>NW_026535807.1:4255000-14255000 GCF_028551555.1 Melozone crissalis
CCCATTGTTGTTAATGGGAGCTGTACAGCTAAATGATGAAGCGTTGAAAATGCGAACTCCTTAATATTTCAGTTGACTTTAATTTTTATTTTTGAGCTAACACAGTTAATTAGATGGTATTTTTCTAAGGTATGTCCTTAGCAAAGTGCTATTTATGAGCTAACTTAAAAACCCATTCTGCCAAATAGAAGCATAAACAAATATCTATCATGTCAAAAAATGCTCTACATCACATGCAAGTACTTTTAACCATGGCACTAAAAGCCTTTACTGAGTTCCTGCTATCTCTAAGATTACTAACTGTATGCTGGTGCTAATACAGCTTTGTCCTAGGCTGGTTTCATGGGTTTGGAAATGAATGCTGGTTCCTTTACCACAAGCAATAGTGAGGACTCAGTTTTTCTACTTATTGGGCTTTATTACTTATTCCAGAAAGCTACAAAATATATTGCCCTGAGATAAATTTGTGGAATTGTATTAGCATTAGTAATGACACTGATTTAATTTTTATTCTAAACTGATGAATCAATCCCCAAACTGTGCCAGGATCCCCATTCTCAGAGCTGTTGAGGTGTATTGGTATTTCACAGCCAGCTCTCTGCAATTTCCCCTCTCCTCTCCACATCAATGCAATGCCCTAAAATGAGCACTTGCTTTCATGGATTTTATTCTTTCCATATCATTCTTGACTTCTGCCACTTTCGTCCTCAGTTTCCATCTGAGGACAAAAGTGGCAGAACTCAAGTCAGAAGTGGCAGAAGTCAGTTCCATCTCCTTTCCCCCCTCTGCTTCTGCACCCTTACTCTCTGAAGACGTGGATGCAATGTCTCAATTTCTCAATTTCCCTCTTTTCAGTTATTTCCTCCCTGCAGCTCAATCATCCTTTCTGTTTTTAAGTGATTTAATTCTCACATTTCAGTTTATCTCCCATTTCTGACAATAATTTACCCAGGAGCATCTCCTCATTCCAGTCCTTTCTGCTGAATTCTGTTCTAGCAACGTGCTGGCATTCTCTGCTTTTACACCCAATGACACATCAGCAGAGAAACCAAAACATTAAACCCAAACATTTTCAAACCCTTTTGATGAAGACTTAGCTCTGGAGTGAGCACACAAATGAAACTCCCTCTGAAACAGGTCTTTACCCCTTTTGGCATGTGCCCAAAGTCTTAAACCCTACTGAAGATAATTAACAAATATTACATGCACTTGGGCCCATAAACAACAACAAATAGTTTTCTTTTGTGAGCTTCAAATAAAGATGCAAGTAAAAGAGCAAACACCACAAAACTGAGCCACACAAAGATTTCAAGCAAGACTTCAGGCAATTGAACACGAGTTGTATTCAGCTGAGATGTCAGATCTGAAAACCATCTCAGTGTGGTGCAAATGGCCTGGTTTTTCTTCTTGACTCTTATTGCTTTAGTTTTGTTTATTCTTATGTAACCTGTCAGCAAAACTTACTCTGCTCCTGGACTGTTTGTGGTCCCCTGATATCGAGAAGGACAGCTTGGCTTCTGCTCCTGCCTGGTGCAGTTATCGTATCCACCTTCATTTGCCGGGCTGGGATCCTGTGCCTGTCTGTGTGAGTGGCACTAGTCACATTCAATAACACTTTGCTCTTGCATTTAGGCCTCTCTGCTGCACAGCCTTCGCAGGCATGTTTACACGTCTCTAACCAGAGGGATTTAGGTGGGTGCCATTAAATCTGAGCCCGGTGTGCTTGTGCAGGAGGTTTACACGGCCCAGGGGTGCTGGGTGTGGGAATGGCCGGGGCTGCAGCACACAGGGAAGGCTACAAATCCTCAGGGAATGTTAATTGAAAAGTTACATCAAATGCACAGCAGGTGGTGGGGACCATAATGGTGAAAAATCAGCTCAACCAGAGGCAAGTGAAGGGCACAGCTGCCACCTCGGTAATTGGGGGTTGCTGAATTAGGGACTGGGACATGGGGACCAAGCACTGTCCTGGCAAAACTGCACACCCAAATGACTCACACCTCTACCTTTTCATCAGCTTGTCTTTGAGGTAACAGGGCTGTGGAGGGGATGGAAGTGAGGCCATACATGCTATGGGATTTTGACATGACTCAGGGCTGTGGCTGGCCTCAGGGTGTGCTCCTCCTACAAGTAAAACTGCAAACTTCCTCTTTGCAGAAACAATCTGAGTCCCTCCCTGTTACTGCCTTCTCCCATCAGCTGGAAGGCTGCCACTGCTCACTCTTCCCTCCTGGAGCTTTCCTTCCACCATTCCCAAAAACTTTCAAAAACAAGCTGCATGTTTATGTTTTGTGCACAGCAGAAAAAAACAGCTTCCACTATTTCCTCTAAAGGAAGTGTCGCATTTTTGTGTAGCTTTTACCTTTCCTTCCTTTTTTGTCCCTATGTTTCTTGACACAAAAATACTGGTTTTCACAAGGATTGTGTACATTTATTGAGTTCAAGGACTGTGAGATTCCCTGAATCTGAAACTGCCTTGCTGTGGAATAAAGGAAATAACTAAGAAACATGCCACAGCCTTTTTCCTCCCTTTCCATGCAGCTTTCCTAATAAAGCAGATGAGAGACAGATTTTGCTTACAGCATTCATAGATGTCACAGTGCTCCTAACCCTCTCCCTGCCCAGGAGCTGTGAGCAAGGACACAGGAGTCACATCAGAGACCAGCAACACTTCTACCTGATACTGCATTCCCAGCTTGCTCTGTGCCTTCCCGTCTGAGGTGTCAGATTCCTGCTAGAGGTATTTGTAAACAAAGCCTGAGAAAACTCCTAACTCAGCCTGGAGCAGTGCAGCATGAGCAGTATAGTGGTGGAGTGAAAGCCTCAAGGAGGAGCGCAGATGGGGTTGTAACCTACCCCAGGGCACGGAGCTGTGAGCAGGAGGAGAGCAGCACTCAGCTGCTCTGCGTGCACACACCCCACACTTTCCCTTCTCTCTATCAGAGTCTAATTGAATTCCAGTCAACCTGAACAAAAATCCATACCTGTTGCTGACACTAAATAAGGATGTGTTTGGAAATGAGTATGAGTGAGTTTTAGTCATGGGTTGGAAAGGAATACACAGAGTAGCTGAGTTGTCAGAAAATTCTCAGGTGCTATTTGATAGCAAATGTTTTTAAATGGCAGATCATAGCAATGACGTCAAGATGGCATTTTTCCACCCAGAATTGATCCAGAAGTGGTCCAGTCAGTATTTTCTCTGTATGTGACACTCCAATTGATAGCACAGGGTTCTATTAATATTGCTTTTCATAGAAGCATTTATGACTTTTAAAAAGTGCTTCTTGATAGCAACTCGGAATTCCCTGGAAATGTCTTCAAATAGGAATTTAGATATATTTGCTATGAAAGAGTTCAGCCCTTGTTTGGAAACAGAGGCAGGAAAACAATTGTTTCCTAACACCAATTAACAGAAGACTGCACCTCTTGCAGCCAGCACAGAACTGTCCCTGTGTTACTGGGCTACTGACACAATATTTTTAATCATATTTTGATTTAAAAACCTGCTTATTCTAAATACAGAATGGGGAAGAGTTTCATCATTGCCTTGATATTTTTGGTTTTCTACTCAGGTTGAATAACTTTGGGTTTGGTGGTCACTGTGCCTAGAGCTACACATAGCAGGGTTTTCCAAGCAGTTTGTGAGATCAACCATTCTCTTAGAGCTGATACCTTCCATCCAGCAGCATAAGCCCATCTCACCTCCTTGCTGTCCCTGGGAGCCTGATGTGCTTTGGGAGGGTGGAGGGGCTGCCTGCTGGGTAATGGCCTCAGCTGGGCCATTCTGGATGTGGCCCAGGGACCTCACACTCTTATGGCCACCAGCAGAAGCGCCCACAGAGAGTGGTAAGTGCAGCATAATCCACTCTTCAGCCTCGATGAGGAAGATGGGATCATACTGCCTTCCATTCTCAGATAATAACCATTTCATGGAGGCAGTTACAAGACCTATTTATGGGGATGATTTTAGCTGCCATCTTTATCCTTAACAGGAAGGGACTGGTTCTTTGGACAGGTGGCAATTTTATGCTACTCACCCACCTCCATATCTTTTTATCTGAATGTGCACTATGTGGTTATGTTTCCATTTGGATGACTTTCATGTTCTTTGGATGGCAAATGTTTTATGAAAAATGATAAAGAATAAGAAGAGGTTCAGGTAGAAACTGAACTGAAACCAGGTTGGGATCCTCTGATGAATGACCCACCTAGGCCTTGTTTGCCTATGCCTGGAAATTTGGGAGAGGTTTATGATGAGCTGTTTGTGTAACCAAGCTATGCAAACTAGTAAAAACAAGTCATGTGAGAGAGAGAGGGAACATTGACTGCTTTGACAACTGCTTTGCCATTGCTAAGGAAACTGCTCCCTTGGTAACCATGGTCAGTACATCTGTCTTATTTTATCTCCAATTCTCACGTAGACACCATCATGGAAAGAATATTAACACAACCAAACACAAACATTTCAGAAAAGCACAAAGCTTATATTAATTTCTTCACTGAAAAGTTTAAGGGAGATTCTGCTTTGGTGTCGATTACGGCTTTACCTTGCCTGAGATGTGCTCCTTAAATATTAACTTATGCAAAGTAACAATTTATTCTTTTGTTCTGCTTTGTACTTTAAAATGTGATACTTATTTTCTTTTAACTCTCCTAATTTACCTAATGCAATTGGCCTTTACAATAGGAAAGCCTGAAGGCTGAGAAAGCTTTTGCATCTCAAAATAATATATTTGTCAAAATAAGAGTTTATGTTCTTTGCTAAGGAAAAACTCTTACTGACTTGAGTGGAGTCCAACAAATGGAAGCCCTAATTTAAAAAACAACAAACTTCTAAGATGTCTCTGAACCATTTGAGTTGGAACCACATGATATCAGCAAGATCTTTTTTGACACTCCTGCTTAAATCCATTAACAAGAAAGAAGATCAGAAATGTGCACAGGAAAATCTGAGAGGAAATCCTGGATGCAGTTTTTTGTCACGTTTTAGTGAAATCAGGATATTTGTCAGTACCTACTGGTAAATTAGATAGGAAATGCTGGTGGAAGTACAACTTTACACAAAAGAATAATATTTATGTCCACAAAAATCCCAAATCCATTGAAGCAAAACAAATAATCCTGGTACACAGGATGCAAAGATTCCCCTAGGTTTTCTATCCATAGCAGCAGGCAGAAATGAGCATCCTTTGGACCATGTTTTCCTCAATTCTAAGATATCCTATGCTGAGATGTTAGGAGCACTAGAAGCAGTCAGGTTTCTCAGTTACTTTATAAAAGCAGCATTTTCCTCTCATAAAGGAGGGAAAATACTTGGATGTAGGAGGATGTAAGAGCCTGTAAGTAAATTTGAAAGTACCTGTTTTCAAGGTGGGCATGGTGACTGCATGAAACAGGGATTTCATGTCATACCATCAAATAAAAATGCATTCCTCCAAAAATGAGAAGCCTGATACCCTAACTGCCAGGACTGTGGATTTACTGAGAGTAAGTGTAGAGCAGCAGCAAACTCCTGTTTGGTAAGAAAAACAGCTGTCCTAACTGAGACCAAGCACTTCTCCAGCCCTGTGTCCCCTCTCCAGCAGGGCAATCACAGTGGTTCTTCTGTCAGTGTCCCAGTAAAAGAAAAAGAAAGGGAAGTTATCAACAAACTAGACCAGGGAATACAGGACTACTCAGGGACTTCAGCATCTGACCAATAGAGATTTTGCACTGATTTTAAGAACAGTGTAGAGGTAGAAAACCATGGCCTCATGGGGGTGTGATCATGCTGGTGCCCCACTGTGCATGTCACACCATTTGTGGTGAGAGTGAGCTCTGAGGGAAAAGTTACTCTCAATTTATTTCTTTTGACTTATGCATTGATAATAATATGATCTAGCAGTCACTTAGTTTTGGCTAACACTGTTCAGCATCCATTCCTATAGCATGGGTATTGTAGTATCATCAACAGCAAAGCTTACTTTCACATCAGCATCAGTGTGAAGCATCCTGCCTTCATATCTGTTCTTTCACCAAAGGTAACACCATGAGAACTATTGTTCTGGTAGCTGAATGTCCATTACGAAGCTTTGAGACACTGGCAACACAAACGTCCTATTACTACTCTGTCATACAGCCTGACCTTTCATTTTTACTGGAAGCGTTGCAGTTGCTTTGTTTACCCAACCCCATTTACCATAAACAACATAGCAATTGGCACTCATGAGATGTTTGGTTTAACTGTATCCAGAAGCCAGAACCAGTTGCACCACTACCACTGGCGCAGGGGAGTTGCCATGAGTCATTTCTTCTAATTCTTTCCCTCTCACGTCTCCAGCTCCAGTGGCACACCCATGAGATCTGTGGGATCTGCTTCCCTCCCCCTGTGTGCCAAGGGAGGGCAACAGCACCTCATCCTTCCCAGGAGCAGAGTGGGACTACAGGGGTTGTTATTATGCCCCTGGATATTGTCAGTGAGGCCTGCACTTTCCCTAGGAGAGAAGTTCCAACAGGAACATCATGCCCCACTGCCATGGTGGGGTGAGGCTCCCCAAGAGTCACAGCCCTTTTCTCCAGTACCTGAGTGAGAGGAGCAGGCAGAGCTGCAGATGGGGGCCAGGTCAGAAGGCAGCATCACAGGGAGGTCAAGCTGGAAGTCAGTGTGTGGTCAGGATGAGCGGGTCCATCACCCAGCTGAAGCCCAGCATCCTCCAGCTCAGCTCACAAAAAGGAGCAAATTTCCCTGGGGGAGCTTAAATGGGCTCCCAGGCCTGCTGGAGTGGGTGGAGGCACCAGGTGAGGCTGGTTAAGGTTGTTAAGACTTACCAGTACCTTCAAGGCCCTAAAAAATATCATGACAGCAAGAATCAGCTAAATAAATATATTTACCAAACTACTGAAGCCCTTACATTTTCCCCAGCTGAAATGCTAAGGAAACTCTGTTGACAATTTTCTTTTCATAACTACTTCAGAAAGCAGGGCTAAGGCATGACAATGAGAAAGATAGTTTTTTTCATTTTATTAAGAAAAAAATCTAACTACATTACAGTGGAAAATTGGAATGTAATTACCCCTGACAGATATGAAGATCGGTGTACACAAATATATTTAAGCTTTTGCAGAAGACCACACTTTGGGGAGCTTGTTCTAGCCTGCCTCCAGGTTTGCATGCATGTGAAGTCCTTTGAGTTCAGATGCACGCAGTGGAAAACAGAGCAGCACAACATTTAGTTTAGCAGCACATGCTCTGAAGTGTACTAAGTGCTGCCTGTGCACGCTGCTGAAGCTCCTCACCAGTCACTTGCTGTGGGATAGCTCTGGGATTAGGCAGGCAAGGGCTGACATGTGAAATCTGTGCCACTTACTTAACTGCTCTGTCACAATGCATTGGGCGCTCTGCCTGCGCTAGCCTGGAGAAACAAGTGGCAAGGCCTTGGCTGGCATATGCTGACAGGGTGGGGAGCGAGCCTGTCCCTCTGTGTGGCAGGGTGACACAGCCTGCGGGGCAGGCACAGGGCTCTGCCCTGGTCTCTTCGTGTCAGCCGAGGACCTTCTCAAAGCGGCCTCTGAAGGCTGATGCTCCCACTCAGTCCGGAGCGTGGGAGCCCTTGGGTAGAGCAGTGCCAAGGCTGCTTTGAAACCAGCTGGTCTGGTTCTGAGGGGCCTGAGTGGTGCCTGAGATGACAGGCTGGCTGGACAAGGGCTCGCCAGAAAGTAGGGCAGCAAAACTTTCTAATTAAGATAAAAATACCTTTGTAGTCTTTGTAGTAGAGGGAGAGCCGCAGTGCTCAATCTAAATGTCTCTGTCCAAAGAATGAGCAAGAAAGAGCTTTCTTAGATCCTTTACCTTTGCTTTAAAGAGACAAGAGATCATCTGACAGCAGGTTTGTTAGGCTCACCTTCCAATAACGAGGCAGCTGTAGGAGCTGCCTGCACTCTCACAGCTGAGCCTGCACAGCCCTGCAGCCACAGCTCCCACTACCTCCACACACACACTACCCTCTCCAGACAAGACGATACTCGTCTAAAAGAGGAAAACATCAATGAAAAGCAAAATGGGCAATGGCCATGCAAAGAAGAGCTTGTTCCCAAATCCTTCCCGGACCCAGGCACGATTCAGTCCAAGATGTTGTTAGACACCTCAGGAGCCAGGCTGTGCCTCGTGGTCAGGAACCCTCCCGAGCTGGCTGGCAAAGAAAATGTCCCTGAGCATGATGGGGAGAGAGAATGGTTTGATGAACCTCTGAAGATGTAATAATAAGAGCACAAAGAGAGTTTGGAAGGGACATGAACATCATTCTCAGTTTGAATGAGTTTGCCCTTGAGACCCATAGAGAGCACATCAGCTGGCTCCAGCTCACATGTTTTCTCCAGCTCTCCAGAAAAAAAGAGGCAAAGTACAGTATGTACTTGTCTGCTGAGACATTTAGATTGGCTACTGACACTCTGCAAATGTTTATAAAGAAAACAAAAAGTGGATGATAGCCATTTTCATTAAATTGTGCTGATCCAGTTCACCCCGAATTACAGGATCCCTGAGCCATATTCTTTCCCTTTTGGAGACATCTACTTCCCAACAGCACTGAGGCTGTGTGGCTCTTGCGGCTGTTTCTTGTTTGATCAGTCTGGTGCACACAACTGCAGGGGAAGGCATTGCCAGGGCCAGGTATCTGTTCCATATGTGCAGGGTGAAGGTGAATATCCCTTGGCCCTTCCACCTTGGGTTGATCCTAATCAGGTCAAACCCAAGAGGAGGAAAAACAGAATTGAAACTTCAAGCCTTACCTGCCCAAGGCAGAGTTCCCTCTTGTGCACCATGTAAAATTGTCAAAAAAGCTTGGTGGCTGGTTCCTTGAGTGCAGAGAGCTTCCTTGGGGCCAGGCAGCACATCCTCTCTAGGAAGAGCAGATATTTTTCACAATATTCTGGGGATGTTTCTGCCACTTGCTGCACCTCAGCATGCAATGCCTGTAAAGAATGAGAATTCCATACTGAGTTATATATACCACGACCACGACAGAGCCTTCAAAAACATGGGGACTGCAGTTCTGGAACCATTGCTCTCTGTAATCATTCCCCTGCCTCCAGCACGGGTGACTCTGCCAACCTTGGGGTGAAGGAACTGACAACACTGCTGAGAGCAGAGACATAATTTCATGTGCAGCCTGGTCATTCTATTTACTGAAATAATCTATCCCTGGGGACTAATTTGGCTCATTGTGGATGGGTGCTGTCTGTCTCCCCACTTTGCTCTTGTTGAGCTTGCGAACTGCCAGTCTGCAAATCATGGCCTGACACACGCTGGCACCAGGGTCAAAATGCCCTGATGAACTGTGGGACAGAAGGAAATGCCCCAGGGTGTCTTTGCCCATCAACAATGTCCTTCTTCAGCAGTGCAAAAAGGCTGGGCCATGCTATAAGCTCATTTCTTACTTCTTGCACCAGTCACACCATGGTCCAAACCATCCATCAAGGTATCAAGCACTCCCAAATCTGCCTGAGTGGTAGGATTTTGTATCTGCTGTATGTAAATAGGACAGTGTCCCATCTCCTCACTGGGACATCTGTTGGCTAAACCCATTTTCCTTCTGCCTTCTTGTAATTTCCTAATCTTGATGCCTGTTTACATAGTGTGTGTGTATGTTTTACAAGTAGGAACCCTCATTTGAAGCCAAACATGGCATTGCCTTTGTCTCATGGTGTCCCAAGCTGCCACATATCTCACCCTCTCTGCAGAACTCTGGCCAAAAAATTTGCTTCCCTTTTGGCTCTGCGGTGCTTTTGGATGTCAGAACCAGCGTCAGCCCTCTTCAGAGACCAGAGCAACTGCTGTGAATTTAAACCAAATATTTTTCATCTTAAATGCCACGGCAGGTCAGCTAAACAAAAAAGAATAGTTGGTAACAGGCTTGAAACGACAGCGGGGTGGAGTGTTTACAGCTCCATCAACAGCTCGGTGTTAATGAACTGAGTCTGAAAATTACCTCTCTATTGATGGAGCCATGGATGGAGCACAGAGATGAGAAAGATAGTGATTGCCTCCAGCTGCAGGCAGAACTTGGAGAGTGTTTATTTATCACTTGGAATTGAACGATTTTTTTGGAGAGGGCAGTAAAATTCTGAGAAACGCAGTCATGCAGCTGCCTGCATCCTGGCACTGGTGTCAGCCCTGCAGCTCCCACTCTGGGGGTGCAGGATTTTATCCTTTCCCGGGGAGCATCTGTCTGGCATGAGAAAGAAAAGCCTCAGCTGCAGTCAGCCCTTTGCTCCGTGTGTATGTGTGTGCAAGGCATGGTTTTTAACCAAAAGTGCCAGGCAGGAAAAATGTGGCTGCTTTATACTGACTGACTGTAAAAGGACTGCAAATATGTCAAAAGAATAATGTCCTGCACTGTAATTGCTTAGCCAATGGGAATTTTATCATGGAAGGTGTATTTTTGACCTGAATTTCTCCCTTTCCTTTGCTTTCTGTAGGCGGCGTTGGTAGCGCTACAGCTGAGCAAAATGGGTAAGGAAAGGTGTCAGCAGAGGATCCTCTGTTTAACTTCCAGTGCACCAACAGTCCAGATGGGACATTTTTCCAGGATAACTTCTTTTTTGCCAATTCAAATTTTGGGGAATTTCCCCAATTTCTTCTGTTTTACACAGCCATTGTGTTTGAGGGACTTTTCGCACAGCATCTCTCTACAGAGGAGCTTTACTATTGTGCTGTGGGCAAGGGCAGATGTGTTCAAGGTGTGTGGAATGGTGCCACATGAGCAGTCGGAGCACATCAGCACTCAGAGCTGCCCTTTGAGTCCCTGTTTATGATTTCTGAGGATAATTTTCTGTGGTTGAGGCATTTCCATAGGTCAAGAGAGGGGACACCCCAAGAAATTCCATTCTTCACCCATTAACCCATTAGTAAAATTAATTTATAATCTCATTCATAAATTTGGGCTAGTAAATGGATTATTTTGTTTATATTTTGTGTTTGAGGAGGAGGGCTACATCAACCAGCAGTTGTTTTTTGTCCCTGAAAGAAAAGCATTTATTTTAAACAGCACTTTCTACTCATATAGAATCACAGAATAGTTTAGGTTGGAAAAGACCTTTTAGATCATCAAGTCCAGCCCTTCACCCAGCACTGCCAAGCCTGGTTAAACCTCCTACAATTAGCCTTGGCCAATTGATTCAGCCTGTCCAGATCCCTCTGCAGACCCTTCCTGCCCCCAGCAGATCAATACCCCCACCCAACATGGTGTCATCTGCAAACTGACTGAGGGTGCCCTCAATCCCCTCATCCACATCATCAATAAAGATATTAAAGAGGCCTGACTCCTTCTGACCCTTCATTTAAAGGGGTGTCACATTTGCTCACTTCCAGCCAGCTGGGACCTCCCCACTTAGGCAGCACTGCTACTAAATGATGGAAAATTCAAAGTATATATTTAAATACAAACAACAGAAATAGTTCTAAATGCTTGAAACATGCTTTTAAACAATTTAGCAACGCAGAATAATTGTACCCTGTTGAAGGCAGGCTACAGAAATGTTAACATCCTCTCAAGGTAAATCAAGTAATGGACTGCTGGCCTATTTTTCAAACCGCTTCTCCTCAGTATCTTGACATTTGATAGGATTATCTATTACTGTTGGATTTTGGTTGACTCTCTGGTATGCCTGAGAAGATTGTCATCTTGTGATTTAAAGATAATGGAGCCAAGCATGTGAAACTGCACATAGTGAATAAACCTTTGACTCAGAACTGAATATTTTGTTAAAAAAAAAAAAAAAAAAGAGGACAACTTTGTCTTGAGCTCAGTTTGATACACTGGCAGTTAATGAAATTATCCAGCAATAACTTTCCATTCTAAATATTGCTGTGCTATTTTTAAAAGGCTCCTGTGGCACTCCACGCAGGGCGGCTCGAGCTAACAATACCAGATATCTGAAGAGGGTGAGTGTGATTAAAGACTTGTGACAATAGCTAATGTAAGCTTTAACTAAAGATGTCAACTCCATTTGTTTTCAGCTTTAAAGAGTTTCTGGATCACAATGTGCAGGTAGGAATTTGAACAATTTCAAGATTACACTTGACCTAGTAGAAAAGATGATCATGTAAAAAGTGACATGAACTGGGACTCTGTGTGTGCACGTGTGGATCTGTGTGCCTGTGTATAAATATGTCAACACTGGCAAAGAGCCTCACAGTTTTTCAAAATATGCAATGTCTATTTTTATTATAAATCTTCAAAATTGGCAATTTTAAAGAAAATGCAATGAGCTGGAGTGGGCTTTTTATTACGCATGGCTTTATTTCTTTGAATTTCTAAATTACCTAGAATGCATTTTCAACTTTGGAACAATTTGCAGGCTGTTTTCATTTCTATTTAAAAGGGCTAAACACCAAGAATGTGCCTATGCTTTGCATTCTAATTGCATGTAACTGATTTGCACAGCAGAACAAAAACCTAATTTTCAGATTAACAATCATGCGCTAAGAAATAATTATTGTTTTACAAGAAAAAAAAAGGTTTTCCACGTTTTTTCCCCCTTGCCCAATTTATGAGAACTGTTTGCCAGTTTGCAGGTTGCCAGCCTTCCCAGAACACCAACTATTACTCTTTAGGGACTGGAAAAAGGTAGACAGAGACACGAGGCATGCAACTGTTTTGACTGCATTCTTTTGCTTGCAACATAACACTTGCTTTTTATTATTTTATCTTCAACAATCAAGGGGTGACTAAATGGTTGCAGGTGGTGATGAAAATAAAAGCCATCCATCATTATTTATTAGGCATGAAAAAGATACACAATAATGTAATTTAATCCCGGAGCAGACAATTATTTCCACATATTGATAATACAATGTGAAAACTGTCATGAATCCTAATGTGATGTTCGCCTTTATTGGTGAACCACTAGAAGCAATGCAAATAATGAAATTGTATCAAAAAGAAAAAAAAGTACTTATTTGCATATATCAATAGTGTCGTGGAGAAAAACACATCATTACTAACTTCAGAAAATATAATCGTGGTTCATGTGTTACTTTGGTTTTGAAGTTTGCAAATGCAGGTGCAAAACGTTCCTCTAAGTAAATATTTTATTGATTTCTGCATCATCAAAATCAGTTCACAGGTTTTGATAAGGGAACTTTGAACATGCAGCTGTATAATCAGCACCTCTTTACAGAGACCTGCAGATCTCCCTGCTAATTTATTCACATATTTGTGCACGACACTTCCTCCATTAAAAATAATTTAAGAAATATCTTTGCTCCATCTGGGCCTGATTCAAAGCCCATTGAAGTCATCAGAAAGACTTGCATTGATTTTGGTGGGCGTCAGACAGAAACCCTTTGTTGCTGTTTTCTATAAATAAAGTTGGGCTCCAGTTTGGGCAGAGCAGCTCTCACAAATATATTCAGACTGATGACATTCACCCCTGGGCAGATGTGAGCATGTGCCACTTAATGTGCCCACTTATGTCTCATTTGGAGCAGGGGTAAAAGGCCCTTTTGGCTAGACAAAAATATACATATTTTTATAAATAGGCAACTATACATGCAAAATATATCTGCAACTGCACAGCTAATTTACATTTGAATTACCATGTCTGGGCATGCAAATCAGGTAATTACTTGCTCACATATAACCGGCCATTTGCATGCACAAATACCTATTATATGCATTCAAGTCACAGTAATGTGTCTGCAGCATTTAGCTGTAGCTCAAGAGAAACTGCAGCAAGGAAGAGGTTTACATTATCTCTTATGGACCTGGTGTCTTCTAGAGTGATGTAAGTGATATTTGAAATCATTAGGGGATCTGTAAACTTCCTACCATGTGCTGTCCCTTAAGCTGAAGTCTCTTGGGCTCCAGTCTGTAAGAGGCTGGACCACTTGTGGCAGCAAAATCACTAAAAACTAGTTACAAATAGGGGGAGTCTCTATAGAAAGAGATCTTGAAATGGTAAAATCCCACCCTCAAAACATTCCTGAAACCACAACAGCTTTTCTGTTGCCCAGAAAAGCAGTGGTTCCCTCATCCCTGGAAGTTCCAGGGCCAGGTTGGATGGGGTACTGAACAATCTGATCTAGAGTGGCATCCCTACCCATGGCAGGGTTTGAATAAGATGATCCTTGAGGTCATTTCCAACCTAAACCACTCTAGGATTCTATGATTTCTGGAGAGCACCTTTGGGGAAGCTGCTGAGCACATCGTGGGCAAGTCACACAGACTGGGACCAGACATGGAGCTGGGGAGGGAGGGTTGGTGTCCCTGCTCAGTCTCTCCTAAGACTGGGAGCAGCTGATTAATTCAGCACCCAGTTTCCACCAACATCACCTCCTACCACTCCATATTTAGGAAGGAGGTGCACAGTGCATTTTCCCAAAAGCAGGAACAGGCGAGGGGCATCAGCTGCTCTGAGCATCACCTGAAATGCAGCAGCAGCAGCTGCTGTTGCTTGGAAAGCACATGGATTGGAGGCAGCGGCACCACCCAGGCTGGAGGGGCACCCACATCCCAGAGGAGAGGCTCCAAGCATGGCTCCACCACCCCAGGAGGTGCCCCGGCAGGGAAGGAGCACAGGAGACCAGTAGTTGCACTTTCACTTTTGCCTCATGTTTAGGCTGTTGGGAGAAGGATGAGTGGGGTTGAAAAAAAATACAATGTGAGTTGTTTTTCTCCATTAATCAGTGCTGCTTTTTTTTTTTTTTTTTTTATCAGCTGCCTGGCTTCATTACATTTGTTTGTCTTTCCCTCTCCAACTGAGCAGTGGGATCTGATTTTCCTGAATTTGGCTGAAGAGACAAATTAAAGTCTTCTTTGTTTATAATCAAAGCAGGAGTGATTATTTGAACATTTTGAAGGAATCACATAGTATTTTAAGAGTCTGTAAAAAGACAAGAAAGGTGGTGGGAAGTCATCAGATGCTATTTTTCTTAAAACTGCATGGATGGTTTTAACAAAGTCAACCCATGACGTCTGTAGAGTTTCACCAAATGGCCTGGGAACTGATGGCAAATTTGTGAAAACATGCTGGAAATGTTTTGTTGATATTCCTGCTGACATTAGGGGCAGATCCTGCATGTCACCACAAATATTTGGCAGTGGAGAAAACCAGAGATTTTGTTCAGCTCTGTTTGGAATCAGATAGCAAATTGATCTTGGAGACTCTCCCTGGAACTCTTCATATTTTTGGAAAACAAAAGATTTTCAGAGGAAGCCCTGTTTTTATTATGCATGAGATTGTTATGGGAGGAGAAAAGGGAGTCTGTGACTTACACAAAAGAAGAGGGGAATTGGAGCTTTTGCTGGAATTGAACAGATTATTCCTGGCCTTAACTTTGTGTACTTTTCCCCAGGAACATGGATTTTTATGTGAGAAAAGATTATTTCTGAATTATTTATTATTTATTTATTTATTATTCCGTCTCCTGTGCCTCATACAATGGGAGATCAGTTACCTGTGGGGTCAGTGAATGGTCCTGATGGGAGCTGAGGAAAGGGGATACGCCCAGAGCACACCAGAGTGCTGGGAAACACTGCTGTGATGGGATAGAACTCGTGGACAGCTAAGATGGGACACATGGACCTTTCTGGCAGGGCTCAGCCACCCTCGTCTCCCTTTCTCTGCTCCTGCTCCAAGTGGATGATGAGGCACAGACTGTCCTGACTGCTCCTTTTGATCCACTATCTACATGACCTGGATGAAAACCCAGACCCAAAGAGTTTTTCCCTTAATTCCAGGCAAACATTTCACCCCCTCTTCCAGTACTCAATTCAGAAGGTATTGTCTGCAGTGCTCCTACTCCCCACAGCAGCGTCAGCTCCCCATCTCTAGGCTTCTCCCCTGTTTTTTGGGAAGAGCCCAGGGGAGCACTATTTCTAGCAGTATTTTCACTGCCTGACCTACAGAAGCACACTGGGAGCCTGGGGGTCAGCAGTGTGACCTGCCCTCCCCACAGACATCACACGTTTCTGTGTGAAAGAGCTCCACCAAGAAGCAGCAAAATTTTCCAGAGGTGACAAGGAAGGACCTTTTGGGGACCATGCTGTGTACACTTGTAGGAGTTGTTGGGCTCCAGATGAAGCGAAGAAAAACTCTCCATGGGAAGCTTGTGACTTCATAGATTGCTCAAACACTGAGCATGTTTAACACAGGGCTGGATGTGATAAACTAGATTCATACAGAGACCCAAGGAAAAAAACAACAGGGGAATGTGGCAAGCAGTCAGTTTTGTGGTCTGAACCTCACAGGAAGGACATGTTTTCAGATCAGACCCCGGCTGTAACAGCAAGGCTGAATTAGAAGGAGAAGCAGAAGAGGCTTCTTCTACTTGCAATGCAGTAGAAGTTGCAATGCAGCTGCAATGCAGCTTTGAGTTGTTTCAACGCTGCCACTTTACTGCTCAGACAAAAGTCTAGCCTCAAGAAAAAGCTGACCTGCTGAACTCAAACCTGCTCCATGTCCCCAGATATGGTCCCACCAGGCATCTCACCACTGGCCCTGCCTAGAGCAGGATTGTGTATTCGTGGTGCCCAGATTCTGCTTACTCTGATTTCTTCTGATTTATGGGCAGGGGTCATGAGGCAGCTGCGGCAGAATTCACCCTGCCTTGGAAAAGGAGCAGTTATGCTCAGGGGAAAGCTTGGCTTCAGCATCATCACCCTGTCTTCAGCACAGTGCTCAAATGAGTGAGGACTGATTGGAAACAATCCAGTAGAGACCAGAAATAGGGCTGGGAGATGAGAGGCAGGAGAGAACTGGGACTGGTCAGGGAGTAACAGGACACATCAAACATGTGAAATGCTGTTTCTGAGGAGCAGGGAATAAACTATTCTCCCTGTCCATGGGGGATATGAGAAAGAGTTGCAGGCTTACACTTGAGTAAGTGATCCTAAAATCTAAGTTTAAAAATAGCTCGTACTAGAAAAGGCAACAGATCCTTTTTAGGCACTGGAATAATCTATTAGCATAACTAAACTTGTTTACTTCCAGAAAAATATCGGAAAGTAGGTTTTTTTAAAAGTTTGTTTCATAACTTACAACAAATCTCCCTCAGATAAACATCATTTCCAATCTTCATATATCTGCTCTGTCTTCTACCTCTCCTCCCATGTGATGAATTCATCCTCCCATGATGAATATAACAAGGTAGTGGGTGGGAAGAAACACAGATAAATATTTTGTAAGTAATGTACTATATATATTGGGCACAGATAGAAATAGCATTGTGCTCTTTCTGGTTTCATTCTCACAAATCCGGAAAAAATCCAGTCACCAAACTCCTTCTATGTGTAAAAATGGAGAAAGTGAGTGGTGAATGAATGTGTCACAAAGAGTTGAATGCGAATTTTTTGGTAAGCCAGCATCTTTGTTTTATTATCTAGTCATGCTTCTGTGCAAGAAGGCTGAGTCCAGTCATTATATGCATTTTTCTCAAAAGCCAACACTGTTATGGGATATACTGGAGACAGTGTGGGTGGAGTACAACAGTATTAAAAAATAAAGCGCTGTCTCCCTTTTTGTTTTCCTATATAAGAACAAATCATTTATTCCCTGCTGGATTTCATGAGTGTGTTATTTACCACTGTTTACTGTAACTAGCTTCCTATTATTACAAAAGTTGGCAGGGCGAGCATGGGTCTGTAGCTTGCCCAGTCGCATTCCAATTCCTTTCTGCCAAAAAATTAAAAAATGGGTTTTCCATGCACCTATCACATGTAGGAATATATTCAGCCACATTTCTTAGTCTTACAGATGCCAGCCTCACTGTCAGAGTTGTCAGGAACATGCCTGACCCCCTCTCCCCACCAAAGCACCCTCTCTGGTGGGCATCCCAGAGCCCCCAGGGCAGAGGGACCATCCCAGGGCTGCAGTGGCACGAGACCCTGCCTGGTTTCAACCTGGCTGGTTTGACTGCCACACATAACAGCACTTCTCTCAGCCTGAGCTGATTTATCCCAAGGAGGAGGTAACCAGATATTTCTGAGCAACACTTCATCACTTCTACACAAAGACACTTTACAGGGTGCTGCTGCCAGGTGGGTTTGCCCAGATTTCCCCTGGGAGAGGTCTCCAAGCCCATCCCAGGAGGAAGGTGGGGAAAGCAACACACAGCCTGTGCCCTCCCTTCCCCAGCTGTGCTGGGACCTGATCACAGTGTGCCCAAGAATGGCCATGGAGGAAAATGTGAAAGAGGTAGGGAATTTGGGGAAATGGCCCCAGAGAGACATTGTCCCAGGGGCAGCCCCACACTGGGCACAGCTGCTCCTTCAGGCAGCACTGGAGTGACATGACCAGGCTGCAGAAAGGGTCTCAGAGGTCTGGTGATCCCTATGAGGAGGGTTCAGCTGAGCTGCTTGTGTTTGCACTGCAGAATCTGCTCTGGGTTTCTGTTTTACATCTCCAAGAGGCCTGTGCCCTTTGTAAATAGAGGGGCTGAGGCACAGGAAGAGCTGGTGTGCTTGTGAGAGCACCAGCCCAATAAAGGGATATATATTTAACTTTCTGCTTGGTGTTATTTTCTCTCTGCTTGGGCAAACACTATCCTGACTGCTTCCTAGTCCTAATCAAACTTCAGGGTACTAATAAAACAAATCCAAACTAATAAAGCACATTTTGTCAGCATAAATCCTCTTAAAGTTATCAGGTTTTCACATCCCTAGATAGGAGTAGTACTGCCTGACATAAAGTTGAGAGATAAAAGTAGGATAAAAGAGCCATTATCATACAACAGCATTAAGTCAAAAATATAATTGCAAAGGCTGAACTTGATTATTATTTAAAACATGTGTTGGGTGGAGGCACCAGCCGGCAGGAAGCATCTGATGCTGATGAACCCACACAACCTCAGCATGACTGACTTTTGAGCATGAATGTAAAAGATTTATTAATTTCATTTTTTAAGATGTTCTATTTGTTTTGAAAACATTTGGGGTTGCAAAACACATGAATCCTGTAACTATTTCCATAAAGCCTGGAACAGTGGAACATTAGAGAGGTTGGGGGTGGGGAACATGGGTATATTTTTTTTTCTGGAAGAATTTCCATTAAAATTAAATCTAGTTTAATTATAGCTCCTCAGCAGTGAGTATGTGATTTCTGATTATGTCCCTGCTGGTGGATGCTCAGGTTGGTACTGCTGTGGCTGGATTGAGATCTGCTCCATTTCATTACTTTTTCCTTGAAGAGAAACCTCACTGGTATTCGTGGAAACCATGTGTCAGTTTGTGCAGCGTGTCATTATGTATTATCATATCATACAATTTAAAAAACATTGCATTGTTGCTTCTGGTTGGAGTCTCTGTATGTGGAATACAGATGGCATTATTCTAGGTAATTCTCTTTCTTAATTCCAGCCCTCAAGCCAATCAAACAAAGAGAAAATTGTAGATGGATGTGAACTAATTTCTTGGTATATATCCAAAACCCACAAATAATTAGGGATGGGAGAAGCTCAGAAACTCTGTACATTTGGTTTGGACACACACTCAAGCTCAACTCTTGTGCAAAGCTGTAGGGGAACCTCCATAATTAAGGCTGTGCTCCATTACACTGGCGTAAACAAAGTCAGTGGTTACACCAGGGAAAGAGAGAGTTCAGAAATTGACCCTCTGGCTGAAGATCTCAGGAGAAAAGATATTTTTTTGTGTGAGATTTCTATTACTTCCTGTTTCTGGTCAGGTTCAGGTCAAGAGCAGCTTTCTCACAGTGCTGGGGCACTGGTGTTCCCATCCCTGATGGGCCAGGAGGCACCAAGGAGCATGGAAATAAAGCTGAGAGAGCCTTCCAGAGTGCAGGAAAGCATTGCCTTGGGCTGGGTCGAAACAACGGCCAGAGGTCAATTTTTATTTTGTCTGAACTTGTTCCTTTGCCCAAAATGGCAGCATGGAAATAACAATGTGAGGTATGAGACTCAGATGGGGATGAGCCATCTCCCCTGTATGGCATGACTTGGAGGTCAGAAATATGTCTCATGTAAATGACAGTAATGAAGTTTTTGCCCTATTTTTAAGCAGAGTGTGTTCCCAATTCTGCTTTTGACAGTAAATATAGGGCTTTTTGTGACCTGTGGCTGCTGCTTACCCACACCTCCACCACCAAATGCTATCACAGCATGACCAAACTCAACAGAGGAAATATAAGCATGAAAGTGCCTGCAATTCTCTGCACCCCAGGCTCAACACTCAGCCAAAGACAACCTCACATGAACTGTTCTGCAACTAAATTGGAGGGAAAGGTGCCAGGTTGGGGAAGAAAAATACACACAACATCAAATTTAAGTTGCCAGCTACACCCTGTTGTGCTGTAGTACTTATCCAAGGCTCTGTGCAGTGACTCCAATGTGAAATCACCAGTGTGCCTTCACTAATAACCTGCTCTCCCCTTGCTCTGGAGATAACTCTCATTGAGCAGATGACCAAGGCTAGAGCCACTGTTCAGGGACACAGTGCATTGCTGCAAAGGCAGGGGACACAAACAACAGATGTGCAAAAGAGCTTTAGCAGGAGGCCCAGCCCTTCCTAAAGCTCTGCTTTAGATAGTGGCATTCCCCACCTTCCCACCTCCCTCCAGAAGCATTGTCACCACTGCTGCAGCACAGTGCAATAAAGAGCAAAACCAGCTGAAACTTTGTGAATTAACAGGCAAACTTTACTGCTTGCAAGGTGAGAATACAGGATGAGTGAGGTTTTTATATGCCATCAGCTGCTCTGCTCAGCCTCACAGTCGGGATAACTTGGCAAAGACATGTTTTCTGTCGAGCATTGCAGGAGCCTGGAGAAAGAGTGTTAGAAAGGGGTACTTTCATCTAAGGAAATATCCTAAACCACTGATGAGCAGCCTGTGTGAATCTCTCTTATGTCTGAGCAAGAGGCAGCATCAGACCCTGACACTGATGTGGTAGTTGCCCTAGAAAACAGAAACAAGAAAGCCCCAAACAAAACAGCATTTTAAAACAAAGACAGCTGGATTGACAGCGACCTACACAGGCTGCTGTGGCCAGCAGTGACACTGATTGAGACAGACTTCTCTAAACTGGTGACAGACTCTGAATGCCAGATCCCACAATCAGTCCTAAATGACACAACACACAGCTCTGTGTAGCTGTTGTGATTAGGGAACTTTCTCTTACAGTAGGAATGTATGGACATTTTAGCTGCATTATTGGCCTCCAAATATTTTTCCTTCTTGATCCCTCAAACAAGGATTTGGTGAAAGGATATCTAATTTTAAATGAGAAACATCTTGATGAAACTTTCCAGGGAAAATGTTAAACAAGGAGCAGTCACCCAGCTCCAAGAGCTGGGGAAATGCAGCATCCATGGCCAGTGGCTGCCTTAAAAAGGTTTCATAGTCCCCTGTTTACTGTGTTCATTCAGCTTTCATTTGTTCATGTTTATTAGAAAAATTTGTTGTATTTTTTACCAATCCTTAATGGAAGGGCAAAACCAAGACCTCTATGCTATTGAGTTTTCTGCCACACAAGTGGTAATGAGGATTCTTCCAGTGCTTTCTGCTCACTGGAATATCTGAGCTCCAAGCGTCATAGGAGGAGGTGGGGACCACTGTGATAGTTCCCAAGACTTTGGGACCACTTCAAACCTTTCAGTTTCTAGCAGATATTACTCATGCAACATCCTCTCTTCAATTTTTCTATGAATTCAGAATTTTTTAGTGAAGTCCAGGCTGTAAGAGGCCAAAGATTCATTCTGGATTCATTATGAATTCATATGTAGACTATCAGCTGATCCAAAGTGAGGTAATTGACAGAGTACATATAATTATTCGCCTTTCTATTTGCAAGGTCACTGGATCAACAAAGAAACCCCCATTACAAGCCCTACCTGAATAATACAATTTACCGGGGCAGTTTCAGATTATATACAGACAAGAACAAGCCTATGTCTGCATTGATTTCTAACAGGAAAAAAATCTCATCAGATGCTTCCATGAGCAGCCTGGAATGTGTCTGAGGAGGTGCAGAGGCTCCCTGACCTCATGGCAGCACCCAGCCCTGCCATGGTCTCTGCCTGACTGCAGCTGGATGCATACAAGGTTACTCAGGATCAATGTATCTATATCCAAAGAGAAACCAGGCACTCGGTCACTTCTTCCTCCATCCTTCCCCTTTTCCAGAGATGAATTAATCCAAGCTGGGTCAATCCTAAACCAGTCTCCTTTTCTACTCTATGCCAAGATGCACCTACAGACAACTTCACTCAAAACTGGGTATTTCCTCATTGCTTCAGAGACCAAGGACTATGGCTCCAGCAGATGGTCCTGGCATGATGAGTAATTTCAGTAATAGATACAACTCTCTTATGCCTTTATCAGTCTCAGTGTTCAGCCAGAGGCTGATGATACCACTGAGGAAACCTTGGCAGATTTCCTCAATAAGAAACCACAGCAAACTTCTCACCAATAGCATCCTCTATAACATCTCCTGCAGACTCAGCTCACAACATTTGACCCAGATGCAGCTCCAAAGGGAACCTGGAATCCTGGACAGTCCTCAGCCTCTCAAAACCCCAGTGCCCTTTGGAAAAGTGACCTGATTTTTTCTGGAAGCAATGGATTGTTATCATAAACTCATGCCTGCTTCATTTACTGGAAGAAGGCCACCCAGATGGCTTCTCATCTAAAGGAACTCTCAACTTTCACTTCAGCCACTCATTTACCCCTTCCAGATCATTTTTTTTGTTGCAGAAACCCCATTGCAACAGCTTGGGTCTGCCACAGGATCTGCTTCAGTTTACACCAGCACAGCTCAGCCCTCTCAGTATGGTGCAGACATGATGCTCCATAATGGGCAAAAGGATGAGCATCATGCAAATGCATGAGTGATATTGTCAGCACTTCTAGGAAGTTGCACACACAGATCTACTTAGTTAATAATGAGACGTGAACACATTCTGTGCACCTCACTGAGCACACATTTAAGCATATGGCTGCTGAGATAGAATATATCCTGCCAGCTTTTTTTCTTAATTAAAGTTATGCAAGTTATGAAATACTTTCCTTTATAATAAGCTCTTATTCCTGTGGAGAAATTTCTATTTGTTTTTATCTCATTTGAGCTTCAAGGTTAATCTTAGTTTAAGAACCTTGCTGGCTGTGACAGCAACCTCATGGTGCTGCAGCCTGATCCATGTGTGGGTGGGTGTGCATCCTTTTGTTCCACGCTGGGGCTGGATGCTGGCTCAGTGTCCTCCCTGTCCTGCTTTGTCCTGCAGACATTAGAAATAGGGTGATTGGGGAAATGGTTCATGAAGGATATTTTCCAGACCCAGTTGAGGGCCATTTAAAAAAAACCCCAAAGGGGCAGATGCAAAATTTGTGTTTTGTTTTGCAAGACAAGGCAAACGTGAGATATTTCACTTTCTGATCTACTCTGAAGGGGAATTTAATTTTGGAACCCTTGATATCTATTTACTTATTTTATTATATGAGTGCAGCAAGCGATAATTTATTCCTGCATGAAAAGAGACGTTAATAAAGGAGAAAGAATAAAGAGCAAGACATTTAGATCAAATTAATATACATGAAATAAAACAGTAAAAATCACTGCTTTATCCACAAATAAACTTTTAATGTCCTATATACTTTATGATGAATCTCATATTGTACTGTGCATACATATTGGACAAATACAGCAAGAATACTGAAATAATTGTTCACAGTTATGGGCACCAAAATGAATATCTGAATTATTTACATAAGTCCATCTTCCCTCAGACCTCTGGGTCTACATTAATTTAGGATAATGGCTCAGCTCTTTGCTCTAGTTCATCAGTATTATATTTTTATAACCAGCAAAAGTTGTTATCTTTCCTCTTTTTTTTTTTTTTTTTCTAAGGAAATGTAATGAGTAAGTTTTTCAAAAAAGATAAAATGCCACCTTTAAATGCTGCCCTGCCACTGCTGGCCATCACTTTCTTTTCTCTGTTTTTTGAAACACTAAAGTATTTCTTACTCCATATCTGCTCTCAAATTCTTCCTTCCTTTCCCTGCATATTTCTCCTGACTCCCATCTCAGCTTCTCTTTGTCTTTTTCTTTTTTAAATGCATCTCATGACAATCTCTCACCTACACATTTTTGCTTTAGCTCTCTCCTCATTAATTCCATTAGATCTTAAATGTTTAGCCACAAGGTCCTTTAATGCCACGCTAAAATCATATTCAGGTCATGTGGTGGGAAAAGAGGTTCTGATGTGTTGGATGATCTTGTGAGGGCTCTGTCTAGGAAATATCTTCTCTCATGTATTAGGATCAATTACAAACCCACGGAAAATCTCACAAAATCCCTCTAAGCTTCCACATATGCACAGGTGGACCCAGTGTAACAGTTTTTGTCCCTGCTTGTGATATAGAAGGGTACAAGGGACTTGAAATATGGAGTGCACGCCATCTTAAAACTGGGGCGTTATCTATTAAGAATTTTTCTTAAAGAAAACAACATTTGGGGGCCAAAATGTGAACTCTTTGTTGCACATTGAAAGGGCTGTTTCTGCCTTTATAGAGAGGTTGTGATTCAGTGTATCCATTGTGTAACCCCATTTAACCATCAAAAATGTTGCCAAGAACTGAAAGATAAAATATAGATCTACTGTTCATTTTTTCTCCCCCAGTTGATCTTTTGTGTTTGATCATAAATGCACATTGTGAAAAGATGTCTTGTACCTCCAAGCTAAACACTGTTTGCTACTCATTAGTGATTTATAAATGATATTTTCTCCCTGGTGACATATCTTTTGATATGATTCTCTAATAATAACATCCACCAATATTAAAATAAGAACATCCCCATGTATTGTGATCACCTTCAACCACATTTCCTCACTAAAATTAAATTTTAGCACACCAACTGATATTGTATGCATATATTTGTCTACCATCATTATAAATCTCCTAAGGGTCTCTATAAAATGATAGTTTTGCCTCTTTGCAGTAATTCTACCTAATGCTCCAAAGCAAGAAACTAATTACATGCTGACTTTTCACTAACTTTGATCTTTGCAAACCCATACTCTGAAGTTTCTATAGGTAATCATATAATTACAATACACTAAGTAGGATGAAATTAGGCATCAATTTTTTTTCCCCCTTTAAGTATCATTAACTCTTTTTGCAAATAAACATTCCATTTAAAACTATTAAAAATTCAGTTGCTTGCTATTTTCCGTCCCCGAATATATAAGTTTTGTATGTAGAACTTCAAAATAAAATCTAAGTATATACAGTAATATTTGTAACGAATATCTTATTATAACATAAGGAGTTTCAGTGGAAGGGGCTATGCTATGAATTCTTGAAAAATATGTTTAAGAAAGGCCAAGGATAAACGACAGTGGTGTTAGGAAATTACTGATATTTCTCCAGGGAATCTTTGAGTCTCTCGAAAAAATGACCTCATTTGTATTTTCCCAATGAATTGGTATGATATTTCCTGTAAGAAAAATTGAAAACAATTGTTGCTTTCAGCTGAACTCTACTGCTATAGGAAAAATAACCCCTTGGATTTCCTCTTTGAAAAATATAAGTTTGGCTTACTCCTGTTTTCAAGCATAATCATAAGAAAGTTTGATTTTTTTTTTTTAAGAAAACAAATATCACAGCCTTCTTAGACACTGGAGAAATAACTGTGCACTTCAATGTTTTTTCGCTTCATACTTTCAACCTGCTATTTTAGCCCAGCAGTAAAACCATAATAAAATCCTCCCATCCAAAGCGCTGTGGCCTCCTCCCTGCTCTTCTTGCACACAAATGAGGACCCAAATACAAATTCCAACAAGGAGAAAGACAAGGCTGTGCCTCGCTTTGGGGTATTTCATCACATGGGGGTGTCCCACTGATTGCCACGAGGTCAGGCTCCCACCTCAGGGGAGGCAATAAAGAGCTGAATTAGCTCACTTCCATGATTGTATATCCTACCCTGAGGAAGAGACTACTCTGCATGAGGAAGGGTGGCAAAACACAGCCTTGTGGGAAAAGAGCTCCTGGAAGAGAACTTCAGTTTAAAGGAGAGCTCCAAAATGGTGCCTGGGCAGGGTCCAGGCTGGGAGGAGAGGAGGAATGGTCTTTGGGAAACATGACAGCACAGTTCCTGGAGCAAGGAGTGGCCATGGGGCTGAGGGGATGTGGGGTGAAGGGATGTGGGGTGAAGGGACGTTTCACATGGTGACTCACCACAGCTCCAACACCACCGCGCCAGCCACAGCATCACCCTAAGAGAAGCAACACTTTGCCTTTCCCTGATGTTTCCTGCATCTACTGGGTCCCCGAGGCCTGGAAGACCTCCTGCCCAATGCACAGCCTTCCTGGGAGAGCAGGGCAGCCAAACCCACAGGCAAGGCCTTGGGAGCACTGTGGTCACCCTGTAGGGCCAGGCGCCTCCAGGCCTGGGTGGCTCCGTGGGTGACGCAGCAGTGCCGAAAGGAAACGCGGTGTTGGTGGAACAGGCCTCTACCTTTACTCCATCCCATATGTGCACCTTGTTTGTCTAATAACACTCAAAACCGCAGAAAAATCTGAACACCACATTCACTTTAAAGCTGAATAAACAAAATTTGTTTTGACTTATCATCAATCATGTCATGTGATCACAGGGCATATTGTGTGCAAACGGCAGTTGTTTTATCTGGAGCTTCAACCTTTAAAAAATTCAAAACAGTAAAGTTGTTTATTTGACACCAGTCCTGACCCCCAGACTTTAGCACTGCATTCTGACAAAGTGAAAGAAAGAAAACACATTTTGCTTCTTCATTGCTGTGGCATAAAGGAAACCTGACTTCTCGGGAGACTTTTGACACATTCCTTGCATTTAAAATGTACCAATAGGAACTGTATCTCCTTCTTTTTTATTTTTCTAGAAACTGGAGGAAGAAAGGTGTTTACATGGTATTGCACATGGTAGCAACACTCATTATGAGGATCTGCAGACACTCAGTATGTGCATTTAGCTCTGGGAATTGCATTACTTAAGAGCCCTGTGGTTAGAAAGATGAATTCAGGCAGACAATAAGGAGTAACTGTTTCAGAGCCAAGCTGCTTGCTCAGACTCACTTAACAAATGATAGGCTTGCAAATATTTTTTTCGAGAACCAACTTGAAAAGTCATTCCAAAGCATCCTGAAAAAACCCAATCTTTTCCCTCCCTTTGTTTCTTCCATCAATAAATAGATGCAAAGAGATTGCAGCCTGGTACCTGTATCTCATTTTGTGTTTACCTGTGTATCTATGTCTCTCTGGGAGAGAGACAGTGTATTTTGTCTTCAGATGTCAGAAATGACAGAGCATCTAGAAAAGCTGCAGATCGCTGAACAATATGTGTCCATTAAGTATGATAATTAAAATTTCCTTCTTTTTTTAAACCTCTAAAATTAACATCATAATTCTCATCTAAGAATGAAGTGCAATTATACATCAGGAACACCTTAAACTTTCACTCCATTCTGTACAGGCAGTTTTTGTGCTACTTCATCTTCACCAGTCTGAGAACAAAGTTTCAAATTCATCATTTGGCCCTGAATGCATTCATTCTGCTATTAACTCCTGAGGCATAAAGAAAAACTCCCTTCTGGAGAGACATTTGGCTTACCCCTTCATATGACAGGGCTGTGGCTAAGGAGAAGGTCCAGGACTGATTTTTCCTCCAGACATCCTATTTTATCTTGGTTAAGAGTCCATTCAATTGTGTTTCCTCACATTTTAAAGATGATAAAAAATAATAATTAACTTCCAAATAAAGAAGATGTGATGCTATCTAGTGTAATGTTTTTAAAATGGTTTAAAGCCCTCAGTTACAGGAATATAAGAGCTACCATAAATGTTCTCAAGGAAGGGTTTTCTGGGAGAAGTAATGTCTTTTATTAGATCAATTGGTATATTTTAAAAACATTGACCTGCTTTTGGACACGTGCAGGTTTGCTGCTTCCGTTTCAGCCCTGAAGAAGAACCTAGATAACCACATCTGTTGGTCCAATAAAGATTATTATGTACATAAACTTCAACAAACCTGTTTCTGCAACATAAATAATCTGCACAAGGGTCTGTATAACCTCAGACTGTCTCAGGGAGCAGCCAGTGCTGGTCACTTTGGAGCAGGTGAAGCAGAGCTTGGTGCTGCACTCTCACCCTTCACTGGGTGAAGGGCTCACCAGAGCTTTCTGCTTCACATCCTCAGTGAATGGCCTACATAGTTTTTTTCCTACTTGATCTTTCCCTTCACTTTTTAAAGTTGATGGTGAGTTGTTTTTCAAATTCTTACCCATATTTGCATCTTAGATTTCATTTACCATGGTTTATGTGCAGCCCCTGGGCATTAAGCCTTACTGTTAACTTGTTGGCACTAATAACCTCTTGAGCTTATCAGACTAATCCCACTGATTTGGGGTTTTTCTCCCTGCTCTCTTCAGTACATCACCCTGTCACTTTATTGAGTGACTGCCATGGAAATGCAGCCCATCCATAGCAAGTCTACTGATGGAACTTCCCTCAATGGGGCAAGGAATGAAATCACTTATAAAGAGACTAGAGGGAGAAAACAAAGAAAAAGAAAATAAAGTTTTCCTAGTTTCCTTAAGACCAGGAGTCTTAATATCTTCTTTCCTTTGTTCATGCTGCCCTTGGGAGAAATGAGGCTGTGGAAGATGATTTGTATTTCTACCACCAGCTGAAGAAACTCTATTCAAGATAATGGCACACTGTTGGTGTAAGTTGGGTCAGGATTGGATCAGACTCACAGAAACTTCCTCCCCACAGATTGGTGTGCAGCAAATTGTATTTGGAGGAATAATTCTAATAAAGATGTGACCTTTAATGCCAATTGGTGGTTTTAATTTTGATTCATAATCAGTCACCTCAGTGTGATCCTTTCTGATGTGTGAGCAGCAGTGAGGCCACTGTGTCTATTTACACACAAAAAACAAATATGGGCCCAGGGAGGCATCCCATGGGGCAAAGGCATGTATAGCAGATCTTAAAAACAGATTTGTACATTACTGGAACCTGAAGTGAATAAAAGTGCATAAATTCCTAGGAATCAAAGACAAGTCAAAGGAAAAAAAAAGAGCATTCACAAGTAGAAAGCAACCCCCATAGCTCATGAATCGCCTAATTATGAGAGAGCCCCACAGGCAAATGCAAAGTTACCAACACAGTTGCCTTTGGAGCTCAAAGAGGGGTCAGATGCTACCCTCAGAATATTATCTTCTGTGCATAGCACCTGGGTCCTGTGCAGTGCCATTCAAAAACCACACCAAAGGACAGTCTGAGGAGAGAAGAGCTGGTAGGACCTAATATGGACATTGCTGTAATGTTTGTGCATTCAAGAATCAGTTGCCTTTTCTCATTGTGAAGCTTCTTTTGACACAAACACGTTCAAAATTGATGCAACTTCTGTTTCTGAAATTCTGTATTACATCCATAAAAAAGTCACAGAAGGCTCCTTGTGGTCTTTACCACATGGTCATGGTGAGAGAAATGTAGATGGCATTGCGTGGCAGAAATATTTTAGGATGCTGGAGGTGCCACCTTCCTGCCAAGACATAATTCTGGTTTTCTCAATTTTGTGAATGGGTAAATGGTTTTCTCTGCCACTTACTACACAGGAGAAACAACCCGTTCATCTTGGAGTTAAGAATATGCTTGAACGGTAATGGCAATTTCATTTTTGTCTAAACATATTTCAGCAACATACCCTAAACAGTCTGGAGTCAAAGAGAATCCAGAAATAGCCACAAAAGTGAAGGACACTGAAGAAAAATCATCAGACATAGAAATTGGCTCAGAAGAAAAACAGAAAGGAATAAGTTTTGCCTGTCATCCATGGACCTCTCCTTCCTTTCCAAATACAACCTGACCTGATGAAGCTGTTCTTTGCTTTTGCCTTTTGGTCCAGCCAGAATTTTGCTGTCACTCTCACACCTGACTCCTCTTACACCTCTCTTTCCACAGGCTCTTGCAGTATGAATTTCTTTGGGAAATTTGGTCCTTGCTTTACTTCCACAGCTGCACCAACCAACCTGCGACCACCTGGCTCTGCTGATAAGACTATGGAGAATAAATATGACTGTATGGAGAGTTTGGCTGTTTAATACTACTCCTCTCTTTATAGAAATGCCCTTCATAACCTGAGCACTAAAGTCATTATGCTCGTCTGCAGATCACTTAACAGGGCTCATCTCTTTTACAATGCTAAGAAGCACCACCTGCTAATTAAAGGTACAATACGGTCTCTTTAAATCCTTCTCACATTTAATATCACATGTATATTCATGTGCTTAAAGGATATATGCACTCTTGCATTTCTGCATATTTCTTCTCTTTAGATACTGCTTTTTGCCTGAGACTATGAACCTCTAATTGATGCCCTGCACTACATTCATGAGTGCAAGGAAAGGAGAAATCCCACACATACCTGTGTGCCTTGTGTGCACAGGGATGTCTCTAACACAGGAATGGACAGAGATCAGAGGCCCTTTTTGATCTGCCTCAGTAGTATATAAAGTACCCATCAGTGGGGCTGTGACTTCTTGTAACTAAATGCACCCAAGATTTCAAGAAGCTGAATGCTCAGTTCATCCCTGTTGTGGCTGGGGGGCGAGGCAGGAGCAAGCTGATTGCCCTGTGATCAGGGAAGGTGCATGGGCTGTGCTGGGATCTGGAGCAGTGCTGGTCTTTTCTGTGTCTTTGTGGAAATGTCATTCTGGATTAACGGCTCATTAGGAGGAGTTCAGGATGGGAGGATGTGAAAAGGCAGAAGAAAAACCTTATCAGTTGAAAATGGAGCATGCTAAGCTTATGAGCAGAATAATCTAATGCATTTTCTGCAATAGAGGTCTCTGCTCCATGGTCCTAGAACTCCTAAGCATAAGTATAAAGTTTTCTCTTTATTTTTACTCAATAAAGAAGACCCATTTGTTGTATTAGACTATATTCCTGTTTTCCTATTTGCTGTGTTGAGATCCAGAAGCATCATATAGTTTTGAAAGAGGCAGTTTAATCAGATTCAGAATTCACTTCAGAGAGAACCTAGACTGAGTCAGTATATGTGGTTTTAACTAAAATAATATTTTGTTAGACTCTAATACGATGTTAATACCCATATGAGACAGGGTAATACCATTCAGTGTTCATCTTAATTAACTAACATTAACTATCATTAGACTTTTATATGGTACAATGCACATTACTCCATAACTTCAACACAGATCTCATACAGCTAGATTATAATGCATAATATCAATCATGGTTTTCTCCAAGCTTTCTTAGCACCTAGCCTTGATTTTAAAAGTTAAGGTCAGTGTTAAGTGTTACACTTCAGCTGAAAAAGTTAAAATCAATGTTAATTAACAATGTTAATTAAATGTTAATCAGTTAAATGAAAGCATTTTTCATCCACCTCCCCGATAAATTGTGGTCAGGTAATCTTGCATACATTGTTTCAGATGTCATATGAATGTGTCATCACCCTTGGGATGACTACTGGGAAAGTCCAAGACAACCATTCTTGCAAAGATAAAACAAATTGCTTATCTCAGTACAAAGGCAACTAAATTGCTCTGGAAACCCAGACTGATGGATGGGAAATTAAAGGCACAGCAAGGCAGTACTGCCATTGCCAGCCTCAGTGGTGGCCACAGTGATGCCCTAAATCTGAGGGTTTAGAAGCATTTTGTATAGCTGTGAGACTTTGGTTCCTCACCATGGCAGTGGAGTCCCTGTGCCTGACTGTAAGCGAGGCAAGAATTTTTGGAGTAATATTTGTGTGTAGTGTTTGCCTCATGGGCCAACAGGGGTGTGGGGTTAGTTTAGCAAAAGAAAAAACAGTTAATTTTTTGTCACTGCAGATCTTGCCTTTGATACTGTAGAATTCAAAACTGCATGAGGCAACTACCAGAAGCTCAAAGTGAATGGGCATGGGTAGCCCTGACTTATCCCAGTTTGAACATTTGAATCCAACCCTATAACAGGATGTTTTATGCTAGTTATTATAAAATAGTAGATGAATACTGGGAGTACAGAACACTTGAACTATATAACTGCCATATCATGTGTTTATCATGTGAGCAGACACAGTCTAATACACTTTCCTAAAACTCACAAAAGTTTTCATTCAAGTTCAAAAATTTTGTATATAGTACTGTAACTGGTGTATATATACATATTTCTATGTCTCCCGTGTGTATATATAAATATGCACTATTGTATATAACATATACGTATTACAGACTAGAAAATTTTAAGCAAGATACAGTTCTTCAAATGCCTTAAAGATATTGCTTACAATTAATTGGATTTGAAATTTATGGTCCAACTGGATTTCAGTCAAACCGACAGTTCATAGCATGTTACTGAGATGGTTCTTTTGGCTGAGAACTAAGGATCTACCCTGTCATGTAGAAAATCTATTTAAAAAATAAAATAATAAAGCGGTGACATAATTGACTGTAGATATCAGCATTTTGCATGCCAGTGAAAATCAATATTTAAAGTGTGGTTCCCCTTTGAAAAAGGTCTGTATAAATATATTGTGTCCTCCTCATCAGATCTGTCTGGCTGTGTGTTCAGGGAGACAACTCCTGTTTCTGCTGACCAAGTATTATCCCTTCCCTTCAATTAGTACTGAAATGAAAATGCAAATACAGAAAACTTAGTGCTTTTACAAATCCCCCACGAGTGAGTCCATCACAGTGGTTCAGTTTGACCTGGTGTGAACACCAAGTGAAATTTTGGCTCTGCCTCTTGCCTGTCCTGGTCATTGGAAATGCCTGCAGGAGGAAGAGGAGGCTATGTTGTACCTGTGAAGAGTTTTGTGTTGTCAGCTTTCTTAGCAGAATCTACTGACACAGACCCAAATCTCACTATAAAGGGAATTTAGGTGCCTACTGTTGCACAGACATGGGTGCTTTGCCACAGAGCAGAACCTACAACACTGAAGCTATGTTTGTGGTTCTTCTTAAATACATCAGGATAGAGCTCAAGAGATGCCAAGAATTGGGCAGTTGATAGGAACTGTCATCTAAATCCCACTATTTTCAGAAAGACAGACAATTCAATTTGGACTACAAGGTGAGCTCTACTCAGGAACCACAGCCTTGAAGGAAAACGTTCAGGCCCTTTCTTTCAAGATGGGAGAAGGAGACAGACATTAATTCCTTCCACTCCCTACCTTCCTATCCCAAAACTGGTACTAGATATAGTTAAAGTTCTGGTATTTTCCCTATTAGTGGCTAGAACCATGTCCTGAGCATGAATCTTCCTGTACCGATGAATTCACATACTCTCTGAGCACGTCCCACCTTTCAGCATAAATATTGCTTCAAAGTGTGCAGGCTTCCTCCCTTCTCCCGCAGTGACCAATTTTTCATGGACTAGTTATTTGCTAAAGCCTGGAACCATGGAAGGCAAGGAAGATTTGAACAGCAGAGGAGACAGAAAACCAGGTTGTGATAGTCAATTAACTCCAGCTTGAGCTTCACAAAAGTAAAAAAGCCCTCTGTAATCTCAGAAGCCCAGAAGAAGATATAGCATCAGCTGTGTGATGAATTAAAGCTGAAAACAAGAGTTTTGGTGGACAAGGCTATGACTATCACCTCCCTTCCTTTTACCTGTTTCCATCTGCCATTGCCTGAGATTTCATAGCTGGCTCCCAGGCCAGATGAGCAGAAAAAATGTGATTTGTTGAGACCAATATCTGCAGAAGGTGGACCCTGGACTGACAAACTGTGAAATCTGACAACTTCAGGATATGCTAAACATTGAGAGGCTTAATGTAGTCTGACTTTCAGTGCTTCTACTCTTAAGCAACAACTAGTTGGGATCTTAGAGAGTAAAGTGTTGGGCTAAGGGATGGAAGAGGCAGGTAAGAGAGTAAATCCTGGCTGAATTCCCTGTTTTGCAAGCTTAGCAAAAAAATTCTGTTTCTTCCACCCCATCTGCCTAGTGTCAAGAGAGAGGCTGCTCCTTTCTCTCCCCAGATCTCTGCCTTGGGCACAGTGCCACCTTTCTCCATGGCTCTGAGAGGCAGGAGATGTCTCTGTGCTCACCCTTTCCATTCCTAAGGGCTGAAGCAACCAAAGAAGCTCTTCCCGTATCTGTGTCTCTAATGCGTACTGTGGGGAATGACCATGGGATGCTATTCCTTGACACTGACTAAGGAAACTCTCCATGTGAGTGCCCAGTTCCTAGCAGGCTGGAGAGTTTGTTCCATGCTGCTTCTGGTGAATAAGATCATTCTGGGAAGAGATCTTTGGCAGACTCCATCTAGAACAAAGACAGCAGCAGAGCCATCGTAGAAGAATGTGTCTGAAAACCTTGAATGTGTACAAGAAAATACCTAGGATTGCTTTATTATACCAGCTGAATATGAGGACTTGGCTGAGCATTGTGGAAGAATGTAAGAATTACATTTATAACCCATGTAATTATTTCTGAGCAGCAGACACATGACTGAGCCCTAGGAGGTACAAAACAAGAGGTACAATAACAGCTGCAGCACCACTGAAACCAAGCGGCAGCTCAGGAAATGCCACAGCACTTCTGCCCTGGAAACCTCACAGTGATGGAGAGAGACTCCTGGCCAAGAAGAGCAGCAGTGCTGATCCTGGGAGAGGTAAAGATCACCCATGCTGAAGACCAGCATGACCTCGGGGCTCTGCACAAGTCAGACTTGTTCAAGCTTAGTTTGATGAGAAAGGCTTGATTTTAACAGCATCATCTGTGTGGTTGTTGTTCCACATCCACAGCCTTTCTATCATGCTACTTCAGCTGTCTTCTGATCTCATCCTGTCCAATACTGCCTGAGTGCAAAAAAACCCTAAACTGCACTGCTTTGGGCACAACATGGGCTTTTTGTAGAAACTGTAAACTTAATTTATAATGTTCTAACCCACTTGCTTGATTATGCCTTCAGGCCTGAAGAGGATTTCATGAGACGCACCAGAACTGGGCACAACCCCCTTGTCAGTGCAAGGAGTTTCCATTGGGGTGAAGCAAACCCATGGCATCATCGCTTGTCACCCTCCTCACTCACCTGGGGACACCAGCACAAACTCTAAGGCTCCATCCAAACTTTTGGGATGGTTTCTCATTCCCAACTGCTCAGTGCATGGGAACTGCAGCAGGAATTTGCTTTAGGAAGAAAATAGAAGTGAGGACAAACAGAAGCAGAATTTTTAAACAGGTTTGCTACCCAGACATCTGGAGCTGGAAAGGTAGGGAACAGACAAGGAACATTTTGGAGTTGAATTAAATATGCCAGTCAAGAGGCCCCATGGGATCATGAGGCTGGGAGATAGGAGGCCAAAGGAAGACAAGACTTGGGTTTGGATCTGTGGGTTTTGATGTGCTTTTTCCAGGAGTCCCTAGGTACTTGGTAAGAGAGTATTTAGAAAATATAGCACATCATGCTGCTGGTGTATTTGGGAGCTATTCAGTGCTTTAACAACTAAAGGAAAAAATAGAAGGAAAGGCTGTCCAAGATGAGATCTTGAGGGGAACAGGGAAGCTGGTAGGTGGGATGAAGAGGTCTCACCACTTCGTAGCCCTATTTCATTCCTCCAAAAATTTACAGGACATGTAAAGACAAGTCAAAATTGTTGTTTCTTACTTACTACATTGAAAAAATCTCCATCCTATCCTATACTGAAAGCTTTATTTTTTTTTTTAACCAAGAGGACAGTGTAGTAACAAACTGCCAAGAAAAGAAACTGGTGAGTCACTGAGGAAATTTAGTTGGAATGATAACACTTCACAAAAATGAAAATTATTACATTTACTGTACATGGGAACAGTAAAAAGTCCTTTTTTTATTGCTCTTGGAGTTGAATAGGAAGGGACTGATATTTCCACACTGGTATATAATATAATTTGCTTGCCAGCAGTTTGTTTTTCTCTTACATGCAAGTTGTTTTGACAAATTTCTTAGCAATTCAATACTCTTGTCAGAACCTGTGCATGGCCATTGCAACTATGTAGGAGTCTAATTTTCTGGCCTTTTTAATTTTAATAATCCAATACCTTATTTCTCAAAGGAAACTCTAAAGATTTCTGCCCTGTAGTGTCTGGCAGTTTCTGCCTTGCAATAATGATAATAATAAAAATAATATTATGGAAAATACATGAAAAGTGTCTCTAACATCTTTTATGGCTGAGGATAAACAAAGAGATTTTTTTTCCATTCATCTCTTCAATCAAACATACCTGAGTAGTATCCCTGTAGAAGACATCAAAGTTTAGTATGTTAAATATAGGATTTCCCAGCCTTAGTCTCAGTGGAACATAAGAGGATGATGCATGGAGTAAAAAATTTAGTTACCTTATTTTTCATCTGTGGATTTGGTTGCTTTCCTAACTGTTTTTGCTATTTATGGAACTCACATTAGAACGAAGCCTGTTTTTCAGCTGCAATGAATAGGACTTTCTGCTGCTGACTGGAGCTTTTCAATCTGGTATCATAAAGACAGATGAATAACAGTAATTTTCTAATATGTTGGTCAGTGATCTGAAGATTCACTTAATCAAGGTTTCTTGGCTAAAATAAAATTACAGATAGAGGACCAGCACAGACTAGATGCAGTACTGGCTCCTCCAGATAAATTCTTAGTTGAAATGAGTTAAGGGGAAAGATTTCCTGCCTATGGTATTTGAGCTAATAAGCTTGGTAAAGCATAAGCAGGTCTTAAGTGGGTTTTCAGCCTTATGTAGACAGTCTGGGTAGGTGAGAAATTTGCATTCTGTCTCAGACAGAAGCATGGATAAATGCAAACCAACATGTCTTGGAGGGAGAGGGAAGCTCTTCCATAAGCTGCACAGAAATATGTTCCTTTGATCAACATAAACTTAAAGTCCGAGCTGGTAAGTTCGTTAAAGCTGGCTTATGGAAAAGTTTAGCTCTGTAAAACAAATTAGTCCATCTCAACAGGAGCTTTTTTCCTCATCTGTACTCAAATGGGGTCTTTCTCCTAATTTTCAGACATAACTTCCAATAGCCAAGTGCCCGGAGCAGGGGCTGGGGGACTGGTGCATGGAGGCTCAGAGATGAGAGAAGCTCCAAATGGTACATGGAGAGTTCCTTTTGGGGATGGAACCTCTACCATGAGGAACTTTTGGAGAAGTGGAGTTCTTTTTGAGTAAATACAGCCCTAAGAAAGGCCCATTGACTGAGATGTGCTACTCTCATGTGTGTAAGTTATGGTGGTGGACTTCAGAAAGAAGAGAAACTAAGAAGGGTGGAGAGCTCTGATACACAGTATTAGTCAATCAAGCCCAAATATACATCTAACCTTCTTATCCTTAATTTCTTTTCCCTTTGCAAAGTTTTAACAGCATTTTCTTTCCCACAGAGTTCCCCTGGACTTTAATTTTCTAGTGACAGAAACCAAACACACAAGTCAGCTTTACTGCAGAGGAGAACCAGCTCTAGTGTGAGAGATACATTACAACATGCGAGAGAGGAGTGTTTGTTTTTGTAGGGTTTAAAATATTGTTTCTTTATTTTCCACCCTAACTCTGAGAACTTTGGCATTTGACTAATTTACCGTGCGTTTAAGGCTGGTAGCAATATTGGAAAAGAAATATGATAATCACATGCTGCCACAAAGCATTCTATACCTCACTCTCTTTTCCAGCTCTAGTTTCACATGTGTTGGTTCAATGGAATATTCAATAGACATTTATAGGAAATAAATTGAGAGATGAATGTAAACCATATGGCATCTGGAGGTTTATTTGTAAAGCCCCTGCATCAAAGCTTTCTCCAGATCACACCATATTAGCTATGTTTTTCCAGTCCAGCAGAATCAGGAAGGTAACCACAGACTTCCTTGATGGAAAACACATGAAAAACAGAGCAAATCTTAATATGTAGCTAGAGCAACTGTTCAAGTAGCATCATTTGGAATAATTTTATTACTAATATGTAAGGAGCATTGTTTAGTGATGAATTTCAACCCAGAAACCAAATGAAAGTTAATTTGCAAAGCTTCCTGACCATTAATTTGTAGAACTCCAAGACCATTAAAATGTATCAAACCAGACATAATTATTGTTTGTACTTTTAAAGTACACAGGACAATTACAAACTTTCTTGAAATGCAGCACTGAAGTTATATAAAGAGACTCTTTCTACACAAAACATTTCATAGCCAATCACATCCTTCTAAATAATTAAAAAATTGAGATTGAATGAGTAGTTTGTTTCAATCTTATTTATTTTTATAGGAAAAAATATAAGCTGCTCTCAAATCTGAAATGCTTACTGTGTGCTGGAGTTTGGCAACAGCCAACAGTGCATCTGAAGTCAAATTAAATTGTATTCTCATACAGTATGTTACATAAATCATTAGGAAATGTCACGAGCTCATATATAGTTGTGTTTTGAGTTTTTTTAAGTTTCCACTTACTTTCCAAAATAGTTTTCATTTTTCAATGTCAACCCCTTTTCAGCCACCTAGACCAGCTCTAATGATTTGTGTGTTAAATTTGCTCGTCACATGAATATTTTTTAATAACCCATTTAATATTTAATATGCTGCACATTTTTGCTGGACCAATAAGTTACAAGGTACAATGCCAGCTCCACACTTGTACTCCCAGCAGGGAGAGTATTTACCTTGTGCACCAGAGCTTCACGCTCAAGAAGTGCAAATTTTAGGATGGTTGATTTACTTTTCCTTAAGAAGCCTTATTCAAGAAGCATTTATGCCCAGGATGAGACAAAGGACTAGAGCCTGTTTCAATACTTAACTTCTGGTAGACACTTAGGTCTCCTTGACTTTAATATTTAGCATGTGCTTAAAGACAGACATAAAATGCACTAGCATCTGTAGGAATCTTTCCACTGACTTTAATGGGCTTTGGATTGCACCCTGATATCTCAGCTCAAAATAGCTGTTATTACAGTAATAAATGATTTGTAAAGTCATTCTTCTGAATAGGTACATTTATACTAAGAAATCATAATGACTTCTTTAAAAAGTCTTACACTGCAAATTGATACATTTGGAATAATTGCTCTCCTCTTCATTAGGGTTTCACACTTCTGTAGCACTTTCCAGACCAATAGTTTGAAATCTCATTATGGATTTAGATAAGTGTTTCTGCTCCCATTTTACAGATGGGCTAAAGGAAGTGGAGACAATGGGCCTCATCCAGGGTAGGGAGGTTCCCATTCACCCAGGTGGGTGCTGGACTGCAAGGTCCATCCTTCCAGATAATACATAGGCACCTATTTCACACCAAAACATGTGGAGTTAAATAGCTAAAATATTAGATAGAGTATTAGCCAAAAGAGCCTTATGCTCCACCAAAGCACAAGATGTCAGAGAAAGGTTTAATTCACAAATCCTACTCTCCAATGATCTATCAACAAAGCACCTCTTCTATAATATTCTAGTAATTTGGGCACAGGGAAGTGAGAACATTATTTTAAGATCCTAGTTAAAGTCGTGAATGAATCAATGAGCAGCATCCAGATTCCAATTGGAAATGCTCCCTAGTCCAGGGTAGAGGGAAGGCCAAGGACATGTGTTTGATAAGACACCTTTAGGAAAGCACAGTGCCATGAAAGTCCCATGGCACTGTACAATTGGCCACTTTCCAGGTAATTTTTTGTCAGGGAGAATTTCTGCTTGGAGAAAAATGGTGATTTATAACATTGGACTGAACGTGTTAGACTTCCTACCTAGGTATTTTAATTCTTGCTAAGCAGCCAGAATCCTGAATAAGCAGCAATGAAGTCAGAAATGAAATAAACCTTTGTGAAATCCAGCCTTGGCTGTTTGAATTTCAAATACCTTCAGAGTTCAGGTAATGTGTGGATCAAGAATTTTAGCTTGGGTCCATCTTTAGTTAAAACTCCCTTCTCCTCATCAATCTCATTCATTCATCAACATCCAGGTTAGCCTTTAAACATATGGCAGTCAATGAATGCCACTCACAAACCTTAGAAAATAAGTATGCAAGCAACATCAGTTTAAAAATATGCAGCTAACTGCTGGAAGCTATTAAAACCCAAATAAACAAAAGAGATTATACTTCAAAGAAATGTCAACAGTTTTTCCTCTCCTAGAACAGAGCAGTTTTCTTTGCTTCTATCCGCAGCCACATCTGGAAAATGCTTACTGCTTTACATATCTCCAACGATAAAATTAGTTTATTGATTTTTCAGAATTTCCTGATAGATTTATGCAATTTCCAAAACAAAGGTAAATTCACATCCCAGTTACCAAAACCTGGTGGTGACTACAAAGAACTCACAAAATCATAAAAACATAGACTTATGCAGGGGAACAAAACCAGTCACTTGCTAAATAATGCTGTACCTCTGTGACTGCTGGTAGAGAGCAAGAAATTACAATTTTAATTACTTACTTCCGTATAAACGAAAAAAAATATCTTAAGGCTAATTATGGCTGATGCAAAGTTGAACTAAACCTTCATTTCCAAATAAATAAAAAAGATTTTAAAATGAAATCTGCATATATCATGGAAAGAATTAAAAAGAAAATGGAATAATGAGTCATGAATACAGATTCAAAGAGCTACACAAAAATTAGATCTATTAAAGTGTCTGCAACTCCGTGTAACTGAAAATTTAGACTAATTTCCACAACAGCAAATTGTGTCATTTTAGGCAGTCCAAATGTTGGATTTTTAATTTGCTTAAAATTCCACATTTGTAGCAGCCAAAACCTTCAAAGACTGTTAATTTGATTTTGGTTTACAATTAACTAAGCAGTAGCAACTTAGCCCATGCAGAAGACTGCCAAGAAAAACGATATCTTTGGTAAATTACCAAGGATCAAAACGTGGACAACAGATTTCTCCCCTCCCACCCCTCCACCCCCTGACTATATTTAACTAACAATGATAGTTTTGATACAGTAAAAATATTTCATAGAAATTATAATGACAAGGTGCAAATTTTGCAAAGCAGTCCAAAATTTCAGGAGTAGTGGTATATAGTTAAAGAAGACCCAAAAAAAACCCCAAACAATTTGAGTATTAAACGTACAGTAAGTGCTCTGTAGTCAGATAAAAAGAAAATAAACTCTAAGAAGACTGCTGCAGAATGGGAAAAAGCAGGTCTCGTTTGTTTATTTATAAATTGGTAACAAGTAGATTCTTTCGCACTAACTAAACCAGACAGTAATTATAAACACAGATTGGTTAAATTCCCTGCACCCTATCAAAGGAAATGAGTTCCTCTCTTTTCCAAACATTGTCATTTGTTTATTGAGCCTCTTTTGGGCTTGATTTCATTAAAAACTATGTAAAGTCCACATCTGCAACCCCCAAAACAATGTTAACCTTGTTAAGCTGATCCAGAGTCCTCATTACAAAAAAATTTGCAGGCAACAGAACCAGGCATTTTAAAAGGGAGCTCTTGGTATACAGAGCAAAGAATTTGGATTATTTTTGTTCCATTACAGAAAACTTATATTGCTATGCAATAGAAGAGGAAGCAAACAGTAACCGCCTCAGTAGTTCTGGATAATTAGTTACCTAAATTCTCTGAGGTGAACAAAATGTACTTAGATGGCAGAACATTACTGCTTGTGTGCTGAAACAACAGAGTAATCTTGGTTGAAATGAAAATCACAAATACAGGAGGAAAAAGTCATTCTTAAAATCATTAGTCTTTATCAGTAAAGTACAACTGAGTTCCCTATTAGAGTAACAGTTTTATTAAAAAGGGGATGATACAGCTTATATTAGCTAGCCTCAGATATCAGATTTCAACAAACTTTAGCACTGTAGACGCTATTAAAACATCATTATTAGAGTTGCCATGCTTGAATGATTTAGACTAAAGTGAATTTTATGTATTTGTTGGAAGACAGGAATAATAAATACTAGAGCTCAAGCTGGTAAGAACTGACCTGGACTTTGCAGGCAAAAAGTTAAGAAATTTTGTCCTGAGCATTGCTTGGGAGTGAGGTTAGTGAAAATCCTGAGCCTGCTGTTGGTGAAATCCTGCTGGAAGAGCTGAAATGGGACTGAGGAAGAGCTGAAATGGGACTGAGAAGGTCTGAAACAGGACTGAGGAAGAGCTGAAATGGGACTGAGGAGGCCTTAAATGGGACTGAGGAAGTCTGAAATGAGACTGAGGAAGAGCTGAAATGGGACTGAGGAAGAGCTGAAATGGGACTGAGGAGGTCTCCAAGGACTGATGCCGTACATTCCCCTGCACATGCCTGAGGAGATGCTGTTACACCTGGTGCATGTTCCCCATGCCCAAAGCAGGAGAGCACTGTGGGAATTACCCCTTTTGGGGCAGGTCCCTCTGTCCCCATGGACGTGGTGCCATGACTGTGGTGTCCCAAGGTGTGCCTGTGATTAAGGCTTGTTCCCATGACTTGAGAGAAAAATGCACACCAGGGCAGTGGGATCAAAGACGGAGTAATGGGCATCACCTAATGCTCCTGGACCAATTATCCTGACAAACTGCAGATGTCTTCAGAGAACACGTTGTATTTATTTACTGATTCACAGCAGCACTGAGCAATTTGCTATCACACAGCCACCTCCTCTGGTCAGGTAATGCTGGGTATCTCCCACCTACGGTGAAGGCAAATCAAGGAAAAACAAACAGGTTCCCAAAAGGCAAATTCTCTTTCCATCACTGTTGCTGCCCTCCTAATGTTTCTGGGATTGGCTCTTTGATTGTGTATCCACACAAAATTTTCATATGCAATCTACCTAAAAATCTGATTTATGGCACATTTGCTCTTACTCGAGTTCTCAAACATGGCAAGTACTTTGATAAAAAGAAGATAGTACTTGTTACTTTTTTGCACTCTGCCACCATTTAATGACACTGAATAAAAACTGTTTTGATTTTTCAATATTATAATCAGAATAAAAATTAAAATATATTTGAAGATTATGTCTAAAATAAAATAAAGAAGAACCATCAAGAAGAGGGGAGCATATTAACATTCATTTTGATTTCTATTGGTGTGTTATTCCCTTTGAGGCCTTATGTGTAACTTTAAGTTTGACCCCATACTGAGATTTCCAGCTCTGCTTGTCACAGGGAATTTGGGGCAATTAATGTCTTGAAAGACTGTGCTTTTAGAATAATCAGGTCAGGAACTTTGTCTTTCTAAATACTCTGCTATTTCTCAGGAATATCTGTGGATTCTTGAAATAATAAGTTACAGTAACACTGGGCCAGATCCTCAGCTGGTGCAAAGTTGGCTTTTCTTCATTAACTTCAAAGGGACTATGCTGATTTACACCAGCTGAGAGAAGATGTGGCCCACAGTGTCCAGGTGGATTTAAATCATACACATGAGAAATACCTCAGTACATCCAGGTCTGTACTGAGGTTGAACATAAAAGGCCCGAGTAGCGGGAAATCCATCCCTTTTTATTTTTAAATGCTCAAATGTTTACCAGCTGACCTTCCCCTTTACTGCTGATCTGGGAATCGAGGTGCATACAATAAAGTTCAAACCAATCAACTGCTTTCAGCTGTTCTTGTGCAATGAATTTTTAAACATTTGATCATTAAGACCAATCTATATGCAGGTCAGTTTTCTGAACAGGATGGGAACAGTTTGGGAGCAGATGCCAGGGCACTGACTCATGAAGAGGGACTGTTAAAATAACACAGAGAGCACATTTATCTTGGGCCACCCATCAGGTGAACACTACCAAGACCATCTCTTTGCTGGATGGATGTACAGATCAAGACAGTTAATCTCTAGCAGAGCACCTTTATTAATTGAATGGCAGCACACTGGCAGGGGAGGACTCACCAGCCTTGAAGTGGTTATCTTACCACAAACCAACTTCTCTGCAGGTTTTGGTCCTTCTCCAATTGGTAAATTCTCTAGAAATAACACTCCATGATGCTGTTTACTTGTTTATTCCACAAAACTGCCTTGCAAATGCTCATAAATATGTGGAAAAATTTCAGCTGTGACTGTTTCTGATATGTTCACTTCCAACACCTACCACTCTTAATTCACAGAATTTGTGAAGGGCCCCAGCCTTGGGCTATTGATCCCTATTTCCAAATCACTTCAGTTTTATCAGTGGGCCACTGGCTGTGTCCAAAGGCAACAGGACTTAGCAAAATCATAGAAAGATAGAATGCTGATAGAAGGCTTTGGGTTGGAAGATCATCTCATTCCAGCCCTCTTCCACTGCAGGGAAACCTTTCCTGAGACTAGGTTGCTCAAAGACCCATCAAACCTGACCTCAAGGTTCACACAGTCATGGGAAACCCAAGGTGGGAGAAGAGCAGGGGACTGTCACAAGTCCATTTAGAGCTAATTAGGCTTGAATCACCTTAAGACGCTCAAATGGTGTTGAATGGGGGCACAACTTCAGTCTTTTGTTTCCTTGAGATGCACATGCATTATATCTGGTCTTTATTGAAAGCCCTGTAGCTTTGAAGCTGAGGGAGAAAGCAAGCCAATCCTGGCAGGAATAACCAGGGATATTCCATTTTTATTCCTTATATCTGTTGAGGGGATGAGAACCAAAGCTTGCCTGATTTTATCAGCTTAGAAGAGGCTTTCAAAGCCAGAGCTGCTGTTCTGAAAACCCATTTCTAACCATAGTACAGGAATGTTTTGCAATTTGCCTGATCTATATATTCATTGATTGAATTCCATTTTCTTCCATTTCAGTGCTCATGACTGCCATGTACATGGTTGCTTTGGTACAGGTGTCTTTACCTGCATAGAGTGTCACATGTAAACAAATACACCTAAACACAGTCCAGCTAAGCTGCCACCTTGCTGCCTCTGGAAACACCAACCTACCACCAGAATGATCCAACTGAGGCATTTGTTTTGAAGTCACAAATATTTTCTTTCAGCATTATCCCAGTTCTACAGCTGCTTCAGTCCAGGCATGTAGGCAAATAATTAACAAAAAATACCCCCAAATATCATCTAATTTTGCTTAGTGCTTAACCTGAGCCCTTGGAAAAAGTCAGCATTGGACTTGAACTACTTGGAGAATTTTAACAAAAATTTTTGGAAAGCATTTTCAGGAGCTGAAATCTGCCAAGGCTTTTGTAGCATATCCAGACACCGTGACATGCTGGTAGCCAAACTAGAGAATATTTGCTTAACTCAAATGATAACATTTGGGTCAGGGTCAAAAAACCAGTTGAACAATATGACTTATTACTGCAGGCTGACCCCAAACCACACTTGCAACTGCACAGAGCAACAAGGAGTAAGAAAGAGAAAGCTGAAGGAACAAGTCTCATTCCCATACTTGCCAAACACATCACCTTGGCAAGTCACCCAACTTGTCTGTGCCTCGGTTACACTGAGTCTGAAACACTGAGATAATAACAATAGTCACCTTTGGGAAAAAAAAAAGTGAGAGATCCTCAAACAAAAGCAGCGATAAGTGTGAAATATTCATTATAATATTAAAGAACAGATGGCCAAAGCAGAGCTCCAGTTAAAAGGACTGCACAGAGTTATAAGAAAGCTCTTGGTGTGACGTATGCGCTTTACGATGTGCCTTCCCTCAGACAATGCATGATGAGTCGGCTGCAGCAGTTTATGTTCTGGATTAGAGCATACGCATAAATAAAGCTACGATTTTATGTGATCCCAACAAATAAATGGGAAGCACGGACAGGAATGTCTAGCTGATGGAAAAATGAGACACCACAAACAAACCACAGCTTGATGATAAAAAAAAGAAGTCTAAGATTTATATGGCACAGCTGGCTATGTGTAGTGCTTTTGTAAGCCTGCAGCATCTGGTCACTTGTTTTAAATGTCTGAATAGATAGAGGCCTGAACCTTGCACAACTGTGGAAAAAGAGGCAATGTCTCATGGAAAACCACACGGCCATGCATTGCACAACTCCCTCCTGCATGAGGAGGTCTGCCTGACTCAAACACCAGGTAAGAAGGGGCAGGAGGTCTCCGGCACCACAAAGAATGAGTGTCAGCTGTATGTCTGTCCTGCAGTCAGGGTATCACAGATATCCACACACCTATGTCTGTCTGAACAAGCCATGCTGGAACTGGAGCTTGTCTTCTGGAATTCCAAGCTCAAATGTAAGTGACGACAATTTTACCATCTCATTCCTATGAGCTCCACTGAATTACAGTTATGCAAACATTCATCACTGGAGAACCTGGCCCATTGTCCTTCAGCAGCTCTAAGAGACCACCTCAGATGTCCCTTTATGAACACAAATGGTGCTTTTTCATCAGTAAAAACAGAGTGAAATGATAAACGTTGTTGCAGAGAGAGGAGGAAATGGGCCTTCTTCATGTTTTCCTTGCAGAGTATTCAAGCTTTTAATTTTTATCAGATTATATTTTTACCTGAATTTTCAAGAGACATTGCACAACAAGCTGTGGGAGAAACCTAGTCCCAGCTGTGGTGTGAGTCACTCCACAGGAGGAGGGAGGAGAGTTTTTGGGCTGCAGGGCAGCACCACAGCAGCAGTAGGGTTGGCCAAAGGGTGATGAGAAGGGAGAGAGGAAGATATATTTTATGTCTGTGTATGAAAAAAATCTATCGAAAGTCAAGAGGTTGAACGACAAGAATAATAAAGAAAGTGCAGCAGGAGCATGCTGAAGACAGCTAGATAAATCCCAAATCTGTGCAAATTGTAGCAGTCAATAGAAGAAGTTTCTAAGACTTAAAATACTTCCACAGCTTTTAAACCTGCCATGGTCTCACTGGAAAGGTAAGTTGTGGTACACCCAACCTCCCATTTTTTAAAAGTTTCACAAAACCTCAAAGGTTTGTGCTCCCTCTGTTGGTTTTAGTAAAGAGATTTGGGCTGGTTTTGTTTTCCTCACAAATATCATCCTTCATTTTGTTCTGACATCAGTGAAAGGACAAAAACGCATTTGTGTGACGAGATGTTATTTACACTGAAGTTTCTCTTGTTTAAACAAGAAAATGGACGTGCTAATTTCAGCTCCATCCCAAATGCAAAGAAAATGAATAAACATTTCATAAACCAACTGCCAAACTGGAGGAAGATTAAAGTATTTCAGTACTGCAGAAGGAAATACTGCAACCAAAAGAGAGATAACACTGTACACAAAAAGTTATGTCTCATATAAGCCAGTTGGTATCTGCAGCATTGTTTAAGAGTTTACTAAAGCCTACATGCTCAAAAATGTGTGTTGCTCATAGTATTTTCCACTGCACCTACTTTTCTTTTAGCATTGAAAAAAATTGGGTAAGATGGAAAAGCCCTATTGCAAAACAGAACTAGATGAGTGTGAGTTTGAGATGATATAGAAGACAAGTAAGAAAAAATGTGTGACAGAAGGATGGATCATATTATTGCAATTTTTTTTCTCCTCTGGTGTTAATTATTTACAATGTATGTTTCTTATCTACAATCTGTTTTTCACTGAATCTTTATTCAGCACAAGGGAGCCCTGATCTTTGTGGGTTTTTAGCTGCTACTGCAACACAAATACTAAAATATGGTATTAGAGACACTTGTTCAATTATTAATTTTTAGAAACAGAATGTAAAGTCATTATCTGCAGAATATTAAACGGTTTTGGTTTAAATAACACTAATGACTTGGATGCTTGTTGGAACAAAATGGCAACACTTTGCCTGAGAGGAGGCTGAATCCAAGGTCTCTGTGCCTAACTCATAGCCTTACCCAAAACTCCCACTTTAAATGAGTGAAAATGGATAGGTGAGGCACTGCTACATGTCACATGTACTGTTTGCTTTGCTAGTTTTGAAAAAAAAGGGGGCTTTCCAGCCTGCATCCATAGCCACAGACTAAGGCATGGCATTAAGGCTAAAAACTACCAGGCTATGTAACTACCATAAAACACAGAAATGGAAAGGGTGGCCAGCCAACCCTCAGCTCTGAGTATTTGATAGCAGCGCCAGTTCAGCATCCCCTGTTTGAACTGCAGGCCCCCCATCCATCCCCTCCCTGCCTGGCTGAACTTGTTTGTTGCTGGCTCCCAGCCCAAGGCTTGTGACACTGCAATTAAGCCAGGGTGGCATGTGGAATCTGTAGGTATTTTAGCCATTTCGCCAAAGCGAGAAAAATCCTGACTGAACTGGAGCAGGAAAACAATTTGCTGAAACATCACCTGGAGCAGGAAGTTATTAGATGCTTGAGTGACTCCTAGAACAGAAAACTATGTATGAATATGTACACGAGGCAAAACAGATGTTGTCTTGACCTCTGCACACTGGAATCTTATAGCTGTTCTGTTTACTCTCTGCTGTCCATAATGCATCTTTAAGCCAGGTGCTGCCACTTATCAGGTATCTACATCTCTTGTTTAAACAAATGTTAACTGAACTTGACAGCAAAGGGGACCCCTGCAGCAAAATCGGCAGAAGACAGCTTTAAAGCTACCTTCAGTTCTCACTCCTGAAATAACTGAAGTTTTGTGTGACTAGGTAAGGAGTGAGGGTAGAAAGTTAAACTTTTGACCCCATCTCCATGGGATTTCATACACTGTCTGCCTGGTTCTTCTCTGGCAGGGTGTAAGGCTCAGCTTTGCAGGAGGAGGAGAGCTGGTCTTCAAGAGCTGGCAGGAACCGTGGCATGGGCTCTGCCCATCACCCTCCCCTGGGTCCTTTGAACCAGCACATGTCTTCTAGGGCTATCACTGTAGCTCCTGCTTGCATCGCAGCTACTGCTGGCATCACAAAATGTTCCTTGCACCCTGAGTGCTGCCACCTGCTTCCCCCAGGGCCACATCCTCGGCTCCATTGGAAAGAGCTGCAAGAAGGCACTGTTGGACACGCTATGTTGGCAGGACTACCCAAGCCTGCTCTTGAAGCATACAACACAGAATTTATTGGGGGGAAAAAAATCTCTTTTAATGGTATTAGAAGTACTGTAATTTTGCTAAAACATTCAATTTTTCTCCCAATATGTTTGTTACGTAATGGGCTGTAATTGTGTCTGGTATCAGAGCTTGAAAGTAATCCCAACCTCTGAGAATGCAAATTTCTTTTTATAAAGGCTATTGTTGCTCACATCAAAAAATTCCTAGGCTGTGCAGAATTAGCAATGATGTCTGCAAGACGGCACATCTAATTTCTGCTTTAAAATAATGGCTTCAAAGAGGAAGAAATTTGCCAAACTCTGAATAAGACTGATCACAGAAACAGGTAGAACATCTTTTGCGTTGAAACCCACAAATGGAAATTAGAGAGAACAGGGAAGTGCTATGTTAAATGTACAGGGCTACCTATCAGAGGTTTGAAATTCCCTGATGAAATAGAGTCTCATCAAGTTCCCTCTGTCACTCTGACCATAGAACCCTGGCTGAGAAGGAAGGGGGTCAAGTGAGAGTTTACTGAGCCTCTGGACACCAGCTCAGACTGTGCAATAGATTGTGTGGTCATCAAAGAGAACAAGGAAGCCTGTAGTGGACAATACAGTGAGTAACCCCAGAAAGAGAGGCCATCTCTAGGCCAGGGAGGACAAAATGTTAGGCAGATTGGGTTGTTTTTGAGGATGCGCAGACTTCAGCCATGACAATCTCATTCCTCATGTGACAAACTCCGCAGTCAGCAGAACTACAGACTGCCAGGAAAAAAGCATCACTAACACTCAGGAGGTTTTTAGAACAGGACAGCTTGTTCCTGCTGCAAAAGTGGGAACACTAAATGAGCTCAATAATTTCAGTCTCTAAACCTGTCGTTACCTGCCCTGCTGCTGATAGTGCTGTTATCTTGTTACTTCTGCATGCGTGCTTCCTTCCAGGATTTTAGTGTTATAGCTCTGAAAGGATATCTGGTTTGCTTGAACATCACGAGACCAAAAAGATAAACTGGAACAAACCCCACACCTATAATGAGATGAGAAGAGCCATGCATTTCAATGAATGGAGGCCATACACTCCATGTAGACCTGAGTTTAGTTACAAAACAGTGAAGAGCAGCACTAGATCCACTGAAAGTGTATAATTTACCAACCATTGAGGCTTTGTTATTATTCCCCTTTTACAGATTTTTTTTTTCACTGTCTGATTAGCTAATTAAAGTTGTAGGCTGTTTCCTTTCAATCAGAACTGTGAGCATGTACCAGGTGCCAAACATCATGATGTGCAGAAAGGCAGGCGAGCTCAGAGAGATGGAGGGATGCAGGAGAGGCTCAGCCCTACCGAATTACCCCACTCTCAATGGGCTAACACATCTGGTTTGGACATTAATCCTGTCCTGGCACAAGGTTCACTGCACCATGGAAAAGGGGTACAGCACATAAAACCAAAAGTACTAGTGGAAAATTTGCACCGGCTTCACACAAGCCTGGTTGGGTTAGATGAGAACCCCTAGATTAGCATCCCTTGGAGCAAACTCATCTCCAAAGAGCTCTTGTTGGATGTGCTGGCACATGAGCAGAGAACTCAGCCTGATCCAGCTGGGAGCAGCTTCTTCTACCCTGAAAATCCTTCCTGACATCTTCACCTGGAGCTGTTCACAGCATTCACCACTAAAAAGCGGGTTTTCATTGTTAGCAAGAAACTGTCAGTAAAGAACTGATTGACAATCCCTCACAGAGCAAAACCAGCCCCAAAATAGGTACAAATTTCCTGTGGCTGTGCAGCACTGCCTTCTGCTTAAGAGAAGAAAAAAATATTTGGAGCTCTTTGGGATCAAGTGGATCACTGCTTTCTTCCTTGTGCTGCTTAGCAAATAACCTGGGTATGTCCTGAAAAAGGTGAGACAGATCTTTGGTCTGAAAGCTGATTAGAAGGTACTAGATCAAGATATAAATTCGCTTGATACATTTACAGGTATTTAGTTTAAGTGGAAGATGGACTTTCAAGTTCCATGTTCTGAGCTAGGAATTTTTTGCATTTCAATTCTAAAGAAGGTTTATAGGCAAAGAAATAATAGTGCCTCCAAGATGCATTTGGCTGACTTAAAGATTGCAAATGGGGCACAGTCTGTAACAGGGTTGGCTCAGGTAAAAGTTTCCCACTCCTCTTCCAAAATCCATGGAAATTACTCTTTAAACAGAATTCTGCTGAGTTACCAATTAAAAAAAAAATTGCATTGAAAAAGGCAGTGTGGTATAAAGCAGGGAAATTTTTGATCTACTGGTAAGGTGACCAAAGTACAAGACAACAGAGAGGAAATGATCAAAGCAAGGCAATCTAGGACTTCCAAATTTAAGGATAATCTGCAAAATGCTCTGCAGAGGTACAGAAAAACCTTTAAATATTTAACTATAGTTGTTTTAAATGCAGATTGGGCTACATTTTCTTGGCATTGTGGATTTTTTTCCATTTCAAGGCTAGCAAACCTCCTGGAATCTTACCAATAGCCATGAAAGATTTAAAAATTTGAGTAACTGTGGTAAGAATGAGCATAGCTGATAAATAGGAAGAAAACATTTGGACTGTCTTACCATCCTAGTGTTCACAAATTTCTTTATCTAAAATTATGGCTACTGGAAAGGACCTAAGCTAATACTAAAATATTTAACCAAGAGTTCAAACACACATATTTTATACAGTGGTAGTTATATTTCTTTTGCCCAATGGAGCTCACAATGATAGTTTGCTTACAATCAGAGGGATCCAAAAAGAAATAATGCCAACATGCTCAGCATAATTCTAAAATATTTTTTCTGCTAAAATGTGCGTCATTCCAGAAACATGTCTGAGTGGTTATATTTTGGGTGAGGAACAAAATCAAGAAAAAGTGTCAAATACATCTTTATATTACAATATTTCACAGTCTATTATATAAGATGGTTATTTACACAAACAGATGCTTAATATGTTCAAAAAGCAACGAGGAAAAACATTATATTTAGAATTCGCTAGAGCAAACCAGCAAAGCATCAGGTAAACTGGGTAAGTCATTTAGGTCAACCATGGTCATCACACTGGCTAAATCCTGAGCTGGCATCACACCAGTGTAAAACTTCTTCCTTTGCAAAGGCTTCCACATTCATTGGACAGACATGTAATTTTGTACATTTGTTCTGTTCATCACGTCTGATTTTTAACTCAGGTGACACAACTGCCCCTGCAAGTCCCTGCTTTGATTGCAGCCATCTAACCACAAAACTATTTGTTGTTTTCAGGTGGAGCAGGATCTGTGCATCCCACAAGGGTCAATTCCCACTCCCTGCTCCTCCTGAAGTTTGGCAAGATTGTGATGGGGCTGTGTGCGTGTCAGGCCACTGTAAATCCCTGAGCTTCATCTTCAGGGAAGACAAAGAGAGAGCCACTCTTGGAGATCCACATCTACCTGCCAGTGTGCTCAAGGGCCCAACTTTACCCTCTGCCCTGGGAAGGGATCTGGTCCTGTTGACAGATCCCTGGTTCATGGCTTGCCTAAGGTCCTGAGCAATTCTTGCTACCAGAAGCTTCTGTGGCTGGAAATTAATTTAGCTCAATAGGTAACATATGACTGCAGGAATTTTGGCAAGAGAATTAGGAGTTAAAATAAGAGAGAGCGCAGGGAAAAGGTTACAAGGGCTAGTCCAAAGTGATGCTAAAGGCTTTACATGGCTATGAATAAAAAGAAACTTGTAAACAGTGGTTTTGATAGTCTTTTCTGAGGCTTATAAGTGACATTTCCTCTACTTCACCTTACTGCAATAATAACACAGATTTGCTATGCTACATTTTTCTAGAAATCTTGCAGGACACTGAGAGCTGACTATAACCTATTCATCCTTTCTGCATGCAGAAGAGTGTGCTCTTGGACCTTTAAAAGTTTTCCATGTGGGGGAGTAGAAATGTCTCCTCTAAGACCCAATTAATCACTGCACGCTGTGAGGCACCTCTAATGTACAGATTTAACGAGACAAGCCTTCCTGGTTTAGTTTTTTCCACCTTTGAATAAGTACTCCTTGACACATAAAAATCAAATGTAAACAGCACTAGGACCAAAACCCATGTTCTTGGAACCGCACCTAATTTAGAACTGTAAGAACTTGGGAATGTTTATATTTCATCCCCAAAGTCTTCATCTGTTTATATCTAAGCTGCAATCTGAACTTAGACACAACTACAAGGCTCAGTGAAATAGGAGAGTGTTCCCTTGAGCCATAGTCCTGGAAATCCACCATCTTTTTTCTTCATTAATATCTAATCCCCATTTAGTAAGAATTTAGCTACTTTTATCCTGATGTGAAACTTCAGGGCTGCCTATTTCACTCTGCTGCCTGCTGCTTCTAAATACGGCAGTGCTGGTGGCGGAGGTGGTGATTGTGAGTCATAAACACTCTGTCATTGTAACATGTCAGATTTGTCCAAAAGAAACATATTTTTATATCTTAGATTATTTTATTATTAGTTTAAGAAGGTTCGTTTAGCTCCTAGCAAAGCCACGAGGAAGAATTATGCACTTAAGCAGTTCTATCTCAGATGTGTAATGCCTTGCAGTCATTTAACATGCTGAGACAAACAAGAGAATCCCCAGAGTGCTCATCTACTATGGGACTTATTTCATACTGCATCAATAATGTAAATTGAGATGTGAAGATAGCTCCTTGTTTTTCTAAGGTATGATCACACTAGTGCAGACAACATCCACTCAGCTTCACTGGAAACACTGGAGTCAGCTCTCTGATAAAAACCTGGCCCATTCTTTATCTGAACAGAAGAAAAAATTATACTATCAACAGGAAATTGTTGGGAGCAACCTGGCTTTGTGAGACCAGTTGTTTGCTGCAATGTTTTCCAAGCCTCAGGTGAAGTGTTGGAAAACCCACTGCAGGGGTTAATATTTCTCTCTAATATGACTTCAGATATTACTTTTTTGTTCTTCTCAATGAACTTCCCTTACTTACATTAAATCACTGCGGTGAACAGCAATTCGTATAAATAAACCTCACACAAATTAATTCAGCTGGATTTTTGAGTCTATAAGGGCTCACCCATTAAAAACTTGTATCATCTTACCTTGATACTTTTGGACAATTGAGGGCTACTTGGTGGAAAATGGAAGTCACCAAGAAATTATTTTTTTCTCAGTTTGACCTCTTATCTGCCCTAGTAAGACAGGCAGCATTATGCCTAGTTAACATCCTGGTGCAGTGCCCGTATCTGCTATTGTACAATACATCGAACAAACATAAAAGACATCAATCAAAATCCTCAAAATGTCTTTTTCTGCCAAGATGCATAAACGTTTCCTATCTCCCATCAAATTATTTTAATTACAGCTGCTGAGCTTCATAATTATTTTTAGCCAGGCTGGTTTTTCTGTTGTTATTGAACATATGATATGCAATATATTGCATTTATACATCCTACTGGATTTTGTTATGGCAGAGCGACTCCTGTAGCTGAGATGGAGATTGTTTTTGTGTTATTATGAAACCATTTGACCTTTTGCTGGAAATTTTCCAGCATCTCTAGTATCTTGCTAAAGATTTGAAGAGGGCGAGGTAGAGAGAAAATTTTGTATGTTCTCTCTGGTTGTTTCCTTCTATGGCTTTTCTTCTCCCCAAAAACATTTAATACTGATGATTTTTTAAAAAATTCCTACAGCTCCAAAACAAATAAAACTGAAACATGATACACACAGATTCTAACTGACAAGAGGCGCCAAATCAGGTTGGGTTTTTTTTCATGACTTGCTATAATCCAAGATCATAGAACCAGGACCTTTCTCTTTGTTTTCAACTACACATCCTTAACTTTGCTTGATTTTAGGGTCTCTCCTTGCAGGCAATAAAACATAAGGTAATTCCTGAAAGAAATAAAAAGTAAGCCTGGCTTCAGCTGAGTAAAACCAATTGGGTTTCAAATTTACACCAGCAAGAGCCTTTGAGTGCTACTGAAACACACGCCACTTACAACACAAGAATAGAGATCCTCTTCTGAAAGACATTGCTAAATGTGCAAGTCACTTAGCCAGGAAGAATTTGTATTGCATTTCTGAAAGCAAAATTACAATAGCTGACAAAACATGAAAGTTTCATCATGGTGGATTAGAATGCGCAAAAGGAATTCAAGGGAATTTGCCGTTACTCAACATTTCAGCTGACGCTCTTTAATGCATCTTTGGGGAGCAGATTTGTCTCTGCACTCTGTAGAAAACCCATGTGCATAAAGAGGTTGGATTACAGAAATCTAGTAAATAATATAACAAACAGCTAGTTAGGCTCTACAACCAGAACAGCAAATATGTGTTGTTGTTACATTGCTGATCCCCAAAGAAAATATCTTTACAGCTAAAACACCTGTTTCTTTGCCCAGGAACTTCCACGGCAGGAAGAGATTGGCAGTTGATTTTAAGATTCCTTGTCCCTCCCTTCTTGTCATAGACCATGCTTGAGCAGGTTTCTTTACATTTCAATACATAACAGTGCTTGCAGATAGCAATCTTGATGCCACCTCTCCCTGTCAAGTAAGAAATGCTCTCAGCAGTTATGATTTCCAAAGATCTGTCAAAAAAAAAGACCAAGAAAAGTACACAGCTGATATTTCTTAGACACAAAAGATAAAAAAAATTAAACAAACAAACAGAAAAATGTCCTCTTGGCAGTAAAGAGACACAATGCCAACTGGCCTTGGATAAGGTCAGGAAAAAATTTAGCAACCTTAATGCATCATTAAGAAAGACACCAGAGAGGAAAGGGAGGACATTCAGCTCTCAGTCAAGTAAACACTAGTCAAAGGTACAGCATGAAAACCCTGGGGCTAGATACAGAATCACAGGATACAAACAAACTTAGGAAAACAAACAGAGTGAACTGTCCTAAGTTTATCCTGGAGCACATGGTACCTTATCTAGCAGCTTTCAGGCTATGCTTCATACTGCAGCATAAATGGGACATTGCAGTATGCTTTTAATGTCATTAGCTTTCCTTTTATGACTCCAAGACATTTTAATTATTAAACCAAAAGAAACATGGCAACACTTAGTGCAATCTTTTAGGGAATAGTTCTTGGCCTTGTACCATGCGTCATTAGTACACACTGGGAGGAAACCAATTGTTTCTGCAAAGCTCAGGAACAAAACAATATTTGGAAGGGTGGTAAACAAACTTGAGTGGGACTACTGAAAATGGACAAGACTGACCGTAAAACGTCTGAAGGCAAAGCTATGAGTTAGAGGTGTGACTTTGTATGAATTTACACATCTAGTTAATAAAATGTGAAGGCTACAGACTCTAAATGGGGAACTCTAGTTCTAGAGAAGACATGGATATGATCCCTCCAACATTATATTCAAGTATTAAGCTGTGAACTTAAGAACAAATCCATTCTAAGATGCTCAGACAGGAGTATATTTAGCAGGTGCAGTTTTTTATTTCAACCTGCTATTTCCTCTGTGAGAATATTGTGGAGTTCTGGATCCTCACTTTGAAAAGTACATTGAAAAATTAGGCAATTATTGTAGAAAGTCATAGGAAACATTAAAGAAATTGAAAAAGATGCTGTCTCATGGAAAAGCTCATTTAGCCTAACTCTGACGGGATCACGGAGCAACTTTATCACAGTCTGTAGAAATTGGATAATGCATTTAAAGAAAGTTCCCTGACAGTCGCCAGCCTCATCTCAGGTTGCAGTGGATCCTCGGTTGCTGGAAGTTTTTAAACAGTGATTGTTTTACTGCCTGGCATTTCCAGTTCTCACTGATGATCCTGAACATTTTTGATTTGCAGGAAGCCCATTTAAAGACCGTGTGCCACAGCACCAACTCACACCTGCCACCCTCTCTGGGCAACTGCTCCCAGCATCAGCAAATGCTGCACAGTAGGATTATCCTAGGATCAGTCTTACCCTTCTGCCCATGATCACCCCATTCTGCTCCCACTGGGTGTGGGCAGGGGCTGCTTTCAGCACCCAGAATGTCTTTGCACTAAGAAAGAGCTCAACTTTTTCGTAGATAAGAACAATCCTCCACTGATCCCAAGCTCTCCTGCCCCACAGAGAATATTCTCCGTACCATCTCCAGGAAGGATCCCTGGAGCACACCCTCCCATCCACCTCTTGGGAAAGCAAACAAATGAGGATGTGGCCCCACGCCCTACTATCATATATAACACTTCTAATCATCTTACCTATGAAAAGTGCCGTGTAAGCTCTTTTTATCTCCTGGCTAGTTTCATATTAATATATTATCTCCCTGCAACTCATGACTACTTCCAGCTAGTGCCAGAGAAATAGGAAACTGTTTAGATGCATTCTCCTGTTCCTATGGCAAAAATCAAAGGAAGGAAAGGCAAAAGTATATTACAGAGAATTGAAAACAGGTACCTTTTATTAATGTAGCTGATAGTGCTGTACAGTTCACTGTTCTTGTTTAATTGGGCTACATATTGATTCAATTGTGGCAATGCAAATAGACAAATACTCCTTAATTACATTTTAAATTCAGCTTTCTGGGGCTGAAGGTGCTTTAGAGGGAGGCACGGAGCTGCAGCCTCAGCGCAGCACGGGCTGAACTCGAGTTGCGCTAACGCTGAGCGGTTGTGCCCAACGCTGAACCGCGGCAAAGCCTTCATTAAAATAAAAAGCTGCTCTGTAATGATATTTACATGACATTCAAAGTGCTCTTTGTTCTTACCATAAAATACATTCCGGATAATTCCACACTACCAACCGGAGTCCCCATTATTCAATTTTGCGATTTTTCCCATGTAAGCAAAGTTTTTTGTAATGTGTTCGCTAATTATTACTTTTGTAGGGAAAGGTTCAGAAGTATTTAGGCTCCTAGGAGAGTGAAGACAAATGCATTATAGAAATAATGCATTTAGCCTCCAGGAGTAGCCCTCAGCTCACTTATAAAGGCTCTTGCCAGTCAAATCTACAGAATACGATTTGATTCAACTCTGGGGGAAGAAAGAGAAACACTTGCCTGCCTTCAAAGTTCAAGCAAAGATGCTTGAATTGCAGCTGCCAAGATGGGAGGTGGCAGAAAATGGAGGACTTGAATCTAGGGGGAGAATAAGTAAAAAAAATATTTATACATTCTGTCGTTCAGCTCTAATTGCTTCAAAGATTATTTATTTTTCATTTTTTTGGAAAATAGCTTGCAGCTTCTTAACATATTTTTCAAAGAAGGAGCTGGAAGGCATAATAAAAAGCAAGCAGGGATATGCTTTCCGAATAGACTGAAATAATTAATGTGAGAATGCTTCCGCTTGAGCATTTTTTATGAACAAAAAATACATTATTTTTGCTTTTAAATTGGAGATAATTTGTTACACGGAAGTGGTGGTTTCTTTAATCTTGAAATAATGCTAATTACAATGGTATTTGGGATCTGAATTTTTGCAAAGCTATTCCCTCGTTTGCTGCTGACATAACAAAGTTACTTACAGACTTCAGAGGCTTGTGGCACAGCCCCGCTTTGTTTGCCTGTTGTCCCTCTTGGTTTTCCAGTCCCAAACCTCATTACTCCCCTGATTTCATTATGTGGGGGTTTCATCTCCTCTAGCTCACAGTCACTCCACCAGCTCAGTGGAGCAATCCATGGCTCAAACACAATGGTCACAAGGTTCTTCATTAAGAGCAGCTCTTCCCAGAGTGTGACCAAAGCTCACAGTCACAGCTAAGCCCAAAGGAACAACAGCATCTCCCCAGACTACACCACACCACAGCACATTTCCAGGAGGAAGGTAGGAAAGTTTTGTCTGTTTATTTTCCACTGAAAAGCAGCTTTTACTTATTTTACTGTGGGATTGCCAGGGAGCTTAGTCATGGAGCTGCACTGGGCACCTGCACAAACACAGACAAAAAGCAAACCCAATCTTCATCCTAAAATCCTGCAGTCAAAATATATCTCTGATCAGTTACATGGATGTGCCTGGACACTCCCTTGGCACCCCTTTGATTTCAAATCAAGGTCAGTTTGATTTAGCAGAGAGATGGATCCTGAGGCTTGAGGTCCTGTCCCCTCCCTTTCCATGGGCTCTTCCCAAAGGTGCTTGCCACACTGTGGGGCTGCATGGCAGGAATTCAGTGGGTGTATTTACCTGCTGGAAAGCAAATGCAGGCACTGTTTCTGCAGCCACAGAGTTTCATTTGGCAGAGAAACGGGTGCTTATCCACCAGGCAAGGCCGACACTCCCTCATCTCTGCCCAGGGCTGAGACACAAACAGAAACAACGCGCTGCAGGTACACAGACGCGCCGTGTTCCTTTCTCCAGGCATCTTTCATTATTCAGCATGTTTTCAACACTGAACAACAAATTGTTAGTGGTATAACAAGACAGGAACACGTGTTTGGGTACGGTGTGCTACCTGCAAAGCCTGGCACTTGCTCTGTTGAGCTGCAGTTCCCTGCTCTGACAGGGTCAAAGCAGCAGCAAAGACAGAAATGAAGCTTCTGGTGGTGTTGAGAACAGGGACATGAGAAAGTGCTCCATTTTTCAAGGAATGGAGATGATGAGAGTCCCCTATTTTTGTGTCCTTTTGCAAGGCAAGTATTACCTCTCCTCCATAAAATACATATATAGTCCAGAATAGAGAGCCAGGTGAGGTCTTAGGTAAAATGATTTCCAGGTTCTAGACCTGAGTTACCAGCAGGCTGACAGTGTTACTCAATGTGATCAAAGGAAAGCCAGGGAGCAGAGGGAATTGATTACAATGAAATGTTTTTTAGCTGTGCAGAGATTAGTGGTGAGCAAAACATCTGCAATGATATGTCAGGAAAACAGACCGAGCTTTTATTTTGAAAAGTGTTAGCTGGGTCTGAGGTAGGAAGATGCACAGACCTGTGAATCATCAGAACAGAGGTAGTAGTTAAATTTGTGTTTTAAGATGAAGATGGATAAGGCCAAGCCTCTAAAATAAAGTCAGAAATAGATTTGGAAGGTGAACCTGAAGAAAATTGAGATGTAAGACTAAGAAACAAGTGTTAAGAAGGGTGGGGATTGAGGATATCAACAGTTCAAGGTAGTCATAGGTTCTAGGAAGGTTATTCCTGGTGCACCCCTCTGCCCTACAGCAAGATCAATTATCCTTCTGTCTATCCTTTCAGAAGTCTGTCTGCCCTGCTCTGGATGGCCTCCAACAGCGGAGATCCCACAGCCTCTGCAGGCAGCCTACCTTAGTGCTTTATTATCCTGATTGTTATGAAAGTTTCCTGATGTCTAACCGGAATCCCTCGCTGTAATTTAAGCCCATTATGTCATGTCCTTTCCATTATGCACAGATTGTTTCTGTCTTCCCTGCCGCTGTTTCTTCTGTAATTACTTACATGTCCCCTCTCAAGTGCTTATTATTTAAGCTAAAACAACCTTGTCCAGCCAATCTGTCCTGCTAGCTCCGGGTTTTGAGATGTTGTGTTCAGGATCCTCTACAAACAAATTACAACTTTTCTTGAAGTAAGGAACACAACCCAGGAAAAGGGACAGAGAGTTATCCCTTCTGTACAGAGAAGGGAAAACTTCCCAGCCCTCCCAGAGATAGGTCTGTTTAAACACTGCATAAGACAGCAAGATGTCACCTGGACCCTCAGCCAGGCTGTGATCCATGATATAAAATCAGCCAGTTTCTTTCTGTGTGTAATTGGGTAGCTTGTTATGCTTAAATACCATTGATTTGCATCCATAAGGCTTGTATTTCTGTGCTCAACTGCAACCTGGGCAGGAGTCTGTTCAGAAAGATCATTTAGCTGAGTATAGAGTGCATCTGTCCTCTGTATTTCCTACACATTGATTTTTGATATTGTTCCTTTGCAGAAAATGATAAAAAGCTATCAATCTAGAATCAAATTATTTTTCCATCAGACTTTAATGCCTATTGCATCTGGGCCCAAAAGATGTTTTAAATTTCTGTTATTTACAGACTTCTGGAGTCTCTTAAATATGACATTACAGACATTACAGAATGACATTCTGTAAATAATATCTCCCATTTTTTTCCCCTGCAAATTTATTTCTGGAAATAAGACACTTCTCTATTTTATATGCTTATATTTGTTTAAAAATATGAGCCTTGGTGTTTTGATTCTATCAGTCTCTGCAAAAATATTTTCCATTGCCAAAAGTGCATATTCACGTTTTCTTATCTAAATGTCCCTTTCACAAAACATCTACAGGAAAGTATAGATTTCCAATTCATGCAGGTGGCCCAGCATGACTTGGTATTGTCCCCAAACCATTTGTCCCATTAGACACTCAGTGCAGCAGCCAAATCTGTTGGAGTAAAACAGCCCACATTTACAGTTTCCCTTTTTTTTAACTAGCTCTTGCTTAGCCTAGAAGTCTACTCCTGTTGGCAACCCTTACTGCTGTGTAATAATTTACCTGCCTACCAGCACCCCAGCATGCCTGTGATGGTGTAGTAGCACAGTCATTAGTTTCCATTCTGCAGTGGCAGGATGTGACAGGGAGTCTACGATTTTGGATGATTCTGGTGTCAACTAACTGTGACACTCCATCAAACCCTGCATCCTTAATGTCATGGAGAGTTACATCCTTTCATGGGTGATAAAACCTGGGCATTCTGACAACCCAGGTTTAAGTGTCCTCGTCGGCCTTGCTAGGCTCATGTCACTCCATTGTTTTATAACTTAAATTGTCTCATATTGAAAATGAGGATTCAATTTGAGATTTTATTGTTAACCTTTAAGGGCCTTGGAGCTCAAAGTCTACTCGAGAGGTAAGTGAAGTTTATGCTCCAATTCTTAATCTACCTTCAGTTACAGACTTCTGCACACGAACCCCATTGCTTCCTGATAGCTGTCTGAAAACTTTCTAGTTTTTAGTGACAGAATGGAATGAATGTGGATCTTCAGCTGTTCTCAGGGATGTTTTTAAAGATGGGTTCATTTTTCTTCTGTTTGTTTGAATCTTGCCACTTGTTTCACCTTAAAATTTTATGTTAGATCTGGAAAGAATTGTTCTTGCCCAGCCTCCTCTTTGAGGAAAATGCTGTTAAAAAACAAAAATTCAGTGAAGCTTCCAAAGGGCAAATGCTAACTTTTAAATTGAAAATGCTTTAAATTTTAGTTTATAACAGGAATCTTCTTTGTTCTTCAAGTGGTCATTTTTCTTTTTATTAAAACCTGTTATTATCACAGAAAGCATTGCTCTTTGTGAAATAACATTTCAGTAGTCAAAACCCCAATTTTCCCTAAGGAAATATTTCAAGGGAAAACTTTTTACATGCCCTACTTAGCACCAAGTCTTCCCATTTAAACACCTCCACAAGTGGCCAAAGTTTCAAAAGAGATGCTCTTCCACTTAGGCACCCGAAGGAAGCGTTTGAATTCTGAGCAGCTTTTGAAACATCAGGCCACCTTGTTTGAGGTGTGCGAGAGAAAGACGTGCCCTTTTCAAGATGTAGCTCCAATGATGGGTCCTTAAGAACTTTTGAAAAATTCCCCTTTAAGAAAAGGAGGATTAGATCAAGGCGTGAATATTCCAGGCATAAATACAGCTCTAACTCTGAAATCCACCCCTATTGCACGTGTTTGTATGGTGTCACAGCTCGCTTTATCTTTGTGTTTTCAGTGCAAGTGTTTCACACATGGACTTGAATGGATTACAAATCAGCTGCCTTCAGAACAGCACAAAAATTGTTGCTGTTGGGAAAGGTGTTGTTTTTGTTGCACAGAAACACACCTAATTTTGCTTTTGCAGTTGAGCTTTCTTGAGGCCAGGGCTGACATCCAGCATGCCATTAGGTATGGAAAGAGGTCCACAGTGCTCCAAGCTGGCAGAGAGCTTGCAAAAAATAAGCTTAAAGAGAAGTGGATCCAAGCCAATCCCACTGTCAGCTCTCAGATCTACTCTCCTGTTCTTCCCCTGGAACAAGTAACCTTTTGCCCTTCCCTTTTGTAAGGCATAAACTAACTTCTTAATTAGGATTATTTTTTCCCCCGCTGGAAAATGTATTAGCAGAGATTATTGTCAAAGCATAGAGCTGTTTCCTCTTTACCGGACACAATGCTCCTGTAGAACAACCAAGAGGTTCACAGAACTCTCTACATCAAGATGCTGTGCAGTATTTGCAATAACAGCTCAGAGAATACCATGAAATTGGGTGTTTTCAGTCATGCTAAAGAATCCTCCTCCTTCTTTCTTTGTATCATTCCTCCCTGTTTTAATTCTGCCATATCATGACCCATCAAACTCTGGACACTTTACAATAAACCAAACTGTTGCTGAGAATATGAGTTTGGACATACTTCATGGGATGCTAAGAAAATGTCAAACTTGAGGAAGGTTTCCTTCCATTTCCACAAGTCAACAAAAACTCATTGTCAATAACATCAAGGACTGTTGACAGATCTAATAAAATCAACATAGATTTATTTTCAGTGGCCATTGCCAAGCAGAGATCAGCAAGAGATAACCACCCCTATATTAAACACACATCTAAAGCCAACACGGTAGGGGTGAAGGATGCTTGTGAAAGACATAAACAGCCTTCTCCTGCTTGCATCATCCCAGAGATACTACAGAGATTAAAAATTCCTGTCAATATATGGGCTAAAATCACCCACTGTGAACAAACTCATGAATTACAAAGAACTGGCCATGAACAAACCGGAAGATTTTATCATCAGAGCACTTTGGTGGCTCCTCTCTGCTATAAACTCTTGTCACACCAACCCCAATGAAGCCAACAGCATCAAACAAAAGTGCAGCAAGGACACATGTGAAACTGGGAGAGAGGTTTTCCCATACATCCCTGCTAGGAAGACAGAAAGGCTGTTTTTGTGCTGCAATCAGAAGGGTGATCTGATAAAGCGCTTTGCTGAGAGCCCTTCTGCAGAGATAAGCCCATCTGCTCCAGAAACAATGCACCAGGAAAAACAAGGCAAACCCCAAACAAACAAGCAACCCTTGGCTCATCAGGATGTGTGAGTGAGTGAGGAGTTTAGACTGGATATATTTAAACTAATTACCAGAGCTGTTTCCCATATATATATGTATATATTTTATGTATGCTTGCATATAATTATTTTCAGATGGTCAGTGCAGATCAGACACTGGACACAAACTGATTTTCCTGCTGTTCCTAGGTGCTGCATTTAGAAGTGGCACTATCTTGGCTACTTCCCAAACTCCACAGATCTTCCTGAACTATTAACCTACTCTTCAGTGGAGGAGACAAGTCTGGTGATGAAAAAGAGGAGTACCAACATGTTCTCTTCGATTTTGAGCAGATCCGTTCAACCGAATTCAGCTGACTCACCAGGATTAGCAAGGTGAGGGTGGAGATGCTTTTCCACTTTGGCTGAGAGAGTTTGGTTGGAAGCAGAGCTGTGAACTTTGAGGACTGCAAAGTATCTGCCAGCAGTGCATCTACCACTTATCAGCTAAACCATCAGTAAACACTGACACCAATGGGTTCCTAATTTGGAATTCTTGCCCCTATATGACAGAGCTGGAGTGTGCTCATGTATTTCTTGACAGGAAATAATGCAAACCCATGGGCTTGTAGTTTGTCTTCTATAAAGCTCCAGTAATTCTCAGCTGGTTTGGAGAAACAAAACACTCCTGATCTACGTCTATTATCTCACAACCAAAATTTTGGTGATTGCTTCTATCCATGGCTCCTGGTGAGTGACATTTCATCAGCTGACATTTAAGGGCATACAGAAAAATATTAAATTTAAAATTAAATTTAATAATTTAAAATTTTAATAATGAAATAATTTTAATAAAATAATTTAATAATAACATAAAAATTTAATTTTAATTTAAATTAAAGAATTTAAAACTGGCAAAGCCAGGCACTTCTTAAGTAAGAACATAAGAAAGGCCATGAGAAGTGGTAGAAAAGATCTTTCTAGCCTGGTATTTCATTGCCAGGGCTGAGAAGGGAGGCCGTGGGGAAGTGTGCCTGAAGAGGACAACCACATGGTGCCTTCAGGGGATGCTCCTGAGGTAGCAAAGTGCAGAAGTGTTGTCAGGAATGGATTTTCTGTGGCACAAGGTTTATATTTGATATTAGGAAGAAATTCTTCTCTGTGAGGGTGGTGAGGCCCTGGCACAGGCTGCCCAGAGAAGCTGTGGCTGCCCCATCCCTGGAAATGTCCCAGGCTGGGCTGGATGGGGCTTGGAGCACCCTGGGATGGTGGAAGTTGTCCCTGCCTTTGGTAGGGGGTGGAATGGAATGGAATGGAATGGAATGGAATGGAATGGAATGAGCTTTTAAGGTCCCTTCTCACCCAGGCCATTCTGTTTCCATGATTCTGGGACAAAGAAATAAAGATTTTTTTCATTCATTCAGGCATCTTCATGTTCGACCTCCTGGCTGAACTGAACGCTGTCTCACACTACCTCTTTCACTTTGTCTACTTTCTTTTCAAATTACTCCCAGTAACTTTTATTAAATGATTACGCTTACAGTTTAAAAATCACCTGGTTTGCTAAATACCATCATCTGCCTTCTAGATAAAAGCCAATAATCCTTGGTGTTTCAATCTAAAATTTAATTTTGTCTCCGAATTTATTTTAATTTCCTCAGCACTTCTAGATTGGCCTTATTACATGGAGCAAAAAATCTTATTTCCAGTCTGGCAGTGGTCCAGAAGTACCTGCAGACTTAAGAAAAGGATTTCCTCCTCTACACCTTGTCCCTATCCCTTTTCTTGCCACAGAATGGATGGACAGATGGTCCCCTGGATGGCTCCAGCAGGTGCTGAAGAGTTTTGAAATTAAGGACTCCTGCTATTCCTCTCCCATTTCTCCCTCCAGTGCAGGCAGCCACAGTGGAGAGCAGTTCAAAAGCAGTTTTCATTTAAGCAAAGCCAGAGTAAAAAAAAAAAAAAAAACTGGAGAGTAAAAATGAGACTAAAGTACTCCACAAACCCCAATTCTCCACTTAAAAGTGGTCACTCAAAGGCACTACAGGGATAATAGCAAAAATGCCGGGCCATTATCCTGCCACACTGCTGCTCTTTCCTGCTCTGTCTCTGTTGGGACTGATCCTATTAGCTCCTTTAGGAAAGCAGAGATGTGATTGCAGAGCACTTTTGTGAGGTGGCCAGGGCAGGGACTCCTTTCTGCAAGGCTTATAAATTCTTGAGCTCTGTCCCAGAGGTAAATCAGTTACTGCAGCAAGGAATAACGCTCCTACATCAGCCTTCTGCTCTGCAAGTTGTATGGTATCATTTGTGTTGGGCTGTGCCTCAGAAACCTCAGGTCTTTTGATGGTCACAAATGGACTGGAAACAGCAGATGCATTTTTCATAGTAGTTATTGCATGTCTGGAAAAAAGATTGCTGAGACAAACAGCAAACTACATGGTTCAGAGTCATCTCTGCTGACTGAAAAGGGCCTTAAACACAGTGAGAGCACACACTGGATGAAATTCTCCTGCTTTGTTCACTATCACAGCCTCCAACAGAGCTGTGAGAGTCCTTTTCTCTCTGTCAGGAAAGCACTCATGGTTGGTGCTGCAGAAAAAACTTTAACTATCCGAAAGGAAAACCCCTGTTCCTTGTGGAAAACCACCAGGTGTGAGATAATAAAACAGCATTTTGTGAGATGACAGATTTCTTTTCAGAAGTTCCTCCAGCTCCTGTTCTGTGCTTGCACCGTGCTGGGTTTGGGTGGGAGGATGGTTTAACTTAACCCACGGGAGAGCAGACAGGTACAGGGCTGATGTCCCTGGGACCCACCTGGAGGGTGGACAAAGAGGACTTGGGCTTCCAGTAATCTAAACCCCTCCACGGGTGAGAATTGATCACCTTACATTAAAAAAAAGAAAAGAGTCAATCTTGCATCTGACCCGCTCACCCTCATATGACGGCATGACATCTTAAAATCATAGTGAGTATTAGAAAAATTATGTTTTAAATATGGGCCTTTGTATCTTTTATCACATTCTCTCCTGCTGTGCTTATTACCTAATAATTTTTGACACTAGTGATTAAATATAAAATTTTTACATTTTATGATTCTATTTCAAATACACAGTTGCCAGCATATATATCAAGGCCAAAATTAAGCTCTTCTTAAAGAATCTGTAATTATATTTATGCATTAAAATGTCAGCTGTTTAAAATGAGTGATTTCAAACAATATTTTTATGTAATTGTTTTAAAAATCAAACTATTAATCAGACTTTATTGTCAATCTCAACTAATGGCTTGCTGTTCAATATTTTAAACCACTCAGGACGTTCTCTAAATTGAGTAATCTTTATCAGCAATTTAAACAGTTATTTAAACAACAACCACAACTCAAATGGTGAGCACACTCAGTAAACAAAATCTCCTCAGCAGCAGAATTCGGCCTAGAATAGGAGTAAACTCCATCACTGAGAAAGCACTTTGTGGTTTCTCTGCAACACTCAAAATATGAGAGAAAGGAAAAATAAGGCCTTTCTTGAGGAGGTCAGGAGCAGGAAACTTAAAATTTTGTTTCAACAATGATTTATTTTTCTGGCCTCTGTTTCCTAGATCTTTTTTTTTTCATGCACTTGCTTAGGAGGCCAGATCTCCCTTCCAGTCAATAATATATAAACAAAATAATCTTAGAGTGCTGTTCTTCCCTAAAATGGTGTTGCTTTTGCACTTAGTAGATGTCAGAGAGCCAAGCTGGATCCCTGAGTCAGTGATGTTGCTGTTTACTCAAATGCCACTGGGTATACGAATCACATTTGAAGCAACGGATATTTTTAATATCCCAGATGATGAGCTCACATAGCACAATAATTTCAGGCCAACAGCAAATCCCAAAGAATTTAGGATGTGGCAGCCAGAGAAGATGCTTGGCTGGAACACCTCGAGAAGAATGATTTAAAAGAGTGGGAGTTAATTTATAAGTTTTTAAACAGTGTGCCAAGGGAAAAATAAGTCTTCTGTACATCTGCCTACATTTTTTTGAGATCAGATTTCAGTGACTGAATGATAAAACAAAATGAAACAAAACAGGGGGAAAAAAGAAAAAGAAAAAGCCTAACCAAAACCAGGTGAGCGGATTTGCATGGGAGGCAATTTATTCTTTAGTTTGCCTGCAGGAAGAAAACAAAGTGATATTGCAATTTGATAAGTACATACTTTCAAATATTACACCTAGCTCAATCACAAATATAGATTTCTGAATCTTAACTGCAGCTTTTAATTCTGCTTTGACAAATTTATGTAAATAAATAGACCCGGAACGGACAATCCCTGGAAGTCTTAATCTCTTTTATGTAATCTTTGCCTGAGCTTCCCCACTGGAGGCTATCTGTAAACTGGCTGTGAATTATTGCTCATGCTTGTTTCCCTCCTGAGCAGTTCTCCAGGTGACTACAGCTGCTGTTTAAAGGAAGCACCAGGCTTTGTCTATCTCAAAATGCAAAGGTGGCTGTGGCATTTTTTGCAATTTTGTCCATTATCTGGTATGATTTCTGCACTTTTCTCACTCCTTATTTGTGGAATTATGTTTGAAATGGATCACCCATGCCATGGGAATCCATGCCTTGAATTCTTCTATCAGCTCTGGGTTAACCATACCCAGAAAAAAAACGATGGTGACTTAGCTACACTGCCACATTACTCTTGGTTGCACTTAATTTCCACCCAAAATTATAATTCAGTCCATATTTGTTCATACTTGGCTTGGGACATCACTTGTCCCAATCCTGGAGTAATCCAAGGCCAGGCTGGACAGGACTTGGAGCAACCTGGGACAGTGGAAGGTGTCCCTTCCCTGACAGGGGTGGGACTGGATGGATTTTAAAATCAATTCCAAACAAACCATTCTGTGATTCTATGGTGATGCTCAGCCCACATTTGCCAAAAGGTTCATGAACCCCATTGAACATGGCTTAGTCTCTGGATTTGTAACAAAAGCTTAAACAAAGCTACTTCCCCTTGCTGCAGTTTTTTTTAAGGGAATTTTATCATTATTCTAGGAATCAACATTCTACTTGCTTAGAGGGTAGTGAAAAATTATTAAAATAATAAGATTGAACAGAGAAACAGGGAAAATTAATCTGCCCAGGACTGGAAGACTTTTTCATGAAATTAAAGACTTGTAAATAAAGTATTTCAGATGCTTTAAACTTAACAATGAGGATGACACTTCAGGCTGGATTACAAGACTTCACCCAAAAGTTACAATGGCCCCCAGACAGATAGCCAAGGAATAAAATTACAAAGGGATTTTCAAATTATAGATCTGGCACAGGGCAAAGTTTGATTATTTTGATGAATTTGGCTCAGACAGCAAAGGTATAGCTGCAGGTAGAAGAGACCACACCTTCATGTAGTACTTTTCAATGCTTTTTGGTACAAAAAGATTGCAGTTACTGGAAGGGATAACTACATTTTCTGAGTGCTGGTGAATCCCTTTTCCTCCTACATTCAAACTCAATGGCACCAAAGTGAAAAACAGCATGAGGTTGAAAGTAGCAATAAAGAAAACACCCCCAGGTATTATTACATACTACAGGATCCCCTAATTCAAGCAGCAATAATTTCAGTGCCCTCTGGTTCACTGGACAGGTAATTCTGCTGGGACTGAACTGCATCTCCAACTCACCCAGAAATGTGGGATACACCAGCAAAGTACATTTTTGAATAGAAATCAGAAATGTGAACTGTTCCCCTGCCTCTTACATTGCCAGGTTTGCTTCATATACGGTGGGAAGGGTGTTCTTTTTTTGTGCCCACAGCCATGGTAAAGCATTTGGTGCACACTGAGAGCTCCTTGCTCACCGACAGCACAGGCACTTGGCTCTGCTTGGAGATTTCCTGACTTTTAAGGCTGCATTCCTCCAGCCAGTCTTGCTGTAGTTTAAACTGCATTGTATGAGTTTCCCTTTCCTTTTTGGAATAGTATAATTTGCTTCATAAATTACATATGGTGGAAGCCTGTTGAATGAATAACCTTGTTGCACAGAAAATTAATTCTTTTGACAGGTTTATTCCTTTAACAGATATTTGGTGGAGGATTTTACTGCATTATTGTATATATTGTGGTTTGCTGCACAGAAAATGTTTCACAGTATTTCAGCAGATTTATTCCTTTAACAGAAATAACTATTCCTGTCCGTTTACCATTTGTTACCTATGAAATAAATTTCTTAGCTACAGATTCTTAAAAGAGGCTCACTTGTTTTGCTCTTGTGTTTCATTTCAGTGCAGAGAAAATACATTTTCCCTTCAATCAGCATTCATTTAAATGCATGGTAATATATACAGTTGTAATGAACCATATTTTGTTTGATTATGTTAATCTCTAACAGTGTTAATTTCCTTATATATATGTTTATGTGAATTTTTTTTTAAATTAACTTTTTACCATGCCTTACTAGAATATCTTGGATTATTTAAGGCTGCGCACACTATCTTGGCATGAGAATTACATAGCACAGATAGCACGACAGCAAAGGAAGTCAGATTGAGTGCCACATGACCTGATTTAAGCAAGGCTAATTATGTAATTAAGATATTGAAACAGGAGCCAGAATCTCTGAGTGCTGCTCCTAGTTTCGCCAAGAACCTCCAGTGGGACATTTAGCATTTAGCTTTTCTGTTCACTAGTTTTCCCTGCTGTGAAGGGGGGGTTCTGATATTCAAAAAGCAGAATATGCAGGAGAAAGCTGCTCTGGGTGCACTGCCCACAGCAAAACGTGCCTTAGATGTGCAAAGTCTTTGTAAAATAATTCTAGTAGTTGGCACTGTTTTCATTTTTAATTTAATTTATTAATTTTAGGAAAGATTGAGTTGATTTTTCTTTCTTTTCCTCTTCCCCCCACCTCCATCTACTTTCTCCTTCATTATTTGGATGCTTAATTTAGGAAATTCAAGTTCTGTTGCTTTGAGATTTAGAATTTGGGGGATAAGCTTCAGGAAACTGATGCTCTGAGTGTGTCAGTGATGTCTACCCTACATTATACTGGGACCCAAGAAATAAGAGACAAAGAAAATAGACATGACAGGAGTTTACGACTGACTTCCCACAAGATATCAAGACAAGAGACACTTGTGTTATATCAGTACAAACGTCTGCACAGCCAATAAACTTCTCCAAATAAATGTTTGTAGACTGCTGACATAAAAAAATAAAAAAGGAGGGAAAAAAGAAGGCACAGAAACTGATATTTTTTTATATAGCATGAAGTTTTTTCACTATTTTCTTATCAATGCCTATATACTTGAAACATCAGAACTTTCCAAGACTATGGGTCTTCCTTACACTGAGAAACATCAACATAGTTTCTACACTCTGGGAAATCAAAACTTTTTTTTTTCCAAACCCAAAAGCAACCATCCTAGCTGTTCAAGACAGAAAACTCTCTTTGAAGCCAGAAAAAAAAAATTAAAAATATAAACATAGGTAGATATATGGTAGGTAGGTAGGTAGGTAGGTAGGTAGATAAGATAGATAAGATAGATAAGATAGATAAGATAGATAGAGAGATAATTTTGTCGGGAAGGCTATGAATTAAGAGTCATATGATTCTTAGAGGAGAAAGACAGCGGCACACACAAGATCCAAGTCCATCACAAAAATAGGGTCTATGTAAAAATCATGTTTACTTTCTTTAATCTTGGGGTAGCTTTAGGATTACAATCAGCTCCACTATCATATTCTTCTAAAATCCTTTTAAACACTTATCCTTGGACTGCTTTCATGGTTCCGATGTGTGAAAAATTACAAAATATTGTGTAGTGCATGTAAAATCAGAGACACTGCAAGGTGATACCAGTGCAGAGGGTGGAGAACATGGCATGGACAGCCACTATCTCACACCCAGAACCTACACCTGTTTGGATTTCCATGCTGGAGCATTTCAGATGCCCTGCTCAGCCCATTTTCTGCTCTGACCATCAATCTGAACAGCCTGAGGTCTCCAAAGACAACGGCGTCAACATTTAACCCAAGCGAGTGAAGAAACAGAAGCTTTGATAGGTCACATAAATACTTTGGAGGTGGGTGGGTGACAATGTGTAAGCCATAGTGAGAGCTTTGGATGACTTCCCTGCCGTCCTGCTGCATTTAGCAGTGCTCAGTCTGTCTGCAGAGAAACGTGACCTCCCAATTTAGATGGCGCAGCTCTCAAATAATGCTCCAGGAATAGGCTCCACACTCCTGACCCAAGCTGATTTGGGGTAGGGATCTGGGAATTCTAATTGCCCACAGATAGGGCAAGAAAGAATGCTCTTTTAATTAATGACTTCTTGCTACAAGACAACTTTGTAAGTCCTACTGAGAAGGTAGCTCTGGTGAGGCAGAACTCTCAGGAAAGAAAACTTCACCAACACAATGATACCAGAAGCCGCTCAATGCTGTGTTTCATTGAAAAAAAGAAACAGAGAACCTGACTCACTGCTTCATAAATAAGCTAGAGTTGTATGGCAGGGAAACCATCAAAAATCAAGGCTAGCCTAGGAGTGAATTATTCCCAGACATAACAGACTGATGGCACAGGGACATGTGGCACCAGCTCAAGTCAATTTCTAGGGGTAGGGGGAAATAATATGGACAAATAATATAGACTGGCTGAACTGTAGAGACTTATTTCGATTGCATTCCTTGCACAAAACTTAAATCTGCAAAACATGTGTACAATAAGTTTGTGTTTTAGTCCTGTGCCCACCCCCCCTCCATCATTTCTTCACACTAAATCTGTTCTTTCTGAATTTTCTTAAGATTAATGAGCAACTCTGCAAGTGGCCACCTCATACTCCTCATTTTGCAATTTCTGGGGAATACCCTGTCTCGATTGCTGTTGTTTAATTATAGGCTAGTAAAAAAATATTCCAAAGTTCTCTGAGAGAGAGGCCAATAGATATATGGAAAACACATGAATATGCAATTTTAACAGCTGAAACTATATATATCTGGCAGACCTTACCTAATGGTTCAACCAAATCCCCTTGGCAAGCTTATGCCAATGTTATTTTTACTGTTTCACTGGTTTGTTATATATGTAAAAGAATAATATTTTATCCAAGTTTCAAGGCAGCTGGTTCATTCATGATAGGCCCAAGAGGCAGCTTTAAAAAGGACAAAAGTAAATTATTTTCTATGGAGTGGCCAAGAGTCCACTCAGAGGCAACTATTTGTATTTGTCACCTTGAAAATCAAACAAATTGTCAATCAACAAGCTACCCACAACAGGAATTTGAAATGGTAAATTATATTTCTCTGACAGACACACTGGATTTCACAGCAGAATGATTTCTTTTTCTTTCCTTCACAGGGACCAATCTAAAAGACATAATGTGAGGAAAATACAGAATTATACTTTGAAAGATTTGGAAAATGCAAGTTTGCAATTACAGCAGTGGCAATTTGGTCTGTGTGTGCCTGTGCACCCACGCAAGCACAAGCTCATCTCTTCTCCTGGGCTTGCCTTCATCTGTATTTGCAACCAGCTGTCTTCCTCACTATCACCAAAACATCAGAAATTTGTTGAGGATGACACACCATCGACAAGGAGATTTTAGTCACGGCATCAAATTAGAAAATTCTCAATCCTGACTAAGATGCAGCTTGGAAACGAGCTGCCAGCAACACCCTCTGAAGCAGATGGTTCCCACCACTTGGAATGCTCCTTTCTGTGCACTCCAGTGACTCCTGAAATAACAGAGCTCCACGGATCGGGGAGGGAAGATGAGCGGAAAGTCAGACAGTGCCGAGCTCCACTTAGCAGCCTCTTAGCAATGGTTTGGTCAATGCTCCTCTGCCCACTTGAGAAAAATCACTGGCAGGTCATCACTAACGACACGTCTCTATCCTATCCTACAAACAACCATTGGATATCGTTCAGCCAGTGTGACGCAGACTTGTTAAAAAAGGGATATCAGAGCAGGATGCCGTAAAGACCAGGCCACTGGCATAGCTCAGCATAACTGAAGCAATAGATGGAACAGAATCTATCGTACAAATTGTCCAATAAAATAAATTACTCATAAGGTGTCTTAAAACATGCTGGAAAGTTAGGAATCATGAGCAATACCACATGGTGAACAAGGATGATAGTTTTAGCAGTTTGGGTGCTTGATGAAGGGCATAGTTTGCCAAGAGCTGAGGAAGGTTATCAGTCACATGACATTTTTAAAATCAAAATCTCCTGCCTTTCTAAAGTGTTCTTTCTTTAGGCCATGAGTTACTGAGAACAGTGAAGGAATAGCTAAATGAAATGCTAAGGATTTTGCTCCACAGGATGTCAAATTAGATTATCCACCCTTTAAAGCTATAAATACATGAATTATTACACTTGTTTTACAAATGAGAAAACTGAGGCATAGACAATATCAAAGGGCTTTATAAATGTGAACGACTCAATAACATTCTGCTATTGTTTATTATCCATATTCCTGTTTTTAAATGACAGAACGTAGGCACATAGAAATGAAATGACTATCTAAAGTCACACCAGTCTCCTCCTTTAACCTGATAAATGGGTAAGTAGGCATGCCATTTTGACATACTAATATATGTGTTAAGGTATTAATTTCCCATACATCTGGAATATATGGATCATTGGGGAGCACTTTCTGTTGAAAACAGCAACAGTCATATTTTTCTCACTTGAAACTTTTTTCTTATTGTGATACATTAAATGGAAAAAGTCCTTGTTTTTCTCTAAGCTTGGCAAGAACAAAGACTAAAAGGCATATTAGTTTCTGTGGCAGAAAAGAGGGATTTGGGGCTGGAATACACAATGGTCAGAGCCAAGGATGCGAGATTCCATCCACACCTGCTGGCCTACAGAGTATCAGTGGTAAATTCCTCTCAGTCCATTCAGGGTGGACTATTTTTGGTGAAAAATTAATCAGCGGTGTTTCAAGGTATTTAGGAGGGCAAAGAAGCAATGTCTTTCCTTTATGGCTACACTGCAGTGATCAGTGCCTCTGCAGGTGTGTAATTTAAAGAGGTGCTAGGAGAAAGATGAGCATAACCAGGAAGGATACAGGGTGTATAGGAAGGTGACTGTAGAGGTTGCAGCTCAATGACTGCAGGGCTGCATAATCCTCTATCAGATAACACTTGAGCTTATTTGCCTTGATTTGAACTCTCTGCTTAGAGCCAGGACACAATGCTCAGAGGTTAACAGGGCAATGCCACACAGCACAAAATAACCTGCACGGAAAAGTTTCTCACAGAATCAGGCACGACAGCCCAGATCCTGGCCAATGTAGATCACTGAAGCAGCAGTGTACTCACAGACACTGTATTTCAACCATCCAGCCAGGGCTGTAACACTGCAGCTCTCAGATCAATCCCAGCAGAACTAAGCTCACCTTCCACCACCCACTCACCATTCAGCCACTTTGCTGAAATAATTAAAAGTTTTTCTTAACGATATTGACCTGTGTCAGGAAGCAAAGTCTCAATTCATCTGTTTTCCTCTCAACCAGTGCTAATAGTCGGGAATATACCAAAAAGGAAAAGAGTCTGACTTATCAATATTATTTTCCTTGTTCTTGATCTAGGTCATCAAGTAGATTAATATGTAGTTGCAAGCTGTTCATTCATTGTAGAGGAGCATGCACATAGCAGGAAATATCTCCCATGGCACTGATAAACTCTCAGAGGCTATAGGCCAAGGTGTTTATGCTCCAATGGAGACATTTGTGCCAAGTACCTGCTCCCAGTGATATAGTTATAAGCATTAAACTCGAAATGTAACTTTAAAAATCTATTACGGTCTATAGCTTTTATTATTTCCAAGACGGACAACTGTGTTGGTTATTATCAATATGTTGTGAAAGGAGCTCTGACGCCTGGGATTTGAGGTGGGGGAAGGGGAAAAGGCACATGGGGACACTTAGACCAAATGCTAACAAACTGATAAAGCATTGCAAAAATGTTTGAGGCAAATGTTTCCCTTTTCCAGCCCCACACCAGCTTTCAGCACACCCAGCAGGAGCAGTGAGAGATAACCTTTAACTGATAACATCTCCACACTTCCTTGCCAGGATCCCTCTTTGTGACTAGGATGGCAATTTTTCCAGTCTCTCCATTTCTAGGATCTTCCTTCCCTATTCCTCTGCCGATTCATCCATCTGTTGTGGATTTACCCAACCATCACTATCTCCGAATCCACTGTACCTGCTACTGATTTTTGACTGTCTTCCTCTTTGCTTCTGCTCATAACTTTGCCATCTCCTTCAAGAGCAAGTCTTCTTCACTTCTGTGAGGGAGGAGACTGGGTTCAGAGACACAAATTTTTCTCTTGGCTTGGAAGTTTTCCTCTTTGTTGCCAAGTTCATCTCAGTGGAAGGTTCCTTGCCTGTGTCAGGGGGGTTAGAACTAGGTAGCTAGAATCTTTAAGGCCTCTTCCAACACAAACAATTCTGTGATCTTTTTGCTGGGAGCATCTCTCATGAGCTCAGATTCTTTCTTTCCTCCTTCAGGTTTTCCCTCCTGGCTCCTGACCTCAGGTTTGGCTGTCACAGGTGTACCTGTGACATGAGGACCATCTCTGGCTGGTGGTCCCTGTCAGCACACTTGTGTCCCGTTCAATGTAATGACAGAGAGGAAGGAGAAATGGGAAACTCATGATTGCAAAAATCCTTCCAGAGCCAACAAACACAGAGAAAAATGCACAGAAACAGCCCATATATGACAGGTCACAAAGTAAAATCACCTTAAAAGAAGGAAAAATGTTTCCAGTACATTGACACACTGGAAGTCAGAACACTCTTAAACTAGATTTGTATTTAAATTGCTTTGGAGGACAAAGACACAAGATATGTCTACCAATAATAAGTTACTTTTCTGACCACATGAGGATGTGGAATGCTGACAGCAGTGGGTGTTTCAGCCTGTTTACCACTAAAATGGTTATTGCACTCACTGTCATGCAGTGTTAAACAGATCTTTAAATGGGTGAACTCTTTGATGTGAATCCTGGGGCAGCAGAACCCACATAAGACAACTGAGAACTTGAGTTCAAAGTTTCGGAGACCTAACACAGAACCAAACCCAAAAATGTTGTGATTTCTTGAACTGAATGATTGGGTTTGTAGTTTAACAAGTTAAGCTGCAGCCCACTTCCCCTGTGAAAGAAAAGAAGCAGTCTCAAAGCTGCATATTTGGATTAGAAAAACACTTACATACATGGCCTTGTTATTGTCCATTGCTATTAAAAAAGTAAATCTCTGCTGTTAAACCCACTCACACAACTTCATTAGGAATTATGACAAAAAATAGATCCAGTCAAGAAAGTATTTGTGTTTAATACAGACTAAGTCTATGACTGAGTGGCTCTTGTGGCAATACAAATGTTTTCCTCTACTAACTGGTATAGTGAAATTTTTATGCTTTCTTATGTTCAAACACTCTATAGTTTTAATATTTTGAATGGAATTTATAATTGCTTTCCTTCACCAGCTGATACAATAAGACTAAAATAAGCAGTTTTGTAGGTTCAAGGAAAGAAACAAGTGAGAGTTAAACTGAAGAAAACCACCAAGAAAAACAACTTCTACAGCAAAAATAAAACACCAAATGTTTAAGAAATTCATAGACATGAGCAAAATTATTTTCCTACCTTGTTGTGACATAATGAAGAAAACAAAACTCAGAATGCAAGTTTTGATTAAAAAATCTGTCAGTTCACATGTAATTTAATACGGAGTGACATATACTGCTAAAAGGTACATTTTAACATTAAAGACCAAAACTCCAATGATTAATATTACAGTGATGACAGAATGGGAGTGCCTTATTTTAATCCACTGTTTATCTCAATGGGGTAATTTATAGATCACTCGACATGTTTTAATAGCAGACATAAAAAGGTACCCTCTAATATCCACTGGCTTGCAAGACCTGACATTTGGAGTTACATGCTCAGAAAATACCAGCAACTGCATTTCTTGGACATATATACAAATAACCAGTCATCCCACATACAGTTTATAAAAAGTGATCTATTAATAACAAAACAGCTCGGGAGACATGCGGCCTCTTAATATTCAGGTAGAGTATCAAGTGTTTAAGTTAAAATAAGGGCAGGAGCACAAAGAGTGGTCAAGGCATTGATTTGGCTGCCAAATATAGTTTTTACCATCATAAATCTCTGGCTGACAACTGCACAAAGGCTGCTTTACCTAAACCCTGCCAAGGAAGGGTGTTTGCTGCCGGATTGCCTGATAGTCACTATGACAACTGATGCCACAATTAGACAAGTACAATCCCACTTTCAAACAGGCACACAAGTCATTAATTCAGCAGGACTTTTGTTGACAATATGTTATGAGGGAAATATTTAATGCAATTCCAAGGCTGATATATTCTCCTGTTATCTGTAGTAAAATAAATTGCAAGAACTGATGAAAACAACCATTTAATTAGTCTAAAGTGAGCCGAGGCAGCTATCCTGAACATTTTGGTTTAATGAACTCACAGGTGCACAGAGCTCCTTAGAGTTGCAGTAGGCAGTTTGAAGAACATGCTAAGAAAGATGTCACATTTGGGGGGACAGCAAAAGAGAAAGAGAATAAAATGTTTTGAAAAGTCAGCAAACAAATTGCCTTCCCAAGTCTCCTATTCTATGAAGATATCTACGAGCATCTTTTCCCCCGTGTGAAGGAAAAATCTCTCAAGGGCTCAACAAGCTGATCTGAGCAACTGCGGGGGAATAAGACTCTGATCACCACTACAATGACATTTTCCCCACCTAGGAGAAGTGAACTGACTTGTTTACAAAACTATTTCCCACTTGATCTGCTCTTTGAGGCCACTGGGAAGGTCATGAGGAAAGCAAAAGAGTGGTAGGGGGAGGAAAATGCAGAATGGAAACAGCGGAATGCAACACTCTCATACAACTGTGAGTGTGAAACTTAAAGAAGGGGCTTGAGGGAGTCAGGGGACAAAGATCAGTAAGACATTGACTCACATCCACAGCACTGACAGGGGGAGCTCTGAGACCCTCTGCTAACAAAACTCCCTGAGATGTCCTTTGCAAAACCCATATATTCCTGTAAAGCTGTTCCTCTGAGGAAGGTGACACCAAGACAAGAAGCATTTGACATTTTTAGGCTTGGATAGCAGGAGGAGGGTGAACTGACCTTGACTTGGGCAGCAGCATGGTCTGGGGGATGTCCTAAGGTCATTCCAGTGAACAAAAATAAATGCTACATGTAATGATAGCACAGATGATCTTTGTTTGTCCATCCAGCCCCAGTCCTCTCTGCTCCCTTCCATACACAGAAATCTCTGCTGTTCTCCAGCTTTAGTTATCAGTCGCCACATGAAGACAGGAAATGAAGTATTTTATTAAACTGAAAGTATAGTGCATTCCACCCTAACGGACATGGTATCAAAGTCTGTTACTGAATGTCACCTATGATCCCTCTAATAGACCAGCTTCTCAACAAACAGGGGAATGTCTGTCTGCAGCCACTATGGAAGATAGGCACAAGAGTCCCAGGCAAGCTCCATTGTGCCACTTAAGCAGAAATTCTAAATAGCTTTAGAAAAAAAATCACAGAAATAAAGCAGTACTTTGGTGTGTGACTCCCTTAGACCAAAACAGGGTGTCTGGATGCTTGCAGCTGCTTCTGTGATTCACAAGACAGAGAAGGACTACTGTGTGCATTATAAAGAAAATCAGATAGAAACCACACTATGATAAACAACATTAGTCATGCTACTTCCCTCCTCACATTATGATGCTTTTAGAAATCAGGCAAATATAGATCTTCCCAATTTCACACGCAAACTGGTACAGAGAGGTTAAATGAGTTACTCAGGATCAAAATGTAAGAGGGCAGGTCTGCTTCTCAGATCCCCCTGCTCATGTGGAAGAAATATGCCTGGAGTTGGACTCCAGTGGTCCTTGCAGGTTGCTTCTAACTCTGGATATTCTAGGATTCAATGACTCTCTCTCTATCCAAGTTATGGATTCGACCAGAATAATTGATCCTTTTTGGTAAAAATCACCTGGTATTTGCAGGAGAATATGAGTGTTGCGTTTAACTAAAAAATCTATGGCTGCATGAAAACTTCATCTTCCTTTCTAAACAAAATTCCCCACATGCCACTCCCATTCAGGGAAATGTAGCAAGAGCTTAGTCCAACTTCATTACAATTAATAAGGCTTCTGCCTACTTAGAACCAGTCACAACCATTTTTTCCCTTTGCCTCCCCTAATTGCTCCTCATGCTGAAGACTACAAATAATTCAGCAGCTATTGGTAGAGGAAACACACAAAGCTAAAACTATTGCACTAAAATAAATTTCCATGTTCTTATGCCTTGTGGCACTAATGGATGCTTGCCTGCAGGGTTTGTTTTGTCAGTTTTAATTTTAATTAGGAATTAACTCTGCAATGTGTCTAGCTTCTTCACCCCATTTTTTCCCCCTGCTGGATTGCATTTCAGTTGCATCATGCCTCCTTCCTGAGGCTTCTGGAAGGGCTCTGCACACTTAATGATAAAGATTCCAGTTTTCCACTCCGACTCTTTCTCATGTTTGATTACATCATGCTCTTCTAGATAAGTGTATTTGTTAACATAATGACATTACTGTTCAATTTTCACAAAGCAGTTAAAGATGTGTTTAATTTGAAGAATCTCAGTTGTTTTATCGTCTGCAATTAGGTATATTAACTTCAGTGGGAGTAGTAAACACTAATAAAATGTTTTGCTGAGCAGAAGTCTTTCAGAAGGGCATACAGACAACACAACTCAATACTTTTATGTAACAAATTCATCACGATTTTGATGTATACAGGTTATTAGAGAATTGTCTTGTAACCCAGAAAGAATCCTACATTATAACAACAGACAGCATTTTCACTGTCCACCAACTTGGCTGCAGAAAATACATGCTTATTTTGAATGAAAACTTCTTTTGTTTTGCCTGGGAAACATTAAAAAATAAATCTACCCTAATTGAATAGATAAAGACCCCTGCCCAACACATTACTAAGTAGCAATATCCACATTTTCTGTTCCATGGGATTAGTTTACTGCTCTTTCAGATGAATGCGGGATGGCATCGTTAGTGCCAAATTCTTATGTAAGAGTTATTAGATATTTAAACACCGATGTTCGAGTGTCCCTTGTACACTTGAAATAGATGACTGTCAGCTCTTGTAAACTCCAGAGCAGAGCAGAAACATTTATCTGATCTGAAAGCCATTTATTGGAACTATATTTTCTGCCTTTCAAGTGGCGCTGCTATTATATAAGGGGAAAGCTGGAACTAACACTGCAAAATCCTAATGATCCTCGCCTGCCTCACACAAGTCCAGTGGACCAGATCCAGAATTCATGGGAAGTGACAGGTGCCTGTCAATGCCAACATCAATGGCACTGGGCGGGAAGGAGGGTAAATGACAGTGATAGAGGAATTTCAAATGGATTAGTGGACCCAGACACAGCTTGATGAGGGAAGGAGTGATAAGAGTGACAAGGAAGGTCTCCCTGCTCCCTTGGGTGGTATTTCTGGCCCCTGTGTTTTAGGGTTGCAATGTGATGGTTTTTGCTGGCAGGGAGTGGATTTCTGGAGGAATATTATTAAGTTTTCTTTCTCGACGCTGGTTGCTCAGTGGCTGTTTTTGTCATTAAAGACCAAAGAGCTGAGCTGTGGTGGGATTTCACACAGAGTCCCACTGTCCCAGGTGACATCTTGGTCAACATCACTGCTTAATTCTGCAAGATCAGTACTTTCAACATTTGGATACTTGAGATTTCCTCTAGGCACTACAGCACTGCATGTTCCAGTATTTACTGAAGGAATATATCAGTGTTTCTGTACAGCCACCCAACATGCAGAGCTATTAAAAAATAATGTTCATGCTGCTTTTATTTTGGTCTATGAATAAATATACTCTGCAACTTCCTTCCAAAACAAATGTCTTCTCTCGCAAGGCCTGCCACGTTATGTTGCATCTCCGCACATTAAAAGTTAAAAAATTATTTATCCTGAATTGTTAAAATTTTCATTAATGGCAATTTATGTCACTCAAAGAAGCCTCCTTGGGAAGAACATGGCATACTTGTACAGACCTATTATGAGAGTTGTCAGAAACATTTGTCCTTATGAAATATAAATAGACAGTATGTTAGATGATTTAGTGAGGGATCTCTTATTTATTTAAAAACAAACATGTTTTTTTCATTTCTCCTTTCAGGAAACCAGGTCATGTAGATTAGACAAGAAGGTTCTCAGGCTAATGATAACACATCTGTAAATATTTTCTCAAAAAGCTCATCCATCTCTCCAAACAGCCCAGGCTCTGACCTGCTCTGGGGCAGGAGGCATCACCTGAGTCCTCCACTTCTCCCTGGGGACTACATCCCCTCCTCCCCTGGAGATTTGATTTCCAGAACACCCTCATGAGAACGCTTTCACCATTTCCCCAATACTTGCAGCTTTTTGGAGCTGACTCCAAACATCAGGTGAATTTACCCCCACCAAAAAAATGCATTGTGCTGCCTGTGAATTAGACCTGGGTGGGTAAACAGGGATCATTTCTTTGTTCTTGCTGATAACAGCTTAACAAAGCTGTGTGCAGAGCTCCACAGTAATGCTAAACTTAATTTTCCACAGCTGCTGCTGAGGTTCAAAACCAGAATCCATTTCAGGTGGACATAAAAATCCAGCCCAATATTTACTTGCCACTGGATACAAATGTTACCTAGTGAAGTCTGCACTAGTGTCAGAGAGGTGGATAAATCCTTCAACTTTGTTAAATGTGGAATAAAGGAGAGAATAACTTGAATTAAATTCCTGTGCCCACTTGAAATGATGTCTGGCTGTGCCTCTGTACCTGTGCCTGATTTTTGCATGAAAATATTCTCTTTGTCCCTATCTGGTGTTCTCCTTCAAAAAGGAATTGAGTTTAAAAAGAAGGCAATAATGTAAGATTTTTAAGCAAACAGTTCAATATTTCCTTTAAAATGTTCTCTGTATTCAAGAGCACTTTGATTTCTATCTTTTTTTTTCCCTCCAGGCTTTGAAACTGTACCTCTTTTAAAAAAAGACCATCCCTGATTTTAGTCTTTTGTTCCTTTATGAGCTTTGTCCCCGACTTTTAAATGTGGAGAGAGTTGAGAGGCATGTTGTGAGAGGAGAGAAAATAAAAAAAAGTAAAAAAAAAAAAAACTTGCAAACTGTGTTAAATACACCTTTTGTTCATTACGTTTAATATAACATTCACTATGAAGATTGATATTGAATTATACATTAATTTTAATGCTAAATAACTTTTCTATTTAAAAACCCCTTAGTTTTCTTATAATGTACAGTAATTAAAAAGTGAACCAAAAGAGGCAGCAATAAATCAGGGTGCACAATGCAGTAAAAATATTATAATTAATATTTAACATACGTTTTGATTACTTTTAGAATAAGTACAAGAAATATCAATTAGAATATATATTCAAACTTTGCTGCCTTTTCCCCATTATACTCTGGAAAGGGGCTATTTTTAATTCTGGATATTGCATACAAAATAATACATAGTCCCTAATTAAATATAAGGCTGCAATTCAATCGAGAGTTTCTGCTGATGTCATAAATAATAAGAGCACAGCTCGAGGTATCAATGAATGGCAGCCAAAGCCTGAGATTGAATTACAACTTCAGCATTCAGTCTGTGGAACTGTATTGTTATTTGCAATAGATGGAAAATGATTATTATTATTTTTTAAATACAGACAAAAAGAAGGAAATTTGAATTCAAAATCGGTGACTCGGTGGTGGAAGATTAGAAGTCTTGTGATTAGAGAACACAGCTTATTGGAAATTGAAATGTACAAATGTGCCAGGCAGCAAATGTGTGGTTGAGGCTAAATTCTGCCTTTTGTTTGTTGAGTTTTTGAAATCTATGGGCAGTTCATTCCTAAAAAATCCAGCTTTGGTGTCATTATCAAGAGTTTTGCCTCTGCCTGCCCTAAATGTGTCCGGCAACCATCCCTGGAGCTGCCCAGCTCTCACCTGGCCCCAGCAGGGAGCAGAAATCCTGGAGGCAGAAGGTGCTGCCAGGGTGAAAATCAGTGACACCAAGCCACCTCAACCCTGTTTGTGGAAGGAACCTTCCACCCCTGTAGTCTTTTACCCCCAGTGGCTTTTCTGCATAAACCCCAATTATTTATCATTTCCATTCAGAATGAGAAAGGGCTGTACACTCATGTGGACATTTTCCCCAAATAAATGACCCTGTAATAACCAGAAGGATTTTTATTTATGTAACACATTGGATTTCAGTTATGTTATGGCAGCAGAAAGAAGGTAGTTAATCAATATGAAGGCTTGCTTTCAACAGATTGCGCAGCACTCAGCATGACAAGATCCCCTTCTGCTACACCACAGGTCACTCATTTGTATTTTAGGGCCATTTTTCCATGCTTAGCACATCCATCCAGCCATGAGAATGTACACCTCTCCATCTGACTCTGGCATGCAAAAAGTCAACGGTTTAAAGGTGCTAAAATGCCACGAGTCCCTAGCAAGGTGTGAGACACAGCTGTGATGCCACAGAGCCTAATGCTGGTGGCTCTAGAGGCCTTTGTCACCTCCTTTCTGCCCAAACTCAAGGCATCACAAAGTCCCTTCTCATTGCTTCCCCCTCTCCTGTGCAGGTTCAATTTGTGCAGATAGTGGGGGCCAATATTTCCCCCAGCCTAGGAAAAAATAATAATGGTTCTGGTGCAGAGCCTGGTCTGTTTGTCCTGTGATACAGACACATCCAGGGGGGCAAGCTGCCCTCATTTCTTCCCTGTGTGCACTGAGGGCTAGACCCCAACTTTTCAAGAAAAAAAAATTGATATCTTATAGCTGGAAACACTGTGGCTCCCTACATCTGCCATGCTAGCTTCAGACACAGGCTGGCTATGCCAGAACCCACAGATTTTTTTTCTTTAGAAAACCAGTATATTGCTGTCTAAGAACAAGCATTTTGTCTCATTTAGGCTAAGAAGAACAAAGAGCCAAGAGGCCCTGAAAACACAAAATGAACCCCCTTGGAATACGATTTCTCTTTGTATGGTACATTTTACTCAATATTTAAATATCCTATTGTTCTTAAACACATAAATTTTATTGCCTTTTCCCTAAAAAGAGCCATTTCCTAAAGAGTCTTAAACTGTACAATAACAATTGTCATGATAGCCTGTTTATGCCTTCCAGGTGATTTTTTGAAGGGCAGAAAATATATGTTTCTTTCAGACATTTGCTGTTAACTCCAAACAACCTGTAGAAATTTTGATGGTCACCTTTATAACATCTGAATAAGGATTTAATTGTGCCTGTAACTGACCATACAGACAAAAAAGCTTTTCAAAAAAGCTTTGCTCCTGGTATCAACAAAGCTTGAGAAATCTTATGAAAGCAGACAAGGGAACAGTGAAAACAAGGTGCAAAATGCTGAGATGGTCCTTCCTAACACAAAATACATTTCTCAAGACCAACATGAGCAATGTAATTTACCGCTAAAATAAACCTGCCATAAACACAGATACTTGATATTGCTGATAAACAGGTATTTCAATTTGTAAAGTATATGCTTACATTGGTATGGGGAGATGTTAGTCCCAGGGTGATATTTAGAAAACACAAACAGCTGCCTCTGTCCCCAGATGCACATAACAAAGTAATAATAATCTTCCTCCATGATAAGCTGCTATAGGTGTCTTAGCTACCTCTCTCCTATGTTTCACTTGACTCTGAATTTATCAGGATTTGGTTTTTTCTTTTTCGGCTTTTTGGTTTTGGAGATGATTTCATTAGGGCTAAGAAGGTTAAGTCCTAGCATCTGTTGGGTGACTCTTGAATTTCGACTTTTCTAGGTTCTTTGAGTAGCGAAAGGCAAATCTTTAACAGACACACCTCTCACCATCTCCTCCATCCATCAGTGACTCCCTGACATATCCAAGAAGCAGTGCCTGGAGGCAGAGGCCAAGTCCCATCTCTGCCAGCTACAACTCAGATTTAACCCTACCTGCTCTCAGCGCCGACCTGCACATGTGGGGTTGTGTCTCCAGCCACTGCTGCTGAATTTGGTCCAGCCAGGGCCTCATCTGCAAAACACATCAGTAGGAAAGAGGTGTTAGATGATAGATTCTGTGACTATTTCATCTCCAGATGGAAGCTGCTCTTCAAATAAAATGCCAGCTGAAAAATCAAGCAAAATAACCCAGTGGTTTGCCGCCGTGCAAATATTTGGTGCTGCTTTGGGATGACAGACCATTTCTGTTTGGAGGAGGAAGGGCTTCGAGACAGCAGCATTTTATTTGTCTCTCTCCAAGGTGGACGTGGCGTAACAGGAGAGAAGGCAAAGAAGGGGAGCTGGTGTGTGTGACTGGGTGTCAAGGACAGCAGATTTATTCTGAGGGCAGAGAGAAACACACAGTAATCCAGTGGTGCAAATTTGTGGAAGGATTTGGAAATCTAGAGGAAAAACAGCCCGTCAGGTCCAGGCTGAGCTCCTGGGATTATGATGAGTTTCTCTCCTACTATTGGTTGTTGTCACCAAAATACATCTGCTGCTTTATGCAACTGAGGCTTCCTATGAAATGCATACATAGGCTCAATGATTCTTATAATTACAGGCTGAAAAGAACTTTGCATATTCATGAGTATCACACCATTTGTCACAGCTGTAGACCTCCAGTAAGCAATGCCTGTGATTAGGGTTTTGTTCTTCCCAAGTATATATTTTTCCATGAACCCTTATTGGTTCTGAAAAGTTATGATCTTAACTCTCCACTCCTGTCAAACACAATTTTATTCCTTTTTACTGCCAGCAATATGAATGAATTCCTGCTTCCACAGCCAACATCAGGACTAGCCGGAACTGGAATTTGCATTGATGAGGCAGTATTTTATTTAACTAATGTAATAACCTACAAAAATCTATAGTTGGAGTGACAACAATTTTATCATCCCAAGTAAAGAGCTGCCCATTCATTTTCTCCTCTGTGATTTAAGACCACTAACCTCTAGACCTCCCTGCTCATAAACAAACAGGTCTTGCGGACCTTCTGAGGTTCACAAAAGAGGTCAGATGAAATAATAAAGACCCGGTATTCTACAGGATGTACTAACCATTAAGCAGCAGATTAAAGATTGAAAGTTTTTGAAAGCTAGACAGCCAAGTATGAAATCTAACCCACCCCATGGACATTTCAACATAAAATGGTAGTAGAAGTGAGAAAAGTAGACTTTTTTCCTTCTGAAACTATATTTTTCTAACACAGAAGACAGAGAAGTGTAATCAGTCATGGTCAAAACCCTGCCAGTGAGTATTACTTATTTAGCCTCATATTCCAGGTGACTCACAACTTGTCTACCTGCCAACATCTGAAAATAATAAGTTATAGTAAAGTTATTAACTAAAACTATGTGAACTTTGAAGTAGCTAAACCTAAATTAAATATAAACATACAAAACAGCCTGGGGCTAATTAATCTAATTTGGTCTCAGCCACCTCACTCCATTTTTGTTTGTTTGCAGTTGTTTTCCCCCCTTCCTCCTCCTCCTATGTGGTCTGCAGAGAGGGATGATCTCAAGGCTGGTCAGGGGCAGAGATTGCATCTTTCCGCTCCTCCAATCAGAAAAGCGCGGTCACTTTTCCAAGAAACCTCTCTTGACAAAGAGCTGGTTTGCAACAAGCTCACCTCCCTGGATGTGCTGGGAAGGAGGGGAGCAGTGCTGAGGCAGGTGTGTGCCAGCTGAGAGCCCAGCTCTGGGAAGCCTCGTGCCCACACACCGTGTGTGGCTGGAAGGGGAAGCGCATCCTCCTCCTCCTCCTCGCTGTCAGGTACAAATTGCACATTTGGGTTTGATGACAGCATGGTGCTTCCTCCAGGAGCTTCCTCAGAAAGCTGAGCCTGGAAGCAGCATCGAGGGAATCACCTCTTCCTTGTTTTTTAGATTTTTTTGGGCACACTGAGCTCCTTTACCACTGATGAGGCTCTTCTGCCATCCCAGGCAGGCGGACACCGTGCCTGAAGATTACGCAATGCTCAGTGTTTAAAGAGGTTAGGTTGGCCTGGCCGTTTTTAGTATTTTAGAGGTTTTAAACGGAAAAAGTGGAGGGCAAAAAAAAAAAAAAAAAAAAAGCTAAAAATAAGCTCTTGATTAGGTGTGGGAAAAGTGAAGATTCGAGGAAATCTCAGGGCTGCAGCCCCAGCACGAGGTAACAATAGACTAAAAACACAAAAAAGTGTCAGTGCAGTTCGCTTGTAAAAAGAGGAAAATGCACAATAGCACAACAGTGAGTTCACCTATTATATAATTGGAGGTTGTGTGTACATGTGCAGACAAGACGACAGAATAAAAAGCCTCCTCTAGGAAATCCAAAACTTGGCAGCTTTGGCCAGGTAGAGTATGAGGCGGGCAGTGTCTAACAACAAAAAGAAACAGTCTGTAACTAAGGTTTGAATCGAGCTACAGCTCTCCTTGCTAAACAGCAGCCAGATTTACTGCTGCAAAACCCATAAAAACAAAGGGAGAATAAGTCTGGCATGAGAAATAAGGCACAGAGAGAGAAAGGCAGAAAAGGAGACACAGCATTAAATAGACCAAGGCTGAGTTGTGCATCTGATTTCATACAAGGATAATTTGGAGGACTGTGCATAAAGCCAGAGGATTTCATTCATACAGAGTTTCCACATGGTCTGAAGCTCCTTTCCCAGGGGGCCAAAGGAAACCCAACCTGCCTGACAGGAGGGAAATGAAGCAGCTGCTGTGCCCTCAGCCCCACCAACGCTTTGCTTTGCCATCTGGGTTGGCTCCCCAAAACTTTCCTCATTCCCACCCCAGTGTCCACCCTGCCTCAGGGAGCTACTGGGATCTCTAGGCTTCACAGATTTTGTTAACAGTGCAGCAATCCTTGATTTGGGCTTGTTTACAGGGATTTTCCTGTCCCTTAGAGCCTAACTATATCCTACACTCTGCTAAGGTACATGAATTTACACAGAAGAAACAATGATTGTTACTCCTACTGTAACAGGATGAAATGTTTCAATCAAAGTATGCCATACTTGATATTTTCCAGGGGAGATGGCTCTACAAATATATCATTGATCATTTTGGTAGAAAAGATCTCTACAATCTTCTCTTACAATCACTCTCAGATCATTTCTACCCCAAAGGTGTCACAGATCTTTTCACACTTACCCATATTAAAAAAGCCAAAAAATACTTTACTTAACATGAATTTAGTGTATTAATAATCCTCTCCTTGTTACCCCTCACTCCTACTGCTACTTCTCCCAGGGTTCTCCTGCTCATTTCCAACTCAATTGCCATGATCCACATATATACATTTTGGCCATAATAAAACTACAACCAAATCCATCATTTAACTAATTTCCTTTTCTGTATCCACCACATTACTCACAGCTCTCCAAATGTTTCATCTTTCCAGGCTTCTTACATTTAACAAAAGAAAAACATACTAAAATGCACTAACAGAAATAAAAAATGCTCTGGTGTTATTTTTTGTTTGGCACATTTCCTCCTCTTCTCTGATCTGCAGGGGTTCCCAAGTCATCAATTTGGGATTTCCATCCTGATTCTGCAACAAAGTTGGGGAACTTCTCTCTACCCCATCACCTTGCTGCACATGCAGGCTGTATTTTGAGATGTTGCAAGAACATTTTGATGTTCCTTTTGATCAAATAGAGTATTAAACCTCAGATTAGTAATGTCTAGAGACAAATGTATCTCTCTTTCTTATTAATATCAAGATTAAAAGGTACTTGAAAGTAATAACTTATTTCCATTTTAAAACTTATAACACAGTAAATACCTTACAAATGATGATGTATGTGCTCATAATTGACTCATTAGGTATTTTCCCAAACAACAGACATAGGGCCATTAGCAAGAAGCTTGAAGTATTCCATGTTTTGTGGAATGTGGGCTGCATTTCAGCAGATAAATGATTCCTCCTTTCCCTGTTTGAGACTCAAATTCTTGGTGCACCTGTGGACCTACAAGATGAGGGTTTGGGGATTTTTGCTGTTTGTTTTTTCACCAAACTAGATGACAGAGATAGAGAAAAGCACACTGAACAAATTCCAGAACAGCTGTTCCTACCTAGGATTCTTTTCTTTTAACCCCCCTCACCAACTGCATAGGAAAGTCAATGCATTATTTTGAGACTTTTATTTTAGCAAAAGGCTTTGTAGCCACCAGTGCTCAGAGAGACCCCAGGGAGCACACAGGGAAGGTTGCAAAGAAGGTAGATTCAAAACAATGTGACAAACAAGCTCAGACCAAATCCCAGCAGGAATTTTCTATGAGTTTTTTTCACTACCAGCATGAAATCAGCCACCTCTGAAGTTTGACCACACGTAAAATGTGCTCAAAAATATGTAGTTTAGACCCATTCTGTAATGTTCACCATTTCAGGGCAGCTCCTACAGATATGTAAATACTTTACTTGTACGAGCAGTCCCACCAAGAACTATTTGCATGCATCAAGGTATCACAGGTATCACAAGGTATCACACACATTGTTTGCAGAATAAGAAAAGAATTCCTTATGACCCTAAAATGCATGAATGTATTAAAGGACATTGGCCAGCACACAGGCCCCTAACTTATTTAACTTTTATAAATATGACTAGTCATGCATTCTCATTTCTAATTGTCTAAATATATTTGTAAATCTACCCATTAATACCTGAAGTTTAAGCTTTGGGGGGCATATTCTCAAGAACAACTTCCTTTAGATCTCTCTGCAAAGATACCACTGTTTTCAGGAGAGTTAATAAAGTCCTAGCAAGCACAGAATATAAATCCATACCAGTGAGGGGTACAAGTGTGTTCATTCCTATTCATGAACTGTGTATTATTTATACAATGTTTGTGGGCTCAGCAAAGCAGAGGATATTTTTTAAATAAATGTTTATGTTCAAATAACTTTGCTAGTCTTATCTAATCTACCTTCAACATCTTAAGCGCTGTAGGTGATTTTAAAAGTTTGCAAAATATCTCTCATCTGCTTTTACACATTGGGTTTGGCAAAAACCAGATGTCTGAATATTTAGCAATTCTGACACACAAAAATTATCATGATGCCATCAAGTATCTTAAATCTTTTGCAAAAGAGTGTTAGCAATTTATCAGTGGGAGGATTTTCCTCTCCCTCTCTTCCTACTCAATGCCTGACTCATTCAGCTCCTCACTGATTGAGCAGGCTTGTCCACTCCAGCACTGCAGGCAAGAACTGGGCTCTTCATTTTCCACAGGGAGAGAGGGGCACTACAGCCTTGCCCTCGGAAATGTTCACTCAAAGTGCCCAGAGACTGCTGAGGGGTAAAATCCTTAATATCTGCAAAGATCTAGACCTGCTCAGCCTCGTCATGACCACAGGGAAATGGCACAGCACTCTGGGGTTTGATTTTCCAGCTGCACCCTCACCACTGAAGCATCCTTTCTCTGCTGAATCAAGTTAAGAGTCACTCTCCTGTGAAGGAAATCCATTTATAATCCTTTACTAGTTTGGGTTGGTAGCTGCAAAATCTTCTGTCCCATCCAGAAAATGGTGTTGAAAACTTGAGAAATGTAACGCAGGATAATTTTACTAAGTTTTATCCAAGTTCGTGTTTTTTTACTTAATCCTGTTAAATTTTGGGCCCCTCCAACCCCTGCTAGTGGCATTCAGCTCTACAGGCCTGTGACACATTGTTCACACGTGCACCCTCAGAACACTTTGGCAAAACTTTTGGGGAAACTTTCTGCCCACAGACAGGAAATGTGCTCCAGTACTGAGCTTCCACCAGTTTAGTAAAGGGCTGGCTGGTGAAATGCAATGTCACTGTCACACTACAGCCACACTTTGGGTGTCACTGAGGGATCACAGAATATTTCCCAGTGACAAAATGGCCAAGGTTTGGGCTGCATGACCATTGCATGGCTGTGACATCAAGCACGTAGTTGTGAAACTCACACTAACAATCAGGCACTGTGAGTCTTGATTTCTTTAAACTAAATATCTACAATTTTTTATCCTTTCATGTTTGAATAGAATGACCCAGTTACAAAATCGAGTGTAGGCTGGGAAGAGGAGTAGGTGGAAAGGGAAGAGCTTGATCTTGTTTGTAAGGGAGGTTACAAGTATTTGGGTGTCAATTCATGTGAGAAGTTTCACTTGACATTATCTGATGTGGTCAAAATACTCAACCCTACCAGTTGGGGTTTATAATAGGAATGCCCACTCAACCTCAGCTCCAACAGCCACAATTGTTGCAATATAATACACCCTCACTGGACCTACTCAAGCTGCATTTTGATGATTTGGCTCACTGTTAACATGCAATCCCTGGCAACTCCCAGGCATCAGGACTCTCCTGATTGTTAAAATGCTCTGTCTGAACATGGCTCAGACTTGCTCACCTCATGAGCGCTGTCTTTAGGGCTACTTAAAAGAAAAAAAAAAAAAAAAAAAAAAAAAAAAAAAAAAGGGCACTTTTTTATTTAAAGTGACAATACACAGGAAAATGAATATACAGCTTATGAATCACTACAGTGATTGCAGTGTTCTTTTACTGACGGACTGCACATGTGAAAATTAACCTGCTTGCAGGAAGGCTTTGCTGCACCTTCCAAGCCCCCAAAGCCTGCACTGGTTGTTCCCACTGCTGAGCAAAGGCTCAGTGCTCATGGTGCATTGGGAGGGGGACGTGGAAGGAGTGGAACAGGCCTCTATGGTCTTTGGAAACTGGCCAGGGCTGAGGCCACTGCAGCTAAATTTAGGAGGGGTTTCACTTAATAGGGCTTGCAGCTGTGCATAGGTTGGGGTGTGAATTCCATCTCTCCCGACATACAAAACCAAAGCTTTATTAAAGAAGCAGTGACTTTGAGCTATTCTGAAGTACCCTATCATTTTCACTACCCTGTTCATCTGTTAAGGCATTTATATGACACATATAGGAAATAAAAGCCATCAATAAACCCTGTGTTTTGAGTATACAGATGAAATGACCAATAATAGGGTTAATAACCAGGAACAATGCGAACAGAACCAATATTTTGTACCAATATAGTTTCTCACAAATTAATGTTCAAAAGTATAAATTCCCTAACCACCAGTGTCAGAGCTGGAAATATTATTGCCTCTGTTTTATACGTAGGAAAACTTGGAGCACAGAAAGGCTTTGTGAATACCCAGAGCCGTTCACAGCCATACCATATCCTTACTTCAAGATCACTGTGCATAAAGTGCAATGCCAGGGAAATATTTTGGTGCTTTGTATTTGGGCATGGCTCAATTCAGTGGGACCCTGAGCACAACCTGTTGCTCTCCAATCCTTCCACTAAGCCACCCAGACAGAAAGAGTTCAACACCACAATTTTGTCTTACTCTGGTCCAGCCAAAAATCAGTACAGGGGTAAAATCAATTTCCTAAGCATTCACTAAAGGCGAGTGAGAAGAGGACTTGCCCAAGTGCAAAGTCTTTATTTTATAGTATATGTACTGAAATTCTTTTTTATTTTTAAATAATTCTATGATTCTATAGACTTTCTGTTTAAAGAAGGTTTCAAAAATATATTTTTTTCCTTTTCTCCATCAGTTGGTTTTAACTCTGTATTTGTGCAAGCCCACAGTTAAAAGTAAGAACTTGTGCTGCAATTTTAATTGATATTTTTCTCTAAATTTATACGTACAGGCCCAGTCTTGCAAAACATTTCCACCTAACAATTCTCAGACATGACCTTTTCTGCTAAGCCACCGAAACACAGCCATGCATTGTGATGCTCAGCACCCTGTGTCCTGTTTCTGCAGCATCCTTTTTCTTGGTCTGGATGAACGTGCTCATTTATGACACTGCCACGGAGAACATCACTCTAACAAAAAACTTAATCACCTCTCTCTTTGCGGCTGTCTTCTGATTGTCCCGTCTCTTCCAAACTAAAAATAAGTTCTTTGTGCTCACTAAAGCCCGTTACAGCTTCAGCTTCTCTTTCCCATTGTCTCTAGTTTGCCATTAAAATGTACTGAGTGCTCTTAGTTACACCATGACGCAGCCTCCTCTGCTCCAGTTAAATTTTCCAGCGTGCACATTTCTGCTTTTCCCCAGTCTATCCCCACAGGGAGAGAAGCTCCTCATAAATACCTAAAGAGCAACCTCCTCCACTGGCCTATTTGTTATTCCTCCTCACCAGCTCGGCAAGGACAACAGGCCCAAATGAAATCTTTTTTCTCCTCCTGTGTTTGTGGTCTAATAATGGCCGTATGTTTGACCATGACTCATTGGATACCTATGTATTCTCCCTGGCAACGAGCAGAATTGCTCCGTTTTTGAGACCAGACTAGATTGGGTTTACCAAGGACAACACAGAAACAGACCAGACTTTATCCTTCTTAAAACATTTCGCCGCTCTAACTAAAAACAAGAATTGCAAGCACTCTCAGACAAAGACCATCATTCTGTTTGGCATTTCATAACACCAAGCACAGTAGAGGCCTGGCCCTTGCCTAGGACTCTGAGAAAGAGTTTAGTTATAGGAAAAATAAAATAAAATAAAATAAAATATAAACAAAATAAAATAAAATAGCTTTTTGAGTGGAGCCTGTATAATAAATGCCTGTCTTTGTATGTACAACAGCCACATGACCCCATATCTATTTGTTAGACAAGCACACAACATTGCAAAGTCACATACACACACTGATCACCATTAAAACCTTTTCAATTTTCCACTTGCAGAGATGGTTCTGTAAAGAAATGGATTGATGCAAAATAAAGCTATAGTTATTCAAAACCCACCTCTTACAATATCACCCAACTTAAGTTGTTTAAATTATCTTTCTGTAACTGATTTTTTTTTTCCAGTTGGCTAAAATACCTATTGTAATACTTAGCTGTGAACAAAGTGCAGAAATGAAGGGCTTTGAATTGTTTCAAATTAATGGCTATAAAGTATGACTTAAATGCTTTTATTCAAAACTAATTATTTGAGAGCAGGTATTCTTATACTTCTTTAACAGCAGGATGCAACATTTTTAGCATTATGAAAAAGAAGCTTTTGCCATGTAAACTCATGGGGTGAAATCTCATCCTTGATCTTCAAAGTGTGACAAAGAGCTATTGATTGGGAGCATATTGTCATTTAAATTACAATTAGGGATGGGTGAAAGGTGGTTATTCAACAATTCAAATCTTTTTAAAAAATGCTGTCAAGGGCAACTTAACCTTAACCTAAACACACACTTTTAAAAACTTCTGAGAGTTTCAAGTGTTTCAGAGAGCAATATGATGTGTTTAAAGCAAAAAATCTGTAGATTTTGAGAATAACATATATTGCATTTTATTAATGTTGTAATTAAAAAAGCCCTTGTGGAACGCTTTCATTCCCTGTTACCATGAAACACACATTTGCTCCAAAACTGAGCGAGGGAGGTGGAAGGGGAGGTCTTTGCAATTTTTAATCAAATTGTATTGCTCAGTTCATCTTGCTGGAAGAGGTAATAATGTGATTCAAAATCCAGATCCAATTTCCACTATAATCAATGCGAGTCCTGTTCCTGGAGGAATTTGGTTATGATCTCAAGAGCCAAGTGAAGAAGAGCCCTAGAAGGGTCTCGAGAAAGCCAATGCAGTTTGCAGTTACTGATGATCAACTGGGAACCTTCAATAGGTTCCATCCCCTCTCCTCAGTGAGATCCCAGGATCTCAGCCCAGAGTCCATATGGACCACAAGGCCCTTCTCAGGCACCTGCAGCCATGGGAAATTTTAGTCACTGCTGAACTTCCCATGGTCTATGTGAAGGTCTAAACTCAGATGGATTTTGCCCAGGGGACCAGCCAAGGCAGCAGCCTCCCTTATAAACCCTTATGTACCCAGAGGTACAACCTGCCACTCAGCAATCTTTTGGGCCCTTGCTGGGGTCTGGATCCATGGTTTAGCTTCTGGCATGACACAAACACGAGCCACAGTGAGAGTACCCAGCAGTGTCACCTGGCGTGTGCTGGCAGGGCGGGCCAAGGGCTGTGCCAGCTTCTGGCGGGCTTTTCTTCAATCTCATTAGTCAGTTTGAGTTCAAGCAGCTCTCTCTCCCCTTTCAGAGAGGATTATGCTGCCCTGCCAAGTTAGGAAGAGCATTCCTAGCCCTGCAGGACAAACAGCTTCCCAGACCTGTGTTTATTTTCTTGGATGGCATATGTAGCCCATTGTGTGATTAGGTAGCACAGCGGGGTTCAGAACGTGGAATTTCCCAGAGTGCTCATGGCTCTGGATGGTCGCCAGCATCGGGATCAGGGAGGAATGTTTTCTTTCACTATACACTGGTGAATGTGGCAGAGTTCGAAAGAGATTTTGACTTTCTCCTTTAGCACATGGGAGGTGAAGACTCCTTTTTTGCCACATATACAGTGGGAACAATTTCCTTGCCAATTTATTACATATTTGGGTCCCGCTCCAATATTGCAATGAAATCTGTGGAACCTGTTGGCTGCAAGTAAATTTATATCAGATTCCCCGTGGGCTTTTCTTCCCCTGGTGTGTCCGTGCTCTGGTGGAAAGGGCAGAGCTCGGAAGTGTCCACCAGATTGCCTCAGCTCTCTGTGCTCCTTGGGCAGTGCAGGATGTGTGGCACATCAGCAAGGACTGTAGCTAAGGTCAAGCTTCCCGTATTTTGAACTTGTTGGCGCAGACTAGCTGCAAGAGGAGGAGGAATTATTTTGAACAAAAAAATCCCACTGATCTGTTTTGGGAGTGGTGATAATCAGAACATCCTATTTAACTTTTGACCACAGAGCAAGGGAGAAGAGCCAGCAAGGTTTTAGGAGGGAGAGCTTTTATATGTTTCTTTCTTGTGATCTCTTTTCACACTGCTAAGTAATAAAAAGTAAATTTTGCTTAATGTACAGTAATCACAACATTTGAAGCTATTCAATTGTCCAAAGAACAGTAACTATAGTCCACATTTTTCAAAACAATTGTGACAAGTAGAAACTTTTTACTGTGAGGATGGTGAGACACTTGTTCAGGCTGCCCAGAGCTGTGACTGCCCCATCCCTAGAAATGTCCAAGGCTGCATTGGAGAGGACTTGGAGCAACCTGGGATAATGGAAGATGTCCTTTTCCATGGAAGAGGGGTGGAATGAGATGATCTCTAAAGTCCCTTCCAACTCAAACTGTTCAATGATTCTGTATAGTAGTATCAGCACAGAAAAAAAAAGGCATTGTTTAAATCTTGTTCTAAAGTTTGCTAAAGTCTCTTTTAAACCCTGATATACTAAAATCCCTCACTAAAACAGCCCTGCTTTATTTGGAATAGGGACACAAGACTTGTGGGGCTTGCAGTGAGCCCCACTCAGCTTGCCTTGGGTGACAGAGGGTCAGAGGAAGAATTTGCTGCTATTTCTTCATTTCTCCAGTCACATTTTTACTGCATAAGTAGATGAAATGGGCAACCTTACCCCTTAGTGATAGCAACAGCTCTGCACTTGATAACACGACTGCCATCAGTAAAACCACTCTGCTTTGCTGTGCCCACTTCTCTCCCATGTTGCTGTTTATTGACAGAGTTCAGAATGCATTTAATAGAGAAAAGGCAGTAGGGCCTGGATCTCAGCTGGCTGGAGTCAAGTTTGTAAAGACAAGAAGTAGCTTCATCTCAGTCACCAGCTGGGATCAGTGGGGGGAGAAAAGAATCATGCACGCAAGTGGAGCATCCATTTGTTAACCCAAAGAAATGAAATAAAACCAGTTTCTGAAACTTTCTGAACACGTTACAAAGACCAAAGTAAGGAAAGCAGCAACTGGGTACAAAATTCGCAAGTCATTGATATATTGAAGTACTAAAAGAATATTGTTTGTCACCGCAAATAGGCAATTTACATTATCACTGCTTTAGAGCTCCCAGAACACACAATATCCATTGTATAAGAAATTACTGACGGCTTTTATCAAGGTTAACTCGTGTTTTGTTAACCCAACACTTCGCAGGGTAACACGAAAATTTAGAAGCGGAAAAGAGTTTTTTGATAAAAAGCGTGCACATAAAATTTCTGAGCGTTTGTCGAGGGAGCATGGAGCAGGGAAAGGGAGCTGGGATGCGAGATGCGCCAGTGCCGCCTTGTGGAGGCTGCGAACTCCGTCCGGATCCTGTTTACTGGAGCTAATGGCTCATTTACCAAAAAACTCCCCAGTGCAGGGCTCTTTCATAACATTCGTACAAAGCAATTCTGCAGATAATAAATAAAACAAAGGCAGAGGAAAGTTTGGTTTAATTCCGGATGTAATCCTTACTCAGGGCAGGGTGGTAGGCTAATTCTCACAGCTACAAGAACCAGATTTTTTTCCAGCCATGCAGTTTGCAGAGGACTTTTTTTTTTTTTTTTTAATTTTCTCAGGAAACAGTGTTTCCGGTTGCTATCATCAAAAAAAACATCAAATTATCAACAAGAAAAACAGTAGGGAAAATGCAGTAGCTTTGTTCCCCATCAGTGCTCCTTGCTCATCCTCTGTCCTAGGGCACTGTACATGCTTAACCTGAGCAGGTTTTCATGTCAGCTCTCCAATCTTCTCTACTTTGGGTTAGCTTAGCAATTGTCTCAGTATACTTAGTTTTTCTGACCCAGTCTGAAAATCAGAATCAGAAAATCAGAATGGGCAGATGAATATAAACTTGCTTTTAAGAAATAGTTTCCATCCTAAGGAAAAAAAGAAAATGTCTGGGTTCGCGATATTTTTTCATTCTCTGACAAGTTTTGGTTTTAGATGAGGTTTTTTACCAATATTCTATTTGATCTTTAGTATCTAAAATCCTTTTTCTCAGTTCAACAGACACAAGTTATACGACTGTTTCATACTGATTACTGAAAAGAAAATACCTTGCAAGACATTTGCCTCAGATGGGACTCAAGTCTCTCTCATCTAGCTCACTCCTAAGGGGTATCTTTTGGCCAAATGAGTTGGGCTAAAACCAGAAAATGAAGTTTTATGGCCCCGAGAGCTTTGATTCCTGTTCATAAATATGGCAGCAGCAACGTTTAACATTTTCAATCACTCATTTTCTTGGGAGCTAGGGAAGTGTTCAGATATATATTCTTAACCACTGCTGGTTCATTCAAGATTTTTTACAGCGTGCATAATTCCCATGGGATAAGGAGTTGGATAAGTGGCCACAAGGCTTCTGAATTATCACTCCCATGCACAATACATTTTGTTTAAGTTATAACCACATAATTTAAACTGCTTACTTAAATTATAAAATACTCCCAACCCCAAAACCAATGCATTTGCATTAAGTAACATTAATGTGGGACTGGCTTATGCATTCCAAGATTTTGTGGTTTCCCAATTAGTCCTCCAGTAACAGAATTACATTATCATAATTTTAAGGTGTTACGAATGTGATATCCAAATTAGAGATCAAATTCCCTATATTATGTGTTTCTTCCTTGAGGGCTTACCAACCAAACACAGGCTCTGCAAAAAAAGGAGGTGTGCTAAAAATGCTTGTTTTCCATACCCAGCCCCTGCTTTGAGAGCAGAGAGGAGTGACTCTGAGAAAGGCAGGTTGTGAATAGCCCTTAGACAAACACTTCACAAGGTTATTTCTGAAGAGCAGGGGAACCTCCAGAAGCAATCTTTAATTACCAGAAGTTCTCAAGTGGTAAATTTTCAATAATTTCACTAACATCAGCTTATACAACTGAGATTTGCTCAAATTCATTTCTGTCTTGCACACGATACCGATATCTCATGCAAATTAACCCCCAGTGCAAAGTCCAAGCCTATGGAAACTGAAGAGTTTCATTTGCTTTCCCACTGGAACAAGATGCTGTGACACGGAGCTGTACAAGTCAGCCCCCTTCACCTCAAGGTTGGAGAATATTACTGAAACTTTCATCAAACAGAATAATGATTTCCATCTGTAACCTAACTCGTCCAGTGCCTCTCCCAGTTCCTGGTAACTTACTTTCAAGGCACAGAAACACTGTGAGTGTTTGGATTTTTTTTGGCTGCTTAGACTCTTAAAAGGAAGAGAAAAGAGCTTGAGTTACCATGTCAGCCCAAAATGGGAGAGGTAAAAGTTCTCAAAAGATATAAAACAAATCACTGAAATGAAATAAAATAAAGTACAGCTGTATGCTAGAAACAACTCAAACAACATCTCAAGCTACACTCACAGCAGAGGTAATTTCAAAATGCCTCCAGTAATATTCCAACATGGATGTCCTGGACAGGTGAAAAAGGAAAATGATGTGATCCTTATTGCAGAAACATCACCCATTTCTGCAGTGACATTTCTTGTGTGCTGAGGTACTCAGCTCAAAATTTTAGCTAATAAGACAGCTTCACTTATCCAAACACTGAACTTCCTCATCTGGACACTCCTTCCTTGCAGCAAAAATATGAAGTAACAAGTACCAGCCTCATCGGACAATCTTTAATCAGACTTGGCATTAGTTTAAAGATTGATTAGGTATGTAGGACATCAAAGAGTAAACCCCAGGGAATGAAAATGAACAATGGTGTTATTTTCTTACAAGGACATTAAGAATAAGTTGTAGCTGGATAATATTTATGACTACTATAAACCCACCTATTTTGCTTACATGTCAAAATATCCCCAAAATATTAATGGACCAATACTGAAGAATTTCAGAATTACTATGTCCTTTAATAAAAATATAGGAAACTAAATATTTTAGATTTCTAAGAAGAATAAACACAATGAATAGTAAACATGATGTTTCATGTCTGTTATTTAATTTAAAAATGGTAGAGCCTATAGCAAAGTCTAGATGAAAATGTATACAAAATTTTTAGTCTAAAATATTCCATTCAACTTAATTACAGAAAAGTAATTTTACTCAAGTTTTTAGTCAAATAGACCTACAGTTTGCAGACAGCCTAATGCTATCCTATTTCAGTATTTTCAGGGTAACTGAAGAAAAATTTTCATGCAGGCTTAAAAAAGAATAATGATCATTTAGGGGAAATTTATTTTTCTCTCCCTTAGATAGAGACGGTTCAGCCCAACAAAATGTCGAGCTGAGGATCACAGAGGCTCCTACAGCTCACTGGAGCATTAACAGCAGCAGCTTCAAACAGTCTGGCACTAATACACAGCATTTCTAAGATGGCATGGCTTAAGGGGGGAACACAACTTTGCAGAAGTGCTGGCACCTGAGAAAAATGCCATTGTTTGTTACAAATTACATTGCTACAAATTGTCAAAATAAAATTGCCTTTAGAAAATGATCTTTTGGATGCTTTCCCTGCCAGGTTCCCACAAGTTGGTTTGAACTGGTCATTTCCAGAAGGCCACTGCAGATTTGCCTCTGTGGAGTCTCAAACAGTGGCTTTTAATTCAGCAGGCACGCAGAGAAAAAAGAAATACAGTGTGAAAAGATCTATTCTAGACACCTTGCATTTTTTCCTTTTATTGTGTATTAACACTGTCATTAAATATCAATCACTTGGGGTAACCTGCACATTGCAGGAGGTATTAACCTGTATTTGAAATGCCAGTCAGCAAATCACATGGACAAAGCCCCTAAAACATTACCAATAACTCACTGCACAGCTCCTTCCTTTCTTTGCTCTTAAATGACGCATTTCTACCACCCCCGAGCCCCCCAGTGCCACCAGATCTGTATTAGGGGAATCCACACCTTTCACCTTCCCAACAGGCTCAGCCTTTGGGTGTGAATTAGGATGAGCAGCCCCAGGCTCTGCCGGCACACGCCCGGCACAGACACGGACCATGAACCCCATCTCTGCCTCCAGTGGAGTCTAATCCCGACTAAATGCATTCCCCTCTTCCCTCTCTGCACCAGGACTGAGGATGACTCCTGTGGGAAGCACGGCAGCTGAAGGACCAGGTGCTCACTGCTAGGATAATTATTTTGTAGCTGTCACAACTGGCTGTTAACACTTCTCTCCTGGCCTTCCAGCCCTGTGCACAGTTGACTGCACTGTTTTATTCTCTTAGATGTAATTTTTTTCTTCTTCTTTTTTTTATATTTTTTTTATTTTTTTTTATTTTCAGTTGGTTCCTGGTATACAGCTCTCCATGTTCATACCAGTTCTTGGAGGGCTGTATATATGATGCTCTTTTAAGATTCAGAAAGCTTTCCCTGATGGCTGCATGATATTTGAAGATTGTATGAAAATACATATAAGATGAAAAACAGAATACATCTTTTTGTGCATTCAGTTTACCTCAAGGTCAGGGAAATTTTGCAGAAGAAGTTTTTCATCAGCTCACATGCCTAAACAGGAGACCTAAACCATTTGGCCCTGTAACATCCATAACTTTATTCTCTATGCCATCAGGAGCACTGGTAATACCAAAGCAATCATGGATGTGTTTAATACTGCACTCAGGGTTAATTTTTTGTCAGGTAGCAGGCCAAAATTATGTGGTAGTTATCAGCCAGCTGAAAAAATGAGACATGGACGTAAAAAAAAAAAAAAAGGAAAAAAGCAGATACAAAAGGAATATTTAGACAACTAGTGACTCTGAACAAAATTAATTCCACCCAACTCTTAAAATATAGAGTATTTTCTTTGCTCTTTTTCCAGAGTTTTCCACACAGACTTGCATGAATAAGTCAAACTGGCAGCTGCAACATGTAAGCAGAAAGGAGGTCATCAACTTTTGATAGATCCTCATGTAATCAACAGGTTTTGTGGCAGGTTTTTTTTTAACATAAAGAAATATTGGCTCAATTTGCTTTTCAATATTACTCAAGCTTCCTTCAGTTTGGTAGCATAGAAAGGTTTAGCAAATTCAACACTCAGGCAGCGATGGTTCCTGCAATGCCCCAACATAATGTCATTAAGTGCTCAACAATGACTTTAAATAAGTAGCTTTTGGAAGTTATATGTCTTTGAAGTTTCATTAATTAGTCATATCATCGGGAATGTATGGCTAAAGTAAATTACACTGTTTAAAATATCTACTCTTTCAATGTGAAAAATGAAAGGATCCAGCTACCTTGTCTTTATACTAATGAAGATATTATTAATTGGTTTAGCAAAAACATAGATCTAACCATAATGTGCAACAGTTATTAAAGATAATTAACTACAGATCATTGGTTTGAAACATCTAGTCCAAAATGATTTCTGAAGGGCACATTATTCTATGAGATAAAATAATTAAATTTCTAACAGCTGCATAAGACAACTGTGGCATATCTAGTGTTTTAATTTCTTTTGTTCTATCCTCATGGTATTCCTCTGTTTTAGATTTTGAAAATGCTACTAGTGTTTCACCGTGAGCAGCCTGTGCAGCGTGGTAGACTGAAATATTTCATGTCTGAGGAAAAATGATGATTGAAAGAAAAGGATTAAAAATGACAGCGCAGCTAATAATACACACACGCACGTGTGCACGTGCACACACATAAAGGCAGCTACTCCTCCTCGAAGGGGAAAGGGAGATGATAGGAAACCGATGAAACAGAGGGTTAAAAATGTTTCCATTCTAACATTAGCTACACAAGTCCTGCTCAAACTAAAACAGCACATTTGCAAATTAAAGAAAACCTCGACGATGAAGCGATGCCAAATACTTGTAGATTAATTAATAATGGAAGCATACACAGGCACATAAAATTAAGCAAGAACAGTTAAAAAAAAAAAAGCAACTGAGGAGCTGGAACAGAAGTCTGTTTATTAAAACCCATATGTTCCAGGTCCAGAATTTCTGAGCTCACATCTGCTCCGGTACCATTCCCAAAAATGTTTGCGGTCAGTATTTATCCTACGTGCCAGTAGTGGGTTCAGCATCAATTTCTTGATCTCTTTTTTTTGATAACCATAACCTACAAATGCTTTCAATAGCCTGGATCTGCATTAATTAGAGTGCTGTTTGCTTACAGCATTAGATCTCTCCCCATGTTTTGTAAGAAAACTCGTGTCCCAAAATATTCCTCATTTGCAGCAAATTTAGCTGCTTCAGCAGAGAGTGAGATTTAGACAGGAAAGGCAGGGAGGCAGGAAATAACATAGTTCAGTCAAGATTAGGTGTGTTGCTAGCTAATGTTGATTTAGCAAAAGAAAGATCGAAAAAAAGGCATTACCCAGTGCCCCAGAATCCATAAAGTGCAAACAACAGTATGAATTTATTTTATTTGTTTTAATATTCCATATTTGCCTTTTATTGTAAGAATTTTATTTATTGGGACCAACTGGTTCCTCTATGGCTTGAGATGGTGGGGAAAAAAGTTATGAGGACCTTGCAGGCTTTAAAAATATATTTTTTAAAGCTTCTAAAAAAGTGGACAAACAGTGGCATCATTTACTTTGGCTCCCACACATTACCCTAATCAGGCATAGGAACTGCAATACATCTATAAATATAATCTGGGGTAAAAGAGGCTTGCAAAGGTCACCAGTGACAAAAATAATCTGAGTGTTACATTTTTACACAGAGAAATTTGGAGTAATTTTGAGTGTTCATTGCCAGGAGGAAAAATCCTATCCTGCAAATGCCTAAGGAGAGATGAAACACACACAATTTTTGGGCAATTTTGGGGGTTTCTATAAGGTGCTTTCCACACTAGAAATAAGAAACAATGGAATGGTCTCTGAAGGCAATCCCCTCCTGCCTTCCAGCTCTTGTCAGCACTGGGACTGTGCAGATCCTGCAAAGTGCTCCCAAATCAGCACAGCTGCAATGGTGTAAGGGAAAACACAGGAAAATGGGGGCAAAGACCCCTCTCCATGTGATGGTTAGACCGGGTACACTGCAAGTGGGGAACACCAGGATGCAGAGGAGCAGAAAACCCTTGAGTGGGAGAGACCTGTCCACGCTGCCCATGTTTGCAGAATTCCTGCTGCCACCCCAGAAATACACTTTCCCTGAATATCTTTTTTTTTTAATTAAATATTCCCAAACTAACACATTTCCCAGTGATCCTAGTCAAAAAGCCTGCAGAGGATTTTAGAAGAAAATGTTACTGTGAAAAGGAAAACTTCCCTTGGCAGAGTCACTCTCGCTCTCCTCACGGCGCTGTTGCGTGAGGTGTGCATTTGCAATCTTAGCTGACCTATTTGTTGATGCATTTTCAGGTAGCCAGATGTCCTGGTACTTTAGGAATTCAGAAGAAAATGATATTCAACTGTTTGTCCTGGTTTCGACGCGATCAGCCAGCTGGCTATCCACTGCTCCCTTCCAGTCCTCCCTCCCCCTCCAAAAGCCTCCAGGTCACTTGCTGACCCACAGCACATCCCTCCCTACCTTCCAAGATGAACCTGGGGTCCAGCTACATCTGTGCTGAGGCCTCTTGTTGTGTGTCTGGCACACAATGAATGTGAGGCTCTCCAAATGTCAGAGCATGCCAGCTGATGCACATTGAGATTTAGAGCATCACAGATTTCATTGCACAAACAAATGCTCAAGAACTTGACAGGGGAGTTGCCGCCTTTGCAAGGGAAGGAAAACTTGCCAAGGGTGATTTAGCTACAGGTTAGGAGAGCACTGAGGAGAGGAGTAATGAGGAAGGCCGGCCAAGCACTGGGTGTTGGGGGAAACAGAAGCACAATCAATCAGCCTGCAGCCAGGTAGATCTCCTGTCTCACCCTCCAGGTGCTCCAGCTTGCTTGAATTCCTGCTCCCAGAGGAAGAAATGCCCCAGTCCTACAGCCAGCTGCCAGAATGTTCTTCCACCAAAACAAATTCACCCTGCCAGTAGTGCACCGTGCCTTGCAAGCACAGGCATCTCATCTGCACCTGAGAGTGACGGCAAAATTCAACCAAAAGATTCTTCCTTGAGATTTCCTTCATCAGGGAAACCATTTGCTCAGGCTGAACGATTCACATCCCCAAGTAATTCACCAGTCCAACAAATCCCAATGAAATTCATGCTCCTCTCTGCTTGCTCTACACCCTGAAGCCTTTCCACCACTGTCCCTCACACCAGTACTCCCAGTCCTCACATCCCCCTGCCCCTCACACATGGTTTGGCTGCTGGCACTTGGAATTCGAGACAGCAATATTGCCCCAGAACCTCTGCTTGCCAGAGGAACGTCTCTCAGTGACTGAGCTGGAACAAAGAGGGAGCACAACCCCAGATTTCTTGAAGGTTTGTGGCCTCCCAGCACCTGTTCTTGTGAGCAGAACACAGGGTTTAGCAGCCTCATTCTGCTGCAAGCTATCACTTTTGGAGACTAGAGAGAAGCAGCAGCAAAGATGGGAAGATGCATGTTGAAACATTCTGGGCTTCATGCAGGTATTAGCCCCTCTTATTAGCCCCTGTGTCTCTACAGCTTGCTCTGCCAGAGGCTTAAATTCAAGAAAATATGGTCTGGGAAGAGCCAAGTCCTGTTTTCTACAAAGGAAAGGAACAGCTGCCGAATACCTGGGACAGCAAATGTCAACGGGGCTCCATTGATGTTCATTCCACTAAAGGGTTGGATTTCCCTTCCCCTCAGTTGTATAACTCTAATTTCACTGACTACAGTGATTCCACCAGTCTAATTAGGCCCCCAGATAATAGCCAAAGCACTTATTATGTTATCTTTTCACTGATTTTATATTATACACATTTGTCTGTTAAATATAATGATACGATTTTGCAGATTTACAAACTTCGGTTGGCAACCCTCTTAAACATCACAAGCTACCTGCCACTGGTCTGGTATGTTCTCTATTTACAGCAGGCCCAAGTGTTTGTTTTATGCTGTCTATGAAGAAAAACTCTTTGGGGGAAAAAAAAAAAAAATTGAACATCAGCCACTGAACCAGCAGGAACGGAAAATATTTCCATGAAAGGGAATCCAACAGGACCAGCGATCTGTAGGGTAACTATTCTCAGTGTGAGGAGGAAGAGTGAGCCAAGTGCAGGAGCCAGGCTTATTTCCTCTCTCTCCATAGCATGTCCTATCCCAGCACTTTCTGGAAGCAGGGTACACGGAGTTCCTAGGAACGGCCATACTATCCCACCCCCTGCCGGGAAGCTATTTATTTTAACAGCCACAGAATCTTTTCATTGTGTTTCTGGTCCAAACAGTTGGCGGAGCAGGCGGGAGAGGTGCAGCTGCTCCTTTACTGGGAGCTGTGGGAGCAGGAGAGGAGGTGTCAGGAAGGAGGAACGCGCCCCGGCGCTCTGCCCTCCGCCAAAACCACATAAACAAAGTTACTAAAACAAAGGAACAACAGTGAGTTCCTAGGTTGAAAATAGCCTTGCGCTCATTCAGGAAAAATTCCCGCTGGGGTTGCTGATGGATGGCACTGCTGTGGATGGGAGGGTTGCTGCTCCCCAGGGCAGCTGAGCATCTCCCCCCAAGCTGGAGCCCCATGGTTCTCCCAGATTGGGTGCCTAAACCCTCTTTCCAAAACAGTTGCTGATGTCCATGGCTTCTGCACTGTTGCTGGAGGAATTAGCCAGCAATATACTATATTATAAGGTGTCTGAGTTGACATGATTTCAGAATTTAGGAAAAAAACCCCAAAAAGTAGCAGCAACGATAATCGGAAAATCAACACTTCCTATCTGATTATCCACGAGTTCTGCCTTGCCTGCCAACAGACTTGCAGGTGTCATTACACCTTCCTGATTAAAGCAAGGGTACCACCATCCTGTTGTCCAAAATTTAAATTTAGACCATGAATTTTACACTGGCTGGGACAAAGAAAAGAATGCACTGCCTAAATAATATTCCAAAGATGCAATTTTCCCCTTGGACTTCAAAGGGGTGAGGTGGATAAGCTCCCTTTTCCTCATATCTGTCTTTCAGACGCTTACTATCAGGTGCAATTTTAACAAATGTTTGTCATTTATTCACAGAATCACAGTGACACCTCTGTTTCTTCACCTTACGCCTCTTACTGGGTGTCGTTCTTAATTAGGATGGGTTTAATTCCTGGAAATAAATGAGACTTGGAGAACCCATTTACAAGGGATGTTTGCTTCCCATGGCATTCCCTGGCACCAGCCTGTTCCCGAGCCCATCCCTGACCCCTCTGGGCACCATCCCCAGGAGAAGATTCAGCCAAGGAGGCTCCCATTGGCCATAGGAGAGAAGAAAGGGATGTTTGCATCTGTGTTGCATGAGCTCAGACTGCCATAAAAGATGTTACTTAAAAGCCTGAGAGATTTTATTTATTTTAAATTGAAAGCAAACAAAGCAAACATTACTTAACCGTGCCTGTTTTCCCAGTATCCCCCTAGACTTGCTGAGGGACCCTGGAACTATGGCAGGCATTTTATCTTTCCCTCTTCTAAATAGCAAGTTAAAAATTAACTGCTTCATCTTCACATTGCTCACTCCTTAAGTAGTTTAAACTTACTTTTAACTGTTACATGCCAACAAAACAGGTTGCTTAATTGATTTGACCTTTCACAGTATTTTTTAATTTTCAATCTTAGTTTCATTGTTCCATCTGGCACTTTAAAACGGCATCTGGTTAACTGTACTTAACCAGCTGATCACTGTACAGTTATTTTTAAATGTAATGTATGCTTAAACAGATGTTATTTTTATAGATGTAGATCTAAACTGCACTTGTATACGTGCTATGTCTGCATAAGCTCTTTCTGCAATTCAAATGTTGACACCAAAAATTACAAGCCAGAATGCTTATGAACTTCACTATTATGTTACTGCACTTTTTTGCAGCTTGTTAGGTAAACATCAATTCAGTTCTTTTTTCTCTGTTCATTGCACATAAATAAAACATTAGCGTTTAGTTTATAAAGTGATGAACACTTTGCTGTGTTGGATTTAGCTTTATAAATACAACTACTGTCAGCAAGAAAAAAAAGGATTTATTGAATAAATAATAAGAAAGCTAGGGGAAAATAAAAGTATATCTATTATGCAAAACACTGTGTCTGTCCACAGGTCATATAAGGGTCTTATAGAATCACAGATATCCCATGTGAGAATATTTAATAATGGTGCATTTTTGCAAGATACACTTTGTCTCCTGGAGCAAGAGCAAATTGGCAAAACATGGTCCAACTCTGATGGCTGTAATTTTTAGCAACAACTGGGGGCTCCATTTTTATGTTTTTATTATCATGGAGAGCCCAAATTCAAAGGCCCTGTGAAGTCAGGAGTTTTACAGAAGCAATAAAAATGAAGAGTAAGATATGACTAGTCTAACCAGCTAGCATTGGCAATCTATTAAATAAATACAGCTATATCATAGTTACTAAATTTTACTGAATAATGCCCTTTCTTGCAGTTGCAAGTAAATTAATCTTTATTCACTAAGATTAAGCCCTCACTCTTCCAAACACCCAACTGAAATCAGTGTTAATTTCCAGTTGAACACAGGTCAGCCAGAATACGTATTTTTCCATTCATTCGGCATCTATAATTTGCTTACTTAATAACAATTTTTGAATCCATGTATTCCTTAGATAGGTCTGAGAAGCATGAAGTAAAGTATACAAGCACCCAATCTTAAAAACTCAGTTTAATTTTTAGATCAGCAAATAGAAAAAGTTTTCGAGTCAGGCCACTGATTTTTATTTTTTTTTTCCCCAGGGAATAACAAGTCCTGCAATATCTAATACGTTTTCTCTGAAACAACTTAAAATGCAACATCAAAAAGAATTTGGGCAATAGGCAAGGGCGTGTGTTGCTGTGCACAAAGGAAGTGGTCGCGGCACTGAATATTTCACAGAGAACTTTAAAGTATCATTCTCAAGGTTAAAAATTGCTGTTATACATAATACCTCAGTAATTGATAGACATTTTCTCTCTCCAGAGCCCATTTTCTGTGAAAAACACCACATAACATCTGTTCATAAACAGTCCTTCTGTGAGAACACTGACACAGGTCTTGAGCTTCTACTGGCTCAATTCCCCTGCCATACACAGATGGCACGAGGTATTTATACAGCTGAATTCTTTGTAATACAAGCTCAACTATATCTTCAGGTAAGACTGTGGGCAAACATGTGCTTGTACTATTCTGCTGACTTACCTCAAGTCATTTAAACAGTTCCCTCTGACACAAAGACAAATTGTGTCGTACCGTTCTGCAAGTGTTTTGTCTCAAAATCACCTTCAGCAATCAGCACAGAGCTCTGCAGAGATAAGGACATTTTGGGACGTAGAAAACCCACTGAGTTTCGTGTTAATGAGCTAACAGTTATATTAAGATTCAAGACTCAGGGCTATTCTCCTTGATTTTGATGTATCTGTTCTCCTTCCATAAAAAAAAAAAATATTTGTTTTGATGGTATAATACCTTGTTCTTTTGCATGCAAAATGTTAAATAGACAAACTCTGGCATCCAACTTTCACATACACGACAAGCCAGCGTGTAGGTTACCCACAGTTTTTTATGTGCTATGCTAGTTATTCCTTCTAAGCAATTCTGAGTGAATAACACTTTATAATACATTCAAAAATTGCTTTCCTATTTATCTCCATGAAATGATGGAAGGCTTCAGTTGACTTCTGAAGAAATCTAGGTGCCATGGCACCATCTGCCAGACGACATCCTAGTCCTACGCACACATATGCCCAAGCTTTGGCTGTGGTCTGTGTACACTTAAGAAATAAAGCACATACGTAGAGATTTGCAAGGTGAGAGCCTTGAGAATGAGACGCTCCAAAAGCAAGGACAGCCTGTTGGTGTTTTGAAATAGGGGGGAAGGAAGGGTAAAGTAAACTTCACCCAAAATTTCAAATGCATGTTGAAATCTCATTCAATTGTTCTTTTCACACCTTGATCCCTATTACTGAAGTTACTGAAGTCCATGGTGTTTACAGAGAATATCATCTACATAGAGGTATGGGGAAAAAAAATCTGAATTCTTGACAAGAGAACCTTTTAATAAGGATACATCCTGATAAAACTTTGGGGGAAAAAATATATTTTAGGTAATTCTTTCAGGCAGAAGTAGTATATGCTCCTCATCTCCAGCAATAGTGCTGGAGATGAGGAGCAAAGATCCTGTTGAGTGTAGTGGGACTGGGAAACCCTCCAACAGGAACAGCACAACTCTGCTATTCCCAGAGCTCCACTCAGAGCTGCATCTCCCTCAGCATTTTCAAATGTGAGGGAGTCTGGATTTGTCTGTTGGCACTCACAGCTACAGGGACTCCATGGATAAAAGGATTTCACAGGGCAAGAGGTGTCCCTTAGTGGGGGGACCAAAATCAGTTAAAAAAATTTAAGATGGCACTTAAAACCATAAAAGAAAGGTGGTTCTGTTTTCAGCTGCACTGCAGGGTGCAGGCATGTCACTGCATTGCTTTGGTCTCTGCAAATGGGAATATTACTGATGCCTCCTGGTCTCAGGAATATCGGAAATAAGCCCATTTCTGTTTGTGATGTGCTTAAACACTATAGCCATCAAAAAGCCAATAAATAGCATGTCCTCACTAAATGTCTTTGTAATACCCTTTTTAAATTTGGTGCCTTCTCTGTTATATTTGCTTTTTTTAAGCTGACGGGGAAAATACAGTCAAATACAGATAAGTTTGAAGAGAGATTATGTGGAAATGGATGCTACTTGCTTTTTTTATACTTTATTATATAGGAATTAACTCAGAATGATATTGGTATCATTCAATTTAAATATAGTGCTTGCTTATGGCCTGTAAGATGATCCGACACATTGTAAGCAATGCCTTGACACAGCGTATGTGATGAATACAACTCAGTGTATCAAACACCAACTGCACTAAATCCACAATAATGCTGCCTTTTTGTAAGTTCTTTATGCTCCAGTAGTTTTCATTTTTATGATAAGTATGAACCAGACCAGCTCGGAATGCGCTCCACCAAGCGCTTGCTCTTTTGCAAGAATCAGTCACCTAATATTTATCAATTAAGGCTTGGAGAATAAATAATGCAAGGTATCATTTTATACTAGAGATGTTAAGAAAACATAATTCTCCAAATATAATTTGGCCTGCTTCTCTTAACATCTCTTAACACTGAATGATTTTAATTTTTCCTCCTCTGTAAATTCTCCTCCTTGTTACCCAGCATTGTTTTACTCAAATGATGTTTCAACTGCACTTAATGCACATTATAATGATCATGTCTTCAGCTTTTTTCTTTTGAAGTTGTATTTAATTACAAAATAATATCCTGTTTGAAGAACACCACTTTGATATGTCCCTATGCATTTAGTAATTATAAACTTGTTCTCATTATCAATATATTTTGCATGTTGTTATTTTGTTTTGTTTGCCTATTTTTTGTTTTTAAACCCAGGAAATACAACTTGGGTAACAAGAGGTTTTGATTGTAAATTACACGGGAAGTAGAAGTCCATTTCAGAGCCCTGATGTCCACAGCCAGGACTCAGCAGCCCATGACTACCATCAGGATAAAATTCCTGGATCAGAAAAGTGAGAAACGGATCAGTGGCTGGGATGTGACTGTGGGGGTCAAGAAAGCCAGCATGGTCCATCAGCCCCACTGCATCGATCTGTTGGTGGGCCTGCATTATAACTAGCAGGATAGAAACCCAGCAAGAATCATGGCCAAACCTAAACCAAAAAATAGTCTGAAAGAGGGATTTACATTCCTCTCTCATCGGTGTCTGAAAAAGGATTGGCAATCTCTATGCTTCATGTGTCCAAAACCAAAAGATTTAAGTTATTCATATTTGCTAGCATGTTCAGGACTTCTGAAAAAAAGTGTTTCACAAACAAAAGCCATTACAACATCCAACAACACGCAACAAAACCATAAATTTATAGGCAATGCAGATTAACAGAGCTGCCACACTCATAATGAAATCTGCTGAATAATCTTACTGAGAAGTGAACCTATCTGCTGATATCTCTGAATGATTTTACTGCAGAGAACAAGATGCCAGCTCCTGCCCTGGCACGCCTCAGCAGCAGAGCCAGAAAAGGTGGGGATGCTCTGCAAGACCTCCTTGATATATTGGAAGCCAACACACAAACACAGAAGGGTTAAAAGAGTGAAGTCTTAGGGAGGTCTGGGCAAAACTTACTTGAGTTTGGATTCAGACCAGAATTTGCCATTTGAGTAACCCTAACATATACATGACAGAGTATAATGTATGTCCTTTTTCTGAGCTGGTTTACATAACTGCCTCTGTAGACTTTGGTCCAACAGTGGTGCCTGTCGGGAATTTCACTGTGGTCAGTAAGATCTTTGTTTTAATAAGGCTGAATAACAAAATATAGCTTTTGCTGGCTGTAAAATATTAAGTGGGAAATACAGTGTAGGGAAATAAGAGGCACCTAGTGAAAAGGGGTGGTGGTTTTTTAATAAAACTTCCATGCAATCATAGGGCACTGGAGGAGCCTGATCCTTTCCCCTTTATGTATTCACATTCTCTGTGATGCAGAGAGGAAACGTTAACTTTAATTAGTACTGTGGGCCCTGCAGGAATGCCTGGTACATAAGAAAAAGAAAATACTTAAATATGTGAGCTAGAAGGATTTCATGTGCATATAGCTGGCCATCTAGCTAAGTGTTTGCAAGATCACCCCGGAGATGGAAGCCACTCCAGGACAAGGACCTCATCTTCCTCCTGGTGTCTAATGCACCTCCCTGCTGTTAGTGCTATAATAAATAATAATAATCTGTTAGCATTAGGTGAGCATCTCTCACATGATCAATTTCCTGCTGTTGCAGGAGGGTGAATGTTGGTGGACTTTGATCCTTCCAAGATTTTATGTTTCTATCATAAGAGAATCACAGCACATAAGCACATTTTTTACTAATGCAGTAAGTAAGGTGGCAATATATATTGTACTGACATTAAATGAATATTAAAAGGAATTGAAACCATTTCCACATCATGAGGGGAAAAAAATCTCCAAGCATTAGATATACAGTAGTGATTCAACAAAGATATCACTTTTAACCTTCTTCATAGATTAAAAATGTCAAATCCATTAGAAAAAACTAGTCTTAACAGTATACAGTGATGTGTCTTAAAATACCAATGTTCTTTTTAAGTCTGTTTTGCCCAGTAACAAACCTCCCCTTTGCCTCTCATACACCAACACCCTGCACACCACACCCATCACTTTCCTGCTCCTCACTCTCATTGTAACATCTCAATAATGTATTACGGTACAAATCCTACATGCACAAGGACTTAGTCTGAAGAAAAAAGTGAGATACGGCACTTCTGCATATAAATAATACAGGCAGATGTTTCAAAGAGGGATATGCATAGCAAAACATCTTATTTGTTGGAGGGTATCAATTCTGTGTACATTACACACTTGTAATTTACATTACTTTCTTATTTTTGTAACATCTCTGCACAGCCATATATTAAATTAGAGATTTCAAACCAGACTGAACAGTCCTCTTTTTACCTCTATTTTGTTGCATCTTGCCAATTCAATGTTTTATTATGTTTTCTGTCATAATATTACTCTTGTCCTTAGAAAACATGTATTTATTCCCACTTGGAATATAGTGTAACTACTGTAAAGCACTGCTCAAAAGATGACTACAAATTCTGTCTGAGAATAGAAAACATGAACTCTTCTATTATCCAAATATTTTTCAAAGATTTCGCTTTTGTGTGCATGTCTGTTGCTGACACACATAATGAGATCATGGGAAAAGCCCCACAGCTGACCTGAACTTCTGGGTATAGAAGTACAAAACTATGAGATCTAATAAACCCAGTGCATGACCCCGTGCAGTTTTTGGACTTAAAGAACTAAATGCTATTGTGAGAGGAATGAGAGCCTACATATTTTTTCCTGTAGCATGGCAGAGTTCAGCTGTATCATATTTACAGTTGTCAATAAATGTAACGACATAACGTGAAGCATATAGACATCTCTGGTCTCCAGCCTCACCAAGAGAATATCCCGACACCTTCTTGTCACACACAAGGCAGATATTATTTTTATGCACCAAACAGTAGGCAGGATGCAGCAACAGACTGACTCTGTGCTACCACAGTGTGTCTGAGAGGCTGTCAGCACATACTTTGCCTACTTAACGTTGCTCTTTCAAATAATATAAAAATACTTTGGGCTCCGAGTTTCAACCTCGCTCTTGCTGTGCCTGACTAGTAAACAGGGAGCCAAAGTTTGGTGCAGCATCTGAGAAATACCTTTATATATAGAAAGGGTGCTCTAGGAGATGGAGGTTACATATCTCAGCTGTTGAGCTCTGCATACAAGACTGCTTATTAAATTTAAGAGAAAATTTAAGATCTCCTAAAGATTATAAACTACCCTTAATTAACCCCCACGGATCCCATCGACACTGGAATGAGCACAGCTAAATGAAAGGCATCACTGTATATAATCTGGAAGCTGTGGAAACCAGAACTTTAGCATATAAGTATATAGGACTAACTCTGTCCTCTGAGACGCAAGGATTATTTTGGTTTTTAGGATTTAGGTGAGCACTTCAGAAGAGTACTAAATTCTGAGGGAAATGCAGAAGTCTTTCACTGCTTTAAAACTAGATTCTTTCAAACATGCATAGACAGAAAAATCCTTTTCTCCAATAGTATAAATTCTATTAACTTAGAAAGGAAGCATACTTGTTATATTAATAAAATCAAGCACCAAAACATAGCATAAAGGGCAACAATCTAAGGCATGACTGTTCCAGTAAGACCAAAAAAAGAATTTTTTTTCAGTATGTTAGCTCTTGAAGATGTTAAAATGTTTTTTGTTCATCTTTCCCTTTTTATATTCCATTAGCTTCCAATTTAACTATAAATAAAGGATGAGTGAATGGTTGGTAACACAGACATGCTACAGTATAATCAAAGTGTTTATTTCTTTTACAATCTTACCCCTGTATACCTGGCTTTGATTAAATAAACATCGGAGTGTGAAGTAACAAAACATAAATACCTGCCTAAATTAGAAGTTATATATTCATTTTAAATAATGGAAAATTCTCCTCAGCCCTGCGTTTGCTGGTAGCTGCACTCAGCATTGGAACATTGTTTATTCTTTACTAACTAATCATCCTTCATGGTCTTTCGAAAGTTCCTGGCATTTCACTAGTTTACGCATTGATTGAATACTGTTCCCAGAACTGCTTGTGGCACTGTGCCAAATGCTGTGATAATCAGCTGGAAGATTTATTCCAGTTGAGGAGTGTTATAAACATAAGGATTCATAAGGCTCAGCATCAAAAATGAATACTGATGCCTTCTTTGAGAAGGCTGAAAACTTTCTGTGAGCCTTCAACAAGACACACTAATAGTCTTTGCAGTCTCCTCCAATATACAGGCTTTGATTTGAAAAACACAGTCATTTAACTTGATTTGATTTAAATATTAATAACGATTGGAGGTTTTAACAAATTAAAATATAATTTTACAGTGGCATGTGCAGAGCAAATTGTACATGAAAAACCTTAAGGAAATTCACGGATTAACTACTGTGCACAGGATCAGACACATTTGCTGCAACAGGATATATTATTATACTGTGAGATGGGTGGAGAAAGAATACAAAGGAAGCTGAAAAAATTCAAAGGGAAGCAGCTGGCAGGTAAATGCACTGAGCCAGAAAGAAATAATAAGGAGAGACGCAGTGAGTGGAAATGCAAAGGATAGTAATTTCTTAAATAAAGCAACAAAAAGTGGAGAGAAATGTAAGCTACAGATGAGAACCCTGAATAAAACAGAGAATAGCAAACATTCCCAGCTAGAAAGAGGGAATTGCTTGATTGCTGGCCTAACAGTAAATTAATATTAGAGAGACTGAAAAGGTGATACAGAGAGACTATCAGCTTAATTAAGAGCCAGTGAAACCACAGAGCATGGCTGACTGGCATGTCCAAAGTCTACAAGGCTAAGAAGTGCTTACACAGAAATTAAAAGTAGTAAAATGGATGAAGTAACTTCATTGCTTTGTGTGGCTGCTTCATCAGTGAAATGATCCTGGTGTCAGCTTAGGGCACTGTAAATATCAGATCCATAATATTCAAAACTACAAGTGTGGGTGTCCAACTTGATGCATCTAAGAGTTTGCCTTATGGTCTTCCAAATTTCTTTATCAAACATAGAAATTACATTTCTATGCATGCAGTCATGGTAAACTACCCCTTGCTGTTCAGTTCCTCAACATCATCATCAAAACTCATTTGGGAAACTCACTCTTGAGCACTGAGGAGTCTCCCTGCACCTTGTAAAAACACTGCCTCTTGCACAAGAAAACAAAAAACAAAACCAATAATAGCAGCAAAAAAACCCAAACAAAGAAACAAAACAAAACAAAAAAAAAAAAAAACCAACAAAAAACCAACCCCAAAGCACAAAAAAAACCAACCAACAAAAGTTGACACAGAGAAGTTTTCTGGAACTTCTTTATGCCTTGTCTTTGTTACAGGAAACAATTAAGTATTTTATAGATAGGTAGAATGGGGATGTCACCAATATCTAAAACTACCAAAAGCATTTTCACAACAAAATCCTGAGTTATAAAACTCTCAATATATTGTACATCTCCCCTTGGATGAGACCAAGGTACAATATTAATGATGAAAGGGAACAAGGGAACTTGTGGTTTCCTCTTTGTGGCATGAGAGATTTTCACTCATCAATGCAATTTTGGGCACTCAGTGGCTCTTTGCAGCAATACTGGAGCCAGGAATTAGGTGTTTTGTGCTTGTTCCTGTAGGCAAAGGTGATGTTTTCTCACAATAACAGAATTAAACATTTTAAGAGCTGCCAAAATATCACACAGCAGTAGGAAAAACAGTAAATACTCAATAGAGGATCTCAGTATTTTAATGAGTGCACATTTTGAATCATTTGAAGAAATAAGACATAAGCAGAGACTTGCATGTTCTGACAGGGAATGTCTAGATGTTTGCAGCAAGAAGAGAAATTGAAGAGGGAATGAGGAGATGTGAATTACGATGTTTATAAGAAAATAGTTTCTTGGCAATGTTTCATCTTCTTTCTAAAATGACTGCTATAAGAATGAATTAGTGTTTTGCTTTTCAAAAAAGGAAAAAAACCCCATTTTTAACAACAAAACAAAGCCTCCTCAATCCATTTTGCAAAAGAGCTTTGATGCAGACCTCTTGCTGACCAGTCCTGAACCACGAGATTCTTATGGCAAAGGCTCTAAAGAGAGCAAGAAATGTCAATCAACAATCCACTCCTTAACAGAGACTTAAAGGATAAACAAAGAAATAGTGATAACAGGGCTGTTTTTCCAAAGAAACTAAAACTGTGATTTTGGGGATTTTCTTGGATGTCAAAGGGAGGTTTCTTGGTAGAATTTAAGAGTGACAACACAAGCCAGGCAGCAGCAGTGGGTTATTGACAGCATGGCCCTCCAAAGGTACCCTAAATACCATTAATACAGAGACAAGCACTGAAGATGAGTGACTGAAAACCAGTCCCTCTCCAGTGGAGTCACTATCAATAGGCCAAAATACAGAAGCCAGCAATATCAAGGAGAATTATGCTTGTGCATCTTCTTTCTGCTGCACTGATGAGGACCACTTGTGCCCAAAAACATGGACTAGAGAAAGCTGAATCATTTCTCATGGAAAAATGAGATTCTGCCTGGAATCTCATGGGTATTTCCCACCCTCTTTGAGGTATGGATCCCAGAACAGGGTGTATTGCTGTTTGTGATCTTGACACTGCACATGAGGCAAGAAGACCTCTACTCTTCCACCATTTCATTTTCCTTTTTTCTACTTTGCATTGTTGCTTTTTTCTCCATATTGTCCTTGGCACACCTTATGGAAAATACTACTGAAGATTCTGGTCCTGGATGGGTAGGGTAATGTACATGCTAAAATAGAGGGGTGCATTTGATTTCTATTTCTTCAGAATATGAATGTAGGGCCAGCTGGGGAGGAAGAGGAAATGTCTATAACTCCAGTCTGCAGTTTCATATTTAAGTTTCATATTTAATTTATTTATTTTTCTTAGTATCATATTTAAAATATTGATTATGCCAAGGCCAGAGGAACAGTCAATGTCAACAAGACCATTCAGCAACCGGGATTTCCAGGAGGAAACAATACAAACAGATTTATGACTTTTGATGCCAGGAAAAGGTTTTCAGATTCTATTTTCTTTGCTTATACTACTTATTAAGATAATTCTGCTGGACTAGTGCACAGTGCATTTATTATTGTTATTTAGTGCTTTATTAGGAAACAGATCAGAAACTATTTGAAGATTCTTAACAAACATTCACAGGTCATTATACTTGAAGATGACAGATATTTTTAAAATAGTCTTTACTTGCAGAATAGTAACCTCAAGATGCCAAGGTTAACAATATGTCCTTAGTTTAAAAGGTAAGGTGGGATAAAGCTGCCTGTGAACAAGGTACCACAAATAAAATAAAACAATACTCCCGTTCTTCCTCTGCAACTGGACTTGAAGGTAGCTGACATAGTTATCAGCTTCATGAAATCAGATTTCCCCTCCTCCCCCTAGTCAAATGGTTTAATACAGATTACGAAAAGCCTTCCTTGCTATTATTTACAAATTCATGAAATATGATATTCTAAATTAAAGACTAAGACTGGCGTGTTTTTAAATGAGAGATTGCAAATAGCCACGATGGCTCCCAGCACACAGGTAATGCTGCAGGGAGTGGCTCCTTGACCCTTATTCCATCATGCAGCAGCACATTGTGACCTCAGAACTTAATTTTGCCTCTTCTGCAGCTGGAAAAGTCAATGTTTTTACTTCTCAACCCACCCCTCTTATCCACATTTATACAGAGATTGCCATGGAAGGGGAACATTCTGATTTTTGTGGTTTTTTTCCATCTTTTGCCCAATTTATATTTTGGGCAAAATAGGACATATATACTAAAAGGGAGTTGGATGAGAAAAGACAAGTTCATATATAGCTAAAAGTGGAAGGAATTTTTGGTTTTGTTTTAAACAAATCAAGGCTATTTGGCAGGTACTCTTGATGTCTGAACACTAACTGTTCCTGTTCCAAAAGCATCCCTGACAGGATGAAATAGGCTGTTATTTAGCTATCTATAGTCAAAGTACAGATTAGTGAAAATTTTTGCTTGGCAGCATTTTAAAAGAGAGGAGCTGGGACCTCCATCAAAACTAAATCCACAACGCTGCAGAGGACAATGCTGGTCATATCTGAAAGGTGCTGTCCTTCCCCTCTACTAATACTCCTGTATTTTCCAAGCTGACATTTATCTAAATAATCCTGTCCATGCACTGAGAGCAGCAGTTTCCACAGGAGGTGAAGGACATGCGTTGCTGAGAGCAATCATGAGTTGTTCCCCTACAAGGGCTGTGCATCTGACAATCAATCCATAAACATGGGAGAGCGAGAGCAAAAGGGACCCTTTAAGTTATTTCCCCACATTTCAAACCTACTTGACAACAAATCTGAAAGTCAACTGTAATTTTAATCATCCAGTAATGTTTTATGTTAGCCAATTACAGGGCTCCAAGAGATTAGCTGAATGTTTCATGTCTGAAAAATATGTGACTGGGACTAATTCACTGGACCCTTCTCTAACCTGGGGTAGGTATAAATGAGTAGAGCCTCACTAAAATCAATCGAGCTGTATGCAGTTATACTGTCACAGAAATTGGTGCTTTCGACTTAGGATAATTTTCCTAATAAAAATAAATTTTAACCAGTGGATTTTTTTGACTCATACTTGTAATCTAATATTTCAGGCAATACACAGACCTACTAAATCATCCTCTTTCCCTGCATGCATTCCAGATGAGCTTTGCTTTTTACATCCCTACCTACTAGGAAGAATGCTCGTGAAACAACCCATAATTCAATTATAAGTACCTCCAGGAACCTTCTAATTATATGTTAGGCAGGTCAGAAATGAAATAGCCATGCTACCCTTTAGTCTTGGAACAGACTTGAAACGGTGAAAAGAAAAGTTCATCTGTTCATTAAGAGGCCAATTGTAATACAGTTAAGGGCTCCAGCCAGCTGTTTTGTTGAGATCTGAATATCCATGAAGCAAACCCCTCCAAAGCTGGACATTTAGCCAGCCTTTGCCTTTCAGCAAAGAATGGGGAGCTGCTCTGGAGGGTAGGTACCGTTCATTAGTAATTTGCTTTCTCTTACACTAAATTCGGTTGTAGAAGTTCACAGGACCAGAATGAAAAACAACTACAGGTACTTAAAGGTGCTATCCTTTTCCTAGAGATTTCCACTCTTGTTCTTAATTAAATCTCCCATAGGATTGCAGGGCTTTAAAAAAAATTAATACAAAACAAGAATGTGTCCATCAGGCAGGTTTTTCTAAGCTCTGACAGCTCTAAACGCAGGCAGCTGCAATACAAGCTTGTCCTCAAATCCTTGACAATGACCTCAACCTCAGGGTGAAAGATAATGTAGTTGCTATGCTCATTCTGTGTGGAGTGTCTACTGATCAGAGACTTGTGGCAAAATATGTATATTTTTTTCTTATGATATAGACTATTGTTCACTGGCAACTCAAGTGATACCACAACATTATCTCTGTGACAGTTTATTTTTTCATTTTTAAATGGGAAGGAGCAGCACAAATTCAAACAGACTTGTACTTCAGCAGCTATAGAGAAATGACTTTGAAAAGCCTTCCAAATTAACCCCTCCACAGCCACAAGGCTGAAGGTAAAAAGAAAAATTAGGCAAACAATCAATCTAATCCCAGGTACTTTATAAGGGACTTCACACAGACACCTATACCAACAACAGGGAGATTTCCCAGTAGAGTGGTTTCTGTTACATTTATCAAGGTATTATTTGGAAGCAGTTTCCTCCAGTGATGAAAAGAGGCACTTAACTGATTTTCTTGGAGTAATGACACTTTACAACCTAAGGATCTTCCTCAAAGTGAGAATCTGCCTTCAGTATTTAAAGGCAGATAGATTTTGAGCTAAGAACAGAGACAGCCATATAGGAACACTGTAGGAACCATAAATGACAAAGAGAGACTACAATGTTATAATTTTTTTTCCTGCAGTAAGACTTCAATATTATAATTTTTTAAATTAGTTCTTAATTATCATAGATACCTCACTAATAAATTGAACACATTTAGGAACAGCTATGGGAATATATTCTGATTTAGTCTGGGGGTGCCCCAGAGCTGGGGAGGGGATGGATGGGTTTGGCTCAGCACGGGGGCAGCGGCTCTGCCTGAGCTCCACAAGGACAGAACATATGGAAATCTGAGCTGCTAAATATCAAAGTCTTTGTCGCTCAAGTGCAAACTGCAATTTCTGTCAGTGTATAACCTGGCTGGATTTTGAAGGTTTTCACAATAAAAGGCATGTTATGACATAAAGGCTGTCCCCTCTCCAACCTTCAAGTCCCTGTTCTGAAGCCTGGGCAGAGCAGACCTGTTCAAAAAGAGCAGCACGATTGCACTACTTGCAAATATTTCTCACAGGAGCACACAAAAATAGTAATTTCAAGTGACACTTGTTAAGCACGGTATTTCTCACAAAGAGGAAAACCTTTTTTCAAAGGCATTCTGAACAAAAATAGGAAGAGACGTGGATAGCTCAGAATGCACTTACACTACACATACCTTTTGGTGGGTGTGCACTCTGAACATGTCTCTTCTTATTCAAAGAGCTGGGATTTTTTACATTACATTAGTCAGCTAAGAAGTTAAGGGGGAAAAGAATAATTTTCATGTGGGAGCCAAAACTAAATAATTTAATACTTAAATGAAAACAAAAAAAAGTTTCTTCTGGATTTATTCAAATATTTTATGGTAGAATGGTTCGATTTGAATACGAGATCCTTTAAAATATTAACAGGAAAGTGAGCTAAATTTGACCTTGAAAAAAATACATAATTTTTTAAATTAAACATTCAAGACATATTTTTGCACATCAAAAGCTAAGATATTATTAAAATGGCCAAAAATCACTGAGCAATTTTGACCCAGATGTGCAGAGAGATTTAATTGCTTTGTTACAGCTTAGTATTTTTTCCAAAATCAGTCCAACTTGCCTTTAGCAGTAGTGGGACTCTGAGAAACTATCAAGAAATCATAATTTTTGAGCTGATTTCACCAACTTATGCCAGCCTAGAAAATATTTCATCATATGCAATAACTAGAGCTTTATTTACATGTAATGCATATTCCAATATGTGATTGTTCCTTTTCTTTTCTTATTAGAAGCCAGAGGCAGAGTTTTTGTGTGCACAGGGAAATTTTGTGTAAAAGCATTCAGGTTTTTACAAAATTGGTCCAATAAAAATTTTTCATGCATAGCCACAAATGTTAGTGTGCAATATTAACTATTTTTTTCTGCTCCCTTCTTTTGATTATCAGTACTACTGAAAAAAAAAAAGACTGGTCTTCCAACACAATAAGAAAAATTTGGAGATTAAGTCCTGGTCTCCCTTCATTTTCTGCCTCTGCTTATTTCAGGTGAACTACATCAGACAGATCCATAATCCTCATCTGTGGGATATGACTCATAGATTAAAATAATCCTGCAGAAATCCATAGCTCCTCTTTGTCAAGCACCTCATGCTTTTTCATGCCATTTTTCCACTTCAAGTATGTGTGTCTGCTTTTTTTCCAAAATGCTATTTACTCCTGATTGGTATTTGGTCCCTTTTTAATGATGTTTTTAGAATATGCCTCACAGGATCCTGCCAAAATATTTCACTGCTCCATTAAATTCTCTTCCAAATATTTCAAGATTTCAGTTTTAGTTTCATGATTTTTTTTCTATCAACCATAAAACCCACAGTAAAACAGGAGAAAAAATCAGAATAGAAAAAAATGCCAACAAGAAAGGTATATGGAGAACGTGTTAACATAATATTGTCAGACATTTATAAACTTCTTCCAATGAACTTTGAATTACCCTGATCCTTTCATATTTTCCAGTTAACATACATACATCTGCTCTGCCATGTAATCAACTGATTGTTACACAAGCATTTGCTGAAGCTATGACAAACCCAGATTTATGAGGTCAAACAGTTCAAACTTAATCCATTCAATAGCTGCAATTTATCGTCTGATGATAATTGTATACACAAACATTGTAATGATTTAGATGACACAGAGTAAAGATGAAATCCGTTTATTTTAAAAGGGTTTCTAACCCCTAAAACATGTTGCCATGAACACCTTCCTAAGTCCGCTTTTAACAACATCGTTATTATTGTTTTATTGATCAGGATTTTATTACTGATTTGACACTTATATTTCACACTAATCGAAAAAGGTGTAATTTTTCTGCACGTGTAAGGCCGTAATTAATTATATCATTATTGTGTTTTCAATTCCTTCCATTTAAAGGGGTCCAGAAAAGAGTGCTTAATTTATCATACATGTATCATAAGGAATATGTAAACCTCTTAAACAGACAGAGAGCATGATCCTTTTGGAGATGATGGGATATGACACAGGCACTATATTTATAGATTCTTACCTCTATAGTGACCTGATTTTAGAGTGACAACTATTGCAGAATGGGAGAGTAAATTAACAGCTTCGAAAGCTTGAGTATCTAAAACAATTACTATTCATTACTTTTATAACACTTATTAGTGACCATTCTCTAATGCTTTCAACAGATAAGGAAACAACCTGCCAAGAATTACATGACAGATGAGTGGTGTTATGTATATTATATCATATGTGTAATTTTATATGTGCATTTATATATTTTCAGTTCACACATATAGGAAACAATTGCTAGAAACGGGCAGCAGCTGTGTTCATCTATTTCTTCTAAACATAAAACATGTTAGTGACTGTAAATTTCAGAGAAACTCTGAAACAAGTAGCTAAATGTGAAATTTAAATTGATCTTTGGTTTACTGCCATTGATTTTGTCAATTTTCTAAATGTAACAGTGTTCACCACTGGGAACAGAAACCTGTATATATATCAGCAAAATTTATGCTTTCAACTAACATAAACTTCACAGGAGGAATGACAGTCCTTGCAGCATAAAATAAAATGCTTGTGAAGTGAAGGATTTTCTTCTCTAATTAGATGCTGTATATTTTTTCAACATCATGTTAGTAAATTTACCACATAAATTTAAATGCTATTAGCAATATTGCCTGCCCATATTCAGTTCAGTTTCCTTACTACAGATTTCCACAAGTAATTTGTGATAATGGTACTAACCCATATGACTAATTCACATGTACAAAAACCATTATGGGTACTCATAGAAAAATACCTCCAAAGTGTTTCATAAAAATGTCAACATAAGCATAGCCTAAACCAGCTGATACTTGCACAACTCTAATATTACTTGTTTTTTTCACAATTAAAACAGTAGATTTGTATTCCATACTGTGGTACCCCCTCAGACCATGAATCTCCAAACACTAATCCAGCATGCAAATGCCACTTGCAAGAGGGGGCTGTGAAAACTGATGAAAAAGATGATATCCCACATTTTTCAGGCTGCTTCTCTGAGTGACAAGTGTGGGATTTTGCTCGCTGATGAAGCTGAAATGCTGTTTCAGTTGGCATTAGGAGCCCGCCCTCACCCAGCCCAGCCTGATCACTTGGGGGGAACATCACAACTGTCACAGAATGGGATCCCAGGTGCATTTATTTCCCCAGGATTCAAACCAAACCACTTGCAAACTTGTGTTACGGACATCAAATATGTGCTGTGGGAAGCAAGCATACAACCTACTTTAAAACACTAAGTGAAATAAAATCAATGGCTGAGCTCATTTTGTGCTAATAGTCTTCAAATGCCTTCATTGTTTCACTGTTCTTAAGCAACACTCAAGACAGGCATATGCATAAGGCTTTGTATTATCAGCCTCAGAAAAGGAACTTTTTTTTTTGCTGGTATAATGTCTGATAAGGTATTAGTACACAAAAACATTTGCCTTTAAAGATAACATCACTTATCTTAGTATTGTAATTCACTGGGTGGTGAAAAGATCCCCCTCATATTAATCTATCTGCTACATAAACACATCCACAGAAAGCACATTTGTTTCCTTGAAAAGTGATTTTTAAATAGCATTATGAGCCCTGCTTTGTTTTAGATCATTATGAGCCAACCTGCAAAATGAGCACAACGAGTGAGCAGAGCACCAGCCACACTTTCTGCTGTCCACAGGCACATGACAACTGAGCCCCAAGGATGGGGCAGTGCCAGGGACACTGCTCCTCATTGCTGCACCTCTGAGCTCCTCCAGGGACACTGGCACAGGCTCAGCAGCTGCTCCTGGGCATGGAGCTGCACTTGTTCACTCCCTGCAGTGTGACTCCAGCTGAAGGGATGCTGGTGTCACCTCCTGAACATGGAACCACATACATTCATTCCCTACAGTGTGACTCCAGCTGAAGGGATGCTGGTGTCACCTCCTGAACATGGAACCACATACATTCATTCCCTACAGTGTGACACCAGCTGAAGGGATGCTGGTGTCGCCTCCCTGCACTGGAGATGACACTTGGGAAGCACCTCCAGCTCTGCCCACCTCTCAGACCTGTCCCACATGGCCCACCCTCCCTGCCAGCACACCGAGGATCTGACAAGCTGCAGGGGAGGATGGCTGGGGTGCAGCTCCCCCAGGCACAGAGACATTTCCTGGGTGTAGCTCATTAGCGTGGAGAGGTTTTGCCAGTGCCAGCTTGTGCTGTGACTCACTGCTCTGCTCTCCTGCAAACCCAAGCACTGACTCTCTAAAAGGATTTGCAAACAAATGCTCACAGGTAGGATGATAAATCCAGTGCAATTCCAAACTATACTTAGCAAAGAAAGACTTTTCTGACTGTGTCACAGACAGTGCTTTTCCTGTCCTTGTGGCATTCCCCCAGGAACACAAATGGAAATCATCGGGTCCATCATTTAGGTCAGCTCTTGGTATCTGCAGAGGCAAAACTGGCTCTTCACAGCACCCAGCTTTCTGCATAGGCAGAAGGGGAGTAGGATTTTTATGTTTTAATGCTTTAAACTGCCTCTTCTGTCACCTGTAAGTACTTGAGTCCATTACTGGATGCAACTCACAGATGTTCCCATGTATGGTGCCTTTCCCACCTCTGGCCATGCAAGGGCAAACAGCCCAGCTCCCTCCAGCGCAGCCTTTGGGTGAGGATTGCTTTGAAAACAGATTTTTATTTTTTTTTATTTGCTTTCAAAATTCTCAAAGTAGAAACCGCCTTGTGGTGCAACTGGGTACAAAATGTTCCTTTGAAGGGGCAGGAAGAGTCTCCCAGATAAGGACACTTGGACAGATGAACAGACAACTCCATTATCTCTGGCTCCTCCTGGGGTGGCCACTGCCACCTCCCCTGCTCTTCTGGACACACACACATTACCCTGGGACACAAACCCAACCCCTCCTGTGTTTTACAGGGCAGCAAGAGCCCATCTGGCTGAGGTCTGTGTTTCAGAAGGGACAGTGACAACGCTGCCAGAAGATAAACAAGCTCTAACATTTTGGTTTGCTACTGAACTCCTGTTATCAGCACTGACTGACATCTGGTGGGAGCTCTCGTTTTTGTACACTCAAGTGCCATTGTGCATTTTCTGATAAGAAACCTCAGTAACAGAAGTGTACATCTGAGAGTGACAGAAAAACCTCCTCCTTTCAGTCTGACTGCATTCCCACTTCCACCAGTGCTACAGCAGCTCAGGAGCTCCTTCCAGTTTGCAGTGGAACACAAGGAGGATCAGAGTCACACAGTATCTTAAAAAAAGGTCAGTTGAAGAATCTGGCAGAAACATTAGAGATAAAGTTTTCATTTTGCCAAAGCAAAATGAATTTTTTTAACTTATTTTCTAAAGATAAACGTATCTGTTTGGATACGATCTCTTTTCACCTGCTCTGCAGCACATGTGGTCACCTTTGGCTTCCAAAGCACCACGCTCCTCCTAACAGCAAAGTTCTGGTTTTCCAGTTTTAAATATATATAACAAATTCCCACACTCTAAGTAAGATTGAGGCCATGGGACCATGGTCCTGATTTCTGCAGCAGCAGAACCAAGGTAGGAATCAAATCTTCAGTGGAAAGAGCCTGCACCCTTTCTGTTTTCTTTTATTTCCCCCTCCAACATTTTCAGGAACTCATTTAATGAAGTTTTTCTACCTAAGTATTGTCTCACTACCCAGATCCCACACTGCTCAGGGCATTTTCAGCTCTCCTACCAGAGCAGTTTTGAAGAAACTCAGGAAGAGAATCAAGCATCTATCACCAAAGTATCAGCCCAGATAATGCCACAGAGCATCCTGGAGCTTCAGCACCCTGAAGAAAAGCAGCAAAGAGGTTTTATTTCTGCCAGCTTTCTTTGTTGGGGCACTGGTGAAGGTCTCACCTCTGGATGCAGGGTCTGTTCAGAAAAAACAGAATTTCTCCTTGTTTTTCAAAACATGTTCAGAGGCAACCCACCAAAATACAGCCGTACACAAACTTGTGAGAGAACTCCTGTTCAAAGATGGTGAGTGGAAGTGTACAAAAGACCCGGAAATTAAGTCCTATAACATGTTAAAATAATCTCTGTAGGTGGTTGTGCTCTGCCTCTGCTCAGGGTATAGAAGAAGAGACAGAAAATATCGACACATTGATGCCTTTCTGCCTCAGCAGACATGTTAAAGGTTTGGTATTGAGGACTAAACTGGCATCTTGCAACATTTCTTGAGACTTCAGGACAATCTGCAGTGCTCCTGAGCCAGCCATGGAAGATGGAACATCTTGGTAAATTACAGGGATTATTAGGAAACTGTGAGTGCTAATTTATTGTATTGGCACCAGCACAACCATCCAGAGGGAGAGAGGCGAGAGAAAAGAGGGACCTCCCTCCCCTGGGACCCCCAGTGTGTCACACACAGGTTGGGTTAGGAGTGAAAGTGGCATTTCCAGCAGCACAGGTAACCTCTACAGGACATGGGGACATGTCCAGGATCAGAATGACACAGCATCCAACCTTGCACTGAGGAATCTTGTCTGATTTAAGGGATTTAAAATATAGGGAAGATAGATTGGGGTTTGCTTTTTCCCATCAATCTTCCTGAAAATTTGATAAAAGCACAGCACACATACACAAACACATGGACTAGGGGTGTCCTTCCCAAACACTTCTTAAATATTTCTATATCTCAGTAACTATATGATATTTGATCTCTTCTAGGAATTCTAGTCATTAAGGGAAAAAAAAAATAAGAAAGTAAAGTGTTTTGGAGAAAGAGAGTATCTCAGTATCTATAACAGTTTCTGAAGAATTTATCCTGCCAAAAATCAGGTAAGAGATATTGAACATAAAAACATGATAGTGGATTTTGAATGCATAGAAAATATTTTTTCTGAAAATAATAGGAATAAATTACTTTGCAGCACATAAAGTTATTAGTTTAAAAAGTGTTTGTAAGATGCCTCATATGGAGGTTTTTTCACCTGTTTTCAACAGGACGTTAGTAAAGTCAAATTTATTTTCCCAGAAACTTGCAGAGCAAGAGTAAATTTAAACAATAAGGTATTTTCAATGCACTATGGAGTGCATCACCACCTGACAGGGCTGGCAGATGCATGTGTACATTGGATGATTTTGAGTGATAAAACAATATGTTTGGGGGTTTGGTTTGAGGCATACTTTCCACAGGATGAGATCTCTGATACCCATTATTTGTTTTACTCTTGCCAAGTCAGAGAAGTTTCAAACACAATAACAATTGTCTAATCTGCTAGAACATTTACTTAATATTTGCAATACAGAGTGCTACTGAAGGCTGATTCTAATGCAAAAATACAAGGCTATTTCCTGTAAGACTTATATAAGTTTCATTAGGCTCTTTAGACAAAAAATATAATTAAGAAATTTATTTAAATAAACATCTCTACATCAGTATCATTAATGTAGAATTTTATTTAGGTCCACCAGGACCAGAGCAGGTCAAGTCTTAGCTGAATCCTGTGGCTTTGCACTGCAAAACTTGTCACTGAAACCATAAATGGACAGTCCAGTACCCAATGGCATCAACCTAATCTGTCACAGCCTTTCCTGTTGTGACATATAAGGATCCACTGAGCAAATTTCAGGATGGTGGGGCTGTGCTGGGATGTTTTTGTGGGTTTGTTTTGTTGGTTGGGTTTTTATTCAGATTTTTATCAGCTAGCCACCTTTTTAAAAAACTTATCTATAGATTTTATAGGGTATATTTATCCAAGTTGTTATGGCAATGGTACATTAGGAATCAATTGAAGTATTTGTTGGCATGACAGAATTAATTGTTGCCTAGGGTCTGGAACAAACAACAGTAGAGATAACGTGCCACTAATATGGCTTGTTTGAAGCGACAGTGCTGTATCAATTAAACTGGGGCTGTGGTACACAGCCTGCCAAAGCTATTTATCTCATGCTTGGGGATGTGAAACTTTACATTCTATGTCAGGGAAGAAAGGATGGTCTTACTGAGCTGATGAGGAGCTGGAATTCACCATTTTCTGTAATGTACACTCACTTTTTTGTCCAGTGTTTTGTACTCATTTTCTACCTCCACTTGGAACATGAACAATGTTTTTGTGCCTCCCACAGAAACAGCATTATGGAAGTCTATTTTTCTTCCAGGGTTATAGTGGGCTAAATTAAGTTTTGCCTCAACTTAAGATAAGCATAAATCACAGTGTTCTAACATCACAGGAAAGGCTGGAGCTGCAGGGTTTCAGGCCATTGCCTAAAGCCCTTTCTTTAGAAGTCCTGATCATGTCTCCAGTTTGGTAGTGCTTATAATCAAAAATTTGTGTCAGGGTGATCTCCTGACTAAGGGGTACAGAATCACTGAAGTTCAACTCTGCAGAGAGGAAACAAAGGCCAGGACAGCCCTCTTTTGGAGGGATTCAGTCGGTGTATTAGCCTTAGCCCAGATCTTTGGGGAGGAATTCATTTCACCTGCAGTATAGGACATAAATCTCCCTGTAAGGAGCATCACTAACACCACTCACAGGTGCTGTGGAAGCTTTTAACCCTTCACACTCAATGGTGTCAATGGACAAACTCAAGTCCCAAAACCTGTGAGGTGAATTTTGCTCATCAGGTGAAGCATCCTGGGTCTGGCAGTGTGAGCCACATCTGCAGGAGAGAACCTTTCAGTCCCACTTTCCCTGAGTTTTAACCCTTGGTCCTGTGGAACAAAGCCATAAATGTGACCCATGCACTTGTTCCAGTGTGTTATCTTCGCTGACACTGACAGATAGTGACATGAGATGAATTTTGATATGAAAACACCAAGGCTCTTATCTGTTGCCCAGAGAAAACACCTTTTACTTGAAAAATGCCCTTTTTTAAATTTTCCATACCTAGGTGAAGCCAAGCCTTGTGAAGGAATGAACTTTTCAAACCATACATTCAAAACCAGAAATCAGCTGTTAGAAACTTCAGCACATATAATATAAAAGATTTTGGCCCACAAGTGTGGCCAAAAACCAAAACAAAAGCAGAGTAGCTGTACAAAACTATATTCCATCCTGTTCTAGGAAAGTTCAGGTTTCACCTTGATTTTGTTGCATGCAGCCAAATTTTCCATACAGCTGCACTTCCAGCATAATGTAGGCATGAAATGCAGCTATGATACCTTATAAGAACCTTTAATAAGACATCCTAACTTTTGTGTCCATCCACCAGGACTGTGCTGCCAGGAGATATCATATTTACAATATAAAAGGGGACGTATTTTAGATTTGTCCCAATTAACCTTGTAACGAGATGTATTGGAGTGCTTATTAATGACAGTAATGAGATGCAGACAGGACAATGTATAAAACATCATTGGCATATAAATTGAATTCATATACACAGATACCTTTATGCACTGGACATGGAGGGAAATTATGAAAAGGCAATTTTGTAGGAAAAAAAGGCTAATTAGAAAAAAATCCAATACTTTTCCTAGCTTGTATCCATCAATGTTAGAAAACCTGTTTACCCACTGACTGAGGAATTGTCTCCACTGCTTTTACTGTACAAGTCACAAAACTAATTTTATGATGGTTCTCTTGGAAGTATTTACTACAAACAGCAAATATCCATTATCCTTGAACTAGGTATTGTTCTGTTTAATTTACTTTGGTGTAGATGCACGACTTAGAAATACATCTTCTCTCTCTTCTGAAAGCTACTCTAAATATAAGTTTACTTCTCATTGACACAAGTTTTAATAGCCTTATTTACAAAGATCCCACAAGTCTAGATTTTGTAAGGCAGCATAAAAGCCCTATTTCCCTGCCTTAAAAACTACCATTTTTAAGTTATGTGGGAAATGTCCACTTAAAATATGGAGATCTACTCACATAAGTAAACTTATTCACAAACTCAAGTGCCCTGTTCTACCATCACATATCTTCATTAAAGTCATGGCTAAATCCCATCCACCTTGGAAAAAATCTAAGGTGTGCCATTAACAAAATGGAGAGTTTAGAATGATTGCCATGGCCAGCAATAACAACAAACTGATTACCATGCTGAGCTTCATAATAGCATTTCACTTTCTTTTCATTATTGGAATTATAATAAACAGATAAATTACATCCACACACACACAAACAGGTAAGTAAGCACGGCTGAAAAAGTCAGAAAATCGCTTTGTCAGGGGAGTGATTGGATCTCAAAGGATAACAGAAATTATGTACAGTAAAAGTAATAGCTCATGCATGACTTATAGTGATCAGGAGAGGCAGGAGGCACCAGAAAAAAGCTTCAGATACCTCAGAGTTTTTCATATTATTGCAATCGTATCCTGCCGTGTTACTTATTACTTTTTAAAATACTAAATGAAGTGAAAGTATTTTTTTCAGTGTTGTTTAACTCTGAAAACCACCACATCTCCCCAGTAACTTTAATCCCCCCCACCTTTTTTTTTTTTTAAGGGGAAGGGGAGGAGGAATCAAGAATAATTGGGAGGAGAAGGGAAACGCACCAACAGTCTCAGGAGGACTTTGTGCAGTCAGACAAGGTGCAGAGGTGAAGGACAGGCCCCCAGAATATCAGATCCCATCCTCTGCCCCATCCCTCCCTGCAAGGGAAGGCACCAGGGGCCACCAATCCCTCACTCAGCCACACTGGGCAGGCCAGGGTTGCTCAGCACCCACGTCAGACTCCAAAGAGGGTTTCCCCCAAGATCTGTACAAAATTTAGCAGAAGGGTCCCAGACATGGGTGTGGAGCATCCCTTGCCCAAGGAGACTATAATCCACATGGAAGAGGCCGCCCTGGAGTCCCACTGAAGGGAAAAGGCCAAGTCTTCTGGTCAGTGCACTATAATAAGCCAGTGTTCTATTCTTTCACCAGATGGATTTAAGCGAAACCCATGCAAAACCAGTATTTTTCCCCTAATGCAACAGCTTCTGCTCAGCAAAGGTTTGAAATCTGTGCTGTGAAGGGAGGGGAGTCCATTCCCAGAAACTCTTATCTCAGACTGGTGCCTTTTTTCTAAACTGCCGTGGAGTTTTTAAAGTCTACAAAACTCAGCACGTGAAGACAAAATGTTCAATATCACACCATGTGCTGTTTGTTTCAAGTTCATCCTCTGAGCTGCCTCAGACAGGTTTAGGGGAAGGTGTCTGGGTTTTACACTCCTAGAAGATTTTACTGCTCCTTCACTCAGGGCTTTAAATATGAGCTGATGGCCGCGGTGCACAGTATCTTAACTCCTCCATTTTATTATAGAATATTACACTGGTGAAGTGATAAATGCAAAGCAAGGCATGACTGAGTGACCAAAGTACTGGGTTGGGACTACCTAAACTGCCTCAGGAGTGTATCAGCAGTGTCAAGCCAGCTCTTCTCCCTCAACTTAAATAAATTAAACCCAATGTAAACTATTATAAGGGGTTTTTCACATTTGTCTTTGGAAGGAACTTGTTCATATGGCCAAATCTATTAGCACTTTTAATTCTTTTTGCAAGAGAAAAATTTATTTTAGTGCTCTTGCTTCAAGTGTCACAGCCATGTGTTATTTTGTGGGAAGCTGTAGGTTTCCCTTTATCTGGACTGCTACAGACCTGGGCTTGGCACCTTGACATACAGCAGGCCCTGTGCTGAGAATCAAGTGGGTGGTAAACTCTAGTGATATCTCCTTTACTTTATACTCAGGGTTTGGAGAAGTTCTGCTCAGTTTCTTCTCATTTAGCAGAATGGAAAGCTGTGACTGCTATCACCACCTCCCCTTAATATGCAGTTATGACTGAAAACAGGAGATCCAGAAAAACAATTAGCAAGCAGACTAATTGCAATTGATATATCAAATGCCAGCAGATGAGTAGCATTGGAAACCAAAATATGCGTCTCATAAATTCTAGTTTTTAATTCAGGGATTTGTTTGTTCTTTTCTGATGAAAAATCACAGCTAAGGGAACTAAGCACAAAAATCTTGCTACTGAACAACAGAAAAGCTAAATTAGCTATTGAGTACCCAATGCCAAGGGCAATACATTCAACAGAGGATATGATGATGATAAATGAATCCTCACTACACTCTCCCTCCACAAAATAAGTGTACAATGTCTTAGATGGTCTCACTCCTGCCAGAGTCACCTTCCTTCCACAGCAGCTGCTTGCAGCTCTGTCAGTGAAAGCCAAGAGAGGTATGGTTTCCCATCATTAGTATGACAGAATCACTCCAGTTTTCAGCTGACAGCACTGGATTTTATGGCTGTTCATGCCTTTTCCTTTCCTGCTCCTTCTTTGTATTTATCTTTTTCCCTGGGAACTTTATTCTCTTCCTTTCTCTGTTTCCCCTTTTACTGTCCCTTGAGCCAACAGAGATTCCTGCACCTTCCACATCCCTTTTTCACCTTTCACAAAGTTTGTTTTTTGTTCCAGACAACAGAAATGAGGCACTGACAGCACAAGGTGACTTCATTCAGCCCAGCATCTTTCAAACAGATTCAAAACACAATCCAGCGATGAGCAACACAATTTCGGCGTTAAGAAACAAGAAAAGACTGGCCTGGTGTGGGTAAGACTCATTCCTGAGTATTCAAAAGCCCAACAGGAGGACAAGTTTGTGAACCTTGTGGTGGTGGATCCTCCTGGAGGAGTTGATTCTCCATGAAGTGAGAAGCTCAGGTAATCCAGAGCTTCCCTAACTTCCCTCTCAAATGGGCATTTCTGCTGTCAGTCCTTGTTGTAAGGGGTCCAGCATCAATCAACCAAAAAATGCCATCCATCATGCACACTAAAACACCATAAATTTCACCTGTCTCCATGTTTTTGCTTGGGATATAGAAGTTCTGAAGCTGTTCACAGGCTTGGTTTGGGGCCTGGCCAGAAAAACACATTGAGGTCATTCCTGCACAGGCACAAACCCCTATGCCTTGCTCACCAGCACAGCCCCAGCCGTGCCTGCACAGAGCAATTACTCACTGTGCTCCCAGATTCAAATCACACTTTCCCTTTAAGCTAAGCAAGCACATTCTTAACAAAGCCATCAAACCCATCAACATGCTTGCTAATTATTAGGAAATAAAACCATGGCCCGTGCTCCCAGGATTCTGAAATTACCAGAGCCCAATAGCGAGATGCAGCAGGAAGCGCATGAAAGTACCTTTGTTAACGTTCTTTTTATTCCTTCATCAAATTCATTTTGTTTAGAAAGAATATTTCTCCCTATTTTCTTTTGCCAGATAAGCCCAGAACTGGGGAGCTTTTTTAACAAGGGCTAGCAAACAATGTAGAGCTTTGGAAAGAAACCATGTTTAGACAGGCAAACCATGGATAACAGCGATATTGTGTGTGTCAGGCAAGAGAAAGGAGGGACTACAAACTAATAATGACAGGGCTATTTATTACTGAATAACCAGCCTCTAATTTTAGAAACATAAGGTCTCCTATTTTCTATTGTTCATTTTAATTAGTATTTTCCCTAAATAGTCTCCCTCTTCCTATATGCTATTTATACGATTGCAGAGAAAATATAAAGTACATGCAATGTTAGCAGAATGGCAACAAAACATGCTGTGAGTGGTATGGGAGCTGTGCATTGTCTGCAGCAGGGACAATCTAGGGAATGATTTTGTCTTTTGCAGCAGGACATTTTTATTTCCTTGTGGAGAAAATATTTGGCCTTTAGTGTCCCACCATAGCACTCCATCCCATAGACACAGGGTGAAGTACTTTGAACCCCTTAAGCAGGAAGAAGTAGGTAAATATTTCTGTGAAGAACAGCCTTGAGCAGCTGGAGGAATCGGCCCTGAACTGGGCTCTCTCTCTTTAAAATTCCTCTAGGTTTTTTTTTCCCTTACCAAGCTGACAAAATGCTTGGCAGTGGCTCAGAGGCTGGTGCACTGCAAGATATCCTGCCTTGCTGTTTCCTTGCACTCCCCTCATCTGCCGTAACCACTTGTTTCTTGACATAAGTAGGTGAGAAACGCGTGATTTAATATGCAGGGGCCCTCAGCTACGCCCTTCACTCACACAATGAAGGGCATTTGGGAAAGGGATAACTTCATCATGGGCAGACAGGGTTTGTTTACCCTCACAGAACCTAAATATGCTATTCGGAACGATGTTGGATTTCTCCTTCCTCTTCCTCTAAGATGGCACAAAATTTTCTACCTGCTGTCAAAGAAGTCAAACAACCATAAACATGGATGCAATGGGCAAAGCCCCTCTCACCCTGGGTCTGCCTCCACCTCCAGACATAAGGAGATGCCTGGGCAGCAAACAATGACAGGTCAAGCTTAAATAAAACTTCTTCCCTTAAATACCACGTAATTCTAGTTTTAGTCATGTGCAATTTCCTTCTCTTAACAGAAATCTGTGGATTCCTGCTCCAAGAATGTGTCCAGTCTTCACTTGGACTCATGGATGACCTTTCTGCAAGGAGCTTCTCATCTGCAAAAAAACCTCCAAAATTTTTGTGTGCTTGAACTCAGGTCTGCTAAATTATTTTGAGCTTCACCTATGATGGCCTTGCATACAGGGACTTGAGAGAAATTTTTCTTTTGACTAGAGCACATATTTTCTAGGCATTCTCCAAAAGTTCCAAAGCCCTCACTCTTATTACTGCTAAAATAAAATCCAGAATAAAGGAAAGTAAAGCAAATAGAAGTGGCAAATGTAAAGGTGAACACAAAAAAGTGCAAACTGGTTTTCTATAGCAAAATGATGCTGCAGGGTTTAGGTGCCTCTGCTCATCTGTGCCATCCCCCTCACACAAATTTCCATAGGCAATGACTGTGTAATTCATACCATCAGCTCTTACAAATAGGAATGGGAAAAGTGCATTTGGTTCATAATGCAGGGGCTCCAAAAAAGAGGTCCAGCTGGAACCAAATTTTACAGATCAATATAAAATGCTACTTGTGTCTGAAAATGATTCAAACTCAAATATTTAAATTTAGTGCATCTCTAAGTCTTATAAATGCATATCACAGGAGGGAAAAACAAATAAATAAACAAAATCTGTAAAAGCAGTGTAGATCTCAGGATAAAATACAAGGGAAAATGGGTTTAAACTGGAAGAGGAATTTAGAGGATGTGAGAAAGAAATTCTTCCCTGGCACAAGTTGCCCAGAGAATCTGTGGCTGGAAGTGTCCAAGGCCAGGTTGGACCGGGCTTGGAGCAACCTAGGTTAGTGGAAATTGTCCCTGCCCATGGCAAGGGGTGGAAAAGATGACCTTTACTGTCCCTTCCTCCCCAAACCATTCTGTAGCTCTGTGTAATTTTCTTCCCTGGGCTGCTCGACCCCCGGGACCCCCCTGCCTGCACCCCCAGGGTTTTCAGGAGCGCGTTTCCCACCGCCAGGACCAACTGCAGCTGGCTGCTCCTCCCGAAGCGGCAGGAAAGCAGAGGAAGGCAGTCCATGATGGGATGTTTAGCCCTGGGGCAGGACTGAAGCTCCTAGGAGGACTGAGGCGTTTCCTGCACTGACAGACTCGCTTCAGCCTTCGCCAACAGTGCAGCGCGAGAGCTGGCAAAAACCAGCTGAAATTCAGTTTCTCTTGTGTTGTGCCATGATCCTCCATGAACTATTGGTGCCAAGTTTTAAGCAACTCCATGTGCAGCGCTTTGTAAATCACTTCCAGATATGCAAATGGCATCATTAAAACATTTGCATATACCCGTAAGTTTGTGCTCCAGGTCCATATGCCCTGGCTGTAGGAGAGGGCAGAAAACAACACCTCAGCATGGCATGGGGCAGGTAGGTGCATGGAGGGCGGGGAGCAATGGGAGCAGGAAGGTGCAGGGTGTCTCTGGCTGCCCTTTCAGAGCTACTACAGGAATCCCTACAGAAGCTAAAACATCTTTTGCAAAGGAGAAAAATACAAAACACACCTCCCTTCCTGCTCTAGGCAAGGAGCAACTGAACTGAGTGAAGGGTCTGTGACATCTCCAGTGATGGGGACACCCGTCCACAGACTGGCACAAAAATGGGGGTTTTGAACCACTCATCCCACTCACTTTAATGCTCTCCCACTCTGCAAGACCTTGTAGCATCAAGGCCCCCTCAGCTAACAAAATGCAGCACTAAAACTTGAGAAATATGTTTGGAGAAAGAAGAAAACCACCCCTGTGCAATCTGGAGAGTCACTGCAGGGGTACAGACCACAGGGACCTCTGAGGAAATGAGGACCGGGGTGGCTTCGCTTCAAGAAAACAAGTCAGACAGGGCATTGCAGGGCAGAGTCAAACATATAAAAAGCTGCTGCAAAGAAGCAGGGAGGAATCTATTTTCCATGCCCATGGCAGAGAAGAGAGGCAGTAATAGGATTAAATTGAAGGAAGAAAGATTAAGGTTAAACATTAGGGAAAATTACTGAACAATGAGGCTAAGGAAGCACTAGAATAGATTGCTTGGAGAGGATGGAGAGATTGACCCTGGAGGTCTTAAAAAATAGATTAGACAAGTGTCCATCAGATATGACAAGTACAGGTGGTTTTGCCTTAAGGTGGAGAGAGGGGGAAGATGGGACTGGTACGTGTCCTGCAGCCTGGGGAAACAGGCAGCACATGAATCCCATCCATCATAGTCCAAACTGCAAAATTATTTTAAATAACATTTTAAAACTACTAAAAACTGTCAAAATTGTAGCCCTCCTGGGGGAAAAAAAATCCCAAACAACACATATATTTTTACTTTTAATGCTCTTCTAATTTTATCACAGCCCTGATTTTAATCTTCACTGGTTTAGGGTTTTGTATCATTGGTCATGCTCTTATGAAATCATTGGGATTTTCTCGAAGCTATAAAGTGGTAATTTTGAAATTACCACTTTATAATGGGAATATTTTCATTATTATTTTTCCTAAAAATACAAGCATCGGGAAAAGAAATAATTTCATTGACTAATAAAACTGGAAAAATTTTAACTTTTTTTTCATGATTCCCCTCAATTATCTTCAATAAACACCAGTTACATACTTCATTCACTGAAGTCATAATATAGAAAAACAGCTGAAAACTGCCAAATTATCATTGATAAACTACAGTTCATCAACTACAGTTGAGAATTGAAAAACTATCTTTTAGCCCACCTCTATAATGAAATGTAAATACACATACTGTAAACCCTTCAACACATGCCTAAGTCCAAAATGACCATGATTATCTGGTTATAATGTCATATTTCTAAACTTCCTATAACATGAATATTTGACAAAATAAAGTAGGCAAATCCTCTGTCCAGAAAAGGCAAATCAAACTGTGCTGCATTTGTTTAAAGAAAAAAAAAATTAAATAATTTTTTCAGCTTCTTATTCTCCCCAGTTCCAGTGCTGTTGCAGAGCCGAGTATTACTAGCCATATTTCTGAAGGATAAGCCAAGCCTGTGCAGCTCACCCTGTCCCACACAAGGAAGCAGAGTCTGGAGAAGAAGCTGTCAGAGATTTTGGAGGTGTTTAATTCAATGAGAATTTTCCATCCACTCTCATGAAACCAAGTTTTCTCCCCAGATCTGCTGTTGCTCCAACAAGTGAGGCGCGCTGTCATGCGGCTTCCCTTACTCAGACATACAGACCTGACACAGACGAGTCTATTTATGGATGATTAGAAATAAATCTACAGAACAGAGTCCTGGAAAAAAGTAGAGGAGAGATTTGCCAGTGCAAACAGGTGCAGAACGTCATCTGGAGGGGACCCGTGCTGCAGAATGAAGCATTTTGCAGGATGGTATTTGAGATAAATGTGTAAAACAGTTTGCACTTTATGTGTAAATTATCAAAGAATCCTCAACAGGCTAGTGAGGCTAATTTGTGGCTTGGACATCCACATGAAAAGACTGTCAGGTGTGCTGCAATCCTCATTAAACAAGAGCAGTGCTGGGGTGGTTTCTGCAGACCAGCACTCCTGCCTGTGCAGAAAGCACTGAGCATACATTGGTTTCTATACACAAAATCACTTCTATTGTTCAATTAAAACAACTGAACTAATATGATATAAAGAGATACAGAATTCACACTGCCAACTTCATAAACAAATCTTTACCCTTGGCCACAAACATCCAAAACCAGAACTCCTGCCTGGCATTAACTCATTCACTGTAGCCCGTTGAAGAAAACCTTTCTACCACCTTGAAGTAAAGAACATCTGCTCAAAACCCAACCACTGCCCTCAGAATAATAAACCCACAAGTGCCAAGGTGAAGATCCCAGCCCACTGCCTCATGGCAGTATTTCTGCCCAAGGGGCACACTCTTTAGACAGGCACATTTTTCTTAAGAATCCCAAACAATAGGAAAGTGCATAAGTGATAACATGCCAAGAATAAGGCTGAATTCTGAAAGAGGGGATTTCAGAAAGCTGGGTCTCCCCCTTCCCTATCCCTGCAAGAGCAGGGAAAGGTGCCCAGCCCCCCAGCTGACCTGCCATACCTCTCCTCTTTAATCAGACTGAAATATTTAAATAAGGGCATAGCAAAAAGGCATCATTAAAAAAGCAGGGCACACTAATTCTTGAACAGAAATACATAATTCATAACGAAAGTTCTCAGTTTGTCAAAAACCTTAAATTCCTAATGCTCCAAATTCTTTGTGAGCCATGTCCTATATGACAGGTTCAATATGACACATCCCTGCAGGCCAGCACAACCTTCTGCCTGCACTAACAGGTCTGGTGGATAGCAAAAGGGACTTAGGATTGGCCTTTTAAAAGAAAACACGATTCAGATTACTCATCTAAGAGCACTAGTTATGCAAGTTTCTGTGTCAAAAGAGTTTCTGGAGGAAGAGTGATCTGTGAAAACAACATTATAATTTGTTCTCCAATTAAAGTAACTGTAGGAGTAGGCATGTTCTGTTAGAGCTTGGTTTTGGTAGCAAATGTGGTCACCTAGCAGAAGATTTGGCCATGAAGGTCTGACCAAGCCACTCCAGAGCTGGTATAATGTGAGATGGTCGAACTTGTACACAAAGAAAACTTTTGTACACATTCCTGACTGATTCCTGCACTGAGAAGTCGACATCCAGAATCTGAGGTGTTTGCTAGCATTCAGCAGAGGGGAACATCAGCTTTGGGCTGGTTTGAAAAGAATCAGCAGATTTTTGTTGTCTGCAGAAAGGAAGTGCCACTGCTGCAGCTCTGTGGTGTGACAGAGAGGAAGAAAAGCATATAACAAGTATCCAGGCAGGATATTCACCATCTTTGGGGTTCAGCTTGCCTTTGGCTGCAGACAGAAACAAAAAATAGGCCCTTGAGAGCATTAAAGTAAAAGGTGATAAAAATGAAACAAGATGAATCACTGAAGACCTCATAGAAAAAGATACCAGAACAGGTGGCCAACCAAAGCTATGGAAAGATGACTTTCCAGCACAGAAAAAAGTGCTAAGCAAAGCACAACTACACCAGGAAAAACATTTTACTAGGAACAGATTTGTTAAAAAAAACCCCAAACTATTTTAAAAACCAGTTTTCAACAGCGCTGCAAACATCTCAAAAGTTTAAAAGGATGATTCTTCTTATTCTCCATATATTACCATATCATTTAGCACAGAATAAAGACCCATCACTTTAATTATACAGCTAAAGACAGGTGGTTGTTGTTGTTTGCTTTGATGGTGATGCACTGCAACAATAAACAGGCCTGTTATTTCTATATTAGCATATGGGTTCTTTCTTTGATGATACAACACCTGTGGTTACAGTGTATGTTGAACTGGAGAAAATACCTCCTGGAAACACCTCCACAGACTTAAGATTTCAAATTCAGAACAACAAAAGCTCTGCTTGAGTCCCCTGTTGTTGGAAGGAGCAGCAATTAATTATCAAAAAAGGAACCAAAACGTTACCATCAATCCTGCTGACAAGAGGTGCTGGTGGTTGCAGTGGACAGGGACAATTATGCACATATCACAGGGCTACAGACAACTTCTGAATTACAATTACACCAGGAAACTCACTACAAACATCACAGATTAATACCACTGAAAAGCATTATCAGGACTGGCTCAAAACATATGTTGCACTAGTGGCTGGGGGGGAAATAAAACATACACAGCAACTTTGGAAGAGATGCCTGCCCAGGCAACATATATGTTTAAAAATTCCACATTTCTGAAGTCTGTGCAAAGAAAGCACAAAAAAAGAAACCCCAAAAAACCAAACAAAAACCCAAAACAAACAAAAAAAACCCCCCAAAAATAAAAACCACCTCAAAAAAACCCAACCAAAATAAAATAAAAATCTTGTGCTGCAAGAACTACTTTTATTTAAGATATTTAGTGTCAAATGTTACTTATATTACTAATACTTAATAAGAAAAAAGTGTCCAGTTAGAAATTTTCCAAGTGCAAGTAGAAGAAACGCACCATTGAATTTTTTTCTGATGGAGGGAGCCACAACCATGCTGATGAATTCAGTAAAGCAGGATGATCAAAGGGTTTTTGCAAGATGTGCTGCAACTTGAGCAGCCATCACTGGGGCAGATGGGCAGGCCAGGGCTGCTCATCATTTGCAGCATTCTCAGACTCCCTCCCTTGCTCAGGTTTCCCTTCATATAAATCCATTGTGAAAAATGGTGAAAGAACAAAAAACTAAAATCAAAACAGAGAAATTGTAATCTAACTGGCAAAAAAAACCCATTTCTTTGAGGTGGACTTTGAAATAGGACACTGTGGTATTTTCATATCAATATTTTATTTAGGGTACATGTCCTGGGTGTTTGCTATAATGGGTTAAATTGTATTTAGAAAGAGATAGAGGAGGGAGCAAACTCCAACTGAGCACACCTGTAAGACCAATTGGAGTGACCTGGCCCTTCTTTGGGTTAAAAACCTTTGGGTGAGCAGAAAAATTACTGAAGAATCTGTACACAGGAAATGGGGAAGAAATAAAGAGGAATAAAATTGGAAGGCGATAATTAAAGTGATGTTAAGAAATCCTATAAATATAGATTCAAAGATGGAAAATTCAGCAAACAGACTTCAGGCTTTCTTATTCTCAGTCCAGGTTTCATCAGTGGATCTCAAAGCAGCTTACAAATATTAACTGATGAAATTTGTTCATCTGCCAAGTTCCCATTGACAAAAATCACATCTGTTAATGCAACTAAGTAATGGAATATAGGTTTAGTCATGAAGATTCAAAAAGCTTTTGGATGTTCCGCTTCAAATATCATCTCTAAAGTTTTCTTAAGTACCTGGCTGCGGAAAGGAAAGTTTGCAGGCTGCTCTCAAGACATACAATTTCCATCAGCAGGGAGTTTTTATCAATGCTTCAGTGTCCCAGTAAAAAAAATACTGATCAGTGAGAATAACTATGTGACACAGACCTAATGGCCCCTTAATTCAGTCCTTACTTGTTAGATATTAAATAGCTGAGCTTGGAATTACAGCATGCTTTAGGTTCATTGGTCACATCCTCATCTGCTGTAAATTGGCATCCTCACTGATTTCAACAGGGTTCTAATACTTCATTCCAGTTGACTAACAGGACAAATACCACTTATGAACATCACCACTGTGGTCTCATAGCACACAAAATTTAAAAGTCACTCTATTTTAGATAGCCACTGTTAAAACAACAAAAAAAGACACAATATAGCCAAGAGTGGCATAATAGTATTCTGTGATTATGCTACCTTGACACCATTTACCACTTCTGCTACAACCTCCTTTTTCCTTTGCCATGTTCCCATTCTTCCAGAAAATAAAATCTATAATATGTAATAATTTAGAATTAATATCTTGATTCCCTAGATCCTTTAATGAATTCAAATGCACCTAGGGAATCCAACCAAAGACATCTGTTCATGAATAGTGAGAATTATTACCAAGTCCTGGTGGAGACGGCAAGATGCCATCTCTTCCTGAAGTACCTCCCAGCTGAGAAATCAACTGTCTCCTGGCTGAATTTCCTTGTGTCAAGGTTTTCCCCTCTTATGTCTCTTGGGATTACTTACTAACAAGAACTCCCTCCCAAACTTTTACAAACCCCAGAAATCAGGAAGACGAGCCTGGCATTCTTTTTGTTGTCCAGCTACACGTGCATACTACCTTTACCATATAAATTAATGATGGCCTCAATTAATTCTAATTACTACTCCAAACTTTCACAAATCCCTTTTTAATCATCTTTGGGTTTAACTGATTTACCCTAAACCCCTCTGACTGCCAAAAAATTAACATTTCATTAGACAAATCATAACCTACTCCCTATTCTCCAAAATCCAACCCATCTGGAAATATTCTACCTCATCAAATGTCAGACTTGCACAGTATAATGGAAAACTACTTTTATTTAAAAACCACACATACATACACATAGCAAGTGTGATGCATCTATACTTAGAGATGCAGATCTAGAAATATCACCACACCCACATCCCACCCACCACTCACTACATTCCAGAAGATGTCCACTGCCTTTACCAGTTACCATCTTACTTCTTCCTTACTCTTTGCAGATCTTCTCTCCCCCTTCCAAACATCCATCAGAGATTAATTTACCTCTACTGTCAGAAATGTAAACCATCAGCAGCTTGTTATATTGAAGAGGTTAAATGAAACTTTTGACATGACTTGTGCTTAAAATCCATCTTTAGCTGATGGCATGTCATCAGCTAGAAAAATGTGTAATCAGGAGAGCAGACCTGAAAGTCTGAAAAGTCAGAGAATGCAAAGTTCTGCTGGAGGCTTTTCTTTCCTCTTTTTCTTTTTTTTTTTTTTTTCCTTTAATTTAACAAGTTCTAAAATATATTTTCTATTTTTGGCTTCAAGTGTGGCTATGGTCTGAACAGTGACTGTGTAAAAATGGCACCTTCCTACTCAAAAGATCTGCTCCCTCTATGCATTCTGAGAAAAAAAAAAATAAAGCTGCTTCAGAAAAGCTAAGGGCCCAATCTCCAGATGGATAATCAAGGTATGGGAAGCAACATCCGTTCAAGACCTGCCCCTTGGTGTTCCTGCTTTGTAATTTGTTAGGCCCACATAAATAATAGACAGACATGCACATGTTTTGATCTTTCTCTAATATGTCATTTTGTCTTTTGTTGGGTTGGTTTTGTCTTTTTACAATTTCCTGTTTACAGCTGTCAGCAGCACATCTGATGGTACAGGAAGGATGGGACAAGTGCAACGTTTTGCTCACACACATCCAACATTACATATCAGGCTAAGGAGCATCACTTGTGCCTTCCAATACCCAAAGTGCTCAGAATCACATGAGGATTTTAGCCAAATTTTACTTGAAATCTTATTACCTGACCAAGCATCTTGGCTGGAGCTTTATGTCCCAAACACCAGTCTCAAACCGGCCTCACAGACAAAAATGTTGAGGGACAAATTGCAGTGAGCTTCTCTACCTTCAGGTCATAGTCCAAAGAGTGCAGCACGTGCACCTAGTCCCTGAGCATCCCTGACACTCTCCTGCATCCCTCACACTGATCAGATCATGCCTGAAGGAGGATGATCATGCAGGAGGGCACTGCAGGGCCACAGAGCCCAGGCAATCTGCTCTGCCCCCACTATGCAAAGCCACTTCTTTTAGCTCAGTGCACAGTGGCTCCCATGAAGACACTGAGGACCCTGTTTCACAGCCAGCAGTGTGGGCTCACACTTGCAGGACACCAGCTCCTCACATCTCCCCACTCCAGGAGCTCTCCCTGCATGATTTCTAATGAACCAGCAAGATACAGCAACTGCAGAATCCCAAAAGACCTATTCCTGTTGATTGCCAGACTACAGCCACCATTTAATTCCTGCACCAGCTCCTCTTTGACCCCGCCGGCTCACAGCCAAATCACCTCCAATTCATCCCCTGACCTGAGAAGCACAGATTTGGGATGTTCAACCTCTGTTTGATATTATACATGTTCTGATCTGTTCAGTGTTTTTTCATGCTTTCTGACTCACTTTTATCCATAGTACTTTCATTCCCCACTAAATTATCCCAATGCATTTCATTAAAATATCTCATCATCAGAGGTATTATTCCACTTTCTACCTCTTTTACCTCGTGTGGATTGATTAAATCAGCATGATGGTAGCTGAGTAGTGTTTAGGACTCAGTGTGACCACATCTGATTTGTTCATAAAGGATTTTCCTTTCTCTGGATGCCAGGGGGGTGCAACTTGATGTTCACTTATTAGTGCCTTTTCTATTTAGAAAATCAGTTACTGAAATTGTTCCAGGTTAGTTTGTTTCATCAAAAGCACCAGATGAAATTAACACAATATTGACAGAAAGAGAACTTTAAACTCCACAACTGTGCCAGTATTAGCTGCTCCAAGGTAATTCTTGCAGTCTTGTTCTAACTTGCAGCAAACTTGGGATAATAATACCTTAATAGTAATAATACCTTAAATTTATACAGCAGTTGTTCTCCAGAACTATCCAAAGGCACTTTAGTGACTATATATAGTCATTACTTCACCTACCACCAAACTGCGGCTACCTTAGGATGGAACAAAGCTCTCACTTCCAGCTCCCTGCATCTTTTAAAATGAGATTGGAGAAGAAAAAGAAACTCTTCATCATTTCAGGTAACCAGTTAAGTGCACAGAGGGCTGATCTCCAGGAGAATATTCATAGGATAGCTCACCCCAGTCCTGGGCAGTGTTTCCATACTTGGTTAGATGTCCCAAGTGCCTGAGATATTTGTATTTTATATGTACATAAGATACCTGTTGTCTCTCTAAGAGGGGATGTCTCAACCTGCTGCAAACCCACGAAAGGAAGATAGTGCCCAGAAGACTGAATTACATCTCAAAGCCCTTAGAATGAATGTCTTTTCTTCTTGTTAGTCCACAAAGCCATGCCTTCCCGATATTTGCAATTCCAAGTTTTCTCTGTGTTCAGTTATTTTCATGGTAATTTGCACCAAAATTTGAGCCTTTCACCATGTGCTTGTCACTAACTGCCTTGCTGATAAAAGTGGGAAGATTTCATCTTGTTCCTAAGTCCCTGCTTGCAAAAATACCTCTTTTTCTGCATGCAAACAGCAGAATTTGTTGAGTGAGAAGCCTTATTTCTACATGTGCTCTTCTCTCTCTCCCGCCCGCCACAGTCCCTACATGGCTACTCGGTTTCTTGGCTACAGCAGCCACCAGCAAGTTAACAACATGTCCCCCTACATGCTTGGCGAGGCTCCACGACGTATCTGCTGGCCCATTCTCTAGCTTGAGAAATGCTAAAAAGCATTGCTGGCATTTACATGTCTCATTGCTGCACTGCCATCGGCCCAAACACTCCTCCTTCCCTTTCCTTCCCGTTTTCCTTTCCCTTCCCAAGCAGCAGGAACACAGGAGGAGCATCCTGACCCAGCCTCGTGTGGTAATTCCAGCCTGGGCATTGAATGGCCAGGCTTGCTGGAAATGTGTTTCTGGATACAGGGGTGTGCACAGTAGAAGGGTGGCCTGTAGTGGAGGGAGTCGTGGCAAAATTATGGGATGCTCCATGATTAACAGCACTGGCAACTGGTGATCTGCCACGAGAAACTGCTTCAGCCATATGGTCTCCCTCCAGAAATAAACTCATTACACCAGATAAATACTGCTTCTGGGCATAGTGGAAGCATTTATCCTCTCTGGAAAGATGCAACATGCCTGGGGAAGTGGCAAAAAGCCTGGGATCAGATGACCCAGCTGTTCTCACCAAGTGACATCACCCTAGGCTGGGTTGGCCCTTGTAAAAATCTCCACTTCCTATTGTCTCCCCACAACCAGAAGCTCTTGCTGCCCAAGCCTTAATCCCATTTGGATGTGGGCAACCAGTGGAGCTGGAGCAAGGCTGTATTTAGCCTTTTATGGTCAGGCTGAACCAGAGAACAGCCTACTTAAGACATCTTTCCCCACAATTGAGGCACATGCAATTAGATGACGGCAACAGCATTACAGCATTGGGAAAATGCTTGATCAGAGCTCTCATACCTGTTGGAGCAAAGTTCCCATGGGATGTTTACAAATGGTTTGTCAAAGCAAAACCCTAAGCAGGCACATGGCACCCTTTGGAGGCACTGCCAGAGCCAGTTAAGGTGGTGGCTGCATTTGTAATATGATTCTCACACTTGGTGTTCTGTGGAGTGTGTGAGGTGGCACCAGGCACTGGTGGCACTCTGTCCCACGGAGGTGCCATGAACCTGTCAGGGCACCTGATATTGGCAGCGAGCTGTGAGTGTCACTGCAGGGCCAGCACTGCCTCAGAACAGAGCGGGACCTGGATGATTAACTCTTAAAGGAAGGCTGCATTGTGCTCCAAGGTAATTTTACTCTGGCATTGATTTGAGGTGCAATTTGAAATTCATGACAATCTATGTAAATGTGCTTGTGACACTGAAGAGACACACAGTGCGGATTATGCGTGACATCTTAAGAGCACACAGATTTTTTCATAAATACTCATGCAGTGTCTGCCTTTTAGACATCCTGGACGTTCTCTGGTCTTGGGTTACATCCATCACGTTTTAAATAACCCCCATGATTATATCAATACAAAAGAATTTAGTTTGGCTTCTAATTCTATCTGCAGATTTAATAATCTTCTCCGTGTAAATGTAGCAGTGAATAAGATATTTAAGGGTCACAGGTACTGATCGTCCATCTTTTAAAGTGGGAAATGTAAGAGGAAATGGAAACGGTGAGGAGGGGAAAGGAAATGCTGGAGAAAGGAGGAGAAAGCAGCCCTCCCTCCCTTGCTTTATTTTCCCTCTGCATTGATAAGGCTGCTTGACCACAAAGAGGACAGTGGTGATATTCTGCTGTTTCTTAACACAGCACGGCCTCCCAAATGTCAATAAAACAACCAAGAAGAAATAGGAACAGACAGTGATCTAAAGCAGACAGTGTGCTGACACTGCAGGTAACCCTAAAGGGGTTAAATCCAAAACGAGTTACAGAAAGAGGCTCTTTCATGAGTGAGATAAATATGACTAAAGCACTTTTACTAGAGACAGTTAAAAATAAAACCTTAAAGAAGAAAAACCTGCATTCATTTTACCCGACAGACACTATTATTTCTAGATATTTCAGATTCATTTGCAAGTTAGGAAAATTGCGGCTGGGGGGGAAAAAAAAAATGTTAGCAATGCCATTTACAAGCAGAAATTCTACTGTGTTGAGTCATAAACTGCCCCCTTGCCTCAGCTGTATTCGGCTCCGGAGCTAAATCCATCCTTGTGCTCTTTCCTCACCTCATTTAGCAGCGGGGATATCTTTTGGATTAATTAGCGCAATCCCCTCGCTCAGTAACAACCGGTTGTTTTCTGGTCAGCCGTTCTGGGTATTGCTGTCTGTGACGCTCGGGTTGTTTGCAGGCGCTCCGGGCGCTGCGCGGGCGCTGCGCGGGGCGCGGAGCCGCTTCCCGGCTTTGCACCGTGCGGCGGAGCCGGCAGAGGGCAGCCAAGCAGGAATAATCCCAGCCGAGCAGGGATGCTGGCTCCAGGTGCTCCTCACATCAAACTACTGGCCTCAGAACACGTTTTTTCCCTATCCCCCTCTCCAGTTTTTCCCTCCTTTCCCAACAAGCGCATCCCTGGCAGGGCAGCTCGCTGCTTCTCACCCAGCTCTCTCCACCTGGGGAAGAGGCTCTGCACTGCCCAGGTAACCGGTGAGATTTTAAAAATATATATTTGCTAGAGGAAAAAAACCCCACTTATGCTGAAAAAGTGACCGCCAGAGTGGTAACTGGTGTTTGCACAAACTTCCAGCCTTACTGCGTGATCCAGCTCTAATGAGCATCACGAATAAAGTCGTGCTTTTTATCTTCAAATTATAGCAGCAAACAAAGGGGAATGTGGTTGTGCAGGGGAAGAACTGGTAGCTAAATCCTTGCAGGAGGGCTAAGACCTAGGGATCAATCTTGAAAATATTCATTCATGGAAAGGTTGAGGCTTGTGTGACTGTCCTTCATGAGCTTACACATGGAAATCTTCTACAGATATTTATAAATACCCACATGCATATAAAATATATGTAAACACAAAATTTCTTAATCCTACTTACTAAATAATTTCTAATTTCTAAATAATTTCTAATTTCTAAATTTCTAAATAATTTCTAATTAAAATTTGTATGTGCATATATATTTATACTTGCTTGGACCCTTTTAAGGAAATGTTTCCTTTTTTTAAGGAAAAATCATATTTGAAGTAGAATTTCAGACATCAGAAAAATATATGACATACACAGCAGCAAAATAATACTAAAACATCATAACTAAATAACACTAAAACATTATTTATGCTAGGGAAAAGCATTCAGAGTACTCCTAGGAAGTTACAGGGATCAAACTGAGAGTCTCTAAACTACTGGGAATTTTCAGCATAGTTAGCAGTCAATATGTATTCCAACCCATTTTACTTTAATAGGATGATTGCTTATGAAAATTCCTTACTCTTTGCTCCAGCCTGAAATGAAAATAAATAAAAGACTTTTTAAAAAAAAATCTTGGTTTGAGCAATCAATTAATTAAGAGTGGGTAAATTGAAGTATTTACAAGCTCTCTGGGATCCAGTGGCCACAGGCAGGGACCCCCACACCCTTCCTGCACTCACAGAAGCAGAAATGGGCCATCATTACCCTTCAAATACCAGCCATGGATGTGGCCCTTGTCTTGCAACACCACAAAGTTATTCCAATTTTTGGCTAATTTTGGAGAGAAGATGTACTAGCTTTAGGTTATTTTACAGGTTCATCACTGAGTGCATCCCTCTATCAGCTCACAAAGGACACTGGTTGTTTTCTTCTCTCCTTTTTATAAGCAGCAGGCAAAGCTACTGTCAAAAGAATGTTTTTACAGTAGTGGAAATAATCAGTGCAAGGCTAGTTTTTAAAACCTACCCCTAAAGTGCTTGGAACATTAAACAATTATTTATGAACACTTGAAACATTAGCTGTTCCACTTGAAGCCATTGGCAGGGCTTTAATAACAGCCCAAGCAATGCTCTGGAAGCAGCACCAAGGACTCTTGCTAGTCACAAACCCTTTATTTCATTTTTAAAGCCGCTGTTACTGCGCACCAAAATTAAAAGGTTTATCACTATGATTAAAACAAAATCTCATCACCAGCTTGAGCATCTATTCCCTTCAATGCTCCACTGAGACATTCCCTCCCTTTTTTGACTGTTTGGCATGCCTTTGCTTTCCTTTGCTTCTTCCTAAAACTAGTTATTCCTGGGGAAATCTTGACTGGGGCACTGCCTACCCTTTCTCCCAGGATTTGGGTGTATTTTCACATCAAGGAGACCAATTGACACCAGGTTAAATAGATTTTCTAATCAGGATTGCAAACTCTTTGATAATGCAAGTACCCTAAAGTTCTACTAGAATAAAACTCTTTCTGGTAAGAGAGGGAAAGGGGAATTCAATGACAGATTTCTCAGTGACAGCAAAGACCACATTTACTGAAGTCTGCAGGTGTGCTTGTTCCTGCAGCTCGTGTTACCCAGGGAAACAAAAGCCTTCAACCTTCTTAATTTGATTTATTAACACCAAGATGTTCCAACCCCAAGCTGAATCCCATTACATGGGGTGCAGCACAAGCACATGGCCCCTTCCCTAGGATGGCACCTTTGAAGGGAAAGGAAAAGAAGAGGCTTTCCCATTTTGCAGTGAGGAAATCGACATGCAAAGAGACTGAGACAGACAGGGATGTGGGTGTCTGTCCCCTGGAAGGGAGCCCAATCCTTCATCAACCTGAGTCTGGTACTTTCAAACAATACATACCCCAAAATTTACCCTTTCAGTATCCAGCAACCTAAACCTGCCCTACACAAAGGCCCAAGGAGGGAGGCATTTCACAATCCCCTTTTAAATTTTAACACGTATTTCAGTTAAACAGCTTTTGTCCAGAATGTGAAAAAGCTCTGGCCCTGCTCCTGGAAGAACATAACAGATACTGCTCCTCTGTAGCCAGGTACCCAACAGGGCTCCTTTGTCATTCCTCATCTTGTGGTTATGGTGCTGCTCACAATTAGATTTATTAATTAATTTTTGCACAGAGAAGGAGGGACTCAAGCAGGGGGCAGAAAGGTGTTTCCCACCTTGACAAAGAGTTGTTGGCTGTTCAGAGAGGGAATCAAGCAGTGGTCACTTGACCATGTGTGACAAACCCAAGCCTTACCAGAAAGGCCACAATCTACTGGATCAAAGAGAAAGCAGTCAGCATGGTGTTAAGAAATAACTGAGGCAGAAAAAGCAGCATAAAGAATCTGAAAGACATGAATGCCTGAGGAAATGCAGATTTTGGGGAATCTGTGAGTAAACAGGCATATGACTGACTGAGCCAAAATATATACAGGATTTCACAATATTTAAATCATGGATCTTTGTGTTCTTAAAAATAAATTAAAACTATACCAGTGCTCACACATGGGGATCTGACAGAGGCTGGGTGCTACCAAACCTGCAGCCAAGGGCCTCATCCTGCAGCCTCCAGGGGAGCAGGGCTGGGAGCTGTGCTCAGCCCCTGGGGAGCTCACACCAGCACCGGCAGAGGCAAACCAGTGGTGAGTGGCTTTAATCTCCCACACGAGGAGCCCTAAGAGCATTTGAGAATCACACAACAGAACGTGCATTATCTGCCGTGGCCCCTGTGCCCTCTTTTTAAGGTGGCTGTTAACTTGGGGAAGGTACTGTGCCAAAGGAGCGGAAAAACTATTTGATCACATTCAGTGATATTGCTGAGAGCAACAGGGAAAGACATTTGAAAAAGTGGCTTGCAGTCATTTATATACCTCTTTCCACATGTTAACCATTCTTACTTTCAATAACCATGCACCAGCGCTCTTGCTGCATTACCTTATAACTCCTTTTCTTCTTTATGGTCCTTTGTGGACACATTTTCACCTGTTTAAATCTCTGCATATCTACTAGGAAAAAAATGAGAGACATACACACAGGTACTCTGTCCTAAGTTATAAATATATTAGGGACATACAAATGTCATCAGAGCCCTTAAATGCAGCTTCACTGGCTCCCACTACAGAGACACATCGTTACTTGCGGGAAATGCAGCAGCCAAAATCTGGGAATGTTCCTGGGACTGGTGCTTCTCTCTCACCCAGGTAATTTCTTACTCAGTGTGTCTTCATCTTATTAAAAGAGCTGCTCTTTCCATTACAACTCTGCTGCTCTGCTAGTTTTCCCTAAAGAGATGTACAGCCTGCTTTGCTTGTATTGACAAACTAAGTAACTATCTTGCAATCCTGGAGTGGAAATCTTGGGCTTACAGGGCTGCCAACAACTTCTGAAAACTTACCAGAAGTTTGGCCACCTACATCAAGGGCAACATTCTCATAAGCCATGAATTTGCAGAAAAAAAGATGGACAGCTACCCATGTTTCCTCTCTCTTCCTAGTTTAGGTCCACTCACTCCCCCTCCCTAAACTCCCCTGTCATCTCCTGAAGGTGTTGGACCCAGCTCATCTTGCACATCTGTGACACAATTATATAAATAACAAAAGTATCTGCAAAGCCTCTCAGGCTCCTAGTCACCTGCCATTATTCTTGCTGACTTGGAAGATATTTTGGATCCTCCCTGAATTATATTTTCAGAAAGATGTTGACCCTCCTCTAGGCACCTGTGATCACCATATGTTCAGGAGGGCTCAGCATCTGGAAATGGGAGCTCTTTGGGAGTGTGGCTGAACCTGCCACTCCTGGAGATGCTGATTCTTGTGATGATCCCTACCCCAGCTTTGGACATGGAGAGGAAGTGGGTACACCTGGAATAAGTTCAGATTGAAATGGCAGCTTAAAGCTCATGTAGGACTCTTCTCAAGTGCCTCTGAGATCCCTGGTACACACATCTTATGAAAAGTACTTATGAGTTTGAAGATACTCCTTTTAACATGGCAAACTGCACCACACTCCTATTTCATGATGTGTCTCTAGTCACACTCTCAATGTTGGGTAGAAACATTGCTTCAGATTTCAGAAGAATTTTGGGAAAACTCCCTGTAAAAAGGGGATGGATTCTTTACCATTTTCTGTATCCTTCCTGATGCAATTCCTGCAAGCAGACAGAGCTGGGAAATCCTTGCACCTCTGAGCAGTCTGGTAATAAGAGCTGAGATCTATGCAGACACTGAAAGCACTGGGTAAAGCTTTGGTAAAGCATCTACACAGCAGCCAGAACCACCTTCTTTCTACTCAAATTCTGTGTCCTTAGCACTGCCTTGCATAGAAGATTTTTCTAAAGGGATGAACTGAAAATGCAAAGGGACGGCTGTGCAGTAAACAGCTTTATCAATGATTTCATTTGCAGTCCAGAAATACCAAAGAGCTTTGCAATTCAAAATGTTAACACACAATCTCAGACCCAGGGAGCTTGCCACTTAGAACTGAAAGTATATGACAAAGAAAAGGAATGAATAAGATGCTCAGGGTGAAGATGTAGAGAATAAATTTAAATTAATCTATATTTTAGGACTCTGAGCACTAGCTATGGTTCATCTCTTTTTCAGTTATTGATCAAGTTGTAACTTACTAGTTCTTTATGAAGGAGACAAGACCATTTTACTACTATGCATGTTTGAGAAATCAAAATATCACCAGCATATGAAGAAGTTGGATTTCCAGTTATGAAACACACGTTTGACTCCTAAGAATGCTGGAGGCTGAATAAAGGTTAAAAACTCAGAAATAATATTGTTCCTGCAACTTTTGCAAAAATCTTTGAGAGATGAATTTAGCAATATGTGGCTTTTAATGGTGTTACATTAAACAGCAGGATTTCCATATGGCGTGAATCTGCTGAATTGTATCGAAGATGGGGATTTTGTTCCAAATTTCTATGGCATTCTGTGATTGTGTCATTAGATACCCGCAAGCCTTTGCTACAATGAAGAGTACAGAATGTGCCAAGTAAAACAATCTTGAGTGTGCCTTCCAAGGGAAAATACTGAGACTAACGTTTAAAATTCCCCAGCCCCATTTTCTTTGAAAAGCAGCGAGTTCTTTTTGTTAGAAAAGGGTTAAATGGAAATGTGTCATTTTCATAATAATAATGTGTTTTATATTGAAATTTGTTCTTCGCGTCTTTTCTTTTCAGTATAAGTGTTGGTGTGTATGAGTGATATGAGGATAAGTTTGTGAGGGCAATTACCCATTATTGTTGAGTAGCTGAGTAGTCCCCTGAGCAAACTCATGCATAATTTGTTTGTTCATAAGATACTGTAGAGCTGAGGCTGCAGTATCTTCTGTGCCCCAGCTTATGGGAAAATGGAAGCTTTTTCCCTCTACTCTGCATTTCTTACCCTATTGTTTGAACTCTGATCATCCTTCCTGCCCCTCTATTATGGGCACCTTCGCTGAATAGGAATCGCATATCAAGCGGGTGAAGGTCAGAAATACATCATATAAAAGGGGAAACAGTAAATTCCTTTTACAAGATTCATTATGATAATCATGTCCAAATACATTATTAGAAGCATTAAAGAAATCCTTTTCTAATTTATTTTTGTGCCTCTTACTATCTGCATATCCCTGTTATCTGGGAGAAACAGTGTGGTCTGCGAAGTTGAGGTTACATTCGTGCGGTGGTCTTGGGATAGGCAGGACTGCCTTGAGATACAACTTCAGTGTTAAACAATTTTCCACATTTTAAAAAATTCTAATCTTTCCTTGCGTGGTTTTCTCCTCTTACATCTCTCTCTCCCTTTATCTGTGAGAGGACTTGCCCTTTTCCTCAGGTAGCAGCATCCCTATTACCTCCTTCCCTTGCACACACCACAGCAGTGATTTCTTGCTTTACTGATCAGCTCTTGTGCAGCTTCACCCTGGAGGAGCCCCACAATTTAAATGTTGCTGTCTGCAGCCCTTCTTCTCTAAAGAGCTGCACACATTTAACATCAGGCTGTCTGGGCAATGTGTTTTGTTATTAAAATTGCTGTAATAGGAATGCGAGCTTTTCAAAGTGATTCATAAGTGCACTAAGACAACTGTGTGCCTTCATTTGCAAGGGTTTTCCACCCACCTTTTTTGTTTTTAAGCCAAGGCAGTTCTATCCTGCACCACAGAGAGGGAGGCAGGCTGATAAACAAGACATCTTAGTAGGAGATACAGGTATTTTTGTTGAGACACTGTTTTCTTACAGGATTTAACACTTTCTGTTACCCAAACTCCTCTTATTTTTTGCACAGGGGCCACAAAGTTTTTCCTCAGTAGCTGCTCAGTAGTTGAAGGCAGCACCAGAAACAGGAATGTATCAAACTGTTTGACATTGCTACCATGCCACATTTTGGAAACTTATGGTTTGGGACATTTAAAGGGTTTCTACCAATGCTGCTAAAAATAACATATGAGAATCATACTTACAATTCTTTGAGTACATTTCACTAATTGTATAACTGATTAAGAGTGAGATTTTCACAAAAGATTAGCCTTACAAAATCAGCAGAGAATTTACCACTAGGTTGGTTTATCCTTCTTTAGGAGCAGTACAAGACCAACACAAAGCACTGGACAATCCCAGGGTTACACTTTCCTGTTTGGACAAAGCATCATCATCTACAATGAATTATATTTATATTCCACCTGTACCAAGCACATTTTTATCATGACAAAATGCTTATTTTCTGAAAGTAATAGTACAAACAGGAGAATGAAGGATCAACATCTAGATGTCAAAATTATGTATTTTCAAATTGTTTTGAATAAAACAACTGATTGGACAAGAGACATATCTTCATTACATGCTTTATGTGCATTGCCCCCCATTGGTAAAGTATATGAGAATCTAGTTGAAGCAAGGTCCTAATATCTCTAATATAATTTGCATCAAGTCCTAATGCTGCAGTTTGGAAGAAATGTTGGATCAACAGTGTTTATCTGTCCCTTTGAAGCTCTCCTTGGGGAATTCTAGCATAAGGCATTTGTCAAAGCAGCTCCCAAATTCACTCACACCTGAACAGAAAGAGCTGAAAACTGAACAACATAATTCTATGTAAGAAAGAGTAAAAAACAAAAATCCATGAAGTGCCTGAATCCAGTTATCAGCTTGTAACTTATGAAGACACACTAAGTATCCTCATTCTAGCTCCAGAGAAATGAAATTCTCCAAGAATTTCCAATGTAGGGCTCTCAGACTTGCTTTTGCCTGCTGAAATTTCCCAATAAATACATTGGGGTTCCGGAGTGATTTAAATGACAATGCCAGTCATTAATTTTGGTACAAACTTTGGATGAGCCCTCCAAGACTTTATGACACCTTCCTTCACACATGGAACTCTGCCACCAGAGCTTTTATCTCCTCTTTTGCTCTGGCTAGTGTTATTAGTACCAGAAATGCTGTTTGGATGGAAAGAGGAAATGGAGGTATAGCTAATTTCTTAAAGGTGGGGCCATTAATCCTTTCAGAGGAATATTTGGATCTCAAGAATGTAGATCCTCTCAGGCTGGTGGCTCTCAGTTATAGATGAGCCTGAGCACACAGTCTCTGCAGCCAGATCCATTGCTGCACAGCCCTCAGGTGCAAGGTGAAGGGGCAGATTTTGTGGAAATAATTTAAAAGAAACAAAATAGATTTTTAAAATTATCCTGGGAACAAATGGCACACACAATATTGCTGTAAGGACAGCCTTTACTGGACAAGACTTATCACCATAAATGGGGAGGGAAGTGGTTAAAAAAATAGCAGACTGCAGAACTTGATATATTTGAAAAGAGGTTTCAGGGGTGTGATTTTTGGGGTCAGGGCAGCCTGTCTGTGGCCCAGAAACAACTGCCCCTCATTGAGGTGTGCATCATCTGACCATGAGCTGCCAATATCAAATGTCAGTGTAGATATGGGTAGGAAAATAGTTATAAAACACATTGGTTGTGGGTAAAAAGGCAACTTGTGCCAAGAACTGAGACATTAATTGAGATCATGAGCAAGGAACAGGGAAGTAGTGGGACAAAAATGCCATAAACAGATAATTAACTACTGAGAAAATGCACATTTTCCCCCACCATCCTCTGGTGACCCTAAAAATTATTCTGCAAAAGGATCTGATCTTTTCTCAAAAAGATACTCAAAGAGCTGTCTGCACTTTGTGTTTCCCATATCCATGGATCTCTAAGGGTTTGTATTACTTGGGACAGCAAATTTACTGACAGAAGAACAGACCCTGAAATTGATAAGACCTTCCCTGTTCACTGTCCTGTCAGCTTTCCCCTTCATTCTCATAGAGTTTTAATTTAAACAAATTAAATACTCAACAGCCTAAAAATATACATGGTACTAATTGTGATCATCCTAAGTTTCTGTAGGTGATTTACACAGATCCCTCAACATGCAAATGGTTAAACAAAGACTCTGTCTTTTCAAGGTCCTTAGCTGGTAGCTGGGACTTGCACTACCCCATCTTAGCTCTAAATCCTTATCAGCTACTTGAATTTTTAGTGTATTTTAGGATAATCATCACAAGTCTCGAAACAGTGAAAGGAACATGCTCCAGAAGGTATGCTATGAAGAACTGCTACCGTGGTGAAGAAAAATGTTTAGATCACATCACTCAAAGCCATATCTAAGGTCTAGAAATTTCTATGCAGCGGCTCCAGGGGCTGAACAGCAACAGGAACAGCCTGACGTAAAAGATGTAGCATCTGAAAACTTGAGAGTAGTTCTTGGTGTCCAAGACACTTCTATTCCTCAGCAAGAGCTCATAAAGAGCTGAGAAGACACTGGGGAATCACTTGGACAATATGACTTGCAGTTAAGCCCTTGATCAATCAGTGTAGTGAAAGGAGCAGTATCACTCTTCGGAAGTTAATTAGACACTAAGAGTAATACTCTAGAAAGCTTTGAGAGCGGATTGTGTAAAGACAGCTCCCCATATAAATCATTACTATACCTCAAGTCTGAATTTCCATCAATTATTAAAGCTTTCTAGGCAAGCTAAGCAGATATTTCAAGACGCATATTTCAGAAATTTCCACATGTTAAAAATTAAGCACTGTCAAACAAGCTGGGCCAGGCAATGAGAGCCTTCGGAGCTCCCCACCCCGATGTACTCATGTCACTCATTCCATCTCTGAGGGATGTGTCAGGCTCCACTGTGCCACTGCCGCCTCAACCAGGGCCTTTTGGGCTCTTTTCCCTGGATTTGGCCACAGCTGAGGACGTTCAGAAGTGCTCCCTGGTTCTTCAGAGCGCTTTGGGTCAGCAGCGTTTTATATCATGGCACAAACAAAGGAAAAGGGGTGTGAGAGAAAGGATGAGGCAGAGGGGACTGTGGAGAGAAGTTTGTGTTAATAACCAAAGCCTGGCTAGGTGCTAGGAGTGAGCCTCTTCTCCTCATTCTTCAAATTCCTCCATGGTAGTTTCCTTGCTTTTTTCCATGTGATCAGACATGGAAAGAAACAGATCTGGACCAAAGATGTAATTTGAACAAACCCTCCTGGCAAACTCAAATGTTGAGAGAACTCAGACTAAGCTGATCCATGGCTTTTCTCTGGAATTTAAGTAGAAACAAAAGTCCACTAAAATGCCCTCATTTGGGATGATGGCATTAATTCCTTTCTAAATCCAGCTTCACAGTAAAGTATTGGAGCAGGGGTCTTGTTGCTGTTTTGACTTAGATTTCAAGAATTTCCAGCTAAGACTAACAGAAATACAGCTTAACATATTCTGAAATAGATCTGCATCCTATGTAGGCATCTCTTGTGCTTCTGTAGTTAAATAAAGGAAGAAAATCGAGGGATTTTTAGTAATTGCAAACATGTGGGAATACAATCCTCCTATTCTATTTGGTGGGTCATTTTTTTGCATTGAATACAAGTTAACTTTATTTGTAAATAAAAAGTAGCCTTGCTCTTTTTCTTTTTTCTTTCTTTTTTTTTTTTGAACCAACAAAATAGAAAAAGATTGGCAATGAAAATATTCCAAGGATTTAGAGGGAATAGCAGGCTTTGGATTTGCATGCAAAGCTTTCAATGTGATGAAATGTACCCAAATAGAGTGTCGCAATTTTCGATTTTTCAAATCAAGATACTGCAATATTTTTGGACACTCAAGGCTTTGAACTGTTTATTTATTCATTTTCTTTCTTTACTGCCTTTTTCCCCTGAGAAACCTAACAACTGAAATACAGCAACAGCTCAGAATATTTATTGGAGAATACAAGCACTTAACAGGATTGCAAAATTCCAAGTTCTCTTGAAGGAAAAGCAGTAGGCATTAAAACAAATGCTGCTGATACTGTCCAACTTCTCACTTCTACAGAGAAGACACATCTTCTGCTTTCAAGATGAGGACTAAGCACAGCTGAATAAGTGTTAGGGTGCTTGTCATCCAAATTGCAGAGCAGAAGGAGATCTTTGGAAAAATATATAAATCCTATGTTTTACCACCCAGGTAATATTTGAAAATAGAGTCACTGTTGGTTTAGCTAAGGGCTAATGACTCCTGGTAATAAACCAGTTGTGAAAATAGAACAGCCATGGTGAGTGGTTTGAAACACTGCAGGCGGTGACATCAACAGTATTTTCAATTGCAGTTTTGGCAAGGATAGGTGGTGCTTTACAAGAGATAAAGAGCTGCCTGGTCCCTGAAGTCCGTGGGTACCTGTCTGGACAGAAAGATGCTGCCTAATATGAGAACCGCAGCTCAGAGAAATGTGGATACAGAGGCTGGGCAGCCTGTGCCACCCTTGGGTGAGAGAGCAGAGGGTGAAGTGCTGCCCGAGAAGGCAGAGGGTCTCCATGCCAGGACCTCACAGAAGCACAGTTCTCCTCAGAGATTTTATTCACACTTGACAGATTTTTTTTCAGAATGGGCACAGGCCTCCTGCTTCCTCCTCACACTTCCAGCAAAGCAGGTGGAGTATTTGAAAAACTCTGACCTTGTCCTCAGACTTTGCATGGCAGGACAAGTTGCCTTGCACGAGTCCTTGTTTGAACCCAAGATACAGCATGAAATAAAAATTAGCAGCTTCAATCATATGATCACCTCCTATGTTAATGAATGAGGGAGTAGAAATAAGGTTGCCTGAGCAACCTCAGCTCTGGAATTGCTTAATATCAGAGTATTTGGCTAAGCAACAGGAATAATTTCCTTTTACTACCGAGGAGGTTTCTTGGACAAGTCTAGAGAGCACATTGCCTGTTTACACTGCAGGGAGTGAGGATACAAACATACACATCTCATTTCTCTACCTCATCCCAGTTTAGGGTCTGAGGTTGTCAACAGGGCAAAGCAGCACTAAATCCAATCCAAGGGCTGCCTGAGCTCATAGCCAGGTTGTTCCCCAAAATAAAACACATTTCCACATGCCCTTCCATGGTTTCTCTCACCAGAAGCCAACCAAACCTGCAACAACTTTAACAAATTGTTTTCAAGTTCAGGATGAAAAGTAATGTCATCCTCAAAACAAAACAGGAGAAAAAAGACCCTATTCAAATGCAAACATGAATTGGATACTATTTCGCCTGTGGTCTACCTTCCTCCACTTCATTTCAGCCTGCTACATATCAAAAAGATTTTGATACTTAAAAATACAATACACAAATACAATACAATACAACAAATAACTAATACAATGATTGTGTTTGAAGTATCATGGTATATAGAATCAGACAATTCTCCCCTTTCAACTACAGTCCATAGGATTGCACTTTTTTCCTGAAATCCTCTAGGATTTGAAAAGAAATGGTCCCAGTTTAGAATGACAGTGCTCCAAACAGTTCTTGTGTTTTCGATTAATTTTTGGTTGTATTGGTATTCTGTTCCAATTAGCCTCTGTTAGTGCTTCAAAGCTCTATCTTATCTGCAGATAACATCAAAGATGAGAGCTTCCACTTTTAAATTTGGTTTGTAGTTATTTTAAAGATACAAAGACATAATTTGTGAATAGCTGATCAAATAGAATAAATACATCTTTGTTTTGGCTCCAAAAGGGCCAGAAAACTACTTTTCTTTTTTAAGTTCAATTTCATTTAGACATCAGGCCTTATTTTCAGGGTTCTGAACTCCTGAAGCTCACGTTTCCTTCAGTTGCAGTTGCATGTGCTCAGGGAGGAAACACATTTCCTCTTAAACAAAACTTTGAGACTTCACAATTTTCACCATTCCAGAAAATCACAGGATGGTTTGGGTCAGAAGGAATCTTAAAGATCATCAGGTTCCAACCCCTCTTCCATGCCCAGGGACAAATTTCTGGAGACCAGGTTGCTCAGAACCCCATCCAGCCAGAATTTAACACTTCCAGGCCAACTTTTCATTAGTCCAAATCACAGATCTTACAAAGAATCTCATAGAAGCATTAGCAAGAAAGATTCCAGGTAACCCCTTTGACCACCAACCTATTCTCTCCTTTAGGACAATCTCTTAATCTCTCCTGCCAGACCTGTTCCCCTCCAGCTGGAAGGAAACAATCATGCAGGAGTTTCACCTGAGGTTTCTTATACCCCAGTGAGAGCCTACCTAAGAGTTCACCAAGTTTCTGATTTGTTTACTGCTGATCCTGACCTGATCAGTATTTAAACAAGACAAACAAACCCAGCAGAAATGCAAAAATCTCATTTCAGTAGTGGTTAGCTAAGAAATAATAGTGCTGACTTCAAGGCAACAACAAATTCCTTTGACACCTTCCTGAAATAACGTAGAGATCTAATTTTGTCTTTTTCTTGTAAGAGTAATTTAGACAAAACCCCTCCTTCTCAGCTCCACTCAGCACCTCCGAGAAGCGACCACATTTCAACCACTGTTGGGAAGCAGCTTATTTAAAAGCATGAGGGGAAAACACTCAAGTCAGTTTTCTCTCTGTTTAAAAAGCACAGTGATTTCACTGACATCTTTTCTGGGATAGTGCTGTTTAGGGAGCTGCTGTCAAGCTTTGCCAGTCAACAAAGGAGTCCGTAAGTGCTCAGGTTCCTCTTCATTAGAAAATACTTGCCACCAGCTTTTTACATTTGATGGAAGATGTAACAAATCACTCTTGTGCCTACCTGGCTCACAAATAATGTTAAAGACAGTGTGATCTGCCTGTCAGTGCTCTCAGTCAGTGTCTTCACTTCTGAAGGCAAGAGGGATTTTTCCCTGTGTCCCCACATGGGTCATACTGATGCTCAAGAAGATGGCTCTGTGGTTTAGCAGACCATGAAGAGTCAGAAATTAAAGATATTCATGGATTCCTGAAAGGGAATGAACTGTGGGGGCACATATGTAGTTTGGGAAGCACAGAGCTTCATTTCTGACCTACTCCAAGCGCCTGCACTGCAGAGGCAAGGGATTTCCACAGATACTCTGCAAATGTCCACCAGATGATGGTGGGACCACAACAAGGTGAGCTAAAAAGCATGTTAGAGGTCAGGATGAGAGTTCAAAATGACCTTCACAAACCAGGAAAAACAAAGTGAAGAAGATTAGGGTGGCATTCTGGAAGCACTGCTGCACAATCCTATGCTTAGGTAGGTGAAAACAGCAGCATCAAAAAGGAAAACAACTGGTTACATTGCTGTGCTGCAGAGCAGAGTCTGGGGAACAGCATGGATTATAAAACAAACAGAAGTCAACAACTTCAGGTTGTCATGAAAATCAAACACTCTGGGATGTGCAAACAGGAAGAAAGCCTGTTAAATGTACCAGTAATCTCACTGCTCTGTCCCATGTGGGCAAGGCCTTAGGAGGAACATCACCACCTTTTGGACACCTCATTACCAGAAAGGTGGCACCAGCAAAAGTCATGATCACAGGCTAAAGAATGGGATCTAAATATAAGTATTGATAAAAACTGAGGGAACGTGTGATGACATTCCTGCAAAAGTTCTTATAGCAGATGAAAAGGGACAGGAAACTCAGCTTTGCATGAGCATTTCAGAAAGGATAAGAGTCAAGGGTTAAATCTACAGTGAAGGAAGAGTTGGAATAGAAATCATGAGAAGTTTATGTATTTGTTATCAGGATTGAAAAGCATTGAACTGTCTGGAAAGGGCATGTGCCTGACTGTCTTCACTGGACTTCAAGGACAGCGTGTCTGAGCATTGGCAGGAAAATCCTGAATTGAACCAAATAAGAAAGTGATTGTAAAAATATTCAGCTACTGGTGTGGCAATAATCCAAGATATCCAGCTCCTAAACAGCAGCAAAGAATTGTTTCAATGAAGACATTACCTTTATTTTTCACCTGTACACTCCCATAAAAGTCCTGTAGCTACTGCTGGTTGCCAAAGGCTACACCTCCCTGAGATGGTCACATTCCTGTCTCACTTATACAGCAGCAATTGTTCTGCTTATTTTCCATCTCATCATAAGAAGTCTGTCCCAATTTTTGCTGTGATGCCCCAGAAGCTTCCAATTATTTTTCCAGAAGTCTCCTGTAGCAGGGATGGATGCTAGGATGGCAGGTTATGGCTCCAGGGCTAGAGCCTGGGTCTCTCTGCCTTCCCCATCCTAGAATCACACTCATCCTCACATTTATTTCACACTGGAGCTTCATCCTCTTTTCCCAGCAGTGTCCCAATTGTCACTTTTTCGCACAGACACCAAGTAACCTCCCTGCCCTCCTGGGCAATTAAAAATGTGCAGTCTCTCTCTTTTCTTTACTGCTCAGTGGAAATATGGACCGTTCTTAATTTCACTCATTTGGGCTTTCTGCATGTTATGAGTGACCTCTGTACTAACCTGCCTTTGCAACTCTTTCCAAGGTTTTATTCCATCCTCCAGCCTGAACTCAATCCCAGACTTTCACTGACCTGCAGTGGCACCGAGTGGAAAAGTGAAATAAAGCCCTGTGTCTCCTCTTGCAGGACACAGAATTACTGAGAAATTACCTAGAGTGTCTACAAGGCAGAGTGATGAGGAGGAAAATCTTATCTTTGTACTGCTCTGGGTCTCTGCAGCATATAGATCATTTGTCAGTGCCAGTTTGAGGTGGGCTCTCCAAACAGCCTGTTTTGCATTTGAAGCCCTCACAGGACATGATGGTTCGGCTAAAAAACCATGCATTTTACATGAAATCACCAGGATAATTTGGCTGTATATCGTGTTCCCACAACTTAATATTCTACCTACAGATGCGTGATCAAGAGGAGATTCCTTAACTTTGACAGGGCACATCACATTATACTCACTTTATTATTGGAAATGATCACCCCAGGGTGTAAAAGGGAGCAAAGACATAGTTTCATCATACCTTTTTTTTAATAAACCACATTTACTGCAGTGTGGGGTATTCCAAAGCTACAGAGCGCCACTTGCCAGTGGACAAGTGGCTGTATTTTACCTGGATTGTGCAAGAAGTAACTGCTTAATTTAATGCTGCGCTGTGTAAAATTCACTCTGGAAAATTCAACTTTTAGCCACACAGTTCATATTCTCCAGTAAAAAGTAATTTCAGTAGTGAAATTAAATATTTTAAATGCTGTACTCATAGATGTAACCAAAAACTCTCCTCACTATGGCCACACATCCTCCCTTGTACTCAGGACAGGATCCAGTACTGGACCCTGATCTTAACTTTAACAGTTTTGATGTTTGCTAGAACCAACAATGAGATTTTTCTTCTGTTTTGATGGTTATTACAACCAACTAAAGTTTCCTATTCTCCAACTCCTCAAAGACTTGACTGCAGACCCAGTTGAGCAAATCAGAAAAATATACTCTTGAATCTCAACAAGCGCTTGATACAGTACATTTATCTGGAAACTGGTACCACATCTATTTTGGCATTATGATTTTTATTTTTAATCCTCCATTTAAATACCCTATTTCACAAGCAGGAAGGAAAATGAACATGGGATGGCCCATAGATATTTAGTAGCTATAAAATAAAACCTATAAAAACGAAAGTGAAATGAATTATCAAACCATAAACTAAAGTTCGGTGTTTAAAATCGGCCAGGGCTTTAAAAATTCAATTACAGCTTTAACAGAAACAAGTTTACTCAATATTTTAATAACCTTCTCTCATAATGTTTTTTTCCTCCTTTGCAAAACCTGGCATTACTGAGGATGTATGGCAAGGTTGCCTTTCCTCTAACTACTTTAAGATTGATTAGGAAACAGAAATATTGATGCATTTATCCAAAATAACTTAATTAAATGAAGCAAAAAATAGCCCACAGGAACATGTCTCAGTAGAAAACTGGAGCTGATCAAGATCATGAAAGGTTACATTTAATATTCCTGGACTGAAAAACATCAGGACCATTAATTGAATATCAGTAATGGAGAGTACAAAGAGTAAGAAAGTTATTTAATGTTTTCCTAACTGACTGGTGGGTTATTTCATGTTCAGTAACTTCTGTAAGTTTGCAAGCTACCAACACTTGGGGGTCCTGCAGGGCATCTCAGGGCAGCAGGTGAAGAGAACATCTCAGAGCACAAATCTGCATTACCTTGGTTAATGCTCAAATAAAAATGGATAAAACCCAATGGAAAGTGTTGTCTGTGTTGGCTTGGTGTTGACAAATTGGTATTTGTCAAGGTTTGGGGGATACATTCAGCTGTCTTCAAGCACCACTGGCTGCTCTCATGCTGGAGGCTCAGTCCAGGCTCAGTCCTGGCTCCTGCTGCCTTCAAAGAGAATTTAAGTGGCAAAACCCCAGAAGGACAAGACTTCAGGGGCTGTTATCTCAAGCCACAGCAGTTTTCAGGTCTGTGGTTTTACAAGGGCTTTCTCCTCATCTGTTTTACTTTCTTTGGGAGAGGCATTAGGATTTTGTTAAAACCTCCAGAAAAACAGCGAGGATGTGCCAGATGAACTAGGGAACTCTCACTCTAGTTTAGTTTGGAAACCACCCGTATCTTCATTTTAAACAGTGGCTTCTGAAATGCAGAGTAGCACCAGATCCAAACTACAATTAGAGAGGTTCAGACTGCTCTGCGTGGAGCCCAGATGATTTTATTAGGGCCCACCAGGAGCTCCACAGGCTGGCAAATCCAGCTGAAGAACCAGCACCACTGGTAAACTTAAAACATTGCAATGCAATAACATGGGAAAATAGGTGCTTCTAGGAGAATGAGGAACTGCAATTGAAAATACATCATTCCCAAAGCTGCATCCAAGGAGAATGGAACAAAGATCTTAAAATACTATCCCTAGAGTTTTCCCCCACCATGGTTGCAATTTTTTTGAAGTACCCTGTTTAAAATAGGTTTTCAAACCATGCAAGACTAATCATTGCAATTTGGAGAGGTAAGTAGGCCCTTAGCATGTAGTTCACAATTAGCTAAAGATGGTAGAAGAATCTCAGGTTGGTGCAGGAGATTTTTTAAAAAAAGAAAGAAAACTTTTTTTTCTAGCCAGAATGACATGTGATGGGAGAATACAGGAAGATAATTGTCATAACAAAGGGAATGTGTTATTATTTATTGGCCACACTTAAGCACTGGAATCCTGGATTATAGTATCTGGTGACAAATGTTGCTTGAAATTTTGTAAATATCACTTAAAAACTATGATAAATGAGTAATTCTGCATGTACTCCACAACCAACCCTTTCAAAACTCAGTTCTGGGAAGCAGAGCGACTTTTTTTGTCCTATATGAAAAGATTAAATGCCTAAGCACCCAAAAATCTTGTTCTCTTTAGGCTTCATCCTACTCTTACTACCAGTAGAGCAATATTGCTTGTAACTGTGGCAAGAGAATTTTTTGAACCAACTAACAAACTGAACTTTGTGGTGCCTTCCAGGTGTGGCACAGCCCACTGAGGTGGTCCCCTGGCCCTGTGTTGGTGCCAAACCCACCCAGCCTTGTGCTGTCCCCATCAGGGACCACTCAGCCCCATGGAACCAGAGGGAAGGGCTGAGCTGGGAGGGTCACAACACTCAGCTCCCCACGGGCTGAGACCATTCCTCTGCCAAAGTGACAGCTGAAAATAGATATTTAGTGTCTAATTTCTATATCCTTCAGTATCTCAACTTATATTTAGCCCAAACCATGGCACATTTATCTGATTTGTTGCTATTAATTTCCTGGTTCCCTTTCTATTTTCTTCCTCCTCTCACAGATTCACTGGGTTATGAACTGCAGTAATAACATTTCCAAGCCAATTTTTTCCTATTTGAAAAGCTTCCGATATTTTTCTTTAAATCGCTCCAATACTGCTGGGATACTCATTACCCTCCTCCTTCCCTCCCCAGCTCTGGAAGTGAATGCAAACAACAACGAGGGTGGTGGGGGGAGAGAGAGAGAAAAAGCCCCAAACCCTCAGCAGTAAGTTGGCTGATGCTGGCAGCCAGACAAATCTGGCACCACACAGCAGGCAGGCAGGGAGTGCACTGCTCATCCTTTCGCTTTGCTGTGTGTGGGGATGCTGGACACCAACAGCCAGCCAGGGATCCGGCCAAAGGCTGCTCTGCTCGGCGCCTGAACCCTGCTGCTCTGTGCCCGGGTGGGAGAGACAGGTAAAACCAGAAATGCTTGAGATTGCTGCCTTCTATTTCACTGGCTGCAGTTAGGAGAAGCCCAGGCTGCCTAATCTTATTCCTAGCACAAGGCATAGTGCAGGGGCTGGGCATGTAATGCCCTCAGGTACCGGGACTTGTTCGGGATTCTGCAGCAAATAAATTGGTGCAAGTGGCAGTAAAGGTTTTATTGTTTGGGGGGTACACTTTGTTCAAGTCGCCTTTATAAATATTTATTACTATTTATATAATTATAGCTCTCTGACAGCGGGCTTTACAGCAACTTTGAGCCACAATGAACAGGCAGCCTGGATGCCTCCTCCCCAGCCTGACTGTACCTATTCTGTGCGTTATGTGTTTATCTATTACCACCATGCTTTGAGCTTATAATTTATTTCATAATGTAATTTATAGTTACATTACAAAAGCATCCCTCTGCAAACAGCAACCATGTAATATTGATAAAGCATTTAGGGACAGAACATAAATTCAACGGCTCAGATATTATGTAGTATCAATAATCTGCAGGGGAAAAAAGTGTCTGTGTAAGTATGCACAATTTATTATGGCAGGAACCTAAACAGAGAACATCTTTCTCTGTCAAACTTTCTTTACAAGAACTTGACATCCTCAAATTCTTTTCTCTCCCACAGATGTCAGAGGACAAGACAGACAAGGTAAAAATCAAAGCAGCTGAAAGTTTTGAACATGAAAAGCAAAATATTTCTTGGCTGAAAAAAGGTAAGTTACTTTGAGTTATTAGTTACTGGTTTGTGTTCAGACATTTCTCTTTTTCTTACAAAAAAAAGGCAGAAAATAGCCTATGGGCTTGAATAGGGCCTGAAATTTCTACCATAAAAATTCCATAGCTTGACTTCTGCTCAATATGCACAGACAATTTCTTTTGTACAGAAAGGCCTAAATTATCAAATTTTGAAGTAACCTTAAATCTCATTTTTCTAATGTCCTTGCATTCCTGGGAAAGTTTCATTTGACCTGACCTATAAGTATGGATGATCATCTTACTTCTGATGACAAGTTTTTAGTAACTAAAACTGTTACTGAATTAGATTAATATTATTAGTTATTATTAATAATTATTTTCTCAAACATGAGTAAAGATCAACCCTGAATCTTCAGATTTGGCAGTGTCTTATCTTAGAATAAGCGCTTTGTATGTACAGAAACATAGACCTTCAAATGTAGACAAGTCATAAAAGCCAAGCATGGGAACCTTTCAGGTTTAAAAGGATGAAAAAGAAATGGTGTAAAGTACCTAATTTGCAACATACAGTACTTCAAATACTACGTTCTGTTTTTAAGCTCTTTTTAAAAGAAAAAAGAAAAAATTGCGAAGATTTCCTTATTGTTTCTACCCATAAAGAAGGAATCTTCTTAGGATAGATTTCTTGCTGAAAAAATTTGATTTGCTAAGTTAGAACATAGCTTATTACATCTTCATGCAAATTTGTTGGTCATAGCAGAATCCCTTTATTGCAGGCAAGTAGGATTTGAATTAAATAGAAGTTCCAAGAGCAAGCTTTCAAGATGCACAAGATAAAATTTAAATGTCCATGGCTGGGTGCAAATTATGCTTTTTAATGAGAACAGTTGCATTCTAATCCTAAAAAAACAATTTTGGGAAGACTCAACAAGTGACCTCATATTTTGAAAAGGCCAACTATGGGAGTATTGGGCAAAAGGCACATTTATAGCCACTGTTATGTCACCTGTAAGATGTGCATCACTATTTTAAGCTCGTGTCATTGGATGTACATTAGATTTTTTAGTTGCAAAAGTGTTTGCAGCAAAGCAGGCTTGAATTAATGCCCCTGCCTTGCAGCCTTCCATGTTTTTGCAGCACTTGCACAGAATGAAAAGCTCCCACTGCAGCAGGGCTCAGTGACCGCAGGGCTCACTGACCAGCCTGCAGACTTGGCTTGGCTGGACATGCAAAGTCCTCTGCTTGCAAGGGGCCAGTTAACTTCAACAACAACTCAGCAAGCAGAAACTTTGCAGTTTGAGTGTCCCAGAGAGAGATAAATCTGAGTGAGCAAACAGCAAACATGCAACTGAACTGAGTATTTATTCCATCACTAGAGAGTAAAACACAAGAGATCTGTAACTCTACAAAGGGATGTAAAAGTCCAAAGGATTTTACCACGTCTCTGAACAGGGTAAGAGTGATGGCAGGGCCCTCAGAGTCCCATATTGTGATTTAACCTCTGGTCCAGAGCTCCTCCAGGAGCCAGGTGCATCCCTCACAGCTGCACGCTACCTGAGCTCATTTCACTTAGCTAGGCTACTTCACAAGGTTTGATTCCTCCAGTTCCTATGCAGAGACTCTATGCAGAATTTCAGTATCATTAGCAACATTTCGATTGTTCTGTGCTTGGAAGAGCTGCAATCTCTCAGAAAGAGCCAAGTGTTGACTATTGGCACTTCTCCTTTCCAAAGTGCCACCAAGCAGATTTGGGCCTTGAACATCTCCTGCAGCAGTTGAGTCAATAACTGAACATGTCTCATGAGGAAAGCAAGTTTTCCTTGAAATAAGAATATGGAAATTATTTTATCTTAAATTGAAGTTTGTTTTTAAAAAAAATTGTCGTTGTTTCTTTGCTTCAAGCACTTCTGTGGTATGCACTGGGATTTTAGAATATGGTGAAACAAATTGTCTGGAGCAGAAGCTTAACTTCTATGTTTAAATGTTTTAAAAATACCTCATGTATAGATTTCAGGCATTCCAATAAACAAAGAATTGTGGAGAACAGACTTGTACTGTTTCCATCAGGCACAGTAAGAAGACTATATGTTCTTTTAGCATCCAGTGTTAAAGAAAAGTTATTTTTATTCATGGTTTTGTATTGATTATTTGTTCCTTCTAAAAGAAACAATCATGAACCACATAGTATCAGAAATAAACAACTAGGCTGTGGTTTTACTGTCTTTCCTAGACTTCAGTTTTTCCTAATGCTTTGCAAAGTTAAAGCTCATGGACTGGTTGTACAGTGGGTCAATGGCAAAATAAGGTATCTATACATTTTTGTCGTCTTTCAGCATTAGAAACTGTTTAATCAGGGCAGAGGGATTTTGATCTGGCTGCCAGTTATTTATCTTCTACTTTTTCTTGGAACAAGATAATTTACTTCTGTCATGAACTCTCTAAGAGCAGAAATCAAAGCCTTGTTCTGAGGGAGAACTTCCCCAAAGCAAAACAGAAACCAAACCAGTCTTGTCAGAAGTATTACAGAAAAACAGTAGGCTGGACACCTAGGCTTGTATCTTATCAGCAGGAAGAATACAAACAGTTCAGATCTGCCTCTAAATAAGTCATTTTCCCTCACAGATGTGCCCTCACACCCCTGCCAGGGGTGCACCAAGAAACTGATGGCAGTTAAAGATGACACAGGGACAAAAATGCTGCACAAGTCAGCACAGTCTGGGAAGTCATAATTATGGCCTTGGTCTGTATTTTTTTAAAGGACAATGACAAATTTATCCTTTCCTTTTCTTTTTTTCCTTGTACTACAAGCCTTTTACTGGTGAAGGGTCCTCTACAGTACCTGCAGAATGTAGAATCATAATTAAATAGTAATCAAAATGTAAATCGGGGAGAAGAGTGTTAAATGTGTTTTCTAGGTTAGCTTAGACTTTAAAAAGTCCCAAAACATCTCTATCTCTTGAGGCATTTAGCATTGAAGTCTAGATGTGGATAGCATGAAAGACTTCCAGGGATGAAAGTGAGAGCAAGGATGGTGAAATGTTTACAGTCCTATTCCAAGATGTCTCAGGGTAAGGAATATATACACCAGAAATGTTTTCTGATAGTATGGAATATTCTTCAGGACTATTTATTTCTAAAGATCACACAACAGATGAGAAACCCTGCATCTGGAGGGTATGCATCAGACCATCACATGCAAATCAAGCAGAATCTGAATGAATGAGCACAGAGAAAAGGCAGCTGTGACCTCAACACTGATGTGAACCAACCCAAGGAAAGCCTGGGATATAGCAGCAAAACCAGACAATGACTCCTATTTTCTGTAGGAGGGGAGATGGATATTGGTGCTTTCTTCTTCCCATGGGAGGAAAAGGGGAGTTGCTGGTGATGGGAGTTGGTTTTGGATGGAGATACAGAGATCCCCAAGTCAGTGCCTACAAAACATCAGGGCAGAGTGAAACATGGGTTCATTAGCAAAGAGGCACCTCAAAATTTATCTGCCATGGAAAACTGGAGCAGGAATCCTCAGTGCATGTGCTCTCCCCACTTATGCACATTTTATCCTGACATGCACAAAATAACATGAATGCCTAGAATATGACACATATAAATAAAGAACAGCCAATATAACTTGAAGATAATATTTGAGAAATGTCCTCTGCAAGGCCTTGCATCCCCACCTGCTTGATGCACTCATAATATTCCATGGAGAGAGAGTGACAGAAAAAGTGGGAAGTTTTTTAAAAATTAAAAATAAAATAAAATAAAAAGGAGAGATTGAAATTAGATGTTAGGAAGAAATTCTTCCCCGCGAGGGTGGTGAGGCCGCGGCACAGTGTGCCCAGAGCAGCTGTGGCAGCCCCTTCCCTGGAAGTGTCCAAGGCTGGGTTTTATGGAGCTTGGAGCAATCTGGGATAGTGACATATGTCCCTGCCCATGGCAGGGGATGGAACTGGATCACCTTAGAGGTCCCTTCCAACCCAAACCATTCTATGATTCAATGAGCAACAAGCAGATCTTCACACCCCAAACAAGAATCTCTGGGCCCCTAAACCAACATTAGAGGGTCCTGTAAGATCTGGAAGCTACACAAGGCATGCCTTTAGACAGGCAGCACTCAAGGATGAGCAGCACTCCAGGAATGACTCTGGGATGGTCCCACCTCACCCAAAACAGCACAGCCCTGCTTTTTCCATAGGAGTCCGTGGCTCCTTGCACCATGGCAGTGATTTAGGACCAGATCAGCAGCCGTCTGCTGGGAAAGGAGGGAAGTCAAAACAGAGCTAAATTCACACCAGCCTCAGCATGTGGCTTTTGGAGCTCCTTGCAAACAAATCTCTCGGTATCACTCGGTGATTGCAGCCAGATGGGAACGTGGGAGCAGGCAGGAGCTTATCTGACGGACATAAAGCTATAAAAGGTGACACTGATTTTGCACAGGGACCACAGTGGTCTGTTCACTATTTCTGCATCCATTGCAAACACAAGGGGGAAAAAAAAAAAACGTTTGAGGGCCTCACACTGCCCTCCCATGGTTTCATCCCAAACTGGCCACGGCAGCCCAGGAACGCAGATCCAAGTCACACAGAAATGAAATTTCATTTCAGGATATTTTCACACAAAGCCCTCCTGTTTTATGCTGCCCAGCTGTGTACACAAATGCCCTCCATATATAACTTCCAGTGAAAAGTTAATGAAATGGCTTCCTTGCTCTCTTGCCAAAAATATAACTGAAAGTCTAATCTCAAGACTTTCTCCAAAATAGCCCCTTTTTGCACTAAAATTCTCATAAATCAGAAACATTTTTGTCTAAAATAAGCCTGTTTTCATTGTCTTGCAAATAGTAAAAAGTCTAGCCCCAATTTCTTTAATCCACTGCTCCAGCCAGCAGATTTTTTGCTGCAGGGTGAAATTCAGCCCAGTACTGAGGGTCAGTGCAAGGTCAGCACTTAAACCATAAAATAGGGCTTAAGTGGTAAATAGAGCCTCTGTTCAGGATTATATTTCACCCCTTAAAAGGACTACATTTCATATGAAAAGAGAGATTTACTTATATCATAGACCTGGCTGTAGTGGCATTATTACAATAATACCTTATTCCAGTATTAGTCCCATTGGGTGAGACTGGGCCACATTTCTTTGTGGTACATCCCAACACAGGAGCAGAATACTCCTGAATTCACCAAAACTTCCCACAGCCTGGTCCTGGGATAAAGGGAAAACCTTTCTATATGGCAGCACTCAAAATTGCCTTTTTCCAAAAACACCTCTCTCCCATTTACCCAGGGGCTTGAAGAGACTTTTACAAGCATTAATAAAGCGGGAAGGACACAATGCCACAAGACTGGTATTGCAGAAGGAGAATTGTCCTGGAGACACCCAGGGAATTTCCCAGTTTTTACAACCTTCCAGTTTTATCCCTGGTTTGGGAGGACTGGAGTAAAAGTACAAGGCTTTTACTTTTGCTGAGACTATTCTCAGCAGAGTGTTTTGATCTGACTTGCATCCCTTCATTTAGGGAGTTAAATGACATTTTTAGAATTTCTTCCTAAAATTTCACAAGTCACTGAATGCAATTTTACATACAAGCTTGGACACTTGTTTCCTGAATTTTGCTGACTTGGGTCCAGAAGCTTTTTTCACTCTCTTCTTTCAGCCTGAATTAAGTCATTGCATTGAAAAGCTTTATAGAAGACTGATAGCAAAGAAAGGCTTCTCAGTTTCATGTAACAGAAAATGCCAAATACTTCTCAGATGAATGTTCTAATCCAAGCAGACGGGTTCCAGATAAGAACACCACACACACAAAAAAAGAGCACATTTAAAAACTGATGACAAGGATCCCAGGGGGCTCAAATTCCTGGAAGATGCCTTGTCAGCTTCAGGACTATGACCAAATGAATTAATGAAGACAACCCTTCCTTTAAGTTGTAAAACAGCAGATTTAAAGACTCTTCCAATGGAGAGGGAGTATATGAAATCTGCCATGGTCCCAGCTCACCACTCCTAATTACAATATTATAAACTGAGGGGTCCTTGACCTTTGAGCTGGAAGATCCCTGAAGCTGTAAGACTTTGGATGTACAGTAAAGACAAGGGTATTTCTCTGGGTGATAGTTTTAAAGTCTTAAAGGTTTAAAGTCATGCTCCTCTGTGTGGATATCCTGGATAAACATTCATGTATATTTTTATAATAGTTATCTAGGTTTGATTACCTGAAGTAAATTTATTCTACAAAGGAAAAGTTTCTTTCATTCAACTGCCAGTGCTGGGGAATACCTGAATGTATTGCTTCATTCACTACTGGAAGTTTTCCAGACCAACTCTATTCTTTGCTGTACTTGGGCAAAATATTCAGAATTTTGCCCATTATTGTGTCAGTAGAACAAAACATGAAATAACACTAACGACACTCTTTAGTTGTTGCATATCTCATAAACATTAAAGCAGAGCCCACATATCCAAGGGCCTCCACAGCACTTGCTACTTAAGATGGCAAACTGGTGCATGGAAAATCTTAGCCTAAGGGTCAGTGTCAAAGAGATGAATAATTCCATTAAAGCAACAGAGCTGCACAGGCTTGCAAAAAATCTGATTTGTCCCAATATGGTTAAGAATAGATAGCACTAATCATCTCAGGGCATCATTGCAGCAGGAGAAACAAAGCCAGGGCTCATTTTACCACCTCGGTTCATAGAGGAAAGGGTCAATGCCAAACTGGTCAGCTAGATCTGAGACAGTGCAAGCCCATCACAACAAAAACTATGCAGGCCTGATTTGAGTTAGAAGGCAGAATAATCATAGATTATTTGCAGCCAGTTTTCAGGAAGTGTTTTATAGGCCTGGGAGATTACACACTGGGATGTGGAGCCAAACTGACAGCCACAGTCATACAGAGGTGTAGAAAAATCCTTATTGTTGGAGCAGCTCAATGAAATCTTCACATTAAATATAATTCGATTATGAAAAAAAATAGCCCTGCCCTCATCTGACTGAAGATTTCTAACCATTCTCTAAAATACAACTGCTTGTAAGTACTCAAGACAAAGTGCTGTGTGGATGGGCTAAATATTGGGCAGGCTGGTGGTCTATTGCTCTTGAAAGATATTATAGAGAACAAGATCAGAAGTGAAATTAGTTTAAATATTTCCTGTTAGCTGAGATTCAACAGAATTATTTTCCATCTGTTTTTAAATGAGTATTTAGAACTATGTGCAAGTGGAAAGAGACATTAAAAGTGACTGCTCTAAATGATCAGTAATAAAATCCTGGACACAAACCCTTCCTCAGAACAGCTTGGTGATGGGATCTGGGACTTCAGATCTGGGCTCAGGGCACATGAACACAGGAGAGTGCTCAGATTCACTCCTTCCAGAAGAAGGCTCTCATCCCCAAATATCAGACACTCTGTGCAATATCATGGTTTGAAGATGCCCAAATGCCTCTGTCTGCTCTGACCCCTTAAAGCTCATTGCTCCAGAGACAGAGGGAAGGACACCTGAGTCAAGGGATGGGCTCTAATCCTGCCAGGGAAAGTATTCAGCTATCAGTAAAAGTGGAAAATCTTTGAGATTCAACATCCAATCCAACTTTAATTCCTTGTTTCCTCCCCATCCCCTCACCTTTTGAGTCCCAGGTGCCTGACCCTCTGCAAGCACTGTGCAGAGGGTTGAACCTGGGAGTCTGCTGGACAGAAGGGAACATGCAAAAATGAGGTGCTGAAGCCCCCAGTGTCACCTGAGTTCCTAATAACTCCTACTACTCCTGAGATTCATCTCTTTGAAGAGAATTGCACAAGGCCTCTTAGCCCCTTAAGTGATATTTCAGTGTTGCAGAGATCTTTGTTACCCTCCTAAACTAAATTAATTTTTATTTTATAGGAGTCAAACAGACTCTTAGGGTCTCTTGATTATATAGTCTCATTCTAATTTCAGTCTTTAATCTGAATAAACACATTAGAAAAACACAGACACAATTAACTTAATCATAAATTCAGATGGATTGTTTATTATCTGTCTACTTAATGTGCTTATGATTGCAGCAGTTAAACATGATAATGTTGTCTTCTCTCACATATAAATGAATACACACAGCACAGAAATATGCCCAGGAAGAAAAACTTCTCCCTGAATACATCAGTGGGCTCCAGATACAGAGAAGAAGATGCACCACTCACTGCTGTGCTCTACAGAAAAACAAACATTGCCATGATATTGTTGAGACATGAGAGAACTAATTACTGACAGATTATGTTCTTCTTGCTATAAAAATTATATATAAATATGTCTACAAGCAGCTTCAAATGGAAGGAGATGCTACTGCAGCAGAGAGGCAACTAGGAACTCTCTCTGCTTATATCACTGCACCTGCAACTCAAAGGAAGTCTAGATTTTGGGTAAATAGAACCACTTGAGTTCTTCAGAGTAAGGTACAGGTCAAATCAGTACCTTCCAACTGAAGAAAACTCAGACATCAGATTTAGAGAACTTTCTGCTTTGTGATCTTTGCAAATATAGTTGTCTTAAACAGAAGTTAAACCCTTCTAGCACCAAAAATTTTGTTTAGCTACATGCCCATGGCAACTAAAACTTGTGCCAAAATGCTTTCATGTATCCACAAATGCTTGGATGCCAGAATTTAAATTGGAATATGATTCTTCCTGTTCCTACAGCATATTGAATATGAATAATTATTCAAACATGCATCCAAGTTAAGTTGTTGATTATTACTCAGACTTCCCTGTCACTAGTTTTTTAATAACCACACAGTATACCATGATGAAGTTTTATTTGCCATCAGAATATTCAAGTTCTAACTAAATTTAAAACCCACTACACTTTTCCCCCTCAAACAAGAACCACTGAAATATATCTACTATGAAAGCTCATGAGCAAAGAGGAAGAAGAGGGAAGATAAAAGAATGAAAACTCAAAAATCAATTCAAGTCTCTTCAGTTTCACTTTCTCAACAGTTTCCCTCATCTATAAATACTAAAAAACCCAAATTTCCTTATTGAAAGAAAAGAAGTTGTAGGTTAATTTTGAAGCTCTGAAGTCCATGCTTACTCCAGGAGTGGGTAAAACAATTTAAGAGATGATGAGATTAGGGGAAGAAAGCCAAGAGAATCATAGGAAAAAGCAATTATGGCACCTGGTAGTCATTCTGGCTAGATGACGTGGTGACCAAATTTATTGTCAGCAGATATTTTAAGTGCTTACTATTTAAAAAAATACTATTGCTATTGTAAAACAAGGCACATAAAATCTAGCATAAAATATTTGAACTATATCCAATTCAGCTTCCAGCTAAGCAACCTTTTTTTCTTTTCCTAGTTTATTTATGATTTAAATAAATAAGTAGCCCATGAGCTTTAGGAAGATATTCACTTCACACTCTTGGTCCCCAATTTTATGATCAGCCCTGTTCCATCAGAAATGGTAACCACTGAGCACAGAAACTCCAAACAGCAGTGGAAGCTTCCCCAGCTCTGCCTTGGAGGGAATCACCAATACTTGCAGAAGGATAGTACAGTCCCCATGCCTTGAAATTTTTTCAAGAAAAATAAATAAAATATAAAATCTCAGCAGTGGTTTTTACAGTATGACACAGCAGTATTACTTGCATTAGGCCAATTTACCACTTATGATAGCAGTAATAGCACTAAAAGCCAATAAAAGCGGTCTGTTCGTTCAGAGATTGGCTTTTATGGCTTATTCTAAATATTATCAAGTGAATCAAAAGCTGTCATTATAGTGTCTAAAAAGCCTTCGTACCTTGTAAGCAAACAGTGTGACTTTGACAAATAATCATTAATATGCCTGTGTGAGACCAGGGCTAAAAGAGAAAGAAAAAGGAAAACCCAATATTTCACTTTACATAAATCATTAAGATCATTACAGTTAAATTTCACACAGAATAAAACAGATTTATATGTACAATGCCATAGTTTTCCCAAGTTGGGGTTTTTTTATCTCTGTACATTTTCATAAAACAAGAGCTTGTCAGAACACCAAGCAATGGATGATTGGACTACAAATGTGCATCTTCATCAGCTCTGGGAAAACAAATGGTGCACGTGCCTAGGCAGTGTCATTTGGGCCACATCTAACCTAATCTTCCCTTGACCTTCATCCTGCCTGCCCAAAATTTCTTCCTCGTGTTCTCCTGCTGCTGAACCTGACAGGGGTGGTCTCTCAAGGTCACACCTCTCACAGCCAGACATCCCTACTGGCTCTGTAATGCCCCCATTTCCTATTGTATCCCCTTGGGTAGGCATTGCCTGGGCTGCCTAGGGACAGGGAGGAGGATGGACAAGGTGGAAGCACGGCAGGAGCTTCAGGACACCCCGTGGGATGGGACATCACACATGGGGAGGGTGAGCACAACATCACATAGAGTGTAGGTATTGGAAAAGCTGGGCAAGGATTGTACAAGAGCCTGATTACACAGTCCAGACTTTTCTCAGCTAAACTGTTGATACATAAACTAATTAAACTAATAACTAGTGTTAATCAAATAACAGTAGAATCTTAGCTGTGCACACACCATGTTCCCCTTCTGCTCACAGAATGATTTTTCAGTGCAATGCCAGCATGGGCATTTGAGAGCCCCAGTTTTGGTGAGCACCCTACAAGGAGCCTGCCCTTAGGTCTGCAGGGCACAGCACTTCCCCAGCCTCCCCTCAGCCCCCAAACCACCCCCAGTGACCCCTTAACCACCCAGCCAGACATGCAGGCTCCAGGCACGAGCCTGGGACGAGCTCAGAGCCCTGGGCCAGGCATGGCCACCTGTCTTGTGGCCTTGACTACAGGGCTTGGGCAGCTGGCTCAGGCATTCCTGCTCCCACAGGTAGTGCTGTGCCTCTGGGAGGCTTTTTGCCCGCTCTATTTACAGTTCTGGAGCCCCCATGGATGGGCAGCTGGCACTGACAGCGTTATGTGATCCACTGTCCAGCTGCACATGGACAAACGGGAAGATGTGGTGCTGCTGGGCCAGGGGAATTCTCCCCCCAGCACGGCCCTTCAGCAGCCACGTGTGCTTTGCAGGCAATTTATGAGAGCACAAAACCAGCAGACCTCCCATTCCAAGCTTCTAATTTCTTTGGCTGTTTTTCTTTTTTTCCCCCTATGAAGAACTTCCCAGAAACACCGCATTAAGAGTGAGTTAGAAAGATCCCAGGCAAAAACTGGTACTCCGGGTTTTGCCTAAGTATCCTAAACCATGGTAGGAAACCTGTTAGGATTTACTACCTGCTTGTGTTTATCCAAGAAGAGGTGTATTATATCCTTTAAATCTACACCAAGTGGAGCTGCTTCCCTGAAAAACCCACCCATTGAATTATGGGTTTGATTGTTTCAGCCTAAAAAGTAAAAAAAGCAGGTAAGAGCTGCTGATCTACTTAGAGCCACAGAATATTTTGGGATGGAAGCAACCTTAAAAATACCATCTTGTTCCCACCCCTGCCATGAGCTCAACCTTACAAGAATAAAAGGACTTTGGTCCATCTGAACCTCATGTTTCAGGCAGAGTGCAGCAACTACCAAGGTCCCTCCCAGACCCAAAACACAAATTAAACATCTGCTTTTCTATGCCCAGGCTTAGGTGTTTTAACAGAGGATCAGCTGTGAAGACCTAGAGAACAGAAGCTGCTCACTGAAATTAATAATGCCAGTGTTCCTCTCCCAGTATCTTGCAGCGTTGATTTCAGTCCCCAGCATTTCTATAAAATGAGAGAAAAAGATGTTGCCACTCAAAGATTTGAGCGGTTTGGTCTGTTTGGTTTTCAGGCCGTGGGTCTGCAGCGCATGGATTCATCACACACAGTTTTCCTGCATTATTTTTCCCAAGGCTTCAATCCTCCCATACTTCAGCCCCACCTTCATTCCTGTCACACTCAAGTTTTCTATTACTGCTGAAGAAAATCAGAGCACAGGACACTGCAGGTTGCTGTGCAACCCAAAACAACCCATGCACATGCTGACAAAACGAAAACATCAGATATGATTCTTTAGGCCAAGATTTCAAGAGGAGAGTCACCAGAATTACTCATATGCCTGAAGTTATCCTTGTGCTTAGGCCTGCTGCTGAGTCTGCTTCTGATAGAAGATGAAGAATGCCTTGGTTTTGATTAGAGGCCACATCTTGGCTATAGTGTTGCACTGTTTCTAATTGTTGGTGTAGTCAAGAAACTCTATCCTTCCACTAGAGACCACCTGGAGAAACACATTCCCCACCCCACCCCCCTAAACTTCTCCCAGGAGCCCAAAACTTGGCATTTATATAATACATATTTTCCATTCTCCCCCCACTAATGAGATGCATTGATATTTTTACCTGCTTGTGCTGTGTTTTGTTAATGGGAAACGTTTCAAACGCTGCGTGGTAATGGGATATGGGATTATATATTTATTAATCTCAAGAGCGCTGTGTAGACCATACCAATAAGTTACAAGCAAACTGGCAGCACAGGGTTTGAGTTCTGGCAGGGAAACTCTCCCAAGCTTTGCTTGTTGGGCTGCATTAGGCTTTGCTTTAAAGGTTTGTGCTGAGCTGGAGCTGCTTGGGTCAGCTGTGACGCAAAGAGACTGCACTGACCCCTCTGCTCTGGGTCAGTCCTGTCACAGCCAGGGTGACCTGGTGGCCAAGGAGATGCACCTTGAGCAGCTGATCAACATGGTTTGTTGCATAATATAGAAAATCTTGTTATATTCAGAGAAATTTAAAAAAAAAATGTTAGCCGAGGTGTGCCTCCATTGACAGAAAACAGCTCTTTCCACCCTTGGAGATTGTGTTTACATGCAGTGATGTCTAAATCTGTCTGTCTGTGAGTTTACACAGATGCTGCAGTCAAATTTCCCCTGCAGCTTCCCTCCTGCCCCTCTAGGTCAGCCTGGAGTTCTCAGCTAGGTGGCTTTTACAGAATTAAAGACTTTTTTTTTTTTGCACAACTGAAAGACTGTCACTTGAAGATGAAGCCTGATTCACCTCCCAAAGGAAAATCAGAGAAAGTTTGATGGATCTGCCCTCTGTAATAGTCAAGTTTGTGTGCAGCAAGAAAAGGAAATAAAAACTAATGGAAAGAGATATTTCCTCTAGGATCAAATCTGAATTCTTCCAAGAATGCATTCCCAGACTTTACTCAGAAGAAACAGTTGTGAGGTCAAATGATTCACAAAGTCCAGCTTTGCTCAGGCACCTTGTTTTCCCTTATGAGGTAAAAAAACCTGACAAATTTTTACTTTTCACTTGAGGTTCTCAAATCCTTTTCAGCACTTAACCTCCAAAGCAGCCTATTTGCTCCATGAAGGTGATTAATAGGAGTGGGGGTGAAGCAATTACTTAGAAGTGTGATTGCTTTAGGTATATGTAATACTTAGATGTTCTAAATATCCAGCTTTATAGGTAGCTGAGACCCTTGACTGCAGTTTCCAGTGCCCAGCACTTCTTAATGAACTCTGCATATAGCCAAGAAATAAACAGAAATAAATTTAGCACCCAAAATTAATAGCTGTAGATGAGGTAAAAATCACAAAGGACTGACACTGACTTTAATGAGAGAAATGAGTCCTTCATAAAAATGCCAGTACTGAATTGTTAGAATCTGGCTTTCCCTGATTTTCTGTCTCATCTTCTGTTGCTTTATCACTCTTAAAAAATAAAAAGTGGCAACACCTACATTTCTGGCCTGTGATAACCTTGTTTGTGCAATACCAACCTGTTCAAAATATTACATTTCATTTTATCAGCTCTGAACTGAAGCCCTAGAATTGATTGTAAAACTAATTCACTCCTGAAAATAAACATTTTAGAGGCAGATGCTCACAACTTTGTACATAAATTTTAAGTGTCTCACTCCAGGACTGGTCACTCTGCCCTCCTTCTCCCATCAGTGTCCCCACTGGAATTTTGTTAAAAATTAGATCTGAATCTTGTAATTAATTCCAAATCCAGGATTCCCTTGGACTGCCAGGGCAGAGACAGCAGTCACCATTAGCCAGGTACGATCCTGGAGTTGTTGGCATGGCTCTTGCCTTGGAATGTATGTAAATTTACATTACAGTTATTTAAGCAGCTGATTTTAAACTGCTTTCTTCATCTACATTGCCCATAATGTACATTATAAATTCCTTATTTTCACTATGGTGAAGGCTGCCTAAACTCCAGCTGGATAAAGACTCTATTTGCTTTGTCTAAACAGTGCAAGTTCTACCATATTCAATGACTACTGGAATTATTGTGTGATCTTTTCAGCTTCTAATGCATATTAATTTGTAATATACAAAACCCTTCAATAAATAATTGTGCAGACTGAATAAAAAAGCAATTTAAACTTTTTCCCCCCCCTAACTGGAGACACTTTTTACAAATAGTTCTTTTAAGTAGTCTTAATAGTATCTCTTTAATATTGCCATTAAAATTCACCAGAGTTCAAGAGCAGAGCAAATTTACATCTGTTAAAATAATGGAATTGACACTGATATTACATCATTGCTATTTTAAATAATCATTCTTCATAATTCTAACCTGCTTGCTTTAAGTTGCAAATAAAGGGCTTGTTCCTACTTTCATCAAAGAGGATGGCAAAACTCCCTTTGGCTTTCAGGGAGCAGCAAGCACCTAGATTTAGAGACAGGGCTCTCTGCTGATGTGTTGGGGTTTGACTGCGTTCACTAATGCTGCAAAGAATAAATCCCTCTGGAGGAAAAATTACTGACAGGGGTTCTGTGAGCTCCAGACAGAGAGGATAATTGTGCTGGGCTAGCCTGTTCCCAAAAATCACAGAGCTCTATAGACTGCTCCGAGTTCCAAGGTACTTACAGTGTTTTTGCTTATTTTCACAAGAAAGCAACATTTTATATAGGTGTTTTTTGCCATTTTAGTGCAATTTTGTGGTTTTCCTTCCTTGAAATTTTGGGAAAGGCTGTTTGAAAAGGAGCATAACAACAACCCTCACAAATTCACCTTCTCTTGGGAGAACATTAGAACCTTCACTGAAATTACGTAAGTGTTCTATGAACAATTCAAACTGAACCTAAAGGAATTAAAAATATACACCATACACAGCTGGAAAGGCACCTAGAAGGTGAATCAACATAGTTCTTTCCCTGATGACATCAGAAAATGAAGCAAGGAATTTTATGCAATAGAGAGGATAAAGGCTATACCTGACACTATTTAAAAGTGGAGAAAAAATAGACTTTTCATTATCAATTTAGCACTCAAATGAGCACAGTTTTGTACCTGACTTTACCTGAGCTGCTTTTGTGTTCTTCAGAAAAAATAAATCTGTGTCCACATTGCAGCTTATCACCTGTAAAATCACCACAGTTCAGCTGCCTGCGTAGACCTCAAGTTTTCAGGGACAGAAACATTTCACCTGTATCTGCACTGAGCATTTAGTGTGACAGATTTCTGGCCATGGCAGAAATCACCAGTCACTCCTCATAGCAACTTTGTGCTAATGCACCACTGAAATATGCTGAACATTTACAGGACAATAACCACCAGCTGAGTCTTAACCATAATTTTGCACTGCAGTAACGGGGCTGTTACATGTTATCTGGGAAACAGGGAACTTTATTAGCATTGTCATAAAAGCTAAAGCAGAATCAAGCCCTTGTCCCAGCACCACTGACACTGCCTATTATAAATAAGATATCCATCAAACATACTTAGATCCTAACTGAAATGGCAATTGCCTTGGGTGTCTTTAAGGGTAATTTGATTTAAAGGAAAACCACATAAGGGAACAAAATGTGACCCTTTACTGTGAAGAAAAGCAAAAGTAAGCAGTACCACCAAGACCAGAGGAAAGAAATTATTCCAGAAATACCAAGTTTTGAAGAATCTGCAGTGCTGACTTCTTTACTCCACTTGGAATTACTAACCCATTCTATAACTTTCCACTTTCACAGTGGGACACCTGCCCTTGTGCTCGTTTGGGGAAAAGAATGGAACACAGCTTGAATGCTAGGGAGATATTTTCCAAGCAAGGATGATTAGTCAATGCTCTGCCCTAGGAAGTGTTTCAGGCACTGTCACTTAATGATGTTTAAGGAGAAATAAGAGGGAAATCACCTAAGGGTTTAGCCCACAGAGATTTTCATGCCATGAAGGCTGGGTCTAGCTGAACTCAGATCCTTTGCATCTGCATGACCTGTAATCCTTTTTGGCACCATTCCTCAGCTTTAAAATATTCCATCATTCCCCCATGCCAGTGACCCTAAGATAAGATGTCTGTGCAACCCAACCTTCAGAATGGTCCTGAATCATACAGCAAACCAGGGAAGGGCAAACTAAATATGTTACTAATATGGCTTTAGGAGGAAACTTACTTATTTTGTGGTTTTCCAACCATATTAATAGGAGGAAACATATACCTGACATGGAAGAGCAGCTGTTGCCACAATTCTTCACCACAGGAAGAAGGAATATTCAAATACACCCATCCCTATCTAATTAAGCCTATATTACACAGACTATTTTTATATCATAAATGTACATTCTAGAGTCTTCATTCCAACACCGTTCTCTTCCAGCACTAAAACCTGCTTATCTGAAGAACTCACGTAGCTGCAAAAATTTTCATTGGAAGAAATATGTTCTCATGTCATCTATTTTTGGCTTTCCATGCTGTGACAACAGAGGCTGGCCTGGTGTTTCTATATCTGAATATTTCTCAGGTAGCAGAAGAGCTGCCGCAGATTGCCTGGCACCTGCTCGAGGATGAGGTGAACAGAAAGCAAAGCAAAAGTATTTTTATTTCATCAAGAACATTTTGGCCAAGCCTTATTTGTAGAAGGTAAAAACTGAGGAAAGTGTAAACCTATGGGGAATGTAATCTTTTAATATTTTGGGAGCATGAAACAGTGAAATCAGAGTTCAGAACTAGAGCAGGTTTAAGATACAGTGGAGCAAAAGTGGCAGGTGCTGGGGAGAAATATCTTTTTCAGGATAAGTGTTTTCAAGATATGGTAGTTATAGTTTGTAGTTCTAATCTTCTTTGAACAAAATAATTTCTAAGAGGGCAATATAACAAATATGGAACACAAATGCCAAAAGAAACCTATTGCAAGTATGAAACATCAGCAACAAGCCTGTGGCTGCTGAGTTAGGAAAAATAACCCCAGTGTACTTAGATACATTGTCTTTTGCTAATATACTTTTTGAAGATCTGACTTCTTTTAATAGAGCAGCTATTAAGAGAAACTAATTATGATTTTATTTTTTAAGGGCCTGGATTTTCTATTTCATGTATCATCCTAACTCAGGAGAAAGGCCATTCAAGCAAATGAGATGAGGTTGGTGTGAACGAGTTTAAATGATCACACAAAGGCCTCAAGATATTTATGGGTGGAATGAGTCATTCCTGTTCTGGTTGGGTGATTGCATCAGTGGAGAATTAGTCTATCATCATGCAGGGCCTGAGCCTCCATTCTCTTACATCACCATACATCAGCAAGCACTGTGTGAAGTTGGTCAGTGTTTCAGTAGCCTAAAACCAGCAGGTTGGCAGAACTGAGCCCACAGCCCCAATTCCACACAGCAGTTGTGCACTGACTCTAAAGAGGCTGCCCCACGTAAATCAGGAGAGCATCTGGTCTTTCTTCTTTAGTCTGTTTACCTAAAGTAACTTTGCATCGTTTAGTAAGACCTGTTTCTCATTAAAAGTGTGAAGTAAGCGTGGTCAAAGAACATTCTTTTTCTAGCAACACATTCAAAAAGGTAGGTTTTTTTCCCCATGAATCTCCAGCAACATGTCTACGAAGGAGACATTAATTAGATAACACAAGTTGAGCTACTCAGACTCCTTTTCACACTAAATGCAGATCTGTGAGACACCTTCAGCAAGCCAAGTCTTGGAATACTTTGCAATGATTTCTGGGTAAAACTAAAACAACCATGCCAGAACCAACTGGATTTTTGCCATTTTAGGCACACACCAGGTTTGGTGGTGCTAGAACAACATGTGATCCATCCATCTTATCTCTAAGAACAGGCAATGCCTGTTCTTAGAGATAAGAAGCCAGCTCACAAAGTGTTGTGGTGACTATCTAGAGTAGATTATGAGAGAAAGAAATGGCTGGAACATCTCCAGCAACTGTTGGAGTTCCCAAGAAGTTTTTTCCTCACAGTAATGACTTTAAGGCTAATTAGAGGCAGAAAATCAAAGACAAATTCCCCAGACACCAGGTGTTTACCGGAAAAATCTCTTTCCCAGCCAGACACCATCCCTGTTCTCAGTGGTCTCCAGGAGCCTCTCCCCTACCAGGCAGGAGGTGCTCTGCCTCCTCAGTGTGTCTGTGCACTTCTCACTTTGGAGAACTGGGAAGGCTTAAAATCACCCTCAAGGTGGAGAAAACCAAGCGTGGCTGTTGCTTGGATCCATCTCAGCAGCCCCAGGAGCTGGCTGAGAACCAGGGTGAGGATCTTCATGCTGAGGGCAACCAGGGCATTGTGTCCTGCTGCTCTCCTGTCCCTGCCCAGACAGAAGTCCACCACAAACATGAACCTGGAGAGCACTGGATTAAAACAACTCCCAGTGCACTTCTAATTCCTACTATTCCACCTTTTTCTGATGATATTTAAGCACCAAGCATTGCAAGTATTGTGGTTTCATATTCATGTTATATTTTGCTAGTACCTTATAGCGTTTGTCTGCATTAAGTGGTGTTTTTTCTCTTTTCCCACAAATAAGAGATGTCTGCACCACAACATAACCTTTGGGCAGCTCTATTCATATCTAAAGCCTGAGGATTTTTGGGAGAAAAAAAAAAAAAAGAAGATTACATATTTATTCGGAAATTAAATGAGATTAATAATTTTGAAAGCAATTTACAAATAGCAATCAGCCACTGCAATGAAGGTCAAAAGAAAAAGGACACATTAGCAATTGAATCTCTTCCCTTCCTTTAAAGTTTTAATGCTGCATACCTGTTAATAATGGGAAATATTCTTCTTCAAGAGTAGCATTTTCAAAAATTGGTAGGATTCTTTTGCTAATTCTAATCTTCTTTTAATAAAATAATTTGCTAAAAAGGATTATAAAAAAGCATGAAAATGAAATGCCAGTGGAAACATACTGCCTATACAATAAATAGTTAATGTATTTTCTAAATGAATGATTTAAAATAGCTATTAAAGTAAAGAGAATGAGCTTATGTTTCTAGTAATGACTTCTCTGCCTCAGAATGAAATCTGTAAATCCCTGATTGCAATTTCACATCCCAAAAGAACAAGCAGTCCTGGGACCAATGCTTATTGCCTTTATCATTAATACTAGCACGCTAAATACGTAATTTTTATATCACTGGTTTGAATATTTAGATTTATACATGTGTATGCTTTATATTTTAAATCCCACACAACCATTCTGTCACAAAAATAAAGCTCCCCTTCAACAAGGCTTTTTTGTACGTACATGTATACACAGACTTTCAGTATAACTACAATTTTATTCATAAGAGTGCATAATGATTCAGGCTGTGATTGTTAATAAAAATGCATTTCTAACCATCAAATTTGAGTCTATTATTCTAAGTTAATTGCATTTGCCCTAAAGAGACTTGCGACTGGCTGTCAGCCTATTTGTGTCAGTTCCATTTTATTCATCAGTCAATCTTGTCTCCTCTTTTTTCACATCCCATATATTGATCAAATAGATTTGTTAGCATGCCTCTGCAGCTTTAAAAAAGTTTTTGTTATTTGTCAGGTTTATTTGATTACTATATTAGTTGAGTGTTATCTTAATTGTTATTTCAATAGAAAATAAATGCCCTTTGATAGTCCCACAAGATTCCCATTAAATATAATCCATATAACAAGTTAGTGGATGAAGTGAATGTGGTAAGAAAATAAACACATTAAGCCATTTTTAAAAGGTGGTATTAATCTGCAGCTGTATTGTACTTGATCCAAAAGACAGGAATAGAAATAAGTACAGTGTAAAACAATTTTGATAAACATCAGTGCCGTATCATTGCATATTATGCTATGCATAAAATACCTTAACAAAAAGATGTGTGATATAAAATAAACTGAGGCCATATCTGGAAGAATGGGGTTTGTGGTTATGTGTGAAATTGAACTGTATTAAATATGGCTTTTGACACTAAAAATTAGGCTAGAGAGGCTGTACACAAAGGGAAGTGCTGTTATATGGGGCAAATTTTTGGTAGGGAGAGAAAAAAGGAAACCAGCTCTCAAGAAAGTATTTATTGCAGCAAAAAGTAAGCATTTATGCAGGTAGCTTCTTCCTCCACAAAGGTATGATACACAGTTGAGTGAAATAAAGGAGAGTTTAGCTAGATTAATACTTGTAGACAGCATCTTGTGCACATCAGACCCTCAGTTTTGGTAATGAAGTCACAATACCAAGATTTTTACTGCAATCTTATCTAAGGGGAAGGTGATGCAACCAGTTTTCCCTTATGAATGTCTCAGAAACCTGTCTCTCATATCTTCATTATCAGCAAAGTTACATAACCCTGGCTCCTTGCCCAACCTTAAATCTGGGATCTGCCCAGCTGGTACCTGAACTTACATAGTGTCAGAAATATCATCTCATTTTAAAAGATATGAGAAGTCCATATGTTTTAAGATAGCTACTCAAGATAGAGAAGCACTGATTTAATAAAAATTTTAGGAAACATAATCTACTGCTTTACCTGTATTGCAGTACATTGACTGAACCCATTACTTCCTGAAACTGAGATGAAGAACCTTATGAAAAGCTGAGTTTCCTTCATTTCTTTGGCCAGGATTAGTCAATCATCTGACTTCAGAGAAGTTTGGGTTCTGGTCTGAATAATTATCTATAACCAACTGCAGGGAGAAGGGATGAGAGTAGGGACAAAACCAGGCTTTCAAAAAAGCAATTTTTTCCTGGCTTAATCTCTTCAGTCCAGGTGAGATGACATGCAGCAGGATGGGTTTGTCTTCCATTGATTTCTGTAGGAGTTTAGGCAAGACTGAACAACAATCCTACCTATCAGGTAGAGCTGGAATGATGAACACCACCCCAAGGGGGACCTCTCTCATTAGAGCAGGAGCATTTTTAAGTGCCTATACCTAGCTGAGGATGCTTGAAAAATCCAATTCCCAGACTGTTTTTCATCTGGAACCTCTTTAGCAGTATTTCATACAAAACTACTATGCTAAATCTTCAGATGCCCTAAAAAAACCCTCAAATTTGCAGTCGTCCTAGAGCTGTTAGCAACACTCCTGTGATTCAGAAGCACACGGTGTGATGGTAGTTTCAAGCTAAACTGTTATGACCAGCTAGTATGGAATATAAACAGGAACAGATGAGAAGAATACAGCCTCAGCATTTGAGACAACAAAGAAAGACTGAAATGATTGCTACATAAAAGACATTTCAAAGACCTCCCAGAAAAGCAGGCATAAAAATCCCCAATAAAAAGGCTCAGCAAGAAAACTGTCACACCCCCTAATCCTCAGCAGACTCTAACAAGATGTTCGCATGAGCCAGAGATTGTCTCCTTCCCCAGAAGACAAAAGGCACAGAAATCAATACTGTCTAGCATAGGATTAGGAGGCAAGAGATAGATAAAAAGGATTCCTTAACCTTACAATTAGAAACCCCAACTCTCCAGCCAAAAAGATAATCAGAAACAGACTGCAAACCTGTGTCACAATAATTGCTGCATCTTTTACTCTTTGAAAACTGATATTTTCAGAAGATTTTTTTATAATTTATTGCCACCCCAAGAAAGGTTTTGATGGCCACTTAGCTGCAGACAACTGCTGTGACCAAACCACAATTCAACACACATGGCAATAGAATTATTTCCTAGTCTTTATGTTTTAACCACCTCCAACCAAGCAAAAATTATATTACCAATGCTTGTACCAACCTCCCAGTACATTGTACCACTAAAAGCAAAATTATATGTAATGCACTACTTCTAACAAATGATCAGCTTACTGTGCCCTGAACCAAACACTTCCACAGATTCTTCATGCCAAACCTGGCATAAGCATGTGCTCTGATTAAAAAGGAAACAACTTAGTTGTTATAGCAAGCGTCTTTAGCTTTATTTGGTATTACTAATGCTTTTAAACAGAAGGCAGGGTACTGGCAGGAGTAAAAAACAGACTTGAAGGGGGAGGAAACCTGCAGGCTGGAAAGAAGCTGCAGTCTCCTAAGTCTGACCCTCCTGCTGCAGATAACGAGTGACCATAAGATGTGAGAGCTGGAGAAGTTTGCTCCATAGAAATTTCAGACTCTGTCAGAAGCTCAGCAAGGCAACCACAAGACATTGACAGTGACATTGATGAAGCCTATATTAACTTACAGCAATTACTCTAGTACCAAATTATGTATGCTTAGGTACTGAATGTTCCCACTTTATAGGGGGTTAAATAGCACAAGCTCTTATTGAGGGACAGTCAGAATTTAAGCAGTCAGCACATCCAATGTTACAAGACATTCCTGGTCTTCCTGGTGCTTATCAGGAGAGGAAAAGTCAAATAATTTCTTTTTTATCCAAGTGCAAAACACTTGCAAACCATCACTTCATGCTCCTGTGAGCCTACTGTCTCCTGAACACCCTAAATTTCCTGCCTGAAGCTAACTTTCCATGGTTTTGTTCAGTGCAAGTTAGACACTACCTCAGAGCTGCCTCATGCTCTGTGGCAGATGAAATAATCCCTGTAAGTAAACTGCTTGAAACCACTTAGAAAGAGGCTGGCAGAGATGCAACTTAAACCATTGTCATTTGTCATGGAAAGACAAACAAATCACCCTTCCCAGGAGAGTCGTGACTCAAAATAAACACATGGAAAAAGGCATGAGTTTCTGTTCCCTTTTTAGCAAGCTCAAAGGCAACATAGAGCTTGTCTTACACATTCTTGGAGAATAAAAGAGAGAAATGATATCTACAGATTTCAGAGTACATTTTCTGGACCTGAATCCAGATGGGAATACGCCATTCCCTGAGTCCACCCCCAAAGGCTGAAGCCAGGCAGAGCAGCCCAGGCTGTGAATCAAGCAGGGAGCAGAGGGCAGTGTGGTCTGCACGGTGGCAGAAGCAAATTAATCCCTTCTCAGACACACAGCTCCCCAGGGACTCCATCTCTTGCTGGAGGCAAAGTGTCAGAGACTCACAAGCCTTTCCCTACAAGCACACTTGTCCCCAGGCCACAAGAAGCTTCCCTGCTGTCCAGCTATGCTGGAATTGACTCTGGGAATATGGCCCCCTGCCTGTTATCTGAAAGTTATTTCCAGATAACATTTTCCTCATTTTATAGCAAGGCAAGCTACTGGTTAGCACTATTAGAAGCACAACTTGAGACACAATTTGTATTCAGATCAAGATTTACCAAAGAAACTGCAAAACATTATTTTTGTGGCCTCTGTGTGGCCCAAAATCCCACACCCGTCGGGATCCCAGTGCCTCCCAAGCATTCAGTCATCTAAATGAGAGCTACATCCTCCCCTCCAAACAGAGGAGGAAGGCACAGTGCTACAGGCATCACCAAGTTCTCAACTTTGCCAGTTAAAGATTTTGAGATTCTCAGAGGTCATGGTGGTGAAAGTTAAAGATTTTGAGATTGTCAGAGGTCATGGTGGTGAAAGGCAATGCAAAAGCCTAGAATAACTAAAAAGACAGGAAGCATTGCTATGCTGAAACGGAGAAATAAAGATGGGTGAACTAAACTTGAACTTTCAAAATACCCTGAACCCATGGTTCAGAAAGCTAGACTAGGGTTATATTCAACAACTTATTCCACAACCTTCAAAAGTCCAGCACCTTTATCTGTAAACCAGCAGAGATGAGAGAAAGCATACAGTTTAGTACCAGTGGTTAATGAAGGTTTTACATAATTAAGATTTTCATTTTGGTGTAGGTATCAGCTACAACACTTGCTATAGTTTGCCCTTTAGCCAAGCATTTCCATCACCTTTAATGGGCATCAGGATGTCCCTCACAGACTGAGGCAGATTCATTTCACTGGTCAGGTGCATAAAGACAACTCAAACATGGGCTACCAAAAAAACAAGACAGCAAAAGACAAACTTTACTCACTCAGAAACTCAGGGTTCAATGCTGCATCAGTGAATCAGGATCCCCAAGCAGTCTCTGCTCTTTTGGGTAAGACAAGTTGTGTCAACTGCATGAAAATTGCTGTATTCCCTGTGGAAAACACAGAATTATAGAATCACTTTGGTTGGAAAACACATCCAAGATCATCTCAGTGAGAGGCCACAGGACATTAACTAAAGGGAAGGGGTATCTGCTAACTCCTATTAGGAATTATTTTTTAACATATTTGTGAAGTCAATTAGGGGACATCACTTGACTTTTCTCTCCTGTGATAACAATACAGCTTTGAGGTGTTCACAAAACACCCATGTGGGATAACAAAGGCACATCACCAACTGAGGAGCTTCTGCTGCTTAGTGAAACTTTATTTTTCCATTATTTTTTCAAACTGGGCATCCCCTTGGACACGCAGGTAAACCCCTCACCTTCTCAGCTCTTAGAGCAGGGCATCATTTCAGGTGCTGAGGAGCACCTTCCATAAAAAAAATTAGCTCAATAAGTCTAATTCTATCGGGGGATGGAAACAACACTTTTTCCTTAATTTTTTTTCCTCTGTTTCAGCTTTCAACCCATCTTTAAATTGAGATTATTTTTTATGTTAATGATGCTAAAGAAACATTTTGAATTTTACTCAAAACAGCAGTAGAAAGACAAAAGTGTTGCGCAGAGGCCTAAAAGCTTTACAGCATGAGAATGAGCCCATAATCTCACCACCATTCTCTTATGAAAATTGAGTAAGAACTCCAAAAGGGTCAGCTTAGGAGCCACAAAAATGCTGCTTATTCCCACTTGCAGGATCTCACTCGATTACTTTGCTATCAGGCAACCCTTAAGCTGCCTCCTTTCCAGGGCTACTAATTTTGCACATTACCTGGAGAACTGCCATGATGTTGTTTGCCCTCTTTCCTCTATTTATCTGCTAAAGGAGATGCAAGGCCTGTGGCCCCCTCCCCTCCCAGCTGAGGATGTTTTCCTAACTGAGGCTTCTCATACCAATTAACACCATCTGAAAGCCTTTAGAATGGGGAGATATGCCAATTTATCTGCTTTCTACCCAGCCACTCCAGAAGTGGGTAATGCTTATCTGCTCCAATTACTTCTGAAAATGTCATTTGGAGCATCCCAGATGGAGCCAACTCAAGAGACCTTTCAGATTTTGGCAGTGGCCCTCAGCAGTGCTCACCATGACCATTAATTGGGGTGTTGCTGATTAAAGGACAAGTACACCAGGCTGGGCAGCACCCACAGGCTGGGCTCTTCCAGTAGCAATGAGCTGGCTGTGTTAGAATCCACATAATCCAAAAGTTTTACAAAGCACCTTGGCCCCATTAGGAATGGACACCCAAAACCCCATTGTTGCAATCAAAACCTACGCCCGATGGATTCAATACCTCATGAGGATCTGCAAGACAGCTGGAAGGGGGCTTTTGGCAAAGGCATGAAGCGATAGATAAGGGGGAATGGCTTAAATCTGAAGAAGAGTAGGTCTAGAGTGGATATTAGGAAGAGATGTTTTACTGTGAAGACAGCAAGAAGTTGTGGATGCTCCATCCCTGGAAATGTTCAAGACCAGGCTGGATGGAACCTCATCTGTTGGAGGGTATCCCTGCCCATGGCAGAGGGCTTGGAATAGTATGATCCTTAAGGTCCCCTCCAACCCAAACCATTCTATGATTCTATTTGTACTGGAAGCACACACGATGCAAACTTTCTCTGCTACTCAAGGCCTTGGTGGGCAAGGTCAAGATGTTTGCCTGCTCTGATAAAGCACGAGGAGGTAAAGCATGCTGTGCAACTCAAGTCATTCAGATGGTACTTTTGGCATTTCCCCCCCCTCTCCTGCTTTTGTTCTGTCAGTCTGAAGAGAACAGCTCGTGTGATGTAATTTAGAATGGAGCTTTTTTAAAGCTTTCACTCAGGAAAAGCTTCGGGAGCTCTGGGGGTATAGCTTAGCTCGGAGAAATAGAAAGAAAGCAAGTTTGCATTGACAGCTTGATCCCAGAGAGAGGTGGCTGCCTGCTTGTCTAACAGGTCCTCTGGGTCTGGATGAGGCAGAGACAGAGGAGCAGTCATATTAAGTGAACGCGCGCTGCCAATGTTAAAGGAACAATTACCATTATTCTGCATAGTTCACTGTTTGCTACTGCTATTTCCTTCAATAAAACCTCTTTTCACTTGCCAATTGGAGCTTGTCATGTAACAATATTTCTTATGCACAATACACATACTAAAATGCCCCTGTGTTTTTAATACATTTATAGTTGTTAACAATAGCAGTATAGCGACAGAAAAAACTGTGCTTGCTTTGAATACAGAACAGATTGAAAAAGAACAAACCAGTGGCCCTGCTCTGAAGGATTAATGGGGGTTAGATTTTGCCTAATCTGTGTTAAAATAGTGGAACCTCTTCCATTTCTTTGACACATCTTTTTCTGATCACGGGCCTGGGCTGTGGCCTCCTCATTTGGACAGGGTTGTACACCTGAGCCTTGTGCAAAACTTCAGTGATGGTTTTGATATCAGGGAGCGTTGGGGAAAGCAGTGGGCTCTCACCTGTCCCTGAGGAGGACGGACAAGGGGTGCCACTCCTGTGGCTTTGGGAAGCCCAGCTTGCTGAAGGTTGCCCAACAACCCTTCACTCCTTGTGCACAGACAGGTGGGAGCTGTGCTACCGTCCAGCAACACCTGAAACTCTGGTGTTCACTGCCCACGTCAGAATAACAAAACTCCTGTGAATGCAGGTCCCGGTGAAGCAGGACAAACAGACAGATCTGGAAAGACTGGCATTTCCCTGGGGCTGTGGAACTCTACAGCTCTCCTCCAAGAGCTCACACAATGCAGACATTGTGCTACTGCTGCACTTGCCAGCATCACAAAGCCAGGTGGAAATGACCGCAGCGAAGGTGCCACGGTGAGAAGAAATTACGTGTTTGCACTTCTGAGCAGGCTGAACCTCATATTTCATGCACCCAAAGGAACAAGCAGCTGTTCGGAAACCTTTGTAGCACAATCATGAAGGAAACTTTCTTCTGCCATAAGAGTCGTGTTTTCTAAGAACACTATTTTCTTCAGAACAAGTTAATATACACAGGAAAAGACATCTTGAGTGTTCCTGACTCTCCTACACTATCCAGGAATAGTGATAGACTGCGAGTTTAAACACATTCTTCCACTGCACAGTGAGAGAAGTGTGTTTAGTGCTGTGAGCAGAACACTTACCATGCTTGCCTTTGCCAGAGCCGGCAAGACTACACCGTTCTAAGAGTACTTATTACATACATAAGTAACAGTGGATGTCATCTGTCTGCCCCCAGAATAGATGTTCTGCATCTTTAGTGCGGGGGGGAAAAAAGGATTTGTGAAAAGATGCACAGCATGATACATCTTCAGCTTCAGATATTGCTGATTGCTTTGTCTGTGCCTTTTTCTGAGGAAAAGAGCAAGGAAACCCAGAGAAGGCCACCATGCTGGAAGCTGGTTTGGAGCCTGATCTGAGCTGCATGGAACTGTTTTCTCTGACATCTGGTGGTACAGGATCAAGCCCTTGCAAAGATAAATAAGTGGTTTTCCAGCACGGTCCAGCACAGCCTGTTCTGCAACACCTGGGGAGGTGCTCAGATGGCAATAAGATTAATAATGTTTATTACAGTGTGCAAGTCCAGCTCCCAGTTGCGTTCCAGCACAGCATGCAGGCAAGAGGGAAACAAATGGAAGTGTTTGCTGGAAAAGTCTCATAGAAGACATAAGACTCTCACAGATTGCCACTCACCAATGGATCAAATCAAAGAAAACTTTTATGCCTTATTAGAAGATGTGGAGGGCTGTAGTCATATATTATCACGTGTCAATTTACCAACAGTAGAGCTCTAAGGACTACCTGTGAGAAATGCTGCATCTTCTGTGATTTGCAGCTCTATTCCACAGCATTTAAATATTTGGATTCATTTTAAGAATATATATGGGTTTGATGGTGTTAATATATGTGGGTTTGTTGGTGTTTCCCCCCACCAAATGAAAATGGTGACAGTCTCAGAGCAACTCTGGCATTAATGCTGTGCAAGGATATCTTTGTGACCATAACTGTGTGTAATGCCTGCTTTGGGAATAAACTCTTGGCACACAACTTCTGTGTCATTCAGAAAGCAGCACAGTTGTCAAGGACCTTGGGACACGAAAGGAAGACACTGTGCTGTCTTTTCATTGGAAAGTTCACAAATTCTGCCTAGAGATCCCTCTGATATTTTCACTTTTCAATACACAGTGATTACCAAAAATAAAACTGAGAATTTTAAGTGCTTTCCAAATTTAATGACACAGAGTTTTACATGGAAAAAAAATCTTTTGTAATAAACTCAGCATTTTCTGTTTTATATTACTTATAAATTTCCTCAGCTAAAAAGTGAGTAATTACATGAGGATGTACATGGGTGACACCTACCTTTAGTTACTGTGCCTGTGTATTAAGTAAAGCCCTGTCCACTTCTGGCTACTCAGCTCAGGTTAGGATTTTGTTTCTGAAATTTGGTCATATTGGCAGCCAACCTTAACCTCATTGTGGGGTGAGTCATTAACCATGAGAGGAAGGAAGAGTGAATTAATGCAGCAGTGACATCAAGGCAACAACAACAACAATAACAATTGTAAAGTTTGTTTTTTCTCTGCTTTCAAAACAGTAAGGTCAATTCAAATGGGACAATGCATCAAACCTTCCAGTTTCATTCTGTGCAGTGAGGAATAAAGAAAATTTGAGAGGCTTGAGTCAGCCCTGCAAAACAAGATGTCCACGAGGGATGTGCAGGCAGCCCCATCAGAGGGTGGCCTCAGGGGCTCTGTGTGATGCTGTGCATCCCAAATCCCAGCCTGGGGAAGAGGAAAGGGACTGGCACAGACACATGGTGACTGGGGTGACCTACTGACATTAATAAAAACAAACATTGCTAAGCCCTCCACTTGGAGGGAGAAGGACAGGGCTGTGTGATTTCAGTTCAGGTTCAGTTTGTGACTTGTTCTGAATTTTTTAATTATCCCTTTTAGCAAATATCAGCAGAGTGCAGTTTTAAACAAAAAGAAAGAAACAAAGGTATTTGGAAAGCAGACTTTATCTTCATTTACAACACTTTTTATGGCTGTTTCTTATAATAGGGCCACCACATACCTACAAGGTCCTCCCCATCCCTGGAGTGTTCAAGGCCACATTCCACAGGGCTTGGAGCAACCTGGTCTAGTGGAAAGTGCCCCTGCTCATGGTGGGTGGTTTGAACTAGATGGCCTTTCAGTCCCTTCCAACCCAAACCACTCTATACTTCAATAAGACCCCCCCCAAAAAATCCAGTCTGGGGCTTAAATACAGCTTCAGGTATAGCCACTCCATCTCAGTGACTCCCAGAGAGGATGATCTCTTTCAAGGCCTGCTGGAATAACAACAGGGTGCCAGGATGCTCTGATCATAAAATTCAAAACAGGGAAAAGATGATAAAAAAATTACCTAACAGCAAGAAGCATGTGAAATATCACGAGATCCTGCTGCTCCCTGGACTACCCCCAATTCCTGTAATAGATTTATCTCATGGAAGCCATTCAAAAAGTCACAACTGCCAGGACAGAAATATGGACCCAAAGAAAAACATGACAGGGAAAGAAAACAGTGGCTGAAGGGGAATTTGGGAGAGCTGATCTACAAACAAGACCTGAAGGCTCCAATAAGGCTCTCCTGAAAGGTGCTCAGCAGTATCCCACATCCAGCCCCATGGGTTTCAGGGTTGCCTTGCCTGTTGATCAATTACTGTTGTGTTTCTGCTGCAGTTAGCACTGGTACCAAAGCTGTGAGGCTCCTGTGACAATTCAGTGATTTATCTTGGTGCTCATCACCTGAGGGCTCCTGCGGGCCTCGCACCAGGCTGTGACAGGAGGCGATGGACAGGAGGGGCTCTGGGCAGGCCCAGCCAGTGAACTCACTGCGAATTTTGCTGTTGTGGTCACTTAGGCCATGAATTATGTCCATCCTTTAACACAGATGATGGTGTCTGATGCAAAAAGAACTTTGGACTTAGCACATAAAAACCTTTTCATAAATTGCTCAGTCCCCCTTCTTGCAAAGTCGTTACAACTGCAAGGTGTAAGAGAACAGCATAAAATTCACACTGATCCCTTCAATTCTTTTTTAAGCATCTTTAAATGCAGCTTTTTTCCCCCTGCTATACATCTTACTTTTTATAGTTAAAAGTAATTTTAAAGCAAAAAAGAACATAAACAATATACACTGACTCTTGACACTCCATTGCTTTTTTAAACTAGAATAATAAAAATTTGCAAATGAACAAAAGAGTGGGAGGAAGATATCTGATTTACAATGTTTTTGAGATAAAGAACACTATAAAAAAAGATCAATGTGAATAATAAAGCATTGTTAACTGAGTCATGACATTTCTATTCTCAGTGAGGATTTGAACAGTAGAGCTCTGCAAATGAGCACCTTGTGCCATTTTCAAAGTGGGAGGAAGACATATAATTATAATTTTTAAAGTGAAGAGAATTTTTTAAAAAATCTCTGTGAAAAAGTTTATTGAAAAACATATCGACATATCAATATGACATAAATTACTTTAATTTTATTAAACTGGGAGGGGGGGAAAACCTCTTTTTGAAGACTGGCTGCAGAAAGCATTCCTTGAAAAGAATTTTCTTTATTAAAAACTCTTTGCTAAGATGAAACAGCACTGAATGTCAGCACTACCGTATATTTATTCTGTAACTCTTCCAACAGCCGAGATCTATAAAAGAAACATATTTTCAAAACAGTTTTAACCTCCATTGTCTTGATCATTCGTATTAACATTTTTCATGTCACCTATTGAAATCCCTTAAAGGAACCTTTTATTCAGTCAAAATTAATGAAGCCGTTTTCTTAAACAGCCTCCAAAAAGTAAAAAGGACGTAATGTTGTGCATTTCATTTGACATACGTTTTCTGCCATTTCACTTATTTCTGTGATGAGAGCAATACTTCATATTTATGCTATCAAGTCTGCAGAGAAAAGTGATTTTGAGAGAGAAGAAAACCAACTCTGCTCTTGCTGTGTGTGCAATTTAAATCCACAGCGAAAATACAGCATTGATCAGATTACTCCAATTGAGTCATTTAGTGCTTTGGCATTCCTGAAGTTAGGGCCCAGCTGTGAAATCATACTTGGGGCCAAACATTGCTGTTAGGTGAGTGCACATGGCTCCCATTTTCTTCAAAGGGAATGACACACATGGCCAATATTTAGCTTTCACCTCTTCCATTCTTTAGCTAGCAAAGCCAGAACCAGTGGAGTATGTGCAGGCAATTTAACTGAATTAAGAATACAATCAAGATTTTCTGGGACTTACTAGTGATTTGGGATATATAATTCAATACACATCAAAACACAGATGCTCAGCATATTCTGAAAATCAGGCCATCTCAAATGTCTTGCTTCAAGCAGGTAAAATCATAAATTAGTCTGAGTATTTTGGCCATTGGATCCTAACAAACTGGGTGTAGTACACTTCTTCAAAATTATAAACTCCAATTTCTGGCTTGGCTAGGATGCCTGGGAGAATTACAACATCCCAGCCCATTTTTGTTCCTGTGTTGGCACACAGTTCTCCCCTGCCATTACCAGTACAGGACTTGAACACAGTGCAGGTGCCCTTCTGCAGCAGGTGACCCCTAGGGAAAATCCAGCTCCTGGCTCTGCAGCTCCCCTGGGATGCACTGAGCTGCTGGGATGGCCCACAAGACTTATAGCTAAGTGCCATGGAGAGAAAAAAGGATGCAACCCAAAAAGCTAGCTGCCCCATGCTGCATGCAGATCTTCATTTCAACTCAAGGTCAAGTGGAAAACTTTTCTACCATCCTTGCTGACTCTCCTCTTCACTTTCTCCTGACTCCATCTGTTCCTCACCCATCTCCTTCGTTCCGCACTCGCCTCCCTCTTCTTCCTGTGTCCATCTGTTCCCTCCTTCCTCGACACAAGTTGGGGAAGGGAAGTAAATTCAGTCATTCACTGAACAGATTTCAAGATGAACCCCCTCCCTCTCCAGTTCTAACTTCATTCATCATGGTAAAAATTATAATGAATAGAAATGTTGAAGGTGAAAATTTATTAGGGATTGTGTTGCTTTCTTATATGAAAAGCAGTTAAAGCGGCATATAAACATTGGCTTCATTCATTTTTTCTTAATATATGGCATAATTAGTGAGAAATATTAGTGGAAGTGCTTGCTATGCAGTCCATCAACACATGCCTGTCAGAGCTTAGGATCTGGGCCAAAAGTTTTTGCCAGTCCTGTGATAGATTTACAATAAGCCTATAGAAGACTTTACAGTTAGTTGGGTCACTAATTCATGAAGTTGCAATGTATGCAATGAGGTCAAAAATACACTATTGATAAAATACCCCCTCCCGGGATTGCACCATTAGCTTTGTTACTGCAACAGCAAAATAAAGTAAACCCAAAGCTCCTGTGAATTACCAGTCCATCATCGTAAATCAGTAGTGAAGCACTTGCACGAGTTCATGATGTCATCTGAAGCCCGGGATATATTTATAGCCTTGTGTACTATTTCCTGTTTCCCCATGACAAAAATAAACAGTCTCCAAATCCCCTGCATCCTTCTGCCTGAACTCAGCAAAATGTAATGGGCACGAATCTCTGAAAGGCCCTGTGATATATGGGTCTGGAGCAGATCCCTTCTGATGGGCCACGGCGCCCGCGCTCCCTCCGGCCTCTCCATGTGGGCAACAGCAGCTCCCATGGAGTTTGCTCCATCTGCTGCACTCACTGCTGGGATAGTCCCACATCTCCTCCTACTTTGCCTCCCTGACACTTGGAGAGAGCAGGAAAGGAGATTTAAGCCTCCAAGCCTCAGGCATGGAGTGAACCGCCTGGCAGGCACATCCGAGGTGGAGGAGCTCAGCATTGCTCCATGTGGGGACCTGGGCTTGCCACCACATGGACCTTGGGCATCTTGTCCACCAAGACTGACAAGCCATGAAGCTTGGAGTTTGGGCTTCAATATCCCCTCTCCTCCTTTACTCATGATTTGGGATCCTCATTTAAGGTTTCTGAGGTATTCGGGCATGGATGATGCCCCACATTTCATCTCAGACCTCCCAACTCTCAAATTTTCTGTACCTACCTGAATTGGTGTGTTTGCTGTGATCCTCTTCACCTCTTCTTGGCTGAAACTTTCTGTCTTGGCAGTTTATTTTTTGCTTCCTTTCCTGAAACGAGACAGAGGGTAACACAAACAGCGCACCATGCCATGTAACCTCCCTCAGCAAGGAAGAAGATTTGCTTCTGTTTGACCTCAGACCAACAACTCCTGAAGTCAATGACGGCCACTGAGTGGCTGAGGGTGATAGCTGAGCCAAACCACATTCATTTGACACTTATCCCTCTTCAATTTTGTTTTCTTCTCTCCACCAAGACCGTCGCACCAGCTCCCTGCCTCTACTGGCCCTCCCTGGGGTGACATCGAGCAGCGAGGACCATCCAGGTAAGCTGCTCTCCCCATTCATGCAGAGATACTCCCTCCCTGGCAGACCATTAAATCCCTTAAATCATCAAGAAAAAGTGTTTTGTTTTTCTTTGGCTTTTGCCTTTTTCTAGCACTGCTGTAAACCCTAAGGTTTGGGTTTCATGGTTCTATGAGAACCAAGCATGGTCAGATCAAGCCTTCATATGTACAAGTTTTCATCCATCAGGTCTGATGCAGCTCTGCCTGTGTCATCAGGGGACTGAATGGACATGGCACACAGCTCTTTCAGTGATGAGCATGTGCTACATTAAACAGACAGGTAGCGACAGCAGGGCACAGGATAATGAATGCTGCACTCAAACACCAGCATGCCTCAGGGGAAAATTAAAAAGTTACAGGTCCTAAACTGCTACAGTTTTTCACACAGTTTAGCATTAACCCTTGGGACTCCTTGCTACAGGGGTGTGAGACAAAGAGCCACTGCCAGGATGGATTTGGAGTAAATGCCAGCACTGAGCAGAGCCACAGGCTCCCTTGTCCTTTGCTTGTAAGAGGTGGATGAGCCCTAGGAGGGTCAGAGATCAATTCTCCTTTCCTTCAGTGGAGTCTCCTCCTAAACAGGTGCTCCAAGAGCTGCTTTGGATTACCTGCATTGCTGCAGTCCCTGTTCAGCAGAACAGAGCTCCTCTTAAACCCTCTGTCCCTTATCAAAAATAGACTTAGAGCCCTCATATACCTCTATACTAAATCTAATTTCAGAAGCGTGCAGGGAAACTGCAGACTCCTCTTCTCCAGGGCTGCAAGATGCTGGTTTGTGCCTAAAGCCAGAGAAGAGAAATAGAGGTCAGGGGACATACTGCAAATGCCAGTCTTGGTATCACTGCTCCTCCCCATTAACCAGAGGGATCTGGGGCTGGCATCAGTGCAAAGTAAGTGATTTACTTTGTGCTTCCATGAATTTAGACACTTGTAGTCAGCCATCTGAATCGGCCAACTCCAAAAAGAAAAAAGAAATTCCATGTGAGTATTGAGACTATCTTTAATACAAACATGGGTGAACAATCCCAGTCTTCTACTGCAACAGCCAAGGCGAGTCCCAGCTTCCCCATGTGAGGAAGAAAGTTGCTACTTCATACTACTTAAAAATGGCACATTGTGGGGGTGTACCTTTAGCAGCCTCTGCCTAACAGTCTAACACTGAATAATCTGAGATTTCTTCATCATGATACACTTATTTTTCCCTTTAAGTTCACTTCATTGGTTGATTTCCATACATTAAAAACACAGACATATGTGGACATTTGAAGCTGAACACAGGCTCTTAAAAGAGAGTTGCAAAGTTTGACCCTCTTCCCATTTCTAATTGTAATTTGGGATTTTTTTATATTCTCATTTAACAGTAATCATAAATACTATGAGTGTATGTAATATATTTTTAAAGCCTATTTGGCTACATCTATTTGTTCCAAACTCTCAACCTACTACTGTTCCATCCACCAACAAACTATAATAGGGAAAAAAAAAAGTGCTAACCACCTTTTTTTTTCTGCTGGTCTAGCACAATCTTTATTTCTTCAGACACTTTGTGCAAACATTAAATTGATAAAAGACATAATGTAGATGGACCCACAGCTGAACTGAAGGTAATTGCATAAAAATGAAATGGAGACCTATAATTGTACACTGCTTTAGCCTCTCCTGCAGTGTTTTCTGGAAGCAAGGATCTCGCTTGTCATAGCAAGTTGCTTGTTACAGTGATTGCGTGAAGACTTGATCTAGCTGTACAAGACAAGTATAACATTACTGAAAGGGAGCTTTTCAAACTAAGAGTCTGACACTAAAATGTACTGTATTTTCCAAGATGTAGTATGCTTTAACAAACAGAAGAGTCCCTGAGTGACAGCTTTTGTTACCCTTTTGTTTGATGGTGCTGTATTGAAAAATTCAGGTTATGTCTATGCCTTTCTATTTCTGGTTTTGATTTCTCTTCAACAGCACTTCAAGAATAAAAATTGACTCCAAGTATGAATAGTAGAAGTCGGTGGATACAGTAAATGTCAGTCTGGCATTTACTGATTACTTCTGTCAGACTTTTTTTTCAGTCTCGCTTCTTGAATGCTTAAATGCATTCTGTGGGCCATTGTATTGTTGCAGAATTGGGAAACTCAACAAATATATCATGAATTAAAACATATCTATTTTACATTTTTGAGCAGATTTTGAAAGTGGAAAATAATAGTTATCCTTGCCTAAGCCTTTTGATTTGGTCTGTGTGTATCCAAAGGCTAAGGCTGGGTGTAGCTCTCAGTGTGAACAAACAGGCCCCATTTGTGATATTGGCACCTGGCTAACAGGTTGGGCTTGCGTCTTTTGGACACACGAAACAACTCTACTTATCTCTCAAATCCTTGCTTCCCCCCTCTTCAAGCTTCATGGTTGCACTGTTTTTTCACTTACCTGCAATCCATCCATCCCATCCACATTTCCTCCTCTCTCTGCAAGGATTCTGGGGGAACAGCTGCAGTCTCATCAAGGTTTCATTCTCTGTCAGCTGTTCCTTGGCTTTTCTTTAACATGGGTCAGAAGTCAAAGGTACATGAAAACCAAGAGATATGCAGGGCCTCTCTTCAGACTCCTTGCAGGCAAGTGCAGTTGAGCCACTTCAGAGCACTTACTGTTCCTCTCAGAAAGCAGCATTTGCAAAACTGAGGTGTTTGTAAAGATTGATTTTCTGTATATAGATCAAGAGCAAGCATATCACAAGATTTAAGTGAGATAAAAAGTGAGGCTGTGCTTGATGTGAGGTGCAAGAGTTAATCAGCTGTAGATAAGAACTGATGAGGTTTTATCATCCCCGCCATGGAGAGAATGACTGTGTTTCTTGGCCACTTGATCACTTCAGAGATCGAGTGAAACTATATATCAACCCATGTTTATCTGTGCCTGAGGAGTTCTTCAGGAATAAATTGAACTCAGAACTCTTCTTAACCTTTCCCCTAGTTGGGGCTTAATTTTAAGCTCTCCCTCTGGTTTTTGAGCTGCCTCTCTGGCACACTGACAGCATGTGAAGTATCCCATCTCCTAGTTGACTTCCAGGCCAACAATGCAAGTGGGGATGAAGTTATGAAATAAGGAATCTGGATGCTAAACAGAGACCATCTGGCTGTCTTTGCGACAGGATTATGAGCCACGGTGAGCTGGCACATCTGCATCCAGGTACTGCCCACGTGCACATTGTTGGTTGTTAATTTAGGGAAATGAAGTTGCAGCTGAAAAATAACAAGATAATTATTTTGCCTTCTTTTATGTCAGAAATTGAAGTTAGGATATCAAAGTCTAAATAGATGTCAACTTAGGCAATAGTTCTGTTTTCTTTCCAAACCTGATCCCACCCACTGGAAATGAATTATTACTTAGCCTCTAAGTCCTCTGAGTTTAAGAGAAAACCTTAGAAGGCAAGTTCACAAATACCTTTGCTATGAATAAACCTCTTTAAAGAGACTGGAATCATTAGGTGAGAAGGGTTAGGCCTTGGATGTAAACAACTGTAGGTTTGAAAATTCTGCATATGTTATTCTCTCAGATCTCTGCCTTGGTATCACAGTCTTTTTTTTCCTAATCCCACCAGATAACCAGCTTACAAATGAAAAACACACAGATGAAAAGCCTATGAAAGGTATTGTTATGAGTTCTGTCGCAGAATTCAGCATCACAGACGCTTCATCAAAGGGTACCAAAAATGAGAAGAAATTGTCAGATGCAAGCAGATCCTCCATTGCTTCCCTGGATAAATGCAGAGAATTCTCTTACATTGAAGATGATGCATCAGTACATCAGAGAGACAGTGACGGTATGTTTTATAAAACAGATCACATTTGAGCTGATTTCTAAATAATGCCCACTGCAAAAGAACTATGTATAACCAACTCGAAATTAAATGTTGAACAGGAGGTTCAAGAACATCGCCAAAAGCAATGTTAAGTTGCCCTGCAGACATTTGTGTGATAGATGAGAATTTCTAGAAGATGATCTTAAATTGTCAGTGATACTAAAGTCATAGAAGACGAGCTTAGAGCTTATTGTGCCACAGAGCATTTGTACTTTAGCAATGAGAGTTTGCACAGAGGCACCAGTGTCAGTATCAGATAAATCTATTCCTGGTTATTCCAGTGGATGTTAAAAAAAGGGTCTGTGAAATATTTCAGAAGTTTCTTTTGAGTGCCTTTTGCAATAATGGATTAGTGTGTTATATCCAATGGAGCTGGGATCTGTCGTGCATATCATTTGACAATTCCTAAATTAAGCATTTCTAAATAGAGACCAACACAATAAAGTGCCCTGTTCTCCAAGAATCATTAACATCTCTATTGTGTCACAGATCCTTAAAAAGGGATGTCTATGATACATCTATTGGAATATGCTTAATTTCAGAGAAGGATCTGAAGTATTTATTTTATTTAGGGAACTTGTCCTTTTGTCCTGACACTTCCTATTTTTGAGCTTGAGGTCTCTCTCAGCCACTTCTGGCACACAGGTGTGTACCATATGATGCAAATAACAGATTTCATTCTCCTTAAAAAAGCTAAATGTGAAGGAAATTAACAACAACAACAAAAAAACCCAATCTGTGCTTAATTAATAATGTTAAGGGCTGGATAGAAGCCAAGAAAACCAAAGGAAGACAGATTTGTGGTTGTCATTGCATACTCAGCTCACTCCACTCTGACAAGTTACTGCTTATTCCACATACACAAGGCCAAATCCTGTTTGCTCAGAGAACCTCTGAAGGCAGAGCAATAGATGAGGAAATTGGTGATTATTTTGTTCCCAGGGTTCAGATAAGAGCAAATACAACACTCATAGGTCTCACCAAGGATGACCAGAAAGGCTTCAGCAATCTTTGGACCAGGGTTGTTCAGAGCATCATCTGTGTGAACAGATGCCACCAAACTAGAGCAGGAAAACTTAGAGATGAGGCATGCTAGAAAAATTATTATAAATTCTTCTTTTGTGCTAATTAATCTAGTAATGTAGAGAAGGAGAGCTGAGGTCATTGTTCTCACTGAGATAAACGCAGTACAGCCGTTTGGCAAACAGCAGGGAAAACAGAGGGGAAAACAAGAGATTGCATCTTCCTTTATGCAGTTTGTGGCTAATTTATTTTCAAATATATAAATGAATGCATAGGAATGGATGTCTAATTGCTAATATCTATTATTTATATACATTACCCCACTTAAAACAGGGCCAAAAAGCCTCACACATGCAGATTTTTTGAAATGTGTTACATCCATTATCACAGTTCATGGTGTGTGCTCTGATGGGAATTTAAAAGCATCTTTACTGCACATCACAGAGTCTGTGCTGAAACATTACTTTATTATTAAAATCTTGTGCTTTTTGTGTGCTCTCTTTCCTGGATGAAGCCCTAAGAATCCTATCTATTCTCTCCAGATTACATAAGCACCATTATGGTTAACATATTCAGGGGAAAAAAAACTGTTATTAAAAAATGGATCTTTGGAGATGGAGAAAAAAATTGCCAAATCCTTAATTGAGACATAACTTTGAATTCTGTCTCTCACATCTATGTATAGGAAAGAAATTTCATAAACATAAGAGAACTAAAAAGAATAGTCTTAATTACACCAAGAACTACTGGATAAAATGATTACATTTTTTACAGTGTAAATTTCATACAATTAAATACAGTAGTGTCACCTTATTAACTGTTTCAATTTTATAATTATTTCAGTTCATTTAGCTAGGAAAAAATATAAGCATGAACTTACTGAGTATCACCAAAATCTAGTCATTCTTATTTGACAGGACTGACTTAGAAGTTAGTTGTGCTTGTCTGAACCTAAATAGATCTTGACATATTTAAATAGGCATTAAAATTGATAACATTGGTGATGATATGCCATTTAGAAAGAAGTTCAATCATATGCTATTTATTCTTGCTACCTTGCCTTTTTAATAAAGAAGCTGGAATGATTTTTTTTTTAAATTTTGTTATTTCATCAAGAAAGCTTTCTTAAAAAAAAAAGCATAATTCTGGAAACTTCCTGGCAGTGAACTTCATGTTACGTGAGCTAGAAAATGCCACAACAGAACCAATGCAGTAGAATGAGTTCACAGTTAGTCATCCTAGGGCAAGAAATGTGGTTATAACCATATGCTTTCCTGAAAGAAGCAATGAAAAGACATTCATATTGTTGAAGGCATTTTTCCTTTCCAAAAACAAGAAGGAACAAAAAAAAAAAAAAAAGGAAAGGTTTGGGTCTGTGCTCCAAGTGGATTCACACAATTGGAATCTCACACCTGCTGCACCCAAGCAGCCTCCCCAGATGCTGGAGGCTCAGGGGTGAGGAGTTAATTAGTTGATTTTGGGAGGGCACAAACATAGCACAGAGTTTTAGTCATGGTGACCACGTTTTCAGGAATATTCACTGGCCCCAGACACACATCCTACATAATCTATTTTCCAAACTTTTGTCTCCTTTGAAAAACTGACATTTGTGAATGAAAAGATGAGAACCTTGTTTGGTGGGGAGTTGGGAGGACCATGAGCTGAGACACACTGCCCTCTCTGAATGCTTTTCTCCAGACCTGCTCTCCCTCCCTGTCCTTGGTAGTCTTTAAACATTTTTAGTGCAAACTCTTGTGAAAATGAAAATGAACTCCAGTGTCACCTGTGCTGGTGTCATGGTTTCCTCAGCCCCACAGAACCCCTCACTCACTGCCCCACTGCAGAATGGGGCTAACAGAAGGGTAAAAGCAAGAAAACTCATGGGTTGAGATAAATACAGTGTAATAGGACAATGTAGTGGTTTTACATGGGAGGAAGAAAAATATATATATATATTATATATAAATAAAAAATTAGAATATACAAAACAAGGTATACATATTGCAATTGCTCACCAATAGATGCCCAGTCAGTTATCTGAGCAGAAACTCCTGCTTGTTTTCTGCCTAATTTAGATTGATGCCATATGGTCTGAACTATCCTTCTAGCCAGCTGGGGTCGGCTATCCTGGCTGTGTCCACTCCCAGCTTCTCGTGCCTCTTCAGTCTCCTTGCTGTATGGGCATGAGAAGATAAAATTTGGTTTAAAGGCCTTGTTCTTCTGCATTTCACTACCACATAATGTTTCAATTCAAATTCTTTTCATACAGCTGCTGTTTTTACAGAGCAATTAAAATAGAAAATAAACTTTTCACTTGTCTCCATGGAACTAGTTAACATCAATGTATTTTTAGCCCACCCCCTCACTTCTGGCCTAAACCTGGGCAATCCCAGCTCACGTGTGTTCTTACATCTCCCTGCTTTTCCTCTCTCTTAGATGAATGCGCAACACTTATCCTGGCCTGCTTGTTCTGCCAGTTTTGGGACTTTCTTATAATGCTGCCTGATACCTGTGAACATTGGCTGACAGATACCTGTTGTCCATCCAATAGATATTACCAGACCTCCGACGAAGACCACGGCAGCAACGACTGCAACTGTGACTGTGACATTGATTGCAGCCTCTTCGAGTCCTGCCACGAGACCGGCGAGTGCCTGGAGCTGGCCATGGAGATCTCTGAAGTCTGCTATCGCTGATAGGAAAATAACTGACAAAATTCATCAAAACTACCCGACAGATTACAAAGGAGATTTTTTTTTTTTTTTTTAAATTAATCACAACCGGAGGTTTTGTCATTGAGGACTATGTGCATCTTGTTGCTCCCTCCCTGGAGGTCTCTATGTTGGCATGATATCACAAACTGCTGAAACCAATAAAGGACAAAAAGGGGTCTTCTCTGCCATAGATGACAACAGAATTCCTAAGTGCCAAGTGTGCTCGCTGCTTTACCCACTGTAAATCCAAGCTTTTATGAACCTTTAATTGCTTTAAACACCAATTTTGCCATTCATAAAGACAGAACAAATTAGGATGTTATTTTAGGACTGATATATATATTAGTTCATCTTCGTAATGGATTCATACCTAAACATGTATTACATATTGTTGGTTATTATAAATAATTTATGATACAGCATCATTTTATAATTAAAAATTTATTTATTCAATCTCTTAAAACACTCTTATATGCCCAGTATAGGTAGAAAAAAAAAATTAATGAATTAGAAACCATGCTACTGGTAATTACAGCAAATGTCACTGAAAATCTCCAGTGAATTTCATTGAGGAAGCATTTTCACAGGGTACTGCAATTGGACAGTGTATTAATGTGCTGGTCCATGGTTATGTAATAACAGGTTATGCCTATTGTTCATTAGTTATAGAAAAGGGTTTCTTAAGTATAATTAGCCTAAATGAGAATTGACTGCACACTTTCAGAGAAGAATTACCCCCATAGATAGTCAGTAGCTCCTTTCCTTGATTTCCATTTGTAAGACTTTTGCAAGAAACAGAATATTGCCACCTATTCTAGTGCAAACAGACATCTCCACCTGTGCACAAAAGATTACAAAATGACAGTATCTATCCTGTGCTTTCAAATTCCCTCTATCTCTTTTCTGGTGGCAGGTCTGATTAATAAAAAGGAAATACATGTTGCACATTATACATATGACAACAAAAACATGTTAATTCAGCAGCCTGAGGGTGCAGAACACAGGTATTAAGTACAGAGGAAAATACAGAATTACTTGCTCACATTAGGTATTTATAGACTAACACCAAAGTCAGTGCTTGCTTTGTATAAGCACTAAAATTTTCCCCAAAAACCCCACTGGTCTCAGTGCAGAAGTGCCTGTGGAATCCCAAATGAGGATCCTGGACAAGATACTGGGATATTAAACATTTCTAAAATAATTGAAGCCACTTGTTTATTAATCAGAGTCCTGGTGCACAAACATTTAATGGGGGGGAAAAATCATGTGTATGTCCTTTCCTTATCCCCCTTCTGTAAAACTCATGCTTTCAAAAAAATCAGAAATCCAGAAGTAGAACCACTAGTTTTCCAGGTGTCTTACAAAGCCTGGTGACCAGAAGACAACAAACCTCAGCAATGCAGCAAGCAGCCCAGAACACCTCACTTCTCTGCTTCTTCCAGGACATTGGTGGGGAATAGAAGAGATTTCCTTATCTTACATTGTCCCATTGTGAGCTATAGTGATGTAAAGGACCCAAACCCCACAGCACAACCCACTGCCATCCAGGAGGCACTGGTTTGGGTCACCCACCCCAGGATGGGCAATGCTGAGTTTTAATGCTTCAATTTGCCTTCTCACACGGAATTCTGATCTTAAATCTTCCAAAGCTAAGCTAAACTCTCACTTCTACATACCAGGCCACAGAGGCTTGGATCATTCTGTCCTTTCTACCACAGGTTGTGGTAGAAACTGGCATGTGGGTATTTATGAATAAGAACTCTGACCCAAGGCATTTCGGATTCAGAAAAGAGGGAAGCTTGTTCCACATACCAGTTCCTAGAGAAGCACTAATAAAGATGTACCTTGGCAGTCCTTGCTCTTGATGCCAGTCTCCAAAATGGGAGATTTCATGTGCAATGGCTGGACGGAGCACAAGAGGAGAAACCAGAGGGTGGCATACCCCGAAATGTTGTCAGTGAGGGAATCAGAGATGAGGACTTTCCCTTTCAAGCCAGGATGTCTTGTTCCAGTTCTGAGTCTGAAAGAAAAAACACATTGACCTTGCCAGTATAACTCATGGCAAGTGAAGTCTCATTCAGCTGTGGAACTGGACTGGGGGCTTTTGGCACAAATGTGGAATTTTTTCCAACTTTTTTCCTAGGAATCATTATTCAAAAGATTCTTTTTTTGTGTTGTAATCCATAGGTTGGCATACTGATGTCATGGCTACTACAGAGCACAGGTAAGGTCAAAGGCAGAATTACTATAGCCATGATTAGACAGGATGTCCCAGAAACAAGAAAGGAATCACTCTGGGATATATTGAGAGCTGCTGTTGGTGGTGTTTTAAATAATGCAGCAATATCTCCTTGCCTGAAGTGTACATGGGCACACTGCTCAGTTTCCTGCTTTAAGGAAGTCGATTTTTTGAGACCTTTTTGAGCAATGAAACCTTGAAAAACATGTTATTTCATACAACACAGTAGAATCAGCAGCTTATGATAACTTTGTTTTCTGTCTTAAAGTTGTTAATTGCAACTTTGTACTTTCATGACACGTAGGAACACTTAAACATATTGACACCAAAGAAAGTCAGTCAGACTTTCCCATTAACTATTCCAGAAACTCCTTGAAAAGCCATCCTATTCCCACACTAAACTGACTTCTGGTGCAGAAAAACACCCATTTATCAGATCTGAACATGGGCAGACATTCCAGCGAAGCCGAAGCACTTGGAACAATTCGAGGCTGGCTCCGTGTTTTTTATTTACTGGGAAGGAAGGTCTGGGTGCTGGAGTGGGAGGCGTTTGGGTGGATGGCTGCTGGGAACATGTTGGACTCAGCTGTGCTCCCGGGGAGATGTCAGAGCGTGGAACCAGCTCCTGAGAACAACAAATAGAAGTTCCCGTTTTGCAATCGGGAACAGCGCTCCGGCACGACGCCTCTCCCCAGCACCAGAAATGCACTGACAGATTGCCTGGGGGAAGAGAGAGACAGAGAGAATAGCAGAGAGCTGCACTGCTACCTTCCACAGGAAAGGACCACGGGATGCTCTCTAAGGATCTCCTCTTGGAAATGACCCAGCAGTCTCATCCTTGAGACAAAAATGTCTTTTCACCTCCTTTCACTCTGTTCTCAGAACACAATACGGATTAGGATGTAAACTGTAGGGGAATTGATGTTTGATAAATACTGGAAAAGCCTCTGGGGGCTTCCAAAAATTTAAAGTTCAGTTATCTCGAAGGATATTAAGTTCTCTGACTGACCATGAGCACTTCCATAATGTTGTTATGGTGCCTTACTCTCCATGTACAATGAGTCCCTTAGATGTGGGGCTGGCAAAAATTATCCCATGTACATTCCCAACTATAGGGATGAAATATATTCTATTACCTCATTTGACTTTCCTCTGCTTCCTAAAGTACTTTGATCATTCATATTCTCTCAAGAAATCATCAACTAGAACAACAAACATCTTCCAAATGTCCAGAAAATTCACAACTCTGCCTTAACTCCAGTGCTGCTTAAGGATTCAGGCTGAGTGCTACAGCTGAGCTCTAGGAGACTTTGGTTCTCAGGAAGAAAGCAAAATATGGGAACAATTAAGATGTTTGCAATTGTATTTCTCAAATGATGCTTGCACAGTATCAAAAAAAGTTCAAGAGTGTCAGACTAAGAATGTATGTATCTATTAAATTTTTCTTTTAATTATATGAAAAGGGTGGTTCCATTGCTTTCATCTGTTTGGGTTCTCTTAAATGCAAGGTAAGTTTCCTATTATGCAAGAAAATGAGTTTACCAAGCAGACTGGGATTTCCAGGCACTGCTCCACTATAATTCACTGTAACTGAGCATTAATCATGATTAATAATCTATCATTCCTGTGGTTTAGGAAAATAAAAAGGAGTACTTTATTGAGAAACTGCCCTTTCTCTTAGCATACTTCATATAATTGCACAATGGAACAATTCTAGGGAATTCATTATTCTGCTGGTAATGATCTAGATTTCCTTAACATTGCACACGAATGGGAATTGTTGCCATCTGATGGATGTTCCATGGCCTGTACAAAATGAGTTGGTGGGTGCAAGCCAATTCATAATGGATGTGTGCCCATATCACAAAAAACACCATTATAATTGGTACCCTTAGGAAAAATGCCAACGTCTGAGTGTAAACAGAGCACTTTCTGTCCCAAGAGTTCGCGCTTCCATGGTCAGAGTTGAAGCACAACAGAATGAGCAATGCTGAACTGCATCTGCTGCCTCTGTAAAGGGCTTTGCTCTCCTGAGGTAGCACTTGGCATCTTGGACCCTCTCTAAAATAAGAAAACTCACTCTGAAGGGCCACACTTGTGCCTCTTCCCCCACCATCACTAAAGTCATCGTGGGGGTTGTGCAGGTATAAAATGTAGAGGAGACAGTCATTGCTACAGTCCATAATTTCATAATTTGCTCTCTTTCTAAGTGTATCCAGAAAAAAATATGCTGTCACTAAATGAGAAGTGTTTGTTCACCAAGCCTCATTTGAAATCTGAGAAATCTTCCTATCAGAAGGTGCTGAAAGTCACTGATTTACCATTTCCTAGTGCTTTCCAGTGGGAGACACCATTTTAGTTGTATTGAAGAGGGATCAGGGACTTCCGACAGAGAAGTTCATAGGTCACTGGAGTACATTGCTTATAAAACAGAAGAATGAAGATATCTCATGGACATTCTATTGATGGCAAGCAGCTTAAACAGCAAAGTAGTATTGGAAAAGACTTCTTCCTTATTAGAGAATCCTGCAAATCAATCAGTCATTCACATGCCCAGTATATTGGAATGACCATGGTACAAAGAGAGGAAAAAACCCCACCTTATCCAAATACATGAAAAAATCACCATCAATGTCATTAAAATGCAGACTCAATTTATATTGCCAGTTTTGCCATGCTTCCTACAAAGTAAAAAATAATGCCAGAGAGCAGTGAGGAAAATATTATTAGATCAACTGTATAAAAAGCATGAATGATTCCATTAGCAAGCACAGCTGAGAAAAGACAGGATTTAAATCAAATCTAAATATGATAAGATTATACAGCAAAAGTGGCATGTCCATTTTAGAAAACATACAGAAGAAGCAAAACAAAAGCAGAATTTGGGTTTTATGTCATAAAACATGTTCCATCTCACACAACATTTAAAAACCTGATGGAAGTGTCCAGTCAGCTCTGCAATTTTATACTGTATTTGTACTAGATGAGTCACAAATGCGCAGGTAATTTAGAAGAACACTCTTTGCTCATCTCTCTTGCAGTGTATTTGCATCATCCTTCCCTTCAGAGAGTAACACTTGGTACAGTCATCACACAAACCCTTCTAATGGAACAGCAAAGCTGCCCACAGAACCACAATTCCACTTCCTAAAATCTTTTGGGGTATTGTAACCTGGTGTTGCTCCACGTGGAAGGTGAAGCAAAATGTACCAAATTTGGGTGTTAAGTGGGACAGCCAATAGTTTAAAATAAAAGGATCAGATTTTCTAATGTGCTCTCTTTTGTAACAGGAGAGTTCAGTCTCCACTTCATGAGGCTTTTCATCAAAAATACAGATGGAAAAAATCATTCTCCAAGAAGTATTTTTTGGATACTGCTGTGTCAAAATAAATTCTCCTGTATATGTATATGGAGAGAGAGAAAGAGAGAGAGGTAAAGGATGAAGAAGCAGGAGGAGATGGAGTGTCTTTGAGTAATGTAACTGAGAGCAGTTGTTCCTCACTTGTGCTCTCCGATTGCTCTGTGAAGTTTTCTCTTGTGAGGGTAATCCTTGTGATTTCTGCTGCACCAGAGGCAAATGAACCATGGGATGAAAGCAGGATGAGCCTTTGCCCCAGGCCTCAAAGATTTCTGCTTCCTCATGTGCTGCCCACTCCTGTCCTTGTTTACATCCAGGTGGTCTCTCTGATATAATTTTTATTTGTAAGGGATTTCACCACAGTTCAAAATCAGGAGTGGAGAAGGACACACATCAGTATTCATCTTCTCAAAGATATAATCAAATATTAATCCATTTTAAACCCCTTGATTTTACTATGCATTTCAATTTTTCCTGTAATCTATAGCCCGTACACACCATAAAGTCATCACTGAGAGGGGAAGGTGGAAAAATCCAGCTACCTTTCCAAATGGAAATCAGAATATATATTTTTAGCTACATTAAGCCAACTGCATGCAGCTCTGCACACTTATGTAATTCCCACATAAAAATAATCCATAATATTCCAGAGGAACAAATCCAATTCTTAGTCATATAAATTTTCATATAAGTCCATCAAAACCTATTCCAAAAATGTCTCAGTCTTTTTGAGTGCTAGAGTTGGAACAAAAGAGCGAGTCCTTTAAAATGCCTTTGGAGCTTCCAGGGATGTTAAATCTAATTGCCCTTAGCATAGCACCGATCCACAAAGGTTTAAGTCATGGAAAATGTATTTTACCTTTATACAAGGTATACTATGCAAAGTTTATCGTGGCACAGTAAAGTCGTGTCTAACTTGCTTCGTGCAAATTTCAGACAGAAAGAAATTAACCTCTGATGCTTCACTTTGACTAACCAGGACAGAAAAATGTGTCTTCTCACTGCAGACACACAACATTGTATTAAATGATATGATGCAGCATGATAAGATATGATAAAATGTCCATTTGTGCACTTGGGTCTATATGTGCATATAGAAATTCATATTTAAACTCACAGATATTTATAGCAAGGTCTCTATGTTCCAAGAAACAAGAAAGGATAGAGAGTAGGCAAAGATTGATTGTGATAGAAACCTTCTTAAGACAAAGCCAGAACCAACACTATTTGTTAATACCCTTAGAAGCTAGAATCATCCCAGCTGAGCCTGAGGATAAATTTTCCAGGGAAAGAGTTGTTCATGACAGAGGGATCATTTGCTAAAGCAGCACCATGGGTGTTGGGAAATGCTCCTTTCCCTGGAGAGTTCCACAGGGCTTTGCCACCCCACAGAAAGAGGAATGACCCAGGCCCTTGCCTGGCAGCCTGGAAAGCCCTGAAGACTCAGGTCAACCTTCTGTTCCATTTAATGAAATATTAAATAATAACTAGAAGAAAAAACCTTCCCTGTTTATCCCAGAAAAATTTCTCTTTGACAATCCTCCTGCACGAGGTTTTAACTTTCTAAAATCTATCTGAACAAATATTTTTCCCCAACATTCAGAATCTCTGGTGGAATAAACTCTGTTCTGCTTTTGCCCATAATGGCTCTGTCACAAGCCCTGTTTATAGGAGTAACTACATCGGAGCCAGAGAGCTCATAACTTTACAGACAAAAGAGGGAACAATACAAGTCAGCACAGTCTGCCATGGGAAAGCAGAACAAAGGGACCAAGGACGGCTTTTTTTCCCCTCAGAGAACTTTATTTCTCAGCTAGAAACCTGATCTGCAGCGAGGGGAGCCAAGGGACAAGCCGTGTTTATAACACAGCCAAGGATGCCATTCCCTCAGCTCAGTCCCCCAGCACACTCAACACTCCTAAGCTACATCTGCTCTATAAAGGCCCAAGAAAACTTAGGCAGCCTTAAAAAAAAAAAAAAAATTTGCAATGGCACGTCTTCTTAACCAGCATCATGGAAAAGTCATGCTGCTCTGCATATAGCCTTCAGGATTGTGTCTGTAACACTTGAAATGCTGCCCAAGTCTGGCTCCGCTCGCGCTAACAGGTACTCTGTGTGCTTCTGCATCTTTTCCTACAAGCAAATGTTGCAACTTTCCCATTGCGACAGCTGTAAGAGGCATTCACTTTACTCTGTTTTTCCTTAACACTCCCGATTCCTTTTATATCTAGTTGGGAATACACTCAAGCGCTAATGGCACTTGTTCAGCCATCCAGGGAAGGCGCAGCGTCGCCTTCCTAGCTATTTGTATTTCTTCATTTTGGCAATCTGAACTTTGCCAAGATCCAAATGCCTGATATTTAACTTAGATTACTCTCTCTTAAGGTCAGAAGGCACCAGTAATATTATCTGGCAGCACAAAATCGGCATCTACTTGGAGAAAGGAGATTTTAAATCAATCATTCCTCCCTCTTACTCATGTAAGTGAGAGGATTCCAGGTGCCAGGTTATTAAGTCACCACTGACAGATGAGACAGGTGATAGACCTGCATCCCTATGCTATCACTGCTGGTTTGGTAACCTCAAGGGATGTGGCTCCAGCTGCACAATTGGGATCTACAGCTGCTGGTGTTTGCTGATTGCTCAGCACAGGCCCCTTCTGCCACTGCCTGATGGAAAAGTCCCAAGGGAACGAGCAGAAATATACCTCTTAAGGTTCCAAAGACATTGCTTCATGGAAAAGGACCTCCTCTGGGGTTTCAGACCATAAACACTTTCAGCTGTCAGCCCTATGGGGTGGTTCAAAGCATAGGGAACAGCACCAGTGCAGCCCTGCACAGTGGAAAGTGGCCCAAACCACCTTGTGAGCCACTTGCAGATCTTTGAACCCATGTGGAGAAAGTGGCTTGAATGGGATAAGAGGAAATGGCATTAAAAGCCCTACAAAAGCCATTGGTAAGGCACAGCCAGCAAAGCTGCAGGGGAGCTAAAGGACTGTGGCAACAGCCAAAAAATTCAGAAACTCCTTCAGCAACCAGGAGAGAGACAAACCACCACCCAGGCGGGTCTGACATCAGGGTTTTGAACAGGAGCCTTCAAAGTTGGGGTTTTTTTTATGAGGCTCCTTTTCGTGAGGCAGGGCACAGCAAATACTCCATTTAAGGCTTCCGTGGAGTAGAACCAGAAATATCCAGCCTTGCAAATATCCTCCCCAGCCAAGCGCGGAGCCGAGACATGCAAAATGAGCGCCCGTCAGCTCCGTGCCAGCGCAACAGAAGGCAGAAGTGCTTCAAGGAACTTGTGACAGGTTCTCTGGATGCACCAATTCGAGATGGGCCAATCCCTGCTTGAAATGTGCAAACTCTCACACTCCTTGGCATGACCGCACAGCCAAAATGCACATTTTTTAAAAGGATTTAAAGAAAACACGACCAAAGGGACAGGAACGTGGAAGAATTTGGCAATGGGGAGCAGATGCTTCCTAGGGAGGAGACAGGACTTAGTTTGAAAAAGGTTTGAGGGAAACTTTAAATATAGAAGTTGAATGAAGTCGCTGAAATTTGTTTTATGGGAAAATGTCTAAGTTAGAGGGGGGACTGCACCCTAAACAGTCACACCTAGGAGAGCAACTCTGTGGAGATTAACTTGGGGGAGTTAGGCAACTTAAATGGTATAAATATCAGGGTTCTGGTCTACCTACAGCAGCTGCTGCTGGCAGCCACTGCCACAAGCCATCACAACCCAGGTTAGCCAGGTTTTGTCATCACTGCTTTTTAACAACCCCTCTGGAAGCCCAGGGGTGACGCATCTGGAATGGCTGCAGCCAGAGGGAGAGCAGGCATGTGGGGCTGGAGTGGGAAAGAGAGAGAGGGGGGATCAAAATATATTTAAGGCACAAACAAGAAGAGCAGAGATTCAAGATGAACTCCAAGGTTGCTGGCAAGGAAGAGAAGAAACATGACCAGCAGTCATGAGGAGGGAGGTGGTACAGTCCAGCCAGTTCCTAGCCAGTGGGATACAGATTTTTGTTGAAATTTGCCTGGGAACTCTAACGGTGCCCAGCAAAAGAAAAGGAAAGGAAGGACAGGCTGACTTGGGAGGGATGAAGTTTTCTACCTGAGATAAATACCAGGTTTGAGGGAAAATGTCCCAGGATAGAATAGAAAGTCTTACAAGAGAAAGAAGAGAAAGAGCATCACTATTCTCCATTATTGCACTATAAAAGGGTTTGCAACCATAGGCAAGTCTGAAATACTTTATTCTGAAAGGACTACAGTTACATTTTGAGCTGAGCCTTTGCATCCTTCTGTTAAAAAAAAAAAATACTTTTGGTTGTCTGGGATTCAGCCCTTTTCATACTGGCGCTAATTTTATTTTTCAGGCCGAACAAGATCACTCCTCATTCACATTTTAGGGTCTCGTTATAAAATTAGCCTGGGAAAGCAAGACAATTGGACTGAAAACTTTGGACTTGCCTCAGCTTTGGGACACTGTAAAAAAACTTATGTTTCCTTGGAAATACTCCCCATTTGACCAAACTAAACCTGCTCTATTTCCACTAAGTGTCACAAGACCATATCTCCTTCCAGCGGGACCAGAAAATTTCCTTCCTATAAAGCTGGTTTTAAAGACCAGCTGCACTCTTGAGGCTCCAGCACAGCCTGCAGCCTCCAGCACACCCCATGCCAGAAACCAGCCTCTCTACAGACTCACAAAGGCTGTAAAATATCTTGTGCAGCGTGGAGGAAAAAAACTAAAAAATGCCAAGGAGCTTTGCCAAACACTTTCTGCTCCCTCACAAATGTGCCAAATGCTTTGCAGCCTTTTTGGGGGGGGAACTCAGACCCTCACAGGTCAGTCCAGATCTGTCCTTTGCAGAGAACAGCTGATTTTGAGCTGTTATCCTTAGCTCCTGCATCCTCAGGCTGCAGGGAGGGTTCCTGCTGGTGACTGCCAGGGATGATTTGGTTCTCCACATCAGCAGGTGATGCAGAGGATGGACAAGCATCCTGAAGGCATGGGATGGATGGTCCCAGCCGTCCCATGACCACAGGGTTGTCCCTTCCCAATCCCTCACCTTGTTCAGGTATCAGCGCAGGATCTGCTCTGATAAAGAGATCCAGAACAATCACTTCTGACTTGGGCCTGACTTTTGTCAAAACCTATAATTCCAGCTCTGTTTCCCCACTGTTTTGAACCTTCATACCTACAACATTGAAGGCTCAGATTTGTCAAAACATGCAAAGGTGCTGCCAGAGGCTGAGCAACTCATTTTAGTCCCTTTACAAAGCCATTTTAAGGAAAGAAACGACGTGTCAGGGCAATGCCAACAACTGACTGTACCAACAAGGAGAGATTTGACATACCTTTCTCTGCTGCAGTGACTGTTATAATAAAAGACAGCAGTGCATTAGTGAAAGATTTATGCTCATATTTCAACAATGGAAAACATGAGCTTTGCTGTATTCCCATTCACACAGAGACAGGCAGCGAGGGCATGTCATGTAACACTATTTCCAGGAAAGATGCTACAGCTGAAGAAATGCTGGTGCAGTAAGACAATTCCTGGAAGCAGGACCGGCTCTTGTGTTATTATCATTGCAGAGGGAGAATTTGAGTGTTCTGTCTCTTCTCCTGAGCTGTTTATGAGGGGAGGCTCTCCTGCCCCTGGGGATAGGGAGAAAAGGTGAGCCAGGAAGGCTGGGAGAGCTGCCGTGGTCCCCTCTGTGCAGCACCAGCCTCGCTGGCACTCTCAGAGCCCTCCATGCCAGCAGGCACAAGTGCCAGCTAATTGAATTTGCTAATGATACATTCTCTTGAAACCCTTCGCGCTGATCCCACCATTTTGCGCTTGCAATTAAATTACAAGCACAAAAAGAAAAAAACAAGAAAAAGAAAAAAAAAAAAAAAAAAAAAAAAAGAAAAAAATGCCATGTGGTGTCATTTGACATTTAGATGTCAAAGTAACTGATTGACAGGGAAAAAAAATCAACAGCAAAAGGCCTGTTCCTGCCAAAGCCAGCGGGGAGGTTGCCAGGGGCGTTGGGAAGAGCAGGATTGGGGCCCTTGCAGGCCAAAGGGATGAGGCAGAGCACAGGGTGAGCAGGCAAACCTTGTGCCAGGCTATCCTGGCCCTGAGAGAGGCAAGAGGAAGGAATCAGCAACCTCCTGGAGCATCCTTCCCCATCCCCTGCCCAGCACAGGGATTTGGGACCCTCTGGAGGAGCAGACCCTGATACCCTCACAGGGGGGTGACTCTGGGCACAGCCATGGAATTTGGGGTTCTGACTCCTTGTCAGAGGTTTTGACCTCACTGTGGCTTTTTTTCTGTCCCTGCTCAGGATGAAGAAAGAAGGGATTTTTTAAAAAAATGTTATTTCTGAACTGACCACTGGGAAAAAAAAACAGAGTTAAACAAATCACTAATTTTGGTCATTTTGAAACCTTTTCTTCATTTTTTTTTTTTTACCTTAAACATTTTTACTGGTTTTAACCCAAAGAAGAAAGTAAAGACCATTTCAAAGCAAAATGAAAAATTTACCAGTCAAAACATGGACAGGTTCCATATTTTTCAAAAGCTTTTTTTACCACAAACCTTTTCAAGCTGAAGAAAATCATCAAAATAAGCCCCATCCTGCAAAAAGCCTCAGCAATGTTAAATACAAGATTTTTCCAATGGAATTAAAGGTTTAGTCACCCAGATTCCTGTTGAAGGAGGGAGACCTGCCTTAGGGGCAGTGAGGTGAGAAAAGGACTTCATCCACACCCCAACAGCTTCAATCAGCATCTGGACACGGTTCAGGAGTGAAAAGCACCTTTTGGGTTGGGAAAGGGAAAAGAAGAGGGGGAAAAAAGGAATTGCAGGGGCACCTTTTCTCATTCACAGCTCTCACACGGATGTTGGGTAAGTAAATGAGATTTTGGGTCACCACTGCAGGCAGCCCCAGCTCCACCCACAGGGTCCTCTGCTTCTGGAGGGGTGCAAGTTCCTGTAAGAGAAGAAGAAAATACCAAGCTAATGAGACAAAAATAGAAGCTCTCTCCCCAGGCTCACTTACACAGTGTCCATAGCAAACACAGCACATCAGTGATGCTCAGTGCCTGCCCCATCCCTGCCTGCAGCAGGGATATCCCACAGATCCCCTGGAATGTGGGGTTTGGTGGGCTCCAACTCCTCCCTCCAACCAGCACTGGGCAGGCAGAGGGTGCTGACATTTGTGTGTTTTAATGGAATGGACAAGGTATGTACATGGAGTTAAAAATAAAGCTTTGGGGCTTTTTTGCTGCTTTAGATGCAGGTGGGGTTATAAAACCCTGTTAGCATGAGTCAGAGATCCAGACTTGGCAAAGCTTGGCTTGCCACTTTAAAAACAGAGCACTAATTAAATCAAGTAACAACAAGGAAAAAAATATCTTTTTTTCCAATAATCCAGCCTGAAATGAATTAAAAATATTTTACCTGGACGCTATTCATGTACAGAATAAAGCAAAAAAACATGGCTGAAAAAAAATTGCTTGGCAAAAACCTAATGCAAATTGGTCTAGCATGAAAGTGCAGACTCTTTTTTAAGCAGTTTAGATAGATTTAATCATGAAGCTGAAAGTCTCCTCCTTCTCTAAGGAGAGGCCGGATCAATAGCCCTTGCCAGGGTGTTCTTTGTAGGGAAGAGAGGATGGGACTGTCACAATCATTCCAAATATCCCATTGCAACCTGACTCTAACAGGCAAAAATGAATCCTTTCTCTTCCAGTGTATAATTTACACCCCAATACTGCTGTGAGTGGATTCATTGAGGTGAGGTTAGGGCAGAAGTTTAGAATTTGGGCTGGTCCTGTATCCCCTGTCAGCCTTCACTGGGCAGTGCTGTTCTGCTCCAGAACTGTCCCTGATACAGAGATGCTGAACTGGTCCTTGCACTACCAACCTGGAAGATTTTAATAACCATTACAAAGATTTGTTTCCCCAAGTGTTCCAGATTCACACAAACTTCAGGAAAAAAAAAGATTCATTTTGAACCTGCATCGATGCAGAAAAACATTCATTCTTCCAGTACTTCCTTGGCACTATCCTTACAGATTTTTTTTCCAGAGTTGTTTTTTTTCCCCTAATAGTATGCTGTTTATAAAAAAAAAAAAAATCTTCAGTATAAAAAAAAAAAAGTCAGTATCAGTGAGACACAAAAAATTAGTGCGAAAAACACTCAGTAAAAATACTGGGATGTGACAGGAAGTAATCTATTTTTAAAACCAGCTAATTCCTCCTGAGCACACTGCACTTGCAGAATTAGTTAGCAACAGCCAGGCTTCACACAGGAGTCATGGGACAAAGCTGTACAGTTGTGCAGGACATCTGATCAGCCCATCATGGGGTGCACTTGCCTGTAAAATTACTTGGGGCAAAACCCTGTGCAAATCCAGCTCAGTGTACACGACAGCCGTGCCATTAACTCCAATAGAAACCTGCTCACCTGAATAAAACAGGAAAGACTTGCCGGGGAATTTCTCTCAGTGCAGCAAGCAGTAATAGGTACAAAGCACACAGCCTGCAGTTATTCACTCTGGAATATTTTATTGGGAGCTATTTACAGAGGTAGCTGCAGCTGCACATTTGTGGGGGCTCAGGCCAGCCTGGACTGTAGAGTGTGGTCCCGATGGCCACCAAGTCACATTGGCACCTCTCCCTGGGGTTTGCTGCTGCAGGCTGTGGTCTTGTGCTCTGTGTGGGCTCATACTTGTACCCAAAGCTGCCAGTAACCACAGGGATAAATCTGGCTGCCAAGGAAAGTCCACTCAGCTGGGTGGAGGGCACAGCATGCACCGCATCACCCATGAAGCCTCAGCATCCATCCCCTTAATGGCCATTAAAATTCCCAGCTGGTTGGAAGGAAAACAGACATTGGCTGGCATGCAGGGGAATTTAGGGGAGGGAGGAGGCACCACTCCCATGTTTCTGCAGGTCAAACCTGGTTTGGGTATAGGTCACCAAAGCATGGGGACCCACAGGCACAGAGCTCAGTGGGCACTGGGCTGAGCCCCCTCACAACTCATCCCCTCGCTGTCTCAAGCACTCACACGAACCTGGCTCCCCAATATTTCTGCAAGGAAAAGAAAACTCAAGGAGCATACCTGAAATTACACAGGAAAGTAGTGTCACCTGAGACTTCCCAAGCCCCATCCTCGAGTCTTTCCACTGAAGGCTTCTTTGGCTTTTTTACCAAGCGCTCATTTAAATTACATTTAATAAGATAGGCACGTCACATTTTGTTTATAGAAGTTTACTCTTCAAGTCAGTAGGGAAAATAAAAATCTATCGACTGTGGGTTTTAAACAATAAGAACACAGATTTTTTTTATTAGCACTTCATTTCAGTGCAGACAGAAACATCTCTGACTATCACTGTTGTTTACTGTTAAAGGCACAGCTCCTACCGCCTTTCCACACGTAGAATATTCCCATGGCAATCAATGGAAGTTTAGCATAAAGAGCAAAATATACTCCATCATGTTGTCTCTCTATATAGTAAATGCTAATTTCTTGCCAACTACAAACTTGAAAATTTCTTGCAGTACATTGCAACACAAACCTATTCTCAGTGTGTAATTTAGATTTTCAGGATGTGTACATTCCCGGAGGAGAGTCATTTGTGTATATGTGTGTGTGTGAGCACATGTATAGAGGAAATGAAATGTTAATGATTTCTCCATCTCCATTTCTTTACTTTTTAGCTTTTCCTATGCATTTTCTTCTGCCCTTCAGAGTGCTAATTGTGCCTGTTAAAGTCCAGGAAATTTGTGTCATAAATAGTTTCTGCTTATTATAGCCAATGAAACACATACTGAGACAAATATATGGGACTGAATCACAAGTTATTTCACTGAAGTCAGTGGGGTTACTCTGCATTTTGATTTCGATTTGGCAAAGCATGTGGTCTAAAGTTGGTCTTGGAGACGGGAATAAAATTAAGCACATGCATACATTCTTGTCTGGGGCTTTTTTTAAAAATTGATTCCATACAGGGAGCAGAATTTAGCTAAATATATTGAATATAGCTTCCTTCTGATTTTCATCTCTATAGATAATAGCTTGTATTAGGAAAAGTGTGCCATAAATATCACACTTTTGCCAGAGAGTGGGCAAATAGGAAATAGTGATGCTGCTTTTGAATCAGTAGTAGTGCTGATTTTGATGGCCAGGTTACTGCCATCTGGCCAATAATTTTTCTCGTATGTTGGAACATAATTTTCTTTTCTGTGTTAACTAACGAATTTTTTATTCAGGAACCACAACAAATTCTTTGGTTTCTCAGGAGTTCAGAAGTATTACTGTTTCTTTGCCTGTTTCCCCAGTTTTCAGGGTGTGTCACTCTCTCTGGTGGGTCTATTCAGCCCTTAAAACTAAGTTGGCTTTTTTTTTCATGTGGTACAGAGCTGTGTGCATGTGTGTTTTTAAACAAGGGCACCTGCATGAAAAATGTCTATCCTCATTAGATCCATTTTCTCAATTAAATTCAAGTTTCTATGTCCAAAAGGCATAAATCTGGGTATCGATTTAGCCATAAAATAATGAAACTCCCAGCAGTCTTCTAAACCCATTTTACTTGGATGAGCGTATAAGCTTTTAAAATATCGAGTTATTCCAGTATTTAATACACATAACTGCTTCCAGAGGTCTGGAGGCAATAAGGCATATCTTCCCCACTCCATTTGAAGTGCTGCAGTGAAAGCCAGCCAGTCCCTCACTACTGGTTTTAAGGCTTTTGACAATTTTACTCAGTGTGAGTTTGATACTTTCTCAACGGGGGCTGTATCCCCCAAAGCCAAAATCAATAACCTATCAAATCAAATCTCTATAAAATACCAATGGGCTCTTGGTGGTTTGCTCCCATAAATACAATTCAGCTTAACTCTACACTTTCAAAACAGGCTGATTCTACTTTTTCTGGCCTCTTCCAAAAGGTTAACTGCATCAGCAACAGGCACTTCCAAAAATTTATTTCTAGGTAACAAATAATGGTCTGTTCCTTGTAAAGTAAAGAATTAAAACCAATTCTACTCACTTGTATTCAAGGATAGCTCTGGGTTTCCTTTTTTCCAAATGGGACAGATCTTTGTTCCTCCAGTGCCACCTTTACCTGGCTCAAAGGACATCCACAGATGAGCAAGTGTAACCTCTGTGGGCATAGCAGGAACCTGGAAAATCATTTAAGTTTTATAAATGTAGTCCCATTTCAGGTTAAACTGGATTTCACAGTGCATAGATAAATGTTGCTAAACAAGCTGTAAAGGTACATTGACCTCTTGCTCAGCTCTATCTATGCTCAGGGCAGTTTGAAAATTTAGAAAGAATAGTAGATTGAGGCAAATATTTTTAAATGTGGCTTTGTTTTAATTGAATCTTTTCCACTCCTCACACAAATGCTGAAGTTGCTGCTTGATAAAGCAGAATCGCATAGAGATGAGCATTTTATGAGCAAAGAAACCTTCTCCTCTACTGCAAAGTGTAGCAGTGCAAGGAGTAACTTACCTTGCTAAATGAAAGCAAATTCCCATGCAGTGTTTTTCCCCAGCTGACAGAGTTTACCAAACAAATCTTCCCTTTGTAATATAACAAATATTCTTCTAATAACTAAGAGCAGCATTCCAAAGTCAGTGGGGTTGGAAGGTGTTTGCTTTGTTGATGCAAGTTGTGTTTCCTTTGCTGTGTCCTTCCCTTTAGCACCACAAAGCTCAGTTTACTGCCATATTATTCCAGGATTTGCACTGATACACAACTGGGGCAAAGCACCTGCACTGGAGGTTTTCAAGTTATCTGAAAAGTATTGAACTCTCAAGTTTCACTGAAATTGCACACACCAAAAACTGAAGTAACATAATGATGAATTAACCTCCAAAATACAAGTAGTTTGATTATTAATGATCATGAAATACACTTGTTCCTAGAAATCCCTTGTATACCACCTTGAGTCCTGCTCAGCAGCAAGACTGGCTTCTAAATATAGTCTTGAGGTCAGCATGTAAAAACTGTAATGTGTGGCCACATTTCAAATGTGGTTGTATATAATAAATCAAAATCAATGCCAACAACTTTCATTCAAATTAGTGTCTTTTGGCTCTACCTGTTCTCTCTTACTCTCTGATAAATGCTTTTCACATAAATTTAGCAAGTTAGTTGCTTTTTTTTTTCCTTTGAATGGCATTTACATGGTTCCCTTACAGCAAACATCACAGGAACTTATTTATGTGTTGATCTCTTGTGTCCTCCAAAAAACCAGTTCCCTAATGCAGCATTATTCCAAACGTGTTCTTATATTCTTGACTCTGTTCTGCAGAATGAATAAACATGTTTTCTTTTATGTTATCAATAAAAAAGTTAGAGTGGTTGTTCAGAACGACTGATATTATCTGGAATATTTCCTCCCATATTAATTCCATCTCTGCAGCTAGCAAGGACGATGGCCAGATTTGGAGGGCTGAACAGCTGCCGAGCATGACCACAACCTTTGTTTGATGGCACCTCTTGTTTTGACCCCTGCTTTCTGGTCACCAGAGAGATGATTGACTAAGTGCACAGCAAAGTCCATTTTTAGTGTGGTGGACTGGAGCACGGCATGACAAACTGTGATGTCTGAGTTTTGTGTTACACCATCTGGCCTGCCACTTCCAGAGCCTCACATCAGAGTCCTGATGATGTATGTTTAAGCCTGGCACTATCATTTATCTCGTATCTTGTGTTTAAACAGATGCAAGCTGAATATAACAGGAAAGGAGACCTTGGTGCAGGAGCTGCTGAAGAAAGTGATGCTGTTGAGCTGTCTGCAGAATCCAAGATTAAGTGTAAAATCTGACAGGGAGGATATGTATTAAAAAATATGTGTTGACAGAATGATTTAGCTAATATTTTGAAGGCAAAACATCAACTGAATTTCCATATGACTTATAATGTTAGTGAACAAGGTACTACAAAGCAGGCTATCCCCTTCTGTCACCAGCATCTTATTCACAACTTTATTTTACAGATCAAGAATATTTTAATAAAAGGAAGCTCTGGGGCCTGATTTTCAGCTGTTGTACATCAACCCAGCTACACTGATAGCACCAGAGTAGCCACATTAATGAAGTGACACAATTTACAGCAGCTGAGAATCTGTTCCCTAGTTCTAATACAAATTCTTATACACAGCCATAACCTGCTGCATTGCCAGGAATAAAAGACCTCAATAATCAAAATGAGTCCTTAAAATGCTGTGGGTGGGAACTCATGGTCTGACCCAGATGTGTTCATCAGCCCAGGACGAGGAGATGAAAGGAGAGGGGTCTGCCCACCGTGAGGCCACATGGTGGTGTTGGTTGTAGGGTTCCTGCTGTCCCAGTTGAGCTCAGCTTTTTTTTTTTAACTTCATCCTGTATTAAAACTATAGAACCACAGAATGTTTTGGGTTGGAAGAGACCCTAACAATCATCTCATTCCACTCCCCTACGATGGGCAGGGACAGCTTTCACTGTCCCAGGTTGCTCCAAGCCCTGTCCAGCCTGGCCTGGGACACTTCCAGGGATGGGGCAGCCACAGCTGCTCTGGGCAAACTCTGCCAGGGCCTCACCACAAAACACTCCTGGATCTAACTTACATGAATCAGCAAATCCAATGGAGGAAAGACATTTCACACCAGCTTTGGGTTCAGCCTCAGAAGCCTACACAAAGTTCAACAAGCTGTAGAAATTCAACTAATGGTGCCAGTTAAATTAGCAGTCCAGATCTGCACTCCTAATCCACAGAATGAGGGAGGCACAACCAGATGGGGGTGCAGCCCATTTTAAGATATGAAACATTAATTGAGGGATGAAAACCTCAGTTCCCTGACAGCAAGAAAAGTGCTGATAAACTATGTTGTGTCTTGGACAGCCACGTCCCAACATCCAAAAGAGAAAATATCCCAGGGCAAACAAGCTAATTGATGGAGGAAGATTGGAACTCTGGAAGCTGGAAGGGGAAGAAAACGTGATAAAGAATAAAAGAAGTAGATAATTGAGATGTGGACAGTTTGGGAAGACTGAACTATGCAAAAGCTGGATATCCCTCTTATTCCTCAGCACTGCTGTAAGTGACAGCAGCACTTCCATGGTGTCCATGGCACATCCTGGTGCTGGAACTGGACAGGAGCAGCCCCAGTGCCAGGGGGATGAGGAGCAGCCCCCAAGTGACACAGGCCCTGCAGCAGCTCCTGAGCAGACAATTTTCAGCCCTTATTAAAACGTTAGCACTTTATTTTGTGAATGGAGCAGTACTTTCATTGCATGCACAATTAGCCTTTTCGTATTAGCAACTTCCTAGCAACTCTGTTTCTTAAAATAGGGACTTACAGTGCAAGCTTTTATCTTATATAATCCCTTAGAAAAAGATAGCTCAGACACCTTTTGGGGGTTTTATACATCAAACCTTCAGCTTGAGACCTGTCTTTATCAAAGGAACTAGCAGCTCTATCTAGGGTTTATGTTCTTTAGAGGAATTCCAAATTGCCTGTTTTTTATAGACTACCTACATAACAACCTCCTACAGTATTTAAATTTTTGTAATTTTCTACTCCTAATGTGATCTTCACATTTAAATGCACACAGATTATTTTACATTTATCTATTTAATATCAGAGTTATGCCTTTCTTTAAATGCCTGTTATTCAACAATTTATTAATAGCAAGTGCTTTTTTTTAACAGAAGCCATTTAAATTTAGTTAGTTTATGGTGATTTCTTGTATCTTTTCAGCCAGGAGAAAAGCTTTAATAGCCTAGAAGGCTATATTTATAAAACATATTTGTCTATTTAGCCTCATATATATCATCATTATGAGAGGACTAAAGTATTTTTCCTGACTTTTCTCTATACAGATATAACATGGTGGTGCATTAATAAATGTGTCTCCTCTGGAACAGACTTGCTGGCTATCACCAATCCATACAAAGTGTTTTGGCATTAAAAATGTCCCTCACAGAGTATTTAAGCTGTCCTCAGAGACCAAGGTCACAGCCAGAGACAAAATCACAGCAAAGCAGTGCTTACCTTGGCTGTCACATTATGGGGTCCAAGTGAAGCAGTCCCTCAGCCATCAGCTGCCAGATGTGACCCCACCCATGGTGGAACAGAGAACCTCAAGGTCTGGGCTGTGCACAGGGCTGGATGTGGCTCAAAGAAACATCACCTTGTCTGGGAAGGGTATCTGCCATCTCCTGAGCAGAAAAGATAAGGGAGGAGAAGCAGTGTGGGGTTATTTAGCACCACACTCACCCCTGCAACCTCCTGACTCATGTGGATTTCATTTTGGTGTACATGGTCTGGAGCAAAGCCTTGGCATGGGCTGTCCATGATGAGCAGAAGAGCTCACAGGGTTTCAAAGATGCCCTTGGCTACTGCTCAGCATGTGTGACATGTCCTGGTTCTGCAGCACATGGAGAGGAAGAGAGGAGGGCTGGGGGAGAAATGGGATCAGCTGGAGTGGTGTCTGTAATGACCTGCACAGGACCATCAGTGGGAGTTCCAGCTCACAGTGTCACTGCCTTCACCCACATTGTTGGCTCCAGAGCATCCCCCAGGCAGGAGGGAGGTGACTCCCTCACTTCTGAGGGATGTCTGAACAGCATTCCTCTGGAACAGGAGGAAATGAGGGGTTTCACAAGGATGGGAACAGCCCAGCTCCCTGCATTCCCACCAGAGGATTGTTAGAAAGGTTTGGCTGTAGAGGTGACTCTGAGTGCAGGCAGGGCCTTGGATCAGGAGCATCTCACCCACCTTTTTGGGTTGTCCTCCTCCCTGCAGGACCTGATCAGCTTGCAGGTCGTGCAGCGCCTGGCACCTCCCCTGCTGTGGGTACCTAGCAGAGAAGCTTCAAGGAGTCCTTTCTCTCCTTTTTATTTATCCACTGAGCATACTTTGCAAGGGCTAATTTATATTTGAGCAGCAGTGTGTATGAAGGTCCACACAAGGCAGCTCAGCCACCAGAAAAGTTAATGTGTGCTTTGCATTTGCTGTCTCTAATTACAGAAGGGAAGCAGTGGAGGTAGATCCATGGCTCTGCAAGAGCCCCTTTGCCTATTTGAGAGCTAATTAAATATGTCTCCTGTATATAAAATATATCATCTCCAGATAACAGCATACTGTTAAATTCTTCATCTTATTAAAAGCTTGCATTAATGCTTTTCCAACATAAATTTTAACAGTGGACAGGTACTATTTGAGGAGCCTGACAATAGGACTGACCTAGATTAGGCTGACAGTGCCAAAAGATATATCACCTCTAGCTGTCTGGGGGAGAAGAAGGATGAGGAATACATTCCCCATTATTGCCTAATGCTGATGTGCCAGCATTATCTCCAGAAACTCAGTGCTGCTTCTCCTTCTGCTCCCTTGGTGGGGTAGGTGGCTGTACCATGCTGAGGAACAATATTCTCTGCCTGCTGTCTCTTATTTCCCATCTTATAACTCAGCTGAAGGGAAATTTAATGGGGCATTGGGTAATGATTTTAAAGGCACTGATAAGTCCCTCCATAGTTTACAGAATTACAGGAGGAGTCAGATAGTTCCAGGTGGTTGGGTTTGTGCAGTGAGTTCTGGCAGGCATTTGGGTCAGGGCTGTCTGTGGAGGGGCAGAAAGAAGCTTTTCTGTACCAACACTCAAGGCTTCACCAAAAAATTCTTCTCTAAGGTTGTTTGGACTCTAGTCAAGGGGCAGTGATGGCAGTTTCAGAGACCTCAGGGTGTTTCATCACATAGGGAACATTTTTTTTCTTTTAGCATATGTGCACAGAGCTGAGCAGAGATCTTTTCAAGGCATCCTTGTAAAAAAAGGAGACAGCAAGTGGGCTTATAAAAAAACCCTTTACTGTCACACAACTTCTAATGCAGAAAACAAGACTGCTGAAGAGCAGCAATATTTCTCACATGCATTACTGAATATTCAAGAGATATGAAAATAGCTTTAAGAGTCTAAGAAAATAGAAATTCCAAATATTAATAGGAACTCTGCCATTGATTTTAGCACAGAGCTTGCACTGACACTGTGAGATTGCTCTGTGTTAGACACTTGATTGACATAGTGATGGCTCATTCAAAGTGTATGCAAAGTCAGTGCAACTGTATTAGGCTTTTCTCTTGACTTTGGATTTTTTAACTTTTACCACTGACATCCCAAGGGCCATTGTATTGACAGAATAATACTTCTTTTGCAAAGCTGCTGTATGAGACACTTTCCATTTTGGGAAGGGGGAAGGGAAGACTTTTCACTGCTGTCCTCCTGTATGAAGAGCTCAAGATACAGTGAATGAGGTGCAGCTGCAGAATCTTCAGCCCATTAAATTCTTTTTGGACTTATGCATACAAAAATTCAGTGAAACCCATTGTCAGCTCCCTCTACAAACCAGCACCTCTGAATGTGGGAGTTTATACATCCTGTGCTATGGACAATAAGGACAAGGATCAGTTTTGGAGCCACATCTCTGGGCTGTTTCCCAGAGCTGGCTCAAACCTCCTCAGCAGGAGAGAAGGAAATCAGCATTGTCACTTTCCAAAAGAGGACAAAACTGCTTTCCAGGACTAGAAATCCATTTAATATGTCACTTCCCCAGCCAGTCACCTGCTGAGAGGGACCTGTCCTTTCCCCAGGCAGTGAACACAGGGTCCCTTAGCCATTGACCAAGATACCAGTGCAGGCAAAAGAGACCTACCCAGAGGGGAAAATAATCCCATTGCCATCTGCTTGTGCTGCACAGAACAGTGAAATGTAAAAGAAAGGAAGAAAAAATGATGGAGGAAAGGCCTCTCTGGGGGAAAAGTTATTCCTTGAGCACAAGAATAATAAAGTAAAATTTATTGTATCTATGGAATCTGTCTGATAAAAAGAAATTTCAGTGCAAAGGGAAACTGAGGATTGGAAACTCAAGAAGTGGTGGGTCTTGGGATCACTATCTCAGCAGTAGTAAATGGCTGTAAATGCACTGGATTTGATACCAAACAAGAATATTTCAGGGATCTATCAAAAATTTCCTACAGAAACAGATGTTTCCACCTACTCAGAGATATGGACAAGAGTCTCAGTTACCCTAAATCCCTCTCATGCTCTTCTAAATATACACCCATCATGTGCCCCTTAAAGTGTGAGAATGATGCAAGACCAACTTCACATGTATGAAAATTTCATCCTGGATTTTTACAGGGAAAAGCATAATTTATAATTAAACTTTTTCCTTACAGTTACAGTGGCTGTGGAAATTCACCTCCTCATTTTGGAAGGTGCATACAAAAAATCTGTCTAACTCAAGGCAGAAAAGTGAAAAGTAACAATGAACCATTATAATCTGCTTGATCAGCTGGAGCACAGAAATAAAAAATGCTACCTCTCAAAAGAGTAGTCGGAATTATCTTGATTTTTACATAGAAATAAGTGACAACAACCTCCAGATAGCATCACTTCCCACCCGCATATTTAACTTGAAAGTCAAGGTTGAGTGAAAAAATATTGCTGCCTTGAAAGATAAATATATTACTTATATTAGCTATATCAGGAATATGTGCTAGAGTATAAATATTTAAATTCAGATTTGGAAACCATATATTTTGAAGAAACCTAGGCCAATAAATATTGGATTACAAATTCATATCCACAATTTTCTTTAAAAAAAAACCTTATGATTTCTGTTTCAGTAAAATGGGGTGATAATAATTTATCTGTGCTGTACAAATGCTTTATTTGCACTCTGTTCTCCAAGCTAACATTTTCTAATGCCTTTTAACTACCAGAAAAAGTGAAAACATTGCCCTAAAATATTTCCATTCAAATTTCCTAGATTAAATCATACGCTTTTAAAGCTCACTCTGTGATCAGGACTGTTCCTGCAGCACTCCAACCCAGCTAGTTGAGCAGCATGAAAAGCAATAGAGTTGTTTTAACAGTGCAGTGCTAGTTTGGAATAGATAAAACAGGAAGGTTTCACAGTCAGCAGCTTACAAAGCCCATTGCCAACAGAAAGATCCTCTTGAAAGTAGGATCTCTGCAAATTTTTAAAAATAAAGAGGTGGGAGGAAGAGACCATTGTACATAATTAGAGCAGAAAGGGCTTGAAATGTCTTAAAATATAAGACATGCGCCAGCCTGCAAAGAACACGAGCAAGGAGGAGGCATTTCCTTTGGCCTGCTCTTTCATTCTGACCTACTGTAAAGATGACTGCATTTAGCTCCAGGGCAGCTCTTATGGGTGATTTTTACCTACAAAATTATGCCTCCATAGCCTAGGGTCTCATATGATCTGATGGTTCCTGCATTAATTACTTTAGAGCAGGTTCTTCCCTACTCGCTTGGATAAGCGGCTGTTGGTCTCTGATGGTGCAGGCTTTGCATCAGAGGATTTGCAGCTGTGTCATGGCAGGAACTGGGAAATGATAAACCAGGAGAAAGAAAGAAAAGACTGAAAATTAACTTTTCTAAAAGCACTAAAAGTTTAAAGTACTCAAAGGATGTTTTTATAAAGTTTAGGAAGAATATAGACTGCAGTCACACGGATTGCACGGAATGAAATCCTGGAGTGGTGCAAACAGTAAAACAGTGAAGGTAGAAAATTATCTGATTGTCCCATCCTGTAAATCAACAGCTGCAATTGTTCCTGCTGGGTGAGATCCCAGGGGCTGAAACATCATGTCATTGAGCTCAGACTCCTGTCCCCTGGTGCCAGACCCCCATTTCAGCTCAGGAGGGAAGACACATCTCCAGGCAGGCGTCTGAGGAGTACTGAAATCCTCCCCAGCACAGCTGATGGTACAAAAAACAGCACATCACTCTGGATTTCAGAAGGAGATTGCTGGGTTTAGTTGCTCTTTTTGGGTGGCTGCCCAAGAGAATTGATTGCCAGAGAGCAAAGGCTTGGGCTGACTGTGAATCAGGAGCTAATAAAACGTCCTGAGGGATGGGTGAAGGCATGCCAATTGTTTTTGAAAGTGTAGATTTTAAACATGACATGACTACCAAAAAAACCCCAAAAAACCAACCCAAGAAAAAGGAGAAAAAAGAAACTAGTGTTTGTCATAACTAGAACATTAAAGCATCTGATTTCAAGAGGAAAAAAGAAAATAAGGGATTCTTTTTCTGCAAAATCTGACTAGAAATCCATCCAGTATTTGAGCATCCACAATGCTGGCTCAAATAGGTAAGACCTTTTTTTTCCTCTGAGAAAACATCATTATCTTTTATATTCCCCTCCTTTTCTTTGTAGAGCTGACTGCTGTGACAATGCAGTGTAACTCTTGCCCATTACTGGACCAATGACTGTACCAAAGAAAATGCTGTGTACAGTTAGTGCCTTGATCCAAAGGGAAACATTGATGACAAAGGAGTTTAAAGAAGCCTTGGGATAAATTCAGTTTCATTAAGTTACATTATCACTCTTTCCACCAAGTTTACCTCAGCACTGATCACCCAGCCCATTCACAACGAGTGTGGCCATCATGTAAAATGAATTTTGACAATTCATCTCTCTCTCTGGGACACAGCAGGCTGTGTTTCCAAATCCTCCCTTTCCTGGGAAGTTTTAGCACTTGTTCATTAATACTTGGCTTAAAGGGCAATTTGCTGCCCACTACTGTGTAGCCAGCATTTTTAATAAATAATGCATACTGTGTAATGGGGACAATAAAGGCCAAGGTAAAAAATGTAAAACATTTTAATGGGATGTCTTGACGAAATCTTCCCATCACCTTCTCTGAATACTTTACTAATGATCTTCTGGCTTGGGGAGATTTTTTTTCATTAGGAAGAAGTTCATCATGTGCTAATAATACACTGTTAATTGTTGAAGTAGCAAAGTTCAGATGTGTTATTCCAGCTTTTCTCACTGAGCAAATGTGTTTGTGTCACACCCCAAAAGGTTCAGGTGGGTGTAAGAGTTACGTGTCTGGGATCCTCTGCAGCTCTGCACTATCTGGGACAACTTCAGCCTCCCAGCACCAGGGTGGATTCCAGTTTTCAGCAGTGGAATATGGAATAATGAAGTGAAATAATAGCATTAACCAATACCTAATTAACACACAATCTATTTAATTTCTAGCTCCACCATTAGGTTACTATTAAAGTATATTTAGTTGGCCTGTGTAAAACCACATTATGGCAGCTTCTCAGAGTCAGGCTATTCACAGGCCATTTGCAATGTTCATTTCTCTTCTCTTTAATGTCATAGATTTAACTTCATGAAGGTCTAGTGCAGGTTAGTGCAGAAGATGGACGATTACAGCCTAATAGGTTTTTGTCTTGGCCCTTCCAGAGGATGGATTAGAAATTTGCACAGATTCAGAGCAGACATTCAGAGTGTCTGTCTCCTCCTGGCCTTCCAAGCTGAGGGGGAGCTGCATTTTTAGGTAGGAGGAACTGGAATTTTGGACAGAGCTGTGTGTTTCTCTGCTGGGCACCAAAGCATTTCATATTTTTGTATACTCAGGCAGGTAAACATGGCCAGTGCCTGAAAGAAGACTCTATATCCAATGAAACACAAAATATGTAAGATTCACAATTAAACTATTCCATCTGCCCCAAGCCTGGCTGTGGTCACAGGTACTATAGTCTGCATTTGAGACCTTGGGGAGTCACAGTCCCATGTTCTTGCCTGCCAAGACACCTTGCAGTGATGGACCATATTCTCAGTTGGTAACTTTAGTAAATCATTCAAAATACTGCCTAGCCTACAACATAAAGGACAGCTGTGATTTAGTAAGGCTGCAGAGCAGAGCTGTCTGTGTTACCTCAACCTAGAAAAGGATGAGTTTTCAACAGACCTCCTCAGGATATTTTAATTTGTGTAAGTGTATTCAAAGCATGAAAGCAGACGGACAATATGTGAATTATGAACTAATTGGGGGAAGATGGAAATGAGAAGGTAAATTTCATTTACATTATCTCCCTTTTTATGCTTGCTAAGGTCTAAGGTAAAGGCTCGGTCTCTTTCTGGTCCATAAAATATGGATTGCTATTTTCAAACTACATCAACACTGCTAATAGCCATTCCCATTAGTCAGCCGTATAATAGCATTATGATGCTATGAAATATTGACATGATAAAACAGTGTAGCCAGAGGTTACTGACAGTGCACACTCTGGTATTGACAAATAAATGCTGATTTTTAATGCACTCCTTTTGCCACCTTTCTACCTGGCTGACAGTGTATAAAAAACATTTTTCCAGATCCTTCACTCACTACTGTTAATAACACCAGCTGATGGCAGAGGACCACTGAAATTAATGAGGCTCTTCCCACTGATGTTTTTTAGGCAGGGTAAAAGATTCAAGAATTTGGTTAAAATGGGGCCAGCACAGCAGATTTTATATCTCAGCTAATGTAGTGAGAAAAAAATCCTGTTTGTGGAAGCAAAATGGGTGTGCAGGTTCAAGGAACCAAAAAGAGTTGCAAACTTGGTGGACAATATACAGCTTTTGGGAAATGTAAGCACAGAGAAACAATGAAGGGAGGGCAAAGTGACAGACCTGGTTGCTCCAGCACCTCTTTCTTGCACCCACGTGTCTTCTCTGGAAGGCAGCTGCCCTGTACTCTGTCTTCTTCAGCTGCTCCTTGGATATCTCCTTCAGCTACTTGCAAAGTCATCGTTGTGCAAAACAAATGTATTTAAACATACATCCACCGACCCCAAGGGAGTCATCTGTTGGGCATTTTTAAATATCAAAATCAATTCTATCATCCATTCAGTGTCTAATTTTATATCCTAAATTATATCTGCAGTAGTATTTATTTTGTTGGGTTTAGGCAAATTTCATGTAATATTATCATGTAATAAACAGTATAGAGGAGAGGGAGTATCCTCTTTTCCAGAAATAATAATTACTAGTCACATACTAGAATATATTCCAAAAACACTGAGCCTGAAATTATGTATTTGATTTTAAACATGTCTTCTGTATCACTCATTAGTGTTCTCTCCACCTCTTGTTTTTAATTATACCCTGTTTCACTGTGTTGACTCTTCATTTGTAACCAAAACATGTCCACATAAAATTTCAGATGTGGCCATCATTCTCTTTCAGTCATTTAAGCAGTGTCTCCTCATTTAGAACTTTGTGTCCACCAGAATTTGGAATAAAGACTCTTGCTAGGCAGAAGTGCTTCACTCACTGATGTCTGCAGAGCAGTTGGATGTACCCAGGATCTAAGGTCCAGAGGACCTCGCCTGCATGTATTCCTGCTTTCTTTATACCCAAGAGGAACCCAGAACAGTTTTTTGTTCCTCTCGGGTATAAATATTCCTCCTCTCCCGGAGGATGTGTCCGCTGGACTCTCTCCCCTCCTCCCAGGGCTCCACCCTCTCATTCCTCCAACCCATCTGGTTTAATGATGACAGATTTCCACTGCACATAAATCACCAGCTCCCCCTCGTTTTCCTTATTCTGTGGTACATACCTCCTTATCTGTTCCTGTAACCAGCTGTCCTTCCTTTGATGGTTTCTTCCAGAGCTGCTGCACAAATCCCCAGACCATATAAATCCCATCCTGTGGAAATGTGGTGGTTTTGCCACCGGGGTGTCCAGCCCACTCCTGAGATGACAGGACTCGAGGAAGGGTCTGTAACAAGCCCTGGCTTTGATGTTGTCTTCCCACACACTCTGTCGCCTCGTGTCTGAGGCTGTTTGTCCCACAGGAGGCTACAGCAAGGGCAGCCTGAGGAGAGCTTGTCTGGTGGGGCTCATTCCAGGAAGATTCGTGTTTCTGGTCTCCATTATCTGCAGGAGTCAAACAGAGGACATGTCAGAGCAAGCTGCTGGGGAGTGCTGAGCTAGGGAGAGCACAGCTGCCTCTGAACAAACACAGCTCCTGTGTGCCTTTAACAGCTAACACTTCACAGGCAAGTCGGGCTAAGACAGGAAATTTCCCCAGCAGAGGCTGCAGCCCCTACCTGCCCCACAGACCACACAGGGGCTCAGAGCAGCTCTGGGTGAAGAACAGGGAGGCAAGGATGGGGTCACAGCTCCCCTCCTGCCTCCTGCCACTGCTGGGACTGTGACATCCCCCCTTCCTTCCCACCAACGTGTGACACATCCTCTTGCTTAAGGTACAAAGAGGTACAGAGGCACAAGGATGCTCTGAACTGCTGTACAATAAAAACAAGGATGAACAAGAGAAATAGGAGCAATTAAGAGTTTGCAACTGTGACTACTGTAGTGCCTGTCAGTGTAGGGCTGACAGGAATCCTGGAGGAAGTTTACATCCCTGCTAATCCCAACTGCTTTCTCTGGTCTTACTCAGGAGACAGCTCATGAGAACAGGCACTCAAAACCAGAACTTCCTGTAAGATTTAACATTTCCAGATTTTAGCACAGGTTTGAAACCTTGCTCAGACTAGGACAGGATGCCTGGAATATGCGCTCCTGAGCTGGCACATTCTCTGCTGCTCTGCCTCCTTACCTGAGCACTGCTTAATTGCCGTGAACTAGCAGAGAGCATCCCAAGTTTTGTGCTACCCTGCTGAACTGGTGGGTGAAGCGTGAGCAATTAAAAATGCAGTCAGAAATAAGTTTTCAGTTGCAATAGATAAGATAAATGATATGCAAAGCAGCTGCTTGTCCTTAATATTTACCTTGGTTTAGAAGCTGATGGCAACCCTCCAAAGAAATAAGTTTAAACTGAACACTGAACTCAGTTTAATTAGTTTTAAGGCATTGACACCACGGCAAGAACCATCAGACAAAACTTCAGTGCTGGATCAAACATATGGCTTTATCTGTGTCCAATGTGAGGCTTTTGCTGCCTAAATCTGAAAACTTCTTATCACTTAATGGCTTGGCTCAAAAGAAAGCTGATTTGGGATGGTAAGTGGATTGACTGACCAGTTTGTGTTTTAAGACTAATCCACATGTGCTGTACTTCACAGTGCTCCTTGGTGAACTACTCACCTTGTTCTGAAGCTTTCAGTATAAGCTATCTTCTGTGACAAGTGCAGGGAGATGCAGTGAAGAGTTAAAAGTGAATCTCCTGCCTCTTTGAACTGTTTTCTCAGTACTTCATGTACACAGATACACTTTTGATGTGTTAACTAGAAAATCTGACTGAAAAAGAACAAAGCAGCTGTCACTGAAAGGAAGACACTGACGAAGAACCACACAGCCTTTTATTGAAGAACTGTCAAGATTGATCCTACAGCACTCAGTTTGTCTGTAGTATTTATCAAAGACCTAGATCAGATGAAGGAAATTAAAAAAATAATAAAATTCTACCCACTGGACATTTATAAATGGTATCTGAAAATGCATCACATTTAAAACACCTATGAGAATGTTTTTTTTAACAGTTCAGGGACTGGAATGTAAGTACACTGGCATTTTTCACTAGTCTTGGAAAACAGTAATTTGCCATTGTTGAACAAACCCCCTTAACTGCTTGCAAAGTTTTAAGCAGCAAACTTGATTAAAAATCATTCTGTGCTAGGAAATAAATTAACTCATAAAAAGTTCAAAATCTCCTGAAAAGAGAAGCAAAGCAAGCAATGCACTCTTCTAAGTACTGATATTCACATCACAGTTGCACTGCGAGAGCTGAAAACAAGATCAAGGCACAAGAGTGCCAGAACCTCCCCAAACATCTGGGCAGGGGGCAGATGGCCACATGAGCAGAGGGATTAAGGTGTTTGCCCAAGGTCACACAGGGAGCCCTTTGGACAGCCAAACCTGCATCCCTGAGGGTTTCAATCCAATATTCCACCACAAGGCCAGCTGCTAACTGAGCAACCTTGCTGGCCTAGGGATGAAGCATGTGATGCATTTCTCACAGGACTGTCAGTGAATGGCATTGAAAGGATATTGAAAGCCAAAACCCTCTCTGGATCAATACAAGTCCTGATCCTGAGCTCCTGGAGAAGCCAGCACTCCATGGTGGGTAGCACAGCAAAACCTGTGGTTACTGCGTGGTGTCTCTTGGCAAATGTTGACAGTTTAATGGTGTCAGCTCTGGAATTATCTTCAGCACAAAGACCTCTACTTAAAAGTAACAAAAATACCTTCTTTTCTTTCAAAAAACAGCCTTTGCTACACAAGGTGCTCTGAAGTATTATTCAAATGTTAATGAACACTCAGATTCTACTCATCTACACACACACACTTCAGGAGAGCAGGACAGATTAGGGTTTCTGTCAGCCATGGGCAGAAATTGCACTACATGGAAGTTGCACTGAGACATAGAAACCTACATTAAAAGAAAAAGTGCTTTAAAGTGCTTTCTACCATTGCCCTTTGTGAATATGTACTCCTGGAAATTCTGGTGCAGAAATCTGCTTCCTGGGCTTTCTCTGGCACTGTTTCTCATGGACTACAAGAGGGGTTGCTGGCCTTTCTTTGGCTAAAGCTCACCTGAAGTCAGAACAAATCCAGGTCCCTACATCACCCTCACAGATTTTCACTCATGATGGTTAACACCTCCTAGCTGCCAAGGCTGCCAAAATTCCCACCTCTCCTCCAGAGCAGTAAACCCACGTCCCCGAGCAGGGTAGGGCATATGGCCAAGAGAGGCAGATACAAGGTACATCTGAGAGCTGCCCACAGAGGGGTCAGGCACTCTCCTTGCACTGCCAGGAGGGATGCTTGCTAATAAGGAAGTCAAGCCTTCATCATTAATTCATGTGCCTAGGGATGAGCACAGCCCTGGCCTGCTTCTCCCATGAGAAAGGGCCCTGGGAGACGTGGCAGTGGGTTAGGCAAAGCAGGGGTTAAGGAGTTGGATTGGGAAGAGACGTGTGTCTCAGTTTGACAGTCATACGCTAACTGGGGATGGGTGAACAGATGCTCTCCGAATGCTAATGTCACTCATGGTGTTCTACTTTGGGCAGACTTTCTCCACCAGCACAAGTCATTTGGGAAGCAGCTGAGCTTGGAGGAGCTGGTGGCCATCCTCCTGGGGCACTGGGGCTCTGCCCAGCCACAGCTCAGCCCAGCACCCGTGGCCAGGCTAAAACATTTTGCTCAAACACTGCTTAAGTGCCTTAAGCCAGCATTGCCCATTTTTGCCAGCCCTTGGCAGAGGGAGGGGGTAATTTCTCTGAATCACCTGGGAATGTCGCCTAAGCCATTCAGATACTCTTGGAGGAATTAAAAAAAAACATTGGACTTGACATATACCTTGTAAAAGACATTTACAAGTCCTTAGCCAGCATATCTTCATCGATTTAGACACCAGTTCTGTATTCAGACCAGCTCCTACTCAGACTCCACTTCTGAAGCACCTTTTGAAGCTGAAGTGTCTGTGCTATCAAAGCCAGTGCACGGTCAAGACCTCAAATAAGAGGCTGCTTAGATCCAGGATGTACCACGGTGACCTGTGACATTGGATAGTGATCATTAACGAGGCTGGCTTAAACTGCACTGGGAGAAAATAGATATTTATATAAACTTTGAGCAGAAGACCCCGAAATTTTAAGATCACATTGGAGCTGTCCATAATAAACAAAATAGCAGAGCTCTTCCCTAGCTCTACCCATGTAAGAAGCAGGCAGAGGCTTTCTCACATATGATGCTGTCAGTGCTTTACACCACTGAGAATCTGTCCCAGAGATTTGACTTTTTCTGAAAAACACTTCCCGCTGTGGCAGACATAACGCCATATCAAAGGCATGTGCTGTAATACACAATAAAGATATAGCTTTCATAATTTTCAATTACACTTCCTCTGCAATGATGTTAGTGAATCTCACCCAAAAGTAAATTATTCAGTGCAGATGATATAGAAATCGTTTGATGAGTGTCACTTTTCCATTTAAAGTTTTACCAAGATCTTCTTGGATAAAGGGTCTCTTTTTTTTTTTTTTTCACATGACACATTTTATATTTTGTTTCTCTTCCTTACCTTCATTCAGCAGGCTTTTTCAACTTTTTAATATACTTTTCTTACAAAACATTGAGTAGCCATTCAAATAGGTCTATTCAGGAGAAGTGCTCTTTCATTCTGCCAGAAATACTAATATATATGTTTTATTTAGTTTTAAGAATACTATTTTTTTTCATTTTGAGAACTTTGAAAGCTGGAGCCAAATATGAAAAGGCAACCTTCTTTCAAGGCAAGCTTGGAGGGAGAAGTATTGTGGGCTGCACTGGAAATCCTTTTCTTTCATGTAAATAAATAGTTCATTTACAAGAGCTTTTTAAATGGAAAAAACATATCCAATACACCAATATATTTAAACTCAATCATATGGTAAAATATAGCAAACTGAAAAGCTGAATTCCAGAATGTTTTTATCTTTCCTTTCATGAAGTTACAGATACATTGAAATCTAATTCCAATAAAATTCAATGTCCCTTTAACTTCACAGGGTTTTTCCTACTTGCTGTGCTTCAGAGATGTACAACAATTAATAATTTCATTTTTCAATCATTCCATTTTTCAATCTGGTCTTTCTCTTCTACCAAGCTATTCAGAATCCTGCCAATGTAACATGACCAGTAAAGGATATCCAAGTAAAATTTTTATATGATTCAAACTCCTACTTTTATGTCTGGATGACTAAAACATTCCTTATTGCTTCAGTTATCCTGGTCAAGAAACAGGTACCAGTCCTGTAAGGGTTCTGTCAATTATTCCTGGTTGGAAATGGGTAAATAACCCTTTATTTCAGCCATAACTATTTTTTCAAGTGTGGAAGCAAGAGAAGGAGCTAGAGGAAGAAAAGGAGGCTTGTACATTATTATAGTGTTTAACCAACAGACAAGGAAGCCTCTGTTCCTTTGTAGTAAGTCAGAAAAAAAAGCCCCATCTCTATTTACTGGTGGAATGATGGAATTCCACTGATGAACACAAGGTCAAGAGAGACCAAGAAGAGCCTTGAATAGGAAGAGCAGCAGCTTGTGTCTAACACTAACAAAAGAAATAAAAAGGTGATGGAAGTCTGGGCAAGAGAGATTTAGTTTGTGTTGATGTACAGGAAAGGCTGCATCAGCCTTGAGGCGAGGAGAGATGACTTTCTTCACTGTTTTGCTCCTTCTGCCTTGAGCACTGCGCCTGCCTGCATTTCCCTGACTCTAAAAAGGGCCTGGATCTATCTGCAGCTCATGACAGGTGACACATACCCATGAAAACCTCCAGGCTGCAGCATCTGTCACTGAACACATCCAAAGCTTAGCAAAGTGTACCTGTTCATCCTGGCATTTATCCTGTACTTGCCTTATTTTTGCTCTGCTCAGGCAGTGCAGTGCCAGTCTGGTTCCAGCTTCTTGTAAAGAGCCCACAAGCAAAGGTCAAAGGCAGACTTTAATCATGTACCTTATACTAATGTTGCTTTTCTTGATGCTCTAGAAAAGCTTCCTGAAGATTAAGAATTCTCACTAGTGCCCAGATACATAAAAAATTTTATCCTCTACAGCGATAATCTGGCAACAGAGACATGCAACACCTTTGAAAAAAATCAGGGAATTTTTCAGTAGGAAAATATATCATTAACTTCTGTAAGTCCTACTGAAGTTTTGCATATGCAAATGATGCAGAACTTTTCCATAAGAAACCACAAAATTTGATTATTTATTCCAGTGTATGGATCAGAACCTGTGTTATGGGCTAACACACCAGAACTACTCAAAAGTAATTTATAGGTCAGTGATGGAATAATCAAATCTGTGCAAAAATCTTCATGAGAAGAGCTGGAAATGAGTTGAATTGTTTACCTTAAAGGAAAGGACATACAAGAGAAACAGGTAATAGAGATCAGCTAGGACTTTTGGTCTCCCTGAGTCAAAGCATAAAAGGCACATAAAAATGGGAAATTCAAAACTGATGGTTACTTGTATTTTCCCAGTTCCTTCAAATGCAACAGAAAGTCCTTGAAGCCTACAACCCTATAAGATTCAAGAAGGGACTGGACATCTGGACAAACTTCACTATCCAGTGAAGTTTTAGCTCTGCTTAGCAGCCGTCTGGTAAACTCAACACATCTCAATTTAACCATTCTTAGATTTTAAATGGTAGATCAGTGTGAAAATTGTAAATGGCAAACCAGTCTCCCTGTTGCTGGGCTTCACAATACAAATGTGAGAGTTCCCAGACTCCTGGGGCCCATGGGCCACCACAGAACCACTGATGTCCCTACAGATTGCCACCCTAGCCGTGGAGAACTGATAGACTTGCCAGTCTTGCCATCCAACACAGACCCATCCATCAGCTACAGATCACATCCCCTTGCCATACAACCAGATTGACAGCCCATGCTGGGAAACCTGGTACAAACTTTGACTACTGTTGGCGTGCTCCTTGTGCAGACTTTGATTCAAATGTGCACAGTACTCAGAGAAACAAGGCCGCAGCCCAAAAGACAACGGGACACCCCTTTCTGCAAGCCGGCTTATCTCCCTAAGCCAGTGATCTATCAGGAACATGATTCCTCTCTACCACAACCCCTCATCTCTGAAAGAGGATTTGTAATTCCCATTCTTGATTTCCTTTCAACCTGTTTCTCTAAAACAATCTTCCCCTCAGGCAACGTGAGTCTCCAGCCTTTGTTTGGCTGAAGATGTAAATATTTGGGCACTCACTGATTTGATATATATACATATTTGTTGGAGCATTTGCCACCTGCTATTCAAAGTTAAATCCATAGATTACAGAAAACAAGTTCTTTATCACTTTTTGTCTAATGTAAAATTAAAGACAGCTGAAAGCCTACAAGCTTTCTCTTGCTTGTGAATCACTTGTAGCATAATTACCCCTCCAAGGCTTGAGTAGCCAGATCTCTGCAAAGGCCCATCATCCCAGCAAGAGCTTCAGGAGTTTCTCTGCTCCTGAGGACATTAAAGCAGAGGTCATTAAAGCAGAGGTCACAGACTAATGGAAACTCCTTGACTGTGCTCTGTGTGAGCTCTCATCTGCCACTGCTAAAAGCTCCCTTGTGTCCTGAGGCAGGGAGACCCAGGATCTCCAAGGAGCATCATGTGCCTCCTTCTGAGACCAGTGCTGATGCCATTGTAGTGTTGCTTTGCACAGGGTTTTCTCAGCCCCATTCCCAAAGCTGAAAGGAGTTTATAGAGGTCCATTAGATCTTAACACAGCTAAACCCTGCCTATGTGTGAGGTCAGGTCTACCAAACCTGCATTGCTTTCCCAGGATTGTTTTTCTTCCATAAGGCACTGAATCAGTTCTAGGAACAAGGTCCACCCCTTGCTATGGGCAGGTTTCTCCTCACTCCAGGTTTTTTGGAAACTTCCTCTAACTCAAAATTATCTGGAGACATTGCAGTGAAGTTCGGCCAGTGCTCAAAATCAAACCAACAAAACAACACCAACCAAAAATCCAAGGAGATGTGTTTTCCAGGAAAACTGTGCTATGTTCTTGTGCTTATTGTTTAAGTAGGTTTTCAGATGGTGATCTGGGGTGGTATGAGCAGAGGAGAGCAAACTACATGGGAGCAGGATGTGTGGGGAGAGCAGGGTAAACTGGTACAAACTGCATCAATGCCATGACCTCCAGCATCAAACTTGGCTTGAGGTCAGTGCTACACACAGGCCTCTTTAGGCTTATTTCACTCTGGAAGGTTTCAAAATATGCTTGAATAAAAAAAATTATGTCCCTAAAAGACATCAGACTTACTTCAGACATTTCAGAATTTCCCAGTCCTTTGTGACTCCTCCCAGCAAACAGGTACCAGCTCTGTTTCAATGCCCACATCCATCCAGACTCCAAGCACAAAACCAAACTGCTCACCTGGTAACTGCTAGTTTGCACTTAATTTTATGTGTGCCAGAATTTTGGAATACCCAGCTCTGTGTATGGGACTGACACCACACACACCTTACAGGACACACAACAGCACAAGCAATATCCTTCAACCTAGAAGGCTTAGAAATCTGAGAAGCAGAAGAGCTGATGGCTGGTCATTAAACTGACTGTTATGGGAGACGAAGGGAATGTCTCTGCTCCCTAATGAAAAGGATAGACAGATATTGAAGTGGAGTAAGTTGGACTTTAATTACTGGTTTTGATGTCTGATCTATAACTCCCTAAAAGTTTTGTACGGGAGTAATAGGGAAGCATCAGAAAATTCCACTGGGATAGAGATGAGGTCCAGTTTGCAAAAATATCCTCTTCATAAAGAAGCTCAATGCCCTCTTTTACTTGGCAAACCATCATGAATTTATGATGCATTGCATTTGGAAGGCAACACGGCGCACAGCTGAGGCAAAGTAACTGAAACGCCGGGAGAGTAAAAGCAAAATGTTCTGAGAGTGAGGGTGCATATGGGGATGTATTTGAAAAAAAAATTATATCTATATAAATATACACACACATTTGCTAGAGAAAATGTATATGTATTTATAAAAAAATCTAAACTTCTCACCAGTCAAAAGTTAGAAATGATGCAAAACGCATCTGCTTTGATAAGTCTGTTATAAATCTCTTAGCTTGAAGCTTTTAACTGACCCTTTCCAGTTCATGAATATTTTAAGGGAACCCAGTTTAATTTAAAACAACCCTGGATCAATATATGCATTTTTTCTGGCACTGTCCAAATTCCAGATCCTTGTATTATCAAAAATTGCATCATACATCTCAAGTTTGGCTCCAAATATAGGGTTCATTCAAGGCTGGATCTCACATTAGGGGTAAACCTAATTGGACTGAGACCTAAAAACGTCTGTATGGAACCTGGGCAAGGAAGACAATTTGGTGAACTATACTTAGAGCAATACTGTGACATAAAATCTCCCCTATTGCCCTATGCTGACGTTCAGAGAAGCACAAAAATGTCCTGGAGAATGGGTCATTTCCATTACCACTTGGAGATGGCATTCAGCATTTCTGCATGCAGAGGAAGGCCACATTCCCCAGCTTCAGAAACTTGCCTGCTTCTTCCCCAGAGCAGTAATGGGGAAATCATTTAAACAGCCCAAAACTGCAACTGCCCTAAACACCCTTTGGAAGAAGCCCAGCATCAAGAACTGCAAGAAGGAGGCTGAGAGCAGCAAGGCTGACTAATAATTCTTTGAAGATTTTTAGGCTCTTGGAGTTGGGCATGACTTTGCAAAGCTTGCAAAAAGCAGCTATTTATAAGAAGAACCCCAAACGTACTGCCCACTTTAAATATTAATGGCATTAACAACTCTTCACTGTCCCACAGATCAGTGTTCTCTGCCTCTGATCTTCACATAAGTAAGAGGCATTTCTTAATAACTACAGTGAAAATTAAATCCTGCCTTCCTCTGAAAGTCAATGAGAGTTTTGCTCTGAGTCATGATTTATTGTGTACTTACGTTTTTCCTTCCTAGCACTGTTCATTTTTTTAAAAAAAAGTTCTCTTGAAAGACACTAGCATATATCCTACTGCAATAAATATGTTTTTCATTTTAGAGCCTCTCTTTCCATACATCTCTGTCCACTACAAAATTCATTTGGTGCTGCTAATACAACACAGATCCTGTATTAATCCAAGCAGGATACTTCTATCATCATTAGCCTTTGTAGCAGTGATGGCTGCCTGGCAGTCACCCTCTCACCTGGTGACAGTCCCTGCAGTGGGACACCCTTCTGGGCACAGCACCCTTCAGAGGCTTCCCAAAATCATGGGCACAGATTTACAGGTGTCTCTGAGAAGGGTTGTGGTGTTAATTTTGATGGCTGAAAAACATCAATTTCCATAGGAAGGGGAGCCTGAATCAGCTTCCACATGCCTTGGTAAAAAGAAAAGCTATTGGTCATTTTAAATGCAATGAATAACAGATATTAAGTCAAGACTGCATCCCAACACCAACATCTCCACCTTATCACACATGCTACCCGTGATAAAAAGGCAGAAACATGCACTGATTTTGCATTTGAGGGGTATCTGTGGGGGTTTATTCTGTGCACAGATTGTGTAACCAACCTCTAAGGAAATACCTACATAAACATCCAGCCTGTGACTTCATTAAGCTGCTCTCTGACTCCATGGGAAGTCCGGAATAATCTCTATAGAAAGAACACGATCAATATGTTATCGAGAAGATAAGTCAGTGTCAATGCTAATGTTTAAATATTCATCTACTTGTACCAACATCTTGTCTGTTACTGAAACAACAGGAATATTCAAAGATTAACTCTACATAAAAGATTCGGTAATTTTTTTCTCCAATTCCTTGTTTTTCTCTCGTCAGTTCCACGAACAGTTGTTAAGTAGAACAGGTTGGCATTTTTTCATCAAAACGTTACTTATTTGAAAAATGGGTCTTGGAACAAACCAAGACTTTTGCAGGAAATTTTCATTTGGGGAAATTTTTCAGCTTGTTGTCAAGAAAAGTGAAAACTGAAAAGAATTCCTTTTCCAGGATACACAATAGTTCTGAATATATAATCAAAAGAGCTAAAAGAACCAGACGGTATTTGTTTTAATCCAAAGAATTTGAAGGGAGAGAATATAAAAGGACTCATATTAACTGCAAGCACATTTATGAGGAGCTTCGGAAGAGAGAAGATTTGCTTCTTCATTCAGGACTACTTAGACTAACTCCAGAAAGTACCGGCGGAGAGAAGGAGGGAGGATGGCTCCCGAGCATCTGCGACCCACTCAAGCCATTTCTAGCACTGAGAAGAGACTTTCCAACATTTCTGCAGTGAAAGATCTGTTTAAAATTAGAAATTTAGGGAAAAAAAAATCTATGTAGACGATTCAGGAGCATGTGAAATGCTTGGACAGAAAGATGCTGAAGTTCATTCAAGCTTGTGTTCTGCGTGGTGCTGCTCGGAGGATCTAAATATAACCAAAGTTTCTGCCACCAGAGGCAACAGTCCCCTGCAAAGAAGGAGAAAAGTGGTCTCCAGATGATCATCACACTGCCCTGAGAATTCCTGCTGAAAGGCACTGACGTGGTTTCATGCAAGATGATGAGTACATCTACCTGAGGTCTGGAAAAAGTAATGTATAGTGGTGAACCAAGCCCCACATTTAATTCCTGTTACAGCATAGGCACTTTGCAGCATGCCAAAAGTAAACCAACACTTCCAACATCTTATTCACAGGTAAGCATTAAAGTAGAGCCTCTTACCATTTCTTAGGTGGGATTTGAACATCAGAATTGGATTAGTCAAATGGCAATAAGAGGAGTAACAGAGACAAACCACACTGTCATCAAAGGAAGCCTTATAATGAAACAGTGTAGTTTTGCCATTTTGCTATTTACCAAAAGCCTTGTTTCAATCAGGGCTGTAATTAAAGCCCTTAATCATTCTGAACAGTTTCAAGTGAATGGCTTCTCTCATGCATTAACAGATCATTGATGCAACAACTGTACATGTAAGGTAGTGTCAGAAGTCTGTCTGGACATTAGAAGTAGCCTATGGAAACATAAATCTATTTCAGTAATTTAATACAAATCTGAAAATGCCAGTTTACACATCTAAGAAGCTGCTACAAACTGTTGAGAAAAAAAAATATGTATCTTGTGAATTAATGAGGCTTCCCAAAGACACAAAGTGTGTCTGTTCACAGCCTGCTATGCCGGAGACAGGGGAGCAAACAGAGCATGGCAGAGAGCACTTGCAGCTGCAGTGTGGGGTTGTGTCCCAGAGGGCATCTCTCAGGGGAGGGAATATTGCCCTCACACCCAGCATATATTCAACAGCACTTTCATATTTTCAAATAGGAAAGAACTGAAGTGGGAGTTGCTTGCACTCACTCATCAACAAGAGCCTTCCTGCTTTTACTGCCACAGGAGTCCCAGTCCCCAGATACAGCATGGATTATGATGGAGTGGTTTAGGGGGAAAGTAAATGAAGGTTAAATCCAGGCCTTGGAATTGAGAGGCATTTCTGGGCAGTCTGCACTCTGCTTGGCCCCTCTGCAGTGTTCTTTTCCCTGGTGTGATGGGGCAGGAGCAGCAGCACTGACAGCAGAGCAGGGCAAAGAGGTCAGGTAGGGCAGGTGGGGAAAGGAGAGCTCTAGAGAACAAGGAAACAGGTATGAATGGACAAAAGACACCAGGTAGATGAGAATCTAGCAGCAAACACTCACTGTTATCCAGGAATTTTTAAGAATTCCAATCTATTGTGGTGAGAAGGCATATACTGTAGGACTGCATTAGGGTTCTCCAAGGAAGAGCGTTTCCTTCCCTGCTTTAAAGAATTGAAACAGTGTGAAAATTAGTATATAATCAGATTTATAATTACAGTGTAAAACACTTATGATATTAGGCAAGGCTGGGAAAGTTAGCTAATTTTCAGTCCTCAGCTCCTTGTGTTTCCCCTCCCAACAACTGTTTAACTCTCTTGAAGTTCATAACTTCCTTGTAACTGGGTACTACTGCTCCATTTTGTTCCTCTGAAAAGTTGCTGGAAGAGCAAGAGCCTCCCAGAGCTTCCGGCTCCCTAAAGCAGTGAGAAGGGCAATCTCTTGCTAACTTGCTAGTCAAAGGTGGGGGAATTTGCCAAAAAACCTTTTGCCCTAATAAGGGCACTGCTTATTTCTTTATGAAAATGTTCCAAAACAGGCTTTGCTGAACTTCCAGTAAAACACTGGCATGTTTCTGAGGAAGAACCAGTAGACTCTGCTGTAGTGGACTTCACAGGAAAGTGCTGGCAAGGGGATGGACTCTGCAAGGTGGGCATGTCAGAGCCTGGGCCTCCCAAAAGCAGAAAACTATGAGGACTTGTGTCCTCACAGCACCTGGAAGGTCCAGTGTTCTTCACACACAGCAGCAAGCCCTGAGAGCCACATCCCATAGTGAAATGTCCCCTCTCCTGCTTCACACTGGAAATTTGAATGGTTCCCACCACATGTGCTCCAGTCCTGTGCTGGAGCAGAAATTTGAAACACACCTGGATGAAACACTTTACTGACCTGCTGCCCTCGGCCTTCCACACCCACATCCTTGAGACATCCTTCTCCCAGATGTCGTCCAGCACCAGAAACATGATGTTGCACTCCGGGGCTGCAGCAGGGGCTACAATCAGCAGGTACTGCGGGCCACTGTCCTTGGGTCACCAGATGTCACCCTCAGCACCTCTGCGTTCAGAGGTACAACCTTAAAACATTTCTTTCCATGTGAGCAATGATGGATGGACAAGCTAAAGGTGCAAAATCCCCTTTTTTCTCACAGAGACCACAGTAACATTCAGCCCCACTTCCATGTCAAGCTCAGGTCTGCATTTAAACATATACATTAAGGAGACTGTATTTAAAAAAAAAAAATCTAATATTATGCTTTTGAATAGAGAATTTACCTAAGTAAATAATTATTTTTAAACCCAAGATTTAAGCAGCTTTAGTATTCCACATTATGCTAATGTTTGACAATTACTAAGTGTGGGTATCAGCCAGCATTTTTTTTAAGTTTAATTTAAAGCAATTTGACATGGAAAGGTTATTACTTTAGTTGCCAATAAAAGCTGTACTTTTAACATAAGTGTACACCAAGCCCTAGGGTATGTGACTATTATCTTTTCTGCAATTATGTGGTGTTCTACATAAATGTTTAAAAAAAAAAAAAACTTAGAAATATCAAAAGTACTAACTTAGCTGCAGTTTGAGAGTTGAATAGCAGAGCTGGGAAGCCCAGCTCCCGCAGACACAACACAGGTTGAGGTTTCCTCCTAGAGGTACCGCCGGGAACGGCGCTTTCGCCTGCACAGCATCGCATCCCCCGCACTGCATTCCTCGCTCTGCATCCTCCTCACTGCCTCCCCCCTGCACCACATCCCCCGGCTCTGCATGCCCCCACACTGCTTCCCCTGCACCCTGCTGGAGGGGGGAAGGCTTTTCTCCCATTCTTCACAGAATCACAGAATCACCACTATACCACTATGAGCTCTTCAGCCAACAGAACTGTATCAATATCACTTTAGCTGACCTTGGTTTGCACCCAAGAGTTGTCTTCAAAATTTTACAAGTGGAAAAAGAAATTATTTGGAAGATGACCTTTGCTTACTTCTGTCTATCATGGAAAACAAAGACCAGTTGTATCAACAATTAAACATGCATTTAACTTAAAGTATATGAGCAGTCCCTTCTGTGGAAGGGACCACAGTGTGTCTCCTGGTCCCACCTCCATAATCAAGGACCGTGATTGTAGAATACATAACATGGTGTTGAAGCCAGATAGTTCTGGTATATCCTCAGTGAGGGAGACTCCACACCCTCTCTGGATAGTCTTCCTGTGGTCTGTCACTGCGCAGCAAAGTTCTTCCTTGTGTTCAGGCGGAACTTCCTGGGAATTATTTTTGTGCCCACTGCCTCTTGTCCTTTGACTTGGCATCGCCACCATCCGCTTGACACCTTCCTTTTGGATACTTCTAGACATTGGCAAAAACCTCTTGAACTTTTTTTTCCCTTTAAAGTGGAAATTGGTGCTTCCACTTGGCCTTCGGGCTGCGTCCCAGGAAGAGACCCCATGGCTGTAGCAATGAGGCTCCCCCACAGCAGAGTGTGGGGAGCCCCATACCCAAGGAGCAGTCACCCCACAGCTCCCAACACAAATGCCAAGTTTGGTGCTACCAGACAGAAGCAGCACTGCATGGCCACAGCCTTTGAGTGGAAATCAGCCATTTTCCTCAGGAAATTCTGTGGGAAAGGGTGGGGAGCCACACTGCCATTGCCAGAGCTCCCAAATGGATGAAGACCTGGATTCAAGGCCAGGTTGGATAAGGTTTTGAGCAACCTGGTCTCGGGCAAGGTGTCCCTGTCCATGGCAGGGATCTGGAACTAGAAGATCTTTAAGATCCTTTCCAACCCAAACCATTTGATGACTCAACAGGCCTGTGGAGGAGAGAGATGAAAGTGTTTGCTTAGGAAGAGACAGACCAGCTCATACATACAGGGAGAAAGACACTTCCCTTCTGACACATGGTCTCTTCCAGGATATTTCCTTGGCCAAAGCGAGGGTGCCATGAAAAACAAAAGTACTGTGAGGGTATTTGCCAATTAGCTTTGGGACTTGGCACCAAGTGCTGCGTCCCCTTGGGCTGCTTAGTTCTGAGCCCTTCCTGTGCCACGGAGGGAGAGGCAGCCCCTTCCACCAGCCTCTCTGGGCCAACATGGGGCAGGGCCAGGGCCCACATGGGCACACAGCAATGCCCCCAGACAGGAGCCAAGCCCCACACCAGCCTGTGCAGGTAATCTCATTCCTGTGCTCTGCCCACTCAGCCCTTCAAAGGCAGAGCCTGGGGGCAAACAGAGCAGGCGAGACAAGCTCTAGTCCAAACACTGGAGGCTGTTTAGTTAAGAGATAATTTTGATTTTTTTTTTTCTAAGTCTAGGTGATTTTTTTTATGTCTGGGTTTTGTTTTTAACTTGAAACTTGTGAAAATCACAGCATGACCTTTGCTGGCTGAAAGTCTTCTGAAACCAGGGCAGTGAAGTTCAGCTTCCTGAAGTGCCCTGACAGTGCATTTTGACGCTGAACTTCAACCATCTCCAGGCAAGGAATGGAAGTTCAGCCTTAGCAGTCCATTCAGTCTTTTGTCTTTCTGCTGAGAAAGTGAAAACACTGCTCATAGTTCCAGTGCCAACTGTAGTTCATGTTTCAAATTAACTAAAGTTCATTATTTTACACTTTAGGTAGAAGCTGCAACAAACTGTTCACCAGCAGTCCAAGCAATATTATACAAGCCCCTCTAGGATCCCTTGGAAGAGCTCCTGATGAGTTCACCAATGTTTGCACATTAACCTCTGGGTGAAAAGCCAGCCAGAGGGATGTGAGAACTCCACCGAGCCCTCCAGAGCATGACACAAAATGATGCAAGTGTGGGAGCTAGGAGAGAAAAGGTTCTGTGAGCCCAGAAAAATAATAAAACGTTTAAATCCTTAATTGTTTTTCTTGAAGATTTATCCAAAATCAAGCTCTGCTTAAGCCTGTGAGTTTGCAGAGCATTGTCAATAAATTAGATCATGCACACAAGGCAAGGATTTCATCCAAAAAGTTCTAGCCCTGAGTCGCTTAACAGCAGCACTCCCCAGAAAAAGGACTCAAGATGAAACATGAGATATGTATTAATTATCAATGGTCTAATAGAAAATTTAATGAAGACAAGTATCTTCTTGCACTTTATCCACGATAACGATGATAGTACGTCAGCGAGGCGCATACCTTACAACGTAGCAGTGAATGTCAAGTCTGAAGCCATTACAGCAATTCCCCACAATAATGGCCAGCCAATGCATGGGCTTGTAGCACTTAATCAAAGTAATGACATCCATCCACAATTATTTATGTTATGGTAACAAAGAGCTGCCAAATGCAAAACAAATGACATGAGGATTTGCAAGTGAATTTCTTCCCGTAAATTCTCCTTAGGTTATGCTTTAGGGCCCTCAGGATGGAAGTCTGTCTTTATTCAGAGCAATATCAGAACCATGGGGTTATTGTGCCACATTTTACTGCCTATAAACAATGAACCCAATGCTATCACTAAAACAAGCTCTTCAGCCAACAGAACTGTATCAATATCACTTGAGTTGGCCTTGGTTTACACCCAAGAGCTGTCTTCAGATTTTTACAAGTGGAAAAAGAAATTATTTGGAAGATGACCTTTGCTTACTTCTGTCTATCATGGAAAACAAAGACCCAGTTGTATCAACACTTAAACACGCATTTAACTTAAAGTATATGAGCAGTCCCTACTTACCTCAATAGGTTTGGATTAGAGCCATTATAATTACCAGCCATGAATCTCTATTAAGTGCAGCACTGTTCTTTCAGGGGCATTTATGTGGGTGTTTGTATAAAAACACTGTCAAAAACTAAAGAACACCAGTAAATATTAAATGGCAACATTCAGGTTCAAATGTAATGAACTAATTTATTTTTTTTAACACTACATCCAACTGTTTTTCACCACTCACAGATGTCACTGGAACAACTTGAATACAAAAAAATTGCCTAAGAACAATAAACTACACAGACCAGCTAATATTGATTGCTTTTAAAATGCCCCCTGTTAAACTTAAATAATAGCCAAATCTCACTGCAGTAAATGTACTTTTATATCATTAAATACTAATTTAACAGAAACGTGACTGCGCAGTGAAAAACACGAAAATGCTGGAAAACTGAAAGATTGCCCTTTTTTTCTGCCTTATTCTTCCTGTGCATTATACAAGTCTCCAAATTAACACCTGAAAGGAGAAAACAATAATTTCGTATTAGCTGGCTATGTAGTCACACAAGGCAAAGCTGAAGCTAAGTTTAACTTTAATACTCACTTTCCAAGGCCCGTGAGAAGGGAGACTGCAGAGCGCCTCTCACCACAGGCTCTGGCCGCCCTCGATGACCAGGTTGTGGCCTGTCATGTAGTCAGAGGCCTCGGAGGCCAGGTAGACCACAGCAGCCTGCAGGTCCGTGGGCTGGGCCAGCCTCCCAGCAGGAATGTCAGCCAGCCAGCGCCGCACCAGCGGCCGCAGCTCCTGCGAGCGGATCAGCGGCGTGTCAACGATGCCCCTGCAGCGAGCACACCAACCAAGGGTTCAGCTGTGAGTCCTGCCCAGAAGGAAAGGCAGCACCTAGAGGTGTTTTATATTAATTCAGAAGGAAAGCAGGGTAACAGCACAAAGGAGATGAGCACATCCTGCCTGCTCTGCCCTTGCTGAAAGTCATGGTGCAAACTTCCATAATGCTCCCTTCCTATCATCACCTTCTTGCTGCTGATGGGCAGCTCAGGGGTTTCCTTTCAAGCACACGTACACTCACACGATCTTCTCAGCTAATAGCACAACCCCCTTACTTTCAGGTTACCCATAATCACCACTTTAAATTTATTTTCCAGGAAACAAGCACAACATTGGGAGTGAAAGGGGTCTGTCGCAGCTCTTGGGAACCATTGTCCTTCCTTTCTCATCACTCTACAACTAATGTCATACAGCATGCTTGTGTACAGCCCAGAAACTGAAAACAGACCAACTCCCCATATGTCAAACAACGAGAGGAACAAAAGCCAGCACCCTTCTGAGCACCAGAGCCTTTCCACACAAAAAAAGGAGGGGCAGAGATAAACACAACACACCCAGTGTGATCCCTCTTAAACCAACACCTGACAAATCGCACTGATTTACTTGTCATGCCTCGTTTGCATTAATGACTGACTCCACTATTTACTAAAAGTCTGCTAAGTTTGTTTTTTTTCAGGTGCCCTAAAATGCTGCAGGAAGCACAATGCAGGGCAAAGATTTGGCTGGCTTTTATGACTTTAGCTGCAACTGATTTGTCATACTCCTCCTTAACAACATATTTGTATTTTGCAAAATGTATAATTTTTTCAGCCCCTGAACAAATATATTTACATAACTGTGTCTAACGAGAAATTACATTTAACTTCTCAGAAATGACAATAACTAAAACCTGAACTGCCAATTCCACTTCATTAGTGTGGTAGAAATGCATTCCAAATGTTAATAAAAATTCCAACATGCTGATAAATTAGCGCTTCTAAGGAGCATGTGACACCTTGGTTAACATATTCAACCTCAATTATATTTCTCTTCAGCACCCTGTTATCTGGAACCTTTGCTGGCAATCAGAGGTGCTGTTTTTCAGCGGCCAATTTTCTAGATAATGTAGCTTATCAACACTGTGGGTAAACTTGCCAATGAAATCAGGCTGCACTGAACCACACACACGCTAATTGCATCTCTTTTTTATGCATATTTACAGACTGTCACTTCAAAGAAATCAGTGGCCCATTGAGGCAGCCAGTTAGCTGGAAGAATTGCCTCTTGCAAATGAAAATTAGCAAACAAGCTAGTGATAAATATGAAATGAACAAAGTATAAAAATACCCGTTTTGTTCTGAAACTTCATCGGCATCCCAATTTAGACTTCCAAGGAAATAATTTTTTGAGACAGACTGGATTCTGGGTATGAGATTTACCTTTTGTTTTAAATGAAGGCTGAAATCCACTATTTACTCTGTTATGAAGTGGAACTAATTCAGATTTTCCCCCAAACATTTCTGTTCGCACTAATCAGGCAGGATTTAAATATCAGCTTTATATTTTATTGTAATTGTCAATAAAGAGCAGAGCGGTTCAGAAACACTGAGTGATGCAGCTCACTTAAGTTCTGGCAATGTTACAAAATCAAGCACATTCCAGTATAGGACTGTGAATGCTTTACTTATTTCCTTCAAGCAGAGCCCCATAGTCTCCTTTGCTTTTCTAAACTCCTCAAGAGCTGGTTTTCTTCAGAGAGAAACGTGCTTTGAGCAGCAGACATGAAATATATTGAACTCCTTTCCCTTACGTGCCTCTCACTGAGCTTACAAAACCATCACCATCGTCATCATCATTCTGGCTTTACACTAGCAGAGACCAGAATAAAATCCATATGATTTTCTTGTTTTTTTCATTTGCAGATACATTTTAACCTCAAGGGAATGCAGATTAGGGAATAAAACACACAGTCCTCCAGCACAACAGATTTTGCTAAAAAGAGGACGTTTTTCAATCTGTTAAGAAAAATGATCTTTGGTCTGATCACTGCAGTCTGTGAATCACCGCGCTGTGCTGCTTGCTGGACCTTTCTTTAGGTTCACTCCACGTAGCAAAAATTTAGATGTGAAACCAAACTTCACTACAAATTTTTGTTATAGAAATGAGAAAAAAATACAGCGCAAAACTTAAAAGTTGCAAACACACATACTGATGGCACTATAAATATTAGGCATGTCATTGATACTACACATCTTCTGGGAAAGCTTGGTGCCAAGTTGGGCAATTTAACGTTGTCGAACCCTTTTAGGCAGATTTTAGTTGGCTCCTAACCAGTTCCAGCAAAGACAACTGCCAATGCATTAATTCCCTACCTCATCTCGTATGCAGTGCTGAGCCTATCAGTACTTTTCTGTTGCATGTCAATGTAATATCAAACTGCTGGTTCCTTAATGTTAGATATGAGCATCAATATTTCATTATTGATACACAGGACAATTTTGGACATAAGGGGGGGAAAAAAGACCCCTAAAAAAAAGGAGAAAAAAACAATTGCCTGAAACAATTCCACTTCAAGAGACACATTAGGAAAAATATCACTTACCAGATACTTAACTGGAATTGTTACGTGCACTCAATCCCCAAATGAGAGCAAAAAAAGATTCCATCTGTGTGTAACTTGATTTCTTTCAGATGAGTTATTAATTTGAATGAGTTAAGTACACTCCACTTAATCAGGAAGTGTTTAATCACAAGATCCACTTAATTGGGACATCTCCCAAGGAATTAAGATTTAAGTCCAAAGATACTTACCAGCAAAGACTGCTGCTTAATGGGGATAGTAATGCTGCTTAATTGGGATGCCTTCAGGTGATGCTGGGGTGCTCCCTCACCTGCCAGCTCTGCCTCTCCTTCCCCCTTATGGAGTGTTCCCCAAACCTGCAGTGATCCTGCTCTGCCTGCTTTCTGGGGCTACAAGCCTGGTGCAGCACTGTGTGGCTGCCTTCAGAGGAGCAGGGCAGGACGCAGGGCACGCAGAGGCTCTTTGCCCAGCAGCCCAAACCCAAATCCCTGCAGCCCATCAGAAGGGAACATGGTTCATCCCCCAGGGCTGCTGGCCTGGCTGCAAGTTGACCTTAATGTCAGATCCACCTGCCCTTCCCAAAGGTCATCACATGATGGCATTTCATGTCTTGCTAATCAAGAAGGCAGTAATTAGCCAAAACAATGGACATTGATTCAGTGTAATGGCTGCAAAAATGATGTGTTCAATGCTGTACATGCCAAAAAACCAGACGCCTTCCAGAATTTCCTCTTCCATCACACCCAACACACTTCCATGTCCTGAAACCAGCAAAGAGACTAAACCCTATGGGCAGCTGGGCATCAGTCAGTGCCCAGTAAAGTTCTCTGATTACACCGAGGTACCTGCTGCAATTCAACCCCCACATTCATTTCGGGAAGACTCCAAGACCTTCTTCATTTTTTGGCATCTGTGCAGCAGGCTGTGAGGTGATGGCACGGGATGGTGGTGCAAGCACTGAGCACAGGTTCCACAATAGCAACAGCATAAGTCAGCCAAAGCATCCAGGGAATCTCAGCCACCTTCTCTCCCTGGGCATCAGGTTTGCCTGGCCAGCAAGAGAAGCCTGCATGTTCAATTTTATAAATGTAATAAATCATCCTAAGGACTCTGTCATAACATTTTATGCATTGCTAACTTTTATGCATTGCTCTGCATAAGTTTTATGCACTCATTAAGAAATTAAGTTGATAAAAAGTGACCAGATAGGAAGAGGGGGAAAAGGCCAAAAGGTTTGCATGGTGAAATAATGTTTAAGGCCAGACTGGAGCATTTGAAGCTTCAGACAGAGGCACACTGGGAGTGCCTTAAAGCTTTAATGCAACCGTGACTGGGAGGGGTGAAGTATTTAAGGACACAGATATTTTACTTATCCAGAGCTGATCTTGGGTACCATAATGCCTTATACCTACATTTGTTCTCCTCAGATTCCTTAAAATACCATCCTGTTATAAGATGACATTGAGGCTTCTGCTGGTGCTGCGCACTCAGATCAAGTGGGTCAAAGGTGTCCCTGGTCCTTGGTGAGTCACATCAAGAGACAGTGACACTCGTGAGGTCCACAGTTCTGGGGATGGGCCCAAATGTGCACTGAAATGCAGGTTCACATCTCACACAGGCAGGACTCTAATGTGAATAGTTATTCACTCAGAAGCAGATGTGGTTTTTGCTCATGTGATGGAGGATCTGAGCTCCATGAACTGCTGCAGGCTCCTTCCTCGTGCCCAGGGGTTCCTGGGCAATCCCATCATGAGGGGCTCAGCCAGAGCCTGGAGGCTCTGTGAGGGAAGTTCTGCTGGTCCCCAAAGCAGCTCAGTCCAGGTTCCCACCTGCATTAGGGAAACTGCTCTGTCCACAACATGGGACCTCAAAGACAGCAAAATATTTGTTCTCCATATGTCCTTCCTGGCTATTTCTCCAAAAAGGCAATACATCACCCCGTTTTTGTTGTAGGATTTTGAGCTCAGAGATAGAGTTTAAGACAGGTAGAAATGATCAAAATGCAACCCTGTGTTGCCTTGAAAATTAGAAAGAGAAGCTGTCTATTTTTTCTCTGTGCACTGGCAAGCGTCTCCAGAAACATAACTTCTCTAGAAGTGAGTGCTTGCTTCCAAGCTGTACAAAACAATGAGTTTTGATCATTTGGTAACTATTTTTTAAATTTATGTAAGCTCCTAAGAAATGGGTAATTCCTCCTTCTCATCCATAATTGCTGTGAATGTGGCACAACTATCCCACCTCTGCTGATGCAGATTACCCCTATGTTTTCAGACACAATTCCTGCCAGGTCCTGCTGAACTTCCCTAATTCCCTTCATCTCCCCAGCTCCCGAAAGCCAGTGTAAATTCACTAGTGCTAGTTGTAGGAGCACCATTACAGTGCTGCTAGCATGGGCATGGGGAAAATCCCATTAGGAAGTAAGATGCTGTTGAAAGAATCTGTGGATCACGTAGAGTGACGGCTGGAGTCTCTGGTATAATTAGTAATAAATAATCATAAGGAAGACAGCTAGCACAAGCAAGGGGAGAGCAGACCAGCGGCAGAAAAAGAAGCACTTGCCATTAAGCTCTGTGATTTTTTTCTCCCCCTCCACTTTGTGGATTAAAATATGTAATTTGTTTTCCCTAATTTGATCTACATTATTATCTTCATTATTACAATTTAACTCCTGGGTTAAAATCCTGCCCTTCTTAGTTACTCTGATTGACTTCAATGGTCTACAGAATTTGACCGCTTCCAATTAACGCTATCCACTTGGGTTTCTGCTCAGCACTATCATGCACTGCTAATTGTTTAATAAAATGACTGGTTGGGCATGGGTGTGAGAAACAGGGAGAGACAAAGTGAATCTGGTAGGAAAACTTTTCTTTGTGAATAAATACCCTAAAACATAGAGCTTGAAATCTCCAAAAATAACGAAAATGCAATTTGTAATAAATATATGTGTATATATGTATTTACAAAACTAAACCTGGCCTCCTGTGTCTGTTGGAGCTGAACAGTAGCTCAATGACAGCAATAAAATGTAGCTTTTAAAGTGCCCATGTATTTGTCTCAAGTAAAAAGGGAAAAGAAGTATTGTCTGTTAAGTGTCAAAAACCCTTTCTTTAACCACAGAAGGCTTGAACAGACTAAGGAAATATTTCATCTGGAAGGGAAATGCTAAAAACTACCCTTCACAATATTGGAAAACCTATTACCAAATGCTAAAACCTCTCCTTAAATCCCTGAGTATACACAGCAACAGAGCAGGCTCGGTTCTAAGTATTTAAACCTTTGTTAAGGAAAAGACAACATAAAAAGGGATGCAATCCACCTGCTAATTAGAAACTTTATTTGCTGAGATAGTGTTCATTTGAGCTTTGTAGAACATTTCATTCCCTTTGTAGTTTCAAAATGAGACTACATTTTACTTACGGGGAAATGCAGTTGACTTTTACTCCTCTGTCAATCCACTCGGTTCCCAATGTCTGTGTTAATTTTACGACCCCAGCTTTGGAGGCGTTGTATGCCAACTGCTTCTGTGGGTGAGGAACTACAAGGGATTCAAAAGAAGAAAATTATTTATTCTTCCCAAATTAAAGTAGCCCAGGCACTACACAGACAACTCCCTGCATTGAGATGTGCTATTTGCCCTTTTCCCAGGTACCAGGCAGGGAGCAGCAAGAATTCAGCCACCTACAACACAAACCCCTAAATAGGTATTTTGCCATCTAACAATTTTGTCTCAGCAGATGGGCTGCTGGAAAACAATGGCAAAAATAAAAGTAAAGACATTTAAAAGATCCCATATTTGGGCAAAGACAAAAGCGATGTATTAAACATATATATGCAATACTTGACTGCTCTGAAGAAAGATAAATAATCATATACACATATGCACATTCATATATTGTACACATATGTATATTTATATACTTGTGCACTGTAATACTAATAAAATATATTATCATATAATTCTAAAATATTATATAATCAATAATATAATGTCTGACATATTCTGTGTTATGTAATATATTAATATTATTTATAATAATATGTGGTAGATAATATTTGATAGCTGAATGTAACAGTAAATTGTTTGATATGACATTATATGATAGAATATAAGTGCATAATAGATTTTATATAACATATTATATACAGCTTCTTGGAACAAATTATTCTCCCTAATTTTTAAATTATCCATATTCTGAGGCAAACACATATTATCATCTAACAAATGTTTGTGTGGATGTGAACACAGGTGCATCCCAAAAATTCAGAACACTCACCACTTTCAAAATCTGAAGCTTTTGAAAATGTTTCAGAGATGTCACATGTCAGTCAAAGACAGAAAATGATCAGCTTGCTAATTACAATGTTCAAGCTTGTTAGTGCCGTGTGCTCGGTGGCTCTGCCCCTCTCCAGCTCAGTGAAAGCTACTTAAGGACAAATCCCCAGTGGGTGTAAAGTGCCTTAAACCCACGGGAGTCAATCCAAGTCAGTCCAGGTGCTGGGATTCACACCCACAAAGTATCTCTCTTTGGACTTTTCTGGCTGCCATTAGGACTTCATTAAAGAAATCCAGTGCAAAGCATCCATCCATAATTAGCTCTGTATCAGCACAGAGCTTCACTGAGCTGCTGACTGATGGGAGAGAGGGGGAAATCAGGGCAAATATCAGTAGTCACAAAGACAGGCAATTCCAGCCTCTGGGGTTGGATAACACTCCACCCTGGAAGAAAAGGAATCACTGGGTTTGTGCAAGGCTCAGCAGCCAAACCCCAACTCCCAACATTTTGATAAAAGCACATAAGCAGCACTAGTAGCTGGCATTAAACTGGTCTCAATAAATTAAGCTGATGCATCAGTTCTATATCACTCCCACCCATGGCATCCCAACACGCCCACTACTGATTTTATTGACTTAATCTCTTGGGTTTGAATATGTCAATGTAAAGGGTGGAAACAAGGTGATAACTGAGTTACCAAAACTCTGAAAAAGCCAAAAATCAGTGCTGCAAATCAGTGAGTATGTGAACAAGGACTTTTGCCTTGAACAGAGGTGTTTGTGAATGGATTTAAAGCACACACATAATGGCAGCAACAATTAGAGGGGTTTTTTTCTGCATATGCTGCAGGTTTGCTCAGAATTCAGAGGCCTTTTCCTTGCTAAAAAGAGTGTTTCTTATCATGGCCCTCCTCTGCCAGCATTTATTCTGTGCTCTTTTTTGTTCAATATGAAATAATTTGCATTTTGGCCAGCAGAACTGCCTTGCCCTCTGTGTGTGCCTGCTGCCCCCTGACGCAGCGCGCCGTGGGGGCTCTCAGAGAGATGTGGAACATAATTTCTTGATTAATTGCCATGCATCAGCTCCAAGTTACATACAACTTCAGTAGTTAACCTTGCAACCTCCCAAAAGCAGTTCTTTGCTAAACTTTCCAAACATGTCTGTCTGTGATCAATCATTTTGGTGGTCACTTGCTAAGAGGAGAGGAGTTCTGGCACTGGCTCTGCACCTACAGGGCATGTGGGTGAGAACAAGTTGCTGCAAGACACAAGAATCAGTTTCTGACTTGGGTGATGAAACGCAGCTATCAAAAGTCCTTCCATGGACTGTTGCCTTTATAAGAATATCTGAAGAAGGTAATTAGGAGCATGAAATTTTCCCCTGATGAGACACTCAGCCCCTCTCAATTGGAAGAACTCAAGGAGAAGCTGTGAATCTCTGGCGTTGGATGGGATTTCTGCAGATAAGCACTCCATTCCACCTCCTCTTCCCTTACCTAAGGTGGTCTCTTACAGAGAGAAGAGCAAATCTGTAACCTTCCAAACTCATACCAAATGGGGCTTGTGAATAAAGCCATGCCTCTAGCATTGTCACCAAAAAAATCTGTATTGCTAAGACTTCTGAGAAGGACACTCCTATTCAAAACAGATGATAGGAGAAAGCAGATAAAAATTCTGCCAACATTAGCTGTATTATGTTTTAAACATCTTTGTTCTGACTTTGGCTGGGGTTTTTTTCCCAGAAGATCCTCTCTCCCATCCTTGAGGGAAAGAGGGAAGGGCTGTGGGGTTATACCACAACAACCTGACACTGCTGCTGACCCCTTGTTTGGTGCATCAGGCTCCCAGCCTGACCTTGAAGCAGCCACACAATGTTAATGAGAGGTGCCCACAGAGCAGAGCAGACCACTTCCCACTGAAGATATTCACTGTAAAAATTACAGCTCTGAGTTACACCTGTGTGAACGACGCTGCTGATGGAGCAAACGCCTGGAATAATTCCATTGGAACACCAGAATCAAAATGCACATATGCAAAATGTATGCAGCTTATCTTCGATTAATTAAAGCTGATTCTGAGCAGTGTATCTGGAAAAATCACAAACAAAAACCTCCCTATCCTGCTAAGTGTCTCCTCATTTTCCTGTATCTCTGAGGAAGGACTCAACCTACAACAACAACAAAAAAAATATCCCCTAACTATTTCTAGAAACATTTCATACTATGCCAGTTGGCCAACGTACTTAAATAACCAACCAACCAACATATTTATTTAACATTCAGCAGATGGACATGATATGAACATCGTGGTTTTCAGTCGTAGTTTCATAACTACTAGATTTTCTCAATGCCAAGATTCAAACAGGTTCAGGAGGTAAACACATCTCTCCATCTCTTAACTTCTGGCCTAGCACACATTAACTTTCACTGACATTTAAATGCATCTTGGGATGACCCTTCCAGGTTGCTCTCAGGGCTGCTTTCCAATGTTCCTTTCTGTTCCAGGACAGGTACTGCCCTCAGATGTGATCCCCTCTGCTTGGCCCACCAGCCAAGGAGGTGCAGCTCCAAGATGGGGCTGAGATGGATGCTGTGTTGGAATGGCATCACCACCCAGCTCAGCAGAACTCTGCCAAGCCCCAGCTGAAAAGTTGGAAAAAGCCTCTCCTTAAGCAGAGCAGACCACTGCTGGGCTGCAGCGAGGCTGGGAGCTGTGTGCCAAACCAGCAGATCCCCAGTTTGTGCCAATTCCCAGAGCTTCCTAACTTTCTCCAGGATGGACTACGTCCCAGGAAATTTTGCTTTGTGACAATGATGTGGATGGTGACAGCCCAAGCACAGATCAGAGCCCGACTGTTCAGAGCAGAGCTGGAAAGCCTGAGGTATTTGAAATTTAAAGCAACGCAATCTTTTCAGAACTACTTTTCTTGGGGAGTTTTTGTAACTTTACAAAGTTGGGTGAAGGGGTGGTGCCTGTGTTTAAGCATAAGTAAAACAGGTGGTAAAGACACTTGAAAAAATATTAACAACAACATTATAAATGGATTTTTGAAGAACCATTTAAAGTTACTGTGCAATAAACTGAGTAGAATGACATTGAATGTCAAACTGGGCACAGTAAAAATAAACATTATTCGGAAGGAAAATAAAAAGACTGCATATTTATGTAACATTCAGCAGATGGACATGATATTAATACAGGGGTTTTCTGTTGTACTTTTATAGCTACTAGATTTTCTTGCCTAACTTGGCAACCCAAGGCACCATTTGATTTTTGGATTTGGACAATACTGCAACAGATGTCCAGACCAATAAAATAAATTCCTAAAGGGCTATGCTTAATTTGTGTAATTGATCAATTTTTGTTACATGGGCTTCAGCTCAGCAGCCTTCCAGATTAGCTCAGCAGTAGGGATTTCATTCCATATGTTACAATGGTTTATTGGTCCTTTTGATGACACTGCTGATTCAGCAGCGTTGGTGCAGGCACCTGTTGGCAATGAGAATGTTATAAAACCCATGGGTACCAGGGCAAATATTGGCACAAAATCCTTTGGGTGGCCTGTAAGCATCTTGTGGGCTCAGCTTCCCACATGCCAAGGAGTTTGCCTGAAACAGCATGGAGGGAGCAGCACTTCTCCTGTGGTATCTGCTCCAGAGTCAGAGAAGGTGACTCCACCTTTTCTATAAAAAGTAATAAGTGCTCTAAAACATCGAGGACAGATAAATGTTGAAAAATGATATCAATAAAAATTTTGTAGTACATTTCCTCTAATATGAAATGTCAGTGATTTACTCCTTCCCAATACAGGTTTAATTGATTCAAATAGCATCGGTAGTAATTAAAATATGGATTCTGAAGCACAACTGTTAGCTCTCATCACTCACCTATTAAACTTGCCATAGATGCTGTGTTAATTATCTTCCCATATCCTTGATTCAGCATAATGCGGCCTGCAGCCTGTGACAGAAATTAAAGGAAAGACCAGTGACCCTTTCTGTGATTGTGCTAATAATGACATGATAATAAATTAGTCTTTTCAGAAGAGTTGATGTGCTAACACATTTTTTTTAAGTACCTGATATAAAAACTTGGTATAAAAATGGCTGATGCAGGGAAAAATCCCATTGCCATTTCACACCTCTCCTCTGCTGGCAATATTTTTTCCAAAAAATCACAAATGTTGGGAATTCCTCCCTCCAAGCTTTCTGGTTTTCAAATAACCACCCTTCAAAAAAATTTTGGCCATTCCTTAGTGCCTGGACTTGGGTAGCCACCAAATACCAGCTGCTTTTGAACGTATTGACCAAAATTTGTAATTAATATAAAGCAAATCTCCCCTAAACTCCACCAAAACTAGGACCAATTTTGTTGTGAGAATTATTAGTAAAGTGCTATTATATCTTGAGATAAAGGAAACAGAATATTAATATCCATTTGCAAAACTAACCAGTGCAGTATTTCACACTTACTTGGCAGCACAAAAATAATCCTCGCAAATTAACATTAAAAGTTTTGTCCCATTCCTCCAGGGAAGTCTCTTCACTTGCAGAGTTCAGATTGATGCCTGCATTGTTGCATGCAATGTGGACTGTGCCCCAGCGAGCAACAATTGCATCCACCATCCTTTGCACATCCTCAGGCTTGCTCACATCTGCTGCCAGGGCAAGGCTCTTAATGCCTGCATTGAAATAAGAGTGATGGAGTCAGCACAGGAATTCACGAGGGGAAAAAATCTTATTTTATGATTGTTTTTTAATTCATATATGGAGATATTTTTTATATGGCTGTATTTTATACACACATATGTGTGTATATATATTCCACCTTAATTCATTGCTCCACAAATAGTAGCAAAAGGTGTGTTTGTTACTGCAATACCATTATAAAGCTGCTGACTGCTGCGAGGTTGGCTGGCTGGAGAGCAGCCTGGAGCCCAGGTGTGGGAGCCAGGGCTGCCGCTCGGGCAGGACGAAGCGTGGAACGCTGCACCATCTTCTGTCCAAACCCTCAACTGCAGCTTCCCCGGCTCCCAGCCGCTCTGCAGAGCCTTTTCTTCTGCCAGGTCGCCCCCCAAAATGCTACAGAAATCAAATTAATTTGTCTCAAACCGCTCTCTGGGTGAACTACAGCATGCAGAGAGATGGGAGCCTCAGACAAAGCCAAAGTTTTAGGTGGGAGCTAAGTGGGAATACCTGCAGGTGCACAGGTATGGCAGTCATAGTGACTTATTTACTGCAAATCACACTGCCAGAATAATGCAACCATCTGGAAGTGATTTGCCAAGTTTGAAATATTAAGAAGTTTTGCATTTTTTCCTAAAATAATCCAGCCATTGACTTTTGCACCAGGGCTGATCGGAAAATAACTTCAATTAATTCATTATAAAAATCAGCTTTAAATAACCTTATTGTTAAACAGCATCAGAAGCCTGCTGAGGCCAGGGGGATTATACCAGACCTGATGGCACTGGGAATATACCCATCCTCAAAGCCAAACAAGGCTACACCAGTAAGGGCTGTGGTGAAATGAGTCTTAATTAAGGAAGGAAGGAGGCACCCACTGGGGTTGGACCATGATCAGCAGTCTGAGTAGGAAGTTGCAGCTATTAAAGCAAGATCTTTTTCTTCTATATAAATGACAAATTTGTTCCACACTGTTACCTCTTTTAGATCATTCTGATGAAACATTTAAAAGAAGGGATAAGCCTATTCCAGGAAGATTCTCCCAAAATGAAGTTGAGATGGAGGCTTCCAGGAAAACAAGGCAAAGCAGCATTTGCGCAGTGGTGTGTCTGGAAATGTGGCAGGAAAGAGGCTTTTGCATGGAAAAGCTTTTCCTCCTCTCCAGTGCCTCCAGGAGCCTGTCAGAGTGCACAGCCCGAGGTGATGCCACTCTGGAGTGCCAGGGCATGGGAGCTCCTGTCCCTTTCACTGATGACACCGTTCTCTCGATTTCCATGGCAGAGAAAAAACACAAACAACTAAAAAATGGATGCAATTCTCTGCCACAAAACAGGACCTCTTATTTTATGGCAGGTTTTATGCTAAACATGATGAAAGAATAAGAATAGCCAGACAGGCCCTGTTGCTCCCCCTAATTGTTATCAAGGCTTGTAATGCGCAGGGAGTTGCTGCAATCTTCCTTTTTAAATTTACAGATAAAATGGGTGCAAGTGTGTTACTAATGGTAACAGAAAGACTCTTCACGTGCCCTCCAACTCTCACCCCATTTAGAGCTTCATCTTATAGGTCAGTTTATAAAAATGAGACAAAAGGTGCCACATGTGAGTGTCTAGTGAAGAAGCAGTGAAACCACGCTCACTTCAAACTAGAGTCCCATACTCCACCTTAATCAATTAATCTGATATTCCTGCACTCTGAGAGGGGGGAGGAAACCACTTTCTTTCTCTCCACTGTCCCCTCAAACCACCTGTTAAAAATAATAAATAAAACAAACTATGGGAAAATAGCTTCAAATCTACAGACACAATCAGAGGCAAGACACCCAGCACAAGATGATGCAGAGGATGATGCATCTCCACAGTGCTCAGCCCACTGTTGTGGGGCTCATGGAGGCAGGTTTGTGATGAGGGGGGCAGGAGAGGAGCCCAGGGGCTCTGTGCTGCAGACAATCACTGTGCTGGATATGCCTGTCTGAGGTGTCCTTCTGCAGGGACACACACACGTCCCCCTGCCACAGGCTTCATCTCTGGTCTCTCGCTATAAATGGAAGTAACATGTTGCATATAGACAAGAAGATCAGGAGTGACATTGCACAAGGCATTTGCATAGTTTACAGTGAAAATGCACATTTTAAAAATCCCATCAGACTAATTCTTCCCTTAGGGTACAGGCAGTGATTCCCCCTGAAGACAGAGGTGTGTGTAGTGGAAGGTAACCCTTAGGATTTTTTGGTTATGTTTCATCATTTTTGGTTCTTCAGTCAGGATCCATTAATAACTGTTGAAAAAAGTATTCACACAGGATCTAAAAACAAAGAGCCCTGCAGCCAAGGGACATACACCCGAGCTGTCTAACAAAGCTAAAACTGAGATCACAGGCGTTCTGATGTTTAAAACTCATTATGAAATGATGGCACCATCCCAAAAGGCAGGAAAGGGCTCCTTGGTATAAGAAGCAGAGCAGCTCTAAGCAAGCTAAGTAAAATGTTTTGAAAAAAGTATCAGTATGGGAATGACTTGGGGCGCTGAGCTTCCAACTTTGAGTTAGAGATCTACAGCCATAGAGGAGGAAAAAAAAATCACAGCCCCTTTGTCCTTATTACAGCAGGAAAAATATGTATTAATGTTATGATTGCTTCAATTTACTCATGTGAATATTTTGAGTGTAAAGCTAGCTGAACCTTTTTGTCAAAATTTATTTCCAACAGAGCATGATACTTCTTTGAAGCCAAAATGTTTCATGGAAACATTGATTTCAACAAAAAGTTTTCAAGGGAAAGCTTCTGAGGTCCAGGCTAGAATTTCTAGTTACCTCTGGAGAGAAAGAGATTGAAAACCTGACCTTTTCAGATCCTTTCCAAAAACGGGCATTTGGATATAATTCCCTTTCACAAAAGCTTTACAAAGTTTGGGGGTTGTTCCAACAGGGAACGACAATAAATTCAAAACCTCAAAACCCATCATGAGATGGAAGAGATGTGCCCTGACCAGCTGCACTGGTCAAATTGATAGATAATATTTGACCTCAAAGGATAAAGATGTGTAAAGAGTGAGCAGTGAGATTTTCTTTACTTTAGACTGCAATAATATTTGCTATGCCTCATGACCTCTCCGACTGCATTTTGGAGCAACCCCCCACCTCCTTCAGGCTGGCAGCCCACTGCTGAAGGAGCAGAGATGTAGGGCAGCCATTGAAGGGTAGATGATCAAACTCCCACTGAAAATGCCCTGGAGATGAGTTAAGTTCATTTTCCAATAGGCTGTTGGCATCCAAAGTCTCATGGCTCTATCAAGTAGCCCATTTCTATCCGAATAGCTCTGCTTGATATGCAGGATCTCACAGGGAAAAAATGTCCAAAAGGAGAGTTAAGGTGTAGGGTACAGCCACTTTGTGCCAAAACCATATGGCTGTGGTGCATAAGAGAGTGAAAAGCTTCAGGGAAGGAGGGACTGGATGACTAAAGAATTTGCAATAGGAGCTGGACACTTTCTTCTAGGTCATTATTTGGGATCAGAGCTTTAACCATTGCACTGACACTCTGTGTGAAGTGTCTCCTGCTTAGCAGAGCTGGAGTTGTGCAGACAGGGACGTTTGGTTTTAAATGTTCTCTGGGGAGCCCCAGGATGGTATCCAAACCAGAATGACACCAATCTTTGTCTCTTTCTGAGACTGAGTGATATAAATACATCTGCAGGGGCTGGTTTTGCTGGGGAATATGGTTTCTAATGGCCCAATCCCTTACAGAAGTCAGAGTGCAAACAAATACTGGTGACTTTATCCATGTGGGAATGTGAAAATTTCCTGCATAATTGTCCATCTTTAGAGACAATGAAGTACTGAACTTTGAAGAAGGCTCAGGTGCAATCTCACAGAAGAAATAATAAAATGAGCAATACTTCCTTTCTTTTATCATTAAAATTATATTTCCAGTTTTCTTTTTCCCCTTTACAATTGCAGTTTAGCACAGCTCTAGGGGGAAATTTGATTTTATGCTACATTTTCTGTTTTTACTGCTAAAACAGAAGTAGCTTGTAGAGGATTTTACTTAGTATGTCTATTAGTATTTTGTTCCTATATCTGACCTTGCACACATGTTTGAAGGAGAGCTTGAAAAATGACTTGTCTTCAATTTAAAGAGCACAGTGAGAGATTCAGACTGACAATAGAACTACCCTTTGGGGGTTTTGGCTCATGGTAGGAAGAGGGTCTGGAAGAGAGGATAGGTGAGTTGGTGGCTGTACCTTTCATTCATCCATAGTGAAGCCTGCACGATTTACTTTGAGCAGCATCATCTCTGTTCAGTTCTGGTCATACAGATCTCACTTGTACAAGGTGACTCTTCTCTGTTCCTATCAGCCATGGCTCACCACTTTGGGCTCTTGTAGAGAGGAATTTTCTTTGGATCACTTTGCCTCTCTAGAAGAGTTTATATTGATAAATAACTCTCACAGATGGTGTGGTATCAGTGACTGCTGGCACAACACTGACAGGGCAGGAGAAGCTTTGTGCCCATGGCATGAAAATCCTCCACTCTAACCACATCTCCACCAGGGCTGGATGGGAGGGGATTGCTCTACAGAGCGGTGTGGGGTTTGAAGGATGAAAGCCACCCATTACAGTGCCCACCACGCTCAGTGCTTACCTTTGAGGCTGAGCTCACATGCCACTGCTTCTGCCTTGGCAAGGACCAGATCCACCACAGCCACTTTAGCCCCAGCTTCCCCCAGGGCGTGGGCAAAGGCCCTGCCAATGCCCTGCCCTCCTCCTGTGACATAGGCGACCCTGCCGTCCAAGCACAGCCGCTCCAGGATGCGGCGCCGGTTGCAGCCCCAGAAAACCTCATCCTTCACCACTTGTGTCTGCAACAAGAACACAAACACCTGCACAGTGAGGGGCAGAGCTCACTGACAGCTGTGAAGGACTCTGCTGGTGTGAACGAGGTGGGAGCATAAGCAGGTATCCATGTCTTCTTGGGCCATTAATTGATACAAAAAGCTTCACTAATTCAAGCCAAAAAGCCCCCTTATCCATACAGATATTAAGCTCAAACAGAGCACCAAGGTGCCAGACAATGGAGCAGAAGGGCTGTGCTCTAGGGAGATGCTACAACCACTCCATTTTCAGGAGAGTAGCGTATGGCATTTCCTAGCCTGGCTTGGGTACAAAGTTTTAGAAGTTGACTGATTAAGTCTTCCAGTTATTTCATCCCCAGGGCCCAATCTTGCCCTGAGGCTCAGCTAAGAGGCTGAAAACAAGGTTCCAAAGGCAGGATTTGGGTCAAGTAGAGTGCAATCAAAATATCTTCACAAGGCTGGTGCACAAATAAAGATATCAGCCAATAACTTAAACCAAGCTGTCATCTGATCAGCTGCCATACATCATTTCCCCCCGACTGGAATCAAAATGCAAAATACAAGATGTTTAAAATACTGAGTTTGAAATGCCAGGAATTACCAGTGGACGTAGCTTTGGGAGTACTCAGAAACTGCAAAACAATCAGGATGTTTGGGTCTGGGTTTACTGAGGTAGGCCGTTATGATTCCAGATGGGAATTTCATTACAGCTGGATGATGCCCACTACATAAACAGAGACAGATAAAAGCACCATTTTTTCCTTAGGACAAACAAAATGTAAGGCCATGAAAACATCCAGCTCAGAAAGCACAGGAGGGCATCCTGTGCTGCCTTTGAGCAAAAAAATGAACTACTTCAGAAATGTATTGGTTCATTACTGGTCCTCAGCTCCATCTTCCCACACTCCTCTGCATGGGAAGGATGGGAGAGCACCAAACACTGAAACCTGGTGGGCAGTACACCAGTCCTTCCAAAGACTTATCACAGGACCAGCTGATCTGAAAGACTTTGCAGGGAATCAGCATTTATCAGCTTTAGTGCCACCCTGGAGTGGAGATGCTAAAGGTGCCCAGCTCTAAGCTGCTAAACCCATGATCACAGTACCACATGTTTGGGTTCTTGCCACCAAATCCCTGAAAATTCTTTTGTCCTTGTCCTTGGCAGAGTTAAAATTTTTCCAGAAATGCTCAGAGGGGAAATACCCACCTTGGACTCAATCACTGCATCTGGAGGCACAGAGCTCCTTCGGATGAGACTCAGTCCACTCTGCACAGGCAAAACCACCTGCAAATATAACACAATTCTCATCTGCTTGGTACCTGGCTTTCTGTCACCCAAATTCCACTGATATGAAGGATAATCCTCAGGCCACAGTAGCTTTTCCCCTACTCCTATTTTTGAGCTGAAGCTCCCTCCAACACAAACATTTCAGCCATTTTTATTTTCTCCCATTCATCTTCCAAACTCATTGCTTACACAAATGCTAGGGGGAAAAAATGCAATCGTGTTTCTTCAGTTTCTAAAATCACAACATATTGTTTGTGCATCCTATTACTTCTTTTTATTCTCTTTACTGACTCCTGTTGTGCTGGTAATGCCCCACAGCCCCCAGAGCCTTTAAAGCAGAGTGGTGATTCTTTAGTTGTGGTGTAGAGTTGATTATTTACTCTTAAGTGCTCTCCTTTTATCTTGCCTTTAACACACTATAAGATGTAGACAGAGCAGGGACCACTCGTGAATATAGAAACTCATACCTAGAGCTCAAGTGAGGTGAATTATAATAAAATCTGAGTTCATTTTAGGTCCTTTGGATAATGGCACCAACAAAAGAAGCATTTTAAAGAGTACTTTGCAAAATCCATAGATACAGCACTGCGGGCACCTTAACCAATGGCATTGCACTAACCTGCTCAACACGAGGATCTGAATTAATCACTGCATTTAATTTTCTGACAGCTAGTACATTTTCATCTGATACATTCTCCAGGTAGACTTGTCCTTTCATGAGTGTATTCTCTACACAGATCACTGCATCCATGCTCAGCAAGTGGTTATCCATGACAAAGCTGTAGTACTGAACAGCATTCCTTTGATCAGCATCAATAAAGACTATATCAAAGTGCTCGTCCTCAGCATGTAATGCCTGGGAAAAAAATTATATTGGAGAAAACACTAATTATTTACCTGAAAGTTTAACATGTTGCCATTAATTTGTTTTTTATATAAACCCCAAACCAGACAGAAACTTGTTCTTTTAAAGTAACACTGCTAGAAATGCTTCTGGAGATCTTGGGAGTTTTCCATGCTTTGCAAACAATTCTTCAGCAATGAATCTCTGAACTTCTCAAGGAAAATCAGGATATAAAAGAGGATGGCTCGTCCCAGCTTATGGTGTTGAGAGTCACAGCAGAAACACCTGCATACCTTGAGTCAAAGTAAATTGATCCGTCAGGGTAAGACTGACATGAAACCCTGACACTGAGGTGCTGCAAGAAGTTCTCTCTTCTTGAAAGAGCAACTATCAACAAATTGAAGAGTGGCAATTATATCAGTCTGGGGGGAAAAAGAGGCATAAGGCAGATCTGGGAATTGCAAACTAGTGTGTCCCACTTCAGTAGCAGGAAAAAGGTTGAAATCCTAATTAATATAGAATTATAAAGCACATGAAAGAACAGGTCATGATAGAGATAAAGCAGCACAGCCCCTGTGAAGGAAAATGATGTTTCTTTAATCTAAAAAAATGCTTTGGATGGCTCAGCAACAGAGAGGATAAAAGAGAACTGGCTGCTATCATCTAATTGGATTTTCAGAAATGTGGCACACCTTCCCTCCAAGCAGGCTGCTGATGATAATGTATAAAAGTGTTGATGGATGACCAGATGGGAGCCTTTACAGCCTTCTCCTGTGGCAGTTAATGCACTCGCTGCCCAAGAGGCTGCTATGGAATATTTCAGATTCCATCTGGGACTATTTAACTGCATCTGTGTGCATTGCAATGAAACAACAGCTCATCCACCTATCTCGGCAAGCAGAAATGCTTTCAAGTCTTCGCATTTCAAGGGAAAAGAGAAACAGTTCTGTTTTCCAGAACTCACTGTCTCTACCACGACTTTTAACGGTGTTTCTTGCATCCAGATTTCCCTTTTGTGTTTAGAGACATCGTGCACAACGAGTGATGAGGCATCCCTTGGGATGTACCAGCAAAAGAATCAACAAAGGCAACAGAATGTGAAAAACTGGTTTGGTTTTGGGAGTAAGTAAGGTTAATGGCTCCCAAAGAGAGATTTCAGGAGCTTTTCTGAGGCAGGAGTGTGTGGATCAGACAAGGAAATAGAGGAAAGTCATTGTCAGCTTGTTAGTGGTGGGGGAATTAAGCTTGGATAGTCACACTTAACTGGATGCTTGATAGCACAGAAACTGCTGAAAGCATTCACAAACCCACATTTAGGACACATTATACCATAATGAAAGAAGACCTTAAGGCCAAATATATGCCGGTTTATTATAAATGTAGTAGAAACTGGGACATCTGGAATCCTGGGATTCATCTTTTCATTTTGTGACCAACAAGAAAATCTTGCCCTGGCTCCCTCTTGAGCCACATTGGTGGAAAGCAGCAGGAACATTTTTGCTACTGTGGAAGAGTATCTTGTGTCAGGTTGCACCTCAGTCAGTTTGTCCAATGTAGGTACTTCAGGAGGGGGCAGAGGATGAAAGCTGGGTGCAGGAGCCCATCACAAAGAGAGGTTAGAGGTCTCATTCCACAGGGAGAAGAGCCAAAGCCAAATTCAAGTAATTATCATGACTTATCACCACTTTCTGACTTGTAACCTTCTTGGGTGGAGGAGGTGGGGGGCAGACATTCAGAAACAGATGTGGCCATTGCTGAACATATGTTACTCCTGCTCTGTGGGATGGCTCCCTAATGAAAAAGAATCTCACTTTTATGCAATGACTTCATTAGGTCCATATGGAGTTGTGCAGCTCTCTGGATATTAGCTGGACTTCTCATTTCAGCCCACTTTCTGTACTGCCTACCTGCTGACAGCTTATATCTTTCTTATCTGTCTTCTGATACAGATAAACCACCTTTCAACATCCCAGCATCCATCCCAGGAGGGTGCTTGGGTTGGATGTGTAACCACTGCACACCAGCCTTGTCCTTGGGTGTGCCAGGCCATGGTTTCTAAGGCCTTTTTCTTCTGCCACTTCACTGAGTCCTGAATGGCCATCCAGAAAGGTCACTTGGGCATCCAGATACCTGACACATGGAAGGAATAACCTGAGTTTGTCCTGGGACCTGCCATCATTTGGGCTTCTTGTTTCCACAGCTTCATAATTGCTGCTGGGTTTTCCATATTTAGCTAGCAACAGCTCCAGAGCTATAAGAGGAATCCATTAAATTCCTTAAACCAGCCTTACATTTAGAGCAGGTTCTAAACAGCAGGATAACAGCCACAGGGAAAGGAAAGTGTTTCCTGGAACCCTTTGGCTAGCAAAATACAGGTCATCCAGGCAGGTGGTCACCATGGCCAGGGCATCACCCTGGAGAGGGTTTCCTCACTGCCAGCACCCACTGCTGAACAAAAACAGCCAGAAATTAAAAAATCTGCTCTAACTGCAGAGCCAAGCACTGGAAAGATGGGTACAGTGCTGGAGAGGATAACTCCATGCTGTCCAGTATGGATGAGGAGATTTAGAAGGAGGGATTGACACCCTGGCCCTCCCAGCACAGACTGGGCCAGGCTCTGCCTGGGATCTCACAGCATTCTGGAGATGCCTTGTCCTTTGCTTGGAGAGACAGAGCCCAAATGCCTCCAACTGTGAGAAAAGCTGAGATCCAGAAGGAAATAATCTGCCTGCAAAATATCCTGCTGAAACTAATTTCCTGAGTGTTTACAGTGCAATCCCTGCTCCTTGCTACAGAGTCATCATAGATGGTAACAGATGGCAATAAGAGTTTTAATTCAGAGCAAACTTGGCTAAAATTAATGCTTTTGCTTACAGTGAGTCATTAACTTCCTTTGAGATTAAAAAAAAAAAAAGAAGTGTAACACTGCATTCCATTGAGGAGATGTACCAAAAGTGACCATGAGAAAGGGCACAGCAGCACTGCTGATGGATACAGCAAAAGATATGGGAGAGGACATCTCGAATAAAAACATGAATGAATCTTCTCTGCCAAAACTCAGAGCAAACCTGATTGGAGTCCTGATCAGAGAAAACACTCTCATAAGGCACATACAAACTCAATCAGAAAAAAAATGATTGCCCAGTTCCTTTGATATGGATCATACAGTCAGCATATTTGTAATAAAGATGTACTCAAAACTTATTACCTTTCCTATGCCTTGTTCTTGACCTAAATGTAATAGCAATCCATCCTTGGGGTGCACAGAATACATGAAAAAGTACAGTTTCCTTTTAAAACACCATTAGAATATTTTACTGTGTGTGGACATACACTCTTGTTACTCCTAAATGCTATTCTATTGAGTACAGTTTATATTCACCAGCAAAGCGAAATCTCTAGGGAAGCCAGAGAGGGAATGCAATTTCTAGTAATAACAGCTCACAACAGTGAATACTATCCACTTATCCCCACAATTTCCAGCTATTTTGGACTCCTTTCTGAATTAACCTTTCATATCAAAAGGAGCAATTCTAGAGCACACTAGAGACTCCGACACAATTTCATGCATAATTTATTCACTCAGTTCAACATTAAACGCAGAGTCCTTGACTTTGTCAAGGTGGATTCTGTTGGCAGACTTCACAAGCAGCAAAACAGGAGAAATGAGATCTGCAGCTCAACCTCTTCACCTATTCTGTCTGCTAACAGGAGGGAAAAAAGAAGAAAGCAAACCCTGACATGCTTCCACAATGCCCTGCAATCAGCAGAATTGGCTGCAAACACCGTGTTATTTTTGTGTTGCATTTTCAATTTTAAAATGGAAGGATCAAAATAATGGATGGGAATAATTTCCCGATAGTTTGCATTCCCTCCAGACTCAATCCTGCATCCATTGTTCATCAAAAGTCCACTGGGATTTGAAGGAAGCTCTTTGTGCAGGATCAGGCTCTTGCTGGCAGCAGATCCATGGCAAGGCACATTACCCAGGCACGGCTCAGCAGAGTCCAGACTTAAGGGAAGATTTGTTGCGAAATGTTTTTAAACACTGGCCCAGGACATGTTGAATAGGTAGCTAATTCCCACCAAAGACACTTGCACCTGAAGAAAGGCTTCCCCTCAGTCCACATTTCAAAATATTATGTAGAATTCCTGAGGCCCTTGGGCACAGAGGGTTGTGTTGTGGTCTGTGTGGGCTCTGTGCTCTGCTGGGGACCTCACCCAGCTTGGCAGTGTCTGTCCATCATCAGTGGGGAAGGTGGAATTTTATCACCATGCCCTCAGGTACCAAGTGAACCTTACCATGTATTTAAGCTCTCTGTCTCCTGTCTGATACTTAGCATTTACAGGTCAAAATCCCTCATGTTTTGTACTGGCTGTGATCTGGGACAAGAGGGAGGGAATCAGGCCAACCCTACCAGGGCTGTGTGATAACACAAGGGAGCACCAAGAGGCTTCAGAGAGCCTGGCCAAGGTGCTGCCATGGACTGCTGTGCTGCCTTTGCTCTGCTGTCTGCCTGCTCCCAGCCCCGCTGAGCCATGGATTTAGGTGAAAGAGCCAAAACCACAAGGGTGACACAATGGCCCCACTGTCTGAGGTGCACTGGAATAGGTTTGTTGCATCCTTATGGCAACTGCTGCAAGATCTGACAGCTTCCTTGTAAAGGGCAGAAGCAGTTGTGGGGCAGCCCTGGACATATCCTGCAGCACCTGGATGATATCTGAGGGTGGGATGCAGCTCCTGGGTAGACTAATTCTACACCAGAAGGGAGAGATCATACTCCTTCTGACAGTTTGGACATGCTGAATCACAGCTTCATGCAGCAGAGAAGGAGTTCCCTGACAGGTAGTTAATCTATAGACCATATGACATTTTCCTGCTTTGAATGGGCCAGGGCAGTGAGGCAAATCCTGCTTCCAGGAGTTGTATAACTGCGAAAATTTGAGGAGCAACAGATAAGCAGAAATATTTCCTTGCTGTACTTGGCTTAGAAGCAAAATTCAGCCATCATCACCAAGCAAGAAAGCTGCATCAGACACCTCCAAAGAGCAATTGGTGAGTGACCAGCTCTGCCCTCTAGTTTCTACAAAGGGACTAGAATGACACCTAGGGCTGCAGACTCTGTAGGCAGCCATGACAATCTTTGCCAGAATCCAGGTCTTCTAAACCTCACTGTGCTCCTCAGCAAATGTTAGCCAGCTCTGCTCTAGACCAGCCTCCCCACAGACCATGAGGGACTGAAATGTTCTCCACCTCCTCATTGAAGCTGAGCTGTGAGAGTCCTGCTGTGCCATCCCTCCCTGTCTCCTGCCTTGTCCTCCTGCCTTTCAGCTGCCCACGAGGCAGCAAAGGAAGCCTGCTCAGTCTCCAAGCTACACTGGTCATCTGGGAGGGGAAAGGCAGCATGCTGTCCAGAGGCTGAGCCTCTTCCACCTACCCAGGCATCCCTCCAGCTGGGCAAACCTCAAGAAGCCCAAAATGTAAGTGCACCAGAGAGGCCACCAAATTCATTGCTTCAGCATTTACAGCCATTGTGAATTAAACCTGTAGGACAATCCTGACTGTCCTGATACTGATGACAAAACGCCTGTCACATTGAATAGCAAAAGTTCAGAGCCCAGTGCAGAAATCCTGCACAGAAAGGTGTCCCCATGCTGGGAGCTCTCCTTCCAAACACGACCATGTCTGTTCCCAACAGCTCCAAGAGGTATTTGAAGTTCTGAGCACCTGCAGAACTGGGGTCAGGATGTGCCTTCATGTTGCAACTGGAGGATATAAAATCAATTGCAACATTCTGTTTTAAGGATTTAATTTTCATGTCTTTGCTCCCTTCTTTAATCTCTACACAGCATGTACTCTGCCTGCCTCTAGATATTTTAATTCAGTCACAGTAAGTCAGTTGCACAGAATGGGCACTAGAGAGCAACAGCAATTCAATTAATTTCACACTCACTGCGGGGAGCTGGGATTTTAAATGCTGCACATTGCAGGTGATCTGTAACATTTCGTTTTTTCGTATACTTGCAAAGCTCTTTGTTTCTTTCTTATCAAACTTGGAGGTCATGAAAACCAGAGGTCAGAAAGCTCCTGGCCATTTCATTTTAGAAATAAATATGGTGCCTGCTAATGCAAATAAAGTTACAATCAAGCTCACACTGACACATCCTGATTGAAAATGAAATCAGATCAAATTGATTTGTATTAATAATACAAAGGCTTTTTAATGAACCTGGTATGGGCACCACCTGTCTCATGCTGGACCCCCAGCAGCATCCTGGAGACCCACAAACTGGAATTAGATGTGAGCTGCCAGTAATCATAAGATTTCTCTATTTGGAACAAAGTCACCAGTCAGAATGAAACAAGTACAGCAGTTATTTGTCTGAGGCTAATCACATTGCTCTGGAAGTGAGAAAATGGGGTCTAATTCATCTAAGAGTTTGCTGTGGGGAAAAATAGTGAGAGGTTTTAGCAGAATTGGAAACTTCTCCAGGAGCTTCCCAGCTCTTGTGAACATTGGGAGCAAGCTGTCCTTCTCAAAAGTTGGCTCAGCAGGGTACAGATCCATTCTTCCTGTTTGTTATATTTGGAATTAGGGACCTGAAACAAAGCCAACCCTTGTTGAGTTAAACTGCCATTGAAGCCTACCGACCTACATTGAGAGCCTGTGATCCCTCTGATCAAAAAGCTGCAGGATTTTAGTTAAAAGGGAGAAAAACTGTCTTGTGTTACAGAGCTGCCCCATCATATATTGAAAATAAGAAATAAGCGCAAGAGTGTGTTCACACATTTGCAAGGAAACCGGAGCCACCACCCAGCGTCGTGTGGGCAGGGAATAAGACCTGAAATTCTTTAATGTGCTCTTCACAAGAACTCCCAAATCCCCTTTCCAGCTGATTTTACCTCCAAGGTGTCTGCCACTGGTCCCACTCGCAGGCTTATCTTTTTGCCATCTGGGGAATGATCAAATGCCTCCTGGCTGTACACTCCGAGATAGGGCTCTTCTGCACAGGCAAAGATTTTGCCATTGTCTGGCAATTCCTCTGCCATAGCAAGGATACTGTAACCTTTAGGCTTGCCAATTAATAATATCTTCCTGGCTCTGATCATATGGACAAACATCCTAAAAATTTGGCCTGTGGAAAGACAAGAATAAAAATTTGAAAATAAAACCATGAGAAAGACTATACTTTGTTCACAATAAAAATTAGATGTGCCTTTTAAGTGATCATTAAAAAACCCCTAATATTAAAACACTCTCAAATAAGGGTTTAACCACAGAATCTGACAAAATTTCATCTAAAAATGCAGCTAAAAGACAACAGAATAAAAGGACTGATTTTAAATGTAGAACCTTTATCATCAATGCTGCTATTGTTCAAGTGCTTGTTAAATAGTGCTTGAAATATTGCATATTTTAACATTCCCCCCATATGAAAATGGCTTTGAGATGGCTCCATATTCTTTCTGGAATCCAGCATTAAAAAAAAAATCACTACATTACCTTGCATTTGCTCTTAGAGTCATTATCCCTAGACAGCACCATCATTTAAGAAATTTATCATCAGTGGTGTCCTTCGAACAATGTATTAGTGTAATAGATTATAAGAGTACTTCACTGGGATGATATATTACTCCAAAGATGAGAACATCTGGGAAGAATGAATCTGGGAATAGATTTAGTGTAATAGGCTTTATAAGAGGATACAAGCCTGGGTATTTCTACTTGTAAAGGTGCTGTGCTTGGCCACAGCCACCTCCACCACAAAAAGCATATTAACTACTATCAGACACCCCAAACCCAAACCAGGAGCATTTTTCCATCCCTTTCCCTTCCAGGAAGGATGATGATCTCTTTGCTGTTGATTGAGGGCTGGGGCTGGCACTGGGAATTAAAGCACTCTTGTGTGGGCACATGTAAGAGAATACAAGGCCATGGAGGGCAGGGTACAGGAAAACTCATGCCAGAGTTTTCAAAGCCTACAGGAAGCTCATATCTTTCTTTATAAGTAATTTCCCACATTTTCTGAGCATTTCCATGGCATTCATCCTCCCCTTACTCAAGACAAAGTAAAGAATGATAGCTTCAATTCCAGTGACAGCCTTTACATCAATCTGGTGCATTTTTACCCTCTTGGCTGAACCACTTGCCATTCAAAGAGCCAGAGGCACGTGTTTCCTGCAGCCTGACACTGCTTTCAACTCCTTCAGTATCCCCTGGGATGTGCTCAGGTGAAGTTTTTCTGAAAAAAAAAAAAAAAAGACATTTCGGTATTATGATAACAACCAAAATCTGAGCATCCAGCATAAAAAGCAACAACCAAGAGGAAACTCCTAGAAAAGCTCCATCTGTGCATGACCATAAAAAAATTAGCCCAGAAGCATCACAAGTATCCTAAATTCCAGTCCTAAGAGAACGTAGTTTGGCAATAAGCACATCTCAGTTCTGGCAGCCACCCCAGCCATAGGGGCTTGGGAAGGAGAGAACATGGGACTAAAGGAAATAATTCCCCACTGTTCAACCCCAAACCTTTCCCGTTTTCAGATGGTCCCAGACAGATCTCTATCTATCTGCTGCTTTGGAATGAATTAATTCAGTTATCCTGGCTAGGTTTTGTTCAGTTCTACAATTATTAGTTTTGTTCCTGCCAAAAATAAGGTTTCTTTGCAGAATAGAAGGGAAAGATATAAAATCTAAATTTTTCTTACAAGGCAGGAAAAAAAATGTTTTTCCTCACAAAGTGCTCAGAAAAGCAGAGTGCCTGCAGATGCTATTTCACAGAAGTCAGGCCTGTGACAATGTCTCTGGATGAAGTGAGATGTTACCTATTACATGGGGAAGGCAATAGAGGACTGGAAGAAGACCATAGCCTCCAGACAGGTTAGATTACCCCATGTGAAGAAAGTAACCACCAGAAATGGATGGTGATCATTCTTTGGGCCAGAATTTAGAGCCATTTCAGTGGGTTTATTCCTCCAGCTCCCCCCCTCCGCTCCTCAGTAAAATGAGAAAGAATTCATAACCCGTGTCAGCCACAGTCAGATAATCCAAGACTTAAAGAGTAGAACATTTCATATAACCTTTTTTCTGCCCCTCACAAATGCTTTAACAACTTTAATAAGATAATGTATAGCTATTATCCTACAGCAAGTGTAAGTCAAACAACTATCAGCTATTATTTCAGCAACAGAGAGAACGCTCAGCGTTCCCATAATCCACAGCCTGGAACAGTTTACACATTGTCAATTTTAGACAGAACTGGCTTTTTCCACATATCAAAATGTACACTGATAAATGGGAATTGTTTAGCAGACCCCACATGGCTGGGTAATATACTGTAGCTCAAAAAAGAATAATGAGGGTATCAGTTGGACTTCTGAATTAATGATACCTTAAATTAGTTTAATTAATTAGTTTAGTTACCAGAGTAATTTAGTTAGCAGATTAATTAATGTTTGTTGAGTGCTTGGAGATAAAAGCCACATATAAAGGCTGTTATTAGAGGGTGGATCCAGAGGTGCAGGATTTCTTCATTCCTAATTTTTCCCAGCTGGATCCAGGGGCTCACTCTTCAAGCCTTCCAGCAAGCACAGTGTGGAGGTTGGTGTTCCCCAGGAAATGCTGCAGCTCAGACACTGCCACAGTCAACAATCTCTTGGGAGAATATCTCCAAAAATTTATACTTAAAGCTTTTAGTTCTCACCTCCTTTCCTGCAGGCTGTGGGCTCACAGACACACATCCATGCACACTTTGCTACATATTTGAGTGCACTTAAGCCTCATTCCACTTCCTGCTGCTGTGTCCCACATTTGTGGCATGTTCTGGACAGAAAATCTAACAAGATACTCATCCCATCACAGAAAAAAACTATATTCATCCCATCACAGACAAAAGCACCAGGTTACAAAGGACAATCTGTACCTCTTGGAAGCTGCCATTGCATCCAGGTAAGGGTCTAGTCCAAGAGCAACATCAAGAGCTTTTTGTAAGTAATTCCTGAGCTGTTCAGGTACATGAGGGTTATTGAGGGCTATTTCTTTGGCTTTGAGAAGGTTCTCAGCAATGTGCCCAGCCGGAGTTTCTGAAATGGAAATTAAAAGGAAGAATAATGATTTTGTAACTGCTCAATCAGTGGAAGTGGAGTTTAAAGTACATAAACATAGGTGTGCTTTTTTTAAAACACAAAATATAGGGTTTTGGAGGGCTATGAAAACAATCATGAAAACCTTTTCAAACTGAAAGCATCTCATACTTCTAATAGAGTTTTGCAGCATGCATTCTCCCTTTTTCCCCTCAGAGCTGATCAAGAACAAGAATGTTTTAAACACATTAATTTTGCTTTTAAAGCTCCAAGACAAACATCAAACACCAAACAATTGCACACCACCTCTGCTCCTTCAAGTCCAATTTTCCTTGGAGGAAACAGAATGCTTCCAAAACTGCTCTTGCCAAACCAGGCAGGAGACACAGGCCGTGGGCGAAGCTTTGTGAAAAGGAAGATCTGTGTGTCCACGGGATGCACAAGTGTCCCCAAGCTGTGTCTGTGCCAGGGAGGCTGCTCTGCACCACACAATGTGCCAGCATTTCAAAGGCTGTGGAAACATCTGCAAGATCCAGATCACCTTGCTCTGGGAGCCAAAGCAATGCTGCCCATGGCACTGAACCTGCCCTGAGATCCCAGAAAACCTTTATGGCAGCAATCCATCATGGATCACAGCAAGCTGTGGCCCCAGAGGGTGAGGCAAGGTTCAGAGGAACTCCCCCACTCCTCAAGTGTGAGAGCACGTGCTGGGTTATGAAAGCACCTGTGAGACACAGGCCAAGGCTGGGGTGGAGCAGATTGCCCCTGGCAGGGTTTTATTGCCTGTGATAGAAAAGCTGCAGAGAACTACATGGAGTGAGTGAAAAAAGACATCTCTTTTACTTCTGTGGCTTTCCAATACCGGAATGGAGCCTACAAAAAGGATGAAGAGAGACCATTTACAAGGCATGTAGTGACAGGACAAGGGGGAATGGCTTCAGACAGAAAGAGGGTATGTTTAGATTAGACAGAAAGAGGGTATGCTTAGATTAGCTATTAGGAAGAAATTCTACTCTGAGAGGGTGATGAGATGCTGGGGGCCCAGAGAAGCTGTGGCTGTCCCTGGATTCCTGGAAGTGTCCAAGGCCAGGCTGGACAGGGCTTGGAGCAACCTGGGACAGTGGAAGGTGTCCCTGCCATGGCAGGGGGGTGGAATGTGATGGGCTTTAACATCTTGTCAAACCAGCCCATTCAGTGATTCTGTGATACAATGCCATGATTTACATCTCATCCCAATCTCTAACCATCTGGGGAACCTTTTATCTCTTCCAGCAGTTTTATAACTAAATGCAGCTGCAGGAATTGCACCCCTTTCCCAAACTATGCTGGTTTGCTGACCTCAGCCCAGCTACATTTCCAGAGAAGAGGACACATAGTCTTCTTGCAGCATTTTCACCACTACATGAGAGAGCATCCCCAGGCTCCCACTGCTCAGCTGAAGAGTGCTGGAGGTTGGGATCTTCTCATCCTTCCTGCCAAGCACTCAGAGGCATCCTGCTAATTTAGGGGTAAAAACATGTTTATAATCCATGTCAGCTTTTAGTAATCTTCATGTTCTGCTTCTGGATAAGTAACAGACAGGGATTGCCTGTCACACAAAGGGGAGGAAACAAGACTTGCCCTCGGCTGTTTTGTAAGCTGTGTTATAACACCAAACGTGAGAGCCAGGAGGTGCTGCAGGGAGAGGGCACAGGCAGGGCATGCCAGGAGCAACCCCCCATCCAAGCTTACACAACCTTTGCAGGGAGTGCTGCATTTTTTGCAGCTTGGTGATGCTTTGGGCCAACAGCAGAGGTCAGAATTGCCCTCATTTATGCAAGCAGCAGACAAGTCAGAGCAGAGCTCAGGGCTGGCTGCCTGGCCCATGAAGGTGAGCTAAACTTTATGTAACTAATTTTTTTTAAGGTTATTCCAGGAAAAAGTGCTTCATTTCAGTGCATAGTTTACACAACCCGAGAAAAACTGCTGGAGCATATTAAGCACTAAATTAGATTTCCTGATTGTGTGTCTATGGATCTACATATGCACAGATATAGCTTTCCATTTCCCATCTAGTTGTACATTATCATCAGTGGGAGAAATGAAAACCAGCTCACTCAGAAGAAGAAAATGCTGAAAATAACCCTCCATGAAAGAGCAGGAAAGGGCTGCTTTAGGTCTCCAGCAGCTTCATAAAGGAAGATAAGGTGGCAATTCTTAAAATGGACTGTTCTTGCCAGCAGAATGGTTCCCAGCATCTTCCTGGGCAGGTGCTGAGAGCACTGCCACCCTGCTTTATAACTAAACTGAACAATAAATTGCAGCTTCTACTCTGTCTGAAATCAGGAACTTTTGATTCACACCAAAGTCAGGAGTTAGGATTGCAAGATTGTACGTGTGGGACATCAGTGTCCCCTGAGCAGACAGGCAGTGCCATGCCATGGAGGGACCTGCTGCTCCAGAATCTCAATTAAACTCTGCAGTTTGTGCTCAGATAGCACTTTGTAGGTGGAAAAAAGAGGAGAACACTTTACTGTTTGCAGGGGATCACCTGAAGGAGGCACAGAGATAAAAGATGGCTGGATTTGGCAAAAATGAAGCAAAGACATGAGACCAAAAAGACCAAACCTTTGGTTCCCATTTTAGGGCTATCCTCATTTCACCTTCCAGACTCTAGATCTGTTTTGTAGCCCCAGCAATGCCTTCCAAAAGAGCCCATTTTCCCACCCAGGGCAAAGCACTGAACCTGATCCACCTGAACACTTTGCTGCCAGACTGTTTGGTGCTCCTGTGCCAAGCACTTTGGCAGGAGCTGCTTGGTGCTAAGCACCTGGAAATCCACTCTGCTAAAACCATCCTGTACAGCTCCAGCCATCATATTCACCAAGGCACCTCAGGCATTGACAACAGCTTATCCCAGTCCTCACCTCTTTGCCTTAGTGTGTAAACACATGTCCCAGCACAGGGCATGTCATGGCCCATGTGGGGACAGGCGTGGGTGGGCAGTGCGGCCAAAACCAGAGTGGCCATCAGACATTGCAGAGGGCATGTCCCAGCAGAGCTCAGCCTGCTCAGCCTTAGCCTCAGCATCCACAGTGCCAGAGCCTGCAGCAAGCCAGCAGTGTTGGCCTGGGGACAGGTAGGAGCTTAGGGATGGAGCGGGTGCAGGAGGAAGCAGCCAGAGAGAGGGTGCTGCTGCTCATGGCATGAACCAGGGATCTAAACCCTGACTGAACTTCAGGGGAAAGCAAGGAAAATACACACTAGCTGATGCATTTTCTACAGACTCTACTGCTGGAAAATAAGTTGAAAAGCTGAATCTCCCCATTGCTCCATGAGGGAGAGAAATTATTTCTGAAGAAAGCATGACAATCCATCAGAAACTAGTCCCAGCCAAAGCTTTCTTGACATTGCAAGCATCCCATATTCCTTTCTCCTGGGATTGTCCCACTCCCTCCACTCCAGGTTCCTGCAAGCCCATCTCGTGCTCAGCCTCTCTCCTCTCCCTGACAAACCCACCCTCTGCTCCTTGCTGCCAAGCCACAGAGCCTGCAGGCACCCTCTCCATGGGGAAGGTGGGGACCCAGGACTAGGGCATCACACGGTGTCCCCTCCTGTCACACCGCTCTCCTGGAGCTCCCCACCCCACACAGGGAGTTTACCTGAAGGGCTGTGCATGTTCCTTCTTGTCCCCTGGCCTCAGAGGATGCTGTGGTGGGTTTGCTGCCTCTGCAGAGCAGGAGGTCGGTGCTTGGGTGCCTGGTGAGGGGACAAAGTCTCCTCCCTCAATCACCTGGGCAGAGCCCCAGCCCTGGGGAGAGGCTGTGTGGGGAGGATGGCTCCAGGCTGGGGCTGCACCTTCCTGTCCCACCCAGAGCACAGGCAGCAGGTGAGATCCAACAGCCTCTGACATGAGAAAGGCACAACAAAAGAGCCGACTGTGAGTGCCTTTGCTTTATGTAAGAGTAAGTTCACATCCTGACCTTGGGAAGCTGCTGGCTCTCAAGAAAGTAATTGGCAGTTTCATAACCTTCTAGTTACATATCACAGACATGCCCCAGCTAAACCACCAGGTATGAGGCCAAAAACATCCCAAGACTGAACCTCAGATTATCTACAAGGGGTCCTTAGCCACAAGGTCACCACTGCCCTGTACAGGGACACATTGGAGTAACCAATGTAAATTTGTCAACTTCTCAAATGTAACAGAAGATATTTCAGTGTCCCCAGAATAGAATAGGGAAGTGTAAATAGAAAATAAGTAAATGCACATGAGGAAAGAGTAAAAGGAAAGCAAATAAAAGAAGACTCAATGCTGACTGTATTGTTATTAGTTAAAACAAATAAACAAGATGAAAAAGACAGACCTCCTGGCATACCTAAGATTGTTCTATTTTATGATTTAGTAAACAACAAACTGCATTAGAATTGCAGTTCCTGCTGAAAGCAATAAAAATTGTATTTAGATTGGGAGTTAAAATTTCGGACAAGTATTTGGTAAACAGGCTACAAGCTTTAGTGTGCCATCTAAAGGGCACGAGCTTTAAGGTGACTTTGGGAAAATTATTTCACTTCTGAGACTCTATTTTCTTCTTCTACAAAATGGGGTTAACAGCCTGTCCTCTTTAAAAAGCACTTTGCCATCTGGAGATGAAGCCAGCAGTGAGGACTGGAGTCAGGAGTTAGGCACTTCTTGGAGCAGGGCTACATGGCTTTGGAGGTTTTTCTTGCAACTTTTTCCCAATATTAATTTTGAGATAGATGAAGATTCCAAAGTGAGTTTGGCTGCAATTAAGCCTTCAAAGCAATGACACAGTGTTGTCCAATGGGTTCTTTAAGACTCATTTTTTCCTGCCTCTGCTTTTACATCTGATTTTGGTTTTCTTGATCTTTGTTTCTGAACAAGGACAGCTTTCAGAAACACGGCTGAGAAGGTGGCAAAGACAGGTTTGTGCCTTCAGGCACTGCTGGTGAAATCAAAGGAAGATCTTCCTGTGCTCAGAGCACAGAGCTGTATGCCAAGGGAATACTTTGTGTGGCAACCTGAGCCTGGGGCCCTCCAAAAGCCCCAGCTGGAAGATCACATGGAAAAGTGAATTGTGCATCCCCCAGTCACGTGGAGATCAAAACCCAGCTCATGCCCCAAACAGCCCTTCAGGAGATAAATGCTCTCTGATAATTTTTTAAACCCACCATAAAAGCAAAAATATTTATTATATATATAGTTTTGCTCCTTAATTCAAGAAAATCCCAGTAATGTGAACTCAAAAGAGGTTTAACCAGCTGGTATTAATCCCCACGCTTCTGCTCCTGTCTCATCCCATAAGAGCAGTATAGAGCTGCAGCCAGATCAGAGGCTCTGCTCAGCAAAGGAGGTTCCTGAATGATGTGAAGAATCACACAAACTGCCTTTCATAACTTTAAATTTGCTGTAAGGCATCATGTTGGAAGTTAATATATGCACTTCTATTGTACATCTTAAGCATTATAAAACCAGCTGATTACACAACCCCATCCTGGTAGTCACACGTGTCTTCAAACATCCCTGCCACCCCTCACATGCATCCCAGATTAGGTAATCTCAGTTTTGTAATTAGTCTCTCACATGGAGACGAGACCTCCCCTCCTGATGCCTGGTCAACCTGGAGCCTTTAAAAAGCACCTCAAAGGCACCCAGTGATGGGAGATCTCTGGGTAGGGAGATTTCACCTTCTGGAAGCATGCTGGTGACAGAGGAGGCGTGTGCTGCAGCAGTCCCAGGAGCCACCATGCCCCAGAAGCCCCAGCAGACAGATTTCCAGCTGGTAAGAGTCAAGAGCACATGGAGCCGCATCAAGAAAGGAGAAACCCTCTCCAACAACGATGAGGACGAGGTCACTCTCTCTGAGGCAACAATGTGAGTATAGGAAGGAGCCTGTGTTGTTCTGGCCAGCCAGACTGGCCAGTCTTCTTGGTGGGATGGAAAAACTCTCTTGGGTGCCATGGTGTCTTCAACCTGCAATGACAGAATTACAGAATAGTTCAGGCTGGAAGGGATCTTTGAAGGTCATCTAATCCAAACCCCTGAGATGGGCAGGGACACCTTCCACTAAACCCGGGTGCTCCAAGCCCCATCCAACCTGACCTATGCGTACAAACCTGGGAACATGTCTTGGGAACATGGGCAGTATGGCAGCATGGGCAGATGCAGTGCTCCTTGACATAGCTCGGAGTTACAGAGGGAATTTTATCAACAGCCTCCATTTTTGTAGACAGGAATTTTCTTTAAACTTCTGAAAATCTTACGCAGGGACATCTGTGTGCTGCACTTGGGCTCATTTCCTCCACTTCTGTGAAAATTCAATCTGTGTGTGCGCAAAATCTCACGCTGAGGCATGGGAGACAGATGGGTTTATAGAGGTGGTTGCAGACAAATGAAATGGGTAGGTGGGAAAAATAAACTGTCACTGACAGGAGCAAAACCCTTAACACATCCCTCAAACTGCAGAAGTCACCTAATGCTGCTTCAGATAGAGCAGAGACAAAACTTTCCCCCAGGGATACACACAGCTCTCTGCTGATAGTATGTCTCCCCAGTTAATTATCTTTTAATTACAGCATACTCCTTCTCACAAGCACATGGAGCTCCATTCATAATGCAGATCTTTTTTAATGCAGTTCTCTTCAGCATGTCAGAAGTTTTCCAGCCTTTGTCACGCTCAGATTTTAATGGCACAAGTCTAACCCTTTTCTCAGCCAGGTCAGAGGGACCTTCACCAGCACCAGCAGTGACCGCACACGAGCATCACCCAGGCAGAGCTGCAGCAGCTAGAGCAGGGCTTTAGCAGACCCAAAACCAGCCTGCTGGACCTCAGTCAATAGAAGGATGAACCTAGGGCCCAAGAACACGCAGAAAAATCCTCAGCTGACATATACTCCCACAAGGGCATGTTCAGTCCCAAATTCCCTGATTTTCATAGAGCAGAGGGGTTGCAATGGGTACTGGTTGTACCATCCAGCATCCAAAGATGATTCCACCAAATAATATTCCAAACCATCCTGTCTCTTAAAAGGTTCACACATCAGAGATGAATGCACATGGAGTTAAGTACAGCTGTAAGATAGTGCATTGAAATGTACACAACCATGCTTTTTCTGATACCATATTTGAAATTTTCTGGAAGGTGTAAATCCTCACTGGTTTTCTTTAACAGCTTTGGAGTTTAAGGGCTTAGAGAGTTTAAGAGTTTAAAACTAAGAGGCAATTTGGTAAAGAAAGCAGAGAAGCATCTATTTTGACCTCTAAGTGAATGTTCAGGCATGTGAAAAGAAATTGGGCATGTAGGGAAATCTGATTATCCAACGAATATCACAGAAACTCATTTTTTACCAAAATGCAGCTCAAAAAACAGTCTTATATAAAACACATCTGCCTTTTTTTTCCTTTTTTTGTTCCTAACTTGTTTTTTCCCTGGTTTGCCCATCCCACAGAAGGAAGGGGTTGTATGGCTGTGTTTTTCATTAGTTTAGATAGATAACTAATTTTGGCTTTTATTTATCCTTCAAAACTCCAATGTGGAATTGTTTCCCAACCCCAAGATCATTTTCTTTCCCTCTACAGGAGCACTTCCTATTTCTATCACACCTATTTTGAGGTAGAGATCTGCTAGTTCAATAAGGCATTGTAGAAACACTGGTCTGAATGGAGATGTGATGTGTGGCTGTGTATAGATAGACAGGAATAAATTAACTACTACCATCTAGATACACCATCAGAGGATGCTTCTTCAATGAATGTGGAAAATTTTGGCAACCTCTTCTCTTCCCCACTCCCTTTCTGAAAGCTGAAATGATTGGGCTGGCTCATTCTTTATGGGTTTTCAACTTCTAGCATGAAAAACATGCCCCAGCCCTTCTGGACTGTATCTTTTTAATGTTATGTACGAATTCAAACATTTAACTCTTCACTTAGACCTCAGAGAGCTTCTCCATGAACAAAATTGGTAAGCCCTGACACTCATGGGGGTGTCCCAGCCTCACAGCCCCATGTTTCTGCAGTGCATGGGCAGGAGACTCCACATTCTTTATCTCTCAGGAATATCCTTAAATTAGCTCAGACATGCAAAGATCAAGCTAGGAATATATAGTGATTTCAAACCATGTTTTCTGATCCTTGCCAGAGGTGAGTGCATCTCCGAAGGTGGGATTTCCTGGATCGTTGAAGCTCCCATCTATTTTTGCTACAAAGTGGTAGAAACATACAACATTCTGGAGCCCTCTAACACCACTCTGCTCTGGGGCCACATCACTGATCCCCAGCAAACAGAGCCGGCCATGGCCAGCAAGAGGAAATTGCGTCGCTTCATCGTCATTGACGAAGTCGTCGACAAACTTTACGGCTCCAAAGTCAGAGAATACTTCGAACAGAACAACGTCCAGCACAAAATCCTCGCCCTGCCCACCACCGAGGAAACAAAATCCATGGACTTGGTGTTGAACATCTTGCATGAGGTGCAGAGCTTCAGCCTGGACCGGCGCACGGAGCCCATCATCGCCATCGGCGGGGGCGTGTGCCTGGACATCGTGGGGCTCGCCGCGTCGCTCTACAGGAGACGCACCCCCTACATTCGGGTCCCCACCACCCTCCTCTCCTACGTGGATGCCAGTGTGGGGGCCAAGAACGGGGTGAACTTTCTGCAGTGTAAGAACAAGCTCGGGGGCTACACCCCGCCCGTGGCGAGTTTCCTGGACAGGTCCTTCCTCCAGAGCATCCCTCGGCGACACATCTCCAATGGCCTCGGGGAAATTTTAAAGGTATGAACTTTTGCAGCTGCAGTTTTCAAAATTGAAAAGTCATACAATGGTTTGGGTTGGAAGCGACCTTTGGAGGTCACCAAATCTGACCCCCTTGCGATGATACCTTTCACTCAGGTTGCTTAAAGCCCCATCCAACATGTTCTTGAGTGTTTCCAGGAATGGGGCATCTACCAGTCCCTCGAAAACTCATTCCAGGGTTTCATTATCCCCATTGTAAAAAATTTCTTCCTCACAACTAGCCTGAATGTATCTTCTTTCAGTTTAAACCACTCTCCCTCTTTTAGCACAACAAGCCCTACTAGGAAGTCTGTCCTCATCTTTCTTGCTCCTTCTAAGTACTGGAAACTAAAATGTCCAGCAGAATCCATGGCATTCTATAAAAAGCTTAGAGGAATCAAGGTAGGCTATCAAGGGTGCATGAGGACTTTTAATTCTCATCGAGTCTATATATAGCTTTTTTACAGCTGCTAAATTTGTTAGAACATCCCTTACACTCAGTGTCCAGTGCTAACCCTGTGGAGGAAACTCCAAAATTCACAGTCACAAACAGCAAAAACTCACAGGAGACACAGCAAAACCAAGGAAGAAAAGCCTCATCTTTCCATTGAGGCTGATCCATAGCACTCTGTAATGAACTCCTGGCAGAGAATCTGAGGCTCATTATGTTGGGGATTAATAATCTGCAAGATCATTTGCACCTACCTCAGTGGCTATGTTGAGTGTGGTCAATCAATCTCCTGTGAGGCAAATTCTACTTCTAAAATTACCTGGAAAGTGCTCAGTAAATTGCTTTATGTCTGGAGAGCTTTGGAAACTTTTGATAAAGCAGAGTTCAAGCTATTAAAGTGTATTAGAGATGAGTTCATCAACAGCAATTTTCAGTGCTTGCACAATGAGAAATCCCCAGGATATCTGGAGGTTTCTGGCAGGTACTGTGAAACCCTCAGGTCACCATTCCCCACTGCAGGGGTGGGGCTAATGCATGAGTCAGAGAGGGAAAAATATGTACTTCTGACAAGGACATCACTTCTAAACCCTCATATTCTCTATACTGCAGTGTTTCCCCTCCTTCCATTGCCCTAAGAGCAACTCCAAGGTGGTAGTCCCCACCGCCCAGTCCTTGTCCTGGGGATGGCCACCATCTAGTCCCAAGTCTCCTTCCAGGCACAGAAATAACCAAAGCTCATTACAAACCACGTGCTGGGCTATGGGAGCATGTAGCAAGCCCCCAGCATGGGCAGAGCTGCCCAGCAGCAGGGGAACTAGTGTATAACATGTTATTGCAGTCCAATCTACTGAAACACTCAAGTTTCCAACAGCACATACAAATATCAGACAATTATCATTAATTATCTCTTCTTTGTCCCAGATGGCCCTCATGAAACACAAAGGGCTGTTTTACCTGCTCAAGAACCATGGAAAATACCTACTGGATACCAAGTTCCAGTCCTGCAATAGCTTTGCTCACCATGGGGATGCTGCACTGCAGACTACCAGGATTGCCATTGAAACCATGCTGGAAGAGCTGGCTCCCAACCTCTGGGAGGATGACCTGGACAGACTGGTTGATTTTGGCCACCTTATTAGCCCAGAGCTGGAAATGGTGAGTGACAGACTTTATATTGCAATATCCACTTCAAAGATAAAAGAAAAAAATCAATAGGCTTCATGAAATACCTTGTGAAAAGGAGTTGAGATAAACTTCAGATTTGCACATGCTAGGTCACCCAACACACCCGTATCAAAGGGACTCCTTCTCCTGCCCAATTTCCCCCGTAACTCTACCCATTTCCAATTCAGACCTTGATCCAGTTGTTGCTTCTTACTGGGCACTTACTGAAGCTCAAAGAAAACCAGATTGCAGTGAAGCCACTGGAAATCACCAACATGAGCTGTAACACAGCACAAAGCCATGTAGGCCACAGCCCGTATTGCTGGGGAGAAATTGCCACTGAGGAATGAGTGGGGACACCTACATCTTATCCAATATCCAGAGCCCATCCCTCCATCTCATGGCGCTCTATCAGTGATTTAGATGGGAGGAGAATGAGATCCTAGATCCCTATGGGAGATTTTAGCTGCGATTAATCACGTGCAAAACGGATCATCCTAGCAACCTATAAATCACAAGACGCCAACATCCAGCAACCGCAGTGAGTCAAATGTCATTTTGCAGGGACACTTTTAGCAATACACCCCACTTGTTTCCCATTTGCCGCCCCAAACCCGTTGTGCCACCCACCTTTACTGTTCTGCAGAGGGTTCTGCCGTCACTGATGCACGGGGAAGCTGTGAATGTCGACATGGCCTTCATGACGTACGTGGCCCACGCGCGCGGGCTGCTGGCCACCGAGGACAAGGAGCAAATCCTGCAGTGCATGCGGGGCCTGGAGCTGCCGGTCTGGCACAGCGGCTGCAGCTGGGCCCTCATCCAGAGAGCCCTGCGGGAGCGCCTCAAGCACAGCGGGGGACAGCTCCGGATGCCCCTGCCCACAGGCCTCGGCGTGGCAGGTATGGCCTGAGGGACACCCAGGAGCCCCCGAGGGGACACAACCAATTCATTTTGCAAAGGGAAATGCAGTGCTCTGCCCACCGGCCTCACGGTCTGAGGGACCCCAGGGAGCTCCCCGAGGGGACTTGGCCCCCTAAGGGGACACTTAACCAATTCATTTTGCAAAGGGAAATGCAGTGCTCTGCCCACCAGCCTCAGCATGGCAGGTACGGCCTGAGGGACCATACCTCAGGGAGCCCCCATGAGGGGGCACTTGGCGGGCAGTGACAGCCTGGGAAATGAGCTCTGTGGTTTGCAGTTGTGCATTTCTTGCACTCTTTTGTATCTTGGTAAACCCATCAAGAGACAGGATCCCTCCTATGTACAAGCCCCAGAACTCTGTTAAGGACTGAAGTCTAATTAATTACATTATGATTAACCAATTCATTTTGCAAAGGGAAATACCGTGCTCTGCCCACAGGCCTCGGCATGGCAGGTACGGCCTGAGGGACCCTGGGGAGACCCCTGAGGGGACACAACCAATGCATTTTGCAAAGGGAAATGCACTGCTCTGCCTACTCAGAGGGTCCCCTCAGAGGGGACTGACCCCAGAAATCCTCCATTAAGGACTGAGGTCTAATTAATTGCATTATGATAAACCAATTCATTTTGCAAAGGGCAATGCAGTGCTCTGACAGAAAAATCAGCAAGGGGAAAAGAGAAAAACAATTCTTCTGTTATACTTGAAAATATTGTTAAATATCCTCGGCAAAAGGAATTTAATTTTTTACTGTGCCTAGAAATAATATTTGCAAGCTAAATAATATCTGTTCAATATCAGGGATGAAATACTCATAAGATTTAAAAATAAAAGCTAGCCAACCCCTAACATAGAAGCAATGCATGGTACCAGGTTGTGATCTCTGGTATCTCTTTCCTTTTCACACCATTTTCATGAAGCTCAGTCTCCACACACAAGACAAAAGGCTCCCACAAACTGGAGTGACAGTCCATAGTCAGTGTGTGCAGGCAGGAAAAACTCCTCTGGATGTCCTATTAACCACAACTCTTATTTTCCAGACATATTCAATGACACCAGTGAAGAGACCCTGGAAAGAGCATACGAGCTGTGGGTCAAGGACTGCAAGATGGGGCTGGAGGAAGAGCTGCAAGCCCAAGGTGACAGTCCTGCCCCAAGCCTGAGCTGTGTGCCATTGTAAGGCAGTGGGCAGAACTGAATTTTGAACAAGATAAATCCAGAAGCACCTGTGACAATGCGTATACTCCAGAGCAGTGTGGAACAGCATAATATCGGCATCTGTTGTGATTTGCCTTTTTCAATTGCTTTGTTTGAAAGGGAATATATTATTGCCGAAGGAGTGATTGTTCACAAGTGAAACCACAGAGTGCCAGTAGTGCAGTTCATAGAAAATGACCAGGATTATTCATTTCTTTAGTTAAGCCAAGCTGGTAACTGCCATGGCCCTTGCCACCGGTGTCCCACCATTGCTTGTGCTTGGTCCCCTTACACAAGCAGATGTAGCTGGTTCATAGACCAGGGTATGGCACCATGCAAAATTCCTATGCTATATAAAATATTTCAAGTAGGTTATCACCTTCACTGGTCATTCTTTTCTTCTTGGTGTTCTTCTTGTTTTCTCTCACTCAAAAGATCAAAACAGATAAGCTCATCTGCCAGCCTTTGTACCCAGTCTAAGGGAATGATACACTCTGATTAGAGGCACCATCACAAGTCACAGATCAGTAAATATTGCTGCTGTGGAGCACAGGGGGACTGTCTCCTGGCAGTGTCACAGTCTTTTGTCTTGGGACTGCCAGCTACTGAGGACATGGTGGCAAATCTCCTCTTCCTGCGCAAATGTTTGTGGTGGCTTCACTTTGTGACCCCTGCAAGTCAGGGGGGTGACAAACAGGGCACAGTTTGCAGCACTGCTGCCTAAAAACAAAGCTGAGCTCCTGGCAATACTGCAGAACCCCCTGGTGTCCCCACATCTGCCACAGGGCTCCTCCTGCCTGCCAGACCCTGGCTCCTTTCCCATCTCAGCCTCTTCTGGTTAGATAAGGCCAGCTGGGGAAAATCAAGAGAAATTAGAGGACTCCAAGCAAGTTCATCATCTTCAAGCAGCTTCACTGTCATGTCTCAGGATCCTGGCAGACTCTGAGCAGATTATATAATGGATGCTGATGGTGAAAAATGTAAAAGTAATGTCATCCTTCTCCCCGGAGGTCCAATCAAAGGAATTGCAATCAACAAACAGTCTTTGAATTATTTACAACATTATTTGTTTTTTCCTCTGGTGTTTTTGTCCCACACCAGTTTGTGCTGATGTGCTGGCTTCTGTTTTGCTGAAGTAATAAAAGCTACTAAAATTGAAAAACTTTTGAACTAATGATTGCATTGCTGCCCACAGTGTGTGCCTGAGTACTTTTGCTCGAGCCTGAGAGACACAGACTGGAGAAGTGTGGTATAGAGCTGACACAATAAATCCCTTTTCCTCTTGAACCTGGAGAAGAGGTGCTTAAAACTACACAGAATGCCCTGCTCAGCCTTCTCCAGAGCAGTGGATCTCTCCAGTTTCAGGACAGGGTTTCACACAGATGGTACCAGCTTACCATGGAGCTTTAGAGCACATCCTCAGAGCCACACTTCTTAAAAATAAACCCGTAATTCCCAGAGTTAAATAAGCTGGGGCTGAGGATATCCATGATCTTGTCTCCTTTTTCTAGACCATCAAACACAGGCTCATTCAGTGGGTTTCTGACAGCAGCCACTGTGTGGGGAGAGCATCCCTGCTTCTCTCAGGGATCTATCAGCACCACCAGCTCTGCTAGAACAGACAGGAGAGCAGGTGAGGGCCTGTGAGTGTCTGAAGGAGGGAGCCAGAGGATGGAGCAGGCTCTGCTCAGGGGTGCCCAGCAACAGGACAAGAGGACACAGACAGAAACTGATGCAGAGAAAGTTCCACCTCAACTTGAGGAAGAACTTGGCTGTGCAGTGACTGATCACTGTCCAGACAGGGTGTGGAGCCTCCCTCACTGGGGGTATTACAGAAATGTCTGGGCACAATCCTGTGCTCTGGAATGATCCTGATCAAGCAGGGAGGTTGGACGAGATGACCTACTGTGGTCTCTTCCAATCTGAAATATTCCGTGACCCCAACTTTTTGGGAGCATGAGAGAGCCTCAGGGACAGCAGTCTGAGGGGCAAAGGTAGTGAGAGCCATTTAATGTTGTGCTTACAATGATCACCTGGGCACACTCACAAATGGTCTCCTCCTCCTGCTCTCCAGCAGCTGTGTGGGCCATATTTCACACCAGATAATCTAGAAATAATGAAGCACAGGATTATCCCCTGCCCAAGTCAGTGTCCTGCAGCACAGTGTCCTGCTCCCATCTACCTACATGGAGGAGGTACAATACAAACATTAACTTGAGTTATTATAAATGTCCAGGGAGAGACTCTCAGGAGCCCAGAAGCATTTGGAACTCCATTTCCAGGGAAAACCAAGGTGCAGCTTAGCAGGGTTGAAGTGAACTGAACTAAAAAGAGTCACAAAAAAAAGCCCATTAAAAGCCCAGCATCCAGGACCAATGTGTTATTGGTGACAGTGACCTGGCTGTGGGTCACCTGCCAGCCATTCCCCCATGCTGGCTTTGCCTCTGCCTTCAGAAGCCAGTGGTTGTGTCTGTGACAACATATCCAAGGAGCTGAAGCACAATTAGGACTGAAAAGTGAACACATGATTATTATTATTTTTTACCCTCCCTTCTGCTGTGGGTGACAGAACACAATCAGCCCCTGACGTGCTTGGTTGCTTGGTAGCAGACAGGCACATTTTTAATTATATATTAAAATATGCTAAAGAACATAAAACGGCTGCGTGACTAATATGTGTGTATCAAGAAAGGCACATGACAGCAGCAAAATTGCTTCAGTGTCTCATAAAAAGTGCCTTTGCCAGGCTTGTCATCAAAAGATCAAGGGAAAGGGGTGGAAAGTATTATTAATAAAACAGTGACTTTTTAAAATACCCCTCATTGTTTGAGGTGCATTTTTTTTTAATGTCTAGCATGAATTTAATTATTTTCCATTTATTCAGCATTGATTTAGTTCCTGCTTTTTCAAACTGAACTATTGTATTGGACTTAAGATCTCTGCTTATTCTTTTATGATGCATTACTCCAAAGAGAAAAGCATAAAGTCCCAGCTGGGTCCTTGCAGTGCAAGTTCTTCACGGATCTGTTTGAACAAAATTACCTTAGTGGTCAGAGAATAAGAAGTTATTTTATTATTTACAAGTGCTGAAGTAATTCCTTTTGCAACAACCTGCTCTATAAACTGCTTTTCAGCAGGGAAAAAAGAAGAGGAATATTAATAAAGTCCCAACCCAAACCAGTCTATGATTCTGTGGTTCTGGAATGCATAAAGGAGTATCTAAGCAGCAATCACTCATGCCCAGTGAACAGCAGCATTCAGTGTACTCACTGTAAAATGAGGATCAGACAAAAGGTCTTGAAGACATTAAAAGATTTTGACTAAATGTATTTGAAGTGGCAAAAGGAACAGTGCTGAACACAAGAGCAATGCCCCGTTCCTCATACAACCCCTGTTCCCCCGCTGTGTGCCTGCCCGCCTGGAGCCGATAGCCCTGGTGTGAATTACACGCTGCACTCACTGAAAACAATCTGCAAACGGCATCAGGGAATCACAGCTCGCCTTGGAGCAGGGGATTTGCCGGGATGGAGCGCAGGAATCCACCCGGTGGGTCTGTGCTGGGAAGGACACAGCCCCACAAGAGTGTGCTGTTCCCCACTCTTTTAATCCAAGCCTAACTCCTGCTGCAGCCACCGGCACACGGGAGGAAAGCCAGAGGGAGCAGGGAGCTCTGGAGAGGCGCTGCTGAACAGCAAGGGAGCAGGCAAAGTGTTTGAGCAGGAGCTGAGCCCACAGAACCGTGTGCCCCATCCACCAAACCCTGCTTTGAGGCAGCATCCTCTGTATGGACATCAACCCCAGGGTGACATTTTTATATATGTGTTAAAGAACAATGGATATTTGCATACATTGCACATAAATATTGCATATAAATATTTTTATGCCATGGCCCTTCCTGCTGACCATAGCAGCCTTCTCCTTTCCTTGCACAGCTCTTGGACAGCACTAACACAAAGGGGTCTGTCACAGGAACCATCACTTCCCTCTGATTCCAGAGCACAGCTGCTGTTAAGAGCATCACTCCCAGAAACTGAGCTGGAAAAGGAGCAGTTTGAAGGAACAGTGAAGCTCAGGTCACAGGCAAAGACAATGGTGTTGCTCAGCGCACACACATTTGCCTTGTGAGCCAGCATCCTGTCAAGCCTCATTGGTTTTAATAACTCAGGAACACTTTTCCAAGTCATTCCCCTGCAATTTTTAAACATTCCCCTGAAATTTTAAATGTATTTCAAAGGAGCTGGAGCAACAGTGTAGGACAACTTTCAGTGCTGGGACCATCCCCAGACGTTAGAGCAGAAGGAGCAGCACTGCTGAACCCACCGAGGCAGAGCCATCACCACCTCCCTCCTGGCAGCAGGAGCTGCTGGGCTCCCAGGTCTCCTGGAATGGAAAGCACAATGAGGTGACATGGTGGCAGTGTCCTGCTGTGCCACCACACCACACAGCTGAGCCCTTCAGCATCCTCCAGCCTGGACATGGGGATTCCCAGTGAAAGAGACCACACCAGGCACAGCTGGACTTACTCTTAAAATCCACTTTCTTACCCTGTGCTGAATTTTTCAGGCTTGTGCAACACAACTGAAAAAGCTTCTAAGCAGAGCTGCCACCAACTCTTTACTGACATAGATCAAGTGCCAATATCCCCATGATGGCTGTTCTTCCCTCCTCCTCCTGGGTTCTCCAACCCAGCCAAAACCTTGAGGTGCTGCCACCCACAGCAAGAAATTCACTCCAAGCTCATGACAAAAAATCCCAACTGACCACCAAAAGCAAAGTCTAAATACAAACAAGAACTCACACTTAAAATAGCAATTACATCCTAGGCTGCTAATAAATAGGTTTTCTAATGCAGCACTACTACAATCTAATACTATGCTTAATTTCTAAAGAAACTATGTTACAAAACCTGCTAGAAACACTCACAAGCTTTTACTCAATATCTTCTATGAAGGAGTGGGGCTGTTCAGCTGTAGTTCTAGTAGAGTCAGGCTTTTTTTGCTGGGTTGGTTTTTAAATTGAGCTAGTAATTTTTAATCCCACTGAATTAGGTATTTTTTACTCTAACAGGTATCAGACTTTCAGGACACTGCTCAAATTCAGTACCCATGTTTACACTCAGGGCTCAAGCCCCCAAGACAACACTCAATAACCCCCAATGCTGCTGCAGCAAGGTCCACAGAGAGCAGGAACTCAATGCTGTGAGCACAGGAAGCAAAAGGCTGTTGAAGAACAGGACCAGAAGGGATGAGAGTAACAGAGACAGGAGAAATAATGAAGATGGGAAGACACAAGACTGCAGTTGTTTCCTCACCATCAGAACCAGGAGCAGCTGTTTGCATGTTGGCTGAGAGGAGCTTTGGGAGGAGCGAGCAGAGAGGGGATGGGGATCCTACAATGCACAGCTGGAGAAGGGGTGAGGTTCTCCTGTGCAGAACTGCTGGGCACAGGTGACCTTGCAGGAGTGACAGCAAGGCAAAGGGGGGCAGGTACCCCAAGGCCTCACAGAGCCCATGACCTCACACCTGATGAGCTCCAAGGGCTGGGAGGGAGGGAGGCAAATTACATGAGCCCATGGCAGGAGGTGTTAAACAAAACCCACCTGTTTTGTTCCTTACTCTGGACCACAAGCTCTGGTTCTTTCCACTTTGGCAGGTACTTGCAAAGCCCAGGTGGAGTCTGGTCTGCAGCTTCATTCCCGTGTGTGATTGCCACAAACACAACTGGACAGCTCTGGTGGAACCAAGGAGGCCAACCAACACCAGCTCAGGGACATGGACACATCCATGGCCAAGTCACAGACACAGAAGCACTGCAGGGACTTCAGATGCACAGGAAAACAAGATCCACTTACATGGAAAACGAGGGACTTACACAGATGTATGTGAAAAACCAAATGCTTTAATCCATCTATCAAGAACAACAGTTCAAATTATTTCATTGGATACATTAATATTGATCCATAATTTACAGTGCTATGGACCATACACAAATTATTGCTGCAGTCAACAGCAGATGAATATCAACATTACAGTACCAAGCATCATAGCAAGAGGCAGTAATTAATGTCACTTTTTTCAAGAAATATAGGTATTTATACTATTATCAACATCAGCTTCCCCCCCAGTGCATTTTATGTCAAACAACATAAATGTAAGTGCATTATTTTGTGCTTTGTGCTTTCCTTATGTACCTTCTTTTTGCTTTTACAGGTTGTAAGAGTTAAATATTGCTTTATAGGCCAAAAGCAGTAAGGAAGAACTTTCCATGGTACTCTGCACATCCCTGCCTGTTGCATGGCTTTGGCAAAGTGAGAATTGGTCGTTTCCCCACCCACCTGCTCAGGGAAGCCACCGCTGCCCAGCGTCACACACGTCACTGTCACCAGACTGGGCAGCAACTTCTGTCCATCTCACTCCACCCAGTCCATGCCAAACCATTCCTGTGACTGCTGCCCCTGTCCCCTGCCACCAACCCCTCCAAAATGTCACAGCCACACCCTCCACCATGCTCAAACGGGCAAAGGAACCTCCCATTAGCACCCACTGGGGGTCTGTGTCTCCTAGAGGTGTCCCCACTGCAGTGTCACCATTCCAAGGGTGGGCAGGCTCAGAGGAGGGCTGTAACCCATGGAAACACAGGGGGAAGAGTGAGCAGGGCATGGCCAAGTTATGTGTTAGCCCAGAAAATACAAGGTATGGGAGCACACAACACAGCTGCTGCAGCCACAGAGACTTCTGCCAGGGAATCCAGCTCTTGATGGAATGGTTGGCCTTGTATCCTAACTCACCTCCACACAGCCAAAAATGAGAAGTCAGGAAGTACCAGTGGTTTCACATAAGCTTGAAAAATATTCATATACCACAGTCTAGACTTGAATTTCTGAATGCCCAGGGCAGGCACCAAACCAAAAGCCTCATTCAATACATTCAGTGGTTCTCAGTTACTACACTCCAGCATGCACACCCTGATTTGTTGTACCAAAACTGCAGAGCTGCCCCATTCTTTGGGAAGGGCAACACAGCCCTGTGTTACAGCTAAAACCGTTTTTTACACATTTTCCTACCTGTCACCCCAGCCAAACAGCAGCACCAGAAGCCTGTACCCCACACTTGACTCAGAGCTATGGCACAGCTGCCTTGCAAAGACTTGGGGGCATTTCCTGCCCCAGGACCATGGTGACCACAGCACATCCTGCAGCCTCCTGGGTCCTGCCTGGGCCAGAGCTTCTCTGCCCTAGGAAAGACATATTCCCAAAAAGCTGTGTGGGCTGAGGGGGAGAGGCATCATTATAACCCATCTCCAGCTCCTCCTTCAAGAACTACAAAAGAAAAGAAAAAAAGCCACAACCCCGTGGTTGCATCAACGCTAACACATCGCTGGCGGCTCAAGCGCGAAGGGAGGGCTGGACACAGCCACGGGAAGAGTGACAGGAACACAGAGCCCGAGTTCCACAGCCCTGCAGAGCCCAGGCCAGGCAGGGGACACCAGGCAGGGGACACCAGGAGCCCTTGCCACCCACACCAGGAGCCCTTGCCCTCATTCCACAGCAGGGAATCCTCCCTAGGGAAATGTCTGGAAAGAGGGCTCAGCGTTGTGGAAACTCCCATCACTACCCCCAGCCACCCCATCCTAACCCAGTTCACATTTGGTTTCTGAACACCACCTGCTGAGCCCAAGGTTTCCTTGGAAAGCTGGCCAAACTGGCACTCAGGTTACTCACCGTTGCACCCATCCTATGTAATTTCCAGTGTAGCACAAAGGAGAAAGGGAAGCTCTGGTTTTCTATCCGTAGGCACCATGCTACACCTCAAGGCCCTACACACCACCACCCCAAAGCTCTGTCTACGCCACACTTCAGTCAGTGCTAGTCGAGGAAGACTACAACTAGAGTTTAAGGCACTTCATTCTGAACGAGCCACGCCTGCCAGTCGGCTGTAGGCTGCCGTGGAGAACTCCATTCCCTCGGACACCACCTGTCTGTCACCTCCGTGGAACACCTAGGCTGGATATAATACAAGGAAAACTACCGTTATTGCATAGGACTACACTTGAGTAGATAATGCACCAAACTACTTTTACAACATGGTTGCATGTTAAAAATTAATAACATTGTTATCAAGTAACAGTTATTTGCAGATACAGTAATTTACTCTTTTTTTTGTTGTTTTTTTTTTTCTCTTATGTCAGCCCCAGTGCTGAAATAGAACACGAATTGCTCTAACGGGTATATTAACTACATAGTTATGTTTCCAAGCATATTACTACTTTGTTTCTGTATCACTAAAAATAAATATGTAAGTTCAGTTTCTCTACAGAGTTGTTTTATTACCTAATCTAAATTTTTACTCTACCTTAAATGCGTTTAAAAACATTTTCAAAGTGAGACTGTAATATACAAAATATTCTCAAAATCTCTCTTAAAACACAGAACCCTGCATAAAAGCTTCCTTTCAAGTGTTTACAAAGAACGCAGAAAACTTCCAATGAGTTTTAAAAATGTCAAAAAATCGCTGCAATATTAAGAGGCAAAAATCTTACAAATGAAATACAAATAAATTTAAAACAAAAAGTTGAGGATAACTAAGGAATCCATGCAAATCAAAAGAAACTGTACAATGCAATTAAAAAAAAAATAAAGCCAATTAGATATGTACAACATAATGTGCCCAGCTATAATATGCATAATTTTTTTTGTCCAAAGAGTGTATCCCAACTTACAGTGCTCCTGCTTGCTTTGCCATTGGCAAAGCCACCCATGTGTGTCACAAAACAAAATAAAAATTTAAGAGGAAAAACTTGAACCATGATCAAAAGGAAAACCCAAATCAGCTCAGAGTAAAATTAAACACTCTGAGACACTCACATCTCCCTGCAGTTTCAGCAACAGCATTTTATATCACAATCAACACAATCAGGATGTCTTAACTTGGGTTTAGTTTCTTTTCTGAGTGAAGTCAGGTGGGTATTTTCCCTAAACACTTGTCATGTAAGACCAACATTTGAGGGACACTGTATCTTTAAGGCAGCACTATTCAATTAATACAATTACAAATTGGACTTTTGTTGTTGTTGTTTCTTTACATTCTTAAACTTTACATTTTGTTTCCAAGTAAATAGGTTGCATTTACAATCCTACAATTGCCCCCTCCCCCCCCAGTAGAAACAGACTCTTCATCTGTAATTCTATTGCTTTGAGTAGATTTGACCAGTTCAAAGTTCTTGGCGAATCCAGTTCACAGATTCTGTACATATGCTGTACAATATTTTGGAGGCATTGGTAGTTTTAAAATAGAATATACAAGTTTCTTCACAAAAAATTCTAAAAAAAATTCTATATATATAATATATACACACACGCACACACACTGATGAAGCACGAGGGGAAAAAAAAAAATCAAAAAAATTCTACAAAAGGGTAAATTATTTCATCTACTGATCAAAGAACCAAAGCAGTTTCTGAAAGCTGTGCCAACAGGTGCTAACAGGCATGGTCAGTGTCCTCCATGCTCACGCTGCTCCGCCTGCTACTCGTCTTGGACGCCCCAGGAGACACGGAGGAGAGCAGGGGGTCAGTCACTCCCACGGGGGACAGCGTATCGTCCATCAGGATGTCTTCCAGCTTGGATCCCATTTTGGCAGGAACTCCGTAGGTGCCGGCTGGTTCAGTCACGTTGCCCAGGTTGTCGCTGAAGGTGATGGTGCCGTCAGTGAGGTCCAGCGTGGTGGTGCAGGACAGGTCTGTGTGGTGTGGCATCATCTCCTGGGTACAGTTGTCCAGCACAGGCTCCTGTTTGATGACCCTGTTGACCATGTCAGGGGAGCAAAGGCCTGTGGATGGGACAAGGGACAGTCCGTGTGCCCGGGCCTGCATCTCAAGCTCCTGTGAAGGAGAATAAGGAGCAAATTTAAAGAAAATCTGGAATTAAATCTGTCGTCTTATGCTCGTCTCGCAGCTTCCAGTTTGCTCCTCCTGTACACATTTCCTGCCTTTCCCATAGTGACAAGGGCTTGTACCTTGCACACTCCAGCCCTGCAGATTTTCACCTGAACAGCAGAGTCTTGAAGAGGTGGGTGAACACCATCCCACACAGGCCCTTCACACTCCTCCTCAGCACCTAGACCAGAGCCAAAACCCAGAGCCCTGCAGCACAGACATGTTCCCCTCAGGCTTCTTCTCAAACCAGTGCCAGGACAGGCAGGTTTGGCACCAGGTAGGGTGAGGAAAACATTTAAAAATAGGGGGAAAAAAAAGAACTAGCAAAAGCATGTGTTTTTAGTAATTTTTAAAAAGTCATATGTGAAGGCACAGCATGTCTGTGTGATCCTTATCAATCCTGTTGAGATTCTGGAGGGGACACTTCTCACTCTAAAAGTCTGGCAGAACTGGAAGAGGTCAATCAAAACTGAGCAACAACACTATTCCTGTGCAGAAAAATCACAAGGAAGTCACAGGAAGGTTTCAGACTTCACACAGAGCCAGGATTCTTCAAATTTCCATGAAAAGTTTAAATCCCACCTTCACATTTAATCATACAGAAATGCTCTCTCACAAATATATCAGCACAAGAGACGTTTTGCTTCTACTTCTGCATTCTCTGCTGTGATTGTGCTGTTTCTGGATATTCCTGTCACTGAGGCTGACTGTTACCCTTTTCCATCATTCCAGGCTAAAACAGGCTTGTAATGGCACACTGCAAGATCAGAGGAGAAGGTGGAATGAGCAAGCACTTCTTCCATCAGCTAATGTGCAAGAACCACAAGTTTCTTATTTCATGATTAATCAAAATCAACACAAAAAGGAAAATACACACTTGAGTTTATTTGCTGCCAGATGTATTGTTATTCAAGGGTCTGGGTTTTATGGTATTTTGACTGAAGGAGCCAGAGCAGATGGGCAATACAAAGCAAGATGAAAGATGTTTAAGAAGTGATCTCACTTAGCTTCGAAACACCACTGCTTGGTGCTGCTCTGCAGAAAGCTTGTGTGTTTTTATCATCTCATTCTAACAGCAGATTGCTCAACCAAGCACAAAACAGTGCTGAGGCTCAACTTGACCTGTTCTATTTTAAAGCTGTTTACTTCCACACTTGACTCTCAGGTATTTGCAGCTTCATTATCTCCCTGGTGGATTATCTGGGGTGTTGAGGGGTCTCCTGGCAGGCTGCAGCTGCATGCAGAGCTCAGCTGTTCGTGCTGCAGGGGAGCAGCAACACGAGGATGTCTGGGATATCACTGTCTCCATGTTCTTACACACAGTTCTGGGACACTTTAATTACCCTTCTATAGAGAGGGGTGGCTGTCCAGAAAAAAAACCCCGTGTTGGCATCAAGATTAAGGTTTCCTATCCAGCTTGAAGTGAAGACAAAGGAATTAGAGAAACGGAGTTTTCACCCTTAAATTTCTGAGTAGCTCAGAACACTGGGAACCTGGCTGAATCTAACAAGGCAACAACCCACAGAAAAAAACATATTCATGCCACCTACTGCTTTTTCAGTGCTGAGGAGAACTGTTGTACAGTCCTACAGACTGCAAGCAGCACGGAACACTCCCAAAGAGCTGAACTTAATTTCGTGACTATCAACAACTACATGATACAAGAAGTCCCAGTGCCTTAGGCCTGGCGAACAGAAGAATGCATTACCATATAAATATTTTTGATTATATGGTTTGGAACTAGCGTTTGCCATGGTAGAACAAAAACAGACCACTCATAAGTGCTTCTACTAGAGTGTTAGGATTCTTTTTTTTTAAACTAAGGTATCTTGGGTTTTTTTTGGAAAAATCTCTGCAGATATCTCAGCACTGCCTGCCGTTAATTTAAACGCTGGTTCCTTCTAACTAGCACCCCACAAGCCACCACTATTTGCAATCACACGCTGCGACACCAAGAGCATTTGCAGCTCATTTCTCAGCAAACCTGTATTCTGAGCAGCAGGTGCCTGTTGGCATGCTCCAGCTTCTTCTGCCTGTTCTCCAGCTCCTTGGTGCGCTGCTGTTCCCTCTGCAGCTTGCGGATGTAATCCACCGACGCCTTCAGGATCGTTCCCTTGTTCCAGCGCATGTCGCTGTGCAAGGACACACAAGGACAAGGTAAGGCTCTGTCTCACAGCTGTTCCCTCCACACCTGCACCTGTGACTGCTCCTTACCCACACATAACACCTAGCTGCTATTTAGTGCGGGTTTGTGGATGCTGAAGGCGTTTGCAGTGCTCTAGAGGGGGCTGGAGCACAGCCCTTGGGAAGCACGTTTGCTTCAGAGAGAGAGAGAGGCTGCTGCATCACCATCTCCTCACATCATCTCACTTTCTCTAAATGGGCAAAAATCATCTTACTGCAGCCTGTCAGAGCAAAGATTCACCTGTCCTGGAGGTTGGTACTGAGACATATTGTTGTGCTGGCCTTGGAGGAGGCTGCAGAGCCTCTCTGCAAAGTAACTGTGAAGTTGCTCCATAAGCAAGTGCCTCAAAATAGTGGAAAATCTCCCCAAAATCATCACGGGGCATTGATTCAGATTTAAGTTGACTTTCAAACTTCAGAGCAAGGAAGTTTCCTTGCTACTGAATCAGCATTGAGAAAGTGTCAATACAAGCTAAAAGCAGCAAAATCATTGTAGAATTATCTCAAAGAACACCTGGAAATTACAGCAAACACTAACAAATTATCAGTGAACAAGCACAGATTTAAGCTCTTTATTTTCCTTCTTTTTTTCCTTTGGAAGGAAGGGGAATGGATGGCTTCCCAGATAAACTGCCCTCCATTTTCACTGAAACAGAGACCAGTTCTGTCTTGTCAAGCTGTAACATCTAATTAATTAAAAGAATCATTTAGCAGGACATGCAGCCATCTAAGCAGCCAGACCAGCATAAGGTTTCCCATCCTCACAACTCTGGTAAGGCAGTCAGTCATTCCCAGCACCAAGCCCAGATCTGAGACAAAAATCATCTAATTAATACAAACACGAGCAGGTTCCAAAAGGGGAAAAATTAACCCCTCAAAAAAAATCTTCAAAAAATATAATGGGACCTTTCAAGCATTTCTGCTGTCACAGAGTGCAGAGAGCAAGTAGGAAACACAGGAATTTGGGGTTTTTTTTACCTCCTCCCTCCCACAATCTCCCTGGGCGTGTTGTACTTACGGGTCATTTGACTTGGGTATCAAGGTGCCCAGTTCTTTTATACGATCATTAATATTAAATCTTCTTCTTCTTTCAACTTTAGGAAAAACAGCATGAATGTTACAAGTAATATTCACACTTAATCACAACTTACCAAGTGCTTTATCAAAGATTTCTTTAAGTACCACTGAAATGTTTGCCTGAAGCTTAAAATCCAGTGATAATTTATTTTGCTCTCCTACACATGGACACACTAAGATAGAAGTTCTGTCTATACTGTAAATTTTGGGACTGCAGAGTTTAGCTGAGACTAAAAATCAGAATGACTGATTCTAGGGATAAGGATCACAGACAAATTCAGAGACAAATATTTAGATGCTCAAGGAAATCCCAAGAAAGAAAAAGGGACAAAAGGCACAGTCTCTTTTTTTAAAAGTCTTCCATGTGCAACATTTTGAGGATCCAAAAGTCAAATTTAAATACCAATTTTCCTGCATTACCTTTTCATGCTATGGAAAAGGCTTCTGAGTGGCTCAAGGCATGAAACAGTTCCTTTTTTCTACTACTATAAAGTATAAAAAGAAAAGATATGGATCCTTTATTAAGTCATTAGATGCATAATTATTTTAAAACACTTTTTTTCCAATTTGGAAATACGAGCTCCTTTCAAAAATTAAATTTACAAAATTTCCATACTGAGGACCCATTTGTTGTTTAAAGTCACAAATTGATCAGATATCTAATATTTAAATTTAAAAAATTAAAATTAAAAAAGTAAAATTGTGCAAGGTGGATTTGTTAGAAGCAATTGGGTCATATGTTGAACCCAGCAATTCCATCGACAACAACCACTCATTCACTTGGTTTATTGAAAACAAATAAAAATAGAGTTACAATTCAGTAGTAGATTTAAGGACACATTTCACAAGAATTTGAGATGTTTGATCTATGGGCACAACACAATGATCTTGTGCTTTATACTATGTGCAGCACCTCATGCAGATTTAAAACATCAGTATTTGAGCATTTAATACCCAAAATCATTCTGAGAATTGGTGCAAAATGTGAGGAACCAAAACTTACTCAAGTTGTGATTGTCTTTCTTTTGCCTCTCCTTAGCCAACGCTCTCGCTTCCGACTCTGTGGGAAAAACACATGCTGTGCATGTGAATGAGGTAATGAGAATTAAAACAATTCAATCGCAGCCCTTCAGCCTGAGAAATGCCTGCACAGGAAGCTGATGGGTATTTGTCACACCAATCATTTCCCCCATTCCAAGGAGCAAGAAGGGCTTGTGGATGCCAGAACACAAGGCTGGGACTGAGCTTCACCCCTGCACCTGAGGAGCATCTCCTCCCACACCTCCAGAGTGACTCCCAGGATGGGAATGTTTCCCACGGAGGCCCTGACTCAGCAAGGGATCTGAGGACAGCCAGGTGCTGAAATGCAGCATGCCTTCCCCGTGTGCACACCTGTCCCAGGAGCTGAGCCACGGGAACAGCATGCCCAGGGCGCTGCTGCCTGCCCAGGATGTGACACACGCAGGACTCACAGGCTCTGCTCGCCCAAATTAACGCTACATCCTTCTGTGGCACGTGCACACACACCACCACAGCACCCAAGGGATCACTTAAGTGACCTGTTAAGAACAGTGTATTTTCCAGCTATGCTAACTGTTTCTATTATATATTTTTTAAAAAAAGATGAAAAATTCAACACCTTTCTTAGCAATAAAACAATGGTTGTTGCTTTGGGAAAAGCAAAAAGCAAAGTAATGGCAGTCATGCTGCACAGAACTTATCTCCTCAACTCAGAACTGCCCTTCACCTTGCTCCACACACTTACTATCTATATTTTATTATTCTATTATTATTACCATTATATTCTATAATAATAATAATAATATAATTATTAACTTCAGAATGCAATAGTTCAGGCAACAGCACAACTAAATTTTTTCTTTTCAGCTCTCATTTGGTCCTAAGTTTCTCAAGCAATTTCAAGTATTTTATCTTTGCTTTACCCCTTTTCATGTTTTTAAAAGGTGAGGTCATTAAACCTTGCCCAATTGCATTCAAATCCCCAAACCAGCAAGCACTTTGCAGTTCCACAGTAAGTCAGTGAGGAGCAATGAGTGCATCATCTTTTATCACAAATTCCACTGTGAAAACAATCCCTCACTGTAGCCCATAAATTCCTTCTGTATTACTTTGTTTTGATCAGAAAAAGACTCAGCTAAATTAATTCAGATAAGCATAGCATATAGACATTCAACTTATTTCAGCTTTGTTTTGATGTATTGAAGACTTCTATAAGACCATATCACTCACAATCTCCCCTCTCTTTCTGCCTTCTTGGCCTGAAGCCTGACACAAGCACCTGCAGAAAATCCATCAGTTTGCACATCCAAGTTGGGCTGAGCTTGCAGCCCACAGCCCCTGGAATTTTCTATACTTGGGGCAACAAAACTGCCTGTAATGCAGGACTTGGAGCAGCTCTCCTCCCTTCCCACCCTCCTCTTGCACAGTTCCATCTCTGTACAAGCTCTGCTTTTTTGTAACAGCCACAAATCATTGTGTGCTCTGGGTGTCTTCTTTTGATGCTGAGTTCAAATTCTGTGCTGTCCCATAAATGCAAATATCTCCTGGCTCAGAGAGGTGGCATTTCCTCATGGCTTATTAACACTGCTCTGCTTAAACTAATTTCTGCCCAGAACCTGCTTTGCAACTGAGTCAGCCTGTGAGTTTTCACAACAGAAACCCAGAAAGATGACAGACAAAAAAGTAACCAGGCCCCTACCCTACTGCATGGTCAGTGACTCTCTGTTGGGCTTAAGAACAGGCATTTCTGGGCATTAATATGATTTTGCCATCAGTTCCAGAGTAGATCTCCATTTATTCAGCCTAGAGACAGCCCCACCTTGTATATGCACCCTATGTGTAGTTATATTCTTCCAAGTGAGCAGAAATAAAACATGCCTGTGAATATGAAACTTATTTGCTTCAAACTATCTTGCTCCTGTACACATGTGCTTGAGAAAAAGGTTTTTAGTGTCCCACTCTCCTGCCCCTGCCTCCCACAGCTTGTTCAGAGCATTGCTGCAGGAACTGGCATAAAATTTGAAGGAACATTTCATTTTAATTTAGTGATGCATATTCATGGATCACAGAATGGCTTGGGTAGGAAGGGACCTTAAAGATCATCAAATTCCAATCCTCCAAGTGCCTAACTTTACATTTTAAAGGATCTGCATGTCCAGATTTCACATCATAACAGGCTATTTGCTCATTACTGCCCTCCCCTACTGAAGTAAAGCCCCAATGTGTACCATTCCTTGACATGAATCCCACAGAGACTCCAGATGTGAAGTTGTTAAAGTTTGGTGTTGACAGAGCAAACAGTAAGCCCAAGCTAGAAAACAGCTCTGGAAAAGGTGCATGGAAGCTTCCTGGAACACAACATAATGCAGGTGTGACTGTAACAATTAAGGATTTACATGAACTTGTGACAGTGAACACAGATGCACCCACACAAAAACACAGGCTGAAAGTAACTGTTCACCCATATATTCTTTCCCATAATCACAGAAATTATGTCCAGTATCACCTGAATTAAAATGATACTATTACTCCAAGGTGGTATTTTAGATGTATTTACCTGTGAGCTCCCTTTTTATATTAGGAAGATTAGCTGGACATGAGTTGCTGATGTTTAGTCCTGGAGGAGGCATGCTTTGGTTGCCATAAAGGTCAATCAAATTGCCAGACACAGGCAACTGGAAAAGATAAACAAGGAAAAGGATCATTTGGTTTGCCTTTATGAATGCCTTTGTACAGAAGAACAGAGTCAGGATATGCTAGGTAATCTGTGCTCTTTTCCATGTGCAAACAGAGCCTGCAAGAAGGTCAGCAAAATCCACAGATATTCATGGACGTGAGGGGTGAAACATCTACACTGGGAAAATTCTGTTCTCTCTCCTCAAAAGTATGCAGACTTAAAATATTAAGAGGTAAGAGAAGAGGCAAAATGCTGATGATATTGCTGCACTGCTGCTCCTTATTTTTCACTAAAACTATTACATCTATATCCCTTAAACTTCTCTCACATCTCCAAGAGCCTACAGAACTCTCCCAGAGAAACCCCCCACTTTTTCCATGGATATGTGAGTGGAAGCACTTTGCAAGTTGTCACATGCTGGAACAAGAACACTGTATTAATTAATCACATTTTTCATGTGATTTGAAAGCTACCTACACAGAAAACATTTCAGTTTACTTTGTTTTTTGCCTTATATAACAAGAACGCACACCAGTAGGAGGAAGATTATTTTTACAGTAAGTTTCCTCAATTGCTTGTTCACTCTGCTGTGTTTGTTTAGGTATTGAAACAAGTACATTTATTCAGAAATAGGACAGTATTTCAACAAGATCTATCAAAGCTATCCCTTTATACTGAAACATATTTAAAGAAGCTTGCAATTATCTTGAGTGGATTATTTTACCCATCTCTTATTTGGTTTTGAAAAGACAGGTATAAAACACTCAGGTATCTTATCTGAGTGGCAACACTAATCATCACTGCTGCAAAGAAAACCAATCCCTGCAAGACACTGATCCTGCAGAGATTAGAGTAGGTATTAACTTTACACCCATGTAAATAATGCTGGTGAATACAATGCAGTGAGTCACAGCCAGGACTATTAAACTCCTACTGATGGGCCTTGCCAGACTGGGACCCAAGAAAATTTCTCTGCCATATGGAAGCAGATGAAACAGGAGTGGATATGTAAAGTACCACCAGCTAGAAGCCATGCTGATGGTTATTGAGAACAGATAATGGCCAACTACAAAACCAAAGTCCCCTGACTCAGTTTAAGAGACAGAGGAATAAATGTAACTGAATTCTCACTATGAGTCAGCCTGTTTGAAAAAGGAAAAAAAGGAAGATCTAACAGTGCTGCTCAGGTCACAGCTGTGCTGGCTGTGACCTGCCCACATTGGTGCCACTCAATCTCACTGCTCTGCAAGGCTGACCCTTGTGTCTTTGGGTCCCCAAACACATCCCTGACACCAACACAGCAAAGCGTCACACACCCTTCTGACTTGGATGTGCTTGAACTATTCATGCTCCTAAGCATGGCAGAGCACAAAGACCTTGTTTATAGCCCAGGGACTTGAAGTTCATAACCAGACATGTGAAATCTAATTAGGAACTTCAGAAATAAAGATTTTTTGTTAGAAATCTCAAAACTGGCACCTCAAAGCGTGGGTAAAGCAGCCAGGTTGTAACGAAATGTGGAGAACACCGAGCTGCTTTCCTTACTGCAACATGGACCCTGATTGCTACAACAGTTTGTGATTGATTTCTTTCCCCAAAGGAGTCAAACACTGAGCCAGATTTCCATGTCAATAAACAGGACCAGTGTGAGCAATGATCACAAAGGGGGACAGAGAAGACAGGCAGCAACTGCTGAATATGCACATGTGCGTGGCTGCTAAAGCTGTGCACAGGAATGCTTATCAGAGAAATTCACATTAGGAGGAGGGCGATGCCAGCAATCTCCACTTAAATCAGTGATCCATGAGCAAAGAGACTGATCAGCTCCTTTCTTTGACCACTTTCTCCAGCATCCAAACCCCACAGGTCAAAGCTTCAGCTGTAACATTTTCCTACACATGGTCCATGCTCAGTATGAGTCCTGAGAGGCCTTTTCTCCAGGATGGCTGCAGGTCACACCTCTGGGACTAACTTACACTAATTCCTTTCCAAAAACAAAGTGCATGCAACACTCTGGGCCATGTCACACAAAATACCTGCAGCTAAAGATAAGTTAAAATTGAGGCACATCCTCTGTTCTCAATTTTGTAACAGCTCCCAGAGGAATAAAATCAGTTGACTAAGGTAAACCCAATAATCATTAGTGCAGGGTTTAGTGAACTGGGAAAGGGCAGGACCCCTGTGCTGAGGGCATTGGTTTGAGATACACAAGACAGCAGTGTGGTGAGCACACAAAAGCAGCCACTGGACTTAAATGGGGCAAAAAAAGCCCAAAAGGAATTTATTATGTGCCCACTACAGTGACACCTGGACATTTATTTCAATTGTTTCTTATTTAAAGAAACTGGGAAAAAAATACCAATTGTTAGCAAACATTTTGGCTCTAAGACAGTAGAGCCTTTCACCACCATCCTCAAGTACAAGATGGGAAAATGTCAAAACTTCCACAGCCATTTCACAGGGATGCTGGAATCTCAAACTTGAGAAAGACATGGAATTTTCTGGAGCTAAGGAGGCTCCTTCCCTGTCTTCTTCAAAATCTAGCATGTTTCCAACCTAAATATGGTTTTCCTTACAGCTTTCTTAGCTATTTCTGGCTAAGAAGGAATTTAAATGCAGCACCAGCCAGATCATCCACCTTTACTCTTCCAAAAAGTAAATGCAGGAAGGGCGGCTTATGCCAGGTTTAGCATGTTATGTTCATTGAAACAGCATGGTTGAAAATGCTTTCACTTGGGACACTTAGTATTTCAAGGTCCTGGCATCACAAACTGCACAAACACCAAGTAAAATAAATTAAAATCTTCCTATCGCTCTGCATCTGCTTCTTTTTTTTTCCCCTAATAATGGCTTTTATATAACAGAAATTTGAAATATGGTAATTATGACTGCAGATTCATCATAGTGTACATTCATAGGAGTCTGAGGCTTTCATTTCTCCTCCACTACTCCAACAAAACAAGCACCCACATTCTGTCTAAAATCACTGAGACATCAGCTATGTGATCAACAAGGCTGTTTCTAAGGTACCAGCACACCCTGGATGGGCTCTGCACCCCAGCTCGTGCAGCCCACAATGGATTGTGATGTTCCCTGACCTACAAGCATCATTCCCTGTAACAAAACTCCTCTCCTGTGGAGTTTAAATTCCAGAAGAAAGTCACATTTACAAGTGGAGCTGTACCTATTCACAGAGCTTTCCACACCAGGCTCTGGCTGGAGTTGATTAGCTGGATGAATTAATTGTTATCTCCACAAGAGCACTTCACACAGTACTCAGTAATTCAATTAGCAGGTGATACCTAGGCAGAAAACCTTCTCTATAAGCTAGTTACCATTTTGTGATACCTTCCACCAGAGATATTATTCCACTCTCACAGCTGACTGCAATGGGCCATTCTCAATTCAAGGTACTTGGGAACTCCCTTAGCTTGCCCTACACAGAAATCTCTGATTTTGCTTATCAATTAAGTACTGTTACCAACTGTAACAAACTGGTCCTTTTGTTCTTTGTTGCTTATGGAACAACAACTGCCTTTGTCACAGACTCAGCACAGCTATTTATAGCCTGTGTCTCTTTAGAGACCATTTCCCCATTTCCTCTCTTCATTTCTCCTACCTCAACCTAGCTCAGTCTGCAGGCAATAATTCCTTATTAATAAAATGCGTGTTTTAAGAGCTAAGTCCTGTCCCAAAACAAGTGTCTGGCTTGGTTTTTTTTCCCTAAACCAATTGTTGAGAAACATGGTTCAATTTCCATCTCTTCAGGATTGGTACTAGGCCGATCCAGAGACTGAAATACGCTTTTTTCTTCCAGTTATTTAAACTTATCAGTGAAGAAGTCCTAATTTCCCTGTTTCATATCCTTATTTTTCAGACTTCACCACACAGAGTGGGAAAATTCTGAAATTCCACCGTAATTGTGATCAGGCAGCCTTTACAAGGCTTCTTGCCATGCAGCAAGCACAGCAAAGCACAGGAGGGATGCAGACTACCCAAAACAATGACTACAGGGGCTCCTTGCACCAAAAGAGTGCAGAGTATCCTTCTATCCCTGCCTGGAAGCAAAGAACCACTCTGAGGTCCCTGTGAAATGAGAAAAGAGAAAAGCATAAAGATATCCAAGCCCCTTCTGAATTCATGTGTCACAATCCAATGGAACTTCAGATAAAGGACTCAAGAAGAACTTCATCCCTCCATGGGAAAAAAAAAAAAAAAAAAAAAAAAAGATAAACTGAAAAACAGATTAACTTTTTGAAAGCTATCTTTTGTCAGCTTCTTGAGGTTTTCTCTCAGATTCCAGGACAGCTGCACTTTGCAAGCCATCTTAGATTAAAGGCAGATTTATTCTCCGCAGCAGGACCGTGCAGCTCTCTCCCTGGGCGCTCAAAGGGCACCATTCAGAAGGGGAGGCTGGTGGGACGCTGCCTGCGTCACCCACCCTGCTCTGAGAGGGCTCTGGGGATCTGTGGGAGCACAGCACCAGGTTAACATGACATCAGACAGCTACTGTCAGCAAATGCAAACCCATGCCACAAAATCAATGCTCTGCGGTAAGCCGTAAATTCTGGCAGCAGATGAAACAGAAGCAGACGCCAGCACTGGCAGACATCTACTCAGTCAGATCTAACAGCACTTAAGCCTAAGGCAAAAAATTCACTGGAGCTACCCTCCACAGAAGATCAAAATCAGATTATGCCAGAAGTATGATTATATTAATTCTCAAAGCAATGTGAACCAAACCAAAAGAGCCACTTGGAGGACACCTGTGCTTTCCCTCAGCGCTTTCTGCACCTCTGTGTTCTTGGCTTTTATCACAGGTTTCTCACATCCCCTGCCTTGTTCAGTTTTCAACCCTCTTTCTTCCCTCCCTTTTGTTTGTTTGGAAGATTGCTTTTTTAATATTTTTTTTCCTCCTGCTAAATTCTGTAATATCTTTGCTGACATCTAGCTGGGGACTTGTCCCCAGCTGAAATCAGGCAGAGATAAAGCTGTGATGTTAGAGATAACAGAAAGTGTCTCTGGACAGGGATGCTAACACACAGCAGACAATTTCTTACTTGAATATTACAACATTCAGGAGCCTGGGATGCCAGAGGTTCCTTCTTTTCTGAAGCAAAGTATGAAGTCCATCACAATCTTCAGTATCAGTGGGAACGAGCTACTCCTGGTAGCACAGTTTACCCCTCTGCTGCAATCCTTTTACCACTGACTTAGAAATAAGAAAAGCAAAATTGTCCTTTGTATTCTCTCGACCTGACTCCAGCTTGTATTTTTCAATTCACATTTTTCATTGCAACTGTATTACCTTAAACTCTTCAAAGCAAATCTAATTACTCTCTGTAGAACAACACAATAACTACTTAATTGCAAGGAAGAAAAGTCCTGCTGCAGTTTTGCCTCCTCTCAAGGAAAACCAGTTAGGCTTAACAGGGAAACCAGAAGGAAAGGCCCATTGTACCGTGTTTGCCATTTGCAGGGCTGGGTCCACCAAGCCGAGGATTTCTTCATTGTAACTGGACTCCAAGCTAATGATGTCATCAATCACGTCATCCATCTGTAGCGCAAAGAGAAACAGGACAGTTATCAGAATCACAGGGACACAGGGGGCTGACCAAGCCCTTCAGAGGGGCCTGCGCAGCTGGGCCATCCCTCAGCTGGGACTCCTGCTGTCCTGTCCAGGCAGGACACTCAGCTCGTGGCAGGGCTGAGGATCCATGGTCCAGCCCCCTCCTCCCACCAGCAGCTCCCCTGCACTCCTGCCCACGGACACACTGCTCCTCCTGGGCAGTGGAGGAGGAAACTGTGGAATAAATGACTCTAAGGACATGACTCCCTCTCCCCACTGCTGCTTCCCCTCCATAAAATGGGACAAAAACCTGGGCACAGGCAGAAAACCAAGCCCTGGACATCTGCAGGGAAGGAGAGGGAGCAGGGATTTGCTGCTGGCCCCCAACAGCAGAATCCACTGGATTCATATCCCTCACATATCCTCCCAGGTGTGTGAAGGACATGAATGCTGGCCCCTGACAGCAGAATCCATTGGATTCATGTCCCTCACACACCCTCCCAGCCCAGAGCTGATTTTAGGTGGCACAAAACACCTTTTTTCAGTGGCTGGGCTGGAAGGTGCATCCAAAAGCTCCTGCACAGGCAGGAGGAAACAGCCCTTCACAGCACCCACACATGTGCTCCAAACTGTCCTGCAGGATTGACTACTTCAGAACAGGACTATTTCCTTTTTGCTCACTATAAAAACAGAGCTTAAATGACAGAGATCTACAAAATCAATGCATAATGGTGATGGTAAAAGTAGCAGTACATGGGATTTTTTTATCAGCTCCAGAAAGTGTGATCACAACAAATTACACTGACTGGAAGTGAGGGCAAGAAAGGAACTAACAGTTACAGCCCATACCCAAAGTCTTGTTACTGATTCTGGTAAGAAATAAAAACCCCTCCGTTTTAAGAAGAAGAATGAAAATATAAAAGGGTGATTACTGAGGATGAATTACCACGGATAGATTAAAGCCTTCTCATATAATTTTTTAAAGCACAAGTGTGATCTGCATAGAAATGTGGACTTAGAGATTATCAGGGCAAAACCACATCCATGCAGTCTTGGAAAACGCAGTTAGAAAAGACTTCCTGATGCAAGACCTTAAATGGTTGATGTGTTTTTCTGCAATGGCATTACTGTGCTAGAAGAGCATGAGCCTTTTCCAGATATCTTCATGTGCTTTTGACACCAATGGTAATAAACAACATTGCTGTATTGTACCATAAATATATCTTATATTCAACTTCTTAAAGACACTGTGGGGCAAGTTTATTTTTCAACATAACATGAAAGAAACATGCTCATTTAGAAAGGGGACCTGTGCTCCACCTCCTGTGTCATCCAGTACCTGCATGCATGATGCTCGTGAGTGTGTATTCAGAGCCGGGCACTCACTCTCAACCCTGCTTTGCTCTTCAAATTTATAAAATCCCTGCAGATATAAAAAGGAAAAAAACAAAAAAAAAAAAAAAAAAAAACCAAAAAAACAAAAAAACAAAAAAAAACAAACAAACAAAAAAAAAAACAAAGAAGATGAAGAAGAAAAAGCAAAGCATGGATCTGAGTTCATGGCACAGTCTCAGTCCCAAAAAGAGCACAAATGAAATAGTGTCATGCACACATGTCCCCGATGACACAGCAAAGTGAAGCTGTAAATATCCTCAAGAAAAAAGTGTCTGGGTACAGCTGGGACAATAGGATGGAAATATCTCATTTTCATTTCTTTCAAAACTATGGAGCACAAGTATTACCCTTGCATGTGCAAAGTATGTTCTGTAATAACTGTTTCTCCAAGCTGTGTAACATTTTGCTCATGGAATGCATCTGTACTAAAAATCTGGCACAAAAGCTTGAAGGGGGGATGAGAGGACAAGAGGAACTCTACAATTGCCTCCTACTGTTCATGTTACAAAAATTCTGACATGATTCTTATATTTGTTAATATCTTCCCAACTATTTTCCTTTAGATCCTGAGCACACATGTAACATCTAACTCAGTTTTTGCCAATAAAGATTAAGACATGGTTGCAAAGGACTTCTAGACATAGGCTGTTGAAGTCCTATATCTGCAGCACTGGAACAGCAATCAGTGACATTTTAGGGCACATTAGCTGGGATAATCTGGCCTTCCAGCTATGCAGGAGACTTGCTCAAATTTTACCATAAAAATACCTAAAATATCTCAAAATAGCTTTGTGTTTTTTTCAGTTATTTTTGCTATGCTCTTTGCACTTTCTAGACGAACAAGCCATAAATAACATTATTCCAGAAAGCTACAACTTACAAAGCTGCTTTGTATTCTCCAAAGGTCAATTATTCTCTGTGCACATCAAGCAACAGGGTGGGGAACAAGAAAAGTAGTTTTAATAAGTATAAACTAGCTAAAATGGTTCAAATGAGAGGAAGCTGGAGGGATATGGGCTTTTTACCAAAAATATCTATTAATCAGGCAGACACAGAGGTAGCAGTCACAATTTCATGACGAACATTTACATTTTCACGACGAACAGAAAAAGATAAACAGAACATCTTAACGGTGAGCAAGTACGGTTTTAAAACAACTTGATTAAAGCAGATGACAGCTCTGTGTTAACAAAAACACGAACAGGAGAGCTCTTACCTCTTTCTCACAGTTGGAGTTGAGGGTGAGCATAGCCATGGGGCTGTTGGGCGCGCTGCTCCCCGTCCCAGGTGGCATGACGTGATCCCCAGGCTGGTTTGGACATGGCAAGCTCAGGGCTTGGTTGGCATGTTTATTTGCTAGAGTGGTAGAGAGGTACTGCTTTACCTGCTGCCGCTGGGCCTGCTGAATGTGGTACTTGGTTGGATTCTCAAGGTGAGTCTGCACCTGTACGACACAATTTGAAAAGGATAAAAGGGTTTTATTGTTTTACAACATCACTGCAGCTGCTGTGGATATCAGCTATAGATTTGTGACATAAGGACGAACATGTACAGCTCCGAGGAAGTCCACAGTGCTTCATGAACTCACATTTGGTGGCAAGAAATCACTTTATGATTTGGCCTTTCAACAGCTGACTTACTATCAGTACACCAAAAAGTTCCAGCTATTTTTCTACAACATGAGATTTCTCACTTAAGACCAACACTCGGGTTTTCAGTTGATACAGACACTCCAGAACAGTCAGTTCTGAGTTCAGACCTTCAGCTATGTGACATTTAGTTTTCACTAAAATATGGAGAAATGACTTGTACTGCAGGACTCATTTTACTTGTTAGTAGCTAACAATTAAAATCAAGGAGAATGGATTGCTATCCTTAATCCACTATCAAATAATAAAGATATAAAAGGTCTCTTATTGGTTGTTTAGGTTTTGAATGTTTGGGTTTTTTTAAAATCAATACCTTGGTAAAAATAAAAGAAGAAACAAAGACACCTTTTTCTGCCTACAGATTATTTATACCTCAGATACACAGCCTAAATCATATACAAATAAGACAGCCTGTTTATAAACACATCATGCAAATAAGATGCAAGAAAAGAAGTGTTTCATTTCAGATCAATCACTGTCGTCAGCAACAGCTATTTTTGTATTTAAGATAAGCTTCTCAGCACTTAGGAATTTTTTACATACAAAATATGAAAATCCTCATACTGAACAACTGTTGCACACTCTAAATAAGCAAGAGAAGAAAGGCCATTTTGTTTTCTTATTAAAATTTTCCACCATATCCTGGAAACTCTTTGTCGCCTTTCGTTGATCATTTATTATCGGAAGCTAGAAATCAATCCAAAATATGGCAAAACACTGAGAACTTACCTTGCTTTAAAATAATTCTATTAAAGTGACTTTTGCTGTTACAAGCGACCCCCACTTATTGGAATGAAAGGAATCAAATAAAGCACCCAAGACATCAGAGGAAAAGGGTTTCCTGTACACTGTACACCTTCTTAGCAACAGGTTTTAAAATAAGTCTCCAATAACAACTCACCTGATAATGGTTATACTCAAGCATTTCCAGCATGCTACCTAGAGGTTGCAAGAGAAGTGACTGCAATATCCTCTGTCTATGCTACTCCAGTTTGAGGGATCCACATATGGAAGCACAACAAACCCCAGAAGAGCAGAAGAAACTTGATGGCCACTGCTCAGACTTTTAGTAACCTACGCTAATTAGCCATGCAAGTGGACAAACAAACAGTTCACACAAGGCCTCCTCTTGGAAGTTATGCAAGTTTAAGTTATGCTCTAAGTATTGGTATTTTTTTTCCCCTGGCTTTGATGTCATGCTTTTTCATAAACATAAAAGGACCTTTTAAAGTGATGGGCTATCAAAGTCAGATTGACAGTTCGCTCAAGGCTAATTCGCTATTCAGCTTTCGTTCCAGTCCTACTAACACACAATGGTAGTTTTCTTTAGCAGTAAGGTTAAAAGTTTTTAAGTACAGAGCAAGAAATAACTGAATAAATGCCCTATGAGTCTAACACATATTCCCTGGCAGTGGGTGCCCTGGATAAACCCACAGGGCTCTGCAGTCCTGTCCTCAGCTTCCCAGCACAACCCAGGACCTGCAGCAGAACGTGAAGCACCTGAAAAAGCTCTACCCCATCCTCAGCTTCCCTGGTGCTTCAAAGCCATTAATTCTGTCTCAATCTACAGTTGCAAGTTTTCCCATTCAGGAATGGCTGACAAAGGGCTAATGCATGTTCCAACTGCACCTATCTGCACTTGGGCACAGTCCCTACACCTTCCAGAACGTACTTTTTCTTTCTATCCAGCTCCTTGAAGAAGTCTGTACTCAAAACACATAAAAAATGCCCAAATGGCCTTATTTTCTGAAGTCTGAGCTCACAGGGAAGCACATTAAGATATTATTTCTACAAAGTTTAATCTGCTTTGTTGCACTGTATCAATAGACAATACTGTGCTGTGATAAGTACAGCACTTTGTCAGTTCCAAACTGCATTATCAATTTTCCTATCATCAGTGCTAAGAGCCATACTATCCAGGTAAGTCTATTTTCCACTATATTTTCCTTGTCCAAGAAGATGAAGTTGTCAGCAAACAAGTGGGTTTCTCTCTGAATATGTTATTTTAAAACCAATCCCTAACTGCCCAACAGAATCTGCACATTCCTTTTCCTCTGCAGGCATCAGGTATCTCTGCTGTTCTCCATCCCAGGATGGAACAAAGTCTCTCCTCTCTGCTCCCATCACTTGCCCATCCTTCACACTCTCAGGAGAGACACCAGAAAAGTTCCAAAATCTACATCTCAGTCCTGTATCATCAAATACTACATTATTTATAATATATACCAACACACTTAACTGAAACCACTACATGTCAAGTTTTGAGACACACACTGCCTAATTGGCAGGATTTTTGTTGGTGAAACACAAACTTATTTCACAAGAACCTACTCTCCCTGTGATTTTGTTGTGCTATTCTACATTAAAATATTTTATTTTGTTTCTCAATTAATAATTAATGTTTTAATCGTCTGCACTGCTCTCGGCATGTCAGGGAAGGTAAATTCTGAGTTCACATGTCACAAGTTCACACAAGTCTAGTAACGAACCAAAGAACACAGAGAACTGCATTTTCTGCCATTAAGTTGCTCCAAAATGACACGAAGAAGACTTTGATTCTCTGTTTTGTCACTGGCTGCTCTCTTGAGTTTCCTTAGGAGTTCCATCATGGAAATCTGGTGGGGATTACCCTAATGGACTCCATGCTGTTTGTTGAGAATTTGTCTTTGGCCTAGAGCATCCTATTCTGCAGATTCTACATCAAAGACAACCTAAATGTGCCTTCTTGGGCAAACTCCCCCAAATGCCCCAGAGTCACTCTTTAGATAAACCATAAAGCACTCTTCCTTTTTGACAAAATATCCCATGAGCAAAGTGCTGCAAAAAAACCCCAGAAACCCTACAATGAAATTCCACAACCCTGAACTTGAAACCATGAATAAAAGCTTTGAATTAAGATCTAATTTTGGTCCTCAGCCCCTTCTAGCATTTTGGGTGAAGAATAGTTCCTGTTGTTTGTCCAAATTCATGAGACACAAAGTGCAAGATGACAAATTATTGGTTTGGATACACTTCCTAAGAAATGTGACTGAATGAGGACATTAAAGGAAAAATAAACCCACTTGAAACCAAATCCTCTGGATCTGCAACCCTCTATCTCCAGCCATCTCAACCAAAGTGTTGCTGTAATGTTATTCAATTGAGCAGAACACTGGGTTTTGGGCATTTTGGTATTGACAAACAAGAAGCAATGTGAGAATTATTATTATCATCTGCAGAACTTCAGAAATGAGTTAAGACAAGATGGCAAAAAAGATAAATTTATCACAGCATAGTAACACAAGAATTTGGCTACAAGAGTAGAACACTGCCTCAGAAGCAGAGCCCCAAATCTGGTTCAGTTCCAGAAGAGCCCTCAATGCCAGCTCAGCAGCATCTCCCCTTCTCCATGGGCTGGCCCCAGCATCAGGCACTGCTGCACTGAGTCCCTCTGTCAGCCACTCAAGCTCCATCTGCTCTGCCATGCTGGCACTGAGGATGATCTCTTTTCTTCAGATGAAGCACAGAGAAAGGCACTGGAAAGAAACCAACCTGACTGCACCCAGGTGTAACCCAGCGCAGGCCTACAAGGCTAGAAAAGGGTTGGATGGAGCCACCCTGATTACTCAGCACTCATCCCTCACACTTTGGAATGCCCTGGAGAACAACATCACTGGAGCAGGGGAAAGGCTTTCCCATACCTTCACTCATCTTGAAATCTGACTGCTAATTCCAGTGCATACATCCAGTTCAAGTATCTGAGTAGCTGCATATTTTCTTCCACATCATGGAAAGAACAGCAATAATCCATATAAATAGAGCAGATTTCCCAGCCCTTGGGTCTGGTATCAATCAAGCAAACATTTAATCAATGATTTTCACTAGCTTTAAGCACACAAACCATATCAGTGGGAATTTTAGGTGTATGTCAGATGACATTCTTCAGAATCCACATTACATTACACATAAATGTCAGAACCTCTGAGCAGACCCACACACTTCCTTCAGTTTCCAAAAGTAAAAATATTTCCTGTTAAGTGATCAAGGACTCAGGAATTTAAACACAAAGCATAGCTGTATGCTTAAGCACAAAGCACATGGCTCAAGTAGTTCCTCTGCATGAAGCCAACACAAACAACTGAAACAATACTGCTGATACTTGCTCCTTCTGTCGAGTCTTGCTGGGAATCACTCAGACTTAAATTTACTAATGACTTGCTAATGATGGCAAGAACTTGGAACAGCGCTGCAGTAACCAAATTCCTTCTGGAGAGGCCCCCAGGAGAGCTCACTCCTGGGCAGGCACAGGCCAGGGCAGCCTAATGGCTTGGCAAATGTGTTTTGCACAGTGTCATCCAGAAATTAAATGGCTAACAATAAAAACTAACGGGACTTACACCAGGATAAAAATATTTAATGAACTGTGGCATTACTACCACTTGTCCTCTAGGAAAGCTTCAAGGTCACAGAATCACAGAAATATTTAGGACGGAAAAGACCTCTGAGACCATCAAGTTCTGCCATAGCTGGGACTCAATTGCTGTAGGCTCAAGCTCTGAGTGTCTGGTACATCTGGATGAAGGTAACCAGGCTCAGGGAGTTGGTCTGGGTTATTTATGCTCTCCTGAATTTGTCCTTGCACAGGTTTGATTTCTCTGCAATGGGTGAATTCTGGAAGCAAGCACAAACCCAGCAGGCCTTGTGCTGAGAGTACTTCTTGAAGGTGGAACACCAAGAATTGCTTTTCCCATTGCAGTTACTGCTTCAAATCACATAATCTTAATCATCACATCTCCAAGCACTGCTGCTTTCAAAGCAGAGCTGAAGATGCCCCAAAATCCTCTGTTGGTGCAACACAAGTGAGCAAAGGCCATGACAATGCCAGCAGCTCCAGGCTGCCCCACTGTTCTGGCCCCCACGAGCTGGGAAGGAAGGAGCACATCCCTGTTCCAAAACCACACAGAAGATTTTTCTCACCAAAAACATCCCCAAAGCTTCCTGTGACAGCAGAGCTGAAGCACTCAATGCTTTATTTAAGCAGGGACATACCAGAGATGTCCAGAGGACAGTGAACCAAGGGGGAGGAAGACTCTTCTCCCCACCCCACTCCCCCCACCTTTTTTTTTTCTTTTTTTTTAATTAAAAAGACCATTTGTTTCAAGCAAATTGCCTTAGGACTTACAGTTTACAATTACAAGTAAAATACTTTTGGGTCAGTTTTCTCAGTTCAATAGAACTTTTTGTTGCCTAGACAGCTAAATGTCATGGGATTTTTAAGAAAGGTTAAAATTCTGTGTCATTTAACAATTAATGGTACCCAAAGAAAAACGATACAAACCCACATCCACTGATGTGTTCTGCAAGGGCTCCAGGCTTCAGCTGTGTCCACTGCACAACCATGCCTGTTAACCATGCTAGTCCTGGGCTTCAAAGCTGCTTCAACCCATCATTTCCAAGTATAAAGACCCAACAACAGCAGGAACAAGCTATTTTCTAGGACTTTGAATAAAAATAGGGAGCTGTATCAATAGCTGTCTGTTCTTTGTTGCTAGGGGAAAAAAATGAGGAGAATGATATCTGGGAAAGATAATCAATTAGTGCCACTTAGAGTAAGAGTGATTTATTCTCCTTAAGTTTTCCAGTAGAGGTTCAAGGTTCTGTTAATCTGTAAAATCATATTCACCATAGGTTGGTCACTAAGTCTGAGAATCTTAAAGACCATAAAACCCCCTCAATTAAGTTCATTAATTATTGATCATGGGTTTCACTGCAATGCCAGGAAGTACCCTCCTACCATGAAACTTGGCACAATCCAAACAACCAGACAATGGTTTAACTCATCCTCAAAGACATCTCCTCACATGCTGCATTCAAACATTAAAAAACAACATCACATTTCCCTCCCTACAGACGTCAGGGGCCTGAAGTAGCTTCACATGAGAAGTTCAGTCCTCTTGCTTTCTGAGACCTTCCCAGTCCTCCAAGATGGAACAGCCACCTCATTTACAACGTCACCAAAATTAAATTGATTGGGCTGTGATTCCCCATAGGGCCAACTGTGAACTTAGTAATAGATAAAACTTTCCAGTGACTTCTCCAGCTGCCGTTCTCCCCTTAATGCCAAATTTTCTACAGTACATTTGCTCCCTTTTAGCCCCTTTCTTTTAACCTATTACCCAGGAAAAATGGCCAGAACAACACTGACCTGAAAGCCCAAGAGCAAGAAAAAGATGAAAAGTAACTTGCACTGACTTGGGAATGACAACCATGGTGAGCTGATTCCATCATTTCACCTTAGGACACAGCAAACACAAGGAAACTCCATCAGTCAGCAAACAAAACTCTCTGGTTACCTAATTCACCCCAAATCCCTCTGAACTTGAAAACCAAAGCAGATAGGAGAAAGTTATTTAAGATCTTAAGATCATGATTGCAGTCTAAGTAAGCGAATCCAACACTCATCTTCAAGCACAGAGTTATGAAAAAGAAAAGGCACATTGTACAGAATTATCATCATTTACACAACCAGGGATTGTTTAGTCCACCACCAAAAATTCCTCTGTGTAACGTGACTTTTCATCCAAGGGAAAGCCACAAAGTAAACAAGAATAAAGTTTTTGTAGATTAGTATTTAAAAACTATGCTTTAGCTATAGAAGCACATGACAATGGTATCTAAGGAAATTAGACGTACTCATGGAGATAGGAACTGATGTAATTTGCAAGTTAGTGGCCTGCTGGCTGCCATTCTGCAAGTGTGTCTTTCAATCAGAATTAGGTCCTTTGAAGTCCTGCTACTTTTCTGTTAGGAAACCAACATTTCAGCTGTTTACTTCCCAACACACATGCCATAAATTTTTATTTTATACAGTTTCTGAGAAGATACCAAAAAACACTGCAACATTTTAGGACAGACAAGCAACTGACTCCATAAAATGTCAGGCACAAATATTTTGCAATGGTTTTACCTACCCCAGGTGCTTCAGAGGGTAAATTTTTTGACTTCACAGGCAACAACAGCAGCCACACAACGACACCTGACACACAAGTTTGAGTTATGGTACCACCACAGTGAAAAGCTTAATTCAAGCACCACATATTTAGGTCCACTTCTGCCACCCTTCTCTCTCAGAAGGAAGCTGAGCAGCACTTGCATCAGCACTAGAGGGGTTTGAGATTACTCACAGTAGGACACCGATGACTCCTCCTCACAGGAATTGTCAAAGATAGACATAAAGTTGCTTCCAAAATCTCTTGCAAGACTTGGCATGGAGATGTGAATTCAAGAGGGAGCATAGTCACAGGACTACAGACATTTCAGCTGCCTGAAAGCCCAAAACCACTTCAGGCAGATGGTCTGGAGCCACCTATTCTGCCAGCTTCCCCTTGCAAAGCCTTCCACAGCCCGAGCATAATCCCCCACCCCTGCTACAGCCCAAGCAGCACCAGCACAAGAATTACCAGAGCCCTCTAGCACAGATCACTACTGGCTTAAAAGAGTCACATCAGAGGGGTAAAATAATTTGTCCAACCTTATCCTCCTTGAGGGGCTGCCAAGCACGGCGCTGGCCCGGCCAGCTCGGAGCAGCAGTCACGTCCTGGCAGCCTGGGCAGGCCAGTGACATTTCCCAGGGGTGACTGACCCTGGCACTGCCCCAGCCCACAGTAACCCCTGACAGACCTGAGGGGCAGAGCATGGGAGCTCCCAGGCCTGCTGAGATTTTAGCTGACTAGAGATTGGAAAAGTATAAGGTTGCAGTTAATTTTAAGTCTTGCATTTGCAAGATAGCGTGTTTTTAAGTTTAACTGCAGTATGATAATAAATAGTGAAAGAAACATGAGAAAAGAGAGGTGTAACTTCTGAAGAATGAAGAAGAGCTAGTGTTGTGGTGTGGCTAATAGACGGTGTAAATTACAGAATATTCATGAGCTTATTACTTGTTGTATAAGTGTCTGATGCGCTCTTCAATAAACAGAACTTGCTGATAACTCATATTGAGCCCCGAGTTTTCCCTGCACCTGACAAATGGCTCATCCCCAACAAATAACTCTTTCTGCAACACAGGTCTCCTCTGCCTGTAAGACAGCTGCAAAAATGGGTGTTTTAATGACTTGACTGCATTTCCCACGGCAGGGAAGAGGTGCAGAATGCCCATCCTCTGCCCAGAACAGAGTGCTGCTCAAATCACGTCAACCTTCACATGTGCACAGGATTTGGAGATTCTGGGTATGTTTCTGGAGTCCAAACCTGAGAAAACATGCACTCTGCTATGAAAAAGGAGGAACATGAGCTTTTCCTCAGCTCCTGAGAAGCCCTGAGTATGCAGCTTCCACAAGGGAGAACTGACATCTTTCTCCACACCTGGTTTTGCTCAGGTTGCTCATCCATCACTCATTTGTCAAATGTGAAGAACACAAATGGGACTGGGTAAAGATAACAGCATCTTTCGTACAAAATGAATAATGGTGAAAATTGAAAGAAGTTTTATAAAAGATGTTGGGTAAAAAGTAACCAGAGCTAAGCTTAAAACAGCAGGAGAGACAGCACATGATGACTTTTAAATGAAACTCCTTATTATCAACTTCCTAGAGATGTAGAGTTATCCATGTGCAGAATGGCACAGGTTATTTGCTTGTCCAGACTTTAAGAAATAAAATTCAAGTAGCTTCAAAATTTTAATGCAGTAAATCTACTTTGCCCCTGTATGATCTTGTCTTAATGTGCCATGCAATGCTGATTTTCACAGGTGAAAATTAACTGAAAATTGGCTATTTTGCCCAAACCATGAATAAAAAGTGTAAGAGTGGGAAAAGCACCCAACCTGTTGCTTTCATAAATCTTAGAACCTGATACCCTCAAACCTGGTCTCATTTGTCACTATAAGGTTTGTGAAGGGTTGCTCAAATATATAGCACATGGACACACACCTGTGCCAATATAACTTCCAGTGTTAAGGAGAGTAATTGTTGGCATTTTGGGGCTAAGCAAGAAGAGAGTTTGATTTACAAGTCTTTCATATCCACAGCATTAGCCTGTGAGAATGAATTGGTGTTCAGAATATTGCCTGTGGGCTACCGAAGTATTTATTTACAAAACTTCAACATTCAGCACTGAAACACAAGAGACGTAAAGATGGCACCCAATCAAAATCTATCAAACACCCAAATGCCACACAGAGAAACAGTTGTATCTTTCTCTTTTTTAAATAAAAGCCATTTGTAAACTGAAATGCAACTCTTGGGTTATCACAGAAAAGAATCTCTTTTTGGGGGCACACTGTATATCAGCAGGACATCACAGAACAGTTGGGGTTGAAGGGACCTTTAAAGGTCATCAAGCCCAACCTCCACATCTTGTTGCTTACTTGTCCAAAGACATCTACACTTCTGACCTACTTGTCTGGAAAAGATCAAGTGAAAGACTGCTCCATTCACTGCTCACATAATTCCAAGGACACGTTGGGCTGCTCTCAAGGTCGCTTACAAAGCACACACCAAGAGCATGTCACCAATCATGACCCCAATGTGAAAACACAAACACACCAAAACCCAAACAGTGCTTGCTGGAACAGCTTTCAACATCACCTGGAAAGTCTTCCTACAAAACTTTCAAAGAAGCAACCCAAAATATGAGTGAAAATAATTCTGAAAGGACCATTTATTCTAACAAAGCACTTGGCAACACACTGGCTACAAGCACAAAGGCCACTGGTCCTGGAGCATGCCTGTTTGGAGGGGATCTGCTTTACAGCAAACACACAGAGCCACCAGAAGAAGCGAGAGAATGAAGATGGTGTTAATCCAAACCAGTTTTACACTGGTAACATGCCCTGAGCTTCCACATGTTATAGCTAATAAAGAATTAGAAGGACTTAGCTGGGCTCTATACCACTTTGCCTACAGCTGAGGATGTCTCATGTCAGCCCCAATATGAAAGGCTTGAATAATCAGAAGAATAAAGCACTCCAGATACATTCATTTTATTCACACCACTAATATGACCATTAGACACAGCCTAAAATAATAATAAATCGCTGACTTCACTTACATGAAGGAAATGCAAGCTGGCTCACCACTGAACTCCTTGATTTTTATCCTTCTGCTCAACGAGCTGTGCTGTTATTTATGACTGTATTAAAACCTACTGAGTTATAATAGAAGAGTTTCAGTCCCTCAGAGTGCTTGATCATCATGTTTGCTAAGGTAAGATAATCCAAGTCACCTTCATGCAAACTCAACTGGCTCTGATGTGAAGCATTCTGCTAAATACCAGAACAGAGATTTTTTTGAGAACTTTGGCAAGGCACAAAGGTGGGTCACCCCTTGTGTGGAGTAGCATGACACCTCTCTGGAGGAGAATTACCTCAGGGGGCCAAATTGATGCCACAGAGAGCATTCAAACTGAAAGCCACACTGTCAGGGTTACTTTTCAATGATGGTGGCTCTTCCTTGGGATTGGAGTGCTCAAGTCCAACACTTCCATTAAGCAACATCACATCTTTTCTTTCCTGACATGTCACTCACAAAGTAGATGCCAGAGCAGACACCAGAGCAGCCACAAGAGATTAAAAGTAACAAGAGTAAGAAATTAAGTAAGCTTGTTTCACTCTTCATTTTAAACCCAGAAACTGCAATGGAATTTAGTGTTTTAGTTATCTCTTAGCTAAAGGCATGTCACTATAATAATTCTGTAACAGAAGGACATATTTAGGACAAATAGGGATTAGGCTGCATGACCTCACCTCTGCACCCCACGATCTTATTCCCACAACAGTCAGACAGTAGCTATCATTCAGCTCCCAAAAAACCAAGAGTAACATGGGCTCATTTATTAAACAAGGATGCCAACAATTCAGCCCTTTAAGATCTCAAGCTTTACATGCAGGGAGCCATGACATCACAATCTATTTTATACCTACAAAAACAAGATACATCCCCTGGCTGATTTTTTTTAACCTTCTCCACACCTGCCCCTCCATGTCTTCCCTGAGATGAGCTGTTGAAAATTCTCCTCCTCATGGTATTTCACATATGGCAGGCAAATAATTATTTACCCTGTGAAATGAGAAGTTGCTGTCCATATAAACAACCCTCAATGAGGCCAAAGGATGGGGCACTGGCAGGATTTCACTGAAGGAGTGAAATCTTGGACAAAACCCCAGTTAGCTGTCAGGAGCCCTGTTTATATGGCAGTTGTAATAAAGAACTGCACTCAGGTTCATTACTTCAACAGATGTTGCACAAGTGTGTTGCTTATCACAAAAATATTAGGACTGAAAAACAGGTTATATAAAGAGATAGTCTGAAATTCTGCCATGGTGTTTTCCCAACATATGCACAAACCTGTCAGAGCAGCATTTGCAGCATGTGAGCAAATATAAAACCTCCTGCTTGCAAGGGACACAAGCTCTTGTTTCTCTCCTGTGTGAAATCCTGTCAAGGTAAGTGTTAGGACTCTTTCTGCAGGACTGGAAACGCATTTTATTACATGACACCAGAAAAATTCCATCTTGCCAAACATCTTACAGAAAACTCTTTTTAATGATTTCATCTGAACTTCAAAAAGCACAAGCCATGGACTCACCAGGGGAGGCACATTCACAAAACACAAAGAGGAGTGTGTGTTATCATTCCAGTTCTCCAAAGGTTGGCTGCAAATATGAAGCACCAAGAAATTCAGAAGCAATAGTTTGTCAGAAGATCAAAATGTCTTTTGAGAGAGAAATTCAGGGCCTGCGGGGCTTGGTCTCAGAAGAATCCTATTTTAAACCGCACTTGACCCGCACTAACGCAACCCTTGAAGTGCTATTGCAAGAACAGCTTGATGTTCACAAGGGGAAACTGGCCAAGCATCTTTCACTAAAGTTGTATTTATGCAAAAAACTGTATCTCCTCTTAACACTAAAAAATACAAACATGACATGTACTTCACAACATCCCTCAGATCATTGACTGACAACACACACAAGGTTGTAGCTGCCCAAGGAACTGTATGGGACATAACACAATTCAAGGCAACCAGATGCTAGGGATGTAGTTAGAGACTAGATGGAGATTAACTAGATCTTAACTCAGACTTCCCCACCTCCCTTGTCCTTTTTTAAACCTCAAGAATAAACCCATTTAAGCATAACACTACAGGATGGAACAATTGTTTTGATGGTTTTTAATTTGCTTTAAAAATACAATTAAGCTCCCACTGAAGAGTTTCTTTTAAATGAAGTTTCAACAGATGAAAAATGAAAATTCCGGATATTTTAACATCTGCTGGAGCCAAGAAGATGCCACTATATCCACCATAGCCAACAAAGTGGTCTGAGACGTGGGACCCACAGGTGAATGGTTCAGAACACTGTGATGTGTTTCAAGCCATTGGTGTCAGACCAGCTCTAGCCTGCTCTCAGACTGAACTCCCAGGAGTGGCTGCATAACATGAGGTCTCCTGATTTAATTTCCTCTGACAAGAATCTAATTAATACTCATCAACAGCACTGGGCAAAAACAAGCTAATATGTAATACTTGGGGGCAACTGGGAATTGACTTCAGAACTGTGTTTCTGCTCCACTGTAAAGGCAGAGTCAGCCCCAGAAGGTGTCAGGGCTGATGTCCAACTGTTTGTTCCTGCCCTGCCACAGCAGCTCCCTGTGACACAGGTACAGATGTCTGCAGGACCACACCAACAACCCAGGTAAACAAAACCACTAAACTGATTTTTAAAAAGTCACCTTTCTATGGCAGGAGGATTGGCCTAGATGATGTTTAAGGTTCCTTCCAACCCAAATCATTCCAGGATTCTATGCCTGAGTAACAGTCAAAGCTGCTTTTGATTTTTTTCTGAGTTGACTATGTACAGCTGGCAGGAATAGCTACTTGGGCATGTTTTCTGGAATTGCAGCTACCAGAGAGGAAAATGCAAAGTTGAACTGGGTTCCTCTAACAGTTATCTGTCATTGTTCCCTGGCTCCAGCAGCAATCAGCACATTCCTCGCTCTGCATCCAAGGAGGAGCATCCAGGCTGTGCTGAGATCATGCAGAGCCACTGAGATCCAACTCGGTCCTTGCAGCCTTCAGCCAAGGCAGACAAATGGAATTAACACATTTCCTTGGGGAAGGTGCAAGTTCAGAGAGAAGAATAATCCCGCAGAAGCCGTGGCTGGAAGCTTTCTCCTCATGTCTTAGATCAAACAGTGCAGGGAAAGACAGAAGGCAATTTGGAACAGTGACCCATGGAGGAAGTGGCACTTTGCACAGAGCCACCACTAATGGCATAAGCAGCGTTCCAGAGCAGAAGGAATCACTCCTTCCCTCAAAAAGCCAGTGTACAAAAAGGATAAACTCTTTTGAAAAGCCAAAGTAGCATGATTAAATAGTATTTTTTCTTTTACACAGCAAACCATACAGGGCTGAAGCCTTAAGGAATATATGAACTTTGATGTGAATGGAGCCCATTAAGTGCCCTGCAATGAATGGTGCCTGTGGTCCAGAATTCATTTCCTTTTGGAAAGCAAAGAGCACGGAAGGCTTACAATTGCTACACACAAGTGCTGACTCATTCAAGGTCATTTTATTCCCTCCCTAAACAGTTTCACAAGTACTTCAGCAAAGTATGGTTTTGGTGGCAGTCAGGAAGCAGAATTCTGTATAGCACTACAGAAAAAATGCTTTCAGACAGCTCAATGGACAAGTTTTCAATCAGTAACTTTTGATAATATAGATGATTGCCATGATTTTTTTAACAGAAGTTTCACTCCTCAGAATTTTCTGTTTAACAAGACAAAAATGAACTTTAAAGCACTGTTATAATTAATTTTGAAGCAGTGTCTGAAATGTTAACATTGCTCAACAGAACAACCCTAATCCACATGAAGCTGCAGCAGAAGTAACAGCAGATATTCCCCCCCAGTAAAAACAACCTGTCTCCCCAAAAGCAGGTTTATCACTTAGGTGCTATCAGGACTGAGATGCTGGTTAAGGGCAAAGGCACTCTGGATCACTGATATTGGTAAACTGGAAAAAGTTTACCAACTGGAAAAAGCTGCCCAAATTGACCAAAAAAAAAAAAAAAAAAAAAAAGGAAGAAGAAAAAGAAGTCCACACACCTATAGAAAAAAACACAAGCAGACAAGTCCAGCCTGAGGAATTCAGAAGTAGTCTTAAAATTTAGTGTGTTGCCTGCAGGTCTTGGCATGAGCTTTATGAAGACCTGAGAGAGGCAGACAGGCTGTTTGCTACACCTCAGCCTTCAAATGTCTTCAAGGAAGGGACTAATTTCCAAGAAGAAAACTGCTATTTTCCTCTGACAGAACAGAAAGATTTAATTCACAGCCAGCCATTATGTCTACTAACAAAATTTAGTTTTGGTTTCAACCAGGAACTTCTGGGTGAGTTTTAGGAAGGCATCCTGAAATACAAGCTTTGATTTGCCTTGCTTAACTTGCAAGCTTCCTCTGAGATGAAAGGAGTGGTTTGGACTGTAGGTCAGGATAACTCCAGGTGCCCCGAGCTCATTCTGGATCCATGGCACAGGCACGGCCTGTGATGCTCCCTGGTGAGCAGATCTGCCCCTCTCTGCACGCAGGAGGAGAGGGAGGATGGACACACAGACAGACACAAGGAGCACATTGTTACCAGACAGAAAACCAGCTCTTTGAAACTTTGGCTTCTTCAGACACGCAAGACACGGTCCTGCTGATGTCAGAGTGTCCATGGGGGACAGGACACGGATTCCAGCCAGGTCAGTGACAAAAACATCCTCAGAAGCCAGTGATGCACACAGGAGGGGTGCCCAAAACCAGCTGATGCCTTCTGTGCTCTGCAAGCCACATTTATTTAGGAACACACTAATACTTGTTACTGTTTGCACAATAGCATCAAATTCTGCTCCAAATGATTTCTCTTTCACTAGCTGACATTTTCTACAAAAATCAGGACTTGCAGGACAAAGCAGGAAGGGGGTAGAATTTAACACAGAACAGTTGTGTCTCACATGGCTTTGAGGACTGGGAATGTTCAATAGAAAACATTGTTTTTTAACCTTTTTTTATATTCTAGTCTTACCTGCTGAAAAAGTTTATATTTCTTCTGCTGGACATCAGTAGCAATTTTACTCAAAACCAGGCAGCTTGCTTTAGTTTTCAAATGCAGTAACTACCACATACAGCTTTATACCTGGTTAATGGCTTAAAGGCATCTCTGGGAAAATAAAATACAACAATACAACCAAACAACACGATTAATATAATGTGTCAAAACAGGCTTAACAGCTGAGTATTAGCCCTCGTTGGTGAAGGGAATAGTTCAGAATGATGAATTCCCTGGCAGCTGAGAGCTTTCCCAAGGAATACAGTCCTGGAAACCGTAATGCCATCTGCTGAGAAATTATGGAAGTGCAGCACTATGAATTACTGTTTAATTACTGTAATGCTGATGTCAAAGTGCCTGCTGCTGGGGACCAACTCAAAAACAATCTGTTTGCACTATATAATTTACACAAGAATTTTGAAACAACTGACTGGAACTTCAGCTACTGATATTCAGTAAGTCTAGGACTCAAAGTCACAGAGGTCCATAATAAATATTGTTCCAGTATGTTATAACAGGATGATGTGTATAACCCAAACTATTAATTTGGCATGCACACTCTAACTTTACAAAAACTGGTATTAGAGTTTTGTTTGTTGGGGCTTATTTTGGTTAAAAGATAATCAATTTTCTGTTCCACATTGTTACAAGCTGGAAAAAACAAACCTAGTTTAAAAATCAATTTAACTATTAGAGTTTATTAACAGGTCTCAAAATAATAAATAAGCAGGTAACCGGCATCCAGTGGCAGAACTTCAGTGACAACCTGCAGGGTTGAGCTGTTACCCCAACACCCCAGAGGCCTCCCTGCAACTGTTTGCAGCAGCAAGTCATTTTTATCATTGGTGACAAAAGAATCACTGGCAGAGTTCTATTTCCACAGAGGCCATCACATTTATATCTTTCTTTATTTATTAATCTGCCAAGTATATAAAAGCAGACACATAGTTTTGCTGGGTCACAAAAGCACCTATGCAACACAAGATTCCAAGAATAAGCACTATCCCAGGGGATGGAAAAGAGATGGATGGAAGATGAGCAGGAGGATGTTCTTTCTTATTCGCACTGGAACACTACATCCAATTCTGCTCCAAATGATACTGAGAGGTTCCATGCTCAGAAAGTCTTAGGATTAGACTTAGAAAGTCCTCAGAAAGATGAGGATTCCATCAGCAGAAGGCCAGCACTGCCAGCTTTTCCTCTACAACAGCTTTTCCTGAAACAACAGTTTCAGAGGTGTTGCAACCCAAGTCTGACATGAATTATTAAAGGAAGATTTACAGTAAGTTCATGCTTTAATTCAGGCAGACTGACCCAACCAGATCCCCTGGCCAGCAAGTGTTGCTGTAACAAACTCCAAGTGCACACTGAGAAATTCTCCCAGACACTGCAAAGGCAGCAGTGCTGATCCAGGGCTGGCCTGAGCCTCTCATTTAACTTCCAAGTAATGCTGTTCCCATCTATAAAGAAAAAGAGAGACTGGTACAAGGTGTCCCAAGCAAATACAAACTAGATGAGTTCTGTCCTCATCTCGGGGAAAATTTCCACTACAAGCACTAAAGAGATGGGTTAATAAAATGGATCATTTTGCTGAAAGGACAAGGCACTTAGCTGGCACTCACTTCTGAGAGATAAAGGGTTAAAACAGTTGCCCATTTCCTCAACTGGACAACTACTACTATTGTAAAGTCCTTATTCAGCTGAATTCCATCAGGCCATGCTTTCTTAACACCATCTGACATGTACCTTTTCAAGATCTTGGATTTTTTCCCCTCTTCTCTGCCTCTCAGCAGTAGACACCAGGAATAAATACACCCAAAAAGCCAAATGGTAATCCAAACAAAGTAATATTTAATTATCAAGCTGGGGAGACTGATGACCAGACAGAGCAATTTCTTTTTTATAAAAAACAAAACAAAACACGCTTGCCAGGTCCTTTGCAGACAACACAATACTGGGTTTTGTTTCAAGTTCATAACTTGGCTCTTAAAGTAGTTGATAATGAACCAGCAGGCATTATTTTAAATCAACCAGTTTTATTAAATGAGCCAGAAAGGAAAGAGGCAGGGCTAATTACCAACATTCCTTGATGAATTACCTAGCGGTGTGTGGTAAATCTCCAGGCGTCTTTGTCTTTATCCCCAAATTTATCCCTTACTTATTTCTCAAGAGGTTAAAGGACATGGGGCTAATTAAGGAACCAATCCAATGACAGACAGAATCATTCAAGGTAAGGCTGGTTTTCACTCTTTCAAGCTTTTGCATCTCTGCCTGGTACTTCTTAATCTAATTTAAAAAAAAAAATTACTGCTGGGGAGAGGGAGGAAAAGTACTAATCTTGTCACGGTCAGGCAGGTTGAAATTGCCATGCAGTGCTGGGCAAAATGCTACATATTTGTAATTCAGCCAATAAGAAATTCCTTAAGCCTCTCTTGAATGGCAGGAATGCCTCCAGCTTGTCACTTTGAATTCATTCACTACACAGGTTCAGCATCTCGGAGAATAACGCTGCCAAACCAGCTGAAGAACTGAAATATTTGTGAGTATACCTAATACCCAACGATTACTTTAAGCAGATCTGAGTTTTCATATTTAAAATTTAAGGCCTATCAAAGGTGTCAGCAGAGGCCCCCCTGGATCTCCCCCCAGCTCCCACGTTTGCCAGCACTGTGTGGCTCTGGGCATTATTTTCTGCTAAATTAAGCCATGGCTTCAGCAAACACAACTGCAGTGACCAGCACTCACCCTCCTCTCACAGCCTTGGCTCCAGGAGTAAGGTGGTTATTAAGTTTCATGTTGCCTGACGAAGGACTTGGTACCAGCTGCTAAAACCTGGGGGCTGTGGAGCCTCATCAATGCTCTTAATACCCACAACTATGGGCACCTACAAATCTTAATCTGCACAAGATTAACTCATCTTCTGCAGGTCCAAAACAGCCACTGACACATGGTGAACCATCATTTTCCCAAGGTCTGGTAACTCAGCCAGTAGATAATATGTCTAGACCATAAAAAAAAGAGTGCTTTGAAGCTGTAACAGACAGAATTTAGCAAGCTCTTCTTAATTTTGTGGATGTTCCCCTGCCAGTGGGAAGACAGCAAATCCTCAAGACCACCAACTAGGATATAAACCAGCAAGAATTTTCAATGAGCAATCAGAGCTTGGACCTCCAGCTGTCTGCATTATTTTGTCTGAGTATATTCTGATTTCCTCCGTGGCAAATAAGTTATTTCAAACTTCCAGGCAACTATTGTGAAATTGCAAGGCAAGAGCTCTGTGACGAGGAGCAGTTTCTCACCTATTTTCCCCACTCTGCTCACATCACTTTCCCAAGAAATCTTCTCAACCCCAGCAGCAGCACAGTTTGCCCCACAACTTTGGGAGCTGCATTTTTGTGCCACAGCTGAAGAAACAAGATGGAAAATCAGACACCTTCATCAGCAACAACCATTTCTCTCAAGAACCAAGTGCACACATGTTGCATGCGTAGGAAAAGGGCATTTGGGACGAAGGGTGAGAGCAGTGTTTTGCACTAGCAGTCAACCATCAGATACTTGTACACAGAAGCATGTTGCCCCCTCAAATTCCATGCATTTTTAATGTCTAATACCCTGGGTGTTAAGCAAGAGTTTACATTTTACCTCTATTACTGATGCAGACCTCAAGCACCAGTGCTTGTTTTAAAATAGCTTTCAACCCACTGAGCAAGCAAAAGATTTAAGGCCTGAGAGATACTTTTACTTACATGAAGGCTGAAGAGGCAAGGCAGACTTCAGTGGTTCTGTAGCTAAATCCAAGTTCTTCTCTGCTGATGACTAAAACTATGTCACCAAGTGTAAGTAACCTGAGTTTAAATGCTTTATCTGCAGCTCGCCAAAACTCAGTCTGGCAAATCACTCGTCTAAGTTCTTGATTAGAAATACACACCAGGCTTACCTAACACACCAGTACACACTACTATCTACCATTGCCAGGTGAGATTAAATTAACTTTTAATCAGATAAGCATGTCCACAAACACACATTTGCTGGGGCAGGCACTGCCACACATTTATCTTGCCATCCCATTGTTCTGTTCTTCAGAACTGTGAGATAAGTCCTCCACACAATGAAGTCTTATGGTAATTATTACACCAAGAACACAAGTGCCAGCTGCTGAGCCTTCCCTGCCAGGCAGAGCTTCCACAGGTCACTCTCTGGAATAAGCACCTTGGAAAATTTATAGGAGGTGGTTTTTTTTTTTATATATGTCCAATAGTCATTAACATCAAATGGAAGAAATGCTTGGCATCTCAAAAATGAAGAAACACAGGGTTTCTGATGCAGAGATTATTGTGGTGGCACATTTAAAGTCTGAGTGAGTAATGACATGAGGGTGAAGGAGAGAGGCAAGGCTGGCTGCCTGCACTCCTGTCCACTCAGAAAAGTGGGAACAGGAAAAGATGAGCACAAACTGCAGCAATGGGATGGCACTGAGCAGAAGACAATCACACCCACTCTGGTATCAGCAGTGATCAGCCCACAGTACTGCCATGAGGTGGGCAAAGATGTTGGAATAATAAAGTAAGAGAGGGAATCCAGTACACAGGATCGGGCTCTAGGCTTTGCTTAGGACAAGAAAGAAAGGCCATGATGAAATTCTGGCACCAAAAGAGCAATTAATATCTACCATGAAGTCACAAACTCAGGCAGTTTAGCAGGGGGAATACAAAGTGAGGGCTTCAGTGGCAGACAAATTTTTTTAATATTTTGCATATTATAAGCATTGTTGTATGGAGATAGACTACTAAAATGCCTTAAGGAGAAACATTAAAACTGAGTTTGTGGCCTATGCTTCCATACATATGTTTTAGATACATATATATATAAAATATACATGTGTATATTTTGGGGTGAACTGCCCTATTAGCAAGGGCTGGCAGTATATGCACAAGTAGAGATTTTTGTCCAGAAAGCAGAGACCTCAACATGTAGATCCCCAAAGCAGGACCCTGGAGCAAGGGAACTGTTTTCCTTATTCTCCAAACACAAGCTAAAAGGGGATGAAATGGACCTGCTGGTGAGGAGACCTGCTTTTACCTTATCACCTGCAAAGCATTTACACAGCTCTCCAAAGATATCTGTACCACTGCAGGTTCCCACTGCAGCCCTGGAGGCTGATCTTGGCAGTAGTATCAAGCATCTCCCATCTGTGCCAAAGAAAAGTTAAATTCTACAAACCCCAAAGGCAGACAAAGAAGGAGAGAGAGGTGTAAGAAGTCCAGCAGATTTCTGTCATGCTATGTACTTGGTGTGACAACGCTCAGGAGGAAGGGGATGTGCAGCAACCTCATCCCTGGGAGCATTTGCATGCAGCAGCAGGGACAGGGACCCAGAGCACATCCCCAGTTTAGGTTCCATCAGCCTGTGACCTGGTGCATCACATCAGAACCATGACAGCAAGTGTCACATCCACGCACCGAGGAACGCCAACAAGCACCATGGAGGGCCAGAGGGAAGAAATGTTCACCCTTCACTCTCCACCTTCCATCTGCCTAGTGAGACTTGCAGAGGGCTGGGTGTCAGCTGCCCACCAGAAATGTTTTCAATCCTGCAAGAACTGGTAATATTTTCAGTGGAACTGATTTGCAATTCCGTGGGCCGGTGCTGGCCCTGAGCCGCCTGTGCTGCCTCCTGAGGATGCTCCTGTGCTGCTGCTCCCATGGAGGACACACAGAGCCTGTTCTGCCTCCTGAGGATGCTCCTGTGCTCCTCTCCCATGGAGCACACACACACCAGCCTGTGCTGCCTCCTCAGAATGCTTCTGTTCTGCCTCCTAAGGAGGCTCCTGTGCTCCTCTCCCATGGAGGACACACACCAGCCACAGCTACTGTAGTGCCACACTGGTTTTTGGGCAGGTTCAAAGGATTTAGGGGATTGGGTCATACTTCTATACAGTAAGCTTGATCCAAAAACCAGGCAAAGCTATACAAGTCACATAGCACAGCAACAATTCAGTTTTAAAATGAACTTTTTGCAAAGATGCTAATCCTTTTCAATATAAATAAATAAAAACATAAGGAATGGGTCCTTATAGTACACATGGGCCCTTATGGGATCCCATCCTTAATGAGATTTACTACGGCTTGAAACTACTCAAATAAATAATTTTTTATGTTATATTCCTATTTCCAAGGCAGAGAAAGAAGGCGAATTACAGCAGAAGCAAAGAATTCCTGGTGACATCTCTCTGTAGTGTTGGAGATGGATGAGAAGGTGCTCAAAGACAAACCAGCCCTGGAAGCCAATCCCAGCTGTGCAGAAGGATAACCACAAGCTGTAACAAATCTTCCTTTTGCTATTAGAGTTGAAGGGATACTGTTCCAAAAGCATCAAACCTACTCCCAGACCATCTCTTAATTAGGCAGCACACAGCAATGCAAAATTTGAATTCCAGCAGGTCATCTCCTACCTTGCCAAGCTACATTACTTGGCAGAAGAGTGATGCAATGAGAAGTCATTACTCAAGAAAATGAAATCCAATTTATTCACATGGCCTTGAGCATAAAATGTTATGCAATTTGGAGATGCCTATGCAACGTGACATAGATTAGTACATATTTCTCTTTCTGTATTGTTTCTAAATGGATATCTTGAAAACAAATATAAAATCCAAGCTCATTAACACCTCTGGCTTCTTTTTAAACCAGTCATTCTGAATTACCATCCTCAGATATGCAAGTATTATTCTCCTTCTCACACTGTGAGATATGGGTGAAAGGGCAAGTCACACAACATAATTAAAACCACTAAACACTGAAATTCAACAGGCTTAGAGTGGGATTTTTTTGATGCAAAGTACCACAACAAACAAACAAACAAGGAAACACAACAACAAAATCAGCTGCTAGAGTGTTGTTTGTGAAGTAATATTGAAAAAGATCACTTTTAAACAAAGTTGCCTTGCAGGTTAACATTCCTGAAAGTGTAAAAAAATCCCCTTTTTGTCTATCTCATTCTTTAAGGTCACTAAATTCAGACCATATGAATAGTAAAGTTAGCAACTTAGCTCCCTATTTATCTATTAAAACTTCTGTAGAGCTCATATGGAAAATTTGTCTACAGCTAAAAAACAACTGAAGTGTAAAAAGCAGCTGCAGGGAAATGATGTCACTGCAGCCAGAGCTGGCTGTCAGCACACTGGCACCAGGAAGATCCTGAGTTATTGTTAATCTCAGCTTTTGAGCCAAATATCCTATTGGGAAAAACAAATCAAAAAAAAAAATAAACCCCAAAACAATCCCCCCAAAAACCACAAAGAAAACTATATAGATCTGTTGCCAAATCTTACTCTCACTGAAGCCTCAGTGGCAATTTTCAGGAAGATCATGACTTCAAACCTGGCATTTTGTAGTAATTTCTTTTTGTACAGAACTGGCCCACTGTTATGAGTGTAAATGGGTGCATCTTTCGCTGCTTTCCTCCACCAAAAACACAAGCAGCAAAGCTATGCAAAGCAGTTCTGCTGTTTTCCTCAGTTTTGCAGTTTTTCTGTCCTCTCACAGGCAGAGTCCCAGAGGACTTCTTTTTGCTGATTTTGACTGTTACTTATGGAAATGTAGGTGATGAGAGGACAGACATCAGGTTGCTGATATTTCCACAACTATCACCTTCAAAATGGAATTCCATTGCCAAAAGGTACCTGTTGCCAGTAACTATTTTTATTTTACAAGCTGCTTAAGGACACATTCTCCTAATTTTTTATTCTATGTGGTCATGCATTCTTATTTTGAGCTAAAGACAAGCGGAGGAGAGGTGTCCTAACTCTCTCCAGGAGATCCTTCTCCATCAGAGGGAAATGGGGAACAAATACCATTCTGGAATCCTAAGGGACAAGGGTTCAGGTTCAAATCCTGTGGGTGTTTCCTAGCAATGCTTCAGCAGGTTACAGCTTTGCACACAGATCCTGTGACAAGCCAGGTCCCAAGAACCCCATTTGCATCATCTTTTGGCTGCAGAGATTTCTGAAGTTTGTCCCTCAGAAATCAAGGGCTGCCTTCCCTCCTCTCCCATAGAAAGAGGCATTTGCAAAATGAACAATAATGACAACTGCCATACTTCTTCAAGATGTTATATTCCTTCCTTATCAGTAAAATATCATCAAAAAAGTAAACACTTTCCAACAAGTTTTCACAGTACTTAAAAAATACCCTAAAACTCATATTTTAACAGATTAGGATGAAAGGATGTAAAAAATGTAATGTAAGTATATACGTAATATATGTAATAAACATATACAAGTAATATATGTTTATTTAGCTAGGTGCATCACAAAAAAACCCTATTTCATAGCACCTACACATCTGCTAGACCTGAATTATAACAACAGCCATAACCTGGAAACAAGCTGAAGAAATTGTTATACACAAACATTGTGAGTAATACACAAACATTAGACAAAACAATTCTTCCCAGACAATTTCAGATTCCTCACTATAGACATATGCTCACATGTTCCAAGAATATTATATTTAATTTTTAATGGAAATGTGTGTGTATGGAGAAAGAGAATTCAAAATGCAACTGCTGCCTTTTTGCTCCTAGATCACATACTGGATTATGACTCTACGATCCCAAATCAAGTGTTAGTTTTAGTGCTGCCAACACAACATCATAATGCAGATTCAATAAATAAAATCACCCTATATTTTCCCCATAAACCTGTCACACAGACCCCCTCAAAATCCTGAGCCAGCAAGTCTGTTTTAAAACTGAATTGCTGACTGCATATCACTGGTATACAACAGCAAAAAGCACAACATGAGCGGTTTGTCACCAAGCTCAGCTAACTTATGTGGTAAGAATATGCTCACTGACTAAACAACAAACTGCAATAAAAAGATGCAGCAATAATGCAGAGCAAACTCTACAAAACTGCTGAAAATCATATTTTCGTGAAATATGTCAGCAAACTTCTCCAAAACATTTGACATTGTTTTACTCACACATTTCACGGTGCTTCAGCCTACTTGAATTGAAGCAGTGCGTGAAATTATCTCTTTTCTTATAGCTGTGCACGTTTTTCCCTGAGTAATTAGCAAGCTACATGCCCTTTGACAGAGGGACACTAACAAGCTCCTACAGTTTCCAGTGGGACAAGGAATCCAAAGCTACTAACAGCAAACAAGTCATTTAAACAAAAAAAGGATTACAAAGACTCGTTGCAAGTAGCTGGAAACTCACCCATATTTCAGATTAAGGCTTTCTGAGGAACTCCTTTGTGAAGAGTTTTGACTCCATCTTACAAAACTATTCTGTTGTTTTCCTTTATAAACCAAAACACTGATTTGTTATCTACTAACAATTTCTTCATATTGAAAGTAATTAAGCACTAGAAAGATGGAGAAGCGTTTTCCAAAGGGAAAATGACGGAAAACTCAGTTTTGTTACAAAACCTCCCTCCGGCGATCTCAAAGTTGAAAGAAAACAAAAGTTATACAAACTTTTTTAAAAGTTTTTCCATTCTTTGCTACCAGGCCAACAAAACAAGCTGCAAACTAAGCCAGAGAGCAGCTTATTTGCAAAACTCGGTCGCCAAAAACGCTTAGAACCACGTCCCTGTCAAACAAAGCGGGTTTTGAGGAGCTCCTGAGCGGAAAGGTGCGTACCTTGAGGACCTCCATGGGCACCTGGGTGGCAGGGGGCAGGCTGGTGGGCACGCTGACGTTGATGGCAGGTGTCTGGCTCACGGGCACTCGCTGCTGCATGAACTGGGCTGCCTGCTGCTTCTGCTGCTGCTCCCGACGCTCCTGCTCCTGCATCTGCTCACGCATGAGCTGCTGTCGGAGCAGGATTCGTGAGGTCATGCTGGAGGAGCTTAAGGGAGGCTTGGAAGCGCCAGGATGCTCGGAATTGCTGTGGGAAGACCAGAGAAAGACAGCTCAGCTTCCACCAAGCGGGATGGCAGCTCCGGGGGCCGGAGCTGGCGCAGTTACGGGGGAACGTGGGGCGCGATGGGTGAGGATCCGCGGCTCCGCGCGAGGGGAATTCAGAGCTGACCTACTGCAGGTACTCAGCGGCCACCTTAGGCTGCCTTACCCTGACTGCAGCCAAACCATTCCCCAAACGCCAACATCCAGCTGTAAAGAGCCATTTGCTCTTTCAAATTTTACAGCAACCACCCACGAGAAAAACAAATGCGTTTATAGACAGTAGTAGGCACATTTATTCCTTTTTCATTAATAATAAAGAGCTGAAGCAAGTCTAATGATTGGTATGGATAACACTCCAGCCCAATGATCTAACTCAAAGTAAAGTAAATCTACCTCTCCCATGAAAACACGACAAAACATAGCTCAGTTATTCCCTGCATAACACTACTTTAGGGTTGGGCTTGCTAGCAGTGACTTTTCAGAGTCAGAAAAAAGATCTCCACCAAAAACCCAACTACCACCCCAGGCCTACCACCATCTTCTGAGCACTTCCAGATACAAAAGCCAGGCAAAATAAACAACAGTAACAGCTTTATTCCAGTCATACTTTACAAAGAGCAACAGGCTGGCCCAAGCCAGCAGACAGCTCAGCTTTACCACCTAAGTGACATTTCTACACCATTGGCAAACAGACCACAGGACTTCACCATGGACACTTTCTAGAGCAACTCATCCTTTTTTCAGCCTGCACAACCAAAATCCATGGGCCATGCCTTGGCAAGCCAGCACTAACCCTCCTGGCTCTAGGAGGAAACTGCTCTTGAAATCCCCACCTCTGGCTCCAGTGCTGATACCTGTGGGATGCTGGCAGGACACGCAAGTCTGGGAGCCAGCATCCCTTCCAGGTCCTGCTGCTTGTGCTGTGACAAGCAGAGCCAGCACTGCTGGAAGTTTTCTGGCTTTGTTTAGGACTGATGTTGAACACAGTTCAGGGCAGAAACAAAAAAGAGAACCCACGCCTACTGCCCCAAGAGATCAAACTCTGCTCTTCCAGAGCACACATTTTGGGGGCAGGGAGGCAGGGGACCATCTTGCTATTTAAGACCTGTCATGTTGAAACATTCACAGAGACACTGATCCTTTTGATAAAACAAGAGAAAACCTTTGTGGTGAAACTAATGCAGCTGCGGAATAATCGTACTAATTAGCTGCTCAAGACAAGTCATTGACTGTGATACTTGTAAAAAACACTCCCTTTTCAATTAAGGGTGAAGCATTCTCACATCTAAATCCAGCAGCTTGTTTTCTGGCTGCACATCTGAACCACTTTCACATTTCTAAACCCAAGAGATGCTTTATTTCCATGACCAAGATAGTTATAGATGAGTGGTCTCCCAATTGTTTTGATTATGCATTCCTAGCAGGAATGTCTGAACATGCATCCTCAAAATGTTTACTTATTTATTTATGAACTATATACATGTACTGCTGAAGTGCTCACATTTTCTTTCTGCCCACTAACAACACTGTGCATCCCATCTCAGAGACCACTGTAATACATGAGGAAAAAAAAGCCACCCAAATGCTGCATTCAGGGAAGGATTCATTCTCCTCAGGTTGGAAAAAGGCCAGTTTTGTACCACACTTGTCAGCATTCTCATTTGTGTGCTACTGGCAATTTTTACAGATACCTAATGTTGCAAAATTGGTAACCCAGCAGTTCCTCCCACCTTCTTTCATTTTGAACTGTTTCTCCGCCTACCAAAGCCAAGTGTGCTGGAAACCATCTCAGAAGAGCCTTTCCATATACAAAAATGTTGGGGAAAGAGAGGGAGCAGGAAGGAGAAATTACTTCCACAGCATTTCAAACAGCTCCTGCCAGGAACCTCATCTTGCTCACACAACTACTTTACCTACTTGCACCAAGTGTACTTCCATCTTCCTGCAGGTGATTCAAGGCTCTACTGTTGATCAAAAACTGTAAACAAAAGCTTCAAGTATTGTGACTTTTAATGAGATGGCAGTCCCAGAAAATGCTGTTCTGCCAAATTCTTCCCCAAAGGGTGAAGATGCTCCCAAGCTTCATTTCCTCTGCAATTCTGCTCAGTATTTCACATGGCAAAGAGGCAGACGAGCCCTGAACACAGCATGGACAGCCACGTGCTGCCAGACTGCAGCTACTGCCACAGCATCATGGAATTGTTCAGGTTGGAAGAGATCTCCAGGATCATCAGGTCCAACCATTAACCCAGCACTGCCAAGCCCACCACTAAACCACGTCCCCAAGTGCCACATCTACGTGTCTTTTAAATACCTCCAGCAATGGTGACTCAACCATCTCCCTGACAGGCTGTTCCAGTGCTTGGCAACTCTTTCAGTGAAGAAATTCTTTTTAATGTTCAATCTAAACTTCCTCTGGCACAACTTGGGGCCATCTCCTCCTACCCATTACTAACTGAGCAAGGGAGATGGGCACCCAACCATCACACCATCAGTGCAGGTGAGTCCAAATAATGCTTGCTCTGGAATAAAAGCTGCTGCACAACACCTGCCTGCCTAACCAGATGCTTCTGTCACAAGCACTGGGAAGGAACATGGACAGATTTCCTGTTATTTATTCCCAGGTGTCTGCAAAGCTCCCCCTGTGTGCATGACAGTCTCCCACACCAGCATCCTTCTACCTGCCATGAGTGGCACTGATCAAACACTTTGAAACTTCGGTATCTCATCCTTTGAGTCTGTCCCATGCATCACACAGGTCACTCTCCCACCCAGCTTCCCTTCTGCACCATGTCTGCTCATCTCAAGCACAGAATAGAAGGAACAGAAGATGGTTTGGGTTCCATGACCATGTTGTCAGAAACTCACTTTTCCAACCAAAGAAGCCATTAAAAACTTGTTATTTTCTAAAGTTTCATCCAGAGAGTTTTGAAAATTGTCGTTTTTAAAGCTTCTTGACCCTTCCATGCTGGTGCAGAGGCAGATGTCCCGTGACCACGCTCGGTGCCACGTACCACAGAACAATCCAGGGTGGACATGTGGATCCAAAACTCCCCTACACGAACTGATTCACCCCCAGATTACGTGGAGCCAGCAGCAGAGCCCACACACAGCTAATACACGATGCAATTCAGATACTTCCTGCAAACAGTTTATGGAAACCATCTAATTGCAATAAATGAAACCGACTCATCCTTTTAATTGACACATGATTAAACCAGTTATCCATTAGCACTCTAATAAGCACAGTGCAATAGAGACTGGGAGTTATTAGTTATGTGTCATGAGCCAATCCAATTAATCACGAAGTGATAAAGCTTTATTAAATAGTTTAAATTACATATCCTTTGCACAGATGCCTGGGAAATGTTAGCTACTGCATACATGAGTTATTATGCAGCTAGCCATTACATAATAAAAGGCAACTGATCACATTAAAATCAAGTTTGATTTTGTTGCCATCGACCTACAGAGACCATAACCTTCCCAGATGTTTACTGATTATTTTATCTGTCCCTTTAGGCAAAAACACAAACTCATCTTTCGTTGGACAGTTTTGTTTTCAGATTCTATAAATTCACCAAACAAATGCTCTGGTTCACATGCATTAGTTATGAGTTATCTGATGTACTTGCATTATTTTTGCACTATCTATGCATTGATTAAGAAACTTCTCTGGAGACTTTGAACTGGAAAAAATATAATTAACTCAACTTTGCTTTTTAACTACTTTGGAAACTTTAACTACTTTTGAATATTTTTAAGAAAAAAAGTCTCCAATGTAATTTTTCTTATACAAATTAGACAAAGAGCCTTCAAAGCCACTTGTTCTGGGCAGGATGGACTTCCCTGCTCTTAACTGAGAAATGGCACATAAGAGGGAGGCTGCTGCTCTCTTCCCTCCATTCACGCCAAGTGTTTGTTAATGGGTTAGTCCACAGAGAAATCAGCCAAGAAAAGCAGATTTAGCACCTCAAGAAATCCACTGAGCTGCATCAGAGGTAAGAAATAACACCGGATTTAAACGCTTTTGTTTATGTCTTACCCTTATCCCATTCATAATTATTCATAAATAAAATAAAGGTACCCACATTTGAGTTGTAATGTTGGCAACCTCTCATCCCCTTGCTTTAAAGATTAAGCTATAATGGTGGCTACTTAAATACTTGACCTCCAGAAGCCATTTTCAGAGGAGACCACCACTCAGCTCCCAACATCACTTGTAGAAAATTACTAGAGTTTCTTGAACATTAAAGTTGATCTCTACAAATTCTGTTTTCAATCTCTCTACCAAGCAGTAAAACCTCAAGAAACTTTCTGTTCCCTGTACTGCGGCTGAAGCAACAATGTCTATATTAGCTTCTGACCTGCTAGCCAGCAATGCTGTTTGCCTCAGAAAGAAGTGACAGAAAAGTGAAAAATAGCAAAAGAAAATAAAATAAACGCAAGGAGGAGCCAGATTGCACACACCACCACCACTCCAAAAAAAAGTCTAAAACAAAACACAAAAAGTCCACAAACAATAAAAAAACCCTACACAATCCCTTTTCCCCTTCAGCCAAGGTAAGGGACTCCAACTACTACAGCATTTTCCCTGGAGCACTTTGTACCTCATTCCTAACATTTAATAATTGATTGTGGGTTACAGCGACGCTCCGCTCACCGCCAACTGCCTGGCGCTGCTTGAAGTATCAATGCAAAAAAAAACAAGCTCAAGATTTGGCACCCTCCTACGTCCCGGCTTGCCAAGGACAAAGCAGTTACAAAAACGGTGTGGAGACCTTTATCAGCCTTTATAATAAAGCCAGGACTGCGTTTCAGGCTCCTACATGAAAGGTTTCCGCACTTGAAGGTTACACGTTTAAAGAAATAGGCTGCCTGTCCCTGCTCCATCATCGAGGTAAATGTTCTCTGTGCCTCCTACAACGCTTTTGTATCCTGACCTGCACGGCTTGCCCTGCACCATGGGCTGCACCCACAGAACAGAACACAGCCCAAAAGGCTGTGCCCACCCACCCACCTGCCCAGATGCACTGAGTGCACCTGGTTGGGGAGGGAAGGCAAAACCCTGCAACATCCATCCACTACACACACCTACTATACCAAGGAGATAAGGGCTGAATTTCAAATGAAATTAATTCAGAGGACCAACCTTCTTGGAAAAAAATTTTCTTCAACCCCCACACACACAAAACCCCTCCAACAAAACCCAACCCCACAAACAAAAATATTCAAGCCTCAGAATTTTTTTTAAGTTGTTGTACACCATGTAGTAGTTTTCCATTTTTCTTCCTGTCTTTAAAACACACCTTCACAAGTGGCTGAACATAATGCTTTCTGAACTTAATGAAAACCTCTCTCATGACCCAGGAGCACTCAGTAAATAATTATTAAGCTCTGGAGGTGGCTTTTGCATGAGTGTTGACTTAATAAAATGCCCTAAGTTGATCTGCTTGAATGCCAATTTACTTGGGGACACAGCTTGCAGTATAGCCTGGAAAGCTTGATCTTGTCCAGGTTAAGGAACAAGGCAAAATTAAGATGTTCGATCCAGAAGCTGCAAAGGTCACATTTTACAATCCTTTACTACTGCTGCTGATAAAGGGGAGATGAAAAACTGCAAATCTTAAGTACCTAAATTGCAAACTTAAAGTATCCTCAAAAGACTTCCATATTATAACAGTGATAATACACTGAGTCTTTTTACACAGAAACTGAACCTCTGTTAACCCAAATCTGCATTTTTACCATCAAGTTACAGAACAAGAGACATATATATGTATATATATTTGAACATAGAGTCTTCCCCTCCTGAAAGTCCCCATCAGCCCAGCTGCTGTGGCTCTGCAGAGGACAGTGGCCAGTCCAGAGCACAGCAATCCTCAATTCCCAGAGCACAACCTCCAGCACAAACCAACCCCACAACCATCCGCTCACGGTGCCCCGGCAAAGCATCACTCACAGACACAGGCTGTCAAAGGAGCAGGGCATGACCATCTGAACAGTTTCCATCCTCCCCCCCAAATCTGGTGTCCGAGGGCTTGTGCTGAGCACCCCCGGGTGAAAGCCAAGCAGCGTCCGGGCCGGCTGTGTCTCCAGGGGAGGCTCCAGATAAGGACCTGGCAACTCCAATCCCCAGGGAGCAGCAGCTCCGGCACTGCAGACCTGTGCAATCCAGCACCTACCGAGGAGAAAACCACGGGCTTGAGGCAGCACGGCCAGGGGGTACCACGAAAGGGCTCCAAAACAGCGCAGGAGTCCGGAGGCAGCATCTTGCTGCATCCTGCCTCACCTGCATGGGAGCGCCGCGCAGCCTCCTGATGGGCACCTGGATCCGCAGGGTTTGGGGTAAATTCCCGGCACCTCCGTGGGCTGAGAGGATCCCAGGGGCTGCACCACCCTCACCGCCCCGCAAGGAATGGGAGAAACCGAAGACACGGGCTGGCATTCTCCCATTCATTAATTAAAAGGGGTGTGATCAGGCCATTAACACCATCGGTGGATAAGGGCTGTCTGTAACAGCACCTTTTTCTCACGATCTTTATCGCCAAAAAGATGAAGGGAAAGGGTGGGTGCAAGACAAATTTGTTTTCTGGGATGTAACTTGGCATTCAAGGTTCACCTAGGCGAACCTCCACCTCGGAACCACTGGACATGCATCTCTCAAAAGCCTGAACTACATCTGTAATGGCACAGAGTCGATGTGACAGTGCACACAACATTTCCTCAGTTCCACTTCTGCTCAAACAGGCTGGAAAAGAACACACAGATACACAAATACCTCAAGCTCCCAAAATTGTCCCGTGAAGGGCTAAAGGAATTTAAAATGTAGCTGACTGCATTACCTGATATTGTTTTCATCTTTTTCCTCAAACTTTTGAGGTTTCCATCACAAACTCAGAAAAAATATTATAAAAGAGGAAAAAAAGGCATGATGCAGATTTGCCTTTCACTTAAAAGTCTGACCTTGTTAAAGGCTTTTTAAACGATTTTTCAGACACCACATCTATGGGCACTTCCCTCTCTAAAGGGCTCTACACAAATTTGCAAAACAAAAAGCCAGATTGCTAAAACAACCAAAAGGTGATAAAAGAACAGGCGAGGAGATAAGGTTCCACGAGCAATCTCTGTAGTTTTTGATTTTGTAATGCAGAATTTACCTTTTTTTATCTGGGTAAACAGCGATGATAACACTGTCGCTGACAGAAGATGACGTATGACCACCACGCTTTTTGATACTTTACAACTACACAGCGCCCAGCTCTGGTTTCATAGCACCTTTCCATCTTATCTTGGTTTAGAAATTATCATTTCCACAGCTGGATAGCAAGTTTATTCACAGAGGCAGCTTTCAGCACAAGATAAGGCTCAACCATGTAGCGTCCACAGCTTGTATCCATAATTTACATGCCCAGACTCCTTCCCGGCTAAAAAGCCATGGTGTCCCTCCAGGCTTTCCAGGACCAGCAATTCCCAGCCTAAACCCTTCCATTCATCCAAGGCTTTCTGCTTATTGACTCCACTGTCACAGCACTATTCAAAGCCTTCCAAAGAGGATGAGGCAGCTGGAAGCCTCATCTCCTGCAGATGACATCCTTGCTCTGGCATGCTGAGCAAACAGGATCTTGAGGAGCAAAAGGGAAAGTGTTTATGGAAGATTTGCTTCAAATGATTAAGAATCCCAAACAGTCATGATGAGAACCACACAGTGAATTCTGTGCTCGGTATGTTGGCATTATCAGCACGTAGGACTTGCTCACAACACTAAAAACAACATGCAAGGGAACAAACAACCCACCACTGCAATGATTTTAACATTAAACCAGTCTTGGACAGATATGCAAACTCTCACTTCAGTCTCTAGCCACAGCACTAGCTGTTCATTACTGGACCTGATCAAATCAGCAAATGTCTTTAGCAACTCTTCTTTCTAGCAAACCAACTCCCCAAGCTGCATAAACCAATTCCTCAGCATCCCCACGCTTGGAACAAACTCCAATTTTAGAGTCCCTTAAGCATTGCTCATGTTTCTTCTACCTTTTTATCTATTTGTGGAAAAGTTATTGGGGCAAAGATGATTGTGCAAGCTGAACAACTTGGGGTGGGGGTAAAAAAAGCCCTTATTCAGCAACAAGTTACTTTACCAACAGCTTGGATATTTACACTGCAATTAGGATTTGCAATTGCAGGACAGATGTGCCAGACCTGCTGCCTTGGGTTTTCACAGCACAGACAGGAAGGTGGGATAAGCTCCAGCTGTCCATGTAAGGAAACATTAGTGATGTTTACAAACTCGCTAATTGAGGCGAGGCAAAATGGAGGAATCCAACTGCAAACAACTGAAGACAGGCAGCCTTCAACTCCCTGCTTAGGCCACTCAATGCCCCCACAACATCCCTGACGTGAGAGAATCCCAAACCAAGGCTCCTGGAGGAAGCAAACCTCCCCAGTTCATCAGGAATAATTTCTAAGCTGTCAGCAGCATCCTCAGTAGAGGCACACCCAGTAAAGAGCCCTTCTGTCACCAGGTACCTCTCCCAAATTCCAAGTTTGGGGATTCCCAAAGTTGGGTACAGTTTCTGTGTGCTTACAACCTCAGAGTGTGCACTGTGGGGCAGGATGGCTGGGACAGGATAGTGCAAATATTATACCTGCCATCCAACAGCTGTAAGTTCTGTTTTAAATTTGTCACATTCGCAGGAATTGCAGTAAGTCAGAGAAATATCTGGCATTGATTTAAAGCCTTCAGCACTGGGGAATTGCATCTCCAAGGACTATTATGGTAATTCCTCCTCTTCCCTCATCAAAATAATTCTGCAACTTGTTTCAAGCCAGGAACTGCTCATGAACATCAGAGAGGGAATGAGGAAAATAATTACTTAAACATGGGGTGACATGTAAATAAAAGAAATACCAAATGAAAACCATGGTAGAGAACGAAGTCTCGTTCAAAATAAAAACATGCAAGCAACATTTATACTTCTTGATTTCACAAAGTCAAAAATATATACAAAAAGATCCACCCTAACCTATTTATAGGTCTTTTAACACCTCAAATATGGCCCTGCTAATACACAGCCTTAATTTAATTTTGCAATCACCCTTCTGCTTTGCATGTCTTCTGCTGCATCTAAAATGCCCAAGCACATCTCAAATAGCAGACATCAGGAAAATCTTCAGAAATAACTTTATGCAACCAAATACAATCTCAAAGATTAACACAGCTGCTGAATTCCTAGAAAATGGGATTTTCTGAAAGAAAACTGTTCAGCACAGCCCATGTTTTGCACATTCAGTGCAACATTCAGTTCAGTGACAACTAAGCCATGTTGTCAATGCCACTTGCAGCAGGAACACCACTTCTTACTTTTCAAAATACATTACAGCCTTTAGTTTACTTTTGAAAAAAGGGCAGCCAACTCAAAACTATTTACAAGCCTTTCTGTCAGACCCTCCTAATCTGTCCTGCACTGCCAGAAGCACAGCACTTGAATGGCTATTTCTGTTCAAAGCTATATTTGTTGTGGAACTACTGCAAACTCCTGAATCATGTAAACAGAGGCAAGAGCCAAAAAAATGTTTCACTGGGCTTGAAGTTCACATCTGCCTTAGTTACCAGGACAAAAAAATAAAGGCAGGGCTTAGCTTATAACCAATAAATCCTGCAAAGACTACAGTTAATCGTGCATTCCTGCAACAGGGTTTTGTTTAATCTGGTTTACTTAGCATTTGTGACCTTGGCAAAGTACCTGCTGGAGCACCCACCACTGGTGTGGAGCAGCATTTCACACCTTCTGTTATTTTAGGCTTCAGCAGGCGACTGTACAGTGCTACATTAGTGAGCCAGGTTCATAAACATGCAGCAAAGTCACCTGGAAATGATGTGCAGCTCCAGACTTGCTGGAGCCCAGCAGCCAGCTGTGCTGCTGTCCCTAAAAGCAGGATTGTGGCAGCTCTCAGTCAGCACCTGCAGCTGCACCTTGGGGACAACGTGACCCTGCCACTTCTTCACCTTCTTGGCTCAGAAAAGTCAGTGCTACAAACCCTGCCTGCACCTCAGCCTACCAGTGTGGAAGAAAACTCCACCTTCTCTGCACTCACACCTTCCATTCCTCATGATCCTCCTCCAGCAGGAGCAGCCCCCAATATTCCCAACAAGCTGGAAACCATGAAAACCCCCAGAACAACAATGAAAACCCACAGAGATGCTTGATTCCAAGTTCCCACAGATTACAGTGATCTACCACTTTGGGCAGGGACCAATTCTGCCCAGGGGTCTTTGGCACTGAGGTACTGCAGGCAGGAGGGCAAGCAGCATGTGCTTGGATAAGAATGGGACATCACAGGTGGATTAAGGAAAATAAAAAATGTTTCTTTCATAACCCACATAAGAAATCTGGATTAACCTGCAGTAGGTTTTTTTTTGTTTGTTTTTGTTTTTCTTTTTTTTTTCATACAACCATTATTGAATTCAGAAATTTAGTGGCTGCCTGATACTTAGTTGCCAATATATATCTAATACACTGAAAATATTTTTCCCTTCTACATTCAGGAACTGCAACTGGCTTTACAGGTATTCAGCAGAGGGAAAAAATATTTTTTTACAAACTCCAGAACAAACAAGATTCTTTTCTATTCTTTCTTGTTTTTAAAACCACATAATGCAAGTATATATGGATAACAGCTTTTATCATCTATCTTACTATAGTTTATTTTTGTACAAATCTTGAACTTCACCTGAACTAAGATATTCTCCCTTTAAAGTGTTATACTTCTGTGTCACTTCCCTTCACACAGCTACAACCTGGCTACAGAATTCCTAATCTTAATAGAAGGATATATATATATATAAATTTCCCTTGAATTGACACTACAGACTACTTAAAGTTGCATTAAAACCAGTATTACCCTGCACACACTTTCAGAGTACCAAAAATGAACATCAGCTGTCAGTGCCAGAGTTATTCAATTAACACTTGCAGAGCCAAAGCAGTTTGCAGTCCTATACACAAGCTGCCAAAACAAACCCCAAAACAAAAGCAGTCAAAAAAGCAACCCCTATGCCTGGAGTAGGGGAAGGCAGCTTCTGTAGGATTTCTCATTTGGCCAGCTCCCAGACATCTCCCTTTCCACACTAGATGGAGCTTTGTCCCCTCTTCCCCAGCGTCTGGCAGAGCCCTGAGCTGGGATAAAAAGGGTAAAGAGGCAAAGGGTGAAACAGCAGCGACACCCCAAATAAACAGCAATAGCTTCAGGAACAGCAAGAGACCAGCGAGGACCTGGGCTCTCACCCTGCCCTCATGGCCCTCTGATTTTAACACAGCCCTGTTCTGCCATTTTTGAGGAATGGAAGATTTCAACAACTCCAAGTCCCAATCCATGCTGAGCTCCTACCAGCCTTTACCATGGCTGCAAGGCACTGCCTGAGCCAGCACCACAGTCAAATTACACTTCTCCTCCCCTTATAAAGGGACAGGATTCAAGCTTATTACTAGATCACACACCTGAATTGCTCACTGGGTTTTCTGTATCCCTCTTCATATTCCCAGTTATTTTCTTTCAAAATCAGCTCTTCAATCTCTTCTCTATTAACCTGAAACATCTGTTCCAAATGCCTCTGCTCAGGCTCCAGCCTTGGATCCACTGACACTTCGGGGAAGCAACTCATGGATAAAATTCCCCTTGATTTGTATCTGCTGGATTTGGTCTGTATTGTTTCAGATCACAGGTCAAGAGAAACAGCTCATCCTTCTGGTAAGCTGCCACAACTCCATTAGGATCTCTGAAAGCACAACAGGATATGGTACATCATCTGTATTTCCCTGATGAATTTAAACTCAATGGGACTGAGAGGAGGCCAGGGGAATGAGTCACTGCCGATGTCACAAGTGGCCAAGCACTGCAAAGCACAAAAAGCAGCAGCCTCGGGCTGTATCAGAAAAGGCAATGCCAGAGAGGATGGAGAAGCACCGTGTTCCAAGAGCAAAACCTGTGTGTGCCTTGTGGGCAAGGGCTCCTGCTTGGGCAATGTGCTCAAGAACACGGAGCTAAAATTGAGGGGACAAGGGAAACAAGCCCACATTATAGTGGGAAGCTAAAGAAAAGTTTGGAGGTTGGCAGCAGTGAGTGTTGCTGTCTATAAATACAGCAGAGAAACAAACACCCAGGAGAGAACAACCCTGGCACATCACCAACCGATATAAACCAGCCATGAACAAGATTAAATTGGTATCAACAGACTCATTCTGAGAAGTTCAGACCTGAAACCATTTCCAGCTGGAGGACTGGCGAAGGAACAACATGCTCCTCTGCAAATAAAGACTGGTTGCCTAATCAAAGTAGGTCACTGTGGAATAAAGCAGCCAGCAATGAATTGCAGGAAACAGAATCACAGAATCAATAAGGTTGGAGAAGATCATCAAGCCCAACCTTTGACCAACCACCACCTTGTGAACCAGAGCAGAGCACTGAGTGCCATGTCCAGCCATTTCCTGCACACAGAAGATGCCCTGCACCCAGAGGCTCCAAAAGGACAGACACAGAGCAAAGCAAACTCTTTGGCAGAGCAGATGGATCTGAAGAAGTGCTGGAATACTGCACACAACAGGAGCTCCTGCCTTCATATACATCATGCTGGATTAAAGCAGTAAATAATACCTCAAAATGCAACCCCTCCTTTCTAAATGAAAGATTAGAGGTTCCCCCAAAACAAAAACTCAAGAAATAGCTACTGCAAAAAGAGACATCCTAAAGTAGACAGAAGGCATGCAGAGCAGGAGGTTTCATCCAGAGCAGATTAAGAGGGATACCTTTTCTAGGAAAGACAGCACCTGGAAGGTCCAACAGCCACCATGACCCATAATGACTTCCAACACAAGGCTTTAGAGCAGAGCCCCTTGGGGACACACAGCCTGGGCAGTACAGACAGAAGGGGAAACCTCTAAACCCCAGAACGCTCCATCCTCTGTAGCCAACAGCCATGTCCTGTTATCCTACTCAGCAACACAGCACTGAAGCTGCCAGGCTCTTACAACACCTGCTCACAGGCTCAGCAGAGAAGAACCTTTCAGTTTGTCACAGCAGCATGAAAACCCAAACCTCTGACAGCCCAAACCATTCAACATCCTGAACATGCCATCCAAAATTTCCTCTGAAGTTCAAGAGTGGAACATAAGGACAACACCTTCACTGACCATGTTATTTCCAGCCTGGGAACAAAGAACTCCAGCCTCCGGTGCGCTTTTAATACAGGCTAATTTATTCTGAAAAAAGTAATAATTAAGTACACAAAAGCAAAGTATGGAACCTGAAAAACACCTTCCTGTCTGGCAGAGCAAGTGCTTTCTAAGGACACTTGCACTAGCTCCTGCTGCTAAAATCGTTTATTAAAAGTAACCCAGGAAAAGCAAAGATGATCTCAAAAATACACAGCAGTGCTAAGCTGAAAAAGTTACACTGAAAAAACCCCAAAGCAGATTGAATGCATTAATATATTCTTGTGATTAAATTAAGTCTATATCCAAGTTGTTTCAAACTGAAGTCTTTAATATTTGAGTGATTATGTATGTTTTTAAAAATCTTACAAGTGTTAAGTACTACTAAAAAACCAGCACATGAAATCTTTACAGCCTGGGATTGAGAAATTCCCTGAAACAAGAGGAAAAATGCCCTAGGCAAAAAACCATAATAATCAATTTTCTCCGCCCATCCCACCACATGCCTCTGCAGAACCAGCATCAGGTAAATTGGGGATTGCAGAGTCAGCCAGAATAAAGCAGTTCCCAGGCCAAAGGGCTTTCAAGCAGGTCCAAGACCTTGGTACTGTGGTGGCCCAGGACAAAAAATGCAGATGAAGCATTAGCAAGTGCCAGAAGGGAGGTGCTGACACCAAAACCAGCCTGACAGTTACTTCTTCAGGTAAACTGTACCACTCCTTAGTTAAGAAAACCTCAATATACTGACATAAAAAATAAAAAAGGCAATAGAAGGCTACTGTGATTCCAATGAATGTTTGAGCCCTTTCCATGTCCACATGCAAGTAACAGCTGGAGATGGCAGGGATGGGCTGAATAGCCTTAATCTGGTGAGAAAACAGGTTTTAAGCACAAAAGCTCCTGGATTTATCACTTTCTTATTGCATTATTCAACAGCAGCATCATTTTATCAACCCCTCAAATAATACCCTCCAAGAAGCAATACATGAGGGGTTTTCTGTAAGGTTTTCCATAATCACTACAGCACTAAAAAAAAAAAAATTATGTTGGCAGAAAACGGACAGGTTTTCTACAGCAAAGTCCCTCTATAATTTTTCATTTAAACGTAATAAAGTTCCTTAGGACTAAAAAAACAAATCGCAAATCTAAGGTGGATCCCAACCTGCAGGCATTTTTTATCAGTTAACATTTCACATGTAAAAAAAATGTAAACAGTGAAGTTCAAGCCAGAACGAAGTTCTTTCCTCATTTCAATTAAAAACATGAATATAACTATTTATCTTAAAATAGTCTGAGCAACGTGGTCTAGTGGAAGCTGTCCCTTCCCATGGCAAGGGGGCTGGAACTGGATGATATTTAAGGTCCCTTCCAACCCTAACCATTCCATTATTCCAGGATTCCCAGTGGTGTTGGGAAGCTATAGATGCATGGGAAGAAGACAAGGAAATGAAAAGCAAAACAAAGTGCCTACAGAAAACAGATTTAAAACTGTATTTCCGCATGGCAACAAAGAAACACGCTGCTTGGAAACACCCATTTCTGTTTAACATAATGGTGGTGGGAATTCCTGCCAAAGTAAACTTCAAAAATTTGTTTGCCACGGAGGAAAACCGAGCAAACTGGAGTTCTGTGTGCAGAATCCTGTTTCAAGAGGGTGAAGGTTTCTTTGTTCCCTCTAGAGCCAGGTCACTTCAAACTTTTGTGCCTACATACTTTATTACGCTTGCAAAACCTTCAAAACAATAAAAAGAAAGAATACTAGAAGATGAAAAATGTTAATAACCCACTCTTAAAAACCAAAAAAGCCTTCCAAGATGACATGTGTAAAAATGTTGGAAGATGTTACCAAGTTTGACATCTTTCTTATTCTATCAGTCTACTTCCAAAAGTTTTGCATCTTTGAAACCAAAATATTATTCACACAGTAGAGAGGTTTGTTTTTTTTAAAAATGTTTGCATGAAATCCAAGGAAAAAAAAGATGTATTTACAAGGTTGGTGCAAATTACATAATCTGTCCTCTTAGATGTCAGTTTCTGGCCATTAACAACCACAGCTACAGATAAGACCTTTTATTCAATTATCATGCTAAATTTCACATTTCTGTAAGCAGCACGATAAAGTAGCTCAATGACTCCTCCCCTGCTTATCTGTTATCCCAGTATCATTTCTGACACTAGAAAAATAATTGCAACTTTCTAGGTTGTGGCTCAGCTGCCCCAACATATCCCTGTGCACTAACAAGAGTTTTCCTTCTGCATCCCTCCTTTCCAGTTAGGTCTTCTGCAATTCCATGGTTTTAAGTTTGTACCTTCAGCACACAGATATGTGGGCAAACAGCAATTCCTGAAATTTGTTACGTATTCAAGATATTTCTCCTGGTATTTGTCATACCAACCTCAGTATGTAAACTCAAATTGCAAATCAGACTTTCAACTGCTGCAGGATTGGGGAGAAAAAGAGGCTGGTTGAGATTATTAGACAGTAACTCTCACAGAGCATTTAATTCCAGCATTAAATTCAAGCACGTACTCAGCACATCACAGCCAAACTTAGGTAGAACATGGTCCCAAACCCAGGGAAATCAATAGGAGAATTTAATTTTGATTTCCCATAGAATCTTTGGGCACAGCACAGCATTTTGAGCCAAAAACTTGCCTGCCTTTCAGCACCTGAGGAAATTGCCCTTGCAGGCAGCATGGATCCCCCCCACGTACAGAGTCAGCTCTGCAGTCCACAGCATCTGCCACAGAGCAAACCCTGACCCAGCTGGCTGCACATGAAAGCACATGCAAAAGGTCTTGTGCACGCTTGTTCAGCTGGTTTGAAAAAGAAACGAGTGAGAAAATATTGGAGTTTCTTGTGGTTCCAAGTCAGGTAATTTCTCTATTTTATTCCTACCTGGGCCAGGAGAAGAGAGGGAAAACTAAAACAAAACTATTATACATCACTGCTTCTTCTCCATCTCTGCCAGCCAGCTGCAGGAGCTGATGTGCAGGCACAACCCCGGGCTGGCACCAGGAGGGACAACTGCTCTGTGGAGCTCTGCTGCAGCTCAGAGAAGAAAAAGGACCAAGGACTTACCCAGGGGATTCATCCTTTCACCCTTCAATCCAAGGCAGGAGCTCCCTGGGACCTGAGCTCCTGGTGGCCACAGAGCCAAGACCAAAGAGAAAGGTCTCAGCAAGCACTGGCTTCCAGAAACTGCACTTCCACTCCTACCATCCACCTCCTAACCCCGCTGCTGCATTTGTGGCTGCCTTTGTTAGAACACTTCTGCAAATGAAAACAGATGAGTAACTATTGCTGCTTTAGCAAACTCCCAAGCCCATGGTCACTAATAATAGCTTTGTTCCTTTTATTACTAAACAAAACCAAAAAAAAAAAAAAAGTTTAAATGCTTGTATAAAATGCACATTGCTGAATGTTTTCTTTCATTGATCCAGGGCTGTTTCCCCAAATGAGCTTAGGCCCAGGACTCTGGAACAATTTCTGTGATCAACACAATGTGGAGTGATCTCAGGAAAAAAAAAAAATTAAAATCACATTTTGTCTCCTTCATTTGAGACATTGGGAGATCAGTTAAAAAAGAAATCTGAATGAGACATTCTTGCACAAACTGGAAGGCAGATGCAGGTCTGAGCTCCCTGGCAGCAGAGCCGATGGATTCAGGGAGGCAGAGGAGCTCCGGCAGCTCCCAGCCCCAACTGTGCCAGGAGCAAACAGGTGGCACACAGGGAAAGGGCAGCATGTGGGGAAGGGAAAGTGGAGAAGGGCAACAAGAGAGGAAGAAAACAGAGAGGGGATGAAGCCATTGCTGTGAAGTGACAGTGGGAGAGCGACCGCAGGAAAGCCTTCCCTTGTGTGAGAAAAAGAAACAAGAAACGCCACAAGAATTGCTGTCGGTAAATAATTCTGCTTTTCCTCTCTGCAATCAAAATTCAATTACAGGAACTTCTGAAAGCAATAAAAATAACAGGGTTCCAAATCACCCCAAGTCTGCCACGCTTTATTTGATGAAGCCTCCCTCCACACACCCCCTTTGGCTTGGGGTCTGCTGTAGCCTCCTGCTCCTCCCATGCTCATGCCCCTGGCCAAGCAAAGGCCATATCTCTCCCCTTCCTTTTTTTGGGGTGCAGGTTTTACATCAATCATGGACTGAAATGTAGCACAATCAAGTCCAAGGCCTCCGTTATGCTACAAAAGATGCTGGAAAATGACTCTGCTTTGGCTGCCCATGCTGGAAGGTGAGCAGACATCAAGAAAAAAAAAATATGCTGAATATTCAAAATTCAAGCCACAGCATTTTTCCATCTAAAGCTTCTAGGGATTTTTAGCTTATTAATTTCTGTTATTGGGCTGACTGCTGCTGAATGATCCCAAGCATTGCATGGTGAATGTTTTTTTTTTCACAGGAAATAACCAAGCCAAAAGCAGCGAAAGCATCCTCTTGTTCTTGTGTGAGCCCTTTTCTATTATTTTTTTCTCCTTAGTTTATTTGAACAATAGCACCATGAAACAGCCTACAATAATGACTGTTACAAAATAGGAAGCTGAATTATTAGGCAAGCTCTGTCTGCGTAACTCAATCAGCCCAGGGAGGATATGACAGGCACCACCAAGACAAAGGACTGGACTCTGTGACCCCAGGCATCCTTCAGAATTCTCTTTCTGAGTTATTAAAAGCTGAAGTTTTCTTTCTGCTCCTTGATTAGAGGCACCATTCCTATAAGTGCAGCAGCAAAGCACTGGCATTTCCCAAGAAAGTCCACCACCAGGTGTGCACAGAGAAAACAAACACTTTGGAGAGGCTGGGGTGAGAACTCTACCTGAAAATAAGGTTCAAAATGGAAATTCCAAGTTTAGTATTTAACCTTAGAGCACAGAGGGGATTCACACAGCAGGAGAGGTAAATCATGAGGCAGTCTTTAAGCAAACACCAAACAACAGTTTCTGCAAACTAACAAAAACTAACTGGTAGAAGTGGTTTTCAAGCAGTTTAAAGGTTCAACAGCACAGAAGTTCTTCAATCCTGCCAAGAGCATCTTCAGGACCAGCTCTGGAGGGATATATTTTGGACCAGTAACCAAGGGCAGCCACCCACCACCCTGCCATTACAACAACCCCGCTGAAACTACGAAAATCAGGTCTAAGTGCTGGGCTGAGCAACACTTGGGAGCCAAGAGCAACACCAGTGACTGAGCAAGAGCAATACAGGAACCTGCAAGTGAATCATTAACGAGCAATGATTTCTCCATTACTCACTGTGGATATAGAGTTACTGTGGGCAAGATTTGTTTCTAAAAAAAGGGAACAGCCACCAACATGAGCACTAAGACATTCATCAAAGCCCAGCACAACGTGGGAAGGAAAGAGGAAGGCGCAGCTCTCGGGCAGGCTTTGTCCAAGGAGCTGCTCATTGAGCAGACGTGCTGGGAGCAGCATCTCACACCATCCCCTTCCACAGGGTCACACTCAGGGGCTCGGGTCAATTGGGTGTTGATTTTGCATCACACCAAGAAATTATTAACTCATCCTACAAAAGCCATACAACTGTCAGGCTGCTGATAGAGATCAATAACCAACTACTGAAACGTCAACAGTTTGACCTCTAGGCAAGTGTTTCCATACCCCTTCCTTCACCCATGTACTACAGTAAACCCTCCCAGTACATTTTCCCCAAGCATTTGCAGTCTGTGCTGCTGAGAATAAGCAACAGGAGAACTGAGCCGACATTCTCAGCCAATCTTTAGGCAAGATTAGCAAGCAATTAAAGCTGTTGTATGAGGAATTTTAAGTGCTCTACAACTTCATGCCAAACAAGAGCTAGTCAAGCACTGGAATTTATTTTTTGCAATTCTGTTCTACACAGAAACAGAGACAAATTTAAAGAAAAGACTTTTTGAAGCAAGGATTCAACCAATTACTAAAACATCTATTATAGTTTAAATAAAAATATATCTGAAAGAAAATCTGCATCAAAAGGGGATGTGCAAGGCTTTGTGATTACTTGCTACCAGAACATTTCAATTTCAACTGAACTGGGGTGTTTCAATCACTTTTTGTCCTTTTGTTGGTAAAACATAATTAATGGTAACGCTAATTGCACCCCAGCCACTTTGGGTGCAGCACATCCTGGGAACACTTTTGAAGGCCAGAACTGAATCTCAGCCCCAAAAGCAAACAAGAGCTTTGCCATCCCTTACCTACAACCAGATCCACCAGGACAGGTAGCAGAGAATACAGCTTTTGTCCCAAGAGTTGATCATTTAGCTAACAAACCAGTTAAAAAAATCTTCATTAAGTTGCCAGGAAGACAGGAGGGAGTAACAGAGAAAGCCACACATTTCATCAGGGTAAGAGTTACAAGATGTTCGAGAGGAAAAGCTTGGTTTTAAGTACAACAGAAAACAAGGCAGATTTGGGGAACTGTCATCCCCAGCAACAATTGCACAGCTTGCATGGGTCTGACAATAAGGGCTGAAAATAATGATTTTCATAAACACACTCACTGGAGCAGAAAAAAGATGTTACAATGAACAAAGCAAGTAAGCAAAGTTAAATAAGGTAAGTGAAGCCTGAGGTACAGTTTCAGACTGATCTGCTGTTCACATAAAGAATGCTCTAGTTGAAGATTAGGGGTGAGAAATAAGAAGTCATTAGCTCTTCTTCAAGGTTCATGATTCAAATCTGACAAAACACACACTTCAGTGTTTCCAAGCTTAAAGAAAATTCCAGCAGGGTCACAGAAGTCGCTATTTTTAGCTGGCTTAATCTCTGTGCGCTCAAACACAGCTTTTGTACATGCACATATTTTGTTAGCACTTAAATAAAGAAAAACAAAAAACCTCTGCTACCAAAAAATTAATCATCCACAAGTTCTGAAAATGCAAATGAGCTTTCCTCTTAATATTAGCTGCTTTTAGTGAACAGCACTGAGAAACAGCCTATAGCTTTTCCAGCCAAAACTGCTACCGGAAAAAAAACCCCAGGTCCTGGAAAATATTCAGTGACAAAACCGAGAAAGAAGAATGTGGGAAGTTACCAGCAATTAATTTCTTCAATAGGAAACAAACTCTTCCCACCCACGATGTACCTATCAGCGCAGCTGAGAATGTTCTGAAACCTGGAACATCCAGGCTGTGAAGTGCATTGGGAAGTGCCCAGCACTGGCACTGGGAAGGAAAGGCAGCAGCCCACAGCCCTGGCATTGCTGAGCCCTCTGACAAAAAAGAAATGCATTAGAAATCAGTGGGCCTGCATTGGTTCCTTGGCTGGCTGCTCACTGCCAAGATGGTTTAGAGCTGGGGCTGTTAGAAGGACAAAGGAGGTTGGTCCAGAAGACCTTTGGGGGTCCCTTCCAACCCAAATTATCTCTGGTCCAGAAACAGTGACATTCAATCCTTGTCTCTTAATTTACTTATCATATACTTAAAAATATTTCATTCATCCACATTAGAAAGGTTTCAGCCACAGGATGAAGAATGACATGGCCCAGGCACTGCATCACCCACTGGAAAGATTAATAAGAACATTTATAGTTGCTACAAGCCTCTTGATACTCCTCAGTAACTCCTCTGTGCATGTATTGCTACGCAGGCTCTACACAAGTCATTTGCTCTCTGGGCCCTTGTTGTTAAATTCGTCATTAATCCTTGTAAGTTTGTCTGTTGACCTGCAGTAATTTTAAGAGATTTGGAGATTGAATGCTCATCCCAGCCAAACCCTTTTAATAGAATTAACTAGAGATATCATGTAAGCTTTTAACAATGTTGACAACTACTAAAATTCAGTTAGCTGAGCCAACAAGAAACCACTGAAACCTCTTACACATGCTCTCCTCTCCTCATCAAGCACAGAACTTCATGTGGAGGCAGCAAATTTCCTGACTGCCTTCTTAAACACCAATGGATCAAATCTGAGTGCTCTGAGTGGCTGAATTTCCCTTCTTCCCCTGAAACAACAGTGAACCTGCAGCATTGCTCCTGTTCAAACCCAACATGTGTACACACACAGGTTGTTCAGCATATTGATATTCCACACCAATGCCAGAGTTCCAGAGCACTTTTTGTCACCTTTAAGTAATTTTAGGAAAAGATTATGGCTTGGAGAAGCACCTTTTTTACTGAACATCAGCTTCAGTGACAAATCCACAACACTGAGTTAATAGTTATTCAGAACTGAAAACAAGAAGTACTAGACCAGTGTATATGCATTGGAAAAAAATAATCAGAATCAGTCAGAATCTCTCCTTGCTAGTTTTCTGTAAGTGGCAGAACTCTTCTAGCAGTCATAATTCATTACCAGCCATCACTTCACTTAAGGTACACCCCAAGGAAACTTGATGTACATCCAAACTTCTGCAAGCTTGCTCCTTTCTGTTAGATGCATCTTTCATTCTCCCTAAGAGTGCAAATCATGTTCTGGAAAGGCTACAGCATGCCAGGGATTCTCAAAATAGAAGGGCTGTAGCTGGTGATACTGCAAACATAAATACAGCTATTGCTATAGCAGTGGGAGTGACAGCAGTGACACGGACCCAGAGCAGCCCAGTGGCCAAACTCGGCTGGCAAGCAGCCCGTGGCTTCCCAAAACACCAGCAGGAGAAAGGGAACTGCCACTGAACTGTCTGAATGGGCATAATGCACACCAAATGAGTCGTGGCAAATTCGCAGCACAATCTAACCCTTGGGCTTCGACATTTCTAAATTTAGGTGTTTCAGTGCAGGAAGGGAGGTAAGAGAGCTACAAAAAAGGCTTTAGTAAGGCAGCAGAGCGAGCTGATCGCAGGTCTGTGTAATTTTGACCTTGCTGTACCAAAAAAAAGCATTTGCAGCTGGCAGCTGGGCATGGTGTCCAAGCGCCACTCTGGTATGAGCAGGGAAAAGCACAACCCTGGCTTGCTGTAGTTGCAGCCTAAGAAAAGGATACAAACACCAAAACAAGAACATCAAAGGAAAAAACTGACTGAGAAAGGCTTATCCACCAAACTAGCAAAGGCTGTGAACCTTAAAGTCTGCTTAAAAATATTAGATGTCAAAGTTATCAAAGCTCACCACCAGTCAGAACTGTGGCCAAGTCTAATATAATAATGTCATGTTTATTTTTGTCCCTGACTCCAGACTAGGTGCTCCAGCTATATTTGTGCTTCTTGTAGCACTTTTAAGGAAACACACACACTGACTGAGCAGAGCAGAGAGGGTGTATTGGATGATCTATTCCAGACAGCAGCCTTGCTGCATCACCAAGTTAATAAGCAATTTCAGTCAACAGAAATACCAGAGCATAACACTTTCTCCAAACACTTTAAAATGACTGTTTCTATTGGACTAAGAACAAACAATATTCCATAGGCTTTGGAATAATTTAGCAAGCCTTGTTCGATAAACTAAAATAAAAATACTTCAAAACCATCATCTAATAGGTGACTAAGGCTTCAGACATGTGAATATCTGGCCAGTATTCAGAGCCACTCGAGCACAGAGTCCATCTGGCAGTGTCACTCACGCCACCAGACGCTGCAGCACAGACATCTTGACACAGCAACTCTTCCCAAAACTCCTCAAGAAAACACTCATGATCTCTCCAGTTTCTGCACAGCACAGAGCACTGGTGGGGAGAGGGGAGACCCCAATAACCCAGAACTTGCCTCTGATTCCAGCTGCATTGCCACTGTATTAATGTCTATGTAGAAAACAGACAAACCAGCAAACCCTACAGAAGACCCCACTTCTCACATCTCCTCCCTAACTGAGGATTTGAGCTTCAAGACAAAAAGCTGCCTGTCTCCATCCTCTTTTCCTCCTCCTAGCTTGCTGTTTCTTACTCACACCCCACACTCAGGATGACAGGCTGCAGATACCATGAGCTGGACCAAGGCACCCACACAGCAAAGTCACTGTTTGAAGATCCTGGGCCACAACTCCAAGGCTCAAAGGAGATGGCCCAGACCACCCTTGGTCAACCTTGACAGTATTCAGTACAGCTCCTCTGCCTTGCCAAAATATAAAGAAAACCAGGACAGATGCCTGCAGGATGCAGATCCACAAAGTACTTGTTGAGAGCAGCTGATGAACAAACACGTTCAGCCAAGATATCAAAAGTTATATTCCTATAATAACAAAAAGGGATGTGCTGGCAGCCACAACAATCACAGGGCATGAACAATTCCAGAGTTTGCAAGGAGACTGCTTCTTTAGATCAACAGCAGCACTTGGAGGGGAAGGCACAAGATTTTAGCAGACAAATTCTTCATTAGGCTTCCTGGTGCTCACAGCACCACCAGGCTCCAAAACACACCTTTCTGGTTTTGGTACTTCTCACACAAGACAGAAGGAGGGCACAGGACAAAGCCATTTCTCTCCTGTGAGCTCTGTATGGTTATATTCCAGTTGGAGCATCTACAATGACACATGATTAAGGAAAACTACCAATCTATCAGAAAACACTTTGCTTGATGGCTGACCAAATCTAAAATACCCTGAAGTGCATTGCTGTTCAAAAAGCATGTCAACATGTGGATCATCTTTAGCAACACAGAGTTTTTTCACATGCTATTGGTTGCATAAACCAAGAAAAATGCTGCTATTGTGGAAGAACTGAGATGTTTCTATGGTAAAGTTCTTAAGGCATTAATTGATTCATTTCCACTGCATTTTTCAGGAGCCCAGTTCTTAGATGCAAAGCTGACAGCTTAAATTCTGTTAGTCTTGGGGAGGGAGGGGGTGGGTGGACAGGAAATAATAGTTTATAAACAGAATAAAAAAATGCAATCAAGCCTCAGCTTCCAATTCAGTTTTCCTCTGCTGTATGATGGGAACATGCAAATTCAAGGCTGAATTTCTCCTCTTCCATGACAGAAGCACAGCAAGGCTTTAACATCCCTGGCATCATGCAGCACAGCCCTCATGCCAGACCCTGGTTACCCCACTTCCAGCCGCAGATGCAAACAGCTCTGAGCAAACAGGCAGAAATAAATCACAGCGAGATGACAGCTACAAAGCACACGTTATGGTTAGTCTGGGTCATGGATATAGGGATTAATGGATAGCAAACAGAGGATAAAAGAAAAAAAGTGACAGAGAGGTCAGAATCACTTGTCACCCTACCCTGAACACAAAACAAACTCATGTCCTGCCACAAGTGCTTGCTCTCCACCCTAGCCTGGTCTCAAAAGTGGACAGTTAGCAAAATCCTTACAATTTCCACTTTTAAACAAAAAGTTCTTAATACAGAGAGCAGCCTCTCCTTGTCCTGCAAGCTGAATTTGTAACTACTACTACCATTCTTTCTTTCTATATTATTTTCTACCCTTTGCTCCCCAAATTAAGCAAATTCACAAAACAAAGAGTTGTGGGAATCACCCTTGGGTTTGTGCTGTACAAAACACTATACAGTAGAGAGGTACTGCTGGGATTCCTTTATACTGTAAAACACAAAGAACCAAGATCTGGCTATTAGGCACGAAGTACAGAAACTTCATTTCTTCAATAGTAAAAAGAGAGGGCAGAGAATAAAGAGAAGAGAAGAATATCTAACACAAAAGGAAGAATGTAGCACAAGAAGCCTTCTCCCTCAGGAGAAAAGGGTACAGGAAAATGCAAGAAAAAAGAGATGGAGAGAAGAAGCTGTCAGGACACAGTCAGTGTGTGAGGAACAATCCCAAGGGATGTGGCACAGGTGGAGTCTGAAGCACCAGCAGCATGAGAAAGGTAGGAGATAGGGCAGGAGAGGTAAGAGGTAAAAAGATAGGATTAGTAAAGTGTGGAGAGCACAAGTGAGTATCACTGTAGTAAAGATGGAAGAACAGCTGTCAGGGTGTATGGAGAGATAGATAGATAGGACAGGAGATGAGTATTTACAGGCTCAGGAAGAACTTGACCATCAGAGCTTAAAAAAAGGGAAGTAACGTAGGAAAAAAAAAACAGCATTGAAGAATTGAGAAAATAAGGACAAGAAACCCGAAGGCTTTTGGTTTTGTTCTGTTTAAGGAAAGGACAAGTGTTGTGTAACAACATCTAAGGAGCAGCTTCACAAAGTGAGCTGGTCAGAGTTCACTCTCCATGTATGGGACCATGAGAAGAGCAATTCCCAGCCCCAGCCATGAGCAGACAGTACAGAAACTTCCCTTCCCAGGAACCTGAAGGATGAGAAGCAGCCTGCTCTTGCTGTTATTGTCTGCCAGACCTCTCCAACTCAAAAGCCAGCACTGACTATTGAGCTATCCCTACCTGTCAAAGAATATAGCTGCCAGTAGCTTAAAGCCATGATTACCAGTAATTGCAACTAATCCAGCTCTGGCTGCATGGAGGGAAAGGTTGTTCATGTTCTGAAATACTTCACAATAAACCCTTATTTTACAAGCTCACAGGAGAGTTTTACTTGATGGCACTAACATCAGATAAAATAACTACAGGACTTGGCAATGACAAGGATCCTGCTCCTCACTGCTGCTCATCTCCATCACCTGAGGCTAAGCTGCTCCCTTCTCTCTTTATTTCCCCATTTGCAAGGCAGGGATGATGATAAAGGCCTCTTCTATAAGGCATTTTTGTGAATTAGAAAACACAGCCACTGTTGTCCAAGCACAAACAATGGTCCCTGTTCTAGAGGAAATGGAGAGGGGCCAAATGCTTGGATGTATAATCCAAGCAGAGCTGCACCAGGGGAGTGCAGTCTGGCAGAAGGTGCATGGCAGCCCAGAGATGCTCAGCAGCATTGGCATTAAGGGAGGAAACACCTCCCTTCTCCCTGAGTGCTCTCCCCTTTCCTCCCTGCACCACCCAGAACAACACTGCACACACAGCACTGCACTGCTCAGGCAGCTCAGCACTGAGAGCGCTTGAGCTCCAGACACCTATATAAAAACAATTACAAAAAATGCTGGGATGCTGGAAAATTTGCTTGCATATTCACAGCATGTTCCTTGTGCCTCTGCAGTTTCCTTCTGGTGCCTCTGCCCAGATGCGAACCGAAACTGGTTAAGTAACAGTGCAGTTCACCCTTGATGATGCAGAGTTTCTAATGAGGGACTTCCCAAGAAAATAATACCCAGACTTTGAGTAATAATTATTCATACATGTTATAAATAAACACAGCTCCTAATGCTTTTAATTAGATGGTTTCCACCAACAAGTTATGTTCCCTTTAAATATTTATGTTGAGAAAAGAAACCATACAGCATTTAAACAGTGACAGAGGAGTTGAAGAGTGGACCTGTATCAAATGGACTTACTGGAGACCCTATTACAGCTTTCTCTTTCTCACTGGTAAAAAAGTGATGAGGACTAAAAGCATTAATACACTCTATTACAGACATTTGAACAAAATTACTTGTTTAAATGAGCAAAGGTTTGTCCATCTGCATTAAAAGTTACAGTAACATTTAAAAGTATTAAACAAAGCAGCTGCTGAATGAGTCGTGTCTGCAATTCCTGACAGCTTCCTGTACTCAGAGGCTTCTACTTTGCCACATTCCCTTGAGCACACTGGGTACCTGAAAACAATTCATTTATCAAAGTCACAAAACCTAAAGCTCTGTATTTCCCCCTCCACATTAGCATATCAGGGGGGTTATGCACATCCACTCATACACACACAAAATCTCTATCTGCTACTTAATTATTTGTTTGCACTGCCACAGAGCACAGGAGCAGTCAACATCAATCAGCATCTTGTACAAACAGCACCACACAAATAGCAAACATGACCACTCATGTCCTGAAAAACTTTAATTATATTACACAGACAACATAAGAAACATGAGGGGAGACAGAAGAGTGCCAGCAGACAGCAGCAGTCCTTGCAATAGATGCTAGCCAAAGGGTTTGTTTGTCTTTTTTAATAATGACAAAAAAGCCTGAACCACTTCATAATTTGGATCTCTTCTTCCCTTTGAAGGAAGGAAAAATATCCTTTCCATGTGAAATGGTCAACTCATTTTGATGCAACAAGGCCAACACAAAGTTTAACTTGAAACAGCATTGTAGCTGGGAATCCTCCCTCTCCTTCCTCCCCCAGTGCTGTTGTGCTGACCCTTCCCCTTCACTTTCTTTGAATGAAGTTGCCATAGAAGTGTTGCAGCAGAAAGTATCTCAACATCATCTTTACCTGCCAGTTTATCCCCTGCATTGCAAGCTGAAAATCTCAACGGAAAGAATAGAAGACAGATGACAAAAAATAAGCTAATAAATCTCTTTCTACTAGGTGCATCTTGTTAAACAACAACTCAAAGAAACTGGAAAGATGGGGCAAAAAAAGACCATGAGGAAAGAAAGGCAGGTAAGCAGAATCAGCCAGACACCTGCTGCAAAAGCTTTGTGAGATGACTCACCCCGCGCTCTGCTCCCCTCTCCAGCTTAGCTCAACACTGGATCAGAGGGATGTGCTACACATCAGGAAAAAAAGGGTGGAGTTGACAGAACATTTCCTGGGCAATCACAGGAGCAATAAGCAGCCTGTTTGTCCACCCAGTGCAATTACAGGAACAGCAACACTGCTCAAACACACTCAGCATGGCAGAGAGCCCTGAGATCTGCTCCATCAGCCTCGGCTGCCCGAGTGCAGGAGGCTGGACAGAGTCTGTGCCTGGGACAGCAAGCTCTAGAGCGCATGGCACCCACTGGGAACAGTGCAGAGGCTCCTGTGTGCCACCAAGAGCTGTAAAAACACGACACCCACTCTCTGCCATCTCTCAACTTACAGCACAGGTCCCTAATAAAATCATTTTAAATGGCTCACAAAGATAACAATCATGGAACACGATCTGTTGGACACAACAAAAGCTTTGGGAAAGGGAAGCAGATGTAGTGTAACACAAGATAAATCTCAAATAGTGACTTCCAAGATGGGAAGGAAGAAGGCGAAGAACATGTGGGAAATTATGGCAGCCAGTTTCCTTTAACAACAGACAAAACCATCTCCATGCTGAAAGAGCGAGTACAAAAAAGGGATGGGGAGCATCCTGGGGACAGCAGATGGACATGGAAGGATAAGGAAAGTTCTCACAGCTAAAGATATATTTGACATACTTAATTTCAAGCCAGAAAGAATGGGCAAGAGACAGATTCTAAAGGCTTTCAGTTCCTCTTTGTGCTGCATAAAAGACCTAAGGATCTTATGGGGATGCAGTCCCACTTATCCCATCAGAAGGGCCAAAGGCACACACACAACAAAGAGAGGGACTGAAGCCAGAAAGAGGAGATGAAGCAGAAACTCACCTTGACATCAGCTCCCAGCCAGGCTGCTGACACCTGCCCCAGAAACCCTCCTGAAAAAGCTCCCTCCAGGCCAGAATGTCTCAGGCTCCCCTGCTGTCTTGTTCCCTTCTCCTACTGTCTTGTTCCACGGGGAACAAGACTCCCACTACCCCATCACCTCCCCTCACACATCCAGCCAATACCTGCACATCCTGTGCTATTCATCTTTCTCATCTTCTCTTCATCCTCATAGCAGAGCTATTACCTACAACGCTCCTAATCACAGTTAATTGGGTGTCTGCTATATGGAAGAGATCCATAATCTTCAAAGCATCTCCCAAACAAACTGGAGCAGGAGAGATTTCCCCCTCTGCTCATGGCATTTGGCAAGAGCACAGCAGCAGACATTACACCAAGTAGCCTTTTTGTTTCCACTCCCTGAGTCACAGCCCTGTGCATCAAAGATTGATTTCACACCTATCTGGGATGAATGAGCTTTCCTAAACGTTTATGACATGCTTAAGAAAAAAAAAAAAAACAAAAAGGCAGCAAGGGGAAGGTATGACTCACCAAGTATTTGCTAATCTATAGCTGATCTGCAGAAGTTGTTACATTTGTATCGTGTTTCAGAAATAAACGTGCAGATTTCAACACTAATCTCAGACCTACAGCACAGAACTTTAGAGTTATGGGTTACCACAGCTGCTGGATGGACAAACCACACACAGCAGCCTTCTCCAGGAGACATGAAAATGCCAAGGTACACAGATCAGTCAGAAATAAAAGGCTTCCTTAATATTACATACTCATAGATTCAAGGCTCTTTTCTTGAACTCTGCTGTAATCTGTACTCTCTTCTAAATGGCAGCACAAACTCAGCAGATTCAAGTTTATTTTACTTCTTTTTAACCACCAAAATTCTTCCCAGGTTTCCAGAAGGACCACGCTGTCTCTTCCCATCCTCAAAGGTATTTGGCACAAGAAGTGGCAATGCCTGTACCAGAGCTGAACAGATAAACTCTCTCCCTTGGCTGGCTGAATCACTGCCTTAAATTAAGCACAAGGATATGGAAAATCCCAAGCTTTCCTTTGCCTCCCCATACTCCTACTCCCTGTTTCAAGGGGGGAAGTCCCACACAAGTTCAGGAATCAGTTTTGCCCCCAGGTGCAGACAAGAAAAGCACATGACAGCAGGCTCCAGACTCCTTGGCCCAGCCATGTTTTATTCTCCCAAGAGCAGCCCCTGAAGTCACTTTTGGGAGATGAATCCATGCAGAGTCCAACCACACAGGTGGTCTTTATGCAAGGAAAGGGACATAACACTCAGAGCCAGACCTGGAGCAGTAGTTCCTTGTTTAGGGAATCCTGAAAATACACCAGCACAGATTTTTTTGCACCACAAATGTTGAAGCCTGCAAAACCTGAGCAGAAAGAAACAGCACCTATGGAAAAAGCTTTAAATTGCTGAAAAATCAATTTTTCATTGAAACCACCGGGGTGGGGAAGGGACAGCTAGGGAGGTTGGACCTACTACAGCCAGTGGTGCCAACAAACTGAACTCTGAATTAGGAATATGAGAATTGACATTACAGACCACACCACCAATCCTTATGAAGCAACCTTCATGACAGCTATTATCAAGTTCATTAAAAGAAAGTACACAACACAGTTATTAGGGAAGTTTTCCCCTGCTACTCCCAAAGCACAGAGCTGTGTCCACTCTAGGGGATGCTCACTTGCCTCAGAGTTGTCCCTGCCAATCCCTCAGCAACAGCCCAAGAGCAGTGATGTTCACAGGACCCAGGCAAAGGGTTCCCTCTCCCAAGCAAAGCCACACATATCACTCCACACACTTTCACAGAAACTTTTTTTCCTTAATCAGCCAAAGACTGAGGACTGTGCTGTCCCACATACAAGAAACATTGCAATCTCAACAACAAAACCTAAAACACGCACAAAAATAGAGATGTAAAATCTCAACACCAACGTTTCTCTAAAATTATATCCATTGATAAGTTACTGGACATCAAAGCAGACAGAAGACAGGTAATTCTGCAGTGCTCACACCTGATGCAGAACCTCCATGTTCCACTGCCACCTGTCAGATGCGATGGGACACAGAAAGCACATCACAGCAAATCAAGTTATGTCCCTCAACCTCCATCAAATCAAAGTGGGGTTTCTGTCTGGTTAGAGGTTTTCTTTTTTTGTTTTGATTCATTAGTTTTAGGGGGTTTTGATACTTCCTCCCATTTTTTCCTTTTTACTTCAGCAAACCCAAAGCCTTTTTGTTAGTTTTGAGTCTTTCTTTTCCCCAGCCCTATTTTTACTGTGTGTGGGCACTTGAATTCTCTTTGATTACAAAAGAATTAAGCACTCAACAACCTTAAAAGCCGTGTTTCTTTTCAGTATGTTGTTCCTATTGTATTCCTTTTATGTTCCCCTCCAATGGCTACTAACATACCAAGCCCAGGACTTTGTTTTTTTTAAATGAAGCAGATCTCCTGACAGCACTGGCAACAGAGGCGCTGCTTGAACAGAGGAACCAACAGTTACTCTCAACAGTGCATGGTAATGAATGAGACAATCCCCATTAGCCCTGGCTAATAACCACAGTTTCACACCCTACAAAAGTCCTGCTGCTTGGCAAAAGAGGAACAGGCAACCTTCAATTAACTCCTTTCTTGCTTGAATATAGTTTCCTGAGATCACTGGTGACCAAATCCCGTTTGCCTAACTCAGGAGAGCATTTTATTTTGGTGGGCAAACTCAAAGAATTCGGCTTCTTTTCAAATCAAATCTGAAACCGACTTCAGATTCTCTTGTGGGCTTAATGTCACTAGGGAGGAGTATGATCTTTTTGCCAAGATATTAAATCTTCCTCTCTACCAGGTAAATTCTCACTGGGTACCAGCTGGAAAAGAGCTGGATGACTGACACACAGGAATCCGACAACTCAAAATAAGCAGACTGATCTGTTATTCCCATTCTTGCCAGCAAGTGTTGCTGTTTACCAAGGGAAAGCAAGAATGGGGGGGGAAAAAAAACCACAAGAAAAAAAAAGTATTGCTAAATTTTCTTATTGTGTTTGTACCCAAATCTTTCCATGCAGAATTCTGATTCATCAGTTGAAACTCAATGTGGCTTCAGAAGAACGTGCTTTCAATACCTTCTGAAAGCAGAAAGCTTGCAGACTGTTTTCTGAAAAAAGAAGAACATGCATATGATCTTCTGCAGTGTTGATAAGCACATAGCAAATGCCCAGGGAGAAATTTGTGTGGGGAGATAACTGCAGAAACTATACTTAGTAACAGAGTTCTGCATCTGTTAAACTAACTCTGTTGGCACTGCGCTGAAAATTTATATTCACGAACACGTGTTCCAAATGTTGTGAAAAAGATACTATTTTAAATCCTGGTTTATGTAACCTGAAACATCTCTGAGAGCTCATGGAGGTATTTTCACTGCGTACCAAGGAGGAGCAGAGCCCGGTGGTCCCAGCACAGCGGGGACTCAAACAAGAGCCAGAGCTGTGAGGACAGCAGAAGCCTTCAAGTTAAAATCACAGCAGAAAGCAGAGCAAAGCCCCAGCACCCACAGAAACAGGTTATACAATCACAGGCCTAAACGTGGATGAAAAATAAGGCTTTAAAACTGGGGTTTTGCTGTTTAAACTGCTGCCACTCAGCATGGGGAACTGATCTTCAGCAAAACATTTAAGCAAATCCTCGATGTTCAGCATTCCACGGCATTCCATTTTTTGATTGTGCAGCAACACAGGATTCCCAGGCAAGCCATAAAGCCCTTAAGAGGACTGCAGATAAAATTAATATAGTGCAAACCTTGTGTGGGACAGTGAATAAGACAGGAACTTCATCTGAAGACAATGAGGCATTAGATCCCCAGTTTTACAGACAATTATATTGATCAAGCTTCCAATACTTGCTTTAGCCATCTTATTTCATCCTGCAAACTACTTTTGATAGGACAAATTCATTACAGACTATTTATTCTCTTCTATCACCAGCCACTTTTTAAAGTCCTCCCGTTTTATTTTTGGACATTCTCAGAAGCTGGGAAGAAGGTTCCTCTCTCCCCAACACACTGACAGTGCCTCCAAAGGTAGACCAAGCAGAAACCAAGGCAAACTACCCCTTTGTGCTGACTCCTTTGTGGTTATGCCTCTAAGTGCCAAACAGAACTGGACCCCTGGATGCAGCTGCAAATAATTGCTGTCAAATGGAACAAGACCATTCACCTCTAAACCCATAGCTGAAATCTCATCAAACGGCTGAGAATGGTCTCTGTGCTTGACAGAACCTGAAGACCACTGTGACACCTTCCTGCAATTATAACTGAACACATGAGAGACTCAAAGCTTAAGATTTTGGAGAAAGAAAGAGAGGAAGAAAAAAACAAAAATAAGGCCTGAAGTTTCAGGGACTCCAGAAGAACTGTTTCTTACTTGGTTAAACAGCCAAAAGCAGTATTAGATTGTACCACCCACACCAGATTTGCTCAGAACCCCTTCCTCCTGGCTCTCAGGGGCCATATCTTGGCACCAATTTTGAAAAGCAGCCTCCCCCTTTAACCACCATCCATTAAAATACTTTTTCTTAAAGCTGATGGTACAGGCAGGCCCTACAGTAGTTGCAGAGAAGGTATTTTTTCTTGCTAAGCCATCCTCATGGCAACAGCCAGAAATACCCTTCAGTAACCCCTATGTGTCAACAAGCTCCATTCCAGACCAGGCTGTTTGGTATAGCAGCTCTTTCACAAGTCTCTGGTGGGACTGTAAATTCTGGCAGTGTCAAATACATTTCCTTTTATTACAAAACCATTTTGAAGCCATCAGAAAGACTTCTCATTTGTAAACTAGCACTTCTATATTTAGGACGTTACTTGGATTACAGATTTATTTTTTTCTTCCTGACACTGCAGAAATGGAGGAAAATAAAAGGCAGGAACACTAGCAGAGGCGAGCAGGCAACTTTTCAAATACTAGAAAAGGGTTTAAGCTCTTGGAGAAGGGGATTGCTTCTCTGGATTTGAAGGAAAAGCCCAATTCCCAGCTTCCAGATGAAACACTGTCCCTGATTTCACTCCTCTGTAAAATGGAAACTCTGTCCCTGGCTGGGCTCATCTGCAATGTGACTTGTGGTTTGCTTCAGAAAGCAAAGGGTCAAGGTTTTACAAGGATGTGGGGTGAAAACCCAAAGATTCATTGAGTACCCAGTCAGGAGAGGACCACAGACTTGCATAACTCCCTGTTTCTTCTCTGCTGAATGCACAAATACAACTACTGACCCCACAGCCAAGCCAAGGGAAGCAGGTCTCTCTCACAAGGCATCTGCTCCCCAGAGACTTTTAGAAACACTGGACTAAGTTGTTTTAGCATGTACACTGAAGTACATCATGATATGGACTTTGTGAGTCAAATAATATATGACAGCTGATGAAAGTACAGATTTCAGTTTTTCAACTAAACCAAGACACTGGGAGAACAAACAAGTCTCCTGTACATGCAAAGATGAACAGAGAACACAGCTTGGCGTGAGAGACTGCTACATAAATTCTAAATCAAACTAACAAGCACTACTGACAGGATAATGACTAATACCCCATGCAAAGCAAAACTCTCTTATGGACTTGGGAGATTTTGGTGTCTTGGACTGGATTCTCCCAACTCAGACGAGTTTGTTTTCACCAATACTAGAATAACTTACTCAATTACCTTCTCAGGGTAAACTATATCCAAGATTTTGATTGCTTGACTAGAACCTGCTCTGCTGCTAAAACTAACACCAAGGCCTACCCAAATGGCTTGGTACAAATAAACTGGGGGAGGGCTGCATACATTACTTCCCAGATCTCTGGATAGACTCTTTTTGGGGGAGGAGGGCACTGTTCCAATAGTTTCTTAAAATTACGGCAGCAGAACAGAGTGTGAAGCTGGGTGGCAAGGAGCTGCCAACACATCAAGCACTTGCAATGATTCATTAGTCCACACTTTGACGAGTTGTTCCTGGGTTGGAAACAACAAGAGAAAGAAGGAACGAGACATCCAACCTGCCAGAGCCTGGCTGAGTGGTGCCCAGGCCCAGGCGCTGGCCAAGGGCAGAGGCAGAGTCACGCTCTGTCCTGGTCAGCACCCTGTCTCCAGTGGGAAAGGGCACAAACCCAGCTACTCTCTGTGCTCTGCTCCCCTCCAGCATCCACAGCCTTTAACTGAGGGACAGAGCAACCCCAGCCCAGCTGCCCTCTGTCTGGTTTGTCCATGAAACTGCCCAATCTTTTCAAGCTTTCCAACACAATCTACCTCCACAGCCTCCCAAACAGCCAAATCCATCTGTTAACTACCTGCTTAAGATTATTACTTTCCCTACAAGCCTGTATTATTTAATTTAATGAGCTTACTTTTTTTTAATCCAGGTAGGTGTCTCATGAAATGATGGAAAGGTGGTTTGCATCTTGAAGTCATATACATTAGCTGGTAGAAGAATAAACCAAGAGAACTGCCACTGGCAAGGGACCACTTTGATGGTTCAACATTTGTATTCAATCATCATCTAATATCTCTGCCTGTGCATTTTCTTTGAATGAAAACATTACCATAATTTCCTATTTATTGAACCCTAATCTCTGTCTGTTTTTCCTATTGAAGTTTTTTCCAGGCTTCCACCCTTCCCCTTCCCCTGAGAAAGGGTCTTTGAAAAGTTTTTATCAAATGTAATGTGTAATTGAGCCTGCTCCAGCTATTTCCAGATGGTCTCCAGTGTGTTGCAGTTATGCACTCACGATTTTACAATGGAGAAGAAATAAATGGAAGCAAGACAGAATTTCCAAAGCAAGAACCTTGCACGTACCTCAGGAATTACAGTACTTCATTTCTTCTAATAAAATCACACAAAACTGGATCCAATTTAGAGATCCCAAACTCCCAATGACCTCACCCTTGTCTCCAACCCAAACAGCTTTTTCATGGAAAGAGGGCCACAGCACATGCAGGTATGCAAACTGCTGGCACACCTTACTGGAATCTCTTGCCTGAAAATCCAGCCATTAACATATGGAAGAACTGGAGCAAGTGCTTCTATTTTTATCATACACCATCACTTCTGAGTTATAATGTTCTCTGCATTAAAGGTATTTGGCAAAAGACAAAAAAGACAAAATTGTGAATTAGGATCAAGAATTACAGCGCAAAGCTTAGTCTGGCCATCAGCATCATGGTACTTTCTGCATAGAATCATCATTCAAGCCTTGTGCTGCACAGTACAAATATTCTCACAAGAGGAGCTCCTGAACAGCATTATCAGGCAGCTCTTACAGGAGGACAGCCTGGAAAATGAGGAGACAAATGTGTCTCCATGCTCCTCCACGTCTAAAACCAGAAGCATCAGTAAAGCAAATATTCTGCTTTCGTTACAACAGATTTTGTCACTTCACCACAGGCATTACTTCCTTGGCATGTCACATCTTACCTGACACCCTACACCTGTCAAAGGCCCTGCTGCCATCATCTCTGGGCTGTAATAAACCACCACAAATACCCCAGGGGACAGGGCTGCGATCCAGAGCCCCATGTTCCTGATTCTCAAGAAGGAAAGCTGGAAGCTGGTCACCATCAACGCCACATTTCTCCAACAACACCTGCTCAGCGCTTTATCCCACTCACAAAGGAAGATCCTCAGAGGTACCTCCAAGTGTCCCTGCCCTGACCAAGTCCACCAAGAGCTCTCTCCAGGGCAGGACACGGAGCAGGGTTCTGCCAGCAGCAAGGCAGTGGGTGTGCTAGGACTCCATCCCATCACGCTGACAGCTCTGCCTCATTGTTTCCCCCTGCAGCCATCTGCTTCTCGTGCCTTATTCTGAGATGGCAGAGCTGCTGTGAAGCAGCCCACCACCTCCCCTCATGCTCACACAGCACCTACCAGCAGCACGGGATGCTGTGTCCCGAGCAGGGACCCAAAGTGTTACAGTAGAACAAGTCATAACACATGGAACTAAAGCTGTTTACAGAACATGGTGTTGCTAGATATACTTCCCAGATATACTGCTGACAAAATAATATCACATTTCATCACAGTTTCCCTGCTGTGTGTCAGCAGCAGAGGAGCCCTCTTCAGACAGTGCAGCTGAAAGCACCGTGTATCAAAGGTGCAGGTCTATATTCAAAGCTGCTGAGGAGAAACAAGGTTTACATTCTGATTAATTGTTCAGGATGAAAATATGGGCTCTGACATAATGTAATAGCTATTTTGGCACAACTTTTGAGGAGCATGAGTAAGCAGCCTCTCCTAATTGATGTGCAGATCCTGGAGTGGGTAGTAACTGCATAATAGCTTCATGTTGTCTTCTCAAAGTTAACACAGATGTGAACCCTGTCAAACTAGACCACAGTGACCAGCAGCAGCTACTCATGGGAAGAATTTAACCCCATTTCATCCTTTATCTACACTTTCTGTCCTCCAAGGAAAATGGATTAACACAGGACAACTTGGCCATCACAGCCTCAGCCAACACAAATGGTCCCAGGCCTCCATGGTGGCAGGAGGACTGCAGCAGTCCATCAAAATCCCTTGGCTAAACCAGTTACCATCCAGCAGCAGAGCAGACAGAGCAGCCAAGTGTGTGCTTAGACAACAGCCAGCATGTTTTAAGACAGCTCAGCTTAGTTTGTAGTCAGAGGGGTGAGTGTTATCCTGCACTACGTGGTATTTGCTGTGAACCAGGACTTTGCACACAGATAACTCCTGCTGTAGAGCTGACAGCAGTAAATTATTACACAGAATTAACTCAACTATGCTTGAGCTGTAAGATGATTAGCTCGGTGAGCCTGTATTTTTGGGTCATGGTTCCTCTGGAGTAAGCATAAAGCTCAAGAAGAGAGCCCTGGCAGGTTAACAGACCACTGGCATATCCTTCTTGTTCATTTCAGAAATTCAGTATGTCAAAAATCAGACACAAAGTCCTCAAACTGGATTCAATGGTGAAGGTGTCACTGGCTGTGTGGTACTTGCCACACATTCTACTGGAATGCTGGTTTTAAGACAGCAAAATTCAACCTAATACAAAGAAACAACCACAGGCCAGCAACCATGCAACTCACACATGACTTCTAACATGTTTTTATAAGGTCAGCAACACGATTTTAAGTTCCATCCAACCCAGCATAACTGCAAGCTGCCACAGCAGGAGGAGTCTGGCCCACAGTCTCCTCCTGGGTTGGATCTTGTAACTGCGTGGCCATAGCACAAGTCAGTTCTGTCAGCAGATAGAAAACCTTTTATTTTTGAACATGTGTGGTCCCTTCCCACCGAATCAGTGAGATAAACCAATTCTCCTTACAGCCATTCAGCAGCCCAGGACTGAGCAGAGCCATACCTTCAGAGATCAGGTGTAGCACAAAGCCACACCCGTGTAGTGCAGAGTCCTCCTGACACGCGTGAGGTGAACTTTTACCCCACATTACTGCCTTGAAATCAAGTAGCTAAGTAAGTGATAAGAAGCTGTTTTTTACCTTAAATCACTCAAATGATAGCAAAAACAAAGCCTCTGATTTCACACACCTAACTTGGAGAGGAGATGGTTGGAAAACACTGAGCCTTCTGCATCTTCGCCGCCAACATTTTCTGAAGTAGACAATGACAAAGAATTGGTAAAAGTGGACTTCCATGTGAGAATGCACATTACAGGGCAAAAGCACAATGGACAGCATTGCTCCGCAGATGTTCATGTTCTGAACTGGATCTGTTACACAGTCACTGGTTCCCAGACCAGAAAGAGATGTGTGATCAGCATTTTGTGCATTCAATGTCCAGTATAAAAGGGGAAACCTGTGTTTTATCCTTGCAGTCACCCAAAACTCTTGGGCAGCAGAAACTGGTGCAGGTTTCCAGTCTGAGAGCCTGTACCTTATATCCAAAGGGAAGTCAGCCTGTATGAACCAGTGTGATGCCAACAGTCCAGCCCTGAAAAGTTCAGGACTTAAAGCTGGCGCATACTCCACACATCACACATGCAATAAACTGACACTGAAGAAAATTAAACACATCTGTACTCAGTGCTGGCAGTAGTTAAACAGTCCCCTTGTCAAAGGAGCTGGGGACTTTTCTTTATAACACTAATGGCTGTGGTAGGATGTAAAATACAGACACAGCAGCATGGAAAGCTCCAGCAACTACATCACAAAGATCAGGCCAACTTCTGTGGAGCAACTCTGCTGCCCGCAGGTGTAATTCTCCTTCATGTACCACCTTCTGTGCCTCTCTACAACAATAAACTCCACAGAATATGCTGGAGTTGGGTTCAAACTTCCATTAGAACAGAAAAGGGGATCTTCATCTGTATGCACCTCTCCCAGCCCCTGCAAATGCCTCACACCTTTTGGCAGTTGTACAGTCACAGCCATCCCACATCCAGATTTCAGAAAAAGCTGTACAATAAAATCTCAGTGCAACATGACAAATTACAGCTCCACTACTAACTCCCAATTTAATTCAGAACATCCCTTAACCTTGCAAGTGCAGAGGCAAGACAGTGCCTTTAACACACTTCTCATTAGGAACTCAGCTCCCTGTAAACTGCATATAATCAAATTTCTGCACTACCCTGTTTCGGTTTCTCATTACTGCATATCTTTCATGTTTTAATTCACATGACATTAGATTTGCTGCACTAAATGAGCACCTTCTGAACTCCAGAATAAAATGGAGGTTAATTACTAAACCAGATTTTTAAGTGAGAGTAAAACTCTATTAATGCCTAAAGCAATGCTAAACTTGACAACTTAATTGAAGTTGGGCATTGCAGAGTTAAACTGCCCCAACAGCTTTATTCAAGCTGCAGCTCACACATTTAGACCTCCCAGGATCCCACATTTTACACAGATGTCAGGGGACAGGACTCCTGACCCTGAATGTTGCATTTACAGTGAGCCACTCAAGTGACATTTTGTGATGGCTTTGTGAGCACATGTCCAGACCTCTCCCCACTTGCCTCATCCACACCACTGAGCCTTGGGATAAACATGGGGAGACAATGAAAAGCAACGGGTAAAAAGAGCTCTCACTTCATGAATTATAGGTAGAGGCAAAAACTGCTATCAAGATCTGCCAACATTCAGCATTCACATGATGTTAATTCTGTCACCAAAGCACTGAAGCACCAAAGCACAGCTAACCATGCCCTAAGTATCCTGACTTATACAGGTATTGCTGCTCACTGTTAACCATCCACAGACACTCTAACCTACACAAGAAAAGCCCAAAAGGATTGCATAAATGATAGTATCATTCTCATCTAAAATTGTGAAGTAAGAAGGACCACTGAACCTACAGGGACTCAGGTTCCTTTGGAGCTTCTAGATGGCATTAAGAAATCTTGTCTCTTCCCCAAAAAATGTTGCTTTGGGAAATCACCTGTAACTTTCTGCTTATTTCTCAACAGTTACTGGAAATGCAAAATGAATGAAGTCTGGAACAGTAAACATGGCTTATTTTCTATATTTGATGTTTTGCTGTTGCCAGTCAACTGCAATTATCCAAACATATCAGAGCTGGAGAATACACAGAAATGAAGGCAGCCTCAGAAAACACAGAATGGAGACTGACCATGGTCACCTTGATGGCTGATACCAAGTAAACCAAGTGAGACTGCTATGGCAGGACATAGCACTGTATTCTTGCTTGTTATTCACAGTGTCATTGAAAATTTTTATTTAATTGCTACACTTCATTTTATCCTGGAAGACATCTCTGAAATAAACTTTTCCAGTAATTCCAATAAAATTTACTTTATGCTAAAGAACATATTCTTTAAAATCTCCAGTTTGTTGGCCCTTGAAGCTGCCAAAAATAATTTGCATGAAACTAAAGCATGATTCTATAGAGCCAAGACAAGACCAGTCCCAGCTAAAGATTAGATGCTCAAATCCATGTGATATGTATTTAATATAGCTTGGCCAAAGTGCATGGTATGCTGTCCTGATGAACAGAAACAGCTACAGGTTTCAGAAAGCCACTTTGTGCACGGCTCACCAAGGAACCGATTCCAGAATTATCCCAGAGCAAGAAATGGCCAAAGTTCATGTTTACTATTTTGAAAGTAATTTCAACTTCACTGTATGAATTCATAGCAGACAAGTCAGTGCTGGTGCATCAAAGACAGGAATATTTTAGTCAACAGCCTGGTGGAATTACTATACATGCTAAAGAGTCCAGATAACATCGCGAGCGATGAGCATCTGTCAAGGGCTCTGCACAAACAACACCAAGGCACAGCTCTGCAGCACTGGACACAACCTCTGCTCTGAGGCTGAACTGCTCATTAAATGCAAGGTTATGTTGTAGGGTGCTTTGCATCCATCCACAAAGGGCAATGGCAGAGCTAAAAACTAAACGGGGCTGAATCAAGATGAGGAAGAAAACTCGTCAGCCCTTGAGCCACGACTGAAGGGTGCAGAAGTTTTGCTCACCAGGTTTTAAGCTTGACCTGTACAATCCACTGTTTTTAGGGCAAAATGCAATCGTTTACATGAGAAATGCAGCCCCTTGTTTTACTTCAAAAAGCAAAGCTGAGGGAGTGCAGCTTGGGGAGATGCACAGCCTCCTGCACAGTCCATCTTGTGTGCACTGAGACAAAGAACTCAGGAAACAGGTTATGTATAACTCAAAAAATAACCCAAAACAAACACAAAAAAGCTCCACACCTTTTTTTCACTGTGAGGGTCATCAGGACTGGAAGAAGTCATCCAGAGAAGTTGTGAAGTCTGTCTCTGGAGATACTCAAAACCCAGCATGACATGGCACCGAGCAGTGGAGCTGGACAGGATGATCTGCAGAGGTGCCACCTCTGTGACTGAGAGTCTGTCCAGCCACTGGGAAAAGCTTCAGACTGCTGGAAATAACTGTATTCCCAACTTTCAGATCCTGTCCCTGTGACATCCAGCATCAGATCTGACAATATTGTGGCTGGCTTTGAGAATAACCCAGTTTTGGATCCAGAAAGCTGTGGTCATTTTGAGCTCCTTTTCCAGGGAAGCCACACAAACCCTCCCCGTCACAGCAGGCAAACACACATGTGGGGGCTGGAGCAACTGTTCTGTGATACAAAGATGTGCAGATCTAAATACTCATCTCAAACATTATCATCAGGACATCAGAAACTAAACGGGCAGTTAAGTCTTTAGGGAAAAAAAAAAAAGAAAGAAAAACCAGCTGATACTTATCGTCCTTTGCTAAACAGACTATATACCAAAATTCAGTTGGTATTCAGTTGGTATAATTCTGCATCTCATGTTGAAAAGATTATGAATTTATCTTTTTTCTAGCGGGATTTTTCACTTTTCTAAGTAGTATTTCAGTGAAAGTGGAACATATTAAAATCACAGTGTCAGGCTGGAAAGTACATCAGATTTAGGATCTTGCCATATGCTGAACACTCTTCTCCCAATCCAACAACATGGATTTGAGCTCAAACCATGAGCTGAAACTGAAGCACAAATAGTTCTGAGCAGCACAGCTCACATGCTTCAGGCTTGGTGGATCCCTCCTGTGTTTGTTACAGGCCTGGGGCTGCAACAAGATGAAACCTACCAGCACAAAACCAATTGAATTATTTAGGATTCTGAAATAAAGACTACACAGAAGTGTTGTGTTGAACAAAGGTCTGACTGAGGCAGATCTTTAAACATATGCTTAACTTCAGCTGGCATTTAAGTCTGATCTCTTTCAAAGAAGCCTCATCCTGAACACTGGATGCTTTCTTAGCTTGCAGCTCCCACTATGCCAAGGATTTAAAGTAAATTTAGGGGGGAGGACAGTCTATGCAGGCATTTGCTCAGTGAGAATGCTTTTGGGAGACACTATACATCATTTTAATATTTCAATTGCTTCTAAAACCTCAAACAAGCCCAAATTGTTGCTAAAATTCCAGCACGTCAGACACCTCCCTGAAGTTTAGCTCAAATTCTCATCTTTTTCTAACAAGATGCCAGGAAACAGAAAAGAGCCTGTTCCCAAATATTTCAATAAAATCCAGTTAAATTATCCAGATGGTTTTCATTCCACAGAAAATACTAAACCAGCAGTCTGCAAAGCATAGCGTTTTCTAAATACACAAAATAAAGAGAAAACAATGCACAAGTGGAAAGTGCAAATGCTGAGCCCATTATATTTTTGTTCCAGCAGAAATGCAGCACAATCAATACAATCTTGCAGTTCTAAAGGACCCAGCTTTCTGCTGCCAGGGGTGCTCTGCAGCTGTAAGCACCACCAAATAAACTGCACACAATTCAAGCACTTCATTTTTCCTGTGCTACATGCAAAAAGGAGGAACTGCATTCCCACCCACTTAACCTCCAAAACCCAGCATTCCTACAGCACAAGAAGCCAAAGAGCACCTGCTGAACAACCTATGTACTTTGAATGACTCTGCAAGCAGCCGAATTTAGCAAATTTGCTATTTTCTCCAAAGCACAGCCTGATTCTGCAGCTCTTAAATACAGGGAAAACTGTCTTAGATTAAATAGTGATTACAGATTTAGAATTTCAAGAGCTGTGAAAGTCCTTGCCACAGCAAATAAACCCACTGAGAAGGGATGAGGAGAGATACTGCAATTTTCGGTGCTGTGCTATTTAATAAATCTCAATGCAAAGGAATTCAATTACAGATAGGGAAACAAGCATCTATGTAATTACGTAACACCTGAAATCATTCAAATCCATCACCAGCAGAATCAAAAAACTGATCAGCAAGAGATGAGCCACAGAAAAAAAACCTCTCTGCAGTCAGAGATGGATATTCATCCCTTTTACATGGCACCTAACTAAAATGTTTCATAGCAACGGGGCAGGAGCTATCCCACAGCAGGGGATAGGACCGGTTATCACACAAAGCAGCACCATCCTGCTGAGTACACCCCAAAACTGAGAGGAGAAAACAGGCCAGTGAGCACACTCAGTACTTAAACTGAGCTTCTCACACAGGAAGAAATCCCTGAAGTATTTTCTCTTCAGATCATTAGCATGTTTTCTCATGCAGTGCTGCTGGCTGGGCTCACCCCCAGCCCTGCAGCGCAGCGATGCTCACACTCCTTGGGGAGAGCAGGACCCTGCCAGCTGCCCTCTGTGCCTCCCTAAAACAGCTCTCCAGGCTGCCAGGAAAAGCTCTGAGCATGGAAATGGTGGGATCAGCAGCTGATAAAGCCACCATAAGGTGCCCCTGGTTGAAGCTCACTGCAAGAGCCACCTTTTCTTGCTCTCAGCAGCTTCGTTTCACAGAGCTGGTGCCCAGCGTGCTCTCAGCACAGCAGAGCAGCATTCAGGAACACAAGATCACTGGACCTGTTTCTCTGCAGGCCTGTTTATAGTCTCAGATGGTGCTGCAAGGCAAAAAGTCAAATGGTCCCCCCCAGTTCCAAAGAGCAAGTGCCTGAAGATCCCACCTGAGAACCAGGAACACATCCCAGACTGGGGCAAGAGACCACTGCAGGCACAGACAGGGAAACTTTGCCTTATGGACATCTTTGCACCCCAGCACAACTCTTACAAGCACCTTCATTAGAAAGGCTAAGTGAGGGATAATTATGACTCCTCCACAAAGGAGGACTGCTCTGGAAAGACAGCAATTACTGCCTGCTTGGAGGGATCTCTCCCAGAAAGCAGGGGGCTGCTGTAAAGGTGGGGCAGCCAATTCCTTGGGAAATACCAAAAAAGCTGCAAGGAAGAACTCCTCTCCAGCTCTGAAAATGTCCAGGCCCCTTCCAGCCAACCCTGGTTTTCTTGTAGGGGCAGCTGCAGCACTTTTGAGAGCCTCATAATAGGCAGACCCATTTCACACTTTTCTGCATTACTGGACACACTTGAAAAACACAAAGTCTTTGCTGGCTGGCCCACAGCATCTCCAGGGCCGACAGCCCCTACAGCTTTGTACAGTATCAAAAGTTGCATTAGCTGGGAACCAAATTATCACTTGCACAGTAGTTTTGCAATTAGATTGAAACTGTAAATTGTGCAACCAGCTAAATTAAAAAACAAGTTTGTGATACAGACATAATCTTAATTCAGCTCCTGCCTTACTCACCTTACTCCTTTGTAACTTGTTTCTACACAGATTCAAGCTCCTTTTGCTGTACCACAAACGACTTCACATTCCTAAAAAATTAAGCACTCCTAAGAACTAACGTATGTTTGTCGTCACTCTTAATACCCACCTTTGCCTGAAGCTGCTTCACCAACACACAGCACTGAGAGGCCTTTTGGGCATCAGAGCCCACACCATTCTCAACTTCCTTACCTTCCTGCAACATTTCAGGACTCCTTCCCTTCATCCAACTCTCTCTGCCCCATATATCACCACTCTTATTTTGAGCATGTCCCCATATGTCATGCTGTGACCTCAAGTACAGAAATTTGGAAAACTACCTTTAAGATGGAGCTAAAAACCATTTCTGAGCACATTTTGCTTCCTGGTAGAGCTGTTCCACTTTGCACCAGTAACTACTTTCTGGAGCAAAGTCAGAACATCCAATGCAAGTATTCTCTCCCTTGGGTTACACCAAGTCACCCCTGCCCCTGCCAGGCTCAAACAACATTATACAATGCAAAATGGAGTAGCTTCTGCAAAAAAAAGACACCTCACAAAGCCCATGGTTTATGTTTGGGCACTCCCAAGGACAGTGGGCACTTAAAATCCTGTGTCTTGAGTCACGGTCAGGACTGGAAGTCAAAACTTCTATGTGCTGAGCGGACAAAGCTGGGGCAGGGGGATGTCACACTACCTGCTCTTCCTCATTTCTGTCAGAGCACACCTGCCCTGGGCACGTCACTGCGAGGAGGGTTTAGCAACAGCTCCCCTGGACCCGACACAGCCTCTCTCAGCCTGCCCTGGCCAGCTCAGCATTGCCCAGCTCCAGGCCAGCGCTCACCAGCTCATCCTGAAGCCACCCTGAGTTCTTTGAGGAACCCAGACACCCACCTCGTGGGGTTTTTGTGAATTCCACTAGGCAGCAGAAGGCACAGAAATGAGATGACGCAAGGCTAAGCCGGAGCTCCCCTAATGAGCACAGCCCCGAGTGTCCCACAGGATGTGACAGGTGCAGGGGCAGGCCAGCCCGGCCGAGATGAGGTCACAAAATGAGCACTTTGCACTGCACACTACTCATCTTAAATTCCAAACTCATTATGCACAGGCCTAACAAACAAAGGAGCAGCTTAGCAGATTTACAACGTACCTTCTCCAAGGGTGGAATAATTATTTATCTGATAGCAACCTTCGTGATACAACAGCAATAAATAAATAAATGATCCCAGCAACTCTTGTGAACCGCGCCTGTGGCTTCACTAGACAGACTGACAGCTGGAATGTGCATTTAGCTGGGTGAGCTCGGGCAGAGTTGTAAATATTTGCTACAAATAAAATAAAGCTTGCTAGACTGAGCAGAAACCCAAACACAGTAGTTAATGGCATCCAAGGGACACACTGCAAGAGACCCACAGGCCCCTGAACTCCTTCCAATTTCCAATGAACAGCCCCGAATTTTGTTTTTCCCTTTGCTTTTCTCTAAGACCATTCCCTCCTGCATGTGCGCACATGTCAATTCCATTCTATTTCACTCTCTCAGGTTGCAACTTTCATCCAGACCGAAGTTCACAAACATTACAGAAAGGGTTTGTATTCCTAATTTGGCTTTACAGATGCATATTACCATGCAGCAACACATCCAGAAAAAGCATTTCCAAAGTCATATTTTATACAAGCTTTCTCCTTTATTTAGAGAAAAACCCAAAGAATGCTGAAAGGAAATAGTACATGTGCACAAAACATGCTCAGCTAGGCTCTCCCACTCAGATCCTTTTCCACTTCCATGGCATTATTCTGACCTCCCAGTTTGAAGCCCCAGAACCACATGTTCCCCTTGCCCATATTCCCAACTTCTCACCACCTGACAGCTTCCTCAGTCTGCTCCCACCTTCTCACCCTGAAACAGTACCTCCAGCCCAAGTTTCCTAGCTGGCTGCTTCTCTTCCAGGGAGGATCACAGCAGTTCCTGTTTTATGTGTTTATATGTTACAACAGGACAGCTGGCAGTAAAATTTGTAACAAAGATTGCTCCAATCTCCATCCTACAAAGCATCCTTCACTTGGGACATTCTGGTTGTTCCTACTTCTTGCTACTTTTCTCTCACCTCCAGACCCCAATTCCCCTGCCCTATTTGTTTCCCCCATTCCTCCAGCAGTTTGTGCTGTCACATATTTGCAGAGAAAAGAGACAGCATCTCAGCATTTGGGTTACAGGCAAGCTTTAACAATATACTAAGTTATCATCATTCTGCTTTAAACACATTAAAACTGGCAAGATTCCAGCACCTAAATATCTCAGATTATCAACATCTTTCCAGGAACCCAAAATAACCAATATTCACCCGGATTTTCTCAGAATTGACCCCAAATAAATTCCTTAATGTAACAGTAGGCCAAACCAGGCACGTAATCCTTGCACACAGAGATTGCTTTTGTAGGTTTAAACAGACACAGACGTCCTTTCAAAACTTCAGTGCTCTCTTCAGAAGCAGCCTCACAGGGTGGTCTGAGAAGACCAGACCCCCAGAATGCTCCCCCTGGCCACACCAGCCCAAACAGCAGGTTCAGGTGGGTTTATGCCCATTTTCTGCCAGAAGAGCAGCACAAAGGAAGGTGCAACGTACCTGTGAATTTAGATCAGTATGTTTTGGGGAGCAGTTGAGGAGGATGAATCCAAGTCTTCCCAGAGGTGGCAGCTGCAGCATCGTCCCCAAAGCAACTGTTTCCCTGAGTTGTAATATCCCTATGAAATACCAACTGCAGGACTGGGCTCCAGCCACCTGACACTGCACCTGAGGTGCTCCAGAGTAAGAGAAAAAGGGTCTAAAACAAAGGCACTTGTTTGTTCTTGATGCTCATTTCTGCATGGAGCACAGAATCCACAAACCCCACATCTGCAAATGTATGTCTGCCTGCATTGTAAAGGAATAATCTTCATGGGAACTGATTTAAAAAAAACTTGTTTACAGTTAGAGGCTGCTAATTACAACATTAAAATACTAACCCGAACCCCACATTACACTTGCATTCTGTTTTACATAGCAGTACACGTAACAATCATCACAGCAAGCTGCTCTGTTGGCTCATGCTGCAAGAAGTAATTATATATCACAGCAACACAATTTTGCCCTTCAACCTGCCAGTCCAGTCCATGCAGCAGCTGCGAGCAGCAGGGCAGGGTGGGGGGGAGTCTACAGAGAGTATTTCTACATAACCACTTACCACTGAAGGAAAAAAGCTAAAAACCACCAGCCCCTGGCTTGCATGCTTGGCAGAAAGCTGCTAACACAAACACTAGAGCAGGCCTTGCAGCAGGGATGTTACCAGAAAAAGTGAGCTCCGTCCAAGGGCACTGTCAATGTTGAGGTACTAGCTGAGAGTTGTAGCGCAAGCCCTCCTTAGTAATTGTCACCTTTTTTGTGCCTGTACCAGTGACACCCACACTATCCTGTTTCACCTGGACACTACTGTGGCCTCTCTGAAACACCTCTTCTCAGGTGAAGCCCACAGGTAGCAGTGACTAAAATCTATGCAAGTCACAAGGTGAATTTCTGGGCAAAGACACTGAGACAGAGCCTTTCAAAAGGCACCCAGAACTGTTTGTGCCCACCCACAGCAAGCAGAGCCTTGGGGTGCCTAACACTGAAAACTGCACTTAACTCCTGCCTCAGATGGACTGGAGAACAGGAGCACCTCTTCCAAGACTTTGGCTCCAGTAACCCCGAATATTTCAATCTTGACACTCAAAACAGCATCAGCTTTTTCACAGCTGTTGCAGATAAAGCAGTGGCATAATTATATTGTGAATATGCAATAAAATTCATTTTCCTGTGCTAGTTTTCTTTTTTTTCACCAGTATGAAATGAAGTGTAAAACTACACACAAGCCATCAGTTGTGCTGTTACTGTTTAACTAGAGATTATAAAAAATAAATCATCACAGCTCTTGTATAATATGATAGTGATGCAACAGTTAACTGTCCAGCAAAATCTGCCATGCCAGGCTGCTTAATCATGTTGTCTTTGTTCCAGCAAAAAACTATATTAAAAGATAGTTAATTTTTCCAAGCAAAAATGTTACAGCCTGTGTATTTCAAAAACTTTTTGAATCCAAAATAGAACGAGACAGACAATAATGGCCAAGAGCCTGACCAGCTTAATGGAAGTTGGACTCTCATTTTGTTCCCAACACTGAAACAGCAGATTGTTCACAGAACACAATTAACAGCCAACACACAATTTCAATTTTTTTAGCAGAAAAGTAAACAGAAAATTACTCCTTCTGTTTGATTTTCCAAGTCTTAAAGCATGTTGCTTTTAAAAGCAAATGCAGAAACAGGACAGCATCGTTAAGTCAGAACAGGTTTCTCCTGTGCCCTCATTTTTAAGCAGCTGTACTGATTTTTCCCCAATCAACTTTTAATCAGAGAACAAGTTTAAGAGGCTGAATTTGCTTGCAAAATAGTGCATCTGCAAATCTCTTCTGCTCTCACTTCCAGTTTTCTTCTAGATCCTGACCAGGCTGTACAGCAGGAATTAGTCATGCTGCCTACCACCGTGCTGGGAAGGACTCTGATACATTGCCCTAAGTGCCAAATAAAAACATACACAGTGCACAAGAGGCTCTGCAATTACTTGTTAATGACAGTGGACAGATTCACAGCAGCTCCACAAATTCTGTACCAGCAGAAATGACCTCCACTCTATGTGGGGAAATGAGCAGTACCAGGGGCAGCCCAGCTCTCCATCAGCAGGGGCTGCACAGGCTTATTTTCAGCCTTTTAAGAGACAGAATATATTGATTCAAATTATCACCTGGAATCTGCAAACCAACGGCAGCCAGCTAGGGAAGTTTCCAGCTCACCAGAAAAGCATGGGTTTATTTCAAGCAGAATGCATACGTACTTGTACACAACTAATGCAGCCAGCAGTTTGATAAATAAAAAGCAAACACATGTGCTTGCTAAAAGATGCACAGTCAGTGCAGCCAGCTCAAGCCTCAAAATATCTGTGCCCTCTCTGATCAGCTTGGCAGCCACACAAAACCCTCCCGAGGAAAGCAGGCCAGGGAAGCAAAAAGGTGACGCTCAATAGTTCGTATCAAAGCAAATGCTGAACTGAATTTCATGGGCTATTTCTGTTTCCTTGCTAAATAGCAAAGGCCTACTGCAAATAACAGAGTGAGAGTTTTGCAGGAGAGAAAAGGTCACCCAGGATCTCTCACCATGGCAAATGCAGTGCTACAGACAGGGAGCAGCACCGGCTCCCTGTGTAAGGAAATATACGGAAATACCACTTATTGTCTCCACATGTTTATACCACAGACACTCCAACAGCAGCCTTTCCTTTTAAGACTGTTTTCAAAAATAAAAAAGCACAAAAAGCTGTGGTGAGGGTTTCCTTCCCAGAGCAGCGAATTTGAGGTGCAGAATAAACATGGAATTATTGACTCAGTCGCAAAAATGTTACCGGAGAGATTTCAGAGACATACTTCTGGCTTAGCTCTACTCCCACTGACGTCGGTTCAGACTTTTACCACTGATTTCAGGCAGTGCTGGCCTACGTAGCACTTCCAGCTCAGCTATTATTACCTTTTACTTTAAAATATGTAATGTTCCTCTGTAACAGACGGAAAAATATTTCAGGAACTTTTTAAATCTGTTCCTCCAAGATACATTTTGATTTTTTTTTTTTTAATCACACTGAGACACGGTTCCTGGATGCAAGAACATGTGACCTGTTCTAAATAAAGGATATTTTCCACTTCTTGCACAACTGGAACAGATATAAGCAGTAGCTTGAACAAACTGCATTGCAGAACCCAACCAGAATATAAAACACTTGAACAAGATCCATAAATAGCAGTAATATGAAAAGACTACCTCCAATAAGGCACAAACTCAATGTTAAGCCTAATGTAATCAAGTTCAAATTCAATCACGCTGCAAAGTTCATTTACAAAATTAAATTTGATCATCTGCAGGCTAAGGCACTAGGGCACTTCAGAAGAGTCCTCTTTGGCTCCAGAGTAAGCACGCATTTAAAAAACGTGTGTCTATATGGTGAAATTAATATTTCCTCAAAAATCATTGTATATTAAAAGGGAGGCTTTAACTAAATGAAAACTTCAGCATTGAGCAGATAGGAAAAAACAAAAAAGGAATGCTTTACCGAGGATCCTAACTGGAGAGAGATGAGGCACCATCTGATATGAGTAAAATATTGAAGGTTTGCACAAAGGAAAAGGTTTTTGGACAGCAGGAATGAAGAGAATTTTATAAAGACATCACTGCTTTAATAATGACAAACTCTACATCCCAATGTTATTGCTCATAAAACAAAAATAAGCCTCCTAAGAAACTATCATGCAAATTAAATGCATTTCCTAATATTTTCTTCCACTAAAAATACTTCAGTAACTGCATCATTCAGGTGCTTTTTAACCAGTCTGAAAACACAGCCAAAAGAAAAGGGCACAAATAGCAGTAATTTATCTGCAGGTTTTATTAAGGGCATGGCAGTAAATTACAACAGCTGACAATAATTTGCTGGTGCTTGCCATGTCACACAGACCATCCAAATGGAAACACATTGCAGACAACAAAAAAACATGGAGAAAATCAACTTTAGATAGAAAATTTTGCTGCATTTGCCACATCTGGGTTGGTTTAGAGTGCCCTGTGCAATGGCAGGCTGTAGAGCCTTTACCTCCAGACACCAGGTTGACATCCAAAACATTGCCAAATGATTTAAAGTGTCCACATTGAAGATGTAATTCAATCCTCCAGTGCCCTGCTGACTGTGTGCAGACACGTCAGGACCTGTGTTTACTTTTAGCAATAAAACTCCATCAATTTCACTGTACACTGCTTGTTCCAGGAAACAAATCTTATTTGCTTGTTCATTACATAAACACATACATATTTAAGTGCATGTACTTGTAGATTAAAGCTATTAGACTTTGTGAATATGGCAGGAGAGGAATAAAATTTGAATATGAGGGGGAAAAAATAGATCTCATTGTCTTGCTGGGCAGCCTGAAAGCCCATTTTCCTCCCACAGAGAAAAGTGACTCTGGAGAAACCAAAGCAACTGAAACATCATCTCAGTTTTCAAAGACATTTGACCATGGCAAATTCCAGAGATCCCGTGAATGTACGTATTACTTTGCCCAAGGATCCAACTCCTCATGAGTCGGGAGGGTTTGGGAAGTGTGGGTTTGACTGATCTATCTCAGCCCCATGCATCCTCTCCACCCTCTGTGATTAAAGCTTTTGCTAGGCTTACATTTTAACTTGGCCTCTAGCACTCAATTGTGGCTTGGCCTAAGTTAGTACAGTATTTACTGCAAAAAGCTTTTATTATTGGACCCCTTGCGGCTTTGGATTGCAGACTTGAATTATGAAACAGGGATGGAGTAACTGCGAGAGCACACTGGAGAGGAGAAATCTTTAACTGAATGTCACATATTGGAAAACAAGCAATCTGGGAGGAAGCAAATAGGAGAGTTACTGGGAGAAGGATGGCAGTATCAGCAGGGCTGAGCTAAAATGGTCAACAAAACTGCTTCTTCTTGGTTCAGAGCACTGACATTCTTACCTATTTCTGAGCAGGATTAAATTTTCTCTGTACTCACTGTTTCAGCTGCTATGAGTAAGCCAAGATGCTTCTCAACTCTTATGGTTAAAAAGACCAGAGAAAGCCCTGAATGTTGCTAGGAAATCAGCAGTTCTCACCAGGGAAAAGAACAGATTGCTGTTTAGACTCAGCTCCTCACATCAGCTCTGGTTTGCCTGCTCCCCAGGCACCCTTCCAGAGCCAGGCTGTGGAGAGGGTAAGAAAGCAATTCCCATGGCCACAGTCCCACAACTACACCACGCTGACCTGCTACTCACTGCTATGCAATTACCCCTGATTTACATCCACAGGAGAAAGCAGCAGGGTGATGCTGATACCCTCGATAATCATCAGTCAGACTGGTTCCAGGCCTGAGCAAAGCTGAAGGGCTACAGAAGTCCTCTGAGATAGGATCATGAAACAAACAGGTTTGGGAGCAACTTCTGCCTCCTGTTATCGTCAAGTTTTATCAGCCTGGCTCCAGGGACAGGTTTATACGGACCTGGCAGGGCCCCTGACTCCTTTGCATCTTCATCTCCCACAATACCAGGAAGACAGCTGAGACTCTCCCTCGAGGTACGAGCGGTACGTGAGCTGGGCAGGCTCCACACCAAGGTTAACATGACAGCTCACTATCTGCCAGAAAAACCATGGATTGCTCTTCCACCCTCGGGGCTGCCTCTTCCCTCACACACGGCTACATGTGGAGGGGCACGAGGCAGGCTGGGACGAGCTGGTCCCTGCTCCAAAAGCTGGAAATCCTGGAGGAGAGCACCAGGGCAGATGTTGGCCTGAGGCACCACCAGGACATCAGGAGGACAGACCCCTTTAAGCCCAAAGAGTGCGCAGTGCTGTCTCTGCAGGAGTATCAGGTAAGGATGAACTGGGGAAATTCACTCCAGGGAACTTTGAAGTGACAACAATTAGAAGACAGTAAAATACTCCAGCGTTTCATTAGAGAGTTTATTCACTCCTCCCTGAGAGAGCTGAACAATGAACAATGCAAGGCTGCATTTGGGTCCCAAAGCACCAAGTCACAGGAACCAAAAGCAGTTGCAGCATCAGTGCAATGTCAAATGCAGACCTGCCACCTAAGCCCCAGTGCAGACCTGCTCTCCATGCTCACACCAGGAAAGCACAGACAAACTGCTGACTGCAGAGAGGACAGCCACAAAGGGACAACTCCTGCACACCAGTTAGGACACACAGCTGGTACAAACAGGGCTACTGGGCCACAGCACAGCACTCATGACTGCTGCACTCCACTGGCAACACAAGCACTGAACCCAAAGCTCTGTGTGTCTCTCAGCTGCCTCCATCACAGCTGGAACCCATCAGTGCTGGTGAACCCCATCTGTTCTGCACATTAGCCTGGCTCTCAGATAATTACCTGGGTAATGGCAATTTCCCTGCATAACCTCAGGGAGCAAAGGAGTTCTGGCAACTTCAGTTTGGTTGGATGGCCTGTCAGGCTGCACATCAGCACGACCTGCACCATTTGTGAGCCAGACCAGGGGTACAGTGTGAGACAGGGCTGCTGTGAAAACGGGCCATGAGAGGCGGCCCCACATCTGTCAGCCCTTGTCACAGCAACAGAATTTTTAACACCTTTTACTACAAACCTTCAGTGTTTCTGAAACATTCAGAAAATGATCAAAAAGTCATTTATTTACTTTGAAGTTTGTCTGACAGGCTGTATAATCCAAACTCATTCTAGCACTTCTTTTTTTAACATTGACATTCTTATTTATTTTTCCACTACACACATGACGTACGAAGAGCAGCGTTCAAAACTAAAATGTGAATATAGAGACAGGCTTCCGACAGACCTGATTACAAACACGATACACTCGCAGCAATGACCTTATATTCAGCAGAGTGCTGCTACGGAGAGTGTTGAGGTGAAATGGAGGGTTCCTTGAATGAAAACACAGACGGAGAAACGTGCCATAGCTGACAAGGAGGATGCTCAAGGCGCGGGAGAGCACTGACTTTCTTCTTCCAGCAGTAGGACGGACAACGGGTCGCTAACAGCCCTCAAGGGAGGGAAACACACACAGACCGCCTTATTTCCCTTTACAGAGCGTATCTACGCGATGCAGCCGCTCCAGATAAGCAAACAGAGTCTATTTCAGGGAAGAACCACTCTAGGAAGAAAGTGACCTACCTAGCAAAACTTTTCAGTCCCCAAGCAAGTAACAAACCCGCTGAGGCTCAAAAAAGAAAAACAAACACACGCAAAAATAAACCAAACAAGCAACCAAAAGCCAAACAATCCAGAACAACCTTAGACGCTACGGGACCTTGCAGCTCCCAGACCGTGCGCAGCTCCGCGCTCGGACGGGCTCTCGGCCGCGGCGCTCAGCGGGGCAGGCGCGGCCCCGGCCTCGCCCCCACTCCCGCCGGGGCTGCCGGGCTGTCAGCCGGGCCCGCACGGCCAACAATGCCCTTTACATAACGCGGGCCCGGCCCGCCCTCCGCCAACAACGCCGCTATTATGGCACGGAGCGCTCGGCGGCCGCCCCGCTGCGCAACGCCGTCCGGGGGATGCTCCGCGCCCGGCCGGGACCCGCGCCCCACCTGCTCTTGAGGGGCTGGCTCTTCAGCTCGTAGTACGTCTTGGGCTCCTCGTGGAACTCCTCGCCCACCTCGAAGTCCGGCACGATCCCCGACTCCGCCTGCATCGTCGCCGCGGCCGCTGCGAGAGGGAGAGACGGGAGGTTACGGCTGCGGCGCCGAGCGAGCCCCGCCGCGCCGCCCGCCCCGCGCCGCTGGCTCGGCTCACACACAGCGCCGCCCGCCCCGCCTGGGACTTGTAGTCCGCCCCGGGGCCGGCCCGGCCGCCTCCGCCCGCCGCGCACTACAAGTCCCGCCGCGCCGCGCCGGGAGGGCAGGGCCGGGCCGGGCCGCCGCTGTCAGCCCGAGCGCGGGGCCGCCCGCCCGGCCCGTCCCTCCCTCCCCATTCCCTGCCCATTCCCAGCCCGGCCCGGCCGTGCGCGCCACCTGCCGCCCCGCCCGCGCCGTGACGTCACGCGGCTCTGACGGCACAGGTGCCGCGCGTGACGTCACGCTGCCCGCAGCGGCCGGGCCTGGGCCCTCCGCAAAGCGCTGCGGGTGTCCCGAAAACCGCGGGGTCGTTTGGGCTGGAGGGGACCTCTCCTGCCATGGCAGGGACACCTTCCACTGCCCCAGGCTGCTCCAAACCCCGGAGCCCTCCAAGGCCAACCTGGCCTTGGGCACTGCCAGGGATGCGGCAGCCACAGCTGCTCTGTGCCAGCGCCTCCCCATGAGGGAACAGTGTCCTCATACACAATCTAACGTGCTCGCTCTCAGTTTGAGTCCATGCTCCCTCATCCATCCTGTCACTACAGGCTCGTAAAAAGTCTCTCTTTTTGTGGGCTCCCTTCAAGTACTGGAAGGGACCAGCTGCAAACAGCATTCCCGCGCTGCTGCAGACCTGCAATCAGCCCTGCCAGGGGTCCAGTTAAAACCCAAGAGTCCAAACCCAGTGATGGGCTTGAATGCCCACAGCAGAGATCATCAAGTGGTGACAGAGCGTGGGACATTTACTGTAACTTACTTTGACAGGTACAAAAGCAATGAGCATTTGCATGCCAGGACTTTGCACTTCTCCAGTTAAGTTCCCAGCACAAGAATTGACAGCTCTAAGTGGCTTCCTTTGAACTTTACCTGCCTTTATAAAGAGTCCAAAGCTCGTCAACATGGCAAAGAAAGGTTCAGTAGAATGCAACCTTTGAAGCCAGCTGGGCTTCTAAGGAAATCAGCAGTTATGCTGGCAAATCAGTTATTTCCAGCAGAAATGTTTCAATGCCATCTCATCTTGGTGCTGCAGGAAGATGGATTTCAGGAATGGGGCTCTGTCCCTGTGCTCACAAGGGGCCTTTTACCAGCACTGACTGACTCAGGACATCTCTAATTTCCACTTACAACAGGGATGGCAAGAAACCTTCCCCAGCTCTGTCCTGTCCCCTTACCTGCTGTGACATTAGGATGGCAGGGACCACCCTCAGTACAGAAATTCCATAGAGAATTTCATCCGTGGCATTTTCCCAGAGCTTTGGCCTCACTTAATGAAGTCATAGCACAACTCAGAGGCCCGGGACACTTGAGAACGCTGTGGGTAACTGATGCCTAATAACTGTGGTGCCAACATATCACAGCTAAAATCACACCACTGGAACACCAGTGACTCTAACACACCAGAAAAAATGTCTTGTCTACACATCCTTTTCCTCCATCACAACTGCCAAAGCTGCTCAGTGCTGCACCAGGGACTGCTCACACCTGGGCAGCCAGGACTCCTGCTCATTTCAGGCAATATAGAGGATTTGATAAAATAAATGCAAGAATTTTAACTTGCTTCAGAAATTTAAGTCTCAGATTATTATGCAGCTGCCAAACTCCAAGCAATGACTTAATAGCAAGTGTAATTACTTTAATGAATCAGATACAACAAATTGGATAATGCCCTGAAGAATGTTCTTTTGAGCCCACATTGGCAGATGGCTGGGATGGCTCGACAGAGGAGTAGGCTTGCTAACAGTGCTTTGGGGATAAAAAAAAAAGGCAACCAACAAACAATTAAAAACAACTTAGAATAAACCCACTGCTAGCTACATTTACAGCCTGAGCCTCTGTGGGTTAGGGGGTGTTGCTGAGGAGCTGTGTTTTCACAAGTAAGGAATCACTCCATGATTTGATGAAGGCAGTAAACAGCAGGACTCATCTCTTTGCAATGATTTTGTTTCTATTTTTCCAGGTGTAAAAATGAGATATTCTCTTCTGCTGTTCAAAATGTACAGCTTATGAGCCTTCAGCTCTGCTTTAATTATAGCACTAGTTCTAAAGAGCAAAGATCTCTTATGCAAATACATATCCCAGGCAATGCTGCCTCACTTGAGTTACCACAGCTTCAGCAGGAGCTGTGTGTGCAGCTCCCAGGGAGAAAGGAATCTGGTTTACCTCTCATCAGACCATGAAACTTTTGTTTCTGTCTTGCAACCTCCGTGCAATATAAAGTTTTAATCTGGTGTTCAGATCAAGGCAATTTCTCATTGCACCTGGGCTAGCTGGGACCTTGACACTGCTTTGCTGAGTCATACAAAGCGTTCTATTCATAATAGAAGTCATCCATGTTTATATCATCATTTTAGAGTTCATCTTTCAGGGTGAAAGAACAATACTTCCACTGTGCCTAAGCAGGATACTAATCCGTAAGCATGCCCCAAAACAAAAATGCTTAAAATTGAATCTTATTATGTCAATATTACAATTAAATTGCTATAAAGAAAATTAAATTAACCCCAAAATATATATCAGGTAAAATTTAAGATTAAGTGACTATTGTGTTGCTGCAGGGTTCAGATTTCTATAGTTACTCTCTATAGCTGGAATTCTGTACAGCTCTGTTGATTGCATTCCAGTTATGAATGTCAGACCGCTTTAGGAAGGTGAGCAAGAACAATTATCCAGTTTAGCAGTGAAAAACAAAACACAGAAGGGTCACTTGTCAAAACATCAAATCAGTGGCAGAACATGAACTTCAATCTAGCATTCACATCATGGGCATAACCTACTGAGACTCTTACTAGGAATATTTCTGTAGAATTGTCACTCCAAAAAGGACACTGGCCTATGAGCAAGTCCCAAACACTCTCTAGGAGGTAAAGTCAGGTTTCATAAGGGATGTATTCAGATTTAGGGCTCACAGGGAATGCTCAGCTTGCTTTTCTATTGCTTGAAAGCAAGTTCTTGCTAAGTCCTTTCCAGAGTTGGAAATTAAACCAGCAATAAAGGCAGTCTCAGTGTTTATGTGACACTTCTGTCTCATTTTTCACCCAAACTAACACAACTCCCTCAAAAGCCACGATCACTTGTGTGTGGGCTCCCCAGTGTCGTGTAGACACTGGTCAGCATTGTTCAGTTATTCTTCAAATGATGGGTCTGATTTTGCTAAAGCCATTAAAGTGCATTCAGCTTATTGGGCAAATTCTCCTTTTCAGCATGAATTCCCATCAAGACTGAGAAAGCACCACAAAGGTTCAGGAGACTGAAGGACTTTGGTTGTGCAGCTCCTGAGAAAGGTTTACCAGGAGACAGCTCTCCCTCATTCTGAACCAACATTTCCTGTGATTTCAGCAATGCTTTTCAGATACCATGGGGCACAAAATTTAATGTGCAGCAAGCACACTGAGCAGAGCTGCTGCTTTTCCCTCCCCATCACTCTTTGCAATTCCCTTATTTGTAATATCCTCACTTATAATTCTCATCATTTGTATTTTTCTTCCAAGTACCATTTAAAATGATTCTCCCATCAGCAATGTTACTCCAATCACAGTCTGGGGATCTCTAGTTGACAGCAGGGAGCAACAACATAGATTGATATCTCTATAAGTAGGCAAAAAATTGACACACAACTCAGCAGAGTTCCCAGTTTGCAAGAATTCCCCCGCACCAACTATTTGTGCATTCATGTGAAGAGGAAAGGAAGCAGTCAATGCTGCTATTCAAAATAAAAAATAAACAGACATGTGATTTAATGGTGAAGAAAGTTCCCAGACTTTTGCATTCATACTCTGCATTGTACACTGTGAAATTCATGAAGAGAATGCAATTTACCCCTGCAGACTAAAAGACAAAAAGTTATCATTCTTTATCTCCCTACAAGGAAGAAGACTTGGTAAAAGCTTTCAGTATTGAGTATGAAAGAAAGGGGGCATTTAAGTGAGAGCTTCCAGTAGCCATGGAGAGGTTCTGTGAGTCTCACAGGAACATCCCTGTCCCATTTCTTTGCTCCACCAAGCACATATAATGCCAGTTAAAATCTCCCATCTCCAATAACTCTTTTCTTGTCCCAGTTCCTTTTTCTCCAGCCACACTGGAGCCTACTCCCAGCCTGTCACCCATCTCTTTCCTTCCCCAGCTGCCATCCCATCTCTTTGCCCAAGCAAGACATTTTCCCTCGTTTGGACTTCAGCTCCCTCCACCTCCCAGTGATACCCACACACTTTTATTTAATCACAGTTTCTGCCTACCCTGAGTGCTGTTTGTTTTTTCTCTAATAAGGTTCAGTTTTTACTCTTTCTGCTTTCCAATCAAGGGTTTTCTTTTCCCCACTCAGGAAAAGAAACCAAACAATCTCCTCTCAGCTCCCTACAGATGGGACCTCAGAAGTGTAACAGACAGGAAATCCTGCTTCCATTCAGGGTGGAAAATGCCTGAGAGGGATGAAACTCATGGACATTTAACTGCTGCTTTGCTGTCCATATACCAGGTAGAGTTTTGCAAAGAATTATCATTTAGCCTGATTGTCACAAGAGCAGGACATGACATATCTCTGACATACACGAAAAACAGCAGCCACATACAGCAAGATAATTTTTCCAAGCTTTGTAAGTTTTCAGGCAGGGCTTTGCTAGACAGCCAGAAACAACCAGATGTTTTGAGAAGGAATCCAAAAAATCATATTATGAGGGAAAACAACAGGTCAGCTACTCCATGTCTCAGCAGGGCAGGCCTGCTCTCCACAGCCTGCCCCACACAAGATGCTAAGTGCCAGGTATAGTAATTCCCCTGCAAAGTTTGCATTTGCTTCTCTTAGAAAAAAGTTTGGAGTTCTCAGATTGAAAATAGGCCCCCTTGTTACATGAATACACCAGGAGAAATAAGCAGAGTTCATATTTTAAAATATAGTTTCTAAGAATGTGTCATCAGTTTGGAACAAAGTCTGAAACCCTGTCAGTCCCAGGGTGGTTTTATCAGCAGAACTGAAGGAGATTAATTCTGCAGCTGGGGCTCCCGAATGAATTATGTTACTCTAATGAATCATTCACTAATTCCTAGTCCTCCCTTTCTTCATCTCTGCCATATTTGGATAGGTAACAGAAGAATTCAAGGGGGAACTGGACAACCTCTCTTGTTCAATACCCTTGTTTTGATTTTCACATGTTCCTCTTTCCAGATGCTAACTCATGACACTGGATAGCAACAGCAGTGGTGGCACAAACAGAAGCTGGAAGAGCAATGTCATTCTGACTTGGCTTTAGGGCAAAAAAAAAAAAGAGCCTAGACTGGGATTAAGTCATTCCCTTTGGTTCTTCATCAAAAGAATTGCCTTCATGATTTCCACGCCAGAGACTGAGCCTGGTGCTCGAGGCAGATGTTCCTGGGTTCAAACAGAGGGTGTGGGGGGTCACAGCTGCCTCTGCAGGGACAAATGGTCAGTCCTGCATGGTTTGGGGAGGGACAGGACCTGCAGGAAGGAGAGGACAGTCTGGGGACTCCTGCCTTCAGTGCCTGACCTGGAGAGCAGGATCTGACCAGCTCTGAGCTGGGCTTCCAGCCAGTAACACCCAGTCAGCTCGGAAGTGGTGACTGTGCATTTGCAAGGGGAGAAGCAGGGAGTTGGCCTTTTCTTTGAGTGAAAGCTGAGGTTCTCCTGGGCTAGAACAACTCTAAGAACCACTGCCTTGAGAATGACAAATGCAAGGCCAAGGACAGGGTTAGAAGAGCTGGCAGCAGGCTGTGTATCATCAGCTACTCCTGGGGACGGGAGCATATTTCCCCCAATGGGAAATCATTTGGGTCTTGCTTCTCAAGGCTCATCCTGCTGAGCTCTAGTGGGCAGGGAAGGATCCCAGCAGGTACCACAGACTGGCACTTGGAACAGCCATGGACAGGCTGGCAGCAAGGGCTGGAAACTCAGCAAACCTCTGTGGAATAAAGTTTGTAAGGCCAAACCTCATGTGGCCAACAGGCATTGCAAATCCAGTTAATTCAACTGGTGCAAAGGCCAGAGTAGACATAGATAAACCAGGTTAAACTCTCACTTATGCTGATTTAATGTAATTCAGTACAGCATCAGTGGTAGTTAAACTGATTAGAGAGTTAACTGGTTTAAATGCATTTGCCCTAAGTACTGGCACTGGTTTAACTGGACTGCTTTAAAGTGAAAAGCAAACTGCAGACCTGTGCCAAACTTCCTCTGTTGTATTTAAACCAGCACAACCTGTAGAGACATGTGAGAAACTGCTTTTAACCAGGAGCAAAGAGCACTGAGAACAGGGGACTTGGCCCAGCAGCCCTGGTCTCTGGTGCCTTATTCTCCTCAGCTTTCCTGAGAAACTGAGCCATCTTCACATCAACAACACTCAGGTCTAAATTTGCTTCCCAAAAATCCTATTATAAAAGGTGAGATTAAATCACAGCCCATTTTTAAAGTACACAATCTCATCAATTCAGAGGGAAGGTGTTTGTTTCCTTTCCCACTGCCTAATAATAGTTTTGAATGGAAAAAGTAAAGATTTTTCAGTGAAAACTTGATCAGGCTGTTTCTATACAATCCCATGAGTGATTCCTGTGCTTCATGTGTCTTTTGAGATATTTTATTACAAGCACTACCTGAAGAGAACAAGACCTTTTTAACATTAGAAATATGAATATTAATAGTCACAATGAGTTCAAATAGCAAGATTTTCATATTTCTGCTTTCCAACAGGCCTTTACACACACATCATGAAACTAAACCCTCCTCAAATGTCTTCAATTACTCACCTGAAATCAGAATATCAAATATTATTCTAATTAATACTAAAATATTCTCCACCTGAAGTCAGAATCCCTCTTTTTTCCCTCATCTACTATATTCCTACATTTCTATGTCACCACCTAAAGAGTTTGTCTTCAAACAAAAATTAAGCATTGAGAGAATCACAAATCCAAAGCAAAATAAAAAAGTCTTTAGTACATAAAGCCTGCTGAGACTTGTGGGGTTTTTGAAGCAGAGGATTTAAAGGATAAAGGCCAATTTGCTGAATTTTTCATGCTACTTTTCACACTCTTGGATGTACAAAAAGGATGCCTTCAGCTAGCAAGACAGTGTGGCAAGCATTTTAAATCCATATTATACAGAGGTAATTGGCAGCATCAAGGGCCAAAACTATGTATAGTTGAGATCAAAACTGCCCATATATAAAAAAAAACTTCCCAAAACTCTTCTTGAGTGATCATAAAATGCTCTGCTCAGAACGTGTGCCTACTTCAGATCCCCACAGGGATGTAATACTCTTTTTTCCCCTTATTGTCTCAGCAGGCAGCATTTGATCTGAACAGGCTTTGTGAGGCCATGGCATTGCCTCCATCCACCTGGAAAGGATCATTTGCCAGAGGATTCTTTTTGTTTAACAAGGCTTCATTAAGAAAAGGGCAGTTAAAGGCCTGTGAGCCCAACCCAACATGCTGAATGTGAATCCATGTCCTGCTTGTAAAGAAAGGCCACTCAGCCACAAAGAAGGGATGGCCCTTCCCTTAGTGCAAATCCAGGGAGGAGTTTAAATGTTTGCTTCAAATATGTGTGTACAAGAAGCAAAAAAAAAAAGAGGCAGCTTGCCCAGTAAAATGCCTTTGTGGCTTTGCCCGTCTGTTTGCATCCCTCCATCAGCTGTTCCCCCACATTTCCCTTAGTTCTGTGTTCATCCAACACTCACATTCCCATCAGTGCCAGCCTGTGAGGAGGATGGGGAAACACTCTGGGAGGAGCATCAGCGTCCCCAGACACACATCCCAGCCATGTGCAGTGCATGGCCCCAGCAGTGCAGCTCCAACCACGCACTGCTGCTTTCCATTTTGCCAGGCCTTTGGGAAGCACCATTGCTCCTTTCTGTGTGGGGAGAGCTGATATAGAATAGCACAGCCTGGACCAAACTGCACAGAGCTCAGTGACTCCATGAGCAGACACACGGCTCAGCCTTCCACACCCTGCCAATGATGCAGTGCTGAGAGCTGGGTACTCAAACTGCTTCAGATGGCCTCAATTTTCTGGCAGAGCAGCTTCCATGGATATGGCTGAAGTGAGGTGACTCCTCTCCAAGGAGCTGGTCAGTCACAAAGTCACACCTGGAGTTCATCTTGTCTGCTTTCCCAGCCATTTGTGCCATTACTGGGGTAAAATGAAGTAAAAAGTTCACTCTGTACAGCTGTGGGGGAATGGAGGAAACTCTCCAGTGATATCCATGGAAAGCCATTGCACAGCAGGCCTCGAGGAGAAGTTATAGCAGCACAAAGGCCTTGCTCAGCAGCCAGCCAAGGGTTGAGTCTAGAGCAGCCAAAGTTACCTGAAATCCACCTTCCCTTGCTTACCTGGGCTGCCCCTGCTACAGACCTGCCTGCCTGTGGCATCCAAGCAGTGCAGAGCAGCCTTGAGTATCCAGGAACCTCACACCCCTGTCTGCACCCACTAATTAGTCTGATTGTTGTCAGAACCCCCGGAAATCTTTTACATTTCAATAAAGGCAAAGAGGAGGCTCCAAGTTGTGGCTCACAGATGCTCTGATACAAACCAGTGGGAGTTCCTGTATCATTTAGGTCTGATCCCTATCAGGGGAGAGGTATTTCTGAAGCAGATTGTTCTGTCTGGAGCTGATAAAGCCTATCTCAATTTTCCCCAGCAGTGGCTGGATTTACTGGAACCAGGGGTGTATTGGGGGAATAAGCACAGTAGGATCACAGCTCAAGATATGTGGAAAGCCTGGAGAAGGTGCTGTCCAAGCCCAGGAACTCAAGTCCTGCTTCTCATAAAGAGCTAAATTTTGCCCTGTTCATGCCAGGTGATTACAAGGCACCTCAGTACCTGCCTAGCCCTTCATGGAAAATCATCATCTTCCCCATGAAGAAGGGTTTTTAACCAGCTGCATTTCTCATTGACGGCAAGTGCAAAAAGCACCACTCAAACCACTGTGATGTCCTTGCTGAGGACAGCCTTGATGGACCTGGCTGAGATAGAATCAAATATGTGGTTGAGACCAGCTCTCATGACCCTCTCCAGAGCAATGCACCCAAGGTCAGATATCACCTCTAGAATAAGGGTTTCTTTGGGTAAAGATGTTTCTGTTTGAGGCATGAAAGCCCTCAGGTCTCTACTACCAGACAAACTATGGAGCAAGAAGCACACAGTCCCCTGTCCCTGCCCTGGTGTAAGCATCAGAGAGGTCAGGGCTGCTGAAATCTGTTCTGAAAGCCCAAGGAAAGGCCACCTATTAGTGACACTAACTTGTCTCAGGCAGAAAATAAATACATTATTTATCATTTCTACACATTATTAGCAGAAGCAGCGCAAGGTGCAGTCACTGGCACTTTCCTGTATCCTAAGTGTTCATCAACCTTTCCTTGATGTTGGCAAGTCTATTAATAAAGTGTTGCAGGCAATCAGAACTGCTCCACCAGCCTGGGAGGGGGAGTGTTGGTGACACTGTGTTCCAGCTGAAAGTCATGTAAAATCCTCTATACCTTTTTCTGAAAGACACCATCATCAGCAGCAAATGTAAATGTGCAATCACAGCACCTTGTAATTAATGGGAAATCACAGGCCCTGTTAGCACTGCAGCTCCTCTTCCACTGCTGGTGAGTGAGCAGGATTCTTGCCCAGCTTGGGCATCACCAGTAAAATTCAGCACATCCAAATGTCAGGAAACAAGATGTCACCATGTGCTGACCTTGCCCCTTCCCAGGTTTGCTGTGAGGCTGAGCTGAAGCCACCCTGTCCCTCAGCTCCCTGGGCGATGGAGAGGGCTCTGCCCTGGACCTCAGCAGCAGGGTGATGCCTTTGCTGACTGCAGACACATCTGAAACCCCACGTCAGCACTCTGGGGAGATGCTGTCTGAGCTCACTGCAGTCTTAATACTGGAAAGATCATGTAGGCCTGATTAAGAAATAGTTTTATTCTTGAGTCTGTCTTGTTTTTTAAAGCACCCAGGAGACAACAGAACCACCACATTTCCTCTTACACTCAATTTTCTGATTGGGGGCCTGAAATACTTACTGCCAGATGTTGCCCTGTTCTCATACAGTGCATGTGACACAGGCATTAATGCCAGCAGCTACATTTGCCTGTGATATCAGTGCACACAGCAGCCAGGAGAACGTTCTGGGGCAGCTAACAGGCCCATACATGCAAGATCATGTATTTTAGATAAAGTGTTTTGGTCCTAAACATGCCTTGCCTAAACCACCAAACATCAAGCTGCCTCTGCTCAGCATCACACCACCCCCATGTTTATTCTTTGTCATTCTTGCCCATGCATCATGCTGTTGGTGACATCTAGGTGTATTATTTTAAGTGAAAAACTAACAGTGGGAAAAACATATCTATTTCACTTATCCAAATTCTGGCTGGGATTTCTATGATATTTTCTAGAAAATTGCATTATTATTGTGAAGAGAGAAGTATGCTAATGCCGTGCCATTGCATATATTTACGGTTTCTCCTACACTCAGCATGAAGAAATAATTCACCACAAGTAATGACATTCTGTTCCCATTCCAGCTTTGCCCACATCCTCAGATCTCCATGCAGCTGCAGCACAAGAGATCAGAAACAAGAGACACCCAGAGGACAAGAGGTGCTTGCTAACAGGTCTGGGTGTGCACCCACAGCTTCCCATGCTCCTGACTCTTTTGGTTGTCCCTTCCTTCGTTATGTCAATAAAGCCAAGGAAAACCCACCTGAAAAGCACTTCAGCAACACAACCAGCTGCTGTCTGGTTCTGGACCCATCAAAAGCTTGCAGGGAGCCTTCCAGTACCAAACCAGAACAGAGCAGCAAACAAAATGCAAGGAGTCTTCAAAGACTCATCTGGGATATAAAAGGATCTCCTGGTGTAATGTCAATGGATTGAAGATGCTAAGCAAGGAGGACCTCACTGTGCTCCCTTGGTCAGAGAAAACCCTGTGTTTGTTCTCTGCTAGAAAGAGGACATGAAAAATGAGAAGGAAGCAGAGGGGAATTCCAGAGAACTGAGTCGGGGGGCAGAGAAAAAACTGTTGCATGTCTGGCATGCACCTGACTGACATTTCACTCTTAAAAATGCTCCCAGCAGATAAATTCAGATAAAGGGGCAGAAGTCTTATGATTCAAACACGTGTTGAATAAGAAACCACATAAATGAAAATATCAAGGATTCACTGACTGATGAAGCAATGGGCTCTATTCTGTAAACATATTTTCAAAGGAAAATCATGTGCCTTGTGTAAAAAAAAAAAAGTTACTTTCTTTTGGCAAAGCCCTGTGAAAGTTCAGTCAGCCACATCCAGTTACTCTCAGTGGGATCTGAAGCTTGCTTTTTGCTGCTTTAATATCTTAAGGTTCTATTTATTCTAGCAACATTGTCACATTCTGTCCATTGAATGTCACCTTGTGGACACCAGGGGCTCCTGGGCAGAATTGTGGGGTGCCACCAGGAAACCTCTGAACCTGGGTCCTGCCTTTCTGGCTCTAAGCTGCAGTCAGAAAGGCAGGAAAGTCCTTCCAAACACTTGCTCACTCACCAAAATTAGGTCACTAAGGGGGAAGAAATGTCCCTGAAGCCTGTAACAGTGAGAAACTTCCTACGTGAATTACGTGGGACTGGCAGCCTCTACGAATGCCACTCAAAGCACCCTCCCACCTCCAGGAGTCTATGGAGAGGGCACAGGCAATGGGATTTTTCCATTCTCTAAACAAAGTTTTTCCTTTCGCCCATTCCCAGCTCCTCTGAAACGCTTCAGAGTGGGATTTATTGAAATACCTGTGGACTGAGTGCCAGAGGAGCCCAAAATCTCTGGTGTTGAGAGCTGCCATCATACTTGGCAGCCCAACATCTCTGCCCTGGAGGTACATGGATCATTCTACACAATGGGTCCAAGATGTCAAGCAGCTCTTTTGTGATGGCTCTTCTACACAGTCAACACAGGAAGCTACAAATACACTCCTTAGAGTCATCCATAAAATGGTAAAACTAAGCATTGCAACGTGCTTGACAACTTTTGCAGTCTTCAAGCTGGTTGCCATGCTCTGAGCTGCCAGTATGGGCACTCTAAAGCAGGAATTCAAGTACCATAAGATCTATAAACCCTATTTTTCACACACATTGCTTCTCCTCGCTTCTAAGCTCAGTCAACAGAACCCAGAAAATGACAGGAAGGAAATCAGTTCAGAATAGAGGACAAGAAAGCTTACCAACTAAAATCACTGAAACACCTTTGTTTTTCTGGCTCTGCAGAAATGCCAGCACAACCTTGAGGGCATTTATCTGCAATTTGGCATTAGTGTGCATGCATTCCTGGAGCTGCAAACCAGAGGCCCCTCAAGAGCTGTGTACACCCCATCACACACGCACAGCTGTTTACTCATGTTGAGTACTGGTGCCTGCCATGAGTAGCCCTGTTGTAACCAGTGACTGCTTCCTCAGAGTGGTACTGCCCAGCATGAATAAGAACACCATGGCTTGGAGAGAGGCTGAAGGTGTGCAATGAAACCATCACTGAGAGCAACCAGCTTGTTCTTGGTGTGGGGCTAATTAGGATGTCCCAGTCACTCTCAGGACACTATTTTATTCTTTTTCAAGGGCACCACTCTCCTTGAAGGGTCTTAAAACCCATGGAAGGCTTCCTGCAGCAAGGACCATCACTCCACAATCTGCATCCACAGACATTTCAAGCCTCTTTTCCCTACAGGTGTAATCCCAAACAGTCCAAAACACAGATGCACTGGAGCACATCAGCTGACTAGAACCAAAAGTGCTGTATCTCAACCATCTGTTAAAAAATGTGGGACCATTGACTCATTAGTTTCATCTAACTCTACCAGCACAATAAAAAAACCACACGCCTTCTGGAGAACAATATCAACATGTGTGGGAGGATATCATCTCTGCAACACGGGGTGGGATGTTGTAGTTAAGAACAACTCTCTGAACTCTGTCAGGTCAGAGCTGCAGTAGATTGGCAGCATTGCCATGGCTTTATTGGGGTCTGGATCTGTCTCTTCCCTGGAAATGGGATTTGGGTCCTCTCTCTGACTGGGGATCTGGTGGTACAAAGCCAGGTGGGAGTTTGTCTGCTTTTACCACTCTATTTTAGAGCAGTTCTTAAGCAATTCATTTTCAAGCTGAAATTACTCAAAACCAGCAGAAAGAAGATGTAAGCAGCAACCTCTCCCACCCCCCTGTTGGGCTGTCCCTGTCTCATCTGGCAAGTCCCGATTATCTGGGATTGCAGTAATTCTGGAGGATTACTCACAGGCCGACCACAGCCACTGGCAACAACTTTTCCAGACAAGGAGGAGTGAAAGCTGGTGAATATGAGTTTAGCAGAGAGTGCCTCAGTTCAGGGGAGCTGCTGAAGAAAATATAAATAACGAGGGAAACCAGCCCTCGGCCGAGTTCAACCTTTGAAAGTTGAAGTCTCCTGCTCATGAGCTCACCGTGCTCTGTTGAGCAAGTGGAGGGGAAACATTTTCTCTCTCCAGCGTGACTTGAAGAAAGGAAGTTGTGTGGGCAGAGGCACTGAGGTGACTCTAAATACAGTGATGTCTCCTTCCCAGGCACTCAGGCTCAGGAGCTTTTGCTTTCTTCCACTTGGGGAAATTTCAGTGGCAAGATGTATGGAGGGAAACATTCAATACCTCCTGCTCTGCAGGCATTTATTTCTATGGCCAATTATGACTCCAGCCATGAAGTTTTTATTGCTACCTCTCATGCAGATTATTTATTGTAACTTCCTTTTTTGAGTAGGCTGTTTATTTTTAAGCAAGTGCTGTTACATTTTTCACTGCATTACTAATAGCCACGTGCTCTGGCTGCTGAAGCTGAATAAGCTGATGTAACTGTAAGTCAGGATCTTAGATCCTTCCTTAGCCTGTCCCCAAAATAAATATAGAGGGTGAACTTGGGGCTTTCTCTAAGAGGCCTGTGCACCTTCAGCTTGGAGGATAAGGTAGAACCCTGCTTCCAGCACAAACATCAGGGGTAGGACTGAGATTGAAGTAAAACTTCTACTATCAACAAGGCTTTGCAAAGTACAGGGCTAAGGTAGAACCTTGCATTTAAAATTACTTTTGCCCCTTATTTATGATGCAGCTCTTTAAGCTAACAGTAATTTAGGAAATTCTCATCCCAGCTTTGGACACTGTTTTCCAAAGCCCCAGCAGAAGGCTGACTGTACTCTCCAGCTCAGGTAGTGGCATGATATTGTGGTGGGCATCCAAGCACTCTCCTGGTACTGGGGTGCTTTGGGGGTTCCTTGGCCCATGTCCCACAGGACCAATTCAAAGCCCCTCCTCACTAATGCTCTCCACCCACCAGAATTTTTTTATCCTGCTGGGAGTTTCTGACAACATTTTTGGGTTTTGCTGGGGATTTTTTGTTTGTGTGTCTAGAAATGAGGAAATAAAATTGCTCTGGGTTTCCTGAACATGCCTTCCTCTCATGAGAGGAGCTTACTGGAAACACACATTCCTGGATAGGACAAACAGCCCTGGGCTGCGCTTGCTGGGTGCAGAATGAGCCTTGTTGGGAAACAGATGCAACAGCCAGGCTGTTTGGGGTGTCTCCTTACACTCCTCTGTGCTTTGCTCTTGGGCATTGAGCAAGATGGAGCAGGGCCAAGGGCCCCAGAGCATCCCCAGCCTCAGTCAGACATCCTGCCATGCCCAGGGGAGCTCCCTCAAAATCCCTAATCTGCTCATCAGTCTGACAAGGACCTGGTATTGGGCACCTCCACTCCTCACAGAGAAAAGATATCAAGGACACCATATAGACCTACAAGCAGTTTTTAGGTTATTCATGTTTACAGGTCCCTGAGGTAAAATGCCCCTGTTCAACATCATTTCTACAATATTTCTAGTTGCTGAGATCAGTTCAAGATGTGCTACCCACATTTTCAGGTGATTGGTGCACCTGTCTGGCACCTCCTATATGTTTGCTGAAAAATAAATCTGTTCTCTACTGCTCTGAGTGAAGATTTACTGGGATGAGTACACTCTGAATTCCCCTGCAGCTCAAGTTTTGGGATGGGCTTCGAAACCAATATGCTTTGGATCAAGCCTTCAGCACATTGCTCAATTTTCCATTCTTTGCAGGAAAACAGTTTACCAATTATAGGGTGGAAAAGGGCAGCAGAGAGGTTTCCAAACAGCTCTCACAGCAGTGTCAGTCCTCTCATTTAATGACCTCACCAAGTGCCACCACTGTCCCAAAACTGCTGTGTCCTACAGCTCTCAGATACAGAGGTCACAGCTGAACTTCCTCCTTTTCTGGGATTAAATCACAGGTTTTGACCAACTTCTATAATTAGGGAAGGCTTACTTCCCCTGACTCCTTTCCATCTGAAATGCCTCAAAGGCTCTGTGCAAACTTGACATTTCTTATTTTAGCAAGGCAGATTTACATGGGAGTTTGTGTTTCCCCTGGAGCACCAGCTGAGCCCATTGCTGTTCGCTGGGCAACTTCAGCCCGATGTTTGTGTGATTAACAGCGCGGTCTGCAGTCAGCATCTGAGCCCTGAAATCCACATTTAATTCCCACTGCTGCCGTTCTGGCCGCCTGCAGCAGATGGTGCTGCTGACTCGCTTCCACCCTGCCCGGAGCTCCAGTCCTGCTGGGGAAAGGGGCCAGAGCACATCCTTTCCACCTTTCTCTGTGCTTCCCACCCTCCAAAACCTGTCCAGCACTTGCTACACCCCTACCAGTCTCCAACTAGAAAGCAGGCTGGGCACAGGTAAGTTTTAGGATAAGTCAACCAAAATACGCACAACCTTTCATTTGCTGATGTGTATGATCCATTTTGGGAGTGAAAAAAAAAAAATCTTACATGGATATAAGTACACCTAGGATCTCACCCTAAATAAAATAATTATTTTTGGCCTAACTCCAGTTCCCAATCAGAGATTTTACCCAAAATTCATTAGGGCACCCCCCTTCTCCCCCCAGTGAAAGCAGGGATTGAGGTCTTTCAGGAATGCCACACGAGAAGCTGATTTTCTATCTGACACCACCTGAGCTGAATCCCTGTCCCTTGGGAGGGGATGGGCTGGGTATCCATAATGTCCTGGTTTGGGCTGGGATAGAGTTAATGCTCCTCAAAGTAGTTGGTACAGTGCTGTGTTTTGGATTTAGGGTGAGAACATGATTAACACTGGCGATTTAGTTGTTGCTGAGCAGGGCTGACACAGAGTCAGGGACCGTTCAGCTTCCCATGCTTTGCCAGTGAGCAGGAACACAAAGAGCAGGGACAGCTGTCCCAAAGAGGCCAAAGGGATGCTCCAAACCAGAGAACGACCCACTCAGGACACAAACTGGGAGCCACTGATCACTGCTCAGCAATGGGCTGGGCATTGGCCAGTGAGTGATGAGCAATTGTAGTTTGAGTGATTGAGTTTTACTCTTCTCTCTCATTTTCATTCCTATTATTATTAGAAATAATATTATTGGCTCCATCACCCCAAGATCAGACCATGTCCTGGGGCAGCTGCAGCTAAGCCAATAGCTTATTTTTCCAAGCTCAAGTAGAAATACCAAAGTGGCTCTATGATTTTTCACCAAATCAATATCTGAGAGCATAAATTCCCCACCACATAAAGCAACATATCAGCTCTAAATAATAAATGAGGTAGAAGTGTACAGCTGGTTTAGAAAGACCAAAGAGACCAAAGCATTACATCATTTCCTGTCTGTTGCTAAATTCATAAAAAGCCTTACCTTACAACCAATCAGCAAATCCCACTTTTCTGTGGTGTAACTCCAAACTCAGGACGTCTGTCTCATGTCCTCAGAGATCTGCAACAAATATATGAAATATGTTATTTTAAATTAGCTTCAGTACTCCAGCAACCAAGTCCCACCCCAGGCTGGTCCCCTCCACCAAACTCTCTGGCACAAGGTTAATTTGAGCAATGTAATTATAGGAATATATATGTGTATAATCACCATCACATTATGTCATCATCTGGTGACATAACACAGCATCCTTTCCCTCTAGAACTGAAGATGCTGTTTTCACATATCCACACTGAAATACAGAGGAGCCACAGGCAGGAAAAGTAAATGTGAGCCCTCTGAGAGTGTTATTTGAGAGCAGTGAGTTCAATATTTAAAGCATCCCTGGCTGCAGGTGCAGCTCACTGCAGTTACCAACATTTCCCATGTTAGACAGAGAGCTGGTGCTGACCCCAAGGCTTAAATTAGTAACAAGATTACTCAGAGAAAAGTAATGTTCTGAAAACCTTTATGGGACAAGGAAATATGCCAAAAGTAAGCTTGGCCAGTGTTCTTAATAGATAGAAACCCATTTGTTTCTTTTTGAGAACTTAATTAAATTTCCCATGAATTCATTTGTAATAACAGTAATAAGCACCATATATGGAAATCTTCAATGAGCCCTTAGCAAGGTAATTTCCTGAATTTAGCTTATATCTTTGTAATGTTCAAAGCCAGCTAGGCTCTGAAGTACAGCTGGTGTGCATTATTCCATCCTGAGTAGGAGGGCGTGGATGGAATGGGTAAAATAAATTACTTTGGTGCTTTGACACCAGGTTTTATTGCCTGCAGAATGATGCTGGATCGTATTCAGAAAAGAATCAAGCAGAGAGTTAACATGATTTCTTCTGTTTAACAAAGAGACTTTGGGGAGGGCAGTGCATATGCCTTACATACTCCAACACTCTCCTTCAGTGCTCCCTGGCCCTCAGTGAGGACCAAGCCACCTGAAATCAAACAGGACAAGCTGGAAGCTCTCCTGTGCTCTACAGCCTTGCTGGTAAACCACAAGAGGAGAAAGGCAGAGGGGGAAGAGCTTTCTTCCCATCAAGGGATTCACACACCCAATTTACAACCCCACCTGCTTCTTGGGCCTTTTTCTGTGCTTCACATGCACAAACATGGTAAAAAAATCATAAGATAAGTGTCAAAGAAGAAAAGGTCATTGCTGACCAAGGCTGATAGCTGAGAGCAAGTCTCCTTCCTCTATACTGAGGATAGAAGGAGCTTTCACCACCAGCTCCATGTGTGTGCTCTCAGAGCCCAAGTGCTAATTACAGCAGCTGTAATTAAAACTTGGCCGAGATTCCTAAAATCTTAACCTCCCTACCATTGATTTTGGATGGCATTTGGGGAATATTCCAGTCCTAAGAGAGGTAGGGTAAGTCACAGTACAAACAGACACCAAGGGGGTATCTTGGGACACAAAGCTGAGATCAAGAGGTGCCAACAGCCATGGCGCAGCAGGTATGGAGCTGCTCTTTGGAAGTACCACAGGAATGCTGGGCAGGAGCAAGGGGAGAGCCCAGAGAAGGAAATCCCAGAATAGATTAATGGATAAGCTGGGGAAGGTGCTGGTGTTCCCCCTCACAGCCCAGGCAGGGCACTGTAGCTAACACAGAAACAGAGCTTCTGCTCAGAGCCTGCAGCAGCCCAGAGATAAATTAAAACACACTTAAGTCATTCGACTCATGCTCATAGATTTCAATGAGCTCCAAGTGTCAAGAAATCCTCCCAGGAACGAATTCTGTGCTCAACAATGCCAGCTACCAGAGTTCCCACACCTCAGAAGAAAGTGATGTTATATTTTCCATCATTAATACATAATAACAAACCCTCTGCTCGCTGGGAAGCTTCCTAAGCTCTCACAGTGACTCGGCTCAACATCCACAGGCCCGGCAGCACAGCCACTTCATCCATAATCTCCTTTTACAGCTAAGCCAACACTCCTCATGTGGGAACACACCTGCCCCAGGGGTTGACTTACAGGTCAAAAAGGGGATCCCAGCTGGAGCTTCTCTCTTCTTCCTGACTCATCTGCTCCTCCTGAGGAGCAAGGCAGGGTGCTGAGACTCCCAGGGGTGTTTGTGCTAGAGGGAACTGCAGCTCTGCAGTGAACCCCTCCCAAGCACTGCCAGGCAGCCCAGGGAGAGCTCTGCCCCCTCCTGCCTGCCTAAATACCCTGCCAGGGAGAACACACAGCTTCTCCTCATTAGCTCTATAATCACTCCAATAGATTTGATATGTCCCAGCTTTCAGAGATATCATGGCCTTGATTATCCCACCTGCTCCAGCAGCATTATTCTGCTCTGAGAAGCCCAAGGAGGGCCCTGTGATGATGGTGTGGGTCTGCTACACCTCAACATCCTCCTCATTTCACTGGCAGTTTTGCTCTTAGTGCGAATTTTGTTATAGTTTTCCGAGTTCTATTGCTGCCCTGCTCTTTCATGCACATTTTCTCAAGAGTCTTTAAAGTTTCCTTTACCTACAGGCAACGTGCCCACAGTGATCACCCCTGGTTTTACTGTGACACCTGCCCTGGGGCCAGAGCAACCAAGAGTCTCACCACTGCCAGGTTCAAAGCAGAGTGGGACTCACTGAGGTTCATCAGCAAATGGAATTGACTGGCAAACTTGGTGTAAAGAATTCCCTGATGGAACAAGACCCTTGAGTCCTGTCCTTGTCAGGGAAAAGCCCCGTTGGTCCTTGTTCCATCCTCCTCATCCTCCACAGCTCATCCATGTCCTGCTGGGATGTCCTGTGTGTCCCCTCTGGGTGATCTCCTGACTTTCAGTGGTCAGGGGGAGCTGAGCTGGTGCAGGGCCACTGCCAATCTCCAATTCCTCTCATTCATCCAAGCCTCACAGCCATCAGACCCCAGACACCTTTGGCAAGCCCTTCTCTGTCACAGACATCTTTTTATGAAAATCCTTTCTTAGGATTTTTTCCCTTCTGAGAAGCTGGGAGGCCTCAGAGACACAATGTAAACATTGATTATCTGCTGCTGTGGAATGCAATGGGTGGATCCGTGATTGGTCTCGTGTGGATGTTTGGAATTAGTGACCACTCACGGCAGAGCTGGCTCGCTCTCTCTGTCCGAGCCACAGACCTTTGTTATCATTCTTTCCTTTCTATTCTTAGCTTAACCAGCCTTCTGAGATGAACCTTTTCCTTTTATTCTTTAGTATAGTTATAATGTAACATATATAATAAAATAATAAATCAAGCCTTCTGAAATATGGAGTCAGATCTACGTCTCTTCCCTCGTCCTGAAAACCCCTGTGAGCACTGTCACACTTCTCAAACTCAAACCTCACCTCAAGGCCCCCTTGCTGAAGCATTGCCATGTATTTCTTGTTTCCTAGATCATCCAGGTGAAGCTGGGGGAGATGTTCCACACTGGGAAGCTCTGCTCTCCACTGGTTTCTTTCATCCCTCCCTGCACATCCCCAAGGAGTGGCAGCTGAAAAGAGCCAGCCTTGAGAGAGCTGCCCTTGCTCCAGGGACAATATTCTGTTACACTGAGCACATCCAGGCTCTGAAGAGAAATAATTCACGGATTATTGCTTCGCTTTTATAAGCAAGAAAGAACCAATAAATGGCATAGCATTTAATGGTCAAGAAAATGACCTAAACAAAATTGCTGTAGGATATCGTGGGAGCCCAACCTCCTCCTGCCCATTTGTTCTTAGAAAGCAGCACACTGAACCGAGCAACCACAGAATGAGCAGGAGCTCTGTGCAAAGACTCTGTGCAAAAGGGACCCTTTGCATTTGACATTCTCTGTCAGACTGAATTTTAATTACAGCTCCCCTCTGGATCTGGCAGGGAGGGGAATGCTAATGACAAGGGGAGAGGGAAGGGAGCAGCAGTGGCAAACACCAGCCCTGCACTTCATAAAGATGGCAAGGAGGGGTAACCTGGATGCAGACAAGTATAAAATGCTGATGGTTTGTTTTCCCATTTAGGTCCTACTATTTTGGCCCAAGTGTGGGCTCCCGGTTGGGGTAAAACACATGTGAGTATTAATTTAATGAATTAAACCATTGCAGGGTGCAGCCTGTTTGTGACGGAAATCAGGTTTAGTTGAACAAATATGATTGAAGGAAATCAGGCTTAATTGAACAAATATGACCTCAGATCACTCTCCCAATGATCAGCAAGCCATCACTTATGAATTATTATAATCTAATGACACTACTTGCTGAGTGCTGTGTCTCTTATGTCTTGAGTTTTGAGTTTTATAAAAACGTCTTTGGCAAATATCACTTGAAAAATGTGATGGTAGCTCCAGTAGTTCTGGCCATGGTCATGTGCAGGCTCCTTGCATGGAATGAACATTATACACACACTCAGTGCTCTAAAACAACCACAGGCAGCATCAGCAACATCCCTCTGTTCTCTGTCTGGAGAGGGAAAACATCTCAATCAGATGGGGATCATTGAATGTGTGACAAGTATTAGCACAGAGAATATTTGGGATAGTGACACATATCTCAGCAAAACCTAATGAGGACATGGGCTCCATGTAAAGATTCAGCTAAGGACAGAGTGTATTTGGAGCACAAAACCCACTACCAAAAGCTGTATATAGATATTTAGAGGCTACTCAGGCTATTACACCTCCTTGAGGTCTAGGCTGCAGTCAGTCAGGGACACACTATCCAGCTGGGCATTTCAGACCTTTTCTTGTTTCTTCCTCAAAAAAAAAAAAAAAAAAAAAGTATTTCTCAAAATGGTCAAAGCACATCTTTATTTTATTTTATTTTATTTTATTTTATTTTATTTCATTTCAATTTTAATTTTTTAAATTTTATTTTATTTTATTTCATTTTAATTCATCTTTTATTTATTTTATTTTTTTCCTGCTACTCAAACAGCAGCCAGCTATCACAGAAATGCAAAGTCTGCTTCTCAGAGTGAATGGCTGATCTACATAGATTGTGTGACAATCATAAAATCCTTAGGGATCAGAACAAAGGCTTTCACAAGCTTTTGTTGTAAGAGCTCGATCTATTCCTGAGGGGAAATTCTGTGTTCTGTTGCTGTCTGCTTGCACAATAGAAAGATGTTTTCCCTGCATTATTGGGGTTAGTAATGCAATGTTTGCTATTCCATCACTGGATGCTCCTGCCAAAAGAATTTGTATTACCTCTCATGCTACTGATAACGTGGAGTTGCTTGGGAAAAGCTGTTTCACCCAGAGGAATAAATCAGGCAGGAATTCCATAAAATTAAAATACCATTTAAAGCTATAAATTACCTGTGACCTGCAAGATGTGTTCCTGCGCTCCATTCTTATTTTCTATAGTTTATTTTCTATAGTTTTTATAATTTATTCTCAACTTATTTTTCCGTCTCTCCATTATCCTATTCTGCAAGTAATAATTAATTCATTTAAAATTTCCCAGTGTACAAAAGTGGCTGGTTTATGCCATCTAGCAGTGATACAAGATAAGGTAAGATCTGCACCTTCTACATTGCAGCAACACTTTTAACCACAGCCAGAGCTTCCTTCACTTTGGCATCAAAGGTACCAAATCATTTCTTCAGTAACATTTCTTTTTGCTTTTTGCCAGAACAAGATGATCCCAACAAAGGAGAAACAGAGAAATGAGGAGCCTTATTCCTGAAGTGTCTAGGAATTCAGGATGGACAACTAAGTTACCTATTCACCCTAAAATCTTATAATTTCTACATTTCTTTCATTAAAATGCTCAGTCATAATGTATTGCAAGAGCAGGGGGTTGTGGTTTGCCTGAGAAAGTCTAACACAATCTGAGGGGCTGATCCAGTCCTTAAATGCATTAGCAGACAGGTTTCACCGAGCAAGAAGAAGATAATTTTTTTTTTAAAGTAATAAATCATTTATTTCTCCTTCACTTACATTTTGGAGGATGGTTTTCAATACCCTGCTATGAAAGCAGAAGAGCTCCTGGTGTAGTTCAAAGTGTGGCTGCGTTGATGTAAAGGCCTTTGGACCAGCTGGGAATGTCTCTGCATTACAGGAGTAATTTTCAAAGAGATTTTAAGCAAAGAATACTCATCCTTCTGGATATTTTTATATAGATATGTGCCACATTAATGTCTATTTACTCTCCCCAAGCTGCAGACTCAGCAGTGTGGCCCCAGGCCAGCCCCTGGCTCCAGGCAGGCTGAGACACTCTGGCTCACACCAGGATTTCATGTGAATTCTGCTCCTCCCAGGTGACCCAGGGAGGGAGGAAACCCCAGTGGATGGAGCCACATCCCCTCAAAATGGCAAAGCCACAGAAGTGGAACTCTCCAGCTGGGCTTGATGCTATTTTCTCCTCCTGTATTTCAAGTATATCTGAGTGGGATGGGGGCTGAGCATCCACCAGCCATCAGTGGAAGAGGGAAAATCAGCCTTTAAGTCAGCACAATTCCCATCAGGCAAACTCCTAATTCTCCCCTAATTGAGCCTGGCAGCTGAAGCTGGATGAAAACCACGTTGTGTTCCATCCAGCCTTTCAAGGGGTCTCTGCTAAATCAGAAAGAAGTACTTTAATCTGTGCTGGGAGAGATTTTAAGCACAAAACTGTGCCTGGAAAGTCAAATCCTTTATGCATCCCTCAGGCACGTGAAAAGATCTCCCCCAGCAGAGCAGGGGAGAGCTGAAATCTCCTATAGCAACTGGCCAACAGCAACAGGAACAAACAGTCTCCTGTCCCATTATTTCAACTCTCTGCATTATCCTGTGAGAATAATTCCCAAAACCCAAATAAACCCAAGCAGGGATGGTGGGAGGCTGATGGAGCACGAGGTTCAGGTTCTGCACCCTGCAGGATTCAAGTCAGAGGCAGAGATCAGGGTTTGGTGCCTCAGTTTCCCTTCCCCAAAGAGGAACAGCTTTGTTTCCTTTCTCACTCCCACAGGGGATGCCAAAGTCCAGGAAAGTGGATAAGCCAGAGGGCCCCACATGAGTCAAAAATATTGCTTGTACATATTTGTGCTGCATTTGCAAGAAATCCTCTTGGCTTAAGCAGGAATAAAAAGTTGGACAGATATTTCCTGGCATCTTGAGCAAACGGACTTAATATTCCAGTTGGTTTTTATGTTTTCAAATTAAAAAAAAAAAAAAGGTTGTTTCCACTAAAAGGGGCTGACAAAGGCAGGCAGCTTCCCAAGATGAGGATTTTTTGAGCATTATGTGAGAGATAACAGAGGTCCTGCTGTGCTGGAGCGCCCATGGTGCTGGAGACCTGTGTGAGCACAAAGCAGAGGAGCATTTCTGCAGCCAGGAATGGCCAACTCCTCTCAGCCCACACCTTCCTGAGGCTTTCCAGTGAGGGGAATTATCATTTAAAGTTCACATATTAAAGCAAAAACCTCCTCCCACCCTCAAACCTTCCCCATTTCGTGCATTTTTCCTCCTATTTGGATTCTCTGGTTGGATTTTCCCCCCTGGTGCTGCTTAGAGCAGAGAGGATCCATGTCCCTGTGCTCCCACTCTCCCTCTGTCCAAGAAGGAGGCTTGAAAATCCTCACAAAGTGCTCAAAACAAAATTTATTGCTTTTGTGCAATAAAAAGATTACAGCAGGAGCAGATAACCCTTTTCCTTGGTGCACATCACACACCACCTCTGGCAACATCATGAGCTGCTGCTTGCAGTGCAGGTTTCCTCTACAACACATAATGGAATTCTGCCACTCAGTGCCTGGAGGGGAATGGACTGTCCTCCTTCATGGAAATTAGATCTGTGCAGCCCTTGAAACACCTGGCTTGGTTTGCACTCAAATGCCACCAAAATATTCACATTTAATTGGGTAACTGTCCACACAACTCTCAAAATGGCTTACTATGAGAAACAAGGGCAATTTACTTAAAAATTAACTACTCAATTGGTTTCCATTTAAAAAGCAATGCTCTGACTCCAGTGACAAGCTTGCTCATTTTTCATCAGTGTTTTATGCATGATCCCACCACATGTTACCATTTTCTCTCCCCACAGCAAAGCCCAGGGAACAAAAAGTGCTCTTCTATGCCAGCCTTTTGTAAGCCAGACTTGTGCAAAACACAGAAAGCCAGAATAATGTAGGTGTGATAAATAATGCATGGCCAAAGTGGCCATACATAACCTGTGGGGCTGGGAGCTGTGCAGCTCTTCATTGTGCTCCTCTCAGTTTTGGTGGTTTCCTTTGACAAGGTTAAAAATAATCATGTCGTCCCAAAATATGCATTTCCTTGCCATCAATTCCTTCTCCTGTGCTCCCAGTGGGTGCTGAGGGTTTGCTGTGAGTGTGGATCCATTTATTCTGCCCTCAGGAGAAAAGCAGGATGCTGACAGCCCCAGCCCTGCTGAAAGCATGGGATGCACAGCCAGGCCATGGATGGCTTTGATCCTGCACCCAACACACTCAGCCACCTTCAGCAGCTCCTGATCTCACCCCAGGATGGGCCTTGCAGGCCAGAGAATAAAATATCACACTAAAACCGTCCTTAGGGGCTGGAGGGTGAGGGATGCAATGTTTGGGTATCTGGATAATGGTGTCCTGCTGCCAAGAAAGAGCATGCATGGGGAAGGAGCCCACAGGCTTTCCTTGGAGGAAACTGAGGGAGTGGGAAATAGTATTTTGAAATGAAAAGGGAAAATTGTTTCAACTAAAACAATTCAATTTGAAAATCCAGCTGCAGGAAGCCTAATGAAAATCTGAGTTCACAGGAGAGTGAAGCCAGGTGGTGTTCAGGCTGCTTCAGGCTTATCACAGCGCTTTACAATCAAATACTTTGATTTTTTTTTTTTTTTGAATACATATTTTGGAGAAATGTCTGTGTGGTTATTTTCTGTACCATCTGGTGCAGCCCAAGAGGATTGTTTGAGGTGAAGGAGCTGAAGACAACAGGCCAACACACACCTCTTTCCTACAGTGCTGTCAAAAGCAGAGCCCCAAATACACCAACCTCCTTGCCCCAGCAGCCTTGTTGTCCTCAAAAAACAATTTAAGCACATTATAGCCACATCAGTGCTTCTGAGATAGGCCCCATCTTTCTCTATGTAATACATCAGAGCAGAAAACAATTATAATATAGAATCTAACACATGCTGTCACAGCTGGAGGCCAACCTGTGCCTCACACATGAGGTCTATTGCTATTCTTTGGATGCATAACTTGATATGTAAAAAAAACAGGTAACATATTGGGGGAAAAGAAAAAAAAAGTCAGTGCTCTTCCTCGAGGATTAAAAGAAAAAATGCACAGAGTGCAGAAAAAAATTACTTCAAGCAAGTGACCTGACCTCAGAAGAATTCAGGTACTTGTGTTTGAAAACACAGGAGGAAACCTGATCAAAAGAAGAATGGGATTATTGTAATTTGATGGTAACCTGAAGGCTGGCCCCAGCCCATCTCTCTCTGAAGCCAGGGCAGAGCTGGCAGTTTCACTGAGGCAGTGACAGCTCCATGAATTCCAGGGAAGGGCTGGAGCTGGGGAGAGGCACAGGTCTGAGCTGCAAGGTGCTACAGGGCACACAGCACTCTCCTCTCCTCTCCTCTCCTCTCCTCTCCTCTCCTCTCCTCTCCTCTCCTCTCCTCTCCTCTCCTCTCCTCTCCTCTCCTCTCCTCTCTTCTCTCCTCCTTTGCCTGTTTATCAGCACTCCATGAGTTATCAGAACAGGCTCTCAGCCCCAGGAATGTGTGATTGCAGGAGCCAAGCTCCCAGCCAGGGCTGCTGTGGGAAGGAGGGAACCTTCCCGTTCCTGCCTCATGGAATTCCTGTCAGTGCTGCTCAGCTCACCCAGAAAATTGGGCCAGGCTTGTTTTACCAAGGTTAAATGCTGCACTGAGTGCAATTCCATGTGCATCTCCCATATTTTCATCTGGAGGGATGCTGGAACAAGGCACCTGCCTTGAAACCCCCTCAGTGCAGGCTGGGACTGGCTCTTCTCCATTCCTGTGTGAAGCTGCTCTCAGTGGCTTCTCAACACAGCAACAAGGAGATCACAGCAGGACAACACACTGTTCTGTAAGAAAGAAGAATAATGAATACATGAAATAAAAAGACCCTTTATTTCATCACAAATAACTATTTATTGATTTCATTAAATATTAATAAATAAATATTTTAAATAAATAAAATTCATAAATAAATATTTATTTATATAATGGAATAAAATAAATATATAAATATTTATTTATTGTATTCCAAATAACTATTTCCCACAACTGATTACATTTGTTTTGACCCTGGCGTAAAACAGGGCTTCTAACCTGCAGTGTGCTTAAAAGAAAGAGACAAGCAAGAAAAAAAAAGTTTAAGAAGACAGCAAAATTGATATTTTGACTATGATGAAATCAGGATTTGAGAAAATATCCCTGAAGAGTGCTGGGAGAATAGCATGGCATTATTTTGATCAAAAGGAAAAAGGATTCTGGAGTCCAGGACCATTTACAACTTAGTGTTGGAACTCAGACATGTTTTTAATGACACCTTTCTCAAAGCAGCCCATTGATTTATGATTTTGAATAAGCTAAGAGCTAAGACCTGGATTTCAGGTAAGATTTTACAGTCTTAAATCAGCAAAAGCAATAAAGCAGTGACCAGAGCATTCTCCCTGCTCTGATTACCTGCTCTGAGACATATCTGTAGCACTTAACTGGCCTGCAGTGATGCCTTCAGAATTAATGTGTGGAAAGGACTTGAAGGATTATTTGGACTTCAGTGTTATGTACAAGCTGAGGCCAGGAAATGCAGATAAATCATAGAGAAAACAATGAGGTTCCTTCAGGAGTGTTTCTATCACTCATTCTTTGATTTAATTATTTGCCTGATTCCAGAACACAACCCAGAAACCACTTCTGATGCGAGCTGTTCCCTGAGCAGCAGGAATTGGGCATGATTTTGATGTATTGATTAAACTGCCACTGAATGATTGGAGATGAAGATTGAATACACTGAAGGCAATCAGATATGATGGGAGCTGAGCCCTTCCATGGATTAGAAAGGACAGCTTTTTCTGCCACACTGCTCCCGTTTATCAGAACACCAATAATGTTTATTACTTTAAGAGTTACAGCTGGCTGCTTAGATTTAGACAAAACTGAGGCTGCATGGGCTCAGCAAACCCTTTTACTCTGAGACATTTAAAGCTGCTGGGCAAGGCAAAGTGTGTGAAAACTGCAAGAAAGGAAATCAGCTACTGAGATAACTCTGAAATGCAGACACCAGGGCAGAGACAGCAGATCCTTCCTGGACCTTCAGATAATCCCAAACTGGGGTACCTGTCCTTCAGATTCACCTGCCAGTCCTTCAATCTCCCCTGTCAGTCCTTCAGACTCATCTGCCACCTTTGCACCCATGCACAGGGAGCATCTTCACAGCACTGGACAGAGAAGTTCCAGCTCCCTCAAAACTTTTATTTCCAAGGGCCAGAGAGAGATGGAGCCCTATAGAGGGCCAGAGAGGGATGGAGGTTTGTGTCTCTAAAGCATCTGACATTTAAAATTCACAGAAAGAGTCATGAGCTGCAAGAAAAGCTCATTTTTTTTCCCCTGAAAATGTGAGGGGAGTTATCTGAAAATATTCTGGGTTTAAATTTCCTGTGCTCTTTTTCCTCCTCCTGTGAAGTCTTCCTGACAGCCTTCCCTCTCTGATTTCAGCAGATCCCCACAACCCCAATTCTGAGCACTCCTTCAAGTAATTACACAGCTCCTCTCTCAATAATGTAATCTCCGTTAATAATTTATGAAATACGTTTGAGTCATCAGACCAAAGAGGTCATACAAAGATAGTGACTGTGAAATGGAAAATGTGTTGCTCAGTTGCTTAATGAATTGCAGATGCATGCTCATAACTTGGAAAAACTCAAGTACATCACATTTTGGGGGACAATAAAGCCTTGAAGTGGATTATGGATTTATGACCACGAGCAAAGCTACAGCATTAAAAAAATATTGTCATTACCTAAATATGCAAATATTCCAAGTATTCAGCATGCAAGAGGAAATGTCTGCTCTTACAAGCTATTTGCAAACTAATGAAAATGAACTTTTCTGCATTATATGATCATGGAGCATGTAAAGAGCAATTTGTACTTCAGTGGGGATTTCTGATCTCAGGGTCTGTTTTATCAGCCCTGCCAGGGCTCAGCAGCCCTGTGTGATTTGCAGAGCCCATGTTTAGTCCCACCCTGAGCTGTGCTGCCCCTGGCAAAGAGATAAATGAATATATGAAGATTTCTGGAGGAAGGCTGCATTTTCAGTCAGTCCCAAGGGAATTTTAAAGGTAGCATCCCCTTCCCTAGATGAACTGCATACACTGATGAGCTGTCCCTATTTTGTAGCTGCTCTGCAGGGTACAGCTGTGGGTTTGAAGTCTGTCTGTCCCTGAGGAGGCTGAACTCACACCTTGTGTGTCTCTGCTGCCCAGCACAGGGATGTGAACCAGGAGTTTCTCAGCTTGTTCAGCCCCAGCCACACACCCTTGTCAGCCATGCCAGGTGATCAGGCAGCAAAGTGGCTTTATCACAGTCCTGTCCTGCTCACTGGAGAGTGCAGGGAAAGGCCTGGGCCCTGTGCTGGGATTTGAGGATGAGCAGCTCCATGGAGGGCTGAACCTGCTGGGTGCCCTCCCAGGGACAGAGCTTCCATCCCGCTGGATGAATAAAGCTTTAAGGACACAACTTCACATTGTGGAGCATCAAAACTAAACATCATCTGTGTTACAGGGCTGTGATTTATTTAAATTCCTCACCGAACCATTACACCATCAAAGTCACAGACACAGAAAGCTCCATCCGCTGAGGCACTTGGGTGTGTGGAAGGGACACAGCCACCAGCAGGCTCAGGTGGTCACTGATAAACCATGCTTGACTTTTGGGGAGAAATCACACATTTTCCTGTGTTACTCTTTGCCATGAGGAAAACCCACTCCCTGTTTGCACCAGTGAAGGAATTTCTGCCTCCTAAACCTGCGCAGGGACCTAACAGGGAAAACGCAAGAAGGGCAGCACAGGTTTGTGCCATCTCCAGCAGCTTTGGTGCCCACACAAACCACGCTGGCCTGTGCTGGTGATGAGCACCCTGGCAGGAGCAGAGTTTGGATCATTTGGGATGACCATTGGCCACGCACCCACAGGCCCCAGTCTGAGCTCCCCAGAGCTCCCCAGGCAGCGCTGTCTGGCTCCCTGGCTGTTAATTACTCAGTCTACTGTTAATTAGCTGTCTGCAGCCGGCCTGTGACAGCCTGGGAGCCTCTCCCCATGGGCTTTGTTCCCCTGCTCCCCCTCCCCAGCTCCCAGCCAGAACATTTCATTTTAGTCACGGTGCCAGAGGCCAGGCCCCGCAGGACCTTTGAAATTAAACACTGTATGAAGTACAGTGTGCAGAAGAGGGAGGAGAAAGGGGCAATTTCAGCTCCTCAAGCATGCAAGTCGAGAGCTTTTGTGATGCCTCTCAAAGAATTTTTTTTTCAACCAGCCACAAATCATGTCCTTGGCTGTCCAAGGGAACCTGTCTCTCTGATGGAAATTTCCACACTTGCCTTGCTTTCTTTCTTGCTCTTTATTGTGGCTTTGCTGCTTTCATGACATTGTAAACAATTGAATTTTTACAGGAAGAAAGGGTTTGGGTTTTTTTTTGTTGCAGAATAAGAAATTCATCCTTGATTTGCTAAGTTTAGAAACACAACATCCAGAGTAAATTCGCCTCTTGATATTTGCAGTTACTGGGAAGCAAAAGTTCTTCATTCAAAGACACTGTGACTGAACACCCATCACATGCTTTTCAGCAAAAGAGGTTCATCACAGGACACATTTCCTAGAGGCATTAAGTCTGAATTATATTTCTTTTGTTAGGATGTTAAACAAAAATAAGTGGTTTGGAATTTCAGCTAACAGCTGTGAAATAGTCTGGGGAAAAAAAAATTACCTAGGAAAAAATTATTCATCCCTTTCCACCTGCAAATTGCCTGACAACAGGTTGAGTTCTTACCCAAATGTTATGGTGATTGTTAAAACATTACAAAATTATTTTCACAAATGTTTCTTGCTTGGTGATTCCCTGGTGACCCAGTCACTGTAGACATTTGACATTTGAAATTCAAATTCCGAGCCCTTCTGAGGGGGTTCACAGATGGCAGGAGCAGAGCTGTGCCTGAGCACACCTCGGGTTCCTGCTGCAGTGGTCCTGATGGAACCCAAACCATTCCAAAGGAATCCAGCTGATGCTGCAGGCATGTGCACTGCTGTCCCTCCCCAAATTAGGCACCTCTGGTCCTAAATGATTCTATTTTCCATGACTTTTGTTCCTATGAGGCCTCAATGAACTCTTTTTACAACAACTTTTGCCCTCTCCCGGATTTTCCATCACTGCCTTTTAAAGCAAAGCAGGTTCAGTGATTCCTGTGCCCTCCACACCCCAGAGCTCCTTGTCCCCTGTCACTGAATGTCTCTGCCTCCTCATGAGTGTGGGCTGGAGTGTTTAGGTGTGTGTGCAGGCTGGGTGAGGTTCAGAAACTCATTGATCCAAATGTGTGGTGTTTGCAGGGCTGGGAATTGCAGGGGCAACCCCTGCCCCATGAGAAATGACACAGAGAGGATTTTTAGGGCTCCTTGGGATGAGAAACAACAGCATACCCCAACATGCTGCTTCCCTTTGCAGTGTAGGGGCAGAAGGTCTTGTAGCCAGCTCCTAAATCACCACTTTTGGGGCAGCCCAAAGGCTGCTGATGTACCCTGAGGTGCTGTGTGGGGGTGCCAGCTGTGGGTTTCTCTGGGTCTGGATTGAAGGCACTTGAGATGATAGTTCATGTTCAGACTCAAGTGTTTATTATTTCTTATCAATAAAACAGCCTTACAACCATGAGTTCAGCAGCCTTTCATTAGAAGGCACAAAATGGCCAACAATCTCTTGTTCCAAGGTCTTTTAAGACTAAACTATCCAATTAAGAACTGACACCTGGGTTATTTTCCCTTTTAACCCAATAACTGATCCCAAAGAGCTGCAATGTGGACTTCTCTGCCCAATTACAAAATGCCACCCAAACCCATGGAGAAGGAGGAAGAAGCAGCATGAAGAAGAAATTCAGGACAACATCCTGTGCCCTCCATCTTGCTGCCATCCACAACATACTAAAAACCCCAAAACCTCAATTTCTCACCCAGTGACACACCTACACTGCTCTCTATAATCTATTGCACACTTTTATGGATTCCAGTCTATCTTGAAGTCTGGGAAACTTTCTCCATGAATGAGGGTTTAAGTCAGTGCTGCCCTGGCGGTCAGGGCACCCCAGAGCAGACACAGAAACAGTCCCAATGCTCTGGGTTTGCACAGTGCTGTGTTAGCAGCCACAGCCTCCCAGGAGCTGGTTTACAAGCATGGGGGACCTTGGGGGGCTGCAGAGGTGACCTGGCAGTGAATCAGAGACATCCCCTGGTGACAAACGTGAGGATGTAAAACACCTTTACTGTCTGCAGAGCCAAGAGAGAGGGGAGAGCAGGGACTCATATCTCTGCAGCTGTGTGCTGAATGAATTACAGGAGAGAGTGAGGGAATAACACTGGAATTAAAAGGCTTTAAGATAAGATGGAAAGTGGCAGCTGAGCCAGGAAGGCAGGATGGAAGGGGAAGGGTGTTTACATCAGCCAGCAAAGCTTGGGGGATGCTGAGAGCAGGAGGGCTCCTCAATGCCATGGAAAACTGCTCCGTGGAGGAAAGATAGCAGCACAGCAGAGGCCATGCTGGGGATTCCTGCAGGAATGCCTTCCAGGGAGGTGGGGGAGAAACACAGAGATGTTTCTCTGCTATAAGGTAACCTAACTCCAATGCTTTTAGTGGAATTCTACCATAAGATTCAGCCTGCTGCCACTGGGCTGGTGTCAGTGCTGGTGCAGGAGGAGGGAGATGCTGCAGCTCAGTTCCCAGCACAGGCAGGGGCATCAGCAGCTTTGGTCTGACTAGTGTGGCTCAAACTTCGGAAGGTATGGAAACACCAACCTGCTTCAATCTCAGTAATTCATGGAATTATTAGCACAGCTGGATTATTAGCAGCACCTGGCAGCTCCCTCAGCAGGCATTGAAGGTGCCTGGCCTGCCTGACATCTGCCCCAGAGACGATTTAAATAAATTAATGGATTGAGCTGGATTGGGCTGATCCCTTTATATTGGCATTGTGGGCCATCAGCTGTCAACAAAGGAAAATCTTCACCACGTATTTAAGGTGCTTTGATTTTGTGGCCAGAGCTGTCAACAGCACAGGAAAAACACCTTCTGTCACAAAATTAGAAAATTGTGCCCCAGGAAACAAAATGCTCAAAGGCCATAAGAACCATTGCAACCTCTCAAATAAATAAGTGCTAAGCCCAAACTGGAGAGGTTGGAATGGTTGTTTGGGCTTAGTACTTATTTATTTCAGGAGTGAGGGCAGAGGGGAGAAGTAAGAGGGCATAATGAGAAAAGGGTATTGCATGGGTTAATCTTGCATGGAGGGGCATGGGGATGGTAGAGGAGATGCCCAGTCCTGGCAGGAATTGAGAGTGGGCACCTCGGGGACCAGGGGTTAAGGCAGGAGCGGGTGCAGGGACCCGCCCTGACATCTGAACACAACATGAAAAATCACCTCTTGCAGAACCGCTTGGCAAGGGCTGGGGAAGCTCAGCTGTGCGAGCCAATTTGAGCTCAATCAGTCTGTAAGAAATGGAGAGATAAATCAACACAATAAAACATGGTGCAGAAAACCTGGGGGCTCCTGGGACATTGGGTGGTTTGGCATTCTGGGCTCTGCTGGCACCCCTGGAGCCACTGAGGGTGTGCAGTACGAGCAGCTGTGGGGAGTGGCTCCCAGGAATGGGAAATGCTGAATGACCAGATGAATATATCCCACATTAAACCTTTCTGTGTTGCCTGAAATGAGGCGAGTTTCCCCTGCATGGAATTATTTACAGCACTGCTGTGCCATTCGACAGCATTGTTTCCACTCTGCTGGTCCCTGTCAGAACACCCCAGGAGCATCTGGAGCATAAAAACAAGGAGCACCCTCATCTCCCAGCAAACACAGACAGAGCTGGCCTGTGGTAGGACAGGAAATTAAAAAATTCACTTTGTCATCTTCCAAGTGTGGCACGACCTCTGCATCATGGGAAGAAATCTACCCCATAAGGTTAAATCACTGCTTATCTACTTAATGTCAATCAGACATTAAGCAGATTGACTGGGAGAGTCGATTTATTTATTTTTAAATGAGAACCCAAACAACTTAATACTCCTTCTTGACTTAATCTGCTGGCGGGCTGGGTATCCAATTTATTGTGTTTGTTTGTTTATGACCCTCTTGGCCTGCTGGTTCCTGTGGGAGTGGATGTTCTGTAACTGGGCAATGGATGAAACCCACCCAGAGATTACCCTTGCTCTGCAGCCCTCTGCATTGGCTGCCCTGATTTTAGCAGCAATTTTTAAACACAGGCTCCTGTGGATTATCCACCTGCTGTGGTGAATACAAATCAATTTGCAGTTCAGATCAAGATACAACAATTTCCATATCTGGAGGGTGAATTATTATTAATGGGAAAGAAGTAGCCAAGTGGCACACAGGTGAAGAACACTGGATTTGGGAACCTTTTTACTGCTTCTTTTGGGGACTTTTTATAGAAAGCAGGAAATGTAGATCTAAGATGGCATTCACTAAACACAACCCAAACTGCTCTAAAGCTTTCACATGAAATTGTTGTTTTCTAAACTGTAACACTTTAAGTTCACCTAAGAATTAAAGCTGATTTAGCACAACTATAGCCCTGAAATGAAGGACAGCGAGTCACCACCTCACTTTTAGTCCTTTGATCCAGGTTCCTTCCACGATGGGTGCAGATAAAGGAGGTTAAAGAGGAACCAGCAAAGAACTGATGACAGTTTAATCACTGTGGTGATTACCAAGTGGTAATTAAAGGCTTGCTGCTGTGAGATCCTTTGTACTTTCTGTACCTTCCCAGACAAATTTTATACTGATAGCAGATAAAGTTTCCTGACTTTGCAGGGTGGGATTTACAAATTTTACAATTTACAGGTGTAGGAGCCCAGGTAACTCAAGTTTTAATGAGGCAGATGCTTGTGGATAATTTCTGGATGCCCTGACACGTTGTGGTCTAATCACAGATTTTGTTTGATTATACAGTATGAGGTGTACAGGTGTAAATGCAGACATAAAAATCCATCAAAACCACTCTTCTGTGCTAACTTGCACAAGCCAGAAAACAGCACAAACTTCCCTCTGGCTTTAAGCACTATTCTCAACTGCAGGAAGGGAAGAAAAGAAGGCTGACTGACTCAAGTGGCCTCACTCACTGTGCTGCCTCCCAGCTCTGAGAAGCACTTGCAGTGCCCTCAAGTCAGAGGTGAAGAATCAGAGCTGGCTTTAAGGTTTTTGCCTGATGCAGTCTCCTGCTCCCCTGCCCTTCCCACACACAGACACCTTCTATTGTCTAAATCCTCCCTGCCAAGCACTGTTCTGACCTCTCCTGTCAACCCGCTGGACCTGGGCATGCCTACACTATCATGAAGTGGAGACGAATATTTGTGCAGAAAGCGCAGGCTTTATGCCTGCTGTGGAACAGGCTTTAAAATCCCTGTAGAAAATCATACAGAACTGGTTTAAAGGGTCTCTGGCAGGGCTCTGATGAGCCTTAACCTTCCTGACCAGCCCCACCCAGGGCTCCACCCATTCCCATGGGCCAGGAGCCCATTTAAGCCCAGCCAGGGGTGTTCTGGTTTCCTCCTCAGTCATGTTGGAGGAGCAGAGCTGTGCCTGGATTCTGCCACAGGGAACTCTCCTGTTTGTCCATGGCTCCAAATCCTCTGTGAGTTGGCTGCCTGAGCTCTGGCTGTGGCCCTGCCTTGCTCTGGTGCCCAAGGGCAGAGCCCTGGCTGCTCCTGCTCCTGTGCTGTGATGCTCTGCACCATCCTTGGGGACCTGCTGGCCCTCTCTGCTCCCTGATGTTCTCTCTGCCAAAGGTAAGACCACCTGCACCATATTCTTCCATGGCAAACTCTTTCCTAATTCATTCTTTTGCCTCTGTGGAGCGTTTTTGCCATCATTGCAATGCAGAAATGACTTTTTGACTGTGTCTTCCTGGTGCAGTGTTGGCATGCATCAAGGAGCTCAGCTTCTTTGGCAAGCCTTGGTTTTTGAGATTGTGTGGGTTTTGTGGGTAAGATTTGATTCAGAGGATAAATATGGTGCTGAAGTGTGGCATATGGGAGCTTTACCATGTTTTTTGGGGTTTTTTTTTTTTGGGTTATGGGAGCCTTGCCATAGTAATTTTTACTGGTTTTTGGGGGGGAGTTATGGGAGCTTTACCATAGTCATTTTTACTGGTTTGGTTTTTGTTCTTTTGGGTTGTTTTTGTTTGTTTGTTTATGGGAGCTTTACCATAGTCATTTTTACTGGGGTTTTTTGGGAGTTATGGGAGCTTTACTATACTCATTTTTACTGGTTTGGGGGAGTTATGGGAGCTTTACCATACTTATTTTTACTGGTTTGGTGGTTTTTTTGGTTTTTTTTTGGTGTTATGGGAGCTTTACCTTAGTAATTTTACTGGTTTGTTGGGTTTTTTGTTGTTGTTGTTTTGTTTTGTTTATGGGGGCTTTACCATAGTCATTTTTACTGGGTTTTTTTTTGGGGGGGAGTTATGGGAGCTTCACCATAGTAATTTTTACTGGGTTTTTTACATTTAACGCATGGCTTTATCTTCATGGAGCTACACAAGGTAGCCATAGAATCCCAGCTGAGCTGCATGATGGCCACGTCTGTGGGCTCTGTCCCTTGATAATGTGGAGAGGCTGAGACTGTGTGTGAGTGTAATTGTGTGGTTCACTCATTCACCAGAAGTCATTTCAGAGTGGCCCTGAAGAGCACTCTGGAGGCTGAGAGGGCTGATGGAAGGTCAGCAAGTTCATTTTCAATGGGTCACAGTCTGGGCTACGTTGCATTTCTGAAGAGACAGAGCAAATCTCATGGGCTCAATGTCATTATTTCTCCTTGACACCACCATAACAAAACCCTTTGGAGCAGTTTCAGCTCTTATGATCAAATAAACAGGATCCAACAAGCAGGACTCTGTTTGTCAGAATTATGTCCATTGACCTCTGGTAATATTTTTAGCTGGTTAAATGCCTCTAGTGTTACGCTGTTTTCCATCTTAATGTGTCTTCCTAGACTGGCTGGTGGAAAGGCAAAACAAAAGCCCTCACATAAACCCTCCATGTAGCCATCAACGTGTGTCTGACCCAGCAGAGTCCCTGTGCTTCTGGTTTTTTATTTTATGGCTGGCAAATGTGCCTGGAGATACAAGTTCAAATGTCCCTTCTGTAGAAGTCTTAAGCTCTGTCCCTGATATATAAAACCCAAAATAAGGGTAAAACAATTTTTTTCTTGAAGCATCAGGAAAAAAAACCTGACAGCTCTTCCCTGGTGATCAAACAAAATCACAGGACAATAAAGTGGTGGAGAACATTTAAAAATATTCTGTAGGAAGAGAAGTTAAGAGGTGAAGTGCTGAGGGCATAAAGAGCATTTTGGGAGCATCCTTTCTGCCCTGCATCCCAGAACCTTATTTATAAAAATAAGGGAAGCTGCTAATATAATGTATAATGTTAGTAATGTGCTTCTGGATCTCCTGAGGAGAAAATGAGTAGTGTTTTTTTTTTTTTTTTAAATACATGGTGATGTCTCTAGATCCCCTTAGCACTAGAAGGCCAGATTTTAAACTGTTTGGATAGGGAACAAATTGAGGGATTGTTTTTTAAGTGTATATTTTAAAAAACTAATGAATACTTCAAATGATTCTGAATGCACAAGTTTGTCAGGAATATCAGTGTAAAATCTTTCTACCATTTAGAAAGAAGTACACAGAGCTGCAGAGGAATGCTCAGCAGCAGTACCTCAGAATCTGCTGGATGGGAGTGCAGGGTGGCTGGACTGAAGGGCTGTAAGGAGCCCCTTTGTGTTTCTTTCCCTTTGGTAACCTGCTTTTAATTCTATGGAAACTGGAATAGGATTGCTGAATAATGAAGTGGGAGAAATGCAAGAAAAGCCCAGCAGATTGTGCTGTCACCATCAGAATAAGCAACATTTCTGTCAGAACAGTTTTAGGGATAACAGGAGCAGCACCCATGCCTCCAGTGAGGGTATTACTGCTGAACATAAAGGGCTCTGAGAGCATGTGTAGGACCTGGCTGCGTTTCTTGTCCTTTTCTCCTGCTGAACTGCCTGTTGTTGAGGAACACTGGAGAAATCAGGAGCCTAGAAATCTAAACTTTGGAAAAATCTTTGTCTCCTTCTGCAGAGCTTATGTGCAGTGTCTGAGCTCAGCCACTCTCAATTCTGTGTGTAGGAGACAGGGTGTCATTTGCAATACAAACAGAAAAAATGGGGAGATGAATAGGTTATGGAGAGCTCAAAGAATGGAGGTGCAGGGTGGTGGCATGGGTAAAGCTCAGGCTCAGCTAATTTCTATGAAATCACAGAAAGGTTTGGTTGGAAGGGAGCTGAAAAATTCACTCATTCCACCCCCCATTCCACCCTTCTCTAGACCAGGATGCTCAGAGCTCCATCCAGCCTGGTCTTCACCTTATAGGTCCTTAATTTTAGGTCCCTAAAGTTGAGTGAAGGCCAGATAAAACCATCACAAGTCCCTGTGTAACATGGGAGACTAAAACTGGCAGTGGGACCTCGGGTGTGTCAGACATGCAGGAGAGACCAAATTACCAGGACTAATGGTGTTTACAGTCATTACCAATTCTAATTGCCTTTATAGGATTTGAGAGGAATATCTGTGAACAGAGCCACATTTAAATGAAAAATAAAGATTGTGCAGCAGTATTTAAGAGGTTTACTGTTGGACATAATTAGCAGTCCTGTTTTTTCCCATGTTTAAGTAATGTATTTATGTAGTTTAATACCTTAGAATGACATCAATGCATGTAAGTTTAAGGCAGAGGATAACTCAAAAATTCATTTAATATATTGAATTTATAATAATTTAATATATGCGAGTTTGATCAAGGAGTGTTTAAAGCACCCAAAGGAAGCAATCAGGAAAATGTGGTTAATTATTGTGGACAATACACAAACACCCACACCTGAAAACAGAGCAGAATAATGGTGCAGACATACAGGAACACATTTCAGCTGTGCCACGCTCTGTAAACCTGGCTGGTGCAAATATCAGGAGTGCACTGGTGCCCCAGTGAAGGCTGAGATTAAGCATCTAACAAATGTGTTTGCTGAATTTGGACCTTGGACTTGAATCATGACATCTAAAGTTGGCTTTACAAAGAGCTTCTCAGGACTTGGAGCTGCTGGTGTATTTTTATAACACCACTTTGTGTGCTTTGGCAGTTAAGGTAAATGACATCATTTTACTCTATCTTTCTGCATTTTATTTACCTCATTTCCTGTTCTAAAAATACACAAATTGGACCACTCAGTGATATGAATCTGAAAACAGAGAAAAGCCAGCAACCCCTTGTCTCGTACAATGTTCACTTAAACTACATCGCACCCCACAAAGAGATTCTGCTTGCAGAAGGTCTTGATGAGGAACAGACCCAAGGATATTTTGGAGAGGCAGAGGAAATCCCCTCCCATCCTTCCTGCTTTCCTTTAATCTCCTTTTGTTCTGGAGGGAGGTTTTGCTCAGGAGTGGCCAGGCTGCCATCCTCACTGAGCTCTGTGCAGCCACTGAAGCTCTGGGGGCAGACAAATGGGAAAGTGAAATATGTAAAACTGAGACTTCACTGACCAGCTCAGCAGAACCTGTTCTGAAAGGCAGGGAGGGAAAAACCTTACAACTGGAAAAATGTCTTAGATTAGAGCATGCAAATTTTTATTAAGGCTTGAGCAGCTTTTAGGATTGTCACATTCTGGTTTAGATTCCTTTTAAAACAGGTAGCTTGTGGCATTCCTGGAGCTCCTGTGAGGTGGCTGTGGGAATTTGGAGCTGACCATAGTCTACCTTGAGTTGTTTCTAACATATTTGTGCCCATACTGTAAAGGTCTATGAATGTATTTGAAATGCCCCCACTGGGATCCCATATCCCATCCAAGCTGTTTGCTCTCATCCTCTTCTGGAGGTTTGTGCTCCACCTCAGGTGTGCAGCTCCATATCTGAGTGCTCATCTTGGTGTTAGGATAAAATCAGCCAGCTTGGCTGAAATCAGCAATAAAAGCATTTGGAGCTAAGCAGGATGATTTTGTCTGTGAGTATATTCTGGTTTTTCAGTTGGGCTGCAAAGAGAGGCCGCCAGTCATGGCAAGTGGTTTATTGCTGGAGTGATTATCATCTTCTTCCAGCTCCAGAGGAACCTGAGGGATGATTTTTGGTGTCAGCAAACAGCAATTCTTCCTCCTAGATCCCCCAAAAGCTGGGTACCTGCTGGCTGAACATTGGCTGTGCAGAGGCCATGAAATACAGCAAGTTTGTGCCTCACCATTCCTCCAGTGATTCCTCACTTTAGGATCTGTGTACGTCAGTGCCAGGCTACATAAACAGCATGTCTTTACTTTTTTGTCTCCCAGAAGAACGCTGTGATGGGTTGGACTAGCTGTTCATTTAGCATGGCATTGCACTGCTCATCCTAAATAATAAATGATAGCCACTCTGGCAGTTTGTACAGATTAGCAGCAGTGCAGGATCTCAGCAGAGAGGCAAAGTGCCTTTTAAAACATTAATATTCCTTCCTTGCTGTCAAGGGATTGTGGAAAGAAGCATGGTCAGAGCTGGGTGTGCCTTTCACATAAGGAAGGTGGCATAAATTCAGCCTTTTTCCCCAATCTGACTCATGTCCATAACCTTTAGAGATTTGCTTAAGGAGTTGATATCCAAAGAAAATAATGTTTCAGGGCTAGGAATGCAGGGATGCTGTTTCACACTGCAAACCCTCAGGAAGCAGACACATACATGTGTTGACTAATTGTGCTGCACAGCATTCAGTCTCTGGAGTGTTGAACTCTGTAAATAGCTGTTGGACAAGGAAGGCAAAAGGACTTTGTTGTTGAGTCTTACTTTGAGTTCTGCTCCCCGTTACGAACCAGAAATGGAATTTCTCAACAAACCTGAGGCATCTGTTGTGAGCTGTGGTCTGAGCTGGCTTGGTTGAGAGTAGAAGAAATTCTTTGTGCCTTGCTGTGATGCAAAACCCCATTTTCAGGTTTATCTCTCTCTGTCCTTCATGTCTCTGCTCCTGAGGGCAAGAGCTGCTGTGGGTTTGTCAGAAACCTCCACAGTGAGACCTTGGTGTGGGTTGGTGTCTCAGGGTCAAGTGCAAAGCCAGCAGAGGTCACTCAGCTGGAGAATTTTGCCCTGCATTCCTTCATCCATCACACTGGGAGGTCTCCTCTGCTGCTGTGCACTGCTATCACTCAATTTCTGCAGGTACTTTGTTCAGGTGCAGCAGCACTATTTTCTACAAGCTCTTGATTTTATTATAACACAGCTATAAACCAGATAAAGAGCCTTTATTTCAGCCACTATAAATATTGGCTGACCTCCTCTCCTCAGAGGAAGCTTGCTCCTCTGCCTCTAGGTTTTGATTTAGGGTTATTTGTGGAGGGCAAATTGATGCATACATCACATCAAAAATATCTGTCAGTGTAATTTCCCCTAACGAAGTATTAGCTGCAGGAAGGAGGGGATGGCTGAAGTGGTGGGCAGTGATTTCTTGTGATGTAGAACAATCTTTTTAGGGATATTGCATAGTAGTTGTTCATCTTCTGCAGTACAGAGCCCGCTGGGAGTTGGTGGTTGATGGTATCTAGAAATCAGATAGGGATGAGAGTACTGATACAGAGATATATGTAGCTAAAATAATCTGCTAAAATAAGGGAGAAGATAAACTTTCTATCATGTGAATGTGCAGGAAACTTGTAGTAAAACAGGCAGAAGGGAGCTGCAATGTGCAGAAAATACAGGAGAAAGCTGTGGGTGGTGATGTACACTACCTGATGACCTAAGGCTGTTCTTGCATTGCTCTTGCCTTGTGCCACTTTGGAGCAGAAGAGGCAAACGTTGTCACCTTCCTGGCGGTGGGAAATACCTGGGATCACTTTGCAGTGCCCAAACCACAACCCCGGAGGAGCTTAAGGGAAGGAAAAGCCCAGAAAAGTCAGATGGCAGCAAAGCCCAGGCGTTGGGGTGCAGGCAGTGCTGAGGGAGGAGAGGCAGGAGAAGGAGCATCATTAGCATGATTGATGCAGCGAGTAGCAGCAGAGCACGGAGAGATCATTGCTGGAAAATGGCATGGGTGAGACACAGCCAGGGAATGCTGTGCGTGGAGATGGAGATGAATGCAAAATGCGTTCGAGAGTCAAGCTGTGTTTATTGCTCTGCTTTCAGAAAAGCACCAGGTAGTCTGGCACTGCAGTCTGTAGATGCGATAAATAGGAAGACCCTGTGTTTCTGGGGCTAATAACCATTATTTGATATAATTCAATTGCCATGGAAAAAAATTCTCGTTTTCCTAGGAGGCTATTGTAAGCCTCTTAATTTTGGTCAAATGAATGAATGAAGACTTGTGTGATTTCTCCAAGAACAGTAGAATACTCATTCATTGCAGAATGTTAGAGTGAATTTCTTTGCTACACAAGTGCTGTTTTAGCTGCAGTGATTTGTTTTGTGGCACACACAGAACTCGCTGTGCTGCTGTGTATTGCAAACGGCGAGCCTGGTTTATAGCAGCGCTTGCCAGCACCTCCAGTCGATCCGACACCCCCCAAACAATAGCCGGGCTGCGATTCATTACTTTAGGCAGCTCATTTCCATATGGTAATTAGGAGCCCGTCTGTAACATACCAGCATGGGTATTCCTGAACTCATCTCATTGTTCGCGAGGATGACAAAGGCTCCTTACGAGCAGAGGTAGTCGCGTTTAGGCAGATCCAGCCCTTTTAGCACTGCCCTGGAGAAATCACCATCCATCACCTCGGGAGGACATGACACACGGCTTGTGTCGGTATTGTGGCTTGCGGCTGGGAGCACAACAAAGGCAGGGGAGGATCCACGGCGGCTCGGGGGGAGCTTTCCCAGGGAACTGCCGCTGCTGACCACTCGTGTTTGCGGCCAGCGGGGCTGCTCCATCCATCCGTCCCTCCATCCATCCCCGTGCGGGCTCCTGCTGAAGTTGAGGACCGGGATGCTCTGAGTTGCTGTGTGCCCTGCGCTGCGGGGAGGGGTGAGAGCGGGGGCACAGGGACACCGGGCGGGCGGGGAGCGCTGCCCTGCCCGGGGCGGAGCTGCCCCTGCCCGGCTCGGGGTGCAGCGGGGCCGGCGCTGAGCCCTGCCCAGCCCTGCCCCGCCGGGTGCGGATGCGCGGGGAGCGGCGGGGCCGGGCTGGGCTCGGCCGGCTGCCCCCGCCCGGGCTGCCCGCAGCGAGGAGCCCTCGCCAAGGTAAGGCCGGGGAGGGCGGTGCAGCAAATACCTGTGTTCCATACCATTGTTCTGCGAGCGGGATGCGGGTCCGGCGGGGGATGGATGCGTGGGGAGCGATGGCTCAGGGTCTCAGCATCTCCGTGCGGACCGCCCGGTTCAAGTTGGGGCTCTGCAGGAGCTCGGCACAGCCAGGTAAAGCCAAGCCGGAGTCTCTCGGGGAGGGTGGAATTCCCCACGGGATGCTGTGATGGGCTGAGAATCGCCCGGGGAGCTGCTCTCGCTGGGACGATGACCAGTGCCGACCTGAGAGCATCCCCAGCCTCTCTCCCTGTGCCGGGCAGCGCAGACACGGCGGTCTGGGCATCTCTGCCCCTTCCCTGCTCTGGGGAAAGGAGTGGAGCAGCGCTGGGCTCACCGGGTCCGCCAGGGATGCGGGCGGGCAGTCGGACAGAAATCCCTGCCTGGGGGGTGGAAGCCTTTCCTCTGCCTTTGTTACACTTGTTTCCCTGCCCGGCTCGGCCTCGCGTTCTCCCTCTTGCCCAGAATAGCCCCTTTCCCAGTATTGTTCTCCCTGTGCTTCCTCTCGCCTCCTTCCGCCCGCGGGCTCTCTGCAGACCTGATACCCTGACAGGCATCCTCCCTCTCCCCATCGGCATTTTTAAGTCCAGATCTCCCTGTTTTGAGAAAACTCTTTTTTTTTTTTTTTTTCCTCTTGAGTGTTTAAATTTGACTTTGATTCCATGGGTTTGAACTAAATTGAAATTAACTTCACTTCGGACCTGCTGCATAACAAGGATGAGATTTCTGGCTGCCTGGCACTTGATATCAGTTCCAATTACACCGAGCACTGTGTGCTTTCAGACTGGGCTTTCTAACCTATCATTGCTATGATATAAAATAAGGTAATACTTTACCTTTGACCTCGCTACTGCCTTTTTTGTGTAGGTGGGACTAGGTGGGTCCTTGGCTAAATGATCACAGCCTTGCTGAATGCAGCTGAAAAACTGTTAATGTTGAACAGTTAATGTTGAACTGATGAACTGTTAATGGTGAACATCGCTCCTGGAAACAAGTTTGAGAGTGCCAGAGGGTGAGAGGCAGGTTAGGAGCGTGTTAGAACAGCATATCCAACAGGGTCCAGCCCTCACCTTGTGTGCTGTGCTGGTTTTCAGGCACAGATCCATGGGCAAGTGTTTGTGTCTCTGCTGGAGCAGGGCAGAGCACAGCTGCTGCCAGGGAGGCTGTTGATTTTTCCTTTAGGGGATTGTGTGCTTTAAGCACTGCCTTTATTTAGAGTTTTGCCTAACGGGAAGCAAAGAGCAGCTGAGTTCATTCTTGTAACTTTTGCTGGATTCCCAATAGCTGCAGTGAGGCAGTCAAGGCTTTAATCAATTTTTACTTGGCTATAACTTGGGAAATCTTTGAGCAGCCTCGGGGGCACTGGCTGGAGAGCTGGGGAGGACTGCAGTGCTTTAGTTATGCCTGCCTCATACAGAGGCAGGAACATATGTTTAGAGAAATGTATGTATTTTCCCTTGTGTTCTCTGCTTTTTTAAAAATTACTTTCTTGGAGCTGCCCCTTTTCCTCCTTTTGAAGAGCTTATTTGCAGAAGTTACCAGTGCTTGCCTTGGAAAGATTTATCTTTCCTGCCACAGCATGGATTTCAAGGATTGGTCTGTTTTACAGGGAGATTGATCTTGGTGGTTCCCTTGGACTCGCATGGGTGCAGCCACATCAGACTTGATCCTTTTAGTTTGATTCTGCTGTACTGAACACGTAAAAAGCCTTGTTAAGAGTTTGCTCCTCAGCCCACTAGAAATATGCATGTCATAGTCCAAAGGGATTGTACAGAAACCTTTCAGTGTGTTAACAAGCCCTGGAATTCCATAATCATGAAAACACGAGAGGAGTGAACGAATAACTGAGGTCTGAGATGCAGGTGACCATTTTCCTGTGCTTTCCTGTGGGAGTGCTGGGGTTGTGCTCTCTGGAGCTGGGTGTTTTCTGGGCAGTGAGATGAAATTGCTGTAGAGATCCCCAGAGTGAAGGCTGTAAACGCACCTCAGCCACGGAAATTGGTGCTCTTTCCTAGACTTTGTGCTATAACATAAAAAAACAGAACTCCACACACCACCTATGACTGGTTTTTAATGTGTGTTACCTGGCTCAGTCTTGTGACAGTGTGGAAGTGAAGTGTGGTGTGAGGAGACTCCTGTGAGTGTGGCTTTGCCACCCCTGTGGGACTCTGCTGATGTGGCCATGGCTGGGCATTCTTGGTTCAGGCAATTCTGCTCGTAGTTTCTGGTAATTAAAGCAACAGAAGGTAAAAAAGGAGGCCCACTGCAGGGCTCGCATGATTCTGAAAGGGCTCTTGCATATTTTCTGTATCCTATTTTCTTCCTCCAATGCTTTTCAGCATTGAGTGAATGGCAGGGAGGAGGGAGGGAAGGACCTGGATAAATGGAGCATTCTGGGATCCAAGAACTCTGTTCGTGCCTGTTGCACCTTCCCAGGGAAGTGGTGGGCCAATGTGTCAAATCCATTTGCAAGCAGTAGTGTAAATTAAAGCTGGGGGATAAGCAGGTTAGAAGGTTAATGAGATGTCTGAACTTAATTGATTTTCCACACAAATTGGCTATAATGTCTTTTGTTTGCTTTTTTTTTTCCCCTCCCAGGATGCTGTGTTACAGCAGTTACAGGAATATGAAGAGCAGCAAAAAGGGAGGGGGGAGTCGTGGCTGTTTGGAAACCAAGGGAACGTTGGTTGTACTCCCCAGAGTGGGCTGATGTGTGATTTTTGGGCACAGAAGGTAGCTCTGAATTAGCACCTGCACTCCTGTGTCTTCTGGGGCTGGGCACCATGGGCTTGGTGATCACTGAGCCTGGCACAGCAGAGTGCCCTGGCTGTCGTGCAGAGCTGCTCAATCCAGGGTTCAGAGAATACTTCTATTTAGATGTGGTGTTGCACAGGCCAACCTGGGAAAACCACTAGGAGAGGAGCTATAATTTGTGTTAAATGATTTCTGGAGCTATGATTTGTGTTAAATGATTTCTGGGTGCTGAGGTTGTCAGGTGGCATCCCCAGGAGGGTGGCACTGCTTTCTGTAAGCCTGGCCTGGCTGGAATATCCAGAGGAACAAAGCTGAAGGGGATGTTGACTTATTCATCTGACTTGACAATGAGATCATGCTCAGGCCACTAAGTTTTGGACTTTTCTGCGTAGATTTTCATTCCTATTTGGAATATATTTGAGTTAGTGGCTGGAGCCAGTCCAGTTCCATGGTGAGAGGAGCTGGGATCCTTCCTGCTCCCTTGGCTCCTGGACAGGGCTGGTGCTGCCCAGAGCCCCTTCCACTCTGTGCTGGTTCCAGGGACAGGTCCAGCTCAGGAGCAGCACCAGGCTCTGTCTGAGGTCTGGGCTGGGTGGCACAGCCAGCCCAGAGGAGTGGCACACCAGGACAGGAGCCAGCTTTGTCACCCCTTCCAAGGAGAAGGAAAGGCTTTGCGTGTTTTATTGTGTGACAACAGAAGTTACAGCTCTTCTTGAGTTTGTTTGCTGTGAGAACCATGTGGTTAAATCACATTTCAGACCTTTCCTCTTGGATTATATACCAAAACATAAAGAACAAAATAGCAAATTCTCTAAGGGGCTAATACTGTGTTTTGACTCCTGTAGTGTTTATTTCAAACTGGATTATCACAGTGGAACAGTTTTAGTGCTTAACATGGAAACTGATTGCAGAGTGACTGTGAAGAGTTGCCTGCAGACAACAGCTTTCATAAAGCAGCTGTATTTTGATTTAAGGGTTTCTGAGCAGCTGAGAACAGCTGCAGAGCACACCCCACTGCAAGGGAGATAAAGGAAGATCAAGGTTTTTAGATCACCATATCATCACAAGGAGGATCCCTGATGGGAGGCTTGGGCTTGGCACCTTGACATTTGTAATCAGGCTTCAGATAAACCAGCTCATGCCATATGCTGCAAGATTGGGCAATACTTAAAGCTATTTGCTGAGAATGACTCAGTCAAGAGTCAGGGCAGGAAATAGGTCACTGGACATCCTTTACACCCTTATCTTGTGTATGTCACCAGTAGTGACAATGTGTGACAGTGCTTGGTTGTAGGAACAATTCCTTGGCCAGTTTGGAGCTGCATATCTTATTTTTTGAACAGGCTGAGCAATTTGCCTCCAATGTAATGTTGAAAACCCAGGGGCAAAGCTGCCATTGTTTGGTTGCAGCCATTTCAAAGCATTAAGCTTTCCTCTTGCCCCAAGTCATAATGCATCAGTGCTTTCAGCAGTGGTTAACAGTTCTGTGCTTAAATGATATAGGTTAGAGCAAGGAGGGAGTTGTGTTTTCTTTTGCTATTTAAAGCAACACGACAAACATTTAAACCATAATTCCTTCAGAATTCTAGTAATTTTTGAAAAACATAGAGTGCATGTTGAACACATGCAAACTGTAATTTTGGTCCTTTGTTTTCTGTGAAGACTATTTACAGGGCAGTGTCAGGAGAGGAAATTCTTTCATGTGATGGCCTCTTTGCTGAGAGCCTTAACTCTCAGTAGGTCAGCTGTATGTAGAGCTGACAACAGCTTCAATTTTTCTGCAGTTGTCAAAACTTCAGTGAAGAAGAAGGGTGATGCTGAAGGGAGAGAAGAAAATACAATTCTTCTGGGGTTATCTGTCAGTTTAATAAAATATTATAAAAACTATTGTCCCAGAGTGTTTGCCAAGATGCCCGAGAACTCAAATGTATGAAGGCCTGAACCAGCCAGGTCTTTCATTCCTCTGCCAGGACAGGATTGATCACTGCTACACTCCTCAAGTTTGAAATTGAACTTTTTCAGACTCTTTAGGTAAATGTTGAGGTGGTGTGGTGGAGTTATTGAACCAAAATAATAATTTCAGCTGTTACTTGTTGGCCTTGGAGGTTGCAGGTGATCAATTACTGCAGTTATTGATCAGCAGTGATCAGTGCCAGTGGTCACAGCCTGGGCAGGCTCTGCTGTGTGGCCGTGCCTTCCCAGTGGGAGATGGGCATGTAAAACCCATTAATATATGTAAGAAATGTAGCCCTACAGTTTTTCTCATGCTAATGCCTGAGCTATCTTTAGTTCCTTTGAAAGAGAGTTCCATAGGCTGGTTAATCTCCCTGTATATAAATCTCTTTCATACAATTAATCCTTTATTTTTTTTTCAGATCCCAGTGTAGGGGAGAGATGGTTTAGACACAAATCCATTTACCTTGTGTTGCATTGGAAACAAACCCAGTGTACTTGAGAGCAGAAACAAAGCACCTACACAGACACATTTTTCTGCATGGTCTTGGTTATTATTGCTGTGTGGTGTCAAAATAAAAGATCTCATAGAACATTTCTGTCTGCAAAGAACTTCCCAGGAATGAGGTTGCTTTCAAGGCTTTCAGTCCTGACAATTCCTATGGAGAATCAAGCAACAAAAGATGCAAAATTGACAAAATCTTTACCCTCCTAAAGTGAATGGGAATCTTAAAACCAGAATTTGGCCTGGAGTTTTAAAGTAGTACCTCACTGGAATACTATATTTAATGTGCTTTTAGAGATATGAAATTGCAGTTTTACTGAAATACCATTTGCCAGGTGTTCCAGCTTTATGAATAAATGATGTGGCTGATTTTTCCCCCTCTTTGAAGTGAAGGATAAGATTAGGGAACAGATGCCTGGAATATTCAATTATTTTTAACTAGTATGTTAAACAGATCAGCAGAAGTTGGACGTTCTTTCCCAGCCAGTTCTAGAAGCACTTGGAGAGGCATTAGAGGTATTTGGGGACAGAGACCACATTGTCTAGCTTAGAAAGAAGCCTGAAAGTAATAAAAAGTCTGTGGATATTATGGGAGAGTGTTTTCACTGTAGTCAGCCTGCCTTGGCCCCGAGAACCCAACACAGAACACAAGAGCAGAGGTTGTTGCTTTGCAGTCAGAACATGTGGAATAATTTTGCCTGGTCATGATCATTGCACTCTGTGCTTGGGTTTAATGTAAGGATGATAGCTGGAGTGGGAGGATGCTTTGGAACAGGAGGAAAACTCAGGTTGGAAAGATGGAGAAGGGTCTAGACAAACAGGAGGAGAGGAGAGCAGCTAGGTGTAGCATTCACATTCTCTGAAAAAAATCTCTTTGCTCAGGATTTTCTTCCTGAGAAGCTGAGAAGCCTCAGAGAAAAGGAAACCAATTCTTATCTCATTTGCTTCTCCTGTGTTTTGCTCCTTTGGATTATGTTTGGAGATTGTTTACCAACAGGTGACTGTTTCATTGGTTTCTGGTGTGAATTGTTTTGACTCATTGGCCAATTGGGGCCAAGCTGTGTCAAGACTGGAAAAAGTCACGAGTTTTCATTATTATCTTTTTAGCACTGAGTAAGTATCTTTTCTGTATTCTTTATTACAGTTTAGTATAATATTCTGTAACATAATATAGTATTATAAAGTAATCAATTAGCCTTCTGAGAACATGGAATCAGGTACATCATTCCTGCCTTCATTGAGGCATTTCCCTGCAAATACAATAGCCAGGCAGAGTCATTGTTATGGACTGGGCATGGCACAGAAGGAGGCTGCCCTCTGAAATGCAGCCTTGGGCTGAGACCACAGCGCACTGAGGGATTTTGTGTGACAGAATTGCTCTGGAGGCCTTGCAGTGCTGAATGTGTAGGTTATGGGAACACAGGTCCTGCATCCATCTTCACAGTCCTGCTTGGATGTTATGGAAAGCAGATGGACACATCTGGTAGCTGTTGTGCAAGGGGCTGAGTCCAACCAGAGAAGCAAGCAGTTCTTGTAAAGGTAAAATGCCTTGTATCTCAAAAAAGGGGGAGAAAAAGTAGGGGTGTGCATGTTTAAGATTAAACACTGACATGCTCTATCGTGGTGTTTGTTTCTGAAGGTGATAATGATGGAAAAATGTGTGTCTGGAGCTTAGGAGGATCTCCAGGCTGTCTCTAGTGCACAGAGAGTGCTTCTTGCTTTCTTCTCACACTTTATCCCTACTCTGTCTTAGTTTAGACTTCTGCTCCTCGTTTAGAAAACAAACTGCAAACCCCTCTGGACTGCAGATCCAGCAATTTAAGCATATTTAACTCCCCAGACACCGAGTTCCCTCTTGTGCATAATACCAAGGAAGTGCCTTTGTTTGCAGCAATGCTGCCTGACAGCAGGGCCTGGCTAAAAGCAAATTTTAAGTGACCAAAATCTTAATAAACTTTCTCAGTAACATGACTACACCACACAGGATAGCTGCACATGGAGCAGAACTGAGAAGCGTGGGAACAGGGATGTGCTGCAGTAGGAATCCTTCTAATGGGGACCATATTCCTCAATTTTACGGTAAAATAGACCAAGTGTTTCAAATTGCTTGTTTCTCCTCCACTGTCAAAAAAGCTTAGCAGAGAGCTCACAGAATCTAACATTTTAGCAGCTGAAACACAACTGGCATTGATTGTAAGCATCCTTGTTGGTGGGTTGGAGGGATGTGTGTGTATTGTATAGCTAATGCACATTCTGAATGCCTGGACTTGGTTCATCCTCCTCGCTTCCAAAAAAATTTTCTTTAAACCAAGGCAACAGAATTTCTTCTAACTTTGCTGCTGTCTCAAACACCTTGAAAATCAGTTGCATCTTTTTCTGATTTAATGGTCTGTACTGTTGTGCAGAAGAGAAAGTTTGGAGAAGTAACCTTTCCTAAGCCCTTCTCCAGCCCCACCTGATTTTCTTACATGGGAGGCAGAAGTGGGAAGCTCCAAGGAGGTGTGTGCTTGGCAGCCTGGAGGTGATGCATTATCTGGCACAGAGTTATGTGCTTATCTGTCAGTATTTCCCAGTGCTGACCATGTCAGCCTGCCTCTCTTGGCAGCAGCAGAACTCCTTTGCTGTGCTTTTGCCTTCATTGCACTCACAAGAAAATCACTGTGAGTATCTGCTGGAAGTGAGAGAGGAGTCATCTAATGAAGGCTTTCCATGAATCAGAGGGTGAAATGAAGTTGAGGTGTGATTATGTTGTGTTAGTCCAGGGCATTCAGGAGACACCAGGAAGCTTGGCCAGCTGTTCCTGTAGGTAATGCATGAACTTGATAAACACACCAGAGTCAAGGCTTGTTCAGTTTACCCCTTAGATGATCCCTGATTGTCACTGGGGAAGGAGAGGACACCACGGGCTTCATCAAGTCAGCCTGACAGTGCAGGGAGGGAGGAGAACAGGGGTGTGGGCATGCTGGGGTTATTGGGATGATACAGGATCTTGCTTTGCCTGTGCAACCCTTGCTCACCTTTAAGGGTTCTAGTGACCCCTGCTTTAGTACTGCACCCAGGGGTGTTGGGTTTGGATGCACTAGGAGTGGCCTTCAGGGATGGAGATTTCTTGATTGTCCATCCCTAGTCAAGGGAGGATGTGGATCAAAGCCCATGTGGATGTGTGGTGAGTTTGGAAAGGAGGAGAAAGGTCTTTGCTGTGTGTGCATAAATCCATCTTTAACTCTGTCTTGGAGTACTTTGAATGTTTCTTGCTGTCTGGAGTTAACTTGGCTGCGGACTCTGTTCTTTCCACTTTAAACACAGGGGAGCTGGTGTTTAGACTAATTTTAACCTCCTCATTCTCGGCCTGAACCTCTTTTTTTTTTAACCCAGTGCGAGCAGCTTTGATGCTTAATGACAGAAAGTTCTGTTAGCAGTGCATTAACATCTTGTCTTTCAGTAGTTGCACCCTGTCAGAGCATCACATGCCTGTTGGGGCAAGCTACACCTCTTCTCCCTGCCTGAGGAATCCCTTTCCCTGCTCCAAACTCCTCCATAGCACTCGAATGGAGCCTGGGCTGTGCAGCAGCTGAGACACAAATGGTTATTCAGATAGGTTTGTGTGTCATCTTTGCTGTCCTCTCCAGCAGGGCTGTGTGGGATGGCAGTGGCACCAGGAGTCAGACTCCAGCTTGCTGCAGCAGTTGTTGTCTCCAGCTCCGCTGTTGGAGCAGAGCGTGGCAGGCTGTGCTGTGTGCCAGACTGTGTGTCTGCCACTTCCTCTGCACAGCTCTGCTTGCTTGGTTTTGTTTTTGCATGCTGGTGGTGCTCTCTAGTCCTGGCCTCCTAAAATAAATTGTGGTGGAAGGGAAAAAAAAAATAAAAAAACACAACAAAAGCCAATGGAGTGAGGAGAGCCATGGGTGGGACTGAGCTGGGGAGAGCAGGGAGCAAAGCAGGCAGGGTTCAGTGGGGAGCAGCAGGGTGGAAATGCTGCAGGGAATGAAGTGCCTGGCACTGCACCCTTAGGAATCACCCAGGGAGTCCAGGTGAGTGAAGGATAACCTGAGGTTCCAGTCTGGCCATTGCTGTGCTGAGTGGATGCAGTCCTGCTGCAGGCTTGGGGAGAAGAGAGGTGTTTGCTTTATGGCTCTTTGTATCAGCAAAGAAAGATATGATTCCTTGCCCTTACTTGTGCAGAAACAGGAGGATGAGCTTGGGAGATGTGCTCTGTTCCCTCAGCTGTGGGAGCTGCAGGGAGAGATGAGGCTGCAGCCTGGGACTGGGCTGCTGAGAGTTTTCCAACACAACTCCTGCATGATGAGTCTTTCAGAGATGTGCCTTATGAAGGTTGCAGGCTCAAACATCTGCTTTCAGGTGCCAGAAGTTGCATTTAATTTTCTTTTTTTTTTTTTTTTTAATTTTAAATGGGTCAGTAATTTCTAAGTTGCAGTCCAGCCTTTTAAATCTTGGATGCTTGGAGTCCCTGATTAACTGAGGTGTGTTGGCCTAGCCAGGTGTGTTGTGGCAGCTAATCTTAAACAACAGTGGGCATACTTTACTCAGTGCTGGAGCAGGTAAGTGCCCTCAGTGCACAGCAGGGAGGCTGGGGGAAGGTTAGAGACTAAGCCTGACCCAGCTGTGCTGTCCCCACACCTGCCCAGCTGCAGAGCGCTGGAATCTGGCCCAAATTTTAGGTATGAGCTCCCCTTTACCCACATGGGTTTGTATCCTCAGGCTGCAGAGTGGGGCTGTACAGAATTGCCAGAAGTCAAAAGGAAATGGCCAATAAAGTATTTGCAAAAATGCAGATCCTGGTTCCTTTCTCACAGGATTAGTCTTGAGATCAGGAGGAGGAGATGGAGCCCAAGGTGTGAACTCCATGTAGAACCCCTGGTGGGTCTAACACAGCACTGCCTGTGCTGGGGGGGATGTTCCTGCAGCAGCCTGGTCCCCCTACTGAAAGAAATAGTCAAGTAGGGTGTTTTACACAATTAACTGGGGATAATAAGGGGAAAATGTGATATTTGTTTCCTCTGAGCATCCTACAGGACAGCAGGGTACAGGGTGTATTTTACAACCACATGTCCTTGTGCTGTATTTGGTGCTAAAGGGCTGTTGGTGCTGTTTCACCAGGGTGCCAGGATGATAAAATGGTTAAACTTAGGTTAAAATGGATTTTCCTGGCTATTTATCACTCGTGTCTGTCACCTCCCTCTGCAAGAGTTGTCAGGGGTAAAAGCCCCATTCTGGGCACCATGTGAGAGCAGTGCTGCGCCCCAGGAGGTGCAGGGTTAGTGCTCCTGCAGGGTTTGTGCTGCAGGTTTGTGCTGTGTGAGGGCTCTGGGTGGAGGGCAGGGGCGTCTCAGCCTGGCATCATCTCCAGCTCCAGTCCCACCCAGCAGTTCCCAGTCCTGTGCCCTGGGGCCAGCAAACCACAGCGCCTCTCCCAAGCCTGGGGAGGGGGTTCAGGGCTGCTGCACCTCCCAGAGCAGCCAGGAGTGGAAATTCCTGTTGTAGAGACCAAGATGTGTGATAACACTCCAGGCACTGCTCTGCCCAAAGCAGCTGATAATGCTTTTGGAGAAGAATGAAAGGTTTGGGAGGAGGAGGAGGAGGGTGGTGTCTGAGGAGGAAGTTGGTAGTAGATGAATGATAACACCTGTGTGTAGTCTGCTTTCTTCCTCTGGGGCTAGAGCAGGTGGAAGGTTTGCTTTCAGCAGCAGTGCCCATCACCTCAGGCTGGGGAGATTTTTCATGTCCCATTGGGTCTCTGACAGCCCTGGCCCTTGGCAGGTTTTGTCTGGAGCTCTCAGGGTCAGTCCTGATGCCGGTTATCATATTGCTTTAGCATCATCTACTCCCCAGAAAAAGAAGGGAAGGCCTTTGGAATGAGCTCATCTTAATCCTGGGGTGGTTTTCCTTACCCTGAGAAATTCTGCAAGTTTGCAAACCTTACCTTTGATTGTGGAGTGTCAGAGGTGGTCCCTTGTGACTTTGAATTCAAAGGTTAATTCTGCATGGAAAATCAAAGACATTTGTGCATAGGGAGCAAAATCATGGAAAATTAAAAACAAAGCAACATCTTTTTGAGGAGTTGAAAAGATCTGCTTGAAATGTTCCCTTGCTTTTGTGGTTTCTTATGTGAGCAGGTTCTTGTAGCTTGTGTAGTAACTCAGTAAATGAATTTAAGGGCTGCAGTTCTGAGTTGAGGGGCTCTTTACAGCACAGGCTGGGGCTGCAGATGAACACCAAAGGGCATTCTTATCTTCCACTTTCCAAAGAAAGAGGAGGGGTTTGCACAGGGCAGTGCAGAAAATCATGACAGAAGTTGGATGGGGCAAAGGTGCAGGCAGGGGAGAGCTCCTTGGTACAGGATGAGGAGGAGTGATAGCAGTGAGAGATGAGGAGGAGTTCCAAGCCAGCTTTGGGGATGCTGTGCTGGGGAATTCATAGATAAAAATCCCTGCCAGGCCCCAGGATGGCCTGAAGGAAGCCCATGGTTTTGGCTTGAAAAACCAGCAGGGCAGAGCAGAGGCTTTGAGGCAGATTCATCTTGGCCCAGCCACACTGACAGGATCCAGGAGTGGACTTTTTTGTAGTTTTAATGCAGTTCCTCAACATTAGCATCTCTGTCCTAATGGCTGTCTTGGGCTGTAAGAAATATATTTGTATTTTTAGCAGTGTCCATGTGTCACTTAGCTTCTGGGCTATAGTGACTTTCTTTTGATTAAACTGGGGTTTTTTGTTGTTTTTTTTTGCTTGTGCCTAAGCAGGATGTTGGGTAAGGCATAGCACCTTACCCTGGTGGAAGGAAGGAAGGATTCCAAGGGATTTGGAATTGCTTTGTGCCCTTCTCAAGGACAAAGGGTTTTGAAAGTTTTGCATTTGCCTTTTCACTGGGCAATTATTTCAAGCCAGCAATTTCTCTGCAGCTGTGACACCCATGTCCAAAAGGAGAATGGGGAAAGACAGGAAGAAAAATTTAATTAACTTCAAATTTGGCACTCTCCAGTAGATTCTCAGGACTAATGTGACACTAAAATAACATTAGCAATGGCTTCATTACCACAAACCATTGCTTTTTTTTCATGCAGGGTACTTTTTTTACCTGTAAGAACCTTCTGGCATGGTTACAACTCCCCTTTTGTCTAAATAATACAGTTTAGAGCAACCATCTACTGGGATAAATGTGTTCACTGGGGGAGATTAATGCTATTGATTAACAGAGCACAAAATCAGTTGTGTCTCTGCTTTTGGTGGAAACCAGCAGCAAGGCCATAGCTGTGCTTGCAGACATGAGAATCCAAACTGTTTGTGTGAGCTGGGCAGGAATGTGCTGCTGGTATTTACCCCAGTTTTGAAGAAGACACTTAGCAGAGGAATGTGCTCTGCATGCTCACCATTCCTCCAGGAAACTCTGCATTTAAAGGAAACCTCAAGCAAATATTTGGAAGTCCAGGAGGGCTTCAGAGGAACAGCACATCCCCCAGATTTTAGGGAGGGCAGCTCATCCTCGCACATTCAGTTGTGCCTTGCAAGCTCTGTCCCAACCCATGCTGCTACCTGGGTGGTTACAATAATCCTCTTTATTTCATTTTAATGTCTGTGTGAGTGCCTGATACTCAGAATGGGATTAGGAGAGGTGAATTGCTGCTGAAATTGGTAATAACAGAAAGCAAACCTGCCTGACAGCACCTGCCCTGTGATCTTCAGAGAGCAGGTAAAAGGATCCTTAATTAACTTTTTGCCAGGGTGGGGTGGTGTTTTTGAGAGGAATTCATTTGAGAAAGTTACAGCATGAATTGTTGTTGCCCGAGTTAGAACAGCCTGATGAATTGCCATAAATTAGCTCCAGCCTATAGGGAATGCTGTGTTTAAGGAAAAAAAGCTGTGAGGATTGCTCCGGGCTGGAGGGAGGGAGCTGACTCAGAGAAACTTGTTAAAGGTAAAACAAGAGTGTGGTGGTTCTCAGCTGTTGTCAAAACATCTCCAGAAGCTCTTTGCCCTGCTCCTGTTGGGCTTTTCTCCTGCTGTCTCCAGGAATCCCCTCTGTGACGGTGCTCACAGGGGTCTTTGGATGAGGGAAGAGACGAGGATTTGACTCCATGTTTCAGAAGGCTTGGTTTATTATTTTATTATATATATTGCATTAAAATTATACTAAAAGAATAGAAGAACAGGTTTCTCACAAGGCTAGCTAAGAGTAGAATAGAATTGAATAATAAAGGCAGCTGTCCCAGACTCTGTCCAAGCCAGCTGACTGTGATTGGCCATTAATTAGAAACAACCACATGAGACCAATCACAGATGCACCTGTTGCATTCCACAGCAGCAGATAACCATTGTTTACATTTTGTTCGTGAGGCCTCTCTGCTTCTCAGAAGGAAAAATCCTGAGGAAAGGATTTTCATAAAAAGATGTCTGCGACACCCTCCAAGCTGGTCAGAGGCTCTGGTGCAGGCAGGATGTGCCTGTCATGGTTGTACAGGTCCAAGACCAGGTACTCCATTATAAATATTATAAATATTTTAAATTACTTGTGTCCTGGTTTGGTGCACATCCCGTATTAACAGCTAGCTGAGTGATAGAAAATGGGAAGCTGTTACAAAGCAGTGGATAATTCCATAGTTTGGGACTAAATTGACTTTCTTCTCAAGATAAAGCCTTGACAGATGGTTCTGTTGGTGCTGGAGAACCCAAATGGGGCTTTCCCTCAGGCAGGGCTGTGCTCTGCTTCAGTCCCTGCTCCAGGACTGTAATGAATGTGTCCCCTCAGCTGCTGCTCAGAGGGGTGAGCACACTGCCACCATGGGATTTGTGGTGTATATTAATGCATATAATCCAGCAGCTCGCTGGGAACAGAACAGGAGAGGGGTGGCTGGAGGGCAAGTGTGGAAGAGCCAAGATCCCGTGTTGAGAAGGATCTGGGTGGCTTTACCTGTGGGACAGAGCCAGGCAGAGAAACTCCTTCCCAAGGAATTGCTGTCCCAAAGCAAGGTACTGCTCTTCCCAGACAATAAAACCACAGGGGTTGTTTGAATGAGAGTAAGGAGCAGCTTTAACTGGGTGCAATTGCCTGGGAGGGTTAACAGCTTTGTGATGTTTGTGATTTAGTGCCCCTGTGTTCACTACCATGAAATTCTTGTGTTAAATGCCCTTTCAGCTTTGCCCTGTGAAGGTGATGAAAGCTTTATACAAAATGGAAACTGGAAATTATCTGAATAAATTGGGTTGTTTAATAGCCATGTCCTGGCAGCACCAGCTCCTTCATGAGCTGGTTTTCAAAAGTTCTCTTGTGTGTTGGGATGGTTTTTCCCAAGAAGTTTTTTCTCATCTTGGTTAGATACTGGCTTGTGTCCAAAGTATCCAAGTGGCTTTGAGCCCTGGTAAAACTCCAATTTATCCAGACCTTGCTCTGGGAAATGCCAAATATTGTCATGCCTTTATGCTTTGGAGGTGCAAGAATTTAATCATCTGTGTGTTTGGCTTGCTGGAGAAACAATTTGAATTGCTGAATTCAGGGAGGGGGAAAAATAGCTGTAACATAAACCAAACAGTATTTCTAAAGGCATGATGTCTTGACTGAATGGTTTTAATCAGCATAATTTGAATACTCTGTCATTGCTTAGCAAACAAAGCCCAAGTTGGCTCACAGAGCTATAGAATAACTAAAGCAGGCAATATCCCTGCCAGGGCCTTCTTATCTTCCACTTGGATTCCTGTCTGTGCACACAAGAAGGATGAAATTGGTGTCTGCACAGGAGGGAAGGGGAGCTCTCTGCATGAGCAGGGGGTGCTCATTTGGGATGCCTGCCCAGAAAGCAGCTGCCTGTCTGTGGAAGGGTTTGAGGCTCCATTTCTGGAAAACAGCCTTGGGCACCTTCTCGTTTTTGCTGTGCAGGTTATTTGGGTTTTATGCTGTGAGCAGAGAGGGTCTGGTTTAAAACAACAGCTGGGCAGAAAGGTGGATCTTAAAAATCCAAGTAAAGAAGAAAAAGTGCTGACATCAAGCTGGCTGTGTATGGGATGCATGCAGTGCACACAACTTCTGCCCCTTGTTCTGAACGGTGTTTCGGGGTAAAAACCTGTTTCTGTGTGTGGGTGAAAGCCTGAGCTGCCCATATGGACATTGCCAGTGCTTGCTCCTGCAGCTCTCCTGCTTGCTGAGGATGAGATGGGAGCTAATCCTGGAGGTGTTTCCAGGATTTTGGGCACACGGCCTCCTCCATGGCTCTGAGCTGGCCGGCAAGCCTTGGGCTGCTGCTCCTGAGGTGCTGGCAGCTCTTACCTGGCCTGGGGAGAAGGTGGCCTTGGGATGGGTGCAGCTCCCAGAGCAGAGTGTGGTAAAGCAGGGGGTCTGGGTGAATTGGTGCTGCATGAAATGAATGCAAATAGCAGAGGAGATGGAGGAGGAGGAATCCCCGTGGCTGTGGGGAGCTGACAGGCAGGTACTTGCCCAGTGCTGCTCTGTAGCTGCAGACCCACTGATCTCAGTCCTCTCCTTCCAAAAGGGGTGTAAATGTAGGCCCTGAGCCAGGATTAAACCTGAACTTTCTAACAATATCTCTCCCTGCCTCACTTCAAAAGCAATTTCTCTTTTCTGCTGTTGCTGTGTCCTAGGTGAAGGTGCCCAGCTCACATGGCTGTGCAGGGATAACTGCGCAGCTGCTCTCCAGGAATCCCCATAAATCCAGCTCCTTTTGTGGTTGTGCTGGTGGCACAGCCTTGTGTGTGGGGAGACTGTCATCTTCTCATGTCCCTGTATTTCTGAAAATTGACCACTGAATTCCTGGTAGTGTTCAATGGTTTATTAATTCCCAAGGCTTTCCAGGCACATCGATGCTGTTGTGCAGGGATGTGTGCCAAGGTGTTCTCATTCAAGCTGTCTCTGAAATCTGACACTCTTTGGAGCTATCTAGCTTTCAGGGTTGCTCTGAACCAATGAACCTGGGCTGCTGTTTAAATAAAAAGGTTACTTCATCCTGAGATCTCTCTTAAAGAAAAAAAAATCCAAACCAGCACCAAAATAAGCCCAGAACAAGCAATGCTGCTGCTTTGAGGGAGGAGAAATATGACAGAGCAGTGTCTGTGCCTTTGCTAAATTATACAGGGAGAGGAAAATGCTGTTTGCTGATGCTTCTCTGAGTTACAGCCACATTATCCTGGTGCTGCTGGGCATGGCGAGTGCAGCTCTGGGGATACAGATTCCTTAATGGCTCTGCTGCTCTGCAGTGATCCACTCTCTGGAAATCTTCCCATTTATTTCACTTGCTGCACACAATCTTTGCTCTCAAGCCAGCTCTCCCCTCCTTGTTTAAGGCTCTCTGTTTTGGAAACTGTCACAAGGTATTTTCAGATTAATCCTTCTCCCTTCTCCCCCTGCAGCCTCCTCATCCTCATCACGATGTGGTCTCTGGCTCTCTTTATGGCTGTTTTGCTTCCTACATTTCTGAGACAAAGGAAAACCCACCTTCTTTAGGCTGGCCTCAGGCCAAGCCAGCTTTATTTAAATTTAATGTGGGCACTTGCCAGGAAGGAATCCCAAGTCAGAGTGTTTGAATTACCATGGTGCTGGCTCTGGCTGGAAAGGGAGGAGTGAGAAGACACAAAACTGAGTTGATATTTTCATGTCTAGCTGTGTATTTACAGGATGTGAAACTTTATAGCCATGCAGTGGCAACCAGCAGGGGTATGTAAGATATATTCTGCTGGCAGGCAGGAGCAGCAAGCACTGGTTTTCCCAAAAGGCTTTTGTTTTATGAGGATGTTTGTGGCACCTGTGCTGCCCATGTCAGTGGATATGAAGAGCAGTGACATCATGGCCCAGGAGCAGTGTCTGTGCATATTGCAGGCCATATCCAGAAAAGCATTTTACAGCCTTTTCCTTCATCTAGGACAGGGTAAGGACTAGCAGCAGCAGAGAAATGTTGCAGCTGGGTGTTTTGTTGAGTGCCTAGATTTGGGTTTTGGGACAGAAAGCTCATTACTGCTCTGATTTGTTGGTAGTGGGGGGATCTTTGCCTGCACAGGTAGGTCACAGTGGCAGGAAATGAGGAATATGATGGTGCTGTAGAAAATACAAATTGTATTTCTTGTTTTTATGGTGTCCTCTGATGTCTGTGGCGCTCTGCCCTGGGGATTTAACATTTCAGGACAGTCCCTTTTCCCTGGGGGTGAGTGCCTGGCCCAGGTGGATGAGCAACTTGCCAGGCACCAGGTGTTGGCCACTCCTGCTCCCACAGAGCTCCTGGGGACAGTGGGAATCCCCCTGCTCTGGGCGGTTTGTGACATTCACCTGCTGCTGGCCCTGCTCTCCAGCTCCTTGTGGCAGTGCTGCTTTCCTGCGCCTGATTCCAAAGGGGTGGGTTTTTGTTTTCCCCTCCAAAGAGACCTCAGGAGAACTGGTTTGCCTGGGCTGTCCCTTAAACATCCCTTGTTGAAAAGACACTGCCATGGGTGCTGCACCTCTCGCCACAACAGCAGCTCCACACTTTGTACACAGTGGGGAACAAGTGCCACTAGAGTGACAGTGTGCCACCAAGGCCAGCAAGTGCCATTTCCTGCAGGATCCCTGCTCCTGGATCCCTGCAAGTGCCATCTCCTGCAGGATCCCTGCTCCTGGATCCCTGCAAGTGCCATTTCCTGCAGGATCCTTGCTCCTGATCCATGCAAGTGCCATTTCCTGCAGGATCCCTGCTCCTGGATCCCTGCAAGTGCCATCTCCTGCAGGATCCCTGCTCCTGGATCCCTGCAAGTGCCATTTCCTGCAGGATCTCTGCTCCTGGATCCCTGCAAGTGCCATCTCCTGCAGGATCCTTGCTCCTGATCCATGCAAGTGCCATTTCCTGCAGAAACCCTGCTCCTGGATCCCATCAAGTGCCATCTCCTGCAGGATCCCTGCTCCTGGATCCCTGCATGGCTCAGTGTGGAGGGATAGAATATAAGAAAATAAAGATAGTGCAGAAGGTAATCTCACACCTGAGTTGCAGCTGTGCCAATCACCAAAGATTAGGAACAGCCCTGCCCTTAACAGGCCACACCTGTGTCCAATAACAAGGGTGCTACAAAAGAGTGGGTTAGCTGGGTGAGGAGAGAGCTGGAATTTATTGATTGTGCTGTGAAGCAGGAGTTAGTGCTGTGAGGAGATGACCATGAGAAATCACCGAGAAGGTATGGAACTTTTGCAATAAGATGACAACAGCTCAGCAAGTGCCATTTCCTGCAGGATCCCTGCTCCTGATCCCTGCAAGTGCCATTTCCTGCAGGATCCCTGCTCCTGGATCCCTGCAAGTGCCATTTCCTGCAGGATCCCTGCTCCTGATCCCTGCAAGTGCCATTTCCTGCAGGATCCCTGCTCCTGGATCCCTGCAAGTGCCATTTCCTGCAGGATCCCTGCTCCTGATCCCTGCAAGTGCCATTTCCTGCAGGATCCCTGCTCCTGATCCCTGCAAGTGCCATTTCCTGCAGGATCCCTGCTCCTGATCCCTGCAAGTGCCATTTCCTGCAGGATCCCTGCTCCTGATCCCTGCAAGTGCCATTTCCTGCAGGATCCCTGCTCCTGATCCCTGCAAGTGCCATTTCCTGCAGGATCCCTGCTCCTGGATCCCTGCAAGTGCCATTTCCTGCAGGATCCCTGCTCCTGATCCCCGCCTGCCTCAGAGGAGCGCAGGGAGCGAGCGCAGCACCGCTCTTTGTTCCTGGGTTATTGGACCTGTCTGACAGCAGGGCTGGGATTTGCTCTGCCAGGATTTCTCTTGTAAATTTAATAGGTGCTTGTGGGCATCTAATAACCAAGCCCAGAATGAACTGCATGGGAAGGTGAGGCTGCAGTGGGAGGTACATGAGCTTTCAGCTGTGTCTGCGGGGATCCCTGTCCCTGGGGATGTGTTTGTGAGTGCTGGGCTTGTTGATGGCACAACAGAGATGTAATTACAGGTCTGTTCTCTGTCACAGCTGTGTTGTCCTCTGGTACAGACCAGGCATAAATTTGGGGTTCCCAGGGGAAAATCTGAGTAATTATGTGTGTGTATTTTAATGCTACCCACATAAGCTAAAAGGAAGAATCTCCCACTTTTTGCTACCACGTGTCAAGTTTGTCTTTTTCCCCCTGCTCCTTTGCCAGTAGATGTGGATTTTTAATATTTTAATTTTTTAATCTATTTTAATATTTTAATATTTAATCTATTTTTTCATCTCTACAATTTGATGTTCTGTATTTCTAAACTTTAAGAGGCTGCCTTTTTCTGAGTCAAACCAGCAGGATTTCTTTTGCTCTTTGAATCTGCAGGTCTCCTAAGTCAGCAAGTCATCTGATATCTTTTTTCCCCAAAAACGTGTTTTTAAAAAAAGGTCATGTAACAAAATTTCCTGCAGTAAAGATGGTTTTAAATAGAAGCCCCACTTGAAGCTACTGAACCTCAGAGCATAATGCCACCAAAGACTGTAAAATAAGGAGGTGGGGTGGGGTGTAAATCTCCATGTTAAATCACATAAAGCCAGAGTCCCTTGAGTATCTCTAATGCTGTGTGATGGATGAAAATTTCCCAAAATAGACATTTGGATTTTTTCTCTTTTGAAAGGACTTTGTCTCACCATGCAATTGCTGACAGTGATGCATAAAAGCAATACAGGGAGTGAGCTTTTCTCTGGGTTCTCTTCCTCTGGCAGAGGAATGGGATAAGCACTGTGTTGAATTCATATGCCATATTTCTCACTGGGGCAAGCATTTAAAACATTTGGGAGGAAGTGTTGCGCTAAATGCAGTTATCTGACTGTGCACAGTACCTGGTTTGATTTCTGTCCCACTCAGGACAGAAAATGGAGATTGAGCTCAGAGCATTCCTTCCCAAAGACTGCTCACAGGGGCATTGTACTGCAATTCTATTTGTTACCCTAATTGTGGCATACAGTTAAAAACGAGAAATTAGAGCTACGTTTAAATATCTTTTATGTTCTTGCTTTTTCCTGTGCCTTTACTTTATAAGCTTTGTAAAGTGTTTGAGCTGTGATGTTGGAAGTGCAGGTCAGGCATCCCTGGGGATGGGGGAATTGCTTTTGGTCACCCAGCAAAGAATGTGTTAAAAATACCAGGATAGGCAGGACAGCAGCCAAGGCAAAGCACCATGGCTGGGTGCCTGCTAATGGCAAATAAACAGCTCGAACTCTTGTGTCAAGTCCTAGAGAGGTTAAAGTGCCCAATTTTTTAAACTATTCAACAAAGTTGAATACTACTACTTCAGACAGCCCCTTGTCACAGTCTGTACCCTGGCTTTGTGTCCTTTGACTGTAAATGGTGTGGGAGTGCAAATTGAGGACTTTGGCCACCACAGTGTGAAAAATTCAAGTCGTGGTCACTGACTGGAAAGTGGCCAGACAGGGGAGTGTGGAGAACTTCAGATGGAGGGGACCGAAGTTGGCTGTCACCCATCAAACTTAGCTCAGAATCTGATTCCATTGAAATTAAAAGGGAGAAGCTTTTGTTCCTTACAGAAAACAGGGAAAACTTCTTACTGTGGTGAAGGAGACTCATGTGTGTAGGTGTTGTTTACATAACACACCATATCAGGATATCTGCTAAATCCAAAGTGGCATCCTCAGCTGCAGTCAGCCACCTTCTTTTCTGCTATAAATAATGAATCTATTTTTTGCTGCAAAAGCAGTCCCATTGGGGAAAACTGATCAAGGCCATTTGCAGGGTTTGGGAGCTTTTAATGTGTTTTCCAGCTGGGATGCTTTGTCTGCTGTGCTGGTCCTCAGGCTGAGCTGCTCTCACTTGGTGTGACACAGCCTCAGTGCAGTGTGGGCACCGTGTAAAGTTTGTCAGGGGCTTGGTTTGTGTCACATCTCGGCTAAGGACTGGAGAAATCTGAATAACTTCAAACCCATTGCTTCCAGAAGTAATCTGAAACACCCTCCCTTTGCCTGTGTCAGGTATGTTTTACTCTTTTAGACTTGAATGGATCATTATCTTGTTGTAGCTGGATCTGTGAGGATTCACTGATTGTTTGTAAAGCAGTCTGTGATCTATTACTTGAGATGAAATCATGTTGTCTTGTAGCTGTGAAAATGTAACTGGTGTTGAGCTTAAAAGCAATAAGGCTTCTGTCAGGCAAGCTTTTCCTGACTGTCTTCTGAGGATAAATTACTTTTTAGGAGCGTTCTGTTACATGGGGTCGTGTGGGTGGGAAGACTCACAACTCTGCTGCTGCATCAGTCTGAGAAATGAGAGGTGCAGCGATTTTAAACAGTCCTTGCGGGGAAGGAGTGGTGTTAGCTGGTGGCTCTTGCTGAAGGGCAGTTTGAGACCCTTTAGATGTCATTTCAGTGTCAGGTTGAGACCCTTTAGATGTCATTTGAGTGTCAGGTTTCATGTGAAAGGGGGCAGCAGGGGAGTGGAGGAGGTTGGGGCTCTGCAGAGGTGCTTCAACCTGGCAGTAGGTAAAGAGGGTAAAGTAGGTAAATGCCTTGGAGCATTTCACTGATGCTGCTGGAGACAGCAAAGCATGGCTTCAATGATCAGAAGCTCAATTGGCAAATTCAAACGAAAGGGAACTGTTTCTGTTGTGTGTTGTTCACACAAATTCAGCCAATAAATAGTGGGTTTGTGGTTACGGAATGGTTTGGGTTGGAAGGGACATTAGAGATCATCTGGTTCCAATGGGCAGGGACCCCTCCCACTGTCCCAGGGTGCTCCCAGCCCTGTCCAGCCTGGCCTTGGGCACTGCCAGGGATGCAGGGGCAGCCACAGCTGCTCTGGGCACCTGTGCCAGGGCCTGCCCACCCTCACAGGGAAGGATTTCTTCTCCATATCCCGTCCAGCCCTGCCCTGTGTAAGTCAGCAGCCATTCCCTCCTGTGCTGTGCATCCCCTGCCCTGCAGAGCAGTGCCATGGGCTGTGCTTGCTCATGTTGGGGGCTGCCATCACTTCTACTGCTTTTCTCATTTCAGTTTGCTCTCCCACTCCTGCTCTGGGCTTTAAATACTTGCAGCTGGAACGGGATGGGTTCTGATTAAAATAAACATGATACAGCAGTTAGGCATGTGATTGTAGAATCTGTGCTCCCACCATTGGTAGGTGGGTTTAAACGAAAATGAGAGTGGGTAAAAGTGGAAACAATTTGTATTTTAAAAAAAAAAGTTCTCTTCAGGGCTGTAAATCAGTTTTTCAGATTTCTAAGTGCTTTGATTGAAGCAAAAGTTTCCTTTTGGTGCCCTAAAATCAAAATGAAGCCAAAAATCACAGAACTGAATTAATTATCTTTGAGTGAAATCTTGCAAGTAATACTGTATAAACACTTGAGATGCAAGGGGGATTACAGGCAAATACTGAGCTGGTGGAACAGTTTAGGGATGTTCTGAATTGCAAACCAGGCATTCAGAGAGCATTTCTGGAGCTGCACCTCTGGGCTGGGAGAGCATGGAGGGCAGGGTGAGGCAGCTTAGGGCAAACAGCTGAGGAGAAATTGGACTTGGCTGAGCTTGGAGAGCCGGAATGAGAGGAAAGAGAATGGCTGAATGTCTGTGTCAATGAGGCTTTGCCCCCTGCTCCATCCCATCCATTCTCAGGTGCTGCCAGTGATGTTTGCAGTGCTCCGTTTGCTCAGGGGGGTTTGGGGTGTTTCTCTCAGGAGCTGTGGCTCAGGGTGGGTGGAAGCTCTGCCTGCTCCAGTGATCTTGAGGAAACATCTTTGTATGGATCTGTTTGTTCATCTGGGAAATGAGCATCAGCCACAGCAGGGAATTCAAATCAACTGATCATCAAGTTCTTGGGATGGAGTTTTACTTTGGCTCATTCCTGAAATAGAGTGAGGTGTGAGATTCTGTGTTACTGTGGCGTGGCACAAATCACCTCACTGTGACAGCAGGGCAGGGGAAGAAAGAACTTAGGTGTTTTTTGTGCTGAAGGAGAATAATTAGTGTATTGCATAGTTTTTAATGCTATATCAGGACAGGTATCAAGTGCCAAATTCTTTCTTGTTCAAGACAAATGAGTTCTTTATCCTCTCTGTGTCTGTAATAAGACTACACATGATTAAATAATGGCTTCATTTCCCAAAGAACAGTACATGAATCTAAAGTCTCTATCTTTCCTGTACAGGCACCTACACAGATTTTATATTTGTTATAGAAATAATTTTTTCTATAACTGAAATAATTATATCAAAATAATACATATTTTCTTATAGAAAATAAGAAATAATTGTTTCTTATTAGAAATAATAAGAAAGAAGAAATGAACTTCATTCATAAATGAAGTGTTACTTTGTTTCCCTAGCATTGTGGGGTTTTTCCTCTGTTTGAAATGCTTTGACTTCTCTGCTCTCATTTTTACCTGCTGTAACTAGTGGTGCAAGCTCTCCCTGCACATTTCATTTTCCTGGGTGATTTATTTACCAGTGACACTGCAGAGCCCTTGACACAGTAATTGCAATGATGTGATCATCCAAACATCAAAGGCAGGAGCCCCTGGTTTCTCATCTCCCTCATGCTGCTGCAGTCCTCCCACCTCTCCCTTTGTGCTCCCTCTTTGTTGCTTTAATCCTTCAGGAGAAGGAAAGAATTATGTCATAATTGGATAAGAACTGGGGAGTGCAGGAGCAGGTTTCTGTACATGCCTGCCTCCCTGGATGGCTTTGCTCAGAGGTGCCAGGGTGCTCTTTGGGCTTTGCTGTCACCATGTCCCCTGGCTGTGTCCCAGCAAGGATGGGCAGAGAGCAGGGCTGTGCCTGCCCTGCTGTTCCTGGAGAAACACTGGGGCTGGGTGGGTGGGAGAGCCCTGGTTTTCATCTTCCCCACCTCTTTCTGCATCTTCAGGGCTCAGACAAGCCTTGTGCAAGAGGGGAAGGTGCTCTCCCCTTGGTGGGCTGAGCAGGACCTGGCTGTGCTCCGGTCTGATCTCAGAATCACTGAGGCTGGAAAAGCCCTCCAGGACCATTGAGTCCCACCATTGTCCCAGCACTGCTGGCTCCAGCACTGAACCACATCCCTAAGCACCACACCCACGTGTTTTCTCAGCATTTCCAGGGATGAGGACTCCACCAGTTCCTTGATTTTCTCTTTGCCTGCTGCCTACAAGCTCAGCCTGGTCTTAACCTCTGCAGGAGGGAGACCTGAGACTGGTGCACAGCTCAGACCTCTCTGTCCTTGTCACCTCTGCTGTCTGGAGCCTGTCCCAGGCAGAAGTGATGCTCTCCCTGGCTGTCACTGACCCTGGCTGGGTCTTCAGAGCAGTCCCAGGCCACTCCGGTGTGTGCAGCAGGTCCTGGGTGCAGTGATTGCTGCAAACCAGAACCTGAGCGTGCTGCGTAAACACAGCATCCTAGAAATGTTTCCTTTTCTATTTGCTCTCTTCTATCACACAAGAAAATACATCTTGCAAGAGAAGATGCTGGCAGGATGAAGCAGAATCAGACCAGGTTTCATTCAGCAGGAGGGAATTTTACTTTTAACTTTGAGGCTCTTTGCTGGTCTGAGCTCATCTCGTGCGCTCTCCTGCCAGTTGCTGTGGGCTGGGCAGATGTTGCAGATGTTCATCCCCCTGCAATGCCAGTTTGCTCTGCAGCTCCTGAGCTCAGTGGGAACTGGGATGCTGCTGTCTGGAGAACAGGCTCCCCTAGAGCTGGGTTCTGGAAGAGGCCCCTCAGCAGGGAGCTCAATGTTAATGTGGGGGATTAAAGACTGCTTGGAAGGTGAAAGTCTGGCAGCAGTGTTGGAGTGCTAAATCACTGCTCAAGGCATGCTGGTTTCACCAATTCAGGCTGAGACCATTAATTAACTTGTTCTGTGAGTGTGCACATCTCATTTAAGCAGCTTTCTATTATTTGGGAGGAGACGAGAAGGGGAGAAGGTACTAGGAAATATGATATTTCTTCATCTCTTGAAAAGCAGCTGGAAGCTCCAGTTCCTGCTGAGAGCAGAGTGGGGTGAGTTCCCACTCCCAAGATAATGTACTCTGGGATTTGGAGGGACCAGCTGACCCAAGGCAATGCACTTAGCCCTTGGCACAAATTCTCTCTCTTCCCAGACTGCAGGAGCCAAGGCTGCTGCTGCTCCATTACATGCTAATAGTCTGAGAAATAAAATACAATTATTAGTTGAATTGTTAAATGGACCTGGAGCCTGAATCAGAAATTGCTTTCCAACAGCAACTGGAGCATACAGTAACAAAACAAAACCAAAACAAAAAGAGGCAAAAGAAGGGTTACTGCAGGGTTTATTTCTTTTTTATGCTTAAAGACAGTGCAGTGGACTGTTTGGTAGAGGGGATGCAGCTCTGGCTGAGGCTGGGATGTAGCTGTGCTCCATGCTCTGGAACTGCCTTTTTGTGTGCAGCCAGGTCTGTGCTTCACTTCCTTTACAATAAAAGAGTGGGGTCTGTGAGGAGATGGCAAAATCTATCAAGTTTAGTGTGGTATTCTGCATTGAAGCGGTGAATATCACTGTGTTCAGCCCAATGCATGTCAAGTCCAGCACTCCAGCACTGCCATCCTGGAGCAGAATGGGTTTTATTCTTCTGAATCTGGCCGTTGAGTGCTTCAAAACACCCAGCAAGTCCTGGGGGTGCATTGGGAGGTCTTGTGGGCAAAGCTCCCCTCTCCCAGGGGATGATAGAAGATGGGATGGGATGGAAGCAGGTCCAACATGGAAAAAGCCTGGCTCTTTGCTAGGTGCTGCTAGCTTTGCTGCAAATTTGGCTGTGGGTTATATCCTTTTGTCTCTTGGTGAAGGTGGTAGGACACGGGGAGCAGCCAGCCTCTGCCTGTTCTCCTGCAACAAGAAAGGTTCTGCTGGGAGACAGCTGCCCCCAGTCTCTCCCAAAAGAAGCCAGGCCAGCAGTGTTGAAGCTTTGCTGCAGAGCTGCAGGTCAGCATGGGATCTGCTCTCCCCACAATGGAATGCACAGTGGGGTGTGGAGGGGAGAGCATGTTTGGTTCTGAGGGCTTTGTTTATGCCAGGAGCTTGGCTGGGTGAAGGCAGATGGAAGTAATTTCAAGGGACAGGAGCCAGCTGACAGTTGCATCTTGATTCTGAACAACTGTGGGCTAGCCAGTCCTTGGAGGAAGCTTTTACCCTAACCCCTGTCATTTAGTGGTTGTTCTGTGCCCTAAGAATGAGGGTTTCTGCTCCCTTACTGTCTGCCCATGGTGTTTTTAGATGCTGCTGCAACTCCAGCCCTTCCTGGTAATCCCAGAATGACAGATCACAGACGATGGGGAATGAGGATTTCCATCATGTTGTGGCCCTTTGCTTTTGATTTCTTTTCTTAAATCCCAAAGTCCAGACTGCTGGAGTGTTGATATTGCAATAGCTGCTCTCCCTTTGCTTGGTGTGTGACTCTCAGGGAAGCTGAGGAGACGCTGGAAACAGGAACCTCAGAAGGCAGATGGAAAGGAGCCCAGATGATGGTAACTGTATAATGCATTTCTCACTGCTTTATGCTGTCTTATCCCAGACAAAGCTTTATCTTTGAGCCCATAATTATGTGATTCCCTGTAGGCAGCTTAAAGTGAGCTTTCCGAAGGTCGATAATTTTATCTATTAGATGCCTCCTATGATCTCTAAGTGCAGACATGGGTACTTGAAGGAAGGTTTCCAGGGCAAATTCCTGTAGTTTCAGTGAACTTCACTACCAGACTCAATTGCTTTGAGCCTGTTTAGCAGGATTGTCCACATTTGCATTTGTGATATGGTTGAGTAATTCACTGCTGGAGGGGGTTCCTTCCCCTGCCACCTTCCCTTTCAGCTTAAGCTTTGAGTGCATTCCTCCAAGATCCTTTTCTTTTACCATACCTATCCCAGAAAATGAGCAGAGACAACAGCTGGCTTTTTTTTAAAAAATATTTTGAACTTAATGGGCATTTAAAACATGTCCAATTGTTTTTGCTTGTGATTTTCTTCTAGGTTGCATTATGTGTTATGGTTAGACTAAAGGAAAATAAACTTTCATAGGTGGTGAAGGAAATAGATGTTTTCCAGGCTGAATTCAGCTGCAGCTGTGTGGGACAGCCCTTGCAGAGAGTGGCTCAGCAGTGTGGTTCAGGGTGCAGGGAGCACTCAGAGCAGTGATTACAGAGGCCACATCCATTCATCCCTCAGTGCTGCCCATGCTGGGATGTGGCCTTTGCCTAAGGAGAGGGGAAAAGAGCAAACCTGTGAGCTGCAGGCTAAAGCAAACAGATAAGAAGCTTTGAAAACAGATGGGACTGTTTTGAATCAAATCCTGCAAGGGGGAGTGGAAGGCATTGGGGGCTGATATGCAAAGGGGATGACTCAGTGCTGCTGTCAGCGAGGTCTCCTCTTGCAGAATTAGTGATTATTGCCTGAGAACATCATTTACCAGACCCCAAACTGGAGACAGAAGTCTCTAACCTGAGACCCCTTAGTACAGGGTCATTTCTCCAGCAAGGTGTCCCTGACTCTTGCTCAGTGCTGCAGAGGGTCCTGCAGGCTCTCAGGGCTGGGGATTCACCAGCCCTGCTCCTTGGAAAACCACAAGCACGAGGAACCCTGTGGGATTGCATTGGGGATTCATTGGCTGGCGCAGGGATGAAGTGAAATTGTTGGATTCGTGTTTGGAGGGGAGAGTGCCTCTAATCCTGAAGTGCCTGATGCTGTGGGAGCCTGGGTGTGGAGTGTGCTGCCAGCTGAACCTCTGCACTCCTCTCAAAATGCTTTCCTTCCTTTTGCCTCAGTAATTGTGAGTTTGGGTGTGGTACCCTGCAAACTAGCCCATTATTGGGTACATAGGGGTGTGTGCTGGAGAGGGACCCTGCTGCCATCTTCTCACAATCCTGGTCCTGCCTGTGTCTGATGGGTTTTTAGGAACAGCTTCTCTTGCTGAGTCTTTGCTAGATCTAATCTTGAGTACAGCCTGAGCTTTTATTTAACTACATCAGATGCTAACCAGTGCTTTGGTTGGAGTGCTTCTGGAGGGAAAAATATCAGAAAATTTCTTTTAAAATGCCCCTGCCAAAACCCTGAAAGAAATCACCCAACCCCTACCCCTGGAGATGTCACAGACCAGAAGAAATGAAGAGCTGTCAACCTCCCCATTGCTGCACAGGTGCCTGGTTAGGAGGCATCACCTGGAAATTGTGACACCCCTGGCACACAGAGCAATCCCAGGGACAGGGATTCTTCCTCTCCTGGGGTAATATAGCCGGGACTCCCAACTGTGCTGTATCATAACAGCCTCCTGAGAAATTGGGCTCAGCAGCTCGAACCAAGCCCCTCATTGCCTTGTGGGGCACTGCAGATTAGTGCTGGGGCAAGATTGGGCTCTCACCACAGTCTCAGCCCTTTAATTAAAGTAACATGGAACAAAACAGGGAGAATTAGTTAAAAATAACAACTCTCACAAGTGCAGCTTGTCTTTTTATGAGCCTTGTCCTCACTTTCTCTGCTGCTCTGATAAGGAGGATGTTCTTCCCCTGGGGTGGGGGGAACAAACTGGGATGGAGCTCATTTGTTGGGGCGTTATCTGTTAATTAATTTTGAACACTAATCCTGTTCCCCATACACTGTTTCTTTTTCTCCTGGCTTTAGAATGTAGAACACAGTTCCGTACAAGGAGAGGAGGGGCAGCTTGTGCTGTGGGGAGGTTTTCCCTAACCCTGTGCTGCAGCTCACTTTTTGGGAAGGCGGGAGCTTTGCCAGAACATGGATAATTGAAAATTCACCTTAAAGGACACCCTGAGCCTGAGCTGCAGCAGAAAATTATTTAGTTGATGAAAAAGAAAATATGATCATATATTTTTTTTCTATACATTTCTCTTTTTAGATTAATATGAAAGAATATTTCAGCCTCTGGACCATATGAGCTGGTTTCCTTTTTGTACCCCATCTTCTGATGGGAAGACATGCTGGTTTTAAGTGGTCTCTTTAATCTGATGGGAAGTTTGCCATTCAAACAGAGGGAAATGTGGGCTCTCTCTAATCTTTTTTGATGAAGTGATAATATTTTTTTTCCTATTCTTTTTAGTCTTTCTCTGGCTCAGCAGTTACTCCTGGCTGCCCCTGCATCCTGCTCATTGAGCTTTGCCTAGTCTTTCAAAATCAATATGTGCTGCTAAATTACTGGAGTTGGAGAACAAAATAAAAAAAATAAATCCAACATGACGTTTTGGCATGTAAGTATTGCTTATAAAACCCTAGGATGGTCTTTAATACAAGCCATCTTGCTTTCTCATTTCTGGTGTATACATAAGAGTCCATAAGTGAAAATCCCTGTTCAAGGAAAGGAGTAATAATAATATTCAGCGATCCTGGAGAAGGGCTAATTCTTCGTTGTGTCCAAGTTTCTAAGCTGCTGCAGGTGTCTCAGGCAGTGACTTCATGTGCTGTCCTTTCCCACACTGGCTCACTTTCCAGTAACAGAGTGCAGGGTGACCTCTGTGCTGTCATCTTGCTTGGAGCTCAGGTGGATTAAGGGAGAGACTGGAAAAAATGTGTATGAAACAAAGTCCAGCTTGCCAGGGTGCTCTTAGAATACACAGGGCAGGAAAACATTGATTACGTGCTGGCTATGGGCAAGGCTGATTTCTCACAGGGGAATTCTTGGATATGGTTTGTTTCTTTCCTTAAAGCAAGGAGACATTTGGGACCTGTAATTGGGACCAGGATGGCCTTGAGGTGCTGAGGACAATTTAAAAGGAGGAAAATTATCCTCTTCTTAAAAAACAATGTTCTTTTTGGCAGTGTATCTTAAATTATGTTCCTTTCTAGTCCGAGACAAATTATCTTCTAAGAGAGATCAATTTTTGAAGACTTTTATCTCTGATGAAACTGAATTTGGTTGGTTAAAAGGTGGAGCAGAACTGACTGAAGGGCAGGCCCTGCTGAGATGGGATCATCCAGGGGTCTGTGCTGGGTTCAGGCCCCTCCAGAACCAAATGTTGGCACTGGAGGGGCTGACCCAGCCTGGGGAGGCTCCAGCAAGTTTTGGCTCAGATTTCTCATCACAAAAAGGTCCCCTGGCAATATCTGATCTGTTCAACTGCTGCTCTAAGCAAATCAGTCCCAGTGGAGGTTATTAAATCCTGGTGAGAACTCACACTATCTGCCTTAAATCCCTGTTCCCATGATATTTCCTACAGGGACCAGGTATTGTTGCCATACAAAGGCAATAAAACCATGGTAAGCATTTACTGTAAATACCCAAAATGCAGAGCAGCTCTCCCAGCACTGGGGTTTGATCTCACTGTTTCTGACATGAAGGAATTCAGCTGGTGAGGTCCTGGGTATTCCCATGGGAAAGGGGAACTTGCCTGTGCTGCTGTTGGTTCATTGATTTATATTTGTCTGGTATATAAAACAAAATTAGGGCCTAGATTTTTTTTTTTTTTATTGTATGTTTGGTTTTTTGTTGGTTTTTGGGGATTTTTTTTTTGTTTTTGGGATGTTGTTGTTTTTTGGGGTTTTTTTGGGATTTTGTTGTGTTTTTGGGGTTTTTTGTTGTTTGGGGTTTTTGTTTTTTTTGTTGGGTTTGTTGTTGTTTTTGGTGTGTGTGTGTGAATTGCTAGGATTCTTCATGAATTTGAGTGTTTCCCCTCTGTACATAGCCAAATAACTCTCTGCCTCTCTCTCCTGGCATTGTGGAGATAAATTTAGAGGTTCTGTTGAAAAACCTGAATTGTCCAGTAAATATTAAATGCATTTAATGATGGGAAAACCATCAAAAGCTGGTTTTAATACTGGAGCTGGTGAGGGGATTTGAGCAGTTGGGGTGCTGGGCGCAAGGGATGTACCTCTGAGAGTGCCTGTCAGAGCCACACCACAGGCACAGAGCAGTTAATAAAGTATTTTATTAACAGTTACTAAAGTATTTTATTAACTGGCCCTCAATATTTATTATAAATAAAATATATTCATTCCTCCCTCCTGAAGTCGCTCAGTGCCTTTGTGCTGAGTTCTGGGAGCTGCAGAGGTTTGGTGCTGGCTGCCCTCTAGTGAGGCACTGCCCAGCAGGAATAAATAAATGAATAAATGAATGAATGAATGCAGAGATCCCTGCCTGGCCATCCCGCTCTCCATCCACGGCATCCCTGAGATTTTGATCTATCCCTGGAACCTCAGCCTGGTCCTGCTCTGCCTTCCCGGTGGGAATCTGCTCTCAGCCCATTAGTGGGTGTTAAATGAGAGGGGAAAATTTGATTTTCCTCAAGAGCATCACTGCAGGCGGTACAAGGCACCTGTGGTGATGTGGGTATCTGTGTAATAAATTTAATGAAGTTATAGGGAGGTTTTGGATGGCTAGGGCATTGTGTGCCCTGTGCTGGGAGCCCCCTGTTCCTCTCAGTGTGCTGGCATCCCTCTGTGCCAGCCACACCACTGGGAAAGGCTTTGTTTTGTGTCCATAGGGCTGAAATACTTTAGGATGGGCATTTTTTTATCCTGTATTTCTCTGTCTCTTTGTACATCTTGGTAATCATGGTGTGGGGAGGGTGCAGTCTTGTCACCATCATCATTGGGATTAAAATGCAGCTTTTGATGTGAGGTTGGCAACCCTGGAGTCCTTGGGGTTGGGACTCCCCAAGAAACGTGGGAAGCTCCCCTAGGCTTGAGTTTTATGTGTGAGCGCCCCCAAAACTGTGATCCATGCACGCTGCAGCTGCTGAGGAGAAAAGCCAGGGAGAGCAGGAGATTTTGGCAGGGCTGGGTGTTTTAAATGCTGGAGCTGCCCTCTCTAAGAGCAGGTGTGTGGATGCAGGAGGGGAGCCCAGCAGAATTCACCCAGCAGGGGAATTGGACAGATTCCTTGCATAAAGGCAGCCTTGAAACCCTCACCAGAGCCCTGGGCCATGGAGAGACCGGTCCTGCTGCTGCTTTTTGGGGATACCCAAGGGCTGCAGGAGGGAGATTGGGCAAACAGGGTTAGAAGAGCTTAGTCAGGATGTGTTTGTTTAAAGGATCTGCTCCAGCCTGACTCTTGTAATTTGGTGATGAGTGTGTTTCTGCTCCTTGGAAACATTTCATTCATTAGCCTAATGGAGGGGAGGATTATGCAGAGGTGAACCTGAAAGATGCTAAGCAAGGAGGGGTTTGCATTGGGCTGAGCCAAGGCGTGCAGCAGGAGTGGCTGCTGGGCTGGGGGACACAGGAATGTCACCATGGGGCTGTGCTGTGTGTGCCAGGGGGTCTTGGCTGTGTCCCTGGTGTTTTCTGTAATCCCTGTCTGCTGTTACAGGCTGGGACATGGAGCTTGCCCTGTGTGACCGTGGGTAAAAATCTGCAAAAATGGTTCCATTTAGGATGCATGAGATTTTTGCAAGGGAGAATAGATGTTCTGCCTTGTAGTGTCTCATGAAGACACTGCAAAAATAGTGAAGAAATGAAAAGGATGAAATCCATACAGGGTATATAAAACTGAGGATGGAGAACTGTGAGGGTAAATTGATCAGGTTTCTCCCAGCAGAGCAGTCCAACAACAGGCCAGAAGCACAGATGCTTTAAATCCTGGATGTCAGAATCTCCAAATGGAGCATTCTGCTTGCTGCAGGCAGGGCAGTGGCTCCTTTGGGGGTGCTGATTTTGCACACACCTCTAGGATGCACAAGAAATGGGGAGATTCACCTCTCCCCACACAGAGGGCTGAAATGCAGCAAAGCACAGGTACCAACAGTGCTGCAGTGGTGAAGGATGAGGTGTCCAGTGACTTCTCCCTAGGAAGTCATTTTACTGGGAGAAATGAGAAAAAGCATCGCAAGATCTGAGCTCATTGGGGCTCTCTTGAGGAACTGAAGTGAGATTTTTGTCTCTGATGGCATCAAGGGAGAGTCCCACAGCCACAGGTGGGCCAGTGGCTCCTGTGCCAGGCTGGCACCAGCCTTTCCCTTGGCTCTCTGCTGGCTCAGAGCTGTTCTGGTGCATTTGTGTGGTGCATCCCTAAGGCAACAAAGCAGCTGCTGAAACCTGCAACCACGGGAGGTGAGATATTCAAGGTATAAGGAGAGTAGAACAAGTTGTACTTCCAGATCAGCTGGACCTTTTGGAAGCATTGGTGGATCCTCTCCTTTCCTTCCATGGGAGATGAGGGCAGGTTGTTGGTAAATTGATGCCATTGTCTGGATTTCTTACAGCCTGTGACATTGATGGGGCTGGAGGGAAGAGAAGTGGGAACAAGACTCCCCATTCCTGACTGAACAGTAAAATTAGGGCTGTAGAAGAGGAGGTGCTTATATGTAAAACAAAATCTGGGAGGAGAAAGGCTTTGTTTTGCTACAACTTTGGCATTGAAATTCTGGGTCTTGTTTTGCCCTTATTTCAGTCATCAAATAACCTCTTTGAACCTAATTAGGTGAAAGCCTTAAATCCTACGAAACCACTTGATTTTTTGGGTTTGTTTTTTTTTTTTTCCAAGCTGGGGCAGGAGCGAACACATGACCTGCACCCCTCCCGTGCCGAGCTGGCCCTGAGCAGAGGCAGCAGCAACAGGCTGAACCAGTTTGCTCCCTGCTTTGTGTGCTGACAGGCGCTCTCCCTGCCGTGCCGCCTGCCCTGGGAGGTGCTGCAGGAATTGCCCGGCCTGCAGCCACAGCTCGGTGCCCTGCTGTGTGCCCAGCAGCTCTGGCCAGCTGCAGCCACCTGGGGAACCTGTGCAGGACAGCCAGGACGAGGTGGGGACGCTGAGAGGAGCATCAGCACACGGATCCGGGAGTTTTATGGCGTGTGGCAGAGGGTGAGGAGTGCAAGCAGCTTTCCCTTCCAGGAGGTGCCTGACTGACTGCTGAGGCTCAGGTGAGAGCAACTTTGAGCTGATGTTAATGGAACCTGGGGGGCTGTTATTACCACCTTAGGAGTTGGGGGGATGTGGCTGGTGGAGGTGCTCCTGGAGCTTGGGGCAGAAGGGACAGAGCATGAGGGGTATCCAGAGGGTTCTCCCGGGTTTATTTTGGGTGTTGCTCATGGCAGAGCTGCTCCTGGTGAGGTTCCTGAGGCTGGGCTGGCTGGTGGCTCAGCTGGGCACCATGTTGCCCATGGGTGTTGAGGGGATGGAGGCTCACAGCCCCAGAGCACTCAGTGCTGCTCCAGCTGAGCACAGAGCCCCACCAGCTGCTCTGCAGCAGAACAGCAGCGATTTGGGTCGAGATGGAGTGAGGGCTCTGCTCTGTACTGCCGGTCTGTGCAGCAGCAGCTCAGGGGAGCTGCAAGTGGGCTCTGCACCCCAGCCCTGGGGCCTGGCACCCCCTGAGCTCCCCCTGGGGTCAGCTCTGTGCTGGGCTTTGGTCACTGTTTGAGATCTGAAACCATTCACACCAGAGATTGGCAGCTGCCTGACTGACATCTGAGGCTCTCACAAGCACTTGTGTACCAGTCCCTTGAATTTCAGTCTGAAGATGTGGAACTGTTGGCTGCTTTTCTCCTCCTCCTTAACCATAGTGGTAAATTTGCAGCAGCCCCCGGAATACTTAGAAGAGAAACTGCTGATGTAAATGTGCTTGGCACAAGGCACCAACAGCTGGAAAACGTGCCTTCCCCTGCAATGTGTTAAGGATGTGTAGCATCATCAAGGGCTATTCACTGGAGCTGGCACTGTGGGCCTGTGCTGTGTGACAGAAAATAAATGTTCTGTCCCCACCTTTCAGTGGCTGTGTCCCCAGTGGGCTGTGGGGAGGTGACAGGTCCCTTTCTCTTGTGACAGATGCTCTGCCCAGCAGCTCAGCTCTGCCTGGGGAGGGCTGTGGGAGCGAATCCCTGCCATGGAAGCTGGCAGCAAGCAGATTGGGAAACAGATGGTGCTGTGCTACAATTTTACCTGCTGTAGGGCCAGTGCATCACTCGGTAAGGCAGAAACAGGAGTTGCAGTCCCGTGGCTGCTGTGTTCCTGGTAGGGGGAGGTATAATTTGATTGAACATTCAGCAGCAGGGGAAGGGGGGAAAGGATGTTCAGTGTAACTCTTTTTATCTTATTTTTTTTACCTCCCTGAGGATTTGAAATTATAGCACCAGCTAGGTTTGGTTTTGAAGCCCAGAGTTTATTTTCCCTTCCTGTGTGAATTCTAGCCATGAGTTGGTTGTGTGCTGAAGGAGCTTTGCTGTTTCTGTGCAGAAGGGACAGATATCCCCATGTCCCTGCCAAGGCCATGCAGTGCCTGGGGAGGGTGGGAAGGACAGGGCTGTGATGGGGGGACAGTCCCCTCTATCTGTGCCCCCCCCTAAGGAGCAGTGTTACTGTCTCTGCAGGCAGCCCGTGGGACATTGGAGCCCCTTTCAGCCTTCAGCTGGGCTTTCTTTGCCCTCCCAAACCCCAGTCCTGGGGTTGTTCCTACCCAAAAGCTCCCACCTGCTTTGAGGAACAGATATATGGGGAGGAGGGAATGAAACTGGGTGTAGAGGGTCCAGCCAGAAGCAGCTGGAAGTTCTTCCTCCTGATGTAGAAGAGGACCAGGTGCTCTGGTTTCCCTGGGCTGGATGTGCTCTGTCCCCCTCAATCCGCATGCACAGGATGGAACTGAGTTTCTGGGAGCATCCCCCAGGACCAGCTGGGCAGGACAGTGTGACCTGCTCAAACAGCCACGCAAAGGGCCCTTTGTGCTATAATTTTTCCCATTAATGTGAATGAGAACAGCAGACTTTAAAAAAAAAAAAAAAAGTCAGTTTGATCCATTGACCGGGCCTAATATAAGCACCCCAGCTCTACCTCCGAGCATCCTCTTCCTGCTCCAAATGGCTTCCTTTTTCCTTGGCTAAGGTCTCATGTCCTCTCCAAGGAGGAAGGGGAAAATGCATTATAATTCTGCCGTCTTGGCAAGTGACGAATCACACCCATGAAAACAAATAGCCGCTAATTAGGGCCATGAGAAGCTGATTGAATCACAGCTCCGATAATGACAAGGGCAGTTTTCAAGTCTGCTTTACATCCCAAGGGGGCAGGGAGAGGGAAGCAATGGGATTTATTCTTTTAGGAAGAAAAGAATTCTTCTTTAGGAAGCCATTTTAGCCCCTCTTTTCCATTAATTTAAAAGTTTCTCTGCCAACAGGTACTACTCAGTGCTCAGCCTGCATTGTTTCCATTGGAAGTGAGGGGAGAACTGAAGTTATTGCCTGGGATAATTGTTAACAAATGCAGAATTCTCATTTGTGCCCATTATAGCAGGAATAGCTTTAAAAGTGTATGAATGATCTCAGATTGACCCCCATTGGGGAGTTCATGCTGTTGCAGAATGGCCAGAAGAGAAATTAGGGAGCTGTGGGGAGCCTGGCTGGGCTAAAGCCCCCTCACAGCAAGTCTGCTCTGCTTCCCTTTTTGCCAAGGTGATGAGGAGGGAAAAGCTAAAAGGAGTTAAAAGCCATAAGAAAACACTGGATACGAAATATATTGAGTTTTAACAGCCTGTTTTATCAACACTCCTATGGGAGAATGGGTTTTACCATTGCCTCTCCCCTTCTGTTCTCCCCAGTTAGCTACAAAATGAGTAACTGAGCTGTGGGCTGAGGTGACATCCCTGGCTCTGTATCCTCATCCTCACCCTCCACAAGTGCTGGGATAAGTAAAAAAAAAAAACCAAAACAAAACACAGTTTTTCCTGTGGTTTTGGCCATGGCCACCAGCTGTGGGGACAGATGTGCTGGCAAGTGGGGATTTGCTGTGCCCCCTGTGTCTGGTGGGGCTTGTGAAAAGGGTATGAGGTGTGGGTGAACCCCACCTAGCAGGGACAGGGCTCCGTGCCTGCTCCTCACCCTGTTTCCTGCAGGGTGCTGAGGTCCTGCTGACCTCCATGGGCTGCCACAGCCCCCGTGGCCACCCCAGCTGTGCCCTCAGCCTTTCCCTCCCTCTTCCTCTCTCATTGTTCGTGTTTCTGACATTTCCCCACGTCACTGCTCCCACCCTGCAGGCTCTGATAGCGCTGCTGGCGTCAGGCCTTTCTCTTGGCGATTCCTTCATTAAAAAAGAGGAAAAATTGCATCAGGGCTTGAGGCTTTCAAAGGAGGTTTGCTCAGTCTAAACTTGACCTGTCTTGGTGAGAAGAACTTGGAATTTCTGTAGTATCAGTGCAGATTTCTTGTCCTGGAATCTCCTGGGCAAAAATGAGGGTGGCAACTGGATGAGGATTGAGCTGTGTGGTGGCTCCAGAAGGAACCTTGTGAAGCTCAGAAGCAGAATTCAGGTTTTTAATGCAGATTTTGTTGACAACAGCTACATCAGCAGTAGGTTCATGACCTGTATGAGTTCCTGGGACTCCATAGAAAAAAAATTATTTTTATATGAGTATATTTAATATAAGGGTGGCTTGAATAGCTTGGGTGGCTTGACTAGCTGATGACTGCAGAGTGCCTGCTGGGACTGAGGAGAACAGAGCAGTGGCAGGAGGAGGTGAGGAGTCCCCACTGGGGTCACTGTGTTTGTTGTTGGGGCAGCTCATGGGGCTCCCAAGGCATGCCCAGCTTCCCCAGGAGCCTATTGAGGGCAGCTGGAGGCTTTCCACTGCTCTCAATGGGCTTTGGATGGAGCCCATGGCATGCTGCTTGTTTGTTTTGGATGCCTTGTGAGGATGAAAGCATCCTTTCAATGGCTGCTCTTTCTCCTTCTCCTTTGCATCAGCTGCTCCTTGCACCCCCACAGCCACAGAGTGACCCAATTTGGGAAAATGCCATGAGCTGCTCAGCTTGTTTCCTTCTCCACAGCCAAATTCAGCCAGGCTCACCTTCAAGAGATACTTTGCACCAGAGCTCATCTGGTCTAACAACAAGACATCCCAACCTGCCTCCTTTCAAATTTTAGATGGTTATTGCCCATTGATTTGTCCAGAGCTGGCAAATGAGCACTTTACAGGTACTTTGTTAATAAAATGAGGCACTAATTGTTGTAGCAACAGATGAGACATTGTGAAATGTTGTTTTTGTGTTTCCTAGCTCTGGAAGTGCAATTGCAGCAGACCTGTGTTCCCAGAAAACATCAGTCCACAGCACCAAAAGTGCTGGCAATTTATTATATGGAGTTACAGTACTCATTTCTTTTTGCCTCTTCTATTGACAAGTGCTCTCTCTTTCCCCAGTCAGTGATTCTCCCCTGGCTGGGCAAGTGCACAGCTCTGCCTCAAAGGACCTGAACTGAGCTCACCTGCAGCAGGTGCAGCAAGATCTGTTGTTTTCAGGTTGTGCAGGATCAAATCCCAGATGAAAACGTCCACAGGACCACTCTCTTGGGCATGCTGGAGTGGTGGGGCTGGGCCCTGGGGCAGGTGGAGTGGGTGCTGGTGTGACCGTGTTCACCGGGGTCTGAGGATGAGGGAAGAGATGAGGATCTGACTCCATGTTTCAGAAGGCTGATTTATTATTTTATGATATATATTACAATAAAACTATACTAAAAGAATAGAAGAAAGGATTTCCTCAGAAGGTCAGCTAAGAATAGAATAGGAAGGAATGATAACAAAGGCTTGTGACTTGGACTCTGTCCAAGCCAGCTGGGCTGTGGTTGGCCATTAATTAGAAACAACCAACATGGGCCAATCAAAGATCCATCTGTTGCATTCCGCAGCAGCAGATAATCCATGTTTACATTTTGTTCCTGAGGCCTCTCAGCTTCTCAAGAGGAAAAATCTTAAGGGAGGGATTTTTCACAAAGATGTCTGTGATGTGCTGGTGGCCCTGGGAGAGCATCGCCTGTGCTGCTGCCCTCATCCCTGCCAGCAGCAGCCCTGGGAATGGGCTACTTTAAATAAGGATTTTGATGGTATCAGCATTGGTGCTCTGCTGTGCCAGATGCTGAATGGCCACAGGAGTCAATCCTGCTCTGCTGGGTTTGTGGCCTGGAACTGGGGATGGGGAGAAGAAGCACAAAGGCTTCCAAGATGTTGTCTTGCTCCGTGTTTGATGGAGTGCAGTGATCTGAGCTCTGTCATCTGCCACCTAGGGAAGGGCAAGTCCTTTCCTGGCTGCACCTTCCCTGGGCTGGGCATGACCCATAAAGCCTAATCAAGGGCAGAGCATTGCTCTGAGTCATGACTTTTCTGGAGGCTCCAGCATCCTGAGTTACTCATCCTAAGAGAATGAATGCACTGAGGATATAATTATGAGAGTTAGATATCACTTATTCTCACTCTTTAAAAGATTCTTGTCAGGAAGCTGGTAGGTTTGGGCTCTTATTTTGTCTCTGTGTCCATATATATCATGCAGAATGCTGAAACTTTACTATCTCATTTATGCTTCCTCTTACAGAGCTGTAGATCTCTGCCCACTGTTTATTTATGCACTAATTCTGCCCCATTTGCCACAGATTAACGAGGCTATAAAATCATCCTAAAGCTGGGGCAGCCCTGCTTTTCCACACTCCTCACGTGCTTCCATCTCCTGTGAAATGCTTCACCCAGCAGTAATTACCTGGCTTCTCCAAGCTCCCTTTAATGCCCAAAATGAGGGAGACGCTGCTGCCCCATGTTTGTCTGGGACATTATCAGGGCAGTGGCAGCATCCACGGTGGTGCCTGGGGGAAGCTGGGCAGGTGTGGCACCTTTGGGGAGCACAGTGTCCACCTGAGTGACCAGAGCTGGGGAGGAGCCCCTCCTGCAGCCAGGGACAAACCGGTGGGGCTGGATGTGTCACCTGCCTGGAACCCTTTGGTCCTGCAGACTTGGGACCTGATAAGACCCTGAAGCACCTCATGGCTCCAGTGAAGTGATGGGCAGGGGAGTGTCCAGCCACAGAGAGAGAGGGACCTGGCCCTGCTCCAGCTGCTGGGAGGTGAAGGGACTGGGCTGGCTCACCTGAGTAATTGGGCACAGGAGGTGGAATTTTGTCAGCATCGTGTGTGAGTGCACAGCAGATGTTACAGTTTTGCCTCTAAAACTAGGATGTTGGAAGTATTTTGTGCGCTTTATTACTCACTCTTGCCAGTCTGGGGGAGGTAGAGGTACAAGACTACTGAGATTGGAGGTGCAGAGGGTGTTTGTTTCTTTCTATCATTTATTTTCATGGGGTGTAATTTATTTTCATGGGGTATAATTTGTTTTCAAAGGGTCACTTGCCCTCTGCTCTGCAGGATCTCAGTCCCTCTTTGGAGGCTCTTTGTTCCTTCTCAGGCTTGGGGACCATCTCTGAGGGCTGGTATTGGGGCAGGAGGCACAGCACAGCCTGCATGGCAGTGAGAGTGACCTGCTGCTGGGCTGGGACCTAGTTAGGGAGCACTGAGGTGAGATCAGCACCTTCAGGTGGGTGAAATCAGCAGCTTGGAGAGGAATTGCTTTTCCTGCCTCAGCTTGCAAAGGCAGGCACAGTCTGTCCCCCTGTGCTGTCCCTTCCCCTGGATGTTTCTCATCAGGACAGCCCTGAGCTGGGGTTTGGGGTGTGCTGCCTCTCACAGGGGCTGCTGGGGCTGAATCATTTCCTCAGGGAGGCTCTGGGTGAGCCCGTTCTGTTGGTGGTGCCAATCTCTGCAGCTCTGAGGATGCTCCACGGTTCCACCCTGTGCCATTTGATATCTGGTTTCCTCCAGATGTGACCTGGGAGCAGAACCGAGAGCAGGATGGTTTCCCATGTCACTGGAGATGACTGTGCCCTCCTGAGGGACCTTTCCTTGAGAAGGAAACCCTTCCCACAAGAACAGGAGGGTGGTTTTCCAGCGTCCTGCCCCATCCTGCAGCAGGGAGGGCGGTGTCACATCCTGAGCTGTGTCCCTGGGCAGGTCTCTGTGCCCACAGAGGTGCACACAGTGCTGCTGGTGGCTGGGTAGGTGTCAGCCTTTCTGCTGGCCATCACCATGCACCTGAGAAAGGACAGAAATGTGTATTTAGAAAGCATTCCCAGGCTGTGTTGTGTGTGATGGAGACAAATCCTCTTTTCTCCCATTTCCTCACCCTTCTTTGCTCACAGGTCTGGTGTTTCTCCCTGATAGGTATCTTTTAGTTACAAACTGACTTTGAGGCTGTAAAGTTCTCCCACCTCAGAAATACAAATTTAAATTTATAAATTATAAAAATTTAAATTTACAGACGTTTAATTACAATTTGTGTGTAGCTACATGTTAATAGTGACCTGCATTGAAGTCCTGCTGCCAGATGTCACGTAGCCTCCTCGGGCATCCCCACCTGATGGTGTTTGGACACACGTGAGGTTTCACTGAAGCCAGTGGAGCTGTGCTAAATTACAGCCCTGCTGCACTGGCCACAGGGCATGGAGGAACTGGGTTTGTGATTGAAAACTGGGTGATGTTGTTCTGCTGGTGATAGCGTGGCAGTGCAAGGTGATAAACCCTGACTCGTGAAACTGGAGCATCTGCTGCTTGTTTTGAACCTGACCTGATTTTGTACTTCTGGGTATGGCAGGTATGAAATTTGCTGTTTGAGGAATCAGACAGCAGCTGCTTAATCATTTATGAAGTTAAAAGACTGTGGCACTCCGTTTCTGATGTGAAGTGCTAATTAGTTTACTGTGGAATCCAGACTGCAGGAAATTTGTGTTTCTGGCACAGTGGCTGTTCATCTTTAAAGATGTGTTCATCACGGTGTTGTGTTTATATTATTAGTGTAGAGCAATATAGTGCAGCCCAGGCTCTGTGAGAGGAGGGAAAACAGCAGCACCTCCTTCAGAAATATGTAAGGCTGCTGTTAAATAAGCTTATTAGAGGCTTCCTCATCCAAATAGGCATCAGCCTCCCTCTGGAGCTGTGCATTATTTTGGGTGTAGTTGTGGCTTTCAGCTACATCAGGCACTTGAGACAGGTACAGGTCACTGGGCAAAAGGTGGGAATTGAAATTCCTGGTGTAGAACCTGATAAAGAAATAGCTACACTGGATGCTGTTGTTGGCATGGCCCTTTCATTCTTTCTAAATTAAATTTTGATTATGTGAATGACAGTAAATATATCTTTGTGGAAGTGTAGACTTAGTTTCTGAGAGATCCCCAAATTAGTGCTATACAAAGGATTAAGTAGGTTAGTTAGAGGCACGTTGTGATCAATTCTTTTTGATAATCTCAAGGAACAAAACTGGTTTGCAAACACTTTTACCAGAAGTTGAATCTTCCATCAGAAGCTCTCGAGCAGGGCAGGCTGGATTACAGATTTATCCTGTGCACTGGTGCTGCTGCTTAAGCATCTTATGTACTGAGAGGTTAGAACATCAAAGAGAGGGTGCCCAGTGTCTGCATTTCACTTTATATTTAAATTGGTAATTAAGGGCCAGAGTGTAGCAAAACCGATTTTTGAAAAGTCACTTCATCTTTATTTGGGGTTAATTGCATTAATGCTCACAGCTTGACAGACTTGGTTCATGACAGGAATTTAAAAAATAAAGTTGTAGGGGATATGCAGCCTTCAGCATTGTCTGGAAGTCCTAATTCCCAAGTAATCCTGTTGTTCATGCTCATGAAACCGCCTACAAAACAGCACCTTTGAGCAGTGCTTAAGTTTATTTTTACAGGCAGTGCAATTGTGTGCTGCTGGCTTCTAACTTGAGCAAAATGGGAAGATTTTCATGCAGATTTGTACAGAAAGGAGAAGCATGTCTGGGTGAAGCAGGATGAAGTGGGGCTGCAGCTGGTTCCTGGTGGGAATTCAGAGGACAAGGAGGATTTTGGGTTCTAGCACAGATCTCAGTGATGCTTCTCATTGCCCTGGGTGGGCTCAGGGCTGGGCCCTTGGAGTGCAGGTAACAGCAAATGTCAATAGGGGTGCGTGCCATGAACCAGAATTGTCTCTCATAACTTTGTGAGGGCTCCTTGTGGGTTTATTTTTGTGTTCCCTGAACTTTACTGCTCTCCCTACAGAATGTTACAAATATTGGCTGCAATCAGGGGTAATCAATATGAGTGCAGAGTATGGATTAGAGCACGTTTGCAAGCTCTGGTCAGGACAGACATCTGTGAGCCTGCAGAATTAGACATTTTATGCATCTGCACAATAACTCACCTTTTTTTTGTGGAAGGTTCAGAGACTGAAAATGATCAAAGCTTTAATTTCATTTGCTGTCACCAGGGACTTTGTGTGTGTGTGTCCTTTCCTGTATGCCTAATCAAAAGTCCTGTCTAGGAGCAATACTGCATTGTAGATTTAAAAGCAGATTGATGCTCTTGTCCTCTGGCCTCACAGGCAGATTAATTCTTTATTCATCTTTATTCTGAACTTCATATGAGCAACTTTGAAAAGAGGAGCAGCAATTCAGTTAAGCCTGGTTCCATTAATTTTGGCATAGAAGATAACATGCAAGGAAGCCTGTGAATCCACTTGGGATCATCTTTTCCTATTATGTTGGTAGCAAACCTTTGTTCTTTTTATTACTCATTATTCTGGATCTGCAGTCAATAATGTGAGGAGATGCATGAGTCTGCCACACATCAAGTTTTCTGTTGCCTTTTCAAGTGACATTCTCCTTAGATCACTGTTGTGTGGGCTCATTCCTTATCAGCAATGAGTGCTGTGTTGTTCATATGAATGCACATCAAACACATCTGCAGTAGCTGTCTCCTGTGCTCCCCTGACAGTGGTACATGGATCTACAAAGACATTTTCTGAGAGCTCTCTCCCCCTCCTTCCCTTCACAGAATAGAAATCTGGATGGCACCGCCTTTGGAAGCCACCTGGGTATTTATCCTGCTGCCTTTCCCTTGCTGAATTTTGTTTTCTGTTCTGACTCTAAGGAGCCTGGGTATTATTTAGGAATTTCAAACTAACCCACATGCAGTCAGGTTCTTAGAGTGGAAGTCAATAAAAGACTCAGACTGATGTGAATGGATAATTCATCAGCTGCATATAACTCCACCCAAATTATCCTGAATTGCGTTTAGCTGCTCTTTGCATCACAAACTTCCTTTGCTTTTTATTTCTGTGTGTGTTTAACACTACCCAGGTTCAAGGGACAGTGCACTCCTGCTCTTGGGTCAGCTGGGAAGGTGAACTCCAGGTGGGACTTAATTCTTACTTATTTTATCACCTAGGGATGAAAAAATGGGTGACGTTTCTGATCATGAGACTGGACTTGAAGTCCATGTACCCTGAATGAGGGTGGAGAGAAGGTTCTTGCCTTGCTCCAGCAAACCCATGGAGCTGTAACTTTGCTGTAGGAGCATAAAGCCTGCACAAGGTGATGGGAAAAGCAGCTGGGGGCACTGAGGAGGGAAGGCCTGAGTACCTCTGGCTCTGCCCTCTGAGATGGAGCATCTGAGGCCATTGTTCAGGCTCACAGGAGCTTGTGAAGCATAAAAAAAATTGTGCAGAAATGTAATTTAAGTGTAAAGATACCATGGATCATAGAGCTATTCAAAAAAGCATGCGGAGAAACCCAAAACTAAAAAACCTAGCACAAATCTGCTGTGCTCTGTTGAAAGAGAAAATCATCATCCTTATTTTTCAATCCGGTTAGGTAATGAGGGGGAAAAGAGGCAAAACAAAAAGGCACTGAGGGCAGCAGGCACAGCGCAAAACCACGTAAACTTTTCCTAGTGGGTTGGTTGGATTTTCCTGGCACAGGACAGTTCCCTGCACTGTTTCTTTAGCTACAAAGGTCCTTTTCTTTTCTTTTAGAAATGGCACTTGAAAACTGAATCTTTTTTTTTATCTCTGTGTTTAAATTTGGATATGACTTGACCGCAGTGAACAGATGCCATTGGAGATTTTCCTGGCTGGTTCCTCTCCAGAGCAGTGTTCTGGGAGGGAATGGCCATTCCCTGCTGCTGGCTCAGGTTATTGGAGTCACCCCATGGGTGTTTGTCACCACTCCCTCCCAGTGGAAGAGGCAAACCTTTTCTGTTCAGTATCTGTGGATTGCTGTCAAAGTCCTCCAAACACAGTGGTGGGCAGCACAGGAGGAGGAGGATGATTTTTTTTTTTTTGTGGCTACAGGCTCTGAGTAATTCCAGGGGATAATAAAACCCATGGAGTGGGAATATGGATGCTGGATTTCAATGTAGAGCCCAAATCTTTGCTTATCTCTTGTTACAAGCAGCCATATCCTCCTCTGTTTGGGCTCACTTTGCAGCAGCTTCTTACCCATTTGAAATGTGGTCGTTGTTTTCCCCATATGAAAGCAAAGCTTGGGCTGACCAGAACCACCTGGCAGCAGCACAGCCAGGGGATATCAGCACCAAGAGCACCAGGGCTGCTTTTACTGTGTCCTGTATGAAAGGGAAGAGGGAGATCTTGGAGACACAGGTTCCCAGCCTGTCTCAAACAGGCAGGCATCTGCCTGCAGAATTACATCACCCAGCTGCCACGGCAGCGCTCACCGTGTGCGAGCTCCTGCAGTTGGGAGCAGGCTGATGAATAAGGGATGAAGGCGGGTTTGTGAATGCCTCACGAACTGTGCTGTGGGCACACAGGTGTGTTCCTCCCTGAGGGCATTCAGGACAGGCAGGCAGTGCCCTTGGGGGAGGTTTGGTGGGATTTAGCTCTCCCACCCCGCCTGTGTGCCGGCTGTTCCTGCCCCTTTCCATTCATTGCACTGCACAAGGGTTTGCTCTTACAGGTCAGCCTTGCTGATGATTTTAGCCAAAAATCCGCTCCTTTCATCGATTCTTCAACAAGGTGCTGGTGGTAGCACGCAGCTTCTGTCCCAAAAAGCTTAGAAAGTGTCAAATCCTTTGAGGAGGGGTTTAAAAAGATTAATCATCCTTTGTCTTCCACCTTCCCTTAGCTTGTAATAGGTAAAAGTGCTCAAATGGAATGTTTGGGAGCTTTAACACTTTAACCCCAGGAGGGCAGGGTGCTGTTTAATTTTAAACTGTCTTGAGGCAAGGCTGGAGTCTCTCGAGGATGATTATTGCAGTGTTTATTTGCTGCGGGCTGTTGTGAAGAGCTCGGCTACAATGCCCAGCTTTGTTTTTCTCCTGCAGCAAGTGCTCTGTTAATGGAGTTAGTTGAGGAGTAGAGTTTAATCATCTCTTCAGCACGTTTGGGGTGTTTTACCCATATGATGCAACAGCCGAGGGGGAAGTGTTGAACAGAGGGATGGCTCTGTGCTGTCAGAGCTGGAGGAGAAGTTGGTGCATCTGTTTTTCTGCGAGGCACTGGCACGAGTTGTGTTCAGAGCCAGCTTGGATGGGGCTCTGAGTAACCTGATCTAGTGGAATGTGTCCCTGCCCATAGTAGCAGGAGGTTTGGGACAATATGAACTTTAAGGTCTCTCCCAAGCTATTCTATTTCTGCAGGACCGATTCGCCACCCTCCCCTCCTACCCCTCCCTGCTTCCCTGCGCTTGCTGGTTTCCCGAAGTGCCTTTTTCAAGTGGGATTTCTGCTGTATAATTTGAGCACGGGCTCCGCCGCGGGAAGACGATGACAGCTTTGTTCCCTGTGTAGCGGATAATGAGGTGTTGGAGGCAGACAGCTCGGGATTCGCGTGTGCAGCGCCTGCCCAGCTCACCGGAGTGCGGCAGCGCTCCGCGCCCTCCTCTCCTCCCGCAGCATCCAAACGGGCTCCTTGTCGGGGCGTATGGCAAAAGGGTTAACATTTAATTAGACAACACAGTGCTAGCTAGCGGAGCTTAACGGAGCTTTATATAAGCTGCTGAGGACAAGGCTGCTGTGTGAGCTGCTGGTCGCGCCGAGCTACTGCAGCCGCTGGCTGGGCGTCAGGAGCCGGGGCATGCCTGGGAATCTGCCCAGGAAGCGCCGTGAAAGAGGAGTTTGTTCGAAGGCTCGACCCCGGCTCTGAGCGGCAGCATAAAGCCGGGCAGCAGCCTCATGCCAGGCGTGTGAGCGGCGCGGCGCCCGGCCCATGGCTCCGGTGCTGATGTGCGGCGTGGAGGATGTGCTGTTCAGCGGCGGCCGCCTGCTCTGGACCGTCACCGTGGCCGCGCTGCGCCGCTGCTACTCGGCCCGGCTGCGGGCGGCACGCCAGGCGCTGCGAGCCTGGTGCGGCCTCCGCGATGTCTACCAGGTAAAAATCAATATATAGCCAGCTCAGCGTCCCGGCTTTTCCCTGCAGCAGCATCCCGGCACCTGCCGCCGTGCGTGTTCTCTCTCCGATGGGCTGAGGATCAATGAGGCGGCGCTGGGAAGGTGCTCGGAGGGTCCCGAGCTGGCTCTGAGCTGGTCCCGGTGTTGCTCTGCAAGTGCTGGCGTTCGGGGGTTGGGGGCATGCGTTCTGTGCCAAGTGTGTTTTGTCAGTCAATCCACAGGTGTGTTGGCCAGCTGCCCCCCTTATAACAGCCCCTGGGAGCCCCTCTTGCTGCTGTCGCCATCCGTGCCCTCGGGATTTTGGGGCAGAGCTCTGGGAGTTCCTCTCTGCCTGTGCCCTCTCCCATGGGAGAGCCTGGCTGTGGCTTTTCTTGCTGTGTTTGTGTCACTGAATAGCGGCAGCTTGTAACGTGATAGTTCTGTGCATGGCAGAGGGATTGCTGCTCGGGAGGGGTGCAGTGGGTCCTGGAACAGAGGGATTGCTGCCCGGGAGGGGTGCAGTGGGTCCTGGAACAGAGGGATTGCTGCTCGGGAGGGATGCAGTGGGTCCTGGAACAGAGGGATTGCTGCTCGGGAGGGGTGCAGTGGGTCCTGGAACAGAGGGATTGCTGCTCGGGAGGGGTGCAGTGGGTCCTGGAACAGAGGGATTGCTGCCCGGGAGGGGTGCAGTGGGTCCTGGAACAGAGGGATTGCTGCTTGGGAAGATGCAGTGGGTCCTGGAGTGGCAACTGGGGGGCTCCCCTTAAGCACAGCCCTGTTCTTGCAGTCACTGTGGTGTCCAGTTGCAGTGAGGGTGGTGTCACACTCTCGAGTCTGTTTTTGCAGGCATTATTTATTTCTGTGTCTGTATTTCTGTCTCACATGTGAACTTGCGCTGCCTGCTCTCAGTCTCGCTGTGTGTTTGCTACACCGGGGTGAATGTTTCAGAGCAGCTTCTCCCCTCTCCCGGGTGTGTTGCAATACAGAGAGTGGCACAGCTCGTAGCAAACAGCTCTCCAGAGCCACCGGGATGCAACTTCCACGGGAAAGTCCTCATGCTAAGAGGACATCTGTGCCTGTTTAATCCTAAGGTGATCTGCTGGTATTTAGCTTTAGGGAGGGCTCAGGAGTGGGAGAGCAGCTTTGCAGTGGTGAATGTACCAGTGCTTGGATGTACCTTGGGCAGATCGTGTGTGGAAACACTGTGGGGTGTGTCTGACACAGGTGTCACTGTGGATATGGATCCTTATATGGATCATGACTAGTTAGGGAATGCAGGAGTAAAGGTGTCATTGCTCGTCCTTTACCCACCTTTACTGACCTGTAGGGATGTGGTGGGATGCAGCCCTGACCCTCTTCCTCCTCTCTAGCTGCACCTGTGCTGTGTGGGTGTTATTTTCAGGGTCCATTCACATACAGAGCATGCAGTTTAGACTGCCTTCCCTCCCCACTGCATCCCCATGGAGGTAAAACCCCATCCCTCCAGGGCTGGAATAAGGACTCAGTGAGGACCAGCTCGGACAACAGCTGTATTCAGCCTCTTCCTCGTACTCTGATGGCTGGCTTGAGGTGAAAAGAGATTTTTTCCATACACAGTGTAGCTGTATCTCTGCCCAAACTTACTGTGTCCTAGAGGCTGCTTTGTCTTGTCTTTTCTTTATGAAAAGCATCATGTGCCAGTGTCTGAAAGTGGGGATGTGAAAACGGGTGAAAAGAGGAGATTGGGGATATGAAAATGGGTGAAAAGAGGAGATTGATTCTTCTCTCAACCTTGAGCCAGGGAAGTGGACAGGGAGTGCCCTTCCCCTCTGTCCACAGCTTGTCCTGCTGGGGACAGGCAGGGACCTGTTGCTCCTCACCTGCTGCTCTGAGAGCCCTCTCTGGGAGGTGAAACCTGGCAGGAGCAAAGCAACTCTCACATTTTAACATCAGGAATTTGCCAGTGGCAATTTGGGGTGTATTAAAGTGAGATGGCTGAAGGAATGCCCTGCAGCCCTTCCTTGCTGGGTTGTGTAACACTTTGCTTTTTGTGCTGGTCTTGGCTCTGAGCTGCTCAAGCCTCTGGCTGAGTCCAGCGAGTGCAGGACTGAGCACACAGTGCTAAAGGTCACCCAACTGCTCAGATATCAGAGCCTTGCAGGAATCACATTGGTTTTCTTAATTTTTTAAGCACTTCAAGCTATGGAAACAGCTAGAGGCAGTGGCTGGGTGACCCCTGCATACAGGAAGGCACTCTGAGCCACCCTGGGTTGCATTTCTTCACCTCAGGCTCAGTGGAACAACAGCAGCAGTGCAGAGCACTCCATGGGGCTGTTTCTCTAAGGAAGTGGATGTTGCAGTGTCTGTGGGACAGGGCTCTAATCTTGGGTGTGAGATTTTGTGTCGCATCATTATCACAGCTCCTGCATTTTCTTGAGCAAATTGTTTTCCTCTGTTTCCCTGTTCTTTGTGGAAAGGGTATAGCAGCACTCCTGCCTGCCAGGGATGCTGTTTGTCCTCTCAGATTTTTTTCCCCAGAAGTCCTGTAGTCATTGCAGCACCATGAAAACACCTTTTTGCTCTGTGTTCTTATTAAAATTAACTCCTGGACAGGTGCTTAACATTTCCCACCTTGGCTTCATGGAGAACACTCACATTTGTGTGGCCCCTTTGCATTCATATTCCAGATGTGAAAAATGCCATGGGTTTTTGTGGTTAAACATGGCTTTTTCCCTCTCTGAGGGTTCTCTGGACTGTGCATGATGTGACAGACCAGGACACCAGGCAGAACTCAGTGCACTGAGCTGCATGCAAGGGATGGCCAGGGTGAGGTGAGGTGACAGGCACTTGTGCTGCTGATCAGCCCTGGAAGCCTCAGTTTGCTTGATCAGTATTTGGGGATCACATTTTGTGGGCCAGTGGCTGTTTTTGTGTGAGTTGGATGCTGCCAGTAAGTCTCTATTTCATCACCGGTACATTTTTGTGGAGAAAGGAAAGCAAACAGGATTCCTTCTCCTTGGGGTGCTGTGTGTATTGTGGTGAGGGGGATTTTTTGTCTTTTTAAAATACAAAATATTTAGTAGCCTGGTGGGAGAGCTGAGCTCGAGCTGCAGCACAGAGAAGCCCCAAACACCTCTGTGTGTCTGAGCAGGGTCCCAGCTGTGTTTGGGAGCTGGCAGGTGCAGAGGTGGTCACGGGGCAGGCTCCAATCCTCTCTGCCAGCATAAAGCCCTTACCTGCCTTAGCAGCTTTAAGCACAACTAAAACCCACCCCAGCAAGCACAAACCAGCCTTTGTCAGTCACCTTCTCCTTGGCCTTTGTGTTTCTGGCATGTGGATGTGGGAAACCTTGTGCAAGGTTTCACCTGTTGTCTCACCTGGGCACAGCGACTTCACCCCAGCCCAGGCACTTCCCCAGGCTGATCCTGGCTCCAGGATGCTGCCCATCATCTGTCAGAAGGGATGTCCTGCTTGCCCAGAGCCCCTTCATCTGGAGGAGGCTGTGAGCCAAAGCACTGCTGGGGTTTCCCATTTCACTCTGAAATAACCCCAAACCCCCAGGAGGGGAGAGGCTGCACAGTGTGAGCGTTGATTCTCTGAGCCCTTGGGTTGTGTGCCAGGGAACATTGTCTTGTCCATGGCAGGGAGCATTTAAAGCCTGCCCTAGAAATAACAGATTTGCAGAGACAGCTGATGGAAAAGCTGGCACAGGTTGTTTTTCTAACAGCCCCAAGTCAGTGTGAATTATTTGGGCTGTTAGGGAGAATTCCTGGAGGAGAATTTGGCATAGAAACCTTTACTGAAGGGTTCCCATTTCCTACCAGAGAAAGGACTGAGGGCTGTATTTTGTTGTGGAGCTCTGGCACATAGTGCTGTGGCTTTTGGGGGTCTTCCCAGAGCCCCTCCTGATGCCTGAGATGGGACAACATGGCATTTATGGGTGTCGTGATGCTATTCCCAGAGAAAGCTTTCTGCAGGACCCTCCATGTGCTGGGTTTATAGGCCACCTGTCTTAGATTTAATTATAGGGCAGTAAAACAAAGTGAAATTTTTATATAAATGAGGTTAATAAGCAGCTGCAAGGCCAAAGACTTCCAGAATCAACATTTATCCCGTGTTTAGTTACCTGCATTACCACTGGCCTGGTTTTCATTGGGGTACTGACACAAAGTTTTCCTCTGAGATATCAATGCCAGTTGCCACCAGTGCATCCCACAGCACAGGGATTCCTCAGTGTGGTTAAGCAGGAATGGGACATGGCATCAAAGTCTATTAATGATGCAGCCAACTCTTAAAAATTAAAAACTGGTCAAGTGAATGGTTTAGGGTCAAGGTTGAATGTGTGTCAGTCAGTCTGCTCCATGCAAAGTGGTAAAAAAATTGGGAAAACTGTTCCCAAACTCCCTGCAGAATACAATGGCAGGTTGAGATTGATCTGCTGGGTCTGCAGCCAGATATGGGAGCATCTCTGTGATGAAGCAGTTTAGGAGTAACTGAAATTACCAATTGCACAGTAATTAGCTGATAAATTATGGCATAACAGTGTAAACTTTTCACATGGGTCTTTTGGACAAAGTGCTTTTTAACCTCTGAAAGGTCATTTCCTCTGCATGAAGTGAAAAATGTTGCTGATGAAGCACAAGAAATCAGCTTTGTCCGTGTGTCTGGCCCCTGGTACCTGGGGTGGGAGAGGAAGTGGCTGCCTTGTGTTTCCTCCAGCGCTAACGTAGTTGGTTTGGATAGTGAGCGCCATGCTTCCTCTGCTGCCACACCTTGACTTTCCACTATGAAAAGTGCTGACAACAAACTGAGGTGCCTTTTTTCCTTCCTCTTTTCACAATGATGAAAAGCAGTGCTGGAGTGGCGAGGGAGAGCACAGAGGTGGGGCTGGACTTGGTTCCACACCACACAGACCCCAGAGTGATGCTCAGCAGGAGCATCTCAAGGTGTTCTTACAGGTCAGGGCTTTTCAAAGGGAGCTTGGAAACCCTTTTAGAGGACACTGAGTATGTGCTTGTGTTCCTTCAAAGATTTCAGCTTTTGCACTGGGGATTACTGGTTACCCTGGGAAAGCTTTGCTCTGGCTGCTTTCATCCATTCAGCTGTTTTTCTTTTGGAAGGGGTCTGGTCTAATGCAGTGGTGCTGCTCCTGTGTCACCTGCTGAAACTCCATCATGTCCAAAGGTGTCCCCATGGCTGGGACCTTGGGGCACTGCCTCCTGACAGCTTAGAGTTAAACTTGGCTCTGCACACTCCCAACAGCAGCTTTCCAGAGCTCTGCCAGATCCATTTCCATCTGAGCTCATGATACAGCGTTTTCTGTTCGAGAGAGCTGATTCAAACAAAAATATCATTTCTTTTTTATGGCTTCTCCCTCTTCCCTTGCTGACAAACTTCACAACCAGACTGCGAACTCCATCTCATTTCCTTTGGGGTGTGATGGTGCCAGTTTCAAACAGTGCCTTCCATTCACACACCACTTGGGCCTGTGTAAATATTTTCCCCCTGGACGTGACGCAGCTCGCAGAGAACGTTGGATTTCGAATGTCGCTGGCGCCGCTTCCCAGAGGCAGCAAGTCCTGCACAAAGGTGTCCCTGTATGGGCTTGCCTGGATAAATCTCCATTCTGGCCCTTGCAGAGAAGCTGGCCAGCTTGCTCTGACTGGACACAAACTGTATGGAAAGGTAAATTTTAAAGTATTCCAGGCACGTGCTGGTTTTTCCAAGCTTCATTTTCATCCTCCTGTGCGGTTGTGTCTCTGTCACCCCTTTAGCTGGCAGCACTTTGTGATCTTGGATGGACTGTCCATGTGCTTAAAATAACACTGTGCTATCTTTGTCCCCTCATTTTCTGAAAATCAGGCCACCCCTTGTACAGTCTGCATTGCTCTTAAAACCTCTGAGTCATAATTAGTGATTAGTGATTCTACTAATCTTCTGTGCAGATGGAGGCCAGTTCATTCTCAGAGACTGCAAAGAGGATAAAGCTATCAGTGCTGGAATATATTAGCTTAAATACCCTCCCACACACAAGTACACATGTACACTTTTCCCCACTAATTCATCTGTCATTCATTTAAACATGCAGCAGGGCTGTGTTGGGGAAGGAGATGGGGAGAACAAGTGTCACCAAAAAGCTGAGAAAAGTTTGAACGTGTTGGATTTAGCCATTACAAGTCATCTTTGACAGTCCAAGCAATGCTAGGATTACGACTGTGATGTTTCTGTTTGGGACTGCTGATGCTGTGCTGCTTCCTGAGCATCCTGGCTCCACCTTTGCTTGGCCCAGTGGTTTCTGGACAGCGGGTGTGAGCTTTTGAGCAGGCTGGTGTTTGTTAAGCCATAGTGAAAGTGGCAGTAATTCCTCTCTTGTATCAAGCTCAGTGCATCTGCTCACCTTGCTGAGGGGGCTGGGGGTGCTGCATTCCCTGTAGGGTCACCCTACACTGAAGGGTTGTGGCACTGCTGTCCCCAAACACAGCCCATTCATGCCTCAGAATTGCAGAGTTTCCCTGTGCTCAACTCCCAACAGCTTCCTACCTCTTACGGGTGTGCTGTAATTCTTTTAAACTCTAATTTTTCTCAGTTAAAATAAGTTCTCTGTGCAGCTGAATTATGCAGCCCTGCTCTGTGTTTGTTTGGAAGGCACGGATCCTCCCAGGAGCTCTGCTCTCCCTCCTCCAGCTATTCCTGTCATTGTGGTTATCCCAGCAGGGCAGGAGCTGGCACCACCCAGGTAACCTTCACATCATGTCTCTAAGGAAACATGACTCACTGTCTATTTTCCATCTTATTTTTGGGGCTTTGGAGTCTGTTTTGGAGACAGATGCAAGCTGGTTGCTCTGAAATCCCTTCCCAAAACTGTCTCTAAGGTTGCTGGTGCAGTCTGGACCAGCTGGCTGGACCTGACCTGGCACCCTCATGCCTGATGTGGGGCCAGCTTATGGTTTTTTCATGAAACCTGTGATATTGAGCACAGAGTAGAAAGCTTTTGTAGTCTCATGACTGTGAGAACGTTGGCTTTTACAAAGCAACTTTGGGAAAAAAGACAGCTCTTTTGTCTGCAGCTATTGAAGGGGTGGATATTTGATCAAAGCTGGTTCTTCTGAATTAAACAAGGAGTGAGACACCTCTGGCACCTCATTGCATGCTGGTGTCTGGGGTAGCTGCCCCTGGAGGTGTCTGGATTGATGTTATTTAGGGAGAATGAGCGAGAATGCTCTCCTAGCATTGTTGGAAAGGCTCTGTCCCTACACAGCTTCATGGAATCTGTTCTTGGCCTCAAACACTGGGCACAGAGCCTCCTGTTTGGGGCACTTCAGCTTGGCCCAAGGGGCTTTAGGACCTCTGAGAAGAGGGAGCCACATCTGCGGTGTTGCTGTCCAAAGTTTGACCAGTTTTCATTTTGGGAAAAGCAAGGTAGTTTGTTCCAGGTGTTGAACTTTAATAGAAAAAAAAAAAAAAAATAGATCCCTGCATTTTTGAAAGTGGGCTAGGAGAGTCTTCATAGTTTGTCCTCTGACTGCTCAGTTGAGAGCATAAATAACTGAATAAGAGCATTCAGATTTTTGAAGTAACTGCATGTGTAAATGTGAGACACTAAATTGTGCCTCTTGTGTACCTGCCTGAAGGTCAGCTTGGAACTCTGCAAGGTGCAGCTTCCTGGATTTGGGTGCACAGCTCTTTGTTGTTCTGTTTTTCCCATTTTCAGTGAAAGCAGTGTCAGCTATTTGAGTTTCCTTTGAGGAGAGCTGTTTTAGTGCCTGTGTGACACCTGTGCTGTGCCTGACACAGTTGCACAGTTTGTGCAGCTTGGTGGGTTGATGTGCCAGTGGGGAAGGAGTCAGGGGATCAAAGCAGAGCTCAGTGTTTGGCACACAGAGAACAGCAGGCAGGTGATTTATTCCTCTGCCAGCAGCCAAGTGCACTCCTGGGGAGCAGGAGCAGGTTCACAGTGATGGCCAAGGTTGTGACAAGGCCATCACAGCCATGATGTCCGTGCTCTCGGTTGGACATGAGAGCATGTTGCTCTCAGTTCCCTCCCCAGAGTGCAGCCCCCAGGTCAGAGCAGCAGAGCTGTGCTTTGGGGGGCAGTTTGGGCAGCCCAGTGCAATGCTGTGCCTGGGGGTGTCTGATGCAGGCAGGGACAGTGCAGGTATGCATTGATGTATGGGGTGAGGGTGCCTGTGCTGAGCAGAAAGCTCTGGTTGTCTCTGTATCCCTTCAGATGCTGCCACAGGGCTCAGCCTTGCTCCAAGGGGTTCAGACTGGGGCTGGCTTGAAGTTTTAGTGCCAAGTTTTTACACGAAGGTCCCTCCTGACCCCGGATAGGAGTGTGTGGGGTGGAGGAGCTGGAGGGGTGATGACAATTCCCAACAAGCACAGAGCTGCCAGCATGGGGCACTCTGTGACACAGGGACCATGATCCCACACCGAGGTGTCTCCCTGCCCCAGGACTGGCACCTGTGCTGTGCCTTTGGTCAGTAATGCTTGTTCATGCAGTTTTGTTTTATAAGAAAGGGGTTAATATCACAGACAGGAAAAAAAAAAAAAAAAAAAACACCAAAAACAGCCAGCCCACAATTGTAATGCTTTCCCATTTTTAACAATCCCATTTCAACCCCTTGTGTCTCCCCTGACTCACTCTGGAAGGGCTTTTGTTTCTGAGTATAATCAAAGCACAAACACTAAGGTCACTTCCTTCAGACTGTATGGCAACGGAAGGAGTCGGGATCGTGTCTCCCTTCTGCCCCAGCTCACATGCACAGAAAACATGAAGGCTTAGTGCATGCATGCATGCTGTGGATACTCCTTGGGTTTCTCCAGCCCATTTAAACCAGCAGGCTGTGCAATGTGGAGGTAAGAGGCTGTATTTTAATTTGTGATGCTTAGCAGTGACAGATAACGTTATTTAGTGCTCCTGCAGTGTGTCCCGAGTTAAACATCGTGCAGAGCTCGGAGCTGGGAGCCCCAGAGAGCCAGGAAGCAGCACAGAGCAGAGAAAGTTCGGGGTGGGGTGGGTTGAAACCTTTCTGCTTGCTCTTCTCTTTGCCTTGGAGGATCAGTCCATAAAATTTTCTTTACGTCTTTTGCACTCCTTTGAGGAGATAAGGGGCTGTTTGTTTATCCCAGCATTTACAGCTGCTTTTTCCTGCCTTTGTTGGAAATGCTGCCTTGGCTCCTTCAGCTAAATCCAAGCTGGTTTCTGCTAACTTTGCTGCAGCTAGAGCAAAGATCTCTAACTTCTGGTTAGAGAGAAACCTCTTTGCAGAGATTACCCTTATGGGCTGCCCTGAGATATGATTTAACCCGAACAAAGCACAGATTCATGAGAAAAGGCGGTCGGTGCCTGGTACAGTAACTCCTTTCAGCATTCAACTGTTAAATATCTCCTCATGAGGTCCCCTCCTCTCTCACCCCCTGAAAAACCCCTGGGAAGAGCGGCCTGGAGATGCAGCAGTGCACACAGAGCTGGGATAACGGCTGCTGAGAAGGAGCCTTTGATCCAAGGCACTTGTTTTGCTTTAAAAGTGAAACGTGGAACCATCTGGATCAGCCCCCTGAGCGCCTGGCAAGCTGCTGGCACTGGCAGTGTTGGCTCCTTGCCTCCACAGAAACGCTGCTCGCTGCCTGCTCCAGCCCTTACCCGCTACTGTGGCCTCTCTTGCTTTAATTATTTGCTCTCTGCAATTTTTTTAAAGATTTGCAGATTTAAAGGACTTGTGCTTTAGCCTTCTTTTTAAATTGTTTTTCATCTCCTCCTTACCTGACGTCAGTCCAAGGCTGGCATCTGGGTTCCTGAGGGGCTGTTGCCAAGCATGAGTGGCTGGAAAAGTCCAAGGGGAAAATGCTGGATGCAGGGACCTGGATGGGACAGGAGAAGAGGAGATTCCAGATGACTTTGGAGGATGAGATGCTGCCTGGAGGGGATGGTAGATATTTGGTTAGGGCTTGCTCTGCATGTGTCTCCTGCTTTGGGAGCCTTCCCTCAAAAACCCAACTCAGGGGTGAGCCAGGGAGCATCCTGTGAAAAGCCATCAGAAATGGGGACAGCTTCAGGGCTGGGGAGAGGCAAAAAGGCATCAAGGGCAGGGTGTGAGTCTCCAGGGATGTGAAGCTACTCTTCTCTAAGGGTATTTTTTCATGTTCTGTAACTATTCCTGTAACAGGCAAAGCCGAGTTTGTTCCAGTGGGTCAGGGATGGCTTCTGGGGTGAGGTAAAACTCAGGAGTTACCAGAAGCTCTGCACAGAATAAACCCTGAGATTCCTGTTGTGGAGACTTAAGCAAAGAAGCTGGAGCTTAACTGCCTTGTGTCCTGGCTGAGGAGCAGAGGTCAGGACAGGGCACAGGAGGGCAGGTGGCCCCTCCTGCCCTCTGTGGGCGCTGCTCATTCAGGGATGGAGGATGCTGCTCACTCATGGGCAGCCCCTGCCTTTGTTGTGTCAGGTAGCAGCAGGAAAGCACTCTGATCCCACAGGAGACCTTTTTCCCCTGAATTCCCAGGAGATTGCACTGGAACAAAGCACCCCAGAGGGCTGTGTGCAGTAATGAGCTGCCTGCAGTGTCCCAGCACTGCTGGTGATAAGTTTGTCTCCAGCAGACACCAATTTACTGCCTGTGTGCTGCCAAGGAAAGCAGATGTTGGATTTCATTGACTTGAGATTTCTACTGATTGTTCCCTATTAATTTTCCAGATAGTTTTTTAATAGCATTACTGTTACAACTAATACAAGAACAGCTGCCTATTCTTTTCTCGCTGTTGTTTTAAATACACTGCAGAGTGGCAGGAATGGTCCATCAGCACCTCTGGAATGACACGACCTGTTCAGTTTTCAGCTTGAGACACCTTTAAAGAGAATGCTCCTGCAGTAAAGGTGCTGATCCTTCAGAGGATAGCAAACCTCTCCCCTCTGTCAGAGGGACTCAGCATCTGTGATAACACTGCCAGGGAGATCCTGTGGCCTTGGGCAGTGCCAGGAGAGGTGAAATGCTGCCTGGGTGCTGCAGAGCCAGACTTTAGCAGCAGTTCTTCCCTCTGCCTCCTGCACTTGAGTGCTTTCATCCTGTGCTGGTGCACAGTGAGCAGCCCCTGCACCCCCATGGGATGGAGCAAAAGCAAGAACAGGAAAAAGCCATCAGGAAAGGCAGCCACACTGCAGGGTTTCCTCATGGGGAGGAGAGGAGTGAGTTTTTTACACTGCACACTCCTGGTTGGGAGCAAAAGCTGCAATTCTGCTGTTTATGTTTTGCTCTTGGCAAAGGGCTTCAACTCCTGGCTGGGTTGCTCGATTTATTATTTTGAGTAAGATTGAATTAGTTGGTTTCCTGGATTTTAATTTATTGCTGTTCTTTGGTTTTGTTCAGTTTTTGGGGGTCTTATTACAGCATACTCATGAGATTTAGAGCCCCATGACCTGCTCTGGTGAGTGGGATCTTTCTGATAACCCCAAGAGGCCGTGCCTGTCATCTTGTGCAAGCCATCAATGCAGTGAATCAGAGTCCCTTAGATCTGCCATCCCCTGCAATGAGGAATAATAGAATAAACGGGGAAAGGAGGGTTGCATGGAAAGTCTGTTGGCTCGTGGCCCTGCAGAGCCCCAGTCCTGCAGTGAGGGAGAGCACTCGGGCTGTTCCTGTGCCAGACTTTTCACTGGCTCAGCTGGTGGGGCTTACATGAAAGTCACTTGATGCTCTGCAGGAGCCAGTTTTTTCATCCTATCTCCAGCTCTCATGGCTATTTTAGGAAGGTGCCATGCAACCCAGGCAGCCTCTCTGTTCCAGGCACTGCTTTATCTCCAGCTCATTGCCAAACTGCAGCACAGCCAACATTTCCATGTACAGCATCATCAAAGGGGCTCCAAAGTGCAAAGCTTGCACTTTTCTCCAGCCTGTCTCATCTTAAAACATTTCTGTGCCTGTCATTCAGTTATAAGTGTCTGTCCCTGCCTGGCTGGTGCTGGGAAAGAGAATGTCCTGAGGCCTGGGAATGGCTCTGCACAGTCCCTGAGTGCTGTGGGTAAACATCTGATGGGTGTGCAGAGCCCAGGTGGCCTCTGGGGCCCTTGGGAGGGATGGAGGTGGCACCTGGAGTCACCTGGTTGGTCCCACAGGAGCGTTTGCCAGAGCACAGAGGATGAAAGATGCAGCCAGCCACTGTGCAGCATCACTGGCTATTGAGCATTAGGCAGATAGTGGCTTCTGTTAAAGGTTAATGGTGAGATAACAAATGATTTAAGGCAAAACCCTGACCCTACTAAAATTAATGGCAAGATTAATTGACTACACTGGAGACAGGACTTGAGCCAAAGGCTTCTTTATGACTTGGAGATTAGGAAGGAGAGGCAGTATGTCTGGAGACATGGTCTGCCCCCATAAAGCCGGTGGGAGCTCTGCCCCTGCCCTGGAAGGGATCACTGCAGGTTTGTTGTGTCTGTGTGAGCCAGACTGTGGTGTTGTGGCTGCCACACTGACTGGTGGGAGCAGAGACTGGGGAAACTGGAGTTGGGGAACCAGAGCTGCCCCACTGGGCTCTGCAGGAGCTGTCAGTGAGTCCAGAGGGGCTCTGCTCTGATCTGAGGCTGCTGGAGAGGCACAGTAGGGTCTGATGTGCCAGTGGCTTGGGGCAGTGCTTCCCTCCCTCACATCTTCACTCGTGGCAGAGTGGAGCATTTCCAATCCTCATCCATCAGTTCCACCTCCCACCATGGGACACTGAGTGGTGGCACCCACACTGGTCAGGGCAGACAGGCTCCCCAGAATGTGCATCAGGGTGTTTTGGAGATCTGTGCAGATTGATTAAAAAGCTTCCACCGCAATGCTGGTATGGCCCCAAAGTTCTGTCTGTTATTTTCCTGCTTGTTCCTTCCAGCTCTGAGTGACTCCGAGTGCTGGAACACGATGAAGCTCTGCTCTCCCCGCAGACACACCAGGAAACTCTGAGGTCATTCCAGCCATTATAACTTTTTCCCTCTTCCCCCCAGCTGCAGGCAGGCCCCTTCCTTCCAGAAGGACAGGCAAAGGCTTTTTATTTTCCTCAGATGTGCCTGGCTGGGGCAGCTCCTTATGGCAAGATATTCTTTCGTGTGATTTCACGAAAGATTTCATTTTGATCAGGCTGTGCACATTCAGGGCCAGACATCAGCTGGCCGGTTGTACCAAAGTCAATGAAACAGTGCTGATCTGAGGAGTTGATCCTAAATGCCTTCAGAACCAAAGGAAAAACCCACCTCAATGCCAATGAAAACCTGGAGTGTGGGGGCTTCAGCATTAAGCTTTGATATCTCTTACAGGTTTATGAATTACAGAAGAGAAGTTTGGATTAAAAACCAAGAACCTTTACAAGAAATTACTGGTGATGCTTTAATGGGTGGTAAAGTGCAGCTCAGGCAGGGATTTGGACATGGAATCCTTTAAAGATCCAGCTGGTGCTGTAGGCTTGTGCACCTGGAAAGCAGAGGTGCTGCCTCTCTGCCGCTCTCAAAAGCAGGATGGAAGCATTTTGGGATGCCCTTTGTGAAGTCACTGTGCAAAGGGACAGCATCACCTTCTGAGAGAGGGAATTCTGCTTTTTGTTATCTGTATTATTTTCTCCAGTGCTCTGACTGCCTGAGACGCTGTGCTGTGCCTGTTTCAGGAATAAATGAGCCAGTTTTTATAATCTATGTACTAATGATGTGCCACAGTCCAATTCCTCACTTTTCCAACTGCAGGTTTAAGGCTGTGTGCTGGCCATTTATGTAGTGATAATGGTTCCCCTTTCTCTCTCATCACTGGATGCATCAGCACAGGTGATTTTTTTCCTTCTTTTGGGGCTATCCATCTGCCAGTGAAGTTGAATTTCACACAGTTACCCTGCCAGGAGCTCATGGAAATAACATGGACAGTTCAGTGCACCTGGGGCCAAATCCCTGGTGTCACCTGGGATGTTTCCAGGAGCACCCAGGCCTGGACAAAGGGGTTTATCTGGGAGAAAGGAAAGAGGAGAACTGGGGGGAGAGTCCAAAAGACTTCTCATGGAATTCAGAGCATTAGATTGTGAAGCCTTGCTGGATGTGGGTGGTTTTAAAGCTCTGCTGATGAGTATTTAGGTGGCTGCAGGACAGGGCTCTGAGCCTGTCACTGGCACACACAGCTCCCAGTTTTGTCTTAATTATGTGCAGCTTACGTGTAATCCTCTCTTCTTTGGCCAGAGTTTGTAGGGTTTGGGTTTTGTTGGATCTTTTTCTTTTTTTTTTTTTTCCTTTATTTTCTTTCTCTAGACCTTAAAACAAAAAAGGCTTAAAAATAGAAGTCAGTGTCAATAGGCCAAGTGGCTTCTTTGTAACTTGCCCAGTTCTGGGAGGGAGAAATCTGACCTGGAGGGAATACAGCACATTGGGGTTTGCTCCTGACCCAGACCCTCCATGATTCTCCATTCCTGAGCTTCCCTTCAGGAGATGTGTTATTCTGACAGCTTTTTTTTTTTTTTGGCTTAAGGGTGTTTTTTTGAGATTTCCTGTTTACACCCTGTCTAATTACTCTTTTTCTTATTTTTTCCCTAACGGGATGACACACATGGATGTCTAAAAATATTGCATGTAACAACCAGCTTTGCATAAGGAGGATGTTTCTGTCCAAGAGAAACAGCATAAATATCCTGCATGTGCTTTTTTTCCCAAATAAACATTCAGGCTTAGGATATTGTAGGGAATTGGTCTAAGTAGCCAAGAAGTATGGGTTTTTTTCTCTGCCTTCTCTGCTGATTTTCTTTTTAAAGTATGGATGTTCTGGAAAATCTGCTTTGATGATTTTAGGTGGAGAATTTGTCTTTTTTTTTGTGACAAAAAGGGAGGACAACATGTTGTTTCCTCCCAGCTAATGAAACCTTTATGATAATGCTAATTTTCTATGTAGAGCTACAATCTCACCATATGCTTTAATTTTCACACATGAGTATTCTGAGAATTGTTTGTTTCCCTTCATTATCTGCCTTTTTTACTGAAGATTTGGGTGAATCAGATTCTTGCTGACAGCCTGTAAATTAGGAGAGCTGCAGTTTTTTGATGTAACTGTATTTCTACAGTGGAAAGCGTTTGTCTCCTTTCAATCCTCTCAGTTTTTGAGGTTTTGCTGCTTACTTGTGTACAGAGAATATAAGTGAATTTGGAATGCTGGATTTTTGTTGTTTCCCAGTCTCTCAGTATGGTTTTGCCAAAAATAGGGCTGTGTAATGTCTCTCCCCTAATTTCCTGTTGGGAATGAGATGAGACACAGAGATGCTTCATGAATTTTATGTTGCTACTTCTTTTACTGGATAATAGCTCAAATATTAGCAGGCTTTTAAAAATAACTGCTAAGATGACCAATTTGGGGACACGTTGCAAAAATTGTTCGTTTGTACAGACAATGCCAAATCAATGAGAATAAGCTGAAAACACGTGTGTGTGTATAAATATCTCAAGACTGTTCACAGCAGCTCTTGACTGAGGCAGACAGCTGTGCTCATCTCCTGATGGATTGGTCCAAGACATAGAAAATCAATTATATTGTTCAGATTAGCTGGGTGTCCTGAATTAAAGATGAAAGAAAATGTATTAGTAAGGGGTCCAGGGCTTTGAGTTTTTGAGGAGCCTGGTCCCCCGGGGTTGGGACACAGCACAAGTCCCTTCCCACAGCCTGAGGAAACAGACCTGCAAGTGCATGTGCTGTGGGGAATAAATCCAATAAATCACACCAGTGTCATTGGGGGAATTAAAAAGGAGTCCTTTGGCTCCAGGAGCTCAGTGTCTCCAGCTGCTGAGCTGGTGGCACCTTTCCCTGGCCAAAATCCATGGATGAAAGTGATGGAAGCCTCTTCAAGAAGCTCTCCAGCTTTTCTCCATGCAGGAGGATGGGACTAGGTTATTGTTGCCTGTGACTGTGCTGTGGCATTGCTGTGCCACCGTCATGTCACAGCCTTTGAGGTGAGCATGCAGCTGCCACAGCTTCCAAAGCTGCTGGTTCTACCCCCTGTACCGAAAAGGGTTGTGGAATGTGGGTGCTGCCCGGTAGCTCAGAGCCCTGTGTGCACACAGCTGGATGCGAGGGGAGAGCTGTCTCCTGGAGATGAGCGCTGGTGGGCGACATTCCTGCTGTGGGATGGGCTTGTGCTTCCCTGTGGTGGTAATTTGGAGTGATTTCCCTCTGATTGCCAGGACAGGGTGAGCCAAGGGCTGTGCTCTCTGCCCCACCAGGAACGGGGTGGGGATATTGGAGTGAGCTCCTGCACAGCTGCAGGAGCCAGGGTGCAGGAGGAGAAGGGCTCAGTCCAGGCTTTGGTTGGGGATTGCAGATGCAGAGCTGATGGTCACAGCAGCAGATCTGTGCTCCTGGAGCAGGCTGTGGTGGCACACAGTGAGTATCCCTGTGTCTCATCCTGGCTGGAGGAGGTGTCTTAGCAGGAATGTGGCTCTCAGGTGTTCAGGAATGGGCTGAGGGGGCAGAGGGGTGCAAGCAGCGCTTCTCGCAGCTACAGCCACAGGTATTTCATGGCTCTGGACATCACTGTCCTGTGGCTTTGTGAGTATGTCCCCAGTTGTTCCTGGGGTGACACGAGCCTGTGGCCACAGAGCTCTGTGGATCCAGGTTTGTCGCAGCAAAGGCATTTCACACTGCTTTGTCATGGGCACCTTGGCATCTTCTGCAGCCTCTTCACTGAGCTTCCCACCACTCTGGGAAGTGGATGTGTGATTTCTGAGCAAAGATTGCTGGTGCCTCAGGTTTTAAATGTTGTCTGTGTGTATATTTGTAAATGAGACTTCTAAACTGTTTCCTTATGTTGTCTCATCAATAAAATCAGGAATAATTACATGTTGCCTATCTTCAGGGCTGTTACGAGTTTTATTTACTTTTAAGGTGCTTTGCAGTCACCTTGGATAGCTGAATTGAAGCACAGATGATGCTTGGTATTTATTTTATATTTTAATCCTTCCAGATACTTTTCTTTCTCCTCAGCATGAGGCTTTGTGGACGTGTTTGCTCTAACAGAAACCTTTTTTACTTAACAACAGACAACTGAGGCAATTAAAACAGTCAGAAGTGATTGATGTGATTTCACTGGGTGAAAACTGAAGCGGCTCACAATTAAATAATGGCAACCCTCGTGCTATCTCAGAGCAGCAGATGGGGAATGATTTAAAAACAGCATTGGATCCGACACTTCCCAACAGGGGCAGATTGGTAACAGTGTGTCAGAGCCAGAAATCTGCTGCACCTTGAAGGGTGTGCTGATGAAATGATTAATTGATGGTAATGGGCAACGTAGTTATGAGCCTGCCCTGGCAGCCCTTCAGCTCTGGGGAACAAATGGAGCTGGGAGTGGATCATGATGGGTTTAAGGGTGCTGTGTTTGGGCAGCAGGGAAATCTCAAGGGAGCGTGCTGCAAGCTGGAATTGGGGTGCTGCAGCTCTGCTTCCAGACCCAAGGGATGGATTGCTGGAGGTGGTGCCTTGGGCCTGGGAGATGATGCTCTGCAGGCAGCAGCACCAGGGGATGCAGCTGTGGGATCACTGCTGGCTCTGGGCTGGAGCAGCCTTGTGCTCTGAGCTGCTGCTCACCGTGTGTCACTGCCCATTTGGCACTTCTGCACAAGTTCATGATTGCAGCAGCAATACAGAGAAAAGAAGGGATTTCTGCCCTCTAGACTCACTCTGCAAGCTGTCCTTGTACCAGTGTTGCTGTTTTGGTGGGCGGTGTGATGCTCAGCAGTGCCCAAAGTTGCTGCTGCCCAGTTTTCCAGGACACTTGGGGAGCTGTGCCTGCGGATGCTCCTCTCTGACCTGCCTGCAGAGCTCCTCAGGAGGGCACTCCCTCTCGCCTTCTGGTCCCAACGAGCTCAGTGAGTGGGACAATGGAGCTTTGTTGCTGTGGGAGCTGGGGGCAGAGGCTGGCTGGTGACAGGGGCTGCTGTGTCCGGGCAGCCCTGGCTGTGCAAACGGGGGCAGAGCTGCGAGCTCTCTGCAGCCCCACTGTGATCACACAGAAATTCTGTTTATTTTTAAGTCTCTGCAGCGTGCACAGGGGCAGGAGGTGATGAGAGGGGCTGATGGCACTACAGCTCAGCCCTGTCCTTGTCCCTGTCCCTGCAGAGCCAGAGGGATGTGAAAGGGGAAGCCATTGCGTGTTGCTGTTTAATCCCTCCGGGAGCCGCTGTCTAAGCAAACACCCCCCGGCCTCTGCTCACAGCTCACAATTTATGGTGTGCTGTCAGGAAAATGAGCTACTTTGAGGCTGGGAGAACAAATATGAAAGCCAGGTTTCCTTCACCAGCTCTCACCCGGAGAGTGTTGCAAAGCCGGTCCTCACTGGAGCTGCTGAAAGGCCCAGAATTAGAACAGATATTAAATAATGTAAAAGCTTTCATTGAAATGTATTAGATTTCAAAGGGCGGATATATAAAAGGGCATAATGGGCAGCTATTTCTGAATTGCTTGTCTGCTAAAGAGAGGAAGAGACTTTGTTTGCAGGAGATAAATGTGACATGAAAGAGGTGGCTCAGATATAGCATCACCCCATTCTTAGTGATGCAGTTCAAACACCTTCTTGATATGTGCAGTTCCTCTGCAAGAATCCATGGAGGTGATGACTTTCAGTAGCTGCTCAAGTGAAAATGTTATTCCATCTGTTCTAGTGACAGGTCAATGGACCAGATTTGGGCTGGGAGGTTTGGATGGATCTGGGTTTCCTGAGTCCCTGGTTATCTCCTCCTCACCAGAGCAAAAGCCCAAGGCTGTGGCACTGGCCAGGCTGGTTCATCCTCACATTTAATTCTCACAGCATTTATGGGTTTTTTAATCTGATCCTGGGTGCTGCTAAGCACCCTTAATTCCAGCGTGGGGTTGACAGGAACTGCCAGTGCTGAGGCAGCTCCCAGATGGAGTCCTTGGAGAAGGACTCGGCTCGGGTACACAGTCAATTCCCTTATCCATCAAAATCAGACACTGGCTTCACCCTGCCCTTGTCCCCAAGGCTCCCATGCTCTGGTGCAAGCAGGAATGCTGTCCTTGCTGACAGGCTGTGCTGCTGTCGTTGCAGATGACCGAGGGCCGGCACTGCCAGGTGCATCTCCTCGATGACAGGAACTTGGAGCTGCTGGTTCAGGTACTGACCTCGCTCTTTTGGGCACTGGCAGGCAGGGCCAGGCTTCTCTGCTTGTCTTCTTTTGGGGGCTGAAGTGAGGGTTGGATAAAGGTTATTCTAGAAAAACTCAGAGAGTGGAATAGGTGTGCTGAGGCAATGTGTGCTTCTCCTGACACCTGGATTAGCTGAAGGATTTCCCCATCATCAGTTCTGCATTCACTTTTTGCTTTCACCAAAATTCTCACAGGACATTAAACATACCCCTTGTGGTGATGTTTGTCATTTAGATGGGAAGAAAACTCTTTTGAGGATGTTTTTTTCCCCCATAACAGAACTCAAAGCACGAGATCCTCCGCTGCACAATGTTTTCTTAATTGCAAAATCCTTCCTGCCCTAAGTGCAGGAAAGCCTGGATGCTCAATTCTTCCCCAGCAAGAGGAAAGCAGCACTCAGTCTGTGCCCTTCAGCTTAATGTCATGGATTAAGCACAGAATTGCTTCTCCATGCTCCACTGAGACACCCTGAGTCTGATACATCACTTCTGTATTCTCTTGTACAACAGGGTTTTAGCATGGCCATGTGCACTCAAATGTCAGTATTTGCACAGAAAAAATATTTTTTTTTATTAAAAGCCTGGACTGAAATGAATAAAATTAATTTTGTTCTTTCAACAGCCCAAACTTTTGTCTCGGGAGTTGTTGGATCTGGTGGCCTCACACTTCAACCTGAAAGAAAAGGAATATTTTGGGATAACATTTATTGATGACACGTGAGTGTGTTTATTTATTTAAACAGCTGTGTCATTATTGCAATGTAAATCCTCTGATACTGTGGCAGCTTGGCATGATGGAAAAATTTCTTTTTCTTTCAAAGAAGAAAGAGTTTCCTACTTTGTGCTTGTGCTGCTTGGCTGGGGAGAGGGGAAGGCGCAAAATAGAAAATATTTGGAAAATATCTTCTGGGCCCAAACCAGAGAATCCTTGTAAAATATTTTCCTGATGATTTCACATTTCATATTTGTCTCACACAGTGAAAAAACTGATTCAGGGATAATTTCCCATGTGAACACCCTCAGCTTTCCTCCTCTGCACTTTTAGTGGCAACAAAAAGGTTTTGCATTTATTTCCAAAATGAATTGCTTTACATGTGAATCTCAAATATATCATTGAGCCTTTTAACTCCAAATTTCCCGAGCAGAGTGAGCTGTGAGGTCAGTCCTGCCCAGGACCCACTTTGCTCTCTCTGAGCCTGGCTGTGATGCTGTGGGAGATGTGTTCCATGGCATCAACCCAGAGCCAGATGGGTTCATTACCTGCAGTCTCACCTGGTGCTCATCTCTCAGCAGGGCACTGGAATGCTTCCCCACATCTGCTGGCAGTGTCTCCAGTGGAGTTACCTTCAGCTCCCCCAAAAAGCTGGAGCAGAGGTGCTCAGGGCAGTGGGGACGTGGAGCTGTGCACTACAACAGCCCCTAAATAAACCTCTTGTCTAATGGGAATAACGTTGTGACAGTGGTCACAAGGCTTGCAGGATGAAGAGAGAGACAAGAATGTTAACTTGATGTTCAGAAAGCTTGATTTATTATTTTATGATATATATATAACATTATGACTATACTAAAAAGAAATAGAAGGAAAAAGTTTTCACAAGGCTAGCTAAGAATAGAATAGAAAAGAATGAATAACAAAGGTTTGTGTCCCAGCAGAGAGTGAGACTCAGCCTTGCTGTGAGTGGTCAGTAAATCCAAACATCTACAGGAGACCAATCACAGATCCACCTGTTGCATTCCACAGCAGCACATAACCACTGTTTACACTTTGTTGCTGAGGCCACAGCTTCTCAGAAGAGAGAAAAATCCTAAAGGGAGGATTTTTATGAAAATATGTCTGTGGCATAGCATTGCTTCCTGCTGCTCTCCATCGCCACTTTTTATGCAGCCCTGGATGGAAGCCTCCACCTGCAGATCCCATCAGAGCGGTGTTTGGGGCCACCCTGCTGAGGCACATCCCATGTGGGACACCCTGGAGCTCGTGGAGCTGCTCCCTCTGGGGCCCTGACCCCAGCCCTCTGTTATTTTTACCAGCCACTCACATCTGGGGCCATCCCTGGAATATTTTTGCCACATCCTTGTCCTTTCGCTTGCTGGAAAATATTTCCCCCAGCTTTTCTCTAAATCCCTTGAGCACACTGTTTGTACTTGGCTTGTTGTTTTTCCCCCAGAAGAGCTGCCATGAAATCCTTCTGGATGTTTTTGGCTGCTGGCACCGAGTCGCGGTGAGGTTTAAAGTGCTGCCCGGGGATTATCTGAAAGCTGCTGGGTTCCCCAGAAACTGCAGTGGGGTTCCAGGGCCTGCCTCGCTGTGTGCACAGGGCTGGGTGCTTGGAGGGAGTGTTGGCCTCTGGAGGGCACCCATGGCTCAGCCTTGCAGGGTTAAGGGTTAGGTAAAACAAAAAAAAAGGAAATTATTCCCTGAGATGTTTGCCTGCCTTGGGGCTGAGGCTTGAACTTTTTGAAGTAACACTTGGACTAACTGGGAGCACTGAAAAGAACCAATCTCTGTGTTTTCCATCCCAGTTTTTAACCCTCTCCCCAACCTGTTTGCACAGAGGTCAGAGTGTCTGGCTGCAGCTGGATCACCGTGTCCTGGACCATGACTTGCCCAAGAAACCAGGCCCAGCTACTTTGTACTTTGCCGTTAGGTGAGTAATTGTTTCCACCAAGCAAACATCACCACTTGGGTTTATTTGTCACCAGGGGGTTTTGTTTAAAGGAGCTGATTACAGGTTTGATAAAGGAAATAAATGTCAAAGCAATGTGTTATTTTTAGAAGAGATTAGGGCCTGGCTAAGTGCTTCTCTCTTTTGTATGTAACTGTGAAATAAAGTAGGTTGGAACCTGCTACTTTTTAAACTCGTATTAGGACATGATTCCTAGGGTGGGTTTGGGTTTTGTTTTTTATTTAAAACGTCATTTTTTAACTATCTTCTTTGCCTGACGTATCTTTGAGTGTGCTAAATTTCAATACAGTTTATTCAAACAATTTTACTTACTTTTTTTCCTTCAGTTTACTTAAGGCCTGTCTGTACTTTAAAGGGATTGCTGATGGCTGTTTTGCTCACAGCTTAACCAGTCCCCAGGAAAGAATAAAATCCCTGGCAAAATGATGATTTTGGCCAATGTAATTGCATTACTTTAGGGCTGTTGCTGGCAAAGCTCTGCTGGTTAAGGCCTGAAAAAACCCACATCCCATGAAACAGAGCTGGCAGAAGAGCTCAAGCATCATATTCTTAATATTGTTGGAGTCTTTGTTTTCCTTGCAGTCTGCGAGGGAACGTGAGAGCAGACTGACCTCATTTGCTTTTCAGATCTGGGTAAATTTATGCCTGGTGTGCTTAATTATTTGAAGCACTTCCAAAGCAGAGCCTCTTGTGTAGCTGGGTCAGTTGGCACTGGTGCTTCCCCGTGTCCCCCACTGTCACCAGGGGATGGGACAAACAAGTGGCACTTTGTTCTGCCTGAATACGTGCTGGGGTGTGATGGTGTCCAGAGCTCCTCTTCGACACTTAGCAGAAAGAAAAAGCTCCATTTATAAAGGGGTGATGGGCTCTTCACTGTGTTTGCAATGATCAGGATCTGGGAGGCCAAAACCTGTGGCTGCCCAAGAAAGCTGTGAAGGCAATCCTATTACAACTTGAGCATTCTTTTGGTTGGAATTGATTCTGTTTGCTCATGGTGTTCATTTTGGCCCTCTCTGTGCAGAGACTTGGGTAGGAGTGAATGTGTCAAGAGTGGGCTTGGAAAAATCAAATTTCAAAAGGGAGTTTTAAGCCTGACCACTCTGGGGTCATGAGATCCAAAGCAGGTACCCAAGGAGGTGGGCAGTGAGATGCAGAGCCAGGAGGAGGAAGATACAGAAATAATTAGCACTGCAGAAACTACCTGATCCATAGAAAATAGATATTCCAGCAGAAATGCCACTTCAAAACCTGCAGTTTCCAGTTGCATTACTGGAAATGGAGGAATCTCCAGATTGTTGGTTTTTCTTCATCTCTTCTCATCCCTGAACTTTTGCTGTTCAATAAGGAAACATGTGATAATCCTTTGATATTTTAATTATTACCAGCTGGCATAAACTCAGTCCAGTCACAGAGGTTTTTGGATGGCACACTCAGCTGAAGGACTCTGATGCAGATTGAGGACTGTCAGAAATGTCATTTTAGTTTCAAGGATGCTGACAGCACTGGAAGTGGAAGCAGAACTTGCACTTTATGGTGCTCCCAAATGTGCCTGCCATGCCCTGAACATCCTTATCTGTCCTGGGGTGATGAGAAGGTGCAACTTGTACCACAGAGGAAATGGAGCTGGGATTGGGGCAGTGCCCCCCGTGCCCTCACCCTAAATCCACAGATCCCACAGCTTCCTGCTTTGTACAGGAGTGACTGGGAGCTGCCTCTCTTCAGAGCCAGAGCTGTCCTGCTCCTGAGCCACACCTGAGCCTGGCTGAAAGAACCTGCAAGTGCAAATGAGGTCGTCAGCTGAGGAAAATCACTTCAGGGTGCAGGGAAGGCTGCAGCAGGCTGAGGAAGGTCCACGCTGGGATGGGATGGGCTGGGCTGGTCTGGCAGGAGGATGGGAAGGGATGAAGAGTGTGGGTCCTGCCCTCTGCTCTGCACTTCTGAAGAGAAGCACTCAAGGGTGTTTAAAGTAAAATTTAGCAAAGCTGTTGGGGAAAAAAATATATCAGGTGAGATCAAGAGAGGGTGGAAATACCTGCGGTTCATAGAGTTCATGGGGAAAGGTGAGTCATGGAAATGTAGAACAGCTTTTCAGATGTCTGGGGCTGCCCCTTGGCCAGGCTGCGTGCCTGTGAGATGGGTAAATCATCTGCAGAGGCGTTCTGGAGAGTGCTTTAAAATTAATTCAGTGGGACACACTGCAGGAATGTGAAATATTAAAGCAATTACTATTTAATGCATCACTTTCCTGAGGTCACAGCATAAACACTGCAAGCATTCCTGACACCTGTGGCAGGTCCCAGCTTCGCTGCTGCCTAGCATGTGCTCTGTGCTGCTTGTTCAAGTGTCTTACAAACCATCCATGCCAAGGTGATCATCAGTCAAAATTCAGGGGATGGAGCTTGAGGAGCTTGTCAGGAGCCTCAGGAGCAGCCTAGGGAGAGATTGGTCTGGCTCTGACTGCCCTGTGTGGGTCACCCAGCCCGCTGCTCTCCAGGACAGGACATGGGGAAGCCCTGGGTGATGTGCATTGCTGAGGCACTGGTGGGCCAGGTGTTTGCTTGGCTGGGAGAAAGTTGTTGTGCCTCCTGCCTGGCATTTAGTGGGAGCATCTGGGGCTGGAGTGAAGTTGGGGGTTCTTACAAACATCTGTGCTCCAACCCCTGTCCTCCAGCAGAGTGTTGGACTGACCTCCCCACCACGTCTGGAGTGGCTTTTCCACTGCTGTGACTTTGCCTGCACAGGAGAGATGGGCTTTGCTCCTGTAGCATTCAAGAGTTTTCATCTCATTTGAAAAGCCATCAGATATCCAGGATCTGTTGAACCAGGAGTCCCTGTGTGCTGTCAGGCTGTGATTTTCTGCTTGCTCCCTCCTAAAAGGCAGGAAATTAAGTGCAGTAGCTCATAGTTCCTCTGTGCTATTTTATTGCTGGAGAACAAAACACTGAGGAAATAAAATGACTTGGGAGGAAGATGAAACCTATTCAAGAGAGTCACTCATGGCTTTTGGTTCTTTTTTTAATTTTCAGGTTCTACATTGAAAGCATTTCCTTTCTCAAGGACAAAACTACGGTGGAGCTGTTTTTTCTGAATGCCAAATCCTGTGTACACCAGGTAAGACTTGGAGCTTTTTTGTGCATTTTTCTTCTATTGCTTTGCCACATGCTTAGTCCTGAGAACTTGGTAGGAGCTGTGTCTGATTTCTAGAGCTAATTGAAATATTAAGATCTCAGCATGCTGACTCTCTCCTTGCCCTGAAAGCTGATGTTTCATGCACATGAATGAGGCTGATGATGCTTTCCCAGCCCTGCTGTGTGCTCAGTGCTCTACAATGAGCCTGAAATACTCAAAACCTTTTAAACTTCTTGAAATCTGGGTTGTAACTTCCCAGGTAGGCTCTGCTCAGTGGCACATCCTCCTACAGTCTGCATAGCAAACACTCAGTGCAAGTGTCTCTTTACTGACTTCCAGTCAAACTTGTCTTAGGAGGAAAAGGCCTGTGAGGAAAGTCCTGTGTTGTGGACTTGGTCCCTAATTCCTTTATTTCCTGCCTTAATTCAGTGAGATAGTAAAGTAACAGTAAATAGTAATAGCAAATCCTATAAATATTTATTTTTTTAATACAGAATATTTTCTGTATTTACTTTCTGGTTGAAAAGCTTCCACTGTTTTCTTGAAATATTCAGATTGGTAAAATACATGTTTTTAAAAGGCTCATCAGGATGTGGTAATGGAAATCTTAAACAATAAAGTTGATTTGCTGCAGGTACATCTTGGTCAGGAATAAGAGTGGTGTGACAGCCAACTTTGCCATGCCCCTACACGCAGCTGCAGTTCAGTGAACTTTGATGCTTCTGGGATTTTCCAGTTAATGTCAAACTCTGGTGCCTTTTGTTTTCACTCGTGGTTCAATCAGTGTGAGAGGGTCACTTGGTCCTTACAACCTTTCCTTGGGACACAATCCTTGGTGGTGGAGCTCAGCGTAGCCAGCAAAAACTTTCACCTTTAACATGCTTCAGATTTTGGAGGATTCTTATTCAGGACCCAGTGTTGTTTGTTTTATGAAAGAATACAGAAACCTGAAAGTGGTTGATGGCAGAGCTGTGGCTGTGCTTTGTACAGGAATTGCTTTCTGGAAGAGTGAAGGAAATTTGGTGCATTTTTACAACATGCTGAAGTTTGAAAGGTGCTCAAAGAACTTGGGGCCTCACTGGTTATGGTTATTAAAAAGCAAATCTCCATTTGATATATCTGCCACTTGAAATGAAGGGTCTTGGCAGCTTGTAGCCATCCTTAAGTTGCTCCTTAACTGGAGCAGCTTAACAAATAATTTTGGAATTGGAAAATGGGGTCTGGTTTTGGGATGGAATGTGCTAAATGCCACTGCTGTTGTAACAAACCCTACCCAATATTAACACATTTGGGTGCCAGTATATGTGTTCCTGTGTATGTATAAGACATTTCAGAAAGCAAGGGAGAAGAGAAGCATAAAAAAAGAAGTTTGAAGGCAGGCTGGCTCTTTTTGTTTCCCTATGGTTTGCAAGGTGTGTGCTCTAATTGTAGCCACCCAAAGTGTGGCATCCCTGTTCCTGCAGGCAAAACTGCCAGGAGCAGGGGGTGTCTGCTGTGTCCAGTTTCTGTGGGCAGCAGGGGGATAAGGATGAGGAGCATCCCTTCCTCCTGAGAGATCCAGGTGATTCAGCACACAGGGACAGCTGGGGAGGCCTGGCTCTGCCTGCAGCCCTCTCTGTGCAGTTTCACAGCCCAGCTCAAGCCTCTGGCTCCTCCAGCAGGAGCCAGTTCCTCTACTCTCAAGCAGCTTTTAACCTTCCAATTAACTCCTGTAAAAATATTCTGTTCTACGTGACAAACTTCGGGTCAGTCCCCAGGTAGTCATGAAGGGCACGTGGGGCCAGCCCTCATCCTGAGCCTTGGGATGGGGCAGGAGGATGCACAAAGGCCCCTCAGATGTGTTCCCACAGCCTGTGCTCTCCCCTGGTGCTGCTGGCTCCTTTGTGGGGCAGGCAAGGAGCCAGGGGTGTCTGAATAGGAGCATCCCCAGCTCCATGAGCAAAGTGGCTGATGCTCACTGATGACAGCCAGGAATGTTCCCTGGCATTTCTCAGTCCTTAATCCAGCTCCAGGAGGTTAGCCTGCCTCAGCTTGGTTTTTTGGTTTTCCCTTTTTTTCCCATTCCTTTTCTTGTTGTATTTTTGGAGTGAGGAACCCCCAGTGTGTCAAAAGCAGGAGCTCTCACCCAGCCCATGTGCCCAGGCAGTGCCAGAGGATGCCCTGCCAGGGCAATATCCTAACCCGGATCTCTGCAGGAAGCCTGTGCTCTGTGTGGGCCAGGAATGTGGTTTGGGAGAGATGCTGCAATACCTGGGCCGTGCTAAGCCCTGCGTGGATGAGATTGCTTCAAAGTCAGTCGTGTTTCTTTGCTTTCACAAAGGTGTTTCCAAAGTTTTCGCTGCAGCTTTTCCCCATAGGGAAAACCCAAATCCAGGGTGGTGCAAATGCTTGAGTGCTCTTGTGACATTCCTGAGCACTGGCATGTGTTGACAGCACAGCAGAGTGTGGGTACCTGAGCTCCCTTGGCTGTAGAGGACGGGGATGTTTTCGTGAGCAGGGAGGGGGTGATGCTGCCCTGTGTGTGCCATGGGGATGCCAGTGCTCCTGCTGGCACATGGGGCACACCAGGAGAGCCAGGCACAGCCAGCACAATGGCAAAGCTCTGTGCCAGCCTTTCCTGTGCAGGGCATTTATCCTTGCCTTGCAAGGGGCAGAGGCTGCAACAGAAATGTATTTACAGTGTTCTTTGAGATATCTGTGTGTGCAATACTGTAAGGGTCTGTTTCTAATCAAAGAGAATGGAATCCCCCTAAGGAAGTCCAGCACCTCTGGGGTCAGGCTGGAGCCGCTGGGCAGTGTGTGCTGGCTGTCTTGTAACAGCTGGATAAAAACTTAGGGTAAACACTATACCGTTTTATATTCTTAGTTACATAATATATTACAAAATATGATCATGAGTAATAAATAATGAAATCAAAACCTGTGTGACAGCTCTGAAAAGGGTGAAGGCTTGCTTGGTGTTCTGCAGTGCACAGCCATGATTCTCTTCCTCACCTTTCAACCCCACATTCCTTCTTGCAAGTCTCTCTGCTCCTTTCTGAAATCAGGTACTGCTTCACCCTGCCAGGACTCGGAGGAATCTGGGCCTTGTGCGTTTTGCAATCTCTGTAGACATTTTGGCAAGGAAGGGACAGGATAGACAATAAAATCTCAGCTGCCAAAAATGTATTTCTTTCTACTCCCCACCCACTCCCCCACCTCTGTGCTCCTCTACAGTCAAAGCTGCTTTGTGCCTCTGGGACCTTTGCTGGCACGTGCCAGGTTCGTGCATCCTCTGTGACCTGTGCTGCTCTCTGTGCAGTCTCCTCTGCCTGTGGGGAGCTGGGGGAGACCCCTTTGCCTGAGGCACAAGAGGGCTGAGACCTCATTTTTACTTTTGTGAAGCCCCCTTTGCATGTGAACAGAGCACAGCATGTGCTGCTGCACTTGGTGCCCCCTCACTGCACAGAGCTTGGCATCCAGCTGAGACAGCAAATGCTGCCAGAGCTCTCACCCTGCCCTCTGCCATGCCAAGCTGCCCATTTTCCCCTGGTCTGGTCCCTCTCAGTGCTGTGTGGTCCCAGCAGCTGGCTGGCTCCTGCTCTGCAGCATCCACGCTCTTGGAGCTTGGAGAACTCGCTTCCATTGCCAGGAACAGCTTGGACCACCGAGGTGGGAGCTGGTGGTAATTATATATCCAGGTCTGTGCAAGTGCTTTCCAGTCACTTGGTTAAAAACTCGTTTATCCACATGTATTTTGGGAGAATGCAAAGGCTGCAGTTGCTTTGTGTACATCTGGCCTCTCTTTTCCAAGGCTTTGAGTGTTGCTGCCTGAGAACCTTCAGCGGTGACAACTTCACTTTAAAAGCCTTCTCACCCACCATTGACTTCAAGAAGCTGGGTTAAGATTTATAGCTGTCTGAAACCTGCTGGAATTCAGGAGAGGGCAGCCTGGGTGCAGTGGGTATCTGGAATGGCTGTGTTTGCACAGGGAGCTCTGTAAATGTGAAGTGCTCAGTCTGTTATTGCACAGCCCATGACCATAGCTGGGGTGCTTGCAGGGAGGTGGGTCAGAGCTGGTCACGCACATGCTGGTGATAAATTTGGAAAGATAAATTAGTCTTTTCTTCTTTTGAAACAGCCAAGTTTGGAAAAATAACACCCTACTTGGCTAGCAAAGCACTGTCAATTTTATTATGCATTAGGGCTCACCTCCATGTAGCTCTGCAGTCGTATGGTTGAGTCTTTGCCAGGCCTTAAAATATGTTCTGTAAACTAAGATCTTGGTCAAGTTGGCTGTGTTCCCCATTTCCTCTGTATCTCTGGGTGTTGGGGGCTTTATTTAAATTCCCATTTGTTTCAAGGACTTGTAAGAATTGCTTTAAAAAAGGGAAAAGTTAAAGGTAATGTAAGTTTTCAGAGGAGTCTGTGCTCGCTCCATGAACAGCAATGCTTGTGAGCACTTGGCAGCCTGGGGACCAGTGCTTACCAAGAAGAGCTGTTGAAACAGACCCCTGGTGTGAGCATAAAGTCTGGCTGGCTCCCAGCTCCTGGGGAGCACAGTGGTCATATATCAGAGAGCTCTCGAAAGTTTTATAATGGATATTTCCTAATTCTCCCCCACCTCCAGGGAGAGGGGAATGTTCCCATATAGCCCTGTAACACAGTGTAGTCTGATCCTAGCCAAGGCTATGAAATAATAAATGTTCCTTGCCTGAGTTGGCTGTTCTGCTCCCAAAGGCAGCACATGTGAAGCCCAGGTTGAGGTTCAGCAGGAGCTGTTGGCTTCTTGCTCCTCCAGGGCTGTTCTCTCCTGTGAATTCTGTTCTCTCCTATGGATTCATCCATGGCCCAGCTTCATGTCAGCCGGTGAGGAGGATGGAGCCTGTGAATAAAATGTGACAGGACCCCACTCTGGTGTAGTTCAGCAGATCTCCATGGGGCCCCCATTGTACTCCCAGAGACCTCACCTGGGGCTGTGCTGGTGGCTTTGGCCATGGTGTGGGGACAGTCCAGGGCCTCCTGAGAGTGCTGAGGTTGATCCAAGTCCTGCTGTAAAGGGTGCCCCAGGGACCTGTGGGGCTCCTGGGGAGGTGCAGGTTGTGTCCCAGCTGGGCTGGCCCCATTGCGTATGAAAATTCACTTGATTTGCAGCCAGAGTTCTGTTCCTCACATCTCCAGATGTACTCACCTCCTCCTGGGACTGACAACTGGGTTAATTGCCATGGAGAGTCCTGCACCTTTGATGTCCTGGCCACAGAGCAAAGGTGCTGTGACAGCTCAGCCAGTTCTGTTGTTGTGTGTGTTGATATCTCCTCGTGATGGTGGGGTAGCAAAGCAAAAGGCTGTGATTATATGTTAAGGGTAATGACACTTGCTATGTGCCCTGGTTTGCAAACCAGGGAAGTCTTCAGGCCTTTCCCCATTCTCTGCTTTTACTCTTGTATTAATGAGAAAGCAGCAGTAAATGTGTTCCTGTTGCACAGTGCAGATGAGTCCTGGAGTAGCTGCTCCTGTCCCTGGAGTTTCACCTAAGTGTTGGCTGAGGCACAAAAAAGGCAGAAGGAAATGAATGAGAGTGGCTGGCAAAGACAGCAAAATAAAGGGTGTAACAGGGAAACCTGAACCTGTCCCTCACCACTAAGAGCTTTTATTTTTGAGCTGGGTTGGCCTCAGCCCCTGAGGTGGGAAGCAGCAGGAATGGCCAGGGAGGAGCTGCATCAGCCTCTGCACCTGCACTGAGCTGTGCTTGGTCTCAGCCTGTGCTCCCTTGTGCTTGGTGTGAGGGGCTGTGGGGTTCCATGCATGAAACAGAAGATACCATCGATCATCTCAATGCTGTGAAGCAGCTGTGAGGCCTTCTGAGCCACCCAGGCTGCAGGGCCCATGGGGGAAATGCAGCACAAGTAGAAATCTGAAGTGTTTCTCCCAGGAAGGTCAGGAGGAGCAGAGTGCCATTTGCTCCTCTAGCAGCTCGTATTCTGCTGCTTTTGTGCTTTGCTTTACCTCCCTGAGGTGCTGGAGGCTGACACTTGCTTTGCTATGCTTTTTCTCAGCTCAGTTTGTGTCCTTGGAGCTGAGTCCCAGTTCAGGTGCTCAGCAAAGCCTGGAGCAGCTGCTGCAGGAGGGGTGGGATGGTGCCCCCAGTGCCCTGCAGGGCAGTGAGAACAGCAGGTGACAGCACCAGGGCTCAGGTGTAGGTGTGAGTGCTGGTAATTGGGACAGGCAGTTGAAAGCTGGAGTTATCCATGTGTTTGTGCAGTAATTAATTCCCCAGCACAGGCAGGGCGAGTGGCAGGATCTGCCTGACCCAGTTCCTCCGGCACAGCCTGTGTGGTGGAACAGGTTGTGGCCAACACCCACTGCCCTCCCCAGCCTGGCACAAAAAAGCCTTAAAAACACTGAAAAGCTGCTCAGCTTTCTGCCCTGCTGGGCTGTGCCAGCCCATCTCAGCACACAGAGCAGGGATCTGCGTCCCTGGTGGGTATCACCTCACTGCTGCATCAGGGCATGGGGTGCTGCCACTGCTTTGTTCCCTTGTGCTGGCTCCACACCCAGCTAATTGCCTGCCTCGGTTTGGGTCCTTTCTTTCCCTCTGCTAATTGCACCCTTCTTTCAGCTTTTTTTAAAGCACCTTTCGGTAATCACTGGTAATTATATTCAGTCTTGTGGCTGTCTCGAGGCTATTCAATCATGGTGTGTGCGTTTTTGGGGGTGTCTTTGGCTAACACAAATTTTTAAGGAATTAGTTTGAGGGAACAAGAGTGTTGGTATCTCAGCTCTCAGATCTGCAGGTGAAATCATTTTGCTGTCAGCCTTTAACCTCTGGAGGTTACATGTGGTGTGAACAAACCATGTCCATTTCCACTTGTTGCTCTAAAGAGTTAAACATGACAGTTCCTGTGTGTGCTTATTTTTTTAAATCTGCTTTAATCTGAGTTTACAGCCTAAAGATTTGCCTAACACAGTTAATGCTCATCTGACTATCATCACTCTTGATCTGAGTTTTCATCAGGATTTCAGACTTGTATCTCTATGGCAGTAAATTCTGGTGTTGTTGCTGTGTTTAATGAGGGTTCAGTGCTCTATTCATGACCAAGCTTGTGATTTTTATCACATTCTAAGTCTATGTCTGTGTAGCAAGAGCTCCTATCTGAACTGGGGGTTAAATTCTGCCCATGGGCACTGAAGGTTGAGTTGTTCTTAACCAGATGCTGAGATAGTGACCCACTCCTGCTTTACAGTAATTGCCAACCAGTTTGGACACCTGCTGCAGCCTTTTATTGCTCTGATGTTTATCAGGATGACAAAAGCCAGCACCTGAATCCGCTGGACCGAGTTCAGTGTTTAGATAAAACAGTGGTCTCCTGGCTGAATCTGTCTCACTGGTTAAAATGATCAGCCCCAGTGCAGACTCTAATTGAAAAATATCAGTTTCATCCCCTCCCTGGAGCTGCAGTCACCAGTCTGTTTAAACTCATTTACATCTCAAATGTAGAAGAGTCAGATTCCATTATCTGAATGACATACATCTACTTAACCTCGTGCTGCTGACCTTGTTCCCACTTGGATAAATTTAGGAAAACCTTCCACCTTCATCTTCAACATGTGGCTGTGGGAGCCCTGGCTGCCCTGGCTCTCAGGGCACCCCCACTTGCTCACTGAAGTCTCTGCTGGAATTACCCTGGCAATGGCAGGCAATGCAAATTAATCTTCTTACAGTCATTTTCCTCATCTATTTTTGAAATATGACCTTGCTGATAAAGCAATACTAAGAGAGAAACCCCCATCTGCCAACCTCCAGGCTGAAGGATGATTATAAAATCAAAATATTGCCTGAGTGAGTGAGAAGAGTCATGGTCCTGCACTTCAGAGCAGCACATATCACTGTCTGGATTTGTGTCAAGCCAAGGGCTGTCCAAGCTCCATGACAGCCCAGGGCAGAGCTGGATTACATTACAGCAATGGCCAATTGGTGAGCCAGATGGCAAATAATGTTATATTATGATGAAAAAGTACTTGCAGGCTCAGAGGGAATTGCCCAGGAAAGACTGTCACTTGGAGAGCATTAGTCTGTCAAACACAGGCTGAGCTGGGCTTTGGCATCCTTGGCTTCAAATCCTTGCTCTGCTGCTTAGCTACTGCAGCACTTCAGGGCAGTCCCCTCACTTCCCTGCACCTTTTCTGTGATCTTTAATCCCTTTAAAGGGTGGGTTGTTCTTTATGTTGGTTGGTTGGTTGGGTTTTTTTTTTGTTTTTTTTTTTTTCTCCTGTGCCTTGCTTAGAGTGGCCCCAGTCTCCTTCCACTGTTACTGTGTGGTGGCAGTAACTTGGGCTGTGAGGTTTGCAGCAGCTGGAGAGAATGATGGCGGCCCTGCCCCTGGGGTGATCTGTCTGTCCCCTTTGCTTGGTCAAGAGCATCTTCAAGAGGTCAAGTTAGGAAGGACCCTCTTGCCTCTTCACTCTTTACAGCTTCTAAGCAAATGCATTTGAAACTGAGAGCACTGGCACAGCAAATCCCTCACTCTGAAAGCAAATTGAAACCTCCTCACCTGGATAAGCCAGTCCCCCTTCATGCTCTCTTTGGTCTCCTAAAACCCTGAATGAAGTGGTTTGTGGCATCACTGTTAACACTTGTGGCCGTGCCATGGCAGCCAGTGAAGTGACCAGAGTTTCTTAAGGCCAGTATCTAGGAAAAAGCAAACAAACGCAGAAAAGCAGCCTCATAATTATTCTTGCTAATTAGTTAATGGCTGTGAGGTGCTGTGAAGATGAGAAGTGAGGAGGTGCTTGGTTATGGAGTCCCAAACACCCCTGTGAGGCCAGCAGCAGCTCCTGCTGTGGGTCAGCAGACTCTGCTGCAGCAGCTCTGAGTGCTCTGAGCTTATCTGGGAGCCAGCAGTAAATCAAGAGGGCTTTGGAGAGTTAAATCTCCTTGAGTGTCTTGTAGGCTTAAAAGGCAGCGAGCCCCATGTAGCTGACTCTGCCTTGGGGCAGGGCAATGCTCTTGGTGAGCTTTTAAAGCCCCTTCTGTCCCTGTTTTCCCTGATTTTGTGATGCAGGGCAGCTTTGCTGAGCCAGATCTCACCTTTCCTGCTGAGCTGGGGTTCCCTGTGGTGGCATTTTCTCATATCTGAGTTCTTTGTGTGCTGGTGAAGGACACCGTGGTGCTGGGGTGACCTGATCTCCTGTAATCCTCTCACCACCACAGCTGGCATCAGAAGTTGCTTGCCAGATGCAATTTAAGCTTTCAGAAAGCCAGCTCAGATGTGCATGACAAAGACTAACCTTACAGACCTGGAAGTAACTAAGTGCCTTAAAATTGCACCTACATGAGGAGTTTTTGGGCTGCAATCTTGCCTCTTTTCTTAAACACTAACATGAAAGAGATCTGAAGGAAGGATGCACTTCAAGCTATTTTTTTTTCTCTGAACTTGTGATGTGCCCCTCCTCTTCTTCTAATAAAATATGTCTGGGAATGCTTTGGGGGCTTCTCCTGCATAGCTGGTGCCACACCTGTTGGGAAGGGGAAATTCCTCCTGGTCTGCCTGTCAGAGAAGCCTGGAGGAGTGCTGCTGCTGGAATGTTTTATTGACAAAGCTGGCAAAAACACTTCCTTTCCATGAAAATTGAATTATTTGTTTGTTCAACTTTTGAATTTAGTCTCTGTGGGCAAGACCTGCAGCTGGGGTAAATTAGCTCAGCTCCAGATGTACCCTAATATATTTTGAGATGTCATTTCCCTGTGTCTGTATGTGATTCTGTAGATCTTGCTGCTGCCCTGGTTTTGGCATTGTTTCAGCTTTTGGTCTGCTTTGTCGTCTCATTCAGCCAACAGATCCTGGGGGCTAAGGGTGTGTTGGGATCTCAGTGACATGAGGCAGGCATCATGTCCACTATCTGCATTTGCAGAAGGTCAATAAGAAAAATCTGTGTTCCTGGGCTGCTCCATAGGCTCAGTTTTGTGCTCTGCCCACTCTTTGCAGGATGCAGGAGGAGTAAAGAGTGCCACTGTCAGTGCATCTCCTTTGCTCTTCCAGTGTCACTGTTGGTCCCTGAGTACAACCAAGGCCAGGGGTTTTCCTGGTAAGAAACTAACCTGGAAAGTTTGTACTTAGGCTTGTAAGCAGGAGGGAAAAAAAAAAAAAAAGGGATCCTTGTGTATTTTTGATGCTTTGGCACCTGTGGAGTTTCTGAGTACACAGTGCTGTTAGGACAGGGCTGGTTTTGGGGTGGGCTCAAGGCACAAGAGATTTCCAGCATGGGATCCAAGCCGTTTTTCTGAACATTGCTCTAGAGCTCCAGTGGAGTTGGAGGAAACAAAAGCTGTAGGATGCAGACTGAGCAGGACAAAGGACTCGGTGATGCTGCCCTTGTGATTAATCAGTATGGCTGGTTTGGCATCAGGGGGCTGTCTACCACAATCAAAACAAACAAGGAAAGGCCCTAAAACTGTAAGCAATACAACTCCTTATGGAGAGATGGATGTAGTTCTTTGGTTTTCTCTTGGCTGGAACAGGGCTATCCCAGTGGATAGATGCATCCAAATGAGTGGAGAGCACAGAAAAGAGCTGGGAAATAAACAGCTTTTCTTGTAGATGGTGTCAGTGTTTTAGATCTTGTCAAATACTGCTGATAGGTGCTCCTGGGTGCCATCCAACCACGTATCAGCCATGCCCCATCCCTGCAAGTGGAACTTCAAAACCGGCAACCACCTTAAAACACATACTCGCCCACCGGGTTCACTGACACATGAGCCACTGCTCTGCATTTTTTGGTTGGGCCGACCTTGGAGCAAAATAAAACCTCCAAAAATTAGACCACACCTCTAGACTGAGAGCAACCCCTCAACATGCTAATAGCATCCAGACCCGATACAATTGATCAATGGACCAAGCTACCCCAGGGATAACAGCGGAATCGCAACACTTGGCAGGGATGGAGTGACCTGGTCTGGTGGAAGTGATAGTGGAGCCCTGGAAAAAGTTAAAGACAGAATCTAAAATGTTAGGCTTTGTGCTTTCCCAGATCAACTTGCACCTGCATAAGCAGTATGCTAAATTATATAATTGTTAGATGTGATGATTGTTTAGTAATTAAATACAATTATTATATAACCATAAGAAGAATAATGAGAAACTATGTTGGAAATTCAGAAAGGGGCTAAATTTATGTATACAATAGAACAATATAAGTTTAATAATTAACATGAAAGTTATAATACAATATAAAGTATCGTTAGATAGAGTATAAAAACATGATCATTTCGGATGTATGGTCAGAATCAGATTTGGGTAATACCCTGATCCCCAGAGCGCTTTAATAAAAAGCACTGCATATAATCCCCTGTGATTGTGTTTTTGAATGCTAACAGGAGGTGTCCAGGGCAGGGGGCTCGGGGTGAGATGGTTGTGAAGGTCCCAAACCCAGCCAGTCTGTTATTCCATAGATTGCAGTGTGTGAGAGCCAGTCTGTGATGCTGTGATCCTCTCCCTGAGGATGGGGTGTGCATTAACATCCCTGGGGTGCAGCATCGCAGGTTGGGGCGCAGCAGCACGGTCAGCATCCCGTGCAATGCAGCAGCAGCCGCGTTCGTACGGAGGGCAGGGCTCGGGCTGGGGCTGGGCTGGGCAGGACGGGCTGTGGGGACGGTCTGGGGCTGGGCAGGACGGGCTGTGTGTGCGTCGGTGGCAGCGGGGACGCGGGGCGGGAGCGCCGCTCCGGCAGCGCCGCCTGCGCCGAGCCCCCTCCCTCCCTTCCCTCCCTTCCCTTCCCTCCGTCCTGCCCGCTCACGCTCCGCTCTCTCCGCACAGGGACACATCGAGGTGGACAGCGAGACCGTGTTCAAGTTGGCCGCCCTGGTGCTCCAGGTGAGTGTCTGCCCCGGCTCGGTTTGGCTCAGTTCATTCCCTTCCCGGGGTTTTTCCCTCCCCGCTCCGTACGGAGCCCCCGCAGGGTTGTTTGTGGTCTCCGCGGCAGAGGAAGCTGGAACACGCAGGAGGTTCTTTTTGAAATGTTTGTTTGAGGAGTTTTTAAATGGAAAGAGTAAAAGCTAATCAAGGGAAGTCATTTATCTGGGCAGGTTTCCATTCATTTTATCACTTAACTGTAATTTAAATGCATTCCAGAGATCTGGGAAGAAAAGTGTAAATATTGTAGCTCAATCAGCTATGTTATGCCTGTGAATCTTCTTTTCCAAGCATATGGTTTTAATGCCTCTGTTATGTTAAAATATACAGTGTCAGTTTTTCCTCTCATTAATCTAGTTTTGCTCTAATGAGACTTAAATTCCAGTTATTTGCCACTTTCTATGAAATAAAATTCTACCTTTAAAAAATTGGGGGTTTTCCCCCATTGCATTGTCAGTGACAAAGTGCCACAGCAAAGCTGCAGCAGCAGCAGCTTGATCTGCCTGAACAGTTGTTTTCATCTCGAGTGAGCACAATTCCTCCCAAGTGCTGACCTGACTGTACAGCCAACCTTTGCCTGGATGGGAGAGCAGGGAGAATTGTATTTCACTTCTTGTGCACTAAAAGCAGCATTTGATTTGCAATGTGAAACTCATCCCCGTTTTGGAAGCAGTTTTATTTGTGCTGTGGGTGGATTGTCTGCAGCTGGGAGCACGAGGGGCCAAGTCCAGCTCCTGAGCACATGCAGGGAGTGTGGTGGGGGTCAGGATCTGCCTGCAGAACTGTGGGAGTGGGGAAGGGAACAATGCTGGGAAAACCAAGGGTTTTGAAGAGATGGTGTTTTAATTCTGTCACTGTTTTTCAATTGTAGGAAGCTAAAGGGGACTATTCCAGGTAATAACATTTTCCTTTCTAATACTGGTGTGCTTGATGGATGTGTTTTTCTGTGTTGGCATTGTACTGCAAACAATCACGAATGGGGGTAAAGTCCAGCTGCGAGCAGTGCCCGAAGAAAGTGAAATGTGCTGCTGGGCTGGATAAAATCTGAGTCTGCAGGGTGAGTAATGCCTTTTGTGAGCAAGCTCTGAGTCAAAACAGCATTTGAGGCCACCACGCTGTGCTCCCCTCCCGAGTGTGGGTGCCGCAGTGGGAGAAGGGCAAGCTCCCACACCTCCTTCCTGCTGGGAAAACCTGTGCTTTGCCAAACTTTTGCCAAGCAAACCATTGCCTGTGCTTCTGTTGGCCTGTGTTTGGGTCCCTGTGGGTGACCTTGCCCACAGCCCTGAGCCATCAGCTGCCCTGGGATCAATGAGCCATGTTCTCCTGCAGCTGCCCCGGGGCCTCTCCCTCCCCACACTTGACCCAACACTTGTCCCCTGGCTGATGTGCACCCCCCTTGCTCTGTTTAAAGCTTCATCATCAGGTCTGCCTTCCCCTTGGAGGTGCTGCTTACCCATCTCTGATTGTGATAAGGGGCTGTGGGGAGCAGGTGGGGTCACCTGGACCTGCTGGAGCCACGGGGAAAGACCTTCCATTAGAAACAGCTTGCTGAGCAAATAGAGATCCAGGAGATTGGCTTTGGTCACGTTAATATTTTACTGCTTGCTGAGTTTCCATGCGGGGGAGAAGTGTGTTTTACACTTTAGCTGCAACAGCTTTGTAGAGGGCTCAGTACAGACCCAAATGCAGGGAGCAAGTCACGTTTGACTGCCTGAGTGACTCTGCTTTCCCTTGAGGGGGCAGTTGTCAAGTAAATGCCAGTGCCAGTCCCCAGACCCCTTCCTTCAAAGGGCTGTCTGTTCTCTGCCAGAGGACACACTCTGTAAAGTCCATCAAACCCCCTCCTGCTGTTCATTGGCATGCTGTCACACCTGCAGGGACAGAAAGGTGTTTTTGGTCAGCTGGGTGGGCTGGCTGTGCAGACCATTTCTGTTCCTGCTCATGCTGCAGACCTGCTCTGTGACCCCCAGTACACTGCTTACACCTGCAATATGCTGCATTCTTCTCTAAAAAGACCCCTTATCTTGCCTGATCTCTACAGGGACACCCTAAGCTTAGCTCAGTTAGGCACAGATAACCGGAAAATCACTGCTGACTCCACACTAAGTAACTTGTTAAGCTGTAGCAACTGGTGGCACAATTTTCTTGATTCTCAGGAACAGGGGTTAATGTTAAAAACCGCCTTGGTGGTGGAAAGCTCCCTTATGTGGTTTAAACCTAACACAGCCTCCTTATCATTTGCCATAAATAGGTTTGTAAGTATGGCTTCACGAGCCCAGGAACTGTGGCTGTGGCTGTTTTCCATGGACATGTTGCAAGGAGTGGATTGCCCCTGGTTACCTTCAGAAGTATTTAAAGAAAATTGTAGGCAAGAGCACTCTGCTACAAGAGTGATTTCCAAATGCAGCTAAGAGTCCCATGGAAATAGCTGCAGCAATTGTTCCCTTTGTTAAACTGAACATATGTTATGCCCCCATGGCAAATGAGCCCAGCCAGCTGTCCCAGGCCCAGTGAGCACACCAGGAGTGAAGGAATTCCATGTCACATATCACAAGTGGTCCTTTGGGCCATTGCTGATAAAGCACTGGCTTAATTACCAGCATATCTTAACGAGGATACCGGAGGACTGGCCTCTGCTGCACAGCTTGCCATGCTGCACACACTGTGTCCCTGTGCACTGCCTTGAGTTTAGAGTGTTCTCTGCTCGCTGTCATTTGGACATTCTGCTTTGAATCACCTTCTGGAATGTGGCTCTTGCACCACCTCCGTGAGAACGTGCAGGTTGATTTTTCTGGTGCTGGATTAGTGCTGAATGAACGCCGGCAAATACAGGAATTGCCTGAAGTCCTGGAGATTAGCTCTGTGGAAGTGAGGATTGGGCCAGTCCAGGCAATGCTGGGGATCTCTTCCTGTCTGATTTATTTCACACACATCCCCTAGGCAGCTTTTCCATGGGGACACATCCTGTGGTGGGGTCACCATGTGGCATTCCCGTGATGTCAGCTCCGTACCAGGGCCCGAACACTGCTGTGTTTCTCTCCCGTGGTTCTACAGGAACCTCTTTCCCAATCCTCTGCTCAAATCCCCAGATAACACCCTGATGGCAGGGAGCAGCAGCCTGCTGGGAAACACCCTCCCCTGCCCCATGCTGAGTGGGTGAGCACATTCCTTGGAAATCTGTTTCTTTTCAGTGAGCAAACCTGACACGTGCGCGCTCGGAGAAAGTAAAAAACTTTTGATTTCTGCACCACCAAGGTCACTCTGGAGGGGCTTCACGGTCTGGTGGCACTGGCAGCATGGGAATAGCAGGGACTTTGGGGTTTGGTGCTTTGCAGGACCCCAAGGTCCTGGACTGGGCTCTTACAGGACAGGGGTTTCACAGAGTCATGGAATGGTTTGGGTTGGAAGAGATCTTAAAGATTTTGTGCTTTATTATTTGGGGAGAGACTCTATGTAAGATGGTAGACCCACATTCCACTTGGAGAGGACTCTGGTTTTGAAGACACGTTTATAATTTGTGAAGAGACTTCATGTAAGATGAACCACCCAAATCCCACTTTGAGAGGACTCTGGTTTTGAAGACATCTTTATAAAACTAAAGTGCATGCTTCAAAATTGCACCCCCAGCATGTCCTGGTTTGGACAGCTCTGGATTCTCAAAGGCAGCCACGACTGGCTTGGGGACACAGGAGGAATGAGCAGCAGAGGTGGCAGCAGGCCACCATGTACCCATTTCCTCTTCCTGTTTACCCAGCTGGTGATCCCAGCCAAGATAATTCCCCTGCTGTGTGTGATGAAGGGGATGTCACAGGGATGCTCAGTGAGTTATCCCTCTTCCCCTACCTGGGATGGGGTCAGGGCTGCCCTGGGCAGAGCAGGACAGTCCTGCAGCTCTGCTGTCCCCAGGAGGGGCTGCAGGACGGTCCTGGGCTGGGATGCTGCAGATTCTGCCCCTCAGCCTCTCTGAGCAGCGCTGGGCATGCTTTGCTCAAGAGGAAGGATGTAACGCTGGCTCATGTTTGCTTTTCACGACTCGTGCACGGCTTCCAGTTGACTGCTCGTGTGTTTCAGCTGAGTTCCCAGCAGTTTTTACCCAGCTCCTCCTGCAAGTGGAACCCCAAGCAAGCATTAGTCATTGATTGGAGTTTTGAAACTCTGTGTCAGTAAATTGCGTTTCTCCACTCTCCTGTTTGCAAATGAAACGGAAAAATCTGCAGGCCTGGTTTTATGAAATCTTGGGTTTTAAACTCTATGTAAAGGTTTTAAAAAGATAATGTGATTAAAATTGCAGCTTCTGGCATGGCTCAGTTTCGGGGGAAAACGTACATATTCTGTTTATTTTGGGAATTTTATTTGAATTTTAAAGAGACAATGTTTTGGCAGTCTGTTAATTATTCATCTTGTAGATATACAACATATAAAGCTTGGCCTCCCTGGGAAATAAATAATTTAGCTGTATTTAGTTTAAAATTAAGCATCTGCCCTCAAAAATGCTGTAAAATATTATATATTTTTATTTTCCTTTGTAGCTTGATGAGAGAGACAGTTTATAACCAAGAAGTCCTAAATGCTGTCCTAGCACTGGAAAAATGTTTATCAAAATCAGATTAGCTACAGGGACTATATAAGGAAAGCAACTTGGGGGAAAAAAAAAAGTTTATTTTTTGACTGGTAATCTTGGATGGTATTTGCCCCAGTACCATTTCCAGGACTGAAACCCAGCCCTGCTCCCTGGAAGTTAATTAAATTGCTGGAGGAGGGCTTCTATTTTCTTTAAATAGCTGACACATTCGTTTTTGATTCTGGCCTGTGGGCTGCAAAGATAACTCCCGACCAGTATAACATAACACAGACAAAATAATGAATTCCTGATAGCTGACATGTGCGAGGCACCGGGATTTATCGTTCTGGGGGTGATAAAGGAGTTTGGAAAAGGGAAAGGTTTGGGTGAGAGAGAGCCCTGCAACTGAGGCTATGGAGTAATTGGTTCAGAAAGTCCTGAATTTTAAAATCCTGCATGGAAAAAAAGTGAAGTTCTCGATCTAGGTACAGAAAGTATTAACAATTTGCTCTTAGTTAAGAGTGGTCAGAGTGAGATTTTTGGGTCGTGTTCTGTTGGGGAGCTGAATATTTTGCCAGGCAAACTGGAAGATCTCTTGGTAGAAAAGAACGTGGGAAAGATAACGTGGGCAGTGCTAGAAAATAGCTGTTGGAAAGAAGTTAATAATTGTCTGATAGCAAAGCACCTGCTCACTCTACTGCTAACCCCAAGATTAAGGAAGGTACCCTCGGGAACAGGACACACCTGAGGTCTGTTGGAGGTGGCTTGTCCAGCCTGTTTCTGGGAGTTTTGCCAGGTTTATGTGACCAAGATTCCAGGTGTGGCCATGCCCAGGGGTTGGAGCAGGAGGACAAGTTTGGGGATGAGCTACCAGGGCCCATCTCATCTGGCCAGAGCCCGGTCTGGATCCTGCTACAGCCCCAGCCATTTCCTCACACCTGGGTGCTACAAAAGAGCTGGTGGGTCACCAGAGGATTCACTCTCACAACACCCATCTGGTGCCTGTAGCAGCACTGCAGTTCAGTTTCTGATGTTCCTTTCCATGCAAATGCACTTTTTAAAGCCCGTGCACTGATACCCTGAGCCTTTTTGCAGGCTGTGTCTGCCTGGCTGTAAATCAGTGCTCAGCCCTGGCGCTGCCTTGTGCCCCTTGTGCTCCTGGCCCTTGTTTGCCAAGTGACTCATTGTGTGCTTTGCCTTTCAGCTGTGACTCCCAGCACTTTTTCTTTAAATACCTGCTGGGGCACTGGCTCTGAACCATTAACTCTCTCTCGGTCAAATCCAGCTGTGTGCTTTCCTCAGCTCCCTCTTTTTCAATAAACAGCTGATTCAGGACAAGATGAGCGAAGATCTGCTTACTCAGAGCCTGTTAGTTGAGGGGGTTGATTGTTTGTTTTGCTTTATTTGGGAGCATCTGATGAACCAATGTAGTAAATAAGCACATATAGGAAAAGTCATGTTTCATATCTATTTCATATAATGATGACGCTCGCCCTGCTGACAGGTATCAGATACCCACTTTGCCAAGAGCTTAATTGAATTTTATACCATTTTCAAAGAAAGCTGGTTGAAGATTGCAGTAATTTTTCTCTGGCAGGGTGAAAATTTTGCTTTCCTTGGTGAATCCCTGCAGGTCTGCCATGTGGAACAGGAGCTGAGGGGAGCCAGGCAGGGAACTGCTGAGCTCCATCTCCCTGAACACTGAATTTGAATTGAATTAATTAATTATGAAATGAAAGCTTTGTTTTCTCCTAGAGTTTTATTTTTCATGCAAACCAGGTGCAAATACAAAGAAAAAGTACTTAAGATGCCATTTCTTGTGTAGACTTTTCATAGCAACAGGTTTTTTTCCACTGGTGCTACTTGTAGATTCATCCAGTTCAAGGCAGACTAAAGCATATGCAGTCTGCAATGATGTCATTGTAATGGTTTTTTACAATTTCCTATTTTAAAGCAGTTCTGTGAGGACTCTCAGGGAATTTGTATAGAATGCTTATTATGGAGCAGATTAATTAGGTGGAAGCACTGTGGGTGGAAATGAGCAAAAAGGATTAGATGAAGAGGGGAAAAAAAGGATGTTTGCAGTAATTTAATAACCTGATCTCATGGGATTTACTACTTGTATATAGCAATGTAACTCTTAATATTCACACGTAATTATGGCAGTTTGGTAAGGAACAGTAATTTTTAGATTTCATATGTGTGATGCTTGTACAGTTTCCATAGGGGCAGAAAAGGGGTTACTGTGTTTTGTCCTCTTTAATAGTCCCTCCACAATACTTTCTTTTATTTGGGTTTTTTTTTTAATTATTTCTAACTCAGCAGAGCTAGAGTGGGCACAACCCAGCCACCTAGAGAGGTCTTTTGTGTGTGCTCTGCATGCAAAACAGATGAGAGACAAGGCAAGCAAGGTGCAAGGAAATTCAGCATCCCCCAGCTTGTCCCCCATGCAGGGGAGAAGCTGTCACATGGGGCAGCATCATGACATCCACAGCCATAGATGTGTAAAAGATGCTTTTTCCTTGTCCTAGAAATTCCCTTAAGTACAGATTCAGTATTAAAACACGTGGCATTTCCTATTGTAAAAATCACATTTCATGGTGAAAAAATCACATTTCACCTCCATTTTGTCTAATAGCTGAAAAACTTTGTGAGGTCTACAGGGATTTTTTTTCCAGTCTTGCACCCTCAGCTGTGAGCAGGAGTTTGGGCTCTGGTCTGAGTCCTAACAACATCCTCACTGTAGAAAAGCAGAAATAAATCTTTTGCTTTTCCTTCCCATGGTGGCTGAGATCTATCACATGAGGTGTGTTTTGTGCTTTGAGGAAATGGAGCGACAGCTTTTCAGCATCAGCTTTTTTTGCTTTTGCAGATTTGTCAGGTCTTTATCGTTATTTGGACACTTTATTTTTCTTGTGGTTCCATGTATCTCCATGTATCAGCTGGGCTGTGATAACAAGCTTTAAACTTTGCTACTGTACTCAGACACGCTAAAAACCCACAGCTAATATGGCTAAGCTGACCTTTGTGTGAGCAGGAAGACAGTGTGAATGTTAGAAATAACAGTCTGCTTTGTGAGGAAGGGCTTGGGTCCTTCAAGCTTTGTATCAGCTGTGAATATCCATCTTTGCTTGGCAGTAAATCCCCAGGTAAAGCTGAGCCATTCTGCTTTTGTCTGGTCTGTTAGGGGAGGACTGCTAAGGGTGATGTTTAAAGAGCAAGCAGCTCTTTAAATGTGGATATGTCACAGCAGGTCTGTGGGATGGGATCCACCACCCATTGTAGGTGGTTGGTCCAAGGATCAAACGGGTTTGTCTTCAGAATATTCATGTTTCACATCAAGAGCTGCAAAAGAAGACCTGAGGACTTAGGGCAGCTGCAGGTCACGGATTTTCTCTAGCCGTGAAGAGCTGTTTCCTTGGCACCCTTGTGTGCAAAGTGGAAGTTGTGGCACTGTCTCACCTGGCAAGGTGGCTCTGGGGGCAGCTCATGTGCCTGTTTGTCTCCCACCATGTCCTCATATGGAGAGATGTGTGCATACAGCTGATGGGAGAAATGTTGCATTTTCCTTGGTGCTCCTAGCCCATCTTCCAAAAGCCAATGTATGGAGTCACCAAACCCCTGCAGATCAGCAGGTGCTGCTGCTCTGCCCAGGAGTTGGGCAGTGCTTGCAAAGCAGAGAAATTTGGCTCAGGAAGCAGGACTGGAGCTCAAGGTCAGGCTCAGGAAACAGGTCAGGAGCTCAGCAGAGTCCGAGGCTCTGCTCCAAGTATGGGGAATGGTCATCCAGTCCAGCCACGCTTTGTGTTTGGTGCAGCTCCTCCTTGAGCTGTGAAACCAAAGCTGTTAGAGCTGCACAAGGTGGGAACCTGCAGCACAGCCTAAATGTCCAACAAGCTGGGGTTGAAAAAGCCCTGTGCGCTGCTTATCAGGGTCCTTCTCACAGATAGGGTTGGAGGGCTCTTAAATGCCCCTTCACATACCTCTCTGAGCAGGCGGCTGCTATCTGCTGCTCAAGTGCAGCCTCTGCACCCTGCCCCAGCCAGGCTCTGCAAGGTCAGGCTCTGCAGCCCTGTACCAACGGGAGCCCCTGGTTCATGGCCTTTCCACATCCTGGGCTCCTCTCAATAGAAAAATACCCTTCTTGAGTGGGCCAGCAGACCATGAACTGAAAGGTTGGGAAATGATGGGAAACGTCTGGCGTTTGTCACAAAAGAGGATTTGTCGGAGAGCACATTTCAAAATCCTGCTGCCAAGATCCTGCTGCTCTGGCATACTCAGAAGCTGCTCAATCCATCGTGTCTCCCTGTACCTCTCCTGCCTTTTTTCTCCTGCACTTTTAACCCTGCTGATGTCTTCCCCTCCACTGCCTCACTGCTTGCCCCTCACGCCTGTTTCTCGTGGTCCCTCAAAGGGCAGAGCAGCCTGGGGTTGTCTTGCTCTTTATTTTACAACAAACCCAAAGCCTAAAGAGGAGGCACCTGTTGCTGAAGCAGCCCAGCTACAAAGGGATGGTCCCATGTTGCTGGTTCACATCTCTTGAGTGTAAAGAATGGGAGAACCTTGGAAACCTTGGTCATGTTTCCCTGAGTCTGCACCAAGCTGAGAAAGTCACTGGGACCCTGAGAAAGTCACTGGGACCCTGAGAAAGTCACTGGGACCCTGAGAAAGTCACTAGGAGGACCCTGAGAAAGTCACTAGGTCACTTGAGAACGTCACTTAGGACCAGGCCGGGGTGTGGGCAGCAGCACAGGATGTTCTTGTACAATTTGGTGCAAAGGAGTTTGGTGGTCATTCTCAAGAAATAGGGCTGTTACTGACATCGGCTGAATAATCTGACCCACTGAAACCCTTGATTGTCAAGCCTTCAAGCATCTGCTCTAATTTTGTGCTGTTCTAGATTTTTTATTTTGCTAGCTCTAAAAATCTTGAAGAGAGTGAGGTGACAAGTCCTAATGGAAATGCTTTGAATCATCTTCATGATGTAGGATAATAGTGTATTATACTTCTGCTGTGCAGCTGCACATTTCCCTGAATCTCATACGTAATTCTCAAATTTGCTGATATTTAGGTGTCCGTGAAATTACTTTCAGGTTAATTTTGAGAGGCTGATTGACATTTTCTACAGGCAAGGCCGCTCTAAATTCTACCAGTGCTATGCCTAAAATTAATTTCAAGAATTAACTGAACTTAAGATAATGACATTTAGGAGAACCTGGGAGTGACTTATTCCAATGATCCTCTAGCAACATGAAAGTATTTGTGTGAGGTCAAGGAACTCCAAGAATAAAGTTGCTATACAGTGCGCTTTCCCTAGTGATAAATTTGTACCTTATAACGTGTTATAGACACAATTCAGGCACACCTGCCCTTGCTTTCGTCAGTTAAGAGTTGTCTGAAGTCCTGTCCTCATCGAGTTGTTAATATTTACAAAGAATCTGTGGGCTGATAAGCTTCTATGCTGCAGTCCAATATATGCCTTTTGCTGCTGGGTGTGTTGCTTGCTCTTCACGTTTTGTTACTCTCATTAACCACATCTTACTCCATCTCAGCTCTTACCTGCTTAGCAAGGGGCATAAGCTGGTTTTTGACAGTGGATGCAGGGAAACCCATTGACAAATGGTCCTAATTAGCACAGTTCTGTAAATCTCTGCCTGGCAGGGAGTGTTGTATCATTCCATTACAAGCTGTCAAGATGCACTTTCTGGGGGCATAAATATGTAACTCTTCTTTAATTTTCAGTAATGTGCTCTAGGCAGAGCATGCCACGATGGTCTGGCTTGGTTCCTTCGTGGATTTCTGGTGGGGGTTTTAGCAAGATGCCTGAAATCTCACTGTAACATCAGCAGGGTGTAGGAAGCTCCTGAGATTGGTCCTGTTTTGCTGCTGGATTTTCAAGTGGGAAGTCCTGTTGATAGTATGGTACATGATTAAATACTTTTAATCATGTTACCTGGTGGTTTTAGAGTCAAGCTCCCTCTCCATAGAGCTAGCACTGACGAGCAGGGCATGCTGGGGACAGCATCTTGCCCAATGTTTGATCATGTTGGGACAGAGAATTAATTATGGGCAGTACCAGGAGTGCAAGTTGAGGTTCAGTGTGAGTAGGCTCTGATGCAGATTTTCATTATTTCCATTTGCATTGCCCGGATTGATTCAAGTTTTGCTTTGTATCTGCCAGAGAGAAAACTCCTGTTTAAAGGGTGGAATAGGAAGGAAAGGGTCTGTCTGCTGCCTTTGTTTAATTCTTCTCCATAGTGGAAAAATACTTGAGTTGAGAGTTTCCTATATTCTCCTCCTGGGGAATAAACAAACCTTCTGCCAAAAAATGTTCAGTCCCATTGACTCTGGGCAGTTTATATATTGAAATTATGCCAAAAACCACCAGTCCAGAAACCCCCTCTGGTGCCGGGGTCAGATTAAATGCGAGTTGGGCCTCCCTGTCCCGACCTCCACGTCCTCCTCCTGGTGGGAACCCACCATAGACATGCCAGATAGAGCCCTGGGTGTTGGGCTGGCAGATAATGGGGATGGTGGGACATCTGGAGCCGGGGCTGTCTGCCCTGGGATTGCTCTATCATCTCGTGGTCCTTGTGAAACCAAACAGGAACAGGCCATCATTCAAAGCGCCGCTTCTGCTATCGGGAGTTGTCACCTCTGGGGAACAGCTGGGGCTCAGAGGGCTTGGGAAAGTGATCCTGAAGGTCAAGGGGAGACCTGCTTGGGGCAGATGAAGTGATAATGGACTCTCTGAAGGAGGGGGAGGACCCTTTGAGGCTTTTATTATCCCTGAAGCCGTGAATCATCCCTAATCCTGGGGCGTGCAGTCAGCAGATCCAGGCTGCTGCGTGCCAGCCTGCACTGTCTGAAGGCATCCAGCCTGCAAGGAGCTGTGCCCTGTCTCTCCCAGGTCTTTTACATTTTTCTAGGATTGTTTCATGCTTGATCTTACAATTATGCAGGGAGAAAAAAAAAATCCTCCTGTTGCTTCTCAGAGTTTCAGCCCTTATAAGTCCATTTGGATGGACTTCTCCCAGTGCTTGTGGATGGGATGGAGTCTGAACCTCAGGGTGTGAGGTTGGGTCCCGTGAGGAAGACAAGTCCCAGGAGCCAATTTTGCCTCATAAAATCAGTGTTACTGCGAGAAATTGGATGGGTTTGTAGGTTGGCAGAAGAGGAGAGGAGAGGAGGCCCAGCTCTGCTGTGAGCTGTCCCAGCCCTGTGGGCTCTGCCTGCTGACAGTGTGCAGCAGGGCTGTGGTTCTGGGTCACTGCTGCAGGGACGTGCCCCCTGTCATGGCACCAGCGTGGTGACAGCCCTTTGATCACTGCCTGCCCCAGCTCTGAGCCCACAGGCCCTGCTTGCAGCCAGCTCTGCTGGCCGGCCCTCAAAATTTAAATTCAGTGGTAGACATTTTCATATTGATGAGCTGCTACTCATCACTCAGGCTTAACTAGCACCCTCCTTTTGGCATTGATGAGGATAAAGTTGCTATTTAGCCAGATTTAGATAGTCAAGAGGCCCAAAAACCAAACAGAGAGGTGAAGGGCCCAAAAACCCAACAGGAATGCAAGTAGTGCTGTTGGAGGCTGCAAATGTTACAGAAGGTGGCATTTCAGAGCATGGGAGATGCAGCTGCCAGGATTTGTGGCATTTCTCAGTGATGGGGAGGCTCCTGGCTCTGTGATGGTTGGGGAAGGAGAGTTTGGGGCCTCTCCACCCGTGTGTAGTGGTGACAGCTGGGTGTCAGCTGTCCCCTGCTCTGCCCTGGCTCCCCAGCATCAGCCTCCTTATTTCCTCAGCCCTTAAAACCAGGTTACTAAATAAGGGTTTAATGACCACCCATTAAACCTCTGATTATGAATACGGGGCTGAGAATTGACATTTACAGAAACAGCCCTTTTGTTTGGCAAAAATGAGCTATTTTGTTAGTACTTCCTTCCAAAACCTCTCCTACTTCACTGTAGTTCTCTGCCAACTCTGCCTGCTAGAGCAGCCATTGTAGTGATAAATCAGGTTTAAAAATAGGAGGAAAATTGTGGTTTAAGTATCATAATTATCAATTATCCTGTGAATCCATGATTGAAGTTGGACAGGACCTTGGAGAGCCAAGCCATCCAGCTTTATGAGAGAGTTCAGGCCATGTTGTATTTTTTTTGTTGCTGTTTTTTGTTTTTGGGGTTTTTTGGATTGCGGTTTTTTTTTTTAATGTGTGTGTGTTTTTCAGGTTTTTTTGGTTGGTTGGTTTTGGGGTTTTTGTTGGGTTTTTGTGTGTGTGTGTTTTTGCGTTTTTTGGGTGGTTTTTTGGGTTTGATTTGTGGTTTTTTTGGGTTTTTTTTGTATTTTTGTTTTGTTTGGGGTTTTTTGGGGGGGGTTGTTTGGTTTTTTTTGGTTTTTTTTTGTTGTTGTTGTTGGGTTTTTTTGGTTTTGTTTTTTTGTTTGTTTGGTTTTTTTTTATTTTATTCTTTTCTGTGGTTTCTGAGGCCTCAGAAAAGCGTGCTCTGTGTCTGCATTTCCATGTGACCAACAAACCCCTGGTAATCCACCTTCTCTCTGCAAGCTGAGATGTCCTGCAGCCTTTTGATCCCATCAAAATAGGCCTGCAAGGGGTGAATAAAACTCAGCTTTTGTGAGCATTGCCTGCATTTGAGCGCTGGAAGGAGAGATCCGATTTTCTACCCAGCTGTCCCCGTTTGTGGCACTTGGGTGCTGGCCAGCTCGCAAAGAAAAATGGATATTCCTGGCAGAAGAGTGCAGCAAGCAGCACTCCTCGGTGCTAATTGACCCCTTCTTGGCAGCCTCATCAAAGACGCTGAAGAATAAATAGGCTGTTGGTTGAAGTGTTCCCCTGTCCCCAGAGGTGGTCCCCTTTACTCAGGGCTGGGGAAGAGCCTTGCACAGAGCCATTAGCCTGTGCTCCCGAGGAACAGAAAAACAAAACAAAACAACCTTTCATCTCCTGCGTTTTCCATGTGGCATCTGGGAGCTGGAGCTGTGGAAAAGGGGGGTTGCTGTGTCCTTCATGTGCAGAGCTCCATCCTCAGCGCCCATGGTAGCTCTGGTGGAAACTCTGACAGTTCAATCTGATGACAGGAGAGGTTGGGAGCAGAAAAAACACCTTCAAGGAAAGCCTGGGCAAAGTTGAGGCAGATGCTGATGGATGGGACTGGTGCATTCTTTGCATAGAAAAGTCGTGTTGGTGCTTGCTGGTGCTGAAGGCATGCAGAAATCCTGCCCAGATGGGGCGTGCAGGTTTCAGCTGATTAACTAATGGACCGTGTGAGGAGAAAATATGAACCATTTTACTGATGTCTGTAAATAGGTTTTAAATATTCTGCCAGGGTTCTGTAGTGACAAATTGCATTCATATACTTCAGACCTCCTGTATTTCATTTCAGGTTGGGCCTAGAGTCCAGAATATTTAATTTTTGTACAATGGGCAGTCCAGGAGTACTGTTTTCACTTAAAATGTACGAACTGAAACCCTTTGTTTTGGATCAGATCACTGTTAAATTTCTGTGATTTAACACATACCACACTGCTTCATGAAATGTATTGTTAAAGGCAGAGCAAAACTTAGCACTGCAAGCCTTACTTTTGGGCTCTCCTGCAGCTGTTTCAGGGCTCATTCTGCACTCAGCAAATAAAATGAGGGTGTGCAAAATAAATATTGATATGGTGGTGGCCTGAGCATCACGTGTGTGTATAATGAGCATGACACCATATCCATCACTGTCATGTGAGAGGACATCTCGAGTTACGTTGCTATGAAAGCCTGACATGGGGCTGCTCTCCACGTTTGTGAGCAGCAAATACAGCCCTTCCTTCTGCCCAAACTGGTGAGTCCATCTCTGATTCACTAGCACTGACTCTGGGCCGTTTTTTCTTTTTCAGTGATGAGAACACCAGAAAAGACTTGAAGACACTGCCTGTCTTTCCTACCAAGACACTGCAGGAGCATCCATCCCTTGCTTACTGGTGAGCTGTTTAATTTAAAATGTAAATCATTGCTGTGAATGATAATAAGAAGATCACTTTTAAGCAGTTTGCAAACTCCTCTAAAAGTTTTCAGCCCAGGACATGGAGCTGATTGCTCATGTTCAAGCATTTCCAGTTTTTAGAAGGATATAAATTATGCAAGATCTGATGGAAATTCCTCCTTGAAAGTTTGCTCATAATAAATTGCTGTGTCAGAAACTGCTGGATCAGAGTATGTGGGGACCCTGCAGTAGAAGGAGATGAATTCTGAACTCCAGCCAGGCCTGGGTTTGCAGAGGGCACCTCAGTTTTCTTCTGTCACACAGTGGAGCCCTTGTGGTGGGTGACCTTTGCTGGCTGCCAGCTGCCCACCCAGCTCCTCTGGACAGGACAGGGGAAGAAAATAATCTAGAAAGGCTGGAAAGAGAAAGACAGTTCCAATTCTGGGGCTTGAATTTGCTGTGGAAGGAACACAGCGTTTGGGATGAATCAGTGATATTGTTTCCTTGGAATTTATGCCCTTTGTGCAAATTCAACCTCCTCGTTTGTTTTGGTTTTTTAGGCTTGATGTGTACGTGATGGATTTTCAAGTGTACCATGCTTGCTTATTATTTGTTTGTCTCTGAATGAACACTGCTGGGTTTTTCTTTGCTTTCAAGTGTCTGACACAGAAATGCATATTTTATTTCGCATTCCTCCGAAACAAAAATGTTGAAATATGTAACAGGAAAAATGCAAAAAGGTCATTGCTGACAAATGCGTGGTTTTTTCCACCTATGAAATGTCAGGGGGAGAAAATAGATGGGAATGAAAGCAGCTCTGGTTGAACTTCTTCTGTCTTGCATATGGAGCATTAACCAGGCTTTGAAGTTTGGGTCCTTTAGAACATTAAGATGAATTTCCACAATTAGCACCATTCTTCTGCAGCAGCATCTGCAGCAGAACAGGTGGATCTGAAATGGTTTGTTAATGAGTCTGGAAGGCAGGATGTGATGGTGGGGACCAGCCAGGCAGCTCCACGCTGCCTAATGAAGGGTGGGAAAGAAATCTGCAAGAACCAGAATGTAAACCAGAGCAAGAAATGGGCAGGGGGACCCTTCTCTGCGTGCTGAGCAGGTGGCTGAGCTTCGGCACATGAACAAAGTCACTGAGCCTCTAAATTGGGTTTTGTGCTTGGTTTGCAGTGAGGACAGAGTAATTGAGCATTATACACAAATTAAAGGTCTGACCAGAGGACAAGCCATTGTTCAGTGAGTATGACACTTGTTAATTTGTGAAGATGGTATTTTTACTTTTCTCCTGTTCTTTTTTGGTTGAGAAATGGCAAGGCAGACTCTTTGGGTCATTATTGCCTGCAAATGATGTCGTTTGTATCTGTCAGATTCTCTTTTTATTGAGTTACATTGCAAAGTGGAATTATTTGAAGTCTCACATTTCACAGGCTTGCAGTTCAGAATTTGTGCAGTCATTTGGGTACCTCAAAGACAAAATAAATTATTTGGATCTTACTTTATTGGAAGACTCTTCTCCATACCTTGCTTGCCATCAATTAATTTTCACTCCAAACTCTTAAGGCTGCATATTACCCTAAGTCCTGTAAGAAATTCTGAAATGTTCAGAATTTGGCTTTCAAAACATCAAGGTCTTCCAAGCTGCCCGCTGAGCCTGTGGAATTGTATTTTTCATTTACCATTAATGTTTAGTGTCCTTCCCACAAGCAGATGCAGTAGGATGTGTTATGAGATGTTTGAGATGATGGCCATGGCTGCACAGTGCAGACTCCTTGCAGTTTTTCTCACGTGCCTCAATGCCTGTAAATCTGTCTCAATAATTTGTGGTGTTTTTGCAGTAGAAACAAGGGAAAAATGGTCTGTTCAGTGGTTTTCTGAATTGCCTCATGAAACAGTTGTACAATGGCATAAACATATTCATTTGGAGCCTGTCCTTTGTAACCAGAGCTTCATAATGGAATAATTATGGGCAGGTCTTTACTGCCAACATTTCCCAAAAGGCTCACATGTTCAGTTCAGAATTTTTGCTTTCAGTTCTATGACCTTCTGATAAAAGATTAAATTTTCTGTTGTATGAGAAATTTTCCTTTTGCTTTAGCTGGGCCAAAATACCCTATCTTTCCCCAAGCCAAGATGCTAAGTTTTTTTTCTGAAAATATGGGCCTTCAGCTATTAAGGCCTTCAAAATATGCAGATGATAAATGACATGTCCTGGATGTATGTGTGAAAAAAATATGTTAATAGATATTACTTCCTCCAGAGAAAATAATCTGATATGCTATAAATCTGTCTGCAGGTACATGAAAGTGGTGGAAGCTTTGCCAACATATGGAGTTCATTACTATGGAGTAAAGGTCAGTAACTGACTACAGATAATGTGATTGCTGAGCTTATTATGAGGGATTGCATTCCTAAAGGAGCAGTTGCATGATTCAGTGCCCTTCTATCAGTATGGAACCCCACATTTTTCAACCTCTGTAATTTTTCCCCATTCAATGTACTTTAAAAATTGTTTCCAGACAGCAGAAAGGAATCTTTGTAAAACCTTTATGTAATCCTATCAGCAGCTAAATTCCTATCATCTTAATTAAACTGGATATCACTTCTAGACTTGAAGCAGCTAATAGTTTCCCCAGAGACATTAATCAAGATTAGAAAAATAGAATGTGGAAAGGACTCCTCCTAAGTGGCAGGTGATTAGTGGTGCGTGCTTGGAGTGGGGAGACGCTGAGAAATACTTTTGGAGAGTGATGGAAATACCCCATTTATTCCCACTTGTAGAGCAGAGCCGGGGCCAGAGTGCTTTGTGCAGAAGAGCTCAGCAGAGATGATGTCTCCTTGCTTTTGAGTCATGGCCATGACTGTGGTACCTGAGAAGCTGCTGTTTTGTGCTGGTGTCTCCTCCTGTGGCTGCCCATGCCTGAATTTAGTGGTATTGGCAGTCATTGGCCACAGTTTTTCCCTGTCCCCTGTCCTTCCCCTTCACAGCCACTCCTCCAGCAGTGACACCCTCTTGTTCCAGCAGCACTCTTGCTTTTCTGCCCACGTTGCTCAGCCACCGCCTGGGTTTGTGCCTCTGGGAGAAAGTTTCCACCTTCACCTCAATTTGTTTGCCAGAAAAATCCTTGCTCTGTACCTACTTGTGCTTGTCACAGAGTGAAAAGGGCTCTAATCCTGGAATTGCCTCATTCTTAAGTAGCTCTTGGTTGACGTAGACGTTCCCTTTTTCAGGATAAACAAGGAATCCCGTGGTGGCTTGGAATAAGTTACAAAGGAATCGGCCAGTATGACTTACAAGACAAAGTGAAGCCCAGAAAAGTAAGTTTTTTTGCATCTGATTTTTTTTTGTAGGGGGAACATGGTGTGGTGTTGCATGTCAGGATTTACTCTTTTAAGCTGTTGCTTATTAGAGTGGTGGGCAAAAGACCAAAGGCTGGAGGCAGAAGGAGAGTTCTGCTGGCACTGAGGCAGTAAATCTCTGCCTCTCCTAGGTAGTGGAAACTCCCTTTGGGAGCTTTGGCTTGTGTGTCTTGAGTTTGGTGGTCTCAGGATGGGGATTTTGGCAGCCCCCAGGGATAACTACAGAAATATGAGGCAGTTGTGTTTCTGCAAGGCCTTGTGCTCGGGCAGTGTTTTCACTTCACTTTTGTAGGTGGGGTTTTTTCTGTGCATGGAACATAAAAGGCTCCGCTGATACAGGCAGAATACGAGAGGAACTGTGTGAAATTGAAGGCTTGTTGAAGTGTGTGCTTCCATAAATTCTAAGGGGAAATTGAGAATAAATGCCAAGCACTGGAGTTCATTCTTCTCTTTTTCCAACCCACTGCTTCCCAGAGTGTCTTCACTGAAACATCTAAGCCATGAGGGGATGGAGACCTGGGAGTTTGCTGTTCTTTCCCCAGGAATGATCTGGGCAGGAGTTCACATGAAGCTGTGCTCCCCGCCAGGGAATTTTTACATTTGCAAAATGATATTGTTTAGTGTATTGGTGCCAAAAAGCACAGCTTAACAAAACTTCCTTGTTAAAGAGTGATCCCCCCCTTCAAGCTTCCAACTTGATCTTGTCTTTTTCCAGAGCAGGCTATGACTTGGTTTTTTTTGGTGTATTTATGTACCTTTGTGTCCAAGGGTGAGCTCTCATGTCCTCCTTCACTTTGTGTAGTAAAATACAGAATTTTATCCCAGATGTCTCTTCCCATGCCTGCACTAAAAGACACAGGAGGAACCCTCTGTAAATCAAATCAACTTGAAGCTATTGAATGTCAAAGGAGAGCATCAAGGAGGTCCTCTTGCCCTTAAGCACTTCCCTGATTTTAGGCAACATCCATAAGATTTTCCAGCCAGGAAAAGTTCATTCTGCAGCCAAGATGTCCAGCTGTGACCAGCAATGCTCTCCAAGAAAATGGAGCCTGCCTGGCTGAAAGCATTGCTTCGCCAAGCATTTCTTATGCTTGTGGGATTTCAGTTTACAACATCAACCAGGCAGATTAAGAAAATTTTTTAAGGTCAGCAGGGCCCAGATACCAAGTCACACCCTGCTACAGTTAGTTACGAGGCGTTGCCTTTGAATGCAGCAGGAGTTGTGCTTAAAAAAAATAAAATAAAAACCAGAGGTCATCTCTGCAGCAGAAGCATGACAATGGAAATGAGAATAGTTGTTGGCTCCACTGAAATTATAATTATACCACAGAGCATAGAGATTTAAAGGGGAGAGAGAGGAGCCTAAATGCAGGTGGAAGGTTTAATTACAGTAAGCTCATTGAAACTGTGGGGATGGATATGGCTGTAGTGTCCTTAAGGATTTTCCTGGTGTCAGTGCAAAGGGACAAAAATGATGTAAGCCACAGCTTGTCCTGAGCCATGGTTGCCTTTAACAAGTGGGTAAATATACAAACAGTTTCTTTATATGAAAAATGTTTCAGGGTTTAAAAATACAAAGAGCACTTTAGGTAAGTGATTGGAATTGGATCACTTCTGGGAGGAAAAGCAGACATCAGGTCTAGAGGGGCACCCACACTCGGACTTGGGTTTGGAGTTAAAATGCTGAGATACTGCTGCTTATTTCAGTGTAGCTACAGCCCTGCTGCCTGTGATGCAGCAAGCAGAAATTCCTTTTAATCAGTGTTGTTGTTCGTTCATATTTATGAATGTACCAGAATTTATTTCAGAGAGAGAAGAGTATGGACAGCTTGCCTGAATCTCCCAGGAGTCTCTCTGGAGCAGTAGGCAGGAGGGGAATAGGCATGTGAACTATTCCTGTCTTTTGGAGCAGCAGTGCTAGTTTTGCTGGATTTAGCAGAATTTTCTTGCTTTGCTTTTTGGGAACGGAGCCAAACTCACAACTGCCGTGTGCTGGTGTTATCCAGCTGTTTATACCATGGATCAAAACTGCTGTTGTGTTTATCCCCAGCCATCTGGGAAAGAGCATCCTCATTGTGCTCCCCTTCTCCTTTTGGTGATGTTTAAATATACATGCAGCTGATAGATAAATAGAGAATAATAAGATGGAAAGGCTGAGTCCAAGTCTAATGAAAACCAAGTTGGCCTTCCTGAGTTTTAAAGCTACAGGGGATCTCTGGGTGTGCAAACCCCTCTGACACTGGTTGTGGTGGGAAAGCTGCAGCATTTTGGATGGGAGGCTTTTTTAATAGGAATTGGTGCCTGTGCTGCAGTGTATTCACACCAGGGAGATTTATTCTGCTCCCTGTCTTTTCTGCAGTGCTCTCAGGTGTGTTTGCTTCACCGCAGAATCACAGGCATCCTGCAAGAGCCAAGTCCATATTTAGAATAAAATTTTACTATTAATAATAGAAATAAAATCTACATTAGTTGCACCCATTAATGGAGGCTCAGTTAAATCCAAAGAAACATAACCACCCTTTTAAAAAAGTGAAATCCTTTGGCTTTATCCAAGTAGGTCTTGAGGCCAAGACACCTAAATCTGAGCCTTGGAGCGTAGTGGTTATCCCAAGGTTTTGTTATTGGATCAACACCAGTGCATGGAGTCCAAGGTTGAGAGCTGCTCACAGGAAGGAACTTGCAGGAGAGGCCTGGGTGAAGCAATCCCCAGATCCCTATCAGCCAGGGCTGAGGGGAGCCCAGTGTGTGACTCGGGGCCGGACCTGGAGAACCTGCCCTGGCTGTCTGTCTGTCTGTCTGTGCACGGCTGGCTGGGGAGGTTTGGCTCCAGCTATTAATATTCTGCTGGCTGACCTGAGATGGTTTGGACAAGGGAGTTTTGTTGCTCCAAGTCACTCCTGGGAGGTTGTGTTGCTTTGGGAGCAGGTTCTAGAAAAGCCCAAGTGTTCCCCATCACCCAGGAGTGCCAGCTGAGGCACTGAGGGAAGCGCTGGGCTCCAGGTCTGTAAAATACTGAAAAGGGAGAATTATTTTGTGTGTCATTTATGAAAATTGTCTTTGTAGATAAAAGCAGTGGCTCCACGCTGGCTGGAGGTTATACTGAGCTCACTTGATTATCATCCTGAAGTCTCACAGGGCATTAAAACAGACTGGATTTGGCAACCCTTGTTCAGATTTGAGCTCAGACCTGGGATTAGCTCTGCAGTCCTGCTGCTTTGCAAACATATTCTCATTCAGTTGCAGTTAATATTGAGAGTCACCTCCTGCTTGGAGAAGTGCCTCTGCTTGCTGTGAGGTGGCATGCCAAGATCCTGTCCCCAGCATCCTCTGAATCAATTAGGAAAAGTATAAAACAGGTCCCAGGACTTGGTTTGTCATTTCAAGCCAGAGTAGATCTCCCTTTATCTCCACCCCATTCTTCTCACTGGTGAGATAAACAATGTAAGTCTTGTTAATGGAGGGTGTATTAAGGCATGAGTGGAGTTTATTCTGCGTTCAGCCAATATGTGAGGATCCTCTGAGGGCTGGAGAAGGCAGCTTGCTGGCTCTCTGACTTGTTCTCCCACTTCATTGTGTTTCTGTGGGCGACTCCCTCGTGATAAATTAACTCTGTTATCTGAAGAGAAGAACTAATCTTGCTGTGGTATTGTGTCAAATGTCCAAGAATATAATTTCTACTGCCTGATGTCTTGACTGCATTGTGTTTTCAGAAGTGTTTTTATTAGCATGTACTCGTTTTGAAATGATGGGGTATGTTGAACATAGGATGGTGTGGGCCGGAAGGAACCTGAAAGATCATCTCATTTCAACCCCCCTGCCATGGCAGGGACACCTTCCACTGTCCCAGGGTGCTCCAAACCCCATCCAACCTGGCCTTGGACACTCCCAGGGATCCTGTGCCAGTGCCTCATCACCTTCACAATATCCCTGGCTGGATTTAATACTTTGGGGGCTTTAGCTTTCCAAACCAGACCCCTGGCTGCTCAGACAATTTCTCTGTATTTCTCCCACCCTCTTTGGGGGTCTTTTGGGTGACTGAGTTTGTCCAGGAGCTCTGTGTTCATCCTTGCAAGCGTCCTGACACTTTTTCGTTACTTTCTCTTTGTTGGGATGCATTGTTCCTGAGCTGTGAGGAGGAGGTATTATGATACTTCTTTCTTAAATGAACATATACTAAGAGTTGATGCTGAAAGTTTTCCCTTGCAGAACATTGACTTCATGTAAATTTGCTGTCCTGCTTTGCTGAATAGTTCAGAACACAGCAGCATTGGAACAGCCTTCTCAGCAGGCAGCTCTAATTAGGCAGAGATTTCTTTTATGGTGTTTATTTCTCACCAAGCCATTGATTTAGATAGAAGATACTAAGCTCACATAATTACTTAAAAAAAACACAGAGGTTTTATGAGGCTGCTCTGAAATTCAGCTCTTTCCAGATGTGCAAAAAGTTGCTTGAACGTCACCTGCTGCAAAACACAAATGTTTTGGGGTATTTTGATGTTGAGACATCTCTCAGTCTTGTGATGCCAGTGCTAGTGAAGACCAGACACAAAAGCATCATAAGGAATTAAAATACATGACTGAAAAGGTTTTTAGAGGACTGGTTTAATATTTAAGGGATGAAGGATGCCTGCAGGTGAGCTCTGCCGGGCTGTGCTGGCACAGGAGGGAGTTGCCTGCCTCCTTCCCTCAGAAGTTGCTGCAGGTGGGGCAGTTTGGCTCTGCTGCCATCCCTCAGGTGCCTCTCTCCACGGGCAGGCAGAGCAGCAGTGGGACCCAGGATTCCAGCTGCAGGCAGGGTGCCAGACAGCTGAGAGCAGCAGAGGGGCTGAAGCACAGCCTGTGCTGCCAGGGTGGTAATTTCCCTCCTCGGGTGGGGTGCATTCCTGTGGGCAGAAATCTTTTATGTTTCCTTGCTCTGAATTGCCAGATTTGTCTGCAGATTGCTGTTCCCAGCCAGTTCCTGAGGTGCTGCGTGCTGGGCACCGCATGTACCACGAGGTGCTTTGGAAGTGCTTCCCGAGGGAAAGGCTGCTAAAAACTCTGTGCCATGGCTTGCACTTCATGCTGACCTTAACCTAAGACCCTTTGGGTGGAAAACCTGAGATTTGGGTCATTTAGCTCTTGGTCAGAATTTGTCACTAACCTTGGGAACAGTTCTGGCGCAGTGGGCTGGTGCAGCAGCTTGTGGCCACACAGCCCCTGCGCTGAGCTGCTCTCCACATTTACACCTCGGTGCAAAAAGAAACTTTGTAAAAAAAATACTAAAATATTGTTTTGTAAACAAAATCCATCAGGCTCACAGTGATACTGAGCCAGGAGCCTGAGCAGCTCTTTGGGCAGGGTCTCTGGCAGCTCCTGCAATCCTGACAGGGCCGTTCTTCTGAGCCAGTTTGCTCCTGCTGTCAGGCCAGGACAAACCTGCATTTTATTCAAAACTGAATACCAGATCAGCCAGGTGAAAAACCAGCTGCTGCTTTTAAGGTGTTTCAGCACTTAGCCCTGCCATGTGTCTTTGGGCTGCCTTAACTATTATGGTTCTTTTTGCGCAAGAAGGACAGCAATTCCTTTTTCCATGCTCCCTGGTATCTGGAATTGAATCCCAGCAGAAATACAGGGAAGCCTGAACTCGTGGGCTGGAGAAGCAGCAGCTGGGTGGGTGGTAGGAGTCTGGCTGGTGCACAGAGGTGCCTGGGCAATGAGATGTGATCAGAGCTGCACCTCCGCCTTCTACCAAAAAAAAAAAATATCAGAAAAACAACCTTGACCAGGCCAAGTTTTACTCAGAGTCAGAGCCCCTGGGATGCTCAGTAGTTTTCAGGAGCATTTAAGGATCTGACAACCTACATGGATGGGGAAGGCTATTAAGAAAACATTAATTAGCTCAGGTGGACTTAATCATCTGGTTAAAGGGAACATACATTGCAAAACTTCCACAAAAACATTTTAATTATTCCTAATTGTTCTTCCAGCCCTCAAAAACCAGTTCCAGATTTCCAGATTTTTTTTTTTACCACTCTTTTGTCTTTAAATATGCATTTAGTTTAGGTAAGATTGAAATTAGGAATTATTTAGGAACATGTCTGTACAGGATAGAGAGTATTTGAAGGGAGCAGGATATCTCTGGAGCACTGACGGTTTCCTGAGTGTTGCCTTTTGACCATGAGTTAGAAAAATTTCAGTTGAAGAAAGTTTATTACTTTATTGCTTTGTCCTTATTTGTACTGAGTCCGTTTTTTCCCCTCTTGCCTTTCACGAATCTAAGTGTGTTAGGCAGGAAAGTGTAATACTTTATTCAGGATTATTTTTATTTGCATCTGTATAAATATTACTGGCTCACAACTTACCTAAAGCCGTTCATTTAATCACCAGCCTTTTTTTAACAAGGACCTGATTTAGGAGGGTTTGTCAGATGAGGTGATAGCTAAGGAGCTTATATTGCTCTTAAGTGAGATAGTCTGAGGACAGGGCACTTTTTAGTCCTCAGGAGCAAAGATGTGTCTTGGGTACAATTTCTATGCCTGGGATGTGAGCAGCAGAGGGGGGAGCTGCAGTTATCCCAGACTTTGTGCGAGGAGGCAGAGATGTCTTTGTGCTGAATGTACCCCGCTGTGAATGCTTGGGGCGCCCGTCAGCTCCTTTTGGGCTGGGATGGATCTCACAGGGTGGGGAGGAAATGGAGCAAAGCTCTACCCACATCCTGAGGCAGTTCCATGCAGGTTTTCTTAAAAATGCAAACGCCTTTTTTTTTTTTTTTTCCCCTCGGCACTGGAAGTGATCCTGGTGTCACATTAGCACAGACCCCCGTGTCCCTCTGTCCCTCTGCCAGGGCAGGAGGCTGCTCCAGCTCCCGGGGCTGTTCCATTTTGCCCTCCTGCCAAACGCGCCCCTCCTCACCTTGGGACAGGTGCTCCGTTTTCCCGCAACCCTTTGGAACGCCGAGCGCATCCGGAGAGGGGGAAAACCCCAAAGGAAGTGATAAAAAGGGGACGGGGAATCATCTCCCGCCACGATAAGAGGCAGTTTTTTCTGCAGAGGTCATGTTTGAAGCACGCCCATGGCTTTTACGGGCGTGGGAGCGGCGGCCGGGATGATGCTGCTGGTGGAACCTGCTGCTGCCCTGGGTGTGAGTCAGGGCTGCCGGGGCAGGACGCGGCTCCGCGGGGACCCCGGGCAGCCCCCACGGCCCTGGGGCCCACAGGCACCCGGGGGGACTCCCAGGGGTGCAGCCCCCCGGTGGAATCCTCGTTGTTCGCTCGCTGTTGGGTTTTTTTCCCTGGATCTGGGGAACAGCGGGGTGTGGGCGGCGCGGAGCGGGTGGGCCGTGATGTCAGGCGTGTGTCAGCGCTGGGAGGCGAGGCTGCCGCAGCACAGCGGCGGGACGGACGGACAGACAGACAGACAGCACGGCTGTGCCCTGCCCGTGCCAGCCCTGGCACTGCCCGGCGGGGCCGGGGAGCCGCGATCGGGATCGGGGCTGCGGGCAGGTGAGTGCGGGACGCGGGGGGCTGTGCCGGGATCCGGCTGGGATCGGCACCCACGGGCACCTATTGCTCAGTGTCCTGGCACATTGCTCGGGTTGTTTCCTTTGGCGTTTTTGTAAATGTATTTATTTTCATGCGGCCAGGTGAGTGCGGGACGCGGGGAGCAATACCAGGATCCCGGCAGGGATCGGCCCTCACGGGCACCTATTGCTCAATGTTCTGTCACACTGCTCGGGTTGTTTCCTCTCGCGTTTGTGTAAATGTATTTATTTTCATGCGGCCAGGTGAGTGCGGGGAACAGCCAGAGCTGTGCTGGGATCCCGGCTGGGATCAGCCCTCACGGGCACCTATTGCTCAATGTCCTGGCAGACTGCTCGGGTTGTTTCCTTTGGCGTTTTTGTAAATGTATTTATTTTCAAAGTTCACGCGGAGTTGTAAAGAGGCGTTTCTGACAGCGCTGTGGCTGGGCAGGAGTGTGTGAGACAAACATAAACTTATTTAAGCAGTAGAGGGAAACTTCCACAACCATTGAGAAAATAACTTATTAATTCTAGTAAATCGCATTTCCACTTGACTTTGCTTTTTCTGTGGCAGGTTCTAATAGGCAGTTGTATTCCTAGGAAAGTTTTAATTAAACAGAGGGAAAGGCTGCTGAAAGAGCCACTTTTCCCCTGAAACACCAATGTGCTGGGCTATGTTTCATGGTGTTAGAAATGCTTCAGATGCATCACAGCCTGATGCATCATTTATTTACAAAACCTGAAGTGTTTCTGTAGTGGGAGCTAGCATGGAATGTCAGGTTTTGGCAAGGCCAGCGGGGATGCTGTGTGTCCTGGGGGTTTCTGGTGTGGCGTTTGCACCTTTGGATGCTTTGGAGAAGCTCCAGTGGGGGAAGGAGGGAGCTGCTGTGAGGGCCTTGGCTGGATCCCTGGTGTCCAGGGCTGATCTCTCATTAACCCTGTCCCTGCCTGCCCAGCTGGGTGGAAGCACCCCCAGTGTCTCCGTGTGAGCAGCTGATGTGAACTCCATCATGCTGCTGCACCTGTGTGCCCCTCATGGTCAGGGGGACATCCCTGGGGACACCATGGGGGTCACATCCAGGCACTGCTGGAGAAGGGGGCAGGAGGTGCTGCTGCCCAAACCTGCGAGGCCGGGCTGGGAAATGCAGCCCCTGGTGGCTCATCCATCCCCAGGGGGATCAGCAGGGCTGGTGCTGCTGCTGCGAAAGGAGAGCGAATTCAGATGAAATTCTGATCCCATGGGTGCAGCTGCCAAGCCCCAACTGGCTTTGATCTCTTCTCCCAGCTGGCACTTTGCAGGAAATACGTGGGTTTCTAGCAGGAGGATGTGCTGGGGGTGGCTTCCTCCTGTAGCTGCTGTTGTTCTGTACATGCTGTACCTCTGCTCCAAAATGTCACGCTGGATGTCTCACAGAGTGTCTTCACAAGAAAAAACTTTGGTTTTTCCAAGCTGCTGCCATTCCCTGGGGATGTTCTGACTAGGGAAGTAGACCATAGTTGTCTATACAATTACTTTGTAAAGAGATTTTTGCGTTTAATCAGAGAGAAAATTACTTTAGCTGCCCTGCCAAGATCTCTGGGAACTTCTAGCAGTGAAATTAAATGTGCTATTGATGGAGGCAGATGTTGTCACTGGCAAAATCCTCAATTTGCAACACATTGTCTGTAAGAGTGTGAAATTACTGAGGGGGCATCCTATACTTACGTGCTTCTTTTAATTGATGTTATGAATGTAGTTACTGCTCAGTCCATGCCGTAGCTGAAGATACGCAGGAATTGTAATTTGCTGAAATGATATCACCTTGGGGTGAGAGGTTTGGAGATTTAGTGACCGTGTTCTGCTTCTCTCTCCCAATTCTCGCAGCTATTTCAATGGAAGCAGCTGGAAAATCTGTATTTCCGTGAGAAGAAGTTTGCTGTGGAGGTGCACGATCCCCGCAGGTGAGCCTGAGGAGGTTCTGCCATCGGGGTTCATCTTTGCCCACCATCATCACCTGTTGGTGGATGGGGTGGGCGGTGCCTCAGAGCTGACCCCTGAGTTTCCTCTGGGCTTTGGGATTGATCCTGATCCAGCTTTTGGTGGGGCAGACTGGGGCTGTCACAGCTCTGAGTGTCCTCTCAGATCCCTGTGTGTCCATTCTGGGAGTTGCAGGAGGAGGACTGTTTGTCACGGCCAAATCTGCAGCAGCACTGGGTGATGGGATGAAGGAAATCTGAGTTTTTGCTTCCCTGAAATAAAGGCTGAGCCTCATCTGTTTGAGAGAGAGGCATTGTGGACTTTAAACCTCAAAGACCTGTCTTGAAATGGCATATCTTTTCACCTCCTCAGGATTTCAGTGTCAAGAAGGACCTTTGGTCAGAGTGGGCTGGTGGTGCAGACCTGGTATGCAAACACTTCCCTGATCAAGTCCATCTGGGTGATGGCAATCAGTCAGCACCAGTTTTACTTGGACAGGAAGCAAAGCAAAGTAAGTTATGAGGCATTTTACTGCAAGCATGAGTTTCAACACCTTTCAGCATGTGTTTTTCCACGGGTGAACTACTCTCCAGAGAAAAACTGCAGATTGGTTTTGTCAGCTTTTTGAGCAGTTTCTTAGTGCTGGTATTGGTATTCAGTCCATTTTAGCCTGCCTGCAGTTAAGGCCTGTGGAAGTGTAATCATGGAAGAGGGAATTCCCATGTCTGGGTGCTTAATCTGCCTTTTCTTTTGTCTCCTTTCCTGTGTTTGTTTTGAAAGCTGCAGAGATTTGGAGCTGGGAGATGGTTCAGGTTTTTGGGGAAAGGGGAAGAGAATGCCAAACAGCCCTTGAATACCACAAGCACCTGTGTGATGCTGTTGCTTTAGCCCTTAATTTTGTGGGAGATGATGTGTGAAATGTCATCTTCTGTGATGTGTTCTGAAGTTAATTAGAGGTAACTCAATGAGGCTGTTGGGTTTTTTTTAACTCCTTCAGGCAAAAATTCCGTCAGCCAGAAGTTTGGATGATATCGCCATGGATCTGACAGAGATGGGAACTCCAAAAGTGTCAAAGCTGGTGACTTTGGAGGCCAAGAACCAGCTTATCATGGCCAGCAATGGCAGTTTGATCTCATCAGGTAACACTGCACATAAATGTGAAGTAGCCAGGTTTAATGGGGTTTGTTTGTAAAAAGGGAAATGAGACCACCAGCCCATTAAAATGGCCTTTACCTGGAAATCCTCTGATAACACCATGTGTTTTCCAGGCTCTCAGGACTCAGAGGTCAGTGAAGAACAAAAGAAGGAGAAAATTATGGAACTGAAGAAGAAAGAGAAACTCCTTCAGGAGAAACTCCTTCAGAAGGTTGAGGAGCTGAAGAAAATCTGCCTGCGCGAGGCGGTGAGAGAGCTGCACCCCACCCTGGGCTCGGGCAGGTGGGAGCCCTTTCCTCCCCCTGGGCCTCACCTGGAGCCCTGTGTGTTGTCCCCCACCAGGAGCTGACAGGGAAGATGCCCAAGGAGTATCCCCTGGGGGCAGGGGAGGAGCCTCCCCAGGTGAGGAGGCGCGTGGGCACCGCGTTCAAGCTGGACGACAACCTGCTCCCCAGCGAGGAGGTGAGCGCGGCACCTTGTGTGCACACAGGGCTGGGCTGCCCACACCGCTCCAAAGCCCTTGGAGATCGTCCAGCTCTTCCCTAGGGGTTTAAGGGGAGGCAGCTGGGGCAGTTGTTTGCGTGGAGTGGGAAATTGTTTGCGTGGAGTGGGAAACTTTGGTGGGTTCTGGCGTTTTTCAGCCACGCGGTGAACTGAGCAGGAAATCGGCTGTTGCTAAAGGCCTGAAGTTCACCCAGCCTGAATCCCTGCATGAATTTTAATGGATGTTTTGCTGCTAATTAGAGAAGATCAGGTGCATAATGCCGTTTGGCAGCCCGTGGCATTTCTGGAGCCTTGATTTGTGTCATGTTGGGATGGTGTTTGAACCCAGAACGTGGCAAGGGTGTGCTCTGTCCCCCTTGCAAAATCATCTGTGAGCATAGTTCTGTGACAGGTGACAGGAGGAGGAGTTTTATCTGTGGCTTAATGGAGGTTCCACCTCAGTAAAACCTCCCTGCATTGCTCAAGAGGCTAAAATGGACTTTGCTAGCAGGGACTGACTCGAGTGATAGGGTAATTCAGATGTTTGCAGTTTCTGGACACACTCCATTCCCCCTCATTCCTTGTGAGATTTGTTAACAAGCTGTATCATCCAAATAAGTAGGTGTTGGGCACTTGGCATCTGTCCTTCACCAGAAACTCACTGCCCTGCCTCTCAGGGCTGGTGTGCTCCTTGTCTGCAGCAAAGTGATTTTGTGGACTGCTTAAATGCTATTAAACCAAAATCCTGCTGACCAGATTTAATAACCTGTTGCTTAGCACTTCTGCAGTGCCTTTCATCTGAGCTTCTCAAAGTAGTTTACAAACAATTAATTAAAGCCTGAAACTCCCTCTTACGTAGGTATGGTGATACCAATTTCCATTTTTACATTCTCTGAAGTAGGGAGAGCTTTTGAGTGATGTTTGCCGGGTTGGACTCATAGCAGGAGGTTTAGCAGCCTAAACCTGCATTTAAGAGTATGTGTTATGTCACCTGGGCTTCAGAACTTTGGACCTTGCCCATGAGATCTCAAAACTGTACTCTAGTCAGAAATAAGATCTCAGACTTTCATACGCTGAGATTGTCTTGTGTATGAACTTTGCTATTTCTGCATTTTGTGCTCAAAATTTCACTTAATCACCACAAAAATAGACATTTTTATTAATGACTTTCATTGATAATTTCTCTTTGGAGTACAAGCAAATAACCTCTTTCATGGATTTGCAGGATCCTACTTTGCAGGACTTGGAGAGCAATTTTATCATACACCAAAAGCTGGTAGAAGCTGCAAAGAAACTTGCCAGCGAGCCAGACCTCTGCAAAAATGTGAAGAAGAAAAGAAAACAAGAGTATGCTGATGCTGTAAAAAAGCTGCAAGAGATAGAAAACTCCATAAATGAATACAGAATCAAGTGTGGCAAAAAACCAACCCAGAAATCAACTCTGGCTCTACCAGGTGAGGGAATTCCCCATGTTCTGATGCAAACAGGAGGGGAAAAGAGCAATTTGGCTTACTTAGAAACTTTGTGTACGTTTTTTCTGTATGGTTTTTATCTTCTCCAAGGCAGTTAAATAAGAAAAAAAATGAAACTGCTGCATGTGATACACTCGGTGCACTGGTGTAGGCTGGGGGCAGAGTGGCCACAGTTTTAGGAGCAAGGCATGTTCCAGCAGCAGGTGTGGGCTGAAGGTGCTGTGCACAGAAAGGCTCCAGCAGCACCTTGGGTGAAGCTTTTCTGATGCCTGAATTCCTGGTGGGATGAGGATGAGTGCAGTTGTGCATCTGAGCTGCCACATGGAACATCTCTGCCATCCCTCCCGTGGTGCTGCAGTTCCAGCAGAATCAGTGCAGGCAGGGTGTTCTGGAGGATGGAGGACATTGCTTCTTGATTCAAAATTCCTCCTTTCCCACAAAACTTCAGGAGTTTATGAATGCAATGAGTAGCAAACAGATTTTTTTACTAAACCCAATTGCCACTGATGAGCACAGCAAAAGCAGATACTCCTGGCCCCTCCCTTCTTAGTGTGTTTCTCCTAAGGGAAGTGAGATTCTTGCTGCTTTGTTGATAATGTGTGAAAACCTGTTGGTATCCAAGCCAGCTGAAGGAGTTTTGGATCCTTCCCCCTGACACACCACAGCATCACTGGGCTATCCATCATCACAAATGATTATTCTGAAAGGCTGATGATCAGCATTTAATGTGGCCCAGCTTGTTCCTGATTGACAGAGGGGAGGGAGACATCTGTTTTTCCAGTCCCTTGCTCACCAGTGTGGATAGTGATTGTGGAAGGTCCTGTATTTCCTGGGCACCTGGTGTGTGGCAATGACCAGGAAGGCTGGTGAGCAGAGATCCATCCATCCATTGTTGTTGTTGGGTGCCACTGTTGTTGTTGGCAGTGTTTTTCTCTGCTGTCCAAGCCAGCAATAAGCACTGCATTCCCTTCCAGTGCCAGGCTCTCAGCCTGCAGTGTGTGTTTGTTTACCTGGAGCAGAGCTGTGCCCTGCTCAGTAATTGATTTTGTGTGTAACCTTGTCACCATCTCCAGCAGTGCTCTCGGGCTCCAGGTCTGGGTTTCAGGAGGCTGAGCAGTGATGAGTCACTCGAGTCTGTGAGTTCAGGGAATTACTTGTTGCAAGTAATATGTTAAACAGTCCCACTGATTTATTGAACCAAACCATAGCTGTTTCCAGCCCCAAGGGATAGGAGGTGAAGGACATACTGGACTGCTTTCCGTGTTCCACTTTCTCTTCCCTTTCCTCCCTCTCTAGCCCAGAGTTTCTTCCTCCTTTGCAGGGAGTTTCACAGACCTGGGATTTCAATTCAGATATGTCACCATATCTGAGGATGTCAGCACTGCACACCCCCCTGAACCCAGCCCTGTAGCTTTAGGCTGGCTTTTTTCTTTCCCTCAGCAGCCTTTGTTCCTCCCCACTCTGGGCCCACTTCCACGTTTTACCACCCTGTGGTCAAACCCACATTAATCAGCTCCCCTGGAGCTGTTTCCCAGTGTCAGGTTGCAAGCAGAGCTGCAGCCCATCCTCGGTGGTCTGACACGTCCCCCCAGGGCAGGGGCCAGTGCTGATTTTTGCTGGTTTTGAACAGCTGCTCTCTTTGCTGCGTTCTTGTAACCAGAGCTTTGCTGGCAGCGAGCTGTGACAGCAGCAGCAGTGCACATTGCACTGGGGGCACAGGCAGGTGTCATGCACAAAGTGGCTGCCACTCTCGTTTTTTATTGCTTCCTTTCTCCCATGCTTGAAGATTCATGGAGGTTTTTTACCCCACCAGTGCCAGAAACAGCCTAGGGATTGAGCTGTCTATGGGTTAATTATCTCTAGTTCAGCCTCATTTCTCTGCTGCTGGTGGTCTGCCCCAAACCTGAGGACAGGCTGCTTCTCATTGTGTAGCATCAAGGTGAGACAGGTACAGTCAAGTGCTGTGAATAAACAACAAAATGTAAAAAAAACCAAAAAATTAGTCCGCCCATGGAACAGTTCCTGTTTTCTGTGTTGCTGGAATTTGCAATACCTTGATAGAAATCAGTGGAACTACTCTGGATTGATCTTAGTTTAATTGAAACAGGATGTGCGTGCTGATGAAACACTCAAAAGTGAGTGCCAAATTTTAAAAGGCTTTTTTGTACCTACCTGGTGGGGTTTCAGGTGTACCTAGAGGAGATTAGCTGCTAACAGCCAAGATCTGCATGTCTGTGTAGGCTCCTGACTCCTACTGAAGCACCAAAACACCCTGTGAGATCTGTTGGAAGTGGGGTGGAAAACACCTTTGTAAATCTTGGCCTGATTCCTGCTGCAGATTAAAAAAAGAGGAAAAAAAAATCTGCTTTGATAATTACCTGGGTCGCTTGCTGAACTGCAGTGAACATACAGAGTGATGATGCACCAGGACTGTCTTTAGGCTAAAGAATAAGGATTGCAGTGTTAGAAGTATCAGCTGGCTCTGAAACTCTAGAAAATGAACTGTATTAAGTTGTTTGTAAGTTGATGTTGGCTCTTTTATGCTTAAAGTGTTTGCTTTTATTCACAGATGATATAATTCCATCCGAGAGCAGCTCCCTGTCAGACGCAACCACCTATGATGATGGTAAGATGCTTACCTTTTATTTTTCCCAATAAGTTTGTCCATTCAGAGATATTTCTTTGACTTAATGTCCTTTAGCATGTCCCACCCCTGGAAGTGTTCAAGGCCAGGCTGGACAGGGCTTTGAGCAAAGCATTTTAGAGGAAGATTTCCCTGGCCATGGCAGGGAGTTGGAATGAGATGACCTTTATGGTCCCTTCCAGTAAAAGTCATTATATTATTCTCTAATTTTGGCGGCTTTTAATGATAAATTACTTTATAGCAGAGGAAAAAATAGCTACTCAGGAATGTCCTTCCTCTTAATGGGTTAGTTTCTGAAAGGTTCTGCTCTGTCAGCTGGCCTGAGTCATCTTCAGAGAAGGAAGTTGGTTTTAACATGACCAACCTGCAAGCTGAGGACACTGTGAGTGTCAAATCCGTGTTCCTTAGGGCCTGGCCTAGAACTGAAGGACTTACAAATTGGCAGAATTAGCCCAGCCCTTCTGCCCTCACAGCCATCATAAAACTTAGAGAAAGGTGCAATAGTCACAGATACTAACGCTCTATTTACGTTTATCTGCTCCCTGGTGAGCTTGCATCTTGCATGGGTTGGTGTTTGCTCAGCTTACTCATTTCACACACACACCCACAGACACACTCACACCCTGTTCCACCAGGTGGAAAGGACTTGGCCTGCCTCTCCCTTAAACTGGATAATCATCATTTGGGGACAAACATTATCTAAATTATTACTCACTTTTCGGTTTGGGCCTGATTCTGATCTCACTTTGTCCCTGATTTAGACTTGTTCAAACCAGGTGGTGCCATAAAATGAATTTTCACCTGATTCCTGTTTGTAGAAGTGGAGCCAGGCTTGTGAAGGTGCTCTCTGTGATGCTCGTCCTGCATTTATATGTATTAGTTGGAGTTTCCTGTTGGCTCTGTCGGGACCTGGTTGTGCCCTAAGCAAAGTGAGAACAAGGATCAAACCAGCATCTTCCCAATTGCCTTCAGCCAAATGTGTCTGTCAGTTCCCTTTGCTCGTTCAGTCGCTTTTGAAGTCAGTCTCTTTCAGGTTGTGTTTCAAAACTAATTCTTAAAATGTCATTTTCAAGAGCTGGAAGCTGAGGGAGAGGAACTGGCCTTTGCAGAGGCTGAGCTTGTCTGCTTGTCTCTGGGAAGGATTGCTCTGCAAACAGATGTTTTCCCATTCTGTGATCTGGCACAGCCCCAAGCTGGGTGTAGTCTGAGTGCTGCTGGGATCTGTAGGAGCCTCCACAATGTCCTGTCTGTGTGCAGAGAGCTCAGTGCAGGCAGGAAATCTATTCTAGACCCATAACTCCTGTCGTTGTCTCTGTACTGCAAAGTGCTTCTCCTTAGGGGCCACAGATTTGCACACAGGGCACAAATATCAGGGATTTTGCTCTAACAAAGCGCCAATTCCTTTCCAACAGTCAGTGAATCACTTCCTGCAGCAGCACAGAGACCCAGCTCTGCACAGCTTTCTCCAAGGCTTCCCCCACCAAAGTCCCTTGGCGTGGAGAGAATTCACCTCCGGAAGTCATCCATAAACGAGCAGCTCTTGGAAAGCAGACACTCCAGGTAGGCAAATCCCACTGCTGCTGCGCTCTGCACCTGCTGCCATGAGCTGCTCCTGTCCCTGCTGAGCATCCCAGCAGAGCCCACTGCTCCTTGCTCTTCTGGCTTTACAGGTTTGGAGATGGGAGCTGAAGTTTCAAATTGAGCTCCCAAAAATGTGCATAAGCAGTTGACACAGTATCTCAAACCAAAGAGTAGTGTAATTTTTGTGAAGAGGTTTGAGATGGGTGAGAAATATAATAGCAAGGGTTGCATTTAAGGAGTTGCTGGTGCTGTCATTTTTTGTGTCAGTTTCTGGGTTTTTTTCAGTGTTCATTTAACAACTTGTCACTTTCCTGATGACTGTGCTTAGTGGATTCAGGCAGCACCAAACCCTACCCATCTGTCCTGATGATATCAGTGTTTCAGCAGGTACATTATCAGAGCAGACATCATTCATGTGAGGCCCGATGGAGAATTCTCTGTTTGCAAGCAGAGTTACTGGGATTCAGACAGCTCCCATCATTAGTGTCAGCTGTGTGTCCATCCCAAATTTATGGGATTTGAGCACTTTACGAGCTAGAACAGCTCCCTGGAGCACATCAAGAGCAGTAGGTTTGCAGGTGATTGTGTTGTCATGTCAGATCTGGTGCTAGCAGCTGTACCCAGTGTAAGGATTCCCACTGATGCTGAGATTTCTTGGACTGTCTTGGGTGAACAGGCTGTTAAAGACACACTTAAAAATGTTTTAGAGTTTTGAGCAATGCCATGTCTTGCTTTTTTTCCTCATCTGTCCCTCAAGACTAGTGGAACACTCCTGCATGAAGTTCAGAAGTCAAATTATAGCTATATGTACCCATGTGCTTCATTTGAAAGCCTGATTCATTTGCTGCTCTGTTACCTGCTCTGTCTCTCCTCGATGGTTCTGTCCTTTGGCAGCAGTTTGTCCTGCTGCTCATTCTGTCAACACCTCCCTTTAACCACAGGAAGGGATTGAATTTTCCTTCCTATTTACCATCTCTTTCTCACACATCCACTTACGTTTGTTCCACTGTCACTATAGGACACAAAAGAACATAAGCACACACACCACTGCTCTCAAGGTGAAGAAAAAGGAAAGTTTATTTCCAACATTTACAGTTTTCCACAAGTGACAGCGAATTGGAGGTGACAGTGCCACCTCTCCAATGACGCTGGACAAACCAACAGTCCATCGGATTTCTCCTCCATAAAAGAATGCAAAGCAATGAACTATTTACAGAAAGTGCGTGGAAAAGTTCGTTACAAGAACGTAAACATCAGAAGGCTTAGAAAATCTTAAAAAATCAGGGCGACATTCCACCCTTCCTTTTTGCTTCTCCGAGACCTCAGGTGCTGGTAGTGGGTGTGCTGTGACTTGTAGGGGGATGTTTAACCCCACTGTGTGTGTCCCCCTTGCTGCAGGGACACGCTCTCGACGCACAGCAGCCGTAGTGGGTGTGCTGTGATTTTTGGGGGATGTTTAGCCTCACTGTGTGTGCCCCCTTTGCTGCAGGGACACGCTCTCGACGCACAGCAGCCGCAGTGGGTGTGCTGTGACATGTGCTGGGATGTTTAGCCTCACTGTGTGTGCCCCCTTTGCTGCAGGGACACGCTCTCGACGCACAGCAGCCTGTTCCGCGCGCTGGAGCGGCCGGTGCCGCCGCAGGGCGGCAGGAGCATGCCCACCACCCCCGTGCTCACCAGAAACGCCTACAGCAGCAGCCACCTGCAGTAAGAGACCCCTGATTTGGGTGCCACACCTGGCTGGGGAGGCACAGGAGCGAAAGCAAACGGTGTTAAGAGGGCAGAGGGTTGATGTCTGGGCGGTTTTGCCGCGGTGGGGTATCAGTGTTTCAGCAGGTGCTTTGTCAGAGCTGACATAATTCTTGTGAGGCCTGATGGAGAGTTCCCTGTTTACTGGGATTCAGACAACTCCCATCATTAGTGTCAGCTGTGTGTCCATCCCGAATCTATGGGATTTGAGCACTTTATGAGCCAGAACAGCTTCCTGGAGTACATCAAGAGCAGTAGGTTTGCAGATGATTGTGTGGTCATGTCGTGTGTGATCATGTCAGATCTGGTGCTAGCAGCTGTACCCAGTGTAAGGATTCCCACTGCTTTCTGAATGTTGGTTGGAGGTATTACTGTGGGAAGCCAATCCATGGTGGAGAAGGAGTCATGCTAAGAATCTTAGAATGTTAGCTCAGGGTTTGTTTGGTGAGGTAATGCAGCCTTGCAGAGACAGATCAAAAGGAAACCCATCTTCCCATGTTCTGGTCCAAGCTCATTACCTGCATAGGCTTTTCCTTTTAGAAAGGAAGGGAGATGGAGAGTTTTGTTGTTTACATGATGTTTACTGATGGAGAGTTCTGTGTTTACAAGCAGAGTTACTGGGATTCAGACAGCTTCCATCGTTAGTGTTGGCTGTGTGTATCTATGGCATTTGGACACTTTGAGCTAGAACAGCTCCATGGAGCACATCAATAGCAGCAGGTTTGCAGGTGATTGAGGGAGCCCTCCCGTAAATCATTACCAAATGTGTATTTGTGACCTTAGCTCAGTGTGTCCCTGTCACAGATTAACCTTGCTCAGCCTAACAGATTATTATAAGGCAGATCTCCTGCTGTTGCAGCCAATACAAAATTCAGCCAAACTGAGTTCCGTGTGTTGCAAATACTCTGTGTGGAAACATAAGGCTGGATTTGCGTTGTGCTTGGGCTGGGGAGGCAGCTGACCTGTCCTTGCATGCTCTGAGTGTTTATTTGTGTGAGACTTGCCTTTAACCAGCCAACATCTGTGTTGCTCTAGGCCAGATGTTTCCCCACGCCACTGCCGGCAGCGCAGCGGGAGCCTGGAGTCCCAGACCCACCTGCTGTCCGAGGCTCCTGCTGACAAGCCAGCCTTCTCCCTCTGCAAGTCGCAGCGGAGCAGCAGCACAGAGATCCTGGACGACGGATCATCCTACACCAGCCAGTCCAGTGCAGAGTATTACTGCGTGACACCCACTCCCAACCCCTATTACACCACCCAGACCCTCGACAACAGGACCAGGGGCCGGAGGCGCTCCAAGAAACACAACATTTCCGCCGCGAGTTCGGGGAGCATGCCGAACCTGGCTCACAAGGACGCCCGCAGCGCCGTCTTCCACAAAAACCAGGAGCAGCCTTCCTCTAATTACTACATTCCTGGGTACTCCCCTTACACCGAGCCTGACGTTTATTACAACGGGGGGTACGTTTATGAGAGCGACACGGAGGGGCAGTACAGCGTGAACCCCTCGTACCGCTCCTCGGCGCACTACGGCTACGAGCGGTACCGGGAGTTCCGCTCCTACCACGAGGACGAGGTGGACAGAGTCCCACACAACCCCTACGCCACCCTCAGGCTCCCCAGGAAGCAGGTGGCTAAAACGGAGCACATAACCAAAAACATTCACAAGGCCTTAGTAGCAGAGCATCTCCGGGGCTGGTACCAGCGTGCCTCCAGCCAGAAGGAGCAGGGCCACGGCCTGCAGGCGGGCTTTGAGTCTGACCGAGGATCTCAGAGGAGTTTGGGCTTTGCTGCTCTGCAGACGCCGTGCTCGCCCAGCAGTCGGGTGTCGTCTTTCTCTTCGGGTAAGGTCTGATTTCATCCGTGCCCGGTGTTTTTGTAAACCCCTGCAGTGTTGTCAGCTCTGCCCCATCCCTGCCTCAGTGAAGTCAGCAGAGCTCTGTCCTCGAAGGTGGATGAGGAGCCAAGTTGGATCTTGTTCTGTTCTTGGAAGGAAAGTCTTGCTTGTTACCTTCTCCTCATGGTAAATCAGCCTTTTGCTCTTTGTGCAAGCACAGTAACCCAGAGAAGGACAAAGAGCATTTGAGTTTGACAGGTATATTTAGCAACTAGAAGCAGTGTACAAAGCTTCATGCCATGTAAATGCAGTGGCTGTGATGGCTTCCAAAATAAAGCCCAGTGAGCATCACTGAATGTGTCAGCAAGCACTTTAAGAGCTCCAGAATACCCCCTTTACAGGGCTTGTAAATCATATTTTGTGTTTGCATTGTCTGCCTGTGTCCTGCAAAACCCCATAGAAATTGCTGATGAGAATTGTCTTGTTTGCCTCAGCTGATTTAGCTGAAGAAAGGTGTAATTCGTTCTAAGAAAGGTATAATTTGTTGTAATCCTTTTTGTAATTCCAGCATCTTCTACAAACACTGCTGGGAACTGGAGAACCCCCCTTGCACTGGGACTTTCAGACTACGACACGTTGTCTCATTCCTCCTACGCCAGCTGTTACGGGAATGTTTATGGCAACCTTCCTTTGCAGAGCAGGTGAGTGGAATACGTGAAGATTTTCCTGCCCTTCCTCCTGCATGTCACTGCCTCTTAAATCTGAGCAAATCAGCTTGATTTCAAAGAGCCAGGATGAAGGGTATTTAGAAAACCGGTGTTGTGAGGGCAGTTTTCTGTTTGGATGTGTCCCCCCCCACTGCAGAGCACTTGGCTGTGAGGACAGAAAGCTCCTGCCCTGGGGAATGGCTCTGCCCCCACAAATGCCATCACATTGAAATGCACTTATGCTCAGTGTAATGAGTACCCCACGTGTGCCTCCTGCTTTGTGGGTTGCAGTTTGTGCTTGCTGCCAGACCGACTTGTGTGAAAATACTGAATTTTTAATTCTGTTTGTTTTAAAATAAATGAAAGTGTAAGGGAATACATAAAAGCTGCTGCTAGATCTTTTTTTTTCCTAAGCTAAGTGCTATGGGCTGTTTTACTGAAGTGATTTAAAATATCTATGGCAACAGTGTTTAAAAATACTGTTTCTACTAATTTTTTAATTTCTCATAATTGAACTTTGAAAATTCTGCTTGTATTAGCAGCTTTATCTAAATGAGGTTCATTAGCTATTAATTTTCCACATTCTTAATCACTTGTCTGATTGTTCATCTGCTTTATTGTCTGCTTTAATGTGATCATGGCAAACAAGCAATCAGTACACCCAACAGCCTTGACAGAGCTCAAGGCCAGGTTGGATGGGGCTTGGAGCAATGTGGTGTAGTGGAAGGTGTCCCTGCCCAGGGCAGGGATGTTGGAACAAGGTGAGCTTTAAAATCCCTCCAAGCCAAACCAGTCAGTGATACTATGACAGTTTGGAGCAGCTGGGATTGCTGTGCACATAACTTTACTGATTGCAGCCCAAAAACGGGTTTGTGCTTGGAGGCAAACTCCAAATAACCAGCATCACTCTGAGCCCAAGGGAGGCGCATGGGGAGGACCCTCAGGTGACGCTGGTGCCGTGTCTGTGTTGCAGGACCTACGTGGAGCCGAGCCAGCTGGGAGGGGACGAGGAGGATGGCCTGGAGGCAGAGCTGCCCAGCAGTGAGCAGAGGCTGTTCTGGCACGAGGACTCCAAGCCCGGGACGCTGGTGTAGCCCCCGTGCAGCCCCTCACTCACTCACTCCCTCCCTCTACCCCTGCGTGCCTTGCACAGAACGCCGCACCCGGCCTCGGGTGGAACTTTGCAAAAGGAACAAAAAGAGGAAGCAGAGGCTGTTTGTCCTGCTGGGAAAGGTGGAATTCAGCGTTCAGAGGGACTGTAGCAAACTTGACAAAGTCTTACCACGAATGGCGTCTCTTTGTGAATCCGTACGGCCACAGTTCATCTACGAGCAGCTGCAGCACTTGGTTGAAGTATTTATATTTAGCAAGCACTTTTTGGGAAGATTGGAAGGTGTTGAAGGCAAACCTCAGAGAAAAAAATAAAAAAAATGTGAAAAGGAGACTCTTATGGAAAAACCGGGAATTATAAGAGCACAAGTCTGATGTCTGAAAGAAGAAGAAAAAATGAAAATTTATTCTGCCATGGCTTATGAGGACCTGGAAGAGGTTTCATAGGCTTCATGAAGGATAGATCTGTGTGTGTGAGTGAGGCAAAGGATGACTGAATCAGTATTGGAACATTACTTGAAGGAAGGCTGGAGTTTTTTTATTATGGAGGTTTGAATGAGTCTGTCTAGTTTTTGGGGTGTTGTTAAGAGTGTTTGTTAGCACCACAAGCAAGTTCTGGAAAGAAAAAAAATTTGCTGACACATACATAATGTAAAACTAATAGCTAGTTTTGGATTTGGAAACAGAAGCAGTGAACTTTGAGTTCTCTTTTCCATGATAAAACACAATTAATTATGGCCCATTTAATGACCTTTCCATGGTACAACCTCACTGTGTGGAGGAGTAGGCAAATTTTCACCGTGGCTTCACGGTGACCCCTGTTCAGTGGTGACAGTGACAGGTTGCTGTGCCACAGTGGGTCAAGGATCCGCAGTGGGGAGCCCCAGGGACAATTTGGTAGCGGTGGCCAGTGTTCTAAGGTGGATGCAAACACAAACAGCCAAGTGGGTGCCTTAAAATGAGGGGCATTAGGATTGTACCAGGAGTCACCTGAACTGCCAGGTGCGTTGCAGAGTCACTGAGTGGCAGAACAGCCTTTTCACAGAACCATTTGTGTAGGAAAAAAACACATGGCTGCAGTCTGGATTTAAGAGGGATAAACCTACCTCAGGTCATCCATCTGTAGGAACAAACTGGCACTGAGTTATCCTGCCTGATTCCTGGTGACTCGTCTGCATATGGTAAAATCTCTCTCGTTTCTCAGCTGTACTGTGCTTCAGGATTCCAGAAATGGTGCTCTTTTGTTCTTTTATACAGAAGATTAGTTACTCCTTGTTCATATTGTGAATAGAAAGGTTTCTGATAAACTTTTTTGACGTTTTTTACCAGTATTCCAGAGCATGTAATATATACAGAAGGACACACTTGTTAAGCTGGTACTTAGTTGTTTGTATTATTAGAGTCGCAATTTGGAATTAAACGAACAAAAACAAAATAAAAAATAACTTATTTCCTTGGTTTTGCATATTTGTATAGCCTTCTAGAAATGCGAGAGCTCTTTTTGCTTATTCTTTTACTACTCCTGAATTTTTTAGACCTATTATTTTGTATAGGTCAATAAACTGAAAAGTGTGCTACCAAAACCACTTCAGCATTCCTCCTGTTTCTCCTTGAGTGCTTGGCAAAGTGCAGTGTGTGTTATTGCAGGGCTTTGAAGTAAATCACTGTGGTCTGATGTCTTTTGGCCTGTGGTGTTGGCTGGGCTGCAGAGGGTCAGTGGTCTCATCTGAAGGAAGGCTGGCCCCAGGCAGGTCAGAGATCCCAAAACATCAGAATATCAGGTCAGAATTTCTGCTTCTCCATCAGCTGTACTGAGGGAGCCAAGCTGGGCTCTCTCAGCATCCCTCCAGTGATGCAGAGACGGGGGTGTCCTTGTGTTGCTGAAAATGCTTCTTGCTCATCTGTCCTTGCACTTAGGAATTGCCTCAGCCTTTCCCAATTGGAACGTGGCTTTTAGGGTTTGTATTGCTCACCTGCTGGGTCCTGTTTGGAGTTTGTGCCCCCTGAGACACCCTCTGTCTGTAAGAGTGACTTGGGTTTCAGATGTGCAGCTGCTTCTGCACCCTGGGCACCCAGTAGCTGAGGTTATTCAGTTTTACTCTCCTCTCTTCAGAGTTGTCATTCCCTGCTTTTTGAGGTGTCCATAAACTTCACAACCACCACTGAATGTTATTCTTTTTTCCAGGTTGCTGGTGAAAATAGGTGCTTAATGATCACACCTGCAGGGTTTTTTTAAAATTATCCCCATGATGCTGTACTTTTGCATTTATCCAAGCAGCGTTTGAGGTTTGTCTGCTGGCAAGTTCTTCATGCCCTGACTGCTCCCTGCTGCTACAAACCACCAGTGCTTTGAGCAGGAAGCTGAGTGGTCCCAAGTCTCCAGTTCCTTACCCAGACCTCATGGAATCAGCACTATCAAAGCTTTTCCTGCAAAAAGGAAATGAGATGTGTAATAAGGCTTGTTCCCCGTTTAAAGCTTTGTTTGCAATCCTTTGTTTTAATGCTGCACCCACAGAGTTCTGTGTTGGTTTTTCTGACAGCATTCAGGATTTAGCTCAGCCCAGCACATCCGTGTTGGCACCAGGCTGGCACTCAGCCTGAGCTCCTGGCATGCTGGGACAGCACCAGGGTGATTTTGGGTGCAGTTGTTGAGAAAATGGGGATTTGAGGTGGGTTTGGGTTGAGGTCAGAGCCTGGTTTTGCAGTTTCCAGTTAGCAAGAGCCGAGCAGAGGAGTTGGAAATGGAACAGGGGTGGCGGAGCTGTGGCTCTCAAGCCCCTCTTGTCATTCTCCACATGCCTGGCTCTACAAGGGTTTTGTTTTTAGGAACTTCTATGAAGGGTGGAAATACAAAGTGAAGAAGGAGGCCCAGAAGAAGAGAATTAGAATGTTCAACTTCTCTCAGATGTTGCTCAGGGTCAGTCTTGGGTGGCACAGGGAGGGAAAGGGAGACCACGATGTCTCTGTGGCATCTCCTGCCTATCAGGGGAGCTGCTGCTGCACCCAGTTGTTGCCAGTTGTTCCCCAGGACCTTTAACTTTGCCCTTGGCAGATTCCCAGCTTGCTGTGTTGCGTTTCTGGAGTGATCTTTTGATGCAGATGTACAACTGTTCACAGAAACGACTGCAGCTGAGGAGGTCATAAAGACATACTTGTAATCATGATCTTATTTGTTCACAGCTGAAATACAAATTGCCTGTGCTTTGTTTGAATTCCTATCTCATCTCTGTGTAGCTGTTTAACCACAGCCTGCCTCTCCAGGATAACTGAGGACATCTAGTGCCTGACAGCAGAGTTGGAGAAAGGAGCCCTCCTGCCTCTTGTGCTCCTCTGGAATCCTTCCTGACCCTTCCAGTATGAAGAAATATCAGAAATTCTTATTTGGTAATATCAGAACAAAGCCAAGAGGCGAACAAGGTAAAACACCAAACCACAGGGTTTGATTTTACAAACATCTCTCTTTTCAGAAGGTAGATGCTGCTGATGGGAGTGTGGAGGGGAAATAAAACCCCACTTAAATCTGTGTGTAGTGGAGTGGTTTGGAGTGCTTTGAGTTAAAAAGAAGACCCAATCCTTGCCAGAAATCTTTAAAAAGGAATTTGGGCACTGAGCTAAAACAAGCCATGCCTGATATTTTTAATTACTGTCTGCTGCTTCTCTGCTGTTTTGAACAAAAACACTGAGATAAGGGAGGACAAGCACTGATGGGAGTCACCAGAGCCCTGTGGGAGGCTGGGGCTGGACATTCCTCCAGTGCAGGGACCAGGAGGGATGGGGCTCAGACCAGGAGCCCCTTCTCCAACACAGGAAAATCTTTTAACACCACTAATCTCTAAAATTCACCTGACTATACTTATGTGAAACTTTTTGGCCAAAGTCAGTATGTGACTCTTGCAGGTTTCTGCTGATTTCTCCTTTGTGATCTTGGACTTGCTCAAGTAAGTGTGAAGAATGCAGCAGCAATGTTTGTAACTCCTGGGTGGGTGAGAGGCCTCCACCATGACCCAGCCCGTCCCAAAACGTGTGTAGGAAATCCCATAAACGCTGAAGGTTTGCTCCATCTTCTGGGCTTTGGGATCATTGCAGGAGAGCTCCTCAGCCTGGGGAGAAGTTCCCTGCTCTTTTCTGGCACTGTCTGGATATGTTCACACTGCTCCTAGGGAGTTTTCTGCATTCTACACTGTTCTCCATCTCCTTTGTACTTTTCTGTCACATTTAATACATTTTTAAGGTATAAAACTGACAGTCTCAGCTACAGCAGGGACTCACCTGTCACAGATGTCTTTTCATGAAAATCCTTTCACTAGGATTTTTCCTGCTGAGAAGCTTCAGCAACAAAATGCAAACAATGGTTATCTGCTGCTGTGGAATGCAACAGGTGCACCTGTGATTGGCCCAGCTTAGATGTTTACAATTAATGGCCAACCACAGCCCAGTTAGCTTGGACTCTCTGTCCGAGACACAAACTTTTATTATTTATTCTTTTCTGTTTTTAGCTTAGCTAGCTTTCTGAGATGAAACTTCTCCTTCTGTTCTTTTTAGTATAGTTTTAATGTAATATATATATATCATAAAATAATAAATCAAGCCTTCTGAAATATGGAATCAGATCTCCATCTCTTCCCTCATCCTGAAAACCCCTGTGACCACCGTCGCACTCACCTGCTGAGTAGTGAAATCTCTCTCAGTGAAATCTCTCCCAGGGCAGGATTTACCATCAAAGTTTTTACCCTGTGCTCTGCTGGAGCACATGAAGCCTGAGGTGACATTTCCTGCTTGGAAATGGGGCAGAGTGAGTTGTGGTCAGTGCTGGTGGCCCAGGAGGACACATGGCACACAGGTCAGGGTTCCAATGACACAGAAGCAAGACTCCTGACAAGCAGCAGCTCCTTGCCATCCATCCACCTTGGTTATCCCTGCCTGTCCCCTGTGATGAAGGGCATCACCATAAATCCTTCAGCAGGTGCTTGGCTGCAGAGGGATGTGCTCTGCCTCCCTGGGCACCTCCTGCCCTGTTCAGCACACCAGGGAGGAGTCTCAGTTTCTGTTTCATCATTAGAGTGCCACCAAAGAGCTGCAGATGGAGTTTGCAGCCAGCCAGGGCTCAGCTGGAGTAACTCTAGAAGAAATCCTTGCACCTGCTGCAGCCTGAGGTTAGGGCAGGACGTGCCCCATGTGTGCAGGACGAGGTGCCCACGTGGCCTTTGCAGCATCCCTGCCTGTGGGCACATTCTGGTGGCAGGAGGACACAAAGTGTGGGGCTGGAATAGGCTTGGATGCTGTAAAAGAAAGATACACCCTATTTCAGTGGGAAGGGTGACATTGTTTCCTAGGATGATTGTGACTGGTCACAAGGGTTGCAGAATGAAGAGAGAGACGAGAATATTGACCTCATGTTCAGAAGGCTTGGTTTATTATTTTATGATATATATACTACATTATAACTATACTAAAAGAAATAGAAGGAAAAGTTCTCAGAAGGCTAGCTAAGCTAAGAGTAGAAAAGAATTAATAAGAAAGGATCTCTCTCCGATTCTGTCCCAGAGAGAGCTCGGTCTTTGACTGGCCATTAATTATACACATCCAACATGGGCCAATCACAGGTGCACCTGTTGCATTCCACAGCAGCAGATAACCATTGTTTACATTCTTTTTCTGAAGCCTCAGCTTCCCAGAAAGGAAAATCCTAAAGAAAATATTTTTATGAAAAGGTGTCTGTAACAGATTACTCTGTTTCTCATCTGATCTGCTTATGCTGAATTCAGTGTTTCATATAAATGTGGAGGTGATTTCTCCTTGCAAAGGTTTTGTTGTTGCTTCTTGAAGAATCCTTGACATTGTATTGTTGCAGTTCTGATTTAATAGTGCTTCCAGGCAACATTGGGAGTGAAAATAGAGATTTGGCCTAAAAGAGAGGGTATATTTTAACATTTAATTCTAGCCACTGCTTTTAGCATGAGGCTTTTGTCACTCCTGGGTTTGGTTTTTTGTGGGTTATTTTCCCCCTGCAAACCCAGAGCGCAGATAAATTGTGAGAATAAAGGCAGAGTTAGCAGTAAATAATTGCTGAATTGCACATGCTGTCACAGACAGGTTCTCACACAGTTCTCAGGGAGATTAATGTCTTCTCTCAAGGTCTGAGCTCGCGTTTCTGATGCCAGTATTGAATCTCTGAGCCTGTTTTGCACAAAGATTTGGAATGGCAAGCCCTCTGTTGGTAGCAGTAAACATTTGGGTGAATGCCCTGTGCAGTGCCCATGGGCAGTGTGAGGTTCAGCACCGTGTGTGCCTCGTGCCCAGCCCAGCTGTGCCCATCACACAGGAGCCAGTGCTGCCCCAGGCTCTGTCCCCAGGCACTCCCTGTGCAGGGCTCAGTGTCCCCATAGCAGCCTCAGCTCTGTCCCCAAGCAGGCCAAGCCACTCTGGGCCAGCTCAGGGCACCTTCTGGGTTTGCCCATGGGTGAGAAGCCCCAGGTGGAGCCGAAGCTCAGGCCCTGAAGTCGTGGTCAGGTAACAAACATCATGAATTGCCTGCTCCCCATAAAATAACAAAATTGCTCTTGGTCTCTCACAGACCTGGTTTTATTCACCACAGGCTGGTTTTCTCCTCCTTTTGGCAGCTGTTAGCACTGTGCTTTGGGAAGAGGAGGTAACAAACCACCGCCCAGGGATGAAAACATTCAGGTATTTACAAGAGCTTCACCAAGGTCACATAAATAACAAGCTGGGAAAGGAAAACACCAAGTGAGCAGAAACCAGGGCTGAGTGTTTCAGCATTTTGCCCATGTCTGTGCTATAAATGACATCTGGGAGCAGAAACCCGTTCCTGTAGCCACAGAACTGCTCTGTGTAACAGGACATGGTGCAGAGCAGCCCCCCTGGCTGTGCTCCAGCCTCTTCAGAGTGTGGTCAGTAAGAAAATGCTGGGAGATGGCAGGGGGGGTGTGGTGCTGTTCAGTGGCAAGCAAGCCCAGAAAGTCAGTCTTTGGGGGTCAGATTTGGAACAGGTTTTGGCTCTGAATGGGGCAAAGGTTTGTCCTGGGTCGGCCCAGGAGCAGCTCAGTTGCCTTTTGTGTCATCTCCAGACCCCCACCAGCAACATCTCAGTGTCAACATTGATATGTGGGGCTGTCTGCTACCCCAAAACCATGGGGATTTTGATATTTTTTAATGGCTTTAAAGAGTCGAAATTATTTAGAAATCCATTTGCTGATTATTTAACCCTTTTTGATACAAACCTAGGCATACACATGTGACTTACCAATGCATTTCCCTACAGGATTGCTTTGGGCAGGCCACTGTGGGTGGTCAGTGCCCTTCTCCAGGCTGAAATGTTCTGTCCTTGATTCCTGTCATGACCAAAGCCTTCTCCCTGCTCCCCTTTTCTCCCTACACTTGTTGACGTTTTCTTTTCCCTGTAATCAAGAAGGTGGATGATGACAGAGGTTGTTTCCTACTGCACAGGTACTGTAGCTGCTCTCAGATTTCTCTAAAAATGGAAACTAAAATAAATAAATAAATAAATCACCAAGCTCTTTTTTTTGGGGGGGGGGGGGGCAAATTAGAAGCATCCAGGTCCCACTGAAACAGGAGATGCAGCTCTGCTTGTTTCTCTAGAGGCAGAGGAAATCACAAGGCATCCACACAGTGATGATGGGAGGGATCATGGGAGATGATGAGGGACCTCAGCACAGTGACATGGGGTTGGTTGAGCTGGGGCAGCAGGGGAGGGCTCAGATCCCCATCCCTCTGCCCCCTCCTGCCCTGGCCCAGCCTGCTGTGCCTGCTGCTTCTCACAGGGTTTGCCTTTGCAGCTCCCTGTCAAACAACTTGGGCAAATACCTCCAAAGTCAGGTGTCCTTACTCTATTTAAGCAGCAAACTTAATCTGATATATTTATATCTGGAAGAATTTGGAGGTGTGGTGGGTGATGTTTTTCCCACAGGGTGTCTCTCTATGACTGCTCCCATTGCTCAGTGGTTGTTATTGTTCAGATCCCATCATCTGACCCTTTATAATCCCTGTATTGGGTTACACTGCATTGCTGGACATGCTTGCTCTATGCTACTGATTGTCAATTTTAGACTCTCCCATCAGCCTAAGAGTTTCTTAAAAGTAATGCAAGGTTATGTTACATGGGCACATTCCTGACTCCTTCCAGTGGCACTTGGAAATGCCACGGATTGGTAATAGAGGGGGGATTTATAAACAAAAAAAAAATGAAAGCCAACATTATAGAAATTGCTCTCCAATATTTGGCCACAGCATGTGGCAAGCATCAATTACCTTAAAAATAGAACAGTTTTAGGCACTTGAAACATGGGCTTGAAACATGGGCTGCCTCCTGTCAAGGGGTGACACAGCAGTCAGGCCTTGCTGATATTCAAGCGAAGAACTTGTCAACCTTTTGGCTTTCAAGAGGGCTAGATTGGAATTTTTGAAGAAAATGTTTAAATGAGGAAAAAATCAATGATGTGACGCAATCCTGCAGGAGAGGCTGCTGGTTTCATTCCAGAGTTCATCCATATGTGAGTACCTGCCTTACAAACAGCGAGCAGTGGGTGAGAATGGTTCATTACCCAGGGCAGATCTCATCCTTTGTCTGAAGTGCTTTTGTTTAACGCTTGTTGGGTACCTGCTTAGTGTGAGTTTTGAGCTGCTACTGCCTGTAGGAATTGCTGCACAATCATAAGTGATTTTCCAACACCTGATAGAGTTCTCAGCACCCCTGTTTTCCTTCTCTTGTCTTCTGCTGGGGCTTTGAGGGCTGCTCTGGCACAGCTCTGCCCTCTGGTAGCAGTGCAGCAGCTTGTTAGCCCAGGGATTCCTGAACAAGTGTCAAACTGGTGTGGAAATAGCAAGTGTCACCAGTGGAAGTGGCTTTCCTGTCTTAATGAAGGTTGAGAAATGTGTGATTGTTTTGGAAAGCTCTGAGGGGAGCACCAGCAAATGTCTTTGGGAAGAAGGTGGGAGTTTAGACTTGGAAAAGTGTTTTAGACCCACTGTGAGCGTGTCCTCACCTTCAGGGTGTTGTTTGTTGCTCTAATGTGCTGTTACCAGAACACCAAAACACTAAGCAGTGTGTTAGGAAAGGAAGTACATCCTGGAAACATAATTTATGGAGGAGAGACCTAAAGTAGGCAAAATATGATACCCACCTTGGAAATCTGTGGGATTAGCACCCATGTCACCAGGAGAGGTGTCACCAGGCAGCCCCTTGCTCTGCATCTGATGGGGAAGGCATCATTGCCAGTCTAGAGTTTCCTAATGGTGGTATTGACAAGTGATATATTTCTGCTTAAGAGAAAAAGTGGTTTTCAAACACCTGATAGTGTTCTCAGTACCCCTGTTTTCCTTCTCAAGAGGAATTCATGGGTTTGACCCTGCTTAACTTGGATGATCTGATAAGACCATGGCCCAAGATGGCCTGGCTGAAGATCATGGAAACCCAAGCAGGTGGCATGGGGCTTTATTTACAGGCAAGGAAACAGCAAGTGAGCAGCAAGCACTGCACAGACAGCTTCTGGGGCCCAAACTGCATGGTCTGGGAGAGCAGCACGCAGGCTGCTGAGGAGCACTGATTTATTTGAGAACACCAGGAAACCATTTGTGTGTTCTACAATGGGCAGCAATCACTGGGGGTTAGAGCAGATAGATTGATGTGTGGGTCTGTTGTTGTGCTTGCCACTGCATAAAATAAAACAAGGGTAAGGACATCCCTGAAATACCAAAGGGGCAAATGGAGCCATTGCATTCTTGGCTTGTTTAAATGAGAAACATTTATTATCTTTCCCTTTGCCACTTATGCCGTTCCTAAATTTTTGCCCTCTTCCCTGCTGTGTAACAGCATGAATCAAATGAGGACCTTTGGATAATGGACTTTTAATAGAGGTTAACAGGGCTTAGAGCTCCATGTTTCATGTTACAAAACACGGCAAAGAGGCACCATCATCATGCAGACCCTATTTTGCTGCTGGCAGACTCCAGCAGAGCATGGCTGAGACTGTGATGAGAAATATGGTTTAAAAATTGGCAGGGCATGGTTTCAGAGCCTCTCCCCCATGGTTTTGCTCCTATGGAAGCTGCATTTGCAAGGTGAGGATTTGATTTGATACCCCTGCAAAGAAAATTTGAAATTATGAGAGGCAATCTTCCTAATCCAATGAACGGCCCAAAGTGTGAGTAGCAAAATGAGCCACCCTTGCTACTCTACTCTTACAAAGAAACCATGCACATGGTGATGCTGGAGGTTTGCTGTGGGAATTTAGCAGTCTATAAAGTATTCTGAAGAAAGAAGGAGGCACTTGGATGAAATGGACACCTAAGATGAAAAGGATTTTAGAGTGCTACATCAGGTCTACAAATATAACAGTAAATCTTTGTGGCTGCATATTAATTCTGAAAAAAAAAAGGTAAAAAGTAGGAGAAGGATGATCTGGTGATGAGCTGCCAGCCAAGAAGAGTTGATGGTGCAAATGATGCTCATGGCAGGGCCAGGCCAGTCGAGAAGCCGCAGTGGCATTGCCCCTGGCTGGGAGCAGGGATGTGCCATGGGAAACGCTGCCCTGGGAGCACTCAGCCTGCTCCAAGGGTTTGGTGCCTGTCCTTGCACGGACCTCTGTCCCCAGGCAGAAGGGGCATGTTGTACCAGCTCTACCCTCCTTTTTCCACCTCGGAGGAGTTTCCCCAGACCAGGATGTGAGGTTTGGGAGAGGTCACCCACAGAGGGTGGCTGCACTCACACCAAACCCCCTGTGATGGTCAGCCAGGGCTTAGACCTGGCCAAAAGCAGCACAGGGCCTGTGGTCTCTGGTCCTTTTGAGATAGATTGGAGATGTTATGGACACAGAAACCTTTCTGATTCCTCCCAGAGGCCAGATTTCACCTGCACATCTCACAGGTGCCGCTGATGTCCCTTCATCCTGCTCTGGTGATTCCGCCCCGGGCAGTGCAGTGTCCCAGGAATCCTCTGGAACATGTCTGTCTCCTGCCTCCCTCCGTGGGGGACACACCAGCTGCACTGAAATGTCAGAAGGGTTTGCACAGCTGACAGGTTGCTGAAAATGGAGCATCGCCATAAATTCTCTTTATCCAGCCAAGTGCAGCTTAATATAGACTGAACTGCACGGGCTGTGCCCCGCACTGAGCCCAGGAGCTGCCACAGCTCAGGACCAAAACATGAACTGGTCATTTTAACCAGATAACTACTGCTAGTGAGGGGGGAAAAAAAGAAAACCCTTTGAAATTTATCTTTCTGTTTAGGTTTAAAAAGTGTTAGAGGAAGGAGGGGAGAATGAACATGTCTGAACTTGGCCAAAACTCCGACGAAGACGTGTGTCCTGAGGACATTGATGAAGATGAAATCCTGGCTAACCTGTCCCCTGAGGAGCTGAAGGAGCTGCAGAGTGAGATGGAAGTCATGGCCCCAGACCCTGAAATCCCGACTGGAATGATACAGAGGGATCAGACAGAGAAACCCCCCACGGGCAGCTTCGACCACAGGTCCCTGGTCGATTACCTGTACTGGCAGAAGGCATCCAGACGCATGCTCGAGGATGAGAGAGTTCCTGTCACCCTCCTGCCCTCTGAGGTAACGAGCAAAAATCACAAATATTTATTATGCATCAGCAGTGGGATCTGTTTTGTAGCTTTAATACCTTAACCTGCCTCTGCTTCCGTCCCTTACGTAAGGTAGAGTACAAACGAATGTAGATTAATCCTAAAAGCCTCATCAGTGATAGAATCCAGCTTGGACTGATGTCAGGATTTGTAATTTTTTAATTGCTTTTCCCAAATATTTACTTAAGCTTTTTAATAGAAAAAAAAAATCCTAATTCTGATTAGAGTAAAGCAAATCACTGAGAAACTGTCACAAGATCAGTTTTGGAGGATGTAACTCTAATTAGTTTGATTTTGCATATGGAAGAACACCATGTTGCTTTTCCATGGAAGATTATATTAATCATACAAATTAAATTATTAATTGACAGAATTTAATGATGTACTGGAGAAAAATCCCAAACCACTGTATTTTAACAGGGTGAAACATTAACAACCAAGCATGCAAACTCTTGAACTAGTTCAACCATGCTCAATACAATGCTTAAATTTATTTGACTATCCCCATGACTTTTAAATGAAGTTAAGGTCATACTTAGATATCTTTCAGGATGAGGGCTACACTTAAAAATAGGTTAATAGAATTGAAACATGGCCAGATGAAACACATCCATACTTGAATGTGAAGTTCTCTGGAAGTGAATTTGAGGTGACTTATTTATTTTATTTTTATTTTAAATATCAGTGGTTTGCTAATACTCACCGGTGTGGCGCATCCCAGACTTCCCAGGGCAGGTTTCATGAGCTGCGTTTGGAGACCAGGGGAAATCTGTGGGATTTTTTCTCCTGCACTCTTATGCTCAAAGAAACAATTTTGTAAACACTTCAGAGGTTAAATCTGAAACCTGGGCGCGTGGACCTGGCTGCTGCATTCACAGCTGACCCATCAATCCCCATCCCAAACCCATTCACCCCCACAGCCCCAAGGGCAGAAGTGACTGGGACAATTTCGCTGACTTTGGGTGCAGCACAAGCCATGGCACTGTCCTGCCTGAAGAGTGCAAATTTCAGGGAAATAGCTTGATTTTATTAGTGCTTCATTAGCATTTCTGTGATGGAGGAACTGATTGGAAAAAGATGCTTGACAAAGAAAAATCTCAGTAAGGAGTGTCTCTAGAATTGGTAGATGTTTGCAACTAATTTATTTGGATGTTAGAAGCCTCATTGCCCTACAACTGCTTTGTGCAGGGGCTGGATTCTATCTCTGGACTCCAAACTGAGCTAATGTTTTGTCTTCAGTGAGGTGCTGCCTTAAGTGTGATGCCCTGGGACTGCCAGGGCAGGTAGCCCTGTTGTCCCTTGTGCTGATGATTCTATTGATTCCACAGGGGTCACAATGTGCCCTTTTCACTCCTCCTTGGGCTGAGCAAACCATCAGGGGGTCACACTGATGTCCAGTGCTTTGTGGCATATGAAGGAAACTTTCTTGTCAAAGAATTTATAAAGATTACTAAATCCAGAAAGAGACTTTGGATCAGAAACTCTCAACCCCCGGAAGGGTTCAAAGACCATCTTAACATATCATTAAATATGTTCAGGATTTAATTGTTAGGACTTAATTTAGTAGGCAAAGATGAGAAACTGGTTTGCAGCTTCTTTAGGAACAAGTTGTTCCTGTGTTCCCAAGCAAGCTGGTGCAGCCTGAATTTACAGCAGTGACACTTTTAAGGATTATTCTCTATTGTATGGGCAAAGAGGGCTCTAAATCCAGCTGCTACTATTTGACCAGAAAGTTATTGTAGCAAAGATGTTTTGCAACTATTTCAGCTGTGAGGTTTTGTCTCCCTCAGAGAAGTGCAGCGGAGGAGATGGAAGGAGAGGCCGGCAGCGGTGGAGAGGTGGCTGGAGGGAGGATGCCAGGAACAGAGGGAAAAGAGAGACATTACCAAAATGAGCACGTGTCCGAGTCAAGAACACAACCTGGGGACACAAAGACAGATAGAAGTGATAAGGAGAGAGTGGTGGAGGAGGATGAGAAAGAAGACGCAGAGGAGGAGGAGGAAGAGGAAGATGATGAAGAAGACGAAGAAGAAAATGAGACTGAATTGGAAACAAAGGAGAATTGCACCAATGAGAACAGTCACATCAACCAGATAAGTCAGAAGCCAGTTACAGAACCAGGAGAAATCAAAGAAAAGCCCAAGGAAAATGAAAAGAAAATATCGAAATTGAACATCCCCCAGAAGTTAGCGCTGGATACCAGCTTCATGAAGATAAGTGCCAGGCCCTCAGGAAATCAAACCAATTTAGAAGACAGTTTGGAGAAAGTCCGAAAAAACAACCCAGACGTGAAGGAGCTCAACCTGAACAACATAGAAAACGTCCCCAAGGAAATGCTGATCGATTTTGTCAACGCCATGAAAAAGAACAAAAACATAAAAACGTTCAGCCTGGCCAACGTGGGGGCTGACGACAACGTGGCGTTCGCGCTGGCCAACATGCTGAGGGAGAACAGGAGCATCACCACCCTGAACATTGACTCCAACTTCATCTCCGGCAAAGGCATCGTGGCCATCATGCGCTGCCTGCAGTACAACGAGACGCTGACCGAGCTCCGCTTCCACAACCAGCGCGGCCTGCTGGGCCACCAGGCAGAGATGGAGATTGCCAGGCTGCTGAAAGCCAACAACACCCTCCTCAAAATGGGCTATCACTTCGAGCTGCCGGGGCCCAGGATGGTGGTGACCAACCTGCTCAGCAGGAACCTGGACAAGCAGAGGCAAAAGAGGCAGGAGGGGCAAAGGCAGCAGCAGATGAAGGAGCAGAAGGAGTTGATAGCCATGCTGGAGAATGGACTTGGGTTGCCTCCTGGGATGTGGGAGATGCTGGGGGTACCGCTGTCCCAGCTGAGGATGCAGGAGCCCCCACAAGCCCCCAAACCCCCTGTCCCTGCAGCTGTGTCACTGAACAAAAGGCAGGAGAACACGAGGCAACCAGCACCCGAGCAGCCGTGCAGGGAGAAACCCATCTGCTTCAAAGTGGTGAAGCTGAAGAAGACCCAGCGCAAAGCCCCTGTGCCAGAGTACGTGGAGCCTGCTGAGAAAACCAACCTCAAGGACGTCATCAAAACACTCAAACCAGTTCCCAGGAGAAGACCTCCTCCCCTGGTGGAAATAACCCCCAGAGATCAGCTCCTCAACGACATCCGCCAGAGCAACGTCGCCTATCTCAGGCCGGTACGTGCAGAGTGGTGCCTCCGAGGGGGGAAAGGCACTCACCTGCTGTGCTCTGAGCCCTGGCTGGAAATGCTGGGCTTTGGCAGGGCTGGCAAATGCACCTGCATGTGGCATTGTCACCCTTTTGTGTCAGGCTGCCACTCCTGGTGTGCAGGTGGTTGTTTTCCAGCAGCACTAAGGTACACAGGGGACTCACACCAAGGCTTCAGCCTTGTGCATCCCTGGCTGCATCCACAGGGTAAAAGAAAGGAAATTCACTCAGGAGGTGAAAAAACCCACAGAAACTCAACCTTTCTATGCTCCTAATAGTGTATTAGTTATGACAGACCCATGGTATTATGGGACTGTTATTTCAGGAGTACAACAGGTATTATTTTTCACATCAGTCTCCCACAAACCCCATGTTTCTCTCTTCAATAGCTTTGTTTTTCCTTAGCTCTCACTTTACACAAGAGAGCACTTGGCACACACTGAAATCCAGCCTGGACTCACACTCTGCAGCCCTGCTCCTGCCTGCCTCACCCAGTAACAAGGAGTGCATTATTTTACTGGTCCTTTGCTGCTCATTCTTCCGTTTGTCCTTATATAGATCAATTGTAAAATTCTAGTGCTAACAAGAAAAAAGAAATTAGATCCACCAGCAGTAAAGATGGAACAAGGTTGTGGCAAGAAAGTAGTGGTACTGTAGGGGATTTTATATTTGTTTTCAAGTAAAACTTTGCCACTGAAAATTGGCAATTCAATGAGATCAAGATCATCCTGACTTTAGAATGCCAGTCCAAAACTGAAAACTGCCTCTTGGGTATGGTCTCACTTGGGTACCAAATTCATGGGCTTCTTCTCAAAATGCTGGCCACCAGATTTAAGCTCTTGTTCTCCTGACCTGTTACATTCCCTTGCATTGATTCAAGAAATCTTAAGAGCTGGCTGATGTATTTGTAGCTTGATGCCTGTTTGTGCTGTCAAGGCTTTAGGAAGAGGACAGAAAATCCCTTGTAGTTAAAAATAGTCAAGTAGTATTTTGTAATTATCATTTCTTTCAATATTGACATTTTAATATAGCGGTCCTAATTTTTCTTCCATTTATACCTACAAAGAAATAAATATTTTCTCAGTAATTCCAGACAGAGTAGTTTGTCCTGATATTTTGGCAGGCGCAGGTTCTGCAGTGACCTCAGATTCTGGTCCAGGATTACCCTGAACATTCTGTCCTGTAGGCAAGGTTTGGGGTTCTGAGTTTGTGCTGGCCACTCCAACTTGGCTGCAGCCAAGGCCTCTCCCCAGGGCATTTCTGGGCCAGTCGAGGGTTTGCATTTTGGTTCCACATCCCAGACAAGACGACCTGCTTGTGGACAGCTCACAGATTGTGCTGGTGACAAGGCTGGTCCTTCATGGCCGTGGGAGCTGCTGCCTGCCCAGCTCTCAAGAGGCTGGAGGACAATGGAGCTCGTTCTCTGCCAGGCACAGCCCTTGTTTTGGACAGCAATGGTTGAAAAACCTGGGTGCTGCCATATGCCAGGGGTGATACTGAACCCCAGCCATTCCCCCAAAATGATCAGGAGGATTTTATCCATGAGAGCTGTGGGGTTAAAGATAGACAGATCAATTCATGGTGCATCCTAAATATGCCAGATAACAATTGCTGTCCCAGCCCATGGAAAGATGAAACTATGGACACATTCTCGGGGCTTGGGGTGGTTTGTTTTGGTGGAGTGTTTGGGGATTTTTTGGGATGGCACTGTTTTGGCCTCTGTCATCAGACCACTTGGCTTGGATTTGGGGCATTAGGGTGTTATTCTGCCCATCCTCCATGGTTTTGGTAATTCCTTTTTGCCTCAATTCCCTCAGCTTCATTTCTAAAATGGAGTTTTTCTGCTTGAGCTGAGTTGGGTGTTTGTTCTCTCTGTGGTGAGACTCAAGGCCTTCAAACTGCTTTCCTGGACCTTAAGCATTCCAAACATCCAGTGGGGCATTCCAAACAAAAGAGAGCTCCCAATTAGAGCTCCTTGGAGTTCCCAGCTGTTATATTTTAGTTTCTGGGGGTTTGTATTAGACTAAACTGGTCTGGTAAATAAGGCTGAGAAATTGCCTCCTCCTAATACTTCTTGTCCTTGTCCAGGTGCCGTTGCCAAAGCAGCTGGAGTGAGAGACCAGACTGACCTGAAGAAAACAACTTGGAATAAGGACTACTCAAGTTTTGCCTACAACTGTTTCAGCAGATGTTTTCTGCAGAAGCCAGGTGGTGTATTCAACTCTTTGGGAACAAAGCTTGTGACACACACTTGTGTAAGTGTGCTGAAAACGGCTGGCATGGGAAAAGTCACTGCTAAGTGTTTCCATCAGGTATCAAACAATCCCGCTGCCATCTGTCTGCCAAGTGGATCTGAGGCTTCAGATTGTTGTGGGAGTATTTTCTCAGAGGCATCAATAACCTTGTCTTTCTAGTTTGTCAGCAAACTATTTTGCTTCCACGTTGTCCTTCTGCTGCCAGATTCTGCAGGAACACGCTGTGCTTTATCTTATCCTTCTTTTCACACACATGCTACTTTATTACTCTCTTGTCCATGAGAAATGTATTTGGTTTCTATGTATACAGCTTCATTTTTTAGGCTAAGGAAATAGAAATGAAATAAAGCTCTCTCTGTAAGAAGCGTGCAGCACTTCCATTGCTAAAAAGCATTCACAGAACAATTGCTCTGGTACAGCAAACACCTTCCAAGCTCCTTCTATTTCAGAACAATGTCTAGTGGGTATTTACCTGATCAGCATTTAAAAGATGATGCCATGCTCTGCTTGAGAAATGTGATGTTCATTCCCTGTGATTCACCATGGTCTTACTGTAATCCTTAATTGCAGCCACCTTGGAGAGCACTGAAATGCCATTTTAGGTCTCTCTCCATGCTTTTTTTGTGGCAGGAGGATGAGCCTCACCACTATTCCAGGAGTTTAAGAAACACCTAATTCTTCCTAGTATGATGTGTGAATAGTGTGTCACATCCTGGCAGGCTGGATTTGAAGGGGTAAAACCTGTATATACACAACTCAGTTTTCCCTTAATAATTTTATGATTTTTTTTCTCCCCCCTCTTTATGATCACTTTATGATCATTAAGTTCTTCTGCTGCCTTTCTTGTACAGCAGCTAGAGCTAAGTCACACTCTTGTGAAATACATTCACAAGAAACCAATTGTTTTTGAGGCTATTTTTTTTTAAAGCTGCAAGGCACAGGGAAAGAGCAAAGGCTTTCCCTGTGCTAAAATGCACCTTCCTGTGGCTGCTTGATCCAAAGGCACAGCTTTGTATCTCCTGGCAGGATTTCCTTCAGGTGAGTTCATCTCTGAGTGGTAACTCTTAGCAACCTTCCCTGGCAGCTAAATCCCAGTCCCTCCCTGCTCCCCCTTCCCATGTTTATTTTAATAGTCCTGTAGTATCAGCAATGTCCAAGACCTCTTGAATCCAAGGTAGTCTCTGCTGTCACTTGTTCAAATTTTCACTTGTTCTTGTCCTTTGGTACCTATCACCTGGTCTCTTTCCAATCTCCACCTTCCAAACTTGTAAAGCTCCTTCTCAGCTCTGCTTCTGCTTGCAAATGTGATGCCCCAAACTTGGGAAAGCTGATTACTTTCATTGCCCAAGAAAGAGCAAATAGCTTTAAAGCATCACATAGCAGGGAAGTAACATAAAGAAAGAAAGTAATTTTCATTGCAGCCTTTTCTTTTTGTAAAGGTGAAGAGCAGGAAAGGAAGAAGCTTGGTACTTCCAACCAAGGCCTTGCACAGAGCACAGCAGCAGGTGACAAATGCACCAGGTAACTGCCCAGGAAAGCTGCTGGAGCACACTGCTCTCCAGACTGGCTTCAAGGCCAGGCTGGTGCAGCTCAGACTGCAGCAGCTGGGACAGGGAAGCACAAAGGAATATGTAATATAGTGCTTTAAATCTCCAATTGAAGCTGCCAGGCACCAATTACTGCTACACCCAGAAGCTGCCAAACATGAATTTCCAGGGTGGATAGAGCATGACCTGTGAAACTCTGCTCTGATCCACGTTCTCCCACTGAGCAGCCTCTCAGGGATCACAGGAGGAGGGAGGCACACACAGACATCACACCATTAGCCTGACTGCAGCAGAGCTGGTACCAGTACTGCTCTGGGCACAGCTCTCAGTAATCCTAGAGGCAAAAATCCCTCTCAGGTAATTAACAGGAATTGAAATCCCAGTTAAGTAGAGTTGAGTTATGTAAGAGACCAAAGCTGCATGAAGAAATACAGTAAGTATTCCACCTCTGTAGAGCAGCTGTTTTAAGGATGCGAGAGCAAGGCTGGAATATTTCAGCTCAGAGGTCCCCTGGGCCTCAACAAAGCTGACACAGAGCACAGAGCCAGCAGCTTAATCCCCAGCACGGGCTTGTGGCACGAGCCACAGGGTGACAGCAGATCTCCCACCACCCCAACCACAGACACAGGCACAAGGTCGAGTTTCCAACCATTAGAATTTATTTTTCTTCATAACTGTGTAGTTTTTAAAATGCTACTGTAATGATGAAGTCATAGGCTACTATGTTCTTTAGGTGTGGAAACAGTTTTTGAAAACAAAGACCATGCGCTACAAGTGAGGAACAGGCCATCGACTCTTCAGCTGGAATATACAGACATTTTTGATAAATACTGATCACCTTAACACTTAAATGGAATGACATGTTCAGAGTTCTACACAGTTCACTATGAAAACAGCATGGCAAGTTACATAAAAGCTTCAACTTCAAGGATCCTTGCTTTTTTGTTAAATTAATTACTTGGTTAGAAAAGAGAAATTCAAGAGTATTTGAAATGGAGTCTCACCTGGACAACTTTCCCCCCCTGTCGTTGGTAAGCTCCTGTTATCAAGATGATTCCATCAGAGCTGGCAGTTAAATTGTGTATATATAAAAGAATCCCCCACACTGCTTTCAACATCAGGAGTTTTAACAGGCAAATATCTTCATGAATTTGAATGGGTTTTCAAAAATTTTATCTTGACATTTATTGCTTGTACTTGTAAACCTGAAATCCAGTTTATTCCTTTGAGGAGTGTTGGAAGTACAGAGTCAACAGATGCATGTTTGACCTGTATCTTTGCATTCTGGGTGAGAAGAAAGAAAAAGATGACCCACGCTCAAGAACACACATACACCTCCATCTACAAACAGCTTGTGCAGACTAAAGCAGGTAAGTCCTAAAGTAGCAGTATTTAAAAACATCCATGGGGTAGGAACTCAGCTCATCCAACCTCTCTCTTTTTCTCCCATGCTTGGCCAGGGTTTAGCTGGTACACAGGGAAGTTTGGCTCTCCTACAGAGGGGAGCAGCTCTATGGATGAGGATTTTGGAGAGCCTGAAGGTAAATGTTACTGGGACTGGCAGGCAGGGCCGTGTATATTCTTCATGCTTACAGCTATTTAGATTATTTCAGGGCTGCTAAAGGAGGGCTGTGAGGTGAGGACAGGACCCCAGACTGGGCACAAGCACTGCAGAGTTTTACCACATCCAGTTAAGCTGGTAATGTGGTCTCTGTAACACAGAGCACCCAAGGGAGGGATTTGGAGGATGCAAGAGATACCTGCCTGTGATACATTCCAGCTCATCTGAGCATCACCAGCCTCAAAGGTGTCACCCAGCATGACCTGGCTAAACTGCAATATTTTAGAACTGAGATCAAAGGGATGTTGCTTTAATAGACCAATTTGCTACAAGTCAGTTTGAGAGACTGCATTCCATAGGTTTCTACCTCTTCCTCCTCTACCCCCAGAAGAAGAGACAAGCAAACATGGTTAAGTTAGGATGTATTTGTGTAAACACCAGAACATTTTGCTATACAATAGAAAAAAAGTTGCTGTTTGTATGTTCTTAGAGGAGCCCTGAAGACCTTGGAATACCTGTATCCTGCAACTATTAACCTGTACCACATGCATTTCCTGTTTTGTACATAAACTGAAAGCAAGCTTGAACAATAGTAAATAGCAACTACACTCCTGCAACAGGCAGAAATGCCACGTTGCAGCTGCTTACTCCTTCACTTTAGATATGTAGTCAGCCAGTTTGTTGATACTATCCTCTTGCTGTTCTAGAGCATCCAGAATGAAGCCCATCGGGGTCTTCTTCAAGCCTATCCCCTCCATCTTGTTCTGCAGCTTGTTCTGTATGTTCCTGAGCCTCAGGGAAGCATGGACAAACATCACTGCATGACAAAAACACCCTCATTAATTGCTCATGCCCAAGGAATGCATAGTTCTTGCAGCACTTAAGACATGTCCCAGCACTGTGACATCACTGGAAGATGATGATGTATCAATGACTGCTGAAGTAACCACAGGTATCCATTTAATAATAACATCAAAGATGGCTTGTGCTGCTTTGTGTCCCCTCCCCCAGCTCTGCTTTGGGACCACTTAAACACAGATAGCAAAGTTAACAGCTGACTTAGACTCTGCAGACTTGGTTGAGAAAGCTCAGCTCACACACCTCCAGCCCCCCAGGGAAGAGAACAAATACTCACAGAGGAGAGGAAGCGTGATCCCAAACATGAACACCATGACATCCCCCAGGTAGGAGATCAGGAAGTAGCTAGACAGCATGATGGCCAGGACAAACGTGGTTGGGTACTGCTTCTTCAGCTTGCGGAGCACATCCTTGTTGTGTGACATCCACACAAAGCCCAGGAACACCAGCACCACCACAGTGCCACCAATGAGCATGTTCAGGGGACTCAGAAACCTGGAGGGAAGAGGAACAACAACCAAAGAGTTCAGTTTCAGCACCTTCATGACTTGTGTGTCCATAGAGGATCAGCCTGCTCAGTGGTAATGTTAGGGAGGTAAGGCATTGAAAAGGAAGTTGCTGTTGTGAAAATCTTCACCAAGGTCTCTAGCAGGAGCTGAATAAAGTAAAAAGTATAACTGAAGAAGAAACCCTTAGCACTGAATTAGGGTAATCTTTGTCTTTATGTTCTCTTCCTGAGCTTAGCTCAGGATGATGAGTTTCTGCAGCACATCATCATAGAGGCACTGCCCACCAGGACCCCTCCTACCTCTGCAATCAACTCATTTGATATCACACCCAGAGTCAGCATATCTAGATAGCAGATGGAGACAACACTGACTGATCTTCTCCCTTCACATGACCAAAACCAGGCTCAGGCTAGGCCTTCAGATGAACTAGCTCTTCTTGCTATCTCGTCTACGTTTGCAAAATGGGAAAGGTAGAACACTGAGTAAAGGAAGTTACTTCACTACTTCTCATTTCTGAATAAACCTTCTCATTGGTTTACATTCCAAAAAAAATTGTATGAACCTGCAAAAGTAGCTCTCCACTGGTAGCACAACAGATGGAAGCCCAGCCCCAAGCAAGCAAGTCTGAGAGTCAGAAGGAGCTGGAGTATGTGATAAAGGTCTTACAGGAACAAGAGCCAGGCTGGGCAAGACAGTCACTGCTGAGGTTTGTGTTCTGTTATTGTTACCAGTTTCCAGGCAAACCAAGCCATGGAGTGGATCAGCTCTGGACTACAAACAGCAAATCCTTTTTTGGACGAAGGCAGAAACGTCACCTGCTCAAACCACATCCCCAGGTATTTAGAGCTTGTTCAGAATCAAGTGTTCAGCAATGACTTTGCTGAGCTTGTTTCTGTACTCATCCAGAGTCCAGGCTCTATGGTATTTATCTATCTATAAGTTATGTGAATTGGTGTGCATTCTGATTTTCTGGCTTTGGCATGCACTGATCTGATTACACAACAGCTGAGGCCTCAGGGCTATTACAGCTATGGCAGCAGCATGACAGTGCCCAATAAAGCAAGACACGCTCAAGGTTTACTCTTGCAGACTTTGCAGCTCATCCTGCTGCTCCAAAGCTACCGTGCCCAGTGACTCACCACTCCTCCCCACTGCCAAGGAGGATGTTATGGTTTGTGGTCTGTGCTTCACATCCGGCCCAGGCAGAAGAAATCTGCTCTGGCACTGCCAGCTCTACCTGCAGTGCTAGGGAGCATTTTCCTGGAGAAGGAAGAACCCCCAAGAATTATTTCACAGCAAGGAATGGCTCTTGATTCTTCAAGTCAGTTGTGCCAACAGGGGATGGGACAGCTGGACAGAAAAAGATTAAAATTCAGAGTAGTTCCCCACCTGCTTCTGCTACTCATGCTGAAAAGCCAATCGGGCTTTTTGGAAGTGGTGAGAGGCCAGACTTGCTTGTTGCATTTGAGTCACTCCCTGTAGCCAGCCAGATTATATTTAGCTCTGAATTGTCAATCTAAAGTTTCCAGGCTGGAAAAAGTGAACAGCATTGCTCTGGAAAGAAATCAGTTTCATTTGTGCTCCTTAGCAGCAGGAGGAGGGTGACTCATGACTGGACCACACTGGTGCCTGGGTTATATATGTACCACTGGACATGTGAGATTCTTAAAGTAGGATTCACCTCCACACCTCAGCTGTCTTGGAGCAGAAATGGCCAAGACAGAAATGGCCAAAACTTACACAACTCACAGCAATCTTTTTTTTGTTCTTGTTGCTAAAAATCCATGGACAAGATAATCCTGGAAGCAACAAAGATCTAGACAGAGCTCCACTCTACACTTTCCATGTGCCTGGAAAATACTCTCAAAGCCTTATCTGCATTTCCTGTTACTCTTGTTACAACTTCAGAAACTTGTGGTGAAGAACCATCCCTCCATATTTATGAGAAGAGACAAAGACTTCTCTGCTCTACATTTCTTTCTGGTATTACCCAGGTTCTGTGTCACTGCCTGGCTGTAAGGGACATGAAGAGGGGTGAGGGGAGAATGCATTCAGAAGATCCCTCTTTTCTGAGGAGAGTGATTTGGATCACATGTTTTCTGAAGTGGGCTGCATTCCAACGTGCACAAGGGAACAGTGAGCAGAAGTATCAAGTGAAGGCATTCAGAGCCACATGAACACAGATGGGGATCACAGTTGCCACTGAAAACCAGCATTCACATCATCAGCCATGTGTCCACAGACTTCACTGCTGGTGATTACACTGCTGGACAGGGTGTCATTGCCAAAGCCACCCTTTGCTGCTTGACTCACCCACAGCATAATTTACAGCACTATCTAAGATTATCCTAGACATTCAGATGTAGAAAATTCTTCTACAACAATGGCAGCATTAAGGAAGGCAGAACTCCATTGTCCAGTTTCACTCAGATCTGCTGGCACGCTGTTCTCAATAGCACAATAGCTAAAAACTAAAAAGGAAAAAACAGGGATATGTAATTTTAGAACAACAGAGACTGGGGAAAAAGAGAGCTGTGTAACAGCTCTAGAAGTCACCTTACTGTTGAACCACTAACACTGATATTGGCCACATTTATCCAGAGGTCAGAACAGAAGAGGACAAATTTGTGCTCAGGCAAGGAGGCTGGAAGTCTTTCAGAGATGCAGAGGAAAGGTAAGTGACCAGCCATTAAGTATGTTACAAGATACTTTCTAAATATAATTCCCTTTAGCAGGGATTTATGAGACCTCAAATACCTAAAAATGTAATGCATAGAACTACCAGCGTGGCAAGGGTAAGGTGACTTGAGTTTATACTGCTCAGAGGACCTGGGGGAAGAAAAACTTTTTTTAGGGCTGGACATAAAACCCACTAACTTCTCTGACCCTGAAAGCAGTGAGTGTGGCAGGACTAACAGCATTTGGGGGTGCCAACAGCTCAGAGCACCCCAGCTGGATCATCTCCTTTGTCTTCTGTGGTGACAGGGTACCAGCCTGTGACCTCCAGTACAGATGGGACAAGGGGACAAGGAAAGCCATCACCCAGATTCAGTTTCCTGCTGCCCTGCAGACACCAGGCTTCCTCCAGCATCCACCTAGATACAAAGTAGAGTCAGGGAAAACAAACACATGGAAAGAAACATGCTGGATGGCTGCAGGGACAGGGGCATTGTCCTGTGTCAAGGAGGACCACGGGACACTTTGTATTGGTAGAAGCAGCCTCAGGAGAGCAGGGATTCTGGGGGTGCACTTGTGTGGGAAGAAGTACTGGCAGCTACCCCTGGCCAGCAGAAACAGATGAAGATGAAATACTTTCTTTTTTTTAAAAATTAGACTCATATCTCTAGGCACTGCCCTACATGCATCACAAAACAGGTCAGAATTCTCACACAGGAGCAGGAAAACACAAAAAGCTCTGCTTTCAGTGAGCTATCACATCACCTCTTCTTGTCAGGTTGTTTCATACCTGCACACTTGTGCACAGCTTACAGCAGGAGAGGGGGAGGACACACAGCTGTAGCACAGGGAAAGGACAGCTTGGCAAGGCACATTCTTTGTGTAAGGCAAGGAGCCTCCAGCAGCACAAGCCCAGAAATAGGATAGGCCACATAAAAAGCAAAAGCAAGATAGCTCCATCCTCAGATCATCTCCATTTTAGACGACTGTCCTGGGGTGATTATTCAGCAGTTGCTGTCACATCTGTTTCTTTCACATGTGACCAGGCAAGTCTGAACAAAGGCACTGAGTAGGAGACTGGCAGTTATTGAGAACATCTTTTTAATTTAGAGCAGCTCAGTTAGGCTGAAATAAGCATGAAAATTCCTTCTTAGAAGGCTTTTTGCTCCACCACGGCCCAAGCAGAGGGCAGGTCAGAGCACTAAAATGTGCTTATTTGTATTCATTTAAATAACTTGAAAGATGAAGTTCTGCCTCCTCTTTCCCCATGCTTTGAGCTTCACTGAGGTTATGCAGCTGTAACTACAGGTAGCACACAAAACTATAAATAGCACGTTGTCTGGAGGGATAGTCCTCAGCATCCATGGATTTAGCAATGCTTCTGTACCTACTGTTGCTCACTTGCATGGCTTTGACAACAGGAGACAGAATCCTTGCCTGCAGAACTGCCAGACCTTTATGAAGTTATGCACCAATATTATTATGCAACATGATTTAAAATTATGTGTTTTGCTCACTCATTCTTAGCTTTTCATCAAGCATGAGAGCAACTAAACATTTTGCTGCCCTGGAGCCTCTGTTTCAGCAAAGGGAATCACTACAAGTACGTCAGCTAAGGCAGTGATCTGGGGAAGAAACATGGGAAAAAAAAATGACACAGTTTTTGACTGCTGGGGTTGTACAGATGGACAGGAGATGTTTTGAAGAAGTGGCAAAGGAAAGAGACATCAAACCTCAGGCTGCAAGGAGAATATTATTCCAAGACAGAATGAGCACTCTGATGCAGCATTCCGAAATTCAGCACGCTTTTTTAAAACTGTCAGATTCTGAAGCTAATTTTTAGCAAGTACATGGCAACAAAAGCCTAGATGAAATTACATGAATTTAAAGTAGTTAAGTTTGAACTCCATGATAAGAGAGGCCTTGTTGGAGTAGGTGGAAGAACAGACAAATTTCACTTATTAACTAAATTGACTGTTTGAGGGAAGTTTCAAGATGTGGGAGGCACTGAAGGCCCTGATTTTAATAAAAATTCATACAGGACTCACAATGACAGGGCCCTAGCTCAGGGTAAGAACAGGGAGTCCAGTTCTTCTATAACTAGGAGAAAGGGCAGAATTTTGTCAAGAGCTTGTTTTTTTATCAGCAGTCTACTGCAACAGAGTTGTAGGGGGGAAGAAAAGAAAAGGCAGACAAGTCCAGAGTCCTTAAAGGAATTTGCAGGGAGGGAATGTGGCTGCTACCACCAGCCTGTATTTGTGGAGTGGCACTAATTCACAAATTTTAGTTTCTTGTTCACTGGTTTCTTATTTTCTACCCAGTCCTGAAGGCTGAAAGTAAAATCTGCATTACTGCAAAGCACAATTTAATTTACAGGTAAGAGTAGCTACAGGAGAAGACAAATGGACGGAGAAGGGCAGGGACACAATGCAGAAAAGATCATTACAATTCCACTGTGCTCAGGGTAAGGTTATTCCACACCTTGTGGAGAGAAGGTAAAAGGCTGGAGAGCTCAGCTTTGTTGTAGGAGGGGCAGTAAACTAAAGCTGTGGCACAAAGTATTTCCAGTATCAAGAAAGCTCTGGGCTACAATTTCTGTGTCAGCCCAGCACAACCACAGCACTGCAACAGCTGAAAATATCATCTTTGCATTTCAAGTCTGTCTATACAATTAGATGGTTTATAAACAGGTAGAGTTGGTCATAGGTTTAGTTTTGATCACAAGAAGACCACTTTCTTAGTGGTTCCAATAATCCTGCCCTTAGGCCTGGACACAGCCCTGGAGTTCCTAAAAAGCCATGATTCATCATTTATCAGGGGTTCCTGCCCATTACAGAATGAAGTGAAAGACAACTTAGTCATCAGTTTAAATTTATCAGGAGAACTTTCTTTACCTTTCTTCCAAAGCCACAGTCTGGCCAAATGAAAAGTATTTTTATTAAAACAAATGGATACTTTTTCTTTATTGAGGTATTATCCCATCTCCTTTAGAACTATTCTTCCATCTGATTTTACTTCTATGTTAGAAGAATCAGGTTCATCATATAACCAAAGACTCGTAAGACATGCAATAAAAAAATAAAGTGAGATAAAGATCTCACTTCAGGCCTTGTTCACCCATAAGTTTTCAACACAGAGGGTTATCATTCAACATTAAGATATTATAGTTGCAGTTCTGATATTAGTTTCCATCTTCTGTGGCTCTCTTCCTCCTCCACCTCCCACCTCAGCAGATTAGTGGGAAACAAGTGGGAGAGAAATCTCCCCCCATCTGTAGAAAAGCAATCAGAGTTCAAAAGCAGGAATTTAGGAGGGTGAGTAAAAGCTGCTGCCATCCCTGTTTTATAGGGAGATACCCTGTTCGGAGATACCAAAATTATTTACAGCCTTTTCCCATCTTCTTGAGCAGAAGAGCTGTCCCCCTGCTTTCCAGGGACTCTGTGATTTATCTGTTCATTGAGAGCTGGTTACAGCATTGTGCTGCTAATGAGGGTAATGAACACACAAGTCTAGAATGAAGTGAGAGAAGAACAGCAAGACCATGGAAGTCTCATTTTGCCAGCCCCGTAGTCTGTAAAATCACTGTGACATATCCCCACCAAAATAGACAAGAACAAGGCCTATGCCACTATACTGAATCTAAAACTATCACATACATCAAGAACATAAGGCAAGATTCTGAGCCTATCCTTCCACTGAGCACAAGTCAAAGTCTCTTGTGAGCCACAGAATTGTTATCAACTTAGATGCTGGGTCAACAGCTTCAGAAGCCCTGACAGGATGCAGAATGCTTACCCCCCGCAAAAAAAAAAAATTGATTTAGGGGAATCACTTTAAGCCTCTGCAACATAAGAGATAAGATGTACTTCAGCCAAAGCCACTCTGGCCTGGTGGCTGGGCAGTTCTCCAATTTAAGCATTTGTGCATTGCTTGTTGAGAAGAGTGGAGTATTTTAGTTTCCATATTAAAAGCTTAATCATCATTTCTGCTGCATGTCTTGCTTAAGAGCTTTCTGACCAAAGATCCTAGAGCAGTACCTGAAATAGAGTCACATAGGTCACACAGCCTTTGATTCAGAAGGTGATTATAAGGTTATTTCCTTATTCCCTTTAGGAAAGCTGGGTGTGACACAATAGCAGACGGTCCTACCTCCAAGGTCTGAATCCTGCCCACCAGAAGGAAATGAAGGGGTACTTTATATATTTTATAGCGAACTTTTTCTGTATGATCTAGATCAGAAATAAGAACGGCTTTCCCTGAACATTACTTTAGAACAGCAACTGAGAGCAGAATTTACCGATGCATTTTTTTAAATTCCAAGCTGAGCGTGTCTCAGCCTGAGCAGCCCCGCTGGGCAGGCTGGGGAGGAAGCACAGCTCGCTGCGCAGGATGCGGCTCGGCGAGCAGCGCCATCCCGCACCCCGAGCGCCTCGAGCATCGCTGCCTTCGGTCGGGCGCGGTGCCCGCAGCGCCCGCCCCGGGCACCGGCTGGAGGAGCAGCCCGTGGGAAAGGGAGATAACACACACAGGGAGGGAGCCCTGGGGCCGGGCACACCCCACCGACACACCGCGAACCCCGCTGCCACCGAGCGCCGAGGGAGGCTGCAAACCAGGCCGCTGCATTTTTAAACCACACCGGGGGTTTAAGGAGGGGCGGGAAGGGGAAAGGGGAGGGAAAAGGGTAAGGGGAAAACAGGGGAAAAGGAGAAAGGAGGAAAGGAAAAGGCAGCTCCCCCGCCCCTGTGCTCTCACATCCCGGCCGGGCCCTTTCCCGTGGCACCGGGCAGGGTCGCAGAGCCCATACCCAGGGACAGGGGACCGCGGGCACCGCACCGCCCGCCCCGGCCCTGCGGCCGCACCGCGAGGCCGCGCACTGACCCCACGATGGAGACGAGCGCGGCGGCCACCATCAGGTAGTTGGTCTGGTAGTAGAGCAGGTTGCTGACCACGCGGTTGTTCCATTTCGAGATGTCCTTGAGGTCGGGCAGGGCGAAGCGGTCCGAGCCGGGGAAGAAATCGTCCCAGGCCCGCAGCGGGGCCACCTGCACCTCCATGGCCGCCGCCGCCGCCGCGCAGGCTCGGGAGCGCCGGGCACCGCCCCGGGGCGGCTCCGGCACCGACAGCGACGGCGGTACCGGGGCGGCACCGGCACCGACAGCGGCCGCGCTCCGCTCCGGCCCCGCCGCTCCGCGCTGCTGAACCCGAGAGCGAACGAGCAGCAGCACAAGCGACGGGCGTGTGTCACCGCCCAGGGCTGGCAGCTGACAGGGGCTGCTGTCAATAACCGCTGTAAATTCATTGTTCCTTCAGCTAGTGGTGATGCACGTAGGGCATTCACGTGGCGAAGCCGCTTGGCATCGTCTGTGAAACAAGGGGTGAGCGGGGAGGGCACCACGAGAAGTGTCAGCCCCGGCCAAGGGGGCACTGCGGGGTATCCCATGGCAGGGGGGCTCTGCTAGTGGGGTTGGTGTCTTCAAGCTGAATTTTCTGTCTTCACGCTGATCTTTCTCACCTTTTGCAAAGTAACTGATGCCGCCTGATAATTTCGACAATAGAATTTGCCTAATGAAAAGAAGAACTTTGGGTTTCAGGCATTGCGTCAGATTACATCACCTAAATAAATATGCATGAGGAGGGCGGAGAATATGTAGTATGTGGGCGGGTTCACGTAAATTTTACTATATAATAGATAGAACTTTTTACCCCTTGGGGTGTTTGATTTGCGGAAACTTCTGCCTGTGCAGATTAAACAATGTCTCCTTTCTAAACCAGACTCTGTTTAGAGAGCTCCTAAAATGGGCATTAGGGTGACCGTACCTTTGGAGGGAAAAGTTGGTGCCAGCAGCTGTGGTGTTTTGACCCCATGTCCATGTTGGAACACTTGTGTTTTCAGGCTTTCACACTTCAGCCTCCATGGCTTGAGCATCACACAGCACCCAGGGTTTGCTGCACTACCGTGCATCAAAATCCTTCTCCAAATGTAAGCAGTCTGGCTAGCACTTGCTTCTCACAGCTCCATCCCTGAAGGATTTACATCCCTGAAGTTTGGAAACCCAAGACTTGAGCACAGCCCAAGTTAGTCCTGCTCATCAGCTTCCTGGCCTGCACTGTTCTGGTTTATGCCTGGTCCCTGCCCAGGGAATGCTGGTAAGACAAAAGCCATTGGGGCAGGCAGTGACCAGCCCAGTGATCACATTTGGGTTCCAGCCTTCCTGAAGGCTTTAAGGCATCATGATCTCCATACTTTGTCCCTGAGGATGCTCTCCATGGCTCCCAGGAAGTTCTGAGTCTGGAGGAGGCCAGAGCAGCTCTGCTGTGAGGAAAGGCTGAGGGAACTGGGATGGTTCAGCATGGGGTGACCTAATGGTGGCCTTCCAGTACCTGAAGAGAGGCTGCAACAAAGATGGAGAGAGACTATTTACATTGGCCTGGAGTGATAGGACAAAGGGGAATGGCTTCAAACTGATGGACAGTAGGTTTAGATTAAATATTAGGAAGAAATGCTTTCCTCTGAGGGTGGTGAGGCCCTGGCACAGGTTACCCATATAAGCTGTGGCTGTTCCATCCCTGGAAGTGTTAAAGGCCAGGTTGGACAAGGCTTGGAGCAACCTGGGGTAGAGGAAGGTGTCCCTGCCATGACAGGGGTGAAACTGGATGGGCTTTGAGGTCCCTTTGAAGCCAAATCATTTCAGGACTCTGTGACCATCAGAGAGGCGGGCGCAGCGAGATCCCTGGGGTGCGGGCAGGCAGGACGGGAGGGAGCGGAGGTGTCCCCGCCGTGTGTCCGTGCCAGTTATCGCCACTATCGGCTCTGTCGCCGCTATCAGCGCTGCACGGGCCGCGCTAAGCCCGCCGGGCCCGGGCCCGCCCCGCCGCTCGCGGGGCACTGTGGGAAGCAGAGGGAACTATGGCGGATGGTGAGGAACCGTAAGTGCCCTGTATGTGCGTGCTCGGCCGGCCCTGCCCCGGGCCCGGGGTCCCCTCTCCCTCCTCCCCGGTCTGTGTAGCGCGATACTGACCCTTCTTTTATTCTCTCTCTTTTAGGGAGAAGAAAAGAAGGAGGCTAGAGGAGCTGCTGGCGGATGGGTTAGTGCGGGGCTGCGGGCGAGCGGAGCAGGGGCAGCGCTTGCTGGGGCGGGGGTAGGTGAGGGCGAGCCGCAGCCCCGCAGGAGCTGAGGGCTGGGAGGAGGCTGCGGGGCCCGCGGGGGAGGAGGGAGCCCCAGGGGAGCTGCCGTAGGTGGGGCAGGGCCCTTGAGCAGCCCGGGCTGGGGGAGAGGAAGCCCCCGGGGAGAGGAGCGGGGCGGGAGTGGCGGGCTCGCAGCTTGGCATGGTGTGCTGAAGAGCTTGGTGAGGAGAGGGGAAAAGCTGCCTGGCCGGTCAGGGACCTGGGAGGGCCTCTAGGCTAGAAGCAGGTGACTTAAGCTTTTGGCTGAAAATTTAAAATCCAGACTGCAGAACAGTTGTCTCTGCGCATTAAAACTCTTAAAAAACCTACGCACCTGCCTTAAAGGCTGTGAAAATTGAGAAATCTTGAACATCATCTGCTTCCATCCCTTACTATCCCATTCCATTGTGTCCCCTGGGTCAGCAGGCAGGCCTGCCTGGGCTCTGGCAGTGCATGTGTGTGGGGATGGGCCCGCAGCATCCCGGGGCATGTGGGGTGGGAGGGCTGCATGCCGAGTCCCCAAAAGCATGGAGCTTTGGAGATGGGAGGGTGGCAGGGAAAAGTCTGAGCTTAAAGCGATAAAAGGACTGTGGTGCTCTGATGTTTCAAACAAAATTCAAAATGAAAGTAACTAATTGAAATAAATAAGAATGTTGTTGAACTCTTGTACCTGGTCGTGCTGTAACAGCACAACAAATAAACACTTGAGAAAATTGTCTGTGAAATAAAACATAAAATATCAGGTTGAGTTACAGATGTTTTTCAGATCTCCACAATGTCCAGCCCTCTAAAAAATGAATGGTAGGCTAATTGCAAAAGTGAAACTAGATCTTTGTATTTTCATCAATTAGGAAGGGAAATACACACCTAAACAGAAAAGGAGTGCTGCTGTTTAGTAGCTGTTTATAGGGACTATATAAAAGAATTTAAGAACGTGTTCTTAATGTGACCAAACACAGCTTCTACACTCATTTTCAGAAACGCTAAAAACTGTAATATCCATAGAAGCAGTTTTTGTGCTGTTTGTTGACCCATTTTATTTGCTTAAGTCAGTGCTTAATGCACCTCCTGAAATCTCTTTTACAGCAGATGAGGAGTTCTGCAGAGAACCATTATTTACACCATTTCCCATTATGTGAAATATGTGTATTTTCACATTGTTGTGAAAACTGGAGGAGATACAGAAGTGCATCTGAGGTCGAAAGACCCTTATGAATTCAAGTAATTTTTGTAGGTTTTATTTAACTGCTCATGTAGTGAGTAAGTTCCCTCAACAGTTAATGAGGAGAGTTCAGTCTGCAATCAAATTATCATAGAACCCTGGAATGGTTTGGGTTGGAAGGGACCTTAAAGATCATTTTGTTCCAACCCACTGCCATGGGCAGGGACATCACAGGTGAATTATGATTTATTTATTTCTGCAGTTTAGGGAAGTTTTCCCCTGTTACTGAAAATCTTTTGCAGACTCCATTGCCTCTAAGTTCACTTACTTTGGCACACTGTGTTGTCCAAGTTCTGAATTCTGTGAAGATAAAGGAACTCACTCCAGATGTTTTCACCACATTTACCTTTGATTTTGAGATGAGTTTATTGTTATAATAAATTCTGAACATTACCCAAGAGTTATTAGACAAGTGCTTTTCATAGTGCTTCATAGGAGAAAGCAGGTGGAGAAAGATAGGAGAAAACACTTTATCAGTGGTGACACATCCTTTGCTACTCAGGATTGGCTCTTTTATAATGAGCCTAGTTTTATATTAACGTAGAACATAATCATATTTATTGAGTTTCACTTCCCTATTTATTTAATGGGGAAGTAGGTGTTGATCTTATACTAGAACAATACTTGAGAGCTGATTTTGAACTATTCCTGTAAGTCTCTTAAAAATTTAAATCTATATTTCTGTACTATTAAAAGTGACCTGCAAAAGGAGAAAAGGGTATTGGAGTATTTGATGTAAAATTCTGCCTTGAAAATTTAAAGGAAGATAACTGCAAACATTCCTTTTTATTTCAAGTGAGACTGTTACTGCAGACAGGCTTGAGGATACCTGAGAAATGGGGCAGTTCTAATTCCATGGTACCACCTGAGGGTGAAGAACATTCAAGATTCATGTCTTTAAAAAATATTTGTCTAAATAAGCTACCCTGAAGATTCAGAGGATGATGTTGGGGCATGTTACTGTAATTTATTCAGAGCCTCACCATTGCAGTTGCAGACTGATAAGTCTGTAAAAAAAATACAAAAATACAAGACTTGACTGATGAAAAAACAATCACCCTCGAAATTGAAAGGAACAAGCTCTTTATGTGTTTCCTCTTTAAATTGGAGGGAAATAAAAGTAATAAGACTTGGCCCTTTTTAAACTGCAGGTCAACTTTTACTAGTAACAGTTAAATCAGTGGGTTTATTGAAATGCCTGGCTTGTTTTTCCCCTCTGTGCATATTTATATTATTGCTTTCTAGTTCCACAAATAAAACCCACTCATGCAAATACTCATGTGCATAACTTACAGGCATAAAGAATATGCAGATGCATCTGTACAAATGATCAATAATTGAGGTGTTGTTTGCATAGCAAGTTGGAGGTGTGGCTTTTGCTGTGTGATGTTGCAGCTGAATTTACTGTGTTCTGTGCAGAATGGCTGTTGATGGTGGGTGTGGGGACTCTGCAGACTGGGAAGGTCGCTGGAACCATGTAAAGAAGTTCCTCGAGCGATCTGGACCATTCACACATCCCGATTTCGAGCCAGGCACTCAAGTGAGAAAGACTTCATTTCAATCAAGTATCTGTAGAGTGTGTTGCAAATTAATGTGAGCAGGTTCATTAATTGACCACCAGCAGTGTGTGGGTACTGAAGCTGCATGAAAAGCTTGTGTTTTAATCAATTGAACACTATAGTCCTTGGAGATAATGTTGTTGTATTCTTTTTATAAGTTTGTATTTTTAAGTTGTACACTGTCAACTTTAAGCTTGCTGTTACCATATATAAAAAAATAGTAATGTATGAATTATGCTGTTTTTGAGTTTCACATGAAAAATAGCAGCATTTGAATCTCCATTTTTAAGTAATTTGATACAGGGAGGAATTTATTGTACTTGAAGAAATTAGAGTTAATATGTATACTTTGGGAACGGGATAAGGTGTGTAGTAGGGTAGACTATTTTAAATATTTCTTCTGCTTTTCTTCTTTTGTTGTACATTTTGTTTCAGAGCTTTTGGTTGAAAGTATTTTCCTGTTACCTTTTTAATGTACTGTTCCATTATTTATTAGTTGGAGACTGGGGTGAAGCAGAACAGTTCACAGAAAACAGTTATATATTTAACATTTCCAATTCTTTCTGTCCAGCAATGTTGTCTGTATAGATTTATTTTATATAATATATATGTGAAATAGCTGAAGAAGGAAAGCATTATCACCTTAAACTAAATAATAATAAGAGTGGACCTTGCTTTTTTCATGGTCAAAAGTAATATAAAAGTAATATATTGGTATCAGCAAATGTCTTGGTTCTCTCTAAGTGAGGATACAGGAACTGCATGAACTCAACAACTGATTAAAGTCCAATGTGTAATTACTCCTGCAAATGCAAAGCTGCTTTATCTGTAACTCAGTAGGCACTGAACATTTATGGTAACATGTTTGTAAGGGTTATGAAGTAAAGCACAAATTGTATTAATTTTTTGTTTTATGTTTTCTGCAGGCCCTTGATTTTTTGTTAAGCACATGTAAAGTGCTAGTTATTGGAGCAGGAGGGTTAGGATGTGAACTCCTGAAAAACCTGGTAATTATTGTGTTTTAACCCTTTTCTTCTTTGAATTTTCTCTGTTTCTTTTTTTCTTTGACAAAACTGTCTTTTTTAATTAGCTAATTTTGCAGTTCTGGTTGTATATAGCTACTAGAATTTTAAGTTCTAATCAACATGTGTAAAATACATGTTGATACAGACAATAAAGATAAAGAATGCACTGGAAAGGTGGTATTTTCATTTGTTGCATGTTATTTATTCAGCTATCTCAAAGCTTGTCTTGAGTTATAACAAGTTGCTTTGTATGAAGAATAGCCAAAAGTTCATGTGCAGCCTTATATCCAGTCTGATATTGGTGATTTTCCCTAATTACCGGATCTAGGGAAGTGAAGTCAACTAAATGAAGACAAATCATGCTTATAATGCTACAAAGTGTTTGAAATGCAAAAGTTTAATTATCCTGTTAGTGTGGTTTTTATCCTCACAAGCACTCATTTATCTCAGTGTATCAGTGTTATGATCCCATTTGAGTTTGGTAGTTTGGGCTATTACTCTGCTTTCCCATGTTTCTATTTAAGAACAAGGATTTCTGTTGCATGAGATAGCTTTGTTTGTTCAGAAAATGTAAAAGGAAAAGTTTCAAAGTCTTTACATTTAAAACGATGGAGTCTTAAAGGAAAATTTAAGTCATATTTTGTATATCATTCAAATTTTTTAGAGTCACTTCAGAACATCACAGCTCATTTCTTTTCTCCAAACCCCACGTTTTACAGCATTTATTTCCCTTTAACTGCAGTTCACATTGTGTCTTTGTGTGTGACTGATGTTGCTACTTGACCAGATCAGACCCACAATACATTTTTAAGGCAATTTTACTGTAAAGTTATTTCCCAGATGTAGTGATCTCCTGAATACAAATGGAAAGAGGCAGAGCTTCTGTCAGAGGTTCAGTGTGTTCTTAGATAGGGAGGTGATTTTTGTGCTTGCCCTCTCCTTCAGCACTGAATGCCACGAGGAATGCTGCCTTGTTTAGAACTGTGATATCTGGGTCAATAGGCCAGACTCATTTATGTGAAAATATCCCAAACCTCAACAGGAATTTTTAAAAAGCCTTTTAAAGGAATTAAACTTTGTTTTTCCTATTCCTGCCAAGCATGGAAGTGCTTATGGTATTTGATTAAATTCTGTGCTTGTTTAACTCAGTGGGCTCTTTTGATTTACTCCAGCCATGAAGAAACGCTGCAGTTTGCCCTTATAGATCAGCCTACTGTTGGCTTTCCTGTGTTAGCATTAGGTAGTCCAGAGCAATATTGCCTTCAGGAGAGCATTGTCTTTGACTTTGGAATGTTATTAATTCCATCTGTCTGATACCAGCATTAGCAGCCCCACAAACCCCTTTGAACAAAGAATGACCCTGTACCTGTCTGCTCAGGCAATGAGGAGCAAACACAGTTGTTCCTTCAAAGGTTGCTGTTTTGGCATGTGAAGTGAATTCTGGAGCTTTGTGAGCATTTCATTTCCTGTTAAATGAAGCTGACCTTGTCTTTTCCCAGGCACTGTCTGGCTTCAGACAGATCCATGTTATTGACATGGATACTATAGATGTTTCTAACCTTAATCGACAGTTTTTGTTTCGGTGAGTGATGTTTTACATTTTCACTGTTTAACTTCTGGGTTTTTTAAAATGTGCCTAAATAAAACATGTTAATACATTCATTATTTTGGTTGGACAAGAGGTCATTAAAGATTACTGGACCTTCATGTCACAATAGTACTCAGAATTAACTAAAAATTGCATATGGTTTCTTCTTATTTTGGGCTCTGTGGCATGAAGAAAATCAATCTGTGTTCTTGCCATTCCAGTACAGCTAATGACTATTGGAAAAGGTGACACCAAGGAATAAATGCACACAGATTGAGATTTCAGATTTTTCTGGTACCTTTTTCATCCAAGTACAGTGAACAAAAAAAAAAATAATCACTGGATGGTTTTGGTGCTGATAGCCGTAGTTCATTCTAAGACTCTCACATCTGATGCTTCTGGTAACTTTTTCATCCAAGTACAGTGAACAAAAAAATATCAGTGGATTTTTTTGGTGCTGATAACCATAGTTAATTCTAAGACTCTCACATCTGATGCTTTACAGGGATTCTGGAATAGTTTGGGTTGAATGCCATAATATGATCCAATTAAATACATTGTTCTGAAGTAACAATTAGCCACTCAATTTGGTATTGCAATGTATATAGACTGGAAAGACAAAGTGTGCTAAAATCAAGCTTTTGGGATTGCTTGGGTTTTCCCAGAGCGAAGGATGTGGGGCGGCCGAAGGCAGAAGTGGCAGCAGAGTTCCTGAACAGCCGCGTTCCCAGCTGTGCTGTGGTACCGTATCCTTTCACAGGGAGGCCTGAAGGCTTCTGTACCCTAGAAAACTCTGTGGGAGGTAAGAGTATCTGAAGTATTTTGCTGCCATCCTGTTTCTCATACAATAAAGGACACATTCATTCAGCTGGTGAGTTGAGAATTCTTTCTCCGTCCTATTAACATACAGGGAATCTGCATGGGAAAGGCTCAGAGATGATTTTGTATTTTTCCACTGAGTCTTTTTATTCAAGTGCAATATGGTAATTTTCACTGAGATACTGGAATTATTCACCAGAGAGTTTTGAGTAAGCACTGGTAGGAGGCATTAGTTTATAAACAGAGCAGCACTTACTGATAAAGGACTTTGTGAGAGCACATATTTTGAGCTTCCTAAATATTTCACCTGCTGAACTTTGCTGTTTAGAACTATTCCATTGTGCCCTTTACTAGTTTTGTGAGATGTTACAGCTTCAGCTGTGGGAATTTAATCTCAGATCACAGTTTTTTAGGTGTTGTATAGAATTACAGTAATAAATTAGACAATACTTTGGCTTTAGGATAGCAAATAGAAAACAATAAACTTAACTATGAATATATTCCTTTACTGAGCTTGCATTCAGATATTTTAAAAAGATTCAAGACATGGATGAAAGCTTCTATCGACGTAAGTGGCATTTGTTTCCCTGACAAACACCCACAGGTGCTTTGGGGACCCTTGCAGATGTTGCTGCTCACTGCTTTTCCTGGTACTTTGCTGCTAATTATTTTAGTCTTCCACAGTATGTTGGAAGTAGAAGTAACACATAGACAAAATTTGAATACACCTGTGATACAGGCAGTGTGGGGGAGATAGCTGAGCTACAGTCACTGTCCCTGTTATGGACAGAATACTGTGCTTGTCTTGGGAAGTCTGCATTAGTGTAGATTTTGAATAATGTTTTTTTCTCCCCAGAGTTTCATATTATTGTTTGTGGGCTGGACTCTATAATTGCAAGAAGATGGATAAATGGCATGCTGGTAAAGTTTTCAATCTTCTTAATACCTGATTATTGCTTGAGTTTAGATGACTAAAATTAAACATACTTGTGTAGAATGTGTCATGAGAATGAATGAGGGCTGTTGAAACTCACAGCTTTCTGTATATCTGTTTTCTTTCTGTGAGCAGGATGAAATGCAGGCTCTCTTACCTGCCCTTTTCTTGAGAGTGTTAGCCAACACCTGTGCAGTGCCCTGCAGGGATAGTGTCATAGTTAGGTTACATTGCTTGTGGCCTTCTGCAGTCAGCTTTTGAAGGTCAAGACAGAAAGCTCCAGAGCTGCTCTGGATGCTCCCACTGTGAATTTTTTCTTCACTACCCAAACAGTATTTATTATGCTGCAACTTGTAAATGCCATTATTTGGAGGTGCACTGTTACAGAATTCAGTGACCAGAAAATTGGTAATTTTATAATTGTGAATTTGTTTGTAAAACAGTGATCTGGAGTATCTACCTGTATTAAAAAAAAAAAAGGAAAAGACAAAAGCAAAACAACAAGTCACAAATCAAACCTTCAACCAAACCTTCAGCCATTTGTTCTGATGAACTATAAGAACATATATAGCAAATAATAGCATTTATCAGGGGAGTAAGGGGAGGAGGTAGAGGGTGAAGGTGGTTGATAAAGTCTTGTGCACTGACAAATAAGTAGTGTTTTATATACACTTAAAATAAACTGTACATTAAGCATTCAATAGTTGGGTGTTGCTTTAAGAATAAAATTGTAGGATTTTTTTTTCTTCCTGCAACTTGTTTAAAAACCCAAACCAAACAAAAACCAACCCCCCACCCCCTTTCTTTGTTAGATGTCATTTTTGCATTATGAAGATGGTGTCCTGGACCCAAGTTCCATCATCCCCCTGATAGATGGAGGGACAGAGGGTTTCAAAGGCAATGTCCGTGTGATCATTCCTGGGATGACAGCGTGTGTTGAATGCACACTTGCACTTTACCCACCACAGGTAACTCCCCCAGTGAAATTGCCATCTCTTCATATTCCTCTGCCTTGCTGGTTTCTTTTCTTAGTACTACACCTAATGTATGTTGGTTTCTTCTGGTTTTCCTCCCCTGCCCAACCAGGTCAATTTTCCCATGTGCACCATTGCATCCATGCCCAGACTGCCAGAGCATTGCATTGAGTATGTCAGGATATTGCAGTGGCCAAAGGAACAGCCTTTTGGAGGTAATTAATATATTGTAATGGTGCTAAATGAACATTTCTCCTTTTAATTAACTTCAGTTGGGTGTATGCTTTTAATAAAACAGTCCTGACTCTTAACCTTGTGTGGTTCATTGTCATTGAATCTAAGCCTCCTCTGAGCTGGAGATGGATTTTCTCTTCTTGAACTCACTCTTCAGTTCCATATTTGCTCCTGTTTCTCACACTGCACAGTGTCTTTCCTGAATTGAAATGTAACCTGTAACAGCTCTGTAAATTGTGCAGTGATTATAGTTTGTGTTAAAACTAAAGATGTTTGTACAAATAATACTTTGGTTATTTAAAATGTCAAGTTTCAATAGCTTCATGGGGTATTCATTATAAATTTAACAAGGATTTTTTTAGACCAAAAGAATGCTGTGTTTCAGAACTTTTATAATTGCAATTTATCTGTAAATTCTTTACTGTAGAAGGTGTTGCATTGGATGGAGATGACCCTGAACATATACAGTGGATTTACCAGAAGTCTTTAGAAAGAGCATCACAATTTAACATTAAAGGTGTTACCTACAGACTCACCCAAGGTAAGGGGATGGCATTTCACCAAGTTGTGGCATTTGCACCTAGGCTGGATTGGCATTCTTTGTATTTGTTATGACTAAGCTGGCAGCTGTGCAGGGATAATTCTCCTCACCCTTAAAACAGAAACAAGCAGCTTGTTTCCTGTGCCAGCACAAATATTTTTATGACAAATCAGATGTTCAGGCATTCATGATGAATCAGAGGAACCTATCTGGGATAAAGCTGAACATTCTTTTTGCTATTTTATTTTTAACTTGGAGCAGCTCCACAGTTTACATTACATGGTGACCACTCTTGCTGGTTCAAAGAATAAAAACAAAGGGACTTGATTGTCTTTTTTAGCAACATTTTGTGCCAGTTCAGGCTGGTTAAGTCTGTGGCATCTGTTCCTCTCTGCTGTCCTTGCCTCTGTTCACATGCAAGTGCAGTATTGCTGACACTCATTTCATCAGCATTTCAAACACTAACCAAATAGAAAACTCAACTGTCTTTCCTTTGTGCATTTCCCAGTTTAACAGGAAAAGAACAGTTTTAATTTTCCCTGCTAAATGCAGAACACTTGCTTTCAGAGTTTGTTCAGTAGTTCTCTTTGTTTGATACCTGCTTTTTTTCAATGTGCTTGATCCATTGCTAAAATAAAAAAGTGCCCAAGTACTGCAGCAGCATCCCATTATACATGTTTGTTACAGAAGTTCCTGGACACCTGAAAGTACTTTTGGAATCACCCTTTGAAATTATTCTGTTTAAATTAGTCTCTCAATAGAGTTTCTTAGAAAACCCAGAGCTGTATGTTTTGTTTTTACAGGGGTGATTAAACGAATTATTCCAGCAGTAGCTTCTACAAATGCAGTAATTGCAGGTATGCTGTAAGAACTCATTTCACTTCTACTTTACTGACTTGAGAATTTTGTGGGACAAAAAATTTGGAATTGAGAACCTGGAGAGGATAATAGTAAATTTTAAATGTGTCTGGTTTATTCTTACAGTCATATTTCTGTTTTCCATAGAGAAACTGTAAGTGACTGAATAAATGTTATCACTCTGGGAGAGAGCAAAAGCATTTAAGGCTGGGGAGAAAAATTGACACAGTACATAGGCTTGAAACAGTCTCAGATTAGTGCCAAATCTATGGTGTTAATGCACAGAACTACCAGCTGCATTCAGATGTTTATTTTTCTCTTTGTAGATTGTTATACTTGATTGTTTCTGTCACTTTTTGTCCAGCTGTGTGCTGTCTGCATGTCTGGTAGAGCTAGGTGAAGAAATTCTTTTTTCTCATTGCAGCTGTTTGCGCCACGGAGGTTTTTAAGATAGCCACAAGGTATTTAATTTCTTATTAATTAATTAATTAATTACAGACATGATTTCCAGCAGAATGCCATGTATCCACGCTGACATATTTGTCATTACAGTGCATATGTTCCTCTTAACAACTACTTGGTGTTCAATGATGTGGATGGATTATATACATACAGTTTTGAAGCTGAAAGAAAGGTTAGTGCCATTAAAGGCTTGAAGGAATTTTTCCTTGATTTGTTTTTATGCACTTTGTGTGTATTTCTGAACCTCAGTATTGAATCAGTTGGCCCCTAGCACTGAATAATAATATTTCTGAAGCTTTAACAATGGAAACTACAGTGTTACTGGTCTGCTATTTCTGCAAAGTAGAGCCACAAAATAAGATTTTCAAACCTAAGATGACTCATGGGCAGATGATCTAAATAAGAGGTTATGGCAAAAATTGATCTGAAAGTTTGTAATATTGGATTTAATGTCAGATTAAATTTGTCATTCATAAATACTTAGGTACTGTTGGGAGCCAGTCAGTGACAGACTCCAGAAGGAAATGGGTTTTGTCATTAATATTTACAACCATTAATATTTCTAGAGGTAAAATTTCAGAAAAACACAACATAAACACTTTATAGACCTTACTAGCAGCATTTCTAAAATCATCTTTAACCTGATGTGTATTCTTGTGCTGTTTTGTGGTAGGAGAACTGTCCAGCCTGCAGCCAGCTTCCCCAAAACATAGAGATTTCCCCATCAGCTAAATTGCAGGAGATCCTGGATTACTTAACAAATAATGCTTCATTGTAAGTTGCAACCATTCTGAGTAATTTGATAATTTGTTGGTTTATTACTTATAAAAGGTAATTTTAAAATGTGTTTTTTAACCTGATTTCCTGGTTTTGTTTTCTTCTGTTTGTTTGTTTTAAAATGTTTTATATATAGGCAGATGAAATCTCCTGCAATCACAGCAACTATGTATGGGGGAAATAAAACACTTTATTTACAGGTAATCTGAACATACATAATTGATCTTAATATTCTGAATGTGCTTAAATTTACTGAATTTGGAAAAAAAATTGTCCTTTTTTTTTGTTTTAATTTGCAGACAGTAGCTTCAATTGAAGAACGAACAAGGCCAAATCTTTCCAAGACACTAAAAGGTATCCTGGAGCTGTCAGGTGTTGATTTTCAAGTTAGAGAAAGTCAGTTTCACCCCTCTGTATGGATATTTAGGTTTATTTTGCATTATGCAGTAGAATTTGCTTCATTGTCTTTTTACTTTCAATACACATTGAATTTTAGTTTCACATTTCTCAGGTATATTAATTGTTTAAAGGTGAAGTGCAGGCAGATGGACAGAATTTACTTCTGTAAATTTCACACTGTCCAGCAGAGTTTTATATATATTTCTCAACAAGGTCTGTTTCCTGGTTAAATTTGATTAATATTAATTTAGCCAGTAAGCTGTTTGCAGCTTTATTTAATCACATTTACAGTTTGTGAGGATAGCAATTCTAATTTTTTTGGGCTTCTTGAAAAGGCAAAGCACATGGTTTAATTAAATTAATTTAGCTTTTCTTTCTGTTTCAGAACTGGGGCTTGTGGATGGCCAGGAACTTGCAGTTGCTGATGTTACTACACCACAGACTATGTTGTTCAAACTTCACTTTACCACTTAATTTATTCATAAGTAAAGTGCAAATACAGCAAGAGAAGTCTGTCCCCACCTTATAAAATAAACATACTCTGTGGGTGTTAAGGCAGCCTGAAATGTTCCTGTTAGTGCCAGCATGGTTGAAGGTTAGGAAATCTAAATGAATCACCATATTTCAGAATTGTATGTAGAAGCCAATATTTGGTGGATTATATTTGTATAAATGCTTATTCATGTACAGACCTCTGATGTATAGAAATACACTTTTCCCAGGTTTTGCTGTCAAAATGTTCATGCTAATGTACTTTCAAACACATGGAACTTTAAGGTGGCCAAAAGTCTTGTTTTCAACATGTGTGCACACATATATGCAAAGAGATGATGTTTTTAAAAGGAACCACAACAATCTGGTTATAAGTTTAGCACTCCTGAGATTTAACTGAGTCACCTTAAACCAAAGGAAGCAGTAGATTAAAATGAGGATTTCCCTCTTATTTGGCATTGATTTGATCAATGTTATGGAAGCTGTTAAATATGGAAGAGATGGCTTTGTTTACAAGAAACACAAAAGGAGGAAATTATCAACTGTACATGAAAATACAGGTGTGTCTCTTCACTGTCCCCAAGCAGCCATCATGCACAGCATTGCAAAATTATGTTCAAATATCATTGGTGCTGTTAAGGTATTTATTAATAAAAAAATCAGAAAGACACCCGAGTCTGTGGCTTTTCTGTGGACATTCAAGAGCATTTATAACCTCCATTAAAAATTCTGGGGCATCATTTGGCTGCTTTAGTCAGAGACTTAAGGAGTGCCAGTGAATTCTAGTTTGATGTGTTAGCCGTGTTTGAAGTTCACAATTTTTTAACTATGAACTGCATAGTTTAAAAGGACGAGGATTAATGGATACAAATTGAATGAGGGGAAATAGGGGAATAGGACAAGGAGTAGTGGGTACAAATTGAGTGAGGGGAAATAGGGGGATAGGATGGGGAGAAATGGGTACAAACTGAACGAGGGGAAATGGGGGGATAGGACAAGGATTAATGGGTACAAATTGGAAAAGGGGAAATTTGGGCTAGATACTCGGAAGAAATTCTTTCCTGGGAGGGTTGAGAGGGGCTGGCACAGGTTGTCCAGAGGAGCTGCGGCTGCCCCACCCCTGGAAGTGCTCCAGGCCGGGTCAGCTGGGGCTTGGAGCGGAAGGTGTGTGTGTCCACGGCAGGGACTGGAACCGGACGGTGTTTAGGTCCCTTCAGCCGCTGAGCCGCAGCTCCGGAGGCGCTGTGAGGGCGGGCGCGGTGCCCCGGCCCCGCCTCCCGGACGTGCCGGGCCGGACGCGGCTGCGCCGGGCCCGGGTGCGACGTGGATCCGGCGGCGCCTGCGCGGGGCCCTCGCTCCGCTCCGCTCCGCTCCGCTCCCTCAGCGCCGCGCCCGGCCCGGCCCGGCCCGGGGCAGCCGCGGGGAACGGGCGCTGCGGAGCCGCCGAGGATGAGCTGGTTCAACGCCTCGCAGCTGTCCAGCTTCGCCAAGCAGGCGCTGTCGCAGGCGCAGAAGTCCATCGACCGGGTGCTGGACATCCAGGCCGAGGAGACCCCCTGGCCCGACGCCGTCATCCCCGACTACGGTGACGGTAAGGGCTCGGTCCGGCCGCCGTGCCGAGCCTCGCGGCCCCGAGCCTCGCCCGCCTCCTCCGCTGTCTCCCCCTTACCCTGGGGAGGTTTAACCGGCCCTCCTCCCAAAGCCGCCCCGGTTTTTATAAATCAGAGCCCCCTGTGGTTCAATAATCCAAGTTCTGCTCCCTCCCGTTCTGTGTGACACCGGCACAAGCTCAGCTCAGAGCCTGGCTGGTGTCACCAGTGTCCTGCTTTTATCACATACGTAGCACTGAGCTTCATATCCCTGCTTCGCGAGACGTTATTTATTTATATTTTGTTTTCTGAGGGGCTAATAATTGGTGAAAACTCAGTAATATAAAAGGGGAAATCATGCTGTTTTCAGAGGCTTCCATGGATTCACTCTCTGCAACAGGGAGGGCAGAGGAGAAGCTGAAAGTCTGGTCAATGTGAACCAAATGAAATTTCCACTTTTCGTGGCTTCCAGTTCATAATCCTCCAACATCTTTCGAAAGGAATGTGCTGGTGGAAAAGTTGTCATGGCTGTGAGGAAGTGTCTCCCCTGTGCGTGTGCTAATGGAGAGCCTGAAGGAATGGTCAGCCCTAAGCTGCTGTTTGGAAGGGAGAGAGCAAAAAAGAGCCCTTGTATTAGAAACTCCCCCAAAATAATATAGTAATAATAATAATAATAATAATAATAATAATAATAATAATAATAATAAGGGAAATTATATGAGAAATAAAGTCATCTGGAATCAGTGTCATTGCTACAACTATATCTAGAAAAACTACACATATTTGGAGGAGGAGGAGGTTGTTTCCAGGTGAAGCCACAGCAGAGTGAGATTTCTGAAACTGAAAGCTGTAGCAACTGAAAATGTTTTCCAGGTCGGTTGCTCAGCAAAGGTCAATTTGGGATGTCTTTATCCCTTTGAGGGCTTGGCAGTCATATAAGTGGTCTGGTGTCATCTTAAAATGCAGAAATCATTTATAGAAAACTCTGTCATGCTTAATTTCTCAAAGCTCTAGACTTGTCCAAATTTTTAAAATTTTATTTGTATCTTAGTGTTTGTGATAGCTCTGTAATTTGTAAGAAGAGCAGCAAAGATCAGCCTGCATCTGGTTTTGAGGGAAAACCTTCTTGTTCTTAAGAGATGTCAAAATATGTTCTAAATGTTAACTCAGCTTTTTCTGAAGCTGTTGAATCATGGACAAGGTATCAATAAGTGAGATGTTTGTAGTAATAAATCACATGTTTGTAGTATTTTGGGCAATGAAAACAGTAATTTGGATTTGAGGCCAACAGCTATCAATTGTTCTGAAAGTAGAAGCCAGCTTTAAATATTGTAACTCAGTTTTTAATAGATGCTGCTGTATAGAGTGAGTTTGTTTTTAAGTAGCCTGAAATAGTTATGTTACCCAGATTGTATTTTAGGTACAAAATTGGATACTGTTTTTTGACTTCTCTTTCTTACTTCAGATGCTTCTGAAATTTGATGCTGAAATTCTTGTTCTTGCTGTTGACAAGTCCTGGAAAAGCTGCAAGAAATACAATAATTGGAATTGTTGATGTTGTTTTAGGGCAGCTTCAGAACTGAACAATTCAGTATTTCTCTACAGAAGAGGAAAATTCTCAGCTGGGCTGCTGCTGATTTTTATTGTCAGCTCTATGCTGATGCTTGGTGTATGAGGAAAAATGAAATCTTGTCAGAAACTGAAGGGCAAGAACCCTTCTTACAATGTAAATGCTGCAAATACTCAAAGGTTTTCCACTTCTTCTGTAATGGTGTGTGAAGTGCTTATGTGCTATTTGCAGATAACTTTTAAGACCTTGTAATTTTTTCCTCCTTTTTAATCAGTGTAATTCTCCTAACTACAGCTTTTCATGTTGTTTTGCCTGGACTCCTTTCACTGTAGGGAAGCAGGAATTTTTGCTTTTGCTTGTAGCCTTCAAAGTGGGGTTTATTTGCCTATCTCCCTTTTTTCCTTTATTTTAGGAACAAATTCTCTCATAAGTGGAGGATGGGACACATCATCCTGGGGCTTGAACTCAACTGCAGAACCCCAGAACCAGCCAGTATCACCCACAGCCATCACAAAGCCCGTGAGGAGGACGGTTGTGGATGAATCTGAAAATTTCTTCAGTGCCTTTCTCTCCCCAACAGACGTTCAGAGTATACAGAAAAACCCAGTGGTGTCCAAGCCTCCAGCCAAATCACAGCGACCCAAAGAGGAGGTGAAAAGCACTTTGAAGGAGTCTCAGCACTTCAGTCAGCTGGAAGGGCCAGTGGCAGCAGAGACAGAGGTCAAGGATTCCTCTGGAGCTGTCCTGGACTTGAAAAGCCTTGATATTCCCAAGGAGAAATTGGAAGAGAATGCTGTGCTTCAGTCTGATGGCCAGCATGAAGCAAGCACAAATGAAGCTACTGACAAAAAGGTGTCCGCTCTAAATTTTGAAGAACCTGAAGATTCTCCTACTGAAAAATCCAGTGTGGGAGGGGATGGAGCAGGGGGTGCACCTGAGGGCACTGCTCAGCCCCTTGGAGCAGGCACGAAAGACCTGGGTTTGGAGGGGAAGGAGAGAAAGACTGAGGACAGACAAAGCAATACCCCATCACCTCCCATCAGCACCTTCTCCTCAGGCACTTCCACCACCAGTGATATTGAAGTTCTGGACCATGAAAGTGTGATAAGTGAGAGCTCAGTAAGCTCCAGACAAGAAGCTGCAGATTCCAAATCCAGCCTTCACCTCATGCAGACGTCGTTCCAGCTCCTGTCCACGTCTGCCTGCGCGGATTATAATCGCTTAGAGGACTTCCAGAAAATGACTGAGAGCTGTGGCTCCTCGGATGCCTTTGAAAGAATTGATTCATTCAGTGTGCAGTCCTTGGACAGCAGGAGTGTCAGTGAAATAAATTCAGATGATGAGTTATCAGGCAGGGCTTCTGCTTCGGCGTCTGTCGCTGTCAGTCCTTCCGTGCCAAAGGCAGAAACGGTTGACGCCCTGAAAAATAAATCTGAGAACTTGAATGATGCTCCTGTGCTGCATGCTGAGGAGGCTGAGATGGAAGAGAGTGGGAGAAGTGCAACTCCTGTTAATTCTGAGCAGCCAGATGTGGTTTTGGTTGCTGCTGTGCAAACTGTTGAAGAACAGGTGGTGAAGGAGGAGGCCGAGCCCCAGCAGGATGCTGGGGAACCATTGGTAGAACAGGACACTGAAAAGCAAGAGCTTAAAAAGGTAAATAAAACATGTATTGCAAACACACCTTTTAATTGCAAATGAGACTCCTGACATTCCCTTACATTGTCCTGTATCTCCTACATCAGCTTATTTGAATGCATTAATTGATGCTGAGCTATCTGACCCTGTACAAAACTGTCCCTGATATCCTGCAGTGGAACAGAGTGGTAAAATTTCTGATCAGATACTTGTGGGTTTCACCTGACCCACCTGGTTGTCATTGTTGTGAATTCTGAGTAAGGGTGGCAAACAGGAAGCCTAATAAGTCAAATGTGTTATTTTAGTTCTTTGGTGTTTACATTTGCATATTTTCTTGTATTTTTGTTATCAATGTTCAACTTTCCAAAACTTGATATTAAGAAATTATTTTGAGGATGTGACCCAAGAGCTTTTGACTCTGAGTGAAAGTTTTCCTCCCTCATCTGAGGGTATTCTGTTGCTTTGTGCTAATGCTTCACAGAGAAGACCTTCCCATAGAAATTATTCTGTAAAGAACATTGTGAGTCTTCATGTTTAATGTAAGCCATGGTTTTATAGACTATCAGCTCTAGTTAAAAGCTTCATGTAAAATTAAACTGTATCACAGCTGATGATTTTGTTGAGGAACTTACTTGAGCCACATGTGCTGATTTAGTAGGATTTCTACACCTAGAGAAAACAGTTGTCTTTATGTTCAGGTGTGTGGCAGAAACATGATAATCCTGACTGACTTCTGCCCCAAATTCCTGAAACATTGACCAGTTCAATTTTAAATAGTCTTGTGAGGGAATAGGAGGGGGGAGAAGGGAAAGCCTGCCCCTCTTGTGTTTTAATTGTCCCATTAATCTGCTCTGTATCTATAAAACCTTGTCCAGATGATTGATGCATTAACTGAGAAGCTGGAGAAGAGGGAAATTCAGTTATTAAGCACCAGCAAAGAGAGGGCTCGCTTGGAGGAAGCTTATGATAACCTCAAAGAGTAAGTATGAAAATACACCCAGTGCTGTCATTGACTTTGCTGTAATAAAATGTTAGATTATAGATCAAACAAGGAGCTTTGTGACTGGAGCAAAGGTTACAGGGGATGTGCACTGTTTGGGAAAGGTGGCAATAATGATGGCATGTGCTGTGATGGGATTTTTAAACACATGTTATTTTTTGGAGCTAAAATCTCTTTTGGGAGGGGGCTGGGGAAAGAGTTTTCAGTAAGCAAGCAGTAGGAATGACAATGTGGAGAATCAGTCTTGGTTTCTAATAAAGATCTTTATTATAAGACTGGATTCAGCTATTAAGAGAGACTGACTGCTGATACAGAGGGATGATCCTGATTTACTAAGTAAATAGTCAACTTTGTTGACTAAAATGTAGGTAGTGAAGGTGTGGAAGAAGGGCTGGTTTAGGGGAAAACCTGAAATTATTATTTAATTTGGTTAAGTTAAAAGGGGAAAAAGTGGGAAGTTGTATTTACCAGCTCATTGATCAAATACAGAGTTATAAAATTTACAGATATATGATGCTGTTTTTTAATGACCAAATTGATCCTAACTTTAAAAATAGATGAAATAATTTACCCTTTATATGATACAGATTATGGTTAACTAAAAAGGACTTTTTCAAGGAGAAAACATTTAAGCTAAGTCAAACATTTAGTTGTTTTCATGGGTAAACTACTGAATTGATAAAGATCTTTGATTAGGACTTCTGATACATATGTGAGGTTTTTTGACTTTAGCTTATCATGTGTAATATAAGTAAAATACTTCTGAAAAGCATTTAAGGCAACTTGTTGCAAAGTGTTTGGAGTGTCACATACCCATGCAACTGTTCTGAAATGTTCATTTTAAATGCAGTGAAATGTTTAGAATGAAAGAAGAGAGCAGCAGCCTTTCATCTCTTAAAGAGGAGTTTGCTCAGCGAATTGCAGATGCTGAAAAGAAACTCCAACTAGCCTGCAAAGAGAGAGATGCAGCTAAAAAGGTGATTTGGCTTTTTTCATGAAATTAATATTTATTAGTTTATGACACAATTGAATTTCTTGAGGAAAAACAATTAATATTAACCCAGGGAGAAGCATGAGGCTGTTAGTGACCAGCATGAGCTGTTTCCAGCCATCCAGGCTGCTCGGTGTTCAAATCTGTGTTCTTGCATCCATGCTGTCAACCAGCTTGGGGAACTCATTTAATTGGGGAAAAAGAGATTTAATGTGTGGTCTCATTCACCTTGTACCAAATAATTATTTGCATTGGTGAGGGAGATGTGAGGAAGGGGTGAAGAATGGGAATGGCTTCTTTAGAGGATTAGCTGGAAGGAAAATTAAGGGCTGATGGCAGATTGATTTGGAACAAGCAAAGAAATCTACACAGCAGCAAAGTTTATGGGGTTTAAATGTTCTTGACCTGGTGTCACAGCATTTAATTTCTGTAGCTTAATGCAGAGAGGAAACTCAAATCTGACTGAAAACCGAATATTTTTCAGCTGTTTGTCACTGTGTTGACACAGCAGTGAGTTGAACTGGAAAAATTATTCAGTAGCTACGTGTGAATAGGACAGGTTGGTTTTTCTCTCTTGCAAAAGTTTCAAGAAAATTGAATTGATGGGGAAGTTAGAACAAATTGTACAGAGGATTTGCAGAGTTGCAATCCTTGGAGGTTTTTAAAACTTGATGCAATAAGGCTCTGAGCAATCTGTTTTGATCAGATAATCTCCAGAGTTCCCTTCCAACCTAAATTGTTTTCCAAGCAAAGTCTTGTGAGAGGAAGGGCAGAAGAGCAAGGTGATCAGTGTAACTCACTCTGTGTTTTTCTCTCCATGTATTTTAATAAACAATCTTAAGTATTTTATCCTATTATTTAGGAAGTAAAGACTGTTAAAGAGGAATTGGCTACTAGACTTAATACCAATGAAACTGCTGAATTATTGAAAGAAAAAGAAGAGCAAATCAAAGGATTAATGGAGGAAGGTGAGAATTAATTTTTTGTTTTGGTAGTAAAAATGTGTAGGATAGTTTGAAGTGTGGTGGCCTTGCACACAAGCCTTGTTGTGTGGGTAAAAAGTGCTAAATTTGAAGCCTGTTGGATGTTTCTGAATGTTTTAAGCATTTAGTGAATAGCAAAGAGTAACAGGAGGGGTCTGGCAGGTGCAGGTGGCTGCAGAGGTGATTCCTGCAAGATGCAGTAAAAGCTGCTGAGGGATAAAACCAGCATGTGCAGAACAGCATTCCATGTTCCATTCAGAAGAAATCTAATGAGGGCATTGTTCATGGCATTTCTACAGTGTCTGCTTTAATACTTCTTAATTTTGGAATTGAATTATAGATACTAAATGAGAAGATAAATTTTTTTCTAACATGATGAGCTCACTTGCTTAATTTTCAAAGCCTTTTACATCCTATCCTCTCTCACTGTAGCTCAGTGTAGCAAAGGTATCTCAGGATAAGATAGCTTTAAATTTAAGAACTTGCATGAAAAATTGTAAGAACAAGTATTTCCATATTTCCTGTAGTATTATTTTCATGAAGCTAAAGAGCAAATTTGATGTGAATAGAGACAATCCATAGGATATCACCAATATGCACTGGCTTCATGTTCAATTTCTTCACAGGAGAAAAACTTTCCAAACAGCAGCTGCAGAATTCCAACATTATTAAGAAATTAAGAGCCAAAGAGAAAGAGAGAGAAAATGTTAACACAAAACAGAGCAAGAAGATTAAGGAATTGGAAGAGGAGTTGCAGCATTTAAAACAGGTAAGATAGTTGTTGAAATTTTTTTTTTAGAAGTTTTTATGTTAGCTGCAAAATTGCCTTTTGGGAATGCTCTTGATAAATTGACTTTTTTTTTGTTTTCTGGAGACATCTTTGTTTCATAGAATCCCAGAAGGGTTTGGGTTGGAAGGGCCCCTTAAGCCCATCCAGTTTTATCCCCTGCCATGGGCAGGGACACCTTCCACTGTCCCAGGCTTCTCCCTGCCCCATCCAGCCTTGGACACTGCCAGGGATGGGGTAGTCTCAGTTTCTCTGGGCAATCTGTGCCAGGCTCTCACAATTTCACATTATTGGAGCACTGAGTTGTGATTTATGTGTGTATTCCTTGTAAAACTGCAGTGAGGGATCTTCTCAGCTGTTTGTTTGCACTTGCACTGCTGTTACCATGTGAGCTGGAAAACCTGCACCACCAAAATTTGGACAGTTACTGATTGAGTCAAAACTTTACAAATTTCAGACCCAGGATGTGGAGTTGTGTGAAACTGTGGTGAGGAGCAGCTCCCTTCTCTGGGGAAAGCAGGGAAGCAAAACCTTTCTCTTTCTGCCAGGTGTTAGATGGGCTTAGCCAAACTGGCTGCCACTGTTGTCCCTGTCCTCAGGCAGTGCTGTCAGCCCCATGTCCTGGGGTTTGTTTCATGTTTCCTGTCTGCCCTGACAGGTGCTTGATGGCAAGGAGGACCTTGAGAAGCAGCATCGAGACAGCATTAAACAGCTGAACAGTGTTGTGGAGAGGCAAGAAAAGGACCTTACTAAACTTCAGGCACAAGTGGAAGAACTTGAAGAAAGAAACAGGAGTGTGCAGGCAGCACTCGACAGTGCCTACAAGTAAGCAAAGCAATCACACCTTCAGATTGTGGCTCTTTCTTGTGCAATGCTTGTGAAATATTTAAATGGAACAAAGTTACTTTCCAAGTTGCTGTTGGCATTTAAACGAACTGGGGTTTGTTTATTTCTTTGTTTGGTTCTTTCTCCTCAGGGAACTTGCAGATCTTCATAAAGCTAATGCCACAAAGGACAGTGAGGCTCAGGAAGCAGCCCTGAGTCGGGAGATGAAGGCCAAGGAGGAGCTTGGGTTAGCACTGGAAAAGGCCCAGGAGGAGGCTCGGCAGCAGCAGGAAGCTTTGGCAATCCAGGTGGGTCTGAAATGCAGCAATAACCTCTGTAAATCAACAGGTGACTGCACTGACTGCTGTGTGCACCTGATGGAATGCACCAGCTGGAACTCGTTTTTGTGTACTTAGCAAATACCCACAGGATTTCTTCCCTGTGGAACTTGTTCCATATTCATGGACTGCTTGTGTTAACCTTTAAAATACTAATTTTATTTAAAAGTATTTATAATTTTACCTATCTAGATGAAATTACTTTGACAGGCTCTATATTAAGTTTGTGGTACTCTTACCTGTTAGAATTTTTAGTGATAAATAAATCAGTGTAACTGTTTGTGTACGTGCAAAAATAAAGCTTTTACTTGCAGACAAACATATTACTGTTTGAAAATGGTGTGGGATTGTGGCAAGGAATAGGTGATGATAGAACTTTTGGCAAGAATTTAGCAACAATTTCTTGTTTATTTAGGTGGCAGACCTGAGGCTGGCACTGCAACGTGCAGAGCAGCAGGCAGCAAGAAAAGAAGATTATTTACGGCAGGAAATTGGTGAACTACAACAGGTACTGGAATAAACAGATGATGCCCACTTGCATCTACAAGGAGGACTTCTAAAAACCCAAAAATAAAATGGTACCAATGCATGAGCAGCCTGAAAGAGAGGCTTTATTTTCCTTGTTACCTGCAGTGCTTGTCCTTTACAGAGGAGCAATAAAAATATTAATGGAAATGTTTTTTTAAATCACATAGTGGAAAAATTTGTCTTAGCTTTTTATGATGCCTCTTAAATAGAATGCTGTCCTTTTTTAATACGAGACAAAATACAGACATTAATTTTGTGATAGTTGTCTAAAATTGTTGGCAAATGCACTATGGATGACTCTTTATCTGCTTCTTAAGAATATTTTTATTGCTCTTAAGGGCCAGAATATAGATTGTTGCCAAAATGTTTCAAATGATGCTCTGGAATTTTTGGGCCCTTTCTCTATTATGTATCTAAAAATGTTTTACTTCTCTCCTGGAATTTCACACTTTGAGTTTGAACCACATGAACATGAGATTGTAAAGCAGTCATCTTAGAATGTAAAGCAGCTGCTATTTATTTAGATGAACTCTGTATGAATCTTTCAGTCCATCATACAAATCTTTCAGTCCATCATATGATTTAAATTATATTTGATTTGTGATTTCAGAGACTCCAGGAAGCAGAGAGCAGGAACCAAGAGCTGAGCCAGAGTGTGACCTCTGCCACACGGCCCCTGCTGAGGCAGATTGAGAACCTGCAGGCCACGCTGGGAGCCCAGACCTCTGCTTGGGAGAAACTGGAGAAGAACCTTTCTGACAGGCTGGGTAAGGTGGGAGGCTCTGGGTGAAGATGTGAGATGTGGGAAGATAAATGTCAAGGGCTTAAATTAACACTTGCCCAAAGTGTAGATGGTGGATCAGGAGAGAGGAGCACCAAATGCTTTCCTGTAAGGAAATGGTCTGGGGGGTTATGCCCAGGTTCTTGGGCAGGTAAAACACTGTAAAAAACTCTGTAACATGAGACTGTAAGGTGTACATGTCCTCACAGCACCTAAGGGCTTTGAGACACTGAAAATATTCTAGGCTGATGCTGAGATTCCCAATTGTAAAGTTTGGAATCACTTACCTGACTAGGTGATGATACACATATTGTATAATCATATTATAATGATATTGTATTATATTACCAATATATGTACATGATTCTATGTACATGATATATTCTGTGATTATACATATCATTTACCTGCATAGCTGATTATATATTGTTTGATACAGTAGTAACTTATTGTTTTAATTGAAAAATACATTAAAAGCCCAAAAATACATTAAAAGCCCAAAAAATACATTAAAAGCCCAAAGAAATTGTTTCCTTTCTGGAAACAATCTGTAGTTGTATACTGCATTCTGAAAGAGGCTGAAATCTGTTCATTCTGCATTGCTTTGATCCTCTGTGTGTGGAAAATATTTCATTTCCTTTACAAAAGAAAACAAGATGTATTTTTTAAGAAAGATTAGTTGCATGTAAAAAAAATATCACAAATTCAATTTTGATATATAAGTAAGTGGCTGATATTCTAGATATTTAATCAAAAAAGGTTAAATTCCATATTTTTTCTTACTATTAGGGGAGTCCCAAACTCTTCTAGCAGCCTCTGCTGAGAGAGAACGGGCTGCTACAGAGGAACTTCTTGCTAACAAAATTCAGATGTCTTCTTCTGAATCTCAAAATAGTCTTTTAAGGCAAGAAAATACCCGTCTTCAGGCTCAGCTGGAAGTGGAGAGAAACAAATTAAAGAAAATGGAAAATGAGAACAGCAGGTGAGTTCATTTTTGGTTAACAGCATTTCTTTTTAATGTAGTGAAATGGAGTGGTGGTATTGACAGTGTTGGCACAATGTTACAAAAAAACCCCTTTTGGATAGTTTGTTTCATTCTAAAGATTTAAAAGTGTTACATTGATAACATTTTGTAGCCTTGCAGCTGTGTTTGTTTTTAAAGCATCTGAATATACAGGGAATAAAATGGAGAATACTTATTTATTAACTTTACCTCTTTCCTTCCTCTGTGTAGGTATGAGGTTGAACTAGAAGGGCTCAAGGATGAGTATGCAAAAACCTTGGAAGATGCAAAGAAAGAAAAGGTATTGCCTAGTTCAGCTTTAATCTCTGTTATGCTTGAAATCTGATCTAGCAGGAGATTAACAGCTTTTATTTCTCTTTGCAGGCACTACTGGCTACTCAGTTAGAAATGGAGAAGATGAAGGTTGAACAGGAGAGGAAGAAGGCTGTTCTTGTCCAAGAAGCAGCAAAGGAGAAGGTGCCAAAACCCAACATTTATAAGTCTTACTGATATTGTCTTTATTTTAGTAGACCTCTAAACCTGAAACTTTTAGTGCCTGGCAGTGTCTTTCCAATGAAATAGGTGTTGTGTAAGACTCACTGAAATAAGTTTTGAGCAATGATCTATTTAACCTGAGAAGAGGTAAAATATGGATTGTTGTCTTAATCCTCTGTGTTCTTTGAGCACTCTTGGATCCTTTTTGTTTTGAAGCTACTTGTTTCCTTTGCTCAGACTTACCAGCATTGCTTCCACTGAATTCCTGTTTTGTTTCAGTGTGCAGTGTTCCACATGCTTTCCAGCTGAAGTCACAAGTCACAGAGCAATCCTCAATAGTCATTAAATTCATTACCACTAATTAGCAGTTAGCATTCAGTAAAACTATTTCTGTTGTTTGTTTGTTACTGTCTCCAGTCCTGAAATCTAAGTGCTTTCCCCTTCAGAGGTTAGCATGCTTGTAGATGCTGCCTGGAAAAGGGGGGCAGACTTGAAGAGGTATCAATAAATTGTTATAATGAATTGTTAGATGTATCAATAATTGTTAGCATGTGGAAAATCCTGGAATTTAATCCTTACACTTTATTTAAAAAGAAGAAAAAGGCCTTAAAATTCATTCTAAGAGATGTTCTTCTGTGTGTGAGATGTTCTTTTTGTGATACACTTGGATGTACAAACCATCCTCTGAGTCTCTCTTGGCTACTTGAAAGAGAACATTTTTTTGCTGTAATTTGCAGCTTCTGTCTTAATTTCCTGAAAGGTCCATGATCTTTAAGATGGGCTGTTTCAGCACAGAAATTCTTTGTTGTTGAACTTTCATGTATTTTAGGTATGGGGCAAGTAGAGAATCTATCACAGAGTGTTCTGTAGTTGGTGGAAAAAGGGAGGCTGTTTATAGAATCTCTTTTAGCCTGTTATGAATGTTTTTTCCTTTTCCAACTGGTGATATTGGATGTCTCTGTTTGTTTTTAAGGACCGGAAGTCCTTCACAGTTGAAACTGTATCAAGTACACCGTCAATGTCCCGCTCCAGTTCCATAAGTGGGGTGGACATGGCAGGTCTTCAGACCTCTTTCCTCTCCCAGGTAGGATAGTTCACCTATAATGGCTTTTTTCTTCTTGACAGACCACTTGCTTCACTTACTTTCCTCCTCAAGAACTTCTAGTAATGCAGAAAATGACTCTTTTCAAGAGTGTATTGGCCTCAGACAAGGTAACATCCTGTGCAGAAACATCTAAAATCTGCTCACAAGATGTCTGTGACTGTAAAACATACAATTGATTTATTTTTACTTGCACTCCTGGTTTAGGGCACAGCCCTTGAAAACAAACTTTAAGCATTGAAATGCTTCCCTAGCACAATGTATTTAAAATCTTAAGTTATGCCATATTTAGGAGAGGGAAGATCCCAAAATGGCCATGTTTTTGTCTAATTTTCAGCTTCTCTAACCTTCTGTTTGTAGGATGATCCTCATGATCACTCGTTTGGACCAATAACTACCAGTGGCAGCAATCTCTATGATGCAATAAGGATGGGATCAGGTTCAAGTGTAATTGAAAACCTTCAGTCACAGCTAAAACTAAGAGAAGGAGAGATTTCACATCTACAGGTATCTTTTCAGAAAGCTTGGTGTGTGTTACAAGAATTCTGTGAACCAGCACAGCTGTGTAGGGATGAGCACAAGAAGAATTTGTTGGTTCCTTTTTTGTTTTGGCAAGGACCTATCCAGAAAACCTATCTGTCTGAAAATTAAAATATCCAGGACACTGAGGTTTGAGGAGAAAGGGAGAGTGGATCTGAGTTGTGCTGTTTCACAGTCTGGTTGAGAATAAACCTTAATTACCTGTATTTTGATATGTTGTTTTATAAATACAGTGAATTCTTTCCTTCTCCTCCTTGTTATGTGTGTTTACCGTAGCTGGAAATTGGAAACCTGGAGAAAACTCGATCAATAATGGCAGAAGAGCTCGTTAAATTAACAAATCAAAATGATGAACTTGAAGAAAAAGTGAAGGAAATACCCAAATTACGCACACAGTTAAAGGTAAGTGCATTTCTGCTGTAAATCCATCATAAAATGTAGATAATTGTATTTCTTTAGGAGTAGTCCTATCAGTTTAGGAATATATTCAAATCTGTCCCTAAGCATAAGTGACTGAAGAGCCTGGTTTTTGATGTTTTTTTTTTTATATTTTATTTTATATATAATAGAATCTAAAAATGCCCACTCCATGGTTAGGGAGTCACTTCAAAACACAGTTGTTGGAAATGTGTGCTGTGCATAAGACTGTGTGCTAAACCAGGGAGAAACTATTTTTGTTTCTATCATTTAGGAACTTGGCTGGAACTGGATTTTTTAGTAGAGGAAGGGTTTTGATAAATAGCATGGGCTTATGAGCTTGATGCAGAAGCTGACTATATGTCCAGTAGAGATACATATATAGAAATAGGATAAATAATTGGATGTTTAAGAATTTTAATTGAAATATTTGAAAAGTTTTGGAATAATTTTTGAATGCAGAATGTTCAGTTTTCCCATTTCTCAGACTGGTCATTCCTGTAGTAAACCAATGCAGTTTTCTAACTGTTTTTAATGCTTATAGCAACTGAACTTCAAGGTGCTTCAGAATGTCCTCTGAAGCCAGCACTAATTCTTTTTATGATGTTTGGAATATCTTCCTTTAACATCTAGAATATAAATCCAGCTGTATTCAAAGCACAAAGTACTTTTGAAGTTTACTGAGTGCTTCACTGTGGTTACACTTTGATGGGGTGGTGCTGCTTTTATTTCCCCTGGCAGTGTAAAACACTGTCCAGAGCAGCTTGTTTGAAGCTGAGAATAAGAAGCAGTGATTTAACTCTGTGTTAAAATCCTTGCAGGACTTGGATCAGAGGTACAACACCATTCTCCAGATGTATGGGGAGAAGGCAGAGGAGGCTGAGGAGCTCCGGCTGGATCTGGAAGATGTGAAAAACATGTACAAGACTCAGATAGATGAACTATTAAAACAGAGACAAAATTAATTCCTGGTGGAGCTGTTAGCATTGTATGGTGACAGACTGTAAAGAGAACTGTTTTTGTAAATGCTGAATTTAAATGTCCTGTAAAAATCCCCTGTATTATAGAAAATGTGACTATATAATAGAGTTCATATGTTGACAGAAGAATCAATGCTTTAAGTGTCCTGTTCTGTCTGCAGTTAAATTATTTGTGCAATATTTAATTTTTTTTCTTCAGTCATCCCTTTATTTAAGTTTTTGCTAAATGGTGGGCCATTTTACATAAAAAGCAGAAATTTTGATTGTTAATTTGTGAGAGAGCACTGGAAGGCATGAGTAGTACTAAAGCAGCCCTTGATTCATAATCTCTGTAAACCTGTGAAAATCACTTTAGAAGTCTGTCTCAGGTGTTCATATGAGTTTTTCTAAAATCTCATCAGGTAATTTTTAATAACTAAGTAGCAGGGACTTCTGTCTGAAGCATACCTGGTGGATATTTTTATGACAGGAAAATCTTAAATTTGTGCTTACAACATCTGAACATGTCAGGGTGATTATTCTTAGACAAATCAGATTAGTCTGACTTCTTTACACTAAGTCCTCTAAAGCAGAGTGTGAGACTCAGATGAGACCTCAAATTACAGCTTCATCTTGTATATTGCTTGAGTAGTCTGGAGACAGCAGCTCTGCTTGTAATGATAAATGTGTTCAACTTTTAACACCAGAAATCTCAGCTATTAAATATCTGTTCTAGATTTAGTAGCTGATTTTTACCAGTAGCTAGAACAGTTCAGAAGAATGCAGGAAACTGATTTTTTAAAAATAAATTGCTGCAGATCTCATGGTTCCTTTTATATAAGTAGCAAGGGTTAGACTTCTTGTAACACTGAACTGTGGTTTAATCATAGAGCAAGTCTCCAGTGGCTGCAGAGTATTTCTCATGCCATTCCTTCAGCAAGGTATTGGCCAAACAGCACTCACATGACTTGGAGCTGAGCTGCATTTTTGGTAATGTCAGAGGAAATGTTTAATGGGACCCTTGGGAATGCTGAGAAGGAGCTGTGTCTTCCTCTCTGCATTCCAGAGAGCAAATATTTTGCTGCATCTCAGAACCTACTCGTGTGAAATACTGGGCAGCTGAAATTCTTTGCTTATCACATCAGTGCCTCTGTTGGGAGAGGTTTTTTTTCCCAGACCAGTGCACGTTATAATTTGGGAACTCTTTCCCTGCTTGGGTATTTGGTGGCCTGACACACAAAAGATGGGAAGGATGAGGAGTTGCTTCTGCAGAAATGCCTCTTGGTAACATGATTTTACTATGGGTGTTAAAGGATTTATTCCTCACTGAAGTTACACAAGCAAGGGAATGTTCATGGAAAATCCCAGTCTGATTTGAGATTCAGGCAGTTACTCTGTGAGGATTTCATTAAAACCATAGAGCCAGAACACTTAAATTTGTTGTAACTCCCCATCTGTCATAGAAACTTCTAACTGCTTTAATAAAAATATTTTTTCCCTTCTTCTTTTTTTTTTTTTTCACTGGGAGGTGGGAGGGAATTACCCTCTTGTATTTATTTCGTTTTTGGAAACCATGGTGGTACGATTTTTCTTCCAAAAACCTCAGAATTTAACACTTTGCCTTCATATTAAAGCATGGTTGGTTACTCTTAAGTTTCTGGAAAACCCCAGACCAATCAAACCTGAGAAAAAATCAGTCCCTTTTAAAACACTTGCTGGAATTTTATTGATTTAGAATTATGATGTACAAGGGTTAGTTGAGCCTTTTCTTAAGAAAACAACTCTTTGTGATGGTCAAAGATTAGAAATTCTGTTTTGTCTACTACAGCGGATCAATAACTTCCTGGTTTTCACCTTTTTTTATGATCTTGGCAGACAAATGCAGCAAAGAAAAATAAATTATTTTATAGTCCTGAAGGACTGACAGTTCTGAGTATGTCTTGGGCTATCTTGTTTACAAGAGCTTAGGTAAAAGGGAAATTTTAACATGCAATCAGCATTAACTGTTTTAGATGTAAAAACACAAAAGGTATTAGATTTTTAAATCTTATTAAAGTAGATGTAAATATTTGTATTGATTATTTTTGGATTCTATATTCCCTTGTAGTGCAATCTTTAATATCACCTGAGAATCAGATGACCTTCTGTGTCTTAATCATCAAAGCCTTAGAAAACAAAGTGGCTGTTGGAAGGTAACATAGACTTTAAAATATCCTGGTTTGCTCATCTTTGATCTAACTGTATGCTTGTTTTGAAGAAACATTAATGTCTGCTTGGCACACTTAATTCATTGCTCTTACTGAGACTGCCTAGAAGAGTAACGTGCAAAATGAAAGGAATTAGGGTAGAATTCTAGTACTCACTTTTGTCTAGATTTATTATTTTAGAACATCCTTTTGAAAGTAACTAATTTAGCTCTCATTTTCACTGGATAAGCAAGTATGAAAAATGTTATTTAAAGGTTACTCAGTGTAGTTTGGAGGGAGCTGAATTGCTGATGGAAAGGCCTCTGGTTGTAGGTGGATTTGGATGAGGGATAGATTATTCTGGTACTCACTTTAGGAGTTCAAGAGCCCATGCTCAAAATCCCATGTCAAATTCACATGAAAGAACGATTATTTTTTTTCCCGCTACATGTTGTAATTTATGTGCTTACATTTTACTAAGGGCTATAATGATCCTTAATAGGAGGTGAAATGGTTATCACAGTGAAATTGAACCCTTTGGTTTCTAGTTGTAAAATATGTATAAACTGTATAAAGCACGGGCCAGCATAAAATAAAATTTTCCGCTAACATTGTGCCTGGTTCTCTTTGAGAAAAGACTTAAAAATAATTCTGGGGAGGGTGGGTGGATGGGTGTGAACCCAGTGCTGTGAACGGAAAATATTATTTAAGGTAGAAGATAGCAGATATAGTTGAGCTACAGGTACAGGTGGCAGTAGAAGTCTTGCGGTACCGTGGGTATTTATGTACGAGGGGCTGCTTTATTTCTAAATGCACCGCAGCGATGGGGTTGTGGATGATGTGAAATTCAGACTAATTTCCTTTATCCAGGTAAGCGGTGTCCCTGCGGGGTCAGCATCTCTCGCAGGTTTCCTGGCTCGGGCTGAGCGTTTGTTCCTCTTTTCCCACCTGGGAACGAGGGAGAGGAGGTCTGGGCTGTGGGGAGGATTCAAAGCTCTTCGGTGTTGGCGCCTGTGCCTCCCCCGGCGCTCGTCACTGCGGGAATTGGGTCAGGCCGGGGCGCGGGCAGGGGCAGGGGCGCTGCCGTGTGCCAGGGGCAGCGGGGCGGCACCGCCGAGCTCTGCCCGTGCCCGCGGCCGTCCCGGCCCCGCTGCTGCCGGCCCGGGCTCGGGGGGCCGCCCGCAACAATGGGGTGCCGGAGCCTGCGCTTCCTGCCGGGCCGCGGCAGGAAAAGGCCCTTTTCCTCCGCATCCTGCGCCCGCCGCTCTCCGGCCGGCAGCGCTTAATTTCCGGCAGCAGAAGGAAGGAGCGGCTGCTCCGCCGCTGCTCCCCGCGGGCAGGTGCCCTCGCTGCGGGCCCCACCTGAGCCGAGCCGAGCCGAGCCCGACCCGCGCCCGGCGCTGCGCCTCCGCCCCGGCCCGCGGCTCTTCCTTCCCTCCCTGCCTCCTTCCCTCCTTGCCCCGCTCCCGCCGCCCCGGGCGGGGCGGTCCCGTCCCGGCGGTGCCGCCCGCTCCTCCCTCGCACCCGCACGGAGCCCGGCGGGGCCGCGCCGAGCGCTGCCCCCGGACATGGGGATTGAGGCCGGCGGCGAGCGCCCAACAGGAGCAGCGGCCGGTCCCGTGGGCCGCGGGGCTCCTCGGGGCCCGCGGGGCTGAGACACCCGGTGAGATAAACACGCGGTGAGATACGCGGTAAAACACGCGGTGAGATGCGATGCTGTGCCGGGGCAGGGGAGCGCAGGGCGGGGCGGCGGTGCCGGGTCCAGCGTGGGTGTGACAAGCGTGGGTCAGGCACCAGGTCCGGGTCTGTGTCTGGGTCTATCACGGAACCCAGCACGGCCTGGCTCAGGATGCCGGGCTCCTTCCCCGAGTGACAGCCCCAGGGGTGGGGAAGGGCCGCGTGTTTTGGGGCCACGGCCGGGTTGGTGATGGGAGAGGGGATGCGTGTGGAATAGCCCGAGCCCCGGCTGTGTGCGGGGAAAGGACCCGAGAGCCGGCTCAGCGCAGTGCCCGGGCTGTGCCAGCTGCTTTCCTTGCTGGGATCTGTCCCCAGGAGCAGGACAGTGTCCCCAGGAGCAGGACACTGAGCAAATCTCCTTTTTCAGGACGTACCCAACTCCGCCTTCCTCCCCCGCGCTAGGTTTCTGTACCTGGGAAAGCTGAAGCGGTTCCTTTCAAACCAAACAGGTAAAACTGCTTGTATCGTAGGAATTTTGCTAAAGGCTTCACTTGAAAGCAAGCATGCAAATTTTAGCAAATTATAGCGCCAAAAAAGGTGGAGTTTAGATACAGGCCATACATTTCCTCTGAAAGTTTAATGGTTCAAAGCAGAGGTGTTAGATGAGAAGGTTGTGTTAGCAGGAAGGAATGCAATCAGCTTTAGGGTACACAGATGTGTGGGCCTGTGTGTGTGTACATGTGTATATATATAAATACACTTCTATTATGTATAAAATTATATATAGAATATACTCAGTAGTCAAGTTTCTTTAACATGATGTTAAGCACTAAAAACAGGCATCCTGTAAGTCTTAGCTGTGACCCTCTATTTGTGTCTGCCTATTTTTCCCTCAGCCAATTATTAGTTCAAAATGGAGAATGTGTTTTTTTCATACTTATTATAAAACTAAAAATCCTTCTTTTCTCACCCCTCCCCCCAGCTCTTGCACTTTTTTCCCCTTCTCACTGGACATTACATGCTCTATACTTGGTTTCCACACTGAACTCTCAGGATCCCTTGGCATTTAGCTAAAGTAAACACACCCATTTTAGCTTGACTGGGAGTTTGTAGTGCATAATAACACTCAATGACTAATGATTCAAAGATAATCCTGAGGTTGAGCAGTCTGGCCTCTCAGTGAAAGTTTGGTCTTTACAGGAAAAAGAAACCACCCCAGAAATGCAAGTACAAATTCTTTGACTGTATGTCTGACTCTGACTGAATTTCGTCCCGTGTGCTTGAAATGCTGCAGATACGTTAATTTCTTTTTTGTTTTCTATTTTATTTATAAAGCACAGAACTCACAGGTTGCCATGTTTATGTTGCTTGTGTTTGGATTGCTACTGCAAGAAATCCTGGCTAATTCCCAAGCTGAAAATCCTACTGAATTCCCAAACATTCAGGAAGAGCCATTGTACAGCTACAAAGCCATCAACTTGCCAGATGAGCACATCCCCTACTTTCTGCACAATAACCAGCATGTTGCTGACATCTGCAAGCAGGACCCTCTTTGCCCATATAAAGTAAGTTTCCTTTTTCCTGTTTGTTTGTCCAAATGTCCTGTTGGGGTGATTTGTTGCAGCAGTTAAAGATGGTGGTTAATTGGTTTCCTTGCCAATTAGTCAGGGAAAGGATTTGTGTTAGAATCTATAAAAGACAAGAGTGGCATTGATGTGCATCTGTGACCACTTTGGAGCCTCTGTTGTGCATGAGGAATCTGGGTGTTGTTTCTCAAACTCTGTTTGAAAACAGACCAAACCAAAAGCCTTTTATGCAAGATTTATGAGCAAGATGTCATTTAAAAGCTAACAGCTTACTTAAGTAATTTCCCATTTTCCTGTTGCAAAACCTGATTCAGTCGTTCTGTGTTGCAGAAACACTTGAAGAAACTAAAATCCTGCTGGGGTTATGAGAAATCTTGCAGATCAGAGAACAGGTTCAGTTACCCAGTGTGTGATTATGTTGAAACTGGGTGGTAAGTTTAATTTTAAATGTCTACTGTACATTGTGGCAAAAAAAATAGTGTAGTGCTCACATTGGTATAGCAGTGAAGCAAGCATTATTGTAATATTTAAAGTGTGATTTTTTTTGTGGACACCTGTGTGTGTATATATATATATAATGTGTGTATTTATGCATAATGAGCCTTTCAACGTGGTTTTAAAAATTTAACTTTTTAAGGAAGAAAATACTGCTAGAAATGCTTCCTGCCAGAATGTTTTCATTATTCTGATGTAGCCTTGAATTCAGAGTCCTAAAATAGCTGTATTTCCTTTCTTAGCTTTAAAAACAGAGGAAAAAAATGTAGAAAAAAATGTGTACCCTTTTAGGGGAGAATAGCTTTAAATTTAATTGTCATTGATGTTTTCTCTTACATGCAGCTGATAAGTGCTTCCTGTTTTGGCATCTTAAATGCCAATAAAGTAACTGGCTGGTTCCTCTGTTCCACTTTCAGTGGAAAAATGTGATCTGTTGAAGTTATTACTAGAATTGAGCAACCTTGGTTTGTTTCCTCTTTCCTTCACACACCAGGGCAAGTGACATTGAGACAGCCCAGCAGATATTCTGGAAACAAGCAGACTTTGGGTATGTTCAGGAGAGGCTCAGTGAAGTGAAAACCCACTGCAAGCCTGCAGCAACAGTAGGTATTTCTGACAGATGTGATGCTTTGCGCTTGTTTTTAAAAATAATTTTTGTCATTGACAGGATTCTACTTGTTCTTAACAGGGGGATTCATCTCTGGCCTGTTCCCAGTACCTTCAGCACTGCAGAGCAACAAACCTGTACATTGATTTACGAGCTGTGAAGAGAAACCACGACAGGTCCCTGATTTGCCTGGGTTATAGCAGGGAAAAGGGTTTGAGAATTGGTTTAACAAAGCTGGTTTCCTTGTTGCTAGGGGTTTTACTTGTTTTACTTTTCCCTGCCAGCAGTTTAGTGCTGATCAGAGGCTTGCTGCTGAAGCCCTGTAAAGGTTTGCCCCTCTTTGCTGGCTGCTGCTGCTGGTGTAAAAACCCAAGTTCTCACTTCTATGGAATGATGATGGGTGATTGAAATCCTCCCTGAGGGAAGAGAACATGTTTCTGTGTCTTCAGTCATGCCCTTCCTTGATCAGATGATGTGCAAAATACAATTGCTTTTGTCTGAGGAACCAAGACATTTCCTGTGCCCTTATAGCAGATCCAGGAGCTGCATTTTTAGATACTGAGTGACTGAGGAGAGATCTGAACCTGGATCTTCCACATCTCAAATTAAAATGCTACATGGAAACTGGATGAAAAAGCCATGCCAGTGGTTTTGGACTCTGACTTGTGTTTGAAGTCAGTGTCTTGATCTGGTTCATGACTGATATTACCTTTCAGAATGGGTTTTGTCATCATCACAGCCTGTCCTGAAAACAAATTTAGGCAATTCCTTTACCTGGCAACTTGTTTTCATGAAATTTGTTCTTACATCTCACTCTTCATATGTCATGTAAGACCCTTGAGTAGCAAAGTGGGTTGTGAATCTGAGGTAAATTTCAGTAAGAAATTCTTAGAAACAAACAAGAACTCCAACCAGTGATGGTCCTGTGAAGCATCACTGTAATGAAACAAAATTTGATTAAATTACTGATGTGGGTATGCGTAAATAATTCTTAATAACATTCTGGGTGGATTAGTGCTGCTTTCTAAGACAATGCCTACGCCTTTGAGGACACCACTATGGTTATTTGGGGGTTGTGGGAAGTTCTTGATTTACACTGAGGAAAATACTCAAGGTTTAAATATGTGTGAAGTGCCTTGCTGAACTGAGACTAAGCAGCACTGGCTTGAGTGTGTAATTGAGATTGAGGGCACTGTTGCACAAAAGCTGATAGACTTTTTCTAATTTGCATTAGATTCAAAGAAGACTTTTTCCAGAAGGGAGAAATTGGTGGTCATTGTACCCTCGATGTTCAGGCATTTTTGGCTGAAGGTCAACGCAAGAGCCCTCTGCAGTCTTGGTAAGAATCTCTTGTCAGGGCTGCTTCCAAGTTAATTTGCTAATTATTTTTTTATTTTTATCATCGGCATTCCCAGCTGTGTGTGGGGGATTTCATACTGAGGAAAGACTTGCTCCTTTTGGGGTCAGTTTGAGAGCTGACATTGGAAACCTTTGGCAGTTACACCTCTGCAGCAAGTCTGATCCCCACTGTGTGTAATTGTGTCCTGCCTCACTTGCAGCAGCAAAAGATGTGAAAACACCTTGCAATTGGAAGTTGTAACTTGTAATTTATAAGTTCAGGTGTTTTCTGGGCAAGGTGCTGGTGCTGTACCTGATCTGGGTGTGGAAGGGGTGATTGTTTTCTGCTGAGATGCCCGAGGCTGGCCCTTGTGTGTGGGTTCCCACAGCCCTTGGTGAGGATGATGGGGATGTGTGCTGGGGTTCCACAGCCCTTGGTGAGGATGATGAGGATGTGCTGGGGTTCCCCATCCCTTGATGAGGATGATGGGGATGTGCTGGGGTTCCTTTCCCGTTGGTGAGGGTGATGGGGATGTGTGCTGGGGTTCCACAGCCCTTGGTGAGGGTGATGGGGATGTGCTGGGGTTCCACAGCCCTTGGTGAGGGTGATGGGGATGTGCTGGGGTTCCACAGCCCTTGGTGAGGGTGATGGGAATGTGCTGGGGTTCCTTTCCCGTTGGTGAGGATGATGGGGATGTGTGCTGGGGTTCCCTGGGCTGGGAATGTGGGGTGGGCTGAGTCCACAGGCTGAGCAGGAAGTGCAGATCATCACAGTTTGCATGTTAGCACTTCAAAGCTGCCTTGCCAGTTAATTGGTGAAGGAACTGGAGCCATCAAGGTCCATATAATAATTCATTCTTATGCTTTACTTGTATTTTCTTTTTCTTCCTCTATTTTTCATTGATGTTTAATTTAAGTCAAGAACTGCTGCAGAGGAGGAAGATTTTCTCCTCTACCTGCTATTGTCATCACAGCTGCTCATCCTTATTTAGATGCAGGAACAGTAAATACTGCCTCTACATTCTTTATTCCAACCAAAGCATGGAAATCTCACTGAAGTGTCTCTGGCAAGGCAGATCAAGTTGGTTGAAGCCACAGATCCAGGTTCTGAGGCTCTTTGTTACATCCCTGCTGCCTTGATTTGGAGATCAAAGGTGCTGCTCACTCCTGAGATCAAAGGCAGTGTTTAACCTCTAGAAGCCCCGAAGAACATTCCATTATAATTTGAAATAATTTTAATTGTCAGACTCCCATCGGTTTCCAGCAGTCCTGTTAACTGAAATGGACTGGAAGGACAGTTGCTAAATCTGAGACATGGGAAGTACATTGGTTTGAGTGTGTTGATGTCAAAGCATATTCTGTGTGATTGAATCTCTCTAGGTTTGCAGAACTCCAGACATTCACTGCACTGGACTTCAGGCCTCTAGAGGATGGGAAGTGTGACATTGTTATTGAAAAGCCAACATACTTCATGAAATTAGATGCAGGTAATTGGTATCTTTAGTTTATTTTTTTGTTTCTCCTCTGTTTCATGGACATTTTTGTGCACCAAGAATGGACAAGAGAGCACCTGAGGGATGGCAGGAGATCCTTTCACATCCTTCAGCTGCAGACTGTAAAGAGAAACAGCACATGAAGCTCATCTTATTCTTTCTTTTGGTCACTCTTCTAACTCGGTTTTTTTTTTTTTTTTAAACACATTTTACCTCAGATTTCTTTCCTTGATTACTTCCTTTTAGATGTTCTTTTTTAGGGTATATTAGGAGGATTCAAGGAGTCAGAAGCAGGGGAAGCTAATATAAAATGCAGGATGCTAACCTGCATAAACTAGTAAAAATAGAGCAAGTAATGCAGTGTTTTGCTAACAATTCTTTCTTTTCCAGGTGTTAATATGTACCATCACTTCTGTGACTTTGTCAATCTTTACATTACCCAGCATATCAATAATTCCTTCAGTACTGATGTCAACATAGTCATGTGGGACACTGTAAGTCTGCTCTGCTTTTAACATATTTCTGATGGGTTGTATTTCTGTTTAATAGAGGCTCTGAAGGTTTTGGTAGCCAATCCTCAGCTCTCTTGTGGCCACAGCCACGTGGAACTGATAAATTACTGGATCCTTTTAATGCAGGTGTATTAGAGAATAGTTAGAGAACAGATTTTCTATGATAAACCATGTGCTGTTGGAATGCTCAGCTATGCTAGCACATAGTTATACCTTTTTTTTTGGTGTGGCCTCAAAAATAATCTGATCAATATTTCTGATCTGTAGCATTTGAAGTTTTAACTGGTTTTTTAAGGTTTTTTTTTTCTCTTGGAATATTGAAGTAGATTTGCTCAACTGTTTTTTCTATATTTAAAAAGAAATGCAGTCTTGCATGCTTGTAAATCAGTAATGTGCAGCCTTTACCAAAGAAAACAGCTAAATTAAATCCTTATATATAAAAACAGAGTTTAATATTTAACTCCTTTGAGTAGCCTTCTTGCAGTTACTTCCCTCAGTCACCTCTCACATTGCCATGATAACATAAAACAAATTTTTAAGTGGGGCTGTTTCTGATGTGCTGCTGAGTTGAAACCATTACTGTGTTTGAGTAATATTAGTTTTATTGGACAGTATTTAAGTTGTGTAAGAGGGCATTAAACTAAATAAAAAACAACGGGACAATTTGTAATATGCCAGATAAAGTGCATAATTAGGTCCAGAAATAACAGTTCTTGAATATGTCACTGTCCCACACCCATTTTGTGATCATAAATTGTTGAGTTTTCTCTCTGAGCCTTTAGTACTGGGACAACTAAACTTCAATAGAGAACTGCAAATATCCCCTACTTGCTCTTTTATGAGAAACCTGTTTTGACTAGAAGAAACTCTTTTTCTTATTCTATTGTATTTTAAAGGTAAAATCAGTGCCATCTCTCAGATGAGTGAGCTGTCTAGGTGTTGCACAGGACCTGTTAATCCAGCTCTGGTGGCTTTCGGAAAAGATCAGGTGTCAGACAGCATTGCAAATTACTTTGAAAAGCAGCTCTTTGTCTTATATCAGCAGAATCAAATAACTCTTTCAGCTGTACCATTCAAAGCAGTGCCACACTGTTATCAGTTTAAATGAGCATCACCTGCCTAGGCAGCTGGAGTTCATTGCTATGTAAAACCAGGTGATGGCACCAGTCAACTGCTGATGAACTGTCTGTGCTCATCAAAAGGTGCACTTGGGCTTATTATTCATTCTCTCTTTTTTTTTTTAACTTGATGTAATTAGATTTGGCCGTACTTCCTACCTACTGTTCTTATTAAAGAGTATTGCCCTTAGATGTAGGTTAAACAAAGCAGAAAATGAGTAGGAATTCCGCTGGGTGTTGGTGTGCAGATCACTGTGAATGCAGGGAAGAAATGTTTATAAAGCACTTTTAAGGAGAGCAGAGAGGGTTAGAGAGTGGTGCTTTCATCACTTCTCCACTTCTAATCTGGGAGAGCAGTTTTTGTAATACATGGCCAGAAGGGAGTCTGGATTGTGAAATTTATTAATAACTAATGCCAGAGCACAAGGAAGGCCTCTGGAACCAAAGGAAATCTGGTGCCCTTTAGATTCTTTTACATTTCGCCAGACATCTCTTCTCTCCTGCTATCATTTGCAGTCCTGTTTTCAAATTTCATATTTAGAATGTTTCCACACAACTTTCCAAGCAGCCTGAGCTGGCCCCAGAGCTGAAAGGAATCTTCAGTGAGAACTTGCACCAGGGCTAATGAGGGCACGTTTAATTGCATTGCAAGAGCCAGAGGTGGTGACTGAGCCCTGGATGGGCAGGAAAGGTGACAGATGGAAGGCAGGAGCCCCTGCTGATGGCTCTTTAAAAGCTCCCCACAAAAATGAAAGATTTTACTGCTCTGTACAGAAACCCCAGGTGTTCCTTCCACCAAATCAGATCATGGCCATCAGTTTGTAATGCATGTGCCACATGCAAGTGACAATCCCAAAACAGGCAAATGCAAAACAAGCTTGTTGTGACTTGTTACCTCAAACTTCAGTGCTGCACTTGAATTCCCAGGTGTTTTATTTTTCTTCAAATTTAACTTGTGTTAAATCTGGGAAAAGTAATTCTCACTCCTAACTCAGGAATTATAATCTGCTATTGAAGAAATTGTCTAGTTTGCTAATTTGTAGAAGTTTTTATTAAAAATTAACCACCTGAGAGGTAATTTGAGTTACCTGCCAGTGCAAACACAGAGTTTGGTGCTGGGTAATGTCTAGGGTCTGGGCTAGGCTGCCTTGGGTCCTGTGGCGGTGTTGCACATATTAACTGTATTAAAACTCATATACAGAACCTGTAAATCATGAGGACAGGTTCTAATATGCATTTTTGTAATTGTTATACCCTTGGTTTTTTTTGCTTTCCTCCTAGAGCTCATATGGCTACGGTGACCTGTTCAGTGAGACATGGAAGGCATTTACTGACTATGAAATAATTCACTTGAAAACTTTTGACTCTAAAAGGGTATGGAATTCTATATTTTGTTCCAATTCATGGTCACTAGGGAGCAAACATGATAACATCTCAAGCTTCTTGCAGTTATGGGTGCTCCAGAGGAAAGCATTGATACTTTAATATTAATGTTTAATTTGTGTAATATGAGTATTCCACCTTAGAAACAAGAGAAAGAACTGTAACCTGATTCTGTGATGTGTCTATCCTTTATATAGATGGACCTAACTTCTGTGTTCTCAGAGGTGGTATTTATGAATGGGTTTTCCTTCTGCAGACTCCCATCTGAAATTAAGGGTTTTCAAATGGTCTTTCTGAGGTGTTTCTTTCCCCTTGTAACTCTTGGCATTCCTGCTTCTTATCATTAAAAAAAAATTTACACCAAAAAATGCATCCATTCAGAGCTAATTTCAGCCTCCTCAATCTAGTTTAAACTCCCTAACTGGTTTCCTTCTCTTTAGTCCATGTTTGTTCTGCCTGGGGGCGTTTTCATCACCTCTTCCCACACTTTTACATTCCAAAGGAGAGCCCCTTTGGGATCTTTGTTCTGTTCCTTGGCACAGCCGAGCAAGCCGGGCTGTCCTTGGCAGGAGCAGTGATTGCTGCCTCGTTAGGAGCAGGGCTGGCAGGGAATGGGCTGGGGAGGAGCACTGGGGTGTAACTGCTCATCATCCCCTTGCAGGTGTGCTTCAAGGAAGCCGTGTTCTCTCTGCTGCCTCGGATGCGGTATGGATTGTTCTACAACACCCCGCTGGTGAGTGCATCCATCCCTCCATGCATCCATCCATCCATCCATGCATCCATCCCTCCATCCATCCATCCCTCCCTCCCTCCCTCCCTCCCTCCCCATCTGAGCTGGGAAATCCCTCCAATATAATTAAATACACTGCAGTGAAGGTTCCAGCTCCAAACAGGAATGATCTTCCCTAAAGATTGGGATTTTAAAGTTATTCCAGCTGGTTGTGTGCAGTCTCCTATGTCACAGCTCAGGAGGTGCAAATTATTCCTCTTTATTGGGTGGGCACTGTGAGCTAACTGGTATTTTTGCAGAGCACAAGAGCTTGAACACAGTCAGAGTTCCCTGAGGGCATTAGCTCACACACTCAAGCTCTAGCACTGGAGTTACATTTCCTTCTAAATGAAAGTGCCACTTGTGCTGCAGTGAATAGCACAGTGCATGATACTGGGCTTTTGTTCCACAAGAATGTTAAAAACCTGATCACAAAGCTCAGTTTTCTGAGTGAAATAACCCTGTGTATTAACAGTTCCTTTTTTAATTTCAGATCTCTGGCTGCCACGGCACGGGGCTGTTCAGAGCCTTTTCTCAGCATGTGCTGCACAGATTAAATATCACCCAGGAAGGACCCAAGGTGTGATAACTGCATAAAGCAGCTGCAGTGTGGAGGGGGTGGCTCTTGCCAGAGAACAGCAGTGGCAAACTGAGCCCAGTGGGGAATGGGGGTGTTCCTGTGAACTTTTTGTCCTTTCCTGTGATGTTTAGGGCTTGGGTTTTCCCTGTAAAGGCCTTCAGAGAACATTTGTGTATGTTTGTGGGAGTTGCCCTTATGTCTTATTTCTGTAGGACAGACTTTAGGGCTTTCTCCTCCCAGCCTTGGGGTCTCATCCCTGTGTCCATTCCCTGCTCTGGAAACCTTTATGTCCTGCCTATTTAAATCAGACACGAATTCCACGGAGCAGCAATGGGAATCCCAGAGCAGAGCAGATCTTGCCCTTTATCAAGGATGCTGCTGAGCTGGGATCAGAGCTGCAAACAGAGAAACCTGCTCCTTCCACGCTGCTGAGCTGGGATCAGAGCTGCAAACACAGGAACCTGCTCCTTCCACGCTGCTGAGCTGGGATCAGAGCTGCAAACACAGGAACCTGCTCCTTCCATGCTGCTGAGCTGGGATCAGAGCTGCAAACACAGGAACCTGCTCCTTCCATGCTGCTGAGCTGGGATCAGAGCTGCAAACACAGGAACCTGCTCCTTCCACGCTTGCCCAGCACCATCTGGCTGCTCTGGGCTTCCCTCCTGCTCACCCTGATGGTTTCTGCACGTTGCCTTGGTGGCCAGGGCAGCTCTGGGCTGGCTGAACTCTCTGCTGGAGAGAGGCCCACAGATTATTGCTGAGGGGCACATTCAGAGCTCTGCACAGGCATTTAGTTTTGCTTCTCCTGCTGACACTAATGGGAGCCATGCAGTTAAATCTCTTTATTTCACTTGGAGCGCTCGCCCCTGTGAGTCCAATTAATTAGAAGAGGTAAAAGGAGGAGCTGTTATAGAAGTAAAATATATTTTTTTTTCCCAAGGAACTTGTGCACAAGCCATCCAGAAAGCTGCTTTCCTGCTTTCAAAAACTGCCAGATAATGTGTGATACAAAGGCTCTTTTGTACTGAATAAAAGAAATATTTCAGAAAATATTTAGTTCTTGGTTAATAATCCAAATTTCACAAAGTTTTTGATGCTTTGAATCTGTCAGAAAATACAACGTGCATTTTAAGGTGGTTACACTATTACATGTGGAAGGAGCATATTTAGTTGCTCAAATAATTGCCAGAAGTAATAATGGAAGAATTTTGGATTGTTTTTCTTGTGAGGGCTGCCTCTTAGCTAATACACTGCTGCTTCTTTTTTTTTAGGATGGGAAAATTCGAGTCACCATCCTCGCCCGCAGCACAGATTACCGGAAAATATTAAACCAGAATGAGGTGTGGCCTTTTGTATCTTTAAAAATATTTATTAGAAGTTAAATTTTGCTTATTGGGTTGATTTTTTTTTTTTTTTTTGTTCAGGTACAGCCAAGACATCTATTTTCTGGCAAATCTTGGACAAATATGTCCAATGTTTATATTAATTTGTTCTGAAATGTCTTCTAGGCAGTCTCAATTTCTGTACCCCAGACACTGAACCTTGCTGCCCTTTCTAAAGATCCAGTGGAAGACTACAAATGTAATACTAAAAGTATTTCCTCTGAGCAAACAGACACTGCAGATCCTCTGATAAAATGAAATTATTTCACTTTCAAATTTTTCCTTTTATTTATAGCATCTCCAGTGTTGAAGTCTAACAAAACCCTTTGTAATGCCTGCAGATTGAAAAGCACAAGCCCTTGTTTGTGCACTCAGAACATAATGAATTTTCATATTGATTTATGGTTTTGAATCATGCAACTTCATGGACTTGCGTAAAAGCTTTTTTCATGGTAAAATTGTATTATTTAATGTTTTCACACCTGCTTTCATTCTTTACTGTTAGAGCCTGACAAAAATGAATTGGGATTTTCATCCCCACCTTATGTAGGGGGAAACTGAGGCTGGTGAGATGCAGCAGCTCATTGGCAGAGCAGACAGAGCAAAGGATTTGTGCTTTTCCTGCTGGGCTGTCCTCAGCTGATGCCTCCACTGCTGCTCATAGTTTGTGTTCTGGTAAAATGGCAAAGACATTGGTTTTATGAAGGAGATAAAACCAATAGAAGTTGGTTTTGTCTTCACCAGGTCAGGAGTGCAAGGGAGCAATTAACTGAGGGAGGACACCAAATCCTTGTGTTTTTATTGTTCTCCCCAGCTTGTGAATGCTTTGAAAACAGTGTCAGCGCTGGAGGTCAAGGTGGTGGACTACAAGTACAGGTGAGTTGGTGGAGGAGGCAGCTGTGAGGGAGCTCCTCTGCCCGTGGCTGCTGCCAGCTCTGTCTGTCCCCAGGGTAACCTGGCAAAGTCCCAGCACTGGGAAGGAAATTGTCGGGTGAGCTGGTGGAGCACACCCACTCCATAATGCACTAGTTAGGGACGGGTTAGCAGGCTCAGGTTAAAGCTGAATGAACAATGAACAAGGCTGGAAATCCCTTTTGCTGCCTCTCCCAAAGCCAGATGTGTTCCCATCACCTTTTTGCATTTTGCTCTGCAATAACTGTGTGAGCAGAGGTTTCTCTTCTACGATGTCAGTGTCTTACATTATATGAGCCTTAGCTTGGTAACCAATAATAATGATTATTTGCTGCTCTGATTATTTGCTGCTCTGGTGGCCCCTGAGGACACCACCTGAGGTCAGTTTGTGGTGCCAGGTGTAGCAGGCACTGTGCCAGGAAGAAATGGACTGAAGGAGAAGTTCCCAAACAATGAATGCCTGTCCCAGATGGCAGCAGCTCCACCTGGAGCTGTCCTGAATGATGTAGGAAGATTGAAAAAAAACCAGCATTAATACATCCATGTTCTTGACTAAACAGAGACAGTGGGAGGATGTTTATTTGTGTATTTTACATTACACTGAGTGCAGTTCAGAAACAGGTGCTTTATGCTGGGTTCTTAGGTTTTGTTTGGGGTATTTTGTTCTTAGTTTTGGGGTTTTTTAAAGTGATGCATTTTTTTAAAGGCAAGTAAAAAGAAAAAACCTTAAACTTACAAAAACTTTAAGTTGACCAAAATATTTTTGAAACAAATTCTTGTGATATTTTGAAACCTGCCTGCATTTCTGTTACTTCTATGCTGAGTTACTGCTGGCTGCAGCACTTGTGATCCTTAGTTTTGTTCCTTGAAAAATCAGTTCTCTCTCCCAGTATTCCCTTCAGCCACTTTTGTGCTTTCCCCATGTTCTGCTGGGGTGGATAGACCTGCCATATCACCTTTTTTTTTTTTGTTTTTTTTTTTTTTATTAATCACTTTTGTTGTGTTGTCTGCAGGGAGCTTGAATTTTCCGAGCAATTGAGAATTACCCACAACTCTGATATTTTCATTGGGATACATGGAGCTGGCCTGACCCACCTGCTCTTTCTGCCAGACTGGGCTGTTGTCTTTGAGCTGTAAGTCTGTCTGTCTGTCCTTCCCTCTCTATTTCACACACAACTGCTCCTGTTTGTTGCTGTGAGCTAATGAAGCCTCTCCCTTCCTGGTATTTGACCACCAATGTTTGTCTTGCAGCCTTGTTTAGATTTCATATTTGGCAGCCTCTTCTCCTGGGGATCAAAACAGAGAAAGCTTTCATTATAAAATCCAGTGTAATTATATCATACAGGCTTAGCCTGTGATTTCTTAATCTTCCATGGCATAAATATAATGGGAAAATGGCAAACAATGAGAAAACCTCATTGCTCAGGCTCTGCCTGGTCAGTCTGAGATCTAAGGATGTTTTAGTGATGCGGGTGAGCTGATTATGTGCATGTGCAGGGCTATTATTGATATGAATTGATTATGTGCTAGCACCCCCCTGGAGGTTTTTATATCCTCCTTTTTCTGCTCAGGACACGAGCACCAGCTGGCCTAGGTCAGTTTTGTGTTGTTGTGTTTTGCCTACATTTCTCTTGTAGCTTCCTTTTAACACGTGTTTTATCACAAAGTAGGGGTGTCAGCAGACACTCCAATCTACAGAACAAAGCAGAAATCCAGAATGCTTCTTAGAAGGGCTCTGAATTCTCCATCCTGGGAAACTCTGCAGGACTGGTGTTTTGCAGCATAGGCTTGGCTCAGAATGTTTTTTGTCCAGTCTCCAAATAAGCTCAGAAACTCAGGGGTTGTTTTCACATGTCCAAGAGCTGCTGCAGCTGGACAGGGACATGTCTGATGTGCAGATGTGCCTCCAGCTGCCTCCAAGGCCACATCTGGAGAGCAGAAACAGCCCTTGCTGGTTCAGAATTTCTCCATGGTTTCCTTACAACTGGACAACATTTCAAATATTTCCTGTTTCACCCTGGTAACTTCAGCATGACTTCTGTAGGTAAATAAGTTTTTTCTGCCTGTCCCTAGATACAATTGTGAAGATGAACGTTGTTACCTGGACTTGGCAAGGCTGAGGGGCATCCATTACATCACCTGGAGGAAAAGGAACAAAGTATTCCCTCAGGATCAGGTAATGGTGGCCACACTGGAAGGGTGAGGTGCTGGAACTGAAGGAATTCACAGCTATCCTGCTTCACCTACCTGTGTTCTGGTATTTGAAATATGATATTCATTTTTTAGGCCAAAATAACTTCCCTGGTCAGATTAAGAAATCATTTGATATTAATGGTTGAGGGAAGAAGAGAAATGAAATTAATTGGCCATGAACCATTCATAGCATAGCATGGCTGTTATGCAGTTCCTTTGCTGAATCTTTTGCCTCAGAGCAGATCAGTGGATCAGAAATAATAAATTTAAATGGCAGATCCTCAATTTTTTTCTTGCTTTTTTGAATGGAAGATGTATTGATCTTTTCTGTCTAAAAGTCCTTATCTTGTTTTTCTAGGGACACCACCCAACACTGGGAGAACATCCAAAATTTACAAACTACTCCTTTGATGTGGAAGAATTTATGTACTTGGTGCTTCTGGCTGCAAATCATGTTTCACAGCATTCAAAGTGGCCATTTAGGGTAAAACACGATGAATTCTAAATTAGACTTCTGACTGAAATACTGTTTTTAATTAATCACAGAATGGCCTGGGTTGGAAGGGATTTTAAAGACAATCTCATTCCATCCCCTGCCATGGCAGGGACACCTTCCACTATCCCAGGTTGCTCCAAGCCCTGTCCAAACTATCCTTGGACACTTCCAGGGGCAGCCACAGCTTCTCTGGGCACCCTGTGCCAGGGCTCAGCACCCTCTCAGCCAAGAATTTATCCCTTGTATCCAATCTAAACCCACTCCCTGTCAGTTTGAAGCCATTCCCCCCTGTCCTGTCACTACATGCCCATAAAAAAATAAATTTCCCCCTGTGAGGGAAATAACCCATTGTTCATTGCCAGACAACTTCTTAGCACTATACCTCTACTTTGTAATTCCTTTCTAATCTGGGAGGTTTTGATATGTAAAAACTATTTTTCAGACTATTTCTGGTTATTTGCACTGTATTTTTTCATTCCAGATTCTGAAATGCTCTTTATACCAGGATATGTCCACCCATTTCATGTAAGGTTTTCTGGGGTAGGTCCAGGGTCAGCAGACACTGCAAGCTTCTGCTTTAAATTTAGAAACATTTTCACATTAGAGAGCACGTTCTTATGATTTTGAATTTAAATATAAATTTTGACTCTTGTCCCTGTAGTTATAAATGCTTCGATACAAGAGGTCTGCACAGTAGGCTCAGTCAGTTTTCTGTCTCAGAGCAGGTAAATACTTTCCTAAGTTTCAGGTGGTCTGGGTTTTTCCTACTTTTTCACAAAAACCAGCACTCTGCATTGGAAAACTTGAGCAAATTGGAATAAAACTTGATTTTTTTTAAGGATTCTAAAGGGAATAGCCTTCTAGTTTTTTTAAGGACAAATGATACAATGTGTAGAGTGTCTTTCAGCTGCAGTTGAAAGGAGAGGAGCTGATGAGGAACCTTGTTCTTGGAGTCATTAAAGCCTAATTTTTAATATTCTTTTTTCCTCAAAATGTTGAGGAGGTATTCCAGAAAACTTTTTAAATGAAATCTTTCCAAAACCAGTAGCACAGTTCACTGTTTTCAGTGAAGGGAATATTAAACCAAAGCCGAGTTCTTTTTGAAATTCCCCCTGGAGCTGAGATGTTCTAGAGAGGAACATAAAGGTAGCAGTTCTTTTGTCTTAAGTGGGGCCAGAAGGATGTCTAGAAGAATTGAGTTCTTTGAGATAAAACCCTAGAGTTCTGTGTTAAATTATGGATTTCTGGGGAATGGATCCCCATGCTGGACTTGCAGTTTAGCCACACAGTTCAGGTGGCTCAGGCAGGCACACATTTGTATGGAAAAGCAGGAGAGTTCTGGTAAATACAAACATTTCACTGCTCTAATTGTGGATGGTATTGACTTTCCTTCCCCAGCAATTTCACAGAGTGTGGGTGCATTTACTGCCCTGTCTGTGCTGCTGGGGATGAGTTACTGTAAGCACAATTTTCATATGGATCTCTCAGACCTGAGTCAGTGCAGGGGAAGCTGGGCAGAGCTGAGACCTTCTTTTATTTGGTGTATGTGGTGCAATTCTTCCTGGAGAGTGTTGTTTTACTGAGGGAAAAAACTGTTTCACTTTAAAGGACCATAGAAGCAAAATTGCACTTCTTATTATGAGGTGGGGGGAGAACAAAAAATCCCTTGAGCAATACCATCTCCTGTATTTGTATGTGTCTGTTGGGGTTTTTTACCTTGTGGGATTTGTATAAAACTTAAGCCAGTAAAATGTCTGTGTTTTAATGAAACCAAGTCAAAGGAAAGAAGACGTTTAATTATGAACTGTGCACATAATTTTTTTTTTTAATAAAAAGCTTTTTAATGAAATAAAAAGTGTAAAATTTTTGGTAGTTTGCCAGGTTTTAGAGGCAAATGTTTTAAATACTGTTAATTGTATGGTGCCACATGTCTCTGCTTTCTCCTGCCATGATAGGGTGATGTTCTGAGGTCCAAAGTGACATTCAGGTTTATTTACTTAATAATCTTTCAGAGGTGATGCTGCCATCCTGCACTGCTGGCTTTAGTGCTGAGCATTGGAAGCTTGGTTTGTGAAAACATTTGTGTGTATTTAAGTTCCTGTGGTGCAGGTGATGCTGCTGAAGGCAGTGGGTGAGTGCTGGGGTCTGCACAGGAGCAGCTAATGAGGAGCTGCTCTTTCAAATCATCACTGAAACAAATGGTGGAACATATGTGTGGAGGAGAGGCTGCAGGGACCTCATCCAAGGGCAAAATACCCTGCCAACATTCACCAGCTTCAGCAAATTTGAGTGCAGGGTCAACAGTTGATGGCCAACCTGTTATTCAGCCTTTATGGTTTAATATTGCTAGGATGAAAAGACTGTTTGTGTTGATTAATTTTTCAAATAGCGCAAAATTTGCTTGGCAGCAGAAGGAGGTTTGGTTGGATTTTTGGGTTTTGCCAGTAAATCCTGAGGGAGTTTGGGCAACAGCAGAGATCTGGATTGTGGCTTGAAGAGCATATCTTGGGTCTGTCTGGAAGTTGGAATTTGAGGGCATCCATGAGACTTCAGGCAGGATATAGCTCTGGGTTAAGTTTTCCTAACAAACCATGGGAATCTTGTTCCTTGCTACTTCTGATTTTTAAAAATTTTTTTTTGGTCTCTCCAGTTTACCCAAATTTTGAGTAAGGGGAAGCTTGGCATCAGTGTGATGAATTCAGTTTGGGGACTTTGTGTAATGGTGCAAGTCCTGAATGCTTTTGGGATTGCCTGTGTTTCCTGTGCAATGTAAACCAAGAGCTGGATTTGGAATAAAAAAATAATTTATGGATGCATGTGGTTTCTTCCCTTATTACTTCAGAATTTGTCAGATGTAATTTCAGTTTTTTTCTTTGGAAAATTCTGTGGAAGGTGGGTAAGTGTGAGAAATGGCTTGTGATGGGGAGGTGGCCAATCAGCACTATTAATCTTAAAGGGTCTGATTATAAATATTAAGGCAATACATTTTTAAAAGCCATTAAGTAATAATGGGATTGTTTAATTCTTGCTGTTAATCTTACCAGTACCATTAATGAGATAACTCAGGCTTTAGCATATCTCTTAATCCTAAATTTTTTTAAGGAGAAAAACAGAAGAAAACGTTCTCCTTGAGAGCTTTTCATGTGCTCAGAAGAGTAAAATGTTTGACTTCAACACTGAATAATTGTTTCAATTTGCAGTGTTTGCCTTAAGTTGAGTTCTTACTTCCCCTCCTCTGAACACACGTTTCTCATGGATTGGGCTTTTTGCCTGAAATAAATGAACTGCCATGGAATCCCCTCTGGCTTTGGCTCTGACATGGCCACAGAAGGTTGGGGTTTGTTGCTCAGCCTTGAACTCTCCTCATTCTTCCATTTCAGGTCCTCACCTCAGGCCTGGGTGTGAGGGTGCTACTGATGCCTTAGGATTGTAGCTTTTGTGTTTTTCAAGTCCTGTACTGCATTAGTGTATAACTCTGAACTCCATACAGAGTGTTAACTACTGTCCTCACATTTTGGTCAGATGAAACAATCCCTCTAGGCCTGAAACTCAAGGACACCCAAAAGTGAACTGGGGAGGAGTATACTGGAGAGTAAAATATGTAAACGGACCAAACTCATAAATGTCTGAAGAACCATTGTCCATACTGGGTGTAGCCCCTCTCTGAGGCTTTGACTGCCCAAAGTGCAGCTGTTGAAGGCCTTCAGTAATTACCTGCTTTTATTCTCTTAATCTTGTCTAGCCTCTGCTCCAGGGAGCCACTTGTCTTAGGTTGCAAATGCAAGGTGTGGCTGGGGCTGTGTGTTGGTGTGTGTTCTATTATCTATTAAAGGTTATCTATTAACAGTTATCTGCTGTTAATTTGCCATCAGTAAAAACCAGGTGGGGCAGTTTTCTTTATCTCTTCCACAACCAATCCTCCCTACAGGAGATCTTTTCTGTTAATGGGTCAGGGAGTGTCCCTGCATGGCTGATAAAATTCCCTCATCCCATTGGGAGATGCTCTGCCCAGGGGAGGAGCCAAGCATTCCTGCTTGGATACAATCTGCGGTTTGGGACACCCCAGCAGCCTTTGCCCCCTGCATTCCCAGAGGAGCAGCTTTCTGCTGCCCTGCATTGCCAGAGGGAGCCCAGGCCGATCTCCAGCAGCCCTGGAGCTGCAGAGGAAAACTCCCCCCTTGTGCAGGATCCCTGCTGCAGCAGAGCCACAGCTGGCACTGCAGGAGGGCTGAGCCCCCATGGGATGGGGCTGGGACTCCACCCTGACACACAGGGGGCAGGGCATGCTCTGACTCTGGCAGAGGGGTTTTTTTGTTGATGTTTGTGCTATTACATTGGTATTTTTAGTTTCCCTAGTAAAGAACTGTTATTCCTACTCCCATATCTTTGCCTGAGTGCCCCTTAATGTCCAAATTACAATAATATTATAATAATTAATTATAATAATTAAAATAATATTAATTTGGAGGGAGGGGGTTTACATTTTGCATTTCAAGAGAGGGTCCTGCCTTCCTTAGCAGACACCTGGCTTTTCAGAACAAGACACCACCCCAAGCCCTGCTCAGAAGGGGTCAGGTCCCTCCTGGGTCAGTGCCAGGGCTCAGCCCAGCCCAGCTGCCTCACCCAAACCCTGCAGTCTGAACTGTGCCAACAGCACAGCTGAAAGCAGCATTTTGTGTTTGAGGGGAGAGAGAGGCACCCAGGGGATGAGAGAAGAACAAGTGTAAGGTTTCAGATGGGTAAAACAGGCAGAGAGTCATGCTCAAGCTTGGAGCTCAGGAGCCTTCTGGGAATGTGGTTGTAAATCAAGTGAAATGTGTGGAAACCTTGTTGGGACAGAGCCAAAACCAAGGGGAGTGAAAATATTCATGTCATAAACTGCAGGGAGGTACAAGAGGGGGAAAGGGAAGGTCCTGAACTCCCTTGAGTCTGAGCCAGGAGAGGGGAGCAGAATCCCTGACCACAGGGCTGGAAAATTGGGTGGTGACCTGGGATTTGGGCTGGAGAGATCAAGGAAAGGGCAGGGGAGGATGGAAGGGTTGTTGCCAGGCTTGGGTAGAGCTGACAGCACATCCACAAGTGTAATTTTTTACTGGCTGCTGTCCTCTCTTGAAATATGGAAATATTTTTATAATATGAAAATATAATATAGCTCAAGTACAAAAATAACCTTTGAATATAATATAATATAATATAATATAATATAATATAATATGACATATATATAAATATAATGACATATATAATATAATGACATATATATAAAAATATATATATGACATTAAGTATTTATTACCATTATCTTTGGGATAGGTGAATAAAACTCAAACAACAAATTATCTCATCATTTCCTTTATGTTTTCTTGATTTCCCTCCCCTTTCCAGTCATTCCATGGCAAATCAAAAAGGAGGAGAAGTAGAAAAAAGAAGGTAAATTGCAGTATTACTGTGAAAAAATTTGTTTTGAATATGTATAACTTCTACAGTGACATTGTTCTTTTTGACTTGGGTTTTTTTTTCCAAATCAGACCTTGTTTTGGCCTTTAGAAAAGTACTTATTAATGTAGTACACAAAGTGCATAGAGCTTTTGAGTAGTGGGTGAGAAATCAATTGTCTGGAGCTCAGCTCCCCCATCACCTGGGAACAAAAGAGTGTCAGAAATGTTAATTTTGGTTGCCAGGTGTTTGAGGGTTGGGTTTGTTGAAAACTGAACAAAGGATGACGTTCAACCAGGATTTTAAAAGAGAAAGTTGAGAATGCATCAGTTATTTTCTAGATTGAGCTGATAATAAAGTTGAGGTTGAATAGAAACAGTCTCAGTAAAGAAAACATACAGAAAAACTGAGATTTTACCAAATCAATCATCACTGGTAAAGCTGATGGAGATGGAGAAAAGCTGATATAGTTGATCACTGATGGGGAAAGGAGGCTCAGGGGGGACCCTCTGGTTCTGCACAGGTCCCTGACAGGAGGGTCAGGCTCTGCTCCCAGGGAACAGGGACAGGAGCAGAGGGAATGGCTTTAAGTTGTGCCAGTGGAGGATCAGAATGGATATTTGGGGAATTTCTTCACCAGAAGTTGTCAGATGTTGGGAGGGGCTGTGCAGGGAGGTGATGGAGTCCCAATCCCTGGGGCTGGACAGACACACAGTGTGGCACAGGGGGACATGGTTGTGGCCATGGCAATGCTGGGGTGCAGGCTGGACTCGATGTAAAAGCTCTTTTCTGATTGCAGACTGCACAATTCCACGCTGAACATCCCCATTTCAGAGCTGACGTCTGCTGGCTCTGCCCCCATTCTCCCTGGCACTGCTGGGGCTGTCTTGGTGTCCCAAGGTCACCCCAGAGCCATGCTGGCAGGGCACAGCCTCACCTGGGGGATCCCTGCAGGCTGGAAATGCCCCTGGCCCTGCAGGGACACCCTGTCCCGGTGCATTCCCATTGCCAGGTGGGGCAGGAGAGCTTTCTGCACCTATTGTGGCAGAGTGCAGTAGGTGTCACTAGAGCCCTTCCCAACGCGCACAGGGAATCTCATTCCACATGCAGAACCCGCTCACCGGCGACAAAGCAACTGCTCCTGCAGTCGTGGTTTTGTTTTTCCTCCTTCCTGTTTGTAGAAGCAAAAAATTAATCCATGGAGATTTTAGCTTTCAGCCTAGGATGATTCAGATTCTGTAATATTGGCGTGTTTTTCTTCCGTTTTTCTTTTCTTTAGTTGGTGTCAGAAAATAATTTTCAGGAAATCTTTTGTAACAAAATCCTGCTTCGTGTTTTGTTCCAAAACCACTTTGTGCCAGGCTGTCACCTTTCAGTAGTTAATGCAACTCCTGTTTTGGTGCAAAGTCTTGATTTTCACTCATGCAGCACATCACCAGCCATGCAATATATCCTGCACCTTCCACTGCCTAATCACATCCCCAGTGCAGTTCACTAGGAAGGGTGGTTGTGTGCACATGCACCTGGTGCCATGGAAATATGGGGCCACAGACTCTTGAAAAATAGTAGGAAAACATTGAAAAATGATGGAGTTGTTATTCTGTTTATTTTTAAAAAGCAACTGCCATTAAGACAGTTGTTTTAAAAGAAAAATATTTGAGCTTTGCAGATAGCCCCCTTTCCCAATTTATCCCCCAGCTGGTCACTAAAGATGGGATTGGTTGACTTTGCAGCTCTGGGAAGGTTTGAGCTGACAGAGGGCTCTGGCTGCCCAGGGAGGGCTGTGGTGTCCAGCATTATCCCTTTGCCTTGGCTCAAGCCAGGGGAGATGATTTGTCTGCCTGACATCTGATCCACAGCTTTCAGCAGCTGAGCAAAATAAAAACAAGCTGTGCACGTTAATGCAGGGTAGGAATTGTTTGAGTTGCCTTGCAAGAAGGGTGGAAAGCAGGTGAGGTTTGTAACATGATGGAAGCACTGAAATAAGGCTGATGTGGTGATGCAAGGTGTCCCTCGTCAGCTTTGGGGGTTGAGTCATATGTGAGGAAACACTCATAAACTCTCATTTTGCTTTCACTGATGCACTGCTGGGTTAATGGTTGGACTCAATGATGTAAAAGGTCTTTTCTAACCTGAAGAACACCATGGTGACTAACACCAGTTCAGAACCGTCTGGTGGGCAGATCCTGTGGGAAGAGGAAGGCTGCCATGGACAGCAAAGGTCAGTAAACGACTGTACAATTCATCATCTCTCAGCCACTCTCCATGGATCTGTGTCAGGTGAGGATCATGGACAGACCCTGAACGAGCAGTGAAGTGTGGGCAGCTCTGCCTGTTTGGCATTTGATTTGTTGTGCACCTTGCAATAATTAAAATCCTCATAGTGTTCACGTGTTGGGTGTAAGAACCTGCCCAACTGAGGGGACTGAGGGGGCTGTGAGGGACAGGGAGGGCTGGCTGTGCTGCTCAGGGCTCTGGGAGGAGCCTGGCACAGTGAGAGGGCACTGGTGACCATCTCTCATTACCCACCCAGGGCTGTGCACAGCAGTCCGCACCAGGGCGTGTGTGGTGAGCTGACAGCTCCCAATTGTTTCCTCACCAATTACTGCAGCCAGGCCTCCATAGCGCAATGAAATGTGCCTCCTACCCATCACTTCATCTCTGTCACACTGCCTGGGTGTTCTTGGTTTGTTATGACTGGGAGAACTTCAGCGGCGTCAGAAAAATAAGCAAGGCTGTCTCTGGTGTGAAAGGCTTAAAGACAGCGTGGATGCTGTTAAACGGAAATGCCTCAGTCCAGATGAAAATGTACATGGAAAGAAAACCTCACAGACCAGCTGAGCCCGCTCAGCTCTGTCTTCATTTGGGACCCAGTGGGGGATGAAAAGAGTGGTTTCTTTTGCTAGACATCTTTATACTTAGTAAAGTATTCAGCCTTTCTTATAATTTATTCATTGTGGTCTAGCATAGTCTAAAATATCAACCCTTCCCTCTCTGTCCTTTTACATAGGCATTTTTGATGCCTCTTAATTCATTATTTAAGTAGCCTGCGTTCTGCTTTACAAAACACCCTCCTCCCTGGTACCTCCATGCCATCAGTTATTTGTGGATCCCTGTCAGCAGCTTTCCAGCAGGGTGGGATGCTGATCCCCCAGCCCTCATCTCCTGCACCTGTCACCGTCACATTTTCTGGAAAAATCCCTTCACTCAGGGTTTTGCCCCTGGGAAGCTGAGAAGCCTCAGAGAAAAAGGGAAACAATAATTATCTGATTTGCTTCTCCTGTGTTTTGCTGCTTTGGAATTTGGTTGGAGATTGTTTATCCAGCTGGTGCTTGTTTCGTTGGTTTCATGTAAAATGTTTTGACTTAATGGCCAATCATGGCCAAGCTGTGTCAGGACTTTGGAAGCAGTCACAAGTTTTCATTATTATCTTCTAGCCTTCTTAAGCATCCTTTCCCAATTCCTTAGAGTAGTTTAGTATAGTATTCTTGAATATAATATCATAAAATAATGCATTAGTTTTCTAAGAACATAGAGTCAGATTCATCATTCCTTCCTTTGTATGGGAACCCTGCAAATACAGGAGCACCCATCCCAGATCCCCTGCTTGGGGAGGAGCAGGGAGAGGAGCTGGGCAGTGAAAGGAGCAGAGCAGCCAGAGCTGGAGTGCTGCAGCTCCAGCAAAGCACAAGGATGTGCTGAAGTGATGCCCCATGTGCTGTTTTGAGACCTCAGAGTTCCCCTGAGAGAGAAAGTGGCTCAGTGGCACTTTAGGGTGTGTTCCACCACTTTTGGTGCGGTGGAACACTGCTTCTGCTGGTACCTGGAGTCCCCCTCCTGGGACTCTTTGAAAATCCATTTGTGCAGCACATCCCACCCTGCAGAAGTGTCTGGTGAGAGCCAGGAGACCCCTTGGATGGAGGTGCACCTGGAGTGCCAAGTATTCCCTGTGTTGTCACTAATTACAAAGTTGGATAGCTGTCAACAGGAGCATTTGCAGCTGAAAAACGAGTCTGTGCATTGTGAGGTGTGAGCGAGGCTTTGATTGGAATTCTTGCAGCAATCTGTTTGCTCCCTGGGCGTGGCGTTTGAAACGCTGCCAAATGTGTGATCCCCCAAAATTCCTGGGGTAATGCCTGCATCCTGCCAAATGTGTGATCCCCCAGATTCCTCAGGTAATGCTTTCATCCTGCCAAATGTGTGATCCCCCAGATTCCTGGGTAATGCCTGCATCCTGCCCAATGTGTGATCCCCCAGATTCCTGGGTAATGCCTGCATCCCGAATGGAGTCTCTGGAAGGTGTCATGTTCCTGGCACTGCCTTTCCCTAACAAAAGAAAACTGGGTAGACAGTTCAGCCCAGAGTATTACAACACTCCCTTAAGAAAAAAGAAATAAAGGTTAAGTAAATTGAGAGGAACAAAGATGTTCCAAACCTCCTTCTTATCACCTTGGTTGCAAAAATGCCCTGGACATCATCTATTCCATGTTTTTAGCACTCCAGCCAAAGAAGAAGTTGGGAATATTTGACCTGTTAGTGCATGCTTCAAAGAAAACACTTTCAAATGATATGTGATAAATCAACCTTTACTTACTTAATAGCCACAATGTTTTCTTTTTGGGTCAGGAGCTCAGGAGAGAGTCCAGGACTAAAAACCAGAACTGACAGCTTTCTGGCCATTTAATGTAAGTTCCATTTTATTTGAAAGCGTTTGATCAGATTTGAAAGCGTTTAATATCAGCCTTGTGCAATGCCCTCAGCTGAAGATGCTGCTGTCACTTTTGGGGGCAGCAGGAGGAGGCACAATCCCTGCAAGGCAGGAGCTTGTGTTCAGCAGGAGGGGCTTGGCTGAGGCCCTCCCACATCCCACTGACTCAGTGCTTGCCTAAACGCTTCTACCTCATGTTTCGCAAATAACAAACAATTTTGCTTATTTCTGTGGCTTTGGGGGTTTGCCCCCTCCTGACACAACAGTGTTTGCTTGTTCCCATATTTGCTTTCTCCCAGCTCTCCAATATCATATTTACACAGTCAATACTCTTCTGCTGGCAGATTATTTTTAATAGAGCGCTTTATTAAAGTGTCTTTCAGGAGAATATTTGCACTGCAATGCACATCCGAGCACTGCTGGGTGAGAAGGGCTTCTCCTCAATGCACCAGTACATTCAATTCCTTACCAGTACAGTCAATTCCTTACCAAATTATTTCATTATTTAAGTAGCCCAATCAGTACAGTCAATTCCCAGTCAATCCCAATCAGTACAGTCAATTCCTTACCAAATTTTGTGCTTGGAACATTTAGGTGAAGGAGGATAAAAGGAACTGCAGATCCTTGTGCAAATCCCACCATGGGCAAAGTCTTGCTGGACACTGACACGTTGAGAAGTAAGTACAGCACATTCCATGCAGCTTTTTTGTCCCCCAGAATATCTTTCCATCACTTTTAAATTCCTGACACCCAAATGATTTTTTAAATTTTTTAAAATTTTTTTTCCTTTTTCTCATTGCCGAGAAGAAATCCCAAGTTTGTCTCCTTTGAGGGCAGGTGTCAATTAACCTCCAGTATATTCTGTTACTCTTGGAGTTAACCAGACCCCAACTGCTTGCTTTGGATGTTATTTTTTGGTTATCCTTTGGACTTTTGCCCTCAGTCTGAGATGGGGGGTGGTGTCTGGCACTGCCCACACAGAAACCCACAGCTCATCTCTCCAGGGATTTCAGTGGCACTGAGATTGCATGAGAGGAAGGGTCTGATGGCATTGGGGATGGGGACACTTCTGCTCACAACAGAGGAAAGTTTAGGCAGGTCTGTTGTAGGCAGCTCAATTTAATTTTGTTCTTTTTCACTCTTAATTATTACTGGAAGCAGTGAATTAAAATCCTCATGTAGGAAGAGTAGGGCTGCTCTGGGTGTGCTTATTTTTCTATATGTCTGCTCATGCAGATTTCTTGGACCCCTGCAATTTTCCTAGCTCCTCTCTGCTATTTGACATTTATTCTTTGTGTACTTTTCCATCTCATTAATTTATTAAACATCAATGGTGATGCAGGTCTTTGATCCACTAAAAAATTAACCACCTATGCCTGTCTCCTAACCAGTTCTTGAGTCATGGCAATATTTCCTCTCTCCTGGATATTTTGGCTCATCAACAGACCCTTGCCAGTGCCTGTGCCTGAGATGATTTTAAAGATCATGTGATTTTTTTTTTTTTTTGAGTTCCTTATATTATTTTCAGATTTTCTTGTAGAAAGGTGCAGTTTTGCTCTGTGGAAATGTGTTGTTCAGCAAAGTGTGTGTAACTTTTGCTGACTTCCCAAAATAATCAGCTTTTTTGGCAAGGGAGAAAAAATCGTGGCTGGGAAATGGATTTGTCTTGAGCATTTCTCAAAGAAGGGGGTTAATGGGAAAGGATCTCTGCACTAACAGCTCTGCTGCTCTCTCCTTGCAGAGCTTTTGGGTGAAACCATCTGGCCCTGAGAATCTGCACTTTCTCTGTACTGCTGACTCAGGTGATGCTGCACCCCTGCTCTGCCGGGAACTCCTGGGTGTCCCTCATGCCAAACCCATTAGCTCAGGATCCTCCTTTACAGGGCTGCTTGATTCCTGTCCACACTCCCAGATCTTTCATTTTTGATGCCTGCTTTCATAAAATACATCCCTGCCATGTACCACAGCCCCTAAAACCTAATGGTGCCGTCAGAGTTCACTGCTGAACTTTGGTCCCCAGAAGGTGGGAGCTTCCCTCCTTGGAAGGAGCCCTTCCAAAAGCTGCCTCTGAGTTGCTAAGAAACAGCTTGTCACTGTGGCACGGGCTGTAGGCAGTTCTGTACAGGTAATTAGAAGTCACTCCTGCTTTATTATTAACTCTTTGTTGACTTTTTTTTCCTTTTAAATAATTTCCCTCCCCGTCCCCAGAGCGCTCAGCACTCCTGGCACATCTGCATCAATTATGCATGGTCTGTGTGATTTTTCTTCCTGTGGAAAGTTGGCTTGCAGAGGCTTTTTGTGCTGCTCTAGCCATGACCTAACCCTCCTTTGCTGAATAATTCCTACCGAGACAACACAGTTTCCCTGCTGTGTTTTCCACGCTGCTGTGTCTCAGCAAGGCAAATAAATCAGGCTGTCTCCCACCACCAGGCAGCCTTGTTTGCTCAATTTTGCTGTTCCATTTCTTGCTTTATTGAATAAGCATGTATTTATGTACCTTGTGTCCTTTCTGTGCCTGCCCATTTTTTATTGAACTCCTCTATCGGCCGCACAGGTTGGATTTTCCTGACAGAGTTTTGGATCTTAAAATGCTATTTCTTCAGGCCAGCTGTCACTTCTGTCCTAACCTTGTCCCATGAGGTGCCTGTGCACTGCTTACGTGTCTAGCTCTGCCTGCCCCTTCACCTTCTCCTCAGCTCTTTTAGTTTTAATACCTTGTGCATGAAATCTGGTTGGGATTTCTCCCCCTTCTCTTTAATTAGGGTGACTCTCTTATTTTTGGCACCCCAACAATGAGAACCCCTCCACAGCCTTCATGTTCTCCATGACTCTTAGTGCTGGTACAGCCCCAAGCTTGTGTCTCCCCAGAGATCAGCAGGGAGATGTTGCTGCACCAGCCCCGGCCTTAAATCTCTTTCCCAGTGATGGAAGCAGTCTCCAGGCACACTCAGGGTTTGTTTTAGCTGGAGCCCTGCACTCCAGGCACACTCAGGGGTTTGTTTTAGCTCCTCTCAGCCTGCACTGGTGCCCTGGTGTGTGGCTCTGGGGCAGCTCACACTCCCAGAGAGCCTCAAGCTCCATTTGGCTGCAGCCAATGTCTGGGCAGAGATGTGTGAGAGCAACCCCACAGTGAGGATGTGCTCCCAGCCCACACTCTGTCATCCCCCACCTGAGCAGCTCAGGCTTTAGCACTGCAGAGGGAGGTTTTTGTGCTGAATCACCCTTTTGGGAACGAGCCACTCGGCAGGATTTCCTCCCACCCCAAACCCCCATTTCTCTCTGGAGAGTCCTATGGGGATGTGTGGGAGCAGAAAAGCCTTTTCCCTAATGGCTCGTATTGCTGCTTAGTGACCACCTGCCAAATGCAATGCTGGGAGATGCTGAGATCTGTGGGGCTGGGAGTCGGTGCCTAATGAAGGCACGTCAGGCTGGGAATGAGGTTTTTATACCCTGCACAGAGAACTCCCGGATGTTATTTATAGCTGCTCACTTGCACCACAAGCACCTGTAGAGACTTTATTCTCCAGCCCCTCAGTGGAATCACAGATGACAGAAAGAGCTGAAGATGTAATGACCCTTGAAGTAGGAGAAATTATTTACCAAACCGTAGATAAGGCGACAGATCTCTCCTGCACTGTGTTTAGGGCATCCAATCTATTGCAGATGTTACCATAGTCATGCTGTTTAATTTAAAATTGCCCTGCCTTCCTTGTGTCTCAAATTCTTTTCTTGGGAAACTAAATCCTTTCATAACCTAAATGCAGCAGAGGAGATGAAAGCAGCGGGTCTGGGGATGTGTATGGCCATTCCAAGGGAGCTCTATGTAATTGTTTTTTAAATGGACATGCTTGCTCTATTTTTTTTTTTGGTCTGGCTCATCCTGGTTTTGTTGTTTGTGATATGTCTTCTGACATATGCTCCTTGTCTAGCAATGAAAAGCTACCAAGATGAGAAACCTTGGTTAATTTATAACTGGCATAGGAAGAGCTCTTCTCATTTTACTGACTTTGTGACCCCCATAGCAGATATAATGCTGGGATTAAAAAGGAATGGTTACTATTGGTTTCCTGGAATAATTGTCTTTGTGCATGGGTCAAAATAATAAGGATTAGCAAAATTATTAGATATTGGAGACAATAGCTCAATCTGTCTGCCTTTTATAATCTGTCCCTTAGCAGGTGACTCTGAAGTAGAAGCCTTGCCACTCTCTTGAACTGAACATGGTCCCTACTCCCAAAATTTGTTCACTTCAGACCAGTTCCTCACTACCAGATACCCAATAGGTCTTTCTCCACTGAAATCAGACAAGGATCCCAGCTTCATCTCCATTTAAGGGAGTCTGACTTACATTTGCAAGACATAATAAGGTTGGTCCTTGTTTTCCAGGTGTGCTTTCAGCTGCAGTGCCAAGCAGTGAGTTGTGTAAATCTCTCCAGTGTGAGCTTTACTAATCATTTATCAACCACGTGTGAGCACTAATTTTAGTTTTCCCCCTACTGAGACAAGGTTTTGGGAGCACTCAATGGATGTCCAACACATGCAGGTGGAGATAACCCTGGGGATTAATCTTACCCGTGGCTTTATCAGTGAGACCCACGGGACAAGAGACATTTAACCCACAGCTCCTGCATTGTTCTTCCTGGTGCTGCAATCAAAGCTGTCAAGGAAAATGATCTACAGGCAGTAGCTTGATTATATTTGTCCTGAGATACTTCTGCACTAAAGGAGTTTCAAGTTTTAATCAGTCTGCATTAACTGTGGTGCTCTTGTAGTTGATCATGGAAAGAAAGCAACTGTTGATTGCACTAAAAGCATTAAGTGACCTCTGCTAATTAAAAGATAATGTCAGTGCAACTGAGTGGAGTGCCTGGGTCTTTAGCCTTTTAGACAGACACTAAATGAAAATCAAAGAGTTTGGAGGAAATATTTGTGGTAAAGTTAAGAGACTTGTTTGTGGAAATAGCAGGTCATGTTTTATGAAAGTTATTTAATCCATTAATGATACCTAGTATGCCATAGAACCAAGAATCCGCTGAAAAAGAACAAGCTCCCTCCCCAGTTGTGGGATGTCTTTACTTTGCCTTAACTGGAGCATTTTGCTTGGGAAGCCTGTGATATAGTGAATCCCTCTGTTGTCCATAAATAAACCAAATGCTTTTTCTCACGAATTCAGGCCACTTTTTAAATGACCCAGACATTCAGTGTTAAGTTCTGTGCTCAGTAACAGTGTAGTCAGTGTCTACAAATGCAGCCTTACCTTTTTTTCCATTAATCTCAGTGTCTGGGAGAGAAAACAAAACAGGTGGAATAACAATGTACAAGAACATCCCTTGTTCCTGGATATGATCACTGGTAAATATTAACTTCTGCTTTCTATGTTTGTATAGATGCAGAATGGAAGCCCTCTGGACAGAGAAGCAATGGCACAAATTCTCTGTGAAATTGTTCGCATTCAGAAACACATAATCATGAGAATTATTATATGTAGGTGCTTTTGTTGAAGAGCTCTTGGTGTCAGGGGTACAAACCCAAATCTGACTCCAACATGGGCTTGGGATGAACATGCTTTTTAATTCTATTGTTATATAACTTTCATGTTAATTATTAAACTTCTAATGTTCTATTGTATACATAGATTTCATCCAAGCATGGGAAACTCGTGACCCCCTCCCTCAAACTTCTAACATAGTTTCTCATGATTCTTCTTACGAATAAACAATAATTAAATTTGATTACTAAACAATCATCACATCTAACAATTATATCATTTATCATATACTGCTTACGCAGGTGCAATTTCACATGATCTGCCAAACACAAAGCTTAACAGTTTCAGAGTTTATTTTTAACGTTTTCAGAGTCTATTTTTAACGTTTTTCCAGGGCCCCACTATCAAAATCACATGGAGATGCTGTTGTGTCCTCTAAGGAGCACCAGTGGCCAGGGAGCTCCTGGAGGAGGTGCAAAGCAGTTGGTCAAAATATGGGATAATTTCTCAGGTTTGTGCCTCACTCTGACTCCTTCCTCTGTGAGAAGAAACAAAAAGAAGGAAAGAAAAAATACATTTTTTTGTTTCCATGTGGTAGAAGTTAAATCCCAGGTGGGAACAGAGAAGGGAACATAATGGCTCAAATTGTGGTGTTGAGAATGAGGTTGAGCCATGCGTGAAGCAGAGAGGCTCACGGGGAGGAGAGGGGAGGCGGCTGCATCTCCTCAGATTAAACGCAATGTTCTGGAAGCTGGAGGGAATTCTTCCCAGGCATTTGTAACCGAGCTTCACAGCTGCCAGACTGCATTGGATCACTAGAGCAGCCCTGGCTGGGGAGCAGCACAGCTCCGGGCTGAGCTCTGTCCAAAGGGCTCCACCCAAAGGGCCCCCCCTGATCTGCCACCACCCCAAAAGCCACAGGATGAGCTGGGCTCAGCCCCCAGGGTGTCAGGATTAGAGGAGAATTTTCAAGCAGGAAATACAGATTTTTTTCTCAGTGCCAGCCACCCTCCTCACAAAATATATTGTTCATCTGAAGGGAAATGCAAATGTAAGTCTTGGACACAAATATCCTCTTTAAAGAAGCCTTCCTCCATCCCCCACCCCCACTAGCAATGGAAAGATACATTTACTTATGTGAAACCTGAAAAAATTTTTAACTTTGAAAACTTCCAGCTTTGAAAAAATTTGCCCTTTCTGTTTGCCCTTTGCACTGAACTTTGTGGAATCACCCCTTTGTTTTACTGAGGTCTCAGCAGTGCCTGATGCCTCATTTCTCTCTTTTCTGTTCTACAATTAACCATTATATTCAGTGTTTTTAAGACCAATATGTACACCTGAAGATGTTTTAAAGAAACTACTTTAAAAGGTCATAAAAAAATAAAACAAATACTTGGCATCGAGATTCTTGGAGTGCATGATGAATATTTTAACAGTAAAAAAATCTAGCCAGAGAGAAATGAAAGGATTTAGTGCTCTAAATAAAACTCTTTGTGGGTTTTAATGTGCAAAAATGGACAACAATGGCTTTAAAGCCTCTCCACAAATACTTACATCTCTGCCCTGGTATACTCTGTGTGTTATATCCAAAGCCAGTAATGGTCTGTTGTGTCTTTTTAGGTGCTGGGGGAAGGCATTACAGCAGGTTTCTCCTCTAGGAAAGGCATTACAGCAGGTTTCTCCTCTAGGAAAGGCATTACACCAGGTTTCTCCTCTAGAACTTTGCATTATAACCTTTAGGTTTTGAGCAGGGAGTTTGGACCCTTGGGGTGACAGTTGTGGATGTAAAGCTCAGGTTTTTTATGTCCTGTGATGGAAATCAGAGAGAGGGGAGGGAAGGGATATTTGGGAGGTGATCACTGCCCATAGAGAGGCTCAGCCAGCACAAACTGTGCTGATATCTTTGATATCTGTGCTCAGATAATTCTGATTGCCTAGTGCCTGCAGTGAGGTTTCAGCCCAACATGAGATAAAGATTGGTTGTGTCTCTGCTCAATGCTTCCATTTCTTTCCCTCCCTCACACACATCCCCACGCAGCTGGAAGAGAGAAGCTTTCTGCAATATCAGCTGTGACAGAGCTGGAACAATACTCGAGTTTTTATTTGTGTAATTGATCAATTCACTAGCTAAAAAAAGCCTTTATTATTATTATTTTTAATTAACCAAATGTATTAGTGTCCATGAAACATGTATTTCTGTAATTATATCTGTAAAATAATATCTTTGGCCTGAGCAGGAGCCCTTCAGTCCTGCTGTAAGGTTACCTTTCTGCAAACCCTCCTGCTAATCAAATCTTATGTATTTTCTTCCTTGCTGTTATAGAAACTCCTATTGCTAAATGTAGTGAAGGCAATTGCTAAAGTGATGGTGCCAGTATAAATTATTAAAATTACATGGAGTAATAAAAATGTCTTGTGTATAAAAAGATAGAGAACAAGGCAGTAGGACTCAAGCTTTCAAGTTTCTTCAGAAAATTCTCTATATTTATAATCTGGACAAGTGGTACAGTAACTGCAGCTGGATTTTGTCTTTATGCTTTTTCTAAAGCAGAATATTTGGATGCCATACTTTTCTGGCTTCCAGCTTTCCTTGAAGAAAATGAGATGGTCTGAAGAAAAGAGGTCTGCTCTCAGGTTTTTGATAATTTTTGGAAACATCCTGGGTAGGAACATTAAAAACATAATGTCCAAAATCATAAATTCTGAAAATCTATGTGGTTTGTTAGTAACAAGAAGCATGGATAAAATTTGATTGTGTGAAGATCACTATGTATCAAATATATAAATTCATTAATTTAGTACATAATGTCTGGTTTTTTGTTCTCAAAACAGAGAGGTTCTTCAGAAACATGAGGAACATATTCTCCCCTTCATTATAAATGAATAAATATCATCCTTCAGAGATTTTCTTTCTTGCAGCAGGCACTCAGAGAATGGACATGGAAAGTGCCATGGAAAGTAGGAAAGAGACACTAAACAGCACGGATGCAAGGTTAGTGTTATACTAAAAAAAGGAGTTCAGTGCATAATCTCAGCCCTTGATGGAGAAGATATAGTGAAATGTTGACTTTAATTGCCATGGGACATAGATTAGCAGATGGTCCCATGGATAGGCTGCTCTCCATGTCTATAAATAGCACAAGTTAATTTATGCAAGATCTTCCTTTGCTTTTACAGCTATCTCCCGATGTGTCAATATCTCATTGGCAGGAAGGATCCAGCCCTGGAGATGGAGTGGAGGTCCTGTTTCCAGCCCTGCTATCCTGTGATTATGTTACAGCAAAAAAACCACCTGATCAAGTAACTCCTGGTTGAACAGACAGGCTGTGACAGTCTGATCTGAGCGCACCTTCATTTCAAATATAAATATCAGGTACCTGCAAGCCAGCTGGAATGATGGCTGGGAGCACTGGGGGAGGCAGCAGCTCAGGGAGCTTCTCCTGCTTCCCTCTCAGGCTGCTGATGGTGTTTTGCTTTGCCCATCTCACCCAGGTTTCCTTTTCCATCTCCCACTGCTGGGTGAGTTCCTTTGCTTGAGATCTCTCTGCCAGTCACAGGTGAGTGGTGAAAATGTTTTGGGACTTGCCATGGGTTGTGGTGGTGTTTTGCTTTGCACATCTCACCTGCCTTCATTTTCCAGCTCCCACTGCTGGGTGAGTTCCTTTGCCTGAGCTCTCTCTGCCAGTCACAGGTGAGTGGTGAGAAGGTTTTGGGACCTGCCGTGGCTGTGTGCAGCCAGCATCCTCCAGCCTGGCCCCTCTGCACCAAGTTTGGCCTCCCTGCACTGCAGAGCCCTGGTGCCACAGCTGCCTCTCAACTCCTGAGCACTGGAGCTCCTTCTCCTCCTTTCTGGGCTTTCCCAGGCCTCCCATTCTGTGTCTCTCTGCCCAGTTTCTGTCATGGAAACCTCTCCTTTTGGTTCACAGCTTTGGCTTCTTTGTCATTCAGGAAGTCTCTCATGTTTGGAACTATCATGGAGTAATCTGGTACCAGAATTTCATGGATGTTTCTGCTTTTGGGCTTGTTAAGCCATTTGTGCCTTACCCAAAGAACTCCTAGAATCCCCCATTATTAAGCTCTTCATCCATCACTGTGCAAATGTCAGCATTACAAATCAGGGCCCAGCAATCTTTTTATCCAGTTCTCCCTTGATACTACAATGAATTAAAGAGGTACCAGTAAATACAAAATAATTTTCTAAGCCACCTAAGTACAGGCAGTATTTTGAGAATTTTCTAAGCCACCTAAGTACGGGCAATATTTTAAGAATTTTCTAAGCCACCTAAGTACAAGCAGTATTTTAAGCCAGATCACTTTCTTTTCCCAACAGTGTCATAGTATCTCTAAGCCCCACAGAAGAACTGAGCCCTCCCCCTTCACCACCTGGACAGGTAAATGAAAGTGTAACAGAGGACCTGCAGTGATTGACTTTGTGCCCTTTTGAGCATATCCACCAAAATCAGCCACCAGAAATTTGTATTGGTAGATCAAGGCCCACAACCTGCTCCATGATAAATCTGGACACCCTTTGGTTCAGTAGGGATATTCTGGATTTACCTACATGTAATTTAGAGCAGATTTTGGACCCTGCCCATGAGCATTATGCCTTTCCCTACAGGAAGGAAGATTGATTCTGACCTTACTTAAACTAAGCAGCTTTAATCATTTGCTATAGAAACACCAAGACTGGGCTGGGGGCTGGGGACACAGACATGGGAATCCTATAATCTTTGGTTAAGTTGTAATGAAATTGTCCAGGATGAGAAGGAAACAGATGGATTCTGATTAATTTCTCACAAGTGTAGACCTCAGCATCCGATGTAACATATGTGGTGAGCAAATGTCACTCATGCCTCCAAAGTGCAGAAAAAATCACTATTGTCAGGATATATTCATTGGCCATATTGGCTGCTGAACTCCCAAGGGTGCAAGGATGCTGTGCATTACATTTAGTCCTGAATTAAATATTCAGAGGCAGAGATACCTAACCCTTTCCTGTATGCCTCACTGGTTATCACAGTTGAGCTTAATGAATTGAAAGAGGGAGGGGAAGGGAGATTTCCCCCCCTCCTTTGTAAATCATTATTTACTGTGGAAGGAATATCAAGATGAGTTGGTATTTCTGCTTTAGAGTGTTCAGCTGACTACCAATGGAGCCTGAGTTAGGGAAAATAATGCAGCTTTGAGCTGTAAATGAGCAACTACACAACTTTCATCTGGTATTGATAGAAATCAGAGCCCAGCTCTGTGTTTGTGGAGTTGTTCTGAGTGTTGTCACTTCTATAATCTATTCCATGTAATTGCATATTTAAAGAAAATGTAGTTCATTTATTGATTGCCACTATATTGTTTCAGGCAGGTAAGATAAGAGGCCAGAGCTGCTTTCTCTTGTCTCCACGCAGTCTTAGGGAGTGGAAGGAGCAATGCATGTGAGTAAAGCGAGGCCCCATCTGTGCTGAGGAAAGAGATTCATTACAGCTGACTTGTCCTGTCAGAATTACTGCCCCAGACTGTTTCTGGGAAAAGGATGTCACTGAGATATCTGCTAGAGTATTTCAACCACAAACTTGAGGGATGAATGTTGAGCACTGGGGCTCCTCTGTGGCTCTGCCCTCGGCTGCAGCTCCCGCTTCCAGTCCCTCCCTCTGCAAAATCTACTGATGTGTCTGACTCTGTCTTCTCTTCTAAAAATTAATTCCTCATTAGAAAAACGAGGGAAAATGCATATTTTGCTCTCTAACTCCCTGCAGGTTGAAATCTAATGCCTGTCTTAACATTTCCCTCTCCACCTTTGGCAAACACTGCTCCACTGACATTATGAGCTGGTTTGTTTGTCTTAATGATCTCCTATTTAACAAGTGAGTGTGCATCTTTTTTGGTGGAGAAGCTGAATAATCTCACAAAGAGCTTTATTTCTGATTGAGGAGGATGTGGCTGATGAGGATGGGGAAATCTTGACACAGCCACATCAGCTGCTGTCATACACTGTTGAAATTGGCCCTTCCCATGCAGCTTTTTGTTTTTTCCTGAGTGGAAGATGCAGCAAAGCTCAGTAAGAGTTGGAATTATTGGCAATGAAGGCATAAGGATCTTACACAGAGCTCTGAGGCATGTCAGTCATATTGCTAATATTCTGTGTGGGTCCCCACTAACAGTCCCCATCTGCTGAGTCAGAACTGTCATTTTGAGACCCCTAGTTTTGGAAAACTCGACCTGAGGTCCTTGTTTCCCTTTCTCACTATTCAAAGCTGTGACCTGAGCTGGACTCTGGGCTCCTCTGGCCTTGTGGGGCACAGCAGTGTCTGGTTTGACTCCATTGCTCATTAGAGACAACTCTATGCTTAGTCTCTATGCTTAAACCTTTAAAAATTCTAATGAGACAGACTCTGATTTCTCAGGAAGCTGATATGCAATTCACTGTTGGTTTTGCTAAAATTCCTGATTTTTTTCTTTTCTTTTCTGGGTTGTTTCCAAGGTTTTTTCCCTGTCATTGCCTTAATTATGTACCAAAAGGAGGTAAAAATTTGTGCATCTGCAAAGCCTGTGAACACAGTGCTGCTCTTTGTCAGATGGAAACTCTAGTTTTCACTTTTTCTGGGTTTTTTTCCATGGTGCCTGACAATGCATCACTTACAGTTCCCTCCTTTAAGCTGGAGTCAGTGCAATGAGCCTAAGTTTGATAATTGCTTATTGCATCCAGACTGCACAAGGCAAAATCACTTAAATCCTCCAAAGTCACTGAACAAGACTAAACTGTCTCATTTTCCCTTGTTTTATTACATGGCACTGGAATTTCTTATAAATGTCCTGGAGAGCAGGAGCTGTGCTGGGACTCCTTGGCCCATAAAGGTGACATTGCAAAGCTACATCAGGACTTTCTGACCCAGCTTGTGTTGTGTGAAAACCTCAGAGCCTCCTGATACCACCCCAGCTAAATAAATGGTTTTCTGGACAAACCTACCCACTGCTTTGCTTAGCAGAGGTTTTTGTGGATGACCAGGCAAGCCTGAAGACATGGAAAGAGGTGAAGGAGCCAAGGAGAGTGGTGAGAGATGGATTTGTAGGGCAGATAAAATGGTGGGTGCAGAGATTTGTGTTAATTAATTGCAACGCTACAGAGAAAAGGAATTTGGAACCAACACAGAATTATCTTGTGACCAAAAATATTTCCCTAAATCAGATAAGTGAGAACGTACTCACTCAAGTGAAGCCATTTCCAAGGAGCAGAGACAAGGAAGGGACCTGAGTGCACGTTGCCTTTGTCTCTCCAGCTGAGGCATCACACATCAAAGTCCCAATTGCTGCTTCCTGTGTACAGCAAAGCAGTGGAGATATAAAATTGGGGCATAATGATGAATGAAACTGTGGGATGTGTCTTGATTATCCCAGGTTTCTAATGTATAATTGAATTATTTTCTTAAGTGTATTTCAAGCCCTTTGATTTCTGGCCTCTGTTTTTAATTACTCAGCCCCCTCTTGCCCTTGTGCATTATTATGCTGCTCATTAGCATTCAGTGAGACTACAGAAGTTTGACTTCTGAATAAAGTAGCGTACAAAAGAGAAGGGATGCTTTTTATCTCTCCACTTAATAATTTAAATGCAACCCTTTTCTTTAATCAATGTTTAATAGTACAATAGTTGTTTGTTTAAACTGTGCTTTGCCTAATTTTGCAAACAAAAAAGAGAGGCAGGATAAACATGTTTAGAAATAATAAGCTTTGTAACCATTTTAATCTTCAGAAGACTTAAAATATCTCCAGCACTTCTAATGTCGGTTCATCTCAACAAGGCAGGAACGTGGGCCCTGAATGTCTCTGTATCATTTATGCAGTGCTAAGAAGCACCAGCCTATTTTTTTTTTTATTTGAGGGAAGCAGAAAACCTTGCTAATTGCAAAACTGAAAGCTACTCAGCAGCGTTAATATTGTTGGCATGGCCGCCAGCTGTGATGATTAGGATGTGTGACAGAGGGAGAGATAATTTGATCACAGGCCTGGGCACCAGAAGCTCCTGTGTCCTGCTCCTTCCCTGTGCACCTGCAAAGGCGAGGAAAATACAGGGGGAGATTCAGCCCAGCCCCACAGAGCCCAGGATTTGTGTGAGGGCTTTTCAGGGCTCAGAGGATGCCAAAATTTTGGGTGTAACTCCAGGGTGGGGAAGGGGATGGGAGCTGGAGCCTGGGCATTGACATGCCAGAGGAAATAGCTGTCTGGGGGTAGTAATTTATTACTAATTGGGTAGTAATTAATAATCAGGTGTGGAGGCTCTGCATGTATGGAGCTTGCTCTGCGTCACCAGCAAAACGTGGCTTTGGGTGGGATCAGACAGAAACTGATGGCTAGGTCAGGGGGACCCTCAGAACACAACATAAAAGGGATGGACTAAAGCCTCTGTCCCTCTGCCCTCCTCCTATGCAAAGCAGGAATTGATCAGGGATATGTTGAGGATTTAGGGATATCTGGGGGCCGCTTTGGAGACATTAAACCTAGTGAGCATAATATCTGCATTTCAAAGTACTCTTTGGACCTCTTAATTCGTTTTGACAGCAACGCAGTGCTAGAAATGGGGCTGTTTCTGCTGACTGGATGGGAAAACTGAGGCCAAGAGATGGGAGGGAATGAAGAGCACAGGACAGCACCAGGCCAGGGAGAGCTGTGAGCTGCTGTCTCCTGTGGCTCAGCAGCCCAGTGAAGCACCCACAGCTGGTAGACTGCTCCCTCCACATATCAGGGGGTTGTTGATCCTGCATAATCTCTGCCTGATGCCCTGACCAGCCTACTTTCAACAAACTGCACCCCAGGCAGCAAGATGAGACCTTTCTTCCTGCTAATTTGTGTCTCCTGTCCTTTAAACCTTTCCCATCAGTACATCCAGTTCCCTCCCTTTTACCCACATCTACATCTCACATTTCTTTATGCAACCTTGGAGCTCCTTCCTGCTTCTGCCTTTTCTCTCTCCCCTTTTCTAGGCTCCCTAAAGGTCTGGAGAGGTGTTAAGTGTCAGGAACAGCAGGCAAGAAGGTGGCAGGCAAAGAAGCTCCTCAGGTAAGGATTGAGATGGAGAGATGTGGTCTCATGCTGTGGGCTTGCTCCTTCCTATTTTGACTATATAGCAAGTCCTGCTGATTAAAAGAGCACAGCTGAATTGTGCTAACATGAGATGAGGGAGAGCTAAGGCTGGGGATTTGGACCCTTTCTTTCAGGCTAAGTGAATTTTCCAGGATGTGAGAGTCTGCTTCTGGATTATTAATTTTCTGTGAACAGTGGTGTGGAAGCTGCTGGGATTTTTACTGCTTTTCGCATGTGGACTAGAGAACTTGCACAAAGACAACTGGAAAGGCAATTTGCCATTCCACAACAGTAGCCAAGGAGAGTTTTCCTGTGATAAAAGTAGCTTGCTCTGTTCCACAAGGCATTTTTCCAGTGATTCTTCCAATTAAAGGAATGTTTGTCCAGGAGGATGACGATTTGTATCACAACAGGATTTAGGTAATAGAGCCGAGATCAACCTACTGTTGCACTGAGCCCTGTGCTTACCTACGGTGAGACACTGCCCTCTCTCACAGAAACGAGACTCCATTCTGCACATATTTAAACGCTGACAGCCCCCGAGCATTTATTTGGACGTCACTGTTTAGGTGAGCAGCAGAGCCACGGGAGAACCCGAGGGTGTAAAGTGGGGGGATAAAGGTTGTGCAGAGCCAGCGGCAGAGCAAGGAGGAGACTCCGCTTGCCGGGGGCTGCTGGAGAGGCAAAGTGACCCCGACTTTGTAGCCAGGGAAACACCGGCTTTCATTTTGAACATTTAAACCCAATTTGTGAAGATGATGATTTATTGATAACCCGCAGGACCGCGGACATGCAATAAGAGGAGCGGGGAGGTTACGGCCTCAGCCCCGCTCCCTTCTCAAGTTGCTGCTGTTTCCCAGAGATGCTGCGAACTCCGGCCCGGCTGCGAGCACGGAAACATCGCCCGCTCCTTCCCTCGGCTGAGCAGCGACCGCTCGGATGCTGAAATAAGGTCAGGCGATAAAAACCCGGGCTGAGCGAGGGCTGTGTCTGCGGGAGGCAGCGCGATCGCTCTGCCCGGTGCGGAGGGAGGGGAGGAGGGAGGGAGGAGAGGGCGGCTCGCCCGAGCAGCTCCGGCTCTGCGCTCCCGCGGGGTCAGGAGAGCCAGGGGAGGATGCTCCGCCGAGCTGGGAGAGACGCCCAAGCCCTCACACCGTGCTTCCTCCCCAGGCTCTGAGGAGGAGGACAGGAGTGGGAGGGGAGTTCCAAAGCCACTTTGGGCGCTGCGCCGCTACGTGCGGGAGTGTGTGCGGAGCATCCTCCGGGCAGCCTGAGCGCCGGTGCTGTGCCCGCTCCTCCGTGGGTGATTTCCCCTTCCCCGCACGCCGCTCCTGCCTCCGCAGCCGCTCCGGGGCCAGGTGAGCGGGACTGGGGCACCGCGGGCTGGGCTGCGGGGTGCGGGCTGTGCTCGGTGCCGGGCACACCGAGCTGGGCTGAGGCTGCCCTGCGGGGGATACAGGGCCGGGCTGGAGCCGGGTTCCCCCCGCTGTCGGGGCTGCGCGTCCCGGGCGGGCGGTGCGGGATGCGCACCCGGGGGAGGCACTGGGAGAGAAGCATCGCTCCAGCTGCCCCGTAACTTGTGTTTCGGAGCGCAGTGTAGGGCTGACAGGGGTTGATCTGCTCCCCGAGAGGCCCCGGGGGCTGCCCGGCTGGGGCAGGGGGATTCCCACCCCGGGTACCCCCGAGCTGGCGGTGCCAGCGGTGTTGGCGGTGCCCAGAACGCCCGGAGCGAGCCCTGGGGCTGGGCAGGCTCGGGAGAGCGGCTGGAGAGCGGCGGTCCGGAGCACTCCAGGGATCGGTCCTGCCTGGAGTTCAGTCTGTCTCTGCACTGGGGTTTGTGCGCCACATTCATTTACTGCCCCCGTTACTCCAGGGTGCCGCCAGCAAAGGGTCAAAACTGCCCTTTAAATGTTACTCTTTCCCCCCTTCTTTTTCTTTTTAAAAAGTGTTTATAATTTCAGCTACCGATTTTATAGCTCCTGAGATACTTTCATTTCCCAGAGCAGTTGGTTTCCCACTACTGGCACTTCCACCTTTTTGAGTGGGAGGATTTACTTTCTCTAAAACAGAGCTCTAACAATACTCACTCCTTCCAGCGAGGCACGTGTCATCTCCTGACCCCAGCAACTTCACTCTGACAAAAGAAAAGCTGGAAATGATCACTTAAGAGATGCGACTTTGCCTGTTTCAACAAGTTGCTTTGTTCTCTGCTCGAGTAATTTCCTCCAAGGCGCGTGGTCATTGTGGCTAGCAAAGATGGGGCGATACGTGTGGTGTTAAACCTGCAGTCACCGGGGATTAATGCACGGCCATGACATCACCGACAGCCAATGAGGGGATGGGTTTGGACACGTTCTGACCCGAACTGGCTTCCAAACTGGTGATCCTGCCGTGCTCCTGGGGAATAGCGCCGGTCTGTGCAGACGGTGAGGGGTCCTGGCACGGTGTCACTGTTCCTCAGCCTTGTGTGCTGCTCTGAGAGAGTCAACAACTCATTTAGTGTGTGGTTAGTCTGGTTGGCTGCAGGTTTCACTTCTTGGGAAGAGATTATTGCAAATGGGCATGTCAGTGCCCTGGCACAGGGGGAGCTGGTGTGGCTGGGCTGGCAGAGAGCAAACACCAAAGAGTTCCCAGCCTTGCGGCAGCAGAGCTGCCTGAGCAGCGTGTTGGAGCACCCGTTGCTGTCACCTGGAGGGAATTGCTCTCCTCTGCCTGATTGCTCGGAGAGGAGCTGCTCCGGGGAGGGGAGCACAGGCTCCGAGGGGTGAGGAGGGGCTCCGTGCAGCCAGGGGATGCTGGTGAGGCAGCAAAGAGCCCTGTCCTGCTGTGCCAATGGTCCTGCCGTGCTCTCACCCTCACCTTGGTGCCTACAAGGTCCGGCAGGTCTGAAGCCCTCGGCCTCAGCTCCTGTCCCTTTGCCTTAGGGTGGCTCAAAAACTCGGGGTAGCTTTTGGAGAATCACAACAGATGTTGCCTGGCATGGTCTGGCTCCTGAAGTGTTCATTTTGGAGTTCAGGCTGCCTCTTCTGTCTGATGTTTCCTTAACCTTCATCATTTGCTGCAGCCTCATCCAATTCCCCTGCAGGTCAGGCAGGGGCTTCCCCACAGGCTGTGCCAGACCCTTTTGTGACTATCACAAATATTTGCACTCAAATCACTTCTATTTCTGTTTGCTAGAATTCTCGATGCTAAAACATAAATTCTGGGGTCCAGACTTCACCCCTGAAGTCTTTTAATATTTTTGGTTGTGTTTTGTATGTAGGCACACACACACTGAGTCCCTTATCAGTGCCATTGCATCGATAGCCCTTTGCATTGAGGGACCCACACAGAATATCAGCAACATGACTGACATGCCTCAGAGCTCTGTGCAAGATCCTTACGCCTTCATTGCCAATAAGACGTGACAGGATACATCTAATGAATTACCTTTAAATTAGAAAGCAGTAAACAAGCCATTATTGGATTAGAGGAATATTACAATTAGAAGAACGTAACCGTCTTTTGATATCCTGTGGCACATTTTCACCAGCTAGGAAATGACATGGGGAGCTGCAGAGAGAGAGAGGGTCTCTAGAGAACTGTAATGATTTTCATCTGTGTGAAATAGATTTTTTTAAAATGCTATTACTTAGTGTCTTATGTTTAGATGATGCTGTAGCAGATTTTTTTTTTCCATTCTAGTTTCATATTGATGTTTGATATATTTGTCTGAGTGACTTCAGTGCTTGTAGGAGGTACAGGTTTGACGTACTCTGATGGCTAAAAATCTCCCAATTATTGAAGAAAAACACAGGCAAAAGGAAACAAGAGTCTTGGTGATAGATTTTAATCCAACACTGAAGAGCCTTTCCAGGGTGCAGAGATTGTCTGGGTTCATGCCACTTTTTCCATGGCCCTTTTCTTCAGCTGTTTAGAAGGCTGTTCCAGCTCTGTTTTATGCAATTATTTAAATTGCATAAAAGAATTCACCTGGACTTCCATGAGTTTTATATAAATTGCTGAGAATCCACCAGTCCTCCAGGTCTCCCAGCTCAGGTGCAGGTGTTAGCTGTGCTGCCTTCCAGATGTGATTGCTCTGCAGTGGATCTGAATTGGCAACTGCTTGGTGGTACTTGGGAGCAGCCCCTGATCTCCCCATGCCAATCTTTTATTAATTGAAGGCCAGCACCTGCTGTCCTCTCTCAGGCAAAGCTTCCCAATTAAGGACTGGGCTGAGAGTGAAAAGGGCAGAATTTGGCCAGTACTCCTCCAGTGTTAGGAAAAAATTCTACATGGAGAAGTAAACAGTAAAATACTTGATGGAAAGGAATTAATTTGTGAAAAATCAAGTTTGTTATGACATCTTGAAATTATTGTGGTTTTGTAATTCCACCTACCTCGGTTGGCCATGGAAAAAATGAGCTCTAAATCTAGAACTAAACTTGAATTTGTGAGTGCAAAAAATTGTTTTCTTTGGACCACCAATATTTTATAACTCTTTAAGACCAATCTTTTATTCCTTTAATCAATATGAATATGGAGCAGCAAGATACCTTTGAGTCCTAAGCCTCAATCCATTCTCTGGAGGAAAATCTTGAGCACAATGTTTTGTCCTGGATTTTGGAAGCGCGCTCAGAATAAAGATCTCTCCTATACAAGTACTTTTCATCCGAGGTATTGGATTTTCCTTGCCTCTCTCTCTCAGAGTTTATGGCCCTGGGACTCCTTTTCTCAAGGTCTAGTAGAACTCCTTCAGCATCTCTTTTCCCCTTTGAAAATGCGATAACCATCGCGCAGGCGGCTGCTTTGAAGCCGGTGCCAGCCCTGCAGATCAGGAGATCACAGCTCGCTCTCACCTGGGGTCAGGCAGCTGGGGCTGAGCTGCTTTGCAGTGCCAGAGCATCCCGAGTGCTCGCAAGGACAGGATCCTGTCAGACCCGGGCTCCGAAGCCTCTTTGCTATTCTGAAGAGGCTCGTGAGGAGGAACAAAGGGCTGCGGATTTCACCCGTTTGGCTCTATTTTATATTTTCCAGCGGTTATTTTGGAAAGGCTGTGAGCTGAAAGGCTGATTTTTCTCAGGCTTGGTACAAAAGTGGCAGAGTAAAGCTCAAATGAGGGAAAGTAGCACAGGGTATCTCCGTGACTCCAAAGGTGACCCGTTGTTTTTATTCCCCTTTCTGTGGTGTTCCAATTTCACTTACACTTTGCAGGGAACATCTGTGAATAAAAACTCTGCTGGGGTCAGGTCTTTCTCCTAGGAGGATATTTCCCTCTGCACAGCACCAGCACAAGTTTTCTCCCTCCTTCCACAGCAGTTGTGCTACGTGTGCTGTGAGGTATAACAAGGATAAATACATTAAAGGGCAGCAATCCCAGCCTTGGTGTTACAGGATGGTAAAAGGTGGTTGAAGAATTTATTCCTCAACCCTCAGTGCAGAGCTCTTGCCCCTTTTTTGCCCCTTTTTTGTTCTCCAGCCTGTTGCCAAGCATAACTCAGTCATGTTCTACATCCCTTTGAGTGAAGAACATGGAATCAGCTTGGACTTTCTGGTTCTGGAAGCAGCAAACCTCCTCCTTATAGAGGAGAGAGCAGAACTCAGTGCTTTAGCTCTTTAAGCATTTGTAGGCTTTTTTTCTGAGCCTGCAAGAGGCTGCTAACTGCTAAACCAAAATCATTTGAGTAATGCCTAGACATGGATAAAACAATTAGGAGGAGTTCTTTCGGCTTTTTAAAACAAATTGCAAATTTCAGGTTCGTATTTGCATAATTCAGGTTATTAATTCATGTGTTTGCATTTCCTAAACTGCGTGCCAAATTCCCACTTGGAGCAAGTTTCAGAGTGTTGATCTCGGTGTAAAGGGGAAAAGGTGGAAATTGAGTTGTTGTAGGAAGCTCTAAGTGATTTTTCTTTTCAACAAAATTAAGTGAGCTTCTTTTTTATTTTGCTGTGTCAATTCATTGTCACCTTAAACATTCAGTGAGAAATCCAGAAATTCTTAATTGATAAGGTACCCAACCTCTCCTTTGTGCATCTCTGGGATGTATATATCTTGCAAGTTAACAAAGCCTCCAGCATCCATTCTGTGCATGTGTAATTAAGGGTGGCAGTGCCTCGATGTCCTTTGCTGTGCTGTGTGATTCCAGGGGTGAGGATGATGGCATTTTATGCTGTTGAGCACAAGCAGGAGCATCCCTGCGTGAGTGAATCTGTTTGTAGGACCAGGCTGTGGCTGCTTCAGTCTGGAGAGCAGTTACCCTCAGATTTTCCTGCTGCTTCCATTACTCACTGAGAGTTATGTGTGTTTATGATAGTCAGCAAACACAAGTGTGTTGCAGATGCAGATATATTGGGAAGTACAGTGGTTTACATTAATGGGAAGGATTTATCTTGTTGCAGTGTTGAATTTATGATGCCAAGCTGTGATATTTCCCTGTTTCAAAAATGTTATATTGCAGCGGGCTGGTATCAGGGTGATAAAATAAATGTTTCTTTTTTAATTCAAGCCGCTGTAAGATGCTAATAATGCTGGAGACAGGAAGAGAAATGTCACGTTTCAGAATTTAATGTGTCCGTATTACAATTTCCTGGCAAAATTAACTTAGCTTGGACTCCTAAATGAAACTTCTTGTTATGTTTAAACTATTAAACAGGTCTGGTTGGGTTCTTTAATGGAAGTATGGTTCTATGACACAAGTAGGGAGGTGAATGTGCTTAAATTAGTCTTTGGGACTCTGTTCCCTATAATTTACAGGGGTTGTAGTGACAGGGAAAGGGGGAATGGCTTTAAAAGGAAAGAGAATAGGTTTAGTTTGAATCTTGAGAATTCTTCACAGTAAGGGTGGCGACGCCCTGGCACAGGCTGCCCAGAGAAGCTGCCCCATGCCTGGAAGTGTCCAAGACCAGGCTGGATGGATCCCTGGGATAGTGGAAGGTGCCCCTGCCCATGCTGGGGTAGGGTTTGGAACTCTAAGGTCCCTTTCAGCCCATACCATTCCATGATTCTAGGATAATTCTGAAAAGAAAATAGAGAAGCTCTGATTGCTGGTGATGTTCTCTTCACTGGGCCTTTGGGAGCCCATGTTCCTGGCTGGTTTCCTTCCCATTTCCTGGCAAATGCTCAGCAGGCAGGGAGGAAGGAGGGCTCATCTCTTCCTCTTTGCTGTTATCTCCTCCTCTGGCCAGTGCCAGGGTTCATGGCAATGCCAGGGCTGTACTCAGGATACCCATTTGCTTTATTCCTAGAAAAAGTAAGAGAAATGTGAAGGAAATCTTTATAGTCTTAATGACAGAATTGTTGTGGCTGCCTTGCTCTGGGGCATTGCCTCCTCCCCAAGGAAAACTGGGATGCAACTGGAATTGTCCCAGCTTGGATCCAGGCAGGTGTAAAAGCCTGATCCTGGCTCTCTGGTGTGGCTGTGTCACTGTTTGTGCTGAGCAATGCCAGTTCAGAGGCTCTGAAGCCCTGTGGTTAGAAGTCAAGTGCTATGAAAATTTCCCCACACACAGATCTACAGCAGTGAGAGGGCCTGCACATAAACCAGGCCAGTGAGTCTCATAAAGGAATAGTTATTTTGTGGAATACAGAGAGACTGTCATGTGTGTGCACTCCTGTTACACTCCCCACTTAAGCAGTGCCTCTGAACCTTGGAGTTAATCTCATTGTTTGGAAGCACATCACAGAGTAATTGAAATTGGGTTATTTAACTGCAAAGCACTACTGGAGTAAGAGTTTAACTGTGGAAATACCTGCCAGCTTTGTGGTGTATGGGCTTAACTGGGGCTGAAGGAGGAAAAGGTAAAATAATTATTTTATTACTAAACAATCCCTGTATTTTTGGTGTGCTGCTGAAATGATTAATTCTGCTTTTGTTTATTAACAGATCTGTTTCTGTTCAGGGACCACTGAAAGCACAAAACTTTGTTAGATCAAATACCTTTTAAAAAACTGTGCTGATCCTTTAATTTAAGAGAGTAGCAGGTAAAAAGGACTATCCCTCCTTTTCTACACCAAATTGTCATGGAGAGATGGATCTGGGGTGAAGTGGGACAGAATGAGTATAACCTCCCACCTGAGAAATGACACTTGGTTAAGTGTTAGAAATTAATTGGTGTATTGAGCTTATCCACACACTTAAGAGCATTTCCCTTTCAGAACATTTCCTCCTTGCAATGTTTCTAATGTATTTTTGTGACTTATATTTCAGTTTAACAACAGAAGAATAGTCACAGAATCTGTAAGCATTAAGAATAATTACTGTTTATAACCCTGAAAAAGGGGCAGCCACTTCAAATACAATTAGTGCAGCCTCTTTAAATACAATTACTCACCCTCCGGTGTGTATCACTCACCTGTGGAATGCTCCAGGTGAGGTTTCCTGAGTGAGGTGTGGGGTGGTTTTAGGTGGATGAACAGGGAGCTGCTTCCTCCCAGTGTCTTTGCAGACAGCTCTAGGAATGGGAAGGAAAACAGATATTTCAAGCAAAACTCCTGGGTTTTGCATGTGTTAAGCATCATTTTTCTTGAACATCTTCTTCAGCAATGGATAAACTATTACTGCTAAATCTTGCTTGGAAATGTAGTGGAGACAGTCAGCTCTTTGCAATTAGCGTATTTGGAATATACATAATTGTATTATGGCTAAAGATCTGATCTACCTTCTGTGCTTTCCTCATGTAAGAGGAAAACTAAAGCCTGAATAAAGCCAAATTAGTCTTATTTTAAATGCTTTTTTTCGCCAACAGAAGAAACATCTTCTGTTACATTTAATGAGCACTGTTGTCTTTTGTTTAAAGTCTTTGTTACAGAGGCTTAGAGCAAAAGGGCTTTAATAATAAAAAGGCCTTCTTCTCTGGAATATCTGTCTGATAATAGCCTGTATGATTTAAGAATAATGCTGTAAAATAATTGGCTTTCAAACGAATAATTTTCTATAACTAATTGGAGGGCAAGTGGAAAATCTGCATCCCCCAAATAAATGTATTGTGTCTCTTTAAATACCCAAACAATTTTTCCTCCTATTTTTTTCCACCCTCAAGACAAAAATAACATCAGATCTCATTCAGGTTGTACTTAAATATGACCAAACTGATAATTACATTATTACAGAGAAGGGCAGGATAGCTGGAGGATATGTACAAGGTGCATTAGTACTGCAAATAGAAGCTGATTTACTTATTGATAGTGGAGACACGTTTTAGTCACTTTATAGAATTAACAATTGATCAGCTTGTTAGGTTCTAGTTCTTCATAAGCACAGCATGTTTATTCATTATTGTCATTACATGGTGCAGGCAGCCGAGGTCATGATTAGCAAGGCAAAATCTAAAAAAATTTAAACTTCATTAAATATAACCTCTGCAATGGGCAGTTTCTGAGCAATGCACCAATTCTCACATCTCTGACATAAATATAACTTATACCTGCCTGGCTAATTTGCATGTCATTAACATTTTTCAGAACCATCTATTTGTTTTGCCAAATGCCAGCAATTCAGGCTTGTAAAATTGTAATAAGATGGGCAACATAAAAGCATTACTTTCAAATTGCCTTGGTCACTGTAAATATCCCCCAATCTGCAGCACGGGAACTGATAAACAAAACACACTGCTGGAGGAGGATGGCAAGGTGTTATTCCAATAAATATATCCATGATTGTTTGTTACTAAGGGTAAGTTATGTTTTGTAAATCAGCATTGACTTGGGCTTGAGCAAACCCGATAGCAAAAATCCCCACAGAGGCTTCTCCTGCTGTATATGACTAATATATTAAAGAAGATAAATAGTCATTTTTAAAACTTATTACACCGTAGGATTGAACACAAGGGGAAACCATTTCACAAATCCGAAACTTAAGGTCACCTTGAGAAGAAAAGGACACTCGAGATGACAAGAAAAAGTCTGTTTGCTCCAGAAATTGAGATTCAAAGTTTGCTCCTTTCACAGTGCCTTTTATAAAGCTTTAGAATCCCAAGTATAGAACCAGAGTCTGTTTTGATGTGCAAATATTTCAAAACTGTGTAGTGGATAGCACTTAGACACTGCATCTAACGAGTGCTAAGCTGAGCTTCCAGTCTCAGTAATAAAGAAAATACAGAACAATAATTAATAAAAGGTAAACCTGAGAATATAAAGCTTTTTTGCTAGTGGTTTTATAATGTAATCCAGAATTCGGGCTGAACTTTCTAAAACATTCCATTAGACTGTTTCAATAATTTTGTACCTTTTCCTTTTATCTTTATAAGCATTTAAAAAAAAATCATGATGCCTCTTTTAGTTATACTGAACACTCTTTAGCTTTTGGTTCATAATTCAGACTTTTAGGAGTATGAAAATGTGTTCAATAGCATTTTCTTAGGGCTTGCTAATAAAGTTAATGAATTTTTTTTTCTATTAGTCAGTCCTAGCATAGATAATACTGCTCCCTTGTTTGAGCTGTAGCAAATCAGGACAACATTGATTTTCTTTAAGAGATGAATAATGAAAGACCTACATTCTTAAATATGTAGATAAAGATAAGTAACTTAATTAAAAAATTATCAGTGGAAGGTAGTAAGATGAATTAGCTGTTTTAATTTGTTGTATATGTCAATAAGCTGTACCATAACCCAGAGCTTTACATAAAATCCATTTATGATATCTTTTTCTCCAATTTCCAGTGTAATTTCATAGTGTCTTTGGCTGCTAATTCTTTTGGAAATAGCTCGTGTCTCAGAACGTTAAATTCTTGGAGCTATCTGCCCTAACTTCAGCAGTGCAGGTGCTGGCTCTGCAGATGTTCAATGTCCAGAGCAGAGCAGCCTGATGAAAATAGCTCTGCCCTGATCAATAGTGATGTTTACAGCTCTGTCCTCAGCGGTGAAGTCAGGTTACAGAGCCTGATTGTTTTTCCAGTGACTGGCAAATTCTGCTGTTTGATCACATGTGCTATGAATATCCCAGCTGGCGAAATTCCAGGCTAAATTGCTTGCTATTTTTTGACTAGCTTTACAAATTACACATGATGAGAGAAGGGACGGCTCGGGGCCTCCTTCTCTCATCCAACGCTGCTTTCAATATCCAGGAGGCACCATCAGGGTGCACAGGGCAGGGGAGGAGCTGGGAGGAGGAGCTGCTCTATTAAGATGTGGTGTTATTGAAGGAGCAGACAAGCAGCCTGCTGCTGGAAGGGCTCCTCTGTGTCTCACACTCAGGGGTTTTTCAGTCTCCTGTTAACGGAGCAGGCACCCACACCAGTCCCAGGTGATTCTGTGGAGGGAGTAATGCTGTGCATGGTCTGCACCTGGAATTTGGCTTTCACAGTCCTCATGCTTGGATTCCGAGGGACTCACGAGTCCTGCTGGTTTTCAAGCTTGAATCTGCAATCTCAGTGCAGCTACAAATGCATCATTTGCCAAGCATGGCTGAGCTTCTGCCTCGGGCCCTTGGGTCACTGCCTTCCCGTGGCAAATGCATTGTCCAATGGCTGGGGTGGAGTTCAGGTGTTCCTGTCTTTTTTAGACATCTCTGTTGGGTTTCTAGGCTAGGACAGAGATGCTTTACAGAGATCTGCATTTTGCTTTCTCCTAACTCAGGGCTGTCCTGAGTGCTGAGAAAAAAGGGGCAGCTTGTAGGTGGGCCATGCCTGTAATGGGAAGGGGCTGGGGAGGTTTTTTAAGATCTCTGGTAAAGCATTGCTTGGACATGATTTGAGCAGGATGTCTCTGCAGAGCTCCCACAGGATGGTTTGACAGTAAAGTGTGATTTGGGCAGAAAATTTTACTCTTTGTGCTCCACCTAGCAATGCCCTGCCAAATTGCAAAGTGCTGGGGATACTCTGGTGCTTCAGGCTTGACTTGGTTTTACCTTGTTTTATTAATTTAACAGTACTTCAGCTCTTGGGCAAATGTAATATTTGTGTCTCTGAGATGAGTAACAAACACTGTGCCACACTGTGGGTCTTGCTGTGTTAGGAGTTGTGGATGGGAGTCAGTGTTTCTGGTCCAGAACAGGACTTTCAGAATCAAAGGCATAAATAAGAGCCAAGAAAAATTAATTGTCTGTATTTTTATTACATGGCAGATCTTAGAGACTTTTTTATTTTTAAATCCTGCTCCTACTGCAAGATCACTGAAATTTACAGCTGAGATTGTTCCTGATCCGGCGTGTCAGGGGAGCAACCTCTGGATTTTCCCTTTCACTCACGGTTTTGGCTCAACACTGTTCAACACACAGCCAGGACCTGGCTGTGGTTTTGTATTTTGGGACCAGGGTGAGATCTCCAGGGGATCCCAGACAACCTCCAGCTGTTTCCAGCTGTTGGGATGGAGCTTAAGCTGAGCTTGAGCTTCAGAAAGCTCTGCTGGCTTCTCCTGAGAGGAGAACAGGAAACTTCAGACAGCAATGCTTTCCACTTAGGGTGACAGCCACAGGAACATTCCTTTATCAAATTAGAAATTTTTCATATTCTTGAAGACTAAATGCTGAGACCTTCAGGTTGAAAAGGCAATAGATTATTTATGCTATGCTACTGTTCTCAGGTGATAAATTGGATGGTGCTGTTGCAAGCAGTGAAATAATTAAGAATTCTGGTACAATTGAGAAGTCAAATTAGAAAGGATAAAATCATGGCTTAAGAAACCAACTGTCTTTGGCTGGAGAGTAAAAATTATTTAAAATGATAAACCATACTCTCTACTGGCCATTTATTCTGGTTTATACAGCAATATCAGTGTTCCAAGTGGGTTCTTCTGTCTTTTTGACACACAGCTGCTACAGGACACTTCATACTCACAAGTACTCCTCAAAATCATACAATCTGAATGGAGCTGGACAAATAAATACCCAAGTAGCTATTCTATTTGGTCAAAGCCATCAGCCTAGAGAAAGAAAAAAAACCAGGAAGGTAAAACAAGGGTGATTGCACTCTCTGGAAAATGTCCTTTGGGTTTGGCTCACCAGACAATTTCTGTGAGCAGAGAAGTGAATTTTTGCCATTGTCTGTCAATTTTAAGGGAGGATAAAGGTGGACAGGGCTTCATCTATGGTTTAAAAATTGTGTATTAGACTAAATTGGCAGTATGTAACTATGTGAAAACATGTGGGGTTTGTTTAGTGCAAGGCACAGCTCTAAATTAGATATAGATATATAGATATAGATATAGATACAGATATAGATGTAGATATAGATATAGATATAGATATAGATATATATCTTCCTTTTTGGATGTGGTGGTACCCTCTGGTGAGTGAAGGTTTGGCTGCCTGCAGCCTCTCTTGATAATCTTAGCCAAAACATTTGTCATTTGCAAGGAGGGGTTTCAGTTGGTGAGGGGAAAATAGAAATCCAGTAAGTAATTTTTCCCATATTTTTCTTTAAATTAGTGTTGCTGTTTCTCATCTAATTAATGAACCAGTACTGAAGCAGAAGACTTGAATTCCTGCTCTGTTTCTGAGATGTAGCACGTTTTTAATGAAAGCGGTTTTTAATGCAAACCACTCCTGTGACTGTCTTTGCTGCCTTGCCTGCTGCCAGGCCATGGAAATTCTGTGTGCAATAATTTGAACCAATGGTGCAAGCACTCCATGGGCCTCTTTAAAAACCTCTCTCACAGGGCAGGGAACTCAGGTGGGAACAGTTAAACTGAGAGAGTTCCACTTTTGTGTTCCAGTTCATCAATCTTTAAAGAGACACGAGTAGGTCAAGTGGGTACAGCACTGATCAATGGACGAGAGGAATCCCTTTTTAAAGTAATCACAATTCATCCCCAATGGGCAATGGAGAAAGTAAAATAAAAAGACACAGCCCTTGGGGTCCTGGTGGGGGAGAACTTAATTAGCTGAGCACTCACACACTCTTTAGAGAGCTCTTCCTCAGAGTCCATAAAGGATTTGCAGTCCATTACTCTTCTGGAGGGCAGGTTCTCTGCAATGTGACAGTGACAAAACCTGTCTGTGCCCCAGCCTCTTGCCAAAGGCTCCTTGTTGTGTAACTGCACCCCAGGAACAGCCAGGAACTGCCTGACCATCACCTGAAAGGCAAATACCTGCAGGGCAGGACCCTGCAAAGTGCTCGTGGTTGATTTCATTTGAGTTCCATTTGAGTTACAAGCAGTCTACTATTAAACTCTGTGTGGTAGCAGTAAATGAGGCACGTTGAGGGGATATTTTAATGGCATTTTTGGTAGGAAAAGCTTCTGGAAAGTTGTACATGAGCTGAAATTACTATTCAGCTGCCCATCTGAAATCACAAAAAGTGATATTTGAGATGTTTCATACTTGTTGCTAATTCCAATATAATTGAAATTTGGAGGTTGCTGTCTTTATAGTAAAGTTTGAGTGCTGTTTCCCCCAGGATAGAAATTCACAGACTATTTACTCAAAAATGGAAAAAAATGTGTGCTCAGGGAATCTGAGAGCCAGGATTCTGTGAACAGTCAGAAATCAGAGAAATGGAAGCCTCATGCAATCCATTTCCTTACACAAAAATATTCAGCAGAAATATCTGAATAGTCTGCTCAGGGTGACTGAAAATACTGCTTTTATTCAGGTGCCAATATCCATAACCTCAAATAAACTCAGGAAGCACAATCCAGCTTGTGGAAAACGATATCTCATTGCTAAAAGAGAGAATTTAATGTGCCACTATGTTAAATTTTTTTTGTTCTGTGAATCTTGAGGTGTTTTTTTTTCCTCCATAAAAATCTCAGTTTCCTGGATGAAAATAATTAGAGAAGATTTTTCTTTTCTGTTTTCTAATTATTTTTAAGAGAGTTAATAGCTCTCTAGCGGTGATGAGAAGCTGATTAAAAGCTGATTGTTGTCTACCCTGAAAATAAACAATCAATGATTTGTTACTTTCAACAGATCTCACATCTTTAAGGCAATCATAATTGCCTTCAAGAGAGGCAGGGGAAGTGGGGGGAATCTCATACTTCATTTCCAACCCTGAGCATTTCAAAGCATAATCAAAATTACACCACTCACCCTCCCCCTTGCTCTTCCCATCACGCACATGGTTACATGATCATGAAGAGGCTTTTGCATGAATGAAGAGCAGGAAAAGAAAAATCCATCACAGGCAGATTGGGAACGGAAAGTCTGAAGTTCAGGCTTCTCTGAGCTTTGTGAAAAGGATTATTATTAAAAAAAAAAAAAACAAAAAAACCAAGGAAAAAAAAAAAAGAGAAAAAACACCTCATATAAAGAAGAAAGTTTCCAGCCTTAGCCATGAAGAGGACCTGGTGTTACTCATGGAAACATGTTCCCTCAGCTGGGACAGGGGCTGGAAGGAGCATCCTCTGACAATCCAGGTACTTGAGAAGGAAACACCAGTTATCACCTCTCTTACTCTTTCTGAAGAGCAGTTTCAGGTTTTTGTGGCTGCTGCTCTCCTCTCCTGCTAGTGCAGCCACAGGAAGGTGTCTGGGGCTTTTAGGGGTTTGCTCCTTTTCCACTGCAACAGTACCCAGAGCTCTGTGAGGCTTCCTTAAACCTGTGGAGGGATGAAAACAGCATCCCGCAGATGATTAACCTGCCATGGGAAACCTTTTTCATGATTGATCTATAGGTACCTCAGGAGGGTCTCTTCCCCTGCTTCCCAGCCCTTTTTTGGGGATTCACACATGGGCTGCTGCCAAGCAGGGAGAGGGGCTGTGAAAGCAAGAAACACAGAGGGCTGAGAGTCACAGGCATGAAGGACCAGGCAGGAAGAGGAAAGGGTGGAGGAAATTCTTTCTGGAAGTGAGGAGCAAAATTGATGGGACCTCTGAAATGTTCTTGCATAAGGGAATGCAGTTCCTGGTGTGTCTGGAAACGAACATAGCTGGGAGTGTTGCTTTATGTGCTCATATTGGGATTTGGAATTTTTCTGGTTACCAGCAGAAAGGCAGGACCTGCTGGAGGGATTTGTCAATCTGGGATGTGACACCTTTCACTTTTGGGTAACAATTCCTTAAGTGATAGGTCAGAAATCCTATTTTGGAATTCTCCTGCTAAGTAGAGCAATGTTTTGGTTTTTTTTTTTTTTTCCCAGAGTAACTTGAGGAAGTTACTGATAAGCAAACAATGTTTTCTAACATTGAGCAAGAAGCTGATCCCATAACATCAAAGTCAAGTGACAAAACCAGATCAAGAATCTGGGTTATGGCTGCCTGGTCTGTGCTTCTCTCATTCTGGGCAAGTTTTATCCTTCATTACTGAAATTCTGTATGTTAGGGGCAGAATTTTAAACCACCCCAAGATGACTGTGTTGTTTTTTTACCACAATGGGAATACCAAAAACGCTCCTTTTCAATTTCCCAGCAGTTTCCTGTCCTGCCCCACACCTGCCAGAGAGCAGGGACAGCACAGCACAGGGTACTTTGGTATTGGGTTATGTAGTGGATAACACAGGTGCTAAAAAAATGTGTGTGTTCAGCCTGTAATTACACTTCTGAAAATTTAGTGCTGTATTTATGAAATGCTTTTCCTTAGAATCTTTAAATAATTAGCTAATGAGTCCCAAGTGGAACAATTATCCCATATACCCAGACAGAGAGGATTCTTCATCAGCCAACGTGCATCCAGGGCTCATAAAACATGCTTGTGTTCTAAAAGCAAAGCTGGCTGTTCTGTGCTTTCCTCTTGCAGCTTTTGGGAATTGAAACCAAAGCAGGGACAGGTGACATTGGTGACAGAGAAATGGACAGGCCCTGTTGCTGTCAGGGCCTGACACAGCTTGGGGAAGCACTCACATGCTGTGAGTGAAGTGTTTTGGGGAATAACAAGAGAATAAAATATTCTAATGCAGTAGAACCAGAAACAACCAAATTTGTTTGCATGAGAACCCTAAGAACCACAAGAATATATTGAAATACAACACACCCTGACTCTGCCTGCATGAAAAACCTAACATGAACAGAAGGCATTTTCAGTTTGTTTCTGCCAGGATTTTCCTCCAGTAACCTCTGACTTGATTCAGGGTATTGAGGATGACATGAACAGTGGCTGACTACCTCCCATTTATATCCCACTGTTTTCTTTTTGCTCCAGGGCATAAAGGATGTGTTGTCCTGTTACATACCCTGAGCAAACATGTAATCTGCCCTGTGGATGGAGAGGGGAGCCTTGATCATCCCACAAGTGCTCATCCAATTTAAAGAGACCTCCAGGAACCAGGCTCCATGAGATTCTGAGCAGTTTGTACCACTAATTTCCCTCACTTAGACACAGAAAGTTTCTCCCCATGCACATAATTAATCTTTGCAGGACACTGAATTTATTTTTATGCTATTTGCAGCAGCTACAGAGAACCACTTTAAATCCTGCCCTTCTCTAAAGAAAACCTCTTCAAGGAGACAGTTGACTGTCTCCAACTAACTTTTTTTTTCTTGACTAAACAAACAGTTATTTTTCACATTTTTTTACCACTTGCATTTGCTGACTCTCTTAATTTTCATGTTATTTCCCTTGGGTTGCCTCTTGTTTTTAATTTGAACAGCCAGCCTTAGGAGTTTACTTCTTGCATGTGAGCCCTGGGCTCACCCAGAGTAGGTTTGTGAGCCACCACACACCCAGAGTAGGTCTGGGCCTCCCAGTCCATTATCCTGAGGCACAAATGGACAGGAATTTTCCTCTTCCATCCCTTCCTCCCTCCTCTGAGTGGATCCCTGGTGAGGGGATGGGAAGGTGAGTGACCTGCTCTACAGCAGGTCAGCTATCTTTGCCTTCCACGGGAGAAATTAAATTCCTCCATCAGCTCAGGGTATAGAAAACAGTGTTTTATGGCTCAAGATGCCCTGTGCAGCAACTGTAATGCTTTGCTACCTGGCAGGCAAAGTTTACAGTAGGGGAAAATGTGTTTTTGCTGTGTCTGAAACATTCTGCTGGAGAGATTTCCTTCAAAGACGTTTCTCTCCATGTTTATTTTTTTTTGGTGTGCTGCCTGCTTTGGATGGGAACTGCTCTGCTTCTGGGAGTGGAGCAGGGCACTGTCTCTGCTCTGTGTCCTCTTTGAACAGGGCTGCAGTAATTCCTGCTCTCCCCTGAACAAAGTGCCTGAAGCCTGCACACCTCTTAAGCAGGGCTTGTGCAGGGGGTGGAGAAGATTTTGAGCTGCAGTGGGGGACTGAAAGAACCTGGATAATCACAAGGAAAAATTCTTTCTGATAAGGGTAATTGAAAGAGGCGAAATTCTGTGCTGTAATGAGATCTCCTGTGTTGGCTGTCCACATTGGCAACCTTGAAAATGAAACCTTGATGGTGACACCTCCCTTTCCTGGAGTTTGGTAGAATGGTCCTTAGTGGGGTGGTGATGATTAATGAATAATGTATGGAGAAAAGGGTCTATTCTGCCTCCACTTGACAGAAGAGCTGCACTTGGTCCTTGAGCAGCCCTCTTGGTCTGGGTGGAATTTATCCTGGAGGAAAGATGAGAACTCACTTTGTGTTGAGAGAGCAGAGGAAGCAGCAGCTTTGATTTTAAACTCTTCCTTACCCTGCCTGGACTTTGGGTGTTCTGGCAGTCAGCCCTCTCCTCCTTGCTGGAATTTCTCTCCTGATCCTGAGCTCTGCCCTTTCTGCTGCTGTGTGACCTGAGCTCTGCTGGCTCAAATTTGGACTCTCACTTAAAATGAGAGCAGCTGAAAAACCTTCCCAACAGATGATCCACCCACGTGGCCACTGTGACTCTGGCACTATTAACTAATGAAGTCTCTGGTGTCTGGGCTAGAAAATTCAGGTGATTTCGGCATGTTTTGCAGGATATCCTCCCAGGGCATCATCTTTACATGCCCACAAGAGACAAAAGCTTTGTTCTCATGTTTAAAGGAGGTGGTGAGGACAGATTTACCCTAGAGAATGCTGTTGAAGATAGCCTTGGTTCCCTCCAAACCCATGGCACAGAGGATGCCTGTCTGTGTGTGCATGGTCTGGCTGCTGGTGTGGTTGACACCTCCTGTCGTGTGGATATAACAGCAGCTCAGCTCTCCCTCCTCAGCAGGATCTGGGGTTCATTTCCTCCAGCTCTCACTGGCATTGTTTTCTTTCCCTCCCCAGCACCCCCAGTCCCTGTTCAGTGAGATTTTGAAATATTCCTGTGGAAAGGCCTGACCAGGGGTGACAGACTGAGCTGCTGCCAGCAGAGACTGATGTCGTAAATGGGACGTGATGTTATAAAAAAACAGTTCAAAAATTGTCCATGCAGTGCGCAGGGAGCCTGCTGGGGTCTGAGAGCACCGGGCACTGCTGCAGTGACCCTGTGGTTTTTGGATACCTGCCTGGATGATTTTTGTGTGGTCCAAAGAGTCTTCTCACTTCACTTTGCCATGGGGAGCTCGATGTGGCCAGTCCTCCATCCCTCAGAGACTCCTGTAGGGAAGCAGAAGAGCTGACATCAACTCTGGGAGAAAAGGGAAGAGGGAATTGGTCCAACAAAAGTTTTATTTTCTTACACTGTGAGCTTAGTCTTGTGCTGTCTTCCAGTACCTGAAGGGAGCCTACAGGAAAGGTGGTGAGGGACTTTTTACAAGTGTGTGAAATGACGGATGGGGGGAATGGATTCAAACTAATAGAGAGTAGGTTTAGATTGGATATTAGAAAAAATCCTTTGCTGTGAGGGTGGTGAGGCCCTGGTACAGGTTGCCCAGAGAAGCTGTGGCTGCCCCAGCCCTGGAAGTGTCCAAGGCCAGGTTGGATGGGGCTTGGAGCCACCTGGGATAGTGAAAGGTGTCCCTGCCCATGATGGGGGGTGGAATAGGATGGACTTTGAGGTCCCATCCAACCCAATAAGTTCTGTGATTCTGTTGTTCTGTGTTTGTACTCCATGGGTAACTTTAAATCCTCTCTCAGTTTGCTCAGTGCCCTCCTACCTGGTGTAACCCTTACTTGCTGTGAGTAAGGATTGGCAGAACGAGGCCTTTGAAGTCCTGACACACCCTGGTGGGATGTGCCAGCTGGGAAAACAACAGGAATGTACCGGGAAGTACGAGCTGAAGGTGCAGTGCTTACGGTGAGGTTAATTAACTGTTGGAATTACTCACCGGAGGTGGATTTACTGACCCTCAAAGCCTTCAGAGCAAGCTGCAGTTGCGTGAGCTGATGTGGAGATTTCTGGGTGAGGGTTAAGGGACCAAATGCAGAATGCGAGCCGCGTTATTCCCTGTATCCACCCACTGCCAGGCCCGATAGGCACCGAGGACAGGGCTGTCCCTGTGGTGTGAAGGCCAGCGTGTCCCTGCCGTGCCCAGGCTCCGAGGGCAGCTCAGCGCCCGGACCCTGCGGCAGCGACGCGTTCGTGTGGTTAATGTGGGGCGCTAATTGTGCCGGACAGCTGCGGAGCGCAGGGGAGCGGGGCTGCACGGAGCCAGGGCTGGCCTTGGCCGGGGGCTCCGGCGGGACAGGGAACGGGGCTGGGAGCGGGCCTGGCCCGGGGCAGGGAGCGGGGCTGGCCCGGGGCAGGGAGCGGGGCTGGGAGCGGGCCTGGCCCGGGGCAGGGAGCGGGGCTGGGAGCGGGGCTGGCCCGGGACAGGGAGCGGGCCTGGCGGAGATTGCCGAGCGCGGCCGGGGCCGCATGCAGAGAGGCGCGCGGCCGCCAGGGGGCAGCACCGCCCCGATGGATCCTCGGGAAGCGCCGGGAGCGGCCCCGGCACCGCGGGAGGGACAGCGGAGACCCGGGTCGTGACAGGGACCTGTGTCGTGACAGGACATCAGTGACCCGTGTGGTGACAATGACCTGTGTCCCGACAGGACATCAGTGTCCTGACAGGGACATCAGTGACTTGTGTCATGACAATGACCTGTATCCGGACAGGACATCAGTGTCCCGTGTCCTGACAGGGAGATCGGTGACCTGTATCGTGACAAGTACAGTGATCTGTGTTCTGACAGGACATCAGTGACCTGTGTTGTGGCAGGGAACTTAGTGTCCTGTGTCCTGACAGGACATCAGTGACCTGTGTTGTGACAGGGACAGTGACCTGTGTCTCAACATTGACCTGTATCCTGACAGGACATCACTACCTGTACCATGACAGGGACAGTGATCTGTGTCCTGACAGTGACATCAGTCACCTGTGTCCCAACAGGGACATCATTACCTGTATCGTGACAGGGATGTCACTCGCCTGCACCCCTGCAGGGCCATTGTTCACCTGTATCCTGACAGGGACAGTCACAGTGACCCCTGCACCCGACATCGCTCACCTGCAGCCCTGGAGCTGCACCAGGCCATGGGGCAGCATCAGACACAGCCAAGGATGGTTTGGGTTGGAAGGGACCTCAAAGCCCATCCCATTCCACCCCCTGTCGTGGGCAGGGACACCTTCCACTGTCCCAGGTTACTCTGAGTCCTGTCCAACCTGGCCTGGGACAGGCCCAGGGATGGGGCAGCCACAGCAGCCCTGGGCAGCCTGTGCCAGGGCCTCCCCACCCTCACAGGAAAAACTTTTATATAACATCTAATATAAATCTCTCATCTTTTCATTTAAAACCATCCCCCTTTTCACACTTGCTTGTGTAAAAAGTTGCTCTTCCTCTTTTTTATACACCCCCTTCTAGTACTGTCACTGAATATTTACCCTGTGTGTAGTGATTTAGAAAACGTGTTCTGGGTTGGTCAGCCAGTGTGTAGGTGTTTGCTTTAGCTCTCTCTTTTGTCTCTAGCTCCCCTCAACAGCAGCAGTTTTCAAATACACACAGTGTACTTGCTGTACTTTCCCCCCCCCCCTCTAAGAAATGTCAGATATTGCTCTATTTTCCCTTTGTCCTTTATTCTGTATGAGATAAGAGTTTGGCCAGGCTGACATTGGGGTTAAAGTCAGGCTGGCAAATCCCCTGAAACAGTACATGGCCCCCAAATTTCTTTCCTTCTCACCCCTTGCTTTACAGAAGAGGAGACTTTAAGAGATGCACAGTTGTATTTTAAGTGAGGAATTATTCAGAATGGAGAAATTAAGGCCTTTTAAATATTTAATGAAAGGAGGTTTTCTAAATTATTTAATAGCTTATTATAAAAGATGGCACAAAATGGTTTGGTAATTTATTCTTTGCAGAAAGTAGCCATAAAAAGTATTTTACAACATGTAAATATTGGTAGGAAATGTACCTAATTTAAAGTGTTATCTTATTCCACCTGTCAAAGGAATTATACAGTGCCTATACAGTTTTCAAATAACTTTAGACCTTTATTGTTTCTGTTCTTGAAACTCTTCCCGGGCACAGGGAAATGCTGTTTATACCCATTTTACTCAAGTGCAGAGGCACAGGGAGCAGATTGTGCAGCAGCCCTGACCATTGCAATTCCCTCCAGATCCCAGATCCCACAATCTTCATTTGCCCTAAATACTGACCCAGGGGAGGGGTGTAGCCTCTGGGGAACTCCTTTGCAGAGCAGGAGTTGCTCATGGCCGGCCCATGCATAAATACTCAAAATTGAGCCCTTCTTCTCTCCAATTCCCTCTTCCTTCTTTTCTGTATCTTTTCTGGAGATGGAGGTGGGTTCAGCTGCTCACTGGGCAGAGCTCACTGTATAAAAACAAACAAGCAGCTCTGTTTTCCAGAGTAATGTGTCACCCTGGGACAAGACAGGACCAGCAGCTAAACCCAGTGCTCACAGAGCACACACAAAGCATGCTTCTGCCATCGAAAGCCTGGAATTCCTTTTGCAGCTCTTAACCAGGTGAGCCTCTTGTTTCTGTTCGGATCTGTCTCCTTTATTGACATAAACCAGCTGAAGCTGGTTTCAGGAGTTTGCCTTAATCTCCCCTAATACAACTCTATTTTTTAAAGAAATGTCTCTGCCTGGAAGGCATCAGAAAGCCTGGAGATATGCAGGTGGAGGTATCATCTGTCACTTTCCGTGCATCCACTTAATTAGGATGAGTTGGACTAATCAATACTCCCTTGCCTTTTACCAGTGTTTAACATGTGTTTACAGAGCAGGTTCCACTGATGTTTGTATTTACCTGCAGCTGCATCTGCACGGGGTTTTATTTTCCTCTCTAATAAAAATTATGGAACAGATAAGCACTAAAACCCAAGTTATACTGTACTGCAGTATTGATTTCTTCAAGAGCACTGTAAGAGTGTATTTATCTACCTGTCCTATTATGAAATGGGTAAAAATGTACCACATAACCATTTCAGTCAGTCAGTGCTGTATTGAAAATCCTGTTTGTTTGCTTCTTTTAATAGGCCTTTTGAGGCACACTCTTGTTTTATTTTTATTTTTTTATTTTATGTGTATTTGTGGAAGAAAGGATGAATGCAGGATGGTAGTGCTTTTTCTTAAGACAACTCTTTGCCTACATTTTGTTTTGATATCCACTGATTTGATAGACATGCTGGTTTTGGCTCAGGTTGGAACTCCACATTGGAAAGCAAAGAGAGCAAAATGTGATTAATTATAGATTGCTGGCCTGGCACCTCTACAATTCCAGCAATTACTCTATTTTCTCATGGCATTCTAAACAAATAAGAGTTGTTAGGGCCAGGTTGGATGGGGCTTTGAGCCTGGTCCAATGGAAGGCGTCCTTGCCCATGGTTTGGAACAAGATGAGCTTTAAGGTCCCTTCCAACCTGTGATTGGAAGGTTCTGTGATTCCATGAGTGTGTTGAGCAGGGGCTTTCCTGCCCTGAGCTCTGAAAGGAGTTTTGTGTGCTTTTATGACCCCAGACAGCTCTGCCCTCCAGTGTGGTGCTGTAATTTTGTGTTTCTTAAAAGCAAATTTCTAATTGATCAAAGGATGAGTGAAATGAAAAGAATGGTGGGTAAGACAAGAAAAGGTTGTGATTGCTGTCTAGGTGAAGACCACATTATTATTACTCTCAGAAATTGCTCTGTGTCATGTTTTCAGTAGCAGAAGGTCAAGTTGTGCCCAGGGATGGAAGTGGGAGAGCAAATATAAACAGCAAAAGCAAAGAGGCCTCAGTGTCTATAAAATGGAGTGTTTGAGCTCCTCATTCTGCAGAGCATGTGTCAGAGCTGCTGTGAAAGTGCTTCCACGTGGAGATTCAAAGTGTAAGTCCTGGGTTACAGCTGATGCTGTAACCTGTGTGTTTCTCATGGAGAGGCCAAGAAAACTAAGGTTAAAAAAAAAAAAAGGTTCAGTCACCTGGGAAAGATTTGGATGACCAAAACCTGAAATGGTACACTGATTTTAGAGCTTGCCAGGAGAGGCAGCAGGGTCAGAGGGTGCAATAATACATAACCCCAGACACTCTGCTGTGGGTGTGACGCTCTCTGCTGAGGAAGGCACAGGGCCTGGGCCAAGTTTTTATGAAGACAGTGACAGATTTTCCTCACTATTTTTAATAATCTCTGCTTCAAACTCTTGGGTGTTGGGTGGAGAGACCCCAGAGAGCTGCTCACATTCTGTTTGCAACCCATGTACAGCAAACTCTGCCTTTGGTTAATGTAGTGACACCCCAGAGCTGCCTCACCACAGCTTCTCTGTGCTCTCAGAAAGACAAGAGAAATAAACCTGCTGCCTTTTGCCCCGGATTGCACTGTAGATGGCACTGTGAAACTAAGATTTTGGTAACAAAGATGTGTTTTACAGCACCTTTGCAGACCTTAATTGCAGTGTAATGTGGCTTTCTTTCTAGGTCCCCGAAGTGAAGGAAAACATTCTGAGATGCAGAAAGGCTTATTTGCTGCTGCAAATGGGAATCTGGAATAACTATGAAAAACACACTGAAATAATTGTGTTTGACTGGAACAAAATTCTTGCAAAGTCCCCAAGGTAAGAGCACTTTTTATCTTTCAAATGACACTGAAGATTCTCTGTTCTGGTTAGCAACAATATCCACTTGAATCCAATAGAGAATGAAGGCTTGACATTTCTGAAAGCAGCAGCCCACTGACGCTGAAGGGCTCAGCACCCCTTGCTGCATCTGCCTGCCAAATTTCATTTTTTCCCTGCCTTTTCAAAGATCCTCTTGTATTTCTTTACATTAGCAGGCTGAAAACCTGTGTCCTGCCTACCTGCAAGGCAGACTAAATCCTGCAGATGTGTCCTTTGGATGGCACTGGATGCTTTTAGCAGCCTTTCAGTTTGGGTATGAGCGAGTGGATGCTTTGTGGTGATACACTTCTTCCTGGAATTGAATGTTCTTACTCAGGGCTGAGGTTACCCTGTTAACCTGATGAGCCCTGGTTTCACATTCCTTGTTTAGTGTCTCAAAAGAGTCAAACTAAGCTGGAGAAAACTTTTGGAAATAGTACAATTCTATTTCCACTGAGACCAGTTTTGCTGCTGCACTGGGAGTGGTGGGAACACCTGGGTCCAATAAAGTGCTGGAACAGAGGCTGTTGAGCATATGATGCATGATTTGGGACCTGTCCATCATCACACCTGCCCCTTCCACCACCTCCCAGCAGAAATGGCATGTTCAGAATGCCTGAGCAGTGTTTAAGGGGTGTTTAATTCCACAGGAAAGCTGGAGGAAGGTTTGTGTCTTCATGGTGACACATAAGAGTGACACCAGAACTTGGATCAGATCTGAGTATTTGCATTTAGAGCAACAGAAGGATGGGGTTGGAGGCTGAGCAGATGATGACATCCTGTTCATGAGCTGTAACCCGTGTGTTTTGAAAACTAAGGTTAAATTCAGCTCTCTCCTAAAGGAAAAAAAAAAAAAAAGGGTTCAGTCACCTGGGAAAGATTTGAATGACCAAAATCTGAAATGGTACAGTGATTTTAGAACTTACCAGGCAGTTTTCTTAGGCTAATACTGGACCAAGAGCAATAGTGACATTTATGCTGGTTTCACAGTGACTCAATCCCATTAGCTGCAGTGACATTATGGGTTCAGCTGCATGCAAGGGGTGAATTTGGTTCAGCTGCTCTGAATTAGCCTGGGAGTGCTCCAGGAGAGGGCACTTACAGGGTGGGTGAGGAGCAGTGATGTCTTTATCTGCTGGGCTTGATTCGTGCTCACAGAAATCTCCTACAAACAGCTGTAAAAGGCCAGCAGGGTGTTTGTTCCTGCATTCAGTGTGGAAATATATTGGGCTCAAAACAGAGCATCTTCCTAAAGCCAGAAAAGGTACTCTCTTGCCAAATCCCTGCTTAAAGTGTGGCTTTACATATAATTTTCATTCTCTGAAATCTGTAGACATGGTGAGCTGGTTTATTTGCAATATTTATGTAATTTTTTTTTAATTGGAGGCTGATGGTGCTGGGGTTTGCACCAATGTATTTCTATCTGCAGTGTAAACCAGAACTTGTTACTAAAATATATTTACATGCAGCAGGCTTCTGGTCTCTTAACTTTTGATATTAATAAGTCCATTTTTTTTTTTGGCTTTATCAACATTTGCAATTAGAGAAAAAATATTGTTCTGCAAAGCTTGAAAAGGGAAATTGTGTGAGCAATTTTAAGAGAGAAAACAAGGCCTCTGTTGTGGTTTCATTGGTAGATGTTTATCAAATTTAAACAACATCCAAGTGTGTCACCTGGTTGTGACAATAGAGCTGTCTAAGGCATGTGTTGCTTGAGATTTCTTTTTTTAAATTCAGCACTTGAACATTGGACTAGCTGAGTAGTCTTAGGTATTTTCAAGATATACAGATAATTTTGTTTTAGAAAAGACTCAGAATTGGAATCTGCAGAGGAAAAGCAGCTCCCAAAGGACTTTTTGGTGCAAATAAATTCGTGCTAGGCTTGCCCAAATCCCAGCATGCTGATTAGCTGCAGACTAACGTCACTGCCATGAAAACAGTATTTGCTTCAATTTATGCAAATCTATAAATTGCCTTTAATTAATTTGATGTATTCCTGCTTGCAGAATTTGCTGAAATTGTGGAACACAGTATCTAAGGGTTCAAGTACATAACGCCCATTTATGTATCATGCAAGAAATAAATCATCATAACTCAGTTTAAAAAGATGATTAGATTCCCTTTCTGTATGATGAATGGCATAACATAAGCTATTGAGGGATTTAATTCAAGATATTTGCAGAAAAATGATGGAGGACTTGGGATCTCAGTTCTAAGAATAACATGAATAAGAGTAACAACACCTTCTTTAGAGCAAATATTTTCTGAAATGCAGTTTCCAACATAGAGAAGTGAGTCCTTGCATGTTTGACTGAGGTGCTGCTTCATGAGGGCTTTACCCTCAGTAAATATTTGGGTGATCTCCAGGAAATCTCCCAAATATTGTGTGTTGGGGAGATCCAGCCTAGAACTGTGCAAGGCTACAGTAAATTATACATTATAGTACAGTAAATTATTATATGATATATTTATTTAGTTAATATGTCTTGAGAAGTGTTAAGTAAAAATGACTTTTTTTTCTGTCATTGGGGGAGGTCCAGTTCAAAAATAGTAGCACAACTCATAAATGTGTGTGTTTAACTTTGAATCTGGCTGGATCTTGATAAAAGACAAAAGAACCCATCCCTTATCTCAGATTAATACAACTGCATGGCACTCATAATGTGTTATTATAAACATGTGTTTGTAGGTAATGTGATGTGTGATAGACATTGCTTCTAATTATAAAATGTCCTTAACAAAGAATTGATCCCAACCAAGTAATGAATATGATTTTGTGAGTGTTGCCTTGCAATAACCCACATCAGTTATTCTTCAGCATCCCTTCAGCTTTTCCTTCCCCGCATCGTTTTTATGTTATTCCCTACTTGCATTGTTCTTTCACTCAACTGCTTCCTTTTCTGCCTCCAGGATGAGATTCTGTGCCAAATCAATGCTTCTGTCTGACTGGCTCTTTCTGCTCTATGTGTTAATGGTCTGCTGTAAATTGTTGTCCGCCTCTAGTCACCATCCCCGGGGGCACACAGGTAGGAGCTTTTAAACTCATTATGCGCTACTGAGACCAATTAATACCACTTGCAGCATGTTAGAGCCCACTTTCTAGCAATGGATAATTGATGAGGCTGTTGACAGCATGTTATAATCAGTGCAATAGGTTAAAAATACACCACCACCAAGGAAGAAAAAAAAAGAAGAGTTATTGTAAATTTTCATGGCTTTTCTCTAGTTATTTATGCTCTGAAGCTCGCCAGGAGGTTTTTGGAGTGACTTCATGACTGCTAGGTCTTTGGCATTTGTTTGTGTCATTTTGCTTTATCCTTATCCAAAAACATTCTGAAATGTATCTTTATCTTCACCCTCTTAATCCTGTTGTTATCAACTGACTTTACAGCGGTGGTGGGCAATAAATCGAAGCCCTCAGACTCATGTTAGCCAGTTCTCCCAGTGACTGACACAAATTCTGATCTGTGCTTAGATCAGCCTCTGATACGTTCCTCCTTTTCCAAACTGGCATAATGAGGAAAACAAAGATCTTGCTTTTAAGGGATGGACTATTGTAGTAGGGAAATACCTACCAGGCAGGATGGGTTATCATATTATAAATGCCAGAAAAAGCTCAGAACAAGCTGGATTGACTTCCAGCCTGGATTTTTGTGGCAACATCTCTGGTAGGATCTTGCAGGCATCAGCTTGAGAGCAGAAAGAGATGGAGATGTAGCAGTGAAGGTATCTGTGCAAGTCCTGAATAAAATGGTCCAGGTCTAATGTTAGCATCCACTCGCCCCAGGGCTGGGAGGTGAGGATGCATTTGGTAGAGGCTCCATCCTCCAGGAGAGACAAACTATTGATCTCTTTCCTGGCTGCTTCCAGTGGCTGTCTGGACAGGAGCTGAAGGCTCCTCCTGTGCTCACCAAAATATCTCCAGAACTGGCAGGCAGGACTGGCTGACCTGCACGTAGCTGCTGTGTCTCTGAGAGCTACAAAACCTCCTCCTTGCCTTCCCCCATCACCAGCTCTGCTTTCCCTGGCTGGGCAGCACTCTGGTTGCTGTAAAACACAGCCACAGTTTGTGGAGAATAACTGCATGGAGAGGCAAAAGCCTGAGGAGTGACTCCAGTGCATGCAGTGGTGGAGGATGACCCATGTTGCTGCTCTGGGAATTAGTTACATCCTTTCCATGAGGAAGGGAGGTCTGTGCACAGTCACAAGTTAATAGCAGAGCATTCCAGAGCTGACTCTGCAGACAAACCTGGAGAAGAGCAGCTTTTGTCATGTGGGGAGTGGTCATGTCAGAAGAAATGTTATTTTTGTCCTTCCAAGATGCACTTTGCTTGTGTACCTAAGGGAAATACCTGTAATAAGGCAGCAGTGATCTTGTGTTGTGGGTTTGTATGATGAACACAGTGTATTATGGGAATCATGACAATATTTTTTACATAAATTTCAGAATGCTTGACAGCATACCATAAACAGACACATGGAATTCCTTCCACCTTGTCAAAGAGGTACCACAAACACAATCAAGTTGCTTGACCTTAAGTATGTTTGTGTGCTGTGATTTCTCTGGTGAGCTAAAAGAAGGTTCTGCTCCTCATCAATAGCTTGGTCCAGCTGTGGAGCTGTTTTTCAGATGGACCCCCTTGAAGCTGGAGCCTTCATGCACCTTTTTAGACTGTGGTGTCCTGTTCTTCCCCAAGTGTGAGTTTCCCTCCTTTGCACGCTGAAGTGACCCCCATCCCTCTTTGATTCCATGTGGTAGATGAAGCAGTGATCCCATTTCTGATTCTCCAGCTCCCTAAATCTGACTCTTGGCACCACAGAGAATTTAGGGATCTGTTCTCAAGGGCCCTGCATTTCCCAGCCCCATCTTATCTTTGCTGCCTGACACAACGCATAGATTGCCCTTCTAATGGATAATCAAATCTCTGATGGAATCTATTATGTGAGCAAGGTGCTGCCTTGTTCATCAGGAAAACAAATAATTCAGAGCTTTTAGCAGAGCCTGTTTTGTGGAAAGCAAATAATTAGCCTCATTTATTTCATACAAATTAGCATGTTCTTGGATAGCAATTGAGATAAAATTTTTGCAGTCGATAGGCAGCATTCCCATTTTTCAAAGTAAAATGTCCTGAAGCACGTTAGAGGGATGAATCCAAGGCTTGGGTTCAGCAAAGGATTTGTCCTTCAGGTCCAGCAGGTACTGCTCAGCTGGGAGGCATCAGGAGCCCAACCTGGGATGCTTTGAGAGGAGCTGGTTTTTGAGAACAGGTTGTGTCTGCTCCTGACAATCAGTGTGTTTCAAATTATTTACTTGACATCATCAGCACCTTTAAATAAGTGTGTGCTCACTACAGCTAAGAAACTTTGTTAACTAGGAGCAGACAAGAGAATTTAGGATGAAAAGTGGGAATCGACTTCTTCTTTTCAAAATGCTGCCATTTTGAAGGAGCCTAATCTGGGAAAAGACAATTATTGACCTAGGTCATGCTAGATGGTGCCTGAAAAAATCACATTTGGCAGCTGTGTGCCCTATTCAGGCTGGGACAGAGACTGGATCTCGTTGATCCAACAGCCATCCTGCTCCTGAAAAGTGGGAGAGAATGGCATTGAGAAATCCCTTTGACAATGGAGGCTCTTCCCTGGAATGAAGTGTAAGACAGACCTGGTTCTTTCTTTTGCTCTGTGAAATATTCACCACAAATATCCCCTGAAATACCTGTCAGAGGAGAGATGCTCAATCCTGCCTTGCTTTGGAGCAGTTTGGGTCTTGAAATCAGCTTGGAGACTGCAGCCTGTTTTTCATTGGAACAGTGATTGCCCTGACTGACAGAGGCAAAAGGCAGAGGAGGAATTTTCCTTCTCATCACCATTAGATCATTAAAGATGCTGCTTGTGCAGATTATTTTAGCAGCCCCATGTATACCTGTGTGGAGAAGAAACATGAGAATATTAATCTGATTTTGTTGCTGTGAATGCCTTTCTGAAGAATTTCTCTTTTGCCCTGACAATAACTAAGGGAAGCATCAATTTTACTTTTTTTTTTTTTTTTTTTTTGAAAATGGGCAGTATTTCAGGCTTTTTGAGTACCTAATACCAATATAATGATCAATTCCATGCTGTTCTGGATGAAGAAACATACATTTAGAACCAGAAAAGTTTGTTTCCACCTCACTGCTCAAAGCCACAAATGAAGAAGCATTGAAAAGACATTTTGTCAGGTCAGCTTGTGTAAGGGCTGGCCCTGCAGACCCCGAGCTGGCACAGCCAGCTGAGCAGTTTCTGCCATGAATTAATGAATTACCTGGCTTTTTGGAGACTGATTTATGTGGTGATGCTCACCTGCAATGCTTCCAGCTTTGCTGAAGGGTCTAAATTTTTGGGCAGAATGTTCCACATTACTGCTGTTTTTCACAGCTTTAAGGACTTCTTTTCTCTACTTTCAGGGCTTCATAGACAGACTCTGCTCCCACTGGAGTCAGAGGAAAAATTCCTTACTTACACAGGCTCCAGGATTTAATCTCCTTAAAGGAGAGCTGAAAAATGTGCTTTATATTAGAAATATTGCTGCTTTTAAGAAAACTGGGAAAACCCATGCTGTTTTTTCTCCCTTTATTTTGGGGCTGGAGCATCCTTTTCCCTGGCAGTGCTGCTGGGCAGCCGTGAGATGGATTCCTGTTTCCACCAGAGGGCCCTGCAAGGCTGTGCAAGGGGCTCCAGCACTCACCCACCACCGGCTTCCTCCTGATTTAAACCCCAACTCTGCATTTTGCTAACTAGAATTATGAGTTTTCTGTATTTCCACGGGTCAGGCATGGTTACTGCACAATAAGCTTTAGCCCTTTGTTCTATTTAACTCCTTTTATGTCTTAATGTTTTATTCAGTGTGCTATTTATGTGGTTTATTACCCAGCTTCTAAATACAGGGTGGCTGCAATGTACAGCCCTGACTGTAATCTCTTCAAGTAATAAGGTAGGGAAGGCAATTCACTTGAGAAATAGGTTCCCTTTAAGACAAAAAGGAGCAGAATTCTCTGTGTGAAGTTTGCTGGTGTACTTATTTTTGTGGAGAAAAAAGTATAAGAAATATTTATTTTCCATTTTATTTTTTTTTTCCTTAAATAACAGTGAGAGCTTTTGATATATATGACAGACTTTGACAATGTCTTCAAATTAGATACATATCTATGTTACCAGTAACAATTCAGTGTTGATTTTTTTTTTTTAATAGAGTAAAATGTAGCTTCTGGTGTCATTTTCCAAGAATGCACACTTTAACTATGTGGAATGTGATTGCATATGGAAATATTTGTGTATTCCTGGGAGCTGAGGGGTGGGAGGGGGAGAATTACAGCCAAACTTTTAAATGTGCGTGTGTTGTGTTTCAATTGTCATTGTTTCAAAAGTGGGAGGGAAATTCTATATTAAAAATAGAGAGTCTCATTTAATACAAATGGTCAAGCCCAGCTTGTCAAACTGTAGAGCAGGAGGCTGATACCAAGCTCTTTCCTGCAGTATCAAAGTGACCTTATTTTAAAGCCATTGGGGAAAGCTTGTGAAAATATTGTCTTTATTTTATCCATTTTACATTGATACCATCATTTTTTTTACATAGCTGCCACCTGCTGTAAATGATAATCTTTATATTGCATTGACCAAAATTCTAACCAGGAAAGCTTTCTTTACTCTGTGTCTTTTCTTTTAAACTTACTTCTCCCAAACTTAGATCTGATAACAGAAAAAATATTACATTGCAAATGGATTGTCTTGTGCTAGAGTGAGACAGAAATGGTTGGATAAGTGTGAATCCACAAATAGAATGGAAAAGATCTCGTCCTTGGTGTTCACTTGAGTGAAGTGATGCAACAAAAAGCTCTGTTCTGGGTTTCCATGGAGGTCAGCCTGCTGAGTCCTTGGGAGGATGGATGCCAGATTGATGAAGGCAAGAGATTGAGATGTAAAGGACTTGCATCAGTTCCTTGCTCTGAAATGATTAAAAGACCTGCCTAAGATGAAGTCCTGACCCCACTGAAGTGGGAGTTTGATTCTTCTGTGATTTAGTTTCCAGCCCACTCCGGATGTGTCTCAGCAGAAAAGTTAAACTTCATAGTTATGGTTTTATTAAAGCTTAAACCAGTCACTCACATCATTCACCACTGGCAAATCACTGCCTTTTTGAAGGATGGAAACTCTTTTAGGGTCTGTTCTTCTATTGATCCCCAGCTCTGTGCTCACTGGCTGGGCCGCACTGCCACAGCCTTCCAGTTAACATTGATTGTGACAGCAGGGCAGAGCCTGCCCCAGAATTACAGTCCCATTTCAGTGTAATTGTAAGGCCTTTCATCCCAAATGGGTGGCTGCCCAGGCCTGAATGGATGCCCATGGCAATGGGCAGCAGTTTCTGGTGCTTTATTTAGGCTGTCTGTTTTTGTCTGTCTGCCTGGTGAAGGGAGGCTCAGAGGCTGCGCCAGGGAGGGATTACTCTCCCTGGTGGGTTTCATTTGCCCACCTGGCTGTGGGTGGGTACAAAATATTCATCTTGTATTGAAGAGCAGGAGATCTGTGTCATCCTTGGCTGTGGCATCAGGCACGTCCCAGCTGTGCCTGCTCCACTCCCACTCCAGGAGTGCCCAGCTCTGCTCTGGTGCCAAGCACAGTGCTCTGCCCTCCAGAGAGCTGCCCCTCAACTTTAACTTTGAAAGTTTGTGGTGCTGATGTGCCTGGTTTCAAGGGCATCTTTGAGCAAGCACTTCTTGGAAACCGTTATTAATTAATAATGGAAGAACCTGGAGATGGAATTTTTTTTTTTTTACTAACATTTAAGTGTTTTGCTGGCAGAGCACCTCGGGATTGCTGCTGGTAGCCCTTTGTGCTGCTGTTTTTCAGTGTTTGGCAGCATTCTTGCATTCCTTCAGGAGAGTGACAACTGATAGCAGACAATGGATTCTAAATCAGGAGATTAAAGATGTCTTGTAGGCTTCAGCAGGGTAATCTCTCTGCATCACACTGGACATGGAAGCTACACCTGACATTCATTATCTTCCAGGGTGGCAATCTTTAACAATACCTCCAGAAATGCCAGAAGTTATGAGTGGAAAATTCTGGGATCAACAGTCCCGTTGCTTAGTGTTTGGCTTTTATTTATTTCCTTTCTTTATTCCACCTATTTTTTCTCCATATGGATATCATCCATATGCCTTGCAGTCCATGAATGGTCACTAGTTTTCTGATTTATGTTTTTATTTTGGGAAATAATGACCAGGGAAGTGTGAGGCAAGATTTCTCTTAGCTTTATTTCCTACTTGCTTCCCCCTGATACCAGTTCTTTTTATACCTGTGTTTCCTTCCAGTAGAATCTTAAGATGCAGTGAATATTTTGGAATAAGCATATTTATTTTGATGCCTTTTTTTGTACAAACAGTCACAAATTAGCTGGGGAGGAATGGCAAGCTCTGTGTTTAGCAGACCTGGGGTGTGTTAACCGTTGTTTGTAGGGTGTTGCATCACTTTGGCTGGTTTTACCTGATAGCAAAAACAAAATTATGATTGTAAAGCAAAAATACAAATGTATCAAGGTTTACATTTCATAAATGAACCCAACTTTTGGGTTCAATTCTTTTCAGATTGGGTGTAAAACCTTAAAGTATCTCTTGTGCTCTGTATATCCCATCTTCTACAGCTTCCATTCTTTTCCCAGGAGATTTCCTTCTGCATAACAGCAAATAAGGCTGAGAGGGAGCAGACACTGATCTTCCTTCTTCGTGGTGTCCCTGATTGTCTCTGAACAAGGGACACAAAATCTCTCCTGACTTCCCATGTTGAGGAGATGCCCTTTTCAGAGGAGATCAAACAGGAAGATCTTAAGACTCTGTGTCAGCACTGACACTTCTTACTAAATTTTCTCAGATTTGTCTTTAGAAAACATAATTTATTGAAAATGTTAAAAATCAAGTCAGAATATAACTTGAGAAAAGAGCATATGATGTCAGTTGGCTTAACTCACCCCAGCAATGTGAGTGTCTGGCATGAATTGTGGCTGTGCTGATGATTTCTGTCCAGTGAGTCCTTTCAGCAGATGCTGGTATTCTTCCAGCTGGAAAAAATAAATCAAAACAAATTAAAAAAAAAAAACCCAACCAAAACTAAGTAAACTGAAATTTCCTCATCTAAAAGAGTTTGAATGCAGAAAGAAGTCCTTGCTGTTCTCTGCAGGCACTCTATTGGAGTTAGTACTGTTGTGTCACTGAGGAAAAAAATGTAGCTGATAATTTTATTTTCAGTGTTTCTAAATGCATGTTGTTAAAAGAAAGTCTCATTGCACTGCAAGGATTGTCACTTGCTTGGCTGGGTGTCCAACTCTGTCTGGTTTTAGGAATGGCTGCTGACAACTGAGTTAAATAATTTACTTGCCTAGAGTTAATTTTTCAGCCTTTGTTCCTCTTCCAAGGTTTCAGAAATATGGAGACAATATAATGGGTTTTATTATCAGATCTATGTTCAATGTTGTTTGAATTATATGGAAAAAAGCAATAGTTTGATATTTCATTCAGAAACACTGTGACAGATGGGCTATTTTTCTCCCCCTACCATGCACTATTTTTAATATTTCATTTGGAAATACAAAAGACCCCTCAACTTTGTGTTGGCACTCTTTAGAAATTGAGTAAAATTGCTGCCCTCAGCAAAATGCAATTTACTGCAAGGGATGCCACAGTCCCCAAACAAGGAGCCAAGATAATTAGTCTGCAACTGACAAATAAGTCTGCTATGCTAATGTGATGAAACATCCTTTTATCAGACTGCATCACATGATAGTTTGTGCCAAGCTAGAGAGAAAAGAGAGTTTACTCTGAAAACATGTCCTCTTCTGGGGCAACAAATCTCATCCAGCAGTGACTTGAAAGAATTTTCCTGACCCTTCCCTGGTATCAAGGGATTTGGATTGACTGAATTCTGGATCAAACCCAAGACCTGAGCAGGGTTTTTTGCAAAATCATTTCCATTTTTCTTTTGGCTGTAGCCAGAACAGCATCAAAGCAGCATTAAAAAGAGCTATGGCTGCAGAAGGAGCAGTTTAGGGAATAAAGGTGATTCAGCATTTTCTCTGTATCATCCCTCCAAGAAAGAGAAGGGTCTTCGCCCCAAATCCTGCAGCCTAAATGAACTGTGATCTCTCCTCTGGCAGCCAGACCAAAGCAATAGAAGGTGTTTGTCAGCACCATGACCTGCTTTACCAGCCAAGTGTGATCATTCTCATTAAAGAGATGAGGGATGAAACCCTTGTGTGCATGGTGGACACTTCCATGTCTTGGGAACCAACAGGTCTCAGGTGCAGAACAGAGCCAGGGGTCAGGATTGGATGGTCCCGCCTGGGCTGTGATTTATGCAAACACCACACTTAAACACCATCACTGTGCTGGCAGCACAGGTACCACCTGCCAGAGCTGGCAAGTGGCTGGGGAGCTCCTTCCCAAACTCATTTCCAGCATTTCTCAGTCCAGAGTCTGCTAGCTGAGTTGGTCAAAAGTCACTGCAAAGAAAGGACATTTATTCTTATTTATTAGGTTTTGCTCACTATATATTTTTGGTGAAATATGACATGACCTTTCAGCCTGAGATCTGTTAGATGATAAATATCATTAGCAGGGTCACTCCTTGGCCAGGGGAAAGCTGCCTGTTGTGCAGTGATGAATTCAGTCAGGGGACAAGCAGAGGGAAGATATCTGGTTTGTGGCAGCCTCAGCAGATGGTTGTACTGAGGATATTGCTAATTGCCACTGCTCTTATATTAGCATGGTGGTTAGGAACTGGTTTGCTACTTGGCTGTGGGGGTGGGGAGAGAAGAAATGGGCTCCTGGTGTCTCAGGTGAGAGCACAGGGGTTGTGTAGCCACTGGCTGACCCTGGTTTCATGCAGTGTGAAACACAGGTCACACCAAGGAACCTGGGGCTGAGGGGCAGCAGGTACTGGCCTCCAGCAGAGGAGGGATCAGTGATGTTATAACACACTGTAAATAAAGCATTAAACAAAGTGATTCTGAATATAAAAAGAAATTGGTATGAAAATCACAAGGATAAACACCATGCTTCAGTAAGAGTGTGTGTAAAAATCCAATTGCAAAGTGCTCTCTGGGGCAATGAGAGTTATTTAGTCTTTTTTGTGTAAATCTGGTGATTTAAGCTATTTGCTTTGTGAAAGGACTGCAGGATGGAGTGAACAGGATGTGAGTCTTAGGGAAAAGAAAGGCAGAAATCCCTTTCAGTGGAGACAGGATCTCATGATGTCATTGAACACTTGATAGGCCAATTGAAATTCAAAAATCACATTTAAATTTCTGAATGATGACATGAGAGGGAGATAAATAGGTCTGCACTAATGATTGCATAACCTCTTGGCTAGAATCAAACAATATATTGTACATTTTCAGTTAAGCCTGTGGTCCTGCATCTAAACAAGTGCTAAAGTTCAAAATGCATTTGAGAAGTAACATGGTGGAAATGTCTAAAGCTGACTTTATTCTTCATGTTAGCTGCTGTGCAAGTCTTGTTTGTCGGGGTGTGTGAATGATCAGGGCTTTAATGCTCCAGTTAACTTGTTTAGCAGGTAAATGGATTTATTGTGTTTTGGTACAGAGGCAAATCAAGGATATCTCTCTACTGACAGAACACAACTATCCTAAATGAGTCCTCCTGAAATTAATCACTGGGAGTGTCCTGGGCTGGGTGTCTTGCTCAGACAGAGCTGAGCTGAACGCAGGGCAGTAAATCAAAGCAGATTCCCTTGCAGAGTCTCTGTAAAAGCTGACTTGGTGCCTGGTGCAGCCTGTAATCACAGGGCAGCCCTGGCTTCTGCCTGTGACTCCAGTAGAGTGATTTTATAGCACTCAGGACTTTCTGGAGAGTGGAGGAGTTCTGGTTGTGCCCCTGCTTTCCTGGCAGGTTGACTGAACAGGGAGGTCAACGTGTCAGGCTTTCAAACAGTGACAAAAACCCCAAGATAATCAAACCAGATGAAATGTGGATTATGATTCCCCCATTCTGCCAGTGGTGTAGGTTAATATTAGGTACCGGTTTAGCAGTCACAGTTCACCTGTTTCCTCCCATACACCAAAAAATAAAGCAGCATCCCCTTCTTTGTTGGCTGCTACACCACTGCTGCTCTTTGGGAGAATTCTGTGCAGTGGGATTTAAAGATTAGTTATATTAAAAGTGGATAAATGATCATTTTATATTTCTTGTAGCAATTTTACAGGAAATATGAAGGTCTGAAAAATATAGAGATTGACATTTGTTTCTCTGTCTCAGCAGCATCTCAGAGTCTCTCACAGCAGAGCACTGATTGTGCAGCTAAACTGCTGAGGAAAGCTTTGTCTTTTCCTCTTTCCTGGTCCCAAGTCAGCCAACTTTCCCCCTGCTTCCCTCCCATCCTCCTTGATTTGGAGGAGTCTGTGCCATTGATGTCTTTCTGTAGTCTCCTATTAGCATCAGGAATTCATCTTCTTCATAAATTGCCCTGTAGACAGTACCCTGACAATTTGTGTTGGCTTTAAATTGTTGTCACTGTCTCTGCTTCATCATCCACAAGTAATGATGTTGGTAATGAAAATGTTATGCTATCATTTACAAATTCTTAGCTTGTCTGTTATCTTTGAGGAGATGATAAGTAGATAGCAGAATATCCAAGTCTCATTTTGCTCTACGTGTATTCTGAGCACCCAAATACTGAAACAAGGCAGATACAGGCTTTTAAAGCTAGATTTAACATTTAATATTTAGGTACCTATCACAGCAGATTAACAGCCAGAAGGATTTTTCTAGTGGGTTTATGCAAGGTATGTGCTGAATTTTAAGTGCAGTGAAATTCTAGATCTGAAGACTTGGAATTTGTGCTGCTATAAGATCCTGCATGTTACAAAGCTCTGTGTCACCATTCCTCTCTCAGCTCCAGCATCTTAAACACCTCAAGAGCTGCAGGGTGGAAGTAGATTGAGTTCATGGACTGATTTCTCAGGCAGCACCAGGAGTGAGTCTGGGCAGGAGGTGCCTCTTTGTTCCTTGTGCAGAAGGAGCAGACTCTTACAAAGGGTTCTGTGGTGGTGTTCACAGGGGTCCCAGGAAGAAGGAAGAGACGAGGATCTGACTCCATGTTTCAGAAGGCTGATTTATTATTTTATGATATATATATATATAATATTAAAACTATACTAAAAGAATAGAAGAAAGGATTTCTTCAGAAGGCTTGAAAGCAAAGAAAGAAAAGGAATGATAAAAGCTCTCTTGACCAAGAGTCTGAGACAACTGGACTGTGATTGGCCATTAATTAGAAACAACCACATGAGACCAATCACAGATGCACCTGTTGCATTCCACAGCAGCAGATAACCATTGTTTGCATTTTGTTTCTGAGGTATCTTGTGACAGTGTTCACAGGGGTCTCAGGTTGAGGGAAGAGATGAGGATCTGACTCCATGTTTCAGAAGGCTTGAGTTATTATTTATGATATATATTACATTAAAACTATACTAAAAGAATAGAAGAAAGGATTTCTTCAGACAGCTGGCTAAGAATAGAAGAAGAAGGAATGATAACAAAGGTTTGTGGCTTGGACTCTCTGTCCGAGCTGGCTGGACTGTGGTTGGCCATTAATTAGAAACAACTAACATGGACTAATCAAAGATCTACCTGCTGCATTCCACAGCAGCAGATAATCAATGTTTACATTTTGTTCCTGAGGCCTTTCAGCTTCTCAGGAGAAAAAATCCTAAGGAAAGGGTTGTTCATAAAACACGTCTGTGACAGGTTTATTGTTCACGCTTTATTTTCCTTTCCCCGCACACCTTAGCCTTGCTGGGCATTGCCAGGAGGTGCAGCAGGAGCATCCCTGTGCCCGTGGCTGGTTCTGCATCCTCTGCCCGGTCCCTGTGCCGAGCCCCGCTGGATGGCAGCAGCGCGACAGCCACGGCCTGAGCACTGCCACGCTCCCATTGGGAACACGCTCTCCCACATTTCCACGGGATTTTCTCCCCACTTCATCTCTTATTTACCTCTCTGTGTGTCCAGGAGAGGCCCAGCTCGGTGTTTAGCTGGCTCAGTGTCCAACACGCGTGTTGCTGTTGCAGATTTTGCAGGAGCAGGGGCCAGGCGAGGCGGTGAGGAGGGGACGCATCCCTGGTGTGGTGACCCTGCAGCAGGACCAGCCCAGCCCGCCGCTTCTCAGGCACATCTGGACCTGGGAAGAGAAATGAAATTGAGCCTGAACGTTTCCTTTCCAAGTTTTATTAGGCTGTATCAACAGCAATTAAAACAGGCAGGTATTTACTGCCTGATAGAGCTGACAAATAATTTAATTTTGCACTGCTTAAAAAATGATCCTCGTCTTAGCAGGCTTTGTAATTAGGTTTGACCTTAAGCAGCCCCACATTCCTCATGTTGGTATCCTCGTGTTAGAAGCAGTTATCTGAATTTTGGAGTCTATTTAAAATGTAAATTATGTTTCTTAAAATTTGTAGCAGCATCTCGTACAGCATCAAGATGTTTAACGTTTATGTTATAAAGGTACATAATGACTAAATGTTTCACAACCAGATGCCATGATTTTATGCTGAGTGCTTGGACCTGCAATACTTTATATGTGTGCTCGTATTTAAATGAGATCCAGCTCAGCTCCAAGGCTAACAATCTATTATGATGAAAGTGTGGGCAGTTCACCTCAGTGTCACTGCTGTATTTTTCAGCTATTCATGTGTGGACTCTGTACTGTGAGAGAAAATATCTTGCTGTCAGCTACAGAATTTAGTAATTATCCAAGAGCAATTTAAAGAAATGCATCGACTGAATATTTAGTTGCAGGAGACCAGATGTTAAAAACTAAAAAGCTCTGTCTTGTTCATTGAAGTTTGGGCTCTACCTAGATACCCAAGATGTTGCTATCATTTGAATTTTAATTTTTGTGGGACTTGCTCATGTTAAAGAGAAACCCTTGACTGTACAAATTTTTATTTTAGATCACAGCTGCTTTCTTTGGAGGTGATTCTAGGTTTAAGAGAAAATATTTGTGTTTACAAGGGTGTGAATATGGCATTAAGTGGTTGCAATAAGGATAGTGCTGTTTGTTGCAAGCAGGAAATATAAGATCAGAACAGACTATTTCCCTAGAACAGCAGGGCTATAAATGCTGAATTATTAACAGTAAATCCACAGCATTTCCTTTTGGATATGTAGAAGAGACTTAATCTCAGCCACAGGTCTTTATGATGGTTTTAGGCAAGAACATGGAGACAATGAAGTGAGGAAAATTGCTATATGGAAAAAAAATTGCAAGCTTGGAGCTGGTACAGGCATGACCTCTGTTATAGCCCTTAATCCTGGAATGAAACAAGATTTTGGCAACTTGTTCACCTCCTTCTGAACTTGCTTGCAGATACAGTGACACAAAACTGTTTCAAACTAACTTATCAACACCAGCACTGGCTGAATGCATTATCTGATGCTGCACTGTGGAAACTGGGCCTGTTTGATTTACATGACTCTCCCAGCTGTTGGATTGATCTGGTTGGCTTAAAAGCCGCAAGGAAAATTGCTTTGAAGGAGAATTTTTTAAAAGTAAAGAGATCCCTTAGTTTTGGGTTAATTGTGCCATGCAGGGAAGATATTTCATTAGCATCATTAATCTAGGACTGTGCCTGGCCCTGTGGGACAGTGCTGTGCATGCTCCAGGTGACAGAAGATGGAATATCCATGGAGAGGACAGAGCAGCTCTAGCTGGCAGACATAAAATAATCCATATGAAACTGGGGAATTTTTAGGGAACTTTGGAAGTTTTAAGGCCACAGCTGAGAAGTGCACTGGGATTTGGTCCTGTACATTCATTATGAAATGATACAGTTTAATCAAGAGGTGATTTATGCACCTGTAACAGTGGTATAGACAGGCTGCTAAGTTCATCCTGATGTTGGTGCCTTGTTCCAAGTGTTGGGATGGGCTACAGATTATAACAACAATGCTTTGTTTTTGTCCTAGTTTGTTACATTTCAATTTGCTCTTATTATATTTGTCAATCCAACAGTCCAGCATGTTCTGAATTAATTATGAAATGCCTCAGAATAAATGGAACTGGGACTGCTGCAGAGAACAGGAGATTGCTGTGGTTTGCTGAGTTTAGTGAGACTCTGTATTTCACAGTGCTTTCCTAAAGGGCAACCATGTGTGCACCTTGAATTTCAAACACTTCTTAACCCTGAAGGACTGAAATTCTAAAGGAGCAGGAGAGATGATATTTTCCAGTGCCTGTCAGTGACTCCCCAGTAATTTTTGAGAGTGCTGGAACAACAGAGGTTGTGTCACTGCAGACTGTGACCCAAACACTGGGTTCCATCCCTCCCAGCACAGCCTGTGCTGTTCTCAGGTGTCAGTGTCCAGCTCACACTTGGTTTCTGTTCCATTAAATTTTGATTATTAGATCTCATCCCTTTGAGACATCAAGCATTAGATATCATCAGCAAATGCTGAACTGGAAAGGTCATTGTTTTCAGTGTTCCCTTAAGACTCTTCTGAAAATCCCACTTTTCAACTCTTTCATTAGTCACATTTGTTACATGAACAATGTCATTCCTCATCCTCAAATGACAGGGTAACACCAATAGTAGCTCACCTTTAATTTCTTTAGTGTTTTTTTTGTGTTCAGTGACAAAGTTATAAAATATGTGTAGCAGGATGCCATAAATAACTGCAAGCTGAGAACAGAATAATGATGGAAAGCAACTAGTTAGCCAGATCATTTAACTGCAATGCTTTGTACTGCTGGAAGGACTCACACCAGGTTGCTTGCAGAGTTGCTGTTCTGAACCTTCTTGAAATCTGGAAGGTGTGTAATTTGAGAACTCTTGTGGATTTCTTTATATAATAGTTCCAAGAAGCCTTGCCCCCTGTGACCTAATTATGTCACCTGCATGCTGCACAACTTGGTTCTCAAGCAAGACTGCCACGGGCATGTGAGCTTTGTACTGAAATTTTTTAAAAATTGGACTTCATCTTTTCTTCCCCTCTCTCCCAGTACAAGCTCCTTGACTTTAACATTTTACCTTAGGTTGGATACTTCACTTTTTTCCCCCCCCTTGGCGTTTTGCTTATGTTTTTGTTGTGTGTGTTTTGGGGTTTTTTCTTTTTTTTTTTTTCCCAAAAGGCCAAGGATGCAATGATACAACTAATTTGTATTTTTAATCTGTACCTTGTAATTAGAGCTAGGAGGGGCTGGAGGGAGATGCCAAATGAGTAAGAGCTTTTCCTTTAAAAGCTCTCCAGGCACATAACCGAGTTTTGGGAGAGCTTTAAAGGAAAGCACTAATGAAATTCCTGCAGAAAAGGAAAAATAAGACAACAAAATTAAGACTTAAATGTGCTATTTTTATTCAGGACTGGGGTTAAAAAGACTTTACTACCCCCTGGGTTCACTCTCAGATAAAACATGTGAATCACTAATTATTATATTCTTTTTGTGTGGATGAGTTTCTACCCCATTGATTTCCCCAGTACTGAGATTTTTAGGTGATTGAAGAGGATGTTGACGTTACTTGGAGGTTTTGCATTGTTTTACCTCAGCTTTGTTCGAAAACCAGGCTGTTTTTACTGTGAGATCAGTAATTTTCATGAAGTTTTGTTTTTCTAGAGGGCAAAACTCCAAAGCACAAACACCAACTTATTTAAGTCTTGGAAATTGAATAGCTGTGGAATTGTGAAGGTTTAGAAATATACCTTTCACTCAAGCAGAGCAATGAATTAGAAACAAAACAGTCATGGTTAGAACTTGCAGGAAGGTGCTGGTGGTGAGAAAGGGTTGAGGTGGCAGAGCAGGTCTCTTGTGCAGCTGAAATAGGAGGTTCCCATCCTTTTGGGCAGGATTCTGCAGTTTAAAGCCTGTAGATCTCCAATGGCAGAGCAGCACAGGGCTTTGTGCATGGATCTGCTGATGGGATTGCTGTAACACAGAGGATTCTTTGTTTCTGGAAAAAACATGTGCAAAATTTTCATTATCTGTTCCCTTCTGAGTGCGTGTGACTCCATGAGCACAGTGAACTCCAGTGCCTTTCCTCTGCCACTGATCCTCTAAGGGTCCCTGACTTCTGCTCTCTGTGGCTGTTCTCCTTAGTCTGTAACAACCTTTATTTAAAAATACCAGTTTGTAGAATGGAAATGATAGCTCTGAACATTTCTCTGAAGCAGAGATTGCAGAGTTGAGCCATGTTGTTCACTGGCAGGTTATGCTGTGCATGAGATGGATGATTTTGCATTCCATGTGCAAGAAGGGGCACAAGCCTCAGCTTGTGCTGGCATTCCCAAGGACAAATGAAAACAAATGTTGAACGAGATTTCTTTTGATAAAGAAGATAACCAGTTAAAATGAAACTCAAGCCTTTTACTTACGCAAGACTAGCTTTTAGTCTTCCTAAAGAAGAGATATCCAGGTGAATATACTGGGTCTTACCTGGTATTGCTTAAAATTGGGTTATTCCCTCCCTTCCCTGGTGGGGGCCATGGATAGCTGCCTTTCCCTCATCTTATTTTTGTATGCAAAGCTGGTTTTCTCTCCATAATATTTACGACCTATCCTCTATCACTTGAGTTTTCCAGGGAGGTTTGGGTGATTTCTTTGTTTTCTCTGGCTTAGTGAAGGCAGCTTTCTCTCCTGTTGTTACTGGAGGACCAGGCAGAAGATCCAAGTGAAGTATCATCCATAGTTTGAAGAAAGCACCATAAGCTATCAGGATTTGTGAACTGAAGAGTAAATGATGGGGATTTTTATATTTCTTAAACTGAATTTGGAAACAAGCAATATCCCCCACCATCCAGGGCATTCTCAGCTATACCTCTAACTTAGGTATATTAGTTTTCCAAGTGTTGTAAATAAAATTAATGGGCCTGACTTTGTTTATGGGCTGTGTCTCCGTGCAGGCACAGCCCTGGTGCAAACACTCCCATCCTGGTGTTAGCAGGCAGCTGTAAACCTCTATTCCTTATGGCTCCCTTGTAGCTCTGTGCTCTGATGCAGCTCAGCATGCAGATTTTTGAGTAAGGAGAGGCAATAGTTTTCAACATAAACAAGTCCACTGGGTCACATTAACCTCCTTCAGTCTCTGTGTTAAATAATTAAAATAAACTAGGTAATGTTTAACTATACGTATTCAGAGGCTTTCTGGAGGAGCTTATTAGTTCAATATTCTAACACAGTGTCTTAAACCTTCCTGAGCTCCAGGATCCCTTATTAAATATTTAATGCATATTGCTGAAAAAGTCAAGATTTGCTTTATTTCTTACAAGAAATGTCTATTCTAAAAACTCACTCAGCCTTTAAAACACTGGCCATCTATAAATACTACTTTTCTCAAGTTGTCATTTCTTGCAGCAAGGAGTATTTTTCATTTGTACCAATCTTAATAGCACCCCAAGAATGAATACTTGCAGGAGGCTCTGCAGTGCATCCTTGCTGCATTCTGTAGAACCACCTCAAATACCTTTTTAAGCAATTCATTTGACAGCAGCTCCTTTGGATAGAAAGAAGATGTGTGTCAGCTGCTGACTGTGCTTGGGAGACATCAATATTTCTCCTCTTCTGCTTCTAAAACTGTCAAAATGAAATTAGTTAATTGGTGGGTACTTTAGTGTAGTTGCTGTGGGATAGTAATTATTGGTGACAAGAGCTGCTGGATGTGCACTAATACAGTACAGCAAAACCTGAAATTTGGAAATGTAAGGCATTATCCTGCACTGCTATTATGACTAGTCATTTTGCCACAGTCTGACTTGCTAGAGATTCAAACCTTCAGGTTCAAGGACTTCTTGCCAGGAGAGAGAAGGTTTTGCTTTGTGCAGAGCAGAGTTTTATAAGAATTGCCACATAGCTAAGCAGCAGCAGCTTAGTGGATTAAAATAGCATCAGTGATATCTCCAGTCTCTGGGGTAATGAGTTCTAAGCAAGGCAAAGACCTCCAGGAAGGGATTTTGTTTCTGTGGAGTCTCTATCAGATGTTAGTGAATAATAAACAAATATCAAGTTGTTTCACTGAGTCCATTCTCATTTTGGTTAATTGCCTGTCTTGGTTCAGTACTTCTGAAGACAAGACACAAACCAGGTTGCATTTACCTTTACACCCAGGCCTGATTTCTTACTGCAAGCAACACAAATCCTGTGTTTTCTCTCTTTCTCTAGCCAGAAACTGGTCACCCCTGCTCCAGAATTGTTTCTCAGTACTTTAATTCATCACTTTGCATGTTGTGGTGTGGTCTGAGGTGTCAGCTGAGAGAAAAGGGTCCCTGCTCAGCCCCCATGACAGCAGCACCTTGCAGTGTGAAGGTATCTGAGGAAACCATTCACAGAATCCTACAAACAAAGCTGCTTTCCACTTCTAAAGACTCCCCATAAATGCTCTGTGTGCCATAAAACATAAACTACTAGAAATCCACCCCTGTACAGATGCTTAAAGTTACTCAGGAGCAGACAAAGGCTGATGTGTTGGACTGGCAGCATGCTGGATCTCTGACACAGGATCTATTCACCCTGGTCATTGCCATCCACCTCTCCCATGGAACTCACCTGTGCTTTAGGCTGTGCACCATGGTCAGTCACAGCTCTGATCTCACAATGCTGGGAAGGAGAAATGCGAGGTGAGAAACTCTTTTAAAGAGGATAGTCCCAATTTTGACAAGGTGTTTCATGCACAAATATGTTTGTTTCTTCACTTGCAGTATTTTCAGGTTTTATGGGGTCTAGATTAACAGATTTTTCTTCTCTACTCACTGAATATTTTTTCTGAAATTTGATGGACATGTAAAAAGTTAACTGAAAAAAAATTCTTCTGGTTTGAACTGACAGGAATGTTAGAAGAAATAGAAACCTATTCTCTCTTACCCAACTTCAGTGCTTTTTGAATAACAATATATTACTGAAGTTCCTGATAAAATGTCAGTGATTTTAAATAAATAAAAGAGAGAATGAATTATGATTCTCAAAATACTGTACCTTTTAATCTTAGAGAGCAAAATGCATTCCTGAAGGTGAAATAATTCTGGGGGTTTTTTTCCTGGACAATTGCAAATAGATGTCAGGTTTGTTGCCAAATAACATGTCTGATTTCATGTCTAATAGTTAGTGGAATTTAATGAGTACAAACTGAAAAGTGGAATGGTTCGCAGTAGGGAGGGAGCTGAGTTCTTCTTTGACACACCCTGCTGTTCAGTGGCTTGTAAAAGATACCCACAGGTGGCAATTCAGTGCTCTCAGTGCCTTGCCTGTGTGAAAGAATAAATGTGAAGCCAGGGCACACTGGGAACAAACCCACCCTGGCTCACAGGCTCAATAGATTTGAAGAGGAGTGAAAAAGGGCAGCCTTTTAACTAAAGGAGGGTGTTGGTGGTCTGAGATTTTACTATTGATATTTCAGGTACTTGATATTGAAGGTAATTATACCTAAAACTTATGTAAGGAGTGAAATTTATACTAAATGCAGTGGTTCAGGCCTTCAGGTGCCCCACTGTTGCAGTCAGTTTGGAAGAAATACTTGAAAACTCCTCCAAGTTCTTTTCTGGAGATCATTTGCCAGCTGGCTCCATCAGAACCCCGTACTGTGGGCTCTGTGGAGAGACTGCAGAGAAATCCTTGTGAGGGCTGAAGGGGGCTGAGAGAGAGATGGAGGGAGACTAATGAGACTAATTTACAAGGGCCTGTAGTGACAAGAGAAGGGGGAACGGCTTCAAACTGAAAGAGAGCAGCTTTAGATGGGATATTGGGAAGAAATTTTTGGCTGTGGGGATGTTTGCCCAAAGAAGCTGTGGCTGTCCCTTCCCTGGAAGTGTCCAAGGCCAGACTGGATGGGGCTTGGAGCAACCTGGTCTAGAGAAAGGGATCCCTGCCCATGGCAGGCAGGTTGGGACTGATTTTCCAGGTCCCTTCTAACCCAAGCCTATGATTTGATGATTTTATGATTATCTCACTTTTCTGCCACTGTCCCACCCGCCACCAGTGCAGAATGTTTGGCTCAGGGACTCCCATGTGGGCGTTCCCTTCCTTGGGGTTGTCCTGATACCTGGGGCAATCACATCTTTGTGATGGCTCGGTTGTCCAGCTCTTGCCTCTAGGATGTGTGAGAGTTAAGAGCCTCTGAGGAACAGGTGATGCTGAAATTTGCAATTTACTCAGCCCATGTGGAACTGGGGGTGCTGGCAATGCATGTGGTTTCTGGTACTTTTCTGCTCTTTTTAGGAAACTTGCATGGCAAGTTTTCTTCAGGTAAAAGTAGGAAACTCTAAGTGAAGTGTCAGATATTTCCAATATCTGAAGGTCTAATTCTCTCTGGTGCTGAGCCTTGTGAAGCAGCACTTGGTAAAAATTGGAGTTAGGAGCACTCTGTACATGGCCAGGTCAAATTATGAGCACGTTTATTGTCAGCTCATTGGTCTGGTTTGCTGTGTAGGTTTGAATTGTGATTAAAGATAAATCATTATTTTGCAGCCTCACAGAACATAGAATACTTGGATCAGGATAGTGAGAAACCTGTTTTCCTGTTTGTAAGTGAGCTCTTCTGGGGTTTTGTTGCTGAAGCTGGATCCCTTCTCAGCTAAGGCTACTTCCAAAGTGTACATATTTATGATAACCTCAGGCCATCTGCCACTGAATTCAGAATGAATTAAAATATTCATTCTAGATGTATCCTGCCTTATCACAGCCACTGATTCACAGTGGAATGTATCTTTTGCTGTATTTTCTTGTTTTAAGCCCAATAAGTTTTTTATACTCATTTTAGAATCTTTTAAGTCTTCCACATTTTTTGTCTCTCCCTTAGCCTTTCCCCAAAAATAAAGGGAAAATTTTACCTTAGATTCTTTACTGCCATTTTGCCTTCTCAGAAGGAATTTGTTGGAGACTGCAATTAAAATTATTATACATTTCAACTGTAATTCAGGAGTAAAAAGTAAATGACTTTGTTAGAAGTATTTAAACAGAAATCTTGCAGGCACTTAATCACATATGAAATAACAAAAGTCTTTTGAAAAGCCATTCTATTTCTGCATTGTCATGTTGAATACCACCATGCCTGTTCCCCAACAATAAAATTTTTTAATATTTGTTAAGCAAAACTCATTTTTATTAAGTGCAGAAATGTAGGTATTTTTACATTACAAGGCTCAGACTATTTCATTAAAGAAAAGTCATGGCAGTTCAAGTGGGTGAGTTATTTTCCTGGAGAGTTCTGTTTGCCAAGGTAGAATTAAACTGGGCTAGGCAGGACTGTCAGTGTGCTGACAATTGAGTTCTCTTCAGGTAGTGCAGAAACCAACCTGTTAATTATATTGTTTAATCTCAGCTGGCCAGGTTTGCATGCTCTGAAGGTGGATAGTCACTATAAAGAAAATCTTGTAATTTCTTGTGCTCAGAAGAGGTGCCTGCAAATAATTACAAGATGCAATCACATGAGATCAGGAAGCTTTGATGGATTAGTAATGAGATATAGAGCCTTTCACCTCAAGGTTGTTCCTAAGCCAGGAAGTGCCCTCAGACAGGTGCTGGGTTTGCAGAGAGCTGGAGCTCTCAGGGCTGTTGATAAGTACAAATTCACTGAAGAAAAGCCGTGGCTGTGCTTTTCTCTCTGGCTGTCTCCTTCCCTCTTATCCAGAGAGGAGACAGAATTTCTGCTGTTTTCTTGGGTTGTGCTGGCTGAGGGGGATGAATGTGATTCTGGGCAGGTTCCTGCAGCTGGGAGCTGCCTGCTGGGCAGGGATGATGCTGCTGGACACGAGGGCTCTGGCGTGGGCACTGGAGGGAGCCCAGCAGCAGGAGGCAGCGCAGCAGTTCCTGTTTAAAGCAGAGCCTGCCAGCAGTTCACGTTTAAAGGCTCAAAGAACAGCCTCCAGTGTGAGGGAGGCTGTCCAACCCCACACAGCGTCCTGAGAGGCTTTGAAAATAACAGGAGTTGAGCAGGTGTGAATGGAAGGGGAAGTCTTTTTCCATGGGCATGTGTGCTGTACAGGGCTGGAGCACCTGGCAGCTCCTCACAGACAGTGCCACTAATGCAGCTCTCACTGTCTGCTGCTGCTGGCATTCACTTCACTTTAAACTGACCTTTTCTTGGCTTCTCAGGACCTTCAAGCAAGGGGTCTTGCAGAGGAATGTGCCTTTGTGGAGCTGCCCCAATTTCAACCCCAAATACTGCTGCTCTGTAGGAATATCTATTGCAAACAATGGCTGCTTCCCACCCTGTCCCTGCTGAGGCACTGAGTTGAAAGAAGCATCAAAAGGACACTGAATATAATCTCACAATGTCCATGGATTTTCAAAGCTATCTACTGTTCTGACAATTTATATTGCAAGGCAATGTGTGTTTTGAGATCAAGAAAAGGAACTGTTTTCTAGTGAGTTAAATCAACTCAATTTTTAAGGGTAGAAAACCTCTGCATAAACTGTGGGATGAAAGGTTTTTTTTGAGAATACCATCAGAAAAAACCTGTTAATAGTTTCCCCTTTTTAATATGCTGACATCAAGAGGAAAACCCAACAGCTTTATTTAGAGTACCGTCCTTGTGGAAGGAGTGAAACTAATGACAACTGTGCCGGGTCACCTTTAACTTGCTCACACAGGAGATGGTGGAGCATTGCTGTTAAAGTCAATGGCTCTTGGGGGAGCCTCACCAGCGCTGCAGAAGGTAATGACATGTCCTCTCCTGCCACCTATGGCTGCTCCATTATCCTTGAAAGAAGCCATGAAATTTGCAAGGCTCTAACAGGAACATCTGCTTCTCTCCCTTGGTTGTTTCCCTCACATCTGCAGCGGTGGTGACAGGGCACGTGCTCTTCTTCATTCACCCTCGCTGCTCTGACCTTTCCTGTGGCTCATTTTTTATGCTCTGTCTCCTTAATGACTATTCTAATTCATCTCTGCATTTGCTGATAGTCTTATTAGGGCCAAGGGAAAATTCCCCAGGTGAAGAAGCCTGTTGTTTTCTGGTAAGAATGCAACTTTGTCAAATCTGACAAGCTGGCTGGGACACTTTTAAGGGACAATTTCCCTACATTGGTTCTGCAACTTGCCCAGTTGTGACAAGTGTTCCTGCTAAAAAGAGCAATCCCTCTCTTCTGTGGTGAATGAAGTAAATCTCCTTTTCAGAATTACATGCATGACTTCTTTTCTGGCCAACATCTAGAAAAATATCCAAGTGTTCTCCTGCTAGTTAAGCATCTAATTGCTGTAATTTCAAATAGATTTCATTGCCAACATAGGAACGGGACACTTAAAAGCCCTTGGGAATTTGAGACTTCCTCTTCAATTCTAACTCCTCTGAGCTTCTAATCCAAATATGCTTTGTCAAGTGTCCTGGAGCTAAGCCAGTGTCTGTCTGGTTTCCTACAGGCACAGGGAAATGCTATTATTGCATCTGCTGCATCCCAAAAGAAATGTGCTCAGTTATTGGGGGGCAAATTTCCATCTCATGGTCAAAAACCCCCTTCCAAATATAATAATCTGCAAGAGTCAAGAGCTCTCTTAGTCCTTTGAAGGATGGCAGTGAGGATTGAATTTGATTCAAGGATCAAACTCCCAGAGTTGTGGTCGCTTTCTGTCAAAGCTGTGACATGGTCTGGGAGGAAGCTTTTGAAACTACGTTCCAATTTGTTCCTGTGGTACATATTGCAGGATATGGTGGCTTCTGTTATTATAAAGTTATATTTTAACTTTTCACTTTAAGCTGAATGGCTTAATTAAAATAGAAAATTGTTGTCAAGGACTGTCAATTTTAATAAGAATGGAAGAAAAGCTGGATTCTTGGATGCTTGGAATGGGATATATGGAACAAAAAAATAATGTTTTAACTGATAGCTCTTTCATTTCTGAGAAAGGTCTGTTAACACTCTGTCTTTACTGATTTGAACAGCCTTTTTATAATAATTCACATTTTAAGCCTGGGTGAAATGTCTTGATTGTTGCTAGGTGCCAAATAAAAAAAGCTAAATTTATGTAGAACTAGCAGTACACTGACTTCCAAATCAACTTTTTGCTGCATAAAATAATAGGGTTGATCATATAAATGGCATGGAGGAAATAAAGTGTGAGATCAGAGCAGTTTGTGTGTTGTGGCAGCACCCACTTGTGCATGCCCAGGTACTGAGCAGGGATCTCCACATTTGGTCTTTGAACTGCACCCTTCTGGGATTTTTTTGGGTTATAGCCTGCAATTGGAATGTTAAAAATTGTAGTCTTGCACCTTTATTCTTAGGTAAAGAAGATTAAAAAGTGAAAGTTGAGAGGCTCAAGAGAGCTGCAGAATCTTGAAAAGAGAAAGAAGTATTAATGGTGATGCTTTGACAGAGTCGGCAGTATAAAAAAGGAAATGTACAGACCCTGACAACTTCTGAATTCGACCTTGACATTATTTTTCTGTCATTAGCAGTGTAAGTTGGGGTCAGAAGTTTAAATGTGGGCCTATGGGAAACAGTTACCAGGTTGATTCTCACTTTATTTCAGTGTGATTATATTTTATTGTGTGTCTGTTACATTGCAGCATGAAGTGCTGGGCAGTCTGCAGTGGGTTTTTTTCATGTAAGAAAACCCCACACGTTTCAACAATACTGACTGAAAAAATGTCTGTTGAGATTCTGGAAACCTCACTTATGCTTTGCACTTCTGGATCTAGCAGTTAAAAAAATTTCAGTTCAATTAACTGTTCAGCCAGGTTGGATAGAGTCTGTACATGCTGAAACCACTTAGAAGTCGTCATGGCACTCAGAGTTAAAAATGCATTTGTTCAATTTAGTTTTATGGCCTGTTATTGCATAACTGGCAGCTGGATCTTATATTTGGGCTGCTGTGATGCTTTCCTTGTCTATTCCATCAGATAAACCCAAGGTAATCATTACAGCTGGTATAAAATGAGACAAACTTTGAAAATAATTATTCACTGGTGATCAAGACAGAGGGCTTTTCCCAGGGATTAAAGAGCAGCTGAGGAGCTGGTGCCCTGGTGCCCAGTGCATTAACTTCTCTGATTGCTTGTAACATTCCTCAGAATTCCATTTGCCTGATTTGCCTATCACATGAAAACTCCATCCCACTCCTGCAGTGAAATCTATCATTCACATTCAGTCTTATCTGCTGGTTCTGGTTTCTGCAAAAGACAGTTCTTCCATTGGCAACAAATGCTGCTCTGATTTAAAAAACACAGAGTAATTAGTGGAAAAAGGGATTAACAGCCCATCTTTTAAATTAAGAATGTCAAACAGGACAAGCAGAAGTGTTTCATAAACTACACCATTTAATGATAACAGTTATGTCTAGATCTTTCTGGAGCAGATTGCCAAATGAGGGTTAATTAATGAATAATTAGTTATTTGCCAATTTTAACTATCAAATTCAGGCAAAGTCCTATTATTCTATAGTCCCATCAAAGTAATTTAAGGAGGGAAATATACCTTGGCATTATAAAAATAAACCCCAGAAAAGCAGAAATTCTTTATGCCCTGTGAGTGTGAGCTGTTTTGAGCAGTGAAATGGAGTACAGTGCATGTTTCCTTGGTTGCTCTCCCCAGTTTCACTGATTCTATTTGGACTTGAGAATAAAGATTCAATTTTCACTTGAAATGAAGAGAATGCTTTTTTCCCCAAACATCTACTTTGTTTTCTGGCAGCTTCCATTTACTTAATCTGCAGAGCCTAATGACTTAGATGACAATTAGTGTTTCATATTCTCTAAACAAATATCATTCTTTTCTGATGAACGACCTTGAACTGGGTTAAAAATACCTCTGGTATTTAGTAGATTACAAATGTTTGTTTTACACAAGTAAGCCTGAAATGATCATTAGATATTTCAGGTGCTGGAGGAATGCTCAGAAAGGCACAAGGCTTAATCCTCAAAATATATTTTGTTGCATGCATGAGACTGACTTAAAAGGTTTTGATTTTTTAGTTTTTGTTCTTGTTTTTTTTTTTTTTTAATTTCTTGAAGATTATGATGCTATTAAATGAACGTCTGTCATGCCATAGATGAACAGCAATAAGCTGCTCTGAGACTGGGTGCGGAGAGCAACTGCAAATGGCAGTGAGCTCCTGGTGCCTGCAAGGGCTGTGTTAGTGACACCTTGGGCAGGATGGCTTCATTATTGCTGTGGATGGGATTGCCTTTCTCAGTTTGTGGTTCCAAATATGTTATTTTTGCTTTCCTATGGCAAGAACAACCCTTTTGTAAGAGGAAATCAGCTCTCACTTGAGGCAGAAAATTAAATTTTTGCTTACAAAGTGGTAACCATAAGCCTGGCCTGTATGGATGTGTGTGTACCTGCTTTCTCCAGGCAAGCAGAGATCTCTCCAGGGAACTGGTTTCATTCTCTTTCTTTTCTCTCATGATAAATTTGTGAAGGAAGGAACAAATGAGAGCAAAATAGTGGTCCACGTGTAATAGCAGGAGTGAATGTTAATGGGACACCTGGGAAATTCTTCTGTATTAGAGAGCACAATGTTGCTCATTTGCTGCAAGTTATGATTGAAAACCAAATCGTTCCTTTGCATTTTCTCCTCTGCCTCACCTAAAATAGCCCCACAGCAGGAAGCTGCCCGTAGGAAATTATTAACACTGCTTTGCTCCGAGGTGCCTTATGAGGTTTTAAGTCTTGGATTCTGTCTGTACAAGTGATGTGTGTGCTTGAAGCAGATGAATATTGGTGCCCAGCTGAAAGGCAGCAGACCTCATTGATTGACTTCAGCGAGCCCCCTGGCAGATAGAGACACTCATGCTTTAATTTGTTTTTGCTTCCAGGTCACCCTTCATCCACCTTCCCATTTGCAGCAGCTTTTCCCTCCTCCCCCCCACATTTCCAGCACCTTCTCAGCTGTTTTGATTTATTGACCACTCAGATTTAATGCTTCATCCCTCAGAGAAGTCTCTGTGCTTGTGTCTGATCTAAGGTCACCTGTGCTACTTATTCCAGGGGACTTTAATCTCCATATGGATGTGACCCCTGACACTCAGCACAGAATTCTCTGTGTTACATGGTTCTCTCCAGCTGTGTCAGCAGCTTCCTCCACCTGCTCTGAAGGGTTATGATTTCATTAACTCTTTGGGTCTCATTATCAGGGTTTGAGGTCACTCACCTATTTTCTGATATGGAGGTACACCCACTCTACCCCTGGGGTTTCTTTCTATTTAGGTGCTTGTTTTGAGAGTTGTTTGTTTTTTTACCCTATGTGTTTCTTTTCACCTGAAACAGCTTAAAGTGGTTCAGGGCTGCTTGCCTGAATCCCCAGTTAAAATCTTGTGATTTTGCACATACCACACTGCTGGTTTCCACAAGGAAAAAAGCACAAATGGCTTGATGAGAACAAAATCTGTAACTTTATAAATTGTAAGAAAAACTCTTTGGTTTGAAACCTGCACATTATGGAGGCTCCATCCTCTATTCCTACATCTGTTAAATGGCTGTATATTTACCTGCCTTTTTCTTACAGATGTTAGCACTAGGAATCACAATCCTGCAGTGTATTTGAGGACTGTAAGAGTAATGGTTAGCAAACAGGATTCTTTTTCCCCTTTTTTTTTATTTTTGTTTGATTTCTTTTGTGTGTTACATCTTACTTTGCCTACTATCATGGGCAGATTATGGGAAGATATTTCTTGTCTGTTTATTCCTAGAACAGCTGAACTGGGCTTTTGGGGCAGATCTGGGCTATCTCTGAGCACTCCCTTACTGCCCATAAGTGAAAAGGTTGAACTTTAAAAGTGGAACTGCACTGATTTGTATATTCAGAGACAATTTCTGAGAAAGTGTGTCTGTGTATACATATATCTGTATACCCTTGAAGGAGGAGAGCATCTAAGATAGAACCTTGGGACATGAATGTGAAATGATGAAAAATCCCAGTAGTTTATGGAATGGTAGTAAAGAAAAAGCTCTGCTGATACTCTCAGCCTCTAACATGGTGTGTAGTTTTTACTTTCCAAGTGACTTTTAGCTTCTTTTCTTGAGAAGAGTTGTCATCTTTAGAAACAGCCCTTTTCCACTTTTACCCCTCGAAAAACCCTGCCCTGTGAGCTGGATTCGTTCTTGTAAATATGTTTGGCAAATAATATGCAAAATAGCATGTGTTATTTCCTCTAATGTTTGTGTTTTTCTAACAATATTTGCCTTCTGCTGTGTGCTTCCTATGCCCATGTATTTGTAGGCAAAAGCCAGCATGAGATGAAGGCAGATGATGAACCGGCACCAAGCTTCTTAAAGTGCTTTCCTCTTCCAAACAGCATCAGTGCTGACTTCTAAACTCATTTGTTTCTCTTAATGTTGTCTGCAATATTTAGTTCCATGGCTGTTCATCCTCCTATTGACATCCATCCTCTTACCCTTTAAATAAATGATGCAGTTGATTTTGTGCAGACCAAGCTTGCTGCTTTTGAGGCTTTCTGAGGAATGTGCTGAGCTGGGCTCATCCTACTCCAGATTTGCTGCTCTCCACAGCATAGTAGCTCTCTTCATCAGAGGTGGCAGATTATGAAACAGAGATAAAAACTCCCTTTAAATTTGTCTTTTCCTTATGTTTCTTAGCCAAGAAATGAGCAGAAAGAGGCGTTTGTTCAGGATGTCTGGTGGAGGCATGCTGCCTGCATGTTTATTGCATTGAGACAGCACTCCCTGGGAGTGATCAGAATTAGTCACAGAGATGAAATGCATGTGGACAGAATTGGTTAGCAACCTTCTGAAAGCCTCCTTCTTTCTTTGATATGTTCCCTGTGGTTTTGAAGTGCATCACTACCATGTTTGATATTTTATTAACAATAATTGTATTTCCCTCTTTTCTTTTGAGCATTTCAAAGAGTTTTAGAAGTATGAATTGGTATCTGACCTCTGACTTCTATGACGAAAGTAAAAATAAGGTCTTGTCAAAAATGTTTGTTGAAAAAAAAGTACTAAGAATAATACTGAGAATATTAAGAATACCACTGGGAATAAACAGTTCAGTAGTGATTATTGAGTAATCTCCTCAAGCCAACACAAGTGTTGTGAGTAATGTCCAAGTCCAATAATTTTCTGGTTTCTACTTTCTTGTTCTTCAGAGATGTCTGTGTTCTCTGAAATCCTGGGGGGCTGCCTTGCAGCTCTGCACAGAACATTCTTCTGGGATAAAAATCCTACAGATGGCAAGTAAATGGTCACAGAACCTTCATGTGGCCACTTCTTGAGGTCATTAAGAAGCATTCTAGACCTGGGCACCTGAGGGCTGCTGTTATCTGTAGGTGTCTCATTATGGAAGGCATCAAAATTCAAGGCAGGGAGAATCCTGGAGGTTGTTCCATCAGGGAGCCCTGTCCCATTGTGTCTGTGCCTGTATGGGAGACAGAGAAAGTGAACCAGAGCAGCACTGGTGTTTCTGGGGAGGAAAAGCTGTAAAGAAATTAGGATATGGTTGGAAACACGCATGCCAAACTGCTGATAGGAGGAAACACAAAGCTGTGTGGTTTTCAATACCCATCCCCTGTCCTGCTCTGTGCCTGGCTGGCCCATGCTCTCCCTTCAGTGTGCAGGAGGTGCTCTGTGACACAGACCTCCCTGTGATGCTGCTGCTGACAAAATGTTTCTCCCTCTGAAGGGTTTTCTTATTTAAAAGGGAAGATGTAACCAAATTTCAACCCCAAATACTGACAGCCCTGAAAAGTCACAGATCTGAGTAGGTTTACAGGTGATGAGCTATGAATTTATGGCCTTTGCTCTCCACAGCTTTTCTCCCTCTCTCTCACTGCATTTCTCCCTGAAATGGCTTTCCTAATGTGTCCAGCATAGAATTCATTTACTGTGATCTTCACATTTTGAAAACTCTTCACTCCCTGCTCTTCTAATGACTTGGCTTCCAGAGAATCCATCAATTATAAAATATTTTAAGGCATTTCTTGAGTGTTTCTGTCAGTATGATCTCAGCTGCATGTTAAGTGTACTTTAAACCTGAGGTGAAGGTTTATTTAGTGCCAGATGAATATTAAAACATGCAGGAGAGAATTCTTATATTCTTTCTTTTTGCTGCTGCTGGGCATGTGAATGCAGATACAACAGGTTTCAGTAGATCTAGGGAGGAATAGATTGAGTTAGGGTTAGTTAAGATTTTCTGTGAATTTTCTCAAATGTGAAAGGCTCTCTGCAAACAAGTGTTTATCCTCTAGATTTCTGAGCACTGGCAAAAACAGGACTGAAAGGCACCACTTTAACCCTCAGCATTTGTTCAGCACCTGCTCACAGATGTGTCTGAATATTAAGGAGAAATTCATATGGTGCTCAACAGCATAAAAAGTGTCAGGATGTGTGTGAACAAGCAGGAGGAAATACCGATGTGAGCATGTAGGAGGGGAAAGACTATTACAAGGGCAATCCAATTAATGCAAATGATGCATGCAGATGTCTGGGGCTTTTTAGTGCTGTACTCCATAAGAGCTGTGCATGAGGGGTGAGGGAGGAGAGTGCTGCCTTCCCTTGTGTGGCAGGGCTGTTTTCAGACCTGGCATCCCACTCCTGCCAGGAGATGGAGAGGGGACACCTTCCCTCACCTGCTGGTGGAGCTGCCAAAGAGGAATGTGAGTGAAACAGCTCCTAAAGCCAGGGCTCCTTTCAGGAGGCATCATAATCTCAGCTCCTGCAAACAGCAGTGTGTCTGTTGACTCCTGGCACTCCAGGGCACCACTGTCACTGCTTCAAAAGTCAAACAAGATAATTGAAAGGCAGCCTCAGGTTTTTGGGGCTGTATGCTCAGGGCCAGGGTGTTTGATTTCCTTTGGTATTGGCTTAACAGGACTGTACACCTAAAGGAAGCAGGGTTTGAGGTGGAAAATAGACACCCTTGCAGCTACATATTGATCCTTGGAGCTGGATCTTGTCCATCCTTATGATGTACCCTCTGGAAAAAAGGCTTCTCTTATCTCAGCATCTGATGTCTGGTGAATTGTGACTTTGCTTAAGGACAAGGCCTGGCCACTTGGTTTTTCAGATGAGATACGTGGCAAACACAAATATGTGGCCTGAGCAGCTCAGAATTTTTGCTTTATATTTCTTCCTTTATAAAATCTCATTCTCAAGAGACCAAGCAGACTCTGACCTTGCTCTCCTGAAGTGAATAGAAACTCTGCTGTTGATTGCAGTGAATGCAGGACAAGCGCAGTGGGCACTGTAGGAAACCAATGGAAATTTTTTCCTGTTTACTCCAAAGAGTTTTGATTCAGGCTATAGCACTAAAAAAACAGATAATTAAATAAATATTAAATTTATTTAATAAATAAATTAACAACCTCTCTTAAATAACAATCTCATTTTAGAAAATCTTTTCTGTCAGAACTTGTGCCACCTTTTCTCCAAGCATTGTTATGTCAGGTATTTTGAGGAACAGTACTTTGGGATGAAGTGAGAAATTTGCTTTCTCTTTTGTGTGTTTTCCATATTGACTTACAGAGAAGCTGCTGTTCTCCTGACTAGTAGCTGTTTTCATTTTTTCCATGTTTATTATTAAGTACTTGCATGAAAAGTCAGTCTCCCAATAAACTTATTGCAGTGGCTCTGAAGATACTTTTATGTTGTCTTCAGCATTTTGCCAACTTGCTGTAAAATACCTTATACATTTTTCTACTGTAGCAAATTTTGCTTAAAAGTAGTGTAGCTTTGTCCTCAGGGAAAGAAAAAGGAAAAAACCTCAAAAAGCTCTGTGTAGATATAATTTTTAAAAAAGTTGAGTGCTCAAGTAGAACACCACATTTCCACTCCAAGATTGAATATGCATAGTTTCTTGTCCATTGAGGTTGTTATGAATACAAATTTGGCAAGAAAATCCAGGCAGCCAAGTGTTTTCACAAGTATTTCAGCTGTGCTTGAAATACTTGTGAAACCAAAACATACACAGTAAGGAACACTGCCAAGCCAACTTTTAAAAAAGTTATATGTATGTATTTAATACCTTTTTTTAAAGAACCCCCCCCAGAAGCATAAATTGCATTGCTAACTCTTTTTGAAAGTTAAGATCTCACACTAATCAAGTTATAACATTTTCTGCATAAAAATTACCTTGATCTTTATTCCTCAGGAAAATTTCATTTGTGAAGGTGTGCCTGATGTTAGTTAGCAGCAGATACTGTAAAAAAACAAAAACCCCAAAAATATCCAAACAAAAAGCTCCATACATGGCAAACATGGAGTGAGGAAGAAGCAGGAGAACTCTGAGGTTTGTCGCTTGGAGGATTTTCTGTTTGTGGAGAGTTCTCTGCCTTCCCCCTGCATTTCTTTATTCTCTGTGCCTTTGATATCAGCTACACCTACACCAATATCTGGGCTGTCTCTCTTCTCATGCTTTGTGCTGCTTTGATGGTGACTATTTTTGTTATTCTCAGTGTTGTCTCCGTCTCTCTCTCTTATGAAATAACTCACCCTGCTCTGTAGTGCTGTTAATTTACAAGGTGCTTTACAAACACAGATAAGAGCCATCCAAGGCTCTACTCTAAATAAGACAAGACAAATGCAAGATGAAGCACTTGAAGGCTGCTCAGGAAAGTGAGGACATGGAAATGACTTTATGCAAGGAGCTGAGGGGCTTGTGAAGTGGAGTTTCTGAGAGGAGGTTTAGGCAGGATGGAGAGGAAGTTTGGCAGTGGAGGAAAATGATCAGCTGCAAGGAGCACTGAGGTGAGATGCGAAGGCAGGAGCAAAGGAGGGGAAAAATCAACTTGGAGAAAAGCAGGAGCACACAATATTTATCAGAGGTTTGTTCAGAATGGTCTGGGAGGGAACTGAAGAAATCCATACAGTTTGGGTATGTTTTTTTTTTTCTTCTGGACAAAACTTGACTATCTCTGACAGCTTTACAGCTTACCTTGTTCTCAGCCTGTCTGTGATGACAAGCATAGCAAGCAGTGCTTACATGTGGATGTGTCAAAAAGTTTCCCTACTGTTTAAGATGTCTCTCTTGTATTAAATATTACCCTATCCACTGTGTCCATTTATGAAGGGAAAGATCTAAATATAAAACCTGATGGATGTCAGGAAGGCAAAGGAAGATGGGTGTGCTCTTTTTGCCTTCATCATTTAGCTGATTACTCCGACCTGCTCTGGTTTTGTAAGGGTGAGGGAAGATAGATTGGAAAACTGACTTACAACAACTAATTTCATAAGAAGAGTATATGAACTCAGGGAATGAGCCAGATCCTGTTGGAACCCTGGCTGCTGAGAATTTTAGGCTTTTTGTGCTGGCAGACACTGACTCCCAAGAGAACACTGCATTTGACCTGAGGCCATGGAGAAAACTTCCAAAAAGTTTCACCTTCTAATAAGATGAAGGTGATGAAGTCCTCCTCATCATTCCTCCCTGCCACCAGAGTCACCCTGTTTCGATGGTTTCTCACAGGCACTGATGTGTATTTTCTCTCCCTCCCTTACCTCTGGGGCTGTTAGGGCAGCACCAGGTGAAGCAGGGCACGTGTGAGGTGGTGGCCGTGCACCGGTGCTGCAACAAGAACCGGATCGAGGAGCGCTCCCAGACTGTGAAGTGCTCCTGCTTCCCGGGCCAGGTGGCCGGCACCACGCGGGCCCAGCCCTCCTGCGTGGAAGGTGAGAGTTGTGTTGTGATTTCAGGGTTTACCCCAAAACCTGGGTCCTTCCCCTGAAGATTCCCTCCCAAGTGTGTCAATCCCCTCTCCTTTCTCCTCCCTGACCCCTCCCAGCACTGTCTGTCAGTCCTGCAATTCCAGAAGGGCATTGAGTGATTGGCTGAATCAAAGGATGCCCTCTACCCCTGGGGGGCATTGGGTCATCCAGGTGTCCTTTGTCCCTTGAGACCTCCTCTCATGTACCTGGTTGGTGGCTCCCTACCCCTCTCCCCGGGGTTCAAAGGAGAAGCAAGCTCAGGGAGTTCTGTTGGAGCTGTTGCTGGATCCTGAGGCCTATGGGCCAGAATAAAGCTCTGGATCCAAACCCTCCATCAGAACCCACTCCTTTCCTTCGCCATCGCTTTAAAGGTGAAGGAAAGAGGTAAAGCCTGAGGAGCAACCCCTGTTATGGGGGGAAGCTCCATCCCACCACCACCAGAGCTCCTGCAGGCCTGGACTTGTCTCCACGTGTCCAGCTGCAGCACCCAGCCAGCCAAAAGTGTCTCTGGGTGAAACACCACACACCCAGCCAGCCAAAAGTGTCTGTGGGGTGAAACACCATGCACCCAGCCAGCCAAAGGTGTCTGTGGGGTGAAACACCACACACCCAGCCGGCCAAAAGTGTCTGTGGGGTGAAACACCACACACCCAGCCGGCCAAAAGTGTCTCTGGGTGAAACACCACACACCCAGCCGGCCAAAAGTGTCTGTGGGGTGAAACACCACAGTGCTGCTGTTTGGTTCAGCACCAAGGCCAGACAAGCTCAGGCACGTCCTGTCCACCTATATTGGTAAATATTCCAATAGTGACAGCCTCTGCTCACTCCTTAAGATTGTTTGAGTTTATTCTCCTTGATGTCTGACTTCCCACTGCCTCAAAAAAGCGTAATCCTTCCTTTTGTTAATTTTAGAGACATCTCTGTGCGTTGTTGATAATGAGCCTGTGCATAAATCTTGGTGTAATTAATCCTCTTAATATATGTGCTGGTCCATTTCATGTCTGTGCCAATAAAACTTCTTAATTTTTTCCCACAGAAGAATTCTCCTCTAAAACTAGTTTGAAAACAGCAGAAGCCAAGAAATTCAGGCTTATGATATTAACTCTTCCAGATGTCTTAAGACTTAGTAGCTTGGCTAAAAATTCACTGGATAATAAATGCAACCCTAAGACTGGGAATGCAGATGGGGCTGGGACATCTGACATGGAGAGCTTTTCTCTAAATCAATATTCACCATTTAATTTGCCTATTTTTTTTAGGGGTTGCTGCTCTTGTTAAGTTAGTAAATTTACTCCAAGACAGATTTTTTCTTCATCTTAAAGTTACCAAAATCCCTCATTCCATTAATTCATAAGCAAGATCCTGTTTTTATTCTTTTGTGCCTAAAATTGCAACCAGTTCACTTAAACATAAAAAAAAGCTTTTAAGTCCAATTCTAATCTAATATTCAGAAATATTTAGTGTCAGACATAGAACTCTGTTCTATGTGAATGTAAATATGTTCTATGTAAATCTGTGTTCTATGTAAACATGAATCTGTTTTTTGATTTTTTTTTACCTATTACGAAGCTGTCAAAACAGCTTTAAAAGTAGATTTAAAAAAAATAGATGCCTAGTGTTTTTATGCTTTATAATTCAGCAATACAGTTAAGTTTAACATTGCATTTTCTTAGGGAGTTTTTGTGTTAAATCAGAAGTGTCTTCTGCATTTTTACGTGACACATCAAATAGCAGAAATACTTTTACATGTAACAGATAATAGAAATCAGGCATTATTTTAAACTCACTTAAAGACTGCAAAAGTGACACTGTCATTCTATGGCAGAAATATATAAATACTGCAGAAGCTTGATTCAGCCAACAGTTGCTGAAGGAATTTAGTTTTTTTTAATTGAAGTATAGTTGCAATTAAATGTAACAAAATATTATGAATGTAAGATTTTGACTGTTCAAGTGGAAGCTTTTGATTCCCCTCACTCCTTAGGGTAATGCTTTAGCAGGCTTTGCTTATTTTTGCCAGCATCTGGGACTGGAGCGAGTTGCTGCAGCACAGAAGCTGAAACTCCCTTTCCTCAGCCTCAGGATCTGATGTGTTTTCTCCCACTCTGTACATACCCTGCAGTAGACTCCTAGACTGTGAAAGCAAGAAACTGTTTGAGTCTTCAATTTGCATACTACAGACTCATACAGACATTTAGGGGCTTTGTCCTGAGTGCAGGCTTTATCAGAAATGATCTCTCACCTCCCAGGGAAGCACAGTCGGGTTTCACCTATTTTTTGTCCATGTCCAGTCAGTATCAATGCAAATGATGTGAGACCCAGATGGAAGTTCATACATTTATTTTGTAATGTTATAAGACGGAAAAATTAGTTTATAAAAGCCAAAGCAGTGTTCCAAAAGTGTGTCTTTTCATAACATTTTTCAGTAAAAGTGCAAAACAAAAGTAATTGAATGAACATTTCAGCAATATCCTGATGTCAACTTCCCTGCTTGACACCCCAATTTAAAGGTTGCAGAAGAACAAATATGTCTTGAAATTAAAAGGGAAAAAGTGCTTTACAAGAAGTAGACTCCATTATTTTTGTTCATCTCATCTGAATGTGTTATCTTTTAAGGCATGTGGTTCAATAGTTTGTGCACATAGTAGCATAATGCAGACTGGCTGAATCCACATCTTAAGCCATGTTTTATTTTGAAATCCAATATAGATTATGTAAGATTGTGTACTGATATGTTTCATAACAATTTTCTGGGATTTGATGAGTGCCATGAACAATGCAAACCTGAGAAATGCTTGCAGGTGTTTGTGCTGTTGTTAACGGCAGGTTTATAAGGTCATGGGTACATTTCTAAAAAGAATAGGCATGGTCTTAATAGAAATTGGCTTAAGGGTAGAGAATTAATAAATTTGCCCAGTTAAGGTGTACAACTGTGGCCTTCCAAAACATATTGCAGAAGTGGCAGTGTGACTGCAAATGGATTTTTAGTCAATATTCTAGTGCTTGCCAGAGGTTTCCCTGTTCTTACCTGCAGTATTTGCTGACACACCTCTGGTTTACATCTCTGTGCAATTCTATTTTCTCACCCAGTGAAGGGAGAAACTGGCATTTCTCTGTCCAGTCTCCCATGGACATGTATGGATTAAACAAGAAGCCTCAACTTCATCCCCCCTTACAGCAGGTACTTGACTGAAGCATGCAAATGAAGGAGAAAAGTCATTTTTGTAGTCAGTGGAGATGGAAAGGCACTTCCAGAGGTCAATTCAAATGTTGGAATCAGTCTCTGGTGGTGCCTGCCTCTTTCTCATTTGGATATGGCATTTACCCTTCTGAGAGCTGTGAAGTGTTCAGTCACTTTTTTACCTCAAACACACTCCATGTAATTCACTATTAAACCAGTCATTGTTGATTTTACCTTTTGAAATCAACTAATTGAACATGGCACAGACAACCTCCCTGCAATAAAACAAGGGTGACAAAAAATATATTGTTTCTGTTTCCTGCTTCTTTTTCAGCTTCCATTGTCCTGCAGAAGTGGTGGTGTCACATGAACCCCTGTTTGGATGGAGAGGACTGTAAAGTACTACCAGACTATTCAGGTTGGTCTTGCAGCAGTGGAAATAAAGTCAAAACCACAAAGGCAAGTACAGAGATCACCTATATTTAAAAGTGCCATTCTGCTGATTGCTCTTATTGCATTTTGTCTGTGGGTGTGAGCACCAGTCTTGGCCTTCTCAAAGTTTTGGAAAGCTGTGATTAATTAGTTGCTCTCAGAGAGGAAATATTAGGTCAGAACTGCCCCTTCACTCCTGCAGTCCCACTGAAAACGGCCCTGATTCAGTCTGCAGTGAGCCAAAGAAATTATTTCATTGTGCTCAGAGCTAGAGGGATAATCATGTTCCACAACCAATTCTTCAATTTGCAGGCTGAGTACAGGGATCCAAGATCTTTACCACTGTCACATAAACTTAGATTCCTGTGCTGGACAGCCTTTTACCTTTTGAAAGAACCAGTCTGGCTTGGGAGTTGCTAAGAACCTGCACTGATGACATTGTGCCATACTGAGCATCACTGGAAATCAGGCTGGTTCAGAATATTTCTAATTACAGACCACCCTGTAGCTGGCCTGATTTATTTTTTTTTAAACCAAACCTTTGCTATGTCATCTTATTTCTTGACTAATGGAGAGAAAATATCATGTCCTCTGTCTGCTTGGCAATTTAAAATGAGTTCAGTGCATTGAAGTTCAGCAAGTCATAGCAAACTGCATGTCTAAATACATCATAAACCAGGAGTCTTTAGCAGGCAATAGCAAGGAGAGACATATGCTCAGCTTTTCCCTTTACAGCCTCTTCTAGCTGGGAAAGAATGTTCTTCATTAGGTTACAGTCTGAGTTAATAAGCAATACTGTCACCAAATGTTGTTTAGTGAAGGCTGCTCTGAGCAGTGAAAACTGCACTAATTTGTGGATGGATGAGAGGAAATCGGATGTTTTGGGCAGCTGTGCTGTGGCACTGGTGGTCTGTAGACATTGCACAAAGGAAGTGGCATCCCTGCTCGTGGCAGAGGGATGGAACTAGAAGACCTTCAAGAACCTTTTCAACCCAAACCTTTCTATGATTCTATGGCCAATGATACAATGATATTTATCAAGTGTAATCTATAAAGATGTAATCTATGGCATGCCTGGGTCTTGCTGATCTCCTGTGGTGGACACTACATCTGGAATTTGGCCTGCAAACTCTGGAATCAATGTGGATAACTGGGACTCAGTTACTGCAAGATAAAAATTATCCTCAGCCTTTCAGTTTTTTCCCCCAGGGCTGATTTTTAACTACTCATTTGTAGATAAGGAGTTGCATTGTAGCATCACACTGAAGGGTGAGATTGGTGAACAGGAGTTCTAGATGTTGTACAAGACAACTTCATCTCTGGATATTCCAGAAGAGAGCTGACAGTTTATACCAAAAGGGCTTTATTGGAGAAGAGTGAGTCAGGTTAATTATCCTTTGAGTGAGGGTTAATTATCCTTGATGCCTTGGACAGATACTCGAGGGGTGGGTGGCAGAACAAAGACTTTTGTGTTGGCACTGATGTCTGAATTGTCAGATCCTCATTCATGCAGCTGCCTCTTCCTTCCTCTGGACTGCTGTAAGGAAACTAGAATGGAAAGACAAGTTCCCTTGTCCCAGGGAAAAGGGAAGATGGTGTAACTTATATTTTTATTTTGAAATTAACCAAAGATTTGTCTCAGATCAATAAGCAAAATATTTCTTAGGTATGTTTTTGAAATTTTACACAAAGAAGGCTATTTGAACTGTCAGACCTGTAGCCCAGACTGTCCAGCCACCAGTGAGCCTCAGCAATGGGATGCTCAAATCAGACACAGCAAAACCCTTTGGGACAATTACAGAAAGTGTATGCATCCATGAATTTTTTCCAATTTAATAGTTGCCTTATGTCTAAAACACAATAGTTGAGATCCATTCCATATGAATTCTTTTTCTGTGTTATGCACCAGAGATGATCTCATTACCATTTAAATTTGTAATCAATTTTTAAAGCTTTTTAAGACCCTGGGATCAGTGCTACATGGGACAGTGGCTTCCACAGGTTAATTATACACTGAAAGAGGATATGTCATTTAATCAACTTTAAGTCCTCTATCTTTTCATTCCATGAAAATAAGCAAAACTAGTGTAACTAAAATATTTGAAGCAGAGGAGACTGCTGACACGACTCAGTATTTAGATGAACAGTTAGTGTCTGAGTGGGACAGTTAAAATGTGCAAAGCTGAGGAATTTGCATCTTCCATCAGTTCCCTCAGGGAAGGAAATAAAAACTTCTCTATGCTGAGTGTCTGTTTAGTTTTGTGACACATGTAGACACTGCAGAGCAGAGCTGACAAAGCTTTCCTCCTTCCAGCTGCCTGTTCTCATCCATTTCTAGGACAGGAAATCCAGCAGGACCCTCCTCACTGTGCAGCCAGAGCTGTGTCCTGTGTGTGCATCAAGGCTTCAGCACATCCCTGCAGCCCCTCCAGGGTCCTGAGGGAGCTCTGCTGGCTGGGGGAGATTTCTGCTGCAAGAACAATTTATTCCCATGTGCTGCCAGGTCTCTGATTCCCTCCCATGGGATGGACCCCTGGGAATGGGCAGCAGTTTGCATGAATGGCCCTTTGGGATGTAAATCCTACACTTGTGTTGGAGACATCGGGAATGACATGAAGCAAAGTAAAATAGGAGATGTCCAGGAGGTGTTGGTGGCAAATTTAATGGTGAACTGCCATTTCTTTATCTGCAAATCTCCCTCATCCTATCAAACAATATTTAATTAATATTTCTCTGGAGATTCTGCTTCTCTGACATAAAGGTGTGGCTGGGGCAAGTTCATTTATTTCTGTTCATGTGCATAGTTCTTTTGCACTAACAATGCACCTGTTATCCTTTTTTTGGTGAATTCCGTGTAACTCTTTCCTCTCCTTTTACAGGTGACACGGTAGCAAAGGCTAAACCTGAGGGCCACTCCCAGAACTATGGCACGTGGAACTGTTCCTTGGCTGTCACACAGAGACCCTTTTTTTGTCATGCTGTTATTGACTTCACCCTTTGAACTTGCAAAGCAGTTGGGAAAAAAGGACAGCACTTCTCCTTTGAGCTGTGGCTGCAGCTCCTGAACCTGGATTTTGCTATTCAGTGGCTCATTACAATCTCACAAGAAAAATCAGGGAGATTTGGTTCTGCCTGAAATGCACCTTGGATTCCCAAGGATCTGAGACCTGGCTGCAAATTGTGGAAGAACACACCTGAGCTTCTTGTGGTGCACCAAGGATAAGACTTTCCTAATGACACAAAGATATGTAAAATTGTTTTAAATGAGTTTAGGTGATGAATGTAACTTTGGGGATCATAGAAAGAAAATGCTGAATGCTGATGTTAGAACTGGTACAGATGATCTCTAAGGTCTTTTCAACCTCTATGATTCTATGGATTTGTCTGAGGTGTTTCTTGCATACAGTACAACATAAAAATACAAAGCTGATTCCAGTGAATTGATGGGACTGTGTTAGCAAATTATGTCTTGGTGTATTTTCAACTGTAATTTAGTACCTATCAAGGTGGTATGAAGGTGAAAAGATGGAACTTATAGAATTAGTAGCAATTATTGTAGGGCAAACTTTGGTTATAGCTGTGCAATTAGATTTATTTCCTTAGATAGTTCTAGGTAGTTTAACCTTTACATTCATAAGTGATGGCAGGAAAGCATGAGGAAGAGATAAAATTTGAAAGCAGGCATAGTTTTTCTTGTCCTAAAATAAATCCATTCTCTAGGGGAATAGCAAAGTATACATATTCCTTGCCTCTTTGAATCTAGATATGGAAGAGAATTTAGCCATTAGCTAGAAATACTCATTGAGATGCCTCAAAAAAAAAGGAAAACAGGCTTGTACTGCATAAGGAAGGCTTACTGGAAGGGGAGTAATTTGTTTGGATTTTCATTGCTTTGGTTATATCCTAATAGGTAACATACTTAAAATTCATAAGCAAAATTCTAGATAAAAGTAAATTTTCAGTTTCAATTAGTTCTTGTTTAGAATGATTATAATAATTAAATGTCCAGTCCCTTGACAGACTGAATTTCCAAGTGGTTACATTTTGAGACACATAATTGTTCCCTATTATTGTAGATGCATTTCATGCTCTTTTTCTTATTTGCCTGTTAGAGATTTTTTGTCATCAGTCTTCATAAATAGAATAGAGGGTAGAGGTGAAGCTGTAGCCAGTCTGCTCCCCCTGACATTGCAGCAGACTGAAGTTCAGTGGTGCAGATGAACTGCTGGTGACCCAGAGACAGAAGTCATTGTTATGCTTTATGTAAATATTGGGGTAACAATGCACATCCAATTTTTATACAGACTGAAAGGTGGAAAAAAAAAAAGCTATCTAGTACTAATGTAAGTCATTGTGCATAAGCTCTCTAGTGTAGGGTAAAGATCCCATCAGCAGTGGGAAGCTGTTCAGGGTCATAATTATTAAATTCTGATTTGCTGGAGTGAGTGGGAGCATTCAGCCAGTTAATTCCAGAGTCAGTGGTGGAAGGATCTGGCCCTGTGTTTTTTTGGTTTTGATTTCCTCGGTTTAGGTCACTTTCAATTGTGTATTTGATTACAGCTGGGATCATAGTGGTCATTGTACTCAGTGATAAGCAAACAAGAGATTTTCTGCTCTCTGCTTGGACAGCTGAACAGTTAATAGACTCTGCTTGCCCTAATGAGCTCTACATTCCCAATATTTTTCCATTGTTTTGATTTTCCGATTAAATTTTAAAATTCCCTTTACTATTTCTATTGTTTCTCTGCATATATATTTATGGTGTCATCAGGGGAGATCCTTTTCGTTTGCTATTTGTTCAGTATTGACCTGTAACTGGAATTTATTTATTTTGGTAAGTGTTCTATGGTGATTAGTTAAAACTGTCTCTGAGATGTTCTAGGTGGGGAAAAAAGAGTTTTAGAGAAAAGTTATCTATTTTTGAAGGTAAGTAGAAAGAAAACACGTTACTTTCCAGTGGTCTTATACTGGATTTGTGGTGAAATTGAGAACAAAACCAGAACTTCTCAATTCAGTCCTACCCCAAAGGGGTGAGATATGTCACATACCCTGAAATGGCCCCCTGGAAGGTGCTTTTACTGTCACTGAGGACAGGGGAAAACTACAACATAAATTTGGTAGCAGGGGATTATGAAATACAGCCCAAATGAATGGCTTGCCTCCCTAGAAGCCCAGCCCATGGCAGAGATTTTATATTCCTAAAGAAGCTTTGTTCCAGGGGATCTTGGGTCAATTTACAGCCTTTTCTGACTCAGGTGCTGTGCACAGGTGCTGTGATGCGTACTGCCTCTCGTTTTGGAGCAGTGCTGTTGTCTGGCATCTGACACCAGCTCTGCCCTTCTGCTGAGAGGCAGCAGAATTAAATCTGTGCCAGCTGCTCTGCCAGGGGAAGAGGGAGATCCGTGCCTCAGATCCTTGGTGTGCTCTCTCTGGAGCAGTTTGTGTCTCACTGCTCTTCTAGAGGAGCAGTTTTGGTAAGCAGCAATCCTCACCAGCTCTTTGCAGCCTCAGGCTGCTCCCACTGTTGAGCTTCTGGGGGCCAAATCCTGTGGCTCATCACACCCTGGGTTTTGTTTGGACAGACACTCTCCTGTGCTGGTTCAGAGAAAAATCCTCTTGCTCCAAAAGTGGCAATGTCTTTCCATGCAGTTTCAAACAAAGATTATTGCAGGCACTCACTTCTCTGATGATATATTAATATCCAAGCTGAGCTGATTCATATCCTGGTTACACCTTTATCTTATTTCTTAACTGTGTTCTTTTTGTCCCTCATCAGGCTGACCCTGAGGCCCTTCCTTTCCTCCAGGTGACATTTGAGTAGGCATAAAATAACTGTGGCTTCTTCATGGCCTTTTTTCTACCCTCTGCCAGTCTTTGTAGCCCTCCTTGCAATTTTGGTGAATATTTTTGAACACAGATTGCCAGAATTATGTACTTTATTTGGCATCTGCCATTGCTGGTTTTTGGGAGTGTTGAGCACTGCCAGGACTGACTGGTGAGGAGCTCCATCTCCATCCTGTCTCACTTTGAACAGGAAGTGCCACTGTTCACTCCTCAGCCATTCCTTACCACCATCCTTCTCTTCTCCAGCTAGATAAGGAAATATCTGTGGTATCAAAATAAAAGCTTGAATATATAGATTAAACTAGATCTATGGCATTTTATTTATCTAGAAATTAAATTTTTATAATATAACTCCCTTCAAGGTTTCCCTTGCATCCTACAACTCTGTTAAATTCATGATAGATTTTTTCCATTTTCCATTTACCTATAAGTCTTATCTTCAAGGATTTTTGTTGAAATCTGGATCTAAAGAGAGTGGATAAATTTTTTACACTTGCTGTAAATTTTCTCAAGGGTTAGTTTATAACAAACCTACAACAATAGAAAATGGCTTTGAAGACTCACAGTTTGCTGGCAGACTGAAAAGACCCTGAGGTAAGAGAACAGTTAAGACTTCTGTCATAACAATAGATGCTTCTGTATCTATTGAGATAGAGATGATCCTGTAACAAATATTTGGGATAAATTAGTGCCTCTAAACTGCAGTAATGTCACTTAAAGAAGTGCTTTTTGCAGCACAGTGTCTCTCAGCAATGCATTGGGGTAATAATTCTGGACAAACTCAGAATGGGTGTGCTCACCTTGGAATTTGGAATATATTTGTTATGGTTCAGGAGGGTGGTTTTTTGAAGGTTAAGGCTGCAGGGATTCTCACTGCCTGGAAATGAGAATCCTATACCTGAAAACATGAAGTATGTACTGTTTTTCACTTCAGTTACCTTAGAGTTTCAGAATCTCATTTTCAAAAGCAGGATTAACTAAACAATGATGAACCTTGGAGCTTTTTTCCTAAATGATGACTTTGCCTTGATGAATAAGCATATCTCCAAATAATTTCCTTTATGTTTTTTGCTGTTAAAGTTACTTAAAAAGACAAACGAAAAAAGTGCCTGGGCAGAGTTAGCAGCTTGTAATTTAGAGTCTAGATCTCTGCTGTGTGAATACATCTCAGTTACCAGATTTTTCTAATTTGCATGAAATTTCACAAATGGGGGTTAGAATAACAGCATGTACCAACCTTCAGGAGACCTTTTGCATTTTATAAAGTACCACAGCTTTATTATGGTTATGAGGACAAAGTCACCCACCAGGAGAAATTGAGTAAAAACACTTCAGGGGCCATTCTGCTGTGCCCTGTGTGTATGAGTGTGACATTCCCATTAATACCCAGAAACCACATGCACTCAAAAGAAGAGCAGTATTGGTAGCATGTTTTATTAGTAGGATATTGTTATTACAATCATTTATGCAAAATGATAGTCAGTGAAATGCTGCCAGAAAAATCACTGTAGGCTGCTCTGAATGTGGAGGCTCAAGCCTGTGAAAAGCCAATGTTGCATTTTACCCCATTCCAAGATGGGTCCTGGAAATGAATATGTATTTCTGGTCCTTTGAGGAGTAATGATTTGTAAAAGGTGCAAATGTGAGGGAGAATTAAGTCGAAAATCAGCTCTGTTTTCACTCTCCTGTCCCACTCCATAACAGCTTGCACCTTCAGTCTTTGTACACTTTTCTGGACTGAAACTCAGAGATTTATAAATCTCTTCTAGCCAATGTAAGTTTTCCATTTTGGAAGGTGTCTAACAGCATGGTCAGATCACAAGTGGTTAAGCAGTGACCTTATCAGGACAGTGGGCTTCAGCTGAAATGCTGGTACCATATTTCCTTGTGGTTATAATGCAAAGTGAGGGACCTCAGGCTGCTGTGAAGGCTGCAGCTTTTAAAGCCCTCTTAACTCTCTCAGTTGTCTGTCTCAGCCATAACCTGCATTGTATCTGCCTCATTGGGGGTATTTAGGGACACTGGATAATCTAGCACTAGCAGTGACTTCTTAATGTTGGGGTATGAAAGGTTTTTATCTTTGTGGATGAAATTTTGCAATACTGACCCCACTTACATGCTTGGTGTTTAGGCCCTGAAGTCCTCCAGCAGAGAAATAGGAAAACAAATGTTTTGTTTTCTCACTGGAGCTGAGCTTCACTTGATCAAATCCATGCTGCCATGAGGTTGCAGGGGTTGGTACAGGAATTTCCACAAATTTGTATAAATTGTAGTAATTCAGAGCATCCCTTTTGCTCTTCAGTGTTCTCTCTGGGTGAAGATTTGGGGATCCCATTGATGGGTCTTGGCTACAGAATCCTGATCTGTGCTCTTTGCAGTTCAAGGTTGTGGGTGGATGTACTTTTTCCCCATTTTTAAAAAAAGCTTTGAACCACCAAAGAGGTTTTTCACAGAAATGCCTTCCAGTCAGGAAACTTGTTACTGGGTCTTCTGAGTAGAGGGAATGGTTGGCTCAGACATGAAAAGAAATCTGTGAGGGGCAAAGCTCATCCAACCCCACAAATGCTCTCAGTGAGCCAAAGAGTGGCAATGTGACATGGGTAAGATAACTTTACCTCAAGACACTTCATGTTATTGATACAAAGCATAATTCAAGACATTTCAAGGACTCTTAACCTGTGCCCTTCATATGGCTGAGGCTTTAGAGAGCCACAATAAATTGCAAAATAATTTTCATGCAACTTAAAGGAACATCTATGAGGCCATCCATGAGCCACCATGGGAAGTAGATGAACATTACAGCAGTGGAAAAAGAGCCTAAAAGGCAGCACAGAATTAGGTACAGAATCTATTTATCTGCTGTACAGTACTTTGCAGATCCACCCAAGCTCATCGTGCACTGGGTGATTTTCCAGGTTACAGAATCAGATGATTTTTTCTTTACCACATTTTTTGACAGATATTCCCATTGCTTAAAATTCACCAGAACAAGTGATTTGCAAGCAAAATTGTCAGCTGTTTGCTTACCCTTTAAATTAAGTAGCTCACAAAGTAATCTACTACAGTGGTAAAATCAATGTAAAATGCATTACTCTAACTCCCAACAAAATAAAATCGGTGCTTTGTAAAACAGCCCTGCTATTCACAGGACTAAACTCTGCTGTCACTGGGATTCCTGTGGAACTCCTGGAGCTGATGAGTTCACGGGGGTGCAGATGAATGCACAATGATGTTCTCTCTCTGCCTTTTGAAGATGTGCCTGCAGTCAGCAGGAGGCATTAGCAAATCCGTGAGGAATCGTGCAGGAAGAGCAGAGGAATGTGCTGCTGCTTTCAACAACTTTTACAGGGCCTGGAAAGTCATGGGAAAACTGCTTCCTCCTGCAGTGGCCCATGGCTTTCAGAGCCTGAGGATTAGGTGCACAAGTGCCTGCCCATGTTAGCAGTGAGCTCAGGGATCCTTGGCTCTGCTTAATGTGCATTTTTTACACAGGGATGGTGCAAGATGTAGTGTGGCTGTGCTGAGTGTCTAAATATGTATTCCAGGCCTTGCAAAGGAGAGGCCAAGGGGGCACTCCCACCCTCAGATGGATCAGGGTGTGTGTGAAAGGATTGAGCTCTGCCTCCATACGGTGCTGTGTCCAGAGATGTTCTCTCTGTTCATGTGCTAAGAATCCAATAATCTGACAGCAGGAAAACACAAACAGTTGCAGAGGGGATGTGAATTCCTGCAGCAAGGGCTGGAAAGAACGTTTTTTTGTCACTTAAAGCAAAGCAGACAAGGTAGCACATCCCACAGGACACTAATGAGCCACCTGATAACACCGAGTGCACACCTGACCCCTTGACACGGGAAGCGAGGATGACAGATGTACTGTCAAAATACAAATCTATCAACTTCATCATGTAAATCTACCCACAGATGCTTTGCAGTGGAGATCTGAGGGCAAACAAACATTTTAACTTACAGAGTAACCTTGTAAACAGGAACTTTTTACAAAAGACTGCAGTTAATAATTTATGAATTGTAACAGTGTCATGAGAAAAGGATTCTGAGCATTGATTTTTGGCATTGAATGACAACAAAGCCAATTCCCCAGTTTCCACAATAATGATGCACTCACTCTTCTAGTGTTGGGGTGTATTGATATTCATATTGCATTTGCATAAAATCCTGTCTCTCATCTTTTATATTATTCATTTGGTGCTTTCCATCTCTTTCCCAAATGTGTTGAGTTGTTCCCTTAAGCACACAGATTTCTATTCTGCAGATTTCTGTTCAGAGTCACTTTAGGATGCTGAGTTTTGCTCTTTAATTAGGTCTGTAAAGAATTCGGTGCTTAGATCAGGAATTAATGCTGTTTTCTTGTTTATAAGTAATTTATTGTGACCTCTTGAAATGATAGCATTCGCCCTGTGTGATGACAGTTAATTTTCCAAGATGTGACAAGCACAGTTTTTAATTAGATTAGGGTAATCATGTCAAAAAAGGAACTTTCTTTTATGAAGCATAGGAATATTTGCATTCTTTTAGCAAAACCTTTTTTTCACATGAATGAAAATTAAGCCTAGCAACGAACAGATCTGGAGTGTTGGAGCTCATGCAAGGAGAAATTTTTTGAGCTGTTTACAATACCTTTCAGGCCTCTTCTTACAGAGCTGCATTTGTGGTACATGTTTATTTATGATTAATGTATCAATATTTTAGTTTCTATTTTAAAGAGGCTTTATCCAAATATCTGTAAGCATTTTTGCAGGGAAACCTTTAAAATATGGATTGGGTATAGCTCTAAATGTTGTGTCTTTTCCCCCTGTACCCTTGAGCAGTGATGGCACAAATCCAATCCCTTTTGGATGTTCTCTCTTTGGGGAGAGACCATGATGGATGGGGAAGGCTGGCTGGGCTATGGGGGCAGGTTTTTCTGTGTTGTTTTGACATGAATTCATGAATGGAATCTTGGTTTATCCATTGGAGTTCTGGATTCACAGCATGCTAAAGGTGTGGGGTTTTCAACACGATCCAAAGCCCCCATAAGCACCTTTGAAGACATTTTAGTTTCTAGCTCTGATGAGGTTATTTGAGTCTGCCAAATCAAATCAGATTCTGCTGCTCCTTTAGAGAGAGATACTTCTGCAGATCTGTGGTTTAATGGGCTGATGGCACTTTCAGAGATGCTACAGTTTTCTGAGTTGCTGCAGGTGCACTGATGGGTGAGACCCTATAGGCCTATTCTGAGCCATTAATGCTCACCACATCAGGAATATTTCAACAGAGTTATGTTCCTGGATCATTGATCTGCTGATCCATAGGTGTGCAGAATTATGTTCTGTCAGACAAGCTGAAAGAAGCAGGAATGTTTTCTGTATTCTCCAACAATATTTTTTTTCCCTTATGGGACACCCAATTCAAGGATTGCTTTGGAGATTCTAGAGGTGCTTTTAATGAAGGAATGACATTATTGAGCCTACTTGCTGAATAAGTAGATATATATATAGAGAGAGAGATGGATAGATAGATATATCTGCTATTCATATATATATATATGAATAAATACCCTGTGAAATGATGAACTATTTCCTTAATGTTTTTTCCCACTGCACATTATGTTCTGGAGTGTGATTCCCCGTATTCTCAGATCTAGGATAAATCAATATTTGATGACGGATGAAGCCACTCCTTTAAATTTTTTAAATTTTTTTTTTTAATCTGTCAAGTTCATCAATGTCCTGTCCTGCACCTTTGGGGTTTGGCTCTCAGCTGATTTCAGGGAGTGCCCAAGCAGGGAGAGAGTGTCACCAGCTTGAGAGGAATGCTGGATTTGGTGCTGCTCCTAGCCAGAGTCCTGCCATGGAGATTGTGTTTGAGATGCAGCTGCAGGCTGTGACACATAGGCAGTGCCAAGCTGGTTGAATAAATGCAGATAGGTTGGTAAATGCAGTGGATATCCTGGTGTTCACCTTTACCCATAGAAATCCGGCATGAATGAGGTAGCCCAAAGGTTTTCCATCAATGCTGGAAAGCAATTCTATCCCCCTCTGCTCTATCGCTTGTGACAGTGGGAGCTGAGAAGCCAGAGCTGTTCCCATGCTGTCCCCAGGGCACAGGTCCAAGGGGAAGCCAGACTGGTGTTTCCCAAATGTGGATTCCTACAGCCCAACTGCCTACAAGCCAGTCTTCTGTGTAGCAAGCAGGTAATGTGAGATGTAAGAGCTTTGCCAACTTGTCTATCAAATACTGACTGTGTGCAGCTACTGTGAGGCTTTACAGGCAGTGGAAAATTTGGCTGTGTGGTAAAAGCTGCTGCTATGCTCATTCAGCCTGAGACGTAGATCTAAATTTTCCTCATTTCTGTTCTCCTTTTCCTTCCACTCCTTATACCCAAACTGTGCATAAACACACATTCAAAAGGCAGTGAGAGATAGTCATTAAAGCCTCCTGCACTGCTCTTGCATGGACAGAATGAGATGAGAGTCATTTATCCTTTCAAAACAGCACAATTTGTTCTTCAAGAGTGTTGACAGTATTGTGCAGGGGAAACTCTCCATGAGAGCATTTGGTTCTTACAGACAGGTGCTGCAGAATGGTTTCTGTAAAGGGCTAAAGGTTTGCCAACTGCTCTGTGGCTGCCACCAGCTGCCATCCTGACACAGCAGAGCCACCCTGAGAGCTGTGGGTGGCTCACTGGGACCCTCTCAGTAGTCTGTGGTGGCAGAGCTCACAGAGCTCACTGTGGAATGCCCTGGAAGGATTTCCTTTCATGCTGTTACTCTGAGCTGCAGCATGCATGGCACAGCAGAAGTTGCATTATCACTTTTCTGTTGGCCCTGTTTATAGCTTCTGCTGGGGTGGATTTGCATCAGTGGTAGGTGAAAGCATGACTGGCATGTAATGGAGAGTCAGTGTCAGGGGGGAGACAGGTGGAGATTTTCCAGTTGCAGAGGAATCAGCTGCTGGCTTGCATCCCTCTCCAGCACTGGCTTAGCCAGTTGGGTGCTGCAAAGGAACAGGGAGAATTCCATTTATCAGTATTTTGCTTGTATGTGTGGCAGGGATTGAATGGGATTGAATGCACAATGCTGTGCTGCCATCAGGTTGCAGAAAAGGAGAAAAAGACAATGCTAGATGAGAAACAATGGAATGTAAGCACCATTTTTTGACCCTTTCTAATTTTTCTAAATTATCTTCATATTTAGAGGTACAATCATAGAATAACCTGAGTTGGAAGGACTCACAAGGATCATCAAAGTCCTGGCCCTGTACAGGACAGCCCCAGAAATCACACCATGGGCCTGAGAGTGTTGTCCAAACACTTTTTGTAGGTTAGTGTTAACTGAAGGTGAGATGTAATACTTTACTGCTTATTATGAGTGACAAGCCTTTCATTTTCATGTGTTTACTAAATAAAATGTTGGATTTGCAGAGGCATTCCTTTATAATTGAGAGTATTATGAAAAATCTAAAATTAATTGATTCAGCTTTATGAGCCAACTTTTCTTACTTTGTATTAGGTTTCTGCAACCCAAGCAGACTGTCTTCTGTGGCCCTGGAGATGTCTCTGCAAATCTCAATAAATCCTCAAACTTCAGTTAATGTCTTCTGTGCATTAGTCACATGTGAGTTTAATCGCCATCATGAGAGCCCATCCCGGGTCATGGAGCCATTTCCCTTGGAAATAATTACCCTCAGTTGCAGCATAATGTGTTAATAGAATTGCTTTAAAGCAGGAGAGCAGCCCCATTAGCACTTGTCAGTGCTCTGTGTATTTTCAGGATGTCTCTCACTTCTTTTGTGAGCCATTAGAACCACAGGGCTGGGACGCAGTAAATAGTCTGGTGCACCCTGGCAGCTGTGAGCGATGAGCTGACAAGTGATTTATCCAAAAGGAGACACCTGACACTCCAGAGGGGGCTGTTTCCTGCTGTGCCTGGTACAGCTCTGCAGCCCTGGGGAGGTGGTTTGTGTAACTGTGGTTCCTGGCTCTGCTCGGGGTGTCAGAGCTGCTGAACCAGGCAGTGCAGCTGCACATCCAGCAGCGCTCTACAGTGAGATTTTCTTAGCTCAGATCACCCCAAAACCAGAGAAGGGAAAGGAAGTGTGAGCAGGAGGCATCTCAAACACATAGGGGAGTGTACAGGTGCTGCCCCAGCAATCCTGGACCTGGCTGAGCAGTGTGGAGCTGCTGTTGGAGTGAGGGTGTCTGTCCCAAACCTGCACCACACAGCCAAAGGTGCGTCCTGGGGAGCTCTGGGCTGAGCTCCTTCACGTGGAAAAAGTGACTGACCGCACATCCCACACCATGAAGGAGATAGAACAGGACACGAGGTACAAGAAAAGGGGAGCTGGCAGCTCATTTGGCTGCATGATGGTTTTGCTCAGAAACAGCATTTATTTTCCATGGCATCTGCAATCTCCCTTCACAAAACTCTCTGTTCATTACATTAAATTGGAAGCAAATGTAGGAAATATGTGACTGTGGTTCAGTATATATTTTCATTGCTTTGCTTTTGCAATTAACTTGTTGGCATAAAAGTCATTATCTGATGACATTTGGGAACAAAAACCAATATTGTCTGGGGCAGAGGAATCCTACCCATCTTTGCAGCAGCCATTAAGACAAACACTTCTCTGGTTTTGTGCAAGCAACCTGATCACTTTTTTGGCAATTTAAATCAGCTGATATCATCACCATGCTCCAGACTCCATCCCAATGCCAAAGGTTGGTAAGTAATAAATGTTCAAGTCAAAGCTGACCCTATGCAGGCCTCCCAGAGCTTCAAAAAAGCTCACAATATTTCAGCCACAGCAGGTGCATTCTGTAATCCTTTATTAAAAACTCCTGCCACACATCCCCCCAACATGTGGCGGGGTCTTATGCAGATTAAATCTGACATGCTATGAAGTCACTACAACCTTTTCCTTACTCCTAATTAAAGGAAAGAAAGCCAAGAAGAGAATGAAATACTCCTGAAGAGAAATGTGAGGCAGGTGGGTAGAACTGATTGTGGTGTGTGGCAATCACTAAGGCTCCAGGTTCACGAGATGGGGAAGGTGCTTGACCTGGTGTTCTTCCTGTGTGTGTGCTTAAATTAAATTGTAGGCTTTCTGTGAGAGGAAACTGACTTTGTTTAATTAAAAGCCTCTCTCCTGTTCTACCTGGACTTCTAATTCCAGGGTGATGTGTAGGCACACGGTGCTTTGTCTTCTCAGGGTAATTAGACTTAGTAATGCAGCTGTCCTGTTTACAGTGTAAATCCCCCTAATGATAAATGGAGTAGACTTTTGGAGAAACCCTGATGATACTTCAGACAGGGAGAGTGGGTGATCTTTGCAAATAACTGGTGGGTAGAAAGTAAATCATTATCTGCTAATAAGCCTCTGATTGCCAGGTGTTTTATACTGTGGAAGATTAGGGAACTTGACTTTGCTTTATTTCAGTCCTGGCCGCGGAGCTGAAGCACGAACAGGAGTAACTGGTTTTTATATGGGTGAAACTGTGACCTTGTGTCTTGAGAATCTCTTTGAGAGTTCACACTATGGCAGAAGCTCCTCTGTGGTGCTGATGAGAAAAATGTGACAAAAAGGCTTTAGAAATGGATAGTCTGCAGTAATATTTGGGGCAGATTCTGTGTTGTGACGCACCCAGTGACCTCAACCAGGTGAGGAGACCTGCTTAAACACTCTGTAGCCAAATAACAGAAGACCTCCGTGTCCCAAAACCCCCAGAGCATCAGGGAGAGAGCTGATTAAGGATGGAATGAGGACGTGCTTTTACCCTTGTTTGCAGGTGTGCTCCTGAGGAGAGCAGAGCGTGCCAACTGCAGTCCCTGACTTGTGCTGAGGCAGGGCTGGGGACCAGGAGGGAGAGGTCACTTCAGCTGTCAGATTTCAGAGACCAGAGACTGCTCAGCAGGGAAGGGATGAGGAAACATATGGTGTGGTGGGAGGAGGTGACAGTGGCAGTGAAGATCAAGAAATATAATGAGAAGCAAACATTTTGTGGGGTGCTGCCTTTGGGAATGCAGTGTCAGAGGGCAGGAGCTGGTGACAGCGGGGCTGTTTGTGCAAAGGGGAATCAAATAGGGTAAAGACAGGAGCTGTGAACAGGGATGAGCTTTGGGTGGGAAATGTCCTTCTTTCAGGTGTGTTCTTTCTGTGGCATGTGTCAGCTTGGAGGCCAGGGGAGCTGTGGTGTGAATTTGCAGGAGCATCCTAAAGATGGATGTTCTGTGTCCATTGGTTGCTCTTCAGAGGAATAAAACTGAGCCCCCTGGTTATTCTCTAGGTCTGGTTTTGATTCAGCAGGGGACAGGAGGCATTTCCTGGCATGATTGTATGAGTACAGCCCTGGGAGGAGGGAATGGCCATGGGAGGAGATGTGCCACCAACCCATCCTGCCTGGGGCTCACTCACTGGGACTTTGGGGGCAGCTCTGGGAGGAATCAACTGGAGAGGAGTTCCTTCAATTGGACTGAATCCCATTTCCCCTTGCTCCATTGCATTTCAGCTACAAGGGATGAGTTGGGTGGCACTACCTTTCCTTGTTTTGTGTTGTGTCACACTGTCATTGCAGCTGGTGTGGCCTTGCACAAAACAATTCTCTCTGCAATGTCTGATGCTGATCCCAGGTGTGCAAAGCCCACCAAAGAGAACTTGAGGAGCTAATTAATCATCACCATGTCCACTGACCATGCTCAAGAACTTCTGGACATCTGAATATCGGCTACAATTTGTTGTAGAGTCCTTGTGGCTGTTATGGCACCGTAGGAATAGTTTCCTGACTGCTAAGAAATTCAAGATTTGAAAAGTGCTGTTATCTCAAATTGAGACAGCAACCCAAAATCTCAACCATTCTTATTCATCAGCTGAGGGAATTTAAAGGAAGGAGCTGGCTTAGTTGAAAAAAACCTGTCTCAGTAAATTGCAATTACTGCAGTTTGAGTTCAGACTTTTTAAAATGTAAATGAAGTATTTGCTGATCATTATAAATTTCAAAGGAAGAAAGCAGGTCTATGTGAAATTCAGTCTGTTTCAAGTAAAAAAGTATATTAAAAAGTAGTTTAGGTTACAGATTTTTTTTTCCCAGCTAACAAATTTTTGAACAATTCTTCATTTAAAATGTTTTGGATTAGGTGAAATGGCATTTTCTCATGTTTCCTCAAAAAATTCCGGAATTGCTTTAATGATCTAACCAACAACACTCTTCCGTGGCTTTTTGCCAATATGTTGGTGTATGTGTAATTTTACTGGAATTATATTAGAAGTTTATTTCATAATGAAAATAACCTCAAGAGAAATGAAAATGGATACAGAGTTGCAAATGAAACACTCTGCAAAAAGTGAAATTTGCTCTGCAAGGAAATCCGTGCTCCACTTTCAGGTCTGAGGCGGTAATAAATTGAACACAGAATGTTTCACAGACAGTGTCAGATATAAAATATATTAATCTTGTCAGAGAGTGTACTAACTCTCCCAGATTTATGATCAGGTGCACTTAAGTGCTGTTCTTCTCATTAATCTTGATTTACAAACAGTAGCCTTCAGAAGAAGGGGTCAGAAGAGACAAGAGACTCACGGATGTGTTGCTTGGATAACTCACCTTCCCCTGCTGCCCTGTGCCTTTCAATGACACCCTTCCATCTTTAATTACTGAAAGGTTTTTAATCTTGTCTGAGTAAGAGCAGAATATGATGAATGTGAGGGGTTGCCTGTGCTACTCTGGGTTTGTTTTTTAACAAGAGATGTCATGGATGTTGGTGGGAACAGCAAGATAATCACATCTACCACAAGCAGGACTCGATGCTGAGAAAGTTCAAGAGGAGAGGGATGCACTGGGAAGGGGGAGAAAACAGCAGGAGAATTATTGAGTGAAAACATACAGAAAAAATACAATTCCTGAAGAAACTGCATTTTAAAGTCTGATTGACAAACATCATGTGTATAAAATCCTGTCCATTGACAAAAGAATGTCCTTTTGTAATTCTTAAAATTATGGAGAGTGGGAAAACCAAGCTTTCACAGGAAATAAACTGGTAATTCCACTAGGTAATACTGGAGACAAATCAGTCTGCCTGCAGGCTGGTGTGCTAGGTAGGATAATATCAGCCTGGATTCTTGTCAAGGTGCTTAACCTGGAGGAGTAAATAACAAACCTCCCAAATCTACTTTTAATTCATAATAGGAATGGAACAAAAGAATTCATCTGATGAAGCTGCAAAACTGCCAGATGGGGGAAGGTAGGTTTATACCAAATGGAAATAATTTCTAACTTCCTCTCTGGTATGGTCTGTCATCTAAAAAATGTCAAGGACAGATTGAAGCATCCAGCACTTTCTCCCTGTTCTTCCTTCTCTGTACTTTCTCTATGGGTATTAACCTGCTGGAGCATCTGTGTGTTGGGCGAGGTCAGTGGCAGTGTGGGCTAATGGGCTTTAATTCTTCCAAATGGGAGTAGAAACTCATGACATTTGATACTATGAGGGCTTTGGGAAGAGTTTTGGCATGAAACAGTTATCTGAGTTGTGAATTTAGGTCAGGAAGTAAATCCACCTTAAAGAAATATGCCTGAAGTGTACCAGAGTCAGGACTTGCCTGATACCTGCTAGAAAAATATTCCCCAGCTATTGATAAAACCCACCATATTTTCTTCTCAGCTCCCCTAGGTGCTTTGTTCTGAGCTTTAAGACCTCTCAAAATCTCACAGATGCCATGGGGGTTCATGGATGAGAATTCAAACTTTGATGTGGTTGGAACTTGAGACACTAATTGCTTTGAAAAATAGAACCAGGGCCTTAAGCTGGCATCAGATGCTGGCTGGGAGCCATGGGAAAGGCTTGAGCAAAAACCAGATATGCCCTTGGCAACATAAGCCATCAAACAAGCAGTTGTTCCCCATTCCCAACCAGCTGGAGCTGGTGTACAGTTTCCACACTGAGTTTCAAAACACATTGAGTTATTATAATCCAGCCCAGAGGTGACAAATTCATGGATTACTGATGCCACCTAAGCAGCCAGACTTTGCAAGGTGTCAGACCCAAGGCACAGCCCTGACAAATGTCAGCAGTGTGCTTTTCCACAGAGGGGGAAACAACATTTCCATGGGCTGCTAAAAGAAATCCTTCCCCTCATCCTGCATTTTGGCTGTGCTTGGATTCACTCACTTCAGCCTCCCTGGATGCAGTTCAAGCCATCTGCTCCTCTCCAAGAGCTGAGCTCCTGGAGGGGCCCTGGTGTGCTGTGAGTGTCAGTGGTGTTATCTGTGGAGAATGAGGACATTGTCCTCTGCAGGCTGCTGCTCACCAAGCCTGCAGCACCTTCTCCATCTTTCCCAGACATCCTTCCCAGTTAAAGAGAGGAAGAAGGATTATGTCAGTGTCTGTGGGCTGTTCAAGGATGGGAGAACAGAGCCTGCCTCCACGCTTAAGTGTGCTGGGCACCACTGACAGCAGCTATGTTGGGGTTGAACTGTCCACTTCTATTATTGTTATGTTATTGTGTTATCATTATGAACTGTTTCTTCAATTTTTATATCAAAGGCTGCAGACTAATGTAGGAGTGGAAGGGAGGTGGTGACAAGAAGACCTGGGTGCCAGCAGAGCCCTCTGTGCTGTTTCAGGGGCTGCAGCCCTGTTCTGTGCAGGATGGTGGCCAAAGTGATACAGCTGGCAGGGAGCAGGGAGGCATCAAGAGGAGAACACATGTCAGAACCTTCAAGGTCAAGGATCAGCTTTTGAAAAGGTTGAGCAAATTATTTATCATTGAAAGAAGGATTTTGAAGACTTGATTTTTTAATACTTATTTCGAATCCTGGCTTTTTTTTTTTTTTTTTTTTTTGATAAAAGAACTTTTCTGGAGCACAGAAACACAGACATCAGTTTGGTGGTAGGTGAAAGTTTCTTTTCCAGGGAGAGCCATATGTACTTGATTAATAAGCTGACACTTCTCTACAACTTTTTGTTTTGCTGGCTTACAGATTCATGGGGTGACCTTCTTGGGTAGGGATAAAGGGAATAGGCAGAGCGAGGGTGTCTAAACAGTAGAAGAAAATACACAGTGATTTTTTTTCTGACTGGTTTGCTCACCTAGGACAAGTTGAGGCTTCTTTGAAAGGCAAAGCAGTTTCAGTTGTTCTAAGCCATGCTAGTGTGTAGTTTAACCTCTGATCTCTGCTCTCATTAGTTGGTAATAATTCCCACAGAGTCTGAAATTCCTAGTGCTTCCAGAATACAAGATTTCAGATTTTGCATTAAAAAATTATGCAAAACATGTTCACCTCATAAGAAAATCCAGATAATAACATAATAGTCTTCATATGAAGTTTCCATGTGGTGGTAGGCAACTGATGTATAATTTCATTAAAAGAGTCAGAAGTCTTTCTTTTTGGAGGAGAACATGCTGCTGATCATGTCATTTTCTTGCTGTATGGGTTTTCTTCATGTGTTTATTTTAAAATCTGATTATTCAATGCAGGGATACTCTCTGCATCTGAAACTGAGGAACAGTTAACCCCTCCTCTTCATTTGTCTGGTATGTACTAAAATACATCCCAGGGTGTGGAATGTGTCCCAGACTTTCTGATGAGAAGGAGCAAAGGTGAGAGAGGTGTCTCTCCAAGAGTCTACAGCATTGATTCATGTCTCAGTGAGGCAGTCATGACTAAATGCAGCAGCCAAATTGAAATCCTGCCTAGTCTGACTGGGTTTATTGGCATCTGATCTTGCAGTCACCTGACAGTGTCAGGCTTCCCCCTCTCTGCTCTGTTCAATGGTGCTGCAGAATGAGCAACTGTCTTCAGAAACGATTCAACAAATGGGGAACCTTGAAGAAATGTTTTATGCAATTTGAGAAGGTTTAGGGCACTGCTATCACAGCAACTTCATCCTGGTGGTTTCTATTTCCTGAGCCCTAGTGGGATTGGCTTCTCTCTGCTCTGCTGGACTCTGCGCAAGATTTGCATTTCTTTTTCAACTGGGTGCAAGTGGTTTAACGAATTAAAGTATAGGTCAAAGAATTTGTTGTTCTTGTAAGATGACAGAGTCAAATGCTCAGAGGCCTTCCTCCCACCAATGTCACCAAGGCCAAAGCTGTGGGTGGAGGGAGATGGCCATCTGTGGCTAGGAAAACCAATTATTCAGCAAAGCCCCATCCTTTGCTAAATTAGCAAGTGTTGGTAGTAACTGCAAATGCACCATGCTCAGTGCTTGGATCTACCAGTGCTTCTCTGTGTATTGCCCAAGTGTCACTCAGAGTGAGATGCAATAGCAGGTTTCCAAGTTAAAAATTCAAGGTTTTTTTAAAATATGTAAAGCATAAATTAACACATATAATGAAAAGCTGGATTATTTTTATCCCTTAGAACTGCTGCTCAGAATGGTTCTTTGTTTTGTCAGATTGGAAAGGCATCAAATTGTTTTATTCATTATTTCTCCCCATAGGTTGCTTTCCAACTTGGTGTGTTTTGTGCTGTGTAGTTTGGAATCTTTTCAGATTGAAAAGTGCAGACAAAGAGACTCCCAGCTTATTTTGACAGTTTCTTGTGTGTTTTATGCACCTGTTTAAAGCAAACACCACCCCTTGGCACCCCCTCAAATATAATGATCTTTGATTTGATTCATTCCATGGACCTAGAATTGAGATGAAAACCTGTGCAAGGATTAAACCATGTGAATAATTTTAGAATTGTGTCTAAATACAAGTGCAGCAGGGTTCACCCCTGGAAACTCTCAAAAGAGCTTAAAGAAGACCTTTCATGAATAGTTTAAGGAGATATTGTTCTCTGTTGGGACTGGGGGAACAGGCTGGTAACCTTTTCTGTCCCCTTGTGGATCTGTCTTCCATAATTACCTAATTCACTGCTTTAAATTTATTTCCAAATAAGGAAGGATTGTTTTTAGATGGAAAGCTTAGTAACACCACAGCTTACTTGGTCAGAGAAGCATGAAGAGAGGATAAAGGAGAATATATCTGGTGCCAGAGGTTTCCCAGGAGTTTCAGCCAGGCCTGGGCTGGGCTCAGCTTGGAGAGGGATCAGCAGGACACGAGGCTGAGCTGGATTTATGGGTGTAGTTATCTAACAGCAGCTTCTGCCTCTCAAGGTCAGCCCACCCAAAGTGCACATACACAGTGATGGGAGAGAGGAATAAGCCATAAAACATAAAATGTATAGCAGACTGAGGAGATGTCAAGTGGATTATTGCTTTGACAGACTCAGGAGACCAAAGCACAGGTGCAGCTTCACAGCAGCTGATAAAGCAAGAGCTGGCTGCTAATGAGAGCTCCCAGAACTGCTCATGCTCCAAGGAGACCATGGGTAGGAGCTGCTCCTTCCAAGGGTGAGGACAGGCTGAGACGCTCCTGAATTGTCTAACCCTGCTAACCCAAACACTGCTTGCTCTCTCCATCCTTGAGGAGTGTGGGATTTTCACCAGAGCTGTGTAATCCCTGGTGTGAGGGAGCATTCCTCAGGAAGTTTTGGAAGGGCTGAGGACAGTATCCTGTGTTACAGCAGCCTTGGTGGAGTTTAACCATCAGTAATGGAAAATCTCCTGTGGGCAGAGAGAGGACTGGGGAGAGAAAAAGGTGCTGTGGTTTTTGTTGTTTTGTTTGTTTCTATCAATAGGGATAAAGGAGTTGGTGTGTTGTATGTGCACCACCATCCTGGCACATGTGTGCCAGAGCAAGGTGGTGTCTGCTGAGACTTTTCCTGCACACTTTTCCCCTACCTCCCCTTAAATTTAAATTTGTCAAATAAAAAACCGAGACACTGAGAGATGGTTTCTCTGTCTTTGGCTGTTCCTAGGTGTAGGTTTTACCAGCAGTGACTGCACCATGTACCTCACTGGCTAATTTGATGGAAGGAGCTTTGTAAAAACAGATTAAACTATTTTCCATTCACTTCAGGAGGGGATAATTAGGTGGGAACAGAACAGACAGGAACAAGTCACAAGTACTACACTATCAGACACTGCCTTTGATCATCGTGTTACTCCCAGGTTTGCAGTCACAAATTAGGGTGTTCTATTTGCAGTGGATGGGGCTTCAAGCACGTTGTGCTCAAAGCTGCATTTTTCCTTGATTTCCTCTTCAAATACCTTTTTCTCATGCAGAAATTTTCAGGCTTCTCTGGACTCAGAGAAACTGTGCTATCTCCAAAAGGTGTTCACAGGGGAAAAGGCAACTTTCCCAGTCTCCAGGAACAGAAAGTTTGCCTTCACTGAGTTTGAACTAAAAAGTAGGCTCTCATTTGTGCTTCTTTGAGGTACTTTCTCAGAACCAAAATTAATTATTTAATCCTCTGTTCTCTGAGCCCTATCTCTGCTCTATATACTAAGTTTCCTTTCTGCATGGCTGTGACTGTGAAGGCTGTGTGGCTTGTGAAGGTCTAATAAAAGCAGAAAATGTAGTAACAGTCAGCAAATCCACTCAGTGGCCAGGGCTGAGTGGGGAGGCACAGCTGGGAGTCCTGGAGCTGAACTGGACACACTTACAGACCTGTCTTGTGTGTTTTGCTCTGCTCCCTCTCCAAGTCCTCCATCAGTGGGAGGGAAACCTTCATTTCTGTCCTTTAGGTGTGGCTTTAGGTTTGTCCTCAAGGGAAAGTCTTGAGGACAAATGCAGTGAGTCCAATAAAGGAATGAAAAACAACCAACTTCCTTTTGTAGTGTGAGTTAGGAGCAAGGTGAAGGAGAGACTTAGGGGCTGCTTTGTCCTATTGCTTTTGAAACTGTGAAGGAAAAATCTGTAAAGTCTGAGTCTGTCTGGCAGACAGATCTTCTGTTTCTGAGTCTCTTGAAACAAAATGTGGTGCCTTGGCTCCCTGGTGAGGGCCCTGGAGGGAAACAAGGCCACTGGAAAGCTCTTGAGGAAAACACAGTGAGGCTGTCACAGGGTGAAAGTCCCACAGCCTTTGAGAGAAGGCTCAAACAAATGCTTGAAAAGAAAATATAAAAGGGAGTCAAAGGCAGGGAGGCCTTCAAGTATTAGGAGAGATGGAGGAGAACACTTGCAATGCTTTGTCAGTCTAGCATATGGAAAATTTCCTTCTGGGACCAGTGTAGGTTTGAAGTACAGGGCTCAGCTCAAGCTGTTGGCATTTCTCCTTCAGTGCTGGGTGAGTGGGATGATGTCCTGTGTCAGTGGCAAGTGGTTCAGCCAAAAGGATGAATTTCATGCTTCCTCCAGAAAAATACTGGCCTAAGTGTCCCAAGCACAGGTCATTTATAATGCCAGTTCTCACCTTAGCAGTGAAGACTCTCCAAAATATTAATTTGGTTTGAAATGGGGGATATTTTCTGTCCAAACACCTGGGCTCTGTCTTTATAGAAATTAAATCCAGGCACTTAGGCCTTAGCAACATAAAAAATATCCCCTGTAGGTAGAGGTGTGATAGAGTTCTTCATGGAATTTGTCATTTCACATTATTGCTGAGAAACAAGGAGACAGATTGCATTGAAGCCGCGGGGAGATGCTGATGAAAGCAATTTGTGCTGTGGGAAAGTGAGATATTTGTGGTGGAAATGAGAGGGCTGAGGGCTGGAGCAGGGTGGATATGATGGGCACAGCAGCTGAAGGGCTTCCCCTTGGTCAGGTGTCACTGTCACATTTTCTGGAAAAATCCCTTCACCAGGATTTCTTCCCCTGGGAAGCTGAGCAGTCTCAGAGAAAAATGAAAACAACAATTATCTGATTGCTTCTTTGTGTTTTGCTCCTTTGGAATGTGGTTGGAAATTGTTTATCCAACATGTGAATTGTTTTTAATTAATAACCAATCACAGTCCGGCTGTGTTGGACTCTGAGGAGTCAGTCACGAGTTTTTCAATAATATCTTACTAAGCCTTCTGTAAGTATCCTTTCTCTATTCTTTAGTATAGCATGATATGATATGATATGATATTATATGATATGATATGATATATAATATAATATAATATAATATAATATAATATAATATAATATAATATAATATCCTTCCAAGAACATAGAGTCAAATTCATCAACTCCTCCTTCGTCCTAGAGACCCAGCAAATATCCCAGTGAGGTGTCCCCATGAGCTGCTGCAAGGGCAGCTCTCTGTCCATGGTGCTGTCCATGGTGCTGTCCATGTGTGAATTCCAGTCTCTGTCCGTGGCGCTGTCCATGGGTGAATTCCAGCCCTCAGGTTCTCAGCTCTCTGTCCATGGTGCTGTCCATGTGTGAATTCCAGCTCTCTGTCCATGGTGCTTCCCATGTGTAAATTCCATCCCTCAAGTTCTCAGCTCTCTGTCTATGGTGCTGTCCATGTGTGAATTCCAGCTCTCTATGGTGCTGTCCATGTGTGAATTCCATCCCTCAAGTTCTCAGCTCTCTGTCCATGGTGCTGTCCATGTGTGAATTCCAGCCCTCTATGGTGCTGTCCATGTGTGAATTCCATCCCTCAAGTTCTCGGCTCTCTGCTGGGTGACACAGAAAGCTCCAGGTGCCCACTGAAAAGGGGGTTTTCTAGGAGTCCCACACCTTCCTGTGCCTCACCTTGCTTGGCCATCTGCAAGCCAACTCCTGCTTGGGTGGCCAAATCCCTGGGTAGGAAGAGGGCCTAAGGCAGAGATTGATTCTGTATCCTTTCCCATTCTTCTTCCTCATTCCCATGACAGAGATTGCATTAGAAACTGAGAGGATTATAAATTCTGAGTTATAGCTGTAAGGCAGTTCATGAAGGGGAAATTGGGACTGGGGAGGGTTTGAAATTTGCATATATACCACACCCACTGCCATTTAATTTGCATTTTGTTTGCATATATCATGGTTAAATGATACCCATGCAGTACTTTTAAGGGCTAAGGATTGTATCAGTTTGTCTATGATTTATTTAATTTTTGCTTTAAGTGTAATTTTATAGAGTAGTTTGGAGAGCATGCAATATGAACTTAAATTTAATTTCACAAAAATGATCAAATGACACTTAGCAGCCATAAATATAGAGTTCTATTTGAAAATAATGTTGTTTTCACAAAGATCTTAGATTAACAGCACTGCTGTCTGCTGGTTAACAGCTGAAAAACCATGATCAAATACAGTAGCAAATTTTCCCATACATTGGGATTGCAGGGGCATCTGCCCTGAACTGGGTGGAAACTCAGGACTTGTGTCTGCTCAGTGGTGTGTGATCCCTCCAGCTTTAGGCACTGTGAGTTTGGATAGTGTTTTAAAGCCAGTTCTGTCCTTGTTTGCATTAGGTGAATGATTTTCCAGGATGAGTGCAGCAGCTGAGTGACAGTGTCTGTCCTTCCCAGGATGGTACATGGCTGCAACATAATTATTAGATAATTATGATTAGTGTCTCATGTGGGAAGAGAGAGGCCAAAGTTATCTCAAGATGCTTTTCATAGTGTTTTTTTTACCATGAACTTGTCACAAATTCAAATGCAGGAAGTAAAACCACCTGATGCTATTTGCTTTGTGCCTTCCCCAATGGCACAGGAATTGCAACATCCTGTTTAAAATTTGTTTTCCCTTTTAGTTTTACACCTGTTCTTAATGACAAAGACCAGTTCTGCAGAGCTATTTCTGCAATTTTAAGAAGCAGAGAGGTGCCATGCTCCTGTCATTGCATTTCCATTGATTGGGAGGACTTGGAAATTCCTTTAATCCCATCCCAGGGAAAACCTTCTTCCTCAGAGATCTGGTCCCATATGTTTCCCTGCATTTTTAGCCACCTGGTCATCTTTCAGCTGTGAGTACATCTTTGGTAATGTACTAAAACCCTTGGACTACTATGGTCTGCACACCCTCATGGATCTCACTCTGCAGCCACTCTCTCTGCTCCTTTCCATTAAAGGCAGCTCTCCCCTGGCAGCCCAGCCATAAATCCTCTCTGAGGCAGAGAATGCTTCTCTGTGGCAGCACAGAGATGTTGTTGTGTTCTTTTGGAGGCAGTGCCCTCCATCCTGCGGTGCCCCAGCCCCACGCAGCAGCCCTTGCCCTTGGCTGTGGGCTGGGCCACCCACAGGCTGCCTGCAGGGCCCAAGTTTGCCTTGAACCATCTCTCAGCTAAGAAATAACAACATGTCACTCTGGCAACCTGAGATTAAATTGTTTTTAGTCTGTAAGGAATGCTCTTGGTTCCTCTCTATCCTCCTGGCAGGGGCAATAATTCAGTTATGAATGTGCAGCCCATTATTACTGAGGGCTTTTGACACATGGGTGTGAGACCTCCTCTAAACGTGGCTGAGCCTTGCCAGCATGATGGACACCAGGAAGGTCTACTCTGTTCTGATCAGCACCAAAGTGCTTGGGAGCACATCCCCAACCCCTGCCTTGGGCAGCACCTGAATGCTCCAGCAGGAGCCAGGGATCTCACCCAGCTCCCATTCTGTCCCTGACCTCAGGCACTTGCACAGGCTTTATCTGGAGGGGACACTGGAGATGTGCTGTCACACCAGGTGCAGACACTGTATTTAGCAAAATGGACCAAGTGTGGGTTTGTGTACTTGAGATCCAAGCATTTTTTCTTAGAACTTTATGTACTTCTTGTTGTTTCAAAACATTCAAAAGCAATTTGAATTTCTTCTGCTTCTTGATCTTTCTCATAGTCTTCCAGCTTTGCTGCTTTGTTTCTGTGCTCACATGTGGCATCAAAACCAGTGCACTTGCTGCTTCCCTTTGTCCAGGTTGCTCAGACGGCCACCAGTCCCTCTGAAAATTACAGATGGATGTCAGTCTCCTGTCTTGATGGGAAAACAGGTATGCTCATGTGAGCTCAGAACAAATCCTTTAAGTCTATCCTCTGTGTTTGCACTTGAATGACTCTTTTCAAATTAAATGTGAACCACCAAAGCTGTGGAAGAATACAGGCATGGGTTTGCTTGGTGGGCTGCTAAATAGGATTTCTGAGTAAAGCCTCAGCGATTTAGGAGTACCTTTAGAGATCTGAGCCCTTGGAAATAACTGTATGGAATGTACTGAACACAGAGGCACAGCACTGAAGGCATCACCCTGTGCCTTTCTAACCTGTGGTGTTTCCAGGCTTGCTCAGGTGTTGCTACAACCTTAAAATCTCCTTGGTGCCACCAGCAGCTGCCTGGCTCCTGAGCCCACAGCGATGGAGAGGAGCTGCTCTGTGCCTCCATCTGTCTTTCCACACGGCTGAGGCTGGGGCTGCATGTGCATGGAGGTGAGTGAGGCTCAGAGCAGCCTGAAAGGAGCCAGGCTCTGTGACTGCTGAGCACCAGGAGCGTGCCATGAGCACGAGCCCTTCCACAGCCTGAGTGAGATGGAGCAAGGCACCAGGTCAAGGAGAGACATGTGCAGCAGAGGGGGAAGTGGGAAAGAAATCCATAAATATTCAATGAAGGAAGCGGGAAAACACATTCTGATTACAACTCTGGCTCTAATGTATGCAAATGTAACAGTTTCCACCCCTACCAAGGAATCATGTACTACATACATTACATGATGTAGTACTGTGTAGCAACACAGTTTATGACTCCTAGGAGAAGAAAATCATAATTCAATGCCATTAATAAAAATAATAGTGCTTTCACCCAGAGGAGCTTTCCTTGGGAAGCCTGCACAGATTCTATCTAACCTAATTTAGGCAATGTCATGAGTTGGAACAGATCGCTATCAAGTCTGTCATGCTTGTCATAACATGGCACTTGAATCGAAGACATCCCCTCCCAGGAGAAATCCCTGTGAAGGAACTGTATTATTTAATGGAGTTTAAGATTCCTTTTAACTTTCAGAGCTTGTTTGTTTAAAAATGGTTCCAGTAAAGCTCAACCAGGTTAGCCAGGTTTCATTTAAAGAGAAATGAGTTTGCACGTCCATGATTACAGGCTGCTGTTCCTCAAAGTTGTAATTAACTGGGGGTGCAAAGGGGAAGCTGCTGAAGAGGAGCAGAGCACACACCACGTGCTTTGCAGCTGGCATTTATTTTCTTAGGGACAAGGTTTCCTGGAGCCTGTGAATGGGCACCAGCATTTATGGGAAGAGACATTCCCTGGTGACAGCCACCTGTCTCTGTCACACCTTCCCTCATCCCTCCTGCATTTTATGCAAGCTGCTAATTAGCTTTCAGTTTTTAGTGTGTAACGAGGCAGAAAACCTAAGAAGGGAATGAGACTGTGGTCTCAGCCCCAAAAATACTGTGGAGTCAAACAGCATCTTAATGAGTTTAACCCCTTGATGGTCGCAGGCGCAAGCTCGCGAGTGCTCATTTAATTTCTGATTTCAGGCAGAAACAATGGAGACTGCTCATTTAATTTCTGATTTCAGGCAGCAGCAATGGTGACTGCTCATTTAATTTCTGATTTCAGGCAGAAACAATGGCTGGTGAGAGGTGTGGAAGTTCCCTTGCTCCAGTGCTGCTCCCACTGCCAGGTTTTTCCATCCCCATTTGTCCCCGCGTTCCTGAGCGCCGAGGGAGGCGGGTTGCTCCTTCATTAGCAGCACGTGTGGGCTGTCCTCGTTCAGGGAGGCTGCTCAGGAACCTCCTGTTTGCAGCAACTTTGGCAGCTTGTCACAGTGTGTCAAGATCTGCTCGTCTCCCCAGATAGCAGAGTTTATGCATAATGCAATAAATAGAGACGGGCAGAACTGCGTTCCGTGCATTTAGCAGATTTCAGGCTGTGTGAGAGAGGAGTTCAACTAATGCCTTCCTGTCAACCTCTCAAAGCATTTAATAATCATCTTTTTTTTGTGTGTGTTTACTTTCTTCACTCCTCTTATATTTATTTGTTTATTTATACAAAATCTTTTGGGTTTTACATCAGCTATCTGTTAAAAATGAGTCGATGTCTTTTTTCTTTTTGTATGCTTTAGGAGATGCTGGGGAATACTTGAAAAAGAAATATATTGGGAGAGGCATGAGAAAGGTGTTTAAGGAACTGAAAGCTCAGGGAAAAAGAATAATTCTTTTCTCTTTTGCTGCCTGTTCTCAAACTTCTGTGACCAGGCCACTTGGTGGCCTTTGGAAACTTTGGTGTCTGATGCTGAAGCTGTGTTCAAAGCAAAGCCTGCCCAGTCCTGTGTGAGGCACAGGGCTGATCAAACCCCACTGAAGTCAATGAAAAGGCTTTCTCTGAAGGCAGTGGGCTTTGGCTCAGATGCTAAAAGCATTATCATCACTCTCTGGCTGATCCTCTTGATACCAGTTCTCTCATCAAACCCTCTGACAGAAAAGGAGAGAAAATCCAGTCCCTGCTGGTTAAACCAGCAGCTAAACACAGAGTTTTGACAGATCTAAACCATTCCTATGGAGAAATCAAAGTTTTTTCAGCACAGAGGTACAGAAACACAAGTGTTAGAAGCTACACCAATCTTCAAAGCATCTGTGCCCCCCCAGCTATTAAGGTGCAGGTTTTTCATGACCAGAAGAGCAGTAAATGCTGCAGGGTATTGCCTTGCATCCTGCCCAGCCTGTGGGCATGGGGATCTCCCTTGGGGACTGTGGCAGGGGTGTGGGGATGTGCCAAGATCCCAGGAACAGCCTGTCCATGTGGGGGAGACTGAAAGATGGGGCAAAGGAGGGAGGCAGGGGGATATCAGTTTGGGAGAGGGGGAGACTGAGAGCTGGTGAGCCATAGCCAGGGAGAGGCAGGAAACAGAGCTCAGAGCCCTAAGGGAAGAGATGTTTAATGAATATTCAAGATAAAAAAATTACATGATTAATCAGGACTGGCCTTATTTCTAGTCCTGGGATCTTGGTACTGAATGAAAGTGTAGCAGAGGGAACTTGAATCCTGACTTTTGTTCCTGTTCTTACTGCACAGGCTCAGTGACCAACAGTCAGGTGGTGGATGCAGGGACACAAACCCTGGCTACACATTTTTATGCAGCTTCTCAAACAATAAGAAAGAGCTAAAAGACCCTCCTGATTCAATCAAACATCTCCTTCCAGCCAGCAGGAGTAACAGGCTTTGGATGGCCGGTGTGAGCGGATTAATCACTTTGCTTTTTATTATCAGCTGAGTTTCATCTAGAAATAAATCCTGCCTGATCTCTGTGAACATGACACAAGATTATTCCAGCAAGTGCAGAGGTTGGGATTTGTGCATTGAAAGCACTGGTGAGCAGGGCTTTGGGGGGAAGGAGAGGATCTGTGCCTGGAGGGCTGCACTGGGTCAGGGATTTGGGAGCAGAGAGAGGATTGCAAAGGTGAAAATCCTGCACACAACACATCCCTGGGACAAATTGCACTAAAAAGTCTTGTGAGAAGCTGGGGGTGAGCTCTGAGTGAGCTGGGAGTGTTAACCCTGGAGAAAAGCAGACTCAGGGAGGACCTTCTCACTTCCCAAAAGAAGATTGTGGCAGGGTGAGGAGCGGTTTCTTCTCCCAGAACAAGTAATAGGATAAGAAGAAATGGTCTCCAGTTGTGGCAAAGATTAAGACTGGATATTTCTTCACTGAAAGGATGGACAGTGTGGTGAGGTGCATGGGAAGCTGGACTGACAGACAATGGTGGAAAGAAGTGTGGGAGAGGATCTTGTCTGAGGGGGAGGCAGCTGTATCCCACCCCTCTATCAGAATTGTGCTGCAAGGCCCAATTTCCACAATTCTTCCCATGGGAAATTCAGCACAGTGTTTTAATTAGCAATAGAAAGACATTTAAAGAAGGGTGAGGTTTCTTACTCCTTACTCATGCTTTACTCATCCTCTAGACACACAACTCACAGCCTTTTGTTCTTGGTCTACATTTGCACTTTCTGTTGTTTGTCTTTTGTTTTGTTCTGTGTTTCTTTTTTTTCTCTTCTGCTTTGAAACAAAGAAATATAGAGCAAATTTTAAATTATCTGGTAAAGAAATACACTTGGGTTTTCAGCTGATTTTTGTATTACCTTTTCCTAGTGGTGCCTAATTCTGGGAGTTAAGCCTTGTGTGACTCCCAGCAGAGCTTTTTGAGATCCTGCAGTGATGGCAGACCCGGTCCATGCTGGTGCTGTGGCTTCCCACAGGATTTTTGGCCACTGCTGAGAGCAAGCAGCAGGGCTTGGTGTGCTAAACCCATCCTGGACCTGTATGAAGAGATTTGCATCCCAACTGGCAGAACCACTGAGGTGAGAAACAGCCCTTAGGCTGCAAACCAGGCTTTTAATTTACTTTTAATCTCTTATCCCCAAATCAGTACGAAACAAAAATGTTTAATAATACCATCCATTTCACTGAATTAAAAAAAGGATATTTCCTCATTGGAACACTTCCCCCTTCCACAGCAAGTTGCTCTCTTGTTTGGAAAAGCTTTCACAGATGTCAATTGAAATGTAAGAGGATTCTGATCCAATCTGTGCCCTCCAAAGGACACCTGTGTTTATTTTTACCCTGCCTCTTGCCTTGCTGCCTGTTGTCTGTCGAGCCCTGCAGCAGAAGCTGTGCCCCGGTTCTGTTTTTTGGTGTCTCGTGTGGTTCTGCTCCATGGAGTTTGTGGCTGTCCCTGCCCTGTGCAGAGCCTGGGGCTGCTCTGACCTGGGGCCATCCCAGCACCTGCAGGAGCTGAGCAAAGGCAGAGGAGGAACTGCTCAGTATGAGGTGGGAGAGGGGGAAATTGTGTCAGGGGGGCAGAAAGGGAGTGAAACGGGCAAGATAAAAACAAGGGATGACAAGGGAATGGGTGACCCAGCCCAGCTTTGGTGGCACTGGTGGGTGAACCTGTGCAGGTCATTTAAGCATCCAGCTGGCCTTGCTTCCGCACCAGGGGCCTTTAAGGGAAAATTAGTGCAATGATGCAAGCAAATAAAACTCAGTTTTTGATCCTCAATTTGGCAAAACCTCAATCTTTCCCTGACTGGTCCAGCAAACCTGATTAAGATGACACGGCAGGATTTTCTCCCTTTCCAGCTGGAGAAATACAATTTTTCTCTGTCCAAATGGAATGGGTGATTTTCTTGTCAGTGTTTAAATTGGCCTTCTTGGGAACATACTCTGAGCTGGTGATGTCTACATTACAGCATAGAGACAACTTTTGCCTTGACAAAAGGAAAGAAAGATGGTGGTTAATGGAATAAAAACCATGTTCAAAAGGCATTATAATAAAACCCTACAGTCAGAGAGCTTTCTGACTGTGCCTTTCCTTAGGGTCTCAGCTATGAGTTCCTCAGGGACTCTCAATCCAGATTAAACCCCTAGGGAGATTTATATATATATATATATATACACACACATATATGTATATATACGTATTTCTCTGTGTGTGTATATATGTAAATACCACATAAGCCAGTAAAAAATCCGTATGAATCTCCCTATTGACTTCAAAGGCATTTAAATCCATGGTAGTAATGCAACTATATATTTGTAGCTGATTTGAGGATTTAGGGAATCTCTCTCTGAACAACTCATGAAGGCTGTCTGAGATTACAGCATTACTCCAGGTAGCTCTATGAAATTACAAACGCTGCTCTGATTGCACTCCCAGCCTGCCTGTGCTGCTGTCTTTTTATTTCTGCCTTGGACTCAGAGTCCCAGGTGTGGAGATGCTGGATTAATAATGGATTGCGCTGTGGCTGGAGCAAGGCTTGTTCCACTGCCCAGAGGAGGCAGGGCTGGGAAGGGAGCGGTCACCTGGAGGGCAGGGAGGTAAAAGGTTGGGTGGTGTGGCTGCCCAAGGGAGCTGGAAGGGAACCCGGGGTCCTGAGCAGCTTTTCTGACAGTGCAGAAGTGATGAGTCAGTGCTGTGGTGGATGGGGAGAGCCAGGAGATTCAGGACTGTTGTATTTTTAATGGTGCAACACAGAATCACAGAGAGGTTTTAAAAACCATCCAGTCCCACCCACCCTCTGCCATGGCAGGGACAGCTTCCACTGACCCAGGTTGGTCCAAACCCCATCCAACCCAGCCTTGGACACTTCCAGGGATCCAAGGGCAGCCACAGCTTCTCTGGGCACCCTGTGCCAGCCCTCATCACCCTCACTGAGAAGAATTTCTTCCCAATATCCAACCTGACCTCTTCTCTTTCAGTTTAAAGCCACTTCCCCTTGTGGAGATAACAGGGAATTGAGCAGTGTCTGAAAACCCAGAGCCAGTCCTGTGCTGGCACAAGCCCATGACAGGTAGTGGCATCTCACATGTCCCTTTGCCAGGCTGGGACACAGCAGCAGCACAGAAATGAACCCTCCCTCTGTTTGATATGGCTGAAGTGACATGTGCTCCTCCTGCAAACCATCACCTTCTTTATTCCAGAGAGTTCTCCAATATTCATGGTTTTGCCTGGGCATCTGTAAAAGGAGCTCCACAGGATGGAAATCTTGTAAGTAAATGCAGGGACTGCTGGTCTGGGCTGTCACTGCCCTGGTGTGCTGCTTGGCAGGAAGGAGGTTTCTTTCTCTGTCTTCCTGAGCTAAGTTTTAAATAGTTTTTATAAAGCAGAGCAACATCCTGAGCCTTAGGTAATTTTATCATATTAGATATTGAAGTATTGCTGAATGCTGTTAAGCAAATGCAGGCCAAAGAATACAGAACAATCCAATAATGTCCTAAACCTAAAGATCAAATTTCTTCAGGGATTTCACCTGCCTCTAGTGAGTGGTACTGAAAGACAGGACTGGTTTTCTGGGAGAAAGTCCTGTCTCTGAATGGGTAACATGTGTGTTAATCACAGCCATACAGGACAGGCTGCACCCAAATCACTGGGTTGGGTCTTGTTTCCTGCAGGGGATTTTTCTGTTCAACTGAGCTCAATTTTTTTTTTCTATTAGCTGATTTATGCCTTTCAACATGAGCTGTATCAAAGTCAGCATTTAGTACTGTATATTTACTTTGGTTTGCATGCAATTTGCAAATGATATACTGTACTTTTATGCAGTTAATGCGTTCATTTTAGTGTATAATGCATGCCTGAACTTTCTGAATTTTGAGCTGAAAATATGATAAGTGGGTTATATTATTCAGTGAAGGAGTTGTTATATGAAAACACTTCCATAGCATCAATTATGTACCAGCTTAATACAAAATGGTATTAATACATGAATCAGTGAAGGAAGTTGTATAATAGAGATTCTCATGAGAACATAAGGTTGATATTTATTAAAGATGTAAGTTCCATGTTAAGAAGGAATACTTTGTTTTATTCATTTATTTGATAAGCAGCTCTGCTGCTCAGAAAGGAAAAATTTCGTTGTATATTCACAAGCAACTCTCACATGTGTTTCTCATATTTCTCACACAGCTCAGAAGTTTGATAAGCAACACAGATATTGTAAAATACAACTACTGGTTTATAGTCCACAAGTGCTGCTTTCATTTGAGCACAGAGAAACTCAGTGGCTTTGGAAATGACTCCTCAGACACATGGAAGTGCTGAGTGGGATCCCATCCTGGTGGAGCTGGGTGGGATTTTCAGTGGGATCCCTCTTGGGCTGATGCAGCCTGGTCCGAGCAGCTTCAATGTTATTTTCGCCTGGTTGCTCTTCAACTTATTCTACCTGGGTCCCAAACTGCAAATGTCCTTCCACCTCCCAGGTGTATTCCAGAGCAGGCTGCACATCCAGAGAGCCCAGAGCTGTTCCAGTCAGCAGAGGTGGGTCTGGAGGTGAGAGAGGTCTTGAAGTGAGTGACGTGGCTGGGTTGGGTGTTCAGGGTCAGCTGGGATGTTTTGTGTAGAAATGGTCGCAGCTCCTTGTTTATCAGAATGGGATGGAATGGAATGGAATGGAATGGAATAGAATGGAATGGAATGGAAGGAGTTCGCTTGGAAGGACCCTACGATGTTCATCTTGTCCCACTGCAGAGAGACCGAGTGTAGAACCCAGCACATGAGGAGGGCAGGGATGAGCCCTGTCCTGGGAACACCTCCTGGCTGGTCATGGTGGCTTCCCTACCAGGTGGATATTATGGAATATCGGACAGAGGGTACATCAAAACAGTGGTTAAGACTGGAGGAAGATGGGGGCTCAATTCTGCATATTTATATTAAGAAGTTGAAGTCTCTATTACTCCAAGGCGCAGGCTTTCCCATAAAGCCCTGTGATGGGTGGGCATTAGAGATTGAGCTGCTTTAAGAGTGATCAGGAGCCAAGAGCTGACTCTGCCAGTGGTGTCAGCAGTTCCCATTCATCTCATTTTCAGCAATATTTGGAGCCAGAATTAAGATGCCTCGAGATGAATGGGAGTCACTCTGTGCTGCCTTTGTTCTCATTTGATTAAAATCCAATGGGTTTTTGAGTACTGCATTTGATGAGAGGGTGCTTATTATTGTTTTTAACAAACATTTAGATGCTGTGGTGATTTAAAGGCTGGCACAAACCCCTTCATCTGTCTGCAGCTCACAAGTGACTTATTTCCCCCATTCATTATAATGTCCTACAGGCACCTGGATGCCAAGAGGAACCATGGATATTTTGGAAGGAAGCTCTGCTCTGCTGGAGGAGCTGAGAAAAGCCATCCTGTAAGGGACCTGTGTGAAATGCTGCACAGACATCCATGGCAAGAGAGCAAAGCTTTGGAAACCACAGCACTGGAATAAGTAGGGGGAATTTCAGGTGCCAGCACATTGCAGAGATTTTGTAGCACAGATTCGATCTCGAGGAGTCATTTACTGAATAATAGAAAATAGAAAGAAAAGCTTATACAATACCTAAACCAGGGTAAGAGTAGAGATTGAGAACTGTATGATGAAAGGGTGAGGGAGAGAGTGATTCTGCTGCATGGTAGCAGTCTGGCAGTTTGTTCGCTTAATAAGGCACTGAAATTAAACAATAATTCAATTTAAAAAAACCCCAACCAAATCCTGCTCCTCCCAGGAACCTTAGATGTAGTTGTGGGGCTACTGACACAGAAATCAGCCCAAAGCTGTTTTGCAGAGGTATAAAGCAAGAAGGATTGCTGCATGATTATTAATTTCCTTCCACTGCCTTGGCAGTTCCAGCCCCCAAACTCAACAGGGGATGAATTCAGTGTGCACAGTCAGTGTCACACACTGAAGTGTCACAGTGCATGAGTCAGGAGAATGTGCTGCTGGCCCAGAGGGCACCAGCTGTCCGATGGGGACACTGGAGTGTGTCCAGAGCCAGTGCTGAGCTGCCCAGCCCCATTTTGGAGCTCCCTGCTCTATGGGAAGCTGTGCCTGCCCAGTGGGTTGGACTGGGATGAGCTTTAAGGCCTCTTCCAACCAAAACCACCCCATGATTTTGTGATTTCCCAGCCACGTTGAAGCTGGAGGCAGGGACTGGTCCCAACAGTATCACCAGAGCGAATATTACTGAAAATACCATCCTCCATGCAGCCTTGAATCAGGCATGAGGGGCAGCCAAATTGTAGGAAATCTCAGTTCTTGCCATAAGTTTATGTTGAATTTCTTGTCCCCAGCATGCCACAGTGTGATGGATAAGCATCCAAACCTCAGACAAACCTGAAGCAAGGGAGCACTCCCACCACTAATGAAGACACATTGTCACTGGGCTGGCCTCAAAGGCCATTAAAGTTCCTGAGTGGTTCCAGTGGGGACCAGAACAACCCTTCTCCTGAAGAAACAGAGGCATATATTAACCTTAATTGGGAACAGCCTCCACGAGGATTTTCCCTCTGAGGAAAAGGAGCATTTTGCAGATATAATTGTTTTGGAGGGAGTAATTATTCCGTGGATGCTTCCTGAGGTGAATGATGGCTCTTGTTATGTTTTACCCCTGAAACTGGAAGAGCAGTGAGAGCCTTGTCAAGGACCAGTGGCTTTACCTGGCAAGCAGGGGCTGGGCTGCTGCTCCAGCACAGACCCACACCAGCAAGAGGAACATTTGTGCAGTTTGGCTGAATATTTCTCTATTATTCCTTACCCTGCAGCACAGCACAGTTTGCAGCAATTGATTGACTTAGCTGGACAGTGAGATAAAAAACTCCAACTGAGGCTGTGTGGGAGCTGTTCTTGTGCTGTGATCAGATGTAAAACAGCCCCAGCCAGAGCCGTGTTTTGCCTGGGGTCAGATCAACAGAACACAGATCCTGGCGTTTCTGAGTGTTAATTTTCACTCAATTTCAGGAAGGCTGGAAACCATCACCCTAAAAAAACCTTTCAAGTGATGGGGCATGAGGATTAGTGGGAGCCACAGGATAATCACTTTTCCCTCCTGATCAGGGAGATGATGCAGGGAGATGATGTGCAGTAGGGAGAGGCTGACTGAGGAAAGAAAAGGAAAATAAATGAAAGCAGAGATGGGACAGACAGAATCAGGCAAAACATAGCAGGGAGGAAGGTCCCCAAAAAGAGTTATCTTCTGCATGTTGCTCTGTGGTCAAGTCCTGATTACATTTTCAAGCAAAATGTGTGAATCCTAAAGGAGCCTCCCCATCTCTTGGTGGGGAATCTCCCCTGGGATATTGCCTGAGCAAGGAGTGAGCCAGGGCTGATCTGCACAATCCCTCCTGAAAGGGTTACTGCGAGAGGTGGTGCAGGCAAAAGACACTTGAAATGAGATAACTTAAAATCATTTTGTATCTAATTTGCAGCAAAGTTTTCTTTCATCATTTCCCTCTTTTCTGCCCCAGCTTTCCTCTTTGTCTCACCAGCTCTTGGCAGAGATATTTGGATTGAGCAGGGGGCTGCTGTTGAGGAACTGTAGTTTCAGCACTGCAATAAAGCAGTCCTACTCCCATGAATTTTAAAGGCTATTTTGGCTGCCCTGAGAAATGCTGATTTATGACTTGAATGCGTCAGGGTTTTTGCAATTAGCAGGACACTGTCTAGAAGTTATAGACCATCTTAGGAGGAAATAGGCAATTGTCTTTTTTCCAAGCTATTTTTATGAAATATTTTCCTTCATTCAAGCAGCAAGTTAAATACTCTTCATTAATAAAGTGGCTTCCACATTCAGATGAAGAAAATGTTGCTAGATTTTTCTTTAGAGTTGGCATTTTCACCAAGCATTGCTCTCTGCAAGAAGTTAAAGCTGTGGGCAGGGTGGTTGATTTGTTGGTGCCATGCATAATATCCCCTTGGGCAATTCCATAAGCCTCATCCTGAAACCTATGAAATTCAGTTGCATTACATGCTAATGCAGCAATTTTAAAAATAGTGGTGTCGAATATTACATTTCTACAGATGTGAGAGGCTGTCTGTACCACATGGCATTATCAGATATGAGAACAGACAATGAGGTTGGCTTGAATGCCAAACAATTCATTATGCAAAATAATTTTCATTTGAAGGCATTCAGACCTGTCACATTTCTTTTAATGAAACCCTGCTTTTTTTTTTTTTTTTCAAATTTAAAAAATCTTAGTATGATTAGAATTTCAGTAATGAATCGGATAACATGTTCAAGCAGATATCAATTAAAATTTTAATTATAAGGAACAGTTTTTCTTGAATTTTTCACAAGATGTTAAATTTTTAATCAGTTATTTCTGGGGGAAAAAAAAAGTTTTCTGTGAAGAGAATTTTGTGAAGTTTAGACAAGGACTGTGTATAAAACCTGAATCATGATAAAGAAAACATACTTAGCAGATCTTGATGATCTAAGGGACATAATTTCCCACCAAACACCACAGCCTCTGTGCAACACAGAGAAACAGAACCTGCCTAAATGAGGCACAAAACTTCACCTTGTGTGAGCCAGCAAGGTCAGTTGTTGCATTATTTCATTCCTGAAAACAGGTTGGAAATCTGTGTAAAAAAAAAAATCAACTTTTTAAGATGTTTTCCATTCTATTTTGGGATGGGGAGGATGGAAAAAAAGCTTTTAATTTTCCCAAGGGCAGGAATTGTGAATCTAAATAAGCACATTTTGCTGAATGGCATAAAAAGAGAGCATCAAGGCAACAGCACCCACTTGATACATTTTCAGCAACTGCACATCCACGAGGGCCATACAGCTCTGAATGGGGCTCTGCTCTTGTTGCAGGCAAGTGTTCCTGAATTTGCTGCTAAAATGCTCCTGTTGGTGCTTGGTGCTGGCATTTCTGGCGATAGCACAGAATGAGGAGGAAGATGGAGAGTGAGGACAAAGTAGGGAAGAGATGTGGGCCTCAGATGTGAAATTTGGGAACTGGTGAGTAGGGAGGAGGTGAGTCAGCTGGGCAAGGTTAACACAAGCACTAAGTCATTTTCTTGTGCTCCATCCTTCTGTCAATTATTACAAATTCATGAAAAGAGGTGCTTTCTGGCCCCTTAGAGTTATGGGGTGGAAATGTGGCCCATTTTGGCATTTTAAATAAACACATTATCCCTTGCTTTGCTATTTATGATAGGAACCATTCACAGTTATTCCAATAGCATTTGTCCTTGGCACATCCTCCTTGGTGAAGGTACATTTTGGTTTGCTGTTAATGCACATTGCCTCAATGACTAACTTCATAAAGTGGGAATAATTGAAAGCCCATTCAGAGAGGTTTGGTTTATCAGGCTCCTGCTGTCTCTGCTATGTGCAGATTTTGATGTAGACAAGTGAAGTAATGGGCAGTGCAGAACATGCAAACCTTAATGATGGCTCTGGCTCAGCACTCACCCTATTTACAGCAGCAAAAAGTCCCAATTTAAAAGCAAAGTGTGACCTCAGGAAATACAAGGTTTGTATTCCTGCCAATTCCTACTGCACTTTCCCAGGGAGGTGTTAAACCCATTATCAGCCATCATGGACAAAATCAGCATTTCCACCTTTCAATGGCATTTGATTGAGCAGATGTGGAGAATGACAGGCTTGAAGCACAAAGTGGGTACTTTGCTCTGCTGTCCACATGTCCTGCAGCCCGTGGAGATGAAAGGCTCAGCCTCAGCTCCACGTGTCATTCATCATGCAGGATTGCTCCATAAAGCTGATTTTCCTTTGCTTCTTTGAAAGCCTCCTGTAATTGAGGCTTCAACTCTTTTCTTCCCATAGGTCTATAGTGAGTGTAGAAAAAGACAAATTACGGTGTTGAAAAATGAAGATTTTATAAATTTCCCAATTTTGTGACAGAAATAAACCAAGGAAATATCAGAATTCTTCATGGATATGCTGCATGGGCTGCGAGTTTTGTCAGTATTTCTTGTGAGGATGGATTTTATCCTTTGGCCATTTTATAATTGCATTGCTTGGAAAACTTGGTTCAGGGAACATCATCTTTCTGTTGTTTTCACAGAAGTAGGACAACACAGAGCAGGCTGTGGGCTGCTCATGCCTGCCACAGAGATCCAATGCTGTGTTTCATTTCCAAACCCTCTGCTGCCCGAGGCACCTGCAGCTCCTGAGACAGGTAATGAAGTTTTGGGGATAAAGAAGTTGGCCAGTGGCTGGCACACCAGCCTGCCAGGGATGCTCTGCTGTGGAGATCACTGTGGGAAGGTTTGCAGCAGGCTCCAGTGAGATGGAGCCAGGAGTGTCAGTGCTAAAGTGCTTTATCTGAGGGAAATCAAAGCCCGGTGGACGTGTTGGTTGATAACATGGCCCCGTCACTCTTTGAGGTAGGCAAGAAACATCCTGTTACCACCTGACACCGAGACACATCCAAGTGCACTCACACTTGTACTTTAAAGGCTCTGTAAGCCACAGTGGTACAAAGCAGTCGAAGCATCAGAGAATTAAGCCCCGAGGCACAAAGGCCAGATCTGTACTTGAAAAGGCTCCTTTGTGTTGCTGTGCTGGCAAACCCTCCAAGAAGGAACGAGGCGTTTGTAATCCCACACAGAGTAGGGAGAGAGATCTGAGATAGGGATGCCCAGTTTTGTATGCCAGGGCTTGTGTGGCTAACACAGAGGGTTCACAGAAGATGTGAGGGTCATGAGTAACCTTGCTGTGCAGACAGAAAGTCCTGAGTGCCTTAGCAGAGGCAGATTTGAGCCAAACAAGCTCCTGGCAGCCCTGTCAGGCTGGCTGCTGCTCTTGGTGGAGGTGCACTGAAAGTCCCTCTCAACAGCAGCTACACACCCCACCATCTGCTCTAACGAGGTGCTTGTTCTTGTTCCTGCACTGCCTTCCTTGTCCTCCCCACAGGGATCTTGGCTGGAATCAAAGTTTTCCTGTTCATTTCACCTCTTTGTTCTCTCATGCCTCCATTCCGAACAGCTTCGTTCCAATCCTTTCCTACTGAGTAAGATCCAAAGTTTTTCTGCTGAGTGTGGACCAGCAGCCTTTCCAGGCATCAGTCACACATGGCCATGCCTCTCTTTCCTCATTCCCAGACAGAGTGCCAGACACTCCTTCAGAGCAGAAGCTGTCTGGGAGGGTGGGTTTATTGAGGAGAAGGCTAAAGTTATTTCCTCTTGAGAATCTGTACAAGTTCCTGTCTGCTTTTTAGAACCACAGTTCTGCAGAGACAAAGGAGCCACCAAACAAGTGACAAACAAGGCAGAGTGTGTGGCTGCTTGTTTTATGCATAGCTCAGAGCTTTTGGGTTTGTGCCTGCAGAGTCACCATATTTTAAAAATGGTAATTTCTGAGACCAATCTAAAGGGCTAATTGTTGCTGTTACTGATCTGCTTTAAAAGCCATGATTAAAGCTGAAGAGAACAGTCACAATTCCTGCCAGCTGCAGGAAGCTTTGTGGCTGCCTTGTCCCAATTACAGGGTCTTTTGTAGAGAGCACACTGTATTAGCATAGCTGCAGCTCCCCTCTAACAACAAGCAATCATGAGAAACATTTAATGGCAGCCTTTGGACCATGTCTTTCTGTTTTGTACAGCGTGAGTAGTGAGGGTATCTGGTGCCCATAAAACATACTTTTTCCCCCAAAGTTAATTAACAGGTTTGGAAAATGAAAGTCAAGGTTCAAGTTGATATATTTGCTGTATTTATTTATTTTTCCAAAAAGAAATAGCTGTCCAAAAGTTTGGGTGGCAGTTTCCATTTGTTCATCTCGAGTGGCAACCTGTGCTGCTCTGACAGCAGGGGTAAAAGAAGCAGGGAGGAGACTTTGCTTAGTGCTGACAAACCCTCCAGCTCTCCACTCTCTTGAAGTCCTGTCCAGAGACTTCAGGACAGGGAAAACAACTGTGAGAAAATGTGGTTAATAACACCTAGGGCTGACTAGGTCACATCAAAAGAAAGATTGGACTAGACCAAACTGCCTGCTCCGTGTCTGGCACTTGCTTTCAAGAGCCAGCAGCTCAAGAAGCTGCCTTCAAAAAGCAGCCAGACAATCCTCCCAGTGGCCCAGGCTCTCCATTAGAAAGCCATTCACTTGAACCTCATCTATCATGGGCAAAGTAGTCTTCTAGGAACAACATTTTGTGGTAACACTGTCTAGTTTGGCCACATTCTTCCTGGGAGCTGATCCAAAGCCCACTGAGGTCAATCAGAACCTCCCACTGACTTTATAATGGCTTAAGCTGTTTAGTTGGAGCTACTAATCCAATATCCACACCAGTGCTGCTGTGAATCCCAGTGCTGACACATGAAATTTAGCTCACTGCCAGCGGTAGCATCATTACAGTTCCTGCTGCTCTCAGCTCTCTCTGATGCAGATTTGTTCACAAATCTGCAGCCACAGAAGCCTGGGCAGAAGTCCTGCAAGGCAAGCTGATTTGGGCCTTGCCCACTGAGAGTAGAAGACCTCCAGGGGCAGCCTGGGGTGCAGGTAAAGCAGCCCATGTAGTTCAGTGGGGTGGCGCTCAGTGCTGGTCCCATGGCTTGGGGCCGGTTCCTCTGCTGTGAGCAGAGTCACTGCCAGGGAGGGGAATGAAATGTGTCAGGGAGACCATGGAACACATTTCCCAAACCAGGGGCCATTGCTAACCAGGTGTGTCACCAATTTCTTCATCCATTTGAACAGAGAGAGCTGGAAGATGTTTCAGTAGTTGATGGTGTGACACTGATGGTGTAGCTGAACAGGGATGCACTGACCCACATGGGCACATGCAACTTTTCCCCCAGAAAACTACAAAACTACATTCATCTGTGCTAGAGGTCAAGAGTGTTGATGATTTTCTCAAATTAATTACTGATTTAGACTTAGTTTTATCTTCTTGTCTGACTTAAAGATTTTGAAATTTCCTCTCCCTTTTTTTTTGACTGTGGTTACCCTCAGGAGCCACCCAACTGAATGCACAACTCTAGGGCTCAAAATTTAGTGTTTTCTCACTTAAAATTCCCTTCCTGCAAGCCATTAAGGTGTGAGATTGACCCTTTCAGTGTTCACAGAGAGTTAAAACACATGGGGTAGAGAAGAGCTGAAAATAAATTTATTTGGGGACCCAGGCCAATACTGAGGAATTTGATTGAGCTACAATGTCCACCTGGATGTGAGATAAAGCACACCAGTGCTTATATCTTGATTTCCAGACTAGCTGTGCAGAACCACAGTGATGGGGGTTTCCCATAGGTAACACCATAACTTAGGGATTTTTGAAAATTAAAAGGTCTTGTGACTGGAAATAATTATAGTTCACAAAAAAAGGTTTTGCTTCCTTTTTAGCAAAATAGGCATTGAGCTGTGCAGAGTCCTTCAGTTTAGTGCTGAACTTGTGTTAAATCTTACATTTCAAACCTTCCTGAGTTTCTTCTAATTTCCAAGAATACTGGAGATGAAACAGCCACTATAAATCCTGTAAGTCCATAAGTGCCAGGTGTACAGCAGCAAGTAGTTTATCAGCCTCTGTTTATCTGGGTTTTCTTAAACCTTGTCAGATACAATGATGATCAGCACTGACTTCCTACCCAACAGGTCAATAGAGGCTTCAGTCTCTGATCCAGATGAGCTGTCCACGGAACATCCATTAGGACACAGACCTCAGGTGGAGGAAAACACAGCAAACAATTACAGAGACTTCCTGGGATGAAAGAATTCAAGCCACGATCGCCTGCTTGCTCAGAAATCACTGATGAAATTGGTGATATGATTCCTTGTGAAGGCCTGCCTGCTTTGTGTCAGGAAGGTGCACCTTTGCAATGTCTCCTCAGATTCTTTGTAATGTTTCTTCAGATGTTTTTAAGCCTGCAGCACTGTGCTTTGTTTTAGCAAGAGTGTTGTGCCATCCTTGTCCAGGGAAGGAGCGAAATTCTGACCCCTGAGAGATTCTCGCCAGGATGCCACGTATGGCACAGAAAGGAAATATTTCTCTGGTGTAAATCTGCATCTGGTGCTATTGGGCTGTGCAGAAGGTAAGGGTTGGTCCTCAAGAGTATTTGTGATATGTGCTGTGGGTGATGCAGGTTTGGACTGCAGTGGGATAAGATCATTCTGTACTCTGAAAACACATTTGTCTGTTGAGTCATCTATTATGTTGTTAAAATGTGATAATTGGAATCCACACATTACCAAGCCAAAAAGACAATAATTAAAGCCAAGGCACAAAAGGGAGTTAATGCTCCAAAATTATTTTGTGCAGAGTTATTTGATAAAGTAAGTCTTTCTGTTTCCTTGTGAAAACCCCTGCTCTACAATGAATTTTTCTAACTCTCTGGAAAATAATCTAATTATAGTTAACATTATTATGTTCTTTGGTGCTTTGAATGGAGCTGTGGGTAATATTGTGCTTACTCCAAAGCAAATAGCTGCATGTTTCAGTCTGACATTTCATATTGATAGAAACAAAAACATTTTGTTAAAAACAATGGATGAGGGAAATAATTCATTTTCTAGATAATATAATAAAAGAGGGAAAAGCACCAGCGTGTTCTCAACAACAGCAGAAATATGCTTTGCCAGACACTCTTCTATAAATACATTTAATTATAATATTGTATTCTACTCTAGAAGACAGCAGGTGAAACCTAACTTTCTCTTTCCTGAAATCTTCTCATATATTTTCCCAAACAAATGAGCATCTTAAGACTCAGGCATTGTGATCACTTGAAAGCTTATAACAACACCGGAAAAAGAAAGATTAAATATGAAACAATGGTATAAAGTCTGAAAATGTGCATTTAAATCTTCTAGTTCAATCTCAGACAAGCCTCATCTTTATTTTTCTTCTTTTTTTGTTTAGTAAAGCCCCAACAGAAAGCCAATGGAGTTGGAAATGTATTGACTTTGTTCCATTTCTGCTATAATTAGTCACCTATAGTTGAACACTGACATTAGATGCACAAAACCACCCTCAGCCTCTCTGCAGAAATGGAAATGCAATTGGAATTTGCTGCTGTCTCTGAAACGGGTTTTGCTGAACCCAATTTGTTTTCACAGCAGCCCTGTTGCTAAATGTTCTCAGACCAGGGAGGGTAAGTAACCTGATGTAAGCATAACCCATGTGCACATGGGCATGGCTGTACAGGGAAATTTCTGGTAATTTGCTGGTTATGGAATGAGAAACATCTCAGGAAACTGGGCTAGGGATGCTCAAGGGGCTGGCAGTGTGGAAAACTCTTAACAATCCCTTTTTTCCCTGTGGGACATCATGCAGATGGTACCAGGAGGGACAACCCCACTGATGTGGGAAATAGTAAAGGTAGGATGATTTTTAGGAAGCTGGGAAAAGCAGGTTTTAGAAAAACTCCCCACCACAACTGAGGGAATCCAGGGCAGTCCCTGCTGCCCCTCCAGAGCAGCCTCGTGTGTGGCTCATGAGCTGCCTGTGGTGGATGAGCTCCTCTGGGCCATGCTGCAAGCACAGAACTTTTAAACCTGCAATCCTGCCCGCTCTGCCCTGCCTGCCCATTCCATTTGCACCAGGAGGATCTGCAAAGGGGCTCTTGGAGGTGTTTGCCCAGGGCCTGGGCTCTCATGCTGTGAAATGTGTGATAGAGTCAAAGCCGACTTGGCTGGAATGGTGCTGGAGTGGAAGCTGCCTGTCTGCTCTCTGGCTGGAGGACTGACACATTATATCTCCCTCTGTGAAAGCAAATGTTTTTTCTGTCAAAATGCCTGTAATACAATCCATTCTCACTCTTTCCTTGGTGTAGAAGCAAAAGCTTGAATGATTTTAATCAGTGCAGGATTTTGTGCTCCTGTTAGTATTAGAAATCCAAGAACATACAGAGCTGTGCTCCAAAGACAACTGGAGCTATTCCTTTCTAAGGTCACAGCAAATGTAATAATGCCAACAGCTCATAGTGCTCTTCATTAGGCTGTGTAACTTCCCAACACATCAATCACTCAGTGGAGAGTGTTTGCTTTGCTTACTTTCTTTAACAGGATGAGTGTATTTTTAAATTGGTAACCTAGTTTAATTCTCCTTTGTGAGATAGATGTGTCTGACCCCACTGCTGTGGGAATTCAGTGATGCAGAGCACTAGAGGCAGATTTGGGATTTCCCTTCCCCAAAGAGATAAAGCCAGACAGGTACCCAGGGCACAGTGCCTCCCTTCCATCATGTACAGCACTGAGTGGGTGATAATTGAATATGTGCAATTTGCACTTGAAAATGTCCTCTCTTCTCTGTGCAGGTCAGCTCTATACTGAGTCCCTGCTGCACCCCAGGAGTTCCTGAAACTTTGGAGAGAAGGTTTGATCTGTTGCAAACCCTGATTTGGTATGGCACTCACCTCTGGGCTGTTAAAACCTCTGAGGAAGTCAGCAGGAAGTCACTCAAAGAGGTGAAATGGAGCCATCAGGTGCTGGTGAGGATCAGCACTGGGTTTGCTGCTCCAGTCTCTGAGTGTTCTTTGTTTGGATGCCTTTTCTGGCCCCAAAGAGCTGTTCCTGCAGGAGCTCCTCTTCCCTCTCCTGGCTGAGAGCAGGGGACACTCTTGCATCCTAGGAACTGCCCACCCGGCAGGTTCCTTGGCATGTAGCAGCTTGGATTATGTGAACTTTAGTATTATTTAATAAGAAATTCGGGCTCAGGGGTTTGTTTTGGGTTTGTTTGCCCTTGTTTTCTAAATATCAGTAGAGAGCTCCTGGGAGCTTGCTGTGGACAGCCACACTGACAGCTCTGGGCTTTGGTGAGGTGCTGGTGCTCGCTAATGCTCGCTGCTCACTCCTTCCTTAATTGAAGGTTTGGATGAGGATAAGGCTTGGCTCACAGCCCTTGTGAGACCTCACACATGCAGGCAGCTGGGCTTGATGGGAAGGTAAAAAGAGCAGACTCCTTCCTGAGCCTTTGCTGTTTTTTCCTCAATCCCTCCTTGGGATGCAAGGAAGATGTGAAGGTACTCCATGAGCAGCAGGAGGGGAGACCTTGCTGCCTCCCAGTGTAGGGATTATATATTAATACATCAGGCTTCAGTGGCTTCTGGTTACACAAAAACAAACAGAAAGCAGCAGAAGGCTGGGAAAAACATCAATTCTCAACAGGTCTGTGATCTCTGGCAGCACAGGCACACATCCCTGCTTCCATGTGTGGGGCACTCACAGAGGCAGAGCCAGGGATGGGGAGAAAGAAGAGAGGAAACCAAACCCCCAGGTACATGTCATGGCAACAAGAACCACCACATCACTGCATCCAGGGAGCATCCCTTCCTGCTGGACCCTTGTGAGGGGACAGGGAGGAGCAATGCAAGAGGAAACATCTGGAGAGCATAGTGGGTGGAGAACATGTGGACAAGCGTGTGGAGAACACAGGCTGGCAGAGGCTGCTGACACAAGGAGATGTGGGCTGTGGTGCTGTGGTGCTGTGCAGACCTGCTCTACAGAGCTCTGTTTAACACAGCAGCACTCGTGGGTGTGTGGTTGGGATGTGAATGCTCCCACAGCACATCTATGGCAGAGCTGTGTGTGTGGGTAAGCAGACAAAGCACTGCTGGTGCTGGATGGTGTCCCTGAGAGGCAGCACCGTGCCTGGAAGGTTCTAACCTGCTCTGTGACCATGGCAGGTGTTTAAGGTCTCAGTGGGTTTGTTACACTGGATCAGTGTGAATGCACTCAGGTTACAGGGTGTTTTATTTTGGTCATGTTGGAAGAGAGACAAATGATTGAGACAAATGATTGCAGGGCTGCTCCCAGCCCCTTCACCCCCAGCCTGGGGTGACACACTGGACCTTGCTCCTGGCCTTGTTGAACCTCATGAGGCTCACATGGACCCACTCCTGAGCTCATCCGGGTCCCCTTGGTGGCACCCATCCCTCAGGTGTCACGGGCAGGCTGGCAGAGGCTGCCCACACAAGGAGATGTGTGCTGGGGTGCTGTGCAGCTCTGCAGAGCCCTGTTTAACACAGCAGCACTCGTGGGTGTGTGCTGGGGATATGAACTGCTCCCACAGCACATCCATTGTCTGACAAGTGTGGCAGTGTCCCTGGAGCAGCTGGGCAAGCAAAGAGAAGAGCAATTGTCTGATTGCCTTGTGCTGAGAGGATGCAGGGCTACAATGCAGCACAAGCACTCCATCTACCTGAAGTGCAGACCTACTGCTGCCACTAGATTAGCCTTAATGCCCTTGGAAGGTTTAATTCAAATAAGCAACCTTGTTTCTGGCCCTACACAAAACATCTCTTTGTGGTGGAAATCTTCTTTGTGTGGAGATTATGTTTGTGAGTGCCAGAGGTACTTGGCACTAAGTGCCTCATGCATTTGTATCCCTGCATAATCCACAAATTGCCTGAAGATGGTCTTTAGCTGCGAAATTCAGATCCCCATCTTAAAACACTTTGCTGCCCTGACATTCTCAGTTCCAGAAGTTTAGGTTTATCTGCTCAGTGCTTCTCCACCGTGGGAATTTGGTTTGGGACCAGCTCTTAATAAATTAAATAGCACTTTTTTTTTTTTTTGGTAATTCTTTTGCAACAAAGGCCCATCAGGGAATATGGAGATAATCAGCTTGAAGAAAATCCTGAGAAATCTGTCTGCACCTCTCCAAATAGGTCACCCACCAGGCAACATCCCTGAAAATTGTGTGGGGTGCCTCTGAGATAGCTTCCAGATTATTTATGGTGTTATAATTCAATTAAGTGGTGGCAGGGGATCCGTGAGGGTGGCTGTGAGATCCTCATGTGCTAGATATTTTTGGACCCTACAGAGGAAGAAATGAGAGTATTTAGGATGGAGTAATTACACTGGTTGGGATTTAACAGGGAATTTGTGCTGCAGTCTGTGGATATTAGCCTAGATGGGCTCACATGGAGGCACAGGAATGGAAGCACTTGTCAAACAGGTAGCTGGGATGCTGCCCATAGATAATCAGTAAATGATCCATGGGAAAAGAGAGTGGATGTGCTTGGACAGTGTTTTATGACCTTCCCTAAACTATGGAGATAGATGCTCTAAAATATGAGTCTGCCTTACAGGCAGGAGAATTTTAGGTCAGTAAAGCAGAAAAAGGTTATGGGTTAAAGCCTGACAGATTCCTTTCTGCAAGACACTGAGAGCAGATTTTCCTTGAGTCATTTAAAGGAAATGGGGGAAAATTGTGTAGCTGAGAGAATAGCATGGTGCTTTAGTGTAAGGCACTGAAATGCTGGCAAAACACTTTTGTTGGGAGAGAGCATGAGCTATCAGGGTCAGAATTGTCCCACTAGAGGTGCAGAGGAATCTTGACTGAGCTGAGAAAACAAGCAGAATGTTGCCTGGGTTCAGCTACAACAGAAAAATTTGTGAAACACTCATAAAATTGGTTCTCTTACACTATGGCCAAGTGGAAGACACCTCTTTCAGAGCAGTTACAGGTTTTTCAAACCCTCATCTCAGTGCAAGCCACCTTTGGAGTAATAATACACAATTTATAGTGTATTATTGATTAATAATGTATTATTACTTTAGAGTAATAATACATCTATTAGAATAATAACAATCCTCATTTTCTTAAGCCATGAGGTTTCACTACTGAGGGCTTTTAAACTGTTTTGTGAGAACTCTGTCTGCCTTTCCTCATAAGCTGCCAAAAAGCTGTGGGTCTGTAAAATGTTAGAGTCATATCCTCACCTTCACCAACTCCAAGTGAACAGAAATTGTTTAAATTTGTTAAATCTGCTTGGTGAGGTGAGAGGGATGGCATGGATGGCCCTTCTGGGTTGGGCTGCAGTGGCATTTCTGTATAATGGCTATATATGTATATATATATCCATATATATTCTGTATAATATATATATATATAACCATATTATATTCTATATAATTTCTATATATGTTAATGCCATCATCAAGTGCTCCAGAATTGAATTGTGACTTGTCAAACTCTCAAGTCCCACCCAAGAGTGGCTGTGCGCTTTCAGTCAGAACTAGGGCTGAGCAGACCCCTCTTGTGCTGTGTGGGATGCCCTGCTCCATGCAAATTTAATTTATCTCTTGGGAAGCACAGAACAGACACCCTTTGGATTGGAAAGTGGTGCTTAGCCTTTGGGGCCCTGCACTAAGATCAGCTAATCTGGGTTCAGCTCCTGCCTCTGCCTAAGGGGTCCTGCTGGGGAGGAAGATGAAATTCTGATTTTGAATTACCATGTGGAGAGGAAGATGAAATTCTGATTTTGAATTACCATGAGCAGAAAAAACCCCCCAAACAAATATATACCTGGACCCAAATCTCCTAATATCCAATAGCATATCTGGATTTCTCCAGTGGTGATAACTTCTGTATCAAAAGAAGGAACTAGAAGAAGAATAGCAGGTTCCTGCTGTAAACCAGGAATTTTTCCTTGTTTAATGCTCCCTGTGGCAGGGGCATATAACTCTGCCATGCTTCACACACCAAGAGAAGTCACTCCTGTTTCTCATTTTCTCCTGTCTCTGGTCACTATTAATCATTAGGCAATTACATTCTTAAAGATAAATCACCACAAGTTTCTCTTCTGTAAACAGAGAAACAGCTTTTCTTTGTAAAGATTGATTTTGTTGCCCTGCAATTTCCTGTTTAATTAAACAGGATCAGTCTGACAAATGCAGGTTTTTAAGCACTTTGTTTCTGGCTTTTTTTTTTTCTTCTTCTAGGAATATACAAGGGATGGAATTATTTTTCATGGCATTGAGAGGGCAGCTAGGTTAATACCAGTCACTTTGCCCTTGGGCATCGATTATCATCAGCTGCGCCAGACAATCTCTTACATGAAAACTCCAAGAGTGATTCTCCACCATCCTGTGTGGCCTTCAGCGGATACCAAGTGAGTGTCAGACCTTCCAGAGGCAGAAGATGTGTTTTGTCCAGATGTGGGGCATACTTGCTCTCCTCTTCTCAGTCTGGAGTGGAAGATTTGTTCATCCATATCACAGCCCTGCAAACTGGGTAGGTAAAATCAGATGTTGAAGTGCTTTTTTGAGAGAAATCAAAGCCAAATCCTCAGATGGATTTTGGGCTACTGACTTAGAAATAATATATCCCTAGATACAGCAACAAATGGAAGGGCTGGGCTGGGAGCTTGTGGTTCTGATGGAAGATGTTTGAGGGGCACCTGGGTGTGGGTCACCAAATATGAGAGTGGAAGATGCAGCTGGTGTGGGATGTTCATGTCCTCCAAAATCAGGGTTATGGGTGCCTTGTGAATGAGGCTGAATTTTAAAGGGAATTAATGTGCACACAGGACAGTGAGGTGCTGGCACATCCCAGTGTGGGAGCTTTGGGAATGGATGGACAGGTCCAGAAAAGGATCAGCCAAATTGCTGAACCTCATGGGGATAATGGGGATGATGGGAGGAGGAGGCTGGGGCAGTCAGAGGGGTGAGGGAAGCAAAGCCTCGAGGGCCAGGGCAGCAGGAAGCATCAGGGGCAGCTGTGCTGAGCAGCAGATGTGCCCTCCTGCATTGTCTGGGCTGGAAACACTCATCAAGGTGATGTTATACAGCCTGGGAAAGCAGGAGACAGTCACACTTTTATTGGCTTTCAGATAAATGTTCCCTGATGTTGGAGCCATCTGCAGATTCACTCCTGACACTCCTTTCATTCATGCCTCTGCTTAAATGATTTCTTGAAAGGGGCAATCCAAAGAATTGTTTTTCCCCTTTCAAGCTCTGCCTTTGCAGCCACCTGGGAATATCCCTGATCACCCAGTGAACAATTAGCACTCAGCCTTGCCATACCCTCAGTACCATTATTACACCAACAAGGCAAAGGTGTCACGTTCCTGCTGCTCCTTCCTGAGATGGTAACAAGAGCAGGGATTTTTCTGGAAGATATTTTCTTAAATACTCCCTCTGGGGTTTTCAAATGATACTCAGCTGCTGTGACATGAGCTAACCCTGCCTTTTGTTGAAAACTGCTTGTCGTTTGTTATTAGCTCTGTTCCAGGGTAAACAGTTGGAAATGCCCTACTGGTTCATATTAATTTCAGGTTTCACATTTGGGGCTGTGGCTGGAAGCTGTGCCAGAGAAGTCCTGACAGGTGTACTTGGAATAAGGGGTGTTTTGGTGCTTTTAGGAGAAAAGAGGGGTAAAATTTCTTCCAGAGGTGGAGGCTGTGCTCTCCCAGTTGTATTTTACCCCTCTGTGATTTAAGAACAAAAGCCAAAATGTGCACGAAGGTCCTGCAAACACTCGTGTGGGATGGGGAAAAAGCATAGATAGAGACTGGCACATCTGTGGCTTCCAGGAGAAGCTCTGATCAACAAAACCAAAGTCCCACCAGCCTGTAGTGCCCTCTCCTTGCCTCCTGCAGGGAGCTTAGGCCTACCAACACATGAGCACAAACAGTGGCAGCAGGTCAGCGATGTCCTGGCATGGACACAGTGACAATCCCCAGGTACAGTCACACAGGGGCTGTGTGGGATCCCTGACCACAGAGCAGCACTAACAAAAATTATTCCCATCTTCCCAAGGGCTGAACCTCTCAGCATGAATGCAGGGGTGAAGAGGGGGCTCAGCAGGAGCTCAGGGCAGGGCAGGAACTCTGCAGGAAGGCTGGGCAGAGCTGGCCCAGCACGGCGGGAGCGTCACCCGTCGCTTTGAGGGTTTCCTTGCTGCTCACCCTGCTGAAACATCTTCTCCCTCAGGCTAAGTGGTTCATGGCTCTTGGCTTATTGCTATTACAAGACATTTATGTTTCATGGCAGATGGTTTAGTGCACAACTTGTTGTTTTGCTTTTTTTTTTTTTTTTTTTTTAACCAAGGTAGATCAGCAGGCAGCGGTTCAGTCTCAGCAGCTCTGGGTTGAGATATCAGTGGTTGAGATATCAGTTTTATCTCACATTTCTTTAAAGCAAATGAAAGAAGAAGGAAAAAAAAAAAGGTTGGGAGAGAAACATTTTCATAGTCACAAGGTTTGTCAGTTTTATAGTGTATTTGGCACTTATTTTGTGATGGCCAAAGTAGGATGTCCCAAGCATCTTTAGAAAACTGCTAAGGTACAAAATAATGAGTGCAGAGTACAAAGCTTTGTGACTGAGTGCATTAGAATACACTGCCTTTCAGCTGAGCTGCATGGAGTTTGACCTTGGCACAAATGATGGTGCTTCTCCACCTCCCTTCCGACCTGTGCCTTTTCAGACAATTTGCAGATTGAATTTACAATGCATTTCCATATACAGAGGAAAAGTGCTACAACTTTATCTGTCCGTGGAGTCCCAGTAGTCTCAGCTCACCAGATGTTCCTTACTCATTTAAACAGTGCACTGAGCTTTGCTTAGTGTGATAATTTCGAAACGCAACGAGTATGGGGACACATAATGAGGAGTTAGAGGTAGCGGCTGTAAGGGTAAAAAGTTTCAAGGAAAAGATCAATTGCCTTGTGTCCAGCTGCATTACCATAACTGTGGGTATTAATTGTTGTGCAAACACCTACAGGTCACTCTGAGCATAAATTAGGTCTTGATTTCTTTTCTTAAGTCCAGAAACTTGATCAATAACCTTCATTTAAAAACAGGACCTCAGTGCCAGCAAAGTCTTTAACTCAAAACCTTGCTGGGTTTGCTGCAGCAGGGATTGTGCCTGGCTCTGGGGTGAGAAGGAGTGTAAAGGACATTTTTTACAGCCATGCCTTCCTATCCCCAGCAGCAGGAACAGCTGAAGTGTTTTTCCAGGGACTGACTCGTGTTGTGGCACCTCCTCCAGGAGCTTTGTAAGGGGCTCTCCCACTCAATCCATCTTCCCACAGGCCCTGGCAGTGAGAAGCAGAGGGAGAATATTCAGAGTTACCCTGCAGAGACCTCACCTTAGAGACTTCACTGTGAGGTTCCACTCCAAGCCCAAGAAATTAAATGGAGAGATATTTATGTCTAGGACAACAGCCCATAGTATGGCAGGACCCTCAAAAGGACACAGAGAGGTTAATGACACCAAAAAGAAATTTCATTTTCACCCAGTAGAGACCAAAAAAAAGGAATATTTAAAAAAAAAAAAAATCAGCATTTTCACCAACTGAAAGGCAAACCAAGAGTTCACATTTCCTAAAGAAGTCGAAATCTAAGAATCCACATAGTTACATGAATATTTTCCCCTTAAGGAATGTTGGGGTTTTGTTTTTTAAAGCTTAAAATAGTTTCACCTCCCCTCCAATATCTTGCTGAAATAGTAAAAAATTCTCAACCTCACTCAAGCTCGCAATAAATTATTTTTGCCCTATATTTACAGCAAGGTCAATTTTTTCTCCCTGGATTTCTTGCATATAATTCATTTGAATGGGGTGGCTTCTATGTCATCTTTAATCTTCTAAATGTATCTTAAGCCCAAATTACAAATCCTAGAAATGAGTGACCCATAATGAATTCTTAACCACAACTTTCTGGCAGAACAAATATACTTCTCAAATATGCAAACTGTTAAATGTTTTCTTATCATACTTAAAGTGTGAATTAAATTATAATATGATGAAAAAGTAGCAGTTTGCAGTAATTCCAAATGTGGCAAATCTTCAGTAGTGCATAAAATTATTCAGTGAACTGTGGAAAACATCAGAGCAATTCTAGCCTTAAAGCTTTTCTTCCAACAACCAAAAAGTGCCAAAAACAAGCAAGCATAGCTAAGCATTTCATCTTGGAAGCAGCTTATTGAATTAATAAGACAAGTCAATTAATGTAATGCTCTGTTGCTTCAGGATAAAACATGAAAAGGAAAAATATGGAGCTGTTTACTGTAGTGAGATCAAGCGACCATGAAGTCTGTAAAGTTAAAGTTGTTAATTTCTCTAAAACCTAAGGAAATGATCAGCACAGCTATTGTATAGACTCACTCTACATGAAAGTCTTGAGTGAGATGTGGATCTTCTGCTGTCCAGACAGGGTTTTAATACCAATTTCCTCCTGCTAGGAGTCTGGTTTGCCTCTCTACTGCACAAAACTGAAACTGAATTGCTGTTTCCTTCACACTGGGCAAACATTGGAACAGCCTGCTGGAATCACCAGCCCTGGAAGTGCCCAAAAAACGTGTGGATGTGACACTCAGGGACATGGTTTGGTTCTGAGTTTGGCAGTGTTAGGTAAATGCTTGGATTTGATGATTGTGGAGGTCTCTTCCACCCCTCATGATTCTGTGATTTTCTATAGGTTATGTTTGATGGGCTCCCCTGTGTCTGAGGGTGTTCCAGTGCCAACTGCTGAGGAAAGTCACCTCAGAGGTGTGCAGGGTGTTTTCAGCAGCATTTCTGCATTGTAGAGCACAGAAGAAAACCAAAGGCTGCAGGTAGAAACTCTCTGTGTTTCAGCAGAGCAGCCTGTGTTTAAATCATGGCAAGGTCCTGAGAAATTGAAAGTTAAGGTTGGTAATCTTTGCTGTCAGGTCAGTTCCTCAATTTTCATTTAACTTAATGCCAGGCTTGTATGTGCTCAGAAATTCTGATTCCAGGTGTCTGAAAAAGTGTCTGAGAAGGATGGAGTCAATTAATGGTGAACAGCTGGTTTTTCTGTAACAGACTCTATCTTCCCAGAAATCCTCATTATGCAAACTATGGGTTTGATTTGAAAAAAATTATAATAATCCTGATCAAGAACTTTACCAGTTGTGAAGTCCTATTTCTCAAGTCTTCTGCCCAAACCACTGCCTTTGATTGCAAGGGACTAATTAGATCAGTTTGAACAGGGCAGCTGTGGGTACAGAAATGCCTGGTTGCTGGTAGGGATGAGTGCCTCAGTTATTCAGACACAAGATGACTTTCATGTCTGACAGCAATCTGGGAAGAGCAACTTTCTCATGGCTATTCTGGTGAAATTCTGGTGGGTGTGAAGGGCAGCAGATGGAAGGGAGACAGCAACACACAGACCAGGCCTACCCTCATTTCTGTGAGGTTGATTTTTGGGGCTCCTTTCCAATTGTCAAGGCTCCAAATGGAAGAGCTACAGAAGGTGCTTAAAGGTGGAGTTGCTGTAGTCTCCAAGAAGATATTTAAGGAAGATCATGAGGACTCAAATCAACGACAACTCTGTGCTAAACCAGTTTTAGTTTTGGGGCTAAACCATTCTAGCAGATTTAGGCTGCTCTTCCTAATTTTGCCACCAGGTCTTCAACACCACTTACTGTAAGAAATATTTTCTCTCTTATTTTCTTTTGCATCTCTTTTTCCATGCTGGAAAAAGAGATGTATTGTGGTCATACTCTAAGTATTTTCTGTAGATTGCTGCTAGATGCACAGTGGAGATGATATTGTTGAAAAAAGCCATTGTGACACTTCTGAGAGTTCTTGAGGGACATCTTTAACTCCAGGATCTCACAGATCATGTGCAATGAGCAGTCACAGAAGTCAAAATAAAATTAGTATGGAGGGAAAAAAATATTTTAAAGTCAGCAGTAGGGCTGCAAAGCAACGTTATGAACCAACAAATACTGTGAGTCAGATCCAGTGATGAGGGAAACTGAGGTACCTGCAGAAATCAGGTTTTGACCCTTACTATCTACGTTTTTGGGGTGAATTTTGAAACTTCAGCTCAGAAAATCTTCCTAGGCAGCAGGTACAATGTGTGTGGGTAACTCTCTCCTGTTTTGATCCTGTCCCAATTGTTCTCCTTGCCTTGCTGGGCATTGAAATTTTTGCCATGCTCTCCTTGAGGTCAGTGCCTAAAGGATAAAGACTAGCAAAAATATGAAACAATCTAACATGCATTTTAATTTGTCTAATATATGAATACCTGGAGTATAATTTCAGAGTTGGCTGTTTCAGTTTTTGTTGCCCAAGGCTGATGCTGACTGTAGCAAGGCACTGTTGGAAAGAGCACTGCAAGGTGGAAGTCCCAGATTAAATGGATACAACATCTGTAAAGAGAAAATGGTCCACTATTTTGAAAACTGCATTCAATTCTGCTCAAATCAGAAAAATAGACACAGGTTACCTGAGCCAGAGCTGTAAACAAATCAAAGTGGTCTGAAAATAAAAAGAAAAATTGATACAAAAAGGTGTTTCAGTTATGGGAGTAGATTGGAATACTGTTTATAACCCAACAGTGAAGCAAATGATGGGATGAGTTTTACTGAATAAAACCAACAGGCTCTTATCCCCTGTCTTGTTTTCTGTGCCAAGTAAAAGAATAGGCTTTTATGTAAGCAAAGTATATTTTTTTCTCCTCAGACAAAGAGCAGAGATGAGGTGAATGGAAGATAGGCTATAATAACATTTAGAAATCAGGCACTGAGAGAGTATAAAAGCTAACTGAGAATGTGATATTCTCATAATAACCACATCTCAGCACAGATGAGCAGAAAATATCACTTCAGGCTTGTAAGAGTCTTACAGCTTTGGGTGCCAGAATTTCCCTGTCCTCGCATTTATGAGTCTTCCCTCTCACCTATTCCAGATGAGGAGAGAGAAGTTCTAGGACACACCAACAACTGCTATGAATTGTTTTGCTTTGTTTCCATCCAGTCACTACTCTCTTTTGAGATTGTAAGTTTTTGGGAGTCAAAGTCGAAAGAAAATGAAGCCAAATGAGTGAAGTGCTCATGGAATCTGCCTCTGGTAGGTGCACATGCAGACTGGGGTATTTCTTTTTTGCACTGGCTGTAGCCTTTGAGAGTCTGGTGGCCAAAAAGAATGGGGAGATACAGCCAAGCTGCTGAGGAAAAATATTGTAGCCTGGTGGTTCCTCTTCAGCAGCTTTGCACATCCATGCCACCAAACTCTGCTCAAAGAACAGGTGATTCAGCTGAGGTGGAAATGCCTTCCTCAGTAGGAAAGCTTTATTTGGACTGTAGTGCTGTGTTGTGAAGACAGAAGTGCTGTTATCACACATACTCATCAGTCAAATCCAGACCAGACCAAGAGCAGGGGAAGTTGATGGAATACAAATCTGCTCACTGTGGGTCCAGTGCTGAATGATAAATTTGCCTGTGGCAGAATTAAAGCAAAGCTGCAGAGTGCCCGGGAGTAGCACTGCAAGGCAGTGACGTCTTTGTGACAGGTCTCCTTCCCTGCTTACGTTCATTACTAAGATTTAAGTGGGTCTCAGTGTGACCTATCAGCTCCTATTCGAGGAGTAAAGCTGGTGGAAGATTTGCCTAAGGGCTTGAATTCAAGAGCCAAGTGCAGTTTTTATTTTAAGACATTTTTAGCTTATCTTCAGCATCCAGTACTGAGGTTCTTCAGGTTGCAAAATGCTTGAAATGTTGTTTAATTTCAAAATTACTTTCAGGGAATATTCTCTTCAAGCAGAGAAGGAGACACAAACCATTGTCTTTAGATTGTAACATTTCCTACCTGGTTCTCTGCTCTATATCAGTGTTTGTGAGACACCAGGAGGGCTTTAGGGACTTGGGGTCAGATCTGTAAAAACTCTGGACCATTCTACATGGGACATCATAAAGGCTCTACTAATCTGGATAGCAGAGTCTATCGGAAAGAAAATGTAATGAAAGAGCACAAAAAGCTCAGAAAAAGCACTTGCACAGGCTTCCCAGAGAAGTGGAGGAATCACTATCCCTGGAAGTGTTCCAAAACCATGCAGATGTGGTGCTCAGAGACACGGTTTAGTGCTAGGTTAATGACTCGACTTGATGATCTTAGAGGTCTTCTCCAACCTCAAAGCTTCTATGCCTGTGCTTGGATCCCACACTGTGCATTTCACAGCAGCTTGGCCAGTTCTTCACTTTTTATTTCAAGCCTGAAACAAGTCTGATCAAATCAATAGTGATAAATTTCCCTCCTGCAGAGGCTAAAACTGGTGGCAAGCCCCCAGTAGCCGGCGTGCCCAGTTCTGCGATCTGGTCAAGGCAGAGGAGACCTTGGGAAAAGCAACAAACAGAAGGGTTCAGGGGAGGTGAGGAGCTGACACTTGACTCCTCTGCTGCAAATCAAGCAGCAGCAGCACCTGCTTTGTACCCAGGGCACACCTGAGAGGGACCCTGTGGCCCTGAGCTGGGGATTGCTGGTGTGGGCAGGGAAATACAGGAGCTGCTGGCACAGATTGGCATCTCGCCTTCCAAGGTACACAGGAAAAAGGAAAAGAGTGAAGATCACATAAATCACTGCTGCTGTGGGGGACAGCTCCCTGAAAGGGGTCTCTTCTTTAGTCTGTGGGGCAGCAGTGGTGATAAAAGGCTAATAGAGATGGATGAATGTAATTGAGTGGTGTGAAAGAGAGGGGATGGGATGAAATGAAAGCGAAATGAAATAGGAAATGAAGAGGAATGGCAGGTGGGAGGAAGAAATTACATATTCCCCTGAGCAATATTTTAGGTTATGGGTAGTTTGCTTCATATCTAGGTGGGCCCCTAGCCCCCACTTCTAACTGAATCAAGGACAATAATCTGAGAAATGAAACAGATGAGAAATAATAGGAAACAGGTCAGTAACTTGATGCTCAAACATGTATTTTGTTTCTGATCAGACAAATTTGATCATATTGCTTCATGGTGGGGAAAAAAAACCATAACCTAACCATGAGTGTTGGATGAAAAGACGCCATATCCCAGTCTGTTAGGTGGGAAAGACCTTTGCATATTTCTGAATTAGGAATTAAAGGTACAAGTCAAACTAAGGTTAAAGGTTTAGCAAAGATCTGCAAAATGTGCCCATACAGGAATGTTTGTCAAAAATAAGGGTTTTCCCCCATGACTTAGCTCTCTGCATAGCATCCTCTCCCATGGCAGTGGTGCTCACACTCCCAGGTGAGACCAAGTTATTTGTGCTCCTCTTTGGCTAGTTCACCATTTTGCTGCTGGAAGGCAATGTGGGCTTTCTCCCCTCCAAGTCAGCTTTTACATGAAGAACATTCTCTCAGATGGTTGTCTCCAAAAAAATCATGACCTCCAAAAGAAGAACTGTTGGTCAATTTTTTCAGCCTGTCAGGGTTAAGCAGGACTATTTTCTATCTCTTCTCTCATCTGAAAGGCTCAGAGCAGCTTCTGCTATGGAGCCATGAGACCAAACTAAGGCAGGACTGTGTTCCTGTGGGACCAGGAGATGTTGGAGCAGACCTGAGGGTGATCTTCTAAGCATCAATGGTTTGAAAATCCCAGTTGAAGGGAGATGCACAAGTTCTGCTCAGTTGGTGCTTGCACATGATTGTCCATACCTGAATGCAGGTCCCCAATTCTGCTCTCTGTGATTCAGGGTCTGCTCTCAGCAAAACTTCACTGGTGTGAATCACAGATGAACCATCCTCAGTGATGACCTGAAATCCAGGAGCCCTCAGTTCTACCACCAGATCTGCTGCAGGTTTTCAGCATCACCTTGGGCAAGTCTCAGCCCTTTTGAGTTTCAGTTTCCTGCCTGGAAAGCAGAGGATTCAGTTCCTTTCCTCAGAGCAGCACGGTTCTATAAAGTACAAATATTTGTGAAGTTAAGTGCTTTGACTGTGTGAGCCTCTGAGAGAAGAAACCATAAATATGTGTCAGGCCTATGATCTGAATTCAAACCAGTGAACTAGAAAAAGTGTTGACAGCCTGAAACCAACTGCCCTGTACACACAACTCCTTCTGTCTACCTGAAAGATTATTTGTGGAATGTGTTTCTATTTTTCTCTGACAAAAAAAACAGAATACCAAGCAAAGAAGCATGACCCAGTTCTTTGTCAGGCAAGCTCTAAACCCTGCTTACTGAGATGTGACTGAGGTATTGATAAAAGAGAAGCTCATTTTAGGCCACAGTATTCATCCTGCCCTTGAAGAAGAAACAAAGCCTGCCACTTTCAGATGAAATGGATGTGCTTTTCAAGCCAAAGTATGTTTATCTCCTCCACAACTTCTATATGATCTGTAATTACATTTGGACCAGTCAGTGAAACAGGTAAGTGGCAAATGAGGAGAGTTATGAATGTAACTAATAATTTTATAATGGGAAAACATCCAAGCACTACACCACTGACAGTACCTGCAAACTCTGCTAATAGTCAATCAATAGGTCTGATAAGAGCATCACTCATCACAAACTGCTTCACCTTCAGCAATTTTTCATGGTCCTTTCTCTGTGCAGTGCTAGGTATGGGTGCACATCATGCTGTTCCTGGTGTTGGCCACAGGAGTGGACTTCCTCCAAGATTTTGTTTTTGGGTTTTTTTACATAGCATATAGTATATTCAAAACAATATCAAGTCATACCGCACTGAGCCTTTTATTACCAGAGATTTTTGGACAGAAGCACATAGTCTAAGTTTTCTGAATTAACAGGCAGATGGTAGCTACCTCTTTTTTTTGGTATTTTTTTCCAACTTGTACATTTTAGATTTACAGAACTTGATTTCACACATCTGAAGAAACACTGACATAAATCTAAATTTATCTTTGATGCATTTACAAATATTCTTTTTCTTTTTTTTTTTAATTTCCTGAAGTGTCTCTGTCTAGACTTCTGCCAAAAAGCAGGAACTTTCATTTTCTCCTCTGTTAACATAAATACCTTTTAACATTATGCAGAGAATGGCATGACTGTCACTTTCCCATGGGATATGAGGACCATTCACTCCATCACTGACAGACATCTGCTCTCCATTGGCCAGGATAAGTAGCTCTGACATCTTCCTGCTACACACTGATACCGTGAGTATCCCTGAAATGCAGAATATTTGTGACTCTAGGCTTCTTAAATTCTTTTTTATTATTGTTTTCTATGTGGTTCCCTGAAACAACGAAGGTTAGTTGCATCTGACTCTTAATTGGACTTCATGTTCTATCAGTCATTATTTTTGCAAAGGCCTTAATTGCCCTCTAAAACATTTTAATTAAAACAGCAATTTCTCGATGCTGTGCTTCACAAGTGGCTTTTTGCGGCAACTTCAAAGAGACGCAGATGTTTACTGAATTTGGTGGGGTGGCATTGGAGGCTGCCTACTGGCAAAGAAAAATTCATAAACATCTCAAAGAAACCTTCCTGTGGTAATGACAACATTTCCTTCTGACATTTTAGCAAGTCTAATATTTCCCAATCTCAACAGGCATATTTCATGGGCACGGCACAGCGGCGTTATCTGCTCACAGGATGAGCCACGGCAGCAGCTCTGCTGTGGGGCAAAAACCTCCCAGTGGGGATACCTGGGGCTTTGGCAAAGGGTACCAGAGGCCACACATGGGTTGGTTTGTGGGGCTCCTCAAACAGAGCATCACTAGGCTGGGAATAAGGAAACCAAAGTTCAGTTTCTGCTGGATTTTCCATAGCTCCCCAGTATGATTGTGGGAGGCTGTTGAGCTTTGTGTGCATCAGTTCCAGCTGGTACAAGAGTGATAACATGTCCTGGCTTTGAATGGACTTACCTGATGGTCTATCTCCTAGTGCACAAAGGAGTGCTTGAGGAGGTCTTGGGGTTTATAAAGAGCTGTTTGAGTAAAATTCAGAAATGCTAGGTGTTTGTTTTGGAGGTGTTTCTCTTTTCTAGTGGCAGCTGACCTTATAATCAATTTGGGGGTAAGCAGGCAGGCAGGCAGTGTTCCCCTCTGAACTGAGATGATGGTACTGGACAAATGGCCATGGCAGACTACATCTAAAATATAAGTAGGGTCCAGGTATCTTCTGTGGTTTGGACAGGTGGCTGTCCCCAGAAAACACCCAGCCTGTCCAGCTGAGCCACCAGGGAGGGTGGTCTCCATGTGCAAGGATCACTATCGCAAGCGATGGTGAGGCTCACACTCCTTTCTGTGCACAGAACCAGAATTCTTAATGCTGGAAATGACCTCTAAACTCATCAAGTCCAACTGTTAGCCTCACACTGCCATCTTCACCACTAAACCATGTCCCCAAGTGCCACATTGAGGCCTCTTCTTGAACATTCCATGGACAGTGATTCTATCACTTTCTGGGGCATCTGTTTCTTCCCTGGGTACTCTTCACTTACATTTTTGAAGGGGGATAATAGAAGTACTTGGAAACAGCTTATCCATTTCCACTGTGAGCACTGGGAAAAGATCAGCATGGAAAGCCAGCATGGAATATGGTGTGACACGTCATGTAGCTGCTTTAATCTGCATTGTAATTACAGTGACAATTTCTGCCTCTTGAAGCATCAGGATTGAAGTGGTTACCCTGAAGGAGAAAGAGACTCAGTGGGAGAATTTCAACCAAATCTAGGATGGGAAGTGCAGCACTTCCTCTGCATTGGATTAAAAGTGATCAGCATGGCCAAAGGCATCCTGTGAGAGACAGGTAAGCAGGCTGAAAGGAAATTGGAAATATTAAAGGGATGAAGCTGGACTGAACAGAACTAGTTTTACAATTCCTTATTCCTCCTTCATTTGGTAGCATTAGGCAGACTGAAGGGTAGATTGTGCAGACTTATGCGTGACAGCAAGACACTTTTCCACACCAATAAACCCCCTGAAATTAATTGGATTGCTCACAAAAGTGCCTGGGAATGTGAACTAGGCTCGCACATTTCAGCCCTCACATTTGATCTTTCCTCAGCAATGCCAGGGCCAGACTGCCTGGTGAACAGCTACAGCTCAGCCAGCAATGGGAGTTCAGCAGTGACTGGGTCAAGGTCTCTGTGGACACATCCTTGCTGAGGAGCATCTCAGATTAGCTGAATTCACCATAGCAAGAAACAGATTGAAAATAAACTGAAGGAAACTATTCTGAAAGAGAAGAGATCAGCCACATGTTTGTGCTTGCCACAAACTGCTGGGCATTTGCTATGCCATGGAATTGCTCATGTGAATGCTTTTAGCAGGTGGCAAATGCTCTCAGTGAGAATTAGCCTGGCCTGCAATGAGGGAAACCTAAATTTAGGCAGTTCTCCCATGTGTGCTGTGGGGTAAGAGCACACAGCCAGGGGTCCACAGAGGCATGCTTAAGCTGAGGTGCCTGTTCACCAACTGCAAATGGGCTCCTGAAACACCAAACCATATGAAAAACTCCCCTCATGTGCCAGTCTGGAAGGAAGTAGCTTTGTTGTTGTTTCAAAGAATTAGTGAGCCAACAATGCAAAGCTTTGGAGGTGCTTACTGGGTTTTTACTGGAATCTCTAGGAGCTATACAAAGTCTGAAGACATTGTATGTACAGTACATCTTTAATAAGAAGGGAGCTCACAGTCTACCAAACTCTGCCAAATAAACTTTTAATACATACTGTACTTCACTCAGTAGTTGTCCATCTCTTCTTCATGGAATATCTAACAGCTCTAAAAATATTTTCCTGGAGGAGGATAGAATTATCATTGTTATATATCAATCAAGTATGGTTAATGAAGCAAAGCCAGCATGCTAGTATTGCACAAGGGGAAAAGCCTCCAGAACACAAAGTGGAACAACAAATGCCCTCAAAATTCTGCCGAAGGGAACAGGAAGCTCTGGATGCTGCATCGGTAGGATTCGTGTAGCTCTTAGGCGTCCTTGTACCACAGCACGTTTGCTTTGCCTCTTCACTGCCACATTTCTCTCTCAAACAGGTAGGGAACTTCCAGACCATTGCAAAAAAGGAAAAAAAAAATACAGCAGCTGCAGCAAAGTGTGGTACTATTCAATTTCTTGAAGAGTGAGGCTTTTATTTCAAAATATCATATATTAATATATATATATTTCTATATATATATATATATACTTTAACTGGTATAAAGTAAATTGTAGATCCAAACTTATACTGTTGCTTGTACTTTGCAATCTCAGAAACTTTAGCAAAGGAACCACTTTCTTCATTTTTTATTTTCAGCTGTCAAAAATCAGGGCCATTATTCCACCGAATCCTTTCTTTCACACAGTAAAGCCACTGTTGTTGTCTGGTAAACAGTCAAAGTGCAAATAAGAAATCCATTTGGCTTGGAAATGCTGAGATGGTTTTAAACTTTCAATACTTTGTCCTCATAAATCAGCAGGGCTTTCACTGTCTCCGTGCAGACGTGGGCGCTCTGTTAAGTCCTTGGGTGGATCTGCAGTGAGAAAATGGGAAAGAGTCAGTTATGCATAATATGTTATTTTTTAAATATAGTCTTTTGGAAAAGAAAGGCTCTGTGGGATATAGCTGATTGATATAGCTGAGTTTGAATGCAATACCAGAGGGGTGTGTGTCTTTTAGCACTGCAGGGGTGTAAAAATATGCAAGAGACAGATCCTGAGCAAGATCCTGCCTCTGCCTTGGGAGAGATTGGATGTGCTTTAACCACCTGGGCTGGTGGTGCTGGACATCACAGAATGTCTTGGTTTGGCAGGGACACCTTTCACTACCCCAGGTTGCTCCAAGTTCTGTCCTTGGACACTTCTAGGGATGAGGCAGCCACAGCTTCTCTGGGTAACCTGTGCCAGGGTCTCACCACGCTTACAGGAAAGAATTCACTCCTAATATCCAATCTAAACCTCCTGTCTGTCAGTCTGAAGCCATTCTCCCTCATGCTGTCTCCTAATGCTCTTTATAAGAGTTTCTCTCCGTTTTCCTTGTAGGAGCCCTTCAAGCAAGAAGGACAAGCCAGGACAGATTCACCCCATCCTTCCATCCTCCCCTTCCCAGAGTGATTCCAGTGACTTCTGCTGGACAAGACAGGCAGGAGCATCCATCCACCTTTCAGGTTTGTTTGGAACCCTCCAACCCCCTTCCCCAGAGGGCAGGGCCATAGCAGCTACTCCATCTACTCACTTTGTGTGAGATAACACAAAACCCATCCTCTCCTTGTGACCACCACCAAAACTGATCTGAGTGCTGCACTAATGCTGCAAGGGGAAACACCAATGCCCAGGAGTTTTTTTAGGCTGCTAAATTAGGAACAACTGTCCAACAGCAGAAATAGTGCTCTCAAGGAAATGCTTTTGTTATGTTTTTGCTGTTCTGGTTCACCCAGGTGAATACCACAGGGGTTCAGCCCTTTGCCAGGCAACTGGGTCAGCAATGAAACTCACGTTGATTTGAATATGGTCAAGCTTGGAATTAAATCAGGGTTACAGATTATTATCTAACTATAAATTATTGTATCTAATTATAAATTATTAAACACAGCAGTAAATATTAGAGCAAGAGAGATTTACATGAGATCCAGACAGCTCAAACTGAATGACACTGAATCCCACCACTTAAACCTGAAACAAACGGTTTAAACCAATGGTTTAAACAAATGGTTTAAACTTCAAATCAGATTAAACTGGTCAAAACAGGATAAAAATGGTAGACATCAGTTTAAATCAGTTCAAAACAAATCAAACCTATCAAAACCAGTTCAAACTGCTCAGAACCAGTTCAGATGGGTCAAAAAAACCCTGGTTAAAACTGATCAAACCAGGCTGCAGCACAAGGCACAGGCTGAGAAACTGGAGAGGGGCTTTGAGCTGGGCTCCTCTGCCCATTCCCAGCTGACCAACACAATGATTTCCATGCTCCCGAATATCAGCAGCATCCAGCCTGAGATGCTGCTCTCCTATTTCCACTGGTGGCAGTTTCTGTGCTGAAAGTGGCAAGGGGACCTCCAGCAGGTCCTAGCACAGCTCCAAGGGCCCCACATTTTTAAGGAAAGCACTGGAAGTTGTTAAATAAAAAAAAAAAAAAAAAAAAAAAGGAGTGACAAGGGATTAAATGAACTTTGAAACTGCTCCAAAAATTGAATGACAATATTATTTCCTTCCAGTGTTTGTCACCTGCCTGACCATCAATAGAAAACAAATCAATTTAAGGAAGCTGTGAGCTTTAGAACTTTGGCTTTAAAAACTTAATTAGTGACATATGCTAAAGGGCTAAACACAGAAATAAATACATGAAAAGGAAGCAATGAAGAATATGCTGGTAAAGACTTCACTGAGTCTGTTGTCCACCTCTTTCTGACATTAATCAATATTAATCACATGTGAGACCCAACTGAAGTTATGCACTAGCCTAGAAAATGATATATATTGTGTATATCCATGTATTCAGAAATATATAAAAAAAATATATATATGTATATATTTAAAAACATACATATATGTACATATATAAAAACATATACATATGCTTATATGTGATTTAATTTACCGTGGGTCTGGAAGAATGTACTAATGGGTACCTTAATCCCAAGAGTCATAAATGGGAATGTTTTCCTGGTCAGGACAGCAGCTAATGTAAATGTATTTACTGTAAAGAAAAGCCTTCATTAAAACAGTTTACAGCCTATGGAGACTGGCTATATTCTTCTGCCTCACCATCACAGAGAGAGCTGGATGTTGACTGATTTGTCTTGTTTCTTCTGCTTTTTTAACTTCCTTAACTACTCAAATTAGACACACATGGCCCAGTCTTGGAAGCTGGATTGTGGTCAGGGCAGATTACATTGTAATCTCGTTCTCTGCTGCTGTTTGAGATGGCGAAACAAAATGGGAGAAAAAAAAAAAAAAAAGCCTGTTTCAGGATCTGATTGCTTTCATTATTTTATATTTATGTTCTAGAGTTGACACAGTGGTAGGGATTGGAGCAAAGTTCCAGGGACTAAGAAGCAGAATTTCTCCTTAGAAAATGCAAGAGACAGTTGCTGAGCACATCATGTCATGTTGCCTTTGTCAATTGGGTTCTGTAATGATATTTTAAAGCAACAAAGCAAAATTCTACTGGAAGCAGCACCATAAGGTACTCCCCTCACAAGCTAATTAAAATAACTCCTGTGGGTAAATGAAGAAATATTTTTTCAGTTATGAGCACTCACTCTGCAAGTATTTAATTCAAATGAAATACAATAATGCATACTGAATAGATTGGACCATACATCTGCATATTAATGAAGCTCCTAAATTTCTAGCAATCACTTCCATTGCCTTAAACTAGTTTATATGATGAGGACTGGGGGAGTTAAGAGAAGGACAGCTTCAGTGAAGAAATAAAATGCAATTCCTCAATTATATAACTTGTAGACAGATTGCAGAAGGGCTGAATTATTGTATAAGATACTTCATGCTGCTTCTCAGTTCTACATCACTTTCTTCCATTTTAACTCCCCACTTTCCTCACTAGAAAGGACATGTAGTGAATTTAAAAAATCTGGGATTTTTAAAATTTAACTGCAAGGCACATTCATTAGGAAACAGCCTTCCAGTGGTGCTGCAGTGGAAGAGATCAGCTGTGGGCACAGACAGATTTGCAGGAACAGCACCACAGAAGGAAACTGAGTCAGGGAATCCCAGTTCCCTCCATCTTTCCTTCCCTTTTTCTGGGAGGTGACAAAGGGATCACATGGATCTTGTTTTTGGGGGCCACTGACTGCTTCCTACAAAGAAAACCTCCTAAATCAGTAGGTGTCCTGATAATTTAATGTGTTGGTGTGGCAGAAGGCTCTGCTCCAGAAATGAGGGTTGCAATACAAATAATTCATCCTGGGGTAGGTCCTGTGGAGGGAAAGAAAAGGATTCAGGTGCCAAAGGGATCAATTAGGGTAAAATCTCCTCCTTCAACAGGAAGGCCTAGAAGGCAAGAAAAATGACTGGAGTTAGGATTGGAGAGAAAGGAAAAAGTCAGGAAATCACAACACTATGCTGCACATTCCTGTGAATTAGCAGCTGGGCATCAGTATGCAGAATTTCTTATCAAACAGGGAAAAAATCTTGAAAATTTACTCTTTTTCACTTAGCAGATTTCAAAAGCCATTTTCCAATTCACAGAAAATTAAAATCTACATATTTATAAAAGCATTTTGAGTTGACAATCGTGTAATTTTCTTGGAAAAAAAATTCAATTGTGATATGAAAATTGGTTAATTAAAATTTTTGAATACAGGTATAGGTGACAGTTTGAAGACAATGGTTGTGAAATAATCACACAATGCAGAAGAAAAGCTAGAGTCTATTCCTGAAAAACACTTTTATTCCATAATAATCCCATAGTGGGAGTTTAGGCAGCTCATTCACACCCTCCCTCTGCCTGTTCCCGGCACAGTGTAGTGAAAGCTGTTGTCACCTGTTGGCCTGTGCTATCTGAACCTGCAGCATCTCAAGAGCTGTCACTGGTGAGTTCATGGGGCTGGAGCTGCTCTGAAGTGAGAGCTGCAGTGCCAACAGAGAGCTGAGTCCTCTGCTCCAAAGCACTTGTACAGATGTGCTAATCCAGATGTGGCCTGGAACAGCCAAGGAATGGGTTTAGGATCCAGCAGATCTCTCTGAGATGATGTTCTTCCCTTTAGCCACCAGAAAGGGACTCAGGGATGTGCATTAGGGGCATTTTGAGGTGACAGTATCTCTAAGAAAGTGACCTGGTAATTCAACATGCTGATTGCCAGGCCTGGACCCAGCTGACCAGCCTGATACATCTGAATTTTCACCCAGTTATGGCCAGAAGCACTGGGTGATCATGACAATGGTCTTTAAGACTTCCAGCAGGCATGATGATGGAAAAGGCATGGGGGAGCAGTCATTAGTGATTCCCTTTCCTGTTAAAACCTCCTGGGTGCAGACAGAAAGGAAACTTACTCTGGTGGTCTTGATTTTATTGCCAGTTGCACACATCCATCCAGAATTATCAGGCAACGTCTTACATTCCTCTCCTTCTAGGCAGGGCTCCATCTCACACCACCACTTCCCAATCACTATAGAAGCTAAAAGAGAAAAGACAATGTTCACAACTGTGCTACAATGACCAAATCTAATTAAATAATATCTCAAGGGTCTAACACTGCAGTTAAAAGGCAGAGCGTCCCTTCAACTGGAGTTTAGCTGCAAGGATTTCACATTTAATTACTTGTTTGGCATCCTCTATTGCCAAAGACAGTGCACTGCTTGCTACAGCCTCCTCACACAGGAGATCCTGTGTGCTCCTCTGCTGTGGCTGCAGGGAATGCTGTGATGGCAAAAATTCAGCTGCAGACCAAAGGACCATCCATGCTCACAGCCCCTGTCCCTGAGTGCCCATCTGATTTTCACAGGCGTGTACAAGAACAAGGCAAGTCTGAAGAGACTGTCCTCAGAATATTCTTCAGGACTTCTGGTTCAGTGTACTCCACATAAAACTATATCTGTTTTGCTTTCAGGACCTACACCTGGATTTTTTAACCAAAAATCTATCCAGAATTACTTGAAGCCATGGAGACTTTTGGCTTTCCCAATATGCCATCACAACTAGAAACAGAGGGTAAGGTAACTCTGCAGCAGAAGCTGCTTGTTGAAACACAATTATGAATTTTATAGAAACCATACTATCTCTAAAAGTAACTTTTAATTTCCAAATATTTAACATTGTAAATAATGGCAGGGTTTGGACCCAGTTGTTTGAATTTAATTGGCACATATGTTTACAACCTTGAATGTACCTTAATGAAGTTTCTTGCCTGGGAATTGGTATCTGACTATATCCTTAGCTGTATCTTAATGACATTTTTTGTCTGGGGATTTTGATAAACTTTAGCTAACCTTGCAAGTGTGACGAGTTGGCTCATGAGTGGTTCTTTCTGTGGCTTGCTTTCTCTGGCAAGAATTAATTTCATGGTTGCACTCAGGAAGCCTGTCAAAGCTTTCTGCACAGTCACTCAAAGAGAGATGCTTAACCCATTCATATCATCCCTCATGGCTGCTTCAAGCCCACAAAATACCTTTGAAGCAGCTGTCTTATACATTTATATAGTAATATATACACACACCAGCTGACTGGCATTCAGCTCTGGAAATGCCCTGTTGTACATGCATTGATTTAAGGACATTACAGAGCTTATAATTAAGTTCTTCAATATAAAATAGAATAGAATATTTCAGTTTGAGGGGCCCTACAAGGATCATATAGCTCTCAGTGTTGTCTTTCCTGGTTCTTCCCACAGCTTATATCTGATTTTTATCACATAATATATCATTTCTCCATATATACAAGACACAAAAAAAGCCCTTGACACCTGTGCTGGCAAAGCAGTTTAATGATGCTACTCACACACCTGTTTCAGAAGGATAGCATTAATGCTGCTAAGAGCAGAGAAAAAAAATCTCTCTCTTTTCTATGCATGAAAAAGCAAGAGGGCTGAATCTGTGCTCTAATAATAGACTGTGCAGTGGGCAAACTGAAAAACTAAATCCTGCTAAATACTGGCCTGCACAGCAATCATCAGAACAGAGCATCCTCACGATGTGTGAGAAGAATCCTGTGACATGGAATCAAAAGTGATGATCAGGATTATGCACTAGGAGCAGTGCTGTAGCATTAAATAACTCCAGAGAAGGATCCTACAGTGCAAGGTACTAAACCCCACAAACCTGAATGCCCTGGCCTGGAGTTTACCATGTAAAATAGAGATTTGAGGTGAATGCAGACTGAGGGGCAGCATGGAGAGGCAATGCTGCTCATAGAAATTAAAATGATCTCACTACTTTTTAATGCTGTTAAATGCAGCCCAAGTATTCAGATCTTGACCTTGAAAAATAATCAAATGCAGAGTCAGTGCTGAACTCTAATGGCAACTGACTCATGTAGTGGTGTACAGGTTTTAGTATATACATACATGTTATTATTGATTTATGATCACAGTGCAGTTACAGCCAAGTGCCATCAGTGAGCACCCTCACCTGGCCTGAGCAGGTCCTTTTATAATGGAGGAAAGTAATGGGAGAAATTTGAAGATGAAAAACTCCTCTTTGTTTCTAATCTGTATGTAGGCAAAATCCTTTTTAAGTCTGAAGCACTACAAAGCTCACTGTGGTCTAGTCCTCATCCCCTTACCATGGCAGGGGCATCCAAAACCCAAAGAAAATTACTTTCTAAATCTTGTGTTTATAGGTTTTCTCTTCTATTAAGAGCCTTTTAATCTTTAGGATCAGTTGTCTTTCTTGGGTACTGCTGATCCTTTGAGTTCTACTTGATTTCAAAGTTTTACACCTCCAGCTCGTTCAAAGAAGGGAGGAAAACACTTTAAAATGAATCACAGTTTGCAGCACTTGAGATTGGGCCCACCTGTAGGAGGAGGGGAGAAACCTTCCTCAGGGAAAGGATTCAGCTTTTCTATGTTTAGGTTATGTCACTTTGAGATGAGCTGAAGCAGTTGGGTCAAATTGCTCAAATTAAGATGCTCCCCCTCAGGGTGGTTTTTATTCAAGAATTCCCAGATCCTGAGGAACCTGAGCTTCTCAGTGACCCAAACCACTCATCCTGGGTGAGAATTAGAGATCCCTGTTAATCACCAGCAGCACAGGCTGTGAGTGCTCACATCATGCTGAATTAGACACCTGTAGCATTCTGGAGTGTTTCTCACTGTGCTCCTCTCACTGTCTGGGGAATGCACAAGCACAGGAGTTTCTCCATGCAAGGCTGAATTGACTGAGACAGATCCCTCTGCCATGGGGAAAGGAAAAGGATGTGGAACAGAAGAGCTTTGACTATTCCTGCTTTGCTTGTGTTTAATTCAGTGGGTTTTTTTTTTTCCATGACCTTCTAGGTTAAAAAAGGGATTGTTTATATCCGAACTATTTTCAAGCAAATGTCTCTTTTATAAGAATATTTAACTCTTAACATATCACCCATGGAGCTGGGAACAAAAGCAACTTTCTTCAGGAAATTCATGAGGTTTCTTTTTCAGCCTAAATAATGCTTTTCTAAAATCTTTGTTTGCAAAGCCATGGAATAATTTTGATCAAAATATTTAACTTTTGATGTATTTAGTCTGCATGGATTAACGCACACAAAAAGAATTTGGTTAAAATGGCATTTGCAAATCATGGGCTCCAAACAAATAAACTACAAATAAGAAATCTGAAGATCAGATAGAATACAGTGAAAAAGCAATAGAATAGCTTATATTTTATCATGTTTACACAATTCTATTGCATTTTAAAATACATTTGTTCCCAAACATAATGCCCAAAGCCTTAGGCAGCTGCAGGGAACTGCCAGTTTAAGTTGGATTCAGCCTTCAAAGTTCACAAGAACCTTTGGAGGTTGCACAAGGGTAGTGACCGTGCTCTGATTTGCTCCTGTGTATCATCTAGAACACAACATTTGATGGATGAAGGCAGTGGCTGGAGAAAAGTTTTCCCCTTGAATTTCAGCATCAAAATATTCTATTAAGGGGCAGTAGAAATGCACTGAACACCTTCAAATATCTACACCTAAAAGATCAAATCAACATGGAAACATTAATTATTCAATCATCCTCCTCTTAAGTCAAACGAAGTTTGTACATAATACACACTCCATTTGATTAAAGATGCCTGTTGAAACCCCTGAATTTATTATGTGTCACATTTCTCAGTCTTCAAGTTCTTGCATTAAACTGAAGCTACTCAGTTCCTCAAAGCTGTTTTACAGGTGGTTAACAGGACATGGACAGAGAAAATGGGCACACACAGCCCGGATACCCACAGGCAATTGCTTCTGTTATTTTTGCTACTCCTGTCTGTAGAGAAAATGCAAATTATTTTTGTTTTGTTTTGCAGATAAAATTCTCCTTAACTTTTCTGCATTTGTATTTAGGAAATTGCTTTAACAATATGACAGAGTCCATATGGCAAAAAGTATAAAGACATTATATTTAACAATGTACCAATAAGACCATTCTCACAGAGTAACAGATAACTTTAATTCATGTTTATGGAATACCCTGAAATATGAAACAGAGCAAAGTATCATCATGCATTTTTCAACAGTTTAGAGGGAACATGCTATGTATTAAAATGTTCCAAGATTGCTTCTGCAGTTGCCATTATAAAGCCTTAACAGCTCTCTTTTTGTCTGTGATAAAGTGGGCACGTTTTGTTTATATAGAAATAGAATACAAAGGAATGGAGATATTAAATTGTGGTTCCTCCTGGTCATAGGTGTTGTGTTCCTGCAAGGAATAAGCAGCTCATTTTCAAAGCCAGTATGACACTCATTGCAGGATGGGAAAGTTTTCCCTGTAAGTACAGAGCATTCCGTTTTAATCTCGTTTCCACCAGCGAAGATTGATATAAATAAAATTTAAATAGAGAACACATTTCACAGATGTCAGAAGTGAAAAAGACTTTGTCAGCTTAATGAAAAGATATCAATTTTCTCCACTTTATTCAATATATTGTGAGTCATTTTCTAAATGGATTAGATTAAAGGGAAGTTCAAACTCCCTGTGAGAGATTCTTGCACCAATGGAGATTTTGGCAATAGCAACAGCACAGAGGTGGGTAAAATATTTCAAGTAATTTGTCTTTTTTTTTTTTTTTAAATAAAGGATATAAACTAGAATAGGAAAAACTGTAAACCTGTGCTCACCTATTCCTTATACAGCAAAATCTCAGAGAATTGAATGAGACATGCAGTTTCTCTTAGTTTATTGGGATGTCATGGGGAGCAGGATGAATTACAGGGGTGGGAGCACACTTTTTGGGAGGATGAGAAAACTGGACTGAAAGAAAGTGTCATTTAAAGGGTTATGTATTTCATAAACAGACTGAGATAGCAGCCACTCTGGGAGCTGTAGAGAAGAAATCTGATAAGTTAAAGAATACAAATCCGAAACAAAAGATTTCAGGTTGAATATTGCTATCTGGGAGAAATGTAGGATGTTTCCTACAGGGAGTCCAAACTATCAAACTCTCTGCTTTAATTCAATCTTACTCAATTTTAGAAGTATCAATCTAATGCTCCTGCAGTGCAATGCTTCACAGACTTTGATAACAGACCTCTCATAGCTCTGGGAAAATGGACATTTCTCCTGTTTAAAATACAAGCACAGTGCAATCAGTTTAGCAAGTGGTGTCTCACATCTCTAATTGCCTTAAATTCAGTCTTGCTGAGTTAATTCAATATTTTTTAATTGTAGTAAACATTAAAAAGACATCAGCAACCTAAACTGCCTTTTTTTTCCCCTGAACACGCTGATCTTTGTGATATTCTCCAGGCTTTTAAAAAATGATCTATTAATTCACTGATAGAATTGAAAGAATTGAAGATCTTAATTTTTTTCCATTCAGAATTCCTGATTCTCCATTGCAAAATATTCAGCTGCTAGTGTAAGATATTTTTAAGAGTGTATTACATGTCTGAACAATGTTGTGGGCTGCACCATTAAATATGAAAGGGCAGATTAAATGCAAAGAATCCATGAACAATTTCCTTTTAATACGTGCATAAACCAGCAAATAAGGATGCTAATTCAACAGCATGGGAAGCCTCACTAGAGAAAAAACACTTACACTGCAATTGCCTAGCAGTCAACACACTTATATTAAATTAGGAAATTAGTAAATTAGGAAAAATGACATAAACACATTGTGTGCATCCCTCATAACAATGTGACCAATAGAGGTGGTGGTGGCTAATGGCCTGAGAAGGAGAAACTCCCAAGGTTTGTTTAATCCCAGCGCTGCTTCTCATTTTCTCTGTTCCTACAGGTAAATCACCTCCTTGCTATACCAGTTTTCCATTTCCAATTTTATTTATTTAAAGGATGAGTTATTCTTGCTGTGTTGCCTTGTATGTTGCCCTCTGTCTCTTCTGTCCTGCTGAACTTTAACACTGAACTGCAGCAGTTTGGGAGTGACATTTTTTTTCTCCAATTGTACAGCTTGAAGAATGGGTTTTTCAGGTACTCTGAAAATAAATTATAACATTAAAATGATGTGAAGTGCAGTCAGAAAGTCCTTAAGCACATCCCTGCCTTTGAGCTGAATGGAGATGTTCTGTTAAGGAGCAAATTTCACATAAAAAACCTTAGATTTTGCCAAGGAATTTCTTGCCCTCAGTGCTGTTCAGATTGGGAGCGTCAACTCCTGCAGCTTTGTCATTTTTCCATGTCCTTTTGTTTGATTCTGGAAAAAACTGCTGCTCAGACATGTGGCTGAGGGGCTCCCACAGCTGAAGTGGGACCAGGATTCCTCATGGGCATCACCTTTGTGGTGAGTGAATGTGAATCTTCACTTCCCTGAGTCCATTGACAGTGACAGCACCCAGGTCCTTTGGGCACCTATAAAGTGTGCCCAGCTGTCCAGGGGTAAAACACTGATTTATTGGCACACAGAGTTTAAGGAGGACTGTAGAATTTGCACAACCATTTGCTCAGTTGGAAGGTCTCAGCAGCAATGACAAGGAAAAGAAACTAAAATGTTTCTCAGCCGCTCACAGTTCAACTTGTGAGATCTTTTCAAAGTCTGGGATTTTAGGAAATACAAAAATGAAGCCAGCAAGAGGCTGTCAGGCTGGGAGGCCTCTTGTGGCACTCCTTCAGGAGATGCCAGCAGGTCCCAGGCCAGTTGTGCTGGCAGCTGGCTCTCAACCCTGTTCCCATTTGATAATCCTGTACTCAAAAAGTGTGGGAGGCTTTTTTAAGCTGTAATTATTCCACATTCCACTGAACTCAGACATGACTAAAGCTTGACACTTTTGCTCTGAAAGTCATGGATCATAGTTGATATTCTAACAGGAGCTCAGCACATTATCTATCAGGAAACTGGATTTCTGCAAAGGAAAGGGAGAGCAAGCCTCAACAAAACAGATTTTTGCAGATATCTGTGGCACAGAGAAAGGACACAAAATGATAAAATAAATCACGTATGATAAACTTGTCTCCCCAAAAGTGCATAGTGTATTCTATGACCTTCCAGAGTGCTAGAACACAGTCCTATATTTTTTCTTGGAATTTCCTGAATTCTTGCACAGCAACATACATCCAAGACAAGCATCAAGCTGCCAATTTTGTTTATAGTTTAAGGTGTGTGAGTTTATTGGTGGATGACATAACCTCTCTGCAAAGGGAGTGAGGCATTTCAGATCAACCTGCTTGGCACTAATGAGTGCTAATGAAGCTGATGAGAACATGAAATCCAACATTCAGGGAGCTGATGAGAATGCAGGTGACTGAGGATCCCCTCCCAGCCTGTCTGGGGTTCCTTTGTAGGTTAGGGACACCCATTCCTTCTATTTATTACTAAAGTTTGGAACTGAATCCACTCTTCCCTACAGAACAAGGCTGACTGCAGGCTGCTAAAGCATTTCTGCAATGCAGCAACGTTATTTATACCCTCTTTGAATGGCTTCAGATAACTCAGTGAGAGTTTAATCTTATTGTCATATATTTAAGGAAATGCCAAAGAAATGCAACATATTTATACATATTTGGAAAGACAATAGGAAACTACCTATAAATATTCACAGACATGTTTTTGACCGGAGTTGAGAACTAATCAAAGAACTCTCTCTATGCAATGGTAATCTTTCAGGAAGAATAATTCATTAATAAAGTAAATGAATGAGTTGAAATGCAGAGAGAGAAGTGCCAGGCTGTGAGATGAAGATTAGGGGGGTACACAAAGGTTTGTGGGTGGACTTGGAGTGCTGTGCTATTCCTCCAGTGGCTGCTGGGATTGTAAATCTCATGTATATATACAAAAATATATATGTAAATATATATATGTAAACCAATAATCTGTGTTTAGTGTGATATCCAACAGTTACTGGAGAAGCAGGGGGAAAAAAAAACCCTCAGTTTTTGCAGAATTCAGACCAAATCTGGTGTCTGTAAAAGCTGCCATTTGCTCAAACATGAGCTCCTGTGCTGTTGCTGTTGGGTTTGGGGATGTGGAAGGGAAAAGCTGTGAAATGGGCTCGGGAGAGTGAAAGTCTATTGTGAAATTCTGACTGAATGAGGTGCCAGAATCACAGCCTGGCAGCAAAGCATTCTATGAAGGAACACTGGAAATGAATAAATTATATAACTGTAATGCATTTATAAGGCATAAAAAAGCATGCATAATATATTGGAGGGTTATCAGTTATGAAATTAAATTCTGGTGTACCACTTGGGTATAAATTGTGTTTTACCAAATACATGTTACCAGAGAAACTCTTGTTAACAGAGAAGATTCCTGTAACACACAGCAAATTCCTCCATCTAATCTACAGAAATTAATAGGGTATAATGTGATTATGTGTCATTAGTCAAGGAAAAACACCTTTGTTTGTTAGGTTGGGGGTTTTCGGTTTGGTTTTTTTTTTGGTGTATGTTTTCCAGTGAGAAATGGTTTTTGCTTTGGCTTTCCTTTTGAAATGCAAGCTATTATACTGTCCCTCTCCTCCCCTGTGAAAAAGACTAAGTGCTTTAAAGGTCCTGGCAAAGAATGCCCAGAGCAGCTGTGGCTGCCCCTGGATCCCTGGCAGTGTCCAAGGCCAGGCTGGACAGGGCTGGGAGCAGCCTGGGACAGTGGAAGGTGTTCCTGCCATGGCAGGGGGTGCAATGAGATGGGCTTTAAGGTCCCCTCCAACCCAAACCATTCTGTTCTGTATTTCTCCTAAAATCCGGATGTCAATGAGTCTTTGGGAAAAGAGACTGCAAAGAGGTGTGGAGTGCATGAAGCCATCTGCTATTCTCCCCTTAAAAGAGGGTAATAATCAGAACTGGAAGATTCTTGGAGCAAAATCCCAGCAAAGGGTGGGAGCAGCCCTTTGCTGGTGTCTGTAGCCACCAGGTATTCCAGTCCAGCTACAGAAATTTGTTTATTCAGCTCTCCACCAGCCTAAGCCCACCCTGCAGAGGGTCAGGTGCCCTGTGCTCTCATTGCAGGGATGATTCCAGTGAAAGGAAAGCCAAGGGAGGTTTCATTGTTCAAATGATGATACCCTGAACTTGCACGTGGTGTTTGCTGATTTATGCACAGAGGTACTGAAAGGTAGAGCCTGCAAAATTCCTGAGGAGGTGGTTTGGTTAACTTGCCATTATCTCAGCTGGGAAAAGACAATAAGGTCCAAATTCTCTTCCATGAAGTGGGAATTGCTGTGGTAGAAATAACACACCTTTAGAGCACTCCTAGCTCCACAGTCCAGAAGAGCACACTTTAAAATCTGTGTGGAGGAAGTTGTTTTCAAAGGTCAAGTGAAATGAGCCAACCAGAACTACACAAGGTAATTACTGATTTATTAAAGGTGTTGTATTCATTCAGCTATCTTTGTTCTGTGATGTAAGACAAGTCTAATTTTGTTTCAGAGATTAAAGGAACATTTGTTTTTTTGTAAACAAATCCCTAGCTGCTATTACAAATTACATCATGCATAATCTTGACATGATAGATTGGGAGATATTTCAGTGCAACAATGCCAGTGCAATTGGAACAAGAACTGCAAGACTGAACAAAAATTGATGAATTGAGCACATGATATTTTGTATTTCATATCATAGCTTAATTACTGCTTCAATATGCATGGAATAAGAGAAGTAACTCAATTATAAAAGCTTATCAGCAACACTTACAAACAGTGAAATTCAAGTGTGGATATTAAACTGACCTTAACTGACAAGCTTTCCTTTGAAATTATGTTTTCCTTCAGTGCTCATAATGCTTATTTACTCTGAGACCTTTTACAGAGCTAAGAAGTCTTTTAATGGGCACTTGAAATTTCATGGCCACGCTGCTATTGGCACAACTCATGTCTTTTTGCCTCCATTCAATTTAACTCTGAGTTGTATTATTTTAAAAGATCAAAACTCACTACCATTCACTGTGATATTTTTCCTCTTTTTTTAAATTTTTTTTACCCTGAAGAGGACCTGGATTTCACTTCCTCTAAGTAACTCTTTGCTATTAACAATTTATACAATGACCTTACCCTGTTGTCCTTAGAGGGAATAATCCCGAATTTATACAAAGATCATTTTTTCCATTGTAATGCACAAGATGTGCTCCTGAAAAAATAAGAAGGTGGAAGGAGCTGTGAGCCTCAGACTCCAGATACTCCAGGAATCTCATGCCCACTCTGCTCAGGTGATTCTCAGCCCTAAGCTCTGCTCTCATCATTACAAAAGGGAGTTTGTTTTTCACAACATCTGTCCTTGTTCTACTTGATCTCATTAATGCTCATGCAGAATGAATGTACGTGCAGCCTGAGCGTGCCCAGCCCAAGCTCTTCACAATTAGGAGCATGAATTAGTGGAAAAGGTTTTGCAGAATGTGTTCAGCTCTGCCAATTGCAAAATGTATGCAAGCAGGAGCCCTGCAAAGAAAAATAGCTAAACAAAGACACTGGGAATTGCTATAGTTACCAGAAAACTGAATAGAAAGCTTTAGATGAAATTTTATGATTTTTTTTTTAATTTTTACAATACTCCCTTCCTCCATCATTTTAAAGCACTTTAAAACAGAACAAGGTTGAAATGGCTGGGTTTTCTTTTTAAATATTAATCCTAAAAATACCTGATCAAATAGGAAAGATAATTGCCTAGTGAGCCCCCTAATTCTGGGCATTATGATGCAGTCCTTAGACTCCATATTTCTAATTTTCTGCTTTAATAGTGATCACCAACAGAAGAGAAGCATGAACAAGAGAAGCACGTCAGTGGAAAGGTGCTGGGAAAGCTGTGAAGACTGGCTATGAGCAACTGGTCTGAACTATCATTGCTCAGAGAGCTGAGCCCATCTCTGAAAGTGCTCTGGGTTTATCAACCATCACCTCAGCCACCCTGAGGCCTTAGAACAGGAGCATCTCCTGCTCCATCCTGCATGAACACAGACTGACTGCACCAAACTGCCATGGGATCCATGAGGTGAGGCTCCTCAAACACAGCACAATTAACAAAGAAGCACAGGGTGAAGGGGTTCATCACCAGACATCTCCTTCTATTTAATCAGTTTAATTACCCATTACCCAAATTCTGCAGAAGCACTTCTGTCCTGACTGGCACCTGCCATTTATAATGTGCAATGTCCTTGACAGCCACACATGACCATGTGCACAAAGAATGGGACCCAAAAGATGGGAATGTCCACAAAGTGACTCCTACCTATCAGCACTGCAAAACTGGGAGCTCCAATAGAAAGCTTTCTTCCATCCAGGAAATAATTCCCAGAAAAGTTTATCCAGAGAAGTTTCAGCTACTCTGCTGCTGCCATTTTGAATATAATTTTATTTTTTCCATTTAATTTCATGTTAGAAATCCCTTTGCACTGCTCAGGCTGATCTGCCACAGACTCCCAGGGTTGATATTCTTCCCAGCACTACTCACAGTATCTGACTTTTCATTCAATCAATCGATCTGTGTGAGGGATTTCTCCCTCACTTGCTTCACTTTCTTCTCCTTAGCACCATTCCTGCCCCTTTTGGCAGTAATTCAGTCTCCACACCTGTGATCCCAAAGCTGAGGCTGGAAACTGATGGCTCCCCCATAAGACACTGAGCACAGCTAAAGGAATGATCCCATACTGGATGGTCACATTTAGTACAAATGTTGTTATCCCACTTTGACCTTTAGGTGCTGATTTTTATGGTTTTTCCTGCTACTTAGACAAATTTCCCCTACCCCAGACCTTGTGATGACAGGCAGCTGAACAGGCTTTCTCAGAAAAGGCAATCATCAGAGCTCTTTAATTTAGCTTTCAATGAAGGTAGAATATAATAATTTATTATGAGCGCTTTTTGCATGGGCTTCCTCAAATATTTATAAATTCATTTAAATAATTAATACAGGAGTTTTAATAAACTGTTTCTATTCACAAAAGGAATGTAATTTGCAGAAAGGACAGTTCAGGTGCTAGGAAACACGGGTAGACCACATGAATTAAAAATAATGGTTTGCATCAAAAGTTTGTATGACCTTTTTACAAGTTCTCTAAGGTTGTGTTCCTGGGGTGAAAAAATGCTTCTATTGATCTGGATAAGCTGTGCACTACACAGGATATTATAGGGAGGGAAAAAGAACAACTTTCTATTAACTTGGGGATTGTCAAGATCAAAGTTTATCCAAAGAAACAAAATATATTATGCTAACTATGTCAGCATAAGTCTCCTTTTTTCCCCTTTTTCCTTTTTTTTTTTGAGAAATCGTTGCTACACACTATTTTCAGGAAAGAGAAACAAGTTTTTTATCCACTGGAACATGTTTCCATTAATCACTACAGCAGGCCATTATTTAATCAAGCATAAGGTATCTAAACCAGCCTGTGATCATCCTAATACAGATAATAACAATAAAATCCTATTAACAGAAGCAATTACTTCACAGGAATGCAGCCAGTTAGCGCTTCCCCAGCCTGCCTAGGCATCCCTGATTTCCTCTCTCCACCTCTGGAGCCGAGTTGAGCACACAGCTCTTGTAGGATGTCAGATTCCACTCACTGAGTGTTGAAGGGGAGAAACTCTCTCCATCTGTTTTTTCCTTAGATCCTGTTCCATTGGGATGTGGGGGTTTAGCTTGTGATAAGTTGAAGAGTCCCTGAGCTGAGCAGGGATCCTGGCATGGCTGTAAGGCTGCAGGGAAAAACCTCCCTGCCTTGTCTTCCTGAGAAACCAGCCTGGACCTGATGCTTGACTTCTGCCCTACAACCTTACAGCACCACAAAAAAAAAAAAAGAAAAAAGAAAAAAAAAAAAAAGGGAGATTATTACACTCCATCCTTTAGCTGGTAAGTATTTGCTGCTGCTGGCCCAAGGCAGGTCTCTCAATATGTGTGTGGGATGTGCCTTTCATCCTGGTACCATTTATCCTCCTCAAGGTCACCTTTAAGCTTTGCATGCAGCGCCCCAGTGCAAGGGGCTGGACACAGCTCCTTGTGAAGCAGCTCCACCAGCTCCTCCTGCTCTGGCTCTCCTTTATTCCCCTCTCCCTGTCAGATACCAACTGCTTGCACTGCTCCAGGCAGCACCAGCTCAAAGTCACATCAACACAAACTTTTCACACAGAAATAGGAGGAGGAATGGAGGCAGACTTTTTCCCCCCTCTTCTCTTTTTTTTCCCCTCACCTCATCTCTGTAAGCACTAAACCCCCCACACCATCACATTTAGAAAGGCAATCACAGCTATTTCAAATACCAAACAAACCCAAGCTTATCTTGTAACTACTTCTGCTACTTAAAACTCAGGGGTGCTATGTTCTGCAAACACCTCCTCTTTGCATAAAGCACCAGCAATCTCCAGCTCCAAGCCTGGAGAGAGCACTGGCAACTAAACCAAGGCAGATAGCAGGGAAGGAGAGCAAAGTATGCAAATTTCACTGGGCACACTATAATTACTAATTCATAGCAGAACTGATCACAGTATTTCACGCTTATCCCATGTAATTCAGTCACAGCAGTATTCATTTTACTATTAATTTTAATAGGATAATTACCTTTATAAAGAAGAAAGAAACTACTGTTGGAGGGTCAGATCCTCAGGTGGGGAAGATATGGTGATTTATGCTAGCTTGATGAATTTTGTAATCTTCCTTTTCCCTTCATTTGAAGGGAATTCAGTAATTGACTAGTTGCCAGACTCACTGAGATAATCTATGCTAAATGAAGCAAAATAAGAAGAAATGGGAAAGCAAAGAGGTGCAAACACTTAATGGTAAAATTTACATATCTGCATTTGAATGTTTATGTGTGTGCCTGCCTGGCAGACACACATGTGCCCAAATAGCCAGTTCCCAGTTCATCCCCAAACAGCCAGTTCATCTCATAACAGCCCGTTCATTCCCAAACAGCCAGTTCCCAGTTCATTCCCACTCTATCTGGCAGCAGGAACAGTTCCCATAGTGACACACAGTGCTGAATTTGTAATGCTTTGTGTCCAAATTCTGCTTTGCATAATGGCAAAGAAGTTGGGATTCCAAGAACATCCTGTTTGAATATTGGAAGACAGAAGGGTTTAGAGTATGAGCTGTATTAAACACCTACAAAAAAAGGAGCAGGCAGCTATATCATCTCAAGAACTGAGAGAGATATGCAAATCACTTAAAAATTTTGCTCTTGGTCACCAGAAAGTTTTGATAGGAATACTTCATATCCTGTGGCTGCCATAGTTCATGTATTTTTGAGAATAAGCTTAGACCTCACTCCCCTGCCACTTGCTGCCCTCACAGATATTCTGTATTTTCTCCTGGTTTTCCTGGCATTTTTATTTCCTTTTCCTTTTTCTTCATTCTCCTGGCTCATAGGAGAATGCCTAATCTGCCTTTAGTCTGGAATGGTGTGTCAGAGAGGAAGCAGAAGTTAGAACTTGCCACCAGGAGCTGCTGGGCAGCTTCTGCACCTGCCTCTGGCCATTAAGCATCTCCAGGTGCTGTAATTTAGATACTTCAAGGTGCTGCATTATATTATAATGAATTGCTTTGTGAATTACTACTGAGATTAATTGAATTTATGGCTCCATCCTGAAGAATGTGTCCTCTTGTTGTGATTAAGATAATGCATTGCTTGAAACAGAAATTAGAATACATGTCAATTTTGGCAGTCAGCAGTGCTGTCATTTAAGTTTTTTACCTCCAAAAAAAAAAAAAATCAAGATAATTGTTTCCTTTCTCTCTGCTAGGGTTTTAAATTCAAGTATTTTATTTCAGGGTTCTGTTTAAATTGAAACTACTGCAGCATTATATGCAAAGAGAAACCAATCTCAGAGGGGGGAAAAAAGGAAGAACCAAATATAGATTAAAAAGCTGCCTCTCCAAAGGTTGTGAAATATGAGAAGCCTGGCTCTGCATGTAAGATTAATGACAGCTACGTGTGTGATGAATAGTTCAGCTGAAATCAGGGGAAAGTTTTGCCCTAAGTATCTGCTGTTCCAAATGTTGAAAGCCTGATACCACCCAGACCTGCAGCAGGAGCACTCTGCATCCCAACTGTCCTGCTCTGCACAGACAAATGAACAACACAGAGAAATAACACCTATGCCTGTAATCAACTCACATCACTTCATGACAAAAACATAATTTCTCTCCCTGGATATTTCTTTTTCATTATTTTTATATGTGGTAATATATCAGCTTTGTTGGCATATTAAGAAAAGCAGATAGGCAGCAGTGGCAGAGGCTTTGCTCACATCGTGGCTCATGAATGGAGCTATTTTTGTCCTTTAAATTGTCACTATTTTCCCGAAGAATAGACAAAATGAATATTCAGTTACTGCGCATTCAGGGCCTCAATTTGTGGCCAGGGAGCATTCAAGGCTTCAGTTCTGTGTTGGGAGCTCATGGGGAGATCTTCCAGCTCTGCCTCACAGGGAACAGCAGCCCTGGCCAGGGAAATGCAGAAGAGCTTCTGCAAGGAAGAGTCTTTAGTGGCTGATGTGCTTGAAAAATCTGTATTTTAATATGAATGAATACTTCAAACACTATCAGGTTTTTTTTTCTATTAAAAAGCAGGTGGAAATAATAAAATTAGGACAGCTTTTGGCCTCCAAAGGCTTCTGTAGTAATGGGGAAGCTCTTGCTGCAGCCAAGTCGGTGTCTCATGACACCAGAGCAGCTTTCTGTGCCTTTTCAACACTTCTACTGCAAGGATCTCAAAGCTCTTTTCAGGCCCTACCTTGACATTGTAAAATCCTGCCAAGGTGGAAGGGAAAGCATATTCTTGTCCTTGGATCACTGTGGATTGTACAAGCTGCTCTGCAGGACATGGGGGAAAATGGTAAAAATGTCCCTGATCCTTCAGTGAAAATATTGGTTTATATTTGTGTTCTCTACCAGAGAGTGAAGCAGAGGGAATCATTTCCACTTTTTGTGGGCAGTGGAATAGAAAGGAGCTCAGGAGTTCCTGAAGAATGGACATAAGATTTTATCTTATTAAAAATAATACTAAAAAAAAAATCTGACCCCAGAGAAATTTATAAATGTACTCATGTACATTTCTTATTACTGTTTGGAAGGAAATTCTTCAAAAGCTAACAAGTTATAGAAATATATTTTTTGCACTCATTGAATTTGGTCTTAATTTCAAATGGAATAAATACGAGAAAATAAATTATATAGATAGTGCTTTTTTGGTTTAAATTGTAATTTTTAATTAAGAAAACCACAGAGGCCAAGTTGTTTAGGTGCCCAAATATAGAATTTAGGCCCTCAGGCTTTGAAGGTGAGTTCTAGATGCACTAAAGGGAAAGAGGGAGGAGCAGGCTGTGCCTGCAGCTCCAGCAGTGCAGCAGAGCTGTGTTTGTGCTCCTGCAGCACCCACCAAAGCATCACTCAGCACAAATGGCTCCCCTTGATGTAGACCTGGAAAAACAGGATGGGAAAGAAAAGCATCTAGACAAAGCTGTGAAATGGATTACACACCAATATATATCTATATCTACATATCTAATTCTGTGTTTTCTTCTTTCCAGGGTGCTGAAAGGAATGGCCAACAGGGACACACCCTTACAGCATCCTCCCCTCATGCAGAGATGCTGGGAGAGATCACAATGGAGCCAAATCCCAGCAGCATTTCAGCAGGAGCCTGCTAAACTCTGGAGAAGCAAAAGGGAGACAGATAAGCACAAAGACAATAGAAATGTCTATTTAATATCCCTAAGGGGTTGCCTGGCCCTGGTCTCTCAGCAGAGCACAGTGCATTACATTTGTGTTCTGCAAGGGGAGAGTAACAAATGGAACTATCAGAAAGGGCCATGGATGCCTCCTCTGTCATTCTGAAGAAAACTAGAACTGTAAGAAGTCAGCCACACTGTATGCAAAGGAGGGTCTAAATGTACTGGAATAAGATTGAAGAGTTGACATTTAAATTGCAAGGCTGACATTTTTATGCATTTTTACATGCATGCTCTCAGGGCTCTGTGGGTAGATGGAGGGTAGGAATGAGGAGGTGATGCCATCACCTCCTGATGATGGCTTGCAAAGGCAAAAAGAGAAATTGTTATTTATGGCAGTGCAGAACCTATCTTTCTAAAATGCTTGTCATCCAGGACAAAGATGGAGAAATCTCCTTGTTTTACTGAAACTCTTGAAAAATATGTGCAAATACATAGCAAGGTTTCACACACATTTCCATATAATGTCCTTTCCACTGTCAGCCTGTTATACAGTTTTCCCTCAGCCATATTTAGCTCTGCTGGCCATGGGATAATGGCAAAGCTGCTTCCAGAAACTGAAGCTTCCCTTCAGCTCCCCTTCAGCAGAGTCCAAAGGTCTTACACCTGCCAGCACTGATGTTCTGAAAACCTCCAAAGTGCCACCAAAACACTCTTCAGACTGAATGACAAGACAGGGTTGAAAGCAGTTTATGCATAGAGTCAATGCACTCAGTTTGAATGGTTATGCAAAGAAAATATTATTGCCTGAAACTCCCAAAACTACCTTGCAAAACCTCTGAAGAGCTGAATGCTTTTGGCAGGTTACTTTCTTTCTTTCTTTTGGATTTTGGGGAATTGTTGTTGTGTGGAGATTTTGGATCATAACTAGAGTTACTGCCTGGTACAACTTCTTATATAACTTAGTACTGCAAACAGCATGCACAAAAAATCCTACTTTCCAAAATGTCTTGTCTGACTGTTTCTCAGGAAAGCAAGTGGTGAGCAGTGGATAACTTTCTGGGGATAAGAATGGTGCAAATACACTTCTGGATTTAGGGATCAGTAGAAAACCTCACAGCTCCAATCCTGATCCTTTTACAAACACAGCAGAGAATAGAGAGAGCAGCAACAATTGCAGTGCCCATCCTAACCATGATGAGAATTGTATATTACCACAGGCAGACTTCTGCCAAGGCTCAGCTATAAAAACCTCCAACACTTCTCAATAAACAAAAACTCACTGCCCTGATTGAACTAGAAAGTGATGGCTGCAAATATGCTTTACAAATCTGCATGATAAATAAAGGTAGAATTGAACATTAAATCCACCAGCATTTCTTAGCCCAGGATTCCTCCCAGCCAGAAATCTGTTAGCTTGCTAATTTTGATCCTGTCTTTTTCTATCTTCTTTGTTTTAGTGGTGAGTAGATCTGATTGAGAATTAGTTTGCTCCATTTAATCCTAATTCATGTGTGTCTCTGAGACTTCCTACCTTGTCTGCCTGTCCTGCTGTGGGTACCTAAAATGCAATAATCTACGGTTCACAAAGTTTTTATGATGACAGCAAGTCAGAGAAGGAGCTTCAGCTGCACCAAACTATCCTTGTAATCAACCTTAACATAAATGTTGTCTCATTATGCACCTCTCTCCTCCAGCAAGGCAGAGCTGTTCCTGTAGAGATTTCCATGGCTGTGGGCAGCAGTCTTTCCAGCCTACCATGTGTGTTAGCTTTCATCTGCACCAGTAGATCATGGGAGCAGGAACACAGATAATGTGTTAGTCTGGAAGCAATGCACGAGGGATATCACAGACAGATTAATCTGGCGCCTCAAAGACAGCATAATTCATTTGGATGAAAAGGGGATTCTCCTCAGTGAGACAGAGAAAAATATCCTTTTGTTTTTTCTTGGCACAAGAGTGAAACTCGAGGAGAAGCTCTTCATGGGAAATGGGGATGCCATTATGGCTGCTGACACCCTCCTGGCCAGGGGCACTCAATTAGCCCCTGGTCCAATTTCCTCTTTGGCTATTGGCTTCCATGGGCACTTTGTGCTCAGTCCCTAAATATACAACAGGCACAACATCACCTCTTCTGTCTCCTCCCAATATAAAGGCCAGGGATGTGATGGACACCAGTGGAACAGCCAAACAGGAGAATTTCAGCATCACTGTGGAGCTGGGACTGCAAACCTTTCACAATTCCTGCTGGTCTGTAACACAGACAAACAAATCTTCCCTCTGCAAAGGTGAAGTCCAGGCCAGTGATGGTCACAGAGATCGCTGCAGGTGGTACAGCTTCAGCACTGTCAAGCTCTGCCCTCCAGCCTTCCCTTGGAAAATATATTATTGTAAGCACAGGTAATTTCTTGTAACTGTCAAGAGGCTTTATTTTTGCCTTCTCTGCTGTGATGAATTCCCTGTTAACCAGAATAATGTGACAAGGAATAATTGTCAAAGAGGTAAATTCATACTCAGCTCTTTTGATGAGTTTTGAATTTGCACAGGCAGCAAGCAATGTTTTTTTTTAATATATAGGACTTGGATAAAAACAAATGTGGTCCCAGTAAAATACCCATTATACACATTTTATAATGGAAAGAGTTGTGGACAGATGTAGGTCAAGATTTCAGAGCAAGGATCACTCACTGTCACTCTATTTTGAGGCGGGTAACTTGCCACTCCCTGAAGATACTTGGTTTTCAGATCAAGTATAGGTCAACTCTCCTAGAAAATGAGACTTCCATGAAGGTCTGCTCATTTGGTGCATCATCATGCTCCACTTTGTAAAAGCTCAAGTAGACTCCTCTCAGCTCCAACTGCTCTTTCTGCTGTGAAGATGAGCAAAAGGGGCTATACTCATTTCTCATCAGGAACCTGAATCAACACTCCTGGAACACTCCCATTAGCTGGAATGTGAATTGCCTCGTGCCAGTACAAAGTTATAAATATGGAGCAGCACCACTGGCACAGAACTGACACCAATGTAAAATACTGAGGTGTGATTACCTTGGCCTGTTTTATTCTGAGTGCTGCCTCAGTAATACAGCTTCTGAGGCCCACCAAAATTTGCAGTAATTCCCTAATTTGCATCAGAAGTCTATCCTCCATTCAATGGCTGTTTAATGTCCCTGTAATTCCACAGGGCAGTGACACTGGGCACGTGGCTTTGGCATGGGGCCACCTGAACCACAGTGTTCCCTCTGCAGCATTTTATTAGCAAAAGGCCAGGTAAGGAAAAGAGTGCTCAAAGAGGTGTAAAAATAATAATAGCACTGAGATATTGATTTATAAGGGACTGGGTTTAGATTACAGCAGGATAAGCAACACTGAAATTCAACAGCAAGTTAAAAAAGGTATTGAAAATATTACTATAGAGGGAAATGTGAGATAAAGGGAGCAACAAACTGAGGCTGGAGAGGAGAACAAAATGTATCATCAGCACAAGGAGCCCAGCAAGAAAGTGCAACACTTCAGCTTGACACCAGCCCTTGGCAAAGGCAATTGTTTACATTGGTGTTTTTCAGGCAGGAAAAAAAGAGAAATGAGCAATTTGCCCAAACAAGCTGGGAAAAGAACCAAGAAGAAAAGTCAAGACCAAAGCTATGGCCTTCACTTCTGCTGGCTGCAGCACAACATTTCCCTGGAAAAGGAAATTATATTGAGAGACACTGGCCCGAGAACCCTCCCCTGGAAACACTCAGGGTGTGCATGGCTGGAGAGGGGAACAGAGACTGAGAGATCCTCCAGGGAAACAAAGACCAAAGGGGCAGCTAAGCCAAAACACATCATGTCACTAAATCATGTTTCTTTCTTTGAGGGAAGAAGATTAATCAAAACAGAACTAAAAGCGAGTCTTTGATAAAATGTTTAAGTGGCCACTCTTGAACTACAAATCATTTGCATCAACTAGAAGATGAAACATTAGTTTTCCATTATGCTGCAGGAAATAGCAGCTTGCTAAATAACTCTTTTAACTTTCCTCTGGCACCTATTGATTATATCCAATAGAAATTAAGAGTAGAAGGCAATTAAGTTCAAAATTTAATGGTGTTCTGCTCCTGTTAATTTACTGCCTGACCTGATCAATACATTACACTGGATAACAATCTATTCCACTGAGGCTTGGTTTCTCCAATGTCCCTTCCACTAAAATTACAGTAATGACAAACAACTAAATTTTCAGCAAATAATACTCAACCCTCCCCCCTAAAAAAACCCCATAAAAATAATTAAAAATTGGATTATTCACTGTAGTGGTGAAAACAACAGCTTAAAACTAAATTGACTTTTACAGCGCAGAGCTTGGACTTCATGAAAATATTAGATAAGCTACAACCTCAGCCAACAGAACCCTCTGGAAATTGAAATCTCAAGCAAGTTTTAAACATCTCACATACACAGCAGTACAAAAAAACCCCCCTTAATCTAGAAGGCAAAATTGAAGTGGGAAATTAAAGATCAATGGTAGTGAAAGCAACAATATTGTGCTGCTGTTGTTCTTTTTTCTACATAATGGTTTAGGTCTCCAGGTGAATACACACAGCACAGACTTTATGTATAACCAGCTCCATCAAAACCTACAAGCACAAAGTTAATTTGCATTAGGTTGCAGGGTTTTTTTGGTCCTTTCTCCAAAACCTTGTAAGCACTTTTTAAATAACTGAACTGTTTCCTAAAGGAAACAAGGACGTGGTGACATTTCTCACCTCCCTCTGCTCTCAGAGGTGGCACGTGCTGGGTCCCTCAGTGCCACACAACCTTGGGTGGTCCTGGAGAGCACAGAGATGCTCCTGCAATCCTGTCCTGCAGGCAGGGTCCTTGGGGTGGGTTGCAATAGGACACAAAATTAACAACACGCACAAGCTGAAATGTCTAAGGTAAAAAGAGGGTAGTTTATTTCTGAATTCTAATATTTATAGACGTTCAAAAGCGACCATGGATTGGAGGATGAAATTGTTACCTCTCTAGCTACACTGGTTAAACTAGCAGTCTGTTAATTCTCTCTTCTTTCAGAAAGGAATGCAAAACAATCGTTATTTACATGAAAAGTGCGTGAGAAACTCCATTATGAAAATGTAAACATCAAAAGGCTTAGAAGAACTGAGAAGAACAGAGTGATAGAGATGGATAATCCAGGTGCACATGGTGGCCAGCAGCCCAGCATTTCTCTCTCAGGACAGGCATCTCCTACCAGAGAATCCCCCTGGGACTGACTCTCCCATGTGTGTCTGACTGCTCTCACTCTTGTCTATACAACTGGCTGAATTGAATCACTTTTTTGGCAAAATTCAACGTGTCAGCATAAAGTCAAAACAAAATAAGATGAGGTTTTCTGAAAATATCTATCCTCTTTGCTGATCAGCTGCATCCCTACTGGCATTCAGTGTGTAGCCAGCACACCATTAATCACTATGAAACATTTTCATTTATTTTGACACCAAAGAGAAATTGGAAGGAAGGATATTTTTGGATGGGAATGAAAAGCAGGCTGTAGGAATATCTCCTTTTACCTTGGTGTTTCCCCAGACTTACTGTCAACCACGACCCTGTGGAACTGCTCCCCATGCCCTGTTTTTATCTCGTCCTTCACAGGTACAGTAACACTGATCGGAACATTGCACATCTTTAATCTATTTATTGCACATTCTTTCAGGTTTCAAAAATAAGAAAACAAATCCAAATATTTGAGGTTATTTACTGCATCCAGTATTATCTACATAGCAAGTCTGCTGACATTCTCTTCACTCCTGTCTTGCCCACAGCCCAATTTTTCTTCTCACTATGTGAAGCCTCTGCTCCTGCCCTTGCTGGATGCCTGCCTTGTTTTGCAGAATAAAATAGTAGATGGTATTTTTTTGCTGGATTTCAGAGTGCAAATATAGCCCTCTTGGTCTCTGCAAAACTCCTGGGAAGAACCTCTCAACATCTATGGTGTTGTTTTCTTAGTGAAAAAAACCCCAAACCAAAATAATACAGTAATAATTCCAGGCACCTGTCATTTTTAGCTGAAAAATTATATAGGAAGCAGCAGCATCTACATTCTTTGACATATTGCAGCATGCCATGAAGTGAGCAAATACAAGGGCAGACATAACCAGAAGATGTTGTACAAGCAGGACACAACAAGATGGCTGATTTGTATTCCACAAAAAGATACATGGAGCAAGACCTAATATTTCAGGAAAAGCTGGCAGAGCAAGTGCATGATCCATACCCTGAGTACAGGGATAGTGCAGTAAGCCTTGCCCATAATTCTGCCCAAAAACTGTGGACTCAGCAGAACCAGGAAGGGCTCTGGCTGCTTGTGACCTGCCAGCACTGCTGATGTCCCTGGCTACACATCTCCTCTGGGTCCCTCACCACTAGACACTCATATTTAGGAAGGGAAAGTAAAAAATGTAAGAGAACCAGAACAAAAATGCAACAGAATTTGGCAAAATAACATTGATACTTCCTAAAATGGCACAGGTTCCCAGGAAAAGCACAGAGCTGCACTCACAGTGAAGATGCAGGTCATTAAGATGCAGGTGATCCTTACAGGGTCTCTCTACTAATGATGCTATATTGAAATTGAAAGAGCACATTTATCACTTTGCACTTTTAGCAGCATTTAGTAATAGAGACCAGTGCATTATATTTGCTTCTTATCTCATACTATGCAAAGCAGAGCCCAGCAAATGCTTCACAGCCAGCAATTTATTTGATTTAGGACTGTATTTTGTGTCCATGAACAATCTGCTAGTTGAGTGTGGTGATTACACTTTGGTTATTTTAGAACTATTTGGTGAAAAAAAAAAAACTGAAACAGGGGACAGTTTGCTCTCTAGCTACTGCAGTAACATTTCAGTCATGCACCACTGAGAGTTTACTAGCTGGGTTGAAACCCTCCAGTCTAAACCAGCAAATTTATTCCTGGAACACTGCTTCCTCACAGGTCACCATCTGTATGGATTAGACCTGAGACCTGGAGGTTGTTTATAGAGATGAATTTATATGGCTGTTTCTATTAGTTTAATAGCAATCCAATAATAAATTATTCTAATCCTATTTTTCTTTTAAAATGCCAGACTATTTTTCTTTGCAAACATAGACAGGAAAGGAAAAAAACCTGAAAAACCCAACTAATTAAAGAATGTTAAATCAGCAGGGCAAAGTCCCTTACAAGGTTTAATATAAGTATTCACAGACAATTTTTTTCCCTATACAGAATATACTTAACAGTTAGCCTGCAATATTTTTGTCATTTCTGCCCGAGACTTCAACACGGAGTCAGAGCAGCATTTTCACACCACCTCCACTGACCTTTACGGGGCTGGGCTCCCTTTCTCTCGGATTCCCAGGAAAAAGCCACGATCACTGCAGGCTGCTCCTGGGAGGAGGGAGGGCAGGGCAGGCAAGCAATTCCCCCTGGGCTGTGCTCAGCCAGAACTGCCCCAAGGTGCCAAACCAGCCCTGAGGGTACCAAAACAGGCCCAAGTGCCAAACCAGCCCCAGGTGTGCCAAACCAGCCCCAGGTGTACCAAACCAGCCCCAGGTGGGGCCAAACCAGCCCCAGGTGTGCCAGACCAGCCCCAGGTGCCAAACCAGCCCCAGGTGTGCCAAACCAGCCCCAGGGGGGGCCAAACCAGCCCCAGGTGCCAAACCAGCCCCAGGTGTGCCAGACCAGCCCCAGGTGCCAAACCAGCCCCAGGTGTGCCAAACCAGCCCCAGGGGGGGCCAAACCAGCCCCAGGTGCCAAACCAGCCCCAGGTGTGCCAAACCAGCCCCAGGTGTGCCAAACCAGCACCAGGTGCCAAAGCAGCCACAAGTACCAAAACCAGCCCCAAGTGCCAAACCAGCCTGAGGGTACCAAACCAGCTCCCAGGAGCTGCTCCCATCAGAGCAGGGCTGGGCTCAGTCAGTGCACAGCAGTGGGAAGCTGCCAACACTAACTTCCTAAAGGTTAATACTTACAACTACGTTTTGGCTGATATTTCCAAAGCTGCCTAGAGGGAATGGATGCCCAGTGCACATTAATTTTAATAGGAGCTGGGCAGGCACAGTCCTTGTGAGGGTAGGACTATTTCAGCCTATTACTGGTGGTGGCATAAGGTTTGATATTGCAGGAGCCTGATTACCTGCTGGGAGCACTGAAGCTAATGCAGCTCCTATATTTTGGCTTGAAAATTGAATATGCAAAATGCATGAAGTGTGTGGCTGTGCTTACCATAAATAATGAGTTTAAAATGAGAGTGGTTCAGATGGAAAGGGTCTAACTCAAAGCTAGCTACAAATGAGTGCTCTTGATGATTTGAGAAATACACTGATAGGATTCAGGATTTCACTGAAGACCTGTGAATAAGGGTTCTTACATTCAGAGCTTAAGCTTCTAACCTGGTTTGTCAATTTATTCCTTCTATTAGGAAACTGTATCAGCTTTCAAAAGGTGCCATGAAACAGTAAACCACAGACCTTGGTGATTTGCAATTAGGTTTGAATTTTAGGAATTTCAAAACCTCCCCCATTCATTCTATTTATCCAACCAGGCCACACAAAACACATTCAGACCATGTCTATTGTAATCACAGATCATTTCTGATCACAGTTTCCATCAGGCCATGAGCTAATGAGCAGCCCAGCTGGGAAACCTGCAAACTCAGAGATACATTTTGCTAGAATCCCCACTTGTGGACACCAGGGGTCATTGGTAGAATGCAAGCCAGGTAGCAAAATCATAATTTCCTTAATTTGTGTTTGCAAATGGTGTGGAGTCTTTTTTCTGCAATGATCACACAGAATATACAAGGGCTGGTTTCAGAGGAGCAGTAGAAAAGGATTCTGCAACGCTGCCTCATTATTGCTCATCCAGGGAAGTCCAGGATTGCCATCTCTGACAAACAGAATAGATTAAAAATATCTAAGTCAATATTTACAATGGAGAATTAATTGGTTCCACTGCTAAAGCTGATTTATCAGCAGGTTATTGCAAATAAATGAATAAAAAAGAGATACCAATGTTGGTCAACCAAACAATAAAAAATGATTGTATCAAATAAAGCCAAACTGTAACCAAAGACTTCAAGAGGGTTTTTTTTGGCCTCTAACATAAAAACGAATTTTATGAGCCTTCTGTACAGCATTTTGTCTTGGCTTTTATGTCTGTGATCCACCTATTGCTCACCAGTATGCTGCAGTGTTATTTGATCAAATAATACCAATTAGTTTGCATTTTGTGGGTGAGACAAAACACAGTGGAAGTCTTCAAAATCAGCTGTCATCCCTGGTGGGAAGCTGCTGCCAACCTCCTCTTAAGGCTGGTAGTACTCTTCTAATTTCCAAGCCACATTTAATGATGAGGAGTTTATATCAATTAAAGCCCCACTGATTTCTTAGTCCTTCTCTGCCCAAAAGGATGCAGATTTTCTCCTCTGCTGCCCTGCTCCTGTGCTCTGTGGTGGAAAGCAGTGGTCACTGGGCAGCTCCCCATCCTGCTCAGGATCCAAGACATCCTGTCCTTGGATAACCAATGTGGTATATTACATTATATTTATATTATATATTGGATATACAGGCGTTCACTGCACTAATGAACTTGGGGTTTTATATATAATAGGTTTTAAAAAGTGTTCATCCAATTGGCAATTTTCAAGAGGAGGAAAGGAAACTTCTAAAGGAAATAGAGTTCATTTGTTATTTGCATAACTATATTACACACAACTCTATTTGATGGTATTTCATAGAGGGGTCTGGAGAAAAAGGAGAGGGCATTTTGGAATAAGAAAACCAATAGAGAGAGATGTTTTCTACTCTCATTTGAGTTAATGGGAGATTTGCCTTTGTCCTCAGTTAAGACAGTGTCATTTGCTTCTCCATTTCATTCCTGAGTGATGGCTTGTGCTGGTGTTTCACCTTGCTGTTCCTGAGTTCTGGGCACATTTGGAAGACAGAAAAAAAAGTACTGACCATGCAGATGCATCTTGAAAACTCTGCTGTATGGTTGCTGCCTAGGAGCTTCCATTTAATCAAAAGGAAATGATTACACAAACCCACATATTAAAAGCAATCCATCTGCCTGCAGAATAGTTTTTATGTACTAATAACATAATAACATAGGCCAGAATGCTTAAATTGTAGAGCACAGCTCCACTCCCCACCACTGCCTTTTGCATGATGGCTTCAAGAGGGAGAGGCAGCACTTTTGAAGTAATACTGAAATTTGCCATCCTCCATCTTGCTTAACCTTGAGCAGTTACTGTGACAAACTGAATGGTCTTTGGGAACAGCTCCCAAAGAGGAATAATGCTTTCTTTGATACCCAGGATTAGTAAACTGCTTTTTGACACCTGCATATGGAGACCTGTTCCAAACTCTGAAGGCTATTTACATGCTGAGTAGCACAATTCCTCAGCAAAAAGTTTAAGATTTGATAGAAATCCCTTGTTTGCAATGTCCTTACTTTATTCCTAAAAGACAATTCTGCAATATTAACGCATAAAGATCTCCCAAAGGAAACTCCAGCCTGACAAACTGCTGAGGGGGTTGGGACCTGCAGTGACCTGGTGGTATTCTGAGAGGAGGAACTGTAAATGTGTCTCTGATCAATTGTATGGATAACTGATCCTCTGAAATCAATTAAACACTTGTTGATTTGCCTGCTTCCAGTTGCAGTTGCCAGGTTAATTCACATGGTTCAACACAACAGTTTCAGTGCTAAATTAGTGACTCTTATTTGAACTGTCTTCATCAGTAAAAGGAAAAACGATGTGTTTGCTTCCTTCAAAGATTTGGTCACTGCCTCTTTAAAATTCCAGTGTGTAATAGCTTCAGGTTCTTGTTTATTAATTTAAAGAGAGCTCACTGTGGCGGAGCATTTTTCATTCTTACTTAATCATCCACTTCTTTTGTGTTCAAACCCTAATCCCACAAACCACAATCAAGCCTTGTGAACCAGCTCCATGTTTATAGATGGAAGGTAGCTTTGAAAGAAAAGAAAAAAAGAAAACAGCCTTCCTACTCTGCAATACTCCAGTCAGGTGTCTTCTACAGTGTATCAGAGACACCTGTAGGCACACAGCATTTCACAGTGCACGAAATCCACAGCATCTGATGCAGAAAAGATGTGTGGTGTGAGCTCATGCAGAATTAGCCACTTAATAACATGGTCTTCCCTGGCAGGGATAAAATATCATCAGAATTCCTGCCAGGAGTTGGTGTCAGAGGATACAGCACAGATGCTAACCCGACCCTAATGCTTCCCCAAGCTGCCCTTGGCCATGGATTAGCTGGACACTGGTCCAACGCACTCCCTGAGGACTCTGAGCAAGGATTAATAGCCAGCCCTGTTCATTTTCCTAAACCCTCCAAACTGTGCCCTCATTTGGCACAAACCAGAGAGCCTCTCAGGGTTTTAAGAGCCAGTTTACACCAGCTGAAAATCTGGGTGTCAAATCCCTTCCTGAGAGCCTTTTGGATGCTGCACTTGGCTTTGCCACACAAGGGAAAGATGAACCCAGGGCTTGTTTTAAGGCAGGGAGTGAAGGTTTAGCCCTCCTGCTCCTAAGGTACCACACAGCCTCCATCAGCTGCATCACCTCTCCACACAGGTGCAGTAAATACAGCAAATCTTTCTGCTGCTGCCTTGCAGGGCAGATACACATGAGACTGTACATTCCTATGTCTGGAAATCTCTCCCTCAGCACTGCTGGGTGAAGGGTTGTTGTGAGAAGCCTTCCTTAGCACTGTTGCAGCTGTTTTTGCCCCTAGATCTGCCATCCCCCCCATCACAGGAGGCTGAGTCTCCTGTTCTGGGCTCACCAAGCACTGAGACCCCTTGTTCTGGTTTTCTCTGTGCTCTCCAGGCAGCCTGACCAGCCCTTAACCTGAACTCATGGTCCTGTCTGTGGCTTCATCCCTGCAAGGGAATTCTCTGCAGGCTCTCTTTTCCCGTCCAGCTTGTGCTTCTTTTCCCTGGCACACACTGGCATGGCTGGCTGCCCTCCCTGCTCCAGCCCCTCTTCCCAGGCTCCTCCAGTGCTGTGATTAACACTTAATGCTACCTATCAGAGGAGAAATCTCCTACGGTTTTTCCATTTAGCCTCTAGTGGGTTTATTGCAAGTATTTGAGCAAAAGGTTACTTTCCTCTGTATGAAGGTGAAGTAATTATATGTTCCTGTGTGTCTTCACACTGCTCCAGAGCCATGCCATTCCCTAATTTCCCCGTGGGGATGCTGTTTGTGCACCTTGCTTGGCTGTGAGGGCTCTGCTCCCCCTGAAATCTGCCAGCTGGAACCTGGGAAAGTGACCACCCCTCACACACATGGAGACATGCCATGACTTACAGCTTTTTTTACCCCTCTCAAGTAGAAAAAGAAAATTTTTTCCTGCTGAAATTGGGATTTAAGTGAGCTCTCTGCACTTCATCAGGGGTGGATTAGTCAGCTGTTCTATGAGCTTGATATTAAAAAGGGTGGTTGCTTTGCTGTGCAGGAAACCACAATGTCACTGGAAAAATAAAGAAATATAAAATATAGGTGGGAGACAAATGATAACTGCAATGAAGAGGTACTCACACAAACCCACAGCCAGAGGCTCTCATTAGCTGCGCCATCCTCTCTCCAGGAGACAGGAGCATCCATTCCCCTCTCTGCAGGAACAGCACAGCCCTGGCTGGGACATGGGGGAGCACCTACCTGAGAGGCCCTGACTGCACCTGGCTCAGGTGAGTGCAGATTTGCTCCTTCAATGTCCTGCCTGTCTGCACCTGAACCACAGAAAATCATCCCTGTGTGTCTGAGCAGCTCTGGGTGCTGTAAGGCACCAGCCATGGCGGGGTGGCTCTGCAGAACAGAAATACACATATATATCCACACATACACACATATATATATATGCACAGATATAGATCCATATGCCCACAGAGAGATTTGTTTGCACATCCATTGCTCAGGGAGGAGCAGGGCCTCTCTGCTCTCCCCAGGCTGCTCCCTGATGGGCTGGGTTCAGGGCACGAGGCTGTGCCCTGACACAAAAGCTCACCCAGCACTGGCAGGGTCAGGCACACAGCACATCCCCTCTGCTCCCTTCAGCCTCTGCCCTGCAAAGGGAAGGCAAATTGGTAATGAGAGCCTCTGTGCCTGGGTAAATGAATTAATTACTCTGCATGGCTGCTGCCAGCTTTGCTATTGCTCCCTCTGAAGTCAGCACCTCTCAGGATCTGGCTGTGATTTCAGGGTGGTTGCAAGGGCATTTCAAGAAAACGTGATCTGGACAAAAGAAAAGCCTCAAATATTTCAGTAAAGTTAGACTTATCCCCTCCCCCTCTTCTATTTTTTTAATAGCACATGAGATATTCTGTGACTTTTTCTGAACTTGCTAAATGGATGTCAGTGGAGAAGAGAGACATTTTTTTCCTCCTTACAAATGAAGTCATCTGAATTCACCAAATAAAAATAAATATGAGCTTACTGCTTGGTTCCAGTGATGCTGCAGAAGGACAGGGCTATAGATTTTCCCAGGAGTGTGGAATAATTCACCAAGGCTGCTCGTTATTCATATAGACAGTGAATTAATAATATGGGACCCTGAGATCTCTTCTTATCTAGGCCGAAGCACAGCTAGAGGGATGAGAAGCTGACTCCTTGGATTTCAAAAAGCATTTTTCCCCCTTTCTTCAAGAAATAAGAATTGATTGAAAGTATTTTCACAGAGTGGGGAAAAAAAAAGGCTTTCTGGTGATACCACCTAAAGTACACATTAGATAAATAGAAAACTATTGGCTTTGTGACTGTGAACTGTTCTCACTTGATGTAAGTGTTGATAGATACAGGATTATCTCTAACAAAGCATTTACTAAGGACCTGACCCAAAGTCAATAGGAGTCTTTCATTTGACTCTACAAGGCTTGAATCCTGCTTTCCCTGCAGGCAGAGCCAGGGAGTGTCTGTGCATCCCCTGCCCACCCCTCAGCTGGTGCAGTGCTGTGGGAGGATGATGAGGCTGAGCACCAGCACGAGGGGCTGAGCTGCCCCTCTGTCCTGAAGGAACACTCCTGAATTGTGGATGCTTGCTCCACAATCAGTGTCTTACCCAGAATTTAAAAATAAAAATAAATGAACTGATGGCTGCACTTACTGCCTGCCTAGGGAGAGGCAGACCAGATGGGACCTTTTTGTTTGTGGGTCCTGGGTGGGAGAAAGCAGGGCAAACACAGCAAATGGAATGTGTGCTGTGAATGCTGTCCTCTCTCTGCTCCAGCTATTGCATGTGGAAAAATAAGGATGAGCAGCACCAATTATCCAGCAGCACGACTGGAGAGGTGTGAGGTGCTGGCCAAGAGAGGATTAAAAGTCAGGGAGCTCCCACTGGTCAGTAACCTCATGTTTGTCTTGGTTGTGCTGCCCTGATGAAGTGTGATGTAAATTCTAGTGGGATGTTAAACCTGCCACATGGTGGCTAGGGATCCTCAAACTAATAGAAATGATCCTCAGACTAACAGAAATCTGAAGCATGCACATGTGTGCTAATATTTCATACACTGTGGAATGAAACTTGAGGTGATCCAAAATCAATCTGTGAAAAATTAAAATACTGGCTTGATTTTATTTTTTTCTGTATCAGTAAATGACTTTTCTTTCCCCTGATGCATGACTGGTATAAAACAGGACAAGAGCAAACCATGGAGACTAAACCACTAATCCTGCTGCCTGAGAGTTAATTCTTCAAATCCTGTGTTGCAGAAAATGTGGAATGGGATCACCTCACATGTCTGCAGAGGCCTTTCTTTACAGGTACAATTTAGAGGAAGAGATACTGCTAAGAATTTTAGTAGCACCTTCCTTTTTGCTTGGTTGTCACCAGTGTTAAACCCACCTCATTTCCTAAAAGCACTGGCAATATGCACAACCTGAATGAAAGTTCCTTTGTGGTTGATTTCAAAAGCCAGTGCAGGTGCTTTTCTGTTATTCCATACTCTGTGGTCCAACAAATTTCACAGATAATTATGCAAGACATATGAGGTTGCCTGGGAAAGAGTTTAAAATAGCCTGGAAGAAGATTGAAGGGAAGGGAACAGAAAAATGAAGCATTAAAAAATATGTGTGTCTGAGAGCAGTGACTGTAACACAGTAAACTCCAGTACTGATGAACAAATTATATATTATTCACAAGCCTTGAAGAACACACAGACATAACCACCTACTGACTGTACAGGATGCTTCAATACCACTTGAAAGGAAATGGTACAAAGCACAATATCCTCAGTATAAAAGTGACAGTATTAAAAAAATTGTAATTATCTTTTTTATATAGTAATGATATGACAAAGGAATAAAACCTCAGCCCACAGGAGAAATTGCACCAGTGACAGAGATTTCCTGAGGGCCTTCATGAGCCCACAGGAAATGCTGGGCATTGCTTTCCCCAGGAAAAGGGACTTGCTCTGGAGAGGTATTTGGGCAAATGAAGAAAATAATAATATCCATGGCAGAGAGCTGAGCAGCCTGATGCCCGTGGTATATGCTCTGGCCAAGTGGCAGGCAAGATAAATTGTAGAGAGGGAAGGGAGCATTTCAAACCACCCTTCAAACAAAAAAGACCTTGAAGTAGAGAAGGGAATCATGAAAGTAAATGTACAACAGGATAGGCAAAGAAACAGAAATGGTGTCTGTGTTTCATGGCAAGGGTTTGGCTTTTGTTTTGCTCCCTCTGTTGCTACTGCATAATTCACAGGTGATGGAGGCAGCTTTTAGGACAGTGTTGAATACAAAGAATCATTTGTGACTTCTAAGGCTGCCATGGCCTGGCCTCACTATACTTAATTAAGATGAGGCCCCAAAGAAAAAGTTTGCTGGACTTGGCAGGGAGTGATGCTTGGGAATACACATCAACTTCATGCCCTGCACAGTACAAACATGAATTTTGTCCCATGCAGGAGCAGGACTGCAAGCCAAGCCCTGTGTACTGGGATGGTGTGCTACCCATGATCAGATCCCACAACAAAAGGGACAAAAGGACCATTCATCAGCCCTGACACTTATTAAAAATGTTAAGATGACTCCTACAAATAACTGTATTTTCTGAAAGAGAAAACAAAGCCAGCTCTCCACACAGCCCAGCCGTGTCCCAGAGCAATAGTTGGTAGGAGTGGAAGGCAATGCAATCTCTCCTCTGCATCATGGACTCAAACTGCCAAAGCAGCAGCCTTGAGGAGGTGTTTTTTGATGAAATTCAACTGGGAAGCACCAAAAGCTTGATTCCAATACCATTAAGTCACAGTTTGACAGGGCAATACTGCGGTTCAGCCTGCTTTATGCACACTAGCACACAGCCATGGGGTGGAGATGGCTTGAGGTGGTGATCAACCAACAGCCAAACTGCTCACAGGGGTCTCCCAGTCCTTGTCACCTCTCAGAAGTGCCTTTGTTTGGGTGTGAGTACATTGCTTGAAGTGTTATATTGTGAGTATATTGCTGAACACCTGTGGATATTTAATTAGGACTCAAGCAAGATTTCTTAGTGACACGTTATGGCTTGAAATTGTATATATTTACGCACTGTAAATAAAACCTGGTGTGAGATTAACCAGCCTGAAACCTTTCAATATGGTAGACAAAGAAGGCAGAAAGTTCAAAAGGTGACCTTTTGAAATGTTCTCATGCACAAAATAAACAGCAAAGCCCAAATCTTTGTGTGAGTTAAAGCACTGACGTCAGTGGGACTCCCATGGGAAGTTTTGGGAGTTTGTCTTTACAAGAACAGAACCACCAAATTGGAAAGAGTTTTGACTTAAACCAGGTCAGTATGTCAAAAGCCACAAAGCAAAGTCTGGGATAAAACAAAGGCCAAAGCAAATGTCCCTTGGATTAATTTTTACTAGCAGCATATTGGGCTTTTGAACTGTTCTCCAGCCATCTACAAAAGCAGCTATGGGCTGACTACAACCCAACTTGAAAGGGGAAGACATTCCTTTGTAGTTCATGTCTGCTGGCTTTGAAGTTACACTGAGTCTCACCAGTGACTTCAATGGGACTTGCCTTACACTTTCATATTAGCCATTGTTTTATCCTAACTCCTTTCAAAATTCCAGACAATAACATTTCTCTTTATTGTAATCCTGACAGAGCAATTAGGCTCCAGTCCACACCTGCACCCGACTTTTTTCTTCACACAGCACTCTTTGAGCTTCTCTTCTCTGAACAGAGTTATGAGGGCTGAATTAATGGTATCTCTCTGCTCTATCTGCTGCCTCTGTATTTCATGACCTGATGAAGAACATGAAATTCTTCAAGGCTTGTACAGCCTGATCTTTGGTTACAACCAGCTGTAGTTTTCACCTACGGTTTTATGAGTGTGCTTAGCAGAAAAAGAAAAGCTTCTTTTCATCAGGGTAATTAGGCAATAACAGAATGACAGGTTGTGGACTAAAGCATAATCATTCACAGGTGCATTCATAGCATGGTTTTAATCATGAGTTCAGAAGCTGAATTGCATTCCCGGTGTAACAAGCTATGAAACACTGCTTCATAATTTAAAAATCTGAATGTGTTTTTAAAATAATAAAACATTTCCTTTTGTATCTTTAATATATAAACCAGATATCCACATGCCAGAAATACCTACTGAGAAAACATGAGATTCTCATTTCTCTAAGGGTTCCTAATCTCTCACCTTCTTGGTGTCAAATCTGCAAGAATGATCTCTGTCTGCACAATATTCCCTTCCACAACACCCACCAATATTCCTGCCTAACTACAACTCCTGTCTGAGGTACACTGGACCACTCCCTGCTCCATTCTAATGCCTTGGCAGCCTGGGATTGAGGAAAGGTACCCAGAAGAGAATGTTTTTCCCAATATTTTCTTGCAGAGCTCCCCACTCTCGCCTGGGGTGAAGCTGAGTGCCAAACACAGACACAAAAAGAAAACTTTGGGTGCTCCCAAAACTGGCAGAGACACCACCACCCATGGGATTCCAACTTGGAAAGAGTGAGGAGAGCCTACAATGCTGCACAAAACCAACCTGTGGCACTCTGAAGCACCTGTGGGCTGACACAAACAATACAACATTCACCAAAAAGAACAGTGAGGGATTTTTACAAGATACTCCATTCCACAAAGCTGCTGCACTGAGGGATGCTGCAGCAGAGAGCAGCTTGTTTGGGAAGGGTAACTAATGGGATTAGTACCACTTACTCCCCATCTTCTTATGAGATTTATATTTTGCTAAGCACTTCCCAGCTGTGGCTCTCCCCCTGACTGCTCCGTGGTTTCACCTTGCACTGCTGGCAGGGGAGCCCCAGAGAGGAAAACACCCTGTGGAGCTAAACCTCATATGAAACCCAGACACAAATAACATGGTGCTTTTCCTTCAGAAAAAAACAAACGACAAACCAAATCCCCATGACAAGCAACAGCAGCAGTGATTTTAATAGACAAAGATTTTTTCCTGTTTTCTGTAATGTTCATTTCAGGGCTAGAATATGAGATTCATTTATTTATGTTATTTTGCCACTGACTTTCCAAATGACTAATTAAATCAAAATGAATAGCGGATGTCCTTTGAAATATTTATGAATCAAAACTAATGTGGCACCAAAGGGGCCCTGTGAAGTGACTCAGGGGATAATTTTATCCAGGTATTTATCAATAATAAATCTCTTATACTCATCTGTAAAGCATCCATACTGGGCAATAGTTTTCAGTTAAACCTGAACATGATCCATGTGCACAGAGCTATGCACTGAAGTAGCAAGAAAGTCTAAATATATACTTATTCTTATAGATTTTTCTATTTCATTAAATAAAGAGCACAACAAAATTCCTATGCACAATCTGTGGACTTAAAGCTTTCTAGCTCTAATGGATGGTACACAAACAGAAACGTATACACAGGAGGAGCTACTTGCCATCAACACAGGAAGGTCTGTTTCTTGTAGTCCCAGCCACTTTCCCAGGTAGACAGGAGCATTTTACTGTTTGTGATCTTTCCTCAATTCGATTCTTATTACAGCATCTGTGTGCTGCTATAACTTCACACGTTCCTCCTTCTGGCAAAAAAAAATAAGAAGAAAAAAAAGAAAAGAAAAAGAGAATATTGACACTCTGATTAGGAAGAGCAGCAGTGGCTAATCAAAGCATCCAGGCGTGCTCCTGTCTGCCCCTGCCCAGCTTCTGTACAGGTAGGATTACAGTTTTATTTCTTTTTGTGTGCTCCCAAATAAGCCAGGTACTGCTACACTACATTTTTTAATAGAAAACGTAGATAAGTTCCCTTGCCTTTCTTATATTAGAAGTCTCTGTGACATCCACATAATTTTTGGCCTAAAAATAATGTTGTCAATGTCTGGGCCTGAAGAAATGTGGGTAAAATACTACAGAAAATGTGCAACCTGTGTTGGCTGTTTTTATGCTTTGCAATATTGGAGACCTTTTCCCCAAATATTTTCTCATACAAGGACAGAGACTAAAGGAACCCATCTAGAAATAAGGTTTTTCTTCAAATATTAGATTCTGCGGTAGTACTCAGCCCTTAGGGAAGGACAGAGTCTCCCCAGATTACAGGATGGCCCAGCAGCATTTCCCTTTGCTCTCCCACTCACTAGATTGGCAGATTTAAAGAAGGAAACATTTCCTCTGTGTGTGAGATCATCAGGTTTAATTTGTCTCCTCCCTAATTGTTCTTTCTGAGCATTTGCAATAGTTTTATTAGGAGGAGAGCACAGGGGGGTGATCGACAGATCCACGGCGGCTTTGGGCTAACGAGTGCTTGGTGTTTGTGCCATATGCTGAGCACAGAAATGAAGTGTCAGGTGAGCCATTCCCCTTCACCTCTGCTCTGCAAGGAGACAAACACCACGGTGGGCTAATGCCCTGCCCAGGTAATTTCTCCATTCCTCAGTTCAGATTGCATTTAGCTCACAATCACTGAGTGTTTAATGGTGTCAGGCTGTTCCCCACAGATATCTGGCTGCTTTCTGAAATCGCAGCACAAATTTGGCAGGGTTTGTTTCAGCTTAGTACAAAACCTCATGTGCTGCCCACTAAAGGGCAGGATGTGCAAGATTTTCTGGAAGAGCATTATTTCTTCATGCCATTAAGTACATGCTGCTTTTACCGCAGCACAAACCATATTAATCCTATCTTTGGATTTCATTCTTTTTGAAAGAATATTGAGAGCTTTTGGCACTGTGTGCTGTAGGAGAATAAGAAATGTGGAGATGCTGATCCACATCTGGCTGTCAACAAGGGGTTTTGGTAGAGGTCTGGCAGTGGCATTTCCCCACCAGGAGTGCATCCTGGTACCTGGGTTTTCTACAAATATGGCATTTTAAATGAAGCACTGGGCAGGTAGGCAGGGAGAATTCATATGGGGGAGTTTGCAAGCATGAGATTAATTCTGTAGTAAACACTGGAGTCATCTGCAGAGACATGCTGCTGCTGCACCTCTTAGTTATTAGGTGTGTTTGGGCTGCTGACACAAGCTTTTTGAAAGCCAAAAGGTGTCAAAAAAGAGAGATCCCAACAATTCAGAGAGCCGTCCTCTGACAAATGGGCCTTGGAGTGTATCTGAGGAGTAAGAGGAATTGTGATAATCAACTCAGCCCCAAATGCTTGCATTTTCTATGAAGTAATCCTTCACACAAAGTCCCTGTTCCCCTATCCAAATTGTATTGAAAGCAATGAAAAGATTCTCATTGGTTTAATCCATCTTATGGTCATGCCCTAAGAGAAGAGAGATTTGTGATTTTATCGATTGCAACTTCAACAATAAAGATAACGTACACAGTAATAAGCATTTCTAATTTTAGACTGCATAGACTGTGTGGTAAATATTTGTGAATAACCTAAATGCTTAATTTCCTCTATAAATTTACTGTATGAGTATGTATAAGAACCACATGACTTAGTCTTGCTTATTTGGTTATCTATTCAAAATAATGGGTTGTGGTGGAAGAGCTTCATAACACCTTTAATTGTTATGTGGAAGCTCAAGTTGCTGGAGCAGTAATGAATTTAGCTCAAAGTGTGTAATTGTTTAGGAGGGGCAAAACATAATGACACTATAAAAGCAATGAAAAACCATTTTTTAAACTGCTAAAAATTCAAATACATTAATTGGAAGTTTTATCTACATAGTCTATAAAAGTATGCAAATATTAATAATAATAGAAAGACCCCTTCCAGTGCTGACAGAGAAGAAAAAATCCACCTCACATGGAGAAAATTCTGGAGGTTATACAGCCTGTTTTCCTGAAAAATCTGTTAAGTGGGATCAGATATTTGCATTAAAGCATATTTAGCCTATGGATGCCTACTGGGCAGCATTGCATGCAATGTGTTTTCTTGTATGGATTTTTACCAACCATGCATGTACAAGTGAGACTTTTAAAAAGTCATATACAAAATGGCAATAGAGACAGATATAAATGGACACAGTGAGAATAGGAAAAAAACCTCATTGAAAAAGCATGCTCCTTACTACATCATTCACAGAAACACATATACCACAAATATATTGAGGGTGGGAGGTTCTATTTAAATCTACTTCAGCTGCATAAATGAGGAAATTAATTGAGTGGGGAGAGGGACACAAATCCATCTTCAGTTTCCACTGAAAATCACTCAATGTGTTCAGATGGATATGTGAAATACCTTTGCGTTCTGTGATTTTTTTTGTTTCCCACTTTCTTCTTTAGGGGGAGGGGGCTGGAGAGCACCAAGAAATACTCTAATTCAATATCTGATGAATTTCCTGAGCCTTTTTTTTTTTCCTTAATGGTTCATGTGGATCATGGGAAGACCTGGCAAGATATTACATGGCTGGGAGTTCTGAAAAAAATGGGAATTATTGACCTGATAGGCTGTGAGTGCAGCAAAAGTTTGAATCCTTGTCATAAGCCCCACAAATGTCTCTGTTTTTTGAAGTTTATGGTCTATTGAGCTACAGTAGCTTCTGGCTTTGATTTCACAACAATAGCCTCATCCAACCCATTCAAGTCAATAGAGGATTTGCCATTGAATTGAAAAGGAGAGGAAAGGGGCCTAAAAATCCTCAAAGTAAATGTCTTCTGAATGTTATGTTGACAGTTACATTTCATGAAGTGGCTGTTTTATCCATCTGGCATTTTTTAAAAAATAATTTCTTTCTGCCCCAAGAAAAGCAGAAGATTGGAAATGGAATTGGAACGTGTGGATCAGGAAGAGCATTGAACTTCCTTCAAGAAGCTTCAGAGGTGAATGAAAATGTCCTGTCATGACTTATACCTTCTTCACACCAAACACCAGCAGGAATTGATGGTGAGAACAGCTGATCCTTTCTGAGCACTCAGGAGGCCTCAGCTTTGCATGGAGGAAATGTGACCAAAGCCAGACGGACAGAACTGCCTGCCAGGGAGGACCCTGGAATGTTGAGGATGGCAACTCTCTGTGTCATTGCAACTCTGCTCACATTCCCCAGCCTCCCAGAAACCCTTGTTCTGCACAGACTTCAAATAGAAAATTACAGAAACAATAGATCATTCCTGCTGTAAAACAGAGGCAGCTGTTTGTTACCCCTGCAAAGGTTTCATTCTAATTGGAGAACACTAACTCCTGAAATAATGCTCATTTTTGTCTCTGTTACAAAGCCACCTTGAGTTTGCACACCACAGAGTGAAATATTTTATCATGAGTATGAGTCTGCTGTGGGAGGCTGTGATTTAAAATGTCTAATCACCTATAAGGTCTGAGTGCATGCCTGGCAGAAGCCAAAAAGCCATCTTCTAGTCATCTCTGTTTTTTATACCTCTAGCTAGGAGGTAATAATAAAAGCATATTTTGCACTTCAAAATTATAACTTGCCTCTGCATTCCAGCCAAGCCTGAACTTATCAGTAAACAAACATAAAAAAAGCAAACAGCACTTCTGATTTGTGTTATACATTGTGGAAGTCATTAACTATGACTCAGGTAGCAAAACTTATACATTCTCTCTTTGACAGTGATGACAATTTAATAGCATTTGACTCTGCTGAGTTACATGGAGTGTCCTGCAGCAATGAGAGAGGTTGTTTATCAAAATGATAAACATGTTTTCATTTCCTCCTTGGCTGCATGTATGTGATCAGAAGTCTAAGGCCATCAAGAATTCACTTATTCTGGCCACCAGACAGACATTAAGCTATTCAGGACCATCTGTGCTTGAAATGAGCTCCACTTAATGGACCTTCCTAGGGCAGGTCAATCATAATGAATGCATGTGTGCATGAATGCACGAGCAGAGCAGAGCTTTGGTGAGACTTCTTGGGCTGTTTGGCACTGGCAGAGCTGGCTGACAGATAAGATGTGCCTTTCTTCTCAGGGTCACACACCCAGTGATTTTAGAATTCAGATCCTCTGTTCCATTTGCTTCCAGCTCATTGCAAATGCACCTCACAGCCTAATCCAGATGAAGGTTGTTGTAAGAACCTGTTCCTGTTACTTGCAAAAAAATAATGGTGCCCAAATAACATCATGGGCTTTTCTGGCCAAATTCTGCCTCTGTTACACCACTGGTGATTCACCATGGGAATATGAACAAAAGAAATCATATGGACCAATTTTATCAACATTTCCAGACAGTTCATTAGGACTGTAGCTGGTTTGTGGTAGCTCTATTTATTTGTAACAGAATCAAGTAGCCACTGTAAATGCCAGTGCTATCATCCTGCTAAGGTCATGGACCCATATGTTATTCTGAAAATGCTGAAGTATATGCAGATGCTGCTGCTAGACCTAGGAGAACAGAGAGAATTTTGGAGAGAATTTAAATTCTATAGACTCCAAGCAAATGGTGACAGCAAAAATTCTTCAGACACTTGTAGACTTGCTGAAAAATTGCTCCCAGAAATGAATGGATATAAAAATTTGCATGGTCTCCACCCCATCTCTATACAACAAAGGAAAGAAAGGAAAAACAACCCTGTGACAGCCCTTTTTTTTTTTTTTTTTTTTTTTTTTACATTTACTATAATGAATTCAGGTTTGGGGGCTGCAGTTTAAAGAGTTTTCAGTTTGAATAAGCTTTGGAAACTTCCCAGGTGTAATTAATACATTCATAAGCTTTAATCAAAATGTTTATGCCAGCTAATGTGCCAGAACTGCAGACTACACTGTGCACAGGGGAAAATACTATGCTTTACTTTAAGAAATAATAAGCCACTACTATGGAACTTACAAAGCAACATTTTTACTTCTGACAGGAATATGTAACAGATGGAAAAACAAAGTCCCATGCTACACCACCAGCCACTTCACAAGTGAACAAATAAAAAGACTCCTCATAGCCACAGTGCAATTACACTGCAATTTTTCTTTTACATGTAATCCTCTAACATTGTTTATCTGCTCCAGAAGGAAAAGGATCAAGCTTACAGGAGGCATTTTCAGAGCAATCAGAGAAGGCTTAGGGTTTTCACTTCTTTTCACAAGGTCAAGGTTAACTGCCATCAATGAAGTCACAAAACAGCTGAACTTGGCTCATAAACGTGATGTAACACAAAGGCACCACCAAAAAACTGACCTAAGTATATATAATAATACATAAAATAATTAGCATTATTCTTTAATTACATTCCATTATGATAACAGATACAAATAAATTGATGAGTTATTGTTTAGATGTGGAATTACCATAACTATGAGAATCTGGAATGCTCCACACATGCTCTGCAAGTCCCCTGATATACAGTGGATTTTTTTTTTTTTAGCCCAGTGGATCAGAATAGACTGCACTGGTCTGTTCCCTAAATTTCTATTTATATTTTGATTAATATTCAGTATTTTGTTGTTCATTATGCAAAATCTATATTACAATTTTCATTTTGGGAAGATTCTATGCAACAGCAGCAACATAAGTGACTCCCACTGTGGGTCATTAAGTTTTGGGTTGGGATATTATTTTCTAAAATGCTGCTGCTGTAAAAGGGTTCTGGAGACACAGGGTACCCCCTTAAAGAAACTGCTGCTTCTCTACAAAAAAAACCAGAACAAGAGGACCATGGCTAGTGAAATTTGTTTTCCCCTGCAAATGCACCTTGTGTTAAACTTTAAAACCCTGCTGAGGTTTTTCTGATGTCCAGGTCACTCAAAGAGTACTCCTGGAAGCTCCAGCTCTGAGCCAACATGACAGAGCCCATGGGATGGTGCAACACCCCTGCAGGTCTGAGAGCCCCAGTTCCTGTGCCATGGCACAGCATCCCCATTTGGAGCAAGGCAAATAATGAGATTGTCTTGCTTTGTGCTGCCTCATGGTGAGAATTTGGAAAAGAGCTGCTGGACCAAGCAGGTCAGTTACCTGTAAAAATCTATTTCATACTCAGCCAAAGTTCTGATGGATTCTGGAGTGAGAATTCCTGGGCTAAGAGGGGCAATGTGCATTCTCACAGGCATCTCTGTTTATTTATCTCAGAAACTCTTAAGTTTCTGAGAGTAATCTTGACAGAAAAGGCCATTTTAATGAAACCAAGCTTTTCTGCAAAAATGAAAACCAAAATAACTTCTACAGGAAAATAAAATCTTTAAAGTATTTTGTTCAGCAGCATGTTAATATTTCAATTTAATATTAACTTTTTTTTTCCATTTGTATTTTATTTCCCATTCAGTATAATAGGGGAAGCAAGGATATGCAAAGCTCTAATTAGCACAAGGATTTGAAGTGTTTTACAATTTTCTACTAATGCTCTTTGCCATCAGCCACAGGAGGCTTCTATCTGAGAGATTTACAGATTTTTATACTTACACCCAGAATAGAACAGACTCTGATCCTCACGAACTGGTTTATTCACAGAAATTAAAAATACGTATTTTCTGTAAAGGTGAAAAGATAGGGAATCTGCTCTTGAATTCACAAGGAAAACCCAGAGCACACCAGCATGTGAGCTCTGCTTGGATCTTGGGCTGGCTTATGGATTTCCATATCAAACCAATACACACACCAGAGAATAGGTTTTCCTACTAAAGAGCCTTGCAAATTGATCTCCTGAGAAATTTGCGCGAGACCTTATTCTTATGCATATTAAAAAATAATAATAATGATAAAAAAAACCCTCTTGCAGATGAATCAAAGTGAAAATGGTCTCCAGAACAAGAAGGCAGCCTTCTAGCAGCTCCTGCCTCTGGCACAGAGCAGCTCCAACAAAAGAGGAATAACCAGCAAGGCTGAGGAAGGAAAGGGGGCGACAGGGCAAGGGTGGCTGGGGAGGAATGCTGATGAGGAATCTGCTCCCAGCTCTTATTTAAGCAGGGTTATGAGTAGTTTTAATTAGCATTTTGCATGCCTGTGTAAAATGTACCCCCAAAAGGAGAGAATCTATGAGAAAACCCCACTTCTTGTGTGTGGAGCTGTCCCTGCCTCTCCCCAGAGGACTGATTGCTTTTCTGTCACACGGAGTGTGCAATGGGAATTGTACTAAGGACTATCAGCACTCCTGTACTGATGAACCACAAACCCCAGACATGTAACTCACCAGGCAGGCAAGAATCCAATGTTCTCTTAGTGGGGATCTTCAGTCTTTTAATGAGATTTTTTTTTTACTTCAAAGGGAGGCCAACTTACAGCAACTTTGAGAAATGGAGGTTAGAAATTAGAAGTCTTGGTGGGATTTACAGCGCTGGAATGCCATTAAGAGATGTGTGTGAAGAGGCAGGACTTAATTCAGAGAGAGAAGAATGTTACTTTTGAGAAATAACTGAAGTTCCATATCAAAAAGTAATAAGCATTATGACTTTAAATTTCATTGACTTTCAGTGAGATATGACAATCCTAGAAGTCTATATCACTTGTAAATAGGATGTCTTGGTCTAAATGATGTCTGCCAGTAAGGCTGAGCATAAAATCTTGTAAGTACCTTTAAAAAAAATCATGCTCTTAGTCACTTGGGTGGTTTGGAAAATTTAATATTTGATATGTCAGAGAGGATAAAAAACCTGAGTTTGGACAAAATAGATGTAATGTGCTTGCATTGAAGCAGTGCTCCTCCTACAAGTTAAACTGCAGGCAGCAGTATAAACTAGAGATTAAAAAGACCTGCTGTGCTGTTCTGATCATTGCTTTGCAGCTGCACAATTCTTGCCCAGAACAAATTTTCTAGGTATCAAAGCTGTGGAGAAATGTAGATTTCTGCTGCTGAACTGAAATGAACATTTCCAATACTGACATCTCTAGTTCCTTGCCAGAGAACAGTGAAAATCCAAAGTGGAATTAGGGCTGAAAATACCCTCACAATAAAATTTGAGTGAACCACAGAATATTGTCCTTGGAACCTCAAAATGTTGCTCTAAATGCTGCCAGCAAAAGACATCTAAAGAAACAGTGTTAAGGAAAAACACACAATGAAAGAAAGACAGGACTGCTCTCTTTTTGGACGGAATAATTAAGTTGATAGGAAATAAGTAATTCAGTCACAGCTGCTGATGAGAAATGAATATAGGAATGTGCATGAGAAATGGTTACTAAGAAAGGATTTAGAAATTATTCTATGTCTAATATGCAAGTACAGCTTGGTCCTGCCAGAGTCTGACTTATGCCCAACAGGCTTTCCCCAAGCACCAGATCTCTAAAACTGCCTAATGCATTTATTGAATACCTTCATCTCCAAACTTCTCCAAACTGGAAAACCGTATTAATTTTCTCTTCAGCCTTAAAAGAGACTCAAAATTTCTTATTATGCTCATGATGCACCCTTTGAATTTTTCATATGGTACATGAAAATGTCACACTTTCAGGATTTAAAAAAAAATATTTATAAAATAATCCACCAAGTACAAAGCAGCTCCACAAAAACCAACTTTCAAACCCAGGCTTTGAGTCATCCCAAAATGATTCAGGGATCTTAAATCCTTGTGGAAAAGCAAAACAATGTTGCTCCATACAGTTCATCTTTTGATATGATGGTTGCAGATAAAATTCATCCCCAGATAATTTTATCCACTAAGGTGATTAGCCTATGGAGAGCCTATGATGTGTTTCTGAGCACAGTGGCATAGTTTATGGTAATGCTCTTGTCATGCCTTATAAATGTGTGAGATGCTTTTATGAAGCAGTTAGATAAGGAGTGGTGAAAATAATGTGATCCATAAAGAATGCACAGTGATGAAGAGCTGGGATTGCACAGATACTACAGACAGACTGATAGAGAGAATTATAACCATGGTACAGGCTGCATTAATCTTCCAGTGAATGGCAATAAATAAAATAACAGGAAGGAATGGGTCTAAACAAATTTGGCCAATGTATAAAACTGAGAAGTCAGCGTGGGATCAAAGTGTTTTTAATGGGATCTCCTATGGATGCACTGACTAGCCATGGTGGCAACAAAATTTTCATCCATGGGGTTGACCCCATGCTACAAAATCCATGGGAAGGAAAACAAAGACTGCAAGTTACAGCACGTGCAAGCAGAAGTCACTGTGAGGAGCTGTGTGTGATGAGCAGCAGCAGCAGCAGTAAATCCTGTCCTCTGCAGCAGTGAGCAATGCCAGGCAATCACCTCCCAGGCATTTTCCAGTGGACAAGTGTGCCCATTATCCCACCCCATATATTTTAGAATTATTCACACCGTGACTGCCAGCAGCTGGTCCTGCACTGGAGCAGGAAACCATTCCTCTGCCAGGAACTGGCTGCACACTGGTGCACAAGGACAGAGCATGGGACCAAAGGCTCAGAAGCAATCAGTTGTTTTTGCATGGAAAGCATTTTGCACTGCACTCATTATCCAGAGCAGAAGAACCTGGTAGTCTCCAGCCTAAGGAATTTATAGCACACTCATTTCTGAACCTTATTTAGCTTCAAGCACAGTCAAGCACTTCAGTAAATGTTAGGAACGGGGTATGTGAGCAGCAATATTTTAAATTTCAGACTACTATACTTCAGTTATGAATTAACAACTCAAGGAATTCTCTCAATCTATTTTAACTTTCATGCTACTCTGCTGTGGTTATGCATTAGCAGGCTTAAAAATTCCCCCTCACAATGATCTATTCCCTCCAGACTGAAGCATGATTGAGCTGTTTTACTTCTGGTCAGGACCAAACTATGGCTGAGGAAGAGGAGGAAGCAGAGGATGAAGTGAGACTCAGACCACATTTTTCTCAAAATTTAACAATCACGGCAGCCACTACTGTGGCTAAAATATAGTGGGAGGGCAGTTGCCTCCTCCTCACTGAAATTTTAAGGGAGAGGACAATGGGAATATTTTATTTCATGTTATCTTTTGGCACCTCTTATTTTCTTCTTTTGGTTTTGTTCTGGTGAGGTTCACCTCAAACACAGCAAGTCTGACTGATTTTCTCCTTTTCCCTATTACTTTAATCACTTCCCAAACCTCTCTTCTCCTACATTTTTCCATAGTCACTATCCCGAGCTGCTTTTTTTTGCCTGAGTCCCCCTGTTTTGATGTCTCTCTCCTCCCTATTTCTGTTGATGAGCAATATTTTCTTTCCTGCCACCATGATTTGCTCTGTCTCCCCACTCCAGCTCTCTGCATACAATTGTAACCCTGATTTATTCTGGTTCCCCACTCTCTCTCTCTCCCTCTTTACCTTTTTATTTTCAACTGCATTGAATGTTTCTCTCTCTGACAATTTCTTTCTCTTCTCTCTGGAAGCTCCTGATGAACAACACAATGCAGCACTGCCTCCTAATAATTGATCACCTGGCTGCTGTTCAGATTTGTACTGCTCCTTTGAATACATGTGCAATCCAGTGCGCTCTGTTCCTTCATAATGTGAATAAAAAGGGCTGCACACTCCAGTGGAAATACAGGAAGTGTAGGGAGCAAATAATTTCCTACTTTGAAAGCAACATGTGACATTAACAACATCGGGTTGAAATTAATATTAGTTTATTTTTTATTAGTTAAACAGGAGCTGTATGCAGGGAGCTCTGCAGAGCCTAAGAGGCCAGGCAGAAAGCACATTTATTTTTCTCTCCCCTGTTTACCCTTGGTGATGATCAGTATTCATCCAAACACTATCTAAGAAAATTTGGAATCCGATTTTTCAATTAAAAGTTGCTTTTTAAACAGATTTCTTTAAAAACTAAAATCTTTTTGATGAAAGACATTGACATTTCACTGGCCAATGTAAACAAATTTCAATTCAAGATAAAATCCCTGTCCCAGTGTGTGTTATAGTTCACATAACTCAACTACTTTCAGCAAATGATTCCTAGTTTCCTATATAGTACTACAGCCAATAAACTACAGCACACTGACATCATCCCCAGAAAGGGGAAATTGTCTTAAAAGCTGAAGTCCAGTCAAAGAAGGAAGTAAGAAATTATCTGAGCTATGTCTCTTATGGTCACAAAGAAACCATTTTGCATTAAGATAAAAAAGAAATTCAACTTTTGTTCCACAATAATCCAAGTGATCTATTCCAGGGAAATTATGCAAAAAGAAAAAAGGCACATGCAGCTTCCTGAGGAGAAGCAGCCCCTCTGATGAGCTGCAGATTCTGTGATTCTGTGCTAATTCCAGCACTGCCTCCAAAGGATCTCTCTTCCCTCTTCCTGATTCATGTCCAGCTCAGTCCACTTTTGAGCTAGCTGGAAAAACCCCATTTCCCTCAACCCCCAAGGTTTTGCTTCAGAGGGCTCAGGTTTAAGTGCCATCCCAAAGGGTTCATGAGGACCCAGCTCCAGGTGAGCCCCACCAGAGAAACCTCCCCAGTGCTCTGACCCTGCAGTTCAGCTCCTGCATTTCCAGCCTTAAAAGTTTTGGATAATCTTGGCTATAAACTGGGCCTTCACTAGAAATAAAATAGATTGGGAAAAGCCTCTAAACTAGAAATAGGACAGCTCTGCCAACTCTCCTTAATGGTGTGCTGGTAATTAGAAGCAGAAGAGGTCATCTTGCCCAAATCTTTCCCAGTATCAAAATGTTGCCCTCCACACACTCATGAGCATCTTGCTCAATTTATTTTCTCATTATTTAAGCAATTGGACTTCTGCTGGTGCAACAGGGGATCCTTTGAAGATGCCATTCTAGTGTTTAATGGGAACTACCATTGGGCTGAGCAGAAAAAGAATGTTCTGTTTTCTTTTGCTCAGTTTTCCTCATTAACACTAATTGTGATGCTATGACCAACTGAACACAGCTATTCCCTGTTCCACATTTACAGATGTCAGATATGTTTCTGATGGTCATCACATCCCCCATCATCATTATCACCACTTAGACAAGCTGTGCATTTGCTGCTTCACTTCACCTTTCTTCATGAGCCTTGTCCCCATCACCTTACTGATGTCCACAGCTCCTCTCAGCATCACTAACATCACTGATGTTTTTAAAATTCCACTATATAACAATTAAATTATTATTAAAAGTGATAGAAATTCTGTAAATTGGATGAGCATTATTATCTCCATTCAAGAGAGAAAATCTGCCTTATTTTCCCAATCCAGCATTTATCTCTACTCAGCTCTTCAGCACTATTAACTAAAACACAGACAACCAGCACAAGTTAATAGTTTCAAGAATATTTGATCATCAGTGTATAAACTACCAGATACATTGGTATTATTACTGCCTGGGCACATCAGCACTGTGGAGATGGACAAGGAATAAAAAACAGGGTGCAGAAACAGAGGCAGATGCTCTGTAATAGAAAATCCAGCCAACAGTCTGAGATGGAAGAGGAATGCCATATCTAATTGAAATGGTGCTCTGTGCTTCCCAGCAGTGTTCTCAACAAGGAAAGACACTATTACCTCCTGCTCTAGGAGAAAGTGCCATCACTTTCCTATTTTTTCCATCCCTGTTGTAGTAGCTGGCAATTTTCCAGCATTAATCCCTGAATACTTCTTTCCCCCACATATATTAGTTCATTTTTTTTTTTTTCCTAGATACACTCACATTATTTCCTGGGCCTTCAGATTTTTCTGATCCTTTTTATTATGAGCCTTGTGTGTTGTAACACATATTTTACTGTCACTGGCAAATTGGCAGAGGCCCCGTTTCCTGTGGATAAAGCCATCCCCAAATATTTCTTTTAAAACCTGAAAGATGCTTTTTTGCTTGGTAGAAAACTAAACTAGCACTTGCAACAGCCATGGCCCTAACTGGAGTAAAAGGAAAGGATTTTTCAAGCCCAACCTACCAAGTTATCCAGCACTGCAAATGTGGGCTCCCTCTTGCTCCAGTGGGAGCCTTCTCCTATCAAAGTGCACGCTAACAAAGAAGGAATTTAACCCTGCAGCCAGAGAAACGACTGACTTTCCCCTGAACAAACAAAAATGTAATATCAGCAATACCTTTAAGGCAGCCTTGGTTGACAAACAGGTGCTCCCTCTGTAAGACAGTTTTCTTATTGATCTGTGCTAACATCTTGCAGAAGTGAACAATCTCATTGCCATGTCAAAGGCTAACCATCTGTGAACAAGTAATGCAGCCAGAAAATCCTTGTTGCTACAATAATAGCTTTAGGACGTGGGTTTTGTTTCAATCACCACAAAAAGAAACCTTCAGGAAACTTCACAGAAATTCTTTTTCTGATAAATTAGCGTACCTAGAAAAATACTTTTGCTTACACAAATTCCATCTAAATAAATTACAATAATTTACATACTATCGAGTGAGTAAGGTTCATAAAATAATTGGAAAGTTCATTTTTTCCCTTCTCCTCCTTTGATATTGCAATCACCTCACAGTCTCATGCATCATAGCCCTTCTCTTATTTAAAAATCATAATCTCTCTGTGGGACAAATCACCTCGTCAATACCTGAATATATATGTTAATACTTTCAGGATCACACTTTTTTTTCCACATCAATAAACAGTATTCAGCCACACTGGAACCAGAATTTTAGACTAAAAGACCATTTTAAAAGATGGATGTGCAAGCACAGTGTCCTACTGAGAGACAGAATAGTGAATTAATGATTCTGGAACAAGAATCTAATGGCAGGACTTTCTGAGACCAGGAGACAATTTTGTGAGAAACTTTCTAGTTCAGTGAGATAGCATCAGGCCCTAAATAATTGTCATGTTGAAGAATATTGAGACCCCCTGGCATAAATTTTGACTAAGGATTTTGTAATCTGACTATTCCCTTAGAAATGTGAACCAGGAGCTCCCTTCTATCAAGGTAAGTAATCATTATCATTACTACTATTACATTATCATTATTACTATCATCATCATCACTAATTACTCCCTTTGATAAGTTACTGGACATTGTTGAGTCTATATCTAAGTGTCAATTGTATAGTTTTATCATTGAAAAAAAATCTAGGTTTCTGGCTAGATCTGGAAGGCCTCACCTTTGTCCTCCTGCTCACTGTTATGCCCAGGGCACAGTCTCATGGAATACCAGCAGGGTGGCATCAAAACCAGCTCTGGTTCCAAATCCTGATGGAGATTTTTGTTTTCACTACAGCAATCTCAGGTCTGTCATCCCTGGAAGATGTAGGGAAACTGCCTGAGGGCTCTGTTACCTTTGTGCATTAATATCCCACCTGGGCACTTGTGAGCTCCTCCCCACTATCCTTGTTTTGTTGACTTGTTTCAGCTGAAAATGTGCACAAATTGAAGTATTGGTTTCAATTATTTTAAAATTAGTCTGGATAAATAAAGTATCAAGAAGAAATAGAAACCACAGCACTGTCAGTAATTCAGTGAAGTCATGGTTCTCTATTCTTGGGTTTTTTCAACCCAAAACATCAGAGACAACAAACTGGAACTTCTTGATGTATATTTGCATATTTGTTTACTTTTCAAACTAATTAGCTTTTAAAGCATTACCAGGGAGTAGAACAAATGTACCATATAGCTCCAAAAACAATACAAGAGCAACTGTTTGCATTTAAATGAATTGACTTTGCTGGTACCCTGGATGTGTCAGCCCAGCGAGCACTTAATGTTGAACATTAATTATACAAACAAAAGAAATGGCACAAAGCTGTTGTCTCTGTTAGTTTTCTTCCAGGATTCAACCATGTTTATGTCGGAGGTTTGGTGTCCTAAATAAATTCCTGATTGTGACTGCTTCAAAAGGGATGATGTTTCAGATGATTGAAAATATGCACTGATCATCAATGCTCAGACAAACAACTCTCAGCTGTTGTTGCTCACTCACTGACCCTCGGTCAGTAACAAATTCTTTTTACTGTGCTGTGAATTTCATCAGCTGGTCATCAGCATGATGGACTGATGGTGGCTCTGCTCCCTCTGGCCAGTTTGTGACACTCAGCTTCCAAGTCAACTGCTCATGGATTTATGGCTTCGCTTCTGATCCTCAGGACAGGGAGAGTAAGCACTTGGGCATCAGAATAAAGCAAAAAAAAAAAAAAGGATAAGTGCAAAACTGCACTGAAACTTCATGGAGAAATACAGACTCAAAGTGAATATTTGCATTAAATTTAGGTTTAATTTAACCCCTCCCCACCCAATAATTTTGGCTGTCAATTAAAAAAAAAACCCACCAAAACCAATAATGAAGCCAGTTAATATCTGTTAACAGAACTCAGTAAAACAGCAATATAAAGTGAATAGAAGACAACAAAAAAATTAACTGTAACTCATTGATACCCAACAGTAAAAAATAAGTTTTAATATGGTAGTGAACTAATGTCAGTTAGGAACAAAATTTAAATGTTTCTAACCAACATAAGAGTGACTTTCTGAAGAAGAATATTATTGGGAATGATGAACAAGAGAGGTGGTTGGAGTGATGAATAATGAGGGTACTGAGAGATGTCAGGAAAATACAAATTTTCACTGTGTCTTCCAATGTCAAACCCAGGAGTTAAGACAGAACATTAAGTTGAATGTTCCAAAAAATAATGGAAAAAATCTCACACAAGGCACATGAGTTGAAAGTTTTCCATGAGCTCACAAAGCAGTTAGAAAAGCAAATTCTTTTAGGGGTTATTAAAAACAATCCCTGCATCACAAACTGCTGGAAACTGGAAAGGTCTAGAGGGAAATTCTCCTTGTTGGTTTATCACTCCTGTGCTCTGCCTTAGCATGTGCTGCAACTGCTACTGGAAACAAGATTGGATTCCTGACCTGACCTAGTATGGTTGTTTTTAAATTCCCAGAGATGGTCCCAACATCCCAGAGGTCATTCTTCAAGTCATCTGAAAATAGTAACCCACTGTAAAGTATCACCAAGCTATTTAGGACACATATTCCTAACATAAATCATATTTTGGGACTTTCATATCCCTTTGCAGGTCTTGCATTTCCATTTTTTTCCCTGCTCTTATCCAGGGCAAATCTCCATCCCCCGTATTCTCTTTATATTCAAATCACATCAGCTTTGACGTTCCTTCTCCAACCCGTGCTATGAAATGCCATCACAAGCACACCCTAAACTTTTATTTATTTCCTCACCATCTGACAGCCTGCCTTGCAGAGCCTTGTCCAGAGTCTCTGCTACAGGACAGAACAAGGCAGAAAATGTCAAAGTTGTCATGCACATTCCCCAGCTCTTTGATTTCTGCTGCCAGCCACGCCTTCTCCAAAACTTCTTTGTTCTTGGGATTCAAGCTAAGGGTGAATCTCCCACGTGCCTGAGAAATCCTCAGATTTCCAAGAGTCCCAGATTCACCGCTAAATGGCCCTTAAACATGTACAAACCTGAAACACAAATACTGCCAAACTAGATCAGAACAGTTGTCCATCATCTCTTCTGCACTCCCTGTGACAGATGAAACACAAAGGGCTTCAAAGGAACATTAAAGGAGCCCATAAATGGGACAACTGCAATACAGGCTGCCTGCACACTTATTTTCTGGGAAATGGGAACTCCTATTCCTTGGGAGCTTTTTTTTAATCCTAGAGAAATTCATAATGTTCAAATAATCCAGAAAAATACACATATTATTGTGTGTCCATATTATTATGTGTCCCTATTACTACTGGTGTGCACACTTTTCACATACATTATACACTGTATTAATAAATATTTTAAACCTGGTTCCCTGCATCAATTTTACAAATTTCTTGGGTATCTGCACTCATTCATCAAAAGGACGGCAAATATAACAGTTATTCTGCATTCCATTTTGTGCCTGTTCAGGAGTTTTTCTGTGTTGCATATGGTCACCTATGTGTCAATTTTTGCTCATATAAAGCTATTTCCTCATCTCTCAAACACACCATGTGGCTCCTATTTTAGATTTCACTGGTGCTTGAAAATTGATGATAAAAGGGGCAATGTGAATCTGTCAGTAGAAACATCTTAAATACTCATAACGACATTCAAGAGTTCAGTATTCAACATAATATTTCCCATTTTTATCCTGCTGTGCTGCAGCAAGCATTTCAGCAGTCACCAGTTTGGGTACACCTATTTCACCCTGACATTGACATTTTTTTCCCAATAACCAATGTTTTTGTAATAAATCACCCTCTGCAGTTTCACCAGATAGGTGATTTTCCCTCACCACTCCAAGGGCAGGAGGTGGCTCACCCCTGGGACTACTCTAGCTCTGCTTTCAAATCATTCTCCATTTTCTTGCTATCCTCTTGGGCCTGATCTCCCTTTGTGCTGCTCTGCAGTCTCTGCTCATCCCCAGAACAGTTCAGCACACATTCCCATGGGTGCTATTCTCTCTTTACCGTTTACATCCCGCCAACATCCCCTTCCCTCGTTCCTCCCTGCCAGGATCTGTCACAGATCCATTATTCATTTCCAGAGCACAGAACCATGTCACAGGTTCAATTCACAGTGTTGTGAACCAGATGTTCTGCTCAGAAGGATGAACTGGGGCTTTGAATCCAGTGGTTGGGATTTAATTGGAGCCCTGTGCTGAGGGACATGCACAAGGAGAGCCTGGAGCCCAGACATGATCCTGTAAGTGGCCCTTTGAATGCACATCTCCCTCCATTGAATGCAAAGGCAGAATAATGCCCCAAGGCTAAAATTATCCTTAGTGATTTTCCTTCTGTGTAAACATTTGGGGGTTTTCTTCCTGCTTTTATCAACTTTTTTCAGATCACCTGCCCTTACACCACCCTTTCACCTAGTTTTCATGTCATTCTGTGAGAGTCTTTGGTACATTCTCTATCACCTAAGACTCGGTCAGTCTGTCTAAGTCAAGTGTTTACATGTGCTTCCTAAAAATTTTTTATTCCATACTTCTCCAAAGGTGCCAGATCACTGCCCAAACCTTTACTAGATCTAATTTATGGTAAATATTATCTTTCTACTAATTAATTAGCATTAAAAATAAGACATAACTGCAACAAACAGTCTTGCCCACCTTTGGAAGTGCTTTTAAAGAGTGCCAGCACACTAAAGGCATTACTGATGGTAATTCCATTATTTGCACAAACACATCCCCACATGTACACACACTGTTACATGAGCATTATTTAAGTTCACTTTGTCTTGGCTCCCTAAAGATAAGGAGGTTTTAATTTTAATATTGGCTTGCATTCAGTGAGACAGAATTTTAGATTAATTTTAGATTGGCAGGGGGCATGAACTACATGCACTTTTCAGCAGTGGCTGTGCACATCAGCCTGTGAAAATTCTGGATGCACATGCCCAGGGCGGGCAATTGTGCACATCAGCATCCACCCATGTCTGCAACCGTGCTCTGCATGCCAGACTTTGGTCTGTGTGCAGATATAAAGAGTTTTCCATGTTATAGACACAAGGCCTATTAGAGAAAATCATTCATTACAGATGAGCAGTACATTTTTCTGCATTTTGTTCCAATCATTAAAATATGTTTCATGTATTTTTAGCTCAGTTCATTAAATGCATGCACAAACTTGCCCACATATCTGTAATTCCACTAGGCTACTCCTAGCAGTTTTGTTCAGTAATATTAGGCTGTGTACAGCAGACTTTGTGTTTTACTACTACTGCCATGAGCTCTGCAAACTTAATTGCCAGAGTGACAACATTTCAGACAGAGCTGTGAATTGAGGCTGCTGTTGGAAGGCTGTGTGTCACAGCTGAGGTGGTGGAGGGCACACACTGGATATCAGCTGGTTTGTGCGCAAGTGTTACAATTTTATTCATGGAAAGCCAATTTTTGTGGATGCCAGCCGTGCCTGCAAGGTGTTGGAAGTCACTAAAGGATGTGTCAAGGTCTTTCTGTCACCCTGCCTGATCCTTGATGGCAATCACCAAAGAGCAAATGGAGAAAAGGCAGAATGCTATCACCCTTGTGTACAGCTTTTAAAACTTACTTTAGACTGTGGGTAAGAGATGCTGATTCCCCTTCTCAAATATGGCAACAGATTAATGACCTTACACTTGGATTCTTTTCTGTCCCGTGATTTTTCCTTGGATTGCAGAGGTCACACCCACCTCAGTTTAACTGAACAGCAACAGCAATAAACACCTGCAGCTCAACTCAGCTTTGGCTTCTCCAGCTCAGCTAAGGGTTGCACATGAAGGGAGGAGGTTTTTTTTCATCCTTACACCCACTATTATCAAAATAATTATTGCATCTAAACATAACTCACTGGAAAAGCAAAAAGAAAAGGTTTTCTCTTTGATATCTTTCATAATACAGTAGAATCATTAACAACAATTAACTAATGAGATGATAATAACATAGAGAAGTGGAACTGAGGAAAAATGTAAAGCTGAAGTACCAACACTGGAGCATCAGGAATTTGAATGAAATAGACATTGCTGTCTCTGGCTCACTTTTAATTTCCACAGCCATTACAACAAAATCCACTAAAGTACCTTTCTAAGAAGCTTCTCAGGAATTAACACAGCTGAAAAGAAACCTATCTCCTAAGGACAGCTCAGAGTGCAAAAGCTGACAGGAGATTTGGTCCCTGTATGCCACATAAAATCTCAAGGCAAAATCCTGGTGCCACAGAAGAAACTGGCAAATGTGGACAGGGTTTCACTCTATCTCCTGGTGTTTTCTACAGTCTTTGTCCCTACAAAATCCAGATAATGCAACAAGTAGCTGCTATAAATCCAAACTAAAATACCTATAAATAAATAAATAAAATAAAAACTTATCTAAATACTAACAAAAATCCCAGCTGTTCTGAAGCTGAGGAAACCCATTTCCAGCCACCAAACAGCAATTATTATTATGACTTTCATGCAACACTAGGCAGTGTTATGTTTGCTCAAAAGACCAAGTAATAGATAATAAAAAGGTCATCAATTAATGTTAAATTACATTATCTATTTTCATCTATAAAATCAGAGACTGAGTTTGACTTCACTCCTACAACAGACTTTGAAAAAGGCAAATAAAGGAGAATGAGAGAAATGTTATGAACTGACTTTGAATCACAGCATATGCTGTACTTAAATGGAGATTATAATGTCAGTTAAGGATGTATTTGCACATACTCAGAGTGAATATCTCCAAAATCTCTGTGTATGTGTATAGGCACATACTCATTCTTAAACATGTATACCCACAAAGGTTCAGCTGGCTCAGAATTTAAAATTCAGCTGTATTTTCCTCAGGAGTCTCTGCCTATCTTGAAAGATTTGTGCAGTTAGCAGATAGCTGGAGGTCCATTCCCACAACTGCTCTGCCTCTACCTGCTGTTATTTTCAGAATACAAGAGGAAAGTGAGCGATGTCTTCCACTCCCTCTGAAAGCACCACAGGCACTCAGTAAGTGTTTTAAACCATCTTTGCCTGAATAAGTTTCTTAATGTCATCTGGCATATTCTGACATTTACTAGCTATTTGCAAGTTAGGTTAAAAAAATACATATACAGATCATTTTCTACAATGAAATGTCACATTTTGGTGATAACCCAAGGATTCCTGATTTCACATACATCCATATAGGAGAACTGATCTATTGTGGTAATTAAATTTATCAGAGTAAATAAATTACTTCATTATTTTTCTGTTTTCTACTTTTTGAAAATACCAAAATTAAAATACTGAGATGAAAACATAACTAATGTGGGCCATCACAGCTATTCTTGTTTGATCTACTGGATCTGGCTTTAATATTTTAAAATCTGGCTTCCAAAACTAACATTGCCATAAAATAAATGCATCATCTCCTGAAAAACAATTCCCTTTTGTAACACTATTTGGTGTTTCTCTTATTTATTGGTGTTGTTGTCTTAGTGTGTCAATACACATAAACTTAGGCAGCTTATTTGGTTGTCACACCTTATCTACATGGCTTTATCAATATTTTTGAGCATCTGCTGCCTGGCAGCAGTATTGTGTGCATTAGATCATGCAAAGCTTTTTACTGCATGGGGACAATTGAGCTCAGGTGAAAACCTTTGTATGTTAACCTTCAAACCAGTGTGAAATGAATGCCCCCTTCCTGGCCATAATGGGTGTATTTGTTCAAATGTTAATTATCTAGACTGAATTTTTCTTATTTTCCTGGTTTGGCCATAGAAAATTCAGAGTAAGCACACTTTAATAGTTGCACTCCTGGCACAGGTTATGTTTTTTCTTTTCTCAGTCTGTTGCACAGTCCCGAGCCATGATTGCTTATTCCTGGTCTTCACTTCTCTTGTTTCTCTGTTTGATCAAAGCCCAGCTGTGACATCTACAAATTGGTTATGACATTCACATGCAGGAAATGCTGTTTTTCAAAGATATTTTGGATAGAGAAAGTAATCATTTTCAGTGATGCAAAGACTTTGTCTGCCTCAGTGTTTCAGTCTGTCTTTGATCTTGCTGCTCCATGTGTGTACTACCATACAATTACCACCCATGTGTCCCTGAATTCTCATGTATTTATACAAATCCTCCTTCCTTCCCCCAAGAAAACACATATTTGCACAATTTCCCTCTGTAGAAGCAGCATTGCTTTGTGCAGTTGCAGGAAGCAATCCCCCCTACCATCTCCTTTGATGTTTAGACATGATCAATAAAAGAGAAATTGCATCCATCTCCTGCCTGCGTGTCTGGGGCTAAGGAGCAGACATGCACACAGCTCTCAGCCTTAAAGGCCTCATTATGCATAATTACAAGGCATATTTCCTTGTATTACAATAAATAAAGGGATCCATATTCATGTTGTTATGCTATCAGACAGGGTGGATAAAATCCTGCACCCTCACTAAGATGATAAAGTCAATGGGATTTCTACTCAGTAAGAACTAAAAGAGACATGAAGAATTTGTCTGATATTATTAAGAGATTATTCTGGATTACAGATAAAGTGCATTATATTAACCACTGTTGGCAATCCCAGCATATTTTGCATTTTGTCATATTACACTGCAAACTCTTTTAGAAGTTCCTATTTAGCAGCTCTTACCACTTTCAGATAGGAGCAATTGGATTCAGGCTGTGTGAGAATGAATCTTGGAGGTGTTATGAAGGACATAAAGAATTTGAGAGGTTATTGGTACAAATTAATTCCTTCTCTTTGCTTACCATATAGGCAAATGCTTACTTTTATTTTCATGTCCTGAGGCAGGGCTCCAAAAATGGATGAATTATTTAGGAGTGAGATGATATTATCCCAGCCTTTGCATGTTTTAGAACAGCAAATGAAAGAGGTGCCAAGGAAGCCCTTGCACACCATGTACAGAGGTACACAGATGCAGATAAATAGAGGCACTGCTACCTAAAATATTCAGTTAGCTGGAAAATTCATCCTTCAGTCCTAAATCACCCCTGAAATCTGGAGACATCAAATTTCAGATGAATATTTTATATTACATCTTAAAGGCTCTTCACTACAAGAAGTAAAATAATTGTTATTAAATTCTCAGCAGATTACAAGGCATCTCCAGCACACAGTGCAAAGGAGGGATTGGGCCTTTGTGGTGCACAACTCACTGTGTGCTGGAGAAGTGGATTTTGCTTTTTGAAGGATATTTGCCTCCAGCATAATACCAATAATGGAAATAATATCACATCATATAAAGTTGAAGCTTTTATTCTCTATAGAACTGAGGAATGATGAGAGAAGTACTCTGGGAATTTCACCCTTTAGATTAAATATTTGAGTCATGAGTGTCTGAGACAATCAGTTTCAGTTCTGAAATTACCTTGCTATCTCAAGCATAGGAAGAATAAAAGATACTTTCTGTATTACAATTAAGACATGGAAAATCTTGTTTTTAACAAGATTTTATGCTTAATAGAAGAGAAGAAAGTTTTAAAAAATAGTGCTGAGCCTTGATGTCAGCTTTTCCAGCATTAACTGAACTCAGCCTGTGAGTTCATGGAATGGTCTGGTCTTCCCTGCCGCCCATTCCATAGACAGTCTCTATGCTAGAGAGTTTACCAAAGGTTTGTTCCCAGAACTTTATACAAATAAGCCCAGACCACACACACAAAGTAACACTTCAATAACAAAGAAAAAAATGTAAGTTAGAATTTTCTCCACCATGTAAATTTGATCTGTAAAGCTTTTATGAAGTTTCTGTCTTCAGAAACTACTGTCTAAACTGAATTCATTATAGATGTAGGGATGAAAATGAAGGAGGGATTACAGATGTTTGCAGAACTAACACTCCCTGTTCTCAGGGACATTTCAGCAACCAGGGAAAGCAGCATGAGATAAATGTGTGTGAGCACACCTGTATTCAGAGGACTATGTCATATGGATTTTCTTCTCTGTAAAGAAACCATTGGATTGTATTCCAAAGAAGTGCCATGATCTCTCTGTATTTAAATACTTTTCTACATAAAAGATTGTCATTTTGAGTAAAAATGGAACAGGACAGAAGGGATTTGACAGGTTGAGAGGGGCAGGCTCAGTTTATGTCTTCAGTTCATGGACTTCTGCCTCAGTAAATATGCTTATTCAACAGAGTTTACGAGGCTCAGCACTGAAACAGCTGGATGAAATCCTGTGACCTTTGCTACACAGGAGAATGGAATTCTAGAGGCACTTTCTGACCTTTAAAATCTTTGAGACAATGGAGTAACTATAAAAAAGGAGAAATTTCATACATCTTTGAAATGCTGAGTCTGTGGGCTTTCAGATAATTAATTCTATGTGTTCCCTTTTTTAGCTTATTTCCTTTTTTTTTTCTATTGTTCATCTACACCGGGGATAATATCTAAAATCCAATGTAATTATATTGCCACCTCAGTCACTAATATATAAAACAAGAAATAAATTCAAAATGCTATCAACTGTGCACATTAAAATGGAATAGCAGAGACCACTTATTATGAAAAGCCAGAAAAATGTTTGACATTTTTGGCACAGCTGGGAAAAAACCTTTTTTTTTTTTCCAGTCACACCAGTTATGTGTGTGAAATGTTGGTGCAGGCACACAGTGGTGCCAAGGGGTGATGATTTCACAGCTCAGCTCCAGGCACAATGGACTGAAAAGGCCTAAAAAGACAAACAAAAATACCCCAAAGGCCTTCAGAGCCCCAAGGAGATGCTGTGGGCTCATGGAAGGCACAACATCCATGAGCTCTCCAAGGTGCTGGCTGCAGGGTCACAAGGGAAAATCCATGCTCATGAACAAATGCAGATATCTGAATGTTATTTATATCAATTATTATTCTTCAAAAGAACTGTCTGCCTCCCATCAGAGGTTTGGATGGGCTCAAGGATGAAAGGGAAACGGTTTTAAATAGAAAAAGCAGAGAACTGCAGTCAGAGAAGCAATAAAATATGTATCACTTGGGGACTGGGCTGTTTTATGCTGAGACTGAAGGTGTGGAGCATCCTCCCAAGGCTCTGCAAGAGGGAAGAAATTCCACTTACACAATTAAGCAAACTCCGAGAAAGAGAAGCTTAAATCTAGTGCAACCTGAACAGAGACTAATACAGCTTGACAGAAAAAATCTAAGTGATTAGAGGAGTAGCCTAGTGCTCTTCAGAGGCATAATGAGCTTAGGTAGGAAGGCCAAAGACTTTCACACAGCACTTCTTTTCAACCACTGGTTGATTGGAATTATGCAAATAGAGGAATGTGCAAACTTGATTTATATACAGACCTCAAGTACTGAATAAATAAATTGGACTCATCCTAGTACAGTTAGTGGAAAGAAAGTAAGGTTTCTGACTTCAAGATAGCAATTTTTAATTAATTATTTTTAAATAGTTAACAGAAAGCAGGTAATAATTTCATTACTACTAGTCTTCAGTATATGGTTAAATTATTTTCCAGAACTAGGTACAATCTAAGTTGGAATCTGGGTAATTGTGGATCAAGATAGTTGCTGCCAAATTTGATCCAGATCTGTATTATTAGGTGCTGCCAGGAGTTTTAAGAGATCTCTGGTTTGGAGCTTGGTCATTTTGCTAATAAAAGCGAATTACCAAGAACTCTACAGCTTTCATTGCTTTTGAGAAACACACGTACAGCTTCAAAAGTTCTGTTTCTAGAACAGGACACATATTACTAGACTGCAGGGGAAATAGCTCCCCAGAATAACCCAGAATTTTCTACATTCCTTCTGAGTTTGCTTTTCAAATACATTTATTTATCAGGGATTTACTTGCAGGACTTTCAGCTTAAAGCTCTCAGTACCTCTTACAGAACTTTTCCCTGTTATCCTGTGCCATCTTAATTCTTTTGCAGGTGCTGTATGACAGAGACAACTGTCCAAACAAGTCCAACAATACAAAATCTGTTTTTCCAGACCACTTTCCTGCTATTAACTGCCATGTCTGCTACTGTAGATGTAGTTAAAAAGAAAAGAGAGAGAGAAGTAACATTTTTATGGTTTCTCTAACACTTAATTATATTTCTGAATTGGATGAGAAGCAGGGAAATTACTAAGGATTTATTTTTCTTTCAAGTATTTTCCATCTAGTTTTATATATTTTAGATATTCTCAAATGCATGCCACAGGCAAAAAAAAAAAAAAAAAAAAAGAGAAAAGTCGAATGCTTTGCCTAAGTACAAACTATACAAACTACACAGGTCACTTACAGATGATTACAAGTTAATAAAAAATTGGATTTTGTAATGTTGTTGAAAGTTATGGGTGTCTGGATTAGCCTCACTGGGGGCAGAGCTTGCTTATGCAGGATTAAACACCAATTAGTTCTATGGCAGTGGGAAGTGCTGCTTTTAGCAGACAAACAGAGTAAAGCATATATGCATAATATATGAGGACAGAGGAAACGCCACATCTCATTTTGCATGTGAACAGTTTAACTGAAATCATCAGTACAAATATAAAAGGCAATAAAATCACGAGCATTTCCTGCTGGATGTGATCTCCCACCCAAGCAGAGAAAGGGAGACACTGTGGGGCAGAAAAGCCCCACAACAGCTCCCTGAGAAGCCCAAAAACGCTGACAGCTCCCTGCTCTCCCCAGCTGTGTGCAAAGACCCACCTCTGTGTGAAAAGCTACTGAGTTTTGGAAGCAGAGATCAAACAGCCGAGCTTCATAAAATCATGCCAACCATGTCAGCAGCCCTGATTTCTCTAAACGGGGAAGCTCTGTAACACTGAGTTTCACTGTGTGTTAACACACAATGACATTTGGGCCTGATGTGGGTATTTGAAAGGCTCTCTTTTTGTCTGGGTAGGGATAAATGTATCTCAGTGCTGAGCCAATTACTCACAAAGACACCAGGGGACTCACAGCAACAACTAGTTAAGCTTCCAATTTTGCCAGTGAAAGCGGAAGATGCACGTCAGCTGTTTGTCTACAAATATTCAGCAATTATCCAGATACCAAGACACCCAGTAGTACTCAGTAGTCATGGCAACCTGCTTTTGCCTTATTTGAAATTGAAGATCAAAGTGTTATTTGACTGGAGTAAAGTATGCCATTTTTTAATTCTTCGTTGATTTAGGAACAAGATTTTAAATTTCTGTCCTATGTGGTGAAGATGTCATTATGAGTATTCCATCCTGCCCAGACTGTTCCCACTTTGCTGCTCTCAATTCTCTATTTATATGTCATTTTCAATTTTACTGTCTCATTTTTCCTTTGGATCTGATGGAAATGTACTAATGAACTGGGCCCTTCCACCTTAGCTTTCCTTCCACATCAATCAACAACGACAGCTATCATTATTTAAATAATATTTTAACATCTTGGTCCTGTGAAAAACACAGCCTTGCCTTAAGTTTGGCTGAAGCAAACACAACTCAGAATTATTCTGAATCCTGAGAACCCTTGCCCAGTTTTGTATTGTATTGTATTTTCAGGCTTGAAACAACTCATCCCAGACAAACCTGGTCATACTTTGCTTTCTTTGTATGAAGCAAACAACTGCCTAGAGAATATCTGAGGATTTTATCCTGCCTTTCTCTGAGGGATCAGTGTGGATCCATGCAGTGAAGAGGAGCTGCTGGGGCTAAGGAAGGAGGTGGCACAGAGAACAACCATTCCCAGGCTCTGCCTCTCAAGCTTTCCCCACTCACCAGGTTTTGGGCTGAGAGTGACTTTTTTTAATGACTTTCTCTCTCCCCTCTGCGTCAGATCTGCAGGATTTGCAGGACGGTTGTGCCTTTCTCTTTAGGAAAGGTGAGATTTCCTTGTTAGGATCATCCTCCCACTTCAGAAAGTGCCTGGATCCCCAACCCTCCCTGTTCTCTGGCCACCATGCCCTGCTACTGCCCTGAATGCTCTGCAATCTCAGCGTGGGAAATCTGGAAAAAACCAAAATCAAAGTGTTTAAGAGCAGCCAAAGTAGAGGAACCAGTCGTTTTTTGTATCCTCACACTCCCTGAAACTGCCAGGCTGCAAAGGTGGGCACAGGCTAGCAGAGACTTTTCTGCATATAAGAAGAATTGGAACAACTATGAAGGAGCAGCAGCATAAACCTGCACGGCAAAAAGCCAGATAGCTGTGCTAAGATCATTTCCAGGCAATGTTCCATTCCCAGTGGAGGTTTCTATTGATCAGTAGTTATTTTTGCTTGCAATCAGCCATAGACTTGAAAAAAAAAAAACCCAACCAACCAACCTCTGTTGAACAGAGGAGTGGTTCATAAAGTATATCAAAACTAGAAAGGGCCTTTGATTACAGTGTACATCCACTCGTTATTTTTATTTTCACTATCTGCCTTCTGTTTGTTTATTGCTATTCTCTTTTTCCATCACTTAAGAGTCAGCTCTGCCACAATCAAAATACCTTATTTTTGATATTTACAGTAGTATGAGGGTGCAGAAACTGCTGCAGGCTAGAGAGTGTCTGTGCCTCACCATCTCTGCCAATGGACACTGCTGGGGATGAGGGTTTAGGGAATTGGGTTTTCCTCTGACTTTGTGCTAAAATAGCACTTTGAATGCCTCTGTCTTCTGACACCTTGGAGTACACATGCCACTAGCAAAGGCAGAGTTTATTTTGTAGGAGACTCCACACCTGATGTTTGCATCTGTAGGTCCTTTTTTTGTGCTGTTGTGTTCCATTACAAGAATAATATTGTCTGTGTGAAACAAATATGTATTTGGCTTTAACCACCCTTAATGTAGATCTTTGTGAATGCTGGTTACTATAGTTACACTGGCATTGTGGGTAATTCTTTCATTATAACTGTTGCATGTTTGTGTATAAACAGCTGAGCTGTATTTTTCTTGCTTTAATCTAAGAAGCCACAGGAAATGCTTTGATTTAAAATTTGCTGATCCAGCCCGCAAAGTTAAAAATATGTGAGATCAGGGTGAAATCAGCACAATTCACTGCATTATTACCTTAAAACTTAAGGGAAAATGTACTTCAGAAAGCTGAAAAACTGTTAAAATGGCATACATGAGTGGGTCCATTATGATTAAACATGCACTTAACCATTTCACAGATTTCAATTTTAATGCCAAACAAAAGGCTTGTTAAGCAGACCATGGATATAAAGGCCTGCTCTATGCCCAGGCTTCTGTGATATATCCAGGTCTATTAAAAAGGATATCTTCCTTCTCAAATTCACCTCTTCAGGGTTATTTTGTTTATATATTTTTTATTCTTTTATGGTGTCACCAATCAGGAGATCAGGTCAGTCAAGCAGGACCTGCCTTTCCTAAACTCCTGCTGGCTGGGTCTGACCCCTGGCTGTCCCAAATGTGCTGTGGGATGGCACTCAAGGGTGTGCTCTTAAAAGCAAGGTAGGAAAAGGAGGGTTGCAGTAGCTCTGGCAGAATTAAGTAGAAATGAACATATTGACTCTCACCACAGTGAAGTTCACTAAACAGGGGGACACGGCTCATTGTCCTCAAGCTCTGCCTTCTGGGTTAATTAAAAATTAAAGCACTCTGGGCTTGTTCCTCAGATTCCAGCACCTCAGGAATTGCTGCTAAGGAATGGAGTTAAGTGGGAAATAATTGCAATCTGAAGGTCTACCCCAAGCAATCCAGAACAGCTCCTGCTCACCAAGACTTCACCTAAAGGAGCAGTTCTGCCAATGTCATGATCCAGCAAGATTTTGAGGTACTTTTTGAACTGCAACTGAAGAGAAACCATGCTCCTTCTCATCCATGGTCATTTTTGCTAGATGCATATGGACTAGTTTACACTCTCAAAAAAACCCCCTCTTTTTTGCCCTAAATCAACCCACCAAACTCTCAAAAGCTGAGTTCAGGCTGCTTCTGATGGAGCCATCAAACTCATTGATAGCAAGTGTGCAAAGGCTTAAATGAGCATCTTCAAAACAAAAAGTTAGAAAATTTCTGGAGGATTTCACCCCTATCTTCCAGCCATAGCTGTTCCTACTAAATATGCTCCTTGCATCTTATGCCATCTTAGACATTGCATCCATATCTCAAAATCTCCTTGAGTTTTCTTCTAATTTAGCTCTTTTACTCTCATTTCTGTCTTCTGCATTTATAGCCTCTGACTTTATTCATGGCAGGCAGGACTGCTTATTTAAAATAACACATTTTTAATATATGCATTAATGCTGTTTTAGGAACAGAATAGTCTCTACTTGGTCAGATTAGTGTATCTCTCATTTAATTACAACTCAAAAGGTTAGAAAGTTTTATCATGCACGCATATTCCCTGGGAATTATCTGACTCTAAAATATAATTAATCATCCTCTGTCATGCTTTTATTATACCCACTGCTCTCTGGAGTCATTCTTTTATTTCCTCTTCATTCATATTCCTCTGACCTTCTTCCTCACTCTGTTCCCACAGACCTCAGGTGAATTTTAGCCGACTGCTCAGAAAGGAGTGGATATTGTTAAACCCATTTGTCAACCACATTATCAACTCACAAACATCACATCTCTGAATATGTTTAGCATTTTCCATATATAGCAGCCCAACTATTAACATGGATGGCATCTGTCAATGTTGACTAAAATTAAATTTTGGAACTCCTGTAAATAATAAAGCAGTCATATAAAGATTATTTCTCTGGAGCATAAGCTACCAGTAAACATGATTTGCATACTGTGCTTACAGCTGTTTCAACATGAACTGTTTGCTGTGGTTCATTAAAATGATTTTATTTGTCAGATTCCAGGATAGTTACAAGTCTACGTACACCAGGCTGGATGAATGTGGTGACAATTCAGGTTTTCAGAACTATGCATATGTGTACTGGATTAGTGACCTGAATTGAATAATAAAGCTTAAAAAGAGATCATTAATACCATGTTTCTGACGAGAGAAATGAAAGAGGGAGGACCTCTGAGAGATGTTCCTAAGGAACAAAGAGTACAAATAGCAAAGCAATGTCCCCAGTGAAAAGAAAAGCACTTTTATAGACCTACATCTCACTTCCATTCAACACACTGCAATCTTTTCTATTGACTTGGCAGAAGTTAAACTGGAATTTGGGCACAAAACTTAAATGTATTTCCATATAATACTCTTGATCTAGATAATAACATCCATACATCTATGAAATGTTTTACTCTAACTTACAGTAAGTTCACACAAATCTTTTTTCTTTCCTCTCATGAAAATTATCTATTTCCTTCCCCCATAATACCACCAAAAAAATCTAGATTTTTCTCTCCTTTTTCTCCCTATATTCACAGTCTCAGCAGAGCAGAAAAGAAGAGTCAGAGATTTGATTTCGGCTACGGAGCTGTCTTTTCCCAAACAGAAAAATGGCAAGATGGCACAAAGACTGAATGGAAAGGAATTCTGTGCTGTGAGGACACGTGAATGCCCAGGTAAGACTCACCACACCACAGTCTGTATGCTTACAGCTGCATGTCAGAGTTCAGCTGTGCTACAGAAGAGCAGCAGAGACAGGATCACTGCCATCCCTTAGAGTTTTGGGGCTAATCCAAGCTCCTGTCAGACCCCCCGAGCCTGGAGCCCAGGTGACTCCAGCTTCCCCTCATCCCATCCCCCAGGGCACTCAGTCCCAGGTCAGGTGGGAAATTAAAAGGCAAATGTAATTTGGCCAGGAATGAGGCCAGCAGCAGCTGCCTGCTTTTTGGTTATCCAGCCTTCCTTCCCACCTCTTGCTCTCAGCCATCATAAGAGCACCTTAAGAGGTGCCTGTTGATGTCCATTGGATTTTCTCCTCCATTTTCTGAGCATGCAAGTTACACAGAGCAAACAAAGCAATAGATGTGACAGCCACTTGAACAGCTGTGTCCTGAGCAAAACCATTCCATTCTGCCTTCTCTCCTCATCCAGCTCCTTGCTCTTCACAGTCCTGAAGGATTTTTGACATTACTGAAGGAGCTACTACAGTGAGAGATAAGATTACCATGGTGTGGCACTATAATTTTATAGGTTTGGACATCCCTGAGAGCATCAGGGCAGCTTTTAGAGATCCATTTTCCAACCAGGAGCCAACCTAGCTGGAAAAAAACCATGGATGTGATTGCAGGGGTTCTGCACCAATCCTGTGTAAGCAGTGCCAGCCTTTGGTGGTTTGAAAATGCACAAAAATCAACTCCTGGGTCTGTAGTCCTAATGTAAACGGTGTTTCCACTGCTCACAGAATATTACAGGAATTTAACCCCTACATTTGCCATGTAATCAAAGCTTTAAAAAGGCACACAAGGAATAATTGCACATTGAGAGCATGTGCAAGGAAAGTATTCTGCAAAGTTATTTTGCAGAAAAAGTCTGTCTCAGAAAGAACAGGTGGGAAAAATATTTCAGCAGAAGAAATATGGTTTCTAATCATAGGTAAATAGATTTGCTTCCAGGAAAGCCTGTCCACACTCAAAAAGTCTGCCAAGAAAATGTAGGATTTCAAGAATGCTGGAACAGGGAGAAGAAAAGAGGAAAAATAGCTTTTCCAGCATCCCAGCCAATTCTGGGCTTGAGAAGAAAATTGGTTTAGGTCAGAATATATATGCTATTTCAACAACAAGAAAACCACCACATTTAGCATAGGCACAATCTAAAATGCTTCATTTAACCTCAAAAAAAAAAAAAAGGTATTTTACTATGTTTTCAGTTTATATAACTCCTGAACAAAGCATTGTTTCATTTTTTAGTATGTAGAGCTTTTTTCTTTTTTTAATACGCTAAAAATGCTGATTTGAAGCAAAAAGTTCAGAAGTTGGATCATTAAAATGCTGAAAAGAAACATTTTGGCATTTCCCATGAACTGATTTTGAATTCTCTCTTGTTCCTATATTTTTCATCAGGAGCTATTTATAAGATTTGACCCAAATTCTTTTCTCCCCAGCTAGCTTCTCTTTTTCAGATAATTTATTAGTTGTCCAGTGAAATAGTGGCCAGGACCAAAAGGCAGCATCAGTTCAGTTAGTTAGTGCAAGCAGTAAAAAACCTCTTAACACTTCAAAAATTGAGATAATGAAAAGAGAAGACTGTCCCTGCCACACTTTTATTATTCAAAATATTTCCCATGAAGGGGCCCATAGAATAGGCAAATTATGCATTAAGTATGTAGTTTCTCTTATTTATGACAAATTACCCCATGTCTGCCTGCAGGGACACTTTTTATGCCTCGTGTATGTGCTGAAGCCCAACTGTTTGATATGAAATCAGATTATTGCTCCTGCTCTGCCCTCCTGCAGGCCCTGATGCTGGGATTTGGAGCTGTGCATCCTCCCTGGCAGCACAGGTAACAAATTCCCACAAATTTCTGTGGGCTGAAGCAGCAGCTTCTCATGGGCTGGGTGAGGACTGGGGAGGGAATGACCATATTTAAATGGTGAAAGACACAGGGGTTGGGATAGAAAACCCACAGAGCTTTCTCCTAGAAGATATAACTAAACCAGATATTCCATGTGCAAACTGGATTTTGGTCAGTAGGAGCTGCAGAGTAGCTATTAGGTTATGTTTGCTCAGATTTTGTACTATTTTCTATCCCTGCCATTCTTCCATCCTCATGTTCTGGTTCTCAATTCAAAGCAATTTATTGGAGCTCTCATCCAGAGGCTGACACCAAATTAACTCCAGAAGTCCCCACAAAGATCACTTGTGGGCAGGTGCTAAACTGGCAGGAACAGGGTCTTTTATTTTAGCAAGCAGAAAGGTTTGGATATAGTTCAAATTACATAATCACATTTTCTTCCAGCAGAAGAAAGACAGACCTTATTGAAGTGAGAATCAAAACTCCTTACAAATTTACTTAAAAGGGCCAAAAAGTTTAAAATCTAAAACTTTTGTAGCTTAAAAAGAACCATAAGAGAACCAGCTACCCCATTAATTTCCTAGGTTTCTCTGAAGAATCTGGTCTGAGAAGTTTTTTTTATCTTCTAAAATTTTTGAGAAGATTGAAGAAAAGAAACTACCTGCAAAGAGGGAAAAGCAAATGGACAACTCTTTTAATTCTGCAGTGAAACAAAGGAAAAGTAACCTCAGTTTGAGGTGTGAGTTATGAAAACTCATTGTAATTTTTACTAACTAATTTTTACCCATTTATTACCAAAGATTGCTGTCTGCACCAAATTACTGAGGGCGGCTTTGAGGTGGCTGTGACAAACAAAACCCCAGCCACCTTCCACTGAGATGGCTTTGGAGTCACAGAATGAGGTGCTGCCCTGCCAGATGAATATGTAGAACAAGGAACCTTATTTTGCCCTGCTGCAGGAAAATATGCAAGGACCTTGATAGAGCACTGACTGCTGCAGACAGACAGCCACAAATCTCAGGTGTCTAAAACTTGGTCACAAATCAGCCTGGCAGCAGCTCATGAGCAGGCTGGCAGTGACCTCAGCCCTGTCACACACTCTCTTATCTGCTAAATTGCTTTGTGGTAACCTCACGTCATGTCCTTGGCCACACTTCTACAAATATTTCTCTCTTGCTTTCCAAAGAGCTGACAGTAGGGGCTTCTGAACACCAGAAGGATTTTTTTAAATTATCAGTTATTAAGCACTTTTTCTTTGTATTTGTAGATGCAGTCCATTATTCCTTATTGATACCCAACTAAAGAGCTAAAGCTGCTTTGGGATACGGTATTCATTTATCCTATAAACAGCTACAGCTTTAATTAGCCAATGGCAAACAAAAGAATTTCCTATGGCAGAGCATGAAACAGGATAGTTTCAAAGGATGCTCTAAGAAAGTCTAGTTTTTCAAAAAGCAAGAATTTAAAACCCAACAGAAAACCTCAACATAAGCCGGTGTTTGTCTGTTGAATGTAAGTGCTTTACCAAAGTTGCAGGACAGATTTTAATTTTCAAAAACATATTGAATACTGAATATTCCTGCATGAAATAAACAGGTCATTGCAGGGAAGACCTAAGACTGCAACTGGGGAAAATATTTTTCCTAAATCTTCATTAAGGAACTACATTCAGATGTGCTTGGAAATCCCTAGGAAAAATCCACTATCCCAATGCATAATATGCTATGGCCTTTTCCAGTCCTTCCTCTCTTTTCTATTGCAAGTCTCTCTCCTCATGTCTCCACAGTTTTCTGGGAGAGAAATAATTGACTGTAACATTTGTCTCTATTTAGCATTTTCCCCCTTCTGTTTGCATGTTCTACCCTGTCCTGCCTTTCTATTTATACAGCAAACTTTGTGAAGCAGAAATGTTCTCCTCTTCTGTCTCTCCTGTGTCCCAAACCACAGGGTCCCATCACTGCTCAGTCTGTTGGCACAACAATAATAGACTTGATCATTATTATTGGGCCAGGCTATTAAAGTTACATCAGTGACATGAATGTGCAAAACCATCAAGCTGCTGGGACAAATATCTGCAAGTTCCTTAGCAGATGTTGTGTGTGTGTGTGAGAAGCTGAGGTAAGGAGCTAAACAAGTACAAATCTGTTTATAAAATTATGAAAAAGCTCAGAAAGGATGGAATTAGTTGGCACAGCACAAAATGGAGGTATCATGGTGCTGGACATTCACTTCACCTATCCTTGTTTTACATCAGGGGTCATACTCCATTACCTTTTGCTCCAAGCTCCAAATCAAATTTGATTAGGGACTAATCTGATTCCACATAATGAGAATACTATTTAGGATGCATGCTTTAAATGTGGCTTTTAGTCCACAGTTTGTTAGGTTAATGAATTTAACAATTGAGATGATTTGTACGTTCCATGGATGATTTGGCACAGAAGACATTTGCAAAATGTGCAAAACTGGCTAAAAATGGCTTTTCAAGGAATACAAGTGAATAATTACAGCTGATGCTAAAACCTGCATTTGTCCTTCAATGATACATAGGTGGCTAATATTCTTCATTTTTAAAAATGTATTTAAAAGTACCGCTAGAAAACATGAGAGGAGGAAAACTTTCTTGGACTGGTAAAATACAAGAAAATATTATAAATTTTTGAGCAGATCTAGTGAAGTACTTTGGTGCTACATCTCCTACACTTACACAGTGCCTCCAAATGAGCATGAAACATCTCATGGTTGGAGCCCAGAGCACCTGAAATCACTGCTTCTGTCCAGTTACCCACCAGCAGATGTGGGTCAGACCCTAACCCTCAATTCCAAATGCCCTACTCCCCACACTTTTCTGTCGGAAGCTCCACCCAGGGCCCTCTCTGAACACACACATCCACAGCCTTTATACCAGAACATGGGCTGCAATCAGCCACTTAGCTTTTAATGCTAGAAAAACTAAAACTGATGGTGCTGGAGCTTTCCTTTTCATTGCATTTTTCATTGGTTCTGTAGCTAAAGCCTTCAACCAGCACAGCAGAGCCCCAGATGTTCTCATCACCCACCTCTGCTGGGCACTCTGGTCAGGAAACCCCAGGCAGAGCAGCCCAGTGCTGCTGGGGCTGGAGAGAACAATAAATCTGCTAATTGCTCCTGGAAAGGCAGCAGCCTTGGATTTGGGACCCTGCTTCCACAAGGACTGGCACATTTGATCCAGCCACTTGAGGCATGCTGTTAAATCAAAGCATTTGGGCATTCCCAGAGCAGGTAGCTGGATGAGCTTTCAGAGCTGCAATTCCAGACACTAGAACCTGCATTCTTCCTCACACTGATGCTCAAATCCTGTATGGGATTTGTCTTGCTGGTTCCTACTCCTGGACCTGACAGCCAACTGCTTGTCAGAAGCACTGGAGCAGAGTGGGGGGAAGGCAAAGAAACTCAAATAACACTAGAAATCAAGAATGACTTATCTTACACTGGAAGTCTGTTGCAGGACAAAGCTCTGCAAGCAGATGCTGCACTCATTATTGTTCTTTTAAAAAAAAAAAGAGGCTGGGGATTCTGTTGGTGATCAGAGCACTGGGACATTTCACCCCAAGGAAGCTATTGCAGGAAAAAAGAATGTTGTATATCCCAGAGCATCATCAGGCTCTTGAAAGTAGAGGCAACAATGGCAGCTGAACAATGCCCTAACAAAAGAATAAAATCATCTTTTATGGTTACACTCCATCTCAGGGCTCACTCTGGAGTGTTTCCTTAGAGCTCTACTCCAAAGATCACCTTGCTGCCAGCATCCTTGCGCTTCCCACAGCAGCTACAGGAAACATGAATTCACTTTCCCTCTCATTGAGTCAAAATTAAAACCAGTGGGGAGAAGTGGTGCCGTCTCCAGACAGAGAGGATGGCAAGTTCATAAAAACTGGGAGAGGCAACAACCTCTTGGTGAAGACATGCCAAGTGATGCCTGGAAGGAGCTGCAAAAGGTGATGAGACACTCCTTTCTCTCTGTTCTCACCCTAAAACACTCATGACACAGCACATGCCACCCACAGCCACCTGTCCTCACTGGCACCCATTCACCTTCATAGTAGTTTAAATATAATTTACAATGGCACAAGATGTCAGGTCAGCCCTTTGTGGGTTTTTATGCTGCTCTGAGTCCCAGCTTGTCCCATCCTGCCAGGCTCAGAGGAGCTGTCCTGCAGCCATCCCTCCTGGGTGCACAGGGCACTTGCTGTGGCCACATGGAAATACAGAAAAAACAAATTCAAAGCTCTGTCTCTAAATCAAGCTCCAGTTCTATGACACAAACCCCACAAAAGCTCGGAAGGAGAATGCTCTGAAGCACTGTTGTGTCATCCCACTGGAGCAGGAGCATTAATGCTGGCTCTGCTCTCCTGCAGGAGCAATCTCTGCTGTGAAGTGCTCAGGGTGTACCACAGGACTGGCCTCGGGCACAGGCTGTAGTGACTGCATTTCCCAGCAAATGAGCACCTGAGAAAAGGGTGCACCAGGAAGACACAAAGAAGTAGCAGCAATGCTTTTAGCTAAATATCAGCCATTTGAGTCATCTTATTCCAGCTTACTGCAGCCAGAGATGAACACAAACCCACCGAGACCCCTGCTGCAGCTCAAGGGGCTGTGGGCAGCATACATGATCTGGGCAGGATCACATCTCCCCAGTGACAATCCAGGATCTGTGGCTCCTGAACCACCACCTCAAGCACCTGACAACCTGACTGACATTTCATAGAAGTACCTTTATCACAGGGTGCATCCTGACAGACACAGACTTACTCAGCTGGTTTTTGCCAGCTGAGGATTTTGCCTTGGAATGATGAGAGCAGGCCAGGCTGGAGAAATATAATGAGAAATAAACAGTTGGTGTAAGTTCTGCTGTTGTCTTGAAGTGCCCCAATTGAGTTTAATGGTGATTGTTTGCAGCACAGAGTGCAATACCAGTCATAAAGTGGGACAGCAGATGACAGGAGACATCTGTGTCCATACTTTTCCAAAGTATGTCACAGAAACCACAGTGTTAATTCTCTGTCCTTTGAGACACCTCCTCCTATTGATCTGATGATACAAGGATGCTATCTAGACCAGCATTTATAGAAACAACCTGGCAAGACTATACTAATATTAGCATTTAGGAGAATGTCTCTGGTTGAGTTAGCTTTGGACACATGGACATTCTGTTGAAAAAGCACACCAGAGGATCTTCAACAAAAAATAATCATTTCAATGACCACAATGCTGAAAGCAAAGCCTGTTGGTTGCTGGATGCTGACCAATGCAACAACTCTGTGTTTTACATTGACATTTAAATGTTTCTATTGCTTTTATCTTCTTCATGGTCTGCTTAATACTGACCTTCCAAATGCAGCTACTCGTAATAACCAAAGTAATTTGCCAAAGGTAACAACAGTAAGAAGTAACAACTGTGCTTAGGCTTAGCTCCCATATTGCCACAACAATATAACAGAATTAGCATCTGATGGCAGGGAAGATTTCTACTCCCAGCACAGTGAGATAAATGTTACTAAATGTTAGACTACTGTGAAAGATTCAACCAAACATAATTACCATGATTATAGGCTATAAAAAGTAACATTACAGAAGAGCTCACTTAATACAAAGGAGAGGAGGAACAAAAAATAGATTTCTGTCTAGAGGTCCCTTTTACACAATTACAGAACATTTCAGCAGTCGATACTAAAATCCAGGTGGTTGTACCCAGAGAAGCAGAGAGAATTGGTTTTTCATTAAAGCTGTGGTATCTGCTCATTCCCTCCCTCCACCTGCTTCTACCAGCTTTGTTCTGATGAGTCCCTTTGATGGTCCATGACCAACTTGTCACCCCACAAAGGCACTGAGGCCACACATTCCACATAAGGAGTTCCACACCATCCCCAGGGACACAGAAGGAAAGAGACCTTGAATGGGTCCAAAGCAAACACAGAAACAGTGGGAAAATCCCACGAATATAAACTTCCTGCTATGAACTATTTAGAAATATTCCTTCTTTTGGGAGGCATGGAAGTGACTTTCATTGGGTTTTCTGTAATCACAGCAGGATTGGTCCCTACATAGATCATACACAACACCTTGTACAGAACAGTCCTGAGTGGATCAATGTTCAGTCCCATTTTGGATAATATTCATCCCAGAATATGCACATACTGGTCTTGAGTGACCATTCCCTTTTTCCTCTCCACGTTCGGTTTATATTTCCACACTTGATTCACTCATAAATGAATCTGGGGGACCTGGCGCAAATGAATGTTTACCAAAATCTCTCAGATTGCCAGTGATTCTCCTCCGGTTACATTGCAGAGATATTTTCTTTCTCTTTCCAATGGAAAACCAAGCACACAAAGGTATTTCTTACTAGCAAGGCAGCTTATTAAAAATGTTTTAATGACAGATAGAGCCACATTTTTTTTTTTGGTCTCATCAGGCATTCTTATCAATTACCTTTTTCCCCACTCAGCTGACTCTGCTTCAGCCAGAATTAAAAGCATGACCCAGAAATTCCTTACAAAGAAAAAAATTATTGCTAAAATAATTAAAAGTTTTAACTAATGATTCTCTTGAATTACTTGTACTCAGGTCACCACATTCTTGTTCTGGGTAACTTGTTATTTTTCTGCTATGGAGAGAATGGTCTTAGTTAGATCAATAATGTTCTGCCCTGCCATTTAAAAAAACCTTAAGCATGAAAAAAAAGTTTTGAAAAACGTTTTGAGCCCTCTTTGTGCTTCAGAGACCTCAGATTTGCTTGTGTGCTGTAAGAGCATAGATCTGTTGTGCCATTCACTGAGTGCCAGCAGTTTGAATTCAGTGATCATTAAAGGAATGCATGCAAAGGACGTGGCATTGTTGAAGGGAGAAGGTTGGGGTAAGAAATGGAGTCTGTTCTGTGCATCATGAAAGGCAGAGGAGAAGGATGGAGTGGCAAGCTAAGTACATGTGGGTTCATTTGAGCCTCTGCTCTTGCCAGAGCCTTGATGGAGTGAGGCACAGAGCGATGCTCTCAGAAGCGCTTGCCTGCTTCTTTAGCTACCTAAAAACGTAAGGAATCCTAGTCATCAACATCAAAACATCCCACTGTATTCACAGGCACTCAAGGCAGCATTCCTACTAAATCCATGCCAGGTATTGAACAAAAGACAAAAGCAGCAATGAAACCAGCGTTTACTGTCCTTGCCTACAGTACGTTCTCTGAGGCGCGTTTACACAGCATGAGGAACCCAGCCTCATCAGCCTCCCAAACCCAGCCTCATCAGCGCTCTCCCTCCTCCTGTGGCTGCAGTTTAAGGGAAGTTTCAGCAATGACAGGCTCTCCAAGAGCCCAGAGCAGGAGGCAGGAGTGGCTCAGAACCCGCGGCACTCCCCGAACAGCCATAAAGTGGGACAGCAAGTGAGCAGATGACAGATGCGCGTCCCCTGGTAGCGCTGCGGATCCTCCACAGGGGCTGCACAGCTCTCCTGTCCCTCTGGAAATAATATCTGTGCTCAGAACATCTCTGTGTCACCCTCTTCCACCTTCAGACATACCCAGATTTGCTCTTTGTGTCTGCGCTGAATATGCAGTTACAGCAGCTTCCATATCACCTTCCCACTCTTCATTCCAAACTGGCAAACCACCAGAAACTTCTTTTTTTCCCCTCTCTCTTTTTCCTAAATTATAGCCAGCAACAGGAAACGCAGAGAGATGGCACTGGGTGCTGGGCAAGGGCCAGTTTTGGAGAGCCAGCAGAGCCATCTCCCCTTCCTTGGTGTAGGGAAGGAGTATCTAATGAGTATATCATAAAACCCTGATGAGTTTAGGATGGGGAAGGGGGTGTTGTGCTGCAGGCACGACTTGGTTCCCTCTGCTCTTGTCCAGGTGCCAGGTCTGCCCACTCTGCAACCTTTTTCTAAGGCTTAATTATTTATTGTTTTGTACCCAGCCACAAGCACTGGGACTTGGTGGAAAACTTTCATGTACAGAAGCATTTGAACTTCAGTTTTGCTCAGGATCATTGTATATGATTTGCCAATCACTAAACATGACTAATGATCAAATAAGATGTAAATGCTTTGTGGTAAAATTTATAAAAATCAATGAAAAAAAGTCTTAGTCATTCCAATTATTTCCTAAATGCAGTTCAGAGGTGACAAATTAATATTTAAGCATATTGGGGGAGAATGTGCCCTTTATTTAAACAGCAATGTAGATATCAATTAAAGGACAAATTAGTTATACCTTTTGACTTATGTGCATGGAAGAGAATTGCTATAGTATGAAAGAGTTTTTAACTAGTGGGTAGTTTGGTAATTAGAGAGCTGTCAGAGCTTGTTATGTTATCTTGCAGCAGTTGGTGTTCAAAATACTCCTTGCCACTCATGATCTGCGTGGGAAGCTGTTAATATGCAGCTAGAGTCTACACGAGTTCAAAGGGTAGAATTTAATTATGATACTGTAAATTCTTAATTTTCAATTACTATGGCACTAGGGATCTGCCCTTGAGAAAGGGCAGATAAAAGACATTTTGGCATTTACAAATGTATGAATAAATAGGAAGGCAAAGAAATAATATCTGCAGGATTGTTACATTTGCAAGTTCTCCAATTGCTTTTTTAATTTATTTTTGCTGTATTAGATTGCAAAACAGTTTTCCAGTGTCAACAGTTACAATGCATCATTTGCAGATATTATCTCACTGCAGGAAGCAGTTTCAAGGCCAGCAAAAATAATACTTTGATCTGCAGTGTACTGTAAGCCCACGCACAGCTGATGGTCACAAGAGTTATGTACAGCAAATAACTGCCTAATCTAGGAAAACCCTTGCTCAGAATCAAACACACAGCTACCTTGCAGGTCTCCCTTATTGTTGAAATTCACAGGACCAACTTGGCCAGTATTATGCAAATATTTGGGAGGAAGCTTTTCTCTGTTTTCCAGTTTTATCACAGTTCACCGGTGACCTCACCACCAAATACAGCAGCACAGAAACAATCCTGCTCCCCCAGCAGCCAAGTTCCACCCACAGGCTACGGACCATGTTGGCAATGATGGCTCAAGTATCCCATTTCCAAACTAATGCTCCACTACTAACTGCTGTTCAGTCTACAGACAGCCCCAGCACACATGAACACTTTTGTATCAAAGAAGTTCATTAAAAGGGGTACAAGGGAACATCCTGAAGTCAACATTAATGAGGAGAGAAGAAAGCCAGACAGAAGAAAGGTTGCCTAGGTAAAATAATCATGTTTAAAATGCAAGAAACTTTTGCCCCCTAGCAACCCTTCAGCCCTGTTTAATGGGGACAGCACTGAGCACTGGCCCCACGTGCCTCCCACACAGGAGAGCATCATCCCCGATCTGCCCTGCACACATCACCCAGAACTGACCTTCCAGACCCGCTGCAGGGCTTCACTCCTGATATTCCTGCAGTTCTGAATACAGAGACGACAGTTCCATAGCTCCCAGTAAAGCTGAGCAAGATCAAACTCATGGAAAACTCTGTGCTCCTCTCTGAAGCTACAGTGGTTTTATTTTATGATGATCTTTATGCCATGTTTCAAAATTGCTATCTAGGGGACTGCAGCAAAAATCATGTTTGTGGGTGTTTCCCACCAAAGCCACAAAACAAGAAGGAATGCTCCAAGATCAAATATCTAAAGAAACCTGTTATTCATGCTGAATAAATAGTTGTAATTGAGTCCCATGTAGCAGACTGTCATTGTTGGGGGAAGGGCTAAACAGCCATAACCTAAAGTTTACATAGTGTGAGACACTGCAGTGGCAAACTGTGCTATTAAAGTATTTTTCCTGAAGTATTTTTAAAACATTTATAATTTATATAAAAACACCAGGCGGTACCTTTGAAGTTATTTAGCATGAAAGTCCAATAAAAAGCTCCTTAGGTTTTAGCAGCGTGATACAAATAGCTCACACAGTATGTATAGTTAGCCAGCTCCTATTCAGTAGGTAGGGAACAAAAGCACACTACTTAGTGCTCTCTGTCAAATCAAGAAAATGTCATTTCACCACTTATGGTGATTTACATCCATAGCAAGTTGGCCTAAAATGCAGGTCCTTTTTCCAAGAATGGAGAGGAAGCACAAAAGGTCAGAAACATCATCACAAGCACTTAATACAAAGCAGTTTCATTAGGTTTCCACAGATACGTGATGCTCAAGGAAATCCCAGCTGAAGCATGTCCTTCAAGTAACACACATATAGCACTACCTTAATTTGCTCAGTTATTCAGCAGTGGAGATCATGTCAGCTTGCTAATTAGGCAATTAGCGTCTGAGACATCCACACAAAGAAGTAGGAAAACAACTTATTTTCAAGGTGTAGGTGCACAGAAATAATTTCTTTGGGGACTCAAATTTCCCATTCTGAGCTCTGACTAGTCCCTTGTCTAGTTTTTCTTTTTCAGAATGAAAAATAAAACCAAGGCAAAACCTCTTGTTTCAGGTCCCACTGTATAATCTCACTCCAAGTCAGTGGAAGTCTAGAGATACAGCCATGGGCAGATTTCATCTCTGTGCCTGTGATTAGTGATTGAGGAGCTGAGAAAACAAAGAAAAGAAAAACAAACAAAACTCATTTGATGTAGGATTGCTGCTTTTTTCATGCTCTAGGCCACTGCATACCATGGCTGTAACTTTGGCATGGACAAGTTTTGAAAAGGCAAACAACAAATAGGAATTATGATTACATCGGCACCCATGGTGCAGGCAAATGTACATCTCAGTATTTGTTCTAAAATTTGTTCTGTTACAACAGCAACAAAATCTCAGCCCTTTTCCCCCCTATTACAAGTTCTGACATCTGCAGTGGTGCAAGACCTGCACTTTCCAGAGCTCGGGGAGGGGATGTACTGTGACATTTTGGGTCACAACTTGCAGACCAGCTGAAAACTCTGTTGTCACATGGGGAAGAATGGCATCCTACCAATGCAGGCTGTACAAACCAAGGCCCTGGGAGGGCCATGCATGCACAAACCTGTTTTGCAGCTGGTGACATCACAACATTATTCTGATTGCTTTGATTTGTCCAGTGCACAAACCCCAAATATACTGGGTAGGGCTGGAGGGGAGCACTTCTTTCCTCCACTCTGATAGTCAGTTTTTCCCAAGCTGACTTCCACAAAAACGATTTAAAAGTGTTGCAAGGAGGTCCGTCAATAGCCTGAAGTGTTCATAGATTATTTGGTAGACTCCAACACTAATCCAGACAAGCATCATGAATTGGCTGAGGAGAAACCCAATGGCTGTCAATAAACAACTGAGCCATCACCATCCATTCCTTCAGCTTGATTAATGGGGAGGGCTCGAGTGAGAGTATAATGGCAGTTTCTTTTTGATATGGAAGTTACTATCATATTTATACTCATTGTCAAAGGAAATAAAAATAAAAATCACAGAATTGATTTTTAAGCTTAGAGAACTCTGCTTTGTGATCCCGGGGCATCACAAACCAACACAACGTGGACTCGCTGCTTTTTCCAAGGTAAAAAGGGACTTTTTATTTTCTGACTCCAACATTTATAGATTACCAATAGTGACAGTAGATTGGAAGGTGAAAGTGCCACCTCTCCAATGACACGGGACAAACCAACAGTCCACCAAATTTCTCCTCCTCCATAAAACAATAAGTTATTTACATAAAGTGTGTGAAAAAGTTCGTTACAAGAATATAAACATCAGAAGGCATAGAAAATCTTAAAAAATCAGGGTGACACTGGGGGGTAAAAAGCTTGAATCTGCTCCCAGATCAGAGCAGATAAAGCAGTTTTGGTCATCCTGAGCCATCAAACTCCTGCCTGGTGCCTGTGTCATGGGCTGAGCACGACCACGAACCAGCTGTTTGCAAGCTCTTACCACTGGACAGATCTGCTGAGAGCACTTTGCCCAAGTGCAGGCTGCAATTTCTCAGAGCAAACTGTCCTTGGTCTGTCTCAGGACCTTCCTGCTGGAGGATGGCAGGAGTCTGGGCAGGAGGGTTCACAGCTCACCCGTGGCAATAACCTGCCAAGTGCAGGCACGTGCACCCCAGGCAATAACCTACAAGTGAGCAAGTGCAGCATATGCACCTAAGGTACACACAGTGAGCTCCTGTCAAACTGCAGGGAATTTGCCAGAACTGCTTTTCCAAGGTTTGAGCTTTTGTGCTGACTCGGTCACAAGGAAAAAGGCAAGTAATGACTCTAAGTGAGTGTGTTCAAAGAACAAATAGGGGTTTTTATTTTTTATTCCCAATGCTGCACCCCTACTTTGCTTTAGAGGTAACAGCTGAGGATCTAAGTGCATTATACTGTAAATACACCAAAATGGAAATGTTCCTCTCTAATGGAACAGTTCATCACCTAGGCCAGCTTCTCCATTGATTTACATTCCACATAGCCTCAGGAGCACTGCAAGGGCTGTAAATCAGTGAAGAATAGCATCCTTTGAGTCTAAATCTCCCCAGCCATTCAGAAGTCATGTTAATATGTAGCTAGAGCTGTGGTGTACATGAGGGACTGTCAGGGGGAGCAGCTCCAATCAATGGCATTGAAAGGGAGCGCTGTGGTTAACGCCCGCATCGATCACGCTGAACAGTGATAAACAATTACAACCATCAGCCCAGGATCACTGCCTGGCACACTGCATGAAAGATTTCCATGTCTTTAAGGCTGTGTTTTTTAGAGTTGACTGTCTTGTTGCTCAAACTACCCAGTTTTATAAGCCTTTTTTTCTCCTTTCCGTAAATGATGAAGCACCAGGATCTGGAGGACAAATATCCTTTAAACCAATAAGCTGAAGATGCACTCGGAAAAATGACTGTAAAAACATGCCTTGCCAAGTGGCAAATTCTCTTCTTCTCAGTATCTTTGACATCTCTGAGCTGAATGACAGGGTAATTTTTCCTTCAACCAGTACAACAGTAGGATGGACACTACTGTGAGCTCATGCCTGGGACACGGCTGGTGACAGAGGAACAAAAACACAACTCCAGGGACTCAAGAAAACTCCATCTTGATGTCATTTGACAAAATCAGGATTGGAGGTGAAACCAGCTCATTTCCATGGATGCACTTGATATACAATTTTGCCTGAACAGAACTCATTTCAAAGTTTTACTAAGTGAAATAAATACAATTCCATGTACCTATAGGAAACTGAGCCATTAGAAACATGTGCTTTGTTTTCTCACAGACACACTTTCCATGCTAATTAACACCCCTGAGCAACCAGGAATTTCCACATCTTACCAAAAGGCAGACAAAATCCCCTTCAGAGTAGAGATGGAAAAATCAGGGTTGATTTATGCCAGTGTAGGCTTTATAGTGACACATGTGAAAAGAAGAGAATTTTCTCCCACTCTTTCCCTTGTTTTATGCATTTCACATGGATAGCTCTGAAATTTGGCTTTCCCAGTCCCTATAAAACAGTCCACCAATATCTCCACTGATTAACAGGATTGCTATAATGACCTGCTCATTCTGATTCCCCATGCTGGTGTTCAGCTGTGCACACTGGAAGGAGCTTTCAAACATTCCTGTTATGAGACATTTCCCATTTCATCTCTTGAGAAGGAAAAATTGCAGAAAAATTGCTTCCTCCCATTAATGGGGAAAAACCCCTAAAAATCCCTAAAATGAGCAACTAGAAGATGCAAAACAAACGAAGGGACCAGCAGATGTGCTCAGGGTAATAAATCTAGAAATAACAATGTATACACCTGCCCTAAGAACAGTCTCCCCCTACCAGCAGCCATTTATGGTGTGTTCAAAACCTGTCCCTGGTTTAGTTTCACCCACAAGCTTATTCTGTAAAACACTTTAAACTAAATTCACAAAATCTCTTCCCTTTCTGAGCCAATCAAGGGGCAGCTGAGAGCCTTTTCATACTTTATTTAATGAATGAAATTAACTATGAACAGACCTGAATTTGCCTTCTGACCACATCTCCAACCAGCCTAAAAGAGAGAAAACTCTTCCCTGCAATGTCTGTCTGTTACTTTAATGATTTTTGTGGGGTCTCCTGAGCAAAACCATACCTGTAATCATTTTCCTGAGGGGTTCAAAAGCAGGTACTCCTCCATCAGTAATTATTCATATGTTATTCATGGGAGCTACTGCTGCCATGGTAGGGGTGGGAGAGAGACTTTGGATTTCCAAAATGTGAGATCCCCTCCTTCCATAATTATAATGGCACTGCTGGCTGAATAAACAGGCACTGGGCCCCTCAGGCTCCTGCATTTCGAAGTGGCCATGTAATGTGTATATTTGCCCATTGGGGGGTAAGCCTTGTGCACAAATCTTATTAAATGAACTTGTGGGATGCACAGAAAAAGCCTGTGCACCTCTTTAAATAAACCAGCATGAACGTTTAGTTACCATTTTCATTTTCTCTGTCAATCAGCTTTGTGGGAAACAAAAAAAAAAAAAGTAAATTGTTGGTATTCATAATACCTCAGTAGAGGAACACTGAGTATGGGGTTGTTTTCTCCATCGTGTTTCCATCCATTTTTTGGTAACATTTGTTGGCTTATCCATTTACGCAGCATTAAGGGTCTATTACATGTGAATCAAATGCAAATGTTGGCAAAAAAGGTCCACAATTCCTCAATACTGCAGTGAAGAAACCAACAAACAGAAGCAGTAACCCACAAACAAACACAACTTCTGGACCAGTTTGGAAGACAGGCTGATTTTCATTAATTCATTAAAACAACTCCCAATTAGGCATAAAATAGAAGATCCAAGATTAATTTTCTAAGGAAAGGAGGAGAATCTCCATCCTCATGGCTGACTGATGTTCTGATTTGAAGTGCTTTAAAAATGAAACTCCACACCACCCTCCCTCACCCCCATTTTAAAATAGTGCTTTCCAAGGCAATCAGGAATATCTCCTGGAAGAGTCAAATCAAACTACAACTTGTCCTTGAGAATATTAGCTGAGGAATGATTTTTGCAAGCTCCACTCTAAGGCATACATTGATCTGATGACAGCTTTGGAATCCTTTAGATAGAGTTGAAAAATGTTTTTTTTTTTATAATGCCAGCATACCTGTCTCCATGAAAGCCCACAGCCAACAATTCTTTTGGCCAGAACTAGAGAAATAAACTATGAATAATCTTTTAATATTTCATTTTGCTATTCCCACATCTCATGCAAGTTTGGGGGATTGCTCCTGATTTCTTCTTCCTGCCATGCTGTAAGGGGTAGCACATGATTTTATGAGATGTCAGTAATTAGGCTTATTGAGTTTTTCAAGTTGCTGGATTTTTTGTGATTTTTTTAAAACTACAAGAAAAATTTTCTTAGGTTTTCTTATCCCAGGACAACTGACAGCATTTTCTTTATGCTTCAGTGTGGGCACATGCTAGTTCAAAACTAAATATAGAAAAAATGGAATTTATTCCCTAATCAATCTTATTTTAATTAACAAGATAAAGAAGGGTGGAATAGTTGTGAAAAAAAAATAAAAATCCTTTAGGGGTTGAACATGGAAACTTCATGTTTTCCAGCCAGTGGTAAGAACTAAGGCTGCTGTGAGAACCTCACTTGCCACTTTCACAGAGTTTATATCCTCTAAGTGAGAATTTTCCATAGCTCCTGCATGGCTTCCAGCAGCTTCCACTGGCTGGGAATTCTGTACCTACAGAAATCTAACAAGGCATTAAAAATAATAATTCACTGCTGGGAAATCAGTGGGATGCCAGCAAGAAGACAAGATAAAATACCTGTTAAATATGTAGATAATTCCCAGGGAATGGAAACTTCAGTGCTCAGCCCCTCCATCAAAGCTTGCTGAAGTCAATTAGAAGACTTCACTTCAGCTGAGGTCTGTACCTTAGCATGTGGGGAAGGCTCAAAGAAAATGGCTAAGTTGGTTAAAACCTGATTTTTCTCTCATTCCCCAGCACCTTTGTAGTTCAGGTACAAAAAATCAAAGAAATCTATGCTAAGAAAACTAAAAATACAGCCCAGGAGAAGGTGTTTCTTCCCTCTTGCCCCTCCCAGGCAGATTCCACAGGACTTCACCAGTGAAATCCAGAAGGACGTATCTGGAATCCATGCAGCATTGAGCAGCTGAGGTAAAAGAATATCTATGGCACAATTTCTCTTAAATACATCTCACATCTGTCAAATCCTACTGCAATCAATACTTTTATGACTGTAGCTGCAAGTTGCTGGAGAAACACAGCAGCTATCTTTTAAACTGATATCAGCAAGATATAATGGGATATCGGAATTAACGTTAGCTCAGTCAAGCATGACAGCTTGGTGTAATGACTAAGTGTCAGCTACTTTGAAAGTTTACATCTCTTTTAATTACCACAATTACCCAGCTGACTGGTTTTCAGCTCATACAGCTCCTGGAGGCTCCGAAGGAGCAGCAAACTGCAAGGCACAGAAATGTCAGCAAAGTTTTCCACAGCACTGGAAGGATCAGATGTTGATCCTCATCAAACTGCTGTCCCCTGCTAGGAAGCACACTGCAGAACACACTAGCACTGCTCAGGATGGAGATATATCCTATTTTTGTTCTCTCACTCAATAGAACAGCTTTCCTAGGACGTGGCAGATATGGAAACTCAGTAGATCAACGGGTTTTCTTACTGCAAGGCCTTCTTGTATCCCACCAAGTACAGGGTGGCTGAAAACCTGCTTGTTTTATTGCTAATTAAGGCTTCCTTCTTTTGTCTCCAGGCTGCTAAAGCTCTTCAAACCAAATCCTGTGGGTTACACACTAGGCACAAGAACTGTTTCTCCCCTGTGTGCATGGCCGGGTTGGAAACACAAACCTGACTTTTAATGAGCCCTATTTCCAGCTAAACCACCTTCCACTTTGTCACCTCAGAACCGCCAGAAGGGAACCTGTGTGAGGGAGCTCCAGGTGAGCACACACCTGCACAAAAACCCTTTAATTGTCACTCCTGTACCAGGCCTGGGTAAGGCAAAGGGGGCTCTCCAAGTGCTGACTCCAGGGAGGACAAAGGAAACTTCTCACTGGTGAAAGCTGAATTAGACCTTTCCTGAGATGGCATTTTGCAGCAGAATTCAGCCAGGGAGGGACATCTCTTCACCACCTCTGCTGTCCATAAATGTACTTTTGCACTCCTACCCTTCACCCCCCACATTCTGTGGACTGCATGAGTGGTGTGTTCCCCCTTAATACATTTTTAAGCAAGGATTTCAAGAGATATGAGGAGATGTTCTCATAATGAGGGTAATTACCATTGCATTTTAATGTACTGCAATACAGAGCCATGGTTCAGCAGCTTTACTTTAGAGCAAGTGTTAAAATAGAGAGCTTTAGATCTATCACAAAATACATCTGTAACTAACCTCTGCTGCCTCATGCCAGGATTTTCTCCTACTAAACACTAACAAGGTGTGCTCTGGCCTGCCTGCTACAAGTGGATGAGGCTTCTCTAATGAGTCTGTAACTACTAAAAAGAAAAAAAAAAAAAAAGGAAATAACTACCTAGTCACTTTGGCCTCATTTTATAAATAGTGCCATCTAATAATTCTAATTGTGACTGAACATTGCCTCCTAGAGATTGATATCACTACATTGCAAAAAAAAAAAAAAAAATCAAATCAGAGTGCAACAAAGGACAGGGGAGCTCAGAGAAAAAAATAAGATTAGCCACAGACAGGGCCAACTATCAAAACCATAATAGTGTTATAAATCCCATTCCTTTCAATATATCTGACATAGTATACACAGTTAGAAAACAGCAGTAAAATACCACATACAGGTTCATTATTTTCCTTGCCACACTTCTTGGATAGTTTTGTGAGAAGTCAAGGAAGGGGGAAGAGGTTTTAGGGATGGTGAGGGTGCTTTCACTTTTTCAATGAGAAAAGTGCCTATTTTGGACATGCACAGGAAGGCTCTCACAGGAGAGATGAAGCCACTGACAGAAGCCCTCAGGTACTACTGGCAGCTGTTCCACAGCCTGTGAACTCAGCCAAGCCCTGAAAATCCTTCTCCAGCCTGTCAAGGCCCGGAGAAGGCAGCTGAGCCTTGTTAGCAGAGCAGCCAGGCAGAATAGGTGAACTGCAGCTCTCCCAAAAAGTCAATTTAGAGCACGATGAAGGGCTGTTCAGCTGGCTGGGAACAGGAGGGAGATTGGCAGCCTTGGCTTGGGGCACAGGGGCCAAGGAAGCCAGGCTAATTACCCAGGCTGGGTGGGCACAGGATGCTCTTTGGGGCTCTGGGACAAAACAAGGCTTGGAGGGGGGGGGGAAATGCTGTTAATGGAACCCTGCAAAACAACCCCAGCCTGAGCACAGCTCTCCCTGCACAAGGCTTGGTGGGGGGGAATGCTGTTAATGGAACCCTGCAAACAAAGCCCAGCCTGAGCACACCTCTCCCTGCAACACCCAGGCCCTGGGTGAGCTGTGCATTCTGCTGTGCCTGCCAGCAATCCTGCCCCTGTCACAGAACCTCCTGCTCAGGTCTGTGCTCCTCCTGAAAAGCAGCTTTTGTGCATAAATAAATAAGGGAAGGGACTCTGGAACAGAATTTCCATGAGTGAGATGTGACTCTGCTAGCAAAGCCTCTGAAAAGTGCCAATGGGATGCAGTTTAACAATTGGCATCAGAGCTGGAGGGGGCAGCAAATGCAGCAAATGAGAGAAAGCAGCACAAGGTGTAAGTTGAGAGGCCTGGGGTTAGTTGGAGGAGAATGAGTAAGAAATCTCCTTTATTCCAGCTCTCGCCTATTGTGATTTCCTCTGCAAGAAAAAAAATAAAAAAGAGCTTTCCAAATGGAGAAGCCATCAGTGCAAGCTGAATTTTATGTTGGTACAAAATGACTCCTCATTAACCTTTCATCTGAGAATCACCATCAGCTTCTTCCTGCACAGTGTCACATCACTCCCAAACAAGAAGGTCTCTTCTTTTATAAAAAACCTGACTGTTGTTCAGTGGCATTTTCCAAAGCACGAACCTGGCAGCCTCCTTTGTCTCCCACAGGAGCCCCAATCTCACCTCAATCAATCACTTTCCTAAGGAAACTTTCCTATCCCTCCATGTCTCAAGCCAGCTGGAGCTGGCTGCTGTGAGGAAGGACAGGCACAAGAAACCTGTAAAAAAAGGGGGTTTACAACTAGGAAATGTTAAGTATTATTAATGCATTAGACAGCCAACACTGTGGCTGTTGTTACTGTCAAATGCTTTAGTAATACACTAATCTCAGCATCCCCGTAATTCTGAGTGACTCCCCAGAGGAGCCAGGATTACTGCATTGGCCATATAAAGGTAAATGTTGCTTTCCCCATTATGATTCTACCCACAACTTCCAGCACTGCCTGATTAAAATAACTTGGCCCTGACTTTCACAGTATTTTGAAGGTGACAACATTTTTAGACATGACATCCTTCTCCAACGGAGAGTGCAGTTACAGGAGCTATTTAATGGCTTTTGCAAAGCAATAACTCTGCAACTTGAAGAAAAAAAAACAAAGCAAAAACAACCTAAATATGAGAAGGCTGCTTTTATTAATATCCTCTTTTTCATTAATATTTGTGTTTTAGAGCTGAATATCATTCTATGAATATCCATGGTAGAGAACTGGGTACTGTGGCACTGAAAGCTTATTTTCCTAATAATTTATTTTACACAAAGTACCTTTCATTTATTTAAGATTATTAAAAAAAGAAAAAAGAGACAAAGACCATTTTGATATGTGCTTTTTCCCCCCCTTGCTCAGGTGTGAGGTATCTCTGGCAAGGAAAATCAGTCAGTGTTTAGAGACAGAATAATCTCCATCAGAAACCTGGATGTTTCTTCTTGAATATGCTGGGGAATTGTATCAGGAGACCTGGGAGCCCTATCCAAAAGCAGATTTCTGGAGATCAGAAAGAGATGTTTGTTTGGAGGTTTCCCTGCTCCCAAAGCTGCTCTTTGTGCAGCCTGTGCTGGGACCCTCTCGAGCAGAGCCACCTCAGCTGACAAAGCTCCCCAGTGGCTCCTGCACCTTCCTCAGTGTTGTGCTATGGTTGCATTCTGTTACACGAGATCAAAGATTTGAAGCTCCTCACAAGTCATAAAAACATGAACACAGTCACAATAAAAGTACTCACCAGGCATCTCAGGAATGGTGGACATCAAGCTTAAGGACAGATTTTTCCTTACATCTGTGAAACTTTCTTCTCAAGGAGCCTGGGAGTATAATTGACAAAAGATTTCTGATTCAATTCCCTTTAACTCCAGGGTTGTCCTTGACTCTTCCTGCAAGAAGATTTTCTTCCCATAATTTTACAATTTCAAATCACCAGCCCTGCTTCTAGAGCTGCTCAAGTGCAACCATTCTTTTGGCCAGAATCCTTCACAGGTGTGTTTAAGTGTCTCAAATGTCAGCAAATGAGCTGCAAAGGGGCATCCTATTACCCACTTTATTTCATTTAAGTAAAGACAACAAATTCTCTCTGTTTTTTTTTTTTTTTAATTTAATGTGGTGTTTGCAGATATCAACTTTATTTAGAACTGCCCTAATTTTTATAAGCATTTGTTCAATAAATGCATCTCCCCAAAGTCCCAAGATTAGTATTTGTCTCCTCAACACTGCATTTCAAGTATTTTTTTGACAGAAATATTTACAGCTGAACTTAAGCTTTTGACAGAAATCTTTCAAGAATATCAGCACATCAAGCATCTCCATTTGAATTAAGTGAAGCTACCACTTTTCTCCCCCTCTGCTTCATATGAAGAGATTCCTTTAGAGTATCCTAAGGAAAATTTTGCAGTATTGTGACTAAATTTTCATACAATTTGTAACTATTTAATTGCAATGAAGTCTGGGGACAGCAGCACCCACATAAATCAGGCTATTGGGGACTGGCAGATATTGCTGAGAGGAGACAGATGTACTGGTGAAGCAGGATTGTATTGAAAGGGTTTCTTCCCACTCACTGCGACCCCTAACAGAGCACATCTGGATGGAATACGGTCCTGGCTGGGAACAATGTGTGTAATGGGTAGAAATCTCCATTTTCCCAGTTCCAGCCAGCTGGGAGTCCGTGAGGCCCCAGAGGAACTGGGGGCAATCTGGAGCCACCCCCTCGGATGCTGAGGCTGAAGTCAGGGCAGGAGCAGATGGGTTTGTGTGCCTGAGACCTGTGATGGGTTCCCTGGTGCCCCTCCCCTGCACTGAGCAGATCTTGAACCTAGGCCAGTATACACTGAGCTCCGAAGGGTGCTTGAAGTGGCTTAATTAGGGAGAAGCTTTACAAAAGCTGCTCTTGTACAAAATAAGTCGTTTTCTAGCATAGAGTATAGAAACAATTCAATTGCTTTCTACATTTCCACGTCCAACACGCTCTGCAGAGTGACAGAGCTCCCTTATAGCTTCTTAAGAAAGAATAACTATGGAAATTATTTAAAAAGAGCCTAAGACACTAAAAATCCAGCAATTAAAAGCACCTAATATCATATTCATGCTTTCATGTATCAGATGCTCCCAAACTGTTCTTGCTGCATGCCTGCATTCATTACAATATGTAAAACTGGGAGTGATAGTCACGGTCTTAAGTCAAATTATCCCACATCAAAAATCAGTCTCTGCTTTTCTACCTCAATCTTGTCATGCTACTGTGGCTCCAAACTTGGCCACTTTCCTTAATATAATCCTTATCTTTAATGCTTCCCTCCCTTCACCCTCCCTGCACTTAAAAATTGCTTTGTACCGCAAAATGCAGCCAAGGATTTTTCAGAAGAAGGGGAAAACCTCCCTGCAGTAATCTCTCCTCATACCCAACTGCCAATATAGAAACTCAAGGTGGCAAAACCCTCCCAAAGTGGCATTTTCCTCCCATATGCTTTTAAATGTTCCCTCCCCAGAGGCGACCCTCCTGAGATGCCACATCCCTGGCAGGAGCACTCCACCTGCGAATCCATCTGCTGAGACCTGACACTTCAGTGGGCTGGGGGTGAGGGGACAGCGCCCACCCTGCAGGTGGGGAATGAGGCCAAAGTCTGTGCTCAGACTGACCCAGCACCCTTCTCCTCTCAGCTGCTGCAAACAGAAACCACCAGGGTTTCCCTCATACGCTTTGGGAATGCCAAGCGGCAGAAAAAGAAATCATCCCAGCTAATTACTGAAAGAGTGGGATCAGCAAATGAGTCATAGCAACAGAAATCTCAGCAAATGCTTGTCCTCTCACCACATTAAAACCTGCTCTTTCTCTTGGGAAAAATCAAAATAATTTCCCTTCCTTTAATATTAATAAAAATCATGTCAGAAACACCAGCACAGGCTTACAGAAATGTGACTAAATTTTAGATATGTGGCTTCTTTGGAAAGCTACTCAAACATGCTAAATAATCTTTAATCAATGGAATGCTTTGCACTTGATTTTTTGCATGAAGTGTTTTAAGATAAGAGAGGCTTTTAAAGAACTTTCAGGTTCATTCCAGTCCTATGATACCTCTTCAAAGTTCAGAGCCATGGCTATGCATTCAAGTGCTGCATTATGAGAAATGCATATCAGCCGGAAAATCAAAATATTATCACATAGGCATAAGGACATTATCTGGAAATGAAGACCAAGTAAAAATTTTGAATATGTACAATAAATATTAGAGGAGGATATTATTGTAAATGAACTGGAGAGAAACATACTTATTTTTATTCCAAGAAAGAATAGGTGGAATTTTGAGGCAGTGGGTAGGCTGAGATCCTTCCCATTGCATTTGATGACAGACTGCAAGAGGTGCAAACTCAGACAAACAAAATTGTTACTTTGAAAAGCAGTAGGTTTCCTGCCTTGAGAGTTAAAAGATCCAAATCTCTCAGAAATAAGTTTCTGTGGAAATTCTTGGAAGTTGAACTGTGGTATGGTGCCTTTCCCTGCACAGGTAGGAATCTGCTTCATCTCTGAAACCAAGAGATGGTTTCAGTGCCACAACTAAGTCAGGTGAGGTTTATCAATGTGCAGATGTCTGCTCCTGGAGGAAAGATGGGCTCTGCAGTTTTAGGGATAATTCTGGCCCTTTGCAGAGGATGCATTGTTTAAGCCCTTTGCTCACGCACCCAAGTGACTCCTGAGCTTCCCCCCACAGTAGTAAGAAATTGGCTTTTCTTGAAGGTGGTTCAGCCCATCAGAGATCAGGCTCCTACTCAGGACATTCAAACTGGCTGCCTGCATTTTATGTGGTAGTTTCTTACCCCTGAGTCATTCCACTGCCCTAACAGGATGTGCTGACCACCATCAAAAACCCAGGAGCTTTCACCAAGGGCAGGCAGTGCCCAAACAAGAGTTTTGATACACTTACAGCTGCAGAAACAACAAGCAAATAATGTAATAGGCATTGTATAATTATACAGATCACATCAAGAGGCTCTGTCTTCTATCAGGCTGACTTATTATTCCACAATATATGACAAATTTCTACTCAGGTGAAAAAAGTTTTTCAGTAGAACTGCAGCAAGCCATTAAACCCTGCAGTCTGTGATGGTTTGCAATGTGTCTAACACACAATATCAAGGGTATTGCAGGTCTCACTTCATGGCACATCAAGTCATTATTTTGTTTTATTGATGCATTACATTCTTGGGTTTGGGACAGCAGAAGTTGCAGGGAGGTCTCTGAGGTGCAGGTCTGGGTAAAACAGAGCATCAGGTCATGAGATATTTATCAAGTGATAATGGGAACGACCGAAAAAGAGATGAGGTGGGGACAAAGGCTTCTCCAGCTGGGAAGTTATCGAACACTTGGAGCCCAGAACACAGAGCTCAGTGGCAGCTGGCTGCCCTCACTCCCTGAAAAATTAATCACTGCAGATAAATGCATAAAAAGACAGCACCTCAATCTGTTTTCCACTGAAGCTGGTGGCTGAATTCCCATGTCTTGCTCCTACCCACCCTCCAGTCTGTGCCACAAGGGCCAGATGTGCTCACAGCAGTCCTGCTGTTGTGACAGAATAGCACCAGTGGATTTGTGAGTGCTGCCTGTGGGGAGAATCCACAGGACCGTGTCCCACCACTGCTCTCCTCTTGCTCCTTCTGCACTGAGCAGAATGAGCTCCCAGCTTTTGAGCCTTTGCAGCATCAAAATTCCAGGTTTGGCCACTCACAGAAAAATCACCTTGAGGAATTTACTTCTGTCCCTCCAGATACAAAACCTGATTTATGGTACATCCACTGAAGGTGCTGGAGCTGTTGCACAAAGAGCTTTACCATCAGCATTTCCTGGTGTTAGCAGATTTTGAGCCCTGAGACTCTTCAAACACTGGAGCAAAATTTCTCACTAATCTGCCACTGTTTTCAGTGGGCATTTTTAAAAACAGGGATTTCTTACATACAATGCAAGAGCACTTCATGATTTCAAAATAAGTACTTGAGCAAGTACCAGAGTCGACCTTGCAAATATGCCTTGGTCTAGAAAGAGTCATCCTATGAATATTTTAATTGATAAAACCATATTGTAGAAATGTTCATAGAAAATTAACACAAGTGGAGCACAGAATAGCCAAAGGAAATTAATTTACAAGTGTGATGGCATGAAAATTCCCAGGAGACACTGAGCAATTGAACTAACCCTAGTTATATGAGCTCTCTCGGTGCTTTCAACATCAGCATTGCACTTGGAAGGAAAATTCTTCTACCTGCAGCAGAGCAGCAGATGCATTAAGGGCTGATAATGAAGCCCAGCTAGCAATCTTTCTCTGCTGCCTTGCACTTGCAGCACAAATAACAAACCTGTGGGAAATGGCAGCAAGTTCCCACTCAAGGATGAGTTCACATCAGAAAAAACCTGCTATAACTACATTTACAGTCTAAATAGGACAATGCCACTTGTGCTGTGGAAAAGAACATTTAACAGTGTGCAGCTATGTAATTATGGGCTGCCAGCAGCTGATACAACTCTGTGCTGGCATAACAACTGCGCAGATTTCACATTCACTGAGCCAGCTTTTTGGTTTCAGAAAATTGGTTGCAAAGACAACACCTGACAGAAGCATGGGGAAAAGCAGGTGGGATGCTACAAGTGATAGGGCTGTGCTGAAGGTTTTCCTGCCTCTTGCCCTGAGCTCTCCACAGCCCCACCATTCCCCTCCTTCCCAGCCCCATCATGTCAATGACAAATAACATCCATGAGCAAGAAGGTTTTCTGGATGTGCAGCCACCCTGGAAAGGGAGTTGCCTTACAGCAGTGAGCTCTATGGAAGCACAAGTTTTGTGGAGACCTTTTCTCAAGCAAGAGTATTCTTAAGGAGGTGAATATTGTTTTTGTACTAATAGGAGTGAAATGGGTTGAATTAAGTTGGAGAATGGCCACTATATTTAATTATCAGGTAAAAATCTGATTTCAAGAGGAACAATTTTATATGTAGCAGCACCTTGTGTAGTCAGGGAAGCTTTGCCACTGGCTCAGCAAGCCAGGGTTCCCCTCTGTGCATACACCACAGGACCATAAACATTTCATAAATGATTGCAATCAAATCCAGATAAATATATTTAATAGACCAATCTTCTCAAGATTGATTCTGAAGAAGCTCTGTAGAATGATACGTGCCTGTACATATAAAACACGGTGAAAAAAGGGCTCTTTTCCTTTATGTTTTAAATTACTGAATACTCCAGACTGGTTCCTTTGATTTTAATCTAAAAGGCTGAATTTTCAGATTGCCTAAAGATAAATGAATATTTGTCATCTGTACCACTAACATTTCTCTAAGATATTGCTTCTCCTTTTGGCAAACCTGCTAAGATTTGCTTCTCCTTTTTATCTTCTGTTGTAAAACCAAATTTGTTTTGAATGACAAATAATTCATTACAGAACTCATTTTTTAACTTTTCCTGCCTGAGACATCCTTTTGATGGTTTCAAGGCATTGTTCTAGCCAAAGTATCAAATCCACTCTTCTATTTATTCCACTGTGCAGTTTTGTGTTTTGCTCTGGCAAGCTTCCAGCTGAATTAATTTGACATTCACTGATCAATCAAACTGTCTCATTACTACCTTCTGCCCGCCTTGTCATCATGGTCCACTGTTGACAGGAGTAAGGAATGAACATCCACAGGGTCACCTTCAGAAAATCTTTTATTTAATTGTTGCAGACCTACTGCCAAGCCCTGAGGTTATCTGCAATGCTCCTGTGTGTCTCTCTTTTTCTCTTTACAAGTGTAGTGAGTAATTTTCCGTGGGCTCATGCCGTTCACAGATGGAGCCACTCCAGCAGAGTTATTTAAGCAGTGGCCTCAGTAATTACCCTGAGTGCTTGCATGAGGAGAGCTGTTTTATCTCAAAAGCCACATGAATGACAGGCCAAGCAGACCATTCAGAGAAAAGGCTTCAGAAAGTGGTACTGAGAAAGACTGTCAAAACTCTCACTGTGGTATTATTTATATTCATTATGCAAGAAAGCCACTTGCCTTGTTTCCTTGTTATATAGTACATTCTTCCAATTAATTACTATTTATTATTTGTATTTTTATTATTATTTATGAGTGCCAAGTGATATGCCCAAAACACTAGCATGGCTTACCAGAACAGGCACTCCACCAGAGGATCTGCAATTTCTGTTTTCATTTGTATGAACTGGCACCTGTAGCATTGTTATGAACTTCTTGTGAAATTAAAACCTACACATTGTGCAGGAGTTAGAGCATTTGGAAGGTGCAGCCTGCTTTTTTTTGGGTTTTTTTTCCCCTGAATGGATTTAAATTTCCCAAAGGAAGACACATTTCTAAATATTTTATTATTTTTTCATATTTTTAATTCCATGATATTTTTTCATATTTTTGCTTTGCAAAATGTTTCATATTTTACATAGATGACCAGTGCATTCTTACACATGCTGGAAAGGTAACTGAACTCCTTTACATTCTCCTAAGACCATTATAAAAGGTTTGGTTTTCTATAGTTACACATATTCATGGATTCTTTTGGCTTAGGAACATCCTGTCATCCATTGCCACCCCAGATCACATAACACTGATCCTTATATACCATTAGGTTTCCTAGGCAGCAGAATTCTACCAGATTATGAATCTGATATTTTAGATTGCTTTTGTCTGGAAAACACATAATATTCCTCAGGCTTATTGTAAGATTTGAGCTGCTGTGGTGGAAAAGAAAGCATGATCTGATGAACAGGATTCATTCACTTCAATACATCACATTTCATGTTGAATAACTTATCCTCTTCTCCTCCTATTTCTTAGAATTTTTCAATGAGGAAGTAACTTCCATGATGCATATAATAACTTTTTCCTTAATAAAAGTTTTGTCTGAGTTAGGTGCATGTTTGGAGTTCGATGTGTGTCCACACAATCTCAACATGGCAGATGTGCAAATTGTTAATTAACAATCAATGGCACAATCAAAAGCATGACACAGAAACCCCATCACTGCCCCAAACTAGGCAGGGATGCTTTAATATGAGAGAAGCTCTGCAAGGAATGGGGTGGATGTTGCAACAAGTCAAAGTCATAAGACACCTTGGGACCAATTTACTGCATACTTAGAAACCAAAGGGTGTCATTAACTTTAAGAGGAAAGCTCACTCTGCAGTAAAACAGGAGCCATCAAACTGGAGATGGGAGAGTTAAAGGAGTTATTAAAAGGATGGGAAGTCCTTTGGCTCCTGCTGCACTCCTCAAGTGCCAAGGGGAGTTGAAATTTTGACGTTCCAATCCCAGAGAAGGTGCTGACCCACCCAGAATTTGTGGGAATGTGTGGTTAGGTCTGCACAAGAGGTGTCTGAAGCAGAAATAATAATCTGCAAAACCATGAGACAAAGCTGGGAGAAAAAGGAAAAGTTGGGCCAACAAAAGGTATTTTTGTCAAGATTTATAACATTGATAAGAACATTATTAATTCAATCCTGAATAAATGCATTCGGGTCTGCCTAAAGATATGCAGGTGGAAAAAAAAACCCCAGGTTTTTTTGCCATTCTGTCTGTTACAAAAAACGTTTTCTGAATCTAAAGAAGAGTTTAAAGAAGGTATTTTGAGTAAAGAAGAGAGTTTTGTCTTGAAATGAGCAAATGTTTCTACCAGTCACACAACCACTCTCTGAACTCCCTGCCCCTATGTTTGCAAATTCATAAAAAGTTCAAAAAATTGCCAAAATAATCTGCTGAATTCATCACAGGAGAAATCTACCAAAGCCAGCATTAATGTCCCAGCCTAAGCAAGGGACACCACCCTCAGTCCCACACTCATGGGCCAGCCCCATGTGCCTCTGCCAGACAGCAGGGAAACCCCCAAAAAACAGAACCAGGGTGGAGAGGAGGAAAATCAATCTCTGTGGATCTCTGTACACCACTTTCAGTAACATTTAATGCCATTTTGAATCAGTTTATGTAAATTTGGAGGCTTGCAGCTTTTCTGCGCAATTTCCTCTCGGCCAACTGATCAGGCCTTTGCCAGAACGGAAAAAGCTTGTGAGAATATCAGTCCCACAGGACATGGAAATAAACTTATGAATCACTCGCTAAAAATCAAAGAAAAGGGGTCATGGAATACTTAAAATTGGCTTACACATTAAGGAAAAGAGGACTTGGGCATCTTTTCATTATTTTCATGGTACTTTTCTGAAAATAGGCTGTAGCTTAGTGAAGCAGTGACTCTCATTTCTTTTTTAATCTGGTGTGGATGAAGTTCATTGTCACATCTCCTGATTTTGAGCTGTAGGAGAGGCAGTTAGGCAGGCATGATAGAGAAAGGAGAGCATGCCAGAGATTTTACTTTGAAATATGATTCAGGACCTTGCTCTGATGCAACTTCTTAGGAAAGCACAGAAGATTTCTCCGAGCTTTGGTAGTCTAAAAAGACATTCCATTTCCAAATAAGTCATGGTCTTAATGTAGCTGATGAGAAATTACTGATTTGCTCCAAGGAATCTTTAATCAGCAATGTAAAGGGACATTTCATAGAACCGTGGAATGGTTTGGATTGGAAGGGAACCAAAACTTCCAACCCCCAATTTGCAGCCCCCACCTCCACAATTTTTACTCCATATTTTTCTAGCTGCTGCCACTCCTGTCAGGGGCTGTTGTGTCATCTGCCAAAGGTGTTTCAAAGGTCTGTTTGCCCACAGGAAAGTCTTGCCAGCCCTGAATTGCAGGTTCCCATCTCAGGCTCTCAGCCCTGCACCCTGAACACCAAGCCCAAACTCATTAATTCAAGCAGAAATGCAGAAGTACAATCCTGCTTCCACTGGGTGCCAAGAAAGATATTTGTTGACATCAGGGGAATGCTTGAATTTTGTTTTCTACAGTTAAAGCTATAATAAACTGAGAATCCTTTATTTTCCTTCTTATTTACAGTACAGAGTTGCAAGACAGATGGTAAGAACCCATCTAGCATAAAGAACAGGGTAGCTTTAATTGGCATTTCTGTTAAAAGGATTACTGTTTGATGAAGGCTTGTATTTTCCCCTGCTAAAGGAAGGAAATTAGATCTTTGATGGAGGCTTAGAATTGTGACTGAAGAAAGTATATATATCATTTTTGGGGATGGATGGTTTATTTACAGCTGGCTCTGTAGCATTAGCTTATCAATTACCTCTCCAAATGTGATTTACCTATGTGGAGGAAAAAAAACAAACATTGTTTTTATTGTCTCTAATGACCAGTTCTCACAGTTCTTGTTATTCCCAGCTGCAATAAAATAGTTCTAATGACAGAAGTTTCAATGTATTCTGCCAAACTTTTACTGCTGTCAGCTCAGAGTCAGCACACAACTCTCCATCCTTCATTTTGTGTGATAGTTCTTTCAGAGTGCACTTATATTCATTATGATGAGAGAAATGTTGGGGTTTTTTTTCCCAACTGGTTAATCTACATAGCTTTATAAATGTATATGTTTATATAAAAAACTAAACAAACCCCAAGGAACTGTCAAGAGGACTGAATGTGTCTCACTGAAATTGAAGACAATCTGTCATCCAAAGCTCACATAGGAAAAATCCACAAAACACCCATTAGACAGACAAAAGGATACAAACCAGATCCCAAACACTTTCTATCACTGAAACCTCTTAAGGATTCAGAAATCTCTCAGAACCAACTGTTTGTGCACAAATCTCACACAGTGCCTGAAATATTTCCATTGGGTGATTTTAAGGGGACCAAATCTGGTCCCAATCCACCATATTTCCTTCCCTTTGCTCACCAAAGCCCTGAACTCAAACCCACAGTTCTAACACCATCAATAAGTGATGCCACTTAATGGAGGGCACATTTTCCCACCTACCTCTGTTAAACAGAGAGATAATTTTAGGGAATTTCCTCCATTGTCTTTGATTGGTGACAACCCCAACTCCACAAAAGAGAAGGCTGGCTCTTACTTTTTCCACTTTCTTTGTGGTAATTTGCATTTTTATTTGCCTGTGGGAAACAGCTGGGACTGTCGTGAATGAGCCTAAAATACCAGAATTCAACATACTGACACCACAAGATTGACCACTTACCATAAAGAGAAGAGTAAGGAAGGTTTTGTTCTTATCAGTGACAAATCCAAATGGAAATAGATACATCTTGGCACAGTGTGGCCATTTCAGTAATTTTTGAAGTGTAAAACTTTTTACCTGGGAGTGACTCCTCACTGTCTTCCCTATTTTCTCTTTCTTCAGCTGTTTGCTGTTGGTAAATGAAGCCCTTCATACAGCAAAGGTTGTAAGCATGTGATTAACATTAAAATGGCCTGTCAGCAGTCTCCTGTGGATTTCATCTTGGGGCTACTGAGGTGCTTAATGTTCATCATGGTGTTCAATGTTCATCATGAATTAATTGCTCTGCCAGCTTAGAAGGTCTGTTTGCCATGTTGTGCCTATATTATTGCTGTAAGTTAAATTACCACAGTCTATAAAACACCTTGTAGTCCATTTCTTCTGGATGAGAGGAGCTATGAAGAATAAATTGCAGTTTCTGAAACACAAACACCCACCTGAAATGATTATAGGAAAATGGTTGTGGATATATTTCTGTTCCACTTTAGTGTTGCAAAATTCACTGCATTCTCCTTGTATCAGATAATTCCATCTTGCTAATTCTCAAGTTTCACAGTCACCAATTACAAGGAAAATGTCAAAATAACAGGAAGATAAGGCACCAGAGGTATCATTTGTCTATCAATAGGCTGTCTCTGTTCATAACTAAATTTAAAATACAGCTCAGATACCGCATGTCAGAAATCAAGGTAAAAAATTTTCAAACACTCTATGAGAAACCTGATTCAGACTAATTTTAGAACACATTAGCTATACATTTGAAGAAAGAGATGGAGCAAATATGTTTGTGCTAATATGGTCTTCAATCCCACATTTCAAGGGGCATAAAAGCATGTCAACCTCTTCCATCCTCTTTTGGCTTGCCTGCAAGGAAATTGCATTAGTAAGTGGCATAAAATCATTCCATTTTGAGCAGTAACCTGACCCTTTGTTTTCAGTGGTGTCAGAACTGAGAGCTCAAAGGGACAATGGGAAAAGATGGCACCCTGGAGACAGACAGATCACACATTTTTCCTATCAATCAAATCATCTTTGTGCTCAGGTGGACTGAACTCAAGAGCGTGGCTGGAATTAGACTTGCTGTCATAAATTTAGCTTGTTTGATGCAGCAACTACACATGAATGCCAGAATTAAGAATTTCTCAGTGATGTGGTGAATGAGATAAGTTGCTCTTTGGATCATCCAAAATAGCTTAGAATTAAGCAGAAAAAATTGACTCTGACCTTGCAGACTGGTTACTGATGTACTCTGAGGTACTCTTAGGTGATATATATATCTATAAATATATAATATTTATATATACATATATGTCTCATATATTTATATAATATATAAATGATAATATAATTTATATATAATATAAATATGTTATATAATATATTAATATATTCATAGTTATATAAATATATATTTATATAACTATACATATTATATATTTATAATTTTATATATTTTATTTATATATTTATGTGTATAGTATATATGTAATATTTATATATGTTTTATATTTATACTTTTATACTTATATATATATGTGTGTATATATATATATACACACACACACACACATATATATATATATGTAAATACACCCCATAATATGTTGTAACCTTGCTCAGAAATAATGCAGGTGGAGTTGCACATGTGCATGAAGGTCCTGGGCAGTCCAGGCAGGAACACCCACAGAAGGAAATGCTGAGATGCTCAGCCATAAATGGCTGTGTTTAACCTATTTGGCAGCTGAAAATATTTAGAGAGTTGTGTTTGACTGATGCCATCCTGTAATCAATTAAACTGACATAATCAGTTCTACTTGGCAATTTGGGAAAAATTATGTGGGAATCATTTGCTGTGTATAATTAATGAAAACTATTGGATGAAAATGCAGTTTTCTTTTAACATACCTAAAGAAAACAGCCGAACAACTGAAAAGCCACCTGTGACACAGAGCTTGCAGTGATGCTGACAGTTCCCACAGTGCTGAGCTTCCCACCAGACAGTGGCTGAAGTTACCAGGACCATGAGCCAGACAGAGCCTTGTAAATCACTGAACAATGCAGTGTTCAGTGCTCAAGCACTGGAATGGGCTGTCCAGGGAAGTGGAGGAGTCACCATCCTTGGGAGTGTCAAAAAAATGTGTGGCTGTGGCACCTGAGGACATGGTTTGATGGTGAAGATGGTGGTGGTGCTGAGTTGAGGGCTGGACTTATTCTTTGAGGTCTTTTCTAACATCAGTGATCTCATGGCTCTCCTTGGGGTCCATGGCTCCCCAGTCTGGGGTTGGAATTTGCCTCCCAAAGCTCAGTCCACAGGTGAAGAGTCCAATTGCAAAATCAACACTGAAAATGTGGCTGCAGAAGGGTGAGAAATGAAGAGTTATGGGCAAGGGGAAGGTACCTATGGCTGCTACTTGAAAACAGATGGAGATTATTGCAGTAGAGTCACAAGCACAGGTTCTTCCTGAGGGCTGGGACTGCAAAGAGGACAGGACTCAAACCTCAGCTGTGTTGGGTTGGGAATTGGGAAGAAGTTTCTGGAAAAATCAAGAGATGAGTCCATGAGAATGTTTGCAAATCTTAATCTGCTGTGAAGTGTCATAGACAGTTACTGGATATTCAGTTTTTTGGTCTGTATTGTCTGATCCACTTCCCTGGACAATAAACTGCATAAAGATAAAATGAGATGACATTCAATGTGCAGTGACATGCCTCATGATGGGTAGGTGGGAATTTGTCATTAATCTCTCATTTTGATTATATATAATAAAGAATATATGCATGTAAAATATAGATAGATACGTAAAGTCTTTGCACCTGGTCCGTGGGAGCATTGCAAACTTGTAAATATCATTTAGTGATATTTAACAAACCAGCCAGGGTTTGACAAAAATAAACAGCACCAGTGTGAAAAAAGCAAGAATTTTCATTAAACAACATCTTACAAAATGAGTTATATTTAACTTCTTTATACCAGCAAAAACTCCAGTGCCTTGGCACACAAACTGTGGTATTTTTCTTGGCACACTCTATAGGTTATGTGTTGTGCAAGGAGGAAAAACTTTGGTTCTTCATTTAAGAATTATGATTTAGCATGAACTGAAATTTTTAATATGCAATTAAACATATAACATATAAACACAAATATTGATCTGTGATTACAAAATATATATTAAAAAAGCTTCAGAATACACATACACGCATTTCAAATGTGCACATCTATATGTACACATGTGGATAAGCTTGATAGTCAAGCCTGTTCCCTAGCTACCACAGAAAAAGAATTCTGCTGTATTTTCAAAGCTGGGCTTCCTATCACAAGCTTTTCTCTTGGAATCTTGTAATAAGTAATAATTTCAAAGCATTGGAACTAGGTTTTCAGTCTTTAGCTGGGAAAGTCACCATAGCTCTGTATTGACTACAATATGGAAAGTGACAAACAGGTTGGCCGATGCATTTAAAGCCTTAAAAAAATAGCTTAGCACACATCAGTTCATGCAGAGTGAAATTTGTGAAGAGTCCCCGGTTACTGACCTGGAGAGGGCTCTGCTATCACTGCTATTTTTGCTACAGGTGAAAAGCAACAACTTAGAAGTGCTGCTGACTTAGCTGGTGACAAAAGCCATCTATACCAGAGATGCTGCACTACTGCTTCTGGGCATCCTGATAATATTAACTGAGCCATTCAAGTATATTATAAATCTATTTTTATATATTTATATCTCACATATGTCAAGACAAGTGTCCTCAGCAAAATAAAACACAGACAAAAGCCATAACCATGTTCATCAAGACTAAGTCAGACAGTAAGAAGGTGAAATGCACAAACTAAAAGCCAGGCTGGCATCTCCCAAGAGTCCTGCTCAGTCCCAATAGCAATAACCCTTCACTTGAAATAATCCCTTCTCTACTCCCTCTCCTATTTCCACTATCAGTCTAGAGAGTTAGGAAATTAGATTCAATGCCTTGGTTGGAAAACTCCCATTCCATGCAGACTCTGGGGTAGAAAGCAAGCCAAACTCCCCTAATGCTCTTTTTCTCCCCAGAAGTGCAATGTTATTGTCAATATGCTAATGAAGTCCACTCTGGCTGTGTGAATGCTCTCCTATTTTTTTCCATTAACCACATATAACAAAGAAGTAAATTTCAACAGTGATTGATTGACAGCTGTCAAGTAACACACACAGCAGTTCAGGTACCAGGAACTGCTGCTGTTTGTCTGGGCATTATAAAAACCTATTGCAAAAGCTGATGTTTTTTGAAATTATCTTCTGAAGCAAGAGCCTGCCAAAAAATTATTTTTGTCATTTCATTCGCTTTCCCTTGGTTTCCACATGCAAATTAAGGTGAGCAAGGCAGGGCTTTTCTGATTTGAGATTTGTGTAAAGAAAATGTAATACCAGTCTGCAGTGTTGGGTGATTTTCTTGAGCAAAACCTTCATGCCAAGCAGTCACTTCCAGACTCTTACAAACACTAACTCTGCCATACAATGTTCTTGTGACTCTTTCTTCAAGTATTTAATAAATTTCAACACAGCTCTATATAGGGCAATAATCAGCACTTCACTTCAAACCACTTCATAGTAGTGAATAATTTACCCTAAATAAAGCATCCTTATTTCCCTCTTTGTGAATCAAAACAAGCAGGTTGTAATTTAAAAAAGCATGGGTTTTGTGCACAATTATTTACCATATAATTTCTATAAATAATTAGTGTTCTTAATTTTATTTTTAAGTGATCAGAGAGAAGTTTAGAACAGCACAAGTTGGAGTGGGGTATGATTAGCACATGCCCAGTGGAAGCTACATAAACCTCATGCCAGGGTTATGGGAATTCCTGTCCTATTCTTCAACTCCCTATTATCTACTCTCTATTATTACATACTCCCTATTATTTATTAAAATGTTCTATTAAGTTGTTATAGTTTCAGTTAAAATTTTGATTATGAAATAAAGTATGCCCATATATAGATAAATCTGTAAACCAAAGCAATATTTCATTAAAAATGGATTGCTTATGTAAAAAACTCCTCAATTAACACTTTAAAGCATTAATCTAAATTAAATCTTTTATTAAATGGATGGGGATCTCAGCTAACCCAAGCACAGATACCAGCAGCTTGGTCAGAGCAGGAATGCTGATTTACTCCAGCCTCTTGCTAATGATTCAGAGCTGTGGAACGTGACACTCCCACACCCCTTACTTGTCAAAAGCTCTGATCCAGAAAACATTTCGAGGACAGAAAGTAGAGAGAGGAGTCCCAGCCATGCTGGGGATCTGCCAAGGCAGTAGTGGTGTACAGCTGGGAAGACAATCCTTAAAAGATTTAGCATTTGTTAGTCACATTTCAGACTTTTGAGAAATGAATAGTGTAAAGTTATTTTTGGTGCAGGCATTCTCATGATGCCACATAAAGTTGGTACCACAGACACAAAATTTTAAATGAACCAGAAGAAAAACATGGCATTACTTATTTGTACAGCCCCAAAACCAACAAGATTGGTGGTCACTTCAGCTTTTTACAAGTCTCATTTTTTGTTCTGTATCATGAGAGAGCAGATAACAAAATAAACATGCTGAAAGATATTTTTGCACTTCCTACTTAATAAAAATTTCCACTGCAATTCAGGCATAGGAAGTCATCTCTACTCCCTCTGTTCTTGAGAAAGATGCCAAGGTCATTAGGTGCCAAAAGACACATTTAAATGCCTACAGAGGTTGAGCTCCCTGGGAATTTGATGCCTGGCTTAATTACTAGTCCTGAAAATTGCTATCTCTATCTTAAGTTGCTTTTATAACCTTGAAAATCTGGCCTTAAACTGCTCCTGAAAATAAGATTTAGAGACATAACATACTCTTGGCATTTTATCTGGGATCTCAATACCAAAGAATGGGCTCCTATTATTGAATAATTAAGGAAAACCCATAAATTATTCAGGTGAGCTGTGTTTTCCTTCCCAAAGGAAGCTATTATATCCCAAACACGAGCCTGCAGACAAACAAGCTTCTGTCCTGCTGAGTTACAGCCACCCCAGGCTGTCTGACAGGGATTGCTGCACCTCCCCTGGGCATCCCTCTCACCATGGCACAGGCACCAGGGACAGGCTGCAGCCAAGAAAAGGGGGTTGTGTCCAGTTAAACCCCTTTCCTGCATTGCCCTCTGAATGGACCCTTCCCTCCTCAATGTCCAGAATGCCCAGAGGGGCTAAACACCCTTTACCTGGGGTTAATTCTGCCTGAAATGAGCCTCACTCTGCTGGACAACCTGACACTAACCCCTGCTTGAGACAGTCCCTGACACCCATTCCAGCTGCAGCCCTGCTGCCTTGATGTGGTTTTAGTTTCTAAAACATCAGTTCAGCTGTTCAGCAGATCAGGCATGGACATGGACATCAGGCACCCCAAGGTGACATCAGGCATCCCAAGGTGACAGCAGCCACATGAACTCCTGCAGGACGGGTGCTGTAGCAGAGTCCAAAGTTATCATGGAATCATGGAATGGTTTGGGTTGAAAGGGACCTTAAAGCCCATATTGTTCCACCCTGCCATGGGCAGGGACACCTTCCACTATCCCAGGTTCCCAGGTTCCTTCCACTATCCCATCCAACCTGGCCTCGGACATTTCATGGATTGGGCAGCCACAGCTTCTCTGGGCAACCTGTGCCTCCCTCACAGGGAAGAATTCCCTCCCAAAATCCCATCCATCCCTGCCCTCTGGCAATTTGAAGCCATTCCCCTTGTCCTGTCCCTCCATCCCTTGTCCCAGTCCCTCTCCAGCTCTCCTGGAGCCCCTTTAGGCATTGGAGGGGGCTCTAAGGTGTCCCTAAAGCTTTCTCTGCTCCAGCCCCAACACCTGGCTCTGCTCACATATCCCTCAGCTGCACAGGTCTTGTCTGAACAAGCACTTTTCCCACTCCCTTCCTCTGGCAAAGGCAAATATGAAGGTCCTGGATCATGCTCCAAAATAGCAGCTTTTTCCTCCCCTCACCTACAGGCTTGATGCCTGGTGCCGATACCTAATTAATTAATTAAGGTTAGTTGAGGTCAGGGCCTGGAATCTGAGCAATTAAACTGTTTGTTCCCCTGCTAAAACAAGCCCTGTGCACAGGGCGAGCTGCCAAGGCTGGGATTTGTGAAATTTGACTCAGGAAAGGAGGTGCCCTGTGCCTGTCCCTCAGGGCTGCCCAGGGCTGTGCCGTGGGCTCAGGGATGGCACACAGGAGGTAGAAAGAAATCCTGCTAACTTTTGTTTTAAGGCTGACTTTTCCTGTCCTTACCATGAACTTGAATATCTGCTATTTTAATTTTAAAGCCCAGCTCTTGAAACGGAGTGATTACACATAATATCTCACCTTTGACAAGAGAGCCTTTGTGGGTTCAAAGATGAGCTTGAAAATGAAAACTGATTAAAGCCTGAAGGGTCAAAGCCAAGGATGGAAATGAGAGTTACCTGACACGGATTTCTTTTCAAAGATCACAGGCATTTAATCCTGTTGCACAACTCCTGGCTTCTATAATTTAGTGGCGCAGAGGCAGAACATGCAGTTTGTGGAGGGACAGAGGTGACCTGGGCTGGGGAACAGGGGGAGCAGGGATTCTGCTCCAGGGTGATGGAGCTGCCCCCATGGCCCCCAGACATTCATCACTACCTGGCCTGCCATAAATACATAAACAGACAGATCACTTGTGCTGCAAATAGCAGAGAGCCACCAGCTGTGAGGATTGTACTCATCACTTCAAAAATTAATAGTGTTTTATGGTGAGGTTTTTTGGTTTTTTGCAAAACTTCTTCATATTCTTCAGGAAAATGAAGAAGAGCTGGTTAACAACCTAAATGCTGCTATAAACAGAAAATGAGCATGCAGCTCATGGACATCATATGGTCACAGCTGGACAAAGCCCCTGGCATTTGGATCTGGATGGATCATGCTTATTACTGCTTGGATTTTCTGCCATTCCCAGCAACCTCTGTATTTTGCCCTTGTTAATTAATCCAAACTTAAGTGATCTGAAGTATTTAGAAAGTCCATTCCTTCCAAAACCCTGAGCTTTTCCCAAGGACAATCCTGTAAGTGGCTAGAAAGGTTGTGCTCACAGGATTTCATTCCTATGAAAGCCTTCTAGACTTTCTAAGGTGTAAGATTAAAGGTCATTTAAATAATTATAGTTGATATAAAATTGAAATAGCCTTGCTGGTACCTCCCCAGACACACAATTTGAAATAAACTTTTTTGAATTAAAAAACACCAGAGTTATTTGCTCTAAAAGATTTATGTGACCAACCCCTGCAGTGTCATGTATCTTAACTAATTAACTCTGCACTTTATTGATCAGGAAAAAAATCCACCACAACAAAACAAACAGCAGAAAAAAAACCCACAGGATTTTCCTAAATAAAACAATTATTTATGAAATGGTTTTGACCAGTTTACAGGAAGAACATGCAGAGCCTCAGTGAACCTGGAGCCCAGGGGTGTGCAGTGGGAATCTGCCTCCTGGGCAAAACACAGACTTGTAAAAACAGTCAGAAACTCAGAGTTTGCACCTCTTATTTGAAGGGCTTCTGCTCCAATCTGGAGCTGCTCTGCTTTGACAGTGATCCAGTCTTCCTTTTCTCATCTCTCTGGGTGGAATGTGGGCAGAAAGAGCTCGCTGAAGACACAGGGCTCTTCACACCCTTGTGAGGACAGTTTTAGAGAGGGGAGAAGAAAGGAAATTTATTTCTCCCTTCCTTCATTTGACAAACAATTAAAGGAATCTGATCATCAGGGAGCATTTGTGGGAGCAAAATCTGCTTTTACTTGGATTTCAGCTCTTTCATACCTGATGAAAATATCTAAAGGTAACACTTCCTCCTGCAATTTCCTCCAGCCCATTTCCTTCCCATTTTGACTCCCATTCCCCAGCTTTTGATACACAGGGTAGAAAGTGGAGACATGACAATCAGGGACAGGACATAAATACTGCTTGTGAACAGCCTCCATTGGTGTCATGGATGTGCAGAAAGCTGTGACTGCAAAAACCTGCTCCCTGCAGGGAGGAGAGGGATAACAACCCTAAGACAAGCAAACCCACTTAGCAAAGCCATTGAATTAAGTCAGAGATCCAGTTCCTTCATGTATCCCTGCCCACCTGAGTTTTTACCCCATAAGTCCTTTGTAATCTCTGTGCCCAGAGATAAATTCAGGGCAGAAATGCCTTTTTTTTCAATCGGAGCTTCTTGGGTCTGGTACAGGTCTGATGTCCCTAATTCCTTCTTTGCTCATCCTCTATACACAAAAAGAGAGGCCTTGATGCAGGAAAACACTTGAGGGGCTGCTTGATTTATTTAGGCATGTTCCTGCAATGCTGAGTGAATAGCTAAGCAGACTTGGATTTAAGAATATATTTAAGTTTGGGACCAGAATGAGGAATGCAGCTGCAGCAAAACATGGTGAAAACATGGCTAAAACTGTGTGGCAGCTACATGTTACAAACTGGGAAAGCACGATGGCCAAGCTGTCATCTGTGCAGATGGTTTTCCTCAGCCAGAAATCTGCTTTATTCTGACACATAAAAAATTAAAACACCTTGCTAAAGAATCCTCTGGTTTACAAGACAAGCTGTTCTGGGGAGAATATAAATGTGTTGGCTGCTTCATTGGCAGTCTATGCTTCAGATTTATTTTTTTAAGATATAATGTCTGAAGCCATATTTCCCTGGTGATAAAAATCCCGTTAGTAATCCTGACAAAATCCTAAAGGGCTAAAAAGCAATGAAGAGGATTTCTAATGGTGAGTTATAAATCCTTTTAGAGAATATCTTGCTTTAAAATAATTCAGAGGGAAAAAAAAAGAGAATCTTAGGAAGGAGGTAGCTCTACTAAAAAATCCTATGGCAAGATCAAGGACACTTAGGAGAAATTCCACTTCCTAAGGCAAGGAGATGACACTGAGCAGCAGCTTTGGCTGTCACTTGGCCAATGGAGCAGCAGGTACCTGGGGTGGGGTAAGAGAAGGAGAGATCATTTGTGCAGTGCCCTTTGTAATCTCATTTTCCAGAAAAAAACATTGAGTTCTCCCCATTAGGGCAACAAGAAGGTGAATCGAGATCCTGAGTACGAGTGATGTGTGCAGCTGCAGGAAATGGGAACTGCAAAACCAACAGCGAGGTTGGAATGGAATGAAACAGCAGAGTGCATTTGGCTGATTTCTCCTGTAACATGGGCAAGGCTTCTCTTGATTTAAATTGGTTTAAATCCTGGTTTTTTTTTTTTTTTGTATTGTGGATGATTTCCACTTACTGTCCCACACACCGGTCAAGACCCAATTTTCAGGCTTTGTTTTCTCACTGATAATTTGTGTCACACAAATATCTGATCTGTAATTTTGATGATTATTTTAAACCGTAATTTGGAGGTGGATGAGTTCACAATGAATTCACAATTCTTCATTTGCAATGGTAGAACACATGAAGTGAAACTCAGACTTGTGGAATACAAGAGGGTTTTTGCTGAAAAAAGTATGTATGTTACAAAAATCCCTGAAATAACTTCAGGACGTCTCACACACTGCTAATATATAGTCCACTCTAAAAACTAAAAGGAAAACCAGCATATCTAATGTTATTCCTCTGCTAGATTTATAAAAAACCTCAATTTGGTGTGGAAACTGCTCATTGAATGAAGTGGGGGTGGCAAGGAATTAATTGGGGTCTCTGCACCTTGTGTCACCAAATGCAGAACAAGAGCCATGATTAAGAATTCCTTACATTCAATTACTAATTTATCAAAGAGGCTGCATTCTTCACTCACCTGTGCTTTCACTGGGATGAAATCAATTGGATTCCACAGGAACTGATAAAACTGCTACATTTAAATAAATAATTTTATACCTTCTGAAGATTCTAAAGCCCATTTATAGCCTTCTAGGGCAGAAGTACATCACTGGTTAAATTCTGCAGGCTGCAAAGGAATGATTACTGTGCTTTATCAGTGGCAGTGGGGCTGCTTTTTACACAGTGAGTAATTAGAAAAGAGAAGCCACTGCTGAACATGCAGCTGACAAGAGGCTGGGAAGTCTCTCAGGGACAGACTTAGAAAAGTGATCTTGATAAATTGGAGAAACAGACTGAAGCAGAGAAAATGGAATTCATGGAACACAAATGCAAAGTACTGAGGTGTGGAAGGGAAATCAGATGTGCCAACACCGAGCTGGGACACAGCTGGAGGTACAGACAGGGCAAAGTGGAAATGAGGGGAGGCTGTGCTGGGCTTTGGGGTATCTGCAGCGTGGGCTGAAGGATGCTCTGCACAGGGGGCAGCCCCTGCCCTCCTCCTCCAGTGCCTCCTGCTTTCCTCACTTGCTGATAGCCCAAGCCCACAATTGGATTTAGCCTGAAATACCTGATTCAGCAGATTTTATTTTAACCACTGAGTGAGGAATTTTGGGATGGCTCCAGGCCCTGCATGGGAATAACTTAATCCCTCAAAAAAAAAGAGTGCCTGGCCCTAAATCTAATCTGGACCTGGAACACTCCTGTGCAAGCCATGGAAGCCTTTTCCAGGTGAAAAGCCGCAAGCAAGATGTGCTGCAGGCAGCAGGACAAATCTGAATCTGTTGCAGGGGAAATCAGGGGGTAAGGGAAGACCTCTGAGTGACCTTACTTCAGCCTCAGATAAATTAAATCAAATGTGCAGCACTGCAGCACTTCCTTTGGCCACTGAGCCAGTATCTAAACAGCCTGATCAGCCACTCCTGTGCAGTATCATAGGAGGGATTTTAATCTAAAAGTAAAGTTTCATTTATTCTTTTTTTAACTGTAGCAACTCCTTGTCAAGACCTTCCTCATACAGCAATATATGGCACAATGTGTTTTAGAAATGGTTCTCAGTCACACCTTTGCTAATTCAAAATGAGAATGTAATGGTATGGAAAATTAATACTTTTCTCTGCTATGTCACATAAAACTTGTTCCATATTCATCTAATAGCTCATAACTGATATGATAAAATAATATGGACACTGAAAAGCCATTTATTTCTGAAGCACTGTGAACATTAAACCTTACAATTACTATAGTGGCTACTAGAACACACAGCAAACACTTAAAAAACCTTGTAGATTCAGCAATCAGCTGCTGAATAAATTCTGTATTAAATAAAACCAATACCTAGCAAAACAAAATGCTTTGTGATGAAGAGGAAAGGCCTTTTAACTGCTCATGGATAGCATGCATCACAGCAAACTAATTAATCAAATAAGGCAGCCACAGAAAAATGGTTCAGGACTCATGGATTTCAGAACACATCCTAAGAAGGCGGAATCATTTATGTGTGCCAGCCTCTTCCACCCCATCTGGGGACGTTTGTCCTGCCAGAGCCCTACCTGGGAGTATTTTCCCTGCCCAGGTGACTCCAAGGCTGTGAAGAGCAGATCATGAGGCCTCTCTCACTTCATTTGGCTTTGGACTAGGTCAGGCTTTGGATCCTGACTGTATGAACCAGACACAGCCTTTCTTTTAACCTTTATCCTCTGTTATCCACAGACAAACAGGAGGAGTCACTGGTACATGAGGATAACCAGAGTCACTGATCTGAACGTGTATAGACCAAAATTATAACCAATTTTATTCTGGAAAGCAAAACCTGGTTCATACAGAATTTCAACAGTCTCCACATTTCTGAAAGAGCTGCTATCAAGGTGAGGCTACAAGGTTATGGAGCTCATGTTTATATCACAGTGGGAACAGGTACATCTTTATGACACAGACACATCTGTAACCCAGTCAGACACAGTACACTCATCCCGCTGTTACATTTAATCAACAAAAGGGATTGCTCCACCCTGCACTTGAAATCTTAAATCATATGGTGTATTACTTGGCCAGAATTTTACTAAAGTCTCTCTCTGCAAAGTTTCTCACAGCATATGAAAGTAAGGCACAGGCAACAAGAAAATCTACTACTCACAGGAGTTTGTATTGGAAGATGTGGGGGACTTGTGGTTGTTGGTTAATAAAGGCTCAGGGGAAAAGCATTCATAAATACACTGCCTATTTCAAAGCACCACAAAATGAAGAGTCTGGGACATTTTAGCAAACCTCCAAACTACGTTTTAAACTCTCCAGTTATGAAACAAATTGCTCCACATTGAGTCACTACCAAGAGAAAACTACCTTTAATGCTAGCAGAAAGTGTTGTGCAGAAATGCCTCACATCTGCAAAGCAGCTCACTTAAATGATAATTATGTTCTATAAAGTGCTGTTACTCTTAGTCACTATTTACTTTATCTATTCTGAGTCATATTAAGTGTGGTGTCTCAGCTGCAGAGAATTTCATTACACCATTTGTTAAAGCATCTTTAATAGGCCAATTTCAGCATCCATCTACTGTATCTCACTAAATGTTTTTTATTTGCTAAATGATACAGTTTAGATGAAACACACTTCAACAAGAAATGCAGTTGTACTACTGCAGATGTCACACTAACAGCCAGAAGACTTTCTCTGAGATTACTGTGACTACCAGGGAAGTGAGGTTGCAATCAGTGAGATCTATTTGGAATCCTTACACTAGTGAAGCTCCAACTAAACTGCTTGGGACTAGAACCAAAACTTGAAATTAAACCAGAGTTTGGAGGTTTATTCATAAGAAATAATAAAAGTATTTCTTTGATGTTTTAATTTGTAATCTCTAATGGATTAAAAACATGTAGATTAAAAGGTGAAATAAATACTTCAGTGACCTTATTGGTGGCTTAGTTTCAGGCCAAGTATTTCAGTCATATTTTGTATGGGAGTGAGACATCCAAATAAAACAAATTTACCATGCATTGTAAACAAAACAGAGTACAGCAAGTCTTGGCAGTGTGGTTACCTGTTCTAATTCTCAACAGGTCTCTCTATCTACTTGTCTGCAGCCAAGCCATCTATATTTTCAAAATTACATACTTTAAACATTGTTGGAGGAAAAACTTTTAAGTCCAGTTCGCACTAGAATATTTTAGTCCTGTGTATCTGTAGTTAAGCACTGGCACAGAGAGGTAAAGGTCCCAGCTTCAGCCTTGGGTTTTTTTTACAGTATTCCTTCAGACTTGTTCCTGCTTTAGCCCAGACTAGACAGGTCTGCTACCAGCAGGCTCCAACCCTGTGTGACTGATCTTTAAATTACACCGTGTTGATTTTGTCATGGGTTTGATTCCTGCATCTTATCTTCCTTTCCCTTCCTAAATACCCCATACTTCCACACAACTAAATCCAGAACTTCAGAGCCCTTTCAGTCTCTATTAGGTGAAGGAAAGAGAAATATCACTCCAGCTGACACCACTCAAGTGATGCTATCAGTTACATTAATGCCTGGAAAGGGTATCTCCACTGAGACCTGCCAGCAAGAAAACATGCCTTGAATTCAACAGGAACCTTCAGGCACTAAGGACAGATAGTTTGGCCAACCTGGCTGCTTACAGTTTAATTCTCTCATTTAACACTGTCCTCAACAAACACCTCCTCTCCTGCAGGAGTCTGCACAGGACCAGAGCAGCAAAATTGTTGGTCCCTTATCTCTTTAAATTTGTGTGACTTCTGCAACCCAGGCAGATTCCTATGTCCTGATCTTCACAAAATATCAAAGAAGTTTCCAGGAAAACAATATGTAAATACAGGGTACCTTTTGTGATTAAAAATCCATAGATTTTTCCTGAAAATCAGAGAAAAATCTACAAAGCCATCTACATTTGCATGGCCTTGAATGACATGTTTGCCCAAGGTGAAAAATAGACATTTACAGATAAAAGCAAGACAGACTCGCTGGCTTTGTGTGACCAGCACCTGACAAGATCTGATAAGGAGTGGTCAAGATAAACTCCCACCGTGTCCCTCACCCAGCTCCAGCCTTTTCATCTCACTGGGAAGTGAGAAGTTCACAAAGTTATTTTCAAAGGGACTGAGGTGAAACGAATGAAAGAAGCAGCTGGAGGGGCAGGACCCTGAGTCAGAGGAGGGAATTAGCCCTGTGTCCATTCCTAGAATCACTGAATCTCCTGAGCTGGAATGTTCCCACAAGAATCACTGAGCCTGACCCCAGGCCACCCCAGCAATCCCACCCTGTGCCCAGGACTGTTGTCCACACTCTCCTGGAGCTCTGGCAGCCTTGGTGCTGTGCCCATTCCCTGGGGAGCCTGGGCAGTGCTCAGCCACCTCATGGAGATGGAAATTCTGCTGGCTTGCAGCTAATGGGACAGCACAGGTGGCTGCTGCTCTCTGTTCATCACTTGCCCTGGATTAATCGCTGAAATCACAGCTCAGGGATGGCACACAGGGCTGCAGCACCTCGAGTTCCACACCACACACTGTGTGCAGCGGTTTCCCAGGGTGAGGTCAGCAGCAGCTAACGATGGCAAAACCAGCCAAAGCAGCAGGTGAGCTGCAAAGAGATACCTGCAATTAACAGCCCAGTGCACTTTGGGTTCATGGTGGGTTTTTTTCCTCATTAATTAATTCCCTCAGGTAGTTAAAAGGAATATGAAGGCTCTGCCCAGTTTGAAGAAGTCAGGAAAAGTTTCCCTTTTTTCCCCCTAATATTTCAGTACATCACAGCATGTTTTATAGTTGTTGGCCAAGGACTGACAGTTGCATTTCATGAAGCACACTGCTTTGCTGACTTTTGATGCTGAACTAAATTATCTGCTATAGCTTATTCAGCTGTATGCATTTCTCTTTAATTAAAGGTGTTGGAGGTCATTGCATTTTGCTGGAATATCTGCAGGGAACAGACTCTGCCTCTGTTCTGGTGCAGTTTGGGTCTATGAGTCCTTTCTCATTCTGAGTGAAATAATGTTTTCTTAAAGGACAGAACTATGAAATGGGAGTTAAGGTGCAAATGAGGGCAGCTTTTGCCAGTATCTTTGCTACTTTTCAACCATCTCTTTATGGTTGAACCCTGCCAAGCTCTTAAGCACATGCTTTTCTTAAATAGCTCCACTGAAATCAATGAAACAACTCACATGACAGCAAGACACTGATCAGGGCTTACTCCAATGGATGCTTTATGTATTATGATTAAAAATAATTCCTGCTTGGGAGCTGGGAAAGCATTTGCTCAAACCTGCTGTTTACTGGTTTCTTCCCTGAATGTTCTCTTGATTAGCACACAAGCTCCATATGAAGTATTTGGAGGATATATATTTTCTAGGTATCCAAGCAGTGTTTTTCTCTTAAATTGGATGTGAATGCGAAGGCAACTTTATGCTCCTTTTCTACTCAAATGCTCTGCTGCCACATGTCAATACTGCTCTCTGGCAGGTTCCATAAGAGCTGAAGTCAAAAGTACACCTGCTGTGGCCATCTCTGTGTTTTCTTTTCAGTTTTTGCTGTGGTTGAAACACAGTTTTTTGATGCCTGCTCTCAATGAGCATCTCTTTATCTTCCTGAACTGATTTGCTGGATTTTCAACTGCATTCAGCTCATTGCCCAACAGCCTAATCTCAGCAATATTTATTGTTCTCTTTATTTAGCTCCATCTTTTATCACACATGCTCCTTCCACTGTTATGTCTGTTTTTCAGGTAATAAGCTGCAAAAAAACAATGTAACTTTTTTTGGTGCAGACTCAAAGGAAAAGGTCTCTAATTACGAAGACTGAGCTCCAGGCTGCCCATTTTGCACAAGGATTTCTGCTGTCCCCACTGCCACGAGCAGGAGGGCAGGACAGGCAGGGCTCAGCCCCTCCCTGGCACATTGAGGAACAAAACCCCCTGGGTTTCACTGCAGATTCACCAGGGCAAGCCCAGGCTGTGCTGCTCCTTTTGCAGAGCTCCTCAGGGTCAAAATGCACCAGAGCTGAGTCTGGAGTGACTAATTTTAACTATATATGTTTCTGTAATTCCAGGATGCCTTTTTCAGAATGCTGTTATGACAAATTCATTACTGAACTTCCCAGACAGGGTTTTTAAGCCACCTCCAGGCTGCAAAGCTGAAGAATGGCTCACATTTAGAAAATTACAATAATAAAATCCACGAACAAGGACTGACTCTATAATAAGACTTTTTCATGTTATTTTGCTGCTGTGTGAGACAATCTGCCAAAACTCCTCCAATAATCAAAGAGGAGGTTTGCTGTCTGTGAGGAGAAGATGCAAATCCTGATTCTGTTCTCTGGTGGTGCTGAGAGCAGGAGCCCAGCTTGTGATTGGTATGAATTCAGTTAGTCTTTTATGACATTGTAATATGCAACTCAAAAGAACTCATCAACTTGATCTAATCTAAGCTTCTCTACAGAAAACTCAAATAAGCCTGAATTCTTGGATTAGTCAATGTTTGCAGCCACTTGAATTACATTTCATATATACATAAAGTGAGCATGTGAATTTCAGCAGTTAAGTACTCTGCTATCAATTTCCATTTTTTTTCCTTAAGAAAAGAGTAAAACATATTTAAACTCATCATGCTGGGAAGTAGTATCTGGCTGCAATCAGATACAATCAACCAAAAGAAAAGAAATAGCCATATTTGCATCCATAATCTTTTTTATCTTGACACTGAAGGCTAATTGTCATATCAGGAAATGCAGAATGATATACAGTATATGTGCCTGAAGGTACCATGTTTGCAAAATTGCTTAACAGCAGCTACTACTTGCTGTTTTGACAAAGATATACTCTTGCTGTCTGGTAGCACATTTCTGTAGGAAATAATTTTGAGTAGGCCCTGTCAAATAAAGTTAGATTTAATGCAGCTACAATGTTAGTAATAAAGAGGAAGCATTGACATTTTCTTCATAATTAGATGTTGCCACTGATATCCAGCAAGAAGACACTGCTGTCCTGAATTGTGATTGTTGCTGGAATGCTCATTGCATTCCCTGCAATCTGTGCTGTCCCTGTGGGTGCTGAGCACATGCACGCAAGTGTTGTACTTGTGATTGAACTGTCATAAATCCATCAGAATGTGATAGAACTCCACCAGATGAACCCTACCTGAGCATACAGCAAATAAATCCCTTGCTGCCACTGGCTATTTGTATTATAGTTCACATTTTAGGGACAATAGGAATGTGTTATTCTCTAGGAAAGTGTCTTTTAACGGCCTAAAAATTAATAGGAGCTGAGATTTGCTTTCATACACCACACATGCCTGAGGGTTTTTGGTTTTGTTTTCATCTTTTTCAGGTAATAGTTTACCTGAATGAAGTTATCAGGTGGTGCAATGGAAAATAGACAAGTTATTATAAAAGTGCTGTGACAGCCTAATCAGGAGCAGGGTCCCACTGTGTCATCAACCACAGAATCACAGGATGGTCTGAGTTGGGAGGGACATTAAAGCCCATGCCAGGCCACCCCTGCCACAGCAGGGACACTTTCCACCATCTCCAAGCCCCGTCCAGCCTGGCCTTGGACATTTCCAGGGATCCAGAGGCAGCCACAGCTTCTCTGGGCACCCTGTGCCAGGGCCACCCTGTCCGCACTGGAAGTAGTTTCTTTCCAAAATCCAATCTAACCCTGCCCTCTGGTAGTTTGAAGCCATTCCCCCTTGTCCTGCCACTCCAGAACACTCTAAATAATCTATAAATAATAATAATAATATTTATTATATCTTTCAGGAGTGCCCAGGTGCCCAAAGGAATGAACACCTCCAGAGAGGTGAAGATCCTTGGCCACTGCTGTGACAAAGAATCCCCACAGTGCCCATTTGGCCCTGGGCCTGTCCTTATGGAGTGAAAAAAAAAAAAAAAGGATATTTGCAAGTCTCAGTTGCTGAGTGGAACCACTGGAACCTTTCCTATGGCAGGTGCATCCTCCAGCTTCAGCCCTTGATCCAATTTGGGGTGTTACCATCAGCTCACACAGCCCCATGCAAATAAAGCAAACGAGAGAGATGGAAACAAAGGCAGGCAGAAACAGAATATAAAATACACCTATAAATATTATAAATCCTGCAGCAACCAGAGAGTTCTTTTTATCCCAAAAGGTAGAGAGATGGAACTGATTAGTTCTCACTGAGGAAAGGATATTGATGTTTAATACCCTTTTGAAGCTGTTGAGCTCAGTTATTGGATTCAAAGCAGGATACCTGATGGTGCAGGCAGCAGCACATAACTCTGTTTCCTTCCCTAACAACTGCAAGTCCACATGAAAATTACCAGTTTCAGCTCAGAAATGAAGGTGGTCTTTTGCTGGCTGAAAATCCTTTATTTATGAAACAATTTAAAATTATTTGCCATTTGCAATGCCAGGAAGGAACAGCACATTTGTTCAGCCAAAGCACAGCTATCTCTGCAGTGAGGTTTAGAGTGGTCCTACTGTTTGTCATCTTTTAGGCTGAATTTTTATTGGTTTTGCAAATGTTAATGCATATTCTTAAGCAAGATTTAGCCCAAGCAGATAATGTTAGGAGCAAATACGGTTGGGTTTTCCCCTAAAAAAGCTGCAAAATCTTTGAAGGGGAAAAGAGGATGAAGAACTAATGACCTGAGAAATGAAGAATTAAAAAGTGAGTAGTTTGCACATACAATGTTACCTTTCTGGGGTGATGTCCATGAAGACTTTGGGGCTAAAAAGATGTTAGTTTTTCAAAATTTGAAGTGCTCATTAAATATTTTCAAAGTGAAAATTTTTGATTTTCTTTTTGGTTTTGATTTTTTAAAAATATTAAAATCTGATTTAGTAATTATAAAAAAGCAGAATATTTAAATTAAAAATTAAATATGGAAAGAAACTTAAAATCCTTAGAAATATGAACCATCATTTTTGTTCAAATCCGTAAACTAAAATGACACTTAATTTTTTTTTTGCTAATAGAAAATACTTTCTTCTAGCATGACTAAAATTAAAGAAAAAAAAAAACCACAAAAAAAAAGCATTTTAAAGCCCCGAAAGCTAAAAACCCAAGAAAACCCTAATCAGACCTATCAATTAATTACACAGCTCTGTGAAGAGCTTACTGAAAGCTCTTTAGTACACCTTTTATTCATAAAATATGATTTCCAGCTAACTGACATGGTACCTGGCTCCAGTTTTAAATAAGAGGACAAAGTGATTATATCAATGACAACTCCTAAACATGGCAAAATGCAGCTGATGCAGAATGTGAAACTTTGGGAAACACAAATATAACCACCAGTAGTTGCAATATACCAAAACCACATTTTGGATCCAGTTTATTTTGCCCATGCAATTCCCTTCTAACTTCCCCAGGATCTCACAGACATTTTTGCTAAAAGCCAGTGCCTAAGCAGACTTTTTGACATAAGAAATAGCAGCACAATCATTTTCTGCTCATGGCCTCCAATCCTCCAAAGGGAAACTGAAAATAATATAGCCTAATTACAACTCTGAATAAAACAGTTTTATTACTGAATGAATGACTTTAATTCTTTGTTTGCTCTCAAATGATACGTGAAAATTAATATGTGGCAAATTAACACCATAAAATTCGTGGAGGATTTTTTTTTTTTTTGGTTTGCCTTGCCCTACTTGCAGCGAGGGAATACAATTTCTCTTCTGGATCACAGGCAATAAAGAACACCAGATCTCAGTAATGATAGAAGTTATAAAGCACTGGGCTTGCCTTACAGCATAATTCAATCGTTCAGAAGTCTTCATGCTTACAAATGTGTTTTAAATAGGTCTCAAAACTGAAATGCGGCTGTTCTGGTTTGCACCAAGCTTTACACCTCGGTGGGAACAATGCAGGGAACCATAAAATGTCACCAAGTGCCACAGTGCTTGATGCAGCCTGGCTTCTGCTCCCTCCCATCCCCACACCAGGACACAACCAGGCACCTGAGGTGCTCCACTGCCCCAGAATGAAGTCCAATTAAGATTCATTAACCTCTGGCCTCTTTCACTTATTTGATGGACAGTGAGCATCTCAGGGAAAAAGCTAAAAGGTGAACTTGAATGAGCTGGGTTCAGCAGATGACATTTTGAGGAGTTAAAGACACCTTAGGTGATAATTTACATCTGAAGCATCAAGGCATGTTGACATATTGATTGATAAATGGAAACATTATATGTGATGGTCATGCTGGCTGAACATTTAGGGTGATTTATGCTGTAACATTTGCTTTTTATATGTGTACCATTTTTTTATGTTAACAATAAAGTGCTGTAAATGCTACATTAGTAATAAAATATGCCCTGGCTATGTGCTTTATTGGCTTTATTTGTGTATGAATAAATACCACCACATTCACACAAAAATGATATGGAAATAATATACCTTGAGTAGGCACAGTGACAACCTGTAACTATGCTAAGGTAAAATTGATGTTAAAACCCAAGAATGGAAGTCTGCACAAACTGTGATTCATGTGGGGAGGTACATCTTACCACTATGCTTAAGGAGAAATGTGTCAAAAAAAAGAAGAAAGGATGTATCAGAGTTATTAGAAAAGCAGAGCAGATGACTGTGTGCAAAGGACAACAGTTAACTGATTTATACCAGCACTCAGAAACAGTTCAGACTTTTGATGTTCCTTTGAGATTAATGACACCATCACTCTCCATTATAGGTACCCACCATGCAGAATGACTCTGCTGCAGTATGAGACACAGCAGCCAAGCAATTACAGGAATGTCAGAGTTTTCTCTTTCCCCCCAACAATGAACACTTTATCACCTCCTGCTGACCAGTCCACTTTCAAACGGGGCTGGTTTTCCTTCAGGAAAGGCCCCTCTGAAATAATGGGCCAGCGTGGAGGATCCCCATTGCTGTGGAGCCACAGAAAATATGCTCCAAGCAAGATTTCCTGGAAGACCAAGCATCCTGCTCAGCAACCATCAGCCTGTGCATCTCATGCATACACAGAGATGCCCCTGGGAGGCATCACTCCTAATGTGTATGTACAACACAGATGCTCTGTGCACGTGCAGTACACCCAGCACTTTCATACATGACTGGCTTTCCAGACATGCAAATAAATCCAAATATTTCATGAAGTCCAGGGCTTGCTTTATGGCTGAGCAATAAATATACAGAGCATACACCATATTGTCAACATTTAAAGGGTTAGTTTGATTTACTGCCTACCTGCAGTGCCCTGGCCTTGACATGTGTCAGTAAGGCACAAAGGAATTCTGAATATAAACATTACTATGCAGTTGGATAAAATATTCACTTTGTAGGAACAAAAAGGAAAATAATCAGAGAAAACTTGTGACATGGGGTACCCAGAAGTATGCACTCAGGAGCTGGGATAGGCAGGAGAATTTGTAAATTCACAATAGCAGCAGTTCTGAGTTAGCAGCAGTGTGCTGTGACTTTTTACAAGAACTCTTGCATTTACCTCACACAGATTACCTGGCTCGGGCACAGCCCAATGCTAGTAACTTCTCCTGGGCTAGGCAAGGATTCATGGAAAGAAGGATGGCAGTGCAGGAGTGGAGGTGCTGTGGAATTACTGCAGCACTCCAGGCTGTTACTGTACTGAGTGTGAAGTGTCAGCTCGGATGCAGGCTGTCAATAGAGCAGGAATGATCACAGCATCAAAGGTATGGGGAGACACTGTGCTGTCCTGAAATCCAGCTAACAAAGCCCTGACACCATAGGGAAGCCCTATTTTTTTGACAAAAATAGCCCCTTTGAGAGGCCAGAAGAGACACAGAGCCTCCCCCAGTGCAAAGGAGAGCAGTGTTTTCATGCTGGTGGCTTTCCTAAGGCTCTGGCCACCCCCTCAATGCAGCCTTCACCGTTCCTTCCCTCAGCAAACCACAGTTACAGGAGGCAGCAGAAACAGCAGGCACCTTTTATAATCAAAGATCTCAATAGTTACAGAACATCATGTAAAAGCCATTTCCTCCGTTCAGCAAGGACTAAGTGGCAACAAGGGAGAGGATGAAGCAGGGACAACAGCAATTAAAAGCAAAAAGGATATAAAAATATTCCCAAATGCCTCAAAAGTAGCAGGAAGAGAAGACCATTTCAGCCTTAGCTAGCATTAACCTCTTTACATGGAAACTGAGTCTGGAGGTAGAAATGGCAGTACCCAGGATTTTGTTATTCACAGCAGCCAGTGGCGATGTGGGTTTGGGGAGGAAGGGGATCTCACAGCACTCAGAGATAACAATTACCCCCCAAACACACAGGCACACACACATTTATCTCAGACACACACAAACAAGCCTGTTGGCACACATAATGCACTCCACAAACCCAATTTGTTCTCACTTCATTATTTTCAAATACATAGGGAGAGTTCTGGGAATGCAGGTTGTTGCTATGCCAAATTCTGCAGAATGCAAGCTCTTTTGGTATTAACAGGAGTCTTTATACCATTTTCTCTCTAATTTTCTACTACAGCACTGCCAAACACCATTTAGTTTTGCTCAGAAAGTTGAAGCTTTTATAGGCAAAGCCCCAGAAACACTTCTCTGTTTTTTTTTTCTTTACTCCTGTGAGCAGCCACATAAATCCCAGATGTTCTGTATTCTGCAGGAAGTAAATATTGAAATTGTGCTAGGAGATATTAAAATAGAGCTGACAGAGATGTGAGTCTGAGATCCAAAGTTGAACTTGAAACAGTTCTGTCAGCAATTGCCCACTCCTGACAGTGCTGCATATCTGCTGTCTGAAATCAGTCCTGAGGGCCATAGATCTTCCTAATCACCTTCCTCTCCAGTGACAAATATGAGCAAGCTAAAGCTAAGGTCAAATGAAAGGACTAAACACCTTCCATACATCAGGAAAGTTACCCTCACTCAAAATATGAAGCTCAGCATCTGGTGAGCTTGAGTGATGTAAAGCACTTTTGGCAGAAAAACCAGCATCCAAGAACCTGATGCAAAACTCCTTGAGGGTTGTTGAAAGCTGGGGAGGAGGGTTCATCCCACTGAGGCACAATCTGTGAGCACACAGTCACACAGCCACGAAGCAAAAGGCATTTTTTGGTATTATAAATGTAATTGTGAAGGAAACAGGTGCAGCCCCATGGGCTTGTGTGAAGCTTTCACATGTGTAAAAGTTGGGGTGTTTTTGCCATCAGTGAGTGGCCTTGATGGAGCCCAGCCTGCAGGCAGAGAGGATCCCTTACGGATGGATCACCACAGGCTGGGCTTCAGCAAAGGTGGTGGGACAGGAATGTCCCATTTTGGGGCAGCTGGATTTCCCTATGAAGAGACCTGCAGATGTTCCTCATCCCAACCTCACCTTAGGACACCCTAATTCCTGGGGAAAGCTGGGAAAGGCAGCCTGGCAGACCTCAGGCTTGGGTTGTGTTTCACCTTGGAGCACAGGGCATTAAACACTGACACCCTGATGCCCTGCTTCCTTTCTTTTAAAAAAAAATCAAGGTTTTAGTAACTATCCTCAGGAAATGAAGCAAGATGGAAGAAAAGCCCAAATCACCAGAAAAGCCTGGAACCTAATCCCCTGTCTGAGCATCTCAACCAGATGACAGAATGACTTTAACTCGGAGCAAATGGGCTGGATGTAAAAAATACAACTTTTCCCAGGTACAGCAAGCAGGAACAGGCATAGAGGTATCTGAATGAAAGTTCAAACCTGAACTTTGTGCAAGGCAGTGTGAGTAGTCAGTAATTATTTATAGCTACAGGCCTGTGCCTTCTGAGCACAGGAGAAGCACTAAGCAAGATACCTTTCACCATGAGAGAGGCTCTGGGAATATTTCAGGAGGTTGTGGAAAGAATATCTGTTGAGGGGTCATGGCTCAGGGCAGGAGGCTGCCTGCTACAGTCTGAATTATATTATTTTATTCTGCAACCCCAGAATGTTCTATTTCATCTGTCACAGAAACTGTCAGTCAGGTCTTGAAGTACAGCCTGAGTCTAAGTTTATTTGAATTATTATACAAAGGAGAAATGGCTTTTCCTTTCCCCAAATGAACCCCCTAAACTCAGTGTTTCCACAACGCAGATTCTAAATTCAAGGAAACTTTATCCAAAAGCAAGGGAAGAGCAGCCCCAAACCCATCAGAGCACTACAGAACCAGAGGCACATTTTTGTTCCAAGCAGCTCCTGTGAGCCCTCGGGCTGGGGCTCTCTGCTGTGCTCTCCACCCCTCCTCTCCTCATCCTTGTGCTCCATTGCCTCTTCAAGGCTTTTCCAAAGCTGCTTCAGATTTTTAGATCCTCATGACAAGCAGACTGAACTCTTCTTCCTGCAAACCCCACATCAATATGAAATGATGCCGTGACTGATATATTGGTGGCTCCAATTTGTATTGGTAGCATCCTTTTCCATAGAGGAAATGAAGACATGAGGCAAGAACAGACTTTCTTCTCTTCTTATCCTATTCCTCTCACCCAAGAGAAAATAAAGGAAGAGATCTAGTCTTAAAATTACCAAAATTGCTAAATCAGCAAACACAAATCTTCCCATGGGACTGAGCATTGCATAGCAATTACCAGGAATTCCACCTGCTCCAAGTGCCCCCTCAATCAAAATGGGAGCACTCACTGGCTGCACAGAAAATCAATTTTCTCACCCATTACATGAAAGATGGGTTTGGTTTCTGCCTGAGGGCTGTATCCCAGCACAGTGCTCAGCTGTCCCAGCCTGCCAGCAGGTCACTTGCCATGGCAGCCCTGGCACATCCCACACATGCCATTGTGTGGAATTACCCCTCTCCACGTGTTCCTCCACAAAAATACAGCTCTGTGGAGGAGATCAGATCAAAATTAACTTAGCCTAGCATTATATTTCCACTGTAATTCCAGCTCAGGGCTGTTTCTCAGTGCTTTCTAGGAAAGTGCTGCTGACATGGTCTATGTGGTGTGCAGCCACTGAGGATATCCTGGCTGTAGCACGCTGCTGGGACTGCCAGGAAAGCCAGGATCCAGCCCTCAGTGTCCCAGGGACACGTGCTGGGGACACTTGCCACTTGCTGAGTGACACATCTGAGTGCACAAATGCAAGGGGCAGGAAGCAGCTCTGCCCTGGCCTGCTGGGGGACCTGGTGTCCCAGTGCCAGGCACAGCTCATTGAGCAGGACAGCTCAGAAAAAGCCACATTCCCACAGGCAGGCTCACGTTTTGTCAATGAATTGTATCCCTTTCCCCAAAGAAAGCCAGAAGTATCCCATTGTGTTACAAGGTAACATAAATGTTGTTTTTGGATTTTGGTGCTCCAGTGCTCGTTTGCCAATTACAGGAGGCTCTATTGTTCAGACGAGAATCCCGTGTTGACTAATTGGCAAAAACACATACACGGCTAAGCAGCACACTGTGTCCTACTTCCATGCAATGTGCTACCATTCCGTCCTAATTAGAAATACTCATTTGCTCTTTTAATTGCATACCTTTGCATATTTACAGCAATTAATAAATAGCAAAAGTGGAACATACTAAGTCAGTCTAATATTTGCATTTCTGCTTGTTAAGGCTTCTCTTGCACATTAGGCTTTAATTATGTGAGGAATGCAGAACACCTGATGCCATGCTGGAACCCAGAATGATTTTCTTTGGACTCCTCTACCTGGTCACTAACCAAAGCAGTGTTTTCCCCACAAAAACTGGCTAAAGATTCATTTCCTGAGGAATTAATGCTGTAATTGCATGTGTTTTTCTAGCTGGCTATTATGCCCTTGAAACACTGATACAATCTTAATTACAGAAGTGCAAACAATTCCATTTTTGTGAACTGCTTTCTATTTTGTGCCAATTATGCAAGTAATAACCTACATTCAGTGAAAAAAATAACACCTTTTAGCAGTGCCCAAGTATTTTCTATATTTTTAACAGTTTTGGAAGCTGCTTATTCTTACTGCCAGAAAATATTCTGCCACAATATATATTCTACAGTACAAGGAATAAACAGTTTATTTCTGCAACTTTCCTATGAAACATGATACATTTTTAGTTGATTGTAGTCTCTGAACTGCTATTTCAGTTTCATTGAGGCTATACTAGTTTACATCAGCTGGCATCTGGCTCACCTTATAATTTTAAAGGATCTGATCCCATTGGTCTGGAAATTCAGGAATTTTTTTCCCTTTAAGAAATAATTTACCCCCAAATGTTGGTAATTAATGTTTTTTAAAGTATATTTCCACACAGTATATCATGCACACAGTAATCAAGTATATCATGCTCACAGACGTAGAGATAAAACATATTTTCCATTTTAGACTCTGATGTGTGTAACAAAGCAGATAAGAACAGGGAGGTTTTACAGACAACAAGCCCAGCACAAGAAATTATGATTTTTTTTCTTAGATCTTCGTACATACTCACTGCTTTCCAAAATCTCACTAAATCCACTCATGTCACTCTTGTGAGACTGCAGCTTTGAGGTTGCTCACAGTCCCACATTTCAGAAAACAAAAGGCAGCTGACATTCCTGCCTGGAACATCTGGCTTCACACCTGACTCTGGATCAGGGTTTTATCTGGTGGCATTTGACAGGGCTGTGCCAGTGCCAGCAGAGCTCATCTGCTGAGCTGAGCCAAAAGCCTTTCCAGGCTGCAGCCCTTCCTCCTTCTGCACACACAAACACCAGTCCTTAACACAACAGGTCCAGCTCACAGGATCTTGGATGCTGTTCTTAGCCCTGGCAAAATAAAGAGCACGGCAGGAAAGGAGCAAATGTGGAGCTGTGTCACTGTAACATTTCACAGGGATTCTCCCAGCCTGCAGATCGCTCTGTGGCAGGGAACAGGGGACACAGACCAAGGGTAAATGTTTATGGCTTTTCTATCCATTTTTTACTGGCATGCTGCTGCTGAGGAGAGCAGCCCTGGTGCTGACAGAACTCCCAGAGTCTCTGGTGGGGTGTGCAGGGGCTTTCCCAAAGTGGGAGAGCCTCAGGAGAGGCAGTGGGTGCCTGCAGCTTGTGTGACAGATGCTGGCAGGACCTGGCTGGGACCAGGAGCAGCACCAGGCAAAGCCTCCCACACCTACAAAAGCACCCTTGGGAAACACTTGGAGACCAGGAATGCTGTCACCAGGGCAGATGGCACAGAAGGGCCCTGCCAGCCCCACTGGGAGCTTTGGTGCCCACCTGGCACAGAGCCCGGGGATCAGAGCTGCCCGGGCAGGGCTCGGGGGGAACACGGTGCCCACCCAGTGCCAGCTGCAGGTTGTGCCCTGCTCATGCTCCACCTCCATCCAGCAGCAGTGGGCACAGCTCTCCTGGTAGAAGAAATCCTCCCCTTAGTGCCAGAGCTGCAGGAGGAGGTGAGGAGGTTGAGGAATGCAGTGACTGTGAGAGACAGACCCTTGGAATCACACCCTGCCTGTAATCAAACCCCAGAGCAGAAGGATGTGTGCTGTGGAGGATTCCCCTCCCTGGGACTGTCTGAGGTCAGGCTGGAGGGCTTTGAGCCACCTGGCCCTGCTCATGGCAGAGGAAATGCACGGGATGGTCTTTAAGGTCCCTTCCAACACAAACACTCCAGGATGCTGTGGTTCCCTACCCCATTCCCCTGGCTGAAGGCACTGACAGGAGCAATGGGATCAATTAAAGATGGGGCAATCAAAACAGATTCCTGCCCTGTGCATCCCCTCCAAAACTGCCCCATGGCTCTGTCACAATTAGTGTGGAACCAAACAATAACACACACTGCTGGTTGTTTGGTCCATGGTTTCAGAAGTTGTAGTTACAACCATTTTCTATTCATTTCATAGTAGAAAGTCAAATCTGAGTTTCCTACCTAAACCAAAATCACCGCCATTCTCCGAAAGGTATTTTTTGCCCACTTCTCCACATCTCACAGAGTTATAAGCATTTGAGCCATAGTAACATCTTTAGTACTTTGGCAGAGAGCAGGATTTGATTAACAAACTCTTCAGCTGTTTTATTTTACAGACAGTGTTCAAAATATCAGGCCTAGGTAGGGCAGAATTCCATCATTTCAGATGCCTCTACGGCACATATTTAGGTCTGCAGTTATATTTGCATGCATTCATTCATTCAATACTAAGCCTGACATTTGTAAAAAACATACAGCTGGTGAAGTAGAGAGTTGTCTTATTCTTCAGGTGTAGAAATTTCAGATTTTAATGTCAAAAGATAAAAATAACTGTTAGAGTTTTGTTTGTTTTTTCTTCCTTCACTGTAGGGAGAACTTTTATAAAAGGAGATTTACAATTTCAAACAAAACAAGCAATTTGTGTTTGCGCTGCAACTTTCTTCCTTACCAATTTCTGTTGTTTTCAGAAAAAAAGGGGAGGAGAAGGCTACATGAAGATGAAAGGGAAATTTACCCCAATGGTGAGCTTTCAAAAGCTGAAGAGTACAAAGAAAACCTGATCAAAAAGTTATTACCAGAAACTGGAATGACTATATGTGTCTGGGGAGGGGGAGAAATGCAATATCACAAGCAAAGAAAATTCAAATACAATAGAAAATGGTGCTGGATGTCCACTGGGAGATGGAATGATTTCCTCTGAGCTCATGGGAAATTACTGTATGGATATCTGAACACTGGGTCATATCTGGTGTTGCAACCAAACAGACATTTACTGTGTTACATTCAGATACAGGCAGAGTTTAGCTTGTAAACAAACATCAGCAAACTAAATGACAGACTTGCTGCTAGAGACACAATCTCAAAACCAAAAAAAGACAAACCCCACCAACCCAAATGTGCAGGTATCTACATTTTTTTTAATTTGAAATAGTTTAAAAGTATAAGACCAATTAAAAAGAAAAATTAATTTAAATTTATGCCCTACAGGAAAGCATACATTGAGCATTTGATAGTGAACACAAAATGGACTCATGCTCTCAGTCCTCAGCATTTTTTAGTGAGCCCATCACAAGTGCACAGCCACAAGAACAGGGCTGGGAATTGTCTTAGAGGCACTGAGGCACAGCCTGAATGTCTGATGTGAGGACTGTGAGGATGTGCTCGACACAGAGGATTCTGCACTCCCTGCCATCCACAGAGGAGGAAAATGGCTCCTTACATCAACTACACCTGCATAAAATACAGAAGGAAAGCATGCAGGATAAAGGAAATTTGTTCATTTAAATAAGTTTCCTCAGTTGTTTCATTTTCCCCTGAAAGCTCTCTGGTCCTCTGCAAAGTTCCCAGGGATGAGATCAGAGAAGCTTTATGAGGTTTCTGTAGGGGAGCCAATGTTCCTGGGACTGAAGGCAGCAGAGGAGTGCAAGGCACAGGAGCACATCCCCTGCAGGTGGGAGATCTCTCCTTCCATGGGAGATGTCAGAACTCAGGATGAGGACAGTTCAGAAAACATAGGCTGAAAATTCCCCTGTTTAGACTGATGCAATAACAACACACATCACCACAATTACAGACATGATTTTGCCAATTTGGTGCAAACAGCTCTTTCCTATTGTGTGATTTCTTACTGATAAAATATTCCCAGTAACACTAGAAAAATCTCTTCCACGCTGAACAACAAGGCTATGATTGACTGTCTGCACAGAGATGAGTTATAATGGGATTTGGCACCTCTGAGCTGGGAGGACACAGGGTGCCAGCAATTGTTTGTGTTTCTGGAGGGGTTATCCAGCTTCAGAAGTGTTCAGTGGCATGTTTCAATCAACAGCAGGAAAGTACAGCTATCTCCACTTTGAAGAAGTTTAATCTATGGCTACGATCCAAAAAGACCAAGTGTCCTCTGAATTCAAAGGCAGCCAATCTTCATAGACTCGAGAAGAGATTATCTAGAGATTATGTTGGTAATTAACTGAGGAAATGGAAAGTTGGTCTAAACCCTGTGGATCTGCCTCAAAGTGACATTGCTCTTTTCATTCCATAAAGGATGTGGTGGAGGCTATGGACAGAATTTACAGAGAAGCACAGTGAAATGTGGGTAAAGCAGCCAGGGGAGCCTAAATTCAGGTGTCTTAACTAACTGTCTTTGCTCTGAACTGGACAACTGGGTGGCTGACAACAGATCATTTCTATGTGAAATTAAAATGAAAACCAGCAACTGCACACCAATACCCAGCAATCATCATATCAATGTTAATACCTGTTCCTCATTAATAGCATTTATTCTAACTGGTCTTACTACACCTCTTGGTTACTGCAATTACTCTCAATTAGACAGAGACTGTGAGCACCAGCTTTTATAGCCTGTCACATGCCAGATGAGCTGAAGGACCCCTCTGCTGCAATGCTGTTCAACAGAGAGACTTCATTTTCTATTACTCTGGAGACCTTCTCAAGACAAATGCTTCATTCTTGTAACATCATATTTTTTCCTCCTATTTGCATGACAGCGCTTCAGAGCTCTCCTAAATCTTCAATTACTTAATAACTACTTTTCTTTCCCATCTGATAACTGCAGAGAGTGGAACAAAAGAGTGCTGCACAGTTACAGGCACACAACAGCCCTGCTATTTAGCATTTAGATGGTGCCACAGAAAGAGGGACGATGTACCAGGGAGGCAGAGGGGAGGTGGATGTGAGCAGTGCCAGTTGGCTGGACAGAATGCCCCCTCTCATCTCCCTCGCTGTGCTCCTTGCCAAAACCATTTTCTGCTGTTTGAGGCAGACAGAGGGAACGTGCCTGCTTTCCACCAGTCTGCTCCGAGCAGCGCATCCCGCTCTGCGGGCATTCCCCAGGCTTCGAGTCATCGCTGCTCTGCAGGGTGAGGAACAGCTTGAGACAGCTTTTTGAGACAGCTACAGCCGGGCAGCAGAACCCCACGCACCAGGCAAAGCCCCCTGTGCAGGCTGAGTGTGCAAAATAGATGTGAGCATGGGCATCCCACAGCTCACCTTCACATAACCCCAAACAGCGAATCCCCCAGCACGAGTTTAGCCCTTTAACCCAGGATATTCACAGATGTCTGGGAAGTTTTGGAATCAGTGCTCCATTTAAATGATCCTTTCACTCCTTCCCACATGTATTTTTGTTATTTGCATTAACAAATATACTCTATGCCAAATTTCCCACAGGTCTCTTTTCAAATTAGCCATCTGCAGCCGTGTGAAGCTTTACATGAACATGAGGTATGTGAAAGGATATCGAAATCCTATCAGCTCTAACAGGTACTTAGCCATCTTTTCACACATTGCATACACTGGCTAGAGAAGGCAAAAGCAGAATGGATATGAACTGTGGAGCAACATCCAAGCAAACCACACATTCCCAGAAACCCTTCTCCAGTCACCAGTTTCAAGGAGGAGATAGCTACATAACAGGAGACAGCTCTTAATTTGAAGCATCCCTCCTACTTTAACAAAAAGGTGGTGTTTTTCCATTATTTGCTCCTTAACAACAAAACACTGAAGGTCTTTACTACCTACTGCAGAGTGTTAATTTTTAATGGGAGAAGCTACATGCTGCTTGATTTCTTTAGTGCATGAAGCAGCCAACCAATCGTGCACCACCTCTAACTCCAGAACAGCAGTTTCAGCAAGGAGCCTTTACAGCTCAGAGCATCCTTGAGGGCTAAAGATGTCAAGCAGTTTAAATGCCAATGAAATCAAGAAGACACCAGGCTCAGATATGTTAGGAAAAAAAGGACAGGAAAATGGAGACCTCCACTGAGACCAAAAACTTTTCCTCTGCTCTAAGAATTAAGGGCCCACTTAAGGCACCTGTGAAGCCCCCACCTGGTGAATGGGGAGAGGCAAAAGCAGCACGAATGACAAAGCATAGAGCCAATTTTATCATGAAAAAGGTGTGAAAAATGGGCTGGAGCACATATGAGAGAGTCCAACTCTCCCTCTGTACCTGAGACATTACTGAGACATGCCTTGCTTAGCCTGTCCAGCAGGAGCTCTGATACAGAGAAGCTACAATGATCTTAAGGAATTTGTTCCAAGTCTAAACAGAAAGGTTCTTTCCCCAGTAATTCTCCAGAGCACACAATCTCAGTGCCACTGTGCCCACTGCCAAACCTGCCAGGTATTCATATGATACAGGACTTCCCACCCCTCAAAGCTGAAGCCCACTTGCTAAAATTCCCAGTTCTCACTGTTTTCAGGACATGCTGTGTTTGGGCATTACTCCTCTCTGTAAAGCCCTTCCCTGGTGGGACACAGCCCTGTGGCTTCAGCTCCTGCACAAAGGACAGTGCAGAGGGATCTGCATCCCAGCAGCTCCCTCTGAAACTCAACCCTCAAAGTGTACCACATCATGTTCAACAGACCAAGATTTCACTGAACAATTCAAGCTATATTGCTGCTTTTAACATAAATACTTCATAAATCCTTCTGAAGTCAGCATGGAAAATTGCAAAACACATCTTTCATGGTTTTGGATTGGCACTCACCATTTCCTCTAGGCAGGAGTGTCATTTAAGAGATTAAAGTGCACATGACAAGGATAAACTCTCCTCCTCCTCCCAGGGTGCTGCTCAGAGCTTGCCTGCTTAATACCAGTATTAACATCCTCTTCTTTCACTGGAACCTGAACTTGATTAGACCCTCAGGTGGGACTAGAGAGATGCTCATGGGGGTGCAGCACCAGCACCAAGGCTGCAGGAGTCTTGGCCATGGATTCTTTTCTACAACATCCAACACCCACCTAACAGTAGGAAAAGATTTGTCTCCCAAGGCAGTGCTAAGTTCACAGCAGCCACAGTGCTGTGGAAGTGGGCTTGAAGAAAATTCATCAGCCCAGGTTGTATTTCATCATCTTTCTGCCTGGAAAAGCCACTGTGCCATTGCATGGTCTCAGGCACTCTCTGGTATAATCCAAGTATTCTGCCTTTAAACACTGGCCAGCAGTAGAATGATGCCAGTGCTGAATGCTCTACTCACAGATAGGAAAATCTGAGGGAAGATCCATTTCTATCAAAATTATTAAAGGGACATCTGATAGCACTGTTTCAGTTCAGGCTTATTAAATACTCTCCATTTTGTCCTTCATTTTCAGGGATTTATAATTTTGCTATAAAAATCCATTCAACCTTGAAACTTGGCATCCATCGTTTCACTCCACGAGATATTTTTAAAGATACAAGAGCAGAAATATTCCTATTCTGGCAATGGCTTAAATGGATATTAACTTTCAATCCTGCTGCACAGCACACTGGAAAGTTGAAAAAACTGCTGAAAATTACTGCTACAAAAAAGCCTTTGCAGCAATATAGCTTGAATTGTTCAGTGAAATCCTGGTCTGTTGAATGTGATGTGGTACATTTTGAGGGCTGAGTTTCAGAAGGAGCTGCTGAGATGCAGATCCCTCTGCACTGTCCTTTGTGCAGGAGCTGGAGCCACAGGGCTGTGTCCCACCAGGGAAGGGCTTTACAGAGAGGAGTAATGCCCAAACACAGCATGTCCTGAAAACAGTGAGAACTGGGAATTTTAGCAAGTGGGCTTCAGCTTTGAGGGGTGGGAAGTCCTGTATCATATGTATGCCTGGCAGGTTTGGCAGTGGGCACAGTGGCACTGAGACTGTGTGCTCTGGAGAATTACTGGGGAAAGAACCTTTCTGTTTAGACTTGGAACAAATTCCTTAAGGTCGTTGTAGCTTCTCTATATCAGAGCTCCTGCTGGACAGTGCAAGCAGATCCTGACAGCAGTGTAATATGTAAGACAGAACAACTTCAGCCAAGACTCCTTAATGGCAATGGAAACTGGTATTGATTTCCTAAACACAGAGGTTGTGCCCCTCACCTCCATGACAAATCAGTTAGTGAAGACTGGGGACTCAGGGGAAACTCCTCCTCATGTAAACATGAACTTGTGGTTTATATTAACACAATATATTCTACAACTTCTTCCATGGTGAAGTCCAGGAAAAAACAGCAGGAGTCTGCAAGTGGCCACCAAAGATATTCACAGCAAAAAAATAAATCACTAATGCAAGTGCAATTGAATTCAACAGGCAAAGGAAAAAGTAGGCACCTAAGAGTACAAAGAAACTATGGAAGTCTTTGGATTACCTCTAAATTTATAATCAAAATGAAAAATAGAAAGGCAAAACCAAACAGATTGATTCTTAGTTGCAATGCAATACATACATAGAGCAATTAATAAAAATAACTGTTATTTATCTGCTGGTAACAGTAAATTGTCCTTAATGCTACTAAAATTGCTGTTAAGAACTCAGTCTGACAAGGACAAACATCTTCATCCTTAATGACTGTCATGGTAGAAGAGACAAATATTTTTCCAAACCATAAAATATAGTTAAGAAGCTCCTCAATATCTGGTAATACAATTTGTATTTTGAACCCAAGAAATCTCCCATTTAGGAGCAGAGCAATGTGCCCCTGAAGCACAGCTCCTCCATAATCAGTGTTTTCACAGCCCTTACCAAGGACAAGGAATACAGACATCCCCAAAGATGCCTACAGCCCCCCTTCTCTCACTGCTAACAGTAAAAGCAGTATAAATAAACCCACTCACTGGCCTGGCTGCACCAGCAGAAAGATCAGACAGACAGCTGAGATGAATAACACTGAGAATAGAATAACTTATTTCGTCCTTGAAGCAAAAGCAACTTCCTTACACCCCTTAAGTTAATAACGCTTTATTTTGTCCCCAGCTGTTAAGTTTATAGAAATTAAAAGTCATGACTATTTGTCTTTTGCCAGCATGAATTTAAAAGTGCCTTTAAAAAATCTCATTATCATTGTGGCTTTTTTTTTTTTTCCAAGCAGATTCAATACGAAGCAGATTACATCCTGCCTGCACTACTAAAGTGCACATAAATTTTTCACAAACCAATTTATCTTAAAAAATTTTCTCTTCTCATTTTGATTCTGGACACAGTACAGAGCAGAAAGACACTCCAAGTATTTTTTTAGATAACACAATTCTAGCCAGAGTGCGTTAGTGTTTCTGAGGTATTTCTGTTCTATAACATTATTTCCAGACCATCAGAACACACCTTTTATGAAGTGGAATGATCTCATATGAAACAATTACATTACCATGCAGTTTTAGTCTGATCTTCAACCTGAATTTGAAGATTTAGAACTACAGGATTCATTCACAGGAAACAGATGAGGATAAAAATAGTTTCCTTGGGTAAGGAAATTGGAAATATCCATCAAGGGATATGCATGCAAAGGGGCAACAATGGGTCCCCTGTACAATTATTTGGGAAATCAGCAGTCCTGCAACAACCACACGTGGGACCACCACTGGTACCCCATCCTGTAGCAGCAGTAATCAACCGTGCAGTTACTCCATTCCAGATGTGCAAACCATCCTTTCTGAGGCACTGGGAGAGGAAGGTGACCATAATTCTCACCATAAGTTTTTGGGAGTGTTGAGAAGAGACAAAAGCCTCCAAGTCTGGGGGAAGGTGTTTGTACGGAGAGCAGCCCTTCCCCTGCAGCAGAGCCTTGACTCATCAATGCTTGGGGACAGTCAGGAGACACTGATTGAGCAAACACTCCCAGTGAAAAACTACACTCTACTTGGAGCCAGCAGAGATATTTATAGCCAGGTTTGTTTGAATGGCCGTAATAGCTGAGCTGCAGCTTCTGTTCTCCAGACAGCTCCAAAAAAAAAAATCAAGGCAACCACTCTGGTGGAGCAGGAAAAGTTCCACTGTCGCTTTTCATGCGGCACTTGTCTCTCCCTGGCACTGATGACAGCCTTTTCACAAGTACCCCAGGCACCTTACAGAAAGAACAAGACATGAGTATGTCATGGCATGAGAGCAGAAAAAAACGGAATAAAAGTTACCTTAGACAAGTCTGAGTCACTCGCTGTTAAGGCAGAACAAAATCCTGAATCTCTCCTGTTCTTTCATTTGCCTTCACTCCTGCCTAAGGAAGGGTTTTGATCACACTTTCATTTTAGCTAATAAAGTGTTCACAAGTAAGATATTTACAAGAAATAGTAACACTGCTCCTTTGGGAGAGACTGTCTAGGAACAGACAGTGAATAACCAGGCCCAGTGAATGGCAAAGAAGAAATTTCTTGGGGTTTTGGGTGGATTCTAAATATGTAATCTGCTTCCTGCATGTTTGCTAGCCTTGGAGCAGAAGTGATCAGAAACAAGAGGATGTCACAGTCTTTTGCAAAGATCTCAGAAGAAGACTGAGTCAAGAAACAACCCCAAGCAGAAAGCAGAACACAGAGGAACAAGTTCTTCCCCCAGATCAGCTCCTGCTGCAGGAATCCAACCCCAGCACTTCTGCTTGCGCCTGAACTAGGAAAAATACTTTGGAAGCCTGGTGGTACCAGGGTAACCCATGACACCTTCAGAACAAAGCTGTTGACCAGACTTTCCTCTTTTGGCCAGAGTGCTTAGGATGGAAAGTATAAAGAAAAAAGAAGTTACTTAAGAAAATCATTCCATAACAAAACATAATTCCATCTGCTTCCCAGTGTGTGTTTCTAGGGAAAAAAAAAAACCCAAAGCAAAAAAAAACCCCTTCCATCTAAGCATGGATGAAATTGTCGCCTTGGGGGAAAAAATCTTGCATGTTCCCTTCCTTCCAGCAGACAGGAAATGAAGGCAACACTACAGTCCTTCAGGAGTGCCTTCAGGGATACAGAGAAAACTTCCAAAATTCTTTTCCACATTAATTTGCATTAAGCTGACATTTTCAGTGATGGGCATTTTGCAGATTTGGGAAGAAATATATTTTTCTTTGGAAAATAATTTGTGAGAAAATTTCTACCACCTCAACTATTTCAGATTACTCCTTTATCTTTGGAAGTGCTGCCTCTTGAAATGCAGGCATGAGAAGACACTTATGACATCTCTGCAGGCACACAGGCTTTACTATGATCACATTCTTGTGCATTATAGCACATTCCTTAGAAAACAACCAGTTGGAAAAGCAGACAGAAATCTCAGCTTCAGGACGTTAAACCATTCTTTAACACCTCAGGGATAGGACATCATTTATAAGGAATGAAAGGCTGAGATAATTGAGATGTTCAGCCTGGAAAAGAGAAGGCTTTGGGGTGACCTGATTGTGGCTTTCCAGTACCTGAAGAGGGCCTGCAAGAAGATGAAGAGGAACAATTCACAAGGGCCTGGAGTGACAGGACAAGGGGGAACGGCTTCAAATTGGCAGACAGTAGGTTTAGATTAGACATTAGGAAGAAATTTTTATTGTGAGTGTGGTGAGGCCCTGGCACAGGTTACCTAGAGAAGCTATGGCTGCCTCACCCCTTGAAGTGTTCAAGACCAAGTTGGATGGAGCTTGGAGCAACCTGGGATAGTGGAAGGTATCTCTGCAGGGGCTGGAGTGAGATGGGCTTTAAGGTCCTTCCCAACCCAGACCATTCTAGAACCAAAAAACAAAGCAGTTCCTTACACCCTCTGCTCAGCCTGGATGCAATCAGCCTCTTCCAGCAATATTTTGGTGAGGATCCTCTCTTCTGCATCTCCACTCTCTAAACCAGGAGCGAGCATCCCACGGGAGCCCCGGGAGGCCACCTGACTCAGAGCCACATCTCTGAATCACCAGCACCTACTCCCCGTGGGAGGGAAAGGCCACTGCGACACTGCTGGCCCGGAGCAGGACTGAATTCTTCCCTCCCAGCACGCAGGTGCTGGCTCAGCTGTTTTGACCCAGCCTGTGGGAGGGCTGAGCCAAGGTGTTACCCAGCCCTGGGAGCTGCCCACCCTCTGCTGGGCTCTCCCTGGCAGCGGGGGCTCAGGCAAGCTGCACAACGTTGGCAGGTTTACATCCCCTCTTCCCACCTTCTCCAGACAGCTGAAGCCACAAACCAATTAAACTATAAACTATCCCACACGTCTTTGCAAATTAGAGCTGTGTTTAATACACAGCCACTGTGGGCTTTGCACTGGGAGCTCTGCTCTGAAAGCCCTTCAGAAAGAAGCAAGAGACTGGTAAGCTGAAATTCAGCAAAAAGCACGTCTTGTAACATCCTGAAGTTGCCAATATTGTTTAAAAAAGAGAAAATAATTTTATTTTTGTACCTCTTGGACTTTTACTGTTGCCAGAAAGAATCATATTTCTGTCTGTATTCAAGACAAACCAAGTTTAGGATAATTGTCCTTGAAATGAACTGCAGGAAACCAAACACTGACTGACTTGTGTTGTGCATGGAGTAATTCCATGGTCTGGATAAGCCTTCATCAGTGAAGTGCTTGAGTGGAGTTCAGCCATAAAAGACATGAGGTATAAGGATAAATGTTCAATGTAGCAAGAACCAGTTATTTAAACAAGCATTAAGGTTATATACTTAAGTTCGTTAATTCAGTGTGCTTAGAAATCAGCAGCAAAAGTAAATGACAATGGTACACAGCAATAGCAGTGATGAGCATTAACAGGAGTGTTTTAATGGCAGCAAACTCCAGAAACAGACACATTTTTCTAAGCCAAGAAAACTCAATTTCCACTTGGCACAAAAGAATCAATTAGATATGGCACTTACTGGTCAGCTGAGAGTTGGAAACACCTCTCCTCTCTTCTAACACTTCACTCTGTACAAATCAATGATCAAAGCAAATGCAGCCACACAACTCTGTGAGTCTGTAATAAAGCCATTTATTTTTGAAGCCTGTTTCTATGTGTGGAATTTTCTTATAAAGATAGGTGCTGTCATAACCAGCATCCATTTCTTGGCAGAGGGAAAAGGAGCAGAAAATCAATGTGTTTGCTAACTCAGAACTAACTGAGCCATTCCCAACGCTGCATGAAATGCAGCAAGACAAGGACCCCTTTAATGACTGAGATGTTTTATCTCAAATCCAGGTGCCTATGTGGCTTAGAAGAGCCTCCCATTTAAAGGAAACTTCAAGTGAAGAGTGTAGGTAGAGATGAAGGCTAAATCTTGTTTCCTCACACAGTGAAGTGGGTAAGATGTCAGAAGTGCTAAGAACTCCAAAGTCCAGTGAAAGCCAAACTTTGGAGGAGATTTTACCTGAGTCTGAGATAGAAAATAACCCTAATTGGAGCTGGCTAAAGTGCAAGGCCTGGTAAATGAACCAGCTTCTGGGACTTGGACACCTCATTTTCCTCACAAATCCTGTTATTACACAGAAGGAGGACTTTGATATGCCTCAACCAACACATTAATTTAATGGAACTATGCTTCATCTGTTCTATACTTCCTTGGAAAGCACAGCTTGAACAAAGTGATTTCAAAATGTAGCCTACTGTTAACATTTTCCTGCATTTCAATTGTTCTTCAATTTCTAACTTCAATACAGTCAGTAGAACAGAATCACAAAACAGCCAAGTTCACTCAGGCTTCTGAACAGAATTCCCTAGTAAATAAGGCCATCCTCAATCTGATGCACAGGAAAATCCTACCCACCTTTCCTCATTTCCCAGCCCTCTCCCCAAAAATGGCAGTTCATTTTGCTGTTCCCTTTACTTGCTCCTTCAGTTGTCTGCAATGTTGTTAATGGGCATAACAAAGAAAGAGAAGAAAAATGCAATTATCTTTTTCATCTGTTTATAGACTCCAGCATAGGAAGAGCACATGAGTACTTTGATTGTTCCCATGCAAATGTTCCTGCCTTTGGACACTTCAACACTTGCACAGATGTCATAACAGACATAATCAGATTATTCTTTCCTGTGTGAGGTTTTTTTTTCCCTCCGAGTTATTTACAACATAAATCTTTAATTCCTCCTAATTGAGGGCATCTGTCCTGATATCTGCCTCTTCCATCTGAGGAGCCCGTGTCATCTTATGCAAGTCCTGCTATTCAGGTTCCAATTCATCTTCTTGCTTGACATTTCCCTAGCTGGAAACTGTTTCTGTAAAGCACCTCCAGAAATGGAGGTGTGATGCTTGGTAGAACTTAATATCCTAGATAGGCTGAAGAATATTTAGCCTGCTCTTACAATAACCATCACTGTGCTGTTAAATGATGCCAAGCCACAAAGTGCCTCATCTGAACGATGGGATTAGTCCATTTTGTGACAAATACTGTAACTGCAAAAGCATCTATCACAAAATCTCATAAGGCCAGAAAATATTTCCTGACATAATGTCACCATACACACACAGATCACAGAAACTTCTGAAATGCGGAACTAACACCCTTCCCCCCCAGCCTCCAACAGAAATTTCACATATTCTTGAAAATGTCAAGATGTATGGAAAGGATTCACTCTATTTTTGTCCCAGGACCTATATTACAGGGCAGGGGAACAACTTTCTGTCAGGCAGGAAGAGTATTCTAATAAGCTAGAGATTGGAAAACTTTCCTGACCAAAAGCAATTCATTGAAAATAGAATACATACGTTAAAAGTTGTTTCCAGGAATGATCCTGAATCCACCAACAGGTTCTTAAAGGAAAAGAGATTTTTCTGGAGAAATACAATACCTTTGATTCAGGGATGGGGACTGCAACATTTGTAACCTCAGGTAAGCAAGCCTACATCTCTCCTGGACTCAGTAACCTTATTGTTTAGTAACTATGCTATTTAACTTCAGTGGTGTGGCTTCTTTTGTATCTGCAATGGGTTATTAAATGGGAATAACCCTTTGAGGAAAAGTAGAGAGGATAATGGAAACAAAACTCTGCTCAAGGAGAAAGAAGAGACAGGAAGAAGGTCCCTGACTGTGGAACTCTGTCAGAGACAAGAGGCAGCTGACAGAGAGAGCAGGAACAGGCTGAGAGCAGCACTGAGAGGAGATCAGAGCACAGCTGCTGGCCTGATGGAAAGCTTTGTGTTTCCCTAAGCAGCTCACAGCTAATGGGCTCATCACTCTTCTCCCTGTGCTCCACACAGACAGCAGCCATGGAGCAACCTTCCCAGGGATGCAGGCAGCAGCTGAAGCTCTCTCTGTCACCTCCTTCTCCAGCTTTATCCTCTGCAAAGTTAGGACAACTCCCTACGGAGCCAGAGTTTGCCCCAGACCTGCTGAAGGCACAAGATTCTGCCATAAAAACATTTTTTACCTGATAATAACAGGCCAAATGAGAATTGCTGAAAGAAGGAAAAAAATCAAATTTGGGGCACGGTTGGATTCGCAGTGTTCTACTTGCACATTCTACAAAATCCACTGAACCAAGGACTGGTTCCATGGCTAATAAATCCACTTGGTTTTTGGTTTAATTCAAATGAAAGGAATATCCACCAGCAGCAGAGAAGGAACAGGCTGTGAATGTTAAACACATATTTGTGCAAAATAAAATGCCTATTTCATAAGTGTGTTCCCAAGTCTGAAGATAACATCTCCAAGAGATTGGACTGGAAGTTAAAAAGTAAAGGTACTGTATTCAGGCAGAGCTGAACAACATCCATCACCACTGGAGCATGGAAATACAGAGTAAGGGCTTCAGCAGCTCACATCCCTGGAATCAGTTATCTAATGATTCATCTTTGCCATAATAACTGCTGCAAAAATCGATTCTGCAGCTTTCCTCCAGTCTTGGGCTTTGCATGGAAAAGCAATTGTTTAAATTAATTATTTAGAGAGTACTTTCAGAAGTTAAAAATGTAGCACCTAGGTATGCCCTCTGTTTATTTCACAATAATTTAATTTTTTTTTTAATATCAGCATCTCAGATACACAGATATTTGATTAAAAACAAACACTCGTAAGGAATGTCAATATAAATAGTAGGCAATGAAAGACAGTGTTTCAGCTCATTAATATCTGTATCTTAGGTGACTGCAGGTGCACCTTAATGAATTACATGACTAGTAAAATACAATTAAATGCAGCTGCATATGTTTACAAAACTGCACAACCAAATTACAGGTATCAGTAGCACCCATAATTCATCCATAATTGACAATTTTCATATTACTGGAATAAGGAATCAAGTCATGCAGATGATTACTGCATTTGCCTTTGAGCTCTATAGACCAGGTTCATTTCCTATGCAGCACCATAAATGAAACAAATTACATACTTGCAGGTTAAGGCAGACCTGAAAGCAAATGCCCCCCTGAATGACAGCCAAAAGCTCAAATCATTCAGGTCCTATTTAGCTGTCAATAAAAGTTCATGAATGGCTGATAGCTGACATAACTTAAACATATTGTTAATAAAGTATTATTCTTTACAGAAGAGTCATCACATGTCTGCTGCAGAACTGGGTTCTGACCCCAGTTATCCATGGGGTGGATTTCCAGGCTTAAGGACATGACAAGAATATAACAAAGAACATAATTTGTGCTGACGATTTTGGTTTTCTCTGGTTTATAATTGTGGCATTGTGATTATATTTTTTTCTTTTTTTTTTTTTTCTTTTTTCTTTTTTTTTTGCCAGGATCTTTTCTATAGCAATAACTCCTGTCTACATTTAAATTTCATTTCACCCACAAACCTTGTTAGGAGCTCGTGCTGAGTGTGTCATTCAGACCTTGCCTGGAGAGGCTCCTGAGCAGCCTGATCTGAGCAGGGCTTTAACCAGAAGGTGCCCAGAGGCAGCACACCCAGATGGGTGATGCTGTCCACTTGACAAGAGCTCATGGTTCCCATCCCTGCTCCTCTAATTGTTTGTAACACCCTCAGAGCATTGTGTTTTGGGCTGTGAATTACCCAGTCAACAGCTGGAAAGATAAGGAGCAGCTGGGTTCCAGCAATGATCTCCTTGGCTGTAGGAAGAGTTATTGGGGGGTAAATATCTTTGTGTGTGTGTGGTGTGGAGCAGTGCCTGGAGACAAGGACAGACCTCCTGCAATCCCCCCATCATTCTGTACCCTGCCAGTGGCCACAGAAACAAATACTGGCTCCAGCAACCTGCTAAGGCAGAATTTTGGAGAGCTGCATCAAATTATTGTATTGAAGACTGAGAAACCCAAACAAACAATAAACAAGAAAAAACAATTATTAAAACTGCAGATCATCAGCTTAAATTGATCTTATCATGTCTACACAAACAACAATCCTCTTGACAAATGCCTCATGTAAAAGAGCCCAGTTAAAGGACCACTACTGATACTGAAGTAAAACCAGTCACAGTTTCTTCTCCTTTGTAAAACACATTCATTGTAAACAACACTTTTGGAATGAAAAAGAATTGAAAATAATTAAATGCAGCAGTCTTTATTGTCAGTTCCATTTTGCTTTCAAATGGATGATTTTAAATAGATGGCCAGCTCACGTTTTTAAGAGCAAGGAAGAAGAGAACTTTAGTGGAGAATTTGCTCACAGGCAGAGCAACAACCATAGATGCCAAAGATGCAGTAATCCCTGCAATCAGTCCAGCTGCTCTGGATGCACAACTCTGCCTTTGTAAAACAAGAGTCCAAACACAGAAGAATGAAAGGAGGAGGAAGAGTAAAGGAAAGAATAAAGAGGAGACAAGCTACCACACAGAAGATACATCAGCTGTATCTTCCAGCTAGGGACTTAAATGATTGACAATTTATCCTTTAGGAAACACCAGACTTCACAAAAAAATGAGTTGTTCATTTGATGACTCTTTCAATATTTCTCTTACCGACTGGAAAATTTTAGGTGGCTGTGCTGTGTGCAGGAACAGCACCCAGAGAAACACTGCTATGATTTCCCACTGCAAAATTTTTGTGGAGGAAATGCAACAAGTCTAAATTTCCAAAGAGAAAGATAAAAACCAATTTCCTCAGATCATCTGTTGGAAAGTCTCTTTGTTGCCTTTGAAGTATGAGCTATCAGTAGGATTTTATTTTAAAAGAACGGAAGGACAATTTTACAAATTTATACTGACAAGTAGGTGTTTGTTATCACTTAGATTTTGTAAAATGCCATAGTTTTATTTTTGGTTGTTTTATGGGTCCTATTACTGAAAGAAGTCATGGCCATTTCTTGACATGACCAAATGAATGACCTCTTCTGTTTTGTAGGTGGGGAACTTGAGATTGTGGAATGTCAACTCCTATAAAGGTGCTCAGCTCTTTAAGTTCTTTTGTTACTTGCTAGAATTTGACATGAAGAATGAGGGGCTGAGGAACATGTAAGTCCCAGTTCAAGATATCTGGAGAGCTTCCATGGTGTTGAATAAACTGTGCCCACTTGGTGTGAACATGTCCTACTGATTCCAAACCCAGGGCAAGGCTATTGCAATGTTATTAGCAGCAAAAATTCCTTTTAAGTCTAAACCCACATTATTTTTTTTTAATGCTTAGCAGACATGAGTATCTTTCCAATCTAACACATCTTCAAATACTTTCAACAGTCACAGATGTGAAGACTGGAGGTTTCCACTCTTGGCTCCACCAGGATTTCTGCAATGCTTTTGCCAAAACAGCAGTTTGTAGAGCATCACACTGCACAGAGGTGCTGTGTGATGCTCTGTGCCATCAACATCCCTTCATTGCCTACTCATGGCTGAAAACCTCCCCCTGGTGTGGGCAGCTGGCCCTGTGTGTGCCATGGTTTTGGTCCCAGCAGTGCCCAAATGGTGCCAAGGTCAGCATGGTCACTTGTGATGAGCACTAACAGCAGTGTTCATCAGAACCTGGCATCCCTGGAGTCTGGGAATCACACAATGGTTCAGGAACCATCTACTTACAGCCCCACTGTCACGGGCAGGGACGCGTTCCACTAGACCAGGGTGCTCTAACCCCATCCAACCTGACCCAGGAAATTCCAGAACACAGATTAAAATAATTTTGATGATTAGGAGAGGAAAAAATTATGACTGGGCAAGTAGAAGCTCGCTGTGAGCGAAAGGGTCACCATCTTCAGGACAAGGTAATGTTGAGGAGTTGTTTTGAGGGAACATGAGGGAACATACAGGTCCTCCCTGCAGCCATGCCTCCAGAGGAGCTATGTGCCACACCACAGCCTGGTATTCCCACTTACACACACTCCCTCTGAGGTCAGAGTGAGTGACCCCCTTGACATCCCCAGATCAGACTGGTCTGCAAGTGCCTCACAGAGAGCAAGAAGAGTCCAGACCTATCCTCTGTGGGACCCAGAGGAAGGATCTTTGTGTAGATGCTGCCCCAGAAGATCCACACCAGCATTTCAAGACTCGGTGGGGAGGTGATTGAAAGCTATTGTGAGCCTCTATCCACACAATCCTCCCACTGCTCTGCCCCCCAAAGAAAGACAGCCCTGTAATACATCCCAGCCTTAGCAGGAGCTACTTATATCCTGTAGTAGGAGGCTTTACCAGCTTCGCTGAGTTTGGAAGTGATATAACACAAATCTGTCACCACAGATGGTCTCGCCGATAGCATCTGTGGCTGAAGTGCCGAGAAAGGAAGCCATACTTCTTACCACTGTGTATAAAAAGAAAACTCTCCTGCAGTAATATTTCACTGCTGACAGCAGAGCATCTCTGTTAAAAAAAAAAAAAGGCAAAAAAAAAGCTCATGTATCCTAATATTCTGCCTTTCTAAATAATAAAATCCATCTCCATGTTAGCAGCCTGTCTAGTCGATATTTCCCCTATAAAGCTAACTTATATTCAATTTCTATGTCCAGGATAATCTTTAATGGGAGGATAATGAACACATTACAGAGCCCTGATTTTCTGTATGTTACAAAAATTCCTATGTCTTCATTAACTAAAAAGGGGGCAGCTCACAGGACTATTTTTCAACTCTGACTTCAGAGCATACACTAATCCTTTCACTGTTATTTTGTCAAGATTTATTTTGCACACAGAGAAACATGTGGAATTCACATCATGGATTTCTCTTCCATATCTATAATCACAGCCATCTGATTTAGCCCACATCCACAACTACATACCCTGCCTGCTAATGTATTTCCCTGGGATTTATTTCAGTGCACCAACAGGACTGTATCTCTTCCTCAGCATGTTCAAATGGTCAATCTAGGAAGGAAAGAAGTCCCTAAAGTTATCAAAACACCGTACTTCCATTTTCAGTAAATGTGGAATGCCTCTTCACCAATTAATTTTATCTAAACTGCAGGAGTGGCTGGGCATTGCTCTTGGTCAGTAAAAGCTTTTCTGGAGTACAAATGTCTCAGTGTGAAAGTCCATTACCTCACATCCCTTGTAAGATATAAGCAAAGGCTCTCTCCTTCAGAAAACTCTGCACAAGCATAAATTTAGCATGACCTGAAACTCCAGCCCAGCAAATCAAACTTCTTTACATTTATATCCCAAAAGCATGAATCTGCAAGATTAATGCCATGGCTCCTTTTGCATTCTAATGGACCCTGAAAATTAGGATCAGTCTTAACTGCTTAATATGTGACAGAATTTAATTTATATGCTACCTAAATCTAGGCATAGGATACAAATATAAAGAATAAAAAGCCATATGTAGACAGCAGACTATATAGGTGCATTGTAACAGAGGTTAAACAAAGATACCTTGAGAAAAACATTAAGCTGTAATCTGCTCATACACCTTCCAGAAATGGAATTTGACAGGAACATGTGTTAACTTTATCACATTTAGGAGGCATTTTTAAGTTTAGAGGATATTAACACTCATAAAGCTCTCACTTCCTCTTTTTTTGGTCTATTTCTTTTAAAGACAAAATTGTAAGCTGAACTCCAGAGCTTTTCCCATCTCGTCTGGTGCCCTGGCATCATTAATTTGTAATAAGAGTAGGAAAAGGAGAGAGCCTAATTCCTGGTTTGCTACATGGTAATTTTGACAACAAGATGAGCTGGTATGGTACAAAACCAGCTTTAGCCATCTACTTTATGATAACCCTGGCTGTTGAACAGCTGACAGAGACACATGTACCCTATTATGACAAGATGACCTTTAAAGGTCCCTTCCAACACCAACAATTCTGAGATTCTATGATATTATCTTAATACCACCTTTCAGGTAGATGTATGTTTCAAATACGAACAGCTTAGAGAGGAGAGCAGATAAAACTAACCGGAAACATGGTATATAGTGATATCTGAGAGACAGGCAGGGATAACAACCTTTCCTCTTTTTGTCTCCAGCCATGGATATTATGCCCTGCTCTCTTTCTCCCCTGTGCCCAGTTCTGATCTGAAGCACAATCCTTTTTTCAGCATCTGGATACCCACAGCCGAGGGTCAACTGAAATCAGGATGAGTAATTCCCATAATACAGTGGGACATCAGGTCTAGTTTGGATGGAAAACGTTTTGACTACAAGGATTTATGTTAACCAAGTAGCTGGAAGGTGTCTAAAGAAATTCTTTCATAAATAAAAGGGCTGCAATGAGTGCCACAGCTGCAAAGCCAAAAAAGCCTTAGAAAGCACTATCCAAGCTGCTGTCAGGTGTAAACATCTGACATTAATCCTGTGCACAAGCTGTCCATAATTCCATGTCCCCTGCTCCTGAGGACCTGCCCAGACCAGTGTAGCTCAGCCAGTGATGCAGACTGCAACACTTACCCTTCCCTTCAGCATTCATGTGCTGCATGCTTTGCTCAAAATCCAAATGCAGCAATACGTGAAACAATAAACTTGCTGAATTCCCCACAAAAGGATACTTGATTCACTATCCTACTTACACAGGCAAAGAGATGGGTGTCCTGAGGAAAATACAAGCACTGAGGAGCCCTGCCTCAGGGAGAGCAGCAAGCTCAAGAGACTCATGGAGAAGATGTCACTTTGTCTAAAATCTGCATGGGACAGACAAATGGGATAAATGGATGTTTTAAGACTTAGCTGTAATGAAAAACAGCACCATCAATCATTTTATTGCTGTTGCAGAAAGGTTTCTCTCTCTTTGCAATGCAGGGAAGATGATTTTTGCTGAAATGTGTTGGCCATGGAAATTCTGCACTGTCAGCAACAGCATTCCATGGTCCACAAGGATGCCACCAGCAAGGACCCACGTGCTGTCCCACCTGTCCCTGGTGATCCACAGGACACCAATACTGATTTCACATTGATCCACAGAACCACATTAAGCCATTAAGGTTTGCATTCTCTGTTATCATTAAAAACTTAGCATTCAGGTGAATGTTGCAAGAACCCCCTGTAATTTTTGGGCTGTTTTAACCAAAAGACTTGCACAACCATTGAAGAAATGTACCACATCACACCCGTTTTCACCCTAAGATTTAACATATGGAACCACTAATCAGAGAGTGCTTGGAGAATTTAGATACTTCTCAATTAAAAAGTCCAATTTTCTGTGATATATATAAACTATTGTTTATTTTTTAGCCTCCCTGGGGAGTGATATCTATCATTTTCAGCAGGAAGCCAGGGCTATTTGTTTTTCAAAGATAGCTCTTTGGAATTAATTACTCTGGTATTAGACTAAGTGACAAAACAGGTAGTGCAGAACCAAGGGTAACAAGAAATTTTGTCTTGCAGCTTTTAGAGTAAAATTATTCTCCTAACCTGACTGACAGCCAACCATTAATCACTATTTAACAATTATTACAGCCAAGACATATTAAAAAACAACCCTAGATTTCTCACTGCTAGTTATGCTTATTTCATTTTCTAATTGCTGGCTTAATTTTTTAAATGTCAACAAAAGACAATTAAATCCTTGTTGTAACTGTTCAAGCCAAACATACATAATGAAAGCTTAATGGATGCATCCTGTTTAAGATTCTGTTGCAGTTTCTTCCATCTTGTGGCACCATATCAAACATGACAGCTGTTCTCCAGTGCCTGATGTCCAGCCCACCTGAGGTACCTCTGCTCCCTCCAGTGAGCCTGGATGTTGTTTTGGTGCTCCTCAGGAATGGCAGACACCTCCAATCTCCACTGCAAGGTTAATTATTGAGCTGTTTCCCAAAATATCAGAGTGAAGATGGCGATTGCAAAATGGCTGTCAACATTTTGACTGAAAACCACTGGTTTAGCTTTATTTACCACCCTCTCTGCTGTGACTGTCAGAAGACAGCACCAGGCAATGCTTTATGTGCACCAGTGGACTTGGGGATGCTGCCTGATGAGTCCTCCTTTTGACACTGAGAGTTGCAAAGAAAAGAACAAAACTGAGCAGCACCTGCTGGCTTGCATGAGTGTTGTGGCTCAGGGTACAGGGATAAATCAGGTTAAATGAGAAAGCTGGTTTATTATGTTCTCATCCTCCAGAAAACTCTTCCTAGCTTCTGCCACGGTTTGTTGCCATCTTAGTTCTGCAGATAAAACTCTTTATTGGGTCATAATATAGACTGGATCTCTGAAAGCAATGTGCTCTGCCAGGAGGATGGGAGCAGCACACAACCTCAGGGTGAGAGGTACAGAAGGTAAAACTCAGACACAGTGCCAGCCACAAAATCATTAAGGTGGAAAGACCTCTAAGATCACCTGAGTCCAACTGTTAACCCAGCACTGCCATGTTCACCTCCAAACCATATCCCCAAGTGCCAAATTCACGCACCTTTTGAACCAGTCAGCCTGGCTGTGTTAGAAAAACAGGAAAAAATCAGCAGTGGTTGATGATCATTGTAAGAGCAGTGATTTTGAAATCAGATGCAAACTGCAGAAACTTTCAGACACAACTTTAGAAATGATAAAACAGCTCTCACGGGGGTGTAGCCTTGCTGAAGCCTATCAGATCATGTTTTCTGTGTGCCACATTATGAGGGATTTCAGGTGAAACACAGGTAACATGGTTGTCTGTCTGTCTGTCTATCTATCTATCTATCTATCTAAGTTTAAGAAAGCAATGAATGAAAACCTGCCAGCAAGACAGTCAGTCAGGAATGTGACAAAAATCACGTCACCAGGTAAATTCCCATGTTCATGAGGTCAGCACAAAGGAGAGGGACCTCATTCTACCCTAGCAGTTTTTAAAAACTGTCACAGCATAAGGAGCTGAACACAAAAGACAAGATCCAGCACACAACGATCACCCAACATTTGGAAATGAATCAAGGAGAAAAACCTTTCCAAAGGATGTGCTGTTTCAGAAGACAGTGACCTCCAAAGTAAACCCCCTTGCTCTTGGAGTTTTATTAGAGAGCACAGTAGCCATACAAAAATGAAAACAGAAAAGTTTAAAGTAAATGGATGCTTTTCCTACTATTGCGTTGCTAACAACAGATGTGTTTTATATTCTCTGGCACAACGTTAGAGAATTTTCTGGTTTAAGAGTAGAACTGCACGAAGAGGCACCACCAATGACCCAGCTGAGTCCAGGCAGAAAGAGAATACCCAGGCACAGAATGTTTTGCTCCCTTTGCTTTATATCAAGAAGCTACAAACCAACAGGTCCTGACCTTCAGCTGAGTCTTCTGACAAGGATACAACTGTGGCACTGGAGCAGGGGTACAATTAGCTGCCAGACTGAAAGCAGACTGTGGCTGGAAAATAGAGGGAAGGAGAAAGTTTGTGTTAAGGAACTGCCAGGGTGGATGTGGGATGATTGATCAAGCCAGCGTCACAATGTCTCAGAGGTTCAGGAAGGGGTTGGGGAAAGGAAAGGTAGTGAATTTATTTTTAATTGCTCTAAGGTTTGTTTTTTTTCCTTTTTACCCCCAGGACAGAGAAAAGGTGGGGATGTGCATGGAAGAAAGGGCTTTCTGGGCGAAACTCCATATGTTTCTGCTTGTGTCTGATTCTTTTGCTGTTTCTCTTTTTAGGGTGAAAAAATTTAAAACATACATCTTAATAAGTCCTTTTTTAAAAATAGGTGAAGATACAAGACTTTCTTGAAGCAGTTGCCATGGAGAAGCTGTTCAAGTGAAGAATAATTACTAGGGCAAAATCACATACAATATGGGGACTGATCCTTCAGATTTTACCCATGCAGAACTCCCACAGAAGTCAACTTGTTATCACATATTTTTAGCAAGCCAGGAAAAGAAAAAGAACTCATACTTCACTCCTTCTAAATGAAAAAAAATCATTTGTTTGCATAACAGAGCAGAGAGAATAGGCTTTTTCAGCAAAAGTCTTTTTTCTAAAGACTCTGCAAGCCACCTTGTAGCACAGGTGGGCTGTTTTCACTTTTAGGATCAAAGAAGTTAATTACTGAGCAGTAATTTTTAAGTGCATGGTGTGCTCTTTCCCATAGTATCAGAAATATTGCAGAATGTGTACTTAAAACAAAATGAGGTCCCTCTTTTTTATTTAATCAAAAATAATTGCATATCCAAAGAGCAACATTTTTATACAAGTTCCAGCTGGCTATTGATGCTGACTTGCAGAAAGAACCAACATTTCTTTGTCCTGAACACACAACTCCAAAATTAGAGATTTGCCTCTTCAAACAACAGTGGTTACACAAGGACTTCTAATGCTTCAAACTGCACCCTGCACAGAACTTCAGGCAAATTCATTCCTCCCTCACCTGCATTGCCTCCTCTACTCTTCTCCTCACCCAGACCCAAAGCAAGGCTCTGGAGAGTTCCCTGCCAGCCCTGAAGGCATTGCTCACTGGGGATGTGCCTCTTGCACCCCTCAAAAGAGTCCCCTGCTTTTTTTGGGGTGGTTCAATGCTCCCCTGCAATATCACCTTACTGAAAGCACATGGTGCTCTTTTCAGAATCTGTGCTGCCAAAAAAAGACATGCCCCTGCCAGATAGCTCCTTTCTGTCACCCTGTAGAAAAGAAGGATAACAGCTACCACAGAACTGTGGACAAAATAATCCCACTGGGCCATGCAGCACAGCCCTCCTCATTTTACCACGTGCTGGGACATAAATGCACATGATTGTGGGGACAGCAGAGGATGGAAAAGCCCTGGGACAGCCTGAGCTCCACCACTCTGGTAGGAGAGATCATCCCTGCCAAAGTTTGCTGCCTTTTCCCCAAAATGTGTCACCATGGAAGCATGATAAACAAAAAGAAAGGAACCCTCGTTCTGGGGAACATGGGGCATTGATACTGGTACAGTCAGAGATGTGAAATTGCACAGGTGTAATACACCAGTTGACTTGTCCATGTAGAAAACCCCTGAAGCCCCTTGGCTTCAGTCAAAATATCCACAAACTCTCAATGGCCCATTCCCAAGCCAGCAATTCCCATTCATGAAATATCTCTGGAAAATGGGGACAATACTTAGAGACGTGATGATCTTCAAAGGGATCTTTCTGTTGTGTTTCCATCTGCTAAGCAAAGTACGAAGTTTGGTTCATGGTGCAAGCCCTGTGATCATAACACACCCAATGGGCCAATTTTCTCTTGTCCAACATCCATTTCAGAGGAAAAATTCAGTAATTAAAAATTGGGATCAGCCTAACAAGACCTGTGGTCCTCGAGCTGCAGTTTAATCCTAAAAGGATTGTGAATAAATGGGTTCCCAGCAGAGGACTGAGGTCCAGCATTAGCAGCTGCAGGGCTGTTGGGAAGCCAGGCCTGACCCACATCACCCAGGATTCTCAGCATCTTTCCTGTGCTGCATTTGGCACTTGCAAAATACAAGACTTGCCCACAGTCTTAAGCAATTTAGTGTTTGGGGTATTATATTGCAGAAAACCTTAAAGAAACAAACAAACTCCACAACCCAGTAATGAGAACAAGACGATTTTTTTTTCCTTGAATTATCCCAATTAAGTCACCAGTTATCACTCCTACAGCAGTAAAAAGAGAACACAATTAGAAAATTTAATTAATTAAGCTGAAGGCAAGAATACCTATTTTGAACCCCTCAATGAATGCAATAAGATCAGCAGACCAGATCAGTGAAGCAGTGAGTACTTAGTGCTGAAGGAGGCATCCAGCCTGTCCCTGAGATTCTGCAAGCAGAGCCTGGCTGGGTGATCCATCCCTCTCCAAACCAGCATCTGTCCTAGAGGTGTCTTTTATATTCTCCTCACAACCAGAATTAAAGACAAAACAATGGCTGTCCTCTACATCAGACTGAGGGATGTGAGAAGCAACCCTCAAAAACAGTCTCAAGCTACAAAAAAACCAAAACTGAATTGGGGGTACAAATGTATCTTTTATCATTATAAATAAAGGCACTGTGTTCCATTGACAGTCATAAATGTCAGGAAAGTCAGACTGAAAAAAAGTATAAAGACCTGGTTTTTGACAGAGGCAAGCCCTCTGCAGTTTCCAGAAACTCAGGCAGACTCTATTAGAGCAGTAGGACACCAAAGTTAAAAAAATAAATAAACAGTAGATGGTATCTAAGCTGAAAACTCAATGATATGAGCTAAAAAAAAAAATAACTACAGCCTTAATGAGCTATGCTTAAAATACAGGCAATGAAACCCCAGCGAGGAGGAACTAACAGAATTATTCACTGCTATTTTCATAAAATGCTGTAATGTTTGCACAGATGCTGAGGAAGCCAGCCCTGCTCAGGCACACAAATTGAGGGGGAATAGATGGGTCAGGAGAGGTGCTGAAAAGGGTGACCCAATGAACATCCATGAGGGGACTGCTCTGCCAATTCCACACTCTTCCTAGAAGAGGGAACTTGTGAGACAACCAAGCTGAAAATCCATAATTTAAAAATTCTGTCCACTCAGAGGGAGAAGGTCCAAATAGTGCAAATTCCATTTAGAGACAGAAGAGAAGGTTGGGGAGACCAAATTAGATGGTTGGGGCAGAAAGGAAGTGCCTCTTTCACCTGAAAACAACCTGGGAGCAGAAGCAGTGGATAATGGAGAGGCTGTGAGTTGAAATACAGCCCTCAGATCCTGTCCACAACCTCCCACATCTCCTTATCCAAAAACCAGCAGAACACCTTGGGTGGTTTCTTCAATATGGTTAAAAAACAAAACAGTTCTTTTCTGTGCTGCTTCACCACAGCAGAGTGTAAGAACAGTTTTGATGTAAACTGAAATAAACTGCTAGGAACAAAAATAACAGCACATTCATTTTATCTGGTTTGGGCGAATTGGTGTAAACCTGTTTGCCAGGTTTGGAAAAAAACTGGAATGCCAGGAAAAAAGGAGGAGATGAGGAGAGGTTACCCCTGGGACAGCAACCACTGGGACACAGGGAGAGCCAGGGTGGGTGAAATGTGAGGGTTTGCCTTTGAGAGGGCAGGAAGAGATGTGAAAAATGGAGAAACAACTGCAAGGTGTGAGAAATGACATCTTTTTGAAGAGTAAGATAAATAAATGAGATGAAGGATGGGAAGAACAAAGCCAGATCAGCCCTTGGTGTGCTCTGAGGTGTGATTTTGGGGTATCACCACAGGGGAGGAGGCAATTTGAGGGTTTTACATTGGGGCTGTTCAGCAAAAGGGATGGGCTCCTAAAGTGCAGAGGACAGACAAAACTCTCACAGGAGTTCCCTTAAAATCTGGGGAAAAAGCACAAAGCAGGAATAAGGCAGGGAACAGTAGCCTTTGACTTAATTTTTGGAAATGGCAGCAGCAAATACTCTCACTGGCATAACAGAGAGTGTCAGAGACATGACATTACAATTCCAGCAAGACTGCATCTAGAAAAACACATTTCTATTGATAACACAGCTTTCCAATAAATAAACACAATGAAAATAAAGCTCATACATGCATTTAGTGTTCTGGAAATAAGATTGAGAAATACCCATGGAAATCAACTGATGATTTACACATAAATAGAGATTTTCTGATTTTCCCTCTCCCATGATTTTTTGCTGATAAGTCTATAAAAACAATAGACAAACAAACTTGAAATACTGCTGACGAATTCCCAGAAACCCAAAGAGCACATTTTTCAGAGCTGCTATCTAACTAATAGAGAGAGAGGGAAAAAAAGCAATTAAATAAGAAAAAAAAGCAAGCAACTCATTCCTCAAATGACTCATTTCTCACTTTAAAGGAGACTCTTTCCTCTGCCTCCACTGCCCTTTAATTGCTCCTTCATGCCATCACCACTTCAGGTCACAGAAGGATAACAAGTCTTAGTTCTTTCCAGGATCATTTCCTGCCTGTTATCCCATGCAGGGAGCTTGGTGTCACCTTTTGCTGTACAAAGCTGATTCCTCATCCAACCTGAGCTTTTGATTGCCTCCCCTCCCCAGGGACTATTTTTGACATCTTTTATCCAGGGTTTTTTGCTGTCAAAGATCATTTGTTGACATTCCTGCCTAACAGCTCTTCCATTAGAACACAGAGCCATCTCAGGTTAATTTGCAGATTTGGCCAGTTGGGGTTTTTTTGGGGGGAAAGCCAAGGTTCCCAAGGCTCTGCAGTGGGATAGATTCCCCATTTGGCATTTTCTGTGCCTAAAACATGATTGCTGCACTTGCTGTCCCTAATGCACACAGCAGCATTTGGTTTTATACTTATGCCTCCCCAAGGAGTTGTAATGCTTCAGAGATAATTAACCTACAGACCTTTTGACATTATTTGCAGCAGGAATGGGTTTTAGATGTCCACAAAGGCTCTGTGGGCATAACAGGTGAGAGATGGCCCATTGTTGTTGCTGATGGACATAAGAAAATGAGTTTCCATGGCTGCCTTCACACAACAGCCCCTCTCACTCCCAGTGAAGAGCTGAGGCTCCTACAACAGTGCTTAAGGTCTTTGTTTCAGATCCCATTTGGAAACATTTCCAAGTCCCACTGTTACTGGATAAAGGAACATTCCATTGCTCCTGAGCACAATGGTCTTTTTCTTTGGATATCTGGAAATAAAGAGAGCTGGGTACCAAGAATCAATTATGGATGGCCGCTCCTGGAAGGGTAAAAAAAATCAGGGGAATAGAAACTTCAGCTTTCCCATTTAGATGAGGGATCTCCATCATTGGTAAAAGTGTCTTATGTGCTGATTATAGAGAGCAGAGAGAGGAAAATATTCTAAAATGCTGATTTTACTGTTCTTCCAGAAAACACACTAGGAAGAATAACTCAGATGTCAATCTGTATGCTCCCTCTTTTCATTCCAGGAGAATGTGTTACTAAGAACTGGCACAAGCAAGCAATTTAGTGCTTAATAAGCACCTAAGAGAATTAGGATCCTAATGACTACAACTGAACTACTCAACAGCCCCTAAAATCCAATGAAAGCATGGCAATAAACTGAAAGAGAAGCTGGATTATGTGCTTCAAAACTCTCCCCCTTTTTTTCCTTTAAATTTGGTTTAAAAAGCTGCTTTGTTAATTACTTATATACCCATGTCTTGTGTTTTTGAAAAACAAATTGAACCTTGCCCCTGGCTTTTTGCCAAGCATGGAATTTTGGTTAGGTTTTAATAGCCAATGTAACAAATTGTGCAGGAGATTTGGAGGGGTTTATTGTTGTTATTGTTTTGGGATGGGTTTTCTTGAGCTTTTCAGCACTGAGTAGCTGTCCTTCACTTACTTTCTTGTTTAGGTGTCAGAACAGTGTAATAGGAGATACTTGTGGCAGAGCTGGGGGCCACAGCCAAGGACAGGGCTACTCTGCAGTGCTGTCCACTCCTGTATTCCTCAGAGTGCTTTGGGATCTGCCAGTCACAGCAAACAGTAATTTTTTGTCCCAAAGGGTTTCCCAAAGACTTAAACATTAATGTTATCAATATACATTTCACCAAGACAATCACAATTCTCTGGTTTGCTCAAACTCCCCTCCCAGCCCTTGCAATATTTTAATAATTTATGTGAGGAGTTGTGAAGTTAAAGAGACTTTATCCTGAATATTCTTTCATAGCAAAGTATTGTAGCTCATAGCACTGAGAATAAAATTAGACACATATGTACATTTATATACTCAATTTAATACAAGGTCTCTATGTCAATATAGTGCTGCAAACCTGCAAAAATATCATTATTGTGAGTAATAAAAGTGGTTTTTTGTTTGGTTTTTTGGTGTCTTTTTGTTTTTTTTTTTTTTCCTTGAAAAACACTATCATAGAACTCATACTTATGTGAATTTATTTCAGTAATAATTTGTCCTCAGTTTATCAAGATCTTACTGATCCTGTTGCAGTGGCTATTAAGCAGAATTCCTGAGTTTTCACTAAATACAGTCACGTTCAGCTTCAGCTATGAGATCCATGAAAAAACTGCCCAAGGCTTCTTGGAACTCCAGGCTGCACACATGCAAACCCATCCTGTTAATGTGACATGATTGAACTAATGGAAGACAAAAAACCATATGGCATTCTTCTAGTTCAGAAAAATAAATCCAGATTAATTACTTAATAAATAAGTAATGCTTACACGAAATGTAAATGAAAGTAAAGAAAGGCTTCCCAGAGCCCTGTTACTCTGCAGGGCTGATTTCTGTCCTGGGGAATTCTGAGGAGCACAGAGTGACAATGATCTGCTGGAGCCCAGATCCCTAAGGAGAAAAGGTTTGAGGTGCCAGGCACAGGAATGCAGCACTGGGCATGGCGGGAAGTGTTTTACATGGCTCTAAAAACAACTGTGTGAGAAAACGCAGAAGGGATATGACCAGAGGACTGTGAGAGAGGGGTCTCAGAGGGGGCTCTGGTCCTCACCTCACAGAGTTGTGGTTTTGAAGTGATTTGGGACTTATTCAAAAAGAGAGGAAGATGGCAAGAAGGTTCCATACCTTCCCAACAGACCAGACAGGCTTCAAAGACAGGAATTTCAATCACTTACTTCTGTGTATTTAATGCCAAAAGGCAAGTGGTTCCTGGCTTCTGTATCCCCACACATACCCCCAAAATCAGGAAAGAGCTGAAATTATCTTACTGAGAAAATACTTATTGCACTTTCAAGTGAAAAAGAAAAAAAAAAAAAAAAGGAATAAACTTGAGATCCAAAGTATCAGGAAAGCTGAAGTCAGATGTTCCACAGACCCGAGCAGTAAGTGCTGATCTAATTAAATACCCAACCAGACTCTCACAGCTATCAAAAGCTGCTTATTAAATTAAATAAACAAAAGCTGATTAATAAGACACTTGGTGTTAAATGGTTAGCCTCCTGCTTGCTCTGCAATGTTCATTCTATAACAATAAATGAAAAATCATCATGCCTAAGCATGTCTAAATCTGGGCTATAAGGATTCTTAATAAATTCCTGCAGTGAGGCAGACCAAACAAAGAATAACTGGCATGAAAGAATAATGCAGCATATAGTAAAAAAGGAAAATTTGAAGCACTGTCACAATTAATATGAGGTCTTTTTGACTCTCAGTGAGGGAATAATGAAATTGGTTGGACCAATTTCCTTTGTGACCAAAATGAAATAGGATTCAGGGGTCCTGCTGTCTGGAAAAGAGTTCCATGGTACTACAGACTCAAGAAATCTAAGGCTACAAATGTCTGCACACACAGAGGTTGCTCCCTGTCCACCTCAGTGGTGCAGATGATGACTTTAGTTCAAACCTTGTCAGGTCTGCTCATGGTGCCAAGGTCCTGGACAGCAAGAGCTGTTCAGGGAAAACCCAACCTGGACAGAAAGCTGCAATAATTTACTTTAGCTTCCATTTAAATATATCAAATCAATCATCTGTTTTGTAACATCCAAATTTCCAAAATATTCAAACTCCTTGAATCCCAGCTGACCTCAGGGTGTGAAGCTGCAGTGCCCAGTGCCCACCAGACCAGTTAGATTAGAGGGTAAACACCTTTATCAGTATGGCGCTATGACTGTTTTCTCTAAATAACCAGAATAAACATTAGAAATGGCTCTCTGGCACAGCTGTGGAGCCTTGGGGAGCCCACCCAGCAGGCAGGAACACCCCAGCACTGCTCTCCTGACACAGCCCAGCTCCACCACTCCTGCAACCCAGCTGAGGCCAAGGGGTCTGTAGATCACAACCTGTGTTTGAGGATTTCATTGTTTGGAAATTAAAAATATGTTCTAAGGAATGTTAGGCCCCCAAAGGGGGATGCTGAGCTTCCTCTGACACATGAATTACAGACCCTTCAACATCTCCTTCTCAAAGCCATTCACTTGAGCAGAACAAACTCAGGGAAATGTTCCTATTGCATGAATCAACCAAAAAACCACTGGGAACACTGCAGCTCACACTTCCCTTTCCAAAGAGGAGCAGGTGAGAAGGAAAACACAGACCAAATATTAACTGTGCTGTACAACACACACTGAAAGGTGTCCAGGTGCAGCTGTGAATTTGTGGCTACAAAAAACTGCAGAGAACAGGGAGAACAAGGTGGATGCAGTCAACCCTGAGACCAGGTCCTTTGCTTGTTGGATAATCAAATGAAGTTTCCAAGACCTTCAGCTGAAAAATAATTGTTTTAGAGCTTTTTGCTTGCAGGAAAATTACTGAGAAGCAAATTAATAATGTAGCCTTGCTTAGCTACTTCATAACAACTCTGAGAACATCCAGGGCACAGAAGGCATAGGGCAGAATATTAAACTTGCTAAATCATAAAAACAAAGAAAGTCAACTGGTGTGAGTGTTTTCAGATACAAAAACAAGAGGTAAAAAGAGCTGTGAGATTTTGCACAGCAAAACACTCCCATCAGTGTTAAATAATGAGGCTGTGGTAGTGACTTAGTTATTGGAATGAAAGATTATTTAAATAGCCAGGTAGCTTATCATTCCTGCAAAAAAGTAAAAAGTACAAGAAGGCCAAGTTGTGGGGTTTTCTTCTTCTTCTTTCCAAGCAGTACTTTAATTCAAATTGGTTCTTGTTATGCCCAGCAAAGAGATTTTTTAAATGTTAGTTTTTATAAGCCATTATTTGGCTGGTTAATAAGAAGGAAGAAGGAAAAAAAATATAGGCAAAATCTGCTTTCTAAGGCAGAGTAACAATTACCCAAGAGTTATTTTTATGTGACAAACTTTCTGTGCCAATTACAGCTGGTGGTGGTCAGTGCTGTGCCTGCCCAGGAACAGTGCAGGTTGCAAGGAGGTGTCTCCTAAAAGCTTCTGCCTTGGCACCGGAGCAAAACCAACCCCAAACATGGCATAGTTAAAGGCACTAAATAGAGCAGCAGCAAAGGAGTGAGTCACAAATGCATGACCCCATTCCCCAGTGGGATGGAGCCAAGACCTCCTCACTGTACTAATGAGGGAGGTTAACGAGCTCCTGCAGAGGTGCAATGGACAGCACAGCCAGCATGGGAAAAATTGGGTCTGATGAAAGGGGAATTGAGGGCCAGTCAGTTATTCATTCTCCACATGCACAGAACAGAGCAATCACCAGGTGCATCTGGTCTTTCCTGGGCATAAACATGGCAAAATACTCCTGTCCTGAGAGGGAAATTCTCTGTGGAAATACCAACATCCCCTGTGTGAGATGCCTCGTGCAGTCTGTGTCCTCCACGTGCCATGGTCCAGCTGTGAGTCCTGCAGGCAGAGCCAGAGGACAGAGTCTCAAGCTGTGCCAAGGGAAATACAGGCTGGGTATCAGGAGAAAGTTTTTCACAGAAATAGTGATAAGGTTCTGGAATGGCTGCCCAGGGAAGTGGTGGAGTCACCATCCATGGATGTGGCACTGGGTGCCAGGGTTTAGTTCAAGTGTTGGGGCTGGGTTGGACTCAAAGATCTTGAAGATCTCTTCCAACCCAGTCACTCTGTGATTCTGTGAAACATCTCTGCTGGGTTATGGCTGCATGCCCTGGATTGTTACTGCTTATCTGAAACTCCTTTTTAATTTTTTCACACAAATACAACACCAAAAGAGGTGTTCTTCCTGCACTAAAAGTAGTTCACATCCAATTAATAATTGGTCCTCTAAGGGAGTTTCAAATAAGGGCTTGGACTTGATTTGATATCCCAGGCACTGTATCAAGAGGCTGAGGAACAACTTGTTCTCATTCTATGTGAGTCACATCCTCTCAGCATCCATGCACTCAGGCATTCCTCTAAAGAGGAAAAAACCCTATGCTAATTTCCAGGCATATGATTCTCCTCTGGGGTTTTTTTTGCTCTGTTTAAGATTAAGCTTTTAGAGTTATAATGGATATTGCATCATCAGGCTAGCTTTAATATGTAAAAGAAAGGCTAATTATATGCTGTTTGGTGGTGGTAACAAAAATATAAAAATCAAAGCAGTTTTCTTTATCTTGTTTTCCCTTTGAATCCTCATGGCTCAGGGAAAGTAAGGAGCTGACAGCCTTGGGCGATGAAGAAAGGCAGGATGAAATTGGCCCCTGTGCAGACCACAGGCAATAGGATTGTACACAACTTTCTCAGCATTGATACGGTCCTGCAAGTTTAATTTTCATCCTTTAAAAGCACACAGGGGCTGCAGAGACAACAGAACCCAGCTTTCCCTGCCAGGGAGAGCAGCTCAGCCCAGCCCTCACTGCTTTCCTTGGAAGTGCCTGTACAATGCTGAGCAGAAATAGCTGAAATTGGAAATGGTTGAAAATTCCACTTGCCCTGAGGCAGAGGGCTGTGCCCTGAGCACTGCCCCTCAGGTTTTGGGAAGAAAACATGGACAACACAAAGCCTGAGACCTGCTCAGCACGAGAAGGCATCTGACACATCTCCAAAGCCTGGCTCTGGTTGAGCCACCATGAAGGTGTGGACTGGAAAAGCTCTTGCAACCCCAGAGGCTTTGTCACAGTCTGGAAAGCAAAAAGAATTGGATTTTTAAGGGTTTGTTCCAACAGATTAAAAGCTAGTGCCTATTATATTTCATGTGTTCCTGAGTTCCAAAGAAATTTCAAGACTCTGCCAGCGTCCTGGGGGTTTTATTTAGAGTGCTAAGGATTCAAACTGGGCAGGCAGTGGGAGTTCAGCACTGTGGGGGAAACTCCTCTCATCTCCATGCCAATGTTTTCTAAACCAGAGCCAAAGGCAGAGCACTTAGCTGTGCATCCACCAAACACCACTGAATCGAAATATTTATCCTCTAGTTAATCACTAACACAATGGATTTGGATGTTCCTAATGCTAATGTAATGATTGAGTAGATAAATCATCCTGGCAGGATGGGCACTGCATCTCTACCCAGCACTGCGTCCATCCATACAAAACCCATACAGAATTCAAAATCTTCTCTGTATTTCCAAAATATCCATATAAATGCACCACACAGGTTGTAAACCACAAAAACTGAGATCTACATTTAAGATGTAGCTGGATGAAGAAAATAACACAGCTCCATCACATTTATGCATAAACTCACACCTCAGTAGCTTCAGCATCCTTTCCTACGTTTGAAATTATGAATAAAGAAATAGTTGTAGGGAAAATGAAAGTGAACAATGCAAAAAATAAATCTTTCTTAGATAAGGAACACAAACACACATCGTTTTGGCAGCGGTCTCTCTAAATGTAGTTTGTGTTTGTTTTGTATATTGATTTTGTAATTCCCTTACAATTCTCTATCCTAAGGTAGACAGCAAAAGTTACTTTATAAGAAAGATTTAAATGAATGAATGGAGTTGCTGGGGAAACAGAGGTATCATGCAGTTCAGGAGCAAGTGCTTGCAAGCAAAGACAGGCTGAGGGAGATCAGCAGCTTCTGTGTGCCATAAAATAAAGGTACAGACAAACCTCCTCAGAGCTGAACTAAACTACCCCCACAAAAAATGATTCCAGCCTCCCAGGGGAGCAAGACATAACCGCAGCACACGTCCTAAGTGCCTATTCGTGTAAAAGGATGACAGAGCAGGGCTGTGTAAATCCTGCTCACCTGCTTGCTCCTCATTTAGCGGGTGATTTACCGCAGCAAACTGCGCCGTGCCTACCTGAGCTCCCCGTGCCCATGGGTGTTTAATGTCCCTGTGCCAGCCTGGGGTCAGCTTTGTCATTCACGTCGGGCACCCAGGCTAATTCAGGTGCATCCCACATCCTCCCCGAGGCGCTCATTTGCCTCCTTTCACCGTGTGGATGCTTTATGCACCGCAAACTAATTATTCTGCTGTCTATCTGCCTCTCCCCAGCCCTCTAAATCGCCCAGGATTGTAAAGAGGGAACAAACAACCTCATTTCAAAGCACGGGGGAAAAAAATCCAAGTTACTCTTGCTTTGAGCTTCCATGTCACAAGTTAGTGATTTCCAGGCAGTCTGAGAAACCTCTCAAATTCAAACTCCCAAAACTCAGATTCTGGGTTGAAATACACCCCAAGTGTTTAGCTTCTCTTAGAGCATCAGTATTAAATTGATTGCCCTTCCTAATATCCCTGTAATCCTGTCTGCTCCAGGCACGCTTGTTTGGAGTGATTGAACTATGAGAAGCATTTCTGCCCTATTCCTGATAGATGTGCAGCAAAGGACAGGTCTGGCTTTCAGCTCCATAAACTGATCTTGTGACCAACTTCAGCAAATGCAACCCAGAATTCGTCCCAGGAGCAGAAATGCTGTGTCACTCTCCCATTGCAATTTTTTCCCCAAAACTCCTCTCTTTTTTAAATTAAACAAAACTTCCAGAAGCTTTTACCATCAGATCCTTGTTGCACTTTTTTTAAACTAAATGTTCAGAAATTGTACAAGCAACAGATTTTACTGCTTTTTAGAGATCAGATTATTTAGGAAACTGCACATTTAATGTACACACACTCAGTCAGGAGGCATTTTTGTGCTATTGGCTTTGTGAATGAAGAAAAGGTAGAGGTTGACTTATACTGCCAGATACCAGGAAAAATAACGTAGTTTAACTCATCATTTGACTGACTGGAAGCAAATTAGCAGGAGGTTAAGATGGCAGCTTTGATATTGTCTTCTAGTAGGAAAAGAACCATGAGAAGGAAGGTTTCCCAGCCAAACACTGATGCCAGCAGCTGACATATTTCTAAACAGCACCATCAGGAGGAGGATTTTTAATGCAAGCGCACATAATCTGTATTATTCTGAGAGAACCAAGTGCTGAACTCAGGAGGAATGTGGAATTCATGGAGCTTTAGCATGGCTGGCTCTTGCAGAGAGCCCAGTTGTCTTGAGCTGCCTTTCCACACCCCAGAAGCACAGATTATTTCACCCCAGCAGCTCAGCAACAGCCCAAGGACAAAAAGGCAGAAGCAGAGGGGGCAGAATGTGAATTTCTATTCTGCCTTCCCCACATCAGCTGGACTAAAGCCTCCAAATGCAAAGCAACCAGGATTGCAACTTTCCAAAACCACAAACAAACACACAGACCAAAAAAACCTAGCACCCCCTCCCCCCCAAAAAAGACCCAGTCCTTTACTCAACAAAGGACATTTTCACTCATACCCCACTGTATTCACTATACTGCTTCCAGGTATTTCCCTCCATCCCCTCTCAGACAAAAAAAAAAAAAAAAAAGAAAAAAGAAAAAAAAGAAAAAAAAGAAAAAAAACCACCCAACTCTGCATTCTGAAGGGATAGATGGTCTCTCTATAGGGGATATATTTGAAGTTGTTAATGCCACAGCTTTTCTTTTCAAGAAAAGGAAAAGTGGTTTTCTTCCTGTTTCTCCTTTTCCATACCAACACCGGTCCTCCTTGAAGCCTCATTTCTATTTTTTGGCCTAGTCAGTAGGGGTATTCCAGGTGTAATAGGTGTAATAATTTATAGCAATTTAATTTCAGTTCTTATATCCCTGCCTCTAGGGTACTATGTCTTCTTTTCTCGATGTGTTAGTTTGATTTATTTTGCTTTTCTTCCCACTATGATTATTTTATGATTCTTTTAGCCTTTTCTTAGCCACATCCTGTTCCTCTACCACTCTTTCCATATCCCATGCCCACTTAAAGGTGCATTTTTCTGGGCAGTGCAGATGGACCTGAGCTCTCCCACTGTGGGCCAGTTCTTACCTGGTCCATAGAACCAGAGGTACTAAAATACTCCTTAAATATATTAAATATTAAACCAGCAATAATACATGACAAAATCTTGCAACTTATCAGGGCTCAGCCAAATACATGGAAATTGAGTCTCTTCAACCTGAACAAAGTTTACACAGCAGCACAATGAATGCACACTTACTCACACATTTTAATTATTGCCACCAGTCACGTTCATTCATCACTTTCCTTGCCACCAAATATTTTCAGTGTGCAGATTACATTCATTTCAAGATATTGGGTTAAAGTGAGGCAAATGCTACTAGAGTAATGCATTTTATATTCAACACACTGGTGCCAATTACAGTGAGTTCATCTGACGTTTGTTTGAAAATTTCCCAATGTTTAGTTTTGACAAGAGACATTTCAAAGAGAAGCTGTGTTTTATTAAGCTGTACCCTTTAAGCACAAGAATAACTGCAACTTGAAAGAAAGATCGTTCTCACTACAAGCACATGAAGAAGAAACTATGAAAGGACACATCACTTAATAGCTTTAAAGTCACTTTTTACACCCTGCATTATTTTTGTTTGAACATGACTGGTGAGACATTGGTGGTTGCCTAAATTCACATCCTACACTGACACAATCAGTGAATGAATGTCCTCAATCCTCCTCCAACTGTTAGTTCTTTGAAATACCCTTTGTTCTGCTCACCATTTTTTGTGCTTATGTCTGAATTAGCAAATTAAATTGGAGAGAATAAAGCACCTGCAGACAAATTCTGAGATGTTAATGGTGAGCACTGTGCAATAGTTTGTGGTGGTGTAAATATTTAATCGGCACTCATTGGGCACATCTCCAGTGCAGACAGGAAACTCCCAAGGAACTTGTGAATGTCATCCAAATGTCTACAGACTCCTTGGAATGCTTAATCCACACTAATACTTCAGCATGGGAAAATTTAGTGTGTTTAAAGTTAACTGTGGTAATTTTCTCTTTTGCTTCAACTAAATATCTGCTCTAACTTACTACTAGGTGTATACCGATGCTCTCTTGAAAAATATCACAAAATGATTTTGCAATAAACTTCCCATACACCAGGGCTTTATTTTTAGGGTAGTTGTCATGGGCTCTTTGGGGCTTAGTGGAATGATTTCTCCTTCTGGAAAAGAGGGAATCTGTTTCCATCTGCTAATCCAGCAGAGCCACTGGATGCTGCACCTCAGCCCTGCAACAGATCCAAGAGTGAATCCAGAAACATCTGATCTTGCACCTCTGGTGAGACTGGTCCCAGCCACTCTTCTGCACTGACAGAGGCACCAGGGAACTTTTCCTGGGTACCTGCACCCAAATATGCCAGCGTGGGTAAAGGAGGCTGAGACCACCCAGCATTATGGCACTAAATAACTTTGTGTACAGACTGAGAGGTGACCAAAATCCTGCACTGTGGTACCATGCATTAATTGGCATTGCAAATTCTGCAGAAATACGTTTTTATACACAACTAATACCCATGGAAACATTTCTGCATCAGATTAAAGAGGTAGATCTACCTATCAAATTTACATACACATAAATTCTGGTTTATATCCATACCCAGATATGCCATTATCAACATGTTATTATAATTGAAACAAAGATTAGAATCACCGAGTAATAGAAGTGAAAATTAATCTTCAAGCAAGTGCTGGAGGAGCTCTAGCCATCTTTGTGGTTTCATTCCCACATCAGCCAGTTGTGAGTTCAGCAGGCATGAAGGGGAGAGTTGTTAGATTTCTGCACATAAAAGTACAAAGGCACTAAGCGACCACAATTTGAGATCATGTAAAAGCTTTCATGAGATTTTTAATTCCAGATAGTAGACATGAAAAGCTGTTGTTATTAACCATTTTTCATTATTAAAGGTCTCTTCATCCCTGAGTGAGCAAGTGGCATTGACAGTTGTGCATTAGTCTCAAATGACAACAAGCCCATCAATCTTGCAGGGCTCCAAAGAAGAAAACCCGTCAGGATTGGCAGGAAATAATTAATAGCATGAAAATAAAATAATAATAAAATAGAATAAAAATAAAATCTTCCAAGGAGAAAACACAACTCAGAAATTTAGCTCAAAACAGTATCACAAAACCGGGTTATTTTGGATGGGGCGTAGAAAGGCTGAGGGAAGAGCCAAGAGCCAGATTTGAAACAATAAAACATTTACCAACAGAGTCACATATCCAGTGAGATTTTGGTTAAGATCTTTCTGTACCTTAATGTACCCACATTTATGTCTTTATGTTTCCTGCTTCCAGTTTCCTCAGAAAATGCAGAAGTTCAGCAGGTGCTGATGGAGAGTTGCAGGGCTGAGATCATCTCAGTGTCCTGATTTTTAGTCTCTCTCCATGGGTTTTTACACCTAAAATTAACTTTAATATATACTTATGCCACCTTTAGAGCCAGTCCTCTAAAGCACTGAACATAACATGTGACAGGCTCAGCATTTCCAGCTCCCAGGAGAAAAAGGCCATTATCCCTTCATTAAAAAAACCAAAATAATTCTTGCAGAGTGTGGTTCTTCATCAGTTAACTGATAATTACATTGTGGGAGACTCAGCTCCAAACCAGCAGCATGGTCTTTGTGACTTGCTCTTTTCTCTGGACTAGATGTAAGAATACAGAATATGCCAGCCAAGATGTGGTTTTTATGTTCTCACAAAGCACTGCCAAGCATTCATCTCTCTCCTGACACAGCAAATCCTGACAAAAGCACATTCCATCTGGAAATGGACAGAATTAGGAGTTTCCACCAGCCTCAAACTGAAGGACCAGATTCTTTGAACAAAACGAGTTTGTTTTGAGGAGCTTGTTTCACAGGTTGGGATTCAGCCTCCATGTAATTCTGATTCAAGCCTTGTACCATAACAGGTATAAGTAAAACAAAGAGTAACCGGGCAGTGCCATTTGCAGGGCACATCAATATTTCATACAGTCCTTAAAGCCACAATTCCCCACTGGAAGATGTGGCCAACATCAGAGAATTCCACCTCTGAGGCAGGGAATGCAGCCCTGGGATTTAGGGGCTGTCCTGCCAAGAAGATCCTTCTCATTCTGCAGGGTGCAGCTAAAATTCCTGACAGCCCCACAAGTGGGACAGTGTTCAATTACATTGAATTTTAACCTTTGTGCTCCCTGTCTGAGGATAAAGCTGGTGTTTCCATAACATTTGAAATAAGAAGCTCTAAAGGGCAGCAGAAATGTCTGCTCTACCAACAGGCTTCTGTTGTACACTCTTCTCATTTTGGGGGTGACAAAGTGTTTGGTTTAACTGCTTCTTCTCTTTGGAACTGACCTGAGAGATTAAACTAACATGGGAGTATCAGTAACACACTTGTAGGCTTCTGTGAGCCTGAAGGAAAAGCTGCCACTGTCACCATCAGCTTTCTAAAGATAAAGCTAATAGCATCACTTCAGTCATTCTTACAGCTCCAGAGGACAAAATAAAGGTCAGTGGTTCAAAAAAACCTGATGGGGAAAGGTGGAAACCAGGCTGAAAGATCAATATAAATTGAGCTGAAAAGACTGGCTTGGATACAAAGCAAATGTTGGTAAATATCAGCCAGTATTTGTTTAGGAATAGGTTTAATACATTATGCATGCATTCATCATGATAGTTTTCACCCTAAAATCTGCATTCCTTGCACAAAGCTTGGACATAGGATATTGGGAGAATCTGAAAGCTGAAAAGATTAATCTTTTATATTAGATAATCTGAGATTAAGTGGCTCTGGAAACAAGCTAAACCTGCTGCAAAGTAACCTCAGAAGTATTTGTCCATATCACTGAAACTCCATTCAGTTCTTCAGAAGTAACAATCTGGTTCTGGTGACAGCCACAGCTAATGTGTGTGGTTGTTGGCACAAACGACATTTGGTTGTACAAACCTACAGCCCTTCCCTGGCCACAGTCAAGAACACAAATGTTCTTTAAGATCAGTGCCCTACTCATTACTCCAATTTTCCAGGATGTGATGAACAGCTCCACATTGGCTGTTTTCCTCCACACTGTCCCTTGCCAAGGCAGGTCCATGTCCCCCTCAATCTTCTCTCCCAAACTCTCCCAACCCAGCTGCCCCATCTGGTCCTGTCTGTGGGGGAAATAAATAGCAAAATAAATGTCATCTCTGACTGATTTTACTGTCAATCTCAAAAATATGCACACATTTTAATCTCTTTAGGTTGATATCTACCACACACTTCCTTAGGATATAAGGACTTGATTGTGTCTTGGATTTCAGAGGATCATGAAAGGGCTTTAGGAAAGAACAGCTCTTCCTTCCCTCTCTCCCCCAGTTGAGGTTAATTGAGAAAGAGCTCAAGGCAAGAACTGAAAGTGTGTTTAGCATCAGTCTTAGGGAGTTTCTGATAAGAACCTGATTGTCTGGAGGGGCCTTCCCCCCCAGGATACACTGGTTTTTTGTATGGTCTTGGATCCAGTGGTATTTGCTAAAAAAATAAATTTCGACTAATTCTACTGATTCGATACAAACTTCAATGAAGATATTGTGGGATGAAATGTATTCTAATTAAGCATTTTTAAAAATTAAATTAGGGGTTTCTAAGTGTGGTATTAAAACTTGTGAAGTGTTTTACAATTTACATGGTTCTTGTTCTCACCTTTTCCAACATGATGGCAGAAACATCTCTGCACTCCTGCACTCCTTTCCCATGGCCATGATTTTGGTACATGTGTCAAATCCTTCACTGCAGCTCAAAGCTGACACTGCTCTGATAAAGGCAACTGGGATCTGGTCAGTGCAAGGCAATCATGATTCTCAAAACAAGGGAGCAGATGCAATACAAAAGATGAGCTGATGAAATACTGAACCACCACTCAAAAAATTACTACAAAGTTGAAAAATAGAATATAAAAAATAGGGAAAAACCTTGAAACCTTACATTTTAACCAGTTCAAATTCTGATATAATTTTGTAAGTGTGTCTCACTTCCAGGACACAGCCAAATTTTCAGTCTAAATCACGAAGTGGTCTAAGCTTTGATCCCTTTAACTTTCTCACAATATTCAGTGCGACTACACAAGATAAAATAAAATGCAAACTAACAATGCACCAGGTTACAAAGAAATTGGCATTTCTGCAGCAGCAAAGGAAATTTTACTGGTTCCCTTTTGTGCTGTAATAGCACCACTCTCAGACATTGCCAAGAGGATCGTGGGGGTCATCAGAGTGGAACTTGTGACAAATATTGCAAATGGAACAAGAGCAAACACGTTGTAACAGCAGAAAAAAGTGAGCAGGACTGTTTCACTCAGAGATGAGGTAAAACGAGCCATTTATCTGGTGTTTGGAGTGTGACCCACACTTTGCTTGCAGGAGTGCAGGGGATGCTGAACTGGAAAATAAAACTGAATGCTCAGTTTGGTTCTCCCCCCTCCAGCTAGAAACTGTAGAAAATGGAGGAAAACTGCAGGAAAGGAGAATAAATTTTAAAAGATATTACCTGCTCTCTGTTGAGCTATTGATAAAAGAGGTCACGCCAATTACGGAAAAGCACAGGTGCAATTTTGCATGTTGTACATTTTTTGTCAAATGGAAGCGCCCAGTCTGACAACACTGAAGGGAAAAAGAGGCAGCCAGGATAAATGTTCTCCTGCCTCTGCATGGCTGCTGAGGGGGAAAGAAGCACTCCATGTGCTCTGAGGAGATACAGATGATGTGATGTGTGCTCCTTCTCTCCCAGCAAAGGGCAGGAAAACCAAGGTGAAATCATCTTGCAGTCCCTGGCAGGGCATTCAACAAAATGCACCCAGAAAATAGCAGTGGGGCTGATTATACACTTATAGGGTTCAGACCCTGCCTGGGACAGTGTATTTCCACATCTCATAGTCTAAGCAGAATTTATGGCTTAAAATTGTTCAAATCTTTTTGCCGGCCTATAAATACCATATTATTTAAAAAAATATTAAAACATGACTGCTGCCAGAGAACCAGTAATAATGCCTCTTGAGATTTATGGGATACTAAAACGCCAAAAAAATCCCAGACAAAACCCCAAACCCCATCTCTTACTGAAGAAACACATACAGGAGGAATCAATTGCTTTCCTGCCAGAAACAGGACATGAACTGGACTGGACTTCGGGTTAGAAGGTTACCTAATGTATTTCGTATATTCACTGTGATACTAAGGTGTGTTTAAAATTCCGATTTGCAGCCCACAGTACTACAGAGTTGTTCTTCCTTCCATATGGCCCTGAAGTGCATTGTAAATTATGGTCATCCCTTCTCCCTGCTCCCAAAATTAATTATCTGATAAATAGAGTTAATACCCATGGCTGCTCTGCAACAATCTCTGTGATGGATTTGTGTTTGGGGCACTGCAGAGGGCCTTGACAAGACACAGACACCATAAACACTTTGATTTTGTGACTGGATGGGTCACAAAGAAAGCCCTGCAAGGGGCAGGAGCAGAAGGGCTCTCCACCACTCCTGCTGGATTTGAGGATCGACAGTCTCATGTCTGCAAGCCATGAAGCAAAGTGACAGTGCAGCTCCAAATGTAAATGTAAATACCAGCTCCAGCAGCCAGAATATTGCCTCTCAACAGAACCAGAGCCAAAGGTGTCAGGAAGAAATGTGCATGAGCATCAGTGCACAGCCACTTTTCCACTCTGATGGCCTGGCACACAGGCAGCTGCTTCCAGATGCTTTGGATGGCAGAAGACAGAAAGAAAAACAGGTGTGTGTTTTCCACAGTAAATTAGCATGTGAGGAAAAAGCAACAGCAATCAATAACAGAGCCCAAAATGAAGTGTCTGAACTACCACGAGTTTTCTCAGTATTTCAAATTATGCCAAGTAATTAATGCTGAAAACAGCCTCTGGTGGGCTCTTCTCATTTCAAAAAAGGAATGAGAAGCAGAAAGGTAAAACAAGTGAGAGTTCAATACTAGAGAGAGACCAAATTCAGGTAGCAAGGCTTCTGTTCTCAACAAGAAAAGACTGTCCTGTGATGCATTTACAGCTAACTTAACAAGGAAAAAAGACTTTTTTTTTTTTTCTCTCCCTCCATTTAAATGTTGTGCTGGTCTGTGGACATGGAGATATTCACTACAAAGCACAGGTTGGAGTGGAGAAAACAAAACATGCAGTTTTGTGATTGCCAGTTCCTGCAGACAGATCCTCAATGATAAAACCACAACTTGTTCCTTCACCATGGCCAGGGAATTGAGCTGTGCCCTGTCTCACCAAAATACCCAAAGGCAAAACTTCACCCCTTTAAATTCCTGCTCCCACTCCTTTTTCCCCTGAAGCTGTTCTTGGGGAAGCTGAAAATGTAAATGCAGCCCTGAAGCAGCAAAGCCAAGCAGCAGAAGGAGTCCAGGCTCCATCCCAGCACTGCTGCCAGGCACTGACAGCAGGACAGATCCCTTATCTGCAGCAGGAAATGAACAGTGCCCCCAATAACTTGAGGGGTCTCTTGCAGTAGATGACAGTGATGATTTAGCAGTTTGTTATGGCAAGTCTTGCAGCATTTAATTGCATTTAGACAGACAAATTGGAGGAGCTCCTCACTGCACTGAGCAGTGTTTCTTATGGACACTTAACAGCTCCCTGTTTATTTGCAAATAGGTTTTGCTTCAAGAAGCTGGATGAAAGTAAAACCTTTTCTGAGGCAGTCAGGGCTGTGGGTTTATCCACAGATCTAATGGAATTAGGATATAACAATGCAGAGAGACAAAACATTTTTGTTCATCATGTAAAAGAAATAAAATCATTCCAAGGTATTTGACTCTTCAACCTTTGGGAAAAAAATCAAATCTGAGTAACCAATACAGACCAGAGCCTTTCCAATCCAAAAGACCCATATAAGCCAGGAGTTAATTAGTCACAATTTCTTTCAGTCAGTAGGCCAAGTTACAGTCACCCTTCAGGTGTTTGAAGAAACCAAGGGACACAAGAGTGAGAGTGCTCTGCATTTGGAGGATTTAGGACCACAGGAAACATAAAATTGCTCTTGCTGCAAAATAGCCTGGAGCCTGACTGACATTTCTGCCATCCCCAGACCCATGGGTGATGTGCAATATCTTCTGCATCTCAGACTTTTGACCTTTTGTCACAGATCAAAGACATACCAGATATTTTCTTTGGAACTCAGGCCACTGGCAGTTAACCCAGCAGCTCCATGTGCACCAATAAACCACACCCTCAAGTGCCACATCCACAACTTCTGGACACTTCAGGGATGGTGACCCCAGCACTTCCCTGGGCAGCCCATTCTAGTGCTTGACAACCCTTACAGTGAGGAAAGTTTTGCTTAAATCCCATCAAGACCTCCCCTGGCACAACTTGAGGCCATTTTCTCTGGTCTTGTCACTTGTTATCTGGGAGAAAAGACCCAGCCCCACCTGGCTACAACCTCCCTTTAGGAGCTGCAGGAGACCCCCTGAGCCTCCTTTCCTCCAGGCTAAACACCCCCAACCACTCTCATATGATTTGTGCTTCAGTCCCCTCATCAGCTTCATTACTCTTCTACAGAAATAATCTTTTATTGTTTCCTGTGAAATTCATGGAAAGAAAAAAATGCACATCTGGGTTTTGGAAGCACTGAAATGTCACCTACAGTTGAAGTGACTGACATGAAATTTTGTGTTATTACTTTACTCCTCCAGCTGTACAGTAGAGGGTAAATGCTATGATGGCACCTGCATAATGTAGACACACAAAATATGTCACAGTGAATCAAAAGCCTTAAAGGAAACCTTTTTTCAGGGTCAAATGTGTTTGAGTATCTCTAATGTAGAACAGAAGAACGTAAACAGGCATGAACTGTTATATTTCTGAAGGGTTTTTTCATTCACTTCTCTTTGCATTGTGGGCATCAATCCCAGAACATAAAAAATAACTAGAACAAAGGAAAAATAGTCCAACAAAAAAGGGAGCTTCAAAGGGATGATATGCTTCACACTCAGCTCTAAGATACATCACTGTTGGCAGATCAATATTGCCAATTTCCATTTGCACTCCCATTCCAGACAAAGGGAACTCTTCTAAAAGTTGCCCTCAACAAGAAAGTCAAAGATACAACTCTGCAACACTCAGTTCATTGTCATATTAAGACAAAAAATGAGTGATGCCCAGTGCTCACTAAGGCCTGGCCTGAGAAGGCAGTGGCAGGGTGACACACAAGGATCCTCAGCACTCCTCTACTCATCCAAGAGCTGGGGTGGCATGGACATCATGCCACCATTCAGGTACAAACCTACTCTTTCCCTTTTCTCCAAAATCCCCCATATTCTTAGTCTGTGTTTTTAACTTTCTGGAGGAGAAAACAGACTCCCCAGCCTGATCAATTACATTTGTAGAAGTCTGGGCATGTTGAGCTGCTGAGACAGATATTCATAACCTCAGAACTGAAAATAGAAACCCAAATATCTTTATTGTTGGTTGAATTAAAAAGCTTATGGGTAATTTATAATTAGATGAGTATTCGGGGTTTTATAAAACAAAAGCCATAAAGTTCAAACCTTAAACACAGACCTCACACCCTGGAGATGAGCTGACTGACAATCTCTGAAGCAGAGTTTTCAGCTTGGTGGCTCTGCTCTGCACCTGAGAGTTGTGCCAAGCAGCCATGTGCAACAAAACTGAGTCAGGAGCTCTTTCCAGGAAAAGCACACACAACTCGAGGACAAAAGCAAATCCAAAATGTTGGAGTTGAGCTGGTACTCGAGCAATACCAGCCCTTTGTCCCTGCACACCCTGTCTGCTGTGCCCCCCTCCTTCTCAGCAGTTCATAAGGAAATACCAGATGTCAAGCAGGATTTATTACAGACTCTCTATATGATTAAGTTCCTTCTCAGCTTCAGGCAAGGCAAAATTAATTTGACTTTAAAACAAAGCAAATGTTAGTCTAATATGTGCATGTTTTCTGCTCTTTCCTTAGAGAGCAGAGCCTGGGTTTCACAAGCAGCTGAGATTCCTTCTGAAACCAATAGGCATTGATTGATTAATCACTAAGGATTTATTGCTCAGTGAACAAATGATGACACATTATCTCAAAGAAATGGAGCAAGTGGTGCCTGTGGAGATGTATCTGATGGGCAAACAACAAGGATGGGACTTGCATTCCTGCAAAAGGGTATCTATTATTTTAGCAACGTTATTTACACGGGGATTCAGGCAGAAGAAAACCTGTTTTCATTTGATTATTTTTAATTTTTGGAGTTTTGTAAGTGCAACCAAATTTCTATTTCAACACAAGTTCAAAGCTGTATTCAAATTTTCAGTAAGCAGTGCCCAGAAATAGAAATGCTTGAAAAGACACAGCAAAAATGGCCAGTTCTTAATCACTGTGAACTCAAGGAATTAGCTCATTGGATTTTTGTGCTGCATTGATCATGTAACCCTAATTACAACCTTGATTTAGACCTTCAGTTTCTTGGTTATATGAGTTAGCAGCTAATTATTATTTAAGTGTTAATTATCCTAAGCCTATACACATTTACTAAAGTCAGCAGACTCTCTTCCTGTAGATCTAAAGAAAGCATTTTGTCCTGAAGTGTTAGCTCTCTGTTTTAGCTGGACTTTGCCATCCATTAAAGATGGAAAATTGGAGCTCAGACCCTCAGATCCTTCAAAGAGGCCACACATCTCCCCTGGGAAAGGTGAGGACAGAGAGCAGGGTTCCACTCACAGACTGACCCCAGTGCAGCAGGGATAAACACAAGGATGTTCTGCAACCCTAAAAAGACATGAAATACAGAGAGAAAGAGGCAGCTGGAGGGCCTGAGCTGTGTCTGTGTGTGCAGAGCAGCCCAAACTCCCCCTACCCTAATCAGCCCAGGTGATCATATCAGGACATGGATTCATCCATTTGCAACACAACTTGGGAAAAAATTGAAACACCTCCACTCATCATTATTACAATAATTTTTCTAATAACAAATAATCTTAATGACAAAATTATATAATGGTCTCAATTGTAACACACCACTTTTCAGCTATAAAACTATAAGGCAACAAAACGTTTTCTGCAGCATTAATGGGCTTTCTTGGACAACTTATGTTTCAATGAAATATTAATTCTTGATCATTTGTCATGTGTTAATTAGGAGAATAAGCTCTAGGAAGTCTCGCTTACCATGCAAATGTTAATTAGGTCATAATTTATGTTAAGCATTTCTAAGTATAGGAGCACCAGAATCATATATAGCAGCAGATGAACTTAAGGAAAAAACCCCTGCATTTGCAAGAATTATTTTTCTATTTAAGTATGAGAGTTACTACGCCTTATTAAACACCAAAGAACCTGTATTTATTTAATTGCCCAAAGTCTTCTCTACACTTTCACCCAGAGTCACAACTGTCTCTGGCCAGGTATGATGAGAACCTGGGAGCAGATGGTGAGGTCACTTTGCAATGCAACAACTCAAGTGCCATGGAAGTCCTAGAAAAAATAATGGTTTCAATTCACATTGGAGTCAAACACACAGCCCTGCAGAAGCAGGAATTCTGGTTCATCAGGGGGTGCTGGAGCTCTCCCCTCTGCAGTCAACAACAACAGCAACACTCCTGGAGCCACCTCTTGCTTTACAAGTGACTCAATGTGGCACTTCCCAGTGAGAGGGAGAAAGCAGCTGAGAAATCCAGGGGAATCCTCCTCAGCCTTTGTCCCACTGCTCCCTTCAGAAATGGGGACACAAAAAAAAAATGTACAGGATGTGGCTTTTCAAATCTGAGAGGAAGGAGCATCCTCCAAGCTCCAGCTCCTCCTCAGAGATTTTCACTTTTTTTTCTTTTTGCTGTGCACAGGCCCAGCTCCTGTAGCATGATTTTGCTTTCTGGTGAAGAAGCAGGACCTGCCTCTGTCCAGGGCACATGGACAGCATTCAGGCTCATTGCTCCTTGCTGGCCCATCACCTGAGAACACTCCAGTGCTGCAGCCACTTTGAGGCAGCACAAAAATCATCTCTGCTCTGGCATTTTCTGTGGAACAACCACTGAAATAAACAGCTGCAATGACACACTGTAGTGGGATGAAGATAAATTTATTTTGCTGTTTCCACACTCCCACAATTTTTACACCTCCCCACACAAATCTGCCCAAGCTGCTTCCACTTTGTTGGTATTACCAAAGGAAGAAAAATAGCACTAGGCTCTGGAGGGAATACCAGCATCAACTCCCCCTGCTTCACTTTGAAGGCCAACATTAACTGTTATTTTCATTTGTTGAACTGCATTTCAATTGATTTTTTTTGGGTTGTTTTTGTGGTTTGATTTTTTTTCTTTTTAAAGGGGAAAATCATTAAATGATACAGGAGTTAACAAAACAGATGCAGTTTCACTTGAAGTCATATGTCAGCTCTACCTTCTCCAAGCTATTTCTAAAGTAAACAATGTCAGGTTAGGGGAAAAAAAAAAGATAGTTCAGCCATAACATCTGACACTTTGGGAGGTAGAAACATAATAGTTCTGAAAAAATAGTACAGAAGGAATATATTTAAGTAAGTTTTGCTCTTTTTTAGTGTGGTGTAAGACACTCACCCTAAAAAGACAAAGTGGGAAAAACAGAGAAAGCAGCAAAAGTACCAAGGGGAACCAAGGGCACTTAACCAATTGAAACACTAAATTTCCAGCAGGTACAAAAAAGGGGAGGGACACAGGAAAGCACAAACATTAGCAGATGACATGGAAAGACCAATCACTTATTCACCATTCTTCATAATGCAAAACTGGTGAAATGCATTAAATAAATGCAACACATGTCAAACTGATTTAGATAGGTTGGTGTAATTGCTCTATGGCACAATTACTGGCATTTTACAGCAGTAAAGATATGTACTTTAATGCACAGCAATTACTTGGCTCCAGGTCACTACACAAGCTTGAGCTATGTTAACAAGAGGCGTAGAAAACTGGAGGGGAAGCAGGACTTTGTATCATAGGAAGGAATTCCTTCCTGCAGAGGAAATAACTCGTGGTGTGGCCTCTGCATCCAACAGCAGGTCCCAGATCCACGGCAGGAGCAGGGTCTGAAGCCCAGAAGCTGCTGGCTCTGCACCTGCCCTGAGGGACACCCTGTGAACATTACAGATAAACCAGCAGCTGAGCTGCTCCAGTGGGGACAGAAACCCCTGGCCCTGCTCAGGACACCCCAACAACCCCACCCTGTGCCCAGGAGCATTGTCCAAACCCTCCTGGAGCTCTGGCAGCCTCAGGGCTGTGCCCAGCACCCTCTGGGGTAGAACCTTTTCCTGATCCCAACCTCCCCTGTACAGCTCCAGCTGCTCCCTGGGTCCTGTCCCTGATCAGAGGGCAGAGCTCAGTGCCTGACCCTCCACTTTTACCCTGTGAGGAAGTTTTAGACAGCTTTGAGGTCTCCCATCAATATCCTCTTCCCCAGGCTGCAAAAGTCCTGTGACCTCAGCTGCTGCTCTGAACTGATGGCATAATGTGTGCTATTCACTGCAGCAGTTTAAACCCTTCAGCTCTCGGGAAAATCCCTATTTCACATTTTTTTCCTTAAAAACAGGGCACAGCTAATAATTATTATTTCAGTGGAGATGAGCACAGCACAGAGCACTCTGTTTGGAATATCACATTTAAATCACCCTGTACACAGTGACAGTGTTGATCTCAAAGCCCCTCAGGCCAAAATAGCTTTATTTCACACTGCCTATACATTTTTCAGGGCAGAGATGCAATCAATACACACAAAGCAGTCCAAGGAACCCAAGAGGAACAAGAATAGTTTTTGTGGAATTGATGTTGCCATGCATCCATTAGCCTCACTCAGTAATTAGGAAATTAAAAGTGTCTCATTGCTCCCCTCTACTGAAGGTCACCCTTGAGGCCCTAAAGTTGGGTTTAGATGCTAATTAAGAGTTTGCTGACTGCTGCCAGGGCATGGGCTACAAACACCAGCAGAAATCCTGTTTTAAATCCCTGAATTATTATAAACAAATTCATGTCCCCTCTCCACAGGGGATATTTTCAGGAGTACCTAAGCCTCAGGTTTATCACCACAGTTTGTAGGGCAATAGCCTGGCTGTGCACATGTATTTCACTTTAATAACATCTTCCTTCTTTCAGAGAGTAAAATTTGGTTCAGATTAATAAACCAGGGCACTCCATATTATGCACACTCACAGGCATAAGTGAGTCAATCAATAGCAAATTTTAGCTACACCTTCTAACAATTTTTGCTGATAGTTTAGTTCATTAACAAAATCTGAGAAACATAGCACGAACACAAATGTGTGCAATTAAGATAACGCTTAAAATACTGAATTTTGGTCTTATGAGCCCCTAGGATGATATAATAGCTTAAAAATAGGCTATTCTGAACACCTGAGTGCAGAAAGCAGATTTGCAATCAGCACATGTGATACTGAAGCAACACAAAGTGTGCCTGGGCAGCAGGGTACCAAATCAACCCCGTGAGTGTGTCCTGATGCAGCTGTAGACTCCAACCAGGACACCTCTGTGCTCTTTGCTCTGTGTGGACATGCCCAGAATCATTTTATGAGAGGGGGATATTCAGGGTGAAATGAATCAGAGATCTTGAGGCAACTTTGAAACTAAATGCCTGAAAACTCATGGCTGAAATGCCCAGAAAGCACAAACCTGCATTTGGGTACCAAACCACTCTGTCCCAGGAGATGTCTCTGGAGATCAGAAAAAGTCACCTGAGTTTAAGAATAATTTCTTATTCTAAGTACAGGCTTTGAAAGATAGATAAAATTACTTTCTGCAGTAATAGGTAAATTATTACAGAATATCAGACCAATTGCTACATCTAATCCCTTGATGCCAAAGGGGTTTGGTGCTTGGAAAGGGTACAGAAGGTGCTGTGGGAATGAGCAACATGAAAACCTGCCCAGTGCAAGGCACACAGCAAAGCAAGTGCAACACAACAAATGGGAAATAAATCTGCCGGGAACAGACAAAAATACCTAAAAAATCAAACCAAGTAGTCTGATGGAAAAGGGGATACCAGGACAGAGGGAACACAAGGCACAGGCTAAGGACAATCAGACATCAGCACAGTGTAACAAAACCTACAAAAGGTAGAAATAATCACAGCATGAAACAAGAACCTTAATAAGACTTCTGGCTGCACATATAAACTTCAACAGCTGCATCTCAGATGGCTCATGCAGCATGATTCAGACACAGCCAGGGTAACACAGGCTGAAGAAGATACTCAAGTTACAGGCAGGGTGAAATTATTTACAGTGGACAACACTGAAAACTGAGATCTGACACAATGATGAGTCCTGCTACTGCTGTGACAAGAGAAGAACTTTGTTCTGACTGTATTGTGTCAGACTAAAAAGCCAGATATCATGGACACCAGATACACATTTTAGTGCAGGCATAACTAGGATTTGCATTAGAAATACTAGGATTTGAATAGCTAGATTACACTGATAAATGAAGATTATAACCTAAAAAGTTATTCACATATATCTCCAGTTTATTAGCTGTCAAAGTCCCTAATTTGTTTGTTTGAATCCCACCACATGTTGATTTGTGAAGAGTCTGGCACATTGCAAAGTGGTTCTGTAGCTCTGGACTCTATTTGAGATCACTGCATCCTTCCTCCCTTTCTGACCACCCAACACTCCCTTGCCACCTGCACACCGAGTCCCACACCACACTCCCTCCTGAGGACCTGAACAAAAGCTGCCATGACAAATTTTCTCCCTCGGTGGAAGAGATTCATTTTGCCCTGGGTAGGATGAAATCCTGATTAAGCATTCACTCCTCTCTCTGATGGGTCACTTGGCTCATCCGAAATCCCTCCCATGAGCCATCAAATTTCATCTGGTACAGAGTCTAAAGCTGCTTTTCTATATAACCCTGGAGCAGGTATCTACTGCCCTGAGTCTTTTGGGCAGTGCTGGTAAAGTGCCACTGAATCAACGTGGTCTAACTTGGTGCCTCCATTGTGCTGGTGGAGTAAGAGGAGGATGAAAACTCAACTAAGATCCAACTGCTTGTTTTGGAAAGATTTTCTCCTATACAAGACAATCAACTTCTTCCATCCCCTTTTTCTTGGCAGTTTTGTGAGTCTGAGTTACAATATTTGCACCAGCTCATCATTCCACGAGCTTCTGAATACAATTCCTGCTTTCCGTGGGTCATATTTTCATACTGACAGGACAGGTTCTGAGACACAAATAAACAGAAAAACCTACAAGAAACACTAAAAATACTACACTAAAAAATTACAAAGAAGAATGCAGATGATGGTCAAACCCACTCAAAAAAAATTAAGGGTCACAGTATTTCACTTGAAAATTTCAACTAAAATTAATTATCTGAGTAACTATTTTTTATTTGCATTTTCTCTAAGTATTTTTAAGTACATTTTTTCCCCTCAAACAGAAGCCTAACAAGGCAAGTCTGAACTGATTTAAGAAGATGTACTTTCATTAGCAGGTGATTTACTACAGCAGAATGTGTGTTAGATCCAGCAGTAAAGGCAAATTAATTGAACCAAAAATACTTTAGGAAGAAGCAATCTGAGTTATCAGGTGTTAGTAATCAAAAAAGATTAATACAGGGATATTCATGACCTCTACTTGTAAATAAACATGAAGAAAATTTTCTCCCTTCAGAAAATGAATTCAAGAGAGCCTCGGAAACTGTAATTAGTATTAATTTAGCTGATTGTACACTTAGACAAGATGTGCATAAAATGGTTTCAGACTTTAAGGGAGACAGACAGCTACATACACCAATTAACAGATTTTTAAAAGACCTGGAGATAAGTAATTAATTAGAGGAACACTGGCAATAAAGGAATTCCGAGAAATTGGTGCCTCTGCAGCCAGGAGCCAGGGAATCATTGGAAAGGGATTGTGGAAGGGCAGGAGGGGGAAGATCCCCTCTCTGCAGCCCTGTGCCAGCTCCAGGAGCAGCAGGGACCAGCTCACCCCCACTGAACTGGGCACAGGCACTGAGATAATTGGGAATTTTCTGGGAGGATGTTTGTGTAACCTGGCAGCACACATTCTGTACAGCTGAAACCTTCTGAGGAGGAGCCACTTGGGGTTTTGATGGGAAGGAGTTGCTGAGGAACAAGGCAGGTTTTGGTCAAAGGCACAGACAGCAGAGCCCCTTGTCAGGGCACTGCCCTGGCCCAAGAGCAGCAAAAAAACCTCTTAATTCAGGCCAGGACATAACTGTGAACTCCCCATGCCCAACCTCACTGCACCACCTCCCCTCCCTGACCTCGAGGCCCTTCAACAATAGGTGGATCTTTATTTTGTTCCATTCTGCAACAAAACCTCTGAAAGCTGCCTTTCATCTTGCTTTGAAGTAGGTATTTTTAATGAACTGTTTACCAGCCAAGTCTAATTGCGCAGCATAACTAGTGCAACTTGAAACAGCGCTCAGAACTGCTCTAGAGATGGGAAATGACTACAAGCCAAAAATTGCAAGGGGGAGAAAATGAAAAACTTCTTTTTAAAAAGGCTCCTGATGTCAGCGAATCTGTCATTCCTCCTACTTTACAAAGTGTATCTTTGTTCATGATGAAATCTCTTTGCATTTACCAGCCCAAAACAGATTTGCTTTCTATTCCAACAGCCAAAGACCTGTCTGGGCTGCAGATACCAACGAGTGTCATAATGACACAAAAATGTAATGTAACAGTTGTAACAAAACCAAATCTAAGGAATGGCAGGGTTTTAATATTTCAATAAGGTTAAAGCACGAGTGTTAAATTATTTAGGTTCAGGAATAAGATATAAGCACTAGAGCAATATCACATCCATACTCATATATCTTTACACATGTAGAGGTGATATCTATGTGATAAATTGCTGGAGTGTGAGGTAAATTAATTTACTATGCACTTTGATCACAACACCCTCTCCTGGCCTACTAATCCATTTCCCAGCAGACTTGGTCTTATATCCCAAATCACAGAACACTTTCACTGCTGCCATTAAGAACAATGTTTCATAGTCTACCTCTCTTTTTCTCCTCACAGGTGGGGAAGTTTCCCTCCTTGAAAAAAATAGGAAATATAAATTAAGTTATGGGAAAGCATACAGATGAAATCTTTATATCCTCCACTCTTTTATATTGTGTACCTATATAAGAGACTTATAAGGAGAAAACTTCTTCATATACTGACAGCTGGGCAGGATGCTGTGATGTTGGCATGATTCTGGTGGAAGGGGAAAATTAATAAAATCCAGATATTTAACTCTTCAACTGGAATGATTTAATATTGCCAATAAAGAAATAATATATATCTATATGCAGAAAAGCACTAAAAGTTAAACCTGATCTACAAATGTGCTCATAATTTGATATTTTAGGGCTATAGACTATTACATGATAAAAATGATAATTAATATACCTATCACTGCCAGAAATGTGATGAAAGCAAAATGAACAAGAAAAGTAAAGAAAGCCTGGCACTTCCTTGAATCCCCAGTCACAGCCAGCAGGAGCAAGGAATCCCTGGAGCACCCTCTCCCTGCCAGGCTCTGAGCATCCCACACAGGTGAGCTGCTGCCAGGATGGAGCTCCCAGTGGGGGCAGATTCACCCCTCTGCCCACCAGGCTGGCAAACAGCTCTAAATCCAAATTATGATCTACCACAAAGCTGAACAAACCATAAACTCAGGTGTTATTTACTGGAAGATCACCAAGTAGATTGATTTCATGGATTTGCAGCTTTTGGACCTTGCCACACCTACAGAAGGGCACAGTGCCTGAAACCCCCATGGAAGAAATCCATGTGTTTGTGGGGAATGCAAAGCAATAACTGAGCTGGATTGCAGTAAAACTGTGGATGCAAAGCTGGGCTATGGTCATCCAAGCACTACCTTCCCCCAGTTTGTCATGGCTTTGTTTACAGCATGAGTTGCACTTAGCCAAATATGAAATATTGACAGAAAGAATCATGGCAGATTTAAAAGACACTTTGAGCATTCTCTGCACTTGAGTTGATGGATATGCTTTAGAATTTGTTACAGGAGTCATAATTCAAAATGTAATAAGAAAAATATTTCTAGAGAAGAACAAAGGCAGAGTAATTGATACTGGTTTCAGGTTTCATACACTTATCCTTTATAATTTTAAGTAGTTCATTTAGAAAACCTATCCTTGTGAGCACTGAGGTCTGCCCAGCTGTGAACCAGAGCACAGAATATAAAATAAAAATATTAGAAGTATAATAGATAACAAAACAACAAAAAATCAGGGAATTTGAGTGAGTGATTTTACATAATGAATGGCAGCAGCCCTGTGCCTGCAATGGCACCTTTTCAAGCCCCAGGTGAGCAGAGTCTTTGCCTTTGCCTTGTGGAGGCAGAAGCATGGGCAGTGCCTGTCCCACTGGGGCCACAGCCCAGCACTGGCAGCTGCCAGAGCTGTGCCCCAGGACAGACAAAGCCACCCTGCTCTGGGGGCACAGGGAGGAGGAACATGGAAAACCAGCTGTGCTGAGCTCCTGCAGTGTGGGGCAGCTCTGACACACCTTGTCCCTGCAGCTGCAGAGAGAAACCTTCAGGAATTCTCTCAGGGATTAGGGAGAAATCTGGAGAAGGCAGCAGCATCCATTTCCCGTGGCCAGGGCAGCACAGGGATTTTGTGCTGTCCCTCACAGTGCTGTTCCCACTGCTTTAGTCCATGACAAGCTGTGGTCTCAGGGGAAACATCTTGTTCCAGACTGGCACTTGGACAATGAGGAAAGATGCTCTCAGCAACAGCAGGACTGAAAACATTTCAGTCTTCATCAAAACCAGCAGGAATGCAGCCAGACCCCAAACCCTTGTGAGTGTTTGAATAACACAGGGCAAGACCTGGTCAGCCAAGGGGAAACTCTCAGCACTGAGCTCCCCATGAGGGGGCCCTGGCTGCTGTGAACATCCCACTGTGGGCTGTACTGAGAAGACAAGAAATTAGAGAAGCAAAGAACAGTTATATGAAAATTCCAGCTCTGCACACTAAAAATGGGTCTCTGCACTGCAAGATGAGGCAAGGTACAGGAGCTCGCAGTGAATATTTCTGTGCCACAGAGAAAGAAAAGTCATACAAGCCTGGCCATGTGCATACCCACACTTTCTCACTTTGGGAGATGATACTTTGCCCCCTTCCTCAATCAGTAATGAAGGGAAATACATAAAATAAAAGCAGCCATAAATTAGGAGTCTGCAGCAGAACAGAATTAAGCCTCCTTTTCTCAGAGCATCTTTCCCAAGCTTCCCATTTACAGAAGGAGGATTTACAGACAAAGGAGGGTGTCTAAAACACTGAGGATTTTTGTAATTATAATGTTTAAATAAATAAGAAAAGAGGTAGGCAAAGTGTTATATAATCCAATATAAAACTTCCCAATTTTATGTTAAAAAAAGAAATAAATTAACACCCTTGCCTCAAGGTTTGCTGTCCTGAAAATGTTTAGCAGGTTTTTTTACAGAATAGCATCATTATCTTGAGCAGATATAACACAAAGGATGCTTCCCAAAATTACACCACAAAGTACTTGTGCATTCACAGTATCCAGTAACTGCCTCCATAATTTATGGGCACCATCCTATGCAAATCATTGGAAAGAAAATGACAGATCTCAGGGCTGTTTGTTGTTTAATCTCACTTTATCATGATTCAAAAAAGAACGATGTGAAAATACAAGGAAAGTCATCCATAATGGCAAAAAAAAGATTCTTGGACGTTCTTCCTTGTTTTCTAAGAAACATAAATAATCAGCTCTTTGTCAGCTATGAAATGAACCTACATTTTCTATTCCATTTGAAGGGCCATCAAAATCCAAAGTGTTTCACACCCTATTCTATTTCTGCTGGCAGAAAGTTGGGGCTCTAAGATTTGACAGCAAGAGATCATCCAATGAGATGGGAAAGAGCACAAACAGGTATCACAAAACTGGGCTGGGACTTCAACAGGCATCACAAGGCTTTGGAAAGAGGTAAAAAAAAAAAAAAAATTAAAAACCCAAATAAGAATAAAAAAGCCAAACCCTTGGTGTGGTGGGGTGCTCGCCAAAGCTCTTCCATCCCTGCTCCTCTCAGGTGGACAGGAAGACAAAATAAAAGGCAGGGCAGGGAGAGGCCACTCTCCAGTTACTGTCAAGGCAAAAGAGACTTCCCTTGGGAAAATCACTTTAATCTATTACCAAACCAGAGCAGAATGATGAGAAATAAGTCTCAAAAACACCTTCCCTCCCATGCTTCCCCTCTCCCCAGTCCCAAATTCCCTCCCTCCTTCCCAAACCCCCATGTTATTGTTGATGCCTTCTCTGATGGGCTTGATCTTGGCCAGCAGAGCCATCCTGGAGCCTCTGGTATTGGCTCTGGAAGACAAGGGGAAGCTTCTGGCAGCTTCTCACTGCTCCCCTTGTGCCACCACACCTGGCCAAACCCAATACATCACATCTCAACCTCTCTCTCAAATTTACTCAAATTTGGAACCTGCTGAAAGTGGTATGTTCCTACCACAAACGTGTCAGGTTTTGGGTTTTTTTCCACAAGTCTACATTTCACTAAACATCTCCTGGCACACAGCTCATTTACTGCCAGTCTATTTGGAAACAAATATGTCCACACAGGAATACCACCACAATCCTCTGCACCCTCCCTGCAATGAAAAAGGCACAATTAGGGAGAGTTTTCATAACTGCTGGATTCAGTGACTGCTATTAGATCACACAGAGCTCCACTGCTGAGAGACAATGCTGCTTTCCCCAGAAGAGAACAGCAGTGCTGTGCAAGGCAGAGCTGAGTTTACATAAAAATGGCAAAAGCAAATATTATTACTGAGATAAACACATTTTTAATACTAAGACTTTGTTAAAAAGCTCAAAACCCTAAAAGCATCTCTCAAAGTCCTATTTCAGTCCGAGTTTCTTCAAGGACAGCAGAATAGCTGCTGCAGATGTGTTAAAGGAGGAGCACTGGTGTCTGACAGGGATAACTGTCACACTGACAAGTGAAATGTGCTCATTAAATTAGCAGAGGTCTTCAGATGACTGAAGTCAGCAAAACAGAACAGCACTGCAGACAAACAGGGCTTTGTCAAAGCTTTGCCTTCCCTCCCTCTGGGCTCCTGCCTCCTCCTGAATGGATCAGCAGAGCCACGGGCAGGGCTGGGGCAGCCTTGGCCTCCCCCAAAACTCAGAGAGAAGCCACAGGTCAAGCCTTGAGCTCAAACACAGCAGAACAGCAGAAAGTCTTTGTGAGAGTTAGGGGGCAGAGATTCAACTTTCTCCCAAAAGAAAGAAAAATCTGCCAAAGTGTTCCCTGCCCAGAGCATGAACTTTGGAACAAGCTGCTTTTGTGATACGCACCCTTTGTTAGTTAAAACCTCCTTTTCACATAAATATTAAGTTCTGAATGACCAGCAACTGCCCCCCCCAGCTCAATGCAGAGCCACACACTCAGCTTCAGTGGCAGAGATTTCAGGTGTGCCCTGTCCATCTCCTCCCTTTCTGGCAGGGTTGGGGCTGTCTCAAAGGCCCCCCAAACCTCCACGGAGCACTGCCTTACCCATGGAGACTGACAGCAATGGAATGGGGGCTTTTTGCTGCCTCAAAAAGTGAGACAGAAAAATCCTGATATCTCATCTCTGCTCTCTTATTTATTTATTCAAGATGTAAAATTGAAGAGCTATTGGAAGGCTCTCTCCCTTCAGTCATATCTTAACACCACAGATCTACTTTAGGGAGAAAGATGAAGAGTCAGCCCCTAAAGCAGAACACAACTTCTGATTAGAGATACTCTGAATTGAATCTATTTAAGGAAAGAAGCAGTACCATCCCTAGTGGTTTTTATTCATCTGGCCATTTCCTCACTCTTCTTTCAGTGTCTAGAAATTTGTCAAACTGTTTCAGGTTTTGTTTTCTATTTTTTCTTTTCCACTTAGTCAGAAAAACAATCTAGTGGTTCTAAACTAATTGCAAAATGCAAATACTGCACCAAAACAACACTTGATATCTTGCTTTGGCTGTCACATAAAAAAAATTCAATTATTTACACTGCTTTAGTCACACAACAAAAGCAACACTGCTTTTCAAAATGTAGACTGTTACCCTGTATTCCCTCAAACTAAAAAATCAACAATTGTCACAACAAAAAATTTACTACAATTACTCAAGCACGTGAAAGTTTATCACCACAAGAGATTCAATGAGCAATTTTTGCATTAATTCTCAGTAGAGAGGGAATCAAGTTTGATATTCAAGGCCTAATGAGAGCCTCCAGACACTTTCTGCAAACCAGGCTGAGGGCAGCAGCTCAGTCACCTTTTCATTGTGTGAGAGGAGAAGGATCCTCTGGAAAAGGATCCCTGGCCAGGACTCCCCAGCCCAAAGAGGTGACTCCAATCTGAAGTGGGGGACACAGTTCATTCTCTGACAGCAAAAAGAGCAAAATGTCCTGACATGAAATAAAACCACTGATAAACATTTACAGAACCTTGGAGTTTCTGTGTTGCCAAAACAGAGATAAATCATGGAGAGATCTTTCTCCAGCCTGGAGGTCTTCTAGGTTCCAACAGATGAGAAGCAAAACTTCTGCAGTCAACCTGAACAGCCAGAGCCCAGGACTGGCCATCAGTGGGGAAGGACCTGAATAGCATCCTGCCCCTGCCAAATGTGTATCACCCCACCTTTGGCTGGGCCAAATCAGACAACACTCACAGGTGATTTTCCACCCAGGATTGCCAGAGCACAGTCCCCTTTTGGGACAGATATTCTGGAGCTTTCCCCAGATTAATCTGTGGTTTTAGAATCAAACAAGAGATTAAGGTTTTGGGGTTTTTTTTTTCCCCAATTATAGCAAAAGAAATAGTCTGAATTTTTTTTCCCCTTTATAAGATGACATTTATCTTGATACAAATTTCCACATTGCTGTAGCTGGCCTACAAGAATTACTACTGAGTAACAGTGAGCAGGCAATATTTGCAAGTTGGACACATTTAAAAAAATACACTGGGCTATCGAGAATCCATTTTAGACTGCCCAGGAAAGGCTGGAAGCACAGCATTGAACTCAGGTGGGAAGTGTAGGTTTTGAGTGAGAAACATGGCTAAAGAGGAAGCCTTCCTGTCCTAAAACAAGCTCAATCTTCTCCCCTCTTTAAGGAAGCAGTTAAATACAAAGTGGGAAGCTCCACACTTGAAGCAAAGCTGGCACGGCCCCTCTGCAGCTCAGCTGGGAGCCTGGACATTCCCTGGGCAGGGGGACATTCCCTGACATGGCACAACTTGTTTGTCAGCTGAACTCCAGCAACACCAGGGCTCTATACACCTCTCAGCTGGGGCACTCTGAGCCATTCCAGCTTAACCACCACGGAAATTTAAGCCAGTGTGAAGTTGGCTTAAGGCAAAGCTCTTGATTCCATGAAAAGAGAGAGCTGAGAGGCTCCTGATCCATCACCCAGCCCAAGCAGCCATGCCAAGGACACAGCATGAGGGAGGGGATTCCTGCTCAGGGCACTGTGAGAAATGATGCTCACTTCCAAAAATGTAAAAGGTTTATTAAGACCTTATCAAAAATACAACAGAAGACTGAATAGAGAAAATACCACAGCACTGGGAGCAGAGAAGTTTTTCCCCCACCATATGCTCAGCCACACAATGGAAATTTTGCCTTTTAACCCCTTAGCTCCTCCCAAAGTTCTTTCCATCTACTCCTCCTTCACTCTCCAGTGGTGGAAATCACTTCCTGAAATCTTGATTGTATATCAGCTGTGCCATAGTGACAAGCCAACCCTCCCAGATATCCCAAACCCAGGCCACTCCCTGATAAAACAAGGGGGTAAAACATAACTATAAATCTATAAAACTTCTCTTAACATATATACATGATATTTCCCTTTTAACTGAGAGTCAACCATGGCATTACCCATCACAGTACCAGCTGCAGGACAGGGTCTGCAGCCACCAGAGGAGGCTGTGAGGAGCGGAGTAACAAAACCTCACTTGTTTCCTTGCCAGCTCCCAGAAATGTGCTCCTGGGGCAGAGCTGGTTCGTCTGATGGCCTGTTCCACTGCTGGACGCTGCACAGGCTGTCCCTGGGCTGGCCAGAAAGAGAAAGAACCAAACAGGCAATGCTAGAGTCCCTGTAAAACTAGGCTGCCTTTTTTCTGTAACAAATGAGGTTCTGAGACCCATATGTGCTATCAAAATATAGAACAATGGAATAATCCCTCCTGACAAAGGCATATTTCAGTTTTGTTCATATCTTTGCCTCTTATGTGAAATCTGGACATTAAAGCACTTGCAAAGCAGACAGGACACAGCTTAGAGTAAGATATCTCAAACTTAAGATACTAATTTATATCATGCATTATACAGAGAAAATTATTTTACCATAGTAATATTTAAAAGCAGGCTTGCATTCTAAACTCTGCATCAGTTTCCCATCCAGATTTTGATTCATAGATTCTGTCAGGACTAAGGTATAATCTCTTCTCACCTGCTAAAGAGCACAGCCCCTCAGATCTAGGGAGCAGCATACTAAAGACACACAATCCTCATCAGAAGAACTTCAGTATAAATCTGATACTTCTTTGTGCCTTGTTTCCATCTCTAGACACTACAGATTACACCTCTTCCTTTGATAGGCTAAAAAACAAGAAAGGAAGGTAAGAATAATTCATTTCACCTAAGAACAGGGTTTAGGGGGGACTTGCACAGCCTGAACCTCAGAGGATTGACTGCTACAAAGGACTGCTCGATGCCACACTGCTTGTAAAAGGTACCAACCAAAACATGTGGGTTGTGTAGACACCAGAAACCACTACAAAATATTTCCTACTGGAAGATTCAGATCAACAGAAATAGTTTTTCCTATGGGTAGGAGATTATTTTTATATATATATAAAACCTTACACATAAATATATTAAAATATATATGATATATATTTTATATTATGATTTATATTCCTCCCAGTTTTTCTTAGAAAACACTTAATCTATCCTACCAATATCAGGAAGTAGGAAATTCTAGCACTTCAAGTTTTTTTTTAATCAAATAGTTCCAGTTTGATCCTTTTTAAAAAATAAAACTGTTTAAAACTATTTAGTTTATTAAGATATTGCTGGTGTTTGAATTGGGATGAAATCAAATGGAATTTTGTTGCTCAAACACCACATCAAGGTGCATTAATTAAGAGGAGGAAATTCTGAAAGCCTTTTCCAAAAGTGAGAGCCTTAGGAGCTTACATAAAGGAAGACTTAGAGAAAACAAAGGAAATTGGTTTAGAGGAAGGGAAAGGGAAAATAAAGACTGAAACAGGATAAAAACCTACAGAAAAGAGCTGGTAATCTGCCTTCATTGTGGAGCCTGCACTAAATGACAGCCTCTGTGTCTGGTGATCTCCCAGGGGTGGTTGTGGAGGGTTAGAAATGCAACGTGCCCTGGATGCTCACTGCCCACAGCCTGCTCCCAGTCAGGGCACCTCAAAATTCCCCTTCCTCCAGCTGTGTTTGAGCTGCTCCTCCCTCCATCCTTTGAGCAGGGAACTCCAGAGCTCACATTCACCTCTGTGGACTCAGAAGAGACCAACCAGGCTCACAATGGAACTGGAGTAACCACGACAAGCATGAGATAAATATCTAATAACCACTCAGCTCATTCAATTCAGCGCGCTATCAACAGCAGGAATCAGCATTAAACAATTACCCAATTCTGCCCTCAGGGAAAGAAAGAAATGCAAAATGTTTCCAGACAAGTCATTGAGAAGGATACATTAAACCTCAACAGAATTCCCTGTGCCCTGCCTGGCAGCTCTCCTGACTCTCAGTGTGCTGTGGCAAATTGGGATACACAAGGTTGGAGCATCATTCATGGTTTTTCTCTACTTTTGCCCACCTGTGAGCCCCATCCTCCACCTCTGCTGGCTTTTAATGGACAGAGGGAAGATCCTGATGTGTCCATTTTCCTGGGAAAGCCAGGAGCTGTCACAGACACTTCCCCACTTCACAGGCTTCACTGTGAATTTCCCTCATGTATTAAGATTTCAGTAGAGGACAAATGTCAAGGCAGGCACAGAAGTGTTGCCCTGCTCCTAGGCATTGAATAATCTCATTTAGGGACAGCTATCAGTGCTGCTTTGGCCTTGTTAATTTTCTCTTCCCAGATACTCACAGCTTTTGTCTACTGCTGTTATCAAGGCATTTGCATGCACTAATCCATGACAAATGGTTTCATTTGATGCACATCTGATTTCCTTGCCTGCCAACTAGAAAGAGATAATAGAAATACCACGAGAAACTAAATTAGAACTAAAGGAGTCATCTATTTCTTGGAGAAACTCAAAACAAGGTTAGGATAAACACCACCCAGGCAGCTGAATTAATGGAGAAAGCACTCAGATGTCAGCTGAGGAAATACAGTTTCTAATTACCTGGAGGGGAAAAAAAATGCTGCATTTCAAAGCTTCACAAAAAGATACTGCTAAAGAAATAATGATACTACAGATGTAGGAGCTGGCTTAGACACAGTCATTCTCTGTCAGATCCTGCCCCAGCACACTGAAAACAATCAGGAACTCAAAAACCTCTGTGAGCTCAACTCATCCCCTGGGTTCCCCTGTTTCACACAGCAGTGACTTCTGACTGACCACACAAATCTGAAACAACTCCATGCAAGTAACCAAAAAGAGGAATCTAATGTGTTAATGAAAGTCACAGTAAATTGTGTTAGCTTAGCCATGAGAGCTTATGACTAAACAAAGGTTTCCCCCAAATTTCTGCTGTTTAATGAAAAGTGTATCCTTGCGTAAAAAGGGGCAATTTCTGAAAACACCAGACCTACTTTAATTTCAGTGCTGCTCTAAACCAAAACAAGAGCTGGTACCAGCCAGAAGGACACACAAGATCCTCCTCATGTTCACCCTGGTATTGAATCTGAGCTCTCTGTGGTCTGGATTCCTCTTGGGAAAGAGGCAGCCACTGGCAGATCTGAATTTCAGCTTCCAGACAGGATTTATGCCTTTATCAGCATGATGGCTTGTTTTGGGTAGCTGCTGATACCTATACAGCTAATTTTTTCCCTCAAAGAGGAATATCAAGGCAGAAATAAAGAAGGCACAAAGACATAGAATCACTTCTTAAAGTTTCAACTTAGGAAACTGATTCTTAAAAACAAACAAAGTATTAAGTCCTCAGAATTTCCCACCCACTTCCAGTTTTGGCTATAAAACATGAAATAGGCTGGTGTTCAAAGGTTTCTGAACTGTAAAATTAGCCAATTTTTAAAGACATGATAGAAAGCATAGGAATTACTGTATCATAGAAATAAAATAATAGGTTAATTATTAATATAATTACAGGAAGTACCTATATCTAGTCATATTTCAGTGTATTTTGCCATACCTTCCTTATCCACAGCACCTTTAGCCAGTCCAGGAATGAAGCTAAGGTCTTCTCTAAAATGTGTTTTTATTTCAAAATGTAGTGCTCTGAACATGACCTTAATGATATTGCACTGTTATTTGATCTCATTTCTGTCTGGATTTTGGTTTTATTTAAATTCAGAATGATTCAGAATGTGAACACTTACTTTTTAATATGTTTATATAGGCAAATATATGAGTTACAGATACTCTTAAACTCTGGAATACATTCAGTCACCACTGTGTTATTGGGATTCCTGGGCAGCATGTAGGAAAGAGGTGCTAACCAATAGGTTCCCTTCATTTCTGCATGTTCTTGTAAGAAACAAACATATAAATCAATGAAACCAATTTTCCAAATAAAATGTCCTTGCTTGCTCTCAAGCACTTAATTAAACACCATTAACTCTAGTTTGTTTTGGCAACCAATTAATGTCATGATCAAATATAAATAGACTCTGCAAGAAAAGATTATAATTAATAAATCCTGAACAACACAGTACAATTGTACTGAAGTCTTGCTTGCCAGCAATATTTAGCAGCAGTTTTGGAGAGCATTAATGAGGACAGTAAAAATAAAGTTTTAACAGGGGTGCAGTTCAGATCCTGAGGTTTTTGCCTGTACCCAGGCTGATCTGTAGAGTCTTTGGTTGCTGACATTATTTACAACACAGAAAAATCACAATCCCAGGTTCCACACTTTGCAACAAACTGATATGTACATGCATAGGAGTCTTTAATCAAGTTCTCCACAGATATAACTCTCACTTGTACACACTTTAATTGACAGTGTATTTTACTTTGCTCCCTGTTTTTTGGTAGGTTCAAAATGAGGTTTCTTGATTCAGATTTGTCAACTACAGAAAACTAAATTAATCCAGCAGATCTTTGGATCGTGCACAAGGATGGATTAAAAACATTCTTTAATCTGAACCAAGACCTCTCCTGATAATCAAGAGACAAGGATCACTGTTTAAGCTGATTTTCAGTTTCCTATTCATTTAGTAACACTTAAGGTACATGGTATACACATAAAACTTAACTGTTCATGGTAGAAATATTTGTGCCTAATTCCAAAAATCTCCCAGCATGTGTGGCTGGGTGGGATTTGCTCATGGAGAGCAGGTTATTCCCTGGGTTACCTGGAACTCAGAGACACTGCACCACAATGAGGGTACCCATCCCAACAGACTGTTCATGTGCTGTACTTCACTCGCTGATTCTCAAGGAATCCCTTTCACATCATCCAAAAATGAGTAAAATTTTATATTCTTGCCATCATTTCAGTTCCCAAGCCCAGCTGTTTTCTCAAAATAAGGATTACTGTGGAACAGTAGGACAGAGTTATTGATTATCATGATAGCAACAGTGATCCTGCACGCTGCTGTCACTGAAGTGACCTTTCAAGAAGGGCAGGAGTGTTTTCTTCACCCACTATGAAGGGGCAAACTGGTATTCCACAAGAAATACAGAAGGCAAGAGAGAGATGTCAAAAAACAATCTAAATAGAGCGTAGAAATATGAGTCACAGAAACATTGGGCTGTGTAACTTCATTCAGCTTAATTTACACCCCCGATTCCCCATTGTGCATCACTGCCTCACTCTCATAAATTTAGACTCCAACTGTGCTGCAGTCCTTGTGGTCCCTTCTCAGGGCACACTGAACAGAAAGCTCCAGCATCACTCCCATGCAAAGGAGTAACATCAGCTGGAGAAAACTGCTCTGTATAGGGCATCTGAAAACAGCAAAAAATGCTGAGTTCCACCAGGAAAAAAAACCCAAAAATCTTGCTCACAGCACAGGTTGGTTTCACAGAGTGGAAAGAAAAACATTCTGAAGGAAACACAAATATTATAGACAGTACAGGGTAAAATAATATCAAACTTAAAGTGGAAAACACATCAATCTTATGAAGCAATGCACTTGAATATTACTTTTTAAAATATAAATGAGCCTTGGACTAAAGCAGGCTAATCATTAAAGGCATGTTTCTGATGTTATCAGCAGAAACACTTCAGCGCAGAGCAATGTAGTCTGCCTCTGGGGTTTATATTTGTAGGTGCCAAATGTTCCTTGGGATTTTACCACCCCAGAATGAATTCCCACAGTCTTTAAGGCCATGACAGCGAGCTACAAATAGTGGTGTGCACTGAAAGGTCCCTGCATGACTCACAGGGCCCCAAGGCTGCACTTGGAGAGGGAGGCTCAGCACAGGGCTGGGAGCAGGAGACGCTGCTGAGGCCAGCACAGCAAGAGGGGATTTTTGGTCCCTGCTTCCCCAGGGCAGCTCTGCCCAACTCTCTGCCTGCAGAGAGGCCTGAGGGAGGGCTGAAATGGCACGGGATGGGGACAGGAGCATGGCCAGGAGGAAAGGGAACTAAACCAGAGCACAGAGTGTGTCGGTGCAGAGTACCAGCACAGGAGGCATCATCCCATTGTCCCTCTGGGAGCAGTTTAGGAGCACTCCGCCATTGCTGGTTTGCACAAGGTGTGCAGTGAGAGTGACCCCACAGGAAAGGTGGCACCCAACAGGGAATGCAGCCACACTTACAGCAGCTCTTGGGGAGCCCTCCTGTGCTGCTCAGGCCCCAGCGCACACCCTGGCCCTGCTGCTCCTCACAGCCCATGAGTAAGCAGGCAGCACATTCACCAGTCACTGGTGACAGCTCTGCTCCACCTGCACCAAGCTGTGAGGATCCCAGCTGCCCTTCTGCTCCTGCACTGACCAGCCAGGGAAGACAGCCTGACCCCTGGCAATACCAACCTGTCCTTCCCGTTTACTTCCCCTGTGTCAAAGGCAGCAGACCCCAAACACTCCCATGGCTAACCCTATCTCCAAGCACACCCTGGAGCCATGTTAGCTTTGTTTCAGAGGTTTGATGTTTCAGGAAAAAAAAAAAAAAATCAAAAGCCAAAATCACAGGGTGCAATACTTCTGATGAAGTCAGCTGCTGTAAACAAGCCCATCACACAAGCACAGCAGGCAGTTCATTGCCATCATGCTGCTAGAAGCCCTACCTCATGCTTAAGTGTTGATTTTGTCACATCAGTTCTCTTCCTAAACAAAGTACGTGTCCACATACATCCAAATGTATTTTGTGTGTGACCAGGAACACAGTAGGTACTTACAGCCTGGATTTCTTCACTTAGCAGTTGGTAATTTCACATTTCCAAGAGCAGCCTGTCAAGGCCAGGTGTGTATAACAAAGGTATCACAAGGGAGATCTTTCCAGTGAGTGACTGGAACAGCTCCTTGTGAGCAGGATTTTCTCACTGTGAACAAACCAGGGCACTGTGCTGCTTCCTGTGCATTTGCTGAAGTCAATGAAAACTGAGTCAGACCTTAGAACTTAAAAATGTGCTGATTTTAATTAACACAGCAAGAAACAATAGCTGTCACCTTTCATGGCCATGGCTGGCTGTGTTCCTGCCTGGCAATTTGAACATTGTATACTGAAGGCAACAGTTTGCATTCACACCATGTGATTAATGAAGCACAATTCTTGCTAATCACAGAAACTTTTATTTATTAACTGCCTAGTGCCACACTTGCCTCTGTCCACAGCAAGAGCAAAGATCCTGCTGAACTCACCTTCCCAATCTCAATTGCTCTACAAAGTAGAGACATTTTATTTATACTTTCCTGAGGAATTAGATTCAAAACCCTGCCTGTTTTGAACTGAATAGCCACATATATGGGGCATATGAAAATAGCAGACCTTTTGAAATGTGAAAATATGCAGTTTACCCCAGGGCTATAAAAAAATCAGTGGGAAGGCCAAGATCAGAACTAAGACATTTTTTGCTCACAGCCACATTCTACAGTTTCTGCAAAATGCTGTCTACTGAGAAACATGCTCACAGCATCCTTAGGTTGATGTTCCTTGTTAGTTGGTGCAGAATTGCTTTGAGACTGACTTTTCTGTCTCGTAATCTGTAGTACAGACAATCACTTCTTGAGAAGACTTTTAATAGGCACATCATTAACTACTGTCACAATAAAAGGTACTTCATGTTTAGCATCATAAAATTCCAGCCTTGATTCAGTCCATGATTTCTTCCTCTGAACAGGCCTATTTTTAATTAGCATATTTGCAAATGTCAGCAGTGCTACAGTGGATCCTTTTTTCTGCTTGTGTGTGCCTTCCATCTTCACACTGCACACCAGACTAACTTGATGTGTTCGTAATTCATTTGCACAAACTTACAGGTGAATCCTATGTCCTTCCAACACATGGGCAGTGTTGTCACTTATGATTAGCTGAAAGATCCAATACCTTGTTATGGAACAAAGTCAAAATTTTGCAAAAAATTGCATAATTGAAAGGGTAATGGGTGCTTTATTTATTTTTTAACTTGAATCCTGTACTTTGCTAATATCTTATGTCACCAAACCCCAGCATCTACTTCCTGCTGCTGGGAGGATCAATCCTGTCAATCAGATGATCAATGAACTATCACAGGCACTCAGATAACTCTGCAAATCAACGTGGCCACTCTAACCCCTCAGGCCAATTCCACAGCCCTAAAACTCTGTGTATCTTAGAGACCAAAACAACCAGCATGGAATTCTTTTCATTACCACTATTTCTTTTTAAATCACACAGAAATGACAAGCTTGCAAAGAAGATGGAGATTTGTTTCCACATAAAGTTATTTCCTGTGAATGCTTTCACACATCCTTTGCCTAACATGATTTTCATGAAAGTGAAATATAGGCATAAAAAACCCTGCAGAAAGCCATGAGCATTGCCCAAGGGGAATTACACTGCAGTGGGGTTCTGCAGGTTTACTCCCAGGTCTCCTCTTCCTCACCTACCCAAGTCAAAAGGAACAGGCACCAAAATTTAAGGGCACTAAAGAGCGGCACTCAAACTTCTCACTGTGTTAATGAGACAATAAAGAATTAATGAACATGCACAAACAATACAGCATCATCCATCTCATAAGCAAGCAGTATTTACTATGGCCTTACTACCTGTGCCCACCTGCCAACATTTCACAGAAAATAAAGGCACAAATACTGTCATGTAGAGCAGTTTGTCACATTCGTTTCCAGGTTCATACCTTCTGCTAAGTCATTTAACTGAACAAAGAAGTACTGAATTATAAAAATGAAAAATTATACTGCACTGGAAAGAGGTTTTAAGCTTCTGTGATTGCACAATGTGTTAAAATCTATTTCAACCCATTCAGATACTTGCTTAAGAAAGTTTCTGGGAGGAGAAAAAAAGATCAAGCTCAGAAATCTCTACTGATAAACTAACCTTTTAATATATTGCCCTTGATTTCCAGGGTTTCCAAACTGGATTAACTGCTGTGGTCCAGATGGATATACTCGCTGTGCTAATCCACTGTGTTCAGTTCAAGTTTATTATGCTAAATACACTCCAAGAGGATTTTATCTTCTACCTGCACCTTCCTGTGCTCAGTGAGACTCTTCTATTCATCAAGAATGAAAAGCACAAGATGAGGTGGAACCTGCCCTTTTAATTATCTTGTACCAAAGTGGCCCCATGATGGAGATGAACTGCTCAAACTCTTTGATTTTAGGCCAGCTCATTGTCTATGCAAGATCACAAACTGAAAGAAAAGGTATGCTGAGCATGCTATTGATTACAGCTCTATCTGCCATGATCCAATAAGTTGAAATTTCATACACCAAGTATTAAATTACTGAAATTATGCTTTGGCTTATCTGCATCCATTTTTTATTCACTTTTATTTGGCTGAACATTTTAATCTTACTTACACAGTTTCTAACTGAAAGTAAACTACGCATTCCTAATAATATAAATATGAAAAATAGGGTGTGCTCAGGGACTGCAGTTGAATACATTAAAATCACTCAGTTTGCTAGTTAACATATTTCCATCCCTTTTATGTACAACCTTTCACATTCAGTTGGCAGACTGCAAATTCATGGCCTTATTAAAAAAAACAGTGTCTTGATTTTCTGTTGTGACAGCAGAAATCGCCCAAAATATCTGAGAGTTTCCCTAAAGGACACTCACTGGCTGGTACTTCCCAGGTGCAGCACAATCTGAATTTGAGGTGAACAGCATGTCAAATTCCACTCATCTGTCAATGTAGCAGATTATTTCTTGAGAGACTGAAATTGGCTGCCTGGGATCAGAACACCATCAATCTTCTTCATGTAGGGTGCAGAGAAGCTGCCGGAGCCAGGCTCGCAGGAGGGAAAGCTTGGCTGCTTCTAAGTAGGTGATGAGGCAGCTGTAAAACCTTCACTCTATCTGTAGCACATCCCTGAGTGAAAGATTTTGTCATTTTTCACATTTCCCCAACATTTGGTATGCATTCCATGTCTTGCTGTTCTTGCTTCATAAAAAAGGTGATTTTTCAAGCTTAGGCAAATGTTGCAGAGCTCTGGATCTGCCCAGCTCTCATTTTTTCTCATAATGTCACTTGTTTCAACTGATTCCATAAAGTGATATTACGTTTTCCCTTTAATACCTGTGCAGCTGGGCTCTTTCTTCCCCCCTTTCCTTCACTAGGGACACACTCTCAAATAACCAGCAGCATTTCTGATAATTGCACTATAATAAATCTCTGCAAGTCCCAGATAAGTCCTTCACCCCTCAAACTTCAAGCACTCCCAGATTTCCAGGGCCAGGGGATAAAGGTGATACCCTTGGTTAATGTGATGCTCTAACAAGGGCACTGAGACCTGGCCTAGCAAGGATTTTGGTCTACTCCTCTGTAACATTTATGTTTTATTAGAACAAGTCAAGACAATGACAATACCTGTGATTTCTGGGCAAGAAACATACCTGGGAAAACTTTAAAATTCAAAGCTGCTAAAGACCTGTGTTCAAGCCCATCTGTCTTTGAAGGGATATCATTTGATCAAAAAGCATTAAAATATTAATTGCCACATTGTAAGATGACTCATCACTGTGAGTTAACACTTTCCATCTTTCATTTCTACAACTCTTAGAGCCCCTCCCACCTTTTCTTTGGATTCAAATTTGGTTAAGTGACATTCTTGGCCCATCTAATTTTAACCAGATGAAAATACTGTGCTAGAAAATGCCACCACCTCAATTTTTAGCATAGCACATTCTTCAAAGTGCAATTAGCAGTTGAAGGAGTCATGTGATCCATTTTTCTTATTAAAAACACAATAAAACCACTGCTGTGCTGTCCCTGCAGACCCAGCAGTCCAAGTGAAGTGAGCTGTGTTCTCCACTGCTAACCTGTGGGATTGATTCTGCCTTTACAGGCACTGCACTCTATCCATAGTCCCAAATTCTCCTCCAGGACACACTTTTGCAGCCCCATCAATTTCAGAGGTAAACTTGAGAATCTCTGAGTGAGTGTGCCTCCTTTAACCCAAGGCAAACATCCAATCTCCAGTTTCAGTGCCTGTGGTTTAAGGAACAAACCTGAACCCAGTTTGGGTCAGATAAGCACAAAGTTCCACAAACCTGTGCTCTCACAGTGTCCAAGTTCTACAGAAATTCCAGAACTTCACCAAATGGGAAGAAGCAGAGAGAGAAACAAGGACACAGAAACAGAACTGTTCCCCACAATGGGATTTTCTGTTGGGCAATTGTTAGAAAATGACATTAAACATGACTATTCCCACATTGGATTGGCAAAGCACAACACACATTACACTCACCAGAAAACAGATGCTGTGCAATACAAAGGCAAACAACTCATAAAACTTAAATGATAAAGAGAATTTTGATTAGTCAATCATTTATCAAGACAGACAGGAGCACGGGCAGAGAGCCTGCAAGCCCAGAGCTGAGCTCAGTCCTACCTGGTCTGTGCAGGTGATGCTGCTGGAAAGTGTGATGGAGGGATCCCTGACAGAGCAGCATTGCACAGGCACTTATCCACAAATACAGGACCCAGGACATTGCAGAGACCACTGCCATTCTCTAAACAAAATATTAGACACACATTATTATCCAATGCCTTCCAGCACACACAATAGTCAGCTTCCATTACAACAGTGGTTTTAATATTTTTCTTTTTCACTCCTTTTGCTAAATGTCTTTTGATTATCATTCCCCCCCTGCAGGATGCAATTGTTGTACAACAAAGGTCATGCCCAAAAAGGACAGCTGAGGTAAAGAGACGTCAACACAGGAGCCTGGGTAACTTTAATAATTCAGTGGTAAAAATCAAACTGCAATAATCTGAGGACTAACAAAACCACAATATAAATAGAAGCTGGGAAATATTCTCACACTGATCCACAGCTCAATTTACAAGGGAGTTAAAAATATAAACCAAATTATAAAAAGTCACAACACCAGCTGGAAAATACCAACATGATGTCCAGACAGTATCAAAGCTGCTTTAAATACATTGCAGAAAGACATAACATATTCTCAGCTATCCAAGACATATTGCCAAAATACTCCATCCCCAAAACTAAAAAGGCTATTACTGACCCAGAAGGTAACAGTACATTGTTTGGTTTTTTTGCTTTTGCAAGCATTAATTATTAATTATGCTTTTGTCTACCAAACAAAGTAATTGTTTCTCAGAATTATGTTCTAATCCCCAGATGAAATCAGCTTCCTTTTGTTCGACCTGTGCATGCACAAGGACTGGAGCACGGCCAGACTGAATTTCAGATGTGCTCTATAGAAGATTTGATGCTTCCACAAAGCACACTGTGTCAAAATTTTAAAAATATTCCCTTTGCAAAGGGAAAAGGCAATTTCTTTGTCTGCTGGTGCACTTGGCCACACAGTGCAGACAACTCTTTTTCCATACTTGTGCCCATGGCTGTACTAACTGGGTGAATTTCCCTCTGACTTGTTAACTTCAGCAGCTCTTGCTCAGTGCCTGCAAGGATCAGGAGGTTTGCAAGGCTCAGCTACGCTACACATCGTCCAGTTCCCCTAACAGCACCTTGTGCTGCATTTCAGATGGGCAAATTAATCAAACTTCAGGCACTCTCCTCACTCAGCCAATGACGGGATGCTGCTCTCTATCTAATAATCCAATCAGCTGAACATCATTTTCACAGAGCAAGAAAGACTTTGAAAGATTCAAATCTCTCACATGGAAAAAAAAATCACGTCTTTACAAAAAAAAAAAAAAAAAACTGCATGCAATATCAGGGGATTTCTACAGTAGGAAGATGAACAATATTAAAATAGTGAAATGCTGTGGCAATAAAATATATGCATATAAATCCTTTTTTTTTTTTGTCCTGATTTTAAAGCAGCAGAGTCTTTGGGAAGCTTTTTAAGTCTAATTAGTTGAAATGAACCACATAAACTGACAAGTATAATTAATAGAGAATACCAAAACATTATTTTGATCAGCATGAGGCTCTTCCTTTCTCTGTACTGAGTGCTTGATGCACTGCTTGGTGTATAATTAATTTCATTTCCAACTGTTTGCTTTGCAGTATACAATGCACTTTTTCTCCTCTCTTTTTAGACCCATTTATCTTGCAAAATAGATTCAATCTCCTCAGATCAGGGAGCTCCCGGGAGGCTTCCCGTGTCTTCAGGAATTAACACCTTCTTGTCATAATTGGTGCTCCCGTGCTTTTTATACCACAAGGCAAAGGGAAAGGTGAGCCTCACGCAGGGGAATTTCAGGTAATCAGGTTATTTAAACTGAACTTTAAAAATCCCAGTCAAAGAGCGAAACTTCCACAACCTGCTAAATGCTCCTGTATCTTTCCTCCGGCATCATGCTCTTCACACATGGACAGCAGACTTTACCCACTCAGGCTTTAAAATTAGTTTTTGTGGCTTTTTAAAATATAAAATCCTCTCTCAAACATTTGCTATTTCATACTACCTTTGCTCAAACCCAGCATTTCTTACAAATATTTCTTCATGCACTCGTTCATCCGCAAACTGCCACACACACATAATTTCACCCAGAGATCATCTTATCATTAATACAGAAACACAGCAGTGAATATTTCCCACTTATTATCAGAGGAGTTCCAGATCTGCTTTCTGAATCTTAAATCCTGAGGAAGCTCCTTACCTGAGTAATCCAACCAAGAGCAGAGCACTCTAGTAGCGTTCATCGGAAAGATCTAATACTTTTTTAAATCCATCTGTACCACAATAAGGGATTTCTTTTATAGCTTCCCAATAATCTTCTTTATCAGGATTAAAAGTAGAAAAAAAAAAGAAGCAAAAAAATCTCTTTTTCGTTACAAATCCTGTTTCCAGAGTAAAGAAGACATCTGAGCTCTCAGACTGCCGTCAGAAAAGTGGCCAAGGTTTGAGGGGTGGAAACCTTCTCATTTTCACCTTTAGATCATTGCCGAGCATCCCCTTGTGCTGGAGGAGCCCTCCGGAGGGGTCTGGCGGCGAGGAGCGGCTCGCAGGACACGCGAGGCCGAGCAGCAGCCGGCGGCTGAGGGCAGCGCGGCCGCGGCTCCGCACGGGCGGCACAAGGCGGCGGCTCCCGGACCTGCCCGAGCCTATTTCAACACATCCCCGCTCGGGAGAGTATCACATGTGCCTTAAAGCGACACAGCCCGCGCTCAGCCAGCGACTGGAGCTGCATTTAAATAGCGGCAGCAGAGCCCGCACGGCGCAGGGGAGCGGCCGCTCCGGCTGCGGGAGGCGGGCGGGGAGGGGAGCGGGGAGCGCCGGGGGCTGCGCGGCCTCCGAGGCGCCTGGGACGGGCTGGTTCCGCCAGCACAGCCTTTATCCGCCAGCCCTCATCCCCCAGCCCTCTCCTGGCACCTGTTCACCACTTAAGGAGCCTCCTGCCTTGCACATGCCTGGGAAGGGGAAGGGAGGTGCAGGGAAAGGGGAGCGAGGCTCACGGCAGAGCCGGAGACTCCCTCACGCTCCCAGGGGCTGTCCAGCGCCTCGCCACAACTCTCAGGGGGGAATCTTTGTCTTTTCTTCCAACTCCATTTCCGAGCCTTCTCTGCAGACAATGGGGAAAGCGCTCTGATTTACTCCCAAATGCAAAAACTCAGCTATGCCAGATTATTTATTGCAGTTATTTATTCTCCACGTCTTAAGTGGCCATTTACAGGAATGGAGTGGTTTCCTCTCCCTCTTGTACCATATGTAATTATTTTTTTTAAAGAGCCATTGTATAGACTTAGTACATACCATTCACTTGGCATTACAGCTCTTATGTCTGCCTACAAAAGAAAAAGGGCTTAGAGACAAAACAGAAACTTCCATTTTGAGAGCTCAGGATGTGTGCTACAACACAATGTGGGATTATTTGTTTTCCCCCGGGATAACCTGTGGTAGAAGAGTGTGCCACCTTCACTAAATGCTCACCAGCACAAGACACCAAAGAATAGTAAATAATAACAGCACTAAGCACTCTTACACTCAAGTACCTCCACCTCAGCACCTGAGGACATCTCAGTGCAGACTCTGAGAGACGCAATGAGCTCACCTGACAGATCACATCCTCCTCTGGAGCTGCTGTATTTTATTTGTAATACACACCAAGTATTTGGCCCTGCAGACCAACAGATGTTGTACTGGTCTCTGCCACATTGCTCAGAGCAGGTCTCTATTACAGCCTTAACACAGTGAAGCAATTGGTGGCAGGTGGGTGTGACAAAGTGACACAGGAGATCACTGGCCATGACCTTCCCATCAGGTCCCTGAGCAGAGCTGGGGACAAGAGAGTGGTCCAGGCCAAGCCTCACTGACCAGAGATGCTTTCAAGGGGTCAACATTTTCTTTTCAGGTGCTCTGTTTGAAAACACATTGTGGTTTGGGATATAATGAAATGTTTAGTAAGGGCTTTCTTGTTTTCCTGCAGAATTTCCTTAGACATTGAAGGACAGCAAAGAACTGACGTAGTTATTACTTTCTGGCCTCAGAAGGGTCTAGAAGGCTCAAAAGTGGATGAGAGGCAACAAAACCGCATGAAGCACTGAAGAACAAGGTAGGTACCTTGTGGCTACCCTGGATCAGGTACAGCCAACAACAGGAGTCAGCAGAAGGAGGTTGCTGGGGTTTGCTGCAGAATGCTCGAGGAATTCAATCCCATGGGAATACAGGGAGATTTCTGCAGCTCCGTGAGGGGCAGGTGATGGGGATTTAATTGAAAATAAACACTTGTTTAAGCTACATCCCTTTTAGGACTTTGTAGGAAATATACAAGTGAAATATACAGTGTGAGAAAGATACAAGTGAAATATACAGAGTCGGGAAGTGAGAAGAAAGATGAAGGAGAAGGGTCTCAAGCAAATATCTTCTAAGAAACTCAAAAGCCTTGAGGGCAGCAGGAAGAATCAGACAAATTGTGACCACACACCTTGGCAGAGTAGGCCGAGACAGATTTATGCAAGATACAGATTTATGTAAGGTACAGCAGACCTGTCACTCTGCCAAGCACTGCTAACTCCCAGCTCCATGAGGCTAATGCCACCATAACCCCTGACAGATGCTGCTATTGCTCAGGACAAGCTCTGCAGAAACAGGGGACATGTTGCTTCTGCAGGGTAGGGGGGAGATCAGAGGGACAGAGAGAATATTAAACAGGCTGTGCTTGCAGCCTCTCCCTGCCCTGGCTCCCAGCATCAGACAGGAGCACAGGAGTCCTTGGCAAATCTTGCAGAAGCATCCTCACACCTGCTTTGATGTCTTTGCTGCCAATTTTAACTTTCAGTGGACCAACAAGACATCAAACATTTTCCTCTTGCCCTCTTTGCTAAGCACAGTGCCATATTCACCTGATGGTTTGGGGTTTACTCAGCCTCCTCGGCTGGCTCTGACAAGGAGGGGATGATGCTCGACAAGCGCCTCTGGGCCCATGTTGAATGTGGGGCTACTGACCCTGACACCCTGGGAAGAGAAAATAGGAAGGGAAAAAACCCACAAGTGAGCAGTCTGCACATTTCAAAATGCTTTCTCATGGAAAGGGAAGGCTGCAAGTCATTTGTCTCTAGACAAGAGGAAGATGGGACTAAAGCTGGTTTCCTGTGGAATGGGAGCTCCTGGCAGTGTTGGGTAAATGAATCCATAAACACCCTTTGGGTTACATGGTCTGTGTCTGACTGCTGGGAGGTGAAGTGTCAGGAGGGGCTTCTTCCATCCCCACTCTGATGGGACAAAGGAGAGGACAGACACCAGCACCTGAGCTGTCCCAGCTTGAGAGCATGGACACTGCCCATCCACAGCTCTGAGAGACTCCACGGGGCTGCTGGCACAGACCATTACTCTGGATGGCATCTCCAAGGTTGCAAGGGGTCAGAAGGAACCCAGCTGTCTTTGAGAATCTGCCCCACACCCAGGGCAGCATGCACAAGGAGAACAGCCTCTCCCTCGTGCTTCCACCATTCATCTAGAGATGCCAAGTGAATGACAAAAATAGGCAAATAAAAATAAATGCTCTTCCCTGCCTGGACCTCTATTTATCACAATTTTCTGGGCGCACAGAAAAGGACAGCATATGCAACTCGGGCAGGCTCATGCAGGCAGCAGATTGGTGCTTGCACCCAAACAGGGGCCTCTGGCCTCTGCTTTCTGCATGCTGCCTCCTCTGCCTCCCTCTCCTCCTCCCCCACAATTGCCTTTTCCCCATGAAGGGGTTTAACACCACACATCCAGGCTCATATTTCACAGGGTCTGGAGAAGGCTCACCACCTTGGAAATGCAGAGCTTCTCAGTTCCAGTGTTCCTGGGACAAGGAGGCTTTGCTTTTCACAGATTGCATTCTCCACCCCTCCCAGCTGCTTCCACCCACCCTACAAAGCTCCTTCCCATATCCCAGCCTCTCCCCTGGCTGCTGCCTGGGCAACAGGCACTGCACACTGCAGCTCCTCCCCACCTGAATGTTCCTTCCCAGGTGAGCCAAGTGCAGTCTCGCAGCAAATTTTACCTCAGTTCCACCAAAAGCCAGATTTCTGACGCTCATACAAGGTTTACAACATGCATGGAAGCTTTATCAAAAACCTGGCAGAGCTGTTTTGCTTGGCCTCCTCCCCTCCTCATAGAGTTTTTCCTCCACTGGGAGCCATCCCACATGGATCCCCAGCAGCTGAGCATGTGAAGATGGAGCTGCCTACACGTGATTGCCTGAACAGCAATGCTGTGAAGCCCAGAGTAAAACCAGCCAAGGAATCCTCATCCAGGGCCCTGAGCCTCCCTGTGTTTCTGGCTCCTGGTTGTTTTCCTTTCCCCTAGTGGAACAGGAAGTACAAAGAGGATTCCTTTGGTACAGGGGAGCACAGGTTTATCACCTCCCTGGACACAGCTTGGCCCAGACAAACATTCACAATCCCCATCCAATGCATGAGTGCAGCAATGTTTGATGTTCGGTGTGCACATCCCCTCTGCTCAGCCAGGAGCTCCACTTCATGTTCAGAACTTTTGATGGATACATTCCCAGGAAAACCTTCCTCATCCTGAGACTTCCTTTCTCAGTCCTCACCAGTTTTCTCCCTCTCTTGCAGGACATCTAATCCAACCTCAGTGACCAAACTGAATGTATTTCCTTTCTTGCCCTTCCTATGTCTTCAATGACAACATGAAATCCTTCTGGCTATATTGTAAGGTTTGCTCCTCCTACAGCTTTTTCCAGTGACAAGAGAAGATGCACTGTTTTTCCTGGAGTCAAACAAGAAAAGCTTTGCCAGAAAGATACAACATTTTTTCATTAAGGGAATAAACACCAAAGATTTGTCTGGCTGTGACCACAGCCTCCACTGACCAACACAAAGACCCCACACACACCAAGAGCCTGAGAGAGCAGGGCTGAACAACATGAGCAGGGAAACCCCTTCCCATGGGATCACCCCAGGGGCTGGAGCAGACAGATTTTGTCCCACCTCAAGTACAGGATGTTGGGAGATGGGCTGTGTTTCCAGCCCAGGTGCAGACACATGGATATCGGGATGCAGCAGCACAGCACACTCAGAGATGCTCCACCTGCTGCTCTTGGCCCCTTTCCACCCTCTCATCCCTGGCACATCCCTGCTCTGCCTCTCCCTGCTGCCTCAGCTACACCAAACCTGCTTGGCAGAAGCAGCAGCTTTGTCAACCATCCCCAAGCTCACAGGGAGGATCCAAGCAGGAAGATGACACAACCACAGGGCAAAAAGAAGCCAACCAAAAAACCCCAACCAAACCAAACCCCACAACAACCACAGGAGCACACAATATGTAGCTTGCACTGGAAAACAACAATTAAATAACAAGTCTGAATGTTGATAAAAGCAGGGAGAAGTGAGAACAGAACACAAAATGAAGGATTCTCACAATTGTTCCTCCCAGCCTACCTTAAACATGTGGCTACTCCTTGTCAAAGGGATGTCTGGTCTTCCCAATTACTGTGTTTGGGAGGCAGGGATTCTGCTTTTTACAGTTTTCCAAAGCCTAAGAGGGGAGAGAAAGAAAAAAGAACACATCTATATTTGTCAGGGAAGTTTATATCACAAAATTTTATGTCCTAGTTATTTTTAAAGTATGTAGGACAACGCACACAAAAATTCTCAACCCTTATCTAGAACTTGCCATTAGCTGACAAGATCAGCACTTGCTGAGGATTAATAAGATGAATTGTCTGTGCAGTACATTATCATCAGGAAAAAAATTAATAGCATTCCATATATTTAAAATATAACCAGCAAAACATGACTCTGCTCAGGATATCATGGCAGGAAAACATAACCATCATGTGATGGAGATCTGCTGTCCATTTCAGTTCAGAGATACCAAAAAGCAAAGAAAACTAAGTTAAAACAGCCCATGAGCTGATAGCAGTTCATGGCTTCTTGTGATACTATTAGCCTTTATCTATAGCTAGAGAGATCATCCTGATCTGAAAATCCAGAAGCTTTTCATGGATTCCCAAATTCATGCAACACAAACTCAGCACCTCCAGCTGACTCTTAAAAGAGCCAGCTTGAACCCATTACATAAAATGCTGTTGGAATAGTCCCAGTTTGAAAACAAACTATTACTTTTGTCAGGCTGCAGCTGCTTTTCCAGACCAGAGAAACCACATTACAGGCAAGATCCCCCTACTTGGGCAAATCATGGGTCAGAGGCTGCATGAACTGAAAATTAGTGTAACCATAGCCAGAGGAGACATTTGGCATTTGATATATCACTTTCATTATATCAAATATCAGTCCTAATGCCACAGGTTTAGCATCTACTTTTGCTACTGAAAAGTCAACTTTTACATGAAGGTGCAAGTGTTTTTAATACTTACAACATAAATAAAATAAATCCAAGAAAAGCATTCAAAAACTTTGGGAAGCAAATTCCCTGTGGGGAGCTCAGATATGGTCACTGGGTTATATTCACTCCCTCTACACTTGCTATGTTCCTAAATTTCAGTTAAACTTAATAAAAAAAATAGCTCTCCAATATTATTTCAGCAGCTTTAGAAGCAGGGTTGAACTCAATGATCTTCAGAGGCCCCTTTCAACCCAGCCATTCTGTGAGTCCATCATTATCATGAAGTAATATAAAAAAAGGAGGTTTCAACAGTTTAAAAAAAGCCTTCTCTGTCAAATTTGACATATTTCAGACATCAGCATAGAAACAAAACTATCTAGAAGACAAATTTCCCCCTAAACATTGCAGCAAGTCAGCCTCAGCTTGATGGCCCCTCTCTCTCCTCTTGGCAGACTCCTCCAGCCCAGCCAGCCTTCCACCTTCTCCTGGCATAGGAACAACTGTAGGAAAAGCTGCCAAACCCATACAAAAAGTTTTTACACAGACCAAAACTCAAAAATACATCAACCCTTTTCCAGTCCCTATCAGAAGCAAAAAATTGCCCCAACAAACCATGAAAGCTCAAAGCCCAAACCATGAACAAAACCAGCAAACCGCTCCACAACCCCCAAAGTTCTATTTCCCAAAGACTCACCTTAAAAAACAAACAAATACCCAAAAATCAGGTCTGAAGTCAGAGGCAGGTTTAGTTTTTGGTTCTGCTTGCCTCTACCTTAGACTACCTAATTTTTATTTTCCCTTCTAACTCCTTTTGGCTGCTTCTGAAGCTCAAAGGCAACAAAGCCTACCACACTCCTCTTCCTCTCAGTGTCTTTCCCCCTACCAAAGAGAGCTTTTATAAACTCAAACCACCTGAACACAGGGAGGAGCTGATTTGAAGGCTCAAATCACCACCAGGTGCGAAATGTTATTTTGTTAGAGCAAATCCCAGTGCTCAGGCACACCCAGGCTGATGTGGGGAAGGTGCCAGGGTGGTTCTGTGCCAGGAGCTCAGGGCCTCTCCTGGCTGGGAAGTGTTTCAGACACCCAGCTCTGCTCCAGTGCCCATCCAAAGCACATCCTGGCATAGCCCGGCACCTCTTTGAGAAAGGAAGCTTTGCTGGTGCCAAAGGAAAATGCAAGAGGGCAGATCAGCTCTGCAGTGTTGCACTTCTGGTCTTTTTTAGTCCAGGTGCTACCCTGAAAATTGCACTTTAAAGTTTTCTAACTCTGCCTTGGCCTCAGCTGCAGAGCAAATCTCAGCTCTTGCATTACACCAGGGGACAGACCAAACAGCTGATTTGCAAACCCATGTATTTGCTTCCACTTTATCATAAATACAAACAGTGGTGGGGGGGAAAAAACGTTAACAAATGGAGAGGTTTCTGTGCTACTGGTCCCCTGAAGTGTGGACTCTTATAATGGAATCACTCTGTGATATTAAATTATATTTCAGTTTATTACTTCTAAAATGGCCTGGATTGTGCAGGAGCACAGTGTGGCTTCCACACACCTATTTTAGCATGCTTGGACATCCCCAGACTAGAGGTGCTACATGAGGAAATGTGGTTATGGATGAAATACACTGCTGTGCAATGCTATAGCCTAGGGTTCCTAGGAAAATCCTTGAAAAGATAAAGCAGGCAGACAGCAACAATTTTTGCCTTCAGTTATGTTCATGAAAAAACCCACCCCCAACCAACCAAAAAAAAAATCATAAAGCAACACAGAAGACACACTTAAAAAGGGTGGAAATGAGTTTGGGGGGAAGATCTCTCACTGGAACAAAAAAAAGGTGAGAATTATCATGAATATGTGGCATATAGCAGGCAATATTTAGGATTTAATTCCTTGTCACACCTATGCACTTGTCATTATTTAAGAAAACCACTCTAAGGACTCTCTTCCACCTCTTCTCCCTGTTTGCTGGACCAGGCAAGGAGAGCCCAGAATGCTGTGCTGGTGCTGGAAATTGTGATTTTCTGAGTGGGGAATTAGTGCATGAAATGAGCAGGATAAAAAAAAAAAAATCATATACTGTTCTGCCTTTGCTTCAAAACAGGTTGGTTGATTGACAGCAAACCCTATAAAATAGTTCCTTCCAGGCAGATGGCAAGATCATGATTTGCTCTTCAGTCACAATTTTCTGCTGCCTCTCACAACCCAACCCATCTCCACAATCTACCAATAAAGAGGGGCCTGGGCTGCTTTATGTGTGTTTTACAAGGCTCACATCAAAGCTTAGGGATTAATATTGTGACTGGTTATCATATTCCATTTTGTAAAAATTTGCCTCGAATTTGCCTCCAACATCTCCTGGCTGATCCTGTGCAGATAATAGCTGCAGAAATCCACACAAAAGCAGCTCGTAAATTCCTGAGCCGCCCCTGACAGACAATACTCCTCAGAATGCTTGTGTAGGTGGTGAAAATCTTGCCATACATCTCCAGCTCTCTCAGCACATATTGTTTTTAGGCTGCCATCTGCTAATGCACAGTCCCACCCTAAGAGAGATGCAGCAATGAATGCTCCAATCTCCAGGCTGCTCTGGTTTCAGATTTTTTTTCTTCCAATTCCCAACCCTCAGACCCTGTTGTTCTTAACCCTGAGTGTAGCTGCAAAGTTCTACAGACCTGCTCACACCACTGCTAATTTTCAGTGGTAAAGAGCATTTATTGAGCACTGCTTTAATGAAGCAAAGCAGAGCTTCAGCCAATGTGTCCCTGCACGCAGATTCATTTGTCTTAGTGTCAGCTGTAGAGAGGTGCTGGGGCAATCAGGAACTCTGGAAATCCTCATTTCCCATGCATGTGTGCTAAAAGGATGTGTATTAAGCTGGTGGCAAGGGAAGAAGACAGCTCCTGAAGGCACAAAATGGGCAACATCTTGAACAAAGCATGCCATGCCCATCACAGTGCACAATGTCAGGATCAAATTATCCCAGTGAATAAGGAATGATGAACATTACCCTTGATTGATTTTCTTCTTCACTGGAATTGTCAGCAGTATTCTTTTTGTTACTGCTGATTCTGCTTTGCTACCAAGAACATTAGCAAAATTTATAAGATTATATTTAATTTTTTCTTGTTAGAAAACAAATTTATAATAGCTAATTTACATTAAGTTTTCTATGCAGAATCCATCACTAAAATACATTGGAAGCTACAAATTTAATGCTAGGAAACTGAAAAGTATATTATCTCTTGCCAACTGAAATTTATCTGTTTTGATCCTTTTTTTATATTCCTCTTCTCCCACACATCTCTTTTACTACTCCACTTTCTTCTCAGGTTTTCAAAGATTTTGTTGTCATTTAGTCCTGAATAAAATGCAAGAATCCACTGCAGGCTCTGTACATCAAACTGTGGTTCATGTCACACCCTGACTTCTGTGCAGGGAAGTCAGAATAAAGAATCATACACAATACATTAGAATTGCTTCTTGCATTTCTTGAAAAGAAAAAGGTGAATAAAGGAGGACCAAGACAACAAAATAGGGATGGGAAAATGAAACTATGAAGGGCTGTGTGTTTAAAGGAGGTACACCTGGTAGTTTTGCTTTCTTTCCCAGCTTGTACAGCAATCCTCTCTTTCATTCCCCAAATGCTACAAAAATGGTTTGATAGACTGAAGTTATGTTTTCCTTGATTTCAGTAATCAAGGCAAGTCAGGACAATCTTTTCCATTGAAAATAGAATTCTTTTTACATCTAAGCAACAGTAGTAGTTTTTGTTTCATCTACCTCTCCTCCAGCAGAAGATTGCAACTGCCTTTTTGCAAGCTTTTGGTTGCCAGAAATATAAACACCCTTTTCAAAGCCTGGCAGATGAATTCTCCTGCAATGAAATAGAATACCTTCCAGAGAGCTTGAAAGCAACTAATAGATTTTGAGGAAAATGCTGAAAATTGGCTTAATGTTGCATAAATAAAGATATTTATGCAACCTGTAATGCAACTGAACCACAAGCAGAAGGCCAGGCCCTACTTATGATATCAAATCCTTCTTTTGCCAGTTTGCACAGATCTTTAATGGACATAGGGTCATTTACTGCCTTTCTGAACCTCCCCTGACACAGTAATCATTGTTAAATTTTAAATATGAATCATTTTCCAGGCAATATCCATTTGGCTCCTCCTTCCATTTTCCCACAGGGGGCTGAAAAGATGTTAAACTGTTCTCTTCACAATTAAATTCATGAAACACTTAAATTCTATGGCAGTCAGACACCAAGGAACAGGAAAATCATTTCATCTCATAATGTTTTAGAGCCCCTAGGCAAATGTAAACACTGTATGTGATAGAGGAAGGATTTATTGCTGCTGCTGAACAGAGATTCTGCAGATTTATTTGTACATCCAGTAGATTTTTGAGGATAATTTATTTATTACAGAATTTTGGTAAAATGATTATTTAGGAAGTTTGAACACACCAGACTCATTTGTGTGGAGATGCATTTTATACAAAAAGATACAGAACCAAATCAATCTGTATTGAACACTGGCCTGTAATAGTGAATTATTGCTGCACTCACTCTCCTGCCAGAGCATAAAAGGGTTTGAGGTCTCACATATCCCAAGTTCTGGAGACATTTGATAAGTGACCACTGCAAGTGGTGCTGGAGACACATTAAACTTAGGCAGGGAAGTATCTAAGTTGCTCTTATAGTCTTGTAAATATTTTACCCAAGAACAGTTTCCTTAATTTTGCCGAGAAAAACATCAATAAACTCTGCTTCCAAATGTTAACTATTCATTTTTATATAGCTCAGAATGCCAAAGGGCATCAGTCTGAGTCAGTACATCTCTGTTAGGATATCAAATTCATAGAAACATTGGTAAAAATAGGACTTTATGTCATGCCACTTACTTTTACAGTAAGCACTTGGCTCTAGTGGAGCCTCCTCTGCCTCAGCAGTACCAGGCAGCCTTGGGAGCTGCTTGGGAAACTAAAGGAGGATAATTCCAGTATCATGGCAGAGCATGAGCTTCCAACAGCAGCCAGCTCTGGATGGTGCTTGTAGGAGCAGCCAGCCACACACTCATGTCTGTCCCTGTGGATGTCCCAGCTCCAACCATGGTTGGCCATCCTGCTCCTGCCCAACATGCTGAATCTCACTGAAATTTTTGGGAAGAAGCCACCTTCTCCTTCACAGCTCCATCCATGAGATCCAGCAGAGCTGGCTGAGCTCTGACCACAGCCTGTGGCCATGGCCCAACGAAGCTAAAGAACACAGACCCCTGAACCTGAGCATCACCTCCTGACACCTCATCACACATCTCTGCTGAACAACCAAGGAATTAAAATCCTTTTTGTTCTCTTAATCTCTTCACTTATTTAGTAGAACCAAGAGGAGACAGAAGACTCCTTTAAACAAAAGCATAATTTCTGAATTTCTCCTCAAAGATGCCACAGAAATCACTCTGGAGTATCTGTCAAGCTGGCATTCCCCAAAGAGTGCTTCAGCTCTTTGCTTTGGCTAACTTGAAGCGAGAACTTGAACCATATCTCAGATAACTGCTGTAGAGAATCAATTTTCAATTTCCTGCTGAAGTTCAGATATATATTTAAATACTCAGTACTTCTGGCATCTGGAAAGAAACCAACAATAAAATCAAATGGTCAAGCTGCTCATCCGATAAGGGAAAATCTGCAATGAATCAAACCAATGAGATCCTCAGACAGGGGCCTGAAGGGGAAATTTTCTCAGGATCAGTGTAAAATCAGTGCCATGATCTTAAAGACTTTTAAACAAAAATACTCAGTTACTCAGTGGCAAATTTGTCTAAACCAGAATATTTCTGTAAAATTCACAGTTCATTTTAAAGCAGTTTAATTTTTAGTGGAGGGGAAAAAATAGATGAAGTTCACTGTGAAGTTAAAATCAGTGACTTAATTAGAAACAAGGTTTAGCCAAAGAAGGAGAACCTCTGTTCTCAACAGAGAGACACTGGAGGAATGCTGATCTTCCTGAAGGCAATGAGTGTTTTGTCACTTTTCATGACCAGGCTTTTATCCTAATCACAATCTCTACACCTCAGTGTACGCCGTGATTAGGATATGGGTCTCTCAGCTCAGCAGTCTGCAGCTTTGCCTTTGTTTTTCTCAATCTTCAATGTCTTTAATAATAAGTAAATAAGTTAATACAACAGCCCCTGAAGAAAATTCATGCTCTAAACAAGGCCATTGGAAAGATTAATATAAAAAGCCCTAGAGCATTTTTGGCTGAGGTTTTATTTGAACAAAATTTTAACAAATAGACCAATGTATCCCAAGAACATTAAAGTGTTAGCAAGTGGGAAACAATGTTCCCTGGCTCAGCTTCCAGACAGAGAATCAAATGCATCTTTTTGCATTTGGAAGGCAAAAGGTTAACTATGATCATGGAAAATATCACTTGTGAGGATGTATTAAACTGGATTACACAAGCTAGGAAGGGAGATAGCAAAATAACTCCCAGCACCTATAATTTTCCTGCAGTTTTGCAGGGTGTTGCTGGTTTAAGGGAATCAGAACCATAAAATACCTCCCTCCCCTATACCAGTTGTTGTAAGGCTGTTACTGAGAGTACCTGATGGTAAGACGGAGCAAATACTTTTCTCTACAAAGCTCTGAAGGTAGGAACTTGTAAAAGGCTTCTTTGAAGTCAGAGTGATTGCAAACTGAAGAGAGAAAACCATGCAAACAGTATTAAACCAGCATCTCCAGGAGGTTTTATTTCCAGCTCTGCTGCTCCCTCAGTTTGTCCAGACAGCTGATGTGCTGGGAGCCTTCTCCAGTCTGCGACCAACCATCAGCCCCTTGCATAAAGGAAACAAAGGGAAAGGACAGCAAAGTCTCAAGAATAAGCTTATCTTGATGCCCCTCTTTGGGAGGGAATCAGGAAACCAAATAATAGGTATAATATGTAGGCTGGTGACAACTGCAGAATTTCTTGGGTTTCAGAGGTGTGAGAATAGAATTGGGAAAAATTAATTGGGTTCCAATTCTAGCCTCACTCTCTGAAAACACATGAGCAACTATGGGCAAAAATGCCAATATTGCTAATAGTAATTGTAAAAATAAATTTGACAGGAATTGCCTGAAAAATATTAATTTGCAGGTTAGGGCTTTCCAAAACTCCTATTCTGAGAGGCATTCAGGGGCTGTTTCTTGCAGAATGACACAACATCCATTTTAAAAGGATTTAGGTTCAACCTCCTGTGTGGTAGCCCTGTATGGCAGCCTAGCAAGGCTCCATCGTGCTGTGGATCTGAGGGAAAGAGGAGCTGTGTCCAAGGAAAAGCAGTGTCTGTGCTGCAATTCCTTCCCTCCAGCTCTGTGTGCCTGCCCATTGCTCCCCCTGACTCTTCAGATGGTGCCAGTGTAAATACAAGGAAAGGAATGAGATAAAAAGGAGGATCCCACCAGTTAAGCTCAGCTTAACCCTCATGGCACCATGGTCAGGTGGAACTGGGCTTTGAGCAACCTGGGCTAGTGGAAGGTGTCCCTGCCCATGGTAGAAAGGTTGCAACAAGATGATGTTTAAGATGATGTTTTCCAATCCAAGCTATTCTATGATTCAATGATCCCTGAATTTGAAATACAGTCTACATGTTTTGCACAGAAGGGTCTTGGAAAGCTGTGCTCTAGTTCTACTCTCATGGAAATCAATAGTGGATTTCCCATTGTTTCAAAGAGCTGGATCTATAGCAGTGGTTTTCAAAATGCCCCCCTGCTGTTGCAGTGCCCTCACCTGCCTTGAAAAGTGTGTCTCATACACCTGAGTCAAAAATGTCCTTGTGCAGTGAGGAGTGACAGCATTGACCGAGGAGAAATCTCTTTGCTGGCCATGAACTGAGCAAGGGGATGGTTGCCTCTCAGCTGCCTCTTCACGTGGAGAAGAGCACAGTCTGTGCAGCATGGTATGAACTACTGAGGGGGGCAGTAAGGCTGTAAGGAGTGGCAGAATATCCCCCCAGCAAAGACCTTTATTCTGGTGCATTATTGCCACAGGTGCTGGTGACACAACAGGATTCGGTGCAGTTAGGAGAAGAAATGTAACTCAAAGTCATTTGGCTCTCAGGGCGATTGAACCATCCTGGTATTGCTGAGTGATTATGTGTATTTGAAAGAGGGAAAAGCAAATACCCAAAGGCTTCTTGTTGATGATGTTGCAGTTTCAAGCAGTGTCTCTGTGGCAGAATGGGGTGCTGATAACACAGGAGATAAGGCAGGTGCTGGTGCTATCAGCACCTGAGGAGCAGGAACCTATCTGCTTCATATTTACAAAAACTACCCAGCACTCAATATTGTGTTTGCCTAATGATTAAATGGAATGACTTTCTTTTAATCAGGATGTCAGCTTGAGCAGCATAATGGAATTAGTCAGGGGTGAAGATGGGATTCTGAGCCAGAAGGGGCATTTCATCACAACTTGTGAAATCTGTAACTTTGCTGTTTCCTCGGTGGGCCACTGTGGGATGCTGGGTTCCTTGCTCAAACACAATATATCCAAAATCAAAGCAAATGCCCAGGTCCTGTCATTTATTGTAGCTTCTCTCTTAGCCTGCAAGTTCACCCAAGTCTCAGGCAAGGATTTTTTTTCCCCTTAAGATACATGTATTAATAATTTGTTCATGTCACATGGATGACATCTAACAGTTTATCCCAGTTATCATTAATAACTATTAATGACTGCTATTACAATGAAGCTGCATCAGCTCATAGCCTCACTTGCACTCATCTCATTTTTCATTTAATTAAGAAATTCAGAATGCTTCTCTTACAGGCAAGCTCTCTTACTTAAAAGGGCAGGGATCTGTGCATTTGACTGCTTTTTGAAATGTGGTAGATTACACTATTTAGCTACTCTTATTGAGGTGTGGAATATATTATGTGTTTCCTTAATCCTCAAATACAAGTTATTGTCACTCCCAGGGAAGCTCCAGCATATGGAACTTTTAGATGCAAACAAATCCAAATTGAATGAAGTCATGTTTTTTTCAATGCTGAGAAGGTTTAACAAATTCATGTAGACACTAATGAGTATTACTGGGCTTATGGAAGGTCATGGAAAATTAGACTGGCTTTTTAAGGCATTATTACAGATTTTCTCATTGTTACATGCTAAGCTCTCTACTATTAATACAGCTTGCTCTTGCTTTTGGCCATTGGACGAGGTCTGAGCTTCAATGGCTTGGCTGTCTCTTCATACTCTGTTTCTTTGGTAACCATATATTTTCCCCAACTTTAAGGTTCTGGCAGGATTTAATTTCTAACTTTAACTGACTGGCTTCTTCCAGAAATTTGCCTTGTATCTATTATGCAAACAAAATTGTCATGCAACATACAGTGTTTATTTACCTCATTTCTCATCAGTACTTGGTGGAATGTTGTAAAAAACATCTGTAATGAGACAAACATTAGTTTCTTGAAGATACAATGCTGAGTTTGGCCCTGTGAAATACCAGTGGAGTCAGTTGTTATCAGTGTGGTAATCTGCATGTAGAATCAGCACACATACCATCTCTTTGATCCATCAAGGAAATCATCCTGTGTTTCAGCACAGTACAATGAAAGGGTTGCCCAAGGGTGAGGAGCTGAGCTGTGGACACGTTTCACCCACTGCAGTTTCTTGACATTAGAGGGCTCCATATTCCACAGAGTATGGCAAAAGCAAATCTCATTTTGAGGTCAATAGAGATGACATTGGGAAGAGAATTATCAGCTCCTCTTGGAGCTGAGGTTTGATGGTGCTGCAAATTCAGCTTTTGAAGCTTCTGAAGTCAGAAGCACCAGCTGAAAATTTCTGGGTTATATTTTGGAAGAAGTGATGAACTAGAACATCTTTTCTGTCTCCTGTTGCTGCCAGCAATGAGAAGTGGAGCTGCCATGGGCCATGTCCAGTGGCTGTGGTGGCTCCAGGCAGAGGCTGCACAGGTACAGCTGCAGGTTGGTGCCACTCCCATGACACACAGTAGGGAGGGCACAACAGGCAGCAGGTCCTGCTCCTGTCCTGCAGAAATCATCAGTTTCCTTCTCTTGTCCTGCTGAGGAAGATGGATGGTCCCATGGCCATCACAGGATGTCCCAGAGCAGAGTTTGGTGGCCCTTCAGGAAGCTGCCATCCTTGTCTAGAGCTTAGCACAGCTCTGAATAAGCACTGGCAGAAAATCTGCATTGTGAATGTAAGAGCTCTTCCTTGACACAGATAAGGTAGAAAGGTAATCATTGTGGAACAGGAACAAATATTTGGCTGCCATCATCTCATCTTTATGACTCAACATATTAACAGAATAATACTTTTAAAGTATTTTAAATGGCCACACTCCAGAAGGAGCTTTTACATATAATGACTTAGCCTTGAGAAAGTGCAACTTGTCTTTGTTGCACTTCAAAGAGTCCAATCCTAAAGATATCTTCCTAAGGAATAAATATGCTCATGAGCTGAACTAACCCCTTTCTAAGGAAGATAAAGGAGCTTCTCCAGGTAATAAAATTCCAAGCCTGCAAAGTAAACTAGTTTTTATTGAGGTAACCATGTAGAGAGGGGCTTCATCCAAGCCATGTGCCTACACTCACACTCAACCCCACCAGCCCTTCCTTCCTGACCACCAATATCCTGAACAAGTGGATACTACTGGGGCAAAAAGGTTCTTTGACTTCTCAGAGACTACAAAAATATCAAAATTTTGGAGAGCATTAAAACTCCCTTTGTCCTGTGCTCATACATGGTTTTCAACAACTAATGACTGATACATTGGTGTAGCTTTCCTGGTAAATATTGAAAGAGAATTGGATTATTTTGGTAGGGAGGGCCAGATTGTAATGTTACAAACACTTTGATTTCCTAAATTAAGCAGAGCTGGCCAAAGAAAATATCATTCTGTTAATTTTTGGCTTTGTCCTGACACATGGACCATGTTTTACTCAAATGTTGCGGGCATAATTTGGTCACATATTTCTGAAAAATGTCTGTACAAATAATCATTTTAATAGCTTACAACAAAGACAGCAGGAACAGGGAGAAAAACACTGTACAGCCACCAGTAAAGCATTGAAAATCTGAGTGTCTTTTTCAAAGTTACAGAGCTGGACACTCCAACTTCAGCACTTGCAAATTGTGCATGCCCAAGATAGCAGGAAAATTCCCACTGTGAGAGGCAGCGTCTGCTTTTGAAGCAAATGTGTGAAATTTACACCAGCTGAAGATCCGGTACTTGTTGTTGAATTTATTGAGCTCCAACCAAATCCCACTGTAACCAATGGGGGAAAAAAAGAAAGGAATAAGAAAAAAGAAGCTCCTTCCCTTCAGCACCTCCCAGCCCAGGCTGCTGTGTGAGGAACCCTCTGGGCCCTGTGCACGGATATCAGCAGCTCTCAAAGCATGACCAGCTGATTATTCAAGGATACTGACTCATTCTTGGTTTACTGAAAAATCCCAGAAGTAATATAAGTGGCATAGATTTGGTCACAAAACTGCTGTGAAAAGCTTACAGATTTATATATCTGAAACTAAGTACCCTCTGAAAAATTTGGGGGTGAGAGGGTGTAAATTGTCTCTTTCACATCTGTGTCTGCAGGGTATTGAGCCTGGTACCCAAATCACAGATCAATAATATTCTGGCAAGATGATTTCTCATCGTGCTTCATTTTGAGATAAATTCATGTAACGTGGAGAGGCAGCTGCAGGAGGAGAACAAATAAAACCACAGTATTTCCTTATGGCTGTTGAATTTTTTTCAGAATTCCTAATTTTGTGTCTGCATTTGATGGGTCACTGATTTAAATAAATTAAAGACATAAATCACATAAAAACTGTAAGTGAGGGACTACTTTTTCTCTTTATGTTTATAAAGTATATTTATTTCACAGTGGTTTATGGTCTCAGCTGTTGTTACACTAAAATAGTTTCTTCCTTGGGATTTCTCACTGCCTGGTTCCCAGATCCAAAGGCTCCCCATTTCCATAGGTTAGGGGATCCTTGGTAGCTGGAACCTGGGTGACTCTCCTGCCCAAATTCCACCAAGTGCCCTGAAGCACCTCCACCTGACAGGAAATACCCTTCCTGTGGAATTCCAGGCATCCCAGAGGCTGCAGACCCCCATCCATCTGATTTTGGCAGCCAGTCTCATCACTGGCTTTATGGGAGCACAGCTGGGACCGAGCCCAAAGTGGTGCAGCATGAGGGATGCTTGGTGCCATGGCAAACACTGGGATAAACATCTGGGGTAAACACAGCCAAAGATTGCAGGGGCCACCAGGGGCTGGAAATTGAGTGTCCCCAATGCTCTCCAAGAGGTCAGTGAGGAACCTGAGGTACCTGGAGCAGAGTGATGGGGAGAGCTGACTGCACAGATCTGAGCTGCAGGAATAGCCCAGATTTCCTTTAACAGCCAAGTGAGGAGTGTCAGACTGGGTGGAAAATGCTCAGAATGAAATATTCTAAAAATGCAGATGTGACTCGAGCTTGCCACGCAGCCCAGCGGAGAGAGCAAACTGTCAATGCCACATCTGCTCACATTTCTCCATTTATTGCATTTGAAACAAAGTTTTGACAGCAATAAAACAGAAGGAGCAGTTGTGTGTTTGTATTAAAACATCATTTGGGTAAGCAGAACCAGTGACTGGTGTAAAGGAACATCTGTGATATTATCCTGCTATTTTTGTCTGAGTCCTGTCACTGGGAAAGGAAAAAAAAAAAGGAAAAAAAGTGTAATTGTCACATGTGATGTTTCAAATTTAGCATTGTGAAAGACACATTCCTTTTGATTTCCACTGCAATTCCCATAGAGTTAAGATAAAGACAACTATCATTTCTATGGAATCAAATAAACACTCTAGTGTTTTGGTTTGACTATGAATCATGCTTCTAAAACATTTTTGGTGTTTAATTTTTAATCCCAAATTGATAAATTCCAGCTCACACAATAATGTTAACTTTAAGATCCAAGCCTCCCTGAGCCCTTAATCTGGATTTCCCTTGTCACTACTGATGGAGTTTATTTTGTCTATGAGAAAAGTAATTAACTATAGCAGAAAACAAGGCTGAGATGTAACAGACAAAAGGCAAGATACGATTTTTATAGATAAAACATGTTAGCCTTTTGTTAGGCAATAACAAAGCCACTTTGGTTATTAGTCTCCACTATAGAAACACTTAGAAAATTTATTCCAGCCACAGAAAAAGCACTTCCACTGCTTTATAAAATCAAATGTTTTCTTCATGTGTGCTGGGAGGGTGGAGGGGCAACCACTTAAAAGCATTTGTAGGACTTTCAGCTCATTGCAGTTTATGTCAGGCAAGAAAGTGATAAAAGATGTTGATTTTATTAATATTTTATATCAATCAGTATTTATAGCCTGCTTGGTGTGTGGCAAATGGATGGTCCACAGTAATAAAGAACTCATTAAAATACCCAGCATTCTGATTGTTTAAATGTACAGAAGTTCACAACTACATGCACACCATTAAACCTCTGTGAAGGAATATATGTGAATTTTATGGGTATCTCTTCCTCATGGATAGAAATCCCATTTTATCACTCCCTTCCCTTTTTTGGGGCACACTGGCTGCTGTGCTATTCCTGCTCCCAAAGGGAATTTGCCACTGGGAATGATGATTCCCAAGGAGCAGTGGGGAGCTGAGCAGTGTGTGGTGCAAAATGTCTTCAACTTGACCCTCCCAGTTCACTCTCTACATGTTACTTCAGATTTCTTTTATAATTCTTTTAAAATTTGTGATAATTTGAAAAAAACTAATTGATGTTAATTAGGTGGCAGCAATGGGTTTACACGTTTGTTCTTAGTCCAAATTCCAATTCTTATCCCAATAATATTCCTTAGTAGGAATTTATGTGGTGAACTAAAGAGTTCTGAGATACAGACTCAGTCTTGCTCCCCAGCATAACTCACCTCTGCCATGTCCCAATGGCTGCTTATCTGTAACACATTGCAAACATTTCTGTCAGAAGCTTTGAGTGGAGCTTTTTCAGTGCTTTCTTTGGTATTTTTGTAATATTAAATCATTGTCATGGGGCTGGAAGCTAGGGCCAGAATCTAGTTCAGTCCCCAACTTCCCTTGGAAAATCATTCAGGCCACTTACTTTGTTATATGTTTTCTTAGCTGACAGTGATTTATGAAGATAATGTTTCCTACATGATAAAACTCTGAAAAGATCAGATATTGAAGTAATGTTAAAGTTACCTAAAGTGTAAGCTGAAACAATTAATTTAAGGCCTAATGCTCACATTGATCAAATTTTTACTACTGCCTGTATTAAAAAGCTCCTTGATTTTGTGTATTGGTGATTATTATTAAAAGACTGACTTTAAAAAAACCTCCTCTGCACACATTAGATCAATAACCTGTCCAAGAAGCAAGGAGCTGTGGAAATGAGTTGTAGAGAGAACTGTGAAGATAAATTATATGGAATAATTAAATAAAAACCCACTGCGTGTGATTGACAGGAAGAAGTTTTTTTTTATCTAGTCAACATTTTGCTGCATTTTTTTATTTTTAAAAGATGGGGGAAAATTCAAATTAGGCCTTTACATTACTGTGGGTTTGTTACCTTTCTTAATTAAATATAATCTCAAGGGAAGGGCTTGTTTATGATTCTATACTTCATGCAGGACTGCTCAGAGACGAGCAGAAAAAAAACCCTCAGCAAAGATGTGAGAAAGGCACCAGCACATTGCACTGTGCTGGTGCAAAGGGAGCAGGAGAGAGGGGCCAGGGGTTTCTGAGGAAGTTGTTTAGAATGGCAGGGGCTGGAGAAGGAGAGGAGTGGGTCAAAGGCTGGAGCCAAATCCTCTGAGCAGCCCCAGGTCTGGTCCCACCACCCAGCCAGACCTGGGCTGTGCCTCTCACTAACCCAACATGACAACTCCTCAAGTCACTGATGGATGGGAAATGGAACAAATTCACATCTTCAATTGTCAGATTTATCCTGTCCATTAGAAAGTCCTGCCTTCTGCTATCTGTGCCTTTTAGAAGTGACTCCAGAATGTTAAAGAAATACTTTTTCAAGGGTAGGTTGGCATGGCTGTAATTGTGTTGTTTTGTTACTTAATGGACTAGAACTGAAGACACACTGCATATCTCCAGTTTACTTTTCTGACACAGCAATTGATAATGTAAGTTAACATGGTATATGCCTTTTATTCATTTATGGGAAGCCAAAAGTGATGAAATCACACAGTCTGGGTTTCATAGGCACAACAGTCATATTTATTTAGTGTGCTCTATTTACAGTGGATTTTTAAAAGCTGCAATCCACACGAGTGCCATCATATTAGGATACAAGAAATTGTTCAGATTGTTTCCTATTTCCAGCTTCTGTACTGGGAATAAACTGCTGTGTTAAAGATGTGTAGTGTGAATAATGTGTGTGGTCATTCATATCTCCAATTATATTTATTGTATAAATGAATTTATTATAGAGCAGTGGAAAATGCCACAATTTGACATATTCTGTATTTAAATATGCATTCTTTGTATCTAGCAGAGATTTATAGACAATATGTTTGTACAAGTGTATCTAATAGGTTGGGGAGGTTCATTAATCTTGGAATTACTGTGATAGTAAAAGCATTATTTCTTTAGCCCTTCTATTGTTTAATAGAAATGACAAGTAGTTCAGACATTTGGAGATGAATGAAGCACCACCAAGAGCAGTTCCCTTGGAAAAAAACTCAATAAACATCTAAAGTTGTAAATCTAACCACTTTTCTTGGCAAAACAACATTGAAGAACTGTTACAGAATTATAAAATGTTGTAAAGTGGCCCTTTTAGGATTGAACAAGAATTTTGCACTGTTCTGTTAGGGAATGATGGCTGATCACAAAGTAGGTTCTCCTTTGCACTTTCCAACTGGATTACCTGAAACACTGGCTACTCCTACCACTAGCCATTAATTTTATGCTAAGTCACATCACATTTTACCTGGAGCCTGATGAATCCAGCGCAGTGGGTTGGCCTGGGCTGATGTTTCCACCTCTCCTTCTCCCCTTTCTTCACTGACCTTGGTGTCTGCAGAGCTCTTTCTCTCCCATTTTCTCCCTCCAGCTGCAGTTTCCATTGCACAAATCTATTTCTCCTTTCCTTAAATACATTCTCCCAGAGGCTCTGTCACTGTTAGGCTCAGTTTGGCTGGTGTTGGCTCCATCAGAGATGGGAGAAGCCTCTGGCAGCCCCCCACTCCCAAAATCTGGCCACACAAACCCAACACACTCAGTAAGAACTGGCTGCACTGGTGCAAACTCCTAAATTCAACAAGGCAAAGATTTGGGATTACTCCCAGGAGATGAAGCCAACTAGGAAGGTTCTGTAGGGTTCTGTGAGGCTTCTGTTAGGGTGTTTATTATTTCCAGATCAGGTGCACTACACTTGCTCCTAATACACTCTTCCATCAATGCCCAGCTGCTAAAGCCGTGAATGGAAGTGACTGATCTACAATTTGCATTCTCTTTTCAGTCCATCAGCAGAACATTAAAACCATTGGGGCAGAAGCCATTAGAACAGCACTCACGTATGAAACAATGCACAGGTCTGCTTGTTCCCATTTTTATGCACTGCTATAGGACTATAAATATTCATTGTAATGTAACTGAAAATTATTGAAGTGAGAAAAAAGAGAAACAGGGAAGCCATTTGCTTCAATTCATAAACAGCATCTGTTGGGAAGTTATTCATAGATTGCTTCAGGGCCTGCTGAGCAGCAAGCCCATGGAAAAGGATGCCATTGCAAGCAAATTGGCCAAAACTGCAATGGAGATGCTATTAAACATGATTCACTGACAGCCAGGGAGCATGATCAGGCACTGGGTTGTTTTATGTCTCCTTTTATCACTGGGACACAGAAGTAGCCTCCAGCCAAAGGCTCACACAGTTCAAATTAGAAGAGCAAGCTTCTAAGTCTATTAAGGCCTAACTAGTGGCAGAAGAAAGTTGCATGGAGTGATATTATAGTGAATTCAGTTGTTTGTTTGTCCCTTCCTGAGGCACATGGAAAATCCCCTTGTGAATCAGGGTGGCTACAACTTTACCTACTGGGTATTTTTGGTCAAAAGGTGTTTGAATGTCTTCTAGTAAAAAGATGAAATTGCAGCCTAATGGATAAGTGAAAAGCAATTAATACCTCAATAAACATCCTTTAGCCTCTCATTAAATTTCAAAATACAGTTTGGCAGAAAAGTGACATAATGCCAAAGAAAAGTGTATCTGTGCAAATCCACAGAAGAGAGCACATGCATTCTCAAGTATAGTTTATTACTGAGAATAAAATATTCAGCTGCCAAATTTTGTTTGCTGATTTACAGAAAGGCAAAACTGTCCAGCAGTTTTGAATTCAGCTCAAATGGTGCTGAGTTTCCAGGTAATGATCTGGCCTAAATTTTTCCCCCACCCATGGAAAAAAAATCAGATATCATGGGGAACTTTAAAAATACACTTGCAATCAATACATGGACAAATAATTTCCCCAGCCCCATTCATCCTCTTGTTGCAAATTATTTATACTTTTAATTAACTCCAGCAATTCACTGGCTGTAAGTAACTGGGGGTGCATCCCTTCCATAGCAGGGAGGCTGCACAGGCCCACAGCTCACAAGGGGAAGGGATTTCTGATAAATCTGCTCCATTTTCCTCAGCTGCAACTTAAACAAACGGCAAGAGATAAGGAGCGCTTTAAATGAACTTTTTTGGCTACTTTTAAATATCCCCATGAGCTGTTTTCTCTTTTCACAAAAATCTGGGGAAGGATGGGTTCATCTGCCTGACCTACACAAAGGTGTGTGACCTTCAAGTGACTGATACACTTTAAATCAAGCACATGAAAATGCCTGATTCTGCAGGCAAACAATGATATTTTCTCCTAAGAAAAACATTAATCATTTGTCATTTGGTTTTTACATTTTGTTGTGGAAATAGCTGCCTGTGACTCAAGTGAGTGAAGGCTCTTCACACTTAAAAATATATTTGACTTTTTTTGGATATTTTGAGCAAATGTATTTCCAAAAATTAGGACTGTTTCATGCTAGAGGGAAAAAAGATAATTTATTCATCAAGTACCCTGGAATGTGATAACTAGCGGGCACCAGTTACATCTATTCAGTAAACTCCTTCTCAGGAAAGTTAACTTAGCCTTAAATTATTCATTTAGAGGTTGATACATCTCCAGGAACAGTAGGAGATGTGGTGGGTGTGTTACATTTAAGGGGTAACAAATGCTCAAGCACAGAGAAACCTCCACTCAACCTTTAAATTGAAGAAAAAAAACATTTTAAGAAGCTTTATCCAAATTTTCTTTATATTTTCTTTTGTCATGATATGCCCTTGGAAATGTGGAAATGTTTGCTGGAATAATTGAGGTTTTATTAATAAGAGATACTACAGAGAAAATATAAATATCTGTTGCCAATAAATTACACATCTGAACACCTACAAGATGTGATGTGCAGCTTCAGCACTGCCCTGTTCAAGATGAAGAACTACAACACCTGATTGGTGACACATAATTAAATACCACGCCTTGAAAGCTCAGATCAGGCAAAACTCTTTCAATGTCTGTGATATCATCACATCCTGCTAAGGCCAAATGAGAAAATCAATGTTTGACAAGTAAAACCAGATCATAACTTCATAGATTAATTATCTGTTGTATATAACTCCCTTGCCCTTTCATCTCTCCACACCCAAATTGTGTAATTCAGTTAATTCCATGGACACCCTGATTTTACAAGTGAGGATGTGGTCTGCCATCTCTATCTGGAATGTAAATGTGGATTTTCCAGCTCAGGGGCATCGAGTAATTCCTGTTACTATCCATTCTTTGTTAAGTCAAGTCACAAAATTAAGAGCTCAAGTTCTTTCAGGTTTAGGTGCCACATTCTCCAAGGAATTTTGGGCTGTATTTTGCTTCTCCTGTGACATGTCCAGCACAAACCAGAAATTTGAACACACTTGTACAGCTCTCTGCTCATAACCTCCCTACTCCCCAAGTGAAGCTTCAAGGATAGTTCAACTGGAATTGGCATCAATTTAGACAAATTAAAATAATTTTAAACATGATCCAAAAAACCCATGTTTGTTTATGGAGGAAGATAATTAATTTTCAAAAAATGCTGCTGCATATATTAGAGCCACCAGGATCAGCTCTAATTTCTGCTGAGACCATTTATGGAGATTTCCATTCCTTTATTTATTCCTTTATTAAATAAGGGAGATGCCATAGCAACCCCTGTCACACACTTCCATTCATGTATTGATTCAGCATTATTCAATCTGTATGTAGTTTCATTATTCATTATTCAATTTAATGTAGGTTTTAATGAGCCCATTGTCTCACATTATGCTGTAGACTCTCAAAATCAAACCCATTCATTGAAATCCTGCTGCAGTTTGGGTTTCTGAATAACTTGGGACAGAAAAACAACCACCCTTCAGAGCTGGCTTAGGTCTCTAAGTCTTTATCTATGGAGACTTTTCCCAAATATTTTCCACTCAACTCCCATTTTGGATCATTTCCACCTAAAATACCAACTGGTCCAAAGCCCAGTCATTCATCTGAATTAAGCAAATTTATAGTGAAGTCAAATCAATCACTTTGGGACAGTGTTGCTCTGGCATATTTCCAGCAAAATTCTGTGCTGTTCATAGCAGATTCATCTTCTCAGCACAAATTGTTTTATCAAAGTAATGTTTCTCAGTATAATTTCATTTTTTCCCCATAGTAAATGTTTTCAGTCATTCACCAAAATGGGATTAGTCCCTTTGGTTATACAGATTGTACCCTAAAACCATAAAACATGGATCATCACAGCTTTCCTATAAAGGCCAGAAGTGGCTAAGGAGATGGCAATAATTTTGCTCCTGAATATTAGAAATATCCTCTGATCCACACAATTCCATAACATCACTCATTGCACCAGAACCAAGTGTGGTTAAAACACAGGAGCAGTTCAGAACCTGAAGTCTCCCACCTAATCATGTGTAGCTGCTCTTAGGCTGTCGTGCAGCTTTCTGCTCCTTCCTGAGCTCTGCTGGAGCCTCTCCTCCTGGAATTCAGCCATACCAAAGGTTCATTCCTGTAAGCCCTGCCTTTGCTCTGTGGAGATGGGAGCTTGCTCCTCATGCATGCCAAGCCATTCCAGCTGCTCCATGACCACGTTAGCCAGGCTCCAAACCTGCCCTAGGAAAAGCAGAGTAAATGAGTTCAGATTTGGATGTGCATTAGAGTGATCCCAGAGTTAGAGCAGCTGAGACTGAGGGCACAGCAACCTCTCAGATAGACAGACTTGAAAGGGTCACAATTATCCAGTGCTGAGACACTCTGGGAAGTTTTCCTTTGAGTTCTCCCTCCCCTAGGAGCTCACTCTTTCTGCCTGTTAAGGCTTTGATGCAAAAGAGAAGAGCTGTTCACCCTCCCTGTGACAGAAAGCTGGATAAGCCCTTTTAATGGAATATGGTATGTCCATCTGCTAAGGCTAGGGCACATCACACATCTGTGTTCTGGGAGCAGAGCTGCTCTGAGCTGCCATCAACACTAGCAGCTCCCTCCCTGAACAGCAAGGGATGGCTCTGCTAGGAAGGGAGCAGGGAGTTGTCACCCTGCTTTTCTAAGTTCTTCTAAACCTTTTGATGTTTACATTTTTGTAATGGAGTTTCTCGCGCACTTTTATGTAAATAATGATTGGTTTTGGATTCTTTTCTTGGAGAAATTTGATGGACTGTTGGTTTGACCAGTGTCATTAGAGAAGTGGCAATTTCATTGTCCAATCCAGAGTCACTTTTAGAATTCTATATATATTGAGGTTGAGAAATAAACTTCACTTCTTTTTTGCCTTAGAAGTTTCAGAGTGTGTGTCATTCATCTCGTGTCCTATTACGACAAGGGGTGAGCTCAAATCAGGGTCCTGAGCCACACCAGGAGGAATCTTACCAGCACACAGATTTGATGGGGTGTCAGCAGCACACACAGAGAGCCCACACAGATACCCACTCACTACACATGTTGGAAATAGAAGACAAGAGAATGAAAGGAAAAGAAACAATTCCCTTATAAAAGCTTTGTTTACATCAAACGTTAACAAGCCTGACCCAAACTCTTCTCCCCAAACAAGCTGAGAGTAACAGCAATGGTGGCATTGGACCATATTGGTTTGGTGTTCTGGTCATGCTCTGAATCTTAACAGATCTGAATATTAAAATCCCAGATCTGTGTCTGCATTGTGAGGTGCCTCAGCAGGCAGCTGTATCCTTAGTTTTAATGAAGACTCAAAAAACCTAAAGGTTACTTTCCTTAATATTCATTATCCTTCCAGGATGGAGACTTGAAAGGCACAGGACCAGGCAGTGATTAATTATTATGAAAAACCTACTGAGACAACACCAAAATTTAAGTAATTTCATTAGTTTCCTCCTTTGGGAGTAAATTTTTCTTATGTGTTATGTCAGCTGAGGAAAACTATGGAACCAGAAGTTTCCCTACCAAAAATAATTTACCAGCTTTAAAGGATATTCATATTAATAATTTTACTCATCTAATTGTATTTCTAGTCCAAAAGATTACATAACTAGGAACAAAAAAATGAAAGTTTCATATAGACTGAAATACTGTTCACTCTCCAAAAAATGCAATCAATATCTTTGGGGTAGTTCAGAGAGTGAAAATATAATCATAAAATACAGGAACAGAATGTGTTAGCAGGAACTGAAAAAAACCCAGAACAAATGACATGGCTTCAGCATGTAACCCAGGAAACAAAAATACCTCATTCAGCTGGCATTTTTCAAAGTGATATATGTCAGTACTGTTGTTCCCTTGTAGGTTAACTAAATCTATCAAAAATGGATACAGTCTAAGACTGGGTAGAACAGTCTCTCTTTACAGCTTGCTTTCTTGACAAAGTTCCATTTCTATTACAGGAGGCCAGCAGTTAAAGAGAGTCACATATCTCTAGCTTGCTATTGTCTGCCTGCCTTTGATTTTTATAAATTTTTACCATGGTATAATCAGAGCTTTCAACACTGAAAACATGCATTCCCTTTTGTTAACACTTAAAAATTTGAAAACTTAGCAGCAGGAGGTTAAATCAAAAATCACTTGCCCTTATTATCTCATTCAGTGGAGGAAAAAAGTAACAATAAAAAGCCTTTTGTCAGAGAAAGCAAGAGTTTTAGGCACCACAAACAGCACCAGCACAAGGGATTTTTAAACAACGGGATGACAATTGCTGATCCTGAAAGGGGAAAAATGGCACAAGTCTGAAGAAAGGGGATGCAACTGCTTCTTCTTTTCTGCTTGCTAAGAGAATATGGAGCATCAGAAAGCTTTGTAGCACTTTTCTTATGCATAAACATTGAGCACAACATCTTATGGCTTTCTGTGGTAATGGATATGCATAAGGCTGGACATGTGGAGGGTGTGCCAAGGCTCATGGTGACAGTGTTTCCAGCCCTGCAGGTGCAAATCTCTGGGTCTGCAGGAAGGTTCTTCTTGCAGTCTGACAGCTCTTGATGCAATCTGTTGGTGTGACAGGCCAGGGTGAGCACGTTGTACCTTAACTGTGCTTCTATCCTGCAGCTCCATGAGCTGAGGGACACAAGGAGATTTCCAAAGTTACATAACAGTCACAATACAATGTACTCAAGAGAGCACTGTGCCTATCTTAACAAATTTCCTCTTCCACTTTGTACCATTCAAGGATACTCAGCTTTTTCATGGAGGGATAAACCACCTCAAGTCTTCCTGGACCATTCCCCTTTTTGATGATGTGCCAATTCAGTCATGCCTTTGTCCTCCAAGAACATTAAGTGCAATCCGTGGGTCCAGTGAGTTTCTGAAGTAACTTTAAAAAAAAAACCACCAAAAAACAGTAGAGGAAAGGTTGTGAAGGCCAAGTAGCATCAGCCTTTGCAGCTGGCAGGAGCTGCAGCTGCCCAGCTCTGTGGCACCCCCAAACCCTCTGCTGGCTCCAAAACCCAGCAAGGGCTGGCTAAGGCTCCAGGCAAAAAGCCACCACGAAGCTTTGTGCTGTCACGTCACAAATCCAAGGCTTGTTAGTTTAATGCTGCCTTTGGTGTGTCTCCACTCCATAACACTCACAGCAGCAACTGCAGCGCTGGCTTACCCAGGGAGAGGCCAACAGATGTGGTGAGCTGTGCTCACAGCTAGAAGTGCAAAGTGTTTGATCAGCTGTGTGTAGATAATTAGTTCTATAATTTAAAAAGTTTCTGTTATTCCTTAACAGCCAGGCTAAGCTGCAGCTACAGAAATGCTGCTCTAAATACCAACTGTCAGTAGAAATTTCCATTCCCCAGAACTTTATTCTTAATTTAAGGAAGAATTGAGAACAAAAGAAATTTATAAGAATGCTCAGATGACTCACAGGCCAATCTTATATTATTTCTGTAAGTTTCAATTTAAAAAAAAGAGTTTATTCACAAATATTATTAAAATAATTTGTTAAGAAATAAAGTGCCAAATATTAAGTGAGGTGATCTTCCAAAACAAATATCTACATCTTTCTGTTGGAAAATTATTTATTTTATACAAATTATTTTTTATATAAAAATATTTACACAAAAGCTCTGAACTTTGATAGCAGCAAGCATGTAAAAGCCACATTGCTTGATCACACTTGCCTTAATTTTGCGTAGCATGATGAATTTTAATATTAATTCCAGCCAGCTCTGTTCACTGGCCAGCTATGGGTGGATTACTGTTACTTTGTTGTGTTTTTCTAGCTGAAATCAATGAATATCCAGAGGATAACTTGCTCTCAGCTCCCTCACACCATCTCAGAGAGAATTCTGTGTATGAGAACAAAAGAGGACCCATTACAACTCAAACTGTGGTTCCAGCTGGAAAAGAACCTGTAAGAACATCACCTTTTCCTGTGCCCTATGTCCTTTTCAGACAACACTCACCTTGTCCTGCTGAGTATTATGACAGAAATGATTTTGATTTTTCTCAGCTCCTGAGAGCCAAGTCAGAGGTAAGAGGGCAATGTAAGTTGCCTCCTTTGTATCAGCATCCTAAAAGCTGTTAAATAAGTTTTAGTCTTGGACAGGTGCATTAAAATCTGACAGTATTGAGCTATGGATTAGGCCCTAATTTGACATTGAATCTCCATCTTTATTGTCAATGCCTGTGATAGAAAATATGCCTTTTGACTTCCAGAGTACAGGCTGGAATTTGGAAAAGGAACAGAACATATTTCTAATAATGGACTTAAAAGGTTTTATAGTGGGTCCTTGAGTGACAAACACAAAACTTTATAAATATCACATTTATGGCCCCCGCTCATATGTTCATAAGTTCATATGTTTTCAAATGTTGAAAACTTACAGTTCTGATATTGTACATTTCTGAGCCCTTCATAGCTTTGCTGTACAAAAGCCTGAAAATGTTTCAATGAGGCCTCTGATACTACTCTACATTCTATTGGTGATGTTACTACTGTCTTGTTTTTTTTATTTCTCCAAAGCTTTTAAATTAAAGTATGTATTTCTTTGGGGAATATATGAAAAAAAAAAATTAGAGCACTGCCCAGTGCAGTGTATCTGCAATTTAATCAACATTTACCCATTGTACTAGTTCTCAATACCCACAGCCACATAAGGACTTTTTTTATTTTCAGTGCATGAAAATGCACCTGTGCCTGGCTTTTAAAAAAGAGGCAGAATTTAATTTCTTCTGAATTGCACCACTTAGTTTCCAGCAGAAAACCTGGTGCTATGAACCCACTAGTTCTGTGCATTTATGTGGAAGAGAACTTTAAAAGATGTCATTTTATCAAGTCATTTGTGCAAATGAGAATGGTGTTTTCTGAGACAACAGCAAGCAAGTGCTATAGAGCAGAGTTCATGGAAATGGCCACGAAAGGCTCTGGGGTTATCTCTCACAGGCTCACCCTCTCCATGGTTTTATGGGTGTACCTGGGCATTTGCAGATCCATGACTGACCTCAGTCATGTAAAATGACGACCAGGAGGTTTGCTCAAATATAAAGGGGTTAGACTTGATCAATCATCATCACTGCTGCTCTGTCCTTCATTATTCTTACTTTAGATAAAAGGCCAAAGGGACTTTGCTATGACCTGTTAATCACCTCTTTGATGGGAATGGAGCTCCTGGATAAAGGAAATCAGCGGGTTTAGGGCTGATTTAAGGTGTGAACATCAGACACCAATGTAGTAGTGCTCTCCTTCAGTTCTGGAGAGAGGGGTGGCTGGGGATATGGAAAGACCTGGAGGCTCATGTAGAAATTAACTTGCAATTTAAAGGGGAGAAAGAAATGATGGGCTGATTTTCTCTCAAGGAGGGAAAGGATGCTCTGTGGAGCATGTGATTGCTTTGTGCTGCCAAGTAACCTGCAGATACACTTCAGAAGCAGGGGATTAACAGTGCTGTTTGTTTTGTGTTTCTTGATAGATAACCTATGATAAGGACCTTGAGATTCAGATTTGAAAGGCTTACTTTAAAAAAGTTTCCTTTGTATATACAGTGTCCGACATGAATAGAGCAAAAAATACATTCAACCTTGATACCCTTGTTTAATAATGTAGAATGTTCCTGTTAGTTTTGTATTGCTTTCTTAATTAAGACATCAGGTGTCTTTGTTACAGAAATATAATAAATGAACTCCTGCCTTCAAACTACCCTTACACAGAGCAGGTTTTGCTGTAAGGGAGATGCATTGCAGTGGCTGCTGTGTCAGCAATGCTCCTTCATCACCCTGTGCTGTGTCACTACAGAGAAGTATGACCAGAGAGTTCTTTCCCATCCTTCCACAAAGTAATATTAGTCTGTGAGGGAAAGGATTTTCCAAAATAACCCAAGGAAAGTGATTTTCAAAGCAAATCCACAATATTTTTTTTCCTGAATATGTAGGCAGACATATTAGCAATAGCAAATCCTTTCCTTACTACCATTGAACTGCACTCTCGCAGCTTTTTATTTACAACACTTGGGAGCAGGTGCCAGTCTTCAGCAACTGGTGTGCAGTTAAATGCTCTTCTTTGCATCTGCAAAATGCATATGAAAGTTTAATAAACATATCAAATGACAGAGTTTTTAAGGCTTTAACCTTCTTGCCAACTAATAGTAGTTCTCTTAGCTAATGTTCACGAGTGCACAGAAGGACTATTGTTTTTAAATCATTAATGACACCCCAAGGCTACTGCAGCAGCCACCCTATATATTAATATAAATGTTTTAAGGAACCTAAGCACAGTCAAGCTCTCTTAAAACCAAAAGATTGACTTCATTTGAACTTAAACATATGCTTAGAGCTATGCATACATTGAAGTGTTCTGCTGAGTAGCATTTTTCTTCAAAGAACAGCCCTGTTAACTTCAATAAGACGATTTATATGATCATGTTCTTCCAGTCTTAAAGTATAAATTTATAATCCATTAATCGCAAGCCCAAACCTATGAAATATCATTAGAATGAACTTATTCAATAAAGTTCACCTTTACTCACTTCTAAATCTGACAATATATCTGGAAGGGATCTCTAGAACATGGGATTGCAATACTAAAGGGCACTGAGTACAGAATTTTAGAAGCCACATCCATAAACTGTTTTTTTTACCTTTTTGTTGGCCAGGGCATTTAAAGGAAATCTTGATGCCACTTCAAATAAGCTTTTACATCCAAACAAAGGCACTTTGATTGTGAGTAACACATCAATGTTTGCTGCAACTCAAACTATGCAAAGGAACAATCTAGAAATGCTGAAGTGCTTTTCCACCTTTTTATAAAGAGAGAAAGCAAGTTGTGTATCAAAGCTTTCTCTGAATTATGCTTAGAAGACAATTTTATTAATATTAAATAGGCCATACAACACCCTTTGATGAAGCAGAGACTTTCAGTTTACCCATGAGTGAGAGCATCTCTTTATTCTTTCTCTGCTGCAAGATCCTCTGAAAGGGCATTACCTTTGCCAATTTGGGATCAGGAACATTGTTCCTGATCAACAGAGCAACTAAAGCTGACCAGAGGGAGGATTCAGGGAGTCCATCATGTGCTGAGCAGGGAGCTGCTGTTCACTGCAGGGAGCCTGGAGCACACACAGAGACCAGAATTACTGGAGCAGCCAGCCAGGGCTGCAGAGCTGCACCAGGGACACAGGAGGGACCAGAAAGAAGAGGCAGCATCTTCTGCAGCTCAGAAAGTCACTAACCAGGTTTGTATGGATGCAAAGAGTCACCAAAGGTATGGTGGAAATGGAAAGGGGGTGTTGTTATTAATATTTCATCTGGTGTAGTCACCTTCAGGTTTATTTATGCACCAAGTGAGCATGTCTCCTGAAATGAAACAGCAAAAATTTCTGCATTGAGTGCAGCTCAGAGCTCACATCCCATGTATTGCACCAAAACCTGAGGGGTGCACACTGGAGCAGGGGAGAGGGAAAGGCACACAGAGCCTCAGCTGGCTGGGCCTGTGTGCATCCCATGGAGAAGGGGTGGTTCCTCTGCAGCACAACTCAGAGCAGACCTGGAAAACAATGGACATGCACCATGCTGGATTTTCTCCTGTATAAAAAATGAAGAAAACAATAATCCACATTTTTGTCCTGGACATCAGGCTGAAAAAAACCTACATCTCATCCTTTCCATTTATTTTCCTTATTAAAAAAAGGAAAATAATATTTTTCCCTTTCAGTAAAAAAAATTCCCCATTTCCTACTTTGTGGCCCTGCCTTCAGTGGTTCTTGGTAATATCAGTGAGATTTGGTTGGACATCTGGAAGGCTTGGAGGGAATCAGGTGACTTTAGAAACCAGAGATGGAGCAAGAGAGAGGAAACAGATGGGTGTGGGCTGTGGGCTGAACCTCTTTAAGCAGCACAGATGCTCCAGAAGAGAATGTGTGTCTGCAGCCTTACTCCCAGTTGTGGGCAGTCAGATCAGGCATGAATGGGAAATATTTGTAGTGGGAGTGAAAGGAGGAATCATGGATATGGGCATCTGAATCTCTTAAATTCTCTCAGCAGTCCTTGGCTAAATTCTGCCCTCACTCCCATGGGGTCACATCTGTAAACAGATTCACAGCCCACCCAGACCATGTGTATGCTGCAATGACATTGCCTGTGACTGATTTGAGCTTTTCAAAGGGATTCAGGCACTTGGTTTGTTTGAAATACATGTACTGGCACTCTAGGTAGTTCTGCCAGAGACTTCCAGGGTGACAGGTTCGCATCTACGGTTTCACAGCTATTGTCATAACACAGAACTGCTCTTACGGGTCTGGGAAATACAGTTTTCTTGGTTTGTATCTAAATATTGGCAATACCTGTAAAATTAATTAGAAATAATTTTAAGAAATTAATTTTTTTCAGGATAATACATCACATACTGTTAACCTCTAAGTGAGGTTAAAGGAGAGAAAGATGTGGTGGTTAAACAGCAAGAGCATCAGCAGCTTTTCAGATACTTTTTTTCCTGCTAAAAGTGATATTGCTACTCATCCTCTCAAGCTGTAGTGAGCTACAAGGGAGAAGAGAGCAGAGAAGAAGTTCTGAGGTCAAAATACTACTGAGCAGCTAAGCACAGAAAAGGAGAGAAAAAGAAGTCTCAAGAAAACTCAGAACAAGGAACAAAGGCCTAGTAATTCACAAGCCTGCTGCTAAAAACAGACACTGTAACATGTTTTCATTGCACTTTTGACAATAATCCCTACTTTTCATTGAAAAATGAGGAAAAGAATGCTTGGCTATTGCATCTATCAGCAGTGCTTGCAATATTCATCTACTTGACCTGGCACTGGGAGAAAGAGAAATGAATTAAAGTGCTGGTTGGAAAGGAGGGGTAGGAATATCTGAGAGGGGATTGTGCTTTGCTAGAAGCAGGGAGATGTTCATATTGCATTTTGGGTTTGTAGTTTGAAATAATTGGCAGGATGCTCAGAGCAGGTGGATGGTTATTTCTAGTTTCTTCTATTCTGGTCTAATAAAGTAGGAAATGCACTCAGCCTTTGGTTCCTTAGACTGGCTTTGGTTTTCTTACTTATATACTACCTGCAGCCTTAAATATTTGCTAAGTTTGGGTTTGTAATGAGTTACTAATTTCATTGCTGGCTGTAAGCATGACAGAAATCATTACATCATGCCTTATATGAAGAAATCTCCTTTAATTTCAACAAGCTTCAGTGACTATATTCAGGCTATTGTGTGGCATAATCATCTCTTATTACCACACACTGCACTTCAGAACTGGCAAAGAAGAAGAGCCCTTTAAACTGAAATCAAGTTCTTCAACAACTGTTTGCACCATCTGAGACAAGGCTGCTTTTAGTCTGGTTTCCTTTCTCAAGACTGCCTCTCTTGCTGTGAGTGTCACTCAGTTGAACAGCTCTGTCCTTAGGCTTCACAGAAAGGCCTGCAGGAGCATCTGGGCAGGGCTCAGCACCATGTGCCTCTGAGACAAGGAGCGAGAAATGTCACAGGTGCATCCCAGACTGCTGACAGAGCAGGCAGCAGCAGAGGAGGGCAAACAGGAGCAATTCAGGGATGGATGCAGTCCCCAAAGTGATGTATTCTGAAGTTAGACAGAAAGGAAAAAGCCATCAGGAAATGTGTTTGCTAACACTATTCCAAGTCCTCATGAGAAAAGGAAATCTCTCCTTTAATTTATATCAGTGAGAAGTGTTATCCCCGTTTGGCTGTCAGAGTCTATTAAGAGCCCTGCTTGCTAAATGCCTTATCTAAATTGCTCAAGGTGCTTTTTGAAGCTGATATGACTGGGCCCATTAAAAGGGCTGCTGAACTGAGGTCCAGAGATGCTCTTCTTCTAAGCTTGCAGCCCCTGGATCCTGCACAAACCAACTTCTTGTGTCTGTGCTGCAAGATGAGTTCTGGTTTGGGAGCGGGTTTGGGCAAACTCCTCCATAGGATGAGGATTGATCATCTATATGATTCTAGCACAGGTAAGTTGAAGCTGTCTGTGTTCATCTCAGGAAGAAATGGGTCTGAAACCTGAAGGAGGCTGGACTTGAGTTTATTGGTGTTCCTTCCATGAGAATGAGTAAGGTTGAGATCCCTCTCACATGGACAGTGGGACCATCAATGAGGATGGACAAGTCTGGCCTTGAGAGTGGGGTTGAACCTTGTATAGACAGATAATAAAGGACCTCAAAAAATGTTCCCTCAGAAGGAGAAAAAAAGCCTTTTTAATTAGATGTGTCCTATATAAAACACAGGGCTGCCTTTCAAGGCACAGAATTTCATGGGCAGACAGAAGGGTGACCACATTTCCATTAGATGGAGAAATAGCACATTGTGCTGCTCTGGTTTAGTCTACAGCTCCTGAATTTTCTCTCTTTAAATGGCTGTATAAATCTAGTGGCAAAAGCAGGCACTTTGTCAATGAATGACTAACACCAGAGCAGTGCACTGTCTCACCATCCTCTCACAGCTATTACACCTGGGCAGTATTTTCTGGGAGAAACTTGCAAATAGGTGCAGGCTGGAGCTTTCCAAATAGACTAAGGGAAGCTTTACCCTTTCATTTCTAAACTGACAAACTAACTTTCAACACAGCTTTTTCAAAGGTTAATGATTTTAATATAGAAAAAATTCTCTATATTGTAACTTAGTGTCAATCACACAACCAAAAAGTTTCTCTGAATTCCTGGATGCACTGTTGCTTCCTGCTCAGGGAGAACTGCAAGTATCATGGAAGTGAACAAACCCAGCCTAAACAGCCCATTGTTTTAGGATACTTGCATGATCCAAAACCATTGCTATCTGACTACCCTGAAGTAAGTTTTCTTCCCCATTGTAATGGTACAACCTTAAAAAAAGAGTAAAAAACTTTAAGCTTTTGTTTTATATATTTCCCACCTTCACAGACCATATGGCAGAAGACAATCTTTGCCATCACAGGAGGTCATGATAACCTCTCTGGAAACCAAATAACAAAATGTTTCCATCTGGAAGATTAGAGATAAAGGGTTTTTTTTTTTCAAATCTGCATCATCCCATATCCAGCTTTGGTTTCACAAATGAACTAGAAGCCCTAAATATTTTTTCAGGAATAAGAGAAGAAGGCTGGGGTCCCAAAAATGACTGTTCTCACGTTTTTCTGAGCTATCCAAGGCAGCCTCAGGTTAGTGGTGTGATCAACCTTTATCACACAGCATAGAAGAACCATTTTGGAAAGGAACAGAAGGAAATCTTTGTCCAGACTGGTTTGCAGCCCTTGTCCTGAGGTTTTAAACAATTCTGACAGCAGCAGGTTGGTTCTCAGCAGCACAGACGTTCCTCACTCTTACAGAGAGCTGACTTCCTGCTGCATTGTTAAAGATAAATTACAATACAGCAGTTATTGCCAGGGAGACTGCGCATTGAATACAGCACTCTATAAAGACCTGGCACTTTAGTAGAAGAACAGATATTTGAAAACAATATCAGCTTAATTTCCCTTTCTTCTCCATGCAAAAAAGCTATAAAGTGTTAGAACTTTCCTGTAATTTGCTTAATTGATTAACTTGATTGATGTAGATGACTGAACAAAGGGTGAAGCAATGAAAAACAGGCCATTATCTTCATTTGTTAGCATAGTTCGATTTTGTGTAAATATTTTGTTCCAAATTCATTCAGATTGTTACACTGGAGAGCATTTTTCAAAAGCAAACAATTTTTACTAGCAAAAGATTTGTCACCAGAAATTTCACTCCTGAAAGGTAAAGAGAAACTGATTTAACCAGCTACATATTGGAGGAATCAAAAGTACAATGATAAGAAAGAGAGTGACTGCAAAATGAGCAATGTGATGGAGAGTGCTGCTCCTCCTGCTCCCAGAAGCTGACAAACTGCTCTCAGTTTGGATTGACACCTTTTCCAGATGTCAAATAGAAAATTAGTGCTCTATTTGTTGATCTGATCCTTGGTGGCTGCATTTTCCTGAAGTACAAGATCCACTTTGTAAAGCAGTTGTTCTTCTGGTAATTGTGCTGTGCTTCATTTAGGAAACATTCAGAGCAGAGTGAATTGTGCCTACAGTGGTAACAGGCATTTGGCTTTCAGATTCTGATTGTGCCATTAAAAAATGGGAAAGATTGTCACTCAGAAAGCAGATCTTGATAAATAATGTGCTGGAAGAGTTGGAAGCAGTGTGGGGAAAAGCACAACCACACCAATTGCCTTAATTATTGACTGAAGAAAACCACTTTTGTCCCAGGAATATCAGTACAGAAGGAGGATGGCTCTGAAGTAAATGCATTTTCTTTCCTGTTCATTGTGGCATTGCTTTAATTTCACAACTCAGTAGCCCAGGGCTCACCTGAGTTCCTAAAGAATTGAATAATTGATCCACAATTAATGGATGCACAAAGCAGGAAAACAGGAGCAGGATACTGGTTAATACAAGAGTCAACTGTGGGGAATGAGGCCGTGTACTTGTCCAGCTTTTGGAAATTGTTTTATTAAATTCTATTAGATCTACATGGCCATATGCTGAAAGACACTTTTAAAAGCACAAGGCATTTGGAAAAATGCTGTGTACCTATGCCAAATTACTTTCTGTGAAGAAAAATCTTAGAAATTCAGTAAAATGCACACAGAGTTGTGTGCAGGATGATTCAAATTCACTTCATAGCTACAGTGATCATGAGCTTTTCTTTGTACAGATGGAATGAACTTGTGCTACTTTCACATTGAATCACACACAAGGCGTCTCAAAGTTTATATGAAAAATAAAATTTCAGCACAGAGGCTTCACCCTGCCCTTATCTTTCCCCCAAAGTTAAATCCACATTGTGAAACAATTTGCTACCTGGCCTCTGGGCACGTGGTAGCACTCAAGTAACCCTCCCTGCTTGCTGGGGCTGTGGAGGAGGTGAGCTCCTTGTTCCAACCACACCACTGTTGCAGGAGAGATCCATCCAAAGGCTTCCCATATTCTGGATTTTCCCTGTGCCATCCTCGTGCCAGCGTTATGCACCCACATGCATCTGTGCTCCCTGGGCATGGGCACGTACTCTGCAATTAGCTCGAGTCTGAGCACTCAGGTTACCATAACACCCAGCTCTCAGCTACCAACAGATGGCATTTATAAATGCACAGAGACTGGAAGGTGATCCTCTACAGCAAGTTTATTTCTGTAAACCTTTCAGAGTCATATGAAAATTACAGAGAGTATTAATTCATTGATCTGCTGAGCAAGAGGAACAGCAAACTGGCTTGTTGGCTCTTATTGGGATTTTTAGCAAATGAAAACCAATATAGGTTGGCAACTAAGCCCACACTACTTGTTTTAGAATACTGATTCTGACCTGATGGCTGTAATTCAGTGTCAGGCTCATCTCATCTCTTATTTCTCTGAGCATTATTAAAACATTCCCAGGAAGAGGAATCCCAGAGAGCTGCATGGGCATCTCCCCACCCTGCAGGGCACCAAACACCTCCTGCATGATTGATGTATACTTTGGATATCAGCCAGCAATGTGCAACTGGAGAACAAAAATTAATTAAGAGGCAAAAATTCATAGAATAGGATCTTAGAATGCATGATTCTAGGCTGAAAACAGAGAACAGACTGAAAACAAGGGTCCTGTCCAGCTCCAAGCACTGCCAGTCTCTGAGAGCCTCAAGCTGACAGCAGTTTGTATTCTAAAATAAAGACTCCATTTTCCCATGTACAGCAGATGGAACTAAATGACAGAACGTGGATAAATATAGAAGACTAAAAAATATAATATCTATTTGAAGCAAATAAACCACCAGGCTTGTTACCAAAGGCACCCAGAAGGAGCTGACCAGCAGCAGCCAAACCCTCCCTGTGTTCACAGGCACGTGCCAAGAACCTGCATGTGGAATAACTCCTAAGATACCTGGACTGTGGTTAGGAGTGAGAGGATCACATATATGAACATGAGGGAACTTCAGCCAGGCAGCAATTCTGATCACTGATTTCTGATAAAGCTGGATCACATGTGTGTGTAAATGAGAGCTGCTTAGAAATTAGTCTGAAATTCTGTATCAAATTTCAGCTTCAGCACCTTTGAAAACTGCTGGGTTAAGGTTGGATTTTTTACTCCATGTTTTTTTGTTGATGCTAAAATTCACCAGTAGGTAGAATCTACTGCAGTCTAACATCAGAATGAATCTGCCTCATTTAAAAGAATGTGCCAGAACTCGTTCATTCAACTGAAGCATAAAGATTCCAAATAATTAACATAAACACAAGTATCATCTACCTTATGGAGATGGATTCCTGTCAGGTGGGTGTTCACTGTTTCAGTGTGCATAGCCAGATGCTCTAGTCATTCTTTTAAAGGACCTAGAACATTTATAATGATTAATCACATTTCTAAAGCAGTAATGCATGCTACCATCTGTTTAATTAAATCTCACACTTCCAGACACACGCCAGTCAGCTCACAGGGGTCAAACACTATTCCCCCCCCCCCCTTTTTACATAAGGGAGCAATTGGTTTACACCATTTTACTTTTTCTGCAGTCCTGCTGGCTTTGGGTACCAACCAGCACTCGAAGGATGACTGACAGCATGACAGGAGACAGAGCTATTTTAAAAGGGAGGCATCTGACCTCTGCTCTCTCTTTCTCTACAATTACTCCATGTTTGTTTAGCAACTGTTACTTTGTACCTGAGACAGCTGTGAGTATCTTATGCTAAAGCGAGCTAAGAGAACAAACTCAACAGGTCATGAAGAAACTAAACTCCTCTAGAAATGTTTTCTGGCTTCTTCACATGCTTGGGTTCACACACCCAGAGACTCGTTTAAGTCAGTGTAAAAAAGGATTTTGACAGGGCTGCATGTGTCATCTGATCCTGGCCATTGCAGGAGATTTGTCACTATGATTTTTGGGCTGTTTTATACATGCCTAAAGCCCTTCTTACCCATTTTCTTGTACTGATTAAGGTCCTGGTTGAAATTGCTCAAAAAAAAAAAAAAAAAAAGAAAAAAAAGCAGCCTTAGGGATTTTGAAGATTATTATCTCCTACTTTCATTTTTGTAGCAATACTAAAGTATCTGAGTTTGAAATATTGCATTTAATGTAAACTGCTGAAGCGTGCTTTAGATACCAGCGTGAACTTTACATACCATAACTTGCACAGATTTGCACTTTATTGGCGTTGTTATTATGGTTTTTCCCTTTGTTTATTTGCTTTAATAAAGGAATTGCTGAACTGACAAAACCTTCCATGATGCAGTATCTCACGAGAACTCCTGACCCCCAAACTGTGTCAATCCCACCTGCTGCCTTTACCAGGGATGTGCCAACCCTCTTGCCCAGGTAGAAAGAATTAATATTTCTATTGCACTGATTCTTCTTCAAAGTGAGACAAATTGTTCAAAAACATAACTATTTCTTCAAGTAATGTCTGGTCCTGAAGCACATGTCAGGTTCCTTACAATGAGTAGTGGCTGAAACTGCTGTAGACACAACTGAGGAGCTATTTCAATATATCAGGAGCTATTTCAATATATAGGCATCCATTCCTACTCTATAGCAATCCCAGAAACTGGCTTGGCTGCCCAAAGGAAAATTACTGCATTTACAAACTTGATGGCTGGTTTATGGTCGGGTGAGATTAAGCAGATTTATTACCTAGCTAGTTTGATAAAATCATTATTTATCCAGTGCTTGGCCATTTTGGTAAATCAAATTTAAAACTTAAATTCAAACTGTTTCTAGAAGAGAATGACAACCTATGACAGCCTCTAGTGAGGTGATTACTGGCAAATATTACACCTGGTATAATCCTGTCTTTGGCAGACTGTCTCAAGCAAGGATAAAATAAAAGCATCCTGCCCACTAAAGCATCAAGGCTGATGATTGCTACAGCTGAAATGTAGGTCTAGACTGAACACAACATGATCAGCTACGGCAATGTGTGCTCTGAAGGGTTTTATTAAAGAGGCCCAAAATAAGCAGGTAATTTTTAGAGCTAATTTCAGAAACATTGCAAACTGAAGTCAGAAGAAAATCTGCTTTTAACTTCCCTGGAAGATTTCACCTCCAGTGTCCAATCAGTCTCAAATTTCTCACTTAAAACTCCTGTAGCTGGACATTCTGACTACAAACAATAACTAGTATAGGCATACATTAAATGAAAACAAATAGATTTATCATAATGTGAAATATTGGAACATTAAATGGCATTAATGTCTCTGACACATCTGAGCTATTTCTTCTTGAACAGATGGTGACATTACAGTCACCACAAACACTGAAGAAAAATTGCAAGAAAATATAGTTTTACACACAAAATTAAGAGTTTGTGTGATGAAAAACATTGTTAATGCAGTCTAACACTCCATTTTGAAGCCTGCCCATATTTAAAACCTAAATCATGAGCAGCGAACACAGCTTTGAAGTCTAATAATCCATGCACCAATGAGTTATTGGAAGCAGGTGAAAGTAAAAAATCTCTTAAAAGTTTTGCTGAAAGATCTGTCTTCATCATTGGTTTTCCAACATTTAGTGACTTTTAGAGTTCTCCTACAAGGGAGAGGTTAAAAATGCATGTTTATGAGACTAGAGCCAGGTCATCTTATTGTCCTGATATCTCTGCCAGAAGAGGATCTGGAGTAAGAAAACCTCCCCACAATCTCACATGGAACCACTGGTATAATATAATATTGATATAATCCTTTAGAATCCTAATTATAATGATATAATCCTTTAGAAAAAAAAACTGATCTCAACCCATGACTTGGAAATAATTCCTTGTGGATTACAGATTTGGATGTTCAGGTTCCTAAATCACCAATGTAAACCATGGGACTGTGCCCCACACAGCAGGATGAGTTCTGTCTTATCAAGAGGCCACTGCCCCAGGTTGTCACCTGTCACCTGGATGTGGATGTCACCATGGTGGGGATGACTGGATGGCCATTAGAGTCACTTGCTTTCTCTTTGGTCTTTTACATAACCTGACACTGGTTCACTTAATGCACTGACTCAGAGAATGAATGAGTTTAGCAGTCTTTCATAAAATGTTCTGTTATCCCTCCAAAGAGAAGGAAAATGCCATTCAGGATCAGCTAAAGAGCTGGAAGGTCTAGGTGCACTTGCAATCCAAACTTAATCCCTCAGATGATGGTGGAAGCCTTTACTGACTTGTCCATACACAAACCTGTGCCTGCCTAGGTTGTCCCATCCAGTGAAAAAAGACTCAAGATTGGCAGCTACAGCTTAGCTGAGCTCTGAGGCTGAGCAGATATTTGCTCTTGGTTTTCCCTACAGCTATTCCAACTGGATTTAGCTGTCAGAGTTGATGTTACTGTCCCCAGCCATGCCTTGACTGGGCAGGTGGACTTGGTGAGCTCTTACAGCTTGGATACAGCCAGTCATGGGCTCATTTCCAAACATTCTCCAGCTATTAGGGTTGAATCCTCTGTGGCACAGGTCAAAGGAAAAGATTTAACATAGAAAACCTGCTATTAGGCAAAATAGTAATCCTGCTCTGCACTGCATAAAGGCTGAAATTCATGTGGCTAAAATAATTGCAGTGTTTTTAAGATCAAGTACTGTTCAAAACAACAGAGATCATCGTAATGGGAAATGCATAATAGGGAAGTAATAGGGAATGCAAGTAAATGATATAAAATGCCTCTGGGCTGAAAAGCAGTAAGAGAAGAACTGAGGTAGACCATTACAGCATCAGATTAAAATACACAGTTGATCAGGTGATTGCCAGAAAAAGAGGTGCTGTGTAAGAAAAAGCCCCGTTTATAACTATTGGACAGCTAAAGCAGTGCTTTCATCACACAATAAAATCTTAAAACAATTGCTAGAAGAGCTCTCTGCAGCTGGAAGGATTATCTGACTCTCACACAATTCCTGTTACTCAGGTTCATTTCTGAGAGATGTGGTTCATAAACTTAAAGTGATTGGTAGTATTTTTGGGATTGCTTTAATGTAAAATTCACTGCTAACATGATTACATTCTGATAATCTGCTAAAGGAAAGTCTGAGCTACCCAGCAAAAGTACAGTGTGCTCCTGGCTGAAGGCTCCAAGGGAGGTTGTGGTAGCTATTGGACCTGGAGGGAATTAGATGCATTTACCAGCTTTGGAAAGCTTCCAGCCTTTATCACTGAAGGCTGTTGGAAATGCTCCTAAGAGCATCTGGAATATATAACAATATTTTCCAAAGGTTTGTTGTAGTTCATGCTTCTTGGGCAATTTCCAAAGAACCTGGGCAATTTTACAGCTATTAGAAAGCGATGCAAAAGCCAGTGGCTGAAATTCATTCCCATTAAATTGCAGGATTAAAATTCTCAATAAAGAGTCAAAGGAGGATGAACTTGGCATGGATTAAAATTGAGAGGTTCACCTGTGAGCTGCTGTGGCTGTTCTTCAAACAAAGCCAGCTCTGTTGGAGTAAGGTAGCACTGTCAGTAGGACGGTGACTGGAGTGACACTCACCTGCCTCCTCAGTCCTTCTACCATGGCATTTTGGGGGGTGTTTCACATTCTACTCATGGCAAATAACAGGAGAAAATCCTATTTAATAACACATTTTAAGAACTTGTATGCAATATCTTGAAATCAATAGAACGGCAGTGGCTCACCAGCCCTCAGGACACACTCTGAAGCTATTAGCACAAACTGTGGGGTTTTATTTCAGTTCCACTTGGCCAGATAGCAATCATTCCTATTTCATGCTATAAAAATACACTATTTATGTGTGATATTTAAGTCAGGGATGATTTAGATGGATAGGGGAGCAGGATAGAGTGATATAAATAACATACTAGCTCACCTAACAAAAAACACTAGCCAGAAACCTCTGCTTAGCATGGGATTTCTAAAGAGAAGAGCTTCTAGAGTAAATGGGAAAATAATAAATATTCAGGTTTTGAGATTCATATTACCAAATACCCTGGATGTCCAGGTTTGGAAACTGAGGTGGAACACAACAATATACTTAGAATTAGTTTTTCAAATACTCATAGGCTTTGAGGCTATATCCCTGACTAACTAACTAATGTGATATAACCCAGTAGCAGGGCACAACCTATATCTTAGTATCTACACAATACCCATTTATGGCTAAGCTGAAAAGAATTGATGCAAAGTGTTGCTCTAAATAATTATTCTCCTGGCTGCACCTGCAGGTAAGAGATTTGCAGAGGTTAATCAGATGGGTGGATGCAAACTGTTACCCACAAAGTGACCAGAAATTTATGTAGATATAAAAATTAAGTGCCAGGAAACACACCTAAGATAGATACATACTTCCTCCCTTAAATCTGTGGTTCTGATCTTTCCCTGTGTGGGCAGGACTGAGAATTTCTGGCTTATCCCATCTGAAGCATCTCTACTTGGGATAAAAGTCCTCCTCCAAATTAGCATCTTAATATTTCACTCATACTGCCCCTTTCTCCTTGAAAAGGCAAGCTTAGAACTGAAAGTACTGAAAGAAACACTGCCCTCTTCCTACACTTGGCAAAGCAGGCTCTGCTCCTCTGCAAGCTGCTTTATATCATCTCTTACTTACCTGGGAGAAGGGGCTAAACAAGGATATAAGGTCTTAGGAGCATGATCAATTTGCAGACACCTTCTAACTCTAACTAGAGTATAAACTGTTATCCAGAATGATAAGCACAAATCTTGGTTTATTTTTCATACAACAATGACTGCAGCAGTAGGAGCAGTGGTTATTTGAGTTACTATAGCTGTTTCACTCTTCCCAAGTAGAAAGGTCACAACCCTGAACCTCTTCAAACCATTCTGCAGTATTCTCTCTTCTGTGTGACCAGATGATTTTTGACCATGTGAGTTCCTTTGTGCAGAGAGACTGGGAGGTGGCATGTCTGCATCTCAGCTGCCTGGAATCTGTTCAAATTCAGCTCACAGATGTTCTTCCTTTCTGTATTCAGTCCCAACACCCCAACCTGTCATAGCCTTGTCTTCCATTTTTCTTCACTGTCCCTGTGAGCTACAGTTGACAACTTGCTTATTCAAGCTTTGAGTAATATAGAAAAGCAATAAATTCACTAAAAATTGTATCTTTTTTTTTTTTTTCCTGTCTGGCTCAAATATCTGGGTGGCAGATCTGCAAAAAGTCTGCTTAACAATTTCTCTCCTTGCTTTCCATTTCCAGAAAGATTTTAGAAATGTACCAAAGCATCCAATTTCTACTCTGTCTTTCCTGCCACATCTCCTCTCCACAGAAAGCACTGAAGGTGTTTGCTGCTGTAGATCTTCACTTTCCTTTTCAGAGGCATCTTTCTGTTAGATCTCTGATAGCTGTCAGAATGTATTGCTCTCCTGCCTGACATTTGCATGGGTCTTCCATCAAATATTGCCATCCACAGCAATCCACCTGTCCAGATAAGTGAAAATCTCCTTTTCTCAGCTCTTTTCCTGTAAACATTACTCTTCCATCTTTCTGTATTCCTCCTACCTTCATCAGCTTTGATTTGGAACTACACACACACACAGACTGTAGACACAAATACAAAGATGCTATAGGAACAGCTGAAGAAATTGAGGTGTCTCTCAAAACAATCATTCAGAGTTAGACTGGGAAATGTAATGTCTAATTTATCATTGCTGGTTTATGCATCATTGGTAATGTCAGCAGTGGATGTGCCTCTTCAAGAAGAAGGAAGTGCCAAGTTTTCTGAATGCAGGATTGTCCCAGAAACGCCATCACATATGTTTCACAAGTAATACAAGACTGCAGCAAACTGGTGAACATGCAAAAACATTCACTAGTTTTCTTTTTAAGAATGTACATTTAAACACTCATAACTTCAACAGAACACAGTGCATCTGGCTCTATTCTCTATCAAGTGAACTGAATGCTCTCTGTAAGGCTGGATAATAAATATAGTGATGTGCTATCAGTATAAATTGATAAGCTGCACCTGATATCCTTAATTCCCATTTAGTTAGGAAATTTTGTCCTGTAGTTATAAACATCCAGAACAAATGAAGGACTTTAGAGATACTCATCCTAATCTTCCAGCTTTAGCTCTATGTGAGGTAAACTGTTTAGGATATCAGTTCTTATGCCAAGTTTCACAAGAAAAGCAAGAAAAGAGAATTTAAGAATTCAGTTATTTGTTCAAATCCAGAGTTTCCACTTGCCTGGATGAAAAAAGATTGCTATGTCCAAACTTCATAAGCCACTCTCAACCAGACTAAACAGAAACAGCAAAACATTGAACCAAATATCAGAAAAAGTATTTCCCAGGAAGAATTTCATTTCAGAGAGTCATTTCTCCTTCCCAGGTATTGTTTTTTGCCAAGTGCCAATGTATTGCCACAGATGATCCTTGTTTGACTGACAACTCACTCTTATGGTAAGAGGGAGGGGAAACAGCCCTGAAGGAGAGTGGTAAATGAATGCCAAGAAATATCTGGGCAGGAAAAAGCCACTGTTCTGCTTCCCTTCTGTCTAAAGAGGGCATGGGGAGGTAAATTAAAGTGAGGGAGATGAGGGTGTGCAGGGGGTGACAGCAATGCACACACACCTGCCTTGCTCACCACACCGTGCACAGGGGACTGAGGCAGCTGCTCCTGGAAGAAGTGAATTTCAGCTTCAAACTGTTTCCTCTAACAAATGGCAAGCTGTCTCAGGGAAAGACATCTGTGGCTTGCTCCTGGTGAAATTTCACTGTGCTCACATAGAAAAATTGTCTTTGCTCGCAGTTGCTTGCACAATAAATTCATGGATCCTTTGCAAACATGTCAAGATTTGCAGGAAACTACTAATGAAAGAAAGAGTGGGTCATTTCACTTAGCTCAAATCCAGTGAGAGAGAGTGATGTTTGAAACCAGCAAGACAGAAATTGAGGATTAAATAAACAAAAGGAAAATTTTTGCAAACAGCTTAAGAAATCCAGTCTGAAAACAGCCAAAGAGCACAGATCACAGCAAACTAAACATGAGCTATAAATACATAACATAAATACATAAATACAAGCATATTTGATTTTCAGATTTTCAGATACAAACCCTGAACTTCCTCCCCTCTGTCTACTGCAGTTTGTTTGTTTTGCATAACAAAATTATTTTGGTTTGTCCATTAAAACATTCTGCAATTTCTTTCCTCCAGAAACCCCCACTTTTAAGTGCAGTGACATTAGCTCTGGGAAGACACATGGCTTATTTCAGCTGAGAAGTGCTCTGATCTGCAGGAACTAATTAGAGCATTTTCTCAAGCTCATCCCTTTCTTCTCATTACTGGTGACCAAAGACAACTGCTGAGACATGATTATTACAGAACTGTCTGCTAGTGTATGCATTATCTTTACAGAAATAAATCAGCAAATACTACCAGAATACGGGGTAAGGAATGCTTAGGAAAACTGCCAGTGGCAGAAAGCAGCACCCACAAGAGTCACCCTAAGGCGAACCAAACTGATTTCTGCCAGAAATAGCTTCAGAAAGAAATTCTATTGGGGAAAAGGAACATAGAAGAAATTGAGTCTGTGCAGAGTGATATCATTTTATTCATAAAATGATAAGAGAGTTGGAACATATTTCCTATGAGGAAAGGCTGAGGGAGTTGGGGTTGTTTAGCCTGAACAACACTCCTGGGAGACCCTATTGAAGCCTCTCCATGCTTAAAGGGGCTTCTATGAAAGATTGGGGCAGACTTTTAATGGGGTTTGTAGCAATAGGACAAGGGGTATCAGTTTGAAACAAAAGAGGGTAGATTCAGACTAGATATAAAGCAAGTTTTTACATGATGGTGGTGAAAAGCTGGCATAGGTGTGGTGGACATTTAAGGTCAAGTTGGATGGGGCTCTGAGGAACTGAGCTAGTTGAAGACACCACTCCTCATTGCAGGGGATTGGACTCGATGGCCTCTAAATCTCCCTTCCAACCCAAACTGTTCCATGACTCTGTGATTTCTCACTGTGGTCTGCAGGTTGTTAAACAGATGGATATTCAACCAGTGGTTTGAGGCATGTTGTATCTTCTGAAAGGCTGAACAGCTTCAGCCAGAGAGTTCTTGAGTTCAATAAATTAGTCTTATTTACAAATTAGTTCATATATTTATATGTTTATATGTTTGGGCATTCCTTAGCACCATACTCTACAAGTGATTATATTTCTCTCAAAGTGAAGTCTACTTCATCTGCCAGTCCTTAATTGCTGCACAAAAATGAGCAATAATTACATAAAAAGCAAGGGAAAAGGCAGGAATAAGCTGTTCACCCATTCTAAATGTGGATCTGTACTGAAGGTAAAGCATTTCTACATTTGTGGTGCTTGTCCCCATTCCTGCATGTTATGCCTTTTATTATTGTCTGGCTACATGAACTTTAAAACCCTGAACTGAATTGTCATGGAATCCTACTCTGACTGGACTGAGTGTGCCACGAGTCAGCTGATATGTCAGCACATTGCAAAGCCAGAATAGGATGAATGTGAGGGCAGTGCTGGGAGCTGTTCACAGCACTGGCACCACTGTGCCCCTCAGAAGGGCAAACGTGGCTCTGGCTGTTCTGACAGCTTTGCCTGGCTGGATGTTCCACACAGAGTGGGTTGCTTTGCTGAAGGGTGTTAATAAGACTTGCCAGATCTTAACAGACCCAGTCAATATGACAAATCCTGTAGTCTGAAAGAAATGGTCAGGGCAGAATTTAGCTTCAAAGAGCAACCCCAACACCAGGATGGACTCAAATAATTATAAAATTTACTGTTCTGTGCAAGCATACTCCACAAAGAGTATTTTAACTTCTCCAGTGCTTCAAAATCCCATTTTTTTCCTACTTCCAGAGTGCAATGGGACTTAAAAATTGTAACCTTTTACAAGTGACAGATTTAAATCCATGAAAAAATAACAACAGGAAAACAGGAAAACATCACACTGGGTTTATGAGGGAGAAAATCAAATGGCATTTTTACATGCAAATGATGAATATCACAGAGAAAGAATTCAATATGATGAATGTGATGTTTCCTCTCTGCTATTAAACAAGCTTCTGTGATGCATTTGTCTATCCCAGCCTTATAATTCCATAGGAAATAGCACAAGTTTCTCATGCAAATCTGCAGCAGCTGCAGTAAAGGGGAAGGTTGTGACTGGTTGACCCATCAATCCAACATAACTGATGGAATTTTCTTCACCATCAAGGAAGGAAACTGAAAAGAAGAGAGACCCTTCTAGGTGTTTCTGTGGATTTTATTCAGTTGTAAGTTGTTTTCTTTTTTCATTTTTAACATTTCATTTTTTTAGTAGTTTCTGCTATCACTGTTTTCTTTTTCAGGAAGAGCAGAGTCTATCACAGTCATGCACTGAGTTCTCAACACACCATTAATTTCCCACAGTGCCTAAACTTGGTCTCATTGTGTCTTTTAGGCCTGAAAAAAAAATTACATAACTCAGGAAGTGCCCCCTGAAGAGTTTAGTTTCTATCATCAGTAGTTATGTGCCAGAAGGGAAAACTATTTTCAGCAATATAAGCAGTGTACACCATCCCATCACCAGGGGCTTCTACACCAGGACTGTAGCACAGGGACCTTCCTAATTGCACCTGGAGATCTGCCCTTGTTTAAATTATCTTATTTAAACTATCAAATGGAGAGGAAAAACCAAATAATTTTATGAATTTCACAGGCAACTGATTACCTTCTGATTTTTAGCACTTTGTAAGCCAACATTCAAAGTCACCATCTTGCAGTCCCCAAACACACAGAACTTTCCCAGCAGCCACTGAAGGTTTTGCCAGGAGAGGCTGTAACCAAAAACAAACAAAGCAAACCAAAAACACTGAACCTTATTGCCATAAGGAAAGACAAAGTGAAATGAAATGAGTTCATCCTAAATGTTCTTCTTGAAATGACACTAAAACTTTATGGTGATGCTAGAAACAAAGGGTTTCCAATGGAGAAATGTTACAGTTGTTGTGTGTCCATGTTGAAGAGAAAGAAAACTTTCCTCACAACTGGAGAAGGCTCCTTGATTAGGGAAAAAAAAAAGGAAGAAACAAATAATGACAGCCAATTTCCAGTGCTTTTAGGCTATTTCATATCAAACAGTGTGATGAATGTAGCAATATCACTTTTGGCTATAGCACAAAAAATATTATCCTCTATAGACGCTGCAGCATAAAACAAAAATGCTTTTATTACCACTAGCAATGATGTGACATGCCTGATAAATGCCACTTTAAGACTCCTTTGGGTCCCAGCATCCCTTCACACTTATTATCAAGTTACTAATAGATTCTGTAGGTTTGACTGGCCATCATTTAGGAGTGTCATTTACTCTGAAATGACAGAAAAGTAAAATGTTCTAAAATGCTCAATTTTTCTCTTTTCCCTGACTGAGTGACTAATGAGAAAGAATAATAACTTTTATTCATGTTGTCTAGGTGATAAAATGGCCATTGTAGAATGATGAATATCAAGTAAAGATGTTTTCATTTAACACAGGCAGGGAAAAAAAACCATGAACCTTTAAGTCTTAAAAATATGAAAGAGAGCAGACAGCTATTTAAGTATTCACATCTCCTCTATGACAACTGAGTCTGTTTCCCTTTGTTATTAGCTTTCCTCTGGATGCAGAGAAGAATTGAAAACAACAAGGTCAGACATGTTACAGAGTAAATTCTTCCTTGTAGGATAATTCTGTCCAGAAGCTTCCCTGAGATTAACACCCCCTTTTTCTATAAATGTAATGTATAGACGCACCATAAAGGTACACCATCTCTGTAAATGTAATGTATAGACATACCAGAAAGGTTAATTCCTGCAGTGAAGTGTAGAAGTTATGTAAACTAGGCAGGAAGAAGATCAGAGGCTTGGAAAAATCAAAGGGAAAATAGTTGTGTAGTAGATTCCTGGCAGAACTCACAGGGTATTATATTTAGATTAAAGATGATACTTTGGTTGCAGACACTTCAGAAAGGCCTTTGCAAATCATAACCATAACACCCAGCAGAAGATAATTTTCACCCACAGTCGGTTTCTGTGATATTCTAGAGAATCAACAGGAAAAAAAGGATATAAACCACATCTTTCTGCAAATTTAATTAATTGCAGCTGAGTCCCTAATTCTCTAAAGCCACTTAAAAACCCAGCATAAATTCTTGTCTGTATGAGAGGATCTGATCCCACCATGACAAAGATGCAATAAGTAATTCTATATTAACCAACTCAAAGTAAATGCTCATCTGACCCTCTGTTCATCATGCTCAGCCCTTGTTGTTCAAACCTAACCCCCCCACTTCTTTTCAACCCAATTTTGTTGGCAAAGTACAGGGGTTTTTAAATTTTTTTAAATTATCTTTCCCTAAGACAGCTTTGCCTGTTCAGTGAGTTTATTTGTGGGTGAAGGGTACAAACCAATACTGTGTCTGTATAAATGTGTCAGCAAGTAATCATATTCTAAAGTTATTTGAAGTAAAGGGTTAATTAAGATCAGACATGGCAGCAATTCCAATAAGTTCAGTGGTGATACCACTGATTTGCACAAATTATGTCCTGGTCCAGTTTCATTGACTTCAGTATTGATTTTCATCTGGATGAGTTCACCATCCCAGATCTTTAGCTTTTCAGTTCTCCAGGGTGATTGAAATGTCACTGGAGAGCCAGTCCTGCCAAAAAGGGATTAAGTGAGCTAGCTCTGAGCAAGTGTCTTTAGCTGTTCTCCTTGAGATTAAGAAATTCCATCATGAAAAGGGCCTGAAGGACAAAGGGTTTTATGGTGAAGGGGATGAATGACCAGCACCCCAATTGACTCACCAGGCAGAGCAAACTAAAAACTCTGAGAGATTAAAGCATCCCCTGTCATGGCCTCAGAAAAGGAGTGAGCTCTGCAGCTCCTTCAGGAATAGTGCCAGAGCCTCTGATGCGCTGAGAGAGGATCAGGGTGACACTGGCACTGTGCTTCGTGTTCATTAGGCAGACCTGGAAACACCAGCCCTGCTCACACAGTGGTCAGCTCCGATCATAACAAGTTCCCTGGCAAAGAGGAGGAAAAACCCCAACTGTATGATCAGAAAGATCACAGAATGCTGCTGTGGCTGTACTGCAGGCTGTGTAATGTAAACTCTATCAAATAAACACTCCCAGATATTTTCCTACTCTCCCATTACTGCACTAGAAATGCTCAATAATGTTCAACAAATGTAGGAAAACAGCATATGTCAATCCGGCATTTTCTTCAAACTGTTCTATTTTCAGTCCCTGTTTTGTTCAATTAACACTGCTATCACTGACTCACTCTCATTACAGCTGATCTTCTTCAGGAGAACAGAAGGAGTTTTTGTTAGCACTGAAAATCCATAGTTCACAGACTACTCTGAGTTGGATGGAACCCACAAGGACCATCAAAGTCCATGTCTTGGCTGTGCACTGGAAATCCCAAGAATCCCACCCTGTGCCTGAGAGTGATGTCCACGCATTTCTGGAACTCTGTCAGGCTGCTGCTGTGACCACTGCCCTGGGGATTGCTCAGTGCCCAAACACCTTTCCCTGATATCCAGCCTAAACTTCTCCTGACACAATTCCAGGCCATTCCCTTGGTCCTGCCACTGGGCACCAGGAGCAGAGATTGGTGCTGCCCCTCGTGAAGATGTTCAAGACCCCAGTGGGTCTCCCCTCAATCTCCTCTCCTCCAGGCTGAACTAACCAAGTGCCATCAGCTGCTCCTCATTTGGCTTCCCCTGCAGACCCTTCACCATCCTCATGGCCCCCTTTGGATGTTCCCTAATAGCTTAATGTCCTTTTTATTTTGTGATGCCCAAAACCTCAGGGTGAGGCTGTGCTAGGGCAGAGTACACTGGGATTGTGTGCTAGAAATCATTTGTAAAATTATTTTTCCAGTCCTAAAGACAAATTCATTTTACCCCGGCCTAGAAGACTCTCTTGCTATTAAATCATCATCACTGAAAACATCACTGAAAGGTCATTTGTCAGTGTTCTCATTCTATATTGCCAGATCCAAATTTCCCTGTGCCTGCCTGGATCTCTCTGCCTGAGGCACTTTCTTTCCTTGTTGCTCAGGTGAAGGCAGCTGCTATGTGGATATACTTTACAATGTGTTTTGAAATTATTCTCTAAATAAAAATTGGGTTCTGTAGGCTGCAATAGGCAAGTATAAATAAAGAATGTGTCTGGTTTAAATAGAGTGAGTAAAATACACATCCCTAACATAGAGTAAGAAACATTTCTGGATAGAGGCAGGAAGGTAAACCACTGTTTTGAGTAAAAGCTAACACTAATGAACACTTCTAAGATGGATTTGCATTAAAATTATCCTGAAAGGATTTTAAAAACAAGTATATTAAAATGCTCATGTGAAATTGTTATGAATTTTTGTCTGAGGGGCAAGTTGTCTTAAAGGTTCCATTTTCTATCACAGAATTGTATTCACTCTATGAAATATTTTGCATTATATTTTAATTAAAGTTATAATTACAGAACTAAATATAATTAGCTTCTTTCTTCAAAAGAAATTGGAAGTGAACTTACTTTATTAAATTTTCAATTTGTTTCCTGCAGTGTTACATAGTTTATTCTAATTAATTGAATGAGATCTCATAAATATTTTATCAACATAGGGATGTGATTAACAGCTCGAGTTTTGTGTGGTTTTCTTTTTTCTTTCCAGCTTTCTTCTTCCCTGCATTACCATTTCCCCAGTTTTCCTGTTCACTCTCCTGCCTTGGGTGATAATTTAGGTATGGGAGCCCTGCCAGAACACCCCTCTTCCACAGCAAAATGTTGCATTTTTGCAGTCTGGGCCCTAAGAAGCCATTTTTACCTTCTCTTTGGGTGTTTGTTATCTAAGGAAACCCTCATATAACACAGGCCATGGAGGTGACACTCATTTCTTGGGTGATTTATGACTTCCACACTGAACAGCTTCCTGCAGAATCCTCTCTGCTTTCGGGGTGTGTGTGCAGCATGTTTGTGTATTCCCTGAGCAGATAAAGCAGAAAGGAGTAAGAGAGACTGTAACCCCCCATTAGCACACCGTACTCCAGAGATTACAAAATGAAGCAGAAGGTGAATTTCACACAGTTCCCCAGCGCCTGTTGTGTTGCAAAGGGCTCAATTTTCACATGGCATCAGCGAGATTTCCACTGGGGAGCTGAGCAGAGTAATTGTTTGAGCAGATTTGAGCCCCTGCCTCACCTGTCCAGCCTCTGTCTGCATGGGGACACCCAGCAGGACAGGAACACCCACACAGAGCCCTCAGGCTCCTCTCACAGGATCAGAGCTGACATCAGGGGGAAACCACACCAGGGCTGCCCAGGAAAGAGGCAATCAGTGCTTCAGAGAGTGTCAAAGCAGATACAAAGGGCAGGAGGACACAGAGGGGAAGGGACCTGCCTGTGGTTACACACTGCATCCCCACAAACACGAGAATTCACTTTCCCATCCCCAGCCCAATGTTTCCTCCCTCCCCATCACTGCTGGAATGAGATTATTACAGCTCATGTTGGAAATGCTGCTCTGCAGCCACACTGAGAGTAGATAGACTTATCAGGGTGGATAGCTAAGAAAATAAACTGCATGTCCATCATATCAAACAGAAAAAAATGTCAGTACAACTGTAAATAAAATGGATAGGCAGGAAGGAAGGAAATAATCACTATAGTTCTTGATCAGATTAAATCTGTCAGCCCTAGTTTAAGGGGGAAAGAACTGCTATCAGAGAGCAGTTCCACATTAATTTAATTAAGCATTGCTTTAATTATAACAAAAGAAAGATTCAGCTGTTACCATGACCTTTACCATGCAGCACTATCAAAGGTATGGGATAAATGGAACAAGAAAGTTATCCACAGATATTTTAACCATTCATTTAGCTCAGGCAGAAGTTGTGCCACTTGCCCCTCTTGCATTGTTGACAGTAACAGGCTGAGTATCTTTTTAATATCTAAAGAACAAATTATTTTCTTGCAAGCATATTTCAAAAGTCCCAGTGATACTAGCTGCAAGCGGACACATTTCTTCACGGGAAAAAAATCCCCTAATTGTTTTTCCTGTCCATGAATTCCTTTTACTACTTATTCTTTAATTTAGGGCAAATTTGGAAGTAGAAAAGTGAATCAACTTTGTTTCATATTCTATACAAAACCAGGTAGTCTTCATCTGCATGCACAGTAATGCTGCTTTTATTTGTGAAATAAATGAATGGAAGTCATGTTGACAAGAACCTTTCACTGAGGATTCAGTGATTCTGTTGTGCTGTTAATGTTGTTTTCTACAGTCTAACACTATTTTCCAATCAATCCAAATTTTGATTGATAGATGAAGTTAACCCTGATGTTTGCAGGCACTTCCTGTAGAGGCTGGAGCTGTGACTGTTGATGCCAGAACTGGATTTGACCTGAGATTTACTCTACATTTATGTCTTGTAATGACTCCAAAGTAGCTTTATTGTGCTTGGATCTTCATCTTTTCTTAATTTACTGTGCTTGTCTGAGATCAAGTTGACTGTTACTTGCACAGCTGCAAAGGCAATAACAACAGCAAATGCAATTTTTATGTGGAGAAAGTCCACATTTCTCAGCTCCTAATACACCAAGAAAGATGAAAAGGCCAGAAAAGTTGTTCTGCTGTTAAAATGACAAGATTATGGATATTTTCTAAAATTATTACAAGACAGGGCTGGGATTCACATGTAATATTTAAAGCACATCCAACATACTTTAGGCAGCACATTATTAATGCCAAGTGAAGTATATTCTCCAAGTATTTATTTACAACTCTCAAGTGTTACAGCTCCAAGTGGGGATTCCTTCCCTGGCCTGTTTGCAAACACTGTGGCAAACATCTTGCTCCTTCTCAGGGCAATGCAGCCTCCCACTTTCCTGATTCAGCCTTTCTGGACATTCATTGGCTGGGTGCCCTCCTGGTCAGAATGACATTGACATGATTATTTGACATTTACATACTATTTATAATATAGAAATATTATTTTATAATTTGATTATATGATTATTTGAATGCCCTAGATTTGACATTTATATGATTATTTGCTGATATTGTATAATATCAGCACCAGCAAAGGCAGCTGGGCCAGGTTCCAAACCCTTCAAATTCCCTTCCCACAATGCTTCAAACACACTGTGCCATCACAGTCCTATCACTTTATCTGGTAAAAAGCTATTTTATCTCATCTCTTGCTTTAGTTTGCTTTCACAGCTGAGGTCTCATCTTTTACCTTGCAACATAACTTCAGATACTTTTCCCCTTACCAGATTCTTTATTGCCTGCTGCAGTTTTTTTCTCAACATATGTGGGAAACAGTCTTCACACTTTCCATTCCACATCCTTGACATAATGGGTAGTTTGAACAGTTTGAATATGTACACACAATGGAGAGGGGGATCTGTGCTCACAGACATGGATGCCTCAAGCATTTTGTTGAAATAAATTTTAAAGGAGGTTCTACTTATTTTTTTAAATTTTGAACATGATTTGTCCAGATAATATTAATATATTCATAAAGTTAACTCTCAACCATTGTAAACACTGTAATATTTTGTTTCTTGCTTTTCACCCATTTATGAGTGAAAAAACCAGAGAGATCTCTGTGTTTGGCACGGGGCAGGCAGGTGCTGAGCTCCCTGTGTGGCTGGGGCTCCCAGCTTTGTGGGCTCAGGTGATCCCTGCACACACAGCAGAGGGGCACAGAAGCTCTATGGATCTAAAAAGCCACCTGAAAAGAGAATTACTGGTTCAGGGAGCTGCCACAGGGCACACCAGACCAACTCTGCCGCATCCTAAAGAGATGTTGAATTATGAGATGGAGAATAACTCATGTCATGTTTTTTGCTACCCATTTGTCCAGAATAGTTTCTATTTCATATCTCCCTTTTTTTTTCCCACAGCAAATTTATCTATGATAGAAATACTACAAGCTGGGCTATGCCAAGTTGGAATATTCTAATAACAAAGAGTCCTTGGAACAACTGCAAGGACTTTGAAGCAAGATGCAATAAAACTAGTTCTGAATGTTTCCAGGTTGTGAGCACTTTTGTAAGAGAGGACAAGTGAACAGATATTTTGATGCTGGAACTTAGATGAATATCATTTTTAACTCTAGCTGTAACCAAACCACAATCTGAATTTTTCAGCTTTGGGGTTTTGTCACAGCACTCATGTGGCATTTGTACCACAGTATCTTGATCAGCAGGTAGCATCTGTCTTGAGTTTTGTTCTATTTAATGGGATAAAAGTGGACCTCATGCAAAGACAACTAATTGGGGAGCTGAATACACAACCCACCACCCACCATGTGTCGTTACTGGAAATAACTCCACAAAGAAACCACATTTGGTGCTGAAAAGCTAAGACAGCTCTAGCTTCTGAAAGCATTCTCTGTTTCATTATCTCTCTGTGACTTGGGATGCTTTTTTGTGACACAACCCCCTGTTCCCCCCAGACATCCCCTGTGCAGCAGAAACTGGTCCCAAAGGCATTCTGAGTCAGGGACCACTGAAATCCTGTAACTGCCATGCCCCTGGCTTTACACTGGCTTCAAGAGTGGGAAGATTGGCAACAAGATGCAGTCAGAGCAAAAATAGTCCTCCCCTGTATCATTTGGTGCTATGGCACAAAGATGATTATTGGACCAAAAATATAGTGAAGAGAGCCCCCTGGTCTGATAATACACAAACATTGCTTAATGCACACAGCAATTCCTGTGCTGGGGCTTCCCTTTGTGGGACAAAAGACAGACATGACACTGGGGCAGCAGCAGATAAATAAACACATCAAGGACCTGATGGCTGCAGGGTCACCTCTGATCTTCTTGGAGAATGATAGAGGAAGACCCTTGCAACTGCTCCAAGCCAAGTTCATTTCAAACTGTTGGGGAAATCATTGGCTGGCCTTGTCCATCCTCCTCAGCCATCACAGACCTCTCTCACACCTGGGCAGGGCACTGCATGACCTGGCAAGTTTCACTACAAGGAAACACCAGATTTTACAGCACTCCTGAGAGAAATAAAAGAATCCGTATCTGGCTTTTTCAAAAAGCCTCTGCCCAAGAGTGTGTCTGTGCTCATCCAGGGCAGAGCAGTTCAGACTACCTGGGGCAGTTGTCCCACCTCAGTCAGTGTGTTGGCACACCTGTGGCTTTAAACAAGCTGCCAGGACCAGCCACTACTGTACATCCATCCTAACCTTACACCCAGGCACTCCTGAAGTCCTTACTTTGTAGCTGTAATTCAGGTCATGGCCTAGTTCAGTGTCTTTTTCCCAAATCAATTAATCTGAACAGTTCTGTCTCCACAAAGACACTCTCAGTGTGTTATTTCACTTTGTGTTTCTAAATGGGATCAGTGTGGCAGTTTCAGAGCAATGCCTTCTTTTATTGTCACCTAGAGAATGCCACATCTCTTCTCCCCCTTCTGATTCACAAAAAACAACATGGGATAAGTGAAATAAACTGTAAAGTTTTTACTTTAGAGGCGCTATCAGTAAAATGTCTATAGAAACTTCCAGAACAATAAGATGTCATCAATTCCTTTTGGCTTTATAACTCCCCAGTTACAGAGCTAAAAGCTATGGGTGAAGCCAATGCAAAAGAATATCCATTTCTCTGCAAAGATTTTCTTCACTGAGGATCAGCCTCCCTGGCCTTCCACACCTTGAATCATCAGTGATCTACTGCTGAAGATTTAGACCCAGAATTAACTGGAATCTCTCCAAAAATGACATTCAATCTTCAGTGGATTCTGTCCTTGACTCTTCACTGCCCACTCAGATTCTTGTAACTTTGTGTTTAGACATTTCTCAGGTGTCATATTGATTTTAATAAAGAACTTCCTGAAAATTAAAAATATCTGCATATTTTTTCACTGTTACCATGGAGATTCTTGAATGACCTGCTATCAATACAGGCTAGTTAAGCAGGAATTTCCATTCTTCACATTACTCACATATTTGATCCAATTATTTTGTCTCTTGGAAGTTTCCCTAACTCTTAAAATATTTTGCTTATTTGATGTAATTAGAATTCAACGTAGATCTCAGAAAGCAAGACAATAAAATCACATCTCTCTGTAACTTTAATGCTGTCACAGAAGCTCAAATTCTTTCCCCAAATCTTTCTTTTTCTCCAATTAACTATGATATATTTACTGCTTATTTTCCAACATTAAATGCTTCTGTTCAAAAATGCACTAAGCAAATAAGTAATGTGCAAGGCTTTTTAGCATAACTCAGAGGAAATCCTGAGAACCTGTAACACACTTGGTAAGAAGAAAATTATTTCTCAGTAAGAAGAAAAAAAGACAATTGTGGATAATTTAGATAAGACTACTTTTTAGATTTTTGAACACCACAACTCTAATTCTGTAGCCATAATTTTCACTTTACAATGTACTTTCCAGAAGCCAAAATGAGAATTTTAAGAGTTTTGAATACATGTGGGTGTGAAAATGCTATCATGGGAAGCATAAACTTTTTACAGATTTCTAGAAGCTGTACTCCCATATCAAAGAGTTGGATTTTTCCATCAACTTGCTTTCACCAAGCAGCTGAAAGCATGAACTAAAAAGAAATGGAGGAGAGTAGTTCTGTGATCAAGCAAATTATGTGGGAATGTGTAAGTTCAAAAATGAACTTGATTATTTTGCAATTAGTGGGTGTTAGACACAGAGACATTGATCACAATGACCATTGTGTAAATCCAGTGTGACCAGTGGCCTTCAATGCTTTGTGGGAAAGTGTTTGCAGTAGCTTTTAATGCCTTTTCTTTTGGATGTTTTCAGAAACCATATGATGTAACATTTTTTTATTGGCAAATGTCAGTTATGCAATATGAAAGAGTTCACAAGACAGGGTTAGTTTCAATATATTTCCCTCCACACATTTCTGACTCACACAAAATACCGAAATTAGCAAATACCTTGTTTGCCAAGAAGTTTCATTTCCTGGTCTAATAGACTGTCAGTGTTTTCAGAATTATTGAAACGACGAGCTTAAGGGAGACAGCATGAGATGATCAAGTCATTTTGGATTTTTCCATTTTCAATTTTATCCTACTTTAAAATTATTATTCCTAAAATTTTACGAACTGCTGCAGACTGGGAAACCCATTTCCCCCCTGAGAGCAGTGTCAGGTACTTCTGCTTCCATCCAGGTGTTCCTGCAGAGGGAGATGTGTCTGATTCTGCTGCACACTCTCATTTGGAAAGGATTACAAATTGCTTGGTGCTTTCTTCCTCCCACAGTGGAAAATGTTGGTTATTTAGCACTGGACATGCAGGTTCTTGTGGACATTCATGTTTTACCCATGAAATCCAGGGCTGAGGCATCAGGGAACAGAGTTAGAAGAAAAATGTTATATTCTGCCCAGGGTTTGATGGATATGACTCCAATGGACTCAGATATAACTGATATGAACAAAGGGATGAACAGCAAGTGATTGTACAAAGTTTAGGTAAAGTTATTACCACTTTACCATCCCTGATAAATCTGTGCCTGTGCTGTAACTTGCTCACTTGCGTCTCTCCTGACAGTGTAAGCTCTGACCTCCCAGAAACAATCCAGTATATATTGAGCACCTGAGAGCCAAAGATATTTCACAACAGCACAAAGTGAATAAGCATAAAGTACATATACAATGGTAGCACTACTTCTGCTGGGAGGAATGGAGATGGAACAAGGGACACCAGAGATCTATTCACACCCTTCAGGGACCTCTCACATTTTTTATCATTTTGGAAAGGGGATAATTTAGAGGAAACCCCAGGAGACTCTGAGGACTATTAGCAACTCTATAAAAGGGAAATAAGTTCAGTTAGCGGCAATCAAAACTAAACATCAGCTACTGTGATCTGGAATTCCAGCTTATCTTTCTTGAGGACAAAGCCCCAGAACCATATCTGTCCTTTCTTCTCCCCGCCTACAATGTCCCTTTCCTGGGACTTAGCAATTAAAGCAGAAGGAGGGAGAGAAGTGTACCACAGCAATAGTAATAACTGTGTTTATCAGTCCAGGGTGTTATGTCTGTCTGCTATCCACTATCACTGTATTTACCTATTTTGTTGCTTGTTCAGAACTCAACAGTTTTGAAGGAAATTCTGAATTTCAGGTCCACCCTACAGTCACAGAAGAGGAGACCTCAATTGTCCCAAAAAGTTTGTAAGGGAAGCCTATCAGACAGATAAAAGAAGACAGAGAAACTTGGACATTGGTCACTGGCAATGGAAGGCACAAAGTGCCCAAAAGGCCAGAATTAATGTAGATTTCTTGAACCTTAGTCATAAAATCATTCTAACTGTCCTCTCTTCATCTCTGAGAACTCTAAGTTGGGTTAATGACCCTACAGCAGCAGACTCAGCACTGAAATCTCCTGGATGATCTTTCATTTGTATTTCTCTTATTGACACATAATTCTAAGAGTATCCATACGTATTAATCATATGTACCACAGCTTCTCTTGAATGACTGGGTTTTTTCAAAGAGAAAGCAGTACAACAAGGAACTTTTCCACTTAAAAGCATTCTGCTCCAAAGAATCCTAGCTGTCATTTCAAAGCTATTTGTTGTGTTAACAATATTTTTCCAGGAAAATGTTTCATTTAGTAATCTGGAATGTAAGGACAATTGTGGGGAATAAAAAACCCATGAAATTCATATGATCAAAAATCCACAGAGATTTCAGAACATTTGAAAAGAAATATATTTTAAAAAAACCCAGACATGCAAAATAGAAGATTCATATTAAATTCTCATAGCCGTAGGGCTTTTGCTTGCTATTCATGAGAGTTACAGAATTTGCTTCTACTTGACATCAGAAATGCAGATTCACTGAATTCATTTAAAACAAAACTGAAATCTTATCTTTTTAGACTGGCTCTTCCAGCCTTAAATGCAACTCAGTTTTTAACCTCCTAGATATTATTTTATGTGAAGCTATTTGAGATCCTTTGTATTTTCTGCACTATATACTTTTAGTTTTATTGTACTTAGTTCGTGTGCATTACAACATAGTGTGATTAGCTGAAAAATGACAAACCAGGTAATGGGAAAGGCAAAGCAGTCACTTGCTAATGCAAAAGGATAAATACAACAGAAATGGAAGACTTCTAAACCATGTTTTTAAATATGAAGAAATATTTAGTGAAGATTTCTACATTCCCTATTTCTTTAGCTGCCATGCACAACCTGTGTATATGGGATGAATTAAGAATTGTTCTGTTCCACCATACCCCCATTTCTTCCTGTCCACACCACAGCACTTCCCAATGCTCCTCTTTCCTCTTCTTTAATTGTGAAATCTCCATCTGCTCTCTCTTACTCATGGGCCTGCTCCAGAGTCAGGAGGGCAAAAGTGAAAATGGCTTTCCTTAGTTCCCAAAAGGCTAAAGTATATCTTCCTCATACTGAGCTATCAACTCATGGCCAACAGAGGCAAACTTCATCCTAGCAACTTTCCCTGAGGTTTCAGTAACTCCTTCATAAACCTAAAGGCAACCAGTTGCCATTTGCTTTTTCTAAAGGTGAATTTTGTTCAATGACAAGTTGCTGCTTTAAGTGTTATAATCAAATATTGACTTCCCTAATATTTAGCACTTCACAAACACATGACCCTGACAGGAGTTATTATGTAAACTCTCAGGAAAAATCTGGGAGTGGATAAGGGTAAAAAAAAGGGGAGAAATCTGTTTCTAATTTAACCAAGTGATAACATACTTTAAATATCAGATTATTCCAGTGAAATCTGTTTTAAGAACTCAAATGTTCCTGCTTACTCCAAGTATCTGTCATTACATCTTACAGTCACCCTCTCACCCATTCAGGAGACAGTTAAGTATTTCTGCATCCCAGAGTGACAAAAGCCTTAGTTCAATTTCTGCCTTTAGCTCAGAAAGAGGAGCAGCTGCTGCTGCCCAGTCTGTGGTCACTCATTTGCTGTTTATTCCTCACTCCAGCCCCATGTAACCCACCTTGCTGTAGTGCAAATCCAGCTACAGAATTCCCTCAGAGTGCCCCTCTGGAGTGTTTGTCAGGAGCATGCAGCAAACAGCAAATGCAGGAGTGCTGCACCTGCCTGCATCAGCATTTGGGTTCTCCAACTCATCATGTCTTCTAATTGCTTCAATGAGCTGAACTCATTTCCTAAGAATGGTATTTCTACTACGTTTTTTTAAAGTTTTTGGAAGGAAATTTCCATACTAAGGACAGATGCAGGCTGAAAGAAGAATGCCAGCTGCCCCATGTTCCCCATCCCTGTCCCTGAGGAGGGTGTGTTTTCCAGGAGCACACATTCATCACTGGCTGCTGTGGTGCAGAGATCAGCACCAGGGCACCCTCCTGCTGCCATTATGTCCTCAGGAACAGCACCTAAATCCCCTCTGTACTGGTAAAAACAGAGATGCACCACAAATTGTTGCATGCACCACTGAGAAGGCGGACACGCGCCACAAAGTGCAGCCAGAGCAACCTGCTGGAGGCCTCTTTGCTCACAGTGCCCATTTGCCCTCCTCCTAATTCCATCAAAAACTACTGCAGAAGAAAAAGAAAAGAAAAATCAGACAAGATCTTTTCATGATGCTACATGCTGCAATTAAAGATCCATGGACTGGAAATTGTCCCTGCACTCCTGTGCAGCAAGCACACAGGTCAGGTACATTTTCTCCTGCCAGCTGTACATACAGGCAGTTGGCATGGGACATGGAGCGATCACTGTCTTTTCACTAAAATAAGAAAATGTAACATCTTCTGACAATGTATTTACAATACACTCCATGTTTTCTCTTTTGGAAAAATACTTCCTCTGGGTCTGCATTTGCCACAGTCCATCAGTTCCTATCAGCTCCCTCTGAGGGTGCAGGACCACTGAACAGGCTGCATTGCAATAAGAAATAACAGCAATGAGAGTCTTAAATTGGAAAAAGGCATCTTTTCTAGATGAAGGCTTTGAACTTGTAGAAATGCAGTCTGAAAATGACTGTGGCACTGACAACAATAATACTAAAAATATATCTTCTAATAAAAATTGTTATAGAAAATAGGTTTTATAAAAAATAAATACATTTATATTTTAAATTAATATTTATATTGTAATAAAATTTTACATATACATCTATAAAATATATCTTATATATTATCTATAATAAATACATAGAATATACTATGAACTATATACTATATACTATATACTATATACTATATAATATATAATATATAATATAAATAATATATAAATAAAATATATAAATATATACATATATGGAATAATATATGTAACTTATAATTTATTATAATAAAATTATTTTCTAGGATAATTAGACATTGTTTCAGTTATTTTATTTTAATCAGCCTCCTCTAACATGGAATTTGGCTTATAATTTATATAAAGCCCCAACATCTTCTGATATTTATAATTGATTTTTGGTACAGAATCATCAAAGGAATGCAGAACAAAACTTGAACAACTTCCTTAAAACCATTAGCAGAGCTGAACTGTATCATGAATATGAAAAAAACGCATAGCATACAGGCAGCAGAAAATGAAAGGCAGCTGGGTAGAGTAAGAAGAGAGATCAAGGTGCAAAAATATCAGTTCAAATATTTCAAACATGACTTTAATATTCATCAACTTGTTCTTCTGTATTTTACAGTTCATTCATCTGTGACTTTGGGGTCACATGATAGCAGGCATGGATTGAATTAGGAAACCCATCTTTTCCAGATTTAGACTCACTTTGAATGAGAATAAGTAAGTAGAATTTCCTCTTTCTCTGGGTTTCCCAAGCTATGTAACAGAAACAATGATATTTATCTCTGGTTTTAAGATGTCTTGAGACCTGTGATGAAGAAGTGCTCTGACAGAGCTTAGATAATGTAGTGTTGCAGGCAACTTTCTCCTTATTTGGCTCCATTTTTCTTTCCAAACTCTGTTAGGCACCTGTTTGAAACTTGTGGTTCTTTTAAAAGGCTTCAGGTTGTTTTCAAGTCTGTGTCCTTTTCTTCAGTCCCTCTGTGACCACCCCTTGCACTGGTGGCTCTGGGCATGTTTCTGTGCAGTCACTCTGTCCTTCTGTCACTGAACTGCTCAGACTCTGTACCATAATGCTCTTCACACATTTTTTAGGCAAGCCTTGCATTGCAATCAATGATAATGACCCAAGTTGTACCATCAGACTGGGAAATGTATTGAGTTTGTGATTCACATTTAGTTTTGGAGTAGCTGAATGACAGGCACTGCAAGGGCTGGAACCAGACAGTTTCTAGAGCCACACAATTCTGACAATATCCTCTTAAAGCCTCTTAAACATCCTTCAGGTTTGCTGGAGTCTGGCACAGCCTACTCACATTTGCATGGGCCTGAAACACACTAAAAGTCATTCCCACTGGCACCCTCCAGTGTGGGCCACCTTCTGTTCTTGGCACACATGATAACAATTTCCACTCCATCCTTATCAGTTTGTTCTTTCAGGAAATGCATTTTATTTTCCATTAAGTCCTTTTTGCATGAAGCAATTCTTACATCAAGCAGTCTGCCAGGCTTCCTTTATCCTTGACTGACCTTTGCTAGGGTAGTTTGGCTCGTGCCTTGCCTACCAGTTCCATTATTCCCAGCCTGACTGTTCATATTGAGGGCAGTGCTTTCCAGGAATTACAAGCAGCATTGCAAGCAGCCCAGCTGATATTGTGATGAGATCTACAAATGGGACAAAATCTTCAGGTTTCAACTTAATAAGAAGCCACTTGCATGTTTCTGTCCATGTGCGACACTTCAGTTTTTAAGTCAGATTCTCAGCCTAGACATAGATGTGCCTCACTATGCCAAAATTACTTAACTCGCTCAGAGCTGTGAAGGGTCTATGGCACTACTCACTTTGGGAAAAGTCATCTGGATCCAGCCCTAAGGAAGTGCATGAAAAGTTTAAAAGCTCTGCTGGTTGATGAATTACCTGGAACCTCACATATTCCAAACAAAGATTAGAAAGGCATCTTCTTTCTGCCAAGAAAAAGAACCGATTTCACCATCACCATAGAATCGAAAAGATCCTGTCCAAAAGCCTTCAGAATTTTATCCACCATTCAGGTCCTGAGGCCATTACTGTAATTATGATGAAGGGTTAATATCCAGGCTGGCAATGGGCACTTCCAGTTTTACTGTTCTGCGCTAAAAACAATGCAAAGGCATCTAAAAGAATCTAAAGTGTAGCGCTGCTCAGAATCCTATAAACAAAGTGATGATTTCTTGTCTTTGATCTGCCTTGTTGCACATTATTATATTTCTGAGCTGACAGAAAAGATGTTCATTTCAAGGCACCAAAATGTCTGAACCATTTAAGAATTGTCGCCTTGAATCAATTCTGGTTTCCTACACTGCATCTTTGTGAGCATTATTTCTTCCAGATCAATTCCATATCCAAACTAATTGTTTAAAAACCATGACTTTAAGGGAATAACTGTGGCATTCCTAATTAAAACAAAAATATTTCCAGTAGAGTACACAATTTATACAAAGGTATTGACAGCAGTAAATGTTTCCAAATGCAGATCTTTCGCCTTTGCACATACAAAGGAGCTTTTTAAAGGCTGAAGGGCCTATGTTAGAAAAACATACAGTACCTACTTCAACAAGAGGATCAGACATCATTTATAATTCATGTAAGTATATTGAAGTTTTCCACTGCCATCCAAGAGAGATGGTTTCAAATCTATGGAGTGCAATAAGCCAATATTCTGTGTTGCAACTCCTATATATCTCACATAGATTTTACTCAGGAGATCATTTCTATACTAAGGTCTTCACATCTACAATGTGCTACATTCAAAATCCTCACTATGTCTGCATATCTATCAACATTAATATGTCAGCTTCCACCCCATGCTATTTTCATAAATGCTTTAGGGACACAGATTTGTTGAACAGATAGATTATAGAGTTAAATGTAATCTGAGAGTAATCAGAAGCAAGTGGAATGGTTAGCTCAATATGCAACTTTTTTTTTTTCTATATTCAGTATTTCAGTATAAAAAATGAAAAGAAATGAATGATGGCTCTGGTCAGTTCCTTCTGCATTGATGAGCTGATGCAAAACTGCTGCACATAACTCAGCTATTTCCTACAACCATACAATTTAAATGCCCAACAAGTGAGCAGTTGAGCTAAGGGAAGTTTATTACAATTCAACCACAAACAGTTCAGTTCTGTTCAAAGAAGATTCTATTTGCCAGTGACAGAAATTTGCACTATGACTGCCTGCAAGGCATCTAACCTATCCAAAACTTCTGATCACAAGGGCAATTCCATTGTCAGCTCTGTCTCTTAATTCCCTAAAGCTTGTAGTCTCTTAAATAATCCTCTGAAAGTTTAGGACTTACATTAAATGATCATGTATAGTGTATAAAATCCAGTTTTACAGTTTGGCAAAAAGTCCCAGAGAATTTGATTTCTAATAAATTTTTTTTCCATCTCTGCAGCTCACACTAGTATTTAGCACAGAGCTGAGATAATGCATCACAAACGACTTTATCGGCTGTCATAGCTTGAAACAGCTTTGTTCTGCACTGATTAATTTGTGAGGCAGTTTATTCAGATTCTGAAGCTGCTGGTTCTGCATGATTATTAAAACTAAACACAAGCAAGTATCCTTTATTACCTAAAAATAATGAGTGTGGAAGAGGCAGGCACTGGGGACCCAGGGAGGTGACATTAATGTTCAATGCTTTGCAAACAGCAGCATTTCGAATTATCGATGCAGAGCATTTGACAATGGTCTTTAAAAGGCAGGGACAGAGGCTGTCTAGACATGATCAGATATCAAAGTCTATGGGTTTGGCAATCTGATCATCTATTTTTCCCTTTTCCAAAGGTGAAGAGGCGCCTGTCAGTATCTGACAGACTGCAGACACAATGATTATAACAACAATAAGAACTCCTCTCTGTAGTATTATTAAATAACTTTGTTGGAGGAATGCTCTTCCAGTTTGTTTATTTGTTTGTTTGGTGGCTTGGTTGGTTTTTATTTCTGATGCAGGGTAATGTCTGCATATTGTGACCTTTGTTGCAGCTCCCACTAGACAGAGGTTTAGATACAGATCCCAAATTGATCTCAAACCACTGTGGAGAGACTAAGTGGGATCATTTCTTGGAATGATTTGGAATATGAACTGGAATATGTTCCAGAAAAAGTAAGTTATTCTTTTTTGAATTGGACATAGGGAGTAGAATCTGATTTAACCCTTCACTGCACTAGAAAGTTTCTCCAAGTTCCTCATCTCATGATTATTTATCAGGCCACAGGCATAAGAATAAAAATTGCTGCTCTCTTTAGCAGCAACCTATAATAACAGATTTTGAAGTGGTACACCATGTATTTAACATAACAGCAATTTTAGGAATTGATGTGTGCTTGTTTAATAATTGTCACTTTTCTCCCTCAGACCTCATGACTGTGCTTTTGTCCACAGAAAATGGTAATGCTTTCCTCTAAGGGAACATTCCAGATCAAATGAATGTTGAGATAGAAAGCAGATAGTAGCAGAAATTGTGATTAGGGCATTTGATTTAGTCTTTTCTTTGTACCAGAATGTATAGGCAGTTCCTGCTAAGATATACCTAAGATCAAATTCCCAACTCAATGCTAGTGCTGGATTTGATGTAGACAGTGATGCTGATGTCATTTGGGTGGATATCTATGAGAAAAATAATGGGACATGAAGTGATTCCATGTGAAACATGACAAATGTAGTTCCAAGAGTTATATCATGTTCTGATTACTGAAACTGTTGAAACCATACTCCATAATTTCATTTTATTTTCTTTTTATGTCTCTTAAGTAGTAACAGCAAGTGATGCTGCATTATAGCATTTAAGCCTCAGGGTTAAAACACCAAGTCTGCATCATGTCTCTCTGCATCATGAGACAGAGATGCTGTCTCATCTCCTGGTGCTAAGTCACATACAGAGATTTACAAAGGCTTTAAATCCAGACTGCTCTTTATCATCACTAGGAAATGGATTTTTAGGTCACACCTCTATGGAGGCTGATCATCAGAAGAGTGAATCAATTTCCAAATTGCAAAAATACAACTGTTGCTTGTTATCAAGAGGATTTTAGACAACTGGTCAGTAACAATTTCTCATAGCAGTCAGTGAAAACTCCTAGTAGAAAATTAGAAAATTAAGAGGAATAGGCTTGTCACATCTCACCTGTAGAAAGTATTTCCCATTTCTTGGCTTCAGAAGACTCTGGAGGTTAACAAGACAGTTTGTGCTTTGCTTTAGAAAATCAGCATCCTGTTGTGTTGAGCATTGCATGCACATACAGTAGGAAAACGTTCTTGTCCTTTCAAAGCAACTACATAGATCAGAAAACATCTTATTGTCCCATTTCAGAGGAGGGAAATCAAGGCCATTGTCTGAAAACTGCAGCAGAAGCATGAAGCAAATCTATGACTCCTAAATGTGCACAAATCATCTTTCTTTTGCATGAAGACAACAGTTCAGAAACAATGGGGGAAAGATCTGAAGGCTGCAATTATTCAGGCAACTGGGGCAGCACTGAGGATCAGAGCAGGTGCCCTGGAAGCAGTCTCAGCACTCACACCAAGAGCTGCATCTCCTTATCCCCAGGGATGGAGGGGTTGGAACTGAAGGTGGTTGCTGGTGAAATAAGATGTGTTCAGAGCTGGTGAGCTGAATTCCTGAACCTCCAGGGCTGGCACTTGTCTGTGCAGAGGGTCCAGACAGATGCTGAGGTGCTTCAAGGTGCAGGAGCTGTGCCTGACCAAGGACAGCGATGAAGCCCTGCCTTGCCCACGGTTCCTGCACCATGGGTGCACACAGAAGCACAGGGGTCAAGGGGCTCCAGCCCTGCTGGGAAGTGAGAAATGGAAGCAGCAAAGCATAAGAGTGATGGGAAGGTCCAGGGAGCCAGAGTGAATCCAGTCCTGAGCGATGCCTTGGCCACAGAGTGTGGTGGTGGGCCGATCCATTGCTCCACTCCCACTGTGTTCTGTACAGTTTATCCAGCTTTTGGCTGCACATCCAAGCTCTCAAATGCTCTTGATTTGTGCCCCTAAAGTGCAGTGCTGTTTGCCCCAGACTTCAGGTAGCTGTGGTTGCTATTTAACCTTCATGTCAGCCATATCAGTGCCTGATCTGCTTCTCCTCTTTGTACTCCACAGACTGCATTCACTGTGGATTTTGGGTATCTCCTGAACTCTTGATCTACATTATGATTAATGACAGATAAGCAGGTAATGATACCAGGCTGCCCTACATCCATCTCCAGAATCTGGTGAAATTTTACTTATGTTAGTAGAAATATTTAATAGAAAAAAGCCTTTGTCCCTGTGGAAGTCTTCATCTATTAACCAATTTTTACTAAAAAATGCATGTCTAAACCCAAAAGGGAGGGCTTGTCATACAAAGTTTACAAGAAAAATGAGTCATCACTTAAAAACTTATTTAATAACATTGCACACAAATGACCAGAAATGTCAATTACCAGGGAGAAAGGGGACAGGATACTCCATGTAATCGCAACTGTTGCTCAGGGGCACTCATGTTTGAGCCTTTCTGACAACATCTACAGCACTCTAATTGAACTGCCTGGGCATGGAGGAATTGCTTCTTGCTCCTGCAAAATAGCCAGCAGAATTACAAAAATGGCGGCCCAGAAAAATTTAGTGTATTTTCAAGCTTTTGAAATGTCACACTCCTGGGCACCAATTTATCTGAGTTACATTGCAACATTACAAATAGCCAGCAAGTCTTACAGGGCCATTTTTCACAATAAAAATACTTTCCTAACTGCTATTTTAGTTCAGTAATGATTGTATAGATCTGTTTATTATGCATTTATATTTTTCCCTAAATAACACCTTACTGTTGGCAACGTACTGGAACAGAGGAAAGTGTGCAATATTAATGGGGCCAACCACTTGCTTCAGTATAAAAATATTTTTGACTCCAGGGGAAGAACAAAGAGAGAGAAAAAAAGAAAAACTCATGAGAAATCCACAAAGAAAACAAAGAAATCCTTCAGCTATTTTTCTAATTTAATATTGTTTCCACTTCTATCTGTTGTCTCCAGGATAATGGCCATTATGATCATAGTGAAAAGATTACATTGATTGCAGAGTGCCAGGGAAGCTATATTAAAGGTCAATAAGGAAAAGTGGGATATATCTCTGCTGGAGCTATGATTCAGCCTCTTGAGCCCACTTCTGAAGATATTTCCATTGTTTTTTCTTGTATGTAGAAGCACAGATAAGCTGCCACTTTCAGAAAAGCACAGCCAAAACCAAGGGATTCCAGTTCCCAAATGCTTTAGTGCACCTGTGTTGTACATCAAGGAAACCATTAAGCATGCAAGTCCCAGCTCTTGGAGACTTCCTTCATTGGCCCTAAGACAGCTGTTCTCACTGATGGATGTCCTGCACCTGCCCAGGTTAGTCAGGGCTTCATTTGGGACTCTGGGCCCACATGCATATGCTGCAGTGCTGGAATAAAAATATGTTGGATATCTGGCTGATCCTCAGCTCTCTGTGGCTTGTGCATCTCTTGGAGGCAGGCAGAGCACGTCTCATGAAAGGTACATTTCTGAATTTGCCCACTGAGTATGTGCTCCCTGTGGTACCAGAGACTGCAGTAGGGGCTTAATTCCAGACAAGAATGATATTGAACCTTTTACACTTCTTGCATTTGTCCTTGAGTTATTTAATAACAATTATTAATAGCAAATTAATATGCAGTTGGCAACAGCTAACTTATCAATTGTCTTAACAAAGTGCCTACATAACCCCCTTAGCACTGAAAAAACTCCGACCATGTAAGGTCAGGATCAGGATTTTATTTCAATGAAACCTTAAAATTAAAATTAAAGGGTAAGAATACCCACCCACTATGTCTACAGGCCAACTTTCTCTTACAAAGGGAGGGCTGGAAAAATCTCTCTCTTAAGGCTTTAAGTGTGAGTAACTTTCTAACAGAAGGAGTTGCTAAAGGAACAGCTCTGCCACTTGAAGAAAATGGTTGCTTTTCAAAGAATTCATTGCTACCAAGTTGCTTGGCAGTGAGAGCAATGGAAAATCATTGTGTGTTTCACATAAGAGCAAATGCAAATGTTTTAGCACCCCTCAGTCCCCCCTCTCACCTGCAGAGGTGAGAAGAGATAAGTATTTTTAACACTCTAATAAAAAATGCTTAAGTACTAATAACTATTGTTCATTCTGTTGGCAGGATTTTAGTACAGAACCCTTTGTTTTTAGAATCATGATACTACAACCTGGAGAAAACAACATTTATACTTTATATGAACATTAAACAATTCCATGCATATATTCTAAACATATTCCATATTCCTGGGTGCACGTGTCCATAAACTGGACTTTAAAATAAACTCTGGAAGCTTCCAGATTAATTAACAAACAAAACACCTGGAAAGTTGTTCAGGCCACAGTTTCATATGTGAATAACATTCTCATAATAGTTCCATTTTATTTGTGCTTTTAAAGTGTACTTTAGGAATGGCTTGAGGAATTACAGTTATTACAGGGAAACAGTGATCTTGAGAGGAGTCTTGGGATGGGCAAAAGCAGGCCAGAAACCACAAAAACTGAAGGATGGCTATTTTGAAAGGTAATATGCTTGCGACTTCTAGCACTTTCAGAAGGGCTATCAGAAGTATTTCCTGTCTTCCTAAACTATTTTCCTTGTATTTGTGACTTCTCCCACCTGTCTTGCAGAGGGGGAATATCTCTGGGTCAGAATTGGGCCAAGAGAATGCAGAGAAGCACTGACCTGCTGGATCATTTCATGGCTTTGGGCTTCAGAGCAGCAAACTCAGATTATTCAGAGGGACACTGAGACTGGGATTCAGCAACCAGCAGCCTATTCTCACTTGGGATAGTCTTGATTTCAATGTCTGCTCATCTCTAGGGACAAAGTCTCTCCTCTGAGAGGCAGTACCATGACTTTGCTTAAATGATCATCTGACCCAGAGGAAAAGCTGTTAAAACAACCCTGCTTGGATTAAGAAGCCCAAAATGAATTGCCTAAACTTTGCTGCCCTTTTACCCACTAACACTGAGGGTTAGTATATATCTGTGAACAGTAGCATGCTAATCCTAGCAGGAAAATTGATGCTTAACACCCAGTGTATTTTATCTATTTGATCACAGAAAACAGATAAAAACTTCCTGTCCTGAACCTACAAAAGTGAATTCCTAAAGAAAGAGATGCAGCATAAGGGTGCCTTGAAAAAAATCTCTTTGTGACATATGGACCAAGTTTAAACAGTCAGATTGCCTATGCCAGTTAAATCAGTGCCAATCAAACATCTTCAACAAAGCATTCTTCCAAGTAAGAATATTGTACAATATTAGAGGCTTCCTTCTTACTTTTCAACACACATTTAAAATTCTGATTTTTCATTCAACTCACAAAATCTAGAGGATGAGCTAAGAAAATGAGTCATGATAGAGACTGCATACTTTACCTATCATTTGATGGGAAAGACATTGTTATTTGTTTGATTAAACAGTGCATAATTAAAAGTCAATATGCAAAACTGTAATAGAATCTGTGTAACTAGTCAAATTTTTGTCAATGACCTTGTCTAATTTATAGGAAATCAGTAATAAAATGTTTGTTTCCAACATTATCTACAAAATGATTTGTATATTATGAAAATAAATCCATATGGCTTTGGATCCACAGATAAACATCCATGGGCGAAGTCCATGGGATGGTGAGCCAACTTAGGCACTAAACTAAGAAGTGCTACTTGGGGAAGACAAATTGTAGTTTACTTCTTCAGATCTCTAGCACAGTGTTCAGAAATGAGTTTAGTTCCTTTGAGAATATCTGTCATATCCAAGCAGGGAAGAAGAATACCTTAATAGGCTGTACCCATTTTATAATGCATACAAGATAGATGTCTCCAGAGGAGGGAGAGGAGTCGTCTTATGTTTAAAAGTTTCGGACTACAAGCTTGTTAAGAAAGTTGGCAATCAATTATAGAAACTAATCCAGTCAATGAATTACTACTGATTGTTGGCAAAGCACCACAGGTGAGAAATAATTTCATTAACTATAACAATATACACGCTACACTGTGCCCTAGGTCAGCCAGTTTTCTAAGGTCTGATGTGAATCAATGAGTGGCAACTTCCCAAATCAAAAGACAAACCCAATAATCCTAAGGATTTTATTTCCAAAAGGATTTGAAAGGAAACAGTACCTATTAATGCTGAGAGGAGCATGTAGAAAAATAAAAGAGGGAATCTACAGATTGAAATGGGATACTTCCAAACAGTTCTTCCAAATGCCTTAAAAACATTTCCAAAAGTATTTGTTCATGCCAAGAAAAGCAGTCTTTTTTCCATTGTTGCTCAAGGTGCCAGGCATGGTAGGAGCTCACAGAGACAGGGCAGGAAGCCAGACCCAGCCAGCTCCTGTTGTGGATTGGAAACTGGCCAAAGAGCCAAGCCCAATTTACAGAGCTCTGGCTGAGATCTTGATCTCAACCTTCCCACTGCCTGGGTCAGTCTGAGATCAGGCTTCTTGCTCTGGAGCCTCTCCTGAGCTTGGCTTGGCTGGATAATTTTTTTTTTTTTTTTTTGGTCCTCTGAGCAGGAATATAGAGGTAATTTGACACGCAAAGAGCACATCTCTGCAACTCTGCAACAACAAGGACAAGAAAGATAAGAGAAATAGTGCTGTAAAGTAAGCCCCAGAATTGCTTTGGATTCTGAGCAAGGACACAGCAACAAGTGTGCAGTGCTACAACACTGGACTAGACCTCCTGGGAGGGAGAGGCCAGAGGACTGACGAGGTACATGGACCCCTTTGATCCCATGATCCCTTCCATATTCCTATTTACTCAGCAGAGGAAGGGATGCACTGATACTAGACAGCGTAAATAATATCCAGAGCCTGAAGCACTTTCCAGTTCTGCCCCTGTTTTGCCTATGTGACACAATGAACTCCATGTGTGGCAGTCAGGACAAGCAGTGCTTAAATTTTATAAATTTAAACCTACTCCAAACAGTTTCCCTCTGTGACCATAGGTGGGAAGAATCCATTTTGGAGACAAGTTGAATCCACACTTAAGCTTTGAACACTTCCTGCCTGAGGTTAAGGCATAAGGGACGACAGGCAGAGAGAGTCAAGAGATGCAAAGCCTTGGTCTCAACATCTCACCTCCCTCTTTAGCCTCCTACATACCCTACAGAAGTTTACACTGAGATTTAGTGTATCGCTCAAATCCTCCCTGTTCCCACCTCCCCCTGCCTCCTGCACTGGCTGCAGTCACAGCATCCCTTGCAAAAATTCCCTTTGAAAATCTTCCAGCCATTATAAGAGAGGAATGACAATTTTCCTTCCCCAGCACACGAGCAGAGGAAGCACTGCTGGTTGGTTCTGTGGTGTTTTCATTAATTACAGCAGAATTTCTACCCTGCTGAAGTCACCAGGAGTTTTGAAAAATGACTGTGTTACACTCTTGGAAAGCACTGGTTTATATCTCAGCATCTCCAAACTAGTGGAAACAGCAATTTCTACTTTAGAGGAGATTATCTCCTCTGGGTAAAACCCTGTGGATATTCCAGGAAGGAGAGGTTGGCAAAGTGTGTTCCCCACTAGATGAACAAGAGCCCCACAGTGACACTCATAGTCTACTGCCCATGAAATGCCTTCTCAAGACTTGCAGAAGCTCCTGAGAAAAGCTGTATCCTATCCCCATGGTCTCTAGAGATTATTGGTACTACCCCACTGCATACAGTTTTCCTTACAGCAACCTTTGGAATAAAAATTCTTTGAAATAATTCTTTGATGTCTGTGCTTCTTTCAAAGTTGAATTTCTGTTTTAAAGGTTCTCAGTCCTGTATGTTCACCATTTTCTTATCCCATGTATTTTGGAGATACCAGACACTTTAAAACACGGGGGGAAATGGTGAATTTTTATGGAACATTCTTCTTATCTGCAAGCACTCAACTACTTACAAGAAAATGTATTTTTCAAATGTGTGCAGCATTGATTTGGCATCTTTATGTTAAAATTAACTAATTTTATGGTGTTACCTTATGGCTGCTGCTTGTGACAATATAGAGTTTGCAGTTATATACCATTATAGAGGGAAGGGCTGCAAGAGGGTGTTAACAGCTTATTTAGGATATAAAGCATTGTGCAGCACACAGATTTAAATTCAGGTGCAGTATAAGGTCAGCCTTGAATTGTATGTATAATATGTTTGTCAGGCACCCCATGTGTAAAACTGACAGCTCTAACCTAGTTGCCACAGGCTGTTTTATACAGTTGGGAATATTATGTCTCTTTGACTTCAGTGATGTACACTTGAAAAGAAAATTGTTTCATTTTGAGGAAACTTGGAAAGTCAGAACCTATTGCATTAATAAAATACAACATTAACTTTCCAGTTAAAAAGGCTGTTTGGAAGTAGTTAGCATCAGCTCATGCCACAATTAAATGCAATACATACGAGTTAATAATAATAATAATAATAAAAGAATAATGAGGCTCACATAGTGTGGTTTTATTCTTGGATAAATCTGACACATGGAAAGTCTGGCTTTGCCCTGCTACATTGGAAACGTGAGTTGAATGCTTGGAAGAGTCTGGATTTCAGGAAGTGCTTGGTGCATGGCTGAGAGGAGTGCACAGAGCCAGCACTGCACTGTCCCTTCTGCAGGACTTGAACCTCATGGTTCCTGCACGATCCTGAAAATCCTGCTGCACCAGGACAAGGAGCTACTTTCCCACTGCTCTCTTTGGGATACAAGCTGTTTCCCACCACCATCTTGTGGAGCTGCAAAGCTGGGGCCCCACCTATTCCCAGATATTTGGCAACAATTAAGCATTGTTGTCCCTGTTTTATATTTCGCTAGACAGAATAGGCAAGATTGCTCTCAGTGAGAAGCTGTCTGGTGTTTAAATTCAATTGATTTGCACAGGAGCATTGCCTCTGCCATGGACTGCTCATGATTCACTCCTGCCCTTTGGGAAGAAAAGGACAGTGGAATGAGACAGGAGAGATAGTAGATAGGGTAGTTTGGAAGGATCACGTTGATGAAGAAATTCAGGCACACAGTAGCACTGTAGGTTTCCAAAGTGATGTAATGCCTCTGGAACAGAATTGTTTCTCAATCTCCTCCCTCAGCAGAAAGCCACTCTTACACCACCTGTAACCAACCACCAGAGCAAAACAGAGGAGGGGACATTGTACAGCAACTGCAGCAATGACAAAGGTGGAGGCTCTGACAGGACAAGGATTGACCAGGATTTGGTTACCATCTCTTTGTTACGTCATACAGCTTTCTTCCAGAGAACAACAGCACTGTTTCCAATCACTTCTTCACTTTCTCAGAAAAAATGGATGATGATTTATCAGGCCATTGCACACAGATCTAAAAAGTCCAGCTCTTCACAGAAAGGTTTGAAGGTACAAAAGTTTTTTATGAGGACTCCTGGGAGGAAGCTCCTCAACTGATATAAAGAAACACTCAGTAATGTCAAATGGAAATAGGCCAATTTATATTGCCCAAGGATTTTGTAACTTTATTTCTTATATAAGTGTTCCAAATATCTTTCAGTCACCTCTCTAAAAGGTACAATTCAGATCGAATATTTATCACTCTTCTATATTTCTTATCTCCACTTTAAATTGGAAAAGAAAATAACAAGCTGTCTGCAGAGTAATCAGTTGCTATAGTAAACATTACTTTAGCATACAATGCAGTACTTATCTCTGTTTTGTTTAATTAAATCTGTGGTATATGCTGTCATTTGCCTATGCAGAGCAAGTGCTCTTCTCTCCAACCCTAAACTTAATTTCACTAAATAACTCTTTGGTTTTAGAACAAATTTGGAAAGAGGTTAAATTAGCCTGATTTTCCTCATTTCCCACATCACTCATATGTGCAGACTGTGCTTTACTGCTCTGAATTAGCAAACTTCAGCACTCAGTTGTAATGATGGGAAAAATACTTACACTGTGGAATAAAAGGCACTTTTAGAGGCCTTATTTATCTTCTAATGACAATGGATGTTCCAAGGCTAGTGTATAACTGGCTGTATGAATTTTTAAGTTGGTAGGATTGCATGCAGGCACTATCACTAGTGAAGAGCCAAAGTATGAAGGTAGAAAATAGACATGAAACTTGTGATTTCAAGCATTTTATGAAGGAATATTTGGGTCTGAATTGCTAATGGGTGCATATATGTATAAAACAAGTGTTGGTGGTAAAGTTATACATCAATTGTTGAGCTGGTCCAAATCCCTAAAAGGTCTCTCTACATCAGAGAAAATGGTCAGGGTTATGTCAGCAAAGTGTCTGGCCCTACAGTCTGAAGAGAAAGGCACTAAGCTGTCTTAGGAAAGTCTCTAGGACAAAGAGAACCAAAGGCAAGTTTTCCTACACTGAGGAGGCACCCAGAAGGACATTTTAACTGAAGACTCCAGCTGTTAATACCTAACAACTATTTGCAATAAAGTCTTTGTGCCCCAGCTCACAGCTCTGCAGTGGCTATAAATGACTGGTGCCTGTAGCCATCACTCACAGAGGTTTAGGACCCCACTCTACACCCAGGTATGTGCAGATCATGGCTCAACACTATAGAGTTAGACAATCAGAGAACATCCTGAACTGGAAGGAACCCACCAGGACCATCAAATCTGCACAGAACAGCCCCAAGAATCACAGTCTGTGCCTGAAGCAAAGATACTCAAAGAACAGTTTGCTTCTGAGACTCCAAACACTGTGTTAGACCCTGAAAAATCCAAAATTGAACTATGAAAAGCAATAAGAACATGGCACTGGCTGTTAGAACATTGCCTGATTTTTTGTCAGTGCATTTTGCAGAGAAGATGTTTTTCTTCTGGTTTAACACTTGTACCAGCTCAGTCACTCTGCAGTGAGTGCATATCCTTGGTACAGAGACATGGAACACTGCCTTGTTCACAGCTCTGGGGTGGGGCCCATGGGCACTGATCTAATTTCCCTGCATCAAAACAAGGCATCTGTAATATCACAGCACAACCACAACCAGGCTGGAGCCAGAGCAGCCTCCACACTGCTGGTACAACTGTGTCAGTTCAATTCTTTACGCTTTCTTCACCAACAAGGTCTCATCTCCCCAGTCTAATTGTATCAGCTAATAACCAGTAACAGCCCCTGCAATGGAAAATCTATGGAAAGTCAAGGGAACAAACTGGAATGATGAAACAGCAGTTCCCATTCCTCATCTTTAGTTATTTACTCTGAAAGTTGCAAAAAAGATTTTCATCTCAGCTACAGCACCTATTTTCAGTGCCAGAACCCCAGCTTTCACACTGGAAATAATGATCAGTGGCTGTCCATTCAGACTGCCACTTGCTTATTGTCCAAATTATTCTTACATAGATTTTCTTCAGTAGTTAGGATATTGCAATAATCTGGAAAAATCTTAACAAAACCAGGCTCTTTTATGAAGATTTGGACTATCCTCACTCTATTCATTTTTTGCTACAGAAGGTGAAAAATTATATGATCACTTTCATAAAAAGACATATTTAATTTTAAACTGTATCGCACACATAAAAACATGTTCTCCAGCTTCCAAAATTATTCTGCACTCATGTTTAATATTATTCCCTATCATATTTACTTAGACATTATATTAAACAAATAAATTTGTTGTTGAAATATTGCATAATGAAAAAGGAAATATGTTTATTTTTCTAATAAGTTCAATGTTTTTTAATCAGTTCAATGTGAATTCAATACAGCCAATCTTCTCTTGGTACTGCTTCCCTTATTGAAATCAATTCTTCAAAAGGGAAGGCAATGAAAAAAACCAGGGAATGTAAATGTCTGAGATGCAATCAATGGAAATAATCCAAAATCATAGAATGATTTGGACTGGAAAGGACCTTAGAGAGGATTTTGTTCCAAGCCCCCCTGCCATGGGCAGGGGCAGCTTCCACTAGACCAGGCTGCTCAGAGCCCCATCCAGCCTGGCCTTGGACACTTGCATGGATGAGGATCCCATACTCCCTTTCCATTTCTGAGAAACTGACAGGGAGTTCTGCCTTTACACTTGTGCACAAGGAAAAGTTGTCTCCCAAACAAAGCACTCAGAAGTGATGCATCCTTGGTCCTCCTGTGTGCAATCCTGAGTCCAGCCAGTTATCAAATCTGGCTCCTGCTTTTAGCAGAACAAACCACACAACTTCCCTCTGTGTTTGAAAACTGGTGCTCAGTGGCCACTTGAAGCATTTTGGATGATTTCTTTGTCCCCATGGTAGTATCCAAGTAGATGAAAACTTCTTACCTAAGTTCACAAAGAAAACACTATGAATTCTAGGACTTCCCCTTGTGATGGAATAAAAAAACATACAAAAGAGAGCCAAACAACATACAGAAGAATTAACCAGCTTTCACAGTTCCTTGTTTTTACAAAAAAACAATTTGGCATGATGATGATGCACTACAAATACCAAAGATCAAATAACGAGAGATCCTGTCAGCTGAGTGCAGGACTTGGTGCAATGCCTGTCAAATCCTGAGTGATGGAAGTTGTGCTGCCAGACTTCACTGCCTGTCACTTACATCCCCTTTATTTTTACACCACAATTTACACATAGCCACAACTATTGCTGCAAAGATAATCCCACGCCATGGCAAAGAAATGAAAATGGAAATTCTCTGTAAGGTGGAATCAAACACTGTGATTGATGCTTTAGACATGCAAGTGAACAAGTATTCTGGGAAAACATGACTGTTTAGATTGCCATAGGACTCATTCTGGAAACTTTTGATATCATCCATGTGCATGGCCAGTTTCATACTCTTAACTCTATGGTAGAAGGAAATTTTATTCAATATATTGGCCAAATATTATTGTATACGATTGCAGGTTCAGGATCTTGTCATTTTGGAAATATCCTGTTTGATAGTTTATTTTTAAGTGTCCTCAAAAGGAAAACAATTGCATGTGTAGGAATTGAAAAAGCAAGAGTTATCTAAAGAAAGTGGCTTACCTTGTGATAAACTATTCTGTCAACACTTGAGCTGAACTTCATAATTTTTCATTCCTGTGAAGGACATAATGTTCTGGATCACTTTTAAGGGATTTAAGGGAGAGGATTTTTTAAAAAATTTTTCATTTTAAGAGCTGAGCAGAGTTAGGATTTTCTTTCCTACACATGAATTCTGCCTTCTCAGTGCCTGGATCTCAAACATCATTCAGTAATTTACAACATCAGTTTGTCACATGCCATTTCCACCAGGAAAAGGACATTAGCCCTTGTCTGTTCTTCACAATAATTAATAAAAACAGGAGTATCAAATGGACTGGATCTATCATAGCCTTCATGGTTCAGAGGAGTAATCATCAGAGGAGTAATTTTTAGGAGCTGGATGTCTCTAGGGCTGTAGGATACTGAGTGTGAGCCTTGTGCTCCTGTCAGCCTATTTTGCTCATTGAGTATGGGGCACAGCAGAGTAGTATTGATTCTCCTTCAACCCTTCCTTCATTTCCTATGGTCTCAGCCTGTTCCAAATCACCAGGAAATATGGCTCCAGCAGCAAAAACTTCACAGGTGTCAAATCCAAAGGAAGAGATAACAGAATTAGCTGCATCAACTTTACACAGATGAAGATTCCCTCCAGCACAAGGTGTATTCTCCAGGTGTCAATCTGGCCAGTTAAGTTCATTTTGTACTGACTGAACTTAATGGGCTGTAAAATCTCTTTCACTATAAGCAATTCTTATTCAAACCGAGAAGCTAAAATAATTTGTTCTCTCTTTTTGAAGCCAAAACTGAAAGTCCCAAGAGTTTCCTTGCAAATTGACCACACTTTTCTTTCCCTGTGCAATGCTGCCTTGACTTCTGGAGAGAATGATATAGATAATTTCTGCAAAACAGTGTAAAACTATTATAATCAGCACTACTCCTGCTTCCTTTCCAGCACAACACTGCAATCATTTATGGACTTCCATGAAGCCCTGAATTTGTTCTCTTCTTGTTGTCCTCAAATCCATTAGCAGGCCAGGAATCAGCTAGGCCAGTATGTTCATCTCTGAATTGCTGATTGAAAGAATTTTGAAGCTCAGAATAAAAGCTCTGGATCAAAGATGCTTATCTGAAGCAATCTGTCTGGGGAAAGAACCATGGGAAAGAATTCCAATCACAATGGGAAAGATAAAGTGACTTAAACTCAATCCTAGAAGTAGTTACTATCAGGAAAGAGCAAAAACCACCATGAAGACAGAAAGAACCTTCCATGCACTATGGCACTGGGCCAGAAACATTGAGGTGCTGTCATGTTTGGCTGCCGTTACCAATCCCCTTGGCAGGAAGGCTGCAGGTGGTGGCATGGTGAAACAAAAAAACCCACACAGAAACACAAATGCCTGTGCTTTACTGTGCTCATGTGAGTAAAGCAGATGCTTGCCTGAAATGCTGAATTATCCCCTTTAATAAAGATAGTATCCATGAAAGAGCTTGCCTTCAGAATCCCTGCTTACTGATTAGCATTCTTTTTTTTTGTTGTTTTCTTTTTAAAGTGTTGCAGGCATTCTTGACATTTGTGCCATCTGAAAGTTACAGCTGCTCTCCCAATCTTCACTTGAAGGCATCCTCACCACTGAGAGCTTTTCTGAGAAATGGCAACCTGTCCCCTCATCCAGAAGTGTGATTTTTGAATGGAGTGCAGGCAGATGATTTCAGCTGAATGGATGTCTTCTAGAGGAAGACTCTTACATCTTATTTTCTTTGTGTGATAGCAGAAGCCTGAGTCTATTTATTCAATTACCATGTGTTTGAGCCTACAGGCTTTGCATGCTTCTGCCTAGCAAAAATAACTTGTTCCACTGCTGCAATCTAATTGAAAGAGTCTGTGCAGTCTCATTATGAATTATTCTGTGTTATGCTAGGAAGGCTAGAGGTTGTGAAACTAGTTACATCAGCAAAGCTGGCATCTGATTTCATTAGCTGGCACTGTAATTGCCTTACATTGATGGGCCTCATACTACCACTCCTGCTCAGAGAAAATCTCCTTTGCCTTTGTTTCAGAGATGTCAATTCCATTTTGGAGCTTATGGCTCTGTAATCTGGCACTTCTTACCACAGTGAGCATCTGGCTGCCAAAATATCCCAGGGTGCAAGGAGAGTGGAGATGCCATGTCTTTAGGAAAATGCTTGCACTAGTCCAGTCAACTCTAGAATTAGACCACTCCATTTTAGAGCACTTTGCATCATTACATTCCTTTCACACCTGGCCAGTTTGCCCCATAGAAAAACACATCCATGCCATGGCCAACAGTGCTCCAGGAAAGGCAAGACCAGGAGGTCTCCAGGACAATACCGAGTGCCAGAAAAGGACAGTTCTGAGAGAGAACTGTTGATACATGAGTAGTGACAAGGCACAAGAGTTTCCAAGTGTTTCCAATGCATCCTATTCTAGACACATTGACCAGCGTGAAGTTTTCCAGCAGGATTTTGAGAAGTGGCCAGGCCAGTATTAGTGTCTCTTTCCCCTATATTTTTTTTGATCATTTATCTCAATCACTGCAGTACTCAAATAGTTAATCAACAGGTTTTTTGTCTCTCTGCCAGTGGGAAAGTAAGTGGAAATGGGATCCTCTGTCTCTGCCATTCACAGGAAGAAAGATGTCATATACCAATTATTAAGTTTCACCTAGATTTATGGCATATGTTTGCCATGCAAAATGAAGACATTATCCACAAAGATTCTATGATTTATTACCTGGAGAGGTGATGCATCACTGAAAAAAAGGAAATGGTGGAGGAATAATAGAGCTAAACACAGGCAGCAGCAAGGTGGCAAAGGTTTTCTTCCTTTGCCTACAGAAATTATGCATCCCAATCCATGTACCTCCTTTAGCTCGAGGAAAGGAATTGGAATTCATAAGGATTTCTGCAAGCAACCTCAAACTGCAGCTGGAGGTCACATTCTTCTATCAGTTTCTTATCACTGTTCTCTAGTTCAGTGTAATATTTGCAACTGTCTTTTCCTCTGAAATTCTCTGAGTCTCTGGAGAAAGTATATGAAGTAAAGTAATAGACCCTCCATTTCTGGAAGAGTTGTGGACTTTGTCATTTTCTTCCACAGCCAAGGAGCATTTCTTCACATTCCATTCACAGTGTTCCTTCTTCAGCAGCTTCAGGAGATGTGAGCTTGGGCTCTTGCTGTGCCAGAAGGAGCAGGCACAGCTCCTAGGGCCAGAGACCATTACACCATAACACCACTAAGAATCACTGTCAAACACCTGCCAACAAATCAAATTCAATCCTCTTCAACTGCTGAGATAAGAATAATACAATTGTCCAAAATACGTCACATTCTGTAGGAGCTCTTCAGCTCCTTTTAAATCCTTTCTTTGGAAGTGTGCATGAAAACATAAAGTTACTGTCCCATTTAGCAGAATGTCACTCATTTTTTTCTGTCTGCTCTTAAATACTGCATCAACTAGTTTGATGTAGTGAAAATGCCATGATTTCAGTAAAAATTAACTGTAAAACATGCATGATTTTTAGAGAAAAGCTATAAACCAGTTTGTCAAGCAAGCTGTCTTGATGGGTGCTTCCAATACACACTCTACAAAAAGGTGAGATGGGTGAAGCACTTGAGGAGTTTAATACAATATTTGCCCTCGTTTCTACTGTAGGGGTGGAAGATACCAATATAGCTTGGGTACATTTTACATAATACTATAAACTGTTGGCATACTACTTGAATTTGTATAAAGTTTTCAGATATCTTTGGGTTAATCAGCTTTTTATTTATGTTTTACTGTGCAGTTTTATGGCAGAAAAAATCTTCTGTAACACATAGTAAAACTGGTCAAGCAACCATGATTTCCCAGAGAAATACATCCTAGCGGGGTATAAATTACTGAGTGATCTTGAGGAAGAAGGTGTAATTACATACAAAATGCAATATTCCCAATGAAGTTTATGAGCAGGCTTGAAAAAATGAATTTTCCAGGCATCCTCAAGTTCACAATGTGGAAGAATGAATGTGAAGAAGAAATCAGGAAAGAGCTCCACAGAAAAATAAAATAAAATAGACTCCAACATTCACACCTGTACATTACAAAAGAATAAGTGCATCTGATCAGATCAGGTAGAAAGCAGTTAAAACACAGGCTGGGGTACACCTGAGGAGAGCCAGTTCAGTCACAACAGGAAGGCTGACAGTACTTCCTTACAACAAAAATGTCTTTGCTCCAGAGTCCCTGGCAAGCAAAATGGATCAGAAACATTCTCCCCACATTGTGTGGACAAGGGAGTGAGAAATGAAGCTGAGCCATCTATTAAACAGCTCTGTGATGGAGCTGTCACATCATAAGGTGAAAGGAAAGTGAAGCAGAATCTGTGATAAACCTGAGGAACTGGCAGCATTTGTTAGATAAATGGAAGCAACTGACAATAGACAACAAGCCAGGCTGTCTGGGCAAAGACTTTGTAGTTCTGTATTTTCAGGTGACAGAAAAGCACACCAAGATTTTTAAAGGCTTTTGTTCCCAGAACCACTGACATGTCACTAGGGAATGTCAGCAAATAAAGAGATAACACAATTTTTATTGCAAAAAGATACATAGTGCAAAAGAAGGAAAAGAAGGTTTTTATGAATATTCAGTCACTGGCTTACCTAACATATCTGAGGCATTGGCAATTGACCATTTCTACCCTGTTTTAGTGCCCAAAATGCATACTGGGCACAGAACTGTGGGAAGCAGGTTTTAAAGAATATCATTAGGAGTGACAGATAAAGTGTTGGTCTGACATGACCTCATATGGCTTCACTTGAAGAGAGACACTGGGGTAACATCTCTAAGATGTAGCTTTCCTCCCAAATTCATTGATTCCAGAAGTGCCAGAAAACTGGCCTAGAATAACAACTACGAGGAATGAAATGATGGCAGTTCACAGCCCTCTCCCAAGTAGAAAATAACAATTAAACACTGCATTAATTTAGTGTTCACCAGGACTTACCTAATTAGCTTTAATCAAATCAGATATATGTTCTATATTAGTTGTAGGCTGTGTTTAACTAAAAGGGTGCAACAATGGTGAATGGGGTGCAGTTTTCTTTATATTTTTGTGGATTACACAAGCATCATGTATGGCTATTCACTCAGGGTAGATCTCGCCTGTTGCTTCTAACATGAAACTTTCTACTATTCTCTCCCCTAGAGAATAAAAAAACCTCAGTGAAATTAAGATCTTGATGCTGTATCATAAAATCAGACATAATGAGACAAGCATCAGCAATGCTGATGTCAGAGGCTGAAAAAGAATTTGAATATTCTCTGAATGATACCCACATGCTTCATTCCAGAGAGAACTTCTTGCTGTATTGCAAGGCATTGATAGCAGTACCATCAACTCAAGTAAAATCAGAACCCAGCAGAATATTGATCTGCAGGATCTGAAAGCACTCTTTAGAGCCTTGGCCACCTTAATATCAAGCAGGAGCAAACTACAAAATATGTCCATTGCTCCTTAGTACATCTGCTATCAAATTTTTCCACATCTCAGAAACTTTTTACTGAGCTTATATAGCTTATTGTGGGAGTAATAGAATGAGTGAATAAAATAAAAGTATTCTATCTTCTCTGTCATTGAAATGCAATCAGATTTGCTCAAAGAAAAAGTGCCATACCATCTCCATCCTCAGTGTTAACATTCAGGACTTTCTCCCAGGTTTGCTTATCTGATAAAAAGCCTCTCCACCTGGAGCCTGATATTAATGCATAAATCCCAGAAATATGTCTTGAAAAGTTCACACTATTCAACTAAAAAAACATTAAGGAGAACATGAAGGGAGGATAAAACCCTTTCAGGTTAAAATATGGTTTCTATATTTCCTTTGGAAAGAATAATAACAGACCACAATCTCAAGGGAAATGGTAAATTCTCCAAGGAACAAACAAAAGAGCTGAAAACTTTAGAGATTTAAGATATTTGAATAAAGTGGTTTTGCAAATGAAATATTCAGAACTCTGTTTATTTAGGCCTCAGTATTGTAATGATGCCAGACTGCAGCATGGTGATAAACAAGCAATGAACTGGAGACCTCTGGTCCTAAATATATCAGCTCCTTGTGCTTGAGTTTAACGACCAGCCCTGGAGCTAAAAGTGGTAACAGCATATCATCTGTGGATTGGGACCTAAGAGGATAGGAAAAGGCACTGACTGCTGGCCAATAAACACTTAATCATGTCTATCCATCTCTCCCAGGGTTTTACTCTGCCGTCCATCACTGCACCATCCGAGAGCCTTCATGTAAAATCAATAGCACTGGTGCAATCCCTGGAGGTGCCACAGCAACTCCAGCACTTCTCCTCTTCTGGGTGTTTGCACAGCCACAGAGTCCCAGGCTTTGATTTTAATGAGACTGTTCATGAGTACTGTGCTAAGAAAACTTCCTGTAATCACACAAGCATTGAACTATTCCTCCGAATATTGGTGCTAACAAAAAGGACCAGACTCAGAGACCACATCCTGTAGCTCAGTTTGAACATTTGATGAACAAATGAGTTTGTTGTTTATCCATCAGCTGCACCCATTTCATCATTCAAAGAAAGGGAAAAGGCAAATTGAGAAACACTCTAAGGAAGGGCTGCCTCATTTCATAAAGGAAGTAGTTTACTGTCTCCCCCATTTACAGCCTTTGTCAGCGCCAATCCCCTATTATTGTTATCATCCTTTTCTGTCATGCTGATGCTGGCACTCCATTTTTTAGCACACTCAATACACCAGATCAGTTAGAAATAGATGTATTTACATACTCATATTCATTCACTTCCATTTACTACCCATGCAAGACTGAGGTTTGGTTGTGCTAACTCCAAACTAGGTAATATTTACATACCATTCTGATTTTCTCCAGCATAAAACAAATACAACATTATTTCATTTCTCTGATTCCCCAAGTTTTAGTCAATTCCTTAGGAAACAGATAGAAATGCACCTCAGAAAGCAGGCAAATAAATAGGCCCCAAAGTTTGTACATACAGCTCCCTCTCTTCTCAGTTCACTGAGAGGGGGCAGCAAAGTGCTCCTTTCCTCAGTTTCAGAGCTGCCGCATTGCAAACAAGCATTTTGTGAACACATGAGCTAAATATCCTTTCAGATGGATGACTGAAAGCTTCATTAACAAGAGCAGATTTTCTTCAAGGGAAAAGAGAGGTTTGTCTCTTTCTATTGCCACATTCAAGGATTAGATAAACACAACCACTGATGGATCAAAAACCCCCATGAGCTGCCCATGACTGCCATGAGGGCAGGGCAAGGTCAGTGGTCAGGTACCCAAAGGAGAATTGTGCAGCATCCCAGGCGCTGCCTTTCACAATCTGACCTGTAAAATAGGGTCTAATGTATGGATGGGTTGGCCAGTGAATCACTCCAGACTTAGGAAGAATCACCACAAACCCAACAATGCTCTGAATATTTTCTGTACATGCTACCATACACTGATATTTATATAGGAGAACTGCAATGGGACAAAGCATAAGGAATCCAAGCTTCCTACTGCCCACCCTGAAAACATGCCAACCCAGAAAGTGGAACAGAAGTAATTTCTCCAATTCCATCTGATTGTTAAGAATTGAAGTAACAGAGTAACACTTCTTTGAATACTGATATATTTTCTTAACATGTCCTTTCTTTTTTTTTTTTTTTAATATAGACTATTTGATTGTTGCTTTCTTGCCATTCAACATCCTGACCAAAAATATATTGTACTTAGTTGCTGAAGACATCAAGAAGAAAAAAAAGTAATGGAATGCCAGTATATTGCCATGAATCTTAGATTTTCATTGACAATAAAGGGTAATACATGTGCCTCCCATGGAAAGCTCATAGCTGAAAGGACCAGGAGAATTTACTGTGAACAGCTACACACAATACACTTTATTTCAAGAACAATCAAATAAAGCCTAAGTGGTAGAATAATATTAGGAGATTGAACAGCAACTATTTTAAACTCACTGTCTCCAAGCAAAAAGTCCATGTTTGCAATAAACCTTAGAGCAAAAGCTCTCAAAAGTGGCTCTGGAGCTTTCAGGCTATTTCATGAAACCATTCCAATTGCCAAAATTTCCATCTCTCATAGATCCTCCTCAGCTCTCAGCACAGAATTAGTCCTTCTGTTACCCTCTATGTTATCCTGCTGAAGCCACAGGATACTGGGGGAAAAAAAAGGCTTGAGGTGGCTCCCACTGCAGCATCAGCAAAGGCAGATGGGATTTGCATGCAGGCTGAGTTTGGACAGCCCACAGAGGCTGCAGGTGTGGACACAAAGTGCTTTCTGAGCAGCTGTTCTTCCTGGGGCTGGCCACTTCAGTTACCCAGCAGAGATTAACAATGTTCTTTACTGCTGTGCTGAAGCACAGAGAGGCTTTTTCTTAGCATTCATTTCATTCAATAAAATGAATCCCCCTAATAAATTATTGTATGGGAATTGAAGTCTTACACCTCACAGGTTTAGTTTTGCTTGTTTTATGGTATGTTCAATTGTCTGGGTATCATTTCTCTAACAAAATATTTTACAAGTTTCTATTACAGCTATTTTCTGAATACTTGCAAGGGCAACTGACAGGTTACATTTTCATTTCCTGGGCACACAGGAGCGCCGGATATGGGAGGAGGAATCTTTGCTGGGTTTTTCTCTTAAAACTGCCACGAACCTATAGCAGTATTTTCTCACCCTCCTCTTCCCTCCCTTTGGGCAAAATGGTACCTCAAAGGCTCCTAGTTTTATGCAATGCTCTCTAAGCCTCCTCTTCCCCAACTCCACACTCCCAAAATAGAGAGCTACAGCTGCCCCTATTTTTGTCTGTTCCTAAAAAGTTTTTTAAAATTTTTTCTCTACAGTATGTTTCAAAACTGCAGAAGGAATGACAGAACCAGTAAAAACTTTACAGCATTTCCCCTTCTCCCCCACTTCACACTCTATAATCTCTGTAATTAGAAAGAAATTGTATTGCTTTTTGTTTTTCTCAGACTTTCCAGAATAATTCAACTTTCAGCAAAAACCATATCTGCAAATACACTTACGTCCTAAACACAGAAATAAAAATGTTCTAATGAAAGTTAAGTTGCACTCTTACCTACAGCATTCCCTACTGTGAAGGTTACTGTTTAAAAAGCCTGATTATAATGAACCATCTGCTTGGCTTCTTTACACTCACTTTATTCATTATTGTGTGCTGTAATTAATGAGGCTTTCTGTATTATTACCATAATAGCCCATGTTTTTCTTTATAAATGAGAAGCAAAAGCTCCCTGATGAAAATTTCAGCTTACTTCAACAATTGAGAGGAACTGCCCTAAGACTGGATGGTTGTTTGGGGGTCATTGCAGTAGCAGAAGTCTCAGCAGCACTGCAGCCACAGTGCTTTGAAACAGAGTGGCCATGAAATGATGGATGAGCTGGAAGAAGTCAGGATGGCAGCCCTGTCTGTAAAGGACAGTTGTCATATGTGACTGCTGTACATTTTGGCAGATAAGGAAAGAAACGAGACAAAATAATTGAATATCAAATCTCTCTGTGAGTTTTTGCTTCATCTTTGTTCCATGGCTATGGAGTATATCATGAAGATAAGGACATGGTGCTGATGCCTTTTGACTAGGAGGACAATTTCTGTGTTCTCCTGCTGCCTCCTTTGTGTATTTTTTTTTCTAAGTTGAAAACAATCTTATTTTCATGGAGAATGATGGAGATTTTTAGACATACAAACCCAGCATTCTATACAAAACAGGGAGAAATTGCATGACAAACAGGAAATCTGATTTGGTTCTATATAGACAATGGAGCAAAATGTCACACAACATAAACAATCCCTGGCTTTCAGTTCCCAGATAAGCACAATGTCCTTAAAGGTCCTTTTTGTGGTTTTTGACTTTGTCACTTTTCTTCAGCTTTTTATAAACACCTCTCACTCTGTAGCCCACAGCTGTACATATAAGCCTTATGACCTTGCTATTTAGTATTAGCTAAAGCCTAAGAGACACTCAGCTGAGGCTGAAATGACCTCTGATAGTTACCTTTCAAACACTTAACAGCCTGCCTTCAAAAACACATTTCTCCATCTACTCATCAAGAAAAATGATTTCTGATGGTCTGTACTCACTGTTCATTCAGGACTGATTTTCTCATTTGGGTGGAATTTTATGGAGCTGATTTTCACTCTCTCAACCTCTCTCAGGTTATTAAGACAGACTTGTTCAGTCTGACAGCACAAATGCAACAGGGCATGACTGGGCTACATTAACAATTCTATGCAATTTGATCTGTGCTATGTGCAATTAATCTGTTCATGCTGGTTAGAAATCCCTGGAATACTGGGTATACTGAAACTTCCTCACCATTTTGAATAAACTGGTGGAAGCCTGAGGAATTAGGAAGGAAAGTAGTGCAAAATTCCTAATGTCACAGAAACCAGTGAAAAAGGATCTTAAATATTATTTAGCATATATTTTAATACAAATATTCTATCACTAAAGGTCTCCACTAAAAACATATATATATATATTTGCACATACATATACATCTATATATATATACACACACACACACACATGTACTGACACACACATATATATGTATATGTATCTTCTGTGCTTGAAATGGTGCAAGAAATATTTGACTTATCACTTCCACTGCCCTCAAAAGAATGAGACACTTCTGCAGGATACAGTGGTGACAAGTTTGCATCAGGCACAGTGCCACTGCTGAATCCTGTGCTTCTGATGTAAGACAGCATGAACTTCACTGCTCCTTCCAATGAGAGGTTAAAATAAAAAGTCATTGCTATTCTCCAGGAACTCTGGACAAGAGATGAATCCCTTTCCCCATCCTATTCATTGTCTGCTTATTGACTGGCACTCATATTTTTATGCTGTATCACAAGATCATACTTAGCATTAAAGCTAAGTGATTAATTCATAACAATTACTGCCTAATAAAGTCTTCTCTTCGTCACAGAAGACTGATGTATTTTGCAAATTCCTCAGTTATTTGTTGTTCTGAAGTAATGAATTAATTGCAATAATTTTCTGTTTTATAGGGTGGCAACAGTTGTGCTCTCAGTTGAAACATGGCATGTGTCATACCAGGCATACATTACTGTTTTTCTTCCCTTGCTGGAAATATTAGATGCAATTATTGAATGAAACATGTACAAACTCTCACATAGATATAAATTTCATTGGAATTTGGGGGAGTATTCATGGGCAATATTAAAACTCTTTTAAATTCTTTCATTTATAAATAAGACTTGAGCATTCTTACATTGTGCACTCACATTAATGTCTGCAGGATGATTAGTAGTGAAGTTCTCTCCTTTGCAGAGAGCTGAACCATGGGCCATAGGCACTGTAATAACTGTGCTCCCAGAAACCAGAGATAAGGAAGGTTACTCTCAGCATTTATCCCTTCAAACTCTGTTATTTGTTATGAATCCTACTCTGAATTCCATCAAGTAAGCCACATGTAGCCTTCAGTAACAAAAGGATTCATTCCAGTATATAGCCCAACACTCATTATATACATTAAAATCTAAGGAAGCCAAATCCAAAGTGAATAAATAGTGATTTGCTCAGGATACTACACAAAGATGCATGTTGCCTCAAACATAAAATGATCACAGCCATTAAATGAGCTGTCCATGATATTTTCTGTTGTTTCCCTGAATTTTTATCACAGTACACAGGATTTTGATCCCAAATGACTCTCCAAACAAATCACACACCTCCTATGGCACTTGTTGTTAATGAACTGGTCTTCACTCGCTCTCTAAAGAAAAAATTGAACATTTTCTGAAGCACAGATTGGTAGCTTAAAAATGCTTCTTGGGGTAGAATTTTGATTGCAAATTTACTTGTATGCACTAAAACATTCCCAGTGTTCCTAGAGAAACAAAATCATCAAAACACATTCATTAAGGACAAACAATGTACAAAGCAGAAGCTGTACCTGACAGTGCTATATTTAACAGCTAAGCTTGCAAATGCCACTTTACTAAATCAGATGGATACTAGAACTTGTTGCTTAGAGAAATCTTATTCCAATTTCTTTGTGAGGCAGAATGCAAAAGAATTTTTTTAGACTCTGCTACAGCCAAGCTGATGGCTAAAGCACTCCTATTTTGATCTTTATAACAAATGCATATTAATTAAAAATATGGTAATTCCTATGTACTTCTGTAGAGGCTATTAAAGGAATAGGCCATGGGGAAGTTATTTTTGATTCCTCCTAGCTCTACTAATAGAAGAAAGCTTTATATTATGATTTTCCAAATGATGAAAAAAATGTAGTTTATATGTGTACACACACATAAGACTTGAAGGTGAGGTAATAGATAATCTATGTCCATTTCCAAGAGTTTATGAAGATAGTCAGCTGTATGTTGTAAAAATCTTCATAAGCAAAACAATTTGGAGTTATTCTGCTTACAGGGTAAAGAAAGCTTTACAGAAATGAAGCCAATAAATGATATGGGCTTCTTTTACTGGATAAAATGCATCTATATAGAAGGCAAGCATGAGGCTTTACCCTCCCTGCTCATCTGTTCATATAGATACTGTCCCCTGAGGATGCAGACTTTGCTCTTTGCCCATTTTCTCTTTGAATTTCCATAAAATTCGCAAACACCATTCAAAAGAAAATACTAATGCAGCTGATTTACAAACCTCTGTGTAGGGGAGGTGATGCTTACAAATGTAGCTGGAATTCTGTTAATGTATTTAGGCCATATGGCTGGGAAACTACAGTCCACTACAGGTATGATCAGTTGTCAATTATATTTAATATTTTCATCAATTTCCCAAAGGCTTCCTGCATGTTATTTGAAGGGATCTCAGAAAGTCACTGTCTTTTTTCTTCTTCACAAACTTACATTTTGACTATATTTTTGAAGAATTGATACATTAGCTGGTAATTGACACAATAACTAGCAAAAGAGAGCCTGGAAGCACCCCTTGCCAGTCCCTTGTGCAGGAAGATTGCTACCTGCTGGTAGTTTTATTCTAAAGGGTAGATTTATTGTATACAATATTTGTTAGATTTTGTAATGTAACAGATTACAAAAAAAATCAGCACAGTCTCATCTCTGTGATTGCATTTCTAGGTATTCTCCTTCTTCTCATAGCTGGTTTGAGAGATGACACCATTCAACACAGGAAAACCAGAAAAAATTTACAAACTTTGGCACTTTTATATAGAGGCACTGAGATCTTTTCAAAGCAGTGCAGATGAAGTCTGCCTGCAGTTTTGGCTGGGGACAGCCTGGCTCCATCAGCTGTAACTGCTCTTGCCACCAGGTAAGGTAAAAAAAAAAATTCTCCTTTATTTTACACACTTGTAAATGTCCAAATATGCTGTCTAGACAACAAAGCAGTGAGCATATGCACCAAATGCCATAGTAACTGTTGTCACCCTGCTTTATGTTTAGGCAGTTCAGTTTCCTCTGGTGCATTCAGGTTTTGTTACAAGCTTTTTCACACAGTGCTGCATTTCTTTGTTAGGCTCCTCAGAAAGGTTATGGTTTTTATAAACTTCCATGATCACTGAACCACTTGCAGGTGTCCAACCAATTGTAATGAAAGTGAAACCTGCCTCCACAACAAAAGGTTTTATTGAAATAGGAAAACACAGCAAGCAATCTACAAAATCCACAGAAATAGTACCCTATGACCCCAAACTAGGTAGCATTGTAAGCTTCTTTTAGATCAATACTTTATTTGGCAGAAAAATCAATTTCCCTGCGTCTGCAATCCATAAAATTCATCAGGAAAAAATTACCCCTCACATATTAGCAGCCCTTTCACCTTACAGGTTTGGAAATTTATTACAATAGACAATTTCAAACCCTGTAACAGGTTGGTGCAACAAGGTATTTTGCAACCTGTGAATTAAAACATGGATTAGCTATGATGGGAACACCTATAGCTTTCCTGATTTGCCCAGCCTCCCTGTGGTAGAGGCAAACAATGCTTGTTCAGCTACAGCCTTCAACAGTCTCAAGCTATAACCAGGTTTCATTCCTGGAGAATTCTCACCTGTTTGCAGATAACTGTGCAGGACACACAGAACACCATAAAGCAAAGCTTTTTCTATCAGCATCCAATTAATTTCTCTTATGGCAGTGCCATCTTGCTTTTATTCTTCCATAAGGGAATCGCAGCCCTGCTGGGAAAGAGTGAAAGAGCTTTACTGCATGGCTCATGTGGAATTCACAGATTCCTGTCAGCCACCATGGGGGATGTGGAGGTTCCACATTTGACTGCCTCAGCAAACTCTTCATCTGGGAACTTTCCTGTGCACTCCAGAGAGCTTGCTGATAGGAATGTTTCTAAATATAATGCCTTGCTGCTAAATATGTTTTTAAATACAATGTACAGAATATTATTGATCTAGTCAAGATCTTGCTTCATATTTAATAAATCTAATTCTTTTTTGGAATGTTTTTCTACATAATAAACTGAGTTGCTCAGGAGATACAACAGAGGCTGTCTTCTCATTACATCACTGTTTTGCTGCTACTCTAACCTCTATTCCTCCCCCCAAGAAAATTTAGCTTCCTTTTTTTTAAGACTGTTGGACATTTCTTTCCTGAATTTAGATTCATGGCATTTTTTAGAAAATTCAATGTTTTTGTAAGGATGACAATGACATCTTATCAAAGAGGTCCAGACTCTGAGAGGTTGTTTTCACTGTATCCCACAGCTCAGATCTTTATACTTTTTGTATTCACAGTCCTGCATGGTCTCTGACAGAAGTTCAATAAAATTGTCTTTCTACCTTCAATATCAGGGTCCTCAGCATTGTTGGAACTGAGTGTTATAGACCTACAGTCTATATGAGAAACCTGAACTCCCCTGTCTGCCTCATTATACAGCAGGCCACTGGCAAGAGGTAGCAGTAGCTCTCCTGTAAACTGATGCATCACTTCTGTTGTTTTCAGCCTATTATTTATGTCATAAATCCTGAAATTTCTGGTTTTACACAGTCAGGTGGTTAGATATCAAAAAAGGTGGAGCATTATTGTTACTATTGCTATGCCTGGTATTGCCTCTCCTGCTATAAATCTTTTTAAAGTTGGTTATTCCAGTACTTTTTCTCTTAATTCCATGTCATTTAAAGTTTTCCCTGTTTTAGACACTTACTTTCACTTTTTAAGTCACAGTTATCACACAGTGTTAAAATGCAGCACCCTGGCTTCCCACAGCATTGAGCAGAAGATGCTGTTCCAAGGCTTCAGTTGGTTCCTCCATTCTGAGCCACACACAAGTTCCACTATGTACAGCAGAGGTGCAATCTGAAAATGAAAAGGGCAGGCTGATATTTACTAACACAGCCTGGGGATGCAGCAGCACACAGAGCTCCCATGTCACTACAGAAAGAGAAACCAGGATGTTTGATCCTACCAAGCCAAAACCACCTCATCCTGCTTCCTTCCAGGATATCTTCCAGTACATTTCAATAATGTGCTAATGAATGGGAAATTTGTGGCTGTGTGCAATCACTGAACTCAGTGACCTAGGAGAAAATTTATAATTCTAATACACTATTTTTCATTTCTTCTTTTCATCCTTCTTTTTAGACCCAAACATCGTTATTTTAATCCTTTGCTATCCTTCCTCCACCCATTGATATATTTACCACTTACCACATATTTTTCTTTTTGATTTAATATTTAAAAAGAGAAAGGGAATGAGAAATAGTGAATGATTGGGAGAGCATCATAATCTGAGAGGTGCTTGAGCATCAGGACTCATGCTCTGCAGTGGCACTGTCAGACTCACCCTATGATCTTGTTTCCTGTTCCTCAGCCACCTACAGTGGGATTATTTTAGTGAGTTTGCTGCTGCTTTATTACCCTCACTTGTTATTCTTGAGGATGCTGTGTGTGGGGTATCTGTCAAATAAACTTCTTTATTGTAAACTTATTCCCTATGAAATCCATGTGAATGTGAAGCTCAAGTTCTGCAGTTAACATAAGGACAATTGCAAGGCAATGTGCAGATGAGGAAATGTCTTTCAGCCCACTGGTTCCAGTACCCTGAAATGAAACTGCAACCCACCAAAACCCAGCTAGAGCAACACATTATAAAATAAAAAACCCCAGTGGTTTGGGAGGTAATCTGCACAGATAAGAAAATGAATATACAATGTCATTGCAAAAACACTTAGAATTGTGCTTTACCGGTGATAAGGTGATTTCTTTTGTCTTTAAATGTTTTCACTTGAACACTACCAACCATTCAGCCTTAAGGATAACTTCTAAAGAGGTATAAACCTTACACAATGTTCTTTTTTAAACTTAATTGCAAAACCATTACTGGTTGTTTTGCATTAAATAGACCACAGCTAAAAACTTAGCTACAATCCAGCCTTTTGTGTATCCTGGGGAAGACAGAGCAGAAGCACACTCAAATGCTGCATATCCATGAGAGATACAGGGAGGAATGTCTGCAAGCCCAGAAGGAATGACCTTTGAAACCAGCCTCTCTCTCTATCCCTTATTTTGCACTTCCCTCCCCTCCTTATTTGTGAGGATGGTGCGTTGAGACTACTCCTCAGCTGCTCCCAAATTCCTGCATTTGAAGTGTTTTCCCCAACAATAATTCATAGTTTGTCCCTTCTCTCACACACCAACACATCTTGTACTCCATGATCCAAAAATTCCAGCTCTTACTTGCTCTAATTGCTTCAGAGACCTATTTCATCTAAATTTGCTTTGGCTCAAACATACAAAGAAGAAAACTGGATGTGAAGACAATGAATCTATCTTTTCTCTTCATGCTTTAAAGGTCAGGTATGTTCTGCAACAGAGATACAAAAAGAAATATGTCTTGGTGACTACTGCACACTGTGCAGTGGTTTTCCACTAAATCTAAACAATAAAAAAATAGAGTAAAGCAGGTTCTGCATTATTTATATTAAGCAGTGAAAATGCTCCTCACAGCACTAAATGATAGCCTTGCATGCAATTCACAGACATTATCTGAAAGCTTATATACCTGCTATATATATATATAAACCTAATGCAGACAGCCATAATAGTCTGTATGAATAGGGAACGCTGTGCTTACTGAACCACAGCCATGAAACTAAAAATGAAATTATAGTTCCTCCATCATCATACCTAAGTCAGTACATAATATTATGAAAGAACAAGCACACAGTAATACCTGGGTTAATACTGGTACCATACATTATTGCTCAATGCTATCAAAAATAGCATCTCCAGATTCTTTATTGAAACATTTTACATTACTTAAATTGTCATGACAAAGACAAAAGTGTTCAATTTCAGACTTTTCTAACACCTCAGTTTTTATGAAATTGCAGATTTTTTTCTCTATTAGACATATAATTTATTTGCTGATTAAATTTCAATAAAGGAGTTGTTCAGTCCTGATTTTTTAAAAAACATGTTTGGGAGTGTAAGTTCTAAGCCCTGACAGGAGCATTTTCCTTTGTTCCCACTCACATCCTGGACTGGAAGATGAGGATTTACGTGTTTATCCAACTATTTCATCATAAACCACTGAATAAATAATGCTTAGCATAAATAATGCCTCCATATAATTCTAACTCTGCATGCTTCAATATAGGTGAATTTAATATGAACTGTTGTAAAATTGCAAGGGTATCTCAGCCACTGCTCAATTTTAGCATTTTTTCTTCAGACCATGATTGTAAATGGACAATTTGTGTGAGCTATTTGGTTAAATCTCTATTACTCATAGGTGGATTATCTCAAATGTGCACTAAACAGAAACAGACAAGGAAATGCTCAACTGAGGCACATAGCAACTGTATCTGCAAAGCCCAGGCCATCTGACTGTTGAGTTTGCTTCAGACTGGTACACCTCTGTCTACACTAGCCCCCAAGTCATTCCTGATGGATGGAACAATCTTCAAATTCTGGCTGCTGGGACTCACTTTCATGAAACCTCTTCTCAGACTGTGAACTCGTGTCAGATTTTAAGTCCATGTGATGGACATAAAGCTTTATGGGCTTTGCTCTTCTGCTCCATCCCCCAAGAGGGCCTGAGTTTGGTGTTCTCAGGTTTGGCATTAACTCACAGGTTTCACAGAATTGTTTAGGTTGGAATAAACCACTTAGATATTCAAGTCTAACCTGTGACCAATCATCACCTTGACAAATAGAGCAGAGCACCATGTGCCAAATCAGTCCTTTGTTAAAAACCTCCATGGATGGTGACTCCATCACTACCTGGGCAGTTGATTGTAACACCTGACAACTCTTTCTGTGAAAAAATTCCTCCTAACATTCAACCTGACACTGACATATTTTACCTGTAGATTAAGAAGAGAGTTTTATGGAGCTCAGATTAAAGTGCCTATGAAGAGTCAGCTGGATCCCATGAGGCCTTATTGGGATTTATTAGATTGGGTTAATTTGGTATTTCCTAACAAAGACCAAAAGACCTTTTAGTCATGAAAAAAGAAGTCGGAACAGCCTCCAGCAGTGCAGGGCTGGCACCTCACACTCCCAGGCACTCCCCTCATGGCTGCCTGGCCTTTCCCAAGCACTGCCTTCTCCACAGGGCCCTTCCTGCTCTGGTCACCGCACTGGGCCCCAGTCCCAAACCGGGCCGTGCTGGGCACACTCATCTCAAACACAGTTTCCTGGGGAGGGCTGGAAGGGACGGCAGTGGCTCCTCTGGTCCAGCCTCCCTGCTCATCCCAGAGCACAGGGCACAGCATCGTGTCCAGGCAGCGCTGGAGCATCCCCAGCGAGGCAGGCTCCACACCCTCTCTAAGCAATCTGTTCCAGTGCACAGCGAGGAAGTTCTTCATGTTCAGGCAGAACCTCCTCGGAATCAGTCCTGTCCATTGTCTGTTTGTCCTATCGCTGCGCACCACCGAGCAGAGCCCGGTCCATATTCTAGAAAACTTTAGACAATTACACACATTAACGGAGTCCCTTCTCGGTGGTCTCTTCTCGAAGCTGAACAGGGACAACTCCCTCGGTGTTTCTTAGTCAGAGAGATAACGCACCCTCCCTCAGTGGGGCCTATATCCCTCCCCAAGATGCCGACCCCACCGTCCCGGCCTCCCGCAGCCCCTCGCGGCTCTGCCCGGGCCCCGCCCGGCCCCTCTCCGCCTCCGCCGGGGCTTCCGCCCGGGGCGCGGGGCAGGGCGGGGACAGCGGCGAAGATGGCGGCGCCCTTGGCCGGGCAGGCGGGGGCCGTGCTGCGGGACCTGGCGCTGCTATCCGCCCGCCTGCGGGCCCGATTCCCGGTGAGTGAGCGCGCCCGGCCCCGCGCCCCGCCGTCCCCGCTCGCCGTGCCCGCCTGAGCCCCGCGGCCGCCGCGGCTCCGCTCGCAGCCTCCCCGCGGCCGTGTCTGGCAGCGGGAGGGACCTTGGTGCTCCCGCTGGCTGCGATGCTCGGGCCGGAGGATGCGCCCGACCCGCAGCCCCGGCGCCTGCGGGGTCGGGGCGACGCTGGCTCAGGGCTGGGCAGACCAACGCTGGCCGGGAGCGCCTCGCTGCCCCCACACCTGCCCGAACCCTGAATTGTTTCAGTAGCAGAGCTGGGTGACGCTGTGCACGGAGCGATAGCGTCTGTCTGAGCGCGTTTCGGTGGCGGCATCGCGTTGGGTTGGCTCAGTGCGGCTGGCTGAGGTCACGCCGGGGTGAGGATCCCTGGCTGTGCTCTCCTGGGAAATCCATCCTAGCTCAGGCTTCCCGGTGGTCCTGAGCCTCAGCAGAGCGGTGGGAAAGAGTAGATGAGCGTCCTGGAAGGGCTCAGGGGCTCTCTGAGGTGTGGCAGGAGTTCATTATTCACCTCGACAGCAGCCTTGCCGAGGTAAAACGAGATACGCACATTCTGGACAGCCCTCGTGCCTTTGGCAACCAACTCTGTTATTTTACTTTTTCATCATGAGCAGCTGCATGGGAATCTTCCTTTGGCCACACTTCTGAGCATAAATGTTTTCCCCGAGGCAAAATCCCCTGGAGCAAACAAAACGTGTTTGTGTCCAGTTCTCTCCGCAGGTGCCGCTGCTGGGAACGCTCCTGGCTGCAGGTGCAGGGCTCGGGGGTAAAGGGTGCTGTGGTGCTTAACTTGTGTTGCACAACTGCGGCTGTGTGGTTTATCTTTTAACCTGAAGGGGGTTGTAAATCTGAAGTCTTTTATGCCCAACTTTCCTATTTGAATGCTGGGGACAGAACTCAGTGCAATTGATTTGTTGATTTTGCATTCGTCCATTTCATGTCCATTTCTCATCCTTTCTTTCAGGAAGACTGTTATGCGTGAATACGCACACACAATGTTATCTATAAACATACATTTATCTGTATATATACAGATTTTATCTCTTTAGTGTGAATAGGCAATGCTGTAAATCATAACATTTGGGGAATATGCACTGTATAGTTGAAAATGTGTTCCTGCCATCAAGGCTTTGGTGAGTCTGATGCTGCAATGAGGAATTTGGAGGTAACGTCCCTGTTCTTGTAGGGCTTGGAAAGGCTGGAGTATGGAGCATTGTCTGAAAAGAGTCATTTGGTGTGAACTTAGGAGGTGTTCTGGTTGAGGTGCTTTGGTTGGTTTCAAGCCCTGTCTCTATCCGGTGCTGCAGTGAGATATAGGTTGAAATTAGGAGCTTATGGTCTATTCTGTCATCTCTCAAAGCATGGAGGCAATCTGTAAATTGTCCCACTGAAATAACTGGGTATCAGCTCAGATTCTCTAGAGTATTCTTAGGATATCAAGGTGGCCAACTTAAAAAAAACCCCACCTTTTTTGAGCATTATTTTTGAACTAGAGCTGTTGAGCTTGTATTATAAATCACATTTTGTTATTCTCTTTCTGCACTCTGCCAGATACTGAGAGCATCTCCCAAGATCTGTGTTTTCCAAGTAGGCTATTTTCAACAACCACATCAATACTGTATAACAACAAATCAAGTTCTTAACTTTCAAAGCAAACCACTTTCCTTTATAAAGGTCTTCAATTTGGCAATGTTGCATAATAGAATTCCCATCTAAACAGTCTCCTAATCTTCCACTGTCTCAGACTTTAAGCTACAAATGAGTTGATCAGCCAGTCTGGATTTCTGTGCTACAAAATAGGATAAAGGATTTGAGAGTAAGAGCCCTTCCACTGAAGGTGTTTCTCATTTCTGTCATCCATTCTGTTGCTCAGATGAGAAGTTACACTGTTACTTTATTTAGCATGAACCTGTCCTCAAAGCCCATCACAGTGTTTCTTTCACAGATGAGGGTCTTCCATATGGTGTGAATGTGATCAAGAAATACCAGTCTCCAACTTTGTTGTTTTGATAACCCCGTGTGAGATTTAGAATCTTTCCTCATAGCCCTTGTGGCTTACTGTTGGAGTGATGTTTCTACACTTTGTTGCAAAATTTCTTATTATTTCAAAACTGTAGCTGTGAAATTTGGTTATATGCTGTCATTGTAATCTGCACACATTTTCCTGTGTAGCTTCATTTTAGGGGCAGAGTAAATGGTAGTTGATTCTATAATCTGAAATTATTTTATCATTGTTTTGCTTTACTTTTTTAGCTGTTAAACTTTTTTTATTATTCCTTTTGCTGTTTATATTCTTGGTAGATTCGATTCTTTGTGCAGCTGGAGTTTCAAATCCTACCAAATGTTTCAAGAAGATAAAAGATAGGTTTGAGTTGTGTGCAGTGCATGTGGACAGGAGCATCCAGGCCTGCTCTTGCTGGAGCAATGTTTGTGAAGAGCTGTGACAAACGCTCTGGGGGACCACTCGGCAGCAGAATTCAATCTTGTTGGCTGGCAACAAATAGGCTCCATTGAAGGCTGTTTATTTGAATGGGAGTTGGATTGGGCCCTTTGGGAGAATGCTGTGTATTCAAAATAGCTTCAGATGCAGTGAAATTCAGCGATGAATATAAATGAGGGACAATTAAATCAGAATCATAAAAAAAAAAAAGTGCTTAAGGTAACTCTCCAGTGCTCTAATAGGGTGAGCAGGTTGGTTGGTGCATTATGAGCCCTATCCCAGCCTTCAGAATGGGCCTCAGTCCTGCCAGAATGCATCCAGATTGCACATGAGTAGAAAATATAAAAAAAAAAAAAATAAAGGAAGGAGGGGAAGATGGAATTAAACAAGATTTCTGTTCTAAAATCTGCTGGAATCTATAGAACTTACAAACAGGGAACTGCAAGGTTGCTCACTGCAGATGCCTTCAGTTCCTAGACTTGTATATCTGTAAAACCTCACTAATGTTGAACAGAGAAAGTTCTGCCTTTTCCAAGAAGCTATCAGCTGTGATAGCTGATGCTCCACGTGACACAAAACTGAAAAAAACTTTTCAATTCATGGCTTTAGGAGCTACCTCAATGTTGAATTCTTCTTTTTCTTGAATTCTTTGGTGTTCTTGAAAATTTCTTTGGACTGCTTCCCTATTTGGCTTTTCCTCGTTGGCAGTTTTGCTATATTTTCAAGGTTTTACATTTACATGCAGGAAATACATGAGCCTACAGACTTTCACAAACAGCTTTTCCTACAGGCACCTCATCCAAATGACAGGAAAGCCCTCTTCAAACTCTAGACAAAACTGAAATGCCAAAGTGGAGCAGATGTTTGGCCCACTCCTCCCCGGCAGTTCCATTAAACACATGGTTATTGAATCCTATTTTGAGATGAAAAAGGAAATGAAAACATAAATATAACCTCAGACTGTGATTTTTTTTTTTAATTTTTTCCCCCCAGTTAGTTTTCTGCTAGTGGAACTTCTACCCTGGGAGCAATCTGGCTCTGACACAGATATCACAGCTCTGTCTTAAAGCAGAAAAGCTGCACTTTGCTGCGTTGATTTACCTTCCTTTGTACCTCATGGAGCTATAATCAGGGGATGAGGCTAATTAGGTAAGGAGAGCCTTCATGAATATGACATTAGATGGAGAATTAGCCACACCTGTGGTCTTAAACATGGCTCTGAATAAATCCTTCCTGACCCTCCATCTGAACTCCCAACCAGTTTACCCAGAGCCTCCTTACATTCCTTGGGTATGTTTAGCATTGGATGAAGTTTTTTTAATATAAAAGCAAGTGGGTTTTTTTCATTGATCTGCCTCCTGAGGAACTAGATAAAGTGTCAATAGGCAAACTGTGTTTTCTTTACAGTTATCTGAGTGATTGTTTCCTCCTGTTTTTCTCTGGAAATGTCAGTGTATGTGGTAGTTTTCCTTTTTTTTGTTTAATTTTTTAAAGTCACCTTTCATTTGGTCTATCTGGCTGATGACTGCCAGCAGGGATTTTATCTGAAATGTGTGAAGCTGCTGAGGTTCTTTTGGGAATACAGAGAAGTGAGATGAAGGTTTAGACACAGTTGGGGTATTGTTGTTTCTTAGAAGTAGTTGATTTCTGTACTATTTTATCCTTTCTCTTGTTTGGAAGGTTCATTTTCACAAAAATGGGCAATGTCCTCATTTAATGTATAGAGATGAGGTTGTCTCCCTCCCTGTTTTGGGGACTCACTTGTTCCAAAGTGATTTAACCTCAACTGATAATTTTTGTTGGCCACACCTGTAGTGAGTAGCTCAGCTCATTATTGCCTTGGCCAGTCCAACTTTTCTGTGCATATTTGTGACTGTGACTATCATGTGTAGCTTTGAGCACATACTCTGAGGGTTTTCTCCAGAAAATTTCCTCCTCTAATACTCTAAAAGCAGTTTCTAGCCATCTGTGACTCAGCTTATTTCTTCCATAGCACTTTAATAAAACACAGGACAGAGAAGTCATATTACCTGTCCAAGTGCATATGACAGAAGCTTTGCAACTGGTTATTAAACATTGATCCATGATTTGTAGCTGTTGATTTTATTTTAACTAGATAACAGCAGGAATGGATATGAAACAAATAGGAGGGGGTTAAGATTGACTATTGTGAAAAATCCCTTAATAGTGGAGTTTTGCTGTGCTGCTGAATTCTTTGTTGTACAAGTGAGACTTAAAACAGATTCTGAACTGCAAGCTGAAGCCATCCTTTAATGTGGTAATGAAAACCAAACCCCTAGATTGGTGTTGGAGTTTGTTTGTGCTGTTATGCTGATGGTGATGTTTTTGTATAATTAATGGCTAAATGTTAACTGTGAAGGAATTTAAAGACTTGCTGTTTTTCCACTTACTTGTTGGAACATCTTTTTTAATTCTTCAGTAAACAACTTATACTGATAGCACAAATATATTCAATAAATGCAAGTTTAGTTTTGCTTAAAAGGTGCTGCTTTGAGCAGATTTACCCATGGGCTTTTTTCTTCCTGTCCTCTCTCTGGTCTCTTTCTAATTGCTCATGGGTTTCCCTAAACTATAAGAGTCTGTATCCCAAAGTTGAATTAAATTTTATTTTGATTCTGTGATGATCTGCATGTTTGGAAGCTTTGAGTCCAAAATCATAAAGCTTTAGGCACTCACAACCCCATTGGGCTTGAATGTGGGTTGGGATGTTTAACTCAAAGACTTTCATTTAAGAAAAGACTTTTAAGCATGTTTTGTGATACATTATTATTCATTTGTGCTTACTTACCTTGCACATGGGTAGTACTTAGTGACAGATCAATTTCTGTCTACCCTGTTTTGTCTTTAATTTGTGTCTTGTAGAATCACAGTCTGGGTTGGGTTGGAGTCTGAGCAATGTAAACTGTGAGAATCAGCTTCAGTTTGTGTCAGGAGGAGAGAAAATCACTTGTACTGTGCTGTACCTTTGATGTCTTAACTCTTGTCCACTTAAATTCTTCATGAGATGCAAAAGTTTTGTGAGAATTGTCAGGAGGAGTGAAAAATTAAACAAGAGTTTTGATCATGTTTGGTAGGTTTGCCTGCTTGTCTGAGACTTTTGACTGAAAAATATGAAACTGCAAATTAAAAACCAGCCACAGATTACTAATGGAACACTTCATTATCTTTTGATATCTTTCTCTGAAGGATCTGTGGACAAAAGGACAGTTTAATTTGACATCTGCTAATTTCATGTCAGCCAAGAAAGCAGTTACTGCCTTGTGTAAAAAAAAAAGTTGTTCATACAGAGTATTGGTATGAAAACGTCAGGGAAATTCCAATTATTGGAGGAGTTCTATGTGCCAGTTGTACATAACACTGATGGGTATAGGTAAAACATAGAGCTATTCATGATAATTAAAGATGAAAGGCCTATTATAAGAAACCATATCCTTTTTATTGTAAAGACAGTACTTGCTAAGGTTTGAAGATGGCATAAAAATGTATTTCCCTTAAATTTTCTACTGTCTTCAGTTCTGTCACTCCAAACACATTGGAAACAGAGAATCTATTTAATTGAATTCTTTCATGCAGAGTTTCAGTCTAGATTTGTTTTTCAGTTAAATGGCTCCGATTAAAATAGTCTAAAGTAACACCATAAATTTTGGAAGTAGAGGAACAGCTATTTAGAGCTTGCTTTAACCATGATGTGACATGAGTGAACATGAATCCAGAGCAGCTGGAGTGCTGGAGCTCCATCTAGGGAGGGTTGATGACCCAGCTGGAACCCACAGGTCAGGATTTGGGGGCACCCCAACATCTCTGACAGGGCTGCTGTGCATTTCTGCTGCAGGCACCTGCATCAGCAAGGACCAGGAGGACTTCATTCCCCTCCAGGTCCTCCTGGAGGGACAGCACAGCTGGGAACATATCAGGAGTTCCAGGAGGTTTCTGGAGAGCTTTGATAACTTCCAAATGCAGCTGTGTGAGGAGCTGACAACAGGAGACCCTGCTGGACCTCACATGTGGGAGCAAGAACTGGTCAGGCCCTGGCAGCCCCCTCTGGGGAGAAGCTGAGGGAAGAACAGTGGCTGTTGTTTATTCTAATGTTGTTTATTTCTGGATATAGCATGGGCTGCAATAGGACACAAGGCTGGGCACAACCCAGTTTCCTTAACCATTGGAGTTGGCATCACCCATTGCCAACATCCAGTGCCATCATCCTTTGGGCTTGGAAGTGCAGTTTCATTGGATTAAAGTTTGCCTTTCTCTCCCTCCATACAGTCAGGAATGTAAAAATCTGCTTTAGGTCAAAGTCTTTGAGGATGATGAAGTGATGCTTCTTGTAGTGTCCTAAGCTTGCTTTAAAATTTGAGAATGGCAGCAGAGTGAATTTATATAATTAGGTATAAACAGTGGAAAATATTAATAAAGAAATTACCAGCAAAGGAAGGAAAAAATATTTTTAATGTTTGGCTTCATGTCAGTCCAAGTCAAGTGGTCTAATTAAAACCAAGACTTATTAACAATAATCAGATTGAAACAAAAAACAGGTGCCAGTCTTTTCTTACTGCTTCCAGGAAAGAAATTGGTATAGACCATTCTGCACTGGTTTAATAAACCAGATATGACTTAGGCATGCAGTGAAACTGCTTCTGTAGATACTTTTCTGTATTTCTTTATTTTACTACCGTGGGCATTTGCATTTTTGTTGCTTGGAAGTGTAATGTTGCTTAGTGCTCAAAGTCATATTCTGTGATGACATAGTCAGGTAGCGTGGAAATTATCCAATTGATTTGACTTCAATATTAAAGAACTGGAACAAAAAAGCTGTGATTATGTTTCATATTTCCTTCTCTGTGATGAAAAATGGAGCTCAAACTGTCTAAATTGGCATTTTATCGGTGTTTTTCTTAAAATATCAGTGACTTCTAACACTTGAAAAAGCATTCTTCCAGGGTATGGTAGGCGTGAAACACTTCTTTGATAGATATGATTGCTTGAGATATGAATGCAGAAATGTTTCTTTTAATCTTATTGAATATGCTTTGGGTTTTGTAACAATTTAGAAAGCTGAATTTGCATGCAAGAAAGAAAATATTGGTAGTGGCTACTTAGTCTCATGTTTGGTGGTACAATAGTTTTAGCTTTTTTTCTGGTTATGTTTACTGTTTAGAGCATTTCTTCATAGCTGCATCAAAATATCATTTTAATCTTGTAAAAAATTAGGAAATTAAACATTTTTATGATCAGAACAAAAATATAAAATTTCCCCTCAAGATACTTAAAATACGTAGAGAAGATGGCTTATTTCACTTTTTGAATGTGTTGTGCATATCACCAGCAATCTTCTTTCATTTGCCAAGGCAGGGAATGTGTTACAGTATTTTCTGCAACTGATTATGCAGTTGTGTATGGTAGTGAGTTTATTTTCATCAGATACTTCAAAGCCTTACTTTTTAGGTCAGGAAAGTATGCTTCTCTTAAAGCTTTGAAGTACAAAATAAGCAAAATGAACATAATTTGACTAAAATTAATTACTAATGCAAAGCAGAACTTCTGATGGTGAGAACATTGACAAAAGCAGAAATTGAATCTGGGAGTTCATATTCTTCCTTTGCCCAAGCAAAGGCTCTAAAAATCAGTTCCAGAGGTGTAAAGCTTCTGTAGACATGCTTGATCTTTGGGCACATGTAATTCTGTTTTATTAGGCTGAAATTTGGTTTAAAAATGCAAGGAAAAAATATTTTGCCAGCAATTTCTGCAGGAAGGACAGAGGGTATTGTTTGGGTCCTTGGGTGGATTGGCAGCTTGGTGTTTGGGTTGCCAGCTTTGTTTTGTGACATCCTGTTTGTGAGGTGACCTTCTGCATGTTGTTTGAACCAGACAGTTTTCATGTAATCCCACAGAATGAGGAACCTGCCCTGTGTGAGGGTTTTTGGAAACTGTGAATGGTTCAATGTTCAGGTGAAGGTTCATGGCTTGGGGTATGCTCAGCCCTGCTCAGGCAGCCTGTCCACACTAAGCAAAATGCATCCCAAAAAACTTCTCAGGGTCACAAGGGTGCTGTCACTTAATTTGCAGAAATTTTATTTTGCTGATTGCATATAGATAGAGTCCTGAATACTCTCCTGTGTGGGCAGCAGGATGCAGATGTCAGGGGTTTAGTGATGTCCTGCTCTATTTGGAGGTCAGTCTGACTGAAACAACTGCTGAACAAGGTGTGGGAAATGGAGAAGAGAGGTCAGGGTCTTGCTGTTCAAAAGAACACTCTTCCAACCCTCTCATCTTTTAATTTTGAGGACTGTGGTCCTCACAAACCCATACCAGTCCTCACAAACCCATACATGCAGACACCCAAAAGGATCATCCAGGTGGTGGCTGCTAGGATCTGCCTTGTAGAGCACAAGGATGTGGGCTCAGATTCTGGTTTTGTGAGATAAGGAGAGTAAGAATGACAGAAGGAGCTCAAGTGTGACCCTGTGCATGTTCCTGGTAGTTTACAATGGAGCTTAGTGGGTAGGAGAGTGTATTTACAGAATAGCTGTCAAAATCCCTGAGTGTAAGCAAGCTGTAAGTAAGTCTATAAAGTGTAATTGTTACTGGAGACTTTAAATCTGCAATGAGTGAAGGACTTGCTTCAAGTTCATTCTTGTGTCTGCTTCCTTGCATGAGAAGTAAACAGAAGGATAAATCAGAAAGCTGAGTTTGTACATATATAGGCACACTGGAAGATATAAAAGCACATTGGAAGAGGATTGTGTAATTTCATTTGTGTTTTCTGGAGCTAATGACCGAACTCTGCAGTGGAAGAACATCACTCCACGCTCATCATGTCCAGGAGAGGGCAGAGGTAAAGCCTGGGATAATCAGTTTGCAATCAGACTGATTCTGGAAGGACAAGGAGGGGCACAAGATCAAGTCAAAAGAACACAATAGGGCAGGCATTCAGAAACCCTTTAGGTAAAAAAGGGTTTCTTGCAGTAGACAGCAAGCAGGAACATTCAGGAGAATTGGTAAGGGAGTCACTACATTTTGTTCAGAGTGCAATCAGGATTTTCAGTCCCACTTCCACGCTGAGTACATTTACTATCCTTACAATTTCATCTGCAATACTGTGAAATACACAAGACATAACTGAGATGTTTCTAAAACTTTGTGGTTTTCATGTGCATATTGCTATGGTTTTGTTTAAAGGGAAAGGTTAATGAATAGACACTCTTCTGTTTTCTTAATCCAGTCTATATGGTTTGGTAATCTAAATTTCAGAATTGTGAATGAGATGGGTGCTGTCTTCTGAAATCCTTTTCTGTTTCTGTGGTATTTGGTAAAGCACAGCAAAATTGTGCTGTTTGCTGTTAGAGCTACTGTGGAAAAATTTAGGTGTGCTTTAGTGAAAGAGATAAATAAAGCAAAGAAAGCCTCCCCAGCATCCAGCTACTTCAGAACTGATGGGGACACTCCTGATGTTCCACTTTCCCAGCTGAGGGATTCTACCACTGAGCGAGAAAAGAAAGCACTGAGTCAAAAATAAAAAGGGATGTTGAGGTATCAATATATGTTTCCTAATAAATATTGATTAATATGTCATTGTAGTTTAATATATCTTTTAGTGGAAGGGAATATTGTTTTAAAGATGGAAGAGGTAAATCCTCATGAATATTTCATATATTAATTAATGAATTAATTTTGAGGCAGTAGGTAGTAAATGAAATGTATAAACCCCCCCCAGTAATGGTGGTATTTTAATTTTAATGTGAAAAACCTTTACTAGAGCCACATATTTTTAGATTCAATTACCTTGGAAAGTTGGCAGTTCAGCTAGTGAGCGAGTTTTGGGAAGGTTCTCCCACTTCAGTGAGCAAATCGGGGGAGAGTGAGGGAGTTTGATTCATGACTTGACTTTGGGGTCAAATCCAGTGGGCTTATTTCTTTAGTTAAATCATTCACTTTCCCAGGTTAATTTTAACATTCTGGGTAGGCTGTTCAGGTTGAGGCTGAAACTGTTCTTTTTATAATTGGTTTCTGCAGGATCTTGCTACTTTGAACTGTCTTGTATTACACAAAAATGTCAGACCTTCCTACTCTGCCTAAAAGTGTTCCCTGCTGCAGTCCCTTGTGTCTAACTTTGTATTTTCTTTTTAAAAAGCAGAAATGTGGCTTATATGGCCATCTTATGTAGAGGATATTTTATAGGTGTTTATTTGATAGAAATTTCTGTTCATTTCTCTGGTATTATTGAAATAAAACTCCTTTGGTAAAACTGAAATTTGAAGGAGAACTTAATATTGTTTCTCATTTAAATTGTTTATGAATAAATGATTACAAATTGACAGATGTGGCTTGTAGTGATTCCTTTCTTGAGTGAAAAACCAATTTCTATTTCCTTCTTAATTTAGGAACTTAAAATTATTAAGAGAGAAAAAAGAGAAAATAAATGCAGCCGCAACACAAGCAAAATGAACTATGAATTGAAAATTTAATCACTGCTTTTGTTTCCAGGGCTGTGTAGCATTGCACTAAATGCAGATGAACCAGCTTTTACTTAGGATTTATTGGTAACAGAGGTGCTGAAGGTGATTGTGTGGAAAATGCAAAGTTCTCCAGTGTCCCTGCTGAGGGACCTAAACACCTAATGCTACTGATGCCTTGTTGGGACTACCTAAAACCAGACAAAATTGAGAGAATAAAAAGCTGTTGTATTCATTGAAGGGCCTTCAGGTACATTTCAGGCAGATGAAGCCTCTCCAGGGACCACACCAAACATGGATGGTGGGTCATGGTTTTAACTTGGGCCTTTTTCAGAGGGCTCACCCAGAGGATTCACTTGCTAGCAGGCTTTTATTATTCCATTAAACAGTGTACAATATTTTCTGCTTTAATTTGTTTTGAAATAATTCAGCCGTACTTTATAATGCCTTATGGAACTCATCGATATTGCCTGAGTATCTGTCTAATGAGAGCTCAGTAAATTAGCATATTCATTAAACAAACAAATTATTGTTCTGTTAGTAATTGGTGACTGCCTCTTTTTCAACAGATGAGTGATGTCAACTGGCATCAATTGGTTTAGTGTGCTTTGTTATCTACAGGTAGGTAATCTGTGGTTGGTAATCCTTGCTTTATTAGGTTTTATTAAAATAATCAGTGCTGCCTGATGATGGGAGAAAAGTGGTTTCTCTTAACTAAAAAGGATGAGATCCCTTAATATACCTTGTTTAGCTTCTCAGTTAAAATACATTCCTTCCCTAAAATTGACATTTTACTAGTTTAACAAAGCTCTTTGTTTCTTTCATGTTTGTCGCCATTTTTCTGCTGTGATGCACTCTGATTCCTCTCTCTGGTTTGCAGCAGCTCCTCTTAAAAATAATCTTGCAATGTGTGACAAGAGAAATTGGCTTGTCCTTGAACTGTGGGAAGGTATTGAGGGCAGGATTTAACTAAGCACTTGTTTTGATTGCCTCGACTAGAACTAAATGGTGACACAAACACCTAATGCAGTAATAAAAACAATCCTGTGATTGTTTCAAACTAGATGTCTGAAGTTCTTCTGGAGTGTTGCTGTTCTGGACAGTGAATTGCAGTGAATGTGAGTAGTTGCTTTGGAAGGATAAATGCTCTTGAGCAAGGAGTTTGGTACTGTCTTCCCCTTGGTTTGCACTGTGCAGTCTCATTTTCAGGAACGAGAGCTACTGAGCAGAGGTGGTGGCTTGTTTCACTCCTCTGAAGTTGTTCAACTTGGAATTCTTAAAATTTATGCTTTCCAAGCTCTTGACCACCCTCTCAACTCTTTGAGTCCCATTTTTTAAACAATTTAACAATAGCAATCCTAATAATTACAGTAACTGTGAGCTCCTTTTATGAACAGCCCCCATTTCTTTTTTCTATATTTTGTCAGTATATGGAGAGAACCATTTAGTTATTTAACACATCTTGTTTCAAAGAGTCATAGATGTTAGGAATAGTAGCAATTATCCACTAGAACAGGCAGTCTAGATTTACTAAACAAAAAGGTAGGGCCATACTTCATGTGTGTTTTTTATTTTATTTGAAGTTAGGTTTCATAAACCTTTGTTGCATGGACAGATCTCACTTGTTCTGAAAAGTGAATATATGGTTTATTGCTATAAAACAGTAAATTACCCTGCAGTTTATTGATCAAAATGCTTTAGCCTTTAGAAAACTGGGGAATGTGATAGGTAATTTTTTTCTGTGTATTTTACTGTTCAGGGTATTTCGTGTGCTATATTTTCAGGAATAAATATGGAACTCAAAGGCCTGTAGCTGTTAACTAGAGTTTGTGTGTGGGTTTTTATCAGTTCAAATGAATTCCCATTTTTAGGAATAAGTAATGGAAAGTTAAAAGGTCTTCAGCTGTACCTGTAGATTTAAACCCAAATGCTCTTGTTTAAGGCCTGGTCTGCTTATGGTGCTTTAATACAGACTAAAAAATAAGCAATTCCAGACTGCAGTGAACAAAAGTATGGAAACTGTTTTTTGTCAGAGAAATATGCAAGGCTTCTTCCTAAACTAGCTCACAGAAGCAATTTTATCCCTCATAAATATATCACAGAGGTCTAGAGTGAGGCTTTGATCATAATCTCAGTGTTGGATGAGGCTGCTGGAGCTGCTGGCACCAAAGGGACCTCGCTGCCATATGGCATCCCAGCCAAAGCAGGCAATTTGGGATGGGCATGGAACACTCTTCCCTCTGTGGCTTTTAAACAGCATGACCTGGATGCTAGCTCCTGCTTTGGAAGGTGAAAATTGCTGGTTTGTGGCAGCCAGCAGGGCATTAGTTGGGAAGGACATTTTCTGTCCTGTTGTCCCTAATGTGCCCCCAGGTTTGCAGTGTTGGCCATCTCTGAAGGGAATGTGTGCTGTGCCTCATGGGACACCTTAAAGCCCATCAGCCTTACCTCTTTCCAGTTTATATTCTTCAAAGCTTTCCCTACAGAGCATATTTTTGCATTCTGTGACTACATTTGTGGTAAACTTCTGTTTAATGTGGTGCCATTTTGCTCCATTTTTGTTTCTTCTTGAGTTAACTTACTCATTTTGTGGGCAGTGCCAGCAAACTGAAATAAGTGCTTTAGTTTGTTTTCAGTGGCCTATGTGGTATATTTTAAATACGTGACCTAATAAAATGTGTCTGTATCTGCAGTGGTTTATATGAGGGTATTCAGTTTAGTTTATTTCTGATGGTTTCTTTTTGAGAGAAACTTCTACATCTTTGTCAATTACAGAGACTGTATGTCAATAAATATAATAAAGGTTTATGCCTCACATTGATGAATGGTCTGCTCTTTCATTACTGTCATCTTTGTGTATCTGCTTTCCTTCATATGTGCTTGGAATTGTATTATAGGGCAGAGTGCACAAATTGAATAAACTGGAATGCTGTAGAATGTGTTGGCTAAGCAAATAGATTATTTTGGTGACAGACATTTATTTTTGATCACATACACTAAATACATCTCCTTTTAATTTCAGATACAGAATACATCTCACCTCCTCAAAACTGCCGCTATTTTTCTTCCCAATTGACTTATTTCCAATATAACCATTACAAAAAAGTCCAAGTTTACAAAACCTGATACTTTATATATTTGACATATAATTTGCATTCATGCAGAGCTAATTTGTGTTGCTAGAGCTGGCACAGGATCAATGAGCACAGTTACAGCTGGCTTCTGTGGAGCAACAGAGGGAGAAGAAAGAAGTGGGCATTTATTTGCCCAACTTTCCTGCCAGGTGCTTTTAAAAGTCCATCTTTGTTTTGTGATGCTAATACTGGCTTCCATTAATGCTGTAAATGAAAAGGGAATGTTGGATGTTAGAGTGTGTCTTCCTTTCAGCAGTGATGCAATAAAATGCATTCAGCTATGCTAATGAAAACAGTAGAGCTGCTCAAATTGTATAGGTGTGTCAAGGGATGTTCAATTATCCTAGAAATTTGCTTTGTGGTGGTTTTGTTTTTTTTAATAGTGTTGATTAACACTGGATTCTCTTCCCCAAGCTAGAATCATTTGGCATTTTATAAAAGTAGAGTCTTACCAAGAGAAAATAAGTATTTATATTTAGGGCTTTTTTTTAGGGAAATGATCTACACATGAACTCTGGACTTGATAAGGTGAAATATTTGATTGTGGATGATTAGCCAAGGTAGTTTTTACACGAGATTAGGCATGAAATGGCACTAAATTTTTTTAAATTTTAATTTTTTTAAGACCAGGAGGCCTCAGTTGTAATAGAGGGTATAATTTGAATCTTCAATTGTTTGTCAGACTTGACCTTTCAGTTAGTCCTTTTGACAGCTTCTTCATATTCTTGTTAAAGGACAGACTTAAGTGATTCTTTCAACTCTGTTTATTCCATTTTAAAAAGTCAGCCTTGGATATTTCACCAGGGAGGCCAAAGAATGAGAAAACCTTATCCTGAGCATAGAGCTTCAGGTAAGAAATAATCAGTGGCATAATCTGATGAAGTTTGGATTTACTGATGCTGCTCCTGTTTGGTGCTTACATGGAACATTTGTTAACATTTCTTTTCAAGCAGAGTTTTGCTGAAGTAGTTAACATGCAACTTGCAAACTTCTTGATGAATGTGTTAAGACAGTTTCTTCTGGTTTTATGTGTGTGTGTTTTCTTTTTCCAAAAGTAAGCACTCAAAAGATCCCTCCTGGGTCATCTGAAAGATGTTTTACATCACAGCAGTTAATGCTGCATATATAACAACGATGTCTCTGTTGCAGTGTTTTCTAAATCTGTTTGGGGGTTTTTGGGGGGGAATTTGGTGTTTTGTTTTTGGTGGGTTTTTTTTGGTTTTTGGTGGTTTTGGTTTTTTTTAATAATGCAATTTTTTTCTTGTCATGTGACAGCTAAAGAATTGGGAAATGGAATAGTGGAAAAATAACCAATCAAATCAATCAATTTGATTGCAAATCAAATACATTATTTGTGCAGAGCCTTTAGCAATTTATTAAAAAAAAAACCACCAAACAAAAAGGTGGTAAATAAGAGGTTATTCAGGTTTTGTGAAGAATCAATTATTTTTCTACCAGTAGTCAATAAACCACAGATACAATTCTGCAATACCTGACCTTGTTAAGATGAGCAAAAAGAAATATTTGATTTCTTGATGTGTGTGCCATTCATTTAATCATGCTGTGGGACTAAATATGGTCTCTGCTTATATAAAGAAGGAACTTTGGACAGAAAGCTTGTTCGGAACAAAATACACAATTCCCAGTAATAGTAATTTTCTAAGTCCTCCTCACTCTGTATACTTTTGGTCTACATTAATGTGATTCTGACTGGTAACAAAAATATTGGAGATTGAGAAGGGAAGGGAGATTAGAGGTGAAACCCAAGCAATACTTTGTGCTTTTGGAAAATGCCAAATAATTCTAGCCAGCAGGAGAAAATCTGGTTTGAAAGTTGTACTTGAATCAATAATTCTGTCTTCATCTCACTTCATGTTACTGCTCAGTTGAGGCCTTTTGTTCCACTTACTTGAGTTTTGGGATTTTTGATGTTGTCAGGCTCTCAGGAAATGTTATCAGTTGTAAAAGAGCTCTATTTAAATGTACTAATCTCTTTGATAAGCACTTTCATTAGAAATTTAATCTTAAGAAATATCTTATTAGGATGATTTTAAATCCTCTTTAAAGCTTTATTATTTTAAATAACAGCTTTTTATTTTCTGTGTACTGCTAGTAATGTTTTCTTCATTTCACAAACTGATTTATTCTTAAACCTTATTTGTGGTTTGAAAATAAACAACACCTTTTGATTTACCAGGCAGATCTGAATCTCAGATAAGATCCACTCTGCATCTTCAGTGTGTACATACATACACAACCCAATGTTCCCATATGAAAGGATAACAGAGAAATGCCACCAGTGGAAAATTTTCTGGTTTTTTGTCTGTCATCTTATAAAGATGAAAGATGAGATGTCACACAGGGAGTCAGGGTTTACTAAAATCCACACACAATTTCCAGTCTCTTCTTCCCAGGCTGGTGGGACAGGATCTACTCCTTGTACTGCAGCCCAATCTTGCAATAAAGAGAGAGATGAAACACAGATACAGCTTGAACTTGTGGAAAACACTGGGTGTCAGCTGGGACAGAGCTTCATGGAAAGATCTGAAACATCTCTGGTGTTTTCTGATATGTTTTCTGACCAATGTGTGAGGAGATAAAAATATTTGAGGAGGGATAAGATGGAAATAAAAGGTAATGAGGATAATTAACAGAAATTACTAAAAGCTAGACTCTGCTTTCCTGTGCTGTAAGTTTTCTTCAGCTGCTCTCCCCATTCCTTTTTCACATTGGGATTATTTTTCTGATGCTGATTTACCGTCTAATTCTTTAGTGTGTCTTTGCTGAGAGCTGGAACTGAACTGGCGAATCTAAGAGTGCTGTTTGATGCTGCTGCAAGCAATGGAACAGCTGTAGAACAGGAAAATGAGTAAAACAATGATGTGATGGCAGAGTTGTATTGTGTGCTGGATTAAAGTCCCCTTGTAACAACTTTCAAGGGGAAGGGTTGAATTGAGGCTGCCTGTAGAAGATTATGGGAAATAGCTTTCTCTCAAACATTTGTAGGTTTTTCTCTAGAGTTTTGGGGCTGTACCTTTGTGCATTAGCATCTTACTGTCAGTCTCACATGTGGATTTATCTGTAGAATGCATAAAAGTTTATGATGCCCAACAATTTAGGCCATTTGAAGCTCATCTGAGATTTTTGAGAATGCTTGGTATAAATGTATTTGGAGGGTAGGGATTCAAGGTTCTTGTATAAATTCAGATACAGGTTTATTGTAGCCAAAGCATCTTGGGCTGGAAATTAGTTCAAAGCAGCATCTCATGTTTCTGAGATTTCATGGTCACCTTTTTTTTGTCTTCACCCTAAAATGCATGTCCACGGCTGTTTTGATTTTTCAAGATAGTCTTGAAAGAGCAGTCACCTTTACAGATTCAAAGCTTGTGCTTTGTTTCGTCTCTTGTAACTGCTTTAGTTTTCCTGCTGTCCCCATGACATATGGTGGGTATCCTGCAAGTGCTTCAAAGCAAGTTTTTCATGTTCCTTGCTCTTCAGAGCTTCTGGTACAGACTTGAGATACTTATTAATTTCATTAAGCAGTTCATTCACAACCAGGAGTTTGTCTTTTGTGCAAAGACTTGATTGAAAGTCCTCAGTTGACGCTCAGTAAGATGATCCCTCTTAGAATTATGTGATATAGCAGGGGGTGTGCTCACTAAGCTGGAGTTTGTAGGCTTTGTTTTTCTGTGCCAGCAGTTGTTGAGCACACCTTTGTCTCATCACCCCTAGGACTGCTTTGACCCTTTTCAGAGGAATTATTCTTTTATTTCCTTTCTCTGTCCTTACTGTGGTCTAATTCATAATTTAGGAAAGAAATATTTTGTAATATCTTAATTGTCCAATTTTTGTAAGAGAAGATGTGTCCCTGTGCTTAAATATGTCTGCACTTTATGCATATTTAATAAGATTTTCAGCATCTCATCAGTGAAATATCTCTGTGGGATGTTTTGAGTTATATTTTGAGTTTTAAAGCTGTTGGATCCCAAAAGCACCTGTGAGGTGCTGAGAGGGTGTTTGGGAACAGAGGTCACTGCAGTTCCCATCCAGCAGCAGCCACAAAAATCTTTCCCAGAAATAATTTTTTTTTAACATTTTCCTTCTTATTTATTTGATTTAGATCAGCTTAGTAATACTTATATTGGAAACTGGTTTCTTTTCCTAAGTTATTAATAAAAGCTGTTCTGAAGACTTGATAAAATTTTGATCACTGGTTTTATAATTCAGACTAGCAATATTACTGAGCTGTAGAATTTTTTAGATAAATTAAAAGGGTCCCTCCTGCCCCTAGTGTTAATCCCTTTCTGGGAATGATCCTGAAGTGATAATTGTTAGAACCTAGAAGAGAATTTATAATAGGGAAACAAATTAAATGTCAACAATTATGAAAGGGACTTTAAATTTTGACCCTACCTTTGAAGTATTGCATAACTGTAATAACATATCATCCATGAATAGCATGGAGGAATATAAATCATGTGAGGTGTCTGTATGATGTGTAGAATTAGAGATAGCCATAGAGCAAACTGACAATGCCATTTTGTTCCTCTAAAATATGTTAATCAGGTTATGCATAAAAGGGTTTAAAATGTCATCCTGAGCTATTTGTAACTGTTTAAGTTCAGTGGGAGTCACTTTTACAGAAAACATGCAGTTATATACTGTAGAAGATGGGGTTGTGTTTTCTTTATGCATCGATCTTTTGTGCTGTGTTTCAAAGAGAATAGAACAGATGGGAGTTTGCTTTTGAGACAACTCAGCCTGTAAACCTTGAGTGTTGTGAGAGGGTGTGTTACTGAAAGACTTTAGCACAGAGAGGTTTTGTTTTCAGTATAAAGTTGCATTAGGTTGATAAATTTTTTATCATGCTGTTAGAGGTGAAAGTATAGTAAATAATCCTCTTTGTCCAACATTTCTAAATACATAGCACTGGCTTGCATGCTGTGTTCCTTACTTCAGGAGAAACCAAGAACTGATTGTGGCTGGCTGCCAGGGGGACAGCACTTTGTCTCTCCATGTGGGAAAGGCATCTTTGGCTGGCACAAAATGGAATTATACCATTGCCAGGAGCCAGCTCCACCTTTGCCATTATAACATTGCCAGGAGTCAGCTCCAGCCCCTAATTATTGCTTTTGTGTGAATCAATTCATCCTGTGTAGAGAATGTGTTCTTTATCAAAACCATTCAGTAAAGATCCTCTGACTTCTGTAGTGTTTCAAGGATTCCTGCCAGGACAAGCAAGTGTGATGTCTTTGCGTGTCTAAGATCTTTGTACCCATGGGGTGTAGATGTGTTTATATTCCCACAGGGGCATCTAAACTGGCGTGTTGGGAACAAGGAGGGAATTACTCTAATTATTCTCATTATTATAATTATTATAACCAGCTGTTGTTGGCCTGGCATGGCTGATGTGGTTGTGCTAGTGTCCTGCTGCTTAGAAGCACAGTGAACAAACCAGAGATAGCAGACCACTGAAAATAAATGTATTAGTGTATAGTTCCTTACAGAATAATGCTAATACCATGTCACTTGTTTTTCTTCTCAGATATACTTCGACAAATGCACAGAATCAGTGGAAATCATTTTATAGGGAAGGATTAGGTGAAATGTTGTATAAGAAGGATATTTAACATGAAACTGAATTTGTTTTAATGTAAGAGTCTGTTACTACTTTTATAGCAGAGGAAAACAATTGAAACATAAATAGACTTTGGAGTTCAAGCCAAATTTGCCTTGATATTAAATGCAAGACATTTTGTCTGGCCAAGTGAGCCTTGTGTAGCTTTTAAAAAATATCTATGGGTTTCAGAGCACTTGGGATGCACAAATGTTCAGAAAAGGCACTTAGGTAAATCAATAAGTATTTTACCTTTTCTCTAGGTGGTGTTTAATTGCTGGTTTGAGATAACCATAAGGTGGAGGAGCTCAGTGGGCTGTCTCATGAACTCTTCTTAATGAGCATTATGTTATTTTCCCCTCTTGTTGTTTCTAGGCTGTTCAATTAACCCCCAGACGATGGCTCAACCTGCAGGAGTACCAAAGCAAAAAAATAATGGCAGACCATGGGGTTACAGTTCAGAGATTCTTTGTAGCTGATTCTGCAAATGATGCCCTGGAGGCTGCTCAGAGACTGAGTAAGTTGACTGATAATGGGAGAACTCTGCTTCACTGGGTAGCAATCTGGAAAATAAATTGTTTTCTAATAAGTTTAAGCAGTCTTTAAATTCATGCTTACTGGAAAGCTTTGATATTTCATCCAGACCATAAGTATATGCTCAATTTTATATATGAACAAGTTTTTAGTGGCAGTACTTAGAACTTTATTTCTCAAATGTTTTGCATGCAGCATGTAAAGTGAATTCTTTAATTAACATTGTTATAATTCAGAATGTCATGAATAGTTGTGGGAGGAAATTTTTTTGTATACTTGATATAACTTAAGGATCTGAAATAAATGAACTTGTGTAACAAGCTGTTTTCAAACAAAAATTTGCTCTGTTAAAAAGCAAAGGAAAAAAAAGGTTGTGGCCTCTCCATTTTACAAGATACTTAGATATTTGTAAATGTGTGTGTCCAAATGAAGAAATAGAAAAGGTGAGTAGAGTTACCATCACAAAAGGACGTGACAGTGGCTTGAAGACAAGACCTGCTTCTGGAGCTTTGTGTTGTTTCTCTGACAACATCCTCATTATGGTGTGATGAACAAAAGATCATAATGTGGGTCAGAAATGAATTTCTGTAATAGCTTTTCTCTCTCAAAATAAAGTGTTAAAGTACTTTGTCAATCTGTTCTAACTGAAATAATTTTTCTATTTTTTAAAGTTGCACAGTTTTCCTCTTTTCATTCAGCTTTTGTTAATACATCAAATATCAAAATGCCAGAGGCCAGACATTATTGCCGCCTAATTGTGTAGTAACAGGAAGGTTTTTTGGTTTGTGCTTTACATAATGCACAGGCCACTTAGTTAAATGCATTTCAATTTTGCACACTGGAAGGTAAATTAACACAACTTACTCATATCCAAGATCTCATCAGAGCTCAAGTAGCTGAGTAGCATTAGCATAATGGCTTGTTCAATCTCTAGAACTTCATTAAGGTGATACATTCTTCAGTGATCAAAACCTTCTTATGACAATCAGTATATTTGAAAATATATCCGGAACAAAAAATGAAATGCAAGTGTTATGGGCATTTAGCAGTACAAAATGGCAAAGTGGGACATAAAGCAAAGCACATGAAATTGGAGTGTTTCCTCATGTCTGGAATCTGAGAAAATCAAGGCATGCTAACTGAAGCTGTGGCAGGTTTATCACCAGTCCTACAGCACTTAAACTCTCCTCTTCATGATTGAACTCATAAATGGATTGGCCTGTCCAATAACTATTGCTGTTCTTGATCTCTGTGACTATTTGGAGATATAAATTACTCCATTAAAGGCAGTGAACCTTCTCTGTTTTATGATGCTGGGTTTATTTTAAATAACCTCTGTAGCTTGCTTGCTTTGCAAATCACAGAAATATCTGTCTGTTAAAAACAAACAAACAGTGTTTAAATAAGCAAAAGTAAAATCCAGAACTAAAAAACGTTTGCTCATGCAACTTTATCAGGTAAATTTTATTTTAATTGTGTGGGCTTGCTAGCACTTCAGAAAGTGATGCCTTTTTTCATTTGATGTAGTTGCATTCAGCCATGGTGCACTACTGAGCGTGAAAGAATTGTGGTTTATGGTGTGGAATCTATTTCATGTTGGAATGACTGACACTCCATTGATCCACTTAATAATTAACAACATCCTCGTTATCATTCTGGTGCTGTGCTGTCCTTGTACTTCTAACATGCACTTTGAAAACTAAGAATCAAGAACATCAGTTTTGCTGCTGTGGTCATTGTTGTTCCAAGATTTTGCCAGGTTTATGTTCTTTGTGATCCCTCAGCTTAATATTGGCTCTGTCACTCAGGGTTATCTGCACAATTTGCAACTGAATATGCAACCACACAAAGTAAAAATATATGGGAAAACAGGAAAATTCAGCCTACAGGAGGCATGAAATATTATGAAATAAAATAACCAGTGAAGGTAGTTTGGGGATGTTGTTGATAGACTGGCATTCTGCAGTAAAATATGGGGAGAGGCCAACCTCCCCTGCCAAGTCCTTCTCAAAAATCTCCTGTTTCAGGTGCTGTGTGCCACGTTGCAGCTATCCTTCACTTTGACTTCTTCAAACAAGAAAAGGTGCTTGTCAGCATATTTTAAAGATAGCATAAAGTTCTCAAAACTTGAAAGTCAAAGGTTCAGTATTCTTCTTGTGAAAGGAATTTCTTTCTATAGCCCTCAGGAGTACAAGAAATGCAGAAAACAAGAATTTTCCTTTTTAATCTTACAGCATTACATCACTCATATGGGTCTGTGTGTGTGATAAAGGGGTACAGGTAAGGGGAGATAGGAATTTCTGGCATGGAAATCTGCATAAAGTTTGGAATTCACAATTTAATTTCACAATTTCACCAACTGTTTTGTGCTTGACAGAGCTGTCTTTACTGCTGCAGGGCCTGTGCTCACCAGCTTTGCTATTGTTGGATTTCCTGTTGATGCAATGGAAAGAGATGAGATGAGATGATTTTTTCCTGCTGTCTTCACTTGTCAGGAAGGTGTTAATGCATGTCTTCTTGAAAGGGTTTGCCTTTATCCAGTATCAGCAGTTTTGTTACACTCTGCTCATTTCCTCTGTTTCTCTCTATTTTTATTAATATATACGCTGGATGTTAATTTTTCTCAGATACTTTCAAAACTTACCAACTGTACAAAAGACAGTTCTACAAGGAATTTTTAATGGAACTAAAGGATTTTTTTTCCCCTTCTAAGATAAAAATGGCAGATGTAAAAAAATTAACATGACATCACTAATATTGACTTCAAAAGAAGTTGTACACAATACAGAATTAAGCCTCAAGGAATTCATTGCCTTCTATGTGCTAAGCAATTTCCCAGTGTAACTTTTGTAGAGAAGGCAATATTTACAGAGTGCCAAGAAATTCAGTCACAATAGTTTTCTGGTTTGTGTTAAAATTCCTTGTTTTTCAAAAGAGGAAGGAAAGATGTCTCATTTTGCTGGACGGTACAGTGTTGCTTGATCTGCTTTCTGAAGAAACTTAATTTGTAAACAAGTACTTACAATTCCAGTGCAACTATTTAATAGAAAAAAAAATACTTGGGAGCCAAGTTTTTGTCTGAAGTATAAGCTCATGTGGCTATTTTTATGTTAACCCACAAGTCTTCTGATCTAATTCTCATTTAATTTAGGGCTTGTTTACCAGAGAAGGCATTTCCTTACTTGCTCTTTCTTTTCCTTGTACTGTAGCACCAATACCTAAGGAAATAATCCTTATGTAGGCTGTGTGTGCATTGCCACTGCCTGCGCTGTGCATCATTTCTGGAAGGAAAATCTGTGCCCTGTGCATCATTTCAGGGCATCGTTTGCTCTGGGCTCCTCCAGCACAAGCCCTTGAGTCTCGTGTTCTGCTCTTTGTGCTCTGCCTGATGGAGAAGTTATTAAGGGACCCATCATTTGCAGCCAGGAGGTGGGCAGAGCTGAGAGGGGCTGTAATTCTGCTGGAGGGGGCTGCTGTGCACTGTCATTTGGCTCTTTGAGTCAGTGGAGAGCACAGAGGTGGCTGGCACTGCTGACAGTCCTAAATCGATGCCGGGAACTTGGCACGTGTTTCTTTTTCTGAATTTTAACAAAAGCAATAGAATGCTGCCTGTTGCCACTTAGAGTGTTTCATTACATTTAGGAATCAGTCAGGTGCAGTGTTCACACTCTATCACAGAGAAATGCAGTTCAATTCAGAGCAAGGTTTTTATTCACTCTTCTTAAAAAAAATAATAAAACAAAATATAGCCTCTGCATGTCCTGTTTCTATTGCTTATGCATGAGGGAACTCATAAAATTCAGCTTTGGACTGAAGGTGTGCTTTTTCTATCAGGCTGGAGAGGTAAACATGTATTTTATAAAGAACAGAAAAGGTTTATTGAAGCATCTTTTCATGAGGTCATTTACCTGTCACCTATTATTCACCATTTTTTAGAATATTGAAAGAGTTCTTGGTCGTGTGAGCACCAGGCTCCTTCCTATGTCAGCTCCTGAAGTTTTTTTCTCTCCATGGCTTTTTAATTTAAAGGGAAGGCTGCATTTTTTAGATGCTGTTTTAGATCTCTTATCTGAAAATTCACCTCTCTAGTACTAGTTGTGAAAACCACTTGAAAGCAATTTACGTTTAGAAGGGATCAAAAATTGACCTTTAGGCTGGTGTTGTCGTTTTTGTGTAGATCATGAACAATTTGTTGGTGATAATGCTGTCTGCATTGAATTTAAGCTTTTATGCTGGGAAAATTAAAAACCTCCTTGAACCTGATGTTTCTGAGGATATTTGAAATGTGATTTCAAGTCCTTTTTTGTTATACCAGGAAGAGCTTTTCTGTGAGTATCCTGGACAGAGTGGCCCCTATATAAAATTTTATTTGAGAAACTTGGCTACTTAGCTGATCTTTTTTTACTGTCATCATGGAGTTGCTTATATGATTTAATTTCCTCTCTGTTTCTGTCCATCAGGATAGGTAGCAGAATTGCTTCTTTCAGCATTTCTATGATTTTCATCTTTCTTTCCAGTCTATGCATCACTGTGTGAAGTAATAATTTTTCACCTGACATGATGAGTTATTTCTCAAAAACCCTCATGTTATAACTAGTTATTTTTTGAAGCCACTCAGGTAATCCTTTTCTGCATATATTGAAAAAGTTATGTGTTGCTGCAGTAGCATTCCAGGGAACTGTACACAGAACTTTGCTTGCTGGTGAGGAACAGCTCTCCCACAAGTCCTCTTATTTTCTCTGACAGCTTTTATTAAAGTTCCTTAGACTTAAATTATGGCTTTCTGAAACTGTTCTTTTCAGGCAAAATAACGCTGTAAGTTATTGACTAATATGATCCTATTCTCACATGGGTAAGTATTTAGAAAACAATCTTTTAAATTTAATAGAAAACTGGTGCTGGATGAGCTGTCTTGGACCACGTTCAGTGTTACAGAACATGAATATTTCTTTGTTCCACTTAATGGATTTTGCCTTGTCAGAGGAATGAAATTTAAAATTAGAGTGAATCTGCACTTTCCAAGCCATTTCTCAATGATAGAAAATACCTGTTAATGCTCCATTATTTGCAGCATTCATAGGCATCCCTTGAATGCATTAATTCAAAACTCCACAAAATTTGTCAATGTCTGTGGTTTTACTCTCTTTCTGTCCCTTGTTCAGTTCCCTGTTGTTTCTCAGAGCCTTCTCCTCCCTGTGCTCATTTGCTCTCTTCTTCTCAACCCTTCTCCCACCTTATGAGGTCTGATTGGAAAAATCCTCTTCCTTTTTTTTTCCTTTTTTTTGTGCTAAACAGTCAGTTGTTACCGTATTTAGCATCGTTAGAGCACATATTTAGCAGTTGTGTGCTGCTAAAAGCCATTTTTGTGCATAGTGGTTTTTTGCTTGCTGAAGTGCTTTGCTCAGACCCACATTTGCTTGGCTTGGCAATCACAGAAGGTAATTTTTGTGTGTATGATCATGCTAACCATGGTTTATATGATATTTAAATATTATCAAATAATATTGCAAATAATAGTTTGTTTCCTACGTTTGTCCATGTTGCAATGATTTGATTTTTGGAAAAAATCCCCAAGTATCAAAGTTGTGCAAACAACTTTAATATTCTTATTTGTGTCTGAAAATGATGAAAATAATTAAGTAGAGTAAAAATTATGAAGGCAACATGTTGTTTGCTGCAGTTAAAGTAATCCTTTGTAAGAAGCTTGGTAATCAATATGTCAGTGACCCAATTTATTTACCTCATCTACTGGATGAAAAAGATCAGTCCTGGAAAATCAGAGGAGCCAGGAAAGGTGTTACAGGGTTTTGTTCACCAAATGTGCTGTGCTAGGGAGTTTGTTAGAAGGTCCTGGGGAATTTGCTGTGATACAGCTACAGAACAAAGCAGGAATAAAGCACCTCTGCATTGTGGTTATTTTTATGGACATTCTTGATTTTCTCATACATTGCTTTTTGGGATTTTAGCTTAATCTGTCTTGGAAGCTGAACTGCACAAGGCGCAGTCAAGGTGGAATGAAGATTTCCTTTGAGGGTTTCACACTCAGTGAATGTTGGTGCTGCAGGACCTTTCCCCTGGACAGGAGCCCTAAAGTTGTGCTGTTTTCTCCTCTGTATTTGTCTGGGTTGGTTGGGTTTGAATCTTGTAATCCTGCCTATTCTTCCCTCCTCCCTTTGTGTCTCATGCTGAGACACTGCTTCACAGAGGTGGCACAGAATTGGAAAACTTTTATGCGCAGCAGTGTTTAAGCAGTGCAGCATCCTTGGCACACCCTGGGAGGGCTCTCTGCCTTTGCCTTCCTGCTTCTCTCATTCCACCAATGTTTTTTCACATAAAGCCTTGGCACCTCTGTGTTTTCTGTGGAATCCAGGCAGCTGTGGAAGCACACATGCATTTGTTGGTAATGGCCACATGTATTGCATCCTGTGTGCCAGAAAAAACAGGTAAAGAAACTTCCATCTTCTCTAACTGGGAGCTTGAGTTTTATTCTTTTCCAAAGAAAGTTAATAAGAGATTTTATCAAAGCTCACCACTGGGTATTGTTTTGTTTCAAGCTGAACCTTTTTGTTTCAAGTTAACTTAAAAATTGTGGCTTTTTTAATATTTTAGAAATGAACATACTTTGCAAGACCCTCTGCCTCCAGAGGAATTACAGAATTACTTACTTTGAAATGTTATTTTGTTATGAAAAACAAATTGTTTTGTTTTTTGTATCTATTCCCTTCGTTAGAGAATTACATGCTGAGTGTGAGTCAGTAAATGCAAGCTTGAGACTGCTTACATTAGGTGGATATTTTATAACCATTCTTTGTCACCAAATGTCTTCATATTCAATAGATTTATAGTAATATGAGTAATGGCTTGGGGGCTAACAAATCAAAATCTCATTTCAGATGTTTGACACTAATGTTGAGCTGACTTATTGTTCTCTGTGTTGGATTTCTGATCAAATTACCAAAATAGCTGCTTGAAAGTAAAACACAAAGTCAAAAGTATTCTAGAAATGGGGTACTGAATTCAAAACATAATATAGCCTCTGTGTACCACAGAGTGTGGGCTTTTGGAAATTTCAGTTGTGTTAAGTACACTACTGGATTTTTGTTCATAAAAGAAGGAGACAACAGAAGTTATAGTTCTTGATTCAGGAATTTTATCATGTGGTGAAAAATGCGAAGTTTTACAAGGAGGGTACAAGATGACTGCTGGTATTTATTCCACTCTTGTCACACCATATTTTATGGTTCTTCAAGGTAGTTTTGCAGCTGCAGAACAATAACCAGATGCGTAATTGAGAAGCAGCTGCATGAAATTTTCATTTTTTTATGCATAAAATCAGAACCATTAGACACACTTTATGTATAAGGTACGAAATACTAAACAAAAATGTTTTCTCTCTAGTACTAGCAGCTGTGTAAAGGAGAGAAATCACTTCTTCCATACTCTCTAGATGCCCATCAACTTCTAAATGTTCAGGGCCTGATTACTGAAAACAAGTTTCATTCTTCTCTTGTTTTCTTTCTTTTTTTCCTTGTTTGTTACTCTGTGGTGTGCTGCTGCATCTTCTATGTGATCAATCCCAGTGGATAATCCCATGTATAGGGCTCTCAAGTACAAAATTGATGCTCATGCCTGTTTTTCATTTAAACTTCTCAGTAGAAGGACAAGTAGCGCAATCATGTTGAATAAAATCTAAGAAGGAATGATGGCAGCCCTAAAACAGGATAGTTTATGATTGATATTGTCATGATTTTCCTCATCTCCTGTAGTGTGCCCCAGGTGACACAGGGTACAGCAGGAAGATGCTGTTGTTGGTTATCTACTTTTTATGTATAATTTATTTGGGAAAGTTGCTTTTTTTTAAAAAAACCTGCTAATTGTTTCTGTTAAATTTATTACACATTTTGTCTTTATGCAGCAGGTGGTGGTTTAGGATGGGCTGGATTGACAAGTAAGGATATTAACTTGTACATTTGCTATAAAAGCACATGGCTTGGAATCAAGCCAGGAATCTCTCACAACTGACTTTTTAATTCTTGTGAAGCTCAGAGAACACTCAGCATCCAGCCCCCATACCATGATTCCCATCCCCTGTTTCCTCCTCAGCCTCTTCCAGTCAATGAGGTAATATTAACTGGTATTTTGCAAAGGTTAGGATGACTTGCAAGAGCTTGTTTTATCTTTAAAGATGGGAGTAATTTACAAGTTGAATATATCAACAGTTGAGAAGTATGATCATAAGAGGGTGTGATTATTATTTTTTTTTTGGTAGATAATCTCTACCTAAAATGGTGGAGCAGTTTTTGAAGCCAAGGATGTTCTGACATTTTGTTAATCTGCTACTTCATATTTGAGAAAGTGCTGTGAATTTAAAATATGTTTATCTACATTTCTTCAAATATTTGCAGTTCAAGAAAAGTAAAATATTTCAACACATTTATGAATACAAAATGTGTCTTTGTAACCCTGCTGGATTCAGCTGGGAGATATTATCTGACTCTCTGCATCATAGTATATTTTAAATGATGCTCTAACCCTTGAGAATGTCACCACAAAAAAATATTTAGTCAGAATCATGTTCAGGGTAGTTCCAGAAGTTAGCTATGCTCTTATTTTAAGTGATTTTTGTTTTATTAAGAAAAATCTGAAGTTGACAATTTTACCTCTGTGTGGCACACTCTCCCTGGTCCTGCAGTTAAAGTCAGCTTTTGTTCTGTGCATCATTATGAAGGGAAACATTTTTCTTGCACCTCCCCTGGGCTTAGTTGGACTGCTCACCTGAGTAAGATGAATATGGCTAAACTTCAGGCTATAAATCTTAAATTTATCTATTGTTCTAAATACTTAAGAACAGCCCTGGGGGTTTTGGAGAAAGAGAAGAGAAAGGCAACCAAGAAGAGTTTGCTGTATAAACAGTTAACAATATAAAGTCACTGGGAAGGTTCACCTCTGCTGCACTGCACTTCCCTCTCCTCCTACCAAGGCTTTGACCCCTCTATTCCTCCAGTTATTCACCTGCACAGGTTAGCAGTAGCTTTCCTGATCTTGGTGTGTTGTGCTTTGTCCCCACTGCAGATCATTCATGAAAGTGCTGATGCCATGTCTGCATGCCCAGCACCCCCTCTTGTTCTTGTTCCCACAGATAAATCCTGTACCCTGGTTTTGGGTTTAGCTCATTACATGTTCAGTGTGCTAGATTTTCTTTACTTTTCCACATCTTGCCTTCAGTATAATACAGGTTTTGCTTGGGTATTTTGGAAGAAAAGTGGAACAAGAGAGACTTGAGACTGATTGCTGCAAATTTGACTATCTTAGGAAAAACTATTCTTATGCAATCTTCCCCCCCAATTAAATACAGGCTTATGTCTCATGCCATGAAGTAATTTGCCATTTAAATATGATGATTAATTTATACTATAAATAACTTGCTTGTTTTATCTTCTGAGTCACATTCCTATATGAAGTGCATATACAGATAGTATTTATTTAGTTGGGTTTTTTTTATCCATAAGAAGCTAAGTTAGGTGCTTAAAGATGTTTCTATGGAAAAGTTATTTGATAATTTTAAAATGAAAAAATTTCATGTATTTTCATATTTTATGTTGTTGGTTTACAAGATGAGACTCCTGAGTTGTTGGGCTTATGCAGCTTTGTGACCATTTTCACAATTTTGATTTATGGGTTCTGATTTATGGCTGAGTTTTACGTTGAGTTTCTGATGTTCAGAGTCCTGTAAATAGTGAGAGGTCTGGACATCCACAGACTGGAGTGAGCATTCCTTCAGAAATCTCTCTGCTGCTAAGGAAACAAAATAAAGCAGTCAAATGAAATACTAGAGAGAGACTTTTAAGGGCCAAGGTTCAGGGGTAATTGAACACGAGTTGCATATCACTGAAGATGGCTCAATGTCAGAATTTTCAGTTGTGCAGAAAGGATGCAATTAGTGCAGTTAACAGCAGGTAGGGCATGATAACTATATTTTCTTTTGTCTCTATGAATTGTTTTAGCTATTTAGAACCTTCTTCTTTTGCATACTATTAAGTTATACTTCAAGAGGCTTTCTGAGAGTAAACTGTGACCACAGTTTATACAAATGTGATTTATACTGCCTTAGATACCAATTCTGGGCTTAATTTTGGAGTGAGAAGGTTGGAAGGTAAGAAATGACAGAAGCATGAACAAAACATCATGCAAAGATGTTGCCTTTAAATAAAGATTGCCCTATTGTATATCTGATGCTTCAGTAAAATCTGGAGCTCTTTTTCAGCAGCACAGAGAGGAGGAGTAATCTCCTGTAGGTTTATTTTCAGCTGTTACCTCATGTGATTTGTAAGCCAGGCAGACACGATTCCATGACTCTGCAGAAGCTGAGAAGTGGGCTTTGTGATGTGCCAAAGCAGCTTGCTGACCTTGAGTTAATGAAATATTAACCAGTTGTCAGGATGACACAGAGCATCTGTTTTTGAGGATTCGTAGGAGGGGACGTTGGGATGGTGCTTAGGTCACATCCCTGTCATTTCAATGGCAGACTGACTGATCCCACACCCTCAGCTGCCCAGGGTTATAGAGCTGCTGTACAGATGTGGTCACATCTGCTGCTGACAGGTTTGACACACATTTGATCCATGGTCCTGCTTGTCTGGGGCTGAGAAGGTGCTGAAGAGCACCGTGCATGGAGAGTGTGACCATTTGAGATGTGCTCACTCACCTGTTGTGTCAGTCCCTTTGTAGCTTCAACATGGGTTCAAGGCACTTAAATCAGCTACACATTCTCTTTCTTTGCCAACAAACCTGGTGTTTAATTCCAATTCTACATTTTTTACCCAGAAAAGTTCCGTTTATATGTGAGTAATTGGGAAAGCTCCTAGTTCTTTGATATGATTGCTCACTCATTGTGGTGTTTAGACTGTGCAATTTCATTAAGATATCTAGAGTTCAATTTCCAGGCATAATACATGCCTTCAAAATCCCCACAGAGCTCAACTTGCAGGAAGCCTAAATGAAACAGCTTTGCTGGTTTCCACTTCATGTTGAGATACATCCTTTCCTGCAAATGCTGACTGCCAAACCAAAAGCTCTCTCTTGCTTTTATATTCATTTTTCTAGGCAAATTTAATGTTATGAAACCTGTAAAACATGAAGTTTAATGTATATAGTTATATCTTTGCTGCTGAGGTGGTGATTGGAGCTTGAGAGACCAATGCCAATCTGTCATGTTTGTATTCCCTCAAAGGACTGGGAAAGGGCTGGGATGTGAGGAAGGCATGGAGGCTTCTAATTAATCAGGACAGTGCCATCAGTAATTGAATGTATGTACTGCTCTCTGTCTTTAGCTAACTGCAGAGTGCCCTGTTGAATACTAGAATTTGGTTGTCTTATGTACCCTCCCTGTTCTTTCCAAGCTCTAAAAGCTGATCATATATCTTAAGGAGAATCAGAGATTGCATTCCTTAGGTTTCAACTGGTTGGCCTCAGTGCAGCCTGTTGGATCATAATTACACAGAATTTGCTGTGCTGTCCAGAAAACTGCTCTGAACTGTCAGGTCAGGTGCTGAATTGATTCAAATGAAACACTTGGACAAAGCTGTGTGAACGCTTCTAAGTGCACAGGAAAAAAAGAGATTAAAAAGACTGGAGGAGTCAAGGGAAGCACTGGGAAACCTGGAATTGACAGGAGCTTCTTGTGCTTCTCTGTGGGCATTTGTGTGTCCTCAGCTTTCCTGTGAGGTTCAAGAGCAGGTCAGCAGTTTGTAAGCTCAGATTTCTTCAAGGACTTCAGAAGAATTTGTGTATGTAACTCAGGAAATTTGTGGTCCAGGAGTACCAATAACACCTGGTGTTAGGGAATGTTGGTTTCTGCCAATATCAACACATTATTCTGTAATACAAGCTGTGACAGCAATCAAAGAAATTAATTAGTAAATTCAATAATTTTGGTCTCACAGTGGGTTAAAATGTGTCTCTGCTATCTAATGTCCCTACTGTATACAGTTCACTGTATACAGTAAACTCAGTGGGAAGAAAGAGCTTATTTTAAGAGTGAGGAAGAAGGAGCCATCAAAAATATCCTATTCCTCCCAACAAAGAACTCCAGCGAAGAACAGCCCTAGACCAGAATGAAACTCTCCACAGACCCAGAAGTTCAGTGGAAGGATGAGCATAACCCCAGGAAAAGAGGTAGCAATTAGGAAATAGTTGTGTAACAATTTTAACTTCTCTATTATAGACTATTTCCCCTGCATATAAGCATTTATTCCTGTTCTGTAACAAGTAAATCTGGAATTTAAAAAAAAAGGCGACTACATTGTTGAGATCATGGGTATATTTACAATATATTCCTGGCTTTCTATGTGTCTAAATATGTAAATCGTGCTTTCTCTTTGCCTGCAAACAAGGTTTTGAGTGTAACGTTGCTCATGGCTTAGGTTTCTGCAGACACCTAACAAGTGTGACCTGCTTCCCTGAAGCTTCTGTGCCTCTGGAAGGTTCCTGGGATGTGTGGGCTTCTCTGCAGGAGGCCAGTATTTGGGTTTTTAAACACCTTCCCCCCTTTTTTGTTATGAATCCAAAGTCAGTACGCTAAGACCGTTGCCCACTTGGAAATATTTTTTTATAAGAACAGAAAACCAGTTTCTTTTGTATATAAAGAAAGAAATAGGCTTATGTGCAGGCAAGAAGGATCTTAAATAAAACATTGTCCTTTTTCTACCGTCGTTCAGCTGGGAAAATCAATTTTTGGTTCCTCAACTGCAAAGAAAGATCAAAAGGAAAAACTGACAATCCAAACAAAGGGCAAGGTGATGTGGGCTGCTTGCACTCCTGTTCCCTGGTGTGCTTCATACAGGCATTTTCCCAAGCAGAATATATTTACAGAAGAATCAAGGGTGGGTTTTTTTGTATGTGACTAAAAGTGACCTGAATATAAAAGTAAAGAACCCCACTTTATATTACGCTTTGTGGAGCTCTTTGGTGCTAATTTAGGCAACAGTTCTCAGATGTGTCAGGTTCTTCATTGCACAATACTTATGTTTTGAAGAATTGTCATTGATTTTACTTCACTGGAACTGGCCAAAGCCAGTACTTTGTTCTATTTTTGTTTAGCATGTTATGTAATGCAAGAGAGAAAATATCTTCATTCTTGCCTAAATGCCAACCAGATGCATATTTGAATCTTCATAGGAAAACTAATTTCAGTCAGTGTGGAGGGAAACTTTATGGAGATTGGCTTTCCTGCTTTGTATTGATTCCTGTTTATATCTTTAATAAATAAATCATGATTTATTGTTATAAGCTCATATTTACAAGAGGAGGAGATTAAAGTGTCAGCAGGAAAAACAGAAAGGAGGAGTGTGAAAACTTTAAAACACACAAACTGAAAAATAGCTTGAATAGCTTTTATGAAGTGTATTAATTATCTTTTGCATAAATGTAAGAAGTTGAAAACAGTTATAAAAGTATTTGATTTTAATGTATTTTCACTTCTTTGTGAGAATTATTGTGTAGACATCAATTTTCTAACCATACTAAATTCAGTGGATATTACAAGTACAAAATAGGCTGCATCCAACTCAAGGCACACCCTTTGCAGGAAAATATTTTTGTCTGCATGTTGTACATCAGTGTGTTGGGTCTTTACCCATGCAGGCAGAATGCATTTACATTTGGGACTCTGTGTTTGGCATGTCTTGGCATGGTAGGGATGCAAATAACTATGTACAGAGTGCTCTTTTCAAACACAGATGGTCCCAAGTTCCAAAAGCAGCAACTGTAGCTGGCAGCCCTGGGACTTTTGGGAGTGTTTGCAAGGAAGGGCACTCTGCACTGTGGCATTTGAAAAGCAGAACCTTTAGACAGATGAATGGCACAAATGATCAGTGATTTATAAAGTTCGGGGCTATAATTTTGTTCCTCAAGCACTGATTAGCTCCAAGACCTCCCTATTCTCATCAGGTATGTCCAAGGAAAGTTTTGAAAGCAAATCCATTGATTTAAGGCCTTAAATTTGTGTGCCTGTGTAATAGCTTTGTAAGGTTCATGTCAATATTACATAATCAATAAAAATAGGTCTGTATGTTTGACCTGTGTAGATTTGGAGGCACTTCAAACTGCTTGCAACTTGTTTATTGTGCAGTTAAATCTTGATTTATGATAACAAAGTGCTCTGAATTAGGTGAGTGGTAAGAAGCCATGTAGGAAAATTATTATGATAGTAATGAAATGTGCCTGATTTTGTAACTGTGCTCATTTGCAAGATTTTTCTTTCTTTGTCTATTCATTAATTAATTGTGTAACAGGAGAGTTCCTGTGAGGTGTCAACAGAAAACTGGCAGCTCCACCTGCTCAGTCTGCAGTGCCATGGAAGTGTCATCGTGGTGCTTTATCACTTCCCTTCTTAGACAGGAGAGCAGAGCTTGGTTTCAGCTCTCTGCTGAAAGCAATGCACTCTTCATTTTCATTTTTATTTGTTGTCCTGCTTCTTCTTTCACTGGTCTGGGGCAGCTTTATGAAAAGCTTATTGCATGGAGCACAGTGGCTGACCAGGTTGGCCAAGGTCAGAGCCTTGGATGTCTTGTTCTCTCTATCAACACCTCTCCTGCACCGCTGGTGGAGCTTCCCTCCAGGGCTGCCCTGGACAGAGCTGTGGAACAGCCCAGTCCTGGGGGAAGTTACTTGATTTCACACCAACATCCTGGTGTTCCTCTCTGCTGCCAGGCCCCTTGTCCCCCTGCAGCTTTGTTTCTGGGTTACAAGCGCAGTGACAGTGCTTTGCCCTCAGGGTGGGGGACCTTCATGCCTTCTTTTGTCATCTAGCTTGGCCATGGGGTTCCACACAGGCTGCCCTGGAGGGTGGAGAATTTCCTTTTACTCAGGCCATTGTTTGTAACATACTGGGGTTTTGTTATGCCTCCTAATGTTTCCTATGCTGAAAACTCAGGAAACTGTTGATATTTCAACCTTTCCACAGGCTGCAGGTGAGTAGGACCTACTCTCAACTTAGTTGCTGATGTTTCAAAATTCCTTTTACAAATGCAGACTTGGTTCTGCAGAAACCAGCCAAGGTGATGTCAGAAAATCACTTTGGTGTTAGTCAATTGAAAGGAAAGATGTGATTGTAGATGTTCAGTTTCAGATCAGTGGTAATAAAGCAAAAGAAAATTATTATGTGCATTATCAGATTTCATTTCTCATATATCCAGAATACTTGGCTTTAAAACTGTAGTCCAGAGGCTTTGCATCTGATTTACTTTGAAGAAAAATCTATTAATATCACAAAAGCTACTTTTGTGATTAATTTGAAAAAGTCTTTCCTTGTGAAACAAAGGAATTTGTACAGACAAAGAAAAAATAGATTGTGTTAAAGAAATGCACCAGAAGAAAATAGGAATGGTTTAGATACATGTAGGTTTGTTTAGGTTTGTTTTCTAGAAGAAAAATCTTAATTGTGATCTTTGAGGCGTGCGGTGTGATTAATTGTAACCTCCAGTGGCTGGCAGGGACCAGAAGTGTGTGAATGGGAAAAAGGCTGAGGAAGTGCTTGGAGCATCCTAGACATGTGCAAATATTCCAAAGCATAATTTCCTTTATATCATTCCAAGCATATGTATTTTTATGGGCTTTTTTTTAGCGCCTAAAAATTAGAAAATAACTTTTAATTGTTGTTTATGAAGCACCATATGGCTGTCTGAAATTTTGGCTTCTTGTGGAATGAGGAAAATGAAATTAATAGGAAATCACACTCAAAAATCTATTATTAACTTAATGGAGCTAACAGCTTGTCCAGTGTCCTCATACAGATCATGTTGTAGCTGCATGTAATAAAAAGCAAATCCTTATAAAACCACTGAGAAAATGAAGTGGCAGAGAGAGGCCAAGCCAAAAAGCTGCATGTGTTGGTACTGGGCATGGTCATGAATGGCTCAGCTAACAAGCTACTGGTGAAAATCAAGAATACAACATGTATTTTCACAGTTGCTTTACCATGTGTTTGAAATAATTAATATTTTCTTCTAGATGGTTTATGAAATAAAGACTTATCACAGGATAAAAATCTCTTGTCTCATTTTTTATTTTCATCTTTCAAGTAGAAACTTGTTTGGTCCACCCAACTAAATTGTTCAAAGTTCTGTGCTTTTTTTTGTGGCTTAACATTCAAAAAGTAATGGGAATACTTTAAACCTAATTTTTTTCTCTCTCAACCTGTCCTAACAGAGAGCTGAAACTCTGAAGTTTGCATTATCTTGCTTCCACCAAACATTCAAAATTGAAGGCTCTTAATACAATGGTGTGAAAAAAGAATGCATCACAACCTCAGCCTTTTTAGAAAAGTGTCTGTATATGATGTGATACTATTAAAAAAAATTACAACTAAAAAGAAATCTAGAAAAAATAGCCAAAATATTTTTTTCTTAGAAGACTAATTAGTATTGGCAGGGATGCAGTGTTAGGGATGTGTTCTGGGTGGGTTTATGTTGAATGTCTTGGCTCTATGTGTGAGAAGGAATTGTATAGGTTAGGTAATTTTATAAAGCTGTAAAAAGAACTTTGTTCAGGTAATACAGGTTTGAAACTATGTTCTAAACAATTTTTTTTCAGCACCGAATCTAAATTAACCAGTGTATCATTGATCACTGAGATGGCCTTTTTATGGAGTAATTAAGTCTGAAATATTGAATTATATATTAAAGATTCTTTTATTAGGTCTGCTCTTAACCTTTTTCCAGTATTAGATTATTTTGGCAATTGCTTCTATTTCACATATGTGATAAGTAAACAAAAACAAGAGGAGGTTATGGGAGGTGGAAGTCAGGTATTTTGGGGGGTTAGTTTTGGCAGGGGTTGGCAAATCAGTGTCTTGCTTCAAAATCAGGGCAAGGAGTTGAGGGCATATGTAGAATAACAGCTCCAAAGTAATACTTTTCAACTTTCTTCAGCACTACTGAGGCAGACATAAATTCTTCAATGTGATAATTTTCCCAGCCAGATGTTTCTCGGATAATGACCAGTCTAGCATGGTTCTCTTCAGAGGTTCAATAAATTATTTCAGTAATATATTGAAAACTTTGTACTTAATTCCATTGAATAAGTTGGATAATGAATCAGGCTACTGGAGGACATTTCAATCCTACTGGGCTTGGCTCAGATCAAAATACTGCCAGATTTGCTATTCTTTTGTACATTTCTAGTTTTTGATGTGGATTGATTTATTTATGGTCTGAAGACCAAAATGTGTGGTACCTAATGCAACCCTTCACAATGAAACAAAAGCTAAGGGATACAAGGCTAAGAGTTAGAGCAGAATTGTATAACCAGAACTGTCTCTGGGAGAGAAATGTTAATTTTGCTAAAAGTGTAAATTTTCAGCTGAGAGCTGTTCAGTATTTTCATTGCTTTGGGTAAAAATGCAAACTGTAGAAGAGATTTAGGTTTGGAGCTTCATTAAGAAGTTCTTCTTGAAATGTGTCAAAGTCCCACTGAGGGAAATATTTATGCAGGCACCCAAATGCCAAGCTGGCATCAGTGTGTGCTTAGAATTAAGCAGATAACTACCTGATAGATGAAGGAATCTATAAATTGTTGTGAAGAGGAGAAATGACCACTGTGGTGGTGAGTAAAGAGGTGAGGTGCCTTCAAGTGGGGCAGTGCATGCACATGGGCACCTGTCAGGTCACTTTGTCCCGGCTTTTACAAGGCAGCAAGAGATGATGAAACCCTTTGAAGGAATTTAGTCCTGGCCTAGTGTTGGCAGCCTTGCAGAAACTGGGTCTAAGGCTGATGCACACTGAGATTTCTCCCTCTGAGCCTGTGGCCTGTTCCTCTCACTTCCTAAAGCTCTTGGTTTTCCAGCCTTCACTCTGTGATGTCCTCCACATTTCTTTAAGCTTTGGCTTTCATTTTAATGCTTATTTTTAAGGATCCTTCTGGGCATAGCAGGCCTGTGTGGAAAAACTGTGCTTGGCAAAGGGCTGATTATCAAGTCTCTGCTTGAACAGGGTTCACCTGTCACATTATGGATTTGTTAGCACTTCTGAAGTAGTGGTGGTAACATTGCAGTTGTCTTTATTCTCTGCATATTTTCAGATATGAAAGAGAGAAAGTTTAGATTTTGTATCAGGAAAGAATTCCTTACCATCAGGGAGGTGATGCATTGGAACAAGTGGTGCCCCATCCCTGCAAGTGTCCAAGGCCAGGATGGACAGGGTTTGGAGCAGCCTGGGATGGTGGAAAGTGTCCCTGCCATGGCAGGGGTTGGAACAAGATGGGCTTTAAGGTCCTTTCCAAGCCAAAACATTGTGATTCTACAATTCATATTAAAAATTCATATTAACTTGCTTTTTTACCATGTGAACTCCCAGCTGTCTTGCTTACCTTTTTTATTTCATGCTCCATTTTTGAGACTATCTCCAACTACAACAACTCCTTTATGATTGAAAGTGAAGTGTGAGAAAAACTAATATGTGTGCCTTGGTTTATGTATTCTACACTTCATACAATTTTTTTCAAAATCATCTCTGCAGTTCAATAATGGATAAAAGAATTAGAATCAGTTCAGAGAAGGCTTTGTGTCTTTTTTTGCCTTACATATAATCAGAAAGAATGAAATTTTGAACACGTTCCAGGAAAGCAGGTGTGTGTATTGTTGCAGCAAGGGGAGAGAACAGTGTTTGTTCCTAATGGCTGCTTAACTTCAACACTACAGATTGCACAGAGCCTGTTCCCTGAACTGTATTAAAACAAATTGTGTTATGCTATTCAGTCAAGAATTTAAGGCACAGTTGATCTGCCTGAGTCTGCTAACTTTAAAATGTATTTTACTGGGGAGGCAGAAAAGGGTTTGCATGTTATTTTGGCAAGGAAAACTTCAAATCCTTGTAAGCTTTAAAAGGTAATTTTTAATTTTTTTAAAATTTTTTTTGTTATTTAAGGAAATGAGAAAGATAGAGAGAAATGTCTTGATAAGAATCTGTTCAAACTGACAAATTTTTGAATGAAAGTTTTAGAAATCAAGTCTTGTGATTTATTCATGTATTTAATACTTACAAGGAAAGCACATGATTTTGCATGCCCAGGTTTCTCAGTGCTTAACAGAGTATCCTGAGAAGCTTCCGTGGTGGTATTGTCAGATCATAGGGATTGTGACTAATACAGAAGGAAAAGTCTTTGCTTGCTTTTGCAGCCTCTTAAAATGAAAACATCTGAAGAGGAGAACAATAACATTGGCTTGGGCATAACATAAAGGATATTTTGAAGTCTAAAAGTAGCAAGAATGGACCTACTGGGTATAATGAAAAAAGAACCCTGGTTCCCTTTGCATGGATTTTTCTATTTTTGTTCAGTATTTACTATTTATATGCTGCAGGATGCCAGGATGACTGCAGGTTTCAGAAACTGCCTTTCTCTGTTTTGCCCATAGAATGGATGTTGCTTTAGAGCGGGCAGAAAGCTTTTTTTCTCTCTTGTCAGTGAACTCCAGTGCTCTTCCACAAAAGAACAAACTTGTTCCTTTCCTGGTTGAGTTTCAAACCACATCTGCTCTCAAGTTTATAAGCAAATGTGAAAATAGCCATTTTTCTAAGCCCTTTGTCTATTACAGAGGAAATTTATGTAAAAAATAATGAGAAGTTAGGTTGAAAAAAGAAGCTGTTAAAGGCTGAAAAATATCAGGAGTGAGATATCCCATGGAGTTTGAATCAAGCACATACAATGAGCAGTTTCAATATGAGAACTGTTTCTTCTGGATCCCTGCCTTAGTGTGCATATTTTTCCATGCATTATAGTGGTGCTGCTGGATCTAGTGAGGCTCCCTTTGCTGTATAAGCAATTTATCAGGTTTAACTTACATGTAGGATGTGTGAATACTTGATTACTTTTACTCTGAGAGGGTTTAAGGCTGCAATATTGAGAGTGAGCGTTAGCTTAGCTGATTTTATCTAGCCTTAAAATTTTTATCACCGGTGAAGTGTGTAGTAATGGCTATGAAAGCAATTAATAACAGTAGTGACAGAATCAAGAGACTGACAAATTTATCATTATAGATTTTAATGAGGCCTATAATCTAGCAATAAATATACAATATATTCAAAAGTATGGAATTATAAAAAGGATGATTTATTTAACTTTAATTCTAAACTAGTCTGCAAACCAAAGGTTGTAGAGAGTGGGCTTGTAAGAACATAATTCTTTTTGGTGTTATGGAGCAGAAGGATGAAAATAACAGAGGAAGAGAGTTTAAATTAAAATTAAAGGAGGGGGAAAATCATTGTTTATCTTCATTCAAAAGGCCTTTAAGCACAATAGTTTTGTAGGTGTGGGAGGTGCCTTGTGGACAGCTTCTTTTTCATCTCAATCTGCTCACTTGGCAGAGCCTGGGAGCTGCCTTGGATGCTGCATCCCTGCAGCTCTCAGGAGATGGGCAGCAGTGGAAGTGGCAGCAATACTTGGGAAAAGCTGTCTCAGATTTCAGACCAAGCTGGTGTAAAGAGACCCAAATGTGAAAAGTTATTATAATAAATTTAAGATTCAGTGTTCAATGTGGAAACTAAGCTTAGTTACTGGGTTAAAAATGAAAATAATTTAGGTGTCATTGTTTAATTGGATAGTTTAGCCTTAAAAGACCTTGTGTAGGAAGATAGTTTGCCATTTTGTAGCTTGTTAGTAGAATCTGTAGAACTCAAGACTGTCCTGACTTTGCGTTGTGCAGCTCCTGTGACTGTGGGTTGCTCTCTTCTTTGCAATGTGTGCTGAGCTCATTCTGAGAGAGATCAGGGCACATTCCAGGGACTCTCTGCTGCTGCTGCAGTGCTTACATTGCAGTCAGGGGTTTGCAGTGAACCCATCTGAGCCCTGCTGCCTTACACCGGGGTAAAAACACACTGATGTCATGGTGGAATGCGTTCTGCATTTTTAAAGAAGGCGCAGACAGTAATTAATTTATACAGAGTCCCTGCAGATAGAGAAGGCAGACCCCTGAAAATCTCATGGTGAGACAGAAATTTGATTAGGAATTCGTGTGAGACCTCCTCCCTTTGTTCCAAGCTCTAATTCTGTAGTGTGGGAGGTCTTGTCAAAGCAGTCCTGAGTTCCCTCTGGTAGAAAGCCTTTTGTTCATGAGCAGGGGAGCTGTTCCCATACATCTTGTGTTCTTTACAGCAGTTTATTTTTGATAAGCTACAGCACATTTTAATGTAATTGTTAACATGCCTAATTTGCAGCCACACAGTCGTATCAATAATAATGGAAAGTTGTTCACAGGTAATAAATTAGCATAAGATAAAACCAGCAGAACTCTGCTTCTCACTATATTGTTTCACGATCAAGAATTCAGTAGTTAAATATACACAGCAGTGGGCTGAGAACAAGCTGTTCATTTTTGCTGCAAGCAGTACCAGTGGACCAGAGTAATCATAGCTCCCAAAAGCAGGACTGATTTTATTGATTTTAAATAGGCTTTCATTACAGCACTGAGCTTATTCCAATTGCAAGGAGTATCACTGCTGTTTGTATTCACAGTGCTGGCTGAGGGAAGGAGAGGTTTTGTTGGATGCCATGTAGAGGCTCTTTGTCCCTCAGTGTTCTATTCTGCCCTGCTGAAATAACTGAATTTATTATAGAAAAATAAGTACTCAAGGCTTTTTTCCTGAGGTTAAATTTTTTTAGATACATAGAGCCAGACCCAGTTCTCAAATTTTGAATTCTGAGTATTCTTCTGAGGAGTCAAAGTCTTGCTTATTTATTGACATATGACTTAGGGACCAGCTGTATTTTAGTTCCATTTCTTTAAAGGATTCTTTGGAAATCATGGAATCACTTTGCTTGGAAATGATGCTAAGATCACCAAATCCACCCATTTAACCCAATACTGCCCAGTCCAGCCCTTAAACCCATCTCTAACAGCACACCTGCACCTCTCTCTTTTTCCATAGATTAACGTAAAAAAGGCAAATAAGAGAGCTGCTCAGTCTGAGATATTAATGTATTCAGGTTATAATTAGTGAAGAACACATGCTGTTACCAGCAATGTGTCATTAATCTGCATGGAGCAGTTTGCAGCTATTTGTTGCTAAATTAGTGACACTTCAAAGCTGTCGGGTTTTTGTATTGTTTCTAATGATAAAAAAAAATTATAAATCTGTGACTAAAAATCCACCTATGCACACTTAAGAAGCAGGCTGGTTTGTTATTTGGTTTTCTTTGGAGTTTTTGTGTTTGTTTTTGTGTTTTAATTTGCACCAGGCTGGTCAGTCAATGGTCATACACAGAAGTTGGTTGAAGCCTTAATGCTGTTGAAAATCTTGTACTGTACTTAAAGGTGGTGTAAAGGCATGTTGTTTGTGAGAGGTTTTCTTCAAGTCCTTTAGGTGTAACTACAGAATTCTGCTTAAACATTTTTTCCAGTGTTACTAGAACAGTTTGGAAGGGTATTAATAGAAATTAGTTACACCTTTCTGGTTTTAATGAGTTTAATACTGACTTAAGGTATGTTTTTTATATTTTTCTCCTTAAACCTGGAGGTGAAGGTGAATTACTTCAAATATTCTAGCTAACCCCACATTTTTGTTGTGGCATAGTCTTTCATAACATAATTAGGGAATTCAGGCAGGAACAAACAAAAACTTTGTGTGAGCATTTCTAGAAATCAACTCTTTAGATAAGATGGTGACATTAAGGAGTGAATCAACTTGGTAAGTACTGAATGATCAAGCCTAGTTACTGTAAAATGAGATCTGGACGGTTTATTTAATTTTAGAGAGTTTGGGCAAATAATTATGGAATTAAACTGCTTCCTGTTGGTTTCCTGTAGGGCATGAAGAACCTGCTGTACTGTGCTCTGCTGAGCTGCTGCATTGATTTGTTCTTCAGGTCTAATCTTTACGTGGCTGTGCTCACTTTCATGTCTGTTTGTTGATGGGTTTGATAGCTGTTTTTCTGAAGTTACTCTATTGCCTTGATAGTCCTCTGGTGGATTATAAAAATGCACACATTAATTCCTTTCTCTAGCTTCATTTGTTGGAGCCCGGTGGAGATAATTGGTGCTCATGGAAGGTTGGGAATGAGGGTGATGATCACTCCCAGAACTGATACCACCCATCACTGACAATCAAAGCTCACATTTTCAGGATGGCTGGAAGCTAAAATTGATTTAATTAAACGCATACAGCATCTCTTAACAATAGCATATTAGATTCTTTATCACAGCAGCTACTGTGATTTTTAGAGTTTGCTTGTGCAGGTTGAAGAGTGATTTATAGTTTTAATTTATCTTAATTTGTGTGCTTACGAAACATTTTAGATAAAACTTTTTGTTGCATTTAAATTTCCTTGTTATCTGCCCTGCAGTGGCATGAGTAATAGGGAGCCCAGAACATGAATATATTGGAATGCATGAAATATTTTCAAGGAGAATGCTTTTAAAGTTCAGAGTGATATATGTCAAATGTTACTGAATGGATAAGCATGTGGAGAAATTTTAGCCTCCAGAAGCTTAGAAATTAAGCATTTCTTACAATATCTGTGTTAAAAATAATTATTAATAATAATAGTAATAGTAACTACTACTATGTTAAAGTATAATACCGGTGTTAAATAGAATATTTGTTTCATAATATTTCTCCTATTCTAAGGTTCAATTTTTCTTTTTGTAGCTGCTGAAATTTTTTATACAGGCACTTTGGAATGATGCTGTGTCAGAGCTTGCCTGCACCAGAAATTGCTGCACCTCTAAACTTATATTTAATAATCTTTAAAATGTTTTTACAGCCTAGAAAGCCTGTATGTGTTTGATTGAAAGTATCTGTATCCTCTGTGCCAATTAAACACTAAATTTGTCAATTTAACAACAAATTCTCATGTTTTCTTGATACTTAGAAAAAATATTGTCTGATGTGTGACCTCATCCAAACACCACTGAAATCAGAGATTTCCACAGACTGCAGGAGAGGGTAACAATGACCCTTTTCCAGGCACACTTGGTGATCTGGTAATATTAGGATTTTGCAAAGCAGCCAGCACTGTTATGATGAATGTGCAAAGTGGCAGTGGTTGGTGTTAATAAACATCCTAAAGACATCTGGGAGGTGTTCATGGTACAGAAATTTGCTGTGATCTGGAGCTGCAGAGATGATGAGTGATGGTTTGGTTTGGTTGGTTGTTTCCTTTTCCCTTTTTTTCCCCTGTTTGACTCTGTGAGGATGTCAGGATTGCTTTTGTTTGGAATGTAGGATATGGTGCCGTTGCTTTTGTCACTGTCTTGCTGCTCTTTTGTGTTACTGAGCCTGTTACACTCAAATTGCCAGAGGTCCAGGTGATGCCTCACAGACAGATGAAATGTTTTCATTTCACAGCTCCTGCCCCTGCTCTGCACTCACCTGCCCTTTGGACATTGGGATTTCTCCTTTAAGAACCACATCCATGCATTTCCTTCCATTTGTTCAGAGCAAGGAATGTAATTTATTTCCCTTGATGAGTATTGTTTTGTTGTGTATTCAAGACAAAATATGGTCTGATTTATGTTTAAAAACCGTGCCAGTGTGTGAGCCATGGAGCTGGGCTGGTTGTGTGTGGTTTGTTGTGCAGGCCATGGAGCATTAACAGCTTGGTTCTGATCTCCACAATGACTTATTTATCCCTCTGATAAGCTGTGTATCCTTTAAATTCCTTGAGCAATTCTTTTTTGGCAAGGTTGCTTTATAGAAGTGATGAATTTACTCTTCTTTTGTTGCTCACTAGTTATAAACAATTTCTTGTTGGTTTAAGAGTCCAATCTGGAAATGCTTTTTGATCTCATACTAACAAGCTCAATAATTGACAAACCACAGAATTGCAATGTGTTTTTCTTTATAGAGGCAAAGGAAATTGTTCTGAAGGCACAGATTCTGGCTGGAGGGAGAGGGAAAGGTATTTTCAATAGTGGATTGAAAGGAGGAGTTCATCTAACTAAAGAGTAAGTACTTTCAATTGGAAAAACTACATAAATAAATTGCTTCTTGTATAATATTTAGGCTGTTTACAATAGCTATGGACTGTTTCTTTTAATATTTTTCAGTAAACTAACATTTTGCTTTGTTTGTAGCCCTAAGACTGTTGAACAGCTTGCTAAACAGATGATTGGGTACAATCTGTCAACCAAGCAAACTCCAAAGGATGGTGTGACAGTTAAAAAGGTAAGATTTTGGCCTCTTGAAAGTTGAAAACTATGTTCAGCTGCAATTTTACATTAATAAGCTGGGATGTACAACATAGATTTTTTCCAATCCTTCTCCAATTCCTGATTGATTACATCTAATTGATTAAAAAAAAAAGAAAATGTTACTTCTTCAGTTTGTGTATATATTTTGTTCATCAATTTTGCCATACCCACCGATGGAAAAATAAATTGTTTTCTCAATGAGTATTGAAAGGAATCGTTTGTCATAGGCTTATCTCCCAACAAATAATTTCTAAATGGTGATACAGCTGCACTATAGCATTAGCTGTACACACTTACTGACATTCTGCTTACAGAAACAGTAGATACATGGTTCCTTTTAGTAATAATATTGTCTGTACTTCACTCACCCTCAGGTCTGTGTAAGTCTTCACAGAGTGACAGATGAATCACAAAATGGTTTGAGTTGAAAGGAACCCTTAAAATTCCTTTAGTCCAACCCCCTGCAATGAGCAGATGCATCTGCAGCCAGATCAGGCTGTTCAGAGCCCCATCCAACCTGGCCTTGAACGTTTCCAGGGATGGGGCATCCACCCTGCCCTGGGCAACCTGTTCCAGTGCCTCACCACCCTCATTGTAAAAAAATTCTTTCCTATGTGTAGTCAAAATCTGTCTTCTTTAGAACCACCTTGACTTATTGCAACAGGCCCTATTAAAAAGTTTGTCCTTATCTTTATTGTATGCCCTCTTTAAGTATTGAAAGGTTTGCATGAGATTTTTTCTCAATTGAAAAAAGTGTCTGAACAGTAGATTTTTCTACTTGTTGCAGATACAGACTAAAATATGTTCATGGTAGTGGTTGAGGTACCAGATAACCATGGGAATTCATTTTCCAATGATGGTGCTTTCTGCAAGGCACCAGGATTCACTTCAGCATAAATTATTTGCTCCGTATTGGCCTAAATAAGAGAAACAAAGATTCAGCAAGAGTCTCCTTCAAATTAGTAAAATTCTTTGAGTCAGGAAATCCTGGCAATTGCCTAGCTGCTGTATCTGTTTTTACCTCTTGCTTTGTTTGACTGAGCAAGAATCCTCATACAGGTAAGTAGTCAAGAGCCTCACTCTGTCTGATGCCAGGAAATAATTTGGCATGAGCCGAAGGAGCTGCAGCTCACATTTAATATCCTGTGAACAGCTTGGTGTATTAGCATAGAAGGGGAAGGAACACCTGTCTGGAAAGATCCTGTCTAATGAGGGTGGAGGAAGGTGTTCAGGCAGTTCTTCTCTTGGGGAGCAAGGAGAGCAGATTTCCATCCACTCCTCAGAGCTGTTCTTAAAAAGAAATACTATATATTAAAATAGGAGGCTCAGTATTACCATTAAGGCAGGTCTGTCAGAGATCCTGATAATGCTAAGGATATAAGACAGGATGTACCTTTTCCATATTAAGGCACTCTGCTTGGGAAAATTAGTACTGTAAAAGCAGCTTTCCTTTATAAATTCTTTGTTTTTATTCTTTTGCCCTAGTTGGCCTGACTTGAATACATCCATACAGAAATTCTACTTTTTTGTCAGAGTGCAAGCCTGTTCATCATTGACAGATTCAGTTCTGAAACAGAAACATCTAATTTTCTTTGGAATTGGTTGAAATGGAAGAAGGAAATGGGTATGGGGGGCAGTTTTGACGTGGATTATTCAAAGGATTTGTATTAGGATGACTTTTGTGCCATGTAGCTATAGAATATTTAACCTGTGGTTCCTTTCTCCCCCTCCACATGTTTGTGTGAATGAACAGTGGGCAGGACCAAGCAGCTGGGGCAGAGGTGAAGTTTGAGGTGAAATTTGCACTACTGAGCTTCAGATATTTATTTTGGTGGTACAGGACTGTGCACAGCCTTGAGAGACTGTGTATTTTTGCTTTGCTATAGAGCTCCAGGGAAACTGGTATTTTAATGCTGATCCATGATACACCAATGTGTTGCTTTTCACTGGGAGAAGCTGATGATTTACTCATAGGCTTTCATCCTGATTACAGAGTTGGCTTTTAAAAGTATGTTGGCTTTTAACTACTATGTTTTATATTTTTTGGTATTAAGTTCTTGATTCTTAGTAATTAATGCTAAGAGCATACACCCTGCTTTAAATTAATTCAATTTGTCCAATGTTATGCTTATTAGACAGTGGAGAAAGCATGTTTAAAATTATGCACTACTTCATCAAAAATCTGTTTCCCAGCAGAATTATGTCTGTTTTAAAAGAATTTCTCATTTACAAAGCTAGCTCAGGTTGGGATATTAAATGTAGTTAGAGGAGCTGAGGCACTCAGGTTTGTGGTGTCAGGACTACAAAATCAAACACTGACATTTTAATCAAGGGGCAAACTACAATAATATTATTAAACATATAAATTTAGCTAAGTCTGAGATATCATTTAACGCAGTGGATTGTAATGCACTGAAAATGCCAGGCAGGCTCTTTGGGCTTGCTAAGGGCAGTGGGGAAGGTGAGAACAAATCACTGGCATTTTTCTATTTCAAGGCACGTACTTTCTCTCTGCATGTATGGAAGAGTTTGTGTTCTACATGTACTTAAGGAAAATTGCATTTCAGGAAGAAAAGGATTTGGGCTTTTTAAACTTTTCAGTGTTCTGGACGTTTGAGTGGTTTAAAATACTCCTATGTTTAAAAAAAATAGGTAATAAGCATTTTTCAGAAGGAAAATATTTATTATGTCACTTTCTGTGAGACAAGAAATGAGCTAGTGTCAAGTCAGGGAGTGGAAGTCGTGTACGTTTTACATCTATTTGTAAGGAAGGTATAAAAGGTAGAAATTTTCTACAATTAGAATAATTATGAAACAGAAAATGATGGTTTCAGCTTTCTTTCTCAGCTTGTGCACCTGCTGCAGAATTTAAAGTGTGTTTGTGCCTGTTCAGATTGATGTTTCTCAAATTAATAGCAATCTCTTCAATTCCCTCATAACTTGGAACCTGTTTTGTGAGTTTACATAAAATCCTCTTATGGCATTTGGAATTTGGAGAGCCTGGCTATCTGTGATGACAGTCTTCTCTTATCATGACAACCTGAGAATTCACTACCTGTGTTTTTCTCTCCAAGCAATAACAGAATGAACATTTTGCATATTTGATTCTGTTTGAGAAAAGCTGTTACAGTTACCCTCATGACATTAGATGTGTGACTTAAACTTTTAGGTAAAGATTTGTTACAGAGAAGCAAAGCTTAAAGTTGTCAGGAAGTTTTAATGAAAACTGATTTTTCCCCAGGACATTTTAAATATAAATATGATATGGTAAACAGATAATGATGTGTCATATTCTTTATCAAAAGCAAAACAGACAAAATGTGAGAAGAGTCAACAGTCTGTAGATTCAATTTCACTGTTCTTAACTGTTCATCAATGTGTTTGCATTAGTTCTGTTGTGTGAGTGATAGGTAGACTTAAATGATATTTAAAGATCTGGAACACTAATTTCCTTGGCTTTGCTCTGCATCAAACAGGGAGGATGGTGAAGGAAAGTTATTTTGTTGGGAGGAATTAGTGATATTTCACAATCTGACAATTTTTGCGCTAAGGTTTCCTACTGCAAAGTAGACTCTCAGTAGCTTTGTGAATTAAGGCAGAGAAGTATCCAATGATGTTGACATTGTTAATTAGCAATAGTGAGGACAATCACTCAGGCTGGAAGTCTCAGTTGAAAATACCTGATTTAATAATGTTAGTTCCACCTGCTGTGCCTGCAAATGTATTCCTCAAAACTTGTGGAGTGTATTCCCATCCCAAGTCTGGCCCTGACCCTGAGCTCTGTGGAAACTGAACAGCTCTGACAAGATCCAGTAGGACCAGTTGGTTTTATCTGACTTATGTCTAAAGCAACTGACTCACATTTTTCAGATACATTGATGCAGGATATGTAAGAAGGGGAAAACATGGATGCAGGTAAAAATAGTAGCAAATCAAGGATGCTTTCCCTACCCTTGCTTGTTAATTTGACAAAGCTTGGCAGGTAGCCAAGCTATGTCTCTGAAGTTGTCTTTTAGCATCACTCTGTAGTAGACTAAAATAGGCAGATGCTTTTAAGTAGTACACTAGTTTTCTGCATTCTTGGTTCTCTCCTTCACCCTGCTTTCTTAAGTTTCCTTTTGAACAGTTGTTTATTTGAACTGTTCCTTTACATCCCCCCCTATGTTGTGTGAATAAAGTGAGGTAAAAGTAGAAGGAAACAAAATTACTATAAAGCAAATTTCTTCCAAGTCAAAAACACCATAAAGAAATTTCATCTTTCCCTCAATTCTGAGCAGTGATGGCTTTATTTGATTTCTTGTTTCTTACAATTTTTTCTCCTCTAATACCTACTGCCTGGCAGAAAGTCCCTACATTCTTTCTTATGTACTCTGGAACAGACTGTCAGAAATGTGACTTGGGTGAAAGTACGCTGCATCTTTCTTGTTTATAGTCCTTGAACTGTGAAAACCCAGAAATACTCATTTGATGGAGGACCTTGTGCCAGGTAGGCAGAGTTTTAGGGCTGCAGGTACAAAAATGCCTCTTGGATTTGCTGACTGAGAGAATGAATTTCTCCTTGTGGTTTATTCAGTGACGATCATTGTCTGCAGTCATTGTTCAAAACTGTCACTTCAGAAACAGACCTTGCTAGAAAGATGTTGCCATTTAATCCTTCTTAATTATTTTAATACTTGGGAAGTGATTTTCCTGATTTCCACCACTTCCATTGAAAGATGGGAATTAGAAGCTCTCTTAAGGAAGAATGTAATTCTAATTAAATTGCAGAGGTGGCTACTTCACTTTCAAATTGAAACAGGGAAATAGGTCACAGGGTTGTAGCAGTGCAGTAAAAGCAGTGAAACCAGTGTTTCTCTTCAGGGTAGCAAGTATCAAACTGCTGCATTTTAAGGCAAAGCAGAAAGACCAGTCAGAAGCATCAATGTTTTCTTTTCTTCCCTCTCTGCATTTTAGGTGATGGTTGCAGAAGCATTGGATATTTCCAGGGAAACATACTTTGCAATTCTGATGGACAGAGCCTGCAATGGACCTGTCATGGTTGGCAGTCCACAGGGTGGTGTGGACATAGAAGAAGTTGCAGTAACTAGCCCAGAACTTATCTTTAAGGTACTGGAATAATGTTCTGCAATAACATTTTTCTCTGTCAGTTATCCAAAAGAATATTTTCCCCCCTTTCTCCTCCCATTTTTCCTTCTTCCCTGTAAAAAGGAGACAAGAAGAACCATAAAAATAGTGTTTCATCAAATACAGGATCATACCTGTCATCTAGTAAATGAAGCATATTTAACATCTGATTTTACTAGAATTTTTCAATTAGAAAAAGATCTTAAACCTGGCTGTTATGTGATATGTTAAACTTAATATCTGAAATGTTTTATGAGTGAATTTTACTTTCAGGAAGGTACACTGTTTTTTCACAGGTGGGTTGGTGCCAATGCACTTATTGTTTCTGTGGCTGTTTTTCTCTAATTGACAGAGTTGTTAATTATTTTTTTGTACCTGCAAGACTTTTGCATCTGAAATACAACTGTTGTAATTGCTTTCTTAATGATGACTACACTGAAGTATTTTTTAAGTTACTGTGGCATGATAATGAGTAGACAAGCTATTCAGCTGAGAAAATAATTGATACTATCAAGTATAATTATTCAAAAAATTGTAAAAATATTTAATGTGCACTTAAAAAAATAATATAAACTTCACGGTGTTACTGGCCAGTGACACTCATTGCCTTGAAAATATTCCAGAATATGTCATAAAAATTAACAGACTAAATATTCGTCAATGCCATCTGTACAGTAATTAAAAGTGAAAACTGGTGTCACATTCTCCTGTCAGCATGCCACCCTGAAGAATTATATATTTTTTGGAAGGACTGTTTCATAGTCAGTGTGGTAATTATAACATCCCCTATAGGCAGCTGCTATAGCCTCAGTCTCAGGGAGCCTTGGCAAACAGCCAGGCTTTAATTACTAATTTGCACATGTACACTAAGTGTTTTCCTTTTGAAGCTATAACCCTCCATTCTGATTGAATATTTAGTTATATTCATGCATGTTACTGTTGCAGGAGGAAATAGATATTTTTGAAGGCATAAAGGATCATCAGGCATTGCAGATGGCAAAAAATTTGGGATTCCAAGGACCTTTGCAGCAGCAGGTAACTTGACTCCCCTCCCTGGCTTTAGGCTGAGGGCATTTAAAACATTTTTAAATGTTTTCCAATAGGAAAGGCCACTTGGAAAGGCCAAGTGTCCATTAAATCGGAATAATTTTGACATTCTAAATACTAAATTGCTCTATGTAATTGTCATTAGGCTTTAGCATTTTGAATAAGCTCCTTCTGGTTTTAAAGTGTGAGTCCCTTCTCTTTATAGCAGTTGATGGCAGCATGCTGTTTCCCCATGTGGGATTCCTTTGTTTTCACTGGAATTCCACTGGAGCTCTGTAAATGGCATGGGTAGAGCTGGTTTTGAAAATTAGCCCTTAAAATAAGGAGAAATAAAAGTGTATCTGGCTTTGTGATTGGAACCTTTTAAATTTTTTTTATTCTTCAACTCAAAAACAAAAGGCTGCCAGCATGTTGCATTTTCAGTATCTCTTTTCTGTACATATATATTTTGAATATATATATTTGCCTATGTTCATCATTTTGGACAGAAGAGAAAAGAGCTCATTTAAGCTGGCCTGGTTTTTACTGCATTATGAAACTCATTTTTGTAGAAGTCCTTTATTTTTAATTCAGCAGTTTTAATTCTTTTCTATCCTAACATGCAATTAACAAATGCATAATGATTAAGTTGATTAACACACATTTGAAGATTTAGCTGTATATATAATGAGGAGGAATGATTATGTAGAACCTTTCAACCCTTGAAGAGTTCTGGTACTTAATAATTAACAGCAAATATGTATGGACTTTTAAACAACACATTTAAATAATGCTGCTGGAATGCATTTCTTCCCTCATGTAGTCAACTAAAAGGAATTTACTGAAGCACAGGGACATCCTTTTTATCCAGACAAATCCTGGTATTTACTTATACATTCTCTAGTTCTAGGCTGGGATTTTCTGCTTGAAGAGGCTCAGTTCTTACAGACCCTGAGAAAGGGAAGCGTTGACATTAAGCTGCCTGATTCAGAGAGGTGCTGAAAGATGGAGCAGCCTTTAATAAAAGTGAAGTGATTCTGGTGTTCTGGTGCCATTGCAGGGAGCACTGCAGCAGCAGCAGCAGCTTTCCAGGTGGCCCAGAGCCAGTGTGGGGTCATGGTGGTGCTGCCTCCCCAGTGTCACTGCTGAGAGCTCCCCCTGTGCTCTTGGGGCGTTTGTCAGCCTGAGGGTTTGTGCCAAGGAAGCTGCTGCACATTTACAACTGATGGGTTTTTTAGGGTCAAACCCACTGAGAATGCTGTGATAACTCTTGAGGAGGGCAGGCTTCCAAAGGAATTTGTGCTGCTTCCCAACTGTGAGTCTTAAAGAATCTTATCACAGATTAATGTAGGTTGGAAGGGACCTTAAAGAACATCCAGTTTCAACCACCCTGCCCTGGGCAGAGGCACCTTCCCCTAGATCAGGTCACTCAAACCCCATCCAGCCTAGGCTGGAACACTTCCAGGAATGGGGACTCCACAACCTCTCTGGGCAGAACTGGGATTGGGGTTGAGTCTTTCCACTTGTAATGTTTTCTTTTTCATGACTGACCTCATAGGGGAAATCTGACTTATGCTTTCTTTGTTCTAATTCATTTCACTTATCAGGAGAGGTCCCAAGTATTTTTTGGGTTGTGTACTTCAGTTAGCTAATCATTAATGAGAGGGAAAAAATTGAGTGGTTTTTTATTAGTGCACTTCATCTGCAAACTTATTTCAGCTAATAGGTTCACAGTGTGTAATGAACCAGAGGGATTTTTTAATACACATTCATGTTGCTGTTTTTAAGTAGTTCTATTAGTGGAAAAATATTGAAAGAACAAAAGACTTGGAAATTAGTAGTCAGTGGTGATATTTTCAGCCATGGAATCAGGCATGGGGATAGATGGTGAGGAGTAGTAGGGAATGAGCAAGAGTGTCATGTAATGAGTAAACAAGCAGGCTTCAGATGTGAGTTCTTCAAGAAAAGAATTTCAGACTGACATAGGAAGGAGAAATAGATATTTTTTTTTGAAGTCACCAGAGAGCACAAACTACTTTGTGGTTGGTGACTTTAGACTGATTAATGAGAATGCAACTCAGATCTTGGTGTACCAGAGAACATTTCATTATGCTGGTGCCTTCAGTCACTTCCCAAATTAAACTTTTCATAGTAATTGCACTGTCTATTTTGTACAAAATCTCCAGTTTGTATAGTCTTTAAATGCACATTTACTAAATCTTACACAGTATCATAATCCTGCACTGTAACAGCACAAGTGACTGTATGAATATGGTTAAGAAAACAGAAATAAAAGCAGTAATTATCTAGAATTACTGTGCAATGTAATACTTTAAAAATAATCGATAATGGTCTACCTTTGCCTTGCGAACATGAACTCTTATTTTTCTGTGTGGTAATTGTAAATCATTTGATCACATTTAGGCAGCGGATCAAATTAAGAAGCTGTATAATCTTTTCTTGGAAATTGATGCCACTCAGGTTGAAGTCAATCCCTTTGGTGAAACTCCAGAAGGGCAAGGTAAGAAACTGAAGGAAACAAATGAATGCATTATAATTCTTTATTAATGCAAACTATAAATTAAATTGCATAGAAGGATGTAGCAGCAGCTTTGCATTTATTTCATTTTGTAATGTAATTTAAACAATATTCATAAATATTCCCTTGGCAGATTTTGTATTTCAATACCTTTTGTTGTTTCATCCAAATACTGGAAGTATTGGCTTCTACATGTTCTGCTTGGTGAGAGACAGGAACATTTTCTGCTCTTCTGTTCATGGTCAAAGTTGGGGTTTTCTTGGTTTTGTTCTGTAGAGGTTTTTTTGGGGGTTTTTTTTGTGTGTATGTTGATGCTGCTAGAATTACTGAGATTGTGTGGAAAGAAACTTGTTCTTTTATGTCTGCATTCATAGGGATAATTAAAACTTTAAAGTGCATGACTTGCAGTCTACTAGAGCACAGGACAAATTTCAGCTGAAACAGACACTTGGCCACATCCTTTGGGAAGAAGAAGGGTCATTGATCTTCCTGCACCATGACTACAGGGCTGAGGAGGTGTAGGGTAAAACTGAGGAGCTGAATTAGCTCTCACCTCATTGTAACAGTTGGTATTCCAGCTGAAACCTTTCCTTCCAGTTGGTATTTTTGTCCAAGTAACTTGGACAAAGGTGAAGAGCAGAGGAGCTAAAGGTACCTGTAGAACATTGAAATAAGGGTAAGGCTGATCCAGGGGGATCACAGTTACCTCCTCGCTGTTCCATTTCACTGAGGTGCTGAAGCTTGTTTGGTGGGTACCAAGAGGAGAAATTGGTGTGCAAGAAGAGACAAGTGAGGGAGAGGGCAGAAAGTATGAGAAGAAATAAAATGTGGCCCTTAAAGATTGGAAAGGGCCATGGTGGCACTCACCTTGCATCCTTGCTGGAGGTGACTCTGTGGAAATACAGATTTGGATGAGTTACCAAGTTAGCTCTCCTGGAATGACCGTGCATATTTAGTGAGCAGGGCTTAATCTGAGGCATGGTAAGAGTCTTTGTGCTGTTTTCTCCGAGGTTTTTCCCCATGTGGTTTGCATCCAGGAAGCTGAGGAGCAGAAATAGAGTGGGTTTCAAGCTCTGCTCACAGAAATGCACAGGAGTCTTCCTGTGCTTATTCCTTTTTTGCTAGCAGTTTCTCCATCTGAAATGTCTTTAAAGAAGAATAAAGATAAAACAAATGGAAGAACATTTGAGTAGCTTAATGCAGCTCTTCCTAATGACAAAATAGAAGTCTCTGTATGAAGCCCATGATTCTTGTCAAAGTAATGGATAAGATGGATTTACTTCTTGCTGTGTTTTGTGTTCATCACTTGTGTGGATTTCCATCAGGTTGTATGTATTTCCTTGTTTAATATCCTAGCAAATTATTTGTTAACACTAATGGGTCAGAAGCCTGGAACTTCCCCTTTTTTTTGTTGTTTATTTGTTTTTGTTTTGTTTCCTCTCAGTGTAAACTGTTGAATTGGCAGATGACAAAAATCCTACACTGCTAACTAAAACAACAGTACTTCATGAATATGTGTTGGAGCATTGTTTGATATTTGTTTGGAAGAAAAATCCATTTGTATAGTCTATCATACATATAACAATGTGCTTTAGATAGTGAAAATGGTTTGATAAATATTAATACATGTTTTTGCTTCTACTTTGTACAGCATGGCCTTTGTTAAAGATGAATGTTCTGTAGAAATGAGTTTCTATTGATGTGACATGGAGGATGTTTGGGTGTAATGTAAACAACTCTGAAACTGCAGTTGTACTGTAGCTTTGAGTGGATTTAGCAAATTTGGGCACCTGAAAGCTTGAAAAGGAAAAAATGTCTTATTTCATTGCTAAAAAATAAATTAAAGCAGCATTTGAAGCATATTAGAAATTGCAGATATTTCTGCTTTTGCACATTCCCACATGATGATTGACCAGGTAAGATCTGGACTCTTCCAAGAGATTTATTATGTACACTCATGAATAATTTCTGAAACTGCAGTCACCAAAGTGGAATTTGATAGCTGTAATTTAATCTGTTATCAGTTACAAGTCAAATATTAATTTTTTTTTTTTAAATCAACATCAAAAAACCAAAACCCAATGCAAATCAAGATATACAGCTGAGACTCTCCTACTTGTGTAAGTGTTTTATTTGCTGTTTCCTTAGCTATTTTTTCCTAAGTTGAGAAACTATATGTTGAACAGAGTTACATTTCCACCAGACTAAAATTGTCTTCTTAATTGTCATTGACCTCCAGATGTGTGCAATGCTCAAGAACACGTGCACAGTACCATGGGCATGTCCCAGTGGCAATGTGAATAAAAAACACCAGCAGATAGGAAAACTATTAGATTTTTGTGGACACAGCATTTAAAAGCACTTAGATTTGATTGGTTTGTCTTGAGAAATCAATTATACTTAAGTCAGTAATTATAATCTGAACATAGTACAAGGGAAATTACTTGCATAGTAATATGATAAGTATAGAGTCTTACATTTGCTTAGAACATTTTAATCTAATGAGGCATTTGCCTATGCAAACCCATAGAAATAATGAGTCAGAAAATAGGCAAATAGCACTCTACAGGCATTTCTGCTGCTGCTGTGTTTATGGGAATACTGGGCCTGCTGGCCCAGTTCTTTGTATCTTTTATTTCATGTAGTCAGATTTAGCAACTTCTTAATTTGTTTTTGTAACCATAGTGGATGTTGATATCAATGAGAAGGTTTGTATTTACTTTCCTAATTTTCTTTATTTAAAAGTAATGTTTTGGTCATTTTTAATATATTTGGTTTCAGAGTTTTTAAGCTCTTTAATGAAATAATGCATGTATAGTTAATAACATCAGGAATGTCAAAATATGGCTAAGGAAAGCATTTTGTTTTGCTCATCTCTGAATGACTGCATGGCTTTGGGTTGGTGTTGCCTGTTATATCTGTTATTGTTTCAAAATATGGAAAGTAAACTCTCCTGTGTCATTGCTGCAGCCCACCTGTCCAAATGACAAAAACTGCCCTCCTAACATACAAGATCTTTGTTTGCAGCAAACACAGAAAACCTTCCTGTGTGCTGTGGAGATCTTGTTGTGCCTTTTCTCAGCAGAGGATTTATGGAGAACCTGTCCTTTCCTACTGGACCCAGTGCTGGAAGTTCAGCTGCTCCTGTGCTGGCGGCAGCATCATTCCCAAATTCCCAAAGCAGCCTCCCCTCTCTGCTGGAGGATCTGCAGTATTTCAGGAGCTCTGGCTAACTGTAAACTCTAAATTCCTGAATGTTGTTTTATTCTCTCCTCCAGTTGTTTGCTTCGATGCCAAGATAAACTTTGATGACAACGCAGAATTTAGGCAAAGAGAAATATTTGCCATGGATGACAAGTCTGAAAATGAGCCCATAGAGAATGAAGCTGCCAAATATGACTTAAAATATATAGGACTGGATGGAAACATTGCTTGCTTTGGTAAGAACAAATACATCCAAAAGACATTTGAAAACAAATTTATGCTTGTTCAGTGTAGAGACTTTGTTTACATCTGACATTCAGGTCACCCTTTACAGAATTTCAGTTTGTTTTACTGAGTGTTTCTGCAGTTTTTCTGTCCTTCCACAAGTTCTTGCAGGAATGAAACTAAAATTGTGTGCAAACTGTGCTGATGGCCAGAGCACACAAGCAGTGCTGTCAGAGAGAAGGCAGGCTAAGCCTTAAAAACTCAATTTCTGGCTTTGTAATCTGATGTAATTGGTCTTTCCAGTAATTAAAACAAAATAAGAAAAGTCATCAAAACCTAATCATTAATTTAAAAAAATAAGAGTGTGTTAGTCAAAAGGCACTTGAAAAATATGTTTTTATAAAGGTGACATTCCCAGTTACAATTGAATATTAAACTCTATTTCCCTTTAAGGAAAGCTGGCTGCTAAAGGATCTGCTTAGAAATGGCAATTTTTTATTTTCCTAAAGTTTCTATAGAACAGAAATTACTCTGCTGTTTAGAAGAGATAAGTAGAAAAATCAGCTGTGCTCTAAATAATTTTATTTTGTACAAATTCTTTTAGCCAATGCAATATTTTATTATTAATCTAATTGAAGTAGGTAATTTTTTTTACTTGGTGAGAAAATGCCCAGCATTTACATTGGCTGAGATATATTGGCAAATCTACGAGATTCTGATCATGTGTTGCAGTTGATTCAGTAAGTGGCAGTGAGACTTCAATCTCAATTTGAAAAACAACCAAAAGATCCCAAAACCCAAATAATAATTGCCAACATTATGCCATGTTTGTAGTGGTCTGTATTCTGGTTGACGCAGGAGCATTTGTCCAATAGGAGCAACATAAAGGGGACACATAATTCTCATCGCTTTTCCCAGTTTAGATCTTCCTATCCATGGAAATGCTTCTAGACCAGTGCAAATCTGAAATAAGATGTTTCAGGAACATCTGAGGTCTGTCCCCAAAATGAGTTATCTGTGATGCAGTAATACAAAACATCCACTGCTATCAGAGTGATGGGAGGGGAGCTTAAAGAGTCAATTTGTCCTTCACTGTTTCAAGAAGTTTTTATGTCTCTTTAATAAAATCAGAAGGTTCTGCATTGCCACAATTATTATTCCAGTGCTCATACATGCTTAAAGGAAGGTGAACATCTAAGCCCTAAAAAAACTTTATGTTGGTGTGTTTGCACCAGATTTTGAATTATTTGTTGCATTGGATGTCCTTGGATAGCTACTAGTATTTAGAAATAGCTGTGTAACATTTTGAGCCATGTTCTGGGGTTGTGCTGATACATTTGAAGCCTTTTCACAAATCTTATCTGTGTGAATTATAAGCACTTTGATGTTTGCAATTACAGTCAATGGAGCTGGACTGGCAATGGCAACCTGTGATATAATATCCCTGAATGGTGGAAAGCCAGCCAACTTCTTGGATCTGGGTGGAGGTGTGAAGGAAGCACAAGTCTATCAAGCATTCAAACTGCTGACTGCTGATCCCAAGGTAAAAATGTTGGGTTTGGACTGGGAGCTTCCCTGTGCAGCAACAGGGCTGAGCAGGACCATGAATAGTTCACAGAAAAACCCAGATCAAGGTGGGAATACTGAGGGTGAGTTCCTAATAGGCTGATCTGGGAGGAAAATCAATTCAATATGAACCATTGGACAGATTTTTCAGCTCCTGATGCATACTCAGGTTTGCTGGTGAGTTGTGAGTGGGAGCTTTCTCAAGGCAGTTCAGCACAGGAGTGCAGGTGTGCTAATGCTGGATTGCAGTGCTGAACTCAAGGCACCTCACTCCTGAAATGGAATTTGTGAGACGTAGATGCTTAAAATAGCATTCCTAATAATGTAGTACTACAATAGACTGAGGAGAAAAATGGGAAAATTAAGTAAATAGCTAATTCCAAGGGGTGATTTGTACTCTTTTAAACTCAAGGTTTCTAAAATATCTGACTCTGCACTGCAGGATAATCTGTATTTAATTAACATTCCCAGGCTGGAACGTTCTGACACTTCCTTTTGCAGATGGAGCTGCAGTTGCTCTTTTCTCTTTTGAACAAGAGAAGAAGACATTAGTCTGTGTGTACTGAGTAGAAGTTATTTCTAGAGATGTGTGTTGAGGTCACTGGTCTCCTCTGCAGGCAGAACTGGAGTATCTGCTGAGAGAATATTGATCAGGCGTGGGCTCTGGAGCAGTGCCAGCTGCCCATCCTGCCAACGTGCAGCTCTGCTTTTGTGTGCAGCCAGCGCTTCCTTGCTGCTGATATTTTTACTAACAGGAATCTGTTGGAGGGCTTTGATCATCTTTCCCATCTCCTGCACGTAAGCATCACAGCTGAAGCCCCTATTTCAACATATTGCTTCTTTTGTGGATCTGGCTTCATCCCCTTTATCTCATGTTTGCTGTGATTCCAGTCATTTTCCTCATGTTCATTGTGATGTGATATTGGCTTCTAAAGGCCACCTTCCTGTGACAATTACATTGCTCTAATTGTATGCTCTGTGCAGCAGAAAGTGACAAAATGCTGTGGCTTTTCAAATAGAGGTGGGTATTGTTTGCAGCAACATTTCAAGGCAAAATTAGGAAGAAAATTTACAGTACAAAATAAGCACAGGTCAACTTTATACTGTAAGCTCTTTGCAGTTGCAACTCTCCCTGCATATTTTATAAGTACCTGGTTCCTTGATTTCTCAAGTGTTTGTTGTTTGAGTTGTTTGAGTTGTTCTGCAGTGTTTGCTTGGTGTGATGATCTGGGTTTGCCTGAGATGTAATTTAGTTCTGAAACTTGTGTTAGTGGTAGAGAAGCAGGTGCAGTAAGGTCTCAGATACACAACTTAGCTGGTGATTATCACTGTGCTAAGTAGTTTGTACTGTCTGCTGCAGCACAAACAGCAGGTATTAATTTTGGTGATGAAGCTGACTGAGTTTAAACAATTTTAAAACAAAAAGGCATTCTAGCAGCTCTCAGCTATAGAACATCTGCGTGCCCAACATTTGACTTGTGTTATATCCTTCTATTACCCATTCTGATTATATGTTACTGCTTAACTATTTCCAACTGCATGCACCAGGGTTAGGGGAGCTCTGCTACTGAGAGAAAGCAAAAGGGAACATGGAAAGGACCTGAATTAAGCATTTATGCTGGGGCTGTGCCATTCCTGGCATTGACTGGCTGAAGATGCAGAAGGCAAAACATTTCATGCTTTATTTCATTCTGTTCAGAAAATACAGCAAATGTCTGTTATTTCTTCTCCTGATACACCATGTCCATTAGCTCACTAATATATAATCAGAAAATTGGATGAATCCTCTCTTTTCTTAACTAATGGTAGGGTTTCAGTCCCAAGAGTCTCTGTAGCTAATGCAGCATTTACAGGTTGTATCTGGTCAGTCATTTCCCTGTGGCCTTTAACTTGATTCCCATCTGGTTTGATAAGATAAAAATTTGTTCTTGGGAACTTGAGGTTCAGTTAATTTTTGTAAATATCCAAATGTCTGGAGACTAAAGAAATAAACAAAAAAAAAAGTTCTCAGGGCTGTAATATGGAGAATTGCTGGTTTTTAATTGTGCTGGCAGAGTTAAGGACATTGGAGAAGATGAAATCTTCCAGAAGGAAAGGTTCAACTGCACTCTGAAAAAGATCTTTTTCTCCCTCTTTAGTTGTCTTTAAAATGACAAAAAAACCCAAACAAACAAACCAAAAAACCACACAACCCTTCCTCTCCCTCAGACAAAGAAAATAAACAAATCAAGGTAAGCCATGATTTGATTTAGTGAAACAGAGGATATTGTTTTTTGGGAAAAGTGAAGATCTGGGTTGGTTTGCTGCTGGTTTAATCTGTCAGCTGTCAGTGTCTATAATTCTTGGGGAAAAAGAAAATATTGTATGGGGTTTTGTTGCAAAAGGTGATCCACTGGCTTTTGGATGGAAATGCTGTCCCTGGAGCCAGTGACCCTTTTTACACTCTGCTGGTCTTGTTTGCTGTCTGCCATATCCAATACTTCCTAGGTTAGACAGGTCATTGCAATGGTTCTGAATTCCTTTCTATTCACTGTCTAAATTCCAATTGCTTTTTTTCTTTCTTTTTTCTTTTCCTTCTTCCTGCCTGTCTTATTTCTATAAGTTGGCGCTGTGCATCTGCTCTGGTAGAAAATGTACAGTCTTCCCTGTTTTTAGATACTAGCAGGAAAGGGAAAGATGGCTCAATTCTGGCAGTTCAGGCTGCTGGGAGACACTGCAGGAGCTTCATTTATCCCCCTTTGTCCCACAGTGAAGTGGAAGTGGTTGTTGCCTTTGGTGTTTCTGAGGTTCTGGGTGGTGCCTGGCTTTCCCTTGCATGTGTGAATTCCTGCTCCAGGCATCCCCACAAAGTTCTCATCTGTGAGCACTCTCACATCCTTGTCAAGCTCCACAGGTGCTTGTTTTTGTTCATGCTGAAGACCTGGTTACCATATGATGACTCTTTGTAGGATTCAGCAAGGTTTTTTGGAAAGGCTAAAGCTGAAAGAAGTATCTGCTCTTTCCTGGATCTCCGTGGGCTGCAGAGGAATCTTGGCCCTGGCACCTGGGGCAGTTCCTGCCCTTCCTCCTTCACTGCAGGGCTGTTCCTCTCCTATTCTCAGTCCTCTCTCCAGCTGCTGTTTTGCAGTTTTCCTTGCCCTTCTTAACTCTGTTATCCCAGAGGTGATGCCACTGTCCCTGATGGGCTCAGGCTCCATTGCAGAGCTGATGGCTCCATCAGACATGGGAAGCTCCTGGCAGCTGCTCACAGAAGCCACCCTGCTACCAGAATCTGGCCTCACAAACTCACACAAAAGCCAACTTAGCTGTAAGCAGGTTTATTTTACCATCAGCACACTCTAGTCCTGATCTTGGCAGTGGAGTCCTATTAGAAAGTGTCACTGAAACACAGGCAGCTAAAGGCCAACATGGTTTGTTGTTCTTTTTCTCCTTTTCCCACTAAAGTTGCCTTTTTGAAGCCTGTCATTGATGATATGACTAAAGACTCACCAAAGCAATCGATGTTGACAACTGTTGGCTTGTTATTTAGGCAAAGTAGTATTGACAGAAAGACAAACGTTTCTCAGGAGAAACTATTCCATATTGACATCTGTTAGCTCATATCCAGGGAATAATTAATATCAAACCCACACAAGACTTCATTTTTTTTTTCTTAAGCAATCATCTAGTCCAAATTCAGATTATTGTCTTAATTATATGGACTAGACAATCATTCCTGTCACCTTGCTTTACCTGTTCATGTTCAGATGTATCTCTGTGCCCACACATAATTGGCACTGATGTGTTTCACTGCTGTGTGTCAGGCAGAGGTTTTGGGGTTTTATTTTCCAGGCACCTGAGAGAGTGACCAGAATTCTGAAAGAGGATATCATTAAACCATAACTTTGCAATTCACTTCTTTCCCAGCTGTGTTTGGTGTGAAAATAATACAGTTTATACATCCTTATTATACAAGACATTTTTATCACCAGCTTATCCTTTTGGCTTCAGGGATTTTTAGCATTAACTGTCTTAACATTTGCAGTCTGTTACGTGGCAACAGAAGGGATAACATTATACTAAGAGGGAAAATTTGGGATATTCTTTTCTTAGATTTCAGAAATAAAAATAAAATTGCCATGTGTAATGAATTTGGTCTTTATTTTGGGTAATTAATTTAAAATTGAGTGAGCTAGCTCAGCTCAGACCATTCAAAACATCTGAAATCATTCAGGCAGATTGGGGTGTAGTAACTGTATTTGGGTGGTTCTGGACTGTTTGCTCTCACTCTGCAGCTTTGAACAATGACCTGCTCAAGGGGAAAGCTTTAAAAATGCAAGAATTCCAAATGCCACATTTCTGTGATAGGGAATTCCTCATGCTTAGAGCATACGCTGGCTGTGGGCAGTTTGCTGCATTTCACTGATTGTCAGCAGTGGATTTCTCAGTGTTACAATAATACAAACACATAAATCAGTAGGAACAGATAACCTTCCCTATCACACATGCAGCATGTGTCATGGGCATATAATTTTGGAGAAAAAAGGAAAATGTAAGATACAGTTGCAGACATAAAATAGAGTGTTAGCACTGAATTTGTTTAAATTGTCAGATTTTGTGTCATTTCAGAACCCTGTTCTTACAGCCTCATTAGGAATCTCTTTGCTTTCTTATTCACATACCATGCACCCTTTACACACTTCATTAGCCAGCTCTTCTTTGCACAGCATGGAAATTCTTTACACCTTGTGTAAAGAAGAAGGTGAAGCATCATGCTGTGGTTTGGGGACTCCAAACTCTGTGGCTGAGGAGCTGCTCCAGTGCACAATGCCTGTGTGCTGCACTGCTCTGCACTGTTCAGCACAGAGCAGATGTGCTCTGTTAACCCCCTCATCTGCCATCTACAAAGATTGATCAAAAACTAAATAGTTTGGTAAAGAAGTTAAGTGCTATGAAAATCATAAAAGTTATCACTGATGCTCACTGCTTATTACTGAGCCCCCTCCTCCAGGCAGTTTAGTGCTCAGCACTGGTTTTGTAGAAGTACAATATTAAATTTTTAAAAAGAAAATCATAATAAATTAACCTGTTGTATTTTTTGCTAGAAATTTTGACATTTCTGTAGGATGTTGTCTAATCAATCATTGAAAAATTCCACATAATTTTTGGAATCTGGATCTTGCTACATCATCTTATTATTATCTCCTATTAGCACAATAGAGGGGCCATTTGTCTTGAGGGGGAATAAACAGGTAGCTAGAGAGCAACCTTTTCTCTGATTTAAAATATACAAATAATTCAGGGGTTGAAAGAGGAATCAGACACACAAAGGTGAAGGAGCCTGCAGTTAACCTGAGCAATCTGCCTGGTGGTACAGGTCAGTGACTGCCTCAGGCAGGAAATAAGGGTTAAGAGCAGCAAAGAAATGTGGCTGTACAGGGTAGCTGTTCTCAAAATACTGCAGCCAAAAAAGGTATTTGAGTCCTACAGCAGTTTATTTTGGGAATTTAGACACTATCCAGCACCACAAGGTTTTAAAGGCTAGCTAAACAAGCAATTATCCAGGAAATTTCAGGGAGAGTTGATCCTGCCTTGGAGCCAGCGAATGGTCTGGAGCTTCCTTTCTGTGTTTCAGAGAGGAAACATAAACATAAAGGTGTAAAACTGTGACTGATAATTCTGTAAGAGCAATGATGTCTTGACTCTGAAAGTTTAAGATTATTCTCACAAAATGACAGTTTGTGGGGGTACAAAATACCTATTAGGGCACGGAAATGTCTTGAAAAGGTGCATAAAGTTCACAAAAGCATATTGTGGTTTTTGTCTCAGAAATTTGTACAAGTATTTTGCCTTTAGACAATTGAGCAGGTCATGGTTCTCTTAAAGATACTGTACGTTTTGAGTTTATAAGAGTAATTTAGGAATTTCCCCACATTTTTTATTAGCTCTGCATTGGTGAGAAAATACAGACTGATAGAACTATAGCAAAGATTCTTTTCTAATGTGCCTTTTCAGTATTGCAGAATTAATATGAAATGACTATTCATCTTTTAAAACACTTAAAATATTGAAAAGTCATTCTTTCATTTCACTGAGGCACTTTTACAGACTGATAGCATATTGACAATATTTATGAAAATGAGAGGACAATTATGCATTTAAAATGCATAATTGAATTGTCTTGATTTATAACCAAAAGTAAAATATTTTTCAAGAGCATGTGTAGTATTGAGTCCTAAGTAATTGATATGTAAATATACTTGAACATGAATCTGTCATTATTTATGGGCACTGACAAGTTGAATGCCTTTTGGCATTTTATAGTAGGCTATAATGAATCCTAAAAACTGGATATGAAAATAAAATTCCTAAGCAAGAGGAAAACTTGTAGTGATTTTGTAATTGCTTCCTTTGTGGCAGGAATGTTTTCATAAATGGTAAATGCTGGCAAATTTGTGGAAGAACCACGACACAAACTGAGCTGGTGGGTTTGGATGGAACTTGGAGTGTTTGTGTGCTAATTATCCTCTCTGGAGTGTTGTATTCTGACGGTGCTCACAGGAGTCCCAGGATGAGGGAAGAGATGAGGATCTGACTCCATGTTTCAGAAGGCTGATTTATTATTTTATCATATATATTATATTAAAACTATACTAAAAGAATAGAAGAAAGGATTTCATCGGAAGCCTAGCTAAGAATAGAAAAAGAAGAAGAATGATAACAAAAGCTTGTATCTCGGACGGAGAATCCGAGCCAGCTGACTGTGATTGGCCATTAATAGAAACATCAACATGGGCCAATCACAGATCCACCTGTTGCATTCCACAGCAGCAGATAACCATTGTTTACATTTGTTCCTGAGGCCTCTCAGCTTCTCAGGAGAAAAAATATTAAGGGATTTTTCAGAAAATATCATGGCTACATTGTCTCTTATAAAGCAGGAAAAGAAGAGCAGGCATTTCCATTTCCTTGGAGCAGAAATGGCATCACCCTCCTGAGAGAGCTGCTCTCTGGGCAAGGCTTGCTGCATTTCCCAGCTTGTTTGGAGGTGTGCTGGGTTAGTGATCCAAGTGAGAGAGGATTTTGTTATTGCCTTTGGTCTTAGTGCTCAGGGTTGGAGAATGTGGATTTTTCTGAGGTCTTCACTGGTGAGCTGGGAGGGCTGAGCCTGTGGTGGGAAGTGTTTGGGAAGGACATGGGAATGGTTATGGGACCTGTTTCTTGTAATGCCAGAGCCTGGTGTCACCATCTCACTCCAAAGCAGGCCCTGAGCTGGAAGGTGATGGATTCAGGCACTGAATCTCCATCCTGAGCACCCTCCCAGCACCTCTCACTGCCAAGGGCCTGATGGCATGTCCAGGGTGTGCAAGAAAACCTGCATGGCTTGGGATTGCCCAGTAAAATACATCACAAAAGTGTTTAATCCTTCACTGGGATTTCCAAATTGATGAAATTTTGAAAATTTATATGACTCATTTCGCAATTAGTGAAGATAAAAAGAGAAGATATTTTGGGAAAGTCAATTTGGTAATTCATCTTGGTGAGATGAGTAATTTATTAAGGATCTATTTTAGATCCTCCATCTAGCACACATACAGGAGAATGAAAGACAAATAATCTGATAATACAGGTAGGAAATAGTACATTAAAAGAAAAGTTGTAGGTGTCCTTACTTAAACTCCCCTGTAGAGAAAATCACATTTTAATTCTCATTATTTTTAAGTGGGTGTTATGGCAGTCTAGGAATGTGTTTGTTCTTTCAATCAAAATGAAGAAATTTAATCACCTTGCCTCCATCTGTTCTTGACAAACTGGCCCAGATGATGAAATGTGTATCTCAGGTAGGAGCTTTCAGCCATTTGTGCTGGGTTAGGCACACTCTTGTGATAGTGAAATAAATAACAACTGGTTTTACTTATCATTGCAGAAGCACCCTGGATGGATGGAGCACAGGTAGATAGGACTTCTTATTTTTCTTACTGATAAGACTCAATTTGGGGAAAAAATGGTAAAGCATGACAAAATTAACAAGTGTTTTCTCATCATAAAATTATCTTTTAATGACGGAAGGGCCTGATATTGCCATAATTTTTAGAGTAAAGATACTTCTTTTTTTTGAAGGGTATCATAGGGTGATGGAAAAGTTTTGTAAAAGACAAAAATTGTTTGAAATGCAGCTTAATTAAAGAGGACTAATGCTATTTCTCTTGAATCTCTGTTTTGCTTCAGGTAGGATTGAATTATTTCACAGCTTCATATTCGTGCTCAAATTCAACAAGAATTCAAACCTGTTTCAAGTTTTAATATTTTATTATCTATTATTCTGAGTGGGTTGATAAAGCTGAAATAAATGAGTCTATTTAAAGCTGATCATGTGCTTAAGTAGTTGGCAAATCAAGTCCATGTCTACCACAAATGAGTAGTCTTGGTCTTTTTGCTCCAGGTTTAGTTTCATCTTCTAATAAAAAGCTACCCTCTCATAGGAAGATAAACTTAGTCCTGTTTCTCAAAAGATGTTGCAGTTTTTGTGCCTTTCACCATCAGCAGTCTCTAAAGTCAGGTGTTCTCTTTAGAGTGGTGTGAAAAGTGAACAGTTTATTTATTTTGGTGCTCCTACCTCTGATAGCAGTCTGAAGCTGAAGTTCTTCCATTTCCATCTGCCAGTGGCCAAATTTTCCTGGTTTTAGTCTGGGGTGTGTGCAGGTGATGCCTGGTGAAGGCTGACCTGGAATAGAGGCTAGATAGAGTTAAAAAATAAAGTAGGGATTTATTTTCCAGCAGAAAAATACCAAACATTTTAAAGATTCTTTTTTTCCCAAGCAATTAAAGGAGCTGATTAGGAATAAGGTAGCCTTACTTGTTTCAAATTGCCGTATAATTTCTTCTTTCTGGCTGGGATGGAGCAGGTATTGTACTACTGCAGCTATTCCAAATGGATTTAGAAGACATTTGACTGCTTTTACAAAACCATTTGCACCTTGAATCTTCTGCAATGCCTTTTGTATTCTTTTTCATTTGCATACATATTTTACTCATCAAATAAGTAGAGGGAAAAGAGAACTTCCTTTTGAATTTTTACATGCTGCTTGCTGTGGTGAAGATGAGTAAATCTGCAGATCTCTACCCCACTGCTGCTCTGACACAACATTTCCAGAGCCTGTTTTGTATGCAGTGCTGGCTGCTGCTGTACTTTAGAAACCATTTCTAATTATTTAAGGGTAAGCCTGAGTAACCAAAGAGCTGCAGAGCACCAGATGTTCATTCCCTGGGAGCGTGGGGGAGAAGGAGCCTCCCTTGCTGCAAAAAACCTGCTCAGGGCAGAGGAGCTGAAGCTGATGTGGCTCCCACCATCCTCTGCCATCCTCCCCCAAATAACTCTGCAGTGCCTCAGTGCAGGAAATACAGCAATCCTGCTATCAGTGCCAGAAAATTGGATTTCTGGGTGGCTGACAGGTGAGCTGACCAGGAAAGTCAGCATTCACTTCACCAGAAAAAGGGAATGAAATCTGCACCTTCAGACAGGGCCCTGCTGAGAAGGTTGTTCAGCAAAAGTGTGCGTAAAACTCTGTCCTGTGACAGTGATGCCAAGCCTGTGATTAAAGCAGGAACCTTTGTATAAACTGTGGATGGCATTTCTGAATGGTGGATTTGGAATTAATAGCGATAACCTGGGAAAAGAGGAGAAACATCTCATTAAGAAAATAGATTATATACATGCTTATGTGGTGCAAGTTTTAATCTAGACAAGATTAAAACTTGAAAATGCTGAGGATTTCTTTTTTCTCAACTAAATCTTGATTAAGTCAACCTCCCAGAATACTGTTATGGGTCTGTAACAGGCAAAAAAAAGAAGAATCAGTTATTGGGTAGAAATGAATGAATGTGCAGAGTCAATATTTTGTAGGGGGTGTTGCAAGTTGAATGCCTGATGCCCAACAAATCATTTGATTTAAAGGTTTGGGACGGCAATGCTCGACTTCTCATTGAAGAAATATAAAGGAGCAAATTACTATTTGCTGAAAAGTCACAGAAACCTTATCAGAATTGTTTAGTTCCTGCTGCTCCCTGGAGGTTTTTCTCTTCAACCATTGATTGAGTATGTGCTCTCTGAATTGTGAAGGATTTGCCTTTAATCAAAACTTCCATGGGGCTCTGCACAGTTGTTCTGGGATTTTTGTGTGTTTTACTTTGAGGGAATCTCAAATACATTTTTGTTTTCACTTAGTCATACAAACTGTGGAAGTAATTGAACTGAAAAGATAAAAACAATTAGAGCAAGGATGGTGTCGACATATCAGCAGCATTCCTGTAACTCTTTTAGCAATGCTGAACATCTGTTGAACTTCCATAAGAAAAGCAGATGGGTTCAGCCTTGCCCCTGACCTTATTGACCACTGCAGTGTGAGGCAAAAAACTTACTCTGACATTAGGTCAGCTCTGTCATTCCCTTCTAGCAAGAACTGTTGGGATTTTTTTTTTTAATCCAAGGAAATAAAAAAAATTTTTTTTTGTGAGAATATATTTTCATATTTACTGTCCTAAAAAAAAAAATTAAATATAGAGATTTTCTGCAGCTCTTATTAGGGATAAAATGTCCTGCCCTCTTCCACCCTTTGTTTGACACCTGATATGGTATTTCATTTATATTTCTGTCTTTTTGAGTTCAGTGTATTTTACCACACAGCACTCCAGAGTGCTCACCATAAAAAGCTGACCACCAAATTTCCATTATTCATCATTTACCATTTCATACCAAAGGAGAAAATCTGGCACAAGTTTGATTCCAGTAGAAAGAATTATTGGCATTTTGCTGCAGTTCTGTGCAGTGAGAGAGCTTCCCTTTGTGTGAAGTTGAACAACACCAACACAAGATTGTCCCACCAAGCCAAGAGCAACTCCACTACTGAATTCTCAGGTGCAGCATCCTGGCATATAAATCAAACCCTGTGTAATTCTGGTGCCAATTTCTTGGTCAAAATCTCAGCCCTGGTGTTGAATTTAATTACATGGTGGATAAAGAGCATGAAGCACTTTTGTGGTATTTAGGAAATTGTGGTCATGACTACTAAATAGCTTTTATTCCCTGAATTTGTAGCAGGGGTAATTGTTTATCACTCACCAAGTCCCTCAGTTTCTCAGTTCTTACAGTCAGAAGTGCTGTAAGGGCCCAGAGTCACAATGCCACCCTCAGCAGAGGATGATGATGTTTATCAGAAATCAGGGGAGCTTGAATCAAGCTAAAAGTGCTTCAAAGGTGAGGCTCTTTTCCCTCTCTTAAGAGTAGAGAAGGAAAACTTCAGTGAAAATGATTGTGCTGTCTCAGTTCCTTCTCTGTTTTTGATGTACTTTCATCACTGATTTGCTCCACAATAAAATGCCACAAATGAATTATTGTAATATAAAAGTAAATACTGTTTTGGTCAGCTCTTCCTTCTCTGGAGGTGCATTTTATATGCTAATGCAATTTTTTTGTTACTTTGGGGAATTGTATTTGCAAAAAGTGGGGATTTGTTTTGGAAGTCAAATATTCCACTCCATTTTCACACTGGGGAGGAGGGATTGGTTGGGCTGGTTATTTTTTTTTTTAAAGCATTTGTCAGGCCAGAACAGCTCTGGAGGCTTTAAGTAAAGTGCTGATTGCCCTGTCAATCAGGGTGGTGAGGAACTGGGAACTTCACAGATTGATGCTTGACAGAATAATTAGAAAACTGTCACTTGAAGTAACCACTCTGGTGTTCCCTAAAGAAATGTGCTGGTGCCAAATGTGTGCTGTCCAGATCTAGAGGTTAAATGTTCAGTAAGACAAAACATAGCATGTCACCAGAGAAAATTACTTCCAACATGCTGGGGAAGTGATGCTCCTCTAGTCCCTAAACAGGGACTGCACAGTTTATTGAGCTCACCTGCTTTGATCTTGCTCATGTATTCAAGAGCTTTTTAGCCCTGAACCAGGGGGTTTAACTTGGTAACCCACTGAGGCATTATCTAGCATTTTAGATAGCAGAGGGTCTGGAAGGGTTGGAGGCAAAAGCACTTAAAGCTGTAGCAGTATTTTCCACTTCTAGAGAGGTTTTAAGGCAATTCTGTGAGTATTTTTGAGTACTTTTCTTTTAAAATAAATGGGGGCAGGTAATATCAAGTTTTTTTTTTCTTAATCTTATGCTTTTAAGAAAACTTGGAATTTTTTTTGCTCATTTGGGTTAGTTTGGAGATTGCTCTGAGGAGCACAGGACAGGGGCTGTGGCATTTGTGTGCTTTGGTTTTCTCTTGTGTTAGTGCTGCAGGGTCTGTGCAGGGCTGGCATGTCAAGGCTTCCAGGAATCAGCTGTGGAGTCTCAGGCTGGAAAGATCCAAGGAAGGTCTGTCCCAGGAAGAATTTCTGTGGTAGAAAGCTGTTCTTCAGAATGAACAAAATGAATTTATCTATTGCAACAACACTTGCATAGCCATTGAGTTCAGGTTTGCCCAATTTTCAGCTTGAAGTTTATTTTGAAGTGCAAGGGGCTTTTTCAGTATAAGTATTTTAACTAAGTTGCTTATGGATTCTCCAGGTAGTAAATACAAAGGATAATTCAAGATTTTAATTGAAAGCTGGCACTTTCCTATTGAGATGGAGTTTTATAGGAAGATTTGCTTTATTTTGTCACTCCAATGCTTAAGATCACTTCATACATGAGAGTGGTTTCCTGATTGCTGTTATCTGAATCTTGAATTGTGCAATTCCCCTGACAAGGAAAAGCTGCTTCAGTAAGTTAGAATGAGAGAGCTGTAGATGCTCAGGTTGCATTTCTCAACACTCAACACTGGAGCTGCTGAGACTGTGTTTGCAATGGATCTGTCAATCAGAAGTGCAAGTGTCTTTTCCTTTGAACATTACAGATACTGAAGGTCAGTGCTTTCTGTGGATTTAACTGAGAATAATTTTGAAATTCCTATTTTCAAAGTTGGAGATGAAATTTCAAAACTGCCATAGAAAGATAAAAAGTTTTATTTCCATGAGCAGTCAAGGTCTGATTCTCTCCTCAGTGAGATATTTCTCTTATTTATAAATCCCCTGGTACTGGAGTGTTAGTCCTGGTTTGCATTAATCTACTAAAATCATATTAGATCCTTAATATCTATTTAGTTCTTCATTTAGAAATGAGATGAGTTTTAAGGTTCCTTCCAACCCATCCTGTGATTCATTCTAACACAACACAGTTCCTGTGGTCACAACAGCTCTGTAGCAGCACTCTTGGGAAAATCCTTCTAGGAAGACAGGAGGAGCTGTGTCAGCTTTCAGGAAAAACTGGAGTAGTTTCATTCAGCTTAGAAAAACCATCAGGAATATGTGTGACAGGGATGATCTGTGTTTTGAGAATTAGGATCAAGGCAAAGAACTTGCTGAAGGCAGGATTCCTCTCTTGCATAATGTGGGATGCTAGGACAGAATCCTTCCCTTGGAAAGGATTTCAGACTGTCTGAAAGGTCCAAATTCTGCTGGAGTTTGAGATTTTTGAGTTAGTGTTCTTCCTCAGCTGCTGGCTGCCTGCAGAGTGAAGGGAGCAGATTTCTCCATTGTTGGATGCAATGCAGTGATTGAGCACTGATTGTCCCCTGGGCAGTTGGTGCAGCCTCAGACAGAACACACATTTCAGTACAGTCGAGGTTGTTTTTTTACCCAACCACCCTTCAGATTTCAAAATGGTGCAAAACCTAACTTAGCACTGACACAACTTTTCACCTGCTGCATCAGTGACAAAATTGTTTCCACAGAAACTGATTTCCTCCAAAGACCAGTATCAAAAAGCCAAAATCAAATAAATGGCAGGAAATAGAATGTGATGGTGCAGATGCTCTATCTTTATGGTTATTGTCACTCATGGGGGAAAATCCATGTAGGACATTCCTATCTCTGGCACCTGGTAGAGATGTTGTCACTTCAAGCTCACAGCAGTGAAACCTTTAGAGGCTCCCACACCATCTGTTAATTTTTATTCCTTTTTTTTTCCTATCACACATACCAGTTTTCCATGCATGCTTCATACACATTGTTATCATAACAGTTTCAAGCAAACTTCCCTTATCTTGCTGGTATTCTCCAGTCCAGAGTTTTTAAAGCTCCAGTGTATCTTTCCTATCCTGAGCTACAATAAAAGTGTTCTCTCTTATTTTCCTTTTAAATATATTTAAAGGATTTCTTAAATTTTGATTGCATTTTGTAAATATGTGAAAAGGGAAAACTTTTATTTCCTATCTTTTGAAACCATTCTTGTGTAGATTTTGATAAATTGGACCTGGCATAAATGCCTTCGTTTTGTTCCCCTGTCAAACTTCTGTGTCTGAATAAATCAAAGAAAACATCAAAAATAATGGAGGCAGGAGGTGAAAGGGTTATAGGGAAAGTGGTAAAAAATTATACTCCCTGGGAGGAAGAACATGCTGAGCATTTTGAAGTGTATAAAAGGTGTAAACATGAAGGAGAGAGATAATTATTTAATCTTAGTAGAACTGGAATTAATCATTTTTAAAAACAAAGAGAAGTGAAGATCATCCAAAAAAAAACCACCAAAAACCCAAATCCTATCAGCAGGAGCAATAGGGTGAGACTTTGATCCTGAAATTAGCTCGGTGTGTGCCCTTCCTGATGAGGCAAGGAGTCTGCTGAGTAGGTTTTTCCCTGACTCAATCTGCATTTCTGTTTGCAGAGTCCTGCCAAAAATCACGTTATATTTGAAATAAAGTACAAACCATCTCTCTGGAAAGCTTTAAAAGTAAGTAGGCTGAAAAAGGAAAGATATTTCATGGTCTGTCAAGTGAGTAACTGGAACTCCTTGCAGGTATTTTTGGGGTTGGATTAGTGATCTGGTTGCATGCACAGAAGATGGCAGGTGGTAAATGCTGTTTCCATAGGCTGTGGTGTAATTCCAGATGTGCATCTGGAAACAGGATCTGGCTTCAAATGTGTTCTCTCAGTATGCCCAAATTTCTGCAGGAGTTACTTGTACAGTTCCTCCATCTTCTTCTGAGTCTTCATCCTTTCCCATGTGGGAATTTTCATTCCTGACATCTTTCCATTCCTCATTTATGGATTGTCCTTCCAGCCCCTGGTTTGCAGTGGCCCTTCTGAACACAGAGCCAAATCCACCTCCCTGGTGGGAAGTGGCAACCAGGTCCATCTCTGTTCAACCCCTGGCTGGTGGAGGAAGCAGAGACTCTGAGAAGATGAGTAAGGAAATGGGAATGGTGTCATTTAATGTCAATATTCACTTGAGTTGGACTTGATGATCCATGTGGGTCCCTTACAACTCAGAATATTCTGGGAAGATGTGTCTGGGTGAGGTTTTGTCAGGTTTGGGTTGTGAGGTCTGTGTTGTGAGGTTTGTGTTGTGGTTTTTCGGGTTTTGTGAGGTTTGGGTTATGTTTTTTTGTGTTCTTTTGTCTTAAAAGATTGTTAAAAACTCCCCAGCTCTTCCTGAAATTTATTCAGTAATTGGGAGAAAAGTCAGTGTCAAAGCATCCGTGTCCAAGGCCGATCCCAAGACTGGGATCCCAAAGTAGCCTGGAGGAGATCAGAGCTGTCATTCTCTGGGACAGAACCATGACACAGACTTGCCCACACTGTTTTCCTTTGATTTGTGTTGGATACTACCTTTTTTAGAGTTAATATTTTCAAGTTAATCTCCTTGTTTGTAGCTTTTACAGCAGAAAGGAAGTGATACATTTCTGTCTATGCCTGTTAATTTTCTATCTATTTCCCGGTCAGCACACACCACATTTCTGCCTTATCTTAAAAGCAAGGCTTTTCTGGTGCTGGAGTAAATATTCTAATTGAATCCCTCCAGTTGGCACTTTAATAGCTTGTCAATTTGCTCACATTTGACAGCCAGCCCTGCTGCCTTCACAACTAATTCTCGTTGAGTGCCAATATAAATGAGCATGATAATAGTCTGATATTATGTCTGGTCTTTTTCTAAATTTAGTGTCAACATTTTTCTGACTCTGTTGTGGTGTGGTGTTTTCCTCAAAGAAAATGATTGAGGAATAATGAAATCTTGCTGTGTTTGTCATATGACACTGAATCCTACAAAGAATTTTTCATTTTCTGGTGAACATCGGAGTTGTGAGCACTTTGTAAAACACATCTTATTAACTAGAGCGTTACAATAAGGAAAGAACTTTAAACTTGATGTCCATTTAAAAGAATGAGAGAAAGGTAAAGAGAAGGGTGAAGAAAGGCTACCCTTTAGATGATTGATGGGCTACCTAGATCAAATGTGTCTAAATTAGATACTTTTGTATAATTGATTCTGAATGGATATAGATTGTGTGATTGATGGTGTGTTTGATGGTATCACTATTTAAAGAAAGACTTGATTTTCTTTGCCATTTTTGATGGCTTATTCTGTTGACATTCAGGAACAATAAAGCAAATAATTTGTCATGACATTTTAAAAGACTAATAAATGGCAGAGAAAAGTGGGTTTTTTTTGTGTTAAAAACCAGGTTGTGTGACCTGAGTTGTGCAATGCCACATCCTCCACTGTGGTCCCTGCTGGGCTGAGCTGAGGGAGAACAGCAGTTTAAGGAGGTGTCAGAGTCATGTTGGCTGAAGGAGGTTTGGTGTCCATATTTTGACAGGAAAGGAGATGTTATTTTTTAGTGCTCAAAACAAATAGATGCAAATAAACACAAAAAAAATGCTATTCTTTGGTAGAGTTGAGGAGAATCCCTGTAAAACAAAGTCACTTTCATCTCATCTGTCTGCTTTGTTGAAATAGAGGTCTGTGAAGATAAAAAGGTTACTTTTGGAGATTTAATGCCCTGAAAATTTACAGGCTTGATGCTTAAGCAGTAATAAGTGAAGCATTAAGGCATTTCTTGTGGATTAATGACTGGCTGGGAGGAGTTGATGGTTTGAAGAATAGCTGAGGACCATTAACCTCCACTGGTCATTAATCTTCAAAGGCTGCCTGGAATACTGAGGTCATTATTGTATGGAAAATAAATATTTGAGGAGTGGGAGAGAGGAAGGATTACACAGACTTCTAAAATATATGGTTGGAATGGTTTAGTAGCTCTCTTATCATATGCCATTGTAGGTGGATGGTCACTAATATTATTAGTCTACAGGATTAATAATTGTTTTGAATTTTCACTGCTGAGGTTGCTTTTATTTTACTCACTAATTCAGCTGTAAAATTCATAACATCAGGATAAATACAGTTGTAGAAATGTGACTGTAGGGTGTGTACAGCTGGGTGGTCAGAGAACTGGCCATGTAATGGAGCTTCCAACATTGTTTTCATGTTTAAAGGAGGTGCTGTGGCTTCCATTGAAACCCTTTGTTCTGCAGCCCCTTCCCCTGTTCAGGCACATGGTAGGTACATGCCTGTGTCTTGTTTCCCTGCCAAAGGATGTGCCTTTCCTTGATTTAAGTGCTCAGCAGTGTTATTCTCAGCAGTTCTTCACAGAACAACTTGATGTAGCATTTCATTTGCTGCAAGTCAGCTTTGCTCTGTGGTTGAAAAGGGCTCAGAGTGGCCTGTGTGCCTCAAATACAAGTGAAAATCAAGCTGGCAGTCCTGCTGCTTTCCCAATTCCTTGCCTTCAGCTGCAGGACAGAAAACAGTGACACCTCAAAGAGTGGATGCACTTTTGCAGTCTAACCTGGAAATTATTCTTTCCATCAACCTCCCAAATGCACTGATTTATGCGCTTTTTGTCCCAAATTCTACACATGGGGAGTGTTTGTGCTGTTCAAGGGGAAATGTCAGATGAAAATCAGCTCATCTTTATCTTTGTTAGGGTTAACTGAGCAAATTCATGAACAAAATAGTTGGGGTAAGGGGTTGTTCCTGTCTTTGCTCATTCAGCACAGCTTTCCATGTATTCTTAATTTCTTTTCCCTGCTCTTATCTTGTGTCCTGCCATCAAAATGAGCTGTCAAGGGAGCAGCTGATGGATATTTTGATGATCAGCTGCCCTGTTACTCTAAAGTTAAAACAAATTCATGTCAGTAATACGTCAAAAATGTTGTACATGGAGGTTATACAACCCCAAATCTGTTATGTGCTCCTTGAGACAGATTGGAAAATTAGAAAAGACCTTTAAGATCATCTAGTCTGACTTCCCATAAACATTAGACCAAAAATCCCTGCCTTGAGGTCAGAGTTCTGTGTTTGAATTAGCATATGTCTTTTTTAGAAGAAATTCCCAGTCTTCATCATTAGTTAAGGCAGATGCCACACATATTCCTAGAAGCTTTTCCAGGCATTTTCCAATTTATAAATGCAACAGTTAACCTATTGTAGTATGTTTTTACCTTCTGAAGTATTAGCTGTCTCCTGTCACAAGTTTTTCTGTGGTGTTCCATTCAGTGGTGTATTAGAATGAGTTTCTTAAGTGAGTTTTTGATATTCTGAGTAGCTCCTCTGACTCCATTTTCTTTCCAAAAATCTGAGGATGTGAGACTTAAATTGAATTCTAAGAGGAGAAAAGAGTGAGACAACCATTGCTTTGTAGCCCTCATATTTTGCACAGGAAGGAGTATCTGTAAAGCAGAAACTTCTTGTAGATAGCGACAGCAAAATTAAGGTAAAGGCTTCCTTAACAGCTGTGCATACCATCAAATTTAAAGTGTGACAAAGATGCTAAAAGTCCTTTTTCTGGTTCAGTTTGTAAAATCTGCCTTTTCCTACTAAAACATTTTAAATGGGGGACTTTTCCTCAAGTGAAAGATGAATTAATCAATTTAAGCCTAAGGCAAGACAAGGTATATGTCAAGTTACAAGTTTTTGGTGAAAAGCTGTCTGCTGCTGGGGTTGATGTGTGCAAGTTGCATAGCAAGCTATGCAATGGAATTGAAAACTTAGGAATAAATATGTGTCTGGTGTTGAAAAGTGAATGAAACAGACTTGCACTGACACTTAGTGCTCCCAGGAAAGACTTGTTCTTGTAGGAATGAAAAATTAATGAGAAGCAGGCGACAACTGCAGCATCACATTATACTGAAAACTGCTACCTGTAGCTTTTTCATAATTGGGAAAACCAAAATAGCTATCCAGAAATCAATACAATGGCTTTTGTTTCTTTGAGGGTTTGTACACATTTAAGTCTTTACCATTTGCAGCTGTGTGCAATGTTGAACAGTGTCTGTGCATTTTTTTTTTTGCTTTTTTTTTGAATGGACCAACATGCTTTTAGAAGAATGCTTACAAATGCTTGTCATAGATGGGAAGGCCTGAAAATAACTCACTTCAGTGAGTGAAATAAAAACCCAAACATCCTGGTGACATCCACATTCAACAAGATACAGGTTAAACTATTGCATTACTCTATGCTTTAAAATAGTTTGTCCTGCCTACCAATGGCTGTATCTAAATGTAGATCCTGACTGAGGATTTAACAATAAGTAAATCTTGTTTGTGTTTGTTTGGCTATAAAATGTTTGAAAGAATTCCAGTTGGTTCCTCAGATGAAGCATTATTAACTGTGAGCATTCACAGCTCTGCCATTACATGGGTGAAATACATTTGTCAAATAAAAAATGTGGGGCATGAAGTAGGGTTGTAATTCCTCATTGTTGGGTGGAGTGGAAGGCTTTGGGCAGACACAAGAAAGACTTGCTGGGTTTTGATTTCAAGGCCTGGAGAGCAGACAATTATTTCAAGCTTTGTAACTTGTGTGTGAATGTTATACCAGAGGGAGAGCAGCAAGCTCTCAGTGTAGAACCACTTTGGCATTTTCTGCCACTTCCAGTGTTCTCCAGAAGTCATTTTCACAGCTGCAGCCATAAGAGAAAATCAGGGATATTGGATTTGCTGAAGTCCAGGTAATCAAAGCCTAGCAGGTAATAATAGAGTCTGGCTATGATGGTGATTAACTGAACCATAGTTGTTTTGCAGGAAGGGAGATTTTATAGAAACCTGAAGTCCAGGCCAGAAAATAACTGAGGTCATGACATTGAATGAGGGCTCTTTGTGAGTTAGTGCAAAAAACAATAGCCAGTGTGAGGTGTCAGTATTTAGACCAAGAATCCAAACATCCTATGACAGTCAACTGTCATTGACATTAACTGCCATGTCCTTGGGCTTGCCTTGGCAATTTAGACGTTCACTTCACCCAGCCTGTCTTGCTCTTAATCTCTGGCAAAGCTCTTTCTTGCACACTGAGTTACTCCTTTGGCACCCTCTTGCGAAGGGACCTGTACAAATGCTTGTGCATTTCAGTCATAATGCATGAGGGGCCATAATTTGCTGACAGTTCATTCTTTAATTCTGAATTCCAAGGCCTCTTGATACATTGTTAATCAAATATTTGGGGTTTGTAATCTGGTTGAAAAAAAAAAAAGAAATATTGGCTATAAATTATTTGAGTATTTATGTATGTATTATGAGAGATGTACTGACTGTTGCAACAAGGACCCATCACATTTTTCCCGTGCTTCTCATTTCTGATTTACATCAATTTTGTCTGCAGACATGTGTTGCCTGGAGTTGTGACTGGTAATCATTGTGTTTCTGAGATAGCTTTGATCATGTGCTCACAGAAGATTTTGTGAACAATCTATTTTTATATGATCAGAATAGTCCCAAATGAAAGGAGCAATGCAGTAATCGCTGTACCATTTACCTTGGCTTTAATTTGTTGATTTTTTTTTTCTTTTAAGTATAAATTTTTCTTTATGCAGTTTCAGTAGTGTTTCACTCTTAGTTTTGTAACAAAACTGAGGGGAGCATTTTTCTTCATTGATATGAAAGCAGTTTTCACTCTGTTTAAAGTGTTTCTGGTGAATTACATACAGTAGAACAGATTTAAATACACATATTTTTTTGACTACTTAATAAAAGTCCTTGGACATTCAGAGATGCTTCTAATTTGAGAGTAGTCAGAAGTTTTTAGGGCAAAGAGATTTTCTTGATATGTTACTTTTAATACTTCTTAAATTTTTCATCCAGGTTGTGTTTAATTCTGAACAGAACCAGCATTCCAGGAAATGCCAAGGAACAGGCTGCTGGTTTTTCTGTTAGGTGTGATATGGGACTTTTTGGGTGTCTTGAAGCAAAGTCTTGAAACATTGCCCAGTTGTTTGTGGAAACAATTAAATTTGTAGGCTCAAGTCAAGGGACTAATTCAAAAGCATTTGCCAGTTTGTAACTGGCAGAGGATTATAAATGAATGTATCTGTCAGCTGCAGACACTGAAGACAAACAACAAAGTGAAACTTTGATAATGAATGTTTTATTATCTGTTGTTTTTCAAGAATCATTCTTGTTGCCTTCATGGATTATAAAGCTAAATTGTTTCTCCACCCTTCCCACTTCTCTTCCCATCACACCAAGGCAATGCTGTACATGAGTTAGAGGTATCTAAACAAAATCATCGATTCTTAAGTTACTGTATTAACTTAATACAGTAGAGCAATCTCACATTAAGTCTATAAGAAATGTGGTGCTTTGTTAGTTCCAGGTTCACTATGATGAAAAAGATCTTTTAGAAGTAGGTGGCATCATACTATTCTAGTCTAGGTCTTGGCACATCTTCCATGTCCTGCATTGTGTGTGTTGTAGCTTTCTGTTTTTTATTTTACCTGCAGTTTTTTGCCTGTCAAAGATGTCACTTGGTCACTATGACTGCATATGACTTTTATTCTATTTGAATGTACTGAGCTTGTAATGGTCTTGTACATTTATTTTTTCTATTAAGTGGAGAAAAAAGCATACAAATACTACCATTATATTCAGAACCCTATTCAAGCAGCAGATTACATTTCTGATCTATTTTGGATTAATATAATATTCCCACAAAGAATTTAGTCTTTTCCCATGAGCAATATGGTTTCCTCTGTCTTCATATTGACTGCTAATTGTTGGCATTTGAGAAGATTAAAGTCAGGTCTTACAGGGAGTGCAATCATACAGCCTTTCAGATCTAAACATCTTGTTGCTATAGAAAACAAATATTCTTGCAAATTATTTAAGGCTGAATTAAATAAGTTCTACTGAGTATTTTTTATATCTGAAACTCAGCCTGTCAAAATAAGACAGGATTTCAAGCAGTTAATTCCAGTGACAACTTTTCACAGCTTAAGAGTTACCTCATTTTTCAGAATTAGTCTTAACCCATAGCCTTTGACATTTTACCTACTCAGGCAGGCATTTTTCAATTTATAAGAGGGGTGGCATCTTAGCAGTGAATATAGACAGGGGAGCCTGCAATTAATAGATAACCTGAAACAATAGCTTTAATAGCCCATGATTGAGTGTCTTTAATAAGTAAGGAGATTTTCTCACTTTAAACAAAGAATAAGAGAATGTGTGTGGGATTAGCAGTTTGCATCAGGGGAATGCCATTGTCTGGGCTGAAAAGAGCTGCACATCTGTAGATAGTTGATAATTCAGATAATTATTCATTTATGTGTAGCTGACTATTTCATAATAAGAGGGGGTACAAGTTTGGGGGTTTATTTTTTCTGACTTAGATATGGAAATGATTAATTACAGAGCTGTATTTCGTGTCAAGTTGTGAATAAATATGTTTAGCATTCATATGGTTGTTTACAAACAGGAAACCCACACCGCTTGCCAACAGTTTGATTAAAAAAAAAATCATTCAATTCATCACTAATTCTCTGTAGGAAAGATCTTTGCATTTGTGCAGTTTGGCATTTTATAATTAAATTCTTTTAAAACATTTTAATTAGGCAGAAGTAAAGCAGAGTCCTTTTGTTTGCTCTGTGTAAACACTCGAAGGTGTCACTGAGGTGAGAGCTGTCGAGAGTGCTGCAGGGTATCTTGGCTTTGAAGAGTGCTCAGCTTGAGGTTTGTAGTGTGTCCACACTTCATTGGGAGATGGCTTTATCAATTCAAATAACAAATTCAGGAAACTCTTTTTCAGTTCAAGTTCCTTGACTATGTGTTGGGTCGTCAAAGTGTGGTAGAACTCTTTGGGCTGACGTCTCACACAAATGCATTTTCCATGCAAAAAAGGACATCTGGAACAGGGACCTGTAGCAAAGCAGTTCAGTCATCACCTGGCCAGACAGAATCTAGGCAGGAATCTGTGCTGTTGGTGCTTGAAAAAATAAAAGGTGGGAAGGACCAGAGGAGGGGCACAAAGAGGATCTGAGTGCTAGAGCATCCTTGCTGTGAAGACAGACTGAGAGAGCTGGAGTTGTTCAACCTGGAGAGGAGGAGACTCCAGGGAGATCTCAGAGCACCTTCCAGTGCCCAAAGGGGCTCCAAGAGAGCTGGAGAGGGACTTGGGATGAGGGATGGAGGGACAGGATGCAGGGAATGGCTTTAAACTGAGAGATGATGCTTTGAGATCAGATAGAAGAAATAACCTGTTCCCAGTGAGGGTGGTGAGAAGAAATAACCTGTTCCCAGTGAGGTGGCTGCCCCTGGTTGCCTGGCAGTGCCCAAGGCCAGGTTGGACAGGGCTGGGAGCACCCTGGGACAGTGGCAGGTGTCCCTGCCCATGGAATGAGGGGAAATGAGATCCCCCTCAGGTTCCCTTCCAACCCAAGCCATTCTATGAGTGAGATTCTGCTGGGCCATTGAAGGCCTTGGAAATGAAGCCAAGGCTGTCCTGGTTAATCAGCACTGCTATTACAGACTGTGGCTCAGCATGAAACACCCACTTGGAAATGTTTTTATGTAATCTCCCTTTTATGTAATTCCTCTTTAGCCACTACTGCATAAGTGCTTAAAAAGTAATTAACAAAAAGTACATGCAATGCATGCATTAAACTGTATTCTGCTATAATTTCCTTGGTTATAACCATTTCCATTGTTTTCTTTTGAAATATGGATTTTGAGTTCCCTTCTACAGCTTAGCCCAGATCACAAGTTTGCCTTGGTACTGTGTGTATTGGCAAACAAGGCATGTTTCTCAGGTGAGGAAATACATTCTAATAATGGGAATTTTTCCTTTTTGTGAATCATCCAGGAGGAAATTAAAAAAAAAAAAAGTCACCATGTGAAGATATAAATGTGCAACTTCACTTTTATGCTCTCAAATAGTTGAATAAGTAATCTGCTTTGGATGTACTTGCTTATCTGATTTTGAGATTAAAAGGTATGAGACTCTGCTGACTTGTGTGCTTAGCATTAAATATTGCCATTGAATTTTGCACCATATTAAGGTTCTGAATTAATTTTTATTTGTGAGTTGCCTCTTTGTATCTTTGGAATCCTACACCAAGGAACTGTGTTCAAGTTGCCGATACCCAGCAGAAAATCTGAATTTAGAAAAGGTGCTACTGAAGCAAAGTGACAGCTTTTGGCTGTGTGAAATGTGGTTGGTTGTATAACTGAGTATGTGCTGGCTATTTGTTTGTTTTATCATGCTTAGTTTCAAGTGTTATGAGAGCATACATTTGAGGCTTGTTCTGACATTTTTTTGCAATTTAATGTGGGAGTTTTAAATCCTCATAAGCTTTTTCCAATTCTCATTGAAGTTAACAAGTTTAGGAGAGCCATTTTTTGAGATAGATATTTTCCTTGACCATAGTGCAAAATCACTTGTAAAGAAGGGAATATGGTTAACAGGGACACCTACAATTCCATGTGTTGTTCTGTACAGAGCTGGGGTGAGATATAAGAAGCAGCCTGTGATTTACATGTGTCTCCTGTTAATTTTAATGTGCCTGACTCCCCATGGTTGCCTTGAGCATCTCAACCTTGATTAATCTAAAGTTAAGTTCCTTTATGCTGGCTTATCTGTGATTGTTTTAGGCTCACTCCATCTGTTTCTTAATGTAGCTCTATAACTTCTTTCACAGTTCAGATTTGCTGATTATATCACTTTGGGTTTGTGGCTAAAACATTCAGTTCTGGTTTTATTACAAGATACTTTGATAAACTTGTGAAAAGTGGATGGGAGATTATTATCGAATAATTATTTCTCTGAAGGTGATTCCCTTCTTAATACAGAAAATAGGTGGAAAAAGTTTAGTAAAGATGAAGGCAGTAGATTAAATTATTAGGAAGACTGAAGTGACATCACTGATTTTTACTTGTCAAAGATTCAGGCCAATCTTTTCCCCTTTGCTATAATGAAAAAAATGTTAAGTTGCATTTTATGATTTTGCAAATAGCAAGACAGTCCAAAAATGTATGTTGAACCCCTTTGTCAACTCCTGAGTCATCCCATTTTGCAATAATCCAGTTCTTAGCTTTGCATCCTATTTGTGGGGATGTTATTACTGCTCATTAATTTTTAAACGGGCAATTTTTTTTTTTTTTTTAGTTTAAATTCCTTTATATAAACCTTGCAGAAGATAAAGATCATTCTCTGTCTTACAGCAGTCCTGTTCAGAGCTGAATGTTTAATATATAATTCCAGCCTTTGGAAGAGGCATTTCTGGAACAAAAATTCTCACTGATGTTGAGGTGGCAGCGAGTCCTGCTGGTGATCACTAGGAAATCCTGAGCTGCTGGGTGGGCAGGGAATGTTCCAGGATGAGTTTAGCAAGGTGGCAGGAGAATTTCCTAATTCTACTTGGGCTGTGTTCATGTGGAGCTTGGTGTTGTCTCAGGAACAAGCTCTTCCCTCTCTGGTTGAGCACCTGAGGTTGGGTGAAGCAAGAGGAAGAGGACACATGAGCTCTTAAGCTTGTTCCACATGTGGACAAGATCATAGGCATTAATTTCTGTTCCCACCTTCTGACTGGGATCTGATCCTCATAAGGATAGGAAAGAGCAAGGAATTAATTGTATTAAAATAAAAGGAGAAGTAATCAAAATCACAAATCATTTGTCCAGTGCCAAATTCCTGATGCTATGTGGTAACTGCTGAGATCAGACAGTTTTGTAATCAGTGATACTGACAAAGAGACATATGACACTGACACTAACTATTTTGTGATTTAATTTGGAAAAGGGTTCCTTAGATATATTAAAGAAATGTAAGCTGTGCTTTTCTGGAAGAGTGCAACTGCATTGAGTAAGATTTGGACCTGTCTTGATCTGATCTGTTTTCTCCAGCAGCAGCCAGAGGCAGGTAAAGAGGAACTCAGGAGGAGGACAAGTGTCTGAGGAGGCTTCCTAGTGATCTTTGATACTCTTGTTTTTGCAAGTCTTTGGTTGTTTTCTTTCCAGGAATTTGGTGCTCTATATTCTCAACTCATGCAAGCTTTTGACATAACCAATATCCTGTGGCAGCATTTCTAACTGTGGCTGTATGCTGTATCTGAAAATAACAGTAAAAGGACCCCTTTTGTATCTTCACTGGCTCATTTCAACAATTAAGGACTAAGAAATAAAACTACCTGGAGGCAAGTACAAAATGATTGCACCTGGTTCCCTTTTTCCCTTGCTAGTTGCAGGCTTGGCTCTGAATTCTCCTTCTGTTTCCTCTGCTAAAATGGAAACTTGTGATTTATTTATAATACTCTGAATACAAATCTTGTCCAGTGTCTTTATCACTCTTCTAAGTGCCTTTCTGAGTTTTACTAGTTCTGCTTTGGTTTACTGCATGTTAAAAGTGAGCTGATTTTTATTTGGTAGTAATTTGGAACCTAATGAGGACAGCAATTCACGTTTTTGATGACTTCAATGTTACTGTAAAATAACATGTTTTAATTATTCGGAGATTTCAGTTCTGTGTGTGCACTTCAGTACCCATGACAATGCATTTTTGCACTTTAATTAAGCTTCTTGAAGTACAGGATTCCTTTTTGAAAGTTTCCATTGTCTCACTAAGAAATGCAACCTGACCTAGATAGTAGCTTCTGTAGCATTTCATTCTCTTCTGCATGGGGAGTAGAAGTGAAGGATGTTTCTCAGGTAACAAAAAGGAAGATCCCAAGTCTTTCCAGAGCACAAGGATAACTGTTCTTAATCTCCCTTCTCCCTTCCATGTGATGGGCACTTTTAGGTAGTACTTTCATACTCCAAATAAACATAGTATTTTTATTTCTAAGGCTATTTCTAAAGGGGAAATAAGGATAGGTTCTGTTGACTTTCTGTTTCAGGAAATAAATTTCATTAGTGGACCTCAAATATTATTCACATCAAGATTTCAGATCTTAGTGGAGCTTTGTATTTTGGTGGTTTGGTTTTGGTGTTTTCCTTGCCTGAATTATGAAGTAACACTCTGTTTGGAGCAAGGCACATTCTAGCTGGACTTAGGAGAAAGTCAAACCAGAAGGAAGAGAGAAGGCACACTTTGAGATGTCTCCAAACTGGTAATGCATTCATTTTTAACTGGCTGTTGAATTAAACAGAAAATCTTGCACAGAAAGTGATCAAATGAGCAGTTCTGTTCAGTCAGGCCTCTTTGTGGATATTTGTGATTGTGCCATTTAACAGCATTGGCTTTGGTAATTTGCCAGGTTTGTGCCACACAGCACAGCACACCATCCACTGTGACTTACTCTCTGAACAACTCATCTGGCTGAGGATTGTGTCCTGCACCAGCTCCATTTCATCATATATCTATGATATCCATTTATCTGTATATCCATCATATATATCCATATATCCTCTCTCCAGGTGCTCCCTCTTTTGAGGAATATTGCAGCTAGTTCAAATCATTTAAACTTGTCTGACCTTTTTGCCTTTTAACACCCCATAAAGGATGATGAAACTGTGCAGAGGCACCCCAGGGCAGAACATGTTGTTGGAATAACAGGGACACCTTGCTACCTCCTGTGTCACATGCTTCAGCAATGCTGCATTATTCTTCAGAAAGCTGATTATTGCTTAGCAAAAATCTAATTGAAACTTCAGACAGTGAAAACATTAGAGAAAGTGTATGATGTGCCTCTGAGAAATTAATCTGAAGTGCAGAGGCAAAATTCAGCAAATATTGGATCAATTTTTATAGACTTTGCTGTTGTGGAGGAACTACTTGCAGTCATGCTGCTGTATAAACTGCCTTGGATGAGTGGCTTTGGAGGGTGTCTGTAACTTACCATGCTAACATGGAGCAGTCAATAGGAGTTCCCTGAGTATTTAATGACCTGTGTGCACTGCTTGTGCCTAAAGAGGGGTGGTGTGGGTGCATCTTGGTTCTGCTGGATTAATATCCCCCAGATCAGGCCCAAACGTGCAGCTGCCCTTAGTTCTGGGTGCACAAAGGGGAATTTAAAAGCAATGTGAAATGCTGTGCTCTCATCTGACACACAAGAGCTGGTGATGTGTGCTTATTTCAGTCTTGCAATGTGGTTGTGTAGGTAGTTGTCTTCCCTGGGTTGTTCTGAAGTCTGCTCTGCTCATCCAGAGGTTCATCACATTGAAGCTCAGATATTTAAATGAGAGTCAGAACAAATTTGTTCCAAATACTCATGATCTGGTAGAAAAGTTATCCTGCCATATTTGCACCAAAAATACAATTTTTCCATCAACTGCCTGCTGCATTATGTCCCACAAACAGTTCTAAAGGCTATTGTCTTTATTCTCAAGTATACTTCAGAATGGTACTTTGTGGTCTCAACCTTTTATTTTCCTTCTCTTTATTCTTTTCACTTATTATCATAAATAAGGATTATATTAGGGGCTGGTTGTGCTTCCTGTCAGTGGAAGAACATTAATTAGCTCTGCTCTGCATTAACCTGGGGGATGTGGCTTCTGGGCAGGACCTGACTGAGGCCTGGCCAGGTGGGAGCACAGGCACAGGAGGCAGGGGATGGTTTGCAGCTTCCTAAATTCATCTCAAGTTGGTCCCAGACCAAGGGATGATGGATTATTGTGATGGATGTGATTGTGCCAGGGCTCAGGGAGCAGACTGTGTGTCCTGCAGCTGAGGAAACCTTCCCAAAACTGGCTTGGTGTGAGACTCCTCCCTGAAATTCATTGAAATGGAGGTTCCTGCCATGATATTTTGGAATTTGAAGGAAGCTGTGTGCATGGAATTGGAATATTTCTGTTCCCAAAACGTGCAGTACTTGGAGCTGGGCAAAGCAATGAAGGAGAGTCTCTGGGGACTGTTTCCACTGTGGTACTCTGATGTGTAATTTGCCACTCATCGTTTCATCTCATTCCATTAATGAGCTCTGATCCCTTAATTTTTATTTTTGTGTCAGTGCTACAGAGAATTGAGACAAAATCCCACAGCAGGGATGTTCCTGGTGGTCCATTCTGGGGGGTATCCTTGGTATTGGAGAGCACCAGAGCTCTCCCTGCACCAAACCCTCCTGGCCTGCCTGGTTTTCATGCCCCTGGAGTCTGCTCAGGTGGCAGAGGATTGTTGCTGAATTGTTTTCAAACCAGCAAAAGCCAACAAATTCCTGTGCTGTTCTAGATCCTGGATTTGCTATAAGCAGGAAGGACTGAAAACTGTAGGTGGCTGTTTCAGCACGCCAGAAACTGAGCCTACAAAGCTTTGACTTTGCAGAAATGTGGAATTTGGGACTCTGAGCATGGCACTAAAGGAGATGCATTTCAAAAAGCTTCCCCCAGTGCCAGCCAGGCACTGCCCTCTCACCTGCCATCCAAGAATGGGGCTCCACAAACACCAGTGGATGTGGCAGAACCAGGTGTTTGCTCTCAGGGATATTTGCATTGCTCAGGAGCCTCTTGAGTACAGACCAAAAATTAGCTTTGGGCAAAATCCTTAATCTGCTTTTTCTACCTAGCAGCTGGGGTGCCCCAGACAGAAAAATCTGAATTGTGTTTTAGAGGTTCATCAGAGTTCCTTTCCTTCCAGGGCAACAGGGTGCATTGGCAGTGAATTATAAACCTGGACCTGATTTAGAATAGTGCAAGACATTCAAAATTGCATTGTGTCAGTATTTCTTAACCTGACTGCAAGCTTTCCTGCTTTGCTGTTTGTTGATTCAACCTTTTTAAACTTCTCACTTTCAGACTTTCAAAGTTCCATCCCAAAGAGACAGAATGATATTCTGCATAATTTTTATGAAGTTAAATCATGTTGTTTGGCTTTAAGTAGAAAAAATAACCCTGCTCTCCTCTCCAAAGAGATTTTATATCCCTTTTCCACATTGAATTGCACTGTCCTCTAGTGGGTGTTTTAAGCAAATGTTTTTGTGTTTGTAAATCTTTCATACTGCTCAGATACAGAAAGCTTAATCTTTATTTTCAAAAGAACCATAAATGTTCTCTGATATAAAAAGATAGAGGATTAGAGTAATATTTGAAAACCAAATAAGAAAAAGTTACATTTGACCTGTGGTCCAAGCTGTAATAATACAGAGATACATAAAAATGTTTGCATCTGACTTATCTGTTGGAGCAGAAGGATAAAAAGTGAAGACACAACTGTGGGCATTTTATTACTTTGTATTGAGAATTGAATATAATCTGCTTCTTTCACATTGAAACAAGTTTGATAAACTATGAATGAATGAATATTAAACACCAGTGGACTAGTAGGAAGGATTAAATGCACTATATTAGACTCAAAGTGAAGAACTATGTATCCCATTTTACCCAATAGTTTGGGTTTTTCTTAATGTTGATATTTACCTCTTAAAAATCAATGCCCTTCTTTAACTGGGATTCCTTGGGATATGAGAGAACATCTCTGAAAATCAGAATGGGAATATGAAAGTTGTACATGACAGTGATTGTCAGGCTTCTGGATTTGCAGTACTGGATGTCTGGCTCCAGCTGTAGGTGACAGCGCCTTTACTGTCCCTCCCTGGGCTGGGGATGCATCTGGATCTTCATTGCTTGTGTCCCAGCACCCAGCAGTGTGAGCATCCCCCAGTCTGGGACATGTTTGAGTGATCTGATATCATCCTTCCACTAGTGTTTATTCTGTTGGAGGGATGAGGGAAGAAACAAATGCCTGGCAGTGAATTTGTTTCCTTAGCAATGTTGCTGGAATAGAAAAAAACATAAGGCATTCTGGTAGGTAAAAATAGTTACTAGAATAGTGATGCTGTTTAGTAACCTGTCTTGTATGCAGACAGTTTGCCCTCTCCTTGATATGTCTGATAGTCCACAGGCATTAGATGCTGAGCATGTGGGTATCTAATGGTTCTGATATACTACAGGAGGTTTATTTTTCTCACAGCCTTAAGTAATTCAGAGACAGTGCACATGAAACACTGAAAACCCCTTCATCCATCCACTGTGTCTGAATGCTGAAGTTCTTTCAGCTGGAAATGCAGGATCTAGTCAGGCTACAGAAGCATATATAAACAATGTTCACAGATTTCAGCAGAGTTAAAGTGAATCTCAGCATCATTGGAACTGATCTTCTGGCTTATTTGGGAGATTAGGATAAAACCCAAGATCGAATTCCCTACCTGATTCAGTTTCTTATTGATTGAATCCTTTTAGACCCCTCTCTAATTTAACAGTGTATTTTTATTAAAGCCAAGCACACAAACATCAATTATCCAAGCTGCATCTAATTTCCTTGATTTTTTTTCCCTCTTGCTGCCAATGGATTAGAAGACATGATTAGAATTCAGCTTGAAAGCTGAAAAGCAGATCCCTAAATGAAAAAGTCTGTGCTAGGAATTAAAATATCTGTAGTGGGCATAAAATCCTCCTCCTTATCTCCACTAATGTAAACACACTTGGTTAAGTTGATCTGTCACATGTCTGCTGCAATGTCCCTGAATTAGGAGGATGTATTAGGAAGGGTGGAGTGCTGTCTGTGGTGTGTCCCTCTGTTAGAATCCATCACCAGGGTCCTCTAACACCAAAGTGTTTTGCATAGAGACACCTCTGCCATAAGGGTTAATGGGATAAGAGCTGGAAGGGCTTTGCTTTTCCTCTTAGGTTTTACTTGCTGACACCAGGAATGTTTGTGTGTGCACAAGCAGTGGGAACCAGGCAGAGAAGGGGTCTTTTAGGGTTTTACTCTTTGTAGCTTCTGCAGAGTAAAAGGTTTTGTAACGCAAAGGTGAAATGAATGACTGCAATGTCATCACCAACTGAAAATCCACAAAACCCTTAACTGGTAAATGCATGCATTTAATGTGAGTATAAGGAAGAGTTACAAAATCAATTGAATTGTATGTTCTTGTTTGACTGGGTTATGAATTTCCTTCTGGTGCCTGTACTCTGCCTGGGATGAGGAAGCCATGCCATGAGCCATACACAGGCTCCATGAACTCAAAATGCACTGGATCATCTTTTGATCAACCTGGTCTAGTGAAAGGTGTCCCTGTCCTATGGGAAGTTAAGCATTTGTTGGGATGTGGTGTTTTCCTGTTGCACTGTGGATGGCAGTATTGCTACCAGTGCTGAGCTGTGTGTGAGTGCACATCACAGGAGAGAATTGTCACATTTTGTCTGTGGAGAGGTGTAGAACCTGATTGTGCAGAGCTATAAACGTGGGTGGCCTCAGGGAGTTTTCCTGGTGCTGGCATGAGCCTGGCTGGGGCTGGGCAGGGTGAATCCCTTCCTGTGGTGCAGTGAGCTGAGATAATTGCAGCTGACACCCTGCACCAGTGCAGTGCAGTGATATTTCATTCCTTCACACCTAATCCCTCCTTTGTCCTCTCAGGTTTTAAGTCAACACAGTTCTGGCAAAGCTCGTTTGTGACACCCAGAGAAGCTTCTTGTGGAGCACCCCAAATGTTGTGGGTTAGCCCCAGGGTGGGTGAGGAGCAGCAGGGCTGCATCCCTGGGGTGTCCTCAAGGTGATAAGGCATGCTTGGGAGCCTGGAGTATGGGCTTGGGTTCATGTTCTGCTGCCTAACCAAGTGGAAAGAAATCATATTTATATCTTTTGTGTATTAATGTCTTGTGTGTTGTGAAGGACAATTTAATTGTGAATCGGGTGGAGAAATTGCAGTTTCCAGAAACTGATGAATAGCAGTTTTTTGAGGTTATCAGTTAACCTGTTGTAATGAATGCTCTTCATTACATGTCTCTCCTTGTTAATTAGAAGGGATTTTTACTCCTCTTTATCAAGTCAGGGCAAGTTTATTACCTTTTCCTCTGTCGTGCTTGTGATAAAGTGAAGATCCAGATTGTTTAGTGAAGTGTCCACATGAATATTTCATTGCATGTACATCACACATCAATGCCCTGTGTTTTCTGAGCTCCAACCTCTGATGATTGTTCAATACATTTTAAAAATAATCAAACTACAGCTTGTATAAGGTCTTTTAATTTATATTTACAGGTAGAAATTCCCCTTTTTTTTTTGTAAATACTTTAATTATGACATTAATTACCATGCCATTTTAGACCAAGACAATTAATCACTGCTGTATACAGGACCAATAATAGACTCAGACTCAAGTTCTCTGAGTGCAGAGGTGAAGCTTGTACTTTCCATAAATCAGAATCTGCCTGACAGAGAGGGATTGGTATCCTGGTTTGGATCTTTTACCTGTGTTAATTTAAAAAACAAAGTCAAAACTTAAACATACCTCCACTCAATTCCTCCTTGGTTTGTTTCCTACAGGTTGAAGCAATCCTTGTGAACATATTTGGTGGGATTGTGAACTGTGCCATCATAGCCAGTGGTATCACCAAAGCCTGCCAAGAGCTCGAGCTGAAAGTGCCTCTGGTGGTCAGGCTGGAAGGTGAGTGCTGCTGGATTCACACAAAATCATCCCTCAGGGTCTCGGTAATTCACTCAGAATTTCTTCTTCTCCTAAAGAAGAAATTATTTTACATATTACTCCCACACAATATGTCCAATTCCTCAGCCATAGCACAACCTGAAGTCAATAAACTCATATTTCTGCATTTATGGACCCTGATGGTACTGGAAGCAATGAAATTTTGCAATGGACGCGTTATGAGTTTGCCTGTAAGATTTGCAATGCAAATAGGAATTATTTTGATGCAAGTTTATGTTTACTGGGAGGTATTTCCTTTTTTCTTTTTTTTTTTTTTACTGAATGCAATTCCATTATTGCTAAACCTGCAGCAAAATACAGGTTTTTTTAATTTACACCAGTGTCAATTAAAAGAAAAATGTTAGAAACAGTATTTTTGAGGGAGAAATTGATGTAATGTGTTCTTCTGCCCAAACCCCAATCCAGCTAAAATCCAATAAAAACCAGAAGATTTGGTAATGGTAAGGAATATTTTTTGTTTAGTGCATCCAGCATTGTTTCACAAGAAACAAAAGAGCCATAGAGAAGGGAGGACAAGCACTCTTTGGCAGTTCCAGGCTTTAATGGCAGTGGGTGTGGGGTTCTGCCTGTGATTTCTGAGAAGTGCCCTGAAGGAGGGAGAGTCTTCTGCCACTGAGTGAAAAGTGCCTTGATTGCAATCAGCACACAGCCCTGGCAAGCTGAAAATATTTCATTCTGGCCAAGTAGGTTTGGAAAACAGAGGGATTTCTGGATGGGTTTTAAGGCCTCTCACTCAAAGCCATCCATATTCATGTTTGTGTGTGTGTAAAGAGCATAAAATGTCCTGTCACTCTGCAGTGGTGATGAGAGGAGGAAATGCATCCCTTTATGGACATGAGATGCAATACTGAGGTGGTTTTCACACTGTGATGGGGAGAGGAAAACATGTTCTGAGTACATCAGGCTTTTTACTTTCCAAAAATTGCCCTCCCCAGGATTCGTGAGGACGCAGAGTGCCCAGGGAGCCCTTGGCTTAGGGGGATGCTCCTTTTGTGTTTCAGGAGCAAGCAGAGCCTTCCCCTCCCTCATTCTCATGCTGCACTGCACGTGCTGGCATGGATTCTGCTGGAACTTTAAATACTAAAATGGATTTCAGAAACAAATTGTGAAAATTTTCTTTGGATGGTGTAGCACCAGTCAACACCTTTAGAGACTGAGTAAAAAGTTTAATATGGATGAAGGAGACTGATGGTTGTTGCTTGGAAGCAGAAAAGTTTCATTATATAAAATCTCATTGTTTATCAGCTCTAGGCAATGCTGTTTCACTTTTTGTCATAGCAAAAAAAACTTTTCCTGTCTTTCACAGCTGGGAAAAAGTTTATCTGTCAGATCTGTGAGACTTCTCAGCTGTTGTAAGTGCTGCTTTTTAAGTGAAGGTATTGCCAAAGCCATTAGTTTTTCCTGTGAACAAGATGTTTCTGTTGTGATATTTGAAACTGTTATACAAGAAACACGAAGAGCAACTTGGTCATTTTAAACTGCAGGCTGCTGGGTCTGCCACTGTGTTTGCTTGGCCTTTCTCCTGTAATTTTGATAATTCCATGATTGTACAGAGGAGTGAAAGCCCTGCAGAGGTGCCTGTGACCTTTCAGTCATTTGCTGCTCCACCCACAGAGATCAAAGCTGAATCTCCGGAGTGTCAAATACAGACTTAAATGCAAACATCTTTGGGTTACCATCTTCCCAGGGCTGCTCACTCTTCACTAGAGCTGTGATAATGGTTCTCCCAGGCTGGTTGCTGACTCTGGAAATGGCAGTACCACGTTTTCTTTAGGAAGTTCTCTCCCAGAATAATACAGCAAACTCCCACTTTTGCATAATCTTTATCTCATTTTTTTTAATTCCTCCTCATATTCCTCATGTTCATCCTATACAAAGAGCTGTGATGTTTATAACCTTCAGATGTTGTATTTTGGAGCTGTTAGCAAGTCACTGCAGTTTTCTCTGCCTCCTTAATCACTTAACCAAGCAATCCATGTGTGTTTGGTCCTTTTAATCTTCCCTCAGAAATCAATCCCTCTGGATCCCTTACCATCCTCATTGTTCTTTGAACTCACACCAGTTTATTTCAACTTATAAGGATTTTGAATTAATAATGAGCACTGTAGAAGTAATAAGACTACCCAAGACTTTTTAAAACATCACTGATTACATTTTACAGTTCAAAAGGAGAAAAAGGAACAAGCACTCTTTTGGGTTTCCATTTTGAACATTTTCCCAGCAGAAGGTTTGTGATTATTCCCATCAATCTAACAGATTTGTGACCTGCACTCTAAAGTCTCTTTGCCCACATGCACTGTACTACAAGTGTCCTGATGACTGGAGTTTTAATCAGTCAAATCTGTCTTGATTTAGTAGGATTCTGTGGACAAATCTTTGTTCTCAGCTGTATAATAATTACAAGCCGTTTTACCAGTGGATAAAGAAAGGATTACTCTCCTCTTTGAAAATGGTAACTTTATAATTACATATGTTTGCTTGCCTTATCAGTAAAGAACTCACCAGCTGAGACACAGGATTAATGTTTAAAAAGCTCATGGACAAATGGAGAATCCAAATATTCCAGATTTCATCTTTTACAGATAGAAAAGTAACTGCTGCTGGGTTTGTGCAGGATTTTTTTCCCTTTAAAATGTAATACTCTTCACTTAAGTTTTGTGAAAACTGCCTAGGAGTGCTGAAGGGAAGCCAAGCCTTGCTTCTCGTTTATGTAGCTCAGAGTTAGATGAAAAGAGGGAAGAATAAAAAAGAATTGTGAATTAGATATCTGCTTCCTATGCTGGAAATTTCGCATCCTCTCTCTTTCAGAAAATGAATTCTCTCCTTCTCTGGTCATAGGACAGGAAGGACTGGGAGGAATCATCATACTTAATATGTTGAAATTCAGATAAAAACAAGTTGCTTTCTATTCACATGTCTGAATGCATTTTTTTTTTATATTTTCCATTCATGTGATCAGTGACCTTGTGTGTTCTTCAGAATCTGAGATATTCTAGTATCTTCAGAAATCTTTTACACACAAGTGAAATTTTGCACCAGCTTGTGTATCTTGTTTGTAGATATAGTTTAGTATGTGTGCCTGATTTTTTCATTTTTAGTATCCCAAATTGCCTGTCAAGAGAGAAGAATGGGACTTTGCAAAGTCACACTTATAGCTTCATTCAGATCAACCTATGCAGACATCTTGGGTTTAAACATTCAGCACAAATTTAAATGTGCCCTTCCCTGTTAGGATGCAAACATGAGGCAGAGGGAGAGGTTAAATATTCTTTGGGGAAAGTTTAAGGCAGGAGAGGGCAAATGGAGTGGATAAAATAGAGTTTAATTGTCATTTACAGATAGGCAGTGGAAGTTGGTTTATTCTTGACTGCAGAGCCAACAGGTGTGAGCCCCAAAACTTTGTATGTTCCCTACCTAAAGGTCACTAATTAGAGCTTGGCACCAGCCAAACCTCAAATCAAATGTTGTTGAAGAGGGTTTACTGGTGATGAATCTCAAACCTGATTCTCCAATTCTGTCTTTGGGATCTGAGAGGCCCCAGTTTTCCAGGCTGGGGGGAGACAGGAGTGCATTCATTGCCTGGGTCCCTGCTGGGGGAGATCCCTGTGGCTCAGTGCACTCAGCAGTGCAGCATGGCCAAGCTGGACCCTTGCTAGGGATCCTGTACCATGGGCACAACCTGCTCATGTCACTAGTAATCATTGACATTCTGCATATTGTGACTTTTTTGTCACAGCAGAATGTTTTGGGTCAATCAGAGTATTTTTTATATTATTCATCTATTTGTTAGCACATAGCAAATGTATATAATTGTGCTCATGTCACTAATAATAATTGACATTCTGCATATTGTGATTTTTTTTTGTCATAGCAGAATGTTTTGGGTCAATCAGAGTATTTTTTATATTATTCATCTATTTATTAGCACATAACAAATGTATATATCTGTGTCTTATCCCTTTTTTACCTGAAAAGCCAGATTCTGGCACTGCAGAATCCTGCATCCTCTCTAAGCATCAGCATTAAGCAGTGACCATTTAGCCAGTTCCTGATGGGTTTATGGCAGGCCAAGTGAGTAAGGGAACATAGCCCAAATCCTGCATGTGGTTGTGTTTTATTGGTTTGATTTTCATCCAGCCTCTCCCAGTGAGTGCTGGTGTAACCTTACCACTGGTAGGGACATGCTTAGAACATTTATTATTAGGATTTTTTTGATAATGAGTTGAGTACATTTGCTTTGCTACCGGTAGCCGAGATTTCAGGTCCACAGAAGTGGAAATGTGAGATTGCATTGACACAGACTCAGAGATTGTTCCAGAAGCCAGGTTTCCAGCAGGAGGATGTTTAGATTACAAGTCCTGAAGGTGCATGCTGATAAAATTACATCTTTCCAGGTTTTCTGGGGAGTGTTGTTGACAGTAATATATGTCAGAAGACAAAAACTTCTAATTAGAAAACCATTCTCTTCATAGAATCCAGTTAAAAAAAAAAACAAAACAAACACACACACACACACAAAACCCCCAAACAATAAAACCCAGCAACAGCAAAAGCCCCACAGCCTCCAGCCCTGTGAATTTTCTCAGTTGGCTGCAGGGTAAGGGAAGGGCAGATATTCTGATATCCCTGGATATGGGATTCTGTTCACAGTTCTCTGACACCATCCAGTGGCAGGAGGTTAATGCTGGAAGAGTGGGATTCTTTATTTGTTTATTTTAACATCTGTTGCAACAAGGTGGTGTTCTTTGTAGATTCCTAAATGTTTCCAGTGTTTTTGGAATGTTTAATTTTAAATCTTTTACCTCTGCTTTTAGCAGGCTCATTATAATTTCCATATTCTCCACATAGCCAAAATACTTAATCACAATGAGATAAAAGGCTATCACAAAAAAAATAGAATTATAACAAAGGAAGTGCTTGCTGAAAAGTGTGGTTAGTTGTATGGCCTGCCTATAAAAGTGTTTTATTTAAGAAATGCAAAATGTACTCATACACTTTTGTCTGCAGTGAGATTTTTTTTTTTTTCAGCTTTCATCATTTCATTTCCCTGCATAAACTCCCCCTCCCTTCTCAGGGGCTTGTGTTTTGTATTGATTTTGTAATACATGTTAGACAAGGGCTGTGGAGAGCAATCAATGCAGTGCAGAACAGATCCAATGTATTGTTCCCTCTCTGACCCGTTAGTAAATTAATATTGGCCACTTAGTGCAGAACAAAAGTTAGTTTTAAATGCATGGTTATCACAAAAACCACAATTTTTTTTCTGTGTGGGAAAATTTCCAGGAAAATTTCCCTCTTTCCATTTTTTCTCCTCATAACACTTTGTCTTGTAGAATCCTGCTTGAGAGATCAGTACATTCTTGACTGTTTTGAATGTTTATCACACTTGTATCTAAATAAATAGCAAAACCTTTTGGGAATCAGTGTAAAAATGTGAGTGACTCCAAAGAGAACAGAACCTTGGGAATGGCTCCTGCCTTCCCTGTGCAGTGCTGGGCTGACAAGTAGCAGCCTCCACATTATATTATATAGGATACTTGAACAAAAATCAACTATTATGCTCTTTTTTTCCCCATAATATTTTTTTTTTCTGTATAAAAAGTTCTGTACAGTTCTGGATGTTACTAAGCAACCAAATCCCCCTTCTGTCAAAGATTTCAGATGCCTTTGACCTTCCTACACAAACCCTGCAGCTCTGCCAGAGCCTTTGCAGAGGGAGCAGAGGGGTCCCACATTCCTCTTCCTGATCCTGCCTCTCCCATCACCAAGTGCTGTGACAGGGATGCCTTTGCTCCCTTTCAACTCCAGGAGCGGCAATCCTGATTTCTTGAGCATGCTGATGAAACAGGCTTTTGAAATGGCTCTGCTTCTGTGGTACCATTTCAGATGTTTTATGAAGTCTGCAAAAAAAAAAAAAAAAAAAAAAAAAATTGAAAAATCATCCTTTAAAATGAGCATTCTGGAAGTTGCACAGTAAAGAGAATGCTTCTTGCTTGGTTAATAATTAAGGGTATAATTAGCGTATAGCTCCAAATAGAATTAAAATTCATTCTGCTAGGTCGAGGAATTACAAAGTAATTAAGCATTTTGGCGTGGCGAAAGAGCAAGGAACATGACATGGGGGAGGACAGAAATGATTCTAAAGAGGTCCAGCCCAGGGTGCTTGTGACGAGTGTGTGACCCCAAAGGGTGGATTCTGCTTCCTCAGTAGGATGTCTGACTCCAGGTTCTTCTGTGGTGCAGAGAACAGCAGTGATCAAAAGTGTCACTTGGCTTTGCTGCAGAAACTCTGGAGAATTCAGATTTTCTGTTAGTCTCAGTTTTCCAAAAAGAATGAGATAGAGCAAATGGGAAGGTGATCTTGTCTTTTAGACAAGGGAAGTGGAGAAAATGTATTTTCCTGAAATATCTTTTTCAGCTTTGGATTTTTTCCTTTCCTTTGCATTAGTCTGTTGACTAAAATTGAGTTTTTCCATACAAACTGCAGCCCTTGTGCTGTGTAATCATATTTTCTCCTTGAGGTGAGATGGACGTGGCACTCAGGGACATGGTTTATTGGTGGACTTGGCAGTGCTGGGTTTCTAGTCATATTTAAAGATCTTAAGGGTCTTTCCCAACCTAAATGTTTCTATGATTATAAAAATTTAGTGCAGCAGCAGAGGAGGGATTGGTGTCATGCTGGATTACTTCAGGGACCTTTGTATTCCCTGTTTTTAGTAAAAATGCAGCAGCATATTCAGGAGCAGCTTACACCTGGTTAAATATTCAGGATTACCCAAATCTTTGCCTTTCAACAGCTCATTTGGCAGCTTTCAGTTATCACAGGTGAATTTCAGTTACTGTTGACTCACTGATTACCTGTAGCTGGTTGTGGCTAATAAATGCCTTTAAAAGAGCCTGGCACGGGGTCCATTCCCCAGAGCTCTTGCTGGGTGTCCGTGCTGGCTCTGGGGGATGCTGCACTGCCCCTCTCATCTCCACCAAGCCTCTCTTGTGCACACAAATGCCATTTTCAGGTTGCACTGTCTGTCACAATTAGGAATTAGGAAGCTCCTTCTCCTCAGCTCAGTCTAAGGCACTCATTTGATCTGCTGCTAAACTGAAATGATCTGTAGTTTGAGGCATTACCTGATTTTTCAGAGGTATGCCAGGAGGTGTTCATTTATTCATTAATATTAATTACTAATTATAGTCAATAATTGTAGTCAATAATTGTTCTTTTTTAGGAACAAATGTCCAGGAAGCCCAGAGGATTCTGAGTGAAAGTGGACTCCCCATCACGTCTGCCAGTGACCTGGAGGATGCAGCAAAGAAGGCAGTGGCAAGTGTGGCCAAAAAATAACACCTTGAAGGTTCTTCTCATGGAAAACTTGTGTTCCACAAGGTGTCATTCCTGCTGTTGTCCAAGAGGATTCATGGAGCTCTCCCAAGCAGAGATCAGGATTTAACTGGAGATACCTGGCCAACCCAGGCCACAGCTTGCAAGTTGGCCTTCAGAAATTTTGCAGCTACAATCTTCAAAAGTTTGTATGTCTTTGTTTAATTTTGGTAATTTTGTTAGTCACAACTGTAAGAAGTAGTACTTCACTCCCTAAAGTTCTTTTTTGTCTCTCCTTCCCAAATTGTCACTGATAAACTCATGACAAGACAAAATAAGTAATAATTGACTTCTGGCAACAGAATTGTTCTTTAATCACTTTTAGGTCACCTATTTCACAATATTTTCATTTGTCTTTTTATATTGTAAAGAGTCAGAAAACTAACTGTGGCTTTATATTTTTTATGGACTTTTGCAATAATGTAAAAAGTTGTGCTTACAATCCTATTTTTTATTCAAATGAATGATGTTTATTTTCTTTTTTTGGAAATCGCTGGTTTTGCCTTAAGATGATTCTCTTTTGTTGATGCCAATGGATACCTCACAATAGGAAAAGGGACTGAGAAGTTGATAGTGAAAGGATCTCCCACTCTTACTGTGCCTGTAAACCACTGAAATGTGATTCATTTATTTTCTGGTCTTTGGAAATGCCCTGCTGTATTTCCAGGTGTAGCTGTGCCATCCAGGGGGCTCCAGGAGGATGTTTCTGCCACTAAGGAAATGGCTGCTAACTTTTTAAAATAACCTCTTTTGTGAGAATGTCACTGCTGTGAGGTTTTAAAGATGAGAAACTGAAGCAGTTTTATTTCAGGAGCATGGAGAATTCTTCATCTGATTTGCCTTCCAACAACCATTTCAAATTTATTGGGAATAAAACACAAATGAACTTTTCAATTTTTTAAGTTTTTGACTTCTCAGGCATCAGTAACAATATGTATAAGAAAAAAAAACCCTTAAGTTTCAGGACTCAGATATTGACCAAGATTCATTTTGATTATATTCTCTTTTGTAGCAGTCAAAATTCAAGCTGTTAGTTACACAAATCATTCATTCAGGGAGCAGAAGGCAATATTAAAGATCTTGTGTAACTAAAGAACTTTGTGGAAATCTCGCTCTGCCCAGGAATTATGTGCTGAAAATCATCAATAAATTTGAACAGTGAACAAATGAGGGGATATTATGATCTGGTCTTGTAAATGGGCAGAGATATAAAAATTTGTGAAATAAATTCCTAATTGGGATTTTTTTGAGCAGCTCTAATCAATACCGTGTTCTGCTTAGAAAAATGTAAATAAATTTTTCTTGACATTTCCATTAAAACTGTTACATTCAAAATGAATTATCTTCACTAATCTTTGGCTCCTGACACAAATAGTGCAGATGGGTTGCTATCATCAATTCCTGCAGGTTTTTCCTTCTCCATTCCTTTCTCTACATATTGCTCAAGGAAAAAACATGTGACCATTAGAAGAGCAATAAATATGCCTGTAGGTCTGTAGTTATTGGCAGAATGAAGGAGAAGGGTATCCTTAGCAGCTTTCCTGGAGGTGCATCAAAGCCACACTGCTCTGAAGGAAGAAATGTTTACCTCACCACAACAAATAAGAGTCACACTCTATTTTATATATTTTAATACTGGAAAGTTAAGATTCTGTGGAAGAACTGTTTGTGCAATGTTGTTACACACTGCCCCTAACTCTGGTTTCAAAACCATCCACTGTGCATACACAATTACTGTTTTGCAAAGATTAATACTGTGTACGCTATTTTGTCAAATAAATGTAAAAATGAACATGCTTATGGAATTTGTCATTTCTGTAAAATAGAAAAATGTTTAATTTGCCTGTGCTCTTCCATCCAGCATTTTGTGACAGGTGAGTGAAATCAAATTCATTGGAATTTAGTTTCAATTGGGTGATATGCTATACTTCAACATATTTGCTTTTTATCTAGAAACGTAGATAATTTTATCTTTATATCTTTTCTTATATGTAGGCCAATGACAGTACATACAAGTTTTATTCCTCTTAAGCCATATACAGACTGGTACAGTATAATTTTAATTTTTCAGATGTAAAATGGAAATTTCTCTGAGCTCTGGATTGGTATCTTTGAAGGTTTGGTATTTCACAGGCACTGTGCACTGGCTGTAACCAGAAGCTCACTGTGGTGGTGTGAACTGGTTTGTTTTATTTTTATGGATTATTTCTCTCTGTGTGCAAACGTGCAAAGTTGGGTTTGGTCTCCCTGGGAAAGGTGTTTTTAGTTGTATTTTCCCCACACAAACCAAACAGCAGCATAAGCAGTGGGTAAGTTCCAGCTAATCCCCTCTGTGAAAGCTTTAAGTGCGATTTAATTAGCTTTTAAATCTGGAATTTTCAACCTGTATTAATAAAACTCCGTAGGACGGGACACTTTGCAAGGCAAAACAAGAGGAAACCGTTAATGCTGACACTGTGCTACATCTTTAACAAGATACCTTTAAATCCTCCCAGCAGAAGTGTAACAGCTGGGAGTGCTGCAGGAATGTCCTTAAGGGGCACTTGGTGTCCTGTTTGTCAGGGCTGTGCCTGCCCGTGGGGCAGAGCAGCTGTGATTGGAACAGCACGGCCCTGCAGATCACTCACAGAGGAGAGGAGGTGCCAGGCAGTGCTCCTGCCCTGCCCTGCCCTCTGAGCTGGCCCTGCCTGGGGCCTCAGGCACCTGCAGGAGCATCCTCTGGTTCTTGTGGCTCAGGGAGCTGAGCCCAGGGCTGGCTGGGTGCACTGAGGGTGGCCCAAACCCCGGGGCTGAGCAGCCTTGCTGGGCTGGAAGAGCCAGGAAATCTGAGCACAGAGCCAGGCAGTGGCCAGGCTGTGTCCTAGAGCAAGAACTGTCACCTTACAGAAACCCCCAAGCCTCCAAGGCTCAGGGCTGTGCTACATGACATGTGGAATGCCAGTTCTCAGTGCTGCTGCAAGCCTCAGCTGCTGGTGAGATTTCACTCCTTGTTTTTCTTTTTGCCTTTCCATTCATTCTTTTTCATTCCTTTTTTTCTTTTGCCTTTCAGGAAGCTGTAGTGTCTCTTGCAGTCAAGGTCAGCTCTAGCACGGCCAAAGTGGAGGACAGAAGGTCATGGCACATTTCAATTTATCACCCAGCTTCTTTCCCCTTCCTTTTCTAAACTTTCTGGGATTTTCCCCCACTTCTCCCCACATTCCTGGGTTTCCTGTGTTTCCTCACTGCTCTGTGCTGTCCTCATTGCTGGCTGAGCCCAGCCCTGGGTTTTGCTGGGGTGGTGTGGCTGGGCTGGGTGTCCTGGGGCTGTGTGAGCATCCAGCTGCTCACTGGGAGCTGGGCATGCTCTGCCCAGCCTGGCTGGCACCAGGGCAGGGGGCAGGTGACAGCCAGGCTGGGATGCACTCACTTCTGTGGGACAGGAGTTACAGCAGGAACAGGAATGGGCTCGGGAGTGTTTGACTTGTCTGCTCTGGAGTGCTGGCTCTGGAACAGGGCTAAGCTTTTGATGGCTGTAGACTGTAGCCATGATATTTTCTGAAAAATTCTTTCCTTAGGATTTTTTCCTCTTGAGAAGCTGAGGCCTCAGGAACAAAATGTAAACAATGGTTATCTGCTGCTGTGGAAGGCAACAGGTGCATCTTTGGTCTCATGTGGTTGTTTCTAATTAATGGCCAATCACAGTCAGCTGACTCGGACTCTCTGTCTGACACACAAGCCTTTGTTATCATTCTTCTTTCTTTTTCTATTCTTAGCTAGGCTTCTGATGAAATCCTTTCTTCTATTCTTTTAGTATAATTTTAATATAATATATATAATAAAATAATAAATCAAGCATTCTGAAGCGTGGAGTCAGATCCTCATCTCTTCCCTCATCCTCGGAGCCCTGTGAACACTATCACAGTAGACAGAGATATTTGGAATAAATGAGAGGAGTGAAAAGCCTGGGAAAGCTTGGCACCCATCTTAAGGTCTGTTCCAAAGTGAGAAGAACTCTTCTGCAAGGAGAAATAACCTCCCTGAGTTCAGTGGGGACAGGACAAGCCCTGAGGAGCTTTGGCTGTTGTAGGGACATTGAGGTCAGACCTGTAGGCATGAGGTAAGCCAAGGGATGGGCTGTGAAATCATCAATGGATGTTTTTTAGAGTTAGGTGAGCATCTGTCAGGAATGGCTTAAGGAGAGTTGATTTTTGCCTCAGGGAAGAGGGATGGATGAGGTGACCTTCCAGCCTGATTTGATAGGATTTAATGCTTGTTGGGAAGGCTTTGTTTTCCTTTTTTTTCCTCCCTAACTTGTAGGTACAGGGAGGAAAAAGAAGGACAGATCAGGTGGATTCTTGAAAGAAACTGTTTTTAATTTAGTTACCAAGAATGATCTGCAGCTGCCAGGGAAATGAAAAGCAAATTATGCAAACTCAAGACTTTCCCTAACAATGGGAGCAGTGTTATTGCAACACATAAAAGGCTGAGCAGAGAATTAGGGGTATCTATCAACTTTAATATGTTCAATTTAAAAAGGAACAGGTTGCACCAACAATTTTTTTTCCTACTTAATGAGGCCCATTCATAAGTAGAATAACAGGATTTGCCTGTCACCCAGAGGAAATCATGCCATGTGTATTTGTACTTTGGTGCAAAACTTGTGTTGATCTCAGTGATTTAAAACTTTTCCCAGCCCAGCTGCAGTCAGCTTGATGTCAGGATCCTTTCATCTGGAGACAGATGCACCCTTGGTAGAATCCTCAACACGTCTCTGTCTTTGTTCAGTCTCACAAAGTACCAGCTAAAGATTAAAAATAAAAGTATACATGGATTATTGCATGTTACTCCTCAGAGATAACTGCTGTGAGGTAAGATTTGACTTATCCAAGACCTGGTAGCAGATTGCAGAAGAATCTCTAGTGCATAATGTGGATTTGGCCTTTTACGTTTCTGTTCTGTCTGTGTTGGTGGATGCTGGGCAGTGACGGTGACCATGGCACAGCCTGTGCTGCTCCCCATGTCCTGAGCCATTCCTGTGCTGCAGGACTGAGGCACTGAAGAGGGAAAAGGGTTTCTGTGTGAATTGGGTGAGTGTGAGGCTGGAGACAGGACCTGTGTCCATTCTGGAGTGTGGATAGGCACAGGCTGCTGCCACTGAGCTCCCCCTGCCACAAATCCTTTCATAAGCACAAGGTGGCCTCGATGGGCAGAAAAGCAGAGCTTCCAGGGCTGGCTGGGGATGGGGATGGCAGGAGGATCCTCTCTGGCCTTGGGAAGGGCTCTGCTTCCCCTGTCTGCTGTACCTCCCTCTGCCTGCAAGGAAAGTCTTCACACTGGAATTGGGATGGTTTCCCACATCTGCCCTCCTTGTGCCCTTGGACTCCTCACACATCATCAAGGAGGAGAAAGTCACAGCAATGCCCTGAGGATAATATTCCCTGGTACAGAAGATGCCTCATTCTGGACCTCCTTATGTTTTCAAAGATGGGAATATCTTTGAATGGAATATCAAATATGGAATATCTTTGAATGGGCCAGGGAATATCCTGGCCCTCAATCCACAATTAAATCCATGCTAATTTTTAATGAAATCCAACAGAGATAGCCAAGCCTGGACAGAAGGAAGCAACTGACAGAAATGGGTTGCTCCCTGAATTAAGTGCTGTTGGGATGTGCAGATTTGGAAACTGGGACCTTTTTATTTATCAGAGCAACTCTTGTGAATGCATGGATGAATACAAGCAGGTCATCATCAAGGAGGTGACAGTGACAAAGTATTGGTAAGCAAATCTGGGAAAGGAGGGCTCTGAGAGATCAAGTGAAAGAAATTTTGCATTTCTCTAGATACAGAGGTGAGAAAATGAGAAATTTGATCTTTCTATTATAATCAACATAAAGAATTACAGGGCAGCCAAAGGGCACAAAGCTAAACAAAGCTGTTTCCTTTAAGTTTATTTCAAATGTCTCTCTGCTTCAGTACTGTGTCCTTCAAGACCTCCTCTCTGTAATTGCATGTGGCAGCCTCTTTAGAGCTGGGTGCCAACTGCTGCTCCAAAACAGACACAGAAATCAGCAGGCAAGAAAGGGCATTGCAGCAAGTCCTTAGGAGGGATGCTGCTCCTTTGTTTCAGGTCAGTAAAGGGGGTCAGGAAAAGACACTTGGGTCAGGGGCACTGCTCTGCTTGGCTCTGAGGCTGAACATGGGCAGCACTCAAAGCTCAATCCCTGTAATAACTCTCCCTCCCTGAGCTTCCATTAAAGCCCTGACCCTGGAGGGAGCACAAATGGCATTTTTGCCCTGCTCCACCTGCCTGCTCGGCCAAACTGACCTTGTGGCTGAGCAGGGTGGGACCAGGGGGCTCATTCAAAGGGTTTGGGCAGCACTGGGGCTGAACCCCACTGCTGCAATATCCTGGGCTGGGGGGGAGCCAGGCTGAGCTCAGAACCCCCTGCAGCTGTGGGGACACTGCTGCCCTTCAGCAGGAGCCCTGCAGTGCTGGCACTGGGCATCAAAGGGCTCATCCTCCCTCTGCCACCTTGGGCTTTGCCTGGTGAATGCAGAGCAGCCCTGTCTGCCCCTCTGAGCCGTGCACAGACAAGCTCAGACTTTGCTGGGAAGGTGGAAATGTTTTCTTTGTCAGGCCTGAACTCCTCTGACCCTGCACAGGTCCTTGTGATGTCCTGGCTTGCCCCTGAATGGGTGCCAGGGAAGTGATTTGGGGTTGGCAGCTCTGTGCAAGGAGCTCCTGAAGATGTCTGGGTTTTTGTCCCTTCCTTTTTTTCCTTACAGTGAATGGAAAAGTTGGTGGGGTGATTTTCTCTCTGCCCTTTTGTTTTTTCCATTTTTGAGGCAGACATAGGAAAAAGGACCTTTTAGGAATCCTGGTTGTGGCATTCCTTTCTGATGTCAACAGAAATTATTAGGGCTTGCCCAAAGAATCCAGTATTAATACAAAGTCAGACAAACTCCCATTATTTCTCTTGGAATTTCTTAATGCTGTCCATTCACTGAAGTTCAGCTTCATTGATTAGCACTGCTCAGCCTAGATCTTGTATTCCTGAAGTGCTGGAAAGCCCTCAGTGCCAGAGGCTTTTTCTGCTGCTTTCCCAAGTGATTTTCCCATATTGTGCAGCAGGAGGAATGTCATCCAAAGATGTTAATCCCTTTTGAGATGTGCTCTAAACAAGTGTGTGCAAAACACAGGGAAAATGAAGCAATACATTATTTTGCATTTAATTTTCCATCCCCATTGTCTTGTAGCCCTGTTGGAATGCTTGACATAACACACTTCCACAGCTTGTCCACTGAACATCTGTCAGTCAGTCCTTACATCGCTTCAGAGAGCACTCAGAGCAGAAAGGAAATGTTCTCAGAGGTGCAGAATGTCACTTGCAAAAGAATTAATCTTTTTTCCTGTGTTTTCCATGGTGAGAGCAGGACACTGCTGCTCTCATTCCAATGTCCACAATGCTGAGTGCTTCCCCATCAGGGCAAAACTGTGCAGGGCAACAGCAGAGCAGTGACTGTCAGCTCTCCATGTTCCCAACTCCTGGAGCTTCAATCCTATTGATTTCCTTAACAGAAGCTATCTCGATTTTTTTTTTCCCCACTATCATCTGGATTATATTCATTGCAGAAATTTCTGCCCTCAATCCTGAAGGGTTCTCACTGCCATGCTCCATCTGCTGAACCTGGCTTGTTCTGCATTGCAGCTGCATTGGATTTTCAGGTTGGGAAGTTCCCATCTCCATGTCATGAGGCTGTTCCTTGAAAAGGGCTCCCTTTGAAAGGACACAGAGGGCTCTGCCAGAGCCTCCTTCTAATCATTGATTTCCAGGTTTCACCATTCAGCTTGAGCTTTTTTCACATCACAGCTTAAGTTCTTCCCCGGTTGTTTCCAGATCATTCAAAGATCTGAAAATGCAGTAACAGCAGGAGAGCCCACGTTTGCAGGATTTGTGTGGGGTTCCTTTTGTTCTGCTGTCTGTTCTGTGTGCCAGCACCACACACACACTGTGTTAAGATGGGTATTAAAGGCAGGTGGTTCAGAAAGTGCCTGTATCACTCCCAGCCTTCAGGGCAGAGCAGGGCAGTGTCTCTGTGATGTCCCAGGATCCCCATCCCTAATTCAGGATATGTGACTCACAATTAAACATTTATTTGGCAATTCAAGAGCAGGTGCTGCTTTAATGGCTTGCAATAATTCCCATTCACGGAATCACAAAATGATTTGGCTTGGAAAGGGCCTTCAAAGATCATCCAGCCAAACCTTCCCTGCCAACCACCTTTCACGGTCCCAGGCTGCTCCAAACCCCATCCAGCCTGGCCTTGGACACTTCCAGGGATGGGGCAGCCACAGCTTCTCTGGACACCCTGTGCCAGGGCCTCACCACCCTCACAGGGAACAATTTCTTCCCAATATCTGGTCTGAATTTACCATCTTTCTGTTTAAAACCTACACTTCCTGATGAATAGTCCTATATATATTTCCTGTATCCTCCTTCAGGCACTGGAAGGGGCTTTTTATTGTAGTGTACATAAATGCCATAGCATGATGAAACTTCAGTGGGTAGGGTTTTTCCACAGACTTCACCCCTTGAATCTTCATTCAATTCTTTACCCTGAAAGACTAAAAAAAACCCCAGACTGATAAAAACAGAATAGTGAATGCATCCATAATAGTGTAATGTTTGACTTCTCAGGCCTAAAGCACAAATAGGAGTGCAGGGTGAAGGCTGTCCTTGGTGTTTCTGATCTGCTGGCACTGGGGGCACTCTGGGCTGGGAGCAACTGCTGTGGCCCCTTGGTTCCCCTCCCTTCCCTGCATCTCCAGCCTGGCTGGGTGCCAGCAATTAGAAATTAATTGAGAAGCTTTCAAAATGCATCTCTTCCCCATTCCTTCTGCTCTGTTTAATCCTCTCAGAATCCCAGCAGAATTCTGCACAGGGGATTTTGCAGGTGTTTGTGTTTGCTCAGTGTGTGCAGTTAAAGCAGGTGTCTCAGCAGAGTGGGGCTCTTTCTTTGGGCAGGGAGGGACTCACTTCTCTTGTTTTTCTCTGCTGCTCTGTCCTCCTGGGCACTCTGTTCTGGCACACACTGGGATGGCACCTGCCTGCACAAGCGTGTCCTGGTCCAGAACCTGCACTGATCTTGGTGGTGTGGAGAGCAGGACATGGATCTGCAACACTGGCAGGTGTTTCTGTGCTTTTCCTTACCTCAGCTTAATACTGAATTCTGTTGCTATTGATATTCTGTTGCTATTGATATTCTGTTGATATTGATTCTGGGAATTTCCCAGGAGCAGGGAGAAGGTGGCTTCATCTCCTCACTGTCTCCTGGCCATTTCTGGGTGCACAGTACCTGGATTGTTGCATCCTTGCCTGGCAGTGAGAAACCCTGATCAGTGACCACCATTGTACCCAGCAGTAGCCAAAAATGCAACACTAGAGCCAGGCAGTGCCTTGGGGGGCCAGAGATCCCCCTCTGCTTTGTAAATCTTCCCCATTCCTTGCTGTTACGATCACCCCTCAGTTCCAGATTTATTCCCTGCATCCAGCAGGGAGAGCAAACAGCCACCCACCCTCTCCCTGCAGCTTCTCCCCTGGCCCTGCATCACCCCATCCTCCTGCTGCTTTTGTCCAGGCATTCCAGAGTGTGTGGAGCCATCATCCCCATCCTCAGCCTCTGCCAATTCCATGGAGTGTGGGTCAGACCCCAGGTTAGTGCTGTCACAACTCCTGTGGGTGTTGGGAGAGTCAGCCCAAGGAAGAACTGTTTGAGCACAAGCCTGGTAAGTGGAAAACAAGGAATTGCTTTACCATTTGGACCAGGATGCTCCCTAGCAAGGGGGAAGATGTCTGGAACAGGGTTTGAAAGCACAGACCAGGCATGGCCACCCTCAGCCTTCCTCCTGGCTGCTCAGGGTGCCTGGGATGGAGAGGAAACAGCTTTGGGGCACTTTGCTTTCCCCCCTGTTTGTTCCAGTTCCCTAGCCCATTTACCAGTGCAGAACCTGTTTGCATGGGTTTAGTGCTCACTCTGGTAAAGCTCGTCAAGAGATTTATTAAAGTAATGTATTTACATCATGGTCTGTCAGGTGTCAATAAGCAGAATAAAGCACTCAGACACTGCAGTTATAGAGATCCAGCAATTAAAGCATTTGATGAAAGTATTTTATGGGGGTATATATTACCATTTGGTTCAATTATTCTGCCATTAAACATTAAGAATAATTGAACCAAATGGTGCCTGATAGAAGGAATACATCTGCTCTGATGAATTCCTGCCAAAAGGCACTTGGAATCTTAGTACAAGCATTTTGTCAACCAAGATAACAGTATTTTTCTCTCCAGCTGATAAAGCAGGGCTTTTGAATCTTATTTATGACGTATAAATTGGCTAATTTGTTACTAATATCAAACAGCCCATAAGAATCAGGCAGTGTAATAGCTAACAAAATACTGACAGCTTCATCACTTGCTGACTGCATGGAGTACAATATATGCTCAATTAATAGAGAGTGCAATTATCACAGAAACTGTGAGCAACAGCTAATTATACAGAAGCCAATCAAAACCAGCCCAAAGCAAGGCAGAATCTATTTCAAGAAACCTGAGATTTTTTTTTCCTCTCTTTTTACTTTTTTTGGATTTTTTTTTCTGATCTCCGTATTTTCCTCATCTCCACAAGAGAAAAGATGAGGTGGCACCAACAGGAAAAAAAGTCAGCCAAGCTCTTGTCCATAATGCTGTGGTTTTAACTTCCAATAGCACAGGTTCCAATTTCTATGTGAAACAGAAAATCACAGTGTTCTGCTGTTTAAGCACATTGCAATTTTGGTGTAACAAGGGATAACCAAAACACAGCTACATCCTTTCCCCAGAGTGTGAGAGAATTGCACCCAGGGACAGTTTAAAGGGGATTTAAGAGAAAATAACATCTTGACATGTATTTTGAAAAAAATTATGTGTTCAAGGGAGTGCCCTCTGGGAAGGGCAGCTTTTAATTATGGGATAAATAAAGCACTTGGCTTGTTAAATTCCTGATGGTCTCTTAAATACTCCATGGTTGTTAAAGTGAGAGGTCAATCTGCTGCTTTCACTGAAGCTGAAGGAAAAAAAAGTCTATATGAAAACATGGATTTAATGGATTTTCCTTGGCCTTGATTTCCTGTAGCTCTCATACTCTGGGAAATTTTTGTTAGTCTTGGAAATATCCAAAAATGTGAAAATCTGGAGAAATAAAAAGAAAACCCAAACAACAAAAAACCGTTAGAGGCAAATCCTGTGAAGGGCTAAGAATTCTCCATTGTTTCAGAAATTGAGAGTATTTTAAATTATGCCAGTTATATTCAGCAAATTAATAGTCATTCTTGACCCTGGAATTATTGAATTTTCCATTAATGGGGTTTTTAATTAGATATGTCCCACCACATTTAAAGACCACAAAATCAAACACAACACAAAAAGCCCAAAAAAGCAACCAAACAAAAAATACCAACCAACCAAAACCAAAAAACCCAGCCTTAAACCACCTGAAATCCATGATCTGGCAGCACAGGTAGCTTTCTGCTCAGTAGAGTCCTTTCTGGAATTGGAAAAAATATTTTACTCACAGGTGACTGGAAAAGGGACTTGGTGTTTTTTCCCCTCTGAGGAAAATAATCTGCACTTGAAGTACTGTGGTTGAAGACTTATTTTTGCTCTTGAAGATAAATGACCATTTGGAATGGAAGTTATTCACTGAAAGTTAGGAAATAGCAGTTTATACTGAAGTCAAAGGAGTATTGTCCTGGTTTGATTGATTCATGTGACAAAACCTGAATTTTCCTGTGGTAGAGCCAATGCCTGGTGGTTTTTTTCCTGGAATTTTTTGCTGCTGTTTTTCTGCTTTGATAAAAATACTTTGGATGCATGAACTGTACTCAACATGTGATGTTACATTTTGGAAGCTGCTCTGTGTCCTTGATTGGACAAGAAGCTGTTGGGTTCCAAGGAATTTCAGAGAGAGGTGGAGTCAACATTTTTCTTTCCTTATTTACTTTTTTTTTTTGTTTGTTTTTAATTTTATACTGAGTTATTCCTTGAATTTGCTGGCTGCAAACCCCTCTAGCTCCCAGGCTGCATCTCTGCATCCGTGCATCCTGTGCTTGGTGAAAAACAAGGTTGTTTACCCACGGATGTGATCAATGCAGGCCCAGCTCTGCAAACACATCCCACAGCAGGACAGCGCTTCAGCGTGTGCTGTGCTGTGGGCAGGGATGGAAGGGAGCAGCTGTGCTCCCTGAGCAGCCAGGGATAGGTGCTGATGGGGTTTTGTAGCTCAGGAGGGGTTTATTTGACTTTCCCCTACTTCCAGCTGTATCGTAATGGGGACCTGCAGAGGAGTTTGTGGCTCACACCAGCCTGGGAGAGCACCTTGCACCCCTGGATCTCGTTCTCAGAACTGTCACCCAGCACTCTTTAGGTTCTAGGATTAGACCCTGGTGCTGTTTTTGCTGGAGAGCTGGTTCTGGTGAGCTGCACCCTGATCTCACCTGTGGGATTCCCATTCACAGTTTAGGCTGCGCCTGTGACCGTGTTCACAGGGGTTTTTGATTGGGGAAGAGATGGGGATCTGACTCCATGTTTCAGAAGGCTGATTTATTATTTTATGATATATATTACATTAAAACTATACTGAAAGAATAGAAGAAAAGGATTTCATCAGAAGGCCAGCTAAGAATAGAATAGCCAAGAATGATAACAAAGGTTTGTGGCTCAGCTCTTTGTCCGAGCCAGCTGACTGTGATTGGCCATTAATTAGAAACAACCACATGAGACCAATCACAGATGCACCTGTTGCATTCCACAGCAGCAGATAACCATTGTTTACATTTTGTTCCTGAGGCTTCTCAGCTTCTCAGGAGGAAAAATCCTAAGGAAAGGATTTTCCATAAAAGATGTCTGTGACATGTGCCCACACCGTGTGCTCTGGCACCCCTCGAAGCACATCCACAGGGCTCAGTGACCCTCCCAGGGAGCTGAACATCTGCTCCAGGTCCTGGCAGGGCTGGGATTTGGGAGATAAATTCAGTGCTGCCCTGTGGCTGGGTTAGTCACTGCCAGCCCCTGTGTGGCTGCTCCTGCAGATGGCTCTGAGCAGGGAGGGTGTCCACAGACATCTTTTATTAAACATCCTTTCCTTAGGATTTTTTCCTCCTGAGAAGCTGGGAGGCCTCAGGAACAAAATGTAAACAATGGTTACCTGCTGCTGTGGAATGCAACAGGTGCATCTGGGATTGGTCTCATGTGGTTGTTTCTAATTAATGGCCAATCACAGTCAGCTGGCTCGGACTCTCTGTCCGAGCCACAAACCTTTGTTATTCATTCCTTTCTATTCTTAGCTTAGCTAGCCTTCTGAGAAACGTTTTCTTCTATTCTTTTAGTATAGTTTTAATGTAATACATATAATAAAATAATAAATCAAGCCTTCTGAAACATGGAGTCAGATCCTCATCTCTTCCCTCAACCTAAGACCCCTGTGAACACCGTCACACAAGGGCTCCCCTGGAGGGGCACCAGAGCTCAGGGCTCAGCCCATGCCAGGGCAGGGGAGGGGCTCAGCCCCTTCAGTCCCCTCAGCCCTGAGCTCTGCAGTGCTCCTGAGCACCAGCAGCAGCCACAAAGCTGTGTGGATGGGCAGTGCTGCCCATGGGAAGGCACTGGGGTGCTGTCCACACCTGCCCTTTGTTCCTGGCTCCCAGCTGGCCTCCTGGAGTACCAGGACAAAACCTCTTTTTATTTCTTTGTACCTCACTTTGCTATCTGCCAAATGACATTGGTTTCTTTTGTAAATCCCATGGCTGAAGAGTGATATTCCTATTTACTGCTGTATGAAATTCACCATTGTTAGCTTATTCAATGTCATTTTCCCATGATTTAAAAAATACCCTTAGTGGTTGCATTTATTTTCTTCAGACCTTTCGAGCTGTGAAGCCTTTTCATTTTCTCTGACAGCCCTTTAAATCTAGCTTTTTTCAGTTGCTGGTATAAACTTCCAAAGCAGAATAATGTTGGCACACTAGGCTAAATAGCTATTGGATGCTCAATATCTTTGCACTTGCAAGTTCTCCAGCAGAACTCCTCTAAACTCCAGAATGAGTTTTTCTCGCTCCATTTATGACTAATCACATGAATCCTCTTCTCTGGCTCTGATGCTGATCCTGCAGCATTTCTGGGCTCTTCATGACACACAGATTGGCAGAGCAGCACAGACTGGGCTGGGCAATAATGCTCCCAAGCATCCAGCCCCCTGTTCCACCTCTGCCAACAGAAATTCCAGGGTTGTGACAATTTGCATGGAGGTTTGCAGTGTTGAAAGGATTGGGAAATCTTCAGCAAAAGCAAAACCAGCTTTTCCCAAGCATTTCTCCCCTTGCCTGGTGCCTGGACAGAGCAGAGAGGAGAGGCCAGGGCTGCTCCAGGCTCCTCTGCAGGAAAAACCAAAGGAGAGCTGAGAGCATGGATGGGAAAAGTGCTGTGAGCAGGGAGGAGAAGACTGTAAGTGTTGTGTGGGGATGCTGTGACAGTTGTTTTACTCCTGGTGCAGCTCAGAGCTGGTTGCCGCAGTGTTCGTAGCTGAAAATTCTTAAGTGGAGACTGAATTTAATTTCCTCTTTGAAAATAATGTTCCACTGGGTGTGACAGTGGTCACAGGGGTTCTTGGATGAGGGAAGAGACGAGAATGTTGACTCCATGTTCAGAAGACTTGATTTATTATTTTATGATATATGTATTACATTATAACTATACTAAAAAGAAATAGAAGGAAAGGTTTCCTCAGAAGTTAGCTAAGCTAAGAATAGAAAAGAATGAATAACAAAAGGCAGCTCTCTCAGACTCTGTCCAGGATCACTCGGCCTTGACTGGCCCTTAATTATAAACATCCAAGAGGGGCCAGTCAAAAATCCACCTGTTGCATTCCACAGCAGCAGACAACCATTGTTTACATTCTGTCTCTGAGGCCCCAGCTTCTCAGAAGGGAGAAAAATCCCAAGAAAAGATTTTTCACAAAAGATGTCTGCGACATCTGGGTGCTTCCCCAGCTGGGAAGAACCACACAGGGCATATTCCTGCCCAAATGAACCCCAGTTCATTTATCTACCTGCACATGAGTCTGAGCCTCACTCTAAGCAGGTGCTAAAGCTTTGCTGGGCCAGAGCTAGTAAAGCTCTGAGTGCTTTCCAACAAAAAGCGAACAGAATCTTTAATCCAGACGCTCATTAGCACTGCCACCATTTGTCAGGAGCACCTTGCAGCTCTCTCTGCCCCATGGTTTGCTCCATGCATGCTTGATATTCATATTTCCACAACCATCCTTTGTCCTGTGGTCAAACCTCTCCCAAGGTTCAGGGCCTTGGCTGATTCTTTGGGTTGTCTTCTCCTGTCTGGACATGAAGATGTATGAGTGACCCAGCCAAGTGCTAATCAAGGCTTGAATGACTCCCAGGATCCCTCCTGTTCATTTCGAGTTGGGAATATATCAACCACAGAGCAAAACCGTGCTCCTCAGCAGTGTGCCACAATGATTGGTTGTACGGGTGTCACAATTCTGCAAGAAATACAGTAAGTTCTGTTCCATTGTCAGGAGTGCTGCCTCATGGGGAGGCATTTGTAACTAAAACTGTTGCTCATTTGCAGAATCTGTAAGAAGAATGAAACCTTGACTGGAAATATGCTGGAAAGCTGTCGTCATAAATTTGACATAATATGCATGACATGGATGGATAGATCATTGTTTGCCAGGCCTGGCAAATAAAACTGGTGTTGTGGAGTCAGAATTACAGGGGGAGAGAAACATTGTTCTACAAGGCAGGTTTCAGAGAGGAACCAAATCTGAAACAGCTATATATTTTACTTGGGCTTAAATTGAATAATAAAAAAGGCTTGCTCAGAAATCTTACTGTGCCTGGGAACACACATTGCCTTTTTTTGTTCTTGTGAACTTCTAAGAAAGTTTCCTACTCATAAATAGAAGCACCTGCATTCTTTTTAATGTTATTAAAAGATATTGAAGAAGCTGGGGTGAGATACCTGAGAAAGAAAGCAGAGAATCAGCAGTGTAGTGTTGTACCAGGGAGAGTTTTGGGACAAGCATTTTAAATTTCTCTTCAGATATCTTGCTGCCATTCTTGGTGCTCTGAAAATTCCCTCTGTGTCTTTGGCAAATTGCTCATTCTCTTTGGCCTGTGTTTTCAAAAGTCATCCTGAGGTTTGATGTTTGCATTTCCAGCTGGGGAGCTCCTGGAGGATCTGTGTGAAATAAATAAAATGTCTGCAGCAGTTCCACTGTGGAGTTTTGTACCCTACCATTGATCTGTCTGCAGCTCTCAAGCCAGGATTATGGCTTATTATGTGCACATGTAATTTCTAGCCCAAACCAAACCTGAGCAGTTGGATGATGTGTAGCATTTACAAGTGCACACACTCTCAGTAAAATACTGCAATGATGGGTAAAAGAAATGGATTGGAATAGCTGGGAACTGCAGCTTGCAAAAAGAGGCCAGAATTTTGAATTTTATTGTAGAAAATAGCAATTTCCTGCTCTGGAGATTTTAGCAGAATATCCCTGGAATGCAGTACCACTTCTGGCATGTACAGGGCTGGATTCTGAAGTGTGCTCTGGTATTTACACTTTGCTTTAAAAAGCAGCTGTGGGTGCATCCCAGCCACAGCCAGACTCCAGCTGTGAGATTTAGGGCAGCAGTTTTCCAAAGTTCTGGAGTGAGCTAGGCTTCAAAGAGATCTCTGAACTGTCTGTGTGTTTTCTGGGCATCTCACTAGGGCAAGATGGGCTTCCAGCAGGCAGCTCTGTGAGAGCAGGGACAGCTGGAGGACAGAAAATGTTCTTCCCAGAGGAGGTACAGGAGCTATTCTTCCCAAAGGAAGGGCAGATTTCATTTTGGCCCCCAACAGTAAGAGATGCAGAATCTAAGCAAGCACGGAAATCGCCCTCATTAAGCAGCAAAGCAATTTGCTGAGAACAAACTGCAGCTGATGAGATCTGGGGAGAGGTGAGGTCACTCCTGGAGTGCTGGAAGCAGGAAAACACCCATGGAAATGCTCAGTGAGCAGAGGCAGGCACAGACTCCCTCTCTCTGCCCTCCTGGTGCTGATGGGGAGCTCTGGGGCTGTCAGTGCTGCCCAGCCCACACAGGACATCATTGATATTCCTGACTTGGGGCTCTGTGCTGCTTTGACACCAAGGGAAATGCATCAGTAAAAGGGAAGCTTGTTTTGCCTGTTGATTTTTTCCTGTTGGTTTTTCCTGTTGATTTCTACATTTGGGAGCATGGTATGAAAAGCTCTTGTTTACCTTGGAGCAAAATTCTGTGGAAATATCCAGATGTTCAGGCAGGAAGATTCTGTGTGCTCCCCAGCCTTTACAGGTGTCTGTGATGGTGTTCACAGGGGTCTTAGGATGAGGGGAGATTTGAGGATCTGACTCCATGTTTCAGAAGGCTTGATTTATTATTTTATCATATTTATTATATTAAAACTATACTAAAAGAAGAGAAGAAAGGATTTCATCAGAAGGCTGGCTAAGAATAGAAAAAGAAAGAATGAATAACAAAGGCTTGTGTGTTGGACAGAGAGCCTGAGCCAGCTGACTGTGATTGGCCATTAATTAGAAACAACCACATGAGACCAATCCCAGATGCACCTGTTGCATTCCACAGCAGCAGATAACCATTGTTTACATTTTGTTCCTGAGGCCTCCCAGCTTCTCAGGAGGAAAAATCCTAAGGAAAGGATTTTCCATGAAAGATGTCTGTGACAACCACATCATGGTGCAATTCAGGGCTCAGCTGGGGCAATCAGCCCTCTGAAAGGGGCTGCACTCAGGAGTGGAGCTCTGCAGGATCCACCTCTCACAGCCTCCTTCCCTGCCTTTTTGAGGACAAGGGATCTGTGCTGGCCATCAGCCCCTGTTTGTCAGTGCCCAGACCCCAGACAGCTGCTGACAGAAGGACAAGGCAGCCAGGAGAGCTGGATTTACACCTCTGGAATGTTTCATACTGCAGGTTTCTCTCCTTACAAACCAAATGTTTGGTCTTAGCAAGGGGACTAAGAAGCCACCCAGGCAGTAACTGCTTGGGAAGCCAGAGGACAGCTCCCTTTGTGCCTGGATAGAGGCCACCATCTCCCCAGCTGCCCAGCAGACACAGGGTCAGAGATGCTTATTTAGCAGCACAGGCTGGTTTTGATGTGCCCATGGAAGATTGGGAGAGATAAATGTTTTTGCACTCTCACCAACAAGCTGTCTGTGTGGGGATGAAGGTCACCTTGCAACAACTCAGAGCAATTATCTGGAGGAGGTTAGATCTCTGTCCTCTGCCTTCACATTATTCTCATAAACTGCATTTTTGGCATCACTTAGAAGCCAGGAACATATCAAACCTGCATATGTCAAATGCAATTGACATCAAATACCTTTCATCGAGCCCCAAGCCTCTTGGCATCTTTTGAGCTCTGCACCCAGGAAAGTGGCTTGTCAGAGATGATTTTTCCAACTGAGGAAGCAAGTAGCATAATGAGACAGTGTAGCTTCAGCACACACCTTCCAACAAGTTTCCCAACTGCTCAGAAAGCAAAACATGAGCCTGAATAGTAATTAGCCCATGAAGGAAGCTGGGGATGCAAGAAAAGTATGAACTTGTGTTTATGGCCCCTCATTACCATTCCCTAAAAGCATTTCTGCCTGCATTTCCCATTTTCAACAGCCAAGATTATAGAATTACAGAACAGAAACACAAAACAAAAAATCCAGCTGTGTCAAGCAGCCGAGGCATGATCACTGCAGGAAATTACAGATGTGCCAGGTGCTGTGCAGATGTGCTCAGCACCCAGGAGAGCCCTGGAGCTGCTCACTGAGCTGCTGCCTCTGGGTTTCACAGCAATCAGGAGGGATTTTTCCTCCATCCAGGATCAGAGGGGAATGCCCACCAGTTTCTGCACAATGTGGATTTGCTCACAAAATTACTTTGTTGGGTTTTTTACGTTTCTTCTCCAGAGCAGCAGAGGGTGAGCACTGAGCTGGGAACACACAGGCACCAGATATAAAGATGTAAAGGACCTGGTAACGAGGCCCCTTTTTCTGATGTCAGCTCTGGGTTCCCAGGTGATGAAACTCAGCTGCACTGAGTTTTCAAGGGTTGCCTGTTATAAAAGCTGAACTCCAGGAAAGCAGTGTGAAGAGCTGGATGCTGCTTCAAGGGGCTCTCTGGAATAAGTAAGTCAGTCTTGCTCTGGGCACTCATAGGTCTCACAGTGCCTGAAGAACATATAATACAGGTATTTTCCTTTTTTCTTTTTATTTTCCCATTATTTTTTCCCTCTGAACTCACATAGTTTCAGTATTTATCAAATATTGAAATATTACTCCTTTGATATTATTGAATATTGAAATATTATTCCTTCTCTTCACGCATGCTCAGATAAAATATCAGAGAAGAGTTTTTATCTTTCTTTCATGGTCATTTTTGAGGTTCTTTGTATGGGTTTATTTTCTTATGTAAGACTTGACTCAATTCCTCAAGAAAGATAAAATGCTTTCAGGACTCACCTTCCTTGTCTGATGTTATATGGAATCAATCATTGCATTATTTTCTCTAATTACCTGTTATCTTTATTAGCTTTTATTTTCCAAGATAAAAAATATGTATGTTTACAAAAGCTCTTGGCATTGCTGCAAGATAAAGATGGGAAAGTGAATGAGAATTAACACAGTTTTCTGGACAGTCATTTGTGAAAACATTCATTTACATGAGCTTCCAGCAGAACTTGACTTGGCAGAGTTTTCAGTAAGAGACAAATATTGAAAAAACTTTATTACTTTTTAGTAATGGCACACTGGAAGCTGGGCTTCCCCCAGAAGAGTAGATTTAGCAATTAGCACAGAAATTTGTGGATAGATTGGCTTTGAAACTGCCCAAGCCTGAGGCAAAGTCCACAATGGCCCTGGCCTGCTCCCACCTTGCAGTGCTCACAGAAACCCTGACTGCCCCTGCTGCTGTGACCTGCTCATTCAAAAAGCCACCAAAAATCGCTTTGTCCTTGCCTTTCCCCGCTCATCAAAGGTTCTTTCTTCTCTGCCCTCCTCAAAGCCTAAAACCAGAAGGAAATTATGCGTTCTCCCTAATTAATGTGATGACTTTTACAGAAATAATTTGTGTCTCCATGTCCTTCACCGCTGTGAGGCTCCTGTGCTCGTTGGGTTTGCTCCTTCCCTGTCTGAAATGTTTGGCTGCTGCTTCCAGAGGTGGCCAGAACTGTGCTGAGCACTCCCAAGGGTGAGATGCTGAATTTCCAGAACTGGTGGAGTCTGAGTTTCTGCTGGAAGGAAAGGAACGGGGAAGGAAAATCCCAGCCCTGATGCCCAGGGTCACCCAACACCTCAAACACCACCAGCAACCACTGGGTGCCTCCCAAGTCCCTGCTGATTATTTAAAAGGTTGTTTTTGTATGAAAATAGCTTGCAGGATCTGACTCAAGCTGAGAGCTGCTAATAAGATGCTGAATGAGCAATTGTTTAATGGTCTGACATAGTGGAAATTATTGTTGTCCGTACTTCATGCTGTTAGCACTGATCCATCAAGGTTTGATGAGGTGGAGCTGCAGGTCCCTTTCAGATGTGCTCAAACTTTCTTTTTCCCAGGGGATGAGAGGTGTGTGCCCTGACCTGATACAAAATCTACAGTAAAAACCACAAATTTCCTGTATCAGCCATTAAATGAGCAGCGTTTAAGCAGCAGTTGTGTCTGAAATGCTCCTTCAAGGACTTGTTGGATCAGTTATGTTAAAATTGCAGAGCAATAGTGTCTGTAATAGACTTGTGCTGGGAGAGGAACTTGCCCTCCTTAATGTATTCATGGAAAGCTACAGCTGTGGGTTTTGCTTTTATGCAGGTCAAGCAGGGGGAATCACTGCTGAATCAATGTACCTAACTCCTCCAACGCCCAAATTTACAAAGAATACATTCCTTCTAAAATTTCTATCTGCTTTTTTTTTTTTTTATTCAGTCTCACCAGAGCAAATTCACATAAGGTGAGCTTCTAAAAATACTGATTTCCTGCTCCCCTTGACTGCACAAGATATTCAAAAATTAATGGAAAAGTGACACCCGTCTGGCTTCCAGGGCATCACATTTATGACTGCATAAATTCTCCCAGGTCAGCTCAAAACCAGTTCAGGGTTAAAATCTCATCTAGTCACCTAGATTAAAAACTAATTTCTCCAAAGTATATCCTATATTAGAGCCTTTTCATGCAAATAAATAGCCAAGGGCCTCATTCTCTCCTTCTCTATTAGTTGTGCATGTCATGAATTTGAACAGAACATTTTGTCCTGTACTCTAATTACATGCATTATAAAGAAAAATCTATTCCTTGCATACATATTATTAGGAGCACTGTGGAGGCACCATTCCATCAGGGTGGCCGTCATGGTGGCTCATGCTGATATTGACACTTCAATCATTTTGTTTCATAGGAGATTAAAAGTCATATGATGGCTGGTCCTCTGTGGAGCAGCCAGCGAAGCCAATTGGAGTCAATCTGTGCCTAAGTGCCTTTGCTGCTCTGAAAACAGAGCTGCAGTTTACAAAATATATTAGGTAATTATCAGTGGCTATGGAAGAATGATATAAAAAAATACTGGCCTGATGGCAGAGTAAATAGGGTTACTGTTTAAAAAAAAAAGAAAAAGCTCATTTTGCTCACAGCTGTGCTGCAGCACATGCACATGAGGACTAACTTGGTTGTTTCCTAATGTATTCATGTGCATGATCATTAGCAGCTTCAATTCCCTTCACTTTGTCTCACTGGAGAAGGATGGAGCAATTGATACACCAGACAGCCACCTAACACCTATTGCAATTACTGCTGCCTTTTATCAAAGGAGAGCATCACCTCCTTGGAAAGATGCTGAGAATTTCAATAAACATAGCAAAATATTACACCTCTACCCTTGTTTATTTTGGTTTACAACAGCCTGAATTAGCTTCCCAAGGTAGGATGGGATTTAGCCTCTGTCTTTCAAGATGCAGCCTGGGAATGAGGAGGGTTGAGCTCTTTCCATTTTTGGCTTCTCACGACACAAAGGGGTTTTAGAGGAGTGGAAAATGCTCTCTACAGATCAGTCCCCTCCAAACCATCACATGTGGGGCACCACAGATCTCCTCTTGCCTGGAGAAATTTTGGTTAGAATGAAATCCCAAAGGATCCTTCACCTCCCGAAGGACAGGATTGTATTCCTAAGAAGGCAGCATCTGAAATTCAGTGTGGGTCTTGTGCGAGTGCAGCTCCAGGGTGAATGTGAATAACCCTGTACCTGCACCAGGTGAGATGGGAGATATGATATGTGTGTGTGATATATAACCTGACTGTCTCCATAGCTGTTGGTTCAATTTATTTCTAGTCTGGGACAGCACAAGAACTTGGTTATTTTTATTTTTTTTAATCATTCAATTTAGGCTTTTTGTCTAGTAAGTTTCAGACATGATAAATACCCTGTACCTTCCAATGATGACCTTAAAAGTTGAGCAAGATCAATAACTGTCCACCAAGAAATTTGTAACTTGACTCTCTTGAGTGCTTTTCCTTCGATGGAGCATCTTGAAAAGTCTAAACCAGTGTTCAGTAACTGCCTTGTTACTGTGAGAGTGCTGTATTTGAGGCCACAGATTAAAAAAAAAAACCCAAACCAATGATTGTAAAATCTCTTCTCTCTGGCTGAAATTCCTCTTGGAGTGGATAAAATGTAATTATTTTTATCTTAAATCCCTCTTGGTGCAGTGCCAAGAAGGCACATTTCAGCACAAAAAGGAGAATCAGCACTGTTAAAGGTTTTCACAGGTTCGTGGGGTTTTTATTGTGCAGTGTCAGGTGTGGATGGTCCAGGGAGGCTCCTGTCCCTGTGTGCCAGCTCTTGCTGTCCCTCTGAACCATGTTCAGCAAAGCCCTGGCACAAGGGCTCACCAGGAGCTGGGGAGAAAGTTTTATTGCACACTGAATGTCATCCTGCTGGAAGAAATATTCTGGCTGCAGCTCCGGAGCATTAACCTTTCACTTGGCTAAATCAGGCAGAATTGCCTCTGTGCTGTCAGTGTTTGCACATAGGAGCAGTAATTATGAGAGCAGGATCACTCCTGCTCTCTAGCAGAGTGCAGTCCTTGAGTAAATGAATTGTGATTGGGAAACAATTGGATGCTGGAGATGTTTCTAAGGAGAGCACCTTATTGACATTATTTTCAAACTAACAGGACACATCCTTGCAGTGCAAATATTGCTTTCTTTTGCAAATGTGAAAGAGTTATTACTTACTGCTCTGTGAGAGGACAGACCTGCCACTGAGATAATGGCAACTTAGTGTTTTATTGTGAATCCTTCCACACAGACCCGGTGATGTTTATGATAGCAATTGCATAGACAACTCATTCTTCATTTCCAGCATAACTAAATTACAAGTGACAGCAATATAAAGCATGATATTTAATTGCCTCAATGAGCATTGACTTCCCTGAGCACGTATGATGCACTCTCCAGGGCTATGTGTCATTCTGAGGGGCTGAGTTTTGGGGGGTCCCAGCTGAGTCACTGGCAAGAGTTCTGGAAAAGCCTATTGTGAGAGTCTTTAAAAATTGAGTCTTTTGTGGAAGGTTTTGGGTGCTGTTCTCCATGCCCCTCTCCCAGACTGTGCTCAGAGTGACCTGGGCAGGCACAGCAGAGAGGAGGAGGCAGCATCACTCAAGGGCTGTGGGAGCTGCTCCCCAGTGCTGCACATCCTCCTGCTGAATCCCCTGCAAACCAGGAATGTGGGTACAGCAAAACAAGGCAAAACCAGTGTGGCATTCACATTCTCTGAAAAAAATCCCTTCACCCAGGATTTTTCTCCTGGGAAGCTGAGAAGCCTCAGAAAAAAAAGAAAACAATATTATCTCATTTGCTTCTCCTGTGTTGTGCTCATGTGGAATGTATTTGGAGATTGTTTGCCCACAGGTGATTGTTCCATTGGATTCTGGTGTGAGTTGTTTTCACTCATTGGCCAGTTGGGGCCAAGCTGTGTCAGGACTCTGGAAAGAGTCACGAGTTTTCATTATTATCTTTTTAGCATTCAGTAAGTATCCTTTCTGCATTCTTTAGTTTAGTATAGTATTCTTTAATATAATATAGTACTGTAAAGTAATAAATTATCCTTCAGCGAACATGGAGTCAGATGCATCATTCCTGCCTTTGTTGGGACATTCCCAGCTAACGCAATAAACCAGCTTAGAGGAGATGAGAAACTGTTGTGGGAGGTTTTCAGGAGCAAATCAGCCAAGGATCTGCGCTGATCCTGTGAGAGGTTCCCTTCCCAGAGCCATTGATTTGGGCTCTGTGGAATTCCACACTGCTCCTTCAAGGATTCCCTTCCCTGACAGCAATTCCAAGTAGCCAAAAGCATGCATAAGTGCTAAGAAATACATCTGGAAATTTAGAAATATGTTTGCCCTTCTTAACCTGGTGGCCTGGGGGTGCCTCTGACAACAATAATCTGACATATCTGCAATCAGTGCAGGCAACTCTATTTTACAAATACTTCTCTGAGTCAATAAATCAGACATATCTCTTATTCATCCCAGACCCTTTAGGTTCTTCTGCAAGGAGTAAGTCTTAGTATTTGGGAGCCCAAAGCATAATAAAGCCTTCAGCTGTTTTTTTGGGTTTTTTTTGGTTTTTTTTATGAATTGGAAATTACTGGAGCTATAACTTTTAAGAGTGCACTGAAGTTTAGCTGATGTCCTAAATTATTTAAAATCAGATAAAGTGTAGTACCAGTAATTATTTTCAAATTTAAAATGACACTTTTAGAGAATGTGTTGATGATGTCTTATGTCCAGGCTGTGCATGGAATGTACATAACGCTGTGCAGTTATAAACTTTTAGTGGGATCATTTAATAAATTCTAGTGTGTGTTTCTCTGTAACTACACCTGATATAAATATCTGATGTCTGTTTATCTATATCAGATAAAGACACACCTAAATATCTTAATTGGAAAATATTCCTCTGTCAGCTTGTCTACCAAGACCTCATTAAATGTGGATGCATGGTGGCCCATTTTGGTATGTGGATATATAAGATGATTTTATTTCAAGAGCATAGAGTTCCATAAATGTCCTCTAAGATTTATCTGCCCTAGAGACTGAGTTAGTTTTTGATTGATTTCTAGAATTCCTGAGTTAAAGATGCTTTAAAGTGATAAGCCCAGCTTGTACAAACACTTGGGATCCTATTAGACACAGAAGTAAAACACAAATAGTTTTAAACTGACTGGTTTGGGTTCATTGTTTACAGATTTTTGTGTGGAAGGGATTTGTCCTTTTCTGCTCATTTCAGAGAGAAGAATTTCCTTCTGGCAGAATTGCTGTGGCCCTTTTTGTGTGACTGGTGTGAAGTCCAGTCTGAGGACAGGTGAAGTGCCCAGCACTCATCATTGCAGTCACCAGTGCATTGTGAAAACATTGGGTGCCACTAGGATTGCACTTTTTTTGTCATGAAAATGAGGCATCAAAAATCTCCTGTGTCACAATGTTCTGTTCTGACTGATGCTTTGCAGCTTTCTGACTTATTTCACTATTTTGTAATTCGATTCTCTGACTACTGTGTTCTCTTTTTGATTCAAAACAGGAAAGGTTAGAAAGTGGGTGGCAATTGCAAGCAGCATGTGGGAAGAAAAATGTAGAATTTTTTATCTGTTGGATGTAGATCCACTGATTTTTTTTTTTTTTTGGATTCCTTTGGTTTAGTCAAGGTTGGACGTATCTGCTGAGGACATGTTGCTGGAATGCAAACCAAATTCACACCACAGAGATTATTATCCAGAGAGATGTAGGCTGAGTGTGTCTGTGACAAATGTCATCATGAGGAGGAGAAACAGAAGGAATTCACTGTGTCTGAATTCCAGGAGTCTTCAAAGAATGTTTTGACCCTAGTGCTGTTTTCCTCTTTTAGGATGCTTAAGAGAGCTTCATCTTTCTTTCTAAGAAATTATCTTGGAGAGATGAATGGATTCAACCTTCTACTGAGTTTTCCATCCTCAGGTTCTACAGAGCAGATCCAGCTGCTACTCAGGAAAGTTTATTTGATGCAAAAACTACCTGACTAAACCTCTAAACCTGAGGTTTAGAGGAAACAGTATTTGGAACACGGTTGCTGGATTTCACCCTCAGCATTTCCCCCACTCTTAAAGTGGAGCTGCCTTATTTGGTTTGTGGAATTAATTAAAATGAATTATTTTGGCAGCTGTGGTGCTCCGTGCCTCACTTGGCTCAGCTGCAATGTCAGAGCATGGTGAGGGGGAAAGCCTGGCACAGAGAGATGGGAGGATTCATTCTGCCTTCAAACCCATCAGGTGATAAAAGATCCACCTTTTTTATGACTATCATTGGTGTGAATCTCCACATCAATAACACATCAATATTGGATATAAGCCATGCACTGCAGGCCAGAGGTGCAGGCAGGTTGTTTTTCACAGCAAAGCAATCCTGGCTGTGGTTAAGTGACTGTCTGGGCTGGGCTGGAGCATCCCTAGGACAGCACAGAGCAGCAGTTTGCTGGCAGGGTCTGATTCTGTGCATTCAGAGCCTTGGTTTCACAGCCTCAATCCTAGCAGCTCCTGGAATTCTGAGTCTGGGAATCCTCTCCCATTTTTCTTCAAGATACCACTACCTTCAAGCAGAGAAAAACACTCAGGTTGAAAAATGCTCCTTATGGAAGGAATCTGCATTTACATTATCTTCTTATTGAGGAGAAAGGCCTTTATTTGGTGCTGGCTAAAGCTTCTTCAAATGGACAGCAAAGGTTTCTCTTGTCATGGAGGGACATTTAGCTGGTGCAGAAACACATTTGCAGGCTTGCTGTGAGCTGAAAGGGTTTTATTTATTATTTTAGGATAATTCTGGGGGAGAGAGGCTTAGGGCATCTTCACCTCCCCTGACCAGCGCAATAAATCTCAGTGTAATAAATAGACCTCAGTGTAATAAATAGATCTCAGTGTAATAAAAGTTGCCCACAGAGATGGCTCCCACCACTGATCTTGGTGGTTCTTGTCCAGTGGCTGAGTGACAAACTTGCAGTGAAGAATTTTATTGTCATTGTTGTGGCTCTGCTTGCCATGGCTGATTCCCTTCAAGTTTTATAAAGCCTCAGCTCCAGACAGACACTCAGCCTTGGCTGTAGCTCCAATGGCTGATGGCATTTGGCATTTATTTCTCAACATCTTCATCTGGTTGAAGACTTAAAACACTAAAATGATTTGTTCTTTGAAGCACTGACAGACTTGGTTATGAAATCGTGGCACAAGCCATAAATCCCCAGTGCAAGCCATTGTCAGAGCAGTTCTGCAGTTCTTATTTTCATCAGAATAAGAGAAGTGGTATGACCTGAAATCCTGGTGAGTAAGACCAATGGTAGCGCACTTGCTTCATTGGACAGGATGCTAGAAATGAAAAGACTAAAAATTCTTACTTGTTTATTGTTTTTCTTGCTGTTTTTAGTTAAGCCAGCAGGAGTTGTTCTGAGTTACAGTGAGCAGCCCCAGTGCTGCTGCTGCCTCCTTGGCACTGCATCCCTGTCTCTGCTCTGGGGCTCTCAGAGGATGCAGGTTTTGCAGCCCTCTTGGTCATTTTGATTTGTCACCCCTCAGCTGGGATCTCAGTTTCAGCTCACAGAACTGAGAAAGAATTTTAAAGGTGGTATGTGAGCAAATTTTGTTGGCATTTAAACATGCATGTACAATTTCTACAGGGCTTTGGAAGATTTTGCTGTAGCTTACAAATGTTATAACTTTAAAATGCCAACCTGATTGTAATTACAACGGCCCCTTTCTCATGTAAGCTGCAGAGGAAAATAATTCAATTTAATAAAATCACTCATTGTTTAAACAAATGGGGGAATAATTAAATGTAATGGATACTGTGGCTTCTGTACCAGTCTGTGAAGTCTCTAACGAAGAAGTTAGAAGGTGAAGTCTCTGTGAAATCTGCAACTCCATTGTGAAGCAATGACAGATTAAAAATGAAAAAGAAAAGAACAGTAGTCATTACTTTTGTGATCTTCAACAAAAATGTGCTCTGCTCCATCTGCTAGTTCTGCAGCTGTGGTTAACTAATAAACAGTATTCCCAGCCCTGCACTAACTGCATTTGATGTGGCTGGTGCACAAACAAAGATGTCTTGGCAGAATAAGGTGCTTTATGATTTGTTAAAGAAGAGCAGCCTTGTCAGTTTTAGATTCAATGGAAGCAAAGGGGAAAGCTTTGCCTTTGACGTATGGAAAAGCAAACAAGCCAAAAAACATTTTACTCACAATTTTCTGAAACTGTAAAACATAATATGGAGTAATAGTAAGAACGTGCTGGAGGCTATGGAGGATTAACATCGGCTTTTAGAGCACCCACAAGCGGTGGTTTTCATTTTCCTTTCTATTTCCAATGATTCTGTTGGGTAAAACCAAAGACACCCCTGAAATGCTTCAGAAATTTCCCAACTTACTCCAAAACCTTTGTCTTGGGTCTCTCATTGCTGTGGGTGGGAGGCAGCTGGCACAGAGACTCCTGAAGGAAACAGAGCTGCCTTTGGCCTCTTTCCCTCTTGCTCCATGCTCACAGCCTCAGTGGAGATCCCAGAATTGTGAAGGCTGTGTCCAGGAGCCTTGCTGAGCTGCAAGACACACGTGACGTCCACTGAGAGCAGAACTTCAAAAGGTGGGTTCTCTGCTATGCTTCTCACAATGCCAACCTTTCTAAGGAAGTGATTGCTTTTCAGAGATTTTACCTCCCACAGCCTTGACAGGAATCACCAGTAACATATTACTGTGAAGCAGAATCTCTTTTACACAGATCAGCTGTGTGTTCTGTAGTTTAATCTTAATTACCACAGTTTAAACCACTTGCATGTCTTGGTTCAGGGACACAGCAGAAAATGCAGGTGCAAGGTTTCTCCTGCTCCTGTTATGCATGGATTGAAAGGTTGGTTTCAGAAGTTAATTACTCCATTGTTGTGACAGAGTGGGGCCTGAGCATCAGTGAGATTTTCTCCTCACTGGCACATATTGCTTTGCCAGAGTGGCTGTGAGATGTGCTGGCAGCCACAGGGTTGGTTCAAGCCTGGCACCAGGCTTTGAAATGCTGCTCTTTGAAATGAAAGGGAAAATGCTTCTCACAGAAAACTGCTCTGTCTGAAATACTGCAGTGCTGGCAACAGCAAAACGAGGAGGTGTAATTCTGCTGTCCCTTGCACTCCTTCTTCAACCCAGACAGAGAGGATTTATGTAACACCCAGTCTAAATGGAGATTTGGGTATTTCTTCTGAGAAAGAATGATTGTTGCCATCCTCAGAAACCAAAGTATTTACACTGACCTAGCTACGTAATGAGGCATGAATAAATATTTGTTAGTACCTGACAGAAGTGAACAAGGGACTTTTACTACTTTTTGTAGAAGAGGTGTGACTGAAACAGGGGACAGTGAGTGACCAGGGCAGGGCAGGACAAGGTTCTGTGTTTGCTGGGGGCATTTGTGCCCCTCCCCAGCTGTCTGGAGCAGGACTGCCTTGAGAAAACTCTGCTGTTTCCCTCCCAAATGCTTCATTAATCTCCAAGCCTTCAGCTGCTTGCACCTGATTTTCTTTGCCCTTATGAATAGCTCTATTCAGCTCAGTGAGCCAGGACAAGTTTAGGACCCAGACTGCAGCTCCTGGGCTCTCTGTGGGTGCACAGCGATCCCCACGAGCAGACCCTGCCTGAGGTGACAGGGCCTCAACAAATAGAGATGACATTGAAATTCTGAGATCAGGAGGCAGATGGGGAGGAAAAGAAAGTCTATTTAAAAAAAAAAAGGCAAGCTGAGAGATGTTTATATTTATCAATATATAAATACCAAGGTGTAAATGTATATAGATACATGCAGCACAGGCTCACACAGAGAGTCACATCAGGCCTTGGTTGGTTTGTAAATTGTAAGTGAACCTCAGCAGTGCCCAGCTCCTTGGTGATGTACATCCAGCAGATTCACATCATATGGACACACAGCCCAGAGCCTTTCTTGGGACAGCAGGGAAAAGCAAAGAAAAGGAGATTGGTCTTTCTTTTCTTATAAGTTTCTCTCTTTTGCTCTCTCAAATGTAAAATTACAGCTCTTCCAGTCCACTAAAAACCACCCCACAGATGAGGCCACATTTTTGGTCCATGTGGCTCCTCACAGTCATCTGTGCCTCCCCAAAACACATCTCAGAGGATCCAGCCTGGTGTTTGTAAACAGCACAATGATAAAGCTCATCTGGAGGAATGCACAAATGAACTGTGTTCTCTTCAGCCAGGAGCTTGCTAATAACTTTCTAAAATTGTGCTCCAGCATTAATTGAAATCATAAATCCCAATCACATTCAAAGCATAACTACTGTATGCCAGAGGCTCGCTCCAGTTCTTAATCACACTCTTCTGGGGAATTTTCTTGCTGCTTCTTCCTTCCCCCAGGAGTGGCCATATTTATTATTGCAGTTCAAATACCTGGAGATATTTCAGTTGAGAAGCCATATAACATCTCTCTAAGCATGTCAATACGTGTTCAGCTTAATATGAATGCCTGTGCCATTCCCACTGGAGAAAAGTAAAAAATGTCACGGAAATATATTTAACTTGATTCTGCACAGAAGCCTGCAGATATCTTGTATCTAAAGAATATTTAAATTCTGTTTTGTTAAGATAGGGTACTTACATTATGCAGTGGAGCAGCCAGGAGGTTATAGTCTCCACTAGACAATTTGCCAGACAAGAAAGATGGCTTAGTTGCAATGTTGACAGCTTTATTCTTGTGGTTTTGGCAGAAAAATAGGCAAAAAAGATTGCAGAGGTGGCAGGATAGAATACAACATGTAAGTTCAGAAAAATATTAACTGGTTGTAAAATGAGTGGGTGGATGCACTAAAGGTGGTGGCATTTCAGTTATATAACAACTTATTGCAACGTTTTTATGGCCAAATTATGCTCTTTTTCTGTGCTGTAATTTTGCATCTGCTGCCCAGCTCCAGTGGAGAGGGACAAAAATGTTTATTTGGAAGAAGGAAAGGGCAGTACCCATTCATCATATTCCCCTGAATCATCCCACTGGTCTCAGTGAAGATCCCCCTGAGAATTGTATTCCATTTCTAATATATTATACACTGTGATTTTGCAGATTTGCTTTTATTTCCTGGAGCAGCCACTTGAATAAAGCCCCTGCAAGCACCCTGAGCTAAATGTGGGTTTAGGAGCAGTAAAGTGATGCTGAATGCACAGCAGGGGAGTGGCCATGCCAGTTAGATTAACCCACAGGAGCTAATATCATCATCTTTAATATCATCATCATTATCAATTATATTAACCCACAGGGGTTAATATCATCATCATTATCAATTATATTAACCCACAGGGGTTAATATCATCATCTTTAATATCATCATCATTATCAGTTATATTAACCCACAGGGGTTAATATCATCATCTTTCAGGCTGAGCTCCAGGCAGAGCTCCACAGCCCCATTCTTGGGCCATTCCATTCTCCTGAGCATGGCAGAGCCAATTCCTCCACAGCCAGAGCAAATTCCAAGGTGTGCACAGTGGTGGTTGTACTCAAGGGTTGGTTCTCTCATCCTACTCACAGCTGTAATCCAAATTTTTTTAGCAATCCCTTGCGCACATCATGAGGGACCTCCCTGGCACTGTGGTCTCTATTCTAAAGAGCATTAGTCTTTAATAAAAGGAAAGAAAATAAATGTGAATACTCCCATTTCAGAACTGGGAACTGATAGGTATTTTCCTTTTCTTCTCCCTTTCACAAGTGTGGAGGCTTTTAGTGGAGGACCCTTGCAGCAGCTGTAAAATTTTATGGGGAAGATTCTTTTGTCTGTTCTTCAGCTGGGGCCCCCAGAGGTAAATTTTATACACTGAATAAACAGGATCTTGGAGCACAGTCTGCTGCATTGTGCAATATCCAGAGGAATAATCTCCACAGCCTTGGAATGAGTCTGAGTTTTTGCTCCACGTCCAGGATTTCAAGAGCCACCAGTACCAGCTCAGTCCCCTGGAATTTAATCTTTAACTTCCCAGTGCATCCAGCCTGATTATTAAGAACTGCCCCGTTTTCCTGGGATAAATTGAATAGGAAAGGCTTTCCAGAAAAGAAAAAATATATACATGATTTGGAGTGGGATAATGATAACCCTTAAGTGGTGAGATAATTCAGAGTTTTGTAACTTAATGTTAAAATTGGGTCCCAGAGGTAAGTGTGGCAAAGCTGAAGACCTTGGACAAGAGCAGGGATTTAATCACCAGGCTGCCACATTCCTAAATCCAAAATGTGACAGCCTGGACAGTCTCCTCAAGACACTCTGTTTTCTGTCTCAAGGATCCAAAGGTTGTGTGGGAATTTACTACAGCAGGAAGGTCAGAAATAATGCAAGAGGCAAGGTTCAGTGACCAGCACAGGAGACAACAATATAACCACCTTGGGGAGAAGTGAATGAAATATAAACCAGGAGACCAGGGACAATTTATACTAAAAACCGAAGACTGATAAAGAAAGAAACTAAAAACAGAAGCTTGAAAATTGTCAGCAGAGTAAGAGAAAATACCCAAACCAATTCCTACAACTGGAGAGAAGGGTTTGTCTGCTTTGATGTGCTCCTATAGCTCAGTTCCCAGGAGGGTGAGACACAGCTGATGGGGGATAGCTGTCTAGAAAATAGGTTTGTTTTCCCCTGTGGAAAACATGGAGCTTTTTCTCCAAAACCAAAATATTTTTGCAATTAAAAAGAGACAAAATATTTCCAGTGTGCTTTCAGTGGAAAAAATCTGGCAGGTTTGAGATAACATTTTTGTATGACTTTTCTTAACAAAAATTTATCAAAAAATATTGACACAGATCCTCTGGGAGCTGAGCTACTGGCAGAGTAAATATGAGAAGGGAGCACAGCTTTCAAGGAGAAAGAACACCAAAGGTCATTTTCCTGGTGCCAATCTCCCTGATATCATTGCAGCAAACCACCTGAACCAGTTTTTTTTTTTTTATTACCACTAGAATTTTATAGTCTGGAGCAAACTTATTTACTGAGCTCTTCTCTGTGTTTTCTACACTAGTGTTTTCTGGTTTGGACATATTTCCATTGCATGAACATTTTATTTCCCATTTTTACCAGTATGCTGTGTGCAGTTTGGCTTAGAGAAACTTGTTTTTTCAATAAAACATCTATAGAATGTTATTACCAGGCATTTAATGGAGCATTTTTACAGTGATGGAGTTTTGTCAGAAAAGCAGAAATTGATTTTGTCTGTGTGTAAACCTGATGGGTGTGAATACTTCTGCCCTGTCACAAAATAAAAAGAGCATTTGAACTTCTCTGTCAGGTAAACTGCTCACAACAATGGATTTTTTAGCAGACACATGGGCTTGAATTTCTCCATAAAAACCTCAGAAAACTTTCAGGGAATATTAGAGACTTTTGCCCTTCCATTCATCCTCATGCAGCTCGAGTGCTGGCTGTGCAGTTGGGATAATTTTTTAGCAGTGTTCAAGACCAATTCCCATGGGACCATTTTCCCCTCAGTTATTCTGTGGATATCCAAAACAAAAGAGGAAAAAATATTCTATAACCAGTGAAGGGAGCTGTGACAGAAGTGCCTTTTTTCAAGGGTTATCACTTTTTATTCCTGTGCCTTACAAAGATTTGCTCCTCTAAATGAGGTTAACTGGATCTCTCATGATTTTACAGCCATTCTGAAGCTGTAAATTCTGGGATTCTGAGATACTCAAGGAATAGAGTAAATCCAACCAAGAAAATCTCTAGAAGCCCCCATGTGGGTCAGAAGCTTAGGCTTGCTCCCCATTCATGAAATACTTTGGTATTTAGTCTCCATATTGTAAAAATATGTTAAAAAAGCAAATGAATTACACTGTGGTGCATGTTGAGAATTTTCTATGCACAGCAACACAGCAGATGAGTGGCAATTGTGTCTTTGTGGCTTTTCTGTGCAGATATTCAGTACCTTTCTCATGGCTGCAAGGGTTTTAAAGCCTAGATCTGGTTTAAAAATCCTCCAATTCAACTTTGTGCAGAGATTTCTGTGTTTTACATGGACCCCACCCACTGTTCTGCTCAGAATGTCCCTGGGTTCATCTCTCCCCTGATTTTTCCTTTTTTTCTTCATGCTATCAGTTATACCTGTCATGGCTAAAACCAGGATTATCATGGAAAGAAGGCACCAGGTAAAGATTATTTTAAGCTAAGTGGAAAGCAATGCAGGAGACCAAAAAAATAGGATAAAAATATTTCAAGTGGAATTCTTTCCAGGATTGTTCACTTGGAATCCCCGGGCACTGTTGCCATGTTTGCTGCATTTTTATAGACAAAAAGGGTGTTTTCAGCGCTGGGAGGGTGCAGAGCTTTGGTTTCTGGGCTGTTTGTGATCCCAGCTCACGACTCAGGGGACACATTTTTGCTCCAGTGACCTCTAAGCTGCCTTTAGGTTATTGATTGGCTAATAGGGAAAATTGATTTTTAACTAACTAGCCGGTTTTTAGGCCTGAACACAGTTGTCACTTCCAGTAAGGGCACTTTACTCCATCATATAAGTTGTCTCAGTCATCAATTCATCCTGGATGCTGCAAGAGGCAGGGATGTGCCAGCAGGTTTGGCAAGGAGCCCAGGCACAGGAGACATAGCCCAGAAGAGCCCATGGATAAAATGTGTTTAATATCATGTTCTGCCTGTCATACCTGCTCTGGCATTGGCAGGAAACAGCTGGCTGTGCCTAAGGGACAGCGGGCTGAAAATCAGGAAATTCAGGGATTGTCAGGGACAGGTACCAGGGAATACCAGAGGAAGAATAATGGGGAGAGGTTTCTGAAGTGTCTCACCTGCAGGTCAGACATTCTTGCTCTGAGAAAAGCTGAAGTAAAGAGGCAGCTGGAGATGCAATAAACAGAAATATTGTTCTGAGCTGGACCTGTTGCAATTTTAATGTCAGCAATCTGGACTGGAAGGTTTCACAGGTAGAATTGTTGCATCATATTTCATAAATGTCCTGCAAGATCCAAGTTCAAGGGTTCCAGGTCTCAGTTCCCTGCTTGTTCTCATCTCACCTGGACCCTTGGGAAGCGTCAGCCAGGCTGAAGGACGGGGTGGCTGAGGTAGAAAACACTGTTTAGTTTTTTGTGGGGTTTTTTTTGTTGTTGTTGTTGTAGTTTTTTTTTTTTCCTGTGAAAAAGACCCAAAAGAAAGTGATTTTGGCTTCATCTGAAATAATCAGTTTGCCCAAAGCAGGGTATTTTTATCTTCAGGCTGTTTAATCACCCCAAATCATTAAATTTTACAGGAAAAAAAAAAAGTAGTCTTGAAATAGAAAATGAAGGAGCATCAGCTAGAAATGACAAAATGAAACATGAGAGAAGCAAAGTGAAATGCATTCCATTTTTAAGAAAAACACTAGAACTAAAGATTGAAAAATTTTCAGAAACATCTTTTTTTTTTTGTTTAATTGAAAATATTTCTCTTTGTCAAACAAAACTGGTGAGTAGCTCTGTTCTCTCCTTTCAAACTCATTTTGAAAGAAGTTTTCATTTTCTAAGTGAATTTAATATATGCAATTCTTCTTTATCTCTTCTAGGTTCAGTGCATAAACATTAATGTATTTTAATTAACATGATGACATTAATAGCTTCAAGGATTTGATTGAAGTGACTTGATTGTTGAGGATAATAGCAAACTTTGCTGGGAAGGATGTTGCTATTCTGGTAAGTTCAGCCTGTGGAGCAGCAGTTGTGCAGAGCAACCACTTGGCATCATAAATATCCTAATTTGCAGCACCCCATCTCATAGCTGGGTGTTAAAATGTTGAAATCTATAGGTGATCTGGAACATATAGTACTATCACAAGGTGCAAGTATGGAAATTTTAGGTTAAATTCTGCAAAAAGTTCCTTTACATGAACAATAAAATGTGTGCGGATGCACCAGGAAATAAAACAACAGCTGCTGATTTGGGATAGCCATATAATGTAAATTTAACCTTAAAAAATCCACAAAATCCATAATCAGAAAGAGCCCTAGGCCCTCCATCTTGGCTCAGACACTTTTGTTCCAAGCACAGACATTTCCTGACAAACATTTCTGTGCAGATTTTTCCTCAGTGCATCTGAGCTGTGTCTCCTCTCGTGACAAACAAGGCTGTGAGCTGATAAAAGCCACTCTGGTGCACTTGGCAACCTGGTGCCACAGATGAAAAAGCAGCAGATGAAAACATCTGAATTTAATGAAAATCCTCCAGCAGGATCACTGGGTGTCATGCAAAGATGCTGCTGGGAAAGATGGAATGCTGGAGCCTCAGCTCAGGCTGGCAAAGTCAGGGGGTTACAGAGATCACGGTCTAGAGAAGGGATCACGACACCTTTTCATTTATACATTGGCACATGCTGAAATTTTCATTCTTGGGTGGTTTTTACTCCTCTTTCTTGGTCTGTCAGCTTCACAGGATTGAAATTTGAACACCTTGTTGAGCTCACAGTTAGACTGCTGTGCTTCAAGAGAAAATAAAGTAAAAGAAAGTAAAGAGAGTAACAAAACTCTGAAGTACTCTCCTGGCTTTGGACCACATCTTAGCCTGTAATTTGTGGACACAGGGGCCTGCAAAAGAGGAAAAATCATAGAGCAAATATCTACAGGTAGGATGTGGTTCTATATTTACTTGTAGCTGTTCTCAAATATACATGCTGGTCTCCATTGTATAAAGTGTGTGGCTCAGTGCAGCTGGCAGCATGGCAAATTTTAAAGGATGCTTTTCCTTGAAAATTGTAGATTTTGATTATATATCACAAATTTTGCTGTTGTTATACCCTCTGTAGTATCCTCTGGGGACTGAATGGGACGGCAAATGTGCTACAAGACCATTAAAAAGTAATGCCTTACTATTGTGTCACACAAAGGAAAACTCCAACTCATTTGTTGATAATTTTGAGAATATATTACCTCTGAAACTGGACATAAATGCACCTGCAGTCTGCAGGCATTGAGTGCTCCCTTACTGTGCAGGAATCTCACTCATTTCTCTGAGACTACCTGAGAATGATAACACTGATCCCTGGGTGAAGAAGAGCCTGATTTTACTCTGAAATACAGACATTGACCTCATCACTCCTGGATGATGCTGTAGACAGATGTGAGCTGACTAAAGGGAAGCAAACATCCAGCCCAAGACGTTCCTTTTAATCTCTCATCTGCATTTCTTTCTTGCTTTTCTCTGATGTTTAAGGGTGTTTGATGCTCTTTGTGTGAAGTGTTGCCCCCTGTCAGAAGCAATCAGACATGTAATAGACTGTGGGCAACTTAGCTTAGCTCATTTCTCAAGACTCCAAAAGGCATCAAAAACCTGCTTTTTAAAAGAGGTGGTGTTTACTTGGTGGTTTAGTTTGTTCTCTATAATTCATTACCTACTAATGTCTTTTTATTTTTAATCTTGCTTATTCTCAGTGGAGGCAGTTGGATGTTATCTGAGGGCAATGGTTACTGTGAGGATGTGGAATAAAGACCCCACAATGGTTTAACCATTAAGGCCTGGAGTTTCAGATTTGGGGGTTTGCAACATTATTCTTTTCTTTTCAGTGAAGCATATCTCTATTCAATCCATCTAAGTAGGCAAATGAGGAAATAACAATTTTTTTTCTTAGACAAATACTCTTGAATTGTGATGTTTATTAGAGTTTTGTGTTGAGCTTCAAACTGCAACTTCAGTTAAAGGTGCTAAATGCTATGGACTGTCTGAAGCATTACCTGTATGCTTTCTGACAGAAGTCACCACACTTCATTTTATCATGTTAAGGAAACACAGTTTAAAATTGCATTTTACATGAGACCATTGAACAATTTTAGGCAGGATCAGAAGAGCAGACCACCCAGGTAATCAGTGATCCTGCCTAAAATTGTTCAATGGTCTCATGTAAAATGCAATTTTAAACTCTCTTTTCTTAACATGATAAAATAGACAGTGGTGATCCTCTGACAGAAAGCACACAGGTATTAAATAATTTTGGTTATTTTGATCTCACCAAGTTGATAGATTACATATTGCAGTCTTGACTGTGCAGCATAGCTGAGCTACCAGCAGGTGCTGTCCTCATATTCATATTGCATATATGTGTGTGTATATACACACCTATTTTTATTCTATTTTCTATTTATACATGCTGAGTTTCTTGCATTTTGCTCATTGCTTTTTGTTAATTATATGGCTGTTGCATTATAGTGAATTTGTGTTTTGGCATCTTTTACAAGAAGATATTTCCATTTGCAGTTGTTTCTCTAAAAGTTAGAGCTCCTAAATCTTATTTTTCATGTCCAGTGTTCTGAATTCAGATGTACAGAGCAATACATCCCTGCTGGAGAAACACTTTAGCCATGATTTTCAGTTTTCACCTTTCTATTATTTGTCTGTTCTCATTGACACTCAGAGGCATGGCTGGAATTTCTGGCATGAACAGAACAGCAGCCCCCCTGAAGTCTTTATCTTTGTTGTCTCTCTCTACCTTCAGTATTCTGATCGAGCCAGTTTATGCATCCTGAAGGCAGAAATCCCTGATGGAAACATTTCATTTCAGCTCATTCAGAACAGGTATTGATGAAACCTCTGGTTGCCTCCCCCAGCGTTCACAGAGCCCCTGCCATTACCCAGCAGCTGCACCAGTTCCTCTCTATTGTATTGGCAGGGAGGAATGATGAATCTGACTCCATGCTCTCAGAAGGCTAATTTATTATTTTATTAATAATAAATAGTATAATTATATAATTATATAATTATATGTTTATATAATAATATATTTATATAATTATATTATAAATAATATAATTATATAAATAATATAACTATAAAATATTAAAGAATACTATACTATACTAAAGAATACAGAAAGTATTCTTTAGTATAGTACAGTATTCTTTAATATAATATGGTATTGATGCTAAATGCTAAATAGCTAATAATGAAAAAAGCTAAAAAGCTAATAATGAAAACTCGTGGCTCTTTCCAGAGTCCTCACACAGCTTGGCCCTGATTGGCCAATTCACAAAACTCAAAACAATTCACAAAATTCAAAACAATTCCCACCAGAATCCAATGAAACAATCACCTGTGGGTAAACAATCTCCAAACATTCTCCAGGTGAGCAAAACAGAGGAGAAGCAAATGAAATAAGTATTGTTTTCTTTTTCTCCGAGGCTTCTCAGCTTCCCAGGAGAAAAACCCTGAGTGAAGGGATTTTCCAGAGAATGTGAATGCCCCACCCCTCTTCTCTACACCTAGGGTGTGCTGGGGCTGTGCAGAATGCAGAATGTGCCTGGGCTGCCTCTGCACTGAGACCTCACAGGTGCCCAGGGCAGCCCTGGGAATCCATTAGGCAGCTGCCTGGTTTATCACTTTAGAAACATTTTAGGAGGGTTTAATATCCTGAAATTAAACCTCTCTTGCTGCTCACTGCAGTCTCGTTCTCCAAGAAACTCAGCCTCAGTGGAAAATCCAAATAAATGCAAGTGGCAGGAATGTCCTTTCCCTGGAGCAGGCTGTGTCTGTATCTGTGTAGCTCTGGAGAGCTTTGTGGGCTCAGTTTTACTGAGCTGCATCAGCACTTCATCCCCTTTGTGTTTCTGTTGTTCCAGTCTGGCATTCAAGTACTTCCTCCCGCAGATTAATTACACAGGAAATATCAAAGAGATTCCTCTAAATCCAGAGTGCATGTTTTAACCTAAAGTGAATACATAACATTCCTGCTGTGTTTCTTTCTGTATGCAAATGTGCTTCCTACTCAGAAGGATTTTAATAGGTGTAGTTATGTTTATCATGTCAGTGGAAATTTTGATTTGGAAAAGTATGTTTAGACCTTCAAGATTTTTGTTGAGATAAACACAAGATGTAGTAACATCAAAGCAACTTCCACAAGAAGAACTTCACTGGGTTCCTCTCTGAAGAATAAAAGGTGCCAGGAAGTGGTTTCAGTCTGATTTAGTGAAAGGTCATCCTTGTTCTTTTCTAGCAAACAGAGATTTAAACTCAATACAGAAAATTATCTCCATTGCTTACACTAAAAACCCCTCGTGTCTGAAGATGTCTTGAAATCTGAATAAGAGCACAGTCCACCAAGGACTGGAGCTGCAAACTGGAACAAACACCTGCTAGGACTGAAGGGCTGTTCCCATCACCTTGTCTGCAAAACCCAGTTCTCCTTTATTTCTGAGCCATTCAGGAACCTCAAAACCATCTCCCATGATTGCCCCAAAGAGAACCTGTCTGTTTGAAGGCTGCACATTTTGGCTATCTGTAAACTGTGGCAGTGAACCCCCAGACCCACCCAAAGCTCTTTCCCTTCCCATCCCTCTGCAAACCACAGCCCCAGTTCAGGGTATTGGCTTTGGTTTGGTTCCACACAGACTTAAAGGGAAGCCAGAACAGCTCAGACAACACCCTCAGGATTGCAAAAGCATCATCATTAAGCAAACCCCAGTTTTGCAAAATCTGCTCATCCCCTTGCTGGTCCTTGTTTTCCCCTGGAGTGTGTCTGGATCTCACAGGATCACAATGTTCATGCCAAATGCTTTCTGCCTTACCTCCTGTAATATTTTCTCTTGTAGCACAGGAATGCAGCTGCTCATGAATAAAAGAGCTGCATTGTGGGTGCAGGGGACATTGCTCTGATACCACAATGCAGTGCAGAAGTTCAAGTGAGATAACTAGAGGTCTTCCTGATTTACCATGCTGCACATAAGGGCAAAACCTGAAAGAACTAGGGGCTTGTTTCTGACATGGGAAAGGCAGTCTTAAAATAATAAAGATGAGTCTTGCCAAACTACCTCTAGATGGCTCTTGAGGCTTGCTTTGTCAATTAGCAAGTACCTGAAACAAGTCTGCAACAGCCTAGAAAAAGAATTTCTTATTAATCTACTTCTTCTTCTTCTTGCAGAAGATGAAACCCTGGAGTTTTTTGAACACAGTGGGAAAGCCTCCTTTGGTTTTATAAAAAGCAGTGAGACCTCCTCAGCTGAAGAGAGGAAAAATTCCTGTCTTTCTACCCAGAGAGTCCTGATTTTGGATTCCACCTGGGCATATTCTACTGCAGTTGATTCATATTTATTCCCTCAGGTGTGCAAATTACCACTCTTGATTGAAGATTCTCAGGTAAAAAAAAGGAGCAGCCACCCATTTCCCTAAGCAGAACTGCTTGGAAGCATCCAATCTACCTGGCTTTCAGAAACTCCTTTTAGAGGGGTACATCCCTTTTTTCATATTTCAGAGGGCATCTGGTGTTTGCTGATGATTCACAAAGGAGTGGGGAAGAAGGGTGAGGAGGGAAGGAGGAAAAACCTGATCATAGTTTGGAGGCAAATCATCAATCCATGCTGCACCTGAAACAAATCCTGGGAGTTACTTGCTGCTGAAAGTGTTACTGAGCAGATCACATTGATACTTGGGATATTTGTAACCCAAAGGGCCACAAAGCAAATTGGGCCACAAATCTGTTAGGAACTTGGATCTTTCAGACAAAAAAAAAATATTTGTACCAAAAAGTGCAATGCAGGACTGAGATCTCACATGGCTCCTACAGAGTTTGCTCTGGCACAGGAATTAGATATTTCTATAAGCCAGATGTGATGAGAGTTAGATACTAACTTCAATACTAACTGCTTGAAATTAATTTATCTTCTGGATTTAAATTTCATCATTAAAATTCTAGGGCAGGGCAAATATTTCTTCCTCGCCTAATCAGATAAATGGTCAAAATATAAAAAAAGAACCTCATACTTGCATATATTTGTAACATTTAGTTGGAAAACCTAATAGTGCTTTCAGTATAAAGAAAATTTAAAAGATGATGCCTGCAATGAAAATATATGTGTGCTTCTTCCCTTATGTACTAAGAAATTATACAGAATTTACTAACACTCTGAAGTTCTCCAGAACTCAAAAACAATGGGTGGCATTTACATTAATCAAGTACCATGCAGAAAAGAATTCAATGCATTCTTTGCTGTAAAGGTTAATATCTCAGTGAGTTTTATATTAAGAAAACCTGTAAAATATTTATAAGGTTAAATACAATACAGAAGTGGCCAGCAGAGACAGTGACAGTAATTTCCTATAGTTTTGGGGGGCAAAAAATTAAAAAAGGTCTTTAAATGTCACATGTTCCACTTCAATCAGAGGGACAAATCTTTGCCTGCTGCTGTCCCCAGTGGTGGAATGTGTCTCTGGACAATAAAGAGGGACACACCCTTCCCCTATGAATATACCTACACACTGTTTGGCACAAAATCCATGTATAGAACTCTTCCTTTTTGGAAAACTTTTGATAACACGGCTAATTTTGAAGAAAGAAGGATGCAGCAGTTGACCACCTTTCTATGCTTGGACTTCAGCTCCCATCCACAAAACCTATGTTGTTATTTAGGGCTGAGTATGCTGAATGCAAGGGAACATCACAAAAAATACTGATAAACTACTGATCAAACTCATAATCTGCATATATCTTTTGAGATAAACTTGTTCTGGATTATGTCCAGCTGGGAATACCACCCAAGCTGATCTGGGAGCAGCTATCTGTGCTTAAAGCTAAAATTCATGTAGGCATCAATATTTTGGCTTTATCTAAAAAGCATTGTGCCTTGAGACATGAGTTACATTTTTAAAACAGCATAGAGGATTAGCCAGCAGATGCTCAACAAGAGCAGAATCTCATTTTTTCAAATATTGGGAGAACAGTGTGCCTGGGACCAATTTATAGAAATTCACTCCAATGTCACATTTTTTTTTATAGGTTATATAAATAGGTGTGAAAAAAAAGATAATCGTGTAACCACAGGGCAATAACATGACCTGCAGATTACAAGGTAATTAAATTTGAGGCTACCAAGCTCAGTGCTCCAGGAATAATTTACCTTGTGGTGTGGGGAACTGAGATGTTCTGATGTTTCTTGCTAATGCAAAATGAATAAGCACTGGGAGCTCCAGCCTGCCAGGGCTCAGGGATTAAGGAGTTCCCCACCTGTATCCTTCACTCCTGAACACTTGTGATGACAACCCAATTTGGAAAGCAGCAATAACCGTGTGGTAACTGTCTTTAAGAGGCACTTACTGTGCCATTTTATGGTCAGTGAAATGGTGGTGGGACTGATTTGAGGCAAGCTGCCTTCATCAGGTATTGGCACATCCATAGAGACCCCAGTGCATTTTGCTGCTCATTGCTGCAGTTGGTTCCTGCCTTGAGCCAGGGGTAAAGGAAACGTGAAGAGATATTTGATAAAGGGTTTAGACAAGGTTTAGGCTGTGCTGTTAATTTCTAGGTGAGTAATCCAACCCCTTCCTCTCGTTGCCCCAGGGAAAAAGATACTGGAATGTTTTAGAATATAAACATGTGCTCCCACAGAAGAAGGAGCTGGATCAACATGGATATATCACTTCATTTGGTAAAAGATACTTCTTGTTTTTTCACTTCTGACTTGCCTCTGGTCAGGGGCTGAATGGAGAGATGAGTCCAGTTAAAGTAAAATGAAGATGAAGGTGATTACACTGATTTGCTGTGATGTGCTCCCAGCTCCACTACATTTCATTGATTAACTGACAATTTAAATAAACAGCAGTGCAAGCAGATGCATTTAAATAGGAAATGTTTTTTTTTAAACTTAAAAATGTGGAGTCTTTTTGATTGTAAATTGCTGATTCCATGTGTCTGCTGAGGCTACAGCAGTTGGTGCTGAAGTCACTGCTTCATGCCCATAAAACGAACAAATTGATGTTGTCTTTGACACCTGGACTCAGGAACAGCCAGTGGCCAGGTTTTTAACTCTTCCCCAGACTCAATGAGACTTAAATGAGTTTTAAGTGCTCTGCGGGCTGCAGGTGTTTCCTGTATCTGGGGCAATGGATATTTTTAGCTTTTTCATTGTTTATGCCTTTGCCAGTGTGTCCCTGAGAAGAGATGAGAGCATTTAGAGTGCTTCCCTCTGAGCAGTCCTGAGGACACATTTATGGGAGTGCTCATGAGCTCCTCCCCAAAGATGAAGTGGGGCTTCTGCGCATTGCAATTATTAATCTTCCACAGCTGGATGGTTTCTGTCTGGCTCTGAGCTGTCCCTCAGCTGTGCTGGTGGAGCCTGAGTGCCTTTCCCCAAACCTTGCAGCTGTAAATGTCAAGAATGCGTAAACCCAGGCTGCAGTCTGCACTTGCTTGACAAGTCTTACAATGAAAACTCAAAATAATTTTGATGTAAGTGTATCAGAATCTCCTAGCCGGAATGAGAGAATCCTTATTAGGAAAATCAGGCAGTCTGCATTTTGAAACTTGTTCCTAGGCTCTATTTAAACACTGGCACCTCCAATCCTATCAGTTCAAGTTCAATGACAGCTGGACATGAGCATGTGTGAGATCCTCTTGTCATGAAAAACAACACAGAGAATTCCTAGAGGTAAAGCTGACCCTCATTTCACTGTGTGCAGGACTCACAGAAGCACTGAGAAACCTAAAAATACTGATTGAATTCTTGCAATGATGCATTTCTTCCAGTCTCCCGGAAAACAAGTAAATAGTGCTGTGAGAGACAAAACTGGTATTTCCAGAGGCACTAAGCTGTTCCTCTGTGTCCAATGACAGAAATTTGACACATACTTTATATATATATTTATATATATATAGATATATATTTTACAATACCAATGTATACATCATACTTTTTTATTGTGATGTTTGAGATTTTAAGACTTTTTGGGGGGTTTTTTTTGCAGTGTTGCTAGAAAAATCCAGCAGCTGGCCAGCTGTCTCTTCAATGCTCTGAAGATTCCCAGCTGATACTGGAAAGGGGAGACAAAGGGAAGATAAGGTATTGTGAAAATCAGCACTACTGAGTTTCTGTTTGGGGCCACATATTGAAAGACAAAAACATTGTTGTCTCCCTTTCCTGAAATAGGAAATCTTTTGGTTTACTTGTGATTTACTTGTGATTTACTTGTGATCTGAATGGGCACTGCCAGCAGATCCATGCAGGGCTGATCCTGCTCCAGGCAAAGGCAATGCTGCCACACACATCTCCCTACCCCCTCTTTTTATTTTTTATTTTTTTGTTTTGAAAAATGACAATGAATTCACACAAAGCCTCAATTACAGAAGATTATGGGCTTCAATTTAGTGTGTGCTGCAAAGTTGTATTAAACGATCAAATGCTAATGAGGAGAAAGGTTCTTCTGGAGAAATAAGGAATTAGCATAAATTAATAGAGTTCCATATGTGCAAGTTTTATGGGGTAACAAAGTATCTCATCACCAAAGCATAAATATTTAATTTCATTCTTTCTGGGGCCAGTACACAGCGTTACAGTCGGCGCAGAAATATGAATTAAAGCGTGGGAGGGAGCAGAGTGCTGCCCAATTCAGGTTCACAGGGAGGTCACTGTCATGGCTCTGCTGCTCTTTCTCTCTGTTTTCCAGCCTCACAGTTTGAAGCCAGGTCCAAATGGCAAACCAACATGTGCATGGCCTTGTCTGTAGTCTGGGGAGTGTTTTGTTGGCTTCCCTTGGTGTGTTACCATGTTCTACCCAAGAGTAAATCTGCTGGTTAGCACTGGATCCTCCTGCTCCTGCAGCTGAGAGAAAAGGCTTCAGAGGCATTCTCGTGGTGCTTTTACAGCACCTTCCCCAGCCATGTGGAAAAGAGCTGCTGCAGGTATAAATTGAGTTGAATTTGTGATTTACATTCAGCCTTACAGTGTATTTCACATTAATGCTGTGAATGAGTTGCTATAATTAAGATTAATTTTACTGAGGTGAAAAGCAAGCTCAGTCCTGTTATCAATCTGTTATCTTCCTGAACAGCTGTGGCTCTGCTTAGCATGGGCTGCTCCAGCCATGCTCTGCACACACAGGGAAGGGTCTTTGTGCCACTGGAATAAACAAATGGCACTCTTGGGCTGGATTCTTCTCGTACAACCCAATTTGTGGGACTCGGGAGAAAAACGCGTTCCAGTCCTGCTGTATTTCTCATGCTCTGGTGTTGCATTGCTTGAAGCATCTCTCTTCAACAGTGCATGTGTGTTCGTGGCGTGTGTTTGCTTCCTCTCCTGCAATTGTGTAAATATGGAGGTGTCTGAAGGGGTAAGTTCATTTTTACCCAACATTTGGATATATGTATTCTGCTGTGTTCTGTAATTAGGTGAAGCTGTATTTCTAATCTGAAACTGTACATGTGAGTACCTGCATGCTTAACACTTGAGACAGAGAATTGTGGTTTTGAGAGGAGTTTCATCTGATTATCCTCTTACATTTTGCAATAGAAATATGAGCAAATTGTTTAAATCCATGACCAAAGACACCTTCCAAGTCTTTTAGGTCATTAGGTCTTACTTAATCATTTTGTTAATAGGGTTTTTATGAGTTTCCTATAAGCTGGGCTTCATCAAATAAGGGTTTTTCCTAAATGTTCCAGTGCAAATTCACTTCTTCATTAATATGGCACTCCAGGGCAAGGACCCCATCAGGCTAAAGGCAAACTGGAGATTTGTCCAGCAGGGAGAAAAGGCAAATTCTTTAGGAGCACAGAGCTGTTGTATAACTGGTGGATATGGATCTAAAAATCCCACTCGAACCTCTCTGCTCTGGTACATTATATATACTCTGCATATTACATCAAGGAGAGCAGGAGATCAGTTCTGGTGTTTCTGGTGGTAACACAGAGAGCACAGCTTCTGTCTGATGATATTTTGATTGATCAAAATATCAACAGACAGAAGTTGAGTTGCTGCACTTGGCTTCAAAGGAGGGACTGGTTTTGATTTAGCAGAAGAGAAGCCAGGTCTGATATTACAGCCAATTACACTATGTCCATTGGTTTTCTCACTGTCCATTGCTTCTCTACTTTGATTTTGGCTTTTTTGGACCAGTCCTGGACCAGGAGTGTTGGTGCTGTGTCAGTGATACCTCAGTGATCCCATCACAGCCTGAACACACAGGGATCCAGGAGAGCAGGTTTCTCTTTGGGGATTGGGGATGAACTTGCTGCCAACAGGCTGTTCATGTTTGCATCCTTGCCTTGCACCAGCTGAAACTAATTCAAATTAGTCCCTTTTGAGAATCATTATGTCAAGAGCTCTGTGTTGATGGCAGAGCCTGGGAGGGCAGAGGAAATGTCAGTGCTGTTTGGAGCACAGAGCTGACACTCAGTGCCTTTCTGCCAGGTGAGGTGTTTGACAGCTGTTCTGGGGTGGGTGCCCCCAGCCCCAGGCCTGACAACCACCATGAAGCCAATTACAGTCACAGGCAATTAATGTTCCCCTCCTCAGGTTCTGGTGGAGATGATAGCATAATGCAGGGGATCAGCAGGAAATCTGTGACCTTTGGAAACAGAAGCCTGAGATGGGAGCTGGGCTTGTGTCTACATCAGCTGCGTCCAATTAAGGCATGGAAAGGAGATGGAAAATTACATGTTTCATAAAAGCAACAGGAACAATTTTTCCCTCTCACTTCCAAACACAATAGCTTCTAGCTGACCTGAAAATACCAATCCCTTCCCCAGCAGTTACCCTCCCTGCAGCAGTTACTCAAATCTTGTGGTTGGTCTCTAACAAGAGCTGCAAATTGACGCAGATTTTCTGTGTTGTGCACAGCCCCGAGTGCATCCCATTCCTCCTGCTCTGGGCTCTACAGGCACAGCTCCTCCCATGGTGCAAACCATTGTGAGCCACTGAAATGGAGAGAGAACTTCATCTGCTGCCTTTGAGCTCCTTCCCCAGCACGGATTTCAGCCTAACAAGGGAAGAGAAGATCCTCCCCAGGGTGATACAGCAAATTAACACACGTACATCTATCCCAGGGTGGGTTTTTTTTGGGCTTTACACTTTAGAGAGAGACTGGAAACAAACTATGAGAAATTTCAGTTTAATTACTGGGTGACACAACTTGAACTTTAGTTTTCCCCTCCTTCCCAGCTGCACCAAAATCAGGGATGTTGTTCCAGTCCAAGCTGAAGTAGAGACATCTCTTTCTGTCCTGGTCACAGTGAATAATGTTTGTTTTTTTTTTTTTAATTTTCCTCTGTGTATGTGTGTGAATGGCCCATTTCTGGCATGGGCAGGAGCAGAATCAATGTGCAGAGGTCCAGTTTACCATGCAGAAAGCCAACAAAGAGAAGTTTGAGCAAATAGCTTGGAATTGAGGGAGTTCTCAGCAAAGAAATTGTGTGACAGCAACACCTAGAGTTCAAATGTTTCATCTGCTTTGCTCCAGATGCAGAGAATTTGTTTATTTATTTGGAGAAGAGCAGGAAGTTGCCATGAAGCAAACTGGGATTTTAGGCCAAAATACTTTCTGGATAATTGGTCTAAAATGATGTTGTCTGGAGAAAGCAGCCTGGAGCTGTGCCTGTGTAGTTTTAAGGTTTTTCCCATCAGGTCTCACAAAAAAATATGCAAATGGAGAAAACAGAAATTTCAAAATATTTTCTAAATTTCACAGCTTTCAGTTCAGCTCTGCTATTCTTAAGAATCATGGTTTTAATTTGTTGGGTTGGAATTTTATTGCTTAGCATTTGCCATAGGATATATTGGTCTGATCCAACCCGTTCCTAAATTAACCTCTGGACTGTCAGGACATAAAAGGCCAGATGAGAGTTGCAAAGTAGATATTTCTGAACAGTTATCAGTGTCTTTTTGAACATGAGTGTGTATTTTCAGGGGGAATCTCTGATGTTAAATGGTTTAAGCTTCCCAAAAGCATTTCCTGTGGTGAGTAAGGCATTGCCTGCCCAGTGCAGGAGGTCTGTAGCACTTTAGGCTTCAAAATGGGCCTGTTTGAGCCAAATGCAGAGTTGGCTGGCTGCTTCTAGCAGCCTTATGCTGAAACATTTCTCCTCTTTAATAATAAAAGCGATGTCATGAGAAGGAGCCTGAGCTACCAGAAAGGGCTGTTCAAGTGCCATGTGTGTGGGGACTCACACATGACCTAAAAGAGGCTGCCAAGAAATCCCCTCTGCACATTTCCAAAATTCAGAGTACAGTCAAACACTTTCCCTTAAACCCAAGCCCATCTTCATTTGGCAAGTCAGTTTTGTGCTGCTGTTAGCTGAGAAGGAAGGGGAGTGATGAGGAAGGGAAGTTTATTTTGGTGTGCCCACAGTGCTGTGGTCAATGAGATATTGCAGATATTTGGAGCATGGAAATCCCCACTGGTCCAGCCCTGGTGGCAGCTTGGTGCCCTTGGGCCACCGATGTTGGGTCCTGGTGTTGATGTCCAATATGTGCAGTATTGAGGCAGATGGTGAGCAGCAAAATATTCCTGAACTTTTGGAGATATACCACCCTGGAGCCCAGCAAGGGAGGCAGCTGAAATTGGAAACTAATGTAATAGAATATTTTATTTTTCACAAAAGGCTTTAAGGCTGGGAAGACTGCCATTTCTGAAAAAGGGCACTTTGGCTGGCTTCCCCATGTTCTGCACTGCTTTGCTATGACCCTTTGCACCCCTTTCCTCTTTTAAACTGAGACAGAGGTTTGCTCTTCATTTTATACACATACACACACTGACAAGGCAGCAGCCACTGGTACTGACTTTGATTGGTTTCCATTTATTGACAGGGAAACTGTGGGTTGTCACTATGCTATATTTGTGCCTCACAGTTTTCTTCAGGGCAACTATAATGGCATTTTAATACACTTATTTGTTTTGTAATTAATAGCTTTCTGGAGGGATTGAGCTTTTTCTGTGTTTTGGGAGTGGTGGGGCTGCACTTCCTTCTCCCCCCTGCAATGATGTAATTGTAGTGCTGATGGATGGAGCTGAACTGCTTGCAGGATTTTCCCATTACAAAAAACCCAAACCAAACCAAAAAAAACCCCCAACCTTTTCTGTTTCAGTGTTATGAATTCACTTTGAGACAAGTTCTTTCCTGAAAGACAAGGCCAGTCTTTGTCTTCTGAAGAGAATAATGGAGAGAGAATCACTGTTCCTACAATTTCTGCTCCTTTTGGGTTCCTGAGATTCAGTACTCAGGTGGGATGGAAAGGGAGCTCCAAGCAAAACAATGGTGATGAACAACCTCAGTGGGCCTGGCTCACCTGGCAGGTGAATTTGCTGAGCTCTGTCCAGGGATGTGCTAATGGGAGCTTGAGGGTAAGCAGCACCAATGAACTAATAAAAAGTTTGTGTGTAAAATCTATTTACCAGTTCTGTTGCCAAGAAAAGTCAAGTAAAAAGCATTCTAGATAATTTCTATGATTTGGGTTTTCTGAGTTCAGTTTGGGCATAGATTTAATACAAAATTTTTGGGTGTAATTCTCCAGGATAGTTTGATTCCTTTCAATGTAGCAAAATTCTGTAGTACAGTGAATGATAACTAAATGCTGTTTGGAACAACAACAACAAAAAAGTAAAATTAATAAATGAGGAAAATATATAATTTTATTAGAGTAGTTCTAGGCACACTCCAAAAAACCACCTCCTAGTTGCTAGAAGATTATGAAAGACTCTGCTCACAATGGATGTTTAAATATTTTACCTCTGGAGTTTTGATTTGTTAGTTTTCCCTGCAGGACAGACGTCTCTTCAAACAGAGAATTGTTGCTTGAGTGGTCACACAACTGGCTTTGAAATGTGTCTTTGACCTTTTTCACCTGGAGCCGCAGTGATGTTTTTAAGTTTACTGACTTAAAAAAATCTACTAGAGAAAATATAGGCATGCAGATCCCTAAGATATTAGCACAATTTTGAACTATATTTAAGCAGACCAATGCCTTCAAAGTGCATCCTGAACATTAAAATTTTATTTGGGGCTCACTGACATACATAGAACTGGACTTTCCTATTTGTATGTGGGAAAGTGTTCCTGACATAAAAGGTGTTGTTAAAATAAAAGAACATGTAAAATTCCTTCTTTATGTTCAAAATAGACCAAAATAACTGCAATGACTATCAGCTATTCCTGCTACTTATTGTGATGCACATAAGTGCTTTGCATTAAAGGATGTGCTCAGTCCAGGACAGAGGGATTTACATGTGTATGGAAACTTCCAATAAAAGTTAATATGCATTTGTAGAAATCCCTTTGCATAGGGATGAGACTGTATTTTGAGCCTTCACCATCTGTTCTGTCCTCTAATGATGAACCCAGCATCATAATATTCAAAATCCACTTCTCCAAATCCAGCTCTACCTGCATTTCTCCTCTGTAGAGAAACTTGCCTCTGTCTTGTTTACTGAGAGCAAGGTACCCTGAACAACACTGAGAATTTCTATTTTCCCTTGCTGCTCCAATCCCAAGAACTGTTGATTCAGCTGCAATATCAAAATTTAAGCTTAGTGTCCCTCAAAAATGGAGCATGAATATTCACTGAGCTGTGTGTTTAGGAGCTGTGTCATGAGCAGGGCTCTGTTAATGTGCATTTTGCTCTGATGCTGTCAGCCTCATTTCCCTACAGAATTATAGAACCTGCTCTGTTTTGCTGTGATTCTGATAATATAAGTTTAATGGCCACCATTAAAGGGTAAGAAAGGGGAGATTTGTTTAGCTCCTGAAACCTTATAGCCCAATATTGCTGCCTGATGCTATGCAAGAAGCAAGGAGCTCAGCAGCAACATTAAAGTGCCTGCAACTCTAACACACAGTGACAGAAATGCTTAAATATGTATGCCCACGTCAGAGAGAGCTCATTTCAGTTTTACCTCTGGCTCAGGTTTTTATCAAGGGTGGCAAAACTGTTGGGAGGGAACAACAGTGACAAGCAGAGCTGGAGCAAGGAGCTGTTAGTGGAGCTCTCCCAGAGGGGCAGCGTCCCCTGCTCCCCTTGGGGAGGCAGAGCCACAGCAGAGTGGCATTGCTGGCACAGGGAAGTGTGGTTTTGATGTGCTCAGAGCTGTCTGGAGGCTGGAATCTGTCGTGCTGACACAGACAGAGTGATCTCCCAAAGCTGCACTGAGCGCCTTTCCGAGCGCATCACTCCTGTCCTGTGCAGGGATGTGGCACTTATGAGAAATCTGCTGCTGTTCCTCTCCCCTTGCAGTGGGTGTAGGAGATTTGGAGATGAGAAATGAAGAGTGGGTGGTTCAGACTTGCTCTAAACTCCGTTTGCCCTTTCCACTGTGAGTGCCCACTGCCCCTGGCCAAAAGCAAGGGCATCACTGCAGATCTCAGGAGCACAAGCTTAGGCTGGAGCAGTGGGGATGGAAAGGAGAGATGGCACAGTGCATGCAAGGAAGCTGCTATTTCTCCTTTTTAATCTTCTTTTCTTTGCTTCATCTGTTAATCCAGAGGAGGCAGAAGTCTCCCAGCCCTGTAGGGACAGAGGGGTGTGTGGTGGTGTTCACAGAGGTCCCAGGATGAGGGAAGAGATGAGAATCTTGACTCCATGTTTCAAAAGGCTGATTTATTATTTTATTATATATATTATATTAAAAGAAAATTATATATTAAAACTATACTAAAAGAATAGAAGAGACATCAGAAGGCTAGCAAAGGAAGGAATGGAATGATGATAAAATCTTGTGATTGCTCACAGCCTTGACACAGGTGGCTGTCATTGGTCATCAAGTAAAAACAATTCACATGCTGGGTGAACAATTCTCCAAATCACACCCTAAAGGTGCAAAACATGGAGAATTGAAACTTCCCAGCTCCTCAGGAGAAAAATCCTAGTGAAAGGATTGTCCATAAAATATGTCTGTGACAGTGGTGGATCCTCAGCGGCTTCCCACAGGACTGAGGGGGAACAAAGGCAGCCAGGGACCAGCAAAACTGCTCAGGTGAGTGAGAGCTCTCCACCCAAGAGCAGCTCTTGATTTCTGTCCCCCTGTCTGCTGGATGCAGAGACCACCCTGTCAATTGCCTGGCTTGGAAATTAAATATTCAAGCTCAGAATTTTCTGGGAGCACTAGGGGATTTAGACACACACTTTGCATTAATTTTAATGGACAAATCACCTAAATTACCTGCTGTGCTTGGGAGAGTGTCAGCCTGAGGTTTTATTTATTATTTATTGAATATTCCCTGAGTAAACAGAACTTAGTAGCACAAAGATGATCTGGCAGGAAGAACAGTCTTAAAATGTAAGCTATTATTCATGCAATTATACTGCATCACTCGTTCTTTTTTATTATTGTTTGTATTACTGTAGCACCTTGAGCCTCACAATAGAGACAAAAGTTTCTCCATCTCAGCTTCTGTTTGAACACACATTAGGAGCCAAACCCCATCCTAAGAGCTTCCAATTTAAATGGATAAGGAAAAACAAACTGTGAGAAAGGCAGGTGTGGAACAAAAAAAGTTTGCTTGTCCAAGGTCATCCAACAGATTTTCAAACAGCCCTAAACCCCAGGTATCTCAAACTCTTTGGGCAGTTAGAATTCACTACTTCTCTTCTTTGGCACCATTTTCATGTGTGTTTTCCAGGATGAGATTTGGTACCTGAAGTTTTTTGTTCTGTGCACTTTTTCCCACACATCCCCCTGCTGGAATGCAGCTGTGGATGGCCCTGCACCCCCTGTTCCATTTGCTGTGAGTGTGACACATCTCCCAAGGGCTGAAAGGGGTGAGCAGCAGTTCTCCTGCCTCCTGTCTTTGTTGTTTATTTCTAGCAAGACAATGTATTCTTAATTTCAGTTTTAAGAAGGAGGTGATTCATAGAAAACCAGTTTACACATCAGCATGGAGCTGAAGGAACCAAACAAGGTTGAAAAGCTGGAAGAGAAAGAAAGAAGAAAAGCATTGCTAGAGGAAAAGAGCTTCCAGAGGCAAAGCAGGCTCTTCCACCCCTTGGCAAGAGCATAACCCTGCTAAGCCATTTCTGAAGCCTCCTTTGCTTTTAGCTGACCTCTAATGTCTCTACCCTGCAAGAGACACGAAAGCAGAGGTGTTATTACTATTCCTGAAGGCACTCGGAGATCTCAGTGCTGCACTGCAGAAACTTAATAATATATTTCCAAATATCAGCCACTGAGATCTCATTAAAGTCATTCTTTCCCAGGCCTCCACCCCATTTTCTATCAAATAGTTATTTTTTGAATTGAACAATTAATAAGTAATGGTGAGATCTGGACTGATCTCATAATACTCTGTAAACTTTTGAAGACTATTTCAATTTATATTTCAGCAGGGCCTTGGGAGAAGGTTTGGCCCTGCACAGAGACAGCCTTTTGATATGAGCAGAGTCTCCTCATCAGGCAATTAAATCAGATGACTTGTGAGAGGCAGGAAAAGGGGCTGAAACAGGCAATAATGGATCAAATCAAACTAAATCAGTGTGGGCCCTTTGCAGAACTGCTGCAGGATTAAATGGGGATCTGCAGAGCCCAGAAATCTGGCAGAGCTAAAAGTTTAAAAAACCCTTCAATACCTGCCCCTGGTCCAGGTCAGAGGAGACATGTGGGAACAGTTCAGAACAAAAGCTTTTGAATGGGAGAAGTCCATAAGCTGCTTCAATACTTCCTGCAGTCGTTTTGCCTCATCCCACAATGGTCCAGCAGTAACAGGGATAACCTGGAGGCCAAAGTGCAGTGCTGGGCTCCCTCCTCTCCAATTTGCCCTCCAGATGGCTCAGAGGCAGCCTGGCTTCAGCTCTGCTGCCAATCTCCCTCTTTGGGGACTCTAATGATGCCCAAAAGCCCAAAATCCCCAAGTTTACTTATGCTGTTTTCCCAGCTATCCATTCTTCATGGGGATGTTCCCATTGCTAAGTCTGGTGGAACCCCACAACACCTGCCAGCAACAGCTGTGCCCCTTCCAGGATGGGACACTGAGGAAGGAATCCTGAGCCAGAGCATGTGTTTACAAAAAGACTGGATGTGGCACTTGGTGCCATGATCTAGTTGAGGTGTTAGAACATGGGTTGGACTCGATGATCTTAAAGGTCTCTTCCAGCCTTGAAATTCTGTGATTCCGTGATCCTGTGGGCACCTCCTGCCTCACCAGCCCAGCTTTACACAGGGAGAGACACAAAATAATTACACTGAAAGGCACCCTGAACTTCTTCCTTCCCAAATAACAGCTCTCATTCAGGCAACCTCAGCATGAGGAATGGAACACTCTTTCCTGCTGTCTTTTTTTTTGGCTGTCCCCACGAAGCACCCATGTCGCAGGGACAATCTCTGTCCCTTGGTAAGAGAGCAATGTTTGGTGTCATTTCTCTCCTATGCCCTGCAGGAAGCAAGAGCAGGATTTGACTCAGATAAAAGTCTCAAATGACCCTTGTAAAAGCAGGGAAGCATGCTGGCTTTCAGAGTAACAGCAGGATGGATAAAGTGCACGTCAATACACCGGGTCTGTGGATTTCAGTATTTCTCTCTGACTTACAAATCACTTTTCAGGTAGGCTCAGCACTCTGGTATAGGGCAGAAATCACAGTGAGGTCATAGAAGCCACCAATTACAAAAGCTCTCTGAACTCCTGGATGGAAAAACCTACTCCTTTTTAAAATGTGCATGCTCAGAATGCCCTGGGTGGAATTCCTGTTTCACTTCACTGCTCTGCAGTACACAGGAGGCAAAATACTGCTTTGTGTGAAATGTCTCTTTTGGAGGCTTTGTGTACCAGGGAGTGACTACCTCCAAATACTCTGGGTTTGAGAATTAACCCCTCCTGGTTTGTGTGTGCATGTGTTTGCTGTTTCTTTTACATGGGATGGAGAGATGTCTGTGCTTAATCCAAATCTCACATCAAGCCTGAGAGCAGGAGGCATAAATCCTTTACCAGTGATATAGAAACCAAAATAAATGGAGTTCCAGAGAGAACAACCTGGAATTGGGGTGAGTGGGACAAGGCTCACTGCTGGCACTGCTGGCCCATAGCATAAATTATGAAAGCTGTGCTCTACCATGCACTAGATCCAATATTCTTTTTATTGTGCCCATTGTTCTCTTCATATCTTGTCCTGCCCTATTTTTCCCCTTTTTCCTAAAACCTTGCTAAACAGAAAATTATCAATTTTATAAGGCAAAGCAATATATGACAGTTCTATTCCAACCATTATCTCCCAAAATAAATTAGAAAAAAAAATGCCTCCCTTCTGTCACACAGCAACTTCCAAACTGTTACTAACAGCAGACAGAGTCCATAAATCTTTCCCAAATTGCCTATCAGGCCACAGTTGGGTTTTTATCTACAAAATAAAGTAGGGCAAATATATAAGGTCTATAAAGTTTAAGGACATAGTATTTACCATTGGTAATTAAAACCAAGTGCTCTACAAGCAGCACACTGTCACAGTGGACTCCAGGCTGATGGGGATGGGCACAGCTCCATTAGGCACAATGAGGCAAATCACATTCATTTTAGCTGAAGATCTGTTCCTTACACATCTTATTTTGCTACCAAAAGACCAGGTGGTTCTTTCCTGCCTTGCATTCTGTAATCCCAAATTGATTTCAGTGGGACTATTTGAGTTACAAGGTACTGCTCAGCATGACTGGGGATGGTTGTACTCAGGGCCTTTGTGTGCAATAGATTTGTTTTTAAAGCCTAAAAAAACAGACACTTTTCTTTACATATTCTCTTCAAGGACTATAATGCAAATAGTTTTAACTCTTCACACCGTGTGCCCTTCTTTAATTTTATTTTATTTTATTTTATTTTATTTTATTTTATTTTATTTTATTTTATTTTTGTTTCATTTCATGTATATGATAATGGCAACAAACTGAAATAGTCCCAATCATGGATTGAGATAGTGCAATTGGCCTCCTCAGGCACTCCTGCCACAGAAGGGTTAAGAGAGTGGGGTGATCCCTGTCCCTCTGTGGGACACATAGCGTGCTAATGTTGGATTTCTGGAGTCACACTGCTCTGTCAGCTCTCTCCCTGTCAAGCAGGTGCTGAGTGAAAAGTTATTCAAGGATGGTGTTATGTACCCTTCATGAATTATGCATCTTAAACAAACTTACATGATCTGAAGCACTCAAGTGGAAGCCTTTTAGCTGGAAGCAGGCCACTGGAGAGCTCAGCTACAGATCTCCAATAATGGTTTAAAGCAGCTCCCTGGAGCACACTGCTCTCCTTCCCTCCTGGACTCAGTGGCCCATGCTTCACTCTGCTGGCTTCTGCATCTGCAGTGGGGCTTCTGAAATCCCTGCAGGAAAAGTCCATCTCAAAGCCTCTTCAGTGGTTAACAAGGCTGTGTGCTTTGTCTTCTGATGGGCTTGGGGGAGAAGTGCTGCCTTGGCTTAGTTTTATTCTGAAAGACTGAAAAGGAGAGACAAATCCTGCCAAGGTCACTGTTTTCTTTCCCTTTCATGAAAAGATAATGGATGTTGTTTTAATATTTGCTTTCAATGAAAGGGAGCCTTGCTATGTCTTCATTGCAGCTCTGAGCTGGTTGGGAAAATGCACTGTGTCACCTAATCAGCCTGTGACAATATTACCTGGCCCTAATTAATTGTTTCCTCTTCAGAATGGCTTACTTGGGTGCAAGATATGGCATTTCATTTCTGATCCTCTCATGATGTTAATCTGGTGGGAAGATGGGTGGACTGCCTACTTACACTCCATAAATCACAGATATACAGCACTCCTCAAGCAGAGAGAAAATTTAACTTTTATTTATTTAATTCAATTTGACCTTGTCACCTGTGAGGGCAGGCTGGAAGAGGGCTGCTTTGTCTAGACACCAGGTTATGGTTTCACTGTGGATTCACCACCAAACTTGCACTGGATGGGGCTTTATTCCACTCAGAGCTCCTCAGCCTGAGGTAAGGTGCTGCTCAGAGAGCAGCAGCACACAAAGCAGGACATGATAAATATATCCATAATATATCTTATTACAGCTCCAGGAGCTGCAGTCACTGGGACTCAGTGGTGTTAACCCTACATCTGGCTTCTCCCTGTGTTCCTTCATCCATCCCTCTGTGCAGAGAGCAGCAGCAGCACCTGTTATCCAGGGCAGGGTTTATCCCAGCTGTCCCCATCCTGGGCAGCCATGGGCAGTGGGGGCATTGCTGCTGATTTTTAGGGGGAGAAGCAAGTCCATGGCATTGATCCCACAGTGACAACATGTGGGCAATCCCTCCTCCTCAGGTGTTGGTACTCAGCCTGGAGAAGAGGAGACTCAAAGGTGCCCTCATCACTTTCTACAACTTCTTGAAGGGTAGTTGTAGTCAGGTAGAGGTTTCTTCCTCCAGAGGACACAGCCTCAAGCTGTGCCAATAGAAATACAGGTTGGATATTAGGAAAAAGTTTTTCGTGGAAAGAGTGATAAAGTTCTGGAATGGCTGCCCAGGGAGGTGTTGGCGTCCCCATCCCTGGGGGTGATTAACAAAGCCTGGATGTGGCACTGGGTGCCAGGGTTTAGTTGAGATGTTGGGGCTGGGTTGAACTCAATGATCTTGCAGGTCTCTCCCAACCCAGTGATTCTGTGTTAGGGAGTGATGTGGGGTCTGGCCAATCCTGTGTGGCCCAATCCCCCTGCTCCTGCCCACCCTGTACCCTGTAAAGGCTAAAAAGGGTGTGGGTGCTCTCCTTTTGCTTTCAGGTGCCTTCTCTGACCTGGGGCTTGTCCATGTTTGTGTCTCCTGGCCCAGCTTCTTCCTGTAAGAAGAGGCAAGCTCTGGTGTAAAAGGTCAGATTTTATTTTTATTGATTTTATTTTTATTTTTTATTGGGTTCAGTAGTGCTGTGGTTGAAGTTCTTTGGGATCCATGTGGCTTTCAGAGGTGAGCAGTCAATAACTCTTGGGTAGTGGCTTTCTTGGAAGAACAGCTTTGTGGGGCCTTGAGAATGCAAGTTGGAGATGTGAAACTTCATGCAAAAAGGTTTGCATATGTTTGGGAATAGGGAATTGTTTAGAATAATTATTTTCTTTTGTCACTGCTTTTGAGGAACTGGTATTAGTAGGTTAAATTGTTATGAAGACTTTTTGAAGGAGCATCATTTCCATTTTGTCAAGCATTTTTGTGAACAAAATCTTCATGGGGTGTTTTGAAATTAACATGTTGTTTAAAAAAAATTCTTTCCAAACTGTGCTTTTTTTTTTTTCTTTCCTTCTTTTTTTCCTTTTATTTTTTGTGCAAAACCGTAGAGTGGAGGAAAAATGCATTTTCTTTAATGGTTTGTATTGCAGTGGGTAATGGGCCTTTTCCACATTTTATGCTATGTCTAAGACGAGGTTTGTGTAAATCTGACAAAAAAAAGCAAGAAGGAAAAGAGAAATTTGAGATGCTTCAGTGCAAAAACAATTGCTTGGTTACATCTTGCAAAACACATTGCTAATACCTAGAAAATATACAGAATGTTTGCATGTCTGTCTGTAGGGACTTTGTACTGTGATTAGAGTAAGCAAGGGCTTGTCAGCCCTGCAAGAAAGATTTGTCTTTGGGAATCTTGATAAAGAAAGGGGGTTTCTGCCTGAGTTTCTGCCTCCTGTATCCAACTTCTGACTGCTTGGGGCCGGGCAGCAAAATGAGATTGACCAGGCTTAGGTGAGTTGATTCAAAGGATGTTGAATCAACTCAGCAATTTTAAGGTCCTGGTTTGAGAAACAAAGGTTTTGGAGAAGAGGATTCACTTTTTGTGCTGTAAATTTGCTGGACTGGATTTGTGTTTTTCCTTTTATCCTCAGGGAGATGCAGTGGTTAAATGATGAGGACTGTACTTAAAAACTGGCATTACTTATGAAAATCACAGCTTATTCCCTGCCTGTGTGCACATTTAACAGGCTTGGTTTTGTCTTTAGAGTTTGTATAGTCATAAAAAGTATTTTCCCTTCTTGCCAAACTTTCTTGAAGTCAAGTTTTTTGTGGGGGCTGCAGCCTCAAGTGTGATGGAGATTGCTGCATTTCTGGTGTAATTAGCCTTTGTTATGGCAGTTTGGACTGAAGGGCGTAAAAAATTGTCTAAATGTTTATAATGAGTGTGCTGAGTGGCTGAGGAAATGCATTCTTTCATTGGCTTAACTGCATATCCAGCCTTTATGGAAATGTGAATTAAAATGAAACTTCAACACCTTGGAAAAAAAGTGAATGACAGGGAGAGAATTCAGGTTATGAGACTCAAGATTCACCTTTTCCCTCTGCATTTCCAAAGTGAATCTGAGCTGGTCCAGCTGGCAAGGAAGGGTTTAATTGCCAGCATGTCCTTAAGAGCAGAGCGAGCTTTATTGAGTGTGAATGTTTTTTAGAAGAGTCAGGAGAACAAAGGAGCTCGGTTTGACCCCGTGAGATCCCCTTTAATCAGAGCTTTGATCAGCCTTTTCCCCACAGAGCTGGAGCACATCCTCCCTGGCACACAAAGAGGCTCTTTTGGGCTGGAGCACAGCTCAGACACTCAGAGGGCTGCTCTGGGGCTCTCCCTGCACCACCCTGCCCTCTGCTCACCCTCATTGCCACTGCTGAGCACCCTGACAGGGATTACAGCTGGAAAATCTCTGTGAACCAAACCATTTGGATAATGAGCCTGTGAGTAGAGTCCAGAGGACTTTTTTAAAAGTGGATTTGAAAAGTCTGATTTGCACAACAGCGGTTGTAGTAAAAATACGAATAAGAATTTTGGAAAGCAATTACTGCAACTATTTAGGAGTGGCAGCAAGCTGGCAAGCCTTGACTATTTTTGGGAGGAATCTGCTGCCCATATTGTTAAGAAGTCTGTTTTTATAGAAGCGGGGAGACAAAGAAATGGCAGTGTTTGTCACTGTGAGTGTGACTTGGCCCTGATGTCCCTCCCTGGCTCCCTCACTGCTCACAGCTGCTCTGCTCTGACATTTTGCCTTGGATGCTGTTCATATCTGCTTAGCACTGGACGCTTACTAAAAGGTTAAAGGCATTTCTCCAGCTGCCCTTTGACCAGATTCTGTTTGAGGCTCCATGAGCCTGACTGTGGCCAAGCCCCTGGTGGGGACTTTGACTTTTCCACCCAGGTGGGAACATCAGCAAGGATGGCTCTGTTGAGGCCACAGTTTGACCTTTTAGCTGAACACGCCCTGTCTGTTCTTATTTCATCCTGCTCGTGCTCCCAGAACTGGTTAAGTCATTATGAGAGACATTAGAAAGCCAACCTGCAGCTAAATCATCACAGCAAATCAAGGCAAATTGTAATTACATAATGAAATTAGGTCCCAGTCCCCAGTTACCTGGCTAATCCCATGGAGCAGCGTGGGGCTGCTCCTCCCATCTCCCTTGGACATCACTGAGAGCAAGCCTGCAGTATTCTTCTGAGAGTTTTTCCCCTCAGATAAAATTCTAATTTAAAACCAGCTATTTTAGGTTTATATGGTAAGGAGAAAAAAAAAAAAAGAAAAAATATGCATCCATAAGACCAAAAAATTACTATTAATTATCACAGAAGGGTTTAAGTAAATTTTTAAGTATATGAAGGGTCCCTTGTCTAATTTGAGGCCCTCAGAATAAACCATTCCAAAGTATCTTTTAATATAATTATATTAGCATTAAATAGCATTAATAACATTAAATCTCTGAAAAGACAGGCTTATACAGAATTAGACTGGATTTAATTGAGCTTACCTTAATTCACTTTGGGAACAAAAATCAAATTATTGCTCTTTTAGTCATGAATAATGATCCCTACAAAAAAGTAAATATGATTCAACAAATTCATTTTATGCTGGTGTCTATTTTAATGTGGATTCATTTCCCCAGTTTTGCTATGTAGACAAGCTCTCCACCAAGGTAAATTTGGAATAAATCAGAAGTTATTTCATGATTTCAAGATTCAGGAGGACAAACACAGCTGACTTGAGCTATGCATGTTGGCCCTTGCATGGAGCAGGAATTTGCTCAAAATGACCTTAAAAAAATCAGTCCCTTTCCAAAATACTGATGTGCACTGGTGTAACTGAGCACATTGGGCTGTTTTTTCTCACTGCCAACTTATTTTTAGAGCAGAAGTTTTATAACGGGGCTGCTAATATTTAAATAGAAGCACAGATACTTTTTTTTTTGAGATTTCAGAAATATTTTTTAATAGAGAGATAGAAACTACATATTTATGGAGCTAAATTGACATCCTATCATATGATGATTTCTCATCTAAGTTTTTTAAGTCCTGAACTTTGTTTTAAATTTAAGCAAACTCAATGTGTCAGAATAAATCTGCTTCATTATGTATACTGTTAAAGTCTTGGCTTTCTTTGGCATGTACAAATAAAAAAAAACTGGAAAAAAAAAAAAGATTGATAAGCCTTTTAAAGTGCTCTGGGGATAACATAGTCTATTTAAATCAATAGGAAAAGAGTCAGAAAATCTGGTTTTTAGAGGTTTTGGATTTACAAGAACCCTCAGGGAAGAATTTTTTGGTAGCACTGTGCTGCTGAATTACAGGAGTGCTTTATAAATCTCAGCTGTTATCTCCAGCAAAGTCTCACAAATGCAGGCTGCTGGGCTTGATTTACCCAGACTGGCTGGATTTCACATGGATTTTTCACAGACATTCCCTGGGAAAGGTGCTGAGCCCTGCCCTGTTCCACAGGCTCTCCTGGAAGGTTTCAGTTGCTGCCTTCACATCCTCTGACTAAACCTTTAAACCTCTTCAGAGTTACACCACCCTACCCTTATCAAACACTGGGAAAATGGATTATTTTCGAGGTAGAAACCTGATTTCCATTCACCCCAGCACAGAAATGTCCTTGGGTGTCACCCAGGCCAATTCTCACCTGGACAGGACCCTGCAATGCCTCCAAACTCTGCTCTGGCCACTGTGAAATGTGAAAGTTGAATTAAATCATTAGCATTTCACGGAGACATTTCATATGACCTAGAGAAAAATAATTAGGTTGGCTTTTGGGTCTTGTATTGCTGTCTGCAAAATGCCTCGAGTTCAAGTGTCAGATATTGGTTGCAAACAAAAAGAATAATGAAAAAATGGCCAGTTTGGGAGCATGTGAGTTCTTCCTGGGAGTGCACAATGCTGGAAGGAGCCAGAGAAACCTTCCTGGTGAAACCTGTAGTCCAATCCTTTAACCAGGACCATTTATTTTGTGGCCTTTGGGAAAGGAGCCACTTAAACAACAACACATGGAGCAACCAAGAAACTGAAAAGAACATAATTTTCTTTACTCTGTTGAAAATTACCCTTCTGTGCATCCTGGAAGATCTGGCTTGTAGAGAACCAATCTCCCCCTAAAAAAATCATTAAATGGTGGCTGACCTGAATGAAATAGGACATTTGATTTTTTTTTTTTACCAGCTGAGAATTCTTTAGATGAAGGAGAAATCTGTGCTTACAATAGTCTTCCCACCAGACCTCATATATTCCTCTCAGGGCACACCACACCCATTTTTAGATGCATTGAGCTGATTGTCTATTTTTTAATTGCATCAGTAATATTTAATATGTGCTGAAGCAGTATTAAAATTTAAATTATTTCAACAAGCTAGTAATTTATTTTCCACCTGGCAGACAGACAGTCTCTCATGCATAAGAGTAGCCAAGAAGAAAGAGAGATGCTGTATTGGATGTACTTTAGGACTAAAGCACCTTCTGCAGTCCTGGAGGGTGAAGAACAGACACTTTGATGTAGTCATTGTGGTTTATTGATCCTATTAACATTATCTTGTGGTAAAATCAATGCTGGAGTTTGTCTTGCAGGAGACATGTAAATGAGAAGATGAAAAAGCATGCCAAGGCAAATGGTTTCCTGATGGAAAAAGAGATATGAGAAGAAATAACGGGAGGGAAGGTTTGCTAAGCAAAGACAGAGCCTGGGGACAGGGCAGTGAGCACAGGACCTTGCCAGGAGCTGTCCTTGCAATGGAAATGTGCAGTGCCTCCCTGTCCTGTGTCTGGTGAACCCCTCAGCCACACAGAGCATTGGGAAAACCCAAACAGCTTGGGCAGGAGAGACAAAAACATGAAAGCAAAATCTTGGGAGTACCTTGCACTCATTTTGATGGGTTTTAAAGGATTTTTAGAATCAGGTTTTCAAGTAACTGAAATCACAGCAATAACTTGGAATAAAATAGTACATTTTTTTTCCTCCATTGCAATAATTGAATATTTTCTTAATATGACCAACTCTTTGCAGTGAACATGAATTCATGCAGCCATTTGGCTGAAGGATGCTGCATTTTTAAAGGGAGATTTAAGAACTTTAAAGGAGCACAGGATGTATCTAGGAAATGAGATCTGGAGATAGACCTAACAGCATCTTTACCTTTGTGTGTGGCTGCAGTGGGGCAGCATCACTCACAGACAGCAGTGGAGGCTCAGGGATGCCCTCAAGCTGACAGGGCCAAAATAAATCTGAGTTCTGTGATAGCTGAGACTAAACACAACGAAACATCAATGTCCTCTGCATTCATTTGGAGAGATTGGTGGTTCCTTTCTTTCAGAAGTTTGGGAGTTTTGTTCTTCACACACCAAGAAGTCCACCTCTACAACAATGTGTTCTTAATGGCCAATTAGTGAGTTTCCAAGCCACAATCCATATTACAGAATGACAAATTAGAAGTTTGGTGTGAGATCATTTTCTTTCTGCAGTACATTTAAATTAGTGTGGCTTCACTTGCTGGGCAGTTTGGTCAGAGCTGTCTTTGCATGACTGAGTGTATAACTATGTTAGTTTTTTTGAAGTTCATTTGATCTGTTAAATATGAACTTATCCAATTCTCTGCTCTATCAGTTCAGCCAGGTTATTAATGAAAGGTAAAATAATATTTCTGGTAGAAATTTCAGTGATGGCCCACAAATTGTACATTAAATCCTCATCCCCTGCCTCATCTCATCACTATTTACCAATCATCACCTAAAAAACAACCAAGGAAGAAGAGAAGAGTTGTACAGTGTGAAAAGTGTCCTGTCCCTGGCAGCATCCAGGTGCAAATGGTGAAGAACACAGGGATGGGCAGGTGTAGGTGTTCTCTGATGTCTTTGGGCTTCACCAAACTGGCATCTGGACCTCTAGGAGAAAACCTGCCTGTCAGTGAGTTCCCTCTTCACCTTTTCAATCTATTTATGTTCTTGATCTTTAAATATATTTTTTCAGAACCTTTTGTGGACCTGTTTCTCGGGGTTACATTTCTTTTGGTTACTTTCGTACCTGCTCCCTGCTGCATTCATCAGGCTATCTAGAGCTCCTGCTTTTATGAGAAACAGGGAATAATCTTTCCTGCCTAGCTTTGATTCACCATTCATTGTGGATTTCTATTGTGTCCTCGCTCAGTTATTTATTTTTAATTTTAGTACATGAGCAAGGCAGCCCTTGTGCTCCTGGAGATGCTGATGGTCTCCAAGGTGTGCATTGAGGACCTGGGGCTGTAGGATTTTGATCCTGGAGCAAATTTTGCTCACCCTGTGCTCTGAACCAGAACCCAGGCAGGATGAGGCCACAATGTTCAGTGTTCTGCATCTTTCCAATAAAAGACAGACAAAACCCTATAGCTCAAAAACCCCACAATGGCTAAACAAATAGATGGGGTCATTAGCAAGCACAGACTCCATTGGCAGTTTAACATGAGGAGCAATTTAATTGGGGCCTAGACTGCTTTGTGTAGCTTCGTTAATGTAATTGAGTAATGTGTATTGATTTTTCATGGGGCCCAAATCTTCTTTTCTTCATCTTGTCTAAGAAAGCCTGTTAAGGAATTATTAATCACATTATAATTGCTTTAAGATCTATGCCCTAATTAAAACCATAAATTCTTTATTACATCTTTATTTTAATTAGACATCCAGAAAGACAATAATTTTTACAAGAAAACTCGTGCAATCAAATTACCCCACTTAGCAATGCTTCAAAGGGCCTGTGCTTAGGACACACAGACTCCAACAGGACTTTGTAAATGAAGACATGCGGGATTCTAGTCATAATCAGAGTTAGATGTCCCCTGAATATAATTAAGTAACTTTACAAAAAGATTTTCTGTATGCAACAAAACTGGGTTCATCCACAGGAGTCAGACTTTTCCTTTTCTTTCTGTTTTTCTTTTGTCTTTCAAAAATGTAGGCACCGAGAAGCATGCTCTGAAATTTTAAGAGCCTAATGAAAGGTTTAAAATATAATCCTACTGTAATGAAAATAAGCTTATTATCATAACCTCCTTCTGGTATTTTCTTCTGGGTGTCTTTGTTCCAGCTGTGATAGGTATTCTTTAGTTGCCAGAAGGAATTAAAAATAAGCATATTTCCTTATCTCTGTGGAAGAATATGGTATTTCTCTTATTTATGTTGGGAAACTAAATTCTGGAGATCAGAGCCTAGCTTAGAATTGGTGTGGTTGATTTTTTAGTTTTTGAACTGTGGATGCTATGTGTCTGTTTCGCTAGAATTTGAAGATTCTCTAAAAGCACACTCTTTCATTTTTTTAATATTAAATTTATGTCTATAATGTGAACTAGCACTGTGGTTTGAAATACTTGCTAACCCACAATTTACTTGGTTTGGAGTCCAAAATTCTATCAGAAAGGTTAAAGACTCAGACTGAAACATTTCTTACTATCCAAACATGATTGAGAGTTCACCTTATTCCAGCTAGGGATAAAATGCCTCAGAGTGTTCAAAATATTCACAGAGAAACCTTTTGGATTTTTTGTTTGTGCCAGAAATCTTTATCACAATTTTCGAATCTCTACCTGCCATGGGTGATTTAGTCATGGCCAAAATCTCATTGCAGCCAGAACCTGTGCCAAACAAAACATTTTTTTATCTGTATTTATGGAGAAATGTGCAGGCTCATTCCTTATTGCCAGGCAGATTTTAAACTGTGGCTGTGAGCAGAGCACCAGGAGTAAACCAGGGATGTGCTGCTACAACAATGAATGGGTATAACCCATTTTCCTTGAAGGATCTGCAGTGTCTCCTTCCAAATCCCAGAGCAGCACTCCAGGGTGTGCTGCTATTTAGGCTGACAAGGTCTGACTGAAAAGGCAGCTCACAGCCTACAGCTGGTAAATGGTGGGAAAATGGGTTTATTTGCCACTAACTCCCCCACTCATCACGGGGGAAAGTCCAAGTACACAGGCAGAGCACTGCCAGACACATCACTTGTCAGGTAATGTCTTAATAGCTGCAGTAAGGTGTTGCTGGAGGTTTTGTGGTAGCGGCAATTGGATGTGAGGCTCTGGCTCAGCTGTGACCCTCACCTGTGCTGGCACTGCCTCCCTATCTCAGATAAATTCAGGTACTGCAGCCCCAGGCTGCTCTGATGTCAGCTGAGACACAGAAAGAGGGACTGCACATATTCTGGCACTGTCTCTCCTCTCTTCTGCCTCTCCTTTTGAGCACCTATCACTGTTCCCCAGCATTTTTTATAGTTCTGTGTAGCTATAACTTTAATTTAACTTCTGCTTATTTGTGGACTAAACTGCTGATGGTTTCTCATCTCTAAGGCATGGCAGATAGTGACAGAGTAAATGAGCTCAGGGTTTGGGTGCCTCAGCCTCAAAGCATTGCTTTTACCTGGAACCTGACACCAAATTTACTCTCATGGAGACCTTTGTGATAGAGCACTTTGAATCAGGAAAGCTTGATACAGTGGAGGGAAAAAATGTGAATGGAAGTGTTTGAAAAATGTGTACAAATTCCCTAGAAACACCTGACCTGGCAATGCAGAGCAGTGCCTCAGAAGGATGAGAGTCCTGGCTTCCATCTGAGTGAAAATGGAATTACAGGGGTGGAAGGATGCAGGAAATCCTCTGTTTGAGATGCAGAGGGCTGCCTGGCACAGGCAGATTAGCAAACAGATCTAACAGCCTTTCCAGGAGAGCTCTCCTCTGCCTCAAACCTTTTCTGTGAAGTTTGCAAGACAGATCTGCCCTGGCTCCTGCTTTAGAGAGCAGGAACATGATGGGCTTTCCTTTTTTTAGACTTGAATTCTGAGGCTTTGCTTTCCTGATCTGTCTTTGCTTAGGCTGAAAACAGCACACAGATCATGGTGCCAGCTGCTCACACAAGGTGATTTTACCTGCCCACTGATTGTCCTCAGCACCAACAATGGGAGAGGGTCAGTGTGGCACTCAGGGATTAAGTTGTTTTAAGTTCATTGTGTGTTTTTTACCTCCATGCAAACTTGCTCCAGGGCAATTGATGCCAGGGAGCTTCACACACTCCCTCCTCAGCACTGACATCTCTCCTCCCTTCCCAACCCCTGCTCTGTGCTTTTCTCCTGAGCTGCCACCTGATCAGAGGCAGAATGTGTCCCTTTATTTCTGCGTTTGTCCCTGGTGAGACAGCACAGGAGATGGCCAAAGCTGCTCTGGTGCTGATGCTCAGGGCACTCAGGTACCTGCAGCTCTTTGCCAGTGGGACCAGTCTGCCCAGCCTGCTGCCTCCTACACTGGAAGAGCAATTTTAGCTGTGAAACCCCAGAATTGAGCACTCTGTGCGTGAACAAGCCCTCAGCTGTCAGTTTTGGGGGGCTTGAGATCCATAACTACAGCTTTACCTGGGGATGGGCTGCTCTGTGGAGGCTGTGCTGTAGCTGGATGAGTAACACCCAGTAAAGGCAACAAGAGGAAGAGGCAGCTAGAGTGCAGCAAGTGTTTTGCCCATCAATTACCCCCAATTCTTCACCCAGAAAGATTAAAGGCTGCTTGTTTGCAGTTATGTGTAATGCCATGCTCTGTTTGTCATCTCATCAGCTCTCCTGGGATCACAAGACAGGCCTGGATGCTGCAGTGCCACCCTTCACAAAACAGCCCACTAAAACTAATTAATAGTGCACCCTAGTTAACACATGCAAACTTGGCATTATTAGTCTAATTAAAAGGATTTTAACAATCTGAGTTTCCTTCTCTCTCCCCCTCACAAATTCCAACATATGCAAGTCAAGTAAATTAAAGCCATTAATCACCATTGGTGCCAATGATATAGGTGCTTATAATGCAGCCTTGTCTCTGAAGAGAGGCACTAACAGACCTCGTTATGTTTAATTTCACTCCTTAGCAAAGGATAATAAATACAAATTGTAACATCACAATAAAATATTTAATTATTCACGAGTTTGGTAAGGAACATAATTAGCTTACTGGTATGTGTCTTCATTTGGGTGATAATGGATCCAATTTAGGAGCTTAACCATTTCTGGGTAAAGGCTGAAAATGGGAGGTTTGCTGGGGCATTATTGCTGAAATATAGAGAGAATGAGCCCATTTCACAATCTCCATTACCTCCTGTGTGGACATCCCAGCTCAAACTGGGAAAACTGGAGTTCTCCTGCCTGTGAACAGGTTTGGGTTGATCTCTTCAGTCTTGTACAGATAAGGAAAGCTGAGGGCTGATAGTGTTTCCACAGATAATACTGGAGTAATCCCAAAAAATAACATTTTAGGCTTGATAATAGTGTATTTTTAATGTGCTGCAGGAAGGCTTCTTTGGGTTTTGCAGCAGGTTTGAAATTGGGTTTTTGCTGGTTTGAAATTTGGGTGTTTTCATTCAGCTCCATGAAAGATAAGGCACAGCTGTCACGCGGGGTTTGGGTTATGCCCCATTTGCAAAGGGGAATGGGCTGGATGGAGAGCAAGCTTGTCCTTCTCACCTCCATCCCTGGACACAGGGCTGAAAATAATGAAAATATCCTGGGAACTGGGAACTGCAGTGGGGGTGCAGGAGTTAACCTGGTGTAGGAGGCACCCGAGCTGGCAATTCAGCTGCTGCTGTTTGCTTTCATGGGATCCTAATTTTATTTATTTTATGTTCTCCTTATTGCACGTATTTAGGTGACAGATGTGCGCGTTCCTTAATCTCTTTCTCATTACCCTGTGAAATTGTGGCTGCGTTCTGACAAAGCTTTCAGACAAAGATAAAAGAGGGGAGAGGAACTTCAAACATATGGAAATTTGCAGATAGCCTGGGCTGACTCCTGGTGAGGAGATCACTGAGCACAGTTAGAGGAATTAGTTAGGACTGGTGGCCTTTGAGTTCTGGTGCCTTTCTGCAATGTGAGGGGAAGCACTGCCCCAGCAGCCACGATCCCAGCTTTTGATTCTGTATCCTCCAGGAGAGAAGGGAGCTTAGGAGTGGATTAATGCTCTGAACAGATTAGTCCAAATTGTGTTTTCAATGCATGTGCCACGCACCCCCCACACTGTAACCTTTGCTTAAGAAAAGCAAAAACCACCAGGAAGCCCAGGATGTCTGGGCACCTGTGTGATGCAGCCAGTACAATTCAAATTTCCTGTGCAAGGTAATTAACAGTGGATTGCTTGGTTTGGCAGAATATGCTGTCTCACCACAAAGGGCTAGGGAGCTTTATACCAAAATGAATGAGAACAAAGTAGTGTATTTTTGCTTCATCTGAGTTATTTTGCTTTAGTTGCCATACCCATTTTCTTTACCCTATCACCTTTACCCTCTTTACCCCGTTCCCCATTTCCAACCTAAACAGATTGTCAAAGAAACCCTTAAACCATAAATTTTATCATCTCTCTAAAGAAGACATTCGAATTAGTGCAAGAGAGTGTGAATATAATCTTGCAGGCAATGTAATAAATGCAGTGTGTTATTTCTTTCTCCACTAATTCTTCTGAGCAAGATTTACTGCCTTGGCGAGGTTTTTTTTTTAAATAAATTAAATACAACATGAACTAGATAGTTGTTCACACGGAGCTAGAGCTGGAGAGGCTCATTAATCACTGGTTTAAATCCCAGAGTATCCAGTCATCCTAATTAATGATTCAGTGCTGAACTTTACTCTGGCAGAGGCAGCAGCACCAGGCTGTTACCCAGCTCAGCTGATAGGGGCTGAGAGAGGCAGAGGAGATGCAGCAGCACTGAGGGCTGGGGAGGCTGAGCTGCTGCCTGGGCAGCTCTGCACCTCTGTGTGCCAGAATCAGCTGTCCCTGTCACCAGAGCCACGCTGGCAGCATTTGGCTGGGGCAGGTTTGGGGTTTGGGGCTGCTCCTCAGGGTGAGCTGCACCCAGTGCTGCTCCCCAAACAGCAGCAGGCTCCTGAGATGTGAGAGGGTGTGATGGTGGTCACAGGGGGCTTTGGATGAGGGAAGAGACGAGGATTGACTCTGTATTTCAGAAGGCTTGATTTATTATTTTATTATATGTATTACATTAAAACTATACTAAAAGAATAGAAGAAAAGGTTTTATTTCAGAAGGCTGGCTAAGCTAAGAATAGAAAGGAATGAATCAACGAAGGTTTGTGGCTCAGACTGAGAGAGAGCCAGCTGTGCTGTGATTGGCCATTAATTCCAAACATCCACATGAGACCAATCATGGACTTGTTGCATTCCACAGCAGCAGATAATCATTGTTTACATTTTGTCTCTGAGGCCTCTCAGCTTCTCAGGAGGAAAAAAATCTTAAAGAGAGATTTTCAATAAAAAGATGTCTGCGACACTAGGGAGCATCCTGCAGTCCAGCCTGGGCATTTCTGTCTCCAGCAGGAGCTCCAGGGACTGCTGAAGTGGAAGGGAGCAGTTTTATGGGCAGGGAGGGATTCTGGATTCTGGAAGCTGCTGGCTCCCCTTGGCAGAGATGCAGGACCTCAGGGGACAGCCCAGGACAATTCCTGGTGCCTGGGGTCTCCCCTGAGTCCTCTCTGGGCTCCTGGTGCTCCATGCAAGGGAGCAGAGCAGCTTCTGTGCAACCAGTGAATGGTTAAAGGTTGTAAAATGGAAGCTCGCTCTTGCAATAGGAAAATCATAAATCATAATCCCATTATTCAAATTAATTTACCTGCTCTTTAGGGTTCCATTTGTTCTGTATTTCATTTATCTGTGTTTCTAAGACAAATAATTCACTCTGTTCCATTGCCCTTTTTTTTTTTCGTGTAGTGCTTTAGCATGTAATTTTTTTGCATTCCTCACAAATTCCAGGGAAAAGACATTGTCTGTTGTTTTTGTTGCAGGAGTTTATTGTGTATTGGCAAGAAACTCCACTAGGAAAGTGTTTCTTCCTGCCTTGGAGAGTGAGAGACCCACTCAGGCCCTAGATTAGCAAAGCAACAAATTACCAACCCCTTTGCTCTTCTGCAGCCCTGCTGCCTAAAGTTAATTAATTAGGTGGTCTTGAAGGGATGAACTTTGCTGACTTTGGGGACAGCAGAGGTTTTGTTCCTCTTTTGTTTTGTTACAGGCAAATTCTTACAGGAAAAAGTGAGCCTGAACTCAGTCTCAGCACATGGAAAATCTGCATAAAATGAGTTTTGAAGTTACATCATTATTTTAGACTTGAAGTTTTTCTCAACTGTGGTTATAATTAATTTAACCACAAGAGCTCTTAGGGCTCTTCTTGCCTAATTCTTAACATAGAATCAGGAGTTTACAGCAGCAAATAATTTTTATTCTTGATGATTTTTAGTCTGGCTAGTGAAAGCTGGGAAATTTTAGCATATGTAATTTGAATTATTTCATGAAACATTTAACAAGAGCCTATTTCATTCTTCACTAAGGCAAGTTGATATAAGAAGGATGATGTTATGGTTAATGTAAATCATAATTATTACCAGGTGCATCACTGAACTGGGAAATTGTGCTAAAAATGTAAGTTTTGCTCCATTTCATATTGAAAAATTACTTTGCAGCCTGACAGCCATTAATCTCTGTTACAGGAATGTTATTCTTTATTTTGGTGAATTACAGAGCTAAGGCATAACAAGGCATAAATTACCAGGGCCACAGGAGTCCACTTTGCTGAGCTGGGCTCAAGCAAACCCTGGTGATGAGAAGAACCAAACCCCACCTGGAGGCACCTCAGCTCCACACACAGCCCTCAGCTCCTCTGCTCCCCAAAACTTTTATTTTGGACAAACCTAAAATGCTTTACCAGACCAGCATCCCATTTTGTATCTCCCACCAGGTTGTACCATGGAGAGATTCACGGGCTGGGTGCTCTTCTGTTTGCTAAATCCTCTCTAAAAATAAGGTTTTCTCATAAAAGAGGAAGAATTGAATCCAACAGCTTCACTCTAAAGCAGGGTGGGATAGCTGTGTGTGGTACTCAGCTCTGAAGGGGGAATAACCGCAAAACTCTGTTGCTTTATTTGTTCCCAGGGGGTGAATTTGCTATTCCATGGTAGGAGCTTGAAGTGCATCCTAACTTGTAATAAAGGTGCTTTTCCAAAGTGATTATCCCCTTTGGGCTGGGTGGATGGGGAAGCAGGGCTTTAATACTGTGTGCGGTAATGTCTGTCCCACTAACAGGGGAGTACTTGTACAGGGGAATTTTTATCAGAAAATACCTAAACCTCCTCAGAGCAAAGTGTTGCTCACCTCAGCTTATGCCATAACATCAGAAGTACAGAGCCCTAGTATTCTGTGCTTTATAAGCAGCAGAAACAACTAAACATGAGTTTCCCAGCACTGAATTATTCAATAGGAGTGTGTAGGTTTCTGAGATGATTCTCCACCAGGCTTTTCATCTGCTTCCACTGCAGCAGTTTGGGCTGACCCTGCTCTGTTTGCTGTGAATCCAGCTTCCAGGCTACTGCTTCCATGGAAGGTATGAAATTCAGAATACACTTCACTTTTTGAGAGTTACGTCTTTCTGCATACAAATGATGACTCTTCCTTTCCTCTCACTTTTGGCAGCTGCTCCAAATCAGGGTTATCATTGTCACTCTTCACAGCAGTGTTTTAAAAAACAGCACAGGGCTGTCCATCAGCACCTGCCACACAGCACCTAAACCTAAGGAGGTGAATCTCAGTGCCCGCTCTGAAAAGCCCATATCTCCCATTTTGTAGAAGCTCCTTATACTCAAATCACTGCCCAAAAGCCATGAGAGCCCCTCCAAAGCTTTTTATTCATTGTGCAAACAATGTTTCTCAGAAGAATCTTTATTAAATCCACCCTCACTTTTTTTTTTTTTTCTGCACATTTCATCCCTGACAACTTCCCAGGACAGGGTGAGCAGTTTTGATAACATAACTGAGGGACAGACCAGAGCAAAGTCTGCCTGCCTTTAGTGACCATTTGTAATTTTGGCTGTCAGGGAAAGGAGCTGGGCTGGACACATGGGCATCTCTGCTCTCCTCACTTGCAAAATGCAATATTGGAAGTGTTAGAAGTGCACAGCAAAGCTGAAGTGCAGCCTGTGAAAATGATGATAACAGCAAATGGGAAAGCATTTAATACGGGATGTGTTGGTCAGGTTGACAGCACTGTGAGAGCCTTGGCAAGCCTGAGACGTGTGCCCTGACAGTGCAGAGTCAGCAGGAAAATCCTGATGGCTCTGTTCAAAGCAATGGCTCAACAGATGCAGCTCCTGTTGCATGCAGGGTTTGCTGCAATGAGGAGCTGCCCTCTACCTCAGCAAGGCAAGAAGTGAAATTAAATATGTTTCTCTAAAGTTGGTGCTCAGCCCAAATGGTGATCACAGGCTCATTAGGAACTAACCTGATTAAATTTGATTTGCCTAGGAATGTAATTCTGGGCAGCTAGCTACAAATGATTGCTGAAAAATTATTGGCATTTTCCATGCCTTAGCATCTGGCATATTGTTCTATAGAAAGCTTATTTCTCCTGGAAAATGTTGAAGTGAAAGTGGTTTTAGTAGGACCATTGCCTGCACCACAAACATTTCTCTATGTGCCATTTTCTGGGCTCTTAAAAGAAATGTAATATCTCAGCCAGAAAGAACAGATGTGAGGAAATTGCAAAATGGATGCCAAGCATCATGAATTAACTCTGCTGGTCAGATGTTCAACACCCCTGGATGATTGTGTGCTAATCTAAGAGCAGAGGAAATCAATCATTATCCAGGCTTGGGATATCTAGGTAGACCATAGGAAGCCTCTTGATTAATATGCACATCCTCACCTAGATGATGGTTAGCTCTGCAATTCATGGTTAAACTGAAGGCAGAAAGAATTGCTTTTTAATAACCTTGATAATAACCCTTCTGATAGCTCCATTTAGGCATCATTATTGAATAATAGCCTGTGCATGTCATCGAGTCACTCTGACATTAGAACAGAAAATACACAAATACCCTGGTCATGCCACTGATCAAAACAAGAGACAGGTCCTCTTCTGGGGCACATTAACTCAGTTCCCCTGGTATTAACAGAATGGAGTCGAATTTCTAAGCAGACACCAAGGCTTAAAATGATGCTTCAAATTTTGATGCAGTTTGTAAAAGATTTTACAGATTCTTTAAAAAGCTTTAACGGCTTCTCTGCTGTCATTCTGGCATTTCAGCATCAAAACTTGTGCTCAGTGGGCTTGGGATAGACTCAAAGGTGCAGATGGATGAGCACCAGAGCTGGGGGGAGCTGAGCCACTGCAGACCACCAAGCTGTGAGATAATCAAGGATATTAAAGGATGCTGAACCAAAGTTTCATGTCCCCATGATTTACAGAGCCATTTATCACAGCTGCCTTTGTGGCAAAGTTCATGAATGCTGGGGAGGTGTGGTACACACAGACAGAGAACCAAAATTTGGGATATTCCTGCACCACTTGGAGCACCTCACAGAAGCAGGAGATTGCTCATTACAGGAATATGCTGCCATCAGCTCACAGTAACACCACAGTGAATTACAGCAACTGCTCATTATCTGCTCCTGGAATAACTCCTCCTTGCTCCCACCCTGGAATATCCCTGCTGGTTTCACTGGAACAAGGCAGTGCCCAGCACAAAGCACTGATATTCTGCACAGTTAGCATAACTTCAGCCATGCATGGCATGTGAAATGCTCATTTCATTCAGGTTTTTGTTTGTTGTTTCTTCCATTAAACCAATTACTTGCTAATCATTTTGTATAAAAGAACACAATATGACACTAAAAGATCTGATCCATGCAAGCCCTTCATGTATAACAGCTTTGGTTTAATTTCATTTGTAGGATTAACAAACAAACAAACCAACCTAACAGCAAAACTGGGATTAATGAAAATAAAAATGAAGACAAATCATTGTCACCCATGTTCAAGCAGTGTAAAATTCTATAAGTTTTGTTTAAATTTTCAGCTCTGGTGGCATGAACCTCAGAGGAATCTTCATACCAGATAGCAAAGAGAACTAAAATGACACAATCATATTATTGGCTGTTTCTGTCAAGCTAACACTCCATGGTCCCTGTCAAACTCCTTTTCCTTTTCTTTTTGTGGTAATAATGCATTTGTTGTGGTACCAACCCTCTGTGTGTGCACCCATCCCCCTGAAATTCTCCAGCATGGAGCATTTGTTGGCTGGGCAGAGAGGTGAGACCTGGGTGAACAATAAAAATCAGTGACAGGAGAGCAAAGAGGTGGATGTGACTCTGGAGGTACAGGGATGTGACAGCACTCCCTCTGCCTTATAATTGGTGGACCCTAAAGATTGCTGCCAAGGAGTTTGTAAACCTCATTTCACTGCTTGGAAATGTGTCAACCACTGATAGCAGCTTTCCAAAGAGATCAGGGTTGACTTCCAGCTCCAGATGTGCAGGATGAGGGAGGAGGAGGAGGAGAAGAGTCAATGTGCTGAGGTTGCTCAGCATCTGCAGACCAAGCCCTTCTTTGGGATGCCTTGTGCACCAAAGGAGAGGGAGCAAGAGGTGCCAAACAAAGCCAAGGTGGTGATGGAAAGGAGCAATGTTCAAATCACTTCAGCTCTTCCAGATGTATTAATCAGGGCACGATGCACTTTTCCTGATTTAGGAAATGAAGGACATATTTGCTTAAAGTTCTGTCCTGGGTGGCTCCTTACAGGCTGTAAGATGGCAAAGAAATGCTGCAGAAGAATCAGATTTTTTTTGAAGGAAGGTTTGAAAGAGCTCTTTCAGGGTAAGTATTTCTTGTTGCCCTTGTTCAGAGCACTCTGGCTCTGCAAGGATGTACAGCAACTCTTGCTCCTGAGCTGCCAAGTCCCTCACAACCTGCTGTGGGCTGGTGCTTTGCAAATGCCAGCACAGAACCCCCTAAAGAAGCAAATCCCAGCCTAAGTAAATCAAAGTTGTAAAGTGAAATATGTCTATAAATCACAGCACACTTTCATAACTCCATTCATATATGAACAATATCTGAGGGTCTCTATATTAACAAGCTGAGGTGAACAGCTCTGTGGACAAATCTGTATTAGCTGCCAAGAAAACGTGATTTATCCAAAAACTCTGCAACACAGAAAACTGAAGCTCTCTCCCAGGTGGCTTTTTTTCTCCAGCCCTACTTCTTATGGCAGAAAGGAATATTTAGAACTGTCTGACAAGCCAATTAACTGTCAATTAGCTGGTTGATGTGCCCAGCACTAGTCACTGTGCAGCTGGACAGACTGACACGGCCTGGAACCAGGAGCTCACTTTCAGCATCTTCCTTCCAAGTGGGTGTCAGGATTCATCCAGGAGTAAAAACAAATTTCAGTGAAGAAAGCCCCTTGGGTTTTGCACTTGCAGTGCCCCCTCAGCCTTGTGTTTGGGTGGATTTTGAAGGATTTTTTCTTCTCCAAGTTTTACTTTGTCAAACTTCAGAACTCGTGGGAGCCAGAGTGAGGAGGATTTCAGCATGAACCCATCGCTGCTTACTGGGTTGGGGGATTTTGTTCTATTGCCTCCAGTAGTGCTTAGTTACAGTTACATTAATTCCCAACAGTGCTGAGGCAAAACAACACAGTTTGCTGTAAAAAAACCCACAAATTTGTTTTTTTTTTTTTTTAAATAGAGTACCTCAAGTTCTTTATTTGTCTTCTCCTGTGAATACACAGTCAGAGCTTTTTCTTATGCATTGGTTGTGCATTACAGATCCCCTGTATCAGTGGTGTTTAATCAGCTACCCTGTAGAAGGAAAAGGGACACAAACCTGCCAGTATTAGCATCACAGGAGCTCAATATACTCCTTTCTTGCTCCCTCTCTCTCAATGGAAGCTGACTTCTAATTTCCAAGCTTCATGCCTTCAAAAAGCCAGATGATGCCCATTTGTCTGCATGCTGGCATTGTTCAATAGCTCAAATATTTTTCTCCTTCTCTAGGACTTGTTCCCCTTATGTAATGGGCTTTACAATTTTCCAGTGGTTCAAACCAGTATTTGCTGCATTAGGTTTTTTCCCACATTTTCTAAAGCTTCTCCTTAAAGATGAAGATAAAAATGAATCCTTCTCAACGATGAGTTGGTCTCTTCTCTCACTTGTTAGTGTGATGGTTTTGAGGTGCTGATAGAGGGCAATTAATCCTTATGGAAAAGGGAGAGGGAGATTCCCCCTGCGTGTCCCTGGGTCTGCCTCAGTTTCCCCTCCCTTTCTGCAGTGTCTGATGGGGCTGTTTTGCAAAGCAGCTGTGTAGTGCCCACAGTAACTGTAAAATGCAGCTAAGCCAACAACTTGAGGCTGTGTCTGTGCATTGTTTTCAAAGCAATATTGGATTTTAAACTCTTACCTCCAGATGTTAATCCTTAATGGGAGCAAAGATGGAGCTTGGCTTCTACAACTCAATTTGTGAAAGAGTGGCCACATGTTCCCTTCATCCCCTCATTGCTTTTATTTCATAAAATGCAAAATTGCAATTCCCCTACTTAATTTTTTCTCCTATGCAGTCTTCCCATTTGAAAGAGTTATTATCCAAAAACCCTTCAAGGAATGGGTTTCTCTTCTGTGAAGTCTTACTGCAAAGGGTTACAACTTTCCGAGGGTGTAGATGAGGTTCATTAGGAGTTTAAACTTTTGGTCTATTTTGATTCCTAGAAGCTAGATTGTTACCTAGCAGGATCTAGGCCACTTTTCAGTACATCCTGAGGCTGTTGTGGTTTGTGCTGGCCATCCACACCTTCTGCCCTGCTGCTTTGGGAGCAGCAGAAGGCAACCTGTAGTCATACTTGTAGTCATTACATTATGTGTGATTTTGCACATAGCTGCAGAAAGATGAAATCCAAAGAGATAAAAAGTCATTTCCATGCTTTTGTTTTAGAGGATTTTCAAGTTTCTATCAGTCTGTGCAATGAGAAATGAGCACCAGTGAGTATGCAGGTCTCTAGTTTAGCCCTACAAGGAGGAACACCTAAAATTCAGCCCCTCATTTGTGTACCTGGAAAAAAAAAATTGTTTTTCTGCCACAGTGGCAGCTGTTGAATTGGAGGGGAAAAGGATTTATTAAAGGTGGTAAGCAAGAAGTTCAGAGAGGATGGAGAAAACTATGCAACACTCAAGGGGAAACGATTCATCAATCCAGTCTGCAGCTTTTTGGGGCTACAGGGAAGGGCAGTTGGATGGAGTTGGTGGATATTTGATCCATTTTCCCTGCGTGGGGCTGGCAGTCCCAGAGGCAGGGTGACAGCAGGGACGGGAGCGCTGCCATGGCCAGCGCCAGGCAGGACATCTGCTCTGGCTGGAGGAGACAGAAACCTCTCACTGCCATTCCTCCTGCTCTGGAGACAGAAACCTCTCACTGCCATTGCTCCTGCTCTGGAGACAGATACCTCTCACTGCCATTCCTCCTGCTCTGGTTAGGGAGACAGAAACCTCTCACTGCCATTCCTCCTGCTCTGGCTGGAGGAGACAGAAACCTCTCACTGCCATTCCTCCTGCTCTGGAGACAGAAACCTCTCACTGCCATTCCTCCTGCTCTGGTTAGGGAGACAGAAACCTCTCACTGCCATTCCTCCTGCTCTGGAGACAGAAACCTCTCACTGCCATTGCTCCTGCTCTGGTTTGCTCTAGGTAATACCTGAATTTCCCCCCAGTTTCTCCAGAGCCTGGGGAAGCCACAGGGAAGGCAGAAGGAGGCACATCTGGAGTGGAGCAGCAGCTGGGACATGCCCAATGCTGCAGGGGATCTGGTATCATGTGAATGGCTGTGACCTTTTCAGTATTCCAGATTTTGATTGATTGGCCATTTCCCTTCTTTCCCATGGTGTAAACAGGGGAGCTGTGAAATAGGTGGCCAAAATAAACACAGACTTACGTAGGCTAAGACAAATTTATATTGAATTTATGAGAGAGAAAATTTTGCTAACTCATTCTACCCATAAAAATTATAAAGAGGAAAGAAAGTGACATAAAATCAATCCATTTCCATGACAAAGCTCATTATGAGAAGAGAAAATATAGTCCCATATTAACTTGTTCTCATTACTGTTCTAAGATTTATCATGTCAGGTGCAGTGTGCAAGAGAGGAAAGAAAAACCTTCCTTACCCTTACCTTAAAAAAAACCCAACAGACAAAATAAGCCCAACAGACAAAATAAGCCAAACCATCCTCATCATGTCCAGTGAACAAATATTTTATCAAGCCTCAGAAGGGGTATGATTAACTCAAAGGTGGGACCTTGAGGAGCCCTTCCAGACTGGATGCTCCAGGGCAGCTCACCCTGTCCTGGATGTCACCACCAAACCAGCCCTTCCCTTGGGGTCTGTGAAAACTGGCATTCTGGAAGGAAAATGCTGCTTGAGGGCTTGACCAGATGAAGGAAACCCCAGTCAACACCCCTTAGCTGGTGGGAGCAGGATTTGGAGTGGGAAAGAGCTGATGGAAAAAATAAACCCCAGACCTGAGTTGCTCAGAGCTTGGAAAGGGAATTGCCACGTTCAGGCCAGCCCCAGGGTCAGTCTGCTGCATTTAACCTGCAGTTCTCATTCTCATCTCAGCTTAAACACAGCAACAAGCCCAGGGTAGGAGCCCAAAGCTGATTTTGCAGATGGGCTGTGCTGCATTTGCCATGCAAGCCCGCAGCCCTGGCTCTGAGGGGCCATTCCAGAGTCTGCTCTCATCCTCTCATGCATTGCTCCTTGTATGCTGCTGAACAGATGCAGTTCATTTTGGAGCTGACATCTGGTGCTGTCAGAGTACATAACTGGTGCTGATTTGCAATGCCAGCTGAATCCTCTGACCTTTTTGGTGCACTGATAAGGGATGATGGTCTGTGTGTGCTCTGTGGATACACCAGGCAGTGTGAGCTGCGTGTGTTTGTTTGCTGGGATGACAGGGAAGGAGTAAACACACAAAACAAAGCCTGCCAGTAAAATCCCACTGGTCAGCTGAAGGAGGGAAGAGATGACAGATAAATGAGGGGTGTAATGCCCTGATAAACACAGGCATTTCCTCAAATCAGGATCACAATTGTTTCTCAGTCAGTCTTCTCCTCATCCATGCAGATGACATTCCAAGCCATCTCCTCCTACTTGTGGAAGATGGCACAGAAATGCTGGGGTGCTTTAGTTGAATGTTGCCTTCATCATCCCAAAATCTGGGAGGGCACTATAAGATATTACTGCATCTGGAACAAAAATTCAGGGATAACCATACATCACATCATAAAATGAATCCTGAGCTGTCCTTGAAACCTAACCTAGCATGACTTGAGTGGGAATTTTATTTGTGGCAATGCAGCACCTTATAGCAAGAACAGCTTCACTCTGGAAGTAGGGGCTCCCAGGACAGGTTGGGCTTGCTTTCCCATCCATTTTTCTGGGATTTCTATTGTTGTATGTCTGTAGTTGATTAAGCCTTTTGGTTTGCTTATTTTGTCTCAGTTTTGTGGTGTGGCCAGACTGGGACCTGGGGAATGGAGAGAGAGGCTCTTTAGGGATCTGCTTTGCTTTACTTGGCTGTTAGCATCCAGCTCTCCCTCACCCCAAAGCCTGTTGGCACTGGAAATGCAGGATTTAACAGTGCAAACCTCAGCTCTCAGCTGAGAAGGGCACCTGCTGCACTTGCTGTGTGCACTTGTTATTTCCTGCCCCAGTATTGTTATTTATCACATAGGTCATGAGGATTTTTGGTGTGGGATTTTAACTGCAGCATGAAAAATCTACTAAACCTTTACCATTAAACTGGTTTTTGCAGCCACTCTTGCTTACCCTTGCAATGTACCACCTAAGCCCTGGTAACACATAACACCTGCTGGTGCACTAAGCACTGATGCTCACCAGGGCTTTGTGATCCCATGGTGGGTTCCAGGGCAGATTAATGAAATCCTGCACCTGCAAGGAGCTCATCCAGCAGCTCCTGTTCATCCCCAGCACAAGCTATTTTGTGCCTCTTAAGGGTCTGCAAGAGCAAAGCTGTAGCTGGTGATTCCCATCTTTCTGAAGTGGCACATTATAGATTTAGGAGCTCATGTCCAGTCTCAACTTGCTTCCTTTAAAACCTGGCTCCTGGAAGTCTCCCCAGCTGCATCTCGTGCTGGGATCATGCCAGACACCTCATGCATGGATTCCCTGCTCCCCATGGCTGTGTACAGAGTGTGGAAGCATTGCTGGCTGTCCCCATAAATCACCACTGAGGGAAATCACTGCTGAGTGTGTCCGTGGTGGGTTTTTGTTCTCACAGCATTGAGCAGACATCTGAGCCAGGGGACCCTGAGGCACCACATTCAGCTATTCCACCTAATGCTCTAGTGTTGCATAAAGGTAAAACCTTACAAATGGAAGACCTTGTAAAGTCATAGCTCAGGCCTGTTACTTTGGCTAAGTAGAAGAGTACTGTGGGAAAGAGAATTAGAGGTAGAAAAACAATTTATTTAACCATCATGTGTTCACATCATGGTGTGTGGTGGTTGGTTGAATTGTGTTTGTTGTGATTTAAAACTGTGTAACTGAGAAAGGCCTGGCTGCTTTAAAAGGCCTGGTTTTTGCAATAGAGCAGCTCTCCTTTGCACCTGACAGCATCACCACAGACCCTCACCCACATTCCACTGTTAAATGTGTCCAGAAGAGAAATACCTTGTGCTGCAGCACTTTCCTGTGCCACAGTTCTCACCCAGGGCTGGCTTGCAAAGCTGCCACTGTTGGTGCCTCAGCCCAGGAGCAGGGAGGTGGCACCAAGAATCCCCAGCCAGTCCAGCAGCACGTAGGTGAGCAGAGGGGCTGGCTCAGCCTGGGCTGCCAAAAGCCACAGCTGACTCAAAACAGATCTCCTTTGTTCTCCCTCCTTGTTTCATGCAGTAAATAAAAATAAATCCTCCAAGGAGCAGAGCATTTAGGCTCAGCATGTTCCTGCTTGCTCAGAGCACATCAGTCTCTTGTTCTTCCTGGCTAATCAGATAGAGCGGAAACTAAAACATTCTAAATTTGTTGTACCCTTTTATTCTATACATAATCACTGCTTCGTGTTTGCTTCTAAATAGCTGCATAAATACACATTAAATGCAGTGACATCTCTTTTGGGACTCAGTCCAGTGTTTCCTGGTTATTTTCTCACTTTTAAAGAGATTGGTTGCTCAGATATTGTCACATTCCTTGTAAAATCCTCTGTATTGTGTATAATGGATATTATAATGCTGGGCTCATTCTTGTCCTCTGCAGGCACAAGGGGGTTGGTGACACTCAATGAATGTGGAAGAACAGCATGTGTCCACATGCCATGTGTGAAAGCAGAAAAGAGCTCTCACTCTGGGCAGACATGAAGGTTATTTGGGACTGACCCTTCTTGCAGTGTTCCCCCTTCACCCAGCCTTCTCTCCTTCCACTCTGACTCTCAGACTCTCACCCCAGTTTGCAGGGATCACTTGGGTTAGAGGTTTGTGGTTCCTGCAGAACTGCTGGCTCCTCTTTGTCTGGTTTCCATCACCCAGGACATGTGCTGTCACTTTTGGCTTTTCAAGGAGCCTTCCAAGCACATCACAAGCCAAATGGCACTTCAGGCTTTCAAGACTGAGTTAGATACAGGTCTTAGAATCTGAGTTTTTGACGGGTCAATAACTCTCTCTCGAGTACAAAAAGAGATATTTAATGCTGTATACACTGACAGCCAACTCTAGAAAACTCAGCACTGAATTGGCAGAATTCATAAACAAATTTTGGCCACCTTCCAGTGCTTTCAGAATTTGTTTCCCAGAGATGGGCAGGAGGAGGAATGTTCTCAGCCCCTGAGGACAGTGGCTTTCAAATCCACCCATTCAGGCAGTTGCAGAGCATTATTCCCAGAGCAGCAGTGGCCTCAGTCTGGCACATCGCTGGGGGCTGACACATCTGGGCAGCTCAGAGCTGGAGGAGACTGAGCCCACATCTGTCCTCAGTGTACCTCTCAGTCACATTGGTTTCTTAGCCTTCATTTTCAGTTTTATCATTTTAGTGGAGAGCCACAAGAGCAGTCTCATCAGTTCAATCCAACCCACAGGTAGGTTTTTGCAGCATGGCACAATGAAAACTGATGTACATTTTCCCTTAAGAAAGGGCTGTAATTAGTTAAAAATACCTATTGCAGTTTAACCATTTCACTCTGATAGTGAGGCATGTGTCCAAAACATGTACACATAGGTGAGATGCATGTATGAACATAAAGAGCAATCTGGTAAAGAACTGGGACAAGTCGTGAGGGTGAACCCAGCTCTGCCTGAGACAAACCTCTGGCTGGGGATGAAGGTGGAGCCCAGGCCTTGGCATTTTGCATCCTTGGGTATGCCAGGTGCTCCTCACATCTACACCACCATTTGTCACAGCTGGTTACATCCTCACATCATGTTCAATACATTTCCTGGGCTCAAAATGAAAGATGATCAAGGAAGTTCTGAAAGACCTGACACGGGGAAAGTAGGAGATTAATTGCAGCATTAAGGCTGAGTGTGGCACAGAGTGGGAGCTGGAAGAGCTCTGCTCCAGGGGAAGAATCTGCAGAGTTGCTCCTTGTGGAGGACCAAAGTGATCCACTTTGACATTTTGGTCACTGATATCACTGTCCCCAGCATCCCCAGTGTAAAAATGAATTGGTGTGGACATGGGGTGGGATGGAGGATGGATGCCCACCATCCTTGCTTGCCTGAGCTCAGAGAACTGCTGGGTTTGTCCTGCTGCCCACTGCTGCCAATCTCAGAGATCATGTAGCATGAGATGGGAGAGCCTTTGTAGAAAAGCAAAATAACTTTCTCCTCTATCTGTTTTTATCCGTGTGTATCTTAGGGTGGAAAATGTCAGGCATAGCATTAAGGCAGTCACCTCTCAGCAGATGAGAGTCGGAGAGGAAACAAAACTCTTACAAGTTCATAGCAAAAGATAGAGTAAAAAAGCAGCTAAAGCAAAGCAAACAGCCTCGGGGGCAGAGGGACTTGGGCATCTCTGCTGCAGGGAGACGCACACGCTCCCTCTGCAGGAAAATTCACCCCTCGTGCTGCCGGCTAATGGACCACAGCCAGGCACAAAGTATGGGAGGGAAGCACGGGGGAGTGTGGAAATGCACGGGGAAGAGCACGCACATTGCAAAGGGAACCCGGCGGGATGAGAGCATCCCGTGTGAGCATCCCGCGGGGGAGAACGAGAGCATCCCAAGGGGAAAGGTGTGAGCATCCCACGGGGAGAGGTGTGAGCATCCCGAGGGGGAGAATGAGAGCATCCCGCGGAGGATGAGAGCATCCCGAGGGGTAGGATGTGAACACCCCGGAGGGGAGGATGAGAGCATTCTGCGGAGAAAGGTGTGGGCATCCCGGAGGGACAATATGACCATCCCTCGGGGGATGGTTTGAGCATCCCGGGAAGGAGGGTGTGAGCATCCCGAGGGGAAAGGTGTGAGCATCACGAGGGGGATGGTTTGAGCATCCTGCGGGGAAAAGTTTGAGCATCCCGAGGGGAAAGGTGTGAGCATCCCGAGAAGGAGGGTGTGAGCATCCCGCAGGAAAGGTGTGAGCATCCCTCGGGGGATGGTTTGAGCATCCCGCGGGGCGGGAGGAGCGCAGGGCGGCCGCAAGCGCGGGGCAAGGCTGATCTCTAGCGGTGCTCTCCGGCTGCAACGCTCCAAACTTGCCCAGATTTATTTTTTTTTCTTTCACTCTTAAGTAACACATCAGAATGAGTTTTCTCCCGCCAAAGCCGTTTCTGTTTTAGCGCTACGTTTCTGTTTTAGCCCTGTGTGTATCTCTTGGAGAAGTGCTCCTCTAGAGCACCAGGCTTCTTGGCAAAGTTTGTTTGGATGAAAAAGGAAAATGTTGGTTTTCAATCTTTCTAGAATTTTTCAAGTCGTTTTCCAAAGTGATTGTTTCGCTTTATTCTCTGCTGAATACTTGTTTTTTATTTACTTCCCTGTCACATCCAACCTAGCTCCTCCTATGACTGATGGAAGGAGGAAAGGTGGAGGAAGGAGAAGTAAATGCCAGACGAATTTTTCTTTTGTTTTATGTGGTTTTCTCCCCAGTTCCAACAAAAAATAAGTGGTGGCCCTTCATGCATAATATTTGCAGGGTGAAAGTGTGCAGGTCTTGCACAATGTAGAAGCTCATGCCTTGAGCTGGTCAGGGCTGGGCTTGCATTTCTAATAATTATAATAATCTTTCTAATAATTGTAAATTTGCATTTCTAATAATTTATATATTAATTATATATTTTGTATATTAATGTACGTATATGTATTTATGTATTTAATTTTATATATGTATATATTTAATTTTATTTATTTAATTTATTTTGTTTTATTTAAGATTTAATTTTATATATGTATATATATTTATATATGTATATATAACATATATTTATATGTTTGTTTTGTTTTTTGTTTTTTTAATATATGGTATCTGTTGTGTGCATGCAGCACATGCTCAGGTGTGTGTGTGCAGTGTCCAGACGCATCTGCACATCTGGATGTTCTGCACACTGGCCAGAGCTGTCCTAACTGGATACTTGGCCCTGGGCTCATGGCTTACAATGACTCTGAATCAAAAGCTGGTGCAGGCTGTGTCCCTGGGCTGCCTCCAGCTGTCCCAGCTTTGTCCCCTCCTGCACTGGCCCTTGGGATCCACACTCACATTTCTGTTCACACCATGCAAAGCAGGAGCAGAGGCTGCTGCTCCCAGCAGTGCTCACAGCTGAGAGTGTTGAGGGCAGAGCCCTGCTCTGCTCATGTGCTCACTGCCATTTCTCACAGGTAATGGCTGCTGCTAAATCAGCCCCAAATTGGCCCTCCAAACAGTGCTTAACTGCTTACATGCTTAGAAGTAAACCACGTTTAGCTGCCTTTAACGCTTTTCCATCTTTATTTTTATGCGTTAAGATCAATTTCATGAACTTTCCTGGGTAAGATGATTGCCATCGGCAGCAAGAATGTAGTAAATTAATTATAGATGTGTGTTAAATTACTTTCATTACCACTCTGAGTTCTGGGAGGGAGTTGTGTGAGCAGGATGACTGATGAAACAGTGTTTTTACATATTCCCCCAGTAATGGATATTTTTACTTGGCTGCCAGTGCTGTTTCTCAGCTCGGAGAAGCTGGAATTGCACATTTCGGAAAATGCAGGTTCACTCTAAAATTGATCTCCAAAGATTGCCAGAAAGCTGTGGCTCAGACAGGCTGGCTGGAACACCAACTCTCTGCTGAGGGCCTTGTGAAGCACAAAGGTGAACTGAGGCAGGATTCATCCTGTTTACCTGAGACACACCCAAACCCAAGGGAGTCACTCAAATAATTTGGGGTGTTGTTCCTGCACGCTGACAAAGGCATAACAGCCAAGACAAAAGTCAGCATATGTGGAAAGTTATTTTCCATATTCACCTTATAACAACCTTGGTGCAGGGTATTTTCTAGGGATTGATGGTCAGGCCAGTTTAATAGCTCTCTGCTGAACTTCAGGCTATCAACTTTCCACAGTGTGTCATTAATCCCTGGAAAATATCTAGGTTTATAGCAGATATGAGTGAAAAATAATACACATGTGAAGGTAAGTATAGTGTTATATATACTGGGATTGGGGAAGGTAAGTGTTTAATCATGTGCTGGCCCTAATTGCTAACTCCAGATGCGCTTCAGAATACAAGTAAATGAGGTACAGCTTAGTTACCCTGTAATTACAAAGCAGCTTCACTGCACTTCTATTTATATGGTGTATAATTACTGTCTTCTCTGGCTGAAAGCTGAAATCATATCATTGTTCCTCATGTGTCATACTGAAATGTGCTACAAAATACTGTATTTTGAAGGATTTCTGTAACAGGTAAATCAGGGACAAATACCTACTCAGTAAGCTAATTCTATTTATTTCTAGCCACTGCAGTCATGGTCTTTTTTGATTAAAAAAAACCCAAAAAGTCTAAAGAAATAAGAAATATGAATCAATATACATCATGTCGCAGGTCATGGGTTGTGAACAAACTTTATTACACAGTTTGTCCTCCCTGGAAGAGTGAAAAGTGGAGCCCAGATGGAGAGCAACCTGTGTTCCTTCTCCAGTCTCTGTTTGTGATCTGGGTGATGCTGAAAAAAGCTCCCTTCTCTCTTCCCATTGCCACTGCCACCTCTGGGATCAAAATGCACCATCAAAGATGCTTGAGGACCCCTTCTGATACGAGGTTTGAGTGACTCAGTCCTTTAACACATCAATCCAGACACTCCAGAGGAATGCAGCCCCTGCATGACAGCCTTCAGCAGGGGGATTTTCCCTTAGATCTGTCCCAGTGCTGGCTGTGGGTGTGTGATGTGCACACAAGGTAGGCAGGGCTCAGAGATTTCCCTGCCCACGCTGCCTCTGCAGGAGCAGGGCTGTGGAGGTTTCCATCAGACTTGTAAAAGTGCCAAAAGAACCCTCCACAGTCTGCTGGGAGAATAATTAGAGTTGGCAAGTTTGCACAACAAGCAGTTCTTGTACACAGTATTAATGGGTGAGAGGTAGAGTCTGTGGTTTTTTCACTTAATAATGCATGGAATCTCCTAGATATTCCAAGGATCTCTCTCTGGAGCTGTGCTTTGTGATCACAGGCATAACTAATGGTCAGGAGTGATTACATACTGATTAAAACTACTTAAGAATCTCATCTGTCCAGGAAGGGAATGCCAGGCTCTGCAGCAGGAGGCAAGAGCTCGTCCCTATTTCATTTCAATCACACCCATCCATCTGAAAGACTCTGCTTTGCACATCAAACAGGATCCAGGACTCACAGGGAATCTGATGTGACAGAATTAGACCTTGAAGTTGCCATCTTTGGTGAATTATCTTCCCCTTCTTGGCAGCCAATGGATGTGGTCAGGGAAGTGTAGAACCAGATTCTTGTTTGGTGCCTGTACCAAACAGCAGTGTTTCCACAGGAGGTGAGAGTTGCTTCATGTGACACATTTTGTGTCTTCTGTCTTCTGAATCCAAAACCTCTGGAGAGCCCATGGGAAGCCTGTGTTTCTCTGTGTCTCTCTTTCCATGGATTTAGTCTGAAAAACTTGTATAAAAATGACAAATTCATGGGCTAGGGAGTTGGACCATGGGCTGGGATGTTGGGCCATGGGTTGGACCATTCAGAGATGATGGTGATGGTGTGAGGGTGGGCAGTACCCACTGAGATGTTTACACCATTAGACTGTCAGGTACTTTATCTGAAGTAGATGCAGACTCTGCAGGACAAAGGGTTGTACAGTATATAAAAGGGAATTTTGTCACTGGTCTCGATCACAGTGACACAGAACATCCCATTTACCCATGGATGTTTATTTTTTGGTGTCAGGATGTAAATGAGCCTCTTTCCAAATCCAAGCTGAAGCACAGCAATACTTTAGTGAGTGTCAGAAAGGACAGCAAATCAAATCTGTGTTCCTGAGCCACGCTGCCATTGTGGGAAGCTCTGCTGACAGTTATGAATGTCACTCATCAAAACGCCCTCACACAGTTCTGATAAGTCCAAATAATACTATTTTATAGACAATGTCACTGTCACTGCAGAGGGCAAAAAAGTCATCTTTTAAATTCATTTCAGATGTAATCTGAATGCACCTGTGTTGTCTATGAAGTGTTTTCTGAACACAGCCAAATAAATTTGGTGTCAGCTGCCACGGGAACTGTCCTTCTGAATAATCTCCTGTGTTGTCTAAAATGATTGCACATTTCAAACATATAGGTTGGCACTTCATTTGTTTGTTTGTTTGCTTGCTTACTAATTTTTAGCAGAGTTACTACCAAGTTGCCTCTACTCATTTATGGTTCCAGACTTCTAAAGTCTCCTTGTGTGTTTTGCATTTTCATGGTTCATTCATTCTATTTAAATGATTTGTGGGGCAGAGCTGCACCTGGCCCAAGGTGTGATGGCAGAAAATATCCCCATTTAGTAGCATGACACTCCATTATGTGGCAGAGTCACTGCTCTAACATTCTTTTAAAAAGGGAGGGAGAAATATACACAAATTTTGCCGCACCAAAGTAGTGAAATATTTGAATTCTACCTCCATGCCTTTGAATTTGGAAAGCTAAATATAGAGAGGGTAGAAGTGAGGGGAACTGTAAACAAAAAATGAATACATGGGATAAATCTAAATCCAATCTGTGGCACTTGTCACACCTCCCCATCAAACCACTCTGTTGGCTTCTTTTGTGGTTGTTGGGGATGATGGTCCAGCATCCCAATCGGGCTCTTGATGAGGTCTGAGCAGCCCTGGAAACAATGGCAATTACTTCTAATAAGGTCAGAAGCTAATGAAGTATAAAAAGAAAAGTCTCATAACTGCACTTCAAAGAAAGTGTTTGCAATCATCTCTGCACATCTGATATCCCAAATATCCCCCCTGTGCCCAGCACGCATATTTATGGCACAGCTCTCACACCTCTTGACTTCCTTACACAGGTGCTTTCCAAACCTAAGTAAATATGAATTTTGTGTTCAATTTCCCACACAAATCACTAAATTAGATGCACAGGCAGCTTCCACTGCGTCACAAGAGCTTTTTGTAATGGTTATTTCATACTGCACTAGTTATTTTTAATAACTGAAGACATTCTTAGGAAAGTTTGAGAGCTTTCCAAGAAAGGATTACAGCTTGAGTCTGCAAGATGTTGAATTTCATAGGATTTGAGTCAGGGAAGCATTTCTAGGGCTTATGAGTAGAGAATTATTTGGCATTGCTTTGCTGCAGTGATTAGTGGGATGTCATGCTCAGAGGTTTGAGTTTAGGGTGGCAGCAGGAGCAGGTAGCAGGGAGCTGCCACCCACCACTGAACCAACATGGCCTTAAAATTGTCTGGCTTTATATACCAACCAGCCACAACCACCAAAATTGCCTTAAAATTGTCTGGCTCCTACCTGACAAAAATAGTGCCATAATCTTAAAGGCTGTGTAGGTTTCTTTGACAGGAGAATGAGTAGGTTAAATGAGATACCTGCTTTGTGTTAGAAGAATTCTGAAGCCTTAAAGACCTACTTATCCAATGAAACATTTTTTGCCCTCAGGGGCAGTTTCACAGAGGCGTCTTTTCCAGAGGATTTTCACAGGTAGTTAAACAGAACACATTTTTTAAAAATCTTATCTGTTAACTCATTAACAGAGTTAATGACCTAAAAAGCTTGCTTGGGGTTTCTGAGAGAGATGAGGAGCCGGAGTATCAGCTCCTGCCATAAGGACAGCTGGGGATCTGGGTCATTGCACTGAGGATTAATTGGTACAACCTGGTGGAAAGGTATGAAAATCATCTTGTCAGGTCCTTGCCAGGTCATTCTGCACAGCTCTCAAACTCCTGGGCCCACACAACTGGAGCTGTGAGTCAGGCTGGCCCAGACCACCAAGGAAATCAAAGGAATCCAAATCAACAAGAAGATAAAGGCTGTGACCAAGAGTTGTGTGACCATGTGCATGGAAGCAGGACTAGAAACCCTCAGGGGATAAACTCCTTACTGAATCAAGAAGCTGCAGTACACACACAGGAAAATGCAAACTAATTTAATTTTTTAAAATAGTTTTATTAAGTATATGACAGAAGGCATATTGAAAAACATTCATGACCTTCTATTAATGCCTTTTAAAATGAAATATCACAGATATATTTGACAGAAATAAAGGGTATTAAAAACAAGCACTGAAGGCTAATTATTTTGTATATATTTTGGTTTTTTTCAGAGAAAATAAAAGTTATGACATAAGGCTAAAATTTAAGTCCTACTGAAGTCAAAGACCACTATTCTTCAAATAAACAAAAGAATTTGCAGAAAAGGTTTTGTACAAGAAGACCAGAATGACCTAGTTTTAAACGTACAGTGTATTTATGAAAGTATTTTTACAAACCTTTCTTCATATTGTATACACAAGTGACAAGAAAATACAGTTCTTCAAAGACAAAACATGAAAAAATATGATCTGACCAAATATGGGTACCATTGAAACAAAGAAAAAGGAGAACTAACTTTTGGACAAGTTTTAGCTTTGGATTTGGGTGATCTGCCTGAAAAGTCCTTTTTTTTATCTAATCAAATCCACAAAATTCCACAGAAGTCTGATGATTCAACTGCATGATGCCACGCTCAGCATCCACAGCTCTTGGGCAACAGCTGCTTGGTACAAAATACATCAGAGAGCAAATCTTCCCAGATCTAAATTATCACTGTAGAAGGATGAGAGCCCTCCTACATGGTCTCAGCTCCATCACTGACCTGGCAAACCTGACTTTGTGCAGCAGGGTGGCATGAGGCCAGCAGGAATTGCAGTGCCAGCAGCAGGGAGGTGCCCATTCCAGCCCAAACGAGGGGGAGGCAGCTGGGTTTGGATTCCCTCCAGCATGGATGCAAATGAAGCAGGTGAAAATAAAGCCTGGCAAAAGGTCCCAGCTCTGAGACAGTGCTCAAAAATCACTAATTGTGATTAGTGTGAGGCACAAAGTGAGCAGAGTGCACTGTGCACAGGTTTAATGCATTGCTATCCATTGTATTCCCCTTTTCTAGCAAGGGGATACCTGTGCTCAGCAGGGCTTTTAGGCAGCTCAGGGCATTGGATTCCACTTCAGCTCTGGCATGGCCAAGCTTTATTCACTGATGCTCCCCTGTGCTTCAGTTCTTCATTTGTACAATTAATTAATAGTGGCAACACTTACTGTCTCACCAGGGCGTTGCAAAGCAAAAGCTCACTAGAAATGGTGAGGCACTCAGAAATTGGATAATAAGCACTTTGTAACCTCCTAGGGAAAAATTAAATTTGCACTGTTGGAATGTAGGTCAAGGGTTAAGCTTGAGATTAAATTTCTGCCCTGCACAAAGCACCTGAAGGAGGACTCCTGTCTCATGCCAGCCTTGTCCTGGCCCCCTGCAAAACATCACATTTCCCTTTTCTCTGGGAAATGGGGAATATCCAAAGGAAAATCTTGCAGGACCTTTGGTAGGCAAGCAGATACTGCAGTGTCCCAGTAGTTTATCAGAATCAGGACTTGTTTCTGTTCTAGTCTTCTCCTGCAACAAAGAAGAGGATGCACATGGCAGAGAATAGAGTAAAATTTTAAAACCTAGTGTGATTTCAGAGCTGGTGTTCACTTGAGCAACCCAAAAGTCATTTACCATTCAGCCCATGAGAACAGGTTTAAACTTCATTTGTGCCATTCATTTCCTTCTTTAATCCTTCTCCCTTCTCTTTCAAAGGTTCCAGCTCAGGCCCATCCTGTGTGGAGTCTTTGTTCCAGTTTTTTTGGCCTTCACTTTCTGTCCTTACAGATTTAGGATCCTCTTCTTTTGCCTTTCTTTCCTTCTCCTCCTTGGCAAGCATACGATAATTATAATAATTCATGATGAACAGAAAGGTTCCTGCCAGGACCATCACAGATCCACATTTAATGAACATGTATTTATAGTCTCCAAAGGTATCGATAAGAATTCCTGTAAAATATAAATTTAAAAAAAAAAAGGAAATTTAGAGATGAAGGGAAGGGTATTGTGTTTTTGGATGCTGTATATCAAGGAACAGCCTTGGGGCTTTAGGATAAAATATTTTCTGAACTTCTGATCTCTTCCACAAACACTCTGAGCCTGCAAATACTGAACATGTGCTGCACTATACAGCCTGTGGGTAGTTGACATTGGTACAGGTAATGCTCTGATAATTTGCACAGTTCAGTGGATGGGGACAGAACCTACACTGCAAAGTCTGCACCTTTTCACCACACCTATTTTTTTCCATGCTCGTCCCATCACAGAGCCTGCAGGCAGCCTTCCCACTAACTCCAATGATCAATTACAAGGATGTCCATTTTCTGTTTGGCTTGGCAGCCAAAAAGCAGCAGCTTTTGGGAAGACTTTCATGAGAAGGCACCTGCCCACTGGGTCTCATCTCAGGCTCCTGGCAAAGACCCTGTGATTTATTCCACCATGCAGCATTAGAGGGGGCTCAGCTTTTGGTCACAGCTGCCCTTTCTGCAGTTACACTCTTGATCCAAAGAGGAAAGGGCACAGCGTGAAACTGGAAAACATTAGTTCCAGGGAAAGCAAAGATGATGCTGTCAGTGTCAGATAATTTCAATGCCAAGACAAATGTGACAGGTTCCTCTCAAAGGTTAATGCCTCTGCTATGGAGTTACAGAGTAATTGAAGGGAGATGGCTTAATTGAAATGTCACCGTTCTCCATTATGTCAAAATGTAATGCAAATCTTATTGGGATTATGATCCTGAGCATTAATTCCCATTTACTGGGCAACACAGACCATTCTCAACATCCCAAATCCTAATTAAAGTAAGACCCACTCCTAACCTGGCCTTCACAATACAATCTTCCCTGAAACTGGCCCATCATCCCTTAGCTCTCTGACGTTTTGGAAAATGTTCTTCTCCTCAGAAAGAGGGACCTTTAATTACATCCCAATTGACCCTTAATGTTTAAAAACTGATGATTAATTATCCTGGTGCATTGCACTAACAAGGGTTTTTATGGTCACCAAATAGATTTCCTGATCACAATAATAATAATTTTTAACTGGTTTTGGTCAGTGGCTTTTCCTGAGTCATCCCTAGCTGACTTGGTACACCATTCTCCATGCACTGTATTTTTCATGCTACTGGTGAAACATCAACCAAACGTTAATTGCAACAATTTTTCCTTTTCTGCTCATCAGGATGACCTAGAGGTCTCCTAAATAGGCTTCAATGAGAGTTTTAATGAGTAGAGTATTGGAAAATTCAACAGTAGGATAGTCTTGCCTCTTTTCCTTTGAGGATAAGATAAAGTCATAAAACACATTGGGAACAATTTACTTAGTTCATTAAAGCAGAACCCTGCAGTAGGTTATTAAAATGCCAAAGAACCAATAAATTTGCTGCTTATTAAAATGGTGGGGAAAACCCTACAAAACTAATATTACTGATTATTACACAGAACTGTTTTAGCCTCATTAGCAGTCTCTGGTCATTAACTTAATCTCCCACACAGAAAATTACATAATTCAGAAAACGGCCATTTTAAAATTGCATTTTCTTTTGTTTGTCATTAATTAAATAATGAATCTCTAAGACAGCAAGAGGATACAGCTGCTTCTGTCACACTGTATGAGCTACCCAGTAATATGAAGAATTAAACAGCTCTGCAGGATGTGTCATATGAAGCATTAGCCAGATCTCAGTTTTGAATCCAGGAAAGGGGTTCAAACTGCAAAAGGAACACATGCTATAGAAGGAATATTAAGGCTGTTAAATCACAGGAGATCACTGCCCTTATTTATCTTTAAATGACTGAAAGTCCTCCTGGAGACTCTGTACTGTCTCTTGGTGGGCTCTGCCTTTTGATATTTCAAACCATGCCATCCAAAATAAATATTTTTAAAATTGTTTTTAGAACAGACTTAAATCTTTCACTAATAGGAAAGTGAAAAAATCTTACACTAATAGGATTGAAATTCCTAAGTGGCATACTCAGAGCCTTAGAGACAAACAGCAAAGTTTGAGTCAACAACAGGCTTTCATAGAACTGTGGTGTTTTACTTAAATCGTGGTGGACTCCAGCCTTTTGCAAAAGGAGGAATGTCCAGCAAGAGCTGTCTGAAGTGCAAGGTGCTTGGTTCTGGAGGAAGTCCCACTCTGCAAGTTCATTTCAAATGTCTGAAGGGATCCAGGATTAAAAGATGACTCTCCAAGACTCACTCCAACAGAAAAGAGGAAAGAGGAAATGCTGGAGGAGACATCAAGGACACCTTTTCCTGTGCAGTTACTAGTGGAAAAATGGCGATTCTGAGGAAGAGAAAACACATCTAGAATAATTTCATGTCTCCCTGATTTTTTAAGATTTTCTAAGCCTTCTGATGTTTACATTCTTATAGTGAACTTTCTCTCACACTTTCTGTAAATAACTTATTGTTTTGCATTATTTTATGAAAGAAGAGAAATCTGATTGGTTTGTCCAGTGTCATTGGGGAGGTGGCACTTTCACCCTCCAATCCACTGTCTCTTTTAGAAAGCTATAAATGTCGGAGTCAGAAAATAAACTTCCCTTTTTCCTCACCTTGAGAGCAGCGGTGCATGCACTTGTGTTGTTTCGCATCCTATAGTGACAATTTCCCACAAGTCTAAATCCCAGCTGGATTTAGACTTTTGCTGTGCTTGCAAAAGTGTAAATCCAAGTGAGAGCAGGGGAGGACACACACTCACCTCCGATGGGGGGTCCCAGCAGGATGGTGCAGCACTCGGCGATGGTGACCAGCCCGACGGCGCTGGTGAAGCGGGCAGCCCCCACCAGGTCCATCAGCGTCTCGAAGAGCATGGCACACACCATGCCAAAGGCCAGCCCAAAGAAGCTGGAGTAGACGATGAGGCCCGTGTAGCTGGAGGCCAGCGGGCACAGGAGGTGGCAGGCGCCGTTGAAGGCGATGGCGAAGCTGAAGAAGTACTGGATCCGCGGCCTCACCCACCTGCTGTTGGCAATGATGCCCGTGGCGGGGCGAGCAACCATGTCCACAATGGCCAGGATGGAGAGCAGGAAAGCAGCTGAATATTCATCTACGCCAGTGTGCTTGGCATAGGGTGCCAGGAAAACGATGGGGGCGAAGAACCCCAGGAACATCAGCACGTTTCCGATCAGGTAAATCAAGAACCCTCTGTGTTTAAAGAGGGAGAAATCAAGGTACTGATTGACTTTTTCAAAGCAGTCCTTTTCTCCTTCCTCTTCTGTTTTGCTCTCCATGGGGCCATCTTCAGTGATCTTTCCTTTCAGGGCATCCTTCCCTTCCTCAGTCACCTGGGTTTTGACCTGTGCTGTGCCTGGCCCGATGGGTCTGAAGAGAGCTCCTGCCACACAGCAGTTTAATAAAATTGCCCCAAGAATTAAAAAGCTGCCCCTCCAGCCAAAATTGTCAAAAAGGAATTGGTTGAGAGGTGCCAGGGTGCAAAGCATCACGGGGCTCCCTGCCATAGCAAGGCCATTGGCAAGGGGTCTTCTCTTCAAGAAGTATTTCCCTATGATTATCACTGATGGCTGAAGGTTGAGAGCAAGGCCAAATCCTGGAAAACAGTTCAGATAAACAAAGGAAGATTTGAACACGTTTCTCCTCAGCTCACTGTTTAAGGAAATTCACAGTCAATTGGCTCACTGGTGGCTCTTCAACACAACAATCTGGATGAAAATTTTGCTCAGGATGTCCCTGAGTTCTGGCTGCCACATTTGGGTAACCAGACCCCAGAAACACTCTTTCAGTCAGAGAAAGCCCTTCCCTTTGCACTGCAAATCTCTTGGATGGCAAAACTAGCACCAAGAGCTTGCTTCAGAGTGAAACAAAACTATTCCCTCATGGAATCCTGGGTTCTGTCCACACTCAACAGCCTTGCTGGGAGAGAGGACTGATCTGTTTTTAAAAAATGGCAACTCCCAGTTTGAGGAAGATTGTTTTGGCTTGGACAGTCTCAACCACCAAAGTTCATCCATCCAGGGCTGGCCTCCCCTTCCATGGGCACCCAACTCTGCTGCTGGGCAGCCAGACCTGCACAGAAAATAACACCACCCTCCTCAGCCACCCTCCTCATCCTCCTCAGCCAGGACTGATTTGGTGCTGTGAGCAGTTCAGGTCTGATCCAAAAGATTAAGAGGTCTGCAAGTACACAGCAAAACAGCTACTGAGGATGCTAATTACACAGGACCCCAGAGTGTGTCTTTTAATTGGAATTTATTTTTATTGCATTTAGATATATAAATGCCATTATAAATCTGCATTGCTAATTCAGTTGGCCAGCTTTTCCTGCACAGGTGGAACCTGCAGGCAGAAATGCCAAATGCTGTGGTGGTCTCAATTTTCTGTGGTTCTGTTTGGGAGCACTGACAAATAGAATCATAGAATCACAGAACCAGTAAGGCTGGAAAAGACCCCCAAGACCATGGAGTCCAACCTCTGACCAGTCATTACCTTATAAACCAGACCAGAGCTCTGAGTGCCACCTCCAGCTTTTTCTTGAACACTTCCAAGGATGGTGAATCCACCACCATCTGGGCAACCCATTCCAAGGCTTAATCACCTTTTCAGTGAAAAAATTCTTCCTGATATCCAACCATTCCTCCTGATGCCCAACACCAATAGTCAATAATTAAACATCAATAGTATTTTCAAGCATTTCTTTGACATGCAGTATTTTCATAAAAAGCTCATTTTTTCAGAACTCCATCAAAATGGCATTTAAAAGTCATGCCACATATTTTCCACTCCATCATCCAGGAAAGAATGAGCCACATTAGAACAAAGCAGAAATGTAATCCTTGAAGTGATTATATCAGAGAACATGAATCCTGAAAATAGGGTCATGCAGATTTTTTCTTGTTCATTAGTCGATATAATTAGTTTGTTTAACTGTGCAGTACATAATTAGGCATATTGCTTTACAGAAGAGAATTTACAAAGGTCAAGGTCCTCAAAATTAATTAAGGAACACTATCATTAGTCACTGATAGAGTAGAATCCAACTGATGCAGCAGAATCCAGCCAATGCTGGATAGTTTCAGTTTAAATGGGTTTACAAAATTATGATTTTTGCCAAGTCTAAAGTTATTTTTTTAAATTACTTTGAAGTTTACAACATTAAAAATAAATTGAAATGGCAACACATTAAAGTAATTCTGGATAGAGAACATTCTCAGCATGAACTTTTTTAGATAGTCCATATGTTGTGCAGGGCACATCTTTGGGAAGTACAGCCTGCTTGTAATGGCTATAGGGCCAAATTCAGGGTGACCTGGGAACCACAGAGGAAAACCACAGCCCTGATTAGATAACACCTTTGACAGTGCTGAGATACAGAAATGAATCTTTTTCCACCTGAGAAGATGCAGCACAGCAGGTGAGAGTTTGCATTAGCTCCCCATTTCCCAGGCTTGTCAGTAAGGGCAGAAATTGAACCATCATTTCCACAGAGTCATTTTTGGTAGGGACACACCACACATCTTCCAAAGGAGGAAAATCAGACTGGATGCCAGCTACCCACTTAAACAATAATCATCTCAATTTTTTTTATTATATGAACATTAATTTGCCAGTCAGACAAATCTAATTTAATATTACCTCATGCTCTTCCCATTAATTAAATTTGGAGAGTTTCAAATTGAATAACTGGAATTTCAATTTACTTTAAGCTTTTGGCTGACTTTAAGAGGAAATATTTGCATCCATTTTATTGCAGTTTTCAGAAGCTACAGCAGCTTTTCCATAGCTGGAATTGTTACTCAATAACCACATTTTCTCCCCAGGGATATGACAGAGAGGTCTGTCAGTGGAGCTGCAAGAACAGAAGCACACCTGTGCCAGAGGGAGGGTCCTTTCCTGGATTAAATACATCTCACTCATATCAGAAGGAAATAAGTGGTGCTACAGGACTCGCTGTGTAGTTATTGATCTTGTTCTCACTTTATTAGCAAGGAACATTTGACCAGGTATTTCAGTGTTCAACACTCTACAGCCATGGCAAAGACTCTGCTCTCATTAGTCCATGTGCCTCACCCAAGATCCCATTTTATTTCATGGCAGTCTAATTGGAGCAGATTGAACTAAACTCTGACCAGTCGTTACCACCTTGCAATCAGCTTTAAAATTTGCTGCTTCTACCTCAGAATTCAAAAGAGGTTGCATGTTGAAATCCCTACTTAATGCATGCAGGCTGGCATCTGTCCAGGTGGACAGCTTGCAAACCCCATTTCTTTTTCTAAGTGCTGTAGGGAAACAAATGGGAAGGGGCTGTGGGGTTTCCTGTGCATGCAAAGTGCCTCATGCAGCCCAGAGAGCCATCAAGGACAGAGCTGCCTCCACCAGCAGAGCCTGGCTCCTGCTCTGCATGCAAATGGAAACAGGCATAATCAAGTCAGCAGCTGAGGTTGCTGCAAACAGATACTTCCTGCTCTGCTCCTCTGAAGACATTTCTATTAATATGCCAAAGGCACAGCACTGTAGCAGAGACCTCCCTGTACCAAGACCTTGTTTTTACCTCCATCCCTGTGACTTACATGAGCCCAGGCTTTTACATGAGCCTGTTTTCTTTCCAGGCTGGTAGCAAGGAGGCTACAAAGAGTGTGATGTTTACAAGTTGCTTTACAGTTACTGCAAATCCCCTTCACAAAAGCCTCTCTCCTCGTGCAGCAGCACTGTCACAGCTGTGTGATGGGCAGGTGGCTTCCTAATTGCCCTTGAATGCTTCCATGCTAGGCCTGACCAGCAAAGATACTTCAAGCTTAATTGGAGGCATCAAGCGTGTTAGCAGGCTTGCAAGCATCTCCCTTTCTCTGTCAAATTAATATTCCTTCCCCACACACCCCTGTGCCTGGGGATGATGGGTTATCAGCCAGCACCTCATCCCCACAGCTGCCCTTGCTCAGCAGGCAGGAGGAAAAGATGTGTGATGGTGTTCACAGGGGGTTTCAGATTGGGGAAGAGATGAGGATCTGACTCCATGCTTCAGAAGGCTTGATTTATTATTTTTTGACATATATTACATTAAAACTATAGTAAAAGAATAGAAGAAAAGGTTTCATCAGAAGGCCAGCTAAGAATAGAATAGCCAAGAATGATAACAAAGGCTTGTGTGTTGGACAGAGTCCAAGCCAGCTGACTGTGATTGGCCATTAATTAGAAACAACCACATGAGACCAATCACAGATGCACCTGTTGCATTCCACAGCAGCAAATAATCATTGTTTTCATTTGTTCCTGAGGCCTCTCAGCTTCTCAGGAGGAAAAATCCTAAAGAAAGGATTTTCCATAAAAGATGTCTGCGACAAAGATGCACACAAAAATTGTGCCCTGCTCAGAGGAATCAGCAGAGCAGTGCAAAGAGAGGTGGGTGTTTCAGCTCTGTCCCTCAGGGCTGGCACAAGGGTCACCTGTGTGCACTGAGCACTGCCCACACTCTGTGCTGGGTGATGCCCCCCAGACTTGCAGACACGTTCAGGGACCAAGAGCAAGGCCTTTATCAATCCTGGCTCTGTTGGGGTTATGCACAGAGCTCCCTCCTGTCACCTTTTTGTCCAAGAGCTTTAGAACAGAGAGGCTGGTGCCTTCATACAGCCCTGTTTCTTGTCTGAGTCCTCCTGCTCACCAAAGTGCATGGAATATTTTCAGCAAAGGATTTATGGTGTCCATGTGCTAATCCAGCAGTAGTCAACTTAGAATCACACAATGGTTTGGGTTGGAAGGGACCTTAAACTCATCCCATGGCAATTCCCCTGCCATGGCAGGGACACCTTTCACTGTCCCAGGTTGCTCCAAGCCCTGTCCAGCCTGGCCTTGGACATTACAGGGATGGGACAGCCTCAGCTTTTCTCCCAGCCAGGTCCTCCCATCTTCACAATAAAGAATTTCTTCCCAGCATCTAATCTAAACTGCCCTCTGTCAGTTAAAAGCCATCCCTCCTTGTCCTGTCACTTCCCCCTTTGCCCTCCTAGAGGACATTCGTTTAGGAGGAAATGATGCAAGCTCATGCATTGAGAAATATTGGGAGACTGGTTAATTTGATTTCCCATCCCTTTGTTTCTGGAGTGTCTTTCAAGGAATCTGCAGGATTTATTCATCCAATAATAACACAATTTCATTTAATTACAGTGACAGTCCTTGGGAAGAGTAAAGTTTAAGAGGGGGAGTGCTACACAGGGATTTATTCACTACTGTACAGATTTAATAAAAGAATATTGATATAGAAGAACAGAGTGACAAACTTTCTGTCCCAATTTACTTTGCTAGTGGCTGGTTATTGATTTTAAATGTTGAGCTCTCATTTTCACATTCAGAAAGCAGCAACACTTAATGCATCTGCAGAGAGATTGGGAACATTCATTAAACCACACACCTGGCAACCTCAGAAGCCAATTTGAACTCATTGTGTCATGCTTCCAAGCAGATGTCCTAGCTGCACTGGAATAAACTTTGGCAGTACCTTATCCAAAATAATAAACCAAAAATACTCACAATTAAGCATCCATACTCACACAGGTGGAAAGCTCTAATCCATCTACCTTTAAAAGCAGTAACCTGGCACCTGCAGGCTTTAAAGATGCTGGACTGAGCCTGTGCCTTATTCTACTTGAGTTTCCAATATGGAATTTCATATTTCAATACAAGCAATTCAAATTGGAACTTCAAGAATGAAATACAGGAGTTTTGTTTGTTTGTTTTTTTTTCACAGTAGGGACATTTTCGGTCAACTCCAGCAGTTCTCATTTTGAGATAAAGGACGTTCTCACCTCACAAGCTGGAAAAGGGCAAGTCAACTGAAGCAAACCCCTGAAATCTCATCCCATGTATCTCACAGAGGGAAGATAACACACAGTAAAATAAGAACAAGGGTGCTTTCTTTATAGTCACACTTGTACCCCGAAGGACTTGCCATGCCCAGGACAGAGAACAGTGAGCCTGGGTTTGCTTCAGGGGGAGCTGAGGGCTCTGATGGTCATGCCTAGCACCTGGCCCAGAGCACAGCCCTGCCTGGATCCCACATGCCACGTCCAGCCAGGAACATAGCACAGGGAACTATTGATAAGCATTGATAAGGAGTGTGGCAGTCATATTTTCTGGAAAAATCCCTTTGCCCAGGATTTCTCTCCTGGGAAGCTGAGAAGCCTCAGAGAAAAAGGAAAACAATATTATCTCATTTGCTTCTCCTGTGTTTTGCTGCTTTGGAATGTGGTTAGGGATTGTTTACCAAGACGTGATTGTTTCATTGGTTTCATGTGAATTGTTTTGACTCAGTGGCCAATCAGTGCCAACTCAGAGTCACGAGTTTTCATTATTATCTTTTTAGCCTTCTGTAAGTATCCTTTCTGAATTCTTTAGTATAGTTTTAGTACAGCATAATTATAATATAATATAATATAATATGATATTACATGATATGATATAATATAATATAATATAATGTAATGTAATATAATATAATATAATATAATATAATATAATATAATATATCTCATAAAATAATAAATTAGCCTTCTGAGAACACGGAGTCAGATTCATCATTCCTTCCCTCATCTGGGAACCCCACAAATACAATAAAGGGGGGTCCTTTGTCCCACCAGATTTTATCTCCCAAGATTTTTATCTCCCCATTTTCCCTGTGTTTGTGTTGGTGCAGACATTGCCAGGTGTGCCAGCCCCAGGCCATCAAGAGGGACCCTCTCTGTGCAGGGAAGGAGGGGCTGTGCTCTCACCTGTGATGAAGCCCACGCAGATGTAGAGCTGCAAGATGCTGGTGCAGAAGGCAGCTGAGATCATCCCCACCCCACACAGGAGCCCCCCAAACATCACCACGGGGCGGCTGCCGTAGCGGTTCACCAAAATGCTGCTGATGGGACCTGGGGAAAGAGCGCAAGAAGGACCTTGAGGTTGCGTCTTCTGACAGAAGGGCATGCTTGACACAAAGCAGGTAAAGCTCTGCAATACCAATGGCCCTGAGTGCTGCTGGCACAGAATCACACAGAATTTCTAGGCTGGAAGAGACCTTTAAGATCATCGAGTCCAACCCATATTCTAACACCTCAACTAGATCATGGCACCAAGTGCCACATCCAGTCTTTTTTTAAACACATCGAGGGATGGTGACTCCACCACCTCCCTGGGTAGATGATTCCAGTATTTGACCACTCTTTCTGTGAAAAACTTCCTCCTTAATTCTAGCCTATATCTCCCTTGGTACAGCTTGAGACTGTGTCCTCTTGAGACAGCTCCTAGGGAGAGCTCAGGAAGAAAATGGAAAAGCAGAGATCCTCCACATGGAGATGGCAGCATGTCCAGTGCCATGGGTGTGAAACCAGTGACAGCTCCTGCCCCCAGCACTTCAAGTGTCACCAGAGAAGGCAAACAGCAATAACAACTCATGCGAGTCACAGGAGCTTCTTGATTTATGATGATGTTAAACTGCACACACAAGGCAGTGGCTCATATTGTGAGGCCGATATCACAAATGCTGTTGCATTTTTAATGCCTCTATTTAATGCAATTCCAATATTGCTGACCAGGACCCAAGCTTCAGCAGAACAGTTGTTAATTAAATCTTAATAGCAGTCCATGTAGGTAGGAAATGTTGGGGATGATGGATTAGCCAGAGCTCAAAAGAACCAGTTTGGACTTGCATTTATGCAAAGAGGAGGTTCAGGGCAGTGCAAAATTACAAAAGACGGAAATGGCTTGACAAAAACTGTGCACACTGAAACAAAGCATTGAAATCTGAGGAAGTGAGACACCAGTAAAAATCAGAATCACAGTAAGATATATATTGGAGGGACTTTGATGGTACCTCAGGACCAACCTCCTGCTCAAAGAAAAGCCAGGAGGTATGAGAAGCCAGAACTGAGAAGCCAGAACTAGAAAAGCCAAGCTGAACAGGAAGGAGCAGTCCAGAAGTCCAAGCTGTGAGATGTAAAGAAAATATTCTGTATTACTCAAAAGTCCTGAATCAAAATGCTGCAAAAGTGCTACTGGAAATGAGGAAGGGGGATAGAGGCAGATTTAATATCTGAATTTACCTGGCTGTTTGTGGTGGTACTCATCATTCAGCAATGGTGTTTCAGAGCCCAGTGTGCCTGCTTGCCTTCCTTCCTGCCGCTTCCCACACACACACACACAATACTGCAAACTGGTATGTTAAAGGCACAAGGATCTCTGAGGTTTGGCTGTGGCACCCACCTTACCACAGAGACATGGTGGAATATTTACCTGTGCTTAAATAATCTCAGCCAGAAATAGCTCCAGAGCTCTCTCCAGACCCTGCAAACCACAGCACCCCTGATCACAGGAATGAAACCCAGAAACCCCAACCCTCCCTCAGCATGGCTGACAGCATCCAAACAAGCTCTCAGCTGTTATAATGTGCAAGAATAGAAAACAGTAGATATGCCTGGTTTAACCTGGGGAATGAAGCCCACAGAAATATTTTCCATTTGATGTCTGAGGTCAAAACACTCATAAATTAAATGCACACAAGCACAGCCTCACAGATCCCTGTAACTGTGATCTGTGATCTAGTCCCATCAAATGCACCATTCAATTAAAATTTCTGGGTGTCTATAAGTACATGGAGACTTCTTCTACTAATCCTGTAACAGGATTCACACAGGTGCATCCTTTTGCTGCACTACAGAATTCAATGAGAAGTTCTGGGGAAAGGGATATATATTTGAGATCAGCACAGTGAGAAAGACACCTCCTTCTGAAGAGTTTCCCCTGGTCAGGGCCTGAACTTGCATCAGTAATTCAATAGATTGAGCCAGTGCTCCTCAGAAAGGCACCAACATATTCATCTGCAGCCTCAGGGCATGCAACTCTTCCATTTTTCAATTTTCCACATGTCTGCATTTCTGCAGAATCAATCTAATTACTCAGCTAAGAAAATGTGGTTTCCATTACCTTTGCCCACTGGCAGAGGGCTTTCACCCTGTAGGATGCTGTGCCATGGAACAAAGCATTTAAAGCCCTCAATGTTCCTGCTAAGGACAGCAGAGAACCCAGTGGGGATGCTGAGCCTCATCCTGCCGCTGGCTTCACTCAGAGCTGTGCCTGTGGCTCTGCAGCTGCCCTGGCTCTCAGGGACCTGCTCCCCATCACCTCCATCAGCCCATGGTGAGAGCAAGGAGTGCCTGCTCAGAAATACAGTGCACACCCTGAGGCTTCCACTTCTGCCTGCAGCAAAGCTCTGCAGCCTGGAGAGCAACAGTTTGCACCGAACAGCCCCAAAAGACGCAGCTGGGATCATGGAGCCCCTGGAAGACTGATGAAATGTAAAGCACTGCCCTCAGCCCATATAAATCACTCTGGTTTAGTGCCTGTCCTGTTTAAAGCCTCTCTTTTCTCAAACCAGTGGCAGATTTCCATTCTTTGTTGGCTGGTACATGAAAGGCCATGTCAGAGAGGCTGCTCTGGGTGGCAAGAGAAACACAGAGACTCGCAAGTGGGGAATGCAGCAAGCCTCAGCTCATTTGTTAGCTTGTCCAATTACTTTTCACCTTGAGTTTTGTGTTTGCACAAGTGAAAAGGACCCTGAAGAGGAGACTGTAAAGCCATAAAAAAGCAGCAAAAAACCCCTGGGCTCTGCTCTCTTCCCCTCCACAAACCCAGGCCACCCTGTCATTCATTCTTCCTGAGCCACTGAACTATGATCCAGAGAGGATCATAATGCAGAGCTGGCACATAACAAGAAATATCAATCCAGACTGGCATAAACTCCTGCAAGTATGACAGTGCTCAAAAAATAGACACCTGAATTGCCTTCCTGTTTTCCTCAGCAAGCCTTATGAATTTTTTATGAGCTGCAAAACTTCCAGTGCCCGTGTGAAACCCTGATGTATTTCTAATAGGGACTAAAACATTCTCCTCTCCCATACCTCTGACCCAGTGTGTGTATATATATATCCCTTATTTGTAAGGTCTGGTTTGGCTTTTTTTTTTTAACCTAACTAATAGTGTTCCTCCTTTCTGGTGGAGCTTGGCCTGCATGAATTTCTGCTGCAATATTTTTGTGTAGGGCTTTCAAATAAGAGTGAGGAGCTGAGGCCCTGACAATCTGTAGCCCAGAGGCTTCCAGCAATCCAGCTGGGATTTTTCCAGATTTTTCCCAGGTTTCACAACACTGACCTTGTGACAGTGTAAAGTGGCACAGAGCCAGTGCAAATGTTCTGGGTCTGCTGGTCAGACCATCTGATGACCACAACGGTGATAAACAACAACACTTTAAAATACTTTAAAATACTCAACTGCACAGACCTCCACTGGAAGGTTTGGGACCACCAGTGGGGTTGCAACATGCAGCTGAGCTTTTCCTGCTTTTCCACGGTGACAAGTGGCTCTAAAGAACTCTTCCTGCCCAGGGACATTGGCCAGCACCAAAAGGACTGCCCAGATAGTTAATGTTTTCCAAACTATTGTGAAAATACAAATAGGAATTCGGCATGCCAGGATTGCCACTGACTGTGGGGAGTCACTGGGAACATAAGAAGGAATGCAATGTACTCAGAGGAGAGGGAAAGGGGGGAAATCGTTTATACTAATGGAACAAAGTCTATTATTACACCAGTAGTGAAACAAGAACGGGAGCAGGCCTGCAATTTCCTCAGTAATAATCTCACTCCCTCCATGGAATAACAACCCTGCCTTTGGCTTGGTAATTTATCCACCAGGGTACCAGCCCACCATAACAGAGCAACCTCCTCATTACCCCTGAATGAAAGCAAGTGCCCCCACGTTATTAATGAGCTGCCAGACCCCCCAGCCTCAGGAGATGGGGGGGATCAGCAGCAGCAGCTCCTGCTCACAATGCTCAGCCTGACAGGGAGGCAGGCAGAGAAAACACAGGGCCCAGCTGCAAACATGGGGGAAAGGGATGACAGGGTCCAAACCTGCAGCCTTTCACTCTCTGTCATGCCAGAAGAGGCTTGGGTAGCTCATGGTTTGGGTGTTTGTGTCAGCAGGGTGTGGAGAGCTCCTGCTCACCCTCTGAGCCCTGCTCCTGCTGCAGATCCCTGGAGAATAACTGCTGGTACCTGCTCATCATGAAGCCTGATAATTATTAGTCTCAGCTGCTTGGTTCAGGTTTGGTTTTCACCTACATGGGCTGAGAAACCCACAGACCACAGAGCCTTCCTCAGGCAGTGCTGCTGAGGACAGCATGGCCACAATGGGGACAGTGGCAGTGAGTACATACCCCAAGTGACAACCACAGTCTCAATTGTCCTCTGACAGAGCAGCTTCCAAAGACCTGTCCACACCTAAATCACCCAGATGCCTTCTATTAGTGGTACCTTACATTGCAAATAATCAATTTTAAATAAGGAGGCTGAAATCCAGCACATTCCGCAGCAGCTCCACAGCTAGGCTGGCCCCAGAGATGACTCATTTGCTTCCTCACAGGTGAGGAGAACAGCCAGTTCATTTAAGGAGTAATGGCTGCAGCTCCAGCACAACCCTTGTGAGGTGATTCATAAGCCAAGCATGGGAGAAATTGTCTGGACAGACATTATTGATTCATCAAACTGGTCAGTCCCGTGTGCCTGGGCAGGGCTGGCACTGCATTCACTGGGAAGGTAGGGAGGGCAATGATGCACTGCAGAAATCCTCCCTCCCCTGCACCCACCAAGGGTGCCCTTGGGAGCACAGGCACCCTGACCTCCCACCTGAAACTCTGGAACTTGCCACGGCAGCAACCTGATGTAAAAAAAAAATAATAATAAAAATAAGAAGAAGAAAAACAAAGCAGACAAGGCCCAAACTTCAGAAAGACAAAGTGCTCTCTTCCTTATCCAGCAGTCTTATCTGATCAGTGCTCTGGCATTTCAATTTCCACATTACCCAGCTCAGATGCTGCTCCTGCAGTGCAGGAGGAGCCACAGACCAGCAGGTCCCAACCTGGGGCTGTGGCCAAGGTCCTTTGTGTCACTCTGAGTTTAGGCAGTTAAATCACCTCTCCTGCAGAGGGACAGCACTCAGGGACAACCCCAGCTGCAGGTTTGGATCTCACCCTGCAGCAGATCACAGCTCAGACCTTCACGAGGTCACAGCATCTCAGTGTTTGAGCTGCTCTCCTGTGATTTCTTTAGCTGCCCTTTTGCCCTGGCAGGACCGCTGGCTGCGATCCCTTCCATCACTGGAATTCCAGCTCCAGGACAGGAGCTCCCTGTGTGGAAACCCAGAGCACTGGGAATATTTCTGTGTCTGCTCTGGGGTGCCCTGATCCCAGGGAGCACTGAGTTGGACCCTCATTCATGGAGAAAGTTTCCCAGACTTCAAGATAGACCAGAATCCACAAAAGTGTGAAATAGATTATAGAGAGCAGTGTAGGTGTGTCACTGGGTGAGAAATTGAGGTTTTGGGATTTTTAGTATGTTGTGGATGGCAGCAAGATGGAGGGCACAGGATGTTGTCCTGAATTTCTTCTCCATGCTTCTTCTTCCTCCTTCTCCATGGGTTTGGGCGGCATTTTGTAATTGGGCAGAAAAGTCCCCATTGCAGCTCTTTGGGATCAGTTATTGGGTTAAAAGGGAAAAGAATCCAGATGTGAGCTCTTAATTGGATAGTTTAGTCTTAAAAGACCTTGTACCAAGAGATTGCTGGCCATTTTGTGCCTTCTAATGAAAGGCTGCTGAACTCACAGCAGTGAGACTGTTTTACTGATCAGAAATAATAAACACCTGAGTCCAAACATGAGCTACTGTCTTAGTGCCTTTAATCCAGACCCAGAGAAACCCACAGCTGGCACCCCCACATGGCTGAACATCCATTCCTGGAGGTCAGCAGCCCCTGGTTACCACTCTTAACATTCTGCTCCAAACCTGGCCCTGCCTGCTGGTGCTCTCCACAGGGCTTTGCCCACCCTGGGACCCTGCATTGACCAAGGGTTCAGTTACACTGCAGAGCCCATCCTGGGGCACTAGAGGATAACAGAGGACCACAGGTCCTGCTTTCCAATTCCACTGCAATGCTCTGGGACAGGCTGGCATCTGGGGGAAGAAGTTTTCACATGTTTGAATTCCAGTTGGGGGGAATGGATTATAACTTACTCCTTGGCTTAACACCATTAACAACCCCCCAGCCAAAACTCTTCACGTCCTTCTCCCTAGTTCTTATTAATCTTGGTTTTTATTAAGACTATCACATCTCTATTACTGCTGCCTGGTGACCTTGGTAGCTCCAATGAAGGGCAAAATGATAAAGCTTTGTGACCAAGTCCACGAACACAGAAATATTTCACCTGAACCTACAGTGCTATTATTGCTTTTAAGTAGAACAGAGCTATTTAAAAAAATAAAAAATACAAGCCCACACGTGGTGACCTTGCATAGCTGGAGTGCTCTCTGAGAGTCAGGAGAAGTATATGAACCTGCAGCACCATCCATTACAGAAATCAAATCATTCCTCATGCAGCTTTCTTATCAAAACCTGGGGTTCTAATGGCACTGCTACCCAGGGATTGCCCCTGCCTGGGGAGGATGATGGGGTGGGACTCCCAGAGATGGAGAGGGTAAAGAAAAGGTGAATTCCAGCATCAGGCAGCTCCAGGGAGCACCTGGCAGGGCCTGGGCCAGGATAGCAGGATGCTGGATATCCACAGCACTGTGAATAAACAGAATTATCTTCCTCCTTTTGTTCCAGCCTCCACAAAATACCCAGGTGGGAAAGCAAAAAGGGAAATCCTGGTAAAAGCCCCACTGGAGAATGAGTGTTTGTTGAACCAGCTGACACAGGTGAACATAACTTTGTCCTTGAAAAAACCCACCTCCCTCCCATGCCTCAGTTTCCCCTTTTAGTGCTTCACAGCCCTTTGAAGGCAGCTGAGATGGGTGGGGAGCCCTGGGTGGGGTTTTCTGGAGGCAGAGGAGGTTTTGATAGAGCCTGGACCGGAGCAGGAGAGAACATTGGCAGCTTTGATTAAGTTAAAAACTGCAGAATCAAACTCATTATTAATATAGCTTTATGCCACTGCATGTTGTAAGGTTCTTTCTAAACCTGTCACTGCAATTTATCATGCTAGCAGTGTAATAAAATACAGCTATAAAATTTTGGATTAAATGTTCAAGGTCAATGGTGGACTTTCAGCTTCCCTATCTCTTCCTTGCTGCTTTAGCAGATGCTCTATTAAGCACTTACAAGCTCTGGGAGAAAGTTTTTTTTTTTGAGGAAAAGATTTAGTTGTGGAGCATTTCCAGAATTAAATCTTCAGGTAATTTGATCTTCACCAAATTACAAACCAATAAATAACAAGACTAATAAACACTGGGTGGTTTCAGGTGGAGGCTTTTTTACCAGAAGCACTCTCATTTTTATTGTGTTTACAAAATGTGGCTCTCTGCTGCTGTCTTTGTAAAATGGACAGAGATTCTTTAATTTTAAGGGGAATTTGGATGTGAGAGAGCAGCACCCTGGGGATTTTGGGGGGAGTTTCACAGCAGGGTATAGCAAAACTGAGACAAGGCTCCACTGCAGCACATTCTGAATAAAAACAATGATGGTGCTGATGCCAGGAGCCTGAGCTTTCTATGTATTAAAGGGCAACAGAAGCAGCACATATTTACACCCACAAGCTGTACATAAACATGCACAGTGATCACAAAATAGTGAAATTCTCTAAATTACTAAAAAGAAGCTCCAGTGTGCCCTGGTGTAGCCCCAGCTATTCAAAGCAAGCAGCTGAAATGACTCTGCAGGAGGATCTGCTCTCTGAGCTCCCCTTGGATGATTCCTGTTATTCCATTATAAAGATGGAGGAGGCATTTGGCCACACAGTCACCATTTTTAAAAAAATTTAAAAAAGAAAATGCAGATCCTGTCCTGGTATTAAATTATTCTCTCCATTCTGGCACATGTGCCAGGAGGCTGGCTCGTTGCTCCAGCTCTAACAGTTGGCCATAATAAAGGATATTACTTCTTCCCACCATCCCTACCTCTCTTGCAGCCTCACAGGAGACCATAAGAGCTACAAGAACATTACTGCTATTAAATTAGTGGCATCACTATTTCTTATTTTCAGAACATTTGGCTGTTTCCCCTGACGCTGAATAGGACAACTAATTTACTAGCAAATTAATGCTGCTTTATCTTTTCTTTCCTGAGAGCTCTGCTGCTTTCCCTGCTTTCCCCAGGGACACCTCTGTGGCCTAGCTTGAAATTGTCACCCTCAAAAGTGGGACAAGGGCAGCTCAGTTTGGTGAACCTGGCACCACCACACAGCCCAAATCAGGAGGTGCCAAGGCCAAAGGCTTTTGGCTTTGCAATGAAATTGTTTCCTGAACAAAACTCACCCCTATATCTGAGGAAAAACCTTGGAAATGTTGGTCTTGTGTGGGCCAGAGAATCATTAAAGGACCTCTAAGATCATTGACCAGATCCTTTTTCCTTTTTTGTTCCCATGCATCAAAGACTCTGCTCTGCAAAACCTTTCTCATTTGGGGTAAGGAATGAGCTCTTCACCCATGACAAGAAAGAAAAGTAGAAACACTGTAAAATAAATCCTTCTTTATCAGATTGATAGGGCTTCAGCCTGTGGGATTTGGGCAGAGAAAAGCAATGTTCCCTCCTGCTCCTCACTCCCAAACCTCCCAGCCTGCCCTGTGCAATTGGAAATGTGGAATTGCTGAGCAGGAGCTCTGGCAAGAGCTACAAGTACCCCATCATAAAGTCCAGGCTATCCACTTTACTGCACAGTAATCTGTTTTACTGCTTGTATTACAGTGACAGAATTGTTTTCTGCAACCTAGTTCAGATTAAGAAACTGGGGGATAAGACACATTAACTTCTGTAATATATATTGCCAGAGCCCTGGCTGGTGTAAAACAGCCTCCTGGGGGAATTCAGCAGAAAGCAAAGGGCAGAAACAGTCCTGGCTGCTGATTTTCAGCTTTAGTCTGAAAAACTGGAGCTCCTTTGGTGCTACAAGCAAAGCCTTAGGTGGTCACTGTAAATCTGCAACCATGCTGTCAGAATCAACACAGCTTCTCCAGCGGAGATTTGGGTTAGTTCATGTATTTTCAGAAAATAAGCTTCATTTGCATTATTTATGAAATGCAAACGCAAGCTCTGCTACAATGTGAGCAGCACAGTCCAAAACCAAGTCCTTAGACCAAGGAGAACACCAAGGAAACCAGGCACTGTGTCACCACCAGCTGTGGCCAGTGGAAACACCAACCTCTGAGTGCCCTGCAGAGCACCAGGCTGCCCTGGGGCTGCAGGGGCGGGGATGGGGCAGGGATTGCCCTCCATGGCCACAGCTGACACTGCAGATTGGCCCCTCCACACCCCAGGGACATGTCCCCCCCTCCAGGGACATGTGCCTGATGCTTCATGTGCTCAGTGTCCCCAGTGTCCCCATAGGGCTGCAGACAGCATCACCTGCACAGCCTGTGGCCCTTCTGCCTCACTGGGGAGAGGAAGGGAAGGGATGGATGTGCTCTGGCAATAATCATCTGGTTTGGTAGCTCTGTTAGCTGCTCAGGAGTATGTTGAAACCTTGGTGGTTTAAAAATTTCTTATTTTGGAAAGATGAGCAAAAATGTGTTCTGGTTTTTCAGCAGGGTAAATCAAGCCTTGCATGCTCACAGTTCCAACAGGCACTGCCACAGAGCAAAACCAGAGGGTTTCCAAATCACTGGAGTCATGCATAAGCTACACCCACTGTGGTGTTAAATGCCCACTCAGTCACAGCAGAGTGTCAAACACACTCTTGGACACTGGTGTTTCACTGCTCCAAGCTCCAGCAGCTCCCACCACGCCCTGTCTGCACCACCCAGCACCTCAGCCAGGGGCACAGGGAGCATCCCAAGCACCCAGAGCACAGGAGGGGAGGCTGGAAACTGGACTTAGAGCAGCTGCAAGCAAGAGATTGTACAAAGAGATTGTTTGGAGGATTTTTCACTAACAGGATGGGATGCTGGGGTACGTTCCTTGAGCTTTTATTGCAGCATCAGTTTCACTACATGGTTGAGACAATAGAAAGATGACAAAAGCTCACATACAACCAGCAGCAGCCAAAGATTTCTTTGTTACAGAGCATTTTTAAAACTTTCTGGCCAATAGCATATTGCTAAAGCTTATAAACAATTGTTCTAGCCAATCACTAAAAGAACACATACACCTGCTGCACACAATGCTTCCTTGTATGCCATCTATTAACAACATGTAATACACTATTATTAAGCTTAAAACCTTCTACTATCCTGCTAAGCATATTTTTCTACAGCCTTAAGGTCTGTCTTAACCAAACTTTAAACCCAAGCTATTGTTTCATGTCCTTGCTTGCTGTACTACTGCAACTTCTTCTACTTTCAGACTTTGCAGCTGCAGCTAGTTCTATGTTTTCTGCTCTTTCTGTTTCTAAAACCTACTTTTACAGCTTTCTAGAAATCATTTTACCTTTACTATTTCCCTCAACAGTCACCTGCAATTCAGCTGTATCGTCCCCCACATCACTGTGTAACAGCATCAGGGAGAGTGAAGCTAAAGCTCCTGCAGAAAGGCAGGAGATGCTCAGCTAATCAGGATAAAAGTCCTCTGCAACATCCCAGGTACAGAGCACACAGCACTGACTTGGAACACTTGGAGAGACAGAGAAGAAGGTGGGCTGGAAAATGAGCAGCTGGAAGGAGGCAGAGGGATCAGAGCAGCATTTCACCTGCTCCAGCACCTCATTTGCCATAAGCTGAACCCCAAGAGGCTCAAGCTCCCCATTGAAATCCCTGTGAGTAACTTGAGGTGCTGCCAGGTGCAGGGTTAATGTGCCTCACTTGGTCATGGTCAGGCACAAAGCATCTCTTCCATATCAAAGGAGGGGACAACATTTTTTTATTGGAAGACACAGCAGCGCTGGCAACAGCTCACAGAGGCATCCACGGAGCCCACAGGTAAATACTTTGGCGCTTTTATTGCAGTGTAATGGGACAGCCAATGGGACAACAGCACTGGGACAAGCAGAGCATTTCTCTCTCTAAATGACTGCTTGCGTTCTGCCCTCCAGGTGCTCCATTTGTGGGTTCTTATATAGGAACTAATATAGGAGCTTTAGAACTATAGGAACTTTGCAGAGCTCATCTCTGTAGGACCAAGTCTGGGTTACAACAGAGTGGATTACAATAGGTACTGACTCAAGCCTCACTTCTACCCTACAAACTTACACAAAGCAACTTTATTTTCATTAGCAACTGTGCTCTTGCACTATAGTGCATTATTAAGGGAAAAATAAAACCATCTATGTAAAAACAAAGATTATTCTCAGAATGTCTTTAATAGACAGGATAAATATTGATGAAGCTTCCTGCAATTGCAGAGTGTGGTTCCTGTCCACCTCCAGCTGAAGATTTAATCAAGGGCAGCCCATGTATTTCATTCAGTCATGAAAGTGATATTGAAATCATAAAAAAGAGCAGAGTTACAAGCACTGCTTTACAACTGATAGGGATGACTGGTGATTTCATTGCTGTCTTAACCAGCTGCCACAATAAACAAGCAGCTACTTCATTTATTATTCTACTCCACACTTAGCCCTGGCTGAAACCCAGACCCAGTTATTTCACACCAGCCTGTTCTCAGGGCTTTTTCCCTGATGCCCATAGAAAGTTTCACAGGTAATCTTCTGATTTCTGGTAGGAGCCCCTCAGGCTCTACCTATGACTTGTCTGCCTAAACAAACATTTGGAAACATGATCAGAAAGTGAATCTGTGGATGGTGGCCATAGAGATGGACACTTGGTGGCTCTGCTCTGGCCCAGAGTGGAGGTTTCTGGCTGCTCTTACAGGGCTGGTGCAGGAGCACTCACCTGCACCGTAGGTCGTGGCCAGCATGATGGACGAGACCCAGGCGATCTCGCTATAGGACGTGCCAAAGAAATCCTGGATTTCTTTGAAGAAGATGGCCAAGCCTTTGGGGAAGGCGTAGGCGAAGCCGATGGAAACGAAGGCGCCGAGCAGAACCATCCATCCCCAGCCGCCGTCCGGCGGGCCGGGGACACGCCCTGCCTCGGCAGGGGCCGGCATGGCCGGGGATGGCTCGGGGAGCCCTGAAACAGAGGGGGCCACAAATAGTTCTGGGCTCAGACCCGGGATGCTGCTCCTCCTTTGGAACCGCTGTCCCGGGATGCTTGCTGCTCCTCTAGACCCCAGTCCTGGCGTGCTGCTCCCCAAAACCCCGCAGTCCTGAGATTCTGATCCCCTGGACCCCCAGTCCCGGTATGCTGCTCCCCTGGACCCCTTCATCCCAAGATACTGCTCCTCCAGACCCCAGTCCTGAGATTCTGTCCCCCTGGACTCCCAATTCTGAGACTCTGGATCCCCAGTCCCAGGATGCTGCTCCCCTGGAACCCCAGTTCCAGGATGCTGCTCCCCAAACCCTCAGTCCTGAAATCCTGCTCCCCTGGACTTCTCAGTTCTGAGACTCTGGACCTGCAGTCCTGGGATGATGCTCCCTTGGACCCCGTGTGCCAGAATACTGCTCCCCACATCTGTAGTCCTGAGATTCTGCTCCTCTGGACCCCCACTCCCGGGAGTCTGCTCCTCTAGACCCCCAGTTCCAGGATGCTGCTTCCCTGGAACCCCAATCCTGAGATTCTGCTCCCCTGAACCCCCAGTCCCAGGATTCTGCTCCCCTGGACCCCCAGTCTCAAGATGCTGCTCCTCCAGACCCCAATCCTGAGATTCTGCTTCCCTGGACCTGCAGTCCTGGGGTGCTGCTCCCTCAGACCCTTTGTCCCAGGATTCTGCTCCCCACATCTGTCAACCTGAGATTCTGCTCTCCTGGACCCCCCAGTCCCAGGATGCTCCTGCCCTGGAACCCCATTCCCAGGATGCTGCTCCTCCAGACCCTCAATCCTGAGATTCTGCTCCCATGGACTCCCAGTCCTGAGACCCTGGACCCCCAGTCCCAGGATGCTGCTCCCCACATCTGTAGTCCTGAGATTCTGCTCCTCTGGACCCCCCAGTCCCACGATTCTGCTCCCCTGGACCCCCAGTCCTGGGATGCTGCTCCCTCGGACCTCTAGTCTCAGGATTCTACTTCTCCAGTCCTCAGTCTTGGAGTGCTGCTCCCTGAAACCCCAATCCCGGGGTGCTGCTCCCCCCGAGCCCCCTGCCCCCCGCACACACCTCGGCTCAGGTGGGTCCCGTGTGCTGCTGCGCCGCCCCTGAGCCGCTGGGGCTGCGCCGGGGCAGCGGACGGGGCAGGAATGCCACGTGTACCGGGGGAAACCTCAAACAGCGGCTGCAACGCGCTGCTCTGCCCCGCCCCGTGCCTGCCGAGCCCGGGGACACCGGCGGGACACGGGTGGGACACTGCAGGGACAATGGCGGGACAATGGCGGGACAATGGTGGCACCCGCGGCCGGAGCGGACCCAGCTGCGGAACGCGGCTCTGCCTGAGCGGGACCGGCTCCGAACCCCCCGGCTGTCACATCCCTCACTCCAGCTCCTGTCCCCTCGCCTTTCCTCGCCCCCAGCCCAGGCAGCAGCACCCCTGACCCCGCGGGCGTTAATTAAACCACCCTCAGTTACTTAAATGCAAATTGTTCTTTTTTACTTCCCTGTGTTTCCATCTACATCCTTCCTCTTTGCCGTACTTTTCCGTTTCCATCTACATGCTTCCTCTTTTCTACCCCAAACCAAGTTGTTCGCTGCTCTCCTGCCCCTGGACCACATCATCATTACAAAAGAAAAAGGAGAGTGATTTTTTACACCCCTGCCCCTGGACCACATCATTGTTATAAAAGAAAAGGAGAGTGATTCTTTACACGGGTAGATGCTGATAGGACAAGAGGGAACAGATTTAAACTGGAAGAAGGGAGATTTAGTTTGGGTGTTGGGAGAAAATTCTTCACAGTGGGTGTGCCAGGGCATTGGCACAGGTTGCCCAGAGAAGCTGTCTCATCCCTGGAAGTGTCCAAGGACAGGTTGGACAGGGCTTGGAGTAACCTGGGATAGGGGAAGGTAGCAGGGGGTTAGAATGGGATGGCCTCTAAGGTCCCTTCCAACCCAATTCAGAATTCTGTGGTTCTGTGATCACTGCAGACTTCTGCCCCCCGTTCATGCTCACCAGTTTGCTGGGTATTCTAGTTTTCACATGGGGCTCTGCTTGGGAAAACATTAAGCAGTGTTTGCTCTGGCTGGGAAGGTGCAGTTTCACCATAGACCTTTTATCTTTCTCAACCTTGCCTCCCCCTGCCTTAGCTAACAGTTAGCCCTGTGTGTGCCCCATTTTTCTACTTGCACCATGAAGCAACTGAGACAGGAAAAAACCAGGGCCTTACTCTGAAGTTTACCTGGCACAGTTAATCTGGAGCTTTGAAATCTCCTCACAACACAACTGTAAGATGCTTTATTACTGCCATTTCTCTCTTCCTATAAAACTGTGTAAACTCAAAACGACCAGACACCTTTACCCTCAGCTGTGGGGTCACAGTGTGATGACTTGGGGAGTTTTATTTTGGTACAGCCCTGGCCAACTTCATGGGCTGTGAGGATACCAGCATTCAGTTGCTTCAGTGTTCTGTTAAAAATCAAAAATAAGGCCAAAATGGAATAAACACACCTAAGACTGAGCTTGGCACATCCTTAGCAGGAGCAGGGAAGGTAGGAGGACACATGGAAAGCTCAGGGAGCAGAGGGATGGAGGAGCAGGTACAGCTTCAGCCATGGAAGCTGCAACAGCTCTCAGCTGAAGATGAGAATTTCCTCCTCCAGAACTACTAAATTGTGTGTCATGCTAAAGAATGGCCCCTGCAGCCAGCCCAGCAGGGCACCTCTGGGTAAACTTTCGCACAAACTCAGAACTGGAGCAGGACAGCAGTTGCAGCAGGTGATATTGGAGGCAAACAAATGATTTCTAAAGATGTCAAATGTGGTGTTTGCACTGCTGCTGCTGCTCTGAGGAGGATCACAAGCAAAGCAGAACAGCCTGAGGGCAGAGGGCGGCAGTGACACTGGAAACCTGGGCTCAAAGGTCAGAAAGGATTTCCTGGCAGTTTGGGAGCCTTGGGCTGCTCTCAGAGCAGCTGCCTGTGCCAGGGCTCCCATCCATGTGGGGAGCAGGCTCTCCCCTGGGACCAGGCTCTGCTTTCTCATCCACCGACAGCAGACACTTCCTGGAGGGCAGGTTTTTTAATTTGCTGGCAAGCAGCAACAAAATTGATTAAAATTGCAAAACACCTTTCCAAATGACTCGTTTCCCTATCACAATATTCCATGTAAATAAGTGCCTGCTATTGTAATTCCCAGTGCTCCAGAGCTGCTCAAAGAAGAGGGGCATGCAGGAGCAAAGCAGAATCTGAAACTCTTCCTCTCCCCCCATCTTCCAATCTTCACAAAGCTTTCTGTGACAGTTCCCAGGTGAGGATTTTCTAATCAAATGAACTCACAGCCTTTACTTATTGAAGCCCAAGGTCTGAGGGGCAATATTTAAAATTAGAGAACCACAGAATGGCTTCAGGGAGCATCCCCCTGGCATGGGCAGGGACACCTTCCAGCAAACCAGATTGTTCCAAGCCCCATCCAACCTGGCCTTGAACATTTCCAGAGATGGGGCAGCCACAGTTTCCCCGAGCAACCTGTGCCAGGGCCTCTTTTCACTTTATCCACATAGTAGAGCACTTAAGTTCCCCCAAAAAAAGTGACTAGTGAGGACAACTTGAGTGGTTTTTCTTGTTTTGGAGAAATTGAAAAAAAAAAAACAGCGTCAGGAGAAAACCTCTGGACCCCCTCAAGAATCAAAAACATTTCTATTTGTCTTCAGTGAACCACTTTGGCACTTGGAAATAATTTCATTCAAAGCCTTTTATGCAAAGCAGTTTGTAGCAGCCAAAGGTAAGAGCTACAACTCTATAACTCCAACAGAGTTTTTCCTTCATGGAGTCTTTGGAAGTCAATTAAAGACTTTAGAAATTGCTTCCACATTACAAAAAAAAAAAAAACAAAAAAACCAAAACCATACCTAGCTCTGCTGCTTGAAAACAGCATCTGGTAAATGCCAGAAGAGGTACCTCTGCACTTCTTTAAAGGGCCTTTAATGGCACACCTCATTTCTTAAACCTGCTCTATTGTCATGTTCCATTTGCTCATAAAGTGCAGCAGCACTGAAATCCAATCCACAGCCAGCTAAAATGGAGCTCCTGAATTAATGGATGAGAATATAGACAGCAATTTTCTGCAAAACCAAAGGGCTGGACCCATGTGATAGCATCACAGGAAGATGAGAATTCCCTTCTCCAGGAGGGAATGGCACATAAATTGGGTGTCATTCTAGAGAACATCCCCTGCATTTGCCTTGTGTGACCTGTCCTAGGAGAGAGACATCACATCCTCAAAAAATAGGCCCATTTATTTGTGCTCCTAATAAAATTCTTAACTTTTTCCAAGGGATCAATCCATACAGATAGAGAGTAACACTCGAGAATAGATTTTAAGTCACCAAAATTCTTGGCTCTGGACTCCAAGCTGATGCCACCACAAAATGCCAGCTGGGGGACAAAGCATCACTTCCCTTCCCAGTAGCACAGAATTACCCTTGTACCTTGTGTTCTCCCCACCTGAGCATGACCAGGCTGATAAAACACATTCCTCTGTGTTCAGCCACAGGACTCCAGCACTCAGGGATTTACCGCTAATATTTCCATGCCTGGGTTTTCAATTAAAGGGAACCAAACTCTGAATGGTGGCTCCTGGGGCACTGAGCAGCAGGAGGGGAGCAGGCAGCACCCAACCAACACGTTCCAAGTGGCATCTGTTGGTCAGACCTGGTCAGGCCACATCCCCTGGCATCTCTTTGGCTATTTGGGAGGGGAGGGAACGTTTAATTTCCATGCAGCCTCTTTACTGCTGTGTGAGAGGTTCTGCTGCAGGCAGAGCCACCAGCCCCTCACCTGGTGATGAGGTGACACTGCACAGAGACAAGGGACATCAGTGCTGGCAGCAAAACCACCTGAGACAATGGCAGAGCCTCCTGGCTTTGTTTTTCACTGAGCAATATGTTTTACAAAGGGGTCGAGGAGAGGCTGAAATAGAAAGTTATGAAATATCAAACTTGCTTTTTGCTAAACCCCAATATTAGTAACAGACAGTAGAGGGATTCATGACATGAAATAATTTTCTCCAGAGCCAGGAAACCTCTCAGACAGCCCCAGCCCTGTGTCTGTGCCATGAAACCAGCTAGGTGCATGAGGCATCACTGCAGGATGTGCTGGTTTCCTGGAGAAATCAGAATAAACCGAGCAATAACATCACTTCTTCTGTTTTTCCCTTGTTGCAGGAGTTTAATCAGCAGCTCAAACGAAAACATTCTTGTTGGTAAAAAGATGGTGACAATTAATCTAGATCTAATAACTGGAATGCTTTCACTGGGGAATTAAAACAAATTATTCCTTTGCTATTGCATCTTTGTCTCATTTACATTTTAATCCCAGAAGGATCTTCCTCTGTTATATTTGGCAAATGGCTGCACAGAAAGGGAAAAACAACATGGTTGAAGTACTCAGAGATGCTGCAAGAATTTAGCTACTAACTTTTATGGCAGAAGTGTGGTTATGCCAAGTCCTAAATGGCTGAAAATGAGGAGAAATACTGCGCTTTTTCCAAACACTGCTGAATGCAGTGCCTGAAGGCATTTAAGATTGTGCACACAAAGACAGGCAAACAAACAGCTGGGGCAGGAGGTTGTGTTGAAGGTGCAATTACACATTAGCCAGAGCAGAGCAGGTCACTCTCTGTACTGAAAATAAAGGGGACTCCACTGGTGACAGGGGGAAACCTCTGCCTTCCCCACCCTGTGCCTCCCCAGGTCCACACTCAAGCCTTATCCTTGCTGTGAGGTTTTAGCACAGGATAAGGAGTCCCTGCATTTTTGCCCAAGGTAAACACTTAATGAATAAAGATTTCTTAGTGTGCCAAAGTAAAACCAGTGTGGATCCCACCTTGTTCCAGCCTGCCTTACCCTCCCAGCCTGCCTGTGATTTCTGGTGGGAGTATTTTTGTGAGGGTTTCCTTACTCCCTTCAGTGAAAAAGAACCAGGTTAGCAAAGATCTGAAACTTAGACAGATCTAATCTGGAGAAATGTGGCACATCCAACTCCTCCACCAGCACCACATCCAAGGCATGGCCCTGAGCAGCTGTGGCACATCTGGCAGCAGGAAACCACTGCGGTCTCCAGCAGACTCCCAAGGAGCTGTCAGCAGGGCAGAAAAAGGATCAGCTGCCTCAAGGCTGCCTGAATAACTCTTCACCACGCTGGAGAGTTTTAGATCTCATTAAAGCCTCATGGTGTCTGAGAGAGGAGAGATGCTGCAGGATCACCCTGCAGAGTGAGCCCCACTCCAGAGCAGCAAAACCTGGGACTGCACAATGCTGACTGAGCCTGAATTGGGGGTCAGTGACCTGGGGACAGGGGGAGGTCACAGCAGTTTCCAAGCAGTGTCTGGAACACCATTGTTTGCAGATCATAGTACTCCTAGCCATTACATAATCCAGGTATTTTCCAAAAAAATTACCCCCACCTCAGCCAAGTTTTAAGATGATGGAGGGATAGTCAATTATAAGTACAGAAAAATATCATAAAGAGGCTTTGGTGTGGGTTTTGGTACCTCACCAAATAAAATTGTAACTCCACAAGGGTGTCTCCTCCTGACATGAGCTTCCCCAGGAAATCTCTCTCTATGACTGCAGTGTTCTGGGAGCAGGAGCTGCTGTTTGCTGCTGCATTTAGGACACCTTTGGTGTGCTCCAAGGACAGGCATGGTGTGAGCAGCAGCCAGTCTCAGCTGGCACCTCACAGTGCTGTCACCAGCGAGCTCTGGGCAGGGCAGGAGGGCAGGTGGGAGGCAGGAGAACAGGATCCAGCCTGCAGCTCCTTGGAACACAACCAGCTCCTCCTGATGGGGTGGAGGAAAGCCAGAAGCTCCTCATTACCCTTCAAATCCAGTAAAACACTGGGATGTGGAAACAAGAGACAGAAACAAACCTGGGAGGAGCTGAGTGCAGACTCACAGGGTGCAGGGAGCTGTGTGACACCTCTGTGCCCTTCACACAGGCTGGTGCAACTCTCAGGATTGCTGGGGGTGAGCCCAGCAGGCTCCTGGCTCTGAATTCCCCTCTGGCAGACCAGCACAGTGCTTTAGCATTAATTTTCAAGGTCTTACACAGAGAGTTCTTAAGGAACTTGCTGAACCTCTGACATTGTACATCCCTGTTACACCACAAGGACAAAAACAGGAGGTTTTTTGGTCCAAGTGCAGTGTTTACTCAAACCTGCTGTAATCCCAAGTTTACAGGCTGGCCAAGAGCCCCCTGAGTTCCACAGAAATGACTCCCTGTAGGATGTGCTCCAAAGAGGCACCTGTTACCTGGGTAAGGTTCACAGGGCACTCCATTGCTTCCTATTCCTGAAGGCCTTTGTGAAAGCCACTTTTCCCAAAATGCTTGAGGCTGAAATTTGCCAGGCTTCCATTGCTCCAGTTCAGCAGGTCAAACTCAGCAGCTGAAAGAGGAAATCCTGGCTCCACTAAAGGTGATGGCAAGGTGCCTGATAACCTCAGTGCAGCCCAGGCTTTACCCAAAAAATTATACTCAATGTTTGTTGAAGCTTTTTTTTTCTATTTACTCTAGTGCAGGCTGTCCTAAACAACTGTTTTTTATATATATTATATATTTTTTAATATATATTTTTTTATATATATATTTATTTATATATGTATATCTCGTGTATATATATCTAATATATTTAATACATATACATTATATATTATACATCATTATGTGTGTATATATATATATATATGTCATATATATATATATATGTTTTATACAGATAGCTGCAGCTTTCCTTAATGCTGTAAAATAAAACCTGGTGTTTGAAGGGATCCCCTGCATTCCTCCAGCCATTCTGGGCAGGCTTTGTTGGTGCTTTCCTCCTTCCTCAACCACAGCATGCAGCTCCACTGGATGCTACAGAATTGCTGTAGAGTTATGCTGCTATAGCTGAAAGGAAGATCAAACTGAGTATTCAATTACTTATGCACTCAAAGGTATTTATTCCCTGAGATGAAAGTCCTAAATCTGTTATTATTGCCATTCCCTCTTCTGTTGCTATTAGCATGCTGCTGCCTTCAGATCTATGGAGATGTCAACACCAGTTACTGGCAGCAAAACTGAAAGATGAGAACATGACAGGGAAATGTTTAGAATTATGAATCACGCTCAAAAACAGATGAGACACTTGATCTCCCTTAATTCTAGAAGAGCACACAGGGATTTTTTCCTCAGATTTATGTTTTTCCATTATCTGTTAGGGATGCTGCAGGGATTTAAAAGCTGAGTGAGGTGGAGAGCAGCAGGTACTGCCTGGGGGACAAACCCCAGAGAGGAAAGGTGCTCTGGGAGCAATGAACACAGGGGTTTGTGACAGGGACAGGACCCCCTTCCCAGCACTGAGCTCTTGGCCCAAAGTCTGGGTGAATATAAATACAATGCTGAAAAGGAAAAGTTTACTTTCTCTACAGCATCTCGTATTTTCCTGCTTGTGCTGCACCCTCCTGTTGTTACAGGTGGCATCTGGGAAAGCCAGGCACTTGCACACACAGTTCTGGTTTATAGTAACAGCTCTGCAGCAGGATGGTGTCAGAAAAGTGTATTTAAAGATGGGAAGATCAGTGATGAAAGCCACAAATCTGATAGTGTCAATACCACAGCCAGCAGTTCCCTTGCTGTCCTCTCCTCTGTTTCCAGCCAGATGTCAGGGGCCCTCACTCAGGGAATGTGGAGAATAAAACACCAGAAATCCCCACCACTCTGAGACATGTGCAGTGTCTGGTGCTCTGTTTCAGACCTGCAGCTTCCAGAGGGCCCTGAGCAGCCACCCTAAGGAAATAATCCCTCTAAATGAATCTCTCTCCGGTGTCTCTGCCTCTGTCAGCCCTTCCCAGCTCCTGACATGAAACCACCAGGGCCAAACAGCAGCCAGAGGACACACAGCCATTGTTTCAGGGGGAAATCAGCATTCAGTGGAGCTGCTTTTACTTCCAGGGATTTTAAATCCAGGGATTGATTCCCCTTGGAGGTGAACCCTTCTGTCCATCTGCAGCAGAGAGCACAGGGAAAGAGCCCAGGGACTCTGCCTCACTGACAGTCTGATCCACTCCAGCCACACCTGAAGAGGCTCTGTCATCCCTCACACCCCTCTGGTCACACACATCTCCTTTCACCTTAATCCATCCCACACCAGCTCCTTTTTTATTGCCATGTAAAACCAGTTTCTAAAGGGTGAGCCTTCTGTGCCCAGAGTGTACCCCTGATCTTTGCAATGGGTGACCCAGGAAGCCTCCAAACCACCCTGTCCTGAAGGTCGGAGGGTACCAAGAGGACCCCTCCATCTACAAATTTTTTTGCAATAGCCTTCCCCAAAGAATGTCAGAGATTTTTTTGGGGAGAATACAGGTTTGGGGAGGTATGAGGTCACTCACACTTGGGTGGCCATTCTTGTGCTCTCCAGTGTTAATCCTTTTACCTTTCACCCTTGCAAAACCAGCCCAGAACCAGCAGGATCTGCTGAGAGCCCAGCAATGCCTGCCAGCAGCTGCACCTCACAGGCACCAGCAGCCTGAACCAGCTGATCTCCACTAACCATTAACAGCAAGATTGACCTGCTGCTCACATCAAAGTGGCAGACTGATAACCTGGAGACATCCCTCAGGGAACACCCATTTGATGATTTCATTATGAGGACAGGACATACCTTCCCACAGCACCAATTTTTGCAGCCAATGTACAGATACCCAGTGAACATTTTAATCTGAAGAAACCAGTGAATGTATTTGTTCTTTTAGAAAGATTCTACAGAGAAAAGTCTAAAACATCATCCCTTACTTATTTGAAGCAAGATTTTAGCAACAGATTTAGGGAAAAACCATATTTCAGTGTTGTCTCAAGATATACATGCACACATTCCATGTCTGTACATCAGCAAAACTTGGGGTTTGAGTTTCAGTGGTTTCTCTGCAATCATGAGTACAAGTCACACACTTTTTGTTTCAAAAGGAAAGACAAGAATAGGAGCAGAACAAAAGACTAAATATACTGAAGTAACTGCCCAGACTCAAATAATTCCAAGCCTCCACTCACCCACTCCTAGCAAGATTTCTGATGAAATAATAATTGATGGCTTCATATATGTTGGCAATAAAAAGCTCAGCACTACTGGTTTTCTCAATTTTGCCAATATGTGTCATCAGAAAACAGAAAGTCAGACTTAGAGCTTCCCAGGAACTTTCTCAAAGAAATGCATTCTACCCTTTTGGTGTAGAGCTCAGTGCTTCTCTTTCCAAAGGAAGATCCAGCCTTGCTTCACTTACCTCCTCCGTAGGTGGTGGCGCACATGATGGATGTTGTCCAGGCAATCTGGCTGTAGGAGATGTTGAAGAAAGCCTGGATCTCTTTAAAGTAGACTGTGAAAGCTTTGGGGAAGGTAAATGCAAACCCAATGGAGATGGAGGCTCCAAACACCACGGCCCAGCCCCATCCTCCATCGGGGGGGACATAGCCCAGGTCTGACAGCACTGGAGGAGCCATGGTCAGGGCAGGTTCCAGAGCAAACCCTGCTTCCCAGTGTCCTGCAGGGCAGAGGAGAGGTGTGTTGTACACATTGCTCATAACATGTGGTCAGGCATCATTTTAAAGCAAATTAAAATGATTTAGAGGTACAGAGAATCACCTGCTCTTGAAGCCTCAATCCTTTTGCTGCCTTTTAACAGTTGTACTGTTCAATTCTAGCACAACCAAGATCACCCTTCCCTCTGCAATAACCCTGTCCAGCTCTTCCACCTGCATTTTAAATACATACCCTCAAAATGCTCCTATGGCCCCCATGTCCAGGAGCAGAGCTCCGTCCCAGGTGAAGTCAGTGCCTCCACTTTGTGCTCTGTGCCACGTCCAGCCTGTGGCTCTGTGTCCCACCTTGGGAGATGGCTCCTGGAGGTCACTCCTGTCACAGTCCCTCTGGAGAGATCCCAGTGCTGTGGTTGTACCTTTTTCAGGGTGAATCCTTCATTGTGTATTTCTCAGACATGGGTGGAATCCTTATGATTTCAGGTGATTCCTGCTGGAAAGAACAATCCCCATCATGTACGCAGCAGGTGAGCAGCCCCAGAGTGGGCCCAGCTCCCCTGTTCTGCAGGGCCACAGGGCTCTTCTGGCTGTTGCTTCCCTCAAACCACAACCAGACTGAGAAACTGCTTGCAAAGGGGCTGAGGTTCCTTCCTGCTTATGGGCAGCAATTCCACTCGTGCCTGGTGCCTGCCAGGTTAGCAGATTATGCTCAGGAACAGCCCAGATCAAAGAGGGCATTCACTCATTTGCATTCTTCCCATTTTCCCTGGTCATTAAAATAAAATGAGGATAAAAAAGAAAAATAAATAAAACATAGATGTCTTTTCTGTCAATCAGGGATGAGTTTTGGAATCCCTTTGCAAAATAGTCAGACCTCCATTGAAAACTTTGTCCTGTCCTGAATGACAATCACTGATTTTTGTTCTTGCCATAGCTTCTCTTCACTCTCTTTTTTTACTACAGACCAAGACCACTCATCTCCACTTATTTTTAATTGAAGGAAATTTATGTAAGCCCAAGTTCAGTGCTCTAGAGGCCCTCAAAGGGTGAGAGGTTACACTGGAAGAGGATCTCCACCCCTGCTCCATCCTCACCCTCATCCCTGGGCGTCCTCTCCCAGCCTCTGTGGGTGAGGAGCCCTGGTCAGACCCAGCCTAACAGGGATTGATCCACTGAGAGCCACGAGAAGATTCACTGCCATTTGCACACAATCCCAGAATGGTTTGGGTTGGAAGGGAGCTTAAAGGTCATCCAGCTCCAACCCCTTCACAACGATTTCACTAGAACATGAGAAGAACTTGACTGTAACTGGAAAAATTGCTAGCCCAAAATGCTAATATTTAATAAATCCACTCTAATTTCTATCTGGATAATATCCAGGATTGCAAGTTGTTGGGTTTCCTGAGATTTCTTTGCTATATCAAGAGGTGACCAACTAAGTCTTTTACAATGAAATTATAAATAATAAGGAAAATGTTGCATTACACTGTGAAGGATGCTATGTTTTAATTTCAGGATCAGCGAGATTGTACTTGCAAAGTTTCTCTTGCTCTGATATTAGGTAATAAAGTGGTCTGATAGGTATTCATGAAACATTTTTTTCCCTTACAGTATATGGAACATTCTGATGCAGAGTTTGTTATAGCCCATCATCTAAGCCTTTCCATAAAGGGAAATAATTTTCTTTTTAGAACTACATTAACTCAACTTCATTACTGTGGGGTGAGATTTTAAAAGGAAAATCCAAGTTAAAAAGTAATAGTGGTGATGTTGGAATGCCTGTCTGTTGATGTTTAAGAGATCTTATTATTCATCAAATTGCATTTCACTGCACTGCTTCTTTCATTCATGGTTATTCTACCCAGTTTAGGCCATTCAAATATTATGGAGAATACCAAGCTCCTAAAAATATTGACATATACTAGTGCTTCTGAAATTAGGCAAAATAAAACTGATTAAGGGGTGGTTAGAGTGAGGACATGTTTCCCTATTTAACATTATGTTTGCCATTCAAATTTAGGATATGCAAAATTCTCAGGCCCTTCAATTTCAAATTTTTTGGTAGTCCTTTAAAAAAGTTAAACCTGAACATTATAAATGGGATTTAAAAGGCTATTTTTTATTACCACCAATTCTAAAACTGTGACTAATCATACACCACCTTTAGAAGTCTTACATGATGAATATATTTGTGCATTTAATTTGATTTTTTTGTTTAATGAGAAATATATTGAGAAGACATTAGCATAAAATCAGACCATGGTATCAGATCATTGTCAAGCTTTTCTATATCAAGGCAAATAAATACAGTAAACCAAAGAGAGAAACCAAAGTTAAATGAAAATGTAGTGTACAGTCAAAAATAAAAATCACACCAGCTGGCTCTTACTTCTCCAACTCTAAAACAAGGCTTCTAGAGGAAGATTTAGGGGAATCCAATTTTGGGATTATGAAATTTGGGATTATTTTTAGAGGGTTTAATAGCCTGAGCAATCAGCAGGCAGTGATGTGATACAGTCCCAGTCTCCCCTCATTTCTCCTTTGACATCCCCTGAGGTTTGTGAGACATCAGCACCAAGGAGGGCCCAGGACCATTCTCCCACAGGCATTACCCCTTCTGTTAACACCTCTTAACCACAACTTTTTCATTTTGAAGAAAGAGTTGTCTGTCTGGCACAAATTTACTGGTCAGCTCTCTCACTTTGTCCCAATTTCCTTTTTGTGAAGTTAAAGTCTGGATATTCTATTTCTACACTTAGCACTCCCTCCAGGCTTCCTGCTTAATTTCTGACAGTTTATTTAGACTTATTCTTTAGACAGGTATTCTGGATCTTTTCTCCGCTATCATTCAACCCTCTTCAAGAATCTCTCTGAGGCCACTAGCAACAACTTGGAAATAAAGGAATTCCAGCTCTCTTGCACAATCAAGGCCCTTACATCTCAATCCAGTTGACATTTACCATCCTCTTTCCTTGATTTATTGCACCAACAAATACAATCACAACCTTCATTCAGTAACCCAGATCAACTGGGGCCATTCTTGGACTGTGCAATTTGCTACAGCGCTCGTTTTACTTGGTAGGGGCTGGGTTTTCTTGCTAGATGACAGCACCTTGAAAAATCAAACCTGAGTCTAATGAAGCTTCACCTGCTGATCCAAGGGCTCCATGGGGCCAAGATTCCCTCAACCCCAGCACAGCATCACACACAAACACTCACTGACCACTGGGCTGCTCCCTCTCCGGCTCGGACGCCGTCCCTCTCCGTCCCTGGCTCCTCTGGGAGCAACCTGCTGCCTTTTAAAGCCATCTGCTGACCTTGTCCCCCACCCCAGAGGAGATCAAAGGTTCTACTCTCACTTGGAACAACCTCTGCCACCTGTTGGACCCAAAGGCTGCTGTATCTCACATTAACTCCTCTTGAATGGGGGTGGCCCTCCACAGCAAACTCTCCATCCGCTGTGCTTGGAATGCTGGCATGTCTCAGCTGCCTGTGGATGTTGATGAATTATTTGTCAGATATCGGTTTTCCTTGTACATATTAACTTATTCTTTCTTTAAAATGTATTTTTGCAGGCTCTGCTCCCACTCTGCTCCAGGGAAATTTGCATATGGAGGTCTTTGCCCATCCTGCTATGGGCGTTTTACCCCTCTGCCCAAAGTTCCCTGCATGACTTCTGGGTCACCCAAAATCCTCCAAAAGATTGGTTTTGATCACCCAATAAATGAAGGAGTTGGCAAGACACAGCAACCCTTATCCAGGGGTAAATATCACCCTGGAGTGAGGGGAACAGATACAGAAAATTCCTGAATTTTTTACCAGTAACCAAGCAGTTGACTAGGACTATTAAATGAGCAATGTCCATGCTTTGTAAAGGTTAATGTAACCCAGTTTCAGCAGGAATGTTTCCACCAGACTTATGTTGCAAATCCCCATTTGGGGGATTTAAAACATTCCCCTGCGGTGTTTATAATCCCAATGCTGCAACACGCTACTGAAGCACAAAAGAAAAATAGGAAAAATATTGATTTTAGGTGGGCCAGGGAACTGTTTTCAGCCAATCTGAGTAGAAAATTAATCAGAAAGGTAAATGGAGATAGGAAAATGATACATCCCAGTTAACTTTGCCAGTCAGCATCTCCTGTAGCCTGTATTTCCTGTAGCCACATGGAGTTGTCTACACTCTTCCATAGCAGATATATCTTCCTTGCAAGGACACAATTAGTGTCCAAACCCACACACAAGTTCCCAGTTTGCATCAGCACAAAAGGCTGCAAATGGTGCTCTCCCAGCCAGCTCAGATGTTCTTCTCACAACACAGGACACACAATACACATCTCCCATTTTAAAAGATTTTTCTACCAGGCACTTGTAACAGCTTGATAAAAAAAGTCTCCAAGGCTCAAAAGACAGCAAGATAAATTCTGGGGAGAAATTCATTGAGGGCTATTAAACACAGAGATGTCACCTCTGGCATTGCAGATGGCAAATTGCTGGAGCTTGGGGAGTATTGACAGGCACTCCACGCTTGTCTCCCCAGGCACTCACCATTAGCTCAGAGTCAAGGAACAAATTCCAATTGCACGTTCCTTGGGCTGATCGATCTCGTGGTCCTGCTCTTTCTGCCTCACCAGCCATGGCTCCTACCAGTTATTCTCTCTAAAAATGTTTCACAGCCAGAAATCTAACAAGCATACCTGGTGCCTTTTCTGTCTTCTGAAATGAGTAAATCCTTGAAGGCAGTTGTGGGTGCTGTGGGGATTTGTTGCAGGTTGCTGGAGGTGCATGTGGTCCTCTGGGAGGGCACCAGGAGCTGCCTGTGGAGGAGAATGCAACCACTCCAGACTTGGAGTTCATGGGAGTCATTCATTCCTAAAGGTGTGGTGTTGGAAGAATGCTACTGTAAAATAGAATGGCATTGCAAGAGATGAAATTCCTCTAGACTTTCAGAATTAACTCACTCTACACTTCCAAAGATGTACTTTCTGTTTTGCTTGTGGATACCCAGCAGTTCCCTTGACACTGAGCCATTTTAGACTGGTGCTTTACCAAATCAAAACATGGATTTGCCTTTGTTAGATATTGTCCCTCCTTCCATCTCTGTGTTAACAGCAACTGCGTGATTTATAGAGGTTTTTGCTGATAGTTACTGGCTGTGACCATTTCTAGTGCACTTCAGACACAATAGCAACTCACACTATTGAGACTGCTCTTCAAAATCACTTCAGAAAATCTTGGACACCTCCCTTGTGGCTGAGATGGACAAAAGCAGCAGAAACTCTACTATTTCAAAACATATGAAAAATTGAACTTAAAAGACTAATCCAACTGCTCTTCTTAACACTTCCTCTCCATACACTAGCTTTGATATAAAATGTGGCATAACTTTTACTTAAAATGTAAATGTTCAGAATAAAAACAATTTCAGCACTTAATTTATTGGCTGTTGGAGACTGTTAATTTGATATTCACCAATTATTCCTGCCCCTGAACTTTTCAGAATCTATAAAGAAATCTGTTACTGAAGGAACAGGAACTGAATCAATCTGGAAGGGTTTAAGGTAATTCAGAATTTACCTGCAAATCTTTTTCTGCAACTGATGTGTCACACAACATCCTGACTTCAAAATAATTGATCTAATGGAGTTTAGAACTGAGTTCTTAGATAATGAAAAATTAGATATTTATCATTAAACAAAAGGATGAAAAGCTGGCACAAAGTGAGCCTACAGTTCACAGTCCTTACAAGTTGTGTGACAGTGAGGGCTGCAAAGCAGAGGTCATGTACACATCCTAAGGAGACAGAGGGCATTCCTTAAAACAGATAGATTTGGTGCCATTTAGGTTGATGTTTTACAGGTATGTTTTCATTGCTAGCACTCAGTGACACTTAAAGGTCTAAACAGGCACATAGCATGGTAAATTGTGGAGCTGATCTGTTAAAAGACAGCAGCCTGAGGTCATTTGGGCACAACCTCCAGCCCTGTTACCCTGGAGTGCCTTTGGGACCAGGCTGTGCCCTGGCTCACAGCCACAGAGAGAGGGAGGGCAGAGGAGAAAGCTGTGACACACTTGTATGAATTACACAGAGGTCCCTCCATGATGGCAAGGTCTCCCCATCATCCAGGTACTACAAAGAGTAGGGCATAATGCTTCACCTATTTTCCTTTTGTTCCTCTTCAGGAAGATCTAGGCCTTCTTCAGTCAAAGCTTGTGACATGCAGGAATACAGCAAAATCCTTCAAAAAGTCAAACCCAGCACTTTTTCCATGAGGAAATACAATATTCAGGATTCTGTCCATGTGCTTGATCACTCTCACTGTCTGCTTACTGCCTCCCAACTCCTCAGATGGAGGTTGCTTTAAATTGCATTTTTTAGAGGGTCAAAGAGACCTCCCCCAGCACCTTCTGAAAGAGAAAGCTGACAAATGCCTTTGTTGTACTTCAGAAATTCCTCTTGGAGAGATGCTAGAAATCAGCTGGTTTTGCTGCACCTAAACTTGATCACATAATCTTTGTACAAGTTAATAAATACCTGCCTCTTAGAGTACCTATTTATACCATTATTTGTGTAAAACACAAAAACCAGCAGGGAGGCACAGGGACCTTAGTGAGATATTAAGAAATGGGGGAGGTTCCAGCTTTGCTGGTCTCACTCTTCCATCTTTGAGAGGCCCAGGGGGGAGAACATGTGCAGAGAGATAAGGAGAAATCAACATCTGGATGGTTATTTCCCCACCTCTTGGCTGCACACGAGTGCCAAGCTGGCAGATATTCCCCTGCATGCAGCATGCACTGCACAGCTCTGGGGCACAAACACAGTGGATAAATTCATTTAATTAATGCTGTTTTGCTTTAGGGGGTGTGCAGGGGTTTGTGTGTTTCTGTCCTTCAGCAGAAGCTTCTAAAATAACTCGCTTCTAAAAGGAAGTCTCTGAAAGAAAAAAAATGCCCAGCAGATAATTCCATCCCCAACCTGCACACAGGAAGAACCTCTCAAGGGCTCAGCTACTTCTCTCTTCAAAAAAATACACTGGAATTTACTTTAGTATCCAAAGAAGGAAAATCCTTATTGACCCTTAGAAGAGTATAATCACTTGCAAGCCTGTGTCTCCCCAGCCCCCTCAGTTAGCTGCTCACCCTCTTTGCACCTGAGCAGGTTAACCTGACCCTGCCAAGTCATCCTCCTCTGTTACAGCATTGGCATTGTAGCACTGAAAGGATTTCACAAGAGCTCCACAGGAACTTGGGGCACTGGGGGACAACCCAGGTATCTGCTCTTTGCCATGACAGCAGAAGAGAAATTAGGGAATCAAAGAGCATGGTTGAAACACTCCTGTCCCTCTCTTGTTCTGATCCTGCTCCCATCTCCAGTGTATTTCCTGCTTATGCAGGAACTGAATTCCTTTTTCCCTCACACAAGTGTCTTGCCCCTTTTACCCAATTTCCTGTTCACCAGCTTGCATCACTTTAGACCCTGAAGGAAGTGATCCTTTAATATCAACCAGCTCTCTTGGACTCCTGTTCCCTGCAGGGCCTGTTCCTATGGGATTGCTCCAAGATCCCTGAAGAGGCTGCATGGAGAAAACCTCACGCTCTTGTGCTCAAACACCCACAGCAGGTCAGACTGACCAGACTGCCCTGAGCAGAGCCCTAAGTCTTGACTCACTCATCACCCACCTCAAGACACACTTTGAAACATCCCAAGTGCTGCCCCCAGATCCACAGTGCCTCCCTGGCCTGGCTTTCCCAGAGTGCAGCCTCCAGAGCACCATCCCAGGCACAGGAGCCATCACAGCCCTGCAGTCAGAGCAGGATCAGAGCCCCTGATGCACAGAGACAGTGCCTGCAGAACCTGACAATGGCAGCACTAGAGAATCAGCACAATGTCCCCAGCAAGAGAATCCCACGGTGTTTTCCCAGGCTGCCATGACTTGGCATCTCCTCTGGTCATGAGAGCCTCTGGAAGGGAACAAAGGCGCTCAGCCAACCAGTACCATGTACAAGCAGTTCTGCTGCAACCATCACTGCAGCAGTTTTGCTTTGCTTTGATAGCCAGGGGCCTCCAGTTCTCAGCTCTGCAGCAAGGGTGCTGGGAAATTCAGTGCAAAGGGGTTGGGGTTTCCCAATACAGTGTTCTCAGGCTGGAAAGCCCCACTTGACACTCCTGCTGGAATGCCAACTGCAGCCAAAGGCATGGAGAAAGGGAAGGCAAAGACCACGATGCCTGTATGTAAACAAACCAGAAGTTACACCTGAACAGCCACAAGGAATGAGACAAAAGAACAAAGCACCTTCCACATTAAAAAAAAAAAAAATGACATTACACACAGGTGAGGCACAACTCCAGAAATAGAAGAACTGAACAAACATCAAAAGTACATCAGATTAATTTTCAGAAATTTACTAAAATGCACACAGATTTGCCACAAAAACAGTTAAACTCCACTGTATTTCAACAATAGGTTTATTTTAAGAAACATAACATGACATTAAGTAAAAATGCAAAATTGTGCAATTATGGCAAAATGTTTAAAAATCCACACATTTGCCCTCATAGGACTACAGTACTTCTTACTAACATACCTGAGCACTGAATGTTGGATGTCACTTCTCAACAGCCTCGCAAACAGGGAGCTCTTGGATCTCTTGTAGAACATACACACACTGCATGTCTGGTGCACCAAAACTGCTCTGAGTTATTCTAAATTTCATTGATGGAAGCAAGTGGAAATTACAAAATGTTTCCTTCTAAAGTAACTAATAATTTTGGAAGAGATTTACACTCACCTAAGTTCTTACAACACTAGAAATTCATTTCATAAAGGGAAATAAACAAATGCAAAAAAAAAACAAATTCCAAATGAGCAAAATGTACAGATCACTGTTCAATATTATCAGTACCTTTGGTGCAATTATTTTTTTTTGTGCTGTGCAAGTTTACTTAAGCCTGACTCTAAAGCAAAACTTTACCAGGAATCTGACTTTCAGCATAACGTAGAAGCATTTAAGAATTGGCAAAATGTCACAGCTACATTACTGTCTCAACAAACTCCTCATGCAAAAGATTTAGTATATTCTACTCCCACAGCAATTTCCAGGATTTAGCTTTCAAACACACGACAGACTTGGATCACACCCTCAGTTTGAATGGTTAAACAGAATGGAGATCTTCGTACTTTAGTGCAGATAAACAAAATTAACAAACCTACTGCAGAATTAACCACAGCATATTGTACTTCTATACATCACATGACCAGTCAACTGCTAACTCAATTCTATTTCATAGTTTCAAGTAATATATTGAAATTTGTTCTACTAAATAAATATAGATTGTCAAAAAGCAGCAAGAAATCTTGTAAATAGTCAACCAAGCTAAAAAAAAAAAAAAAAAAAAAAAAAGAAACACAAACAAAGAAACAAGGAAAAAGTTACATAACACTTTGCAAAAAAAAAAATGGTTTTCCACACAAATGCAACACTGTTAGGGAGGGTGCTTCAGAAAGCTTGCAGCTAGAGCCTACAACAGCGCAAAGAGAGCTAGCCAAGGACTAAGGATCATTAGTTAAACATTAAATTAGATGTACTTTTCAGAAAACCCCTTATTCCTGGCTATGCATATAGATAAAACTACCCAGAGGAAGAAAACTAAACAAAGAAACAATACACCTCAACACTGTTGGAAAATGCAGTCTTAGCAAGAATTGCCAAATTCAGGAAAAAAACCAAAATGCAGGTGCTCGCATTGGAAGAAGAGTTTGGTGAGTCTCTGGAAGATGAGGTATGTAATGCAAAGAGGCATTTTTATTTTGCCTTTCATTTCACAGTTTTTTGTTTGTTTTTGCCTCTCAAACATTTTGTGCAAGAATTAATAAATAGAACCAGGCGAGTATTTTCATGTGTTAGGAAGATTCCATTTGGGAACAGGAAGACCACGTAGTAAACAAACATTATCCAAATCCTCAGCCATGCCAGGGGGATAAACAATGAGCTAAATATTTGGCTGACTGAAATATCAGCTGCTAAGCCAGATAATGGTAAGCACTTTCAGGCAGTGATGGCCAGTGCCATGTCCAGTTAACTGGTTTACTCAGGTCAACAGGAAAAACAGCAAAGAGTAAGATAACTTAAAGCTCTGCAAAAAGTAGAGCTGTAAGAAACCTGGTAAATTACAGCTGATGCAAGTTTTAGGAGCCCTCTTTTCCCTTTTAAATCCAATTTTTACTACTGAAGTAGAGGCTGAAGGTCGAAGTTATTTACTTTTTAAAAATAAGTTAAATGTTAAATACATAAAGACAAGTGTTGCAATATATTCCTTACTCTGTATTTCCCCTAAGATCATTTAAGCCATGGATGCTTATTGTCAATTTTGCTTTAATACACTGGATAATGCTGACAGCTCAGTAGTGCAACTTTTCACATTATAGATCAGAAGGAAAGAGAAGAGAGTTGGGGGCTTGACTGCAAAGAGAAAAGAAAAACAACTCGCAAAGTTAAACCACACTTTTCCAAATCACCAGAGCACATGCCAACTCTGCACATAGCACTGTACTGTAGTGGAGACAGAATGAACACTCCACACAAAGAGCAAAATGAAAGAGAATCAGTATTATTAAGGCCATATCCTGTCACCATTCTGTGCAAGAACACCACTGCAGTAAAAATGTTATGTTAGAAAAGAATCTGATGACAGGACAGGGCCTGAAGACAGACACACACTCCATGGAAAATAACAGGCTGTCTTAAACAGTAGCAGAAGGCTGGCCCAGTTCAGACAAACAAGTATTAAAAATGTACTAGCACCATCAACTTTTGGGTTAAAGCCCTTTACGGGGTGAAAAAAAAGCTTTAATCAGTGTTAAAAAAAAAAAAAAAAGTTTTTACAGCACTACACCTATGTGGCAAAAAACAGGTTTGGGGGTATTTTCCCCGCTATCATTAAGCTCAATCTCAACAAAAATCCACAGACAGGAACTGGTACAACAATATGAACAGGCCTCCATCCGGGGCAAGGTACTCCACAATCCAATTCTGACTTGAGTTTTTCTCCCAAATTGCAGTGCACAAACAACATCACAAACATCTTAGCAGACTTCAAAAAACAGTACAAAAAGAAGAGATCATTATGAATCAGGATCTACCATTCCTTTCTATGTACTTTCAATCTAAATTAAAAAAAAAAAAAAAAGCAACAAAACTTAGTGATATTGCCTCAAATTTTACCCGTATTAAAAAAAAAGAGAAAAAGAAGAAAAGTCACTTCAACACATCTTGGACATCCTTAACTATTAATGCTAGATTTTCTTTCACTGTAGTGCATAGTTATCCTGGCTCTTCCACTTAATTTGCTTTTACCACAAAAAAAACCTTTAGTATGACATGATTAAGTGTATACCAGAAAAAAAATGCTGATAATTGCACTTTGTAACCTCCTTCTCATTTCCCAGGAAAATACCAGTGAATATGAAACTGAACCAACAAGTCCCTCCCCGGACTGCAACCTTTAAAGAGCACCCATCCCCATATACAAAAAACTGTCTGTTTCATCTTACAATAAATACTGACAGAATTTCTTTGTTTTCTTTTAAGACATGTTTTCTCTAGCATCAAATTACCACTGAAATCACTAAGGCCTGTTACTGAAAAAAAAAAAAAACCCAAAAAAAAAAAAAAGAATTTAAATAACTTTCTGAAGACACTGCGGATACAATTTAGCAACAACACATTCAAAATGCCGGCCTAAATCCCAGAGCCTGTCTGGAGTCTCGTAGACTTTCTGCCACTGGTCAGTGACCTCATCGTACTGGTAGAGTGAATTCTTCCTGCTGGTTCTGAAAACGTGCTCTTCAACAGTGACTTGAGTAGCTCTGACAAAGAGATGGAGTTTGTTTTTGAGGAGAACCAGTTTGATGTAGGGATTGATGGACTGGTCACAGGGGAAGTCTTTCTTTCGAGTCCACTTGTTCTGCTCGATGTCGTAGGCCTCGACGGTGAACATGCGCTGGTGGTTCCCGCAGGTGCCCGCGATGTAATAGATGGAGTCGTTGTACACTGTGGCCAAGCCTTGGATTCTAGGCACAGTCATTGGGGTCAGGAATCCCCAGTAATCCTTCTGAGGGTCATAGCAAAGGAAGAACTCCCCTGGAGAGAGAGGGAAAATAAAACATAGCTCATGCTTTGTTTCCAGACAACAGTTCTGCGGTAATTGAGCTCTCAGGTATGTCCTTCCACAGACAGAACACTCTCAGTTTTGTAAAGCTTGGATCCCAAAACCAACACCCCAGCACCATCAGCTGCTCTCCTTTTAATGCCTTACAAAAAGATTAATAGCATCACTAAAACCTACTTTGAATTTCTGATTCAGCTGAAGCAGAGAGACTTTGAAACATATTTTACACAGAAATATGTGCAAACAGATATTACAGTTTACGCAGTGTCTAGGTATCCTAGAAAGAAACACCTTTTACACAGTTTCCAGGTATCCTAGAAAGAACCACATTTTACACAATTCCTAGGTATCCTAAAAAGAAACACCTTTTACACAGTTTCCAGGTATCCTAGAAAGAAACACATTTTGCACAGTTTCTACGTATCCTGTATCATTTCTAAACCATGCTTTTTAATTTGAGAAAAAACCTTTCAAGATTCCAGTCTTGAAATATCTGAAGTACATTTGTTTCACCCTGTAACATCTTCACAATGTGTCATCTGCAGATGGGGAGTCTCACAATGATTTGCTCAGGTTTAGCAGCTTTCAAACCCTGAATTCTGTCTTATTCTGCACTCAGATTTTGGAGCTACTGTATCAGGTGGCTGGGTTACACATTCAGGCTGATGTGCTGAAATGGAGGCCAGGTGAGAACCTGCATGAAGCTACTGATTCATGGTTTGTGGTTAGGTTATAAAACACTTCTGCTGCTCAGTGCACAGAGCAGCAGCTACAGACTGCAGATAAAGGAAGTTCAGGTGACCAAAAACTCATGCTCTGTATATTTAATGAAAAGAACATGGATAAAGACTTCCTTGACTTTTGTAAAGTCCAGTGGGAGAAAGGCAATAGCAGCAGAATTAATCATACATGATTTCACATGGCTATCTCAAGAATTTTAACCAAGCTGTTGTGTGACCAAACACCTCCAGAATAACAAAGAATGCAGAAGTGAGACAGTAAAATTGGTGGAACAGAGTTTAAGTCTTACAGATAACACTAATTTTGATTATCTAGTTTTGTTCCACAGTGCAATCTCCTGTGACTGACCCCAGCATTCCATAGGCATTTTCACACTCTCATTGATTCGTATTGACTATTTCTAACACAGGAGTTTTCCCTAGAAAAATTACTAAAAGCTGACCTCTTTGTACTACAGCACAGCTCAATGTAGTTTTTTCTAGCCACCCATAACACCACTCTTTAGAATTTGCTGGTTAGCACAGGAAGCAGCTTATTTGTGTGAGCAGTCAGTTGTCACTTAAAGCACTGAAGCACAGAATCAGAGCAGCTAAAACTTGTGAACAAGGTGCACTCTTGTTCTATAGGATATAATATCATCCACCTTTTATCAGTTCTAAGAAACACTAAAAGAACAAATACTAAGTTCAGTATTCTTCAGCATTCCTTTCTAAACACCTAAAGCAGACACCTGACCCAACAGAGATTTAAAGAACTTTTCAGCACAACAGAACTAATTAAGGCCACAACCAACAAGAGTAGAACATGATACAGAAACAATGGAAGAAGAAAACTGCAAGTCACATGGAAGATCATGAATGCAAAGTCAAGAAATAATGTTAACTTCTTCAGGTAAATAATAAAGATTTTACAGTATTCTCTGTTTTTCTCTGTGATCCAGCTTTGTATGGAAGTGACCCAAGAAGGAGCTGGTGTGCATCTGAGACCCCAGCTCTTGCAGGTGTTTACAGAGGTGGCCCTCAGCAAAGCAAAACTGGGACACCTCCCCCTCCTTCCTTCTTTCCCACTTTGTGGGTCTCTTACCACAGCCTCAGAGCAGCCTCAGCACTTTTCAGTGTGCACTGAGTGTAAAGGCAGTACTGTAATTACTGACCAAAGGAACAGAGTTAGCTAAGAGAGGTGCTTTATCTCCTTCCAGTTTCTAACATGACTTCAGAAAGTGGGGTAGGACAGGACATGAAGGCTTAGAAGTCATTAATCAACTTTTACAAGTCACTAAGAATAAGACACCAGGAATTTTCTCAGCTTTAGCTAAGTAAAATGCAAAGTGCTTTTTTATAGGTCAGTATTTTTTCTTCAATGTTGGTGCATTTCATCCAGGTAAAGATTTAATGAAGAATTTTCAGAGTTAATTTAAACACAGAATACCACCAAAAATGCCATCTTTGCAATAACTCAGCACTACACCTTAGTGACACATTCCCAGGGCACGAGGATTCAAACACCAACCTCCCTCTTCCTAGTTCCCCCCCTCTTCCCAAGGGATTTTTCCAAATTGCTAAAGAAAACACAGTCAGTCAGAATGAACAATCCCCACTTCCAATAAAGCACCAGAGAGGCAGTCACACCACCTTACCCTGTAAAACATAGATGTTATCCTTGTACTCCACAGCGCTGTGGAACTCCATGGCCACGGGCATGGGGCACACGGCCGTCCAGCAGTTCTCCCGGCTGTCGTAGCACTCCACAGACTTGAGGGAGTTCCTCCCATCTCCTTCATACACTCTGCCCCCGATGGCGTAGAGCTTCCCACAGCAGTGAACCAGCTTGCAGCCTATCCTGGCCCGCAGCAGGGGAGCCTTGGGAATCCACCTATTGCCAGAGTGATCGTACATCCAAAAGTCACTCTCGGCCCGGTGGTCGATGGAGACCTCGCTGCTGCTGGGCCTGTACCCGCCCGCGATGTAAATGTCGTTGTCAGGAGACACCAGAATTCCCACCTCCCTCAAGTCATTGGGTGGCTTGCATAGTTTGAACACTCTCCCTGTGACCGAATCTAAACAAGGCACTGTTTGCTTCTTTCCTGAGTGTTTGTGGGCAGCATCGAAGCAGATGATCATTTCGGACGCGGTCATCCCGAGCCGCTGCGTGTAGCCATTGGCACTGGGCTGTCCCTTTTGTACACAGCTTTTGGCCATCGCCTGTGCAAACGCGGGAGGGATTTTCTCTAAAAAGGTCTCGTCCAACAGAGGCATACGGATGCATTTGGCAAATATTTCTGGAAGGTGCGCTTCTCTCTTATTTTGTTCGTGCTCAAACCACCTTATAATGCTCTCATAAACGTGTTCTTCCTTATCTACATTTAAATCATCACTGTTGAGGATACTTATCAGTTGGTCTTTTCTCAACTGAAGAAACTCTTGCTCTTTGGTGACACTCAGGAACTTCTTGCGAATGTAGTCTTGCGACCTGTCCTTGAGTTCCTGATGACCATAGTGATCAGCAAAGATGAACACCCCGATGGAGTTCTGTGGGTCCAAGTGACTGATCATGTATTTAGCACACTGGTCTTGGATGGAAGGGATCTGGAAGATACTGGCTGCAGTGAACAAAGCTTGAACGTTGGCCTCTGTCAGCACTACTCTGGAGGTATATGCATAGTTCAACACTAAATGCATCGACTCTGCCTCGACGCCAACGATCCGAACTTCCTTCTGCGTGCTCTCGGTAAGGCCGCTCGTGAACATCGATCTGCAAGGCACAAACACCCAGCACCTTGGCTGCAGTTACCTTCACCAGCCTGGCTGCAGTTACCTTCACCAGCCTGGCTGCAGTTACCTTTGGCTACAGGCATAAAATTAAACATATTGTACAGCCAGCCCCAATGCGTTTGCCCCTCTGTCAGCACAACATTTATCACAGGTGTTACACTCTCCTGTTGGGGTACCTCAATGTAAGATCATTTCTACACTCACTGGAAGAAAAATGGAACTTCTTGCTTATCACTAACTTATCACAATTATCTCACTAACCCCTTGTTAAAATTCACTGAGTTTACCAGCAAAGGTCTTGACATATCCAAGTCTTTGCATTCAACCTTCAACAAGTTATTTAACATGCATACTTCAGCATGCTAAAATATGTAACTTGAGAAGAAACAAATAGTTTCAATATGTTCTTACTGTATCTCTGATACTCTCAGTACTAGGGGCAGTTTTGCTTGGCTTAAAATTGTGTGACATTGTCTCCAATGAGACTTTCCTTTGAGAAACAGACACTGTTAATTCATTGACCTTAAGAGAACAGTAATCTTTACTTGCTAGGTGCACTATATTATCTATAAATACACAGAACTCATTTTCATTAAATGAAAATCTTAAAAAAATCATACCTATACTAATAGTCTGTCTGCTTTGATCCCCACTAGAACAAGGGATGGCTGTACCTGAAATAAGGACTGATTGCAGCAAGAACATTCCTATGACAGGAGAATGTTTTCCCATGATCCACTTCCACCACAATGTCTGTCAGCTGTCCTTCATCATACATGGTCTTCAGCTGTTGGAGAATACTACAGGCATGGAAGGGGTCCATTCCACTGCTGACTTGGTTTGAGGGAGGGACTCCGTTCAGTGTTTGTGAAAACTGACTTGGTTCTACAAAGCAAAATTGAAACTTTTACAGACAACAACCAATAAAAAAAAAAAAGCCTCCAAAAAAATTCATACACGAGTCAAAAACCCCATGCCTGACCAAGAATTAGCACAAACTGATATTCCATACTTCCTCAGCATCATCATCCTTCAACAGCAAGCCAAACATTGACAAGGGTGAGTAAATACATAAAGTGACCTCAATACTTTTTTTTCCATTTCACAGTGTCAGTTACCATTCAACTATAAAGTTTATACCCCTATAAAGTTTATCTCCATTAAGGAAAAAAATACAAATACTTCATACAACTGGGGAAGGGGAAATCAAGTCAAAAAACATAACACTTATTGACCTGTAAAACAAAAAGGGACACAGAGGAATGAAATAAGTCCCCAAACCACCCCATCATTACACAAGCCTGTATGTAAATATTTAACTTCACATTGAAACAGGAACTGGCTCCTGCCTCACACAAGGAATGGTTGGAGCTCATGAAGAAACAGCCCTACAATAAATCTAAACTTAAACTTCCATAAATTTGTAGATACACTTACATGTTTTCTCTGCAAATAAAATAGAATTTTAATTTGAAATTTCTCAGGTGTGAAGGAGCTCATATATCACCGTGGAAACATATTTAGCTGAGCATATGCTACTAAATAACATGTGATAAGCCTAATGAAGTAAATCCCAAAGTGAAAATTGAGCAATAGCTCGAGCACAAAAATCTGTTTCGTAATAGCACCAACATTTTTACACAACAAAAACAACAAAGGAGAGCTCAAAAGAAAAACATTAGGTGGCCAGAGCTGCAAATCAGGTAAAGCTGCTGACTGCAACAGAGTGCTTCCAACAAAATTTAGGCAACACAAAGGGGCAAGGAGGAGAGAGAGCACACCCATTTTCAAGGAAGCCTTTCATCAACCCCTCTCCCTCTCCCCTCACACAGCAGGGGGGTCCCTCCCTCACCCTCACGGGACAGCCTCACCCAGCACAGCCCCTCTCCCGCACAGCCCCGCTCCCCTCACGCCATCACTCCCACAGCCCAGCCCCGCTGCCCTCGCAGGGCGCCCTCACAGCCCGGGCACCCCGAGCCCCTCACAGGGCGCTGCCCCAGCGCAGGCCGAACCCCCTCACAGGGCGCTGCCCCCCAGACACCCCTCAGGTCCCGGTACCCTTCACCAGGACCCCCCTCTCGCCCCGGGCGCTCCCCCGTGGCCCCGCACCGACCTCCCAGCGCTGCCATCCTGGGCCCCGCTCGGGCAGCGGCTCCGGGGGCGGCCCGGCAGGAAATGTCACCGCGCCGCTTCCCCCGCTCAGCGCCGGCCGCGCACCCCGCAGCACCGGCAACACCGATTGGTCACGGCCCCCGCTGCCTGCCGGGATATGTAGTGCGGGCCGGCAGCCCTTGGCGCGCGGGGCCTGCCGGGAGTTGTAGTCCCTGCGGAGCGGGATGCCTGGGAGTTGTAGTTCTGAGGGGGAGGCGGGCCCTGCCGGTCGCGTAGCAACGAGGAGGCGGCGCCGGGGCCCAGCCGCCATTTTGGGCCCCGGGGCAGAGCCCGTGGGCAGCGGCGGCGCGTTGTCCCGGGGTTTGGAGCTTGTTCCCTCCCCACCAGGGACACCCGGCAGAAATGGCCTCTCCAGAGGGGTAGATTACCCCCTCCACCCCCAATCCCTGCCGTTCTCCTGTGGCAAGCCTTGCAGGTGTCCCCCGGAGGTGCTCGGCGGAGCTGGCGCCGCCGGCAGAGAGGGGCACAGCAATGTCTGCCAGCGTCCTGGTGCTGCAAGGCAGTGCTGAGGGGCAGGATGAGAGACCCACAGCTGTGCAAGGCTGAATTCACCTTTAACATAAACCAATAATCTCCTACTTGGTCTGAAAGCTTATTACACAGGAATTCTGAATTTTTCCAGGGTTGGTAACCCCAGCACGCTGTGGGCAGCCCGATCAGCCCTACCTGTCCTATAGAGCTGCTGAATGGCTGCAGACACAAGTGACCATTTTGTTGTCCTTGACCCTTAATATCACATTTCTCTCTCCATCCCAGAGGTCAGATGGATGACAATCACCAAGTTTTCCAGTTTTCTAAAGCAATTAGCCACTGGTCTTATTTTTGGGGATGGTGTCATTATCAGGTGTTTGCTGTGGAAGAGGTTTTGAGGTTTTTTTCATTTGTGAAACACAATAATTAAATAATGGAAGCATTGCAAAATCATGTCTCTTTTTCCTGGTTTTATGCAAAATAGATTTAATACAGCTTCACAGCTTTTAGCTGGGAAGTTTTGTTTGGGAAAAAAAGCAAACAAAACCAATTTGGATAATATTTTTAAATTCATTTCCCGTTAACTCCCAGAAATTAGTAACCTGACCACTTCTCCAAAGCAGGTGAATTTAAAGGCAGTGCCACCCCACTAGTTTTACCTTTGCTTGCAAGGCACAGCCTTCCCCTCAGTCAGCAATTATCAGTGGTGTCCAGGCTGCTCCGATGATAATGCTGCACGAGGCAGGAGTGATGGAGACTCTGATGAAGGAGGTGTACAAGAAAATAGAACTTCACGTCTGCAAATCGATTCTGCAGTTTTCCAATTTCCCCATTCAGCAACGGCATGGCCTGTGAAATTGTCCCTAGAAATGTGAAACGAGGGGATGGAGAATTCCTCTGCTCTCACCCTTTAGCAAATGACATTGCCTGATACAGTTCATTTCCTTCGGTGTGGGTGTGTGGGCCGGGCTGGATTAGTGTTAAAATGCAGAAGCCAAATGTAGAATGGTTTTTAATACAAATCCCACACTGAACTGGCGCTTTGGAGCACTTGAAATAGCTTACCTTTGTATGGTTTCTGGTGAAGCAAGCAAATTGCCATACAAACAGGTTTAGATGTGCTTTAAGAGGTATCAATAGCAGCACTTTTGCTGAGGCTGAAGCCTTTCTCAAGTGGAATAACTCCATCACCCTCTCCCCTCCCTGGAAACCTCCATCAGCTCTCCTGGGATGCAGCACCATGGAAGTCTGGAGGTTTTCACCCAGTTTTTCACCCAGTTCTGCATCCTATTCCCTGGAACTCTGAAGGGCAGAATGGGATGTGCTGCCTGTGCAAGCTGCTCTGAAATCCATGACAGTCACATACCATGTTAAAGCTTCATATAAATGGCATTTGCATTGCACACAAATATTTGAGCCTGTTCTTTCAGAAATCACATGATTCTTAAAGAATTCCATCTCTCTTCTTCTGCATCATTTTATTTCTCCTGTTGTTGTTTTGTCTGTGGAGTGATGCAGGCCCATATTTGAGTGTAGAAGTGGAAAATTGAGTTCTTAGCTTGATGCTGCTACAAATTTCTTCATGTTGTTGATCAAATAATTTGATTTCATAAATTCTGGCTTTCCAGGAGACAATGGGGAGCTGTGAATAGACATATTCATGTAAATCCTTTTATCTTATAATAGTTTTTGATATATATTTTAATAATTTTTGGTACTTTTACATTTTTTTAGTTCTTCTGGCAGCAATGCACTGAAACCTATTTTAGGATTTTGCAAGGATTCAAAGCCCTTGTTATTGAGGGACCAGGATGCTTTCACTTGTGCTTTAATTTCACACCTAATTTATCATTTCTGGAGATAGAGCTTGGAAACATACACTTGGTGGCGAAATTTTCCCATTTGATATTCCAAAGGTTCAAAATAAAAATGAAATTATGTCAACTGATAAGGAAAAAACAGTCTGTCTGTCTTTTAGAAGTGATTAGAGAGATTGGACTCCTTGTAAACTCACAATTGGCACTGTGAGTTCCGGGGTTCTTGCCTTCAGAATAAAAATGTCTTTGTCATGAGCTCAAGAGAGAAAAGAGGGAAAGGAAAAAGTTTCAGGAGAAAGTGGACAAAATACAAACTCAGATATTTGAGAACTTAGAAGATACCCATAAAATGAGTTTGGGTAAACATTGAAGTTATTGAAAAGGTTTTCCTTTGTCATTGCACCTGCAGAACGAGTTAATTAGCAAACTGGTTCATCTGGTTGCCTTCAGCATAGGGGCAGAGAGAACATCATATCTCTGAAATGGTTGGTTTGGGTCACCTGGGAGGGACCTGCCCCAGAGCTCCTGTGCACAAGGGAGGGTGCACAGGGCACTTTTGGAAGAGGCAGCTCTTGCCACACAGTATTTGGTGTGTAGGAAACTCCCCATGTTTTCTGCTGTCAGTAAAATGAAGATAAGAAATGCAACTGGACCAAAATTCAAAGAAAAGGTGAAGCAGGGTTGCAGCTTTAAAAGGGAACAAATTTCAATCCACATGAATATTCCCATTTTCGTTTTGGATATCGTGTTTACTTTAAAGTTGTAGGAAGAAGTCGCTGCATCCTGTTTTACTTTGTTTTCTTTGCCCTTTTTTCTGGTTTTTTTTCACTGAAAAGAGGGCATCATGAAAGGAAGGCACAGCCTATCCCCACATATAGCCTGCAAAGAGAGAACCAAGGGCTGCAGAAGCTCTTTAGCTTTTCCTGACAACATTATGAATGGTGACATTTTTCATGACTCCTGAGTTTAAACAAGCAAACAAAAATCCCACCAGAATAACCCCACAGTGATTTCCAGCAAAATTGTTTACCTATAAAATTTAAATACAAACTAGTAAAAAAAAAACCACAAACAGTATCACTTGCTAACTTCCAAATATGTCTCAATTACTATTTCCAGTTTTTCAGTTATTTGTACCTGTTAATTTGCACTGTGACACTGTGAGAAGCAATAGAGCTGATGCAGCTCCGAAAACCCCTCATATTTTAATTGGAAAAATCTTGATATTCACTGTGGAACAATCTAACCTTGAAAAACAATCTTTTACTAGGTTGTCTTTAATGCATAAAACACTGCTCATTTTCTGCAGTTCTGTCACCGAGGGGCACATTAATTTAGCTGCACAATAATTTAATACATCGATCCATTGATTGGAGCAGAGAGGTTTTTGTTTGGCGGTTCCAAGAAATCACACATTGCCTGCAGAATCCGTACAAAGACACTCCTGGCTGCAGTTTAAGTGGGGGGAATTGCAGATCATGAGGGAAAGCTGCCCTTCAAAGGCGATCGATCCCGCCCCACGGAGCACAGGGGGCGTTCCATCAGCAGAGAGGGCGGCCTGGCAGGGGGCAATTAATGGGGCAGAGATGGGAGCGCCCCCCTGATTACCCCATGCCAGACGTGGGCTCGGCCATGCTGAGCCAGCCTGCTAGAAACAAGAACCCTGATGAGATATGGCTCTGCTAATGTCAAGAAGTGCCACTTCCTAGCAGCAGGAGCAACTTTATTGAAACCATCTGTTGTTTTGGAAGGCACATGCTAGCGCACACACACACACACACACACACACACACGTACTGCCCTCTCCCAAAGTCTTTAACCTTTCTCTTAAGGCTGACTGAAATCGCAGAGCTAATCCCTCCTTAATCTCACAATGACAGGCTCTGCTGTGCTCAGCAAGTCCCAGCAGCTGCTACAGACCGGGGTGACTGGTGCCATGTGGGTGATGTGACAGTGATGTATCCTGGAGTACAAAATAGCCATTCTTCCACTATCAAAATAAAGTTTGGCAGGAGTAGTGTGTGATTACCAGGAGCCTCAGAGAGAAGGCTGGGGTACCTGCACCGAGACAAGAACTCTGTTCTCAGCTGGACCTCACTGCTCTGTGCAACACAGGGAACGGGAAGAAGAGATTCAGTGAGTTTGGTCCCCCTGAAAACCTCATTTTTCAGCAGGTATAACCCAAAGCCATCTGAAAGGACACAGCCCTGTTTCAGCTTGTCAAGTCTCTAATCATCAGTTTTATGGTGATCCTTCCTTAAGACACCAGGACCCTCAAGCTTCTCATGGCTGTGTTAGAGGTGAGCAGCAGGTGCCAGCAGAAAATGTGGCATTACCAGAGCATCCTCTAAGACTGAATTACCTCCAGCCTCTTTGCAAGTAAAGTATTTTTGTTGGTCTTTCATGCATATCTGTGCGCTTATTTCTTATTCCTAAAAATGTTTTTTTTTTAAAGCACCACTTAAAAAATAACCAGCTCCCAGCTCTTTGGAACAAACACTGCATATGAGACCTGGAATCTCCAAAATCCATCTTGCCACAAACATGACCCATAACCCCCAGGCTTCCTGGTCACTGTAAAACAAACTACACACACATATCAAATAATGCCCCATCCAGAGCAGGAGAAGGTGTTCCTGTCCTTGTCTCCAGGGTTTGAACAATTGGTTCAATCTCATCTCCAAGCCCTTCAGGCTGTGTCCCCTCTACTTCCAGATAGCCCAGATCAAACAGACCCTTGCAATGATGGAAGAGGTGAGAACAGAGAAGAGTAATGATGTCTTGCTGCCCCTTCTTTCCTCCACCCATTTTTGCTTCTGCCTGCATGTGTGTTACTGAAACTGCAGCTTGCATGGACAAACCCAGAGCAGCCTCCACAGAAATCTGTCACTGCTGGCCTGACAATGACAGCAAAGAACTGGGACTTCAATGCACTGATCTCACTGTGGTCAGAATGTGATTCAGCTGTGGGAAAGGTGCAGCCACTTCCTGAAGAGCAGACATGGATAGAGAAAGGTGACAGCAAAAATAAAGTGCCATTTCTGCCTGGAACAAGCCAAAAAAGGCAAGAGCAAACTAGGTTCCCTCCTCAGTTGTAGGAGCCAGTGAAGCCAGAGCCAGTGAATTTTAGCAGAAATTACTCAACACCATCCTGTACCCCTGGACTATTCTGAAGTCATCACTCAGAGCTGGTGTGTTTTTTAGTTCTTCCTCTCTTCAGTAACTTTTTTTTTTTTTGTATTTTGAAGAATTTGAATATAAAACATAGAATCCCCAGAGCTGCAATAGGAAGGAATGTAGCATTCCCCTTCATCCTTTCAGCCTAAAGAAAACTGGAAACTTAATACACCAGAGTTCTTTTTATATCTCAGAAGTCCTGTAGCTTAAAAACAAACATCTCAGACCTCTAACTTTTAATGGCTATTTTGAGTCAGTACTATCTGAAAAGATGGGGCAGTGTGGTGTTACTCAGATTGCAGAAAGGTAACAAGCAGAAACAATCTTAACATCCTGGAGAAGATCATGGATAGTGTGGCCATTTTGATAATAGAGGAAAGCCCCATTTGTCAACTTCTATAAGAGAATAGTTTTAATACAAGGAATTAATTTATTTTTTTAAATAATGAAATAATGGGTGTTATAGATACCTCAATTGCTTTCCTTGTTTACTTGCCCCATCCAAATTCAACTGCATAATTTATATTCTATAGACTATGATTATATTCAATTTGGAGTATTTGACTGTAAAACTTCAGTTTACATATTTCTGTTTATTGGCAATTTTTACTTTCTCCCTGTGATCAGTATCTTTATTGAATGAAGGGACACTGAGCTGAGGTCCAGAATGAATAAGATAACTGGAAGTCAGACAATGGCTGGATTCCTAGAAATTATTTGCAAATACTGCATTAGAATGTACAAAAAGGAAGATGACTGATTCTGAAATCTAAAGCAGCAAGATGGATAATGGGCTTTTCCATCATTTGACCCCCAGCACCCACAAATTAGCCACACAGGTTTTGCTCACTCATTCTTTTCCCAGGTAAGGCTGTGTCCAACTGCAGTCACTCAGCTTTAGCCTCACCCAGGGAGATTCCAGCAACATTTGAGCTGTGGTGATGCCAGCTGGGGGGATGCAGAGTTGCCACCCAGTTTGGGCTCAATTTTGTGACGAAGCTGCTCTTGGGTCCCTGGGCTTGTCACAGTGTGCCTGGCTGCACTTCCCCTGCCACTGCACCTCTGAAGCACAGGAGCCCTTCCAAACTGAAATCTTCTCAGTGTTTTCATTTCTCCACTCCAGGTCTGTCTTAATCATCTATGGGAGATAATTCCAGTTTAAAAGGCCATTTGGAAAAGTGCCTTTTTGAAAGTCCTGACACAGCACAGCTTTAAAGCCTGGAACTGTGTTCCACATGCAGGAGGCCTTGAACTCTCCCTGGGCAGCCACTTTCATATCCTCTTGGATGGAACACTTTCATATCCTCTGAGCTTATGTATTTCATGGTAATAAGCTGTGGGATTTAACTCTGCTGAGACAACATGCCTGCTCCTTAACCTAGCAGAATAAAGAAGAGCTTTCTAAATAAAAATAGTTAAGATGAAATGGTTTATATTATACTGAGACCTGGCAGAGCATTCACTTTTTGCTGTTGGGTGGCAAGGGGAAGGCTGTCCAAGGTTTCAATTCTGAGGTTTTAAAAACTACACCAAAAACCACTGCCTTGACTACTGCACATCCCTAGAGTGTTTTGATAAACTGATATTTAAATAAAAGTAGAAATTCATATAGAGATATCTGTATTATCCTGCTGTAACATCCATCCATATTTAAACTTAATTATTTTGGTCTGCTACACAAGTTTAAGACCAAACACTGAAGTCCACATTGGAATTGAAAATCAGAATTCTTATTTATTCATTTGCCCCAGCTCACATGCCAGGCAAGCACAGGACACACAATTCCCACAGGAAATCCAAGGCAGCCACACTAGGAATCAGGAAAGCACCCAGCCTGGAGGATCCATCCCTGCTACATCTGCACATTTCTAAACCCTGCTGTGCCTCCAGGACTAAACCTGCTGATTAGCCAGGGTACAGACTGGTCTGGCTGGGCCAGCCCTGTGTTCCCATGGGCTCCTGCTGAAATCCTCAGGCCACTTCAGCAGCTCCTCAGCCTTCCCTGCCCACACCTGCCTTGGGAAGGGTTCCTCTCCTGCAGGGAATGACCTTTCCTGCTGCCCCAAACTAACAGGAAGGGAAAACATGAGGAGCAGGGCCAGGAAGGAATTGAAGGGCAGGGAAAAAGGAAAGAATGTCTTAACTCATTTTCAGATTTGTCGTGCTTGCTTGTCATGGGCATGAAAAACTCTGAGTTTGGTTCTCTTTACTAATAGTAGCAATAGTACAAATGGAAAATAGTGGTAAAGGTACAAGGTACAATAGATACAAAGGTACAATAGTGCTAAAAGGGAAAGTCATTTATTGCCACTTCCTTCTTGCAGAGACTGTTCACATTGCAAGCATGCGCTGTGCAGGCAAGATCTCAGGGCAGTCCCTCTTATTCACCACTCCTTTTACATTTCAAATCAGGGGAAATTGAAATTTTCCTCTATTTGCCAAAGATGGCAATTGCACTTTGGGGACCTGGTAAGGCAATAAAGTACCATTTTTAGCAGCCAGCATAGCCACTCAGCTAAAAGATTCAAATCTATATAAATAAGGATTTTATAAATTCAGATCTGAAGAAAGGTTCATCTGTTTTATCTTTAAAAAAATTTAAACTCAGTTCTGTCATAGTCAATATGAATATCCCTTGGAGGCAAAGGAAAAGCTGGGAGAAAATTCACAATAAGCCAGATACTTCTCCACAGAGTACTGGACATGAAACTTGGGACAGAACTTAGTTCCTTCAGTGACTGAAATATCAACAGTTGGGAAAGCAAAAGCATGTACTTGTTCAGGGGGCTTCTGTCTGCTAATGGTAGCAGTGCTCTCTGTCCTCCTGAATTTATATGCAGATTATTGATCTTGACATTGCAGCTTTTATGTCAGGAGTAATGGCCCAAAGCATACACACATTATACATAATATACATAATTTGGGCATATATGTAATACATTATTATTCCATGAAATATATAGGCCTGTCATTCAGCTAAACAGAGATAGACCTGGAATTAGACACAACACACATTCTTAAGTGTAAAGCATCTGTTTCAACTAATATATTAAACCCCCTACCTTGGAGCCAGGGGCCAGGCTCACCTCCTGCCTCATTGTTCTCCTCTCGAGCTGAAATGTGGGATTAGTTCCACTCTCTGAATTCAATGCATAGCTAAGCTTACCTGATGTGACTTGAGGACAGCTCCTCAGCAGGGAGGTTTGAAACCTGAGAGTGGAACAGGAGCAGAGAAACTCCCCAGCGAGGAAAGCGAGGAAAGCGCAGCAGAGGGTGAGAGACGGAGCTGTCCCGAGTCCGGGAGAGCTGGGGATGCTCCTGGCAGGGCACACACGGGGGCAGCTGGGGATGCTCCTGGCAGGGCACACACGGCAGGGCAGGATGCAGCTCCAGGAGAAGTGACTGGATCACGAAGGCAAGGAGGAGAAACTCAGTGCCAGCATTTTGAATAATTAGTTGATTAGAAAGTTCAAATTGCAAAGTTTGGGATTTAACACAGGAGTCTCTTCCAAAAGCCTTTTGGTGTTTCAAGAGCATCCCAGTTTTCTTAAATGTGACAGCGTAGAGATGAACACAAAAGAATTAGCGATGGCACAAAGGAGACGAGCCAACTCTGAGTGCCAGAGGAAGGTGTGAATGTCACACCACAGCACTCCACACTCAACAGCTGGGGCCATGTCCTGATTTCTGCCACCTCATCCCCTGCCAGACCTTACCTGGTGTGTCAGATGAAAATTCAGAGTGAAAGAAAGAGCATGGAAAATAAAGGGAACATGCAGACCAGCAGAGATGCCTTGCAGAGACAGGGAATTTGTGTCCTGTAGCAGTGATCTCACTCCAACCTCTGCTCCACCAAGTCTGCCCGCAGAGCTGCCCATATCAGCATTTCTCTGTGAAACCTGTCAGCAGCACTGCCCAAACACTCTCCCTTCAGTGACACTCCTGCCAGCAGGGCTTGGCTGCTGCTGCATGCCAGTGATTTTAGTTTGCTCAGACACAAAGGGCTGGTGCAGATCCACAGACAAAGGGGATGTGTCACCAGTTTAGTGACTTCTGGGTCAGGAGCAGCTCCCAGACAAGAGGCCAGGACAGTGAGCTGCCTGCTGTCATCATCCCAGCAGCCAGTGCATGCCAAACCCCTGGGTTACCTCTGCTGGGCTTTTTCCATGAGGAATACAGGATGGATGCTTAATGGCATCACTAATTCAAATTTTCACTTTTCATTTACACAAACAAGCAAAAAAGCCAAAACCGAAAAAACAAAGACTATTTTGCTTGACCCTAAGGTGGAAGCAAAGAAAATAAACCCCAACTCTGTATTGCCCAGGCTGGCATTGCCCCCTGACTTTGCCCTGAGCCAGACTCTTGACTTTTACCTCCATCCTGTTGATTTTGAGGCTGAGTATTTCTGAACTGCAACTGTGCAGCTCAGCATCACTTCAGAGCCTAACTTTGCTGTTTTACAGCAGTGGAGCATCCTTAATCAAAGAAAAAGCTCAGGAGAACAGCAGCATGTAATGAATGCAGTCCAATTTTCATCCAGCAATATTCATTTCAAGGCCAGGATCTTTCAGCCTCCCTGCACTGCCACACATTACCTGCCAAACCTTCCCACACTTGTGGACTGGAACAATACCAGAAATGTTGATTAGAGTTAGTCAGTAAATAACATAGGATGAAAACAAATTAGGTAGTAAAAGGACCCTTGAGAAATTAGGAAAAAAAGCTCTCTAGCCTTTCAGCTTATTCATGATTTACCAGAAAGTTGTATAATGTAGCAGGCCTAAGAGCCAGCTAAAATACTTCTAAGACCAAAATATCCCAGTTTGAATTATTATGGTACCTACTGAAAGCCTGGGGAAGTATTTAAAGTAAGTTAAAAAGAAAACTGACACCCTCCCTTCCCCCCACTCCAAACCTTTGATTAAAAAAAAAAAGGCAACAAAAATGCTAATCTTCTGTGGTTAAGCAGAAAGGCTTAAGAAGTGGCTGACAAACAACATGAATTATTCAGGGACAAGGTTACTGCTATTCCATACACATTGCTCCAGAGTGCCAGCACAAAGCCACACAAGCTCAATAATTTCTGCGAGTGTTACAGTGATAAAATAGTTTCCAGTAACCTCCTTTAATTGCATCAACATAATATAGCCTTTCTGGGTCTTTAATGCTCCATGAAAGACTCTCTAAAAATGGAAGGCCTGATCCCAGCCAAAATGGAACAAGTTTTATAAATGATGGGACTTCAGGAGGGCAAGTGTTGCACTGTGTTGAATGGGTATGGTCAGAAGCAGCTCTATTCTTCCGTCTGTTATCCTGACTCAGATTTAGAGTTTCCATGATCATGATCATTACCTTCTTCCCTGAGTCCACAAGAAATCTTGTCTTGTTGCAGACTGCAGTCACATCTCTGTATCTGCACACAGGTACATTTCTTTAGCAAGAAAAGGGGAGGAGGAGCAGGCAATCTGGTTTTAGAGATGAATGACCAGGGCAATTGCTCAGACCTCAAAGCACAGGAGGGAACCTGTGCAATGCACTTGCTGCACAATTTGGGAGGAGGCATCAACAGCCTCCACAAGCCTGCTCGTGGCCCAGCTCCCAGACCAGCAGCTTGGGCTCTTGCTGAGAAGCACTGGAACACCTTTGTCTCCATTGTATCTTACTTTGGGACTCACCTGCAGAGCTGCAAACCCTTTGGCCTGCTGCCCCACAGAGCTCACTAAGGAAACAACGTGAGGTCTGGCTGTGGGAATCAGAATCAGGAACTTATTAATGAGCTTATTTCAAAGAGGGCTGCACAAGACCCCGCATCTCCAAAGCACAAAGCAGGATCAAGTCTGTGAATGTATCTCTGACCAAACACCTACAGAACCAAAGGCCAGTCAGAACCATACAGTCCTGTTAAGGAGCCTCTCAGCCCAGAAATTCCCTTTATTGTCACCCATCTCTACACAGCTGTGATTAGACTCTTAAAGGGCACACTTGGTGCTGGTGGCACAAGGAACATCATCTGATGCTGCAACACATCAGGTTGATGAGGAAGGCAGTGTGGTTGCAAACAGCAATGCTGTTGACTGCACAGCTGTATGCAATGATTTGTCTTCTGCCAGTGAGTTTTGGAAGAGGATGGGAAGTAGAAAAACAGTTCCAGAGAAGCTCAGTTACAAAAAATCCAAAGGTAAAGCTTCAGTTAAACGCATAGCAGTCAAGTTAAAATTATAGGTGACAATTACTGTAACTTGATTAGGCACAATAGCAAATTCACTTCCCTAAATCACTTTCACAACTCTCCTAGGAGGTCTGAAAGATGTAGTATATGAGGTTCATTTAATTTCTAATGTAGTAATTATCACTACTGAAAAAAAAAATTGCGGTGACAGACCCAGGAAATAAATTTAGCACTTGAGGTTTTAATAAAATTTTTATGTGCAACCCCGTTGCTTAGAAATTGTTTAATCAATCTTATCTGGTTCACAGACTTTCTGCTGAGCTTTTGCTTCATATTATTACAAGGCAATATGCTGCAGCACCTTCTCAGCATCCCAAGCTGCAAAGCCACTGTTGTATCTAAAGCCAGTGCAGGCTCCTCTTGCAGTTGTGAGCACCCACAGTTTTGTTCATGTGCCACCAGTTGTTTTCAGGTTTCAGAGCTGGTTTAAGAGCTGGTAACACCAGAGTAGGGTCCAGTCCACTCTGCCTGGTGCTGGAAGGGATCCCTGCTCTAGGCAATAAGAGATATCTAGTGAGATAAATCAGGTTTTCAAGGCAGCAGTGTGTAGGAATCACAGTCCTGTCTGAAGGGGCTTCTCCAAACTCTGACACAGCCCCTTGGGAGGAATCCATTCCAGCCTCTCCTGCCCCTCCAGGCTCATCCCATGGGCACACTGCAGACCAGCCCAGTGGTTTGCTCATGGGTAGTGAAGACAAATAAAAGAAACTAAGCCTGCAATCCAAGATTAGTGGATTTTCTGAGGTTTTCCTGACTCCAGAGGTTTTTCCTTAAAATTTGAATTTTCCCAAGCTCCTGGGCACAGGTAAAGAGAGTACTGAGCCCAGGTCTCCTATCCTGCTACTTGCAGGGTCACTGCCCTGCATAAATTAAGCTGTAATGGTTTGTTTCTGTTTGCAAACCAGGTCAGTGAGAGTAGCAGAGAAGTTAAAATGCAGTAATTACTATCTGGGAGGAAAAGCCCAGCAGGACTCCTGGACTATATCAGTATTTCTCTTATTTAACTTGAAAATGTCCAGCTCCTCTGTTGAACCAAATGATTCTCACTGCTGAGCTGCTTAAAACTGCTTTAAAGTGTGCCAGGTGAATGACTTAGCACCACTTTAGTTGGTTTTGGTCCCACTCCAAAATCTGAGGAACGAGCATGGCACTTACTGGGGTTTCTCTATTTTTGTCCATCACTAAAAGTGATCCCTCAGTCACTGGGATTTGGCTCTGTTCTTTCTGTTTGCTGGAGCTCTCTGCCCAACACACAGAACAGTCAGTCATCCAGGCTGGGTATTCTCTTTTCCTGTTTGCAGTTAGTACAGTGATAATCTCTGGAGCGGCTAAGAGGTAAATTGATAGCCTCCAAATAAATTAAAAGAAATTCAATAAATGTTTGGGCATCATCATAAGCAAAATGCATTCAGGGCCTCATATTCCACTCCTGCAAAGGAGGTTTGTTAGGTGAGAGCATCTTAAAAAGACGCAGCCTGTGTGTGCTGGCCCAGCATTTGGTCCCTGGCACAGTTTCAGTGCTGACCCCTCTGTGGGCCTGGAGGCAGGAGTGGCAGTGCAGGATTGGTGCCAGGGCACAGAGGACAGGAGGCTCTAAAATGACAAAGCCAGAGCCATCCAGCATCTTCCAAAGCCTCATGAGACCAAGGGCCAAAGATGCAGGATGGCACAAATCCTCACTTACCAACACTGGCAGCTCCTCAGATGGTCAGTGAGCAATCACTTTAACCAGGTACCCTGAAGTTCCCATGACCTTCAAAAATCCTGGTCTTTGCTTTCACTTGTCAGTGCAGCATCAAAGCCATGAAATTATTAATTAAAGCACACCTGAAGATAGGAATTCTCTTTCTTGACTTTCTAAGTTGGTCTTTGTGTGTGATTTCGACACACTAAATAACTACAGCACGTAGATGCTCGGCGCAATTCCATTTTGTGGGCCCGTGCAAGAACTGATTGAGCTGAAGGAAAGTACTGAGGAAAGCTGGGATGCAGAGAAACATTTGCCAGCATCTTCCCCCAGAGCTGGATCCGAAGGCCACTGCTGCCATCTGGTGTCACTGTCACCCATGAGGAGAGCTGGGACATCGCAGGCAGAGGTTGCTGCTGGATAAATGAGAAGCGACTTGATCCCAGACACAGGAAGGACAAAGACTTCCCTGGCAGAGGAGGCTCTGCACATCCCAGCTGCTTCATGTTCCTCTCCATCTCAAAGGAACCAGTTTGTGTGTTGAAGGTTACAGCAGGAGACACAGGAAAGAAGGGAAATTGGTTACAAGACTTTTTGCTGACAGGAGACACAACCTGGCAGTGTGAATTATGGATTAGCAGCTCTGGACATCCTGCTCCATAAAAAAACACCAGAAAATGCTCATGAAAAGGGGAGGTTTGCAAATTACAGAGCAGAGCAAGAACTTCAAACTGGAGCCATGTGGGGAGGAGGAGGCAGTGTCTCTGCCGTGACTCCAAGCTCTTCAAGCTTGGCCTTAAGCAGTTTTACATAAGAAGGCAACATTCTCTTAAGGCTAAAATGCATCTCACATTTCCCAGAGGGTGGTGTCTAATTATGGCACCCACCTCCTTGATGGGTTTATGGCTCCAGGGATTTTCTCAAGTAGTAGTCATGGTGCACAGCAGTAAAAACCCCACAGGGGATGGGTTTCAGAACTCATCAACAGGCAAAGCCCCCCAAAATGGCTCTAGGTTTGGACAGCTGAACTTTCATCATGACCTGAGTTTTGGTCCTCCAATCTCACCAGGGTTTGCCAGCCCGAGAGCCACAGACATGCCTGCCCTTGCATAGAGAAAAGTAAAGGGATACAGCAGCAGTGGTCTGCTGCTGTAAATCCTATAAGGTTGTAAATCCCACAAGGTAATAAATCCTACAAGGATTTAGATGTGGACTTGACTTTACACACTGTGAAGAGCTCCAAAGAAGCTGCAGGAGGATGATAAATGGGGATTGGGGTGTTAGCCGCAGGAGGAGCTGTGCTCAATTCCCTGCTTTGGCAGAAATCTCCTGGGCTGTTTTAAGCAAATCATGTAGGCTCAGCACCTCAAAGCCTCATGGGAGTCAGCCTTTTACACCCCTGGAGACTTAGCCTGGGAGCCACAGCTCTAAAATGAAATTCCCCTGCCTTCCAAAGGTGCCCTGATGCTAAATGTCATCATGGTACTCGGGTGCAAAGCTAATGGGGAAAGAGCGACTGTTAGTCAAGAGGCCTTGGGGAAGATTGGAAAGGCAAACAGCCTGGACAGACCTGATCAAACCATGAAACTGCTTTGAGAAAAGAAGAAATTAATCTCTTGGAAGAATCTGTATGGATAGAAATGTGATTTTTGGGATCATTCCCTAGCTAGTTTCTGCATCCTCCCCAGTCTTGGTGTGGCCACTTCCCTGCAGCATCTCCCACTCAGAGCCCAAGGTGCCAGAGCTGGGGCAGGATGGGACCAGGATCATTCCACCCCTCCACTGTGCTCCCCCAGGGCTGGGTGAGCTCCAGGCTCCCCAGCCTCTCTTGGGTACAGCAGAGCCAAAAAACCCCATACAAAATTTTTCAAAAAATATTCTTACATTCCCTTTGCTGCAATTCCTGTTCTTCTTCAGTCCCTGTCCCATTAAAAAAGGAAAAAAAAGGATCCAGAAGTTAAGCATGAAATAAAATCAGCAGTAAGGGAATAGTAATTATTTGATCAGCTCCCAGGGTATCAAAAGGCAGTAAATTGAGCTTCAGTTTAAAAAGCAGACAATTTTCAGTGTCATACCACGACATTTTTCAAAGTTAATTTAACTATTCCATTAAAAAATGAAAACATATTCAAATGAAAACACCCATAAGATATGAAAAGGGGGGAAAAGCCTTGTTGGAGAGAGGACATGAAATGCATCAGTAATTTCCCATCAGGCAACAGTTCCCTTAACTGACCATGACAGTCAAAGATGAAATAGAAATTTCTATATCAAACAGGAACACAAAGGAGAGCTGACCTTTGATCAAATGTCTGTTTGTAGTTTTGACAAGAAAATTTGCATTAAAATAATTTATGCTGGACACTTACAGGAGAAGTTAACTCCCAGCATGTAAAGGAAGAGAGAGGTCAAACCATCCTTAAAGAGCCTGTCAGATGAAAGCCACACTCTCCCAGCTGCACAGCTATGTGAAGTCTCCATCCATTCAGGCTCTTTTTCTAAAATCCCACTGCTGTGGGTTTTGTGATGCAATTTTTCAAAGTGCTATTTATGCAGGGCTGGGAAAAGCCTGCTTCAGGCAAACAAAGGCTTTCTCACACAAAGAAAACCCACTTTTAGCATAGCAGCAGAAGGCATATAAAAAAATCACAAAGCACCAATTAATTATAATATTTAAGCTATAGGTTTAGCTAATCCTCCTTGTCTTCCAGCAAGGAAATTCAAATTTTAAAAAAATATAGAAAGCAAGCTGAGAGGGAGATGTGGATCTGTTTGGACCCAGAGCTCTGTTTTGCCACCCAGCTTAGAGCTCAACTCTGCTGAGAGGAGCAGGTGTTGAAATATGCAGCTGAGAAATATCAGTTGAATGAGGTATTTTGAGATGGTTACATAAATAAGAGGATTTGTAGACAGCCATAAGAATAGGGAGATGTTTGGCTTATCTTGTCAGCAAAATTACTGCTGCTACTTATTTGAATTCTTACTACAAGTGCACAATAACCACAACCATTTTTCATACAGGTTTTTACAGATGGCCCTACATGGTGCAGCTAAGAGATTTACCAGATCCCTTCAGGGAATGATGCCCTTTCAAATACATGTGATAACCTCTTGGATTTTCTCCTTTCTCCCTAACACTTATTTAATATTAAATAAGTATTATTTAATGTTATTTATTATTAAAATATATTTAATTATTTAAATATATTTAATTATATTAAATAGATTTATTATTATTAAATAATATTTAATATTAAAGTATTTTCTCCTTTCTTCCTAATACTTATGTAATATTTTCCAGGTTGCCCAGTTTCCTCATAGGCATCATTTTACAGCCCTCAGTTTGACCCCTAATTTTTCCCTAGTGAGGACTGTAGGACTGAGATGGATTTTTGGGTGCTTCCAGGTCTCCTTTGTCCCTATACTGTGATTTATTTCTGCAATAATAACTCACTATCACAGATGCTTTTAGTTTGTTAAAGACACCACAGAAGATCTCCTGCATGTCCCAGAGGGTCGGTTCTGCCTCTTTTGTTGCCTTTTAACTGGAAGTTGTGCAGAGTCGCTGCTTCTCAGCAGGAATGTGTTCCCAGGGATGGTGCTGAGTTGGGTCTGGCCAGGAGAGGTCAGTGGACACCCACACACAGAGCCCAGGGGCTGCAAACCTGCCTGGAGACTTCTGCATTCCATGGACAGGAGCATTTGGCTGGGCTGCCAGCAGTGCAGGTGAACAGCTCACCCCAGGTCTGCCAGAGCCCAGTGCCCATGGAGAGGAAGCACTCAGCATTTGGGAATGCTTGGGCTGCAGGGGAGACATCTCAAACTGATGTTTTCCAGGACGGCGTTATCGCCGGCCAGGGGCTGTGTACAAATCACCAACAGGATGGCACTGCTGTGGAACGTGTCTTGAGCTGTTTTATTTTCCAGCATCACTCTCATTACATGGTTATGACAATGGCAAGATGCCAGCAGCTCACATCTCAGGCAGCAGGCCAAGAACTTTAAGTTACACCTTACTTTATAAGTTTTTTGACCAATCACACAAAGCAAAAGCACACTGACAGTAGTTCTATCCAACCACTATAAGAACAGGTATCTTTGGTTAAACAATGCTTGCTTATTTCAAATACAATACCTGCTTGCAAGCCTTAAAACACAATGCACAGAGCTCCATTAATAAGCTTAAAATTTCCTAATATCTCACTAGATAAACTTTTCTGCAGCTTAGAGAGTTATTCCAGACAAGTGTTAATACACAGACCATTTGTTCCATTTGTCCTTACTTTTCTACTTTTTACATAATTTTTCTGCTGACCAATCTCATGGCTACTGCTTAGCTCTAATCACAGTTCTGCTGTCTCTGGGGCCTGCCTTTTGCAGCTTTCCCAAAACCCTCTGATTTTATGGATTCCCACAAGTGTTTCTGCTTCCCTCTCTGTCAGCCCCACCTGACTGAGCTGCAAGAGCCCAAATGTCCAACCAGACAGAGGATGGTGACAGTGGCCTTGTGGTGACACCAGGGGATTGCCCTCCAGAGAGGGGTGGGAGTGGGAAGAGAAACTGAGCTGGAATTTACAGCAGCAGCCAAGTAACCAAGCTTTCTCTGCTCCATCTGTTCCTTGGGAATCACTACTTTCATTCCTGTTCAATTAATTTTATAGATTTTGAGAACTCTCCACGAGCCCAAACCAGCTATTTCCTGAGCCTGTTATGGTGTGCTGCTTATTTCAAATGTTCACACTCTTGGTGTTTCCTCTCACTGAGGTTTGAGATTTAATTAAAGATTTCTTCTATTTCTTAGTAAAAAAGTCCTTCAAAATTAGGGTAGCTTTTTAATAAACTTCACTTTGAATCAACACAGGTCCTTCCTTCCATCATGAGGCCCTTTAAAGGACAGGGTTACAAATATCATGTTGACCCTTTAACATATGTAGGTAATAGATAGCAGATACATGCTGATAGCAGGCACATGCACTTGTCCTGGGGACTGCCAGGATATTAAATTAGTGTTTCAGAAGTGCCCTGAAATGCTTCTGCTGGGAGCAGGTGCACAGCTCAAATGCTACCATGGCATTTAGGTCAGGAGAGGAAATCTCCTGGTAAAGCTTACAGGCAATTTACAGCACCCACAAACAGGGATGTTGGGACTCATGACTGAATTAAAATGAATTTAATCCCAGAGGGTGGGATCAGGGCTGTGATCCCCAGGAGCAGCACAAGCAGATCTCCCTTCACCACCCTCTTTCTGCTGCTTGCTTAGTGCCCAAAAGGAAAGACTTCAGCTGAGCAACCTGAGCTGCTTTTCCTGCTGCTTGGAAATCAGAGCATCTCATTTCAAGAAAATATTATCTGACTTCATCTGAGCTGGAGCATTTCATGCCAGCAATGAATCTTGTTCTCTGAATCAGAGCTGCCATACAAGAAGGAGATTCTTGCCCTTGTCCACCTGCTTCTTTTACTCCAGGGCAGGGATTTTCGTTCTGTGGCATCTCCACAGGGACCCCAGGGATATGAATGGTGCCTGGAAAAAAAAAGCCCATATTCAACCAAGTGAGAGCCTTCCAGAAACCCCAGGATAAAATCTTTGCTCACTGGAAATCACCTTTTATGAGTGTGGAAGAGTCTCCACCTGTCCCCTGAGGTCTAAGTATGCACAAGGGTGATGGAAACCACATGCTGAGGTTCCTAAATTGTGCAGCTGATTTTCTACCATAAATAATGAGTGAAACTTACGGGTGAGAAATTACCACAGTGCTTGGAAGGCAAAGTCCAAGTTTGATGGCTACTGCTTGTCCACAATAAAAAAAGAAAAAAAAAGTTTTCCACCCAAACTCCTGACTATGAGCAGAAAGAAGCCAGAAATGGCTTATGAGTTATTACTTGCTGGCCTCTGTGGCACAAGATCTTGGTGCTGCAGGAAAGCAAAACCTCCTGGAGCAGAAAGGTGGGAAGGGTGAGGCCACCTGAGTCTAGGGCGGCTCTCTGCAGCAAACCATATCAAGCCATGGGAAAAGAACATGTTCTGCTAAAAAAAACACCAAATAAACAAAATGAAAATAAAAAGCAAACCCACAGAAAAAGCACTGAAGAGGCAATGCTCCCAGCTATGCTCAGGACATGTGGCCAGGTGTTTGGTCCCAGCAGGTGGATGGAGCTGGAGCAGCTTTGCCTGCAGTGCTTTGGGGACAGTGAGCAATGTCACAGCTCCCAGTGCCACCCACAAGGAGTGACAACCTGCTGGAGGTTCTGCCCAGGATGAGCACAGGGCTGAGCACAGCCTGTCTCTGCCAGCAGCAGCTCAGAGCAGTCTGGTTTGGGGCTGAGCTGTTCTGGCTGTCAATACCCAAATATTTCACTCTGGGGAGGTGCTGTCTGCTCTTCCCCTGTGCTCTCTGTGCTCTCCATGGTTTGATTTGCAGCCCAAAGCCACAGAAGCTGTGAGTGAGGACAGAGGGGTCTGTCCATCTTATTTCAAGTGCAGCCTTCTGCCCCCATAAAGGCACACCATAAATCCCTGCAGCACTGGGAGGAAGCAAAGGAAGGTCACAGGAGGTGGAAGGAAGCAGGTGGCCTTCTGTCCTGCCACCCACCCCTCCTTCCCCACCGGGACAGGCACAGCAAAGCCAAGGCAGAGTCAGAGCTGCTTTCATGTCCTGCCAGCACAGTCCCCCAGCTCAGCTCCCTCCAGAGAAGGGATGGTGGGCCCAGGAGCCCTTCCCACTCTGGCACCATTCCTGGGGGCAGGTCTGGGGCTCAGCACCCCTTGGCAGGGCTGTAACCTACTGGTGTGACTTGTCCCCACTTTGTCCCCTCCTGTGACCACTGAGAGCATTTTATTTTATTTTATTTTCCTCCCTTGGATAGTCCTTGGCTATATCAGCTCTTTTCCTTGCATGTTTAGGAAGGTGGCCAGAGACTATTAAACATAGAAAAGTGTCCAAATAACTATTGTGTTTGCAGAGAATGCCTCGATGAAGGCAGGGATGATGCATCTGACTCCACGTTCTCACAAGGCTGATTTATTACTTTATAGTACTATATTATATTAAAAATACTATACTAAACTATACTAGAGAATACAGAAAGGATACTTACTAAATATTAAAAAGATAATAATGAAAACTCATGACTCTCTCCTGAGTCCCGTCACAGTTTGCCAATGAGTCAAAACAACTCACAGCAGAATCCAATGAAACAATCACCTAAACAACCTCCAAACACATTCCACACAGGAGAATCAAATGAGATGAAAATTGTTTTCCTTTTCTCTGAGGCTTCTCAGCTTCCCAGGAGAAAAATCCTGGGTGAAGGAATTTTTTCAGAGAATGTGAATGCCACAAATAACCTCAAAAATTAAAGACTTCCAGCACATGCCTTCATAAGCAGTGGTTGGGAAGAGCCTCATTAACCCAGGAAACATTCAAGGACACACTTAAACCCCTCTGACCCTGCAGAGGGGCCACAATCCCAGAGCCAAGGTGGAAAGCTCTCAGCTGGTCCCGGGCTGGTGTCTCCAGCAGGGTTTTTGGGTTCCATTCCTCTGTTACCTCATTGCTACCAAAGCAAACTGAGCTCAAACAACCCTGAGCCTGTCACCTTGCTGGTGCTCCCTGCCAGTGCCCTGTTCTGAGCCTGCTGAGCAGTGACAGGCATTGCACAGGGGCTGCAGCACAGCGACAGCACCAAAAACCACAGCAAAGGTGAGGAAAACTGGCACATTCCTCATGTTCTGTGAGAACTGGGTTCACCTGGAGGAATGCAGAAAGCTGAGCCCCTGCCAGAGGAATAATCTGGTAAAGTTCCTAATGAATATTTCTGCAACACAAAGTCTCTTTGTGGATTTAAATTAATCTGAAGCACATTCATTAATTCATAGCTAGGAATTGAATTATATTTTGTTGCTGACCTCCATGTTGTTTGTCTGTAACTAGATTTCCCCTAAAAGGCAGCAGCACTATTTAATCATAATGCCAACCTTTGGATCTACTTCAGCAGCAATTACCCTGAGCTTTGACTTTGATATAATTTATATTTCAGAACACATCATAAATAACTCTTTCTTCTCCTTTCAGCAGAGCTGTGTGAATGTGCACAAACCCATGGAAATATGAATCACAGCCTATTTGTCTCATTCAGGCTGTGTGAGTAAATGCTGCTGCCTTGGCCACATGTCCCTGGCCACCCCTGTCTGCCCCATGGTGACATTTTCATGTTCTTGTGGTGTGAGATGAGAGCTGTGTGTGCTCATCATGGAGCTCCACCAGCAATGCCACCAGGCAGAGGGTCCTGAAAGTGCCATAAGATGGACCAAACCCCCTTGCTTGGATACAGAAGAAAGACAAATTCAGTGCAGGTATCAGTTAGGAAGAGCCTAAGAGCAAAATTTGAAAGCCAGCAGCATGAGATTCCCAACAACCCTGATAAAATTAACCCCAAATCATCAAAAATCCCATGAGATTGCTGCTTGGATGTGGTACAGATCTGGTACAGCTCCAGAGCTGCAATTATCAGGAGAGGTAACTCATGCTAGAGCAAACCTGGTGGCAGTGGACACTTTGGATGCTGGGTTTGCACCCACAAGGGAGTTAATCCTGCTGACTAACACTGCAGCTGCTGTGGAAACACCCTCAGAATGCACAGGAGGGTTTGCAGGCCTGTGTTCATGCGGAAAAATAACAGTGAAGGTGCAGCACGAGCTCTGTCACACTGCTTTTCAATCTGCTGTCAGTAAAGTGCAGGATTTAAATGTGTCTGTAAGACTGGCAGGAAGAGAGGGAAAGCTGAAAAAATCTTCAGTGTGTAATGAGCAGAGTTGGGTCTTACAGAAGAAGTGGGTTTTTACTGTTTCTTAGTTTGTCCTGGATGAGTTTCACCCAAGAGGATGGCAGATTGCAAAAATCATTATGCATAGATTTTATTTTTTTTTTTTTAGTTTTTATCCTAATGTGAAAATGAGACTACAAAGTACTTCTGCAGGAGTCCAACGTAGCCTTGCAATTAAATTCAAGTTGCTTTCATGAAGAATGACAGCCTAGTGGTGGGAAGAAACCTGCAAAAACAATGCCTAAGACTGTCAAAGCAATCAAATAACATCTGTTAACTTTTGCTCAGGAACACAACTCCTGGCATCTCCCAAAACCTCCTTAATCTCAACAAACATACAATAAACCTGCATGATGAAGGCACAGATTTCATAAATCCAGTGAAAACCCATGGCTTCCCAAATCCCAAAGTATTGTTTCACAGAAATGTTTGTCACATCCCAGTGGTTGGGTACAAACCCTGCCTTTTGGCTACCCTGGTGCATCCCACATGAGGCAGCCCAGAGGGGAACCTGAAACCCCAAACATCTAAGCCATAAATTCAGCTCTTTCTAAAGGATGGGAAGTTCTCATAAGTGTTTCATGTTGCTCAGCCAGCACAAGAGAGGAGCTGAAACTTGAGGAACATCACGATGCCCCTTGGCTTTGCAATGATTTTTCAAGGCAGTTTCTGTCCATCATGTTTTCCACATTGACCAGGTGGGCCCAAAAGAAGCTCCCTGGCAGCTGCTGTGATTGTGAGCAGTTCCTCTCCCATCACTGGGACAGCTCAACCAGTGGCATCTGTGTCAAGTTTAGCTTTGTGCATCAGGCTGGTGGGTCAGGAACCCACCCTGAAGGCTCCAAGTGGAAGAGACATCACTGATGCTCATCCTTTCAAAGCAAAATTCCTGTTCAAGTTTCTGCTTCTCAGCTTGAACAAGGCTCCATCACCCTGTCAGGACATCAGTCCTGCCTGAGGAGCCTTTCCTGGTCACAAGCCACCCAATGGCTGCACAATCCTCTGCCACTTTTCACTGTCTCTCAATAAAAAACCTTTGAGGTAGCACCCTGTGTTTTTTTCTATCTGATTATTCTTCATTGGATGCTTATAAGTGAAGTGCCATCCAGAGACAGTGGCCATGGCCCATAAATTTAATTACTAACCTTTAATTCATGGGCTGCAGAAACAGTTCTTCAAGCATCTGAGTTAATCAGGCTTTGCTGACAGTGGCAATCAATTGTTCAGCAGCCTGCTTTTTGCTTAATTACTGTTGGACTACATTGCATTTTCAAAATGTCAAGAATCCTCTTTTAGAAAAGCAATAAATCATTTCCATGTGGTGTGCCAAGCTGGGGTAGGAGACTATTATTCTCTCACACCTGACCTTGGTTACAAGGAACAGAAATTGATCATTTACTGTACCAGTGAAATATCATTTAAGGAAAAGTGAGTATTCACTAAGAACTTCAGCTCACTAAAAGGAAAGAGAGTTACTTTCTGGCCAAGGAAGATGCTGGCAGGGGCATGTGGCTCCATTAAAACTCTTCTGTTAATGAGGCACCATCCACACTGGGAATCAATATCAGAGTATCAATTTCAGCAGGAATCCACAGAGCACTTGTGCCCAGGCTTTCAGGCAGAGACACCCTGGTTCCTGTTCTTCTGGTATGAGGCCAGGATATTTCCATGTCAGCCAAAGAGTTATCCAGCCCTCTAACTTTCAGAAAGGATGTCCCTGTGAAGGCAGTTTAGCCAGTTTGAGCTTGTTGAAGACAAAAAACTTGGCTGGTGGGGATTGCATTAATTAGAAAGATTGAGACACTTCTCAGAGCACATCTCTGGGTTCCACCAGCCTCACCTGGAGCATCTCATTGCTGACATCCAGGACCTCTGTGGGTGGAGGGACCATGAGATGGAGCTGTGGCCTTCACAGCAAGGGCCTGAGACAGAAAAAGAATCTTTCCAGAGCACAGCTCAGCTCCAGCTCCTCACCTGTCCCTGATTCTGCCCTGAGGGACTGTGCCAAGGCTCTGTCCATTCCCATTGTAAAAAGCAGTGAGCAATTTTTAATTGTGTGTATTTACATCACTAACACAGAAGAAACCTGTTCCCCACTCAGTCCCCAGAGACCAGTGGGGCAGAAGTAATAAATGAAACTTTCCTGGCTGAGAAATGGGAGGTGTTTTCAGCAGCAAGGCTGTGCTCAAGTGTGTTGAGAGCAGGACATGGGTTGTGGCTGGTGTCAGCCAGGATGAGATGAAGATAAAAGACATCCTCTGAGAATGCTGCCAGAAATAAGAAGGAAGAGGCTATGTGGAATCATATGGATCAAATTTCCTTTCTCATTGTGTTGAATAGAAAAGCTTTTCACCTCCCAAGGGTACCAAAGAAAATTTTCTTCAAGCTAGAGGTAGGATGAGTTTTTGGGCTTTCTTTTTTCATTAAACATACATGCATTCAGAAAATAAAAACCTTTTTTCCCTTCTAGAAAGCAGAGCTGATTAGAGCCAGGGGCCAACAACAAACAAACTGTGATCAAGGAATGAAAATGAAGCAATAAAATGTTCAACACTTGCAAGACAATAAAAACATTTCTTAATGGAAAAAATAAAAGGAAGAAAGATACAAAAGAAGTCTCTAGCTAAAATAACATTGCTGTTTTGCTAATTCAAAGCAGATTTAAGTTTTCTCCCCATTTTTGCCAATCCAGTCTCACCAGGAGTGTCGCTGTCATCACCTGTTGGTTGAAAATGGTGTTTTGGTGGTAGCAGAGGTTGTAAAGGAGCTTCCCAGCATGAGAGTGCCACCAGTTTGGAGGGATCCTTGCCACCAGAGTGGGGACATGAGGCAGCACCAGGAGAGGACATCCCTGCAGACCCACCACCCATTATCTGTGTCCTTCCTGTGATCCCCACTCCAGAACTTCCTGTGATTCCAGGGGAAAATCCCAGTTTCTAATGGGCTTTCCTCTGTGTCTCACCTCTCCAGTGTCCCAGTTTCTCCTCACCACTGGCCACCAATGCAGCTCCTCCAGGGACAAGGGCACCCCTGGCCACCCCTGCCCGGGGTGCTGGCAGAACTCAGGGATTCCTGTCCATCTGTCTGTGCCAGCCCAGAGCAGAGCTTGGTTTTTCTCCTTATTTCACATTATTTGCAGTCTTGTGCAAAAGGCAGCAGCACTAGAGGGCACTGCCTGCCCGTGTGAGAGAAGGGGACACAGCTCCAGCCATCCCCCAGGACACCCAATTTTGGCTGTTTGCTGGCACCTTCCCTTCTCACCTGTGCCCTTTCTCTAGGGAAAAACACGGAGCCAGCTGGGGCCGTTCATTTTCCTGGCTGCAGATGAGGCTGGCAGCACAAGTGATGCACAAGATCACTCCCGACAAACAGATCTGGGAAAGCCAAAGTGAGACATTATCAGGCAAGCTTGTTCCGAGGCCAAAGCAGGCAGTGAAACAGCTGCACCCTCATTCAGGCCAAAAGATAAAGTCATGCTGGGGGGTGTCCAGGAGCACAGAGCCTCACAGAGCCCCTTCCTGGGCTGGCCAGCTGTGCTGGGGGGATCTCACTGCTGCATCCCTGCTCCAAACCCCTCCTGTGCACAGAAATTCAGAAATTCCCTTCTGGATCCAGCCACAGGGGTTAAACCAGCCCATCCTCCTGCTGCAGCAGAAAAAGAGTCATGTCTGGAGAAACTGCTAATTCAGATTAACCCAAAGTACCTGAGGCAAAGCCTTCAAGCAGAGCTGAGCTGTGCAGGGCTGGCCTGGGTTACAGGGAGCTTCTCTCAGCCCAGGTGAGAGGGGACCTGAATCCTTTCTGTTGCCAAAAGCATCTCACTGAGCCCACAAGGAGCCAGGCTCAGCACTCAGCACATGTCACAGGTTCAGAGTGCTCTGGTCCGTCTTTCTCCATGCCACATCCATCCCCACAAATTCCCACAGGCTCCCTGGATGCCACTGCCCACACCAAAAAGCCATCAGGCCTGCACAGTCTGCTGTGTTAGACAAAGTCCAGACAGAGCCAAACTCCTCCAATCTCTCCTCTGGGGCCCTGTGCAGCTGAATTGACACTGCTGTGACTGATTTCTTCCAGTCTGAACTATTTCCCTTGATGATCTGCCCTAATGGAAAAACAGCTTTTCCACCTTTCAAATGAAAGCAAGATAAAAAATGCCTTCCTGGTTCAAAAAGCATGTGGAAATGCTGCCAAAGAATATGCATGTTAATAACATATCCTTTGTATGAGAAGACAGTGCTGAAATTTCAAGTGATCTCCCCAGAATACAAACAATACCCAGAGAATGGCAAGGAGATTAAAATAATCCTTGGGATGCCTTTCAGTTTTCATGGCTTTTGTCAAATAAATAAATAAGTACAAATTAGCAGTGTATTACAGCCTTCTGAAAGCTGATGTTTTCACCCCAAAGGATTCCTCTCTGCAGTTAATAAAAACTACTTGCATAGATAGCAGGTCCCCAAGGCTGAGGCGTTATTTCTAAAATAAATTGCTTATTTGAAAAATCACAGGGCAATCATTGTGGTTGGGATGTTTGAAGACTTTTCTAATTAATCCAGGAGCATGAGGGGAAGGCATAGATTCCCTTGCCAGAACAGGATTTCTCCAAGAGCTCACGGTGTAAAACTGAGCCTGCAGCCCTGAGGAGTTTGGGGACTTGTTCCAGAGGAAAATGGCTTGGTGATGCTGTTCAGACAGTTTTTTCCACCATCCAGCTGTTTGTTCTGCTGGAATCAGGATCAGGGAATGCAGCACTGCAGCCACCTCCATAACAGGGGATATTTCTGATATCTAAGATAGAGAAGGACAGATCTGCCTTCTCTGGGGCAATGCCTGGGCTCTGCTGCAGGGAAGCATGTTTCCTTTTCCCACAGAGGGAAATGAGGCTGCCCTGACCCCCCTGAGCATTCCTTGGCTGGGAGCTGCAGGCCCAGAGCAGCTTCAGAAACCTGCACGAGCTTCATGAGCATTTCTTCTTTCTCCTGGTTAGAAAAAAGAAAGACACTGGCATTTCCAAGACAGGGAGGTGACACCTTCACTCAGAAAATTAATCTCCTGTGCTTTGTGAGAGTCCTTTCCACACTCTGGCACTTCCCTGTGGAGCTCCCCATGGGATTTGCAGCCCTGTAGAACATCCCTGGGGCTGTGGCACTTCCACACATCCGGATGAGTCCAGGAACCCCTCTAGGACAGGGCTGTCCCTTAAAGACACAATGCCAAGGCCCAGGGTGTCTTTTGGGCTTTGAGTTGTTGAAAAAAGAATATTCTGTATTAATTTAAGCCTGTGATGGACCTGCCATGAGATATTCCTTGCTGCTGGAGGAAGCCATGGGCAGCTTTGGAGATCAGAGAAGAGAAGAGAACACTCTCCTTTTGGCCTGGAAATCCCCAAGCTGTTGTAAGTGACCAAACATCCAGCCCCTTGACTGCTGGGCTGAGGCTGCCTCTGGGATTTTGGGAGATGAACTCACTGGGACACACCAAGGAGCAAACACAGCCATGGAGCACAAGGTCCATGGGCTGCACATGGAGATCCTGTGTGCTCCCACACAGCTCCTGTAGGTACAGGCCATTCTTGGCAGGACTCATCCCTCCAGTCCCTCCTGGATTTCCTACCACCTGTGAACTCAGCCTTCTGGAAAAGAAGAGTAAAGGGGAACACTTGAAAATTTCTATAGGATGGAGCAATTTCAGGATACTGATGTGTGGAAATGACTGTGAACCCTACTGTATTTACTTTAGAAAAGAAAACCAAAACAACCCCATCTTCCTCCCCCCCCAAAAAAAAAATCCCAAACAACCAAAAGCATAATAACAAAACCAGGGTTCCCATTTTTAAACTGATTCAATTAAAATATAAATAAATCTGGGGCCTTGCTTTGTAAATGTGTATTTATAGAGACCATTTATAGAGACCACCCTCTCACCCTCCATCTCTGCCAGACTAAACAAGCTGCTTTAGCTGCTTCTCTGACACACTCCCCATTGCCTGCCCATTGTACAGCCTTCCCATGCACCTCTCTAAGTCTGTGAGTGTTCTGCATGGTGCCTCACCCACAGCTCCTGCAAGCTTGATCCACCCTCCCTGCTCCTCCTGGAAACACTTGGCCTGCATCACTCTCAGAGCATTTTTGTGCATCACAGACTCTGCAGAACTTCTCTAAGGGCCTCACAACACTTTTGTGATTGAGAAGGACTTGAGGGCTTTGCTTTCCATCTTTTCCATCTCCTTCTGGAGCCCGGTCTCTTTTCACACAAGTGACAGCTGAGGAGCACAGCCCATCACAGGCATGGGTGAAACAGGAGGATGTGCCTGGATCTGTTCATCTCCCAGCTCCTGAAACTCCTGCCCAGCTCCTGGAGGCAGGCAGAGGGAGACCCTGCTGCTCTGCCATGAACACAGGTCATGAGAGAGGTGCAGGTGGACGGGATCCCCTCAGAATCCTTTTTATAAGATGGAAACCACATTGGTTTGCGTGGAGTGACAACTTAAATCACCAACCTTTACCCATCCCATTCCACTGGGTGTGCTGGCATTTCCCAAAATGTGCTGAGGTGCTGTGCCTGGAGGGACAGAGAGGAGGGACAATGAGTGTGCAGCACTGAGGGAGCCATGGCCTCCCCTGGTTAATGGCCCTTGCAGTGGGCAGCACAGCATATTTTCACTCATTAAATCAAAGTGGCTGCTCCTTGCCCTTCAAGTCCCCAGAGAGCAACTATTCCTGATAAAAGTCAGTCCCCACAGACTCATTAAGCTTTCTGGAAGCTGTTTGCAGAGGCAGGGTGCTAATCTATGGAGATAAGAAGTCAAACCTTTCACTACGAGGAGGTTTTTTACTACTTGTCTCCTGCTCTCCCTTGTAATTTCATCAAAGGCCAAACCTAAAAACCTATCTAATCTGTCAGAAAGGCCAATCTAATCTATCATTATTAAACACTTTTATGGTGAAAAATGGATTGCAACATTAGAGAACTTGTGATTTAGCACATGAAAGAGATGGAAAAAATGTCTCTGAAATGACAAACAATACAAAATCTGCTTTCCCAAAAGAACAGATTAGCTGGTGACACAAATAAATAAGTAAATGCAGTTAAAACTGCTCAGGTTTATGGCAAGAGGTGTAGAAAACGCCTGAGACTTGCCAGTGATAGCCTTTTATGGCAGAAGTAGATTTTATTGGACTTACATTGAAATGAACCTTCACCTACTCTGGGAGCTGTGGGAGCCAAGTGCCTTGAGAGCAAACCATGCAGGATCTGTCCTGGGCTTGGTAAACCATTGAAAGGTGGTGGGTGAGGAGAGGGGTGGTGTTTAATGCAGGGAACATGATGGGGAGAAGATTAGTACTCATATAGTCCGTGGAGAAAAATGGGCTTTTAAAGAAAGTAATCAAAGACAGGGACAAAATCCAGCTCAAATGTCCTTGTGGAGCAATTCCCAACACTTCCCTCTCCAGGGAAGACCTGGGAGAGATGGGACTTTTTCCTGTAAACACAGAATTGATTGCTCTATCATTTCTATCTGATCAGGGAGGGCAGAGACCTGGCCACAGGAAGTTTGGATGCTCTGGAAAATTCAAAGTCAGAGCCCTCCTTGCAGCCGCAAGGTGCTCAGTGAGGTTCAGAGCTGCCCACAGGCAGCAGCAGTAGGGCTCTGGGTGCCACACTGAGCCCAGGGCTTTCTGCTAAAAGAGTCTGATTTCAGCAAGAGGAAATTTGTCATCATTGCAGACAGATTAATTACACTTGGCAGGTGTCTCACTAGTTGGAAACGAGATCAGTAGCCATGAAAATGAGGGGGAAAAGTGGCACAGGGTGGTTGGTACAGGGGATGTATTTGCCTTGATTGCCCATGCAGCCTGGGCAGTGGTTGGGAGCATCCCCTGGAAGTCACAGGGTCCAGAGCTTGGTCTGTGCATGGCCAGGGCTGAGATGGCATTGGGGTGTAGCAGCAACCCCAACCCTTCTCCCTCAGCTCCTGCAGTGCTGGGGCAGGACCAGGGCTGGGGCTGACCTGGGTGTTCAGCCAGGCCTTGCATTGCTCCAACAAAGCTCATCCAGGGATTAACTCAAGCTCTGGCACATGTGAGCTGCCAGGTACCAAACTGAGCATGAGCCAGTGTGGCATTCACATTCACTGAAAAAATTCCTTCTCTTAGGGTTTTTCATCTAGGAAGTCGAGAGGCCTCAGAGAAAAGGAAAATAGTTCTTATCCCATTTGCTTCTCCTGTGTTGTGCTCGTCTAAAATGTGTTTGGAGATTGTTTACCACAGGTGACTGTTTCATTGGATTTGGTGTGTTGTTTTAACTCATTGGCCAATCAGGGCTAAGCTGTGTTGGGACTCTGGAAAGAGTAATGAGTTTTCATTATTATCTTTTTAGCATTCTGTAGGTATCCTTTCTGTATTCTTTAGTATAGTATAGTATTTTTAATATAATATAGTATAATAAAGTAATAAATTAGCCTTCTGAAAACATGGATGCATCATTCCTGCCTTTGTTGGGGCATCCCTGCAAATACAATAAGCCATGGATGGCATCATCCCCTGCAGAGCAAATGTCCCCAAGCAGGGGAGGGATGCTGGGCCTGGCTGTGCCTGCAAGGGGCTGAGGACAGGACCATCCCACCTGCACAGCAGGATTTGTGCCCTGACCCCTCCAGTGACATTTAGAAATCTGCTCTTTAACTGTGCTGAGCACTTCCAGATTTGCAGCATTTCAAGGGAGATTTGGCAGGGCTCGCTTGTGCTCGATTTTATTTCAGAAGCCATAACATTTGGGCCTTTTTATGCAGCTTTTGGCTGGTGTTGAAGCAATTTCTGTCTGTTTCTTCTTTCTCTTCCTCCTCTCCCTTGCCATCCATGGTGAGAGGCTGACAAAAGTCAGTGACTCAGCCCTAGAAGAGAATGGAAAACTCCAACAGGGCTTTGAATTGAAATGCAGGCAAGGAAGGAGAGACCCAAGGGGAGGTTGGAGAAAGGGAAGGAAAGGGATTGTAATGAGAAAAAACATGAAGAGAACATATAAATGCTCTATTTGAATAAGCAAGCAAGAATAACTTCTCACAGGAAAGCTACTTCTACTTACAGGCTGGGGAAAGATAAATTTGCACACAAAACAAATCTCAAATTATTTTAACAAGCAAGGAATTTCAGAAGCTGCAGAACTAAAGCCTGATTAAACACAAATTTGTGTCTTCTGTGCCCTTATGAGCACCTCCTTTCTCTGAGGCTCTTACCAAGCAAGAGACTGTCTTAGGGCTAAAAATGTGAGCAGAGAAAGAAAATAAGTATCCTTAAACTTCATGGGGTGCAGGAGACATCATATAAAAATCCAGCAGTGGGTTTGAATGCCAGTGCAAGGCTCAAGCACAGTCATCCAGCAAAGCTGTGCTCTCCAGTACATCCCAGTCTGCAGAGGCAAAGAATTCCCACATATCACACTGGGGCTTTGCAAGTTTTTCAGTCCCTCAGAGCAGCTTCTCTGCTACCCCAGATTTGTGCACACCCCAAGCATACACCGTGATGGGTATGAGGATATCCATGTCCTCCCAGGCCATCCCAACACCAAATTCCTCAGCTGTTTGCTGCTCTGGGTCCTTGACACGTCTGTGCAACACACCATGGAAAAATTTCCAGGTCCAAACGTGCCATTTTGGGCTGTGTGTCTCCCTCAATGCCTCATTGTGCAGAGGAAGGGTGACAACCAAGGCATTGTCCTGGCCAGCATTTCTCACTGCTCTGGGGCCCTGCCTGAGCTGGGCCCACTCTAAAGGGCTGTTGTTTTTGCTTGCCACCACACCACCATAACATATCTCACACATCCATGGCAGCCTACTCGCTTCCCATTCACAAATTCCTGCCTGAATAACACCAAAGAGTTAAGGCTTTGTCAAAAGGTTGCGCTCTGGGAAGGGAAACTGGAGGGAAAATGGCTTTCAATGCAAGGCAGCACAGACAATACTGTTTTGTAACTGCGCCGTTTGATGTGCAATGACAGGAATTAATCATTTTACTTAACAGAATTACTCTTTGTTATGTAAACTTTGTAAAGTCAGTCTCATGTGACCTCTTTCAATTAGGAACAAATTGTTTAAAACTGTCGTCTTTCTGAAGGCGCAGCATTGCTAAGAGCGACCTCGGGGATGGGTTGTCATTTCACCCTGGAGTACTCACAGCTGTGCAGTTCCACACCAAATGGAGACCAAAATGTGCAGAATTACTCTTCTTTTTTTTCTTCTTTTTTTTTTTTCCAGCAGAGCAAGAAATCCCTCTGCGCTTATTCTAATATGGGGTGAACATTTGTTTCCCATTTCATTTCCAGTTCTGACAGAGCTGGATATGTTTTTATAGGTTTCTCATCACCTCAGTCTGCAAGCACCTCAGTGGTGAGAACAGACGTGCATCCTGAGACCCCCTTGGAGAAAAGGAAGCCTTTTCCATCTACCAAGAGAGAGCCCAGACCAGAAAAGATGAAGGACCCCATCGTCAGTAAATTAAAATCATTTCTTCACAAAAAAAAAAAAAAAAATAGAGCTAATGTCATGCAGAAAGTCTGTAGCAGGGCCAAGAAGAGCCTCCAGAGGTCCATGATTTGCCCCCAACATCTCAGCCTCCTCTCCTGGTTCCCATAACCTTGAGAGCTGCTGCAGCTCCCTTTGCTGCCAAACAGTTCCACACAAACTATTTGACCTGGGAAGGCTGGAAGTGTCCTCTGTTACACATAGGGGTGCTCAGACTTTGCTGTACTGGCCATTTTAATGCACAAAATGAGGCTGCCAGGCTGGTGTGGGCACCACAGATTTGCTTTCAAAGCTGCTGGCAGAAGTGAGGCAGCAGCAGCAGCCTCAGGATGTGCTTGTCCTGACAATGCTGGGGATAACTGAGCCACACCTGATGGGCTGTGAGTGCAGGCCTCTCTGCAGATCCCATTTCACCTCTGCTGCCCACGGAGGTGGCTGCCCGTGTTCCCACTCCAGTCTTGTTTCTTGGAGAGGAAAACTCACTGCGCCTCATAACCTCTCTCAGCAGCATCAACAGGCCAAATTTTTGTCCTCTTAATGCTGTGTTCAGCTAATAACCAGCCCTGATTGCTCTGGGCGATAAAAGCATTTGCTCTGGGTGTTTCCCATGCATAATGCAAGGTTTATGCTGGGTCCAGGCACTTTCAAAGGGTGGCTGTGCAGCTTTAGTTAAGAGCCCAATCAGAGGTTACTCTGCTGCTTGGCTTTGAAGGCTTCGGCTGAACTTTGATCTCATTCCCCTGCCTGCCCTGCCCAGCAGCATTGGCTGCATTAAGGAAAACCACCAGACAAGGAGAAGGATCACATCCAAGGGCTTTCAAGTTGAGTTGAGCCATTATATACATCCCCCTGAAATCAAACATGGTCAGAGATTGCAGAAGGAGCAGTGACAGCGGCGCCCGTCGGCTGAGCCTGTCCCTCACGTGGCACTGCCCTACAGCTCCCTGAAAGGACCTTGCAGACAGGGGAGGGTCAGTCTTTTCTTCCAGGTAACAAGAACAAGAAGAAACAGCCTGAAGTTGCATCAGGAGAGGTTTAGATTGGATATTTAGGAAATATTTATTCACTGAAAGGGTGGTCAGGCATTGGAACAGGCTGCTCAGGGAAGTGGTGGAATCACCATCCCTGGAAGTGCTCAAATAGCAGATAGATGTCATGCTTAGGGACAGGGTTTAGTGGTGGGCTTGGCAGTGTTAGGCTAATGATTGCACTCAATAATCTGAGAGTTCTTCTCCAACTTTAATTATTTTATAATTCTGTCCTAGCCCATATGGACTTCCCCAGCCTGCAACTCACCAGCATGACTGGTATGGCCTGGAACTCACTTACTGCTCACCCCAGTGTAAGGTAAGGAATCTGTGGGGTCTGCAAGGCTGGATTAAAGCTGCAGCCACAGCCCTGGTAAAAGCAGCCCAGGAACTCAACCACTGCAGTTGGTTTTTCTCAACATCTTCCCATGAACATACCCTCCATCCCCTCCAGGTGAAAGGTGAAGAAGGATGAAGCCCAAGGAGATGAGGCAGGTGCATGAAGGGGTCTGGGGAGTCTGCAGCACAGCTCATATCACAGCTGACATCCTCAGGGACACCAGGCTGGACTTAGCAGGATGCTGTCACAGGATGGAAACCACGTGGGCTCATGCTCTGCAATAAACCATGCTGCAAACCAGTTTATTGAACAGGCAGGCTGCATGGATCTGCAGGAGCTAATAATAGTGTCTTCCTCTAACAAGCTCATTAGCTTCTGGAACAGTGAAATCATCTCTGGCATACCCCTCTCCATCACTGTGGTTGTATCTTGTGTTTCTATCGAGGCATTACTAATAGCTAATATTCATTGTGGTATTTCAATATGGGATTTACTCCCACTCTGCAAAATAGCCCTGGTTCAGCCCCAGGGAATAAAAACAACAGCAGCTATCGGAAGTGTTAAGTAGTTGAGAATTTTTCTCCTCTGTTTTTGCCAGTCTTTTACATCATTTCATCAGTTCTTTGTGGAAAGGAGCCCTTCCTCCCTGGGACAGAGGCTGTGTGTGCTGGGCAGAGCCTGTCCCAGGGGAGCAGCTGGGCTCAGCTCAGTGCCCCAGCATCGAGGAAGGGAAAGTGCCTTGGTTGCACCATGGGTGGAAATGGACTTTTATCTTGGCACTACCACAAATATATCCCTGCAAACAACAGCCAGTGCTTTTGACACCCTTGAGCCAAGGGAATCAGCCTAATGGTGGGGAACCAAGCTCTGATTCCATGAAAGAATAAGGCTTCAGCCCACGAGACCAAACTACCTCACAACTGAAACACCACACAAGAGGATGCCCACTCTGCAAAACCATTCCTCAGCCTTTGGTGTCCCTCTTAATCCTCTTCTGGGCTCTTTATGTGATACTGCATTTTCATACCCAGCCACAGCTTTCATGCCCAATAACTTTCAGGTATCCCACGGACCCAGAGCACACACTCTGCTCACTAGCACTACTCACAGGCTGCACCATCTGACAGGACTGCAGCTCCCCTCACCTGCAGCATGGTTTTGGCAGCATTTACACAAAGTGTGGACACTCTCCAGCCCCAGCCTGGATCCTGTGCATGGTTATCAGCAGACTCTGCCATCTTCCCAGCCTCCTGCCATGTTTCCAGTTACAAACTCCATTCCTCACAGGTTTTATTTTCACTAAGAATTCTTCATAACTTGTATTTATTTGCTTAGTGTCAGTTAGATGTCTGCTTTTCTGCCTGGACTAACTTTAGCTTCCAAAATATTTTGCAATTCAGGGAAGTATTTGAGCAACTTTTCTGAGAAGAAATAAGGAAGAGCATCAGCACACAGAAACTGTCCTATTTGCTTTTTCTCTTTTCTGTGTGGGGGCATCCAGGACGTGTACGAAAATGACTGAGCAAGGCTTGTACCCAAGGTAAGATTAGTGGGGCTCATGGAAAGAGGGTGGGCATGGCAGCACACAGCCATGCACAGCCCAGCTCACAGATTTTCACCAAAGAAGGATTTCCATGTAATGCCCAGGGAGGGAATGTGAATAAAACTGAACTCCCAGAAAACTTGCAGGATTAGTTTTGTCTTTCTGTTGTCACTGAGACAGTTGTTTGCCTTAATGCTTGCCATGTGGTTTGGGTCATGGTTTTCCTTCTCAAACATTTGCCTTTAAGAATCAGTGCCTGCACTATTTGCAGGCAGTCATCAGCATGTTAACTTCTGTTTTGCATATGCAAATTAGCTATTTGCCTTTTTGATTTTAATTTTAGCACATAAAAATAACAGGCAAAGAGAAGAACAGGAATAGATTATGTTGTAAATATGTTATATTATATTAACATGTAACATGGGATATTTTGGAAAGTGTTTTGCACACAGACTCAGGCATTAGTGGTAGGAAGACCCCTTTGAGATAAGGCGAGCAGGAGAGGTCACAGTGTCTGTCTAGGACTGGCACAGTCCCCAGCCATCCATCCTTGCCATGCAGGCTGCCACACTGCAGAGCAGCTCTGGTGAATGCAGTCTGGGCTCTGCTTGGACCATGAGCAGAGTTAACCCATCCCAGTGACATTCAGAGGCCTCTGCCAATTATGAGAACAACTCATTGGGAGCTGGAGCAGGTCTAGCTCTCCTCAACCCTCCCAGCACACACACAGGTAAACCTCACTGCTGTGGGATTGTGCTGATGCCCAGCTCCATCCAGAGCCTCTCCCCGTGGTGCTGCAGAGCTGGCAGGACCATTACCTCTGCTGTGGCTGTTCATCAAAGCCTGTGTGTGTGTGTGTGTGTATGTGTGAGGGGGGGATACACAGAGCAGCCCAGTGGAGCTTGTCATCCTTAATGAGATTACACTGCCCTAATCTCACAGCAAATCCAATTGTCATGCTGTGCACACTGACGGCACATTGAGGGAGTGCACAGCGAGACAGGGGCAGTGCAGAGCAGGGCTCTGCAGCACGGGATCCACTCGTTTGGTGCCTCCTGAAACCAGGAGGGGCTGGAGGTGGATTTGCCTTGGACCCCTGGGACTGGGAGTGGGTGTCACCATGCAGGAGAGGGCAAGGAAGCCCAACAAGGCACGCACCTCTGGCAGGGAGCAGAGCGCGGCCCTTGGCGCGCTGTCCGGCACGAACAGCTGGGCTGCTTTCTGCAGGGTTATGCAACTGCTTTGTTCCCAAATAATATAACCAGTGTTATGTTTAAATTCATACCAAATCTTGTTTATCTTGCTGCAGTTTCACTGAGAAATCATGTGTGAAATTTTAGCAGGGCCTGAGGATGGCTGCCCACAGCCGCAGTGCTCGCTGCCTCACGCGGATCCTTCTGGGCAGGCCGGGAGCTCTTCCAGCCCTCCAGCCCCACACTGGGAGTGGGTTCTGCTCCTCTTTGGGGACACAGCCCCTTGGTGATCACAGCCTGTCCTGTCTCAATAAGGGCTGCAATCCCAGAGCAGCATCCCCATGGTGAAACCCCGTTGTCCGATCAATGCGGACACGGAGCAGGAGATGAGGCCTGAAGGAAAGGGCCTCCCCAAAAAGACCCAGTAGGAAGAGCAAGTGCTCAAACCACAGAACATCCCTCAACCTAAAGGAGACCTTTCATCTCCTGGTGAGCCCAAAGCAACAATTACATCTACCACCGGCTGATCTGACAAAACAGCCACATTTCTTTTCATGCACTCATCAGAAATGTGGTAAGATGCCAAGGCCCTGCTTTGAGTGAGGAGAAGAGGTTGCTGTAGCCTCTATGGGCTCCTGCTGCAGCCAAACCCACCCTCCTGTGAAATGCAGATACAAACTCAGTGTCTGTGGCATGCTGGAGGTGAGAGCAGCATCCCTGCATACTCTGGGCAGAGACTGCATGGGAAGTTGTGTGTGCAACTGGATTTTAGAAGTCTCAGCCCAACTGCTCAGCTACACATTTAGGACAAAGTTGCAATAACCAGAGAGGCTTTTGAACTTGGGAACAATAGAAGCTATTTTCAATGGGTGAATAATGTTGAAAATCTGTCCGTTAATGTCAGCTCACAGAATCATCGTTTTTCCCAGCAAATAATATAAAAGTTTAGTTTTTTTCTCAATGGATTTCAATGCAACATTTACTCTGAGGCTGTTTATTCCTCATCCAAGAATAACAGGGAGACACGCTGAAAAGGGACAAGATGATCTTTATCATTTTAAGTAGAGCAATTTCAATTTTTTTGAACCATCTCACAGTTCTGTATGCTTTAATGTATGCCATAAAAGCAATTTTATGAAATAATTTCTTTTCATGTTTTTCATCACATGCCTTTGATGAAGAGAAATAAAACTGAAACTCACAGATACTGCTACTGTTCATGTAAAAAATAAAATAATTAGTTTTCTATGCAAAAATGAAGCATGTCCAAAGTAATGTACTTCAGGAGGCTGTTTTGATGTTTAAAGGAAAAGAAACATTATTCAACTGGATTATTTTTCACGGTAATAATTTACAAATGTTCACTGAAGGCTTAAATATTGTATGAGACACGTATTTTGACTGGCATAATATTTTGACACAACTAAAAAAACCTTCTGAATAGACACATTTCAGAAATCCAACTTGGAATGGAAACTAATTTTGAAATACTGGAATCTCTCTGATTTGAAAGTAGGTCTCCTCATTACTCAGTGGAAGTATCTCTTCTTAATTAAAAGAATACTCAGAAGCATTTTTCATAGCCTGGCAGCAGTGTGCTGGGCAAATAATGAATCTTGCATTGTCTTTTTGGTAGTGCAACCCTTTCCTGCAACACCACTTGGACAAAAGTTTATCCCTGCATGAACTAGGAGCGAGCTCTGCTAAAATAAATTTCTGATGTGAATATATTACAAGGACTGAAATTTTATTGTCACAAAAGCAGCTTTGCACAACAATTAGAAAATAGCAGCTTATTTAATCCTGTGTTTCATGAACGTGGGTCTCATTTTGTCAACTCAGAGATACCATCCTGCTCACGTCAGACTCTGTGCTTGCAGTATTTCCTTTTTTGCTTCTTGTTGGACACATTTAAACATCTGTTTTCCATTACTGACCCCCCAAAATGCAGCTTGCCACTGTAGCACAGGCAAAAGCGTTGAGGATGGCCATGAAGCCCCAGCTTATGTTTAGAACAGAGTTGCCAGATAAGATTATTTAAGCTGATAAAACCTCACACAATCTCAGGGTCACTGATGTTGCTGTTCTGGCCCACTTCTCTTTATGAGATAGTTTTGGCCAAGGGGCTCCTGTTGATCTTGTGGCTGTGGCTTGTAACTTCCTGCCCAGTGATGATTTCAGCTGCTTCTTCACACCATGCTGCTGTGATTAGAAATGGTCATCTGATAACAAGTCTGAAACAGAGGGACGGGCAGAGCTTGTGTCTCAAACAGACTTGGGCAGAGTTTTCTGGTGCAATTCCATGAGTGATCAGCTGTGACATCCATTTCTGTGCTGCATGCTGTGACACCAGCTTGGTACAACAGGAGGGTCCCACCCTGCAGCACCTTCATCTCACTGCTCACCACAGGTTGTTGCTGACACAAGAGGGAGTAAGAAGGTGGCAGCAAGGGAACCAGCAAGGGAACCACCATCCTTTGGTGATGTTCTGAAAAAGGAGGAGTTTTGCTTTAACTTAAAGCATTTCTGCACTGGAAATCCTTTAAGTTAAAGCAAAAGGTGAGGATGGGGATGTTGGCTCCCTGCAATGTTCACCCATTTAGGCAACAGCAAAGCAGAGCTGGAGCAATCTGCATTTTCCCCATAGTGACAACAGCAGCTGCTTCCCAAAGCTTCTGGCTGGCTGCTGTCCTTAAAAACCACCTGCTGCAGCACAGCCCCGGGCTGGGCTCATGGCACATCTGACAGCCACGCACCCAGCAATTTCCTGCCGCATTTCCACTGCCATGAGAGAAGGTTATAAATGCCTGGGCTGCTGCTGCTCTGCACTAATTAATGCTGTAACTCAACCCAGCCCCATTTCGGGCCAGCGCTTTCTCACGCTTTGTGGCCCAAATGCTTTCCCTGCCTGTTCCAGCACTTGCTTCTCCTCTGACAGGACAGGGCAGGGTCCAGTGAGCAGTTTGCACCTCCCTTTGAGGCACTGACACACTGGCAAGCGCAGAGAAAGTCCCTTCAGTTTAAACTCGAACAGAACTGACTGAATGTGGCTGAGTGCTACCACAAGTTCAAGAACACAGAAATTTTTAATGCGTGTTTTGATATGTCCTGGGATAATCTATGGCCTTTTGAGCCCTTTTATATCCAAAGCAAACTTCAGAACACAATCCTGGCAGATTTCTCGGAATCGTGACGCTGAGTGATTCTACAGATATCCCAAGTGATGCTCTGAGAGGAATGAAAATATTTTCAAATTATGTCCCATTTACCCAGGGATGAAAGTGAACAGTAAATACTGAGTGCTCATTGCATGGGAAGCTGTCAGAGAAATCCATTTGTATGTCTGTATTGTGTGTCCTAGTCCCAGAGGAATTCCTTGCATGTTTCTGTAAAATTTAAATAATGCCCACTCTTCAGAAAACAATTTGTTTCACAGCCTTCATATGCTTTTCATAGCATTGGGGGGTAGGGAGTTCTGCTTTTTCTCAGGGTTGCAGTTTATCTGAATTATCCCATTTTACCAGCACCCAGAGTGTCCTGAGGCACAGCAGGACAGTGTCCCTGCATGGCTGTCCCCATGGCCAGAGCAATGTCTGCATCGTGTCCTTCACCCAGAGCAAAGGAAACTGCCCCAAAAATGAGATGGGACTTGCTGGAGACAGCTGTGGCTGAGCAGGCTGTACTCAAGTACAGCAAGTTCTGTTTTCAAAGCTGAGTTGCTCCCCGTGCATGCAGAGCATGAGGAACTCCTCATTACTGTCTCAGTGTGAAAATCAAGAATTATTTTCCCAAATCCTAACCTGTCTAAACTCCTTGAGGAATTCCTCCTGCAACATTTCCATGGAGCAGGGCAGACTTGGTAAAAAACCTCCAAATAAGAAGTTTTTAGCCCAGGATATCACTGCTCCCCTGCACCAGGAACAGCATTTATTTCACCCCTAAACTCTTGTGGCTGTATCTAACCCTACTGACGGCCAAGAGAAGATCATTCAGTGTTCCCCTAATGCCAAGCACCAATTTGACATGTTCCATTTTCATTACAACCCCTTCAGAAGCTCTGCAAACACCAGACAAATAGGTCACAGCTGAAACCCTGTCCCACAGATTTTAAACAAATGTTTGACTGTGTATAGGCACAGCTCAGCACCTTTCTCATCGATCCTGGTTTCTGGAGTGTTTAAAGGATTATGTTAGAAACCTGCTAGCTAATGATTTGATTGGATGAACCTTTAGCTACTCCCTTCATCATTGCAAAAGGAAGTCCAAGGGTATTTGCCACAAGGAGGAAGAAGAGAGGACAATGATCTGAAACGACATAATGAAGACATAAAGGCAGTGGCATCTGTCAGGAGACGTTGTTGTAGGAAACACAGTGTTTGTGTGTTTGTTTACTTCAAAAGCACTTTGTTTAGCTGCCAGGAGGACATTGCATGAGGAACTTTCTTTCCAAACATTGTGTAGATGCCATCAGCCTTCATTCCTTCCTACTCCAGATGAGGTTGTTGCATGTGATTCCCAAGCAGAACGAGTGGTTGAACCTCTCTATTGAACTTGTTCTCTTTCCCATAGTGAAAAACACACGGTCTTGATTCTGGAGAGGACAGCAGCATGTGTGAAAGTCCATCCTTTGCTCATCAAAGCACTTAAGCTCATGCTTAAGCTAAGAAAACACTTAAGTGCTTTGATAAAAAGGGAGGATCTGATGAATTGGGACCAAAGGGATGCTACAGTTAATTGATTTCCTTTGAGAGCAGCCTGTATTCTCCCCAAAGGGCTAATACTGTAGTTCTTCTATTCAACTCTAAAGCTGTTCCAAAGCTGCAGCATGTTTGATAGAGATGGCATTTCTTAGAAGCTGTTTATTCACCCATGACCAAAGTATTAAGACTCTCTCTCTCTGCAGTAAATATGCACAAGTGGACACACACTGGGAAATTCTTTGTCTTGTCCTGTTCTGCTGCTGAAGGAAGACACATGGTTTCAATGATGTCTTTGTTATCTGATCAAGCATTCAGTCCAATTTGCAATTTTAATGAAAATCAGACACCTGCACTGCAACTGATCTCCACTCCCAGGATTAACAACAACAAGGGAAAGAAGCAATCCCCCTTATCGGCAGAACTGAAGCCTCCAGTATCCTGTTACCAGAGCTCAGGCTGTGATTTCAGATGTTACCTAGAAGAAAGGAACCCTTTATCCCTCTTTGCACAGTGATCTCCTCTGATGGAGAACCAACCCAAAGTGGGCAGCTATGGGTAACATTAGCCTGAGTGCAGAGCCACAGGCTGGGGAGCTTCGGCTGCACCAAACCTGTGCAAGCTCCAGAGACAGGCTGTGCTGCTGGCCTTGCAAGCACAAGCATTGCACAGACCAAAGGAGAGAGACAGCTCTCCTTTAACATCATCTTCCCAGAATTATTACCAGATCATGCAGCTTTTGGTGTTGATGCAATTTTTTTTCCCTTTTTAAGTCTGTCAGTTTATTTTTAGTCTGTCTTGGATATGAAGATGCCAAACACTGTAGCACTGAGAAAAACCCCAAAACGAAATCAAAAGGGGGTTTGGGAATGGGACAGGTGTCCTGGCTCCAATGCCACCCAGGAGAGGTCCCCCAGCACGTCCCCTTGTCACAGCTGAGCCTGAGCAATGCCCAGGAGGGAGAATGGGCAGAGGCTGCACAAGGGACATACAAACACCAGGGGTGAAAGAGCAGCTCAGCACATCCCTGGTCCCTGTTTGCAAAGCCACAGCTCCAAATGCGTGCTCCAAAAATCTCCACAGCTCTCTAAAATGGGAGAAGGATATGGTGGGTGCAAGAAATGGGAAATCATGTAACAGACTGCATCAGAGTGCATTCTCCACTCCAAGACGTGAAGAAATCCACTTCTTCAGAGTTTCGGCCAATGTTTACTGAAGTGCTTTCCAAAACATCTCCTGATTTCTCCTCTTGCCTGAAGCCCACTTCTTCCTGTCATCTGCGTTGTTTGTGTTTGTTGGTGTTTTTCACATAGGGAGAGAAGGATGGAGGAAGGGAAGGAGGAAGTAACAACACGAGTGAGCACCTCCAATGAGTTCATAAACTTCGAAGACTACCCCAAATCAAGCACTTCTTATAAAATAGGCAATTTTTCCCCACAGCCTTTGGTGTAAAACTTGTGTCAATGGAACCCCCACTCTGCTGTGGAGATGCTCAGGCAGATCTGATGAGATCAGGGGAGATTTACATACCAGAATTCTTGGGATGCTCCTTGTCCTGGGAATAAAGTTTTATCTGCAACAGGACAAGAAGAAATGGCCTCAAATTGCACTGGAGGGGGTTTAGGTGAGGAGTTAGGAAAACCTTCACAGAAAGAAATCATTGGAACAGGCTGCCCAGGGAATGGTGGAGTCACCCTTCCTGGAGGGATTTGAGACATGGGGATGTGGCCCTGGGGACATGGACCAGTGGTGATTGTGGTTGGACTCGATGCTCTCAGAGGTCTTTTCCAGCCTGAAGGATTCTGTGATTCCATGATCTACAGCACAGCTCGTTGTCTCCTTTAACTTGAGCTCCCTCTTTTGCCCTGCTGAAGGTAAGTCAGGCAGCTCCAAAGAAAGGCTTTGTCAAATTGTTTCAAGCCGTGGCTCTCTTCCTGTCCTACAGCAAGGCAAACAATTTGGAGACCCCAGGTCACATGTATTGCTGAATTGAGCTCTTTATGTGCCTGGGCTTATGTTTCAGAGAGGCAATGATGCTTTTTATAGCAAAGCTATTTTCTATTCAGCTCCGAGTTGGGCTCTGCTTCTCTGATAAGGATTCTTCACCCCATTTTGCAAAGGAAATTGCACTGTTTTGAAACAACATTCAGCCACCCCAGCCCCAGAAAATATTCTTGAAAACACTGTGTGCTTGGACCTACCACCATGGAATAACAGAGGGAGCTTTCTCCCCAGGCTGTTTCTCTTTCAGTGTGGTTTGGGGACAGCCATTCCCCCATGCAGTGGTTTGTGTCCTGTGGTAACACACCCAAGCCCAGCTGGCTGGTGCTGCTGCTGAGAACAGGCACACTCATTGCTAACGTGACCCAGGGCTCATGTGAGCTGATGGAAAAATTCTCTTGTTGATTCCAGGAGGGCTGGACACCCCCAAAACATCCCTGTGTGGCATTTGGACACAGCAGTGCAAGTGCTGCAGCAAAGGAGCTCCTTACGAGCCTGTTTGATGTCCTCCTGTTCACCCAAATTACACCCACAGCACCTCAGTTATCTTCCTGCCTCCTGTAAACCTCTATAAAAGTTATAAAACAACAACAAAAAATGTTTAATCACCATGTTCAGGTCTCTGTAATGTCTTGGATCTATTCTCCAAGTCCCAGTGTCCCTGTGCACGTTGGTTAGGGAGCATTTGGGGAAGATAGTCAGGAACACAGTGGGACAGTAACAGGCAACTGAGAGATGGCATTTGCAAACACCATCCACAGGAGGGATTATGTGTCTTGGTGCTGAAAACTGGCTGTTTGTGTCCTAAAGCTCAGGGCTGTGATTACCCCATGGCCAGGTCTACAAAGAGTCCAGGAGACAGAGCAGCTGTGTTGGCTCTTTGTCCAGTGAGGAGCTGTTCTGACACAGCCACACTTTCTAAAAATCAAAGCTTGATTTTTGACAGCTTCCAGGAGGATTTGTGCCCAGCATGAGCAGAACTGCTTATTTCAGTTGCAATAAAGGAGTTTTAGGAAAATTCTATGCAAAGAGATCTCTAAGCTGTTATGGAAAGGATGTCACAGGGCTGAGCACAGCTCCTGGGAATGTCCCCCTGCTCTGGGAAAGGCCAAAGCAGAATCAAGCCTGTCTAACAGCTGTGCACATGTCCTGGGCACCCTCCCTGCTCACTTGTCACTGGCTGTGCTCAGCAGGTCCCTGTGGGCCATCTGGGGATCTTCCACCAGAGCCTCAAGGGACCATCACCATCCAAACCCAAACCAGCAACTCCAGCTCTGCCTCCATCCAAGGTTTTTAGTTTCTGGTGTAACCGTTGGGAGGGAAAATTTAAAGCTTTGTTTTTATCTCCCTCTCTGTCTCTCTGCTCCTTTTTCCTCTCCTTTTGTTTTTTAAGCAGGCAAACATCTGCAGAGCACTTTGAGATAACCATAGCAATGACATGAGGACAGTTGGCAGGCACTCCCTGTGCTCCTCAGCTGTGATTCACTGGCCCAGCAAGGAGGGACCTCTCTGCACTAGGACCTTGCCCCGGGGTCAGAGATAGAGCAACGAGAGCTTTCGTTGGAGCAGAACGGGGGGAATGCAGATATCAGGGGATTTTCAATGGAAATCACAGGTGTTTCTTCCCTGCCTCCTCCCTGTGAGAGGCCCCTCTATGTTCTGTTCTGATTTGTTTTTCTGGCAGCCAGCGTGCTCTATTTTTCTTGCCTGTGTTTTTATGACTTATGTTTGGTTTCTGCTAAAACAACAGAAAACAGCGCAGGACCAGGGGTGGTTTTTTCGAGCCGGTTATTGTCTTTTTCCTTTTCCTTTCAGGAACTATGCAAAGGGTCATTTGGAAGCTGTGGTTCCAGTGAAACTTTGCAGAAGGATTGATGGAGGTTTCGGATCAGCTGAGGGTCACAGGTCAGATGGTTTGCCCCCCAGGCGGGCGAGAAGATGAGATTTGCAGCCACGAAAGGGGACACGGCTCCACAGGACACGCTCAGCAGCAGGAGGAAGAGGAGCTTTTAACAGAGGGCTTGCAAACAACTCCTTCAAAATGTCCCATGAAGAGCCTCCCTCCCAGCCCATCTCAGCAGAGAAAGTGAATTGCAGCTGGCCAGAAGTGAGGAGTTGGAAGGAAGCAGACACAAATTCGCACAAGAGCAGGAGAATAAATATCTCATTTTTTAGAGGAAGAGGTTTTTTTTTCATTTTGGTGGAGGACAAAGGGGATTTTTTAAAAATATCTGATATTATGTTTAAAAGCAAAATCAATTGTGATTCAGTGCAGACCTGAGCCAAAAAACAAGCAGGGAGTAAGAGCAAGCTAAAATAAATCTTTAGAGGAGTTGCTTTCAAAGGCATCTATGCTGTGCTCTAGACATGAAGCATTGGTGTTGGTAAAATGCATTATCCACACACTTCCACCTAGCCAGTGAAGGGTTCTGGCTGTTTCTAAGAAAAAAAATCAGTGGCATATGGTCTGCATAAAGCATAAACATGACTTGTTCTTTTGGCTGATTTTGGCACAGGAGAGGTCACGAAATCAACTTTCAGAAACCCCAGCTGGACTGAGACAGAGCCTTCTCCCATTTTCCTACTTCTCCTACCAAGACCCTTATTCAGAACTGTGACTGTCATGAAACATATCTTCCCAGGACCAAAAATTTGCTGGTTTGAATGCAGAAGCATCTTGCTTTTTCCCATGGAAGACTGGGATAGAGCTTTAAAAAAAAAACCCAGACAAACCAACAAGTATTATTCCCTGAGAAATCCATGTAATTCCTCTGCATCTTTCATTGTCATTATCAGTAGGATTGGAAAAAACCCTTGAGATCATTGAGTCCAACCTGGCACAGCCAAGCTCACCACTAAAGATATGTCCACACCTCTTTTAAATACCTGCAGGGATTTGTGACATTTCAGATTTTTCCCCCAATGCATCTCTATTGCAGGGAGAGGAGTCCAGGCTCTCCACAGGGCTCAGGACCCAACTCGTGTTGCACATTCAATATTCACAGCAGCAATTGCTGCCAACTGTGCCTCCCCAGCCTGAGGTAATGAGCACCCCTAACTTCCATGAGTAACCCTACCTGCAAGGCAGCTTTCAGGGGGAGGAGGACACAGTGGAAAGTCTGGAAACAGAATACGGAAAGGAAAAATGCAAGGCCTCTGTGTTACATGAGCTCATGGAGGCAAACTGCAGAGCTCTGTAAGCAAACCCAGCAGTGCCTGTTGGCATGAACAAGGGTCCTTGCTCTGCCTTCACAAAAGGTTTGCAAAGAGTTAAGAGTTTGGTTACTTGAGATCATGCAGAATGAGCAAACCTTATTCTCTGGGTCCTTGAGATGGAAAGAAATGTGTTATCCTCCAGCCCAGCTGAGAAATGTGTTTGCAGGATGGCCAGGGCATTTACATAGCTGGGAGGTTTTGCAGTTGGTTGGCTCCTCAAAGCAGAAAAAGGGGCTAGGCTGCCTTTTTTCTCTACACAAAACGTGATCTATTTAAAGCCAAAAAGTGTGAAGGATTATCTTTTGAACCTGCCAAACTGACTGCAAACATCCTGAAGAGCAGATTTTATTGTTATTGTTTTGCATTATTCTCTTTTTAAAAAGAATGAGGGAAGCATTAGAAGCAGAGAGATGAAAACTGGCTGTCCCTTGACATATTTATTCCCAGATTAAGTGTGTGTAACTGTGCTATACACCCAGCACTGCAGATAACAGAGGTGTGACTGTGGGACACTGAACATCCAGGATGTAACTGATATCTCTCCCCACGTCCTCACTCTCAGACATATGCGGTTCATCATGTTGGGCACTGCTGGACTCTGGCAGGCCCCAGCATTTCAGCAGTCACTGTTCTTGAGGGGCTGGCTTGTCAAAGCCATTTCTGCTGTGTTTACCCAGGTATTATTCAGCTTTGTACCTCTGGGACAAGCTGGTTCATGCTGGTTCTGTTCCTCACATTGTTTATTCTCTGCTGGTTTTAACCTTTGAGTTCATCTATGAAATGTGCACTTCTAGAAGTGCAACTAGCACTTCTGGGATAGGATAGGATAGGATAGGATAGGATAGGATAGGAGATGTTGAAGAACACCAGCTAGGAAAAGATGAACTTGACATTCCTATTAAACTTGATGTCTGCACATTTAATACACAGCAGAGGCATCACTCCTCTGTCTCTAAACCTCATAGCATGAAGGTCAATCCCAGCTTTGCCAATCCACTGAAGATAAGGCTGGGATATCTCAGGAAGGTACTTTTTTTCCTTGTTTTATATTTAACGATCACAGATTTTATCTCAAGGGGAAATTCTGCCCTTTTCCCACTCCAGTCAAGTACAATTCCAAGGAAAACTAAAGCATCAGAGTACACCAGGTGACATTTGGAGCTCAGCCTCTCTCCCCTCATGGAACATGACTCTGGAAGAGCATCTGAGGATGCCAGTGATGCTCCACCAAACCCAACCTGCAACTGTGACAGTGTCTGTTCCACAAAGACCTCCAAGGACTGGATCCAGACATTTTACAAGCCCAATTTCAGAGGATGGATATTCAAAGCTTTCTGAAAACCAAGACCTTTAGAAGTTTCTTCAGCTGGACACCCAATAGCTGAGGCATCTCAAATCCCTGGCTATTTCTGATCATCTTGGCACACAGTGCTGAGCATAGGAAATGCATGAGATTAACAACTTCAAGTCTCACATCGAACAGGATATGAAGGGCTACATGTGCTATGTGCATAATTTGTCCCTTTTGCCAGTGTCAATCAAATTTTAAAGCACAAAAAAGACATTGTACCCACTTGGAAACCAAACATTTCACTTCTCTGCGTCAAAACTTAAGGGAAATATCCTCTTTCTTCTTGTCCTCCTGCCATGGTCTGAACTGGAGAATAGAGTGATCTAGTATTAAAAATAAAAGTAAATAGACCAGCAAGTTCACAAGCTAAAAATTCAGAGGGAACTTCTCCCTCTCTATGAACTCCTCGTGTTCTTGTTGCCTGGGAGAGGATTGAGCTTTTCCAAAGGTGTATCCAAGGCTCTGGCACAAATACCTCTGCAGCAGCAGACATTCCTTATCAGCCTGGGACTGTGAAAGCAGTGATAGGAAATGTGCCATTCATTCATTCATTCACTCACAGGGCTGCTGCTGCTGCTGCTGCTGCTGCTGCTGCTGCTGCTGCTGCTGCTGGGGATCTGAGGCATATCTCCAGCGTGTTATCACACGCTTTGTGTTGTCTGCTCCATCCTGAGAAAGAAACACTGTAATCAGCACGACTTTTTCTCCTTCTGGAAATCATCAGCTCTTTTCTGTGCCTTTTGCCTTGATTAAACACCTTCCTGTTGAAACAGTAACTGGACAACCGCAATAGCAGCAAAAAAAAAAAAACAAACTTGGAAACTCGGTATCAGCTTCCCAGATTCCTGTTCTCTTTCACATGAGAACAGAGTTATTCTGAGCGCACAAACAGGGAATATGTGGGGAAGGACTGGGAGAATAAATTTGGGTGCTTGGTTTAATAATGTTCACCTCCTAGTGCTTGTACCTGTGTACAAGTGGCTTGGATTTGATTCCTTTGGGTTTGGATAGTGCCCCCCTGCATGAAAGGATCTGTGGAGGATGTGCTGCTGCTGAACTCAGGGAGATTTCTTCCATCAGCAAATTAATACCTACTTGAAATATTGAGGCCAAAAAACTGAAATCTGACACCACCCAGAAATTCTGGGAAATTTTACAGTTCACTAATTGAAACCAAGTCTGAATTTTTTCCAGCAGAATGTTTTTCCATTTTACAACAGAAAAATGTTTTCCTATTTTTCTATCAAAAATGTTTTCCCTTGCACCAACTACACTCTCCTTTTAGATATGCTCATTCTGATAAATTCCGGCTTTTTGAATACTTTTAACTGCACTTCCCAGCATGGGATACTTTTGCTGTGTCCTTTTACATTAGCTAAGGTGTAAAAGGATATTTTCTAATAGGAAGGAGACCTCAGTCATTAAAAATGTACACACACAAGCCTCTGAGGCGGTGCACATGCAAGAGTCACATTTATCTAATCACACCAATATCAACCTGCTGTGACATTGCCTCCCAGAAAGGGAAAAAATTATACTAACGTTAACATTGCAGTGAGATAAAGGGGATTTTAAAAGTAATTGTGCCTTTCAATTAGCTTCTAGCACTTATGCTTCTAGGCTGTCCTCTTTGCAACTGTCCTTTCCCTAAAGGCTGTTTTTAACTTTTCACCTCATGAAAATTCAGTGGAGGAAAACCAAAACTGCTCATCTTTTTTCCCCTACAAGCATCTAGATCTCAGGCTGCTTCTGGGAATATCCAAGAAAATGCAAAAATGCAACGTCCTGTCTGTACGGGAAATTAAACATTCTGTGGATAACAAAATATTCCCTGTATTACAATTCTTATCAGCAGAAAAAAGAGAAATAATACATTCCAGAAGTTATTTTAATTTCAGAAAGCCCATAGCAAAATTCTAACTGCACAGGGAGAATCCTTAACCCTCTGTATAATAACCAAGTTGAGCACTTCTCTCAGTCCCAGCCCTGAACTTCAGGATGCTGCTCTGGTTTTGTGTCAGCTGCAGCTCCCTGACAAAGGACCCCGAGTTCAGTGGGGCACAGGGACTTTGTGAGTTTGCAAGGCAGTGATATGCAGAAATAACTGAATTAAAATGAAAAGGCAATCCCAACAGGCTTCCCCAGACACTGCTCAACCCCATGAGGACACTCAATTGTCCTGGAAAGGAGAGACCCCAAACCCATGGTCCCCCAGAATCAGCTGTGGTCTGGATTTCTTCTTTGTTCAGTGCTCATGTTTCTTTAACCCTAATTCCTACCAGCTGAAGGTTTTCTTCATGGCTACAACTTACTTACTCTGGTACTTACTCTAGTATTCTTTAATGACAATTTGCGGTGAGTGTATTTACCTTGGGCACTGCCATTTATGAAAAATACCAAAAAGTCAAAATGGCCCATCACACACTGATGAAAAACAGCAAACAACAAGATGTTTCTTGGTTAAAAACTTATTAGCAGGCACTTAAAATCCTTACAAAATTCACCTTATACCAGAGTTTGGCTGAAATTACTCATCAAATTCCACTCAAATCTGAGGCAAACAGTTCCCTGAGCTTTGCCTGGAAGGATGCTGAGCAGGAAGATGGAGCTGACTGCCCCATGCACACGTACACAGATATCCAGGGAAGATTTAAGAGCCACCTTCTGCTGCAGCTGTTTTCATAATTTAGACCCAATGTTCTCACTCACTGCACGTAGTTGTATCAGTCAGGCTTACAGGCATGAGGAGGACCCAAAGATGAGTTCAAATCTAAGCCCTCCTCATCCATTCCATCTTAGTCATTTTACAGGCTTGCAGCAGGAGTTTGTCCTCAGCAGAGCACATAGGAGCCTTTCCTCAGTCAGAGCAGGGCTGTAATTTATTGCAATCCAGGCACTTTGGGAGGATGGCAGTGTGATGACAGCAAGCCTGGACCATCAGTCTTTCTGGGAGCTCCACGGTGATAACATCTTTGATGTCTCATGAAATTCAAAGCTCATACAGAGCACATTGGAGTAGCAGCTTGAAAAGGGGATGAAAGTTTAGGCCAGTGAGAATGATCCAACCTCCTGAATTAATGGGATGTTGTTATCTGTGTAATTCCTGCCATCATTTGCCTGTCCTGTTACCAATCCTGAGCAGATTTTGCGTCAGTTCTGGCATTCTTAACCCCACCAGACACCCACTTTATAGTGAATATTTACCAAATTACCCATTGTTTCTGATTCTTTATCTCCACAGGTGCTGAGCTCCCTCTCAGAGCAGAGGCTGTGGGTGGGGGTAGCTGCTGTGCACCAGTCAAAGCTCACTGACAAGAAATCTCACAGTGAAAGGATCTCTTTGATCCAATGCTTAAGATCACTCCCTAATATTACTGATAAGCTGAGATGTTGTTTTGAGAGAGAGAAAACAAATAATACCACAAGAAGAGATGGAGAACCACTTAGAAGAAGAGAAGCCTTAGGCATGAGAGTGAAGCTGTCTTTGGTCTGATCCATTTCCATTTAAAATTGCTGGGTTTTTCTGGGAAATCCTGACTCTTGAGACATTGGCATAAGAATGAATTCCTTATTTTATTTCTACACAAAGCTCCCTCCTCTTGATCTTTCTTCATAAACTGTGACATCTTCTTCTTTTACAGCTGCTTCCAAATGCAATCTTTATTGTTTTGGGGTTTTTTGCATTTGGGTTTCTTTCTATTTATCCACAGACCTATGCACATATATTGAGTATAAATCAGATTTAGCCATCAGTGATAAGGGAGGAGTCATTCCTAGAGAGTTTGACTTCATGTCCAATTTTCTGTCAAAGAATATCTGAGGTGGCTGTAGCTGAGCACATCCTCTGTAAATTCAGCCCTGGCTCAGGCAGGAGAATCTGGACCACAAGGCTGGGTCTCATTTCTTGTTTAGGTCACACAGAGCAAAATGTTGCATTATTGCTGCATATCCCAATTATTTCTGCAGTTTTCCTGGGTACTGCTGGCCTGTAAGTCAATCTGTTGGAAATGTGCAAGATGCATCAATTCCCTGCAGCATCTCCTCTTCCTTCTGTAAAAGGAGGTTTTGTCCAAATGCCAGAATTCCATGGCTGGATTTCCAAAGACACCATTTCTATAACTTTGTCCTACTGACTGCCAAGTGAACTATTAAAACACCAACCTCCAGGTCTAGAAAGCTGAATGGTGGGCGATTTCTTGGGGAAGATGAAAGATCTTCCTTTCAATGTGGGAAAATTCCCAGGTTCAGTGTTTGGACTCTGAAGGCAGCTCCTCCATTCCCAGCAGAGACCCAGACCTGTTTCCTCTATCACTGACTGCAGAACGAAAGAAGGGGCTGAAATCCAAATTTGACATGCCAGCACTGGCTGGCCACACCTTCAGAGGGCATGGGGCATGCCATGGTGTGTGCCATGCTGCCCAGAGAACCCTCACCAAGGACAGCATCACTGCCTGCTGCTTTTACAGCTGCCAATTTTTTTCTTCCTAAAATGGAAGCAAACCTTTGCAGACAAACTCATCCCTGGTGTGAGTACACTGAAGCCAAGTCCAGTGTCAATAAATCAGTGCTCTCATCAGGAAAGCAATCACATGGTTGTTTTTATCTGCTATTATCTGTAAGTTTAATTGGAGTACAAAAAGAAAGTAAATTTTTAATGACAGCTGCATTCCCCATCACAGCCTGTTGTGTGACCTTCAGATATTGAAAGCAAATGAATAATTGAAAACAATTCAATCATGCAACTTTTAGGTGTTTTTGAAGCTTGCCTAAGAGACCTCAAAAGACTCCTTGCTCCTACCAGAAAGCAAATACTTCAATCAATTCTGATATTAACCATTTCTCTTTTAAAAATAATTAAAATCTATTTCTGGACCTCTCTGATATAGAAAAAAAAAAATCTATATAGAAAAGTTCTGCTGATTTTCCTGTGGCTTAAGTCAAACAAATTGCTGCAGATTTGCATGAAGAATTCACTGTGTTTATGTTGGGAGATTTCAGCTTAGGTACTCATAAAGTCAATCCAAATTTCATGTAGAAACACTGAATTGTCTTGCAGGAAGAGGAGAAATTTATTTTTCCATAAATAAATTCGACAGGTCAGAGGTTCTGAACCAGCTCTGGACCATTTTGGCTGAGGCTCTGTGTGTGTCTGTCCCAGGAGTGAAGCTGCAGGAGGAGCATCAGGGCCACACAGGGAGAGCCTGGAGATGTGGTGACAGTCAGGAGACATCACACACCCATCCCTAAACACTCTGTGTGAAAACCAAACCAACATCCAGCTTTAGCAGTGGGAAATACAGGGAAATGTCAGTGGGGAAGGCAGGCCAAAAATGTTTGCAGTAAACACTTTGAGTGATGGGGCACCAGGAAAGCATCAGCCCAGCAGGATGACAAGGGTTTTTCCATCACACCTGGCAAGGTGAAGCCTTGTCACATTGCAACACTGACTGTGGGCTAGAATTCTGCCCAAACCCTCTTTGTTCAGGGGTGCAGGGTGTAGGAGCAACAACTCTGCCCATGAGTCGTTTCCCTGAAGGAAAAGGAACATAAAACCAGGAAAGTTCACCTTCTACATGCATTAAAAAAAAAATTTCCCACATTTATACAGAAACCCTCCTTTGCTCTGGCTGTGAGTGCCAGCCCAGCAGGGCCCATCCAGCTGCTCCCCAGCTGCTGCCTCAGAGGCTGGGGCACATTTTCCAGGGAAGGGGCTGAGCCAGTGTGAAATGCTGCACATTGCAGCCAGGCCCAGAGGTTTAGAGGAAGCCCCTGAGATTTCCTTAGTTGGAAGAAAAAACATTCCCTGAATTCCCTGCTTGGGCTTTTGCTTTGTCTTAAAGGAAAATAGCAGGGGGCAGGGAGGGTGTCCTGCCCACGCTGCTGTGAGGGGGAGAAATCACTCCTGGAATTGTAAATAATCACCTGGGCATGAAGCACAGAGTGGCAGGCAAAGGCTGCCTGCAGCAAAAGCTGGACCTGGTGACAGGAGACCAGGGAGAACAGGCTGCTGACAGCAGCATGAAGGAGTGCTTTAATACAAGGGCAGCTGCTGCTTGCAGATAAAACCCCCTCAGTTGATATCCATACACTCAATTCAGTGCTCACAGGTGTCATCACCCTGCCTGGGCATCCTGCTCATCCCACTCTTACTGTTCCTGGAGGTTTCTTATTTCTAAAAGCCTCTTAGAATGGCTGTAATAGATTTTTCCTGCAGGTAAAGTCTTTCCTAGCGCTGCACAGCTGAAAGTTGCCCTGGGGCAAAGTGCAACTGAAAAGGTTTTTCTTGCAAAGCTGGAGTTATGGTTTTTTGTTTTTTTTTCTTTTAACTCAGAGGTGTTAGATGAAAACAGTGCATGCAATAATGAGAAATGTGTAATATTATATTTATGTGTGTGTGTATATATATATATATATATGTGCACCATTTCATATTTGATATGGTGCACATATTTTTAGATATTATATATATATTTTTTTATATATTATATATATATATTTATATATTTTTTATATATTATATATATATAAAAATATGAGAAAATCATTCCTCAGGGCAAAACAGTCAGTAACTATTATATATACATTACAGTAACTATATATATATATATATATATACATGCACTATTTCCTATTTGATATGGTGCACACACACACATATATATATATGTATATGTGTGTGCACATATTTTTATATATATATATAAAAATTTAGTGTCATTGAGAAAATCATTCCCCAGGGCAAAACAGTCACTAACTATTAATTTCCCAGTGTGGCAGGAGATACTTGTAATATCTGTAGCAGATTGGAGCACTTTTACTAGTGACAGTCTCATGTAATTTTCTTGTCCCACTTTATGCCTGCAACTGCCAATTCACTATTGGATTAATCATTATCCTTGGCAAGGAGGCATGGGTTTCATTGGAAAAAAGTATGAAACTGATAGGGAGGTTATTTAAAGTTTAATGGATTTTAAACTGACTAAGTAACTGGCATTCCAGTTATTAGAAAAGAATATGTTCTCATTTTTACCAACTGGATCTCTTCATAAAGAAAATTATCTTTGTTTAAATAGCTAAATGAAGCAGCATTTATCTAAAAAGGAAAATGCTGTTTGCAGGATGTGAGTGATCAACAGCTTTAGAAGTAAACAGGAACTGAGCACTATATCCCTAAAACATCCTTGCAAACCTCATACTGCAACTGTATTTATATACCTTGACCCCAGTCTGAATGAGGCTTCCAGCCCAGATTTCTCCCCTTATCCTTATTTTTTTCACTTGAATGCACATTTTACCTTTAAGAAATTAATCTTTTAAATCTGAATTGCTCTTTTGAGATGCCTGTCTATGATAAAAGGCTCCAGACACTGCCAGGAATGAGATCAGGATGAATATTGGTATTTGTCATGATTTACTGCCTCTTTGCCATTTTATTTTATGCTTTGAACTGGATTAAACTGGGCCATGCATATTAAAGCACCTGTGGCTGCTGCTTTCATGGGCGTGCAGAGAGAAAAAAGGACAAGTTTAGTTTCAGAGGGGCTGCAGCCCATGGCTATGGAAGTCATCTCCATCTGTTCAGCAGGAGGTGATTCCCTCCCTCCTTTGTCAGGTTCTGAGGAAATTCAGAATTCCTGATTTTGAGCACAGCTGGCCAAAACACACCGTGCCCATTGTGGGGTTTGGGTGCAGCCTTGCCAAGGCAGGAATTGCAGCTGGAGCTCAGGGCACGGGCAGCTGGCAGCACTGCTCTGTGCCCAGCAGGAATCACAGCCCGGACCAGCCCTGCCCCTGGGGACGTGGCACAGGCAGGGCCCAGGTGGCACCTGGCACCTCAATCTGGCACAATGCACAGGTTTTGGCAAAGAAGGCTCTGAGTTTCAGCTGGCTGATGGGGCACAAATTGGGGGGTTCCTCCTCACCCACCCCATCCCCACATGTCCTCCAGCCCTGGGGCACCAACCTGCCCAAAGCACTGCTGCCACCAGCTGTGCCCACTGCATTCACAAATGGGCAAGCCAAAGAAAATTGTCTTTTGCCTTCAGTAAGAGTTTCTCAGGCCTTGTTGGCAAAGATAATATCTATTTTTTCAGAAAGTAGATGTGCAAAGCCCTATCAAGTGCCCCCCCTTCCTTCCTGCCCCCATGAATTTGGGCAGTTGTGTTTGTACACATTTGGTCTGTTCCCCATTCACTGTGATTTCTCTTGATGGAATAAAGCATTAATAAGATAATCAAAACAAATGCCACTCTTTGTCCCTTAAGCATGTTTGAAGCTACATAAATCATTTGACATGATTGCTGGAAAATGGGAATGGCGTAAAACTGTGCACGCTGTGCCATGTGGCTTCCACACAGCTTCATGATCAATCAGCATCAAATTAAAAGCAGGAATAATTATTGAAGCTGAAATGAAGTACAGATAGAGAATGTGAGTACTTACAACTTCTGGGTCACGCTTGAGCAAGGAAATGATGCTGGGAGCTATAATTGGCTCTTTTTCAAAGGAGCCTTTGGTAAGAGCTCAAAACCCTTTGAGAAGGAAAAGAGTTCTATGGTTTGTCCACAAAGAGCAGCAGAAGGCAGAGAGCTAAGGGGGTGAAACCTGGGGTCTGGCTTTTCCCACTTGAGCCACTTTTTCTGGTGCTGCCTCAGTTCTTGAAACCTGTAAAATGGTTTGGTTTCCCAGCAGCCTTGAGGTGGATCAAAGCAAGACATGGAGAGCACAGCCAGACCCCGTGCACTGCTGCAGAGTGAAGCAGGACCACCTCTGAGCTCGGAAAGGAGCCTGGAGCACCTTGAACTGACCCTGGGAGAGCAGGGTGAGGCTGGAGGGAGCTGCCGCTGCAGGGATATTTTGCATTTCTCCTCCCAGCTCTTCCAGTGAAGTGCATTGTTCCCATTGCAGTTCCTGCCTTGCATTGTGCTGGTGAGTTGATTTCATTAGAGATTTTGCAGGAAATCTCCTTTCCAGCAGATTAGCAGCTCCCTCTCCCCACCCTCCATACCCTTTCCAGCCCACAAGTCCTGGAGCAGTCAGGAAGAGTTTTGGTCTGCAGGGCAAGGCCTGGTCCTGCTGCTAATTTAACTCAAGTCTCCTTTTACACCAGAACCCATGATACACCAAGAGTTACAGCACGCCCAGGTTCCTACTCTCACTTATTCTATTAAAATTTGTGGAATTTTTTCCATTAAATCAAAATATCTATGGTATCTTTGGGCAGTGCCATAAAAAAATCAGGTCTCTTTTGAAAAGCAAAAGAGGCAGACAAAGCCAACAGCTAGAGGTGTGGGGCTCAGAGCACATCAGGATGTTTTGAGGGTTTGGGGTTTCTTCCAGTCTTTCAGACTGGACTTAAATGAATTGGGGCAAAATGAAGATGAAAATTTTGCCAGGAAAATCACCATGGCTTCTCCTGCCTCCCCATCTTATGACTGGGGCAGGGCGGGAAGGAAGAGTGGTTTTTAAGTAATAAATGTATAAATAAGGAATTAAACAAACATTGCCAAAGGCCCTAAGTAAAAAAAAAAAACACCCAAAGTGATCTGGAATGTTATGTAATCCAGGGATCATCTGGGAGCACTTCCTTCAATGTTTGCCTTACAACCGACACCCAAAAAACTTCACACCTGTGCTGGGAACCTTGCCTAGAAAAAGCCCAGCCAAATATTTGAAACAAACATATTTTTTCAGACTTTTCTAACCCCAAGGCATTTTTTGCAGGCATTGCCAAGGCTCCAAGTCAAAGCATGGAGAGGAGAACAAACAAAACATCCCCCAGCCAAGCGCGGCTCTCCTGCCTCGTGTGGGGCGACCACAACCAGGTTGGGAGCTGGATTGGGCTGGGTTTCCTAAAGAAAAGGCTTCTCCAGCTCCAGTCCCACCTTCCAGCATGGGGATTTGTAGGGAGGAACGTTTTCAGCTTTGTGTCTCCAGGAGGAAGGGAAGAGCACCCAGATTCCAACCAGAATTCTGCAGAATCAGACAAAGCCACAGCACCAGGTTGCCATAAAAGAAAAACAGGTTCAGAGTGACAAGAGGAGAGCCAAGCGAGCGTGCTGTGCTCAGGGAGGTGTTCTGCTCACTCTCCCAGGGAGGTTTGACAGTAGCTTAGTAACTCCATGTCACCAAAATATTGCTGGGGTTTCCAACCTGGCAGAGCCTGCGGGCTGCATGGAGACCAACTGTGTCAACAAACAAAGCCACCCCTCGGTGCTGCTCTCTGTTCAGCCAAGCACATCGTCCTGAGAGAAAGGGAAAGGTAATTCCTCAGCTATTTATAGGGGAATTTACAGCACAAGCTGCTTGCCCTTGCCTGGGCTGTGTGTTTGAGCCCACCTTGCTCCGTGGGCAGGGTGGCTCCTGCCAAGCAGTAGCCAGACAGAAGGGCAGACACAGATAATTAGCAGAGTGCTGGGATGGACAGACTGACTGCCTGTGTGGTCCTGCCCTTCAAAGCACCCAGCCTGCAGCCCAGAGCCAGCACAGGAAAGGCTCAGGGGTGGTTTGTGGAGAGGACAAGCTCCCTGCTGGCCGTGCCTGGAGGAGCTGGGCTGTGCTGAGAGCAGCTCTGTGCCTCGCTGGGCACAGGGGAGGGGAGCTGGACCTTCCTGCTGTCACACATCCTGCCAGATGTGGGGTGGGACATCAGCTCAGCCCCATGAGAAATGCTCCCCATGGATGAGCACAGGGGTGTCTGAGCCAGGCAGCTCCACCAGATAAAGGCAAGGCCCAAAGTCACCCCTGTGAGGCACGGATGGATGGCAGAGGCACCAGGGCTGGGTGTGGGCTCTGCCTGCCTGGGAGGAAGGGAGCCTTCAGGTTCTGATCTGCCCTGCTGGGGTGCCACCAAGGGCCCCACCAAGAGCTCTGTGCCACCAAGGGCCCCAGCAGGAGCTCTGTGAGGGCTGCTGGCCTCATGGTCAGTGCCTTGGAAGGGATTTATCTAATAGTCACATCAGCCCCATTCCCCCCTCAGGGGATGCCAAGTGAGAAGCCTCTTGTCAGTACTGATTTTGTGCTTCTTCTTAACATGGAGCACCAGGCTCCCTGGGTAAAACTAATGCTTAAGTTACAATCTTTGGATTTAGGGATAAGGAACTGGAAAAGACCTCTGAATCCTGTCTCCTGCCATCACAAAAAACCAAAAAAACCCAAAAAAACCCACAAAAAACAACAACAACAACAACAACAACAACAACAAAAAACACAAAAAAAATCTCATAAAATCTCTTTCAAATCCAAAATGCTCCTTTTGGAAAACTGAAGGATTTTAGCTGTCATTGTTTGTCCCAGGCTTGTAGGACAGGAAGATTTCCAAAGGCAGAGCTTTCAGTTAAGGAGAAAAATAAATATATCAAAAGCTCCAAAAGAAGGTGGGACAGGCAGCTCCTAAACTAGCATAAGCCAACAAAGAGCTCTTTGCTCCTGGGGCATCTTGTGTCAGCCAAAGAACTGTCTCAAGGTTTACAGGTGAGTAGTGGAGAAGCAAACATCCTCATCTCCTGCCATGACAGGAAAAAGGCAGCAATACACCACTACACCTTCCAGTTATCTGGGACAGGATTCAAACCCCTGCTTGAATTAATAAAATCTGTGAGTATCCAGACCAAATGTTCTCCTTTCAGCATCTAAAATCTGAATCCCTGACAGGAAAGGCAGAAAGAGACAGCAAGGGAGTTAAGGCACTTTACAAATGCTCCCTTGCAGGGCAGATTTGCTCCCACAGCAGCCCTGCAGTTTTCCAGCAGAGCAGAGGACTGCAGTTTGTTCCTGAGCTTCATCCCAGCAGCCTGTCCTGGCTGGCACTGTGAGAGGCTGGCACAGGGCTCTCCACTGCTGGTGGCATTGAATGACCTGAGTGTGGTGCCAGCCTAGGTGTGACCCTGCATGGGCACCAGTGTCCCCATGCCCAGGGCAGCTCCCTGCACGCAGCATCTGCTCTGTTTCTCTCCCTGCTGAGAGAAATGTGATGGCATGTTTGTGACTGCTGCACCCTTGCTGGAGTCTCAACAGCTCTGCTGGTGTCTGGGCTCCTGAGGGAATAAACAGAGAGGGGAGAAAGAGCCAAAGCACCAGGGGAAATGAGAAAGGAGACAGAGCTGCCAGCAAAGACTGCCTCCTGCCTGCTCAGACAAAGCTTGTCTTGCTGCCAACAGGGCACAAAAATGCTGCCCTACAAGAGCAGGCAGGGAGAAGGAGAACAAGAGGTGCCCCTCAGTGCTGGCTGGGGTCTGTGTGCCATGGCTGGGCCTGCACACAGGATCCAGGGAATGGCACAGCAGGGAATGGGCACAGCAGGATCCAGGGAATGGCACAGCAGGGAATGGTCACAGCAGGGAATGGCACACCAGGCTCCAAGGAAAGGGCACACCAGGGAATAGCACAGCAGGGAATGGGCACACCAGGGAATGGTACACCAGGAATGACACACCAGGAATGGCACACCAGGCTCCAAGGAAAGGGCACACCAGGCACTGCCCCTGCTGTGTGCACAGCCACAGGGTCACATCTGCACCCTCCTGTGGAGGATGGGAGGGAAGAGCAGGGAGAGATTCCCAACCTTCTGTCTCCTTAACTGCCCCTCCTGGCGTTAAAGCAGTAGGGAACTCTGTAAACTCCATTTTAAAGAACTTCTGTCTCCATCTTTTCTGTATGAAACTATGCAGTCTCCAATCAGAATGTGAAGTCAAATCAGCTACAACAAGACTGCAGAACCCCTGAGTGGAGCCTGGGACACTGTCTGGGTTTGAAAATCCCCCTTTTGAAAATCCCTCAAGGTCTGAAGCTCTCCAAGCAGAGCCCACCAGAGGTGCTGACAGACATCCCTCTCCTTCCTGTGGGCTTTTGGCTTGCTGCTGGAGCTCTGACTAAAGTCCAGCACTTTGGAGAAGACTGGGGCGGCCAAGCAGAGCAGGAACCCAGCTGCAAGTCAGGAGACCCAGGCTGAGCCACCAGCCCCATGATTGTGGATGTGCTGTGTCCTTTCCCCATTTATTGCTGACAGCAGGATAAAGCCTTTTGCAACATCAATCATCTTAAAACAATAAAACCCATAAAGCAGACCAAACATCTTTTTTTCCAAACACACCAGCATTAGTGACTTTACATCTGCATTGGCTGGAAGAGGAACTTTATTGTAATAAAATAGGTTCTGTCAGTCCAATATTCTCAGCAAAGGCTACTTTAATGGCCTGGAGTTTATTTTCCTGAACTGCCACACACAGTTAGCACTGAGGAAAACAGAGAGGGCTTGATGAGACTCCAGAGCACGCAGATATTTTTTTTTTTTTGCAGCTTTAAAACTGATTTACAGCTTGCACATATGCAACGCTTCTGGATGTTTTGGATTCTGACAAGTTGCACAGAGGGCTGTGCTGAAGGTGTCCAGGGGAAAGCTTTATGTGGGCAATTAAAACACAGAGACACCCCACCCTAATGAGCACAGGGATGCTGCTGGCAAAAACTGAGCTGTTACTTGGTGGCTGTTACCCTTTTTGTACTTGGCACTCCAGAAGCCATCACAAAATCAACTCCAAGAGTCCAACTTTCCTGGCAGTCGTTATTCAGCAATATCTTGAATTATTTTTTTTTTCCTGATTATTTTTTTTCTCTTTTTCCCTGCATGGGAAAGTAAAGCCCAGTTTCTACAAATACTTATGGCAATGATATCCTGGTTTCTATGCTTGCCAGTACAACCTGATGGATTGGGTATCAGTGAAAAGTGGATGCAAAGGGTGTGATCACAGGCAAATTCATGGTAAAATCCCAATGAATATTCATGACATTTTTGTGGCATTCAACCATCTACAGCATTTTGTACTTCCCCCAGCAGCATCACAGCCAGTTGTGGGGAAGGGGAAAAGCTTTGCTCTTCACACAGGAGTTATCAACCCTGCACTGCTAAATTAGGACCAATACAACTTCACTTTCCAACACTTAGCACAGCCTGTAAACATCCTGAAAACAACCCTCAATCCAAGTTCCCTCCAGTGATCCTTGATGTGCTTCACCCCTGCAGCCTCGGAACACAGGGCAAACACCAACCTCTCCAAGTAATTTCAGATGCACTGACCCCTCTGCTAAACACCAAACAGCAAGTGGGGACTGCCTTTCTCACAGAGATTTGGGGAGCATTTGGCACAGAGCAGAGAGCCTGATCTCAGCCAGATCCTCTGGGTGCTGCTAGAAGGCATGCTAGGAGTAATATTTTCCCTTATCAACAAACCTTTTGTATATTTACTCCTTGCTCATGGGAACCTTGCTGACTGAGAAAGGCTGAGGGTGAAGAGCAGACACACTTCCCTCTGGCAGCCTCAGCCACCTGGAATATCATCTCCAGAGAGACATCTTCATCAAGACAGATAATGTTTGCTTGCTGCAGTGAACATGACAATAAAATATGTTTAAGCACACCATAAAAATTAAATAGCACATCCATTACATCACAGCTACCACATTGCCAGGGTGTTTGGTTAGTTGGATCCACAAACCTTTAGTGGGAAAGGCTCTGTAAATTCAGTCAGCTTGTGATATTGCAAGATGCCAGGTCGTGTCCTTAAAATGTGTTGTTTTATTGTGAAAATTTGGTTTACCAGAGGTTAATAAACAAGCCACTGCTGCAATAGAGTGATGGTTTCTCTCAGTGCTCATGTGCAGCAGATATTTATGCAGTGGTACCCAGTGAAGGGTGTCAGTAGGAGCAGGAACCTCAGCCCAAACATCTGAACACAGCTGGGAAGCACTAACACATTTTTGGGTCATAATTTGAGGTTTCTTCCTGCCACCCTCTCACCTCACCAAGCACACTAGGAGACCTTAAATCCAGTTCAAACCCCACCAGAGGCCTTTCCAGTCTCTTTTGAGGGATGTGATAAACTTGCACCAGTAAAACTGAAGGCAAATGGCTTCAGTCTGACCTGATGTGGCTCTGCTGGGATCAGGCTGACTTGGCCAAAGAAAAGACAAATATTCCCTCCACACACAAAACAAGGCAAAGCTGCAGAACATTGCTTGACAGCTTTTTGTCATACAGAGGCACTTCCAGAGTTGTCAGGACATGAAAGCAAGCGCTACTAAATAATATTTGACTTGAGTATTATGTCACATGAAGTAAACATCATCTGTTGCCCTGATGGCTTGCTCTGGGTTGGAAAACAACCACCACTGCCAAGGCACCCAGCAAATTCCTAAAAGAGGCTCTTGCCCAAGTGCTCAGGGCAGAGATCTGGCTCCACACTGCATTTGAGCTGGGGATGGACAGACAGATGCAGAGGACATTCGAATCCCATGGGGCTCAGGCAGATGGGTAGGACTGCATCCTGCTCCCTGCCTGATTCCCAGATGTTCATGGGCAGCCTGTGAGGCTGGGGCTGGGTTTGCAGCCATGGGACAGTGCCAAGGAGTCACTCATTTGGGGACCAACAGCCATGAGAAAAGCTGAGCCAAGCGTGCAGAAGCACAGGGGAAGGTAGAAGAGGTGTGCAGAGATTTTGGCTGTGGTAAAAGTCAGGCTTATCCAGTGTTATCAGTTAAGAAATGAAAACAGCAGAGAAGACACTCCAAAAATTCACCCTGGAAACTTAACTGCTTGAAGGGTGAAAAAAGATGCAGGGGGAAGAGTCAAAACCAGAGGGAAGTTTTAGACTAATGGTTGGACTCAATCTTAGAGGTCTTTTCCAACCTAAACAATCCTATAATTTTGCCTGGGAGAGGAATACCACCTGATGCATCCAGGAGAAACTACTCCCAGTCTGGAAAATAATCCTATAAAGAGCAACCTGGGGCAAACACAGAAAAGGGTTTTTCTTTCCTCTAAGAATATCCCAGGAGGGGCAGAGGGCCCAACACTGTCCCTCTCTCCAGCACAAGGAGTTGGGATCATGGGGATGCAGCGAGGGTCAATGCAGTGCCACAGAAAAGCCCTTGAGGAGACCAGATCCTGGGCGGGGCCATGCGCAGCAAGGTCACCAAGGAACACCCACAGCATTGCAAAAAAATCAGCACCTTCAACTCAGGGCAATACAAAGAGCACCTGGAAAAATCAGTTTTCTTGGAAAAATTCCAGCGAAGAGCTGTGGAAGTGACTCCACCCCATGGAGGATTTGCACATGGAGAATCACTCCTGCATGGAGAAGTCAAATTTTTGGGGCATGCATGGTTCCCCCAGAGATCCCTGCAGGGAAACTCCTGCAGGAATACTGTCAGAGAGGCTGAGCTGAGCCCAAGACAATGGGGTTGGCTTGGGAATGGCTGTGATTTTTACAGCCCTAAATTTGATAGATTACCAAGATTTGTTCTGTTTGTTTTTTTAAAGGAAATGTTTATGGAACCCAAAAGAATTTTGCTAACGAAAATAAAAAAGCCACTTACAGAAGGCTTTGTGAGCCACCACACAGACAAATGTTACTAAACACAGTGTTTAACTGGGATTAGAGACATGGACATTAAATACCAACAGGCAACTTCTGGTGTGGGAAGCCCCAAAACCATTGATTGCTGTGGATCAAAACAATGCTGAGGGTGGTATGAGGACCCTTCTGTTTTGTCCTTAGAGTTTTTTCTCAGCATCTGCTCCATAGTCCCAAACACAAGGCAGAACTAAGCTCTGATCTGGCCCACAGAAGGGTCCTAACACCCACCACATACAAGATCCTGTTTTGTGGTCAGATTGCAAACATCTCCTGGAGATCCTGGGGATTTTTCCTTTGGATTAAGTACAAAGGCCTGCTGGAGGTTTACAAACAAATGCCTTAAAGATAAACGCACTAATTTTTTTTTTTTTTTTTTGGTAGGAAAAGATGTTCTTTCAGGAAGAGAAGGAAAAGAAAATGTGAGCTAATCAGGGCAAAGACAGAACAAATGAGTTCATGGCCAAAAACCCCCTAAATTCATTGCCATAAAAGATAAAAACTGAATGAGTAATGAGAGCACAGCTCCATCACAGTGGGAGAAAAACTGGATAAAAATGCAGAGGTCCTTTTACCAAACAAATCTTTTCTGCATGAGGAAAAATGGGAAAATATAAGAAACACAATTATCCATCAACTGCTTTGGCAATTTTCTCTTAGTGTCTGGTATAATAAGTGCCATTTAACACTTTGGGTACACAAAGCAAGAATTGTGTACTGGACCTGACAAACACATGATGGATGTTGGCAATGGAAATTCAAATCTTCCCAGCCAGTCAGACTTGTCCTGGGAAGGGGCCACACTCTTACCAACGAGGAAAGGGGAGAAAAAGGAAACAAAGATGAGCAAAGGAAGGGATCAGTGAAGATGGGGTAATAGGAAAAAAAAAAAAACACTTAAATTAGGTCCAGCGAGTCTCCCTTGGTGTCTTGGTGCTGGTGCAGAGGGTCCTGGGAAGCCTGAGCATCTCTCCTGATGTGTTTCAATAGTGCAGGTCAGTGTCAAACCTCACCCCAGAAGGTCTCCTCTGCCAGTGCCCAGCCTGCCCTTGCCATGGACAGCTCCACATCTGCAGCCTGCTGGTTGTGTGGGAAATGCTGTTTGAAGGGAGGAGAGGAGCAGTGAGAGGCTGCTGCCCCGGCAGAGATGCAGCACACAGGATGCTGGCCAGGCCAAGTCACTCTGCTGGCCAGCACAAGTCACTGTGAGCTCTGCTCTCACTGCCCTGAGCAACAGGAGTGTGGCTTGGTTGCAGCTGGGCTGTCCCATGGTGCCCAGCACAACTGGCCAGTGGGAGACTGCACACAGTGCAAAATCAAGGAGAAAACCACATGCCTGAAGATATTCTTCCCCATTCATTCATCTAAAAAGCCTCCCCTGCACACTGAATGCTTTCCCTGCATTTATTTTATGTTGCACTTCTCAATGGTTACGCTTGTCAGATGCTTTCAGTGACAAGACACTGGTTTTTCAGTTGCTGTTGCCAAAATTCCACTATCCAGGCTTAAATTTTCCAAGCAAGCATCTGCTGCAGTCTGAGTCTTGGGGGGAAAAACACTTGAAATAAGTCTTGTGTTTGGTAGAATGAGCTCATGGAAAACAGGTTTGTTTTGTCTACATTTGCAAAAGAAAAAATAAGAGAATCATCAATGTTTCACAGAGCAACACAAACATTTCCATACAATGGAGTGAAACATTGAAACCTGCTGGAGGAGAGAGGAGTTTGCAAGCTCAAACTCATGAGAAGGAAAACATCCCTGCTGGGGAGGCTGAGCCATGGCCAGGACATTTCCTCCATCTCCCCAAATGGGAATCTGCCATGGACAGGGACACTCCTGGGACAAAGCAGCACCCCAGCAGGAGCAGCTGGAGCACTCAGTAGACCCTGACTGGATGGAGCAATTGCTCTGAAGATATTCCAGCCCTGTCTGGGTGCAATCCTGTGCCCTGTGCTCTGGGACAACTCCGAACAGACCTGATAACCCACTGTAGTCCCTTCCAACCTGGCCCATTCTGTGATTTTGTCTCCATGTGCATCTTAGAGGGTCTCCCATGGATGCTTGGCCTGAGCATGTGGTGTTTTGGAGGACAAATGCAACGTGGTCCTGTCTGGAGAGCACTGCTGAGGTATTTTCCAGCTACTTCAAGATGCAGCTGTGATTACATCATTCATTAATTTGTGGTAGAGACAAGTATCCCATAACTCAAGCCCAAGAGAGATTTCTAGGGCTTTGACACTAGAGATTAAACAGAAATAAACATCAGTATCAGTGAAAGTGACTGCAACGTAGCAGAAAGGGTAAGTGGTTGAGAACAGATAAAGATCAGTTGTGTTAGCCTGTAACAAGGATTTAACTGCAGGGAGGAGAAGGGCACATAGAGACCGTGACAAATTGACAAGTTCTTCACTGTTTATGAATAAAGGAAGTATTTCAAAGAATAAATAGAGAGTTTCTAGAGAGGGGAGGTGTGTGCAGGCATGGAGTTTTGCATAGTCCATTAAGCTGAGTGTGCTGCATTTCAGACTTGCCTGGCTTGAAAAATGGCTCCAAGGTACCTGATACCAGCATGGGCTGCTGAACTTAACAGACTAATTAATACCTGTTTGTCCAAAGGGACAAATATACCCACAATTTACCTAAAACAGTGGTGTTCCACTGGATTCAGCAGCTGCCCCCAAGCACAGACGTCTCAGTCATGAAATCCTACTGCTTTCTAAATGTTTTGGAAAGAAGTACACAAAAATAGGCCCATAAACAAGGACAGCAGCAGTAGGTACATTCTTCTGGGTCTTTATAGCCTGTTTGGGATCAGTAATGTGGGCTCTGCCATGCACTCCACAAGGAGTCAAATCCACAGAGTGTTAAGCAATGCCAAAAACTTCCTAAAACTTCCCTTTGTCCAAGGTGTATTCCAGGGATTCACCACCCTCCATCCCTTTAGCAGGTCCCTGGCACCATCACAGCTCTGCCCTGGCAATTGTGGCCAGCAGGATTTGGTCACTATGAGCCCTGCTCTGCCCTTCACACACCTTTTTGCCTTTTTAAGATCCAGGTTTTCAGATGTACTTTACAACAACCCAATTGTTTTCTGTTTGTGCCAGTGCTGAGGGGCTGCACACACTTGGAGATAGCACCTTCATAATTTAAGCATCAAACAGAGGATGCCATGACACTGTTTCAGTAAGAAAGTCAAAAAAATAAAAAAAAAATTTAAGTCAATGAGTGATTAAATAAAATATATTAAATATACCTATTCATCTAAAACTAAAAGTAATGTTTCTGGAAAGCACATAAACCTGAGGAGTTTCCCTGAACAAAGTGGGCACGTTGATGTGAATGAACTTGTGCAGGTTTTTCAGTGAGGGTAACAAAATGCCAAGAATTATCTGTTGTATAGGAAAGGGCTCCATTTCTTGCAGTACCAAAGCTCAGAATGGACCAGGCTGCAAGGAGGACAGGGACGATTCCCCAGACTGCCCTTAAAGGGTATTCTAAAAATTTGGCCAGCACGTGGAAAATATTTGGAACAGCCTTCATAAAAAAGGTTTTGTTCTATCTGTTCAAGTGAAGATATTTATGGTGTCTGCTGTGTCATTCCAGATTTGCCATGGGCCATTAAATATCCACCTGGATATTGCATCATTTAACTACGGGAATGCATAAGCATTTCTGGTGCCTGTGAAAGGGCAGCTCTGAGCTGTGCAGAGCATTAAGTGCACTGCTCTACTTTAACAAATAAATCAGAAAGTGCTGCAGATAATACAACTGTGTTCAGTTGTGGTGGACTGACTGTTGTGTATATTTATTTCTTTTAACTGCTCATGACAAGAATGTGAGTAGGGACTGGATATATTATTTCTGGCCTTTCCTTGAGTTTGTTAATCTTCCCTGGGTGTCAGCAGCATTTTGGTGATCCATCTGAGCAGGTCTCTTCTCAAACCAGACCCTGCACTAAGTCAGAAGCCTCACACACAGGCAGATGCCTGGCATGGACGAAAAAAGCTCATCTTGATTCAAGACCATGCTCCAAACTTTGTGCACCTGAAGGTGGAAAACCATTGCTCAGCCCAGGTGGCTCCAGCCTGTCAAGATCTGGAACAGGATTCTGAAACAGCATCTCAAATTCTGCTGTAGTGCATGAAATCTCCACAGAAATGCTGAAGGTTTTTGGCATGCAGTGCCTCCAAGATGTGTCCAGCCTCAGGCAATGCTTTTCAGGCTTGTCCCCATGCTGGCTGGTCCAGCTGCCTCACACTTGTGTTCCAGCGCCATCCACCTATTTTAAGTGTGGCCGGTGACACACGGGGGTCCCTGGGGTCACCAAGCTTTACAACAAACACCGGCACAGTGTCCAAGGTGGAAGAAAGGATCCAGGGTTACACAGGGCCCTGAAATGGATACTCCTCAAGAGAAAGTGTCTAATGACATATGACTGCAGACCTCCTTGGTGGTCCTGCTTTATCCCAGATTTTTTTTTAAATATCTCATGCTGAACTGATGGAAACAAGGTGACATTGTGGTCTGATGTTGGCACCTGGCATACAAACCGGGACAGCCCTGGAAAGAGCTGATTCTGCCAAAGCTAGGGGGTTTAAAATACATCTATTTCTTTCCAATCCTCAGTGAGGGTGGTGGAAAGGAACCTAAACCCTCCCCAAAATCAAAATGTAGCTATAGAGGGTTATTAGGGAAATAAAGTGGTTTCAGTGGGAGTGATTTAGCCAGGCTGGGGTGGGAAACTGAATATTTGGGCTGGCTCTACTGGGGCAGCCTGTGAGGCCAGTGCCTGCTTGAGGGCCAGCAGCCCCACGGCCTTTGGCCTTGGCACACATCCTCACAGGGTCCCTGGGGGATGTGGATATTGGGAGCATGTCAAGGAGGTCAGGAAATCTGGCAGGTCTCTGCCCAATGACATCAGCTTTGGAAGAACTTTGCAGGAATCAGAATCCTGTTGGGGAGGCAGCAAATGTCTGCAGGTCCTCAGCTGCAGGGGAAGGAGCAGCTCTTTCTGCAGGGCAGTTTTCTGGCTGTCTGCAGGTTGCCCAGCATGCCCAGGCTCCATCACATATCTCATTAATGCCTCCTGGTTGTCCCTGGAGTGGCAGCAGCAGCTGCAGAGGCACAGGCTGGTCTCAAGTAGGAGGTTGCTCCCTTCCAGAGCAGCAGAATGTTTTCTTTTGTGATTCCAAGGGATTGGACTCTCAATCTGATGTGTTTCCTCTGATAAGCTGCTCAAAACAGAGGCCCTCAACCTCCTTCTCTGATACCAGCAGCATGGAGCACCGGTCAGGCAGAGGAAGGAAACCCAGCAAGATCAAATCCTCTGACAGAACAATTTTATCAACAATTCCTAAGCTGCTCAGCTCTTCCCAAGCCCAGCAGAGGCAGGTGTTCCCAGTTTACTGTAAACCACCAGAGAAGTGTGAAACAGCTCTTGCTGTACTGGACCATATGGATAGGAAATCTGCCTCCAGGATAAATGTATTTCAATAAACCCCTGCTCGAGACACACTCTAGGCTGAGCCTATAAAGTAAACTCTGCAGCACTCATTTTGGAGGGGAGAGGGGAACTGTTTTCTTTGGCATTTCCTATCCCTTTTTGCCTCAGCTGCAGACAGAAGGAAAGCAAAACACACATGTGGTCCCTAGGAGAGGAGAGGAGAGGGAGATTTTGCAGGGATTGGCCTGCAAAGAGGATGCTGTGGTGCTCTGGAGAGCCCCTCCAGTGCCACCCAGCATGAAACCTGCAGCTCACTGTGACCAACCAGAGCAAGGAGCCCTGGAGCAGATACTGCACTGAACAGAAAAGGAAAGCCTGGCTAAAATGTCCAAGCACAGCCTGTCAAGGCAAACAAATAATGATGGCAGATAGAATACAAAATTTCCATCCTAAAAATTTTTTTTTACTGCTGCTTTGCCCACTTACATTCTATTACCTGAGTTTCACCAACAACCCTAAAATCCACAGGGTGCTTCAAATTGGTTATTCTTCTAGTTTAAATACAAGAAAACTGCACATGACCAGCCATTACAGAGGAAGCAGTAACCTTGGCAATGGAACCCATTGTAGAGCAACCTGTCCTGATAGCTGTGAGCAAACAGCAACAGGTAAGATGCAGGTTGATATTTGATTTTGCTTCTTTCCCAGACTAAGATCTGGCTAGTAACAGCTGCCTACTTTATGACTGTCTTTTTTTATTACTTTATTCACCCCTATGCCCCCCAAAAAGCGGGAGGGGGAAAAAAAAGAATGGCTAAAATTTACGGCTAGAAGAAACCGATTACTGTTGGCAAGTGAACTGAAGGGATCAATTGTTCCATACGGCAAAAGCCAAAGAACTCAGGGCTCTATTCACAAGAAAAGACTGATGTGCTAAAGGGCATGGAAATGCCACTTTTATTGTGTGGCAGAGAATTTTCACATTTGAGTCCGAATTCCATAGGAGAGCGTGGAATGCGAGCGAGGCAGCTCGGGGGGCTGGCCAGACGGCGCATGCGAGCGCAGAGCCCCGCGCGGGAAAAGCACAATGGGCCAGCACAAAGGTTCTGTGTTCACGGCCTCCAGCCCTGCACCAGCCCCTCACACAGCAAGGGAATTGTGTGCAAAATGCCTGGAAGTCAGCCCCAAGTGTGCTCAGGGACAGGCAAAGCCAGAGCAGTGTGCTCCCCTTCCCCAGCCAGCGCGGACTGTTGGGTCTGTGGCTGGTGGTGGTGGGAGGAATCTTGATCAAATTCATGAGAATCCCTGTTTTAGTGGTGGGAGAACAAACCCCTCACATTTCTGTGCTTCAGGAGGAGAAGCAGCAATCCCCAAGCTGAGAAGGCTGTGCCAGGTGGCTGCAGGTGGGAGCAGGATGCACTACAGAGAAGGATGCAGGTCCCACAGGATGCGGGACAGAGTGAGTACAGCATCACTTACAGCATGTCAGGAAAAATCTTCAGAGCTAGGATGGGAAGAAATCAAGACCCTTGGCTCCAGAACAGACATGCAAACTGCTCATGTGTCTGTTGACAGTGCAGTTAAGCACGATGGGGCTGAAGAAGCCAATCCAAGCTGTATTTTTGGACTTGCATCAAAGGCAGCCCCAGTGGGGAAGAGGAGGGTTTGAGGCACAGCCCTGCCATCTTAACCCCACATGCTGAGCTCACTGGGGTGAAGTTTCCAGAGGTTCTTGGTGCTGGGTGCTGCACAGAAAGTGGGGACAGATGGTTCCTGCTCAACACCAGGGACGGCTATTTATTACCAGTTGATTTGGTGTTTTCCCACAGACAGCTGTACAACAGCAGGGAGGAACTTTGATTTTCAGTTTTACAGGCAGAAAATGGGAGGTGGGCACACATTTAATAAATCTTCCAATGGCAGCTAGGTACCTCACTCCCCAAAGAACCCTGGAAATCACAGTCCTTGCTCAATTAAGTGAAACACAGAAAAGTTCTCAGAGCAGCCAAGCACAAATTCTTCTTAAGCAAATGCCAGCCTCGAGATTTCCCAGGTTGTGTTTTGGGATGCTCTGTCTGCCAGTATCCAAAACTCAGGACACACAAGTGTTTATGCATTTCTAAGGAGGCTCATGGCTAAATTTGGGCAAAGGTTTGTGAACTGGAGGAGGGGGGAAAGGCTCTGGGAAGGACTGCAGCAGTGATTCCAGCAGAGCAGCCCTGCAGATGGGTGTTGGAGCACAGCTCCCATAGGGCGGGATGGATGGAAGGCTGACAGCACAGATGTGCTGCAGCTCAGCCTGTGACTAATTTTAACAAGCTGCTTGCACGGTTACAAAAGGCAGATCTGCTGGCATTTTTACTTTCAACCACCTGGTCTTGACAAACATGTTCTGCAGATAGCACATATGTCATGAGGCTGGACTTGGGGAGGAGTGCAAGGCAGGGAGGAGCTTAAATCCTGAGGATGGAGGCAGGGGCTGGAAGTGGGGATGGCCAGGATGTCCCACCAAACAGTCCAGGTCAGCATAACCAACTGTGGCCAACTGAGGCTGAAGGAAAGCAATGCTCAAAGGAAGAGGTGAAATATTTATAATATAAATGATGCAGTGGCACAGGTCTGCCACTCATGATGGACAAGGAGCACTGTCCAGGCACAGGCTGGAGCAGATTCCCTGTTCAGTATCACCTACAGTGCACTGACACAAGCCTTGCACCAGTTCCTGTCCCCTGCTGGGTCCATCTCTCTTGAATGCCAGAGAAAGAGAGACAGCTCCAGGGAAAAAGCCCAGAAGATGACAGAGGTTTGACCCTTTGAAGGAGAACATGTTGAAGAGTTTTTATAGAAGGTTTTGACTTAGAAAAGGTCCCTCTGTGTTCGAGCCAGCAGGGGAGGACACAACTACAGAGATGTGGTGCTTTCAGGGATAATCCTGGATCAGTTTGCACCCTCAGGCAAGGCTGTTCTTTAAGCATGAGATCCAGAGCACAAGCTGATCTGGTGGACCTAAACATGCAGCAGTGACCTCCACACTTCTCCTTTTCTCACCCCACAGTAACATCCACTGCCAAAATTGAGGAAGGACTGGTGTGAATTTGTGTTAGAGATGAACATCCTCCAATTCAAGCGCCATGGCTAAGCACAGAGATAACAAAGGAGCTACTAACAGCCTCCATCCCTTGATGTCTCACTGGCAGGCCATTTTGGAATAAGAGTGATTGGGCTCATTGCCAGTGTGACTGGTAAATCCCATGATTCATGAAATGTAAACTTCCAGTTGTTGATCTTGCGATACTCTCTGCCCTTAAAACTAATCCAGCTGTTCACAGAAGTTTTCTCTGCTTTCCTGGAGCCTGGCACAATGAGGGAGATTAAATGCAGGAGAACAAAAGAGTGAAATGACAAACTAGTGGGGCCATGACTCAACTGTTTCATGGGCTTCTTTTTGAGATGGGGATGGGGAGGGACTGCTGACAAGCTGGGCTTTGATCAGGCCAGGGAAGGGAGGAGGACACCAAGCGATGCAGAAACCATCTCAGTGAAATTGTTTTTTTCTTTTACAAGGATGAAGCTGGTTCTACTCTCTGCATCTAGAATTAATTTACTTTGGGTTGGGCAAGGAGCAGAGAAGTAGGAGAGTCCTGGAAATCTGTAGTGCCTTTCCCTGATTAAAATGTGTCCTGGCTCCCAAACATGAGCTGTTGCTCCAGCTCATTTTCAAGCTACACTGGAGCCATTTTCAGACTTCAGAGTAAATCAAAAAGCAAACCAAGCAAACAACAAGTTTATGTGTCAGATCAGCTGAGAAACTGGGTCTCTCCAGAAAGTGTTTCATATTTTTACTGCTGCATTACCAAAACGGGTCTCTGCTGACCTATTATATAAAACTCAGTCAAAAGCAGACCACCAAAACCCTTCTGCACACAGCCTTACCCCCAAAAAGGGTCAGCCAGGAGCCTCCACAGTTGGTAAAATACACATTTTCAGTTGCCCTGCCCAACACACTAACTCTCATTGCTTCCTCTGAAATAGTCATGGGACAGCGGAGAGGAATGAGAAGGAATTTGAAAAGATGGAGATTTAGGAACAAATGATAATTTATGTCTTTCAGAAAATGCAAGTCAAACCTTGCCTGCTCTGGCCCTTCAGCACTCCTGATTGGAACAGGATATGTGTTTAGCATATCTCCAAGGTATTCTCACATGAACATGACAACCAGGTGCCTACTGCGAGGACAGCTATAACAAATCACCCACATTCTTGTCAAGCCAACGCTGCAATTGTTCTCCTCACATCATCTGGCTGCAGTGTGGGCTCCCTTCAATTCCTAACACAGAAAGTATTTCCAATAGTTGACAGATGTCTTTCCTCGCTTTACACTCCTTTCTTACCCTCTTCAGTGTCAGCCTTGCAGGAAATACCAACTTAATTGGAAAGATTAGGGAAGGTCTCCTACAGCTATTGCAGGAGAAAGTGGGAGCAGACAGAATGCAGTTTAGAGAAAATAATTCATTTAAAGTTTTTGTTTAGTATTAAGCTTTAAATGTTAACAGCCAGAGGAAGGAAAGGCTCTAAAATTCTGTTGGGTGTTTGTTATCACTCAGCACAAAGCAAAGCGATCCCTCTCACAATAATTTAAAACTGGTAAGTTAATTCCAATAATTTTAAACTGGTTAATTCTTTGTTCACACACAGAAGACAGTTTCCAAGAAGCAAGCATTTGTAAACAGTTACTAGAAGTACAATTTGATTTTGCTCTGCAATAATAGGGTGTATGGTCCAGCTCACTGGTTTATCCCACACACAGACTTCAGGGTTTTTGCCCATAAATTTCTCTCCTGTGGAAGATGAAATACTCATTCTCAGCAGAAAAAAAAAAATTAAAAAAGGAAAAATGAACACACAGAGAGGAATTTTTTGAGCATGTAGGTAATGAGAATTTCTATAGAAATTGTCTCTCATGAGCTCATTGGATTTGAGTCAGGATTTGATGCCAAGATTTCTAAAGGACAAGAAGTCCTCCTCAAGGATCCAGGAGGGGAGTCCAGGTTTTCACCTCCACCCACTCTCCACCATTTCATAGGCAAAAAGAATATTTTCACATTGGTATCAGTTTGATATGGAGTTTGATCTGCTCTGATTTACAGGCTTTATTCAAGTGTGAAAAGTTACAAAGAATTTTCTTCCTAAAATGACACAAAACATAACCTGTCCTAATTGTGTCTCTCAATGTACTGGAGCCATCTCAGCTGTTTGGAGCCTACAAACAGGAGTTGTAAGGGAGATATGTAAGCATCTTGATTTATCACTGCTTTGCAATGCTGTCCTTGCAGCAAGACAAGCACCATCCTCCTCAAAAAAAGAGGTTTGTACTGAGAGGGAGAGGAGGGAAAAGAACCCCTCTGTGCTGCAGGGACCAGCTGCAAAATCCCTGCAGAAGGAAAGCCAACCAAAGGAAAAAGCTCTGCCTGAGTAGTGCTCAACATGCAGCTCTCAGCTCCTCAGGACCAGATCAGGAGGACAGAGATTGGGCATGGCTGAGCAGGGATAAAGGAGCAGAGAATAAATTAAAAATTAATTTTGTACTTAGACCTCCTGAGGAAACAGGGACAATTAGCAGAGACATGGTAATTCAAGGTACAAGCCAGTGACAGTCACTGCAGGGCTCTACAGGGCCCTGGCAGGAAATCACCCTCTGAGGGGCAGTCCCTGAGCTGTTACCTCCATTACAACCAGTGGGGATAATTTGAGATAATTTTCAAGATTGGTATTATTTGTGTCACGCCAGCCAGCATTTATCCTGCAGGCCAAAACTCAGCACTCATTTAAAACACATTTCAAAGCATTACCTGCTCAGGCATCTGGAAGTGCTTAGGCACATGAACCTGTTTGCTATTTACACTGCTTAACTGCTCCCATGTTGGACTGCCCTGAAAGTTGGGTGACAGCAAAGAAAACAGCAAAGAGCAACACCCAGTGCCTTTTCCAAGGAAAAGGAGGATAAAAGTCCACTGGTAGCTTTGTTTGCTCTTTGGCTTCTCCTTATCTCATGCCTTGAGAGCCCTGGGGAGCAAGTTGAAGGACAAGGGAAAGAAAATTAAGAGTAGCTATGACTTTAGATGAGGAACCATTCCCAATGAAATCAGGATGAAGGCTGCCAAAGTCTGGTGGAGAACAGGAGCATCCAGAGGGGAATCTGCAGGGAAGAAGACCTGAACAAAGGTTGCCTCAGCTGGGATACTGAACAGATGGGATCCAGTGAGGAAGGATCTTCTTCCAGGAGCCAATAAAGCAGAAGGAGAACCCATGAGAGCTGCAATGAAGGGCTGCAAGAACACTTCATGAGCACTACTGTGCTGCCAGAAGAGAGCCTCAGGCCTGCAAGTCACAGAAAACTGCCCACAGCACACCCTGGGTGATGCTGACAAAGTTCAGAGCAGGTTTGTGCTAATAGATGACACCTCCACGTGCCACATGTGGTGGCTGGAAGAAGAAAAGAGCAGAAGATTACAGCAGGAGGCAGGCCAGGAGGGTTAAAACCTTTCAAATAGCCATGGTCCAGAGGCAGGACCATCTCCTCAGGACACAGAGCAACAGCAATGGAAGCTGAGTGCTGAGAGAGGCAGTGCTGGAAGGTGCTCACAGCCCTGCACAGTGACCTGCAGGGCCAGGAGGGGCAGGGAAGAGCTCAGCGGAATGGGGAGCACCCTCCAGTGAAACCCCATCCAGGAGAGCAGGCCAGAGACAAGCAGGGATGTGCCACTCTGCCACAGGACACTCCATCCCTGCAGGGCACAGAGGGATTCAGAGAAGTGAACAAACACTGAGGTGAAAAGTAAGCTTCCCTCTGAAGAGCCAGAAGCAGTTACCTTAAAAGGAATCAAAAAAGGAGGAGACAAAGGAATCCAATTTCTATTATTTGAAGAAAGCTGATGAAGAATTCCTGTCTTCTTCCTCCAAGAACTACCCGAGCAAGGCCAGCCCAGGGAACAGCAAAAGGCACAGATTTGTTCAGCCTCATCACTGGGACATGGAGGCCACTACTATAAGATGTCACTGAAACTGAAGTCCCCACTAGCTTCAGCTGCAGCTGAGATGGGTGTGAATATCCTGAATTACCCCTCAGAGCCCAGGCTGGGCACGTTACACCTTGGAATTATTCTGGGGAGCAGTTTTAGAGCTGCTGTGCATGGATCTGCCTGCTGCAAAGCTGGAATGTGTCGGGTGTCCAGAGTTGCTGAGAACCCCATCGGGGGGCTCAGAGACCCTGGCATGCTGCCCAGAACACCTGGGGATTTCATTTTGACCCTTGGAGCGAGTTGCCAGCTTTGTATGAGGACCTGAAAGTCACACAGGTTTGAACAGTGTAATAACAGAATAATCAGAGGGTGAAAATGTAGATTTTAGGATTTTTTGTATGGAGGTTATGGGGACAAGATGGAGGAATCTGGGCCTGCCTAGCCTTTCTCCTTCTTCTTGTTCTCCATTTTCTGCAGTGATGTTGGCACTTTGGGATTGGTCTAGAGTAGAAGTGCACTGTCTAACACAGGTGATAGGTATTGGGAATTAAGTGTAAATATGTTATATGTAGTTTGTAGTGTAAAAGGACAACACAGAGTGCCTGTGGCTGCCCTGCTGAGCAGATCTCGGCTGGGCAGAAAGAAAATTTTATAGATAAGAATTAATAAACAACCTCAAAACTGAAAAGTGAAGAGTCCAGACTCGTTCTTCAGCCGCGCAGGCTGAAGCAGAGACATCCTGCACATCTTGGGGCAGCAAATATCAACAGGAACCCAAGAGGAATGCCCTGCCCAGCAGCAGGATGAGCCCCCAGAGCAGACGTGGCAGTGCTCAGTGCCAGGTGACACACGTGAGGACAGGCACCTGCCAGCTCCCAGAGCCAGCACATTCCTCAGCCAGCAGCAGCAAAACAAACACAACAACGACTTGCCCCAACAGCAACTGGAGGCTGCAGTTCCAGCTTGTCTGCAGTATCAATAAATTGCTCTTTGTGAAAGTGTGAGGTTTATTTGCTCTGAGAACACCCGTGCAAATATTCGGGAGTATTTCTCTGAAGATTTCTCCTGGGCTTGGGGGTTATTTTAAATCTTCCCCCTGTGAGCACCCCTGGACACAGAGCCTGTGGCAGTGCTGCCCTGCCAGTCTGCACTGCTCTGCTGTGCCCAGGGCATCCTCCAGCCAAAGTGCCCATCATCCCACATCCAGATCCTTTTCCAGCCTGGGAATGCATGAAAGGTGCAGCCACAGCCCAGGATATCTTGCACCAGGCTGAAAAAAATTTCTTATTTCACTCCTTAATACACATTAAGATAATTCAAAAATTTAACGGCAAAGTCTCTGATTTTTTTTTTCCTTTTTCTCTCCTCAATCACTCCACAGGATAGTTGGCAACAATTTTTCTTCATCAGGTCAGTTCTTGCTCTCTTGGTCTGCCAAGGGTCTCACTCAAATTCCAACTTTCCTTTGAATCCCACCTTCTAATTGTCATTGTTCTCTAATTCTTTTTCAAGAGAAAGGAATGCCCCTTGGTCTTTCAATCAGCTCAGATTTGTGACCTGACTTTAAATACATTCAGCTGAAAGCCATTAGCAATTATTCAATTGCCTTTGCTGTAAAATGGCTTAAATTACTTGACATTAGTCCGTTATTTGAAGAAAAAATATCAATTAAACCTTCAGGTTTAAAGAACTTACATTTCTACATTAGAGGCATTTAACAGTATTTTGATTCTAAATTTTTTCCACCAGTTCTATCCAGAGCACAGTTTTGCCTCACACGAGTCCTATTGCCATCTGAGGTGATGCTGGATCCAAGTATGGCTTGGACCAGCATTGTCCAAGGGCTGGCTCCAGGTGTGCCACAGACCTGGGATGGTGCTGGGTCCAAGAGCTCACCTGGGATGATGGCTGGGCAGCAGGGAACCCCCCCTGCTCCATGGCAGTGACCTCCCATCACTGAACACTCTGTCCCAATGGTGCTGGCAGCAGGATTGGCTCTGATGACAAGAAGAAGGAATAAAATAAAATTAAAATAAAAATTATAAAATAAAATAAAATAAAATAAAATAAAATAAAATAAAATAAAATAAGGAAAGACTTGAGTGAGCAGTTTGGTGGCAGTGCTGAGCAGAGCATCATTTCTGTGTCCACCCATCCTCCTTGCTGCCTCTTGGCAGTGAACAGGGCTCAATTGTCTCCCCTACTGCTCTGAGTTTGACTCTTCTTCAGGGCCTGGGATGTTGGAATACTCAGGTCCTGGCCATTAGAATCATTAGTGAGCACACCCCTCTGGCACTGTTCTCAACAAAGAGTGGCTACAATTGTAACTAGAATTTTTATGCAATTGATTTGATTTCAGGAATTCCGTTTTTCCCTAAGAAACCCTGAACTGCATTTAATCTCTGCAACCCATGGGAAAATACATCAAAATTTTCCCAAAGAGGGAGCATTACCCAAAATCTCAGTCAGACCCTCACAGTGGAGGGTGCACCATGCCCAGGGTTTCCATCCAGCCCAAAGGAGCAACAGAGGGAGCTGACAAAGCCCTACAGCCAGACTATACATTCCAGCCTGTTTCTTCTGCAAGGTGCCAGGTCATCACCCCACTCATGAGTGAAAAACAGAGCAAGATCTGACAGCTGGATTGGGTTTGAGAGGACACAGACTGATTTGGGCACCACAGCATGACAGACATCCAGGTGAGAATTCACCCTTCAGGAGCTGCTGGAGCTGCTTGGGGCAGTTGTCAGGTGGCAACATGGGGTGGACAAGGGGCAGGGGGTGACTCCCTGCATGAGCTTTTGGACCAATAGCACCTTCTTTCAGTTACTCTGGAACCACTGTTTGGATAGACAGTTTCCCCTGGATCTACCTTCAATGCACTCTGAAGGCTGAAAAGGGTAGTTGTCACATACACCTTTTATGAAAAATCCTTTTCTTAGGATTTTTCCTCCTGAGAAGCTGAGAGGCCTCAGGAACAACATGTAAACATTGATTATCTGCTGCTGTGGGATGCAACAGGTGGATCTTTGATTAGCTCATGTTGGATGTTTGTAATTAATGGCCAATCACAGCCCAGCTGGGTCGAACAGAGAGTCTGAGACAGAGTCTTTGTTATTCATTCTTTGCTATTCTATCTTAGCTGGCCTTCTGAGGAAATCCTTTCTTCTATTCTCTTAGTATAGTTTTAATGTAATATATATGATGAAATAATAAATCAAGCCTTCTGAAACATGGAGTCAGATCCTCGTCTCTTCCCTCAACCTGAGACCCCCGTGAACGCAGTCACAGGCAGTATTACAATACAGACAGGTGTGAAACCTCTTCAAATGAGAGGAGAAGTTCAGGTATGACAGCATTGCTGCTGCTGTGAGTGATGCTGCTGCAGAGAAGCACTGGGTTCTGCACTGTCCAATTCAAACCCCAGCCAAACTCAGATGTAGCTCCTAAGTGGCACAGATCAAAGGACATTAATTGTTCAGAAAGAGGGAACAAAAGTCTGCAGTGCACAAACGTCCCCCCACACCATTCTGCCAATCCCCTCTGGATTGTTTTGTTAGCAGTGCTCTCTGGGGCTGACAGTACCTGCTGCAGAGGAGGCCAGCCTGGATCCCTGCACCACACTGGTGGTTTGGCAGCTTTACGATGTTTTACATCACTTTTGCACAGAACACCAGAGCTATAAAATTTGTAGTTTTCCTAAACCCCCAGAATCCATTTAATCAAAACAGTCCAGTGGCCACACCAGGGCATTATGCAAGTGCATGGCTGCTGCTCCTTCAGCTGCTGGAGGAGGAATTTGCTGACAAGTCAAGATTAAACTTTCAGTCCCTTCTGCTCTCTGCGCTCATTACAGACTGTTAAGAAATTTCAAGCTAATTAATTCAACCTCAGGAGAGGAAAATACTTGTAGGATTTAACATGGAAGGGGACAGGCTGAGTGTACTTGCAACTGAGCAGAAAACGGTCCTTGTTCTTTGAAACCCCCTTCTCATCCTCTGCTGCTGGGTGTTGTCATGGGGTAGCCTCGTTGGAAACCATTTCACATGAAATTAATTCTGTAGCACCTAAACAGATTTGCACCACAAATCCAAGTGGTTTCTGAGCCACTTCTTGCCATGCATTTTGTTTTCTTCCCAGAAACTGCCTGTATTCACAGCCCATAACTTGGCACCAGCACCAGCAGCCACACCTCACCTCCTTCCAAGCCAGAGGCTGGTGGGCAGGCAGGGGATAGAGCCCCATAAAACACAATTAACCTTTTCATTAAACAACAGCTCCCCAAGTGAGAACCTCCTGTACTGACAGGAACGAGACTGCTTTATGTTAACGGTGTGTCTCGAAACTTAAAATAAAATATTTGTGCTTGCATAAATAGTTGGAAAGGTAAAAGTGTCATAACAGTGGGTGTTTGTTATTGGAGCTGGAGCTTGCCTCCTGCCTGCAACAAAATGTCATAACAAAGCCGGCGTGGGGCTGGCTGCGTTTACTCCTCGCTGCAGTGTTTAAATCCTGGTACAAACCCCAGCCATAAACAGATTGCAGGACAACTCCTGCCAGAGGGGGCTTATTTCAGCATGCCATGGACCCAGCATTGCCCCAGGGGTGCACAGTGTGTTCTGCAAGCTGAGATGGCACCGGGTGCAAACAAGTCATGGATGGAGATGATGCTGGGACCCAGCACCTCTGCAAAGATTTGTTCTCCACCTGAGTTATGTTAGGTCTGCAGAATGGTTGGGGCCCTGCCAGCTTGGAAGCTGGAACCACCATGGGTCATGGCAGGTTTGGACCAGGGTCACCTCAGGTGATGGAAACCACGGCTTGGTTGGACCCACCATCACCTGGGGTCCATAGCACACTTGTGCCCAGGGTCACCTCACCTGCACAAAGGTTTGTGCCCCCTGAGACCACACAGGCCCATGGCAATCCTGAGCCCATGGCTGTGTTGCCAGCTGCAGAGCGCCCTGCAGCTCCCCAAAGCCTACCCCAAAGAGAGTTGACTTCAGCCCATCCTGTCCTAAAAAGTGCTTTTTGCAGGATGCCTTCATCCTGAGTACAAACTAAGCCAGGCTTTCCAACCCAGCCCAGCCCAGGGGAGGCTGGAGGGAGACTTTTCTCACACTTGGCCAGCAGCAGCATCTTCCCAGCTGCTGTCAGCAGCAGAGCAGGCAGCCCTGGGGGCTGTGAGCACTCCCTGCAGCTCCTCCTGGCCAGCAGGGCCCACCTGCTGCAGCAGCACGGCCTGGCAGCCTTTCAGCCCTGGAGCCCACGGATCCCATGGCTGGGGGAGGTTTCAGCTGCAGAGGAGCCAGTGTGACTCTGGTGTGCTGCAGAGTGGGGCAGGGGGCTCTGTGGCTCTTTGGGATGGTTGCTGTGCCCCCACAGCTCTGAGGAAGAGGAATTGGCACAGGGCTCCCATGATCAGCTTTGAAGCAGCTTGGTTGCTCCAAAGCAAGACCACCCCCAGCAGGTCCCTGGCACCCTCCTGCCTCCACCCACTGCTTGTAACCCCTGGGGTCACACAGTGCCTGTGCCACATGCTCTGTGTCCATCCCCCTGACCTCTGCGCCTTGGCCCACCCTGGCTTTCAAACCCTGGATGAGGAGCAGGGGGAGATTCAATCCTGTACAACTGGGGCAGGCAAACCCAGCATGCATTCTGGCACAGTGTGACTGGGCAGAGGGCAGGAAAAGTAAAAAACAGCTACATCTGGGAAATGTACCAGCACCCTTTTTCTTTTAAAATCCCTCAGGTAACCTACAATCTACAGCCTGCTTTGCTAGCACAGATCAGTACTGGTGTCTGTCTGGTGTAAGCTGTGTGCAATGGTTTTGGGGAGCAATTGGCACTTCCCATGAAGCCCAAAGCACATGGCTGTGCCATACCAGCAGCAGAACCTCAGAACTGCCTGGCCAATACACTTCTGCAGCTGTGAGCAGCCATGAATTAACACTGGGCATAAAGCAGCATGATTCCCCCAGAACAGCTGTGGAAATGCTTAGTCTAAATTAAATAAGCATTACCATAGCAGCTAGGTGCTTATTTACAAATGAAGGCCTGGAAGCTGCAGCCAGATCTGCTTCCCCTGCTCCCCACAGGCCCCCAGGGCCAGCACAGGCAGCCTGCAGGGCGTGCACAGGCACAGGACTGGATGGTTGACTGGAGGAACAGGGTTGTGGGCTCGACTGTCTGCAGATCTTGGAGGTCATTCAGGAGGTGGAGGTCTCCAGAGGTTGGGGGATCTTTCTCTGAAGGGCTGAACGTGTGACAGAAGCCTCCAAGCCACCAAGAGGTCAATGCTCTGAGCAGGGCTGATGAGGGCTGAGCAGCCCCATGGCAAGGGATGTCCTCCTTGAGCTGAGGCACATCTCCATCAGCCACCAGAGACCTTCTCTGCCAGGCAAGGAGGTCACCTCTGTCCCTGCAGCCACAACTGTGCCCTTGCCAGCTCCGTCTGGCCCAGGGACCCCACTCTGACACAGCAGCCTCAGCCCAACTCAACCTCACAGATCCTTTCCCACGTCCTGCACCCAACTGGTGCCCTTGGCAAGTGTTTTCAGGAGCAGGTGTCTGTCTGGGGGCTCTTCAATCCACACAAAAGCCCCTTAAACTCCCTGATTTCCTGAGCTCCTGCCCACTCAGCAATCCTCTCCAGTCCCCAGAGAGGCATCAATCATGGCAGTGAGGATGCACAGCAGAGCTGGGGCTGCACTCCCTGCCTCAGGAGAGCCCCGGTTTGTGTCTGTGCCTGCGTGGGCTGCAGCTGCCCCACACAGAGCCATTTTCTGCCCCCCTGCTCCTGGGGAGCAGCTGCAGCCTTGTCCCTGCCCCGGGTGAAGGCCAGCAGGAGGGACAGGCAGAGCAGAGCGTGGGTGCAGGACCTCAGGGGAACAAGGGGAGGTTTCTGTTGCCCTGTCCCACCCTGCAGGAATCCGGGGTCACAGCGTTCCCACCGGGAGGGGACTGCACAGCTGTGTCCTTCCTTCCCTACTCCCAAAAACCTGCCTTGCTGCAGAGCACTTCAAAGGCTCCACTCCTCACGAGGAGCAGGGGATCTGGGAGCCAGCAGCCCCAGGATTGGGGAGCCAGCAGGCCCAGGATCGGGGAGCCAGCAGGCCCAGGATCGATTGGGGAGCCAGCAGGCCCAGGACATGGGTCTTCATTACAAGTCCCTGAGGGATAGAGGGAAATCCAGATGCATGGGAACAGGGATGGGTGTTTGGTGTGTACTGAGCTCAGCTCCCTCCTCCCCGTTACATCACCTGGTGCCTTGAGGTTCAGCCAGTGCAAAGCTCCTGGCACAGCACACAGGGCTGGGGGAGAGCCCTGGGGCCAGGCACAGGTGGGCAGCACAGGTGGGGCTGTGGGGAGCCAGCAGGGCAGGGAGCCATTGCCACTATCACCCTGCAATCAAACCCTCTCCTGGGAAATGCCTGGGCTCCAGCAAGCTGGCAGCCTCCTATGGAAAAATGTGCCTGGAAGCTCTCCCTGGAGCCATGCCCGCTCCAAGGAGTCCCTGATAACCCTGCTGCCAGCCACATACCCTGGGATAGTTCTTCTTCCTCCCCACTGCAGAAGGACATTCCAGATCCCATCTTGCTGCCTTTCAGAGCCTTCCATTTCTCAAAAGAAATTCCTGCGCAGCCAGAAGATTTTACCACTTTGTTCTCAGAATATCATAATATTTTCTTTTTTAATTAAATTGCATTCCCCATCTGCCTTGCATACATGTTTTGGGTAGTCTGCTTTTGCCAAACATAAGGTCAACATCCCTGCTACTAACTTTCAATAAAAGCTCACTGGTGCTAGAGCTGTGTTTTATCTAAACCCGATGTGTGCTCACAATCCTGACCGCACCCAGGCTAGGGCTGTGTGACTTCACTGCCCCGGATTCCCATCAAGAGCCTTTTAACATGAGTACACTCATTTAGCAGCAGGCATTGTCTTGCTTTCTTCATTAGCAAACTGAAAACTCACAAGGATGATTTACAATATTTCTGTAACAATGATGAACTTGCGGGGAAGAGTGGCTGTGTTTGACTTGAGCTGCGAGCAAATTAGCAGAGATGTCCTGGTTCTTAGTTTTAAAGCTCAAAAATGGAGTGAACTCAAGGAAATTCAAGAGAAAAAAAGCTTCAGCAAGGGCATTAATAAGGGACGCTGAAGGGGAGACAGCCAGGAAAAGCAAATCCCAACCTGCTGCATAGAGACTAAAAAAAAAAAGGAAGTCTGTGCAGTTGTACTGGAAAATGGACACAAAAATATAGATATGGCAGGGTTTCACTGATAGATGCACTAAAATGAAAAAAAAAAAAAAAAGCTTCACAGAACTCCTACATGTTTTTTGTCCAGAGTTCCCAAACTTTTCCAGCAGAGGTTTCAACCTCAAACTCTCCCAATTTACAGAACAGAAGCACAAAGATTAATAATTCATAGCAGCTTCCATCTATATCCTGCAGTATGGAAAGGAAAGAGAGGAGCACAGGTTGGACCATGCATTACTGAAGTCCAGAAGCTCTATTTAACTCATAGGAGAAGGATTTTGGATTTTGTACAAGAGCTCACCCATCCACATGCTGTAGGGAAGCACAGTGCTTTCCCTCCCCGTGCTGAAGCTGAAGACTGCACTCAGCTATAAATCTGGACTAAGATCTGCAAGGCCAAATCAAGATAAGCACAAAGCAGAATGCCTGCAAGTATAAACTCATCTTCTTCAAAGCATTTCAGGCCCCAGCTGCAAATTGGTTTATTCCGAGAACAAATTGTTGCTCAACTACTTGGAAGAATCTTCACAAAACTCCAGGCAAAGTTCCTTTGATTGAAAAGAGCATAATATCGGTGATAAATAATATCAGGTGAGAACACAGCAGGCTTTAACCTCCCCCAAAAGTGAGATAAGTAACATCAGACATGTTCTATCACTTGCTGCTCCATAGCAGCCAATAAGTTGCCCAAGAGCCTTCCCAGGGCTTTTGTACAGAATGTCCTTTTTCCTCTGTGCAAATTGTAAAAACCTTCCTCCAACAAGAAAAACCCACAGAAAAAAAGGACAAATAATCCTCTCTGTTAACAAAGGGTTGGCTGGCCCAGGAATTTGGGATGAGCTTCAAGGATGCCCAGAAAAAAAAATCTGACACCCTGTTAATATTAACTCCTGTCCTTGCCAAGGAGAGCACAGTCACATCTCCAGTACCTAACACATTTTGAGAAAGATGTTACACAAGAACAGCTCAGGCCAGCTGTGAATTCACCCTCCTTGAGCAGCTGGTGGCACTCTGGATTCAGCGTCAGGAACACCTCCCATACACCTCCCACCTGCACAGTTCTGGCTCTGCTTGGACTGGAGGAAAGGTGGAGACCAGGTTTCTTCTTTGTTGTCCCACTTGCTGCTGTCCACTGGCATCGTTTGAACACATGTGAAGGGAGAGTCATGAGGCTGTACAGGCAGATGGTGTGATACTCTCACAGGTCATAATCTTATTTTTCCTTTTGTTTTTTCCTACAGACTGAGAATTACAAGTATTTTACCTCCAACATGTTCTGTTTTTTAAGGTGAACAAAGATCAAACCTGTTCTTAAAAACCAGCCATCTTTCTTTCTCTTCTGCTCCTCATGGGGAAGGGTGCATGAGAAGGAGGGACAGAGAATGTGGGAGGACAATGGGAAGGAAGGAAGAACAGGAGAAGGAAGAACAGGAAAAACAATGTGAGAAGGCAAGGAAATAAATAGAAACACATGAGGTAAACCAACCCTGATTTAATTACTAGAGAACTCAGCAGGGTCACAGATGACATGAGCAACAAGCCCAGCAACCTCAAGGAAATATTGTTGTGTTAAGACAAGCTACTTTCCCCTGGAGCCCATCATAATTTGGGTTGGTCAGAGGAGGTGCTGCTGCTGCTCAGTGGTTCCTGTCCCCCAGAGCAGGTGTGTGTGCTAGCAGGGAGTCAGGGAGCTCAGGCATCCCTCAGGTATCCCTCAGATCCAGCACCAGGATGATGTGCACACACTTGGGCATGGTCCAGCGACCAGGGCTGTGCTGCAGGGACCCACCTTGCAGCAAACATGCAAGATAAACCACTGCAGTCAGAACTGCAGCAGAATGAGGAGCCTCAGATCTGGAGGGATCAGGTTATGGCAGCTCTCTGGAGCAGCAGAGCATCATCTGAAAATACTTTGCTGTTTCTGCATGGTCCACAGCCACTCTCCACTTGGTGACCACATCTGGGGAAGAACATCCACCTGCACTGGATTATTCTTCTGTGTGTCGACCTCATTTTGGCTCTCTTGCTTAGTGTTTGAAGTTCCTGTGCAGAATCAAATTTAGCAAGGTCCATACCTAGGCTGGAAAAATATCTGTCCTGGGGGCACTTCCTCGGTCATCCTGGCTTTCATTAACCCAGCTTCTCCACTGTCCTTTTTCACACCCATTAAACAGCACCAAAGGAAGCTGGCAATACATTTTCCTTTGCCCTTCTCCTTTGTGCTCCTCCTTGATGAATGGCTAAAGCAGATGCACAGTTGCCTTTGAAGGCTCTGGCCCATGAGCATGTTGAATCAATGATGGATTGGACCAAATGAATCACAGTGTGGGAGAAAGCACAAGGCAATGATTTCTAAGTGGCCTTCACATCTTTACACTTCAGAACTTGTTTTAAAAGCCTGTTTTCTTCTTTTTATCTGGTTCCAGTTTCTGCAGTGCCTTTGCATATGTTGAGGGAGGTAGGGGGGAAGGAGGGGAACCTTTACATATAAACAGAAGAATCCACTTCTCCATTAGACAATAATGAAGCATTGTCATTTAGGGAGTTCAAATAGCTGGGAAACCACTTCAAGGCCATGCAAAACAACTGGGTAGCATCAGAAAGAACAGCAGTTGGCAAACTGAGCAAGAGAGTTCAAAACTCCAGTGAGCAAGCTCGCAAAAAACCCACAGCTGGTTCGGTAGCCTACCTCTCTTTACTGGGTCACCAGAGCTGTTTCAGCAAGAAATTTTAATGAAACTGTATTTTTAGGATATGGTGAATTGCCAGGAATAACTTGATATATAACTGCTGCTGCTGGATCCCAAGTGGAACCCTGTGTGCTCAGCTGAATCCTGCGTGTCCCTCCTCACAGCGAGTGGGAGGTCTCCAAAACCCATCCAGAGCGTCAGCTGCTTCCAGCTTGGCTGCTCTTGGGCCCTCCCCGTGAGTGGTGACACAGCAGTGCTCATCAGATGGATGTTCTCCCCCCAGGTACTGCAGAGTGGATGTAGGGAACCAAAGCCCCCATTCTGCAGTGCCTTCCTGGGCACAGGAGAGAGGCAGAGTTTGTGAGAAAAGGAAATTGCCTTTTTGGCCTGACAGTGGACTAGAGGGAGAAGAACATGTGTGCAGACACACAAATTTTCAGGCTCAAACATCTGAAAAAAATCCCAGCAAAAGCTATCCCCCAGGCTGGGAGCTGGTTTTTATGGTTAAGCAACATGCCACACACGTTCAGCCCCAGGTCCCTGCACTCCAGGCTGCACTTTGTGCCCAGACAGCCCTGCCAGGGGCAGGACACTGGTGGCTGGTCCCTGCCTGGGCAGAGGTCTTCCCACACACCACCCTCTGTGGGATCTGCTTTATGTTACTGCTGGGGACGATGCTGCACGTGGAAATGCAAGTGGAAGCTTGCTCAGACCACAGAATTTGCAAAGCCTGTTTGCTTAACCAGAGCTAGACACGAGCCAAGGACAGCTTGGTTTGAGCTCCTTTCTTCTGGGTGCCCCACATGGAGCACTGTGGCTGCTGCAGTAGCTGTGCCTGTGCTGGGCTGTGCCCATCAGGGGGATCCAGGGGTGGCACACACAGGAGGACAAACTCAAAACTGCCCTCAAGGTCCTCCTTGGAGACCCATTCTCAGTAAAAAGCAGGGAAAAATTCCCTGAAGCACATGAAGGGTTTCTCCATCCAGCACCTTCTTCCCAGAGCCATCATCACTCACTGAGCTGCATCCAGACAGGAACTGCAGCACCCCCATGCACCTCACTGCCTGCCTCCTTGTCATCCCAGTGAGAGACAAACCCCTCTGCTCCAGAGATAATGGGCTTGGATGCACAAACTCTTCTGGAGTTTGCCCCAAGCTTGCTCTGACTCCTGCACACAGCAAACACCACTGCCAGCACCTGGGCAGGGAGAGATCCAGCCCAGCTTCCCAAAAAATACTCAAAACCTCCATGGTCTGCAAACAGGGCTCTGGAAAGGGCCTACTGCTCTCCACACAGGCAGGGGTATTGATGAAGTGCTGTGAGGTTTGGAAGTGTTATTTTATCCATGAGCAATGGAAGTAGGGATGAGCTGAAACATTATTAGCTCAAGACTTTTCCAACCTGACACCAAGTGTACAAGTAAAACAGTGGAAAGGGCTGAACAAGCCAGAGGATGGTGCTGCAGGAGGCAAGTGTGTGGAATAGAGGTGTTTGGGACAAAGGGAAATCTCTTAAAGTAAGAAAAGCATGAATAAACAGGATTTTTTTCCCCAAATATCACTTTCAGCTTCATCCAGCCAGAGCTTAAAGATAAAAGGAAAAGGAGCTGCTGATTTTCCAGTGGCGGAAACTCAGCTGGGGGCTTCAGGGCTGTGTTTATTGAGCCCCATGTTGACAACTGATCTGATGAGGACTCAGAACTTAGGGGGCAGCACAACCAAGTGCTCATGGGACCTGAATCTCCCTTGCTTTACAGACCCTCATGTTTTAGAGGAAGTGAAAGTTCTCCAGCTGAACACCCCTGGAGCACAGTATCCCCCAGACACCGTGCTGGGACGAGCAGGGGATGCTGTGAGCTGCATCCCTCTGGTGAAACCCTGTAACACACAACATCCCTGTCCAAAGGCAGCATTTTTAGCCACCCCCATCACATTTGTCACTGATTTTCAGTGCTTTCAGATGCTCTCACCGTACCCCAGTGGGACACAGCCCCAGCTCAGCACCGCCCTGTGCATCTGCAGGGCACCACAGGCTTTGAAGTTTTGCCTCTCCAACGAGAGCCCTGGTTGGTACTGGAGCTCACATGCTTATTAGGAGGTGAGGATGATTAATTGCCTCTCCCTGCCCCTCTGGGGGGGCTGCTCAGCGCTGTCTCACTGACAGTGATGGTTCAGGGCCATATGGCCCTTCCACATCCCATTAGCAGCCCCTCTGCTCCACCCCCAGGCTCAGCTTTCACCGGGGTGGGGAACATGAAATACCAAAACTCCGGCTGGAAACTCCAAGGTCAGGAAGAAGTTTAGGGAAATTGGTTCTGTGAAGAGCTAAACCTTAGGGAAATTCATTCTGTGAAGAGCTAAACCTTGTCTGCTGCCATCAGTGGTGCTGGTGGCACACAGCAGGGGGTCACCAGCTTCACCCTCTCCAAAGGGACCTTGCTGCAGTGGCTGCAGTGCTGAGTGAGTCTCTGTAATTACAATGAACTTCCATAAAATCAACTGAAATCCTCTTTTCCCTTTGTCCCCACACTGTGAGCTTCCCCTGGGGCACATGGGGCTGTGTTTGCTCTTTCTGGGACTGGCAGCAATGGCAGGGGATGTGCCCAATGCCCACAGTGCCAAGGAGCAGGGAACCTGCAGACTTTGGTAAGGCACTGCCAAAGTGCACAATGCTGCAATCCTGTAGCTACATAACAGGTAAATCTGGATTAAAATGGGTCCTCAAGTTGTTCAGGTTGCTGTTTTTTAGTTGGTTGTGTTCATACTTCATGCAATCCATTGTTTTTGTCACTGTGCCCCTCTAACAGTGCAGCACTGTGCTCACACCTGCATGGAGTGGGTGCATCCCTCTGACCATGGATCTTATAGAGGGCACCTACGAGGGCAAACTCACAGCAGAAGCAGTTCCCACTCCCTGCTGCTCCTCACCAGCGCCCAAGCACACCATGGGGACCTCTCCCAGCTCATTTGTGTCCCTGCACCTGCAGAGAATGCTGTGGGTGCTCCTGTCCCAGCAGCCAGTGCCTGACAAAAGCCAAATTGCCCAGGAGGGCAGGCTGTGCTCACACTCAGTCCCTGATCCCCCTGCACAGCCCCCCTTGGCAGGCAGCATGGAAAATGCCACTGCTCACAGCTCTGCTCTCCAGGGAGGAGTTTCCACAAGCCACAGCAAAGCAGGAGAGCCTGACCCAGAGGCCAGGGTGGCCAGGGGCCAGCACCCACCTGCTGAGGTGGCACAGAGCTGGGACACCTGGCAGGGACTTGATTGCTCACCCCAGCTCTGGTTGCTGTTTTCAAAAAAAAAAAAAAAAACCAAGAAAACCAAAAGCCAAGAAGACCAAGAAAAGAGCAGCTTCCAAATTACATTATTTTAGTAGTTCACCTCAGTCTCCCCTGTGGGAGCTGAGCAGAAAGAGGCACCAGCAGTGGCTGCCACCACCTCTGGGGCTCAAAGCAGATCAGAGACCATCCCTGCCACCCCAGCAAGGCCTGCAGGGGATGGGGACTGCTGGGCCAGCACTGCCTCAGGAACCTGAGCTGGGATCAGCACTGGGATTTCTGGCCCACAGTCCCTGGGAGAGCTGCTGGGTTCTCTTTCAATGGACAGGGATCTTCTCCTGCAATGGGCTCTGATGCTCCCTCCCTGGGAAGGCTGGAAAAGCCTCCCTCAAAGACCTTCAGAGCCATGTAAGGGGAAAAAGGGAGAAAGAGGGTGAGGGGGAAGCAGATGCCACAGATGAGCCCCTGTGCCCGCAGCACATGCACCTTCCCAGCCCCACGAGCATGCCAGCAAACCTTCCTGCTGCCTAATGTATTCCATGTGGAGCCTGCACCTCCAAAACATTACTTAAAATGGGAATAAATCCTTCATGGGACCTCAGCATGACAGATACCACTTGATTGAACTGCCAAGCAAGGAACTTTTTATTTTAAGGAAAAGCCTCCATTTAACCTATTGTCACTCTGCAGCAGGGGGAAGCAATAAACTGTGCATGTCTGCTTTGCAGCCAAGTCCAAAAGGTTTATCCACAAGCCCTTTGCAGCAAATCTCCTCCACAAGTTCTTTTGATACCTTGTGGATTTGCTAAACATTTATAACATGAAAGTGAGAATATTATACACACTGCCCTGGCATAAATCACAGATCTGATTCTCTGTGTACACTAGCAATGGAAAAGGGACCTGGGAGGAGTGAGAGGGTTCTAGGCTGCAAGGTGAGTAATTGGAAAGGTTTCTCTCATCCCTCCACCAGCACTAAATGCACACCAAGGTATTAAGAGGAGCTGCTTCTCCCCCAGCCCCTCCAGTTTTTCAAGTTTTACACCTGGGGAAAGAAGAATGAGCAGCCCCTGTTAGACATCAGCGAGGTGAGCGTACAGGACATTTCAGAAGTGGAAAAACATCTGTTTAGTCCAGATAGAAACCAGATGGAGGCAGGGGGAGGTGGAGGATGGAGAAAGAGCGAGAGGAAAAGCAGAAACCTGGTCAGGAAGAAGGAGAGATGCTTCCAGGAGGAACCAGGCTCACCCACCCAGACGTGCCCTGCTGGGAAACAGGGCACAGCTCTTGCTCACAGGATGAGGCACTGGGGGACACTCAAAGCAACTCATTTTGGAAATTCAAATGGTGCCTGCCCCCCTGGGACACCACATGGTCACCAGGACTGGGAATGGCTAAGGAAAACTCTTGCTGGTGGGAAGAGCTGTGGGTGTGGGTTTGTTTGCAGCCATCAGAGCCCCACACCTCCCAGTTCTGACCTCTGAAATGCCGCAGTGGTGCCTGGAGCAGAAACACTTCCTACAAGGAACATACAAAACCCTACATTTGCAGTAGAAAGTGTTTTTTAAGGGGTTATTTGGCACTGTTCCCCAGTCCTCCTCATCCTCACGTTCACCACGGCAATCAAGCACTTCTCTCCTGCCCCAGCCCAGCTCCCTCTGAGCCTTCCAGAGCCACAGCTTTTGGAGTTTTTCAGGTCTAGCAGGGGCAGCAAATGAAAGTTGTGCCTGGCAGACAGGGTGCAGCAAGCAAAATCCCCCAGGGAATGGCACAGGCAAGGCACACACAGACCTGGGGAGCTGCAGGTTGTGGTGCCTGCAGGCAGAGAACAGCAGAGACTGCAGCAGGAGGGATGGAAATCCCCAGAGCTGCACCAGCACCCTGGGCAGAAACACTGCAACAACACCAGGGACACGTTTTGTGGGTGCTCCTGCAATGCTGCCAGGTTGGAAAGATCACTAAAGCCAGGACAGTGACATGCAAAATTCACCCCTGGTCTGACAAACTGCTTCCTCCTGGTTTTGTGTCTGACTTTAGTCTCAGATTCCACTTTGGCTGGCAGAGTGAATGAAAAAAAAAAAAGAAAGCAATTTTTTTTTAACAACTGTAAAAGGCTTCTCCAATAGTATCAAATGCTAGAACTAATGAGCAGTTTCCTCCCTGTATAATATTTTCCCACAGAAAAAAAAAAAAAATACGTTTTCACAATGAACATTTTTGCAGGAAATGTTTAATTTTGAGGCCATTTTGATCTATTTCTTAAATCCAGGTGAAGTGTCTCATTTCAAGTGAGTGCCAAAATTGAAAGTCTTTTTTATGTTGCTGTTTAAAATGTGTCTGTTCCCTACATTGCAAATAGGAAAAGGATCAGAATAACTTCTCCCTTGTCCCCCAAACAAAACCCAAGTGTTTGAACATGGTCACTATGCAATCTGAAAAACACTGTTCAAAGGCTCTCTGAAATATTCCCAGTTTGGGAAAATTCTTTCCTGCTCCATTTTAAAGGAATTCATTACAAATGGACCCAAGCTACCTCTTAACTTGGTTAACACTGGATAAAAGGGGACCTCAGATATCCAGAAATCATTTGCAAAGAGGTGAGAGTAAATCAGCCCTTTTCTGACCAGGGAATAAATGGGGAATGTGGGGCTGAATAAGAGAGAAGGAAGGATTGGAGGTTGTAGCAGCAAAAAAGAGAAGGAAGGAAGGAAAATGTGGTTACCACACCCCTCAAAAAAAAAAAAAATTAAATAATGAAATAGTTTGTGTTAGAAGGGACCTTTAATGTCCATGTAGTCCAACTCCCCTGCAATAAGCAAGGCTATCTTAAACCAGATCTGGTTGCTCAGAGCTCTGTCCAACCTGACCTTGGATGTTTCCAAGGATGGTGTATCCAGCACCTCTCTGTGCAACCTGTGCCAGTGTTTCACCACTCTCATTGTAAAAAACCATCAGCAGACCATGCAGAATCTACTTCCAGCCCCTGCAGACCCTGGTGCCCCTGCAGGACTGCCAGAGAGGTGGCACTGAGCCTGGGCTTTGGGCAAATAAAATCTGAATTCTCCAATTTTTAACCTCTAACAGGATCTCCCCCTACCCAACCACAGCAGGTCCCTCACTGCAGACTGTGCAGCTGTGCATTTACACCTTTCTTAGCAGAGGCAGATCACTATGGTCTCATCTCTGCCCTGATGACTCTTTCTACAGAATTTCTGGAAGCTCAGCTGTCCTGGAACCCTGCACAAAGCTGCTCTCCCGCCAGCTTCCTCTCCGGCCGGCTCCCAATTTGTCTGCAAACCACAAGTTTAATTGGAGCTGGCAAGTGCTTTGACTTCAAAAACGTCTGCAACACCTGGAAGACAACGCTCAGGTTCAAGGGGGAGGAAATGGGATGACATCCAAGTGCTATTGTCACGCTCTCAGCTGCCTGCACGAGAAGGAATGAGTAGCTGCAGGGTCTGGTGCATGCAGGCGATACCAGGCACGCACACAGCTCTGCCCTCCTCCAGCCTCACACTGCAGTAGGCTCCTGAGGTCACATTGAAGCTGGGTAAAAACCCCTTCTGAATGAATGAATAAATAAATAAATGAAATAGACACGCCCCATAAGGTTTGGTTTGGTAAGGTTTTGGGTTGTGGAAAATTAATTACAAGAACTGGGAAGAGATGGTGATGCGCCATTCCTGGAGCCCATAGAGCAGACAAATGATCTGGCAGAGAAGGCAAAGGATGGGAAAGGCTGCTCTGATGAGGGACACTGTGCAGGGGACTCTCAGCATGGGCTCTGTCAGCGCCCTTAGGAGCTGACACTCAGTCTGGATCCACATTGCAAGTCTGCACACTCCATTATCCCAAAGATGTGACTTCCAGTTGTCCTGACTCCCCTTCTATGATCCTCCCCATTAGGGTGGGCAGGTTTTAGGAGAGGCATTCAAGGGAGTCCTGGCTGGAGCTGTGCCCTGGGCTGCCCTCCTGGCTTTTGGAAACTCTGAAAGCCTTCAGTGCCCACTGCTTGTCTGAGGAGAAGAGAAGCAAGGGAGCCCATTCCCGTTGGAGCTGCCCTGGCAGGGCTGGTGGACCTGTGAGTGCAGAGCTGGACCAGAATTACCTTTTATGCAAGAATCAGTGATGCACAAATCTTGCTGAGACTTTCAAAGACCAGGTTAGGAGGAAAGATGGATTTCCTGTGATTTACCTTAATGAAGGGTGGAGGAGATTGCTCCTCATTTTGTGTTCTTGCAATTTCAACCAGTTATGCCTTGTTATTTACAGTGGTCTTTCTCCAAAATGAGGAGAATTTTGAGAATTTCTCTAAAATAAGGAGCTGAAAACCCCTTCCTCTCCCACAGCTTTGAGGGTGAGAAACATTAACCCTTAGAAGAGATTTAAAACAGGATAAAACTCCTATGACACAGAAAACTCCTGCAGTAACACCATGTTTTAGCATATCATATAAACCTGAGAAAAGCAAAATATCCATTTGTCAGCTTCTCCCACCAAGTTTCCCCTTTTATTTTTGTATATTACATTGTTAAAAGCCCCACTAGTTTTTTGGGGTTTTTTTTAGAAGGTCAGTTTATTTTACTTAACTAATATCTAGATAGAGAGTAAACAAAATTTCAAAGGGGTCACTTGGCCATTTCTGCAAGTCTTTCATTCAAACCATTTATCAGACCTTTAATAACAGCCACTAACATGCGAGAAATGTTAACAGAGAATGAATGTTTAAAAAAAAGAAAAGCAAGTATTTTGCAAGGTGCTCCAGCCACAGCCCCAGAGATCAGTGTGATTCATGGAACAGATTTCCTTCTCTCTCAGGGAACCATGCTGCAAAAGGACACAAGGGGCTACTGACACATTCCTGCTGTAAAAGCAAAGCATGCAACTAGAAATCAAGTAAGTGTTTTATTTTCACCCCATGCCTGCACATGCTGCATCCTGTCTTTTATTTTCTTGTAACAATGAGATGCTTTTCTAGGTTTTCAGTATCATGTTCAGTGAGTTCCTTAAACCTGGGCAAATTCTTCTGAGCCAGATTTTGGAAAAAATCCCGTCTGGAAAACTTGAGTGATAATTAAGGTTGTGACACTGTGGCATGATTGCCATGTGAAGGGATAGATAGTTTTATTCATAAAAAAAAATTCTCAACAACTTCTGCAAGCAAGAGCAAGCACTACAAAAGCATGCACTGAGTTGTCTCCCATTAACAGCACAGATCAAATGAGCCAATGCAACTGCTTCAGCTTTGCCTAAATAAACGCCTGGATCAGTCATCAAAGTGGAATTGTTTTCCACAACACACTTCCTTGAGCAACCCAGATAGCCTTTGTGCTGGCCCCAGAGGTGATGTAATGGGAAAGGCTCTGAGGCAGTGTCAGAGCCCTGCAGATTGCTCAAACCCCAAACCCAGGGCTGCAGCCTCCAGGTGCGCGCTCAGCACCGACCCCCAATGTGATTAATGGCTTTTTCCAAAGCCTTGTGTTAATGCAGAGAGCCAACTTTTATCAAGTTATGGATGATCTGGGGGAGGATCCAGTCACCTGGAGGCTGCCATGTGCAAGGAAGATGTACCAGCCTACAGAACCTGGGTTTCTCATAGATGAGCCAGGTGACGCCCAGCACTGCCTACAATCACTGTGGTACACACACACACACACACACAAACACACACAAACACACACAAACACACACAAACACACACAAACACACAACTCCTGTCTGCCTTGCTCTCTGCCAGAGGAAGATCTTTGGCACAACTACTGCCCAGGCCTCCAAGCCCTCAGCCAAAGAAAACCATCAGTCCTGTTGGAACCAATCTGAAAACGCTCCCGCTCTAGAACCAGCAGCCCCTCCTGACCACACCCAAGTGTGGGCTCTGTACAAAACCACAGAAGGCACCTCAAGTCCCAAGGAAATGCCTCACACAGAGGCACCACTTCAAACAATGCTATTCAGCAATAATTAGCCAAACTGGAAGTAAGCAGCTCAAAACAAGATAAAATTATAAAATAGCACTTGATAAATAGCACTTGATAAAATAGCATTTAACAAGAGAAGCAAATCTCTTTCACTTACCCCTCACCTTGTAGCTTGGGACCATGACAGATATTCCAAGTATCATAAGGCTTCACCATGCACTCAAAATTATCCAGCACATCCTAGATGCATTCCATTCCCCCAAAAAAAGGACAAGTCCCAGGGCTAAAGACAAGAAGCCACCTGAAGCATAGCTCTGGTATTTCTGGCAAAATAGCCAGAAAATGTAAGAAAAAAAAGGCCCCACCTGCCACCTCAGCCTCAGGGCTCCCTGGAAGGATAAAGGCTTGGGGCAGTGCAGGTGGTGCTGGGAGGTTAATAGCCCACAGCTGCTTTCTCCCCACAGGTGTAGCTCATCCAGGCACCCAAGCCAACACACCCTGCACCCCATAAATGCTGGAGAGAGCACAAATCACCTCTGCTGCAGTCAGCCCTGGTTCAGAGGGATGGTTTGTGTAGCTAAGGGCTTGTGCAGCATCAGATGGTGGTGATGTAGGAGAAGGGAAGGAGTTCAGCTCCCCCTCCTTCTCTCAGCAAGCCTGTGCACAGGTACATGGCTATTTACTGCTTTTTACCAGCTGGAGTCAGTGACTGCAAAAACCTCATCACAAGGGGGGTAAGTGGAAGGTAAGAATGGCATTTTTTGTTTTCTTCTTTCACCTTCTTGCCTGGGGGTTCTGTTGGACATTGCGTGTCCCCTAAGCTGTGCCCAGGGAGAGCTCCCTCTCAGTGCCCCAGGAGCAGGTGATGCTGCCACAGCTCTGTGAGGAGCAGAGGGGCTTGGTTGGTCTGCCCTCACCTTCGAGGCGTCTGAGTTTGGATCATCCAAAAGAAAATATTGTCCAGGGTAACTAGAACACAGAGGCTTTGGCCAGGTGGGATGGAAGGGAGTAATGGAGGCCTCCTGGAGAAAAACATAAAAGCTAAAGAACAAAAGAAACCCTAGCTGAATTTAGCTCCTCTCTGGAGCAGCAGAGGTGTGAAGCTAGAAGTTCTACACAGTTTCTTCTAACCCAAGAGACAAATCACATCCTGCTGGAGTGTTTCAGTTCTGATGGTATTGTCTTCTTTAAATTTGGGTGGCAGGGAGCATAAGGCAGCTTGTGCCTCTTCACACAGTGCTTCCTCAGATCACAGGCTGGCAGGGGATTCAGGCTCACTGTTTCTGTGGGGGCTCTTCATCACCGTGTGCCTTTCTGCAGAGCTGATGGGAGCAGCCTCCTTAGGGCCAAAGGAATGCAATCCTCCTGGGATACAATGGAAACAGTTGTTCTGCATCCCTGGAACTTCCCCTGGTCGCTCACATCTTGCGGGAGATGCAGGTGTGTGTGGGAAATGGGTGTCACACACTGAGCTGATGCACACATCCCAAACATCCATCACTGAGCTGTGGACAAAGCTGTCCAGCTCCTGCATGATGGTGTGGCATTGCCAGAGACTCGTTTATGTGCCATGGCAGGCTCTGAGAGAAGTTTGAGACATTTTCCATCCATTGCTTCCCCTGTTTCTAATTAGTTATGGCGTTGGCATAAACTGGGATCTGTGTCTCCTAAGCCTTCATCTGCTCTTCCTTATTCCCACAGAAGTCAGAATCCTTCATGCCATCCCAACTGTTGCACTGTGGGAGTGATTTAGGGTGTCACAAACCAGAGGATCATCCCTCAGGTGCTGAACAAACAGAATAACTGTGGAGGAAAACAGGCCTTGTGTCACAGGCTGCTGGTGAGAACACATGTGCTGGCACAGGGACACCAAGAGAGGAGTGGAGCAGAGGCTGATGTATCCACAGAAGAATTTGAAGAACAATCATGAGATTTTACACATGGCAGATGTCTAAGATATTTTGAGAGATTCTTCTCAGAGCCTCTAAGCCACAGCAGGGCCCTGCCACATATTTTGTTCTTCCCATAATGATGCTGTGCCATTTGTATTGCAGTATTGATGCACTCCTGGGTGGTACCAGCAGGATGAGGAGTGTGGTTAATGGCTGGCTTCAAGGGCCAAACAGAAATATCAGCCTGCAGCTCAATCCCTAGCCAAGAATGAGGCACTCAAGCAAGGAAACAGATTTCTTTCCTAAACAAGGGATCAAAGTATGATGAAGCAGTGGACAAATCTTAATATCTTCCAGCCAGATGAAGCAACAAAAGACAGCTTGGTAGTAACAGCCCAGAGTAATCAAGGAGGCAGTAATTGAGTCCCAATAAAAGTTGTCACAAGGTATCTTGCCCCACTTCCAGTATGGATAAAGATCAAGGACACAAGTTGGGAAAAACTAGCTCTGACCTGTAAAGGCAGTGCTTGCTTACCAGATGCTCCCAGAGCCTGGCTGCTGTGGCCATTCTGCAATCATCCTCCTTTGATTGTTTTATGTGATCTGGACGTCTGAGAGCAGCCCCAACTTGTGCAACCCTCACTGAGCCTGCCCTGGAAACCCTGCCAGGCAGAGCCCACCCCTGCTGATGGTGCCCTTCAGCTGTGGAATACAGACTGGACACTGAGCTAGTAAATAAATGTGTTTATTAATTCTATATTTAAATGTTTTTTAATTATTAACCCAACTACTCAGCTTGGAAGTTTTTTTTTTCAGCAGGCACCCTGCATTTACTCAATGTGGGTTTTTCCTTATCTGAGCCCACAGAGAGGCCAGGGCTGTTTTGGGGCAGGATGGGTTGCCTCTTTTTTGCCATGGAAGTCAAGTCAACAGCCATCAGCAAGGAAATGCAAACTTTACTCTGGGAACCCTTTGGAGCCCAGTGCTTTTATTAAGCAAGCTTGTGGCTCATCTTCCCACTTACACAGAGGCAAGAGCTTACAGTAAAATAAAGCATCTGTTTTTCAGCTACACATGGATTCCTAGCCCTTTCTAGAGACTAATCCAGAGTGAATAATTAGTCTTTATTAAAGCATCCCTATCTGAAAGGTATTAAACTCCTCCACCACTATTTCTAATTATTTTTTCTATTATTCTCTGAGTAGGGGCAGGTGACTCCAATTTTATCTGCAGCAGGATTCCAGTCTTCCTTGCTCCACTTGTATCTTTTCATCTAGCACATTCCTCTGTGGCTGCAGAACTTCATGCTTCCCTCTCAGCCTAGAGGTGAGAGCGAGGAGCAGAAGTTGCACCATGTAATTATGGTTATTATGCCAGCTAATAGAGCTCCTCATGGCACAAACACTGCTGGGAACAGCTCTGCTCTTGCTCTTGGAGGCTTGGCACAGATCTGAGTCCAAGCCCAGATCTGAAGAGCAAAGCCCAAACCCTGCCAGCTCACACATGGGGCCAAACCTTTCCCTGGGCTTGGGGAAACCTCTGGGTTTTGGAGTTGAAGCAGGATTAGTGTAATGTTGTGCTGAAATGTGTGATCCAAGCAGACAGTGCTCAGACTTCAGGTCTACCAGCTTTCCTCCTGCACTTGGACTCAGTCCATTGCCTTGTCTACCAAAACAAAAAAAAAAAAAAAGCTTTTAAGTGTAATCTCCAGGTTTGAGTACTACAGGTTTGCACTCAAACCCTCACTCTTACGTGTATTTTGCCCATCCAAATGACAGGCAATATTCTAGTGCTGTCTCTTTCTCTCTCCCTTTTGTCTTGACAAGAAACTGCTCTCATGCTGTTTTGCTTTTAGAAAGATGAGCTAAATTCACACACATTTATACAACAGTTTTATGAGAAGTCCTTCAGTATGGGATAAAAAAGAATCAGAGGTGGCAAAGTTGTGACAGAATTTGGATGTGGTTAATTGGATCTACTTATTTGCACCATTTTTTACTAACTGCCTGTGTCAGTCCTGGGCTCAGAAGGCAATTTAACTCATTGCCTGTGAAAAATGAAATGACAGCAGCTACTTGAGTGAACTTTCACATTAAGGAAGCATGATCTGCTCTTGATCAAAGACCTTGTGCTCCTGGAGGACCAGAGTTCAAGCACCAGCCTCTCATTTCAAGAGGAGAAAAGGTTTCTGTGTCATTGCAAGGTAAATTTCAGAGTTTGAGGCCAAGGTAAACTTTGATGTCAGCACTGTCAGTGACCCTGTGCTGAAGCTTCACTTGATCATCTCTCCCTTTAATTCTCGCTGTCATATTCTGCCTCCTGCTCAGCCGAATTGGCTTCCCCATTTCAGCAGTGAGGAGTGATGTTATCACTTGTGCATCACGTCATGCAGCTTGTACCAACAAAACAAGCTCTGAGGAGTGGGGTTGGCATCCAAGACACCAGCTTTGGGTGCCAACAAGCCATAGAATTGTCCTTGCAGGTCTGGTGTAACCAGAACAGCTAATAAACCTCTGGAATGCTGATGCTGTGGTTGATCTGGTCACACCAGAGAAACCATCTCTTGCAGCTGGGATGGCAGGAGCCAAATCATGAGCAGCTGATAGCAAAGGCCACTCTAGAGATGTGTTAATGTGGCTGTTGCTGTGCTGAATAATCACTGTGACTCTGTACACTGTCTCCACAACCCACCTGCTGAAAACTTTTTAAGCATTTGGCGTCATGACAATATTGATTGGAACCTCAGTACACCCACGTTGACAATACAAGGGGTTGAAGCCATAGCAGCAGTCATTTTGCAAACCTCAGCACCACTGGTGATGGGTGTAAAGCCATCATGAAAGTTATTAGAAGAAGACAAATGTTGTTACAGATGGATTTTAGCTCTGCAAATAGAAGCGAATGGAGGAGTGAATGAAAAAAGCCAGATGCAAGGATGGTCAAAAGAGCAAAGGTCCATCCTTTTCTATTTTGTTACCTTCAGCCTGCCCCAGGAGGAGTCAGATGCAGCCTTCCCAAGGCCTGACAGCACTGCCATTGCTGCCCATGCAGTGTGACACCTCTGGGTGCTCTGCAATCCCCAGGGCTCCTCCTCAATGCTGGGTCTTGCTCTGAAAGCCAAGACATCTGTGAAAGGCAGCACCAGATCCTGGGTGGGTAGAAGTTAATTGGAAGGTCTAGCTTGCAAATCAAACCAGAGAGAGATATTTCTGCAGGAACCAGGAGACAAACTCAGCTCATGCTGGAGATGAAGGGTGCCCTGAGCCTGGGGCTCCTGTGAGTTCCTGGCTGTGCCCCAGGAGTGTGGGGTCAGCCCAGGTGAATCATCTGGGGCTGCTTCCCCAGCTGTAGAGCAGGGTAATGCTTCTGTTCTCACCTCAGCTTGTCTCCTCTGTTTAGATTTCAAGCTCCTCAGGGCTGTGTCTGATACGTGTATGTACAGTTCCTGGCTTAATAGAGTCATGATCCAAACTGAAGCCTCCAGGCACTCCTGGATATTATAGCATTGCTAATTTCACAAGAGGTTGCAATCAAATTCCTGTATAAGGGGAAAAAACCCCTGAAAAATCCCATAAAGGAATAAAGCAAACTATTAAAAACTGAGGAGCATTTTTGCTGAAGTGGAAATAATGGTACTTTGTCCCAAAATGTATAAAATATGTATTGCAATTAAATCCTCTATTGGCAAATTGCTCTACAATTAAAAAACACAGAAGCTTGAGTGAGGCAATTAGAATAATAGTAGAGTGTTAATTATAGCTTGATGGATTCTGCATGCTGTCAGCAATTACCTTCCAAGTGTGCACTTCTGAACCGACTCCAAATCCACAAAAAGACACCGGCAGAATTAGAAGTATCTTCCGTGTTGGCATGCCTCTGCCATTTTAAAATTTGTTTTCATAAATACTTTTATAAGCTATTTAATTAGATTTAATGAGGTTTGAGGAAGAAACATCCTCCATGCTGCACACAGGCTCCAGCACAGGCATTGACTTGGGGATGAGGGAGAGCACAACTGGGAAGAGCCTCATTTCCTCCCAGCTGCCCTTTTCTCTGTGCAAGGATATCTTGCAAGGTAAATTTCAGAGATCTTGTGCACATCCGAGGTGATTGGACCCAGGTTCCAGCAGATTTGCTCCTAGCTTTGTGTTTTATTAAGGTTATCTAAAAATTTTGGATCTTTCTCTCTCCCTATGGGAAACCCCAAACTTACCATCTTGCCCTAATATTAAAAAATATTGACATGAATAGTTGAAGTTAATTAAAAAGCCTGGTTGTCAAATCTGAGAACACTTTAAAAGAAGCAAAAAAGTCTCTTCATTTCTATGGTACCATCCCTACTGAGCAGGAGAAATCCTCTCCATAAAAATGCTTTTGGGTCCAGCGGAAGATTTGACTGCTGTGTGTGTCAGGCATCTGTGCATTGTGTCAAAGACAATTCATGGTTCCATTGACCACTTTGTAAGAAATCCAGAAGAAAAGGAGAATAGGCAGGGGGTGGGAATGTCCTCACCCAGAGTGACAGCTTCCCAAAATTGTGTTTTTCTCACACCTTCCCTCACACCATCAAGGCAGCATTTCATTACTGTGAGCACTGGTGCTGATGGTTGAGAAAGACCTTGCAAGATTTTTGCTCAGTTTTGGGACTGCAGGCAGGAATGCTGAAGCCCAGGCATTCAAAAGCCAAATTGCTCATCACTCTAAAGGCTGGCTTGTCACCTGCCTTCCCCTTCTGTCAGTTGTTGATAAGGCTCCAGTGTGCTGCCTTTTCTTGCTGCTGGTTCTTACTGATGGGTATGGAGAACAGCTGTGCCTTCACCCTCTCATCACACTCATGGAGCTGCAAAACTCCACGTCCTGCATGGGGAAGAGACACTGAGGCTTTGACATGGGACTATCACAGCCTGTGGGCCAAATGGAGTTTCCTTGGTTGGGATACCAGCAAATTCAACTTCATACTTGTTTATTTTGCTCAGCTGAACTTACTCTCTAGGTGACAACAATCCAGCTTTGATGCCTTTCATGAGTACAGGTTAGGTCCCACTCTGAGCAGCCTGAAATGCCATTGCCCTGGGATTTTTTGGGAAAGGATGAGCAGCATGATTGGAGCATCCTGCAGTGCAACGCCCCATTCTGTCACAGGAAGGAAATTCGGCTCTGTCCCTGCACGCAGGAGGGATCTGCACTAAAAGGTTGCAAATTTAATTAAAGGTGGCAGAAACAGGATTGCCCTGTGATATCTAAAATATCAGGGCAATGTGATTTAACTCCTTACAGCAGTAAGGGGTTAAATCACACTGGCCTGATATTTTAGATATATCCTGCCGTAAGGAGTTAAATCACATTCTGCCCTCCGTGGGTGCGCTGAGCACTCCAAGACCTTCTTTCTCTAAAAGCTGTGCTGGGCCACGTCCAAACCTGTCCCAGGGCAGTGGATGCTCCCCGGTGAGCTCGGGAGCGCCCCTCGCTCGGTGCGGTCCTGGAGCGCAGGGATGCTCCGAATGAGCCGTGCCCGCGATGCTGCGGGTACAGCACCGATGGGTCAGACTCGGACCCGCTGCGGGCTCGGTGCCCTCTCCATCAGCCCCGAGCTGGGTCCCCACCTACGGGCACATTTGGGACCCGCAGCCGGGAACGCGCGCCAAGAGCTGACCCGCTCCTGCCACGCGTGTCCGTGCGAGTGCAGCCCCACGGCCGCGTCGTGGCGTGCAGAGAAGGACAGTCCGGGGTGCAGGGATGCCCCAGGCGCGGGTGTTCCCGGAATTGTAGGGATTTACGGCCGGGGGATTCGGGAGCGCGGGTGCGAGCGCGGGGCGCGGCCCCTTTAAGAGCGGCAGCGGCGGGGGGGGCGCCCGCCCGCGTTCACACCTGGAGTGGGAAAGGGGGGCGGGCCCCGCCGCCTGTGATTGACGGGTCGCGAGCACCAATGGGGCGGCGCGGCGCCGCGAGGGGGGGACTCCAGGCCAATGGCGGCGCGGCGGGGGCCGCCCGGCAGCCAATGGGCGGGCGCGCGGGGGGCGGCGCGGCTACATGTTGCGGTGTCGCCAACGTGGGTCCGCGGCGAGCGGCGCTCGGGCCGGGCGGCAGCGGCGGCGGCAGCGACCCCGCGGGAGCGCACCGGGACCGGCCGGCGCCCGCCGAGCCTGAGGCGTGCGGCGCGGAGCGGCAGGAGGAGGAGCAGCGACAGCAGCAGGCGGCGCTTCCCGCGGCGGGGACGCGGATTTGACCCGCCCGGCAGTGCCCGGTGGATGCCGGTGCCGTAGCGCCCCGCGGGGCCGGCGGCCGAGGCGATGCTGCGGGCGGCGGAGCGGCGCTGAGCGCTCCCGCCGCCTCCTCCTCTCGCCGCGGACGTTGCCCGGTGCCGGATACAAAATGGCGCTGCCGTCACGGGCGGCGGCGGCGCTGCTGCTGCTGGGGCTGCTGCGCTCGGCCGCCGGCGGCTGCCCCGCGGGCTGCGCCTGCGGCGGGGACACGCTGAGCTGCGGCGGGCTGGCGCTGCCCGCCCTGCCCCGGGACCTGCCCCGCTGGCCGCGGCACGTGTGAGTACCGGGGGCACCCGCGGGAACGGGGCGGGGGGTTCGGGCAGCCAAAGCAGCGCTCTCTGGCTTGTTGTCAAGGCTGGAGAACTTAAAACAGAAATCCCCGCGAAACTCCGAGTTAAGCTTCCCTTAAACAACTGGGCTGCGCGGTGCGGGATTTGTCCCGGGATCCGGTGTCCCTCTGGCACCCACCGGAGCGGGGATGGGGAGATGGAGGCGGCGGTGCGGTGCTGGTCCCGGGTGAAAGCTGCGGTTCCCTTCGGGGCTGGCCTCCGGTGTCCCGGAGGAAAGGGAGCCGGGAGCGGGTTGGGTCTCTCGGCGATGGGATCTGCTGGAGATAATGGCCAGCTTGGGCTTCCGAATCCTTATTAGGGCATCGTCCGTCCATCCATCCATCTGTCCGTCTGTCCGCGCCGTCCCGGAGCTGCGGAGTGGGGCGCGCCCCAATCCAGAGCCCAGCGCCGCGGCCGCGCCCGCTCTTTAGTGTTGGCTTTTAACGCTGCCAACTTTTTCGGCTGTGAAATTCGGGGAAAGAAAGGGAGGCGAGGGTTTCTGGGGAGTTTCGGTAAAACCCAGGTGTTTTCCAGCCGCGGCTGGCTGCGCTCCCTCCGTGCTCGCTGTGAAGCGAAGTCATTCGGCTGCGCTGTATCGTGTGTCCTGGGCGGCAGTGAGCTCAGAGCCCCGCACCTGGGGCTTGCTGCGGCACCCTGAGATGGTTTTTATCCCTGGAAAAGTGTTTTAAAGTGCTCGGGTTGGTGTCCAAGTGCAGGACGGTGCCTCTGCCATTTCCCGGGAAAAGCAGCGCGTTGTGTGACCGCTGCTCGGGGAAACCGAAATACAACATCGGACACTTAACTCTCAGGAGATTCGGGGGGGAAAATGTGCTCAGCATTGACAGTTCGAGTGGTTTAACAGTCCAGGAGGACTGAGAGTATCTATACGCGCTCACAAACTTGTTAAAAAGTGTCCCGAACTGTTAGTTAACTTCGGGAAATCAGTATCCAGAAAGGGAAAGGGAAACAGCGCTTCTGCTGCGGGGCCTTTCTGCTGTTTGAACAGATTCATAAATTATCGAATCTCTGAAACCCCTGGTTGTAATAGATACTGCTCAGCCCGGCCAGGAGAGAGGATGGCCACTGAAGTGTTGCTGGAGATCATCCAGCTCCTTATTGAAAAGAATTATTAGAGGTTTGTCGGGTTCTCCTGGTGGTATTCCCTTTTAGCTACAGAAATGCCTTGTTTTACATTAAATTATCGTGTCTTGTATCGAGAGGAGCGTGTGGCCTCTGCATTAAAGCCCTGACTCATCCCATTCACCTGTTGCTCTGAAGAATCTTTCCCTCACCTTTCAGAGCAAGCTTTTAATAATTCCAGCATTCCCATGCACCTCTTAAACTAGGACAGTGTATCTTTGTTTGGGCAAAGAAGGGCGTTAATAACCCCGACAAAATAAATTTATTGCTAGGTGTTTTTTCCGGAGTGCTAATACCCAGGAGTGTCTTTTTCAAATGGAGCAGGTTTTGGAGCGTCTTGTGTTCGGTTTAAATTTTATTGGTGAAGGAACAGCACTTATAAATCTTCTGCTATATACCCGTGGGCTGTTGATCTTTTAGACACGTAGAATACGATTTGTAACTTTGCATACTGAAACTAACCAAGAGTTGATTAAACTGTGGCTGTTGTATTTGAAAATGCAACATTAAGGCTTTTTTTCCTCTCCATAGCTAGTGTAAAAAAGACGTTGAAGCTATTGCAAGTACTTTTGTTTCTAATTATTAAAAATTACTTAAAATTACCTATTTCAGTTTAGAAGCACAAGGATGAAGCATGCTTTTCAGGCTCAGTGGGATCGTAAATGTTCATTTTATGCGCAGAGAGTTGATAACTCACGTCTTCACTAGTTTAATGGTCTCTATAAAAGCACCATGTGCTAGCGAAAATGCGATACTCTGTGCGAGTATCTCCGTTTCTTTTTGGATTTTTTTTGTTTTTAAAGAAAAAGAGGAGAAATGTGGCGATCCTCAGTGGTGCATGGCTGATGCAGGAGTGCAGCCCAGGGGTGTGCGGGTTCTCCTGCCATACATTTGGGGGATCCAGGCGATGTTGGAGCTGCGCATCCCCATCCCCATCCCCGCTGGGCAGGCTGGGTCCCGCCGGCGCTGTTCGCTCCCCGCCGTGATAAGCTCGGGCATGTTGGATCGCTAATAGGAGACGAGATAAACCCCAGCTTCCAGCGGCTCTGGTGGCAGTGCTTTAACTTCATTAAGGCTCTATTGAACAGTCCCTCCTTAGCAGTTTATCTTTATTCCTAACGAGTGCCACAATGCCGGGGCAACGCTCGGAGTCGGTTTTCAGCGTGTTGGAGATAAAGCTTTTGTTTGCCGGCTTGGAAATGCGGCTCGGCAGCCGGGGAGGCTTCTGGAACAGACTTAATCACGCCGCGTATTTTGTCAACAGGACTATCAGTACCGAGGAAAAGCACTTTTTGAAACTATTGTTGTTCCTCTGCTGGCAGCAGAGCTCGGAGTTGTCATTTTTTCTTCCGAGCTTTCAGAAGGAATAGCTGTTACACAGTCGCTCATATTTAATGTAGTGTAGAGTGGATGTTTTTCAGAGTTGTTTTTTATTTTTTTTTCATTAAAAGCAACAGGCAGCTCAGCACTGTGTAGCAGTTATATAAGTGTTCTTGACTTGCTGCACAGGGCACGTTGCAACACTGCCATGACCCATCCCGTGCTCGCAGCAGCACCAGCTGCAGCTGGGAAGGGGATCCTGGTCCTGGGAAAGGGTTCCTGGTCCTGGGAAGGGTGCACAGAGCTCCTTTGCAGTGCCTCCCTTTGGAGGTGCTTTAGTGTCTTGTGGTGTTTAAATCCGAAGTTTGTTTTTACAGTAGAGTGTTACATGTGGCATCAAGTTTAGGGCTAAGTTTAAGTGCAGAACTCTTCGTGCCCCAAAAAGCCAGGGCTTCAGCAGTGTTGGTGATGTGGCACATCCCCTGCATCCTCTGCTTCTGTCTCTCCATCAGCTTGATTTTTGAGGAGTGACAGAAGAGATATTTCCTTTAGGCATCATGTATGACTGAGGGGTTTTTACTTTTCTATTTAGTGATAAGCAACAGTAAAAGAAAAGCAACAGTATTTTAGCTACAGCTTTTGGTGAGAAGATTTAGGGACAGTGAGGCTATGGTTGGATAGTTAGCTAGCACGGTCTGCAGCAAAGAAAGTTTTTATTTTAAACAGAAGTATTGTAATGTGCATTTTTGACCCAAATGAGATATTTTGGGGAATACTGACCATCTGTGCATGGACCCTTCTGCCTCTGGGTCGGTGTGCATGTGCCTGGCATGTCTGGGAGATGGCAGCAGCCCCAGGAGAGCCGGGCTAAGAGCTGCTCTCTGTTTCCCAGGAAGGCTCCGGGGTTTGCTGTATGGATGAGCTGCCCCGAGGCACCAGCTGTGTGCGTGCTGGCTCTTTGCACGGTGCTGCTGCTCTCTGGAGAGACCAGGGCAAAGCGTCTGAATGCTTTTTAAAGTCCTGTGGGTGCCTGCCGGTGGTTTCAGGCTCTGGAAGTGCATTTGAACTAGGAGTCAGGAGCAGTCTCTCTCTGGGCTCAAGTGCATGCACACAAAGATTTTTGTTCAGTGAAACTTAATGTTTGTGCTCAAAATTACCTGTAAATTTCTTGCTAAACTGGGTGTCAGGTCCTGTAGCTTTGCTTTCACATGTTAAGGTAGCTTTGCTTGCTTGGTAAGGGGCTCTGTTGATGCTGGTTGCATGGGATTTTTTAAAATTTTTTTTTTGGGGGGGAGAGGGGCATAACTTGCTCTTGGGCTCTGGAGTAAGCCTGCTCCTGCAGATGCGGGAGGAGGAGTGGGGGACTCTCCTGCTGGGAGAGGGGAGTGCTGCTGGCAGTACCTCTCCTGCCCGTCCTGCTTCCAGGCCTGCTGAAATAATGGAACAAAGATTAAGTCATGGTCACCCTGGGCTCCTGCCCCGCACAGCTGCGCAGCTCTCAGCGTGTGCCGGCTGCCCGGGGGGTTTGGAGATGCCTTGGGACAGGGATGTGCCTTGGTGCAGGTGGCTGCTCCCTCTGGCCACCCAAACACCCTGCTGGGTGGTGCTCCAAGGGGGTTTTCCTGCTCTGGTGGGACATGCTGGGAGTTGGAGGTGCTTGTGGAAGAACTCCTGCATGGCTTGCAGTGCCACAGAGCTCTGGTGCTACCTGGAGCTCTGTCCTTGCCAAAGGTTCTGTTTGGGACAGTCCCAGGGCTGAGGGTGGCTCTGCACCCTCAGCATTGCAGTGCCACACATCTCTGGTGGTTAATGGAGCTCTGTCCTTGCCAGTGGCTCTGTTTGGGACAGTCCCAGGGCTGAGGATGGCTCTGTACCCTGCAGCATTGCAGTGCCTGCCCTGATGGGGAACAGCAGAGCCTCTCCGGGCCGGCTGTTTCAGCACAAATAAATACATGTGCCTGCGAGTAAATCCACCCTTCCTGTGCGAACATGTGTCGGTGGATTCGCTGACCACCCTCAGCATGCCGCAGTATTTATTTATCAGTTCCTACGGGAGGGCAGCAGTTAACACAAACCCTCTCTGCATCTGCTGTCTGAGCTTCTCATCTCCATCCCACACTGAGCCACGGCCGGGGCAGAAATTGGCTCATCGGACTAGGATTAAATGTAAATACGAGCCTGATGAAGGAAAAAAATAGCCCCACTTTAGAAGCCCTTCTGGCTCTGCAGAAGCCCCTGGCTTCTAGTGAAAAGCTTAGGACCTCCTCTGCATATTCCTGTCTCCTTTTGAGAAACTTCACAGCATTTAATCACTTTGAGACTTTTCCTCTCTGCAGTGACTGCAATTCGAAACGCAGGGGTCCCATACAAAAGAAGCAAGTGCTCAATGGGCTGTGTTAATATTCAGTGCCATTTACAATGGGTGCAGTTTGAAAAGGGGAGAATGGATGGTCTGGGAGCTGGGGGAGGAGGAGCTGCAGAGGGAAAATTCCCCGGACAGGGGAAGCAGCGTCTCAGTAGGCAGTAGAAAAAAAAAACAAACCCAGAAAAAACCCGAACACACCATCAAGTGTTCTCTAGAAAAATCAACTATTGTGGGTTAGGTACAGCTTAATATTTTTTTTCTTTGCTTGTGCAAAGTGCTCTACAGTCTTCTGGATGTAAGGTTTGGAGGTGGCTGAGCTTTGCAGGATTTCCTGCTTGGAATTTAAGGAGCAAATGTGAGGTTGATTGTCTTATCCCTGTACTTGTTGGCATCAAGAACCTAGAAGTGGTGAACTAATATGTTTGGGACCCCAGACACTTGAACAAAGCACTTCAGGTACTTAAACGCTTCCTCGAGCATGGGTGAGCTTTCACTTCCCTTCTTAAGCTGCTGCTGGAATCCTGTCTCTGATGGGGATTTGGGCAGATGTGGGAAGTTTTTGGAAGTGGGGCTTTATTTGCTGTGTGAGCCTCACCTGGTGCAGCACTGGAAGGATGGTCCCAGACTGCAGCTTCACTGCTGCAAGGGCTCAAGGTGGTTTCATGTTGAGGCAAACCCCCCAAGAACTGTCCCTGAAATGCCCTTGTGGCTGTGCTTGCACCTGGCTCATGAATAGAGGAGCTCTCCATGCAGGGCAGCTGGGAATTGCTGAGTGCCACCCGGGGCATGCCCCAGCAGTGCCTGCCTTTGGCTCCTGAGCGCTTTGATCCATCCTAGAGGGGCTCGGGTTTTCCCTTGAACTCTGAGTGGTGCCAATTGGGATGATGGCTGTCATTGCTCGGTAGCCAGCTCTGCTCAGGGTTTGTGTATTGGCCCTGATTTGTGTATTGGCCCCGGCTGGTTTGTTAGCCGCACCCAGAAACTCTCAATTAGGGCTGCAGGGCTTTTAATTGATCTCGTTGGCTGCCCTGCCAGACACCTTGGATTGAGTTAGCTCAGCTCATCAGCTTTTAACACAATCATTTTGTGCTGCTAACCTAATCACCCAGTGTGACTCCCTTGTCTTGCAGCGCTGAGCTGGATGGGGTCATGTGGATGAATGCAGCACAGATAATTTAGACTGATGTTGCTTGGGAGAGCCATCTGTGGAAAATCCAGGCTTCAGGTGGAGCAGCTCTGCAGGACCTGGGCTGAGCAGGAATTAGCACCTCATGCGGGGTGAGGGAGTGATTTAACATAGAATTCAGCTTTGGTGAATAACAGTGAATAAATAAAGCACCTTGGTCTGGATTGTGGTTTCATAAAAAACCTGGGCACCCCCTGACAGCTCTTCCTTGCCGGTTTTAAGTGGCCTGTGAAGAAAGAAGCAGAGTGTGAGGCTCCAGGGTGTGCAGGAAGAAACAAAGGGTTTCTTCTTGCACACCCTGTTTCCTGCTACGTCCAGCTATTCAATAATGTACTACAATTTTTTTTTTTTTTTGTTTCCTAGCATGGACAGAGGCCTGAGTCAAGGACCAGGGTGCCGTTGTGCTAATGCACCACATGAAATACCTGTTATTGTTGTAGCTGTGTCATGCATTAATAGTTAACCAAGTGCTGTGCTGCAGCCCGAGTCCTGCAGCCCCAGCCTCCTCTGGCTTCTGAGCAGGACCACAACACATGTCCTGTGTTACACCCCCTCATTATGCTTTCAGCACGTTGTCTCTCAGGCCACAACCATATAATTTTGGAGATGTCTAGAAGCAGGCCCTGCTATTTTGGGGACACCTCTCAAGACCTGATGACGTGTCACATCCAATTCCAGGAGCAGGGTTCACTTGGTTCCATTTTCACTTTGAGTAAGAATTGAAGGACAGGCTTCAAACTGCAGCCATCTGTGTAGCTTTTATTAACCATGCTGGGTGTGCAGACAGAATGGTTGGTTGTTTGCACCTGCCATGGCAGTTTTGTAGCTTCCCACAGTGGCTTTGTGTGGATTTCGGGAGGAAAAGTGTAGGAGACTTAACAATTGAACAATGTGATATAGGGCTACAGATTCTTAAAATGTTATACACAAGTTGCATTTGAAAATGCATTATCTGCCTAAAACTTTGTTCTGGAGATGAAAGTTTTATGTGCAAGAGAATTTTATCTTTTTTTCCCTTCTTTCCAGGGTGGGAGGCAGGGTTTGGTAGTGTTGATGTTGCTGCTCATGATGGGGCAGTAACTTGTGTGAATTTTCCTTTGGGTCTTTTCTTGGACCTGTTGGGGCAGTCTCATTATTTTTTGAAATTAGAAGAGGTTCAGTCTTAAATGTAATTCCTGTAAATCCTACTCAACCTTACTTGGTTGCATACTACAGAAAGTGCCTGTTTTTAGAGGAATCCTTTCACATTAGAGAACACATCCTCCTGAGTTCTATGGCAATTTGGCTGTGAAATCTTTAAGTGAAAAGTTTTTCTTAGACCACCTTCTCCAATTTTAAGGTTTTTTTTTTTCCTCTCTATAAGAAGGCAGACAAACCCTTGGGTGCAAGGAGGAAATGAGAAATTCAGAATGCCAAGTCTGGGCAGTGCTGCTTCCCACTTGCCCACACACACAGGGACAGGGATTTGTCCTCACCACTTAAATGTTTCTCTGGTTGCCCAAAGCCTGTGATTTTGGGATGGGCACTTTCCAGGACAGAACCCTGTTGTCTTTCAATGCTGTGAATGCTCCTCTGCTCTGGAGAGCTGACCATCAACACCAGCTACTCACAAGCCTCTCTCCAAAATACCGACCTGCAAATTCCAAATACACTTTGCCTAGCTGGTGTTCAGGCTGCTTTATAGCTTCACTTTAAGTATGTTTTAGCCTGCTGCATGCCAATATAAACACAAGTTTTCTATGTTATCTAGAAAATACTCTTAAAAAGTGCTGGCTGTCCAGCAGGGCAGGACATGCAGCCTGTGTGGCAGTGCTGCTCCCCAGTGCAGATGGGGACTGGGGCTGCACTGGTGGGAGATACTCACTTGGAGGTGGCAGGTTTGGGCTGAATTGGTGGGAGATATTCCCTTGGTGGGTGTTGGTTGTAGCTGTGTTTGTGGATGCAGTGCTGTGTGTGTAGGAGCTCCACTGGGGTGTGGTGAGTGGGTGCATGTCCATTTAGGAGTGGGGTGGTGGGAGATTTGAGCAGGGGGGGAGGCTGCTGGTCTGTGGATTGTGTCCTGGGTAATAAAACAGCAATTGTAGGAAACGGCCTGGCTGGAGGCCCTGTGAAAAAGTGCCCCCTAAATGTGTTCCAGTTGTCCAAACAGTGGTGCCTCTCCTCGTGTGCTGTGTGCAGGGGGAGCCTGGAGCTCTGCTGCTGCCTGGGGAGCAGCCCCGGGCACCCCTTGCTGCCTTTCTGCTGTGCCTCTGCCGTCCACACAGCTTTCAGAGCTGTGGAAAAGTACCAGAAACTTTAGCATAGGTTTAAAAAATGTCCTCTAGCAGTCTGGACAGGATGAGCTCTTCTGCAGCAGCCCATGGGCAGGCAGACTGAATTTGGCTGTTTCCCAGCACAGGGTGGTTGCTTTGAGATGGAGCTGGAAGGTGCATGGAGCCATGGATTTATTCCTCTCTCAGGAGACTTTGCAGCCTCAGGGAATGAGAGAATGGAGGGGTATGGCAGGATTGTGTTGGCAATGACCCCTCTGTCACTTGCAGAGGGTGAGGAGGTGTGTATTGATCCTGGATGTTCTGCTTCTCTATGCCCAGTTCCTTCTTTGCTCACCCACCTGCCTGGTGGTGGCAGAGGCAGAAATGGGCAGCAATGCCAGGTGCTGTGACACAGGGCAGCTGTGACCTGCTGGGAGCATCCCATGCTCTGTTTGTCCATGTAACTCATGCAAACCTTTGTCCCCTCCTGAACTGCAGCAGAGCCACATCCACACTTGTATTTAATTTGTTTTGGCAATATGGGGAGGCTTCTCCTGTTTTAGGAGATTTAAACAAACCATGTGATGTTTTATTTTGAAAGGTGTCATAATAGTTTGTGCTTTTTCTTTGCTAAGTGTATTTTTGTGCTGTTCCTGTCTGTTGGTCTATAAACAACTCTGTTCATTCTTTTTCCTCCTTAAACAAGTCATCTAAGTCAGAATTCCTGGCTTTTGAACACCTTTGGATTCTTTTGGAGTAGTGCATGCATTTTGCTTATAAATCAGTAAATAAAGGATAGTGTGGTTTTTTTTAGACTTCTCTGGATTGGAAAGATTTGTGAGAGTTGTTCCATCTTTGTTTCATGTGGTTATAAACCTTGTGTATCTCCTCTCCCACTTTCCAACATTTTTTATTGAGGTGGTGACCACCCAAAAAAATTAAATTAAGCGGTTTGAATGACTGTTCATAATTTTTCTGTTACAATGGGTTGGTAAATAATGTTACAATGGGTGCCTAGGCAGACTCCACCTTTGCTGTGTGAGTGGGCAAGGAGAAGTTCTCTGCTTTGGGAGGAGGTCTGCAGAGCTGAGGCTTCACCCTGATTTCTGAGCACTTTTATCCAGAGTTGTCACCTGTTTTGCCTGCTGGACAAGGAGTTAGCAGCCTGTCCCTCCATCCCACAGGGATGCAGTGGAACTCCATCAGCTCCTGCAGTTCTCAGTTTTTCCTGCTGTTGATCTCTGTGAGGCTGAGCCCAGCTCCCCAGTGAAGGTGCTTGGCTTCTGGCTCCTTGGTGAGCTGAAGCTCTTCCAGGAGCTCTGGCTTCATCCTTGCTGACCCTACCAGCAGAGACATGTGCTGCTCTTTGAGTTAATTCCTTGGACAGAAACTTGTACAGATCTGACAGGATGTGTTAGGCTTGCACTGTCCACTTCAAACAACAGCTGGGTTTGCTCCTCCCTGCTGCAATAATTTCTCTGAGGTAGGAACTGCTGTTTACCCAGCTCTCCTGAGAAAGGAGCTTGTGCAGTTGTTCTCTTCCCCCAGAGCTTGTGATGCTGTTGGCCAACTTCACTTTAAGGGTGAACTCAGATTTGGAATGCCTGCCTCTCCCATGGACAGCAGGCTGAGGAGAGTGGCTGTATCCCCACTGAGGGAAGGGAAGCAGTGTGAGATTATCCTGTATGAGAAATCAAAGAATCTCTGTGGGAGAGAGCAGTGCTATTAACCATTCCTTCAGGAGAAGTGGGTGGCAGAGTCCCAGCTGGGAGACAGGGCTGTGCTTACCCCTGTTATCAGTTTGGTTAGGGAGCTGTTCAGAGTCTGGAATGGTGCTGGTGTTGTCTGATATCCACAGCCAGAAGCAAAGGATTTGGTGCTGGGTTAGCCCTTGCATTGTTCCTGTGAGCAGGGAATTGATGCCATGGAGAGAGCACCCAAATCCTGATCTCTTTGGGGACCAACATGGATTCCTCTGTGTCTAAAGTGCTGTCACCAGTGCAGTGGAGGAGCATCTCAGCCAAAGCAGCAAGCTCTTGTGACTGCCGCAGCTAGGGATTGGTTTTGGTGATGTGCTGCTCCTCTTGAAGCAGAATTTCCAGGGAAAAGGTGCCTCCACAGCCTGCTGGGCATGGGGCTGTGGATGAGAAGGAATGGCCCTGGGTGTCTGCATCCCTCAGACTGCTGCCAGGGGCTCCTTCCCTCAAGGCCACTCAGGGTTTGGGATTTCCAGCCCTGTGGGGAGAAGGCAGAGCCATGCAGCTGGGCAGCATCCCTGGGAGATGCCAAATCACAGCGCTGGCTGTTTACTGCAGCTTTTCTCTCGTGGTTCCTAGCACTTGTCTCAAGTGTTACCACTTTGTGGTCTGCTCCACAAGGGCCTGAGCTGTCCTCTCAGCTGGCAGGGACGCTGGGACTGTGCTGCATCCCTCTGTGTGTGATAAGCATGGTGTGCTCAGGCTGCCCAGGCTCTGTGCCCTGCTGTTTACTTTGTTTGCTTGTCTCTCCAGCTGGGAATAGCTGAAAGGCAGGGCTTGAAGCACTGCAAGTTGTAATGCTGGCAGGGGGCTTGCTGGGGAAAGGGCTGTGCACCATTAAGCCATTTAGATTTGTCACAGATCATTTTTTTCAAGTCAAAAAACACAAAAACACTCTTTTAGAGGAGGATGAGGTGGCAGCTGAACACTTGGGGCTATGTTAATTAATGTTGCTTTGTTTGTGAGATGCATGGTTAAAAGAGGAGGAATTCAGCACAGACTTACAGGTCTGTGCATTTGGAAACAAAATGGGGAAGTGTCCCTGTCCAACAAGTTCCAATTGCTTCCTCTATGGTTTCCTGAGTAATTTTGACTGCTGGCTATAAACATTCTCTCTTGCCATGTCAGGGTGCATCATTCCCCAGATCTCCCTTTGGACCAGCACCTGCCTGCCACCCCATCCCTGATGGCAGGGAAATTTCCATTTCCTCTGGGAAGTCGGTTTCCTGAACACAGCTGTGAGATAGACAAAAACAGACACAGCCCTCATAGACTGGGATTGGGAGGGAATTGAAAATGTGCATTGAAATATTTTGGGGGGATTATGGTCTGTCATAACTGAAAAGCCTTTTGATGGTTTTCCTTTTTTTAGGTTTGAAATGCAGAATTCCTCTTAAATTGTTTGAGTGGCTTTGGGGCCACCTGACTGTGCAAAACGTGGAAGAGTGGAGCTGGTCCTTCTCTTGGCATTCCTGTGGTGTTGGGAAGGGGCTGCAGGATGCCCATTTAGGTCTGGGCTATGGGGACAAGCCAGGAGGGACAAGCCAGGCCCTGCAGCACCTCTCACTTTGCCAGGGCTTCACCATTCACTTTTGGCTATTTCCACTGAGGGCTTTCAAGCCAAGGTGAGCCAGCTCTGTGTGTTTGATGGTGTTTTGGGGGCAGTATTTGGCTTTTTGACCTATGGCTATTATTTCCAACCTTGCTCTGACATAAATCATCCCTCCAGCCCTCACCTTCTGGGGTCTATGGGGACTTGTTGGGAAGCAGGGCAGGAATAAATCCAAGCTGATGGAGGCAGGAATAAATGCCAAGCTGATGGAGGCAGGAGCTGGCCTTACTTTGGTGACACTGCTCAGCCTGAAAATAGCCCTGAAATTAAAGCAGTGAAGATCCATCTCACCTAATATAACCCTATAAGCATGAGGCTTTACGGATAAGCTAGAGATTTAGTTTTCTCAGTTTTGTGGAATGGACTGGGTATTTCCAGAGGACAAGTCAAGAACTGTCCAGAGGCCATGCAAGCAGAAGTCCAAGTGTGGCTTGTCCTTTATGGATGGGGGCACTGGGATGTGTTTGGATCCTGTCTGGGAAAAGAGCCTGCCCAGAGCTTTTTCACAGCATGATCATCTCTGTAAGGGCCAAGAAGACTTGATCTGGAGGCCTGTTTTATTTGTTCATTCCTAACTCCAGCCCTGTTTGAGGGGAGCACATGGAGGCCACCAGCCTTGCTGTCCTAGCACAGCCATGTTCCCCTCCGGAAGAAGGGGTTCAGGGTGATATTTGAAATGCAGCAGAAAACCCACACTTCCTTCAGAGTTTTGTCTCTTGCGTTTTTCGTCTTGGGCAGGGTTTAAAGTTTTCTGCAGCATTCAAGGAAAGTTTTGGTTTCCCTTTGCCCACATGTCAGCATTCCTGAGCAAAGCAGCCTCAAGATTTGTGGAGCAAATTCTTGAAATTCTGTAAGTGTTTTGAGCCAGAAAATGTTTTCAAAAACTGCCTGACCTAAGAAAGAGTTGGTAGGACTTGGGCATGGCTTAGGAAAACTGAATAAGGCATTTTTATCCCTCTTTAAATTCGCATCATTCTGACCAAAACCGCCATTCCCAGTCTTGAGAGCTGCTGCACTCTGCCACCTTGGTGTTCTTAAACCACAGCTGTGCTTATTTGAATAAACCAGATAAAGATACAGATTTTAAACTGAGCTTTTCCCTGTTCTTGCACTGACTTCCCCGTGATCTGAGTGTCATTTAAATCTGAAGAGGAGTTTGGATGCTTCAAAGCGGACTTGAAAGAAAGGGAAGGGTGTGTGTGGCAACTCCTGCACCTGCAGGCACTGCAAACCTGCTTGAGGCTCCTGGGAATGTTCTTCTCTGAATGTTCACCTCTGAATGTTCTGGAGGTGATTTGGGGGTGCTGCCACCATCACCCAGGTTGCTGTCGTGGTCTCTTGTGGATGCTCCAAACATTGGGTTTATGATTTATGCACTGGATGTCTCTTGCCGTGAGCTCTTTAGAGAGACAGGACCATGAGTGAGCAGGAAGGGGATTGGGAGGCAGGAAGACTCCTGAGTCTGACTTGTGTATCCCATAACCTTGTTTCTGAAGGTGAAACCCCAAAGCACACCCATGGCTATTTCGGCCCAAATATAGATTTTGTTTTAGTTTTCTTGTTGTTTGTTTTTGTGAGCACATTCACTGTTCTAGGGGATTTTGGTATTGACATCTTCTGTTAAGAGGACGGGTCTGACTCAGACTGAAATTGCTGATTGATTCCCCTTTTTTGCCCTCCCCCTTTTTCCTGCTGAAGTCAAGAACCACTTCAAAGGCTCAGATGTGTTGGTGCCAGACGCCACACAGTTATTGTGAGGAGAATTTGAAATATAATCGAAAACAAGCCTTTGTTCAGCCAGGCTTATCTGGCTGTTAACTTTCACTCACGACAGAGGTGGGTGCTCAGCCTCTTCTGCTAGATTTGATGTCTGCACACTTGTCATGGCAGATGAATTGCCCCCATGAATTTACATCTGGTAAATGTTTGCAAAATCTGGAAAATGCGTATTTTCCTACCTAGGAACCCGCGCTGACGCTCAAAAGTTGCCAGCATATTTGTGGAATTCCTTGCAGTAATAAAACACATCAAATTGGTCTTGGCAGGCTGATTTCAACAGAGATTCTCCAAGTCCAGGTTTCTCAGCTTGGCAAGCAGAGTTGTCCCACTTCCTTTTAAGACTTGTCTCTTCTGTGGGATATAAGGATATTGTTCAGCGTAATTTCGAAAACATTTGTGAAAGCATGGCTAATACAGATGTCTGCTCTCATTTCAGCTTTGTTTGCTGAGACAGCAGAGGCTGGTGTGGGAGCTTTGCAGCCCAGCTCAGCCAGTTCTCATGGTGAAGTCCAGGAGGCTGGAACTCCCAGAGAGCCCAGCAAACCTTTGCCCACAGCAGCCCTTGCTTGCCTGGCGCTGAGTACAAGCTGTTGTTTCATACCCCATAAGATGACATTTGCAAACGTGGTCTGCAAGGTGCACAGTGTGGCTTAGGTCCCTTTTTCTTGTATAAATTTAGGGGTCTGTCTTGGATCAGAATTTGTACTGTGCTGGTGCACATTAACCCAGAGTTTTGCCCCAGGACTCGTGTGCCACTCCATGCTGTGTTATGGTGTGACCACCTGGGCATCACTTTGTCTCTCCTTGCTACAGGTACACAGATTTGACTTTCCCTTTTGCCAGGGTGATGGTCTGGGATCTAAAAGCCTGAGTACATGGGGTGCAGGGAGCTGAGTCCCTGCTGGAGGTTATTCCTGCAGCCAGATTTGGGTCCCTCTGGAATTTAATAGTTCTCACTGTGATTATATATTGCTGGATTTGGTGTTTCTTCTCCTTTTAATTTGCCTCCCCTACCAAAAACACCAGTCTCATTGCATATGGCTGCCTGTCTGTTGTTTATTATCTTTGCTGCACTGTGGTTAGTGCTCACACATGATATTTCTTTGGTTTCAGTACAGACTGAGCGGGTTGTCCGCCCCTGGATCCAAAAAATGTAAACTATTTATAAATGAAAAATACTCTCCCAGTTTGAAAGTGCTGTGTTGTCCCCTTTCCATCCAGCATGTGCACATTTGTCTGTTCTCCTGTAATCCCACTGATGTAAGTCCAGATTTCTAATAATTTATGGGACTGGGGGCCGTCTGGAGAAATTTTGATGGGACCATGTGCTCACGGGGGAGAACACAAAGCAATAGTGATAAAAAGCAATGGAAAAATGTTATTTGGCTGTGCTGCATTCAGTGCAGATATGGCCCCAAACTCAGATAATCCTTCCTACAGAGTTCAGGGATTCTTGATTTTGATTTTCCAGTTGGGCTCATCTCCATAATAAGCAACCCTTGAAAAACTGGGACAAAAAAACTTATTAGTGTGGCTTAAAATGGCCAGAGTGCTTTTTCTGGTACTCCTTGCAATTAAACTGTGTTTGATCTGTTTTGAGCACGTACTTAGTTTTATATTGAGCTAAGAGCCTATGTTTAGTCTCCCAGGGAAGAAAAATAAGGCAGGATTTAATAATATATTACGGGAGGCTGGGGTGAGTTTTCTGTGCCTGTTTGGACAGCAGGGCAGGAGGTGATGCTGGGTGGGCAGGAGGGGATGGGCTGGAGCAGAGGCTGAAGCAGTCAAGCCCAGGGGCAGGAGAAGAGGAGGCTGGGAAGGAAATACAAGGTGTTTAATTGAGGAGCTTGTTAGCCAGCAGCTGATGGGTTGTTTTTGTAGAGAACTCCAGGGGAACTTGAGCTGAGTTGCTTTCCTGGTTGAAATGAGTGTTGCTCGCTGATGGGGCTGGTGTAGGAGGGAGGCATGTGGGGAGCAGAGCCCTTCAGAAAATGCTCCCGGGAGAGCAGGAGTTATTTTGATCTATGGTGACATGGTTTTCCATGCAGCCACGGTGATGGTAAATGAGGTAGGGCTGTCCTGCTTCCTGCTCAGATCTGGGAGATTAGAGGATAGCTGAAAAAACAGGTGGTATTTTTTGGAAGGCTGTTCACAGCATCCCCAGCGATTCATCATTCAAATGCAAATAGTGGAAACTTTCTCACTGCCAGTGAGTTCAGGCAGCCTTTGCCATGAAGATCAGTCAGTCTGTAAATGGTGCAAAACATCAGTGGTGTAACCAGTGCAGAGAGGATTAAAGCATCATGAGTGTAAATTCAGTAAATTTTCAGGTTTTCTCTGGATGCTCTTGGCACTGATGGTGATAATTCCTTGCTCTGTAAACCAGCAATTTTTGAGCAAGGAATATAGGGCTTGGAGTGCTAATTTTGACTGTTTGGGAGCACCTAAATGCATTTGCACGTCTGTCCTGCACAAGACGGCACTTGCTGGAAAAGGCTGCTGCAGCCTGGCTGGGCCTGTGGAACAGAGCCTTTAATGCACTGATTGCATATTAATGAACAGCCAAGAAGGGAGGGAGGGTGCCAAAAAGCAGGGAGCACAAAAGCCAACAATATCAGCACGAACTTTGCACTCTAGAAAGTGTGAAGTGATGTCGGTGAAAGGAGTTTACTGCACAAGTGGAACACTGTGGTCCCCTTTGATGCCCACATTTCTGTGCTAGTAAAATTGGCCAGAGGAAGGATAATTGGCCAGAGGAGCTCGGAGGGTTCCTGTTAACCCATTCTGTACCCCTTGGAATGCTCCCCACTGCTGAGTGTGTTTTGGCACTGTGGGTGCTTGCTCTGGAGTGTTTGACGTGCTGTGTGTGACGTGTGGAGCTGTAACACCTCTCCAGCACATGGGGTTACCATCCACATCTGGTTTGTATCACCCTCAGTGGTTTTATTGCAAGCTGCAGTGCTCCATCTGCACCCTTTCCCTTGCCCAGTTCTGTCCCACAGCATCAGGAAAGTGAAATCCCCAGCCTGGAAAAAGCTACAGAGTAGGCTGGTGTATGAATTAATTAATTAATGTAATGGCTACTGATAGCAGTGTGCTTTTCCTGGGATTTGTCAGAAATTGGATATCTTGGCTCTTGCCTTTTCATTAGCCTGGTTTCCACATCCCAAGCTCATTACCAAGTCCTAGGGATGTGGGTTTTGGGGTTTTATTTAGGGCTCCCCACCTGCTTGGAATCCTCCCATAGAGGCTTCCCCACAGAGCCAGTGGTGGCATTGTCCCCATGGAGTGCTTGGGGACAGGTTGGCAGCTCTGCGTGGTGGCTGCTCAGTTCTGTGTCCCTCCAGGAATGTGCATTATTCAGTGTGGGGGCTCAGGTCCCATGTGCAGCTGGGGACTTTCCTGTCTGGAGCATTGGGAGTGTTTAAGATGATCTCGCAAATATTTTTTGAAATTTTTTTGGGGTTTCTTTTGGCCCTGGGCCAATTTTTTGATTGTCTCTGATGCATAAAGTGGGTTTGAAAAAATGTTGTTTCTCTCTCTTCCCCCATTTAAACATTTCAAGAATGTCAAGTCTTGTCAGCCTTAGCTTTGCTGGGAAAAAAAAAAGAAAAAAAGAAATCCCTTGAGGAGCTTGGGGATGTGTTTTGTATGTGATCTCGAAACCCTGAGGGGAAGGTACGTGAGGCAGGGAAAGAGGAGGTCATTAACAAAAGCTTCCTTTATCCCACATTTTAATGAGGCATTGCCATTAAATAGCAGCAACCACAGAAAAATTCAGCCAACCTGACTTTGTTCCCCAGTGTTTAGCCCCTCGGTTTAAATCATGCTCTCACTTTGCTGGTTCCCTGCGATGACCAGAGTTTTCCAAGAAAGATAAACTCCAAATTTGTAACATAAACCTGTTGGGTAACATGGACAAATTAAGAGAAGACTTCTCATGGAATTTTTCTGCTGCAGTTGCTTGTAATCCCAGTAATACACATGAAAATGGACACAAGAAATCTGATTTCCTGAGGGTTTGTGTCTCCAGGGTTGACTGAGGTTTTAATTAGTGCAGAGTGTTCCTGTTATCTCTCTGGATTGTATTTTATCAATGCCCTCCTTCCCCACCTTGGCTGTGGTGTATTTTGGGAGTGGGGGGCTCCTCTTTTCTGCAGTGATGGGCCCAGACCATCCAGGGCTGAAGATCTGTGCTGCTCTCCTCTCCTTGGTGTCCCTGTTCTGCAACCTGGCAGGAGCTCCTTCCTTACCCTTCCCAGCCCTCTGGTCTTATTCCACTTTTAAACTTATTGGAGAAGAGGACAGACATCCACAAGATGACTGCAAACAACTTCCCCTCACTGATTATGCAGAAATGAGGAGATTTGGTGGCTTTGGTGAATTCATTCTCCCTTAGTGGTGCAGTGGGATGGATGCTCAGGGTTTCACTGTGACCCTCTCCTGTTTTCTGGGCTGTTTTCCCAATGCAAGGGCATCTCTGTGCTCCATCCCCACCACCAGCCACCCCCTGGATGCTTTTGGGGTGAGCTGACCTCTCAGAGCTGACCATTCCACCTCAATCCCGTGCCTGCTGCTCAGCTGGACTTTGGAGCCCAGCTCTGGATGGGGCAGGGGGAAATCCCCGAGAAGGAGGAAATGTTTGTTTAATGCCTGACGTGGTGTAAGGTCCAGATTGTGAAACAGCAGGGACAGAGCAGGGCATGGTTTTTCCCTGTGGTTTGCAGATAACATGTGCAGAGCAGGCAGCCAGCGTGGGGCTGGGGGGAGAAAGACACTGAGTTTTATTTGTTTGTGTGGCTTGTTTTTAATTTAAATAACCTTTATAATTTCCCCTCCCTCCAAATAGTAAGTGATTCCTTATTTATAAGGGCCTTGCCTTATTATTCAGCCTGAAATACAGGCTGCACTCCAGCTTTTACAATTGGGATTAATTTTTAAGATGGGCACAGGCAGGGGGCAGGTAGTGTGAGCGCCCCTGTGTTCGCATTTCCTCTGCTGGTGGAGGCCTTTGGCTTCTCTCTGAGCAGAGCTGGGGCCAGCTGCCTGCTGCCCTTGCAGCCCTGGTGCTATAAAAGAGGCAGCAATGTGTTCCCAGCTGGAATGGGGCTGGGTAATTGCTCTGGGCAGGTTTATGGTGGGGAGGTGTGAAGTGCCCGCTGTCTGTCTGTCTGCCCCCCTGCAAGGGGCTCTGCAGATGGGCTGGGGGGCTGCTCAGGGAAAAAGTGTGTTAGCCATCTTCAGAGTCATGGAATTGTTGAAATCACAGAAAGGCTTGGGTTGGAAGGGCCTTAAAACCCGTTTAGCTCCCATCCCTGTGGCCTGTGCACCTCTAGACCAGGCTGCTCTGGGACCCATCCATAGAATTGTCCCTTCTCCATAGGGATCCGAGTCACAGAGTGGGGCTCTGGTACCCATGTGCTTGGACAGAAAAGCCACACTGGGATTTCAGAGTGCATCTCTGGATTTCAGACTGAGTTTTGCTTATTAAGGTTGGGGGGAAAATGTGTCTAAGGAGCCGCTTGCCAGCTTTTCATAAATATCCTAGAGATTTCACAGCAGAGTGCAGAGACTGTTGAAGCTGGCTGGGCATACCAGAAACTTTATGAAATAGTTGGATTTGATCAGCACTTAATCACAGTCAGGCAGCTTGGCCCAGTCTCGCTCCTCTCCCAGCCCCAGAGGAGGCCGGAGGTGCTGGGGCTGGCCTTGTGCCCCACTGTCAGCTCCACGTGTCTGTGATGGCACACCAGGACATCTGTCAGGGCCCAAGGGAACATTTATGGCCATAAGGAGAGCAGTGGGGCTGCATCAGGTCGCTGCTGTCCCCTCAGGTACGGGGCAGTGAACTGAAATGCTGCCTGCCCTCCTGCATCGTGGTGTGGAGGGGCATTGCAAGAGGGCTTTTCCAGGTGTTCTATCCAGGCTTTTTCAGGTATTTTATCCAGGCTTTTTCAGGTATTTTATCCAAGCTTTTCCATTTTCTGAAGTGGCTGGTTCAGGGGCTGTTGTGCTGCTCATTTGGTGCTGTTGCACCCAGTGGCAGGTGAGGGTAGAGGGGTGAATCCACTGACTGCAATGCCCTTGATTTAATTGCCAGTAAGTTTTTTTTATTTTTGCTGCCCTAGATCCCCTTGCTAATGCTTCCTGTTTGTCCTGCTCATGTGAACAGCTTCCCTGCTCCTGGCTGTCCATGCCTATTGCAATTCCTAGAGACTTGTTCTTCTTAGGATCAGAGGAGCTGTTTCTGCAGGCGCACACACTCACGTATTTCTCTTGACCCAAGTCCTTCCCAGCCTGGATTTGTGCTGCTCTTACCCTGCCTTATGGGCCAGCATCCAAATTCAAGCACAAGAGGGATATTTGAGGTTGATTCTTTGCTGAATCAAGCTTGCTTTTTTCCCTACAAGAAATAAGCAGAAAACTTCAGCTATGGCTAGGAGTTTTCAGTTAATTTTATGAAGTTATTGGTACACAGAAACAGAACATTTTCAGCAGCAGCAGTGCTTTTCAAAAGTTTGCCTACGAGCAGTTTATTGATTGAGCAAATAGGTGGATAACACAGGCCTGGAGGTGTATGATGGTTAATGTGTAACCATTAAATAGACTTATTTGGGCACTTTTTATGGGTTCTCATAGCAATTAAAGCTTATAAAGCTGTGGAGAGTGTTTTTATGTGGAGCAAAATGAGAACCTTTATCGCAGTGAAGGTGTTCATGGAAAAGGTACAGTTTATGTAATTGTGTTCACGTGACTTGACGTAAGTGTGGGGCTGCAGGAAAAGCAAGAACCTACCAGAGCTAATTCCCAAGGCTGATTGCAATATCCCTGTGTATTGGCTTCCCTCCCAATGGCTCTTTCAGTATACTGAATTCAGTGTCATTCCATGGGGGGGTATTTTATTTTGAGCCTCCTTTGCTGTAAACTGATTTTTTGGCTCTCCCCACCATGGGTGTGGTTTTTTGGTGTGTTTTTTAATGTGTCTTGGAGCAACTTTGGTAGTGGTGTCAAATTTGCTGAAAAAAAGAGCATGAAATGGTTTCCTGCTGGCTAATGTGATCAAGAAGTATTCTGCAGCTCTTGAAGCTCTGTCCTGGTTAAAGCAATCACACAGGACCCCAGCTTTGTGGGGATATGGAAAAGCCTGGGTTTCTTCTCAGATTTGTTTTCATCCCCAATATGGTGTATTTAATGGAAAGTGAAAGCTGAATGAAATGTTGGGGACTCAGTAGATGTGTGTGTATGGATATATATGTATGTATAAAGCTGTAGTTCCTCCTTTTCAATCAAAAGAAATGAAGGCTGAAAACCGGATTTGTTTCCTGTGTTTGCAGCAGCACCTTCTCCACTCTGGAGCCATGGGGGGAGAAAGGATGGGGAGGGCAGCTTGGCTCAGCTTGTGGAATTGTGTGATTGCACAGCTCCAGGCAAATATTGACACCAGGTTCCTTGGCAGATGTGCTGCTCCTGAGGTGCCTTGGGAGCTAAAGATCCTTCCCTGGCACTTCCTGCAGCCCTTGCTGGGCTGGTGGAGGTGGTGAGTGAAGGGAGAGAAGCTCAGTGAGTGTCAGTGATGGGTGCTAAGAAAAGGTTTCACCCACAAATACTCTGCTATCACATTATGAGATCTCTCCCCAAGGGATGGATGGCTGGCAGATGTGCAGGGGATGGGACCCCTTGGGTGTGTCAGCAGTGCCAGCCTGGCACAGGGCTGAATGCAGGGCATGCAGGCATCTGCTCTGCTTTTGGCATCTTTAAAAAGCAAAATAAAACCCAATTGCTGGCTGAGAAAGGGAAAATTGTAGAATGCTGTTTTCCATCAGCACTTGGCTGCCTGGGCTCTGTGCTGTGGCAAGGGTGAGCATGTTGAGATAACCTGCTGCATTTGTGGAGAGTGCACCAGAGCATTGTTAACATCAGCCAGATTCCTCTGTGGTGTGGCTCTGTGGTGCAGTCTGGACAAAAGGTTAAATTGGGCAGTCAGTTTTATAGTTCTGGAGAAAGTCCAGTATCACTCAGTTAACTTTTGCAGAGCCATTTCCTGTAGGTTTTGTTAGAGAAAAGCAAGGTTATGTATTTCCAGTTGCAGTAGAGTTATTTTCCCCTATAAAACGCACTGCAATTTATTTTTACACAATTTCAATTGGTTTGCAAAGACTTGGAGGGTTTGGAAGATCTTGAAAGTTGTTGTTTTTTATTTCATACCTCACTTGCTGTGACAAATTGAGGAAAATGTGTTTTTTTAATGTGGCATTGCTGAAGTCTGGCCAGGCTGGGAGTGTGCACAGCCTGTGCTCCCACGCTGATGTCTGACCCAGGGTCTGCTCCTGGCAATGCCCAGTTTTGGGAAGCACTGAGGGAGTTTTTCTCCTTCAGGCAGGTCACACACAGCCTGGCAGTTTGCTGCAGCTGCCTGTTCTTTGTGGCTGCACAGATGTGGTGATGAATTGCACAGGGGTTCTTCCCCATGGTTTTCCAGCTGTGGAGATGCTGTCACCCTCTGGATGCTTGGCTTGCCCCCTTCCATCTCTCCATATCTCCTCTTGGAGGGTGCTTTGGCTTCTCCATCATGGTTCATCTCAGGATTCCTTCATCTTTTCATGTGAATTGCTGCATTTCTTTTTCCCATTGCTTGTGACGGTGTTCACAGGGGTCTTAGGCTGAGGGAAGAGACGAGGATCTGACTCCATGTTTCAGAAGGCTGATTTATTATTTTATGATATATATTACATTAAAACTATACTAAAAGAATAGAAGAAAAGGTTCTCCTCAGAAGACTAGCTAAGCTAAGAATAGAAAAGAATGATAACAAAGGCACCTGTTATTGTGGCTCTCTGTCCGAGCCAGCTGATTGTGATTGGCCATTAATTACAAACATCCAACATGGGCCAATCACAGATGCACCTGTTGCATCCCACAGCAGCAGATAACCATTGTTTACATTTTGTTGCTGAGGCCTCTCAGCTTCTCAGGAGGAAAAATCCTAAGGAAAGGATTTTTGTGAAAAGATGTCCGTGACAATTGCTGTCTGTGCTTAGAGCAGCAGTGCTTCCCACAAGCCCTAACTATTCTTTCTCTGATTTCCTTGAAATGGTGACATTTATTATATCCACAGAGACCAATCTGTCTCCTCTCAAAAGGACATGGTTTGAGTTCTCCAAGCAATGAGTGCACCTGCGTCCCTCACTGTGCAGGAACAAACCTTGGGGCACCTTCTGCATTCACATTTCCCAAATAATCCCATTTTGGAGCAGGGCTTGGTGTGAAGCCAGGGAGCCCTTGGCCCTGTGAGAGCTGCAGGTTGTGCAGTGAATGGTGAGCCCCTGGCACGGTGCCTGGGCTCACAAGGACCACTCCTAGGAGAGAAGGGGTATTTCTGTTCCTGGCCAAATTGCAGTGTTAGCTTTTCTATTTTCAGGCCAGCCAGGTGGCCACCCACATGGAGTTTCATAATGAGACTTTTTAAAAATATTTTGAGAGGCCATTAGGTAAGTTTGAGATGGCATCTACTTTGGGTTATGCCTGAGTGAGGTGGGCTCAAAGCAAGAGGGAAGGACCTGGCTGCCTTTAAACATCTTCCTGCAGAATTTGTTGCTTGACTGCAGCAACCCTTCAGAGGAAGGATTCCCTGTCCTTGGAGCTGGGACTGGAGCTCCTGTGACAAATGCACATCTTCTGGTGAGCAGAAACTAAGATAGTTAAAACAAAAAAATCTTATCTAAAATGCCAAGAGGAGCAGTATGATTCCAATAATAATAGTTAAAAGATGAAAAAATTAGTTTATCCAAGTACCTTCTGAATCCAGCAATTTTGCAGGGAGAGTGGGTTCTTTATTGTTTCCCATAGCAAAAGAACTGGGAAATGTTCCCCTCCCCTCTGCAATGTGGAAAGGATAAAAATCTATAGAAGGGAAAGTTTGTTCTTTGACTGAACCTTAAACATCTACATTCCCTTTGAATTAGCTGTGATGCCTTTAGCTGAGAAACTCTGCAAATCCGAGGGAGTTCATTGAATAATAAATCAGGGCATCCATCCAGCAAAGTACATCAGGGCCCTTTGAAGTAGATGAAAAAATACCTTTGTGATCTGAGAGAGAGCTGTGGTGCCTGACTGATGCTGATGCAGGGTTCAAACCCAGCTGCAGTGGCCCTCAACAGAGGTGGGGAGCAGGAGCAAACGTGAGCTCAGGAGCAGCTGCTTCCCCTTGGCTCTGCCTGCACAGCCCCATTTGTCCAGAATCCTGAAAGTTGGAGAGATCCAAAAAGCAAAAAACTACAGCCAGTGGAAATAAGGACTGATTTTTAATCCTGAAAAGTTCTGAGATATCAGACTTGGGGAAGAACAGGCTCATTTGAAGGACTTTCTAAAATTTAATTGCCTATAACTTTTTCTCCTTCTGAGATTTTCTGTAGTCTGAGTTGAACTAATAGAGAAATCTGGCTTTGTAAGTGGAAGGAGCTGAAAAACAGCACCAATAAAAGCTGTAAAGCTCTCAAAGATTTTTAAAATAGTGCTTCTGTAAAAGATGTGACATTATATGCCGGGGCAGAGTGCAATAAAGATATTTTACTAGCACTCTTCAGAATTCAGTTGTAAGCTGTACAGCTGTCCCAAACTCCCCTGATAAAGCCTTTCTAGCTGTGTAATCACTGTAGTTGTATTGCCTCATGCATACATGCATGTGTTTGTGTTTACATGAAGGTCATGTGCATGTGTAAGTTATTTAAGCATGAATGCACACTTGTGAGATTCTGCTGTATGTAAGGAATGTTAAGGCTGGCATCTAAAGCAGCAATAGCTTCAATTGTTCCCTCAATTATTTTCTGGCATTCCTTGGCCAGAGACTTGAGCTTCAGCTCCATCTGCTTTGACATTGCTGCTGTCCCAGGGGCAAAAACCAATACAGGAGTTATGCCAAAAAAGTCTGAGTGATTGTTCTGACAGCTGACCCTGATGCTAACATGGAGGTAGGAAAGTGCTTTTTATAGAGCACACTCACACACAGTCACACACTCACTCACACTTCTGTTTCTCTTGATCTAAGTGGAAATGGCTTGTTTTAAATGCAGTTTTTCCATCTTGAAGGTCAATTAAACCAAGTTGGAGGTCAGATAGAAGGGACAGGACATTTGCTTCTTGGTGTATCTATTTCTGTAATGTTATCAGTGCATGTGGTTTTATTTCCAGCATTTTGTTCCCGGGGCTTCCTCTAAGGCTGAACAAATTGGATCAGTTGGATGTGGTACAGCTTCCAATTTGGGGTTAGAAATCCATTAAATTGCTTGGAGCTTTGTTGGCAGTATGAAAGTGCTTGGAGTGGAAGTGCATTATGATTGGACATTGATTACTCGAAAGGAAAGGGGATGGATGCTTGTGTAAACCATACACCTCCAGCCAGGATGGCCTGCTTTGGGGTTTTTTTAGCTTAAAATCCTCAGGTTTTGCCCTTAAAATGCTGTTCTTTATTACAGAGCAGAACTATTTTTAAACTGGGAATGGAGAGCTGTCTGCCATGTGTTCCTCACACCTCTGGGGGATTAGAGCTGGCCCTGCACCATGCAGAGCTGCCAGCCTCACACAGCCCTTGGGTAACTAGTCCTTGGGATATTTGGGGTTATATACATCATTCCTTTCCACACACTAAATGTTTGCATTTGGCCAAGCTCTCAGTTCCAGCCCGTGGCATTGGAAGGTGCCAGGAATGTCCTTGCTCTGGTTGGTTTCAAACTGAGCGAGTTTATGGTGGGGCACAGGGCTGTAATTCCACTTGGGCTGATCAGAGAGGGCTTTATTCCCACTGTGCAGAGTTGCAGAGCTGCCTGGGTGTTGTGTGAGATCAGAGTCACTGCTGCAGAGCTGGCAGGGCTGGCCAGGCCTGTGTCCTGGCTGCTCCAGCTGGGTGGGCTGGGCTGGCTCTGCTCCCTGCTCCATCAAACTCTGCAGCCCATCTGACGAGGCAGAGCTTCACCTCAGTCCATCTGCTGAGAGTTTTTTCCCTGGTGGCAGCACAGCCATGCCCTGGGTGGCTGGGGAGTGAAACAGCCAGGTATTGTGGCCAGCCAGGGGGAGAACAGGACAGCAGTGCTTCTTTCTGGGAAAAACCTCTACAAACACTTGGGTACCATCACTGTGTGAGAGCAGGAGGTGATGCAGCCCCTCAGGATGGGTGGAAAGCAGCATCAAGTGCAGGAGAAGCTGGAGCAAGCCTGGAGTGAGCCCCCATGCCTCATGGGGGGAGCCCCATGGCCGCAGGAAAAATCTGCACATTGCTTTTTAAAAAATTTTTTTCCCCCCACTCTTTCCCTTACTAGTTTTAACCAATGCAGTTTTCCTGACTGGTTTTAAACCAAATATTCCTTGGTGCCACTTCTCAGCAAGCATGTTTTGGGGGCAGATCAGTCCTTGCTGATTAACTATTAATAAGAGCCAGGAGAGAGTGGCTGAGCAAACACAGTGGGAGAGGGTTGTGTGCCCTGTCCCCACCATTAATGATTGACTGAGCAGGGCCATGCCAGTGCTGTCACCATGGCCAACTCTCACTCAGGGTGGGCTCTGCAAAGGGGTAATGCCAGCTCTGTGCTGAAATTTCATCCTCAGGGCTTGGGGATCCCTCATCCTGTGTGCAGTAATGCAGATGTGGTGCTGCTGGGTAGTGGCAGATAGTGGCAACCTGTTGTGCCAGGTTGTGCATTTGCTAAGTTAATATTTCTGATTAAAAAGTGATGTGGGAGCAGTGGAAAAATATAATTTTGGGTGGTTAAGGTCTCTGAGCTTACCAGGAACACTTGCAGATGGGATTGAAACCATTTGAATCCCCAAAGAGAGCACGTTACAATTCTGTGTTCTTTGAGAAAACTTGAATTAGGGATTATTCAGTATTACTGAATGGTTGACCTTGGAAATTTTCTAAAATCATGAAAATCTTGAACAATGTTTGAGGAATTTCTGAATTACTTCTCTCTGCACTCAGTTTCTAACCCACAGCTGGATTTTGCTAAATCATGTGGTGGGAGGGTTTGATTGCTAGCAGTCCTACATGCTGCTGTGGATCCTCCCAAACATCTGAAAAAGCCAAAGGTTTAACATGGTTTATCTGCTGTGAGTACTTGTGAAGAATTGCACAACTTTCAGAAGAAAATATTTGCTTTGCAAAAGGAGCCATTTTTGAAACTGTAAATAGCACTTAATGCTGATTTATCAATGCAGCTTGTTATTGCTAATGGAGGCTGAGCAGTTCTAGGATAGATATGTATAGTACATCACATAGTTATTAATCCTCAATAAATTGGTTTAATATGTTGAATACACAGTGGGGAACCTTAATTGAAAATGTTAGTAAAGAAGTCATGGCCTTTATTGATTTACCAAAGAAAAACAGCAGTGATGGAAGCAGAAGCAATTTGTTTGGTGAGTATTTTGTTTGAGCTGGGCTATCCCCAGCCATTGCTCCAGTGGTTCAAGAGACTGCTTTGCTTTTGTGGGTGCAAAATCACCAAGAAAGAAATTTATTATCAAATTAGAAAAAGGTGAGTTTGGTCATATATAGTCAAGCAACCAACTTGCAGGCTTTTGGTTTTAGGACTATGTCTTTCTTATGGCAGTAGTTAGCACTTTAATCAAAGCAATAAACCCAGAACAAATCCTCTAGGTGTCAGGGCAGATGATGGGTGGAGTTTTATTTGTGGATTAAAGAGCCCTCCACATCCTGCTTTTCCTTCCAACTGCTTACCTGTCACAGGTGGCAAAGCAGGATTGCTTTACTTGAAATTAAATACAGTTATTCTTATTTAGATGCTCATTCCCCCTTTGAAACGTGTTTTTGCTTTGATGCAATCCTTGGAGCTGATGCCTCAGTGTGTTTTGGAGAGGATTGTTCTCCCCTTCAGGCAGGGCAGCTTAATAGAAGAGGCAAATACAGAAAGATTGCTGCAGTTAAATCCTGCTTGCTCTGAGCCCTGCAGCATCCCCTGCACACAAAGCTGCCTTTGGCTGGGGCAGAGGAGCCTGTGGCCCCAGCAGGAGGGTGAGCAGCCTGAGGGGCTGCAGGCTGTGTGCCTGTGGCTGCTGCTCTTCTCTGAAGCAGAAAAAGCATTGTTCAATACCTTGTGATTCCTGCTTGCTTTGCCCTGTGTTGGTTTGAGTCCCTGAGCTGCTGGGAAGGGCTGTCCATGTGCCCAGGGAACAGAGGGGCCTGGGGGGATCTCATGCGTGACTTTCAAATTACTTATTTGTCTTGAAATCTAACTTCACTTTTTTTTGGAACAACTGGGACAATGTTTTTGAAGCAATTGAAATACTGAGAGCTTGTTGAATGGGCCAGGATCAAGCTCTGGTAAAATGAATATCCTTGTGTCCCTTCTGATGGTGCAGAGCCATAGCATGATGTCCATGAGCACCTGAGTTACCCAGGTGATTCCTGCATGTGTTATGGAGTATTTGCCATATATGTGTCGTTATGTAGATTAAATTGCATCTAAGCCTTCTGTCTTAAGAAATAAAATAGGAGTTTTTGGAGGAGATGATCTTTCAAGAAAAGGAAAAGAAAAAAGCAGACAAGAACTTTACTTGAGTTTTGCTAAGGTTATTAAAATAGGAGGAAATGGGATCCTAGGTTTTGTCAAAACACATTTGTGTAAGCCAAGCAGGGCGTAAAATAACCTGACACTGCCCTGTTGAAAGAGACAAATAAGCCTGTAAAAATCCTTGGTGTAGGAGATGTGGAAGCCCCAGCAGCAGTGCAGTGATACCCAGTGCTCCTGCAGGGGAATCCTGCCTTTCCTCAGCCCTGAGAGCGTGCCTGCTCATCTTGTGCTGCCTCTTGGAGGCTGGCAGTCCACAGTGGCAGGGATACTCACATTTACAGCCCTGTGTGAGCTGAGGCCGGGTGTGTGATCTGTGTGCACCCCAAGCTGTGAGTGCAGAGTGGCAGAGCAGGAGGAAGGGCCAAGGCTGACAGTGTGTCCCTGAAAGTCACTTGGAGGTAAGATCATTCCCAAGTTCCTCGAACCATACCAACCGCACGCTAAATTCAATTGTAGTCTTGGCACAATACCTCTCAGTGATGTGGTTTTAATTGGCGTTCTTTGCATTAATGGCTGCATCTGCATGGTATCAATTCTTTGGGGCTCATGCTACAGGAATTTCCTTTAGCCTGTATCACTGGCCATGACTGAGAGTGATTCATGGTGCAGTTTTCTTGGTGTGTGGATGACCTCTCAGAGTTTGTCTTCACTGTCAAATTAGCTCATATTATGGCTTGAGGGCTGCCCTTAGGTTGACTCCCTCCTGCACATAAAGCCCCTTATATGAGCAGGCTGTTAACCCAAGCCAGTGTGATGCTGCAGCTGATTTGAACAAGGCCATAAGTAAAGCCTGACTGAGCACATCATCTGAGCCACCAACAGAACCCCTCAGTGTGGGGCACAGCTTCACCCAGGTGGGTGCTGTGTCCTGCAGAGCCTCCTTCTCTCCAAAGCACTTTGAACAGCAATCTGGAGCATCCACCTTGTTTTGGTGTTCTTACCTCCTTCTAGGAGGCGGCTCTTTGCCATGCTTGGTGTGAGCCATTTCCGGGCTGCATTTCAGAGTCTCTTTAAGCTGGATGCTTTGCACTTGTAGGCAGCACTCAGGGTACCCTGTAAGAGAAATCTCAAGGGGCTTAGCTTGGGACCCATGGAAAGCTGCCTGGTGAAAAAGGACCAGGTTGAACTGTCTGAACATGAGCTAGTGAATGCCAGGTGACCAATGAGGCCAGTGGCACCCTGGCTTGTACCAGTGATTGTGTGGCCAGCAGGACAGGGCCAGTGATCACCTTCAGCACTGGCCTTGCATTGAATGCTGGGCTCAGTTCTGGGCCCCTCAGTACAGGAACACAGTGAGGTGCTGCAGCATGTCCAGAGGAAAGGGCTGGAGCACAGCTCTCATGAGAAGAGGCTGCAGTGGCTGTTTGGCTGCTCTTGGGAGTAGACTTTGCACCTGTCCTGTGCACAGCAATCAAAAATGGACTAAAGCTCCTTCTTTCTGTCCTGACTGCCCATACAACCACCTGAATCCATGCAATCTCTGATGACTCTGTGCTTCAGCATTAATGCTCCCCTGTCACTGCTTACAAGGACACTGCCATCTCCCTGGCACCTCACAAGCTTGTTTAAAAGAGACATCTGAGTGTGCTTTCTTCCTGCACAGCTGTACCCTTGTGGCATGGGCAGTGTGCTCCCTCTCCTGCTCCCCTGGCCCCCATCCCCAGGCTAATTCAGCTGCAGTCATGCTTTTCATACCCACTCAAGTGTGCATGGGGCCTCTATTCCAGGGCTGTAAAGCCATCTACAAACATGTGGGAAGAGGATGGTGCCTATTCAGGGAGCTGCAGACTAGGCAGCTATCTTTCGACAGATGAGCCAGAGGAATTTCTACTGCAGGACTCAATTGTTCTGGGCCCTCAGCTCCCTTTTGTGCAGGAGCAATGAAAAGTTGTGTTATGACAACGGTTGACAAAGTGTTTAATGAAAGCCACAGTTGGCAGTGACAGAATTCCAAGCCATCCTCCTTTTCTCCAATGCCTGTCATCAAAAGGTGCAGAAACGCTTTTGACATAATCTTCTGCACTGACAGATAAATGGTTTTGATGTGAGGGTTGGAAACTTTCACCTTGCAGAACAGAATTCAGCCATCATCGTGGTGGACAGAGACCAGGAGCCGTGTATGTCTCTGCTCCTTTGTCTGGTTTTCAGCAGAGAGCTAGGTGGCTTTTCTCTGCACTGGTCAAGGTCCCAAAGCAGAGCCAAAACTTGGACATAAACTCCTGATCTGCCCTGCACCTGGCCTCTCACAGGTCAAAGAACTGACTGATCCCTCTCACTGCAAGCAGGACTCTTTCTGTGACAGCATTATTTCTTTTTGGGAGGTGGTTTGAGCATACCCAGTTATTTAGCAAGACTTCAGTCTCTGCAGAGTTCAGTGATAATGCCACTCTCATAATGCCAGCTGAAGGCAAACACTGCTTTCTTATTTAGAGACTAGAATAACTGAAAAGGCAGACCAGGGCCCTTCCCATATTGATTTAACAGGCTCTCAGTTCCTGATCACAGGCATCTTAGTGACAGGAGGGGAAAACCCTTCATTGTTGGATTAGCCAGTACGAGGAAGGCTTAAATGGATAAATAATATGCAGAACACTTTTCATGCCAGTAAATCAGAATCAAGTTTAAAAACATTTACCAGCTTTTCCTTTTCAATAGAAGCTGTATGAAAAAAACAACCTGAATGTTAGAGGCCACTCAGGTTGGTTGTTTTGTTCTTTCTCCTCTGCCAGCTGTAGAAAAGTAAGCTTTGTAGGATGCTTCCCTCAACTCACAGCTCAGGCTCTTGAATTTATATAGTTGACTTCTGTTTTCTTTCCACAGTTGCCTTGGAAGGATCAAAATATCCTTCCATGAGTAATTCAACATACCCATGCAGAGGAGCAGGGCACTGAGCAGTTTGTGGGCAGCCCCACTTTTGGGTCAGCTAACCTCAGGTTTAGGTGCCAGGAAATGGGCAGAACATGCACCAAAGCCATGGGGTCTTAGAGCTGGCATAAAACACTGCAGATGCTGCTTCATAAACTGGCTTTGAAGGGATGCTCAGGGTGAGAGATACCTGAGGGCTGGGCAGGTGCTGGTTTGGGAAAGGACAGGGTTTTGGTGTTGGGAGCTGATGGCCCTCTTTCTTTGAGGGAGACATTTTGGAAAACTGATGGCAGGAACATTTATTTGGTGATTCATTGGGCAATTGTGGCATCATCCCAAGGGCTCCTCAAGAAGAAATGCATTCTTGCTGCAGAGGAACAGCCAATGTGCCAGCTTTCAGTGATGGGACAGCTGTGCTCCTGGGCTTGGCATCTCCATCAGCCTGCACTGCTGGTCTGCTCAGCTCAGAGAGCCTGGTGGAAACATTAAAATCCTGCAGTGCTTCATTCACTGCTGGACATTTGGGACCCACATTTAGGAGTGGGAGAGCATCCTGTGCGCCCATGACCTCAAGTTTTGAGCTCCCTCCTTTATTTGCATTACTGGAGCCCAACCAAGATTGAGGCCTCATTTCATCAGCATCAGGCAAAGCAAGACAATACCTACCTCAATTTTATTTACAGTCTAAATAGACAAGACAGACAAAGGGTGGCTGTGGAAACAAAAGCTCTGGAGAGGTGATGTGACATGACCCGGTCACGCAGCAGGAGATGAAGAGAGCCAGGAACAGACAGAGGTTTCCTGACTCCCAGTCCCAGTGATCTGTCTATTGAAACATGTTAATTCTTTCTCTCACTTCAGTGCTGTGACTGGCATGCCACACACTGCCTAGTGAGGGGATCAGAGTTCTGGGAAGCACATCCTTTGATTGCTAATGCTTCAGGCTAGAAATTCTTGGGTGTTTTAATATAAGTTAAAATACAGCTAGTGCCAGATACTCAGTAAACTTTATTTTGGCGTATCAATGTAATTTCAAGTCTCCTGTTTGTTTTGTACTGACTCTATTTCTAGCTTTCATTTCCCTACTGATTTTTGAGCAGTGTAGTGTACATTTAGTGAGGTGGTTGGGGTGAGTAATGTGGAGAGAACTGAAGACTTTGGTGTTCAAGAAGATGGAGTTCACCTGAATTTCTGCAGCAGATGTTGGGAAGTCTTTCTGTTGCTGGCGCAGCAAAATCTGTCTGTGCTATCTGAAGAGCCAGCCACTTGTGCAGTGACTTTGATGTTCAAATGTCCTGAATGGCAGTAGCAATAATCAGAAAATCACTTTGAGTGATGTTAAACTGTGGCTATGAAATCCTTTAATTTATGAATATCTTTGTTTTTCATTTGTGAGCTTTGGAGGTTCCTGTCAGCATCACTCAGTGCTTGAGCACAGACTAAGCCAGGGACCTGGTCCCTCTGGCAAGTGCAGGGAGGATCAGTTCTGGTGCATGTGTTCTTGTTTCTTGCTTCATAAAACAGCCCCTTAGCCTGTTACAGAGGAATGTGTTGAGGAGAAATAGATTACCTGAAAAATGTGAAGTTTGGCTGCAGTAAAAGGCACAGAAATACATGAAAACAGATGGATTCATGCACCATCATGTCTGGCTGTATTTCCCCCTTTTAGCTTGTCACTTGTGTTTCTGTGTTGACTTTATTGTGCTGAGCCTGTAGGACTTTACCTGTTGTATTTTTCTTTTTGCCTGTAGATCAGGCAGGGGCAAGCTTCAGCATGATCTTACTGTGTGGTTAAAAAAAAAAGTAGTAATGTAATCTGTGGGCAAATTGCACTTTAATTCGTAATTGTGCTATGAATATGGACTTGGCTTTCAAACACACTCTGAGTTTAAACTGCAGTTTGACTTTTATTTAGATAAATGCCTTTGAGTTCATAGTGAAATGGATATCTGCTGTAGGCTGGTATTGATTTAAAGGTCTCTTGAGTGTTTTAAAAGACAGTAGGGGCTTACAGGACAGCATATTTTAAACTGAGATGCTTGGTTAGGTTTTACACTCCTCTATAACTTCAGCTCTAGGCTCTGTTAAGAGCCAGCCTGCATTGCTGATTTGTGGAACATTGTTCCACAGCAGGTATTGGCAAAAAAAAATTGAACATTTTGGGTAAGATGCAAGGAGCTGAAATGATGGGGAATGGTGTGATGTGAGAGCCATCAAATGATTCCCTGGTGCAGGGGAATGCTTTGAGGACTTCCCATAAATGCATTACAAGAGGGCAGGTGATCAATATCTGCTTTTTAGCTTGAAAGAGGTGTTTATAACTTCCTGCAAAGTTGGTAAGCTTTGTAGTCTTTCAAGTCTTGGTGTTTGCAAGGCTGCTGTGAGCCTGGATTTCTCTGTGCATTGCCACAGAGTGCAGTGTGTCAATGTGAGCACTTCAGGAGAGATTTTCCATCAGTGCTCTTCTGGCAGCTGCCTTTTCTTTGTGTGTGCCTCGGCTCTTGGTCGTGGAGCATTGGTGGAAGTTCAGTGGGTGCATTGGTGACTTAGACCCTGTTTGGGTCCCAGACCTGCTTGCTCTCTGTGGGCACAGTTTTAAAGCAACAAAAATCCCAAACCAGGGAAGATTGGCCAGTTTTCTAGTCAGACTGGCTTGGTGGTTTGAATAAGCAGCTCAATGTTTGAGGGCTTATCTAAAATCAAGCCATGAATCTTTTGGGCTGTGTTCAGAGGTGCAGCAAGAGGGTGTAACCTCCCTGCAGAGGAGGCAGCAGGGCTGAATTTTACCCAGGGTAATATCCGAGAGCAGGGCGTGGAGCAAAATAAAATTAAAGAAGTCCCCCTCACAATTTCCTTACAATTTACTGTGGTTGCTGTTCTGCTGCCACCCATCAATTTGCCTCCTCCCTCTTTAGATTACACTCTCACAGAAACATGCCAGCACTGCATACAGAAGGGTAATTAAAGCACTTGTTACTTTCTGCATCATTAGTCACTTGGTCTTAATTGACCTGGTTAGTCCTGGCTGCAGGTTTGACCTGTCCTGTGTGCAGTGCTGAGATTGCATGTCTTGGAGGGAAGGCTCTGCTCTTGCACTGTGTGATGCTACAGCAGAGCATGGCAAAGCTCTTGCTTGTGGTTTATGGAATTAGCACTTAATTTGCATTATTTCGCCTGTTTGCTGTCCCTAGCAATTCCTGCAGTGTGCTCCTTCCTGCAGCATGTTGAGCTCTGGATGTGTTTCCAATCAGGGATGATGTCCTGTGAGGCAGATCTGCTTTCCCACCAGGCTGCACAGCCCATTTGTCATCCATCAGTGCTAGAATATGATTTAGGTTTAGGTTTGGGCTGTTGGATAGCTGGAAAGTGTTGGCTGGGGCTGTTGAGGACCAAAGTGTGTTATACTGTGTGGCTTGAAAGCTGTATTTACTGATTAAAAAAGAAATCAGTGACAGACTAGTTATATCATCTTGTTAGAAAATGTAGAATATATTCTATGTTTACACATAGCAAGTGTCCATATGTGTATTTTGTGTGTAACACACAGTGGTATAAAAAATACCCTATGTGAATGTAGCTATAAAATATTTAGTGGAAGGTTTGTTGATTGTTTCAGTTCTGACTTTAATTTGTCAGGAAACATCCTATTAATCTGTGATTAGTTTTGTGGTTGGAAATAATCAATAGTAGAATAATAAATGTAATTGTGTAATATGAAGACAAATTAAAACCACACTAATGCAAAAGAGGAAGAAGCTTGGGGAGAGCTAGATAAGATTTTTGTCATGGAACTAAACTCACTCCTGTATTCAGCAGAAAAGTGCTGCTCTCCTGTTTAAGTTCTCTTTAAAAAAAACCCCAAAACCCAAACCTTCCCAGTGCAATCCAGAATAATTAAGATGACTCTGTTTTGCTGATCAGGGTGACTGTATTTTGCTGATCCCACTGTCTTTTATTTTAACAGAAACCTGAGCTACAACAAGTTGGCAGAGATTGATCCTTCTGTCTTTGCAGAGCTGTCGAACCTGCAGGAAGTGTAAGTATTCCTTCAAAGGCTTTAATTGTGTTTTGCCAGAGCTGCTTGTGGGCTGTGAGGAAATTATATCTAGTTTCCTAAGACAATACCTTCCTTTAGCTAAGTTGAATGAGCAGATCTGACTTGGTGTGGAGGTTTTTTTCCCTCTCTATTGTATCTGGGCTGCTTTTTTTAAACTAATCAATGGGCAGAACACAACATCCCAATTAAAACAGCACAGCTGTTATTGGAAATCATTGGAGTTTGCCTCCCTGGGTGTTGTGCAATGCTTGGAGGCAGCAGTTGAGCACACCTGAGCACACACACAGAGCTCCTTGCTGAAAGCACAACCCTGAAGCAAGGCGCAGCAACCTGGATTGTGACACCTGATGCCAACCTAGCCCAAATCTCCCAGGAAACAAAGGTGTAGTGTAGTGGATAACAAAGCACTTAACTGTGCCTCCTCCTCTCCCAGACATTTGTGCTCCTTTTGGAACCAGAACAAGCTCTGCTGGAGGTGTTGCTGGAAGAGGCTAAACCAGCAGAGCTGTTCCCTGCCCTGGTGGGGAACAGAGGAGCTGCTGAAGGTCTGAGTGGCTGTGCCAGCCCCTCCTTGCTGTAAAACAAACCCATTTCAGGGAATGCAGGTTTTCCAAGCTCCTCAGAAGGCTCAGCAGTTTCACTCAGAGAGGGGCTGCACTGTCAGCCCTTCACAGGGGTGCCTGGAGTTCTGATTTTGGGGTTTAAAAACCAAAAGTGCCTGAGATGGCAGGCTGAGGTGATGAGCTGTGTTTGCCTGGTGAATCGCTGGCATGCTTGAGGTTTGGGCTCTGTTTGAAGAGCTACTGCTGCCTCATGGGAAACTGAAAAAACATTTCCTTTCAGAAACAATACTGTGCTCTATCAAGCATTTGCTCTTGTCCTCTGTCTGTTTTCATTAAGTGTTGGCTCTGGAACTCGTGGAGGAGCCAGATCCTGTGATTCTTAAATAGGCAAAAAGTGGAATTCTCCCTGGCTGATGACTGCTGGATTGGACTGTGGAGATTCATGCAGCATCTCTCTCATGGCCTGATTGCCCCTAGCTCTTCTATTTACATGAATAGTAGGGACTTGCTGGGAATCATGAGTAAGTGAGGAATGGATATTAGGAGTGACTGCGCTGCTCTGAAATCAGCTCTGCACAATCTTTAGAGAGAAGGTGATGTGGGTCAGCAGAACACTGCCTGCAGGATCTGTTTTCTCAACTTCTCTTTTCACTGTGGAAAGCCTTAAATTGCTCTGTGCTTAAAGGAGAGAATTGCAGCCCTGATTTATAATTATCCTGACATGACTGTGGCTTAGCAAAAGCTTTTATTCATGGAAGTGCCTGAAGGTGTGTGACTTCAGGGAGCACAGGGTGGGAAATTGGGAAATGTGTGTGGCTTCTGATTCCCCAGGTAGGGAATTCCCTTGAGCAAAGTGCTGTGCACGTGTGTAGAGCAGTGAACAGTTCCATGCTGTAAAAAGGTGTCAGGGTTTCTGGGGAGATAAGTAGTGCAGCCACAGTGTAATGGGTAGATAAGAGCTGCTTGCTGTGTCAGAAAGGGTTAGGGAATGGGGAGAGAGCAGAAGAGTGAGTAGGAGGGAAAGGGAGCAGTCAGAAATGGGAGACTGGAGGGGAGGCAGAGGTCTGGAGCAGAGCCTGGAAGGCAGTCTGAGGGAGAAGCTCTATTAAAAGCCCTATCTACTAATCTTGGTTGCTTTTGAATAACAGCTAAACCACAGACCACTGAAATAAACTTCATTTCACAAGGAGAACCACATCTCTATTGCCAGAGCATCTTCTTTCTGAGCGTTTTTTTTTAAAGCACTTGACAAACATTCATGAAATAAGCATCATGCTGTGGCATGTCTCGAGAGCAAGTCAGTGTTTCTCTGTGCATGCTGTGCTGGGCAAACCAAGGCACCCTCAGGGAAAGAGATTGCCCCAAATAATAGATGCATTGATAAGAGCAGAACCTCCCATGATGCTTCAAACGTGCTGTCTGTGGTTCCTGAGCATTGCACAAGGCTTAAAACTCTGTGTGTGTCTCTCCATGTGAATAATTACTGTGGTGTATTTTGAAAACATTTTGTTTTCCCTTGATTTAAAGAAAATATCTGCAGACCAAAAGATTTAAATTTCATCCCTTATCTTCAATGCTGTGCTTTGCTTTCTGAGATTGTGATAAAGTCAGAGCAGAATTTACCCTACACTTCTCCCTCAGTTTAGGCAGTTGTTTGTGTGCTTTGTTTTGGTGGCCTTTATGAGAAGCTTTTAGAAAAGTTTTAAGTCTGTGTAGGATGAAATTTAGTGGCTCAAAGTGATCCCCCTTTGGCTCTGAAATAAGTGGTGGAGGCTCAGGGTAGGGGCTGGACTGGGGCATTATTTTCCTTCAGGACACTTGATCTTCCATCCCCTTTGGTGCCTTCATGTGGTGACAATGCCCTGGTGCCCATCCATTCTCATTCCATGGATGGATGGATGGATGGATGGAGGGTGCTGCTGTGGGGTGGGCCCTGTGCTCCTTTCTGGGCTTTCCTCAGCTCATGTGGCTCATGGAATCCCCCAAACTGATGGTTTCATGGCTCTCAGGCTTTCCAGACTCATTGGTAGCAAATAAAGTAGTAACCAAGCTAAAATTCCTCTCCAAACAACTCACCTTTTCTTTTCTAAAGTGCCTTTCACTGAAAGCTCTGGAGAGCTGTGCTATTTTTGAGCAGGCTCCATTTCAGCTTGACACCAGCCTGGCAACTGGACTGTAAATATTTTATATGGGTGGCCCCCCTCCTCCTCTGCCTCAGCATCCAGAGGGTTTGTGTTGTCAATGGTGAGGGCTGGGGAAGGAGACTGAAAGTTTTTAAAGTTGTTGAGCCCAGCTGCTCTGTTTTGAGGGTTTTTTTTCCCCTCTTTTTTTTTGTTTTTTATTTTTCAATTCCTTTACATAGGGAAAAAGAAAAGATGAGTGGGAAATCCCAGGCAAATACAGAGCTTGGCTGTCTCCTCTGTGTCAGCAAATGGTGCCTGTGAGCCAAGAGAGAAAATGAGGTGGGAGAAGCACTTCTGACTGATTGCTGCCATGGCAGGAGGCTGATATATGAATATCACACTTATGTCAGAGCAGGGTTTGACCAGTTCTTAGATGCTGCTTGGTGTCAGAGCTGCTTAATCAGAGCTGACCCAGGCTCCTTCTTTTCCTGAAGATGCTTAGTTAGATGTTAATGAAAACATGCTCAAATAAGCATTTTAATGCTCTTTCCAGCTTGCTCTGTACCTTTGGAAGCTCCAGACCATGTTGTAATATGAGCAACAGTGAGCTTTTAGTTGCAGAGTGGAGCTCCTTGCTGAATTGCAATGCATCTGGCTTTTTTCCCTTACATTTTAAGGCATGGGTATAATGTCAGAGGCAGAGGAAAGCTTTTATCCCAGCAGTGCTTGGAACTCCTCGTGAAATCAAATATCTTGCCTCCTCTCAGAGGAGCCAGAAGGGAAGTTCTGGGATAAATGTGCCACTGCCCTCTCCCACCTGCCAAAAATAGTGTTAAAAGGAAAGAAGAGGGGAAAAAAACCCAACATAATTTAAGATTGCCCCTACTCATGCTTGTGGTTTAGCAATCCTGGGTTGTGCAGCTCTGAGATGCTCTGCTTTGCACCCAAATTGTGATTCTGTCAGGATTTTTTGCAGAAGGAGAGCACTTGGAAAGCCCAGAGTGACCAGGGGTGCTTTGGGGGTGCTGGGGAGCCTGCCCAGGGCCTGGCTGTGATCCCTGCAGTGAGAGGGGGGAGAGGGTGAGGAGACTGAGAAATTAGGTAATTTTCAGGCAGCCAGACGAGCGACTGTTACAGTAATTAATTGACTAATTCACCTACAAACAAGGGCTCTTTAAAGCAAGGAAGAGCCAGTCACATGGCGAGGATCTGCTTTCAGTCAGAAAAACACTTTGAAGCATTAGGCCCTGGCAGGGGACGTGTCTGTGTTGGTGGTGCCATTAACCAGGGGCTCTGTGTGCTCCCCAGCTGCCTGGCCTGGTGACATTTCTGTGCCCAGCACTGCTGCCTTTGTGGGGAATCCCTCTGGGATTTCCAGAGCTGGGCATGCTGTGGACAGGATACCATCAGGTTGTGCCTCCAGGCCCTGATCTGGTGTGAGCATGGGAAGGGTTAAATTCCCGAGCCATGGCACAGGCGGCTTTAAGGTGCAAAATTTTCCTGTGTCATGTTTGATTCTGGAAACACAGGGTAGAGGAGGGCTGTGGCACAATGCTTTCCTGCCTGGCACTTTGGGGAGGTGATGGCAGGGGGGAAAGGCCTAAAGACCAAGGTGTGGCCATCAGAGGCCCAGAAAAACCCCTTCAGATGGAGGTTTCTGCCTCAGTGCCAGCCTCCCCTGCTCCTGTAGGCCCGGGCACAGGCTGCTTGCCTTCAACCCTGATTTCTGTTTCTTGCAGGAGGCTGGACCACAACGAGCTGAGTGCCATTCCCTCGCTGGGCTCTGCTGCTTCCAGCGTCCGCTCCCTGTACCTGTAAGTCACTGTCACCTCACCTGGCTCTGGGCTCCCCTGGGGAGGGTTTGGCTGCCTCTGAGGGCTTCATGGGTGTCACACTCCTTCCTGCTGACTCTAGAGTTTGGTTTTTGGCTTGTTAAGAAATGTAAGAATTAATTAACCTTAATTAAGAAACATCATCTGGAGTAGTGTGATTTGTGTGAGGTTGTTTGTTGTGCTTATGGTCAGTGGTAACTCAGGTCAGTAAATTCCACAGGTCGAATAAAACTTTTTTCTCATCTGCCTTTGGGTTTCAACCATTAGGTCATACCTGTGGTATTAAATTTTACATTTGCTTTATTGTTCTTTTTATTCCTGGCCCTGTTCTGATCATTTCTTCTTTCCTCTTAAAGCCAGAGAGTATTCATATCTTAATCTTTTAGGGAACTCATTCCAGACTTGTTTTTATGATTTCTTTCAACTACTTTTTAACATTTTCTTTTGAGATTTCTTTTTCTCAGAAGAAATCATGCAGTGATTGCAAAGCATGATCTGCAGAAGGTTTGAAGTTCCTAACTTTGGTAGTGTAGATGACCACAGAAGCATCAGACACCTGAGAGCCCTTGTATATTGATCACCAAGGATCTTGGGTCCATGGTACTGCTGAAGGGAATAAAATATTAAAATATCAAACTATTTAGTATCTAAAGAGTGTGGATTTCTGAAATTAATTTTTGCATGTGTGTGCTTGTACTGTGCACTGAGAAGGAATTTTGCTGAGGTATGCATGATACCTCCCAGGTTCCTGGGAAGTGTTTATGGCTAACAGGGACTCCAGCAAAATGCTGGAGCAGTTCAGGTGGTGGCTTCCAGCCTGCATGGCCCTGTGAAGGTACCTCTGTTCTCCATGAATTTGGTGCTTCTTGTGGTGGAAAATCATCTGTGACCACACCACCACCTGATTGACCTCTCTTGCTCAAAAGGCTCTGACTTTTTCTGAGGCAACCTTTATCTGCTGCCCTTCTGTGCTGCCACATTTGTGATGTGCACCAGCCTTTGAAAAAGACCTCCAGAAATCTGATTTATGGATGGAAAGCTTGCACAGAATTTGCCATGCAGGGATATAGTTTTAGGCCCCCCAGATTGGCTTCTCTTTCTCATGAAGTCTATAAATGCTCTGAGTTCCACAAGCCCCTGTTGTTATTTTTTGCTATTAATTTCGCTGTTGGCAAAGAACCAAATTGCAGGAGCTTTGGGTTTTTTATTCCTGAAATGAAATGAGCAGTTTGGAAAGGGGGAATAATGGCTTGTGGAAGGCAGTAGATTTACAGCTCCTCTGAAATTTCAGAGTGGTGCAGAAGGAAGGAGAAGCTACAAAGCCAAATGATAAAAGAATGGTATTCTGAACAAACCTGCTTAGTATCACTTTCCAGAAATCTGAATTGCTCTCCTCAGCTGCTGCACATAAATAACTCTGATAGCAGGATTTGTAATACTGCTGTCATACTGCTGCAAGAAGGGTCTCTTTGTTCAGCTTGTATTGGAGAATGCCACATCTTTTTCCCCTTGCATTTCCTTTTAATTTTTATCAGAGATAAAAATAACCTGAATGATGTTTTAAAGTACCTGCTCCAATCAATGTTGCTGAGTCACATTGGAATGATTTGCTGAGGAAGTGAAGTTTTCTCCATCTTTGGGAGTCTTTAATCAATTGCTTGGCTTCCTGAAAGATGGGCCTTTAGTTCAACTCTAAGCTAATGGGCTTGATAGGCAAATTGGTGGGTAAGTTTAGCCTTGTGTGATGTAAGGAATCAGATTATATGGTCATACTGGTTTCTTCTGGCCTTCCAATCTGTGAAGTAATAACTGGGGAGGCTGCCAAACCAAACCCAGGGTGAAAACTCATAATGAAGACTTGTGTACTAAGAAACTGGTTTATGTTTAAGTGTATAGTGTTACAGTGTATTCTTAATGCTAAAGAAAAATAAATACGTTTCCTTTTTTTTTTTTTCAGTGTTTAGAAATGTGTGAAGTGTGTTTACCTCACAAACCTCTGAAGTAGGTTTTGTATATTGCATGTGGTTAAGTATTTCCAAAGGACTGTTAATGTATTATAAAAGCAAGTCTTGTGTATTTGTCACTCAAAACATCCCTTCTGAATGAGTTATTTCATCTCCTACTCTTCCTAAACAGGAGAAAGCACTTCTTCTCCTTTTGGGGCTGGGAGAAACAATACTGCCAAACTCAAATTTTCCATAAAGTTTGGTGGTTGTGTGGGGTTTTTTTGGGGTTTTGCCCTTTTTTTTTTTTTTTTTTTTAATGAGCTTTACTTTGTATTCTCTGCTTTTGGGTTTTCCATACCTGTCTCCATCACCCAAAACTTGCCTGACCCCACACGTATGAGGACCAAAGGCCAGTTAAAAATATATGTAAGCATGTGAGAATCTGTTGAAGAGAGAATTCTCAGAGCTTTCTGCAAGCCTTTGGATGTCCCAGGCTGCAGATGGATGCAGACATAACATATGTACCAAAAATGCTTTGTCCTGATACCCTGCCATGAAGTTTGGTTCAGTTCAGTTATTCCTCGAAGAATCAGTTTGTTTGCCTTGCATGTTGAAAATATTGCCAGAGTCGTTCATTTCAGCAAGAGCAAACATAAGGGACTTGATAAGGCTTTTAATAGAACAGAAGGGAAAAATAATCTATGTAGGGGTTACCAAATAAAGACAGACATTAAATGCAAACATCTGTTAGTGCAAACAAAAGCCAGGAAATTCAGCTGGGAGGGGGAGAGAGCGAGTCTGGATTCATTCCGAAATTACATCGGAATAGCTGAGAGGAGAACCTTGCCTGCAATTCCCACAGCATTTGTAATTTAGTTACAGTTCCTAGACTTGGACATTGGGGAGTTGATGGCAGGATGTTTTCACTGACATGCCCTTGGCTGAGGATTTCCCATCCCAGTGCAGCCACAGTGTGTTAACTCTGAAGGCTCTCGAGGAGACCCTGTTACCTGATCTGCTGGGGAAAGGGGTGGTGGAAGAAACCATTTATTTGCAGAACTTAGTCTGTTTATGTCCAGCTTCCTCGCCAACTTGCATGGAAGAACTCTTAGGCCTGCCAGGTTAAAGGAGCTGCAATCAACCCTGCACTGGTCTGTTGTTATGGGTTTCCTACACACCCCTAAGCTCAGCTCTTACTCTAGGGTTTGTCTTCTTTGCTGCTGCATCTACCTGCATGTGAGTAACTGCACCCTGGAGAGGTTTTGGGGCATTTGGACAGATGGATCCTTGTCCTCTGCCCTGGCTCCAAGCCTGATTCAGTCAGCATCCTCTGCCACAGAATGTTGGGCAGCTGTAGAGCTCAGTGGACTGTGCTAACCAGACAACACTCTGCCCCATCCTTAGCTGGCTGGGAATTAAGGAAGTTAACAGATTAAACACTTAAAAATAACTTTCATTTCTTTCACTGTCTTTTAAGCCTCCAGCCATTTAGGAACAAAGGGGACAGTGACCCACAGCAGTGAGCTGTGTGTTAGCAACAGGCAGAGCTGTTTGAGATGCTTTGGCCCCATCATCTTGCTCTGCATAAGCACAGATAACAAGGAACTCAGAATAGGGATTTTTAGAGCAAAAGAGTGTGAAATAGGATTAGCTGACTCACAAGAAGATGCAGTGACACTGCAGTGTATTTACTGGGGAAAACGAAATCAATAGGACTACTCTGCTGCCAAACTAAGCAGAAAAGTCTCTTGAAGAAAATCAATCTTCTTTACAGACTCATTAATGTAAAGATCAATTCACATTAAACTGTAATTAAACAGAGAGCTAACAGGAGAAGGGTAAGTGATCTGCTGTGCCCTGGGCAAAATAGATCATGTAAAATTTGAAAACTAAATACTGGAGAATTGGAAACTGGGAGTGGCAGGGAACATGCTAGGGCTGCTTGGAAAAGGGCTGATGAGCTTGGATGCTGGTTGGGGCAGCATGATCCTCATGGAAAGGAGAGTACTCAGTGCTATTCCAGCTGGATGTCAGGTAAGACAGGTCAAAGACTTCAGCCAGTCTCTTCCATTTGACTTGCATGGTTTCTTGTAGAGCTTTTCCTCTTAAGTGCTGGGGATTTCTTTATAATTCTGGTTAAATTAGCCACACTGTTAAGATTGTGATCCTTCTCTGTGATTTTCTTTGACTCTTATTAACCTTTGTACTAGATTAAAGTTGACTGGTCTTGGAAGTCAATAATGTGGCAGAATCAGGATTGCACTATTGAGCTGTTGCCTCATTCCTCCCCAATGAAGGCTTGGGAAAGCTGCTGTTGTTTTAGTGCCGTTTGCACTGCTTCACTTGTGGTGTCAGATGGGGTTTGCAGAGACTTTCTGAAAACCCATGTGGTCCATTAGATTCTTTGAGCTGCTGTTTTGCTTTCATCCAAGACAAAGGTGTCTTGCTTTGTGAGCTGAAACAATGCAAGCAGCCTGTGCTCTGAGTGGGATCTCACAAATACAAATACACCTTTCTTTCTGCAAGATTTCCTGGGAGCTGGGGTGGTGGGCTGAGATCTGTGACTTCGCTCCATCTTTGCTTATCAGGTTAAGGTGTTGCAGACTCTGTTGAGCATCAGGGCTGCAGCTCTGTCGGGGTGACCCTGTTAGAGGGATGAGCTCAGAGCTGCTGCCATCTGTGCTGCTCCTAGAGCTCAGCTCAAGCCTGAGCTGGTCTCTACACGAGGTGTGAGCTCACTTTGTGTTCCTGGCTAGGCCAGAGTAAAAGGCTCTGTGTGGGCGGTGTTGAGAGCTGGGAAGTTTGGCTTGCAGGAGGAATGAGGTTTGAGCTCACAGACAGCACAGACACAGCCTTGGAGGCCATTTGTGGCCTGGGATCCTGCTGTGCTAATTGCTGTACAAACAGAACAACTGCCTTGACCCCCAAGGGGTTTGATCTGCAAGTCATCTTTGCTGGAGTTAAAAAGGGATGATCTAACAATTAGAAATAAGGAGAGTACTCTGTTAATTCCATCTGGGTCGCAGCAAGAGGCTTTGTGCTCACAAGCACCAAATCCAGATGAGTCAGAGGCAGTGGGGTCTGCTCGGAGTCAGCAGCTCTGCCTGTGTGCAGGACGTGCCTTGGGCAGCTCACAAACCACACTGCCTTCCTCCCTTCCTCATTATTGGCCCAGGGAAAACTTTCTCTGGGAACTGAGGTGAAGTGGTGTAGATAAGTGGGAGCAGATTCACCCCCAGCCCCTGCTTGCATCACCTCCATGGTGTAATGTCTGCAGGGGCCAGTTCTCCAGTGTTTGCTTAGGTAATTCCCCCTGGAGATGGAGGGAGCTGCTTTCTGAGAGTTTGGCTATACAGGCTATACTACTGAGCTTCTGGGTTTGGATGTGAAATACATTAATATGGAAAGGGAAAATGAAAAGAATGCTGACAGGCTGTTCAGTGTGCAGCAATGCACAGGCGTAAGATACTCTGAAACTCACCTCTTAAGTTTGTTTTGCTCAAAGTTCATATTAAGGTTCTGGTGTGTAAAGTCTGCAAGTTTTTATAGCCAAAGACTGCAGGAGCCTTTCCCAGTGGATGAAACCCTCATTAATCATGTATTCCCAAGCACCAGAAGAGATGCTGTTTTGACTTTTCTTTTGGGCTGCTGGAACTGTTCTAATCATTTGCATGTCCTCTTTGAGCTTTTAGATATAACATGAGTGCATGGAAATGGCAAAGGATCTGAGGCTATTCCAGGGAAATGAGTAATCATTTCTTCTGGAAAAGCAACAGCAGTAAAGCCCACAGTTATCAGACTCAACAAAAGAGCATCAGAAAGTAATCTGGGCACATACAGTGGAGTGCAAAAATTGGCCAGAGGATAAAGATAGTGAAAATTGGTGGCAGCTCATGAAATACCAGTTACCCCTGGAGGCTGCTCTATTATGTATTTAATAACAAGCATTTTGTGCAGCCATGGCAGCTTCTTCTGTGAGCAGAGAATTGCTGTGAGCTAGGCCAGATCTGCTCTGGCATCTCTGTCCTGCTTTGCGGGCCATGCTGGGTTAATCTGTGTATGGAGAGAGGAGAGGACACCAGTGGGACAGAGCACAAGGTTAGGGCGTGGAATACTGGAAGAGGATCCTTTTGTGCATGACCACATATTCATTATACCCCAAGGTATGTGTGTATATATATGTATACACACACATGCATACACCCCTTTGGGTGAATAATCTTCTTCCTCCAAGCTGAGAGGATCTGCCTCAGGGCAGCTGGAACTCCTGGATGTAAAGCATCTCCAGGAGCAGGAGCATATTTTATGTACAGTGCACAAAGTGGTTTCCAAGTTCTGTCTCTCTGCACATCAAGCCTGGATCAGTTGTTAGGGTCATCTGCAGCCATGATCTTTTGTTAAGGTCAGTATGAAAAATAGCTTCATATTTGAGCCTTAGAATAGCCCAAAATTGCTCCTATTAATATCTGTGGTGGATTGACTGTCTCATTTAATGGCATATGGCAAATAAAGCACACATCTACAAAAGCAATTCCTTTGTTAGTCTTCACAGACCAAGCAGGTTTCAAATATAAATAACTTGCTGAGTTGAAAGTTTTTTTAGTTCATTGGAGTTTCCTGCCTAAAAACTGCTGGCAATGGCAATTAAGTTTGTTCAGAGGTGAGTAAAAGTCAAGTTGAAGCTGCAGTAAAAGAAAGTTGAATTATTTTGGGGTAAAAGTCTCTCCATGTTCCTCTCTGAAAGCTTAGCCAATTCAGCTTTTTATCAAAATGGCACAATCTAAAGAAGCTCTCAGTATGTGTTCCCACAACCCTACTGAGATTGGGCAGCTATTTATCCTGGTTGTAGACAGTGGTGCTTGTTCAGAGCATGAAATAGATCCCAGAGAGGAGTAAAAAGAGGGGTGAAGGTAGCATTGTGGGGTTTAAGTTAGGTGGCATAAAACACTGGCACCATTAGGAATAGTGTAGGGTGAAGAAAATGTTCTCTTGAATGTGATCCTCCTAGGTTAAGGTTGGCAGAGATTAGCAAAATAGTCTGCAGAAAGCTCATTTCTAACTGAATAAAAGCCAGCTATGGGCTGGATTTTCACTTATTTTTAACCCATGTCAAATTCCCCAATTAATTGCAGAAGTGAACAATAGAGATCATGTCAATAGTGATTATCTTGCAAAAGCAGCCCTGCTGGGGGTGGGCAGAGTGGAAAATGTGATTGCTGGTTAAGAGAGATGAGAGTGATCTGTCACACCTTCAGATGAAGTGATCACTTGAGAGGCCACGCTCCCTCAGGTTTGTGTGCATAACTCCTGCTTGTTAACAGGAATTCCACGTGAATATTGATTGGGAATGAGTGGTTGGGTGAGTGCATGTTCTGCCTGTCAAACCAGTTAATGTTCAATTGCACATCAGGGAAAAAAAGCAAAGGTAGCTGGAAGATGAAACTGGAGTGCAGGGTTAAGTGAAAAGACAACTGTGTGTCAGATCTGAGCAGATAAAATGAGTTGGGGAGAGGTAGAATTAAGAGCTGATGACAAAGAATCTATAAATTGCTCATGGATTTTAGACTTAAAAACCATTTCCTGTCCAGTCTATGTACTGCAGATCACACACTCTGTGCTGACCAGGGTGGTGATTAGCATGCGCAATCAGGCCAAGGGATTGGACTTTCTGTAATCCCCCAGGTGCCCTGGAAAAGGAGCACTTCTGGTGATTTTACCAAGACATTTTTGCCATCAAGGTTGTTTCCTTGAGAAAGCAGTCATCTTTTTCAAAATAGGAGGGACTGAAGATGTAAATGATCTTACTATAGAAGCCTGAAGGACTTACTGGCTGAGTGGTGGTGATTGCTTGCACTTGACTTTACAAGATCTTTACCAGGGAAGCTTGAACAGCTTGTTTTACACCAGCCTGGCCTAGCACAGAGGCAGTTCTACTCTAAACCCCAAATTTCCTCTTCCCTGGATGTTTTGGCACCTTGTTCTGGGGGTTCCCAAAGCCACCCTTCCCACTTGATCTTCGTTAGCGGCAGGGTCCTGTTCTTGTGAAGAGCAGCTCTTTTCTTTGCTGACTTGACCACTGCTTTTCCACACTGGAGCTATTCCTTCTTGCAGGCAGAGCAGTGTGAGCCCAGCAGAACTCAGTGAAGGCTGCCCAGAGGCAATCCCTGTTCCTGTGACCTTGCTGACAAGACAGATAAGCCCTTTCAACAGAGCACAAGTGTGTGTCATGTTGGAGCAGCCAGAACAGCCAGCCTATCTACATCTCTCAAGTGTTAACAGGAGTTTGACTGGCCAGTCAAAAATGAGTTTCTTCAAATGCTGCCTTTTTCAAGAGGCAGGTCTTTTAGCAGCCACTGCTGCAAGTTCCATGAGGCTGAGAGTTTGATGGTGTGGAAGATGAATTCAAGTATGTTGTCCTTTCTTTACCTCCCTTATCACTGTAGCTAAATCCACCTGTTTTCATGGTGTTCATGCCAAAGGTGGGAAAAGCCCCTGTGTCACATTGTGGCTTACACACAGTGCATGCTATCAAGTTGGCTTGCAGTTAAAATTTGGATAAAAATTGCAGCATCATGGGCAGAGCCATTGCATTTGCTTTGCACTTGAATTGCTTCTCCCCTTGTGTTATTTTCCCCTCCTCGCTCCTGTGGAGAGACAAAAGCAAAACAAAACCACCCACAAAACACATGTGCTCTCTAGGCTATGGTGGATCTTATTTACTTTGATCATGTATTACACAAAGAGAAACTAAAATCAGTATCAGGATTTAAGGATGAAAGTGCCTCCATGCCGTGTGCTTTTGGGGCTTCTTGGCTTTCAAATGGAAATGCCATCCTTGTTGATTAGAAGCACAAAACTTGCATGCAATGAAATGAAATGAAAGGAGGCTGCTGTCTGTGCTCCAGCCCCTGCTCTGTGCTGGTTCAGTTGACATCTGGGCTGGATCTGATTTTTGGGTTTCTGTTTTTCCTTATCACAGACCTGGCTCATCTTTGAGGCAGTGATAAGGAGGGGGGCCTGGGCAGCAGCCCTGACATGGGCACTGGGCACTGTGGGGCTGTGAAGAGCAGGAATTAATCAGAGCAGCAAACTGTGGGGTGAGGCTAGCCTCTTTCTTGGCTTCAGAGTGTTGCTTATGCATTTAATTTGGGATAGAAAATTGAGTTTGGCTGGCATGTATCAGTGGCAAAAGAAAGCCCTTGAGGGAGAGCACAAGAGGAAAAGCCAGTGGCAGAGCAGAAGAGTAGCAGACCAAAGGGATGTAGAGCATGGAAACACTGATCTGACTGTCATCTGCCAGCAACTGAATGACCCCTTTCAAATACTGATGCAGCCCTTCCTTCAAAGAGGCTCTGCTGAGTGCCACGACCCCGTTCAGACAGCTGGTGCAGAGCCCTGTGGTTTCCTGCATTCTTGTGTGAAAACTGCCATTTACCTTGTGTGGCTCCTTTCCTTCTATTCCCCCAGGACAATTCTCCTCTTAGCAGAGTTCAGCACTCAGAAGAGCCTCTCCTGTCCTTTGCAGCCTTCCTTAGTGCTTGCTCCAGATGGAGGTCAGGGAATGTGAGAAATGACAGGAGCTGGAGGAGGAGGTGAAAGGCTCATACAGCTCTGAGTGCTTTCCAAACCAGCAGTGGTGGTGTTCAGTGGCTTAGAGATTCCCTCCCTTGTGCCTTTGGCCAAACTGCATCACAGGTTGGGCAGCCCCTGCTGAAGATACCTGGACCCAAGCCTTGCAGGTGCATCTCCTCGATTGACGGGTGAGCTCAAGGCTCTGCACATCATCACTGAGATGCTTTGGGGTCAAGTTCACAAAAGTTCAGGGAGGCTCATTACAGAGAAGCTGTGCCAGACAGTGAGAGATGCTTTGCACAGCCTGTTTAATGGATCTGAGCCCCTTGTGAATACATCATTTTAAAAGCTGCTGCAGAGCACTGTCTTGGTGAAGCATCCAGTGTAACCAGAAAAGAGCTGGTCCTCTTAGAGCCACCCAGTTGCTGATGGGGGGACTGTGCCCAAAACAGAGACTGTCTTGTCTTCAGGAATCTTTATTTGCTTTGATGTCACAGCAGGTTGTGTAATCTGCTGAAGAGATAAGACAGCCTCTGTTGTAAAGATGACTAAATTCTAATCCTGCCTGTCCCACACATTTTGTTCTCTCAATGGAATGAAATGCTGAAGGCTTAGGAAGTTGTATGTTGCAAAAAATATCTGAAATCATATGGTGGCAAGTCAAAGTCCAGTGAAAGGAAATGCAGATCAAAGTGAGGGAGGGAGAGAGCTTTGAAAAATGACATGGCTTACCTCAGTGGATCAGCACACAGTGTAAGGTCATGTAAGGAGTCAGAAAGTTTACATAAACCGTGCTAGTTCAGAAATATTCAAAGAGAATATGTGTCTCAGTGGGCATGTGGTGGTTTTGGTTACAACAGGAGAAGGGCTTTCCTTCATGCAGTTTTTTAACCCATCAAATATTGTTCATCTGATCCAGGCCTTTGCTTATGTCCAGCTGCTGGGAAAGATTTTAAAGAGAATTCTTGATCCCCTTCTCTTATCCATGTGGATAAGAAGGAGCTGTGGTTTCCTGGCAGCAGGATAACATCTGCCCATGGTTGGTACCCCGGGCACGAGGATGCTCTGAGGGCATGGGGAGTGCAGCAGGGTCAGTGGTTGCAGCCCATCAGTGTGAGAGGAAGATGAGCTTGGTCCTGTGAGTGACCACAGAGCAGCCTTTAATAATAGACAGTGCAAACATAGCCCCTGGGTCACACTGGGCTCACATGAACAGCCCTGTTGGCTGCAGTGGAACTATTTGTGTGAATAAGAGTTTGCTTGTGGGAAGAGAGTTCATAGCACAGCCCTCTGCAGGTGGCAGCTGCTCCCAGGCACAAAGGGGTGAATTAGCAAATCTCAGCTCCCAGACTGATTTCTGCCTCCAAACATCCATGACCTGGAACAGAGACACAGTCACTTCACTGTGAAAGGTTCCACATTTTTCCCATCCCCTCCATCTTCAAAAAACCCCAAACCCCAGGTTGTTTTTTTACCCCCCTGTCTTGTCCCAGCTGTGTGTAGCTGGGGGTAGTTTGCTTCATGCTTCTCCATCCTAAACCACAAAATAGGGTGAGAACATGACCTGATAAATAAAAGTCCCCTGGAATATATCTGTTTTGAAGCTGATGTACTGCAGATGAATAAATCCTCTTCAGGTTTTCTGCTGTAGTTAGATATAGTTGGAACAGCTCCATCAGCTTGTTTCAGGCATTACCCCTTTATATGATTTTAAGTGAAAAACAGTGTAAAATGGTCATGGATTTTGTTTGCTTCATCTTAGACCTTTTTCTGAAGGAGTGCTAGGGAGAGGGAAGATCCTGACTTACATTCTTAGATAGAGCATATGGACCTTTAGGAGAAACTTTGAATATGTGTAAAAAATTACACAAGTGGCTTTTTTTTTTTTTTCCCCAGTGGTTTAGGGATTTGGTTTGGGTTTGGTTTTTTTTTTTTGGGGGGGTGGTGTTTTTTGTTTTTTTGGGTGTGTTTGTTTTGTGTGGCTGACCCTGAAATGCAGTGGCTGGCTGGCCTGCCACTGCTCTGCTCTTGTTGTGTGTGCAGGCAGCACCTGAACAAACAGAGCTGTATCTGTGACAGCCTGGGAACCCGCCAGGATTCCTCAGGGAAGGAGTGATTCAGAGCATCTGAGAAAAGTGGGGGCTGCTTCCCTGCATCCCTGCTTCCTGTCCACACAGCAACCCATGCAGCCTTGCTCTGAAAGGACACTGGGGCACTTCCCATAAGCAAATACAGTTTTTGTGTTGGATAAAAATACACATTCTTGTGACAGTACAAAATCTTGTGCCTCATGGATTATTCTGGAAAGGCTGATAAGAAAACACAAAGTGTCAGACAGCTAGTGGGGCTTTCCAGAGCACTTGGGAAGTGTGAGGGCTCATGCGCATCAGGCTGTTCAGTTTTTCTGGGAAGGTCTCATGTGAAGAACTAGGGAATGGTGTGACACAGACTTCCAGCGTGTCCTGCATGCTTATTTCATCTTCAGCTGCAGAGATGGCTTCGCTCTACTCCAAGGCAGGCATTTCACAAGTTACAGTAGAGAAGAAAAAGTTCTCTGATAGAAGTCTTTGGAAGTAAAATTTGTGAGTAAAATGTTAAAACCATGTAAGAAGTTCTACGCTGATAAATTGTTTGAACTTTGAGTCAAAGCTGATGTGCAGGTCCCCATGACATTCTTCCCCTTCCTTCTTTCCATCTGTTAATAAAAATCACTTAGGAGGTCTTTAGTTATTGAATGTAAGAAGGTGACCAGGAAAAGCAGGAACATTTATGTTGCTGCTGTTTTAAATACAAATTCATCTTCCAGATCATCAGTTACCCTTCTTGCCTTGTTAGGAAAATTACTCAGGCATTGCACTCTACTCTAAAACCATGATTTTATTTATTATTTTTGTGTTTGTGTAGTGAGTGACAGGCTAAAATCAAATAGCAAATCATGTAAGGTGAAAGCTTAGGAACCCATGTCTTTGATCTTCTTCAGTGTTTCTAGAAGGATCAGTACTGGATCTCCATCTCTGAGGTGAGCAGGAGGAGGAGGGCAGGTAGTTGCAGGCATGTGTTAGTCACAGTGTGTGTGATCCATCTCTGGTTACGCTGCCTTTGATCTCCCTCCCTTTGCACAGCCAGTCTGTGACACCAAACCTTGCCTGTCCTTCACTACCAAACCCCATAACTCTTTCTGGCTCCAGCATTTTGTTTCTTCAATACTTTGTCAGGATGGAAATCCTAACCAAACCCTGAACTTTTTTAAAATCTCTCTCTTTCTAGTCCTGTGATCTCCCTTGTACGCTAATTTTGAAAATGTGCTGGCATATTAATAGAACCCTGCCCGAGGTGCAGAGCCCCTCTTTAGAAGCTCAGTTTTATTTTTGATGCCTATAACAGGTGCTGCTTTAATAGGTTTGCTGTATTACAGCTTTCCTTTTTCTCTGGTGAGCCGGGCCAGATCTGTAAGCTGACACTACATGAAGGGCAGGCATGTGACTTCTGCCTGCCTTTAGCCTCGCTTCACACTGAACATTTTCGCTGCAGCCACAGCAGCCTTAATTCAAGCTTTGTCTAAACCAGGAGGTTTTGTGCTGATTGTATTTAAATCAGCCCAAGCAAAGCCCCTCGTGCATTCCTGTCTGAGAGTCTTGCTTTGATTTTCTGCTGTCAGCTTTGGAGTGGGCAGCTGCTGGGGAGAGTGAATGTGGCTCAAACAACAAAGGAACGTTTTTGTGCTTCTCTTTGCATCCATTTCACACGAGGAGTTTGAAGGTGAGGTGTAAATTAAACTGAGTGGCATTCTCCTTGCTTGCTGCAAAGAGGAAGGTGAATTCTTCCCCTATTAGGTCTGGTGGAAAATGTTTCACAGCCTGTTTATCAAATAAATATTCACAAAGACGCCTCGAATGAGGAAACGCACCGGGATTAAAGTGTAACTTTACCTCTAAAATACAAGCTGAGATTCCTGGAAATGCTGCAAGCCTTTGACTTTGCGCCACCTGTTATTTTCCTGCCACCCCCTCCAGCTCCCTCCCGGCTCAGAGCAAACCCAAACAGGCTTTGGCTGTGCTGGAACGTTCTGCTTGTTTTTCTCAGCGCGGCGGAGCAGAGAGCGCGCGTTGCGTTTGTTTCCTCACGGCCTTGCTTCAGCAAGGAGCTGCCTGGGGATGGTCCAAATTTCCTGTAAACCCAAGGGGTCTGTGCAAAATACAAGTGCTGAGGGGCTGTGCTACTCTGGGGTGTTGAACTGAGGGGCTGGAGGGTGCATCCACCCAGCTCTCCTCTCCCTCTGCGGCCGGAGCTGGTGCTGACCCCAGGGTGAAGAAGTTCCTGAACAAGTGCCATGAGCACAGAGAGTGTGGAAGGGATCTCTGCTGACTGCCAGTTACCTTAGCTTGGCACAGCGGTGTTCCAGGTCTGTGTTAGCTGCAGATGAGGTGTCTCTGGGAATGACGTTGGGGATGAACTTGGAAGTTCTGTTGTTTTAGCCAGATCCTCCCATATTCATAAACAAACCCAAATGGACTTGGATGGGCTCCTCAGTTCCTATGATTTCTTTTTCGCTTGAGCTGCTTTCACTCCAGGTTTTTAGTCCTCAGCAAAGGCTGCATCATCCTAGCTGGGTAGTCCTTTTCCATGCACTTTGGAAAGCCAGAGGTAGAGAGGGGTTAAGGAACTTGCCCAAGGCAGATGAGTCTGTGCCAGAGCTGGGAATAGAAACCAAGAGACTTGGCTCCCACTCCAGGCTCTAATTGCACAATCTCACATTGAAGCCCTGTCATTGTACACTCTTGAAGTAAAGTGAGGCAGGGAAGGCTGTTTCCAGGCTGTGATACCCAAGGAGTGGGGAGAGGAAAGGATACCTGGAGGTGTTGGTTGTGCAAGCACCAATTATTTGTGCTTTAACGCCCGGTTTCGGCAATTGGTTCTAAAATCTGATCTGCCACATTTGAAGCCAACCCAGTGTGAAGTGGCTGGGAGAAATCCAGCCCTTTTCCAGTCAGTGATAAAGAGGAGAGGCAAATTCATAACATCACTGGTTTTTTGGGGTTTTTTTTCTGCAAAACTCCCTTGGGATGAACAGGGGAACAAAGGCAGGAGAGCTGAGAAGGATCCAAGTAGTAACAGTGAGGGTTAAATCACATTTGGGCCCTTACCAAAAGAATGAAAAATAAATTGTAATCAAGCTAGTAAAAGGTTTGGGCTCTTTTGCCTTCATATCACATGCTGTGTATAGGAAAAGTCACAGGCTTTGTTTGAAGTGCAGTGCTTTGAGAGGGTGCAGTGCTTTGCAGCGAACTGTCTGACATTCCCCAGCTGGGACTGGCCCGGGATGGTGTTTGGAACTGAGAGCTACATTGGAGTCAGCCCATGTTTGAAGGAGAAGGGGGAGAGGGAGAGAAAGGAGCCAGTTTTTGTGCCTGTGTAAAATAAAGTATCCCTCTCATCTGCCAGCTGCAGCACATGAAAAGCGAGAGGCGAACAGACAGAAGTCACCTGGAAACTGCGAACACGGCTCAAACAAAACAGTTCTTTCCTGTCCTTTTCTTCCCTTCTTCAAGTCTGTCTTCTGGGATGGGTTGGTAGATCTGGCAGGCAGGCAGAGTGGATATATGTTGAGCAACCAAAGCACAAAAATATTAATACTCCAAAAGAAAAAAAAAAAAAAAACACAAAACCAAAAAAAATTGGCTTCTGAAGAGCATTTCATGTCCAAATTCACTCTGTGCTCTCAGTCCCTTGCAGACTTTGCTGCCCTGTGTAGGGATTGTCAGGTGATTTATAGATTCTCCACGTTCGTTTGTACAAGCCTTCATTTCCTGTTAATTTACAGCCAGATTCATCTCAGCCATCTCAGCTTAGATGAGATCAGAGCTGAACTCGCAGCCCCTGCTTCAGGAGAGCTCCAGAAAATGTGCTCGTGCTTTGCTTTCAGTTATGTCTGTGTTCAGGTGCTTTCCTGAGTCAGGCTTGGATGCACATTTAATGGGCGCTCTTCTTTTGAGGAGGGAAAAAAGATTAAAAATTTCTGAACCTTGTGATTCTACTAATCAAGTTAATTGCAAAAAAAAAAAAAAAAAAATAGTCCTAGAGGGAAAGAAATTTCCCTTGCCCATGTTTTTAGTTAATGGAGGTCACAAAATTCTGAGTATAGTGATTTTTCCTGTATTTTAGTGTCACTGTGGTATAAATTTGGTGCACCACTGTCCTACTATGTGCATGGATGTGAAAATCCAGACTTTATTCCCAGCTGTAAATTAATATTGGTCTTTTGTATAGCAGCCACGTCATTACCTTTGAAACAGTTGAGATTGTGGAGACCTGTGTGCAGGTAACCCATGGAATAACCAGTTTGGAGACATAAATTATGACTTTCCTTTGATTTTTCTTGACACCTTGTTGCATTGTATTAGCAGCTATAGTGCTGTAAAATTTGTCCTTAGTGTTTTCTGAGCCTGCACTGAATTAATTATCACTTAAACTCTTCAGTCCAAGTAGTGTCTCTGTGCCTGTTTCCCCAGCGTTAAGCAAGGGCCATGTGCTGGCTGTTTAAAGGGTGAGTCTCCCAAAAGCAAATTGTTCTGGGTTGCAGATTTTTCACTCTTCCTGTTGTGGACACCAGCAAAGGTTGTGGTGAAACAATCTGGTTTCAGTAACAGGGAGGGTAAAGGAGCAGATCACGGTGTGGGGAGCAGGTCCCTTGCCATGCGCTGCTGGCATTTTCTGTCAAAGGGAGGAGCTTTTCTTCCAAAGGGGCTCATCTGAACTCCTGGGAGAGCCTGAAGAGGGGGTGAAGCTGGAGAAGATGGGCTCCTGAACAGCTGGAAGTGCCTGAAAAGCTGTCTCAGTTTTTGTTTCAAAGGGCTGATGCCTTGTCAGGGGAGCTGGGACTTGCATTCAGGAGTGCTTTCGCTGGCTGCTCTCCCCTCCTCTGCTCACCCAGTGGGTGTCTGGATGGATTGAGGCACAGGACTTGTCTGAACTCTCTTTACTGTCTCTTATTATTCAGCAAGTTCCCAAGTGTCTGGTGAGCGTCTCTGTTTGGAGTGCCTCACTCCCCGCCTTGCCAGTAATATCAGTGACTGCTCTAAATTCACATCAGGCATGTGCTCTGCCTCTTGTGACTAATGCACAATGTATTTTTTTAATTGATTACTGTTCTCTACTGACTCAGGCCAGAAAGGAGTCAGAGGAAAGGACTCAGAGAGGGGGTGATTTTTACTTAGACCTTGTTGAGTACAGATGAGGTCTAAAGGTATTTAACTGTTTGGTGGCTGTGGAAGCAAACTGAGGGCAGTTGGTAGGAATTTCTCTAAAGAAAAACTTTGGATTGAATCCCTCAGGCTGTCCTGGTCAGGCAGCAAACACAGGATCAGTGCAGGTCTGATCCTGCAGCTGGTGCTTGGGCACTGCAGAGTGTCCTAATCCTACAGCAGGACAAAAGTAGCAAAAGATAAGGAAATGCCAGCAAGAACGTTTTCAAGACTTCTTATTTCTGTGTTATAAATCACTGTAACACAGTGCAAAGCGGGGAATTTTCAGAAGAATCTTTAGGAATGTAGTGTGTTATGTAACTTTCGTTGAGTTTGTATTCACTTATTTATTTCCTTCTCTGAAAGTCACATTCTCTGGATAAAGCCTTGGCATGTTGAGCCACTGATCTGCACTCCTGCCTTTGGGATTTAGAAACAGCCCTGTAGCCCTTGCATGTAACAAACCCAGTTTGGAAGTGCAGGCTTGTGGGAGAGCCCAGATTAATGGAAGAAAAACTGATGAGTGGAGTCAATAGCTCTGTAGAAGGAATAAAGTGGAAGCCTGCAGATACCTGTGAGCTGGCTGTAGCCAGAGGGGATTAGAGAATCTCACTGCAATGGTTAAAAAGTTAAAGCTGTTAAAAAGTCACCATAACTCTGAGTGTACAAACCCAGGGCCTGCTGCAGGCTCAGATATTAATTCTGTTTTTCTAAGAGAGCTAAACAGTCCCTTTTTTCTGCTCCTGACTGTTGCAGGCATCACAACAGGATCCGCAGCATCGAGGGCAGAGAGCTGCAGCCCTACGTTGCCCTGGAAACGCTGGACCTGAGCTTCAATGACATCACGGAAATCCGAAACGGCTGCTTCCCACAGGGACTGCTCATCAAGGAGCTGTGAGTGCTGCTGGCTGGGAACTGCTTTTGTGGACTTAGCACAGCGCAGAAAAGGGCCTCAAACCTTCAGAAAAAGAAGCCATGAGCATGAGAAGTATGGGATTGTTGGTCATGATTTTAAGCGCAAGGGAGAGTTAGAGTTAGAAGGCAGCACCTTGTCACTGTTGTCAGGTTATTTTTTGAGTGGTGTTTGGTTTGTGATGTAGCCATAAAGAATGCAGATTATTATTAATTGTGTTGCAGAGAAAATATATCTTTCAGGTATCCTACATCCTTCATGTGTAGGTATATCTATAAAGAATACAGATTATTATTAATTGCGTTGCAGAGAAACTATGTCTTTCAGGTATCCTATGTCCTTCATGTGTAGGTGTCTTTAAACTGCAAACCTGTGTGTATCTAGAAGAGTGGAGAGAGAACAACTATTTAATCATTAAAGTGGCTTTCTGAATATTGAGAACAGACATGTCTCTGATTATCTGAAGAAAGTGGGGTCAAGCAGAGTAACACACTCCCACAGGATGTTTGCCTATTCAGAGAAATATGAAATAATCTGTATTTTAGGTACTTTTGAAGAGGTGCAGGCAAGTAGTCTGCCTGCATTAAAGTTTACTCCCAAGTTTGTTCCTGGATGCAAGAGGGTATAAGAGAGCAATGTTGTGACTGATGTCCTGCAGAAACAGCCCCCTGTGGCTCAGACTAGCATCCAAATAGAAAAGATCTCAGGGACAAATACTGAGGGGAAAATGGGGATGAATAGCATCATCCTGCACTGGAATAATCTCCAGTTTCTGGCTTCCACTCCTGATTGCCTTGTTCAAGGAGGAGGGTGTCAGGGAGCTCTTTGGAAGTGCCCAGCAATTCCCCACATTCATCACAGGCTCTGGGAAGGGCCCTTTGTGCAGACAGAAATTCAGCTGGGTTGAAGCCACCTCTGTAGTTTTACCAGCTTGTCTGGAGACCAGCTAAATGCTGATAAAAGGTAATTTCTGACAGAAACTTTCATTTTTGTGCTGTGATTTATTGCAGCTACCTGGGGAGCAACAGAATCAGCACCCTGGAGCCCGGTGCCTTTGATAGCCTGTCCCGGACCCTGCTGACACTCAGGCTGAGTAAGAACAGGATCACCCAGCTTCCTGTCAAGGCCTTCAGGCTGCCCAGGCTAATTCAGCTGTGAGTACAAATGTCCACTTTAATTAAGCTCTGCCACACTTCATGGAGATAAAATGATCCTGGGGTTGTGCACAGCAAATGTCACCCATCCTCACCTGCTGTGTATGAAATGTAGAATTCACTGTGCAGGAGTTCTCTGCCAGCTCCTAGGAAGACACTCTGGGAGAGGGTTTTGTCTCTTGCAACTCTTGGCTTTTCAGGTCATTATTTGGATCAGGTGGGGAGGGAGGAATGCTGCAGCAGACATCAGCATCTTTTGCACTTGACAAAGTGAGATAAATCCATTCCCTTGCAAGCTGCTGGTGTCTATGCTGCAAGAGAGGTTTGTGAGATGTTTCCATTGAGAGGGACAGAATTCAGATGCTATGTTAATGTTTTAAGGCCACACAGGTATCTTTATTGGCAATAAAAAAGCAATGAGGGAAGATTGTTAAACTGTTAGGTGATATTTGGGCAGAGAAAATTGCAGCTCAGATGAGTTAACGCACATGGTTGTTGTTTTGCCTGTGTGGGAACACACAGACATCTGCAGCTGTAAACATGCTTTATGTGTAAAAAAGTGGCCACTTAACGGCACTTTTCCCTTCTGCTGCTGTTGGAGAAATGGGCCCAGCCTAAGGCTCCTTGCAGTCTTTCCATCAAATTTGATAGACAAAAGGTCCACCTCTGTTCACATGAAGTCCACAAATGCTGTTGGAACTTGCACCTCTAAGTGTCAACCTCCTGACTGAAAGAGAAATCCTGAAGCCAGGGTGTGCCCAAGGAGTGTGTGTGCATTTGTGCCTGCATACATGCAGGATTTACAGCCAGTTTGTGATGGGATGGGGCACACAATAGGAAAAGTCTGCTGCCTCTCAGCTGGAAGTTGCTGTCCATTGAGTGAGGGCTTCTAATTCACTGTGTTTGACTGCATCATGTGCAGAACTGTAATGAAAACAGCTCAGTCTGTTTAGGAACATGGTTTGCACTGAGAGATGGAGTAATTGGTGCTCTTAATGACTGCCTCAGAGCTGGATGTTTAACTCTGCAGATAAACATGAATGAATTGCAAGTTACCCAGATTGGTGTGTTGTAGGATTTGTGTACAGTTCTTTTTCTGGCAAAGCCTGTTTCACTAATAGCCCAGGAAGTGCAGTACCACAAGGGACTTTAGGCCTGCAAAATCTTTATTGCTTACTTGACTTTAATTATTCTCAACTTGAGCTCAAGTTCAACATTGTTTTTTTAGGCAGTTGAAAAGTAAGCTTAAAGTCTCTATGGCTTCTACATCTTTTCCAAAACAAGTTTGGCTGTTGTAACCTCCACCATTTTCCTCAACACAAACACTGAATAGGGAACTATGTTCAGCTTGATCCTGTATGTGTGGAAAAGTATCAGTTTTAAAAACTTCACCTTCAGCTTTTTGTGCATTGAAGTTCTCCACTGACTTAACAGAACTGGATTTTCAGCTGGTATGTCTGAGTCAAGCAACCCATAAGCCTGATATATGTTGGTAGAGTGTGCTGTGATGGTGTTCATATTGCTATTCAGAAAAAAGATATTGCCAAAATTTAGGTGTCCTTCCCCACCCAGAGAAACTCAAAAGAAATTTAATGGACCAGGCTGGAAACCTTTGTATACACAAATACTAAGACTACATTGTTATTGGAAACACTTTCAGTCTTTTTCAGTTTCTGATAGTAGGGAAGAAAAAAAAGTGACTTTTTTCAGGGGCACTAAAGGCTTTCTTTTCAGACTTGGCCACAAAGTTTCCTCTTGGGCCCACACTTTTGGGGCACCTGCATGTTTCAGAGCCCATTTTTACTGGGCAATTACAAGTCCTATAAAAACAATGCATTGTAAAGGAAATAACGCCAGTGTTTTGATTCAAATGGCATCTGTGCTTAAAGGAGGATGGAAAGTGGGAATTGATGAGAAGGATCAATGGTTGAAAAGAGAGGAGGGATGAAGAGGAATTGCTGCCCTGTGTAATTTGTCTGTAGTGAAAGCCTGTCCCAGGGTGAGTTTGTTTAGGAGATCACACGCAGCTGCCTCCCCTGGATAGCTCTGGGATGGAAGGGTTCCGGTGCTGTTCTGCTGCATCCTGGGAACCACTGACACAGGAGCTGGTGGCATTGCTGTCCCCATTGTGTGCTGCACAGATGACTGGGTGGGAAAGGGCTGGGCTTTAACAAACTTGTACGGCCTTGGTGATTTCAGGGAGCTGAACCGCAATCGCGTCCGCCTGATTGAAGGTCTGACGTTCCAGGGGCTGGACAGCCTGGAAGTGCTGAAACTGCAGCGCAACAACATCAGCAAACTCACTGATGGGGCTTTCTGGGGCCTGGCCAAAATGCAAGTTCTGTAAGTTGGTGCTGTCACATCCTTCTCTGTATTTTAGCAGTGACCCGTGCTGCTTCGTGTGCTCCTTTCTTTGTCCTGCACACCCAGAGCTGCTGCAGCGGTGCTGCCACATTTCTCTTCACAGAGAAAAAGCAAAGCATAATTTCCCTCAAGAATATTTCTGAGATTCACATTCTCTGAACCTCAGAGAAAGAAAACACAATTCTTATTTTATTTGCTGTGCCTGTGTTTGTGTAAAAGTAGAGTGCAATATGGAGATTGTTTATCTGAAGTGATGGTGTTTTGTTTACAAGCGTGTGTTGGGACTGTGAGCTGACAGTCACGAGATTCCCTGTAGTTGTGTGCAGAGTTGATTGCTTGGCAGTAATGTAAAATAGTTTAATATAAAGTAATAAAGTAATTAATTAGCCTTCTGATAAGATAGACTCAGATACATCATTCTCTCCCCACCTCAGGATGCCTACAAATTCCATACAGCAGCTTCTCTTTGGCTGACCCCCAGTTTACAAAAGCTCACTGCTTCAGCAGGTGTTCAATAAAAACTTTTTTAAGCTGTAGCACTATTCCTTTGAAAGTTTGACAGTTTGAACATTCAGCATTTATCTCAATTGGTCTTTAAATATCTGGCTTCTGCAAAATTGTTTTGGCTGATAGATGGAAACTCTGTGTTGCAGACAGTATCATTCCACCTCATGGGATACCTAGAAACCAAGCTGGCCATTCTTGGTGCTGTTTTCTTTCCATACCAGAGAATAAATTGATTAGTCATTGCAGAGATACCTGCAGCTTCCAGCACCCTTGGCTTCCAGGTGTGTTTGTGAGGTCCCCTGTGATGAAGGCAGCCTGTTTCTGGGTGCTGCTGTCACACAACTGAGACTCTGCAAATACAAACTTGAGTGGGATGCTTTAAGCCCAGTTTACTTGCAGTGGAGCTTCTCTCTGCAGTCACATCTCCTTGTGGGCATTTCCTTTGTGTTGTCCTTGAATTTCTCTCTTTGTTTGACAAGAAATGCCCACACATGCATGTGTCCGCGTGGGTATGTAGAAAAGTGCGTAGGAATGGCTAAAATCCTATTTCTTTTTGGAAATTCAGCATTTGACCAGTGCTGCTTATCTGTCAATTCCTTTTGATTTTCCTCCACAGACACCTGGAATACAACAGCCTGACAGAAGTGAACAGTGGCTCTCTCTATGGCCTTTCCTCTCTGCACCAGCTCCACCTCAGCAACAACTCCATATCCCGCATCAACCCCGATGGCTGGAGCTTCTGCCAGAAGCTGCATGAGCTGTGAGTTGCTTTCTGTGGTGTTGTGTAATGCTGGCAGGAGAGAGGGGAGTAAGGAATTTTCTCAAGGCTTACAGCTCCCACTGTATCAACCTGCAGAAATGCAGGAACTGCAGGCTCCTAAGTGATGCCCTGGTTATTTATGATGTTATGACCTCCAGAGCACCTGGTTAAAACACATTTGTACCAGAAACAAAGGCTAGAACCCACTAAAAGTGCACAGTGCCAAAAGACCTGGAGAGTTTGTGAGCTGTGGCTTGCCAATGTTTTTAGCTAGCGAGTTACAAGACTTGCAACTTGCCATATAATAACTGTACAGCCTGAAGGAAGCTTTGCTTTATCCTCTGTGTTTACAAAGAACAACCATGCTTTCAACCAGCAGAGATTTGGCCCTTTCAAGGCAGTTCTCCTTGTTTCTCCTGTTTACACTTCATCCTTCCTGAGGGGTTCAGTTGTTGAACAGTAAATACATGGCTTTGCACTCCTGAGGTGCTGGGGATACAGCCTGGCAAGTGAAGGAAAGCCTTGCTGCTGAGGGCAGCTCCACAAGGGTGTCTTTTGGGTCTATGGCACTGCTTAATGCCTTTTTGAAGAGGCACACAGGGGTGCTTGCAGTATTTACAGAAGGTGCTGCCATCCCCTCTGTGCAAAGCTTTGCTTTTTACTTTGGTCAACTTGACACGTGGTCAGTGGAGCTGGAATTCATTCTGCTAAACATTGTCAGGGAGTCTCCTATGCACCAAAAAGCAGTATGGTGGAGCAAATTCCTGCTGCCAGAGGCCTCACTCTGCTCTCACACTGGAGGTTGGTGTCTGCCCACCCAGCTGTGAAGTATGAAACCTTTGGGCTGTGGGCTCAAAGATGGATACACATGACACATGTAGTTTCTTTACATTTAGAATTAACATTCTAGTCCTGTGGTCTTCTGTTGAACCCAAATTATTTGTTCAGATGTTGGTTATTTTTTGGGGGTGCAAGGAAGTACTTCATTTTTTGTTTTAATTAAATACACGCATGATTGTTGAATTACCTAATTTTTCAAATTGCTGCAGAACTGCCCATGCCTTGCTCAGTTCAGATCCTCACATGATATTTTGCTAGATTAAGGCAGTGTTAATGGAGAGATCTTCAAGGCAGCAGATAGAACTGGAACTGTGCTCTGCCTTTGGTCTATTAAAATCTGAAGCATCAAAAAAGGGGAACCTGCCTTGCCAAGGCACTCACAGCTGAATCCTTGGAACAGCCAAATGCAGATCTCTGCACTGCACAGAACCAAATCTCTGGTGCCTGTGCTGAGCTTTATTTCAGTCTGGGTTGGATGGGATGGGTCAGACCCACCTGCACCTCCCAGGGCTAATGGCAGAACTCTTTTAGGGAGAGCTGAGCTTGTCTTCTCTCCACGAGTCTGTCTTGCAAGCCCTCAAGGTTTACATTGGAGGTTGCTTGTCATGCTGAGTCCTTTTTCTCAGGTTTGGATTAGGATCTCATCCAGCAAGCAGTTCTAGCAGTGAGCTGTCCTGTCTTAGGAGCAGGAATTGCAGAAACTGGGATGCAGGATGGGGTAGATTTGGAAGGTGCCTGGTGGTGTGAGGTGATGTGAGGCCCTGGGGTGTGCCTGGCCTGACAGGCAGGATTGTGCTGCAGTCTGAGGCCGTGGCTGAGATGGGAAAGGTGATTGTGTGGGTGTTAGCACAGCCCTGCAAAGTCCTGCAAGCTCTCTCAGGTGCTGCCTTTAGGGTAAGGCTGCTGCAGGGAGCCATCAGATCTCAGAGTGAAACTCCTGTAGGAGAGGCCTGTGCTGAAATGCCAGGGTGAGGAAAGGAAGCCATGGGTACATCCAGACTGACTCGTGCACTTTGTTAGTGGTTTCATTCCTCATTGAAAGATCCTTGCTCACCTCCACTGTTGCTAAATCCACTGGGTTCCAGGTACCTGAAACCACTGTGGCTGTACAGGGAATGAAATTCAGAGTCTTCTAAGGAGGGAGTTGATATCTGAAGGAGGAGTTATCTCTCATTCAGTTGCTGGGACAAAATGTGAACCCAAGGCTCTGGGCTGATGTAAGAGCTGACAAGGAAAGAAAGCTCTTGCCTTGTTCTGAGCATGAGAAAGGGCTGATTGTATTCACCAGTCAGGTGCTGGAGCATCAGCATCATGGAAAAAACCACAGTGGGAGCAGAGGGTTTCATCAGAGGTAAATGGTGACTTGGCTGCTGGGTCTTTCCTTCCATTTTTTTTACCTGTAGCTTGGTCAGAGGGAGTGAAGTGTGTGAGATGTACCTGGTCCAGAGCAGGCTGGCAGCAGCAGCTCCAGTTGCACAATGGGGCTCTGGTTAACCCCTTCCTGCAGCAATTTTGGGTGGTGCTCAAAAATCTCCTACTTCTGGCCAGGCTGGAAGGGCTGTGTAGACAAACATTGCCATTTAGTCATGCCAGTGATTTCTCACTTTTTTTTTTTAATATCCTCTTTAATGTGCTGTTGAACACTTCTGTGTCATTACCTTTTTTTTTAACTGAATATTGAATATAAAATTATGATTAAATATAAAATTATGATTAACATTAGATGATGTTAAGAAAAAAAACCAATTGGAAAACAAAGAAAGGTAGAGGTTGGGCTTGGCATCTGACTGTACCAGCAGTGTAACAACGAATTGCCCTGTCCTGTGGCAGGAAGCAGAGCCCTGGCATGCTGAAGAAGCCACTGCCAGGTGCAATAGCTCCTGAAACTTTCCATGTGTGACACCAGTGAGAGTCACCACGTCCTGCTGCTGTCTGTCCATCCAAACAAACAGAGGGAACACGCCTTCACCAGTTGTGGCAGGAACTCTAATGTGTGGAGTCAAAAGGAACTATTTATTTTCTCAGCCAGGTTTAGGATTACTTTTAAACAATTTTTTTTAAAACCCAAATTCTTTAATAGCAGGTGAGGACATAATTTTGACCAGATGCCAGTTCTTCATAACTAACACTATAGCTTCTTTAGGAATGAAAGTATGTTGTCCCATACCTTCAAACTCATTAATCTTTGCTGAATTTTTTCCAGAACTTGCCCTCTGCCCACTCACACAGCTAAAAGATAGACAGCCCCTTTGCCAAGTAAATGACACTCTCAGTGCTCTGGAGTATGTGTCTGTTTGGACTTTGGTTTTGGCTTAGCAGTGAATTTCATGCAAGCCCCAGACACATTTTTAAGCAGACTCATTAACAGGCAGTACTAGAAGAGGAATTTGGAGGTTTGGAACTCAGTGATTTTTTTTTTCTTGTCCATACAGTGAAGAATTTCAGTGCTTGTTCAAAGCTGTTTCACTTTTTCAAAAGCTGAGCAGCCCAAACCCTCACATCTTCTGAAGTGAGTGGCACTCCCAGGTGTCCAAGAAGGTGGTTGTGAAAATCTGGTGCCTGCTGCTGCTCTCATGTGAGAATCCAAGCTGATCTTCCACAATAAAGCAGAGCTTTATTCTGGATAGAAGGTGGTTGCACAGATCCCAAGGCTTGCCCTCAGTGTCACATCTCCAAAGCCTCATCCACACCTTGCTGGGAGAGCAAAGCTGCTGCTTTCCTGCCAGCTTCCAAACAGGAGCAGTGCTTAAAAAACCTCCCAGACCAGAGATAATGCAGGCAAGGGGAGGAGATAGATGGAAAACTAGGAAAAAAACCAATCCTCCAATAGTCTCTTGTAAGTGGAGAGGATTTAAGGCAAACTGTGCTCCTTACAAAGGGGAGTGGGAGGAAGGAAAGGTGGCTGGTTTACAGCAGACACCTCCTTTCTGTGGGTGAAAGGAAGCATTCAATTGCCTTGTGGTGAAATGCTTTTGGCTCTGCACTGGGGTGGAGCCCAGGCACCCACACCCAGAGCCTGGGGCTGGCTGTGCACAAGTGCAGAATGATAAGGCACCTCCTGAGCACAGCAGCCTGCCAAGAGCTGTGTGAGCTCCAGAATCCATCAGTGTGACATCACTCTGCACCTCACAGGGCGTGGGCAGCAGGGCCTGCTGCTCCTGTGGGCCTCAGAGGGAGGGGATTGAGCACAGCCAGGGCTCCCAAACCATGAGCAGACCAGAGAGGAGCTCTCCCTGCTGCAGCTGACAGGGTCTGTGTGCTGGGTTATTGCTCTCAGTCACTCCTGGGACGGCCTCTCTCTGTAGCCTGCACAGAAATTGCCCCATAGCTGGGTACCAGGTGCCTCCTGCTCCTTGGTGTCCCCCATGGGTGTTTTGGGGCAATACTTGCATTCAATCTTATTTCCTCACCCAGTGCATCAGGTGCCTGTGGGAGGCAAGCACTGCTTGGCACAGAGGAGTTTGGAAAATACCAGATGGATTGACAAGAGTATTGACAAGAGCTGTTTGTTGCATTTTTTCCCCTCAGGATTCTCTCCTACAACAACCTGACCAGGCTGGATGAGGGAAGCCTGGCAGACCTGGGGGGGCTGCACGTGCTGAGGCTGAGCCACAATTCCATCAACCACATTGCAGAAGGAGCTTTCAGGGGACTCAAAAACCTCCGTGTCCTGTAAGTTGCTCTCAGCTTTTGTCAGACCACACCCATGTTTTCCCTCCACGGTTTGTGTTCTGCCACATGGTTCTGCTTTGAAGATGCTTTGGGTGCCCATGTCTGGCAGTTTCAGGTTCCTGAAGCCACCTCAGCTGACCAAAAATCCTTGAGGTCTCATTCCTGCAGCTAATAGCAGTATTTCTCTTGCTGCCACATTGATTTTAATTGAAATTCTTAGAAAAACTTGGTTTCTTTTGGGTCATTCTGCACTCAGAAGGAGCAGGGAATGATTCCTTCTACTGACAACACTGGAAATTTGAATATCCTCTTAAATGTGCTATTGATCACTTCTGTGTTATTTATTTTTTTAAAAACTGAATATTAATATAAAATTGTGAATAAATATAAAATCATGATTAAATATAAATTTATTATTATTATTATTATTATTATTGTAAGATGATGTTAAGAAAAAAAGCAATTGGAAAACAAAGAAATGTAGAGGTTGGGCTTGGCATCTCACTGTACCAGAAATGTAACAACGCATGAAGCTTTGTCCAGCCTTCAGTCCAGTCATAGAAATAAGAAGCTTTTGCAGGTGTCATGCAAGTAAACAGAAGTTTTTAATTCAGTTTGGCCCATGAAACATTCTGTTCTCTGATTTTCATGGGAAACACTGAAAAACCAAAAAATTGCAAGGGCAAAAGTTTCGTGTGCCCTAATACTGAATTACAGAAGTTATCCATCCAGTGCTGGCTGTGGCCATTTACCACAGACTTGTATTTTAAAACCACTGACACAATGAAATACCTGGAAATGTGATACTGGAAATGAGCTTACCTAGTCCAAATAGCAACTTGTAAGGTTTTAGGAGCAGTAGAGCCCATGAGACAAGTCAGTGTGGCCTCTTGTGGGGTGCACTTGTGTTGTATTTGTGTGACACCCAACAAGGGAAGGAAGGAATGATGAATTTGACTCCATGTTCTTAGAAGGCTAATTTATTATTTTATGATCTGTATTATATTAAAGAACACTGTACTAAACTGTACTAAAGAATAGAGAAAGGATACAGACAGAATGCTAAAAAGATAATAATGAAAACTTGTGACTCCTTCCAGAGTCCCGACACAGCTTGGCCATAATTGGCCATTGAGTCAAAACAATTCACATGAAACCAATGAAACAATTACCTGTTGGTAAAGAATATCTAAACACATTCTAAAGCAGCAAAACACAGGAGAAGCAATCAGATAATTATTGTTTTCCTCTTTCTCTGAGGCTTCTCAGCTTCCCAGGAGGAGAATTTTCAGAAATGTGATGATGACACAGTTGTAGCATTGTAGCATTGCACAGTGAGAGTTGTGTGAGACTGAAATACATCTGGGCTTGTCTTATGAGCATCAGGAGATGGGGGATGCAGTTCCATTGCTGTGTTCTGTCTCCGCACTGGAACCTGCAGGGCTGCTGGCTGCTCTCTCCTCTCCCTGGGAGCTGCAGGCTCAGCACCTTCATCTGGCACAGCACAGAGTTCTCACAGCCCTTGTGACAGCACCAGACACCTTCCCAGGCTGCTTGGGTTCAGCAAACTGATTTAGTTCTTCCTTCCAAAGGAAAAAGCCACACTTTGATACTTTAATTCCTCTTGAGAAGCCCATTGTGGCCTGAGTCATTAAAAGGAAATGGGAACAGAAAAATCTCCCCTCTTTACAGTACTTTTTTGAATCTTACTCTTTTCTTTATTGAAGTTCATAGTGAAGGAAGTGACTGGAAAGTGAGTTTGGGTTTTGTTTGCTTTTTTTAAACTTAAGCCAAAGCCTTTCAGGCCCTGGGCATTGAGAAGGGACCTCTCTGAGGCAGCTGTCAGGACCGGAACTAAAGGTTTCCAAAGAAAAATGGAGGGGAAGGGAAACTGCTCCTTCTCTTTGCTCTGCACTGAATGTGGAGCCTCTTTTATGTCCAGGGCAGAGCGGGGGGAGGTGGAGTGTGTGAGCGAGCTCTAATTTAATAAAGAGAAAGGCCCATTGGGTCCTGCACCTGGTGAAAAAGAGCTGAGCATGCTTTAATTATGGGCTATTGTTGGGGAGCCTTTGGTGGGTGTGAAACTGCTGAAATGTGGAGCTATTCAAATGGAGGTCAGGCCCGGAGACCTCTGAGCACAATGATTAACAAGGCTGCGAGCATTCAGGCTCAGCCAGCCAGAAAGAATAGGAAATTGGCAACAGGGGCTGGGAGAGGGGCTGGGATACAAAGAGAGCTGGGCCAAAATACCCCACTCTTTTTTTCTCCCTCTCTCTATTTTCACTCATTTGTTAAAAAGGTTTTTTATTCCTCCTTTCTAACACTAAACCTTTGAGTTGCCACTGGATGAACAAGCAATACCATTTTCTTTCCCTTTTTCAAGAAAGCACAATGTGTGGCAGTCAATTAATAAAAGTGTGCGTCAGGGCTCCTACAGGCTGTTCCCACTTGTCTGCCTCTGCCATGGGAAAGGCTTTGCTGCTCCAAAGACCAGTAGCCCGTGGTGAAACTGAAGAGGAGAAATGTCTGAGAAGGGATTTTCCCTTAAAAAAACAAACAGAACAAGGGACATGGGCTTGGCAAGCCTAAGGAAAATGTAGAAACTGAGCTCCAGGAGGATGGATTTGCTCCTGTCCCACTAGGATGGTGCTGGAAATGGCAGCACATCAAAGCATTGTCCTGGATCCATCTCTTTGGCCACCACAGCATCCTGTGTGCCCCCATTTTGTCCATGCCTTTGGCACAGAGCACCCCACAGATCACCCTGACACCCACAGTGATGCTGGCTGAGGCCAGGGCTCTCCAGGGATGTGAGATTCAGGTCTCAGGCTTTAGCCAGCTGAGAAACAGGAATTGTGGCTTTTGGCCATCTCCCTTCATATCTTTGGTTCACCCTAAAGCAGAGAAAGGAGCAAAGACTGAGGCAGCTGAGGGGAACCATTCCCATATTGAAACTGGGCTCTCTCTTAAATTTGTTTTCCCTTCCTGTGAGTTACTGTGTATTTGTGCTGCCCAGAAGCCACACTGTGCTGCCTGTGTCTGGAGTGTTGCAAAATGCAAGGGGACTTGGTTTTTCTTTATTTGGTCTTAATATTTTTTTATCTGGAAATGTTCTGATAATCATCTTCAAAAGGTGTCAAAGGAGTACCTGAGGGCTCAGGGGTTATCTGGATGGTGAAGTTTGCTTTGGTGCTGTGTTTTGCCAGGTTTTAAATCAGAGTGATGTAACAAAACCAACAAAGCCTATTTAGATTTTCTTTCTTTTTACTTAACATTGGAAATGATGAATTTCTATCTGTGTTGCTGGGTATTCATTGCTAGCTGGATTCAAAAGCTGGGAGGGAAGGATTTCTAAACAGTCTGTTCAAACAGCTTTTGTGGATCTCTGTGTTTGTTCTGTGTGCTTGTTTTTCTTCAGATCTCTTTGACTCTTGTAATTGATGGTCAATTTGAAAGCCAAAAGAAGCTAACACTGAAAAAGGAATTCTCTTGGGTTTTTTTCAAATGCTTATACAGAGTTAGGCTGGTGTAGTGATGCTGGCACTTTCCTTTGTTGAGTTTTCAAGTTCATTGCCAGAAAAAAGGCAGCTTTGTAGAAAATAATCTTCCTAAGATTCAGCTATAGACAAATACATACACTGGAATACCAAAAGTGATCTTATTTCATGGTATAGAATTTAAGGACAGCTGTTTCTTTCAGTTTAATTTTGGCACTTTATTTTAATTTTCCTCCTGTTTGGATGTGCAGAACTAGCAAAGAAACCTGCTTGGTAAAATGTAGCTGTCTCAGAGGATTTTAGGAGCAAGCTCTGTCTGGAATGCACCATTCCAGGGCAGGAGAAGTGATTGGTGCTGCTTTGCTGCAGGACTCTGCATTTTCTGGTAACTGTCAGGAGAAAATGGGAAGCCCTCATGTGGCTCAGTATTCTTTAATATAATATAGATGATAAAATAATAAATTAGCCTTCTAAAACATAGCTTCCTCCACTTGTTTGTAACAGTGACATTGGGACTGAGGTGCTGATTCTGAGCTCTCTCTTGTGCTCTTCCCAGGGAACTGGACCACAACGACATCTCAGGCACAATAGAAGATACCAATGGAGCCTTCACAGGCCTGGAAAACCTGAGCAAGCTGTGAGTATCCCTGGGCTTGGGTTCTGCAGGCCAGTTTTGATGTGTGCCTCTGTGGGGTTGGGTCTGTCCCTTTTTATGCAGTCTGCCTCACCTTGGAATGAGACAAAAATCAGCAGAAAATCTGAGCTGTGGCAGTTTTGCAGGCTCACTGCAAGAGTGCAAATGTGGGTTTTTAAGCAGGTATGAGGCAATCATTCCCTTTCTAAATGGTGAGCAGACAGTGCCACATACTGCAGTTCAGACACAGGGAGGAATTTAAGCTGTTTTCATGTATAAAACTCAGCACAACCATTCCTCACTCCCAAAAGCAAACAAGCAACAAAACCGACCCCTTGCAGTGTGCAGCCAGGCACTGATTGATGCAGCAAATAACAATAAACAGAAGAGAAAAATCTCCCCACTTCCTGCTGCAGCAGAGGGTTGAAACAGGATTCCTTTCTGTGGGATACTCTTTCTGAGAGTGATCTTTTGGGCTCAGTTCCATGTGCAGTGACAATAAAAGGCACCATGGGGCTCAGGCTCTTGAGGAGATAAAAAGGCTCCCGAGGCAAGCATGCGCCTTGCAAATGTTTATGGCTTGCTTGGCCTTGGCCAGGATTTTCACATTGCTCTCTGCAATCCCTGTCCCATTTGAAACAGGGGGAGATAAATCAGCCCTGTCAGAGGAGCCTCTGATGGCTTGTGACAAATCAAGAGTCTCTAATCATTACCTCTTGCCTTTGTTGAAGTTCCCAGTGCCCCCCCTGTGCCGCTGTCTGTGCTGCTGGCATGGCACAGCCAGAGGTGCAGTAAAAGCACCTCGATGCAGAGCAGATGGCTGCAATGAATCCTGGCAGGAGGAGGGACATTGTCACGCTCTCATCTGAGACTCCTGGGGCAGAGGGACAGGCAGGGGTTGTGGGGAGGCAGTGCTCAGAGGGCACAAATCTGCAATCACAGACAGAGAGGGCATTTCATTGCTGCTGAGGGGACCAAGCTGCAGCTGCAAGGAAAGTGGAGCAGAAGGCAGAGGAGGATTTAAGGACAGGGGGAGCCAGGCAGGGAAGCAGAGGCAGTGTGGGGGTGAGAGAGAAGTGAGTAAGAACTGCTGTGCATGCAGAGTCAGGGAATCTTCCCATGGCTGCCAGAAAAGAGGCAGAGGAGCAGATGTGGTGGGTAGAAGAGTTCTTGGCTGCCTGACTGAAGTGTTTGGTTTGTCTGAAGAAACCAGTGAGAGCATGTGAGCAGCTGGAAGAGTGATGGGAGCAGAGACTCTGTCCAGTGGGATTTGCAGGCTGTAAGGATTGTGAGTCTGTAGTGCTGCTTTGACAGGGAGAGAAGGAAAGGAGCAGAGAGAGCTGTACTGGTGGTGCATCCCTCCAACAGGGCCACAGGCATGGGAGCAAAAACAGTGGTTTAGGATATGTTAGAAATGCTGGGTGCAGAGAACAGGACAGTGGTGAAAAGTCCAAAGGAGACAGCATGGAAAGAAAGAGCTCAGCAGAAGGATGGCCTTGGAAAGCTGGAGCAGTGAGGCCTGATGAGCTGTGGGGGTCAGGCAGAGGCCAGGAGGAGGAAGGAGGGGAGCAGGACAGCCTGTGGGGTTTTGTGCTGGCAGCTCTGGGCACAGCAGCTATGGCTATCCTCTGGGAAATGCCCTGGCCTGTGTGATGTTCATCACCCAGCACAAGGAGCACCTTCAGAAAATGGAGCTTGGGCTGCTGTTAGCCAAGGATGCACTGAGGGCTTGTGCAAGTCTGAGGGAGTTTGGTTTATGTCTTTATTTCCTCTGTTGAGTGATGCCTGTCACTGCTCATGGACTCAGGCCAGCTCTGAGGCTGGCTGAGGGATCTGTGCAGGGAGGGCTTGTGCAGGGGATTGCAGCACATTTCTGAGCATGTGGAGCAGGTTGGTTTGGGGCAGGCAGGAGTGGTTTAATTACCTGCTGTGGGACAGACAGCTTGCTGGGATTGTTCACTGTGGGCCAGCATGTAAAGCTAAAAAACGCTTAGAACATAAAATTATTTAATTATTATTTATTTTTGAGACATTTTGAGAATACTTGTGATTGATCACTTCTAAAGGGATCTCCTCAGAACTCTTTAGCTTATCAGCACATAAATCCCAAACTAGTGATTTCTAAGGCTGAAGTGAGTATCAGGATTTTTTTGTAAATAAAAGATCAGCCCTTTCAGCAAACATTTCACTGTGTGATTTAGGGCCTGTGTTTAAACCGTCAGCCTCTTTAAATGCATTAGCATACAAAAAATAAATGGGCACTTCAGAGGAGACCTTCCAATGAATTAATAATCACCTCAGCTCTGTGGAGATTGCCTTAAAAGCCCTTCCCCTTTGATCTGGCACAGATTAGCCTCTGAAAGGATTTAGCACAGAGAGGGTTGTTCGCTGACATGAAGGTGTTAAACAGAGATGGAGAGGCCAGTCACTTTAGCCTGCCCTGAATTATATATGAACTCTCCAGGATGGAGAGCCCAGGCCTAAATTAAAATGTTGCTTGAAGAAAGAGGGAGTTGAGAAGCACTGGAGCATAAAAAGCACCGGTGGAATCACTGTGGAGCAGGGAGGTTCCTAATTATTCAAGCTGCTAAATGTTACCAGCTTTTTGATGGCTCACTCAGCGAGATCTTCCTGCAGGTGCAAAACTGGCTGGAGGAGAAAAGGCTGCAGTGAATTGTGTGCTTGGCATGTAATTACCCTGGTGCAGTCTCCAGGAGAGCTTATGCTGGGCTCTGCCCCTGGAGGAGGTTCAGGCCAGCAGTGGGATGGGTAATTGTGGCTGTGTTCTGCTGCCTTCACATTCCAGCCTTCACAGCCCTTTGATGGGGGCCTCTAGGTTCAAACTCTGGGATTTGAAGAGGCACTTAATTGAAATTAGTTGCAAAGAGTAATGAGTTTGCTGGGGCCTGACTTGTTATGTGTGTTTGGTATTTCTCATGTCCAGGCATTGAGCTGTGTGCACCCTTCACAAGTGCTGTAGCTGTGTATTCCCTTCCCCAGATGCACTCTTTATCTGTGCACAGATAACTAAACAGATAGCAGCAGTTTCCAATTTTCAAAGACCAAAATCCACTGAACAGTAATAGAAATCTGCAGCTATCAAACCCAAGCTCAGCATAATCTTTTCAGCAGCAGTTTCCCATCTAACTTCCATTAGAATCATAAAAGTTGGAAAAGGTCTTTAGGATCATCAAGTCCAACCATTAACCTAGCACCATCACCATGTCCTGAAGTGCCACATCCACATGTTTTTGAACAATTCCAAGGATGGTGACTCTGCCACTTCCCTGGGCAGTCTGTTCAATACTTACAACCCTTTCTCTGAAGAAATTTTTCCTAAAATCTAATCTAAACCTCCCCTGGCACAGCTTGAGGCCATTTCCTTCAGTCCTTACTTTATCCTCACCTTGTCCTTAAAGCACATTTATTGGGAATATGGCTGCAGAAATCAGTGTGTATGGATGCAGCCATTTGACCAGAGTTTACATATAGTAAATTATTTACTGTATTAATCATTCTAATGGATTTCTCAAAGCCTTCATTAATGCAGCATCCCTTTTACCAAATGATGGCACACATGATTGCACACATCCTTTGGTGCTGGGGGTATTTGAGACTGGGCTTTCCTGGAGCCAATATATAACCAAATTATCCTGACATTTGAAAAGTGCTTTGTGGAAAGCCTTGACAAGTTCTTGGAAATGTGTTTGCTCATGGAATGGCTGCACAAGCTCCATCTTGAACTCCTTTCCCTGGTCAGTGAGCAAGCAGTGGGGCCATCATAGCTGTAACTCTTTTTGGGGTGCAGAAATGGCTTTCACACCCCGTACTGAAGGGCAGCCTTTGAATGAAAACTCAAAACCAAATGCAGCACCAGATGAGCCCTTTTTCCACCTGAGGTGTGGGGATGGCTTGCCCTGGACACTATGTTGTGATAACAGAGGCACCTGGAGGATGAACCTTGGGGGAGCCTGGGGAAGGAAGCAGTTCCTAACTGATTACACTGGTTGATGTTTTATTAAAACAGGTGAGGGGACCATCCGTTTGGCACAAACCCTGGTCAATATTTATGGAGAGCTGTTGCTCTGGAGATGGCAGCTGGGCTGGGATCTCTCCAGCTGGGTGATAGCCCCCTCATGCCAGTGCTGATTCAGAGGAATGCCCTCTGGTCACAGATGCACACAAACCCATTCCTCAGCTGTGCACATTACCTGATCTGCCTTTTGCTCCTTGAAATTGTCCCTTGGCTATGATCTGTTGCATGGTATTGCTTTGCTGTCCTATTTAACAATGAGGAATGAGCAGTGCCTGCAGTCAGCTGCTGTGTGAGTGTGCAGCTCTGAGTGCTGATGGCTGCTAGGCCAAGCACCAGGGGATAAATCACCACTCTTCTTCCTGTCTGGGAAGAAGTCAGAAATGAAAAGTTTGTGGGGAGAAACCAATACCTTGTTAAGCTGTCACTGCACTTAATCCTGTCCGCAGCCAGCCTGTGAAGAACAGAGGGGACCTTCTGTTACTCAGCAAGCTGGTTCCCAAGCACAGGAGCAAACCTGCCTTTTTACATGATATGGCACATTCCCTTCTGTGCTGTCATCACTATTAAATTCAAATACAGATAAAAGGATTTAATTTCGGGAGCAGGAAAGCGAGTGTGCTTCAGCCCTCTTAATCTCTGTGCAGTTCAGATTTCCTGGGACTTACACTGAGTGTGTATATCAGATAAAGCCACACTAATTGTGTTCCTTTTTTTTTTTCTTTTTTTCTGCCCCCCTCTCCCCATTTTCTTTCTGTTTATCTGGCACTGAATGTTTGGAAACTGCAGAACTCTGTTTGGAAACAAGATCAAGTCGGTGGCCAAGAAAGCGTTCTCAGGGTTGGAGGCTCTGGAGCACCTGTGAGTAACCCACCATGCCTCAGAGTTTGGGAAGGGGGGTCTGCCAAAAGGAGTTGCTTGAGAAATCTGCTAGCAATTTAATAGTGTCTTTGTAAACTGAGAAGCCAGTCCATTTGTGGGGGCCACCTGCTTCCTTCTCATTATAAGTCCGCCTCAACTTTGGCCTTTTTTTGTGCCAGGAACAAAGTTATAGAACATATGGGAAATTTGCATGCTCCTAATTTTTTGAGAGTATCACCTTGACTTGCACATTACTGCTTTTTGCAGGCAGTTAGCAATGAAAAGGGGCTGGTGCAGGCACAGCACTCTCTCCTCCTTTGCCCCAACTCCCTCCTAAACCAGGCTCTGGCAGTGCCACTTGTTACAGATAACTGGGTTTGATGCATCCCCACTCAGCATCCCCATTCAGCACAACCCCCTTAGAGCCATTTGCAAGAAGTGAATTTTGGCTGCCTCTGTGTAATTTTTTTTCTGTGTCCCAAGGCTGATGACTCCAGCAGTGATTCATGAATAACCTCCTTTCTTGGATTAAGACAAGTTAAAGTATATGTGACTGTGCTCTACATGTTTTATTGGCTGTTGATTGTATGAAATGTTATGGCCATCAAGAGCACACTGAAAGGTTTGGGCTGCCTGACTGGGAGTACATTCCCAAATAAAGGTGCCCTTAATGCTCTACTGAGATTGTTCTCTTTAGGCAGTGCTCGTCTGCCCTACATGTCACTTAGTAAACTTCAGCCCTAAATATGACACTGTGCTTTTTCAGAGAACAAATTATTTTTTAATTAGCAATAGTTGTGAGGAAAGGCTTTAACCCCTTCCTTTGGAAATACTGGGATGTTTTTTTAAACCAAACAGTATCCTCTCCAAGTCATTTTCAAATAATTCCTCAGATGCTGCTTAGTGCAAGTGTTTGCTTTCTTTTATGTTTGCTGAAGGTCTAGCCTGGGGTACCACATTCCTGACTATCTTTGGTTATTGAGGGGGCTGAGGAATTTCTGAGCTATGGATGATGGAGGTAGCTCAGACTGAGAAGGTGCAGTGAGAGGATGGGGTAGGGAATGTCTTAGTGATTCAGTTAGGTGTAATTTTTGTTGGCTGGCTATTGTTCAGCAATGCTTTAATAATACAAAGGCGTTTTGAGGAACATTTCTATGTCAGTGCTGAAGACCTTATCAAGGAGCTACCAAACCACCTTTTACTGGAGTCATTGCTTAAATCAGTGTGAGAGGCTCTGTCCCAGCCATGGCATCTCCTCTGTTGACCCTGCCTGTGGTTGTGCCTGCAGGAACCTGGGGGACAACGCCATCCGCTCCATCCAAGCCGATGCCTTTGCCAGGATGAGGAGCCTGAAGCAGCTGTAAGTGATTGTCCTGCTCACACCCACCCAGGCAGGAGGGATCCTCCTGGCCCTGCACCTCAGCAGCAGCACTGCTGTTACCCACATTGCCATTCCTTCATTTCCCCCTCCCCTGCATCCTCCTCTGGGGGGTATATTTACACATCAGGAGCTGTCATTGCATGTAATAGTGAGTGAAATTAGATCATGGGGGCAGGTTCTTGCAGCAGGTTTGTGCCTGTGCAATTATCCATCTCCATTCAGGAAGTCCAGCCCTGCTCCTGCTAGCCAGCTCTCCTGCTCACAGCACCATGGATTTAATTCCCAGTGGCCCATGTGCTCCCTTGCTGTTCCTGTGTTTAGGGTTCACACACAGGACTGATACTGCAGTGATAAGCAGCATTTGAACTGCATCCACTTGTCATTCAGCCTTCTGGTGTAAAAATACAGATGTGTTATCAGAGCTGCTGCTTGTGCTCCAGCCTGGGGCTCTGCACTGTTATCAGACACTGTTTCCAGTCTTGCCTGGTTTCCTTTTCTCCTCTTCCCCATAAATATTTAATCCACTGTCAGTGTGTTGCTATGCCCCAGAGTAGTGCAGTTTCTGTGGAACACAAAATCATTTATTTGGTATTTGGGCAGGTACAGGTTCTTGCTCCTGACATTGGAAATGGGAATCAGATGGTCACTGCTGGCAGTGACACCTGATACCAGTGACTGGGAGTGAAGAAGATAAACACTGTGTGTCTGTTATGTGATTAAAAACTTTATCTTCTGCACTGGCACTTGAAACAAAATTGAGATGAAGGATTGATCTTATTAGGGAGAGAGAGAGAGATCCCAGATATTGTGAAGGAATGTTTATAAAAGGGAGAGGTTCAGATAGAGGACATTTACATGCAGAATGAATTGTGCTGAAGGATCTCCTGACCTGTCCCAAGTAGCCAGGAGGGTTTATGCCTTCATATGTGTATCTTTCTAGAACAGGAAAATGGACAGCTTTTAAAAATCAAATCCCTATATTCCCTCCCTCTCCAGTCAATTTTCCCTTTTTACCTTCCCTGCTCATTTCAGACTTCAGGATTTCCTGAGGTATTGGGTAGAAAATTAGCAGGAGATTCACATCTTGTAGTGCAGTGCTGGAGTTGGGATTCTGCTGTGCTCTTCATACCCTGCTCTTGCACAGCTTGTAGGATTGCAGGACAGGAGCTCTCTCTGGGGTATTTTCCAGTCTCTGAGGCATTCTCACATTCAATTCCAAGGATCAGAATGAGTTTTGCAAACCAGATCAAAGTATGAAAGCCCCGTTTGTGTAAATTTACAATTATTCACTGGCCTTAGAGCTATGCTGAGCCATAATTTGGCCCAGAATATTAAAAAGAGCCCACATTAATCCCAAAGCTCCCATTTTCTTTGCCCCTTTTTCACACCTCTTTTCTTAGATTGATCAGAGAATTACAGAATCCTACAATGGTGGGGTTGGAACTCAGGATGCTGAGAAATATTTATGTGTTTTGTTTTCCAGACTAGTTACTGTTCCTGTGGGGTTTACACAAATATCTTTGGTCTTTTCTCCTCTGCTGCTTCTTTTAATCAGTAAACACAACTCCAGGGTCACCTTGTGGAAGGCAGGGCCTCTCTGCTGACTGCTCTGCCATGGAGGGAACTCGAGGCCTTTCAGTGGGAGCTGGGTGTCCCCTCTCTCTCGGGTCAGCAGCCAAATGCTGAATTTGGTCCCCACCAAAGGCTCAAACCCCAGAGGGGCAGAGCAGGAGCTCATTGATGTGTCTTGTCTGTTCCTGGGGGTCACTCTGGGGGCTGGTTAATAATTACAAGGAGCTGCAGAGTGTCACTGCAGTGCAGGAGGGGGTTTCTCTAAATGTGTCATGCCTGTGACACCTTCAGTGCCTCCAGGACATCCCTGCAGTCCTTTTTCTTCCTTCCCCCCATGCTGAGGGGCAGGAGGAATGTGTTTAACATGAAAGGGCTGTGAGTTTCCCAGCCTTCCCTCCGTGCAGGACTGACAGCAGGCTGGTGTTGGTTCTGTTTCCCTGCAGGCACATTAACAGTGACAGCTTCCTCTGTGACTGCCAGCTCAAGTGGCTGCCCCAATGGCTGGTGGAGAAGGAGCTGCAGTCCTTCGTGGTGGCCACCTGTGCCCATCCTGAGTCACTGAAGAGCAAAAGCATTTTTGCCATCCAGCCAGAGAGTTTTGTGTGTGGTAAGTCTTGCCTGTGTGTTTTGAGGTTGTGTGAAGGGTAGGAGTCACTTGGGAAACATTTTCTTTGAGTACCAGCATGTTATTATGAGAGGGTTTCTGTTTTGTTTTGTTATTCAGTGGGATCAAAGGAAGCCCAAGCCTGCATTTAAAAAATTTGTCATTGGCTACAATTTATTTCCCACTAAAACCACACAGTGCATTGCTTGCATCCAGAGTATTCCTTACAGGGCTCCCTGAGTATTAAATCAAAAGGGACTAAGGGCTGTTCCACTTCCAGATGGGGCTGCACAGACACTTCCCCAGTCCTCTATTTGATAGTATCAAGCCTGCAGATGTAATTTTTTTCCTTCTGCAGTGTTCTGAAGGAAACAGAACACTGCAGAAGGAAAAAAATATTTGTGTTCTTCACCCATCTTTTAGTTTGTGTTCTTTACCCATCTCTTCTCCCTCTTGGAGACAACAAAGAGTTAAAAACAAACCCCAGAGGGGACTCCCTCCATCACAGCTGCTTCTTTGGGGCCAGTAAGGCCCACCCAAATACTGCAGCTCACTCTGCACCTGAGCTGTGGTTTCAAAGCAGATTTACTTAATACCAGCGCACATAAACATCTACTACCTTTCTCATAAAGAAATTTAAATGACCAGAAGAGGCCAAATCAGTGCTGCTCAGGCATCCAGGTTCTGGGGAAAAGAAAGGCCTGGTTTGGGAGCCAAACCCTGTGCAGTGGAGCCAACCAGTGAGGATCCTGGGTGGAGCTGCACATGGCTGTTGGAAGGAAAAATGAGCTTTTGCAAACAGTATTTAACTGAGCTGAATGCATGACTTGCACTGAACAGGGAGCAGGAGCTTTGTTCCAGGGTCCCTCCTGATCCCCCAGTGACACCCTCTGCCTAGGTGGCCTCTGTCTGAGCAGGCTGGGAGGGAGCCCTGCTGTGCTCCTCTGGAAGGAGAGATCCTGAAAGTTCCATCCCCACAGCAACATCACAAAGCAAAAGCAGCTTTGCTCCCCGCTGCCTGCCAAGTCCTCCAGGCACTAGTAGTCCTGGTTCCAGAGGCCTGGCTGTTTAATTAAACCTTAGTCAAATATTAAATTACACCATTTGTAGAAACCTAATAAATGAATCTGCTTGGAACCTTGCTAAAACCAACAGTCTTCAGGGCAGAGAGAGAGTGTGCAAAGCTTTCCACCCTGATTGGGTGACAGGCAAATACAGCTGCTTCTGCTTTGAGAGTCATGGAGTCCTTTAGGCTGGAAAAGACTTCTAAGATCTTTTAACTTTAACTTACTTACTGTTAACTTCCTACAGCCAAACACACCACTAAACCAGGGCCCTGAGTGCCACACTGACACATGATTTAAATACCTCCAGGGATGGTGACTCCACCACCTCCCTGGTCCCTGGGCAGCCTGTTCTGGTGCCTGACAGCCTTTTTGGGGAAGAAAGGTTTCCTATTAGCTAATCTAAACCTCTCCTGGCACAACTTGAGGCCATTGCCTGGGAGAAGAGACCAACCCCCACCTCACTAAAACCTCTTGTGAGTGATTTTCCCTGGAAGTGACACTTGCAGCCCTTTAAGTGCCCTCTCCCCTCCTACTTCATGCCAGTAGAGGTCTGGAGGTGAGGTTTTAAGTTCAGTTGAGCTCTTCATGCATGGATTGTACAAAGAAGGACAACCTGAATATGGTCTGAATATCTTCTTCAGAGCATAGTACCTTTCTCAGATTCACTTGGTGAAGGAGCTGGGTGTCTTGTTGGTGTCTGAGGTTACTCAGTGATCACGTCAGCCTACTGAAGGAACCAGAGGAACAACAGTCCCATGTAAACCAACAACTCAGTGGGGCTGTGTGTGGCACACCTGCTCTACAGAGCAGTCCTTATTTCTCATTTCACCTCCTGACTTGCTCCAGCCTCCCCTCAGAGCCCGGCACTGACTGTTTCTTGCTGCTCTTTCCTCCCAGACGATTTCCCCAAGCCCCAGATCATCATCCAGCCCGAGACGACGGTGGCTGTGCTGGGCAAGGACATCCGCTTCACCTGCCTGGCAGCCAGCAGCAGCAGCTCCCCCATGGTGTTTGCCTGGAAGAAGGACAACGAGATGCTGCACAACGCCGAGATCGAGAACTTCGCGCACGTGCGCGCCAAGGACGGGGAGGTGATGGAGTGCACCACCATCCTGCACCTGCGGCACGTCACCTTCGCGCACGAGGGCCGCTACCAGTGCGTCATCACCAACCACTTCGGCTCCACCTACTCCAACAAGGCCAGGCTCACCGTCAATGGTGAGTGGGAGCTGCTTCCTCCTCTTCTTCTCCTCGGCCTGAATTGTGGTACAATTCTGCTCTATTTGTGGGGCGCCCCGATGAAGGGAGGAATGAGGAATCTGACTCCATGTTCTTATTATTTTATGATGCTATAATCTATTAAAGAATGCTGTACTAAACTATACTAAAGAATACAGAAAGGATACTTACATAATGCTAAAAAGATAATAATGAAAACTCATGACTCTCCGTAGAGTCTCAACACAGCTTGACCCTGATGGGCCAGTGACCCAAAATAATTCACACCTGAATCCAATGAAACAATCACCTGTGGGTAAATAATCTCCAAACACGTTCCACACACGAGCAAAACACAGGAGAAGCAAATGAGATAAGAATTGTATCCCTTTTCTCTGAGGCTTCTCAGCTTCCCAGGAGAAAAATCCTGGGCGAAGGGATTTTTCCAGAGACAGTTCCTTGCTCCCGAGGGTCCGTTCCTGATGGTGAGCTCTTAACCTCTGCACAGCAGCTGTTTGTATCTCAGTGGATGCTGGGAAATGCCCTGTGAGGAGCACACACCATTTTGTGTTGGATGCCATCCAGCCAAGCACTTCAGCATGCATGTTTTTAGCGGCTTGAGCTTCTGCTCTTTGGCTGCTCAGGTAGATTCTTTGCCCAATGAAAATGAAAATATAAAAGGGTGCAAAGAAGAGGGATGTAGCAGTTGGAAATTCTCTGTAGGAGAGATAAGAGATTTTTTTTCCTCAGGTTTTCACAGAAGAAAATTAGTTTTGATTCCAGCTCTAATGATCTGAGTTGAAGGTGTCATGGACTCTGCAGACAGGTGTGTTCTCTAGAAACAAGGGGTCAGTCCCCAGCAGTTCAGAGCCATCCTCCTGCCTGTGGGTAACTGCCACCTTAATCCCTCTGGGGAAAGGAAAACAGAACCACCCAGAAGACATTATTTCCCCACAGAATCACTCATGCCCTTTTCTTGTTTTTCCTCTATCAGTTCTGCCATTGTTTATCAAAACCCCTCACGACATCATGAGCCGGATGGGCACAACGGCGCGGCTGGAGTGTGCTGTAGCCGTGATATTTTCTGAAAAAGCCTTTCTTTAGGATTTTTTCTCCTGAGAAGCCTCAGGAACAACATGTAAACAATGATTATCTGCTGTTATGGAATGCAACAGGTAGATCTTTGACGGGCCCATGTTAGTTGTTTCTAATTAATGGCCAGTCACAGTTAGCTGGCTCAGACTTTCTGTCTGAGACCCAAACTTTTGTTATCATTCTTCTTCTTTTTCTATTCTTAGCTTACCTTGTGATGAAATATTTTCTTCTATTCTTTTAGTATAGTTTTAATATAATATATATAATAAAATAATAAATCAGCCTTCTGAAACATGGAGTCAGATCCTCATCTCTTTCCTCATCCTAAGACCCCTGCGAACACTATCACAGTGCACGGCTGAGGGCCACCTTAATCCCTCTGTGGGAAGGAAAACAGAACCACCCAGACGATGATGTTTCCCCACAGAATCACTCACAGCCTTTTTTTGCTTTTCCTCTATCAGTGCTTCCATCATTTATCAAGACTCCCCATAACATCATGAGCCAGATGGGCAGGACGGCATGGCTGGAGTGAGCGGCCAAGGGCCACCTTAATCCTTCTGTGGGAACAAAAACAGAACCACCCAGAAGATGACGTTTCCCCCACAGAACCACTCACACTCATTTCTTGTTTTTCCTTTATCAGTTCTGCCATCATTTATCAAGACCCCCCACGACATCACGAGCCGGACGGGCACGACGGCGCGGCTGGAGTGCGCGGCCGAGGGCCACCCCGCGCCGCAGATCGCCTGGCAGAAGGACGGCGGCACCGACTTCCCCGCGGCCCGCGAGCGCCGCATGCACGTCATGCCCGACGACGACGTCTTCTTCATCACCGACGTCAAGGTGGAGGACATGGGCGTCTACAGCTGCACGGCTCAGAACTCGGCGGGCTCCGTGCTGGCCAACGCCACCCTCACCGTGCTGGGTAGGGATGCCTTTGGGCTTTTGTGTGTTCGTAATTTTTTCATGTGGTTGTAATCCGGCAGTTCTTTTACTGTGTGGCTCTAAACTCCATATAGAGTGTTACTGTTCTTCCATTTTGGTCAGACAGAGCAATTCCTCTCTAGGCCTGAATCAAGGACACATCACTGTCTCAGGCCCTGAGAGATGGAGAGAAAAGTCAGTTGGGGGGGAAGTAAACTTGGGGTAAATTACTTCATTACCTGAAGCTGTAATTGGAAGATTAATCCCCAACACGCAAATGGACCAAACTGATAAAAGTGTGAAAACCTGTGACCCATCATCCATTTTTGGGTGTTGTCCCTGGATGCGCTTCATCTGCCCTAAATGAACCTGAAGGCCCTTCAATGAATATAACTGCTTTTATTCCCTTAATTCTGTCTGGCCTCTGTTTTTAGGTGGTCCCAAAAAGGCATCACCAGTGCCCCAGGAGGCCGAGTGCAAGTGGGAACAGGGATGGATGGCCATTCAAGCTCTTTACCAGTTGCAGATAAAAGAGAGATAGAGTCAAATGGTCTGCTTAGTCTTGTTTCCTTCTTTCACACTGTAGTTCACTAATGAAAAATATCTGTAAAGTAAGAGAAGGAGCTGTAAGTTGCATCTCCTCTTGTGCCAAAGGAAGCCCCCCAACCAGCCTATTTCCTGTCTGGGAAAATGACTTCAAAAGGAAATTGCACTTCATCTCTCTTGCTCTGTGAAATAATTCACATTTCAGCTGTTGGTGTATGTCCTCAGAAGTTTCTTGTTGGGAAAAACTTAACACCAGTTGGTTGTGGGAAGTGAAAGCTTGGCTGTGGTTGTTAGATCTGTTGTGGTGTGTTGTGTCTGCTGTATTCCTGAGCATGTGCTTGCTTCATGCCTTGCTGTGTCTGCAGGAACATGAGGAACTTTCAGTGCTGTTAAATCTGACAGGGATTTTAGGGATAGTTGTTACACCATTCTTGGGGAAGATGAGACAGGAAAGCCTTATAAATATGATTGTTTGGCAAAAGATTTTGAGAATATAGAAACTATAAGTGAGATTGAAATGAAAGCAAGCTTTGAGATACTTCGTATGGCTGGCTGAAGGTAATCCCCTTTTGATGGAACAACACCCTCTGCTTGCAGACAGCTCCAAGGGTCAGAGCAGACCCTACTAACTTGGCGGAAGGGGTCCGAAGAGGAGTTTATAGGGTTTAAAATGTAACACAGTATGGTAGTGCAATGATTCTTATAGGCTGTATGTAAATGTTGTAGGATTTGTATCTTGTACTAGATTGGTTAGTGAGAATTAGAATATTCAACACAGAAGATTTATGGTATTGTAACAGCAACCTCACTCTCTTACCATTTTTACTCCCTCTCTCATGCTCTCTACCCCGCTCTTCTCTCGGGCCTGCTCTGAGCTGTGGCTGGCAGCTCCCAGCAGGTCCCTGCACCAGGCCCTTTGCGATAAACCCCAAGTTCCAAGGCCTGCCTTCAGAGATCTCTCATCTCCATCTGTCCTGCCCGTCCTACCCCCATCACTCCTACACACCATCCCTAAAAATCAGTTTCTGTGCTTGTCCTCCCACAGAGACACCATCCCTGCTCCATCCCCTGGAAGACCACGTGGTGTCCGTCGGCGAGACCGTGGCTCTCCAGTGCAAAGCCACGGGCAGCCCCCCGCCCCGCATCACCTGGCTGAAAGGTGACCAGCCCCTGGTGGTGACAGAAAGGCACCACTTCACCTCGGGCAACCAGCTGCTGATCGTCAGGAACGTGGTGCTGGAGGACGCAGGGAAGTACACGTGTGAGATGTCCAACACGCTGGGCACGGAGCGCGCGCACAGCCACGTCAGCATCCTGCAGGCGCTGGGCTGCCGCAAGGACCGCACCACCGTGGGCATCATCACCATCGCCGTGGTCTGCAGCATCGTGCTCACCTCCCTCGTCTGGGTCTGCATCATCTACCAGACCAGGAAGAAGAGTGAGGAGTACAGTGTCACCAACACAGGTAGCTGCAGTGTCCTCAGGTCCCCTCTAACCTGGCAGAGATCCCACCGAGGCTGAGCCAGCTCGACAGGGAGCCCCACAGTCCCCTGGAACTGCAGCTTCTCCTGGCTCCCAGGGCTGGAACCAGCTCCCACTTGCTGCTGAAGCATGTTCAGGGCTGCATTTCTCCCCTTGGCTTGCTCTTCAGGAAGGTCTTTTCCACTTGGCTGTTGTTCCAGCTGTTGCTTTGCTACTTTGGCTTTCCATGACCATAGATGATAACTTTTGAGGCAGTCTGAATGATGTTCGTGATGCTGGGAACCTGTCTTGGTTGTTGGAAATCTGTATTTTCAAGTCAAATCTTGAAAAAGTAGGCTTTGAAGCTGGAATCCCTTTTTCCATGTTGGCTATAACAGATACCCCCCTTGATGATGGAGGTATCTGTTACTTTTTAGAGGAAGAATTAGCATTTATTGCTTTCTTATGATATTCAGAGGGGATAATTTGGTGCTGAAATAAGTGTTGCAGTGAGAATAAAATCTCCTGCCCTCCTTATGCAGCCTCTGAACAAAACAGAAGTAAGGAAGAACCAGCCTGAGAATTTCCCAGCCTGCTTGGAATTTCCAGCCTTCCTACATTATGCTTAGCTTTAGATAGAGTACAAAAGGATTTTTAAAGACATGGGCTAGATAGGAAGTCTTGGATAGCCTATTAGCAGTGTGATGTATTAGTGGGATTCTTTTATAACTCCTTTTTTTTGTCCTCAAAATCCAGGGGTTTGTGCCTGATATAATTGAGTTTCACTTGGTTTTGTGTGGCAAAGGGAAACTGAAATTGCCTGATAGAAAATGGAGAAAGCCAAGAGGCTTAAGACTTATTTCCTGCTTAAGAGAATCAAACACCCTGTTCTGCAGAATGCTTTTACTCCTGACTTCAGAAGGCAGAAGTAAAAGTCAAAGGACAGACTGAATTTCAGGGGAAAGAGAAGGATTTACTTATTCTGAATAAATAGTTCTACTCCACCTACTATGTACTGACCATGCCACATGCAAACACTCAAAGTGCCTTTATCAGCACTCTCTCCCACAGCTTTAAGCTTTGAAAAATCAGGAATGGGGCTTCTGAGGGGAAGGGAGTATTTAGGCAGTTCAGTTACTAGTGCACCTACAGAAAACAACTGGTTCTAGATCAGGTCCCAAATGCCCCTTGAAAATGTGAATTTCCTTTGAAAAATCCTGCTGGGAGCTGACTTTTCCCTTCTGCCATTGCTCCAGATGAGACTATAGTGCCTCCTGATGTGCCAAGCTACTTGTCCTCCCAGGGGACCCTCTCGGAGCGCCAGGACGTGGCCATTGGCGTGGACACCCAGCAGCCCAACGGGCACATCGACAGCAATGGTGAGCTCTGCTTTCATTGTTCTGCAGTGCTGCCTCTGAACTTGACAGGGGAGGTAGAAATCTCAGCCCAGAGTACTTCTGTGTTTGTGTTTGTTCTGAGTTATCTGAGAGATCTTTATAAAGTAACTCCTGCATTTATGCAGAGCAAGGATCTGTGTTTGACTTCACAGAGCTCTCCTCTCCCAGGAGTAAGTGTTCCTACAAGCTGACTGCTTCAGAAACTGCTCAGTCAGGCCCTAAGGACTGGTTTTTGCTAATTTTGGATTCTGTTTTTGGCAGCAGAGTTACCCACAGTCATACTAGAAAATGCATTAACATTGCCTGTCCCTGCCTCCAGGCTTTGAAATTAAATGTTGGGGTTTTACACTATTTAAACACAGCACATTAGGAAGGAGAAGTTGAGAGTTCTGAACAAAGATCCTTGTGAGATTGTGCAGCATTTACTCTGTTAAATGTTTGCTGAAAATTATCTTTTATCTCTATTTTTCTTCCCTTTTCCAGTGTAAGTAATACCAACAAGTCATTTAACCGTGAGCAGATGGCTGTGATCTTTACCCAGATGGTTTGTTTGTTACAGGGATGTGTCAGGCTGATGCTGGAAGGTGTCCAGATGTTGAAGCTCCTGCTGTAGGTTGTAGGCAGCCCAAGCTGTGTATCAGCTATAACAAAGACACTTGGAAAACTGAGGACATGGCCGATGGAATGCTTGTTCCAGATAAGACAGGTACAAAACCCATTAATCTGGGAAGGCATTTCGTGTTTGTACAGATCACAAAACCCTCCAAGTCAGACAGCATTAACACAAAAAATTGTTACCTTCAGAGAAAAAAAAGCTCAGAATGATTCTCAGGTGCAAGCACAGAAAGTTTACTTTCTCCTGCTTGCTTTGATTCTCTCTCAAGCTCGGATAGTTGGAATTTGAGCAACTGTCAGAGACACAGTAAGGCTCCCAGTTGCCATTCTGTGCAGCTGGCTGATGGGAATTTTGATTTGAAATATTCTTAAATTATGAGAGCACTTTCAAAACTGAAAGTGTTAAATTTTTTCATGCTCTTTTAAAAGGGCTGTTGACTTCAAAGCTCAGCTTTTTAATTTATTTTCAAAATTTAAAGGTTGTTTTGGGCACTATACCTGCCTCTGCTCTTTGCCAATTTCTGTGGTGTTCCACTCATACTTTTCTATTTTTAGGATGTGCTTTCTGTTCTCATACTGCATTGTAAAAGCCACAGAAAGTCAGCCAATGAAACAAATTTTCTCTCTAGGAGAAACTAATGTAAAGTTTAATAATGGAAAGTTGTTGAGTGCACTAAGGAAATTAACTTTCAGCATTTAGAAACTCGTTGCTGCTTTGACTTCTGCTCATCTGTTGATACCACTAGCAGTAATAACATATCCTGAGATAACAGTGCAAGCTGATGCTGCTCCCTGTAAAGCACAGGAAATAAGAATATTAAATTTAAGATAATTATTAATTAAGAATTATTTAATTCTTAATAATTCTTATATTAAAAATAAGAAAGATAACTTGGTATTTTAACACAGCTACAGTAAAGTTCCACTTTGCACTTCTACCCTGATTAGAAAGGAAAAGGAAATAAATGCATAGTTTATTTAAAAAAAAAAAGAAAGTTACAAGTACTTTGGAGTGCAAATGAATCCCTAACTAACTAAAGCTGTTAATTGGCACTACCTTGAGTGATGGTGGGTGTGTAATAGCGCTGTGTAAGACCATGAAGCGTCCACGTTATTTAGTGAGAGATTCCCCCAGTGAACTGCACAGAACTGCCCTTTCCTTCCATGATCTGTGTGCTCCAGTGCTGACCACTTCCAGCTGCTCCTCTCACCCTGCTGATTTTCCCTTCCTCCCCCAAGGCCACGGGCTGCCCGTGGTGTGCACGGAGTGCAGCGGCAGCACGGACAGCGACAGCGTCCACCCCTACCCCAAGGACTGCCAGGGCCTAAAGACTGTGGAGAACACCCACCCCAATGCACTGAGCAGCAGGGAGCACCAGAGGAAGAGGGGTGCAGGCACCAGCCTTCTTCATGCCCAGCCCTGCAATGGCATTGCCAGTGGCAGGAGGGTGGAGACAGACGGGACCCTGTACCCCAGCAACCACGACAGGATACGGCCGGAGGGCGCGCACGGTGCGTCCTTCCTTCCTGGGGTCACCTCTGATCCCCAGGGCCACCACAGGGCTGGAGCACAGCCCCAGTGCTCCCCTCAGCCTGGGGATGGCACTGGTGGGGTTGGGTTGGGCAGAGGATAGAATTGTTAAGGTTGGGGCCAATGGAGGGTGGGAGTGCTTGGCAGCTGAGTGTCACCTAACCGTGCTGCTCCTTTGGGCTTTTGCAGGCTCTTCACAAGCAGCAGCAAAGCCTTCAGAGCTTAACAACCTTAATTTGGTGAGAGCTTCGCCTGCAGGAGGGTCATTAAAGCAACTGAACGTGCTTCCTGAAATATCCCCAGCACTACTGGATCTGCAGGGGGAAGCAGAGGTGGAGCAGGCTCTCCTGCCCAGCAGCAGCACAGCCCAACCCCACGACTCCACTCACGAGCCCAAGCTGCCCAGCAGATCTCTGGACTGAGAGCACAGACTGACTGCCACGTGCAAATTAACAAACACACTATTACTTTTTTTAAATTTTTTTTTTTTTTGCACAGAGTATATAGGCTACTTACTTCTACCTCGAATCTTGAACTGATGGCCTGGCAAAGGCAACCAACTGAGGTATGAGAAACAAGCTTGTATGGGGAACAAACTCCTGTTCGAGCGTCATCTGATTGTACATAGTTTAAAACTTCCCTGAGAAGTATGAAGTGTTCAAAAGTCAACTTGCATATGAAGCACATAAATGCAAGGGATTATTGTGTAAAGAGAAAAAGTATTTGATACAAGTGTAAATAAGAGTTTTCATATATAAATATATATATATTAAAAAAATATATATATCTTTTACAGAGGCTATTTTAATCTTTAGTGCATGGAAAACTGAGTGAAATTTTACAATTTTGGCAATATTGTTTTCAGTATCAGGTTGCTGTTAAACTTTGTGAGAGAAATAATTCTGGTGCCTTAAATGCATAAACAGAACTTTTAAAAGCCAGACTGTTCCAAAGGGATTGTCCTCTTTTCAGTGGAAGTTCCTTTACACCATGTACACTGGGGTTGGGGCAATCCCAGGTACTGGTTGGGTGGAAAAGTGACCAGAACAGCCCTGTGGAGAGGGATTTGGGGTGTTGGTGGATCAGAGGCTGGACATGCCCTGCCTGTGGGTGCTCACAGCCCAGAAATCCAACCTGGCCTGCATCCAGAGCATTGTGGGCAGCAGATTCTCCTCTGCTCTAGTCAGGTGAGGCTCCACCTGGGGTTCTGCACACACTTCTGGTGCCCTAGATTTAAGGAGTAATGAGTTCAAACTGAAAAAGGGGAAATTTAGGTTAGATACAGAAGAAATTGAAATTCTTCCCTGTGAAGGTGGTGAGGCACGAGTACAGGTTGCCAGAGAAGCTGCAGATGTCCCATCCCTGCAGGTGTGCAGGCTGGATGCACCTCCGAGCAACCTGGATTAAGGAAAGCTCTCCCTGCCCATGGCAGAGGGCTGGAACAAGATCATCTTTAAGGTCAGGCCAGGCTGCATAGATGGGCTAAATCCAACAACGTAAAATTGAACAACTCCAGGTGCTGGGTTCTACACTTTGGCAACAACAACCCCTGCAGTGTTACAGGCTGGCACAGAGTGGCTGGACAGTGCCAGATTTCAGAAAGGGACCTGGCGGCACTGGTTGAGACCTGACTGAACATGAGCCAGCAGGAGCAGGGAGGTCATTCTGCCCCTGTTCTCTGCACTGGTGAGGCCACACCTGGAGTGCTGTGTCCAGTTTTGGCCCCTCAGTTTGGGAAGGACGTTGAGATGCTTGAGCGCATCCAGAGGAGAGCAACAAGGCTGGTGAAGGGCTTGGAACACAAACTCTGTGAGGAACACCTGAGGGAGCTGGGGGTGTTCAGCCTGGAGAAAAGGAGGCTCAGGAGTGCCCTCATCACTCTCTACAACTCCTGAAATGTGGCTGGAGTCAGGTGGGGTCAGGCTCTTCTCTTAGGCAACCACTGACAGAATTAGAGGATACAGCCTTAAGCTGTGCCAGGGGAAGTTTAGGCTGGACATTAGGAAAAAAATCATCACAGAAAGTGACTGGACATTGGAATGGGCTGCCCAGGGAGATGGTGGAGTCACCATGCCTGGATGTGTTTAAAAAAAGGCTGGATCTGGCACTTAGCCATGGTTTAGATGATAAGATGATGTTAGGTCATAGGTTGGACTTGATCATCATTCCAGCCTAGTTAATCCTGTGATTCTGTCCCTTCCAACCCAAGACTTTCTGTGATTCAATTGGATTACTTAGCATAAATTTCCCTCCCCTTGGAAATTTATTGTACTTAACACATTTAATAACAGAGCTCTTCAATTGTGTCAAATGAAATTTATAAAGAAAAAAAGCAGCGAGCAATTACATGGCAACCTGATATTTTCCTGTTGGTGGAAGAACTTGAATTCCATTATTTTTCAAAACTTCATAAAAATTAGTATTCGAACTGTGACTGTGTGAGACTTTAGAGTGGACCACACAGGAGGCACTAAATAACTCTTCAACAGTGCAGAGCCCCAAAACAACCAGAGGAAAAGGCTGTTTTGACTGGGAAGAAGTTGTTACCAAAATAAATAACTTGTGCAGTAAACCAGGGGTGGTCTCACAACAGTGCACCTCTCAAACACATCATCACAGAGGTTTTACCTGCCATGTGTGCACACTCTGAGCACCACAGCCCTCACCACAGGCCGTTCCCCTCCCAAAGGGCTCCACCTCTACCTGTTTGAGGTGTGTGCAGCAATCCAGCCTTGCCAGCTTAGAATAAATAACCTGTGCCAGTGTAATGCATTTTCACACCCAAACCCCACATCTGTTCTGTGGGGGTTTGAAACCATAGAGCTGTTTTGACAACAAAACTAAACTGTACTCCTGAGGGGACAGCTGTATCACTAATTCATCCAATACTTTTTTTTCCCTGCAACACAATATTACACTTTGTAGTTGAACAGCCAGACTCTCTGTATGAAAACATCACTTTCCAGTGAGTTATGCTGCCTTGTGTAGCAATTCTGGGCTAGTTAGAAATACATTTATTTTATAAGGAAAACTGTGGATTCATGGTTGAACAGACTTTTATATGAAAATATCCCAAACGTTTTTATGTGGTTTTTTAAGTTCATCCATTAATGGGGGGGAGAATATAAAGAAATGCCCACCTCAGTCAAACAGATCTTTGTCACTTCTGACTTCACAATGACGCTTTTTATTTATAGGAAGGTTGCTTTCTGTTGGTGTTTGTTGGTACCTGTGAATGGAGGACTCCCAGTTCTTTGTGATTTGAGTTGTTCTGCTAACATGAGGTTGCTAACTCTGGTGATGACTACTTGGGGGCAGGTTTATCATGGGTGGGAGGGGGGTGCTGTTACCTTTTTCCTTAGGAGCAACTCAAATACCAGTTCCAGTGAGGCTGAGTCTGGGAATCCACCTTTGCCAGGACTGTGGTTCAGAACAAGCAGCAGAGACAAGGGCAGAAACACTTCATGGTCACTTTATCTCCATCACTGAGGGACCTGTCCCAGTGCTGCTGCACCTGGGGGGTTTCAGGCAGTGAAAGCTGCAAGCTGCCCTTGATTTATCACAAGCTGGTCCTGCCCAGCCTTATCTCCTGTAAGGGAAGGACCTGGGGGTCAGGGGGAGCAGCAGCTGCCCCTGCATGAAGCCAGGCATAATTCACCAGTACCTGTCTGTCCCAGTCCCTGACTATTGACACGTTTGCACTTTGAGACAGGTGGCGAATTATGTTGAGTGCCAAGTTTATTCAGAGCAGAGGAAATGGATGTTAGAAAATTATAAACTGAGCAGAGTTTTCCCTTTGCTGAAGGGAGAAGTGCTCCAGAACCAACTCATGGAACCAGGGACGTGGGGGAGATGGAAATGATTCAATGGGCTCGTTTTGCTGGCAGGAATGTCATCACCAGTGCAGATACAAAAGCGTATTTGCCATGTTAACATTGAAAATAATGGTTCTGAATAAAGTTAACTGCCTAATGTTATGACTTCCACTAAATATGTGAATTTGCTGCTTCTAAGAGGCAATGTGAAAGAGGAAGTATTACTTTTGTGTACAAATTTATTTATTTATTAGAGAATTTGGTACAATGTTGTACATTGAAAAACATGTAAGATATTGAAGTGTCTAACAAATGGCATTGAAGTGTCTTTAATAAAGGTTCATTTATAATATTACAGCTGATCTGTTGAGAGTGAGCTTTTGGGAGTTTCAGTTGGAAACCAAATAAAATTCTAATCCATTGCTATATCTCTTTCCTGTCTTTCTGTCATGACAATGGAGATTAACTGCCAAAGTACCTGCTGTTGAAATGGGGCCATGAGCTCGTGGGGAACAGAGTGAGGCTCTGACAGCCTGGCACGTGGATGAGGTGGAATTTGGGGCTGGATGGAAAAGTACAATACAGAACTTGTAAGAAACACATTTCCAATATATCAGCTTTTTTTTTGTAGGCAAGTCCTCCTGTTTTGACAGTGAGAACAGAACAGATGAGGGGTGTGTGTGTGTGCGCAATAAAAACAGGGCCAGGACAGCACCAGACCCAGCTGCAGTTGTGAACACCTCTGGTGTTCCCAAACCCCAACCCCACCCTGGGTGGAAATTCCAGAGGTAGCTTTGGAGATAAGCCTGAATTCCTGCTTTAACTAAAAATCTTAGCTTCTGTAAATTTTTTAAAAATTAAAATTAATTCCCCCTTGAAATTATCACTTTGGGTATAAAGCAGACTGTCTGAGAATACTCAAAGTTCCTTAACACATCTAGGAGTTAAATTTTTTTAAAACTGAGAGAGGTTTTAAGAGGCTGGTGCCTGGTGTAAAATTTAAGTTGTTCTCCCACTTTATCCTAGTAATGGGCTACATTAAATTTTGGTAAACTTGAAATAAAACATTGCTAAAACTTGAGGCAAACAGTCATAGGGGAACCCATGCATTTTTTGGTCTATTTTTTCTCCCTGCAGTCCCAAAACTAAAAATGTCCTTTTCATCCATATTAGGCAAAGTGGTGCATGCAGAACAGCCCTGGCCACCTGCTGGGGCTGTCAGTGTCCTGCTGCCATTCCCAGGTACCTCTGGCCTTTGGTGCAGAGCTGCCCCACTGGCACACAGGAAGGGGAATCACTTTTTGGCTGGGTTTTAGTTGGGGTTTTTAATTTTAATTTTTAAAAAAAGTGATGACAAAAACTGATTCTGCAATATTAAATAAAAACAACAAAAAATGCCCTGTTTGGACCCAATGACATAAAGATGATTATTTACAGCTCAAGTAATTAAATGCATCAACTGCAGTGCTAACCCCCTCACCATGTTTAAAGAGCTTCAACAGGAAATGTGATAGATTTTTGAGACAGACTAATAAATATCCCTCCTTTCCCAGCCCCTAAAATTGAATGTGGTACATGTATTTATAGAATGTCATAGAAGAGACAGCCTCAAAGTGGCAGGAAGCACAGCTACACCAAGCCATGCTAATGAGCAGCATTACCAACCAGCCAATACAGGACTTGGCTGAATTCCCCATTTTAATTGAAGATTATTTTTAAGAATTATGTCTTTTGTTCTGCATGTTTTACTTGTCTGCCAATTATTTTCTAAGTTTTGGCCTCTGGAAAGTCTTACTACTCTGTCATGGATAGCAGTATATGTATCTATAATACTGCTAATATGTTTTCTTATATTATATAAATATATATTTATATAATATATGCATTATATATAATATATATCATATATATATTATACAATAGTAGCTATTATATATAATAATACATAATATATATAATAATATATAATATACATTATATTTAATATAATGTATAGTATATTATATATTATATATATAATATAGTATATAATATATATATGTATATATATTTTTTTATTATATAATATAAATATATATTATATATATTTATGTATAATAAGACATCCAGCCTGTGCTGTAGGCACTGGGCAGGGGCTCTGCTGTCACTGCTGTCACTGCTGTCAGGACACTGACCTGGTCTGGTGTTTGTTCTCCCTCTGCATCAGCAGAACTCTGATGTTCTCCCTCCCTGCCCTCCCAGGTTTCCATCCCAGCACTTCCATCCTCCTGCAGCTTCAGGGATGAAGCCCAAAAGAAGGCAGAGCTCCGTGCCTTTGCACAAGCACAGCTGTAAAATAATACAAGCCTGTGCTTTTACTGCAGAAATATGAGTGTGATTAATAAAGCTGCACTGGCTCCCACACAGGAATGCTTGCTGAGCACCTGTAGGTATAAACAGGAATATAAACTTCCACAAATACAGCTCGGATCAGAAACAAATGGATGATTGTCTGTGACAAAGAGCTCTCCCAGGCCAGGATCCTTTCGGTGCTGTTGGCTGTAACTCTATCAGCCCCTTCCCCTCCCCTGTTACGAGGCAGGTGCCACTGAATGATGAAAACTTGCTTTATTTCAGCCTCCCCACTCAGCCCCCAAGCCAGAGCTTTCCAAAACACTTTCCCTGCAGGAGTTCTAATAATGCCTTTTGCAGCCACCGTAATTAGCTGTTTACCCCCCAAACATCACTTTTTTTTGGCACAACTCTCCCAAATTACCTCACCCACTTTCCATGCAGGAGAATTTCACGTTTGGGAAAGTGGATTATTGGAGGATTTACTTCTCTCGAGCAGGGAGAGTGGCTCTCAGCCTGCGGGACAGCTGCTGGGAGGGCTGCGGGAGGAAGGCTCCGCTCCGGCTCCTCCTCCTCCTCGGGCTGGCTCACAGCAGCAGCTGCCGAGTCTTCTCGTATGTCCCCAGGAAGATGAAGCCTCCCAGGCTGATGGCTGCCATCCGTGGGACAACACCTGCGAACAAGCTGAAGGCAGAGGGAAGGAGCTTTGAGAGAGGAGCGGATGCAGGGGCTGCTTCGGGAAGCAGAGCCAAGAACAACTCTCCCTTGCTGGTTTCCTAAATCCCACCCCACTACTCATGCAGGGATCTGTCTGGGCTTCCCTAACACAGCTTGTGGTTTTTAACCCCTCTCCAGACTCCTCGGGTGCAGGAGGACAAGGCAGAGGCCATTGTGGACCACTGGGATGGGGAGTTGGGGCACATGGACACAAAGAGTGCACACAGGTGGGAACAGCCTGTCCCCAGTGTCCCCACAGCCTCTCAGGGCTGCCCCTTGCACAGCCAGCCCTGCTCACTGAGTGGCTCATTCCCAGGAGCACACAACAGTGAGGGAGCAGAAATGTTCCATTTGTGGCACCTTCAGCTGCCTGATCTGCACAGTTCTTCAAAATTAACAGGAAACTCATGCAAAGCCAATTCCTTGACACATCCAAACTCACAATTGGTTCAACAACTTCAGGACAGGCCAGTGCATCCTCCCAGAGGATTACAGGCTTCCCTTGTGGCAAGCAAGGATTAAACTCGAATCTGTTTGGCATCCCACCCCAATTCCAGATCCATGGCACTGAGCCTGCTGAGCTCCTCAGGGATCCATCCTGTCCCTGGCTGTCCCAGCACTGCTGAGGGGGGGCAAGCTGTAATTCCTGTAAGACCTGGCTGCTCAGGAGCTCCCTGCTCCCCCTGCACAGGGAAACCTCTGGCAGTAATGAGCTCTGCTAAGGAGCCTGGAGCACACAGGCAGATGGAAACATTTTATGGCTTTACTAGACAGCAATTGGGCCTATTACCATAATGACAGCTTTAAAACACAGTAATTTGTACAAGGCATGTATGGACAGAGCACTGATAGGGCAAATCCTAGGGAGCAGCACACAGCATCCCTCTCCTGCCGAATTAGGGAGCTCATTACAGAGCAGGGGCAGACATTGCAGACATTTGTTTCCAGAACAGCCCACCCGAGACACAGTTATTACACAAACAGGGGCCCATAACTGAGTTACCCAGAAGCTGCATCCCTGGCAACCCCCATCACCAACCATCACTTCCAAGAATCCTGGCCCTGCTTCTCCCAGTCTCCTGTTCCCACCTGCCAGTCCATCCTTCCCCCATGGGCTCCCCCTCTGTGTGAGGGCAGAGCTCAAAGATGCAGGGAGGTCCCAGATCCAGAGAGCAGAGCTCTGTGGCAGGTCTGATCCTCTGGACCACGCCTGCCTCCAACAGCAGAGGAGACAAATTGGGTTTATTTCTGCTGGCCCCATCAGAAGCTGCTCTGCTGGGCAGGGATCTGCTGTCCAGCTGCATTTGGTCTGTGTCTGCAGATTTCACCTGGCTCTCTGCCACTCCTCAGCTCCTAACAGGACCCCTGCAGTTACCCTTTGGATCATTGAATCATGCAGGTTGGAAAAGGACAAGCCCAAAATAAGCCAGCACTACCAAGCCCACCACTAGCCCATGTCCCCAAGCACCACAGTTACACATGTTCCACCACAAGAACATCACAAGAACACTCCAGGGATGCTGATTCTACAACTTCCCTGGGAAACAGGGCAAGGCAATGCAGGGCCTGGACACAGCACAGAGGGCCCAGTGCTGATAAAAGCACTGTGTGTAACTTACAGCCCAGTGCTGGAGGCTTTTACCCCTGCTTGGCTGCCAGGTAACAGTCCTCAGAGACTGAACCCTTCTCTACTCCCCAAAGAGAATTTTCCTGCTCTCCTCCCCTGGAGGGGCTGCCCAGCACCAGAGGCTTTCCCGTGCATGTGCTGTTACTGCTGAGACATGTGCCCTTCTGGTATTTTTCCACTGAAACCCAGATTCACAACCCACACTTCAACAAATGAAACCAAACGATGTCGAGGGATTGTTATTCCAAAATTAAATCAGTACCTCACACGTGCCAATTCTGCTCTGGCTGGGAAGCTCATGGCAGGAACAGGACACCTGGTGCAACACCACCACTCTACACAGGCCACCCCACCAGCATCACCACTCAATAACCCTCACGTTTCTCACCAATAAATTGTGAAGCTTCATCCATGCCTTTCAAACACCACTATCTCCTTGTGAGAAAAGCCATCAGACAAGATGCAAACCCCAAACCTTTCCTGTGAATGATTCCTCTACTCCTCTGGCAGGAGCAAAGAGCTTCACAGATCCACTCACCCCATCCCCATCCCAACCCCTGCCAGTCCTGGCTCTCCCTTGACAGAAAGGGATGTGGAATTTCTTGGCGTGGAGCAGAGGGATTTACTAGGTGCAGACCAGGAAGCTGAGCCCTGTGCTCTGCTTTTAATAAGGTGGCAATAAGCAATGCGTCTTTCTGCCCTCAGAATTCCTCCTCTTCAAGTACGAGATTTATTAGAGGAGCCATAAATCATGTCATGTTGGAGCTGGCCAAAAAAGCCCGACATTTTTATTGGTTTTGATTAATAGATTTATAATTGGCAGCAGGCATGGCAGCCTCTGCGTTTATTTTTCCCAAGACTTTCTTCCTTTTCCTCGCAGCTGACGCAGCTTGGCCTCCTCTGCACGTTACTTTTTCTCCAGATCTCTCATTGTTTTGAGTTCAACTGAATTGTGTTCCCCTTGGTCCTGGTGCACTGGTGCTATCTTTGGGCAGAGTTTAATTCTGGGTTGTTTAGGAAAGGGCATTGCTGAAACAGCTTGGAAAGAACACAAACACACATTTTTGCTTTCTGCTGATTTCAACTGAATTGAATTCAATTTTGAGGTATCAAAATTACTGATTTTTACTGACACTGCTCCACTTACACCACCTTGTCCTCTTTGAGTGTGTGTCTTATATCAGTAGTTTGCCTCTGAAAGTGAACTGAAAATTCAACTGAATTTTTCTGCTGATTTACTTCTGCTGATTTCAACTGAATTGTGTTCCCTTTGGTCCTGGTGTACTGGTGCTATCTTTGGGCAGAGTTTAATTCTGGGCTGTTTAGGAAAGGGCATTGCTGAAACACTCTGGAAAGAACACAAACACACATTTTTACTTTCTGCTGGAGGGTGGGGCAAATTTCCTTAGTATAATCCCTGTTTCTTCACACCCTTTAGAGCTTCCACCAGCAGCAGACATGGCCTCACTCTCCCAGTCCCTTCCCAAACATGCTTTAAGAGCCCACCAATCCCTGCAGCGTCCAAAACTCATCCCCTGCCACATCACCTTGTCCCCTCTGAGAGGCAAACCTGAACAGCCCATTCCTGGGTGCTGCTGGGGGGCGCAGCTGGATGCCTTCCTGGAATCAGTGCTCAGGAACTTCCTGCAATTTGTTTTGAATTATTTCCCACATGTGTGGAAAGAGGGCTGAACTTTTATTAGCTGGGCAGGCAGAGATCAGATGTTCAGAGAAAGCTGTGTTGTGCACAGTGCTCTGGGCAACAAAGGTTAGGACAGTGCCCTGAAGGAGTGAGAGGGTTAAAAATCTAGGGAAATCTACAGGGGAAAGCCCAAACCTTCCAAAAATCCTCAGTTTCTCTTCCAGGCCAAAGGCAGGTGAGACACAAGCCCTACTGAAGGCAGCACAGGCTGAACTTCATGGCCTGGAGGAGTTAGGATATATATTCACTTTCAGAGGCCAAGTACTGGTGTAAGACACACACTCAAAGAGGACAAGGGGGTGTAAGTGAAGCAGTGTCAGTAAAAATCAATAATAATTTTGATACCTCAAAGTGCTCTAGAAACACCAGCAGAAGATTCTGTGTTCCCACACTGCTCCAAGGGCAGGAGAGCAAATCTCTGTCTCAGGACTGGACAAAGTGACTGGATGGACATCACCTCAGACTCCCACAGCTGGTCAGAGGAAAGCCCAGAACATTTCTGCACTCTGGGCGCAGCAGGAAAGCCCTGCAGAGCTGCTCTGGGGCTGCTCAGACCCACTCTTTGTACTCAGGAAATCTGCACTTTTGCAGTGGGTTCCACACTGCCAAAATCTGGGGGCAACACTCAGGGCCAGACCTAAGAGGGGATTCAGAGCTCACAGCTCCCCCCTCTGCTTCAGCTCATCCCACTGCTGGCACCACACTGGCACTGCTGCTCACACTGTGCTTCACAACAAAAATGGGGAATTGAACAGAGGAGACCTTGCTGGTGCTTTCAAATCTGCAAGAAATTGCCAGAAGGAGGAAAAACTTGTCCAAAAGGGGCTTGTGGGTCCTGTGCTGACCTTCCCTGGCTCCTCAGGAGAGGGGATTCACACCCCTCAAATGAAACTGCTGAAACTGCCACGAGATGTGCCTGAATTTAAATGGACACAAATCACAAATGTTCACAGGGAAGTCCATCATGGTTATTAACACAGAGGCACCCTCACCTCGGGCACCTGGAGCTGGGCTCAGAGCTTGGATACACTCCCAACAAAGCCCCTTTTCTGTGCTCCTCCCTGGACACTGCCCCAGCCAGGGCTAAGGTGAGGACACTCAGCCTCCCTGAGGGATTTGTTCTTGGCCACCCCACTGCTGCTCCCTGCCCAGGTGTGCAGCAATCAAAAGGCTTCTCTGTATGCCAGTATTTAAACAGGAACAGATCCCAGCCCATCCTCTCACAGCCCCTAAACCACACAGACAGCACAACCCCTGAGGTGCAGCACGTCCTTACCCTGGCAGGCCTTCTGTCCTCCAGATGCCACCAAGGGCAGCCAGGACGTTCCCCCTGGCATTGCTGGAACCAGCCTGCAGCACAGAGAGAGAGATGGGAAATGTTGGCAGAGGTTTAGTGATTTACTGGGCTCCTGCCCCTGGTTAGTGCTGCATGACAGGAATTACAGACATCCCCATAGCCTCCTCACCCCAGGCACAGCAAAAGCTCCTCACCTACAGGAATGGAAAAAAGGACAGAAAGTGAAGCAGAGGCACAGGAGAACAAAACAATCAAGGTCCCAGAGCTGGTTAGTTCAGAACTGGGCAGGCAGTCCCTTCTGCACCACACTCAGCTCTGCATCCAGCAGCTGACACTGCAATTAGACATTAATAAAAACTCTCTCAAAGCACCAAGTGACTTTGCTGCTCCTTTAGATTAAAAAAAAAAACAAAAACACAACAACAACAAAAAAACCCTGAGGAGTGTATTGCATGTGAAAATTGTCTTGACAAACAGCAGGACTAGAGACACTTTAATTCCATGTGTGACCTCGTTAATGTGAAATGATCAATAGAAACTGAATGGTCTCAAAGCACCCTCATTTCTTTCCCTGGTTGCTCAGGAGGAAGGCAGAGGTAAATAAAACCCAGTTTTTACAGGTTTATCACCAACACTATCCAAAGATAAAAAGCTTTAGCAGACACACCCCAGCAGTGACAGATAACACAGCAGATGGGACCCAGCTGGGGAGGTGCATTTTAGCAACAAGAAACACCCCAGATTGAGAGATGTGAGGAACAGGGTAAAAAACACCCACAGAAACTCCAGAATGTCCATCCTTCACCAACACAACAGCTCTTTTCAGGGCTGGGAGAGGCTTTAGGAGCATCCACCTGCTGAGGGCCCTTAGCTTGGTGGCTCTCAGCTCTGCCCTGGCTCAGTGAGATGATAGAACACCAGACTCACCAGAAATTTCTAAACTTATTAAACTTACTGATCTTATAAGCAACCTTCCTTCTGCCCTGGTTGGCTGATGTTGGCCATCACAATCTCTATAGTTAACATTTTACAACAGAAAATCCAGTACCAAGCCTTCCTCAGCAAATACATACAGACATACCAAAACAGCAGAATGAATCCCTGATGGGCAGTTTAACTTTGGGTTAACGCTGACTCTGCAAGGCTTTTCTCCTGAAGACACTGCATGAGAGTCTGGAGGCTGAGCACAAGCCCAGGTCTGTTTCAGACAGCTCCCTTGGGAAGGGACCAGAGAAGCATTCAAGGAAAGGAACACAACAATTTCATTAGCTCTGCCTGCAGTGCCTGTTCACATCTACTCTGGCCTTCCAGGACAGGAACAGAAATGATTATTAATAGGGGCTGGATTTCATTCTGTAAGGACCCTACAGAAACCCTGGAAAGCCCAGGCCATCCCCTGGCCTGTCTGGTGGCCTCCTTCTCTCCCTCCCTCCTTCCCTCCCTCTTACCTTTGCCAACATAATTCTTGTCTTTGCTACGTCGAGCGGGGTGGTGACTGCAGCTGCAAATCCACCTGAGAAAATTAAAACACCAGGCACAAGTGAGACATTGTTGTGTGAATGTGAATGCCACACTGCCTATAATTCCCAGGGCTGTGGTCAACACTGCTCTGCTATTAATGCCTACAGCATGTTCCCTCACGTCAGAGCCCAGGTACGTCTGCCCAAGGCCTGGACACACCTTTTGTTACTGATATTGACTCTAGAAAACAGCTCTCTGCTGCTTAACTGTAAATCCAAACATCCCCAGGGCCATTACTGCCTTTTTGTTCTGTACTCTGTGCATACATGAACATAGGAAGGTTTATAACAGATTCCACTTCCAACATCTACAGCAAGTATGGAAGGAAAAATCTGCTTACTCATTTGCAGAGATGGGAAAATAAACCAGCCACACTCTGTTCTGCCTGGAGAATTAAAGCCTGACCATTTAAACGCCGGAAAGACAGAATCATGCTCTGTATCTGAAACACATATGCTTGGGCTACTCACTAGATACACACAGAGTGGATCTGGGACTGCTCCAAGGAAAAAAGACAAGTCATTGTTTTGGATGGAGCTCATCTCCAGCAGATGAAATCAGCTCCACTTTGGATAACAACAACGTGAAGCTGCCCAAGGGTCTCAGGAAATTGTCAGAAGTCTGCTGTCACAAGTGCCATCTTACCCTCAGGGGCATTTTTATTCTCTACTCTCTCCAAACTTCACCCTTGGAGCTCATTACTGTCACTTGCCACAGCCAGCTCAGCTGTGGCTTTCCTCCTGACAGCCAGAAATCTTCAGCTTATCCATCTGCATGTCTGGCCCCAAACGTGTGTGTCTGGCTCTGTATTTTAACCCTGTTACCACAGCCTGGCCTCTTGTATTATCTAGGGACCAGCTCTGCTGCTTTTCCTCCCAGGATTTTATTCCTTTCCTTTATTTCCCCATCCTAAAATCAATTCTAATCTTTCCCTCGTCTGTTCAAAATATTTCAAGAGAGTAATTCATGCTGAGGAAGAGCCAAAGTGAAGGAAACTTGTAAAATGCAGGAGCAGCAGTAAGTGAAGAATTAAAGGGGAAGAAAGGGGGAGAAAAGAGAGCAAAAACTTGTTCTGAAATCTTTCTTCTTGCTCCTAATTTTTTCTTTTCTCTGGAGCTTGTATAAATCCTGTATCTGCTACAGCCAGGAACAAAGTGACTCCAAAGACTGAAGCCTACACAGTGCCCAGGGAATAAGCTAAAAATAATCTATTTTCTGTTCCAAGTTTTATGGAATGTAGAAAAATTGATCTCTCTTTTCTTGGGATGGGAGAAGAGGAAAAAAGCATTTCTTCTAAAATCCTTAAAGTAATGAAAAAAAAAAAAATCACCCTGCTGGCTTGTGTTTTTACCTGCATCTCTCTTTCTCAACCACCTTAACTTGAGCATATTAAACCCCTGTTTTATGACAGAGCAGGCTGGGCCAGCTGGCACCCTGCTTGACTTCTTACAGTTAATTAAGGCATGTCCCATGACAGTTCCTGAGATGCAGTGAGGCACATGTGCAGTGCCCTGGATCTCAAACAAGAATAGCAGGAAAGTGGAGTCAGTGAGCAGCCCCAAATGCCAGGTTTTGGGAGCAGCTCCACTCCCAGAGGGTTGGCCCACGTGGTTCACTCTGCCGGAAGCTTTCTAGCAGTGATACCTCACTAAAAAGCATAAAAATGGGCTGTGTATTCAACAAGTCAAAGCAGAAACTATGAGCAAGTTAAACCAAATTCCAGTCCATTCTTGGACCTTCTTTAAGGTCAGAAAATCTTTTTATTGTGAGCCAGTTTTTGCGTAAGTGACCGAAAGGCTTCGAGAATGGTCCGGATAGAAACTTTGGTACTCATGTCAGCAATGTATTTTTAGAATGGTAAAAATAATCTCCATGGAAAATAGTGGCTTTACTAGTCTGGATGAGAAGGCCTTCCTTTGCCCACAGACCAAGCTAAAATTAAACAGCGAACCACATGGCTGTCAGGCCTGTATCAAGCAAAAACATCTCAAAGCATCACCCAGCTCTGATGGCAACACTTTAGTCAGACTTACTTACATCTCTTATCAGATTCCTGTAACTTTTTAAATGCATTTACTCCTGAGAGTTTCTTATTGGCAGCAGCTTCAGTCTTGGCTGATGGAGGGGTTAGAACAAACACAATTTATCCTGACATGATGTTCCCAAATTCTTATCTGAAAAGTTTAATCAAGGCTGATTGGTTTTCATTTTTTCCCCAGCTGACATCTGGATCTTCCCTACTCTTTCGTTATTAACATTTCAATGTTTCTTTTTCCATCACTGGGAAGTATTTGGTACAGCTTTACCAATCAGTTCAGAATGGCAACAGCAACAATAAAAAGCTTCATAAGCACAACAAGCAGCAGGATAGCGGCTAAATTAAAAGCAAGTTTGTATATGCTTGACAAAAACATGAGATTAAAGCTAGCATTTGTTGGGGGCTGCTCTTTATTGAAGGCAGAGAGTCTGACAAAATGAATGTTCTCCAGCCTTAACTCTAAATGTCCAAGATAATTTTAGATTGACCTCTTAAACTAGATACACAGGTATCCAGGAAGAGAATAAAGGAACTTAAAACTTGACTGCTTCCAATCAGCAGATTGATACAACAGACACAAACTGTTAAAGCCAGTCTATTCATTGAAAATAGGAGAGCTGGGCACTGCACTAATCCACAATAGGGCCCAACAGATCTTTAAATCACTTAATTATTTAATAATCATTCAGTTCTTCCTGTCAGTGAACTCACCAAGAGCTGCCACACGAGGCTGGAGCCTGCTCCACTATTCAGCAACCAAGAAAAGCATCAGAGTTTCACATGGACAAGAAAGGCCCAGACACATGGAGCCTCCCAGTCCTAAATCATCCTGGGATGGGATTTCTCTGCAGAGCTGATGGTGATCAAGGCACCTTTGCAGGCAGTCGTGTCCAGGCTCACTCACCAACTCAAGGCTCCTCTCTCCCTTCCCTAGACAGAGCTGGGGATGACTTGGGCTCAGCAAGTAGGCTTAAAGATGGATTTTCACATGAGAGAAGGCTCTTGGCTCATTAATACTTCTAGCAGAGCAAGTTCCTCTATTGGGAAAATAAACCTTCATGCAGCAGTGGAAAATTCATCACCCATCTCCCAAGAAGTTACAATGGTCACTGTATATTCACACTTTACCAAGGCAGGGTGTTAAACAGAAAATCCCCCTGCTACTCACACCTTCTCAGTGACCAGCCCTTGATGGAGGTGCTGGTGACAGACATCTGCAGAGAATGATTTACCTTTATTTGGCAATAAGAATAAAAAGACTTGAAGACTTAAAATATTCCTCTAGGTTGCTGGTGGGCATTTTCTACCATTTTAGCTGTCATACACAAATAAAAGCATCAGAACTGAGGGAAATACTTCACCTGGGAACAATACATAACCCTAGGTTCTCACAGCCTGTAGAATTTGCTGCTACAGGGAAATGTTTCTCAGGTACTTAAGACACAATCCTCAAATAAAATCCTATGAAGGGAGAAAGACAAATTCTCCTTCAGTTTTGGCATCTTGCTTTTCTGTACTATTTTAACTTCTCCTCACCTTTTCTGCAGGGTTCAGGGAATCCTTCTGGCCATTACAGGGGTTCTCCCTGAGTCTGAGTTCCTGTCATATGGACAGACCTCTGCTCTCCCTTCTGCAATACCAGCCCTGATCTGTAGGTCAAGCTCATTTCAAGAGACAGGAATTTGTTCCTTCTTGGAATTAGCCCATCTTAGGAAAAGAAAAACTATTCAGGTCAAACTGTACTATTGGCTTTTTTCCTTATTATTTACTGTACTGACACCTGGAGGTTACCCACGACCTTGTTTTTTGTTAATAAACAGGGTTTTTCACTTTCACCCAGGTATTCATTTCTCTCATTGGCAAAAAGGGATTATTGGAGCCCTTCTCTTTAGAGGAAATGTTCATTCCAGGGCATTTTCTCCTGAAATTTGCCTCCAAACCAAGACATGGGTTAAAAAACTGAGCGGCTCAGGTCCAAATAAACCTCATAGCATTCTCTTACACTGACTGATCTCCAAGTTCACAAATGGCATTTTTCAGAACTCCTCAATCAATAAGTTCTTATTTTAACTTTTATTTTACTGGTATCATGTTAAATTTTTTTAAGAGGAAGTTTATTCTGGTCCTTTATCAGTGTGGGAACGACACCTGCCTATAGTAGAGCAAAGTGATCCAAGAACATCTTTGGATTTCAGCAGAAATACCAAGACAAAGCACTTCTCCCTCCAGAGATTTAACCAATTCAGGGCTAGGAGCATGTTCCAGGCAGACTCTGCAGGGAAATCTTGAGAACTACTCAAAAATTTATTCAGAGCTATAGAGTTAAAGAGGCTTTTAGACACAGTGTGTAATCTTGTCAGAGCCGATTAGATCAAAACAAAAGTGATGGGAAATCCTCCTTGTTCATGTGCAAAAAGCTCTCCTTAGTGCATTATGACTCACTGGACTTGCACCTCCATTCCTGGTGACTTTGTCACCACAGAGCATTAATTATTAATGTTAAGCCACACTTCTTCTTATGGCAGTGAGAAAGAAGGCAATTTGCAGTCACATTAAATGGATATTCAGGTTCTTTGACAAGCTGGGGATCACCTCGATACTCCAGGGCAGTGCTTTTCTCTTCCAACAGCTAATACCCAGTGGCAGGATCTCCTTGCCACCGTCCCTTGCACGGAGAACACAGGAAGCCCAGCAGCTCTCCTGGGACAGCCTGCCTTGGCACACTGCAGGGCTGGGGTGGTACAGAGGAAAGGTTTGGCTCAAACACAACCTCAGGCTTAAAATCTCATTTAGATCTACCCTTGGGTTCTTCTGCTCAGGTATCACCTTTTCCCACTCCCCAAATACTCCAAACATCTCTGTTAAGACACCAAAGATGATGATAAAGCTGGACAAGGCCTTGAGGGATTGAATTATTAACAGATGAGTCAGAGAGGATTCCAAATCTCTGATATTTATGTTCATGCCTATTACATTTCCATAAAAAGCCCATGGATCACATACATCCATTTTACACATGAGGGCTGAAACTGCTGCCATTTCACAGGCACTGGGGATGGAATTCAACAGATTGTTGTTCTTGGTTCTGTCTTCACCAAATAGTTATAACCAACTCACACAGACACACACACATGTGTGTGCCATAAAGGGAAGCTAAACAGGACTTTTCTTTTAGTTTCTTTCAGCTTATTACCCTGCCCCTCAGGACCTCTAACATATTTTTAGAAAGTATTGAATTCAAGCAAAGAACACAGGAGAAAAGCCTGTCTGTGTGATTTCACCATCCCACCACCACCATGGTGGCATTTGAGGGCATAACTGTGTGCAAAGGTTGTTTTTTGGACAACATTCTCCTTTTAAGGAGAAAACAATAATGATTTAAAATCACTTCTGTGCACACATACATCTTGTTTAATTTACAGGGTACTGGTGAAGTTTTTTTTTGTTTTAGGATGGAAAGAAAGGGATAAAGAGTTTGGTTGGCCTTTTCTTCCCTCATCTGAAGCTACATGTAGCTTCAGATAATAATTTTTAACTCTGGAATCCATTGTTCAGAATGCAGGAAATTATTTTTCCACTACCTCCCCTCAGCAAGAAGGATACATATTTTCAGTGAAACAGAATGGATGCAGTACCAGAATAGATCAATATCAGAGCCAGCTTGTTAACATATCTCAGAGGGAGGCAGAGGGGAAGGTTCCGATCCAAAAAGAGCTCAACCTCCTGAGCATTGAAGCAGCTCCTCAAAGGACACATGAGAAAGGAAGATTACAATGCTGCTGGTGAAAGGAAATAATAGGGAGACAAAGAGAAGGAGAAGCTAGCTGGAGGAAGGGTAACCCAGAGAATATTTATCCTCACCAATTACAACATGAGCTACAAAATCAGGCTCCTCTTATTTTGATTGGTCAGAATCAGGACATACAGAAAAGGAATTGGAGGCACTGGGCTAAATTCTCAACTGAGGCACCACATTTGACCTCAGGAAATTACTCTGCAAGGCTTTGGGTAAATCAGATAACCTTTCCAGTCTCTGAACATGCCTGAACACAGTTTTTGTATCAATCTAACTGTAAAGAAATCAGCAGTGTTAAATTAATGAGCCCCCTCACACCTGCATACATACAGATTGCATTTTAAAGCATTTTTAGTCTGTTAGTTTGATTTGTTTCAAAACTAAAATGAACGATCTGCTTCATTTGCTCTTACTTGGTTTGCACTGATTGATGAAGTCAGTGTAAAATCCAACAGCAGGATCTTAAGCAGAATAAAACTCCCTTCCCATCAGCATAAACAGAAAAAATACAGCTGGACAAGACTACAAGAGGTCACCTAAAGTATTCTCTCGGCCCCAGAATGGAATCAGTTCCACCTCAACCATTCCCTCACTGCTCACACACCCGATCTCTTAACCCTGTGCAGCCACAGCCACGCTGCCTCCCCTCAGCTGTGCAGCTTCAGTGCCCTCCAAAACAATCCTCAGTCTCTGCTGGAATTCTGCTGCTATTAATACTTCATTTCCTCTAACAGAACTTATTTAAAAAAAATTACATGCAATGTAATGGCTCCGAGTTTGTAAGTTATCAAAGAACAAGCTTTGCTTTTGATAATCTCCATTTCAAGAAATGCTATAATTTCTCTTTAAACAGGATTTATTTTTTCCACATATTCTGTTACTAGTTTGGAATCTCAAAATGTATTTTAGCTCCTTGGGGAAAAAGCTCTGGCTATCCATCCCTTTACTATTAATCTGTTTTTTCTATTAAGACAGTTGAATCTCTCCTCCCTCAAACTTGTCAGCTACACTGATGAGTCATTAATTGATTTTTCTTTTTCCTCTTTTTGTTTTTTTTGGAAGCAAGTACAGTAGGCTAAAACCAAGCAAGAAGCCTACTGAAGAATTCAATTAACTTCTGGCTTGTTTGGTAACAAATAGTGCAGCATTGTATTCTGCCACCCTTTATTCTTGTTGCAGTGTCTGGAGATTGCCCAGATGTTTTATCCTCTGGGGTTTTTTTGCTGCAGAAGGCTTTTGCCTCCAGGCTGAGCAGTGCTGGCCCTCTGCTCTCCTGCCTCCAGTTAATCTAGGTGGCTGTCAGAGCTGTCACAGGGATGGTGAATCACGGCCTCTGCAATCACTTCAGCCCCTGGGGAAGCGCTCGGAGCGAACAGCTGCACAAACCCCCACCCAAACCCAGTTTCTCCTGGATGAGGATTTTACAAATCAACTTTGAAATAATCACAAAGCCTGACTGACAGGCCCACAGTTTTTAAATAACAGAAATTTGTCAAAAACAAATTGGTTGTCTTTCAAACAGACACCCTGGTTGAGTCTTTTTTTTTTTCCTCCTTCTCTTTCCTTTGCTGACTTTCCCACTTCCAAACAACAACTGGATCCATTTTCTTCTAAACAAACTTGAATTACAAAGGAATGTTGTTCTGCTATACTTAATAGATTTGCACATTTTTCCCTTTCTTCTTTAGTCTTTCCCAGTATAACATATAATCCTTTGCACCTGCAAAAGCTCCACAGACTGCTGACTGCCAAGAATCCACCACGTGACCCTGCTTCCATGACCAGAGATCCTGTGTTTAAAGAGAAAGGAAAATAAAAAGTTATTAAATGTTTGAATCTATCTGATCCCCATGTGAGTTAACTCTGAGGATGGGAACTTAAGTGAAAAGCTATTTTTGTGGCATTTTTGAGTGATGTAATAAGTGATTTTTCCCAAGGAACTTGTGTACTTGAACAAGCAGATGGAGTGAGAAAGACGTCTGGAACTGAGGAGGGCTTGAAGCAAATTGCTTTCAGGGAATTCATATGTATGTATTTAAGCCTGTGGCCATGCAACTTTGCAAATATTTTGTGAATTTATTTTCTTTTTGGCAGATAAAACAGCACAAAGCAAAACACTGAGCGTGAGGGCGGCATGCAAGAACCAGTATCAGCTCAGCCCAGATGTACAAAAGGCTCCCATTTAAAATGAACAGCTTCCACGAGACACAAGTCCTGTTTGCTCCCCTACATTTCTTAAACCAACCCTTCCCCTCACACTCCCCAAAAAACCCCACCATTAAGAAATTACTCTTATCACTCCCATTATACCCCAAAGCAGGTGTGTCTCTGTTTTTCACTTGGCATCATTAGGGACCACACACCCTCCTCTCCACACACCCTGCTCCCATCCATTTCCTCACAGCAGCATTTAAAAATACACACTGAAAGCCCCAACAAGAACAGTGCATTCCCAAACCACCTCTCAAGTCACATCACACAATTTGATGAGCTCTGTCAGGATCAGCAGCCAAGATCAGTGTCTGCTGAGGGGGGTTTTCCCTGGCAGCTGCAGTCACTGTGCTCTCCCCTCCTGCACCCTGCTCCATCCTCTTCCTCATCTCCTGAACACACTGGAAGCTCTGGAGGAGAAGTTTCTGGTTTATGATGTGAGGATCAGCACCAAGCAAAAAGCGATGGGATCCACAGCCCTTCTGAGGCCCACCGCTGAGAAATCAGCAATTGTATTTTATAGCTGTGGCATTCTCCTTCTTTTTAAAGTCATATTACTTCTCTACTATAAAATTTTCTTAGAAGCAACTGGATAGCAGAGCTAGGCTGAGATTATTGCTCCTGGGCTCCTGGTCTGCAGTGCAGCCACTTCCCACTGGAGCAGGAGAGCTCTGCTCTTGTTTTCTCATTTGCTGACTCTTCATTTAACATGCTGTCCTCGTGACTTGCTCCTTCCAGCTTGGCTGGCGGTTATATTTCAGCTGAATGTTTTAAAAATCAAACTGTTCAAGCAACAATGGCCAGCCACAATGTTGTTTGGTACCCTGCCACAGCTAAATAGCTGCAGCTCTGCTGTACGAAAGCACTAGAGGGGTTCCAGCCTCTCTAATGCTAGCCATTCTTTTCCTGGTGTTTTTGGTATGGGCTGCTATTCTGCCATCACCCACAGCAGAAACTGATTTTCATTTCATAAATAAATAAATAGGGATTCATAATTCTTCAAAACCATAATATGCTTTTCTGGAATAACTTACAGTCTTTGGACATACAGTTCTCGTGCAACTCAGTCCTGATGGAAGAAGGACACACTCCCCTAGACAAACTACCTTGCAGAGCATCTGGATACTGTCAAAGCACAAATCCCACCTTCAGCACCCATCTACAAAACACTTCAGGTGCTTAAGAAACCTTGACTTGAAAGCCAGGGTTTAAAAACTGAGCTTCTAGAGCCACAGCTTTCTTTTGATAGAAACAGAATTATTGTATTTTTTTTTCTATATATTCTCCAAACATCTGTACATCTACAGCTGAGCCCAAGAACTCAGAACAGTTACTACTGCCATGTAAAAATGCACTGTGCAAGAGCTGCTGGAGGACTAAGAGGAAAACCAGCCCAGTAATACATTCATGGCTTTGCCAGAAGCCCAGCCTATTCTCAGTCATGATGGGGTTTTATGTTAATGTCATTGTCCAAAGAAGAAGAAGGAAAAGGTCGTTCTGATTTCTTGGCATGTAGCTCTGAAATCTAGTTTGTGATAAAGCCTGGCTGCCCAGGGCAGCTCTGCACAAAGAGCCTCTGCCAAGCAAGGCAAACAGTGATGAACTCCCATCCATTACGCCTGCAAATTGACAACAGGTATTTGCAACAGTCATGCAAGATGGAAAATGCTTTAAAAGGGTGGAGCCAGGAACAGTTCAATTAAATTAGGGAAAAGGAGAATTGAGGCTGGAGAACAGGAAGCAAATTCCCCAACAGTGAGGTCTACTGAACCACGGAGCCAGCCTCCCCAGGGAGGAGAGGAAAGCCCTCTCCTTTGAGTCATTTAAAAATAGACTGGAGAAGGCACTCAAGACTGAACTGTGGGGAATAATCCTGCACTGGCAAGGGCAGGATGAGATGACTTCATGTGTTTCTTTCCATCTCCAATTTCAGTGATTCACCCAGAGCTCCAAACCTGAACATGCAGAAGAGCAAGAGGGAAGCAGGGCACGAGGACGCGATCCTGGAGGAAGCCAAGAGGAACAAGTGTCACAGGGCCAAGAGGACCTGGGCAGGACTCCTGTCCAAATTCTTTCTAACCACAGGATGCTGTGGGCCAGGATGACGTGCTGGAGGTCACACATGTTTTCTCTCATAGCCCATGGGCCAACTGATTGACAGGGCTGGTAAGTCAGGCCTGTAAGTCCTTCAAAAACACTCGCCCTTTGAGCAGGTTGTAATACCATTAACACAGGGCAAAGCACAGAAGCTGTTAGGGGTTTGTAGATTACTATAAAACCAGGGCCCTCCTGGAAAGAAACAGAGGATCCATATCTGCCTAAAACACTGACTTTGAATAAAATTGCTGGTTATTGGAGTGGTACAGTGCTTAGGGCACACTCTGCCATTCTAGGGGCTGCAGAGAGGCAGAAAAGCCTTCAACTCAGGGGGATAATGGGGAGAGCTCAAGCAGAGCTCAGAGCCCAAGGGGCACAGCTCACAGGCTCCAAATCAGGGCACAAGTGCCCATGTAAAGCCTGCAGAAGCACCAAGGGTTCTGCTCTGTCTCCATGTGCTCCTGCAGGACGAAACAAGCTGGGAATTAAGAGCAACATGACTGCAGCAGCTGGCACAGCCTGGGTCCCCCACTGCCAGCACCAAAAAGGCTCCTACCTGCTCACACTGTGCTCCTGAGCAGAAGGCTGCAGGGGACAGCCTGGCTTTTCCAGGGCAGTCCCCATTCCCACTAGCACTCACGGCCCAGGGAAGCAGAATGACAGGGAGCACATTACATGAAAGGGCCGCCATGCCAAGCCTGTGTCATGTGTATTCTATTAAGCTGAAGGCTGAATAGAAGACTTTGTTTTCCACTTCAAAGGACCCCATCCCAATCTCTCTCTCTCTTCCCTTATGAATAACAAATTGGAAATAAATCTTCTGGCTGAAGTGCATGGAAACTCATACAGTTGGGGCCCTCTGCAGCTTCCCAGCTCAATCACATGGTAATTTTTTTTTTGTAAACACTTTTCTGTGATATATATGTAAATCTGGCTGTGCATTGCTGCACCGTGTAAAGCAATCCAGCGGGTGTGGCCTCAGGGGATGGCACACAGCAGGAAGCCTGACTGCGTATTTCCAATTATCCACAGGGATAATGTTCACAGAGAAGGGTCAAGTTTTATATGTGGGCAGAGCCCTACTTTTCTTCCTAGAGATCCCATTTCATCCTGCTCCATAGGCCAGTGTCCCCGAATTCTCAGCACAAATGTTACTTAGCTCTTTTGATACTGAGAAAACAAGGACGTCCCATTTTGATGGGGAGAGTGAGCATTGGAAAAGTCACTCTCAAGGTATACCAAAGGCCCCTCAATCTAAAAAAAATTTTAAAAATAAGGAAAATATTACCAAAATATTACCTCTGCTTTTAAATAGTGGGGGAAGTATTTGGTGCCCACAAATAGGGACTCCTCAGTGCTGAGGACACCTGGCCTCCAGATGGCCAATAACCTTTGACCAGTGCACACAACTCTTACCTGTGCATGCCTGTCACCTTTGCCAATCATTTATAGTAAAAGTTTGTGCAAAAAATCAGCTGTCAGCTTTGTGTTCCCAACACAGCCAGGTCATGGTCTATATTCAGGACATCTAAGCTTTGGTAACCCAGGAAAATGCAATACCCAAATACCCACACCTCTCAAAGCTGATGACCAGCCCAACACCACCAATGCTGCAGGAAGCATTGCACAGAATTAGACATCTCTGCCTTGGCCTTGCTATTCTTCAAGCAGAACTCATGGCATACACCACACTTGAGGCCTGCAGCTGAATAAATATTACAATTCATTCCAATGATAAGTATCTATGGTATCTCTGTGTGCCCCTCTGTTCACAACAGTGTTCAACTTCATGGTAACAGGGGAGAAAAAAAAATCAGTACAAATGAATCACGTGGATCTGTGTGCATGTGAGGTCCTGCAGACTGAGGAAAGAAAAGCAATTTTCATGTTTGCCTTTCCTGCTAGGGATTTTGCTCACAACGTGGCATTCTGCATGGCTGACCCTTACAGATGCATGGCACATTAGCTACAGGAGAAGCAAAAACTTCACAAGTTGATTGCTGTTTCTGTACAGAAAGTCAACATGGAGCAAAGAGCCAAATGTCCTCCTCAGTGGATTTTTTATGTGCATATGTGCAGCATATGGGCAAGTACATGTGTATATTATCTTGCAGGAAACATGCAAGCCCAAACATGGGAAAAATTCAATGATCTAAGTTCACTGTTGACATTAATGCTGAAACTCCATTTGCACTAATGGAGTGGTGCTCACTTATGCCAGTGCTGAATTCAGTCCTAGAATTAAACCCACCCAAATCCTAGATAAATTGAAAGAGAACAAAAGTTGGCCTATATGCAAGAGCATATTTTTCATGTTAAAAGCATTTAATTCCCTTTTTCTGCCCATATAATACTGCATTGATGTCTGTGACCCATTTGGATGTAAATCAAAATGGATGTGCTAAAAGCCTGGTTAAATGAAATGTTCTTCGAAGCTGTGTTCCCATGGCAAGGCAGAACAGCCACACTCAGTTTCCATGGCACAAAGGGACATATGGGGAGGGAAAATGCACTTCTGAAAAATCACTTTAGAGCCAGCAGGGTTTTTCTTGAGCACCTGCACTGCTCTTACCTAATAGATCTGTGCTTCGTAGGTGTGTGTGAATAAATTACATGGAAGAATTACATAAATCTGCTAAGATTCTTCAGCAAATAACCAGTGTCCAAATCAAGCCTTCAATATTCAGACATCCCCAGATGTCACTGGCAAGCTTAGCAACTTCTAGAGAACCTCTTGTGGCCTGGGCATGCCCAAGAGGGCATCACAATCTGGCCCTGTATCTGCAGACTGTGTGAGCCTGTTTTCCTCTGCTCTGTTGAAATGCTGTATTGATGATCCAAGGCCATCTGACTTTTCCCAAACGTGCCTGCAGTGCTGTGAGCAAGGCCTGCATTTGTTTCTCTGCCTTTGGTGCAGATGGTGAGCAGCATTCCTCGGGCTGTGCCCCAGGATGGTGTGAATGACACTTATTGTGGCAGCAATAAAGCCAGGGCTGTTTGCTCAACAGCTGTTGGGTGCATTGTTCCTTTGTGAGAAAAATGCAGCAGCTCTGCTCATGGCATGGGCATGTTACATCCCACCCCCAGCACCCCTGTTCTCCTGATTCAGCACCTCAGCAAATGGCACTCAGTGCTATTTAACCACGAGGATTTAATCCCAAAATCAGCCCAACTGTTAGTCCAAGAGGGAGCAAGGCATGGTAGAACACTTACTGCACTGCCTGGGAGGAAATGGCTTTAAAGCTGGGCCTGGCTTTCATTTGCTCTTGACTTACATGCAGCTGAGCACAGAGGAAAGAAATACTAGACTGCTTCTCTAGGAAAAAGGGAAAATGGTCACCTACCTGTAGGGCAGGGAAAGAGCCATTTAGGGCCCAGTTTGGCTACACGCCTCTATTTTCTACTTGCCCTGTTAAGCAGCAACAGATCTGACTGTAAATTTTAGGAGGGAAATAGCATGTGGTTTATGGATTCAATGGTGGAGTTATAAACACATTACTGCTGAGAACCCCAGCTGCCTGGGCAGAAGTATTCTGTAAACCTTTCATTCTTATTAACTTTAAAAATCAGGTGCCATGAGTTTCAACCAAGGTTAGAGTGTTCACTCTTCACAGAAAGCCACCAAGCAGTCTTTGCACAGCAAGCTTCAAGATGTGTCTCAAAATCCATCTACACTGACGACCAAGAGCAAGGCTGAGCTAAATCACCTGAATCAGCTAAAGCTGACCCTAAAATCAGTTCACACCCTCTGCTGCCCACCCCAGCCCCCAGCAGCTGACCTCTCTGGAGAGGGAACCAAGAGAACCAAGCAAATGAGCCCATGTGCATTTCCCCTCTATATCCATGGTTCAGTTCACCAGCACATTCCCCTCCACACAAATGCCTTGTGCCTACAGTCACAGCTGCACTGAACAGAAAACAAAGGGCCTGATCCCAAACTTGCTCTCCATTGTGTGGTCAGAAACCAGCTCAGAACAAACCCATGGAACTCCTGTTCTGACCCAACCCACTTTCTGATCCTGCTCAGCCTCACAGGGGAATGGCTGGACTCTCCCCATTCTCTTTTTGTGCAACACCTTTTAATTTGTGAGACCTACAGATATGAGAAAATTATTTTATTGCTAAAACCAGTGACAAAAAAAACCAACTTGTGGGCTCACTAGAAGTGCAGAAAGTCTGAGAGCTCTAAATTTTGCTCAGCACTCAGAGAGGGAAATCCTGGCCTTGTTGAGTGCCAGAAGAGTCAGACATCACCTCGAGCATGGTCAGTCGAAGATTTTTATCTTTCTCTGAAGCTCCTGGGCCAGCAGAGCAGCACAGTGTGTGCCTGCCCTCCCAGAGAGGTTGGGTTTGTCGGGACAGAACTGGCTGGCCCTGATGTTCCACAATTTTAGCAATGTCCAAGTGTCTCATCTTAAGAGTCAGACCTGTCTAATGACAAAGACAAAAGGTTCCCAGGATAGCAGGTTTGTTTTCCTTTAAAAAACCCACCAACTAAACAAACAAAAACCCCCTTGTTTTTCAAGTCAACTCATTTGAGACCTGTGTCCTCCTGTCCTGCCTGCTCCTTCCCTCCTCCCTGGCTACCAAAGCCTTTTCTGCAGACACACAATACACTTGCTCTATAAAGAGACCATTCTCCCTGTGCAGCTGCATTTGAGTAACTCTCAGAGGCTCTGAAGCACAGCCAACATGCAGAAATATAAAACCCAAGAGGACTGAGTCTTGTTTCACCTGGGAAGGGTTTATCTTACAGCGCTGTTCTCTGAGGGATCTGACCATTGCCACTGAGCCTTAAGTAACAGGCATTTTTGACAAGATGTTTCTGGACTCAAATGTTTCTGCAGGGTTTAAAAATGCTATTTTATTGAAAAAAACCCCAAAACACCTGATGCCATGCATGTCTGTAATAGCCCCCCAGCAGAACTGAAAGTTGTCTTTTTTTCTCAGTTAGTTCTAAACTAGAAGGATTAAAACATGAAACAAATGATAAATCACTACTGCAGCTAGTAGGAACTTGGATATGATGATTATAAGCACTGAATAAAATGTCTGAACAGAAGAGAATAAAAGATAAGACAGAAGGGATGGGCTCCACAGGGCCAGAGCCATCTGAGCAGAGACTGCACAGCCCTGGCATCAGGGTGAGCACAGGAGCTGCACCAGGCTCCTGTCACCCACAACAATTTCATGCCAAACACAGAGCCCACAGTGTGAAATTCCCACAGTAAGGAACGCACATATGGTATTTCCAAAGCAACTCACTGAGGCACTCTGGAAATTCCAGGGCAGGAAACAAGGGGACTGTATCTTACAACATTCATTCCAAAACCTGAACTAATATGGAAGGCTCTGTGCTTGGCTGGTGTTGGGGAAGCACACTACATCTATGCTCTGTTGCCTCTCTTCAGGGCCACCTGGCTTTGAGATGGGATCAGAAGCATTAACCCCACATAAAAGAACCTAAACCTGACCAAACTGTCACAGTAATATTCAGCCATGGTGCCCTTCTGAGGATTGGTGTAGCAGCAAGTGAATAAAATTTGTAACATCCTTTCTTCCCCTGAACTCTGAGAAGAATTCAAGACTCTTTTACCTGTAAGGCTTGGACTAAAGAGACAGAAAAGAGCTACACTAACTCATCCTAGCTGGCGAGGGTCCTGAAATCTGATACACCATAGCAGTTTCCTTCTCTCCTTTGGTTGATAGCAATCATCTGTGCCTCAAACAAAATATGGGAAAATGGAGAATTGGGAAGAGAAAGGACATAAAGCACAGTGGATGCTACCTAAATAAAAATATTTTTAATAAAAGAAAAAAGAAACTTTTTAAAATTGAAAGCACCATAATTTCTTCACCGTTGTTTCTTGAGTCATTGTGAACTAAGGAAGGAGTCTATTGCCTGATCCTAACTTGTGCATTCACCTGAGTCACTATCAGTAATGCCAGTATTTGAAGCAGTTTCTGTTTCTTGCTAATTACTGCAATCCTCCCTTTGCCAGTGCCCACAGCCAAGGTAACTTTATAGTTCAGTAATTATACAATGTTCTCTCTTCTTTTAACATAGCCCAGTGCCTGGCATGCAGCTCTCACAGGGGACAGCTGGTGCACATTCACAGACAGGAGAAAACTGTGCATGTAAATTCTGTGACTAAAGCATAAGGAATAACCAGAGCAGCTTGGAGTAAAGCAGATAGAGAAAATGGGGTATAGAAATACACCATTTGCTACCTATGACAAGCCTTTATTAGGCTTCTTTAAGCTTAACACCCTGCTGCTGGCTGCAGTCAGCACACATCCGAAGGAAAAGGAACCTCTCTTCTTCTTCCACGTGCCTCTCTAACTGTCCTTTCACAGTGGAATGATTTCCCTTATTTTATCGTGATTACCTTGTTCAGGGAATCAGGACTGAGTCTCTTCCATCAGCTTCTGTCACTTCACAGTAATAGTTTTAAATATGACACAGCCACAGGTCTTGTTCTACTCTCCTCAGCAAGATGGCCCACACACATCATACACAACTGCTCCCACAGTTACTTTCTCAAGTAATCCTATTAATCCAGTGCAGAGCAGTCCCTCAGGCATCATCTCAATAACTCTTTTCTGTTCAGGCTTTGTGCCATCTTTCTCTTGTCCTTTGCATTTCCATTTCTTTGCAATTACTGTCTGTTCACGCTCCCTTTGTGCATCCATGAGAAGGTGAAGAGCCCAACATCCTCAGCCACACTCCAGTGATGTTACTGGCCACATCCATCCTCTTGATGGGACCATAATGATTTTTGTCCTTTGTTATACTGTCAGGACAATTTTTAAGAGCTTCCCTCAGATAAACACAATGTATTCTGCTTTCACTGCCTGGCTTTGATATGACAGACCCTGAGCTCTTTCCCTATGCTGAGCCAAAGTGACTGAGTGTGCCAGACTAATTTGTGCAGTTTTCTACTCCTGACTTCACATCAGAAGAATATAATGCAACAGGTTTGTGGAACAAACTGACACAAGTTTTGTTTCTCTTCAGATCTGCACTGACCTCCTGAGATTAAACATGATGCCTCATCCTGAGTGACTCACTCCTGCAGTTAGCTAAATTCAAACTGTCTTCTTTAAAGCCAGTAATGTAAACAGTACATTTTACTGTCACAGCTAGGTGGACATTAGTTAAAACAACTTTACATTCTGCAAACAGCTCCATGATGGTGCTGGTTTATGTGGTTTTGGCATGGACACCACACTTTTAAAGCACTGCCACCTCTTGCTCCCACACATGCCTGCTGCACTAACCACCAGCAGGCTGGGCCAGCACCACTGAGGAGTTTACAAAAACCATTCCTGGACACTGCCAGGGAAGCAGATTCCTAAAAAGGCAGCCCCAGCTCCCCCGAGCAGTGGGATGAGACCCAGACCCCACAGCAGGCTGAGCTCATGGAGTACCCACAGAGTACAGCCAAAGCTCTTGATGGTTTTCATGCTCCTCCTGCCTGTGGATTCACCTTTAAACTGAACTCCCTGCAGCCTCTACATGCAAATACTCACTCTGTGGGCTTGTCCTCCCCAAACAGCCCCAGCTACAGACACACAGCAAGAGGACAAACTGCTGTCCCAGTCCAGCACACGAGGTCCCACTCTGGGTCTCTGCTGAGCTTGCTCAGGAGTCCAGCACTCCTACCAAGAAGAAAGTTTCTCTCTCCAGCTCTTCTTTTATTAATACATTTTACTACAATGTTTTTAATGATCTGCAATAATTCTCTGTGCTTCCACCCCATGACCTCCAAGTACTCGAAAAACCCTTCCTTGCACTTTTTGCAGTGAGTTCAAGGAAATACAGAGGGATGGAGAAATTACATCTTCAAATCCAACCCTCCACTCAAAAATCTAGATCCTGTCTCTGACCATGGTAACAACTGCACTGTTAAAATATCATCATTGACACTTTCTTTAAATGACCTTAAAATAAAGTACATGCAGCCAATCAAAATATCTTTGCAGTGATGTTTACAAAACCCAGACTGAAACAGTTTTCTCATTTGCAATTTCCTTTTACCATGAAGACCAAATACACAAAAAAAATTAAAATAAATTAAAAAAAAAAAAGAAGCCACATAACACAAGATGGTTCCCACCCTTTTTAAACATTTAAAATGTTAGAGCTGAAGATAAAATTTCTGGCATGCTGGGAGTAAGATCTAGCCTGCATGCCATAGATCAGTGGTTAGATATTCTCTGTTATTTTTCAGATATTCAGGCATATGATCTTCTCATGCACAGGTAAGTTGGCACATAATTACTGATTCTTGAACATACCCAAAATCACAATAATGGAGTTAGATAAGTTACCATGGAAAACCTTTGCAAAATGTGCAACTTATATTTCCATCACTAAAAGAGAACTTACCTTTAAGGACTCCCAGAGGGGAAACTGTACCAGAGAGAAAGGAATCTGGAGAGGTGGGAAAAGAAAAAAAAAAAGAACGACAACATAATGTTACCAAAGTAAATTGGGTTAGCATGTTCCTCAACTGGCTAAATTAGGAACAGTTATTGTTCTGCCAGTGAACTGCAGCTTATTACACTTACAAATCTTTACGGACACTTTATGTACGCTGCCATTAAATGACTGGTTTCACTAAAGCAGTTTTGCTTTGTTTATCACATTCCCTGCTGAGAGGTTAATGTATTGTTACCAGGGTGGCCTAGAAGTGCAATAAGCAGTGTGATCTAGTGCAGGGACATTCTGGGTTTGTCAGCCAGCCAAGAAAGCCATAAGGATGGTTCAAGAAACATGTTCCCAAGGCCAGGAGCACAGCTTGGCAGAAAACATCCTCAGCAGTGCAGACTCTCACAGATACTGAGCTTTTGTGCTGCAACCAGGGCTGTGCCCTTGGGCATCAGCTGCAGAAACCTTCCTGAACATGTCCCATGATCTCCCATGAACCAGAACTAAAGGCAGGTTATGGGGAGCTAGCACAGCCCAGCTAAAAGGGGGAAGCTTGGTGGTTCTCTGCCTGTGACACAGGTTCTCCTGTCCAGCAGCATCTCTGCATCGCTGCCTAGGCTCATTCCTGCTGCCTCCTGTCCCTGGAGTGCACAGGCATTTCCACGTCCTTCACAGATCCTGCCCTGATAAAAACCTCAGCTCATCACTCAGTTTGCATTGTGAACACACTGAAGCACTGTGCAACAAGAGACATCACTTTCCAAGGTTATGCCTTCGATTGTATTTCCTCCTTTGCAAAGCCCTCCACGAAATTCATCCTTGTCCTTCAGCACTCAGAGAAGTCCTGTCTAACACCCACCTCTGGTATCAACTCTGCCTTTGCTATCTCCAAGCCGAATATCAGGATATTTCAGAGGAAAGGGTCTCCAGGAAAGCACTGGCCTGGCCGAGGATCACCCTACAGCTGTATCTGCACATCTGCTTTGCCCCTTCCTAAAGCTGCATTATCTCTGCTTTGTTAGCCAGTCAACCCCAGGCTCCAATCTTCCTCCAACTACCTGCTTTCTTCTACTTTTATCTTTCTTAATTTCTCCCCTTGTTTAGGTTGATTTGGCAGTTCATATATCAAATTATTTAGTCTCAGAAAGCACTTACACATCTTTCACCATGAAAAGGAGTAGATACACAAAATGGATCATGCTTATTTAATGCAGATATCTTTGCTCTGAGTGATGTCAGGTTAAAAACGCTCACTAGAGATATGAATGGCTTATTAAACCCAAATTGAGGCTACACAAAGGAATCTGAAATGGAACAGCCATTCAACATCACAGGAGCCAAAGAGTATTGTCTGCTTCTCTGTGCTGCAAGTAATGATTAATAAATGAGTCTATTAAGTTAATCTGCCAGGCAAAACTAAACTTGACAGACACCTGCCACAGAAAATTTGTTATCTATTCAGGCAGGAAATGGCAGTGAGAAGAAATCAATGTCACTGCTGTACATTGAGCTGACAAACTGAAATCTCAGAGGAAGTTTGTCATCTTGGACAACGAGCAATATCCCTGGTGGCATCTCAGAGCCCCAAATAAAGGTCAGACATGGCTCTTATTTATCAGGGTCCTGAAACTCTAGTGTAGCAATTAAATTTCACTTTTAATACTGGGTGAAAAAGCCCAGCTCTTTGACAGTAATGTGTGGTAATATATTTATGAGAAGATATATACACACCCACATGCTACTGCAGCATTGTTGAACTGAAATTATATGGAATGATTTCTTCGCAATGTAAAATGAAAAGCAACATAATCTTGTATGATCTCAACCAAAAAACCAGGGAAAAATAAGTAACAATAACCAATACATTTGCTTCAAATTTATTAAAAAAGAGAAAAGGAAACGCTCTGTATCCAGCTGTACACCAAACAAAACAAGCTTTCAAACACAGCCTCCAAGTTTTACTTTTTTTATGCTTGTGAATGAGTGGTAAAATTAAGCAGCTGTTAATAAGACAACAAGGGAAGCTTGTGACATAATCCCCTTTATATCTACTTAGCTAGAAGCATTTCAATCAAAGGGGAAACTTGTTCACAAGTGCTGTTTGATTTTCAGTGTTGGTGGTGTTTGCTTTCTGTGTCCTGCTCGGGGCTGGATGGGGATTATGGGTTTCCCTTTTCCCCAGGTGCCCCATGGGATGCAGGTTTCAGATGGGTGCCAGGGTGACCTGCACAGCCACTGGGCTCCCTCCTCTCTAGCAGGGCTGCAGGATAAGGCTCTAAACATTCAAACATTCATAAGTCATGCTTTTACTGCAGTTTAAAGACTTGCAAAACACAAACAAAATAGGAAGCACCACCACCACCAAGCAGAGCAGCAGCATCTTTGCTGCACTAAGAAGGTCCTAAGGAGATCTCCTATATTTACTGCAGTCACCCATTGGATCCTGTCTGACATCCTGACTAAAAAACAAAACCCACACAAGCAATTTCATGGGTATTGCAATGAAAGGGACTCTGTCTTCCTGTGGATTTGGGTTTTGTCATCAGATTCTCTGAAGCCAAACCATTCCCAAGCCGCCTTCGGCAATCTTCCCATGACAGGGACCTCCATCACATTTCTTCTCCAGATCTATTCCACAGCCCTTGCTGAAAGCTCAGCTCCTATTGAAAACCTTCCCTCAAACCCTTTAATCACCTTTATTTTCCCCTCAAGACAGTTATCAGAACTGTGTTTATCCTCACAGCCTCTGCCCTCGCGCCACATTTCCATGGCCAAGCTGTGGAAGGGCTGTGCAGGCTGCTGTGTGTCCATGTGTGCAAACACCCTGCTTGCATAAGCCTCATCTCCCTAAGAGACCAGACTAAACAGCCCACACCCAAAAGTAGCATTAATATATGCAAAAAGAAATAGCTCTGTGAGGGTAGCTCATGAAAAGCCTTCAGATGGCTTCTTGCCCTTTATTCTTCCTTCACGGCAGACATGACAAAGTCCTGCAGTCTGGGGACACTTCTGAATTTGAACACTTACGGCATTTCATTCCTTTTTGTATTTTGCTTCTTCTTAAAAGAAAAGCTCTTCAGCAATGAACAGAATCACACCCTGTTAGGCAGAGATATTTCTGCCTGAAATAGGCTAAGGCAACAATGAAAATGTGGTCCACACATGTGGGTAACTTGCTGCCAGCAAATATGAAACCCTGGCAAGTTCCAGCAACCTCTCATTTGACATTAATATAAAATAGACAGAGAGTACCAGTTCTCATGTCTGGCCTAATGTTATATAACTATGCTGTTTGTTCATCAGAGTCAACCCTTAAACACACACAAAAGGCAAATTTAAAGCCCCCAGACAGCTGCAAATAATTATTCTAAAATGTTTTATAGGTTAGTGAAATTATCCTTTACTCTGGTCCCTGTAGTCCTTAGCACCTGATGCCTAAGTGAAGGTAATGAACTTTGCAGATGCTTATTTCTACATATCTACTTAATTCCCCTGACACAAAGAATTTTAAATGATTATGTTTAACAAGTTACTTTTAGAAATAGCTGCACTTCCCCACCAGAGCAGCAGACACATCTCGCTTCCAAAGAAAAATACCAACCTGTAAGTACTGAAGATTGATGACAGAGCAAAAGTCCTCCCACCAAATACTGTTTAATTAAATAAAAGAAATTTAAGGAGGAACTTAATAATGCTCTCTGTAGCTACAACAGAACACTTTAAAGTACTGTGTATATATAACACTGAAAATTCATCCAGTTGATATCTGATGGTAAATTGCAAGCTGACTTTGTCCCGAGGAAAACAGCAGCCAGAGCAAGGGCAGCAAGCTGAAGGAGTGGCAAAGAATGGGGGAAAGAACCAAAAGAAAAAAAAAATCAAAACCTCATCAGCCCCTTCAGAATTGGGATTCCCTTCCAAATATGAGAATTCTTTCACACAAAGAGGAAACAGATGTCCATGGCTGGAATTTGCATGTGGCTTTATTCTCTTCTAGGATACAATAAAACTACTCTTCTTCTTATCCTCCGAGCTAGAAATTAAACAGTGGCATGTCATGCAGAGTCCAGCTGTGCTTCCTACCTCCAACCTTTATTAGCAATATATTTAAAAAGAAGAAGAAAAGACAGAGACAGAAAGAAAGGGAGAAACTAGAAAAGCATAAGAATTGAAAAACTGTGGTATGCGTTCTCAAAACAATATAAAACCTACAGATGTTCTTACTAATCTGTGGCACATGTTTGTTTATTCAGGTTTTCCCTGTCCCCAGTTCAGCAGGCTTTGCTCTCCAGAAGACTTTATCTATTTTTATAAACCTTAGAGTAAATACTGGAGGAGAGGTTGGCATAAACAGCCAGAGGAGGAACAGGCTCACCTTGTAGGAGCTTTCTCAGTGTTCCTGAAAATGCACCTCCATCCCAGGAACTGCTCTCACCCACACCCCACTGTTCCCTACATTAACAGCAATGGGAGGAAAGCAAACACTTCTGAAGGGGATTTTTAGAGTGTGAATGTCACAAAGGCCAGCAGCAAGAACATCTGCTCATTCAGGGAGAACCCATTTCATCATGGAGGGGCAGCTCTCAAACTTGCACCCAACCTGTCACCTGCACTCACCAGGACAGGGACAGAGGGGCCATCACTGTCCAATCTGTATTTATGAAGAGTACTGAGCTGCTGTGCCAAACTGTGCCTTCTCTGCTGTAATTGCAAAGAAAAGTCTGTCTAATAACCCACTTCTGTATAGCAAAAATATACTGTTTTCTAAGGATACATACACAGCAAATTTCAGAAAAATCTCCCCTTTACCCAAATCCCTTTTACAATCCCTTTCTTTTCTAGCTTCTTTATAAAGGATAGAAGGGTTTTTTAATATGTTCAAGCTAAAGCAGAATAAAACCATCCTGTCAGCCCACTGGAGTTAAAGATCTCTGTTAATGATCCCAGCAAATTTGGTTCAGTGTCTCGCCCTCATAAAATTCATCACACACTTACCCAATACATCTGGATGAGGATAAACTGATGTTCCAGCTATAAATATACTTTCCCCAGGATGGGTTTTGAAAAGACAGCATGAAATGAGGCAAGGCTGGCCCCTGGTCACATCAGAGGTCATAGCAATAGCCACCACCAAGAAGATTTGGAGGTTTCACAGCTTTTCTGCTGACTGAAGGTGAAGGTGTCTAGGACCCATCATCAATAGGATACCCCAGAGCTGACAAAGTGGACTTTTCTTGCAAAGCTTCAATTAAAATTGTCCCCCAGGCCCTCCTTGAAAAACTGCAGACTCCACAAGGAACTGAATTATAAAAAGGCAATTTGTAACCTGAACATGAATGAAAGACTGTCAAAGCCATCAGCTGTGCTCCTGCAGCTCTGTGAGATGGAAGGTTGGGAGCGTGGTGAAAGAATGGACAAGTTTATATGTTAAACAAATGATGGAGGGCTTTGTTAATAAACACTGATGCAAAAACAAACAAAGCTTTTCAGGCAGGTTTAACAACTTTGGCACAGCAATGACCAGGGAAGAGGTTTTGGCTCCACTCCTTAAGGAAAACAGTGAAGGACCAAGTTCACACACAGCACCACCAAGCCAGAGAGGTGGAGGAGCCCCACGGGAAGCTCAGCCATCACAGGGAAAACGATCAAGTTGTATTTGCAACAAACAACTTTTCACAGCCCTTCCTTCAGTGCTGAACACCAGCTCTGCAGCACTGCCAGAGGCAAAGGAATGGTGCTTAGGGTGGTAGAAACATCAATCTCAACAATGCCAAGAGTATAATTAAAACAAAGGTTTCAGATCATGCACCAGCAGCCACCTGAAGTAATCAGCAATTCCCTCATTTTCAAGCAAATAACATTAACCCTGTATGAGCTGGGAGAAAACTGCAAGCTATAAATGGGAAGAAGTACAAAATTCCAGATTTATAGTCATTTTTCTGGTTCAGGCATCTGCTAACTCTCAAATAAATATTTGCACCTTGCTTCCTACGTTTCCCCAGCTCTAACCCCAAAGTATTTCCACTTGTCACCTGGCATATGTGAATGGTTGGAACTAAATTCCTTTCCTAGACAAAACATTATGTGCCCCACAGGGTTGCTTAATTTGGTTACAAGCCATTCTCACAGACGTCCTGTGGACCTGTGTGGCAGAACTTCACATCCACATTTCCTCTTAAATAGCATCACACAGTCATTATAAAAGCAACTTATAGGGCATATTACGTACTAAAGATAAGTAAAAGGAAAATTCAGTTTTTCCTCCATGAGAAAAAGGTTCTGTGATTAAAAAAGCAAAGACAAATAAAGCAAAAAATGTTTTTCTGCAGGGGCAATATTGACCAGCAAAGGGGAAAGACATAGTCAGAGATCCAGCACGAGTGCATGTTTCCAAAACATGGGAAAAAGAGAGGCACTGAGGCAGATGCACAAACTCAATGCAGGCTGGATTGATTTAAGAGATGCTGATGATCACAGAGCCCTAACTTTGCACACGCGTGAGACAGACCATCATTGAGCTATTGAAGGCTCTTTCCTCAAAGAAACAACATTAACAGCCTCACATTCCACCCCACACCCCTTCTTGAACCAGCTCTTTCTTACTCTGCTGGGAGAACAGAATAACTATTAGAGATTGTATACTGTCAGCCACAAAATTCGATTTTATTGGATTTCAAACATGAGCTGCACTGACCAGCCCCTAATTACACAAATAATACCCATGTTCTCCCATTTTCCAACAAATAAGCATTAAAGGAGATGCCTGTTTTGCTATTAATTTTCAACAACATATTAAGAAAACCCCTCAGCAAGTAAACAAATATGCTGACACCGATTGGTACATGCTGTTTTCAGGGCTCAGATAAAAATCTTGTAGGATAAAAGATGAGTTTAGCAGCTCCAGAAGAATGAAGGTATTGTTTAACAGGAAGCAGATGTATGTCAGATGGCAAACTCATTAAAGTGTCCCATCGTTAAAGGAAACGGGATAACAACGAGCCATCTGAAAAAACCTGCAGTGATCAGGAAACGCACAAGCCGCAGCTAATCTCCCATTTATTGGTAGGTAATGCCTTTAAGTCATGCACATGCATTGAGTTTAGGGGCATGAAGGACTAATCTTTGTTCTCATGAAAGAAACAGGAGCAGAACCCAAGAGCATGGAGAGCAGCATTGCTGGAAGAAGTCTTCTGAGGGAAATCTCCCAACATTTGGAGGAGTTATTACATCGACCCGTGGGTGCACACACAGACAGTCTGGGCAGCATCAGTTCCCTGACTCTGAGAGCATTTTAATGGACATTGTTCATACATGGGGCATTTTAGATATAAATATATTTTTTAAGATGCCTTATGGAAGGTACCTATCAAGGAATAGCCTCTAAATACAAACTTGGAAACTCTAGTTTCCACTCATTGGTGGGCACTGGAGTGATGGACTTGCAGTATCAGAGTTGAACAATTCCTCAAGTGAGAATTCTGCAGGTTATAAAAGGACCCAAGCACAAGGAATTAAACAAGCAGCATAGATTCACAAAATCATAGAATCATTTAGGTTGGGAAAGACCCCTATGATCATTGAGTCCAACTGTTAACCCAGCACTGCAAAGCACATCACTAAACCACATCCCAAGTGCCATCTACATGCTTTTAGATCCCTCCAGAAATGGGAACTCAGCCACTTCCCTGGGCAGCCTCTTCCAATGCTTGACAACTCTTCCAGTGAATAAATTTTTTCCTGCTGCCCAATCTGAACCTCCCCTGGTGCAGCTTGAGGCCTTTTATTCTCCCCCTGGCACTTGTCACCTGGGAGCAGAGACTGATCCCACCTGGCTGCTGCTTTCAGGGATTTGTAGAGAGTGAGGAGGTCCCACCTGAGCCTCCTTTTCTCCAGGCTGAGCACCCCCAGCTCCCTGAGCCTCTCCTTGTGCTCCAGACCCTTCCCCAGCTCCTTTCCCTTCTCTGGACAAGCTCCAGCCCCTCAATGTCTTTCTTGTAGTGAGGGGCCCAAAACTGAACCCAGAATTTGACTCAAAGACAGCATGTTTGAATCACAAGGCAGGTGGATCTGTGGAGAGGAGTGAGAGTATTGCTTCATCCAGCAAATATTCAGTCTAAGAAATTGGAAAACAGTGCAGCTGTAATTGCACTGACATCAGCAAAGGAACTCTTGTCCTCAGAGTAACAGCCACAAGAAAAAAAATTTAAAAAAAAAAACCAGACTGGGAAGAAACATGTGTTTCTCCCATCTTGGATATATCTCAACCTATACCAGTTCTGTTACAAATGTCTTGTTACTACATTATGATTACAAATATCACACAGCAGCTCTCTCCATAAAAATTAAATACATCCCTTGCCAGAAGTTTTCTGAGTATCACTCAAAAAAAAATTTCCAAGAGGAAATTCATCTCTGCCTTTGGATACTGGCCTGGTCCAAAGGCATTGAAATCACTGGGAATTTTGCACATGTGGCTTTGACAGCTTCTGGATCAGGACTGATGCTAAAGATGGAGAAAAGAGGAGAGGGTGGATGCAAAGGTTCTACAGCACAACACAAAAATCAACTAATCTGGATTCTACCAGAATGCACAGACCCCACTCATGGTGAGAGCAGGCTCTAGAATCTCCTTTTTTTTTTTAACTTCTTTAACAGGAACTGCTGCAAATTCCCTGCTTTTACAGAAATACACAACATCCTTAATTATATCTGAGCCCAAACCATCAACTTTCAAATAAAAATTTAAGTCCCAATATGGTTAACGTAAGCTAACCAAGTTTTTTTGAATGTTTTACCAAATACAGACTTTGGCATTTTGCTGCATCAGTACCCTTGGTTATTTGGTAAGGGTATTCCTGCTTCTTTGCCCTTGTGGAGGAAAAAAAAGGAAAAATCCAAACTGTACCAAAAAAGAAAAATAAGCAAACATTGTTTTAAACAAAACACTTCATGGATATTATTGAGAAAACTACTCCATCAGTGGTAGTGCAAAACCAACATTAATGAAACAACTACTATAAACCAAGCTAAAACTTCTGTCCCTGAAGTGTAAGGCCTGTGCAGTACTGTTTGTGTATCTTACACCATTATCTCCATCATGTGGCAGAGAGAAAGAATGCAGACTAATGTCAGATTCAGGAAATACTCTTCATGTAAAGGTATTTTACTTCAGATTCGGAATTCGTATCTCACAAAATGAGGCTTTGCTAAGTTTCCTTCTGTGGGTGTCATTTTCAGCTGTTTTAATAAACAGTTGCATTACCTTTGCCCAACCACAGGACATGATCTTGCAGAAGTGAAATGACCTACCACCTTAACTTTTACCTATGAAAACTTTCCTGCTACAATTCCACAAACTTTAATCTGATTCTACATCACAAAAGACCTAATCTAAACCTCATTACAGTGAGCTGAAAAATCCCAGCAAGCATTTGGCTGATCCCAGAGGAGCAGTTAGACAATGCATGTACAGATACAGGAAGGATGGTTCCTTTGTTATTATTTTTATTTTTTTTTACCCTCTATAACTCTTTTCTGACAGTTTAACCAATTCTGCAGACTCTAACTATTCAAACAGGAAGCCCCCTGGACCCAGCAGACCTCCCTGCTGATGCAGCTGGAGAGTGACTCTGCTCCTAATGGAGCATTTCTTCCAGCCCCAGCCCAAGGTAGCAGCTGTAGGATGTGGGGTTGGACACTGCTGGGCCACCTGGGACCCTCTGCCCTCCCAGGTGTGCACGTGCAGCCTCGTCCATGGCAATCCAGCCCCTGGGAAAGGCTGCATCCCCCAACTTCCTGCCTGTCAGCAAGCTGGGAAAAAACTTCAATTTGTGCTGGCTGCACAAATCCAGCGTGCACAGAGCAGGGAGGGTCTTGCAGGCTGCCTCAAAGGAGCCTAAACCCTCTTGTACAATGGCATCACAGTGTAAGAACTGTGGAAATAAAAGTCACGACTCTCAATGATTTGTTTTAATCCAGTTATGGAGAAGATGCTTTAATCATAAGCCTTTGAGCTCCTTTGCATGACTCCATACAGGCACCTCATGTCTGTCTGCCTTGAGAATCTCTCATAGCCACAATGTTTAACCATTAAGCTAAACCAGAACAAATTCTCACACTTGGTTACCCAGCTCAGATGGGAGGAAAGTGTGTGAGGCTGCAAAAGCCTGGGAATGAGATCAAGGGCAACAAGGGTGCTTTAGTGGGCAAGACAGCTAAACAGCTGGAACATCCCAGCACACACAAACCCTCATTTTGCTCATTTGCTCATCCTGCAGCCCTGTTCACACAGCCCAGGAGCAGCTTTGGGCCATCAGCAGGGCCTGAGGGAACAGAACTGCAAGCACCACAGCAGCTCAGGCTCCTTCTGTGAAATCCTGCTTGGAGCTGTGATCGCCAAAGTAGATGCTACCAAGTTTCCACTTTACCATATAAATCATCCCCTCCACGTTTGGCAAAGCACTTAGGCACATGCTTAGCTGTGCTAGAGCTAATTTTCTTCCCAGCAGCCAGGATGGGGCTGTGTTTTGGATTTGTGCTGGAAATGGTGTTGATAACTCGGGGATGTTTTAGTTATTGCTGGGCAGGGCTCACACAGAGACAAGGCCCTTCCTGATCCTAACCCCACTGGGGGTGCACAGGGAGTTAGGGGACACACAGCAGGGACAGCTGACCCCAACCACCCCAAGGGACATCCCAGACCATGTGGTGTCATGCCGGGAAGAAGGAGGAAAGGGGGATGGATGTTCAGAGGATGGTATTTGTCTTCCAAGTCCCCACCAGGTGAGATGTCCCTGCTGTCCTCACAGTGAATGAATTCCTTGTGTAGCTTTGCTTGGCTTTTGCTTCACCTGTTCAACTGCCTGAATCTGAATCCATTCACAAGTTTTAGCATTTTGTCCCTTCCAATCCTTCCCCCACCCCAGGTGGGGGATAAACTGCCAGCTGGGGTTACACCATGACAACAGCCTTCACTATTGCTGAATGGGAAGAAAATTAACCTTTAAAGTGTTAAATACCAAGCACAAGTTCTCAAAACTCCATGCTCTTCTTCACACTCCCAACTTCCCTTTAATCCAAAAGCTCTTCCAGAGCTGGAGCTGGGCCAAAGTGTTTTGTAGAGCTGAAGCCCGAACAAAGTGTTCTGCTAATTTGGGGCTGCAACCAACAAGGTGACTGATGAGAAAAGCCAGCTAACTGACTAATCTTTTCTGTGTGCTCCTTCAGATACACAGTGAGGAGCTCAAAGTGATCTCAAGCACCCAAGAGGGGACAAGCCAAGGGAGCAACACGACTGGAGCTCCACCAAGAAGCTCCAGCACCACGGCCAAGCAGGGCCTTGCAGGGCCCCACGATGGGATCAGATCCCATCACTGCCTCTCTCTCTCTCTCTCTCTCTCACACACAGCAGGTCTGAGCACAGCATCTGCTGCACTGATGGTGCCTTTAAGGAACCTCCTTCTGTGGAAAACATTGACAGCAGAAGGAGAAAGCCAAGCTGCACGCCCACTGCAGCACGGCCTCCAGAGGGATGGGAAATGCCACGGGATGGGAAATGCTGCTCCCACAGCTTCAACCCATGTAAATTCTGCACCCAGAAGGTTTCACTGAGATGATTTCTTTTCCTCACTGGCTTTGCAGCCATGTCAAATGCCCATCACAGCAGATTTGCCAGTTCCCTGCTGTCACAGGTACATTCACAAACTCACAGTGCCATGGCTCAGGTTGTGTGGGTAGGTGCAGGATTGTGACTGCAATACACAGACAAAATCAATGGCATTTACATATATATGATTTGGACCACAGTCTCCCCAGTTGTTTTCCAGCTGGGAAGCAGTCAGCAATTAAATAATTTTCATGCTAACAGGCAATACTTGAGAGGAAAAAAAAGTGAACACAAAAATGTTGCTTGGAGAAATAGTCAAGACATTCCCTAGCCATGAGGAATCTCCTGAAATTTCACCTTTTCACTGGACAGTAGGGTAGAAACTTCTTGAGAAACCAACCCTTAGGTTTCTCTATTTGTTTCTATTCCTGCAGCCTCATTAATGGATTGGATGCCTTATTTTGGGTGCTACTCAGTTTCCATAATGCACTGATAATGCTCCTTTCACCCTGAGCCTGGCTGGGATATATCTGCCTAAATTAATTCAACAAAACTGTGAAGCAGCATTTGAAATAAAAAATATTCATCCTGTTCAAAGATATGGTGTCCCAGAAGTTGCAACTTGGACTCAGGGAACTGGACACCAGGCAGTGCAGTAAAGAAAAATTACCAAGCAAACTAAGAACCAAAGAGAAAAGGAAGGAAGGCAATGCTACTGCCTAATACACTTGCATTGCTGATGTCAAAGTGCCTTTTGCAGTGTAATTTTGTAACTTTTTGGGCTGAGAAGGAGCAGGCTGGTGTTAGCAGCATATAATATAACCAGGTGACTTACACCAGGATTTTTTCTAATGAGATTAGCAAACTATACATTACAATTCCCGTAATGTTTCAGCCTGAAGGCATTTTAATTACACTATTCATTTATCTTCCCTGGGATTTTCTGACTCATGCCAAAATCCTTTCTTCACTTAAAAAGCAATTTTTATCTCAGGGCAAGTGCTAATAGACCACTTCAGACAAAACAACCAAAATCTGCAGAACTCATACAAGAGCAAAAATCAACTGTGGCTTTCAATCAAAGGATATAATTCCATTAACACCTTTCTTTAAATAGTATCACCATGTGCTGGTAGTGGGCTTTGGGATCATGAAAAGAATTAAGAAACCTGCAGAACTGTGCAGATTCTGTGTTCTCACATGCAATTTTAAACACTCAGCTGACCTGATGCCAGTGAATGACCTGAGTTTGTCTGGAAGTCATAGACCCACAGAACAGTTTGGGTTGGAAGTGATCTTAAAGATCATCTCATTCCAATCCCCCTGCCATGGGCATGGAATTTCCATTATTGTCACAGGCCCAGGACTAATCTGGGGTGGAAAGGAGGTTCCCAAATTCACTCTGAAATGCTGATGAGCATGGTGAAAACAGCCTGTTATGTTGGAAATCTCCTGTAGACACAAAAGACCCTGACATGATGGTTTGTGCCCACAGACCAGCTGAACACTGTGGAGATCCTACCCTGAACAAGAGCCTTTACAAGATGTGATTAAAAAACAACAAAAAAAATTAAAAATTCATGCTTTTGCTTTGCAACACAGAGCAACTCAGTAAAACAAATTCCAAAAGCCTTTACTGTGGTAGAATAGTTAAATAGGATCACAATAAAATTCCACCTGTCAGCTCCAAAAGCACCCCACATGCAGAATTTACACAAGCTGAACCAGAGCTGGTTCAAGGCATGTCATAACAGCCATTTCTGCACTGAGCACTGTGAAAATTGGCCTCAAGACGAATTGAGTGCCTGGAAAGGGCAACCATATTTCAAGCAAACCAGGACATGCTCAGGGTGCTTGGGCTGCCCCTTCAGCTGCATTCCTGAAGGTTTAATTTTTGCCACTTGCTTTGCATGAAAAATATTTCCAGCACACTTCCAAAAACCTCTGCAATACAGCACAAATACCTTGTGGTAAAACTTAAAAGAAGAAACATGTTAGTTTATACTGAAAGGATTTTGCAGAGCATTATTCCAGCTCACACCCCTAAGTGAGGAGCCAGAATCACAAGTGTTTTTTTGCTCACACGAGTTGTTTGCAATCTGTCATTTCTCACAGCTACAATATGGCATTGCCAATTTAATCACAGGGGCTTTTTTTGAATGGCACCCTGTTTTGTTTGTGTTTGTGATGCTTTTGCAGCAGAAGTCACTTGTGGTGCAGGAAATGGCACAGCTAAAATGTAAATCAGAAGGGCACTGTAACTGATTGCACCCTTGCTCCATTTTTTCTCAAGGGGTTTTAACTCAAGAAATCTCACTGTGTGCAGAGCTTTTGCACCAAGCCAGTGATGCTGAGCACCCTCACACCTTTTTCAAGTCAGCTCAACTCCAAGCAAACAAGTCTGGGGGAAATAATGAGGCAGGGCCCTTCCCTGGAGCTGTGCATCAGAGAAGCCAGCGTGACACAAATGAATAGAAATCCTCTTGGGCTTTTTCAGAAATAAATGCAGCAATAATGCCAGATTAATATGTAATAATGAGACAGTTTTCTTCCATGTCCCACAGACTACATGCACTGTATGCCCTTTGAAGCCAGCCAATTACACTGTCAGCAACAAATACATTTCAGCTGGAGCAGCTAGAACAGTTGTTAGTGGCAATTTTGCAGGGAAGGCTGCAGTGAAGCCCATGTCCCCTTTGCACATGAAGCTAAAATAAGTCTTTAGATGCTCTGGTGCACAGTCAAAGACCTTGGTAACACATTTTTGAAAGGGTATTTTTGAAGGTAAATATTTTTGTAAATTATTTGCCTTTAAAATGTTACTGTTCTCACATTTATCTGAATTTTTAAAAATTGCTCTGTCTCAACCTACATCTTTAAACCTGTACCATTAAAAAAATGGAGAGAGAGAATCAGATATCTTGGATTTCCTCTTATTCCAGGTAACTTATTCCATATGCAGTCCAGTCAACGAGTTAAAACTTCCTCCCTTTTTTATTTCCTGTTGCTACCAACATCCAACTCACAAAATCCACCATTTGGAGAGATAATGAGAAATCCAAATGGCCAGCTGGGCTGCACAAGTTCTGGTGAGGCCAGAGGCTCCTCAGTGGATAAGACATCCAGCAGGGATTGATGGGGCAGCAAGAAGTGATCACACATTAAAGAAAGAGAACTTTGGAAAGGAGCTATAATATTGTCACAGGTCACTTTTGTACCAAACACTTCACAAGCAACTGAAGATTTGCCCCAAGACCTGCAAATACAGGAAGGAAGGCAAATGTCATTGCTTAATTCACCTTAAAGAAAAGCAGCACAGATACTGCAAGCTCAGTGCCACTTTGGTGACAGTTTATTATTGATAAATAAATCATTTATACACCTGACACAGCTCGTTCCTCTCTTCCGTGATAATTATAGTTTTAGAAGCCTCATTTAAGGGGTGCAAATTAATTTCCAAATTCCACCTACTGTCAAAGAATATGTTTTATCAGGTGATTAATTACCTGCAGGAGCACTTCAGGAGACACCTTGGGGGCAAACAAGGATTGCTGTGACAGCTCCTTTAAGATATGGCTCTGCTCCTAAGGCCCGATGAGCCCAGAGATAAAATAACTGCATACAGGTGTTCTCATCTGCAGCACCTTGGGATGTCTGTGCCTCAGAGAAGTGCATTTCCCTTCTGGAACATGCAAGTATTTGCCTGGATACTGCAGCCCTTGCTTCGTGAGAAGTCCCACAAACTGCCTGGGGTGGGATCCAGTTCCACAGTGGGGCAGAAAGCAGGAGCAGCTGTGGGAACTGCTCTTCCTCAGCTCAGTGTGCTCCTGAAACCTTCTGTACCCCAAAAACACACCCCACAGGGCCTTCCCCAGCTTAGGTGCCTGGATGGTTCAAAATCCTGGGCCAAGAATACTTTTTGTAAGCTTCACTTAAGTCAGCTACATAGAGGCTGAAGGATTTACAGCAAATTTTACCACAGTTTTTGTGCTGTCATTTCTAACCTCTACACTGAGCAGAGCTTCCAGCAGAGTTACACTCCTGTAGCTCCTCTGTGCAAGCAAGTTTGGTGCTCCAAGATGACTGGGAAGAAACCAAGGCAGCACAGCACAGCTTATAAACACACCTATGCACCAAGTTCAGGGACCTCCACACTCACAGGGACTTTTACACTGAAGACAGTGAAAAAACTCCCAGAGAAAAAACAAGTCTTCCAATAATAACTCTTCTAATAACAACGGGAGAAACATGGAATTTAACAAACTCTAAAGGTTTTAGCCACCTGTTTTACCTAAGTCTCTTATTCTACACAACACCTCAAGTACAGCTGCCAGAGGAATTGCTCTGCTCCTGGCATTTCTTTTGCTCTTATACCTGCACCTGCCCTTCACAGGAATTACACTGACAGAGAAAATAAGGTCTGAAGGCCACAGACCAAGGGCAGGGCCTGTTCCCAGCCTGTCTAACCTGCACCAGCAGCCTCTCCTGATGGATGGGCTGCACAGATGATCAGCTCAGGTGCTGCTTTGTTGGATGGTTCCCCAGAGCAATTTAAGTCATTACTGCTTCACCTCCTCATCATGGGCATAGGAACAGATTTTTCTTCTCCTGCTTGCAGAAAATTTTCAAGAACTTGTCTTTATTTATCATTTTACCTTCCTGTGGCTTTTCCATTGCTCTTCCCCCCCTCTTTCCTGCACAAGGACATCAAAGACTGCTAAAGGCAATTCTCACTGTGCTTTTCATCAGCAAGCTTAAGTCAGATTGTTAGAAAAAGCTGTTTAAGTCTAAACCAACATTAACCCTTCAGGTGTGGGAGCAAAAGAAAACAGAAATTCAGAGTAGTCTGAGAGATTCTCTCGTCTAATGGCAACAAATTTCTTCTGATCTCAGGGCAGTGGGATGTAAATCTCCCTTCAGTGAAGTGTGGAAGATCACAGATGAGCATGTCTGATGTGGGAAAAGAGAACAGAAAAGCAGAGTTCAAAAATCTGAGAACTTATTTCACTCTAACAAAATAATAATGAGGACACAGAAGCATTTTGTAAATGAGATACATGGCAAAGGGAGGATTGATCTGGACTCTGAGAAGACCACCTACAGCCATGATGGATCTACAAGAGTTGTAGTTTTCAAGATGTGGAAGCATAAGCATTTGACATAACTCTCAGCCAAACACAATCAGAAAGCCACTTGCTGCACTTTGTTTCTTTCTTTCTCTCTCAAAAAGCCAAAGCCCCCAACAACCATCAACAGCAGCAGCCAAACAAAAAAGCCGAAAAACCAACAACATGACACAAACTTCCCAGAAAAACAATCAGATCCCAGTAAAGATCAAGCTGGAGATTATTGCTCCAAAGCTGCCCTTAATTAAGCATAGTCTTCCACCACTCAACAGTTGTTACAAGGTTAGAGAGAAACCGATCATCTAAAATATCATCTCACCCAAAGTAATTAACCAACTCTGCCAACACTGTACTACAAACCTACTTCAATTTTAACCCATTGTGTGTGCTGGAAACTTCCACAGTCAGACATTCTGTGTTTTCTCATTTGCCCACATACGCTTGTTATTAAAACCACATGCGGGCACTGAATCATTTCATGGTTCGTTTAGAGACAAACACGCAGAAAATTGTGGGAAACAAGAACAGCCCTAAGAGTCTGTGCAAGCCTCTGTGTTCTGAGGCACTCTGTGTGTGCAGCAGGAGCCTGAGCTGCAGGGCTTTGTTAATCCGGGGCTCAAAAGTGAGCAGGAGAAAAGTCCTCATACATGTACTCTGAATTTTAGAGATCATCAGCAGAGTCAGCCAGGGTGACAGCTTCACCCTCAGCACCCCGCAAAATGCCACGTGTGTGCTCAACTGTTAGTCCACAACAAAAACCCTTCAGTGAGGCAGCAGGATGGTCTTTCATTCCTGAAACTGCTCTGGCAATGAGGAGAATCCCCCAACTGCATAGGAAGTTCACAGCATAACCTCAAGCAAAGCACTCGATCTCTGGATCTGACATCTGGAAAATGGCAGCCCTTCATCTTGCCCATTGGACTGGGAGGTCACCAGCTCAAAGATGACCTTTTGCTGGGAGGACAGTCAGTTTACAGTAAGGCTTCCTTTTGATGAGGTTTCTGTGGATTATTCATATTCCACCAGTGGCTGAAGGACCCAAACACAAAGTGCCAGCTCAGATGTGCAATGAGAGCACACATGAATCCACCTGAGAACACAACCCCCTTCTGTTCACAATTACTGCTGCACTCAGAGGCACTAATTCCCTGAAGGAAAAAACCTTCTGGATAAGCATTTTCTTTAAGAATACATCTCATCTGTGGATCTTATTCACCAGAAACACAGGGAACATTCATATTATGTCTGCAAATTTCCAGTTAGGTTTTGAAGCCTAAAACAGCAAGTAGGTGAACCAGGTTTCTTGTTGAGCCCTCTATCAGGATGGTAGAAGGTCAGATTGTAGCACAAACATCTTTAATAGGTGCAAGATCTCAGCTTTCCTCTTACAGGGGTGCATGTACACACATACCAGGGATTTTCCATGGAACCCAAATGCTCCAGGATAAAATTAAACCATTAAATGATGATGTCTGCCAGGAAGTTGTAGGAGAGACCTCACAAAGTCAACTCTGATCAAACAGTTCTCTGCTGGAGAGCCTCACAAAGGTCATTTGTGAAGAAAGACAAGGAAGAAGATGATAACTGATGAGTCTAAAGTTCTATAAACCTCCTGGCCAGATATGGGGCACACAGCTCTCCCAAGAACCCTGCAGCTTTACAAAGACAGGAACAACACTCAAAATCACCAATGAAACCTCAGCCCAGGGCTGACACTCCTGTTTCCACCTTGCTCCTGTTGATGTAATGCTGCAAAGCTGGACTTGTAGCTGATGTTAATGAGGCAGTAAAACATCCCCTTTCAGAAAAGGGTGCTGTAGTTTCACACAGCTGCATATGTAAAACTCGATCTCCTTCTAAATAGCTGATTCCTGGAGAGGGAAAACAAAGAAAGCCCAGCCAGGTTCCCATAACTGGGACTTCTGATGCTTCTGATGGATGGTTGGAAAGGTGGAGGAGGGCAGGGAGGGAAGGTCACAAGATTAGCGAGCGTGTCACAAACACACAGCAACACTGCAGTCATGTCAGAGCTATGGAGAGAGATGGCTTTAGTACCAAAGATCTAAAGCATAGACCAAATTTGGTTTTTTTGACCAATCTTTTTGGGTAATAGGAGCCTTTATTGGCTGTTCTTTACAGCTCTAGGAATAACTCTTCATTCCCACCCCACTTGCAATGCCAGAGAGCTGCAGACATAAGACAGTCCTTTTCTCCTTGTGTTTCTGAACAGAAACAAAGCTCTTTCCATGAGGAAAATCCATATCTTTGAAAGCAAGGACTTTATAGTGCAATCGAAATATTCATCAAAGCTCTGCTGGTAACAGCAGGAACTTTGCACATGGAAGCAGGTGGGGTGAATAAGAATTTATGGGATGTCTGTAGCCATATTAAATATCTGAAGTTCTTCAAAGCACAGGTAACACTGAATGGAGTTTACAGACACAGTTGGTTTAAAATATGCACAGTCTCAATCCATACTCATATTAAAACACAGTCAGGAGATACCATCTGTTCTTTATAGGCTTCTATAGGTTTTCTGTTAGTCTGAGCACAAGCATTAAAGGATATATTGGGGCAAAGCTCAGGCTAAAAAGGAAGCAATACTCAATGCTGCATTCTTTCATCCAAAAATACACCTGCATCCTTGATCAAAAAGTTTATTCAAGCTCTGGCATCTGGGCATTTGCACCATGTCCATATTCATGATACTTCAGTTCCTAAAACCTGAAATATACTTCCAGTCAACAGGATTTTCTAATGCTGCAATTTCTTTTAAATGGTCAAAGGACTATTTAATAATTTCTTTGCTAAGCAACAAACTTCTTTTATCTCCTGATTATTCTCATGGAAAAATACAAGAAGGAGAGAGACAATGTACCAGCAACTTCCTGACAATTCAATATGCTGCCTCAAGTAAGGAAACCAGGACATCTTCCACCTCCAGCCTGGAAGCAGCCTGACCCTGCAAACTTCTCGGTCAAGAAGTTCACACTGAAGTAAACAGGAGTGTGTAGAGCAGAACAGCTCTTGATACTCAGAAATGCCAACAGTTCTGTTTCATTGCGATTTTTTTCTCTCAATGTATTAAAACACTTCCAAACCTGCTTGTACAAAAATCTTTTCCAGCCCAGTGACATGAAATGTCAAGGTGTCATTGAACAGAAAAGCTTTAGGGTCTCAAAGCACTATCCAATTTTACTGTCTCTGATGCAGACTCTAGCCTGAGTATCCATTTTCAAATAGAACTAAAACACATTGGGAACTAAAACACATTTATGTTCTCTGAACTGTTATTAAGCTTCACTATAAATTTAATTACGGAAACACCTTTGACAGAATTAAATAGTAGTGCTTGCAGTCAGAAATAAGATCACCAGTGGTGAAAATGACATTGACAGATTTACATAAAACCCCACTGACTGTGCTAAAGCTTAAAAGCAGCAAAGTACCAGATATCTCTTAAAAAAAAGATTTCTAATCCCATTCAAGTACCTGTGACTGTTATCTGGCATGGATACAATTAATTGTAAATAAACCAACAATGGAAAAACTCCACCTCTGCAAGCACACAGCATTTGCAAGTCTGATTCTCACTGGTTAAAAGCAACAACCCAATGCTCACACAAACCCATGCAATTCTAATATCTTGGTTTTAGACTTCCTGATCCTCCTTTATAGGCTTTTTTTTTTTTTTTTTTTTGCTATTTCAGGCATTTCACTATAATAAACTACGGAATTCTGCTCATACAGACAAAATTCCATAACTAAATCTTAAACTAAAGTCTCATATTTAGCAGGAAAAGGAAAGTGGTGCCTCAGATGTGCATCATGGTTTGGTCACAGATTATCTATAACAACTCCTGAAAGGACATTTGCACTGATGAAGTCTGAGGACATTTTGCACCAACAAGTATTCCTCATTTTTCATACCTCAGGGGTTCCAGGGTGCCCTGAACTAAACTTCAATTGTTAATCTCCACAGGTATTTGGGCTGCAGTCCATGTATTTTCAATGGATACCTGACACACAATAAATGGCAATATTTGGTTCATACAGTAAAACCCAATGCCTTTGCCAATTAGTAATACTATTATTACATGGTCCTGATGCAAATTTCACTGGCCTTGTTGGGTTTTGCTTTCCATCAGCTGCAACTACACAATGTCTGGATGGTAAACTTCTAGTTGATCACTGGGATAGTAATACTTGATCAGTATTAAGGTTTCCATCTCTATTATATGCTTATAAACTCGGTCTAAAATTAACTATTTCACTGCTGTACCAATAATGGAACATGAGCCATTCAATGGGATATTTAGTGACATCTTGTCTCTGAGTGCACAGAGCTCCATTTTTAGACTGCTTTGCTATGGAGGTTGTGCAAGAATTCCCCTCTTTTCCCCTCCTCCTCAGCTTTTGAACTCATCATCTGATTTTAGGCAAACAGGACAGCAGCAAATACAGAGCTCCTAAAACTCATGTGAACATCAAAGAAATGCCTCAAACCCATCTGTAGGCTTGGTTGGGCCAAGAGACTCAATTTGGGAACCTCATTTTGCAGGAAAATTGCAGAAGGAGTCAACAGGCAACCAATGGGCTGGGAAGCAGCACCTAAGGTAGTGCCCAGCATCTGTCACCATCTGCTCCACCAGCAGCTCAGGGCTGGAGGAGGGAGTTTTGGGGCCACAAAAGCACAAAGGGAAGCAGAGGTGCTGTGGGTACAGATGCATGGGCAGCTGTGGCTGTGCTGTGTGCAGAGCTCCATCAGTAAGGAAAAGGGAGCATGGCTTTGGGAGCAGGATGCTGGTCCTGCACTGCCCCACGTGCAGAGGTGATGAGCTGCATGCACAGGGAGGCAGCTGAACAAAATTCCAGAATCTCCTACAAATTTCCTAAACAAAATTCCAGAATACAGAAGCATCCAAAACACAGCAGAAGGGTAAAACCACAGATGAAACAGCAAAGAAAACAAAAAGCTGCTGCAGACCTGCGTAAATAAATTCCGAAGCTGCTTAAACCTTGAGGGTTTATGGTTTGTGGTGCTGGATTAAAGAGCAAAGCAAGAGCAGAAGAGATTCTGCCTGCATTCTGCTCTCAGAGGAAACACAGCGCACAAAAGAAAGATTGGCAGCAGACAGAGGATCCAGTGTTTGGGGATCAGTGTACACCATTGAGGCTGAAGTGCTCCTTAGCAGGGTTCTCTAATACACAGCCTCTGTGGAAAAGCTCTGGGGACCATTTACAGAGTGTTTCCCTGAGCTCAGGGCACCACTGAGTCGTTCTTGGCCACAAAATGTTATCTCTGACTGTTTAGGACGTTCAGAGTCCACAGTCCTCCCAAAGAGATGGGGAAATCTGTGAGGCCAAGAGGCCATGAGACATCTGAGGAACAGCTGCTGAGAACTTCAGAGGTTCCAGGGACCTTAAAGTTGATTAAAAATATAAATAATTTAATCAAGGTCACATTTCTCCTCAAAAAGAAGGAATTCTTCTTAAATACACAGTATTTTGTTACAGTAAAAGTATTCCCTATATTGGCAATTCATGGGCCTTTGGAAAATAAATACATTAAGTCATTCTAGGCCATTTTCTTTCAATCAAGACCATCACCTCCAAGGGGACTGAGAGGACAAACATGAACCTCAGCAAGAAGTCCCATGGTTCAGTGTCTGCCCCATAACCCATGAAGGATCTTCCAGCTGGCTTCTTAGGACAAAATTCCTATGGGATCCTTGATTGGCTTCTTCCTACCACTGCTACTCAGCACTGCTCCCCTTCTAAATTCAAAATAGGGAGGAAATCCGCAGAAAGGAAATTCTTTTGTTAGGAAAAGAAATGAGTAGTTCCCTTACACACACAAGATCCATTTCCAACTCATATACTTAAGCTTTATTTGTTTCTGGAAGTTCTAAGCTCCTTCCTCACTGTTAGTGGGAGCTCTGTGTGCGTGATGGGGTTTGGGAAAGCATGAAGGTAAAATAAAATCACAGATGAGAGGACACATTCTTTTCATGTCACTTAGTAATGCACAAGATTCCCGTGGCCTGAATTAGTTAATTCCTAAACAGCTGGGACTGTCAAGAAAACCATGATTTTGCACTCCTTTCCTTATGCTCCCTTCTGCTGAAATACATTAACAAAAGAGGTTAATTTGTCAAACCACTGATATTCATGTTCTGAGTTGAGATTCATCACACTTGGTGGTCAGGAAATCTTTTATAGGACACAGAACTGAACATGAGCTGCACAAAACAAGGAGAGGTACCTTGAGCACAAATGGACAGATTGAATTTTCCTGGCATTAGCCACAACAAATACATCCCAGGGCAGGAAGGGTGAGGGAACAGTGCAACAAGGAGGTATTCTTGGCTGATTTTGAAGGTTTTGTTTGTGCCCAATGGCTTAGGAAATTTGTTCATCCTTCCTTGAAGGCTACATTTGTAATGCTGCACCACTGCTGGGGTGAGTCAGAGGTGAACTTAATGCCCAGATAAATTCCAACTGCACAATTTCTGTTCACCTGACCCGTGGATCTGTGCCACACATTGACTCAAATATTAGAGCAAAACAAAGAACTAAAGATCTTTTGCATCTTGCCTTTCACCTCTCTGAACAAGGCACAGCCCAGTGGGAACTTGGGCAGAATTCTCTCCCTATGGTTTGCCAACCAGAAGAATTTAGATTTAACTGTCTTCAAGATTCTTCTCTAATTGTTGTTTTTCCTAATTTATTTTCTCTCACAGGCATCTGGACTACTGAGACAAGGTGAGTTTGCCCTCAGTCACAGAGGCCATGGTGGTTCACCAGCCTCTGAAGTCACACAACTACACTGCCTGCTTCAAACACCCTCCCAAAATTCTGAATCAAGCATCAACAATCACGAAACAGGCTCTGAAAAGCACAGGAATGAAAACAAACACATCAGGGCTCTTTTGTCGGCTGGTGTTTGAAACTTCCCCACAGCATCCAGCTCATGCCTCAGACATTTTTTCCATGCTTGTCAGATGTACACACAATCCTGTTTGTTCAAAGCAGCTCATACTTCACACATTCACATCAGCCTGAGAGATGTGGATCATAAAAGGTGAGAAGAAACAGGAACATCCAAGTGTGCCCAGAGAACATTTACCCACCAGGCACATTCATATTGTCTCTCAACAGAGTGTATGACCTGTATCATAACATCAGGGAAGGGGATGCTTCAGTGATCTGCAGAGGCACTGAGAGCTTTACTCTCCTTCCAGTCAATGACAGCTGAGGCCACAAGTGCCCGACGTGCCACAGAAATTCCCGGGCTTAGTTTCTAATTGCATTCCTTCAGACACCACATGCCCTCAAAAAAACAGTTAGTACCATTAAATATTTGGAATAAGCATCTCTCAACCATCTAAAATTCAAAATTAACAAATTAAACACACATCTAGACTTACAAGCAAAGTGAAAAACAATAAGCATTGGTGACAGAGCTGTGAATCCAAAACGGAATTTCTACTCATCACTTCAGGATGGAGTGGAAGCACTCAGAAAATGTGCATAGTTTTCAGAGCACTAAAAAGGTAAACACTCTGAAGAATATCACACTGTACCTACATAACTCGGGGGGTTTTGGATGTGCACAGCTTTTTTACCTGCCCTGACACAGAAGTGAAAACCTCTGCCACGAGCAGGACAGGTGTGGGATGAAGCTGTGCCAAAGCTGCCAATGGTGAGAATTTCTTTCTGAAACATCATCTCTGCCCACACCTTTGTTAGAGGTTCTTCTGGTTATTATTTCTGGACAATGAGCAGCAATTTCCTTTGCTACCAAGAAATCACACAGCTCTTTTATAACCAGCTAAAAAGCCCAGGGTAGTGCAGATACTATACAAGGCAGTGACTCTGACTAAATAGGCAGCACCTGTGTCTATCTTTAAGATCTTTAAGGAGCAGCAAACAGAGCCTGCCTGGTCATCTCCAGCCACTCGTCTGCTGGCTGCCACAGCACAGCTCAAACCCCAAAAAAGGTCAGAACGAGCAAAGACACTGGTGTGTACAAGATACAGCAGGGAAATGAGATTACCACATGGCACAGGGAAAATAAACCCTTGGTTCACTTGTTTTAGCTGAAAGAGGAGAGGAAGCCACACATTGCCAGCAGGCTGCAGAGGATCTGCACCACAGGACATGGTCACTTCTGGCTTCACAAAGCAGCTGTTGATGAGGTCTGGGGTGCACAGCACACCAGAGAAGTCTTTGCTGCTTTTCTTAAAATATAAAGAATGAGAAGAGCTCTCTTTGGTAGCTTTCTCTAGGAAACCTCAAAACATGAAGAGTTTTATTAGTCTGATCCAAAACTGGAGCTAGAAGTCAGATCTACATGTAAAAGCAAAAGTCATGAATGCGTTTGATGTATTTTAAGCAAGACACTGAACCACAGTTGTTATTTACAGATCAAAGAAGCTCCAGCAGTGTCCTGAAACAATCTAAGTGAGAAATGCCAAAATCTGATTTCATCCATGTCCATGTGTTGCTTTGAACTCGTAATTCACAGAATTGGTCACTATATTGAACTAATTATCAAGCTTAATGCGTGCCAATTTTGATGGCTGTGCTCCTTTATAAAAAAGTCAGGTTTGAAGGGAAGTGGAATGATATACTGGTAGATGTGAAGCCTTTATTGAAATCTGTGGAGGAAAAACAGCCAATATACCAAAAACAACCCTTCTTGCCAAAGCCCAAACATAATTTACTTTTCTAATTAGTTACTGTGACACAGATTAGCAAAATAAATAGTTTGCATTAACCAATACATTAAAAAAAAACAAAGTGGTTCATTCCTCCTCCCTCACAGGAAAAGTTTCTTGTAATGCTTAAGTGAAAAAATATCTACACAATCTAAAAATCTAATGAAGCCACATATTGCATGTGGAAGTAAAATAATAATTTCCCAGCACAGCCTAATACATTTAAATTGAAATACTAGCAGCAGTGAAAAGAAACACTGAAAAAGTATTTCTGCGGGCAGAAATAGAGAAACAAAGTCTGTTCAGATATCAGTGAAGACTTAAAAACTACTTTTTTTGGCAATTACTTACTGTGGTTGGAAATTATCACAAACACTGGTGTGCCAAAGAAGTGATTTCAGGAATCACACAGCTTAGGCTATAATTAAAAAGCAATCTTTGGGAAATAGGTTATTACCAGTATTTAGTAGCTAATTTGTTCGTTAATGCCTTAACAAAGCTCTCCTCTGATTGCAGTGGAGGGGGAACAACTTCAAGAGGATTATTTGCTATTAAGACTCGTACTCAATTATTGAGAGTGCTGCTGTGCTGCAATTACAATGGCAGAGCAGCCATCAGGAAAGCTGGATGGATCCAGTCTGAGCTGCAGCCAGCAATTCCCACATGCAGGGGCTCTGAATTTTAAGGATAACTTGCAGAATATTCTCACAAATTTGAGGGTATTCTGATTAACAGAGAGGTGCAAGCTCAGTCTGCCTCAATACCAATCACACATTTTATTTTATGGGAATTTTCCCCCATATATTAATTTCATTTGTGAAGGAGCAGTTGTGTAACTGCTGTAGTCTCTAGGTTACATTTTTCACCAAGATAATATGATACTAATTTGGTTTTCCTTCTGACAATACTTCAGAAAGCATCTTCTGTCAAATCCTATGAACACCATATTTAAGCCACATTATGGGAGATAAACATGACAGTAACTTAGAAATACATGCCAAGTATTGACAGGTTATAATTGACTCAAAGCTGCCACCACTTGTCACTGTCTCCTGCAATAGTTCCTGTCCTGCTGATCAGGACAAGGAATTCTACACCTCACTAACCCCAGATTTAAATTCTGTCCTGGGAACCATAACAAACAAACCTCTAGGTAACAGCACTGAGTTAAGAAATCCAAACTCACCCATATTTATGAACTGCTTTTCCTGCCAATAACACATCTTCAGTCTCTTATTACTGTATTTCAATAGTAAAGACAGAATCAGGGAAATCAGGGAATACTTTTGACAACATAATTGAACCTGAGACACAGAGAGACAATTGAACCTTTCTGTGCAAAGGTTGGTTTGGGGAGCTGCTGCCCAGCTGACACAGGAGCTCAGGAAGCCTTCAGCTGCAGAGCAGAGCAGAGAGGCCCATTAATCATATTTATCAAGATTGTCTACCCTGGATTTCATGCAGTTAGGGGAAATGTGCTATTCTACTCGAACAACAAGGAGTGAGGCTAAAACAAACTGACCTAACTGCATGGGTCACTTCCAGAAATAGAAAGGATATCAGCAGCACAGCTGCACAGGCCAGGAGGCAAAATGCTGGGCTAAGAAACATCCACCCAAAACCTCTGAGGTATGTAGCCAGTGGCAAAACTAATAATGGGCTAAATTTTGCTTTAATTGGCATTCGGTACATTAAAGTCAGCAGGACAAGATTCAGTTAAGTGCCTTATGGTCTTGCATTTCATGAGCCTCCTAAAATGTTTTATTGCAGTTCAGGATTTCATATCAGCAGAAGCAAGAAGGGAGCAGATAACCTCCCACTGAGGTATGAGCATATTATTTATTCTGATGCTCATGGAACTTTCTCTATTTGCCTTCCCCTCTCTTTTACATTAAGAGACTGTACAACGCCAAATGCAACCACAGAACACAGTGTACTGGCTGTTCTCCCATGGGAGAGCAGGGGTAATATCCTGGCTTATGATTCTCTCTCTTTTTGAGGCTTTGGTCTGTCTGAAAGAGCATTGAGATGTCTCACTATCCTCAGGACAGAAATCCACCTATGCCACGTATTGTGCATCACTAGCAGCCTTTAACTGGGAAGGATTCAAGCCTGGGACAGCCAGATCTGTCAGAGGGACCCCAGAACAGCAGAGTAATACCAAAACACTCAGGGCAAGCTCTAGATCTGCTGGCTTTGAAAAGCAAGAACACAACTTTCACATATTCAACCAACATAATAAGAAAATGTGCAGAGTTTGTGCTTTATTGGCTTCCATAAAATTAACAGAAAAATAAAAGTGAGATAAGAGCCTGGTTTAATAGCACTGTTTCCATCTGCAGTACACACACCAGGCCTGCTTTACCTAAGTTTCTATAAAAATTATGAAAATCATGTTACCACCCTGCTCCACCTCCCACAATATGCAAAGCAATAATGTAGCAGCATTTTTATATTATCACTAAGAAGTCACATGAGATTTTCATATTAAGACACACACCAAATTATCCCAAAGATTATGAATTTAGTTGTATTTTTCTTAGAAACAGATTAGCTAAAGAAATGCAGACTACTAACAGATGTTGAAGTAAAATTTGAAATAGATTACACAGCCCATGAAGACTCAGCACAGATACTGCCAGATGTTGGGATCAGACATTCTCCTTTCTCTTTTTCATGGCACGTGGGCACTATTCCATGGGGCAAGAATACATGGAGAATGCTACAGACCTTATATAATCTACTTGTATCAAACGAAAACCTCCTCAAAGCCAAAAAATAGGAGCCCATAAAATCATTCCTAAGCTAAACCTCACACAAGTGAAACTCAACAGGGCTGTTTCCCAACATCAAAACGATAATTTCACATTTCAGATGTTGAGTTTGCTTTGCAGGCGGGGTGAGGGGCGGGATGAAAGCATCGATCCCTGGATCCGTGGGATGAGGGGATCACTCCCCGGAATCCCGGGATGAAAGCAGCGATCCCCGGGATGAAGGATCACCCCAGGATCCCCGGGATGAAGGGATCGCTCCCCAAATCCGCGGGTTTCACCCCAAACTCCGCCCGGAGTCTGCTGCCCTCTGCTGGCCGAGCGCGGGCAGTGCCACGGCCGGGGAGCCGCGGGAATTCTCTCATTTCCCTTTTCCTGCCCCAAATGTTTACTGCAAGGGTGAATTCCTGCCGCACTCCCGAGATTCCCCTTTGACCAAGCTGTTTCATTTATTCCATCCGCTAAAACCAGCCAATTTTGGCCCTTAAAATATCCTGAAGAGAGGTATGGCTTTTGGTATTTTCTCTTTGGAGGGGCACTCCTCCAGCACTCAAAACAGTGGGACCAATTCCTATATCCTGCTAGATAATAAGCAGATAGTCTTTCAAAATAATTGAAGTATGATGTATCTCCAACACTTGGAAGAATTTTGCTTGTGGCACTCTCTCACAAGTGCTTCTCTAGCCATTCTTCCAATCCTTAGCATAATTGATAAATTATATGAGCTCTCTGCCATTGATCTGGTTTCTTTTTCACACCTTCACCATAACCTTTGTGCACAGAATCAAGTATCAGATTTCTGATTCTTTTAACTGTGCTTCTGTTTTCAGCAGGTGAAGAGAAACCAGAAAATAGTACCCTACATATGACAAAACATGTAAGTGCTATTAAAATTGACAGCAGCATGATCCTGCAAGTAGAAGTCTTCCACTGTAAAATCATGTTTTGGTCTACTTCAGGCAAGAATTTCATCCTTGAAAAACAGTCCTGTACTTTCAGGAAATTGCTAAATTGCTTGCTGTTCCAGACCAATCACACACATTTACAGAACTAGTTGCTTCAGAGACTCCAAGACCCTTGGACCCTTGACAAGAAATTATTAAAAGCTATACCATATTTTACATATAGAAGTATCCACGTGCATATTTGTACATATTTTATATACACATATGCTCTACACCTATATATCTCTCTGGGGTTAGAGAATTACCTACTTCAGCACATGCAGAAGTTGCTTCACCCACCAATGAAATGTGGCCTTCACCAAAAACAGCCCAGCAAACCTCCACCATCAGCAGGATGGATCTACAGCTCAGCAAAACAGGAACTGAGACCTACAGAAAGTATTTACACAGACAAAATACAGTTGTCCATGTTGGAATGCAGCTGAGGAATTAAAACTAAAAGCCACCACTCAGCCAAAAATTCAAACCATTGTGAAACGTGTAGAAATCAAAGCAATCAGTGTAGCAAATAGAGTCCTAGGTCATTTAAAAGACAAAAACAAATCAACAAAAGAAACAAAAATATCACAGCACAAAGAAAACCAGAATTTTTTCTTCATACTACTATTTTCTTCCCAACTTTTTATTGCCCACAGTGCTGCTACCCACCCACAACACACATTCCTACACCATGAATGCTGCATTTGCAGAAACACTTTAGCAAGCTGCTCTGAGAATGTATGGAAATGGTATCTTTGTTGGGAGCCTGGAGCAGGACACGCTTCCTGCAAGACTCTGCTTGCACCCACATTGAGCTGGAAAGAATCTGCATTATCAAATCACGGCCTGTGCTCTGAGTGCACATGGCTTTCCAAGTGGTTTCCTCTTCAAAGACCCCAGCTGCAAGGCTGTAGCTTTCAAAATACAGGAACGCTCTGCATATATGGAATTCTTTTCATGTGAATGGACTCACTGATGTCAGAGAGGTGCAGTGACTGTGTGCTCCACTGGTAAACATCCATGGCACCAAGGATGGCTGAATTCTGCTTCTGGCCAGGCTCTATGGACACTGCACCTGAGCAAGAGAGTGTTCAACCAGAACATCTCGCTTGTAAACATACTAGACCAAAAAACCCTCATTCCTCCCTCCCAAACTTCAAGGAATTTGCTTCAGGATTCTGCCCACCATTCAGGCATGTCACAAAACCTGTTTCCCACAACTGGTAAATTAGGAAAACCGGGGTTATTTTGCAGTCTGTAAAAGTCATTTACAGCTGCTTTGTGAGATCTCCATTTTCATCTCCAAGTACTATTCCAGCATTTGCAGGGAGAAGGCAATGAGCACAACCTACAGCAGCAGAGTTACTCATTTTACCCATGTACTGCTGCTCCAGGTCACAAACCAGGGTGTGCCTGAGGCCTTATCCCACACTTGTCTCCTGCTCCCACCCCTCAAAAATCCCCTTTAACCCTCACAGCCCCCTCAAAATAAAAACCCCTTAAATATTGATACCTAGGATGATACAGGAGCTGATACAGCTCCAGTGATGGGCTTTCCAAGACAAAGTGATATTAGAGTGGGAAGCAGGGACTTGTTTTTCAACTTCCTCCCATTAATCCTGAAGTCACACAAGCGCTGCACGATTTTCCACAAAGCTCTTTAATCCATTTTACAGCCCCTATCCTTTTTCATGAGACTGCTGATGCTCTATATGGAAACACCCAAGCCAAAGAAATGCTGGCTTCTCAGTAAAAGTCAAAAACCAGTGTTACAGCCTCTGCCTGGCAAATTCCTGGTTAAACCTAACTTATCTAGGAGTCACAATAACATAAAGCCAGCTTGTTTTTCCAGAAGGTAACAAAAGACAGATACTGCACATATTTCACTAAGGAGGATGTTTATTTTTCCAAATATTGTACTAAGATAGTGTCCTGTTTGCCTATTTCTATCGACATCTGCTCTGTAATACACAGAGAACGACAAAAGATCAAAGTTTTAATTGTGCAAGTGAAAGAATGTATTAATAACATTCTTTCTGTTCTACAGCAACAGAGATAAACTTGAAAAAAAACCTCTCTAACAGCTCAGAGAACAGGATATTTATATAAAGATGTCCTAACAAAAGAAAAGCATGCACAACTACCTTAAATGGATAAACAAACTGTTTGCAGTGTGCCCTATTGAGCTCAGCCCTCAGAAATCCCCTCCAACCCTCAGTCAACAGGGTCAACATATCTCAGCTGGGTTTTACATTTTTATACAAACCCCCCTCAGCATCCTTTGTTCACCAACCCTTTAAAACTAGGGAAACTCAAGCAGGTGTGCCTTTAAGGCCCATTGTGCTGCTAGTTGCTTTAGTTTTCCTCTCCCAGGCAGTAAGTTGTTTAAGAGAGTTTTTTGTTGTGGGGTTTTTTCTTGTGGGGATTTTTTGGCTGCTGGTTTTTGGTTTTTTTTTTGTTTGTTTGTTTGGTTTGGGCTTTTTTGCTTTTATTTACTTCTAGCTCCTTCCTCATCTGCAAAGGCTGCACTGCAGGTCCTCCACAGCCCCTTTGAGAGACACCTTGTGAAAGGACAGCAGTTCTGTGGAACACACACAACAAGCAGAACCTCCTCCTCCTCAGGAGATGCTATTTCTGCTTGGCTCTCTGGAATTTGCTGCTGTTTGTCACACTGCTGCCACAGCACACTTTGAACTGGCTGTCCCTCTCCTCCCAAAGTTATTCTACCATTCCCTCCCTCCCAAGACAGCAGCAGTGCCTTTATCTACTCAGGCTCTCTGCCTTGCATATATTGAAGGGAGAAACACAAACCCACAAAGCCCAAACCTTAAAGAGCTGGGACTGCCCAAGGTGACAGCTGGGCGGCCTCACCTAAACCAAAGCCAGGACTGTGTGGTCCCCAAGTGGGGCCAGGTTTGTCAGGTTTCCTTTCAATCTCAGAGCTCTGAGATGTGAAACAACATCAACAAGTAAAGCATCACTGCCACCTCCACCAACACAAGCAGAGCTTGAATTGTCTCAGAAAAGTCTAAGAGGACAAGTGTGGTGTTCACATTCTCTGAACAGAGACATAATTCTCTCTCCCAGGATTTTTCCTGAGGAAGGCACTGAGAAGCTCAGAGAAGAGAAGAAAGCAATTCTTATCTCTACTTGCTGTTCCTGTTGTTTTGCACATGTAGAATGTTTACCCAAAGTGATTTGTTAATTGGAAACCAGTGAAGGTTGTTTTGATTCCTTGGCCAGTTGGGTCAAAGCTGACTGCAGACAGTCACAGGTTTTTCTTTAGTATCTTTGTAGTATAGTATTCCTTAGTACAGTATCTCTTTAGTATGTAATTTAGCATAGTATTAGTATAATATAATATAGGTTAATAAAGCAATTGTTCAGCCTTCTGAATCATGGAGTCAGAGCACATTATTCCCCTGTTTCTACAATAGACAAGCTCAGCCAGGGCTACCTGCACAGCAAAGTCTGATATTTGAAAGTGACTCTCAGTCTCTTTCCAAGACATCCTGAGTTACAGAGAGCCAGTCATTCTCCATCCCTTTTGTTTAAAGAAAGTTTAATATTAATTTAGCTCCTTCTGAATCTACTTCCAAGCTAGATGCCAGTCCATCTGCAATATTTTCACAAGTGACAAACTGGATTAAAAGCACACAGAACACACTCTGGATTCACTCACTTCTTCCAAACCATGGTAATTCAGGACAGAAGGGACACCAGATTTACTGAGAAGCTGCAACCTGCACACAGACATGCCAGTGAAGTAACTCACTGTACACAGGGAAAGGGACAAAGCACTTCCTTTCCTTTTGTGCTGTCCCCTCATTTACAAGAACGTCCTCTAAGACATCTGCTGGAGTCCTGTAACAGGAAAGGAAATGGAAGAGTTCCAGTGGGAACTCAGGGGTTTCTTTCTTTTTCCCATGAACTGAACATTATGGAATTTTAACAGATGTTCTACTTGGTCATAGTTAATAAAATGAATTATGCAGGAATTAAAAATCTGGCTCCATTTGCCTATATAAGATCTCAGCAGCAGAACTCCATTCCCATTTAGGAATTCTAAAGGATTTGCAGTGGATTTATAGTCTGCTCCTGCCTCATTAAGAGCTGGCTGGAAATTTTACCAGTTAACTTTTCTCTGTTGTGGAAGATGTGAATAAATTTACCTGTTCATTGATTGATCTCAGTAGCATGATCCAGTTTCCAGTCCTGCACACTGGTACACTACAGCCATAGGAAGGGGCAATTCTCACTTGGATTTGCTTTGGAAATGACATCATGGGAATTCCACATCATTTCACAGCCTCTGATTTCTGCCATTTATTCAAAGTCTCATTGAGCAACCTAATAACCATACTCCCACTTTGTGCTTTATTACAAAAGCCTTCCTCTTGGAGCACAGATGTCTCTGTCAGGCTTCTGCTGCCAACAGAATGATGCACTGTACCTCACCTCCCTTTCCATTTTAGGATTAGTTCAGTGCAACTCCATCAAAGGAAGATGTAAAGACCAAAATGTAATGGAGATGTGAGAGAAGAGGCACCAAAAAGGTGAAAAGAGTCACAGCCAAAACTTTTAAGCCTGGAGGTCCACTCAAAGTTATTTCCAGAAGCTTTATGCATTTAGCCATCTTCTTTCTCTTCTAATATCCATCTGCTCAGAAAGCATTCTGAGAAGATAAAGGGGATAAGTCAGAGTGAGAATCAAAACTGAAGGATGAAACCTTGCACCAGCACAGCAGCTAAAGCCAATTACATGGAGCAGAGTAAGGCTGTCCTGCAAAGATCTTCGATCCTAAAGCAAGAAGATGAGGTTTCCACACCACACTCCATTTATAAACAGATTTATTTTCACTGAAATTCAATCAACCGGCAAGCAGATCCCTGTCCAGAAATCTTCTTGATATAATACACAAAATTTTATCCCAATGCAATAGCTAAAATTAACCTTTCTCAAACTCCAGCTCAAGAACTTTGCCAACACAAGAATGTAATCATCTGAAAAGCATCAATATTCCCAGCCTCTTCCAAGTTTTTTTAATGAAAAATCATGTATTGAAGATCCCTCTATCCAAAAATTCCCACTCCATTATAACTAAACAAAGGGGTTTGTGTGGGCAGAGAACCAAAGCATGTAAACAAACCTTGTAAGTATAAAAGTCAGCTGGAATTAAGTACTACCTGATATATGCTATGTAGCTACCAGGATGTGTCTAATAATGAATTAATATAGATTTTTATCTCAAAATAAAGACCCTAAAGGAAGAAGTGTACTCAAAGAGAAGGAAAAGTACCAAGATTAAATATCAGGCTTACAGCAGCTCCAGCTGAAGGTGCAAAAAGCTGTTACTCAAGTGGACATTGCTTTACAAAATTTAGTGTCAGAAAAATGCAACAATTTTAACAGTATTAAATTCAAAGTGTTTTTTTTTTTCTTTTTAAACATCACCTATGATTTGCTTCATTTTTAAGAGAAAGCACATTTCATTTAGTAATCATTTATTTCTCATTCTATTGGACAGATTCTTCCAAAAAGCAATACTTCAACTGAAATCACTTCTGAAGGATCTTTTATGAATACACATAATGAAGAGGACTCCCATTAAATTTCCAACAAAGTGTTGCCATTTTGAGTAAACAAAGTTATCTCAGCAGGGTCACACACTGTGCCATGAATATGGTCTGCAAATTAATTACCACCCTGACATATGTCAAAACAAATTTTAAGGAGAATAGCACACAGTAGCAACCATGTGCTTTATCTACCTGTTAGTATGCAAAATCTGTACTCAATGGGATCTAAATTTATTCATTTATTCAGAACCCCTCTGAGAAATCAAAATGATTCGTATTCATTCGCCTTTTTTTGCCCGTCAGCAAATGAAATCTGAGTGAATAACATGTTTAGTGAGCCAGAAAATAAGTACAGGACAAACCTGTGGCGGGGGTTACATTTTAGAAAAGCAGGTATCATCTTTGCACAAATAACTAATTTTTTTAACTCTCAAAACTGCTACAATAAACTGCAGTGCATTGGCATTTGTCAGGACTTTAAGGAACACCAAGTTTGGTGTTTCTTCTTTTAGGTAATACCCATCTTTATTCTGTACTTGAAACAAGAGCTGGCCAACAGAATTGTTTTGAAAACAGTTTTCATCATGAAGAAAGGCTTTAAAAAACAGAGCTACTGAATGAAGATTTAAAAGCCTCTGCAACTGGTTTTATTATCAATGGCAACACAGACAACAGATCTGAGCCTGTGTTTAAAATAGAAGAGGGAAGATCCAAATCCACCTTTAGGTATCCAAACCTAACTAACCTTTATCCACCTGAGTTACATAAGAAGACAAACTCACACAGCACATCCAGAATGTCCCATGGAGAGCCCCAGAACGTCCCTGGGGTCCAGGAAGGGTCCAAAGCCAGCCTGGACAGGACTTGGAGAAACTTGGGGTAGTGGAAGGTGGGAGGTAGAACAAGATGGATTTTTGGTCCCTTCCAACCCAAACCTTTCTGTGATTTTATGTTTTCCTAGGAACCAACTGATCTCTCTATTTCAGGTACACATACATCATGCAATTTCTGTTTTGTCAATAGATGATCTCCTGGGATCTGATACTGAAACAATTTTAGACAGGGAGTTTATCAGTAGGTTTTTCTACCTATTTTATAAACTGACTTCAGTTCACACAGCATATCAAGCACTTCCATGACACCAATTCTGGAATTCACAGTACATTTATAAAAGATTTTAGTTTAGGAACTATTTTCTTCTGAGTGGACCAAAATATTTTTAGCCCTATTTTTTTTTTCTAACAGTGAAATACTTCTGATTTAGAGTTAAGTAATGCCATATCAAATCTACAGACTGGGTGACTAAATGCATTTCTTTCACACATTCAAAAAAAAATTAGAGAGAGCACAATCCTCTCTATATACAGATGACAAATAATCCCTTGGCATCTGCTGATGAATATATTTAAAGAAAGCCTAAATCTGTCTGTGCTAAACTTGGCCTGATTCCACCAGTTCACCATTGTTGGCATATATAGTTCACATGATGCAATCACAAGACTTGAGAAAGTTTCCAGTGCTTTAGTTTATGGTTTTCCCATGTTAACATATACCTTTCCATCCTTTTTCAATTCAGCAGCAACAGAACTGGGCAACAGGATGGCAAATGAATTTTTGCACGTATCAAAGGTTTTCTTAGTGCTCATTATCAGTATTCTATTTAAATTACAGGCTGGTAACTTATCTAGAATAAAATGTGCTGGGATTTAGAGCTTAAGGTTAGAGCAACTGATCTCAACTGTACTATTATCTCTTGTTAGAAAACTGAGGCAAAGGAAGCAATTGAGAGAAAAAAATAAAAGAGAAAAAGTCAAGAGTTTTACCTCTCTTAATACGGTGCTTTTATAACCCCGGTACAGGCCTTGAATACCCTGTAAAGCAACAAAAGAAAGCATCATCCAGGGGGAATGAGTTTGTCAAAGACCACAATTTATTGGTGATTATGGAGGCAAGCATTACAGCCCCAAAGTGTCACACCTCAGCTTCAAATTGACTGTATTGATTATAACACTGTGTACTGTATTCCATTATTTACAGTGCCAGAGGGTTTTATTTTCACCTCCTTAGCCTTGATTCAGAGCCCTTATCAAGACAAATGTTTTGTATTTTTAACCAGCTGAAAATACTCAAAACAATTAAAACTCATTTTATAAGTGCATATAAAATTATGTTGTTTATTATTATAGGGCACTTAATTCAAGTGTTTGGCAAGGCTTATGGTTCTCTAGCCAGCTATATGGAAAGGGAAAAACATATGGTTTTGACAGAATCAGCTTTTAAAGCAGAATCAAGTCACAGAAAGAAGGGTGCAGGGTTATCACAACAGTTTCCATTTGAAAGCAAATAAAAATCAAGTGGATCATTTGAAGGTCATATTTATGTCTTCCTTTCCCTGGGTTTTACACTTAGAAAATGTATTATACTATTTTTCTACACACTGTTTTTAGAAGCCACTTCCTCTTATGGAACACAGCTTGAAAATCTCCCCTTGTGAAACTCTGCTAAAACAGACATGAACAGGTTTTCACAGGAGGGATCAGCAGAACTCCTGAAAAGAAGACAAAGACCCTTATTTTTCAGAAGTAACTAATACTGGATGAGCACTCATTTCCAGAACTCCTCCTGGCTCCTCCAGAGCCTCTCTGAAATGTTGCCTTTTGGTCACCCCCTCCAAATCCATCTTCAAAAACTGGGAATCATTCCGCAAACTGCACACAGAAACTCCATGTCCTGCTGCCCCTGACAAGGACAGTTTGCATAAATACAAGCAGAGCTTTGGAACCTGGAAGCTAAATCCTTTTTTTTTTTTCCCTTATCTTTAAATGTAGGTATCTCATGCAAAAAGAGGAGAAAAAAGAGTTGCTCGAAACATGCCCTAGGGAGAGGCAGGGGTTTGGTTTCCTCAATCAAATCACTTTTCAGAGCAGAAGAATAGAAGGAAAAGTGCTGGGAAGGCACAGAACTGGGATAAAATTGGAGGAATGCTTCTGGACATGTATGGCACCGAGTAGGAAGGATGAAAATATTGAGGAATTTTGCTCTGGACTCACCTCATGGTACAAGGTGTGGGAGAGGATCCGGAGGGTGCTGGAGGAAGGAGAAACCTGGGCCCTCTGCTTGACCACCTCGGATGGAACCCGGATGAGACAGGCAACCTGCAAAAGAACCTGGGGTCAGGCAGCAAGGCTGGCTTATCCTCACACAGCAAACACTCCTTGCAAGAATAAAAACTGACAAATGGAGCAATCAGGTTTGTCATTATAGGATTTAAAAGGTGTCCATGAGTATCTTATGTATTTGTTCTGAGAGCCATGTACTTTCTGATCACAAAGTTATACTCACAGGAGCATGGAAGCACCCTTGGAATTTTTAACTTTGAAAGCAGCAGTAGATTTGAGTTGAGACAATCACTGATAAAACCAAAATTTGAATCCATCCTGTCTTTTGGCAGTCACAGGAATTGAATGTTCCCATTCCACAGGACTGTTCCCTCCACATTCACAGTGGAGTGGAGATTCAGGACTATAAGACCAACAAACGTCTTTCTTTGGTAATTCCTTTGTGCCCCCTAGTGACTGATAGCAGGAGCCATTCTGGTCAGCTTTAAACACAACATATTCCAAGGTTTACCTCAAAATACACACCATGCTTCATTCAAGGTAAAGCATTGGATTGATCCCCTCCTGCAGAATGAATTTCCTGGACTCTGCAGCTGGATGTAATAATGTGGCTGCTGCCACAAAGCTCCAGCCTTGCTGAAAAACCAGGCCTGGATTTTAAATATTCACCTGCCACTTTGGTTTCATGCAGGGGTTAAATTAAGGTTGTGTGCACATCATTTCACAGAATGAGAATCCTGAAGGTGAGAGTTACGAGCCTCTCATCTCTCCAGAAAATGCCTATTCATCAGCACTTAAAATTTGAAGCAGAGTTCATCTTCAGTTGGCTCCAGGGATACTAAAAGCAGTGATGGGACTGGTGGCAAAACACTGCAGAGCCCACAGGGCTTTGCCACATTTTTAGCCTGCCTTGAGACCATCCTGTTACAGGCTCAGGAACAAACTGTAGCTCCTACACACAAAGGTGATCACAGAGTGCTTCAAGTGCAGAGCAGCCCAGGTGAAAGCTGTCAATCTGAGGTGGCAAACCAAGCAGCTAACTGGGAAATCCATGTGTGCCAAAGAAAGTACAGGAATTCACTGGAGATTGCACAGGCACAGTAACTTGAGTGGTCATTTGTGGGTAACACAGTACAAGGCTTAGGTTTCATTTTCACAAAGACACCAAGAAAAAATCTGTTATCCTGTTACATTCCTACAAGTTTACTGGACAACAATATCCAAAAGTCATTACAAACAGATCTAACTCCAGGTGCTCTTCAATTCTCAGGGTCAAAAATAACAAGTGACCCCAATCTGTCAAGAAAATAAGAACTGTCAAGTTTTTTTGATAGTTCAGCATAAATATTTATGGAACTTCATGCTTCATAACACTCCATGTCCTTATATTAGCTTTTTATTCCTTAAAAATACAGAGGCAGGAGGAAAGCTTTAAAAAGGCTGGGATGAAAACAATCCAGTCAATCAAGAGCAGACAAAGAGCTCAGCGTGGCTTCCTGACATCTGGGGTGCTGCAGTTTTGGCAGGAGAAGGGTGGCTACAAAGCAATGTCTCCATTTCCCCCTGACTACTTGGGGTGCATTTCATTTCAAATTAACTTTGATGTTCCTTCCATTTGAATCCGTGCTTACAAGGGAGTCCATGGCTGCACAAGAACAAAAACAATGATTACACTGTGCTGTTCTGAAAGGAAATAAAGGCTCATGTCACCTGGGCAGTGCTGGCAGATTGCTTCCATAGGGCACTTCTGGGATTCAAAAAGCCACGAGTTGCTGCTGCCAGCATCAGACTGCAGGGTGACATTTTCACTGTGCTCCTGAACTTACAGCCTTGTTTGTTGCTACACATGCACCTTCCTGTCAACAATAACCCCTGCAGGCTTTTGATGTGGAGAACAGGGCTCTGAAGGGAAGTATGCAAGATTAAGTTCACAAGTGTCTTATTAAAAAAGTAACAGCCTGGCTGGTGGGTGCAGAAGAATCTCAATTCTATCTCTCTGTCTGATCCCAATCACTGCAGCACCTCCAGGTGATCCTGCCAAAGGTAAGGGAACACAGTGCACCTCTGCAGGCTCTGCTTTCTTGGACAAGGGTGTTCAAGCAGCACCAGCATGGTGACACTGCACCAAAAGAGCCCACACTTCAATTTTCAGATGTGAAAGCCACGAGCAAAGGCACAGGGAGGGTGAGGGATGCAGTGTGCAGCTGTCCCACACTTTTACCTGCACCCACCATGGGATTAACACAGACAGAACACAGACATAGCCTCACACGGGGGGCCCAACCAGCTCCCCAATCACCCAGCAATAAATTGCTTTTTAATCTCTTGCTGTTCACTCAGCCTGTTGCCTGACACAGAGGAGCACAACAGAGCCCACCAAGCTCAGGGCATTCCTGGTGCATCCTGCTGGATTTGGGGATGAGCTGGTGACAAATCAGCTCTGTGCTGAACATCTGCAGAGCCATGGGGAGGGTCCAGCAGTGGGGGCTCAGCTGACATTAGGGCATCAGGCAACAACACCCCATTGATTGGGACCACTCTCATTTTCCCAAACAAGCTCTGGATCCAGGGGCTATTCCCATCTTTTGATGGGAGCAAAAAGACGGAATAAAGATCCTGGGAAAGTTCAGGTGCTGCCCTATAAGCTCCTTCCTTATTTACCAGGTCAGGTAGCACAATGTCAATGCACATGTATATACACCACAATGGCAGGAAAACAATAATACTGAAACAAAAGGTTCAAGAATTTTCAAATTTAAGCTATAGGGAAACCTGATTTTACAGCTACAAGCAAAGCTATTGATAGTTTACAGAGCAGGTGTGCAGAAATGACAATATCAGCACCTATTACCTTTCCAGCTTTTTGATGCTATGACCACTTCTAAACAAGAGGGTACTGAATTTCAAAACCCTTGTCTCAAATCTTTACTGGGTCAGAGGGTGACTCCAGTATTTAGACAAAAACCTACATGCATTTTTAATTTAATTTTAATTTACTGACTTGCATTAGCCAGTCAGGAACAAAAGCTAAAACCAGGTGTATTTCATCAACATTTATCTATGTATTACTAAGACCAAGTATGTTCTAATTAAATTAAGGTAATTCCTTTCCCCTGTCAGGGAGGGAAAAGCATTTTAACTTTCAGGTACTCCTTGCACGAACCAACGCTGCCATCTCCTGGTGGATTTATGCTGGAACCAGACTGTCCTGGCTGATGTGAAGAATGACCAGAGCAAATAAAGTCTCCAAAGTGCCATGAAACTTTATATACACACCAATTTAAACAGTTTGTTTCAGTATAAATGTGGCTGTAGCAAACAGAAAACCAGATCTGCTGTAAATAGCACCAGGGAAAAAAAAAATAGCAGCTCCCAAAGCCTTTCCTATGGGCTCACCTAAGTTTACTGGGAACACCTGATCTTAAAACTGGAACTTGTGCATAGAGGCCAATCCCACCTGAAGCTGGAGCAGCTGTTCAGAATCAGGCAGATTCATCTCATTCAGCACAGGGGTACCCAGCACTTTTCTTTAATAATAAAAAAGAACAAAGGGGTCAGTCATAGTGCTGCTTACACAGAGGCTCAGTGCAAAGGGACAATGCCAACATCTTCAGAAAAGAACACAATTCCTGGTCTCCAGTGCTATATTATGATCCAAATATTAACATATCTTATTTAGATTAACAGCCTTTTCCTTCCACCCTTTGTGCTCCAGGAAAAGCGTTTTTCCCCTGGCTGGATTTGTAGAGTTTGGTGGAGAATCAAAGATAACACAGAGATTTGTTTTTAGGCACCTCCACTACAGTTTGACCACTCACCCTGTGAGCTGGGCACGAGGTGATCCAGGAACATTTGGAAGAGGACAGAGCAGGTGCCATAATGGCTGTTAAGGGCTTAGGCTGAGCATTTAAGCTGGGTTTAAATGCACAGGTTTAAGCACAGGTTTCCTCAGAAGCAGGGACACAGCTGGTACCACCCTTTCAGCTCTGCAGCTCTAGGGAGAGCAGCTTGAGGAAGCATTTATCCCATTTATCTGCCCCTGCAGCACCCTGCACAGCTGATGATCCGACTCACACACTCCCAAAAGCTCCCACAGCCCCGAGTCTGAGCACTTGTTATCTTTAATAAGAGACAGGCATTAGCCCTGCTGTAAAGCCACTGAAGCAAGAGCTTCATTTGTGGCACCTGATGAGCTCCTGGCTAATGAGCTGCAATATTCTCTGCACTGGCCTTAGGTCAGCATCAAGACCAAATATTTTTCCACTTATTAATTAGCCAGCCATTCTGCTTCATGGCAGGAGAAGGGCAGTGTGAGCACAAAGAGCTGCTATGGAATTTGTGAGTGGCTGGTGATTTAGGAACCTGCACTCAGTGACTCTGAGCAAATCTCCGGCTTGCATAGCTCAGCCAACTTGAAAATTTAGTACAAAAACATGAAGTAAGCTCCAGAAATATTTTCTTTTGATGCAGTTTTAAATCCTTTAGAACCCTTTCTAAAGGATTTTAATATTTAAAGTTCTCAACAAGATGTTAGTTTTAAGGACTTTATATGTCTGAGTAGGCTGGGAAGCTTTAATTCATGTTCACCATATCAGTTAAATACTTAACACAAAATATGCCTGGGGACAGTTTCTCTTAAATTTCATTTGCACTAATTTATTCTTAATCAAATAAAAATATAATTTATGACACTATAAAATTTTGCAACCAGGGAGCAGAAACTTTAGGCTAAACCTCACAATACCTGTGCAAGATAATCACCAACCCATTAGGGAGGAAAAGCTGCTGCACAAAAATGACAACAACAAAGATGCTATGATTTATCAAAGGACATATGTTTAGGCTGCAGTCAATCTGCTAACAAAATCCTAATCTCTCACCCCATTTCTGAAGGTCAGAAGGATTGCCTGCTGAACAGAATGTAAAATAAGCAAGAAAAATAGAACAACTCTACAATCCTGTTCAAAGAGCAGCAGCAATAAATTGGGGTTTTTAAGTGTAACCTGCATTAGCCCTGACTGTACTGATGGAGACAAAGGCTACCTTGGAGCTCAAATTTGCTTTTTTATTTCTGGGGGTTTTTTAATATTAAAAAAATGCAGCTTCCCAAATAGATTAATATGTCATCATCTCAGTGACTCAGTTTCTATGTCAGATGCTCCCTTCCAAGTAGCAAGTTACTATTTTTAATCTGAGACATGAAAAATGTCCTTTTCCCTTTCTCAGATAACTGAATTATTAAAATAATAGGCAAGTTTAAAATTGAAAGATCTTAAATTGCACTGATTTCCTTTGGATCTGGAGAATAAAGGGGAAATTTCCCTCTTGGTTCATGTCAAAGGCTCTCAGCAGAACTTGAAATCAGCACTGCAGCTTTTCATGCCTCTCCAAACCCTGTGAATTTATGCTTGGTTCTTCAGCTCTCCCTGGGATGCCCCTCTTCAACAGAAGGGGAAAATGTCTGCAATATGATGAGATTAGCGAAGTATTTCATCCTCCAAATAAGAGCTTCTAACTGTGGTCACAGCCCTTGGGTTGGAAGCATTAGCTAGCAGGGAGCATGAGCTGTGAGCTGCAGATGGAACATGAATTGCCCCACCCTTCCCACCACCAGGAAAATGAGCAGAAAAGAGAGGAACATGAAATATCCTCATATTCATATATATGGTTTCATATATTCCTTGGACAGAGCACCTGAACTGCTGCAATCACAGACCCAAAACATTTCTACCACCAATAAACCTTCATCTAAACAACTGCTGCCCTTTTGACCAAGACAGAATGTACATTTATATAAATATATACAATATATATTTATCTCCGGTCAGTAATTCACTGTGGGTCACAACTGCAGCTATGAACAAATCCTTCCACATGTGCTTGTCAGCAGGCTGTGCCAGCTGCCAGAGCACAGAGAATACAGAATGGAAGAGTTAACTCCTGTTTTAATGAGGGAATTGTTTCCAGGGGTGACAGAAAGTGCCCCCTGCATGTACTGTCCACTGTCTTTAAATGCCAGCCCCAGGGAAAGGGTTCACCTTCAGCACAAGCCTCAGAATATGCTAAATTTTATTTCCCCCCCACACAGCACAGAGTGCCCTTCCTGCACAGTGAAATTCAGCCCTGTGTAAAGCTGCTGGGGTCATCAACAGGTGACTCCACTCCTAATTTAAACCCCATGGAGAGAACAAGTTCTGACTAATGGGCTCTGGATGGGAAAGTTTAGACAATGCCAAGCTCTTTGTCCAGTCTTTTCCTCTGACTGACACAACAAGGTCTTCATTAATTTAACTGCAGTTCCCCTGGATGCTGGCAGGAAACATTTCTTCAAAGAACAATCTCACCCAGCAAGATCCCTCAGATCTCAGCACCTCCCAGAGCTTAACAACATATTATTTCAGAGATGAGACCATTCACAGGGACCAAATGTCACGAGCATTTGGAAAACCGGAGTTTCTGCACAAACACTTTCAACTTCCTCCACGTTCCCACCTTAGATGACTTTACCTGAAATCTGCAGAGCTGTTTTGCAGATTTATTTCATCCTGTCATTTTCAACTCTATGACAGCTCTGCTTTATTCCTTCCCAGAGCTGCCTCCTTCCTGCTTCAGAGCATCATCTGCAGCACCTCACACTTGTTCCTCCACAATGGCCATCCTGGCTGAGCCTTTTCACCTCAGCTGCCTGAAACCCCCAGCTGGGATCATCCATCATTTCAGGAGCCCTCTCAGGGCTGCTGGGCTCCTGCCCCTCTCACATTTCCTTCCCCACACATGGCTCTTCAATTGCTCACATCCATTCCCAGCAAATCCTGCTGTGGGTTCCCTGCCTACCTTTCCTTTAGCCATGTCAGGCACACCTCAGAAAACTTCTGTCCTCCAGCAGTGGGAATTTGTGCCAAGCTCTGTTCACAGCAAGGAGAAACTCTTACTCCAGTTACAGCAGCTGACAGGGAGAGAACAGGGAAAGTTTCTGAAGCTGACAAGGCTGATACTAAAAACTTCTTTGCAGAAGTACTTCTCACTGCAGACGTTTTTAAAGTTTCTGTGCTTTGCACAAATCAGCTGGTCTTTTAACATTTAAGCAATGTAGATTTTTGTTTTCTTTTTAAACCTAGACCTAAAGCTTACCAAAAGTAGCCTGATGTTACATAGCTCTTGTTCTCCAGCACAAAGAGATTTTGAAGTTCCTCAGTACAATCACAAGCAGTTGGTTTAAACTCAAGCAGCAAAATCAGGCAGCTGAATAACTTGGAAAAAAAGTCTTCCATAACCTGGTGGATGCTTGAGTCATAAATTACTACCACATTTAAAGACAGGAATCCTTAAAACCTAAGAAAATAGACCCTTAAGTCAATGTACAGAACCATCTGCATGATCCAATCTATTCCAGCAACACTTTCACCATGAAAGTCTGTTAAATTTATTGTAAAAGGCTTAAGAAACTCATTAAATCCAGCAGCCAAACCATTCTTTCAGCAAAAGTGGTGTGGTGCATCCTATCCAGCATAAAACTGTGTCCAAGCAGCCAAGTGGGGTCAGGCTGAGTTACAGGAGGACAGACAGTAATGAGATTCCAGGCAAGAGAACACAGGCAGGGTTTTCTGAAAACACATTAAGTCTCCTGTTGAAAGAAGACTAGGATTTTGCAATTTGCTCACTCTCTTGGGGTTACATTGGCCCAGAATATGGAAATTTCAACTACATTCTATTTTATTAAGTATTTTTCCTTTAATTGATACCTTATTCTTTCCTTCAGCCTTTTCACTTAAAGAATTATGGGCTTGTCCACATATGGAGCTATTCAGAGTTATTCCTGACAAACTCTGCATAGAACATTGGTTAAGGTAAGTTTATTCCAAAGTGTCTCAAATATTTCCAAAGCTGACTGGTACAGCAAGTCAGGAAATCCATCAGGAAATACTTTACACTTACAACTTTTTAATCCAAATTTGCTTTCCTCTGAAGAGACTCTGAGCTGCAAATACTTCAAAATCAACTGATGGACAAGAAACCATCAAGCTGTACTGCAGAGCAGCATGTTCTCTAAGCTCTGAACCAAGCAGGTTACACAGAGCAGTGTGGGGAGAACAGCTGATGAAGAAGATGCACTATGTGCAGTTAGCATGGAGCACACAAGAGAAGATCAGCATGGGTGGCTGGCTGGGTATTTGACAGTTGTTAATTTGCTGTTTCAACCTCTAATTGTATGATGAATTTGCTGGCAGCATTTGTGGATTCATGCCCCCATTCATCTTTATTTACAACCAATTCCCAACCGCTGCTCTGAGTTTCCATCCGTCCTCTGCTCTTTCTCCACTACCTCTCAAAGGCAGCAGTCTCACCTTCCCAACCATCTCCTAACCACTGCTTCTGCATAAGGATTTGGCAAAAATCCTACAGCATCTGCATTGCAGACCTGACCTCACATAGATTCATGTATGAATATTTCAAACCCCACCACGATTAATTCAAGACCACCTACGTTGCTGCACTGCTCATCTTGCCAAGGTTGGAGTATTCCCTTTCTCAAAGCCTGTGTGCAGCCAGATTTGCACAGCACAAAAGGCACAGTCACAGCTAAAATCACAGGCACTGATCAATGAAAATAGAAAAAAAAGTTTCAGTATTGTGGGAAAAGTCCCATCACACTTAGATTTCTGTCATTTGCACACTAGTCATGAATACTATGATCTACCAGCACATACCACACTGCTTGAGAGGAGATAGGATGCAAAGCACAAAATGCAGAACAATTTTGTCCCTTTATTAGCTCAGCTTTTAGAAAAGGGATAGCTAAAATATTCAAAGCCATTAGCCCAAAGTCTACACACTCTTTATCTCTTCTTTGCTGAACTAAAAATCAGCTCTTCCTAGAGTGTCCAACTTTCCTGTTGAACTGAAAAGTCACATCTTCCAACACTGCAAGTTTTAGAGTTTGAAATACCTAAAATCTGAACTTCATGTCTGATGTGAGTGGCTGTCTTGTCTCTGTTAGATTGGGCTCCTGCAAGCTGATCTTCCAGAGCTTACCATTCTGTAAGGCCCTGGCCAATTATCCTGCTGGAGATCTTCATTCCATTACTCTGCGGATTTGTCTGACTCATGCTTCTGCCTTCTCCTCAGAACAGGCATTAATAACAACTTTCTTCTCTGATCTAGCCAGTTACTCTCCTGGAATCAACACCAATACCCTTTTGGAGATTCTCACTCTTCCCTTAAACTGAAACTGGTTAAATCTTTCAAACAATTCTGCCAGGGCAGCATTGGGATGAAGTGGCTGATTCATGGAGAGAGACAGACAGTGTTGTCCATCATGTCTAAAATGCCTCTTTTTATAAAACCCAGAAATAAATCCCCACAAGCATAAAACAAAGTTATACATACACTTAGCTCTTTTATTTGAATTAAAAGCACACTTAAAATGTCATTCTACAGAATCATGATTTGTAAATCTGTAAATTTGCTTGCATTTGAACTTGCTTCTTCTAGAGAAACAAGTTCATACTAGAAGAGAAGGGTAAATGAACTCCCCAGAAAGATAACTCCTGCATTAAGAAGTTTTCTTATTTGATACATCCCAACAGCAGATTAAAAAATTCCAAAGTTATTAATATGAGGGGTCAGATCCTAATCACAGATGAACCACACACTTTGCTCTTATCACAGAAGTACCTCAAGTGGTAACACACTGGAATTCCAAGTGAGTTTGGAATTTCACCTTGAAATACCTGTCCTCACCTTGCCCTGTGGAGTCACATGATCCCCTTTCCTCACTGAAGTGACAAACTTCAGAGCTTTTCAAATCTCCAGACTTTTAATCCTCATGTACTCTAGACAGGACAAAAGCAGCTCCATGACCTCAGCTGGTGAAGATCCAGAGCAGGGTCATTGCCACCAGCTGTCAAAAGAACAGGACATCTCCCTCCCATGCTGGTCCTCAGTCCTCTCCCTCACTTCCTCTCTGAAAGTCAGGGTGGTTTTCTGTCTTGCAAAGTAGGAAAAAAAAAAGAAAGAATGCTATCAAAAATAACCAATCCAGAATAAAAGGTCAGAAAGATAAGAGTGAACCCACAATTTACAGGCAACAACCCAAAACTTTCACTAATGTCTTGCAAAGCCCATATTGTAGCCATAACAATATCTAAATATTAAATGGGAAAGGGCAGTTGTCAGCTCCCTTCTTGGGAATGTGAGCCAAACAACTTTATTCTCACCTTCATGGTAAAGCCAGTGGGATGTAAAATTACCTGTGCTGAATCCAAATTAGCTGTGCTGAATCCAACCAGTTTGGCATTCCTGAGGGAAACCTCATTGGTCAAACAGGGACAATCTTAAACTTGTCCCATAAAACCACATTTGCAGGAGCTTGGTGGGAGAGGTTCAGAGGGGGAATTCTCTTCAGCAAAATTTCTTGTAATTAATACACTCACTCTATTAAACTGACATTAAAAAGTCTGTACAGTTAACTCTGGGCCTGCAAGACACACCAGGTTACTAGTGAAAATGGAGACTAGGAACTTAAAAATGCTGCTCCTTCTCAGAGTTACTTATACCACCTTAGAATATTAAAAGTAACATTTCAGAACATCTGGTTTTCCTTTCCACTCCCTATGATATCACGTTTTCCAAGCACATTTGGCAGCTCACTGTAAAGATACAGGCAGACTAAACACACAGGGCAAAGCAGAGTCAAGATGAAAAATTCCAAATTCCTGGATGCAGTCAGTATGGTTTCTATCTCCAGATTTCAGTTACACAAGTGGCATAATGAGGGCTTTTCCCCCATTGCCAGCTCATGTATCCTTCAACCCTCTCCTTCCTTGATGAGATGATACACCATATATCTGCCCTCTAGAGTTTTGGATGTGCCTTTGTAAGCAGTTTTTAATATATTAGGAGATATTCAGAGTCCCTACACAGTGAGATTCAGCTGTAGGAAAAAATAATTATGCTTAACATGGTGAGATTTTGTATGTACTTTTCTTTATCTCACTCTGGGAGATGAGATTAGCTTTCTGTATTCCTCCTGCATAAAAGGAAAAAAAACCAAACAAATCAAAACACTGCTACAACCCCTATTTTTTTATTGCTTGGCTTTGTCTCTCCCAGCCTGGAACTGGAAAAATGGACCAAACCAGTTCCAGGGGACTGTTTCTGCTGTAAATTTCCACAGCCTGTAAATATTACAGGAGAGTGGCTGTTATAAAAACTCTAAGTTCCTATTTGACCAATTTCTCACATATATTTTATCATACCTTGAAACAACCTTTGTATCTCTTCCTCTATTTTATCATTTTTAGCAGGTCACATTCAAAACACAGATTAGTCACCACAAACACATTTAAGATTTGCACATACTCACATTTTATTGGTGCACAAGAAGGAATCTGACTCATTTATACTGACCAGTGAAAGAACAGCAAACCTAGAAATCCATCAACACTTTTTTGCTCTAAATTCTAACTTCTCTATTTTGTAAAAAACCAGTCTGGAAATGCAAAGACATGTAAGAATCCTAACATGACAGTCTTTGGCTTAATGCTTCACACTGAAAAGCAATTTAAATCATGAAGTATAAAATGGAAGAAAAGTACGTATTATCAAAAAAACTACTGATAAAATAATAGCCCCTGTGGTTATGCTCTGATTGAAACTTAATGACTAATCAATAAAACTGCAATTATAACTTTCACCCTGATGCAATTTGGACTAGTTTATATATTGCTGTTGCTCAACTAAGACTTTACATAAAACATACATGAGAAGGTCTTGCTTTGTGCTATTTTATTACTGATTTGTTGTAGCAAATCTGTAAGTATCTATCTATCTTAGTTATTTTAGAGCTTAGTCCTCTCCTCACACCCATCACTCCAAGAGAAGAAAAGCTATCAAAACCAGGAAAATTAGGTGGAAAATGGCTGTTAAACATTGTAGTTCCCACATGATGAAGTCACTTTGCCATTTTAGTGGCTACCATTACACATTTCTGTATAATGGTACATAGAGTGGCCAGAGCCAAGCACGTGGGACAGCCCTGAGCCGCTCATTTACCTGAGCTGCACCACCTCTGCCAGCCCCAACATGAAAGCAGCAAGTGCCTGAGCTGTAAAGGGCACAGACCAGCACAGGGAACAAAAGGCAACAGGCTCTGTTGGAAGGAGTCATCTGTAGCCAACTGGGCTTTGGCTACTGCTGATTCCATTACTGGATTGTGATTTTCTCACAGGATCATCACAGGCATAGGGAGTGTACCATGAATAACCTATTCCACAAAGAAGAGACTTTTTCTTCTGCTGGATTTTATCGCAAAGCACTGGCACCTCTTCATGACCCCCATTGTCATTTTGCTTGATTGTCTAATAGCACTTGAGAAGCTGAAAACACCTCCTGGCTCTGCTGTTCCATGACACATCAGGCAAACAAGGAGTTTTAGGGCTGTGCATTGGTGGTAAAACACCTCCTGCTGATTTCTAACAGCTTAGAGAATCTTCATGGAAATAAGTTCTGTGCATTGCCTTAAGTTAGAAGTTACAACCTGACAGCACAGGCTCTAACCAAGCTCAGAAAGAATCCACCTGAGGCAGCAACACAAACAAATCCCAGCCAGCCCTACCTCTATCACCTTTTATCTGCCCCTACCAGAGAGGTTATAGGTGCTGCACTCCTCTATCTTCATGAACTTGGTATGTTAAATTAAGTTTCCTGGCTAAATCTCATTCAATCTAATCAGTAACATTTCCACAGAAGAATAAAATTTACTTGGGTGTCAAAGCTGATCCCACAGAGAGCAGGGAGAGCTGAGCTGCTTCCCGTGGAAATAGCCAGGTTGTGCTGCTGTAGTAGTGAGGCACCTGGTGTGCAGCTGAAATAAATGTCATCTCCACACTCCTGGTAACCACATACACCTAAGCTAAGCCCCCATGGGAAAGAAAATAAAAAATCAGTTAATAAAAGCAGTAAATAAAATAGTATGGAACCACAGACACAACAGATTTTTCTGCACTGTGCCATTGGCTAAGTTTGAGTTGCAAAAGAGCCAGAAAAGCCTGTTTGTCTCCACACAGCCCATTTCCTTACCTCACACCTGCAGAGACCACCTGCTCCCCATTTTATCAGGGCACACTGTGCCAAAACCAGGAGAGCAGAGGTGGCCAGGGCTGGCAGGAGCAGCCTGGGGTGTTCAGAGCTCAACACCCAGCCCCAGACACTGTGCCAACAGTGAGAAACCAGGCTGCTGTGAGAGCTGTCACAAGATATGACACCAAACCTGAGTTCCCATAACTGAATGGTTTCCTCCCCTCCCCTGGACACCCAAAAGATGAATTTCCTTCTTACCACTTCCCCAAGGGAGGCAGCCACCATGTGTGTTGCAGGGGACAAGTAAGATGAAGATCCATGGGGCAGCAGGGATTTCACATTCTCGTAGGTGATAAAAAAAGCAGCAGCTGAAATTCAAGAATACATGCAATCATTGCACTGCTCCTCCATCACAGGGCTGTAGCTAAAATCAGGGTATTTTTACACCAAAACAGCACATTTTGAAAAACTGATATCTTCCATATCCATTGATAGAGTAGAGGGATCATCTCTTGATTGAATTGAATGAATGGTCTTTTTTTGAGGGGGGAAGGGAAGACCAAACAAATCAGTTGACTACTGAAAAGAAAAACAACCCCCAAAAACATAAATTGATACAATTCTGTTATCCTGCAATGTGCAAAACTGTTTCAGTAGCAGTTTATTAATAACTTCTTCCTAGCTATTATCAGTCAAATATTTTGAATTTAGCTCCATAAAATTTTTTCCAAGTTTCTGAAGGATTTGTAAAAGTTCTGTGCAATGAACAAGAAATGCCCAAAACTAAACTGAGCACAGCAACTTGAGCTGTTTATTCACTGCAACAGTCAACTACAAAGGCACTTACACCTTAAGGGTTATTCCTTTTCCTAAAGATAATTTCAGTTCTCAGTCATACGTTGGGAAGATAAAACTACAGTGCAGATTTTGGAGATGTAAATACTGAAAAAAATGACATGTCTTGAGGGGGAACAGATTTTAATTGTAGAGAAGGGCCATGTGAATTGCCTTCTACTAATCAAAAGATGCTTATCACCTCAAAAGGAGATAACAGAGCAGCCAAGATAAAGAACTGGATTTTTTTATATCACCTTATGAAGGACATCAAACATCTGAAGGTGTCAGTGGATTTGTCAGCAAAGTTCTCCTAACATTTACAGCACAGATTGCTGTTTTTTCATCCCTCCCTACAAAGACAAAATGGACAAAGGCATCAGGAATTTCAGACGCTTTTTCTCTGCGGGGACTAAAAGTATCTACTTTTGTAAAACCTTAGATTCAAAGTCTTCCTGATGTCTTTACAATTTAAGTGTTGCTGTTTTGGGGAGATGGGCAGAGCATCCCCAGGGCAATTAACTCAAACACCTGCAGTGCTCAAGCCCTTTGAAATTCATTTCCAGTGCCAAGAAAGAGTGGGTCATGACAAAAATGTCCAGGACAAGCAAGACACAAGCTCCCCTCAGCACCCAGAAATGCTTTAGTGTGCTCCTGTATGTAAGGACAGGCTTATATCCAGAAATGCTTCCAAGGAATCAGGGTTGCAAACCTGCAGCAGCCTTCACTCCAGTCTTGTTCAAATTTGCCCAATGCTGGAACTCTAGAAACTGCTCTTCAAAGGCACCCACAGGAGAGGAAGCCTCAGACATGAATGTCCTATGTGACATAAATTACTACTTAAAGAAGACAAAGCACAATCCAAAGAGATTTTACCATTTGGAAAGGATCCTATTGCAGTGGAAGGAACACCAGCATAGATGCCACGAAAGCCACCAGCTTTCCTAAATCCTTGAGGACTCTGAAGTCTTGTTTTTACAGTATCCAGGGGGAAAAGGATCAAGTCAACACACACACCAGCAACTCCACCAGCCTACAAGACAAAACCATGGAAAGAAGTGCACTAATATTCTCACATAAGTGGTTCTTCTGTGGGTAACTGAGGCATGTGTAACCCAAAGCACTGCTGACTGTAACCTTCCTGAGGTCAGTTTATAAGCTGATAGTCTTTCACAAGACTCAACAGCTTCCACAGCTGTAACAAGGAGTGTTCAACAAAAGAAAGTAACAGATATTACAACTTTTAAACCATTTTAAGGTATTTTTAAAACAATCTCAGTGCTTTGAATAGTGCAAGCAAAGCAATGCAACACTTCCCCATCCACAGAAGAGCCAGACAGTGGATGTCTGTCTCTCACTTTTGAAGAGACAGCACAGAATGACCAAACTCTACAGCATTTGAGTGATAAAATCAGGGAAAGACTGAAGCAATTCTGCTCCCCCATTTAGGCATCTCTAGAAAGCATATTCACATTTTTCCAGCAAATGTTTTCATTTAAAGTGTTCACACTCCCTCATAGCCTTTGTCAAACAAAGCCTAAAGTAAGCTTTCTTTTTCATTTCTTTTTTGATAAAAGCCTATAGAAAGAAAAAATGCTCAAATCATTGAAAGGTTTAGATTGGAAGGGACCTTGCCATGGGGGGGGGGGGGGGGGGGGGGTGGGGTGCTTCCACTATCCCAGGGTGCTCCAAGCCCCATCAAACCCCTTGGACACTTCCAGGGATCCAGGGACAGCCCCAGCTTCTCTGGGCACCCTGTGCCAGGGCCTCACCACCCTCAGAGTCAATATTTTTTCTCTAATATCAAATCTAAACCTACCCTCTCTCAGTTTGAAGACATCCTCCCTTGTCCTGTCACCACCTGCTCTCTCCACCTTTCTTGTATATTCCCTTAAGGTACTGGAAATAGTATTAAATAAAAGGAGTTTTCAAAGTCATAAAAGGGAAGGGTTTTATCCAAAGAATTAATAAAATAAAAGCCTAAAATATTGATTCAACTAGGGCTCAATCTATTCCCATCACCTGTGTTCCCAGATGACTGGGATTTGGGCTTTTTTTTATTACCCCATGACATGGCTGATTGTAGAAAATAATTATTTCACAAAAACATGAGGAAAAGGCTGAAATAAACAGAAAAATTGATTCAAAATAAAACACCATCAATAGTTAACATCAATCCATTATGAGACATTATTTAGCTGCAGTGCTATTCAGAAAACAGTTTGAAGGCTACCTCATATAGATCAGCACCCAAGAAACAGCTGCAGAGATTTTTAACTCTGAAAACAAATCACATGTGTGTTACACCAATGATTTTTTTTCAGGGTAACAGAGGATTCAGAGAGGTGTTCACTATCTAGCACTAAAGGTTTAATCAATAAGTTAATTACTCTTTTAATCTAGTTGGCTATTTTGAATGCATTGATTCTTCTTCACTCTTTTTCATCAAAATCCTTATCTGCTCAAAATAGCATTGATCAGATTTAATCAGATTTAATTTGGCCATCTGTTAAAACATGAATCAAAAGTTACTAATTGCTTCTTCAAGTTCTCAAAGTTCTGTATCTTAAATGTCATTTAAATTCATGAGGTAGCTGACAGAGCACCTGCCAGGGGGTGACAATAGCTGTGTGTTTGCAGCAACTGCAGAAAAGAGAAATAAATGGCTTTTGGTGCTTTTGGTTCATCAGGCACCTGGAGCACATCTCCTCCCCCAGCTGTCAGCAACAGCAGGGTTAGCAAAAGAACCTTCACCAGGAGATGGAGCAGGATCAGAGCTCACGGGGCTCTGCAGCCTCCTCCCAAGGGAAGTGGAGAGGCAGCTCCAAGCTCTGCTCTTGATCAGGGACAGGAGCCAGGGAGCAGCTGGAGCTGTGCCAGAGGAGTTTGAAATCAGGGAAAGGTTCTACCCCAGAGGGTGCTGGCACTGCCCAGGCTCCCCAGGGAATGGGCACAGCCCCGAGGCTGCCAGAGCTCCAGGAGGGTTTGGACAATGCTCCTGGGCACAGGAGTGTTTGTGGTTGTTTTTTTTTTCCAGAAGCTCGGATGGATGATCCTCGTGGGTCCCTTCCAACTCAGGAGATGAAATGACCCCATAAAATCCACCACAATGATCAAGCAAAACCAGGACCTAATTCCAGCTCATGGAGGCACCATCTCACCGCTCACACCCACCTGCCTCAGAGCATTGGGGCAGGCAGCTGAGCTCTCCTCTGCTGCAGCTTTCCCCAAGGCACCACATCCCTGATTTTCCACACAGAACCCACTGGGTGTTTTCAAGGAAGCTGTGGTGACTGGGCTTCACCCCCTTGCTGAGCCCACACGTGGAAAAGCAGTTTTTAGGGAGGGCAGTGCTTCACAGACAGGGTCAGGGGCTCCCTGTGGCTCTGGAGGGCTACTGAAGCCACAAACTGTGGCCATCCCTCAGCTCAGCACCTTGGCAATGCTCAGGCAGGACATCTGCAAAACGTGGAATATGTAACATTTTTCCTAAGTAAGGATGTTCCTTGATGTTAGGGCCTTGTAACTTTCCAGCCTGATCAACAACAAAGGAGTTAACAGTTGAAACAGACTAACCAACAGGCTCCATGTGATGTCCTGTGTTAGAAAGCCAAAATACTTGTCAGTAGACTTGCTAATTTCAGGGCTGCATGTTTCAATAATGTCAGACCTAGAGGGATTTTAACAATGCTGGGCAGAAGGATGTACCACTGATGGAGACAAAGGTGGCAGAATTTATGGGCCACAAGGACATTTGGCAGAACGTCAAAGAAAAGGAAGAAATTAATAAAAACAGCTCCTCAACTGAGCCGAATCAGCTCCCACTGAGCAAAAGGGAATTCTAGCAGAGGCACATCACAGGAAACCCACTGACCCAAAGGCAGAGAAAGCCTGAGCCTGTGGATTAATTACCATGGCAAGCCAGAGACTCATTAACTAACACAAGATACAATACTAATTAATAAGAGAACCTGTGAAAATTGTAGCCAACGAACAATAATACTTTTATTCATTAAAGGACAGAAATACGGAAAAGTTTTGGTGGTGGCAATATACATTTTTATGTATTTGCCAGGCAGAGACCCCTTCTGCACAAAGAAAACAAATACACACAAACACACACACATATATATACACACACGATATATATGCAAATATATATATGTACATATATATGTGTGCATATATATTATATATTTAAAATATATGTAAACATATTATATATACATGCACATACATGTGCATATATATAACATTTAAAAACATGTGTGTATATTATACATAAAAATATATTCTACATTAAATATATATAAAAATACATATATAAATATATACATATATAACATATACACATATAATACATACACATATAATTTATATTCCCTAAAAATACCCCTACTCTGTTTGTGGACCGGGTTTTTGCACACCGGGTATAACAGCCTCTTTCGGGCCGGCCCGCTCACTCACCGCCAAGGCCGCCCAGGACTCCCGCGGCTCCATGCAGGGCTGCCGGGCCGGGATCAGCGGGGCCCGTCCCGGCGCTCCGGGCCTGCCCCGTGCGCACACATGGGCGCAGCCATATTGGTGCCCAGGCCCTCGGTCACGTGGGCGCGGCTATATGTGCGCCTGCGCAGAACCCGGCGCATGCGGGGGAGGGAGCTCCCGGCAATTAGCGCCGAGTGTTAATTAATTAGTTGATTAGTTGTTGCGTAGCGGTGGTTTGCTGTGCGATACCGGCACAGCCGCTTTCGGCTCTCCCTGGAGCCCCTGAGGTGCTGGTGCGTGCGCCAGAGGTGCCTGGGATCTGTTTGGACAGCAAACAGCTTTTCCATGTGCCCTGGAAAAAAAAAAATTAAATCCTGAGGGAAAAAGAGTCCTGAAATCCTGAAATTGACTTTTTCCTCAGTTGGTGTTGATGTCTTCAAGCTGAATTTTCTGTCTCCAGGATGAATTTTCTGCCCTTTTGTGAACGTAACTGGGTCAGATAACATCTACAGTAAAACTTTGTGTTTCCAGCGTTGCCTAAGGTCATATTACCCAAATCAATATGCATTAGGCAGGGGAACAATATATATTACATAGGCGGGTTCGTGTAAATTTTATCATATAATAGATGTAACATTTTACCCCTTGGGGTGCTCGATTTCTGGGAACTTCCACCTTGCACTCAGTGTGAAATAAACAATGTTTCCTTTAGAAATCAAAGTGTTTCTGTGTTTAGAGAGCTGCTAAAATCGGCAGCAGGGTCTGTAGCACAGAGGCGGTTTGCACCTCTCTGCTTCAGGTAGCCAAGATTTTGTTTAAAGATTATATTAGAAGTTTTGACTGATTTCCAGGCTCACTCTGAATCCTGCATGTCTCATGCTTTTTGGCTTGTGGGTTCAGGGTTTTGTAGTGATCCAAATTAGTTCAGGTCCTGCAGAGAACTCTGCGAAAAGGTCTGGGTTCTGCATGTGCTTCCAAGACATTTGTAATATTAAGGAAAAACTTGCTACAAGAAAGAGAATATACAGGGATGACAAGCAATTACTCTCACAGAATATAAACAAGGTGTTTATTCCTATGGGTTTCTCTGGAGCTGCATTGAAGACAGTATTTAATGTTTGGACTCAAATGTTTATGATTCCTTATCAGTAAAACAGTCTCACAACCATTAGTTTGGCAGCTTTTCATTAGCAAGGCACAAAATGTATCTCTTGTTACAAGGCCTTTTAAGACTAAACTATCCAATTAAGAAATTACAACCAGATTATTTTCCTTTTTAACCCAATAACTGATCCCAAAGAGCTGCAATGGGGAGTTTTCTGCCCAATTACAAAATGCCACCCAAACCCATGAAGAAGAAGGAAGAAATAAAGAAGAACAACCTGCCTCCACCCTAAAACCTCCATCTTGCATCATATTTATTTCTATATTCTAAAATCCCAAACTCCAAGTTTTCCACTCTGTGATATTACGCACTTCCAACCAACTACACACTCATAATCCCAGCACTATCAATCAATTTTGGAGGCCTTCTTCACATCCTCAGATCAAATGCAGTGCTCTCTTGTGGGTCTGTGACTTTCAGTACAGAAAGTTTAAAATTCTCAGCATGCAGGATTCCATGAATTCCCATGCAGAGAAGTGGATCAGCTGTTTCACTAGGAAAGGTCAGATTTTTATGTGTGTCTTCCTATGACACCCATGGGTGAAGCTCTTTGAGAGCAGTTGTCTAGAAAGCTGCTGTTCATTTCTGAGCATCTGAATGATATCTATCTATCTATCTATCTATCTATGAATATGTATGGATATATTAATATATTTTATATTAAGATGATATATTGATATATTAATATATATTAATATATATATATTTATCTCAATATCATTGTACACGTGGTTATACCACCACATGTACAAATGGCCACTGCTGCCAGGATTTTATAATTCATGGCTGTGTTATCAGAAAGTGATGGTTTTGGGCCATCCATGTGAAGATGGGAAAGGCTGCCAGGGGTTTGGCTCTCCCCATGGTTACACACAACTAGAGGGAGTACCACAGGGTGGTGGTCACCCTGGTTGTCCCACTGGGAACTGGTGGTGATCATCCTGGTTGTCAAACTTGGAACAGGAATGGTGGCAGCAGCTTCACAGCAGAGCAACACAGGGGAAAGGCAGAGCAATCAGCAGGGAAATTCACCCCAAAATAACAAGCTGGCCTTCAGTAAAAGGACACACTCATTTTTGAGTTGGAGGTGACTCAATTCTTCTGCAGCTCCAAAGAATTCCTTTTTTTCTAAGGAAAACAGTGCAGGAGAACAATGTGGATACTTGCAGTGCTTTCAAGGCAGTAGATTTTTTTTTTTTTCCTTCCAGAAAATAAATTGGAACAGCTTCCATGAAGAAGAGGCATTGGCTACAGAAGAAAGTGGAAGCTTTTGTGGAGATTTAAAAATAACCAAAAGTAAGGAGTGCACTGGCAAAGTTCTGTTTTCTCAGCACTGCTGGAAAACTCAGAGACTGAGGAAGGGAAAGGCTGTGAAAGCAGATTGGGAGACAATGTGGTAAACTTCAGATTTGCCAGATTTTGTTTTGGAAGCCAGTGCTTGATGATAGGTTACCTCATGATGGGAATTGGATTGCAGACTTTGCCAGCTCTTTACCCAAACATCTAAAATATTTTAAAACATTTTTTTTCCAGCAGACCACTTTAATCCAATAAATTATACTACCATGTACTGTGTCTCAATTCAGTCTGGTGCTTAGAGCTGCCCATAACTGAATATTCATGAATTCCAGGCAAACTTCGTGTTTTGCCGTGCTCTTGCTGTACCTGGCAAATTAATTTACTGCACAAATACAGCACACTCAACCCCCCACAATGCATTAACCTTGGCAGCTTTAACTTTTAAAAGGCATTTACTTAACTTTTTTTCAGTTGATAAGGATAAAGCAATGTTGGTGGTGTTACCTGATTCCAGACCTCTCTAATTACACTATTGCCAGCATATCCTCTGCTGCTAGAGAGGGTTTTTGTACTGGGAAAGATGATTTTATTTTTCTGAATTAAAATAAGCTGCCCCGTATGCCCAAATACACAGCAGTAAAACACTTGTTTTGGTAAAGAGATTTTGGCACTTAAAATTAGAGGATTTTTATTTTATTTTACTGTGGGTGACTCTCCAGTGAGTTAGGAGTCACAAAAATGTCAATATTACAGCTAAAAGGTCTTTATCAGACAGATGTTGAGACAAAACTACACTGTTTTTTCTGTACTGGCTATTTGTATTGATAAATGCAAATTTAATTACTCTCTATTGGTTTCACTTGGCCTGTAACCTGTCCCTTGTGTCATTTCTGCCACGAATTCATTATTAATTATTTCCATTTTTTAATTTCCAAAGAATATCAGTTGACTTTTACAGCCTCTCCAGTGCTCCCCAAGGCTTCATATCACACCTAAATGCTCATTTTCACTGCCTGAAGATATTTTCTGACCTGAATGATTCTATGAATCCAGCCTGTACTTCACCTTAAGGAAAACCTACACATGGATTGAATTTTGGAGAAAAAGATTTGAACATCCGGCTGTAAGTGTATCTTGTGTTATGTCTTCCAGGTTCATTCCATTCCTGGGATGGAGCAGCGCTGCTGGGACTGGGGCTCCAGCAGGACTGCTGTGTCCAGCCCCACACAAATGTGCCGCCTCTGTGTGTCCCCATGGCAGGAGCAGAACACCGGCCCAAAATAAACCAGAGGCGCCCAACTTCTCACTGGCCTGGCCACAGGATCCTCTCGAGGCTGGGGAGCCAGCAGGAAGCCTCACAGGGGGTTTTAGCACACCTGTGCTGGAGGGCTGGGGCAGGAGGTGGGGGGAACACTCGCTTAGCACTGCAGGGATGGGCAGTGGTGCCGAGGGAGAGGAACAGTCAGGAGCGGGGCTTGGCACAGTGCTCCATCCTCATCCTCCTCCAGCAGGAATCTGCTCCTTCATCTATCTCCTGAGCAGCTCTGGAGCTGCCAGGCACTTGGACAGCAGACGGTGGCTGCTGCTCATCTGTAATTAATTGCTGTTAATCACCCTGGCAGCTCGAGCCACCACACGCCCGCTCGCTCCCGGCCACAAGGAGTAAAACCTCAGGGGCTGCACCCAGGACTTGTGGTGCTGTCCGAACCTGTCCTGCCGGGAAAAGTCGCCCTCCTTCCCGACCCCTTCCCGGGAGCCTCTGAACTCAAATCCCCTCCCTGCAGGCTGGGCACACACAGGTGTGGTGACACAAGTGCCACTGTGGGTGCCCGGTGCCCGCAGCTCCGTCTCTCTCTGTCCCGAGGAGGGCAGCGGGGCCCCAGGAGTGGGCAGCTCAAGCCCTGCCCACCGCCCCAAACATATTTCAGGGGTTTTCTGCCATCCTGCACGGCTGGCAGTGCCTTTTCCCAGCGTTCTGCCCGTCCCTCATCCCGGGGAGGATGTGCAGGGAGCAGGTGGAGGCAGAGCACGCCGCGGGGCTGTTGCCGCTGTCCCCGCCGTGCCGAGCCCCCGTGGCCGCTGCCCGGTCCCGGTAGCGGGGCTGGAGGAGGAGCGAGGAGGCCGCTCTGGGGCCGGGGAGCGCGGGGCGCTCCGGAGGAGTCAGAGCGCGGCCGCCGAGCGAGCAGCACTGAGCGGGGGGAGCGCCCGTGGGACGGGCACCGAGGGCATCGTGGGGGGCATTGCGGGACCCCGGGGCCGGTGTGACCGCCGGGGGAGCCCAGCAGCATCACGGCCCTGCTCCCGCTCGGCTGAACCACAAAAACTCAGATTGCTGCCCGCAGCACCCCGCAGGAGCCACGGGAGCCCCGCACGGCGTCTGAGAGGAATGCTGAGTGTGTCGGGTGGGGTTGTAGCCCCGGTGCACCAGCATGGCCTGTCCTCGCAGCGCACCACAGCAGGATGGTGGCCCGGGCCGCTTTTCCTGTGACCTGCCACCAGGAGAGATGCGCTCGCTGATCTGCACCCGAGTTCCCTGCAGGCTGGAGCCCCCATGATGAGGATCATCCGGACCCCACCCAGCTGCCCCCCCTGGTGCTCCTGCCACGCTGCCCGGCCGCAGGGCACCCTGTCCCCACGAGCATCGCCTCGGTGGCTCCCTGTCACCCACCGGGACCTGCAGCCAGCACCACACTCGGGTACCGGGAGCCTGGTGTCCCCACGCCACCCCCTCCTAGACCCGCCCCAGCAGCCCCCGTGAGTGCCAGCAGCCCCTGCCGAGCTGGATGTGGCGCCGGGACAGGGACATGGCTCGGCAAGATGGTGGCAGTGCGCTGGTACCACCGTGACATCAGCCAGGTGGTGGCCGAGGAGCTGCTGGCCAAGGCTGGGCGGGATGGCTCCTTCCTGGTGCGGGACAGTGAGTTGGTGAAGGGGGCACATGCCCTGTGCCTCCTGTGAGTCCCTGCCCCGCCTCTGCCTGTGACTTCTGTGCCTCTGTCCCTTGTCTGTCTCCCTCTGTGCCTCTCCCTGCTCCAGGCACTGCCAAAACCTCATGGAAGAGCTGCAGGGATGTGGGTGGGGTGGGCAGGGTGGCAGCACCCTGGCACTGGGGTTTTGGGTGATCCCCAGAGCAGGGCAGTGGAGCTGTGTTCTTGGAGCAGGATGAGGGTTGGACCCACAGCAGTGCCCAGCACCATGGCTGCTGAATGGGTAACCCCAAATGTGGGGTACACTGAGCTGTTCTGGGCTGCCTGCTGGCCTGTGAGCCTCTCTCATGCTGGGGATTTGGGGCTACAGCCCCTAAGATGGGGCATCTTGCCATCCCCACACCTGGAACCAGGTGTGCAACCCCTGAGAGTGCTGCTGCCTTCACTCTTCCTGCCCTGCACCCTTCCTGCCCTGCACCCTTCCTGCTCTTCACCCTTCCTGCTCTTCACCCTTCCTGCCCTGCACCCTTCCTGCCCTACACCCTTCCTGCCCTACACCCTTCCTGCCCTGCACCCTTTCTGCTCTTCACCCTTCCTGCTCTCCACCCTTCCTGCTCTCCACCCTTCCTTCCCTGCACCCGTCCTGCTCTTCACCCTTCCTTCTCTGCACCCATCCTGCTCTGCACCCTTCCTTCTCTGCACCCTTCCTGCTCTGCACCCTTCTTTCTCTGCCCCTGTCCTGCCCTGCACCCTTCCTGCCTGCTGTCACATGTCTGTGCAGTCAGGTTTGGCAGGATGCACCCCCTTTCCTTCACTGCCCTGGCTCTTTGTGTGAGACAAACTGCAAATTTGGGCTCTGGGGATGTGGGGGACGAGCCAGAGTCCAGGATGGTGGCAAGAGCAGTGATGGGCACTGGCCCCACTGGCAGCATGGCAAAAAGCTCTGTGGGTAGCCCAGTGAGTGCTGGGGGAGTCACAGCTGTCCTGGGCTGTTTGGGAGCAGGGGGACACTGCACATCCTCCCACACACTCTGAGCTGGGGTTGATGATTTATTTCTAAAAATGCTGGCTCAGCTCCTCTCCCTGCAGGAGACGGGGTTTTTGTCTCAGGAGTTTATCCCTCTGGTTCAGCCTGGATGACTTGTTTCAGCTCACATTCCAAAATTATTGAACAGCTCTAAGGCATTTCTAAAATAAAAAGATGCCAGCAAAACAGTGGTTTTAAGGCCCTTGTATTTTTGGGAGGATGAAACCTCTGTGTTCAACCCTCTGGGATCATCACTTGGGCTTCCAGTGTTTCTCAATCTCAAAGTAATAGTGACCCACCAAACTCCTTTTTGTCTCAATCCTAATTCCTGCATCATCCTTCAGGTGTATTTCCTCACAATGAAATTGAAAAAGAAAATGCTTTAGGAAATGCTTTGCAGCCCCTTCTTCCCCAAAGGCCCAAACTGCTTTAATTAGGAATGCTCTTCAAGCACAAGGTTTGGATGCAGCCAGCAAGACTCACATTTCAGAAGGACCATCAATGGTCTGATAAAGACAGAGCACTTTCAAGCAGGCTGCTGGGACTTAGGAGGATATTTGAAACCTGTGGACATGCAGTTCTAGCAGAAGTGCAAAATGAAATGAAACATAGTAGAACTGGAAAATGAAACGCTGTTAGACAAGGCTGCTCCCCAAATTGGCTCTGCTTGGATCCAGCTGCCCTGCAGCACAGCCTTCTCCCTTTCTCCTCAATGCCCTCTGCTCAGCACCAACCCAAACCTGGGGCATTAAACTCCTGTCAGACACAGAGCAGCTGATGGGCAGCAAATGCAGCCTTCCCAAAGTGGCTGCCCAGGGCCCAGCCTGCAGGGCAGAGCTCAAGGAGGAGGTGCCGCTCTGTCCTCAGTGGCTTTTCATGTCCTCTCTGTGCCACACAGACACTGGCATGCATGGCACGGCTCTGCTTTGGCAGCCAGTCCCTTAGCAGGGCTGTGTGAGCACAGGGTGAGCTCTCTTCTCCTTACTGTGACACCTGGGCTGGCAGGGATGGCATGGTGACCTTGGCCAGCCAATGCTGCCTCTGCCATCACCTGGCACAGACATGTTTCATGAAAATCCTTTTGCTAGGATTTTTCTCCTGAGAAGCCTCAGAAAAGAAAGGTAAAGCGTAACTATCTACGGGCTGTAGAGTGTGCTCTAGAGATGGGTAAGCAACAGGGGCATCTTGGATTGGTCTCCTGAGGATTGTCTCTACTTGATGACCAATCATGGTCCAGCTGTGTCGAGGCTGTGAGCAGTCACAGGTTTTTATTATTTATACCTTTCCAGCTTTCTAAAGTCTCCTTGCTCTCTCTTAAGTGCAGCTTTAATGCCTCATTTTCTTTTAATACAATAGATATCATAAAATAAGAAATAGGGCCGTAAAGCACGATTGCCGTAAAAGGCGTACCGTAAAGTGCGACTGTCGTAAAATCGGTTGGAAAGCGCATCAGTCGTAAATCTGCCGTAAAGCACGACTGTCGTAAAACTGCCGTAAAGAGTGACTGTCGTAAGGCCACCGTAAATCACGAGTCGTAAAGCCACCGTAAAGCGCGACTGTCATAAAAGGGGTGCCGTAAACCGCGACTGTTGTAAAACTGCCGTAAAGCGTGACTGTCGTAAGGCTGCCGGAAACCACGACTGTCTTAAATCCGCAGTAAAGCGCGACTGTCGTAAAATGGGTGCCGTAAATACGACTGTTGTAAAAGGGGTGCCGTAAAGTGCGACTGTCGTAAAACTGCCGTAAAAGCGGTGCCATAAAGTCGACTGTCATAAAAGGGTGCGGTAAAGCGCGACTGCCGTAAAACTGCCGTAAAGCACGACGGTCATAAAAGGGTGCCGTAAAGCGCGACTGTCGTAAAACAAACGTAAAGCACGACTGTCGTAAAAGGGGTGCCGTAAAGCACGACTGTCGCACAAAAAGGTGCCGTAAAGCGAGACTGTCGTAAAACCGTCGTAAAGCACGACTGTCGTAAAAGGGGTGCCGTAAAGCACTACTGTCGTAAAAAGGTGCCGTAAAGCGCGACTGCCGTAAGAGGGTGCCGTAAAGCGCTACTGTCGTAAAAGGGATGTAGTAAAGCGAGACTGTCGTAAAACTGCCGTAAAGCGCGAGTGTCGTAAAACTGCTGTAAAGTGCGACTGTCGTAAAACTGCCGTAAAGCGCGACTGTCGTAAAACTGCCGTAAAGCGCGACTGTCGTAAAACTACCGTGAAGCACGGCTGTCGTAAAAGGGGTGCCGTAAAGTACGTCTGTCGTAAAATGTTGCCGTAAAGCGCGACTGCCGTAAAACTGCCGTAAAGTACGTCTGTCGTAAAATGGTGCCGTAAAGCGCAACTGCCGTAAAACCGTCGTAAAGCCCGACTGTCGTAAAAGGGGCGCCGTAAAGCACGACTGTCGCAAAAAAGGTGCCGTAAAGCGAGACTGTCGTAAAACCGCCGTAAATAACGACTGTCGCAAAAGGGGTGCCGTAAAGCGAGACTGTCGTAAAAGTGCCGTAAAGCGCCACTGTCGTAAAAGGGGTGTCGTAAAGCGAGACTGTCGTAAAACTGCCGTAAAACACGGCTGTCGTAAAAGGGGTGCCGTAAAGTACGTCTGTCGTAAAATGGTGCCGTAAAGCGCAACTGCCGTAAAACCGTCGTAAAGCCCGACTGTCGTAAAAGGGGCGCCGTAAAGCACGACTGTCGCAAAAAAGGTGCCGTAAAGCGAGACTGTCGTAAAACCGCCGTAAATCACGACTGTCGCAAAAGGGGTGCCGTAAAGCGAGACTGTCGTAAAAGTGCCGTAAAGCGCCACTGTCGTAAAAGGGGTGTCGTAAAGCGAGACTGTCGTAAAACTGCCGGAAAGCACGGCTGTCGTAAAAGGGGTGCCGTAAAGTACGTCTGTCGTAAAATGGTGCCGTAAAGCGCAACTGCCGTAAAACCGTCGTAAAGCACGACTGTCGTAAAACTGCCGTAAATCACGACTGTCGCAAAAGGGATGCCGTAAAGCGAGACTGTCGTAAAAGTGCCGTAAAGCGCCACTGTCATAAAAGGGGGGTCGTAAAGCGAGACTGTCGTAAAACTGCCGTAAAGTACGTCTGTCGTAAAATGGTGCCGTAAAGCGCGACTGCCGTAAAACCGTCGTAAAGCCCGACTGTCGTAAAAGGGGCGCCGTAAAGCACGACTGTCGCAAAAAAGGTGCCGTAAAGCGAGACTGTCGTAAAACCGCCGTAAATAACGACTGTCGCAAAAGGGGTGCCGTAAAGCGAGACTGTCGTAAAAGTGCCGTAAAGCGCCACTGTCGTAAAAGGGATGTCGTAAATCGAGACTGTCGTAAAATGGCCGTAAAGCACTACTGTCGTAAAAGAGCTGCCGTAAAGCGCAGCAGTCGTAAAACCTGCCGTAAAGCGCTACTGTCGTAAAAGGGGTGTCGTAAAGCGAGACTGTCGTAAAACTGCCGTAAAGCGTGACTGCCGTAAAGCACGACTGCCGTAAAAGGGGTGCCGTAAATCACGACTGTCGCAAAAGAGGTGTCGTAAATCGAGACTGTCGTAAAAGGGTGCCGTAAAGCACGGCTGTCGTAAAAGGCGTGCAGTAAAGTACGTCTGTCGTAAAATGGTGCCGTAAAGCGCGACTGCCGTAAAAGGGGTGTCGTAAATCGAGACTGTCGTAAAATTGCCGTAAGGCACTACTGTCGTAAAGCGCAGCAGTCGTAAAACCTGCCGTAAAGCGCGACTGTCGTAAAAGGGGCCGTAGATCGCGACTGCCGTAAAAGGGTGCCGTAAAGCGTGACTGTCGTAAAAGGGGAGTGCCGTAAAGCGACACTGTCGTAAAACAGTTTTTCCCTGCACCCGACAAATGGCACCCGCAGCAGCCTCCCGCCGCTCCTTCTGCCTCCCGGCTTTATTTCCCGCTGACAAGCCCGCCCCGCCGCCGCCCGTGGCCGCTTTTCCGCTCCTGCCGCCGCCGCCCGCCACCGCGGCCGGCCCCGGGCCCAGCCGTGCCTCCCCCCGCAGCCTCCCGCTTCCGAGCTGCCGGATGGCGCGGCTCCGCCGCCCCCTGCAACCACGGCCGGCCCGTCGTTCCCTCCCGCAGCCGCAGCCTCATCTCCCGCAGCCGCAGCTCCGCGGCCGCCCGCCATCAGACTGCCCGCAATGCCGCCGCCCGCGCTGACCAAGGGATGGAAGCCACGCATGCGCAGTTGCTACGATTCACGCACCACCAGTGATATCACTCCGCGCCCCCTCATCGAACGGCAGCACTGCTTCCGGGATCAGCCGCACGCATGCGCCGTTCTAGCTCAACGGCCCCGCCGCGGCTCCCCCCCGGCCCCCCCCGCCCCCCCCCCCCCCTCCGCTTTCGCCGCAGCTTCGGTGCAGCCCGGTCCCGGTTCTGAGGCGCTGCATGCCGCTGTCCGGCCACAGCCGGCATCCCCGTGCCCGGGCACGCCGCTTCCGCCTCCACCGGGTCCACAAACGGCAGCACAGCAGGCTGGCTCGGCAGCGCCTTGCATGTATCCTTCCGCGTCTCTGCCTCTGCCGGACCTTGAGAAGCCGCATCACTGAGAAATCCCTCCGCAGCGCGCAGCCTTTCACAGCCGATACTCGATGTGCCTCCGCTGCCACGTCCTGCATCTCCGCCCCTGCTTCCCTGCCTCCGCCGCCGCATCCCGCAGCCGATTCGAGGAGCCCCGGATCATCCCCGCATCTTCTCCAACACCCAACCGCGTTTTCGCCTTCCACACACCCGGGACTACTTTGTGTCACGATTCGTCCTCGCAGCCACGTCCAGGCTCACAAACCGTGCAGCGGGGGGAGGGGGCGGGGGGCCGCGGTGGAACATGGCAGCTGCTTTAATAAATACAGGACAGACAGAGAATTATTTTGCCCCTGCAAATGCCAACCCTTTGATCCCAACACAAAATAATTCCGAAAAAGAACTGTTCCCAAACAGCTCCAAAGTCCCCCCAGTGTTTAGGACTGATGTCTCAACCCAAAATGATACACTAAACCCTGAAAATCGAAAATCCACCAGCATTAATCCAAAAATTAGAACACTCACAAAAATATTTTTATAATTTTCAACTAACAGAGTTGCAAAGAAGAAAGTCTAAATCCTTTAGCTCTGCCTGTGCTGTTCAGCCAGCAAGCCGGTGGTTCTAGAACATGGGTGGCTATCCCACGTCATGAAATAAAAAAATTGTGAAAAGCAATAAGGGACAGTGGTATCTGCTCCCTATATTTTAAGCAACTGCTGAAAAGTACCCTGGAAGGACATACACTCACATCAAATGACTGTAAAAATCTTGCTAGTATAGTTCTCACAGATCGACTCACAATATATGCTATGGGAACTCAAATAGAAAAAACTTACAGCACATCTGAACTCCCATTTTGCCCATCATTTACCCCAAAATACACAGACAGCAAGAGAGATGGCCAGATGGGCAAATCAAAAGGAAGCCTTACTCAGCTTTCTGAGTGATTTCTCACTGAATGCAGTGGACTTGGTGAAAGGAGGCAGCAAAAACCAGAAAGCAGGAGGGAAGCAAGATCAACAGCCACTGTCCCCAGAGCTGGAGGACTTTTCATCTCCAGATTTAAAGGTCCTGAAGAACATGCAGGCTGAATTTGGATCTGATGCTGCAGCTGATTTCTCAGCCGTGCTTATCTCTAGCTCAGACCCTGTATATTGCAATGGCATTGCTCATTGTTACAAAGGCTGGTTTTCCCTCCAAGTACAGAGTAATGATTATTTGATTACTAGACAGCAGCATCATTCCCTCATTACTGTTTATGAAAGCAGCTGGAGAGAGACATGGATTCTGCAGTGTGACTGACAGAATGGGCTGTAAACCTTCAGAGGGAAGGGAATCTTTCACTGTTTAGGGTGTCAGAGTCCAGACCTTAATTCTTCCTGGGCCTCAGCAGGGAGACCTGAGATCTGGATCACACGTCTTTTGATTTGAGCCTTAAGACTTAACAAACTCCTTTTTGCACACTGCACATGGGGTGTTCCCCTAGGGATTTTCCAACCAGGAATGATCAGGAATTCCAACCAGGAATCAGCTGCCAGAAAAAGTCAAGGAATGAGTGCACAGCAAAAGCAATAAACCCTCCTGGCCAGGGGTATTGCCCCTGCCTCTTCCCAAAGCTCTGCCTGCTCTCCTGGAATGCAAAATGCCATTTTTCACCCCCATCCCAAAGGCATTTTACATTCTGTGTTTGTGTCCCACTGGCTCTCCCCCTTTTATACAAAAAGCATTCAATTAATCAGTGATTCCAAAAGCTGCAGAGAGGATTTTGGCACAGAGTCCTCACACAATCCTCACCCAGCAGGAAACCACACTTGGGATTACTGGAAACGTGATCCTAGAGGAGGAAGAAGGGGTGAATGTTGGACAGCACTGCAGTGTGTGCAGAACCAGAAAATTCAGGCAGGCTCCAATTCCAAGATTTCCTTGGCTGCAGGCACGTCTCTTGGGATGAGTTTTGGATGAGGAGTTTTGGAGTTTTGGATGCTGGGAGTGTGATGATGCCTCACATCCAGCTCAGCTGCTCTCCATCAGGGTGTTTGCAGGTGGGAAGCACTGTGCAGACCTGGGCTGTAATATCTGCCCACAGCAAGCACAGGCACTGCCATTAAAGTGCCATTGCCAGCTCCAGGAAAATCATTACAGCTCTCCTACAACACTGATTTCTTTTTTTTTTCTGAGCTGCCTCACTCTCCAGAGACAGGTGATGTTAGAGCAGTCTTCATTTCATTTAGTCTTCATTTTCATTTTAAGTGAAAAGTTCAAAGCTCTACAGGCAAAAATATAAAGAACCCAAGTGTGTTGCATTTCTCAGCCTCCTTAGATTTTTAAGGCAGCCCTTGGTTTTTTGTCTCTAACTTACAATTTTAATGGTAGTCTGGTGGGTTATCAGTACTTTGCTTTAGTTTGGGCTGTATTGTGCTTACTAAGAAACATTTGTTTGTTTCATATCAGGAATGATCAAACAAGGGGGCTCCTTTGGCATTCCTACCACACCTGTCTCCAGTGTGGATGTCTGAGCACCTGAAGTCTAAGGCAGGCTGGTTTGCTGTCCTGAGAGTTAATTCCTGAAAATTCCCATGGCACAGGGGTTAGAACTAGATATTAAAGGTCTCTTCCAACCCAAATCATTCTGTGATTCTACAAAAGCTTTGATCCTGGTTTCTGGAAGAAGCAGGGGCCACAGTTCCATGTTCCAGCTGTAATATAGGGATGGCTGGACTGTGAGCAGTTATTACAGTAACACCCGTCAGAGCACCTGGCTCTCTGAAAGAGCCCTGCTATTTACACAGAAATAAAAAGAACCTGAATTCTACCATTTCCAGATGGTTTTCTCTTGAGTGGCTAAAAAAACTCAAAAGCTGAAAGTTCCTCACTTTCCAGGTCTGTGTCTGTCATTAAATAAACACATTGGAGCCATACTGAGGGAAAAATCAGACATCTGCAGTAAATGAAGCAGGCTTTTGGACGCACTGCTATCCCCCAGAACCCAGCCATGGCAGCACTTAAAACAAGACCTTTTTCCCCCCACGTGCCCAGGAGGTTTCTTGATGTAAAGGTTCTTGGGGTCACAGCAAGCATTCTTTCATTGCTCAGTGCAGAGCTTTCAGATACACTCTGAGGCACTGACTCCTTTATTTATCACCTTCTGTCAGGAGAACTGCTGCTGCATCAGACAGGTCACAACCTTCTGTTCTTCCAAGCCACTGTCCTGTCTTAAATGAACAAGTTCTGCTTAATGCCATAGGCCAGACATCAATCTTTGTGCCAAGTCCTTCAGTGCAGTCCCCCTGGGCTTGAAAAGTAAATTGAGTGAAGAAGGAGATCTGGTTTCTCACATCCTTTCTTCCCTCAAGAAAATGCTGTGGGTGCTTTCCAGCATTGCTCCACTGTGAGGGAAGGAGATCCCCAGCAGAACCTTGCACAGGTAGTGCCTGACTGCTCCTGAACTGCAGGTATTCATGTTAAACTCTATTTTCAGCTTCTCCCAGGCCTGAGTCCAGCTGGGGAGGCTGAGGAGCATCCATGGGGCTTGTCCCAGGCACTGCAGGGCAATACTCTGAAGCAGAGGAGAGAACAAACACTTGTGTTCATCCTGCTGCAAGTGTAAAAATTTTTTTTGCTCAGCCCCTTCTTTCATCTTCTTTTTTTTTGTTCCCTGCTCTTCTTTCTCTGCCCAACCTGGCTGCAGGTTGGTAAGAATGCTTTTAAAAATGATCATTATGCCTACACCACCTCAGCTGCTTCCCTCAGCCTTTGCAGCACATAAAAAACTTTGGTAAGAGATAAAAAGCCTTTTAATTGTGGTAGGGTAAGGAACATGCTGCATCTCTGGATGCACTGAGTGGGATATGAGCTGCCAGCAACACAGCAACCCTCTGGCTTATGTTCTGCAGAAAAAGAGATTTTAGGGAGTGAATATCAGCCACTCATGGCTCCTCTTTATCAGGGCTACTTAAACAATTATTTTGCATTGATTTCACATTAATCCTTCCACTGGTACAACAATGCACCTGCACAGAAATGCCTGAGTGTGTGGATCAGTGGATATGTAAGCGTGTTATATTCTTTGTGTGGATTTCCTCCCCACTCTCTGGCTGCTGCTGGATATCTGACACCAGCAGCAGCAGATTTATTGATCTGGTCATCACATATTAAGGCTGCTGAAGAGCAGATGTTAAAAACAGACTTCTTGGCATCTATCAGCCCCCGGTGGTATTGGTCTCACACATGTTCCAGTTTATTTATTGAAGCAATTGCTCTTCTCCTTCTCTTCATTATTTTCCTTCTGGGCAATTCAGGCACACCAGAGTCAACCGCTTCCAGTCAGTCAATCCTTTTTGGATCATCGTTTTTGCTTTGGCAACACCCAACAACTTTTCCTTCCTGAGAAGGAAAAGCCCATGCCACTGTTCATAAAAGCAGATGGAAATTTATCAGCTGCAAAAATTTATCCTGGCATAAATACAGTGAAAGTAAAGACTTGTGGATGCCCCTAATTTGATAATAAGCAGGTGCATAATGGGTCCAGAGAAACCATACGAAGCTTCTTTTTCTTGCCTTAACCCTCATGCAGACTACAGGCAAGGCTGGTTTAATCTGGATTTTAGGTGGTTTTTTGCCACTCATATGCCATTAGCTCCCCCTCATGCTTACAGTAGCATTCCCTGCTTTTAAGTCTGGCAAGGTTTAGAAATTCTGCTGAAATAATAATTGCAGTAAATTTTTATGGAAACAGATGGGGGAAGCAGACAGCCATAAATTTAATAACTCCTTTGAGTACTTAGCAGCAGAAACACGAGTCCCCAAATTCATTAGGAAAAGAAGTGATTAATGATGATATAGATTTTGCATAATGATAGAAAGCCTTAAAATGTACAACTTTTGAGTGCTCCTCATTTATTCTGCCTTATTGGCTGCCTGGACAATTGAAGATGAAAGGCCTGGGAAAGACAGAAAACACACATTTAAACTACTGGGTAAAGTGAGTAAAATAATGATGATCCAGTGGCAATGCAGTGACCTTTACACATGAACATGTCTTTCAGAGCCTCTGCTGTTAGTCTTACAGCACAGCTGAGTTAATCTAATATTTCCATTTTAGCTCATAAGAGAAATGAAGGCAAATCTTAATTATGCCTGTAGTTGTGGTTATAATCCAACTCCCTGACACAGGAATGACTCACATCTGTTCTCAGCTCATTTTGTGGGCCAATGCAATGACTTAGTTGACTCAGGAAGCAGAGCTAAGAAAAAGTTTACTGCAGAATGGCCCTAAGCTCCTCAAATAATTGTGCATTTCCAAATTGTCCCAGAGAAGCCTCCCTGATATTCCCATAGAGTGGCTGGAACCAGGAAACGTGGCGTCTCCAGCCACTGCTTTGCTTCACTCATTCTGGTGATTTAGGTCCTTCTTTTTAAAAAAAGAGTATTAACAGACCTGGTGTCTTCCAGAGGTGTGGAGTTCGTGAAACTTGAGGTGGGTTGTCCCTCCTAGGAGAAGTGTGGATGCTAAAGAGCTGGGGACAGGAGGCGGCTGGGTGGGGATGACAGAGGAGGTCAGCAGTGGGGAGGAAAGTTGTCTACCTTCAGTCTTCTTGAGTCTTCCTTTTCCCTTGCCTGTTAACTGCGAGTCAAACCCAAAGCAAAGCCCCTGCAGAGGTGACAAACAGCAGCTCCAGAAGATCAGGGAATGGGTCTTTGTCCACACGCAGCTCATCAATCAGGCTGTCCGTACAGCACCATCAAACCCAAACTAAACAGCTTTACTGGCACAGGTGAGTGGCTTTTACAGCTCCTTTAACCCTTTCCAGAAGACTCCTTTTCCAGTGGCTCCAGCAGGCTGGGATGTCAAAGGGAGAGCCCTGAGCCCCTTGTTTTGTTTGACATTGTGAGCACAGCCCTTTGGTGAGAGGCAGCTGAGAGGCCCTTCCCAGGACCAGCGGAAGGAGCCTGCTGACAAGACGTTTTTATTCACCTTCCTGTGACTTTCCAGGCCCCTTTCCCTTTTCCTTCTGTTTTGTAGAGAGAAACTTGCCAGTTCTTCTCCTCTCAGCAGGATTATCAGAGCTGGCTTCCCACGGGAAGTTTCCCATTGCTGGGATTTTCTGACAGTCCCTGCCTGTGGTGCCATTGGGAGAGGTGTGGCCATTCCCAGCTGATAACCTCTCAAACATTCTTATCTAAGGGAAACAAAAGGCTCTGGGAACAGGGGCTCTGGGCATGGGCGAGGAGCAGCACATGACGTGTGAATTTGTGAATCTTACTAAAATATGCCCTGAGCACAGCTGCTTTATCTGCGTGGAAGGAGTTGGGAGATAAGAGGTGATTTTACTGACAGTGCTGGAATGGCCTCACCAGGCTGCCTGGGAGCAGCTCCCTGACACAGCATCACAATCCTTTGCAAATGTGCCAGATGTTGGGTTTTGTGTGGTCCTGACCACTGTTTCATTTGACAGTATCCTTCCTTCATGCTTATTCAGACTGAGATTGTTTTCCAGAAAATTACATCATCTTCCAAGATGTACATTTGGTTTCTAAAGGGCCTTGACTTTTTCTGCAGCTCAGTTGATGCCTCAAGGCTTGTTTTAATGCTCTTCTGACAGTGTCTTGTGTTTGTCTGATTGGAAATATTCCAGGTAATTAAAAAAATTACACACCAACTGCTGCTTCAAAATCTGTTGTGTGTATATTGATTTTGCACATTTTGGCTTTGGAGGAGGCTGTTTCAATTCTCCATCCCCCTTTCTGAATCTCCCATGTCAAGACTGGAACCCAAGCTCTATTGAAGCCTGCAAAGCCAGTGAGTGCCCTTAAGTGAAGCCTTATTCCTTATTGCCTTTTGTTCTTTACAGGAAGCAATATGGGGAGGCTGTGCCAGAAATACAGATACTGTAATTATTATTTTATTATTCCAGAGTATGCACAGGAACTTATTATTTTTAAGCCTGGTCATCCCTGTACCCCGCAGTGCCTTAATTTTGGAAGTTTACACTTGAAAGGAGAGAGGATTGCATCCATGCTCATTGTCTGTCCTTGTCACAGGCGTGGGGCTGCACTGATGAGCTCTAATCACACACGTGAGTCAGAGCAGGGGGAGGAGGCATTTCTCTGTGCACAGAATAATCATCTCTGAGTTAAATGCAGTGCTTGAAAGTGATTTGTATCCATCCTCACCCCCACCTTCTCAGTCTAATTAACTCCTCTAATAGAATTAATCAGCACACTAAATACGAGACTCACTAACGACTGAAAAAACCACACCACTATCTATTCCAAAATACAATTACACTGACAAACTCAATTACATGCCTCAGTCACTTCTGAAATTACTCACCACTATTGGACTGTGCACAGTTTAAGTTTCATTGTTGAAAGAAATCATAAACACTTTCTAAATTGTACAATGTTTACAGAAACACACAGAAGCACAGCTTTTATTACCCATGTGGCAAAATTAATTTGACACATTGAAAGCAAATGAATAGAGCTGGAGGACTTTATTCAGGCAGTATTCTTCCCACTGATAGAATTTACACTGGGGGAACATCTAACACATTAACCTTATTAAACTCTGATGTAGGTAAACAGCATTTCAAAGGGAATGAGAAAGGACCCAAATCAAAATTCTTATTGCATTTGAATGAGAAACATCCAATTCTGCATTTCTGGCTGTTCTTTTAGCTTTCAACCCCTTTCACTAAAGTTGGCTTTTGCTCTGGAAGCTTTTGCAGCAGAAGCAATCCACAATATGCGGTTTTGATTCTGGGTTTAGTCTTTTAAATCTGTGGTGAACTCTACAGCTGAAAATGAACTCTCATCAGATTTGCTTATATGAGTTTAGGTTAATTTGCAAGTCAAAAGAGGAAGATAAATGTTGCTTGTGTTTTTAATAACCCAAGTTTATCTAAGTTCATCTTGATTTGAAGATACAGAAAGTCTTCCTGAACTTTTTATTTGTCTGGTCATATGCAGCACCTGCTTTTCAATTTAGTTTATTCTCAAACTGTGATACCAGCCAAACAGGAAGGGATGGAGCTGCTCTTGCTTACAATCAGACACAAGCAGATAAAACTTTGAGCTCCAGGCTGACAAAGCCTGTGTTGATCTTGAAATACATTGACTGATAGAAACATCCTCCTATCCTTAGCAAGAGCCCACATCCATGCAGAACCAGTACAACAAACTGGCTTTGAGCCTAAAAATTACACTGGTGCTTGCCTAGAAGGAATTTCTCAGGTCAGTGGAGTAGGTTCAAAATTCCTTTGAGAAAAGCAAGTCCAGCACTTTGAAGGGTTCTTCAAGAAGGCAAAGAACATCCTGCTGGGTGTCACTTCCTGCTGAACCTGAGAGAGACACAGGTCCTGCCAAGGGAAGAGGGATCAGAAATTCCTATTTCAATCAAAACTTTGGAAGAGGTGAGCAGATGTGTTCAGAGCCCCAACATCTGCTCCACAGGGATGGAGTGGCACTGGGATGGCCCTGGGAAATTGTGTTTTTATGGATGGATCACACATGGTGTGCTCTGCCAGTGTCCATCCCTGTGGGCTCCCCCATCCACCCCTTCCATTCCCTGCTCTAAGCCAAGGGAGGAACCAAAACAAAGGAAAGGAAGGTTGTTCTGTGCAAAATTGTGATGAGCCTGTGTTAGTGAGAAACCGTTTTTCCTTCCACTTTCCTTAAAAATTATGAATTCTTATCATATGCTGGGACAGTAACATTCGAGGAGCAGGACAACCAAACAGAAAGGTTCTCCAGAAAAACTAATTCCATATCTTCTGGATGTATATAACAAATATTCTAGGGAATATTTGCTATATTTTGGCTTTTTGCCATGCCCATTTATTTCACAGCATGCCAGTCATCCCTGTCCATAGTTCTCTTCCCACTGGAGTTCCTTTCATGTGCAGCCAGGCAATTCACACCCACTACTCCCTTCCTTTCCTTCAGGTGTTTAAAGCAGAATATTAAACCAGATTTTATTCTAATCCACATGTTTGCAGCTCCGTAGCCATTCCTGTTAGAAGTGACACAAGCACAGTTTCACAGCTGAAGATGCATGTTGGGATAAAGATAAATTCATGGTGTGAAACTGGGGCCTCAAACAAAGGGCTTCTTTTGCTGGAACTCAAGAATAAGACTCACTTGGTGAATTAATAGATTTTATACTTTCATCAGTGGAATATCATCCATCAAACTAAAACCTTTCAGAAAGGCTGGAGCTATTCCACATCCAGACACCTTCTTTATTAATTCTGCCCATTTCTGCAGTCACCATTGCTGCATTGGATGATACTTGCAAAGGATTACAGACCTGATACCATATTAGATAAAAATTACAAGTGAGAAGCTATTTTATTTCTATTTATTTTCATCAGCAGAGCATCCCTTTCCCAAATGCCATTCTAGTTTGGTTGATATTGACTTTTCAGGCTGCTGAGAAGTTTTGTAATTCTTTTTTGTTCATAGTTTATGTATAGAAATCAATACTAGTTTGCAATTTGTTGAAACTGAAATGGTCACAGTAGGAGTAACATGTACCTGATTTATACTTGCATTCTATTCCCAGTCAGAATTGGATTAATTGTGCAGTCAATCTATGATATCTAATAATTAAAAATGGTGATTTCCACATCTCACATACAATTTTTATTTACCTCACAGTAAAACATCACTGAAAAAAGCAAGCAGGAAAATGGCTGTGAATTTTCCTTAACATCACTGATGTAAATGATTGAGATATCACGGGTCTGGGTTTCTTTTTTGGTCAGAATGTGTGCTCATACCAGCAGAAATAGAGATTTCACTGGTTTTCGGGTGGACCAGTAATGATTAACTGGAAAATTATCACACTCAAGATCTCCTTTTCTGGAAAACAGTTGGAATCAGCTGTAAACAGTTGTTTACAGCTTTCAAATATAACCTCAAAAATTTTGGGTCAGAATAACGTTACCACATCACCTCAAATTATTCACCTCAAATTTCGCGTTGCAGGGAGCAAACCCCAGTGGAACAGCCGTGATTTGGTGTCACAGCATTGTCAGACATCTCTGCAATGTTCCTGGTCTGACACCACCATCTAGTGTCCCCATCACACACTGCAGCTTCTCTGCAGGGAAAACGCACAACAAACGCGTTTGTTTGTTCACTTTATAATTACATTATCATAAATAATTCATCTCCCGAGACACGTGTACAAACAGAAGAGAGGCTGAAGGCCACACAATGCCAGCCTCCTTTTGCTCTCGAATTCTAATAGAAAAGCCAGCTAGGCACACAGTCCTGGGGAGAAAATTCATAAGCTGACTTAGTAATAGCTCTCACAAGACTGAGTGATGTGTTTGGTTTCCATACTTTCAATTTTCACTTTCCAGTAAAATTGAAAACCACGTTAATGCTCTTGCAGCACACCTGGGATGTGAAAAATGCATGTATTTTATGATTGGCTTTTCGCAAATATTAAAATGAATATTATATGTGTTGTGTTGGAAAGTAATGCTGTATTAATTCTCTTAAGTACTGTGTTAAATAAAGTTTTAGGCTATAAAAATTGTTAAAATAGAAACGATGCTATGTAAGATGCTTTGTTTAACAAGAAGGGCTTGCAGCGAGATAGCAGCCACAGGACACCTAAATCTTTCAGAGAAAGGGAATTTATTGCCTTCTTATCAGAAGAAACGAACTACTTCCCGCCTTAGAGGCCCTGTTAGGATTAGAAGGAAGAAGCAGACACTGACCAGACAGAATCCTGTGTTTGAATGGAATTTATGCATCATGTATGAGGTGTATGAATATGCAACAGGCTGTTGTTCTTAAGGGTTAATCCTCTGTTAACGGGGGTCCTTTTTCGGGCTTGTGATGCCCAGAAAAAGGTACCCGGACGTCCGTAACTCTTTGTTTTTATTGTCTCATATTGTCTTAATTCAATTTGTCCAAATTGTTATCACTGTAATTGTGTTACTATTTTTATAACCACTTTATTACTATTAAACTTTTATAATTTTAAAAACAAGTGATTGGCGTTTTTCACATGGGATATTCAGCAAAACTGGCCCAAATGAAGTGTGGAGCCTCAGTGCCACATGGCATCTCTTACTGCCTTAGGAGCATCTTTGGCTTTCCTGGCAGAGGCTCATGAGGGCTCTGCTGGACCAGCCACACTTGAGGACACTTCACATTCCCTGGTGAGGGGCAGTGAGCGTATTTAGAACTTCTCCAGGATGCCAGAAGAGGTAGCTTTCCTCTAAAATAGGTTTCCTGCATCAAAAGCTTCCTTGGAGCCCCAGCCCCACAGGTTTCTGCCCTGTGTCCTTCAGCAATATCAGCCTAATTAAGCCACAGTCTTTGCCCGCTGTGCCCACCCTGGAAAAGCGAGTCCAAAGAGCTATCAAGTGAATTGCAAACCCTACAAAACTGCCTGAAGGGGAAGAGGACTCTGTTCTGGCCAAGTTGCTGCAGGGAGAGTGGAAAACACACTGGAAGCCATGATACCCTGAATGCTTTTTCTATTATTTTATTTTTTTTAAAGAAAAGCCTTTTCCAGCTTTTGACTTTTATTACACTTTCCAAAACAATTTCAAGGAGCTCCCCCTTTGACCTATGAAAACTCCTGTGCCTAAATATGCTTTACAACCCTCTCATCCCCCCACTTACAGTTTCAATGTGCTGTAACAGTATTTCCAGCCAGAAAAATCCTGCACTGGGGACTGCTGAGGCAGCTCTGCTTTACTGCAGGCACTGAATGAGCTGTGACAGACTGCAGCACCCCGGGCTCATTATCCACATCCTCCACTGAAACACTGCAGTTCAGAGCAAGCCCTTAACCTGCTGATTGCAAAGAACAGCCTTTACATTGCTTTTGATACTGCAGCCATAATGGCACCTTATTGCTTCAAATTATTGACACAATTTCATAATGTTGTCTTGACATCCTCAGGCTGGAGGTATCAACGCTCTTGAACCCTTTTTAGAGCACTAGCCCTTCATTTTCAGCACACTTCAAACATGCTTTCCAGTGGCCTGTGAAGAAATCTCAAATTTCTCCTGCAGCTCAGACATCCCAGCTGTAATCCCCAGCACATCTAATGGTCCTTCTCTGATAAAGACATTTGAAAATTAAAGCTACTCAGTTATTTGGGCCAAAGTGCATTTTGTTACTCCAGGATTAAAGCTAAACAGTTCCTGCTATGGAGGTGCAGGGTTAGAGCAAAGGGACTGGATTGCAGAACCCTCTGCAGTGAGGAACAGGATGGAGACTGTTCCCAGTAGAAATCCCCTGTACTGGAGCCAGGGACAGACATCTGGGCAGGAAACTGGGGCAGATCTCTGTGTCTCCCCACAGCCTGAGGGTGCCAATTGCCAGCCCAAGACTGCAGCAGTGTCAGAGAGCAGCAGAACTCCCACAGCAGCCAGCACTGAAGAGACTTTCCCAGCAAAGAGAGAAACAATCATGGCACACCTCACTCTGGGCTTGCCAGAAATGTGATCAGGACTGACAGGGAGGCAAAGTCCTTCCCCCTAACATGAAAATGACATTGTTGACATCTAAACCTGGTGGCCCTTTTCTCTCTCAATGTGAACTGTGTGGCAGCAGCCAAGGAATCCCTTTCAAAGGAAAGGAGTTTAATTGATTTAAGAGAAAACCTTACTTGAGAGATTTGCCACCAACATCCTCCCCACCAACCAGAAGATGAGTGACCATTCACAGACTGCTTCCATCAGCATGGGAGTGATATCAGTGGACTTCCTCATGTCCTTTCTCTCTCCTGTCACCTGTTAGTACCCTTATTAATTACACAGACACAAACAAACCCCCCTTTTCTCTGGTTCCCAAAGTCCCCCCAAAGCCACACAGCTACTCAGGTTAGGCATGCCAGGAGATTATTTCAGACCTTAAAACCAACAGGAGATCTCAGGCTGATTGATTAAGAAAATTGATACAAAGGGGAGATAGAGCACTACTGCACCTGCAACAGCAGAACCCCTCTGTGAAACAAAGGGGGACGGAATATATTCACTGTAGTAAGGGGAAACTACTTCCCTGGGCATAGGAAAATGTGCTAGATGGGTTTTTTCAGAGTCTTGAACACCTTGCCTGGGATATTCAATGTTCAGGGTGACTCCAAAGCCCCTAGGATCAGTATTTGTGTTTGTCTTTGTGTTTAGGCATCTGTGAAAATTAGGAAACAAAGTTGTCTTACATGAACAACAAAACACAAGTCAGAACTTAAATTATGGGCTTGGTTGGTAGCAGCAGATTAGAACATCAGAACCCTTTCAACTAAGGAAAATACTCAGGAAGGGCTTAAGATCAACTTACTGTGCAAGAAGAAAAATCGGTGCACCAGCTCCTTCATCCTGAAGGGTAATCACTGCAAGATTAGCAGTGGTTTTACAGAGCTTTGCTGTACCTTGAGCTTTGAGAGCAAAAATAAAGTGAAAATTCAGCTATTTCTTTCCAGCCCATCCTATTGCTGTGCTCCAAGAGCAGCATACAGCAAAACCCCTCAACTGAGAAACCTTTAGGTGTGGAGCAGAACTTGCTGTAGCCCAGCCTGGTGAACCTTCTTTGGGTATCTGTGCTCAGCTTTACCTTTGATGGATCAGTGATCCCTCCCTTCCTCAGCTGGTGCCTGAATCATCTGGGAGTAATCACTGACATGGCTGGGAGTGACAATCCCTTAAAAAGGGAGATGGGCGAGTGTTACAGAGGAGGGGTTGTGTCTTTTTCCTCTTTCAGAGGGGACTGGGATAAGAAAGAAGAAAGCACCTCCAAAGTCAGCTGGTTATTATGGAGTGAGTTAGAACAGTCTGACCCAGGTGGAAGGGAAGGGAAAGCTGGGGAGGCCCTGTGAGAAAATAGGCTGAAGAGCTAGAGCAGGATGGTGGGAGGGTTTTTGGCTTTATGGTCAAATTTGTCTTATTTGAGAAATGCTATTAACCAATCTCTGCTTGGTTAGCAGCCTGCTCAGATAGGAGTATTATATTTAAGACCACAGATATTGTTCTTGCACTCTGTCATGTGCTGTGCCACATCCCTCCAGGCTGTGCCCCCCAAAATTGACCCTGCTGTCAGTCAAGGGCAATATACTGAAAGTTTTGCAGCAGGTGATGTCCAGGTCTTGGTCTTTGAACTCACTGAGTACTCTAAGAAAGCCCTTCAGTGATATTATTCAAGTTTCAAATTACTTGCCACGCTTTAAATGCTCAAATAGATGCTGGATCCAGTCTTCAATTTGTTTAAAATTGTATCTGAGCTGGAGGGATTGCTTTAACTTTCACAGCTAAGACTTTGGGCAGATAAAAGGAGCAATAACATGTTCCAAGAGTCAGAACTAGGTGTTTTGACAGTGTTTCTCCTGTCATTTTATTTAATAATCCATTGCCCCTTGGTTAATAGCTTTCTGCTTGATTAGCCTGTATAAATCAAAACTTCACAGCTTTATCCCTGACATGTTATACATTCTGAGCTGAGGGTAATGAATCGTGCCATGGCTTGATGTATTCTGCCTTCCCTTTGGAGGAAGTTCTGTGTCAAGGAAGCACCTTGGCTTTCAAATTGAGTTATCAGTACTCTGTCAAAATGCAGGGGAGGAAATGCAGAGGATCCCAACACTGTGCATTGCATCAGGGATTGCACAGCCCTGAGCAGAATGTGAAGCTGCAGGGACTGGCTTAGATTATACTAACAGGTCTGGGTATCTTCACTAACACCTGAACCTGCCTGCTCTGCATTTCCTGCCCCTCTGCTCCAGTCTCCTGCCCACACTGCCCAGTTTGGGGTGGTGCAGCAGCACCAGCCTGGTTTCACTGCAGCTGATCCCACAGAGATCCCACAGGCTCTGAGGGCTGCTGCAAACTCGGCTCAGGAGGCACCTGTGGCACCTCCAGAACAGGGATAGCTCAAAGCGCTGGGCTGTGATTCAGTGTGAGCTGCTGCTTTTCCCCAGGGAGGAGAATTGCTGTTGGGTCCCACTGGGAGCAGCAGGGACAGAAGCATTAGCTCCACTCCTGGAGCTGGCTGTCACTGTTCCTGCCAAGCTGATTTTCCGCCTGAAGCCCTGGGCTGAGCAGCAGGTGGAGGGGAAGGAATGAGCATCCAGACCAAAAGCACATCTCCAAGAGGAAGCACATTTAAGCAGAGGATGGATGGGAACTTTTGATGTAATTCTGGCAAACCTGCTCCGAGGCAGTGCTGGGGCAGGTGAGGGGATCTCTCACTGTGGCCCTGTGTTCCCACAACCTCCCAGGGCACAGCAGGTTTTTCTCAGTATCATTCAGCCTTTCACAGCACCCCTGCCCCTCCAAAGCCCAGCACTGCTCTCCTTGGCCACTAGATGCAGCTCATGCTGCACTGCAGTTTGCTTTACATCATTCCAGTTTTCTGATGTTAAAAATTATTTCCCTTGTGTTTCTGGGTGTGTGTGGTTTGAGGAGGTTGAAGCTTTATCTTAAAATCTTCCTGCTTCACTTCTAAGTCTCTTTCCCCCAAACTTCTTGCTTGCTGCATCAACTGTACCCATTTTGAAAGCCCAATCCTGCCTCCTCACATCTCCATTCAGAAACCTACACTGCTTTGATGGAACTGTCAGGGTAATGGGGAGGGAAGAAATCAGGTGAGTTAATAGAGAACACACTGATTTTCAGCCTCAAGCTGAGCACAGAATTTTACACTGAACTTCCCACCTCCTGCCATTTCATTTTCCCAAATAGTTTTTAGGCTGCAGATGCTGCACATCAGTGCTGCCTCTCATCAGACATCCAGGTAAGGAGTCTCCCAGCTCCAGTGTGAGGAGAAGCTCAACACAGGGCCCAGGAGCACAGCAGGGCATGGACCAGGAGCTCTGCTCTGCTTTTAGTGCCCACCCTGCCTGGCACAGCAGGATGAGAGAGAGTCCCTTGGAGAAACAGGGAGTCTGCAGGCAGCAGCTGCAGCAGTTAGAGATCTGATTAAGAGCTATTTGAAGTTGTCTTGAGAAGAGCAGAAATTGGGATGCCATTGCAAAAATCAGAATTGCTGAAAGCTGGGGCTGGGCATCAGAAAGACAAAAGAGCTGGAGAAGCAAAGGAATGACCCTGTGGCTGTCCCTGCCCTTCCAACAGTGCTCAGCTCAGGAGTCACAGTGGGGCAGGGGTGCTGGGGAAAGGCTGACTGATGCTGTGGAAAAACAGCTTTGCCCTGGGAGGTTGTGGAAACACAGTGAGAGACCCCCTCACCTGCCCCAGCACTGCCTCTGAGCAGCTTTTCCAGAATTACATCAAATGTTCCCGTTAATCCTCTGCTTAAATGTGCTTCCCCTTGAAGATGTGCTTTTGGTCTGGCTGCTTACTCCTTCCACTTCACCTGCTGCTCAGCCCAGGGGTTCAGTTGGAAAAACAACACCTGAGGAACCCTGAGCTCTCTCCCCTGGCATGTTTGATCCCTGTTGGCTGTGCTTGCTGGGCTTTCAGCAGAAAGATACCCACACAAAAGGAGCCCATCAGCTCCAGGTGGGTGCCAGCCCTGGCTGCCACTGGGGCTGGATCAGCTCTGATTCTCCTGGAACACAGAACCTGCAACTCCAGCTCAGTACAGACTGTGTTCTTACACTATCAGGCTGCTCGTGGAGATGATATTCTTGTACTGTGGCATAAAAGGAGCCAGGGTGCTGGAAATTACTGGAAGCAGCTGTGGGTACTTGTAGGTAACAGCTGGGGAGAAGACCTAAAGGTCTTTTCCTTTCACACAGTCAGATATTCCTATTAAGCAGTTACCTCCTGGGAGAAGCAGCAAGGTAGCTGCACCATCATTCCTGGTTTGTTTGGTTTTTTTGTTTGGTTTTTTCATTTTAGAAAATCTAAAATAATTTTTTCATAATGCACCAGATGAGATGGCTCAGACCTGCTGTGAAGGAAGCAGAAAGTAATGCTCACAGTTTGTAATATTTCCTTGAGCTTCTGCTTTCGCACTGAAAAATGAGCTTCCTCCCATTAAAACGCTTTTAAATTACAAACCCACAGCTGTTCTCTCCAGCTTGCTTGAACACAGTAAACTCCAAGTGATCTGTGTGATGGCTGTGGGCTGGCCAGCATGTTCTTCTCTTGCTAGGGGCATGTGGGGGGTGTGGGCAGCTCCTTGGGCTCTCCAGGGCCACACTGCCATCCATCAGGCTCTCCTTTCCATCAGAGATGGAGCTGAACCAAAGGAAAAGCTCCCTGAGACTGAGCTTTGGGTAGCAGCAGGCATGCCCAAAGAATTCTCCATGCAGCCCTTCAGGAGAGGCTGGGGAGCTGAGCTCCATGGCTGGGAACAGCAAAGAGCTGGGGAAGCAACTGCAGCCACGCTGGATCCAATGCCCCAGATCACATCAGGGAGGCACAGCCTGGCTTTGGGAACCCAGCCCTGCTGGATCCAATCCCCAGATCACATCAGGGAGGCACAGCCTGGCTTTAGCAAACCCAGCACTGCAGGTGCCACCAAGCCCCGCCATAGAGCCAGTCCCAGCCCATAACCCAGGCTGTCAGCACAGCACCATCCTGTCTCCCCTCCACAACAAGAGTTTGGTTGGTTTCATTTTGCATTGAGGAAAAATACAGCAGAAAAGGAGAAGCAGATGTTTTTAGAAAATGTCTACAATTCCTGGAGCTTCAAAGAGCTTTTGGATTGCACAGACTTTAAAAAACATACAAAAGAGACATTTTCTCTGTATTTTCACTAGGGTAAAACCCTCACTGAAATTTGGATAAGAAGTTTTTGGACTGAGCCTATATGGGAAAGTCTTATTGCTCACAAACCATATTTAAAATCCTTTTCACTGTTGGTTGGTTATTTTTTTGGACATGGACAGAGGGTTTGTTCCCCTCCAAGGGCCACTGCCTGGTGCCACCAGGAGCTGCATCACTCCCCATTGGGAGAAGGAAGCAGAGAAATTGCAGCTCTCCAAGTACAGCATTGCTGCTTCCTCCTGCATTTCTCTACCCATCTCCTCCAGCTCACAGGAAATAGCAGTGACCAGGGGAAGGCCATGTCCTTCCAGATGGGAGTGCAGCTTTCATCCTAAATACCATTTCTGGAGCAGCAGCATTTTGGGAGGCTGGTTGTGTCTCTCTAAGAGCTGGAGGACTGTTGTTACTGCAGGGAGGATGTGGAGATTTGCATTTCTTCATGCTGAAGGCGTCTAGGAGATCTCTCAGGGTTTTAATTGAAAAATCTCATTCTCTGGCCATTTGAGAACTTTTCTCCTACCCATATGAGGAGCTGAAACAATTCTGAATGTCACAAAGCAGGCACAAGGCTGCCAAGTAAAAGCAGAGCTGCATGCCTGCCAGAAAATCCTGTCATCAACTTCAGGTTCCTTCTGCATGAATCCCACCTGCAGCTCCACACATCCTACATCTTGCAGGGTCCTTCCCAGAAGTTGCTTTAAATGCCTGGATTTCTGTTCCCTTGCCTGATAAAGGAGGAAGAAATTCTACTTTGATTGCCTTAAGTTTCTATTTCTCAGAACAAATCCTCCAGGAAATGATAACTTTTTTCAAAGTTACCTTCTGAGTGAATTTTGTCCTTTAATAACAGAAATTCAGTTTAAACTGGACATCCTTAATTCTTATCTAGAGGCTTTGGACCATGTTCTCTGCCTTCTCAGAAGGCTCCTGAGAAAGATGCTGCTGGAAAAGGGAACACACAGGGGCTGTGAAGTGGTGGTAGGTGCCAGCACTGGGCCTCCCTTTGCCATCTTTGAACTGGAAATGTTCACTTGCACATTTCCTTCCCCAGTTTTGGGGCCCTGTAATGATCACTGTGCCAACAGAGATTTCAGCAGAGGGAAACAAGTGACTCTGCTGGCTCCTGTCACCCTCCTTTCTCATCATTTCTCACTAGACTTCATCTCCCAGCCCCAGGTATGAGGAGGAGCCTTTCCTGGGGAGCAGGTCACATCCCTGGGCAGCCCCCAAGGGACAGTTCTGTATTTGGGACTCATCACTGCCATGGGCCTCTGTCCTCTGCAGAGGCTCATGAGCACCACGATGCAGGGCTTCTGCTCAAGCTCCTTATCAATGAGTTAATGAGTAAATGAGCTAATGAATAAAGTACTGTAAGCCTTGCTGAGAGCCCTGTGTCCTTAGTAAGCTGGCCAGGGTATCAGGGTTGAAAAGTTCAGGTCAGGTCCAGCATGGCCTTTCTCTCCATGGCTACCCCAGGAACATCCAACACAGCAACTCAAGTCCCAGAAGCTGCTTCTCCACCCACCCTGGCTCTCCCAGGGGCTTCTCCTGCTTGGGCTAAGGCTGCATTTCATCCAGGGGCCTCCCTGATGGTGGTGGCACATGGCAGGAGTGTGCTTGGCCTTGTATCTCCTCTCAGCATTATTGATTTTGTGCATCCCATGCAGAGGAAATGGGAGCTGGCTGCTCAGGCAAGCTGGATTTGACACTGGGATAAGGTTTTGAGATTGCCTCATCCCTTTGGGAGCCTGTCCCTCAGGTCCAGGGGAGCTCCACACACATGTTGGCTTCAGTGAGCCAAGAAAATGGACAAATGTCTGCCCTGCAGCAAGGCTGAGGTTCCAAAAGCCCCCCAGTTTATAAAAATCACACGTTTCTGCAGCCAGCTAAAGGCAGATAATGTATAAATGCTCCCATATGTCTCACAGGGCTTTCCATCACTTTGCAGAGCCACCTGACACTGCTCTCCCCCAGCTCCAGGGGTCCTGTGAGACCACAAGCCTTCAACAGCAGATTGCAGCACAAGTGAGAGTTTGGAGCTTTTTCACTCTCAGCAGAATTTCTCACAAGCACAGTTTTTAATTTGATTTCTTCTTGGCTTGTTTCCTCCTGTGGTGTACACACATCTTGCAAGCAATGAGGAATTTGGATGTCACTTCTCATTTCCCCTCAGCCTTCCGGATCCAAGTCCTGGTTATCCTTTTCCCCCTCAATGTGGAGAAACAGAGCAGCATGTTGGGAACCAGCTGTGAAGCTCTCAGCCAAAAGCTGAGTAGGAAATATCTTAGGATGAGCACTGGGTTCTACGTGTCATCTCTTCCCCCACCACCAATAAATGCACCACAACAGGGCTTTGGGTGCCTAGGGAGAAGAAGCTGGCTCTGTTGGCTGCCCTTTCCCTTTTTGCCCTCCTGGGAAGAGCCAGAAAAGTTTTCTGTTCCTTCTTGGCAGGACAGCAGCATGCATGAGTTCCTGAAGAGGAAGAGTTGCTGATCCCCATGTTGAGAAGATGTCCCTGTCTATGACTGTGTTCACAGGGGTCTCAGGTTGAGGGAAGAGATGAGGATCTGACTCCATGTTTCAGAAGGCTTGATTTATTATTTTATGATATATATATTACATTAAAACTATACTAAAAGAATAGAAGAAAGGATTTTCTCAGAAGGTTAGCTAAGAATAGAATAATAAGGAAGGATAACAAAGGCTTGTGGCTCGGACTCTCTGTCTGAGCCAGCTGACTGTGATTGGCCATTAATTAGAAACAACTAACATGGGCCAATCACAGATGCACCTGTTGCATTCCACAGCAGCAAATAACCATTGTTTACATTTTGTTCCTGAGGCCTCTCAGCTTCCCAGGAAAAAAAAAATCCTAAGGAAAGGATTGTTCATAAAATGTATCCGTGACAACTGAGGGCTGAGATGAGCACTGTGCCCGTGCCATGCACATGCCTGGCTTTCCCTGCTGCCAGGAGCAAGTTGTGCCCACAGATATTCACCATAAGAACTCTCCACCACAAACTTAAAGAGGAGGGATGTACAAGGAGTTATATTTACAGTAATTAAGTGCTGGTACAGGGTGTGCATAAGGTGATTAAAAAATTCTCCTCTTTGCCTTGCTTAATAATCTGGAAAAACCCTGGCATACTCTGAGGGACTGCAGAGTTTAATATCTGGCTGATGATGCTAATTTAATTACATGCCAGCAGGTGGTGCCCAAGTAGAAAAAGGAGACAATTTAATACAGAATTCTCACTATTTAATATCATATTCTCACTCCAAGTGAGGTTGCGAATGGCGTTTCATTTTGGAGCCACCAGTGATCCAACCGTTCAGACAACATTTAACAACTCAATATTGGTGTTTTCATCTTTTCTGCTTCATCCCAGCTCCCCAGACAGCTCCCAGATCTTCAAGGCTTGTGAAAAGGCTGGGAAGTCCCAGCTGATAGCAAGGAGAGCAGTTCTAAATGCACACCCAGTCTGAAGGGGCTGCTTGGTCCCACTGTGAGAGAGGACAGGTCAATCCAAATGTGTCTCAGGGCTGGTAAAATGCAGTTTTCCCCAGGTGCACTCATTGCTTCTAGAGATTTAAACAAAAAACGTGCCAAAGAATGGAGTTGGGCACTGTTGAATGTTTTATGCAGGAGAGAGAAGTGGCTTCTCTTGGCCTCCTTTTAAAAACACAAGGAGAGGGATTTTGTGTCATCTGCTTTCTCCTGCAGAAACGACATGAACCTACTCAGCTGGTTCCCACTAACAGCCCATACTAAACAGATGCAAAAATACCAGGTTTATGTATTCTGTAGCTCTGGCAAGTTGCTGATCTGAGTGGTTTTTGCAGGTGCTAAAACACAGAACACAGGCACTGCCTCTGCAGGGCTTGCAAGCTCTTTAAAGGAAAGTACAAACCCCTGCAATTCCACAACTTCAGTGAACAATGAGAGCAATTTCTCACTGGATTAGGACAGGAAACCTGTAAAGGGCATTTTCATGGTCCTCCTTCCCTGCACTGAGAATAGGGGAGCTCTGCCACTCTGCTGTGGTTACTCTGGCTGGTGTCACATGAAAATGGTCACAGCCCAGCCTGGGCAATGGGAGAAGCAGGACAACATCCAGGCATCTCCCAGCTGAAAATCTGCCTTGTTAAAACACAAGCTGGAGGGAGTTGGGGTCTTGTTACAGCTGAAAGCAAAGGCCAAAGTGAGTGGGTAATGCCTTGGAGTGACTTTTCCCTCTGATCAATGAAAGGAAAGGGCCTGAGCCTCCCGGGAGCAATCTCTGCTGCAGGAGGCTCTCTGCTGGTTGGGAGGCAGAAATCTCCTCTCCCTCTTGTTGAAATTCCCGACACGAGCAGACAAGCCTGATTAGAGTCAGTATATACTGGTCCTTTAGGAGCTGAGCAGACAGGGAAGAATGTCAGGGAAGAGATTGCTTCCAGTGGTAATTTATGCAGTTATTCTCCTTTTTTTCCCCCTATGGAGAACATAAAACACTTCTGCTGGGGAGGAGATGAGCCACTTCAGCCATCTGCAGACATCACCAAACACAGATTGCTCGGAGGCCTGAGAGTGGCTGGGCCCTTTGCAGTGGCACTACCTGTGAATTAGCCACAGGTAACTCATTGAAGTGGGGATCTCAGGCATTTCATCCTCCAAGAGCTGAATAACATAAAAGCTAGAACCTTACAGGGTCCAGATATACATATCCTGTGAAGGAGTGGAAAGATGAGGGTACTGAATGCTGAGATCTTTTGTTTTACTCCTTGCAAGCTGGTTTTCTGATCCTTGCTGAAAACATGCAGTGCTCTCATGGATCAAGCCTGGCTTCTGTCAGTGCTGCAGATGGTTGTGCAGCTTCTTCTGCAGTGTTAATGCTGACAGCCATGCATCACTGAGAGGCTGGCAGAAAAGGTCCCACATGTTTTGTGTTTGTGTTTGCCTGGGAAACCAGTGCAGGAACAGCAGAGAAAGCACATGGAGGGCTCATGGGCAATGATTTGTGCTGCTTTACTGGCACACATATACCAAGAGTAGTTTCAAACCTTGGTGAGCCTCAGCTTCCCTCATGATGTGCTCTGGACCGCACCAAAACCCTGGGTGCTCCCACTGCTGCAATATTGGACAAGCCCAAATGTAGTGGCAAAGTGCTGCAGAAAGGCAGAGTGGTTGGGTGGCCCAGAGAGCACCAAATTCCCCCAGGTCACAAGAATACCAGGTATGGAGGGGTCCTGTCATTGCAGCATGACCCTCCCCAGCCGCTGTTTGCTGTCCCAGCCCAGAGCAGCTCTCTGTTCAGCCAGCTCTGCTGCTGCTGTCCCTGCTCAGCTGCCAGCCCAGGACACTGCGCAGGGAAGGGGACACCTGGACACCTCTCAGGTGCTCATCTTCACACCCCCTCTCAGACACCAGTGCTTGTGGTGGTGGCACAGGGGCAGTATCTCCAAGGAGGTGATTTAATCAGGCACCCTCCCCACTGTTTCCCACAGAGGCAGAGGCCAAGTGCTACTGCACAGGCCCAGACAACCACGCAGTGTGTTCAGCTTATCTGGGAGATAATGTTTTATCAACATGCCAAGAGCTACAGCTAATGAGGCACAGGGCAGAGGCAGCAGTGCAGTAACTGGTGTGCACCCTCTCTCCAAACACTGATAGCAGTGCCTTGCAGGGCAGAGCACACAGAGAACTAATGAGGGAACACCCAGGATCCAGGCACAGCCAGCAGCATCCTCAGAGATTTGCTTTATTCTTAACATAACCTAAAAATTGCTGCTGTGCAACCAGTGAGAGCTTACAGGGTATCTCACTCACCCGTTTTAGTTTGTACATAAAATTTAAGGTTTTCTGAACAAAGGCTGGGCCTTGAGGGTCCCCAGTCACAAAGAAAGCTGCTGGTGGGGCCATGAGTAAGTTTCTGCAGTCAGTCTGTGTTGTTTTCTTGCTACCCTTTCCTTGGCCCTGCCAGGGGGTGCCAGGGGGTTCCTTTGTTTGTGGGAATTCTCACGACAGAGCAAACAGCCAAAGCATTCACAGTGAGCCAAGTCAGTCCCTGGTACAGGGGGATTGACACATCCCAGGACAGCCCTGCTGTACTTGACAGCAAAAGCTCCAGGAAACCTCTGTTCCCTGCAGTCTCTGCTCCCAGGGCTGCTCAGGGGTGCAGGGGTTTCCTGGGGGAGGAAGGGAGCTCCAGAGGGGAGCATGGCTCACCCATTGGGCTGGGAGCACTAACAAACAGAAAGGCTGAGCCCAAGAGCAGTGTGTCCTTGCCAGGCAAGAGGGGAACATCTGTTTCTGTGGGAGACTCTGCCCGTGCCAAGAGCAGGAGGCTCAAGCAAGAGGGAAGAAAGGAAGTGTGATGTGGGCAGAGACCTGAAATCTCTTCTGTAATGCATGCCTGAGAGAGAATAGGCTTGAGGTTTAAAAATGAGATGGCAAAGTCAAGTCTGGAAAAACCTGCTCTGGTGCACCAATAAACTCCTGGGTGGACATTGACTTCTTAAAGCTCCTGTTTTCTTGTTGGTGATGTTATCAGACAAAAGAAGATAGCCTGATTGCTCAGCTGTTGCTCTTTTTCCCCACTGGTTTTCTGGTTAAGAAAGAAATTATTTATCACCATTGACTAAATGCTCCACTTCATTACTGGCTGCTGTTTCTCAGGAAGAAATAAAGCTGAGCATTAGCCATAATTTAGCAAAGTGCTGCAGATTGCAGTGCTGAGGGCAATTAAACACTGCAGAGCAGTCAGTGCCATCCCTGTGCCATCCCCTCCTGCAGCAGGGCTGGGCTGGTGTGAGACGCCAAATCTCCTCCCAGGCCAGGACTCAATGCAATCCACACTCTGTACCTGCTCTGAGAGAGCTTTAGCTCCAACTTTAAAGCAACTGAAAGGAGATCTGTCTTATTTTTGAGCGCATTTTACCTTGTCAATGACTAAACCTTTAACACTGGCAGCTTCCCAAGGCCTTTCCCCTATCCAATTGAAATAAAACCAGAAAAACAGCAATGCTGCAACGAGAGGCTGCTGCTGTCAGCCTCACTGGATCACACTCTTCTGCCAGGGGTCAGGTAACCATCAAATCACAGCCCTCCTCCAGCCCCAGGCCTCAGGTCACATTTTTGGAAAAATCCAAGCAAGGCTTTGCACAATCAATCACACCTGGACCCAGACTTTTTTGTAAGTAATATATTTTGTATTAATATAACACATTTTTAGGGATTTCTTGCCCCCAGGAATTCTGATTGAGGCCAAGAATGTATTAAAGAGTTTAAAAAAAGAGATATTTATACCCAAAGGAAGGATATCCAGGAGAATAGTTAGCATACACAAGGCTGCAGAGTATCAGAAAGGATATAAACTCAGTCAAACATTAATAAACAATAAGCTGTTTTCAATCTTTGCTGTTTCTTTCCCACCATACCTGCTGATAAGAGGTAAAAGCCTTCATTCACGGAGTTGGGACAGATGGTTATTGCTCCTGAAAGGGAAGAATGAACAGCAGTTTCTGGTAGAAATTCAGAAAATGTCAGAAACATTTGCAGACCAAATTTACCCTGCTGAAAGTAATGGAAGTCATTTGCCTTAGAGATATCAGAAATCACAGAATCAGTGAGTGGTTGAGGCTGGAGCCGCTCTGGAGATTGCCTGGTCCCTGCTCAAAGCAGGGCCACCTACAGCACCCTCCCAGGGATGTCCCACTGGGCTTTGAACACCTGCAAGGAGGGAGAAGCCACAGCCCCTCTGGACAACCATTTTGGGTGCTCAGCCTTGCTCACAGTAAGAAAATTGCTTGTTATGTTTAAGCAGAGTTTCCTGTATTTCAGTGTATTTCATTGTTCTTCCACAAAGAAGAGTCTGGTTGTGTCTCTTTTACTTCCTCCATCAGGTATTTGCATACACAGACAGGATTCCAAGGCTCCTTTTCTCCAGGCTGAGTAGTCCCAGCTCTCTCAGCCTCTCCCCATCAATGAGATGCTCCAGCCCCTCCATTGTCTCCATGGCCCTTCACAGGCCTCACTCCAGCCCATCCACGTCTCTCCTGCCCTGGGGAACCCAGATGTGTCCAGATGTGTCTCACCAGAGGGAACTGGGATGCAGGAGCACCCCCTTTGACCTGCTGACAGCCCAGGAGAGCTGTGGCCTCCTTTGTCTTTGCTCCCTGTGCTGGTTCCATCAGGACACTCAGATCTCCCTGCAGAGCTGCTTTCCAGCCCAGCAGCACCCGCCTGTCCTGCTTCAGGGGTTATTCCTCCCCAGGCACAGCACTTTGCATTTGTTAGCCCATTTCTCCAGCCTGCCAAGGTCTCTCTGAAGGACAGCACAACCATCTGGCACACCACCAGTCCTCCCAGTTTTGTGTGCACCATGAAATGTCCATCCTTTAAGCTCCCAGCTTCCTGAACAGCCCCATTTCTCATCAAGGGGGGACATTTTAATGTGGCTGCAATTGAAAGAAGCTTTTGACAAAGCATTTCTCAGGTGCTGCAGCCCTTGATCCTCCTACAGACTCATCAGTGTTGCCTCGTTTCATCACCCCAGGTCCTCTGAGCTCTGAGGTACCGGTCTGACAGAAAAGGAACAGGGAGAACAGAAAGGCTGAGGGCTGCATAAGCAGAGAGGGAATCTGGAGAGTACCTCTAATTAAGTTATTAGTGAACAAAGCCAAACACCTTTACAAAATGAAAAGATCATCTGTGGAGCTGGCACTGAATCCAGCTTCTAAAATTAGTCCAGAGAGGAAAGACTGATAGATAAAACACCAGCCAAGGAAAAGCCACTGATGGCCAGGACAGGCTGCTGCTCTCTCTGCACTGCAGGCAGTAACTGTGGTTAGAGGCAGGAAGAGTTGGATTAAGGGGACAGAGATGACAGGAACCACCCTGCTTGAACTGAGATCCCAGGAGAACCAAAAGGCCTGGAGGTGAATTAATAGTCATGAAAGGTCCTTCAGCCTGCTTGGCCACCCAGTGCTTTGCTGAGGCTGAGGGAAACCAAGGACACTGACAATTAAGGGATAGACACAGCTCATCAAGAGATGAGCTCTTTCACACAGCATTTGGCCAAGCACCTCTTGGACCATGAATCCCAACCCAGGGCTGTGAGATAAATTCACCTTTCCCTTTAGGATTTGGCAGTAAGGAGCAGCAGATTAAGTGGCTTTATGTCAAACCCAGCCCTCCCAGAGCCCCTGGCTGGCCAACACCTTTGTTGTGCTGCAGGAGGGCTCAGCAGGAGCTGTGCTTCAGGAGGAGGAGTCAGATTGCAAACCAGCCCAGTGAATTCTCCCATTTACAGTAGCCAAAGGATGAAACCTATTCAATAACCTTCCTACAGGTCATTAACTGAAGATAAATGCCATGCAATTATGAATATATCTGATATTTATTATAATGGTACTGATCATAATGAATGAAGACAGTGTTTAGGTGAGTTATTTCTATAGCTAATTAAAAGTAACTTAAATTTTCCTTTACTAGATCTGCTTTAAAGCTCATAACTTTATCTTTAATGCATGATCAATCACTTAATGACAGCTTTTGGCTGTGCATTAGTGAACTCCAGCTGATGCAATATTCCTTCCAGATAATTTTTCTAGTAAAGGAAGTACAGCATTTTTGTGCATTTTCAGACAGGTCTTGAAAGAAGGGCTGAGAGTGAAAGTATAGATACATATTTCTCTACAATGGAAGTGAAGATTAATATTTTGAGAACCTTTAGAGGAATTCTACAACCTCTGTTTGCATGTGGTCAAGGATCAGTGGATTAAGGACCATGGCTGCAAAACTGGACTGAAGATAATTCTCCATCAATGTCAGGGATAGTGATGCTCATGGGTCATTTTCTGAAATATAACCAGCCCAGACTGAAACCATGAGGAGGATCTTATTTCTAACAGAGTTTAGGAGAGGATGAGAGAAGGACAGGATTATGTGACCTTCAGAAAACTGAATTAATTCAAGATGAAGAACCTTATTCACAGCTAAATTTCAGTGTAATTAAACTGGGATCAAAAGGGGCATCAGGAAGTGATATAATACCTAAAGTATATAGTTGAAAAATGACCTTACCTGGTGGCTGCTGAACTTTGGCAAGACAGGCCACAAACACCAGCTCTGAGATAGATACAGTATGGAATTGAAGATTAAACTATAAAACTGAGAGCCTTCAAATAATAATGAAGAGGGCATTTGGGCCACAGAAGCACACAACAGGTGCAGAGCAAGGTCTTCAAAAGTGCTTGGAGGCCTTTTTTTGGACCTCATAGAAAAGAAAAGGCACTTTTTCTGTATTCTGTGCACCAATATTTAAGACTACTGATTGGCTTGAACATTTTCTAATGTACTTCAATTTCTTTCTTATCAAGAGAGAAATATAGCTTAAAAGGACTGCTGAGCTGCAAATGTCTTCTTACAAAGAGATTTAAAATTTAATCTTTTCAGAGGAAGAAAAAAATTAAGCTTTTTAGCTTCTGAAGCTACTTTCTAAATCAGTGTGCTGGACCTCCAAATGAAGTTTGTGGAGCTCAGATTTGTACTTGCTGCTGAGCAGCAAATGCCAGCAAGGTAATGCATTTGGTTAGGCCCTGATGGCAAGAACAAGGCCTGTGCCAGGGGATGTGGCATGGCATGGGGCTCAGGGACTCTGTTCAGAAATTATTTTGGCCAATCTCCACTCCCCAGGGAGCTGCAAGCTCCCACCCGTTATGTCTAATGAATAATTAGATGTAATAATAAAATAAAAAACTGTTTCCAGGTTAGATCACAGCCATGCTCTGCACTCAGGGGCAGCCCAAGGTTGGGTTCAGCTGTTTCACCCGCTGGGCTGGCTGCCAGCACGCTGTCCCTGATGCTCCCTGCCTCACACACTCTGAATTTTGTGCCTCTGAGCTGCCTCTTGTCCCTTGTACTTGGGCATTTCAAAATATCTTGAATGTTTTTCTGAAGGAAATTACAGATTCTTGCCATTAGCTTGTGTAAGTTCATACAAAGCTCCTGATACCATAAAGCCTTTTTTGGAATGATGGAATCATAGAATGTTTGGGTTGCAATGGGTGTTAAAGACCACCTAATTCCAATCCCTCTGCCATGGGCAGGGATACCATCTACAGATTGCTCAGAGCCCTGGCCTTGAACACTTCCAGGGATGGAGCATCCGCAGCTTCTCTGGGCAGCCTGTGCCAGAGCCCCGGACCCTCACAGGTCTTACACAATCACATAGGTCTTACACAGAATGCTTATTTCACTAAAAAACACCAAGTAAACAAAGACACAAAGACCTTCTACATGGTTTTGTTCTGCTTTGGCTCTTCAGCAGAACCACAGCCTCAGTACAGCCCTGATTAGGGCTGGGTTATAGGCTCAGCAGCACATCAAGATGTGGCCACACTTCCAACATGAGGTCAGACCCAGATTATTACTGAACTCCATTAGCTGGGCTGTTTATTGGAGATCTGTACTCAAACCAGATTCTATTTCAGAACAAAATTCTATTTCTGTGGATCTGTGGTCCTTCTCAGCAAAGTGGTTCACAGGTGTCATTGTTACAGAAATGTCCCTGCCTCCTTACCTGCAGCCTTCTCCCAATTTTCAAAGAGGTTCCTACAGTGTGGCTCACCATCCTGGTCAGGCTCTTTCTAGGAGTCCTGATTGCCTTTGGGTGTAAAAAAAAATTAGGATGTGTGGACATTAAAACAAATGAACAGCTTTTAACAGTGTAAAACATTTTGTGCTTGCTGCCAGCCAGAGCCCAGCATGTTTAATTAAGGTGTGGGAGCTTGAAAGAGGCTAATCTTTGCTGCTGAGGCTAATTTCTGCTGGTTTATTAGATAATACACTAAAAGACAGATTGAAGCTCCTTTTTCCCCCCATTTTCTTTTCCTTATCACCACTGGTGAGCGAGGGGGGAGATGAAATCCCTTCCCATTAAATCATTTTAGTGAAGGACCAGAACCAGGACAATTAGGCAGAGGCACAGCTGTACACCTCGCTGTGCACGCCAGGTCCCATTCCCCATTTCCCCCGTGAGGATATTTCCAGAATGACTGCTTGGGCTAAAGTTCATAATTAAAGCTGTAAATCCTGGCTCACTGCTAAATTTGCCTGCACACAGAGAGAGAGTGGGAGGGAAAAGGAGGAGAGTCTATCTCCCTCCTGGGAAGCCTTGTTTACTAGTGTTTTGTAGGTTTTCTTATGCTGGTGGTGCTTATCAGGCATGATAAGAGCTGGGTACTGAGAGCGCCCCAATATGGAGATTTTGGGGCCCTGACAACCATCAGCAGTGCTGGCTGGTTTCCCTTTTCAGCAGTGACAGATCAGTGGAGCCAGATGTCTTCACACAGGGTTCCTACACTGACAGTGAGATTTGGGGGTGATCAGGGACATCCTCATGCCATGAAAAACAGCTGAAAACCTCAAAGAAGTAAAGATTTGGGGGTGATCAGGGATGTCCTCATGCCATGAAGAACAGCTGAAAGCCTCAAAGTAAAGATTGGGGGTGATCAGGGATGCCATGAAGAACAGCTGGAAGCCTCAAAGTAAAGATTTACCATATTTAACACATTTTCTGATGGACCACCTGGATTTTAAGAATTTTTTCCCCCACAGGAAATGGCATATCTAATTTACCAGAAATTATGATCCTCTCTCATACACTTCTGATGGGGCTGCTTATATGCAAATCCCTCTTTATAATTTGTCCATGATCTGTCTAAATGTGGCCGGATTTATTAAAAAAATAAGGTTTTATTAAAGAATAAGGTTTTATTAAAAAAATATTTGCATGCCCATGGCACAGGGCTGAGTCATTGCTTGCAGTACACAAAGCAAGACAAAGCAGTGGAGCATATCTATTAATAAACATGATAAGTTCATACCTTTGTGAGTAAAAGTTGCACGTCTCTGCTGAAGAGACAGCCCTTTGTTGAAATAATGATTTATTGCTATTAAAATTGTGTGATTAGCCAAGCTTGGAAAGCAGACCCAGAAAATCTCACGGCTGCCTACTCACATGATGAGTTCCACCAAGCATGGAAATGCAGGAACATTTTATCAAGTCAGAACTTCAGAGGAAAACATTGAATTCCAAGGTCAGCTCCTGATGATATGGTTTAGCTTTTCAGTCACAAAATTACAACATGATTTATAATGAAGTTTATATTTGAAATGCTAAAAGATTCACACACAGACCCCAAAAATAAGTCAGGAGAAAAGCTGTGATAAAGCTAAATTACATGGCGTCAATCAGCCATCTGGTGTGCGCTGTGGTTCCTAATGATCAAGGTGAAAACTTCAGTAGGCTGCAAAAATAGAGAATTACAACATCCACCCTCCCTGCTGTTAGTGCTTCCAGCACAGTCAACAGGATAAAATGTGCTCTGGAATTTCCACCAGCTTCAGTCCTGTCGTGCACACACCTGAGCACCACAAGGTGGGACATCCAGCCAGGACACACCATCAGCTGAGGATACACAAAGCACGGCTCTGTTGTGGAAGTCTGAGCTTTGGAAAGGAAGGGAGAATCCCTGAGGTCAGTGCGAAAATCATCCCTTTCCAAGTGACCCCCAGAGCCCTGGATTGTGCCATGTGCTGCTCTCTGCTAATCTTTATGTAATCAGTAAATGAACTTTCATTTGTAGACTGTCCTTTATGTGCCACCCTTTTTCTGGCTCATTTTATTTATCTCAAATATCTCAAATAACAGAATAATATGAACCCATCAAAATCCTCATCTAATTAATATTCAGTGAAACCTTTTTGGTGGCTACCTCCATGCACTCATTTTAGAAGTCTCCAAAGGCAATCTTTTCTTTACTTTTCCTCTTATAGGGTATCTTCCTTGTCACCTTTGTGCCAAATTGGAAGAATATGTCTATTTTTTTACAGAAATGGTTGCTCTTACTGTGTTTTCTCAGTGGGGTTGAGCTCGTCATGATGGTTTCTCCTTTTGAAGTGATCATGGAGTCAGTTTGGCCATGGAGGAATGAGGCCCCTCAGACTCAGAGAAAGGAGCCAGGGTTTGTTGGTTCATAATGAACAACTCAGATGCAGGAGCAGGGGGACACAAACTCTGCAGTAATTTCCCAAATACAAGCCCAGGAGATCTTTTGTGGGAAAATGCAGCTATTTTTCATTTGTCTCATACATGGATGATCTTTTCTCTTTATTTTATACTTTCTCTGTGGATATCTGATACATACAAGTGGGAATTCGTGTGCTGATTCCATGAAAACCATCAAGATGCAATTCAGGGATGGATTACCAGCTCTTAGAAAAAGATAGTGATGGATCTGTGAGCCTGATTTCATTTGACTTGTTGCAAGTCTTGGGCCAAGGTCAGCAGGTGCAGGCTGGGTCAGATTTCATGAACATAACTGATTAAATGCTGCCAGGCAGCTGCCAGCCAGAGCCCTGCAAGAGCATGCTCCTGATGCCAACTTCTCTGCTTGAGAGCACATTGCAAAGCATAAATCTGAGTCTGAGACAGAGCCAGCCCATTTCGTGGGGTTTGGCTGCAGCTGCTGGAGGAGGCTGCACTCGTGGGGTGCTGGATTGGGGTGCTGGGCTCAGCATCTGCTCCATCACCTGGGAAATAAGAGACTGCTGCTAGAGGAGCCTGTGGTATTGCAAAAGCTCCACAGCATCCATAGCTTGATGTGGGAGCCTCATCTGCAGCTGGTGAAGGCAGAAATCAAGATAGAGGGGAATAGTTATTGCCTGTCCCTCCCCAGACCCTGCTGGACCCTCAAGCTGAGGAGCCCTCAGTGGGGACACAGAATGTTGTCTCAGGCTGAACAGAGTGACCCAGGAGGTCAGCAATGATCTGCTTCCCTGGGCTTGGGCACGAGTGACCAAGTGTGGGCAGCTGGCCAGGCAGGGAGGCACAGCTGCTGGGGCTGCTCCAGCCTGGCCCAGTGGAGGAAGATGAGGAAGAGGAGGGAACTGAAGGTTTCCAGGCTGCTGGGCAGAGCTTATAATGGTCCATTGCTTGTGGGCTGATGAACTCTGGGGTGAGGCTTGTGCCAACCCGTCCAGTGTGCAACAGGGTGATCCCAAAGCTCTGCACGGAGGAGCAGCTGAGGAAGGATGCAGGGCTGGAAGAAAGAGAGAGGCAGCTGATGTTTGATCAGTGTGGTGCCCCAGGCTCTCATCCCTGCAGAGTGCTTTGATCTCACCCTTGTTTCTCCCAATCCCTCCTACACAGGCAAAACTGGATTGAGGCCATCAAGCAGAGCAGCATCACTGTTTGGCTCTCTGCTCTGATCACTTCTGTCGTGCTCCTCAGCCTGCCCTGTGTCCTTCATTCCAGACAAATGGTACCAAGAAGTCCAGTCTGACCCCAAAATGTGATGAGATATGGACAGGGACAGTTTCTTTTGGTGTGGCAGAGCATCCTATGAGTGCAGCATCCTGGCAGCTCAGCACCACACAGCCAGACCCTGCAAGATTTTAGATTAAAGGCAGATGCTCCAGGAACAAAGAGGAGAACAATTATATTTTTACTTCAAAAGGAGCTGATTCTGCAACTAATTAAGCATTTTTCAGGTGAAAGCTGATTTTTAAATTCTTTTTTTCATGTACTCATGAAAGTGTTGCATTCAAAAGGCCCTGGCAGAAGGAAAGGCTGCACAAGGTGGGGTTTGCTGGTGCATGGTGCAGCACAAGCGCTGCACAGAAATGCAGCAGGGCCCTGCACTGTCCTGTGCTGGGTCACAGGAAGGGCTTTGAGCTTGGACCCCTCTGTGTGCCCTGACCTTTCCTGGCTGTGATGGGTCACACTCAGTGGCAGCCCACCAGCTGTCTGGCCAGCAAGCAGCTTCTGACCAGAGGCCATGGTAGGAAAGCAGGTTTTCTAGTGAATTGTTGATTTGGAGAGAGAAGATCCCCCCTGAAATCCAGCCATTCTTGCTGGAATACATCCAGTTTGCTGCCGAGCAGTGGAGCCCAGAGCAGCCCCATGCAGCCTTGCAGAGCAGCCTTCCCTGCAAAATAACACCACAAAGAGTGTCCCAACCAACAGCCTTAATGATGGAGCTGTTTTCTTAATGGTCCCCTGCACAGCCATTAGTTCCTAAAGAAGATTTACATTACAGCCAGCTACTATGAAGATATTTTATTGGTATAGTAAATACACAGAGAGAAATTGTGCCTTCTAGTCTCTGATTGCTCGTGCTTTCCTGCCCTGTAATTCACAACCCTTTGTGTCAGAGGCTAAAATCTGTCTGGGTGTATGCTCTGAGGTGTCCCCCTTCACCCCCCAACTTGGCCAGCCCAAACCACCCTTGGATGCCTCCCACCCCCTGATCCCAGAGTCTCCTGCTTTGGGATGGGTGGCAGAAGGATGCATGGCTGTGTGGGGATGGACTCAGGCACAAATTCCCACAGCAAGTGTGCCAGGAGTGCTGCCTGCCTGTGTCAGATGGCCATGAGGAGGGCACTGACAGCACTGCAGCAGCATGAGGGCTCCTCTCCCTGCCCAGCCTCTGTGGCACCATTTGGCACCTCGGGCAGGGAGCTTGGCCCAGGGTGTTTGTCAGTGTAGGGGGGAAAGCTGAGGCAGGGTTTGAGGTTGTTCCCATTCCCCCAGGGCATGTACACGAAGACCTTGGATAGTCTGCAGCTCAGGAGACTTCACAAAATGACCCCCAGACACTTCACAGATGAGAGCAGAAGCAGAGCTGCAGAAAAATGTCTTCTGTGTGTGCCCACTGAGGTGTGAGCCATTAGGATCACACAGGATGTTGTTTTCCCCCTTGCAAGTCATGCCTGAAATCTGGTCTCATAAATGAGCTTGTTTTTATTAGAGGGAACTCGCCTTCACTGGGTTATAAATCTGAATGTGAATGCTAATTTTATAACCCTGCACCTAGAGAATAGCAGAAACACAAACATTACAACCCAGATAGCATGGCCAAAAGCACAGACACCACATGCCAGTGTGTTCCTGAGGAATTCCAAGCAGGACACAAGCTCTGCCTCCTCCCTCCCTCTCTGCTTGGCTGCTCCGGATCTGCTGGAGGTGAGCAGGACCTGCCTGGCAGAACTCAAAGCACACATCAAGCAGTTCTGAAGAATGAGCAGAATTAGGTGCTGTTATCCCATAGTTCAGGTGGTTTTTGGAAAAAACACCTTCTGCATCTGTGAGTTTGGGCACAGGGTGCTGTGGCTGGACCTGCACTGAGCACTGCCCTCTGTGGGGAATGTGCCTGGTGTGGCTGATGCCCTTTCCTGCCTCTCAGGTCCCCAGCAAGTTTTCTCCTCATGCACAAAGTGGCTCCTCTCCTAAATTATTCCCTTGGTGTGGGATTCACATCCTCAGAACCTGAGAGAAGCAGTGAGAGAAGCGGAGAAAAGAATGATCAAAACAATTCTTATCTCACTGGCTGCTCCTGTGCTGTACCAAAGCAGAATGCAATATGGAGACTGTTTACCCAAAGTGTTTTATTTTTGTTTACCCCAAGGTTTTATTTCCTTGGCCTGTCAGGGCCCAGTGTGTGTGCAGACTGTGTCAGTCAGCAGAGAGTCATGAGATTCTGGGCAGTGGAGTTGAGTTGAGTTGGGTGCTTGTGCAGATTCAGTTTAGATGTAGTGTAACATAATATAGAATAATATAGTGTAATAAAGTAATTAATTAGCCTTCTGACATCCATGGATTCCTCCTCATCATTCCTCCTGGATGTCAGACAAAAATATCACCGATAGTTGGAACATTTTTTTTGATGCAGAGATGCTCTGGCTATATGAACCAAGAAGAAAATTACATGATGTTAGGGCACTGCATATAGCAGAGTCTGGCACAGAATAAAACCTCTGGGAGGTACCTTGCTAAGAGAAAGGATTTCAAATGTAGTGGATTTCCCTGTCCCCAGTGCTCAAATTACAGCTGAGTCTATGCTAGAAGCTTCTCCTGGGAAAGCAATAGGAGTTAAGGATTTAAATTTTTTGGCCAACACTTCTTTGCTGGCAAAAGAAGTTTTATGCTGGCATAGCAGCCATGACTTGTGCTGGCTTGATGTCATGAAAAAATGGTATCCCTAAGGAGCATTGCTGTGCTGTGGAACTTTTATCTACAACTCAGTCCAGGAGATAATTTGTGACTGTGACTAGAGTCAGTGTATTTCTTGCTGTAGTTTATGTCATTTCTTTGAATAAACCAAGCCATCATTTCAGTGTTACCTTGGCAAAGCTTTCCAGCGCAGACAGAGCCTATGTGTTGATTGAGAGCAGATCCAGGGGCGCACAGCACTCACTAGAAAGGTATTTGTGTGATGAATGCTAGGCACCTGACTAACTCCTCTGGCAAGTGTTAAAGCTGTGAAGTGCACTGGCCCTGAGGCAGGCAGGGACCTCAGCAGATGCTGCAGATCAAAGGGAGGAGCAGAGCTGCTCTGTGGTTTCATCACTGACCGTGGCAGGCAGCAAAGTGCTGCCTTGTCCCACATGGAAAGTGGCTCAGCCATTAAGCAGGGTACAGATTTGCAGTTGTGCTGTCTCTTGGTAATTATTTCCAAGGCTGATTTAAAGTATTAAACAGCTTCTTGAAGTGGCGTTGGTTCTTTTGAGATTAACTTGGGGAAAGTAAAATTTGATGCAATCACTGCCAGGAGCTAAGACAGAAATGACTTCAACCAAGGCCCAGAACTGTGATTGACACAAGGGGTGCTGGTCTGCAAGACCTCAGCTGGACTTGTAGGGAACTTTGTTTTTCCCTCTGTGTGAGGGTGCTGAACTGAGCTGGGAGAGGAGGATCTGAATGTCCTGGAGGTCTGTCTGCCACTGTGATTATGTAACTCACCTCAGGAGCCCAGGATAAATGATTTACACTTCCATTTAGAGCCTATTTGTAGCTTCTCATCCAGAGGCCGCCTGGGCCGCCTCCTTCCCCATCTGCACTTCAAATGTCTCAGAATGGAAAAGTGTGAGGAGCAGGATCTTCCTCCCAAGACAGCCCTGAAAGCCATCTTAAATTATGGTTCTTGTGTGAAAAATGAGTCATTAGGAACCACAACATAATCTGCCTTCTTTGAGTAGTTTCAAGCCAAGTTTTCATAGTATTCTCTTTTTATTTCATCTGGATAAGTGCTTGACATGCACTTATTAAAAACATTTCCCTTTAAAACACTGTTTGTGCTCATCACCAGACTTTAAATATGTTTAAGGGGAGAGGGCTGGAACAGATAATTGTGATCTGAACACCTCACAGTGCCAAGTACTTGGTGTCTTGATGGCATTTGCTTCCAAACCCTGCAGTCAAACCATGGTTCCACTGTCCAGGGCAAACATCACACCAGTCCTGGAGAGCCACAGGGCTGAATGATCACAACCATCCCCCTGTGCCTTATCCAGCCATTCCAGCAGCTCCAGGCTTGGCTGTTGAACTCATCTGAGACATTTCTTCTTATCCTGCTCACCCTTCCCAAGGAGATACCAGGTCTGTGCAGATTGGGAAGGATCTGCCTTTCCCTCTGCAGGTGCCCAGTTCAGCCCAGTGCTGAAGATCTACAGAGATCTAAAGATCTGGAGTCCACCAGAGTTAGGGCAGGGCACAGGTCAAGTAATTCCTCCAGCCTCATTGGGAGGGAGAGTTTTGGTCCAGAAATATCTCCTGCTGGCCTGCTCCACGTGCAGCCCCTGGGCCACACAATCCAGGCATCCAACACGCTTCCTTGGGGGAGGATGCTTCTCCAGGTTCAGTTTCCAGTCTGTTCTCAGCCCCTGTTGGCATAGAAACACCCTTTCCAATTAACCTTCTGCAAAACACACACACACAGAAACATTCTGCAAACAAATGATCTTCTCTTTCCTTTCTGTCTCTCTCTTTCCCTTTCTTTTTTTCCTTTTGGTCTGTGAGAATGTGGAGTCAGGAGGTGTGAATCTGGGTCTTTATAATTTTAGAGCATTTCACATTCTCTGCAGGCTGTTGCCAGGCTGGGTAGCTGCTCCCCACCGATAGTAACAGGCAGACAAAATACTGAGCAACCAAATTTTCGCTCTCATCCATCCCTGTCCCGCTCATGTTGTACGGAAGAGAGTGAGAGCTGGGCCTAATAATTATGCAAATTGCTCAAAGCAGGAAACAAGTGAGGATCAGTAGAGCCAGGGCTTTGGAACAGGACAGATCCAATACAAAGGGAGCTGAATTGCTGCCAAGAGCCCCATCCCACTGCAGAGAGTGTGTCCTGCATGCCTGTCATGGCCCATCAGCACCACACTCTTGATGGGTCATGCTGCCTTTGCCAAAGCTGGAGGAGATGGTGTCCAGGCCTGCCTCATCTCTTGCTGAAATTGCTGAATTCACAAGTCAAGAGAGCAATCCCCTGGATTACCCATCTCCTGTGCTCCTGCTGCCTCCATCCAATTCCTCTGCAAGGCCCATGTCCAAGGAGCAACCTTGATATTCCCCTGGAAATAAAGGGAATATGGTTTGCCTCTACATAGTGGTGGAAAGGAGAAGTTCTCATCTCCAGAGGATTGTCCCGAAATCCAACAAGGGAAGGGATCCACTGATGAGAAAAGTTGGTTTTCTGGAGGGAAGGGAGCAGCTGAGCACTTTATCCTTCACCCCAGCACCACACTGCCTCCTTTATTCCTGCATAGCATTAATCACACAGCTCTTCTTTCAGGTCAAGGCTGTTCCTCCTCCAAGGGTGGATTTGGGCACAAGCAATGTCTTCAAAATCCACAAAAAATGTTGTACCAGCAGAGCTGAAGTCTAAACCGACTTTTCCTAGGTTGTTCCTAGGACAACAGCATCTTAACTGTGTAGTATCCAGCTGTGCCTTTGTCTTGAAAAAAGGAAATAGTAGGATTTGCCAGAGGATACAGAAAGCAAGAACACTCTTATTTTTTGCTCCTTTGAAAGTTCAGGGAGGATTGTGGTGTCCTAAAAGCTGGAACAGAGGAAAAGGTCAGTGAAGAACATGCCTGCAGCATGACAGCTGAAGACGTGTGCAATGAATTTCATTTCAATACATTTTTTAAAATCTGGTCTTGCATAGAAAAAATACATGCTTCAAATGTGGCTGGTTACTGACTCTGAGGAAAAAACCACGCTGCACTTGGTGTCTCTGCCCAATTAACTGTTAGAAAAGAGGATATGTGATAAAATTTTTGTGGTGAGAGAGGCTTGAAATACCTTCTAGGTGATGGCAAGATGCAGCACATGGAGGGAGTGACAGGCATTTTAACCCAAATACCTGCAGGCAGGCTGCTGACTGCTTGCAGTGCCCCTGGAAGGGGCTGAAATTGCAGCCCATCGTGGGGGTACAGTGGCATTCCAGCCTGCTGCCATTTTCATTACAGCCTTTGTCAAAAAGATGGATACATGTTCTGTGCACTGTTCTTGGTAATAAAATAAGAAAGAAATCTTTTTTTTTTTTTTTAATGTTCTGTTCTCATCTTAGATCAGCTCTCAGAGTGAGCCATCAGTCAGATGGCAGTGCTGATAGATCTTCACTTTCACTGCATGCTTTCCCTCACTTTTGTGACAAAGATTGCCAGACTAGAAAAGAGTGTGCCATTAATTCATTGCACTGTCAGTATTGGGACTGAAATGGAAGGGGGAACATGGCACAAGATGTGCCTTTGCAATGAGCAAAGATAGCAGCAGGAAAGAATGAAATTACTGGAAAGGAAGCAAAGTTTGGCCAGAAGGTAAAATCCCAGCCATGCTGCCATGCTGTGTCACCTGTAGCTCTGCCATTTGGGTCCATCTCCTCAAGCCTTGGCTCTCTGGTCCTTGTACCACATCCAGCACGGTGGGGCACCAACCCAGGCTGTGCCCAAATATCAAAATGTGCTGAAAATAGATGCTGGGTAGTCCATCTGAGCAGATATGCCTGTGTCTCCCTGGGTCTGGAGGACCTGGCGTGGCTGTGAAATGCCTCATGGCAGGGTTTGAAGAATGTGTGAGCTCAGATTGTGTCCTTCTGTCCTTCCCTCCCTCATTCCACCAGGGACCTTCTCTGCTGATTTTAGCAAGGTTATCTGTGTTCCTCAATTCCAGGGCATCATTAGCCAGGAAAGCACAGCCTGAAAGTGCAGCAGAGCACCAGAAGCATTTCAGCCAGCAGCTCCAGTGGGGTGCCACAACAGCCTGGTGTGTCAGAGCCGTGTGCAGTGTCCTCAGCAAATGTGACATTGCTGTGCCTCGTGCTCCTCCAGAAAGGTCAGGTGCATGTTCAGCAGCACTGGCTGTTGCCATGGCCTGGGACAGGGCTCAGGCAGAGCAGCACACATCAGCTGCTGTCAGCACTCCCTCCCCCTGGGAAATCTGCAGCAGAGGGTCTCTGGATTATAAAATGTCATTCTGCTGTTACCAGTCTGTCACTTCACCTTCCTGATGGCACCCTGCTCTTCTCTCACAGGTCACTTCTCCCCAGTCATTCTCTAAATGCATTAAATATTGATTCTAAGACATAAGGGGACTGTAAACTTTCAAAAAGGAGTTTTTTAAGTCTTAAGGCTCAAATCAAAAGACGTGTGATCCAGATCTCAGGTCTCCCTGCTGAGGCCCAGGAAGAATTAAGGTCTGGACTCTGACACCCTAAACAGTGAAAGATTCACCTCCCTGTGAAGGTCTTACAGCCCATTCTGTCAGCCACACTGCAGAATCCATGTCTCTCTCCAGCTGCTTTCATAAACAGTAATGAGGGAATGATGCTGCTGTCTAGTAATCAAATAATCATTACTCTGTACTTGGAGGGAAAACCAGCCTTTGTAACAATGAGCAATGCCATTGCAATATACAGGGTCTGAGCTAGAGATAAGCGTGGCTGAGAAATCAGCTGCAGCATCAGATCCAAATTCAGCCTGCATGTTCTTCAGGACCTTTAAATCTGGAGATGAAAAGTCCTCCAGCTCTGGGGACAGTGGCTGTTGATCTTGCTTCCCTCCTGCTTTCTGGTTTTTGCTGCCTCCTTTCACCAAGTCCACTGCATTCAGTGAGAAATCACTCAGAAAGCTGAGTAAGGCTTCCTTTTGATTTGCCCATCTGGCCATCTCCCTTGCTATCTGCTGAGATGTAAATAATGGTGGTTTTTGGCTTGTGTTGCCATCTGCAGCTGCAGGAAGAGGCACTCCCCACCCACCTCACACTGCCCCATTGCCCACCCTGTCTCTACCCACAGCCAGCCTTGCCCCACTGGGATTTGCAGTTGTGTGGGGCCATTCCCACCATGCCTGCCCCAGGGAAGGACATGCCCCAGTGTCCTTCACACATTTCCTTTTCTGGATCACTGGGAACTGCCTCAGGAGCTGGAGAGACATCCAGAGCTGCCAATGGGCAAGGTGCTCTCTAACCCAGATACTCAGTGCAAAAGCTGAGATGGCTGGCTCGAGCTTGGACATCTGTCATGTCCATCTTCCCCTTGCCGCTCCATTTCCCTGCGCTGCAGGAGGACCAGGGGTACACAAACAGGAAGGGAGCTTTTGGCAAAGGCTGCAGAGCCAAAGTTTTGGGTTTTTTTCTTCAAAAGATAGGCAGGCCAGCCCAGAAACAGGTGGGAAATATGTGTATTTTCCTATTTCTAGCTGCCTTAATATCAAAACTCAGCTCACAAAACCAGCCAGCAGACACCTTTCTCATTTGCAGATCCTTCCTCCAAAGTTAAATCTCCATATACTCATGGCTATGGCTGTGTCTTTCCCTCCAAGCCTCTGCCTTTTTGCATTTTGGCTCTTTACCCACTGGAGTCCAGTTCTGAAGCAAATACATTTCTTTCTCTCTATCTATTTCTTTCTATATTTCTTTCTGTGGCCTTCAAATCAACCTCCAGGACGTACATTCTCAGGGGAACAAGCTGGAGATTTATCCTTTATTTTAATGGATGTAAACCCTAGGAAATTTCTAAACTTTGCTATTTTAAAACACACAGGCTGATAAGAAAGGTTCTTAATGGAGACTTACCCATGTGCCTTGCTTACACAAAATCACCCATTATGATCCATTAGTATGTTACCAGAGTGAGGACTGAAGATGTTGATCTTCTGTCACTTCTCATTCCCAGGCTGACCTATAGGCTTCTCTGGAGATAATTTTGTAAACATACATGACAGATTGCTGAGGCTGTGTATTCCTTGCTTAAATCAGTCCATCCAGGAAGCAATCCCAAGCACAGAGCAGGGAAAGGCTGGCAGGTTATGCTGCTGAAAGCCTTGTGGGATTTCTCCAAGCTCCATACACTTTATGTCATGTAATTGGTATGCTGGTAGTGGATCTGTTATAAAGAAATGGGCTTAAACATTTTCAGGCACAATTTCTGTATGTAAATCTTTGCCAGCAATTATCATACGTAACCAAGGAGTTTTGCTAATGATCGAATAAAATAAACCATCCTGTTCATTCTTTTCACTCTGTTCATTATAATGTTTTGGCCTCAAAATCTAATTACAGATAGTTTGACTGTGTGCTAAGTTTTGCTTCCAGCCTCTTTTGTAGGTCCATTCCCCAACCATATTTCAGCACTCTGCTGACAATGCTGCAGTTTCTTCTGGACCATGAATTTATAGGCAAGGAAACAAATGGCTCTTGCAGACAGTGCGAGCAGAAGAGTAAGCAAATCAAAAAAGCAGATGGTAAGTGAAACACTTAGTGTAATTCAGGTTCTTAAAGAGAGTAAGTTCACTGCACTGGGCAATTCCAGTATCTTATGAGAGGCATCTATCCTGAGCAGAACACAGTAATGATACCTGATTGAAATTCAGAGGGAAACAGCAATGCAGGCTGTTAGAGCAAAGGCTGGGAATCACTGGAGACTGAGCACAGGTTAGTTTGATGGCTAACAACCCAGCTGAAACAAGCAGAGTGTGTTTGGGTTCCTTCTTTCATAAATCAAAAGTCTGCATCCAAGGCTATTTTTTCCCCATTAAGAGAGGAGGAGGGCAAGAAGTGAAGATCCCCCAGGAAATCTTGCATCTCCATTCTCCTGTGCAGGGACTCCCAGCTTCTTCAGCCACAGGCTTAGTGAGGGCAGGTGCAGGGATGAAATAGCAAAGCACTGGGCTGGTACAGCTGAAAAGCAGAGGTCATGCTTGCTGTTTCTCTGTCACCTGTTTATCCCAAGCTCTTTGCTGCTCCAAGCACTCCTGCAATTACCCCTGCTCCTCCTGAACAGCTCTGTGCTTAAGTAGCCAGGGAGTGAGATGGCAAAGGTGAGCTACCAAATATTCCTTACAAACAACCTTATCCTCTCTCCTCCCATCCTGTGCTGAAAAAAGACAGGAGAGAGGCAGCAGTGAAATACAGGTGTTAGTAGGAAAACAAAACTGTTGATTGTGGAGAAAGAAGTGAAGTAAGTGATGGAGAAATGCACACGGTGGAAAATGCTAGAGGGTAGAAAAAGTGGAGGAGGATGTGAACAGTTTCCAGCCTCAGTGTGTCCCAGGCATCAACACTTGCAGTCAGCACATTTCTGTGCATTACAGAATCTTCTTCAAGTCACTGGAGGTATTCCAGCATTCTGCTCATTATCATTTTCCTTCCTGAACTGGATGTGGCTGGACTCTGAAATGAGGAAGCCTGGATTCTCACCACAGAGTGCTGAGTGCCAACAGGCAGAGGTGGGCAGGAACCTCTCACTGCCTCTCATTTGGGATGGGCACAGTCAAGGTGTCACCGTCATCCTTTCTGGAAAAATCCCTTTGCCCAGGATTCTTCTCCTGGGAAGCTGAGAAGCCTCAGAAAAAAAGGAAAACAATATTATCTCATTTGTTTCTCCTGTGTTTTGCTGCTTTGGAATGTGTTTGGACATTGTTTATCCAACAGGCGATTGTTTCATGTGAATTGTTTTGAGTCATTGACCAATCAGTGCCAAGCTGTGTTGGGACTCTGAAAAGAGTAACGAGTTTTCATTATTATCATTTTAGCCTTTCTTTAGTATAGTTTAGTATAGTATTCATTAATACCATATAGTATCATAAAATAATATAAATAATATTTTATTATTTACTATAATATAATGTCATAAAATAATAAATTAGCCTTATAAGAACACGGAGTCAGATTTATCATTCCTTCCACAAATACAATATCAAGGATGGGGAATCTCTGCTGGAGCCCGCTCACCTCTCCAGCTCCATGCCAGCTTGTGGCTCTCCCTGCACCACCCACCCCAGGCCAGGCACAGCCCCAGGGCCTTTAGGAGGTTCTGTGAAGGTCACCTGCCCTTGCAATGCTTGCTAAGGAAGAATTTTTATCCAGCCAGAAGAGCAAGGGGTGGCTCAGCTACAGCTCTTTAACTTATGTAATGGAAGATGATCCACATCCTGCTGCCACTGAGGTCACCCACAAAATAAGGCTTCTTAGGGAGGCATGAGGTATGATATTTGACCCAGACTCTCTTCACTTTAAACAAGGTTGATGCCAGTTTTTTCTTGCCTTTCTTTAAGACAGTGAGGGGAAAATTGCCTATCCAAAGAGACTTGATGAAGCAAAAGACTTGTAAATTAGAGAAATGGAAGAGTTTCTCCTTCTTTCTAGACCCATTTTAGCTCTGGCAATACTGCACAAAAGCTCAACAGCAGTTCTGGCAGCCAGAATCACTGCCCTTGGTGCTGGGCTGCTCAGGACATCCCTTTTTCCTGCTTAACTTGTCTGCAGCTCAGGCCTCTCAGAGATTATTGATTTTTTTTTCCCCATTCTCTTCTTTCTCAAGCTCTCCCAAGGCAGATGATTTAAACAATGTTTTTAAAAGTTTGTGGTGAGACGATTTAAAAATGTCGTTGAAGGCTCTGATCTCTTGGCAGGGATGGGAGAACTTGCTTATGGCTTCTGCAGAGAAAAAATATCGGTGTGCTAATCCCCTGAAGGGCTCCTTTCACCACAGCAGTTGTTACTCCAGCACGACCACCCTGCCTGCAAAGCACTGCTCTGTGGGCAGAGCCTGGGCTCCTCGGGGCTCTGAGGTAAAGCTGGAGCATGTGGAGCAGTATTAAAGCCATTCTGTTGTTATTACTTAGCCAGTTCCTGTGCAGCCACGTTTCCTTGAGCTTTTTAGCAGCAAATTCATCAAGTCTAGAGGATCTCAAGGAGTCCCGATGGTTTGGCTGTGGAAGCAGTGGTGGAGAAAATGCTCAAGAGCCTGGTTAGGTCCCACCGAAGCAAATCCTATGGAGACACATCCACAGGCTTCTCCATCCATCCTGAAGTTCTTTCTAGAATATGAGTCTGCCCACTGTGCTGGCCTTGTGCAGCTACGTCTATTAATTAAAAATTAGGCATTTAGCATATCCATATCATCCATATCCACCCTGGGTACTCCAGCCACGTTAGGAATTTCAGAGGTGGCCACCAAGGTGTTCTACAGCCCTGGCAGTAATTTATTCCAGTTAAATTGAGCCATACCTGGTCATGGCTCCGTGCTACCCTCAGTCCTGGCCACACGCAGAAGAGGAAGAGAGTGCTGCTTTCAAATATCTTCAAAGTATTGAATTATTGCAGGATTTAATGTTCAGTAGATGAAATTACCCTTTCAAGTGACCTCAAATGTAATAAAGAACCAAGACTAGTCAGTGCAATGGTTTTATTGCAGAAAATTACAAAATGATGTACTGGAGCAGCATAAACTTGTAATAAATTACCTTGAGTAATGAACCATGAAAAATACCAAAGGCATGTAAACTGTGTATTTCTGAAGGAGGATGCCTGAGCTGGGTAAAATACATACACAGATCCCACAAGAAAATTATAGGTGTGATTTAGTTGGATTTGTTACTTCCTGCTGAGACCTGATCATGCTGAGTTGACTGCAGTGATGTCTGTGGTAAAATTCCTCTGAGTGTAGAGTGTCATTTTTATAAATTAATGGAAATGAGCTGACAGCATCAAAAGGCATAAGAACCATAAAGGGAGATGTTTTCTTTGGTTCATGCTTTCTGTATCCTCTACATTTTGGGGTTTTGTTCTAGTTCAGTCATTTAGAGCGTGTTTCCTTCCCGCCAAGCCTCTGCCTTTTGCATTTTGGCTCTTTACCCACTGGACTCCAGTTCTGAAGCCAATAAATTTCTTTCTATCAGTGGCTTTCAGATCAACCTCCAGGATGGTACATTCTCAGGGGAACAAGCTGGAGATTCATTCTTTATTTTAATGGATGTAAACCCTAGCAAATTTCTAAACTTTGCTTTTTTTAAAACACTGTTTCTCTAGAAAATATATTAGGGTTAGCTCCACAACTGGTATAAATATGGAGAGTTCCATCACTTCAGTGGAGCTGCACTGATTTCCATCACAGCCAGGAGATTCTTGGGGAGACTCATTGGTGTAACTGCTTCGCATTCACTGGTACAAGGGAGGATAAAATGCACAGGGACTTTAACTTCGCTGTGAATCACTGTTTTCAGGCTGTGGAGCTTCTCACTGAGAGACACATTCTGCATCAGGAGTACATTTAATCATTTTTAGGGCTCTCCTTGGCCAGGTCAGACTGTCCCTTGTGTGAGAGGATTTAATCCCTCCTCAAAGGCACAGGCAGTGGTGCAGGGGCTCTCTTGGGTTGATGTGCACAAGCATCATGTGGAATGTAACCTCAACTGCACATTACAAAGCCAAATAGGCTGTGAGAGAAGGAATAGGGAAAAAGGATAACATCCTATTTGTACCTTAAATACAGCCCCATGCGTGGAGAAAGCTCCCTGCTGATCAGGAGGGGTGCAGAGCTGGAAAAGGAGATGTTCTCACCATCCTGGCTGTGCAGGAGGGCAGGGTGAGGACATCTGAGCAGGCTGGACCCTCAGGTCTGGGGTCTGGCTCCCCATCTCCAGCTGTGTCCCACAAGCACTGAACTCAGGGTGACCCCTCTGTAATGAAGGGAAGTTCAGCTGAGCAATGGGTGCCTGGTGCCTGGTTTGGAAGGGTCTGCAGGTCCCCTCCTCTCCTGCCACCACCCAGCACAGGGCACAGTGCCTGGGGCTGTGTGAGAGCCCTGCTGCAGGGTGAGCCCTGGCTGCAGGCAGGAGCACACAGAAAACGCCCCGAGAGGCTGCAGAGGAGTTATTTACTTTCCCATGCCATGGTTGTGTATTTTGGTGTAAATGATGGGTAAAATGGGAGATCAGACGTGCTGGGTGTGCATTTGTAAAGTGCCCATATGACTCCTGCTCCTGCCATTATCCACTGGGAAAGTGCCAGTGAATATTTTTGTAGAGCTAATGGGGCTCACAGCCACCTCCCAGCCCTTGCAGAGGATGTGCAATAATACTCAGAGGGCTGGCTCTTGAATTAAAATGAATTAATTCAATTATCTTCATTGAAATGAGAATAATTTTGAATGCAAACATATTGTAATTGATATATTATTTCTATTTGTAAAAGATGAAGAAATAGTTCTGAACCAACACATCAAATTTGAGTTATCTCACAGCTGGGTGGATTTGATGCAGCCTGTTGGGGAGATTAAGTCCAGCGTCGAGTCCAGCATTTAAATTATTATTAAATATTTGTACAGCAACTAGAAGTCATGGTTGACAGTAAATTGCTAGCATGTGAGTGCCATGTATCTGCAGGAAAATCCTCAGCTGGAAGAGAGATGTGATGGAAGCAGACAAGGCAGACAAAGGATGTGCTGTTGGGGCAGATGGCAACAGTGGGAGGGAGTTATTTGCCCAGGGTGACAGAGGATAGCTGGGGCAGAGCTGGGGATGGAAATCAGACCTTAAGGACAGCAAGGGTGCTCAACTGAGCAAAGCTTGGCCTAAAATAAGTCTGAGTTTTTAGTCAATCACTCAAACCCTTTTCAATGGATGTGGTAAATTAACATTTAGCTAAGCTTGGGACAGCTTATGAAGGGATGTGGAAAATTCTGTGCTCGTTGTAGTCTCTGAGCTGATGTGGGTTTCTTTCTCTTAGAGATCTTCCCCACCAATCACAAATTCCTGGATTAAATCTTTGCAGTGCTGGGTACATTTCAGAGGTCTTGGTTCTTCAGAGCCTGAGCTGGGTGACAGTGATGGTCCCTCAGGGCCTCCAGATGTGGGAACTGGAGAATCTTCTGAGTCCTGAGCAAGGCCCCAAGCATGGGCTGTCTGAACTTCCATTTTTGAGATCTTTGATTTCAGCTTAGGGCTGGTTGCTAATAGTAATAAAACATAAATGGATACAAATTCCAATTTTTCCAATTATAAATCACTGAAATATTAAAGAAATCTATAGATTTATTTCACTGAAATATTAAAGAAATCTCCAAGATTTTGTCTCTTTTGAGAACCAGGCAAAAGAATGCAGAATTTATTTCCAGTTTTTTTCACAGTGAAACAATTACTGTGAGAGCCCAAGAACAGACAGCAAAGCTTCAGGCTTGCTGAAATCTTTGAGCTTCCCCTCACATCTCTGAGGATGAATCATGGGAGCAGAGATTGGGATATGGACCAGGCACATCACTGCTGCCTGCTTGCCACAGAACTATGAAAAGTATTCTTGCTGAATTCTCTAATCCCCACAGCTCATGATGAATTACTGGCATTTATCTATCTGGCCATAACAGCCTCAGAGCTCACAAATCATATGTTCATGCCACTGCCTTTTGTAAACATTTATTTTAAATATGCATTGATTTGTATGCACTGTTATTATTCATCAAAATATTCTCTTCTCTTAACACTTAATAACAATAATAAAGATTAATGCCAAGCTCCAATATGGATAAAGGCTGCATGACTATGTATTTATTTTGCAAGTTTAATTAAAGCTGTTTGTTACAATAAAAATTAATGTTATTGTCTTTCATGTGCAGCACAGCCAATGTGAAATAACTGGATTTCACATTGCAGCTATTTGAAATGGCACTGAGCTGGAATCAGTCAAAGGAGATGATACTGTGGATTTGTTTGTGTTTATATCTTTTTGATGAATGATAAGAAAACAGAATTCCTGCAGTTTTCTTTTGCTGGGGGTACGTGGGTGGTCTGAACCACTTCGTTTCTTTTGTCACTGTGGGAGTGCCACTGTGGGTGACCTCTGATAATCCATTTACCCTCCTCAGACCCTGCTTACCCTTCAGGAACTTGTTGGATTGGAACCAAAATTAAGGGAGGGCTTTTAAAACGTAAATGAAAGAGATTAAATAGTTGATTGCTGTATTGTGAATAGTCCTTGGTGTTATTCGGAGGAGGAACCTGGGTCTGGTGATGGGCTGCAAAATGCTGGGCGGTGTCAGTGCATTTCTCTGTCCTCTGGGGCTATCCTGGAGAGAAGGATCAGTCAGATCCCTGTGAGGGATGGACGCAGAGGGGTTTGCTACAGCCAGGGCAGGCAGCCCTGCCCTGCAGATCCAGCCAAAAGCTCCTGGGAGGCTTGACCAACGTGTTCATGGAGAAGGAGAATGCTCCTGCCTCTGGGAGTTATTTCCCATCCAAAACTGCTTCTGAAACTCCCAGTGCTGGTCCCAGGCGCTGGGGAATCATCCAGTGACTCCCCAAAACACTGGCACAACCTGGAATGGCCACTGTCCTTGTCTGTGGTCTGCCAGCTCAGCAGATTCCATGGATTCTGTGCCAGCTCCAGCTGTGACCAGGAGCTTTAGAGGGTGCTTGAGCAAATTGTGCCAGGAGGGTGCTGAGTAATTAACTGACAAAAGTCCTTGTTCCAAATCCTAAATTGTCAAGGATGGCCCCACTCTGCTCAGCATGAATTTTGATCCTTTTTGAAGCTCCTAGCAGAAAGTGTTGCTAAAAGTTATTCCTTCCTGAAGTCTGCTGAGTTCTTGGCTCAGAAAATGAGATCATTTTAATCTGGTGGCCAAGTCCTCACGTGGTTTCAGAGTGCCCTGGCACCCTGTCCCCAGTGCCCACCCTGAGCCAGGGCCAGCCAGTGAGGGCTGGCACACAGGAGCTCCCAGCTCCTCATCCCCCAGGGGATTCTGATGGCCTCTGCTCCTGAAGCTTCATATCTAAAAATGAATAAACCCCTTCACATTTCCCATCTGTCTCTGGAGCTGAAGTCTCTGCCCTGCACCATTGCAAGAAGCAGATGGCACATCCTGCTACTGCAAATAGGCTTCAAAGTAAGATGTATTTGAGTTGCTTTATTTGAATCAATAACTCAAATATACTTTGGATTTGCCATCTTGATAGGCTCGCTTGAAATTGGTGTGAGTACTTAGGTTGCAAAGAAACAAGGACGGTCACAATAAAGAGTAGCAGACACAGCCTGACAGGGTTTTTTGTTGTTGTTCGGGTTTGTTTTTTTGGTTTTTTTTGTTTTTTTTTTTGTTTTGTTTTGTTTTGTTTTGTTTTTATTTTAGTTATTGTGCAATGCAGTGTCAGTGTCCCCCACCCCCTTAACTTTATCAGTGCTTGCAGACCCACTCCTTCCCAGCCTGTTCGGACCGTGAATGCAAATCTGCAGCTGCCTCAGCAAAGTGGTAGCATTGAAAGTACTCATTGGGGCTGAACTGGTTTGCAAATGCGATGTTCCCCTTGGCAAAAAGATGTGCTATCAGGAGAAAATCAGCAGGTCTGGCTTTATCCAGCAGAGGGCAAAGCCACCCGCAGGCTGCCCGGGCTGGCAGGAGACCCTTCCCGGCTCCTTCCCTCCAAAGCAAATCACAGAATAACCCAGGTGAGAAAAGTCCTGTGAGAGCATCGAGCCCCGCCGGTAATGAAACGTGCCCAGAGTCCAAGGATGGCACATGAAAAATGCAGTGTGGACAACGGGTCCCTCTCACAGGTGTGTCCCTGCACGGGGGGCGGGAAGCAGCCTCACTAATCAGGGGGTGTTTTCATCATCTGTCATTTATTGGCCTTTCCTCTGTGTGCTGATTTCCATAAAGGGTGACGTTAAGGACCCTTTCTGCTGGAAACTGAGACAACTTTGCTGGAAAGAGCTGTGAGCAGAGCAGGGAGAGAAAGGGGGGAGCACAGGGCAGAGCCAAGGATGCACCCAAGGAGGAGCTGTGTGTTTCAGCCCTTCTGCCATAATAACCTGACACCCTGAAATACCCCTCTTTGTTGCTTATTGCCCTACCCCAGACACCATTATATGGTTGAATATATGTTTTATATATATATATAAAATATGTGATATATAATATATGAGATATAATATAATATATATAATATGTAATTTGTAATATATATGTTATATGTAATAAAATATATAATAATGTATAATGTATAATATATAATATATAATGTATAATATATCATAAATTATACGTAATATATAATACATAATATATGACATATAATATATGACATATAATATATAATATAAAATATATTATATAAAATATATAATATATAATATATAATATATATAATATAATATAATATATATTATATTATATTATATTATATTATATTATATTAATATATTATATTTATATGTTATGTATTGTGTTCACTGTGTCTGCCCACTAAAAGAGGCGTTTCAGAATGGAGCTTTCTAGGGCCAGGCTGACCCACTGCTGCCACTGAGATCCACAGGAACCAAGGCTGTCCTGCTCACCATAAAAGTGTAGATTTATCTACCATCCCTCTGCATTATTAGCATTTGGACAGGCACATGGTGTGATTCTGGAGCTTGCTCTGTGCAGGGCCAGGAGCTTGGCTTTGCAATCCTCGTGGGTCCCTTTCAGCTCAGGAGATTCCATGGATTCTATGCCAGCTCCAGCTGTGACCAAGAGCATTTGAGGGTGCTTGAGCAAATTGTGCCAGGGGGGTGCTGAGTAATTAACTGACAAAGTCCTTGTTCCAAATCCTAAATTGTCAGGGATGGCCCCACTCTGCTCAGCATGAATTTTGATCCTTTTTGAAGCTCCTAGCAGAAAGTGTTGCTAAAAGTTATTCCTTCCTGAAGTCTGCTGAGTTCTTGGCTCAGAAAATGAGATCATTTTTATCTGTGTTTTATAAAGTTATGATCATATTCTAATCAAAACACTAATCCCAAGGCATTTCCAGACGCCTTGCCAATAACTAACAGAGACAGTAAATATGATTTGATACCTTAGAGCTCCTCCGAGTCTGATTCTCATTGAGATGAAAGCCTTCAGGCAACTGAGAATTTGGCTCCTACTCTGCTGATGAAAACCTAATCAGAAATAGGGGTGGGATTCCCAGCAGTTCCCAAGAGATCCTTGCCTGGCTCTGAAACGAGCATTTGGAGTTTCATTTCTGGCAGTTGTCTTTCGGAAAAATAAAGCCTGACATTTTAATGCAGGCCCTTCATACAAAGGGAGATTTTTAAAAAGCAGAGAGATCTGCAAAGCCACACACAAAAAGAGGAGAAAGGGGGAAAATTAGATGGAGGAAACATCTGCTAAAGTTTTCCTGCTATTTCAGGAATGTTTGTATAACTCAAGCATTCCCTACCTCCTTTTGTATCACAGACAGCATCTTTGCTACAAGATTATCTCCCCAGCACACAGCCTCTCTCCCTGCTTGCTTTTGCTCACAGAGAAAAGCAATATTGGGAATGTTCTTAATGCATCTGAGTTTTGTTTTAATGGAGCAGCTGGGGACAAGAAGGGCACTGCAGCTTGCTCAGATTGCAGAGACCCTGCATCTCCTCCTGCAGCTGTTAAAGCACATGGAATGATGTGATATTCCATAACCTGTGACTCTGCATCCAGTGTAGAGCAAACACCCCAAACCTGAGGCAACCTTGTGTTTCTTGTTATGCAGTTAATGCAAAAGGCTGGTCTCGTTAAAATTTTAGCAGCAATTGGGCTTAGATCCGTGCATAAAATGTGCTGAATACTGGTGTGATTATTGAATTTGCTCAGCCCTTGCTGAAACTGGAATGCACAGAGCCCATTACATTGAGGATAAAAGGTAAAAACTCACTTGGATTGTCCTGGTGCCATCATAAATGAATCATCACTTAGCTATTAAGAGCCATGCTTGATCATGCAGTTTAGAGCACACCAAAAGGAAGCACTGGCTGATTCATGTGGCAGCATCAGAGCACAGCACATTTCCCTGTGAAATGTCTGTGAGGCTGGGCAGAGTCAGATGCACTTCAGTTGCAAAGCTGGAAGAGTGTTCCTGATGGATATATCTACTTACCTCCAGGCAGACTGAAAATCTGTCTTCTGGCCAACCAGAAGGGAAAGAAAAGAAGTAAGGGAAGCCTTAGTTGAACACTTTTGGGTAGGCTGTCCCTCTGGGTGACCTTGTACCTGTCATCATCTCCATCTCTGCCTTTTTCACTGCAATGTGGCCACCTGCCCACAGGAATATGGACAGAAACACCAAATTGTCTCAGTTTTTAAAGCAGCTTTCTGAAACAACTCCCCCATCTGGGTTTTACACAGTAACATGGGGTCTTGGTCCTGATCCTAATCCTCTAAGGGTTTTCCCCTCCTCCATGCCTGTACAAGAGACAAGAGACATAACAAAATCCACCCTGTAAGGAAATTATTTTTTTTTCCTTGCTCAATCAGAAACATATGATATTAACCTGTGGAGAAAAATACATCAACTTTTATGTTTGCTCCTGCAGTAACATTAGGAATTGATTTCAGGACAGACTAAAGCAGTACTAGTTAGTACTTTAGCAGGACTGTAAAAATAGGTATCAAGTTCCTAGTATGAGAATCATTGCCTAGATACCAGAACAGCAGGCAGTATGGGAAAACCTTAAATAGACAGTGATTATGGATGTAAGGGAGAATGTGTAATTTACTGTGGGCATGGCTGGGCTTAACACCTGTATTTAGTCCTTAAGTTCAGCAAACTAATTTCCAGAAGCCTAAATTAATAAACTGAGTGGTGTTTTCTTCTTATTAGAGAGACTTTAGTCCTTGTTTCCATTTCCTTTACATGCCAAGTAAGGCGCTTCTCTCCCTCAGGACCATGGGCTGAGTGAGAATTGAATGTATAAAGCCCTGCCCAAAAGCTGTCTTTCCTCTCCCTGTCCTCCCCCCATTTTCAGGGGGAGAGGAGTGGGATGAAGGTCTCATCCAGAACTGCTCTTCTGATCATGGGCAGCACAGAGACTGTGGGCATCAGGCTGTCTGGACAAGGAAGCATGCCAAATATCGTTTTATATATATAAAAATTAATGCAGACTTAACACCTCCCTTAACTCCCACATGTTTCAAACACCAGAAAACACTATCTGCTAGTAGTTGTAAGCCTCTTTCTAGCACAGACACTGCTCAAACCTTCCATCTTTACATATTTTCCCAGCTGTGATATGACCTGTGTGCTCTCTCACATGCAGATGAGATACCTGGCAGATCCCCTCTGCTCAGAGTTGCCTTCCTGCCTCACGTGTAACCTTTGTGCACTGGTTCCTGCCCCAGCTCCATAAGGAGTTAAATGTTCTTATATCTATCCTGAAGTAGTTTGCCATGCCACCAGTTTCAAGGAAACTTTCCAGAAACCTCAGTGGTAGCACAATGTGAATGACAAAAACCCTGCAATGTGGGATCAGCCACCTCTGCTGTACAGCAGAGCATAATGTAAAACAGAGTTACAGCTCTTAGTTTCTTCTGTGTGCATGTGTGTGGATGTACCAGTGCACATCACTTTTTATTTCTCTTTATAAAGCAAGTTCTGAGAACATGGATGGAGTAAAAGTACTAATTCACTGGCTGAATTCTAACTTTTGGGTAAACAATAGGGATCTGCTGAAGGCAAATAGAGCTTGCAAAGTTTTCTCCCCTTTATATGTCTCTGACTGAGCTCCTCTGGAAATGACAGTGTGGTGCTAGATATGAAAAACAATTAATGAGCATCAAATAATTCAAATCTTTCATCTAGGAAACATTTTGCTGTATTTATTTTTTCCCATAATCTTTAAGAACGTGGGTTCTGCTTTCTGTCAGGAGCAAATTAGTGATCTCCATTTCTTATTCCCTGCCTGAGGAAGAAGGTTTGTGTCAGTAACAGATCAGAGAACGAGCAGAGATTTCGGATCAATTTGCGGCTGATGTTTGTTTGCATTGTTTCAGAGCTTGGTCATTTTATTTGATATCCTTCAGCTATCACATGAAATATCCCCTGGAGCCCAGGGGAGAGCTTGCAGCTTGCCTCTGCAGGGGCTCTGTTCTCCTTGAGAAAGAAAAACCCTTTAGCAAAGAGCTGAGTGACTGTGCAGTGCCTACCCACGTGTCCTCCCCCAGCTCTTGGCCACTGATCCCAGCTAGCCGTGAGCTTATTGACTGCTTTGACAGATGCAGAGCAGAAAGCAGCTTGGATCTTTAGTTTAGTGCACTTAGGGTTGTTTACTGCATCGCCCTGAAACTGGGTTGAAGGTTTTCAAAAGAAATTTGGGTCTGAAAAGTAATGACCCTGCTTACATTCATGAGTTATGCCTCAGGAAGTGATTTGCTGCACACCAGTTTGGGGAGGTGCAGCAGCCTCTCTGGGGGCTGAACAATTCCACAGCCCTGGAACTGTTCAAGGTCAGGCTGGATGAGGCCCTGAGCAAGCTGACCCAGTCAGTGCCCTCTCTGCCCATGGCAGGAGGGGTTGAAATTAGATTATTTTTAAGATGCCTTCCAAGTCAGGCTTTTCTATGATTCCATAATTCTGAGGCTGGAGTCTGGACAGGCCAGAAATTCAGGAGCAGGAGGAGCTCAGAGCTGGCAAAGACCCAGTGTGGCACTGCCCTTCAGAATGGGGGGACAATGAGTGAGCCCCAGAAGCCCTTTGCTGGTACCAGATGAATCCAGGGCTGGGGCACCCATTTGGTGAGGAGGTTTGGTGTCAGCAAAGCTGCTGAGCAGCTCCTGTGACACTCTGTCACCAGGCAGAGAGAGAGAAAGGTGTCTGGACATGCAGGGGAGTTAACAGATCAAGGCACAATTCTGTTACATCGCTTGTGACAGCTGCAAATTTTGCTAATTGCTATCGATTGTCAGGAAATTTTATTAGACCAGGATGTCAGCTCAAGTTTAGCCATAAAAATGTGTATTTCAGCTAAGATAATAATCAATGGCAGCCTTTAAATGCTACAAACACTTTTCTGATCAAGCAGATTGAATGCTGTCTTCCAACAGGAGCAACAACTTCAGGCTTTAATCTGCTTTATTTGGAGATCAGGGCTGAAAACTGGATTGTGCATGTCTGTTGAATGCCAAATAAAAAGCTGTAAATCTTTCTAGTAAGCAAAAAGAAATGATCTAAAATTAGGCAGTTCCACAGGAAAGGAGTCCTGTGGTCTTGCTTGCCATCCAAGCAGGGTCTGGGAAAGTTTGTTGCTGTTATTTGTGTGTTGTACTGGATAGAATAAAAGCAGCCTCATTACAGATCTGCATACTCTCAGCAGTAATTCCATCCATGAGTGTTGTGTCATTTAGTTCTAAAGAGGAAAGGCAGGAGACAGTGCCTAGCAGAAGGAGCAAGTCTTGGGAAAAGCCTTTGGAAATGGATACATAAAAAACCTCAAAGACCTGAAACCCCCATCACAGGTTCCATGGATTTTTTTATTTTTTTATTTAATTTTATTTTATATTTATTTTATTATTTAAATCCATTTTACGCAGTTTATGTAACTACGCAACTTACGTAAGTTGGGCACTTTATGGTACTTTACGCACTCAACTTTACAACAGTTTTGCTTCATGGCACTTAACGACAGTTTTGCTTTATGGCACTTCACGATACTTCGCTTTATGGCACTTTATGACAGTTGAGCTTTGCAACACTTTACTTTATGGCACTTTACAGAACTTTTACGGCATTCACTTGACGGTTTTGACTTTATTTTGTGCCCCAGATTTGGGGTTACCCATTAAGCAGCCATGTTGCTGGGCACTGCTGTGGGCCCAACCCTCATCCTGCTCCCAAGGATACGGCTCCAGTGCCCTGACCTGGGGATCACCAAAACCCCAGTGCCAGGTTGCAGCCACCCTGCCCACCCCACCCACATCCCTGCAGCTCTTCCATGAGGTTTTGGCAGTGCCTGGAGCAGGGAGAGGCACAGAGGGAGGCAGGCAAGGGACAAAGACGCAGAAGCCAGAGGCAGGGCAGGGACTCACAGGAGGCACAGGGTATATGCCTCCTTTTTTTTTTAAAGCATTTATGGGCACACTACATGATCTGTGCCATGCTGTGGGAAGGGATGTCAAAGAGGTTATTTGTAAAACAAGACACCAGGAGGTCAGTGGTCACCCCAGCTCGTGGTGACAAACTCCTGTTTGTGTCAGCCACTGCACAGGGATATCAAAGTCTAACCCCAGCCAGGGATTAAAGCTCAAGTCCACTTAGCCTTGTGAGACAGCTGTATCTGGAAGTTTTGGGACAAGTCAGAGACAGCAGTGAGGTAGATTTAAATAAATTAAAGAACTTTTTGGCATTTCCAACAAGCAGGAGCATTTTCAGCTTTCAGTACAGGATGAGGTGAGGAGGGCAGAATGCAGATTATAAAAAAATTATAAATTATAGATCTAAAAATACCCATCACATTTAGATGCTGCAATGAAACCAATTTTCACTCAGGAACACAAAAAAAAAAAAGAGGAATTTGCTAAGAATCAATTGGATAAGACATCTGCTGAGACTGCTGTGCTGTTTCTGTTAAACATTAAGCACAATTAGCTGCTGGTGAAAAATGCCATTTTAACCAGCCCATACCCAGGTGTGCACCAGGGCCTGTGCATGATCACAGAGCTGCTCAGACCTGGGCATCACAGGGAATTCTTGCTTTCTGCTCAATTTTGCAGTCTTGTCTGTTTAGAACAAGGACTACAAAATCCAAGCTGACTGTGGACATATTCTGTGCCTTTTTGCACATATTTGTGGTCACAGATTGATTGATGGAGCTCAAACACTTTTAGAGACTTTTGGCTGAACGTGGTTTCTCTGCCAGTGACCTTTAGAGATTTACAATTGCTGTCATACTTTCCATGTGAGTTACGTTCCTGAGAGAGGGGTAAGGAGCAGGGAGCTGTGTTCTGTGGGATACCCAGTGCCAAGGATGCCATGGGACACTCATGAAGGAGGGCTGGGTGGCCACAGCAGGGTTTGGAGCCACCGTGTGAGATAAGGACTGAACAACTGGATTTTGAAAAACCTGCTGAGTCAAACTTCCACCCAGCAGCTTGGTAGGCATTCCCAAAGCAATCTCTTGGACTGAAAAGGGCTCAGGAGCTGGAGGCACTTGGAGAATGGAAGTTCACATTAGCTGTGACAGGTACAGCAACAACAAGCTGGAGAAGCTCCAAGGTCAAACAACGCCAGTGAGATCCTACATCTTGTTCAGGAGCCACATGTCACACCTCTGCGTGTTACTGAGAGCCCTGGTGGGAGCTTCAGCCAGCTCCTGCCATCAGCAGAGGTTTGTGACTGCAGACTCAGATATTGGTGTGGGATTGCTTCGGGGGGAACTGTCTGTGCTGCTTGTCTTGCATTGATTCATATTAAATGCATCAGATGTCACACCAGGTTCTCAGTCTAACTCTTCAGGCCCAACAGCCATAGTTCCTTTGCTTTATTGACCGTACATGTTATTTTTGTCCATGTGCTCCTACAAGTAAATGGTTTTGATCTTGCTCTCAGTGTGTTCCCTTTGCTTCCTCCCATGCTTAGTGGAAGGCATAAATCAGCAAAATTAATTAAGGATTCTTTGAGAGCTCTAATGCTTCCAAGTCTTTCAATGACTTTATTTAAACAGTCAAGGATGTGAAATGCTTTTCAAACCCTCTGAAGAGATGGTGGTGTGTGCATTGTTTATGTGGGGGATGGCAGGTTGCTGCCATCAGTTTTACTCAGTCTTCAGGCATTTACTGCAGGCCAGAAGCTGTAATGACAAGGAAAGAAATTTACTCTGTTGCAGACAGAGCTATTAAAAGAAAATTCTTGTCAAAGTAATTCTTATCTCATGACAGGAATGCTGAATTACTGCTTATTACGGGAAAGGGAATTGGAAATGTGTTGGCTCTTCTTCCCATTAGAACTTTTGTTTTATTACAATTGCCATAAGCCCACGCACACTTTTTTTACAAAATCTTTAAAAATATGAAATCATCCTGCATTAGGTACTGAACATAAGATAATGTTATCAAAATTAAAGAGCAGCTTACTCAGATAGGTTGGCAGAGTGAGCAATTCCTTTTTTTGGCAGTGTAAGTTTTTTTGCATGTCCCATACGAAAGCAAGAGTGGGGCACTGGGGAGTAACTCCTCCATTCCTCTGGGACACCAGAGAGGTAATTCTTCCTAGAAGAGACAGCTCAAACAGTCCCTGGCACTGACCCCTCTCCTCATCCCATCCCCATGTCACCATGGCTAACCAGGGTGCAAATCCATGAGCACAGAGCTGTCTGCAGTGGGACTCTGCAGGCCAGCCCCACAAGTAAGGTTCCTGGAAGACACGGGATGACAGTGCTCAAGGTTTTATGTGGCCCCACAGGGTTGTTTTGCATTTGTGTTCCAGCCCAGTTCCTGTCTCTCACCACTCAGCCCCTCACTTTTCTTCCCTTGCCCATGTGGCCTCGGTGGATATGGCAGCCCGATTTGCAGATCTGCAATGCAACAGAGCAGCACAATAAACCATTTCCACTTTCCTCTGGTTTTAGACCAAAATACTAAATCTAATTGTGCTTCAATTTCTATCACAAATGTCCAAGGCAATGGTGTGGAAATAATCTGTAGCTTAAAAAAGAAATCAGAACAAATACTGTTCTCAGTTCCTTGCATAATAGAGAACATTAGTCCACTGACACCTTCCTGCAGAAGCTGTGCAGGCTGAGATTTTTTGTATCATTCCCAAAGTGTGCCCCAAAAGTGCACACACACATCCAGAGGTGTTTGGGGTGTACCAGAGGAGGAGTGGGTCCCTGTCACCCTTCCAGGTGTGGGCAGCAGCACAGCCTGGGCTCCCCAGGGGTTCCTGACCCTGAGCCTGCAGCAGCCACGACACTGAAACCTTTTCCTGTTCACCAAGGGCATCATCTTCTCTTCTCCCACCTTTAGCTCCGTCTCCTAAAGCTTCTGCAGGATAACCGGACACAAATGTGAATCAGGAAACTGCCTGATACACCCTGGCTGACCAATAAATCACTGGTCCTTGTGCCTGTGGTGACAGGCCCTGATAAACAGTGCCACTAACCCTTCCCTTCCAACTGCGTATGTCTCCCAAAATGCCCTCTCCATGAGCTCACCCTCTCCTTCCCAGCACAGCCCCACACTCCAGCAGCAGCCAGCCCAAGGACACAGCCTGGAGTGTCTCCCCAGAGGTCCCTCTGCTAAGGCAATGGGCCATTCTCTTACTATAATGTGCTTTTTTGTCCCTAAACAAGCAATCCCCCACTAGATCTGTATGGCCAGCTGCCTGTTACCAGCTGGGGTGGGGTCCCCTCCAGCCCTGGGAGGCAGAAACCCAATGAAGTCAAGTGTGCACCAACCCCTTGGTCATGTCCTGCTCTCCTCCTGGGATGAGGACAAGGACCCAGCTGGGTACAAAGCCTTTTTGCTAACCTGGCCCCTCCTGTAAATGGTGTAGGAACAGGAAACCATTTTCCTCCTCTTTAAAGTTTTGGTGTAACTTGAGAGTCAAGCTTTATGCAGATTGGAACATGTTAGTAATGTCTGGAAAGTAATTACAGCATGTATTATTATTTTAATATTTACCAAGTGCTGACAGAGTAATGCTTTTATTAAATCTTTAGGGAGGGTGAAATGCATACCACAAGGCATGGTGAGATGAAGATAGTCTTCTGAAATCATTCATTTAAAATTCAATTTTACAGTCACTTCCCTGTGATCTACTTTTAATCATATATTGGTTTCTTTGCATCTTAAATTATATAAAGTAGCTAATGATTCTAACTTAAAGTTCTTTATGGAAGAATGCAAATAACATTTCTGCCTAGTCAAGGCATGCCATGAACTTCTCACTGAAAACCAATTTATCATTATATTGAAGTGCAATGGAACTTTGCTGCAAGCTTGAAGTCTTTCTTTTCACTTATTGCAGTTGTGCAAGAGCAATATGCCAAGGGTTATCAGCAGATCTTAATGTTTAAAATGGAGATTATGAAATTAATTAACTTTTGGCCTCTGAATTATTTTTTTCTACAACAAGGAGAATCTACTAAAGTAATATTGCAAAATCAAAGAGCAGAATTTCAATCAAAGAGCAGAATTTCCTCACATCTAATACTTTGGATAATCCAATCCAATTCAATCCAGATTTTCAACTGACTTTTTTTGCTGAAAGAATACTTATCATAACCAAGCATTAGGGTTAGACTTTTTAATCCAACTTGCATACTCCTTAGAGAATGTATAGTCTTCTGTGACTTGTCACCTAAGGGAATACATTTCTTTATGAAAAAGCATTGAGTTTAACACATTAATTGGCTGTCAAAGTGATTGTAAGAATTAGTGAACTTGATTTAGATGCTCAGTGAAGATTTGAGTCACAATGTTGGTGAACCTCTGAGGTTGGGTCCTGGAATAAATGTTTGTGATGTGTCCAGTCCAGTCTTCACTTTAACATTTGGTAACTCAAGCAATTGGCCCTTGACTGTTTTAATTTAAAACATGTTCACAGACTTGAGAGAAAAATCTATAGCAACATAATTATATGAATATATGAACTTCAAGACAGCTGAGGGACATAAAATGACTGAGAAGCCCACAGTCTAAAAGAAATGAGTAGCTAATAGGTGGGGTTCCCTGACATCTGGATTTCACTACAGCAAACCATTGTGGAAACCTGACTGGGTTTCATTTGCTCATATCCCATGGCTTTAGCTAAAATTCTTAGGTTTTATACTTTGTTTTAATTCCCAGGTTATTAATTGCCCATACAGATAAGACGTCTTAATGTGCGCGCACTCTCCTTCCATTGCATTTCATTAGGAAGAGATCATTCCATTTCAGCCACACATCATTAAACGTTTCAAAGCATATCCAGAAAGGCAGTTGTATATATGAGACACATTATTACAGGTAATATATTTTGCTGAGCCCTGCAGATAAAGAGGCAGCTCTGCCCTGGCCGCTGGCACCGGTGTGCTCAGGGCACACGCAGCATTCATCGCTGTACAACACAAACTCTATTCCTTTTTCCACTTCTTTTTCTTTGCCTCTCCCCTCCCACCCTTCAGACACCAAGGCTGTGTGCCTGCCTTTTCAGGAGAAGAGAACAGGCTGCAGCCTGAAAGCCCAAATCCGCAGTCAATGCAAGGATGAATGCTCCACACCAAACCCCTCGTGTAGTTATTTGTGTGAGAGTAAAGTTCAAAGGCAGCGAGCTACAAAACACTGCCAGCCCCCTCGGTGTGAGAGGATGGGGAACTGAGCCCTTAATCCAGGCTGGGCTGTCTGGGAGCCCTGGCATGGATGGATTTCAGCTTTCCCCAGGATTGATTAGCGCTGCAGCGCTGCCTCACTGCCTGCTGGCTTTGAGCGAGCCCTGTGTCTGTTTCCAGCCACTCTTATCCTCACAGAACCTCTCTCCAAGTTCAGCACACTGAGCTGCCCACAAGGCAGCATTATTCTTGTCAATACAAATATAATAAAAGTCAGCAGGAGAGCGGGCAGGCTCCTTACACTGAACAAAGGCTCAGGAGAGATGTGATTTCTTAGAACAAGCAGCAAATACACAACTGCCCTCAGATATAAAAATCACCAGTCAGTCAGTACCCCATTGAAGGTATTTTGTTTATTTTTTTTTTTCCCAGATGCACTTGTGCATCTGGGCTTCCTCAGAGACCTTTTCTGCAGCTGTATGTCAGATTATACTTAACACCATTATCATGGTGAAGGCCAGAAGTCTCTATTAAGAGACTCCTAGCTGGGCACACAAGCTGGCATATTAATTTTCCAGACACTGTAGTACAACTGCACTAATCCACTGAGCTGGCTCAGATAAATAAGGTCCTCCACAAGTCAGAAGATGCTCTCAGGTGCACCCTGCATGGTGCAGCCCCACAGGGGCCAAGGCTCAGTGGTGCAGAACTGGGTAATCACAGCAGCAGCTGTGCTGAATCTGTGCTGGCCTGGAGTGCACGTTCATACAGCCATAGGATACAGAAGGGACAGAACACAGGGTTATTGGGAATAACTGAGCAAACTGGCTTTTTAAAAATTATTATTCTTTGAGGGAAGGTAAAGAGAAATTTAAACTTAACTCATTTCTCCCAGTCCCCTTTGCTGTGTGGTGAAGTAAGCACTTTGTGCTATTGTGAGCTTTATTAGATGGCTTCTCACACACTTAAACGTAATCCTTCAGCCAGGAGATGTCTACAAATCCTATTCTTTAAACAAGCTTTGTCTCCTGGTGATTTGCTCTTTGTCAGCCATCCATGCACCTATTTTTCATATTTATCCACTTTAAGTTGCATTAGCACCAACTCCACACCAGTGTGCAGCTCCTGGTCTGGCTGTGCCTCACTCATCCTGCTGGCTGCCTGCAGCCAGGCATTGGGATTTAAAGGAGGTTTTTCTTGAGCCAGTTACTGTAGCTGGATTAAAGAACTGACACAACTATCACTGCTTATTCTGGCCTGATAGATTTACTGTGATTCTTTCTCTAAAAGCCACATTTAGAAGGAGCCTGGTGGGGTATCTTTGCACATGTCTAGAACTGCAGCTGGTACAGAAACACAGGGTGCTTGAACGTGGTGCTCTGGGTGTAACCAGTGCTGGCACAGTTCTGGGAGGAATTTTCTCCCCTTTCCAACACACAGTCTGTTACAGAACTGTCCTTCACCCCATGGGCCATTCACCTGCATCTGATGGACTGAACATCGACTATCTCTGAGTCAGAAAACAGGATTTTGATGAGAGAATTATTTGAATGGGGCTATCAAATCCTGCTCCCTCTGCCTTTAAAAGCTCCCTCAGTGCCTGCATTACTTCCTTTCCATTTGCAAGTACAAAAGAGCAGCAACAGGAAACTCTCAAACCAAATGGAAAAGGAATAGCATTGACATGAGACAAAGTGTTCACAACCCAGCCCTGCTCCACTCAAAGCAAGGTCTCCCCTCAGCACATAGGATTAGACAAAAACCCCAGGATTTTCTTTTTTAATCCTAAAAGCTGTTACTTGTATTTGATAAATAAACAGTTGCTTTTATATGCCATTGAGTGGTGTAAATGATAGCAATAACACCCCAAGGTGCTGGCAAACAAACTGTGTATTTCAAACGGTGGGTAATGGGGAACTGGGGAGGAGCTTAATTAACTCTGCCACTAGGCAGCAGCTGACTTTTGTCAGTCCAAGACAGACCAGAGAAAGAAATGCATGTTCCCAAGGGGGCCACAGGATGGTAACAGTGATGGGACAATTTGTGTGGCTTCACACCCTGGGCACCATCACCCACCAGGGAACAACACAGTGGGATGGGAGGAAGGGAAGGGACCATGGAGCAAGCAGGAGTGGAAGGAAAAACGCGATCCTCTTGGAAGCAGCAGAGGGAAGAGGAGTATCCTGGAGAAGTCTGAACGTGGCAGGGGTAAGAGTGGGTTACATTTCACACACAGGAAGGATTGCTTTGGCACCAGCATCTGTATGGGCAAAGGTACCAACCCACGGTACCAACACATGGTACCAACCCCTGGGCACAGGCAGCAAGGAGCAAAAGGGGAGACACTGGTTTGCCAGGAATTTGGGGTACATACCTGAGTGTAGTTTTCTACTGGCAGCACCCCATAAAGGCAACACAAATATGCAGTTTCAAATTCCTAATTAAGACTGAATATAGAAAGAAATCCCCCAGTTCCTCCATGAAGTCAGATAACTCCAAACACAAATTTTCCTCTCTCCTGGAGCAGCTGCTTCATTTAAGTCACTCAGACACCTCCATTCCTGCTCTGTAGGATGCTGATGGATGGAGAAGTTTTGCAGAGGGGCTGAGTCCCAGCACATGCTGAGTCCCACCTGTGCCAGCTCCCCTGTGGGCACTGACTGTGAGTGACTGCCTGGGGAGGGAGATCTGGGGAGCCCAGAAACATCCCTGCTCTTCATTTGCTCTTCATTTCTGTGCATGCTGCTGCACAGGGAAAAGCCACCAAGCCTTTCAGAGGGAGCAGGGATCGATGTCATTCAGATCAATCCAGCAGCTGGGAAACTTTGGGTGAAAGTGTAATACTGTGAGTGCTTCCAGCCAGGTTTCATTCAAGTCCTGATACTGAGGTTTTAGTACGGTGCCAATTTTAGCTTGAATTGCCTGACAGCTCCTCTTTGTGAACAGAAGCAATATTGACAGAATGGTACTTTTTGAAAGGTGAGTGATTTCCTTTTTTCCCCAGAGGAAACACACTCCATGTGTAATGGGATGACGCCGTTTCTTTTCCTTCTGAACTGAGGCTGCTTAAAATGAAAGTCTGAGAGACCTGGCTTTCATTACAGTCATGGTTTTGTGTTTTCTGGGAAAATAGGCATTAGCTATAGGATCTGAGGCCTTGCTATTTCAGGGAGGTTCCCCTTGGAGTTACTGTTCAGGTGCCTTCTCTGGGAAGCTCCATGGAACACCAGCCCTGGGCAACTCCTGACTAAATCCCAAGGGTCTTGGGGTGAGGAAGGATAAAAATCCTTAAAATTGCATTTTAATGGAGCTCTCCTTAATTATTCTCTTGAGCTGAAGGGGACCATGGTGTATTAAGTGGTATCAGTACCACAAAGCAGAATGTGACCTTGAGGGCTATGAAAAAACCTTTCACATGTGCAAAGGCATTCCTACTTCCTGGGTTATCAAACCCTGCATCCTAAATCCCAGCCTGCTGTCCCCCAGACAGAGAAAACTGTTTATGCTAGGAAAAAAACAATCTGACAACTGTAAATTTCTCTGCTAGGCTCCTTTTTTCCTTCATCATATTATTTTTTCTACGTCTTGTCATTCATGTCATGCCACGAGGAGAAGCAGCAAAGGATGAGCAGCTATGAATGAGTCCGGAAATCACAGTACAGTGGTAAATCACAAAGGCAGCGTGGCTGTGTCACCTCTGCAGCTTGGAAAGGATGGCGGGGTCAGTGGACATTTGATTTCCACCCACCTCTGCTGCCTGTGACCTGCCTGCTGCAGGGAGCTGCTTCCCTGGTGAGGGGGAGATAATGGGAATCCTCAACACTCTGTTACACAATGCTCTGACAGGCTCTGCCTAAGCTCAACGAGATCCAGAGATAGAAAAGTCGGTGTCATAACAAAAATCGTAATTAAAGTTTTGGTCAGATTGAATCCATTACATCTCTCCCAAGTACCCAGTATTGATTTCAGCCCCAGCCCCGGGGATGTGTAGCCTGATACCTCTGTAATCCTGCTAGCAGAGTCCTAAGCCCATTGCACATGCCATTTGTGTGGCTTAAGCCCAAGAAAATGCTTCCAACCAGCTCCAGCTCTGTAGGATTCCTGTTTTATTGGCTCTGAGCAAACGCAGGCCAGTGGAAGCTGCCACAAGGAAGATGGCTTTTGAGACACCAGCTGTAAATAGGAGGGAAGGGGCTATTTTGGCTATATTTTTGTGTTGGCATAAAACTGCAGCAGATTGCATTATTCAGTGGGTAATGTAATGTTAATGCAGCCCTGTTGCTGGGGGCGAGAGAACTTAAGGTTTAATCATTTTGTAATGCACTTACATTGCCCGTTTTAGATTTGTCAGCTGTCATAAATGAACTGCAGTTTTATCCCGGGACTATATATAGAATTACTATTTATATATTTTTTCATCTGCAGCTTATGCAGTTTAAATGGAAAAAAAAAAAAAAGGAAAAAAAGAAAGGAAAGAGCCAGGATGGAGCAAGGGGGATGCACCCTTGGCTGTGCTCTGCTCTGAGAATTCCTCAGTGCATCCCTGTAGGAAAGTGCTGCCTTCACCGAAGCCTTGGCTTAGGTAGTTGATATTTTCAGTAAAACAACACCCATTTTCAGCAGAGTTTAAATGTTGTAGGGAGTGAGGCACAGAGAAGTTGCACATGAAAATGCAGCCACATAGAAATGGCAGTTGTAGAACTGCTCTGTGTCTCACTTATCTACCATTCATAAGAACCCAACTCCAGGAAATCCCCTCCCATGGCATCACTCCTCACCAGTTTTTATTGAAAAACCATAATATCCTTCTGCATTCTAAATTCAGACTAAAAGCCACCCACATTACAGCTTTTTGTGTACATATTTTTAGCAGTTCTCAAACAAAGACAATTCCTCCTTGGACTGCCACGTCCTGCTGCTTTCCCTGCTGTGGTTCCTCACAGCATCACTGGAGATCTCATGGCGTGTTGCAGACTGCCTCAGTGCTGATTAATGTCCTTGCCAAGAAAAGAAAGAAGGGGTTTGCAAATGGATTTGCCTCTCCTATCAGCTCAAAGTGCTTGAATGTGTTTGCTTTTTTGGGGCAGCCGTTTGGAAAGAAATCCAAGGGAAACTTGAGAAAGTAGAACGTCCTGCTGGTCTTAAATTCCAAATATTCCCATTGTCTCCTCTTTTAATCGAATTCTTACTCTGAAAGTGATTTCTGTGGGGAGTTTTGCCTTGACTGTTCTCTCTGCTGCTACATCCTACAGGCCAAGGGAATTCTTTTCTCCAGCAATAATAGTTGATGTTTTTTAAGAAGCAAGAATACCCCTGTTTTCATCCATAGCATTTACCTACAAAGAACATGATAATTTATACAGCAATGCAGCCTGTGCTTCCTGCTGGACAGCCTGATTTATCGACTGTGCATCTGTTTCATATAAAGTGCCCTGAGCAGAACAAAAACCTCCATTCTAGCAAAACCAGGACAGTTTCTCCAGTTTTCAATAAATCATGTTCTACCTGTGGGATACCTTGTTAACGACTATACACTAAATCCAGAGGGGGTTTTCCTTTTTCTTTTTTTTTTTTCCTCTTTCCTTTTTTTTATTTTTAACCATCCATCCCAAATATTCTGAGTTTCTGGGGCCATTTTAATGCCCTAGTTGCCCAGACAAAACTCCTTCTGATTTCTGAGGGAGTTTGGCATTAGTAAACTGGCTACATCAAATATCTCATTAGTAAAACACTAATGAGATATAAACCAGCCTTGTAAAACCACGAGGCAAAATCTTCCTTCATTCTGCTTGTAGTTTACATCTTTGCCTTTACCGAGCCAACTTTTATTTCTGCACAGGATGGAGCTGAATTTCCATTAAGGAGCCTGATTTCTATATCCAGGGGAAATACCTGGATCCCCTGTATGGAAAAAGCCTCCTTAGGATGGTTTGTGTTGGAAGAGAAGCAGAGGACAGTTGCTTAATCAGGACAGTGAAGGGACTGACAGCTATGGAGGAGATGGATGAAGCTCCAGCAGAAAATGCTGTTTCCCCTTGGAGCCCATTCCTTCCTGGAGGAGATCCCAGCCCCTTTTGCCCCTCCCTGAGCACAGCCCTGCCACAGGGAATGCTCCTCACTGCTGCTGCCAAGCTCTCGCTTGGAGTCCTCAGCACCAACTTTCCCCAAACCACCTGAGGTTTTGGGAAACTGAAGGATGGGAGAAAATCCATGTTCCCAGTGCTGCTCCACTGAAAATGTGTGAGTGCAGCCAAACCAGGCCCAGGGGGCCTGTGTCTATCAAAGGCGCTGATACAAAGCCAAAATCATCATTTGAAGATTTAAATTGATGTAACTGGGAGTAGAAATTGTTTTTTTACTGAGGGCATAATTCATGCAGGAGGATGCTTATGGCATCCAAAAGGCTTCAAGCTAGAGTTACAGTACTGACAGTGAAGTACAGAGGTGTCTAGGGAAAAGGGAGTACATTCCTGCAAAACACCACCACAGGGAGCTGTGACAGAGCTGGATCTCATTTCCTACCCTGTGGGCTGGAGCCTCACTGCATCGGCATCCCCCTTGTCCCCCTTCTTGTCTGCTGAGCCCCAGCCAGGCCAGCAGCTCCTCAGCAGAGCTGGAAGGTCTCTGCAGCACCAGATCCACCTCAGATCCACAGCATCCACTGAGGGTGCTTCCCTGGAGGGGACTCTGGGGAGCTGACCTGGAGCACATGGAGGCACACACTGCCCTTCATATGGGGCTTTTCCTGGGGACTATGGGGGCCTTGATTTCTGACAAGACCTCTTCTTCTCCGCTGTAATACAAACCGCCATGTGAAAACACCACAGATGGGATGAGCAGAGTCCTTGACCTTGTTTCTTTGCTGCACAAAGCCAGGTGGTGCTTCTGCCAGTTCCTCTATTGCCAGTCAGGAGTCAAACAGCTCCCTGTCATTAAATTGCCAGTCCTTTGTCCCTGGGCATAGTGCACAATGAAGTCACCTTCCCAACACTTTGCCAGCTCTTGGGACGTGTTGCTATTTCCGTGTTATCTGCAGGGTTATTTGCTTTGCCCAGGTGATGTTGTCACCAGGCTGCTGGGCCAGACCTTGGGGACAAACAGGCAGCCTGCATGTGACACTGCTCTGCAGGGGACACAGAGAAGCCCTTGGGCTTGAGGACACCTTGGTTTGCCTGTTCCTCTTCTCCTCAGCAGCAATGCTCCACCTCACCCTGCCACACGGTGCCCAGGGTGCCATTCTGGGCTTCTTCCTCCAAGGAATTCTTTCCAAAACACTCTGGTCTGTGGTGGTTGTGTCTATCCAGTGTTTTATAAGGACAGTTTCTGTTTCAGCTTTTTTTTCAGCTGCTTTTTCTGTCTTTCTGATGCCTTTGCCAGTCTGGCCAGGACTGAATTTGGCCCCTGATAGAAACTTCTCCATTAATCAGAGATTTGCCTCAGTGGCAGGGTTGTTCTGACTTCTAATTAAGTTTACAGTTTCTAATTAAATTGATTTGAGATCCTGGGGTGGAAGGCCTTTTAAGAGAAATCATATATTAAAAATTTAAGATTTTTTGCTCCAACAACCTTTTTGTGTAAGACTAATTTTAACATCTAGACGTGAAGGATGAGTAATCCTTTCTCAGGCTTTGGCAATGTTAGCTTTTTCTCATTCACCTTTATCAGAGAGGCAATAAAAATTTGCTAATCACCTTGACAAAGTTACCCATGTGAGGGTGAAATATTTGGCAACCATACACAGCCAGGATCAAAAAGAATAAAGCTGTGGACTGAGGAGGTGTGTGAGACCCAGGCTGCAACTGTTTTGCCCCTCTTCCTGTGGTGGTTTTTAATCCCAAAAATTATTAATTATGATTAATAAGTGATGTTTGAGAGGGTGTCTCATATCCCACTCCTGAGCCAGTCACTTTGAATGGGCTGTGGCTGTGAGCTGCACATCATCCTCAGTCAGATAAACTTTACAACTTCATTTCTTGAGACTCAATCAACCAAATCAAATATTTCCCATGGAAGGTTTGATTAAATGTCAATAAGATGCGGCAGAGAAACTTACAAAATGATGAAAATTGACCAACACACTCTCCTTGCTTTTGTATGTCAAAGTTATCTTAAATCTTAATAAACCCTAATCAATGCCTACTTTATACTCACACATAAAACAACCCTTCAAGGGCCTCCCTCGGGAGCCTTTAGAGGGTGTTTGGGGTCAGAGCAGGTCCTTACATGGTGTTTTCTCCAGGGCCAGCTGCACATTTGTTCACTTTTAGTCCTAGAGAGCAGGGAGCCTCATTGCCTTCATGCCCTGCTTGTGTTACAGCTTTTTGTGATGGGAACTGAGCCACCCCTTTGTCATTTTGGGGGTCCACTGAAACATTATCTGCCCAGTCCTGTCTTTGGAGAAATGCTGAGGGTTTGACTGATGCCTCATTCAGGATCACTGAGATAATGAGAGGAAGAGCTGTGGACTGAGATGTAAGAGACACAGAACTGTGATGCTCCTGTCCTGCTTCCCTTGGTTGTGCTCTGTTCCCAATACCTGGACAATTAATGAATGCTGTTTGATGGGTTGTGTCATTTCAGGAAACTGAGAAAACCTGACCCCCTCCAAGGCTCTTGCCTTGAGAGATAAGAAATATGCAACAGACAAAGGGCTGAGAGGCTCATGGATTTTTAACTGGGAGATTTTTTTTCCTCCAAAGTAATGAGGACTTCTTGAAAATGCTTTTCTCACCTTGAAAAGAGATGTTTTGATAAAGCTTTTTTTAACACTTTGAAATGTTTTTGATGTTTAGAATGAAATTGCTTTCCAGATATGCAATCTGAACCACGTTCTTGATGTTGAAAGGTAAAATAATTATAAAATAGAATTATAATAAGGCCAGAGAGGAAACGAGAAACATTTCAAACTAATGTAAGCAGATTCAGGATGAACCTTGTCTGAATTTCCTTTCACTTTTCAGCTTTTATTCCTTTTCTCCTAAGCTAAAACAGAGAAATATTTCAGAATCTGCCACATGCAAAAACATTTCCTTGCCCAGCTCTAATTGCTCAATTGAATTATTTGCAGACAGATCACAACTCCCTGCAATTAATCAGTTCCATGAATGCTGTTTTCCCCCAGTCCTTGACCCATGGCTCATTCATGGACTCCATGCTTGTATGATTTAATTTAGCTCACGTGGCCTGGGAGCTTTTCCTGTTTGCACAGGCCCTCACTTCAACTCAGGATTTGCATACAGCTTCTAATTCTCCCTTAACATTCACCCTCCCAAAACCTTTTCTGCCTCTGACCTCCCATGCTGGGATGGAGCCCTGTGGGAAGCTGATGCATGAGGAGCACGAACCCAGCTGGAATGAATTTGTTTGAAAATCTGGGAGGACTTTCACTGAGGTTGTTTTGGAATTGCTCACCCGGTCCTAATTGCTTTATAAGTTTAATGGAGTTAATTCTGACCACTGGGTGCTGGATCAGGGGTATAAAGGCAGCACAGAGTGATAAAACCTCATCTCTTAACACAGGGAAAGTGCTGAGGAGGAAAATGAGGAGCAGGGCAGAGATCTCATGCAAGGGAGATTTCAGACTCCTCTGCAAGAAGTTGGAGGCCAAGGTGATGTTCCTGGAAATTCTTGAATTTCAACTCCCGTAAGCCACAAAGGTGGTAAGGAACTGGGGGTCTTTTTGTTGTTGTTGCTGTTTTGGTTTACTCCCTTCTTCACAAGAGCTGGTTACTGGAAACGACAAGAAAATCAGGGCTGCCAAGATATCTCAGTGGTTCATGAAAAACTGTTGAGCTTGGTTGTTTTGTGAGTTTTTTGTCTGTGTGTTTCTTGTTTACTTGCTTTTGTAGGCTTGCCATAAATTCCAGTTTAGGGTAAATCTGTAGTTCTCCTGTTCCTTTGTCAGTGGAAGAAATCTTTAAGTATGTGAAACCTTTCTGCTGCTGATTATTGCAGAGATTTTACTGCCGGGTGAATCTGCATTTTACAAACAGGAATGTTGTCCAGGTGGATGTTTCTGATATGCATCAAAGGCTATATCTGATAATGTTCTCCTCAATTGAAGGTGACAATAATGATAGGAAATAAATTGGTCTACTTCTGTGCATATCCCAGAACATTAATTTCTCTGGGCAAACCAAGATTCTGAAGAACAAAATACTAAAATTGCTTAAGATGAGGCTTAACACTTAATCAGCCAAATTCCCTTTGTGTCTCTTACCTGCTCACCCAGAAACAGATTGCAATCTGCTTTTGTACATGGTTATGAAGGGTGAGCAGTGGCGTAATTCACAGAAAGAAAATTATATTTGCAAAATACCTTTTCTTGGAGCGTTGCCCACAGAGTCATGCAAAGTTTAGCTGCTAAAGAATCCCTCCAGAGCCTGGCCTGCTGCAAAGGAAGGCTGCTCTGCTGTTGTGCTGCCCCAGGCCATGCACAGGCTCTGCTCTGCTCTGTCCCCTGCTCTGGTCTCTGTTACTGTAAGCAAAGCCCCAGCAGCCAATCCACAAAATTAACTTTGGAGAGCTCTGGCTTTATTTCTAGTTCTTCAGCACCAGGGCTGTTGTTTGACAGAGCCTGAGGTGGATCAGCCAGGCTGGGCCGGGCAGTCCTTGGCCACACCAGGGCAGCTGCAGGGAATAAAGAGCCCAAGCACAGCTCAGAGTGTCAAGGGCAGCAATAAAACCTTATCAAGAAGGAATCACAAGCACCTAATGAGAATCAGATGCAGCATAAAGAGGCCACAGGCAAGCTCTTATCCAGATGCACAGGGAATTATGTACATAAACAGTGGATAATTTGGTTTTACATCTTATTTTTCATCCAAAACTTCGGGGAGAAATGACTTGCTTACTGGAAGTGGGAAACTTCTCCTACTGTGTAGGCAAGCTGCTGTTACAAGCGCTCAGGGATTGCTGCCACAGAGGTTGGGGTGATGGAGCTGCCCTGGAGGACCTGGCACCTCCACTCAGGGTGGTCTGGAGCAAACATCACCAAATCCCCTAAGCAAAGTGCCCAGCTCTGGGTGGGACCCTGCAATTGAGAAGCCTCTGGGAGAGGAGAGATGAGCCAGAGCCCCCATGGCTGGGGCAGGCAGTGATGGTGTGAGGTTGGGGTCCCTCACACAGAAGGTTCTGCTGCTGCAGCTGGGCCGTGGACCACGGGCAGAGGTGGCTTTGGGTTCAGTCCCAGGGCTGAAGGAGGGCTCTGCCTGCTGGGCCTCCTGCTGGTCTGGTTTCCAGGCTGGGTCGTCAGTGCTTTAGAGGGAGATTTGCTTCCCACATGAAAAGGAAGCTGCTGCCAGCTTCACCTGCCTCGTGCTGGTTGTGGTTGCAGATATGGCTGCACTTGTTGTGATAAATGCAGGGAACCTGCACTGAAATGCAAAGGGAAGGGTGGCTGTTAGCCCAGAAGGGCTGAAAGGCAGATATCTTGGTGTGAAGTCTTGCTTGGCCTTGGTGAGGTGCATAAAGCTGGCAAATTGCACAAAGCCCTTGCCTTTAAAATGAAGCATGCCTTAGACTTCAAGGTACCATAGAGGGGACTGGTTTGATGTAATGGAGCTGTGTCTGTTCTGAGGCTGTTTGGGGTTGCCCGACTTGTTCCCAGCACTGACATTCCCAATCTGGTAAAGAGGGCTCAGTCCAACCCCTGCACTGCAGAAGCCATTTCACTCAGGGGGCCTGGTGACAATGGGACTCGTTCTCCCCATGGATCCAAACCTGCCTGACAGCCCCATTCCTCCCCAGCACAGAGCTGACTTCACAGAACCCCTCTCTGGCATGGACCACAGAGCTGAGCCAGCCCAGAGCTGTGTGTCACCCCCACCCCTCGTGCCAGGAAGGCTTCTCACCCTGTGCTGGTGTCTGTGCTGCTTGGAGAGCACAATAATGTGTTCAGGGCACATCTGCAGGAGTGTAAATGCTGCTGCTTCTCCCTGGGGAAAGGGATGCCCTCAAGGATCTGGCCCTCTGTTTCCCTGCATTTTGGTGTGAAATCCTTTTCCAAGGATGCATCTCCCCAGGAGCACCCCAGGATAAGCAGCCCCTGCTGCTGTTACCCAGAGGGGAGCCCAGCATCCTGCAGAACCTGCTCCATTCCTGCCAGAGCTGTGGAGCTGAACCAGAATTGTGTTAATTACCTACTTACCTGTGAAAACCTTAAGGTTCAGCATTAAGGGCAAAGAAATTATTACTCAGGGGATGTTTTAATGAGCAGAAAAACCCATACTTTGTTTCACAAGGCCCTTTTTTTTTACATTAAAACTTCCTGGGCTTATAATTAGAAATTTAATGTTTTGTGAACTGCAATTGTTCAGAAACTATGGGGGAAATGGTTTATTTCCCAGCTGTCCTCTTGTTTAATGAATCCTCTCAGTCTTTTTTTTTCCAGTGGTTAATAACAGCACTTATGCCCACCTTGTCTCACAGAGGAGTTTTAAATCTATGGGGCACCTCTGATTATTTTATATACATATGTAAAAATTCAGGCATATGTACACACATAATACATAATATTCTGATTATTTTATATACGTATGTAAAAATTCAATGAACCATCACCAATGCAAGTGTTTGGCTGTTTGGGAGCAGAGGAGAGGGTGAAGGAAAGGCAGGCAGTGTGGGGTCCATGGGCTCCCCAAGGAATGTCCCCTCCTGGCTCATGGGAGCCAGCCTGACAGGCAGGGTGGCGTGGGGGAGATTCTCAGGGCCAGGACTGTCTCTTCCAGAGGCCTTGGCACCATGCAAAACACTTAATAAATGGCACAGTTTAGAGGCAATTAGGTAATTGCACCTCTCTGCTGTGCTCCTGAGCTCAGCACACGCTCCAAGCTCTGGGCTTAGGCAGGTGTTACCTTGATCCCTGCAAAGCTGAGTTTTTGGAAGGGTCTCTTTGTTATATGGTTTTTTCTTCTATTTAAGTCCAGAAACTGTGGCAGGAGAGCTGCTGGCTGTTTCCTGCTCCTCCTGAGGGCACCCAGCTACCCTGCCCTTCCTCACATCTGCAGCCACAGCCCATGCCATGCCAGGGTGGTATTTTAGTGCACAGCACTCCCCATTTCAGGGGTAAATGAGATGACGAGGCTTGGGGCATGTAGAGACACCTCCCTTGCAGTGCAGTGGGAGACACCACCACTGAAAGAAGCTGCACAGGGAGGAGAGAGCCAGAAATAGCCACCAAGAGGCTGGGTACAGCTTCAGAGTGCCTCCTCATTAATCTCAGAGCAAAGTCACTGAAAATAATCCCGACCTTCCCTTCCCCATCCATTTGCAAGAGGCAACAATTGTTCCTGTTCCATGGCAAAGGACCATGCCTGGCTCTCAAGAAGAAAGGCTGACAGGGCTTGGACTTGTCACTTTGGAGCCCTGAGGAGTGTTTGGCAGGGACAAGGTGCTTATCTGAGCTGGGAGGATTGCAGCAGGGCACATTTCTGGGTCCGGCTGTGCACACTTTTCCCCCTTGAGGTGTCAGGGAGAGGTGTCTAGCAAGAAGGCAGCAGCACAATGGGCCTGGAGGATGCCTGGCTGCAGGAGGAAGGCTGCAAGCAGAGAAGCAGGTTTCTCCAATGTGGGAGCTGGGTTTTCAGTGCAGGAGCTGGCTCCTCAGTGGGAACATTTGGGGAACAGCTGGTATCAGCTATCCCTGCTCCTCCTTGTCCACGGGGATGGGTTGCACTGCTGTAAATCACTGCCTTGGCAGCAGTCCCTGTTCACACCCCGTGCCTTGGTAAAACCGTGGGCTGGCAGTGGAAGTTGTGGAGAATCAATGCTGGCTTTCTGCCACCTGGGAGTGAAGGCAATCCTTGGGTACCATTGGGTGAACTTTCTGGGAGGTTTTTGCTGCCTGAGAAGTGGTTGTGAGGGACAAGCAAATTTAGATCTAACCCACATGATCTACATATAGCAAAAAATCCAGAGACACCCAGAAGGAAAGAAGGGAAATTAGGACAACAGAAGTTGATGGGCTGAAAACTTAATTAACATGTTGAGAAATTTGACCTGATCTCAGGCTCTTCTCCATTCTCTTTTCCTTTGTTGCTATTGGTTTGGTTTTTAATATTACTGCTTAGGATAAATTTTACTCTGAAATTAGGAATAAATTATATCAGCAACATGTCAAGCTAATGTGTTAATTCTGTTGCAACACAGTGGAAACATGATATAAGAGAATTCCCCCTATCTACCTTCCTCTGGTTTACTCTGGAGCTCAGCTAGTAATCTTGCAGCCCTGTAGCTTCAAAAAAGGAAATAACAATCTAAAAGTTGTCTGTTTATTGCATTCATCTGTTGTGCTGGGATGAGGAGCAGCTCCTTGTGATACACTTGGAATAACACATCTGCTGCTGTGTTATTCTGTTCTGTGTTACATCCCAGCCCCTTCCCTTGCTTTCCATGGCAAACAAGCAACAGAATGACAAATAAAGCCATGGTTGCCATTGCCAGTGCCAGCTCCTTGTGCTGCAGGCTGGATGAAATATCCACACAATCATGGCACCAGCCCATATTTATTTAAAAATATTAAACTATTTATAATGGAGGGGTCATCAGCATGCTGCATTCATTAGCCAGGGCTCCAGGGAAGAGATGGCAGCACACAAAGAGCACAAACAGGCTCCACACAAAAGGAGCAAAGAAGCATCCTTTGGAAATGTCAGTGCTGAGCAGCAATTAAAACCAGCAAAAGTTGAAATACAGGGAATTCCAATAGTCTGACTGTCAGGGAACCTGTGGTGGGACTCCCATGGGTGCGAGGATGGGTGGTGAGGTCTGTGCTGCTGCACAGTAAAACATGAATGGATTTTCTTTATGAAAGGAAGATTTAAATTGCTGTTTGTGTGGAGAACCAGCAGTGCTGGAGGCAGGCAGGTGTGCTGCAGGTCGGGGAGGGAGGCAGGGCTGGGTTTGTGCCAGGGCTGCATCCTGCAGGAGGCTGAGCAGCTTCTCTCTGAGCTGTGGGCAGGTGCCAGGCTGCACACAGGCGAGTGTGGGGTTTCTGCCAGGAGAGGCTGGAAAACATCTCTGGAGGGGAAGAGGCTGCTCTGCATGGCTGGTGTGAGTCCAGCATTGGCTCAGGCTGCTCAGGAATGGCCACTTGACCTTGCAAAGCACTCGTGGGCATCTCAGGGCAAGTGGTGTTAGAGTCAGTGGAGGAAAGGAGGGAATGGGGGGAGTGTGGTCTCTTGTGGAAAGTGTTTCTGAGCAAACAGAATTTGTTCAGTAACCCCATTTGAAGTGACTCCATGCTATTGCAGTGATTTTATAGCTCTTAGTCCACTCCATCTCCCACTGGAATCTGTTCGGGAGGGTTGTTACTTCTCGTGCCATTCCATCCCTGCTGATTTTGCATGCAGAGAAATGCTGCTGTGGTCTTGAAGCTCACAATTAGGATAATGAACTGAAAGAGGTCAGAAGAGATGAAATATTCATTTTTGGCTGGCCATGCCCTTTCAGGAATTAATTTACATTGGGCAGTTATGTGGTACTTTTCCTTTCATATTTTCTTTTCTCATTCTTTTTTAAAATAGACATGGATCACATCCAAAACCCAAAGTGCTCAGATGGGCTTTGGAGCTGTCCCTGGCTCTTTATACTTCCCATTTTCCAGGCTGCCTTCTGAAAATGTGTTTTTAGAGGTTTCTCACTCCAATTTTCCCATTACCTGCCCGCAGGATTTTCATGTTTTTAGTGACAACAAAGTTGCAGCTGGTGCAAAGTGGCCAAAACAAAACCAGGAACTATATTTCCCTTCCTTCTTCACCTCAGGGTCTTCAGCCTCTCTGATTTCTGCCTTTGCTCTTTCTTCCCTCCTGCCCTGAAACTCCGCTAAAAACTTCCCAGCTTTTAGCAGTCCCTGCAGGCACAGAAGGAATGATCCTTAATTCCCAATTTCCATTCTGCTGCTCAGGGCTTTTTTAGTCTCAGGGCTTTTTTATTTCAATGCAGAATTATACAGAAATTCCTTCGGGGACTTTTCACATCCATATTTCCTTGTACCTCTGCTGCTGAATCATCTAGGAACTGAAACTTCCTTGGCTGGAGAGCAATGTGTTTTTATAAATTATCGACATGCTGAAACTGGCCCCGGTCCAAGGCAAGCCTTCCACTTTGCTAATGTGCCTTGGGTCTAATCCCCACCACACTGAGGAGGATGAGGATGACTCATCTCCAGCCGGAAAGGCTGGATCCAGGACCCAGTGACACATATGGGAGGTGGAAACTGGGAACAGATATGCCAGGAGTGGAGTTGGAGCCAGCACAGAGCTGCAAACACAACTCTGTTGGTTCAGATGTTGTCTCCAAAGACTCACTGGGGAGCAACAGCTCCCAAGAGCAAGTAATTCACTGCAGGAGCTCTTGTTTTTCCCAGTTCTGGAGCTCTGATGGGCAGTGGACTGTGTCTGTCATTGAACAATGCAATTCTCTTTCTGTGGATCTGGATCTTCACCTAAAAGCTCATTTGATTCACGTCAGGAGTTTTAAGACTTTATTCTACAGCAATAAAGAAAAGAAATGAGCCTGGCAGTAAAAGGGTGTTGAGGGATGATGGTGTCCATCCCTGTGTGGTGCTGCTGGGATGGATTTATTGCCCAGGCTTTGCACAGTGGTCCTGGGGCTGTGGAAAGCCTCCATGATGTCATGCTGGGAGCTGAGCTGTTCCTGCTGTGTGATGGGAGCAATATCCTGATTTGTCCCTGCTGCAGTGGCTGCAGTGACAGGTCTGGCAGGGCTGTGCAGTGCATGCCGTGACCTCTGTGGGCAGAGCAGGAAGGTGGAGCTGCTTCCTCCCCGAGCCTGCCTGCCAGGGACATGATTCAGATTTTACAGCTAATTGACTGCACTGATCTTGCTGCCAGAAAGGGATAATATTCAATGAGTCGCTTGTCTTTCAAAAGCTGCTGTCCAAAACTCTGCATGCACCTTATAAAACCAGTCCTGTGACTTGCCTGGCTGGTGGCTCAGGGGCACAGACTCTCCCACGACCCCCTCTTTATCTTCTCCCTGCTGCTCTGTGCCCTGCAAGCAGTCCCTCACCTGGGCTATGTGCTGACCCAAAGACAGGATTTGATGTGATTCCCCTGTATCTTTCTGTTCCTGTTTAAAGCCTTGCTCCACAGAGGCTAATGAGTCTAGTGGAAATTAATGCATCAGCTCCTGCTAGCAGGAGGAGATGGACTCTAAGCCAACCAAAACTGCTGGGAGCACTGGTTTGAAACCCCATTAGCCCCAGCCCCTTGTGCTGAGAGCTGAGTGTTTTTGTGGACAGCCCTGAACTTGTGGCTGGAGGGCACAAGATAAGAAGCTCATGTGGCAGACAAAAACCCATCAGCCCATCCACACTGAATGCAGCACAAGGAAGGAAATTTGGGGACTTGTAAATGCCACTCTGAGGAGGCTGGCATGTGCTGCTGCTGCTGCTTTCTCCTTGGCCTGCTCATCTGCCGCCAGAGTTCATTTGCTAACACTTCTTCCCCAAGCTGGCTCCCAGCAGGGCTGATTTCCATCCCTGCCCGCACTGGGGAGCGATGCCAGCTCCAGGATACAGCCTGTCATACTTTGGTGATGATGCTTGGAAAACACGGAGCAAACAATGCTGCAGGAACAACTGAGCCCACACAGCCTCGGTGAGAGCTGTTCCCAGGAAGTTTGCTCAGCCCCTGAGTGGTTTAGCACTCGGGATGGGCTGGCAGAGGATGCAGCGAGACGCGCTAATTCGGGCTGCGGTTCTTGTGAGAGAACGGCGAGACGGGCTGGGAGACAATGCCAGCTAATATTAGACAGCAGGCAGGGAGTCAGGAATCCCATCCCAGCTGACCTGCTCCCAGGCCCCAAATCCCTCTTTGGAGCTGTCTGGAGAAAAGGAGCATCTCCCTTTATGCTCCCTGGGAGCCGCTTGTCCCAGCCAAGGCTGCTGGCTGTTATTCCCTATAAATAGCAATGATGATGAGAATCTTTCCATAGCGGGTGAGGCATGGTGGGGCAGTGCCTCACATCAAAGCTGCTGCTTTTGTTGGACCCAGCTCAGATGTGCAGTAGAGGCTGCTTTAACATCAAGATGCTCTTGTGGGGCCAGGGAGGAGGAAGTTGGTCAGGGATGTTTCTGCATCAGGCACCGCCATGAATTCTTCTGCTTCCCTGCTTCAAAAAGCAAGATGGGGTTTGTGTATCTTCCAAATCACAGAGCGATATCTCGTGGTGTGTTAATTGGCTCTGCTCCTGAGAATATTTGTGTGTGCTCAGCCTTACACATGTGGCTTGTCTGGTGCCTGTAAATTACTCTCAGGAGCAGAGTACAGCCAGGCCCCAGATGGCTGCAGGATCAGGCTGTGCTGTCTTTGCGGCCTTGTCTCTTCTGCCTTTTGCCAGGACTGTAATTCTGACCCTGAGAGGGATCTCCCAGCCTCTCCTCACCATGAAGGAACGGCATATTGTGACAGTGTTCACAGGGGTCTCAGGATGAGGGAAGAGACGAGGATCTGACTCCATATTTCAGAAGGCTTGATTTATTATTTTATTATATATATATTATATTAAAAACTATACTAAAAGAATAGCAGAAAGGATTTCATCAGAAGGCTAGCTACGCTAAGAACAGAATAGTAAAGAATGATAACATAGGTTTGTGCCTCAGCTCTCTGTCTGAGCCAGTTGGGCTGTGATTGGCCATTAATTACAAATATCTAACATGGGCTAATCAAAGATCCACCTGTTGCATTCCACAGCAGCTGATAATCATTGTTTACATTTGTTCCTGAGGCCTCTCAGCTTCTCAGGAGGAAAAATCCTAAGGAAAGGATTTTTCATAAAAGATGTCTGTGACAGCATATCAATACTGCTCCAAAGGAACTCCTTTCCCAAACCTTCAGCTTGTCCCATCATTGTGCCTTACTGCCACCTTTTATTTCTTTTAATCTTGCTGAGGGTACTTAGACAAGCCTTTTGTGAGGATGAAATCAATTCTCTATTACAGAAGTCTTTCCTCAACTCGGTGTTTTTATGAGGGGAAAGGTATTTTTGCTGTTTATTCCTTATACAGAATTGCTATTGATATGCTGTGTATTGATTCTTTACTTTTGAGAAAAACAAACCCCTTCAAGGTGGAGCTGGTGGACAAGATACTGCACTGATGTGCCAGTTAGTCTGGGGAAGCTGAGCCTTTGTGGCTAGTTTTATTTTCAAACCAAATCATGAAATTGACAACTCTATAGACTTTGCTATAGGGAGAGATGAGTTATTCCCAGCTTTTTTTTCCTGATCTTTTTCCATATTTAAGCCATTAGACTTTAATACACATCCACCTCAAGGGACCACCAACTTACTCAGCATGCAGCATGTTTGAAAAGGGCAGACTTTGCCTCTTCTGTATGGCTCCATGAAGACTTAAAGCAGAAATCTTTCCTGATGCAGCCTTAGTTTTCAGGATTTTTAGGGGGAATGAATAGCAAGTTTTGTGTTGAAAATACATAGAGAAAATAGAAAGAAGAGGACTTGAGAGAGGTGAGTCAACAGGGGAAGGACAGGGAAAACAGCATCTCCATGAGCCTCAGCAGAGCAGGGCTGGAGTTTTAGGATGCAGTGAGGCTCTCTCTGTGTCTGCAGAGGGAACAAGGATGATAAGGAAGGAGGAGAGAATGAGGCTCTCGAGCTGAAGTGAGTTTGGGTGAGTGTTGGTGCCTTGGGCAGCTGGGCTGAGCTCTTGCTGCACAAATCAGAGGTGAGCCCTTTTCTTTTTCAAGCAGCAGAAACAGAGAAGTGGAGGTTTATCAGCTGAGACAGGTGAATTGGGATCGCTTATCTTAGCAGGACACAGCTAGTGTCTACTGAAGGGTCTTTGGTAACTCATGTGGAGATATGAAAATAGCAAAGAAAAATTCCTGGAGAAGAATGTGACTTAATGAGACCCAATATCTACCAGACTAGGAGGAGGAATTTTCTTCTTTTATAGCTTGATCATGGTCAAAAAAGTCTAGGAAAAACCATTTTATTTTATTTTAATTCATTTTATTTGGACTTATTTTATCTAAGTTTATTTTTATTTTTGTATTTTTTTATTTTCTTTCATTTTTTTACTTTTTACATTTTATTTTACTGATTTTATTCTATTCATTTTATATAGTTTATTTTATTTTACTTTTAAAAAATTATTTTACTTTTCTAAATTTTTAAAAAACTTTAAAATTTATTTTATTTTTATTTTTTATTTTATTTTTAAAATTTTTATTGTATTTTTATATTTTTATTTTATTTTTGAATTCTATTTTATTTTATTAAGTTTTATTATTTAAAAAATAATCTTATTTTAGTCTTTATTTTTAAATTTTAAAATTATTTTATTTTTACTTTTTTTATTTTTAATTTTTTAATTTCTTTTTTATTTTTTATGTTTCGAAATACTCTTGTGGGTACTGGAGACCTCCACTCCAATAAAATCTGGACACTGCATTGGCATTTCCTTCAAGTTTCTTTCAGAAAGTGGAAACATATGGCAGGCTTAGCTTCCCCTGCAAAGCCAATGTGATCCCTGCTCTAACCAAGAGGCTTTGCCTGCTCTGTGCCAGACTTCAGAGCTTTCCAAGCCTGGCTCCCTCCATGCCAAAAAGCCCCACCCACAACAATCCTACCCTGGAACAGAACAGCTTCTGCAGGGAAGAGATGCCTGGATGAAATGAATAAACCTGGGAATACAAGTGCTAATGAGAGTTAATGAAATCTACAATTTGTAATTGATTCTCTAGAATCTTGCTTTTTTAAAATGACTGGGCCCCCCTGAGGCTGGCATCCTCACTTCCAGGTGGTCACTCTGACCCTTTGCTTCCACCCAATAAGCTCAACCACATGCCAACATCCCCAGCCTATTGTGTGTGTTATTTAAGCCATAGGATATGACAGAGCATGTTTTATGGAGCCATTAATTTATGCTGTGGGTGACTTTAACCACCCAAGAAGTATATTAATGGGGCTATAAAATACACCCCAGAGTGTCTTAATATGGTTATGAGATTGATCTTCAGCTTTTTATTCCACTATGTGTGATATTATTGAAATAAATTGTAGAGGAAGGTGACATGAAGTCCCACTAAGGGGTGGGTTTCCTTTTTCTTCCCAGCATCCTGTGGCCACAGGCTCACTCTGAGTCAGCCCTGGGTGGCTGCAGGAGGCTGGAACTGTCCTGCACAAGGGGCTGCTTTTTGAGATGGAGTTTGCTGGCCCAGCTCTGTCCTTGAGCTTAGGCAGGATCTGTCTGTGCTGCCTGGTCAGTGATTTAACCAGAGCTTCTCATGTCCTGACACTTGGGAGGTTTGTTGTAAATACAGGGTTTGTTTAGTACCTGGGGTTGGGTCACCTATTGAAATGTTTGCCAGGACTCAAAGCAGCACCAGCCCATCTCCTCCTTGATACCAGCGAGCAGCACCAACCAGCCTGCTGAAAAATCCTGGATGCTGCACAGAAAATTCTCCTTAACAATAAGAGTTAAGTGAGATTGCTATAAAAACAATTCTTGTTTGGGAAATAACCACAATACATGGCTTTCCTATTGACAGATTCTGGTAATGTGAGTGTGCCCACAGGAAACTTCAATGTCTGGGAAACTGGATCTTGTTTAAAGTCTTTCTTCTCTCTTTTTTTTCCAGGTTCTATGTTCTCAGGCTTTCAAAGCCTTGTGGCCCATGATATCAAATATCTGGGGTTTATCTGGAAAGTAAGAATACATTTTGCCATATTAAATAAACTGTATTTTCATTTGTAGTCTTAACCATTGTCATCTTTCTTTGTGCTCTCTGGTGGGAGTACAAGGCTGTGAACTGCCATAAACCCACAGCATTCTCAGTGACTAGACATGGTTTTCCATTCCAAAAAAAGTCAAACTGTGGTTTCCTCAAGTTTTAGTAGCAAAGCTGAGAGAATGAGTTGATGCTTGGGGGAGCTTTGACCCATTTTGGAATCCAGGACACAGCACGAAATTTCAGAGATGTTTGATACCAAGACCATGGGTCAATATTCTATTTGAAAGAATAATTTGAGCTGTTGTGTGTTTGTAGCAGGGCTCAAAGCGTGTAGAGCACCTTCTGAAGGGGGAAGAAAGATCAGCCTTCTCATCCTGACAAATTATCAGCTGCCAACACACGGGCCAGAGCGATTGCAGACAAAAGAGCAATGGAATCAGGCTCTGCTTAATGGCCTGAGCCCACTCAAATCAGCTTTCACAGGCTGTCATGGGCTGTGAGCTGGTAAAGAGCAGACCTGCAGGAGACGAGGCTGGAGCAGCTGCTGCAGGTGAGGCAGGATAGCTGCAGTGAGGCATCCTCAGATGAGAAGTGTGCCCTGAGCTTCTCCCTGCCCTGTGTTAATGTCCAGCTGCTCCCCAGGTTGGTGCCCTCTGAAGATTCCTTAATTGCTGTTTGTGAAGTGTTTGGAGACGCTCACAAAAAGGAGAGTGTCATTATTAGAACTGCAGTTGACAGAGATGAAGACAGCCTGTTAATCATTAAATCCATCCCCTGCCAAGGCAGGACCATTGTCCCTGGGAGAGAGGCCAGGCTCTGCACTGAACTGCAATGCCAGGTTGGTGTGGAGTAATCACCCAATTATCCATCAGCTGGTGCCAGGGACCCCTCTGGGCAGGAGCAGCCAGGCCATGGGTCAAGGGCTCAGCACTGTTAAACCTGACCAAGAGCCTCCTTTAACAGAGGTGGCTGGAGCAGCTGTGCCCTGGAATAATCTCCTTGCAGCAGCAAGGTGCTGGGCAGTCATAGAGTCAGCAATCAGGACAACAAAAAACCTTGGCTGTGTTTGAGCTGTTGTAAGTGGTGCCAGCTTCCAGGGTCTGGGGTTATCCAGATTGACCACCTGGATGCAATGAGGTGATAAAATGGTAGGAAATTGGTCCAGGACAAAAACTGAAGTGAAAATCAAGATAAAGTTCTGGTAGAGATTTACTAGTTTTGTTAATTATCAGCAAGAACAATTTTGGGAACACGGTGGCCCAGACACGAGTACAGCATTAGGATTACAATGGGGACAGCTCACGCATTCAGCACAGTTGCAGTGTTTGTAAGCAAAACTGAAAAGGGCCCTTGGAAGTCTGTCATCTCATAAATTTTACTATCAAAACTTGTTTTTCTAAATAGTCCTTTCCAAAAATTTTTTCCATGAGGCATGAGTAGTTCTGTAAGATCTATTCAGGGCAACCACAGCTCATGTGATGTTCACATGGATCCCAGATGATTTTTAGCTTAGCAGGGCTGTCACATAAGGCATCCTGCAAAATGATGGTGATGAAAATACGTCACACCCAGGGCTGGGCTGTGAACTAGGGGCTCCCTGCACCGTGAGCTCACGTGTGTGACACAACAAGCCAGTGCATAGATGAGAGAGAAAGCCTTCTTCACAAACCATGCTGGTGCTTTGTAGGGTCTACAGGAGCATTTATTGCCCAGGGGATCCAGCCTGAATGACCTATCCACTCTTTACTGTTGAAGGCACAATAAAAAGTGTGCTGTCATCCTAAAAGTGACAAATGGGGCAGCTGGTTACTGAGCCAGGAAAAGCAGATGTGAGGCAGTGATTGCTGCTCAAACATAAGGGATCAGCACAGCTTTAAGGATGAAAACAAATATGAAAATAAGAAACCTGTTGGAAGCAAATGGGGGCTAGATACAGCAGGTACACTGAACTTCATGGTCCACTCCTACCCAGGAAGGCAGGCTCTGCCCCTAGGTTGGAAAGACTTTTCCTGAGCTCTGGTAATCCCATTTGCTCCCCATGGGGACCTGGCCAGAGGTGCCTGGGGCACAGGGGATGGGGCTGACTCACTGCTGTGCTGCTATGTGACATTGGCCAAGCCTCTCTCGTGCCTGGCTGTGGCTGTGCCACCCGGGCTGCAGAGCGGCGTCTGCAGCCATGGGAGCTCCACAAGACAGCCAGATGAGAGATTGCAGCTGGGGAAAGGAGGATGGAATGCAGGGGGTGAGGGAAGGACAGGCTTCTCTGCTCCATCCGAGGGCAGGGAGAGCACCCCGGTCACCTCGCAGGTCTGTGAGCTAAGCCTGCCGATCAGCTGGGCCAGCATCAGACGATGTTAGGCTGAGCTCCATCCCTGAGCAGCGATTCTTGCCGAGCCTGCGCCTCTCCTGCATCGCGCATCACCGCGGGACACGCTCGGCTGGGGAGAGGAGAGATGGAAAAGCGACGCGGACAGCAGCGAAAGTCTGCGGGCTGCAGCGTCTGAGCACACATTAGGGCAGCGCAGGCAGCCAGAGCTGACTCTTTTGTTTCCCTGTGTCACTTCTCAGTCCCGATTAGCAGCAAAATAGGGCACGCACACATCTGACAAGTGAATTCCTTGCTGGAAGGGGTTCGGTCATGCATAAGACTGCTCAAAATGAGGCCTGGCTTTCAGGTTTGGAAGCATGGAGCATGACCTGGAAGGGACAGCTGGTACGTGCACTCTTACTTATTTTCCCCTTTTGAGTTTTGCACCAGTTTTGAGTAACTTTGAAGAGTTTTGGGCAAGGTCAAACAAATGGATGCCCGTCCCTTTCCCCAGCAGCCAGACCTCGCTATTAGTCTTTCCAGCTTCTAAACAATTGCACGAGGACAAAACAACGTGAAAACATTATTAACGTCTCAAATTCGAGCACTCAGTCAAAAACCGGAGTGGAGAACGGAGAGTAGGAGCGCGACTTTCACTCAGCCTCGTGCAAGCGCTTTGATATTATTTAAATGACAAACTTGTGCAAGTTTTTCCTCAGGACTTTTACTTTGCGTCCTCTCCTGTAACAACCATCTGGAAAGCGCAAGGTAAGAAGTGATCGCAGCAAATTGGAAAAACCTTAGAAATCCACGCGGGAAAGCAAAGATCTGCCGCCCCTGTCCCATAGAGCATCTCCGGGGGCGCGGGGCAGAGCACAGACGGTTCCAGCCGGGGGTTCACCCTCAGCGCGGCCCGGGGGGCGCGGGCACCGATCTCTCCTTAGGGGAAAGCGGTCGGTGGGCGCGGGGAGGAGCCGGGGCCGCACGTGGGCCGGGGGGGCCGCGCCGGCCGGGCCGTGCCGGGGGCGGGGAGCGAGCGGGGGCCGGGCCGTGCCGGGGCGGGCCGTGCCAGGGCGCCTGCGCCGGCGGCGCGGAGCGCGGCGGAGCGGGACGGACCGAACTGGAACAAAACAAACGGCGCTTTGTACCGCCCGAAAGGCTCCGCGCCCCGCGCAGCGCCCGCGGAGAGGGGGCGGCAACACCGCGCGCCTGCCGGATTTGCTTTTTCAGCGCTTTAAAATTATTTTTAATTTTATTTAATTTTTTTTTCTTGATAAGAGGGGAGAAGGGACGGCGCGGAGGGGCGGGCGGGAGGCGGTGCGCGCCCTCCGCGGGCGCGGGGCCGTGCGGGCGGTGATGGCCTGAGCGGGCGGCGGGTCCGCGCCCCCTGCGCACCTGCCGAGCGCGCTCCGCGGGCGCGGAGGGACGCGCAGCGCCATGTCGCGGGTGGTGCAGAAGAAGAACCACTGGTCCGGCCGGGTGCGGCAGTGCGCGCTGACCCGCGGGCCCGGCGGGCAGCTGGGCTTCGCGCTGCTCGGCGGCGCGGAGCACGGCGAGTTCCCGTACGCGGGCGCGGCGGCGGGGGACGGCGAGGCGGCGCTGAGCGAGGGCGAGCTGCTGCTGGAGGTGCAGGGGGTCCGCGTGTCGGGGCTGCCGCGCTACGACGTGCTGGAAGTGATCCGGAGCTGCAAGGACCCCATCGTGGTGAAAGCCGTCCGACAAGGTGCGAGGGGAACGCGGCGGGACGGGGGGAACTCGCTCCGCGCTCCCCGCGGGGCTGCGGGGCCGGGTGGCCACGGGCGAGCGCGGTGCCGGGGCTGGAGAACATCAGCCCTGCGGCTGGGGGCCCGACAGAGGCAGCCACGCGTGTGCGTACCTTCGGCGAGGGCACTGGTGATGCGCGGGCACCTCCTGGTCCGGAGCCGGCTGCAGCCGCCCCGCAGTCCCTGCCTTGCGCTAAGCGCAGCGAGCAATTGCGTGAGACTTTCCCAAAGGCACCGCGGAGCCGCCAGCGCTCCCTGCGGGGAGCCCGCGCTTGTCCCGGGCAGCTCGGTGTCCGGCTGACCCTCGGAGAGGCTGAGGGAGCTTCACTGCTGGGGGAATGGGGAGGGATCCCCTCCTCCAGCAGCTGAGCATCCTTTGGAGCTGCTGAGTGATGAGTGGAGTCTAGTTCTGAAAGTGCAGCGTGTGTTTGCCGGCTGCCAGCGTGGGAAGAAAAAGCTTGGGCTCTCCTGCATCTTCCTTCTCTGGCTGAAAGTCAGCATGGATTTACCTTTCTTCCCCCTGGTTTGCCCTAGGTGAGGGCGCATCCGTGCTGCCAGCCCTGCAGCGCACAGGTGAAGGAACAGACAGGTAGCTCTGCTGTTTGGCTGAGGAAGAGGATAGGAACAGTCCTCCCATGCCGGATTAAAAAGATGCCACTTCACATCCGTGTACACTCCACAGTCGCTCAACAGGTTAGCTAACAGGCCTGGCTGATGGGCTTGTGATTTCCCGGACAGGACTTGAATTTAGTGCCAAGGAGCTGTTGGTGCTGCCGCAGCCGCCGAGGCTGGCTGGACGGGCAGGAGGAGCAGCACTGCAGCTGGACAGCCGGAGGTGTGAGAGGCGGAGGAGCTCCCCGAGGTCAGCTCCAAGTGCAGGAAGGAAGGGAAGTTTTCTTCGTGTTGCCCCAGAGATTCCTTAGGGGAAGGTTTATTTGTCATCCAGACGTGAGCATCCTAACGGTGGGGGTTTCGCTCTGGCTTGTGGTGCGAGGGTTTTTTCCCTGTACTTGGTTCAACCCAGCTGGTAGCTGCAGAGAGCATTTCTGGCCAGCTGGCAGGACTGTCACCTGAAGTCTTGTCCCTGGGCTTGCTGATGAGCTGAGATGAAGGGCTGCAGGCACTTGTTTCATCCTTGGGAGCTCTGGAGCCGGAGCAGATGCCAGCGATGGTGTGGAGAGGAGCTGGGCCTGTGCCCTGAGCCACCACAGCTCAGTGACTTGTTAGTCCCTTCCAGAACTCAGTAGCAATATTCCAGCAAACACTGTCAAACTCCCAAAATACCCAGATTTTTGTTAAACAAATGCCTGTTTTCCCTGCTGCCTTCACTTCATTGGGAAGTGGTGAGGGAAACTCAGCCTCCTGATTTCCCTGCCCAAGTGGGAGGGGGAGAAAAGCATGAAGAAAAGTATGAGGAAATTAAGCAGAGGGTTTTTTTACATACTGATTGTTTTAGCAGAAGTATTAAAATGCAGCTTGTGGTGTTGCAATGTGATCGGTGTTGGTGGGTGAAGGAAGGTGTGTATAAAACCCTGCCCAACCAAACAATTTGTGATCAAACTTCTTGTTGTTTTGGAAACATGAATTAGTATAAATAAAACATGTCCTGGGAATAAACTGCACATGACAGGACTTGGTGGTAAATGTGTCTCAGCTCCAGGATATGGTCAAAAGAAAGGGCAGAGAGCTGAGTTTTAGCGTGTGGGTTTGGTTTACCTGGAAAGTGGGAGAAAAGGGTTCAAAACTCATCTGTGAGTCAGGGCAGGCACTTAAACCTTGGACTGTTCCCATCCAGAGCTGAGAACCAAGCCCTTGGTTACTGTGGGGTTATAGTTTCTTCTTTTTTTTTTTTTCTTTCTCCATATTTTTAAGAAATGCTTTATTAGCCAAGAATGTGGAATAGAAATAAATATTCGGTTGTTAAATCACTAAATATTTTTGTGGTCTGCAAAGCCTGTCAATGGTAGCCTGGCATCTGCACACTGCTCTTTTCAAAGCACAGCTCTCCCTCATGTATCAGAATCAGAAGCATGAAAGGAGAGTATTTTAATTAAAGTTCATTACTTCTGTGTTGATTAAAGATCTGATTATAGGAATGGCAACTGTCATTCAACTGGAAAAGTGTGGCACTAGAGCAGACAGCCGAGGAGTGTGCAGATAAGACTGTAAACATGTTTTTACATAGTTACCCAGATTTTTTTTTAACATAATAACTTCTTACAAAGTTACCCAGATTTTTCTCCTCCTCACAGTTCGTAGTTTCTAAATGATTGGTGCTGAAGCGCTGGGGCAATATTAGTCTGGAAATGTATACATTTGATTGCCAGTCTGTTTTGTATGACATTTACAAGGCTGGAAAAACAGGAAATTTACTATAAGTCAGTCATCTGCAAGCATGAGCGGGAAAATAACGGATCTGACCTTGCCCTTGGTGAAAGGGATGAGGATGGAAATGTAGGTGGGACAGGCTGTGCATGAGCTTTGTCATTCGACCAGAGTTTGGAAACTTACAGGTTTGCTTGCAATGTTTTGGGTTTTTTTCCTTGTTTTTGTGAGTGGTAAGTTTGAAAAATACATGCAAAAAGGAGGAGCCTCTATGAAATCTCTTAATGGAAATTAATTGATATTTAATATTGGTCATATGGGATTTTTTGGTCCTTTGCTTACCTTGGGAGGAAGAGTGAAGAAGGCTAAATGGAGCTTTCTCTTTCTTTTCCCCTTAGTCCCCTTTTTTGCTATGACATTTGAGAATAAAGCTGTGCCATTGTAGTTGCCTGTTTTGGGGGAGAGAGAGGAAGAATCTTGCTGCCATGTATCTTAGTAACTTTCAGAACTGTCAAATGTGTGAAAAAGCCTCAGTTAACATGTAGTGCTTTTATGACTGATTGTTTTCCATCTTACATCTGTGCCTAAGTTCTGATGAAATTGGCAATTAACTGCTGTGGAGTTAATAAATGTATTTTTATTATTACTTGGTCACAGAGTATGGAATTAATAGATTGAATTATAGGAGCAGTGGTCACATATTCTAATGTAAAGCTGGCATTGCCTTCACATAGTGATTTCCCAGCTGTACTGTGAATGTTGTAGCTTCCTTGAATGCATTTCACATTTGTCAAAATAGCTCAGTTTGATAAATTGATAATTGATTTCATTGGATAATCAGTTATAAAGCCAGGCACACCATTTCTTCTCATGGATCTTGGTTAACAGAGTCCAGCATAAAGGGAGAGAAGTTTGTTGTGCCATCCTCCAAAAGAGAAGAATTAAGATTGTATCTGTAAAAGATAGACCATGTTTTATTTGAGACAGGGTGTCTGAGTTTTAATTCTCCCTCAGTGAGAGATTTCCAGGTTTTTCTGCTCCCTGGTTCGATGACCTGTGCCAAACCACACCAAGCCAGATGCTTGGTATGGGAAACTGTCAAAGTTAATATGCTTGTAAATTAAATTGGTTTTTCAGTTCTCATTTCAACGCTTTGCTTCCCTAAAAAAGTCTCAGAATCCCAAGCTCCTAATGACCTATTGCTCTGAAACCAGGAGGTGCAGAGAGCAGTTTGTGCAATTCATAATTTTGATAGGACTTTGCAGCTGGGATGATCCCACGGTAGGGAGGAGTTTTGTGCTTGTGGGGTTTTTTTAGCCCTGTACAGGGCAGACAGGAGCAGGCATGATCCCAAGCAGAAACAGTCACTGTTTACCCAGTGCTATGGGCTGCATTTGTTTCTTTTCAAACATTAACTTGACCCTAAGATAAATCCTGAAATACAGTGCAGTGACTCAATGCTTCAATGTCAGGCTGGCATCTGCTGCACATGAGATGTTAAACTCAGTTACATAAATTCATGTGAACAAAACCAGCCTCTTCCAAAAAGTTTCCATGGGCTGGTATTTAAGTATTTTCCTTTTATTTTCCTGAGAGAGCTTGTGAGACAATTTCTGTTTGTTATTTTGGCATTTTTTGGTAAAACATTTATTAAAAAAAAGAAGGAAGAGTTGATGCATCTGTAGATTGCTGTGTGTTTGGTGGTTTAGCACACACAGGGGAGCAGAGTGTCACCTTGTGAGTGGTGATGCTGAGCATCCCACGCTCAGTGCCCAAGCCTGGCTCTGCAGAATCCCAGCACTGAGTGTGGAGCAGGGCTTGGGCTGATGTGCTGGGCCAGGGAAGGGAGAGGCTGTTTAGAGAGTGAGCTCCTGCTCTTCCCAGTTTACCTCTGCAGCATCACACACGAGCTCCAGAAAGTGTTTTCCTCCTGTCTCTGCTAGCTCAGTGCCAGTGAATTCTCTCAGTCATTTTTCCATCTGACCCAAATTCTTTTTGGACCCAGGTGGATTTCAAGTGGAGAGAAAGAAGTGTTGCCATCTGAAAACCTCAGAGATGTTCTTGTATTCTTGATTTATGAAGCCTGTTTTCAGCTCTGACAACTGGAGTAGTTGTGAACGAAATGTAAAATTAAAAAAGGCAGAATCTCTTCTTCTCTCACTGGGAGCATATTTTGCTACAAATCAGCAGTCTTATTTCTTTAAAGAAGTACTGCACTTAGTAGTCATGAAATGTGTATATCTTGTATTAAAATACTGCCTTGAGCAAGACCTTATCTTTACTGTGCCTGGATTTACAGTGCAGAGCTTGCCAGCATTTAGAAGTTGATCCTGCTTGTGGCAGAGCAGTCATCCATCCTCTCCAGCCACGGAGCAGCACCCCAGAGATGGGCAGGAGAGCCCAGGAGCCACATCGTGCCTGTTATAAAAATTTCCAGCAGTTAATGTGATACTTCTCACAGGCATGAAAGGGGGCTATGCTTCCCACAATAAAGTTAATCTTTCCACCCATTGAGATGGGACTCCTGGCTCCCTCTTTATGGCCAGTCAGATCACAGAGCAATTAAATCACAATTAGGGTCTAATTATGAGCAGTCATTCAACACCACTGCAAAATAAGATGTTAACACCATCCTGCATGTTGTTCCGTGTTTTTAAGACCGAGTTACAACTCCTGCATGAGTGAATTATTGACCTGCTATCATGAAATTTAAGATTCATCTTCCATGTTAGAAATGTAAGAATTTTGGGTTTTTTTAACAGGTTTGAAAACCAAGCCAGCAGTAGCTCCTTGCATTCCTGGGTTTGGCATTGTCATTTTCTCCTGGTTCAGCTCAGGCTGTGATCATTCATGCCTCTCTTCTGGCTGTTGCTGTATCTCTTGATCTGATGCCTGAGAAACACCCTTGCTCCTTTGGCAGTGTGTGCGTGCACAGGGAAACATTTGCCCCAGGGCAGCTGCATTGAGGTGCAAAGATATTCAGAGCAGCGCTTTAGTGGCTGTGCAGAACTGATGATTTGAGCCCTCTCTCATTAGATTTCAGCCTGGCTCAGTTTGAAGTAATGTGGAAGCTGAGAAGATGCTGCTGCCTCAAGGGCTTTTTTCTATTGCATTAGCAGGGTCTGGGCTGTGGGCAAGGACGGGATCCTTGGGACCTCTCCTGAGGTTTTTAAAAATAATTGGCCAAGCTTTTTATTTGCATTCCTTTGCTTAGTTCCAGACACGAGCTATGCCTGCTAGTTATTTCAGGTGTTTGTATTTTTCTTTTTTCACACTTCCTCTGACTTTGACTGGAACTTGTAAATCAAAGCATTTGGTTTTGATCTTTGTGTGCTGCAAGTGACTTACGTTTCTTGGTGAAAAGCACAGAGTCGTGGTTCTCTAAGAGCAAGTGCCATGAATTTATAGAAGCACCGTGAAGAATTTGAGGCAGAATGTTAGCTGAATGTGTAGGGATCCTTGCTGTGAGCACTCAGTGGTACTTGGAGGGCTGATACTCAAATTCTGCATTGTCTGAGCTCCTTCCAGCTCCCTGTCCCAATTCCTGCAGCAGCAAAATGCAGATCCTCCTGGTCATATTTCTCCAGAGTTTTTCTCCACCTCAGCTGTGGAAAATATTTATTTTTTCCTTTTAGAAAGCGAATATGAAGTGACCTTTTTGCACCAAGGGCACGGGGCTGGGTCACTCCCCTGTGATCTCTGGAGATCCTCTCTGCTCCTTGCCTGTCACCGGGGGCATCTCCTGCAGGATGGGGACAGCAGCAGCTCCTGAGTGACAGCGCTGCTGAGCCTGCAGGAGCAGAAACACCATTTTCACCACTGGCATCATTTCTCTGTCTCTCTGGACACTTGAATGTTTGTTTGCTCAGTCTGTGGTTTGGTCTGTGCCTCAGTGTGGCTGTGCTGTGACAGGCAGGGACTCAGAGCTGGCAGCACAGGAGACCCACAGCATCAGATGGATGAAGGTTGGGGCTTCCTGCAAGGATCTGGTGTTGGGAAACACACATAAACCTAGGCTGTCATCCAGATTTTGTTATCTGCTGATCTGAGAGAGAGCTGTGGAAGAGGCTGCTGCTTCCAGAGCAGTTTGGCAGCTTTTGCATTGCACTGGTATGCTGGCAGATTGGGATGTTTATTTTTTCCCCCTTTTATTGTAATTTTTTGCTTTTCCTTCTGAACCAAATAGGTGGGCCAGCATCTCTCTTGGCCCTTCAGGAGCAGTGTGGCTCAGGGTAAATGGGACATTTTTGTTGAGATCCACCCTTCAGTTTCCAAAGGTCACACACTCCATCCACGCTTCCTCCTGTGACATTTTAAATGGTTTCCAGAACTATTTCACTGCTACAAGCAGGAATGATGGCATCATGATTCTGACTCTGGCATAATTCTGTGTTACTAATATTATTTTATTTTAATATTGTTTATTTTGTTTTTGTAATATTATTTAAACCTTTTTTAGTAATATTATTTTAGTAATATTTAATTACTAATTAAATTACTAATTTTTAGCAATATTATTTAAGCCTAATTGTTTGTTTTGTGTTAATAATATTATTTTATTTTAATATTGTTTATTTTGTCTTTGTAGTACTATTTAAACATTTTTAGTAGTTTTATTTTATAATTTTATAAAATTTTATAATAATATTTAATTACTAATTAAATTACTAATTTTTAGTAATATTATTTAAGCCTAATTGTTTGTTTTTGTGTTAGTAATATTATTTAAACCTGCAGATTTTTTTTTTTTTTTTTAATCTGCCTCTAGTAGACCTTGGAGAAACAAAACAGTTTTTCCTTCAGGTCCTGATGTTTTGGATTACATTTTTACACACTTCATTTTTGGCTAAAGACAGTTTCAGTCTTTATGGTTGTGAGGGTTTGTGTGGTAACTTAAAAGAAAAATAAGGTTTTAAAAATATTTATTGAATTTCATTAACTGTCCCTTATTAGACTAAACAAAATACTTACTACACGGTGTGAAAATAATGCAAAGTGCCCTGTCTTCGTAATGGAACAGGAAATCAAAACAAACAAAGCCTTTGGGATGACTTGCAAAGTGGAACAGATGCCCTTACAATTGCAAGGCATTTGAATAAGGAATCAGTTTTGCATGGTTTGCTAATCCCTCAGTAAAGAGTTCATTGTCTTGGATTACACATCTGTAATTTTGGAGCCCTCAAGTCAGTGTCTCAGGACAATTAGAGTGGGAAGAGACTGACTTCTTTCTTCATATCCTTAATCTCTGGCTTGTTTTTTAAGAGGAAAACCTCAACTCTGGGTTTTTCATTTAGTTATTAACAAAAAGCCTTTGAAAAAGAAGCTGCCTGAAATCCAGCTACTCCCTCAACACAAACAGAGCTGGGCAGATATTGTGTGCTTTAAAAAAACCCCAACTTTGATGTTCAACCTGTCTTATTCCAGTGGTACAAATCCTGCACCAAGTGGGTGTCAGACCAAGCTGATGACAGACTCAGATGTCTCAGAGGCTTTTGGATGAATAAGAAAGTTCCCAAACAGGCTGAACTGGGCAGGTGGGGACCTGGGCTGCAGAATAACTGCAAAATGGCTTTTCTTCAAAATCGCAGGAACATGCCCATCCTCCTCCTTTCCCAAAGGCTCAGCCACAGCTCCCAATTAGCAATTTAAAGGCAGGGGTACAGGTGGAGGTTCCTGAGCCTTGGAGCAATTCCCTGCAGCCCTGTGGGAAGCCAGGGGTGGCTGGAGCAGAGGTGGAGAGAGCAGCAGGAGATACACAAATGATACCGAAACTTTGGGCTGGGGGAGAGTTCCCTGTTCTCTAGTGGAGTTGTTCATGCTGAGGCTGTCTCTAAAAACAACATCTGAGTGTTTTCTGCAGGACCAGCTTGTGACAATCCCACAGCAGTCCATCATCTTGTTCTGGCCCTTACAGGAGAGCTGGAGAGGGACTTCTTACAAAGGTGGGCAGTGATAAGATAAGGGGGAATGACTTCAGTGCCCCTGGAGAAGGGCAGGGTTAGGTAAGACACAAAGAAATTCTTTGCTGAGTGGGTGAGGGTGGGAAGGCCCTGGCACAGGGTGCCCAGAGAAGTGTGGCTGCCCCTGGATCCCTGGCAGTGCCCAAGGCCAGGTTGGATGGGGTTTGGAGCAGCCTGGGACAGTGGGAGGTGTCCCTGCCATGAATGATCTTTAGGGTCCCTTCCAACAGAAACCATTCTGTGACTCTGTGGTGCAGCTTTGCTGTTGAATATTCTGTTAGGATGCGGTGCCTACAACATCTCCTGCTGCCCCAGGACATTGTGTGGCTCCCCTGTGTGGCACAGGGACAGTGGGGGACATGTGGCAGAGCACAGCCGTGGGGAAACTGATCCCAGGGAGCTGGGGGTGATAAATCTGCAGCTTGGCTGAATTTGGGGACACTGCTGTCTCCAAGCTGAGTCTCCTCTTTGCAGTGCTGCTGCCTGGGGGACAGCACTGAAGACAGGACACCTGATGGGGCTTTGGCAGCCACTGGTCCAGCCCAGGCTTTGTTCTCTCCCTGTCCTGTGGGCAGAAGAGGGGTTGGTCTGGTGCAAAACAAAGAATCATGTTCTTCTATTTTCCCTGGAATGCATTTTTCCTTAAACAATGAAGTGACTAATGTAGAATATCTTCTCCATGGGCTCTGGTGGTGGTTTGGAGGAGCAGCAATAGCCTGACTGCCATGGGCAAGCCCAGAGGTTCTGCTGGCTGCTCAGCAGGGACTCTGAGGATCACAGAATCTGCTGTTTCTGTATAAAATCAGTGAGTTGTTTACTTAGTGGGAGGGGATGGCTTGCTTTGTTGCTGTTAGATTGTCTTTGCTGGTACCCCAGCAAACGCTGTGTGTTTGTTTGATGTGCAAATAGCAAACTTGCTTAGCAATGGTATACAGTGTTTTGTTAACTTGTGTGTAGCCTGTGTGCACTGTGGGGTCCTCCCTGTCACCTACTGCCTGCTTTTATTAATCAGACTGGTTCCAAGTGGAGATCTGAGCTGACAAATGCTTTTATACATGTCCTGTAGCTTTCCTTCTATTTTTTTTTTTTTTAATCAAGAGGTATGGGCATGCTGAGATTGTTCCCTCAATCTCATGTGGAGCCATTTTTGTCTGGACTAAGCTCCAGTCTGTAAATCCCTCCTGGTGCAGGGAGCTTTGTTTGCTCCAGGTGGAGTGAGGCAATTAAACCCCCACTGTCTGTCTCTGGCTGTCTGTGGGAGGTGTGGAGCTGCTCTGGGCAAAATCCAGATGGGCACTGAGGATATCAGGGCTGTGCTGGTCCAAGGGTTGGCTGCTCAGTGAGGTTACATACAGAGGAAAATTTTATATCCACACACAGCCTGTGCAAGAGGTGGAGCTTGTGAAAGTATTGTGTCACCCATCAAAATAGTTTGAATTCTTTGGTGAGACTCTGAGAATATGTGATGGTGTGTATTTATGAGTATAAATATATTTAACTTTTTCACTTTTCACTTTTTCACTTTAGCATCCCTTTTGTCAAATGCTGCTTCAGTGAAAAGCTCCAGAATGTCCTTTTCTTCACTCTTAATTTTCCTTTAAAATGGAAACTAATCCCATGATTTCAGCAGCTCAGGTTGCTGAACAGCCAGTGCCATGGGTTTCACCATGAGTGCTAAAATTCATTGTTGGCACAGCTATTTGGAAGGTAAATAGGAAGAGCATGAAACCACCTCTATTCTGGCTGAGAACAGTTCCCGTGCCCATTATCTCATCACGAGATGCAGGAGCAGCCTCTGCTCCTGTAGAAACATTGAAAATCATTATTGTGGTGATGCTGTGGTGAAACTGTTTCAGTGATCCTTGTCCTGTAAATCATCTGCAGGAACAAGCTGGTTTTGAGGGATGGTTTTGAGAGATGTTTGCTCATGAGACCTCAGTGGCTTTCAGGTTAGGTGATGCAGCTGCTGAAGAAGATCCAGATTCCTTTTCCTGACCCACACTAGGGGCAGGTGCTACCCAGACCTTAGTCTGGCCCCTGTGAGTCATTCTGAGTGTGCAGGAGGGAATTCCAGAGTTCAGCTGTAAACTGCACCTCGGAAAGGTGCCCAGTTTCACTGTGCACAGCGGCCTCTGGCACGTTCAAGGCCATAAAATGGCATTTAGCTCCCTCATTCCAGGGGCAGGGGGCAGTTACACTTTAACACGGGGTCACTCCTTTGTGAGGGTGGGAAATGTGGTGAATACCTGGATGCAGGATGTCAGTTTGTCAGCAATGATGAGTTTGGGGTTCTCTTGTGCCAGGCAGGGCATGGACCTGAGAGTTGTCCTTGCCTGGGTGTTTACAGGAGAAAAATGAGGGCTATGGAGAGCTCAGTGATGAGTGGGGCACAAAGGCTGTGGCTGAGTTGGGGTGTTAGTGACAAGGACATGGACCCACAAATCTTGGCTCCTTTTTGCTGTGCTTGGGGCTCTGCTGCTTCCCAGATCCTCATTAAAACAGGGGAAAAGGGTGAATTGCCTAAGCTGGAACAGCTCCCTTGTTGTATTTCCAGGTTGTCCTGCTCAGGTGGAGCTTTGCCACAACAGTGTTTCCGTAAAATGCCCTATAGATTGTTTTCTTTTTTTTTTTTTTTTTTTTTTTTTAATTTGTGCTTATAAAACCTGTAAAAGGCTGAAATTTTTATCTGCAAAAGAGATGGATTAGGCACTAGCCAAGGCTACTTTTCCATTTATTTTTGTTTTCTGTTGCCAGTTTTCCAGTTGTATTAGCTGATGCTAGAAATACCCACGTATCAGTTTTTCCAGGAGCTAAACACAAAGAGGTTTTTTTACACAGTTCTAAGCTGGGACAGGATATCTTGGTCATATTGCAGGCTGGCAAATTGGGATGTGCTGAAGTTGTTGCACATGAGAAAAGCCCCAGTAAAAATGAGAGTGCTTAAATTTAAGCATGTGCTAACGTAACACATTGCAGAGGGCTTTTTGTATCTTGTCTGTAAAAGGTGCTGTAATCAGCACTGAGGCTTGCCTAAACCAGTGTGGAAATTGCTGTTTGCCTAAAAAGCCGGGCAAGTTGTCACAATCCCAACATTAAAAGGCTGCAGAGGATTAACCAAAACCTATTTCCAATTGATTTAGTGCAGCTGATGTGCAGCTCAGCTGTGTCCTGCTGAGTCCCCACACCAAGTGGGTGAGCTGGCACTGCATCCTGCTGTGGTGGCTCTGCCTGCTGTCCCCTGGGGGATGCTGAGGAAACAAGGGAGCCCTGGCTCACAGCTCTTGGGTGTTGTGCTGCTGGAATGGCTCCCAAGGTATTAAAAAATCTTTTAAAAGTATTTTTTTCCCAGCCCCACGCTTGAAGAAGAAGTTGAGATTCCTCAGGTCTGGTTTTCAAGGTTGTTTATTTGCTCTTATCTAATACATTCTTTCTCTGACCTGCTGAGATCTGTCCAGCAGGTTGGGTTGAGGCACAGCGACAGCCCTTGGGATGGTGTTACCTTTTTATACTAAGGACTACATATACTTTATGTACAATAATTTTCCAGTACCTATCACCTAACTTAGACAGTCTGTCTCTACCCTAAACCAATCCAAAAGTGCCACCATCCCAGCAGAAGATGAAGGACAAGAAGAAGAAGGAGAAGGACAGGACATGCCTAGATTCCTCCATCTTGCCTCTTGAACCCCCACTCTAAATCCCCAAAATTCTACTTTTCCACCCTGTGATAAATTCGCTGTCATTCTACTCAAACCTTGTGGCTTGTAAATCTTCACACAAAGTTGGGTTAAATAGAAGGCACAGGTGTCTTTGACCCTGTGCCAAGATCTCTGAGCCCCTTGCCAGGGTCTGGAGTCCTCCAGGGCAGCCAGAGGAATGTCCGGGGTTCTGACACCCAGGCTGGCTCCTCACAGTTTGCTTTTATTTGCTGTATCCTTCTCACAGGTTGCTTTTACTCTCTGTGTCCTTCTCCCCCTGGGCAGAGGCTGCTGGATCCGTGGCTGCCCGGATGGGATCTCACCCCTGGCAGGGAGCACCACAAGCATTTTTCCATGGTTCTCTTGAGTTGGCAGGGAAGGTTCCATCAGCTGCCTGGTTGTTGGAGCCTGGCTCAGGATGTGCTGGATACAATAATTCCTTGGTGGATTTCTGACAGAAGAGCGTTTCTGCTGCCTGCAGCACCTCCTGCCCTCCAGGCCCTGGGTGTGTGCTCAGCAGGAAGGTTCAAAACTTTCTTTCAAAAAGCTAGGGACTTTTTTAACAGGCTTAATTAAAGCTGGTGTTCCTCTTTTCCTGTATTTGTTGCAGGTGGAGGTAGATTTTACAAATAACAAGTGACTTTTGATGCTGTTCTGCTGTGGCTACTCCATTTTTGTGAACCTCAAGCATCTTCCAGCAACCTGTGGGCTTTGTCAAGCAGAGCCTGCTCCTCCCTGAGCTCTGGCTGAGGAAAGGCTTCCCATTACCAACTGATAAACAAAACTTCATCAAGGCCTCCAGAGGACAGAGCTTTCAAGTACTGGGACACAGCAGCAGCACTGCTGAATGCTGAGAGCTGTGTGAACAGTGGCAGGAACAGCAGTGAATATTTATTGTGTGCTTATTTCTCCTCAGAGTCCCTGATGTAGAAGAGATTTCAGCATTATGGTCCGTTGTGGTGGATCACGTTCAGAGGACTTTTTGCCATAAAAACATTGTTTCTAGCTCAGGTGTAGCTAAAAGGTGCTCTCAGCCTCAGTTCTCCTTCAGCTGGTGTTGCACATTGATGCCTTGTTGTACCCAGGTGAGCTTTAATTTGTAACATTTACAGGAAATGTGGCTGAAGCTTCCCCCTCTTGGAGGTAAAGATGCAATATTTGCATTTCTTAGCACTTGGTCACATCACTGCCTTGGAATCAAGTTTAAAAAATGACAGAATGGTAAATGCATTGTTTTCCCCTTCTCTCAACTCTGCATTTCCTCTGCACTGGTCAAATCAAACAGCAGTGACATTTCAAAGTCTTCCTGAATGGCAGAATTAGAAATTCTCCTTTTCTGAGGAGTCTGTGGGAGGAGGTTTGAACATTGCATGCGGCCGTTCCGGTAGGAAGTTGTTTGACTTGTCGAAATCTCTCTTTTACTGCACAACCTCGATTGGAAATGACAAATTGCTTAAAGCAGTTTCCATGTTAGACTTTAAAAAATTCAGTTTCTTTCCACTCAGAACACGTGGAAAGCATTTGTGCACTTGCCTGACTCTGTCTCTGTCCTAAGGCTCACACTCTGGCTTTGGACTTCATGTAATTTTCACATGCAGCTGCTCGGGTTTGTTTCCCTCAGCTTTCTATGGAATGGGATTTTCTCCTGCCTCATCTTAGCTGTGAAAACTCAAATATCTGCCTGGTTCAGACTTTGGGGACCATGGAATGAGCACAGGAGAGACACTCCAAAGTCTGTGCTTTTTAGAAGTGATGTTCAGAGCATTATAAAATCCATAATTTAAGCAGGAGAGTCTGGATCCACAGCCAAGTTGCTGTAATGTCCTTTAAAGAGCGTTGAGCGGTGTTAATGCTTCACAAAATGACAAAGCATCTTTTGCTTAAACATCCTCAACTCCTTCTCCGTAGCTGTCACTGTAGCAAAGGACATTTGTGGCAGGTAACAGATACTGAGCCAGGCAGTTGGCTGTAACTGCTGTAAAAATAAAAATTGCTCAGTTGAAAAGGATTTTTCTCTCTCTCTTTTTTTTAAAAAAGAAATATTTCAAGCTGTCATTGTGCTCAGGTGTCCCTGCAGAGAGCAGCACTCTGTGTAGTGTGCATCCCATGAGGATGCATTGCCAGTCCTTGCATTTGGGCTTGTGAAGGGAGAGAGGGTGCAGAAGAGAAGTGGGTCCCCTCAGCAGTGCTCAGTAAATGGCAGGCTCCAGAAATAAAGTGGAAATTATATTTCTGCAGACTTGACAGGCTGGGAGATGGGGCTTTCTGCGCTCTTCCTTTTGCCTGGAGTGAGTTGCAGCAGCGTATGAATTTGCAGAGCTGTTTTTGGTGGCTCTGATGCAGTTCCCGTGGATGGAGCTTGGTCCTTCCCCGGGGCCACGAGCAGAAGGTCGTGTGTGTGTGTCTCTGTGTGTGTGTGTGTGTGTTTTGTGTGTGTCTGTGTGTCTCTGTGTGTGTGTCTGTGTGTCTCTGTGTGTGTGTGTGTTTTGTGTGTCTCTGTGTGTGTGTGTGTGTCTGTGTGTGTGTGTGTTTTGTGTGTATCTGTGTGTGTGTGTGTATGTGTGTGTGTGTGTTTTGTGTGTGTCTGTGTGTCTGTGTGTGTGTGTGTTTTGTGTGTCTCTGTGTGTGTGTGTGTGTGTGTGTGTGTGTTTTGTGTGTATCTGTGTGTGTGTGTGTATGTGTGTGTGTGTGTTTTGTGTGTGTCTGTGTGTCTCTGTGTGTGTGTCTGTGTGTTTTGTGTGTGTGTATTTTGTGTGTATCTCTGTGTGTGTGTGTCTGTGTGTGTGTGTGTCTCTGTGTGTGTCTGTGTGTGTCTGTGTGTCCCCTGGTGTCCCCTGGGCTGGAGGGCAGGTCCAGGGCTGCACCCAGCTCTGTGCAGCTGAGGGCACAAGCTGCTCCTGTCTGGCTGGGAAGGTGCCTTGCCTCAAATGGCATCAGATGGAAAGAGGCTGGCACTGCCCCATTGCTGTGCTTGAGACAGCCCCCTTGCTCAAGAGGGATGGTTACCGAGTTAGACAGCAGTCAGGAGGGGATCTGAGGACAATCCAGATGCTTTTTCTATAACTCCCAGGCATGTCACATCCTGGCATTTCTATTTTTACCCACTTTTCCTCCAATACTTTCTTTTATCTGTTATGATTCCTTCAGTTTTGGCAGGTTTGGGCTGATGTAATATTTTAACTTTCTTTTTGTAGCTATGCCTTTCTTTGCCATTTAACGTTTTGCTCCAGTGTTGTTTTTTCTCGTAGTGGTAGTTTAAATAGTAACAGTTACAAATTTTCTGGGTTCTGTTTTTGTTGTTCCTTTTGTGAGTGGTTTTACAATTACAGTGTTGCTGATGCTGTTTAGTTTGGAGTAGGATGTGTCACAGCAGACTCAGGTGAGCTGTCCTCTCAGCTGCTTTCCTGATGCAAATACTGGTTGATATAATCTGTTTCAGAAGATAGCTTTAGAAACAGGTGCCCTCTAGGAAGAAAAATCCATTCCTGGTGGAGTGTCCAGGTCTCTCTAGGCAGAGGGCAGTTTGTGCCTGCAGGCTGGAGCCTTTATGTACCTTGTTTATGGTGTTTGTTGCCTTTTGTGCAGTATCAGATGCTGCCTTCGGCTCTTTTTGTTATGTGGAGAAATGTCTGATCCATTTCTGAACCCTGCAGAGCTCCCTGATACCAGGCATAAGATATTTTTTTAATAGGCATTAAGCCTGCCTTGCTGGTTGTGTGTGTCTGGCTAATAAAGCCATTGCACCCCAAATACCCTGCAGACACAGATATCTGTTTCAGAACCAGCTTCTTTAGTTATGTAACAGCGTGAGAGCTTTAATCCCTTTCCTCTTGGAAGCAGTCTGGATCCCTTTCTGCTTGTCCAGCAGCCAGCACCATCACCAGCAGGACTGCTGTGTTTCCACAGTTTCATACCCCTGGTTGATAATTAACCCACTCCTTTAATCATGGTGCCATGTTTGCTCTGACCTTTTTTCTTTCCCGCTCTCCAATTGCAATCCAGATTAAACTCAGCCTCTTCCCAGCAAAACACTGGAGTTAATATTCCACCAGAGGTGTGCTGATAAACCCCTTTGTTACCTGGAAAAAACTTAGCTCAGTGTGCACAATTTAATATCTCAGGTCAAAAGAATGCACCAATATGTAGGTGTAAGTGCCTTTAAAATGCGAGCTGAGCTCACAGGTTCAGTTTCCTGATCAGCAGTGTTTGTCATAACTGACATACCAGCGAGGTTTTCTCTTTGAGGGGAGTGTTTGATTTTTAGAGAACACAGACCCACATTCTGTGTGAACTTGCACAAGCTGGGAGTGGGGACGGGCTCTGGCTTTGTTCCCTGTCCCTGACAGGGTGGTGGCTTTCAGAGGGCGGGTGGCACCAGGGTCTGGCTGGGGATGTGTCCTGGGCTCCAGTGGAGAGAGGATGTGTCCAGAGAGCTGCTGCAGCCCACTTGTGGGGCAGGGCTGAGAGAGCAGGGCTCACCCCTCTGCCAACAGGCAAATGCTTCCAGCGTTTTTGGTGCATTCCCAGGTGTGGGCATGGCAAATCACACAGCATTCAAATTAATGAACCCTCATGCAGTTTTAACTAGAATGAAAACTGTTGCAAAACTTATGTACTGAATTACACCAAAGCCTGTTTTACTGGGAAGAGTTGGGTGTTTGTCAAGCCACTGGGGCTTAGCTCCTGCACTGCTCCCCTTTCAAAGATGACATGTTTTGATTTATCTTCCTTTCCCAGAACCTTCTTTCAGCCTTAGAAAAGCAATGCTTATCATCACTGCTGCTGGGAGCCTGTGCAGCAGTTTGAATTACTGCCTTTCCCTTTCTGCTGCCATGTAAGCCGGCATAAATCTGTACATTACACCAATTTACATTTGGTGGGATTTGTCCTGACACGTCCAAAGCTTCTGACTCTTGATTCCTTGTATGAGCAACTCCTTTAATATGGAGCCCTGGGGACAAGACCCAATTTAAAATAGAGTTGTGCAGGTAAAAGCAGGAAGGCATGGACTGTTCTCCTGTGGTCTGCAGCTGAACTAAGTGAGGAGTTGAAATCCTGCTCTGCATTTCATCTCCTAAAGGCAGTGCCAGCTTCTGGGCTCAGCAGGACAGAAGCTGCTGGGTGTGGGCACCCAGGATCTCACAGCAGGAGGAGGCTGAGAACAGCAATTCCTCAGCTGCCTGCAGAATGAATCTGTGTTGCTCTTCTCATATGTATTCCTTTTATTTAGGTTAGCCTTGCTTTTTGAATTAAAATATGTATGCACAAACCACTTCAGGTTCTTGTTGATGTGGGTTTTGGTATTCTTTATGTATTTTTTACCCTGCCTAATGTGCATTTCTCTGTTTGAGGAAAAGGTAGTTTTAAGTAAAGTGCAAACTATAAAACTTCCATTAACTCCATCAAGGGGATAGGATAGCAATGAGCCCCAGCTACCTCTGTGAAATACCTTGGCATGAAGGTTTACTACACTGGCTTTACAAGATTGAAAGCTTTTTGCCCCAGATGAAAGGAAGGCTTTGCTGTAAAACCCTGTTCCTTACTAATCTGGCTGTTCTGAAGTTAGATGCTAACTAACTTGCTGTGTGCTTTGTAAACCTCTAAGGGAGAGCTTGGACATGTGTGAGTAGCTGAGTGATGTATTAAATAAATGAAGCAGGGAAATGTGCCATCATCACTTGATAGAGACTTCTGTCACTTGGGACTGATTTTTCAAAGGATCTAATTTCTAATTCCAATAATGAGATTTTTAAATATGTTCCAAGCCTCTTAAAATCAGTATCTCTAAAGGGCCAGATTTTAAGTGACACCTAAAATATACAGGTTTCTTATGGAGAATGTTATATATATATGCACATAGAAATTCATCCCTATAGAGTTTACAGCTAGAAACTTTTGGGGAAAAAACAGTCTATTGCCAGTTCTGGGCTAACACTTTATTTTTCTTAGATACTTTTGTAATTCTTTTTATGGGTACTGAATTACTTGTGTGACACACCACGTTGCAGACAAGGGCAAAAGTTTAGCAATCTGCTGTGCAGAAGGGCTGATTTCATTGCCAGCTGCTGATTCTGGCTGTGCAGCTCTTGTACCAGCCAATTAAACCACACTCATTACAGCCTTTGTGGTTTGGAAGTGAAGTGTTCCTGCCTTTAACTCGTAGTTTTACAGGATGTTGGTTTAGGCTGGAGGTTTGCAAAGCTTGAAATCTTATATTTTCCTCTGCTGTGTGCTCCAGGGGTAGGGGAGGTGAAGAAGGAGAGCTCCATGGAGAGTGGAGTGGGAAGGTGAGACTGTCTTAGAGCACTGTGAACCTGCAGGCACCTCCTAAAATTTTCATTAAATACCTTGGTATGTGTGTGCCAGGCTGCCACACACAGGAATGGTCTTGGCTGCAGTGTTGGTCCTGGAAAAAAAAAAAGTCCAGTGCTGTAGGAAGTGCTGAGCATCCCTTCCTAAGCAGGTTCCTTCAGCTCCCCAGCCATGGATTTTTGCCTGCCACCCTCGTGGGGAAATCCTGCCCTGCTTGGAGGCCAGTCTGGGAAAGCTGCTGGGCAGAGATGGGCGGAGGCAGGGATGGAGGAGGAATGTGACCCTCTGAGCTGCGACTGGTGACTGAGCTATTTTAAAGTCAAACTTAATTTTTAGCTCTCCATAAACAAATCTCTGTGCCAGCTTCTTGTGTAGCTCTGAAATCGCTTGTGCCTGCTGTGTCTTCTGTGGGTGCCACAGGGAGCAGAGCTGACCTCTCCTTCCCCAAACGCCTCTTGGCTCTCAAGAGAACCTTTGAAGAGGTGTTTTGCAGAGGGATAAACCCTTCAGCTCCTCTGAATGTTGCATGACAGCTTCTTTATCTGCAGGTAAACAGATCTCATGGATTGAGCAGGATGCAGGTTACTGGGAGCTGCTGTCCTTCACCCATCCATCCATGGGACTCCCTTTGTCCCCTGTACTTTCATATTGACCTAGAAATGCGGTGTTTTCCTTGGAAACACCACGTGCAGCATGGGCAGGGAAGCAGCAGGGATCCTGTCCCTCAGGAGGCTCAGTGATGTTTAGTTTCCTTCTGACATTGCTGCCCTGTTGATTTTAACTTGGAGACTTCAGTGAAAACCACACACACTGCTGTGAAAATTCATACTTAGTAACAAGTAAACAAGTGATCCAGCAGTCTGACTGAGTCAGGAAATTCCCTCCAGACCTTGTGGGGAGGAGGAGCTCTGCATTTTTCTTGTCCCTCGTTTATTTTTAGTCTTGCCTCTAACGTTGCTGATAGTGCCATTACAGCCCTGCAGATTAAAGCCCCAGCATGGGGTGGAGTTGAAAGAGCCATGCTGCAAAGCAGTCAAAACCTCCAGGATTTTCCAGCAGTGTCATGCTACAGGCAATTAATTTAGCCCATTATTTGCCTGCCTGGGCACAGCTCAGTGCCACAGTTCTGTGAAAGTCTTTGATTTGCTTGTGCACTTCTTGTCAGAAGCCATGTCTTCAGTGACTCTGTCCCTGTGACTTGAAAGGGATGTGATGCTAATATTTTGGGTGTAACAGCTGTCTTTTTAGGCTTCTTTCTCCCTCAAATATATATTTTGCCTTTGCTCTGAGGGTGTGTTGTGTTTTAGAGTGGAAAGACAAGGGTTTAATCCTGTACAGCTCCCATCACTGATAACCTTGGTCTGAAACTGTCAGTAATCCCCACAGGGTTTGGGTGCCTTGGAGGAGCCAGTTTTGGCAGCAGCACCCATCTGCAAGACCAGATGATTTATCCAAGAGCTCTTGGCATTTCAAGGAGGCCCTTTTCTTGCCATGGCTGGCTGTGTTAGTCTGAGTCAACAGGAGGGTGTTTAAGGAATTGTTGTTGGGTTTTCTGAGTCTTCATTCCCTGCCCTGTTAGTCAAAGCCCTCAGACGCGGCAGAGAATGTTATTTAGGACTGCCTAGAGCTTGAAAACTCTTAGAAACAGCAATTTCTCTGAAGAGCTGGTGTGCAGTCTTGGTTGTATTACATCCATTTCATAGGAAAGTTTTGCCCAAAGGATGAATCTAAGGTCATTTGTCTCCTCCATCCATACCTGGTCTGTGATGAGAGAGGTGATGGAACAGACACAAAGCTCACTGTGCACCTGGGGAAGTGTCACTGATATTTTGGCAGGACAAGACTTGGGGAGCACACAGAGCAGCCCTGACAGTGCAGGACCCAGAAACAGCATCTAAAGCTGGGCTTGGGCTTTGGGCTTTGGCTTTGGGCTTGGCTTGGAGAGCTCTCATCACCAGCAGCCTGTCTCTCTGCTTGCCTGGACAAAGCCCTGTCCTCTGGGAGGGCTGGAATGGGAAGGTGGCTGCTCAGCCCTCTCCAGCACCTCATGGATTTACCTCAAGGCATATCCTCAAACAGTGACTAGGGAGCTGATTGTAGAACAAGGGCCTGGCTGTGCTCAGGTGCAGCTCTGCTGTCCCAAAATCTGTCCCAAATCTGCTGGGCTGTGGAGAAGGAGGTTGGTCTGTCACGGGGAACCTGAAGAACGTGTTTGAAGACAAGATCTGCTGCTTTGCTGTTTGGGGTTTTTGTTGCAGACTTGTGCCAAGCATCTGCAGGCTCTGATCAGCCTCTTTATACCTGAGCAGCTTTAACAAAACCTTTTTGTTTTCAGTTGAACTGGCTGTTGGGTTTGCTTTATTTTTAAACTAAGCAAGATCTCTGGGGGCTGGTGCCAGTGGAAGTCTCTCTGTGATAACATAGAAAGGTTCTCAGTTAAAATGCAGCTGAAAAATAATTTTAAAATACAACAATGTGTGCAGGGGTGGTTACAGAAACTGAGGAGATCTGTTTCTTTACTTGGGAATCTTGGATTAAAATCTGTTGTTACACGACAATCCAAATGACAAGTTTTATTCAGTCTCCATTATTCATGCAGTGAATACCTCTTAGGGCTCCCCATAAATATGTCCTTTTCTAGACTTTCAATGAGTAGGCAAACACTATGTGTTTATACCAAATGCTGGAGGATTTACAAGTAACTACCATGTACTTTGAAGTAACAATATACACAATGTATTGTATATTTTTGTATTTGGCCTATGTTCAATATAAGATTAAATGCACAGGCTTTAAAAAAAAACAAAACCAAAGACTTTCCACTGCTGAAAGCAAAAAGCATGATCTATAATGAGGCTTTACAGTATATAGAATTTTTAAGGGCAATTTTAAATTTCCTTAATATATTTTCCATTTAGAAGCATGTATTTTGCACTTCAAGTAAGATTCTGTTGGTTGCACTTAGCAGCAAACAGCTGGGGATTCTAGTGCCTTAACCACACAGCAGCTGCTAATTAAAAATATATAATTCTACCCTGATTAGCTTATAATGATTATAATCCCCTTAAATTTGATTATTACCACAGCGTGGTAACCTCAGCCATCCCGTTTCATTGTGGGGCCTGGGAGTAACAAAACTAGCAATTTAGAGCTGATATCTGGCTCCTGAAGGATTTCTTCCCAGAGAGCAGCACAGGGGAATAAAGGCACCCTGTTCCTGTGTGGTTTTGGACATGCCTGTTTGGAGTTTGGATTTTTTTGTTCATCTGCAACAGTGCACTTAGTTCTAGGCAGGAGGGAATTTTCTTCAATGCTGCTTTGGCTCTGATCAAATTATTCAGTTTATTCTTGTTTGTTGATCTGAATTTTCTCTTTCCTTCTTTCCTTCTTTCCTTCTTTCCTTCTTTCCTTCTTTCCTTCTTTCCTTCTTTCCTTCTTTCCTTCGTCTTTCCTTCTTTCTTTCTTTTTTTTTGTTTAAACCACCTGGTCAACTTTGCAAAACAAAAAAGCTTTACAAAACATAAAAGTCGTGCTTTCAGCCCTGGGATTGCTTTGCTTTCATCTCGTGCCCATCTGCTTATCCTTTGCCAGTTTTTTCTCAAAATATTTTGTAACTCTCGATATCAGGGAATGGCCTCCTTCTTTCCTCTGCAGCACCTGGGTGACATTGTAGGGCAGAGCAGTAATAAATAACTGCTGCTGGAGAGCAGCTTGGAAACCCTGAGCTCTGGGCAGTTTTTTCCCCTCTTGCTGCAGTCCCAAGACATGAAAAGAGGCTGTGTCAGAAGCCTGTCAGAGAGATGCCCTAATCTGAGAGTGTCAGAGTCACTTAGAGTTCACCTCTGACTTCAGTGTCTGGTATTAATGGAAGAGCTGAAAGGCCAGTTTTAATATATACAGGAGATAACAGAACCTGTCATTAAAAAAAAAATGAAATAACATCTCCCAGAGCACACAGAAGGGACTGCATCAGTGTGTTCATTGGGCAGGGGAAGGCTGGTGCTTGTCCCAAAGGTTTGGACAGCAGAGCTGTGCTGGCCAGTGTGAGCTGAGTTTCTCCCAAGATCTCTGTGTTGGTGGGACAGCCAGATGAGTCTTACTTTTTTTAAAGCCAATTAATTATGATTTATTCTGTATCTTGAATAACAGAGCCTGGATGTCTTACTGTGTAGCTGTTGTACTTCAGACATCAGGGCAAGCCTAGGTACCTCAAACAAGAGATAAAGGAAAGAGGTTGTTTTTTTTTTTCCTTAACATCATTCTGATTATTCCCCTCAGCTTTTTTTAATTGCTTGATTGGCTGTGGTGTTTTGGATTTCTATAAATTCATTTATTGAGATTGACACGAGCATTTTAGCGCTTTTTTTTTTTAAAGTGTACAATTTATGCATGATTTTGATGCCGACATGTTCTCTTCCAGTTTCATTCCACCACATATGGGCATTTGCATACAAATAAAAGGAAATGTCTTCTGTGTGTGTGGATAATTGATAGCCATTCCTTAGGTAAAGTCAGCTAATATAATGCTTGTTAATTTTAGAGCTCTCCTGTGGTTGGCAGGGAACCGAAGGAATCGATCAGGCCCTGAGAGATGCAGTTTCTTGTAGCTCTGAAGGATGATCTGTCTGAGAGTCACGAGTCCACAGTCAACTTCTTCTTGGGTAAAACAGAAAATTTCAGCGATTTCTAACTTTGCTTTCCACTCTGCCTGAGATGTGAGGTGTCTGTGCAGAAACAGAGCAGCAGAGATTTATGGTTCTCCCGGTGAAGAGGCGACGTGCACTGCCGTGACATCTTGTATCTCAGAAGTTAATCACAGCTTTTCTCTGTGTTGCTGGGTTACACTGCTTTGAGAAAAAACAGAAACTGCTATGAACAGTATGAATAGCTGAAACCACAAGTCCCACTGAGATTACAGCCAGCTCCTCCTAAAGGAAACGGATTCAACCACCAACATAGTTTTTCATTAGAGGATTTTTTTTCTGAGCGAACAAAATACCCCTATTGTGGCATAATTGTTTAGTTTTTGGAGATGTAGGCAGAGTTGCAACTACATGACTGGTTGAAATAATAATTCAGCTAGATGAGGGGGGAGGGCACAGAGACATTTGGCTTTTTATTACATTTTGTAGCATGTTGCAGACTAATGCAGAAGGTTTTAATTTTCTTGGTTTCTGTGCATTTTGGCTCTACAAAGGGGGGAAGGAGGAAAGTCTGTCTTACATTTCAGGACAAATCTAAATCTGATGGACAAAAGTTTTTGCTATCTGATTGAAACCTTTTGTTGCTGAGGCTGAGTGACTTTACCAGGCTGGCATGGCTGAAGTGATTTCTGTCTTGGATCCAATGTTTTGAACTGGTAAAATGTATTTATTTGTGGTTAATGGAAAAGTTAATACTTTCATTGTAGCAATATGTAAAAATCAAGCTGAGTTTTAACTGAGGAAAATAAAGTATAGGAAAACCATGTAAGCGAAGTTTGGACCCACAGATGTAGTTTAATGTAAGCAATTTTTGATTTCTGGTACCTTGACCTTTCATACCAGAAACACCCAGAGTTGTACCCAGTTCTTCAAGATGTGCAAAATGATGGTGATATGATAAACCTAATTAAACAGAAGATAGTGAAGTTTACCATATTAATGCTTGTCATCTGAATTTACTTCTGTGTCTTAGCTGGAGGCCCAGAAATTGCTTTGGTCCATTCTTTTCCTGCCCTTGTATTGACCAAGTACATCACTCATCAACAAAAGATGTTGCTGTTTCATCCAGATGGGCTCACCAGAAAGCAACATTTATTTAGGGGTTTAGGAGGTGCAGACAGTTAGGAATTTAAAATTATGATCAAAGAACGGGGGATCTTGAATCTGTGCTTGTTAGTGTGAAGAAAAGACAACAGTTTTCAAAAACTGTTTGAATATCTACCCACTGGAAGCTGGATGATTTAAACAGCATCACTTTGGGATATCTCCATCAGTTTTAATTTTACAAATCGCTGTAGTGTCCCTGTACTGTCCAGGCTAAATGTAGCAACCATACTTGGAAATTTTTAAATACAGGGTTGGCCAGCCTCTGTTTCTTTGTAGACTTTTCTCATGGAATTGTCTGGCTGGTTACACCATGACCACCAAACATCAGACAATGCAAGGAACTTCTTCCCCTTGCCCCACTTGATTTCCATCTCCCTTCCCAAAGGCAGTCCCTTGGAGTGGAGGCTGTGGTTTGCTTGTTTTTTTTCTTCTCTAGGAATTTTGTGAGGAAACTCTTGGACTTACTCATAAAGGCCTTTCTAACATCTGATCTTTGCTAGAAAGTTTTCCAGAGAAAAGCTGTGTACATGTTTGTTCAGAATTCCCTTGGGAATTAGTAACAAATGAGGGAGTAAAATTATTTTGTTGATCTTCTTCAAAAGCTGCTGAGCACCTCATGAGTGCTTCCATGGCCATTGCTGGGTGGCTGTTAAAATGACTGAAAACTGTTGGGCTTAAAAACTGCACTGTGACCCTGCCCATGTTTAGGGGCTCTTTTTATGCAGGCTCTCATCAGATCTTTGGAAAGCCAGTAGCATGCAGTAGGCACTCTGGAAAGTAAAGAATGCCTTTTCATAACTCTGGATTTAAATACTCTCATTTATTTGGTCTTTAATGTTTTGTTAACCATCTAAACCAGTTTAGATTGCAGCTAGAGATTCAGCAGCAAAACCAGATAAACCAGTATGTTTTGCTCCCCTGAACATTTGTTGATAGGAAGATACTCTGAGCACTCCTGTGTGCTCTTGCAGAGAGCTGGGGAGAGGAGCAAGCACGGAGCCCTGGCAAGCCAGTGCAGAAGGTGAAACTCCAAAAGAGGTGGAAAACATCCAGAGGAGACATGTACTTCAAAAAGAGTTTTTTCTAATGAAAATAATCCATCATGAGGAAATGAGAATGTTTGAGGCTCATTCAGCGAGTGGGAATACAGTTTGAGAAACTGATACAAGTAAACTCTGAATTGAAAGGGAAATTAATACAGACAGTTGATTAAAAATAGGACAGAATTTTGAATTTTAAACTTCATAAAAAGGACAAATTAAATGTTGTTAAATGTTGTTTTCATAAGCAAAGACAAACCTGTGAGAGACAAATCAGAATGGGAAATAGATAGCAAGGTACTAATTTAAAAACAAACAAACAAACCTATTAAAAGCAATGTAGAAGAGGGAAATTGCTTTTAGACCATATGAGATGGCTTGTGACTGTTGGTGCAGTGTCCTGTGGCCACGTGAGATGTTGGAAATTCAGTCTGCTGTGCTTCTGGTCACTGCTGTCCTCTGGAGCATGGGGATGTGAATGACCCCAGGTGATTTGAGAGCAGCTGTCATCCCTAAGCCTCTGACTCCTGCACTGCATAATTTCCTGAAGGGAGGCTGGGGTGAAAATTCAGGACTACAAAAAGACCCAAATGTACAATTTGATGGAAAAGTGCCTACACAGCCAGTTTAGGGCCTGCCTGGCCCTTTGGTGTGGATTCACTGGGTGCAGGGATGCCCAAAGTGAGGAGCAGCCCTTCTGGAGCACTGTCCAGCTGTGCTGCACAGAGGGCCACTTTGAATTCTCCCTTTTCCCTGCAGTGTCAGCAGTTCAGAAGCAGGCACTGAGAATCTGAGCAAGGCTGTAAAATAGGGCTGCCAAGGGCCTCTGGAGCAGCTCAGCCCTCCCCAGTGTTGCCTGGAGTGGGAGAGCTGTGCAGTGACATGAGGCTGGGCAAGTTTGTCTCAAGGCCAGAGGCAGAGAGCAGAGACGGCTCCCATCCCTGCAGCTGCAGCAGGACAGTGAGGGGGTTTATCCAGAGCCCCCTGCAGCTGTGCAAAATGGAGAACGCTGCCCCTAAGGCTGCTTGGGGCCTGGAAGCCTCTGGGCTGTGTCAGGGCTTGGAAGCTCCTCTGGTTTATTTGATTTAACTTGCATAATTATGTGAGAATGCTTGTGTGGGGTGTATTAACCATTGCAAAGCAAACAAAGTTGGTTTAGAATCATAGAATCATTAACGTTGGAAAAATCCTCCAAGATGATCAAGGCCAACCTTCAAACAAACATCACCATGGCCTCCAAGTCTGTCATGAAATGCCATGTCTCCTTTTTTAACACTTTCAGGGATGGTGACTCCACAATTTCCCTGGGGAGCCTGTTCCAATGCTCAACCATTCTTTCAGTGAATAAATTTTTCCTGATATATAACCTGAACTTCCCCTGGCACACCTTGAGGCCATTTCCCCTTGTCCTAAAGGGGAAATGTTTTATCATCTCTTGCAGCTTTTAACAGGGGGGATAAGCATAACATTGTTTTATTTCTATGGTTTTTGAGGCAGAAGATTTTTAACCTGCTGTGCTTTGAGGTTCAAATTGATCCAAATATCTGCAACAAGATCACCCTTCTATGCAAGGAGCCTCTTGGGCAGAGCAGCGGAATATGGAGTGGGAAATTATCAATGGCCCTGGCCCACCAGAGCCAGGTCAGAGCAGAGGCTCAAGAATTAACCTAGAAAAAGCCTGGGGTTTGCAGTGGTGAAGTGAATTTACCTGTGTGTCAGGGTGGTCTGGGTGTGAGACTCCTCACAGCCCCAGCTCCCAGCACTCCCATCAGCATGTAGCCTCAGGGAGTGGCAGGGCAGGGCTATTTGCATTGATAAGGAAATGTCAGCTGGTGTCATATGGAAATGAGTTATTGTTTTTATACACACACACAGACACTCTATGAAATCTCTATCTTGTTCCTCAGGAGCCAGCTTTATGAGGAAATGTTTGTCAAAGTGAAGGTAGCTATGGTGCAAGTCCCCAAAGCAATAAAAGGAGGTTCAACGTGCACAGCTGCTTCAAATGTAATAAATTGTGTCTCAGGGCTGCAGGTGTGTAGCAGTATCTGGGGCTTGGTTTTGGTATTTTTTGTTTTATCCAGTTTCTTCACTAGATCTTTAAAATGAATGTGTGTTCTTGTCAATGTGCAATGTTTTTTGTAGGTACATGCTCTAGAGGGAAGATGAAGGTGTCTTACAGAACCTAGGTTTGTCCTTTCATGTTGCAGAGGCAATTTAAAAAGTCTGGAGGGCTGCCTCAAGGACAGCACCCAAAACCTGGGGAAAACAAAGTTATCACATGGGAGTGGGCACCTCATCAGCTGCATTCCTGGGAAATATGGGGGAGAGGAGAGGTTACATACCTGTAAATGGCAGCAGGCTTTGGTTTGGAGAAGGCTAATTGCCATTTGGAAGATAGGATATATATATATATAGAGAGAGAGAGAGAGAGAGAGATTGATGAAGATATAGGTAGATAGATAGATAGATAGATAGATAGATGATAGATAATTTTTTCTATTGAAACATAAAATTATAAAAATAATATAAAAAATATAATTATATTTATATAAATGTAAAAATAAAAATAATTTTTAAATAAAAATATTAATAATATTTAAAAAACAGGTTTTCTACAGAAATCTCTGTAGTCTTCCTAATTTTTCTGGTGTGTAAGCACAGCTGAACCTTGGGCAAAATGCTTGTTGACCTGGGAGCAGTCTGGTATCTCAGCTTATCTCAGCTCGTGGTTGATCAGAGGAGGTGTAAAATCCTTCCTGGACAGGGACATTTGGGAATCTTACCCCAGAAATAAATAGTGCTGTTTTTCTGAAGTCATAACAACATGGCAAAATTTTGCCAAAGTTTTTCCTAGTTCCTTCACTTTACCAAAATTCAGTAGTGAAGAAAAGAAATAAACCAGCCTCTTCCCAAATACATAAGTGATGGTTTTCCAGCAGAATTTCCATTTGCAGCAGTTTTCAAAGATTTTTTTTTTTTTTTTTTTGTATCCCATCAGCACACATGGCCCTGGCTCAGAGCAAGTGTTGATATTATCAGTCCCTCCCCAGCTCAGGAACTGTTTGTTATATTTAAAATTTTGACTCCTTATTAATTAGAAATATTGCTACAGAACTTTTCACTGGGTCTACATTTTTTTCTTTTCTTCCCCATCCTTCTTCCTCTGCTGCATTTCCTTTGTTGCCAAACTGGATTCTCATAAGGTGCTGTTCCTCCATCTCACCTGAGAACTATATTGGGTTAGGTTGGGCACCTGCCAGCATTGGAGGTAGCTGGGCTAGTCCCAAGCAATCCATTGCAATTTGCATACTGATGAAGGTGGGGAACTGTCTCTCATTTAATGCTGTGAAGTGAAATAATTATTTTCCCACCCAGTGACCCGACATGGCTTTATAATTAATTTTTGTAATTGGTGGAACACATGTTTTCTAATGATAGCAGTCAGTTGTCTGCCAGGACACAGTGATGTATTTACCACCAGATTGCTGCCTTTGACTAAATCACAGTTCTACTCTTTGAGCACTGGATGATCCATGGCTCTGTGTCAGAGCAGTGTTTAATTGACTTACAGGGTTTACTCAGAAGTTCTTGGCTATAGCCTTGTAAATACCACTTCTCTGAAAAACCAGTCGTAGCAGCTGGCAAGCTCGGTATAAATTTTGTGTGAAATGTTTTTTTTTTAATGTTTGCAGGTGTTTCTTTGCCTCCCTCCCAGGGGAAAGTCATGTTCTTGTAGTGTTTGTGAAGCAGGGTTGTTTCTGCTGTGGGGCACTGTTATGTGCAGGAAGGACTGTTGATGGAGTTAAGTGTGTGTAAGTATGAATATATTTGTAATTTACATCTCCATCTCTGCCAAGCAGAGATGCTTCTGGTGCCAAGAGCTGCTGAGGGGTCACCAGCAGCTCCTCAGGGCAATGTTTAGCTCAGCTCTGGGCATAAAACAGCTGAGCAGAGTGTGGTCATCCTTGAGATGGGCATGAGAAATTAGCACTGATTTGTTGGATAAAGATTGCTTATCCAACAGTTCAAATCTGATAGGGATGAAAAGTTGTTTTCCTCAGGTGATTTCCAGGTTTTCTGCTTTGTTGGGAGCTTCTGTTCAAAACCGTTCTTATTTCTTATTTCTAGTATTCATTATCTTTCCCAACAGGGAAACCACTTTGTGTTTAGCAAAAGGGTGAGGCAGAACCACCTTTGATGAAAATGTTGGTTCACAGCCATTTCATTACAAATCAGTGCAAGTTCCAGCAGCACTTGGGCATTTTGCTTGCAAATGTCAGCAGACAGCCTGAGTGATGTGCACAAACCCCTGGAATCAAGCTACAGAAGTGCTTAAATAATTAAATATTACCTTGAGGTGAGGACCTTGTGTGGTGGGAAGTAAATGAGGATGATAAAGCTGGGTCTCCTGGTCAGATGGTATTTTACAATGTGAAAAGCCATCTTTTGGGGACTGGGCCCATGTGTACTAGGTCACAGCTCTGTGGGGGCTGGAGATGTCCCTTTCCAGGGGAAGATGAAGGGAGGGTGTCCTGGGATGACAGTTTGTCCACATCAGTGGGTCAGGCCAGCCTGTGGGGTGGGGATTGGTGCAGGACAAATTTAGGGGATGTTTTTTGTATTGTCCCAATAAGCTGATGGGGTTTACATCATCTTGAGTCCTGGGGGAAGCTGTGTGGCTCTGGTTTTGTGCCCAAGCAGCCCTGTATAAATTGTGAGGGGCATTTGAGCATTCTGCACAGACAGCAAGAGATGGCAGTTCCTGACCTGGGTTTGCTGGAGGGAGGCTTCAGTCAGAGGGCTTTGTTTGTGTTTTTGCTTTTCCCAGATGATGTGGCTGAAAACACCTTCCTGCTGTGTCCACACTGAGGTCTCTCTCCCATGGATGTACCTGAGTGAGCCCTGGGAAAGGCCCTGCAGACATGACTGGGAGAGCTGTAATTAATGCCCTGCTCTGAGCAGTCCTGAGTCATTCCCTGCTCCCAGCAGGGAAGGGCTGAGAGGGCATTGCCCCCAAGCAATGGGTTTGGGGCTTGCCATGAGAAAGAAGGGTTTGTGTGCTTCCCTTCAGGTGTGATCCTGTCTCATGGTGTCCCTTGTTCTTGCTGCCCTGGTGTTGCACACCCCAGCTTGCTGAGCTGCTTTCCCTGCTTGCTCTGCACCTTGCCTTTGTGTGTGGCTGCACCAACATTTGACAGATCACAAACACCACAGGAATGGGTCAGACAGAGCCAGGATTGCTGCCTCCACCCCCCCCAGTGACAATTTTGGTCTCAGTGCACATCAGACTGCCACTAAAGGGAAGGGGAACAGAGCTGAGAGCTTAAATACTGGCCAAAGATACACTCTCACCAGGAGGAAATGTACAAATGTACTGACTGCTGAAGCTGACTGTGGGAAAAATTGCTGCTATTTCAGATTTCAAGGTGTGAGGAAATTCTTACTTTACCTAGTGCTAATTTGTAAATTGTAACCACATGAGTGTGGCTGTTGCAATTCAGGAGTGGCATATACAACACTCTTGATGGATGCTGTGCATTTCATTTCAACCACATAACCTGCCTTGGGCTGGTTTTTAACATATCCCTTTGGAGCTGAAATTTTTTTCTGGAGGTCTCTTTAATTTTGGGTGGCCTGCATGGATTGTAACAACTCAGCACAGTAGGGATGAGTAAGAGGAGACAGTGTTATTTCTGAATTTCCTTGTCTTTGAAGACTGAGGTTAGATACTTTGTTCTTCTGGATGAAGTGGAAGCCTATGGTTTAATTTTTCTTGAATATGTGTATGTATTTCAAGTCTGTGCTTTCCCATAAGTGGTTTGCTGGGCTTTTAGAGGTTTCATTTCTTAAAATAAAGAAAAAAAAGAGCTGGAAGCATCTTTTAGGCTGCAATTGCTTTTGAAATCTCACTGGGAGGAATGGGTTGAAGAATTGAAGAGCTGTGGTGCTGCATAACATGGGAACCCCATCTCAAGTGTATGTTCAGGGCAGCTTTTGCTCCAGCAAAGGGCTCTGTTCCAGTGGTCTGGCAGAAACCCAACAATACTGGGTATTTTACTGTCAAACAAATGTAAAATACAAACAGTTTTTGTGCAAGGGGCCCCCAGTAATGCCAGTCACTCCAAACCTTGCTTTTTTGGAGGATGCTTGGCCCAGACAAGAAGATTTTACCAAGCAGATTGAGCCCACCTTCTGTCGAGACAGGGCTCTGCTGTGGGTGCTTTGGGAGCAGCTGCAAAGTGCGTGTTGGAAAATTGGAGCAGTTTTCCTGTAGACTAAGGCAAAAATGTAAAAAATGGACAAGTGAGGTGTCTGCAGCAAGAGGGTGCAGGGGATGAGATGTCTGTGTGTGTCTGGTGCTCTGGGCAGAAATGCTGGGAGGTGAGTCTTGTTCTCACCTTTTTCTGAGGTTCTTCAATTCTCTTCCAGATTCATTGCTCTTTATCCCATCCCTCTGCTAAAAAGACACAGAAATTCAAGACCATCCCACCAGCATCTGCTCGGTTATTGCCTGGGCATCTGTGTCACCCTTGAGAAATCTTGTTCTGAGTTGAACATGTTTGTACAAACTCTCCCAGCTCTGGGCCAACAGTCTGCTGCCAGACAACCTCAGCCATTCTGCATCTGTCCTTGCCTTGTGTCAGGAGAGCTCCTTTGGAACGAAATGAAATTGAAGGGCGTTGTTTCATTTTGTGTGGCAGCTCTTAAATGGGAAATTTCCTTTTCCCTTTCACTTTTTTAACAGTGCATAGGGATGGTCCTGCTCACCTGGCAGCTTCAGCTGAGGCTGCCCAGGACTTTGGGCATCTCAGAGTGGGGATTTGAATTTTTTGTGAGTCAGGAGAGATTTCAGGAGGGATGAACCTGTTGGTTTGCAGTCCCCAACCTCTTGGAAATGTCTTAATTGCCAAGATTTAAGGAAAGATCTGTGGGAAGAAGTTTCTTATAGAAGGTGGTTTTGTTTATCATCTTGCTGCAGTTACATGGCCTTTGATTCTTTTCTATTAAGGAATGAAAGTGAATAAAATTTAGTTACATTTCCTTGGCATTTCCTCTGCAACAGTTCATTTATTATGTATAAATGCAGTGTTATGTGTTCCAGGTAATTTATATAATTACTGTGCCATTAAGTGTGTCTAGTTAGAATCAACAAAATTAAAAAATGTGAAATTTCAGTGTCTGCAGTAGTGGTTGCCTGGTTATATCCTGGATGGGATTCCCATGTGAGATCCTTCCTTTCTCTTTTTTTTGTGTCTGTGAACCTTTAACACCAGCATGAGTTGCATTAACACTAAATGATTAAACAGGAAAAATATTTCATTGGAATGACATATATGTAAAACATGACTTCTTTGGTGATGTTATTAGAATATTTAATGTTTTCATTTCCTGGCCTCTGGGAATTTAGCTATGCAGCTTTAACATTGCACTCCAAAGGAAACAGGGAATGGTTTCCCCCTTGTTAATTCACAGAGCTGCTTGCCATGGGCTGTTACTGAGGGCCAAAATTCAATGTCTGAGACGATGCCAGTAATTAAATATACGTGAACTGTTGGAGCAGCAGAGATTTAAGGCAAAAATCCACCCAAAACAAAACCTAGTCCTCTGAAAGTAAGAATGTTGGATGGGATATATCTTCATGCTTCAGGACATAAATCAATAGTAAGTTTGAATTTGGAAAGAAGGTTTTTCTGAAGCACATCAGGAGGAATTGCTGTCACTTCTCCACCCTGAGCCTCCCCTGCTCCATCAGGATGCTCTCCCTGCCAGCAGAGATGTTTAACATGAAATATCAGAGCATCAAAGGCTTGTAAAAGGAAGGGATATATAAAAAGGGGATTCCTCCATTTCCCCACTGTTTCTGGAGCTGTTTGGTCAATTGCTGGAACCAAATAATCTTTCAGGTCTTTTCCAGCCCAGGCCTTTCTGTGATTCTGTAATTGTTGTCCATCTGTGTTCAGGCCATGGTTTCCACCTAGCCAAAAATTCATAATTAAGGACTGCAGGAGTGCTGGGGGATGTCTGTTCCTGGGTGGGAAGCTCTGCTGAACATTTTAAAAAATAATAATCTGTAATATTTAAAATATCTTTGTCTTTATGGGTTTTATGTGGCCATCAATCATCATACTGCTGTGCTTCTGCATGAAATCACTGCCCTGGGAATATTTCTCAGTTTTCAGCCAAGGACTATCAGGCAGCCCATGGATGTCCTGAATTCTCCCACACTTCCCTATCAGCAGTTGTCCAAGGCTTGATGGCTCTTCTTTCATTCATAAAGATTGGGAACATTGTCAAGCCAGGCATTCCTGGGGTTTAAACATGCTTTTGGACTGTGATTTCTTTGGAGTTTTTTGTAGCATTAGATGACAAGAACTTGGTGGATGAAAGTGGGTTGAATTCCAGCTGGCACCCAAAAAAAAAGGCAAACCAAGAGCTGTGATTTTTTTTTTCTTCTTTCATCCAGGATCCTCCCCAGGTACTGTACTGTTCCTGATTTTAGAAAACAGTGTTTTCCTGCAGGGGTTAGAATTGGTTCATTCAGCCCTGAGGCCTTTCTTTGCTCCACAGTGGCTTTTATCAGTTCCAGTCTGAGAGCACAGTGCCCTTTTCCTTGTGAGAAAATGTGAAGCTGTGGAGGGAGGGGAAGGAAGAAAAAGAGCAGCAATGTTGTTTCCTCTCTGAAGTCATCACTACAGAGCTGGCACCAACGGCATTTTAAGAGATGAGGTGCTCCCCATCCAATATTGGGATAGAAATTCATTGTGTGGAGGATCAGGGAAGTTGGGAAATAAAAAGCACAAAAAAGAAACAAGAAAATACTGATTTGAGCTGGGAAGAAGGGGAAGGGCAAAATGTAATAAATGGGATAGTTAATATTCAGTGATTTAATGGGGTCCTGTCAACCGTATCTAAGAGCTCTTGGATCCTAATGAAAGAATTCAGAAATGTTGGGTATAAACCAGCTGCTCTTCATAAAGCTCCTGTCCAGCCAAATTGCAGTCAAGGGTTTTTTAGATGTTTGCCTGATTGTACATTCAGTTTTTCTATTTGTTTTTAGAAAAGGGTTTGACTGACATGGGATTGATCTCAGGAAATTAGGGTGACACATCAGTTTTGGGGCAAAAATTTGCTTTTCTATGTGGGTGCTTTCTTCTGTGGGGAATAATAGATCAAGCTTCAAAATCTGAGCAATTGCCCGAGTTTATTATTTAGCTGTGCTGGTTTCTGTGTGTGAAATCTCCATTTTCCCACAGATTCAGCTTGTGGAGGCAGCTTTGGAGAAAGAAATTACTTCAGAGCTTCGAAGAAACAAAAAGTGCAACTTTAACAAATTTCATCTTGACCAAAAGCATTTAATACCAAGAATATTATAAATGCTTTCTGTTGGAATTGCTCCCTCTGGGCTGCTAATCTAGGAGCAATTCAGGCATTTGCTCCTGACCTTACCCCCTTCCTGGAGATCTGAGCACTTTGCTCATGAGAGTGCAGGACAAGGGAAGGAGGGGCTGGCAGAGCTGTTGTTTTCCAAAGGAAATGAAGTCATGTCACTGTTGGTTGGAATTGCAGCCTCTGCAATGTCTTCAGAAAAGGTGACGCTCCTCAGAAAGGAAAAACAGCTGATGGGAGGTCCTTGAAGGTGCCTTGAATGTTTTTTGTGCTTTCTTCTCTGCCAGCAGTGCAGGCTGGCGTAGCTTTATGTGAGCTGGTAGTTGGTAATTTTATCACTTTATCTATTTGTTTTCTGATGGATGGCAGATACATCCCTTGGGATTAATTCCCCAAGGTTGCACCTGCAGGAGCATGACACAGAGCTGTGAAATCCCCAGGGCATGGGGAAGGTGGCCCTTGGTGTCCCCACAAACTGTGGTGTGTGATGTGGTCCCACCTCACCTTATCCTGCATAATCTGCATTTTCACATTGTTCTTTGTAAGGATTGTGGTCCTGGCAGAGAGGGAGTGAGGCTGCACACCCAGGCACCTGCATGGGCCTGTGGGATAGGTTTCCACCTGCAGGGCCCTGGTGTTTCTGCATTGTTTTAATTAATGAGAGGGTTTAAAAACCTTTCAGCCTCGGCAGCAATGTGCAAACAGAGCTGGAGCCAAGCCTGGCCTCCTGCAAATGGCAGCTTTGGGAGCTGTCAGGAGCTTTTGGTATCTGCAGCAGGTCCTTGCTTCTGCTGCAGCAAAATGCTCCTTGGGACTGCTCTGGAGGCTGGGACCCACTGGGGAGAGCTTTTGTCTTGCTGGAAATAACCACACTGCTGTGCCCCCAGCCTATTTTAGTGATCAGCTGCCTTTTGTTGATGTTATTTTCTCCTTTTTCTTCCCCCATATGGAAAGTCTCAGTGCTAGTGGAGCAAAGCAGTTTTATATACTTGTTTTTTGGAACTATTAAAAACTTCCAATATTCTTCTCCTGAGCCCACAGCAGCCAGGGAGCATGGTGCAGCCTCTGGAAGGGGCTGAGTGTGGGAGGGTGCATTTGGGATGTTAGAGTTTGGATGTTTGGGTCTGTTAGTCCTCAATTTGCTCCACATCCACCAGGCTTCATTTGCATTCTCAATAAGCCCTTGGCTTTTTGATGCCAAGCCTTTGCACACCCTGTGCCCTGTGCAGGGGGCACCTTCTGCAGCCCATCCCTTGTGAAAGCTCAGGAAAGGTTAACAGAACTGTTTATCCACTTTTTGCTCCATTTTTTACTTCTTCCTGCCTTTCCTGTTCTTACCCAGCCACTCAGCCTGTGGGGGGGAGAAAAAAAACACAACAGGTTTCCTTGCAATATTGGTTTGAATGTTCTGGAAAACAGGAATCATGAGTCACTGGTCCTAAATTAACCTTTGTGTGCGAGGCTGAAATGACATGAAGAGATGGGTCACCTCTGGAGACAGGAAGAGTGTGGTAACATGCTCCCAACTCTCAAGGCTGCAGTTCAGCTCTTCCATTTATAAAATCCTCATTGGGAGCCTTGTAAACACCTCTGTGTACATCAGCCTCACTCCTGGATCCAGGGTTTCAGCCTGGGAACAGCTTTTAAAAACAAACACCCCTCTTCTGTGGCTCTCCCACTTTAAAGTTTCTTTACGTGTCCTTGGAGCTTGCAGAGATCAGCAGTTTCTGGAGGAATTAGTCCAGCCAGGTTTCTTCTGCAGAATGTAAACACAAGGTTTCTGGATTTTGAGTCTTGAGGGCCTGGTTCTGAGCTACTTGGTGGCTCAGAAAATGGGTTTATTTGCATCTCATAGGGAATCCTTATCACTTGAAAGATACTGGGATTTCATTTATTTTTCCCTCCCTTCTTCCTTTCCACCTTTTCTAGACTCTGCCTTGCTATTGTAGCTGGACCATCTCCTCCTTTCCCTTCACACTTGGGCTAAATGCTCCTTTAATCCTCTATTGGCACAACCATCTGTGTAAATGTCCTCATCTGCACATGCTGTGCAGCCAGAAGAGATTATTCCAGCCAGCCTTGATTGCCTCCCATGGCAAGGAGGTCTGTGAGGTTCCCCTCCTGATTTCTGAAGGGGTGTTTTGGCCAGGCAAGGTCTGTCTCACTAATTCAGTCCTCCCTTTGCTCAGGTTCTATTTTTAGGCACTGCTGGCTTTGGCTTTCTTTTTTCTTTTTGACAGAACAAAAATAGAACAATATTTATGCATCATTTGGGTCCATCCTGAGGTGTGTTGTTGTTGGTTTTTGTGGTGTTTTCTTTTTTTCTTTTGTAGCCCTTGATCTTTGTCATTTTGGTAATCAGCATTAACCTGAAGGGTGCTGATTTTATCAAACCTTGGAGTTCTAATGGGTTGATATTGTTTAAGAAGCCAAAACAAGCCCCAGAATCTACCTAGGTTAAAAACAAATATCCTAAGTCAAGATGAAATTCCTCCTTCACTGAAATGTGGTTTAGAAAAAATAATTCACCACTACAATGCCTTTCAAGAGCTTGACCTCGGATTGTTAATCTTAAAACTATGCAGTGCAGATGAGGTTTTTCTTTTCTAGAGAGAGAAGAAATGCCATGTTTCTCAAAAGACCTCCCTAGAATTAAAGGAAACAAAACCAAAACCCAGAGTGCATGATAAATGGAGTACAAGCTAATCTAGGAGTTACAAGAATTTCATGCCATCAGAATCAGCTTTATTTTGTTAATTTGCCTTTTTTTTTTTTTTTTTTGCCTTGCCGTCCCATTATTCTTGTTGCAATTTGCTATCTGTCAATGTACACATGCTAGTAAGTGCTTTAATTTTGTGTGAGAATCTCCAGATTTGCAAGTTGAAATGTTCCATATTTAGCCTCTGCTCATATGCCTTACATCCAGATTTCATCCAGGCTGCTCAGCTTGGGTGGGCTCTGAGCCTTTGGGACAGTCCAGTTTCTGCTGTCTCAGAAAATAACTGCTGAGGTGCCAATTTCACACCTGCTGCCACACAGACCTGTGTTTGGGTCAGTTTGCATTCCTTATGGACAAAGAGCTCAGCCCAGCCTCCCACTGCCACTGGCAGTTCCCAGATTTTACCCTGTTAAACTGCACATCACTTCCAGTTACTTTTTACAAAAGGATGAGGAAATTTCTGTGTATTTATCAAGGAGTTTTATCCTCCAGTTTTTCTTTTCTGTTTTGAGAGCTATTTTGCAGGACTGAGTTTCTGTGGAAAAATGTGCTGGGTTTTTAGTAGCTAACAAAGCACAAATAGTGTGACACCAGAATTGTGGTGTGGGACACCAGGGGTGGCTTGATGCTCTTGTCTTTGTGTAGGGATGTCATGGGAATATGACACTTGGCTGTGAGAAGGTTGATGTATAACAGGGAAGAGTTAATTTCTAATGAAGGGGAAATCTTTGAGGGAAAGGGAAGAGAATTCCTATAATAGAACAAGTGGTAGAATTTCAGCTCCTGCAGAAAACGGGCAACAAATAGAGAGGTAAATAGGAGAGGGTAAAACATTGCAGCTGCAATTGGAAAAGCTGTGTTTGCTGGAGAGTCTTAGGTTAGAAGATGCCCTAAAAAAATAAATGAGAAACAGAAAAAGGAAACCTGAAAAAATGTGGTTTTTCTTCCCATCTATCCTGTGCCAGATCCCAGTTTGATTTCTGTGTGCACCTGCAACCCAGTTCAGGCTGAGAAAGATTTTAGTAGGCAAAGGTCTGCTAGAATGGAAACATTAAGAAATTACGATTTTTATATTATACGCATTTATTTGGAAGATTTGGTTTAAGTTTTTTAATGTGCAAATGCAATAAATATGAGGTGTTGTACATCTATATTAACTGTTTCCAGTATATTATTTCCTGTTGGTAATGCTCAAGGCCTTGTTAAAATGAGGTTTATTGCAATGCTTGTTCACACATTTATAGAAAAAGGGCATGTGTATAGTCATCCATTTCAAAATGAAGCATCAAATGGCAGTTTCACATTGGAGTGTAACAGAATCTATGTTTGAAGGCTTTTCTCTGCTTTACTGGGATTTTTTCCCCTCTGCTTAGAGCCCAGTGCAGTCCTTGCCTTTGTTCTCCTGGCTGCTCACTCATTACTGTTTGCATCTCCAGCTTATAACAAAACAGTCAAATGCTGTAGTCATTCCTCTCTGAAACCTTTAATGAGCTTATCAGGAAAGAACTATAAATATGTATCTTGTGCTTCTTGCAGTGGGAGATGCTTCCTCAGGCCATGAATAATTATGTTGGGCCACCTAAGCTAATTACAGACTGTCTCACTATTCAAAATACCCTCTGGGTAACATTGTTAGGACTCTCTTTCCAGGTTAATGGTTTCTCTATAGCCTGAATATTACCTTGGCCTTTACTGCCCCGATCAAAAATGCTCTGTATGGGACCTTTTGCCAATTTTTTCCTTTTTTCTGCTAAAAGCATCATCTTTCCTCCTCCTTAAATGATGAATCAGAGGGACAGGGCAGAGCCTGTCTGGATCAGGCTCTTTGGAGTGCATCCCTCAGTTCAGCAGTGCAGCTGTAAATGCTTCTGTTGAGTGGCAAGGTGGGAGACAGCAAGTCCTGAATGTCCCTGGGAAATCTGATCATTTGTGCTGCTGCCATGATTACCTTTCAAATCTGTTCAGTGTTGTCTAGCAAACTTAACTCACCCTCTCATCTTCAGGAAAACAAATGTACCAGTTATTGCCTACTAGAAAGTGTGAGCTGAGCTGTGTGGTTTTTTTTTTTTTCCTTTCAGTGGGCTTGCTGTGATTTTGTTTTGACAGATTGAGCTGTGTTTCACTTTGCTTTCATTTTTCACCCTGTCAGAAGAATTTTTAGTGCATTTTTTTTTCCCCTTCCCCAGCCTCTTGCTGTCTGTATGGATCAGTGCACTGAAGCAGTGACTCCCTCTCCTCTGCATTGCTGCCTTGCAGCTTCTCGTGCCACAGGGGCCTGAGCTGAACCTCCCCCATGGGAACCTTGGGTCAAACCTTGGGTCAAACCTTGGCCACCTCAGTGGGCAGGAGAGCTGCTAGGGGTAGGTGAGCCTCCAAGTGGGGATGGCTCAGGCAGTCTGAAATTTTTCTTTACTTTTCACTGTGTGACAGTGGTCACAAGGGTTTTCAGGTGAATTCTACTCTAAACCAATCTGTAAGTGCCACCATCACAGCAGAAGATGGAGGTTAAGAAGATGAAGGAGAAAGGCTGGACAGGCCCAGTTCCCACCATCTTGCCTCTTCAACTCTCATACCAGAAACTCTAAAATCTACTTTTCCACCCTGCGATAACTCCACTATTATTCTACCTAAACTGTTGTGGCCTGCTGATCTTCATCTAAGGTTGGTAATTTGCTCCACGGGTCATAATGAAACCCATAGGTGTTCTGGGCTCTGTGCCAGGGTCTCTGAGACCCCTGGCAGGGCTCTTGGCTGCCTAGGACAGCCAGAGGGATGTCCTGGGTGCTGGCAGTGAGCCCCTCAGCAGTCACTGTGGGGATCTCTGGAAGCTTCATGCCCATGGAGTTCTGAAGTGTTGCCATGTTAGAAGAATTCTGCTGTGCAATAACCAGAATAATTAGAAAATGGGAGGGCTCACACCAAACTCAGCTGAATCCTGCCAGGCCTAAACTGAGCTGATGCTGAGTAGTTTAGTGGTGGGTGAGTGACTGAGCAACACTGATTGAAGCCAGGGGAAGCTGAAGTCAGGTTTAACTGTGCCATCTTCACGGCAGCAGCCTCTGAACAGAGCCCTGCAGAATGGACTGTGACCAGTGGGGTAAATCTCTTGGTGATGCTGCAGCCCCTGCCCTGGGGACCCCCTGCTCCAAGGGGAGCAGCACAGGAGCATCAGCTGCTGCCAACACTGCAGCATGTGTGCTGCTGGAAAACGAGGTGCCAGATCCCTCCTGCACTGAGGGTTCAGTCTGGTGTCATAACCACCTCAGACACATCTTGGTTTGCTCTTTTTTGTGTTCGTGCAGGGTGTGCACATGGAGCTTTCCCTCCCCAGGCTCCAGGTCCCTGTGCTGCCCACAGCAGCAGGTGTGGCTGGTTCCTGTGGGTCCCTGCAGTGACATTTTGCTCCCATGGCTCTCAGTGCCTTGGGATGTGTTCTCCAGGGACCAGGCACTGCTGCTCTGCCTGCAGGGAGCTGAAGTGATCGTGATCATCTATCAAATTCTTAAGTACTTTTTTTCTTTTTTTCTCTTCTGAGCTTGGATTTCTTCTTTTGGCTGCAGTTTCCCTTGTTTTATGGGCTGTATGTGCCACTCTTTCCTGCTTAATACTTCATTTCTTGAGAAGTTCAGTCGCAATGCAGTGATCAGCAGGTCTGGCTTTATTGTGAATTCTCCCAAATCCTCCCTCAGTGTCTAGCAGTGTACTTAGGACAAGCAGAGATTTATTTGCATAACTGGTCAAGCAGAGGTTAGTGTGAAATAAAATACATGCATGTGCTTCTCTGGGGCTCCCCCAGTGCGAGGTCAAGGCTGGATTATTTTTCCTGAGTCCTCCCATTGTCAGAACCTCTCAGGGATCTGGGCTCTGGTCCACTTGCTGTCAGTAGTAGTTTACTTTGCTTCTCAGTAAATTGTCCAAGTTTGCAAACCTCCCCCAAGGCTATCGTATGACAGCATCCCTCACGTGATGGGGCTGGTAGCAGGAAAAAAAATAAAAATCTACTTTCTTGTAGTCCAGGCATACAGCCCTTTAAATTATGTATGAGTGAGGTGCTCAAAGGATGCAAAACCCTTGAAGTTGGCTCAGGTGTCTCATCTGCCCCCATTGTCCACCCTCCCTGATGCTTTATCATGGTGCTGGGGTGAATTTGCCATTCACTGGTGAAACAGAGGGAGAGAATTATCTGGAGAAACCCAGCCAGGGCTATTCCAAGATAACATTTCTGGCTGTGCTGGTCCTTGAGGCACAGCCTCTCTGGTGCAGTGCTCTTTGGAGAAGTACTGCCATGTACTTGTCCTCCTCTGGGATTCCTCCTGAAGCAATTCCTGCTGCTTTTCCTTGAGACAGAACTGTGGAATGGGAGGACACAGGTTCTGACAGCCCCTGGCCTTTCCTCATGGACAGAATGAAGCCCTGAAGCAAGGCAGGTCAGTGCCCAAGTGACACAGAGCTCTCTGGATGGCTCTGGGCCAGTTCAGGTGTTGCCTCAAGTCCTGACCCTGGGGTGAGCCCAGGCAATTCCCCTCTCAGGTATCCCTAAACCTTGGACCCAATATGTTGGTTATGCCTGGATCTGCTGCATGACGTGCTTTGGGCAGGGCCTGAGGACAGGCTGGAGGGAGAAACTCATCTCGTGGAAGGTCTCTCCCTTCAGAAGGTGGATGATTATTGGCATGTGCCCCTCATGCCCTTTCTGGTCCTCTCCTGCCTCCAGAAGTAACCAGAGCTGTCCTGAGGCACTGGGGTGATGCTGGACAAGGGATTTGCCAACTACATGCAAGGCCCAGTGTTCACAGTCAGTGTCTCCACACGTTTCCAGTCCCAAATCTCTCTGCGTCATTGATTGAGAGATTCGCTGCTGGAATTCCCTTCCCTGATGGCTGGAGAGGGATCTGAGATGAAAGGAAGGTAGTGACAACAGAGGAAAATGGTTTTTCCACTCCTTCCCTTTGAATGTAGAATGCTTCATTCTGCCTGGAGTTTAGCTACAGGTTACATTTAAAATGTTTGTTGAAGCTGGCAGTGGTTAGACTGGTAGCTGAAAATAAATAAAGGCAGTGACTTGAGACAGTGAGATAGAAGACAGTGGCAGCAGGGTTGTGACTGATTTATTTATTGCAGCCTTGAGAGCAAGAGCTATTACAGAGGACAAAATTCCTGTAATGTTTATATAAGGCTGTAAGAAATTGATTACAGCTCAGGTATGTTTTGTTGCATGCTGCTGGGAGGAATCATAAAAGCCATGCAACAAAATTTTGAACATCATGTTATTGCTGTTCTGCTCAAAAGCCCCATTTGCCTCAATGGAAACCTTTCATTTGTTCTTTTTGCTAATTCCAGCTGTGTTGGCTTCCAGCTTCTGTGTGTTGCTGCTTGCAGGATTCAGCTCTTTCAGACTGCAGTTCTCTGGGGGTGAATTGTTTCTTCTATTCTCAGCCATTTAAAACAAACAAACAAACAAAAACCTCAGGATTTTGAGGAAGTGTTTCCCCACAGATGTGTTAGCTTTTAGTTATTATTTGTAAATTATTATTTCTAACTTGTATTATTTGTCCTCTTCTCTCATACTAAGAACTCTGGAAAGGCCTTCCTAACGTTCTCCCCACTTTATCACACCTAATCCCATTCTCCCACTGAAGCATGCAGGATTGATGCCGCAGCACAGGGTGCCAGCAGCAGCTCTGGGAGAGGGCAGCTTTCCTACAGCCCTCTGCCCTGCTGGGACCAAGCCTTTCACTTGCATCCTTGTCCTGGAGGATGCTGAGGGTCCTCAGCAGTGGCCTGAACCCCTGGCCACCCCCTTCCTGCAGCTTCAGAGCGAGTATGAGCAATAGATCTTGTAAAGACTCATTTGGGGGTTGGCATTTACGATGCTCTACAGCCAGAAATCCATCTCTCCTCTCGCTGTCCTTCCACTTGCCCAAGGCAGTGTGCAATAAATCTCTGCCTCTGAGCATCCATAAGCCTCCCCTGGTAAATGAAGTTACTTTCACCTGTTTACGTTCTGATATTCTTTCAGGGAATGTGCATTAAATTGTTTTTCAGGTGGATCTCCTCTAAATAAATGACATCTTGTGTCGCTTCAGGAACTGCAAGGGGCAGTGGAATGAAAGTCATAAAAATAAAATATATGCATTGCTGGTGTCCAGCAAGACTAGAGACTAAAGCTGCCAATAAAAGAGACACAGGAGTGTTGTCACAGGGCCTGTGGTCTCTGCAGTCGTGGTGGAGCAGCCTGGGTTGCTCACAGTGATGCTGAGTGATTTGGGGCAGGGATTTCCCCTGGATTTGAGTTCATCCCTGAGAACACACTGCACACAGTGCCTTGCCCCTGTTTTGTGGATAACTTGGAGCTGCCTGTAGATGCTGGTTTGGCCTTTGCTTGGCAGAGTTTTGTGTGCAGGGCAGACAAGGTGGTTTGAGGTTATGAAGCCCACCTGGTGTTTGGCAGTGCTGTTTGAGGTGAGGGAAGGTGAGTGGGGCTGAGTGTGCTGACAGACTGTTCCAGCACAGGTAAAACGGGTTTGATCCAAGCTTGTTAGTCAGTAGCTGAGTTCATGTGTTGCTGCAGCTGTTCTTAGCACACCTCTGCCCATGTGCTCATGTTACTTCAAGGAGAAAAGTCTGGTAAGCTGGACACAGCAGTGCTGAGCTGCACAAAAGCAGCTCTAAAATTGTTAAGCTGCTGATTTGAAGCCATTGCATCACTCTGTCACTGGCATCAATGAAAGCAGCACTTGCCACTTATCTCCTGGCAAATGCCTATGATTGAGCAGCAGAGAGAGGGATTTAGATTGTCATTTCTAGCTTCACTGATGATCTGACACTCTCTGAGCAATCATCCCACCAGATCTCAGAAGATGGAAGTGCAAATCCCACTCAGTCTGTTTGAACCAAGAAGGAAAGTCAATGGAAGCACATCTGAAATATCTGCAACCACAAGGAGAGGATTAAATAATACAGCCCTCACACAAAAGGATTCAGTTGTGTTTATTTTGACATTAAGAGAATGGGGTTGAATGGGAACGTGTGTGGCACTGTTTTCAGCATGTCCAGCATTTTGAGGTGTAGTTTTGTGTGAAAATGAAGTGCAGTCTCTGGTTGCAGAATCTTAAATATGATGATACTTTATTTGAAAGTTCTCAAACAGTAGATGTGGTGCTTTTGGGAGGACTGAAATGTTCACATATGATTGTTTATGAAGCTGGATTTCATTTCCATACTAGAAAAAGTGCCTTGACATTTTTTATTATTGTTATTGCTTTTATTATTCTGTTATTGATTTTATTTTTCTGTTAAGTGCTGAGTGTCTTTGGGCCTTCACTGACTAGAGGGAACTGTAAGAGATTGAGTATATCTGATACTTCCTATGTACAAGATCCAAGCGTGGATTTGAGTGCCTGGCTTCTCTAGTAAGGATCTTGATTCATGTAATGTAAACTTAGAACAACAAAATTAGATTCAGATGCTCCCTTCTTTTTCTTTTTCTTTTTTTTTTTTTGTCCCTGTTGCAGTCCTAAGCCAAATGATTTACTGTGGAATATAGTTGAATTGCTTGTTTTATCTCATAAAACAAATACGCCTTTGTTGCTCTTTTGGGCTGATGTTTTCCTTAGCTTGCAGTTGTGGCTTAGCTATACCCTTCCTTCCCTCTTGGACTTTTAAATATTTCTCACACCAAGCACAGAACTTGAGTTTGGTCTTCTCTGCTGGCTGATGAAGTTGTCTTTGCCATGCCACAGGAGCGTGCTGCCTAGGCAGTGGAGATACTCTGATAAACCCTTTGCTTTTGTGTTAGAATTGGTGTTTTGTTTTGATACAGAGTGTATCATTTCCCATTTGAAACCGCTGTTATTGTATGCTTGGAAAAACCCTCTTACTTGGCATTGGCAAAGGAAGCAGGGTTTAAAAAGAAAAAAAAACCACTTTAATTTAATAAGCAGTATTTCAGGGTTCCTTTTGTTACGTGCTACCTTTTGAACTCTGCAGAGCAGCATGCAGATCTAATCCTCGCTAGCGTCACGGCCTGGGCTGCACAAGTAAACACTTTAAATGGGAGGAAGCACCTGCGCATCGCTATTGTCTCTCTTCTCCCATTAGCAAAGCCTCGGGGCTGACTCTGCTCCAGCCAAACCCTCCAGGCAGTGGGAACCCACAGGCAGAGAGAGAGCAAAGCTCCCTGCCCTGGGCTGGAGCAGTGGGAGCAGCTCCTCGGGGACAGCTGGCCATGGAGGGGCTGCGTGCGGACACCCGCGCACGGCTGGGGTACCGCGCGCTCGCCCATCGCCTCGGCACCATGGGATGCACGGACCACAGGGATCACAGGAGCCTCCAAGGTGGGTCTGGGCAAGGTGTGCTCTGCCTGGGACTCTTATGGGGCTGGGGAGCCTGGTGAGAGCCACACTGCTCTCCACACAATGTTCTGGAATTATCGCTGTCGTCCCGCTCATTTGTGTAACCGAGTGCTTGACGTTATCGTTTTCCCATGGAGTTTGTGTTTTTACACCATTCCTCATCAAGGAGCTGGTGAAATGTGTTATGGGCATAGATATAACCTGCAGCAAGTTTACAAGACAAGTTTTAAAGCTGAAAGAGCTGGTTGAATAGAAGACTGCTAAAGGGCAAAATCTCTTTAATTTACCTGGGACAGGTTGGGAAGTGACTTACCATGGCTCAAAAGTGTCAGCAAACAGAAATACTGGTATAAAACTTCTTTTGAGCTAGGAAACCAAAACATTTTAAAGTTCATTGATTTGAAGCTAAATTTGGTTAAATTCAACTTAAAAAATACTAGGATAAGTCTTCTGTTTCCATTACTGTATTAATGTTTTGGTTTGTGCCAAGTGAGAAATAATGGGGAAGCATAGGATTCACAGGATAAAGTGCTTAGTGTGATATAGGAAATCTTGTTAGAGTAGCATCACTTTGGGATTTTTAGGTTTTCAGTCTCTATGAGACATTTTGTAGTGGTGTAGTACCTGGGGAGCTGGAACTACATCTTAATTTATTGAGTGTTCATTTATTGGCATTTGAAATGCCTTTGATGAGATGTTAGTAATTATTTTATTAATCCTTCTAACATCAGTTTCTATTTAGGAGAAATTGTCTTTGTGCCCTCTAGTGGAAAACCTATTTACTAGAAAGCTTCTAAATTGAGCAAAGTTTTTGCAAAGAAAGGTGGAATGTGTGAGGAAAGCCATAGAGGAGCAGAACAAGGCTGGAGAGATGAAGGGTTGCAAGGGGTGGACGTGATCTGTTCTTCCACTGCTTCAGTCCTCCCAAAGCTGTAGTGGTGATGACGTACACAGACTTTGTCAAATACAGAATATATTATCCAATATTCACATCAGCTGGACTTGGTGAAATTATTCTCAGTATAATTATGAGGAAAATCCAGTCTCAGCAAGCTCAGAAAGCTGGCCAGTCATTAGTGATTGCCATCAATGTTCCCCGGGGATGTCATGGAGAGGGAAGAGCAAAGCCAAGCCCACTGGCTGCAGATAAAATAAATGGAAAATCCCTTCCAGCTGCACCAAGGGGAGCTAGGCATTGCAGCAGGAGGAGAATGGTCATGGTGGCAAGTCTGGAGATGAACCACAGAGGTGGGAGGCTCAGCAGATGAGGCTGGAGAGGGAATACAGAAGGAGCTGTATTTGGAAATATAAGCCTGAGTGCAAGCAACACATTTTCTGATGCATAAAAGATTTCTGTAAAAAGGATGATCATTAGCTCCTAGTTGCCACGGGAGAAAAATACCTTGATTTGCCTGAAAAAAAAAAATATTCAAGGTGCAATTGGAGAAGAGTTTCTTACTAGAAGGTAATGAAGCAAGAGCAAAAGAAATTGTGAATCTGCTTGACTGGAGGATTTGCTGAGCAGTTAAAGCAGTGCCTCTTGCTGATGGTGTGATTTCTCCCCCTCTGCTGCCCTCTGTCCAACCACCCACTACACAGGGTCTATTTCACTCATTACCCTTCCAAGCTGGACTTGTTATTTCTGTTGCTAGAGTTGGTTTCAGGGGCCAGGGGTCAAAACCAGTAGCAGTGCAGTAGGCTATTGCATGGCCTTGGGATATAAATTCTGCTCTCAGTGCAGTCATGAAAACTTCAAGCGGGGATGTAGATCACAAGAAGCTGCTGCTGTCCCATTTATCTTCCCTTCTCTGTTTCATTCTGGAGCTGCTCATTCAGGATGCTGTGAGAGCAACAGATGTGAACGTGAGGGAGTCCCCACACCCCCCTCCCATCACTGTCATCCTCCCTTTCCTCGCACTGGACTGCCATTCTTGTTTATTTTGGTTTGAATTACAATTGCAAACTGCCTCTTGCAGTGTTGTTTGTGTGCTGTGTGCCGTGAGTCACTGTTTGTGTTTGCTGCTGTTTGTGTTGCCGATCCTCTCCCCCGTCTCACACAGCCACAATTCCCCTCCCAGGATCCTGGAGCCTCTTCTGTTCTGAGTCTTCAGCACTCCTGTGAGTGCAGGGAAAAGCAAGCTCTCAGGGAAGATCCAGGATTAGCCTTTTTTTTTAAATTTTCCTTTGTTTTAGCTTTCTTCTGGCATTTTGTAAGGGTCCTTGTCCAAATCAAAAGATTCCTTGGAGATTCCTTCCCTGAGATCTCTGTGCTCAATTAATCTCTTCTCAAATTTCTACCAGGCAGTGAGATCAATACTGTGTTTTCTGGCTTGCAGATTTCAGGAAGGAGGGGTAAATCATGTTAAAAACACCTTTTTTGAAGTTACTGAGGTGCTCATATGCAATCCCAGAACCTGCCATCACAGTGGAGGTGTTAATCCCTTCACGTGCTTTATCACTGGGGTGGAGACTTCAGCATCCTGCTCAAGATCATAAATTTGGACCAACAGTTGACCACACTGGCCTGAGAGTGGTTGTGGGTGCTCTGGGTGGATGGGGAAGAGACTCTCCATGCCCTCATGGCCTTGGGTGATCCCTTGTGCTGCTTCTTCTTGCTCCTGGTAAAGTGCCATCATTGCCAGCCAAGAAAATCCTACAGCTCTGTGCCTGGGAAATCTCAATGGTAATGGCTTGCAAGTCACTCTGTGGATATATCAAGGAGAAAATTTCTTTGTGTCAGCTTAATGGAGCTTCAGCTCACAGAGCTCCATGTGGGAGAATCAACAGTGGGTCTCAAGTCTCTCTCAGGTTGTCCAGAAGCTCAGCAAATGTTTGATTGTGAATCTACTATAAAATAGCTGCAAGATTCCTGTGCCTCAATTAACAGCCTTGGTAGAGAGCAGGCAGATTTTCAGGTAAAAAATGTCCAGTTTGACTCTTTAAGTGTTCTCAGGTGGCCTATGGAATGTAAATGTTTTACTCTATTTGTAATGCAAAACCTTTTAATTATCTCCAATTCATAAATCCTTAGTTTGTTACTTGACTGCTTGTAAGAGAATGCTCATCTTTTAGTGGGTAGTAATCAGTGTCAGAGGAAATGGGGAATAAATGGTGTGTTTTAAATGGTGTCAGTTCCAGAACAGGAATGTATAATTTAAGTCACTTAGATTTAATCATCCTTTAAACACTGAATCCCAGCCTCTGCTACTTGTCTCCCAGGAAGCTGACAGCTTTTTAATGCCACTATGGCAACACTGGGAAGTTCCTTAAACTGCTCCAGGCTGTGATGTGGCTCTGTATCACATATATTGGTGAATCCATGGCTGGTTCTCTGGATGCAGCTGGATGCAGGGGTTGGTTGGGCTCTGCTTCACCCCCTCCCAGCCCCAGTTTTGGAAGTCTCAACTGTTTTACCTTTTTACAGAGCTGTAACAGCTGTTGTAAGTACCACAGCAAATGTAACAGCTGCTGAGGGTGGGATTATGGAGCTGGGGTGTGTGCGTAACAGCTAAACATATTCTAGCAATTCAGCAGGTTGAAAAATAAGGCAGATCAAGCTGTGTTCATCATGCTCTGGAGCTGCACGGTGGGGATGTTTCCTGAGTGGAATTGTGCTGGTTCAGCCTGGGTTCCAGTGCCTGGAAGTGTGAGGCTCTGACCTCATGCATTTCAGCAAGGAGACAGGGCAATGTGGGGTGCAGCAGGTCCTGACCCTGCCTGGGGAGCAGAGCAGCAGTGCCCTCAGTGCTTGTGGGACCCCAGCAGTTGTGACCCTTGTGTGTGTGGCTGCTGGCATGCATGCAAGACGCTTGTATTCACTTCAATGCCAATGTGCAAGATTTCAACCTGCACATGTTGATGCATATATAAATACATGTGCACATATATAAAGGAGACTGCAGGCACTTAAAAAAGCAGCTGAGAAATCCTGTTTGGGATAATGTGGGATTCTGGCCCCTGTGGGATTCTACCTTCCCTCTGCCTGCTCCCTTGGCAGTCTGGCTGTAGATAAAATAATTTAATGCAATTCTTGCTCCCAGCAACTGGTTGATGGCATTAATGGAGTGAGTGGAATTTCACCCATAAAAAAATACATCTGGGCTTGCTGGGGAATGAACCCCACAGTCAGAAAGGGTCAGTGGGTTCAGAACTGGCCACCTTTATTTGCAAATACCCGTCGATATGGCATTAGAGCTGACTGGCCATTTACGTGGGCAATAGGTAGCTCTTGTTGTGCCCAGCAGTCAAATGGTACAGTCTTAAATTAGAATAGTCTTAAATTAGAAGCTGCCACTTCTACTTAGAATAAACTTTGCATTTCTCTGCGTGTATGAAAACGGGAGCGTTTGGAGCTTGGCGGAACGCGCGGCGGATTTGCCAAGGAGCCCATTAGTGCTGGCTGAGAGCGAGGCGGGGCACTGGGAAGGAACATCTTAATGAGCTGGGGTGAGGAGGTGATGTGGGGACATGGAGAGCTCGGGGGGACATGGGGACACGGAGTGCTGGGAGCCACCTTCTGCTGTGCTGTGGGAGCATCCGGCTGTAGCTGCAGCAGCGGCAAACTCGGGGAGCTGCTGGTGCCCAGGGAGGAGCAGGAGGAGAAGGAGTATTGGAATATGACCAATATAGCTGGACAGGACATGCCTGAGCTTGTCTGGCCCTTGGTGCTGAACCAAATAGGGGCAACTGTGGTGTTTTCACCCCAGAGACACTTTTGGCCAGCTGGGTATGTGGCGTTTCACCCCACAGACACCTTTGGCTGGCTGGGTGCATGGTGTTTCACCCCTCAGACACTTTTGGCTGGCTGGGTGTGTGGTGTTTCACCCCACAGACACTTTTGGCCGGCTGGGTGTGTGGTGTTTCACCCAGAGACACTTTTGGCCGGCTGGGTGTGTGGTGTTTCACCCCACAGACGCTTTTGGCTGGCTGGGTGCTGCAGCTGGGCGCGTGGAGACAAGTCCAGGCCTGCAGGAGCTCTGGTGGTGCTGGGATGGAGCTTCCCCCCATAACAGCATCTGCTCCTCAGGTTTCACCTCTGATGGAGAAGCTTTAAGGCGATGGTGAAGGAAAGGAGTTGGTTCTGATGGAGGGTTTGGATCCAGAGCTTTATTCTGGCCCACAGGCCTCTGAATGCAACACCAGCTCCAACAGAACTCCCTGAGCCCGTGGTTGCTGCTCCTTTGAACCCTGGGGAGAGGGGCAGTGAAGGGGTAGGGAGCCACCCACCAGGTACATGAGAGGAGGTGTGATAGCCCAGTAGATGGGTCGAATAACAGCAAAGGGTGTCAGTCATGGTCTGAGCCCAGCACAGCCCTGTGGGAGTGGTGCTGGCTTCACTCAGGCTGCACCTGCTTGGAGTATGGGCAGAACTGGCCCCTCTGGCTTCCAAAAAACCTCTTACAAACACACAGGCTCAGCACCAGCTGTGGTGTGGGCTGGGTCTCCTTCCCAGCAATGCTGCCATGCCACATCTCCCTTTCCCCACACCAAAGCCACCCTGGACGGGGACAAGAGACCCTCTGTGACCCTCTCTGGTGCCATGGGAATGACCCATGTCCATCAGAGCACATCTCAGGTTTCTGTCTTGAGAGATCAGCTAGAGGTGTGGTGGAAAAATCTGGTGGAGAGGGGCATAGGGGTTTATTTTTTATTAGTATTCCTTAATTTTAGTAGAGCTTGTCTTGCTGGAGTGGCTCAGACTTTGTGGAGGGATAGAATGTAAGAAAATAAAGGTAGTGCAGAAGGTAATCTCACACCTGAGGAGCTGCAGCTGTGCCAATCACCAAAGATTAGGAACAGGCCTGCCCTTAACAGGCCACACCTGTGTCCAATTAGAAGATGAGGGCTACAAAAGAGTGGGGTTAGCTGGGTGAGGAGAGAGTTGGAGTTTGTTGGTGGTGCTGTGAAGAAGAAGGTGGTGTCAGTGCTGTGAAGGGCTGACTATGAGAAATCACCAACAAGGTATGGGAGCTTTGCAATATGATGACAAAACTTGGCAGGTGCCACCAGGCTATGCTGCTTTGGCTTTCAGTGGCAATTTTATCTCAAAAATTAGGGGATTTCTAGGGTTTGAGTAGATCTAGTGAAATGTGGAGTCTTTTGTCTGTGTCTTTAGAGCTCTCCAGGTTGTATTTAATTTTTAATTTTATTATTTGAAAGATAGAGCACTCTGTAGTGACAGGAGGAACTAAAGGTATAATTGGGAGTTTGTTCTGTTCATGTCACCTTGCTTTATATTGCTGAAGGAGTGGTAGAAAGCACATAATTTCCTTAAATTTATTCACTGCTCAGAATTACTCACAGCATAAATTTCTGGGGGGGAGAAAAAACCCAAGCAAACAACTTAGATGCTCATGTAATTTGTGAGATAAGCTCAAAAAGAAAAAAGAAGCATTTAGTTTACCTCATGCCCACTCCCCCTGAGATTTAAAGCAACAGTGACTGTTGAAGGACTCTTTGCTCTAGGATTTTCCCAGTTTTGTAATGTAAATGTTCATTTTTCTTGTTTCCTGGGCCAAAAGATGATCTAAAAGCCTTTTCCTTAATAAAAGTGCATGTTTCTTCTTTATCACATAGCTCCAGGAGTGGAGTTTTTTTAGGAAAACCATCAGATATGTGTGAAAATCATCAGTGTTGGCAGCATTGAAGTCGTTGAGGACAAGTTCAGTGCTGTATTTGCTCAGAACTGAGAGCATTGGGACCAGGGAGGTTGCAGCAGTGTGCTGTGCTGAGCAGCCTGGCTGTTTGAAAGCTCCTGCTACAAGTGCCTGCGATCGTATTTTGAAGTTTATTTTCTGCTGCACTTGATAAAACTTTGTTCACTGCACTGTTTGACTTTAAAAGGCAAAATCCTGGAGAAGTGCAAGTAGCTTCTTCAGGGGAACATGGATTTTGCTCTTGGCAAGCTGTTGATGTCAAAGCTGCAAGTGGAGGTGCACTGTGCACCTTTGCTGTTTGGGGTGCTTGGTTCTCATTTTCCTGTCTCTGCTGACATGGGGCTGTCCAGTTGGGTGTCTTGAGCTGTACTGTGGTCCCAAAAACAAATCCTTGTGCAGGAGGAGACCAAAGCCATTCTGATGGTGGCTGGTGTGGCCTCTCGGGCTGCTTTGCTGGTTGTTTGTGCAGGAATTCCCAGTTTCAGCTGAATATCTTTGAATTTATGATTTTTGTGAGCTGGACATTGAGCTCTCCCTGCTTCATGGTAAAGCATGAGGCTGCCAGGTCCTTTCTTGGTATCACCATATCCCCCATGCTCAACATCACTTCCCAGATGTGCTCTGTGGTGGCAGTGAGCCCTGGGGAAGGTGTGTGGCTCCTGCTCAGGGTTAACCCACACCTGCACCACTCCATCCTCCTCTTGCCTTTTCAGGTAGTTCAACCTGTGCTAAATTTCAGAGTAGAGTGATCCTGTCTCATACCACAGCTCCTGTGAGCACTAGGAGGGGCCTGAAGTAAGAAGAGGGCAGGGTGATCACACCTGTGTTACCTGTGCTCATGCTGACAGCTTCTGTCTGTACTTCTGTGTTAGCACCCAGGGACTGGTAATACTGGACTTGAGTCCTCTGCTTTCAGTGTGACTGAGCTGCTTCTGCTCCCCCTGAGACCCAGCTCAATTGAAAGGGCATGTTTACAGGTTGGGAAGACCTGGGGAAATGGCAGATAGGCTAAAAATATCTAATTTACAAGGCAGATATGCTAAAAATGGGCATTTCTGTGGCTGGCTGTGCACATCAGCATGCCAGCTCAGCCCAGCTGGCTGGGGGGATGTCAGGCCCTGCACAGGCCCTCAGGGGAGCCCTGTCCTCATCCCAGCCCTGTGGCCAGTTTGGCACTGGTGTCCTGCATGGACAGCACATTTATGAGAAGTTGCTGGTTTAGGATTTTCACCTGGGGTGCAGCATGGATGTGTTGTGGGGATCTTGCTGAGCAGTGGGCACAGAGATCCTGCACCTGGGAGAGCAGAGGCTGCTCAGCCAGCTGTGGGTTTGTGTGCTGCTGGCATAAGGAGGCTGTGTGGAAACTGGATCAGATTCTGATGCAAGATTTCTGGCAACCTTCGACTCAGCAGTGCCTGAATCAAGTGTGCACTTCCAGCTGTGGGGAAGCAGCCTGCCTCTTTCCTCCTTCTGCCCGTTTTCCTTCCTGATCTGTAAGGTTTCACATCTCCACTCCAGCAGCTTTGGTTCTATTGCTGGCACTGTTTGGATACTAGAGGAGACTTTTTTTGGCAGTCACTTGAGAGCTGCTCCTTATTTGCCTGAGGTCTGGGTTTACAGTGATGCAAGCAACGTGATACCATTTAGCAGCTCTAATAGAGGTCAAGGTGCTGTTGTCTCAGGTATTGTAAAAATGCCTTGTAAAAGGCTGCACATTATCCGAATGGGCTGCAGGGAAGGCAAGCAAAAGAAGGAATGAACCAGGCCCTCACAGCTGCTCCTTATACATGTGAAGATGAAGCACAACCAAGCACGCAGGTGTGTTTTGTCAGCACCTGAAATGGGACCCAGCTCTCCTGAATTTTGCTCTAAATGACTTTTTGCCCATATGGGTTGATTCAGAGTTAGTTGCTAAAACAAGCTGGACATGAGTCCTTGCACCTTCTGAACACAAGTGCTTGGCTACACCAGGACAGGATCAGAGCACTGCCCTTTCTGGCAGCCACCTAACCACAGCCAGGGCAAGAATTTTACTGTTTTCAGAGAAAACCAAGAAATTGAGGAGTATTTTTTTTTCCTTAAAAGAAAAAAAAATCCAACAGTTTTTTTAAATAAACTTTGCTGTTTGTAAATCTAATTTCCAAAAATTAGAAATGTGTGCTCTTTGCTCAGTGCTTTATCCCCCTTTGAGTTTAAATGCCTTGAAAGGGATCCTGAGTAAAGCCCATCCATTAGGGATTCTGGGACATCCCTAATCGACTTTCAGGGAAGTTTTTCCCCCTGAAACCTGGCCAGGGAGGAGGTGGGAGCATGCTCGGTGTCCCAGGTATGAGGCAGGGGCCGCACCCTCTGCCAGCAGCTCATCCCTCTCTGCCTGGGGATCCCAAAACTGAGCGGGGCAGGGACAGGAGGCAGCAGGTAAGGAATGCTGAGCGCTGCTTGCACTGAGCCTGGGCAGGTCCTGTCTTCTCCCCAAGAAGCAAGGAAGGGGCTTGAGTAAGAGGGAGTGAGTCTGGGAATGGTTTTTGAAGGTGCATCCCCCAGGCAGCTGCTGCAGCTCTTTGTTTGCTCCTTCTCCCCATCCTTTGGAGCCATGTTGAGAGCTGGGGTGGTTGGGTTTGTTTCTGATGGAATTCCTGCTCTGGGGGCTGTCAGGGCAGAGCTTGGCCCATGTCTGCATGCTCAATACCATTGTCAGCTTTGGATTCTGCTAATATTTTTGGAAATTAGGTTTACAAGCTGCAAGTTTTATAAAAAAAAATCTGGTGGGTTTTTTTTTCTTAATGCTCAATTTCTTGCTTCTCTGAAAATAGTAAAATTCTTGTCCTGGCTGTTGTTAGGTGGCTGCCAGAAAGGGCAGTGCTCTGATCCTGTCCTGGTGTAGCCAAGAACTTGTGTGTGTTCTTTGCTGCATTGAAAGCCTAAATATTTATGTTACAGTTCTGGTTCCTTGCCATGATCTTTACTTATATATCATTGTGGTTACAGTTCCTAAATGATTTGAGCTCTAATAAATAGTTTATTCTGTTTCATATCAACAAGCCAAAATAATAATTGATCTTTCAGGATATAAACTCCTTTTATTACTTGAGGTATTGTTTACTTTTACGGTTCAAGTTGTTTACAAGGAATTGTTTTTATGCAATATATTGTTCACTTGTGTATTCCAAAAGAATAACAATAAAACATCATTGTGCTCCTGGTTTCCCTTTGAAAAGGCAAAGCAACTCTCCAAGCATGGCTGCTTTCCATGCTGTAATGGTTCTGTGCTCTTTTACCATTGTGTTCCTTAAATAAAAAGCACAAGATGATCCTGCAGCACAGAAACACAATTGTTCCTGTAAACAGTGTGTGCTCTGGTATCTGTGGCAAGTCACTAGTTTCTTGTTTATTATTTTATCTTCTTAATGAGAAATCAAGTTGCTGATCCTTCCTTGCTTTTTGGAACTAATTGTTCCGTGATTTTAAAAGGCACTTAATGTAATTGGGAGTCATTAACTTGTGATACAATGTGATGTAAATGGAGGAAGTCTCTGTCTGAAGGGCTCTCATGGCACAGTTATCCCAGCAAGGATTGCTCTGGATGTGTGTTCAGTGAGTTCTTTAAATCCACAAACTTCTGTTGCTTGCTGCAGGAGCTGGGGCAGGGACCAGCCTGTCCATGGGCATTGGAAATTTGTGTTTCCCAAAGCTAAGCAGGGGCTCAGATAGCTGCCAGAGCTCAGCTGTGACCTGTTCTGTGTTACTGCCTTGTGCCTGCATGTCCTGGAGATCACCAAGGGGCCGTGGTGAGGGTGGCTGGGAGAGTTTGTTCTGTGCTTTGGAGGGCTGGTGATAAATGTCAGTCCCCCTTCACCCCCAGTCATCTTGGTGGGCAATGGAAACAAAGGGCCCAGCTCTGGGGAGAGGAGGGACATGTCCAACAGGTGCCAGAGCTCAGTAAGGGCTGGAAATCCTTCTGGAACACTCAGAGGCTGGAAGGGGCTGTAGGCACTTGAGCTGCACAGGACAGGTGGGATGCAAGGGGCTGGGGGCTGAGCTGTGTTAGTGCTGCTGAGATATGTTAGTGCTGCTGCCCTGCCTGCCCCTTGCCTGGGCAGGAATGCAGCAGGCAAGTTGTTTTCCTTCACCAGACAGGAGGAGTTGATGTATTTTCATGTCTAAATCTTACTACTAAGTAAGTGTGCTGCTCAGTTTGGTAAGCATGACCCCAGCCTAGAAATACTGACTGCTCTCACTTGCTGGTGTGCCTGGTGCTCTTTCAGCAGCAGCTTTGTCACAGTCTGTTGGTGACAAAAGCACCTGAGAAGGGCCTGGGCTGGTTTCCCTGTGAGGATCCCTGGGTGTTCTGCTGTTCCTGCACTGCTGGCAGCTCTCCTGAGCTCCTGCACCATTCAGAGCAAACTTTGGGTTACCTCACCATCCACCCTAATTAGGTGCTTTTTAAGGCAGAATGTTTCTTTCTTTTTCTGTTTTTCCTTCTCCTTTTCTGCCTTGCATTTGCCCTGCTGCAGCCCAGAGGCTTTGTGTTCCCTCTGCAGAATCTTCTGGCAGCAAAGCTTGAGGGATGTGTCCCTGCTGTAAAACACCCTCAGATCACTTGCAGAAAAGGGAGATTACAATCCCTGCTATGTTTTGCATGCCACAGCTTGAAACCTTCAAGCCTGGGAGGTGGGCTGCCCAGCTCCTGTCTTCCAGAGAGAGCCTTGGAGAGGAGAAAGCTGCTGCCTCTTGCTGCTTCCTATCTCCATCTCCAAAACTGGGAATGAGTGTAATGGCAAAACAAAGCCTGGCAATAAGTGGCCTTCCAAAATTGTGCATTTTCAGTCTTCTGATCTTGCTGCCTTTTGTCTCTGGGCTCTTCTGACCTATTCATGTCAAGAGAGCAAAGAATCTGTGAGGCTCTGATAAATTTGTACAGCCCCTGCATAGTCTAGGAGAAGGTTTAATTTGATCTGACATTTACTAATCTGCCAAGACTTTCAGTGATTTGTTTTCATACCAAGTTGAGTTTTATATCCCATTGAGAAATGGGTAAACATATTACACTGGTAACAACAGCAAGCGTGTGAAGCCAAAAATTTGTATTCATGCACTTGAAAATTCCTTTCTGCTTGCTTTTTATGGGGATTTATTTCTCTTGCTAATTGTCAGGTTGCTGATTTCATTCACCTGGTGAAGTGCTGGCAGATTCTTAGCTGTGAATTATGTGAGCCATTTTGTTTGGTTTAGTCTTGCATTGCATTCATATTTTCCTAAGGCTGTTGCCTTAACACACTGGCTGTAAAAGTGATTCCAAATATCAGATCGTTTTTCTACCCACCACATGTGACTGGCCTGACAGCAGCTTGTGTATAGATATTCTTGAATTTATGTCCTTAAATGGCTCTCACACCACAGTGGGAAATTCCTTGATTATTTATGTTTTTCTCACACTTTGTGAGTAAATTGGTGAAACAGTGGAATTCTCCAGTGCGTTTTTTGTGTGTTTTGTTGGTTTGTGTGTTGTTGGTTTTTTTTTCCTCCCTATCAATTTCTTTTACTTCTTTTATATATTTTAGGATACTCTGATTAGGTACTAGTAGAAAAAAATTGTGTTTAGATCTGGAATCTGTGTTCAATGAAGTCATGCTAGGAGTTTACTTGAACCCTTAGATTAAAAAAAATAATTTCACAGTTGTAATTGTTGTATCTGAAGCCCAGAGGATGATGATCCCTTTTTTGTAAATACTGTTTCCTTGCAATGCCACATTTATGCCAGATTTTTGTAAGTTTATGCATGAGAAAATCAGTTAAAAAAATCAGTTGAAAATCAGAGAAAGTTTTCCCTCTAAAGGAAAAAATAAAATCCCAAACCAAGAGTGTGCACCCTGTCCTTACACTGCTAATTTTGACTTCAAGCCTGAACAATGCCACAAAGTAAAGCATAGTGCTAGATCTGACTATAGATATTCCTGAGCATGGGACACCCCAGTAGACTCGACCACTCTGCTTTCCTAACATCCCCTTTCTGTGGGGAAAGGGCTCCAGCCAGCACAGCCAGCTCCAGGCCCTTGTTTCAAGTCATCATGTCCTTGTTTTACTTCCTCAGATTGCATTCCATTAACCTTTAGCTTGCTTGCTCACTGCAAACTGATTTCTGACAAGCACCCGAGCGAGTTTGGGGTTTCTGGCCTCCTCCACCCCTCTGTGCTCACCATCAGGGCACTCCAGCTTCCAGCGGGAGCTTGGGAGTGCTGGCTGAGCTCCTCAGCATCCTCCTCCTCACCTGCTGCACCATCCCTGCCCAGAGCTAGGGAGGGGATGCTTGCTTAAAGCACTGGGGGATGGTTTCCAGCCTGCTAAACCCAACAGCAATCAGGAAGGTGATATTTTTCTGGAATTAGTGAAATGTTAATTGGCTGCCAGTAAACCTGAGTCAGGCACAGCTGCCTGTGGGTTTGGTTTGGTTTAAAAACTATTCGGGATGAAATCTGTTGACAGCTTAAAGATGTGTAGTGCTTTTTAATTTGTTTAAATTTCCATATTCTCACCCTGAGTAAGTTGGCAGAAGGTCTGGGATGCTCACCAACCATGTTACTCAGGTTTTGGTATCAGCACATTAACTGCACACTTGGCACTTTACAATTGCAGTGGCTTTGTGTTAAGCAATTCTTTTGATAATAATCAGAGATTCTGATGAATTAAGAGATTAATCATGTCTGGGTTCTTTCTTAGGGTTTTAAAATTATTACCAAGTTTTGAAGACAAAAGGCTTTTTAGGCAGGCAGCTTGATTTTTAGAGGGACTTCTAATAGCTAACAGTATTGAACACGTAGGGAAAGTCTGAGCCACTCTTTACAGTAAATCCTCATTCTCCAATATGATTTTTGCTATGTATCTCATACTTTAAAAAAAATAAATCAATACTTTTTATTTTCTCTGCTGCCAAAGAGAGATTATTGTCCATTTTGTCAAATGCTGTGAAAAGTGGGTGGGAAAGGTGGCTCTGAGTAGAACTCTCTGCCCTTACCAGTGGTTCTGCTGGCTGTCCAGAATGACAGAGGAGAAGTTTGTCTGTCCATTTTGGGCAACACAGCTTACCTTTGCCCAAATGTAATGTAATTGTGAGTGTGGCATTGCTGGGGAATGGTGCTGCAAGCCAGGGTGCTCTGCAGTCAGGTGGAGCAGGCTTTGCAAGACACTCACAAAGCCAGTGTTGGTAAATACATTTAAATACATTAATTGTCAGTATTTTGGACTGTAAATGGGAAAAGATGGTGAACTAAAGGGGAGTCCTCCCTTAATTTCAGCTACTGCTGCTCTTTAGTTTTATGGTCCCTGAAACACATTCCTCCCCTTAACTCCTCTTATTTTGTGGGGCTGTGGCTCATCCACAGAGTGCAGAGACATCAGCAGAGAACTGCTTAATGTAGTAAAGACATTTTCCCTTTCTTTTTATCTCCATCTCCTTTTTTTTTTTTTTTTTTTTTTGTTAATGACCTGGCCAGTGCACTAAAGAGTTTGATTCTGAAAGCCTTAAAAATGCTGGTTCAGGCCCAATTGCCTTTATATGCCAAGGTTAAGTATGATGTAGGTTTTAAATGTGTCAGAAGAAGCTTATACATGCATAGCTTGCTTTATGTCTTCAAATATTTGACATATGCAAGAAAAAAAGCTGTAACTCTTTGCTCACTGAGATAATTTTAAAAGAAGCTAAAAAAAAAGAGATTCTTCGGTTGCTTTTGCCATGCTGTTACCTCATTAATTCAACTTGATATTCATCATTAGACAGTGCAGTTGGCAAAGTTCATCCCCTCTTCACCCAGGCAGGAGGGACCTGGACAATTAATGCCAAAGTGGAGATGTTTGAGTGGTTTTTGGAGAAGGCCTTCTGCAAAGGAGCAGGTTTTCCACATGAAATATCATCTTGTTATCCTGACCAGGAAGCTGTTTGTTTAATGGCCAAGAACATCACAGGGTTCTTAGTTCTCCTGCCCAGAGTTCATTGTCCAGAGATTTAGCATCTTTGTTAACTGTTTGCTGAACAAAAGTGATTTTAATGCTGTGTATTAAGATAGGCTTTCACTGCAGACTAGCACAGCTGGGAGAGTGATCTAGGACATGTCTGTTATTGTGGAAAGTCTCTTTAAACATCTTACTCATCTTTTCTATACAGAAGTACCTTCTTTTGTGTTCTTTTTGTTCAAGCAATTGGGAGATTAAGTTCTTATTAGTCCACTCTTGAACAGCTACAGATTAAAAAAGGCTTTTTTATTAAAGCTCTGTTGTAATTTTGCAAGTAATGCATTGTCAGGAAATCGAATACATTTTTTTTTACCAGGGTGGATAATTAACCACTAAAGCAATTTATCAAATGTTACCCAGTGGGTTCCCTGTCATGGAAGGTGTTAAGTCAAGGATTGATGTATAGGGAAATGCTGTAGTTAAAGCAGAAGCCAGGGAGGAATTGATGGATATGATGTGGCCTCTGTTACAGGGGGAGATGGGAATAGATCATCTCAGAATCCCTCGAGGCTATAAATCCATATGGATCTGTTACCTATAAATACTGATAGGAGATTAGATCTGGATGTGCAACATGTCTCTAATTTCCCTGAGTGACAATGGTGCCCCATTGAGGCATTGTCCTGGTCCCAGCACGGTGTCACCTTGTGAATTAGTGGGAGATTTAATGAGCACTCCTGGGTGGCTGCCCCTGTGTGTGCTCAGCAAAGGGAGCCTGCCTTAGCTGGACAGAGGGGAGATCGGGGGCTCAGAGACCAGGATGGCACTGCAGAAAAGATTTAATGTGAGAACCATCCTCCTCCACTGTTAGCAGAAAAACCCTCCAAACTGAAATAAAGATACTTATTTGTTTTGGGCTTTTTTTTTTTCCCTAAGGAAAGGTGTCAGTGCTGAGGAATATTTTTTTATATTTTTATATATATATAATGTGTGATATGTATGATATATATGTATATAATATATTTGATATATAGGATATATGTATATGATATATAAAGTATATATTCTATGTATCAGATCTATATATAAACATATAACATATGTATAAGCATATATAAAAACATCATATAAGATATATCTATATAACACATATATAAAACAACATATATCATATATATAAAACCTATGTAACATATATATGTCATATATATATTAAAATATATATATAAAGACTAAATTGATTTTTTTTCTCTGTGCTTTTTTTTGTTGAATGCATTTACTTGCTCACTCTCCTTAATAGGAGAAAACCTTGGAGACTTTCAGGTTTTAATAATCCCTGGCTTTGAATTCCATCCAGTTCTGGTTGTAAAATGAATCCCCCCATTTTACAGCTGAGTAACTTTGGGAAGTGTTAGAAACCTGCATTCACCCTTCAGCATCAGGATACTCCACATGTTTTGTAGGATTACTGGGAGTGTGCTTAAGAAAATGTTTTTCTATTTGTACTTCTCTGCTAGCCATTGGATTCATACTAATGGTTATCTTTACTTTGTATTAGCATTTATATAATCACAGATTTATTTGAGCTGCAGCCTGTTTTGAAAGCCGTTGCTGGCTGAGTGATGGTGTGGCTGTGGTTGGTGCAGGAGGAGCCTGCCCATGAATACTAAATGCTCCTGGAGTGGTGCTTTGTGTATTGGGGACTAATGGAAGGGCTGCCTTTGATCCAATCACTTTGTTATTAAGTGTTGAGAGGGCACGTAGAGTTGAATGAGGGGGTGAGAGAACTTGGATTTTAGAATCAAGGTGCTTAGATGTAAAAACAGATTTTAAGAAGTCCAGAGTTGGTTGTTTACAACCAACTGCTGGTTGGTTTATTGTGAGTGGTTTGTTTTCCAGCAGCGACTCTATATTTACTTCAGTGTTGATGGGTTTCTGCACGTCCCAGCCCTCCCCAGTGAATGTAGATGCTGGAATTTGGGTTCTGTCCCTGTGCTCTGCACAGGGGAAATGCTGCTGGAACCTTGGGGGGCCCAGCTCTGCTTTGATAAAGCCAGGGCAGCAGAGGTGCCCTTAAGTGGACTGTTAAGGGCAGTGATGAGAGCCCTTCCCCTCTGTTTTGGAGATTTTTTTTTTTAAGGAATTATTTTTTTTAAAGGAATTTTTCATGTCCCTCCCTGAGCACTGAGCCAGAGCCTTCCTGGGGTTCCAGCTGCCTCCCTCTCCCCATTCCCAGGCAGGTGATGCTGTCTGGCAGGGATGGAGAGCAGGGTGCTGCAGGGAGCCTCCAGCACTGGGGATCTGCTGCAGTCTCCTGAGCAGGTCCCACACACAGATCTGCACCCTGTCTTTGAGACAGCAATTCTCTTGACCAATGGATTCAAAGGTCCGTCTGTCTCTGCTTTATTAACGCTATTTATTGCCTCAGTGTTTGTTTGGCAGGAGGTTTTTGTGTTTAATACCAGCCCTGCTGCCCATTGCCAGGAAATTTAGAACCTGTGAGTGATTTCAAAGGCCATCTGACTCCAAAGCTTCCAGCAGGATTTATGTTTCTGCTGGTGCAGAGTTACAGTGTCATAAGCTTTTTATTTGTTCTTATTATATCACGGGCATCTGCAGACTGTTGGGTCCAGTTTTCTTCAGCTGTTTATGTGCAAATACATCTCTGATCTTGTAAAAGGAGGTCATTCATTATTTCCACTGACTGCTGCTCCAAGGAAAAGGCTCCCCCCCCCCCCCCCCGAATAAGTCATTAAAAGAAAATGGAATTAGTTGTGCCAAAACTGATGGCTACAAAATGCATATGACTCCACTGTGCATATGGAGGCTGAAAAAAGCTCTTGGTTATTTGGAGTATAGTCTTGATTCGGTGTCTGATCAGGTTTTACTCTGGTAAATCTGCCTTGCTGTCTGCAGTTTAGCTGGCAAGGGAACCTGGGGTGTGCTGCCAGGGCTGCAGTGGGATCCCTGAAAGGCTTAATTTAGTTTCAAATTGTTGTAAACAATCATTTATTAAACTCCTACTCTGTTTCCTGCCTGGCGAAAACAGTAGCAAGTTCCCTTCCAAGATTATTTCTAAAATTTTGACTTTTGATGGAATCCAAAGGTTGCAGAGTGCAGGACTTGGGGTCTGGTCCTTCCTCCTCCTGGTCCTTGCAAATGACTTATGAATTCTGAGTCAGGGCTTACTGTCCAAGCCCATTTCTGTCTGTTTTCAAAATAATGTGTTTATTAATGCAGTGTGATTTGAACAGCTGCCAAATGTAACAATAACTAGGTTTAGTTGTTGAAGTACTTTTCTGGAGACCTTCACTTTTTGCTTTCTGATATTTTCTTTTTTCTTTCCTAAAAAAGGAGGTTTTGCTGACTGACATGATGTATCTCTTTTCCCGTGATGGATTACACATTTTCTAGGTACTGGTCTGGTGTCTGTATGGGGGTATGTGGTGGGTGTTGGGTCACTGTGGGATGGAGCAATACAGTCATGGCATGACCAGTCCTGACCCTTTATTTCTGCTTAAAGCTTTAGTACCTTCTGTCTAAGGATATGATGCATCCAAATAAAGCACATTTCTGTGCCACTAATAAAATGTCTGTAATAAATAATAAAAGGTCTGTAACAGGCTTCAGATCACTGAGTGATAAAAATCCACTTTTACTCCTCCCCCAAGTTTTAGCCATGTCTTTCAAATGTCATGTGGAGGTGTTGTCATTTTCTGTATCTGCTTGTTGTGCCTTGGACAGGCAGCAGAGATTTGTGTGGGAAAGCAATATCCTACACCAGGTAATACAGCTGAATGACTTTTTAGCTTTTTAATGGCTCTGGAGAAAAGATGGATGTAACTCCTGAGTCCTGGCCTGACAGCACTGTTGGAGTGTGTGCCACACTGGCAGTGTGATTTGTCTTCCCCACATTTCATCTAGTACACATTTGCTTATCCAAATATTACTTTGTTATTTTTATAGCTGTCACTTGCAATTCAGCTCAGAGCAGCAAATGTCAGAAAATAGTTACAAACAGCACCAGCATTTTTGGTGGTGTATTTGTTTGGTGGTTCCTCCATGTAACTATTGGAAAGGGGAAGTATGGAACAGCAGAATGATTCTGTGAGGGCAGTCGAGGATTTCTGTTTTTTTCATCCTAGGCATCCCTAGCAGGTGGCAAAGATTACAAGTTTTGTCCTGCAGAGCTCCATTTTTGTGTCTCAATGTGTATTTTTACCCTGGTATTGATCCTTCTTTGTACAAGGATTTCCAGCATGGCAGGGATGGAGGGCAGCCTGTGTTGAGCTCAGCTCCAGCTGGTCTGGAGGCACAGTCACAACCTGCTCTGATATTCTGAGGCACCAGTCCAAGCAGCTCTCCAGTGTGGCCTTAAGGCAGAATTCCTGGAATTCTCTCCTCTGGATCTTTTCCCAAATGTTTCAGATGGGGCTTTTTGAAAAATAATTTATATTATCATCTTTGTAAGGAAAGGTAGTTGTTCTGAAATGCATGTTTCTATGGAGTCATCTTGCTCCCTGAGAAGGTTCTCTTGAAAGTGAGCCCTGCTGTGCTTCACTGCTAGCATGATGTCATCTGGAACCTTATCTGTGAATTTTGGATGTGTTCTTGTTGTTGGAAAGAGCACTGGTGTTGATTCTGCTGATATATTCCCAGATATGCTGCTGGGTTTTTAGCAGGCAGATTGAAAAGGAGCACTGTGGTATCAATTGATGCTCCATGTTCTGCTGTGAGGAGTTCTGCAGTAATGATTTGTAGCAAGAAACTGCACATCCTAGCATGGATGCAGATGTAATGACAATTCTTGAACACACTGATCACTTTGAAATCAGCATTATTTCAGTTTTCTGGCAGGTGCTGGGATAGATAGGGGATCTTGCATGTTTTTCTTGAAGTCAGTGGACTGTTGGCATGGCATTTGAAGGTGTTTGAGGCTGGGAAAAAATTTTATGAAATCTTCAGGAGTCCTGCAGTTGTGGTGAGGAGCTGTTGGGCAAACAGGGTGGTCTGGTGGGAGGGAAGCTCCAGCATTGGCCTCCAAGGTGGTCTCAGCAGATTGTCCCTGTGAAAGGATGATAATGGCAGCACTATCATTTCTTAATTTCTGATTTCTATGAGCTTGGCTTGGGAAATGGCTATTTCCATAAAACCTAGGCCTACAAAAGGCAAGTTTTGTTCTCATTGTTGCCATTGCTATGAAAGTTATTTTGATGCTGTTGCTCCATTTCTGGGCTCATCCAAAAGTAGAAGTTTCCAGCTTGGTTGTGTGATTTGTACACCCAGAGGTGCCATCCCAAGGTCAGGAGCTGGGGTGGTTATGAGATGGTCATTGTCTCTGGGGCTGTAGGAAGGACTCTGGGGAACCTGAGACTAATTTCAACCTTTTTGTTAATATTTTTTTTTTCTCCCTTCTTTCTCCACAATGCAATATGGCTATTTGTGGAAGCTTAATAAAACCCAAAATAAATGTGGACTATTTCATTTTGCTTCCCCTGTAATTGCCAGCCCATATCTCCCTCCATTATCCTTTCATCTTCTTTTCTGGCTAGACTGGCTAATAGTTGCTTAGTGATTACATTTAATGGTGTGAGAGCCTTTTAGTTTGAATACCCTGCTTTTCTTTCCCTCTTCCTTATAGAGATGTTTACATTTTTAGCCAGAGCTATGATTTGTCTCCTATATAATTGCATGGAAAGCAACAGTTCACATTCCTAGACGGGCATCCTGAATTTATTTTGAAGTCATTCTAGTGCCTTTCCCATGCTTATTTCACCCTGTAGAGTCTCTTGATTAGTTCAACTAACTGTTCCCCCTTTCCATAGATTTATTTCTTTGGCGTGAACTGCATATTTTAGCCTGTCTGGTGTGGTCTGTAGGGCTTTTGGAAATTAGCAGTAAGCAGGTTGGGGTGGGAAAGGAAAGGTAAAGGAAATGTTTCACCAGGTTTCATGTAGCTGGAGTCTGTGGGGTCACTGGGATGCTCTCCTTGCCCACAGCAGATGGTGCTTGCGGGGCTTTGCCAGTGAAGGTTCCTCACTTGGAGCAAAGCAAGTGCTGGCAGGAGCTCTTTGGTGTTGGCTCATGGCCATGCTTGGACAGTGTGGAGGTGTCATTTAAAAATTATCCACTTCATCAGTGTTATTGGTGCAAATGATCAGGATCGGGCTCATCCAGGGAGAGGGGCTGAATTTCCACCTCACCTGTGTGGCTGCTGGGGAAGGAGTGGCCCTGAGCATCCTGCCTGTGCCAGCACAGCTCTGAGCTCATCCTTGGGCTGCTCCTCATGTGAGATGGGAAAAGAGGATGGTGTGAACACCCAAGGCACAAAGCATCACCCCTGGAATGAGAGTGCAGTGCTGTTTCTTCAGGAGAAACCTGCTGTGCGGTACATAAAAAGTTAGAGAGGCTGAAGCATTGCAAGCCCTGTAATTCTTCACTCCCCCCATCTCTTAAGGCTTTTATCTGTCCGTGTATCTCCTGTTCTGGCACTGAGAAATTTGGAAACTTGAGGAAGAATGTCCACTCTTAGTCTTTGATGTAGGAGCATGGCTGACTCATGGTCACTAAAGCCTTTGTTAGGGAGCGAGGAATTTTTGCTTTTTGTAAAGAGCCAGGAGCTGTCTGTTTTCATCACTGAGTTTGCAATCCCAGCAGTTGGAATGAAGCAAAATTCAAAGCTTTGGAGAAGTGGCTGGGGGTGTGTGGAATGAGTAATGATCCAATATGAGGCCTCAGCAGGGTGAAGAATGTAAAACTAGCATCTCTTCTGCTGTTGGGGTTTTTTTTAAGATAAATTCACTAGCAATGAGAAGTATTTTAAACGTTGCTGCTGTTGCTGATAGAAACAGGCCATTAAATTGCTACAGTCAACATTCCTTTGGGTCCTGGTCATAAGCCAAGCTGCCAACTATTTGTAAATTTACTGACAGTTAGTAAGCAGGATACAATATTTAAACTGTCAGAAAACTAATATTCGCTCCTTTCAGGGAAACATAGCTCTGTTTCTCTTGGGCTCTGGCTTTTGGTAGTGTTTGGTTAGTGCTTTTATTGTCTGCTTCTCTGAACTCCAACACTGACCCAGGAAAAAGCAGTGAGGAGATGAAGAAGAGGCTGCCTGCTCCCCCTTTCCCTGTGCACCCTGTTATCATCATCCTTAACAATATCCCAGTCCTTTTTGGCAGAGATGCTCCAGATTGCAGCCAAATTCCTGGGCTCCCAGGGCCAGGGTTCTCAGTCTTGCCATGGCTTGCAATAGCTGCTGTTCCATCCCAGAGAGCTGTAAATAGGAAGACAGACATTCACAAGTGCTAACTATAAATGCCTGGTGGCTTCCTGGGGTGTGCACTCAGAGATAGTGCAAAGCAGCTTGAGAGAGTCTAGAAAATACTTTGAACTTATTTATCATGCTACTAAAATGTTGTGGGAAAAATGGCAGGATCATTTGTTTGCTGCTTGCTGTTGAAATGCAGGCCTGGTATGAATTAGCCATGCAAAGAGAGCTCTCTGCTGTGAGCCAGCATTGCTGGGAGAAATCTGCTTTTCTTTACTGTACAGCAGCATTATGGGTTTGCTCTGTTGTGGACCTTCATCTGAAATAGCTTTTTGTGTCACTACTGATGTGGACATTGATAAAATAAGAATCCAGGTGGATTTTCCCTGGGCCCTGCTGAGCAGTAACTTTCCTGTCCCATCAGAAGGGTGAGGAGCTGAGCTGTTTGCAGGGATGGACCTCTCTCAGCATGACAATCCTCCCCTTGCTGTGCCTTGCTGAGGGACCATGTGTTATTTGCCTCTGAGAAGTGATAATTTCACTGGGCACTCTAGGCTGTGGCTTTGAAAAGCCAGGAGGATGAGTTTGAATGGACTGCTGTGGTGATTAGGTTACAGGCAACAGCAAAATAAGATATTTACTTCTTTTTTTGTTGTTTAAGTTAGAGAAGTCTTTTTTTCAGACTTCAGGAAAGCCCCTGTTGCATGTCAAGATTATGCCAAGCCTGGAATGTTTGGACCCAGAGGGGATAAAGGGCACAACAGCTGCTCCTTGCAGAGCAGTGGGTGATCCCTGCTGAGGGTTCATCAGCACTGCCAGACATCAGGGCTTGAGTTCTGAATTTCAGCTGGGTGCTGCAGAGCTGGAGCCTTTCCCCTTGCACGCCAGAGGAGCAAGCATGCCTCTGTCCTGCTGGTTTTGTCAGGATTTTTTCCCTGAAAATAAGGGAATTTTTTTCCCTTTCCTCCTCAAAAGCAGCATTCTGCCCCGAGCAGTCCTGGCCTGGGTGAATCATTGTGCTCACAGAAGAAATGTGTTGAAACTCGCTTGCATTCCCCGCTGTCTGTGCTCCTGGGGCACAAAGTGTGTGGGAAAGCTCTGAATCTCCACCATCACCTCTGAAGTTTGGCCCAGCCAGAAGATGCAAGGAATTGGTGGGTGTTGTGTGATCTGCAGCATCCTCCAGCTACAGCTGACATTACCTGGGCATGGAGAGGCCACTTGTGTGTGCTGTTGCTGCTCAAGTGCAAATAAATATAATATTTATCACTGTGTGCTGTCAGCGTGCTAGAAATTAAGCCCAGAGCCAGCTATAGCAATAAGTGTTTTACCAATCATTGTAGCATTTGTCAACATTATGGGCTGCAGCCTGGCAGTAATAAATGCATGGTGCTCCTGCTGGAGCAAATGGCTTTTCCAAGGAGAGGTGTATTTAATGAAGAATGAACAGCACAGGCTGTAAAAGGAACAAGATCAGTGTTTTTTACAAAATGGTTGTAAATGGAACAAAGTGAGGTGGCACGGGCTGTGGAGTGATGTCCCCAAGGGTGCCCTGGAGTCAGCTGGGTTGGGCACCTCCACTCTTTGGAAAATGCATTAAAATTAGGAAAAAGAGGCATTAAAATTCAGAAAAAGATGCATTAAATTAAGGGAAATAAGGCAAGCAACTGGTTGCTGGCACTGCTTGCAGGGCTGGGAGTCAGGAGCCAGCTTGGTTTGTGCTGCAGCCCCTGCGGAGCCTCCTCACTGGGAGAGATGCTGAGGCAGAATTTCACCTCCCACCTGCCCTGGGGCAGGGATAAGGGGGTGGGCTCCTCACACTGGAGGGGATGGGTGCTCAGAAATGGCCTCAGAAAGGAGGAGGGAGCTGCCAAGGCTGTTGTTCCCTCCCTCTGGCTGGAACTGCACAGCTTGACTTTTGGTTTCTGCTCATCTTATTTCAAAAGGGCAGTTTTGATGCGTGTTCATCTTGCCAGATGGTGGTGTGCAAAAAAAGGCCTGAAAGCATGAAGGGAGGAGGAGGAGGGAGAAGCATGTCCCTGCCTGGGACCTGGGGAAACCTGAATTCTGGAATTGCTGTCAGCTGCTGCAGAACCAGAGGGTGTAGCCTGGACTATGGAAATTGGGATTGTGGTATTCATTAACAACACATCTCCATCCTACCACAGGTGGTGAGGCTTTAATATATGGGGGTTATACCAACTTTTATTCTCTTTTTATTAGCCCTGTACATGAACTGTCATGTGAGAAGTGGCTGTCATTTAGTTCCAGGACTGTTGTGCTCTGTGTGTATGAGGGGGTTTGTCTTCCCTTGTGCAAAAATCCTTCTTTTCCACAGAGGAACATGTTTGCCTTTTTTTCCCCCCTAATAGTATGTGGCAGGTAAAGGTGGTATAAAAGCAATGGCATCAGTTGAGATCCAGAAGGTATTTTCATCTGCTGGGGGGGAAGGAAGGACAAGATGTGGTGAATCTTTTCTGTCTCCATATCCACATTGCTGAGGAGCACTGGAGTGGGACATCCAGGGCTGCTGTAGCCCAATGGTGATAAAATCATTTAGGAAAAGTTGCATTATCAAAATACCAGGAGAGAGGAGAAATGAAGCTCTGAGTCCATTTGTTGGAAGGACAATGTGATTAAAGATTCAACTGAAGTAACAAAGCTGTTGGATTTAAAATTAACTTAATGTAATGTTTGTTTCCTGAAGAAAAGTTGATGTGTTATCTCCCTAACAAATAGCTCATGCTGCAAAAGTGAAGCATGACACCTTCTACAAATCAGACTGTTTGACTTTTATGAATGACAGTGTCACATATCACTGTGTCAGCAAGATTCAGGGATGATTTTTCAAATCGTTCAAAAGCATCTATTTTTCATTGTGTTTTTCCTATGATGACTATTCCGCTTGTACCCAAAATATTACTGAAGTAGACTTTCTCTGTCATCACTGCTTAGAAGTAAACACAATAAATAGTAATATATATGTTATGTACACTATTGTCTACATTGTGTATATATCTAGTATATATATCTATAAAAGCTACACATCTATATTTACATTTAAAATAAAGTAGCTTTAGTAAACACCTAATAGAGAGATTATGCCTATGCAGGTACCAGACATTGTGGCTGCTTTGTTAATTCATGTCTCTTAGCTACAAGTCACAACTCAACTGGAGTAACCTAGAGACCTTAATGCAAAGGTGTCCAGAGGTACAATTGCACCATCTGTGTCAGAAATGGCTCTTTTCCTCCTGTTCTGTACCTCATCCCTCCTACAGTGAGATACTTAAGGTCTTAAGGCTTAATAACAATTCTGCTTCACATCTGTCTTTCACAAATGTAGTTCTAAAAATATTTATTATTCCCTCTAGGAAAGAACTTTCAAGTCAAGTTTCAGAAGATCCTCTGTTGTTGCTCTATCTATATGTTTAATTTATGAAATCTTCCTTAGTTGAGGTGGTTTATCAGCTCTAGGTCAGGGGGACTGTTGGATCATCAAGCCTGACCTGTGTCAAGCCATTGGTTCCTGCATTCAGCTGCAGCACGGACCCCAGGGTCTGAGCAGAGCCCTGGGAATGTGGCTGTCCTTCTCACCCAGCTTGTTTTTTATCCTAAGAGGATTTTTTTCCCCCATTTTGAGATCTGGAAAGCTTGTGTTTGCTGAGTGTGCTCTGGAAGATCACAGGAGCGCGCTTTGTTAGGCAGAGCATCTCTGCTCTCGTGTGAAACAGCAGCATCAGAAGGAGGGGGCACAGCCTGGGCTGCCACCCTGCGTTGATCAGCCTCTCTGGGTGACCCTGTAGGGCTTGCACACAGGGAGTGTAAGAACAGGTGTCACTGTTACAGAAGCAGTGGCAGGAAGGGGAATTTCCATCTGACATGGATTACACATCCCAGCGCCTCAGCTCGCTGATTCACCCCCATGGAAAATGGGAGCTGTGATACCTGTCAGAAACCTGAGCTTCAGCCTTGCAGGGAATCTCATGAAGTGGCAGGCACAAGACTTCATCATCATCATCATCACCTTGGGGAAGGGAGGGGAAGACAGTGCAAGGCAATATTTACTTCTCAGCAGTGATGAGGTCAGGTTTCCAAAGCATCAGTGCTGTGAGTGGTGATGCTTTTTAACTGTGGAGTTGAAAGGATGATGCAGCTTCTGAGTGTTGTGCCAAAACAGGCAAAGTGTGTCAAGAGATGACCATTGGCAGTGTCTAAAGGGAAGAAGGTTGATATTTTTAATTTTATTTTTTTTTTTTAATCTGGCTGAGGAGCTGGTCTGGGAAGGGTTGCAGCATGATAGGACTGAGTTCTGAGCAGCTCATGGCAAACCCAAGTGAATGAGCTTCAGTTCAGTTAGAGCAGGGGAAGAGATTATCCATATCCTTTATACAGAGGTGCTCCAAATTTATGAAGGAAAGCACGGATTTATTTTTTTTTCCCTGTGGCCGACCATGCTGCCTTAAGTACTTTTGCAATCCCCTTTAATTAAAGGGTGTCTGTCAGCCTTTCTCAAGTTTTCTGTTATCATAAGCAGCACAGTAATGGGTAGCTGGAGAGAACACCACATACCTTTTGGTGCTAAATGAGCTTTTCAATCTGCAGTTTAGCTGAAACATTTTAATACCACCCAGGTGTTGCAGTGACAGTACATTCCAACTATTCTAGAGGCTCTGTCCATCTTGTTTTCACCATGTCCTGTTCCTTGTCTACTCTCATCCCATTTCAGATATTAAGTTTGGAGCTACTGTGAAGATCAGTTTCAAAATCTCTGGATTTTAAAACTTTTTTAACCATGGTGACCACACAGAAAGGTATAAAAGATCTGCCTGCAGGAAACTTGGTCAGTAATTCTTTACCACAAGCATATAAAAATAAAGTTAACTTTTTGTAGTTTAAGAGTCTGAAGTTTTGGGTTTTTTTTTTTAAGCATTGCTTTGAACCAAGCGTTGATGACCGTGGCATCACTGAGGAGAAAGTGTTTCATGTTTCTCAAGTGTGTGCGTGTGGTTTTGTACGTGCCTGGCTGCCTGCCTGGTGTTACAAACTAAAACAGTGCTGCTTCATGGTGTTAAAAAAAAAGTCTTAGAGGTCTTGTCACTGAGCTCTTTGTTTGCATAGGGAAACATCTGTCTGAGATTTAATGTGCTGTTGGTAACGCTGCTGTTAGAGAGCTGTAAATCCTTCCCACTTCTTCTCCAGGGATTTGATCATTGTGTTTTTCCTCTCTTCCTAATCAAAGTGCTGTAGTTGAGTGTTGTAATTAGTATGTATTAATTTATTGATTGTCACTGGTTGCAGTAATATGTGATAATAACATGACAGAATTTTATTAGTTGTATAATAAGATGTTTAAATATTGTCACTTTAAATAACACTAAAATAGAGCTTTCATATGTTGTTTTTTATTATCAGTTCGTTATGATTGACTAATTGCACTTGTTTGCATTGACACCATTCATTCCTGCAAACACAAGCTGTTTAAAGATTTAATTCTCATTTTTTAACTTGTTCTCAGGCAATAGGAGGGGGAAGGGCTCTTGGGCAGAGTTGCATGCACTAGGTGTGTGACATAGGAAAATAAATTGTGTTTTCTGCTACTTACTCAGCTAGTTTGGACACAAAATGAAGCATGACTTTTCTCCTCCCAAACTGACAGCATGATTTTTAAAACATGAAGTTGTCATCTCACTTTGTTACCTCACCAGCACCTCCAGCCTGGCAATTTTCTTGGATTGCAGTTCAATTTAAATTCCTGGTCAAAGTGTTAGATAAAACCAGTGCTCCACATCAGTAACTATTACCTGGAACACGAATGTGGGTGTTTTTGCAGGATGGATTGGCATGTTGAATGTTACCTCCTTTAGCACTCTTGTCTCATCTATAGCAGCTTGTTTCAATAAAGTGCTGTGAAATTCCCCTCCCCAGAAGGGAGTTTGTGTGGGGAATGGGATGCCAAACCCTTTATGGGCTCTTGGAAAATGTCTTTGGATTCTCACAGGGAAAGGACTGTCCATTTGGGTGGGGAAGGGAGTTTGGGTGCCTGCTGTTCACCTCTGGGGGTACCTCAGCCCCTCTCATCTTGGCTCCCTGGGGCTTTTCTGGGAGATTAAACAATATTTTTGTCTGTGGGCAATGCTGAAGGTGTCAATTCACTTGCTATTTCTTGTGACAGTAGCTTGGGAACCTTTTGAGCAGTAGCTGAGGCAGCAGACCTCCTCCCATGGGTGAAGTGGTCCAAGGGCCACTGGGGACAGGACAGGCAGAGATGCTGCAGGGCATGGCTGGGACTGTGTGTGCACTTCTGCAAGGCTAAAACACCTTGCTAACTCAGCCTGAGACAGGGAGGCAGCAGGAAAGGAAGAAAGGTCAGGAGGCACCACTAATTCTTTGCTTCTTGTTGGCCCCCTGCATGTCCCAAAATGTTTGTACTCAAAGGCAAGGTGAGCTTGTGTGGGAGAACAGCTCCAGGTGTAAAGAATGAAGAGTTGGTGATTGGTGCGGGAACCTTCAGGGAAGAAGGGGAGAAGATAAAAGGAGTGTTTTCTACTGTGACACAAATATTTGTCAAGTGTAAAACCTTCACAGCTCCACGCTGAGTGTTTTGGCTGGATCTGCAAGGTGCTCTCCAAATGTGTTTGTGTCTCTCCCCAGAGGCATCTGTGCCCAAAGTGCTGCCAGTCCTTAAACAGAGCACTTGCCGTGGGCTGCTGGATAATAAAGCAGACTGGGAGGTACAAGCAGTGAATTTTCCTTCTGAATAAGCACATTTTCCCTGCCTGTTCTAGGAGCACGCTTAATGCTACTATAAAATGTGTAACGCTAATAAATGTCACCTCTGTGGATGGATTTGGTGTTTGGTGTTTTTTTCCCAGATTGTGTGCCGGCCCCTCCCGAGCTCTTGTTCCATAAATCAGGGAGTAATGAGTTGTGTTGCTGTCAGGGGTATCATCTTGCAGTTTGGCAGTGGCTGTGGTCTAACAAATGGTCCCAGAGTGGCAGAGCCCATTTGAAGAGAGCAGAAGGTAGGCTTGTACAGAAGTTTTGCCAGCAACATCCATCAGCAATTTCATCTCTCTCTTATGTCTTTATTTTTTTTTTTCTGGTGTTATGTTTGCTTTATGTTTTCAGGAGACAGATTGCTCTGATTTCTAGGGAGAAATAAAAAAATAAAAACCACCAAAGTTTGGTCAGAAAGCTTTCGCAAATCACTGGGAACTCTGGAGTGTGCTGGTCAGCCCTCTGGGCTGTGTCTAATTGCTCTGTCTCCCTGCTACCATGGGAAATTTACAGTGATTGCTCTGTTCTTTAAAATAATGAAGCTTTTGCCAGACTATTTTGCCTGTAGATAGCGAAATGTCTTTTGTTTACAGCTGCAGTTTGTTCAGATAGGGAGGGATGATTTAACTGCAGATGCAAAGTGTGGTGGCACTGGGGGAGTTCAAGGCCAAGGCTTCCTACATTTTTGCATGTTTTCCTTCTATATACACAGACTTTAGTTTCTTTAGAGCAGCAACAATAGCAATGATTATTGGGTATAAGAAGGGAAGTGAAATCAGTTTTGAAGTTTGAGTGCTATTGAGGAAAGGCGGAGATAAGGAAGGGAAACTTAAATGAACTGTAACATCACACATTTGGAAATATGATAAAGACTACAGTTTATCAGAGACTACCTTTCCCTGGAATTAAGCAAGCAATCCAACATAAAAGCAATTATTTCTGTACCCAGGAGTTTGACCGTCTCATTTTTCATTTTCATGGGATCTGCCATGCAATCACGCCTAATGACAAATCTGCAAACCCAGGGCAGTACATTGCTGCAAAACTCTGAACCCAGACTTTAATTATAAGAAGAATGCTTCCTTCCTTTGGAGGGACTATTTTTCTGCCTTCAGGAAATGAAAAGGAAATTATTTCACTTTTGTATACAGGAATGCAAATGTCAGTTTTCTGATGTAATGGGAAAGAGTTCAGGTGGGATTTAGTGTTTCTGGCTCAAGGCTCTGGTGTGAAAAATGGTGCCTGCCTGTTAGACCCTTCTTGGCCATGAATCTGAAGTTCTTCACTGTATGGAACCTGTCTTAGTCATAAGGAGATGGGTTATGCTATGGGGAGAGGAATTAAGCTTTTAGTCATGCTTCGCCCTGTCTTATTTATCAATTGCAACATGAAGCACAAAGTTAAATCAAAAACTTAAGTTAAAACAAAGAGCTTGTGTATAACGAGCTCTTTGCTGGGAATCCAAACATGAGCCAGTGCCTGGGATTTTCTGTCTGTGCTTATGAAGGGTCAGCATTTAAGATTTAAAGATTTAGTATGTGTATTTCGGATATCAGTGTTGCCTTACCAGCATGACATGACACAAACATGGCAACATCTGGGTGACACCACACCAGTGTGTCTGTGTGTGAAATGACTGTGTGTGCATGCAGGGTAAGGCTTGCCCATGAATTTAGCCTAGGCTCTAGGGATCTGTTAGTAGATGCAGTTTTATTACCAGATTTATTGTTTTTTTCTGAGGATTAAATGGCATTTGGAGCATGTCAATTTAGTCAACTGATGCTTTTGTTAATCATGTGCTTTACTGAAGCAGCGTGGCCTGAAAAGGGGACAGAACTGGCACTTAGTTATGTGTAGCAAACACGGGGACACTGACTATATGAAATACATTTAAAACAAAAAAACAAAACCTAACTCCTTTTTCTCTATGTGTAACATCTGTAAGTTGAGGGTTAGTGCAGTAAGCAAGAGATTAAAGGCAGCAGGAGCTTGGAAGGGATTTGGTTTGTGTTTGCAGTTGGCTGGTGCCTTGACTCCTGCACTGGGGAGTGGAGCTTGGAGCCAGCTGGCCAGGAGCTAAAGCCAAGCTCTGGGCTGGGGCTGTGTGCTTTGAAACCCTAGACCAAGGATGTGAGGCTTACTCAATGAGAGGGTGTGCAGGATGGGAAAGCCCTGAGACACAGCTTGGCATGTGTGGCAAAAATAGAGCTTTCCCTGTGGGGGAAAATGCACTTCCAGCTCCGCTCCTGCCCAGTGGGCCAACAAGGAATCCTGGAGACCTGTTTGGGTGCTGAGGATCCTGAGTTTTGCAGAAGTATGTGGAGTCTCAGCCAAGTTTCTAAAAGTCAGAAAGATCTTTCACGTTCTGGTAACTGACAATGCAACCATATTGCTAGTATAAAATTTAATTGCCAGCATATGGGCCATTTGTCCGACCACAAAAGCTTTTATTCACATGCTTTAAATTTTTAAAGGCTTGTTATCAGCAGAAATATCACACAGCATGGAGGGGTTCCTTCTTTTGCGGCCACTGGGCTGTGTGGCACAGTGACAGAGTGGCAGGAGTTGTGTCACCTCCCCTTTGGGTGGGAGCTGAGTGTTTGGGGTGGGGAGCACGTGCTGGTGGGCTCCCCTGGGTGAGCAATCAGTAAGGGACTATTGTCCATGTTTTCTGTGAGGAGAGGAGGGGCTGGGCACAGGGGAGCTGTAATCCTTTGTGGGTCATGCAGTGTACCCAGGTATTCAGATCACTTCTTTAGAGTGGCATGTGGCATTCTTACGGGTAGTAAATTATTGTCTGTTAGACAAAATGTCATTTTGTTGTCTCTTGCAAGCTTCATTTGTGTACAGAAGTGCCACCATGGTGTGTTACCTCCTGGTCTCATCTATTCATAGCGTTCTCCTGGTGTTTGTGCAAGTCTTCTGGAGGAGAGGCTTCCGAATATTTTGTAAGACTATGGAAGTGTGACTGTGAAAGCACTTGAAAGCACTTATGACTTCTCTCCAAATGATTAGATTCCAAATTAACAATGTCTTTAACAGCAAAAACATGTACTGTCCTGAATTATGAACAAGGTGAAACACATGATGCCATCAGCATTAGGTAACTAAAGACAAACTGTTGTTCTTTTATTCCAAGCACTTGAAGTTCATAACTTTGTTTATCAAAACCAATATATTTTCAAATCTGCTATATATTTAAAAGCTGTCTGGACTGCAAAAGAAATGTTTTCTGCTTGAACTACTGAGGTGTTGCCCCTGGTGAAGGATAAAGATTGATGTTGGTGCTTCATTAGCTGCTGTGTGGAAGATTCCTCTGTTGCATGTTGGAAATACAAAACTGCCAGAGAATTGTGGGTCATTTCTTCAGACCCCTACCTGCCAGAAGGGATCATGCCTTATATATAATGCTTTCAGAGAATTTGACATAATTCTCCTTTTCTTGCCTCAGATGTTCCAAATCTCTTTGGTTTGGTAGTAAAAGCCTTCACAGGGAACCTTCTCCTGTGCCACTGTGGGCAGGTGGGCACAGCAGTGTCCAAAGCACCTGATGGTTCTCAGAGAGTGGCATTGGAGTGCTCAGGAAAGTCCCAGACATTGCCTCATGCTTTACATCTTCTCTTTTTATCAAGATGGTTTTTCCAGCAAATGTGTTTTTATCTATGCCCAGCCCAAGCCTTCCCTGCCCTGTGTTGGGGAGGGCTGGTGTGGGATGCAGGGAGGCTTTGCAGGCAGTGCTCTGGGGCAGATGTGTGCTCGTGCAATTCCTGGGAATATCTGCTGCTCTGGCCTCAGCCCTGATTTGTCTTGGCATGGCATTACCTATTTAGCCCTGTACAAAAATAGAACATATCCTCCTGTTCTCTACAGGCTGTCACTTTTTAATTGCTATAGAGGCAGCACTTCAAAGAGTTTCTGTAAATTTTTTTTCCCCCCCTTAAATACAAATTTTTTTCTCACTTGAAATATCATTAGTGGATCAAAGAAGGCTTTATCATTTCCTTGGGATAACTGCTAAAAGCTGGTGGTTACATTGTTGCAGTGACCAGTTTCTGGGATTATTGTGTAATTAATCATCTTATTGAAGGAGAGAAAACTGAAATGGCAGTTAAATCATAACTAACTTCTTTGCATCATCCATCAAAATCCATCAAGGGCTTTTCAGAGCTTACTGACTCTTTTCCAGGTTGTGAGTCTGCCTCTCCCCAGCAGTCTCAGTGGTTTCCAGTCGAGCTGTTCTCTGTAGGTTGGTGCCTGAGACAGAGCATTGGTCCCTGTGTGAAATGTCACTATAAAGTATTATAAACCATCTTTTGAAGGGATCTTGGGAATTCAAGTCTTTTGTTACCAGACAGGATCAACTTTGCTTCAACCTGCATGAGCAGATATTTATTTAATGTGCCCATTAAAAGACCTTCTGACAGAGACACTCTCCCAGCTCTGTCAGGTCACTTATTTCCATGCTTATCAAGGATGAGAAGCAACAGCCAGAATCTGGAACTTGGGGAAATTTCAGCTTGCTATACTTAAAATTTCTCTCTGCTTGCTTCTCCCTTAATTATCTTGGGTGTGTTTCCTTGTGATTCTGGTTGCTAATTAACATGGTAAAGATTATTCCTGTGAGTACAGTCAGGATTTTTTTTTAAAATTTTTATCTGCTGATATCTGTGCACAGACTGCCTGAAAGATTGAATCATTTAACTAAAGAAAGAACAAACAAGAGGATTAATGTAATCTGTGGGACGGGGACAGGAGCCTGGAGAGGGTCAGGCAAGAGCTGCACAGGGCCCACTCCAGTGCCTGGTGAAAAGCACACATGGTTCACTGCCTGCTGAAACTGGCAAATAGAAATCCTTTAATACTTCTGGCAAATAGTGAATGGCAAAATCTTGGTGTCAAATACGAACGTTCTCATTTACATTTAAATAGTTTAGGTTTCCTTGTGTGTGTGTCGCACATAGGATAAAACAGTGCTCTGTTATTGCAAATATTACTTGTAGTGAAAGCAAATATCATTGTCACCAGTGTTAATCTGCTGCACTCAGGAGTCTGTTTCCAAATATTGATTTCTGGTAAATGACCTTTATCAGTGTTGCAAGGTTTTATTTGGGAAATGTTTTGTGTCAAAGCCTGGCAGTGTTCACTGGTGACCTGGTTACATTTGTTAGAAGCCATCAACATCAATTTGCCCCATGTCTTACAGACCCTGAAGAATAGAGCATCCCCTCTCTCAAAATTTAGGGGCTCTGATGAGGTGGGGGCCGGTTGGGATTCAGTGACAATCACAAGATGGAGAGGGATCAGCAGATCTCAAAGCTACAGGTTGACCACTTCCAGAACATCAGCTGGGTGTGATTTTTGAAGCCCCAGTGTGGATTTGAGTGTGGCACAGATGTTTCAGGAACCGTTCTGGCCTGCAGAGCTGGATGCTGGTCCTCATTTGCCAGCTTGGATTCAAAGCTGGGGACTGACTGAACCTCTCCCACCAAGGGATTTTCTGTTTTTAAAATTATTGCAGTTTATCAGGTCTGACTTGGAAATAGTTTGCTCATCTACATAATTAAGCTATAAATAGCAGAGTAAATGAACTTGCTTTTCAACTTTTCAATGAAGTTGTTATTTCTTCTTGAAGCTCAGGAGACTTATTGCCCAGAATGTGAGTGATTTTCCTAAACCCTTGTCTTTGCCAAAATAATGGTTATTCATCCTGGGATTCTACAGAGTCAGGTGCTATTTGGGAGTAATTAAACAATGATTTTGAGTTATGGGAGCCTGAGTGACAACAGGAGTTAGGGAAACCTCTCCCATTTTTGAATTCTTCTGTGTAAATGATGAAACTGGAAGCTGGAGAGGAACAGGACAAACAGACATGGTTTTCTGTTGTCATTTCACTGTCTCTGAAATAAAAATGAGATCACTGAGGTCACCAGCTGGCTGGAAGTCAGCGAGTTTGTGTTGGGAGCAGTTATGCCCCTTGGCCAATGTTATTGATAAACCAGATAACAGCTCCTGCCATTGAAGTTTGCACTTAATTTATTGCAGAGAAAGTTGTGCTGTGTCTCTAGATGGTTTTTCCTGTTGGGATATGCTCTGATTGGAGCCAGGATGCTGGCATGGATGCTGCAGTGCCAGCCCTTGTGCCAGCTGCTGGGTGCCACAGGGCAGGGAGCCAGGAGCAGCTGAAATGGGGGATTGGGTCACCAGGCTGGAAACTTTGTTTGCTGCCTGTTGGGAAGTGCTTGTCCAAAAAAAAGATGAGAAACTCATGCTTAGTTTTTAGATGGAAATCAGCCATGCACAACAAGAAACAGCTTAAAGTGGCTTGGAACTCAGTCTCTGGTGGTGCCAGAGCAGCAGATGGCCCGTTGTCACTGCCGATGAAAATTATGTTAATTAATATATTACAAAACCGACTCCGGTTGAACATTTGTTTCTTATGAGCATGTGATTATCAGCTTTTCTGGAAGATAAATTTTGGGAATGTTTCAACTGATATATTTCTCTGAAATAGCTTTCTGGAGGTTTAATGAGCTGTTTGTTTTTGGTGCTGTAATGCTAAATGGGTATCAGTCATTCTGCTGGTGTTAAAGAACTTGGAGATAGTGGAAAGCAGAGTGAGAAAGCCTAAAAAATACTCTAGAATGTGCACTCTCACCTGTTGCACACGTGGGTGCCCCAGGGATGGCCACACCATGGCCCTGACTTGAGCAGCAGCTGTTTCCCATATTTACAGCAGTGGTTTTATGGAGGGATGGATTGAGTGAAGATCTGGATTTTTTTCCTATTTGTGGGCCAAGACTTTTTGTGCACTTTTTTTTGCTCTGAAGGAAAGCTGTAGAAATCCAGGGTGTTTTGAGGGGACTCTTTGCCCACCATGTAGATTTTCTGGCTTTTATAAAAACCAGGCTTGAGAATGGCTGTTTCCTTTGGTAAATTGCCCAAGTCAGGGCCAAGTGTGTGTGTTTTTACAAATAAATATTACCTTCTACGTGGCCTGATACAATCAAGATTTCATTTCTGTTCTTCTAATTTACTGAAAAGTCTTACATGCTGCCACTGAGGACCTTTGCACACAACGTGGAAAGCTTTGCATTCCTTGCCTGTAGAAGCTGCTGGCTCAGGCTGAAGAATGGTTTTTTGACAATAGCAGGCACAGATGCTTCAGAAGGTGTAAATCCTCCCCAGTGGCAGATGCAGATAATCTGTCCCCTACTGTTAGCCACATCCTGATCTCTAACAGATAAAGACTGACTTAATCCCCAAAGCATGAGCTTTAATATCCTTTACAAAAGCCTCCTCCTAATTCTCAAGGCCCTGATATGGTTTTCTCTCCCGTGGAGTCTGAGAGCTGCTCAGGGCTGTCTGAAAGGCAAGGTGGTGTTTGCTGGCAGGGCTGTCACTGCCCCAGAGCTGCCACCAGCTTCCCCTCTGCAATTTGCAGAAGCTGCTGACTTTGATTTACTGTTCATTAATTGATTAAAATAAAAAAATATTTTTATTATCCCCTCTTTGGCTTGATCTGTTTTGTTTTCTTATGCCAATGGTTGTTTGTTGGTGTTGCAGCCCTTGCTCCAGTGTGATACAGCCCTGTTCCTTCACCTCTGCAGGGAAATGGAGAGATGGGGCTGTTGGCCAGGAGAAGGCACTAGGCATTGCTTTGTTTTGTGACCAAAGCAGCCCTGTCTGGGAGCCCTTTCCCATCCCAAAAGGCTGGGATTTGCCTTGCTGCAGGTCAGGGGTGGCTGGGTGGGATCAGGAGCCTCTGTGGCTGTGCAGCTCCCTGTGCAGCAGGTGGAGCCCAGCCTGGCACTGGTGCCAGTGTGAAGGACAATTTTGTGCCACAATGGTGCTTTCAGCTCAGGAAAGCACCTTGGATGGGTTGTGAGAAAAGGCAGTGTTGGTCTGTGCAGAGAGCTCCGTGCCCTCTCTAAACACCTGCCCCTGTTCTGTCTCTGCAAATTCTGAGCAAATCTGACTTTTACCCTCAGTAGAACCATGAGTGACGCTGCTCCACCTCCAGCAATCACTTGGAACATCTCCATGTGCCCAACTCTGTGTAAGCACAAGGCTGACTCTTCCCTGCTGTATTTCCCTTCACATTTGTGAAGCGTTCGAGATCTTGTATGGAGATTACAGCAGAATATTTTGGTTGCATTTCCCCAGTCACTGTAAAAGCACAGTGCAAGTGCTTGTTTTGGAAGAATCTGGAGGGAGTAATGAGCTTGTGCTGAAGGTTGAGGGGTTTTGATTTTTTTTGTTTTCTTTTTAGGGAAACATGTTTGTTTTAAGTAAATTGAAAGGGACTCTGAACACTCATGAGAGCAGCTTTTAATTGCTTTGTAGCAAGTGTTATTTTTCTTCACAATCTCACAATTAACCTACTCCCTGTGGCTTCCCAGTGTAAGTTCTGCTGTTAGTACAAATTGATTTTGCCTCTGCTTTTTGTATTGGGAAGAGAGGGGAAATTAATTCCCAGTGCCCTTGGCTCACTGGAAATCTTTTCCTGCCAGGGTCTCTGAACCTAAATGGTGTTCTGGGATTATTTAAGGGCTGAGCATCTTTGTATGGTCCTGAGTGCTATTGCATTTCCTTCCACTCCCCCCTCCAGTCTTTATTTTTGCTAGAATTTAAATTGCAGCTTGTATTAGAGATGAGCAGGATTATGCAGGTGTGAGTGACTCGGGGATAAACCTTCTGTTTCAGTGGCTTGTTAAATTTGCAGAAGGAGTGGGGAAAACATCCTCTGTCATTTTGGGCTGAAAATGTGAGTGCCTGAACTAAACCAGCAATTCATTATATTTGAAGGAAAGTTTGGACAGGGATTTGCTTGCCTAATTTGAAATTGTCTTTGAATTAGTCTGTGACAGCCTTTATATGAAAACTCCAAGAGTTTTATTTTGCTGTCAGTGCCTAATCAGTGTATAATGGCAGCTTGAGTTAGTGAAGAGGTAGCAAATGTGTGCAGTTTGCACAGCTTCCAGGGCCATAAATAGACTCTGGCACACATTTCTTTTAAAATATTGATCTGAGGAGCAAACAGGCATGTGTGTAAGCATCTCACCAATTCCTGCATGGCTCTGGTAGAGGTAAGAAGGACAGTAAAATCCCAATGGGTCTGTGTGGCAGTGTGGACACACAGCTGTCTGTGCATATGCTGCTGGTGTTCTAAATCTGGTTTTTTTTTAGAGTGGAGAGGTGTGGGAAAATAGTGACATTAGATACTGCTGGCAAGTGCTGTGTGAGCTGGCAAGCCCTGTGTCTGTGCTCTGTGCACACATGGAAGGGCTGCTGGAGGCTGTGGGTCATTGTTTCCCGTGCAGGGTGAATCAGCCTGACCTCAGTGGTGGGGAAATGGTGCACAGGAACACCCCAGCTGTGGGCTGAGAGGGTCTGGGTGTGTTCTGATGTGTCCTCAGCTACATCCAGAGCGAGCAGATATCACTGGAGAGGGGAAAACACATCTTACAGCCTGAGAGTGCTCAGGAGAATGAGAAATGATGGCCAGAGGATGTCAGAAATCAGCCAGGAAGGATTTCCTAGAACATGCCCTGGAGCTCTGAGAGCAGCTTCCACTGCCAAGAGGCTGCTCCTGACAAGTGCAGAGAGACTCTGGGTGGGGGTTTGGAGCAGTGCTCCAGTCAGTGAACCAAAGATTTGCAGCCACAACCAACTATTAGTAACAGATGGTTTGATCCTGGAACTGGAGGTCAAAACCAAGAGGCTGGTGGTGTTGGGCCACGTTTGTCTTGTCTTGCTCAGCAGCCTGGGGGTGGTGTCAAATAAAACATCCAGCCTGCTCCTTGGTTTCAGCCCATGTTTCCCCTTAGGGGAGGACAGAGGGGTTCCCAGTGACCCTGACCTGACCATGCACAATGGCTTGGCCATCACTGCCATGTCACACACTGCTACTCCTTCCTGTGGATCTTCTAGAAGTCCCTTAAATGCCTGTGGTCACAGTCTGTCTCTCTTTAGGGTGGGGTATGATGTATGTCTGTTTTTTAGTTGCTCTTAGTGTGCTTTGCTCCATAATTTTTGACCCCTTCACTTGAAAAATGGATCTCAGGTCTGCGCTTTCATTGCTTTGCCCGCTTGTGTAAGTGATGAAAAAGATGTGCTGAGGATGTCAGCCTCACTCATCTCTTGTACTTGTGTTGCTAGCAGGGTTTCTAAAAGCAGAAAAATCAGTGATCTCATTCTGTTGCAGAGATTTGTAGACAGAATTGCCTTTATCATCTCTCTCTCTCTGTATGTGGATGTTGTTCTTCCCTTCACTGTCTTTTCTCAAATACATCTTGACATAGGACATGTCCATGCAGGGATCTTCAGGAAAGCTGAATTAAATTAACTAGAGGTGTGAATTTAAAAAGGATTATTTAAACCTCATTAAACCTCTGTGTTTGCACACTTTTCAAAATTAAAGTTGCTTCAATTTGATTTCAGTTCACTCCACTTCCTAAGTGGAGTAATCTCAATTTAATTAAGGCAAATTAATTGAGTAAATGTCCAAAGAGAGATTTAATGTCAGGTAGAAGAGGAGCATTCAAGGAAAATTAGTAAAAGGAAAGTCGAGCTTATTCAAAACTAATAAAAGCAGAAACACTTTCCAGTGTGAGATGTTGCAAGAATGAGACGTGATCTGTGGCAAACACTGCAATTGTTATCTTGTAAAGGATACTATCAACAAGTAAGAACCATTTCTTTCGGCTCATATGAGCAAACTCATCACTCCTTCAATTCTGGGCACCAGCCCAATATTGTGAAAGGAGAAAGCTACGTGTATTGAATGTCTTCTTTTTTTACTTTATTCATTCCTTTAGGAACCAGAGTAGATTTATACCAAATGATAACCTGTTTGTTTTTATTTTACCTCCCTGTCTCCTCCATCTGTTTCTTGCACAATATTTTTCTAGTGCCTTTTTTCTTGAGGAGAAAAGAGACTGGGAGGAAGAGGGGAGAAAATACCCCCCTTCTTTCATGTGGAGGTGCTTATCTCCACCTGTGCAGGAGGTGCTTGGCCAGATCTCATTTCTATCTTGTTTCCAAAGGAATTCAGAATCTGTCAGCTCTGCAGAAGGTTCCACAGCAGCAATGGTGAGGGAGGTGAAGGGGAGTCACTGATGGCAGCAGGAGGGTGGAAGGCACAGGCAGGATGTTACCTGGTGCTGGAGGTGCTTAGTGACCTTCACTCTGATTTTCATCACCTGAGAAATGCAGTAATTAATGAAGAACCGTCTCTGCTGCAGAGGCAGGGTTTGAGCAGCATTAAACATCATAAAAGACAGGAAAAAGTTGTGATTTACAGTCCTAGGACCTGTTTCCTCTTTGGACAGGCTGAAGCACCAGGGGTTTTAGCTTTGTTCATGCTTTTGCTCTCATTGTTGGGTTAGCAAATCCAAGCATATGGATCAGGAGTTCTGTAAGTATTTTCCAGTTTCCTTGCTTTGCCTCTGTGACAGAACAAATATTTAGTGAACTGAAGCTCATCCTGGGATAAGCTAGGCCAGCAGTTTGTATTTTTTATCCTCTTATGTTGTATTTTTAACGGTGGAAATGAGCTTCTCTGGGTTTCTCCTTTGCTCCCTGGCTTGCAATTGTGGGATTTTTTTTTGGTGTGGGCATTTTGGGTTCTTGCCCATCTCTTTTTTCTTATGGAGCTCCATGCAAAGGGCTTTTCTAAAGGGAACAGAACTGGTCTTTTTCCAATACTTCCTTCATCCCTGGAGATGTTTATGTGTCACAAGTACAAACTGGATGGTCAGAGGGAGAAAATGTTGGTTCCTGCTGTTTCTCTATGTAGTGTTTATTCATTAGAACCATACTGTATCAAAATGTTTGTGTCTGACAATGGTTTTTCTTTCTACTTTGTTAAACCCAAACCCCAGGTTTCAGACATCTCATGGCCATGCAGTGCAAGAGGTTGGTTCAAGACATGTGTAACATATCAAGCTTATGAGGTTTTTTCCCTTTTCTTGGTATTTTTTTCTGCTATCTGCAAGGCCAGGCTGTAGGAAAGGAAAGACTGGGCTGGTTTATTATATGGCATTAGGAAATGGATGTGGTTTTCTTTCCCCTCTGCAGCATCTTGCCTTTTAGAGGGAAGAAGCAGTCAATAGGAAACAGGTGGTGCTTGGTGCAAGAGTTTCTGTAAGCTGTATCTGCTTATGTGAACTTCAGGTCTTGACATGGTTTCTTGTCTTGCCCAGGCTGTGCTGACAGCTGTAGCTCTTCTGAGAAAGCTGGAATGGGCAGACAGTGAAGCCTTTCAAAACAGGAGTTACTTTATCCTTCCATTTCCCGTTGTGAAGCCTTCTCATTAGGGGGAATTTCTTACCCCCTGCAAATCAGGCACTGAAATGATGGAGGCTCTGCCCCCAAAGCCTGTTTGCCATGTTTTAAAAGCAGAGAATGTCTTCCCTGTTAAGAACAGAGATCAAAACGCTTCACACACAGCCAGTGCCCAAGTACAAATCCAGCTTGCCCCGTGAGCCCTCTTGGAAGCCACAGTCCCTGTTCCCAAAGGCTGCAGCCAACATCTCTGTCAGTGGGGCTGGGTGGGAAGGCAGTGTGGGGATGGCAGGAGCCTGGGTACCTCCCTGGGAAGCTGAGCTGCTGGGACAGAGTGGGAATTGCATTGTTGTTCTGTGGGGCTGGCTGACCTTGGGCTGAGCTCTGGCAGAAGCTCAGTGATGTGTTTGCTGCTTTTCCATCTCGTGCCAAAGCTTTAATGAAAAACATTTAAGGAAATATTAAGGAAATAGTTGCAATATTTGTGTCTGCTCTCTGTGGCATAAACTGCATTTTGCAAATTCCACAGTGCAGCAAAGCAAAGAGAAGGTTTTCTCATCCTTAGTTCTGAACTGTGGTACAGCTTATGAATGAGCTTCTAGTGAAATTAACAGACAAATGTTAATATTTAGAGCAAATAACCTTTCTTTTTTTTCCCTTCAACTTTCTTCTGCTTCATTGTGTAAACTAATTAACAATAAAACCTTAAACAAGCACTGTGGCAATGTAACTGCTGTCTTTACATATATAATTGTAATTAAAAGGCATTTCCTTATGGTCTTTCAAATCTAAATCCTTATACAATAGGGTGTCTCTACTGCAATGATTTTCAGACGTTTCATTAGTTCTCAATGTACCAGCATTTATCGCTTTCTGCTCTCTCTCCTGAAAACTCAGTGGCTGTTAAGATTGAGAATTGCATTGCAGTGCTGTCTACGCTAATTAGGTTTTTTTTCCAGCCTTGGTTTATGCCTCAGAGATGTGCTGCAGAAAAAAAAAAAATCCCAGTTAGATAAAGAAAGCTGTTAGAGAACTAATGAATGTGAGCAGCTTGACTGAGAGGTGGCATGAGCTGATGGCAGAAGGCTCTGGGGCAGGGAACACTTTGGGGACCAGCAGTCCATGAAAACCCTGAACTCACCCAAGTGAAACATGACCCCTGTGCCTCATTTCTTTGATTGTAGAACCAGATCAGGACAGCCCTATTAGCAAATAAGAAAGATGCTGCCAAGAGTGCTTTGTACTCTCTTCCGTGAAATGCTTTGCTGCCTTTCCACCAAGAGGTGGGATTGAAGTGTTGCAAGGTATTTCTCTGAAAATGTGGCTGGGGGAGAGGTGAGGACTGAGTGGTCATTCTGTGGCTTCCTTCAGAAAGTTGCCTACTGTCTTGTACAAGCACAAAGTCCTGTCATGCTCCTTTGCTCTCCAGGCTTGGGTATGTGTGGAAGCCTCATGAGCAAAGAAAATGCTGGTTAGGATGCCCTGGCCAACCTGAATTGCACTTCAAAACTCTCCCTTAGAAATGCAGTAGCAGGATCCAGTTTTCCCCCAGCATGGGCAGTTATGGGTAAAGGAGAGGGTGGAAACCTTGGAGTCATCCTGCTGGACCCAGTGCCAGAGCGTGCAGTCATTTTGGCCAAGAACAGTCCTGTTCTTCTGAATCTCCCTTTTAAGCTTACTGGTATCTCTTTTGTTTAAGCAGAAGTGTTGGTGCCAGGATTTTTATGTGTAAAGTGTTTAACGGCCATGGCTGCTGTGGTTCTGATGCCTTTGAGATGGACACAGATGAAGCAGTGAGCAGTGTAATTCCCTCTGGCATGGAGCACTGGTCAGAAATCTGCTGCTCTAGTGGGGGATCATTGACAGGGAATACAAAAGTGAGAGGTGTTTTAAGTGGGTTCTTTTCCCCATCCCTCCCTTTAAATTATTGACCTTTTTTTAGCCTATGGCTTTCAATCAACCAAAAACAGTGTTCAGCTGTAGCCAGCGTTTCTCCCTCTGACATTACTGATGGAAAGGTTCAAATTGAAGATTCCCTGCAGCAGCCTGTCATTTTGTAAGTGCCAGGAGCCAGACTTGAGCCTCAGTCCTGGCAGTGAGGATTTATCCTGCTTAGCTCCAGGATGGGCTCATCAGGCTATGAGCAAGCCCTAAATCTGCCACATAACAGTCAGCTGCAGTGATTCTGCACAGTCAAAGAAATGCTGTCTTATCCCTTTCATGTAGCATTGGCATCATGTGCTGGGGGTTGTTGTGTGTTTTAGCTTACACAGGGTAGCTCTGGGCAGATAGCTGCCATAATGAGGCTTTTGAGAGCATTAACCCTTGGAACATGGAGCTAATTTGGCTCTAAATCAAGAGATGGAAATGCACAGGACTGTCACAGGGAGAGGGAAACATGAATCAGAGGCTGTTTTGATAAAAACATTGTGCTTTTGGCAGAAGTCTTGCTGAGCATGCTGCATCCAGGACACACAGCTTTGTTGTAGTCTCTTCTTTTTCTCTCCAATTGATGTTAAACACAATAATTAAAGCAACAGAGATTAACCTGTCAAGCCAAGCTTTTCATTTGTCCTCCTTTATTTTTTCTTTTTCTGTGAGCTGCTCAATTTTCCCTTAATTCAGCAGATCATGTATTTTAAGGAAGGTTGACTCTACAGCATGTTGGTGGCAGAGGGAGGTAAAAAGTCTTGCTCTCCATCTGGAATTTCTTAATATAAATACTTGGTTGTATGTTAATGAAAGAAAATTGTCTTTGTTAATAGCCTGTCTTCTGGCAATAAGCTTGACATAGCAGGAGTTTTGAGGCATTAAGAATAGAGATTTATTTCCAAATGACCATCCAGACTGTTCAAAAGGATTTTGATTTTCATAATTAGTTTTTTCTGCTTGTATTTTTTACTGTCTTTATCTTCTTTGCTTGAGCAACACGAAGCTTTTCATTTAAACACATGTACTTGCATTTCTTTGATACTATATCGGCTTGATATAGTAAATGCATCCAGACAGCGCTATAAATCTTCTATGGAATTTCTGCCCAAAATGCCCATTATGGTGCAATGAGTGTTAGTAGAACCTCTGTGTAAATGGTGTTATATCACAACAGCATTCTGGTATGAGGAAAGATCAAGCAATTGATCTGTTCCAGAGCAATGGAATGTTTGGGGCTGTGGTGTCCCACCTCATTATCCTGCAGAGGGGCCCAGGAATTTTGCAGTGAAAGGAGCCATAGCTCCCCAGGTGCATTTTTCTGCTCCCTCCTTAAGAGTAGATCTTAACTGTGAGCAAACCACATGCAATACTGAAACAGCCATTAAGTACCTGGAGAAGCTTTTCATGGCACAGCACAAAGCTGGGCTGCTGCCCTTGAGGGGTGCCAGTGATCAGCCAAGCTCCCTGTACAGAACACATACCCTGCTGTGTTGTTCCTGCTCCCTCAGAGCACTAAGTGGTCCAGTTTTGCTCCATTTCCAATTTACCTGCTCAAGCTGGTGATGAGACAGACATCAGAGAGGTTGTGGAGCTGCCTGTGAGCTGTGCTTGCCCTGTGGGGTGTCCAGGGGAAGAGTGAGCATCCCTTGGCTGGCAGGCTGGCACGTGCTCCTGTCCTGCTCTGCTTTGGCTTTAAAGGTGGAGAGTGAAGCTCTGAACTTGCTCAAAGGGCACGGCAGAGCTGGGAGCCACCACCTCCCACCTTTAGATTCCTGGTGTGGTTTATTAGATTCCTGGTGTGGTTTATTAGACTCCTGGTGTGGTTTATTAGATTGCTGCTGTGCTTGGCTGATCTCACCTGGATGGCCAGGCTAGAACCAGCTCCTGAAGGATGTTCTCCTGCTGGGAGGGGCTGGTGTAGACAGGGCAGAGGAGGCTGCATTGTGACACAATGTGGTGCACAAATGCACCACATTTGCTGGAAGTGAGCACCTAGGAGCCTCTCCTGCTGCTCTGGGCAGCCTTGGCCCATTGTGCAGCAGGGAATGGGAGTGCTCCTTTGGCTAGTTAGTTTGGTTAGTGAGGTGTTAAACTCAAGTCCATGAGTCTTCCAGGGAATGAGCTGTAGCACAGCACAGATGCATATTTTACATTTTTTAATGGCATGCAGCAGGTAGAGCTAAACCAGCCTCTCTAACTTGTATCTTTTTTGCTTTATTTATCTGCAAAATGTGCTCTCCTGCTTTGCTGGAAGCCAGAGTGTTTGCCAGCCTGGCTCTTGTGTGTCTCTGGGATTTAGTTTCCACTCACAAAGGCTGACTGCTGCTATGCAGGCAGAAAACCACAAAACTTTGATTTTAGTTGGCAGTCATACTTGGACCACTGTAAAAGAGAAAATGGATCTGGGCTATGTCTGCCCATAACTCGCCCACCCCTCCACACTCTGACTTCTTAGAAGAGATCAAGGCAAATGCTCTGCTCTGGATTAGAGTTGATACAGCTTTGAGATAGACTATTCCCACCATAGAGAAAGGGTAATGAATCTGGGGAAGTTTGTGAAGGTATAGGATCCTGAATGTGTCTCTAATGCAGCCAAGTTACTGCAAGTTATGGAGATAAAGTTGATGGACTTGAAAGTGCAGCTGTTTTGGGTGCTGATCAAGCTCTGCTTTTAGAGCTTAAAAGCACTGGCACTAGCACCTTCTGGGGGTCTTGGTGGCCCCTTCAGCAAGCTCTTTTGGGTATATCTTAAAAGAATCAGTGCAGTTCTTCCCTGCAGTGAGGATGTTCTTGCCCTCTCCAGGACTTGCTCCCCAGGGAAGCAGTGAACCTGTGTCTGTGCTCTTGGTTCTGTGTTCTGTCCATGTCAGAGGATGCTGACTGGCCTTTCTGACCCTCCCAATCTGCTCATCCCTCATCTGCTCTCTATGACCACCATGATGAGAAGCTGTCCAGCTGAGCACAGTCCAAGGTTAGCACAGTTCAAGCAATTACAAAAGGAGGCCTTGTTCTGTTGTTTAACAAGGCAAAAACAGCTCTACAGGTGTCTGGGAGGAGTTGCATAGAAGATGCTCTTACATCTTTTCAACAGAATGCTTTTTGCTCTTCTTCTCAATTACCTTTTGCGTTGTTCTTCTGTGGGCTCTTTTCCCAAGGGTGTTTCAAACCCAGAGCATGTTTTATGAGTGCAAGCTGCTCTTTTTGTCTGTATGGGTGCACCCACGCTCGCTCTTGTCTGGCAGCCCTCGACTGTTTGTGTTCTTTATGAAACAATCTGCTTTGTTTCAGTCCAACAGCACAATGCACAGGATTGCTGTCACTGATTGTGGGGAAAGCAGCTTTGTCACATACTCATCATGCAATGCAGGAGAGACTCCTCTCATCCCTGTCTGCTTTTGCCCTGGAAAGCCTTTGTGGAGGTTCAGCTGCTGCTGATTTTCTGTGTGCTGGCCTCTGGCTGCCACTGCAAAAGCGAGACAGTGGCTCCCTCTGGAGCCAGCGCCACCGAGCTCCAGGGACTGTATTGCTGATGCTGTCACGATTTTCAGCTAAATATTTCAAGCAGTCTTTAGTTTTGCCATTAAGGAGGCCTGTTTCCTGCCCAGTGGTATTCTTAGAAAACCGTAATTAGCTCAAAAGTTCAAGCAAAAGCTGTACAAAGAGGGGCATAGGCTTGATGCTCTATAATTATTATTTTGTACTTCCATTTAGCTGTCACCTTCCATCCCAGATGTTTCTATAGAGATTCACATGAAATCATATCTTTGAAATAATATCTTTGCAATATTTCCATGGATAAATTTCACTGAATATGCCTGGCTGTAAGTGGAATTACCCCTTGTCAGGATAGACCAGTAGAGCGGCCAGCATGCAATGAGAGCAGTGCTGTGGTTACTGTGCATGCTCCTGGGTGAAGTGATTGTCCTGAACAGTGAATACCATTTCCACTGTTGGGCTTTTTGAATTTCATTCTTTAGATGAACTAGCAATTGTCTCAAGCTTGTAACCTGTGCTGGGAAGGAGGTGTGCTCATCCTGGTGGGTGTTTTTGTGCCTGAGAGGTTCCTGAGCAGCTGGGGCAGCAGGACACTGCCTGTGCTATGGACAGTCCTGTACCCAGCCATCATTTTCCTTCTCATGTGCCAGTCCCTGAAGTGTCACCTCTCAGATGTCACCTGTGCTGTGTGCTAGGAAGATGGCAACCTCTAAACTGGGGTACTATCTTATGGAGAGGATTGATAAGCTATGATGGGGGGATTTTGCTTAATTGTTCTGTTTATATTCTCTTAGAATCAAAACTATTTAGTATTTCTATTAGTATAGTTTCTGCCCTCACAAAACTAAGGCAAACATTCACCCCTCCTTTTGAGACACAAGATCCACTAATTTTGATGCATACCAGCTTCTGAAGAGCCTTCCTTAGCTGCTAAGTGCTTTCCAGAGGTGTTTTCTGTTGGTATAAGGATGACCCACAGAGATGTGCAGGTTGGGGTACAGTAGAGTTCCCTGGGCTCACTTGTGATATTTTTCACTGTGCCTCTGGAGCTGCTGTGAAATCAAATGTCCTTCAGCAGCCTTAATTTAAGAAATAACTGAGCATCAACCCTCTGCCTTTGCCAGACAGATGTTGCTTCTCATGCCCCTTTGCTGCTAGAAAATTTTAGCATAAATTGGGCTGTGAAGTATTTTGGCTTTCCTTGATTGTTCTGCCAATATGTGTTTGAATGACTGCTCTGCTGCAGGAATTTCCACTGAATTCATCAGATTTTCTTGCAGGCTGAATTATGATGTTTTCCTTAGCCTTGTACATGGCTGTATTTCAACATAAAGAAAGTTTTGACACAAATGCTGAATTTTTATTATCAACAGGCTTTGTGGTGTCAAGGAGTAGAAAAGAGTCATTGTTAATTGTTTCATTATACAGAGCCCTGATCTCAGGCTTATAGAAATCTGAGAGCAAATGAGGAGAGCAAGTTTCCTTTGAAATGTTTTGAAAAGGTTTATTAGCAGGGAAATTGATGTGGAAAGCCCTGAATGGGATGGCACAGAGTGAGGTATTGGAGCCAGTATTGGCTGCTCCCCTTTTGAACAAGTGTTTGCCAAGGAAAAGTATCACTATTTTGCCTCCAATCAAAAAGGCATAATAACTGGACCTGTGAATGAACTGTGTGTTTTTCAAATAGTTGAATTAAAATGTATTTTTTCTTTTAGGTTGCATGTACTTGCTGTGTTTCCCAGCAATTTGTTAAACTAACATGTAATTTTATTTTGTATTGCAAAGGGATGTCTTATTTGTAATGCTTTTCATAGAGTTTTTGGAAAATGCTAATATTCATCTTTGTGATAAATACTATGGTGAATAAAGGAAAATATATATCTTTATAGCAATTGCATTCTAATGCACTATTAACTAAAGCAGGTAATGGGTTATCTTCTCTGTCTAAAAGAATTGTAGCAGAAGAGCTTTGAACCTGTACAACATGCCTTTACAAACCTGAATTATGAAATAATGACCTTGCTGCAGACCTGCATTCTCAGCTCCCAGGCACCACTTGGAGCAGAGCAGTGCTGCTGCTCTGTCTGCAGCAGGTTTTCTGACAAATGCAGCCCAGAAATAAAGCTGCCAGGGCAGCGTGTGCTATTCTGCAGCTTTAAGGAGAGATGAATGCTTCCTTTCATAGAATATTTTAATATCAGCACTTCTGAGCGCAGTTTAAGCACATAAATCATTTGCTTACCAGAAGAGAAGTGCAGCATTGACTTTGTGGGCATTTTGAAATCTCAGCTGACATTTTGAGGTGACAGCAGAAGTGCAAAGCACCTTTGGTGTCCACACAGCACCAGCGTCAGCAGAGAAATGCTCAGGCTGCCTGTCACATGAATGTTTGTCCTGCATTGAGTGGGCTTATTGGCGTTTCACATTTTCAATCTTTGTGCTGCCTTTGCCCACCTCGTGCCCCAAGCCTTTATTCCCTCACTGGAATAACATCTGCTCCCAAGCAGGAGTTTTCTGCTTTAGGTTTTTAAAACGTGCCCTCTCGTGGTGAGCAGCAGTTTGCGCACTCTGAGGTTATTTATTAATTTATTTGTGAAAATCCTGTTGTAGAACAGGATGTCATGGTTGTCTCTTAGTCCTGTGGGTAAATGTCTTAAGATAAATATTCCTCTTTGACTCTTGTGTCAATACAATGCTGGTTTTGCTGAGGCTGGAGGATGTGCCCCTTAGTGCCCAAGGGATGGTGTGAAATCCTTGGGAATTTGGGGTTGTGAGTTTCAGCAGCTTTGAAAGTTATGGCTGTGGCCATTCACCTTGACTTTGTGAGGTATATTTAATGTATGTACTGCAAAGACTGAATCATTGACTTGTTTGATTGCTCACATCAGGTACTGTCCATCTATTTAGTCTATTCACTGGATTGCAAAGAAGCATTAATTTACTTTGAAAAGACCAAAGAGAAACCTGGAATGTGATATTTTTGTTGTGCAGACTGTGACCCTACCACCTCTGAACCTGTGACTGGTACTGTTCCTTATGGCTTGGACTCCAGCTTTTAGGAAATGGGGGCATTTTTCTTTATGGAAGACAAGTTGCATCTTCCTAAGTCTTTATTGCTATGCCTACCAGACAGTGATTCAGTTAAAGATATGAATACAAATGGGATTGTGGGGGCAAAGGAGCATCAGTGTGAGTAAAATCTGTAATTTTTGAATAATACAAGTTAAAAAAAACCCAAGAAAATCCCCAAAACTATTCTAAATGCTAAAGTAATTATTGTTCTTAAAAGCTTTTTTTAAATGAAACATGCAACCCATTCAGTGCAGACAATTTCTTCAGAATTATGCTAGAGGTTTGAACTTCTCAAACTTCTCCTCCAGTGTCTTGTTAATTTGTGCCCAAAGCCTGTGACTTGACTGACTCATCAGAGCAGATGCTAATCTAGGATAAGGCTCTGTTTGCACAGGCTGAGCAGTGAATCACCAATATCTGAGCTATCAAACTTGAAGCACAAATGCTAGATGGGACAAATATTGATTATTTTAGTCTAGGACAGCTAAAAAATTAGAGCTTTCTCTAAACTTTTCTAGAGCCTGGCTGGGACCCTGCAAAGTCGATTTGAGATGAGTTGAATTAATTTGCTCACACGTAGCTGTAGAGCAAGGCTGTTTGCATTAATAGTGGCAGTGTGGCTGGCTGGTGATGGAAGAGGTCATATCTGCAGTAATGTGTGCTGGAGCATAAATTGAGTGGTTGAGATGAAAGGGAGGCTCAGTAACTTGCTACTGTTGTGGAATTTAAGAAATTTGCACTGCTTCCAGCTATCTATTTAAAAGTCAATGACTGGAAACCAAATTACTCCTTGGCCTTAAAGGCACCTTTGAGTAATTTTTCATGAAGTGATTAGATAAGGGAAGGGGGTGAGCCAAGAGATGATGATTATTTTTCTGCTTTATCTCGTGAATTGTACTTGCAAGCTGTAATACAACCAGAAGTTCCCTTTTAAGAGGAAGTATTTAAATGCAGGCATTACAAATTATCCATTGTTATAATGAAGGCTTCTCTCAGAAGTCAAGAACAGTGTGAAAGCCAGGAGCCAAACCCATCTGGAGGCTCAAATTAGTGATCACAGGCTGCCTATTTAATTGTGACAAGGCTGTAATCATAAAGGGTGCTTGGCAAGGCAAAACCTGTTCATACCACCCATAAACATTGAAGAAAGTGCTGCCTAGCACATAACTTGCTGAACATGGTTGTGCCTCTCTTGGCCCATATGGATTTTAAACATGTGCCTACATCCTGTGTGCTGTTCTCTCTTGAAGAGCTGCCCATATTTAAATTTCAGGGGGAAAAAAGGAGGTAAATCCAAGTAACTTCTTGATCTTTGAAAACAAGATGAGCTCTCTGATATTTACTGTGTAAGGACATGGAACAAGTAATATGGAGATTTGTGGTGAATTTCTATCTTAAAGCAACATATCCTGGAGCCACTCAGGTTAGGGATTTGGGTGAGGTGAATCATGTACTTCCCATGTACTGGAAGCCTCTTGTATTAAGGACTTTTTCCTGAAGCATAAATCTAAGATCATATTTGTATTAAATTCATAAGGAGCAGAAGGAAATACAGTTGGGACTCGGTAAACTTTTGCTGGTTTTACTGGCAAGAGGGGGGGGGATCTGTGCTCTTTGTAGGAATGCAGGCCTTGATCTGTGCACAGCTGAACGAGGCATTCAGATGTGGAGTGGAAACAGGAGAAGCTGCAGTTGAAAGGAGGGTTTGTCAGGGGGATTAAATGGCCACTTGTTAACTAATCGCACAAGTGTCTTTCATCTGCTCCTGGCTGTAGGCAACACAGGAACATGCTTTCTATTAAATCTGTGGTTCCACTGAGGGGCGCCAGCTTTCATTGTTATCATCATTTTTTTTTCCCATTTTGGGTTTTTTTTTTTCCGTTCTAATGGGTGAAACTGGATTTCGTTATTTTAGTGGTGTGCATGCCCAAAGTTCTTATGTCCCTGCCAACAAAATTAAATCTCCTTTCAATTTGATATAATTGCAACATATGTGGGGGTTTATATATTGGTTATTTTTTTATAATAGCTTCTTTTTATACCTTTTTGAAAAGAAAGGAAAGTTTAGGTATATGGAACTACTTCATTTGCAGTTCCTGGAGTGGTATATTTATTTGTTCTAAATGAAGATATTGGCCCATGACATGGGTTATCTCAGTGGTATTTAAAGCTATTCTGCAGATCTCTCATCTTTATGGTCTTTATTACTTTTATTGCTATCATATGAACAAGGCAATATAATGTGTATTTCTGTCATATGGTATTGGGACTTTTTGTCTTTTCAACTTGATCTCCCATGACTCAAATGACAAACCTAAATAATATTTTGATTTCATTTCTGGTCCTAGTCGTTTGTAATAGGTTTTCCTGGACTTCTGCTCTCAGATTTCATGTTTTGGCCATACTATTTGCAACCAAATGAAGGGAGCACCTGATTTTAATGGACAAGATAAACCTATGGAATACTCAGTCAGATTAGATGTTAAAATCCTTGGTTGTTTCTTGCATCAGGGGAGCAAGTCATGATCTAGTGTTGATGATCTGTGTTGCAGGCACTGGTCAGTGCTCTGTGTCGTGTGTTCCTTCATCTCTTGAGAGACACCGGGGAAGTATTTTTCATTTTTCTGTGATTTTTCTACTCATGACACAAAGTACAAGGTGAACTCAACTGAAAGTCCAGTGAGAAAGGGGCTGAATTTGCTGAATTAAAAGGAATTCTGCTTGTGATGGTAGAGAACTTTCCCTAAGGTGTGCTGCTTTACATGATGGAGTCCCAACATTAGCTCAGCAAAATAGGTCTTGTTTGCCTTGGGTGCCAGTTCATCAAACTGTATTGAGGAAGTATTTACACTTCTCCCAGCTGAGAAAGGCATTCAAGCATGTAATTAAGTCCTATCTAAATCTGTGGAATTTAAGTGCAAGGCTCAAGTTAAACACGTTGAAATGCCCTGCTGAACAGGGAGGGGTTGCTGGGTGGAGGGCAAGGCCCATCTGTGTTTTCCATTTTGGTCAGGCAAGTGTGATGTGAGAGGCCAGGTGTGAAAGCAGCTCCTTGCCAACATCCTCGTGCTGTGCTCTCTGCTCTTGGAGCATTCCCAGTCCTGCCAAAACAGCTGTTTATCTGGGGGTGGAGGAGGGTTTGTGGTTTGGTTTGGGTTTTTTTTTCCCTTTATCCTTTGTGCTTTGGTGAAACACAATCCCGCAACAGGAGTGGAGCCAGCCCAGCAAAGATTTCTGTGATGGTGTTCACAGGGGTTCTTGGACTGGGGAAGAGACAAAGATCTGACTCCATGTTTCAGAAGGCTGATTTATTATTTTATGATATATATTACATTAAAACTATACTAAAAGAACAGAAGAAAGGTTTTCATCAGAAGGCTAGCTAAGAATAGAAAAAGAAAGAATGAATAACAAAGGTTTGTGTCTTGGACAGAGAGTCTGAGCCAGCTGACTGTGATTGGCCATTAATTAGAAACAACCACATGAGACCAGTCACAGATGCACCTGTTGCATTCCACAGCAGCAGATAATCAATGTTTACATTTTGTTCCTGAGGCCTCTCAGCTTCTCAGGAGGAAAAATCCTAAGGAAAGGATTTTCCATGAAAGATGTCTGCGACAGAGCTCAGCTGACACCACCCTGGTACCCTGAGCCCAGCCTGGGGCTGTGCTGTGCCACCCAAGGCTTCCCCAACATGGGGCTGGCAGTCAGTTTGCTGCCTTGGTGAGGAGCAAAAACCTTACTAGAGCACTTTAACTCCATCCAAAATAATGGCACAGTTATTATAAATACACCCCTGCTGTGCCCCAGGACAGGAGGAGCTGCAGGGTGACACTGTGGTTGTACAGCTGCTCCCAGGGGAGATAAAGAATGGACTATTAGCAGTGCAAGGCACCTTCCTCCCACCATCCCTGTGTTTGCATTAGTAGTTATAACCAGTGTAATTGTATTGATTTAAAAAACACCACATTAAAGTCATCCCTCCCTTTGGTACAATTATGCACCACTTTATGGAGGCCTTTAAATCAAGGTAAATCTTAAAACGAAAAGAGTGTTGGGCTTGATCTTTTGTTATGGTTAAAAAATAGTGAAATAAACTTGTAGGTAGGGGAGTGGGGTGGAGCCTGGATGCAGCTGTGGGAAATCACAATCAATGTTTTGGATTTTTTTTATTTTTAGCTGTGATTTAACCCTTCACTGGGCATCCATGTCCTGATTTCTGACTCTGTTAACGGACTTAGTTTGCTGTTGCTTTTTAGGCCTCAAAGGCTGAGAAGAGATGAGTAAGCACCATTGCTTTTCACTTTACAGTGAGTAAGCACTCATTGCTTTTCAGCAGAGAAAAACTCAAGATGGCAGAATTACAGTAGAATTACTGCCTTGTGGTGTGGTGACCATGTCCCTCTGCCACCTGCCCACCCTTTGTCTGCCTTCTGAACAGGACAAGGGAAGAACCAAAAAGCTTATTGGTCAAGGTGAAGGCATGGGAGATTGCTTACCAGTGACTGACACAGGCAAAGCAGACTCAGCTTGGCTAAAAGTTCATTCAAAGCCAGTTAAGCCAAGCTTGGGTAGTGAGAAACCAAGCTGAATTCAAACAGCTTTTCCCCAGGCGCAGCTTCACTCCATCATTCCCCACTCCTCTAAGCCCTGCTCTCCCCAGGGGAATGCCCAGTCCATTCCCTGCCCTTCCTTCCTCCCTCCCCAGCTCTGGAGGCTCCTCATGGGCTGCAGTCCCACAGAGCTGCTCCAGCACAGGTTTGTCACAGACATCTTTTATGAAAAATCCGTTCCTTAGGATTTTTCCTCCTGAGAAGCTGAGAGGCCTCAGGAACAAAATGTAAACAATGGTTATCTGCTGCTGTGGAATGCAACAGGTGCATCTGTGATTGGCCTGTGTTGGATGTTTCTAATTAATGGCCAATCACAGTCAGCTGGCTTGGACTCTGTCCAAGACACAAACCTTTGTTATCATTCTTTATTTTTCTATTCTTAGCCAGCCTTCTGATGAAATCCTTTCTTCTATTCTGTTAGTATAGTTTTAATGTAATACATATCATAAAATAATAAATCAGCCTTCTGAAACATGGAGTCAGATCCTCATCTCTTCCCTCATCCTGGGGCCCCTGTGAACACCGTCACACAGGCTCATTGCAGTGAGCTCGATTTTGGAGTCAGACTCACTGTGCACCCTGTACCAGGTCCAGTGGAGGCTCTCGTTTTGGAGGCTCAAGCCATCTGCCAGATTTGCTGTTGAGCTTGGCATTGCTGTTGGGCCGCTGCAGTCCTCATTATCTGCATCCCTGCAGCATTAAGAGCAAACAAAATAAGCTGGAACATTTCAAATCATGTGTTTGAAATAGTTTTAATTTTACCCTGCATGCTGATATTAAAATGCTTTGGTATTTTTTTTTAATAGCAGTTTCTTCCCAGGGTTTCAGCACTTTTCTTTTATCTCCTTTATTCTCATTTTCACCTGTCTTTTGTGCAACCCTTCCACTCATCAAAGCCTTAATGAGATTTAAGAGTGAGTCTGGTTAGCAGGGAATGAAGTAAGTGTTACAGGGGTCATTTGTGAGTGGCTGAATAGTCTTGACTTCAGATTTCTTTAGCAACTATTTTGAATTACAAATTCAAAGAAGAGGAAGAATTAAAAAAGAAAAAAAAAGAAGATAGAGAGGCTACAGGAACAGAACAGCTACCTGATCCCTGAGCTGGATCTGCCCATGTGCTGCTAGCCTGGCTCAGCCAAGGGACTGCTGTTCATACCTGATCTGTTCTGGACTAATATCCCTTTATAAAAATATAGATTATACCCTCCCCAGTTAAGCAGAACAGTAAAAAGGAATTGTACATTTATCTGCTGCCAGTGACTTAGGTTTTTTTTTATTTCCATCTAACTAGTGTGGAAGTACCTTCTTTTTTCTCCAGAAGATTCTGTGTGGCACAAGACCTTTGAGATCTGGAAATGCTTAATAACCTTACTCAGCCTACAGTACTGCCTTTTAGCTGAATTTAACTTGGAGCATAAGGTTTAAACTAGTTTGTGAATATTTCAGTATGAAGTATAGCTCTGTAGTAATTTCAGTTGCTGGAGAATGCCCTACCAAGGAGGGCCCCTGACTGATGAGGTGATGATTTTTCCCCTCTCACTGAAGGAACATTTCCTCTGTTTAATATGGTGCAGCTTCACTTTGCACCAGAGATGAGGAGAAATCAGTGACTCCACAGAGTCTCACCTCAGTCACAAACCTGTCCTGGTTGGGTGAGGGGAGTTCTGGGGACATCAGAGCCACAGCAGCTCTCTTGAAATAGCATCTTCTCTGTGCTGGGTCCTGGGGACTCTTCCAGAGCTGCAAAGAAGCATTTCCCACTGGTTTTTTGTCTCTTCCCTCAAACAATGCCAGTTGCTCCTGACAACAGAGATTCAGCTGCAGAGACAGGCCCTAGGCACTGCCTTGGCTGGCAGCTGGGACTGCAGCTTTTCCTCTGGTGATTAAAATAAATTCATTTTACTGACACTTTCAATGGGCAGGGCATTTCCCAGCGTGTTATGGGAGGGAACAGGTGGTGCTTGCCAGACAGTAAAGGTGTTTCAGGTGCACTGACCTCTCCAAACCTTTTCTTTGGATGCACTAACACCAGCTTCCATGGCTCTCCCATGTAGTTCCAGATGCACACTGTGTATTCTTTTTATTATCCCTGTTTATTAACTGTTCAGATTTTTGGTTTGAATTAATGCTCCCTTTTACCCATATGCCCTTTCTTTTGCATTTAGTGACATGGTTTTGTGCTGGGTTTCCTCTGAATTGTGCTTGCTGATGCTTGAGGGGATGGGGGCAAGTCATATGGATGGTTAGGCTCAGATTCTGTTTGTGTAAATTGCTTTTAAAATAAGCTGAAGTTGAAACAAGTGCAGAAAAACTTTGCCTTTTCATCAGCTCCATGAGCAGCTGTGTCTTGAGGAACTGGGTTCTGCTGATGTGTCCACTCCTGCCTTTCAGGATGAATGATGAGTGGTGTATAACTGAAGGCAACAGCATAAACTCTTTATATTTGGTTGCACTCATAAAACTGTGTGTTATTCCCCCTCTATTTTTTTGCGTTTTGCTGACAGCTCTTGGTGATGATGTCAGTAGGAAGTGAAGGTGCAAACACTGCATATCTTTAGAATTATATAGAATGAAAGGCAGTGTTGTTTATGAACAAATAACGATGTTCCACTTTTATTTCGTGACTTCAACAAATCATCCAAATGGGAGAGACTTTGTATAAACTCTCTTGGGCTGTTATTGACATGAACTAGTGGATTATAACCATGAACCATCAACAGTTTTAGTTACTTCTGACAATGTGAAAAAAAAAAAGTTTTCTGGTATTACTTTACAAGATGCAGTGATTAGGAGTAATAGCCTTGCCATAATTTCATGAGTGTTACCCATGATTATAAACACAAAAATATCCCTGGTGTTGAAATGTGGGCAAACTGAAACTGTGCTGGGATCTACCCCAGGGTCCCTTTTGTGTACCCACAACTGTCTGAGATTGGGGAAAAAAGAGCATTTGGCTGATTTTCCTCTGTGCTGCTGCCATGGAATTTCCTATGGGTCGTGTGTGCATCAGGGGGATGCCTGGCAAGAAGACTCAGACCTTCTGCTGCCCACAGCCACATTTTGTTCTTTCCTGGCTGCAGTTCTCTGCTCTCACAGTGTTGGTGATGCCTCTTCAACCCTTCCCATCATAACCCCAGGGGGAACTGCTGGCTCAGAGCAAATTTAATAAAGTCTGTGTCCACCTAAAGGTGGGGACCCCTGTGCAGATACACTTGGCTGAGAGGGGCTTGTGGGTCTGCATGGGAGGTGAGGGGAGAGGGAAACTGGGAGATGGAGGAGCTGCTGGGATTTTCAGCTTTCCCAGGACACAGGGACAGCCACATCCAGAGTCTCAACACCACAGCTTGCTGGCTGGATGCTCTTGTTGTTCTATTTCTGTTGGCCCCATCTCGCTGAAAATATGGGAAGTTAAAAATCCATTAGCTGCTTCTGCCATAAACCCAGGCTTTTCCTGTTCCTCGCTGAATCTTACACTAGGGAGGCAAAAAAAAAGCTGCCTGAACTTGGTAAATATCACTTTAATAACACTGTAATAACAAATAACACTATAATTTCATATCGACAATTTATGCTTCTTATATTTCTTAAACTCTGGACCAAGAAAGTGTGGTAATAACCGGTGTCAATTTAAATAAAGGAAGGACATAATCATAACCTTTGAAATAACTGGAACTTTTTATGTACTTTGCAAATATATTCTCTGAAAGGTTATGCTAGTGCTTTAGCTAGACACAGAAATTTTAGTGTCTTTCTCCTCATAATTTCTTCAGTAGCGTTTTCTTTTTATTAGTATAATTATTGCAGGTTAGCACTGCTATCATTTTCTCTTTTCATGGTTCTGTAGCATGCTATTATTTTCAGGAAGCAAAAAATAGGTGTCTTTTATAGTGCCATTACTGTTCTTCAGCCTTTAAATTTCCTATAAAAAGCTAGTTAAGGGGTATGATCCTAGTGTTAAAATTGCTCTCCATGGTATGCAATAAGATGATTTATAACATAAATATAAACCCTTAATAGGCACCCAAAATGGCAACCCTCAGAGATTTAGTAGCACCAGTACTAAGCTTTTGATCACTTTAACAGTACATTCCTAGAATTTTTATGCAGAGAAGGAAAATTTATTTCCTTAGCAATGGATCTCTGGGCATCATTGACTTGTCTGGGTTTCATTCTGTTGCCCTGGAATTTAGGCAATTTATTGACAGTATTGAGATGTAGGGAAGGCAGTCCTGGGGGTTTAGGATGTTGGCAGTGAAAATTCAGATCAGTTCAGAGGGACTGAAGCTTTTCATGCACAAAAAGATTTGGTGTTTGTTACCCACACCCGGGAATTTGTTGCTGTGAGTGGCACCAGTTGGCAATTCAGTAGCTGGAACTCTTGGAGCTGTGATGGAGATAATGAGGCAGCCTGAAGCTTTGGGGCCGTGATTTTTGGTGGCCAAAGGTTTCTGACTCATTGGCCGTGTTTTTCCAGTAGTTTTTAGTGTTTCTGCTCACCTCATCCTGCAGCACAGTGCAGCTGCTCTTCCCCTGCAGCTCTGCATGAGTTAACCTGTCATCTGCCAGGACAGTGTTTCTGTTCCCTCCTCTCCTGGGCAGAAAGGGATCTGCAAGTCCATTGCTTTCCCTGCCAGGGGAGGGTGTACTTATTTTAAGTCATTTGGGTTAGCTGACCTTTGTCTGAGGCCCCATTTGGCTGCAGTAAGGTCAGGGCAGAAGGCCCTTGGCAGCAGAGCACGTGCTCTGTTATCACCCACCTACAAGTAATGAAGTTTGCACTGTTCTGAGTTGGGTAATAATTAGTTCCCAAACTCCCTTTCTCTGCATCCTCTCTCAAGTTTCAATGCAGCAACACAGAGCTGAGTCTTTGGTCTGAATCTGAATAATCTCATTATTTTGAATGCTGGGGAATGTGCTAGTGCTACCTGTTGTGCCTTTGCCCTGTCCATCTCCCTGATCCTCTGCAATATGTAGGGCTGGACACTTGTCCCACAGGGCAGGAACTTGGTAACCAGTAGTTGGGGGAAAAACCACACAAATATATGGTTTCACAAAATATGTGGCAGTATCTAATATGGGTACATTTTAATACCAAACATTTCCAGATTTCATCAGCAATTCAGGTGACTGACCTCATTTGCTGTCAATATTTACTCAAACTGCTGAGAAACTACTTGCTCTCTAAGCTGCTGGAATATTAATTTGGCTGCAGATAATGTTCAGTTTTGCTGTTTCCCTTTGGCATTTCTTTATTTGCTACCAGTAAACACCCAGCTTCCCACCCTTAGCCAGGGCTTAGTCCTGAGATGAGTGTTGGTCTGTACCTAAGGCTGCAGTCATGACTTTTTTAGCCATGACATTTTTTAGCCTTTGGAAGAAGCAAATGTTAGGAAACTAATTTTCTCCCCACGCAGCTGTGTTCAGAAAGCTGCTAGTGAAAGCTATTGATGCTAAAATAACACTGAATTTTTAAACAAGTGCCTCATCCTGTTGTACACAATATGGTGTTCTTTTAAAGTTATGAAGTAATGTAAAGATTCTCTTTCAGCTTTTATTGCTTGCATACCATGAAACCATAGAGATGTATAAGCTTGTTTGGCTGTGCCATAATCTTCAAGCTAATTGCTAAGGTAACGTAGCTGCAATGTAGAACCTGCAGCAGTTCTGCAAGCAAGTCTAATTGTTTGATATTTTAGTTTTCCATCCCATTTCAATTGCTGGTGTTTGTTTCTGCAAGTCTGTGTGTCATATTCATAAAGCCATATCAGAATATTTTCAGTTTTCTTTTAAGAACTTTGTTTTTATTACTGTATTTCTGGTATAAACAGTGCATTCATCACCAGGATATTCTCGTATGCCAACTCAAGAAATTAAAAGCATCTGGGAAAGATCAGCTAAATGTTCTGACCTGTCCCTTTCAATTACTTTACATTTTATATTTTCCAGTATAACCAACGCCAGAGTCACATGTACTCAATGTCTAAACGTTTGTTTTACTCTGAAATGAGGAGAGGGAAGTATTTTTTAAAGACCCACCATTTAACAGTCAAAACTGGCTTTGTTATTCCATCTCTCTATGCTGGAAGTGCCTCAGGTGGGATTAGGGGCTCTCTGTTGTGCCCTGTGAGCCCTGACCTCCCAAAATCAGGTGTCTGGGACAGACAGGGTGCAGAGGGAGGGCTGAGGTGTGGAGTGAGTTGTCCAGGACTAGCTGGCACATCAGGGTCAGGATTGTCATTGTTTTCTGTCTCAGCTGATGTGTGATGAATGTTGTGTGTCAATGCAGTGCCCAGGGAGCCCAGTTTGTGGGGCTGATGTCACCAGGGCTGCCATTCTGCCCCAAATTCATGGGGACCTCTCAGCGATGGTAAGCTGGGAAAGAACACAGCCATTAAAAATCTCTCTGAAAAACTTTTCAGAAATGGTGGCAAACATGAAGGAAATGCCAGTGTGAGGTTTATTTGAAGCTTTCTCTAGAAAACATTTAGATAATTCCTGTATGGCTATGAGCAATTTTGCCAGCCCAACACCAAGCAGATAAGTCACTCTGTTCCTCGTCCCAAATGTGTGCATTTTAAATGGGGATGTCACACTTGAGATCCAAGTCCCCAGACTCTATCAGGTTTCCCGTGACATTGAAGTGTTGCTGTGCAAACAGAGTCGTGTGTCACCATCATGTGTTAATGACACCCCTCGGTGTGGATGGTGCCTTCAGGCACAGCAGCTCAGTGTGTGGGTTAGCAGAGCTCTGCAGGAAGGAATGATCCCCTGTACTTAGGGGGGAATGAGGCAAAATCTCCCCTCTGCAGGGGAACCAAGAGGTGCTGCTGAGAATTAACAACCAGGCTTGTGTTGTTTCCTAACATCAGAGCCTGTAACCCTGGAACGAATTTTGCTTTTCTTTCTGTGTAATGTTGAGCTGAGCCAACAACATCTGTGTCAAATTTCTATCAAATATGGTTAAAACCTGTCAGTTCTGACCCACCTCCATCACACACCTGTAGCAGGAAGGGGTGTTTGAGCTGAACTGAGCCAGGCAAGCAGTGTGATCTGTCATTATACTGAAATGGATAAAGGGGACACTTTGTTCTCCTCATGTTTTGGGGCACTGCTGAATCCATATCTGATAAACCTTTCCTCCTTGTTGTGGGGTTGCCTGACGTCCTGTTTCTTGGGAGAGAGTGGCCAGTCATTTGGGTATAGACAATTGTGCTCTGATATTATCTCATGCTGCAAACCTGCAGAGAAAATAGAATGCATCAGCTCTGATCAAGCAAGTTCAATAATGTCCCTTGAACTTGGAGAAACTCTGGAAAGCCCTGTAAATGCAGCTTTGTCAGAAAACCTGTTAAAATATGGTCTGGTTATCTCCTGCATTCCTAAAAACAGGAGAGAAATTTGTCTCTGAAGTGCCTTACTTGCAGATAGAGGAAGTTTAAGAAAATCACATTAAAAGATACGGGGTGCAGGGAACTCTCCCAAATTTCCTGTGCAGTAAAGCTGAACTTCCTTTAGTTTAATTATTAAATGCAAGATGGCTTCCTCACACAAAGAGAAGCATAAATACTGCAGAACTGAGTGTTTTGCAGATACTGTGATTACACTGATGGATACCTATTCCTTTCAGCTTAAGCCAATGCTCTACCCCAAAAGCCTATGACGTAATTAAAATGCAATTAAAAACTTCCAGGGGAAGAAATTTCATAGAGCTTTACCTGAGAAACCCAGGGAGCCAGAAGAGGTTGTTCGAACGTATTAGGTAGTTTTCCTTGTATCTTCATGAGTTTTTATTTATGTGCATTAAGAGTTCAACCCTAGGCTTACTAAACTTTTCTTCCATTGCCTCTAGTAGCAGGATTGGAACACATTTGGAAGAGGAAGAGGGGAGGAAAAAGAGGGCACAGTTTTTGTGGAATGAAATGTGGCCATTCTCAGTTCTCATAGTTTCCTGGGCACTTGCACTTTGTCTGTTTGATTTGGATGGATTCCCATTGCTGCTTGAAGATGTCAGTAAAGAGCTGCAGTGTTTTACTGATGCTTTCTCTTTAGCGTTGTGGGTTTTGTCCCTTGTGGAAGCTTTATACATTAATACCTTTTTTAAATGAGTATAATCTATCTATGACTGCAGCTGAGGACCTCATGGCAGCTGTATGGATTCTGCCTAGATCCCTGTGGAATTCAGATGATTCCTGGCTTATAGGTTTGTTCCTATTTACTGCAGAGACTTGCACCAAAAACATTTAATACCTGAGCAGAGCCTCAGGGGTCTGTTCACATCTAACACAGATTGATCCAGATGGAAAGGAGCTGCAGATCTGATGCGAGTGCAACACAGGGGAAAATGAAAATGCTCTCTGAAGTTTCCCCTGAATGCCAGCCTGGGACTCAGACCAGAGCCAAGCCGCTCTCACTGCTTGAGGCTTCCCTGTGCACATCTCCCACCTGTGCTGGGGCTCAGTTTTAGATCTGTGTGAGACCCCAGAGCAGGGGAAGGTGCTCCAGGAACATTTTCCATGCTCCTGTCCCAGAGAGCATTCGCTGGGTGAAGCAGGACCCTTAGGGGATGTGTGGTGGTCATGTTTTGGGTATTAGCTCCCTCCTCCTGATGCCTCTGGGATCAAGCAGCTTCAGTCCTTGTGCAGGGGGTAATTATGGGAAGTGTTGTACTCCAGTGAGCTTGTATCTGGTAAGAATGTTAATCACGTTGCTGTATTTGGTATAAATATTTACATCTCAGCCGTTTTAATTGGAAACTACTGTTGATTTTAAAAACATTCTACACAAGTGATGCGGCATCTTTGCATGCTTAATAGGAGGAACTGGTTTCGTGTGTGATTTAGGGGACTAAATAACAGATTAAGTTATGCAGAGCAAAATGTAAATGTGTGTTTCTTATTTATGTTTTTCAGGTAAGAAATTGCATTCCGTTAAGCAAGGCTGCCTGAGGGAGTTGACAGATGCTGGCTCTGTGCATTCATTTGTAAGCTACCAAATCATGCAAAGTATTCTAGCATTAATCCTGTTTGATATTTTGGCAGCTTTCTGAATTAAATTATTGCTTTTAAAATATCCAAACAAAGTATTTCCTCAAAATTCTGTTGTTCTTTTCCTTCCCTTTGCAAAACTGTTTTCTAAATACTATCTAAATTAAAGAATAGTTTCTGGTCCTTCCATAAACCTGCATGTTTTTCAGTGAATTATATGCAAATTTTTCCTGATTACTCTAGATCTTTCTGATATCTCTCACATAATCAGTTGCATAGATTTTTTTTTTTTTAAATAAGTGTTGTAAGAGGCAGTCTGCATCTCTAGTTCAGTTATATATTTAGGTATTCCCAGACAGTATTTTATCTCCATATTGATATATTCTCCCCCAGGATCAAAGCTTAATTTTGCCTCCCCCCCCTTTTTTTTTCCTTCTTTTTTTTGGGTCCCTCTCAGCAGTAAGCAATATAAAAGGCGTAAAAGTGTTGCTTCCAGTCTCTTACAGCTAGGAAGTCTACCAACAACAATCAATAACTCTGAATTTCTAGGGTAAATTAAATGAAAGCAATATACATGATTCTCCCTCATTACACAGGAGAGGAACAGAAAGCTAGAAACGTGATCTGGTTCTTGTAGATACTTCATGAAAAATAATACAGCTTTGCAGGAAGATAGCCACCAGGAGTCTAAAATTGATTTTCTTCATTATAGCTGTTTGAGATTTGCATTTTTCATATCAAGAAACTTTTAGAGTGGGAGGCATTTTTCCTTCTGAAATAGTTTCTTTGGTAAGACAGGAAGAGAAAAGATTTTATGTAGACAAAAAAACCCTCAAGTGTTACTTTAAGAAGGCAAAGCTACTGCCCATCTTTGCCATGGATCCAGTGAGGCACAGGTGCAAGAGAGTTAATTCAAGTCATTAATCCTAATATGACAACATTTCCTTGCCTTTCAGCACCAAAAGTGTTGTTTGAAGGAGGTCACTATTTTATCTGTGGAAGTAGATGGAGAAACTTGCCTTAAAATTACAGTATGGGCCCCTGGATCTGCATGGGCTCCAATAAGGAGCTGTTTAAATATTGATTTTTAATGGTGATTATTTTCATCAGGCCTTATCTAGAGCATGGCTCATCTCATGAAAGGGGATTTCAGCTGGTGTGGTTCAAGCTCCCATGGCTTGGTGGGACCAGGGAGCCTGATGAGCCTGGGGCAGCTCCTGGGGCTCCATCCCAGTGCCACCCTGCATTTCCCTGTGCTGAAACTGCTGAAATTGGCTTTTAGACAGAAGGAGCTGTGGGTTGGACACAAGTGAAACCCTCAGCTGCCCATCTACTGGGCTGCAATCTGTTCCTCTGCAAACAGGGACTTGTGTTGGGTGATAGATGATGGCGTGTTGAGAAGGGCTACCAGTCTTTTGGATGATATGGGCAAGCCTTATTGCTCTTAGCTGAACATAAGGCTGGGAAAATATTTGGCAGGAAGATGCCTTTGCATTTTAATTAATCAGTGGTTTTTTTTTTTTTTTTTTTTCTTGGAAAAATATCGAACCCTGTGCACTTGGTTGGCTTTGATGGTGGAGACCAATTCCTCAGCAGAGCCCACAATTTACTCCTTAGTATCAAAACAGAACCCTGGACCTGGGCAAAGAAGGTGATGTGGGGGTTATGCTGGTTTAGAATTTGCCCTGCATCTTCATTTTGATTCCCTGCATGATGTTTCAGCCAACAGAGGTGTCCCTATAGCATAATAAAAGGGATGGATGTGAATGTTTTTGTTGCAGAAGTTAAACCCAGATTTATATATCTGGGAAATTGGCTCTGCTATCCAACTGATGCAGTGTGTGAATTTTCAAACACCAGGCTCTGCTGCAGAGATTCCTCTTGCCCCTTTCAAACTGTTTCCTCAGAAGGAGAAGTGCCAACATAATTTGAATATGCATAAACTGTGGAGGAAATGATGATAATTAACAGCAGGGTGGCCAATTTTGAAATCCTGTATTTATCATTCTTTATAGGTCTTTTTTTATCGTTCTCACTTTTCTTCAGTCTGGAAAAGATTTCTCTTAGACCATGGCTGAGGAAAAAAAATTCTGAGGTTTTCTTGGAGAAAAGAGAGAAGGTGATCCAGGGAAGCCAAAGCCTAGTCCTGGTGTTTAAGTCAGTTCCAAGGCTGTTATTTATTTTACCAGTACTAAGGTTGAACCTCTAGCTCATCCAGCACTCCAGACTTCTGTAGGGCAAAATCAGTACAATAGAAATAGGTTCCTCTTCTTTCTTTGTCCATGCTGCTGCCTTTAGATTTAACACAGAATTTCATTCCTATGCTGGTTCATATGGAATATTATCATCATTAATTCATTTTTGCCATCGTGTAGAATTTGAATCAGCTGGGAACTTCAGTCTTCCAATTCGAAACCTAACTTAAATCCATAAGGAATTGCAGCTGTTGTTAATGACTCTCACATAATTAATTTCTTCATGAAACAGAATGAATGCATAAGTGTCTCAGGTACTAAATGATCTGTATTCTTACAATGCAATTTCAATTTTAATTTAATTAAACTGTGGGATATATCGTTGAGAAACATTATATGTGAAAAAGAACTTAATGTGAAAGGCAAAGTGCTATTATTCTTGCAGTGATAAAACCAAAATCACATGGAAGTGGAAATCTAAATCAAGTGGAAGACTAGTGCAGAGCCAGTAATCTCTGTTTAAAATGAGACACTTTGCAGTCAATAATTTAATCTCATTTGTTTTCAGACCAATCTTACTTTAAATGTGGCTTTTCTTTCATTGCTTTGTGTTCCTCTGCAGAGCAGGTCATGGCATCTGAGGTGGCTTGCACGAGGCACCTGATTTTACTTATTTATTGCACTTTTGTACAACTGTAAATCTACTCAATAAACACTCACTGGCCATTAATCTCTTAAATTCCAATAGATGGCAATGGTTTACACAGTTCTTGCCTGTTGTTTTTACAGGCCATGGTGATTACTGTTCTGCAAAGGCTTGTGAGAAAATATGTGAGCTTTTGTCTAAGCAATGGCCTGTATGTTGTGGGTTGCTGTGGTTTTTGGGGGTTGGTTGTTTGTTTTAACACATGCACTGTAATTTAGTGTTTTCAGAGTGTTCTGTCTTTATAACCATATATCCTGTGTACTAGTGCTTGTGACAAATACCATCAAATTATTTGGATTGGAAAGATTCCTGGGAGATTGTATAGTTCAGCCTCTTGATCAAAGATGGGACAGCACTGATGTTATACCAGCTTGCTCAGAACTGTCACATTCATATTTTCTGAGAAATCCCTTTGCCCAGGATTTTTCTCCTGGGAAGATGAGAAGCCTCAGAGAGAAAGGAAAACATTTATCTGATTTGCTTCCCCTGTGTTTTGCTCCTTTGGAATGTGGTTGGAGATTGTTTATCCAACAGGTGATTGTTTCATTGGTTTCATGCGAATTGTCTTGACTCAATGGCCAGTCACTGCCAAGCTGTGTTGGGGCTCTGGAAAGGGTCACGAGTTTTCATTATTATCTTTGTAGCCTTCTGTAAGTATCCTTTCTGTGTTCTTTAGTATAGTTTAGTATATTCTTTAATATAGTATAAAATAATAAATTAGCCTTCTGAGAACATGGAGTCAGATTCATCGTTCCTTCCTGCCATGGGGCATCTCACAAATATAATACAGGGTTTTGTCTACAGTTTCAAGGACAGAGATTCTTCAGCTCTTCTGGCCTCCTGTAGCAATCCCTAATTATACCCAGGGAGTGTGTCCAGTATTTCCAGTCCAGACAGTGTCATTGTCCTTCCTCAATGAAGAGCATGGCTGTGTCCTCTGTAAGCCCTGCCTTGGTGCTTGGTGGGTTCTGTAGCCCCCCCAAAGCCTTCTCCTTTCCAGGTCAGCCTAACTCAGCCTCTCCTCACAGCTTGCATGCTCCAGTGCTCACCATCCTGGTGCTCAGATGGACTTCCCCAAGCTGATCAACATCTTTCTTACATTAGGGGAGCCTCAAGATTGGAGGCACAATTCCAGCTGTGGCTGAAAGAGCTGAGAAAGGGGAATAATGATTTTCCTTAAACAAGTGCCTTGTGCACTTGTTGTTGCAGCCTTTGGATCCTGGCACCCTTCACTGCTGTTAGGGCTCCCATGCTGCCAAGGGCCCACCTGGATCCCAGGTCCCCAGGCAGTGTTTGTACAGATGTGGTCCTGGACAAAAGTTTGCAGAATACTGGTTTTTACTAAGCAGGGTAAACACTGCATTGACATCCTAAAACTTAAACTCCCATCTGCCCTTGCCAAAAGAGTGAGCCACCTGCTATTAATTAAAACCAGCCTACTACAGCTAATGGCTAAAACCCAATTCAGGCCTATGCATCTTCTGTTTTAACCATTCATGTGACTCTTCTGGCATCCTGTTTCTTTTGAAGGCCAAATTCAATGCTTTCTCTTGACTCCCACAGGCTTTGAGCTGTGCCTAAAACATTTCCTTTCAGTCAAAAGCTGTCCAACTACTGCTTTCTAGACTGCCCACACACGCAATGAAAGAGCCATGTGGAGGCATTAGAGGGAATTAGAATGAATTAGAGGAGCCAGGTTTTATAAAGGCTGCAGGAAATGCACTGTAAATGGTAGTGACAGAGAGGAACTGCCAGTTCCTTCAAGCTGAAATCTTGTTTACGTCTTTGTGTGCGTGCTTTTTCCTCTTTCACAGAACGAGCTGCCTCTCTGCCCTTCCTCACAGCTCGTTGCTGTGTTTGTCTAGCAAGTCACTTGTCTTCACTTATGCACTATATTTATCTTCATCCAAGTCACCTTTCTCAGTTAATACCAGATTTTCCACTGCTGACATTAGTGGGACCCTTTTCCCTGTCCTCTCTCGTTCCCAATTTGCACAGCCTTTCTTGCCAGCACAGACCTTAGACCCCAGGCACCATTTTCTTTTCCCATCAGGTACAGTTTAAAAAAAGAAGCTGTCATTTAAACTCTTGGCTTTTAAAATAACTTTCTGCTAGAATTGTGAGGTCCAGCTGTTTTCTAGCACTTTTCTTAATATAATTAGAAGTTTAGACACAGGTTTATTTCACAAACCCAAACCCAGATTTTTGCAAAAAGGAAGCCCAGGACTGGTAGAAATACTGCTGCTTGTGGTAGCCAAAATTTCTTAATTTATTTATCTTCAGACAGTTCTGAAGTAAGAACTGAACCTTTTAAATGGTGCTTTATTATTTTCAAAGTGCTCTGAAGTACTTTCTGAGAAAGCTGAGAGTGGCTGCAGGCAAAACTAAGAGCAGTTCAAATGCCACAAGAAATGGCAGAATGTAGGGTGTTTTTGGACAAAGGGTCCTTGGGCCAGCACCCTCTCCTTGGCTGTAGCCATTCTGTTGAGTTTCACATGGACAACAGTGCAGAGCTGTTGCCTCCTGTTTTCCCCTGCACCTAGGGAATATTTAACTGTAGGATGTGTGAGTTGGTCTCCTCCTGCACATTTTTTATGCTCTGGGAGTTGTTTTATTCCCAGGGGACTGTGTGTGCCAGGGCATCCTCTGCTGTGGTCTGCCTGAGAGTCACCTTTTCTCCATTCATCCTCACACTCCTGGGATCTGAAGGCTGTGATGGGTCAGACTTGACCAGGTGCAATTTGCACCATGTTCTGTATAGAATTTGCAAAATGTGCCTTAGGAATTTGAATGAAGTCCCTCATGAGCTGAAGTGATGTCGGCTACCTGGAACGTGGATCTGGAAGGGAATTGTCCTGGGGAGGTGCAGCACAGGGGTTTGTGGTGCTGAGGAAACCTCTCCTCCCACTGAGCCCCAGCTGGTTTGCTGGGCTGCAGCAGGAGAGGGAGGTCTGTGGGTGCACAGCTTAGTGCCTTAGGACGTGTTTAGGGGTTTGAGGGGTTTGTCTTTGGGCACAGGGGGATATCTGACCCTGCCTAAAGGCCTTTGCTTTGTTTGAGCAGCTGCTGCAGATGTTTGGGGCTGGCAGTGTCCCTCCAGAGGTGTTCTGGTGCTGGGGTGGCTCTTGGACCTGGGAGCTGTCTCTGCTGTCAAGTCAGTGTATAGCCTTGGGGCAGACTGCTTAATCTCAGCTTGATCTCCTCTGAAGATCTGACCTTATTTCCCTACTGTGTAATTTTTACAGCCACATGAGGATTGAGGATTAATTAGTTAATGTCTGTGAAGTGTTTTGAGTGTGTTAGTTAAGGGTGAAGTATTATTGTAAGTCTCTAGGGGAAGTGTCATCGTGTTTAACATGTGTACTGGCGTCTGTCCTTCCTAGAAACTTGTCACAGATAAATCCTGTCCCAGATCCTTTGATTTCCATGTCTTCATTATTCATTTTGGCCTATTTTGGAATGCGTTTTTCATTTGATTTGAATTAGAAATATAACTTCTATGTGGCAGTAGCATGTAAAGTTAATTTCAGCTTTTGGACGTTACTAGTTTTAGCAGTATGTTTCCTTGGAGAGCTAGCCATTACAATGGGAGATGGAAAAGCTGGCATTCTTGCCTCTGCCTCTAAGATAAACTGCTTTATAGATTTTGATTTCAAGTTTTCTGTCTTCCTCTGCGCAGAGTTTATCCCGTGACTTTTGCTGTGCTTCTTATCCCTTAATTCCTTGCTCCTTCCCATCTCTAATGCTGTCATCAACTGTTGTTTAGTGGAAAGCTTGTGAATGTGCAAACTAATCATCTTTCCTTCTGCCTGAAGTCTTCTCCCTGGGGATCTTTAGAAGGCAATTTCTTTTCTCTATATCGAGGTGTCAGAAATCACAGATTCTTTGCTTTGCTGATTTGGTATTTTTGAGCTCTCCCTCTTCTTGTTAATAATCTGTCCTACCCTCCAGATGTGTATTTTGTGTCTCCAGTGAGTTATGTCTTGCTTTCAGAAGAAACCTTGTAGGTGCTGTCAAGTATGTGGGTTTTTAGACAGTTCAGGAATCCTGAGGTGGTGTCTGGGCAAATTTCTCTGTAGTCCGAGGCAACCCTTGCTGTGGCACAGGGCAGGGGACCATGCCAGGCTGGCATCCTCCCAGAGGATGTGTTCAGGGAGGATGGGATTACCTGGTGGTGCAACCAGCAGCACCTGAGCTGTTGCTGGGGCTGCTGGAGGGCACAGGGCTGTGGTGTTTCCCCATCTGCTGTCTGCAGGCTGCTGTGGAAGGGCCCCAAGGGAAGAATTGTAAGTTCTACATTTGCTCTTGCTCTTTTGGCCTTGGCACCAACACAGGGACTGTATTTGGCATGAAAATTGCTTTTCTACTGCAGCTTGTCACATAAATGGTGCCCTAGGTCTAGAATGGACTAAATAGGACTCCACTCTAGCCTCTGTATATTGTGTTTATAGACAACTATTTGTTCATCCATATGGGAATTGCTTTCCATTTTTAGCATCTGTATAAAAATCCACACTATATATAAATATGTATAAAGATCTGAAACCTCTTCCTGTAATGCTGACACTTTTAGAGAAGTGGGGGGTTACAGCAACTAAAACAAAATCCAACATTTGGCATCCCGAAGATCTGCCTTCTGACACAAAGTGCAGTCATTCTCACACAGGCCAATTTTCTACTCTGCCAATACTTTTGAATACTTGGGAAGGTCAGTGGCCTGGCAATAGAGGTAACTCGTGGCTAGAAGTAATGGGAAGGCACCATCACAGAATGGTCAATAGAGAACCATTTATCTGCCTTGCTTGCTCTGAGCTTAATGTTCACAAAATTGTGGCTTAATTTCATTCAGGAGTGTTGAGGGCAAACCTTGTGTTGAGAATGGCTTTCCAGTGCTGCTCTGGGAGATCTGTGCCAGCCCTTTTTTCCTGTCTCCTTTTTTCCTGTCCCCTCTTTAGCAAGGTAGCTCACAAGCTGGCCAAGGGAGCCAAAGTGTGCTGGGCCCTGAGCTGCAAACCCTGGCTTGCACTTGCTCAGACCTCTAGAAATTGTTCCTGTGCTCTGATTTGTAAAAGGAATGAACTATAACTTTGTATAACTCTTAATCTTGCTTTCTTTTTTGCGTGTTTGTGTAAAATACAAATATCTTGAGGTGAGAATAAGTGGTTTGGTCTAATCGGTTTCCATAAATATTTCATTGGTGTGATTACCTGCTACTTAAACTTATTTTCTTGCATGGCTTGCGCCTGATTAAAATACAAAATGTAACTCATTTCTGTAGTGTCAGTTTGAAATAAGTGTGTGGATGTATTTGTAAAACTTGTTGGAGGAAAGAGGGGAAAAAAGAGTCATGCAGAGGAAAAATATCCAATTGCTTTCAGCAATGTGAGATGAAATCAAAAAATACTCTGCCAAATTTGTGAAAATCACTTGATTAAAAAAGTATTTTGAAATGCTGGTTGTAGGAACATATAGAAAAAGAACAAATCAGGTCTGAATACATTTCCCTTTTTTCCCCTTTTTCATTTTAAACACTTGTGCTAGAGAGCTCATATGTAATACTGCAGCAGGTCTGAAAAATCTGTCTTAAACACCTATAAAAATTACTGTGATCCTTTTGGATGTAGGGACTATTTTTAATTTTTTTCTCATTTTGTTTTTGCTTTTCTCCCCATCAACTGATTTTCTTTATGGCATGCTCTGTTATTTACTGCAAAAGTAGTCAAGGTTTTTTCTAAATTATTTTAATGACATAAATTATATCCGAGAGATCTCTTTAGAGTATTTTGCTTCTTTCTGGAAGACTGAACTGCAGCATGTACAGGAGTTCTTCCTCCTTTGTCTAATTTTTTGAGGTCTTTTTCCCTTTAATTAGACTATGTTTATTGTTCTTAAATCCACACCAAAAAAACCCCAGCTGATGTCAGCAGGCTCAGATCACCATGGAGATCTTCCTAAAGTAAAACCTGCTATTAGTTACTATTGGCCAGTAACAAAAAAAAAAAAAAAAAATCCATGATGGATCAACAAAAGCAAGCTCCCCAAAACCCCAAATCTTCTTGGGCATTTCATACCTCATCAAAAGGAGCTGCAGGTTCATGGCCTGACCCCTGATAAACCCCAGCCCTGCAGCTCCTCTGGAATTGCAAGGGTGTGTTTTCCCAGGATGCCCATGCCTGCACTCTGGGAATAAACCACTGCAGAGGATCATGAATAAGCTTCCATGAAAACAAGAGATTCCCATGTTGACACAGGACAGGGAGTCTGAGTTTATCAAGCTTGAGTTTCACCAGGGTGATCTGGGCACTATGAGCAAATCCTGCCCTGTGAGGAGGGATTGGTGCCAAAATTGGTGCAAAAATTGCACATATTTGGGTCTGAATGCAGGCACTGCAGTGAGAGGGTCTTTGCTTGCACTGAGCAGGGCTGGTTTGTGCTTGGAGGCTCCCTAACGCCAGTACCCAGTGGGTGGCACTGCACAAGCTTTGCATGACTCTGTAGGCTTTTATTTTATTTTTTTTTTTTTAATTCTCCAGCTAGTTTCCATGGTGATGACTGCAGCTTTGATGCCTGTGCAGAAGTGGAGAGAGGGAAAGGAAAATAAGAGGGCGATATTGCATTAAACTAGGATTTGAGTTACCCATGGAAGTCACAGTGGTCACAGCCAGTCCAGGCAATAGTCCAGAGCACAGAAATTGTGGATTCCTGAAGAGCATTTTCCAACAAGCTGTTTTGATAGGGTAGTCTAAAGGTGGCAATAAACCTTAGAGATTGAGAGGGGACAAACCAAGGCAAATGTGATGTATTCACATTAAGTGAACTAAACTCACTTCTGGAGTTTTTAAGGGATTTCTGCATTATACGGGTAAAGCTGTGATAAAAATTATAATGCACAGTAAAACTGAACATGGATTCTCCTGAGAGTAGTTTAAAGGAATACATCTAATTAACATTGTGAATTTAAATACCAGGTCAGAAAACTTTTTTGTTTTTTTTTTTTTATGAACTCATTCAAATTTTTGCACTGATTTAATTTTATTTTCTGGTACAAGATATAGTTGTCAGGCTTGAAATTTGGATTTGTGAAAACTCTGTCTAAAATTCTCTTTTGAACCTGTGGAGCCTCCTCTGCAGCACTGTAACTTCCAAATTACACAGCAGAGGCCTTGGAATTCAGGCACTGCAGTAATTGTCAATACTGTTGACTTTGCACCATAATCTTTTGTGACTGCTATGAGACGTGGCTGAATTTAATGCCCACAATCTACAGCTTATCAGCATAGATTGATCCAGGCATGTTTTGTGTAAAAGCTGCTGATCAAGGAGTGCTACAGGTTTGTTTCTCAGACCTGCTTCTTCCCTGCTGCTTCAATTCTATCAACTTTTCTCCTTTATCTTGAGCAGAGCCTGTCAGATGGAGGGGGGATCTGCCAGCCCTGGTGAGGGGGCAAAGTCCAAACATGCACTTCACCATCTGGAACTCCAGAACCACATTATTAGCTGGAAATTTAGCTGTGTATTAAAGTTTTTGTTGGTTTGTTTGAGCTCTTTTGGGTTTTGTTTCAAAGAGGTAAAAAAAGAGATGTCCAGAGGGATGCTTTACTGGTGCAGCTTGTGGGAGAGAGATGTGGACCATGGTGGTCTTTCGCCAAATTTCCCCCCTCGAGTAAAACTGCAGCCCCAATTCATCATTGGTGATATTCTGGCTACTCCCAGTTTTTCTCTCTCCTTCCTGCATCTCTCATTGCTCCTTGATCAGCAACCAGACACCAACACAAGTCTCCCTGTTTGAGAGACTGCCTCTCTGAGGATCTCACCCACCCCTGAAGTGATTCTGCCCTCATATTGCTAAGCTCACTTTGAGACTCCAGATCTTGTGTTTCCCCCCCCAAAATGTGCTCCATGTACAGCCACAGGTGGTACAGGGGGAAGGTTTGAGCCTGCATCACCTCTGGAGGAGCTGAATTTAAAGCTTCTTGTCTGATGTTGATTCTTTGGTTCTGAGGTAAAGACACATGTAGTAGGATGTGGAAAAGTGTTGTTGGAAAGACAGACTGTTGCTTCTTTGACTGCTTGAAGGGAAACAGGGATGACAAACCTTGTTCACAGAAATTGCAGTGTGTGTTAGTGCTTCTCAGTTTTCTGAAGGATCAAACAGGAGGGAAATCAGCCTTTTGTCAGCTCTGGGTACCTGAGTGTGCACAGGAGGTACGCTGGAGTCTCAGGGTTGGACAAGAGATGAGAAGAAAGGAGACAAAGATTGCTGGGCTTCCTTTTTCTTTTCTATAGTTGCTTTGCTGTGGATGTACCTTCCTTTTCTCATTCTCAGTGTGAACATTTTTCTAATGAAAGATGATCAGCTGCATTAGTCAGATGATTCCTGATCCTCAAAGCAGCTCTTCTGTAAGGGGGGATATCTGGGCATTGCCTACTATGAGTCTTCAACAAGTGATCTCTCTAACAAAGGATGACCAGAGAAGATTAAATAGAATGTCCCACTGTGTTTAATACAGAATATCTAAGGCTATTTTTCCTCTATAGAGTTAAGTTACATTTCAGGGAGGTGACTTGGTTAAATTGACTTAATGGGCATGAAACCTTCACTGTCATTGTGAAAAATCAGCTTACTCAGAGGAGTTGTTTTCTGGACTTACACAGGTTCTTGCAAGCTGTTTAAGCAATGCTAAATATATTGCAGCCAAGAAAAGCTGACAAGGATCGTAGCTGCCAAATTTCTAATAGCAACTTTGTAACTTCATTGCTTTTTCAGCAGCAACAACAAAAGAGAAAAATACTGTTAACTTGGCAAAATCCATTTTCTGTTTCTTGGGGTGTGGAAACAAACCTCACTAAAATAACTGAATGTAAGTCAGCAAAAATATAACCTGCTTTCAACAAAAATTGGAGCTATGTAACCCTACCAGTACCTAAAATCAGTGTATGGCTTCCCTTGTTGAAATTCATCACCCTTCTGCAAACAAATTAGGCAGTCTGAAACTCGAGACGTGAGGATTAGTGAGGGCTTAATTAAAACATCATCAGTGTTGTCCCTGCAGAATCAAAATCCTGACACTCTGGTTACTGAACTATATTTGAGCCTTAATTTTAAGTGACTGCCTTTTACTTTAAAGGGATCATCACTTAGAAACTTTAACGTGGATTTCTTTTCAGGATTGTTACCTTATGTTAGCTTGCAGATTAAAAATAATTCTCAGTATTTTATTAGTGATATGATACCATTTTCAGATGCTGCAATGTGCATCTAGAGTTTTGCCAAGTTAATGATGGTCTTGACTATCAAAATACAGTATTTATAGTTGGACAAAGTCTTTCAGATTTACAACGTTCATCGTCCCCAGAGGTCCATGTTTCTCAGAAGACTGCTATCAGATTTGCTTTAGCCTGTCAAATAAGCCCAAGAAATGCATGCCAATTTCAAATCCTAATTTTCAGCAAAAAGTCTTCTTTTTCAGTCTTGGCAAAGAGCACTGGAGTCAATAAAAATTTAAAATTAAAAATACTGAAGGAGTCCAAGTTCAGTAAAGAAAAGAGAGCTCATATGTCTAAGGTTATGATCAAGAATCCAAATTGGGGACTAGAAGCTAGAAGTTCTGGTTATATTTTGGTTTTTTGGCCTTTCTTTGTTATATGTCTATGTAACAGAAGACACTTCAGAAACTGGTGCAGCTTTTGGCATTCTGAGGTAGAATTCACCTGCCTGTAGCTAAACCAGGGCTTTGTACATGCTGTGCAAGAGGACTGGCGAAAAGATCTCTGTAAGATTGTTTGGTAAGTCAGATGTATAAAAGGAGTGCGCATTAAATGATAGAAAATACTTGATTTTCAAAGGACTGTGATGAATTACAAAGTTTATGTTTGCATATTTTAAGGTTCAAGGAGAACTTGTCTTAGTTCTTGATTTTCTTTCAGAATTGAGACTGTGCACGTTGCTGTAGCAGGTGGTGAAAGCCTGTTTTTCTAGGAGCTTTAAAATAAATTTTGTTGTTTAACCAACTCAGCTTCCCAAAATTGTAGGAACTCTGACTCTGCCTTTGACCTTTCCATGTTTTTCATCTGGCACATTAAACAGTTTGTGGCCAGCCCTGTGCTACTGGATGCATGACATTTGTTAGAGGCTTTGCTGTGGTGAGTAATAGTGCAGGGAGAATATATTTTGTGGACCTTTGCAGATTAAATGCCTTTATTCCTGGGTACCTGCAATTTCAGGAGACTGGATCTGACATTGATGGTGGCCTTCAGCCTGATGTTCCTCAGGTGGTTGGGTGGAGATGTGACTCTCTTGACTTGCAGTCTAATGGGATGGGATCACAAGTGTTACTTTTACAGAGTTCTGTAATTACCTGGGCATATTCTGGGTCTGCAGTCTGAAATCACATATTAAAAAAAAAATAAAATAATTAAATTTCAAATAAATTTGAAGTAGCTTTTTTCTTTGTGACTTGTGGTTCAGGCTCCTTTGTGAGCTGTGCCAGTGTAGTGATTGTCATAGAATGGCTTTAAGGAAATTGTGACCATGCTGTGTCCTAGGAGTGAATAGCTGAAACTTGAAAGTGATGAATTCCCTACAAAACTACTCTGTTTGCCTCTCACTCAGATGTAAGTAAATTAGCTGTAGTGTCACTCAAGTCAGGGCTTGAGGAGGAATGTAAATGGTAGGAGTATGTGATCCTGTATTTCAGGGTATGCCAATTTAGGGGGTTCAGATAATTTGCATAGTCTCAGGTTCAGATCTCTGAATGTCACTTCAAGGTTCTCCCATCTTTTGGGTATAACACCTCCTCGTCTCTTGCAGTTTAAGCAGAGCTCCTGTGCACAGACTGCTAAGCCAAAATGACCTATCCATGACTTTTAGAAAACTCAAAAGGGCAGATCTGCTGTGTTATCTCTAAATGTCAACATTGAATCTACTTGATTTTCTGCAATAAAAGCAGGCGCAGACGTAAACGAAATGCGCATCAGATTAAAGTCTTCAAGAAATTTCAAATAGCTATTGGCCAGCAAGGATTTTCTCAACTTGTAATCTGAGTTTCCCTCTGGGGAGACACAGGACCACTTTGATGGCTGCATGTTTGAATTATTTACTGAGCATTGGTCTTACTTTTTTGGTGTGGCATCGGCCTGAAGCCACCCAAACAACAGGCCAGCAGCAGCACTGGGGACCAGCTCTGTAAAGCAACATCTGAGCTGGCTGTTTTAGTCCCCCAGGCCTGCTAACCACAAGTGAAAAAGCAGAAACTCTGCCTTTGCTTACGTCCTGGCTACGAATGCAAGCGCAAGATTTCCTCGTGGCTTTAACATTAATGTGCTCTAAACTGCTAAGTCAGAGCTCTTATTTTCCCCTTGAGCTGGCAGCTCAGGCGAGCTCCCTTTAATCCACACATTAAGCACACATTTTAAAGTGTGTTGTTTTTGGAAAGATGCTCAGCAGCTTCCCTTTTGAATGCAGACACAGAGGTCTCTTTCCAAAATTGATGGCCTGTACCAGAGTGAACCGCTCTGTCTCTGGGCTTTGTGAAACACCCAGTCTGTGAGTTCAGGGATCACCTTTCTAAATGGGGCCTCATAAAAGGCAAGGTGACAGGAAGGGCAGCTGGAAGGGGGGAAAAAAATAGATGAACCTCAAGAGTTTGGTTTGGCAAGAAACAGTGCAAGTTCATTTTGCCTTAAAAACTTTTACTGGACTCTCCCCTGGTTTAATTATACCTTGTTTTTATGACTTTCATCATGCATTAATATATAAAGCATATGGATGTGGTGCTGTGCAAGTGTGACTTAGTTCCTTGAGCCTTAATTTCTCTCTCATGCAGCCAGTGGTATCAGGGGAATGATGTCCTGGTGGTTTTCCTGACCCTGGCCCTGCCCTGGCAGGCTGATGGTGGAACCCAGCACAGAGGGCTACACGCTCACCATGGAGGGTGCAGAATTAACAGAGCAAACCCACAACTTAACTCTCCTGAACACTTAAATTCTATGCAGTTATCCAGCCAGTGCTCGCACCTCTCACTAATGAGTTATGTCTTGTGAAGAGGATGGGCTGGGGTTGGCAAGGTGAGATTCCATCTCTTCTCCAAACAGCAGGCAATAAAACAAGAGGAAACTGCCTCAAGTTTCACAGGGAAAAACTTAGATTGGATTGTAGGAAAAATTTCTTCACTGCAAATGGTGGTCAGGTATTGGAACAGGCTGCCAGGGGAAATGGTAAAATAGAATTCTGAAAGTGTTTAAAAAAAATGGATGTGGCATTTAAGGGGCATGGTTTAGTGGTGAACATGGCAGTACTGAGTTAATGATGGGGCCTAAAGAGGCTTTTTCCAACCTAAAGGGTTTTAGGGTTTTATGATTCTATGATTCCAAGGCCACTGCACTTGCTGTGTGCTGGCAGTCATCCTTTCTCACTTGTGACCCATCTAATTAAGGCTGCAGCAGGATCTGCTGCTACCTCTCATTACTGTGTTCCTGGGAACATTTCTCAGTGAGGCAGTTTATTTCATTTTGTGTATCTAGAAAAAAATACCTTGGTTTCTTTAGTATTCCTGTAGTCTGTCAGAAAACTTAGCATTTCTTGAAGGCCTTACCTTTTGGGGTCAGCAGTTGTTATAAACAAGTCTCATTCCTAAACATTTTGGATATTTCATATAAAGGCTTCCTATATTTGCAGTTTAAAAAAAAAATTTTTGTGGAGGCAAGACAAATGCTAAGACATTTTGCTTGCAGTCTGCTGATGTCTTTTGCAAACATTAAAAGTATTGCTGTTTCCACTTGATTGATCAAGTGAGCTGCAATGAAATTTAATTTTGCTATGTCATTTAAAATATTTCAGTAGAGTTAGAATGCCTATTATGATGCAGCCCTGTTGTGTATACTTTGTACTTTTGGGTAGATTCAATATCTCAGACTCATCTTTAGTGCTGAGAGGCTGGTGCTTGGCTGTAGACAGTAAGGCTGCATCTACTCTATTTGTGGCATCTTTTCTTTTTCTTGTTAACTGGTCATTTTTCAAGGCATAAATAACTTATCTCCATCTGGGGCAGGCACATGAAATCAGAGAACCCCTTCCAACCTTTCAGTTATTATTAAAATAAAGACAACTTTAATTGGTATCCAGGTGTCTGAAGACATGCTCAGACACAAGAGATATGTGGGAGAAAACTTGTATAGGCCACAGTGTTATTAATACAGCTAGAATCACTTTGATTCCGGAAGGGAGACATTTGGTTTCAAATGAAGTGTTTTTTGCCAGGCCTCACTCATTTCTTGAGCCAATGCCAAGTGTCTGAATTTAAAATGCAGCGTTATCCTAGAAGTTATGTCAGACTTGCCTTTATCAATGTATAGGTGGATGAGGAAAACACGAAAATAAATGCAGTGTTACTCCTTTTAATGTGTGTAGATAGACAAAAATCAGGGTTTTCTAACATCTTACACTCATGAGAACAAATTGCTGATGGAGTCAGATTTTAACTCGTTTACAAGTGTGTTATACTTTCTGCATACTTTTTTACCTGTGTTAATCTCAGGAAGTCATCAAAATTATGCTGGATAGCTAAAGATTAGAGTTCTAGAAGGTAAATATTGGGACATCTAATTGCTAGTGATCAGGTTACTTTTAAAATTTCTAAATTTGTTCTACAAGTGCAAAACATGTCTTGATTTTGGAGGAGTGAGGGTGGATGCTGTAGCAATGCTTTGTTCCTGTACCCCTGAAGCAGCCAAATTTTCATTCCCACATAAAAGCACTGGAAAGTGCCAGCTCTCAATGGTGTTTTCTTGTCTCTTCCCTCTACCTTGCTCTCTCCATATCCAGCTGGAGGTTCTGGCCAGCAGGTTTATAATCAACACTGCCCTCTGCATTTCCAGTTTCTTACAGAGATGTTTTAGTCTCTTTTGATGGTATATAATGACCACGCAATTTTCTTCCATTGCTCAGTGTGGGTTTTTCAATGGCAGAGCTTGCAGGGCTGGAGCAGAGGCTGCTGGAAATGGTGCAGCCCAGTTTTCCTGGGGTGCTTGGAATGGCCATGCTGAAACTCTGGGGATTGCTTTATACTCTTGTCTGTTTTGCTGCAGATCTGCTGTCAAGAATTAAACTTCCTATGGGGAGCCACAACCCTGCCTGTATTGATTTTTCTGAACAGTTGCTCTGTTTTAGTGCCCTCGAAGGGACTATACATCTTTTTAATTAAAAATAAAGTAAATATCAAACGAGTGATGAGGGGTGCAGTGGGCAGAAAACCAACTGCATATTGACTTTTTGTTCTGGAGATGAATTTAGAGAAACAGCTTACAAGGGACTCCAGAACATGTTAGTGTTTTACCCTTACTGGTTATCTCACATGGGGACCTCGTGGGAAACATTCTGGCATAGCTGGGAAATACAGCTGATCATTTACTTGAGACTCTGGAAAATTCAAAGAGATAAATTCACCAACAGATTTTTCTAAAGGTCTCGAGGTTGGTCTTCACTGATGCTGTGGTTTCATCCCTGAAATCTCCACATTTCCTCAGCTGAGCATTTGGCTGCACCCTTGTGGGGTGTGGTGTTCGTCTCACCAGTAAGATGTGTGTGGTCTCACAGAGGGGATTGTGAGTTTAAGGCTCTGGGCAATCCCAGCATGAGAGAGGTTCTGAGGAAAACTTTGTGGAAGTGTTGCATTAGATTTCTGTTAGTGTAGTTATTGTTAGTTTTTCATCCTTATTTAAAAGACCTTATTCATAAGGGTATGTTTATCTACTGCTAGATGCTTAAAAATAGTGCTCCAAAAGAAATTGGAGTTTAGATTTCTGGCACATTAGGAAGCTGGCATGCTTTATTATTTACATCCAAGTTAGATAATGTCTCATACAGGATATCTCATATGCAATTAATTCACAGCTGTCTTCTAGGTCATTCATTTCCATACCAGCAAGGTATAAAGCAACTGAATCAAGCTTGTAATACCTCTAAAATGAGTTCATGAGTTATCATAAACTTTTTTTGCAGATGTGTTAAGTTTCCATTTGCACAAAAACTTCCCATCAACCACCTGCAGCACAGAAATCTTTGCTGGCATCTGTGTAGAGATTTGGAGGCATGAAGGGAGGTGAGGAGGGAGAAGAACTCCTCTGATTTATTTTGCATGCCCATGTTTGGTTCATTGTGGGCATCAGTGATATAACATAAAGAAAAAGGGAAATAAATTTAAAAAATAATCAGTAAATCTGAGCATGTCCAGGACAGTGTCATTATTTCAGATATTTAAGGGTGTAGAAACAGTCACTTTTTGGGGATGCCCCCAGGCTTGGGCAGAGCTGGCAGTAATGGTCTGCTCTTGCAGGCTGTTCACTGGACCACCCTGCAAAAGAAAAGAGAAAAGTGGAATTTCACTTTTAAAATTTTCATAGTAAGCATTGATTAGAATTGCTCCTACAATTGGATGGCAATAAATCTTATTTGACAGTTCAGTTGTGTTGCAGTGGGAGATGGATGGGAAGGAGGGTGCAAACAATTGATTATGCATCTAACTGGGCAAGAGCAAGGCAGGAATTTACAGGAGGAATAGTGAAGCTGTTTGGGCCAAGTAAAGTTTTTAGAAAACAAGCTCAGAATTTTCATGTAGGGATGATGTCTGGCTGTTGGTGCAGAGTAGGGCTGACAACACCACAGGGTGCTGCCTGGGCAGTCAGTGTGGTGGCTGCAGTAACTCAGTTGCTCTCTGGGCTGGAGATAAATTGCAGAGACAAAGGAAATCTTCATTTCTGTGGTTTAAATAGTGGTTTAAAGACCATGTTCTTAGAGTGGATCAATAAAGTAATCTGTGTCAGGTAGAGGTGAACAAAAGCATCCAGGGAAGTAAATCTCTCAGTGCCCTGAACATCTTGGTGGGCAGACTGAAGATGCTTTGTGCTGGCTGAGTCTGGGCTGTATTTTCTCTTTGATGCTCTTTGTTTGGAGACGCTTTCCTTTAAGGCTGATTTGCCAGAGCAACAGTGCATTGATGCACACATAAGCTTGCTTGATAAGATAGGAACTCAAAATCACAGATTACAAGGAAAAGGGGAAAATTTTGAAATCATTCTGCTTCTCTCCCCTCCCCAGCCTTGTAGACTAGGAAGCTTTGTAATGGTCTCCTAATAAGAATTTCCTTTCTAATTCTGGTTCTGGATCTAATTACTGAATTGAGGCAACATTGTTGTCTGTGCAGTCTCCTACTTCTCCTCAAGCTTATGGTCCAGTGGATGCCCACACAGAACTGAAGTGAGTAGTAATTTTATTTTTTCTTTCGAATATATAATGCTGGATTGTCCACAGCCATTTGCATGAAAATTCTAAGAGGAATTGTGGAGAAAAATATCCCTTATTGTTGATAACACCAAATTACTATTTTTTATCTGATGGCTACTGTCCTGTGGTGTTTAATGCTATCATGTACTTTTGTCTTATTAATAATGGCTTGTGGAGTAGCCCTATTTGTCACAAAATAATGAAGCAGAGCCTTCATGGATGAGGGGGTTTTTTGCAAGATTCTTGGCAGCAGTCTGATAGGGAACTGGCCTTCCTAAAACTCAGCTTATGACAGAATATTCTCTTTGAAGCATAGCTACTCTAGCATTTGGTATTCAGTGGCTCTGGGCACAGCACATCTAAAGGAGTTCATCCAATATTGATGGTCTTCCAGCAGAATCAGGAGGGGGAAAAGAAAATCCTATTTCTTAAAGCTCTTACATTTAACTTCTTGTTGCCTGATCTTGGTCTGAAAGGTCACAAGGGTGAAGCTGTAGCAGGGTAAACCAAAATTAAAGAGCTGTGCTTTGTTTTCTATAGATGTTCCTTAATGTTTTCTCAAACTTGCAGCCTTATGGAGAGCAGAATGAGCTGTTTCTGTGAGCATTGCTCTGTATTGTATCTCAGTATAATACTACAAGGTCTGAAGGTGTATTCAAGGCTGTTCTAGATCAGAATGTTGGCACCCAAAAACATGACTGTGCTGCAGTGTTTGAATGTGACTTTAAAAGCAGCAGTCCTGCCTCTCATTTGGCCACAGAGAAAATGGGTTTGGTCTCCTGAGCTGACTTAAGAGAATTGATCTCCTTGGTTTGCTGCTGTTGTCTCCTGCACCACTGCCCTGGCATCCCCACCCAGCTGCAAGGGCCAAGGCAGTGAGGGCCCACAGGAAGGTGCAGGGAAGGGACTGAGGCAGCTGTGCTGTCCAGGCCACTTCAGGCTGGTGGAGATGTCACCTGAAGCTGTGTGTACATGTCACAGAGGATGAACCTGGTGTTTCTTGGGGAGCTGCTGAGCCCAGGTGTGCCCTGTGACTGGCTGTGTGGGGCAGAGCCAGACTGCAGCAAAGGAGCTGCTGCTTAAGCTGAGTTGATTATTTTGGTTTTTCAAGAAGCTGCAACTTCTTGAGCTGCCATCCCTTGCTGAACAGACTTCACCCTGTGTGAGCAAAAGCAACTCCTGGAGGTGTTGGCAAAGCTGCCAGGATCTGCTGATGCAGAACAGCTGCCTGGGCAGCAGAGGCCTTACCCAGTGTTGCTGTCTGGGGTGTGATCCTGGCCTGGAGAGATTCCCTGACACCACTAACTTTAAATGTCAGCCCTGAGCTCCTGCATAATCTCCCTCATGTGGTACCAGCTATGCTCTGTGTTCTGTGTGCATCCCTGTGTTTAAACCTATCAGACAGGATTTTGCATGGTGTGTCTGGGCAAGCCTCACACTTTTTTTCCATGTACATACTCATCTTGGATATATCCAAGATAACAGGTTTATCATGAGGAGCCACTGGAGCCCTTCTTTAGAGATTCATTCAGGATTCATTGAGGGGAACAACAACAAGGTTGTAATGTGGCAGTTCAAACAAATATGAAAATAAGGCTTTAGTTTACTTAAAATTCTCATATGCCACGGAGAGAATGAGTAAATTTGATTTAATTTCTGATATTCTTTATTAGTTTTTCATATGCAGTGTGGTGTAGAAACATTTGTATTTTAATTTATTTTATAGAAAAAGCCTTTTTTCATAATCTCTGTCAGCTCATTGTGAATAGCAACCTCTGATCACAGAAGGCTATTAATTCTTAATTATCTGCTGGTAATTTACTTGTGCATGAGTTTAGCAATCCATTAGGTGGTGATTTATTTTTGAGAGAAATATGTAATGAAAAGTTTTAGGATTTGCTTTCCTTCACCCCCCTTTTGGTTTGCACTGGAATTAGCTGATTGATTAGATTACAGGATTTATCCAAACCACACTCTGTGTGTTAGAGATTGTAGTTAAGTACATTAAGAAAATCTGAAGCAAGACACAGATAAATGTAATAGTGTTTTTGATGGCAGCCTCTGAATTAGGCTACTGGCTGAGAAATTGGAAGTTAAATTAACAAACACTGGAGTATTGGTCTAATTCAGGGATTTTTTTTTCCTTCTAGCCTCTCTTGATTTATGGATATCTAAAAGTTTTTGAGTGGGAACATAAATCCCTCTCGGCAGAGGAGCTCAGTAGCAGTGAGCTGGTTTTGTGCCATGCTGGGGGACTACATGGAATATGGGCTAAAAACTTTGACTTAATGCTGCTTTTTGACACAACAAGGAGGGATGGAAAGCAAGGCCTGGACCTAAAATGCCAGTTTAGCTCAACTGTTGTGTGAAGCTGTGTCCTGCCATCTTGGCTTGTGCTGAATGCAAACAGAGAAATTAACTTGCTGTACAAATAATTTTCCAGAAGTATGCAATTTCTCTGAGCACTCACCCCATGCTCCATCTGTGGGGTGTGAGGCTATCTCAGTTTGGAAAAACAGCCTTTTAGTTGCTTTCTCCTCCAGCAGAAACTCGGCATTTAATGATGGGTGTACCTTGCTGACTCAGTACTGGTCTTACATTTGTGACTGTGGCTCAGCTGTTGTAGCTGTCTGGGGAGGCAGCTTTTGGTAATTTCATTTACTGTTACTTAAGGTGCACAGGGTGGGAAGTTAAATCCAGTTACTTCTGTTAACAGTTGTTTTTCCACACCTTATTCTGTGACTTAAAGGCATAACATCACCATTTGTACTTGGGATACTGAAATATATTTGGCCTAATGTTTTTTTTTTCTGGTAGCTTTGCATGCACCAAATCAGATCTCTTTGCTGAACTGCTTAGCTGAGAAGTTAATTAGTCATTAAAAGAGTTAGTTCCTTTATTAGCTTGAGTTACTTTTAGTGTGGTTTCTGGAAAGTGACTGTTGTAATGTGATTTTTGCAAGTGACTGTTTGGTGTTCCTGACAGCGCAGAGCTGAGAGCAAGGGCTGCTTTTCCTGCCCAATGCCCTCTGCTTGCATGCTGGCTTCCCACTTTTAGCTCTACTTGAAGCAGTGACAGAGTCCGTAGCACATTTGTTATGTCAAAATTTTGTTCATAATTGGCCCTGAGTCTGACAAGATAAATTACTTGGAGGAAGAAGAAGATGTCATGAAATAAGGATTGCTCAGAGTCTTCTGCTGTGCTGGCCTCCACCTCTGAGCAGAACACAGGGTGTAACACAACCTTGCTGATGGCTGGAAATGGCATAAGATACTATATAAGATATATATATATGTAAGATATAGACAGTATATATGTAAATGTGTATGTGTATGTGTGTATATATATATATATATATATTTATATACAGGATATCCCCTGTATCCCCTGTATATCCTTCTATACAGGGGATAAACACTTTGGGGTCTGCACCTCAGCCTCAGTGGTACAGGGTGGAATGGGGTGCACAAACAGGTAGAAAGAGAGACCTGAAAAGAGCAAGGCAGGTCCAATGTCTCTTGACCCATCTGTGAAAAATGAGTATTTTATGATTGGCTTTTCGCAAATATTGAAATGAATATTATGTGTGTTATGTTAGAAAGTTATGCTGTATTAATTTTCTGAAGGAGTGTGTTAAATATAGTTTTGGGTTATAACATAATGTTAAAATAGAAACTATGGTATGTAAGATGCATCTTACTTTTTTTAAGAGAGGAGATAGCAGCTACAGGACACCTAAATCTTTCAGAGAAAAAGAATTTATTGCTTTCTTATTGAGTTCTTCCTGCCTTGCTCAGCCCTGCCATTAGGATTCAGAGGAAGAAGTTGACACTGACCAGACTGAATCCTGTGTTTGAATGGACTTTATGCATCATGTATGAGGTGTATGAATAAGCAACAGGTCATTGCTTTTAAGGGTTAATCCTCTGTTAACATGGGTCCTTTTTTGGGCTTATTTTGCCCAGAAAGAGGTACCCAGTCTGTCCATAACTCTTTGTTTCTATTGTCTCGGATTGTCCTATTCCCAATTGTTCAAATTTTTATTACTCTAATTATCTTGCTATTTTTATAACCATTTTTTACTATTAAGCGTTTAAAATTTTAAAAACAAGTGATTGGCGTTTTTCACACATCTAAGTAGGGTCTCTTCTGTTTTAGCAGCATTTCTGAGAGTGGAGCAGAAGAGCTGCTCTGAGTCTTGGGCAGCACTGCTGGTCTGCTCCTCTTAACCTGAGCTTGATGGTGCCTTGCACCAGGGTTGGGAAAGGAAGGGCAGTGCTGGCAGAAGGTTTTTGGACCATTGCCCATGGTTTTTCTGTCTCACCAGTGCTGTCAGAAATGTTAGCCAGCCCCACTGATGGCAGCTGCAGTACCTTAGAGAAGAGTTTCCAGGTGTCTGGCCAGAAAGACAGGGCTGAGAGGCAGAAATTACATTTTTACATAAGCTGTGTGCGTTCTCCATCAGATGTTGGGCTCTGTCTTGTGTTTGAACTGCAAATGAGCAGTGCAGTTTGGGCAGTTTGTACCCTCTCTAATCACACCAAGCTCTTTGTCAGGGCTGTGCCAAGTCTTGGCTTCCTTGAGTGTGAGGAGCAGAGAGGGCAGCCAGGAGAGGGCCCAGAGGTGCCAGCAGAGTGCTGAGCCCAGCCTGGCAGGAGCTGGGCACTGCAAGTGCAGCTGGCTTGTTTTTCCCTCATGGACAGGCTGTTTATCAAGATAAACAATGGCATGCTCGTTTGGGAGAGGGCGCTTAATCAGCTTTTCCCCTGTAGTTAAGTGATGCCTTTCCTTCCAAGCACAGAGCCCACGTGGCTGAAATAGCCACAGAACTGCCATTCCCATTGATCACAAGGCTCCCAAAGCATCATTTGTTTCCAGAGTCTGAGGAAAATACTCAGTGAAAACCTGATGGCAGTACATTAAAAATGGCTGTTTATCTTTTAAGCATGCCTAGGGTTGCACATTAGCCCTACATGCAACCCACAAGCAGAGAACAGCAGCAATTCTGTCTCACCCATCATGGTCAGTAACTGCAAATAGCCTATCTTATTCTGAAAAAGGGAAGGAACCTGACTGTGTATCAGGACCCTTAATAGCATCATATATCCTAATAAAACTCATAATAAAGTAACTGAAAACATATGGCAATCTTGTCTTCTCTTAGGACTATATGAAACAACCTGATGGATGCTCTGCATTTTCTCCTGAGTGTGCCATGAATGAGAGCTGGAACTTTAATGAGGCTTAATTGTCATTTGGTTTAGTGAGAATTTTTGCAAAGTTCTAAAAGAGTTGGGGCTGTTTTAAAAATGTTTAGAAATAGTTCAGGTGCAAACAACAGTCCTCAGAGAAGAGAATTTCACTGGCAGCTTCCTAGCATGACAAACCCGATTTTAGGTCAAATATTGCCCTCTGAATGTCCAGCAATCTTTGGCTGTACATTTTCCAAGGTAATTAACTCAAAATCCTAGGGATGACATTGGACTCTGTTTGCAAATGAATTAAAAGAGTTTTTTAAGGATGAGGATGAATCCTAAAATTTAACCTCAACTACTTTGCATTTGTTGGCCTTTTAGTTAATAAATTCAAGTTGGGAAAAGATTAAATTTCATTAACAAAAAAATAACTAATCTGAGTTTGTAAAGTTCCGGTGCAACATCCTAACTTTAGAGTTTAAGGTGTGAAATGCAGAATTTGCTTTTATAGGCAAATTCATTTCCCTTCCAGATTTAGACTCAGGGTGATTTACAGTCTGGTTTTGAAGGTGCTTAGCACAGGCCTAAGCAAAGTCTGTAAGCTGGCAATGAGCACAGCTGAGCCCTACAGCTCTGTAAAGCAGTAAAGGAGAGAGGGATAAAGCTTTTTTTTTCTTTTTTTCCTGTGAAACAGAAATAAATGGAGGAGTGAAATACTTCTGTTGATTAATATTTCACTTTGAAATGGATTAGGAAGAAACTGTGAATTATGTATTTTGATTCAATCCACTGCTGCTTAAAATATAATCTTGGTACAGTTTGCAGTTAGCACTGTGCATTTGAATTTTGCCTTTTTGGATTTCTGGAACCCAAACTTAATTGCATCCATGAACATGTAAATTCTGTCTCCGTGTTGCATGTTTTGGTATAAACCCTTAAATGTTTAACCATCTTTGTAGTTTATTTATCTATTTAATATAATTTAAGTTTCTGGGGCTGCTTTAGATTTTTTTGAGGTGCCACCCTCCCCTCCAACCACACAATCAACACCTCAATGTCAGCCAGGCAAAATCAGCATTCTTGATCTTGGGAGTTTGCAGGTTAAGTTGTTTCTATGTTGAAAAGCATCTGCAGGAGCTGGTGGGGCAGCTCCCAAGCAAACAGAGCTTCACTTTGGGTAGAAGTGCAGCAGCAGTGGGTAAATCTGCCTCAGCTCAGACAGGCAGGATCTGCAGGAAACAGAATTATCCCCATTTTACTAAAGCTGAAGGAGATTAACTCTACATGAGAAGTCTGAGGCAGAACTGACTAGTGAATCTAGATGTCCTGGTTCATTTATCCAGTTCCTCTAGCAAAAATTATCCTCTGGTAAGGTGTGTTGGTTTGGCATGGACTGGTTTTGGTATTGGGGGGTCACAGAGGTGATTTCTGTGAGAAGTTTCTGGAAGCTTCCACCATGCCCAGCAGAGCCAGTCCCTGATGGCTCTGAGGATGGACATGCTGCTGGCCAAAACTGGGCCAGTCACAGAGGTTGATAACATCTCTGTGGTAACAGATTGGAGAAGAAAATCAAAACAAAGTGGGAGACAGTTTTTGTTCCAGTCAGAGAAGAGGTGAGAACATGTGAGGGAAGTGAGGGTTGGGTGCCTGGAGGAGGCTGGGATCCATTGGGAGGGGAAGGCCTGGAGCCTCCTGTCCTTGCAGGACTGCACCCCGTGGAAGGCTGACCCACACTGCAGCAGTTTTGGAGGCCTGTGTGTCCCTGGGGGGAATTCACATTGCTGCAGGTGCTGTGGGGCTGCTGCTGGTGAGAGTGGAGCCACACTGGGAACTGTCCCCCATGGGAGGGACCCCACGGCCTCACAGGGGAAGGACTCCTCTCCTGGAGCAGCAAAACAAAACCTCAGTGATGAACTGACCAAGCCCCCATGCCCTGTCCCCCTGTGCTTTGGTGGGAAGGAGGGCTAGATGAAAAGGTTCTTTAAGGGCTTATTTTACTTCTCATTTATCCTCCTCTGACTCTGTTAGTTATAAATTTACCTGTGCCTTTAAGTTGAGCTTGTTTTGCCCTTGGAGTGCTTTCTGCTAGTCCTTATATCAACTCTTCATTATTTTTTTTTTCTCTCCTCTGCCCAGCTGTGGCAGGGGAGGGTGAGTGAGAGGCTTTCATGGGTGCCTGGCCTTGGGCCAGTGTCCAACCATGGCATAAGGCAAAACAGTAGAGGAGTTCATCCCACTGGCAGCAAGACATCCTCTTTCCTTTGGAAGAACTGTATATTATCCTCAGTGATCAATAAAGACAGTTTAAAAATTTTCAGGTTTAAAATAAGCTTAAATGAACTGCTAAAGTTCTTTGGCTTAGAAAGTTACTGCCAGAAGTCCTTGTGTTCAATCAATGTCAGCAGAAAATGGATGGATATTGTAATGTGCAGTTCAGTGGCAGGTGTAATCACCAGTGCCAAAATCTCCATTCTTGAAAGCATTCAAGTCTTGCATATCTTTTAATTTTCCATTAATATAATTTGCTTTTCCAAATTCCAAGGGAATACAGATGCAAAATCAGCCATTGTTGTGTCTGTCTTATTCAAATATTTTATTTATTTTATTTAATGCATAATTCATTTAATTTTATTGATTTTCACTAGACAAAATAGGAATTGTGGGTAGCAGAAGCAACCCACTGAAACACCTACTTTCCCCATCTGCAACCTGTTTACAGGAGTAAACATGGAAGTGGATGTTTTTCTGGTTGATTACAACTCCTGCAATTCACTGCTGAGTGCACACACTCATTAAAAGAAAATTGTTACTTGAGAAACTCTGCAGCAGATGAGAAGCTAAAGCAAGATGAGGTGAAAGGACTGAGCAAACAGTACTTCAAATGAAGATGGGCAGTTTCTTTGTGATTGGAACCATTACTCAGAGTGGGGATTTGTTGATTCATAAATCTTGACAAATGTGCTCATGGTTCCAGTGCAATTAGAAGCTTCTAAATTGAAAAGAGCTGGTACCTCAATGCTGAGGAACATCTTGAATGTTCAAGCTGAGGAAACTTCAGACAGTTGGAGTTGCTGTGTCTTAGGTTAAAAAAGAAATAGTGATTGGTTTTAATAAGGATCATAAGAAAAAGGACAGACACTGAGATCTGAAGCCTGGAAGACTATAAAATTCAGCTGATTTCACTTAGTTTCTAATTTTGCAGCTCAGAATTTTCCAGTCTGTTTCCAGAGCCTCTTTTTTTCCAGTAATCCAATTTTCAAATATGTTCCTGCACCTCCTATTGGCTTTGCTGAAACCAAAGCTCTGAAAAAGCTATAATTTTTTGTTACAGAAAGATGAGATCTAAACAGGAGAGAACGGAGTGATCTGGTGAGAAAGGCTGTGGCATAGGAGTATTTAACTTTTTTCTGGTGAGAGGCAGGCAATTGGATTTGGATAAAGAAGACTCAAATTTTGCTGTGTAAAACCAAAAAGCCCTATAAGGCACTGGTAGCACATGTGACAACCTCAAAATTCAGACCTGGATTTTGGGCCAGGAAGGGGGTGGAAGTTTGAAATGGGTGAGCTGCAGAAGATTCACTTGTAAAAGCAGAAGTACTTTTCACTTCATACTTTGGCACATGATATCCTCCTTGCTGGCACTAATGATGCAGAGACATTTTTCTATCAAATGGTTTCTGACAGTTCAATTGCCAAAAATACTCAAGTGGCAGAATGCAACTGCAATTACTAACAGTGTGCTTGCCCCAGAGTCTGTAAATTCTCTCATGAAAGCCTAAAAAGCCCATTCACGTTGTCTAGAAATAGCAGCAATAACCATGGTAATAAGTTCCTTTCTTTGTTGCTGTGGTTCAATTCTTTTCATGGGTAGGCTGCAAAAAAGCCATTTGATTTTTCTGTAGCTGCCTCTCTTGTAAGGAGATGTTTCTGCTCTGCAGCAACAACAGTGCCACTGAAAGCTCTGCAGCAGCTTCGTCTCCAGGTGCAGAAATTTAGGTCCTGTTCCAGGTAAGGTTAAGCCCAGTTTTGTGTTTGGGCTGTGATGTGGAAGGAGGTGCAGAGGGGGAGGCAGGCTGTCCTGGGGAGCAGCATGGCCAAGAGCCAGGATGTTTGTGGGGATTTGAGCTCTTCCAAAGCCATCAAGGCACTTAGTGCATGTCCCATCACTCCTCTTAGCCCTCTGAAGCAAAACCTGATAGCTTTTACCACCCTGGAGGAGTTTGCCGCATGCTCAGAGCTATTCCTTCATTATACCCTGAGCTGTAGTGCAGTCCATATGGAGAATGCGAGATTTGGAGATTGTTTCCATCTTAAAGTAGTTTTACTCAGGTTAATGGGGCCAAATGTGCTGTGGTCCTGCAAAAATTGTTTCTGCAGGCAGTGCTACTGACTGTAATAAGGTTTATTAAGATGTAGGATACACTTTATGGCCATACCATGAAGGACTGGGTACAGGAGGAGAATAAGAATCAGTGGTGTGAGGCAGCTTGTCTGTGCCAAGTTGCTCACATATGTGAGGGTTTGCAGCATTACAGCTCTAAATCCAGTGCTTAGAGACTGCTATTGAGTCCCAGGGACAGTCAGCTTTGATGCTTGTTAGAGGCAAGGAGCATGTATGAATATAGAATATAGAATGAATATAGACTTATGAATATAGAATGAATATAGACTTACTCTCCCTGTTATTAAAGATTATTTTATCCTATAAGATTGTTGTCATGGTATGATGCTTGAACAATTTACAAATGTAGCTTCAGAATATAAATGCCTTTGCTTCTGTAAGCTCTCCAAATCAGAAACATTGAAGTTTTCAGCAGCTATTTATCAGAGCACTTGGAATGATACAAGCTTTTGTTTATTTAGCTTGAATTTCTAGGACATTCCAAGAGATAAATACTGGGAATGGCTGTCACTAAACACACTCTGAATTTATTTTAAGAAACGTACTAACTTAAAGTGTTGTGAAGTGTCTCAAGAACTGTTGTGGGCAGGAAAAGGGAAACCCCCACAACAAGGTTTAATTTGCAATTACTATTATATTGGAGGTTATCTCTGAGCTTTTAACTGTGTCTGTGAAGGTTCTGGGAGCTGAGGCCAGCTGGTACAGAATGACCCACATCCATACCATTAAAAGTCTCTTAACCTGCAAAACATTCCCATAGGACTGGAAACTGTGCCAGCTCTCAAACTGTGCCTGCGAGTGCATGAGAAAATGATAGTTGGCACAGGCCAAAAATGTGCCAGGGATGCTTCTGACAGCTCAATAGATGGGAACTCATGGCCCAGGGCACAGGAGCATCCCTGGGCACTGCTGTACCCTGAGTCTGGCACAGCTGCAGTCACAGGTACAGCTGCTAAATCAACTTTTGGGTGCTTTTCAGGCAGCTTATAAATAGGTTTGCTTTGTTGCAGAGGGTGTCCCTGAATGACAAAGCTGCTTTTGCTGAAAGGAAGATTTTGTGTCACACTTTGAATAATATTAGTGGGGTTTTTTTTCTGTGTAACTTTAAAATCTACCAGCAGCAGAATCAGATATGAGTATCCTCTAACATAAGGCCTTTAGTTCTTCACAACAGTGAAAATCATTACATTGACAAACGGATATTTCTGTGAGTCTTGAGTTTGTTTAGTAAACAGATATTACCCATAGATCGCTGGGCAACAACAATGCTCTCTGTCAGTTAAGCTACAACTAAGTGTTGTGTGATGTCTGGTCTTATTTTCTCCTTCATGCACTTCACCTCTTTCACTCGACCAGCACTTGACTCCAGCCTTGATTCCTTTCACTTGGGAGCCCCTGGGCAGGGAGAGCACAGAGAGGTTTGGAAATGTTTTAAGGCAAGTCCTTAGCGTGGTTGTTAGAGATGTTTCTGCACTTGCTGTGTAAATGACTTAACATTTCATGAATGCAAAGTAAATCAGTTCTCTCTCATGTTGCTTGGGTTTAATAATTTTTGATTCTTGGTTAGCATATTTCATAGCTGAAGCCTGAATTTTTTATTTTGCATTTGTCAACGATGCAACAATCACCTCATTATGTAGGATGAAGAATTATGTGTGTGGAATTTGGGCTGAGCTTTAAGCTTCTAGGAGAGCAAGAAGCTATTAAGACATCCTGAGACTGCACATAATACAATGTCCTACATTGGGCTCCCTGACACAGCCATGCTAATTTATCTCTGTTCTAGCAGATGACAGCTCTGCTCTTCCTGTCCCAGGCTCCTCCAAAGCAGCAGAATATTATTTATTTTGCAAGTATATCAAGTAATAGTTTTTTCTTAGTCTTCCTAGCCAGGGTCTTACAGACTTTGCTGTTAGGGTTTAATTTAATTTGAATTGACAATTGGTACCAAATATCAGAAAGTGTGTGTCTCATAGCAAAACCTAGGGGGGAAGCTAAGTGGAAACAATTTAAAACAAATCATATTGTAGTTAGTCCAAGGACTTGCATGTCACTCTAATCTTGGTTTCCCAGGAACTCATTTTTTTGCCTTATTTCAGTGTGCAGAAGAGCAAACCTTTCAGAAGCAGATCTTCTGGATAATGCATATGCCACATTAAGGTCTTTGTATTTTCTAGGGTATACTGTGATTTGCTTCTTTTACAGATTTTCATCACGTGATAAGATTATTGTGATGAAAATTTTGGATCTGAGATCCAGAAAAGTCACTGCTGAGCAAAATACTGCCAATAAATTCAACCTGAAAGATTATTCTATTTATTCACAGCCTGTGATTCTTTTGTGAAATGAACATCTGAAAAAAACTAGTTATGAAATGCAGACTGAAGATCCCTGATGACTTGTTTAAGGTGAAATCTTTACTAGGGAAGGGGAAAAGTAACTTTCCATTACTGACTAAGAATACCAATGTACTCCTCAGCATCTCTATTTCACCCATCCTGCAGTACAAAATGTTGCATTCAGCAGGTAGAATTTGTAGCATTAGTGGATTTGAGTTCCCTATTCCAAGTGGCTTTAGCAGTATTTAAGCTGGCTTCACAGTGAGTATATGTGTATTAAAATGAAAATTAAAAGATTTTTAGATAATAATGATTCTAATGAAAAAGTATTGCCAAGAAGCTATCAAAGAGATCAGATGTACTTAGGAGTGCCATGAAAAGAATATTAAATAGAACAGCAGTGATGTGCAATGGCAGCCTTGATTCAAACTGTGGTGCTTTTGCTACTGTAAATGGATGCCACTGCCAAAAACCTTTATAATCTAATTTTAACCTGCTTGCCAGAAAATAAAAATATATATTTTGCCTTTTGGAAAAGGTAAAAAAGGTTTTGGAAAAACAGTGGTTCTTCTCTTACAACTGGTAATGAATTGGAATGACAACCAAATCAATTCTCAGCAGTGCTTCAGTAGGACAAATCCCCTTGCCTACAATAAAGTGGAAGAAATGTGGGAAACTGAGCATTTGCCCTCCAGAAACTGACAGTTTGTGTTACAGGAAAAAATTGGTGCACGTTTTATTGAAGGTTGTTACAAGTAAAAAAGTCCTTGAGGTGGTTGAACTGTGAATCAATATCTTCAAAGAGTTTGAATCTGTCTTGGTGTGTTGCTACTTTGAGAACTGCCCGAATTTGTTCTAGCAAAGGAGAGGGGATGGATGGCTTTTCTTTCCAAATGCCATCATTTCTGCTAGCTTGTGCTCAGATAACATGGGGTTACACAATCAGCTGGGTTAACAGTAGTAGAGCAATGCCTGGTTATTAAATATGCCTTGTTGATAACTGTTTAAAGTTTTTGGATGAGCAAAGCAGGCAGCTGAGCCACCTAGAATTTCTCGTCTGTGTGCTAAGAAAGATAAAAGGGCAGAAATACTGACTTTACAATAGCTTTAAATTGTCATAATCATAGAATATCCTGAGTTGGCAGGGACCCATCAGGATCATTGAGTCCAGGTACAGGACATCCCAAGAGTCAAACCACGTGCTATCCAAACTCTTCTTGAACTCAGGCAGGCTTGGTGCTGTGACCACCTCCCTGGAGAGCCTCTTCCAGTGCCCAAACACCTTCTGGGTGAAAAACCTTTTCCTGATACCCAATCTAAACTTCTCTTACTCAGCTTCACGCCATCTCCTTGAGTGCTGTCAGTGGTCACAAGAGTAAGGAGATCCTCTGCTGTCCCTTATGGGGGTGTTGAACATCACAGTGGGGTCACCCCTCAGTCTCTCCAAGCTGAACAAACCCAGTGCCCTCAGCTGCTCCTCATACAGCCCCTCCACCCTCCTCATGGCCCTCCTTTGGGTGTTCTCTGATAGCTCAATGTCTTTTTTATATTGTGGTACCCAAAACTGCCCCCAGGACTTGAAGTGGCAGGACAATCCCCTCCCTGGCCCAGCTGGTGATCCTGTGCCTGATGCCTCCCAGGACACAGTGCACACATGGGAAATCCCAAATTAACACTTTCAGGTTTGTGCCATAGCACCAATTCCCTGCTGCTCTACACTGAGTGGTTTCACAGCTGCCCTTTGTATTCAGTTTCTTCCAAATGAGCTTCATTTGTTGACAGATTTCAAGATTTTTCTTGTTTGCTCTGCACGTTTCAATGCACAGTTCTTGTCTTTGGTCTTGAAATAATTTATAGCACAATAAATCATTATAGTGCTGTGTGATAAAACCACAGTGACAGGATGGAATCTGAATGAAGGAATGTGTTCACAAACTGTTTAAGAACTGCTCTGTGCCATCTCTGAGTGTTCTCTGTGACCACTGCTGGCCCTGGTGCTCTCTGCAGTGGCCCAGAGTGTAAGAGCACTTGGGGCAGGCAATCCAGTGGACTGGTTTCTCCTCCTCCCCTCTGAATCTGAATTTTTCATGTGTAAAACAAGGCGTGCTCCCCTGCCCTGCATGCAGGAATACATTGCACTAATGCCCACAGTGTGTATTGCAGATATGACTGCCTAAGAGGCTGTAACCACAGTATGTGTTCAGTTGTACACACCATATATATTAAAAAAATGGGTGCTTAACACAGTGATGTTATAAGGTTGGTTTTTTTTTTTTTTTTTTGATTGTTGAAGTAACAGATGTGACTCAAATCCAGCAATCTGGAAAAATGTTTCAGACTTGTGTAAGTAATTCTCTGTGTCCTTTCATTAGGGGTATTTTTACTGCAGCTAATAAGGAACTCAAGATGCTCTCAGCTCCTGAGTAAGTTACAATGTAGAAGATCCAAGCTTTTCAGCCATTTTAACCAGCTACTCCAATGTTAAGACTGGAATGCATTCTGCCTTTTTGCCTCGGACAGTTTACATGGTCTGCTGGTTTGTGTTTATTTTCTACAGCAGACTTTTTTGCTTTCTCTTTATTGTTTTATTAGGTTGTTCTACTTTAAATTGCCTTTAATTTTAGACAGGCTATTCAGCACAAAAGCTGTAATCCTTGAATCGTGCTCTCTTCATAGCAAAACTGATGGGAAATAATTTCTGGGAAAAAATGTTCTGCACTTTACATATGGTAATAACAGTAACTCTTGACATTTGCTCTTTGTGATTATTTTAGGTTCTGTGCAGCAAACAGGGTTTTGTGGGCCTGGTACTGGCCTCTAATGGAACCCTTAAACTGCTTGTGCACAATCACATGAGAATGCACAGCTGGGATTATTTGGGTTTTCCAAGATCCCCATTGCTTTCCAAGATATATTTTGGAAAACTTAGACCAGATACAAATCTATGCCCAAAATAAGTTTCTATCCTGAAGAAGAAAACAGTGTAACTGTGTATGTACAGCATGAAAAATCTGTATATTTCTATTGTGAATATTTCTACTGGCATCTTGTGAGGCTCAGGGTGCTTGGGTACTGCAGGAATGAAGTTGGAAGACAGCTGTTAGTTCATTGAACTTCTCATCTGAGCAGGCAGGAGGGCTGGGTAAAGAAAAGAGTGGCACAATAATTTACTAGTAGGGTAGCATAATTAGGGGCATTTGAAAAATATCTTGTCTTTTTTAGACAAAAAAAGGGGGAGAAAAGAAGGGATGCTTTAAAGATTGTCTGTCCTCATAATGTTTCTTGTATCTCTCTCACACATTCTGTCATTTACTTCTGTTGTCACTGGGTACTTAAACAGCGCAAATTACTTTTTTCTGAGTTGTAGACCATTATATTATGTATTAGCAAGGAGAAATGGGCATTTAGAACATACCAGTGAAAGGACACACATAAGAATAGCAATCACTCACTTGGCAGTCAGGAGCTTTCTGAAAAGCAGCAGGGTGTGGACCCCTGACAAAACTCAGTGTAGTTAAGGAGTTTATCCATCAGTTTTCTTGCCACTCTGTTTAAACTGAATAAAAAGTACCTTGTCTTCCTAAAACCACATCCATTCACTTTTATATTTCTGTAATATTTTCTCAATGAAATTATGGCAGTGATGACAAGCCATGCTTTTTTTCATCTTTTCTATTTTCAGCTCTTCCTTAACACTGTGACACATAGAATATTTGAAGTCAAATTGCAAAAAAAAAAAAAAAATTCCTGTAATATTTAATTTAGATTCCATTGTGAAATCAGGAATTTGCTTAATATCAAGCCTGCAGCTTTGGTTACGTGAAGGACTTGGAAGAGGGAAGCACTGGGTACAATTTTCCGGGCACACAATCCTCAAAATGGCTTTTGATGTGAGCTGAAGGTTGAGTTTATTTGCACAGAACTATTTCAGTCATTTCTAATGATTTGCCAGCAAGGAAAATCTAAGGTGGAGCTGGCAAGCTTTATAGAGTTTTAAGCTGTAAAATGCAAAAGAGGAGAAAATCCATTGTGAGGAATTATGAGGAAAAAGTTGTGGAAGACACCATCCAGAGACACATGATTTCCTGGGGCTGACAACCACAGCAGGCTGCTGGCTTTAATGCAGGCAGCTTACACTGGTGCTCTGACTCTGCTCTGGCTTATGCAGACAACTCCTGTGACAGTAATAAATTCCTGGAATAGCTGATGGAGGAATTGAACTGAAACCTGTCAGGTTTCTTCTTCTTGAGCACCTGTAGTTGTGCTCTTTAGCAAGGGACCAAAATGTGATCCCAAATAAATGAGTTAATCATTTGGTGTATGTTTGCATGTGTGAATTTAACACTCCCAGGTCAGTTCTTTTTATCAGCTGATAATTGCAATTCTTTCTGTTGTATGGGCTGTAGTGCTTGCAGTATTGAAAAACAAATTTCTAAAAGCAATCTGGCTGAAGGAAAAAGTGAATTCTTACTGAAACAGGCTGGTGAAGGGCTGCATAAGTGTTCAAAAGCTCCTATTGCATGTATGGAGTTGGGCACAGGAAGAATCCTCAATCCAATTGTTTTCTCTCCAAAAAGGATGACAAAAATTTGATGACAAACTGAAATGTTTGAGAAAAAAAAAAAGTGTGTGCAGACAGAGAGAGAAGTCATCTGGGGTGAGAAGTGTACAGTTTGTTCAGCTTGCATTCACTTGCCCCTGTAACAAAGCTGGTGAGGGACAGGTGCACTGCAGGTTGCAGTGGTGCTTTGCTTCATGTACTTCTATAAAAAGTGCTCAAGCACAGAATTATTCATGGCTGCTGGACAGTAAAACTGCTCAAATCCTTTCAAAATTAAACCTGGTGGTCAAAATAGTAATGTCTTAACCAGATCACTGAATTTCAAATAAAAATACAAGTGTTTCCTTTTGGTTTGACTTGGATATATTTATGTCTAGTGTATCATAGCAATAGTAACTTAAAAGTAACTGCTTTTTTTTTGTTGGGGAAGCAATGTGACTTTCCTTAAATATGGTTTTAAACATGAAATTTCATAGGCAAGTAGTGGCACTTGGTGGCACTTGGCAACATTATTTGATGTGCAGTGCTCAGTTTTGTTCAGAGGACTTATTTCTATTCTGTATCTCCTACTGAGGTATGCATATAAGCAGCCCTTTTGTGTGCCTTATTTCTCAATTAAATTCTACAAAATTGCTTTGCTATTTTGCCTGGAAAGATAAAGACATTCTCCAGCAGAAGATCTTAATTCAAATTACAAGATGTGTATTTCTGGCTTCCTTTTCAGTAATGTCTTATTCGTTTTTCTTCATGTTAATGAGTTGCTTAGATCTACCTTTAGATGGAAAAATCTTAATGTAAAGACAGAAATGTTGAACACTGCAGTAATTGTAGCCCTGGTGTCCTGAACTTGCGTCTCCCCTTCACTTTTTGACCTTGTACCAATAGGTCACTGTTGTATTTGCATTTTGACAAATTTCTACTCTATTTTCACTCTGTACAAATGAATTGTCAGAGCCATGAATGCTTTGCATAAATAGCTTATCATTTCATTAGACTCTGCTTTATAGCTGGCACTCTGGAGTGTCTGTGCTCTTCAGCCCTTCTGTTCCCCAGGCACTAATCTGCTAGGCAGTGTGATTTGATCAATTCTCAGATATGTTTTGCTCTTGGCTTACCTCAGCTTAGCTGCATTCCTAGCTGTGTTTTGTTTGGCTGTTAATTCCATTCTCTTTTTTCTTTTTCTATTTTTTTCTTTCTTTCCTAATTTATTTTTCGATATTTTTGAGTGGCCTTATTCTTTGATTAAATAGTGTCTGTATAGGAAATATTATGTGTGTACAGGTGTTGATCATTAATTGTAGATGCTCAGGTTTGGATGCTCTATGTTATCCAATAAACAGAAGATATTTGTGTTTCTGTATATGCTGTTGGGTCTTTAAATAGTTTGGAAATGTAGTAGGAGTGTGACCATGTTCACAGGGGTCTTAGGATGAGGGAAGAGATGAGGATCTGACTCCATGTTTCAGAAGGATTGATTTATTGTTTTATGATATATATTATATTAAAACTATACTAAAATAATAGAAGGAAGGATTTCATCAGAAGGCTGGCTAAGAATAGAAAAAGGAAGAAGAAGAAGAACAAAAGCAACTGTGATTGGCCATTAATTACAAACAACCACATGAGACCAACCCCAGATGCACCTGTTGCATTCCACAGCAGCAGATAACCATTGTTTGCTTTTTGTTCCTGAGGCCTCTCAGCATCTCGGGAGAAAAAAATCCTAAGGAAAGGACTTTTCAGAAAATCTCATGGCTACAGTAGGAGGACTTTTGTGTATGAGCTCTTGCATGGGTGATGGTGACTGGAGTGTTTGAAGCTTGGGTGGGATGGGCAGAAGGACAGGGTGGAGTTTGCCAGAATTGCTGGCCATGGAAGGAAAGGCTCAGGGCTCTGCTGCCCTGGGTGAAGCCATGGGGTCACCACACCTGGGGCAGACTGATGCAAACCCCCAACAACCTCTGCCTTCCCAGACCCACAAACTGGAGCTGTGGGGAGCCTCAGATCCATCCACTTCCCTCTGTTGGGTTCGAGTGGAGTGGTGGTGGTGATTAGCACCTAATTCACACTCTTCTGTGCTTTATTGGAGTAGTTTCCTCAAACTTTTAATACCTTTAAACCCCACTTCTTACCTTTCTAATCTCTGTAATTCTACACAGTGGATGATCAATGTTTCCATATTCTGAGCACAGTTTAGGTGGGCATGAAGATAATCCACTTGATTGAACTTGGAGCTGCTAAAGCAGAATTATGCATTTTGGGATTTTGCAAAGTAGTACAAACAAGCAAACAAATAAACAAAAAGAACTCCACGGGGGAAAAACTATAATATAGATGTTTAGATGTAGCCAACCTTGGTGTTAAAATAGTCATGGGATAAAACAGCAGAGGGGGAAAAAGATCTTTGGTATCATTGTTGCTGTGTTTGCAGCTGGTCCTGGAGCCCATGGGATGAGTCAGACCTGGGCATTTCCTTCACTTTCTCAGTGGTGCAGGATGCCACAGTGACACATTTCATTTTGCATTAAAACTTCATTTAATATTAATTATATTGATAAGCCATGCAAACTCTTTGTTTCTATGTTTTCAGGTAACTTAAGTTTATCTCCCTAAAGTAGAGATTTTTTTTACCAGTATATCTTGACTGTCATATCAGTTCAAATTTAGAAACCAGTCTTCTTTTTAATTGATACTTTTCTTGCTTGATTTTTGATTTTTTAAAAAAAATGTCTAACAGTGTGTATGCAGTCCCTGAAACAAAGTTCAATCCAGTTCCTTTTCTTGTCCAAAAAAAAGAGAAACTAAACCTTTGAGTTCCTCCCTTTCTTTTTCAGACCTGGAGAGGTCAGGACTGGAACAGCAGGATGAAACTGCAAAAGAATTAAACCATGTCTCATTGCATCTAAGTGCTGTCTTTGCCAATCTCTGCTGGCACTTTTGGAAGTGGTCAGACCATGCATCTCGTTTGTTTTAATTTAAAATCAGCACACACTAAGCTCCCCTTTGATTTCCAGCTAGGAAGGTAGAAAACCCACTGGGGTCACTGCTCATCATCCAAGACTCTCTCGGGTTTTGCCATCTCCTCCTGGGATAAATGCACCTTTCCCCCAGACCCTGAATTCTCTGGCTATTAGGGTGCAAATGAGGGAAATGAGAGAAAAGGCTCCTGCTGCCTGTGCTTTCACACTGGCATGAGAACATGCTGTAGGTGACAGAGGTGTCATACAAAGAACTTCAAAAAACAATAATGTAGTCTTGCACACCATCCTAAGCAGGAAACATTTTCACACTTTTTACCAAGTGATGTAAAAGGAAATTAGAGGAAAAGGTTGTGTGTTTGAACACTGGGACTGTCTACAAAAGGTTGGTGTCTGTTTTCTTCATGCTGCTTGGAGAAACAATAGCAGCTAAATGGGATATAATTCACTAGTCTGATGCAGCATGTTAAGCTCATGAGCAAAAGCAAGCTCCAAGTCCTTTCTCTTTAAATTGCAGCTAGAACACATTAATATTAATTTTTTCCTCTGCCATCATTTTCATGCTTCAACCCTCCAGATGATAATTAAGACAATAGAAGATAAAATTTTGTGCTGTATAAAATTGCGTTCAAGCCTTAACAAATAAGAGATTATTTTGTCCAGTAAACAAAACATAATCATCCTGGCACCCTTGCGAAGGAGAGCCTAAAATAGAAACTCCGCTTTTTATAGGTCATGTAAAATGTCATCATCTCTCTCATTATCTGTACTGTTTGGATGAAAAAGAACTGATTAATTTAAAAGAACATTGGCTTTTTTGCTAACAAGGTTATTTTCTCATTGATTGCTAGGAAGTCTAGTTCCTTTGCAAAGGGTTTCAAATGATGAGTAAATCAATTGTCAGCCTGTGTAGATGCATCTGCCATTTCTGTGCTGGCAGGGTGATGTGTACATGGTGTTTCTGCAGCAGCTGTGGATGTACCTTGTTTGGAATTTCTGGCTCTGAGCAGAGGTGCCAAGGCAGGACCAGGAGAGAATCAAACCATGAAAGGGTCACACTCCTTAAATTTTTTTTAAAAGCTTAACTATCAAACAGACTGTTACTTAAAAGGAAGACCAAACTCAAATAAATGTAGAATTAGACCAATGAATTAATATTTAGGCAAGCAATTTTTAAAAAAAGCAAGGACAGAAGTGTGAAAAAACACCTGTCAGAGGTGGTGGGTTGACCAGCCTGGCCAGCCTCACTCAGAAACAGCAGCAGAATTTATCTTTAGGAATCTGAAGGTTTCCCCATGGGGTTTATTAGCAGAGGGGTGTGAGTAGCCCAAAGCTGGGGACAGCAGTGCAGCTCCTGTCTGAAACAGACTTTGTATTCTGAGTCCCCTCTGTGAGCTGTTTATCTGTGGCTCCTGGATGCCTTTGTGCATGATGCTCTGTTCTTTATTTAAAATATTTAAAAAACAACCTGCCTTCCAAAGCTGCTCCTTTGTTCATCTGCCCTGGTTCAGAATCTAAAAGTGGGGCAGTGGGACTGTGTTCAGGCAGGGACAGTGCATTATTCTGGATTGCTCCTTTGATAAATAGCCATTCCTTTTGCATGCTGTTTGTCTGACACCTTTTCATGCCAAGCTTTGAAGGTTCTGACCAAAAGTCCTTTTTAAGCCAGCAGGAAAAAATCCTGATGATTTAAAGACCGGAGGCAGAGCTTTCTGCAGTCCCAGAGTAGCATAAAAGCAGAAACCAGTGACATTCACTCAGCAGAAATGCAAAGCCGATCCTGTGCTCCGTTGCATCTTTTGCTGGATCAATTTAGACTTCTAAACTTGTTTTTCCCCTCCAGTAGCAGAGGGAGTATAGGAGGCTTCAGTGTACCTGTGTTGCTTAAAACCTCTCTCAGCTTTGCAGAACTTCCAGAGCTTTGGCTATGCACTCCCAAAAAATGAGAGAAGCATAAAATTAATTCAGGGTTAAGCTGATGAGAGCTTTCCATTTCAGAGTCAGTGTTAAGGATCTCCATCCAAATACATTTGATTAAATGAGGATGAAAAATGTTTATTTGCAAACCAACAAGAAGGTACAAGAAGAGCTCTCCAAAATTAAAGAATAAAAACTTAAGGAGGAATAATTGGTATTTAGACAATTAACTCTGATTCTTATTGTTTTCTATTGCCTCTCTTGTAGTCTTTAGCTGGATCATCAGAAGGCTTATCAAAATAATAAAAAATGAAGTGGCTGTTGGTTTTAATGGTAGTGACAGTAAAGCTACTGCTTGAGCATGCAGATTTCTGGCAGAATTGCAAATTGGTTAAGCCATGTGAGTCTGAAGAGATAGAAGTTACTGGTAAAAATGGGCATAAACCATGGTCAGGTCTACTTGTCTTGTAAAATTACAAGAATCCCATGATGCCAAAGCCAGCAGCAAAGCCTGATTAAGCATTTAATTTCTGCATTTCCTGTTAGTCTTTCACAAAAGGTGTTCATTGTGGAGTAATGTCATGGGAATGAAACCAGTATTTCTTTCCACTTGGAATTCTGAGAAACTCTTATTTTGCCCTCTTCTGGTCTTGTATTTTCCAGTTAATTGTTTTTAGTGCAAGATGCCTGCAGTATCTTGTCTTCCCAAAAAAGCCTGTATTTCCATTTCTACCAAACCAGAATCTGTGAAACTCCATTCTGGAGGTGCCATTTTTGTATCTTCAGAACTGGTCTGGTACTTTGGTTAATTTTTGTTGGCAGTGGGAAGATCAGCCCTGGGTGTTGGTAGCCTTCATAAGCTGCCTGTTTTACATGAGTGTGCTAGTTTTTATCCCTGCAGTGTGCATTGTCTGAAGTGTGTAAGAGGGGCAAAGAAAAGAAGGATATGGGCAGAAGGGCTGGGCTGACTGAGCCTGGAGCCTTAGGAGCTGTGCTGGGGTCAGGGCAGCCTGGCAGGGGAAGGATCTGAGCAGGCACCATCAGAGCTGGGTCTGAGTCCTGCAGAAATGTCACATTCCTGAGGAATGTCTCCATCCTGACAAATGCCATTTTGGGATCAAAAGCATTACCAGGGAAATGTCTAACCATACACATGAGCTGAGTGTTTCTGTCTTTATTCCAATATTCTGTTTTCATCAAAAGAGACCCTTTTTATTCTGCTGCAGAACTGCTCTGCTTTATATCTAAAGGAGCAAGTTGTATGTGGTTTCTTTGTAATTAAAATTCTTATCCCCAAAAACATGTTTTCCATTAAAATTCCTGCACTAATAAGTCTAAATCTTGTAACTATTGTCTCTGGAAATATACATTTTGCTGTATGCTGCCTATAAACATTTATTTCCTGCTCGAGAAAATGTGGGTTTTACCATCTGTAATATTCATATTTGTTTCTTGGGGTGACAGAAACATGAGACAGGCACTCCTAAACTCATTAAGAGAAAAAGACCTTGTGACCAGGGCAAATATGTTTGTTACAGACCCTAGTAAGGTTTTTCATGTGCCTTTTAATTTTTTTATTGCCAAACTTGCTTTATGTGAAGGATTATATTTATGTTAGAGATCTACACTGTACAGGTTATTTGGTTTTTCATTTTAAATGTGAGGTTTTCAGTATTTTAGCTGTTGCCTTTGACCAGAATGTAACCTGAAGGTTACAGAGGAGAAGATTTGCTCTGTGTGATACAGTCCCAAGAATCAGAGATTTTTTGCTTCACATGACTTTATGTACAATAGTTAACAGCAACCTTCCCCTGTTTCACTCCTCTCTTTTACTTTTGAGTTTTGCCAATAAGATGTAGTGGTACTTTATTAAAGCCCATCACTGACTGCCGTGGTTCTTGCTTGTTCCATCCAACTCCTTCATTCTGTCAGTGCTGTAAAATCTGATTTTCGAATTTCAGTTCCATTTCCTGCACAAAAGGGAGGCCCACAATGCTGTGTATTGAATTGCTTTCACAGCACAGTAGCCCTGTTAGCACTTCTCTTTTACCAGGAAGGGTTTCTCAACTTGCCCAGGCTCTTGGTCCCCTGAGCAATTCAGAAGATTCAGCTTATTGCCTCATTTTTCTCTTCTAAATTGCTGTTGGATCCCCCATTCTTCCAGATCCTTTACCTGCTTATTCAACCCACTCTTGGTAAATCACATTTCCAAGTAATAGCTCAGGACATTAGAGAACTATCTTGAATCAATTTCTCTTTAATCTTGATTTTTCAAGAACATTCAATGTTGATGTAACATTTTCCAGGGATGGAGAATATCCTGCAACCCTCAGAAAACACTTCCAATGGTACAATAAAAATAAAACAAAAATGTTTGCAGTTAAAATAATTAAGCAGCGCTAGTTCAGTTGCTTAGATCTTGTTTTCCTTTTGTCTACAACACAAAACTGAAAAAAGCTGCAGTCACTTTCCCTATAAGTCAGGTTTGTTTTTAAACCAGTGTGACCTCCTTACTCAATTTTTGTGGCTTTTTGGGCCTCTTGTAAAATGGGCTTCAACAGCTCCCAACTGTTATACACGTTTTTCCATTTAAATGTTTTTTTCCCAACAGATTTAGTTCATAATTATATTCAGGTTTGAGAGCCTGATTTTGTAAAGCACACAGCATTGTTGCCTGTGTGCTTCCTTTCTGTACTGTATGTTAGTGGTTTGGCATCTATTCTATACGTACATAAATGTGTAATTATATTTAAAGAAGAAAAAAAAAAAAGGTCCATCAGAGGTTAAGCTGAGTTGTGCTCTCTGAAAATAATGTAGAAAGAGCAGGACCTTTACTTGCTAAGGTGAGACCACAGCAAATCTTGTTTCTGGTTTTATTTGTTTCATGGCAAATTTTGGTTCTGGGAAATTTCTTGGGCAAGTTGGAAAATTAACCTGTAGCACTCTGTAAATAGTTATATTGCAAATGAAAAAAATGATTTATTTTTCTTTGGTCAGACACTGCTGCATCTGAGTGTGTATCATCCAACCACACTGGAGAAGGGGCAAAAGCAGCTGGAACATGCGTTGGACAGATTTTGTTCCTGTGGACACATGATTTTCAGCTGCTTTCTTCCAAGGAGGCCAAAATTTTGTTTGTGATAGAGATACTTGTGAGAGGAAAAAAAAAGAATTTGAAAAACAGCCTGAAAATTCTAGTGTTCTGACAATATCTTGATTTAGTGTGTGTTTATAGCCTGACAATCACAGGTTGCCAGCATTAGATTTTATGTATTCAGTTCCTCTGGAAATTAGGCTGTTAATATTGATGTGTGTCCTGGAGCCTGGGAGCTCAGAGGGAAAAACTCTTAACACTGTGATCAAAATTGAGAGGTGACCTGGCTGGGCTGTGGGAATTTGTCCCTCCAGCAACCAAGGAAGAACAAGAATGGCTGCTCAAGAAATTTGAGGTCAAATTTTAAAAAAAAAAAGCTCCAAAAAAACCCCACCATCCAAAAATTACAGAGAAAAGCAAGCCAAAAAATCAAAGAATATGAAGAGCTGTTTAGAACTCCCCAATTCTGGCATATGTGTGGCACTTTTTTCCCATTCTGGAAAAACCAAATGCTGTATTTAGGGAATGGGTTTCAGATTTTGCAAATATTTTCCTTGTGCCATTCTAGAAAATGAGTTTGCTGGCACATTGTTATGGGGGGCTTGTTCTGCTAAAGCATTGTAATGCCGTCTGTTCCTCAAGCTGATTTGGCTTTTGCAGCTCAAATATTATATCCTACTTTTAGAACATATGGCAACTCCTTTTAGGAGACATAGAGAGATGTGCATCTCATTTCCAGAAATGGGTCTTTTCCTTGGAGTGAATTCTGCAAGTGCTTTTCATCCTGATTTTCCCCATTTTTATTATTTTAGCTGGACTTTCTCCTTCACCCCCTGCCCTGCTTCTGCTGCTCCCTGAATCCCAGAAAAGGCAGAGCTTGCTGGCATCTTCAGAGGGAAGGGACAGGAGCAATGCTCCCTTAGCCTGGTGGCTTCACCCAGAGCAGTGTGGTGACCGGGGCCTGTTGCGGGGTGACCGGGGCCAGTGTGGGGTGACAAGGGTTGTTGTGGGGTGACAAGGGCTGTTGTGTGGTGACAGGGGCCAGTGTGTGGTGACAGGCCTGTTGTGTGGCTCCCAGGCAGGCTGTGCTTTCCTGGGAAGCCTTTTCTGGGCTGCTCACGTAGCTTCAGTCTGTGCTCATTGATGGAAATGCTCAGAGCAGACTCCACTGAATCCTTCAAAGGCTGTATCCTGTGGCACTCTCACAGTGACTTCATTCTGCATTCACTTCAGTTCTGGAGGAGGGCTTTTCTCTTCGTACAACTTTTTTTTTTGTTGTGTTTTATTTTTTTATAAAGCCTACGTGGCAACATCAGCGTTTCTTGCCCCTGTGGATGGCTTCGTGCTGCTCCTTGCTGCAGCACAGAGTGCAGGGTGCCCCAGCACAGCAGGGCCTTTGTGTGCAAGGCACAATGCCCTGCTCAGAGCAGCCTCTGCATTCACCTCTGGCTCTGCCTTTGCAGAGCTGAGCCTTTGCTTTGGGCACTTGGTGTGAGGTCACTGCCAAGCAGAGGCATTTATGGACATAGCTTTAATGTTACAGCTTGATTGTCAGCCACTTAACTGATCTGGCCACAGAACTGGATAAAGTATTTAGCATGACACTAATCCAAACTTCATTGGAAACAGGACCAGAGGATACTGCATCGCTTTGTTCTTTGTCCACACACCTCCTGAGCTTTGTTGTGAAAACACAACTTACTTTGTGTGTGTGTCTGTTAATCAGTTCTATAGTTTTATCTTTGAGATTTCAGTAGTAAGATATTCTGCATTTCTCCTCCCAGTGGGTTCCTTCTCTCTTGCTTCTCTACTGTCATTCCCAGAGACCACCTGACAGTCTCCATTTCCTTGTCTGTGGGTTCTTAAAAGTGAACAAGGAAAACAAAAAGCACAAGCAAGAGCAGGGAGCTTGTAGCATTTCTTGAAAATGGCATAGGGGAAGGAAAGAGGTCTCCTGTGAGTCAATAACAGAGTAGGAGTGGTTGATCTCCAGCTTTTGGTTAGTTGGGTTCATGATTAACTATGGCTACAAAGCACAGGGGCAGGCTCCACATCTGCCAGCATCCATTTGGATGAGGCAAATTGTGTTTCATGTTTTGTGCCTGGCCAGTTCAAATGTGTTTTAGAGGTATCCAAGGCCAACAGCCATCAATAATGCTGCCCTTGCCTTTCCCTCTTATATTCATTGCATGCTCTTGTTGCCTGAGTACCATGTTCTATTGTATTTTTGCCTCAGGTGGATCAGATTTTCTGCTCCTTAGGTTTACCTGGGGCAGGTATGGTTCCGCTTTCTCTGGAGAAATGTCATCATTTATCTACTGTTATTTATCATATCTATCAATAGCTATTTATATTCATATTTATCAATATCATTATTTATCATGCTACGGGCTCTATATGGACAAAAATGATATCAGAGGATTTAAGAAGAGGAGCGGAACTTAAACCTCAGTATTTTGAAGGAAAAAATAATAAAACAGATCCTTCTTGAGGTAGAAAAATCTGATTTGTCTTTCCATGGCAGAGCAGGCCATTCCTGGAATGTAGTTGTGGCTGTTTCCCAGGTCAGGATTGCCCTGGGCTGCAAAGATGTCAGAGGGTGAAGGAATTTTCTTCTCCAGGAGCCTCAAGAAATTCAGGGCTGAAACTCTGAGGGCACCAGAAGCTTGAAGGGGCCAAAAAGGGAGAGAGTCCGGGCTTGCTGCTGCATTTGGAATTGTTGCTGATCTGAATTCAGTTGAGAGCAACAGAAGTGTGTCTGTCACAAATGTTCAGAATTTTCAGGCCTGGTGTATAAATAATGACATTTTTTTCTTTTCAATCTCAGTGCCTGAGCTTTGTGGGGTTTTCTGGCCCTTTTCAGCTGAAAGGCTATTTGTTTAAATTTAGTGTAGAAATATGAATCTCTGTTAATGCACAGAAAATAATGTGGAGCACCCTGTGAATACAGTAGATGAGGTGACACGCTCTTAAAAGAGTTTTACCAGGGATTTATGATCTGTGAAGTGCATTTCTGCAGCAGCAAATGCTGAATTACCACCTCAGTGCTGGTTCACTCACCCATGCAGATTGAGAATGATACCAAAGGTGCCATGCCAAGAAGGCTCTTGCCTGCTCCTGATTCTGGACATGACCTGAAAGTTCTGAGTGTGAATACATCTCCTTCAGGTTCACAGCTTACACCTAAAATAACATTTTAAGAAGTTCTCTCAGTAATAAAGCGAGTTATTCATTCTTCAGACAGGAATTACTGGCTGCACTGAAGTGCTCAGTGCTGATTCAGCAGCCAGGCTGCTCCATCCAAGTGGGGTTTTATTGCTGGGCAGGTAGCTCATCCTGGAACTTTGTGCAATTCCTTATGCCATAACCCTCCAGCTTATCATCATTTCCTTCCACTGGAAGTCTTTTGCAATGGATGAGACTTTGTTGTTCAGGGAAGTTTTTAAAGCATAAAAATTGGGATGTATTTTATGTTCTACTTCAGGAGGTAGGCAAAGGGTGAGCAGTCATTTTGCTTTTGTTGTGGTGTGGAGTTGTTAGAATAATCTGGCAGCATCTGGGCTCTGATCTGAGCAGTTCATCTGACTGCAATCTGGTTTTAGGAGGCTGGTACAAATTAAAGTTATATATTGGTTGGTCCTGGGTGTAGCATTTCCAGCAAAGATCCAGTCTGCACCCTCAGAGCAGTTCTTTTTGCCACCAGAGAATGTCCACATTGGAATGGGAGCAATCACTGACAATAACAGATGAGGTTATTGAAGCATTTATGGGGAGCATTTAAACATCTGGACTTTATGGTACTAGAATTGGTACCCAGCAATAAAATTTCATTGGTGGTTTTTGTTTGTTTTTTTAGACGAAAAGAAGATGAGAAAATGGAATTGGGATCAAATTAGGTGTTTGCTGAGCCATGTTAATTGTTAATCTGAACTCCCATGGCAATGTTTAAATATCATTTTGGAACACTGAACCATAAAAGGTTTTTAAGTTTACTTGTGTTAGGAAAATGTAGTAGCAATTAATTTACCAACATGTTATGTGTTTACAAGGTACCTTCATTTCATGGGTGGCTGGAAGACAGAACATGCTTAGATTGTATTGAGTTTAAGAAGCCACAAGAATTCTTAAGGCTTTTAAATGGGTTTTCTCTTCATGGTCTTATTTGAACTCTGGCCAGCCATGATGAATGTCTTCTTGTGTCTTTGACCTCACAAGAGACATGAAATAACAAATGTAGGTACTGCACTTTATTTACTTATTTACTTAGTAGTTAAAACAAGAAAGCAAACAAAACCATGATGTATTTCACCTCTCCTCCCCAGCACCCCCTTGACAAATGGCTGTTGAAAGAGTGTTAAACTGTGACCTTAAAGCCACAGGCGTAATGAAACTCTGATCTGGCAGATGTGACAGCCTCATCTTACATAAATCACTCTCTTTTGTCACTGCTGGCATATGGCCAATGAATCTTCTAATTATTGAATGGCTTTTATAGCCCCATTATTTATAATCACTTTTGGACAGCAGCTGGAAGACAAGGATGGAGCAGGATGAAACGATAGAGCACAAACTATTCTCATTACCATAACAACTCCTGGGATTAGGAATATTTGATGATGATGTGGCTACCAGTGCAGTCTTGTTAAATGATAAAAATCTACTCAGTCTTCTAAGATGGGCTGCTGCCTCCTGGACTTTACCATGAAAATTATTCTATTAATTTGCCCAGAAATAGAATATTAATCTCTCCAAGCATTAGCAGGATATATGTGTGAGTATCAGAGCCACCTTTGCCATAGGACTTGAGGAAAATTGATGGCAAGTATTAGTAGGAGACAGCGGTGATGCCCTGGCATTGCTGTTGGAAAAGTTTTAAGAACTGTCTCCTGTTTCCCAGGAGCCCCACTTTACAGTAAGGATTTAACAACAGATTGAAAAGTTGTCTTGGGTTACATTATTAATATTTTAACTTTTTTTTTTTAATAGACTGTTGTTTTTAAGGGATTAATAGGTTTATAACCAGCTTAGTTAAAACACTTCCTAGCTAAGGGGAGCTATTTTGGCTGTAATTATAGATGAGTTTGTGTTGGGTACCTTCTGCTGGGCAAAGCAGGAGCACAAGTGAAGTCCCCCAGCCTGCAGTGCCAATCATCTGACATTGCAAGCCCACTTGCTGCTCTAGAAAACACCAACTGCAAGTTCTCTGCTCATGTCTCTAAACAAGCCGGGTTTGGATGTTTTGTTTGGCCTGGTTTTTGTAGGGTTTCCCCCCCCCCCCCCCTTATTTGCAGTTCTATGTTTTGTAGCACAGAAATAAAACCCTGCCAACCATGATAATTTATTAGTTAAATACCTTCAGATAGAGATCTTCAGATGATAGACACTATGTTACAGTCAGGGGTTTATACTGCAAATCCAACATGTGCAATCTTTGTGTCTTTAAAAAATTGAATCCTTCCCTCTCAATGTAGACATCAGGGTGGTGAGAGAGAGTCTTAATCCAGATGACTCTATTGCACTTTTATCCCTTTAGTGAGGCCTTTAACCTTTCATTGCTTCATGGCCCTGTTGTTTTGAAATGATCTTTGTCTGACCACAGAGAATGCCCCTGCTAAAGACACCTTTAAACAGAGATTCTGACAGGAGAAGGGGGATTCTGCTGCAATTCAGGCGTGGAAAATAGATTTTTCTAGTTCAGATGCTATCAGTCATTGTGAGTGTAGCAATTGGTTGCCTTCCTAAAGAAGGGTAAAGCAAAAAAATATATACTGGTGTAATCTTCTTAGAGGAGTGTAATATAGGTCAGGGACCAGTGTGTCCCAGGCCTGACCCTGACCCATCTTTGCACGAGCATCTATAGGCTCTGTCAGAGTGTGGCTGCTGATCAGGATTATCTGGGACCATCTCGAGCAGAAATGGGATCAAACAGCTGCAGTAATTAATAGAAACATAAACTCTCAAATGATAGTTTCCAAAGCACGAGTTTAAAATACATCTTCAGCACACACACATATTGCACAGAGCTGGCATGGACTCTCCACCAGCTGGCAGGAAGGTGCTGGCAGCCCCACGATGCTCACACTCAGCTTTTTCTTGGGGAAAAAAAAAAATTCAGATTGTGCTTGGTCATTTCTGCAGTCTGCTTTCATTACTGGAGGGCAGTGGGGCAGGAGGCTCCCAGCCCCAGGTCTGTGCTGCTGCTGGGAGAGTCCTCCAAGAGGTGATGTTCTCACACAGGGTTAGATGATCCCACATGGAGCTCTCTTCCTGCAGAAGCTGGGAATTTTAGCACCAAGTGTCACAGCACAGTTCAAAGCAAAGCTTCCCTGGGGACTTTGTTTCAGGTGACTGTTGGAGGACAAATGTGTGACAGAATTGTGGGTTTGGAAGCAATGTGTTTAGAAAGAGTCAATATTTTTCATTAATCACAAACCCATTTAAGTTACACATTGAGCTACAAAAACCTGACACTTCATTCTTTCTCAGAAAACCATATGTCAGTAAATTTTTGTTTTGTTTGTTTTGTTTTTGCTATGCAAGATGTTTCTCCCTTGGGGTTTTTTTTGGCTACTGAAATGATGTTACCATGTAATGGTTGGGGAGGGTGATAAACATGCTCTACAGTACAATAATTAAGAAGAATAGATTAAACCAGCCATTTTGCTCTGTGTTTCATTCCAAGGATTCAGATAATAAGATGGAAGCACCTCAGATTTGGAGTAGTACTGTGAGAAGTGAAGCAGTGAAAAGTTGGTTCTCTGACTGTACCTTCACATTAAAAAAGGGCATTGATTCTGTTCAGCAGAGAAAAAAAGGGAAATTCTTGCAACAGCACAAAAGATCTTTTAACATCTTACTAGTGAACTATAAATTTTGGTGAATTTTTCATTTTTCCATGTGTGTCTGATGATCTAAGCTACATGTATCAGCCTAATTTTCATTACAGAAATAACAAGGTGTTTTTTCTGGGTGCAAATAAATAATTTACAACATATCCTGACCATCACAAAGGAAGAATGGAGCACTGGGTTTCAGACCTGTATCCTCTGCTTTGAAAACTGCTGTTCCTGGGTTGCATCTCCTGTCCCTCTGCTATTATCACTGTTGGATCTTTTTACATCCTTTTAGCAGAGAAGAAAAAGAATCTCGAAAGAGTAAATGTAAAATCAGGTCTCCATGAGAGCAGGGGAGTGTTTTGAAGGCGAATATATACTTCTGGTTGACACAGCTCTTCTCTAAAGGAAATATTTTCTTGAGTACAATGACATGCGTTTAAATTTTAGAAAGGGGAGGATTTTTGCATAAAATGAGGTGGTTCTGGGCACCTGCCCATCTTTTGGTCTGGTAGTGGCTGGTGCATGGACAGAAGCCATCAAAGGTAAGGTTTGATTTCAGAGGGAGTTTGCACAAGGCAGCGATGCCCCCAAGGAACAGAATGAATTTTGCTGCTAAGATTTGCACAGAGGAGGTTGCTGAAATGTCACTGGCATATTTTTCAGGTTCTCAGGGATTATGGGTGCATACATTTTGGACTGAGGGCACAGCAGAGTTTATAAACTTGTGTGCAGCACTGAAACCTACTAAACAAAGCCACTGTCAACTCAGGGGAGATTTTTGTAAGAGATCAGAGCAGAGAGAAGCATTTGAAATGGTAAAAAATCCAACGTGTTCCGTGCTGGATCGCTTTGGCAGCTTCCCACATAGAGTTAGTTTCTGTGTTAGCTCATTTTCTTCTGCCCTGCAGTGGAGGGAGTTCCTGAACCTGCCTGTGCCCACAGCTTGTGGCCTCAGCCACTGCTGAGCTGAGATCATCAGAGCTGCAAGAAGCCTTCATTTCTGTCAAGGCTTTCCTGGAATTTAGGAACAAGAAGCTTTTTGGGGGCTGGGATTCTTTTTGCCTTTTTTTTTTTTTTTTTCTTCTTCTTCTTGCTTCTCTTCTGAAATAAAAATGTAATAGAAATAAGCATTGCTCTGAGCCCCCAGAGGGGACACTTATGTGAGTGTAAGTGTTGCTACAGCCCCTGTTTTTTGCAAGTGCCTTTTTAACTAGTGCTTCAGTGACTCAGCTGGGAAATCCCAGCTCCTGCATAAACCAAATAACCAAACTTTCCAGCAGGGCCATAATAGACTGAGATGCTAGATGGAATGGGCGCAGAGGGAAGCTGAAAGCAGGATATCATCATTAAATTGCATATATTCTGTGGTCAAACAAGGCCTTGCTCAGCAGAGCTTGTTCACCTCAAGACATTATTGTTACATAAATCATTGAATCAGGGATCACACAGTATTTTGGAAGAAAGTTCACTTATATGATAGATGCAGTTCTGTGCATTAATTTCTTCCCTGGAATAAGCCCTTGCATTATGCCCAAACAGTTTGTCATATTTGTCCTTTTTTTGCTATGAAAATCTACCTTGCCTTAGTCTCTCTTGTGCAAAGAAATATATGGGCTGTTTAGTTAACAGATAAAAAACTACTTAATTTTTTCAGCAGAGGCTCTTTTTTGTGCCCAGTCTCCCTCTGGAGTAAAACAACATTGTGTGAAATCAAACATCTGGAGTTTGGGAAGTCAGCTCTGATATTGAAAAACTGTAGCCCACAGGTCTACCAAACCCTCCAAGTGCCTCCTATGTGGGAAACAAATTTTATGGTGCAATAGCTGGGGACCATTTGTTAGAAAATGGGTTGATAATTCGCTCTGGGAGCGAGAGGTGTTGCTGGTGTTGCTCAGGAAAGTGTTTTGAGCCAATTATATCTCCCACAATTTCAGTTTTGTTGTTTCATTTCTGCAGTGAGCATCTTGATCTTTAAAAATTTCCTTTTGTTAATAGCTGGGCCTGCTGCCTGTGCCTTCTTTTCTTCAATAAGAGATTTAATTAAAAGAAAAAGCTGTCAGGAGGATCTAAATACAAGTCACAAAATTATTTTAAAAAATTGACATTGTACTTCAGACTATGGGCTTTTTTGTGTTTAGTTTTGTTTTTAAACCAACATTTCTAGTAAAATGCTGCCTGGCTGCAGTGGTTTTATCCTGTCCACAGTCTGCACTCTTTCTTATTTCTCCATTTGCCTGGTGCTGCTTCTGCCTCCCAGACCCAGTGTCCGACTGCACTCCATTGCAGTATTATTATTTTTGATTTGCTCTGCAGTGATTCCTAGAGGCTCCAGCCAGGAATCTGCAACTGTGAGGCTGCATTCAGTGTCCAGATGTATTGACATGATCTCTGCATTACACATTCACAATCAAAAAAATCGTAATGCAAATTATAAGACTGAAAACAGCTGCAGTGGTTCAGCCCAAGATCCATGTAGTCCAGCATTTTGGCTTCAGCTGAGGCCATAAATAAGATGCCTGGCAGAGGGAAGGAGAAGAGCAAGATACTTGATATTCCCCCACTTCTTTCCTGGGTCTCCCAGCCACCAGCCATTAATGTTAAGCCCAAGGGATTTTCTTTTCCCTCTTCTTTTCAGGCCAGGTTGGATGGGACATTGAGCACCCTGGCCCACTGGAAGGTGTCCCTGCCCTGGGCAGGGGTGTGGTATCAAGATGATCTTTAAGGTCCCTTCCAACCCAAACCATCCTGTGATTCTGCAGCCCCAATGGTTCTGTATACAAGTGCTTTTCCATCTCCCCTTGAATCTCCTGAATCAGCTCCTTGTCCCCACAGTGCTCTCCAGGGAGAATGCACAGCCTGGGGATTCTTGTCCCTGATGATTCTGAACCAGGATCCTGCTTGGTTTTTCTTGGTGTCTCCCAGTCCTGGTGTTGGGAGAGGCAAGCAGTGCCCTGTCCCTGGGTGGCCTCAGGACATGTTGGAGGCTGATGTCCGCCACAAGCTGCAGCATCCTTCTCTTGGTCCTTGGGTGGCAGCTGCTCCAGGCTTTGATCAGCTGCTTGCATTTCTCAGAAGATTTTCCAGTGGTTTTTTTCCTTTTCATTTTAGAACAGAAGGGTTTCAATCCCTGTTTTTGCTCTTCAGTCAAATTAATGTCAGTGTTATTCCAAACTTGGAAATATTTTTGGGAAAAGACTTCATTAGGTTTCTGTAGTTCATATGTTCTGTTACAAAAAAAGGTTTGGTATTCAACAACTGGCAATGTTCATTAACAGCTACATTTCTTTTTTTTTTTTTTTTTTTTTTTGTATGTTCTTTTTTTACTTTTGTTTTGTTTTCAACTCATTTATCATCTTTCACACTTCAGAAAGTGTTCAAACCTGAACAGGCAAATAAACAGATTTAGGCGAAAAGCATTGGATATTGTTTTTTTTTGTTTTTAAGGACTTTGGGTGCTCTTAACTCATTAAATCAATACTTTTGTAATTTCTGCTGTGTGTAGGATGGATACCAGTGGAAAGTATAGCACTTGTTTGATTTTTTTGCCATGTTGAGCTTTATTAATAGCTCCAATTGGAGCAGCTTTTGCCTTCTGTCTCTCCACCCCTCTCACCCTCCAGACACTTGCAAAAGCAATACCTTTATTATTTCTCTTCTTTTTCTTGTCATCTGTCTGTCTCCATTTGCTCAGACAAATAAGTGATAAACAGGAATGATGATCTGTTTAACACCACAGGAAGAATGTGGCATTATGAGACAAGAGAGACCTCTTGTTTACAGCAAGTTATTTTTGGTAATTAGCCATTTGTAGAGGAAGATGAGCCTCTGCTCATAAAGTCAGCGTGCCATAATTTAGGGGGCTCTGAATGGAAATCTACCATTTTCCTCAATTGGAAATGGTAACTGTGTGCATTTAAAAGTGAATAAATGGCTGTTGCATTTAGAAATAAATAAATAATAGATTTTTTTTTCCCTTGCAGGGGGCAGACTGACCAAGGATCTGAGGCATTATCTCAACCAGAGGTTTCAGAAGGGGTCACCAGACCACGACCTGCAGCAGACCATCCGGGACAACCTTTATCGCCACGCTGTGCCTTGTAAGTTGTCATCCTGGTTTTTTTAAGTTTTTCTATGATGTTTGCATTCTTGTAAAGAACTTTCTCACATACTTTATGTAAAGAACTTCTTGGTTTGCATTCTTTTATGGATGAGGAGAAATCTGATGGACTGTTGGTTTGTCCAGTGTCATTGGAGAGGTGGCACTGTCACCCTCCAATCCACAGTCACTTTTGGAAATTTATAAATGTTGGAATCAGAAATAAGAAGTGCTCTTTTTACCTTGGGAGAGCTGTGTGTGCTCGTTGTGTTATTTTGTGTTCTGTAGCAACAGTAAGTGACAAACCTTGCCCCGCTGCACTCCCTGGGGCAGAATATTGTGGGAATCTTTAAAATCAGAGGGTTTTGGGAAAGCTGTAAAAGGCAGGCCTCAGAGACAGCAGAAATGTGATTAGAGCTAAGCAGTAGCCATGAGATAGGTCAGCAGAAAAATTATGTAAGAAGTAGAAAAGTAACGACAAATAGAACAATGGTCTGTGTATTAACGCCTGTCTAGGATATCTCCCTTAGCTGCAGAAAAGTTTATCTAGTGAGATGTTAGGAAGTTTCAAGCTTAATAATGGAGCTCTGTGCCTTGTGTTTTAAGGCTTACAAGCAGGTATTTGAAATAAGCAAGCATTGTTTAACCAAAGGTACCTGTGCTTGTAGTGATTGGATAGAACTACTGTCAGTGTGCTTTTGCTTTGTGGGATTGGTCAGAAAACTTATAAAGTGAGTTGTAACATTAAATTCTTGGTCTGCTGCCTGGGATGTGAGCTGCTGGCATCTTCCCATTGTCATAACCATGTAATGAGACTGATGCTGGAAAATAAAACAGCTCAAGGCATGTTCCTAGCAGTGCCATCCTGTTAATGATTTGTACAGAGTCCCCAACTGATGGTAGAATTCCATCTTCATTTTTGGGGCAGCCTTCCTGTGGGGGAGACTGTTTGCAGTTTGGGCAGGCTTCCGTGTGTGACAGCAGATAGGGTTGAAAAGGAAAATGATTCATCTCTGAATGAGGCTTTTTTGATTACCTTTTTGGAGCAGTTGATGGTGTGGTGCAAGCCTTGTGATGCCTGCTTTGGAGAAAAGCCCTAAAAAAAACTGCCATGAAGTGATTGCTTGGCTTAGAAAGAGTCTATATTAATATCAGAATGGTGAATGTTGCTTATTGGTTTAAAACCTATGAATATAAAAGAGGCTTCTATTTTTATTTCCCGAGCAGAATTTTATTTCAGATGCTTGTTTAACTTGTAGAATTGAACAGCATTTTATGGCTGGGTGCCATTGTTGAAGGCATCTGCCACTGTTGGAAGGTCATCCTTGATTCATGTAGGAGATAAGGAACAGGAGTTAGCAAAGCTGAGAAAGAAATGCTTATTTTCACTCAAAAAAACCAAACAAAAAAAACCCCCCACCCAATACACAACAACAAAACCTCAAACAAAAAACCAGACCAAAAACCCCAAACAAGCAAACCAAAACAAAACAAAAAACCCCAAACCAATTGAAAAAAAGACAAAAGAAAAAAAAAAAAGCAGAAGAAAAACTAAGAACTCTGAAGCATGGTGGTCCTTAGAAGGTCAGAATAATTACTAAAATGATATTGTCCTTGGCATTTTGGGAAGACATACAAAGAGTGGAGAGTGATCATACTCTGTTGCACCTCAGTTTGACATTCTCCACGTGGCAGGGGACACTCTTCTAAGGAAGAGCTTTTTTTCCTTAATTTGGCTGAGCTGTGGAAATAATGATATGCCCTTTAGATCAGGTTGGAATAAGTAAACATCTTAGTTATAGATACTGAGATAAGCAGCAAAATAATTTGAGGATTTCTGTCTCGTTGTGAATCAGAGATTGTTTATCCTGGTAGACTTATATAAATATTGAATAATTATGCTGCAATTCAAAAATCAGTATTTGCCAACAAATATCACATAGTGGTACACACAGTAGCAGTCATTTTCAGTCTAAGTGTTGCATGCAGGAGGGCTGTGTAAGACCAGTTAAAATTGAGTGGTAACACTGACAAATGTTGATTCTTCAAATGGCAGATGCTGTTATAACACCATGGAGTTTATGCTCATTTTATCAGTGAAAAGCACGAAACAAATTATGTTTAAACAACATAAAAGGACATAAAGAATAAATATGGATTACTGTTTACTATTGAACACTTCCATTTGCCATTCTGTCAACGTGAAATATGATTATTTTTCAATCACCTAACTTGGCAGGCTGCAGATTTTTAGGGCATACTGCAAAAAGTGCCTTGCAGGAGAGCACGTGCAGTGCTAGGCTTGGGAGATGCAGTGTTGTGATACTAATGCCCTTCTGCCTATGTGTGATATTTCATTTCCTAAAACAGCAAATAAAGCAAATGAGTGTGAGTTCTGGGGAAACATTTTGCACGTTACCAAGGTTACATTTTGAAATGCTTTCCATTGATTCCTTTATCTGATTTATTGAACTTGATGGTGAGCTAAGCTGCTTGGTCTTGCTTTTGATTTAAAATTAAGAGCAGTGAAAGTGATTCCTGCCTTTTCAAAATAGCTGGGGGAGATGTGGGTTGTTGTTGTATTATAAGAGCATCAGTACTTATGTTTCACTTATGAAACAAGTGGAAAACCTGAGAAGTGGTGTTAGTTATTGTGTGTCTCCACACTTTCTAAATTGTTGGGCAGGTAGCATTTAATTTTTGCTTCATTTACTGTGGGAATGGCATTAATGGTAGCTTTTAAGAATGATGCTAATATTCCTGTGTGGCTTGGAATGAGACTGCTGCATGGTGGTTGGGATGCTTTACAGGTCTGGAGATTAATCTGGCTGTATGCTCATATTTTTATTCCTTGGTACACGTGACCAGTAAATCCAGAGCCCTGGACCAGTCTCTAGTGCTAATGGATTATGAAGCCTTGTATTTTGAAAATGGAATTCCCTGATGCTTATGTGGTAAACACAAACAAGAACACAAGGTCACTTGGACTGAGCATGCTTGGCCTGACAGCTGCTTTTTATTGCACTAATATAAGGGCTAAATGAAGTGATAATTAGTAAATGCAAAATGGAATAAGGTGCTGTTAACCAGTTATTGTCCAGAAATTCTGGTGAGAATAGCTTGTGATTCAGCCCTGATTGGTTTGGTGCAGGTGGTGAGAAAACCCAGAATGTTTCTGTTTCCCACAAAGCCCTGTGCCCATGGTGTGAAGTTGTGACAGCTTTTGTAGAAGACAGAGGTCAGGCAGAAGGGAGGGAAGATGCAAGATGTTGGGCTCAACCTCATTATTTTGTAATGACATGCTGATTAAGCATCATTTAGATTTTTTTCTTTAGGAGAGTTGGTTAAGAGTTTGATTTATTTTCTGGTGAACCCTTGAGGATGAGTGGGATGATGTCAGCTCCCAGATATGAGCATTTGCCTGTATGGGTGATACAGGATGGTTTTCTGAGAGATCAGAGGGTTTGATCCCTAAATGTGTGGACCATCATAAACAAATGAGACCTTGAAATGGATCCACAGGTGAAGTATTGTTGAAATAACTTGGCAAACCACACAGACATTTCTGCAAACTGAATTCTTCCCCTGCTCCCCAGTGCCATCTGCCCCTCCAGCACGCTTCCCCCGAGTCCTCATCCCCTCAGCTCCCAGCTCCCCACTGAGCTGATTTCTTCCTGCAATGCTCTGTAGTAAACAACAGCTGTGACAGGATTCCAGGTGGCCTCCAAGTTTGGTTGTTGTGAGTCTCAAGTGCTCTGGTGTTCCTATCACACCAAACCCACGGGTTTATTTACAGAGCCAAGGCATTCTCTGAGTTTGCAACTTGAGCAGCAGCATGAGCTAGGACCAAGAGACAGTAAGGAAGAGAGGCAGGGCACCTATTAATATATTTGGGTGGTGTATAAGTGGTTATAAAGCCATGCTACAATGAACAGATCTTTGGAAGAGTTTGTGTAGTTCAGCTTTTACTTCACATGAACCACCACTGGGCTGTTACTTCCTTGACTTTCTTCCTGAGGCTTTAATTTCATTGTAAACTTCACCCAAGCCTTTACTGTGGAATATTTTTGTCTTTTGCTTAAGAAAAATCAGGATTTTAGAACTTGAGCAAAGTTATTCTCATAGATGTTCAGATGAGTTGCAGTTTTCATTCCTGGCATGTAGTTTCCATCATCAAAACTAGACAAAAGTCCATCAATACATCATCCAGATTAGTATTATATTGGTCCAGTCTCTAACTATCCCTTTTCCTTCTTTTGTTTGGAAGTACCACATTTTTCCTGTTTTTTGATGTGCCTCGTGAAGGGGATCAGAAATAATGTTTTGTTTTGGGGTAGTTAATGGCTCCATTGAGATTGAGCTATATTGTGATACTGTGAGATGGCAGCAATTCCACAATTACCCCTTGGCCATGCCTCTTCCAGAGGTGCTTTGACTGATGCAAAGACCTGGTCCACACCTTACTTTCAGAGTGGATTTCACTTACTCCAGCTCAGTTTTGCCCGCCCAAACACTTGGGATCGAGAGGGAAGGTTTATCAACTGTGTGAGGCATCTTGCTGGGGCACCCTGTGCCACATTGAGTCCATCTGTGCTCACAGATTTGGGGGAGGCTGGAGGTCAGTGCTGCAGTGTGGTGCCTTAGGTTTCAGAGGGTGTTTCTAGGAGAAGGACTTTCCCAAAAAGGATTGCTGTATGTGAAGATTTACCCAGTGGAATTTGTGATTAGTTGGAAGCTCATGTAAGAGGATATCCATTAAATAGGTGTTTCCAAACAGCCCTGCTGGGGATATCTATGCAATAATGTTTATTGAGAAAGATATGTGATAGCAACTCACTTTAAGGTACTAAAGCAGCAGCCTGCCCCAACCACTGCTCACAGAAGGCTGAACACCCAGGATTGTCTTCCTCTTTTTGAAATTATGGCAGAGGGTATCTGTTTATTATAAACATTCTGTACTGGCTATTTGTCCTATACTCAACAACCTGGCAGCTGTTTTCTTTTCAGAGTGCATCATGAGGAATCAGAAAGATGATACTTCCATAAAAGCTTATCTCAGCATGTTGTTTGATTTTGGGTTTTTTTCCATTTACTTGATTCTCCGCTTGTTTCAGTCCTGTGTGACATGCAGGGGCAGCTGTGGTGGGTCTGATGTCTGTACCTGTACTTGCCAAAGCAGAATACCTGGTGCAGACTGACTGAAATAATAGCTAATCCCCACTAATTTCAGTCCTGTGCAATTCCTTTCCTTGCCAGGCTGCAGTCTTCAGAAGCAAAGCTGTGGAAGGTGCAAGGTCTTTTTGATGGTAGATGAAAAGGCAACAGTGGCTAGCCTAGAGTTAAGTCAGACTAGACACTGTATGGCATTCTTCTTTTTATTTTTCCCCTTCTCTTCACAAAATTGGCTTTTAAAATGTCAGAAGTTCATCATTCAACAGTTGATTGACTTCCCCAAAACAAGTACATGTCCTGGGATTAACTGACTGGAGATCTGAATGTTAGAGATTTACCACTTCCATTCCTGCTGTCTGTTCTCTCACCTTCCCAGAGTTTGATCTGTTCCTGTCCTCAATTACAGCACAGTAGCTCCAGCTGCTGTGCTTGGTTTTAGAGAGGAACATGGAGCAAAATGGATAAAAATCAATAGTTGTAAGTGTTGAGTGACCTGTGAGGAGGATCAGAAAAAGCCAAGAACACTCAGGCAGCTGGCTGGCCTGAGCTCTCACATTTCACAGGGAAGTTTGAGAATAACTTTCTCTGTTCCAGGTGATCTCCTGGTGCAAAGGAGAAGTCTCCTTTCAAGGCAAAAGCAATAATATTGAACAACAGAACTTCACAGTTTTGATAGGACAAACTTTAGTAAGTGATTGTAGACTGCACATTGAAGCTTATTCTCCAAATTGAAGATTTTCATGGGTAATTGAGCTTCCAAAGGGCAGTTTATAAGCAGTTCTGTGCATAACTACCATCATCTGCAGGTATGGAGGACTGGAGGGACTAAATGGGCTGGGGTGTGATGAAACTCCTGTCAAATGTGCAGACTCAGGTGATTTCCCAGGATAGTTTTTAAAGTCCTATAGCTCTGGTTCCCCCATAAGTATTTCTGAGCTTCAGAATGAATTGATAAAAGGGATATGCAAACCAGCTCACAGAGGGTTATTTTCATTAGACTAGAGAGCATCAAAGTGTATCAGTATACTGGGAAAAATTGCTGAAGTGAAGCACAAAGACCTTTATGTTACAAATGAATGTGTTTTTACATGTGTGGATATTTCAGTTACAATTTCAAAGTTATTTTTAGTTACTAATTTTTATTAATGATAAACAGAATCACAGACAGTGCACATTAGTTTTCTTCCCAGGCAATAAATCATCAGTTTATGTACACAAATGTTTTTGAATTCTCAAAAGCTTTCCAGACCTGCAGCTGTATTTATTATCCAAGGACCTTTTGTTGCAGTTGCCTTCCTAGAGGTGTAATTCTGCTTTTGTAATGAGGAATAGTTGCAGGGGCCATGAAATATTCATTTGAAGGCCCACACTGATAAGGTGAGGAGCAGCAGACTTTTTTCTATCACATAAAAATAATTAATTTTTTACAAGATTTATGTTAGGAAAAAAGTTTTAATTGCTTTTAAAATAGTGCCATTATCACTTGGTTGCAGCATATGGATACCAGCAGTATGTAAAAATAATTTTTCTTAAGAATGTTTGCTTGTGAGTTAATCTAACTCTGTATAATATGAGGTATATTTCTGTGCCAGCTAGTGTATACCCATTTGATTTTTCCTGTTTTCAGCTGGGACTGTATCCTGAGTACAATCACTGACTTTAGAAAATCCTTATACCTGTGTTCCAGAGAGTGCCAAATTGCAGCACTGTCCCCTGCAGTTTTCAAGGATATAATTAATTCACTAATTAGTGAACCAGATGTGTTTTCACTTTTAAAAGAGAGAAAAATACCCTGTTTTGAGCAACAGAGCCAATATTTCTGTAGTTTAGTTCCTTTCTATAGACAATCATTTTTGTTTAATCTAGAAGACTTCAGGACCTTTCTCCCATCTGGTCTGTCCTTTCAGATCAATAGCAAATTTTGTGCCAGTCAAACCATTGTTTGGGGGTGGGTTTGTTTGTTTTGTTATTTAATTTTGGAAATAAAAGCACTTATGATGGCAAATATTGCTCCATCTGCTTCCCCATTTGTGAGGAATAGCTTTTTTGTGTTTCACTGTACACCCAGTTGGAATTGCATGAGGCACCAGAGAACAGCACAAAGCAGAGGAGCTCAGCCTGAGATGCTCTCCCATGGCACTTGCCAAAGGAGATTTGGGTAAGGACTGTGGGAAGAGATTACAGGGCCACTTTCCTTTGTTTTCTTTGTTGCTCCCCAGTGTACTTAATTTTGCAGGTTTTTCATTGCAGTTGCTTTGTGCTCTGGCAAAGCAGCTGCCAGTGGATATTTAGGTGCAGTGCAAACAATGTCTGTGCATTTGTTTTAGAACATAAAGCCTTCCAAGATCTCTGGGAGAGTAGAGTGAATCAGACCTGGGAGCAGGTACTGCTGTTTGGGGGTTGAAGGGGTGGAGATGAATTTTCCCACATTATTTACTTCAAAACTGCCTCTGTCCTGCCATAGTTTATCATATGATGTCCTGATTAGATCTTTGGTGATGGCTGCAGTGGCACAGCTTTAGATATCTTGGCAGTTTGATTTCTTTTCAGCTATCACCATGCATCTGTTCAAGGGTTTCAGTGTATTGATTATGCTGCAAAGCAAGGGAATGAGTGCTCCAAGCAAAAGGATTGTTTTAAAGTGAGGTAAAATTAAATGTGTAGCTGTTCTCTAACCTGCTTTTCCACTCACATTTGTATTTGGGCTTCACATTTGATATTTCATGATTAACTCCCTGCAGAAAGCGCCCATCACTGTGTAGGTATGTTTGTGCTTGGCTGTGCTGGTGGTTTCACCATCACAGAACTCCTGTGTTTTCCATCAAAGATGTCAGAGTTTAAAGAGGAACACCTGTAAAATCACATTGATTGGAGATTCCTCTGGCCCAGTATGATCCCAGAGGAGGAGTTTGCTGTGTGATTCCCAGCCCTGCTCCCGTGACAGTCCCTGAGCCCAGGGGGGCAGTGGCAGATGCCAGCTCCTGATGGTTTGATGGGCATGAGGAGTTGTCACATCTCATCTTCAAACAGCTCTCCTTTCTTTACCATTACATGCTTCCTCACATCAGGCATGCTGTATTTGTCCTCTAAATCCTTTTTGTCTTTATTTCAGCAGAGAGGTGATTAGCCATGGAATAATTTATAAAGCTGTTTAGATTCTGCTAGCTGGTTTTCTTTGGGGAAAGTCATATCCAGTACCTTTACTGGGAATAACTCTGTAAATTCACTGATTTCCTTCCCCCACCCCAAGTGAATAAGAGGGTAGAAAAAATAGAACAAATATTTGTATTTCTGCCCCTATTGAAGGAAAAATAAATCTTTCTTATTAGTCTTAACAGTCTAGATGTATCCTTTTTTTATGATGTTCTCTTGAATAATTAGAGCTGTGAGTTATGAAGTCAAGATTCCTGGGTCATTGCCAGAACAGATTTATTTAAGGGGGGACACTAGCTCTCTGAATTCCTTTTAAAGGGCTTTGTTAATGTCCCAGGCTGCTCTTAATTAGTGATTTAAGAGGGAATACATCTGTTTCACTGAGGATTGTGAAAATTTTTATTTAAATGGAAATGCTTAATAAATGGCTCTTTAAAAGGCTAATGTATCTTCAAAATGAGGTGCGTATCACAGAGTAATCAGGTGAATAGTGATCTGGCACTTCTTCTTGCATGGTCTTTTTCAGCTGAATAAGGAGGAAAACCTCATCAAAGACCTTTGGTAGTATCATCTGCTCTTGAATTGTACTTCATACTTCATCATTCATTCTCTACCTGCGCTTTTTCATTGAACTTCAGTTTTAACACTCCACTTACCAGGGGAGAAAACAGTAAACAGAGGTTGATGTTGGTGAAAGGTATGAAAAGGCTTATTAGAGACATTGATGATACTTTGTTTTTTACCTAAGACCACCATGGCAATTCAAGTACCAAAATTTAAAGTTATTTAATGGGACATTTGTCATATACTAAAAATGTGCAGGTGATCTTTGCTGTATTAGGGATTGGAACTGGCAAAGCTCAGAACAGAGGGGCTGGAGCAGATGCTCAGGGAAGGAGGAGCTCCACATTAAGAAGCTGCTGCTGCTGCTTTTCATGAACTCTTCCTTGAATACATGAGGAGATAGCTATTAATAAACACAGCATTACCATCTCCTACTGTTCACAGGGCTTTTGAATTAGTAATCAAAACCTTGAGACGAGGTATTTTGACTTTATTCATATAAGTGTTGATTTATGTGCCCATCTCTGTTCATGTTTTTCTAGGGTGTGAGTTTTTTAGTGTTTTCTTTTGTTCGGAGGGGGATCACACAGGAGAGCTGAAAATGTGCTTGAATAATGAGGTTATTAGCAATTTTCCTAAATCCAGATATGGAAGGTTTTCAGGAGAGCAGCAACTGTTGCTAGATGTGAAAGAAAATCATGGAAAACCCAGCAGGACACTGTATGTGCACAAGTAGGAAGGCTGCACTCAACAGCGGGGCAGAGCTGGACCCAGTTCTTCCAGGAATGTGAACATCCCATCATGTTCATAAACACCTTTCCCATATTTGCATTTCCATAATTTTAAAGATCTAGATTGCCATCTCACTTAGCAATCCTCTGCGAAATTCTCGGTGTTTTCTGGAAGAGAGAAGCTGATGAGATGCAGTAGTGCTGCTCCTGTGTAACTAACCACACTGGAGAATCACACTGACAGACATTCAGTAAATTGCCCACATTATAGAACATTGATGATACCATTAAAGTGGTAAATTTAATATTATAGTTCTATTAGATTTCTCCCTCATTAACTCTGATCTGATAAACAACCTCCGGCATATTTTGAAGGTAATAATCACCTTACAATCACTCCTGCTCCTCTCTATCTGGCATTTCAAGCTCCTATAGATTTACAGCTCTTCTGTCATTTAATCTGTACTTACTCCTTTATTTCTCCTTTGAACTTGTGCTTACAGGCAGGCAAACCTTTTCTAGAAGGCCCTGGGCATGCAACTAACACTTCATAGCTAGAATAAAGTCATCCTAAATTCCATTCCTCAGATTTTGGACCAAATGGGTCTGAGAGAATGAAATTAACCCAGTGTTCAGGCAAGCAGGATGGAGCCTGCAGAGATGTTTTAGGACTGAGCACTTTGTAAGGGCTGGTACTGGGGAATTTTGGCAGCAGTGGGTTGTGTTCTTGGTGTTATAGATGGATAATGAGATGATTGGCTCTCACGATTAAGGGATGACTATTGGGTGAATTTAAAGAAAAGCTTTAGTGATGTACAGTTATGTTATTGTAGTTTAGATGTTCTCTGCTCTCCCCACAGTTCCCTTTCCCCCCTGTATTGTTGCCATCAGACAGCCTGGGCTGTCCAGGACAGGTACAAAGAAGCTGCACATGTGTCCCTGGCATGGGGCAGCTGGGAATGGAAAAGCTTGGGGGTGCTTAGGGGGTGAGGCATGGCAACAGCTGACTCCCAATCCAGTTACAAGAAAGCAATTTCTATCTATAAATGGCAAAGTGACTGACAGACTTTGGAGGGGTCAGGACTGGCTGATGCAGCCCCCAGGGGTATAAAAGACTGAGCATCCAGCTTGAAGATGACCTGGCCATGTGGTATCCACGAGGGGCAGTTCCCAACACTGCAAATTTTCCCTTATGTAGTCCTTTTTTGTGTTTTTGTCAAGGTTTAATAAACCTTTTTCAATTTTCAAAGTGAGCAGTTGTTTCTCACACTGGCTTTTGCAAACAGGTGTCAGAGCAACCTCTGCAAGCTCTTGCTGGCAAGGGGGTGGTGAAGAGGGGACCATGCGGGCACTGGGCACAGCCAGGCAGAGCAGCCCTGCTGCAGCCAGCAGGGAGATGGAAATGCTGAAGGAACCTTTGTTCAGCCGTGTCTGTCTGGTGGAGACAATTTCCACTCCTGAACATTAATCCTCCAGCAGCAAACCCGCAGCTTAACCAGGTAACCTTAGCTCCTCTCGAGTGCCAGGAGGCTTCCAAGGAGCCTCTTGTTTTCCTAAGTGAGTCATGGTTTGATCAGAGTGTTGTCTCGGGGAGAAGGTGGTTGTTATACATCACCTATCACAATGTAAAAGTGGAAAGTGACGCTGAAATGCTGACCCTTAATCTGAAGTGCACCATCTGTGTTTTATTTCCACATCTTGCTGAGTTTACAGTTATTTGAATTCACAGTTTGTTCCCCATTTGCTGTTCCCACATGGTAAGTGAATTGGATCCAAAATGTACTGATGAAAGAATGAGAACTCTGTTGCAGAGGTTTGTTCCTACCTACAAGAGTGCTCTATCTCACACTTTTTCCACCCTGTGAGCTAAATCCCAGCTGTAAAATCTTGTCTCAAGATGGCCTTCTTTCATGGTGGGAAGCTGGGGTTACTGTAAGGACAAAGGCTCCTTTCCCCATCCTGAAGTGATTTGTGATTTGCTTATGACATTCAGCTCTAGAAAAGGTGGAGAGTTCTTACATCTGACAAAGTATTTGCTTTGCTGTTCCTGTAAATTTCTGTGGATGCTTATCTGGTAATAAGCTCTTGCTGTTGAAGCACCACTTTTATTTAGTAATTCTTTTCTGTTCATGTGAGCCAAAGTGTTTGATGCTAAATTAAGACTGGGTATAATATAATGATGAGAGCTGTAATTACAACTGTAATAGTTTTTCATGGTGCAACTTTGAACTACTCTGATTTTAGAATGGGCAAACAGCTCAAAAACAGGTTGAATTTCATTTATTCTCCTTTCCTTCTGTTTTTTCTACCAAGAGCAACCATTTTCTTAAGACATAACTAACTGTAAAAAAAAGATATAAAATTTAAACATGTCGTATTTCAAAACCAAGCCATCAAAATGCTGAAGGCTGTATAAACTCAAATACCTTCTTTGGCTTTTGCTGCAGACCACACAAGCTCTGAGAAATTGATTACTCTGGTACTGGAATGGGCTTTCATGATACAGAAACAGAGGCTTGCATTGAATTTCTTTCTTTGTGTGTGGGACTCTTTTTTTTTTTTTTTTTTTTTTTTTGAAGAAAAAAAAAAAAGCCTTTAAACCCCAGATTAAAAATAAGTCATTTCATTGTTTCCGTTTTCCCCTCTTCTAAATCTTATGAACGAGTTTCCATAAATGACTGGAGAGCTGCATCTCTGAATAAATCTAAAGTAAAATGCTCCATTTCTTTTTTTAATAAAGAGGCTTTTTTTCTGGAATGTTCCATGTAGGTACTGCCTCATTGAAGTTTCATGTGGTTGAGAGAGTTTCAGTGTGGCTCCTGCAGATTTTTTTTATTTTGTGGACAAGGAATTCAGAGTAATTTATTTTCATATTGCAGTCTTCCAAATTTACTGAGTGCAATATTCTAAACCCAACATTATCAAAGGCTTTGGAGTTCCCACAGCAGCTTTGAGTTGACCAGACATATACCCAAAAACAGTCTATGGCTCCAAGAGGCCAGTGTTGAAAGATCAGGAAGGTGATCTTAAGCAAAGAATTTTTGTGGGTTTTTTTAAACAAGAGACATATAATGGGCCAGCACCTTGACCCAGCTGGTGTTTTCATGAAAATACTGATGTCAGATAAATTTAAGACTGTTTATAAGCAGTCCAATCTCCTGTTAGTGCGTGGCCATGTCTCCTATGAAGGTAATGCAAGGGTTGCTGGCTCAGTGATGTTTTGCCCTTACCTAGTTCAAGCACTTTTGAGTACATCAGCAAGAGCAGCGTCTGTGTTTGCTGCTGGGTTTGGGTGGGAGAAGATGTTTTCTTTTTCCTGGCCTTTCCACACGGGTGCTGTGAACCTGTGAGCTGTGTCCTGTGCCCACAGCTGGACAGAGCAGCTCTGCCAGCGATGCCTCTGGGCTGGTGTGGATCCAAATTCTGCTTGTTCCAGGAGCAGAACTGGTGCTGCACCCCCAGGGCCATGGGAGCAGTGGCAGGAGTGTCCCTGCAGTGCCCTGTGCCCACCCTGCAGTGCCATCCTGGGCATTCCCATTCCCTGCCTGCCTCCCTGCAGCTGCAGCATCCCTGGAGCTGCAGGGGAGCAGCTTTCCTTGCAGGGCTGGAGTCCCTCAGGGTTTCCAAGCTGCTTCTGAGCTATCACGTCCTGTGAGATATGTGGAAAGCGTCCAAGACGGACACCTGCTGGCTCTGAAGCAGTCAAGTGTTTCTTTCAAAATATCTTTGCCCTTTTCTGGATGTTTACTTTTTAAAAGATACAGGCATGTGTTGGCTGTAAAAGAAAGGGGGGGGGGGGGGGGGGTGGGGAAATCATTGTTGCTGCTGTCACTGAAATTCCCTGCAGATTTAAAAGGAAGATGAAAGTTGGTACTTTAAGGGAAACTCGAAGCCCTTGGGATGAGCACGGCAGAAAACAGGAAGATGCTCTGTATTCTGTCCAATTGCTTGCAAAAATGAGTGCTGTATCTCCTGCAGAGAGAGAGACAGAGCCAGGAACACATATTTGCATCGTTCCCCCATGCTTGAGCCTTGCTAACTAGGACAATACCATTTTGCACTTCCCTGGGCATATTTTCAAACAGGAACTCAATGCAGGTGATAGAGGAAAAAAAAAAGGGTGAGGAAGAAAGAAGTGAGGGGAGGAGATCTGCCTTGTGGTATTTCAGATCTCCAGTATACACAGGTGCTTTTTAATCCCTCTGGCCTACATATTCCACAGCCCCTAGGAATAGAGGAGTCGTGATGTAATGCTCTTTTCCTCACACTCGCAGCTTAAATACAGATGGAAATTGTTGTCATGTGTTAGAAATGTCACCAATAATATAAAAGGCAGGCTTCTGCATTCTCCCTTTTGCACTGTCAGCTGCTGCTGCCAGCTTATTCTTCCCTCTCAAACCCATTGTCATGTGGCAGAAACCCTGATGTAAGTAAGCCCTGTCCTCCCCCTGCTTATGATCCCTGCATTTTTTATTCCCCTCTGCTGCAGTGCTGAGGATCATTACATACCACGACTTAAAGACAAGACCTCACAAAGGAAGGATTAATCTTGTATTTGTGCTTGAATTTCGAAGGACTCAGGCAAGTGAGAATGTTCCGTTGTATTCTCTGTCCCTTTTCCTCCCCTCCCCTGTTTCCTCGCTGCTAAGGGAGGGATGAAAGGCAGCGATGGTGCGGGGCTGGGTGCGCGTTCGCCGAGCCGCAGGTCGGGATGCGAGGGAGGCTGCGGGGCTGGCGGCCCGAGCCCAGCCCGGGAGGACAGATGGACAGATGGCTAGTGCTGCTTTTTAATTCATCAAGCAGGCTTTACGTGGGGCCCGTTGGCGAGCGGGTGTGCTGCGAGAAGCGGGGTCAATGGGCACGAATGGGCTGAGCTCGGGAGCAGATGCCTGCCGAACAATGGGGCTTTTGAGGGAAATGCGGGAGGAAGCGTGGCGCGGGCTTTGTGCTGCCTCCGCATTGCAGGTTGGAATGGGGCAGCTCCGATTTAATGAAGTGCATTCCTAAACGCGCTCGTCAGCCCGGGCTGCCGGAGACAAGGGGACATGTCAGAAGGGGGCTTGTGGGGCCGGCGCTGGGGAGAGGGGGGGAGCAGCCATCCACTGATGGATCGCCCCGAACAATGCGGGCTTAGTGCTTGGATGGGAAAAACCATCCCTACATCCCCGTGCATGTTAATGCGATAGAGCAGGTGCTGCTCAGTGTCTGTCCCCGCATTGTCCTCGGGCGGGGAGGGGGCAGGAAGGAGAGCCCCGGCAGGGATGCGCTGAGCCCGGCTGGGAGCGCTGGCTCCGGGCGGAGCGGGAGCGAGAACGGCCCGGGGTCCGTGCCCCGATGGGTGCCGGGCTCAGAGGGGCTGCTCACAGCTCAAAGGCACGGCAGGGTCCTTTTTTCTGCGAATATTCCCCCAAACTCAGCAAGTGTGAATCCCCCGAGAGCAGTCTGGGTCAGCAAGGGGGAGGCAGGAATGGTGTCTCGGTTGGAATTCAGCAATGAAAGAGTTAAAAAGTGGTTGAGGGAGGGATATTTTTTGAGCTTCTCCAGAAATCCATCGATTGGGGATGAGTTGGGGAAGCTGTGTGAATGGCAATAAACAAGGTGTACAACATGCATAAAGCCAAACAAAACATCTATGTCTGCTTCTGTGTGCATCCTGCTGCACTGGCTGGATGGACCCTTCCTTTCTGAGAGTTTTCTGTCTAACTGAAGTAACATCCCTAAACACTTACAGCCATGTTTGCCATGGCTTTTAATCCTTGAAGGGTTGGGGAGGGGGAGAGTGTACACAGTCAGTCATTATTGTATGTATTTCTTAATAAAAATACACCCATTTAATTGCTGTCATTGTGTTGTCTGCTCCCCTTGTGATTTGTGACATGCTATACTGTATTTGTCAGCAGAATGAAAGGGGTCTTTGTTCCCTATTCATATTATGGCCCACTGCATCTCTCAGTGAAAATGGAATATTTGCCTTTAGAGCTAACTTAGCTGGTGATCTGTGCCTGCTGTTACACTGGGAAGGATTTGCTTTTTTTTTTGCTGTGAGTTTCAGAGGAATTTGCAAGCAAGGCTTGAATTATTTTGCTTATTAATTTTTACATATCCATGGGTTAATAGTGACGAAGGGTGATCAGCTTGTTTTGCCCACAGTTCAGGTAAAGAATGACCAGGGGCTGCAACAGCCTCACATATTGCAGCTGCCTTTCTGTGTATCCCTTTTCTGTGGATGAATGGCCAAGCTGACCATGAACCAGGATCATTGAGCACCTTTGATCATTTGTTGCTGTGTAAATTGCCAAAAAAGGTGATGAAAAATAAACTAAGTGTATAATATGGACAAGCTCATGTGTCTGCTCAAAGACTGGCCAAGGCTGCAGATAAATAAGGGCTGTTAGAGGCTGGCCAGCTGTGGGAGTGACTGTTTGGGGGTGCCAGGGGCACTTGGAGAGCACTGTCCTGGCACTGGTGGGGTGTGCTGGGTTAGGTTCTGTATCATATAACATCAACAGCATTATCACTGTGATCTATTTGCTGTCCTTGCTGTGGGTATCAGTCTGTGTGCCTGTTAGTGGGAATGGTTTATAGGGCAGCAGCTGGAATTGGCAGCCAAAAAAGATTTAAGGCAGCGCTTGCACAGACAATTCATAAGACTTATTCTAGCATGGCCTGAATGTATGGAGCTTGTTTTTAAATTGAGCTACCAGGTTCAGCAGCTTGAGCTTTATGTTGTTAATTATGCTTATTTTCTATTCTGCAGTGCCCAAGGAAAAATGAGCAGAAAATGCAAAGGCTGGCTGAGCCTGGGAGGCTGCAGTGTATGCAAAGGGCTGCTCTGTCACAGGGGCTGCCTCAGCAGAGGGCTGGGCTGTGAACCTGTTGCTGTTGTTGTGTGGCTCCTTCTGCCATGTGGGAAATCCCATGCAGGAGGAACTCTGGTGTGGAGAGAGCAAGGGAGCTCTGGGAGGTGCAGAAGCACAGGGAGGGTTTTCTCCTTTGCCAGCTCGTTTCCACTCATCCTTGTCTTCTGCTAAGTCCTGTCAGATGGGAGCAATGATGGATCTGTGTGGATCCAGCAGTGATGCTGCACTTCCTCCAGGGAAGCTGCTGTAATGTTTGTGAGCAGGAGCACAGGCAGCTCTTCCAGGAGCTCTTCAGCTGCTGCTGCTGAAGTGTTGCAGAGCCAGGTTTTGCTGTAATAGCAATAACCCTTTTGGTTTTTTTAGCACACTCGTCTAATGCAGGTAATCCAATGTGAAATATGAAACTTGGAGTATGTCTTTTGTCATTATTGAGAAGCCCTAGCACAGGTAAGGCTGTCATAGCAGTCAGTGTTGCAGAAAATAAAAAAAAGGAACAACAAAGCCATTAATTCAGCAGCAGAAGTTGATTGAGTAGTGTTGGGTTCCTGACTCTGCACCTGACAGTAACAACATTTATCTTGAGTTTCAGGTGTTTAAAAGTTCCTTTGCTGCAGGGAAGGCTCTTCCCTGCACTTTGTACAAACACCTTTCTGCCAGCTTTCCATTGCACCTTTCCTGTGCACCAAGTCTCTACATGGTTGCACAAGAAATGCTTCTAAAACCAATGCACATCAAGTCATTTCATCCAAAAGGTGCTGGGTGCTGTGGTGTTCAGAAAAGCTTATTCAAAATGTGGTGCTATTTTCAGTCAAGTTCTGCTAAATCCTGTCCTGAAATCCTCTGAATGTTTTGCTCTTGAATATTCTGGTAAGCATGATGACTGGTTCACTGTGTTAATCCCATGTGGTCTTTCTGTCTGCAGCTAATCCTGAGCTGTTGTTGCTGCTCTGCACACATGAGTAAGAATCTGTCCCCCCTCCTCTTGACCACATACAGTAGAATTCCAGCTGACTGCTGGAAAATAACAGATCAAATATGCTGCTCTTCCTTTTTCTCATCCTTTAGTGGGAGAGTTGAGTTCCTTCTACTTGAAAGACAAAACCTGGAGACGTAGGAGGAATATTCTTGGTCTGTTGAGCTCTATCTGGGGGCATCAACTGGCTCAGACTGTGCAGGATGTCTTCAGGAATCTCAGCTGTAGACAAAAGTGGGAAAAAAAGGCATGGTTAAAGCAAGTTTCCAAATTCACATAGATTGAACAGAATTTCTATTGCAATTTCACATTAATTAGAGATGAAGCTGGCAGTGATGGCTAAAAGTAAATATTTTCCCCCTAAAATAAAGTTATTGGATTTTCCTATTTTTAGCCTAGTGATCTTTTATTTTTTATTGCTGAACCTATCTGTGGAAGATGGCTTGGCAAAATCTATCCCTTTCTCATGGAAAAAAAAAACCCCTTTGCCTTTGGGACAGTTAGTGTCACCTCAAAATTATTACTTGAGCATGTTTCAGGTTTAGGAAAAAAGCTGATGGAAGAAAGGGTGATAGTTTAACCTTGGGTTGATTCTCCCCACCCCCTCTGATTTTACCCATGGACCGACATTGTATCTCCTGGTAGTCAGATTAGCATATTTGCATAAATATGTTAATATCCATGTGGCCTATATTGGCATGGTTACATGGCATGTATGTACCTGGTGTGTGTGTAACACAAATGCTTACACTTGCTTTTAACTACAAACATCAAAATGTCATGAACAGGAGAGTCCATGATAACTAAAGTCAAAGTTTTTTCAAAAACTATGTAATATTTAGTTGATGTAAAATATCATGAACACCCACTCTTTTCCTTGGAAGAGATTGAAATTTTTTTTCCTTCTAAAATAGATTTTCAAAGGATTCATTAAGAAAATGAAACCCAAGAAGAAAAATAGTTGACCCAGCAGTTCGAGGCCAATGAGGCAATTACCCAATAAATTTGTGTCAAGTCAGCCCTAAGTGAGCTGTGCCTAAATGACTTTTTTATATATATTTTCTGAAAATGTTCCATATTGAAGTAGGGAAAAAAACCCTGCTAGATGAATAATGTCATTCTGTCAGCAACTGGAATATGGCTGTGGATGTCATTCACTGTAGAGAAAATAGCTTATTGCTTTGCCTGCCTAAACAGAGGTGGTGTCCCACCTGGAATTTGCAGTATTACCACCTTCTTTGTTGGCCTGAGGAAACACTCAATCCATTGCAGATTGGAAATTTTAGTTTGTGGGGGATTTTTTAATGTGTTTTGTTTTCATCAGGGTACAACACTGCCTGTTATTGCATATGAAGGTATGAGCCAGGCACACAAAAAGTAAAAGCTCTGAAATAACTCTGTAAATGAGATTGTGATATGATGGGGAAAAAAGTAGATTTGCTCCTTTCCCCCCCGTGTTTGTATCTTCTTTGAGGCTTTCTAGAAGTCTTTGGTAGGTTTGTTGAGAACTCTCTGGTGTTGATTTTTTAACTCTAATTTAAATGAATGGGCAGCAGCTGAATAATAATCATGTAGAAGGTGCAGTTGGAAATGCAGTTCTGTCAGCACTGCCTGGTGATGAGCAGTGTGTCACTGCTTTGATGGCATGCTGACAATTCAGCACCACAATGCAGCCCTTGGTAAGGGTGGGGATGTGACTGGGGGAAAAAACAACTCCTCTTCCTGATTATTGCATGGACCACAGCAAGAGCCTGAGGATTGAGACATCCCCTGAGGCTTAGACTGAGGATCCAAGTTCTTTTCAACAGCAGAAGCTGGAAATGGGCTGTAGCAGAGTATGCAGTGCTGGTTTAAAGTGTGTATTGAATGTAGGTTAGTGGACAAGTGTCCTGGTGTTGACAAAACAATAGTTTAACATGTGATAATCTGTCATCCTAAACGCTAAAGGGAAACCAAGGGTTTACTGCATTTAGATACATGAGTTAAAACTTTGCCTTTTCTTCTTCAAGACTTGAATTTATTTTTTTTCCTGGTGAAGATGAAGTCAACTCAGTTTGAGTCCTAATCAGGAAGTGATTCAGAGTCTGTGCTCATTAAATCCTTCCCTTCACTCCTGGGACTGTCAGGGAGGATGTCACACATTACCTGCTGATGAGGTGATGTTTTGTGAAGGAGATGAATGTCCCAGAAAGTATTCTCACAGTGGCAAACCACTGGGAAGCTGGAAAGGGTTTAGATAGCCACAGTGAGGCTAGAATACTTGAGCTGGTTTTATCATCACTCTGTTAAGCAGCTGCTTATCCCTTAGAAAGAACTCATCTTTAGTTACACGTGATTTGGGAGACGTGAAGGTTGAGCCCTGCTGTCCTCATTATTTGAAGTTTCAGATTTTCTTTGGGTTATTAGGGTACAACACAGAGCATTTAATTCCCCTTATCAGCTCCTTTAGTGATTGTTTGATTGGATGGACCCTTTTCAATTTTTTTCCATTTTCTTCTTTCTCACACTTCATGGATTCTATTGTTTTATTAGTTCACTGGCCTTTCTGGGTCACTGCAGTCTGAGCATTCTGACTTTTATAAAGGTCTTGGTGACTAAATATTAGTGACCTCTATTCATCTTCCCTTTGCTTCTCCAAGGCAGAGCAGTTTGATTTTGAGCTGCTCTGGGTTACAGTATCAGTGAGTTCATTGCATGGGGAATCAAATTCCATTTCTTCTCCACAGATGAAGGTGTCCAATCAGTATATTGAGCTGCAGAGTTTCTGTGTCAGTGTTTGGATAAAAGAATCCCTGGAAAAGAGATGGAGAGAAGCTAACCTATTGAGCTTCCCCAGCCTAACTAAAATAATATATCATCACACAATTAAAGCAATGTTGCTGGATTCACAACAGTTCTACCAAAGTCTAACAAGCTGAGCATGATTGACTTGAATTTCCAAATTATAGAAGAGGAAATGGAAAAGTTGCCACTAGCTGCACTGGGGAGCTTGTTATACCAACGGAAGCCTTTTTGGAAAATTCAGCTTTCTGTTGGCAGCCTTGTGTTTCGAGGCATTCCTTCTAGGGCACCATCTATGAGGCATGTCCCCAGCTCAGACTCTGCCTGAGGTATGAATAGACATTTTCCTGTGGAGAATTTGAAGTTGAAGGTTAGGAATGGATGCTGTCACAACTTGAACTTTCTGCACATCATATTTGCCATTATCTGGGCAAGTCTTGTCAAATAATGTGTAACATAGGAGCTTTCCTCTTGCTCAGTCTTGCTTTCTCCTTCTGATAACCCTCTGCCTCATTTGTTACTCTCTGCCGCTCTGTAAGTGAAGTGAGAAATGGGTTTTATAAAGGAAATAAGAAGGTCTGACTTCAGGATGTGGAAGAGTTCTTGAGAAATGCTTACAAAAACAAAGAGAAACAAAAACTGTCTGAACAACCTGAACTGCAAGCTTTGGTAGCTCAGAAGTGCTGTACTTGGGAGACTATATTTTAGCAGGTACTTTTTTCATGTTTAATGTTGTAGTGCTTTTTAAAAGGCAGGGAGGAGCAAAGGAGCACCCCAAAATTTCAAAGTTCTACCTTCCTCCCTAAGCCCTGCCTTGAAGCTCTTAAGGAGGGTCAGAAAACAACTGTGGGAGATTTTACCCATAGTATTTAAAGTTTGGGAAATGGAAATGGGAGTCTCTGAAAGTAGAAGCTGATAATGGTGTGTGTGAAATGGCTTTTCAGGTGTTGCTGTATCTAATACATGCAAAGCTTGCACTTTCAATGCAAGGGGAGATTTGAATGCTGCCCAAAAGTTGCTTTCATACATGGAACTTTTTGCATCTCTAGCTGCAAATGGCCCACTGGCACCATGGGGAGGTCTTTAAATTGAAGGACCTTTCTCTAATAAAAGGTCTGCTTCACTGTAAAAGAGATACTAGGGCTGTAGCATCTTGCAGCCAAGCTGATAAATGAGATATTATTATCTCAGTGTGTTCTTTTAGTGAAATATTTAAAAGTGACTCACTCCTGGTGAATTACCTGCTGGCTTCATCCTTTAGCAGCCTTATTGAATAGTTGCCTGTTGTAACATTCTTTGTAAAGTTAAAGCATGTCCCACTGCACTAAGCACTATTTCAGATATCCCCACTATAACAAAAAATCTTTATATAGTAATAGTGCAAACCAATGGCTCTCGTGGGTGCTTTCATAATGAGGTTTTATGGTGGCTGTTCTCTGATCCCTTTTCTTCTTTTTCAGTGTATCAAATGTACTCAATTCTTCTCCATATTCATAGAGCTTAACAAGTTTGCTCTTTGAACTCCTTCAGCGTTCCAAACATCAGCACTTCTGGCACGGAATGGGTTTATCAGAACAAACAGTGGCAGAAAAGAAGGGTGTCTTTGCAAAGCAAAGTGCTTGGGCTGGGATGGCTCAATGAGCCACTGGAGCCATGTCTGTACTCCTTGCCCTGAGCAAAGGCAGAATGAAAGGAATTCCTTTAAAATCTTAAAACATTTGCTGTTCAGAAGCTTGGCTTCTGCTTGAGTACTGGGGTGCTCTGTTGCTGTTGCATGGCAAATAGTAACTTGGTTGCTTCTGGTCACCTGTCTACAGCACATTTTTAAATATTTCTATTTGCCGTAGAGGTTTGTAGTGCTGTTACAGCAACCAAACTAACACAGCTGTGAACAAACAACACCTGAACAAACCTTGTGCTTTGGAACTATATTCCTTGGATATTCTTGGGTGGAGTGGAAGAAATCTTAAGCTCCTTTGATGTCTTTCCTGGCCTCATATCTAATTACACATTTTTTGATAGTTTTCCCTGAGGAGTTCCTTATTTTAAATGCATTTTACAAATACACATCCAAATAAGCCTGGCACTATTAATTTTTGTAGTCTAGTTATTTTGTGTTGCTGACCATCCCCTTGGTACTTGAACTTCTTCCTGCAGACACTATTCACTGTACTTCAAGAACTTGTGGTCTCTCCTCACTGAAATAGAAAGTGTGGCTGGGTGAAACCCTTCTGCTTTTTCTCCTTTGATTCATACACCCAGTTTGTCTTGGTTGATTTTATTTGGGTGCATCCAGGCAATAACAAACAGAGGTGCTCAGGGCCTGCCAGTTTTGGTTCTGTGATTTGTGGCAGTCAGGTTTGCCAAACCCCATCTTTGTGCAGGGAGGGGTGGGAACTGATGGTCAGGGCCACAGCTGAGCAATGGACCTACAGGTGTTGGTCCAATCTGGTGGATCTCTGTGTATTCTCTGGAACATTCTGTCTTTGACACTGGCCACCTTCATCTCTGCATGCTACAGGCTCATCTACCTTGGAAAAAAAATAAAATAAAAAAGTGGGTATTGAGAAAATGACCTGTCCTAAGTTACCACAAGCTCTGTTAACAGGAGCTTGTTATGGCTGGGTGCAATGATTGACTTTCTGCATATTCTTCCACAGTTTGTCTCCATCCACACAATTGTTTTTGCCCTCTGAGGAGATATTTTGCTGGGGGTTGGCTGCATTTCAAGAAAAAGAGGGTTAAAAAAAAAAGAGACATTTGAAAATACTACATAAAGCAACAGCAAGGAATAATCCTGGTTTCTGGAAAAATGCTGCAGAAGCTGGTGTGGATGCTCCTTTGGTCTGTGCTGCTCTTTGACACAGCTAAAGACTGCTCAAACTATGTGCAGCAGTAGAATTAAAAGAGTTTCTGTATTCAAAGCTTCTCTAGCTTAAAGTTTTATTAAAAAAGGTCTGTTGGGCTCTGCTTGCGAACCCATACATCCCACACCACGCTGGCTGTGAGGTCTGATACCATCTCAGTAATTAAGTGCCAGCATCCTCCAACTCAGCGGGTTTAAAAGGCTGTCAGCAGCTTAAATGCCACCTGATATTAAATCTATCAGTCTAACTTTTCAACATTGTGCAGCTGACCCCCAGGAACAATGACCATGGCAAGTTATTTGTAGATGGTGCCTGCTGCACCCTTGCTGCTGGGCTGCTTTAATTGCTGATCTCTAATCTTGCTCAAAAAGGTGGCAGTGCAGGAGAAGAAAGGCAGCACTACACTTACAGTGGGTTTTTTTGCCCAGCTGCCTTCAGTCTGTTCTCTGGGAGATTTTTGATTTTGCAGTTGTGTCCCCTGTGCAGTGGTCAGTGCTCAGACCCTTCCCACAATTTCCAGGTGTGGTGATTCCATCACTTCCCCAGGCAGCCTGTTCCGGTGTCTGACCACCCTTTCAGCAAAGAACTTGTTCCTAATGCCTAATTACAGCTCCTCGTACTCCCCCAAAAATGCAAATAGTGGCATGGATTTATCCCTCTCTTTCTCCCATTGTAAGCTGAGGGTAATGATATGCTCCTTTTTTAAAGCTCTTTGGGATCTCTGGATGAAAAGCACTATGTAATTATTAAAATGCAGCTTTTATGGTGCTGCCTTTAGAGGGAAGGGGAAAAATATATTCACTTGGCAAAATATTGTGTGGTAGATGCAGCTTTGGAAATCTGACTTTCATTGTTAAAGCTAAAATTAAAAAGGACTGTTCCACTGTGGAGTGTCATACTAAAACCAGGCCTGTGTTGAGGCTGCATGGGAGCTTTGTGTGCCACTGGAAATGTACAAAAAGAAAGAAGAACAAATTGAAACAAAAGGAAGGCTGGTCAAAAATAGAATTAAGTAAAGCCAGGGATGGCTGTGAGTACCGCTTGTGTCTTTGGGACCCAGAGCTGCTTAGGCAATGTAACATCAAGTTCTCAGCAGTGCAGATGCTTCTGGCCACATCATTTCCATGGCCATTAAGTTCAAATGTTTGGCTGTTTCCTGAGATGAAAGGAGTGAGAGCTCTCTCAAAAGAAGAGGCCTGCAAATTCTAAAGCAGCTGTGCTCTATGCCATTTGCCTAGGAATTTTACCTCAAAATACCATTTTTACCTACTTTGAACAAGGCAGAGGCTGATATGAATGCCTCATTGTTTTGTGTCAAGATTGTTTTCCCAGAAAATACCTTTCAAAATATTTATTTTTTGGTAAATACATGTGTATAATTATAGATAAAGGCTAATTTTTGTAGCTGATTTTTTTGCTGTCAAATGGAAGCTGAGTGCTTTAATACCAATATGGGACTTCACATTTAAATCATGCCTATGTGCTTTTTATGTTTTTTTTTTTTACAATAGATTCAGTAGCTAATCATCACCTAAATTGGCTTTTCTAAATAACAAGCCATATTAGATAATCTAATGGCTTACTTGGAAACTGGGATGCAAAAATGATACCACAGTGAGTCAAGACTATAATATTGAAGTTAAAAGGAAGACAGAAAATAACGTCCCATTTGTCTGCCCATGTGCACTCAGCCTTGCTGATGTATTTCCCGATCACCAGAATGATCAGGAATGTTTGAAGAATATGACTAATAAATTGAAAATCTCAAAAACATGTAATGAAAATTAGCAAATATATAATTTTTTGGGTAGCAACATCCAAAGTGCAGGATGGTATCTTGTTGAAAACACCACAGAGTGTTCTCGATGCTCAGACCTTAATTCCAGTAAAAGCCCACCTGTGTGCACAAAATGAGAAGGATAAACTCAAGGCATTGTCACCATGAGGGCATCATCAAAATCAGAGAAAGAAAAAGCTGTGAAAGTCAATGCTTTCATTCTCAAGATCAATAAAAGCAGAGCATTTTGGGGGGAAATTCTGCTTTCCAATGCGTTAGGCCAAGCTGTTCATGCTCACCATTTATTTTTTTCTTTACAATATCAGATGTGGCAACATCAAACAGCAAACAGCTCTGTCCATCACCCAGCTGGAGGAAGGTAATGCACTGCAATGCACAGCTCAGTATTCCTATGGTCAGCCACATGATAATGATTTAAATGATCATAAAGCTGTTGTTTTTATAATACAGAACTTTAAAAAAAAACCCAAAGAAATTATTTGGTAAGCTTACTAGTTGCCAAACTTTTCAGAATTCTTCTGCTGTGGAAATCTTTAGAAGTTCCTGTAAAATTTGTGTTATTTATTTGTAAGCCCAAATAAAAATGTTCAACTAAATATGACCCCAATCAGTTAAAACATTTGCAAGTTACACAACTGTGGCCAAAAGTTCTGCTTTTGCCAAGAAAAATAGTTAATTTGTACGTAGGTGTACATGCACTTAATTTTTAATGCAGAAAGGTGTCTTTTTGGTGTTTCAAACCTGCCTTTTATTGGGCAGGAGATACTGAAAATGGGATGGCTATGGAGAGCTTGTGGAAACTTGTTTTGGAGTGAACAGAGCTGCAAATTTAGCGCTTAGTATTTTTCTAGTGGCCTTAAAAATGGCTTTTATGTGGAGAACCAAGGGGAGCATGTTGGCTTTACCGCCCTGATGCATTCCAGGTATGAGTTTTCCAGCAGTAAATTGTCTGAATTCTGGTTTTGGAGTTTGAGAGGAGCAGTTGTGTTTTCTGGAACACACCTGCCTGTGGCCTGGCCCCATTGGTGAGCACCAGGTGGGGCTTTGTTGCTTTTTTGTGGCTGTGGGTGAAGCCTTGGCAGCAGGAGCAGTTTCAGCTCTGCTGTTGCTGTATAATGAACACTCACCAGCCTTACAGCTCAGTTTAAGCCATTTTCTACCAAATTTCCTGGGTTGCTCCAGGAGATGAGCATCCTCTGACTTGGGGGTTAATCAGTCACTGGATTTTTAAAGTGTGCTCATTTCTTGGGCTTTGATTTGCTTATTTGTTGTGTTACTTATTGGATGGGAAATGCCTCTTTGGGGTGTACATGTGGTTATTTGTGTAAAGAGCTGCTGCACTGACCCCTCAGGACAGCACTCCTCACTCTGGAAATGCTTCAGGAATCTGCAGGACATGAGCTAGAGATTTAAAGGAGCAAAGACAGATTCCTCTTGCCTCTCTTGAAACAATTAAGTACCTTGCCTTTGTTTTATAGCATTGCTACATACAAGCTAGGTCCTGACAAACTTCTGAAAGAATGGGGTTGGATTCTTCCAGTCTTTGAGGCATCCAAATGCTTTAAATATCATCTTACTGTGTTGTTAAATGGGAGTTACAGCCATGGTGGAGGTATTACTGGGTGAAACATTCTCTGCTTGTCTAGAGAGATCAGACTGAATTGTAAGAGTGATGTTTTCATGTGGCAAAGACTCTTTCTTTTGGATTGTTCTAAACTTGAGTTGTAACAGGAAAAATTCCTCCTGCATCACAAGAGAGGCTGTCTCCCAGTTTAACCTTCTCAGCTGGCATAAATCACTGCAGCTTTTTTTAATGTCAGGTCACAGGCTTGGATAAGCATATTTATTCATATCAAGCCACTGAATATTTTGAGGTTCATCTATGACTAACTGAAAGTCTTTAAAAATAGACCAAACATCAGAAAGCTGTTGAAATGTTTTGTGATATAAAGTCTACTTCAAATAAATGGGATGGTCTCAATGGCCTCTTACAGCTCGTTCATTCTAATGGATTTTTATCCTCTTTTCTTTCCCTGATGAAACCAAATGCAGCTCACCTCTGGCACGAGGTCGGATGAGTGCTTGATGAGATTTGCTAATGTCCCTGGTTATAATAACAGCCATGGGCCCACCTGATGTAAAAGGCCCCCTTTGGACTTATCCCAGGTCACATTATTTGCACATCCAGGTCACCTCCCCTGTGGGGGCAGGCTGGGGACTCTCTGACACATAACTGGGCATCTTACTGTCAACTGTATAAAGAATGAGGTTTGGTATGTGGATAACTGCTGTGGAAGAGCTTCAAATAAAAACAAAGTGATGGGCCAAAAGATCCAGAATGGAACAGCCCTTTAGGTGAGGCTTCCCTTTAATTCAGGATCTGCCTCAGGATTAAGAATGACAGTTCTCTCCTGAGATGGTGTTGGTTTGGAGATCCCCATTGAGGGGGTTTCAGTTGTTGAGACTGTGGTGCTTATCTTGGGATGCTGCTAAAATAAGGCTTGTGGGAATGGATCTTGGATCTGAGCTCTTTGGTTCTGTGCTTTGCCTTACTAATAACCAGCACCAGTTTGACCTATAGTTAATTCACATGGTTGAGGTGCAAGATAGAAAGGAGACACATTCTGAACAGTTTCAGTTGAGGATAAGGGATGGACAGTCCAGGTCCACCAGCCTACAGAGGTGCCAGAAAATTAAGATGTTATTTTTTGTTTTTCTATTCATTGTAAAGGGATGAAAAGTTTCCTCTTAAGTTCAGTTATGCTGTTTTAATGATATGAAGGATTTAGTGGGGCAGACAGTTTGAAGTGGAAACTGAATTCAAGAATGTTGATGACTCCTACACTGGGCAAGTAGATTAGGGACCACACATGCAGGCTTGAAAACATTTAATTTTTAAAACCTGGTTATGTAAGGGGGCACAAAACAATGTAAAAGACTTGGGGCCACCCTCACAGCTGGCATAGATCAGTGCAGCACCATGGATTTCAGGGCAGCAACACCAATTTCTGCTGGTTGAGATCCTGGCCTTTAATCTGCCATCAATCTAATAAAATCGAGCTGCTCTAATTACCACCGTGTCAGTCAGAAATATGTTTGCCTGAAATGATAAAGCTGAGTTGGATCCTGGAGCCCACACAAGTCAGCAAACACTGTGCAAATCTGAGTTAAACCATTTGTTTGCCCACTTAAGGAGAGGTTGTCCACGGTCATGGTATGTGTGGAAAGACAGCGGGGGAGTGAGAGGAACAACTGAAACATATGGCCCAAGTGAGCTTTCTCTTTATTCCAATGCATCAGGATGAGACAAGCTGTTGAACCGATGAGAAACCTTCCTTAGATACCATATTTCAAGATTAAAACTGGGAGAAATTCAGTACCAGTGATCTCACGTCTATGTTTGACTAAAGGTGTAGAAAACCATTAAATTGAAAGCAGAGGAAAAAAGCCCCCAGGCCCAGCCTCCCCTAATCCATGATAGCTGCATCATTATGTAAAAGAAAGCAGCAATTTCCCCACCAATGTGTCCATAAATGGAAACCTTATCAATACCTCCAGATGCTCCCTGCCTTTATGACACTATTAAGTTTAATTGCACTGATATAATGGATTTGTGTGGAACAAGGTCTTTTCAGGATCGGGTTTGGGGAATGTGCAGGCACAGGAGAGGGGTCACATACACTGAGACGTGCTCTTCACTGCACCTTAACTTCATTTTGACCTCGTGTTTCTTGAAGGAAAATGTGGAATTGGCATTTTTGCAGTGTGTGTGACCTCTGGAAAGGTCAAGATTGAGAACTTTATTGCAGCTGCACTTGCTGCAACTTAACGCTCTTGCAGTGAGAGTTAATTTAGTTTTCAGTAAAGAACATTGGATTAGTATTTAACATGAACATAGGAGTTACAATTTTGATCTATAATCCTTGGGCTGCTTCTCCCCAAGTCAATGGAAAGAGAATTTTAGCTTTAGTTTCAGGATGAGCAGAGACCAACTTCCACTGGGTGTGAAAATCCCAATTTGTGGTGAATCCAGGGAGGATGTTGATGTCTGTTCTTGAAGTCCTGTATCAGCAAAGCCTTTCCACTCCCCCAGACCTAATGTTTGCAGGTTTTATCAGTTGTCTTAGCAGGATAAATTAATCTTGTCCATTCCCTTGTCATTAATTCCATTCATTCCATTCATCTTGTCATTAATTCAAAATATCTGCTTTATTTTATGAAATGCAGCCACTCACCGGTGTTGATGTATCAGTGAGATTTGACAGCATAAATACATTTAAAAAAAAGCAACACTATTCTTTTCTTGCCTCTCCCCCAGAAAACTCAGACACCTACAGGGTTTTCTTATTTCCAAACCAAGATACTGCCTCAGAGCCAGGAATGGAAAAGACACAGATTTTGTCATCTTATCATCTTTTTTTAGCTGCATGTGTAAATAAAGATACCAGCATGACAAGCAGTGACTAAGTGCAGCTCACTGTGAGTAACACCAAGAGGCTGTGCCCCAGCTTTGCCTCGGCAGGACCTTCTGAAATGTCCCCAGTGAAGGATGCAAAACCCATAAAAATTGTCATTGTTGCAGGGTTGGTATCCCAAGGCAGAGGCAGCAACCTCACTCAGTGCAAGGGAACAACAGTAGTGACTGGCTTTGTAGGACAGGCAGGGATTTAGGAGCACATCTTCCAGTGCCCCAAAGCTGCAGACGCTTGGCAAGATACAGGGATAGGGGTTTCTTTCTCCCAAATTCTTCTTTGGTTTAAGGTGGTTGGAACTGTTGCTGACATGACAATATCAAAGGAATTGCCCTTCATCTAATACAAAATAAAAGTGAATCTTTTTTATATTTTCTGTATTGAGGGTTTGTAATTTTGTATGTTAATCTTGGAGAGCTTTCGCCTGAGACAGCTTTTTCTCTGCATCATATATGTCATAGTTATGCTATATTACTTAAGTATTTTTGGGAATGGATGGAGTGCTAGCATTGGCTGACAGCTCTCAACAATCCCAGGGCCATCACCTGCACTTGTGTTCCTCCATCAGGTACTCTGCAGAGTGGTTTTATTGTTTTTCAAAGTTGCCTCTCTGAAGTGATAGTTGCTGTCAGAAATCTGTATCAGTCCTGGTTGAGACTATGTGGATAAATATCATGTATATATTTGTTTTTCCATTATTTTGAAAGATTCTTGAAAGTGTTTCTAGGAAGTGCATAGATCTCTGCTTTTCTTTCTCTGGGTGAAGTATTCCTTTTTATTACCATAAGAAAATCTTTACCTCTTCTCCATTACTGTGTCATTTAGTCATCATAGGCAGATGAGTTTATCTTCTGAAAAGTGCCTTTAAGATGTTAAAGTGGTAGCATTACAATTTAAAATCCTTCTGACACTGCCTGTTCCACTGGAGTACTAAATCTTGTCTTCAGTGTGAATGGAAATCAAATAAAGCTTTCACTTGCTTGACAATTGTTGCAAAATAGAAGAAAATGTTCAGGCTTTCATATAGTAATGACTGTGTCATCTCAGTGCAGTTCAAAGAGCAAACCCTTTTATGCACACAGACAACGTTTACTTTTGAGATCCATTGCTATTTCCTAGACTTTCCTGGCAAAAAAAATTAACAAAGGGTTTTGTAGTTACCATGCCATTTGCCACAGTGTCACTTAAATGATCTTGCTCATTCAAAAGAAAAGAAAACTACATTGTCAAAAAACCCCAAAATGTTGGGAGCTGATAGACCAGAAACAAACTGAGAAGCATGGAAGGTTGGGGTTTTTTTTTTGTCTTCTCTGCATGGTGATATAGCTGACATCTGCATAGTGCCATGTAGGAAGGAAGAAAGAAATGGTTTATCAGTAGTTCCATCTCCAAAGTACCAAAGAATGAAAAAAAAGAAAATTAAACCAGAGGAAGCAAGAGCTTCACAAAAGCAAAATTTCTCTCTTGCATCACAGGCTTGAAAACAGGAAAATGTCATGGTTGAAAGGCAGGCATCAGGGTTGAAAGTGTCATGTGTGCTTTTTCTTCAGGTAGACAAAAAGCTAATAAATCTGCATGCTCATTACTTCTGTAATATGCACTGATGGAAAGGGGATAATAATAATTCTTTACTCTTTATGGTTTTTTTTCTTCTGTAGTTTTTGAAATCTGGGTTTCCACAGGGTGTTGTGTATGTACAGGTAATCAATGCTGCAAACAGCCCAGGCCATGCTCTCTGGTAACAGAGTAACAACTGCCTGCTATGATTTGCCTTTTTAATTATCACTTTAATCATGGGTGCTCAGCATTTGTAATGGCAATTGATACAGTCATCAAGGCATAACGAGGAATCATTGAGTAGCATGAAATTCATCACATTTATTTAGCCTTTGTGACCCTTGGAGGAAAAAAAAAAAATCTGTTTTTTTTTAATGAATTATTGTATCCATGAGAGTTAAGGTAAAGCTGGATAAGAGGACATGACTTCTGACATGAGATGCAGTCTTGTCTCACCCTCTCTGCCAGGACAGAGCAAGCCTAGTCAGCCATGTAACGGGTATTTTATGGGGTACATGTGTGTGAACTGAAGGGACTTGATAAGAGTTTCCACCTTCTGTGTGCAATGGGAATAAATAGGGGCTGCTGAGCCTGCTCAGATTTTGGGACAAACTGACAATTTTCAAACCCAAAGGAAGGTCTCTGCCTTCTGCCTGTGCTTGTCATCCTTGTGAGGCTGAGCTTCTGCTTAATCTGCACACATTTTAATCATCCACATCCCACTCCCACCAACTGTGGGATCTGCCTGTACCTTTGAGCAGGACTTGTGGCAGCTGGCTGCATTCTCTCCATGGAGTCTGCAGTCAGTCCTGCAGGTTGGTTCTTCTGTTCCTGCCAATCCCACTTGTGTAAATCCAGACCAGACTGTGGTTAAAATGTGGTGTAGGGACCACTGACCTCTCAAGCTTCTGGTAGCAGATTCTGGGCTTCAGGTTCCAAAAAAATGAAAATATCTCTTTGGGAATTAATACAAGAGTCCTGATGAATCCATGTCTGTGTATTCTTTCCCATTTTTCCACTGCCTGGGTCAATTATCCCTATAGTTGCATGGTGTATTTGTTGTTACTTGTGTGGGGCAACCCATGACAATTTGTTTTCTAGACTTCAGGAAGGATATTGTTTTCCATCAAACCCATTTCAAGATCTCTTCATAGAGACAAAAAAATAAAATGAAGGGGTCAATTCCTACAGCAGTTATTTTGTAGAAGCTCTGTTGGATAAAACTGATTACTTACATGGCCAGTGAACTTGCATTGCTTGTTTGACTTGGGTTGCATTGTATGAACTGAAACAGAAACCACATCCAGGCTGCTTTGGAGTGGAAGAATTCTGCTATCAGTTCAATCTGTTTTCCTTGTTGTTGTTTCCATGTAATGAAAAGATAAATATGCAAACATATTTACTTCATTAATTTTAAACAGTGCCAGGAAAAAGGCTCTGTCTAGGGATTGGGGAAAAATATTGTGAAAATTAGCTCTACATATTTTGCTTTCAGTCAACTCTGTTAATTAGGATCAAAGTACTGCAATTTTTAAAAGTTCTCACTGTTCCTTCCCACACATTTTCATATTTCAAGAAGATGCAGTTAACTAAGTCTGAGACTGTCAGTGAAGCCCATGGGAATGAGGGTTCATGTACTAATAGCTGGGTACCAGCATCCCTGAGGCCTTTGAAAATGCCAGGATTAGCTGTGCAGGGAGGTCAGATGGGGTTGCCTGTCCCTTGGGTGGCCTCTGGGATGGAAATGGGGCAACTGCTTCCCCACCCATCCTCACTGCAGGGTGTTTGAGTGTGGTTTGATCTTCACTCTGGTAAGACAAGTGCTGTGAGGAAGCTGCTTTTACAGGTGTGAAACATCTCTTTTTTTGCATCAAAATGAGCAATTGGGTACTTGCGGGAGGAGGGGAAAAAAGGGGAAATAAATTGGGTTGGTACAAGGTACTGGTAGATTGTGGTTTACCAAATGAAGTCCTTAAGGTGATTGTCTGAAAAGGAAACTGGGACACAGAAAGGTGATGTCCAGTCTCCCAAACCGTCTGCAGGCCATGGTCACACCAGAGCCATCCCATATAGGAGGTGCCCATGCTGTTTCATGTGCCTTTCCTCTCAAGCATGAAGACATTCCAATTTTAAGCAAGCACATAGTTATAAAAGGATGTTGAGTCAGCGTAAAAATCGTGCTGAGATAAATAATTTACCTTTATTGGCACTGATAGCACTTAAAATTCTAAATACTATTTTTCCCTGTGTTTCAAGGGGGATTCATGACAATAATTTATGTTGCTGTGTTGCTTTTTCTCAGTTCAGTTGCAAGGCTTTTTAGTTTTGTGCTTTGATATATATTTTACTTTCCAGTTGTTGTGCATTGAAATATCACAGCATTTGCCTTTAAAACATTGTGTGAACTGCTCTGGGTTCACTGCTGGATCTCCAGCACTGGCCTGTTAAGAGTTTCAATGTTTAAATGCAAATGGTGTGTAGCTGTTTATAAATCTGACAAGCACCTATACAATGGGCATAGATCTGCCCTAATTTAATCACACTAGAAAAGTGGCAGGAGGTTTATTTTGCCCCCTCTGCAGAAGTGTCAGCCCTCCTCCCCCTGCTGAGAAGCCCTTGGCACTTTGCTGGTCCATTCTCAGCGAGAGCAGCCTTGCCTTGTGATTCCCAAGGGCTGGCTGAGTAATGGCACACATCAAACACATGTTTTCCCAAGCCAGTGACTGACAGCAGCACATCAGGATGGGTCATGGCTCAGGGATTGCTGCTGCTTAGCTCCAGGTGCCTTGGAGCAGGAATCAGCCTCATTATTCTTTGCTACTACAGCATCTTCCTGAGAGTGGCCCTGGTCTGCAGCCTGGCTTTAAAACAAATCCTGCTGCAGGCTCTCACTGCTCTTGACTCCCTTCCTTGGCTGGGAAATGCAAGGGGCTGCACCTCACCAGAGGAGGGACAGGCTGGCCAGAATGGCCTTCTGCAATCCAGGCCATGCAAATTCTGCCTTTGGTGCCAGGAATTGTCTTCTTTTGCATCTCTTGAAACTTCAATTTGTTTGAACCCATCACGTGTTCCACCTCCCAAATGGGTGGCAGTATTGTCCCCTGCCTTTCCTGGGACTCTTGCTGGTGATCTAATCTGGCTGGACATGCGTAGCAGCCACCAGCCTTCCCTTGGTCTTGCTTCTCACAGCCATCCTGGCTGTAGCTGCTGGTACAAAGCACTGTTGTGTCTTGGTTTTTTTGCAGAGGGGGGCGTGGAGTGTCTAGTGGCTGGACAGGGAGATGATTTTCTTGCAAAGTGCTCAGCTATTCAGTTAACTTTTAAGTAAAATTCAAAATCAGTCCATTTCTGTCGTTGGGTGCAGTCTAATGGGAGGCTGGCGTGTGGCATTAATCCTGGCAGACTTGTGCAGTGAGGCTGGGATGCATTTGTATGCAGGCAGAGGATTTCTAGGTGCAGGAGGAGATTGGAGGCTGATTCCAGATGCATTATAAGCAGCAGGCCATGTGTGCCTGCCTCCATCCCCATCCCACCCCTGCATTCTCCTGGGTGGTGAGCACAGCCAGGGCTCCCCAGCACAGACAGCCCCAGCTGTGGGAGCCACAGGTCCAAATCCCAGCCTTGTTTGGCTGCTTAATTCTCAGAAAATAACCTCCCTTCCTCTGTGTCCCTTTGTGCTTGTCTTTTTTAAACAAGTAGGAATGCTGCTGTTTGGTTCTTGTATATTGAATTCCCGACCCTGTGCTCTATTTAAGGGCTGACTATTACTTGTTATTTCACCAAAGTGCAAACAAAAAGAATGAGCTCTATTTAGTCCTTGATGTTTGGTAGGAGAACTGGGGGAAATTACCTTTAGGTTGAAGCAATAAAAGAAAGAATAAACATATATTGCATTTTCTATCTAATAAAAATTAGATATGTGGTTTCCAATCCTCAGCTTGATCTCCCTTGCATTCCAATTAATAAGAATAGCTTCTATCACAGAATATTAATTTAAGGCAGAGTTAAAAGAACCAGTTTCAGGCAGGTCATCTGTCTGTCTGCAGTAGCATGGGGTGGGTGGTACCCCTGTGCTCTCTGAGCAGCTCAGGTGTGCTGAGCTGCAGTGGGCAGTGGCTGGGGGGCAAAATGGGCAATGGCCGGTGGGGCTGGGGGGCATGGGAGTCCCCAAATCTGTGGCAGGGAGAGGGGACAGAGCAGAGGGGCTGGCAGCTGAGGTGGGCAGGTTTGGGTGGGCCACAGGGCACACAGGAGCTGCAGAACCTCAGAGCTGCTGGCAGGACGTGTCCTGTGGCTCCAGTGTGCCATTTGTACACACATCTCAGGTTTGCAAAGTTCAGTCCTTGGCAGAGACATGCAGAAAGCCTGGGGACATTGGATCCTGAACCTGTGCTGGAAACCCTGCATTTTGAGTGGGCTTCATGAACAAGGTGTGGAGTTGTAGCCATCAGCTGGAAACAAGGAATTGAGGAGGGGGACAGTGAAAAGAGCTCCCTAAGGGGTCTGTGCTCAAGGGAATGCCCTCACTCATGTACAAAGGGTCTCAAAAAGCTGCTGAGGAGCTGCTGAGGAGGAGAGATTCTCCCTGGCTGAGGAAATTCATGGGGCTTTCAGCAGTGCAGCTTGGAGGCTGCAGTGTTTGTGGGAAGAGGGCTGGCTCTCACCTGGCAAGAGTGAGCCAAACTCCCACTGCTTGTGGTCATGTAGGGCTGAAAGGGCAGAATATGCTGCAATGGATCACAAGGATTGCAAGCTGCTCTATTATTATTACTATTACTATTATTGTTATTGCATAATAATAATAATAGTAGTAGTAGTAGTAGTTGTAGTTTATGTTGTTCATTGAGGCCTGTGCAGATGAGTAGTTTGCTGCAGGTGTCCTCGACTTACAAGAAGCATCCTGCCAGTCTAAAATGAGTGGGTTTGTGGAGCTGGTCTGACTGGGCAGCTCACCTGGGCAGATTGGAGGCCGTGATCTGAATTGTGCTGGTTTGGGTTTAAGTCTAGTCCACTACAGTGCATCTTTGCAGTTAAAATTAATAGCTGAAAATGGAATAAATTGCATCAAGTGGGTCCTTGGATGTCAATCAGCTGCATGTCTGAGTCTGGCTCATGTTAGCAGTGTATCAGGAGGGAGGTGGCTTTCCCATGGATCCGTGGATGGAAGAGCTTCTAGTGTGTGACAAAGTGAGTTGTGGCTGCCACTTTCTAAATGCTGGTTTTATTCTTCTGTTTATTTATTTTTAAAGAAGACAGGAAGGTGGGGGAGGATTGAGGACAGCTTTGTATTCTTCCTGTATTTGTCAGCTCCTGTCTTTCTGAAAATGTCAGATTTCAATTTTACTGTCTCAGTATTGCAGAAAAAAAATTATCCCTGATCATTTTGTCTCCTTGTTTCCCCTGGAGTTTGTATCACCCAGTTTTTGTTTCAAATCATCCTTTAGGCCAGAAAAGAAATATCAAGGCCCAGAATTGCAGCTGTGGTAAATCTGCACAGCTCCCTCAGTGGGGAGCAGCCAGGTACTGGGCTGTTACTGGGACTGGTGCATGCATCCATATCCACCAGGCCACGAATCCAGACATAATTTTCCAGTCCTAGAACACTGCATCAATGCTAGGAAGTGATGTAAGGCACAGGAAAGCACAAACCTCCCTCCACTGCAGGCATTTGTAGTTGTTCCCCTGGGGTCTCGAGGGCTCCAGGGAATGGTTTCTTGGCTCTGTGCTTCTTTGCTCTCATACTCCCCTGAACATTTGCAGTGTTTCCACCTTCTCCTGTCCAAAATCAGCAGTGCTGTGCTTAGCACTCAGCTTTTTCAAAGTAACAGTCGAGTTGCTTATGATCCATCCCCTTCTGGTCCATCTCAGCCCAGATGCTTTTCCCCCACACTTGCACAAACCTGTGTGGCTCCCTCCTCCCTCCCTGAACCTCAATGGCATCACTTTACACACAAGTATCAATTTCTGCATTGCTGGTGTCAGTTTTCCTCATGTTAAAGAAATGTTAAGCACCATTAACATAATCATACATGTCACTGGCACTGAACATACCTTCAGAGGTGCCTCAGTGAGTGCAATGTGAGCTGCCCTCCAGCTATGCAGAACAAAAGGTGGTGTGTTAACAATATTAATGGCTGCACAAACCAGTGCAGATGAAATCAGGCTTGCTTTTAATCAGTCTTCAGGGGTTTCATGTGCTGAGGCTATTTGTTTATAGTGGAGGCCAGGTTGTGCCAGAATCTATTAAGCACGGGGAAAATGATCAGTCCATTTTTTTTTGCTCATTCCTAATGTGAGAAAAGGAGACACTCCAAGGCAGGGAAACAACCTGAAATGACACTTTGCAGAGCATCTCTTGGTCTGAGTGAGGCTGGGATAGAGTGATAAACACCGTGACAAATCTGTAAAAGATCCTTTTAACATCAGTGATTCTACTTACATCCATAAGCATCAAAGCTGAATGGATTCTCTGGGGGAGTCCTCAACCTCTTCAGGGGGCTCTGTCTGGCAAGGGGAAGAAAGGGATTGTCACGTACAGATAAATGCAGCATCTCATCTTTGCTTGTGGTTGGTATATTGGTAAAATATAAGTCATTCACCACTTACCTGGGTGAAACACTTCTGTGATTCAATACAAAAAGCACTGTTTCCTTTAATAGAAAGTTAAATTCATTAGGAGGGTTGTTTTCTTTCTGTTCTGTGAATATTTGAAGTGTCATTTCCTATATATCAACTCTTAACTGTGATACTTTTATGGCATGGGGGATGCATTTTAAACATTATTTTTATTATACAAATCCACAGAGAAGTTTAAAAATGAGAAGTTTATTATGGTAACACTGTAAGATTTTTCATGTTTCTGCTTTTGCAAAGCAAACAAAAATTCATAGTGGAATGTGTACCAGAGTCTAAGTCAAAGTTTCATATTGATATTTTTCAAAACTAGACATTTTCAATATATATATTCAGTATACTTCCATTTTTCTGTTTAAAAATATTGTTCAGATAAGCTACAATATGTGCTTCCAGACATTGTATGTAAGAGCAAGAAGGAATATCAGAACAGTGCGGGTTGGGTTTTGTTTTGTTTGTTGCTTGGGGTTTTTTAAGCTGATAATAGTTCTGCAATTTTATCTGCCTGCGCTCAGTACCAGAGGAACTAATTGAAATTTTAGGCCTGGCATTATACAGTGCAGATTAAATATCTGTTCCTAAAATCAATGACCATGAAGAAAACTCAGTGCATAATAATGCACATAGTTGATTACAGTTTGCAGACAACAGTGAATGTTGCTGTTTAGAATTGTGCCCTCTTCATGTACCTTTGTGTAGTACTCTGAAAAAAGCCAGATTTGCTCTCCAAGGACACACACCCTTGTGTTCCTTGCTTAGCAGGAACAGATGTCAAGGGCCAGCTTACAGGTGAAGCAAGGACCTGAGATCTTTTGACCTTTGTACTACATTGATCAGGCTTTTATGGTATTCCTTCCCCTCCTGTCTGCCTGAAATATATAAACATAGCAAAGTAAGTGTCAAATTAGAGTCTGAGAGAAGTTGGAAACCACCCAGTTGTGCTTCCAGCCAACTTCAAAGAGTGAGATTGTTTTTTTTCTTCCTTCTGCAACACAGAATCTTGTGGATATGGGCTCCAACTGTTTCTCTGAAGTTAAGTTTTTAGGCTGCTTTAAGATTGCCTCTGTGCTTTTCTCCCCCCTTTGTTTCTTTCCACGGGGTCTTGGGCAGCTCCAGGACTACCCGGTGATCATTAGCATTTCAGCAGGAGACAATGGATGGAGAGGCACATATGTCACCTGTTCTGCAGTGACACTGCAGCCATCCCTGCTCTGCAGGGTGCTTCAGGGATGGTGAGCATCAGGGGGCTGAGATTCCTGGAGAGAAAGATCTGGGGATTTTTTTTAAGAGCTAAATTGCATTCCCTTAACAAGTGATCAAATATGCAGGAAGAAAAGTGTCTTATAAATGTCTTTATCCTGCTAAAAATTATTTTTTTAAGAAATACTAAGTTAAATCCTAGCAATACACTAAGATGTCATTCAGAAATCAAATGTGACAGCAAAGAATGGACTTCACCTATTCAAGGTGATGAATTGAACTTTTATTTTCCTAATGTTCCACATCCTACTGCATTTAAGGACAATGACAAACCCCTATTGACTACAAGAGGAAATTGTTTGGCTTTTATCAGGGCTAAATTCTAATTAAGCCTGAAAAAATAGGTCTTCAGCCAACTGTACTTTACCATGCCAGTATCACATCTGGCCCACATATCTTTACATTGCGCATATTCAATCTCCTGCTGCTGCTGGAATTTTCACGGCCTTTGTCCCGTGCTATGGGCACCTGGAGCTGCTCTGAGATGCTGAGCAGTGGATCTTGCTGAAAAGGTGTGGAAAGGTGAGGATGTTCACACTCTGTAGAGGTGACAGTTGGTCATGAGGGGGGCTGCAGCATCCTTCACCTTTCTCACACTTTGATTCTGCTCATATGTGGGAAGTCCTTCCTTTCCACATTTTTACTCCTTGGGACTAAAGCTGTCCCCCACCACCCTTGGGTGGATGTTCCCCACCTTTCCCAGAGCGTGAGCAGCAGCTGTAGCTGTGGTGGCAGCATGGACTGCCCTTCCCTGCCTGGTGGATCACACTTCCCTGTGGGATCAGGGACAGTGACGTGCTGAGCTTATTAAATGCTCTGTAATGCTGTTTAAAATAGGTTAGAAACTGTTGTAAAATAGCTGATAGATCGTTAAGCATGTACTGTTAGTTTGGTTGTTATACTGTAAAAGGGGTTAAAAGGGTAGTTATAAGAAATAGGGTACTCAAGGTACCATAATGCACCTAAGTAAAGTGCACCATGAGCCAGCCTAGACAGAACTGCAGTGGCCCAATCAAGGCCTAAAACCTTCATGCAAATGAAGTATCCAAACAGAAACCAATCCAAAGGGACAAAAAACAGGATTAAAAGGGGCTTGTGACCCACTGAAGTCATGCCCCTCCATCTGGGACATCGGGGACATCTCTGCAGGCATTGCAGCATCCTCGACAGGAATGCTCCTGCTCAGCCCCCTTGCTTCAGGCCTGCCTTTTTTTTTTTTTTTTTTATAATAAAAGCTGAAATCACTTCAGTACTGGGAGCCTGCTCCCGTTTTTATCACTGCAGTCCTGAAGTGACTTCAATCCCGCCTCCTGCTTCCTCTCACCTTTCAGGCAAGAGAGGTAATGAGTGAGCAGAGATGAGCAGAGGGGCAGTACCAAACCTTCGTGTTCAGACAGGGGCAAATTAAAGATAACAATGCATTGCTGAGGCTGGAAATTGCAGGCAGGCAGAAGAACAGTGTTACCTTTCTCCATTGTCAAAGACATTGCTTGCTCCCTGCTCACCCAGCTCATGGGGTTTTGGATTCAGTTCTTCCCCTGACTTTGAAATTAATTTATAACCCATTCCAAGAGTTTTCCTTTGTTGAGATGTTTCTTACTTCCTACAGTCAAATTTGGATGGTGGCCCTGAGTAAAGTATCATTTGCTTTTGGGTATTGCCAGCCTCTCAACATTAGAAAGGTGGGAATAGCACAGGAAGCATGAGGTTTGTTTCTTTGTTATTCTTTTTCCTTCCTCAGCCTTTTATTGTCTTTTCTCTTTTCTTAAGCCTCTGAGGAATTTCGGGAGTAAGTTCAAACTTCTCCTTCAGAGCCATAAAGTTCCTTTCCCATTTCAGAAAAGGAAGGAGAATTTATGGAGTTTTGTGGTTGGTGTGTGACGGCTGGAGGAGCCAGTGCTGTGATGCCATGGTGGGTTTCTATTCACGGCCTGGATGATCCTGCTTCTAGTCCAGCATCAAACACCTGAGCAGTGCTCACCTCTGGCTCATATGGGTGGGGTACAGGAGCTTTCCAAAGCTGAACTGGTTCAATCCGCTTCAAACCACTCCAAACTGGTTCAAACCAGTCCAAACCAGTTCAAAATAGTCCAGACCTGCCCAAACTGGTCTGGACCGGTCCCCACAGTTGAAACCAGTTTAAACTGGTCAAAACTGGTTTGAAACTGTTCAAACTGGTCAGAAGTAGTCGGAACCGGCCGGAATCTGTTCAAACCAGTCTAAACCGGTCAAAACTGGTCAGAACCATTTCAAACCAGTCTAAACTGGTCCAGACCGGTCAGGACTGGTTTGGACAGCTTTAAAACAGTTTGCACTGGTTCGAACTGGTAGGAAAGCCAACCCTATCCTGGGCTGCCCAAGATGTGGTCAGCAGGTGAACAGAGGGGGCTCTTCCCCTGTCATCCCCTATGGTGAGATCCCAGCTGGAGTCCTGTGTGCAGCTCTGAAGATTTTTACTGGGGCCTTTGAAACCTCGAGAGGGGAGATTTCACTTGGATATTTGACACCATTTTTTGTGATGAACGTGATGAGTCACTGGCACAGGTGTCCCAGGGAAGCTGTGGTTGACCCATCCCTCAATGTGTTCAAGGCCAGGCTGGATGAGGTTTTGAGCAACCTGGACTAGTGGAAAATCTCCTGCTCGTTGCACAACTAGATAGTGTTTCAGACCTCTCCCAGCCAAAATCATTCTGTGATTTTGTGATTCTAGGATGTGCAAATTCAGCAATGCAGTCAACCTTGCTGTGGTTTCAGGTCCCAGTCTCTCAGTTTCATGTTCCTCATTTTACATCTACAATACCTCTGTTTACAGCAACACTTGAAAATTTTGAATATCAGCACAATGAGTCTGTATGGCTCCCAAGTATCAGCAAAATCCTGTGCTTTGCAGGGCTGACTGAGGAGGAAATCTACCCTATCCTACTGTGTAGGGCTGTGTGGACAGAAGTCTCTGCTTTCCAAATGCTGACACGAAGTAGGCAGCCATCAGGGATCAGCCAGATTGTTTGGAGAACTCTTCCAATTAACTGTGTTACTTCGCAAAGAGAGTTTAGATAACCAAGAGAAGCTGCATTTTATAGGATATATATATATGTGTGAGTTTATTTATAGCTCCATATGCATATTGCTTCCTGTGTTGGAGGGGACAAAGAAGGACACTGTTAGTCCTAAAGATTTATTGGAGTGCAGAAAAGGGCTTAATTCTTCTTTACTTTGTGCAGTTACAGAAAAACTGAATGACTTTCATAAATGTTTCTTCTTCATTTTTGACCCTATGGGTCCCACCCATGAGTGTATTTAAGGGGAAGATGCCTCCAGCATGCTGTGTCTGACACCTTTACTCCCCACTCCCAAGGATGGCACAGTGGGTGCTTTATTTCAGATTGTGTGTGTGTGTGTGGCTATTCCTGTATGAATGTCTCAAAATGGTTTATAGTGGGGAAAGGAGGAGAAACAAAGGGCTTATCGCATTTTCTTCTTTAAAACAACAAAATGGAAATCAGTGGCTTTGTACTGATCAAGGATGCACTAACCGTGGTCAGCCTCACTCTCCAAGAACGTATCAGGCTCTATCCAGGATCTCTGTCTGATGCTTTGTGCTTATTAGAAGTCTGAATGGCACTTCATTTTGGAGTGACACTTCATTTTCCCAGCTGAGTCGATTAGGAAGATATCACCCATCCTCAAATCTTTGCGTTCAGTTTTAATTTTTTCCCCCTCCTTGCTTGGGAAGGGGACAATAAAGGAAGGGGTGGGGGGCAAAGGAAAGGGGAGAGGGAAGGAAAAAGAAAGCTTTTCCCTTTAAAGTGAAGCCTTTCTGGGGCTTAGCCTTTTTCCCCAGGCTGGGGGGAAGCGAGAGGTCCGGTGAGATGATTGTCAGGATCATGTGGTGCGTGCGGTGGGTGCTGCGAGGGAGAGCCGTGTTTATCCAGGGCCATGTGGAGGTGGGCGGGTGCCTACCCGGGGACAGGGGACAGGAGAAGCTGGGCTCCTGCAGCAGCCACGCTGTGAATAGCCCACATTGACTGAACTGTCTAACCGGACTAATTTGCTGTGCCTGTGGGCTTGATAAAAGAAGCAGCTGCTGGAAAGGGCTCGCTCAGATGCATGTAGATGAGGCTGTGGACTGCCAGAAGGATCCAAGCAGATTTTTTTCCGCTCTTCCTTGCTGCATTTCTGCTAGGATCCCTCTACCTCCGGCTCCCGTGAAGTTGCATTGATCAGGTAAACTATTTTAGCTTTGGGGCTGGCTGGCCAGCGTGCCAGCCCCGGGATGGAGAGCGGGATGAACGGGCTGTGCTGCAGGAACAGCTCCCTTTGGAGCAGACACACATTTTCACTGCTCCCTGCAAGCTGGCAGTCGGGGAGGCTTTGAAAATTGTGCAGCCATGTTACACAGCCACAATTATTTGCCTTTCTCTCCCCCTCTCGTCCCCGTTTAATTTTGCTGTGAATAAGGCTAAGTCTGGTGTTTCTCGTTTGCATCTGTCGATGCACCAGCCAGCCATGTTTTTCATATGATTATGTGCTGTGCGGGTCTTGCTGGGAACGCAAAGATGTTCGCTGTCCTTTCGGAGTCAAGCCCTTTACGTCTCCTCCTGGGGGGAGGGAAAAAGAAAAAAAAGGGAAATATCTGTAGCATGCTGCATGGATTCTGTGAGCGCTGGGGACGCGGGTTAGAGGGCTCGTTTGGAAGCAGGGGGAAGATGAGAGCTGAAGGCTCCCTACATCCCCTCACCCACCAAATTAATTCTTTGTATTAAAATAGGTGTTGTCCTATATCATCTCCCTCCCCGCAATCCCTACCCCCTCCCGCATTTGCATCTATTTTTAAGTGTTGATTAAATAAAGCTATGGCTCAGCTGGAGAAAATGAAGAAGGAGAAGGATGAAAAGGATGGCCTTTTGTGTGGAGATCTTTTGTGCGGCTCACCCGCCCCCCTCCAGCTTCCCGGGGTAGTACCAGCAGCCTTTGGTTTAACTGGCTGCTGCCTGCAAAAACAGCTTGGCAGAATTTGGGGAAGGGGCACAGATCTGGGGGGTAGGGGGAGCTGCCGTGTGTCTGCTCGCAGCGTGAGAGAGATGTTAAACGGGATTGAGAATCTGCAGACTGGAAAATGCTGCACAATTTAACGGGAAGGGTATTACCTGCAGGGATTAACCCTATTTACCCACAGTCTCTTCTCTTTCTGCTTTTCTGCCCCTCGCACTCGCTGTGTAAGAGCTCTTGCGTTTCTGCACAGAGAGCCTGGGTGCTCTGGAGCACAGGGGTGATTTTACCTGCCATGTTTGAGAAATGCCCTGTAAATGCCTTAAAACCCGAGTGTTCCATTTCTCCTCGAAGGAAGTGTTAGAAGGTGTTGTCTCTCCCTGCAAGACGTGTCAATCAGCAGGGTGCACCTTACGAACTTTTATGAATGAGTATGGAATTCACTCACTGTAGATATTTCCCCACTTTTCCCCACTTCAAGTGCTTCCACCCCAAATGTATCTATGTGAGGTCCTGCTGTAAGTGTTGCCACTGTTGGGGTCACAGCTGGTTTGCTGTGGTGGCATCGGTGGCTCCTGTGTTGTGGCAGGTCTCTGAGAGAGCCCTGGCATTCCCTTCTGCTCGAGGCAGTGCTGTTTTATCTCCACAAATACATCCAGGTCAAGATCCTGGTTAAATGGGGGTGATTTTAAGCTGTTTGTCACCTGCACTGGAGGGTGGAGCATCTCTTATTTTAACCTTAATTTCAGGCTCTGCTGTTTTAAAGATGTGGGGGAGCACAGCACATTGGGCACTCTGACCCACTGGAGACCGGAGCATTCAGTTCAGGGATGCTTGTGCTGCTCTGCTTTCCTTCTTCTGTGCACACTCACACCTGAATACAAAAATTTGGCTTCACAGCCTGATTGCTGTTGGGTCTCACAGCCAGAACCGAGCAGGTTGTAGATTGCAATGTGCCAAAATGGGCTGTATCTAAACCCTGATTTTCTCTGTCTCATTGTACAAACCAGAATGAGCCTTGCAGTGGGGTAGCTTTGGATGCACGTCATTCATTCCTGAGGGAATATGGGGGTGTCATTGTGCAAACATCTTCCAGGGTTTCAGAGAGAGTGCAGTGGGTCCAGGCCATTCCTGGAGGGGATCTAACCCCTAACCCAGCAGCCTGAGCTTTGTTGTTCAGGATGTCAGTGCTTGATTAATCCCTTCTCTTGTGGGATATGGGCTGAGCAGAGATTGGCTATTGTCAATGTGAATTATGGAGTGGATGAGCATGTCATCTGTTGCTTTTAGAGGTATGCACTCTGAAATACTCATGCAGGCAGTAGAAGCAATCTGAAAGAATCTGAGAGAAGGAAAACAGTAAAAATTGTGGAACTTCAGGTTGCCTATGGGCTGTCTCACCAGAGGGGGATGCTTTGTAGGGATTCAGATGCCTCTGCTAGGTGAACCATATGAAAACATAATTGACTCAGTTATCAGTAGGGTTAAAAAAATTCAACCATCAAATTAAAAGCAACAGCAGCAACATATCATTGCATAGAAAGACAGTTTTAATTTTCCAATTTCTGGGTAAATTTCCAGCTATGATTTTTATCTGCTTTTTGTTTGCCTTTGTTTTTCTCCCAGATGTAAACAGGTGAACATAGAAATGAAACAATGAGATGAACTGCACATAGAATATTGGAAACTAAAATTGTAAAATACAAAATTATTAAAAATGAGGGAAAAAAAAAATCTCAATTCTGCTGTCATCTGCCTTGCAGGCATAATTAAAGCTAGGACCAGTTTTCAGGCAGAGCAGTGATTTTCAGCTTGGTGGTGTCATTTTTAAGCCCTCACTGGTTTCCTAGCCAGTGACTGTGTCTAGATGGATACATGATTGGAAAGCCAGTTTGCAAAATGAGGTGCTGTGCTTCCGCTGTCCCTTCACAGCGTATTTGAAATACTGCTCTTCATGTGTCTTCTGGCATTTTGTAGGATGGTGAGGTTATCATACCGTTTTCTTGGGTTTCAATTAAAAAAAAAAAAAGGAAAGAAAGAGCTTTTCAAGAATTTGGATAGTAATAAGTAGATAAAAAAACAAACAAACCCTCCATGCGACTACCTAAAAGAGTTTCACCCATGATGTTGATCTGCTGTATAGGTTGTCACTCTGCTTAAATTCCACAGCAGAACTGTGACACCATCTGTTCCCTTTCACTGTGTGCAAAAAATGGTTTCCTTTCATTAGCATTAAGCTGCATAAAGAGACTGGAGATCTAGAAATATCCCAGTCTTTCCCTGACACATACCTTCTTATGACAGAGTTCATCGCAAACATCACTCCTATTCCTAAGAGAATGGGAGGGTTTTAATTATATTTTATTAAAGATCTTTGAATAGCAGGGAAATAAAATAAAAAATCACCCCATCCATATACTGCAATGAAACCAGAAAGCTTTCTGAGATGTGTTAAGATGATGTTGATTCATAACAGCTGTCTTTACTATTGCATGCCCTGAAGGCAGTAGGGCTGCTGTCTGCCAGTGTTGGTGGTATCTGGACTGCTTTGGGGCCTCTGGGATGCAGTGATTTGCTGAGTGTGGGTCAAACCCCACTGTGCCCATCCTCAGAATGTGACATTTTATCTTACAGTAGTTCACTTTCCACTAAAAATTCAGATCAGAGACCTCTGCAAAGTCTTAGTAAGGTTCTCAGATGTAGAATTGTTCTGGAAGTTATGCATTTTGCTTTCATTGTCTCTTTTCATTGGCCACACTGTGTTTTAATGTTATTTTAATGCCAGTGCAGTGACCTGTTGGTGATGACACAGAGATGTGAATTCAGCACTGCCCTGTTGCAGGCTCATCCTCTGGCTACCAGGATAACCTGGTAGATAAATGCTAGGCAGAAGAAATCAGCATCATTGTTCTCTGAAATGCTATCTATATGTAAATCTGTGGTGCCATTTAGTCCCCTTTAAAAGTTGCAAAGCACTTCAGTTCCTGTTTAGTGGCTGCTCCCTGTGAATTACATGAAGCAGTGAGAGAGGTCAGCCAGTGCTGTCCTGTGGGAATGAAACCTCTTTTTGTTGTCGTTCAGCTAAGCTGTTGCAAATAACATTGGAGATGCAGGGAACACAGAGCAAAACAAGGCACCAGCATTGCACTGCATACCCAGTGGATCTCAGCATCAAATATTTACCAGGCACTGCAGATCTCGGTTGTCATCTCCTCGTGTGGAGCAAGGCACAGAGCCCCACTCTGCCCCTTCCTCCCAAAGGTCCCAGAATGAAAATATTTGCTAGCTGTGATTAATAGAGACACCTGACTGAGCCTTTGTCAGGGAGGAGCCTCTCAGCATTTTGGATCAGGTTTAAGGATCAGACTTCAGAGCTTGGTAAGGACAAGCCTAAGCTGGAGGGAGTGCAACATACTTGGTTTAAGCTTATCCCAACTGGTTAAATTCAGTTCCCTCAGATGTGACAGGGAGCCAAATTTTGTAATGACTTTTGTCATTTTTGAGTCATGTTCGTTATGACTTAAAAATGGTTTTGCCCAATTATCTTTTATTGATTCCTATGTAATTTAAGCCCCATTATTTCCTCTCAGTTCTCTTTTTCAGTGGAGAAAAGAGCACTGTTGCTCAGGTGCATTTTGAAACTTCAGTTCTGGTGACATCTTCCATTCCAACCCAATTTAACACCACCCCAGCTCTTTCTCCTCAAGTTGGCAGACTGAGGTGAATGGGCTGTCAAGGTGTAGGAACTTTGCTTGTCATGCAGTCACAGGGAAAGGCTTCTAAAAGAGGGTAGACTCTTGGATTTGGTATTGTCTGAGCAGCTGGTAATTTCCTCTTCACCCATCTAGTGAGGGCCTGCTAGTCCTGGTCAAAAAACCAGCATGTCCTCAATATAAAATCTGGTTTGGTTTGTGAGTTTGTGCCTTTTAAAGAGACCTAGGTCTGTGGGATGCTGTTGTGCATGACCTGTCTGCTTACAGATGGGGCTGGCATGAGCTCTTCTCCACCAGGGCCTTCTCTCCACCTAAGCAGCAATTTGCATTAAATGTGTCAGAGCTGAATAAGTTTTAAATTTTTCTCCTGTTGCAAAAGAAAAGGTCTGATTTTTACTACTCACATTAATTAGAGAGAATTTGACTACAGCAATACCATGACAATGGTAAAAGAAAGGCAGGTCTTTGTAACTGACTACACTGTGAAAGTCCTGGGAGCAAAATTAATCCTGTGCAAAGCAGTTCTGATTTGGGGAAACCCCCAGGAGTGTCTCCTCTGAATTCTTGCCCAAATCACATTGCTTCAAGTCACAGTTCTTAAGATGGCCTACAAAAATATGGAATCTAATTTGGGGCAGCAATTTGTAATCCAGTGTATAAGGGGCTGATTTGAGATAGAGATGGAGGAGAGAGGATGTGTGATTTCAAAATGCTGTGCTGCAGGTTTTGCTCATCATGACAAGGAGTTAACACCTGTCCTCCAGCAGCCTGTCCTGGCACAGAATTGCCCCTGTGGAGTCCTGAGGGCAGCTGAGCATTCTGGCCAAGTGTGGGAGTGAGCTGCATCCTGCCCTGCCAGGGATGGGTGGTACCCAGGATCCAGTCCAGCCAGTGGGAGAAAAATGGTGTTCAATAGAAGGAGGCTTAAAAAGGAGTAAAGCCATAATGCTGAAATGTACTGAAAATTGCTCAAATATGCTCTGAAAAGAATCAGATCTTCCCCTCAGTGTGTGTTGCTGCATCTTGCAGATGTATTGAAAATCTGTGTTAGAGCTGTGAGCAATTAACACATTTCCTGAGGACACATGGAGAGAAACTAAACTTGCATGTGATCTAGCACAGTTCTGCCTTTATAGGTCTTGGCTTTACCTGTGATTTAAAGTGGCCTTACTGACACACAGCCACAGTCAAGGGGTGCTGCTCTGGCTGTGTGGAGAGGGCTCATGGTGCCACTGCAGGCTGCTTACACCCCTGGTTGGAGCAGTTTCCTGGGATTGCAGGAGTCTTCCCATTGCAATGGATGCAGGCTTTGACCCAAATCCAGACTGGCAGTTTTCACCTGGAAAAGGGTGGTTTGGTTTCTCTTCATGGAGATGCCTTCAGAAAAAAACATAGGTAATGAATACAGTTGTATGAGAAACAATTTTCTTTCCTACTAAGTATCTTAAGGAGCAAGAACATTTTTATAAGTTCAAGACCTATTTTTGTTGAGCAAAAATGAGACAAAAATTAAAAATAACCCTCACTGCAGCCAAAACACCTGTGGGGAAGATTATGGAGGAGGATTATGGCCTTTAATAAACTGGATTTGTGCTACCACCCTGCTCCTGGAGCATGGAAAGCACATCCAGTTTGTGCACTACTCCGTGGAAACAGGTGCATACTGAAAGGAAAATCACTGGGTGAACATCTGCACGAAGGGAAAACAGCAGGTAAGAGGATTTCTTGGAGAAGAGGAAAGGGTTGAGATGAAAAGCAATAGAGCAACTTTTCTGATCTGGAGAATGCTTTTCAGGTAGTGTGGAATGGAGAAGGAGTAAAGATAGTGGATTTTTTGGAAGAAGGTTGCCAGTCTCAAGTTTCAGAGATTTGAGATGAAAATTATGTGATCTGAACATATCAGTGACTTTTCTCTGCAATTAGAGTTCCTGATAACTCTTGGATGCTGTGCATGTGCTAAGACCTCATTCAAAACATTCAAACATAGATTTTAGTACTGTGCTGGAGTGGGGCCACCATGATAAATAAAAATGTTAATGATTTTCCAGGCTCATACTTAAAATTCAGTGGTGGAAGTTTGCAAACGGATTGTGCAGATTGCCAAATTAGGTCCAATTACTCAAATTTAGATGAGCTTAGCATAAAACATACAAATGTGTTCAATGCAGTATTCTGCTTAGGTCTGTGATTTCATTTCACCAGGCTTATATTTGCATGAGTTCATTAAAATTGGTTCCATTTCTTTTTTCCCTTAGCATCGCTTTGAAAAAGTGGTATTTAAGCTGGGGAAAAATAGTAAAGAACAGACTTGTAATTATAAAATGAAGCTAACTGGAGTCATGCAGCACTGCTGTGGTTCATTCTGTCAAAAAGGGAACTGGAGAGCTCATTACTGAGCCCAGAGTTCAAACTGACCACTCTTTATTGAAGGTTCCTGGTGTATAAGTCAATTAATTGCAACCTTCTACTCCATGGTTACCCAGTCTCTGCAAAAAAAAAAATTCCACTTCAGCAGGACTGCTCTTGGTTTGTATTCTCATTAATATTTATTTTTCTTATTAAAAATAAGAACTTGAACAAGGAAGCACTGCTCCTCTTCTGTTTGTTAATCCTTTCAGAAAAAAAAAAGAAAAAAAAAAAAGTCATCTCAGCCCAAACAAATGAGAAAATCTCCAGACAGATCAAAGTCTTTAATGAGGTTGTTACCTCTCTCTAAAGCCACACGACCCTTTCTAAAGGTGATGGCCTGGTATCTCCTGGAACATGGAGACATGCCTACTTGTCTGTATTAATGGCTTTATTTATTGTTGTATAAGGTATCCAAATGTCAGAATAATGATTGTGTTTATTTAGAAGTGCCACTTAGTGCTCCAGTAAGTTGTGTTTGTTATTTGGAAGTTATTTTATCTAGTTCACAGTCCAGATGTGAGAAAGCACACTTACTCTGCATGCAAAACCACTTTTTAAAAAAGAGCTGTAATACAGCTCCACACCCCCAATATGTGTATCTGTATTGGCATAAGAATGAATTATCCATGCTGTGAGTCTGAACACTTTTAAATAGCAGTTTAAACAATACTCTCCAGCAGTCTCAAAGAAGCCCTAATGTTTAATAAATTGGTAATGAGCTGCTTTAAAAGTGTATTATGGTATCATAACAGCAACTTTGTAATCGAGATTGCAGACTGTTTTTCTACTGCAAGCAGGTTCTGACTGTCTGCTCTCACTCAGCCTTCTCCAAAGAATGGGTTTCAATTTGAAATTCCTTGTGTGTGATGGGAAAGGGTTGTTCCACTTCTCCCAGTCCCTGTCTGCTGAGGATGATTGCCCAAGGTGTTTCCTCTCATTCTCATCTTTTGTCAAGATGTAGTGATTTTGCTTTTGAAAAAGTGTTCTGGCTCTTGAATAAAATGGAGTATGTCAGAAATTGTTTGGTACAGGAGAAAAAACGTTGTTTGGTCGACTGCCATGACAGTTATGCAGGTGTTTTCAGAATAGTGGGATTGTTTGCAGGATGTAGAAATTCCTGAGACAAATCCTCTCTGACCTTGGTAAACCTTAGTTACCGCTGGGTGTGGTAGCTTAAATACCTTACTGTAGTCATAAAATTAGCCATGAAAATAGAATCTGATCTCTGGAGAGTCCAGAGTGCCCTATTTCCCCACTACTTCCCAGTACAGCACCCTAAATAATCAAAAAATCAGTGTGTGCTGGATGTGCCTTTGTTGGTGCAGCCCCTTTCGGCGTAGGTGTTCCCGCGCCGTGTGCTTCTCCTGCTGGAAATGGGAACAGTAGCTCCATTATTTGTGGAATGATTCCTGGTGAATGCTAACATTGCAGCCACTTCCTCTGAGTGCCCTGGTGCTGTCAGTGTGAGTTTGTGGGGAATGCAGTCACATTTTATGTTTCCACGCTGTCACCACCGAGCCAGGCAGGGCAGCCTGGGCAGGGATGTCTGGCACAAGCGGCTCTCAGTTGCTTCCTCCGTGAAAGCTGTTGCTTATTCATTTCATTTGTTTCTCTTGCTGTGTTTTGGAATAACCCCCCCTAGAAAATGCAGACCTCCAAGTGATAATTGTGTGAAGTTTTGAGGCTAGCCTCAGTGGCTGAGCTGTGAAACAGGGAGTTGTAAATAAGGGCTGCACTTGCCCTTGGACAAGTCTGGAATGAACGTTCCGGCATTTTCACTCCGTCTGTCACTTCCAGCCACACAATCAGTCTGAGTTGCCTCATCTAAAAAAATCTATATTGCTAGGTTTTTGTGCCTCCCAGGGGTGCAGGTAGCCTTCATGGGACAAGCTGTGTGCCCATGGGACAGCCTGGCTCCCTGGCTGTGCCAGCCCCGCACTCAGAGCTGTGATGTGTTTGAGTTCAGTGGGAGCCAAGGCATGTGAAAACAGTCACTGAAAAGAACATTTAATCTGGGCTCTTTTAAGCAGACATGGTTTGAGGTTTCTCTTTGCTTTTGGAGGTCAGAAGGGGCTCCCATCTGCAGCTCGTTTGGCCAAAATCCATGTGATGGATCCAATGTTATCCAAAAACCAGGTTTTGTTGTGATGGAGGAGATATGGCCCAGTTAACATGATATCTTATGGGTGTCACCTCCCTCACAGGGAAATACAGGACATTTCTGTGTGTTCTGGCTTGCTGTATGCATCACCCTAACTTGTGTCATGATGTTTTGTGCTATTCCTCCATGAGAAGGCTCTGAGCTGATATCAGTGTATTAACTCAAGAATCTCTCTCTTGTGTCTTCTACCTTGAGATTTAGCAAGCATTACCTAAATTTGGATTGCAGGACTTGAAATATTTCTTGGTCTTCCTGTTTAAGTGAGATGCATCAGGGCCATCTGTTTTTCCTCCAAATTTATGCAGAAGTAATGCTTTGAGTCCCTGCATTTCTAGAGAAAGAAATCAGGGTCATCAGTGTTGTTCAAATTAGAGGTTGGCCTAATTCAATACAACTTAAGAGATAAAGTACTGTGAGTTCTCTTAAGTTTGTTGAGAAACTAAGCTAAATGTTTACATAACATTAAGTGTTTATATTTATGTTAAATATTTGCATTTAGCATTAACACAGTACTCAATCTTTGAAGCTCTTGGAGTGTGGCTTAATGGGCAAAGCACAGCAGTTCAGGTATGTAGGTGGTGGTTACAGATATGTGTTCCTGACCTTCTTCTGTAACCTTGGGGAGCTTTTCCTTTTCTGTAAAACAGGGATAACAATGCATCTCTGCTTTAGCAAAGTGCCTTTAAGCAAGCTGATGAAGTGCTACATACAGCCAGGCCAGGATAAGAGCCTTTATCTGCTGTGTCAGTTATTCCTGTTCTAGGGTGGCTGCTGGGGGAATAAATAGAACCTGTTCCTCTGTGTTACAGCCCTGCCCAAGTTCATGTCTGTTCTATATTTAAACATGCAGTTATATGTTTTAAGACACACTTCTTTACCAGTTTTGTTATTAAGCACATGTGCCTTTAATAGTGTCATTGGGACCATAAAGCTTGAATGCTGGATGCAGAAAGGGGAGAACAAGGAAACCTTTTAACCTGCATGTTATTAGAAATCCATTTCAGATGATCCCCATGGAAATGTTACTGATAGTTTTGTTTCTGAAGGCAGACAGTAACTAGTCATGATTTTTCCAGAAAGGAAATGCTATGAACTATGCAGAACCTAATGAAGGGGAAGTGGCTGATTTATTGTGAACAGTTATAGCTTTCTGATGTTGCCTGGATTTTATGTTAATCTTGTTGTGTCGACTTTGTGTTGGGAATAATTGAGAAACATGGAGGATTGAGTAGCTTTTGTAGTCCATAAATTATTGCCTAGTGAGTGTAGGTTATAGTCTTGATCAACTTCAGCACCAGTTTCTTTTATAACTTTTCCAGAATTTTAGCCATCTTAATATACTGAGTTATGATACATAATAAAGTCAGAATAGAATTGTGTCCTGTAGAAGATTGCTTTAATGGAAGGGTTCCTTTAAACCTGAAGAAGAGAGGACAGGAGGAAGCGAAACATTAAAGAAAACCCAGTCTATGTAAAGTGTAAATTCTCTCATTTGAATTCTGAGCATATGTTTCTTTAGATATAAAGACATACAATGGCAACAGCGCTGCTGTATTTCCTGCTCTTGCACAAACTGGGAATGCCACATAAGACCTTCCATGCTGGGAATGATCAAAAGCCTCCCCCAGGTTTTTGGCTCATCCTTTGGTCTTAAAATGCCTTTTGAAGGCAACATATGTGGAAGAAGTAAGAGCAGAGGACAAGGTGCCAAGGTTTCTGCTGTGATGCCCGAGCACCACTGAATTCCTGGAGCAGCAGGGTGCAGGGGAGGTGAGCACCTTTGGGCATCCTTTGAGGTGCCTTCCAAAGCCCTGCCTGTGCTGCAGGGTTTCACCAGCCCCTTTTGTTTTCCTCCCAGCCTTTACAGGGGCAAATGAGCAGTGGATTTTGCATGATCCATTGGTTATCTCTCCACAATGACTCCCGATCAGAAAGAGGCACCATGTAGCTCCTAAATAGCTATTTTATGAGAGCTCTGCTATTTTATGGGAGTTCTGCTGCAGTCTTTTAGGGGGAGCAGAGCAGAATGTACCGAGCTTAAACCTGTGCCTGCAACATCTTTCTGTGTTAACGGGAATTAACACATTAAAAAGGGATTCTGAAGGTGCATTATGTAAATCAGTCCTAGATTTCAGAGAAGATTGGCCTTTCTGTGTTAAATATGATTTTGAACAGTAAATTATGTGATTTGTATAGAAAATATGTGGTCATAATAACTGAGAGTCTATTATCATATATACTTGAATTCACCATCTCAGCTAAACTTTGAGCTTGTGACATCTTCTGCTTGAAAAGAAAAAAAAAATCCATGTCCGGCAAAAGAAAGTTCATCTTTTCTGCTTTCTACCCAGAAATTAATCTTCCACATGACATATTTCTAATATCACCCAGGAAGCTGGGAAATCCTCCTTTTTTCTTACAAAATTCAGTGTGTCAGGGCTGAGGACAGGATGGGTGTGGATTTATGCTGCACTGAGTACAGCTCCAGTTCTGGATGCCAAGATGTTGGGTGTTTAAAAAGCTTTCCTAGAGAGCTCAAGAAACAAGAGCTTGATGGTACTGCAGCATGGAAATTTTTACCAACTCTATGAGAGGCCCAGCTCTAGACTTGAGAGAGAGCTGTGCAATCAGACTTGAAAGCTGTAACACTTAAATGCTCTCTCTTTATTTTTTTTTAGTGTTTTATTATTTCCTGCTGAGTTCCTATATTGATGTAAAAACATGTTCTGTTACAGTGCACGTATTTTTATTAAACCAGAGGTTTTCTAATTTTTCTGTGCACCAGTGCAGAAGGAGGAGAAGCTGCAGCAGACTGGAATGGCTTCTGTATCTCCAGATGGGCTGTGCTGAATAAAGGTTGTGTGAGTTTGTAACAGCTGAGGAGTCCCACTGATGTTGGTTCTAGCATGGCTTAAACTTAAAGCTAAAGGAGAGACAGCTTGTGCATGTTGGCCAGCAGATTTAGAGCTCTGACTGGTTTTTATTCTTAGTTTAGTGTGGGGTAGCCTGAGAAGGGCACATTGGTCACAGGTCAGAGCTGTGCTGGGTGTGCAGGCACCCAGCATGCAATCAATATGCAAGATTGCCAACAAGACACGATGCACACTGATGTAGGCAGGAAGGGACTGTGTGAGACAGCCTGTTGGGCAGTAGCTGGTGGTCCTGGCTCCTTGGCAAGCCACTGGCTGCCAGGAGGGGCCTTGGATTTCAGAGCACTATGGACAAAGAAGGCTGGGAAACCTCAGTGTGGATGGGTGGCTGCTCACCCCCTCTGTGTTACCGTGTACAGGAGTGGGAGGGATGGAGCAAACACTGCTGGTGGCAGGTGGAGGGAATGAGGTGTCAGTGGATATTCTACAACATAAAATAGCGATATGTAAGAGACAAAGGCATGAGTTAACTTATTAAGGTCTCATATTGACTAGTGTTTAAAGATCTCTGTTATTAGAAAAGAGATTCCACTTTGAATTTCTCCATGGATTCTCTTTGAATTTCTCAGTTGCTGTGATCCATGCCTGGGCTGATTTTTACTGTGAGGATGGTGAGGTACTGGGAGCAGATTCCCCAAGGGAACTGGGGATTCCCTTGGGCATCCCTTGGAACCCCTAGCAGTGTTCAAAGCTAGATTGATAATGCCTTGATCATCCTGGTCTAGTGGGAAGTGTCCCTGCCCATGGCAGGCACGGTTGGGACCAGGTGATCTTTAAGGTCTATTCCAACCCCTTAAGATTTTATTGTTCTAATGGTTGTCAGTTGGGCTCTCCATGAGTTTACCACAACTCTCTTGTAATCTCAGAAGCAAAGGTAGAAAGAGATTTTGTGCCACAGCTCTACTTTTTCACTCCTTCTGCTTGAGGGAAGTTTGGATTTTCTCCACCTTTCACCCTTGGCACTCTTCCATGTTGTTTTTAATTTCAAAGCAACATGGTGCTTTTTGCTCAGCTGGAAGAGTTGGCACATAGTTCTTTTGTACAACTGAGACAATAAACTGCTGTATTAATCACTTCACACAAGGTAATAAACAATAGCAGAACTGTTGCTTTTCCCTCTCAGGTTGCTACTAAAATAATCCAACTTCCTGAAGACCTGTGAAGTGAGATTATAAAACTGGATTTAAGTCTCTGCCTTTCCTAGTGTCTTCTGCCTGACCTAGCACCATGTGAGATACCAAAAACCTAATTGGCAGTGTAATTACCAAAATGTGTTCTTATTTGGAAGCAGGATTGTAGACAAACTTTGTGTGTCATGTACCTGGTAAAGCCTCGTTTGGCTGGGGGGAAAAGAACAGTCCCTGGCATCCTGAGCCATATGGCTTTCTGTGAGCTGTTGCTAGGTGCAAGCTGCCTTTCTTCTCTGGAAAGATTAAAAGGAAAAAACGAGCTAGGATTGCCCTTTGGGGATGGTTATTGATAGGATGTGAGAAGCCCTTCAAAATTCCTCTTCTCAGCCTTGCTTATTTTGCTGACAGCACAAAGCATCGAGCACACACCACAGCAGATAAAGGGAATTTGGAAATCACAGGCCCAGACCAGTTTTTTCACAGCCATGGGTTTTGATCTTTGGAGGTTGACACTGTTTTACTGCCCCAGCCCACTGCTGTAAACACCATTCTGGGAAGGCACAGCAGGAACAGCGATTTCAGAGGCACCACACAAAGGTTACAGGCTGGTGTGCCCAGGGAAGATGATGTTGTTCTTTTCTTCCTTCTCTTCTGAGGGGTGGGAAACCCATGTAAAGCCTTTGTCAAGAAGATGTTACAATTAGAAAGTGAGCTGAAGAAAGTGAGAGTGTGAATGCGTTTAGCCCAGTGCACAGGCAAGGAGAAATGAGTTTTCCTCCTTTATCTCACCATATTTAATTGCACAGTTGGTCTAAGGGGGAATTTGCAGTGAGGTGCTGCAGCACAGCTGGGCGCTGGTCCGTGCTAAATGCTGGTAGCTGGATTTTGAAAATCTCGGAAAAACTCACATTTTGTTGTTTATTTTAAGTTTTGAAAGCAACAAGAGTTGCTTGCTGGGATTTAAATACACTTAAAACAAATGCCAGAATAGAGCAATTTTTCAGGTTAACAGCTAGCAATGTTAGTGGCAATATTTCTGTTCAGGGCAAGCAAGGCACAAAGCAGGAGTGCCTGAAAAGCAGAAAACCACAGCATTTACAGTGGAGAAAGCTGTAGCTTTTCCCTGCTGGGACATGGTGCCCATCAACTCAACAGCTGTTCTGCTCTGCAAGGACACTGCCAAGGTTATTAGTGTCTACAAATTGAGTGTCTTGCTGATGATCTTTTGTGAAGGATTTAATTTCTAGGTGAAGGAAGAAGGAGTGAATAAATTGCTTTATCCCCTGTCAGAGCTCTTCTTTATGAAGTGCAGTCATTTTACTCCCAGTTTGGGATTGGCTTCCATATTTTTTAATAACAAAATTAAAATATTCTAATGATTAAACTCTGCTCAGGAGCAATAGCAATCTCAAATGTTTAACAAAAAAAAAAAAAAGAAATAAAAAAGCCCATACACTAAGTTTCAATGTGGGTCATGTACACATGAAGTCTATTACAATATGTTAAAAAACAAGGTCACTTCAGTATTTCAATATTTCAAGGTGTTTCTGCAGAATTTCTGTGGCCTGGTGTGCGACTGCAAATTCCCAGATGCATCAATGTTGCTACTACGAGGGAGAGAAAATGCCAGAGCTTCATGGAAAACTGTAAAATTCTTCAAGGACTGGCTGCCCAGAGTAGAATGGGCTTTGGGGAGATTTGCTTATAGCAGAAGCCTGCATGATACTTATCTCAGTGAATTGGGCAGACAGAATTGTAACAGGATCAAGAAGTGATCCTGAGCTGATTCTCAAGTGCTTTGGGTGTTTCTTCACTGTCAAAATTTACTTTTTTTTTCAATGTCAAACCGTGATTTTCATTTTCTTGAATAACACTCAAAATGCATGAGCTGTGAGCATGGAGTTGGCTTCCTACACAGTGAGAATTACATATGCTTATGTGATTTTTTCCATTAAAAACAATGGTGGGAAGATTCAAAATTCAGAATCCGTAAGAGACATCTTCATAAACACAGATGCAACCCAGAGGAGAAGATTTCCCTTCCAAATTGTATCAGCAAGAATTTTTAAAATAAAACTTGACCTACATTAGCAGTCCCACCTAAAATAGCACACCTTGCAGGTGATTTTCATGTGGTTTTATTTCCTAGCAGATTAGTGTGCTGATGGCAGAATTTCCTCTTTAATAATGCAACAGAAGTGTGAGGAAGCAAAGGCAGAGCCAGAGACTCGTGGTTGGAAGGAATCTGGAGATTGGAAGAGATGGCAGAAGGTGCTTCTGCCTTAGGTGGAGAGAAAACTGTCTGTGGCAGATCATGGATGTGTGGCTGGGGAGAGGGAGGTGATGGAGAATGCACCAGTGAATCTGAAAATAAAAGACCTATCCAAGTTTGAAAGAGTGTCCAGAGACACAGGAGCAGAGATGGAAGAGGGAGAGGAGGGTGGATGCACAGTCTCAGGTACAGGATGAAGAAGCTGAGTCTGTCAGGTAAAATACAGAGGGATTTACAGTGATGGGAGAGATTGACCAAAATTCAGGGCCACTGAGACAGCCAGGCTGGTGCCACTGGGCTGGTGATGCTGAGTGGGCTGTGTTCTGAGGCAGCACTCATCTCACCCAACTGCAAACATCTGCACCTGAGCTGATGTTCCAGAAGGCCTTTGAGGCCAGTGCAGGTGGATTGGTGCTCCTGGGGCTCACCATGAGGCGGCTGCTGGCCTGAGCTGTGCCCTGGTTTCACTGGGGGTGCCTGGTGCCTCAGAGCACAGGGAGCCTGGAGCTCTGGCTCAGCCTGAGGTGTCTGCCCTGCCAGGGCAGAGCTGGGTGACATCAGTGCCACCCCAGGACATGGCCCAAGCTCCACTGCAGCTAATGGTGGGGGGACATCAGGGGACTTCACCTTTGTCAGCACAACAGAGGAGAGATTTCAGTGGCAGCACAGCAACAGAAGAGGTTTCCAGCAGATCTGGCTGAGTGGCTGCTCTGAAAGCTCAGTCCTTTGGTTGGGTGCCCACTGAGTGCTAATAAGGTGCTTTGTGTTGCATTAGTTCATGAGGTTGTGTCAAAGGCCACAGAAGATCTTGTTAGTGGCTGCAGGAGGACTGTGATATATTCTGATTTTGTGTTCCCTTCTCCCACAGGAAAACAGTAATTTAGCACTTTTCTCATGGGAACCAAACACTGGAATAAACTCTGAGGTCATGAAATCCAGTGACCCTGTTCCCTCAGGCAAACACATAATATCATCCCTTTCATAAACTGATCAAATATTTGATCTCACAGAAACCCAGCAAACTACAGGTTATGCTGACAAAAATAAACGAAGCTTTTGTAGGGGAGAAAGAGACATTTCTCTGTGCCTTTCCCTAGCTCTTTTGTTTCTTGTTTTATGCACTGTGGTGTCAGTACTCAGGGCTTTACTAAGGCTGTAAATATAGATTTTTAAGAGAGGATTTGGATTTGTTTAGTATTTGAACATCTTTGTGCTGTCCGTGGTAATTCTCACCTATCTCCTTGTGGCTTTGAAATGGCAGTTGTGTTTATAAATGGCTTTAAGATAATTGATGAAAGGGGTGATTTGCATGGAGAACAAAGTGGTGCTGAAACTTCCCAGAGACCTATCCACACCTTTTGGTGCATGGGGAAATGTAACATGAAAAGGGGAAAAGGGTTTTTGTTGGGTTTTTTCCCTCCACTTGTCTTTGTTCCTGCCCATGGAGGATGTCTAGGAAGCACAACTGCTCCATTCCCAAGATAGAATTTATTCAAATAAATTCCCAAAATAGTCTATTCCCAAATTCCATCTTGGGAATAGATCACAACTGCTCTATTCCCGAGATAGAATTTCTTTATTTTAAAGAAGTAATCAGTTGGTCAAAAGGATAAATAACCTGCATCAGCTTAAGTAAGTGGAATAAGGTCCCACAATTGCTATTTCCCATTATTATAAATGACCTTTCCTTTTCACCCTGCAGAGGCAGCTAGCTGGCTTGCAGGAAGGTTGGGGTGCAGATCCATGGGTAATAGAGCTGGAAGGTTAAAAACAGACCTAAACTGAGAAATAGAAGTAAAGATCTACTAAAGGTTTAGAGCTGAACACATACCTTTCTATGTGGGCTTTTGAGTTGGTTGGTGGGGGTTTTTTATTTTTATTTGTAGAAGAATTGAGCAGTTGCTCAAAAAATAATGAAGAGAAGAACTCATCAACTGCCTACAAGGAAATTGAATGAAGTCCTCTATCAGTTTTATTTATTTATTTTAAGTTAGTTACCGTAAATAACCTTTGTAAAGTATTAAAAAAAAAAAAAAAAAAGAAAAGAAAAAAAAAGAAAAGAAAAGAAACTGGGAAAAAGCTCTTGGACTGGGAAGCCACCAAACTTTCCCAGCACCAAGGTTGGCAGAAGGTCTGGGGTCGAAAGCTGGTGCTGAGAGGCGCTGGGTGTGTTTGGGTGTCCGGAGGGCAGGATGAGGGTGAGGATGCGATGGGCGGGCGGTAGCCGCTCTTGGCGCTCCCATCCCAGCTCCACACCCCCCCGAGCATCCCTGAGTGCTCTCCACTGTGGGGCTGCTCCCCGCAAGCCTTTTCCCTGCAGGAACCCTCCCAGACAGCAGCTCCTCATTGCCCACTCGTGCAGGTTTTTCTCTCCTTCCCTTCTGTGCTCGGCATCGCTCGGGTCTGGGGGCTCCGGGTCTCCCCTGCCGCTCGGTGCAGCAGCCGCTGATTGATGTCACGGCTGGGAGCAAACAGCTGCTGATTTGATTATCGCTGTTTCATCTCCCAACCTTTGGCAGCGTTGTGGCAATACTCGTTCACCTTGTCACGCTTTAATGGCATTCGGCGCGGTGCTTCGCCAGGAACAATGGAGGAGTGGTGTTGTACGGAGGCAGTTTAGAGATTCCTGTTCTTTGTGTTTATTTACAGATACAGGGAGAGAAGCGAAGATCTTGCTGTGTGGGGGAATGGAAAATTCATCTGTTTGACTGGGAGCAGTTACAGACATAGATGTGCAATATGTTAATAAAGTAATTGTGCTATGTTGCTATAAAGAGGACGGCTTCATTATAAAATTCTTGGTTTAATACTGTCATTACAGCAGATGTATAGCATATGAACTAATTTGCATGCAGATAAGGAGGCTCTGACAGCTTGGTAGCATAATTACTGCATAGCATACAGCTCACTAGTGCTGGGAGCTGAAGCTGTTACTGGAGGGGTGCTCATGGGACTAATTACATTGGCTTTGTTAAATTCAAAATAGTGTATAGCCAGGAAAGAGACCCTTCTCCTGTGCTCCATGGTGTTGTGCATGAAAGTTACAGAATCCTTGAACTGCTGCAGCCATTTTAAGCCATGCAAATGTCTGGATCTCAACACTTCCCAGTGTAGTGGAGTCATCGACTTGCATTTAACCAGGGTGCCTGTATCAACTTTGAAAACTCTGATATTTCTGTATATTAAAACTCCTGTATTAGGTCCTTTGGATAAGTGAAGAAAACTACAGCTGCAGTAACTTTATTTTGTTCAGGATCTGATGGAAGTGATGCTGAATGGGTGAACTCAGGCTGGTGAATGGATTCTTCCCCCTCTCCTGGCTGCACCTATTGCCTTGCTGCATCACATCTGTGGCTTTGTGATTTGTCTCCGCTTAATTTCAAACATATTTCTGCTTCCTTTTTTTTTTTTTTTTGTCTTTGCTTTGACTGTGTCTGCAGTTTTTAAAGATCTTATTATTGAGGTTCCTTTATGGATTTCAAAATGTCTAATTCATTACTAAGTCATTATAAACTGAAGGCATTTTATTTTCCTGGGGAAATCAAGACAGTGCCACAGGAGATTATTTCCCCCCCTGCTACTGTCAGATTAGCTTGCAGAGAAGGGAGGAATTTGTGAATGCACAGTTGACTTTGATTATGTAAGCTGGAAACTGGCGAACAGTATGGATTTATTTCAATTCCACTTACTTTAAAAAGAAATACATATTAAATTGTGAGTGCCTTGGGGCCTCAGACAAATGGGAAGCCAAGCAGAAAGTGTGTCTTCCTCCCTGACCTCTCCCGCAGAGCAGTGGCCGATGCCAGGTAGCTGGGCAGACGGAGCTGCAGGTTGTGCTGTGATGGGATGGGTTTGGGGAGGATGGGAATGGAACAGGGGCTGGTTTATAGCCAGGATCAGGAATTCTGCCCTCAGGGAGGGGAGAGGCTGCTGCTGTGTGTGGGGCACTGCAGGATAAGCAATGGAAGCACTCTTGTACCCACCCTGGCAGTGCAGGTCCAGGTGATGCTGTCCCATCCTGCCTCCATCAGCTCCCAGCAGGTTTTACCCCTGAACCCATCAGAGCCTGGCTGTCCTGCCAGGAGAGCCCTTCTCCCAAATCCTTACCTGCTGCCAGGATGTGGAGCCATGCTCCTAAAAATCCTCAGCATCAAGGCACCACTGTGACACTCAGCAGCTCTGTCCCATGCCGTGGGTAAGGACATTATGCTCCATTTCCTCCATACATTCCCTCCCTCCCAAAAATGTTGCAACTCCCACTCTATCCATCTCCATAATACCCCATGCTAAACAAATATTAACTTACACTTTTTTCTTTTGTGCTAAATATTTGCCCAGGTATTTTGTTTTGCAAAATTCGAGCTCATCCTTGTATGATCTGCTTGCATTTTGTTAATCTGAGAATATTAATAGCCTGCTGGCATTACTGCTAATTTGGAGTTCCAGCTGTGGAGTGAAAATAGTAACAAATTTTTGGAATGGTTTCTTAATCTTATCAATGTTCATTATGTATTTATTAATAGTAATTAGAGCCAGTCATAGTGATGCATTTGGAATTTTTTTTATCAATCAAACAAGCATTTGTTGAGAGGATGATCGTTTAATAGGAAATTCAGTGTAAATATGTAAAAAATTCAATATGGTAGGAGAAACAGTAGAGGAAAACACTGAACTGATTTAACAGTTTTCACCAAAATTCTTGTCTTGTTTTATCCTCCCTTTTCCACCATCTCCCAAGGGTAGAAGAAGGGAAAGCTCTTATACCTCTTTTTAAAAAAAATTACTCATTGAAACAGTTCTAATTGGGCTTTTTTCCATATATCGGAGATTTCAAGGCAATTTTTTGCAGATTATGCCGTTTTAATATGCACATGCATATTGAGATTTTTGGTGGTGAACTTGACTTATTTCAAAGGGGTTTGCTTTTTCGAAGGCCAGAAACTAACAGAGTTCTTTTGCAAATCAGGGCTCTGTGCTCTCTTGACTGGGTCTCAATCATATAATCAAACCTTTCCCAGCCATTGGTGTTGCTCACTCCTCCAGATTAATGTCACCATGTCCCTTTAGGACAAGTCCTGAGTGAGTCCTTTAGGTCTCTTGCAATCACATGAACAACAAAAAGAGTAAGAGCATCACTGAGGAGTCATGATTGGACTCTGTTGTTGTTTCCTCCCCAACTCTGCTCCTCTGTGGATGCTCTTTAGGCCTGCTGTTGCCACTCAGGAAACAGATTATCCAGCATTTCCCCATCTTCCAGCCCAATCAGAGATTTCTCCTGAATCAGCAGGGCTTACTGTACATAATTATGGTAGAGAGGTTGCACCATCATAACTGAATAATGTCAGCATTTCTATTACAGCACCATACTTTTAGTGTCCTGAAATAGGGATATAAAATCTCACTTTAGCTTTATAGTCCTTCCAGTGGTGAGAGATAAGTGTGTGCAATCAGCCTTTAAGCAGTTAAAGAAACCCATAAAAAAATTCCTCTTTGGGATGTCAGTTGTGTAAAAGCTTGTTACAAACTGGGGTTTAATGCACTTTGGGAAAACTGTTAAGCACCTGAAGCTAGCAGGCAGCCATGAAAATATCAATAATGCACAAGCACAGAATGATTTGCAGGTTGCTTCAACAAAAGAAAAAAAATAAAATATGTGGGCTCCAGTTTTAGCAAGTCTGCCAAAATGTTGTGAATATTTAAGGGTGAGGAATGACTCCTGCAGAGCTGTTTTACTCCAGGAGACATTTGAGTATACATATTTAACAATCTATTAGTACAGTTGTATAAAAACCTTTAATACACATTTAATCCTTTATGAAAATTGTTCTTGACATGTGAGAGGTCAGCTTTTTGCAGTTGTTTTTCTTTAAGTTTTTAGTGGTTTTGGAACACTTTTTGAACCCTTTTTGAACCCTTTTTCTCACTGCAGTCTGCTCTCCCTCCTGTTACCCCTTGCCCTGTTTGCAGCATCATGAATTAAAGCCAGGAGGTTGGCATTAACCAAGGCTTTCTGCAGAATGAACCAGCCTGATTTCTTTAAAACATTCCATATGATCTTTTTCAAGCGGGAGAAGAGGGTGAGAGTTCATCCCTGTTCAAGAACTCGGATAGAAGTTCTGCCTCATGCTCTGCTGCTTATCATATTCATGCCAGCAGAGACCAGTGATGATTGCAGTGCTCTCTCTGAGTTCTGACACACTCCTAATTATAGCATACACTGCTGTAAACTCCAGAGGTGATAATGAAGCCCAGACCCATGTGTCAGCAGAGCTTTGAAAGGGTAATGCATTCCTGTTCTGCTCTACTGGTCCTTATTTGTATGTTTGCAGGCACCTAGACTCCAGCAATGATGTCTTGCTTGTTTTCACTGAGCCGAGAGGTGAAACATGCAGAGCAGTGGAGATGTGTAATTTTATCAAGGTAATTGAGTATTAACTATTTGCATGTCCTTTGAGAGATGCACAAGGAGAGGGGCAAGGGCAGGAAGATTTTCATACAGGACTTTGTATAAGCTTGTTGCCCAGAGAGTGGTGACAGGTCTTTAGCACTTTGCTGTCTGATGACAAACTCTTTCCACTCCTGAGCAAGGGGTGTAGGAAATGAGTGACCCCTGCAAACCAGGCTCACTTCTACAGCACAAATCAGCATTGACAAAGTCAGGATGTGCTCAGAGTAAGGGAGGGACTGCACTGAAGAAGAGTTAGAAACTTGCCATAGGAAACTCTTGGTGAGTGATGAAAACTTTTTTTCTTTTTTTTTTTTTTTTGTGATGAGCATAACTCTTCTGCTCTCTTGCACTTTCCTAATTGAGGTGTGAACCTATCACACAAACTTTTACATATTCTGCTCTTTAATCTTAGCATGTGAACCAAGCTAGCTCTCAGAGAGGGAGAGCTTTGCCCTTCCTTCAGGTTCTCCAAGCAGAAAAAATATAATCTTCCAGCCTTCAACCACTAGGAACAGGAGCACCTTCATGTCTGGATGACCTGACAAATGAGTCCTGCTTCTCACCTGCAGATGTATCAGTGCAGTCTGTGTGACAGATTTGGCCTTCCATTTCCTTTGCTGGTGACAAGAAGTTTATCTTGAGACAGATCATGAGGGTGCAGCAATTGGTGTCTTCTGTAGCCATCATTACCTGGAAAAAGGAGATAGAAGTGACCTTATGGTCCAGTGTGGGAAGGGTGTCCCTATCTGAACTTTTCATCCATCTTTGGTGGGAAGGTTGGGGCTTTATCCCATGGTCCCAGCTACTCATTTGAAAGTTAGAGTCACTTGACTCTTGTGGATGTGCTACCTGTGGGCCAAGGGTGCCAGGAACATCTGTAATGATGCAATGTCAGTCTCCAGGAGAAACAGAGGTTGTCCCCTGCCTTTGCTGTGGGGTAGAAGCAGCTGAGGAAGAGAGAAATCTAATTTAGCAGAGGTTTAACAGCTAACACGCTCCAAAAATTTTGATGTGTTGGGAGCAAATCTGACATAACTGAAGTGATACAAAAAACTGACATTTTTTTACTTCTGATCTCACCTATTTTTGTCCAAGAGAGGGACTGAAACCCTGGTTGTGAGAGAGGGGGAAATTGTATGAACTGGTATGAGAATGGAATGGAATGGAATCACCATGGTGTCAAGATGTGCTAAGCCAAGGAACTGCATTCCTGTACAAAGCTGAGAGCTGCAGAACATGGGCCTTTTGGTTCATCCCTCTCTTTCTAAATGCCTTCTTCCAGTTGTGTGTTACCAGCTTTCATCTGCCTGGACCATGAGCATCATCTGCAGCTGTCTGCAAGGTTATGGAGAATATAACTTAAAATCAGCTGGTATTGTTTAAATCCAAGTGCAGCCTGCTGAGGGCTGCCAGGCTGTGCTGCCCCAAGGGCTGTGCCATGCTTGGTCATTCTCCTCTACCTTCAGTGGGACTGGGAGGAAAGGAGGAAAAAGTAAAACACATGGGTTAAGATAAGAAAAAAATAATAATTGAAATAATTTATTTCAATAAATCTAATAGTAATAACAACAACAACAACAATAACAACACTAATCTTAATGAAAATGAGAGCAAAAGAAGAAGGAATAAAATCCTCCACCCAAGACAGACAAACTATGCACAATGCTGACCACCTGCTGACAAAGTCTCAGCCCCCCAAACAGCGATCAGCTCCTCTTGACCAATTCCCCCAGTTCCTATGCTCAGCATGGCGTTCCATGGTATGGAATATCTCTTTGGGAGGTGGGGATGTGCAGGGGCTCGGGGAGGGCAGCTCAGAGGTGAGCAGGGGCTGGGAGCCGGCACCGCTTATCTGGGTGGGAACGCAAACTTTTAAACCTTTAATCTGCAAGGGGAGGTTATGTAAGGCTGCTGTGGAGGTGTGAGGCTCACAGGGCTGCAGGTGAGCGGGGCCGGGGGGGATCATTGGGATCTGGGACACAGAGCGGGGGCAGCCAGGAGCTGCAGGGTAAAATCTGAGTTACAGGCAGGGAATTGACTGTTCCTGTGAATAAAGGACTCTGTGAGCGCCCCGGGACTGTGCCCTGGGAATGCTGGGCTGGAACAGGGAGGAAAGCTGGGCTGGCCAGGAGTGGGGAGGGTCAGCGGGGTCCCTGTGAGTCACCGGAGCTGCTGTCGTGAAGGGCTCATCCTTATAGATCATCTGTAATTATTTATAATGAACATATTGATTATAGAGTTATAAATGACAATATATAACAGTTCTGTATAGAACAATTATATAACAATGTATATAGATATAAAATTTATATATTCCAAGTATTAAATACAATCCTGGAGTGTGCAGAGCCAGGCTGGGTGGAACAGAACAGTGCTGCTCCAGCAGTGAGTCCCACCCTGGACCCTCCTCCATCCCTCCTCCATCATCATTCCTCTCCCAGCCCTGCTGGGAAGAGTTTGGGTCTGGACAATGCTCTCAGACACACAGTGGGATTGTTGGGGTATCCCGTGCAGGGCCAGGAGTTGGATGATGATCCCTCGATGATCCCTCCCAACTCAGGATATTCTGTGGCTGAGAGTGTGGCTCTGTCTGTGCTGATCACAGGTGTGTAAAGGTCCTTGGCAGGATTTGAAGCTGAGTGTTGCTCATAATCCAGACACATGATCTCTTGCCCTTGGTAAGATGCAGCACCTGCCCTAACAAATCCATAAATACTTGGCTGCTGAGCTCTGTCCTCGAGTGACTGCAGCGTAGATTGCACTTTGTAAAAACTCATTTGAAAGAGGCCTGCTCTAAACAGATGAATGAGTTGGCTTGGATACCTTTGAAAAGAAAAATCCTCTTCTACCAGCGCACCTTACAGCTCTGACATAATTTACAACGGCATTGTCCTCTTGAAAATTCTGCTACATGATTACAGTGTTGCCAGCACCTGTGATTTTCAAACTTTAGAGGAGACCTTGAAGGAGGTAATTTAATCCATTCCTCTACCTGAAGGCAGGAGCAGCTTTGCTTAAGCATCATCTGTGAAAGATGTGATAGGGAGTGTTATTTTTCTGCTCTTCATGGTTTCAAAGCCACTGACCACTTGTAGCAGCAAGTGCAGAGCCAGTCCTCCTGCACACTTGAATTTTTGATGTTGAGCTCTCTCAAAATATACCTGTAAGTGCTATAGTTTTTAAGTAGACATTTAAATATTACTCTGGGAATCTGAAGTCCTTTCCAAAACTTGAATTTTTGATTTTGAGCTCTCTCAAAATCTACCTGTAAGTGCTATAGTTTTTAACTAGACATTTAAATATCATCCTGGGAAACTGAAGTCCTTTCCATGGGAATGGTGTATGGGAAAATAGGATGTCAGTATGTAAACAGGTGCCATCAGCAGTCCACAAAGTTACTGGCCTGTGTACAGAGTACACAAAATAAACTACTCACTTTCCTCTGCACTACTGTTAGGCCTGGGAGGAAGAAAAGCAAGCACAGGATGTCTGAGAATAAGCAGCTTTATAAATCCAGTTCTATAAATATTGTGACCATTGCTACCTGACTAGCAGAGATACCACTCTAGATTCATTCATTTTTTTCAAATTCACACATTGTGGTAACTTGTAGTTATGGATTCCAATGAGATGAGGAGGGTAAGCTAAAGGTCATGGGATAGTACCTCAGGTAGCCTGTGGATACTTTCAGCAGCTGAGCTTTCATTGTGTTTTCTCATGGCCACACCCTCCAGGCTCCCACTGATCCTCATGGGAATGGTTTGCACACACCAGGTGGGGAATAAACCAGGAAATCACTCACTTGCCCATTAGAGAGGCTGTATGGACAGCGAGAGTCACAGCTGCCACTGTCTGCTGTGAAGATTCCTTCTGAGTGACCCTGATCTGTGTGCCATGGATGGGAAATACCTGCTTAGGTGTGGTAGCAAGAGGCTCTCATTGATCAAAGCATGTTTCTTGAAGTTTAACTTTTTTAAAAGTGTGTGAATTCATCGCTGTGCATTTGTCTTTCAAAAACATTCCTAATCCAAGTTGTGGCTGATCAATGGTTGCATTAATTATGCACAAAAGGGTCAATTCTACCAGTCTTGTTCCCTTTGAAAGCTGCTTTACCCTGGGAGGAATTGACTTGCATTATGCAGGTTGGACAAATTCGCCTCCAGTCTGAACTTCTGTAAAAGTCTCCAGGGAAGGTCAAGTTTCTGTTATATTCAATAATAAATGAGATTTCCCATTGAGTAAAATGATCCAGGAAATCAGCTTCGGCTCTCAGAATAACAGTGTTGTGGTCTCTGATGGAGGGCTGGGAAGAAATGATAAGAGTTAGAGGAGAGATGAATGAATCTCTCCAAGCTGCAGGTTTTACAATTCCAACCTAGTAGAATTGGCTCCCAACACAAGTGTTAATAACTTTTGATTTGTTTTGAAGGTTGTCTCAGAGTTGTGATCTTCAAATACACTTGTTTACAGTCTTATCCTATCTCAAGTAAAATTTGTATAGGTGAAAGACAGCTACAACAATAAAAGAGAAAGTGGTATTTGTGTGATAGACAATGATTTCTCACAGCTCACAGGAATGTCTTCCCTCCTGCATGTTTTTCTGCCAAATGGGTGTTTGGAAGCGTTAATGATTGCGTTTTCCCCTTCAACTCTGGAAGTAGCCTAATTTGGCTGAACAGTCGGAGGGGAAAAAAGAAATAATTAATGTGATTCATTCATCTAGAAAGTGTAAAGCAGAATTTAAATGGCAATAGTGGTAGAAAAAATGCTGTAGTGAATGTTTCAAACTTTAGATTTTCTGTTGAGGTATGAGGTGATCTGAAAGGAGTGAGTGGCAGTTCATCAAAACGATGTGTGTTTTCTTCTGACACTGCTTTATTGGCCCTTTCCAGTTATTAATCTCAGAATTGCTAAAATGCATGGGATAATGGATGGTTGCTGTTCAGAGCCCTAATTTACTTTGCTGCACAGTCACTGTGGGAAAGTGCTTTAGCTACTTTGGCTCTTTTGTATTGCCTGGAGAAAGAATTTTCCCCATGTGTTTTGCTGCAGAAGTCATCTGTTGTTTTTCAATGTATGCACATAAACAGCTCTTGCCATTATGCCTGACTATTGAGTCAGCAGTTCCCTGTGATGAAGCCATCACCAAGGCCTGTCACGTTTATCTGCACAGATCAGCATCCCAGAGCAGTAATGCTCTTAACTCCCAAACCTTGTGTGCTGGCCACAGAGCTGTGGGACACCAGTGACCTTCTGCTGCTTCCCTCCTAATCGGCTCTGGGCTCGGGCTGCCAGCTTGGCTGTGCTGTGCCTCCAGAACCCATCTGGGAAACGGGCACAGTGTCATCTTCCCACCTTGCTGCAGGTATTTTGAAGGCAAATGTGCTGATAAGTGGGACCTGCTCTAGGTTTTTCGATGTATGGTGGAAGATTGGGGTGTTTGTTTTATTTTTATTTTATATTTAAAATGCCTCTAATGAAATGATGCCTCATTTGCTTTGGTCACCCTCACCTGCAGTGGCAGAGGTAGCAAGGATTTCTCTCTTTTTTTTTTTCTTTTTTTTTTTTTTTTTGCCTTTCAGCAATTCATCCTTGACAGGATGAGAGAATATTTCTTTTAAAAAGGGTGGTGGGAGATGAAACCTTTGGCTCTTTCCAGTCCTGTCACCTCCACCAGTGCCATGGGCAGCAGTAAGGAGCACCTTCAATCAGCAGTGCCCTGACTCAGTGTCGAAGGAAGGGGACCAGGACACCAGCTGGTTCATCACAGGTCCAGTTTATTGAAGAAAGCATCAAACACTTATACAGCAAATAATAAGCTTATGAATATTCTGTAAGCCAAGCAATCTATTGGTTAAACTATACCATTAACTCTTCCTCATTCCTTAGGGGTTACATCTCTCTTTTCTCATGTCTCTTTCACTATTTGTTATCCTACTACAGCTAGGCCCAAGGACACACTATCTAGCAGGTGCAGGACTTGGAATTAGCCACGGTCTTGTACTTTTCCATTCTCTAGTCTGCTACATTCTCAACAGACACCCTGCCTGCAAAAAGGCCTCTGCCCTAGTTAGGACATCTTTACCAAATTAATTCAGCTGTGTCCTCTCTCCTCAAGCCACTCTGACAAAACTCTCCACAACTCAGAACCAAAAGACAATTTTTTTTTTCATTTTTCTTTTTTTTCCCCCACAAAACATTTATTGCCCCAAGGCTGTTACCCTGCAAAAGCTTGAGCATGTGTTTAACACCAATCAGGGAAATGGGTCTTGAAGCAATTGGCTTCCTTGTGTGCTTTGAACTGAGCAGGTGATTTGCAGCAAGTCCCATTATCAGTTCTGTACCAGCATCTGTCTGCCAGAGTGCTTTCACCTGCATCTGAAGGACTCAACACACCTGTCAAAGGATAAATGCTTCACACTTTGAAAATAAGTGCTGGAGTTTAGATTTAAACTTTATTTTTTTTAATAAGGTCTTATCTGTCATATGATACTCTTGTGCTGAAGAAAAGAGCAGTCTATCTCTGGTAATCACTAGGCTGTCCTCCAAGTCAAATAACATACAGACACTTCTGAGAGAAAATCATCTCAGGGTTTTTCTGAAGCCTGCATCTGATTGTGTGCTTCCAGGCATTCATTTTCCAGGCATGCAGTGATCCAGCAGCATGAGAAATCAGATTTCTGGGGAAACTGTCTTCTCAACACCTCAGATCACAGCACCCTCCACCAGCCATGTCTCAGCTGAGGAAGTAATTGGGGTGTTGAGGATTTCTTCCTTATCCTCCCTGTGATGCCAACACAACTGCCAGCTAAAACCTGGTGGTGTTTTTCTTTTGCAGGGAATTGGAGGCAAGACAAAGAACAGCTCATTTGTTTGGGCTGCCAGGCAGTTGCATGAGGATAATTATTGTGTGCTGTTTATTTATGTTGGACTCAAACCAGTGGTGGTGGGGACCTGGAGATGCTCTGGAATTCCTCACCGCAGTGAAAGCTGGAGCTGCTGGTGTCACAGCTCCCCGGGGCATCTGGTGGTGTCTGCTGCCCAGTCAGCACCAGCAGGGCATTGATAAAGCAGCAAATGAATTTAAAATGGCATTTAAAATTGGGGCACTTGCAGAAAATGATTTGCAAGGAGCTAATAAAGTGACGGGGTGTGTAATGTGATGGAGTGATTGTTTTGTGTGAAGGCAGAGCTGTAATCGAGTATGCAGGGACATTTACCAGAGAGAAGGTAGAACTGGAGGTAATCAGAGGAAATGAAGCAAAGATCATTTAACCAAGCACTGGAGTATTTTATAGGGGTGTTTCTTGGCTTCAGAAAGGCAGAGTAAAGCACCCTGTGAGAGTGTGTCCTATGAAACTCCTAGGTGATGACAGGATTTGTAGGCGAGGTTTTTATTGTTTGTGTACAACTGGAACAGCAATAAAATCAATGGAGAGGCTTGTATACATTATCAATAACATGACAGTTAATTTTGGACTGCACAGATGCAGAGTTGTGCACTACCTAACCAGCAGGCTTTTGCTGTACCAGGAAATGTTTTAATTAAAAGTGAGGAAAATGTATTGGAACTTGACTTTTCTTTAGTATTCTATTGAACTTAGAAAATGTCAAGTTCTTTCTATGTTAGAGCTGGTGGATGTGGAATTTGTAGCAAAGGAACTGTAAATAACAAAACATTGTATCAGGTTTTATTTTAGTGAGGTAAGAAAACATTTTAAATGTACGTATTTGATTTCTTTTACATTTTAGCATTCCACTTATCAATAGGGATGAATCTGAAACTCAAACACCAATCAGCTTCTCAATGTTTGGCATTTTTTCAGCATCTTGAGCTGTTATCTAATCAGCCGCACAGAAGGTGAACCAGGAGAATGTTTGCAACCAGCTGAAGTGATAGCAATCATGAAGGACTGAAGCACGCCTTGCATACAGAGCTACTGAAAAAAATGCAGGAATTGGTAGCGGTTAAGAACAGGTAAAATTAAGGGACAGGATCTGTAGGGATTAGTGCCTAAATGTGCATATTGCTGGGTAGATTTGCTGTCTGTTCTAGTCCTTCCCTTGAGTTTCACAGCAAGTGCATCCATATGGTTACAGGAGTGCATTACACTTCTATAGTCTGCATCTTCCTTGCTATAGCACAGGCATTTGCAATTTTCGGGCAGTATTGAATAGGAAGCTGGAAAACTGCTTAAGCAAAGGCCAGGGAAGATTTGTGAGGGAAAAAGAACAATCTGAACCAAGGGTTGATGAGTGGGCAGAGCCAAAACTTGAGGAGCCACAGGAGACTCTGACTCTCCTAGAGTGTGATGAGGCTCTCACAGTTCAAAGTCCATTAGTTTTATAGCGTTTCATGGCTCTGGGCTAGGGGAGAAGGTATTCCATGGAGACAGTGTTTTCAGTGTAGGTTGTTCAGGTGAAAAGACTGCTTTTAATAACTATACTGATGTCCTGTGGATGTGTGGTGGAATGGAGATGGTGGTAGTTGTGTGTGTTTGTTTTGTTGGGGTTTTTCTTGGTTTTTTTTGTTTTTGTTTGGTTTTTTTGTTTTTTTTTTAATGGGGAAGAAAACCTCTCTGACTCTTTCTTCTCAGTAGACTGGATGTGGTCACTGAAACAAATTTGAGGCAAAACACCAGTATGTTTTCTATGACTCTTTCTTTCTGTGGCGGAATTTTACAGAGATTAGACTAATGAACTGATCTTCCTGCTGTTAAGTGAGGTGTTTTATTTACTTTTAACTACAAGTTAGAGGTCTGCTGCAAGGGCAATTGAAGTCAAAAGAAGGAGTTTTATATCACATCCAAACAGGGATCACCCACATTGTATCTCAGCCATACAAACAGCAAAAAGAGGAAAAAAAATCTCTATTGAGGCAGCTGAGCTGTTGGACATCAAATAATCTGAAATTTAGTACTCTGGCTTTTCAGTGCAGAATATCTCTTCATGGATATATGTGCACATATGTATGCAGATGTGAAAAGCAAGCATTGTATTTGAAAAAAAGCTGAATTGAAATACTGCAGGTGTTCAGTCTGTGTTGGAAATGCCATTTATTATGGGCTTAATGATGGTATTTGATCTTAGGGGCATGTCTGAAGCCTTGAAGTAGAATAGAAAGCAGGATATCTTGTTTTGTGGAATTTAAAAGGTTTTGGTATCCAGCTTTAAAGAAAAGAGTTACATTTTTTTATTCCAATAGTGGTGTCAGCTTGTGTAGTGGTGCTGTGGAGGGATTCACCTGGTCCAGGCTGCTGGGCTCAAAAGATTGAGATGGAGATTGAAATGCAGGCTTGGGTGGAAATAGCCCAGAGTGAATGATCTACAGGATTAAAAATAACCAGCAGCTCAGGATGCTCTGTAATTAGCCACTGTATGTATTTAATTTACCACCCTCAGACAACCTTTCCCAAGACAGACATTTCTACTGAAAGTAACTATGATAATTGTTACAAAGATGAAAGATGGACCTTTTGGAATAAAATTGTGTGCCATGGCTGCAGAATTATCTAAGCTTCTAAAAATGTATATGTGAGAGCAATGGAATATAAGTGCATGTATATAATCACCTTGTTAATTTACTGTCAGCTAATTTCACTTTCTGTAAGTTGCATCCACACTTAGACAAATGGCAATTTTCATTCATTTCTGTGCCAGTATTTAGAAGCAGAACATTACAGTGCAATCTCATTACTACAGCTTTATTGATTTATAAAATTACACTTTATTACACTAATCCATATATTAGAATGAATAGAACTGTGCATAGCTACAGCTAAGGTATTCTTGCCAAGGAGGTACATAGTTTGCTTTTACATCAGCAGTTCACGATTTAAATTAGTGGATGTCATGCTGTTGGACTCCAGGAACACGGGATTAATGGCAAACTCATTAGTTCATGAAGTTTAATCTTCTTGGTGGGTGTCCCACCTCGTGGGAAATAAGAGGGATTTGGCTGCAGGTGTCTGTGAGGTAACAGCAGTCACTCAAAGAAAGGGATCCAGAGCTGCTGCTATTGTGAACCCAAGAATATTTATTATTTATGCTTTATTTGGTGCCAGAATACTCTTTTCTTTGCTCAGGAGAAAGCAAATGAATGCTCTAAGGACACATGAAGAGGCTGTGACTGCATAGGTGCCACATGGCAGTGGAACCACTGGTGGTACTTGGGTCGGGGGGTGATGCTCTGTTGGAAAATTTGGCATAGATCCTTAAACAAATCTTTTTAAAGTGGCTTTTTTGGGGAGTGTGGCAGGTTTTATACCCTTACTTCTGGTCATCAGGCCATTATCAGTTTTTAAAAAATGATATTGCAGTGAGGAGTGAGCATGCTGAACCGGCTGTGCCTGGCCTTGCCCTGGTGTTTCACAACACACACAGATGAGCCTGCAAAGCCCCAACACTGTGGCCAGTTATTTTTGTCCCTTTTAATCTGTTAGGCCCTGATCCTGATCTGTAGGGTTTCCTAAATCCCATTGATTTCTCCAGAATTAGGTTCCTGGAGTCCTCTGAGAGCCTGGGTTTGGCTGGTCTTGTGCTATTAACCAGAAACAAACCCACATTCTCTACCTCAGAGCGCTCCGAGGATAAATGTGTTGAAGATTATCTGTGTTCTTATTTAGTGGCAGGGAAGGCCACTGAAATACCAAAAATAGGTTTATAAAGGACAAAAATAACTCGCTGCCCTGGAGGGTTTACACAATCCGAGCTGTGCTGTGTGCCTTGGCTGAATCACTTCTCCAGGGAGGCTCGGGGCAGTCCCTGCCTCTGTTGGGGAAGGGCAGGGAAATTCAGGGAGATGGGCTGGTCACAGCAGCTCAGAGAGAGGGAGAGAATCCTCTGTGTGTGCTGGGGGTCAGCCTGCCAGCTCCTGTGGGCATGGCTGGTACAGCCTGCTGAGCAACAGGGGCTCCTCACAAGCTGCTGCTCTGGGATCCTTCTCTGGCCACGTGCTGGAAAGGCAGGTGGGAGAAGGAGCTTCCCTTCCATCTCCTCCATGGATAAAAAATTGCTGTAGACAGCAGCCATGAAATGCATTTCCCTCTGAAACATGTCTGTAGATAGACACTTCTGTCTTGGTCAGCTCTTTTCTGGGTTTAATCATTCGTTCCTGCTGACCACAGTGACAGAAATTTGCTTTTATTCCTGCAGTTGTGTGTGTGGCCAGGAAGAGTCAATCAGCATCTGTTCTTGTGTGTGCATCATTAGCAGGGCTGGGAGTTAATTTCTGATGGCAGACACATTCTTCTTTGGGTTGAATTTCTAGTCCTCCACCAAGACACCTTGAATGCATGTCACGTTTTTGGGGTTTATTGCTGGCTGGAGAAGGGATGGACTGAATTTAAAATCCCAGAATGGGCTGCCTGAGTTTCGAGTTTCAGGAGAAAATTGTATTTATAAGCTGAGCATGTGTGGTTTGTAACAGATTGGGGCTGTCAGAAATGCCCATATTTTATGTAGTTACAACTATGAGTGACCCCTCACCACAGGTACGTGGGGTTACAGTGTATAATGGATTGCACAACAACATCCAAATACAATTCCTTTTACTTCTGTTGGGGTAAAAATAAGATATTCTTAGTTTGAGTGACCCCAGAAGTCAGTAAGATAAGGCAGTTCTGTGTACAGTGTCTTCTTGCAGACAGGTTACACTTTATTTTTGTGAATGTGGATAAGGCTGTTTTTAGTGCTGTGCTGCTGATAAGTTCTGCTGGAGCTTGGCTGCTGATCAGGTTCCCTCTTGTGGAGTCAGACCAGGCTGTCTCTGTCTCTTCCCTCCTCCATTTGCTATTAGCAGATCTGGGAAGTTTGTTCTGCCTTCCAGTTATCTGGCACCATAGGTGACAGATGCAGGAGAGCCAAAGCAGGCTCTCCAAATTACCCTGAGATGAGAGGCAAGAAGGTGACCTCCAAACACAGTGGGAGGGAAAAGGGGCTGCTTTTCCTAATGTGTTTCTTCTTTAGCAGCTGAAGGATTTTTCCGTGTAGGTGATGAGAGCAGTCTCTTCTTGCTGAATTAACAAAAATACCACTTTTTTAGAACTAGTTTTTTAGGACAATGGGAAGAGCAGCACCTTGCCTTCCTCCCATCCCAGCCTTCCCAAAGCTCCCACAGCAGCACTTGGCCTTGCAGCCTCCCGAGTCAGGAGGATCCCTGCACACTTCACATTAAAACCTTATTTACTGCAGTTCCACCCACTGCTGCTGACCACCAGTGGCTTGAGCCTGTATAAAATATGGTTGTAGCAACTCTTATCATCACTTTGAGTATACAGCTCCCACATTATCCGTCATTTTAAGAGATGCTGGCCAGTGGAGATGAGGAGCAAATGGCTTGTGGTTTGATGAGATGTATTTTGGTGGCTCACCAGATTGTCACTGCTAGCCAGTGGAGCTGGAGAAGGAGCTTGCAGAAATTACTGCTTTGCAAATGGGAGTTGTAGGTATTCTGAACTTGAAGTGGTCATGTCCATATAACTTGCTAGGGGCTGGTTTTGGTGCACACTAACAGCATTACTGCCCAAGAATGTTTTTCTTTTTACATGGAAGCAATCGAAGTGACTGCAGCCCCATTAAGTCTTATTTTTAGATTACAATAAGCAAGACTCTGATTAATTTAGCAGCAGGGCATCAGTGAACATTAACAGCTTAACTTGAAGGCCTGGTAGATTGATAACTAAACAGGCCCTGAGCTGTATATTAACAGTCTGGCCATGGTATTATTGAGGCTCGTGTTGGGTGAGTGTCAGCATGGCTGATAGGCAGCACAACAGCAGAAGCTATTTGTCTGTTAAATGGCCACTTAAATTATTCAGTAGAGTAGCTGATAGTCATCAGTACATCTGAGCCACAGCCCAGTTATTCTAGGCATGTGTGCACAAGCTCTAATTAGTTCAGGTACAGCACTGAGCTCTCCTTGGGCAAACTCACCTGGTCTAGAAGCAGTTTCTCAGGTGGGGTCTCCAGCCCATGAGGAAATCCCTCTCCTGTGGCACAAGCATTAGGGATACATGAATAAACTGGGATGCAGATAGCTTGGGGGTGATAACCAAACCAACAGCTGGGCAAACATTTCATCTGAGCCACTCACGTTAGATGTAGTTTCACTTCTCCAGCCCACAAGAGAAAGTAAAAATTGCAATGCTACCAGTGGCCTTATGTTTTTGTTTTCTTAAGTCTTCTGTGGTTACAGGAAATTTGAGGAATTTCCCTGTGAATGTAATGTATCTAACTAGCTGTGTATGCTGTGGGACATGCTAGCCAAATCAGACTGAAAGCTTATGAACCATTAAATGTGCAGAAGGAGTTGTTAGCCACTCAGTTTTCCCTCCAGTTCCTTCTTGTTGCAGCATTAGCAATTCTGAGGTAGTAACACAATGGACATGGCTCAAATTAATTAGCTAAATTGGTACCTAAAGGCAATAAGATTTCATGCCACTTAATATTTCAATGCAAACAAGACAGGCAACTAAACATATTTAAATATGATTGGCTCATGTTCTGGAGTGGAGTATCTTATCTTTTGTTTGGGCTAAATACAGCTCTCATTGTGCTCAATTTATTCTGCCATTAGCAGTGGTCTGACCTGCTATTAGCTCTGATAAAAAGTAGCCATCCCCTTCACCGAAGACCATCCTGTGGAAAGGATGTTGAAATGCAATTCAAGGGAGGAAGGAGGATAGACACCATTTGCTTTTGTACATAATTAAGCCGTGATGGGAGACTTAATTACAATGTGAGTTTATCAGCAGAGAGCTGCAGTGGTGGCCAGCAGGCTGTGATGCCGCTGGCCTGTGCTCTGTGCACACACAGCCTTGGAGCAGTTGTTCCAGGCTGTGAAGGGGCTCTGGCTGGAAGGTGCTGATGATTCCCAGTGTTATCCTGGGAAAAGTCAGAGTTTGTGCCTCTTGGCTTTCTTTTCTCCCCCTTTCCTTGCCGCCCGCCCTCTTCCCCCACCCTCCTTGCGAAGCAGCCCTTCTGGCTTTGTTGTAAGTGTGGTTTGTAATCATTGTACACATCCCAGATGGTTCATGGAAACTCTTTGAAATGCCATCTGCCAGGCGTGTGTCCAGCCGGCAGCCTGTCATTCTGCTCCGGGAGGAGCGGAGGCGGGCTCTCCCTTCCCCCTGCCTGCCTGCCTGCCTAACACTTGCTCAGATGTGGAGCAGGAGAACAGCCCGAGCATCTGCAAGCAATCTCTGCTCCAGACAGCAACATGGAAACTTGCTGGGTTTTTTTTCTCTTCACCCAGATAAGATATCCCAGCCAGTGCAGTTTTTAGTTTCCCCGGGTTTGCTGCTGAGGACCAGCTGAGGTGACAAGTGTTATCTCTGCGATGCAATGTTTTCCTTTTCTGTGGTGACTTTCCTAATGCTTTCTCTGTGTGTTGCAGGCACAGCTGTGGTTTTTTTTTTACTTGAACATATTCAGGAAATTAAGAACACTGAGATGAAACAAATAGATCCATTAAAATGGCTCAGAGGAATTATGGCAGAGATATAATTGTCATGTCAAATAGGCAGCCTGCACTAGTAAACTGCTGACTGCAATTTCACCACTATAAAAATTCAGAAGGAAGGAAAAAATGATTAATAAATATGCTCTGTGGGAAGATAGAGATAAAGAGAAGGAGAGGCTTTAAAAGATAAGGTGAAAGCAATCCTGATCTTTGTGTCTCATCAATGTGTTAGCAGTTATTGGGAAAACACAGTCCCAATCTTTGTCATTTGGCTCACATGGCTGGGGGTGACGTTTGCCTGATTGATGAACAGTGCTAGAGAGTATGATTCTCACTTCCATTGTGCTCTGGGCATGGGACAGCTACAGCAAACCACTGGTCAGAGTTACTGGTGTGGCTTTTCATCCTTCCTGCCTCCCACTCGCAGCCAGGTTTAGGGGAATGTGGCAGTGGCCACCAGACACGATGCCCTGGGGAGGGTCCTCACAGCCTCAGTGGCAATTCAGTGCTCAGGGAGGAGATGTGGATTGGGCTGTGATCATCCTGGCTGCTGGGTGTGTGCTCCCTGCTCCTGGTGTGCCAGGGAGGGACCTGGGTGAGCCTCTCTGCCTGCCTTGGGATGGAAGCACCAGCATGGGGCAGGGACGGGCACATGGTGCAGCTCCTGCATTCCTCTGGACTAGATCTGTGAAAGAAAATTGTCTTCTGATACAATCTCTACCCAGTAAATATTGCTGTAGCATTACTATAAGCATTCAGAAATACAAAAAATGCGAGGCTGAGTCCTTTTTCAAATAGGAAAGAGTAATTCTGCTAGCAGGATACAGATATCCATCACTATTTCCATCTCCTTCCTTACTTTTTATCCTTCCTTCACCCATTCATACAGCTCCAAGAGGAGGAATGATGGAAAAAAGCACAGGAATTTATAGACTCTCTGAAGGCTGATGGTAAATAATAAAAAAGAGAGTTTCTATTTTGAAACAAGAAATGGAGGATGTTAGAGAAAGTGGATGTCAATCAAGGAAATTAATCTAGTGATAGTCTTTCAAGGGTGTCACTCTGTCAAGACTGACCTCTTGAGCAGTCTCTCAGATGAATAGGAGATAAGCAGACTTTCCGTTTTCCTGGCACTTGAGGAAAACATTTGCCAGATGCAGGCATGGTAAATTTATGCTCTTTCAACTTCTGAGAACTGGAATCTTCCCAATTAGTTTTCAGAAGCTCAGCTTCTTTATTCTTTCTTCTGTCCTTTTATAAAAGGTTTAAAAAATTGTATGCACTGAGAAGACACTGCCCAGGGGCCAGAGGAGTCCCTCAGAAGTGAGAAATTGTGCTTTGTTAAATGTTAGGTATGACTTCCACGTCTCTGAAGTTATTCCCAAGCCAGCAGACTGGTTTCAGCCACAGCACTCAGACACCTCCAACTCTGTAACTCTGGTCTTCCTTCCAAAATTCAGTTTTCTCTACCATCTGTAAATCTGTCATTTGTATTTAATCTCAGATGTACAGAATCCAGAGTGATGGAAAATAAAGGCTGTTGAACAGAAATGGATCCCTATCAATGAAGCTGTGCTCAGTGACCTAAAATGCAGCATCCCAAGTCATCTTAGGGGAAAAAAAAGTCATGAAATGACTCATCTTACACTGTGCTTCAGAGTGCTGTAAATTGGCCAGAAGGGACAAGAGTTTCAGAGCTGGCAGAGTGGCAGTGATCAGAGCCAGTTCTCCATGGGCACTACAGAAATTGTTGAGTGCTGAGGAGAGAGACTGAGTGTGACTTATTGCTCAAAATATTCCTGAACTGGAACCAGCTTGTAGGTGAGCTTCTGTGAGAGGAGTTGTCAGGTTGTCTCTTCAGTGAGCATGTGTGGATGGTGCATCAAAACCATCTCATGCTACTTTTTAATGCTGAATAAAAAATAATAGCATGAATAGAGATAAAACAGTAAGAAGAAACAAGGGAGAAATTATGTTTATGATGTGAGAGAACATTTGATGAGCTAGTGATACAGAAGTAATGGAACCTGGAAAATAGTTGCCTTATCTGGTAATACAGATTGCAGTTTTAGTGAAGTATGAGAGACAGTGCTAACAGTAGGAAGTAATTGCTGGCATATTCCCAGTACCAAACTTTTCCAGCTGTGTTTCTGGACACAGAGATGAGAGGTTTCTTTGCCAGAGTCTTTCTGAGAACACAAGAAACATCCCTCAGTTGTTTTGTTCTAATTGGTGCCACTGGTTCAACCTGAAATCTGTGTCTTGTTTTTACATGGGCTCCTAACTTCAAACTTCTTTTGACCCTTGTAGCTCCCAGAACTGTGTTTTACACATACTCCTGTATCTTTGTGAAAATTTGTTACTTATTTCTTAACTCTTGATAAGAAAACAGCTCTGATAATGTTCTGATTTTCCTTTCAGGCACAACCCGCCCTCCGAGAGAAGGAGAAGTGCCTGGTGTGGACTATAACTTTCTGACTGTGGAGGAATTCCGGGAGTTGGAGCAAAGTGGGACCCTTCTGGAAGTAGGAACTTATGAAGGTATGGAGCCAGGGGCAGTGAAAAAGCACTCCAGATACCCATGGTGGGACACCACATTTGCATCACTCTCAGTCAAGTTAGGACCTTGTTTCCATCCCAGTGCTCTGCTTCCGTTTTCTCTGGAACATGAGAGAGGGAATTCCAGTTTTGTTGTTCTTTTATCTTCTGGACTCAAGTTAACTGCCTGAAAAGATCAACAGTAGGCCAGGAAAATCCAATATATAATCCTGTAACATACTGGGGCAGTGTGCATTTATCCTTTGTGTCCACTAGGGCTCATCTCCTTGTTCAGTTTTTCTTTCCTCTCGCTCTTTCTCTTTCCTTGTCTCTTCCCTAAATACACTTCCTTCATCACCCAGTTGTGTGTCACTATGCAGCTATGCATCATGCACTGCTTTTGGGTTTTTTTTCCTTATTCTTGGATAATTGCTTATAACTTGGGTCATTGTGTTGATCCTTTTTTACAGCACAACTTTGCAAACAACAGTACTGAGACAGCCAAGGGGCACTGAAATGTCACCAGGGTGAGAGCAAAAACAGCTCCAGAGAAATGCAAGGCAAATTGGCCATTTTTAGGTACACAATCAGATTTGTGTAACTAAATCTGCAGTCTGTAGCTCCTTTAAATTAAAAACTCTTTTTGGAGTGGGTTGGGGTTTTTTTCCTCAGGAGAACATTCAAATGTACCTCTTGACAAGACAATGAAAAGAAATACTTTACAGATTTGAAAGTCCTTCCAGTGTACTTCAGTCATTTCATATTTCCATTTGAAAGAAGTTTAATGGTTCTTTCTGTAAATCTGAGAGATTGAAAAAGCCCTATCCTTGCACCCTTATCCTAATTATTCTTTATAATAAGAAATATGGAATACATTTAAAAATACAGACTATATACAACTAGCCAAAATTCTTTGAAAATTGAATTTCTGCTCATCAAGCATGAGCAGAAGAAATTGTGACATGTGGCTTTGATGTTCAGGGTCTGAAGGAAGACTCCTGAAATACTGTTTGTCTACTTCTTTAAAAACTCCTTTTTAAGGGCACCTTTAAACCTTATGCTCACTCCCAGCTGCAGACCTGGTTTGCATGAAGATGCTAAATGTATCATTTGGTTTCACTCTTCCACTTCTCTGAGCTGATTAGCTCCATCAGCACCAATGCTAACGTTCCAGCAGCAGCTCTTCTCCAAAATGAGCTTTTTCCTCTCTGTGTTTCTAATTATAACACCAAATTAGTTTTCTTTGTCGTGGTGCTTGAAATAGATCAGCTGAAAGGCCTCGCCATTGCTTCCTGATCTGTTTGTTCTAGTGACCTTTCCACTTGGAAAGACAAAATGGGTAAGTGTCTGGAAGCTGGCTCCTGGGACATGCTGGGAATTAGTTCTCAGGAAATGCTGAACCCACCTGGGACAGTTAGAACATGGTCATTTCATTGCTTATGTGATTATGTGCAGCAGCAGCTCAGCTGTTTGGGTTTCATGGCTTGCTCTTTTCAGCTGCTGGAGATGAGGGTGATTTCTCATAAGTCTAATGTGTATTTCATTTCTGTGGGTGACAGAAGTGCCTGAACTTTAAAGGAATAATTTGTCAGAAGTGCTGAGAAGCTTCTTTGCCCGTTGACATCAGTGATGCTGGTGTGCATTGTGGTTCTGGAGTGCTGGCCCATGGAAGGAAAAATCAATAAGAATAAAGGAAATAATGATGATGCATGTGTGCACATATGCATCAAGACACATTACTATTTGATTGTAATGTGAAATAAATAGAGTTCATTTTTCACTTACGGCTTAAAGAAATTATTTTGCTGCCTTCTGAGATTTCTTTAATGGCTTTGTTGTACTTTTTTTGGGAGCTCTTATTTTACAGCTGTATTGATCAAGACAGTGTTGATCTTGATTGGATCTTGGAAGATGAGATGATTCAGACTTGATGCTGCCATCACAAGCTATTTTGTCTATAAAAAAAATCTGCCAAAAACCCAAACCACAATGCAAGTTAGACTTTTAATGGTCAAATCTCTGTTATTGTCCAGCTTTACAGTCTTAGATATTTTAATTATCACTTTTTTTTTTTTGCTGCATTTTGCTGCCATATTTTTTTAATAAGTGTTCCACCATGATAAATTTGGCTGTATTTTTGATCAGTGGTGGCTTATTCTAAACAAGAGAAATAAAACCCAGCACAAGGACATAATCTTCTAGTTCTACCTGCTGTGCTGAGTAGAAATCAGAACAATGGAAGAGATGGGGTTGCTTGTGATTTAATGCTCTCGAGTGATTTAGAGATGAAGGAAGAGGAATGCCATGAAATGGACTGGAGGGATGAGGAATGGGGAAGTTTTTGTGTGCCAGCCCAAGCTCATGTGGCTCAAGCAGGGTGGTGGGGTCACTGTGGTCCCAAGGACCCTTCTGGCCTTGTAAGCATCACATGGTTGTGGAGAAGGTAAACATAAGGTCACCTGGATTCTGTCACTGGGAAAAATCTCAGTGAAGAAGAGGCAACAGAAACATTTAATAACAGCTACTGAAGAGAATTCTGGGGAGAAAGATTAGAAAACAGGGAGGCATCAGAAGAGGGGTAATACACAGGACTTTGATGCTGATACAGATACTATTGATTTGGAAAGAATAAAGAACAAGCAAGAAGAGAAGAGTTGGAAACCATAAAAAAGTAGGAGAGTGAATCAGGTTTTCAAAGAACAACCTGGGTTTTGAAAGTGCTCTAATTGCGAAGAGAAAGTGCAAGCTGACAGGAGAAAAGAGGTGTTGCTGACCTGCAGGGCTTTGTAATGCCATTATTATTTCTTCTGGTGCACTCCAAATAGGTTCCTCTGGGCAGCTTTTGATTCACATCCCAGTGAAGGCAGAGCAGGCATGGCTGTTCTGATCACCTCTCATCTTTTGGGTGTGTTCTGCACCCAAAAGGCTTCAAAAAATGTAATCAGGTGGGAGGGGGCATTGGCAAGCCTTAATTCCTGGAGTTTTCAGTTTGGGTTTTAACATCCTGATTTTTAACTATAAAGCCCAGAAACATCTTCTTTCCTCTCCTGATGAAAGCTGCATGTTGATCACATGAATCCAGCAGCTGGAGCTGGAAGACCTGCCCAGAGCTGTGGTGCTGCCCCAGTATTGGTGATTTTGCCCCACGTGTGTGCTGCACACAACCCTCTCAAGCCAATTAGAAATTCCCATTGACAATACTCATTAGGAAGGAAAATTCTTTTTAGGCTGCACATCGTCTAGGTCTTCTGGTGGATAGGAAATCACTGTAATTGTAGTCTCAGGCATTTATTGACTGTTCCTTCAGGGCAGAAAATACTGATGGATGCATGGAAGTAATTGTGTAGGTTACTAATTATTTAGCAATTACTTCTGCATTTGAATTGCAGGCTCTCACAGGCACCCCAAGGGAGGGCTCTTTTGAGCACAGCAACCGCTTCCAGATTTTATTCCCTTTTTTTTTTCCCAGCTGCTGAGTGGCCCTGGGCAGATCAGGTACTTCAGGTTACTGGCCTGAAGAATATTAAAACAACACTTACTTCTCTCCTCATTAATATTTCAGCAGATCCCCTGTGCCTGCAGCTATCTGCTGTTTGGAATAGGAGGGGGAGAGGGGAGGCCGGGGTGTTCTGGAGGGCTGTGCTGCATTCAGGCACTCAGCCCTGCAGAGGCACACGGGGACATGGGCAGGGGGATGCTTTTTGAATGGGGATGGTTATATCACCAGGGTTTGGTGAGGCTGTGTGAGTGAATGCCTGCCCAGCACTTAGTGATCCTCAAAAGAAATAGTGCTGCACTCCATAACATGTGAAGGGTTATTACATTATAGGGTATTATTATCAAGGCATCATCTTTCATTCTCGGGACAAGTGTTATGTGATTGCCAAGAAAAGTAATAAGTAATCTGCATTAGTCTCATGACTGAGATGTAATGGGGTGACTTGCTAACACTCTCCAAGTGTATAAAACTATCTGCTGTAGACAGGGTCTCCGATTGTGGTACTTAATGATTGTAATAAATTACATTAATAGTGCAGTTTGAATTTCAGCCCAAGTAGAGAGGTGTATTCAGCAACATGCTTCAAATCAAGATGCCTTAGCCTAATTTATCTGATGTGCTGGCTCTCCTTGGGCTTCTCTGCAGCAGCCACACAGCCACACTACCCCAGCTGCTTTAGCAAAATGGGTGGATTATTTTTGCTGGTACCTTTGCAGCCTGTGGGTGTCACCAGCTCAGGCCCACCTGGAAATGAGAGCTGAGCCTGTGGCAGGCAGAATGTGAGGGGAAGATGGGAGAGGAAGGGTGGCAGGTGCTGGAGATGCCCATGCAGGTGAACAAGTTAATCAGATGCACTGATTTTTGTCTCCAGACTGGAGATTGTCTCAGTAAATCATAATGGCTTCTTTAGCACTGTTATAATGTGTCACACAGAATATCCACACACTAATATCTGTGTGCTGCAGAATGATTCCTCTTCTATCTTTGGCTCTTAATACTTTGCTTGCTTTTTGTCTTGTTATTTTTTAAACCACTGGTAGAGAAAAAAAGGCCACTCCTTGTTGTGTATATGCACAATTATCAGTGCTAACTAAGCATGAGTGCTGCTGCACTGAAGTGTCATCTGATAACAATGCTTCATTCTGCAAACAGCTGAAGTGGTACCTGAGTAACTCTTGTTCTCTAAAAGCAAATATTCAAATATCTGATAGGGGTTTAGAGTGGCTTTGAATTTCCTGCAGCATTCCTGACTGCCTTCTCCCTCTCTCTGCACTTCCAATAACAAGTTTCTCAATGTGAGCTCTGTCAGAAAGAGTTCATTAGCACTCATGTGTTTTAAAACACAAACCTCAGGGAAAAGGTTCCCAAAAACCTCTGGCAAAAAAGAGATATTAGTGAATTATGTTGAGATATGGTGAATTAGTTGCTTTCTTCTTGAGTTAGAGTTCAGCTTATTTCAGGCATCATTTCCTGTGTAACCATAGTTTGATGTGTTGAAGGCTGTTCCCAGCAGTCCAGGCACATTTTGGCATTGGTTTTTTTTGGTACAGGATGTTCTTGGGGCCCTCCATCAGTGGCTGCTTCTTGCTGGTGTTACCCTGCAGAGGCAGCCTGGGCTCCCCAGCCTGCAGCATTTCCCTGCCACTGCCTTCCAGAGAGGGGAGGTGCTAACGGGACACATCCCCATGGTGGGACTACACACATAAATATTTAACTATTTGCGAGAAGAGTTTCATGTTGCAATGGCTTGACAGGGTGTTTTCTTTATTCCTGCAGCCCTGTGCTAGGTAGGGTGTTTCCAGCTGCTTCTCCTGCTTTCTGCATGCACCATACACAAGTACATGTTTATTTGTGTTCCCTATGATTTTTTTTAATCTATTTGAATGTGGATATAGCACAGCTAGTCTCATGGAACTCCCCAGCCCCCTCATGGTCCATGCTAACAAGGTTGTACTGTTTGTTTATTACTTTTAGTACCATTGTTTTGGTTTTGGATTTTTCCATGCCTTAAATGTGCTTGGATACGCTTGTACATGAGTGCTAACAATAACACCTAGTGATAACACAGCAAAAATGAGAATAAGTAAGAGTGATTTCTTCTGTGGGTGACTTTCTCCTGTGCTGCCACTGCCTTTAGGACACTAATTGGAGTATATGTTAAATTTCAGACCTATTTGAAAATTGGAACAGTTTGTAACAGTTTGACTTGTTTAACAAGAAACCCAAACTGATCTTTCACTTAGCCTCATCATTAATAACCACAAAAATTGACAGAGAATCTCCTGTTTCAAGCAAATGTAAATATTGTGGGTTAATTTCTCTGAGGTCCCCTTCATTGCCTGTTTTCCTTCCGATCCAGCTGCTGCATCTGCAGCCTCCTCCTGGTTGCCTGGATACTCTGAATTTCCTCAAGGCAATTGCTAATCAATGTGCAGTTGCAGCTAGGTGAATCCTGCAGACAGCAGCCAGATCTGTCATCTAGATGTGGAAATCTGTAGCAGAATGTGATCTGGGAGGAAAACAGACAAAACACCATGGCAGGAGCTCTGCTCCCAGGAACCAATCCATCCTGTGCTAATCAGACACAAGCACTCCTGCTGGATTACATGAGCAGGAGCTCTTCTGCTAAAATTGAAGTTCAAATTGAACAATTGTTTATGTTCTTGTACAGTGCAGAGAAGGGGAGCTGAGTCTCAGAAAATAAAACAATTACATTAATAATTGCATTTCAAGTCTTTGTGTCAAGGCCTTGCTTAATTTTGCTGCTTATCTCCAAGTGTCTTTCCCAAAATACCCATTTCCTCCAAGACAGAAAGCTATGAAGTGCTTTTTGAAACATGAGCTATTAATGGAGTCCTTGTTAGCACAGAGTGGTGGCTTTGAAGATGAGATGTACTTGTCATGGACACAGAGCCCTCTGTGCTGCACTGAGGCTTTTGAGTTTCTTGGGATTTTTATAAAATTAGAATTCATATGTAGGCATCAGTAAATTCACAAAAAATCAGTAAATTCTTCTTGCTTCTTTGCTGAGACACAGATGCACTCCCAGTCCCAGGCATAGACATCTTTCACCAGAAAGGAGAATAGCTGCTGCAGAGCAAACACCTACAGGTTAAAGTAACTCAGATATGTGGTTTGGGAGCACGTTCTTCCATTGCTGTAATTGCACCATCTGAATTAATGCTCAAACTCGTGTTTGACCTTACATTTAGCTACTCTGCCTTCCTCACCTCTCCGTGTCAGCTCCCTGTCCCTACCCCAGCAGCCTCTGTGGTCTCCTTCTCCCTCTCTGCTTTAGTGTCCATTCCACTTTTGAACCTGTGTGATTGTGCCTCTCTTCTTCTGCATTTCAACCATTTCTTGTGCATTCAACCCATTCCAGGAACAGCATGGCTCCTGGATGGATGGAGTCCTTTCAGCCCAAATGGAATTGAATTCAATGGTGTGAATTTAAGGGTTTTATGGAACAGATTCATAGATATTTTACTTAACTAGTTGGTGTATTTTTGTGAATTGTGTTTTAAATTCCAGTCACACAAACAATTTAAGGTGAATTTACTGCCCATCAGGGGGAATACTTATTAAGAATGCTTTGTTATTTGGAATATAAGACAAATTTTCCAAAAGCAACATTGTCAGTCAAGAGAACTTTCTTTTTAAGTTTTAGAAAATGTGCTTTAATTCAGGACAGGGTGGAAGCTGCTGTAGATTGCTTTCATTGATTGTGATCACTGCTTGAATTGGCAGAGCAGGAAGTGTTATGATGATGAGAACTTGTCTTATTGTTGTGATAAGCTGTTACCAAAGTCTAATTACTGGGTGTGATGCTAAAATGTGTAAGCTGCCGACACTCAAAGATAAGGAGATGAAAAGAAACAAACTCGTTCCAAATAGCTCTTCTGTTTGGGGTTTTTCATTATTATTGTTATTTTTGTGCACTCTCCTGAGTGGTGCTTCAGAGTGCATGGATTAAGTCATGGATTTGGCTGCAGATGCTGCCATCAAACTTCAGCTGTGGTTAAATAAGTTTTAAGCACCAAGGGACTGAATAAAATAATGGTTAGTGAAAAGTGCTGACGAGGGATTCAGTTAATGGTGTGTGCATCTGTGGAGTGAGTGGGTTGTTATTAGCTATTAATTCAGGTGCTGGAGGCAGGGTCCAAGTGTGTTTAAGAGGAGGGTAAGGGGTAGGGGCCCAGTTCCCATAGGAATTGCACATGGGAATGTGCCATTCCTGCCACGCTGGCTGCTTCAGAGCTGGCATTTCCACAGGAAAATAAAATATCCTGCAGTCTTGTCCTGGAAATCTCCATTGTCTGGAGGACAGGGACATCCTGTTGGGGTCAGGACCCTTTGCAGAGCTTCACCTGAGCTCAGCACCCCAGGGACTCCTGCCCTGACTGCTGTGCTGACTTCAGAAAACGTTCTGGGATCCTCTGGGATGACAGATGCTTGTGTATGCACATGTAACATGCTGTTAATAATTAGAGCTGATTGGATATTCACTACAAATTACACTGGCTATGAAGTTAGCCCCTTCTTTGGGCTTACAAGTGGCTCACAAAACACTGTTAAAGCCTATTTTTAAATGTATGTTTCTTCATAAACATTGATAGATTTAATTTGAACGAATAATGTCAAGTCTGAGTGTTGTAAAACTCTTGCTGGGCTGTTCGCTGTCAGTTGTTAATGGAGCATGTTTGGATTTCTGAGTCACAGTGTAAATATTTTCTATTTCCAATGTTGAGGATGAAACATGAGGTTTGGTGATTATTTTTACCAGTCCCCCCTAATAGTGTGTCTGCTCCCACGCCCAGGCCCACATGCCACATCTTCAAAAATAACTGCATGGAGAAGAGAAGTAGGGCTGACTGCATCCAGCAAACATGAGGGAAAGATAGCATTTCCATTTTCTCTCATTTTCCATGTCACCTGGAAGCTGGGCTGGAGCATTCTTTTAAAGATTTTCATCATGAGCTGAGTTATTTTCCCAACCTGTTTGTCCCTGTGGGAATCTGAAGGAAGAGCTCTGATTTTTTTGAATTTTGACTCAGGCTTAATCTGCCTCCTGTGGTGAAAAAAGAAAAGTTCAGCCCCAGTGGCTACATTTCCGAAAAACCCCACACACGGAGAGCCATGCTCAAATTCATATTTGCTCTTTTTATATGCTCATTTATATTTACAGGGATCCTCTAAGACAGCACACTGTCTTGGTAGAGAGCAATTATTCACTAATGTTAGTACCAACAACCATGGCTGGTTTGAAAAATGACTCATGATTTTGGTGTAAGAAATCCTGAAATACTTCAGAGAAGCCTGTTTTTCTGTTGAGGAACAGCTCTCTGTGGACTGGTAGGAACTCCAGCTTTGCTGTTGCTAGAGGAACTGAAGAGGAACAAAATTCAAAGATATAATCATACATTTCTCCTTAATTGGAGGAGGGATGGTGCCATCTGTGCTTTGCTCTTGTCCAGGGGAAATAAAACCCACACTATCAACATCTACATATCCCCTTCATCCTCCTTGCTGCATCCATCCTAAAGAATTCAACCAGTTAAAACAGACCCAAAATAACTTCTGCATAAAATGGTGATGTGCAGTGCTATAAATAAAAGTAATTTTCATGTGTATGGCACACACATGGCTCTCTCTGCTTAGCAGTTAATATCCTTAGAAAACTTTTTTTTCCTCTGGAAAACCAAACAAAGCAACAGCCTAAAAAAACCCCAAAAAACCACAAAATCCCAGAGTAGTGTTGTTCTTCATGAGAAAGAGGATAGATGGGAGCAAGGTTAATTATCTTTTTTTTTTTTTGCCCACCTACGTTTATATTTTCCCTTTGCGCTCCCTCTCCCCCATTCTGCCTCTTTTTGTGTAAAACAGTTCTGCAGTATGTGGAGCATAAGAATTATTTCTCTAGCAGAAACTGCAACCTGCTTGCAGAGCCTCCGTACCCATTAGAGGCTCTTTCCAGAAGCAGTAATTTCCTTCTCCCCATAAATTATGCATCAATGTACATTTGAGATTCTGAGCTGACGAACAGAAGATGAAAGCGCTGCTGCTCCCGCGGAGCTGCATCCACGTCCTTGTGTACAGGCTGGAGCACACCTTGTTCAGACAAACTGCACGTGTTGCTGTCCTGCTACTCCGGCTGCAGCAGAGCTGGGAGCTGCTCTGGCTGCTTGGGCCTCTGCTCTGTGAGAAATACCTTCACAGAAGCACAGAATAATGAGATGAGAAGAGACCTCTAAGGTCATCGAGTCAAATTTATGCTCTAACACCTCAACTAGACCGTAGCACCAAGTCCAGTCTTTTTGTAAACCCATCCATAGATGGTGATTCTACCACCTCCCTGAGAAGACCATTCCAGTACTTTATTATTCTTTTAGTGAAAATTTTTTTCCTAATATCCAACCTGTGCCTTCCCTGACGTAGCTGGAGACTGTGTCCTCTGGTTCTGTCAGTGCTGCCCGGTGAGGCATTCAATGAAGAATGTAAATAGATGTATGTTTTAGAGAAGGATTTTGCACTACTGCCACAATTGAGCTATTTGGGAGGGCATCCTTTGTGTTTTGTCACGTCAAAGGGCATAGGGAAAATTTTTAAGTCTACCCTTGGAATCTGAAGGGTAGTTTTATATAAAACTGTTGTATATAACAGGTCATTGTGTAAAAATTACAAGATTCACCTTGCAATGGGTCTGAAATACCTCTGTGCTGTGCTGGCATGAATGAGCATGCACTTATTCTGTGTCTCTTCCACAGTCACTTAAAATGGCAGGGAGGCAGCCCAAGCACTCTGCACTGTTTCCATCACAACTGGTGATGGATTCTGAGCATGTGTTGGCATAACCCCATGTGCATCTGTGTCCCTTCAAGCTTAGCTTTAAGGTCTGGGTCTTCACTTCCTACCCAAGTTGACCCAACTGCTGAATTTCCTCTTTGAACAAAGCCATGTGGTATCTTTCCTTTTCTCTCCTTTGACTAAGTTTTCTTCTAGAGAGAAAATAGTATTTGCTTTCCAAATGCAACATCCCCCCTAAAAGAACCTGTGTACTAAAGCAGGCCATCGAGCCTTTCATCACTTCTCTTGGTGATAGCAGTCATGAATTTTTTATTTTCTGCAGGGCTCACTCCAGATCTGCCACAGCATTGTGTGGGTGCACACATGTAAAAAGGCTACTAATTGAAATTCAGATGTAACGAGATGAAGTTTTGCTATTCACCATGACTGCCTTTTGTTTTAGCCCATGTACGCTCAGTGCACCTAAACAATACAACCATTGCTTCTCCTTTTAGATTTGACAAGAATAACTAAAAAGGCAAGAAATATTTCTGTGTCTGCTGTGGAGATGAAGCACGCACCCCCAAAAATGGGAATGGCACGTGTTAGCTTCTTTATATACTTATCTGTGGGGAGGGACAGAAATTTAATGGAACTGTAAAGAAAATGAAATGGAAAACTTACTGCTATAAACTGTTCTCTTTTGACGATGCAAATGTGTCTCTATTGCCTAGGTAACTATTATGGAACGCCGAAGCCTCCAAGCCAGCCCCTCAGTGGGAAAGTGACTTCCACCAATGCTTTGCAAAACCTGCAGTCTGGCTCCAAGCAGTCGACTCCAAAGCGAACCAAGTCTTACAATGATATGCAAAATGCTGGCATAGTGCATACAGAGAATGAGGAAGAGGATGATGTACCTGAAATGAGCAGTAGCTTCACAGGTAAAGCAAAAATACTGCTGTCCTTCAGTTAGAATATGTGGGGAGGACTTTTGGAGGGTGTTTTGAAGAGGGGATGTTGTTTTTAATGTGTTTTCTGCAGAGCTGTCAGTGTCAAACAGAACTGGCAGATACCCAGGTGTGATCGACCACATGCACAGCTGGGTCTTTCCAAAAAGCCTTGTGGGATTGAACTGGTTGAGACAAAAATGTGGTAAAGTTCAAATCCATTAATTGCAGAAAGGTCAAGGAAGAGTTGAGCTATGGTTGACAACTCTGAACAGTATGAAATGACTCAACCAGGTTTACATTTGAAATTAATCATTGCTCCTTCCTAAATATGTTGCTGTCCTTTATCCTTCCTTGCATCTAGAGCTGCCCATCACAAACAGTTGCTGTCCTAGTGCCTCTTCTCCAGGTACCTCCCAGCACATGGAGTGCTGCTTGCTGCGGGAGTGAGATCTGGAGCATGGGTGCAAGTTCTGTATTTCACAAGAAGGTCTTGTGTCCTGCTGAGCACAGATCTTGTTCCCACCATGGCTGCCATCAGGTCTGGGCTGAAAGATCACTGGAAACCTTTGCAATCTCAAGTCAAGTGCTGTGCAGTCAGATTCAGACTAAAACATCATTGGAGATCCATTGAGTTTCCACAGAAATCAGCTGGAAGTTTGTGAAGCTCTGAGGGCCAAGAGCTCTTCCCCATGCCCCTAGGCCTAGTATTTGTTAGTGCTTAGGGCATTGTTACCTCAGCTCAGTTTCAAGCACTGAATTCATCTTCAGGGCTCCTTTTGAGGCAGGTACTGAGCAAGTATTATCCACATCTTCAAGGCTTTCCCAGCTGATAGCCTTGGGAGCTCACCATAACTGGCACCCACCCTTGTCCTCTGATCATTTTCTATCACCATGAAAATTTTCCTTCCCAGCCTTCTGAGTAGAAGATCTGTCCTGCCGGATCCTACCTGCCAATGTCCTGGCTCTAACATCTGTTTAGAGCTTTAAAAGGATTTAGGCTGAGATTTAGTTTTGGTCCTCTGCAGGCCAAACTATCAAATGGCTTTTGAGGGTTGTACTCTTTTTGGCTGCTACCTGCTACATTTCCAACTCAAATTGCTTCTAGCCAACCTAATTTCTCCCAGGTTAGTATTTCTGTCTCTGCTTACCAGCTCATTGACAAACCAAGGGTGGTTTCTCACATGTTGTGACATGACAGCAGCCCCAGCCTTTGTCATGGGATCTGATTTTGGGAAGAAGCTGGTGGGAGATCTGTTATTTGATTTCCTTGCTGCCTGTCTCAGTTTGGTGTCCCTGAAGTAGCTTGAGCATCATTTCTCTTCCTTGTTTTCCTTTGCAAGATGAAATACTGGAAGATGCAGCTCATTTGTCACAACGTTGTCACACCCTGGCCCCTTGCCTTCATTAAATGAGCACAGAATCAGGGAGAGAGTTATTTCTCATATACCAAAGTGATTCCTTATGCTTATTTCTCATGAAAGTGTGCTAGCCATATTAAAATGCTCCTGCTTCCCTAGGAGACCTCTGGGTAACTTGTGTTTTCCAGATTTTGGCATGTTTGTACTCTCAGTTTTTAGCTGGCGATGATTCTTTCACGCTTCTTTATGTTGTCATCCTCTACCTAAAAATATCAAACTCCAGGAGGGCTGAAAAACAAGCACTGAGGGTACTAGTGTAGTCTAGATGTTTTCCTTCCTGTTCCTCCCAATGTTCTTATCTTTGGCTAATGGCAGCACGCAGACTGGAATAATGAAGGAGCTGTTTCCAGGGCTGTGGGCTGTGAGCTGAGGATGTCCATGGTCTCTGGTGTGGAGAGCAGGGAAGGTCCTGTCTGGGAAGCCCCTTCAGCCCCACTCCTTGGGGACTTGGCAGAGGGTGACACTGATCTGTGTTTTTTGCTCAGTGCATTGTCACGCTGTGCTTGTACTGATGTTCTCAGGGGATGTGGAAGTGCTGCCATAAATTTTCAACACCTCGAAGAGCCAAACAGAGAAAGTCCCTTTGGTGGACAAAGGGCTCATTTTAGAATTTGTCCATTGTTGCCAAAACCTCTCTGTGAAGGAGTGAGGGCACAGACCTGTTTATTGGGGAGTATTTACTGTCATTAGTGATGCAAGGGGATGAGCAGCATTGTTTCATGGATACAGCTCGAAACTGCATGGATACAACATCAGAAATATTTCCTTAGAGGGAGAAGGGCCAGATACAGCATAAAATACTCCTGTCTGACTTTGGCTTGAAGGATACAGTGATGACCCTTGGAATAAACCTCCTCAGACAGCAAGAATGGGTACTAGTGAGCAGCAACACGTGGACACAGGGTACAGTGCTGACATTCATTTTAATTTTTAATTTAAAATAACACACTGCACTGAAGACACTCACCATTAGCTTGTTGACTTTGAGCTTCTGGCAACATTTTGCACTTGTAAAATCTCTTCTGATCATTCTTCAAACAAGAAATTTTATCCTCCTAATCCTGTCCCACAGTTGGCACTGCAGGAGTGAACCTGTAAGCCTGCTTGAAAACACACTGAACACCAGCGAGCCCTGGCCTCAGACAGCCTGGAGGAATTTGATAGCTCAGCAGGGCCTGCTGGAGCTGATCACAGCTCCTGGTTTGCTTGGCTGGCAGAGGGTGTGTAGGCAAGGAGAGCTCGCCCCTGCTGCCTCAGAGACTGCCGGGGCTCTGCCCTCGCTCCATCTGCTGCCGCGCCTCGTGCGTTAAAAGGCAAGGAGAGGAAAACCGGCAGGATAAACCTGGAGGAGCAAACAGGGAAGGAAAGGACTGATTGTCACCGATTGTCGCTTGTATCTGTGTGTGTTTGTTCACAGCAGAGTCTGGTGACCAGGACGAGCACAGCGCGCGCATCGGGAGAGAGGCAGCGCCCACGTCCGCGATTGAGAGGCACACCCACGTCCCCACCACGGACCCATCTCAGAGCCTCCCCCAGTACCTACCTCCTGCTGCCGAGGATAACCTAGGTCCTCTGCCAGAAAACTGGGAGATGGCCTACACGGAGAACGGAGAAGTCTATTTTATAGAGTAAAGCACTTTTTTGTTGTTCTGATTCCACCTCCCCGCCTCTCTTTGGGCATAAAGTGAACCTCCATGGATGCGTTTTGTGTGTGTATTAAATATTTAGTGTATACAGTTAGGTTGCAGAGCTGTTAGCTCTTTACTGCTTCTGAAGGGGGTTTGCATTTCCTGATTGGATTAACATCCAAATCACTCCTGAGTTCCAAGGCAGAGGGAATTGCTTGTTTTATGAGGGTAGTTACAAAAGCAACAGACACTTATAAAATACAGGCCAGTTGTTTTCACGGGTGGGATGAAAGCTCCTAATTGGAAGGGCTGAGACTTCATTCTGTGCATAATGCAGCAGAGACAGGGATTCCTCCAGTCCTGGGCAGCAGAGACAGGGATGGACTTTGTGTGCTGTCCCCTCATCACAGCAAAGGGGCCCAATGTGTTAATGTTCTCCAGTGGCTTGCAAAAGGCACAGCTCAGTGCAGGGTAGGCACAGCAAGTTTGGAACACCTCAAGCTCTGCAGTCTTTGCCTAAGAGCTGATTGCTGTCAGCAGTTTTATGATGATATTGATTTTTTTCATGCCATAAATAATAGTCTCAAATTATACTTGTCTAAATTTATTGAGGTAGGAGTAACTTATAAAATAGGAGCTGTTAGTGTAAGAGATGTCTTGCACAGAGTTTAGCTAGACATTAACACTCAATTAGCCTTTGAAACTCAAACCCTTAGCTGCCAAGTAGAAGAGGGGTTGAGGAATTGATTTTGGATTTGATGGTCTGTTTAATGCAGTTGTGGAAACCCTACCAGAAGCCAATGCCCAGTTACTGCAGAAGAACTTCCTCTGTTAATTGGCCCTGTCTCCTGTGGAGAGTTACACTGGATCAGGGCTGTGAGGGCAGCAGTCCTGCCTCATCCTCAGGAGAGGAGACTTTTGGACAGGGCCAGGGGAAGGTTCAAGAACAGGTTTTCCCTTGGCTGCAGTGGCAAGGGAACACATGAGAGAAGATTGCCAGAATATCTGAGGAGCTGGGATGACTGAGGGCACTACAGCAGCCCTTCTTCAGCTGGGAGAGGGCTGCTCAGAAAAAGGCCATTTTCCAGGGTACTCTCGATTACCTGAAGAGGCTCCAACAGCCCCGGAGTGTAAGACAAGGTCAGAAGAAGGCAGAATGCAAATTCTCATCAGATGAAACCAGGATGAGTACATTACCCTGAGCATGGCTTTCTCTCCTCACTGTGTCCTCAGGGTGCCTCGTTACTTGATGTACTCTCTTTATACTGAGACCAGCCTAATAGCCCGTTCAGCCTGCCACTTTCCTCCTTGGAGGAGGACAGATGATGAGCAGTAAATGCTGCCCAAGCAGTCAGTTGCTCCCTTTTGGACCCCACAGGGGCCCCTGCTGTCCTTCCTTACAGGTGCTTCCATCGGGAGTTCCGCTGCCGCCACTGATTTCCCCAAACCCACCCCCATAGCTGCTGGGTCTGTGGTCTCTGAACAGTGCAGGACTGCAGCACCTCTGAATAATTGTCAGGAGAATCATGTGTGTGTTGGGAAAACACAGCCTGTAACAGAGGCCTGTGTGATGTGAAGCTCTGATAGCAGCACCCGCTCTGTCCCTGCAGTGCGGTTTGAGGAAATGCTCCCATGGGGCTGATTTTGTGCATGAGCCTGTTGCTGTGGATGCAGCACTGAATGACTGCAGTTCTATTAATTCTAGAGACACCCTGAGCCTAGAAACCATTTAGCTTGCTTTGTATTAGATTAAGAAAGCAAACTAATGAGCAGTGTGGACCCAAGCTGGCTCAGATGTCTGTTCCAGCATCTGTGTGTTTCGGGTATCAAGTCAGGGTGCTGAGGGGGGCAGCATGAGCTTCTTGCAGAGAACCAGTGCAGGTCCAGTGGGGCCAGGGCTGTGTGTCAGATAGCCAATCCTGATATAGCTGGAGCAGTTTGGTTCTTGAGATATGTTTCTCTGGAGCTTTAATTGAGATTTTCATTGTCCCAGTCCCCTGTTATCTGTGCATGTTACAGGTCTAACACAATCCTTTCCACCTGAGAGTGTGATCTCAAAGGTGTTTAGCTAAATTTTCTGTGCCTCAGCAAACTGCACTGTTGTGAGCCTTTGCTTAGCAAGTACAAAATTGCAAGAAATATGCAAATATTCTATTGCTCTCCTCCCACCACCCTCCTTCTCAGCTAGACTGCAGACTTGCTTATAAATAAGGGGGCAGAGCCCCTCTGCTTTATTTTTGCTAATTTTCCTGACTTGCTGAATTTCTGCCATTCAGTTTTCTAGGTGCTGATCAATTGCTCTGAAGCACACATAAGGATTAAATACATTTGCTCATCCTGCCTTGAGAGGGCTGGGTAGTAGGATGTGTAAAACAAGGACCTTTTATTTACTCACTCAGATCCTGGGAGCAGGGCTGGCCCCATTTCTTCCAGTACAATACAAGTTTGCTGGTTGGTTGTTAGTTCCTCAGGGATCGTGGCCCTCATTACAGAGCCCTCATGAGACTGTTGTGAGGCTAAAATTCAGTTTGTAAACCTCTTTGAGACCTTGAAGGAGAAGAAAATGGCATCACTACACTATTGAAACTTCAAACTGTTAAGCAGTGTTAGAGGCTAAGCTAGATAAGTGATACCTCAGGGACTGCAGGTTGTGTCTAAGATGACACCAGTTTGCAGAAGAGGCATTATATTATCAGATTGTCTGCTTATGCAAATGAAATTATGGGAGAAAATAACTTCTAGAAAAATGTATTTTAAGCCTGTTTACTATGCAACATTCACCGCTGGGACTGGCATCATGAGGCTGTCAGGGGACTTGTGGAAAGGAAGAGTTGAAAGTAAAGCTGTTCAACTTCCATGAAAGGAAGACAGAACATCTTTATTTGTGTAATTATAAAGTTTTCAGTCAAAACCATTTTCAACTAATGCTTGGGCCAACTCTAGACATGTCAAAGGTCTTTTGTAGGAACAAAGCTCACTGCATAATTTAGTGAGGAAGGGAAACTTCTGCCTTTAGCTCAGAGACAGCTCTTGAAATTGAAAACAAGCTACCAAAGACAAAAAATTTGGAAATTAACATTATGATATTGAAGCATTCACATGCCTCTTTTCAGTTAGGAGTGCTGATTTGTATATTTTTACTTGTTACCTTTGTGTTTTTAATGCCAAAGTTCTTGTGATTTGGTCGACTAGTTTGCACAACATCCAGTTGTAGAGCTGTTTCTTTGAATCAAAAGTATGCCTTCAGGTCTGTTGAATAATAAGGAAGATATATACTTTTATGTCATGGATACTTCAACTCTGCTTTATTAACAAAGGTTGTATTTCCATTTTTGGTTTCCAGCCATAACACAAAAACAACATCTTGGCTAGATCCACGGTGCCTGAACAAACAGCAGAAGCCTCTAGAAGAATGTGAAGATGATGGTAAGAGACTAAAAATAGTGACATAATACTGTGTTTGGTCCGTTCCTAGGTGACTCTTTTCCTTTTATCTTTCTAATAACTAGTGTTCAGAAAGACTTTTAAAAAATTAAAAAATATTTATTAGGAAGTACAAAGAGACAATGTTGTAAAATCGCTGTGAATGTAACACGGCCACTGAGGTGCCAGATCATTTAATAAAACCCAAGGAGGTACTACAAGTAAGTTTTTGCAGAGGCATTTGAAAAGCCACTGGTGCTGAACAAGACTCAAAGCTGTCTGACATGTTTGCTTCGTGGATCTCTGTGTGGGAGGGAGTGACTGAGGCTCTGCGTGCTCCGCTGTGTTCCGCTCCAGCCGCCCGCTTCACGTGGATTGAGAGAGTCATGTTGCTGTTTCCTTGTCTGAGCAGAAATAACTCAACTGCTTCACTTGTGCTGTTAAATGCTGACAGTCTGTGCAGTGTTGTGATTGCTGAAGCAATTTCCATTTGAAAGGGTAGATTTCTGACACTGAAAATTTGCACTGAGATTTGGTATTCCTTGAGATGTTGGAAATGCAAGCCACTGTCCGATTTAGAGCAGCCAAATGCAGGAATGTTAAAGGAGGTCCCTTCTCAGCCTCCTTTATGAGATGTTGGAAGAAAAAGTGAATTATGAAAATAACTTAAATATTTGGGAAAACCTGTGAGGGAATTTTGGTCTGCTGACCAGGAAAGGTGATGAAATTGAAATACATAATCTTGGCTAATACAGGCCTGTCATGGTAGACACTTCTTAAAAATTGAAGGGTTTCCTTTATCAGTGTTGGTGCTGTCCTTGTAAAATCAGTTTTCATAATACAATGAACCACCTACTGGTGTCAGTCATCTTAATAAAAATCACAATTTTATTTCATAAAAGAATCAACTCAATCCCTTTTCACTGTTAGGTTCAACTCTGGCCTCCAGAACTGCTGGTAACTGTTTTTACACATGTAGTAGTGTTTCACTCTCTCCTATCTTTCACTTGTGAGATTTTGCAGGGTGTGAGAATTAACCTCTGCAGTCTAGGCTGCTGTGATGAAGCAGGTCACCAGCTTGCTAGAGCACAGTGCAGGATACCCTCAAACCACAGGGATGTGCCAGGCAAGGAGCAGTCAGAACCACAAGGCTGCAGAGGGGGACTGAGCTCCTCTGTTACACAGTTCCTCACAGAAGGGAAAGTCTTACTCTTGTCCTCTTAGCAATTATAAAGCAAACATTGGAATAATTTATTTAATTTGGAATAGAAACATACAGCTGGTATTATTGTATTTCATTGAGTTCATCATTTTGGAGAGCAGTGGCATCTTTGTTTATCAACTCCTTAAAATCAGCTAATTTCATCTTCCCACACACCCCTTCACTTCATTCACCAAGTTGCTCATTAATGGATATTTTTAACATTCACTAGTTAAACCAGTTGCTTCATAGTTACAGTAGTGCTCTGCAGTGCTTTGCTTGGCTGCTCTAATCTTGCTTAGCACATAATAATAATAATTATGTTTTAAAAAACAGGGAGGAGAGAAGATTAGTTAGGTTAGTTTTGCTTTGTCATAGAAGCTGGATGGTTTTTGGCAAGGGTCACTGTTGTGTGTCATTCCTTAAGAGTCAGTGGGATGACTCCTCTGTTTTGTTTGGTGTGTGTGTGTGTGCATGTGAGTTACCAGGCTCATCCCACCCTCTCTATAGATTTTATAAATGTTAGATATTGTTTGGATGCAGTTAGTTGCCTTGTGCTCTTGTTTCATCAAGATATGTGTCCCTTTTTACTTGTTTCCCGTTGTTCAGGCTATCAAAGGAAATTGCAATTTTTATTTCACACTAATGGTCCCAAACAACTGCTTTGATAGAGTATTTTGCAAAGAGGTCATGGAAGTAGTTTTTTGGGTGTCCAGATGTTTTTACCCTACAACCTCTGTTTGCCTCTGTCACTCATTTATGTGGCTTAAACTTTGCTGTGCTGGGTCCAAGATTGTTTTTACCATCTTTGTTCTGGTTTTGTCACCATCTTTCATTTTCAGACTGCATTATTATTATTTATAGGCCAAGCAATACTTTAATCATCTGTGTCACTGTTAACTTATGAATATGGAGCAGATAATGATAAATGGAGCAACAGCGAATATTGATGGCTTTGTATCTTTAAAAAATTATGTGATCTTTGTCCCAGGTGCCCTGCTAAAACTGGTGCATTCCTGTCTGTGTCTCACCAGTGCATCTGGACTGGAGGTCTGTGCCTCCAGTTAAACAAGGCTTCATGCCTGCCTAAATCATCTGAGTAGGACAGTGAGGTCTGTTGAACCTTGTGTGCACACAAATTCAGATGTTTTCTTGAAAACCTTGCTACATTAGTTCCTTGTTTAGGTGCAAGGTTTTCCTCTCAGATTCCTTCATTAGTGTCCAGGTCTGGCCTTCTGCTAGATCCATGTGTCTGTAGAACAAATTGCAAAGGTTGGACTGTAGGATCTGAGGGAACAGTGAGAACATCACAATTTCATGACTTTGCCATATCAAACCATGACATGGAAGTAGTCCATTGATGAAGATGTTTTGAGAGTGCAAGAACCACTTTTTTCATTATCTGCATCAGATCCATCAATATTCTGGTCACTGGAGTGTGCTAAATGGGAAGCTTGGGCTCGGTGTGTAGAAAATTAGTGCTGGTTCTGCTGTTTGCTCTAGGGAATTTCTTGCTTGGGGCTGGTATCTGAAATTTTCTTTTAATTTTTTCTGTCTCATTTACTGCTCTTCCCTTGGAGAAGAAGGGGTGCACACGGAGGAACTGGACAGTGAACTAGGTAAATCATCCATCTCTCATTTTGATACTTGATTTCAACTGCAATGTTTTGAACCTTTAATTACTTACTTTCTCCTTTGTATCATTTTGCATCTTTCAGGGTTTTTTTTTAATTTCAATAGGAGTAATTTATCAGCAAAACTTCCCCAGCACACAAAGCATTTATCTTTCCCTAGCATCAGATCTGCAGTGCTTTTCTTACTGATTCAGAGTTTGAAGAAAGCTAGAGAGCCCCAGTCTTGCAAAGTTGTTTCGAAGCTGGACTCTGCAGAAGTTGGGATCTTTTCCTTTGGCATCTCTGGCTCCAGGAAAAAGCTCATAGATGCCAAAGATTGAATGAAGTAGCTCATATGATGCTTTTTCGCTGGGGCCCAAGCCATTTCCCAGACAATAGAAGCTAAATGTGATTCAGAAGGTTTAAGTATTACATCAGATGCTTCAGCTGAGCTCGTGAATGAAGCAGCTTAAAATTCTCCCTCAGTCAGTGATTTTATAAACAGATGATTTTCAGTGATGTGGTACACTTTTATTTGCTGCATCTCTTTGTGAAGGATGCTGTCTGGATATCTAATCTCAGCAGTGCTCATTGTGTTTATACTGATGGCAGAGGTAGTTGTGATTTCTGTTCAGCTATGCTCTAGTAAACTCGCAGAGCTGAAGGGATAAGAGGTTGCATAGGATTTTATTTCCACCAGGACTATTATTGCTTTTTAAAAGGACTGTAGTTACAGTTCATAGTTCTGCATACTGGAGGAATTGTATTAGCAGAGAATTAAGCTCTGGTTTCTGTAATGACTTGCAAGGAAGTGTATTCTGCTCCCTGCTTCTGTGTGATAGATACGGCATCAGCAGCCAGCAGTGGACTTGGAGCACTGCACCACGAATGGTTCTTCTGAATAATATGCCTGGAATAAAATGCCTAACTTCTCATAGAGCAATTTGAAAGAAATGACAATTTAAAGAAGAATGCAGTCTCTTTAGTGGTCCATGAATTATGTGCAGCTTGCACAAATGATCAGCAGCAGACCAAGTAGCATCAGAAGTAGGTGGATGCACATCAACAATCTGCAAAGAGTTCTCACTAAGGTCTTCACAACTAGTGACTTAAAATGAGAGGGAGGTTTTAAAAAAGCAAATTTAGAGGCAATATTGAACAGAAATTAGCCTTCTTTCAGTCTGCTGTCAGGAACTAGTGCAAGAGCAAAGCTGAAGAAATAGTTGCAGGAAAACTCATTAATTGATAAGCCTGACCCCAGACTTGCAGGCACTTACGTACAGAAGTGTTCTGCTCCAACACCACGAGATTTTCCCTTTGTTTCAGTGCAGATAAGTTTTACTGAGCTCACAGCCCATCAATATGCTGTTAAGATGTGCAAATGTTGCAGTGTAAAGAAAGACATTTTCAAATTACTCAATTGGTTACAGTAACATTAAGGAGAGGGCATGAAAACTTAGTATAGTTATAGTAACTCAGATTAGTAAAAACTGGTTGGCACCAGCTATTTAGTGCCTTAAGTTATCAACAATTTCTGTTCTAAATATAAGAAGACTTGAGGTATTTTCACAGCTTCTTGTTTTCCAAAGAGCTATGGAGTAATAGGTCACATTCTAACAGAGGGTTGTTCTTCAGACACAAAAATTTAACCTATAAAGCCTATAAAAAATTTAACCTATTTAACCTGTAAAGAATTTGACATGGCTTGGACCTGGCTTCACAGGGAGCAGTAAGAGCTGAGTGTGCTGAGTTTCCCTCCAGCTCATTCACAGTCGTGCATGGCTGCAGCTGAAATACCTGATGGCTAGAGAAGTAATTTTTTAGGAATCCATCCAGCCCCTCTGTATGTAGGGCAGGATGCTAGAGCATCTCAACAGGAATCCATGTGCTTATCCAAGGCTTAAAATTGTGATATTAGATATGTGTCCATTGAATTTACCCACCTGCTGATACATGATCTGAGACTGCATTGGTGCTGCATGGATGTACCGAAATAAAAACCACATGGCTCACCCAGGCTCCTAATGATGCAAAATGTTTTTTGAAATCTCATCTCTGTGATAAAATCTAATTCTCTGGGTCATCTTCAGTTTGGCAGGAGAGATAAAGAAAGGAGATTAATAATTTAAAGCAGCTGGACTGCAACATGGCTATGGAGAATATTGTCTTTTACTTTAGAGAACTTATGGAAGCTTGTAGGAGTCAAAAAGTGCATCTGCATAATCAGCAAGAAATGTGTTAAAAGCTGCAGTTTTGTATATTGTTATATCTGAAAACATGGAGATTTGTTCCTTTAAAAAAGCTGCAGAGATAGTAAACTGGAACGATTTTGGCATTTTGGGGGTTAGTAAAGTGCTGGTGTTCTGATCTTTTGTGAAAATACTTTAAATAGGAAGGAAAAAAAATACATTAACTATCAAAATCTTTTGTGAACAGAAGAAAGAAAACAATTTTTTTTTTTTTTTTTGCTTAAACTTTAAAAATAAAAAAGCACTTAGCAGTCTAAAACAGACAAAAGATATTTAGCATGAGAACTGCTGGAACTCATTTGAAGGCATTTGTGCATCACTTCTTTCCCTCATTGACTTTTTATTTTTCTTTCACCCCAGCTTGATCTCTTTACCATTCTACCTTCACCACAGTGCAACAAACTAAATTGATACAACAGCTTGTGATTCTCCCAACTGCATGCTGGGTTGTAATTGAATCCCACTGAAACTCTTGGAGCCAGTCCCAGGGTGCTCTCACCTTCTGGGGCTCCTCTGCAAACCTGAGAGTTCCCTTTGTGAAAAGACTTTCCAGATTGGCCTCTAGCTTTCTGACCTTTTCTCAGATAAACTTGCAGGATGTAAAGGAATATCTAATTCTGAAGTGTTCAATCTCTACTGATAAAAACATGGAGTTTTTTCATGCCCAGAAGTTAGCATTGGCTTGCATTTAATGGCTTATGTCTCAAGGAATCCAAAGATGTTAAACACAATGAGGATAAAATAAGGATAAGAATGGAAAACCTACCTTTTATTTGCAAATAAGGGACACGTGGAGCAAAATTCATGAAAGCTGATTTCATCTGATCTCCAGCCAATTCTGAACACAAACATAAACTTTGAGTAATTAGTCCATGTGTGTTGGTATAGATTCTGTTCCTCTCCAGTCTTGAGATATTTCTATCCTTATGGCAACATTATTCTAATTAATGGACCATTGTTGATTATATTGGCTCAGCAATTGATGCCATTAATGGAAATAAATCTCTGCATTTGATAATGAACAAACATAGATTACTGTCAGTGTTGACAAATTTAATGTTAAATTTTGACAAATTACTTTGCATGAGCTATTTAAACTTGTATTATCCATCACTGTTGGGTTTTTTTATATTTAAATGAATGTGCAAAATTTGTGGGTCCACATGTGCACAGTCCATAGTGTGGTGGAGGTTTAAATAAGTGGCACAAGGATCAGGCCCTTAAGAAACACATACAGCTTTAATAACCCTCGGTTGGATGCTGCAGTGATTGCATTACATTCACTAATTACAGTTAAAGTACTGTCTGCAGCCTAGAAAATCAACAGGAACAAAAGCAGATCCATTTTAAAATGTTAATTTCATCTTCAGAACATTTTTTTGTCAATTATGGTAATGAAAGGAAGGAAATCTCTGTTCCATGTGACTGTGGCAGTGTGTGTTCTTACATGAAGTGTTGTGGAATGAAATGCACCTCCTGGGTGGGTTCCATATGATGGCATACATGTTAAATCCACCTTTTCCTGGTTTTGTGTTGGGCTCATGGCTGAGCGCTGCAAATCCCAATGAAAAGAGTAAAAAAATTCCTCTTTTCTGCACTGGTGAGCATAAATGGCTCAGCCCTGGTACAGGAGGTGGAAGTGGTCTCTGTCAGCGGGGTAGAGTTTTTTGCCATAGTCTCACTCACCTTCATGGGTTGGTGTTAAAATGCCCTAGCCTTTCCTGCATTGATTTCCCCTGCACTGCTCCCTCCAGGGCCACTGGCCATGGTGGAGAAACCAGGGGGGCACTTGAGGCAGTCCCAGACAGGAAGTGTATTGAGCATTTGCTCATTTAATGCAAAAAGCAAATCAAACATTGACCAGTGTGGGCATTTCCCAGTGATGACCCAGCACAGGGGGCACAGGCTGGAGTGTTGGTGTCACAGTGCCAGCCCTCCAAAGGAGGCTGTGATCATTCTGAAAAGTACCCAAAGCAAGGCCTGATCCACTGATGAGTTTTGCACGTTGGGCAGGAGCAGCTGCCTGTCAGAAAACACCTGCCCTGGAGGTTTCAGTAATGCTTTTTCTGTTTCCAGAGTTGCCTGCTGGTTGGGAGAAGATCGAAGATCCTGTATATGGTGTCTACTATGTAGAGTAAGTGCTGCTGCCTGCTCTGGTTGGGGTGAGGAGGGGTCCCTGCACCCCACTCTGTGCTTTGCTGGTACCACCTGAGGCCAAGGAGGAGGAGGAGACCCTGGCCCATGACAGGCTGGGGGATGTTATGGGGTCTGGGACAGGGCAGCCCTGTCTGGCCATCCCCATCCACCCCAGAGTGGGCTCAGGGGGACAGGAGTGCCCTGGGAAGGGGTTAAGCTCAAAGAAGGCAGGAGCAATCCAGGGCTGGGATGTGCAGGAGCCCCAGCACCCCACAAATTATAATGTTCTATCCAGAGAACATTAATGAGTGTGCACTTAGCTGAGTTTGGTGGGCTTTGTGCAGCACTGTGGTCACAAAATGAGTGTGCAAAGCAATCCACCAGCCAGAAGATGCTCAAAAGGAGGATTGGAGAAGATGGTGTGACCAAACAGCCGTGGCAGAGGCTCTTCCATCAGGCTGTGTGATTGTGAATACAATTACAGGTTTAATGGGACTCTCTCTGGAATTGGAGCAGCCTCTCCTTTATCGACATGTCAGATTGCTCCTTTGGGAAACCAGAGATCCGAGTTCTGTTTCATCACTGACCCCATAAAATGAATTTTTAATTATGTGTATACTCCTGTCTAGTAGGATGGCTTATGATAGCCCTCAGAGTAGACATGGAATACAGTTTCTGTCTGCTTTGGCTCATTTCTGACCCTCCCATCTGTGCCTAGGGAAACAAGGTTAGCAAACTGTGTAATTAAGGCTTGACATTTATTTACCAAAGACATCAAGAATATTTTTCAGCTATTAAATGCCATGCCAAGAGATCTTTACAGGATATTGTCCTGTCACTTTATATACACATGCCTGTTAGTTTTGTGGCACTCCTTACTGATGGAATTAAATCAAAAAGTAACTTCAATAAGACAATAATTTTATTTTACTTGCTGTCTCTAAGCTAGCATGATGGCTGTAATTTCAGCATTTGTCTCTGTCCCTTCAAATCAGTCACTTTGTTATTACATAATAGTTTTTATTGAGAGACAATTGTATCATGAAAAAGTTTATATCATTTTTAAAGTAGTTATAATTTTTTCTTGGCCCTCTAAAGATATCTTGAAATGGGAAATCTTTTTCAATGAGTGGTTAGAGCTCACTTTCAGTGAGGTAGAAGTCACTAACTTGTTTTTTATTTAGTAAGTTAAATATTTTTCTAGTGATTTAATATTGATCTTTAACAGAAAAATTTCTGAATATAAATCCATGGAGTGCTTCTGTCACAATTACTTGAAAATATGGTTGGTTTTCACATGGGTTTTTTTATAAAGGCAGACTGGATAGGATATATAATATAATAGCAATTACTCTTAATGGTAAACTTTGCTTTGTATACAAAGACAGGCTTTAAGGTAATATATTTTTTGAGGTCTTCCTGTTCCTCTGCTGTAGCAAAATCTCTACTGAAAATGGCTCTTGAGCAGTTGATGAGGCATTCAGGGAGTCCCAGCCCTGCCCCTGCCACCCCAGCATCTGTGGCTGCTGTTCTTCACTGGGTTTAATAACATGGTGAATCCTCTGTTGAGCCTTGTGTGCTGTGATGGGGCTGGGCTTATTTTTTTTCTTTTTCTAGAACTGGTACAAAATATTGGCTCTCAACATCTCTTAGTGCTCAAAAGCTGCCTGAGGAAAGCAGCTGAAGTTTCACTAAATGCTGGTTTCCACTGGGAGTATTTGCTGGTGGCTCATTCTGGATAGATTTTGATCCATTTGGAGCCCAGCTCACAGCTTGCATCCCTGCAGATATTTTTAAGACACCCTGTGTGCATTGATCAGATTGCTGACAGATGTTGGGGTTTGGTTTGCTTTGTTTTGTTTTTAATTTGGGTGAGCCAGGAAATGACTGCACCTCTGGGAATCTGATTAAAGCAGGGATGATACAGGCCTGTCTTTTAAAATGCAATCAGACAGTATGCCTTTCCTGCTTTAATCTCATTTTTCACAGATAGATCACTACTTTAATGTATTTGAAGGAACTACCCATCCCTACTCGCGACATCATATCAATACCAGAATCTGCTTGTTTTTCCTAATACTCCTTTTGGATGAGCCTGGCTCCACACCACTGCTGGGTTTGTTTGGGATTTTACTCCTTTCCTCAGAAAGAGGAGTTCCAGTGCCTGGCCCTCATACCTGTCTGTTGCACCAAGGGTTTCATTGCTAACTCTTTGCTCTCTTCCATCTCCAGCCACATCAACCGCAAGACGCAGTATGAGAACCCCGTCCTTGAAGCCAAGAGGAAGAAGCAGCTGGAACAGCAGCAGCAGCCTCCAGAAGGTTGGCACCTTGAGGGCATGGTGGGTGGGTTATTCATGGGGAATGTCCTCCCTGGCATCCTGCCACTGTTTGTGCTTCCCTCCATGGCAAAGTGATGTGCATGGCAAAGGCTGTGTCTGTCCTGCACAGAAGATGCAGCAAAGGAGGAAATCTAAACTGGATTATTTAAGTGTAGAAGGTTTCAATCTTGTTAGACAGGAGAGATTTTTCTTTGTATGTCCTTTGTTTCCTCTGGAAAGTTTCTAGACTTCCCAGAGACAGCTAAAGCACGTTTTCCTCTTCAGTCTGCTCCATCAAGTTAGTCACTGTAGGTGTTGTTCCAGTCTGCACTGGACTCAGGCTGTCAGAGGGGATGAGGAGTGGGCTCTTACATGCGCCAGATAAACCCTGCATGAGAGATTTCTTAAACCAAGACCTTTGAATGTTGTCAGGCTCTAAAATCTGAAGCAATTTCCTTATTTTGAAACACTTTTTAAAAATTATTTTCCTCCCTCCCGGCCCCTTTTTTTTTCTTTCTTACTTTTTCATTTTTTTTTTTGTTCAAACGGAGCCCAGCTGCAGTGAGGGCCCTGTGGTATTTGGGTTTGTTCTTCTACTTAGATGCCATGAGTGGCATGTCATGGCATGTAAGTAGAAGTACTTACATACTGTGATTTCAATTTCATGTCAAGTCCACTTAGATGCAAATCACATCCCAAGTTTCAGTGTGAGATAGGATGTCCCAGCAGATGGATCCGTTGACCTGGATATAGAGATCCTTCAGAACTGGTTTTTGGACATCCCATTCGTTGTGTTCCCTCTGTCTGTGGCTCTGTTTCCTCTCTTGCCATGCTTCTCACCTCTCCTCTGCTTGAGCCCCACACTCCCAATGTGTGCAGCAGCTCCTGGTGCTGTTGTGAAGCCAGTAACATTTCCCTCTCTGCCCTCTCCAGAATGGACAGAGGAGTGTCCATCTCTCCCTGCACCTGCTGCTCCAAACCATGTTTCAAACAACCAAGAGGCAGCTCGGGAAGCACCAGTACAAGGTAACAGCCTTGTTAAGCCAGTTGTAAAAGAGCAAAAAGGTTTTTATTCCTGAGAATTCCCTCAGCCACCACAAGGGCAGTATTTCCACCACTGGTGACACACCAGGCGCTGTGCCTGCTTATCTGAATTCCCAGATTTTTGAGGCTACTTTATTCCAAGACTACATTTGTTGCTGAGTGCAAGAGGTGAATGAGATTTGGTGCACACATCAAAAAGAGGATTGTGGCTATTCTTCCAAGTTTTCAAACACAGTGGGCTTACTCAGAAGTTGTACTTGTGTACAGGTGCTTTGGGCTATTACAGCCTTATTTATTGTGTCAGTGGTCACAGACCAGTTGTTTGCCTTAAATAACTCACCAGGCAGGACATGAATCATTCCTGAATTTGCAACATGAGCTGAAGCATTGCCAGGTCAGGTCACCAGCAAGGGCAGGGAGTTCCACTTGTACCTGTGGCAGTAAAGTGCTCTCTGGTTACAAGTGGTTGTAAATAGGCTTAGTTTTGACTACATCTGAATTGCATAGCAAGTGAGTGGCACTGCCCTGGTCTGCAGGAGCCAGAGCCTGGGGAAGGTGAGAGGGAATCTGTCTGAAATGCACCTTCCTGACAGAGCTGGGAAGTACTCCCATGGTCTCTGAAGGCAAACCTGACTGGAGTGCTACTGTCCCAGGCAGCCTTTCCTGCCAGGAAAAGCCAGGAAATGCTCTCTGCAGCAGGAGGAAGCAGATCAGCCCTTCCAAAACAGACGTGGGATTTCACAGCACCCAAATCCCCCAGTACAGTCCTAAGGGATATTAGAGTACATTAGAGTAATCCAGCCTGGTAGCGAAGAAAAACATGGGAGGTCTGAGGCTGGCACCCTGACCAGCAGGCACCTGAGTGTAGAGATGTCATCAGAGTGCCCCAGAAATGCTGATCTTCCTCCTGGAGGCCTCTGTGGACGCCACCTTTGCCTTTCCCACAGTCAGGTTGAAGCAAGGGCTGCCCAAGCATCCACACATGGCAATGCAAAGGAGCTGTCACACAGGGCTGATGTTGGGAGCTCAACATCACCCAACAACTCAGCCACCAAAACTGCGCAGCAGTGTTAGAGCAGGGCATTAACCTGTCTCAGCACCACTCTGAGTCACATGTCCTGGTATCTGCTGATGATTCCTCTCCTCTTTCATTCCTTCCTCTTCCTTTCTCAGTGCTGCTCCTTCTTCTCTCTCTCCCCATTTGCAGCAGTTTCCATGCCTGGAGGTTTCCATCTCTCCCCTTGACGGCACTGCTGGCAGGGACGTGGGCACAAGGAGCCCTCCCTGTGCCCCTGGCAGCACTCTCACAGCCTGGGTTTTGTAGATAGACTCACTTCAAATGTGAGTTCTGTATGTGGGATGTAGCCTGTGGTGCTGCTGTCCTGCTGCTGCAGGGCAAGCTCAGCCTGTGTCTGTGGGCAGACACCAGCAAGCTCTGCTTGTTCTGCTCATCCTTTGAACCAGAAATGAGCCCTGCTGCACTCTGCCCCTCAGCTGTGAGTGTTACCTGGGACTCTGGGCTGCCTTTGATAGTCAGGGCTTTTATTGCAGGCTGGGGTCTGAGCAGACCATCTGCCCACGATGTGCAGGATTTCCATGTTCCTCTGCCACCCTTCAAAGGCAGAAAACTACAAGTCCTCACACTGCCTCCTCATGAATAATCTTCAAATATACATTTGTTCCTCCCAGTCAAAGGCTTACAAATCTCAAATCCCCTCGCTCTCCCCTGAGGTCTCCTCTCTGAGCAGAGGCCCACAGCAATGCTGCTGAGGTGTTTGAAAGAGAGCCAGCCCTGCTGGCTGTGATACCCACTGCTGATCCCAGAGTTGTCACCAGAGGGCTTAGTGGCACAGGCTAAGCGTTAAAAACAATTAAAAGTGCAAAGGTGTTTAGTGCTGGCACTGTGAAGTGCAGCAGCCCTGATCCCTTTGCTGAGCCTGTGCAGCATGCTTTGCAAGGATGTGCTTTGGTCCGTGGGGCACCTCTTTCCCTCTGAACTGTGCTCCCAGAGAGCATTCCCAGCCCTCCAGCACAACTGCTCTGGTCCTGGCTGCTCTTTGATTCAAACTTCACGCCAGCAGTGTTTCATCCACAACAGGCAAGGAGCAGAAAGGGAAAAGACTTCAAACAGTGTCTGAAGAACAACATCAGCGTCCTCCCCTTTTCTCAGTGGAGGTCATAGGGCAGTAGCAATGGTGGGGCTGGGGGTTATGCTAAAGGGTATCTGTCTTATCAGAGCTCAGAACTTGCTTTTTGTTCAGTGGGTTGGGAGAAAATCAAGTGGTGAAAAACATAATGATGCTTCTTTCTGCAGAAACTCTCACTGCAGACTCCTGTAGGAGGCCCCCTAACCCTGCCCCATCCTTCCCAGGATGGATACAACCACCTCAGGACAGAGATGAGACACACATCCAGCCCAGCATCCCTAGCTTTAATGCATTCCATTCTTTAAAGCAGCATGTTTTCCCTTTTGTAGCCTTGGGGCTTTGGTGAGCACGACCACAGCTAACAAAGTGCCAGGTACTAGGGTTTTGTTCACATCTTTTAGTGCCTGCCTGGATCCAGGGAGACAGGCTGAGTGTGATGAGATGAGAGGCTGCAGGAGTGAAGTGCAGCCCTGTCCCTGCACACTGCTGTGTTTGTCCATGGACTCCTTGCAGTGGGGAGGAGCAGAGGAAAAAGAGATCAAACACTCTTGCCTGCCCGCTTATAGATTTTTTTTCCAAACTTCCTACACAGGAAAACCTTTTTTTACACGAAACCCTTCTGAGTTGAAAGGGAAGTTCATCCACACCAAGCTAAGGAAGAGCAGCAGGGGCTTTGGCTTCACTGTCGTTGGAGGAGATGAGCCAGATGAATTCCTCCAAATCAAAAGTTTGGTGCTTGATGGTCCTGCAGCGTTGGATGGCAAAATGGAAACAGGTACTGATGCTTTCTATCAAAATCATCACTATCACTTTGGTTTGTGTTTTTGCAGCTGGTTTGAGGTGCTGTTCATAAAGGACTGCAGTATTCATCTCTTTCTTGGGGAAAGGCATTCAGCTTTCCTATCAGTAAGTAAGGAAGTGATATGCATTGAAGAATATATCCAGAATCTTGGAAAAAGACATTTCATGTATTGGAATTCTATCTCAGTGTCAAAATACCAGCTGGGACACTGCCAGCTCCTGCTGTCCCCACGCTGATCTGAGGAGAGGAGCCAGCAGTTGTGGGGTTCCACACCAGGCTGTGGGTTCCTGCTCCCTGCTGTGATTGATGGATTTTTGTAGGGCTGCACCACCTTGTGTTTGTGTCTCTGCCATGCTGCTTGCCTCTTTCCAAAGCTGCTCCCAAGGAATGGGCAGAGCAGTGGGCTAATCTGCAATTTCCCTGTGTGGAGGCACCAAGGGCAAATTCATTTTGCTGGAGATCAGGTCCATCACAATTTAGTTGCAAAATATGAAATATGGTTTAGTGGTGAGCACAGTGTTGCTGGGTTAATGGTTTGACTCAATAATCTTGGAGGTATTTTTCCACCTTGATTCTATGAAATCCTCTTAAGGCTTTGTCTGAGGTCACAACTCCTCACTTTCAGCTTGAGCATCACAGCACTTAACATCCCTATTTTGCAGCCCCGGTGTTAATAAAATGACTCATAACTTTATCAATATCTGGATTTCAGGCTGAAGTATGAGACATGGCATGTGGCACTCACTGTGTCTGAGCAGTTGGTATTTGAGAGCCTTCTGTTACAGCTCCCATGTGCTCTCAATTTTGTTCCTATCATATGTCATCATGTAACAGTGAGAGCTGGACTTCAAAATAACTGTGAAACGGCCCATATACCAGCATTTAAATTTATTAATTTTTTGCATGAGCCAATTCCATTTTCACTTCCAAAAACATTTATGTACATAAAGGCTTTATGCCATGAATCCACAGAGTTTTTGCTCACCCAAGTATCACCACTCTGTGGCATTCACATTCTCTGAACATGATTCCTTCGCCCAGGGTTTTTCTCCTGGGAAGCTGAAAGTCAGTGAGAGGCCTCAGAGAAAAGAAAAGCAATTCTTATCTCATTTGCTTCTCCTGTCTTGTGCTCATGTGGAATGTGTTTGGAGATTGTGTACCCACAGGTGATTGTTTCATTGGATTCTGCTTTGAGTTGTTTTGACTTATTGGCCAATCAGGGCCTAGCTGTGCTGGGACTCTGGAAAGAGTCACAAGTTTATTATTATCTTTTTGGCATTGAGTATCTTTTCTGTATTCTTTAGTATAGTACAGTATTCTTTAATATAATATAGTACAATCAAGTAATAAATTAGCCTTCTAGCAACATGGAGTCAGATGCATCGTTCTTCCCTGCCATGGAGCATGCTGTGAATTTACAATATCGTTCCTTTTTCTTGTGCTGAAATGCTGCTGTTGCCTGTGAGTGGTACCTGTGGATGCTGCAGATCTGCTCTCAGGCTGTAGCCCTCTGGCCCTGTGGGTGCTGCAGATCTGCTCTCAGGCTGTAGCCCTCTGGCCCTGTGGGTGCTGCAGATCTGCTCTCAGGCTGTAGCCCTCCCCTTCCTGCAGTGCACAAAATGTATTTCCTTGTCTGTCTGTCTGTGTCCACTGCAGGGGACGTCATAGTCAGCGTGAACGACACCTGTGTGCTGGGGCACACTCACGCCCAGGTGGTGAAAATCTTCCAGTCCATCCCCATCGGAGCCAGCGTGGACCTGGAGCTGTGCCGGGGCTACCCCCTGCCCTTCGACCCCGACGACCCCAACACCAGCCTGGTCACGTCCGTGGCGATTTTGGACAAAGAGCCCATCATTGTGAACGGGCAGGAGAACTACGACTCCCCGGCCAGCCACAGCAGCAAAACAGGGAAAGTGAACGGCACAAAGGAGGCCAGGCCCAGCAGCCCGGCCGAGGTCTCCTCCAATGGACCCCACGGCTACCCCAACGACACGGTGTCCTTGGCGTCCTCCATAGCCACGCAGCCTGAACTCATAACTGTGCACATAGTGAAGGGGCCCATGGGCTTTGGGTTTACTATAGCAGACAGCCCCGGTGGGGGAGGCCAAAGAGTGAAACAGATTGTGGACAGCCCGCGGTGCCGCGGCCTGAAGGAGGGAGACCTCATAGTGGAAGTCAACAAGAAGAATGTGCAGAGCCTCACTCACAACCAGGTGGTGGATATGCTGATTGAATGTCCTAAGGGAAGCGAAGTCACGTTGCTGGTGCAGCGAGGAGGTAAGGCTTCAAAACTGCTTTGAAACACCTCTTCTTGAAATTAGAAAAAGGAAAAAAATGCATGTCATGAAAGATCTGCTCTCCTAAGCTTCTCTGTAGAAATGGGATTTTTTCCTGAGATGTAGGAACTGCCCCAAGTTGGCAGTTGTCAGGTCACATAGGTGGTTAAAATTATTTATTGTGTGTTGGTGCACTGTGGGGGATGCTCAGGTTCCCACATGCACACAGAGCTGGTAAGGGGCAGGAGGGTGGTGTGGTTACACCTTTGCTTACATAACAAACCCTGGTCTCATGCTCAGAAAACCTGAGTGTTTTAAATAGAACATAGACATTCCTTGAGCTATTCTGAGATATGGAAAAGGCTGGTAATATGTTCTGCAATTTGCAGTGTTCAAAATCAGATACTTAATGACTCTTCATTGGGAAGGATTATACCTGGGATACATTTGGGAGCCTAGAAGAGAATTTAAATTTCTCCAAGTTGTAAGCAATTGCAGTGTGACTTCTGCACATTTGTTTGCTGTGCCATTGGGAGCTGAGCTCATTTTTTGGTAGCACTGCTGAAGCCACCAGCAGGTACAAAACCCATCCCACAGGCAGCCTACATGGAGAATGGCTGGCAAGTAACCTGTCAGTGATCAATCCATGCACAGGAACTCTTTCCCTGTACATAGTAAATGTAAAGTAACCTGAGGCAGCACCCCTTTAACCTGTGGATTGAGATTGCTGGGGTAGGGAAAAGGGTCTCAGGAAAGTCCAGGTTGGCTGTGGAGTGCAAAATCAAGAGCAGAGGGGTCAGCTCTCCCTCCCTGCCTGGCACTGGGGCTCTCAGAGGGACAAAGGGCTGTCCCCACTGTGCTCCCTGTCCCATGCAGGGTTTTATGGACAGAACACACATGGGTGCCCTGTGGATGGCAGCAATGACCTCCCTGCAGAGGCAGAGTTAAAGGCACAGGTAGGTGCTGAGCACAGCCAGAGGGGAGTGTGCGCTATGCAAGTACTTCCCTGCTGACTTTTCTAAAGTGTTTTGATTGCAGTAAACACCAAAAGCCAGTCCATTTTAACAAGGGACAAGTTGTTTCCTGAATTCACAAGTCTGGTTTGTTGTTTTCCAAGACTTATTTCAAGGCGTTGAATACATTGATTCTGCAGTTAATAGCAGCTCTGGAGAAAGCACTGCCTTTCCTATACTCCTTTCTTTCCAAGTGCTTACTGTATTTTTGTATTTTGATAGTAAATTAGAAAGTAGAGAACAGAATATATTAAGAATTCTTCAATTTTCAAAGTGTGAGTTCCTTAAAGACTTTCAGTACTAGAGAGATTTTAAAAATGCACTTCATTCTCATGATTAATATATGTATTATGGAGAAAATATGGTTGGAAGAAAAATAGCAGCTATTATTAATGCTCCTGGAGAGTGCATATGTATCTGGTAACACCATATATTAATTATTTGAATTGTGCCTGACATTTAATAATCCTCCTAAAGCCTTGAAGGCATAATGAAAAGTTTTAATGAGGAAATAAAAGCCTAGTTTTAATAAAATAGTAAATAGCTCCCTGATAATCATGTTGAATCTTTTTTTATTTTTTTTTAATTTAATCAAGATACTAACCACATTTGCTATCACCTTCCTAGATAAGGTGCCATGTCAGTTTCCTTGAACTGCCTCCCTCCCTCCCTCAAGGTCCTCACATTTCCATCTCAGCACAGAGCACTTGCAGTTTTGAATTTCACACTCTTGTGGTACAGAACTTGGAGGTCTTGGTGGCCTTGGTCCACAGTTATTTTTTGAAACAAGGTTCTCCTCACATCCAGAGGCAAGCTGGACCAAGATGCTCAAGCTATGGCAGAGAAGCCAAGCAGAGTATGCACAGTAGAAGCCTCAGACCCAAAATCTGTCAGGTTTGTTTAAGACTTCTGATGTTGGGGAGTGAGAGGCTGGACATGCCCCAGCCATGTGCACTCAGAGCCCAGAAATCCATCCATCACCTGGGCTGCAGGTGAGAGGGGGACCCTGCCCCTCTGCTCCACCCCTCCTGGAGCACTGCATCCAGCTGGGTGCCAGCACTGGAACCTCCTGCACCTGTGGGAGCCAGCCCAGAGGAGGCCACCAAGATGATCAGAGGGATGAGGGCATGAGTAGCTCTGCTGTGAGTACAGGCTGAGAGCTGGGGTTGCTCAACATGGAAAGAGAAAGCTTCAAGGAAACCTTACAGCACCTCCCAGGACATGAAGGGGCCTACAAGGTTCACCTCCTAGGACATAAAGGGGCCTACAAGGTGGCTGGAGAATGACTTTTCACAGGAGCTTTTCACAGGACAGGGAAATGGCTTTGAACTGAAAGTTGGCAGGTTTAGATTGGATATTGGGAAGAAGCTGTTCCCTGTGAGGGTGGTGAGGCCCTGGCACAGGGTGCCCAGAGCAGCTGTGGCATCCTTGGGAATGTCCAAGGCCAGGCTGGGTGAGATTTGGACACCCTGGGACAGTGGAAGGTGTCCTGTGCCCAGCAGGGCGGTTGGAACTAGATGATCTTTAAGGTCCTTTAGAGCCCAAACTATTTAAAAAAACAAAGGTGGAACTGGCTGAAATCCACCTGGCACTCAGAGCTGCTGCACTCCGGTCCTTTCCCTGTAACTTCACCTCGTGTTGCCCCTGCCAAGTCTCTGCTCAGCAGCACCATCCCCAGACAAGGCGCCGCTCTTTATTTTGGTGCGATTGCAGAAATGTATTTGGCTCGGGTGTCTGATAAGCTCCTTCAGGGCTCTTGAAGCTGTTCTTCAGCTTCTCTGTCACTTGTCCTTTCCTCCTCCTCCCTCTGGTGTCCAGTGAGGAAAGTGCTCAGCTGCTGTCAGCATCCTTCCTTCAGCCCAACTTGCGTTCAGTCCCGCTGTGCAGGAAGCATCCCTGCCACGCCAAGGCTTTCATCCAAGAGCTGCTGAAAGGATGTTCAAAGTGATTACTAATCAAGCAGAAAAATATCAGAAAGAGATGTGCAATATACAGGAAAAGCTCTGCCTGCTCCAAGCTGCTGGTGCACTCCCAACAAGGAGGTCTAATTGTTAAAATGCAAACGCAGAGTTGCTGAGAGCAGCCTGTGAAATGTTTACTGTGAAGTGTGTTCAGCTGATGCACTGCCTTATGGGAGAGGGCCAATCCTGCTGCTGCCTCTGAGTGAGGAGCACAAGGATGATGAATCCTGATGATTTCAGGAGGGGTGAACCTGAAATGCCCCCTCTGTGTGCTCAGGTGTCATCTAAAATCGTTTGCAGGATTGGGATAAATACTTCAATACCAGTTCAGATCACTGACAATTTGCTTTCCAGAGGCCTCATAGAAAATTTACTTTGTCTGTGTTCTGGTTTAATTTTTTTTTTAAATTTTCTTCTCCTTCCTCTCCTCTGTAGTATCAATCGTATTGCTGTTGTTTTCCTCTTTCACCTATATGTGGATGAAACTCAAAACCCCTGATATGAGGGGTTCAGAAAGAGTTCACCCCACCCCAGGGTGCAGAGGGTTGATTGGGCTGCCTGGAAAAGCTGCTTTTGCTTATCAAAATGAAGGGACAGAGGGGACAAAATAATTATTGTCTCTGTTAGGCAGGAGAGATAGAAGGTACTTAAATGAAGGAGCTGGCTGAACAACTGTGTGTTTGGCTGAGAGTAATTTAAACTGAAAATGAGAAGGGGGTGCCAAGCCATTAGAGCCTGTAAGTCAGACTGGAGGAGGCGTGAAGGCTTTACTGCCTGAAGGTGAAGCTGAGCACGTTTGAAGGGGACAGGACATGGTGTCTGCAACAGCAGAGGAGATGCTTGATAAACCAGCAGCACCATTTGAGAGCTCCGCACCTGAAAGTAAACCACTGCTGCTGCTACAAAATGCAGAATTAAGCACATGTTTTTGTCCCTGCACTGGAAATTGTGATTACATACCTTGGTTATTTTAAAGAATTATTGTTAAGGCAGCTGTAAAAGGTACAACTTTATTTGGAATGTTTGTAGCAAAAAAGGTTCTTTTAACCTTGTACCTACCAAGTACATGAAGTACTTTCTACAAAAAAAAAAAATTGAAAGCAAAGAAACAAAGTAATATTATTTGCCACTTGAAATCCATTAGTCATTGAAGCTTTGCCTATGCACTGTAATCAACTGAAATAAGCAATTCTCAAATACCTCTCCATTCTGCACAGACTATTCATAATACAAGAAACATTTTGTCACAATAATTTCCCTGCTTCCCAAGGGACTTCTATTCTGGAAGTTGTGCCTGTGTTGGGACAGGTGGGGGGCTGTGTCAGAACAGGTTATTCTGCAAAACTACTGGGCTGTATTTTTTGGAATCACTGAGACCTAATATTTGTTTCAGAGAATATCTTAATGTATTTTATATTTTGTGAATTGCCCCTGATTAAAGAGGATTTTTTTTCCTTTTTTACCTCTTTTTTTTAGGTCAGTCTTCAGGTTAACCAAAATATATGTGTTTAGTTTTTGTTCAGTTCCAAGAATTACACTGAGTGTTCATGCAGGTCTGAACAGACAATTTACCTTCAGAGCTCTCACAGTTAGTGCTTAGTTGCATCTTTATTCACTGGAAGGTCAAAAATAGCATAAACCTTAGCCTGATCTACATAATCCCCTGGAAGATGTGTTCCCACTTTGGTCCAGATCAAAGTAAAGGCACGCAGGTGAAATGTCACTCACATCTCATGTGCAAATCTGTGCCATTTCTAATTGCTTTCCCTAGTGCCAAACTCACATTAAACTGGGGAATGGAAATACATATTCTGAAAAAAATATTAAATATAAATAAATAAATAAATATGCTAAATAGATTTATAGATATACACAAGATGTCAAAACTAAATGTGTTTTATGGGAAGAAGAATCAATGCAACATCTACTTATCTAAATGCCCATCACTTGCTACCTGAGTACTTCACTTCATGTGAAGTCCATGGTAAATTCCCTATTTATGGTTCAGTGGAATGAAAGGTGCTTGTGGGAAGCTGTGAGGTTGGTGGAAATGGGGAGAGGTCTGTTCCAGTAGTCCTGCTCACTTGGTCCTCAAGTCAGTAGGTTTAAGAAGTATGGACCTTCCCTTGCTGGAATTCCCACCTGGAAATGAAGTTTCCTCTTCCTTTCTTAAGGTGGAACTGGATTATTGAGTGGTTAAAAAAAAAAAAAAAGTGGTGGAATTAAAGCTCCTTTTCATTTGCTGTCCCTAATGATATAAAACCACCGTATAATTAGAGCTGCAATCAGCTATTCAGTGCAGGCTTGAACTCTTTTAAACAAGCCACTCATTGCTGTTTACCCTTTAGGCTTGCAGTGAAGAGTGAGTTGAAAGTCATGCCACTTAAGCAGTGAGCTGCCAGAAAGTTTCAAACTGTCTTGGCAGCTGCTGAATTAGAGGGAGAGTGACTCCAAACTGCATTTGGGACAAAAGTCGCAACCTGGGACTCATCTGATGGTTACCACAGAGCACGTTTGCCAGTGCCAAAGCTTGTGGGATAGGAAGGAAAGTTCACCATTTCCAGCAGTGTTTTCAGCCCCAGCAGAGAGGGAGCAGAGTTTACACAAAACACACAGAGTTTTGTGCTGTTTTTATCTAGGGGCTCCCTGGATCCCATCTGGCCGAGCACAGAGCTGCTGCTGCCAGGCTTCGTTCATTGCCACCGTCATGGTTGGTTTTCTTGTGGCTGCTCCTTCCCTGGACCCCCAGAACAGGGACAGATCAAATTCCTTTCTGCCCTCTGGTGTGCTCAGTTGACTTCTAAACTGTTTAAAAATCCCTTTTCAAATCACCTCTTTTTTCCTTGTCTTACCTTCTGTCCATCACCACCAGCTCTCCCAGTACCTTCCGCTCGGGTATCTCCCACCAAACCTGTTTGTTGAATCTTTCAATTTGTCACTCAGTAGAGGTTGTTTTAAGCTGTGTGCTGAAAAATACCTGATATTGTGGTACAAATAATACTATCCAGGCTCTTAGGCACCCCTCACTGGGGTTTATTTAGGATTGATTTAGGAAATCAGAATTGTACATGCTTGAAGAAATGTATGTCCATGTGTAAGGCCAAGAATTATTTTTTAAAGTTCATTATTTTGTGTTCTAGGGTCATTACTTCATAATTACAGTGTTATGGATTTCCTGGTTAAACTTGGAATATCATATGGCATTTTAAATTCTGTCTTCAATTGTTTCCTCTTGTTTATTTTTGTTACCGTTTCTTTTAAAGAGCTTTGCCAGGCAAGAAAGCAATTAGATTAGTGAAGCTGGTTTACAAACTGTGTTAGAAATGAGATGTTTTTAAAAGTTTTGTATTGTGCCTTTTTGCCATTTTCTGAAAACAGAAAATCCTGGTAAAAAGGCATTGTTAAAATTTAGGTGCAGGGAAGGAGCAGGACTGGGGGAACCTTTAGTTGGGAGTAGCTGAATCTTTTTTTTTTTCCAAACCACCAAGTCACTCTGTTATTCTCTTCTCTCTGTTGACTGGAATTATGTTCTAAGAAGCTGTTGAGATTTTTTAAAAGGTTTAAAGCAAGTTTGATGTAACATTTGCTATTCTCTCACAGCGTTTTTCTGATTAGGCACTAGTATATCAAGGAGCAGAGAGAAAAATCAATTGAAGTCAGGAAAAGATGAAATAAAGGAAATGTTATAAGTTTAGGTATTTTTAATAAGAAGTTCGAAGTTCCTCCCCCTCATTAGAATTGCTTATGTGCATGTGTTTCAATCCAGTGTGTGAGTTAATTTTCCTGCAGCACTGGGGAGTGTTAGATACGCCTTTTTGGGACAATGCTGGGTATTGTTATGCAGCACCATACACTGATCTCTGTAATTGGTTTTGTAAAGCAAGCAAGCAGAAACTTGTTTTCTCTTTGTGATAAAAATAAGCCGAACTTAACATTTAAAATCAGGTCGTCTGATAAATAATGTAATATGTTGGGATTGCATGGTGTTTTTTCTCCTTCAAAGTGCTTTACAGGTGTTAATCTTAGTGACATTAGTCGTTTGTTTTTGGTGATCTGAATTTGTGAGGTTTGGGATGATTTTGCTGACCAAAAACACAAAGGGGGAGGTTTTTGGTGGTGCTGGAGTCCATGGCACAGCTCCCATTAGACTCCAGGAGGCAGCAGGGTTTCACCCAGGTTTTTCACTCCTAGAAATGCTGCAGCCACTAAGGGTAATTGTTGTTAGCATGCTCAGACACCAGATAGTTTAATGTATGTACCCAACATTCATATAAATAATGCATTTGCAGGAGCTAATGAATTAACATTGCCAGGTCCTGCTGGAGTTTTTCAGTACAAGGCATCCAATTGAAATAGTAATTGAGAAACCCAAATATCAAAAAGCCCATGTGTGCAAAAACCCTTCCTTAAGCTCCCAAAATTCCAGATATAAAAATACCACATTAAAGTTGTTTTTTTTTAAATTTATTTCAAACTTTAGTATCATATCCAACTGGCCTTCCTAAACCATGGGAGGCCAAGGAGCTCCAAACAAAGCACATTGTCCTATGAACATTTGATTCCAAAACAAGCAGCTTTATAATATTATAGTTCTGATAATGAAGGACACTCAGCATTGCTGGGATATGAACATTTTAATTACCTGCAGAATTTCCAGCTATTGCTGGTGTGATACATGTGAATTGCTGACACTAATCTGTTAGGCATTGGAGGCCCAAGTGTTTTCCCCTCAGCTACCCTTCATTAACTCCATTTGCACTGATTCTCTCCTAGAAATGAGTAAGCAAATGAAGAGATTCCTGTGAAATCTGCTTTTTGGGTCAGCAGCAGCTTTACATGAGCTAGCCTGCATTTTTGTGGCAGCATGGCCTATCTATGCTATAGCTTGTGTCCCCCAGATATATGTGTCATCTGAGCTCCAGAGTTGCTTGGAAGTGTAAAATAGGATAGAACAGTTGCTGATTCATTATTTGGCATTTTGTTACACATTTTGCATTTATTTCAAGGGTTGATATAATCTTCTAAAGCTTTTTGCTATTTCATGAAGTGTGCTTTAAGGCCAGGAGGAAAGCTGTGCTTTAATCACCAAGGAGATGAACAATTAACATGTTTGGAATAGGGAAATAATGTCAGTTTTGTGTAGTCCTGCGTGCTGACAGCACAATAGTGGTGGTGTGCACGTTACATGCATGGCTGCCTTTCTGTGGCAGGGAATCTGGATCTGCTTTAGCATCAGTAAGAAAACCAAAGCATTTGCTGAATGCTGGAAGAAAAAAACGTGGCTGAAATCTCCTCATCAGGATGTTTTATTGCCAGAACCATCCTATCTTGCAGAAAGCAGTAGGCTCTGAGATGAGAATAAAACAGGTTGCTTATCAAATGAAAGATTAGAGCTCTGAAACTTTTTCTAAAAGGTTTTTTTTTTCCTCCTTAGCTTGAGGTTTTGAAAGTTCATGCTTTTTTTTTTTTTTCACCTTATGTTGATTGGGTTTTGGTATTAAATGCTGAAGTGATGTAAATGGAGCAACTCAAACCCACACGGCGTTGTTTTATATCAAATGTGATGTGATGTAACACAAGGTGGCACAGCAGAACCTAATACTGTGCATTAGATAAGGCAGATTTAGCTGGAGATGTGCCTCCCACATCTTCATCAGGATTTGCACGGCAGGAAGTGGAGCAGACTTGGAGGTGTGCAGCAAGGAGGGTTTTGTTCCACTTTCTTTTCCTCCTACCCTTACATGCTGCCTGGGTGACATTTTGGTGTGCGAGTAAATAATGAGTTTTTATCAGCCACACTGCAGGTAGGTGCAGTAGCTGCTGCCTTGATTTGGCATTATAATAACCAGCCATAACAGAAGTAATGAGGTGTCAGAAATCCAAGAAAGGTCTCTGTTTATCACTGTAATTAAATACATTTGGAGAGTCATTAAAAGCAATAGCAGGTGGGCAAAACTGAGGAAGAAGGATGACTTTGTAATGGGGTAGTCAATGGTTTTGTTCTGAAATGGATTGCTTTTAAATATCTGTTTGCATGTCTCTAAGTCTCTCCATTCTGAATTTAAATGTTTTTCCCATTCTGCATTAGGATTTTATGTTTATTTATTTTAATGGGGTTTTTTGCCTCGGTCAGATAGATTTATTCTTGTGATGGTGATAGTAATTAAGTTATACCAGCTTTAAGAGTCAGTTAAGCTGTGCCTTTAGAGCCAGAAGACCTGCAGTGCATCATAAGTTGGGCTTAAGAATTTGGCAGGGCTTGTAGGCCAGAGAGACTTGGTAGAAGAGGCTGAGCTTCAGGGAGGTGACACGGCTGGGACAGGTCAGGACCTGGTGATGTTTGTAGGGGTGTGCAGGTAAATATCAGTCCTCAAAAGTTTTCTTTCCATCCTTCAGGATTAGTTTCTGAGATGTACAGGTTACATCCTTGAAAGTATATCAAGTCATTATCTATTTTAATAGAAAACTGTTTTCAGGCTAATAAAGTGATGTTTTGTGAAAGCATCCATAAAACCATTGCCCTCTAGTAGAGCTTTTTAGCTCTACTAGCCATGTGTATGTGCACTGCCCAGGTCTGAATCTGCCTGAGCATTCTGTAAATGCTAGCTGATTATTAAGGGATGTTAAATATTAATAGCAGCATCCAACTAATGCCAGGAGCCTCTGTACAGGCTGCTCTCCAGATATGAGACACAAGAATCTGCCATAAACCACCCAGTTTGAGCACATGGATTTACACCTTGTGGCAGGGCTGTGGTAAGTCTGAAGACAAACACTCTCATTGAGCAGGATAAATACAGATGTGACTGTAGCAAAATATGGTTTGGCACCTTCATGGTCATGGCAGCTGGGGACAGGAATTACGGGACTGGGCACCTTCAAAACTGCAGCATGCCCCAAAAATTTTGCAAGAATTTGCACAGAAATAAAGCTTGTAAGTGATAGATTTTGTGGGCTCCTGGAAAAGGAAAGTTTCCCTCATGGATAGCCACACATGTATGCTTATGTGTGTGAAAAATAGATACATAATATTGTGTGTCCACAGCCCCTTATCTGTGTAAGAAGAATGTGGGGGTCTGTAATTACTTTCCAATTCTAGTGTTTAGCCTCTGAAATTTGTGAGATTTCAGAAATTTAATGTCTATGTACATATTTGTTTAAATATCAACAAAGGTTTTCATTGAAGCATATGACTCTGACAGCTTGAGCTTTATGATAAGCACTTTATTTAATGAGCTTCAAAATGAAAATACAAGAACTGCTGACATGCTTTCAACCATAGGCTAGATGGGTAATTGTCACACTTATTTTCAATCTCTTTATTACCTTACTGTCTTGAAATTATCTTATATATATATATTACTGCATAGTTAAATTTATATTTTCATAGTAATTAAATAGCATTTTATTAGCCTGTATCTTTTTTATTGCTTCTAAAATCAATTCTCATTTGAGATGCTGAAAATATGACTGAGACTTTAATGGCAGGGAATTGTTCAGCATCCCAACCAAAAATGAGTATTTGAGGCTAATAAAATTTAGCATCTTTAGAGCATCTAGAACTGAAATTCTTCTTAATGGCAATAATATTCTATGCCTCATTATGCTTTTCGTCAGTGACGGTGGCGTAATAATGCCCAGGATGATCTCTTCAAAACATTGCTTTCTTGGCATTAGCATTGAACATTAGCATCAGAAATGTAGCATTTTTCACTGCTTTTGGTAGTTACCAAACTTGATTTATGGCAGGGCTATATTACTGCAGTGTAAATTATTCTCTTGCTTAAAGCTTATCTTGCATAGCTAATTTTTTTTTGCTAGTGCAGTGTCACTCTTGTTATGCAAATCACAATGACGAGCAGAAAAGTTTGGCAGGGACAGGCTGGGGATTTCTTCTTGATTTTTTTCTTTCTTCTCCTTATGCTTCTTGATTTTTTCCTTTCTTCTCCTTATGCTTGCACAGACTTGCCTCTCTTGCTACTGATTGTTCTGGTCTGGAAAAGATGAACTTCCATCTACTCTTTTAAATAGTATTTGTCCTTTATTAGAAATTCTTTGGCAATGGATCATAGGGAACCAAGGGCATTGCTTTGTCACCACCAATCTCCTGTCCCCTGCCCCCCCCCCAGCAGCATTAATGGCCATTAGCTTTAATTATTTAAAGTTCCTTGTTTTGCACACAGATCAATGTTCAATGCCAGGTATATGGCTGTGCACCCCCTGACTCCAGTACTTTACCTAAACCTCATCTTTCAAAGTGTCTGTTTTCTTTGCTACAGCCTTTGGTTTTTATTCAGCGCGGTGTAAGTGCTATTTAGAAAGCTTGAAGGTTTTATTTTTTTTCCAGGCCAGGAACATTTTCTCTGTAAATGTTAACCTTGAGACACAGTCCGAAATCTTTATTTTCTTGTGTTTTCCTTCATGTCCCAATTAATTTTGAGCACTGGTGCATTCTGGGCTGCAGGTGATATAAGGGCAAAAACTCACAGGTGACCTTTCCTCTTAGACTCACCTTTGGCTTGTTCTGCTGTTGGATTTAGATGGTCCACAATGACCATCCAAGGTGTTGGATGGGTTAAGGAACTCTGAGAAGTGAAGATCTGAAACCGCTGTTTTTTTCTTTCATGTGCAAAACCACCCCAAAAATGAAAAGTGTCGAGCAGTAGGCAGACATTGTAAGCCATACATCAGATGATAGCAAGACCTCCAGACTGGCTCTTAGCAATTCCAGGAGCCTTTGTCCTGTGGGTGGGTGGTGCAAACTACTGGATTGTTCCAACTTAAGTTGAAATTCCATTGAAATATATAATTTGTTTGTGTATGTGTGGTGAAAAGTGAAGAATTCAAGGCATCTGGCCTCTACATGTCCGAGCTGTTGGGATGGGCTGACTGCATGACTCTTGTAGTGCCTAGAGATAAGTCTTCCTTAGCATTCAATTTCAGATAATTTTGACCCACAATCTCTAAAACATGAGGCTGTGGAAGAGGGCATGTTGTGTCTGGTGTCCATTTAGGTAATTTTAGGGTGTTTGTGGCCTTCTGAGCTATCACCAGAAGCAGGCCCAGGCTGTGGTGTGGGTTTGTGGTCACACATTGCATTCTGTGAATGCTCAACAAAGCAAATGTTTGCCATGTTTTATGGTCTACCTGTGTTACTTAGTTTGCACAAAGACAAAGGAGTTGAGGAAAAAAATGTCCCTTTAAAAATTGCATGTTAGAAACACCAACACTTGAGGTCAAGTTTTGTCCCATGTGTTCTTCCATGAACTTGTCATAAATTGGGTTAGCAACCTTACAGCTTCCTGAAAGTTCTACCACTCAAGACTGCACAGTTAACACAAATAAATATGAAATAAGTGGATGATGGATTTAATTCACAGGTCACATCACTCAAAACATAACACAGTGTCATGCAACAGAAGTATAGCTCCTCATGGGCAGTGGCATTAACGGTGCTGAAGTCATGCTACAAAACTTGCTTAATGATTTGTGTTTTTTCCCCTATGTTACAAAATGTAGTTGAGCAGATGGATGCAGCCAGCTGTACACAGAGGTTTAGGGAGTACTGGGGAGAAAAGAGAAAGGGTTTTGTTAAGATAAATGTAATAATCTCTGTGATAATTAGTTTAATTTAGATCCCTGCATCTGACTCATTTTTGACTAACCTTGTATGAAGTCTTTCTTGCTTTGCTCATGGGCCTGTGAATTTACTTTGATTACAATCCCTTTTTTTGTTCTTGTGGATTGCTCACTGATCACTGATATTTTTCATTAAGCAGTTGCTTTATTACATTGTTATTTAGAGGGAAGTAATTTGTGTTTTCTAATTAATTTAATTCTAGGCACATTTAGCTACAATGAGCCCATTCAAGGGGTTTTAGGTCATATTGACATTGTTTACCAGATGTGCTCATTTGTTTTAAAACATTGTTAACTCTGTGGTGACAACAGCCTTGTGTGATTGCTTGACTCTTCCATCTTCTCTAATCTGTATGTCCAAAACCCCCCAAAATTTGAAGATGCATTTCAGGTACTAGTGAGAGATAGGTATCAAATCACAGGGAAATTATATTGCAATGTCAGTATAAACTATTACTATTCTGGCTTCTCCTAGCCAGGGATGTGAAGCCATTTACAGAACCACCAAAAAGCTGGATAATGCCAAAAAGATGCAGATGGGGTGTTCAGTCTATGCTTGGCCCATTTACCTCTGAAAAAGTTGCAGTGAAGCTTCAGGAGAGAACGGGGCAGCCAAGAGGATGAGCTTCCAAGCAAGGCATGGCGTGAGCAGTGCTGGAATTCCATGGTAGTGGAATCCTAAGGCCAAATTCACAGGCTTGGGAAATGTTTTCACCAGAAGCTTTTTGGAAAAGCTCAGCATTTCCTTGCTGGTGGAGCTCCCAGGATCTGGGGGTTATTCAAGCACTTGGCATTCATCTCTGTTAAATACTGTATCCATTCCATCATCTGAGCGTGAAAGCTCCCCATTACACCTATCATTTACTCATTTGGCCTGCTTTGCCAGGAACTGGAGTTCTAAAATGTGACCCTAATTAGATGAATAAATAATATTTTCACAGGAAAATGTACAGGCAGGTTATTCCCTTGACTATAAGCTTGTCCCATGAAAAACTACCAACATTTGTTAATGTGTTCTGCAGTCACTTATTTTGGTAAGAAGTAAATTATTGCTTGTTCTGCAGCAAAGTCTGGCACAGAGCAGTGGCACTGTAAGATTCATTGGCCTCTGAAGGACTCACCAAACAATAGCCTTGATATGTTTTCCTTTATTTTTCAACTGTTTTCCATCTCTTTGGGGTTGGAAGAGCCAACATTAATGACTGAAGGAAAGGTTTGTTCAATAGTTCATGCTTACTAAATTTTAACATTTAACACTGGTGATGCAATACATTGAATTTTGATATAATTTGACCCAGCAGCTCACCTGCATTTCTGCTTTATTTTTTGGAGGGAACATTTAAAATGTTGTTAAATCTTTTCTGTCTCATGCTGGTCAGTTAAGGGTGTGTGTATGTGCATGGGGATGTGTTCCATGTATTGATTTAATAGGAAAGATCATCTCTTGGAAGGGGAGAGTAAACGTGTGTGCATGCATGTGGAATGAGGGAGAGAGAGAGGCGAATCTCTATCTGTCTGTTTATCTCTGCGATAAATGATGCCTGTTAAAAATGTGATTTGCCACGAACGTTATGAAGTGTTTTCCTCTTTAAGGGTATTATACAAACAGTCCCTATCAGCAGAAATGAAGCTGCAGTCTCGATTGTTTAGTTCAAACAGTTTGATGTTTCATTGTCCCTCAATCAATCAGTGCCTGGAGGAGTATCAGCTAGTGGCTGGGAATGCATCTGAGTGACATGCAGAGCACAGATATTCCTCAAAAGCTCGAAAATATTTCATTTAAAATACTCCTTACAGTATGCATCCCAGTCTGAGAGTAGCAGCAAATAGAGCTCTGATTATCATTTTTAATTGTGGATCTTCCCTATTCAGTGCTAAGATCTCCCAAATTACCTTAAAATCAGCATCTTCCTAGACAGATTTGTAATTCACTTGCACTGCTTGTTTTATTCTCTGTGTAAAAGTTATATGAGGGCATGGGGTTTAGAATAAACAAAATGCATAAAGTAGAAAACGTAATGCGGCATAAATGCCACATAAATTACATCCTAAAGACAAAAGCAGATTTCAAACATCTGAATTACTGAGCACTTAATGTGGAGTGTAATCTGTGTTTTGGTTTATGTTTGTTTCTGGAGTCTCACACAGAGAAAAAAAATATTGGGGGTATTTCCTCTGTCTTCCAACAGCGGGGGAAAAGGGAGGTCTTGACCCCAAGAAAGAGCTTTTCCTGCATTGTAGGTAAATCCCCAGGCAAGTGTCTCCTTTGCTACTGGCAACTAGGCTCTATGCACAAGTAGCTGATTGAAATATCACTTGAGTTCTCTTGCTCATCACAGACTGAGTAAGAGGCTGCTTCAAAATGCAAAATTATCCTTGAAAAAACCTTCCCTGGTGCCCTCCCAGTGTTTGTTCCTTTACATCACCTGCAATCTGTGTAAGCCCTGCTCCCCAAGCTCCCTAGCATCCCCCGCAGGGGTCAGGGCACTGGTAGTGTTGTTCCCAAGCCACAGCTCTCTGAAATTGTACCTTACAGATAAAATCTCAAAGATTTCCACTTAGGATAGACAGGAAGGAAAACCTGTGTTTTCTCAGTAACATTCATAATTGTAGGGAGAAAAGCATATTCTTCCTCATGCTTTTGTTTTCCTTTGCCCAGCCCACACCTCTCAGCTCAAACCCAACACACATTTTCTGTTCAAAAAAAAAAAATCAATTCCTAGAGAAATACTTTTTGAAAAATCAACCTGTTTCCCCTGCGCCGCCGCGATTGGTCCGATCAGAACCGCCGAGGCGATCGCGTCAAGAGGAAAGAGCCTCGGCTTAATTGTGAGCTAAACCTGCTGTAATCCAGGGGAGCATTTGAGATTCTGCCCAGGCAGGCGCTGGGTTTGGGCAGCGCTGAGGGCTGTGGGTTTCTCTCTGCAGCACAAGGCAGCATAGCTAATGCAGAGAGAGCTCTCCCCCCGCTGCCGCTTCCCCGGCTCTGGCTGGCTCTGCCTCTCGCCGGGCTTTGATTCGATATGAACAGACTGCTAACTCCGGTGCCAGAGCGAGAGCTGACATAACTCTGCAGATGGCTACCTTCGGATCATACACCTAGGGATGGTTTTTTTTTTTCTTTAAGGGAAGGTAACGCTTAATGCTAATGTTTATTTTTCCCTTGTTGCCATTTTTCAGGACTGCCGGTCCCAAAGAAGAGCCCAAAGTCGGTAAGCACTTTTCAGCTACTATTTCTGTGTGTTTGTCTGCTTTGAAGGGAAAAAAAGCATGAGTTCGGCTTGTTTGCTTTCTGGGTCTCGATTGTTTTAAGTTGTCTTTCTGTTGCAACCATGATTACCTTGCACGGCTCCTGCTGCATGGGGAGATGAGAGGGGGATGCAGTACGGAAGGGAGACTTGTTCGCAAATAAAGCCTCAGGTTTACAAATCCGATTCCCTGACAGATGAGCTTCTATATCGTTTAACTTACCAAAAAAAAAAAGCTATTGTTTCCTTTTGGAAAGATGGGAGGCTCCACCTTCTTGCTAGATACCAATTCCTGTCGGGTGCTCATAGGCACCAACCTTTTCCATTAACTCAATGAGTTTTCTTGAGAACCTTTGGCTGAATTATTAACAGAATAGGAAAGCATGCACCTTGTCGTGAGAGACAAAGCATGAACGGAGCATGGTTACAGTTCCCAGGGAATACAGCCAGCTGTCCGAGCGCTCCAGCTGCTCTGGAGGCATTTCCATACTGAGCAGGATTGTCCTGCAGGTGTAAGATTCCTCTTAGAAGGAAGATCCTTTAGAAAAGCAATAACAGAACAATATTTTCTTGTCCTCCCGAATGAATTTCCATGTAAAGCGGTTACCTGGAAACATCTTAGCATCTCAGCTAGCAGCACAGGAAGCTGTGATCTCAAGTATCGTTAAAGCTCCATGAATGATATTATGGAAGAAATTAATGTGCTATTTGTATGCAACAAAAAACAGTGTTTTATTTTTAAAGGGAATGAAATACCTAAAGCCTGAAAGTTTGCACTTGTCTGTTGAGAGTGGGGGAGAGACAAAATTCTCTGCCAGGAGCTTTGGGGAAGCAAAGCAAGTGAGGTGTTTGCCGTGCTGTAAGATGGTGTGAAACTTCACCAACAGTCCCTGGTGGTGCCAAAACCTGCAGCTGGGCACAGCCCACCTCACCGCAAACCTGGGCAAAAGGTTTGGGAGGCGGCTGAGCAGAAGGCTCTTGCTTTTAATACGAGCTCTCTGCTCATCCAAAAAGAAAGCCCTGAAATAATTAATGTGATTCTGATGGCTTAGGGCAGCGCTGATTAAAGTCATGTGAGCGCAGGCCTCTTCCATTGTCAGCTCGCATTAATGTTGGGAGGCAGAAGCGCGGGGTGTGCTCTCCGCGGATCGCGGCGCTGTCACACACAGGGGCTGCTCCAGCCCTCGCCGAGCCAGGAGCCAGTGTGGAAAATACAGACGTGTCTGGCACGTTTCTGTTCCCTGCCTCCACCTTCTCCCCCGGTCAGAGCGGGATTGGCTGCACGCGATCTGGGCTATGACTTCTGTCATTAAAGCGGCCCTAATCCATCAGCTGCGGTCTTCCCCAGGCGTGGATGCTCCCACTTTGCCACACGCACAGCGGGATCCTGCTGTGTCAGGCACCTCTCTGGCTGGCAGCTATGCACAGTGAAAATCTGAGCAGCATGTAAATCCGTGGCTGGATAATCCAGCCTGGGTGAACAAAGAGGCTGCTTACAAACAGGTGTAGCTGTGCAACAGCAGATTTCTCTCTGCTGTTTGCTCTGAGGAGCCTGTCAGCCTGGGGAAAGATGGCATTCCTTCGCCTGCCTCTCCCCAGCCTTTTCAGGGTTCCTTCAGTGATTTTTCCTACAGTCTAGGTGGTGCTGTTGCCTCTAAAGTGCAGGATTCCCAAACAGCAGAGCCTCCTGTTCCCCTGGCTGCTCAGGGGGTCATCACCAGCGCAATTAGCAGTGATGCTGGACTCACTGCAGCACCGTGAACAGCTGCTCCTCAGAGGGCAGAGCCAGCGGGGCTCAGCCGCTGCAGCCGCTCCTTCCTCCCCAGGCATCGCTGACATGCGGGCACTGAGCGTGGAAACCTGGGGCACAGTGCCTCAGGGCATCTCCAGGGTGGATTTACACCAACCCAGAGCTCGTGTGGCCAAGGCAGCAGTCAGAGGCAGGGAAAAGGTGGTGTCTAACACTGTCCGTCCTTGGTTTATTGAGGGGCTGCTGCTCCACTGCGGGGAGTGGAGAGTCCAGCCTGACCTTCTGGCCATGAGGATTCCCACTCACGACAGGCAGGAGCCAGTCCTGCCCTGCTGGCACGGTCCCTGTCTGGGATCCCCTCTCTGAACTGTGCCCATGTGTTTCCTGGGGATGCCCTCAGTCCCAGAGACTCCCAGTTTGCTGCTGCACTGGCAGGGATGGGGTGAACACAGGAGCTGCCATCAGAGTTGTGTGCCAGGGCTGTCCCCAGCACAGCACAGCTGTGGGGCTTGGGGGGACGTGCTGCCCATTGCCCCCGTGCCCTTTGCTCAGCATTTCCCTTTTCCAGCACTCCTTGTACAATAAACAGGCTGCAGTTACAGGACAGCACACACCGAGCTGGGAGCAGCTGGCTTTGATCTTAGCTTGTGCTTGTTTTTGGTTTCTTGTGCTGCATCAGGGAAGTCACGACTCAGGTGTCCATCTTCTGCTTTGCTCAGGAGGTGAACCCTCTCTTGTTCCCTCATCTCCTTTCCCGAAGCCCAGACACATTCCCCACTTACTGCCAGTGGCTGGTATTCCTCAAACAAATCCTATTTTCTGTTCTCAGCCCCCAGCCCTGCATTCCCCAAAGGCCAGCTTCAGGCTGGTGGTACCTCCTGGCTATGGTGAGGTGTTAATGCTGAGAGAGGTTTGTTGGAGCTGGGGCTGTGACACAGCCTAGGAAGTTTTCTTGCCTTCAGCTCAGGTTTGCTGGGCTGTATTTGTCAGTCTGTATGTATCTTCTGACAGATTTTCCTTTTCTTGGATTTTAAGGAGAGTTTTTTCAACCTTGGTGAAAGAGTTAAATTAGTGAAAAACCCCTTTTCAGCCATACATTGGACTGGATATGTTGAAGTTCTTTATTCCCTTTCCCCTCACCAAGTACATGCTCCCAGCAGCTCTCTGTGCTGCTCCTTTTTTCTTTTCATTTCCTATTGATTATTTTTTGCATGAAAATGGATAATATTTTGTATTGAATATCTAGAGATAAACATTTAAGCCTGAAAGTTCTCTATAATAACATTTTCCCCTGCAATTATCCTGGTGTAACATGGATGAGCACAAACTTTTTTTTTCTTTTTTTTTCCTTGTTGCTTGCATCAAAATACTCCACAAGGGGGCAAAGATCCCCACTTCCAGCTCAGTTTGCTGTCACTGCCAGGACCTGCTTCTCCAAAAAGCTCTACAGCACAAAATCTGCATCTAGATCATCAGAAGATGGGATCACTGCAGGGGGGATAAAATGCTAAACTCTTCCAAAAATCTGATGTTTTTCTTTTGGATTTAAATAAGTGCATTGTCAGCATAGCTGACTTGTGATCAAAAATGCAATTCCTATGCACAGCTAGTCCCAGACAAGAGATTTAGCACATTTTTTGGGTGGATAAGCAGCACCAGGGACTCTGCCAATGTCCTGATTTTGGAAGAGAAATTGGTTCCACATGAGTCTGTACAAGACATCCCTCTTTATTCAGAGCCCAGGGGCTTGGGTAGGGCATGAGAAGCTCCAGCTTCCCATGTATTTATTTTGTCCTGGCTGTAAATCAGAATCAGTATTTTATCTCATCACTTGTATTTAAGTGTGCAGTCAGCCTGAATGGACTCAAGGTAGTCGCCATAGCCTTGATTTCTAGCCACAAAAGGACCTTTACCACCACCAGAAGGTAAAAGTCCTTCTGGTGAGTCTCTGATGTTCATCAGTGGCTCTGGAGGAGATCTCTCAAGAATCGGGGGTGCTCAGGTAGTTCAGTGGCCCAAGCTCTTTGTAGCTCCTGGCAGAGGTCAGTACAGTTCAGCTGATATGGAAACCATGATCAGCACCTCAGGGTGAGCTCAGAACCTCCTGCTCTGTCACCAGCCACGCCCTGAGCTCACCTGCTGCTTTCCTGGGCAGAGAGGAACTGTGTGTGACCTGAGCAAGCTGGACAGTGAGATTCATACCAGGAGGATTGGGCCTAAAGCTGGGCACAAGGCAGGAGATGGACAAGCCATCCTTTCATTGGCATTTGGTCAGCTCATCCCTCTTGGGAAAGCTCTGCTTTTTGTTTACCAAGACACAAACTTCATCTGAGCAGGATGGTCAGACCCCTGCAATTCCTCATGGCTATGATGTGCTGAAGCTGCTGCAACATGTGCTAAGAAGTTTGGCCCCAAACCTTTCTGGCCTCCTCTGTTGATATGAAAGTCAATAAATATTGTCTTGGATTAATTTAATTACATCCATTCCTCATTACCATGGTTATGTTGCCCTTGCTCTAAAGGCATCCCCATCCTAAATAGAGATATTTCAGGCTTGTTGAAGGAGTTATTTTTTGGAAAACCACCAGTCCCACTAAAGAGGTTATCACCTATTTCTTGAAAAATACCTATTTTTGCAATTGCTACTCTAGTTTATTAGAGGTAGTTTTGCTTAAGATGTGCTGACACTTCCATTTGCAATCCAAATACAAAACAGAATTCACAGTTTGTTCAAAATGTAAACCTTTTCTATCACAAAGTGAGAACACTTCTTGAAGTTCAAGCTTTGTTTCTTTTTAAATCAGAAAGCTTTCAGAGAATTCTCATTATTTCCCTAAGGGCTGAATAAAGCCCTTAGTCCCTGTCCTCCACATTCTGTAACCAGCTATTTCCAGTGGGATTGGCCTGAAGTTTCACAGGATTTTTGTAGTTATTTTAGTGGTTTGGCCAAACAAACCAATCCAGATGGCTGGACTGAGAGATGGGTTGTTTTTTTTTTTAAGTTGATTATCCCCAGCATAGCTGTTTTAAAATGGTTTCATTAAAAATTGAAGGACTACATGTGAATTAGCTTCATTTACCACTTAAAAAGCTAAAAATGTTGGAAATTGGTTTAGATATTTGTATTTGAAAGTCTGCAGTTGAGTAATCACAGCAGGTAAGCTTTGTTCAAAATTGCTTTAAAGGACAAAGGCAATTTCACAATCTAGTCAATCGAGATACCCTTTAAAAAGATGCTGGTGGTGGATCAACAACTCAAATGCAGGGCTGAAAGGTCAACATTATTTGGGCTGTTGAAGCTGGGATTTTTTCTCAGTGTAAACCTGAAGAATGTACAGCCTCACAATATTTTTACCTGGGGTTTTGGGTTTTTTACGGCTTTAAAAGAGGGCACTTTCTATGTTTACTTTCTCCTCTGTAGTTAATTCAGCTGTTCTGTGATGGAGCGTAGGCTGCCTGGGGTCTCGTGTTCAGAGTGAGCCAAGGGGTGCCCAGAGCCGTGGCCAGTGAGCCCCCCATGCTGATCCAGTCTGTGTCTGCTGCTGGCTTCTCTCCCTACCCCAGCTTGGATTCCTAGAGAGAAGTACCTGAAAGCACACAGAATTCTGTTGCAGTGTTTTGAGATACCCTCTACCAGCAGGAGGCTCAAATTCCCACCTGAGGTTTATTGGTGCTGGTAGCTGACCCCTTTTAGCAGGGAAACAGTGGATGTTGGATAAACAACCTGTGGGATGCTGTTTTTCTGCCCACCCTCTGTGTCACAGCAGCCCTGGGAGTACAGTTCCCTGTTCCAGAGCAGGTGGGAGATTGCACTCAGCCTTGGTGGCAATCCAAGGTTCATCTCAAAAGAGCATTAAAAAGCATTTGCTGCACAGTGTGGGGAGCTCTTGTTGAGGATTTTGCTGCATGTTGACTAGTACAAATCCTGGCAATACAAATGTGACTCGTGCTTCATTTGAGCTCACAGTTGTAAATTTGAGTTAGGAACTACATACCTTGCTTAGCTAAATAGTAAGCAGTCAGAACTCTTGACACACTACTTTGGAGTAAACCCTGAGTTTAGATGGATGCATTTTTTCCTGTTTTAATATATTTAATTAAAGCATATCAAACTTCAGATAGACATTTTCACATTTGTTAAGGTCTGTAGAAGTCCCTTGGATGCTCTGGGGAGCAGAGCCATTAAAGGTGTACTCAGATGTCCGCAGACTTGTTACGTGGGGAGAAAAAGTGATCTTGCATAGTAAGGGCTGTGCTTGCTTCTCTTTCAGAGGGACAGTCTGAGTTTTCACAGTGAAATCTGGTAGTTCTTCCATTTTCTTTCAGGCTCCAGTTAGACTCAAATGTTATCTGAATAGAAGGTTGGTGAGATTTTCTGCCTTAATTCAGGAAAAAATAAGTACACTGAAACTAGTAACCTATAATGAGATTTAGCTCTGTCTTATATGTGAGATGGAAAAAAGCTCTTTTTTTCCTAATGATGAATTACTTTGTTTTGTATATCTCTTTCTGTCAGGCTGCCTATCAGAATCTGTCACTGGGGAATTCAGCTGTACCCAGCATTAACTGAGTAGCAGCAAAACTGTGACTTATATATTTACTTATGTGCATGCAGAAAAAAAGCCTGATCAAAGAAGGGAGAAAAATTGATGGGAAAACACCCACTCAGCGACCAATAACCGTCTGTTCTCTCCCTTTCCACTCGCTCCCCTCCTTACAGCAACCACTTGAAAGGAAAGACAGCCAAAACAGTTCCCAGCAGAGCGTCTCGAGCCACCGCAGCGGGCACACGGCGTCGCCCGCGCACAGCACCCAGGTGCTGCCCGACTTCACCGCCCCCGAGGCGCCGGCCGCCGACCAGCCCGACGCCGCCGGCCAGAAAAAGCCAGATCCATTCAAAATCTGGGCCCAGTCCAGGAGCATGTATGAAAGCCGACGTGAGTACGAAGCAGGTGGAGTTGCTAAGGCTACAGCTCCGGCGGCTGCTGCCTGGGTGTTTTCTTTGTGGAGAAATGAATGTTTTTGGTTTCTGCTGGAGGTGTGGGGATTCTGTTGGTTGGTTTGGTGTCTGTCGGTGGGATCCACTTGGTAGAGATGCAGTTTGCTGTCTCATGAGGATTTGGTTTAGGTCATCTCTAGGAATCATCTAAAGTTCATCTCTTAATATGAAAAATCCCTTTAAAATTAAAGACCGTCTTTTCCCCTATGTTTTTATTGCACTTTTAAATTAGGCTGGAGGAGAGTTTTCAAGTTTGTTATCCAGATCCTAACCTCTTTTTTGAGGTTAAGACTCATTATCTGATATGCATAGGAATTTCAGTAAGAAGGGGAAGTATTTAGTTTGCTGAAATTTATATCAGATGCTTTTCAGCCTCACTCTGGGGAGGAGAAAATCCAGCTGAGCCATTTTACTTTGACCAGAGTGGACACTTTAACAATACAGATATTAAATGCATATTGTAAGTGGCTTTTATGGCAATTAATAATCTGCTCACTTGGCTAATAATTCAGCAGGGTTTTGACTCTGTTCCAAGACCATAAATGTGGTTTCAATCAGTTTCTTCTTGGGAAACAAAATAAACACATTGGTTTTGCTTTAATTGCACTGCTGAAGATGATCAAATCTGTAAAAGCTTCTTAAAGAGTTAGAGTGTTAGGTTCATTTTGAAAGGCAGTAGTTACTTTAGTTAGAGAAAGGGGAATTTCAAAGTCTCAGTGCTGAGAGTACCACCCGCTGTTTGATTTTATTGTCTAACTGGAAATTGGTAAAACCAGTAAGAAATTAACCTTTACCTCAGAATGAAAAATGGTAGGACTTTTTCTCACTGATGAAATGAATCACTTTGAAGTCTTATATCCTGGGAAAATTAAATCATGAGTCACAGTTTCTTGGCTGAAGATGCCTCTCTTTGGATTGAATGCCTCAGCAATGCAGTTTGTAGGTGTCTCTGTTTTTGTGCTCTGCCTCCTTTCCCATCCTTTCCTGGGGATTGGGCGTGCTGACCCTGCGGGCTCTGGGGGCACGCTGATCTGCAGAGTGCGGTGACAGAACTTGTATGTGCAGCTCATTGAAATAGGAAAAAGGGGTGAGAGCTGAGGGACAGCGGCTGCTGAGCCCTGCAGAGCTGTGGGCAGAGCTGCCCCCCAGTGTCCCATGGCACTGGCCTTCCCACTGCCAGCCCGCGTGGTTCCTGCTGGCGCTGTGCTGCCATTGCCTCCGACCCCCTGCAGCTACTTAGCTAATTTCTAATTAACTGTTTAACTCATACTAATTAGTCATTAGTATCAGCTTAGCAGCCTTAACTCCTGCCTGTCTTCTCTGATAAGACCCAAGACTGAGCTGGAGAAAGCACAGGCCGTTGACCTTCTGTGTCACCTCCAGCACCATGTGCTAAATCCTCCTTCTTTCCTCGATGGCTGCAGTTATCCTGTAGAGGTTTTGTCCTTGGCTGGGACTAGAGCCCTTCCAGAGGCCTTTTCACAGTCTCTTGACCTGCTGGCTTCCCACACTCCATCTTTGCCACAATCATCACTGCTTGGGCCTGTTGCTAGACTGGGATCTGCTAGACCCTTTCAGCTTCCCTGGCTCACCTTTCCTTAGTCCAGCATCTCTGTAGTGGGGCTGATCCTCTTCTCCTGCTTCAGTCCTTGTCTCTTGCCTCTTCTACCAGATAAAACCTCTTTGAACATCAGTGCTTTTCTATGACCTCTTCCTCTCATTGCTGTTCCCTTCCAAGAAGGTGTTTTTCTGAGATTTCTTGGTTTCATAGTTAGGGTTTTTTTGGAGAATGGTGGAAATGTGATATGGTTCATATCTCCTTTTAAACCATTAGAGGTGTCCAAGAGCCTGTGAATTTCCAGCCCTAAGCTGGAGTGAAACACATTCCCTGGGGATTAACCTGCACTCTTAGCTAGTGACATGGCTTTGCTATGGGTAATGAAATGTGAAGAAAAGCAGGAAAGATAAGTGAAAAATTGAGTTGGATGTGCTTTTTCTACTTTTGTGGTCTGATCCCAGAGCATGACTGGTGGTTTTACTTTGAGGCCAGTGGTCAGCTCCTCCTTGCCTGACCAAGCCCTTATTTACCACCAGTCTCATAAGCAGAGTCTGTGGCTCACAGCTGAAACCTGGCTCTGCTGCCCTGGGTGCTTGGGGTGAAGCCCTGTGTTTCTTTGCCTTTCTTAGGAACCTGAATCATCCCTTGGAGACTCACTCCCAGTTTTTCCCAAGTGTGGTTGTCGGGTTATCTGCAGGGAGCTCTGCTGACACTGAGCATCAGAGTGTGTGATGGGAGGAACCATTCCCTGGGGGCTCCAGCTCTGCTCTCTGTCAGCTCCACCTGTGCTCTTCCTCACGTTTTTACCCATCTGCAGTTGGGTTTAACTCCAGTGCCACCTTTGAATGGTGGGGAAACAGCCATATCTTCTCTTTCTCCTTTACTTCACCCATTCCCTCAGGCTTTGGGGCTGTCATCCCCAGTGACAGCTTTGGGTGCTGGGTGTGACTCTCTCTCTGCAGCCTTCTGATGGAGGTGTGAGCAGAACTGAGTGAAAATCTTATGCACAGCAGGAGGATGCCACCCTAGTGCCAGGGCTGAGGGTGGGTGACACATGCAGTCACCAGGGAGTTTGGGGGGTTCTAGAAGGCTCCACCACTTGAGGAGCCCCCAGCACAGCTCTTCTGCCACTCAGGGCTTGCCCTCTGGTAATTGCTGGCCTTAAAATGCCTGAAAAAGGGTTATAGGATGTTCTTCAGGGTTTTGAATCCTCAACAAGTGGTCTGAAAAACAGGAACAAGCCTTTCTGTTGAAGTATATGATGAATTTAAAAAGGACAGAATTTTAGAGTGTTAGATCATCTTAAGTGTTTTATTTTGTCCCATTTTTGAAATTGTTGAGCATAAAAAGAGCATAGTGCAATTTCTCAAGTGCAGTTGACACAAGAAGATGAATTCATTAGCTCCAGCCCAGACAGATTTTTTTTTCATCTAAAAATAATATTGTTAAGAGGTTTTATTCAGTATATGAATTCCTCTTCTCCAAGATATTTCTAAGAAGTACTGAATCTGTAATGAGTACTTACTGCCTTTTTCTCTGGGAATGCATCCCACTGTTACTTACATTAATAATAAGAATGTAGACACAGAAAGCAAAGGCAACATTTTAATATTTCAGAATTTCTAAAATTCGTTCCTCCTGTACTTGAGTTGTCTTTGGATCAGTAATTCATTCAAAAAGACTGTAGTTGCCTTATGTGACCTGTCTCACTGAAGTCATTGGTAGAGAACAATTAGGTTGAAAAGGACCAGCTAACCCATAATTGGGAAAAAGCATGTGTTTTTATGATTTACCCAAAGCATCTTAATATCAGAAAGTTCTCCAATTCTGCGGGGGAGAGCCACAGACGCTGCTTGTTTAGGAGAAGGAAAAAAATAATAGAAATTAAGCAAGAATTACTAATGCAAAGCTAAGGAAAGGCTCCATCACTGTTTCTGGACTGGCTGAGGGGAAACAGATTAGAGCTGCAACTTTATTCCACAAATGTGGGTTAAAGTTCCTCCATGTGGAGCTCCCTGGGGCGAGGGGATCAGCCCTGCAAGGTGCTGAGTGTTTGGGCTGGGGCCCAAGGAAGCTTATTTCCAAGCTGTAAACCCAAAGGCATGCTCTGAGGCTAAGGCTGAGCTCAGATGTGCTGTGCTGCAGTCTGGCCCAGGGTGACCAGTCTTTGCTGGATTAAGATGTTTGAGAATAGCCAGCTTTGTGGGAATGTGAAAACAGAGCATTTGGCGGTGGTAACAAATGCACTCTTTGCTGGTGCTGAGCTTTAGCTGCCTGAGCTGCTCGTTGTGGGTAACTCATTGCTGCTCGTGGGAGTTGTGTACATGAATCAGAGGGAAGGACAAACCCTTAAGGTTTGGAAGCTGAAGCAGCTCCAAGATCCAGGAATGACACACTTGAAGAGCACTCAGAGAGAGAAACAGCTATTGAGTGGCTGAGCAGAGAACCACAATTCAGAAACCTCACACTGTTTTATTGAAATATATTTTTATAATATGCTTTTTACTTTTCAATGTATTATTAAACTTCCTTAAAGATTAACACAATCTGTTGTCAAATTTTTCTCATGTGGCCTGATTGCTTTGCAAAATACCGTATCCTACATATGGCCATCTGTCAAAACAGCAGTGACAAAATGAATTAATCTGAATTGCAGATGTGTTAATGAATCCCTTTGAAGGGCTTAAGCATTTAATTAAAAGTAAAGCAGAACACGATAGAGAATTTTTAAAGCTTTTAAAATATTCGAAGTTATCATTAATATTTGAATTTTATTTTCAGGCACACAATTTGTTTGGGAGGATTTTTCTCTCCCCAAATCTAATTAAAACAATACAAACAAGCCTTGACCCTAGCATGTTGGCTCATCAGCAGTTACATGGAACTAAAAATATTTGCACAATGACACAAACATTAGATAATTTCCCCTTAAAATAGAAAAGAAGAATACACTCATAAATTTCAGAGTATTTCAGAGAGTATTTCAGCCACCTTCTGATCAGACTGAGTTGAAAGATGATTTTTAGTAAAAGCCCTTTGGCAGGGTTATGTCCTTTTATTATATTAATAGTAGACAAAGAGTTGCAGTGATACTCTTGGGCACACAGATGTATCCGTGCCCTTGGAGAATGTGTTGCTAAAAGGGACCGTGGTACTCACAATAGCTTGTTCATCTTGTCAAGAGCTCCTGCTGAAGCCATCTTTCAAAAGCTTTCCATGCCACCACAAAGGGTTGGTTAAAGGGAAAAGACAAAAAAAATTTGAATTCTCCTGCAGTGGGATAGTTTAGAAAATGGATTTCTTGCAGATATGGAGCCTTATGAGATCTGTGGGTAAATTGCAGGTGTTTTCATCTATAAAACTCTCCATCAGCTTCAGTGAGACTGTCCACTCCTAGTTTCAGACTTGTCCTCATGGATTTTGCTGAATCTGGGCCTTAAACATTTTGTGTTTTGCCAAGCTCTGAGTCACTGAAGGTGCTGCTGCCTCAAATGAGCCAGTGACTAAAGCAAACTCACACTGATCATTGTTGAATCCATCCTGTGCTGAAATTGATGTCACACTAGGCAGATTTTTATTTTATATAACATGTTAAAGTTTGCATAGTAAAGTTTGATTAAAATTATCTGTAATTAAGAACCATGTTCATTTTTCATCACCACATATTTAGAATTTCTTTTAACATTACGTGAAGATATTTCTATATGGAAAACTAACTTATGTCATGAAGTTGAAAGGTTTTTTTGTAGAAAAGTATGTTTAAGGTGTTCTCACATAAATTTTACCTCTAAGGTGAAAAAAGGTTTTTCAAATATACCTGCATGCATGTGTATAAATGTGTAAATTCATATGTGTGTGTATTTTAGATCTACACATGCACAGAAATGTGAAACTTATTATGTCATAATCCACAGTAGCTATAACCTCAACAAATTGTGCATGCAACCCTAACATGACCCATAAAGTCACAATTAATTAAATGAACTAACAAGAAAGCAGATACATTAAGCTTTGCAAAACTGTAAAATTAATATTACAGCTATGTCACCTTCACCTGCAACTGGACTGAGCAAGGGTGAGAGAGAGAGAGAAATCAATTCCACGAGTTTTGGAGAATGTAAGACTGTGCTGAGAATGTATCTGTGTCTTGTGATGTCTTGTTCTGGTGTCATCGCTGCTCTGTGGCGGGGGCTCTTCATCACCAAGGGAGTCTGGCAGGGCCATAAGCCAGCTTTAGCCAGCCAGGGGCAAAGCCTGGCTTTGCTGTCCTGGCTGGATGGTGTAGGTGGTCGAGGGTGGGTGTATCATGTTCCTGTTTCCTTCATGTGTTTGCCCACGTGGCTCATCAATGGGGCTGCATCACCCATCTGTCCTGATATTCACAGAACTCTTCTTACCACTTTTGCACTGCTCTCCAAATGGTCTGGTTTAATTTGGGACAGGGAGATTAAGTTTTGCTGCTGTTAAATTTTGCCTGTTTGGGCTACATACATGTTTTGCCAGAGTCAGACATGCTTGAGATCAGTTAAGGTGCAGAGTTGCAATGAATGACTCCTAGAGGCCATTTTCCATTCATTTTCAACAAAGTTTTAGCAGCACCAGGTTCCCATTGAGTAAGAAAAGTGGCTCCTCAGAAGTGTAACTGAATAATGGGGCAACCTAAAATAATTCTCCAGTATGGAACCTCAGAGGGTCCCACCTCTGAAGCTCGGGGGTGGATGGGTGTTCTGGGCTGTGCCAGTGAATCACTGCCCTGCAGAGCTGTTGCAAAAAGTGGTAAAAGGAGCTTTGTGCTCATTTTGTGAAACAGTGTGTTGTCTGTATATCTGTTTATTTGTTCCACCTCTCTGAAATCCTTCCAGTGGAAGGATCACTATGTGAAAGGACCAGCTTCTTTGGGGGCAGACTTGTCTTTTTCTGTTGCTCTGGTCTGACATGGCTGGTCCAGCCTGGCCTGCTGTTCCCTCCAGCAGTGTTAATTGTGTAGCTGGGACCCAAACCAGGGCCATAAGGCATCGCTCAGTGGGACTGGAGGGGTGACAAATGGGAAGGTGCTGAGAGATGCCGCGGACACAAGCCCACACCAGAGCTCTTCGCAGCAGCCACTTTACCTCTGACAGATCCAACATACACTATTAATTGTTTGGGGCCAGCCTGTGCCAAAACAGCCTGAGAAGGGCTGAGAGACACTCCTGACTGTGTGTGCTTGTCATGCTCCCCTTGCTGAAGGCAGTGGCAAACAGCAATTAATTCATTGTCTGGATGCTGTTGTGCTGCACGTCTGTGCGTGGCGAGCTGCCTTCAGCCAGAGGAGATGAGGCACACAGGCACCCGGCGTGCTCATCACCCCAGCGCTCTGTAATTGTGTCTGGACAAAAATCAGCCTCTGATTCAGTGAGGGCACGGGTGTTAAGCTTGGTTTATAATTGCAGGTAATTAAAATGTAAAAATATTATCTGTAAAGCCAGCTTAAATGAAAATGTGGTAGCAGACATCTGTAGCTTACCATTCACCTATGCGTTTAATTTTTAGTATTCCCAATTGTTCAATTAGTGTTATATTTTAATTCATTGAAGAGAGAGCTTCAGAGGTAACCAAAAGTCTGATAAGCACCAGAGCAGACCCAAATTTTTGCAGAATAAGCACAGACAGTGGAAAATCCAATTAGGGCCAAATCTGACATTCACTGATGCCAATGGAAAACAACCTGTTCATAGATACAGAAAGCTAGATGATGTGTCATTAAACATGCTGCATCCTGTGTCTGAGGAGGCACTTTTTTAAATTGGATTCCTGAACAATATACTTTGTTTTTTTTGCTGGAGTTATAGGCAGCTGACTGGTAAAGCAACAGCTTTTTATTATCATTAATTATAAATTTTGGGAGGGGATCATTACAAAATTAGTCGATGTTACAGATACTATCCAATAAATATTAAATGAACCTGAAGTTGCCTTCTGATATGATATAATGTTAGCAATTAGTTATGCATTTTTAAAAAAGGGATGAAAGCAAGCATGAGTGAGTTAATATAAAACATTGCTGTTCAACAGCACTTCAAGGTTAGTGCTTCACTGTATGTAATATTCATTCTAAAAACCTTGCTGGTCTTCCATACTAATGAGTAGGTGAGGTTGGGCTTTTTTTATGTTTCCAGCTGGTTTTATCTCTTCAGTGCTTTTGCAGAGCCTGCACACAAGCAAGTGAGAGTCAGGAGAGCTGCATTGTTTTGAGCGGAGCCCTTCTGATTTACACCAACTGGGGATCTGTCCCACAGTTATTTGAAGCAGAGTTGCTTGACAGATAGCAAACTATGCTTGGGAAAGTTAATTAAATAGTAGAAGTCATAACAAGTGGCTCTTCTGTCTCCCATGTAAGAGGAGGCAGCTGTATTGTTTCTGGCAGAGTAATTCTCTGCTGTACACATTTATTTATTGATGGTTTGGAAGAGACTCTTGCGATGGGTAATGATGCTAATATTGACAGAAGGAAATATTATAGTGATAAAGGGCAAGTCACAAGTAGATGCCTAGAAAGTAGAAACCACTGCATAGCTTTTAATGGTAATATAAGTAATAATCCTTTATTATTTAAAACTATAAATGTTGATGGTTATGTCTCTTTTTTTTATGTAAAAAGGAGGTGGTCTCCAAGCCCATCTCATTGAAAGGTTAAAATTGCATGGCACATCCTTTTATGTACATCTGAGTAGTCCTGATTTGGGTAAAAAGGTGTGGTATTTTGATTAAAAATGATAGTTTTTCTTCTTTCCCTTCAGTTCCAGATTATCAAGAGCAGGATATCTTTCTATGGAGAAAGGAAACCGGGTTTGGATTTAGGATTCTAGGTGGAAATGAGCCTGGAGAACCTGTGAGTATCATGTTTTTGTTTGTGGCAGCTTTCAGAAACACAGCAGTAGAATGTACAGCTGTGCAGAACTACGCTTGTAGCATCAATGCTAAATAGTTACTGGACTAAATATATATATAAATATATCCTGCATCTCCCCACTCTCCCTCCAAAATAACCCCAGAACTCCATAACTGAAATGGGTTTGGCTTCTTCTTCTACTTTAATGATAAACCAAATAAAAACACATAGGTCCTTGGACACTGAGAACAGGATGTTCTGGTCATGTTTGCAAGTATTTTGATCTTAGAATGCCAGGTTCTCAGAATGCTCAGTTCTCTCCTTGAATTCAGTTAATTTATTTACCATAAATCCAGTGCCTGTGGGAGGTGTCATCCTTTCCTGTGCTGCACAGGTCACAGCTAGATAGTGGCAGGATGACTTTCCATGTTTTTCCCTGCCAAAATTATTTTGCTCATTTATGAGAAGAGAGACCACGAATTTGTCTCATGTTAGAGTAGCTCCACAGAACTCACTGAAGATAAACCAAGACTGAGTTGGAGAAAAGCGTGTGGTGCAGAGCTTGTAAACGCTGCAGGCAACTGAAAGGGTAACTCAATCTCAGCTTCCCTGACAAGACCCTCAGTGCTATTAACCATCTTCCTGTCTGGTCACTGTCTGGTTGAAGAAGTTTCCCAAGGCTATCTGTCCTTAGAGTGAATGGACTGCCTAAAGAAACAAGATGTCAATTTATTACAATTTCACAACGTGCTGTATTCACACAGAACCGCTTTCACAGAAACAACTTCCCTTCCCTGATGGGACAACTTCCCTGACCAGCAGACATTTGTCAACAATTCCCTGTCCCTCCTAAACCAGGTCTAACTGGGAGTGCCCCTTGCTTGCAGCTGGCTGTTGAGCTGGTTCTCATGGCTGTCTCTCCTGCTGTGCCAATTCCCCAGATTTACATCGGTCACATTGTACCGCTGGGTGCTGCTGACGCCGACGGCCGCCTGCGATCGGGCGATGAGCTGATCTGCGTGGATGGGACGCCCGTGGTGGGCAAATCTCACCAGCTCGTGGTCCAGCTCATGCAGCAGGCAGCCAAGCAAGGCCACGTCAACCTGACCGTCAGGCGCAAAGTGGTTTACACAGGTAGGCTGCAGTATCACCCCGCAGGGGTGGCTTTTCTTGCCAGCATCCCATCTGTTCAGCAAATGGTCTAAGGAAAAAAAAGCTTCTAGTGCTGGGAAAACTCAAGGGATGGACTGTTATTTTTCCTCTTTTGCCTGTTTTTAGTCTTTTTTGTTCCTGATCAAATAAGTTTCAAGTATTTTTTTTCCAGTCAAGATTCTCTTAGTTGGCTTTCCCAGTGTTCATAAGGTTTCTGATAAAATGGGGAACTGTTCAGTTGCAATGTACAATTTTTAGTTTGACTGATGCAGCAGACACTGTGGCCAACTGTTTGTGCTTTCTGTATACTTCCCAAAATAAATGTGCAGCCTGATAGTCACCCTTAAACTGGGAGCGAGGGAAAAGATGATGAAGAGTCCAGAGAAGGGGAGGCAAGGGCAGAGTGTGAGTGAGGGCTCTGGTGTGTGGTGGCTGCTGCCCCAAGCCCAGGGCAAGCTTCAGCATGTAGTAAAGTGATCTCAGGATGGGAAACTGCAAACATTGTTGGTTCTGGTGGGCCAGGGTATTGGTGTTTGTTGTCACAGAATCATAGAATGCTTTGGGCTGAAAGGGACCTTAGATATCATCCATTTCCAACCCTCCTGCCGTGGGTAGAGACACCTTCCACTAGACCAGGTTACACAGGTCTAGAGAGTTTTCTGTATGCTGAGTTACACTTTGTGTACACACTGCACAAGTGTAGGATCTAAATGAGCAGAAAAGAAGCTGTGGTGGAAAGACAAACATGCAAAGAGAAGTGACACTGGTACCATTTTGGCACCCAGATAAGTGATTGAAAAATGTCATGATAGCAGAGAAAATGAAGACATGAGCATGAGCTTTCTAAATAATATGTAGCCATATGTTTAATACTGGATGGTAACTTTTGAGTGCTGCCTGTCCCTTTGAGTCCCTTTAGGAACTCAGGTGTGGGATTTGCTTTTACTCACTCAAAGAAAAGGATATTATATAGCTTTTCAAGTTTAGGCATCATCAGATAAACAGGCAGTCATGTACTTTGATCTTAGAGAGAATCAAAATAACATTCAGGTTGGAAATTAGGTCCTCAGTGGAAGGTAGGACTAGAAGAGTACCTCTGAAATAGCTCTGCATTCTTATCCAGGCCTGAGTTCCTTCTGCACAATAATAAATAAATGTTCACTTCTCATTTCTTTCTTTCTTCCCAGTGTGCATAAACACTAGGTTATGTCTCTCCTCTGACAGCCTGTCTTTAATTCCTGACCAAGGTCTGGTGTGAGAGAAGCTTTAGAAGAGCATTGGGAGGAAGGGGAAGGGCAGCTGAATTTTGGTATTGTTTTTGTGTGTAGATTTTCTATGCAGTTTTACAGCCTCCAGGCTAGAAATTACCATGAAAGATTTAGATGCCTGAGATCTCTCTTGGTATTTCATTCAGAGGCATGTTACTGCAGATTGAGCTATTTCTGAATCATTGCAAATGTGGACACTTACTCTAGGATAAATTATTCAGAATCCCTTCTTTCACCTTATATTTACAGGCTTTTAAATTTCAGCAGAACTTTGTGGAGAAGGCTGTTCCTGAATTTTGGTCCCTTGTTCCTCCTGTCATCTGTATGCCAGTAGAAAAAGATTGTTCACCTAAATGAGTACTCTCTGTCCTGAGATTCATGTAGGGGACATTTTATGCTCCTGTAGTCTTAATATGAAGAATGCCATCTATTTAGTACATACTTTTGAGTGTATAAGTGCAGACAGGACTTCTATCCAAGGATATTTTAAAATCCTTTTTCTTTTTCATCATGAAATTACAGGTTTAGATTTTGTTTGCCATCCCTTTTCATGCTGATGCTTTTAAGATCTTCAACTTAATTTTGATTCACCAAATTGGAGAAGTGACCTGATTAGCAGAGGCAGCCATTCAGCAAGGACAAGTGCAATATGCTGCTCTCAGCTGCACAAATGGGCTGTGTAGAACAGGCTGAGTAACAAGAAGTGGAAGCTATTGTGGGCCACGAGCTTTATGCTGAGGTTGGCTCAGGTGAAGAAAAAGACTGTGCAGGGATGTAGGCAGGGGGAAACTCTCCTGATTTCCCCCCAGATGATGGCTTAGTGCAATATGGTCCAGCACTTCAAGAAAGACATATTTGAGTTGGAGAGAGCCCAACTGGAAGGAGTCCAGAAGACCAGGGAAAATAAGGAGAGCTCTAGAAAACATGGTCTGAAAGGAAATATTGAACAAATTTGGATTCTTTAGCTTAAAGCAGAGGAGGGGGAGGAGGTATTAAACTTCCCAAGACTATAAGAGGCTGCTGCAAAGAGGGAGGGAGTAATATGTTCTCCATATGCCTGTTAGATAGCACTAGGAATAATAGCCTTATGTAGCAGCAGGGAAGATTTAAGTCAGATATTGCAACCAATAGATTGCTTGGGGAGATATTTAACAGCTGATTAGACAAACATCTGTCAGGACCGATATTAGGTATAGTTGGCCCTCACTCGAGCAGAGTCTGGACTAAGCAATTTTTTTGACATTTCTTCAAGCTTTGTGGTAGCTGATTAGATTTTAAACTAATACCCCTTCCAACTTCAGTTGCACTTGTTTAATATTAACGTTAACAATGTTTAATGTCTGTAGCAGACTGTACAGATGATAGTTGCTGGTTGTTCCAACCAGAAATGCTTGGTTCACAAGTTGTTTTGCTCATGTTGAGAGATTGTTGTTATTAAAGATCCCATTAATCAGAGGCAATCAGTGCACTAATTGATAGCTTTCAGTTTAAAACTACACAGAAGGTGGTGTTGTGAGATATGACTGCCTCTCCTTGTGGGTTGTGCATATATATGTACAACATATATATGGTTGTACATATATAACTGAATGGGGATGCAATAGCAAGAGGAGGCACCTTTGAACTGATGAAATCCAGGTTTAAAATGCCACAGAGCATCCAAGCACGCAGCACTGAACTGGTTTAACCAGGCTGCAGTTTGGCAATGGATGGCTTTGGCTGAATGAGACACACAGGAGAGGGTGAGCAGTGTGGGCAGTGCCACCACCGAGCAGAGCCATTGAAAGCGTGGCCATAGATAGAATAAAGCAGGTGATTTTCTTTTACCCTTTTCTCAGTAGACACCCCTGTCCAAGCACTGTTAGGAAAATTAATCCACAAACATTAGAGGTTTATGTCCAAAAAGGAGAGAGAGGAGTGCTTTTACTTTGTTTGAATAAAGGGAGAGGCCATGGGGCGTTCCCCTGGGATCTCTCAAATTTTTGGAGGATGCAGCCTCTGTTTTGATCCTAATTTCCCAGCCACATTTCCCTTCTCTCTTTCCCCATTGGCTGAGGTACCTGAGAGGCATAGACTTCTGATTCACCTGATACTGAAGATTTCCCTCTAATGTATAACTCTCCCTTTTAATTTTTAATTAATATGGAATTTAGGGGATTTTCTTCCCCATTATTTCTTTCTTCTTTCAATGTCTAATTTCATTTATCAGCAAACCTAAAGTTTATTTGTAAAAGCAAATATCTTCTTCCATTCATCAATCAGTGGAACCCTTCCCATCATTTCTTTTATCTCCCAGTGCTAGTGTTATCTACCAGCAGACCCACAGCTTGTTTGTAAAGACAAATTCACTATTCCTCTCAGCACTAAATGGTGTGTTGGGGAAGATGAAACAGGAAAGCCCTATAAATATGATTACCTGGCAAAAGATTTTGAGAATATAGAAACTATAAGTGAGATTGAAATGAAAGCAAGCTTTGAGATACCTCAGTTACTGAATGATGAGAAAACAGTGGTGTGGCCAGCTGAAAGTAATCCCCTTTTGATGAAACAATACTCTCTGCTTGCAGAAAGGTGCAAGGCTCAGAGCAGACCCTACTAGCTTAGCAGAAAGAGTCCAAAGATGAGTTTTTAGAGTTTAAAATGTAACACAGTATGGCAATGTAATGATTCTTATAGGCTGTATATAAATGCTATAAGATTTGTATTTTGTATTAGATTGGTTAGTGAGAATGGGAATATTCAACACGGAAGAAAATTTATTGTATTTAATGACAACCTCCCTCTCTTATCTTCTTATCCTCTCTCTCTCTTTCTCTTTACCACTCTCTTTACTTCTCGGGCCTGCTCTGAGCTGTGGCTGGCAGCTCCCAGCAGGGCCCTGCACCCAGGCCCTTTGCAATAAACCCCAAATCCCAGCCGGGCCCTGCACCCAGGCCCTTTGCAATAAACCCCAAGTTCCAAGCCCTGCCTTCAGATATCTCTCATCTCCATCTGTCCTGCCTGTCCTACCCCCATCACTCCTACACTGGTGCAGCCTGCTCCAACACTCTTTCTTCTCCCTTCCCCAGTTCCCAAGGCAGAGAATGAAGTCCCATCCCCGGCCTCCTCCCACCACAGCAGCAACCAGCCGGCCTCGCTGACGGAGGAGAAGCGGACGCCGCAGGGCAGCCAGAACTCGCTCAACACGGTCAGCTCGGGCAGCGGCAGCACCAGCGGCATCGGCAGTGGTGGCGGCGGTGGCAGCGGCGTGGTCAGCGCCGTGGTGCAGCCCTACGACGTGGAGATCCGCCGTGGTGAGAACGAGGGCTTCGGTTTCGTCATCGTCTCCTCCGTCAGCAGGCCCGAGGCGGGGACGACGTTCGGTGAGTCCCGTGGGTTTTTGGTTGCACCTCCAGTGAGAGGCAAAGCTTGCAGCCTGAGGAGGTGGGTGGGGATCTGTTTGGTTAAAAGTCATGATTGTGCCCCGATTTATGTAGTTATAGCAAAATCAGAGGTAAAGACTCCGTAGGTGTTGCCTCCTGGGTGTTGTTCGGCACTGAATTGAGAAAAGTGAAATGACATCCCAACTTGAAGAGCTAAAATATGTCACTGATGCAATTCCTGATGCTCACTTTCTAGGAGAGCCTCTCTGGGGTTTGCTCTCCCAGTGATGCTGTTTGCCAGTGCAGAAATGTAGCAGGTGGAATGAAATATGTCTCGTGATGGTGGAATCAAGCCAGTTGATTTAAAAGCAGTAATGCTTAAACTGATTAACTTCTCTTTGGCAATCAGGGTTATTCTGATCATCATTATGTTGTGAGCATGCTGGTAGCTGGAAAGTTTTAATTAATACTGCTTCCTGGTGAGACATAAAATGGGGAATACTGTTAAAAGAACAGGATGTTTCTTTTACCTATTTGACCTCTTCCCAAATGCATTTCTTCAGAGTAGGAAGAAATTAAGTTTAAGCTATGTCACACGTAATATCCTGACCTAATAAAGGTGACCATGGTTTCTGTCTCAAGTCAGTCTTTCTGCTAGGCAGATATCCATTTCCAACAGCTGCTGCAGAGGAGATATACATGAGCTGGTTTTGCAAATATGCCCAGAACAGCCTATTCTCAAGCAGAAGTGTCATTGCAAGGAGGAAACCAGTCAGAGATGCTATTTTCTTCCCTTTCCATCTCCTCCAAAAGGAGGCCAGAGGCGGCATCCACTTGTACTTTGTAAAGGAAGGTGTTCCCTTAGTCTGTGGCACATGATAAGGGTGGAGGGAAAGGAAGGACAGAGCACTGTCCATCTTCACAGTGCCTCCCACAGCAGTGCTGTGGTTTGCAGAGAAAATGCATTGCAGGCTCCCTGTGCAGCCTGAGTGCTCCTGGGGCATGCAGGTGCAAGAAGTGGCCTTTCCCTCATTCTCCCAGGCTTTATTTCTGATATTTCTTGCCATTACCCATCAGTGACACCCTTAGTAACACATCAGGGGAGCACCACCACCTTTGCTGGTATTGATGTAGAACGGGCCATTCCTAGCTCTGTTCTGGGAAGTCTAGCAGCAGAGATTTCAAGGGGGAATTCTGTAGTACAAAACTAGTGCACTGAGTTCTGTCAGTTCTCAGATTCTAGGCTCTCTCACACTGTCCTTGCTGCTGGAAACTGCTCTTCCAAGATAGGTGTTTTGGTGCCAGGACACAATGGTGTAATGTAAAAAAGATCAAACTGAACACAGTCTAGAACAGAGAGCGTGCTTTTATCTTCTGAACAGATTTGCAAACTTGTCTAAATAACTTTTACTGTATTAAGATTATGCTGTAATTCTTCTCTGCAGAGAAACCTTGACCTGAGGTTGTTAAAAGTTGTGTTTGCTTTAGCCCAAAATTCTTGCTAACTGGAAGTTTTCTGTGCAGGGGCTCCCAAGGAGATCTGTTGATCTGTGACTGTTTTTCCTTTAATTTTTTCAAGTATATTCAGTTTTTTCCTAACACTCCGCATGAGATGTGTTCCCTCTGCTGTCTGGTGCTTGCTCTGGACCTGCTTTGTAGTTTTTTTCTTTCATGGGTAGTATTTAGAGATGGGCCAAACTGGTTCTAAAACCCACCTTGGTCACTTTGGTGTGGGCTCTTTCATCTGTATTTAGTGGATTGGATAGAGTAGAAACTCGCATCCTCAAAACAGGAAAAACTGCAAACTGGATGGGGCTTTGTATTACTAGAAATAGAAACTTTCTAACATCCTGGTAAAATTGAAGACAAAATCAAAAAAGAAATCTCCCTAATGTTTGTAACTAATATAACTAATATTGACACTTTCTGCCAGTTTTCATTGCATCTTTCCAACCTCACATATCCTTGTCTTAGCCTTTTCTTCTTTATGGTCTTTCTAGTGTTGTCATGTGTGTGTATCTCTAAAACTACTAATCAAATGAAGACTACAGCAGAGATGGGAAAGTGCATCTTGAGGGTGAATGTATTGTGGATGCAAAGTGTGAGATGACCAGTGCTGTGTGCCCCAAGGCCTCTTGCCCACACAAAGGAGCTGTAAAAAACCTCACTGGATTTATCTGAGTGATGTTGTATATCCCCTGTGTCCCAATTCTGCATGTTATGAACAACCCAGTGTTTTAGAAACAGAACAACTGCATGGAACAGGAGGAGAATTTTATCTCCAGAACACATTCATCCTGAAGTGCTCTTGCTCTGTGTGTCAGACATCTCAATGGTTTTGTGCGTGGTTTTAGAGGTATTTTAATGAGGAGAACCTTATTCCTTTTTTGTTCCTACCTGGTGCCATCTAAGATCATAAAAGAGGAAGGGTTAGTAGAGGCTGAGGTGGGTGCCAGTACCAAACAGGTTACCTTTGTCAGTCTTGGCCCATCTGTAGTGGTCCTGTGCCTTCCCTGGTAGTACCTTTATTCACAATGGAAGAAAAGTGTTTCATGTTGCTTCCCCATGCAGCGCTGGTAGAGTGGGTCCGTGTGGTAGATAGGGAGCCACACTCCCTCCTAGGCCTAGAATGATTTTATCTTTCTAAATTGAGAAAGAACAAAACATTGGCAGAAGCTTGAACAGCAGTTGGCTTAGAGAAGGACTGGAGAGGCTGACACTGATGTAATCTTGGAGGAGGAAAGTTGAGTTTTCTACGAACAGTTTCAATTTTTTTCTTCAAAAACAAAATCAGATTTGGGTTATGATGGAGCTGCTAAGTGCAGTTGTAGTCAATAAAAATTGCACCATTTATTAACAGAAATCCACTTGGGGGGAGTTTTGAGGGATTAACAAAACACCTTTTTGTGGAAGAAGTAAAGTGTTCTGCACTCAACTAGTTGATTGCCAATGTTTTGAACACTGGCAGCAAAGCTATCCTATAATAACTTTTGCTTGATGCATTAATTAATTAACCCTTAACCTTCTCTTTCCCTTTTCAACCCTTTTTTTCCTTTTCCCCTTCACCATATTCCCACATACGTAAACAATAAAAAAAAACAAAACCAAACCAAAACAATACAAAAAAAACAACCCCCAAACCGATACAAAAGCGGGAAATGCATGTGTGGCCATGCCTCACAAAATAGGTCGGATAATTGAAGGGAGCCCCGCCGACCGCTGCGGGAAGCTGAAAGTCGGCGACCGGATCTTGGCCGTCAATGGGTGCTCCATCACCAACAAGTCGCACTCAGACATCGTCAACCTCATTAAGGAAGCGGGAAACACCGTCACCCTGCGCATCATTCCAGGAGATGGTAACGTATCTGTTCCCTGCTCTCTTGCCTCGCCCTCTCCTTGGTTCTGTTCCCCGGGATTTTTCTGTCGCTGCAGAGCCGTGGAGGGGTCGGTTTCCGCTCCCGCTGTGGGAGTTAGCGGTGAGGGAGGTTGTGAGACTCCCGTAGATTTATTTTTTGTTTCTTTTTGTAGAGGTGGTTGGTTTTTAACAGGGAGGTGCTAATTCAACATTAAAAAAAAAAAAAAATTCCGTTCCATGCATCTGCCTAAAATGATCTTCCATAAATTTGATGGATCTCTTGATACACTTTGGTTTGATTCTTAGCTTAATAATGCAGCTTTAGAATATTTGGGAATCATTTGTTAGTATGTGTGATTCCTGAAGCTTTGTATAGACACAAGCAGGCTGTAGAGTAAGGAGATCACAGAAAGAGATAAACACTTTGGCATGTTTTAAGCTGTTTCAAAAGCAGATTTGCTTTTATTCTGGGTAAGTTGCTTTGGGAGCAAGCTCAGTACATTTTTAAATGACTACTTAAATGAGGATGGTTCTGAAGTTCCATTTTAAAAGTTACCCTAGACAGAATCTCACTGTTTCAGATGAGAGGGAATGTGCAGATTCCCTTATTAAGTTGACACTTGGTGCTCATTTAAGGTCACTGAAGTAGTTAATAAAAATAAGGATCTGTGTTATGTGTCAGTTCCATTAAATTAATCCCTGGCTTGATCCCCAAATAGGAACTGATCAGAAACCTGTTAAAGTATCTGCAGCAGAACTAAAATTGCTGTGGTTCTAAATTCTGAGTATTTTCTTTCTTTATTGTGCTTCTCTGCCATGAATGGGTTCAAAGTGAGAGGTCTTTGGGCAGAAACCTTTCCGCATTGCTCCCCACAGACCAGGATGAGAAATGATCTGGTTATAAATTATTTCTGTTTAGGATGATCTGTTTTGCACAAAAGCTTTATTTTCCTACTGTCTAGTGAGTACCAGGTCAAATGCTATATAACCCTCTGCTGCTTGGAGTAAATAGGGTGTTCATGAATAATAAAATGGCTGTGAATCCCGCTAACATCTGAGCTGGCCTGTGCATGCCTGTTTTGGAAGATAAACTGAGAGAGAAATTGTTCATTACCTGTACTTTAGTCTCTGATAAAAAGGAAGGTGAATCTTTAAGTAAATAAAGTGATTATTTTCTAAAAAAGCAAAACCATCTGAGAACTAAGCAACTTCTAAATTATTTAAGAATTTTTTAAGAATATAACCTCCTAACATAAATGCTGAGCAAGTCTTGCTCATGCAATGATGTGTCCCAAATATCATGTAAATTGCTTAGGTTAGGGAAACATGTGCCTCTGATTAACATCACATATTCCTAGAGGAGATGGAAAGCTGTTCTTTGGGGAAAGGACCAACTCTGCTTTCATAGCAATTCAGGCTTTGAGTCTTTTTATTTACTGTCACTTTGAAATTCCAAGTCAGAGTGCCAACTTTGCATAGTATTACCTGCATTTATTTTCCAGAAGACAGTAAGACCCAACACTCTCAAATCTCTGAGGGGTTTGCTCTAAAGCCCCATGAGATACAAGAAATCTGTCTCAATGTTGTTTTCTTTTTGATGTCTTTGTATGCTTTTCTTGATTTGTTGTTTTCTTTTGTTTCTTTTTGAGTGCTTTTTTTGGCAAATATAAATGGTCTGTGTGCTTCAAGGAGAGGGGAGCATAAATCAGAAGCCAGTTGTCAGATAAACATGAAACTGAGGTGCATCACAAGACTCACAATAAACTCACACTGCTAATCTCTTCTAACATTATTAAAAACACCAAGGGTTTTTGTTTTGTAATAAGTCTCGCACAAGTTAATTGGCACAGATGACTGCAGGATTGTGTTTGCAAGGAAAGGATGATGCTTTACCACACTTCCAGCAGATTCAAGGATACAGAATGCTGGAACAGGACAAGCTTAGATTAGGCATGTAATTGGTGACAGAGAGTTTTAGGGCAGAGCAGGACAAGGAATCAATGAAATATGTAGGGTTTAGAACACGTAATTATAATTGTACTAAAGATAATTTTTGCTGTATTCAGTTCCAGTTTTGCATGGTGGCTGGCATGTGTCCTGAAGCAGTGTCTAAAACACTGGCAAAATTATGCACAACTCCTGACTCATGGGAGAGGGTGGGCTAAAGATAGATGCAGTACAGTGGTGTGAAGATACATCTGTACCAGAGATGTGTTGTTGCTCTGCTTGGTATTATTAGTGTGACCTACTAAAGGGTAGGAATCTTGCATTCTCTTTGAAGCCCATCTTCATCTGATCTCCAAATATTTGTGGAAGATTTCAGAGGCTTTTGTTCTGGATGAGTACAGAACACTTAACCATGTTTTGGGGCTTTCTTGTGTAGGAGACAGATTTTGACATCAAGGCATCTTTACAAAATAAACAGAATTATTTCTTAGACCCCAGCTGTGTAGCTGCACGTAGGGACATCCTCTGACACAAGCCAGCTGTCAGTGGCACATCATCTCAAGGGTGTGGTTTGGTCATGCCTACACTGAGAGGTGCAGGCAGACCCAGGAGCCTCTCTTGCTCTCTGAGCTGCTGGACACAAGCCAGCTCTGGTCTGGAAGATGTTTCAGCTCCATATGCTGAGGGTTTGGGCATGTTAACTTGGGCACAGCACTGCAGGCAAAGGAGCTGTGCTCTTGTTGCACCCATCTGTTTAAGTGGTTCTTGTTTTCCTCTGACCCTTTCCCTGAATTTCCCTTTACATGCAAATAGCTACAGAAAGGAAAAATCTTCCCCTTATCTAGACTTCTCCAGAATTAATATCAATCCATGAAGGAAATGAAGTTAAACTCCCAGGATCCACCACATCTTAATTCAGGCAAAAAACCTCCCATTGATGCAATTTTGTATTACAGCTGGACTCTGTTTAATAATGCCAGATTTCTCCATAGCCAGTAAAATGAATTAGTGGATGCCTGTAGCTCAAGAGGCAAACAAGGGCAGGGTAGAAGGCCTTGTAATTTTATCTTGGAGACCCAGATGTTTCCATCCAGTTTTTGTCACTGTTGTCTTAGTGGGTGTGTATTCAGTTTAGATTTTGGTCCTGAAAGGTGGATCATGGTCAGTGTTTTGTAGGTATTTGCAATCTATGGGTCTCTCCTGGGTACAGTGGGTGTAGGCAAAAAAGGGGGTCTCCTGCATGCAGAGCTGTTCTGCAAAGGAGCAGCTGCCTGTCAGTGCAGTGGCTTTAGATACTACAAAATTAATCCACCCAACCTGCAGTATTTAGAGACTTAATTTGTTGGAATTCATGTCCGTAGATAACAGACAAAACTTTGTTCAATCCTTCTATAAGTGAGTCTTTATGAATGCGTCTAATGGTCTGGGGGGGGGTTCCAATCCAGATGGGCTAATTTAATTTTTTTTTCATTTTCCAGTTGAGTGTACAGTTTCATATACATACTTATTAATTTGGGGAATTAAGAAATTTGATCCCATCTCCAGTTCTATAAAAACAATGTAATGTTGCTTTTCTGTGAAATGCTTTTGCAAAACTCTTTTTTTCTTTCAGTGAATAGCCTGTGGTCTTCCCTCATAATAAAAACAAAATCTATTTTGCAGAATCCTCCAATGCTACTTTATTGACCAATGCAGAAAAAATTGCTACCATCACAACCACACATACTCCTCAGCAAATACCACAGGAGACCAGGTCAGATTGTTTTCCTTGAGGAGGGCATCTCGACATGCCCTCTCTTCAGTTACTTCTTCATCACTTCCAGGTCCCATGAGCTGTATTTTTCCTCTCTCCCTCTCATTCATTGCAGCAGGAGCAACACCAAACCAAAGCAGGAATCCCAGTTTGATTTCAAACCACCCCAAGCAGCACAGGTAAGGAGTACCTCTCCAATTGTTTTGCTTACCACAGACTTGTTTCCAATCTGCCTGAGGGCTGTGTTTAAATAGTCCCCTTGAAAATTCCTACTGGGAAGCTGCTCTCCCTCGGTCTCCCGAAAAGAAAGAGGAATTTGCTGATTAGTTTCTTAATATGTGTTGCTGTTGTTTCAGCTGAGAAACATTTCCAACACATTCTCATCGAGACTTTGAGGGAGTAAAAATAAAGAAAAAAAAAGAGCTGACATTTTTAGGGCAGTAATAATTTTTGTGTTTGTTTATTGAATTGTCTGTTGTGAGGGGCCTCTCCAGAAAGTATTGTTGTGTGCAAATGATAAATTCAGAGAATAAAAAAGAGGAAAACTTAATAAGGGGCGATAGCTGGAGTGTTCCAGTTTGCACAGACGGCATCTTATTAGAAAGATTATCTGTCTCACTGTTAACTTTCCTTGCCACTGGCCATCCCAGAAGTAACATCTTCCATTAGGGACTTCAAAACATCCCTATAATAGCATTTGAGAAAAACAATGCAAAGACTTCTGAGCTTCTTGCAAAGAATAAATGATGTGGTATCAACATAAAAAGCCAGCACCATGGCACAGGCTCACCTCAGGTGCCATCAGACACTGCAATAAAGCTGGCATTGGAAGGAAGGTTGTCCTTGCCTTTCCTGGTTGGTAGAACCTTTAACCGCCTTCCTAAACTGTCCCCTCCTGCCCTGGGCACAGGAGGTGCTGTGTAACAGGGATGCCCAAAAATGCACCACAGGACATGGCCAAGCCCACTCATTCCAGCAGCACTTCACCAACCACCAGAACTCCAAATTGCAGAGTGGGGTCTGAGGAAGCAGCAAATCCTGGTCTGCGTGTGAAAATTCAACTGATTTTCCATTTTTAATTATTACCAACAAAGCATTGCTTGAATAATTCCAACATGAGAGTGGAGCAGTACTTGACTTTCTGTTCAATTGTGTGTTTGCTGTCTTCTCTCCAGCAGGACCAAGACTTCTACACTGTTGAGCTAGAAAGAGGAGCCAAAGGGTTTGGCTTCAGCCTGCGAGGTGGCCGGGAGTACAACATGGACCTGTACGTGCTGCGGCTCGCTGAGGACGGGCCTGCTGAGAGATGTGGCAAGATGAGGGTAGGCACAAACTGGCCTTGAAACCACTTTGCTTTGGGATAAGCTGACTTCTCTGCCTCTCCCTTCTGCTGTTCTAGCTAAAAGGGAAATTAAATGTGAACTGAAAGTGGTTTCTATTTACTGCTGCTGATGGCATCTGTCACTCTTGGTGCACTGTCTAGTGCAGTGTGTGTTCAGTGGAAGATTTCACCCTCTTCTTCCAACACTGCTTTCCAAACTCTAGTACATGATCTGTTGTTTAATGCCCAAGGGCACATGTAGCAGTGAAAATGGAACAGCCACAGTCTTTGCCTGCTAGTGGGCAGAGAGGGGACAGAACATGTCTATGGCCCAGGGGTTACAAAATTAAAATGTAAGTTCTGATTAACATTAATTGTTAACTTCACATATCAGCTAAATTACAAACATTATATAACAAGGACATATGTTTTAAAATGCCTACTGAAGAAATAATTTGACAGGCTTTATGTAGTCTTTGGACCTTTGCTGGAGAATGCATTATAACTTTCCCACATACATCATTGTCTCCAGATATGGCATGTGAAGGGCATTTTCAAAATTCTTGTGCTAAGAGTAGATCTATGGGTCCAAAATTTTTGCTGATGAAAATATGATGCAAAATCAGTGCTGCCCTGTGGAATTCAATGCTTTGACAAGCTCTTCCATGCCCTGTTTTCTTCTCCTGATAAATTATTTTATTTGCAGAATCAGCTTTGCTGATTCATAGTAGGTATCTATGTCCAACTTATATCAAATTATATCAAACTATATCCAAGTTAGAAACAGACCTGAAAAAGCTCTTTGAATATCCCAGCTGGAGCAGACTGTGAAACAAACAACCACTTTGACTGAAGACTTTATAAATAATCAAAATTAAATAAAATAGCACCAGTAATCAAAATTAAATAGCACCAGTTTTAACACTACTATTGAGCAATACAGTAATAGCAAAGTGATTTTTCAGAACAGCAGTGAAATATTTTGATACCTTAAGCTTTCTCCATCATCTTCATGTCTCCCAGACTCCTACACAGTGGGCACTCACTGGAAGGAGTTGGGCACGTTTAGCTTCACCTGATGCATAGTTGTTCCAGCTTTGCCATGGCCACTGTCTTGTGGTATGCTGCTAGGGACCCTTGTGGGCACTTGTTTCTAATCATAATCTCTTTATTGCATTGGCAGATTGGTGATGAAATCTTAGAGATCAATGGAGAAACTACCAAGAACATGAAGCACGCTCGGGCCATCGAACTGATTAAAAATGGTGGCCGCAAGGTCCGCCTGTTTCTGAAACGTGGAGATGGCTCTGTCCCAGAATATGGTGGGTCAAACTATGAAAACATTCCTTTCTTCCCTGGCATCACTCCATGAATATTTGTCTCAAGATCTGAAGCGGGAATTCTTTTTTATTTTCCTTTCTCACCAGTGTCTTACCAACCTTTGCAACTTATAATTGCCTCGCTTGTGCTGAATTTTCTACACATTTCATCCTTTGCTTGCTTCCATGGACTTGGGGCGCAGTGTAAGGCAAGATCATCATAGCAGTATTTTTTGGTGATCAGAGAGGAAAGCAAAACAAAACAAAACAAACCTTATTGTCTTGTCCAGCCAAAACAGGAATGTTATTGAACTGTGCCAAACTGTTTCTCAGCGGCTGAATTGTTGTTTCACATAGGTCTCCTAATCAATGCAAAAACTGGGATCCCAAGTTGCTATTCTGAAGCAGTGATTTATCTTTTTTGGTTAGGTTTTTCTCTTAGTTCCTGTCTGTATCCATAGACATGAATGCTGAGATGGCTTATGAGATTTTTGCCTTTCCTTAATATTTATGTAAATATTTATAAAGTTATTTGAGAAAAAGAAGGGAAAAAAAAGCTTTACTGCAAAAATATATTGATTTGGCCTCCTGAGCCCTTTTCTCCCCCCTTAAACAGTCTGCTGGTTTCAACTAGTTCATTTGTAAGGTCTGAAAAGGTGAGGAGGTTATGAAAAGGTGCTCTCGTGTCTGTCTTGGGGGAAACAGTCAGTCCTGGTTTCTTACTAAGAATTGCATTAGATTTCCTTTTCTTCCCCTGGAGGTTGGATTGCTGGGTGGCTTAACTTAGCACACTATTTAATATTATAATTATGTCTTATTTATTTGAGATAATTGTCAAATATTGTGCCCTCGATGGAGGGCTACTCCCAACCAAAGGTCTTTGAGGTTTCTATAGAAACTGATGATTGAAGGGATGTCCTTTATACTTCCCTCCCCGTATTTGGGTTATTTCTGTGTCAGTGAGTTCTGTGTTTATCATTCTCTCCATGCCCTAACACCAGAAACAAAACCCTTCTGCACAATTTATGAACTAGACTTTATTTTCATTTACTGTACTATGTTTGAGAGTTTCTGCTCAGTCTGCTCATTATTTAACTTAAAATGACCAATTCAGAGTATAACCAACAAACAATTGAAGTGTTTAACGATATGGAAGGGAAGCTGTGGGTTTACACTTCTGTAATATAAATAGCACACCAGAAGGTTCAATGATGGCACTGAAATTCTGTAATGTTCTTTCTACTTTTGTCTTTTCCTATACTCTTTGGATGTACAGTACTGTATCATATGCTAGACTGCATAAATACCCTGTAAATTAAGTGCTTCACTTCTCAAAGCATATGTCTGTTGCACTGAGGATGGAAATCCATCACCAATTTTCTTTTGGCTGATGCTAACCACTAAACGTTCGTTCTCCAAGCAAGGATTTAATATACAGGGGTTGCACTACTGTAAAGAATATCCTTGTAACATTTGGGACTCCTTTCTCTCTTCGTTCTGTTCGCTGCAGTCGCAAATGGTTCCTCTAATAATGTTAAGTTCCAATATTTTTCTGACTTGATTGGAACGTGCTTCTCTATGAGGCTGTATATTTTTGTAATGAGTTTTGTACTTATTTTTAATGTTGTGGTCTCTGGTGGACTTTATTTTTCGTTGTTGTTTGATTGTTACTGTTTTTTCTATGACATTCTGTGTCGCTGTTCCAGCTGTCTTTTAGAATGGATGCTCTCGTTGTCTGGGTTATTGAATCACCTCTTAGATGTCTCTTTATGTCACAATAACAACTGCTGTCTTTGCAGCCTTATATTTGGGTGAAGCCTAGACAATCTGACTGGAAAAATAAACTTTCTTTATTCTAAGATAAAATATGAAGATTTTTCTTTCTTTCATCTTTATTATAGGGAATCTAAATTTTCTACTTTTCTCTTTCTCTTTCTCTTACCTTTCTTGGTGCTGGGCTCTTCCTTCCTCAGCGATGATACCTCCTAATATCGCTGCATGTATGAGAAATGACAAGCTCGGGGAGTCTTGCTTCTACCTTATGGGCCATAATCAAACTACGGTTTGTAGCTAAAATCAATATTAGGTGTTTTTGTGCTGTGGCCTAATTCCCTCACATTGCTTTTCTGCTTCGCTATATTCTATATGTACAGCAATTCATCCCGAACACCCTGCGTCCCCCAAATTGTAAGTACACACACCACAGGACATGTTTGAACCTCGCTTGTACCTTGTGTGAGAGGCAGGTTGCCACAAGCCACGTGCTTACAGCCACAAGAAAGCAGCATGGTCCCATCCCCAGCTGTGGCCTCATACAGCAAAACTGCCCACGTGTGAGTTGCAACATGGGTTTCACCTGGAATTCACAAAAATCACAGCCCATGCACACACCAGCCCTCCCAAGCTCAGGACTGGAGGTGCCATCAAATGGGAGACACTTGGCATGGTGGCAGGAGGAATGTAGAGTGTTTAGCTTGGTGGGAGGGAAGGCAAAAAGGAGTAAAAGAAGGGGAAAAGAAAAAAATATGTCCTCACAAGTGTTTGTGAGGGTTTTCAGTCATTGCCAGCAGGGCACTCCACCTCAGGGTGGGTGTTGGGGTACAAGTGTAAGGAAGTGGCTAATGCCAGCCAAGCTACCACGAAGGAGTTACTTTAAGAAAGAAAACAATAAGCAAATAAAAGCAGCACTTGCATTAAGGCAGCGCAGCTACTTTAATGTTTTTCATGTTTTTAATGAATCATTCATAAACATCCGTTACAAATGATGGGAGTAATTGTAGCTTAGCTGCAGCACAGGGCTGGGGTTTAGTTTGGATGTTCTTTTTCTACTTGTGCTTTGCAGTTTGTCTTGCAGAGGCAGCTGAGCTGTATTTTACCTCAAATAGGACATGAAAAATAATGAACTGGAGATTAGATTTGAATCAAAGTCATCTTACATATTACAATATCTTTCCATTGCTTTGATACGAAAAAATCATAACTACTGTCATCGTTGTTTGAATCATTGTGGCAAAACCAAAATCTACCCTAGGACTTTACATAACATGGTACAACAAAGTGAGATTAAGCTATGCCTTAAATGAAATGGAAATGGCATGATTACAGTCTAATTCTCACACCTTCAAAATGTTATTTTACATGGTGAAAACTTAATAATCAATTCTATTTTCTGTACATTTTCTGCTATTTGAACCGAGGCCTCCCACACCTGGAAGGCAGTTCTTTATAATGTCTTAAAAGACAAAAATTGTTTCCTAAAGGCCCTCTTTATTGGAAGCTATTAAAAAAAAGCAGCCAACAACCTGAACTACAATGGTTTTTTTCCACTGGAAAGAATATAGTATAACTGAAACATTATGAATTGGGCTCGGGGAGAAATGTAAAGTGCCCCATGCCCAGAAGAGCATAAAGATGAGATCAGCTTGGACCAAAACGTGGCTAACGATCAGAGCAGCACCAGTACTAACCTGTAACTCTCGTTGTTCACAGTTAAATTAACAAAAGCCTCGGTTAGCCTTCGCTGACTGCTTTAACAGTTGTTTGTTTTTGTCACTAATGAAGTCTGAAGAGTGCTAAGTGGTGTCACAGCACCACAGAAGGCATCAATACCAAACCCTTTGCTGTTATTTTCTTTCAGACCCCAGCAGTGACAGGAACAGTCCCGCCACAGGTTCACAAAATGTATCGGAAATGAAACCCGCGCCATCCGACCGACGGCAGCACCCATCATCGGAGTCCAGTTATCCACCAGACCTTCACAAATCATCACAACATGGGGACAAGCGGACTTACGTTAGAGACCTAAAAGGCAGCAGAGAGTTTAGCAGACATCCCAATGAACACCACACTTGGAATGGGACTTCTAAAACCAACGACCACGTGCCAGGCAGGAAGACGGAGAGGTCGCCGGAGAGGAGGCACGAAAGGCAGCCAGAGAGGGCGGTGGTGAACGGCCAGAAGAGGAGGTCTCCTGAGAAGCGCAGGGAAGGGACGAGGAGCGCTGACAACACTTTGGAGAGGTGGGAGCGACTTGAGAGGAGGAGAGAGCTCTCTCCTGAGAGGCGCAGGGAGCGGTCGCCCGGCCGGCGGCGGCGGTCGCTGGAGAGACTCACGGAGCCCAGGAGGTCCCCTGAGCGGAGAAGAGAGAACTCCCTCGACCGAAGGGCCAAGTCGTCCGACCGGCGGAGGGAGAGGTCGCCCGAGAGACGGCTCAGGGAGGAACGAGTTGGCCACAGGGAGAGGGAAGAGCCTGGCTGGAAGCACGAGCCCAGCCGCAGGCACCCGCCCGAGCAGCGCAGGCGGCCCTACAAGGAGTGCAGCACCGACCTCAGCATCTGAGGGGCTCCCCGTGGTCCCCGTCGCCTTCCCCACACCAAGGGAGCAGAGGAGAGAGTGGAACCAACCTGGCTTTCGCAGGCGACGAGACGTCCGCCACCTGCTGATCCTACAAACCGTTTATGCAGATGAAATCTTAAAACAAAAAAAAAGCGTTGTGCCTGATGTATAATATTAAAGAAAGTATTTTTCAGTGTATTCTTTTTTTTTTTAATTACTTGCCAAATGTTGGTCCTAAAGGATTATAAAATTTTGTTTCTACATTCTTTGTAGATTTCTTAAAAATAATCCCTTTATTGGGCTACTTTCCCCTCCTCCCCAATATAGTAAGTGGGGGTAGCCAGTAATATAATATAGGCAAAGGATTTTATGACCAAGTTTGAATAATTTGATCCAGACTGTTCTCTAGTGACTCACTGCTACACTGTATGTAGAAAATTTTTTAAGGGTTGGGGGTGGGGAAGGAAGAAAATTGTTCATCTCAGTAGGAATGGAGCGCTCCTGCTGAAGGAATTAAAAAGGAAAGAGACAAATGTTCCTAAAATTACAAGAACTGTTTGAAGAGACTACTGTTTCAATGAAGGATATTTATAATAATAATAAATAATTAAAAAAAAAAAAAAAAGCAACCAAACCCACACAGCACAAGACGATTTACAATAAGTAATTTGTAGTTTGTTCCATGAACAGTTTATACTTTCAGGCCCCCTTGGACAGGATGCGCAGAGGCAGAAGGACTGGTCAGCACCATGCCTGTGTCACACGCTAACGTGGACTGTTGAGCTCTCATTAGCCTCAGCAACATGTAACGATGATCTGTCATTAAGGCAGCAGCCCTGCTCATCTCCCAGCTGTATATGGACAGCAACCCCAGCATGCATGGCATTGTGTATCTGCTTGGAAGCAAGGGGAGGGATTGGGATTCTGGGACAAGGCGCAATGCGGTGGGAGCACAGTCCCCCTGCTCGGAGTGGGTGTATTCCTTCTGCTGAGGCCAAACCAGTGGCTTTCATTTTGCCAAATTCCAAAAGCTCTCAATTCTTCTTGCTCTGTAGTGAAAGGGTTGGTTTTTCTTTGATTTGCTGGTTCATCCTTACTGAGACAAAAGGAGTGCACTTGCTGGGGAGGGAAAACAAAAAAAAAAAAAAAAAAGAAATGAAAAAGTATGAAAAAGTATCAAAAGAAAATCACAGGCTAAAAGAGGCAATCAGTGGGACAACCTGGTTGTGGAAGCCTATCCATACCTGATTATATGCTGTAAATTTGAGTCTAAGAACAGCAGCAAAAGAGAAACCTGCAAGTTTCTGAGTTGTATTTTTAAATTTGCAAGCTGTGTGGTAAGTCTGCTGTAGCATTGGTCTAAGATTTAATGGATTACTGCCTAGCTGAGCCAAAATGTTTGCCGTTACTGTTGGACCACTAAAGTAAACTGCTGCTTTTTCCAGTGCATTGGTGTGTACATGTATACTGACTCACATCCTCCATATGAACACAAAACCATTGCAAGTCTATCACTGTTGTTGCCATGGTACTGTAAAAACAAAACCAAGAAAGAAGATGGCCAATCATTGTGTGTACAGTTGAAATTGTAATTAATAGAGCCTGTTGGAAAAAAACCACAAAACTGTTGCCTTTTTCTTGTATAAAAGAGGATTTATGACAAAATTTAGGTGTGAGGAATGTGATTAAGTGTTTATATTTCTAAAAATGGAAAAAATTTGATTCAGGGGATATATTTTAATGTAAACTGAATCAGGTATGTAAAGCTGTTTTAAAATGGGAGACTGTATCAGTAATTCTAAAGCTTTTGTTGGTTTGAAAATATCATTTCTTTCTTCATGGTGGGCCTGCTTATGTATTATTAAGCACTTGTATGCAGTCTATATTCTCCAATCATCATTTCTTGCAACATGCTATAGGCAAAATGCTCTTTTCTGTGTTGATGAAAAGCAGTATGTGGGCCAATCTTTTTTATAAAACACTATGCATATATAAATACTACATTGTTCATAGCTTTATTTGACTTAATTGGGTTTATACATAACACTAGGATGAGTAGATGTGGACTTACCCAGTAAGAGCTTCTTTCCTTGGAACAGACACTATGTATATGATGTAGCAACAAAGAAGGAGAAAGTCTGTGAATGCTATTTTTATTATCAAATAAAGTTTTCCATACAAAGCATGCATGCGAGTGTAGTGATAAGATAAAGGAAGAACCACACCTTAATGTTACTTATTCATCCCTGCCTAAATTAATAAAACCATAGGTTATGGTCACAAGGGCCATCAATTAAATATGAATTAATCATCCATTAAATATATATTATCATTTGACAAGCCTTAAAGTAAAGTTTCCCAGTCTTCCAGGATAAAATTTCTTCCCCTAAAATAGTCAGAAACTGAAGGTTTAGGTGAAGCAGGGTCTGTAATTGTGTCTGAGGTTTGTATCATTGATTCTTCATAACACATAAGCACGTGTGACCAGAAAATAATCAAGGCAGCAACTGGAGGTTGTTGGTGCCATATATATATATATATATATATCACATATATATATATATAGATATAACACATATATATATCTGTGTGTGTGTATGATGTAAGTGTATACACACACACACACACACACATATATATAATGTATCACCAAGGCTGTAGGTCGCCCATCTCTTAGTTCTTAAAATGCAGAAAGACTTTAAGACTTTTAAGGTTTTAAGGTTGAAAAATGTTTCATTTGCATAGATTTTTAAAAGAACTTTTAAATCTTGCATAGTTTAACAGGCTCCACTCATCTATTTACCTGAAACTTCAAGCAACCTGCTGGGAGTCCTGGCAGCTAGAGAGAGTAAATGGTTGAAGGATTTGTATTTCCAATCACAGGGATTTGTCTGGTACAGCCTGAGTCCTTGAGGGTATGGATATTTTAAATTTTAATCTCTTATGATGATCAATGCCTTTTTACTCTGAAATCATTTTGTAGTGATATGCATTGGCTATGCATTTTTACCTTCTGCTGTTGCTACTATTTTTCTTCTCCTTGTTCATGTTATCATTTAAATGATCTTACGTAGGTGAGTCTCAAGCTTTGGAAGAGTTGAGTCTCAGCTAAAGATATTACACAGATAATACCAAAATTACAGAAACATTTAATTTTAAAAATACTGCAAGTTGTAAAAAACAAATTCAAAATGCCTTTTCAGCGGTGGCATCCTTTCTAGTGCTTCCAAACCCCCCGAGAGCTGGAGCCCTGCTGTGCAGCATGAGCACTGCAGCTCCATGCTCTGTGGTGCAGCCTTAGTCACTTTAATTAATTCCAGCCTTACTTTTGACCAGAAAATATTTTTCAAAACTTCTAAAAATGAAAAGAACCTCTTTTTAGATTGTAACTTGGCTCCTGTTTTGTCAAACAACATCCTACAACTGTGAAGCTGCCAGGAAGATGAATTAGAGTCTGTTTCTTATGAAGAACAGGGAAGTTTCTGAAGTGGTATGTGAAAAAGCTCTGCAAATTAATTCTGTTAGGGTTTGGATTTGTTTTGGGGTTGAGTTTCACACCTTTTTTTATCAGTCAGACATGATCAAGTTCCTGAGCCATCAGTGTGCTCAGTCCTGCCATTTGCATTGATTAATTCCTAACTGGGAAAGTTTTGACTGCAGAGGGATTGTTCAGCCAACATGGGGAATTATGTGGGGTTTGATCTCTTTGGTTAGTCTGCACAAAACTTCTGGGTTAACTGAGCTGCATTTTCTCCCTTTATACATTTTTACTCAGTTCACTCCTTGAATATTCATCCCTTGGCATTGGAGCCAGTGTTTTATTTAATAGTGATCTTATGTTAAACCATCTGCTGTAATATGCTTGTTTTATCACTGGAGTAGTAATTATAGATACTGTTCTCCTCCTCACTTTGATACCTTTTGTTGCAACAGGCTTTCAGCTCTGTCTCTTGGCTGACTGTTCTGCTGAAGAACATTATAAATGGCTCATAATATGTTCAGTTTTTTGGCTCTCATAAATAGTACCAGGAAAAGATGTCATTTATGACTCACTGCTGCCATCTGTAAATGTGTGCCTGTTAGGCCTTTGGGATTGTGTTTTCTTAAGATTTATTTCTAAAAAAGGAAGAGTGGGAACTAAAAAAATTATCCAAATTTACTTTGTAGTTGCTGTAAATCTCGTGAGTCTGAGATGATGCCAGTTTCTGTTTTGGATGTGATGTTAATCCATCAGCATTCCTTCCTGGGATATAATGAAGAGGCAATAAAATGCCACCCAGATGGAAATGTTGGGTTTCAGGACAGAGAGGAGTATAAAATGCATGGTGTCACAAGGACTGGTGCTCAATGAATGTAGAAATTCAGTGGTTGAGACTGACCATGAAAACCTGAGCTTCCATTCCGAGGTTTTTTTTTTTTTGCCCCAGAATTTAAGGCATACTGTTCCTGAATTCCTGTGTCTGAATTCTCTATAAATGCCCCAAGCATATCCTACAAAATAGGGTGCAAATGCCATTAAAATGCAGTGAGGTTTATGCATGAATTCAGTCTCAGGCAGTGTTTCCCCCTGTATTTTGGCAGAGTTTAGACTTTCAAATCTGGGTCTAGAGGCACCAGGAGATGAGCTCTGGCAAGTCGGCAGAAAATAATGCCCTGGCCCTTCTGCATCCATGTCAAACTTCTCTGCACAGCCCATTTTGGTGATAATGAGAGCTGCAGTGATGTGCTCTTCACTGAAGCAGCAGAGATGAGCACCCACCATCCATGGTGCTGACTGGACAGATGAGGAGCTCCTACCCTCAGCAAATCTTCTTTGGCAGCATTTTCATTGCAGATCCTCCTTTCAAGGAACAGTCTGAGCCTCAAGATGCTGAAGTTGGAACGGGGGCGGTTTCATCTCCTTGAGGAGTCTCATTAGCTTTCATTTTTTGCAGCAAAGAGTTTCTTAAAAGAGAACTTCTGAGGAGGTTTTGCTGCAGCAGGAGGGAGAGGTCATAGTCAAGCAAATCCAAATTGCTGGCATCGTGCCTCAGTCAAGGTTCTTTTGGTCCATTCTTAAGGTGATGCAACTTTGGTGCTGACTATAAGAGGCTTATGTGGAATGGAGATTCCACCTTGCTTATGTAGATTTTGTAGACCAGGCTTCATCTCTGCCCCAGGGTCATCTATTACCAGTTTTAAATTTCCTTTCCCTTGCATTTGTAAGAAATTTCAGTCTTCAGGTTTTTTGTGTGTCACTGGCTGTTCAGGCTCATGTGCCATCACCTGACATCTGCTGTGGGCTAAGGGCATGTGTGTGCATATATTTGGATGTATGGCTGAGCTTGGCTGCATCAATTTGTTGAGTCAGGAAAACAGGATGGTGAGACTGTCCCTGCAAGCCTGGTGGCTCCTGTTCATATGAATGAAATTTTGAATTAGCTGCCTTGCTTCTTTCTAAGGATAGTCAGAAATAGGAATGTCTGGAGGAGGAAGTTGGCTGAGGCTCATTCCATATGTGCTAAAGAAAATATTGATTGGATGTGGAAGCAGCTTGGAGAGCTTCTTGAGAGCTGGGGCTTTTGTTCCATATAAATGAGCAGGGTTTTTTTCCTCATTGTTTCTCAGTAAATTCTTCTGGATCCTGTTTTTCCTTCTGAGACTCCAGTTTGCTTCAGGGACCCACAGGCAACTTCTTTCCTCTCTGTTTGATCCAACAATTGTTGCCACGGCTTTGAAGTGTGGAGTCTGCTGGCAAAGCCTTTGCCTCTGTGACCTCTGAACTGCAGTTGTGTAACTCAGGGCTGCCTTCCAAGGACACGAGGCAGTTTCTCTGCTGTACACTGCAGCAGACATGGTCAGCACGTCCTGCTCCTACTCCTCTGTGGAAACAGAGGTCCTGACCACAGGCATGGAGAGCTGAGGAAAAGCCAAAACTCTGAAGGTGCACCCAAGCACCATGCCCTACTGGTTTCCAGATGTGACATAAAAACTAAAATAAATCATTAAATTTTGAGGGCTGATTCACAGTACTTGAATTCATTATTCTGTGAAATGGTTTACTGAATGGTTAGAAGATGTTTAAATATTCCCGTGCACATTATTTGCATGGTAACAACAGAAAGAGAACAAGAAAAGACCATAAAAATATTCATGGCATCTGTTTTCTTGTTTCTCGTTGAGGATGCATCAGACATCCGTTTTCCTTCTCCAATCCCTTCCTTAGTTGGAATGATAACCTGATGAGACAGGTGTTTTTAGACAAAATGCTGGGGATGTCAACATGAAATCATTTTGCTGGAATCTCAGAGAAAAAGTCTAAAGCATTGGTCCTTGAAAAGTATTGTTTTATAAAAGTGGTACTTCATGTCACTTAATATACATTAGATAACCTGTAAAAGGTTTAATTCTTTATAAAAGGAACTACTGACTGTGTCTTGCTAACATGCCCATGCCCTGACTCACATGGGCCCAGTTTGTTTTTTAAACCTCTGACCGATTACCCAGCTTGAAAGTTGACTGCCACTGGATTTCCTTGTGCTCTTAGACAGCTTGGTCACAAGTCTTCAGCTTAATTGTGCAATAACACTGCAAAAATATGCAAATATGCAAACTGTAAATGGCTCTGAAGTGCTTCAAGTGACAGCACACACAGTTTTGATGTGGGAGCATGGCACAAGCCTGTGTGAGGGACCCTGTGCCTGCTGGGCACATCCCTGCCTGGTGCCTTCCAGCTGCCCACACAGCTGGAGCAGCTGGGCCTTGGGGGCTGCTGGGCTGTGTTTATTCCAGCACTCAGCACTGTGGGCTGGTAGGCACACAGCTCTGCTTCCCTCCTGAGTGCATCTCTGGGAGCATCCCAAACCAGGTGAGGACTCTTTCCTTTTGCTGAGAGCAGTGGTTAACACTGCCATCACCTGTGGCAGTGCATCAGCTCAAGTATTTTACCCTGAAATTCTGCCTATCCTAGAGATTAATCTTGGTTTGTAAGTAATATTAATGATTGTAGCTTCTGTTATTGCATTGCTTCAGCATATTGTGAAAATCCATATCCCTCTGCTTACTGAGGATTTCATTCATCTGCCTGACTCTTCTTATTCCAATTATGACTTAATAAAGAGAGAGCCTTCTAACAACTTCATGGCAGTTACAGATTATTAATCCTTTCTGTGACTGACATGTTTCACAGGAATGAAGTCTCATGATTTTTTTTTTTTTTTGCATCAGAATTTCTTTTTAAAAGGGATGCACTCTAATTCATTGAGCCAAAAATAGACACACGCTGTCTTCAGGTTTAGGTGTACTTTACTCCCTGTTCACTGTGGAAAATGATCCATAAGGATAGCTGTTCAGAAAGAAAAATCAAATTAATTTCAAAGTGCTAAGTAATTAGACAAGTAGACTGGTGAGCTTATTAGAAAATGTCCATCTGCTTGCTTGCAGTTCTCTGCAAAATGAGGTTTGGTTTGCAGTATTTTTTTATAAATAAGCTTCTTCTACTTTGTGTTACTCAGTTTGCCTTCCTACCTGAAATCTTCTAGAGCTGCTAAAGCCTGATGATTTATATCACTGTCTTGTTTTATCTCTTTTGATAAAGTGGCATCAGGTTGATTCCTTTATTTTCGGCATGTTCCTTAATTCCAGCATGCTCTTTGTCTTTATCATTTTTTACTGTAAAGCAGAGCAATTCATTCTTTCTCAGTCTCTGGTTCCTACAAGGTCTTTTGCTAAAGGCAGGATGTTGTGAGGTTTTGGGCTTCATTTATCACAGCAGAACTGCATCAACAGTTTTGCAGCAAAATGGAGAGGATGGGTAAACAGTGAAAAGCTGAAGCAGCAGATTTCATACACCAGGCTATTAGCAAAAACTGATTTTCCAATTTTGCACAAAAACAGAGCAACTTTTGTTTGTGTGTAGTCCTGCCAAACCCACATTAACTGTTTTTAATTTGATTGCTTGGAGTCCAGATGAAAATGCTTTTCAAATAATTAGTTGAGTGTAATCACGGAGATCCTGATTCCCAAAAATGCCTTGCTGAGGAAAGCAGAGAGGCAGACGCCCGAGACTTGCAGAAGTCAGGGGACATAATCATTTAATTAAGAGCCTTCCTGAGCAAGGTCAGGAATGTTCATAGGAGTTAATGATCAGTGTTCTCTCAACGTGTGCCAGAAACAACACCACTTGCGGTCTACTGATTAATGGTTTTCGTGGCTTCCTGTCCTTGCCCTTTTTTTCTTGAGCACTCTGACAAGGATCTCCATGTCTGGGACTTGTTTCACGTGGGCTATCAAGTGGCAGTGCCCCTCAGGAGCACATTCAAAACGTGGTTGTGGCTTTGTGTCCCATTGCTGTCCTCTTGCTCCACAGGAAATTCCTCTCCGGGAAGCTTTCCTCACATTGCTTTGCTTGCTCTGCTTTGTGGTGCTCGAGTCCTCCAGAGCAGAAAATGGCACTGCACTGAGGGCATCCATTCATTGGGCCATGCTGGATGAGAAGAGCATCTCTTCTCCCTTATGATCACTGGTAGCAAGTATTTAGAGGATTTCTGGTTTGGATGAGAAGAGCATCTCTTCTCTCTCATAATCACTGGTAGCAAGTATTTAGAAGATTTGTTTTGCCACAGGTCCTTACAGTCCCTATTTCAGGCAATGTTCCCATCCCTGTCATGGTGGAATTTCATAACTCAGCCTCAGGTGTGTTCTCAGACTCAGGGGATGCATTGACATCTTGGGTATCACCAGATCCTGGCTGAGGAACATGCACCAGGATGCTGTGCTGCCCTTTCCCTCAGTAAAGCCCTCTGCACTGTCAGTGAACACAATTTTATATTGAAATTAAGATGCTGAAAAACAGAAATACCCAGAACTATGTGGGTGATTCAAATAAAATAGTGTTTCCATAGCAAAGAGGTAGTTATAGACTACATAATGGTCTAGAGTTATTAAAGAATCAAGAGAAGATGAAGTTTGAGTATTTTCTATGGTGGCAGTGAGCCAGTAGTGGTAAGGGAAAGGCAGATGTTGAAGCAGAGATAAAGCCAAGTGCACAAAAATCCATTTTCTTAAAACCAGCACAACAACAAAAAAGGCCTGTCAAAATGATAGTCAGGCTAGCATTTAGCTCTTGATGACTAAGTTAAGAACAAAAAGACTGAAAAAAACAAGCAATAAGAAAAGGTAAGCAACTTAAAAGAGATTTCCACTCAAAAATGTTTTCCATTTCTTCTTTAAATTTTGTCAAAATGTTAACCTTTGGAAAATCACATTTTCCTATAAGCATATAAAAAAACAAAAACCCCCACCTTAAGCATCTCACCTTTCAAATGTAACCATGTTTTCCCTCTCTTGGTACACCCATAAGAAGATCTGGCATTGGACATGTTCCTGTGTAGTGTGAGTATTAGAGATAAAGTAGCAGAGAACACTGAGGAAATGGGGAAAGCCTCAGACTGCTTTCCCCCACACGCTGTTGTGCTCTTTCTTTGCATATTTAGCAGGGTTAAAACTAGGTCAGAGTGGCCCTGCCATGTGCTGGGGCTGTGGCTGTGACATTAGCCCGGAGCTGCGTGTGGCTGCTGTCAGTTTGCAGGGCTGGTGGAGCCAGCCAGCCTGATCTTGCAGACCAGGGGTAAAGCACAGCGGGTCTGCAGAGGCAGCAGGAGGGCTGGGGAGGGATGGAGGAAGCCTGGGCCAAGTGCTTGCAGATGCCTCAAGGACCAGCAGCTCACTGATGGTGAGGCCATGGCCAGGAAGGAGCAGAGGGCTCTGTTGGAGGAACAATGCTCCCCCTCAGGGCATGGGCCTGGATGGCAGCAGGGCTCATGGCTGGGGAAAAGGGAGGCTTTCATGCAGCCAAAAGCTTTGTCATTGACATGGACAGGGTGGGGGACAAGATGTGTGGGCAGGAACACTTGGGTTAAATGCAGCTCTGGCTGTCAAGCACCTCATCTCCCCTTGCTGAAGGAAAGCAGGACACATTTCTTCCCCATGTGGTACCAAGAGCACATCAGCATGCAGCTGCTTGCCACCATTTGGTGCCCTTTTTGCTTGCGCAAGGGACTGAGCCCTGAGCCCTGAGCCAAGTGTCAGCATCAGAGGGGATGAAACGGGCTGTGCTAGAGACAATGGGATGGGATGGGACAAGAAATGGGATGCAAGAGGCAGCAGTGCCTCAGAGAAGTTGGGATCCAGCAGGGAAGGGCTCTTGCCTCCAATGGTTGAGGCAGCCCAGTTCCAGTGGAGCCTGTGGACCAGAGGGTCCCAGTGGAGGTTCTGAAGGCAGAAGGAGACAGGACCAGCCTGGCTGGGAGTAGTCCTCATCTCTCGTGCTGCTGTTATCCTATTATCCTAGGAGAAGCAGAATATTTCACTGGGAATATTGGAACCATTCTGGTTTTGTTGTAGAAATGGGCTCTTAGGCTTGGTATCCAGGCAGGAGCTGGCTCTGAGTCCCCCTGGGTGGCGCAGCCTGTGCTGGGCAGAATTCACTGTCCCCAGCCCTGCAGCACCCATGTCCCCTGGGGCAGCTGGGGCAGGCACCCTCTGGCATAGTTGGTGGTGAATTTGGGGCCAGGGTCAAGCAGAGCAGGAGCTTTCAGAGACCTTCCAGCTGGGAGCTGAGCAACAGCTTCCAAAAACTGAGGATGCAAATCTCAGTGCCCTCCCAGCCAGCTGCAGTGTGCGGTGCAGCTCAGGACAAGAGATTTGGAGGAGAGGATTTTCTACCAGAGCAGATGGATCTGGCAGCAGTAGATGTGACAGTCCTGGGCACATTCTCACTTTGAATGTGCTGGTTGCTGTCTCAGGAAACAGACACCTGCAGTTTGTTTGGTGTGCATGCACACATGTAGGTGCTCCCCAGTTTCCCTCCAGGATTTCCTGCATGCTAAACGTGGCCAAACACTGTCAGGTTTTTTTCCACCACCAAACAAGTGAATCTAATGGGTTCCTTGAATCAAGGTTTGAATGCATCAGATAACCTGCCCTTATCTAAATGCAGTCTGTTGGGTTCTCCTGGCTCTTGGCAGCAGCTCAGCCCTGGGATGCCCTTCTCACCCTTGTGATAAAGGCTGCTTGTCAGATAAATCCACTGTGGCCTTGGGGTGAAAGGGGAGATGGCTTTTCCAAACTCTGGAGGTGTGGGGTGGTTTTCCCACACCTTTTATGTCAGTCCAGCATTTGAGCACGTTTTTTCAGGCTGGGATATGGCCATGGGAAGTAGGAGTCAAGTTGAGCAGGATCTCTTTAGTCAATGGGCATAGAAGAGGGGAAGACAAATGGGCTGCCAAAAGCCACAGTGAGCTCAGTGTGCAGCAAGGCCTTTGGGTGTTCTGTCACAGGCACTGGTGGCCAGCACAATTCAACCCCTCTGTGATCCCACTGGGGATGGGGGCACTGGAGGATGCCAGGGGCAGCTGTGCAAGTCAGACACCCATCTCCACAGGAGACAGACTTGCAGAAGCACAAGGAACTTCTGGTCCTTCTGGAGCTGGCCTGCAGTCCGTGTCCCTGGGGCAGTGGGGGTAAATCTCCCATTGTGTTGGGGATGGGGGTGGCATGCTGGATGCTCCAAGGAATATTATACCTGAAATTCTTTATCAAGCACCCACATGTTTATCTTGGAGAACTTGAAAGAGTTATGAATCTGCTGAGTGTGTGTCAGGCTGGGGTGGAGAGCACAGGAACAATGATTGCTGTGGCAGGCAATATATTATGGCTGGCTTGCCAGCTTGGAAAGTGAATGCAATTATTCTTTGTGTTTGCTTTAGCCAGGGATAAGAGACTGTTTTGCTTTCTCAGGTGTTTTTGAGTCTTTTAACTCTGCCTTTGTCTTGCTGGGTTTGGGAATTAGCTCCTAAGTGTTTGTGCATTCCTCCCTCTCAAGCTGGAGGTTGTGTGTTTGTGTGGAATGAAGCAGGTTTTCTGTATAGGATATTACCTCATGCTCCCTTAATTGCTTTGCTGCTGCTGCAGTTTTGGAGGGGAAGTGGCACAAAGAAGATGAGGCAGCATTTCTGTTTGAGAGGAACAAAACCCAAAAGTGTGCTGTTTATTTAAGAAGCTGTTGCCAGGCTTGTGAAATCAGCCTTGGTTTGTACAGTTCTCCTACTGCAAGAGAGGAGAATGAAAAGAAAGCATTCCAGTTCAGGTTAAAGGACTAAAGGGCAAGACCTGAAAAGGAGACAAATATGTCCAAACAGAGGCATTCAGAAAACCACAGTGGCAAAAAATTTGTCCTCTCTTCTTGCATAAGCTGTCACCCTGCTAATGTGGCTCTCTGCTTCTAGAGCAGAGTTGCTTTGCATCTGGCCAGCTCGGAGCTGGGGCACGGAACATAAGTCTGTCAGTCCTCATCCATGCAGCCATGCCCTTAGTGTGACATTATTGCCACATGTGCAGCTGGTAATAATTTTTTGGGGGAGCATTATTGAGTTTGACATTGACATAGCAAGGATTTTGTAGGATATCTCCAGATTTTGTTCCTGCAGGGAAGAGGAACCACGCTGTAATAACTCACCATCTGATTTACCTAGAGATGTCACATAATATTCCCTCTAAACGGCCTGCATGAGTAGAGATGGGTAGAGAGAGAGATTTTTTTGTTCCTTAATTCGCTGGGAATAATTCATTGCCTGACAGCTGTGCTGGTGCCACGAGTAGGTGCATCCCTCCAGAACAAGCCCTGACAATGCACTCAGCACCCACTTTGGCTTCACAGCATCTGTGCTCTTGCAGTGTCTCTGTTATGCAACCTCTGGGCCCCTACCCACAGTCTGTTGACGTTCATTTATTCATTTGATTTCATCCTCACAAGCAGAGCCCGCTGTCATTTCCGCATTACAGAGGGAGGCTGGGAACATGTTGACACAAGGCTTGGGCTCATGTCTGTGCTCAGAGAGCAGATGGGGAAAGCTCTGTGCTCACCAAGGAAAAGAGGGTATTTAAGGACACCTTCCCTCTGTAGAGAGGCTCTGTTGGATGAGATGATCAGAAGTGGGACTTGGTTTCCTTGAGACAGGTCATAATGAACATTTTGTCCCGTTTTTGCAAAATAAAATTCTACTTTATATGAGTGGGAAGAGGCAATAGCTTTGCATGGTTCAGTACAAACAATCCAAATGCTCTGAATATCTGAAAAATTAATTGAAAAATGAATCTGAAAGGCCAAGCAAGAAGAAAATTGCTCTGGATCCTCCAAAAGACCTGGGATCCAGTCTCCCTTGGTGAAAATTAGTAAAAACGCTGGAGCATTTGAAAATGGCACTCCCAGCTCTGCAAAAGAGGAGGAAGCTCCAAAGTCCTCAGAAAAGGCAAATTTTCAAGTCTCTTTTCCCTATAGCCTCGTGCCTAGAAGCACCCTTTGTTGTGTGAGGAATGGACAGCTTGAAGCAGGCACACAAAAAAGATTTTAAAGTGATTTTTGGGCTGGATGGTTTCATGTTTGCCCAGGACTCTTGGGAGGGGACTGGATGGCTCTTACTTGAATTCTTCCTGTACTCATCTGTCCAGCTAATGCTCTTCTATCAGTCCACACCCCCAACATGTGTCTCCCCCATTCCCAATTTGATCTGTCAGCTTGACACAAGAAATACGGTGTGGATAAATTTCTCATTTGTATTACAGGATAAAACCTGCTTTTTAATTGTGCCATTTGGAGAGGAGAGTAAGGGTGGATAAAGCTCTCCTTAAAAGAGCAGCAGGTGCCATTTCATTTTCTGTGGTGGTCTGCTGCTTCTGGAGAAAATGGATCTTGGCTGGGAGACAAAACCAAGGAATTGGTTTTTCACCTAGGGAATTCACCTATTGAATAATATTCTGCAGGTGAGAAAGGTTTCAGCGATAAGGGAAAAGAGGCACTTTCTTGAGGCAAAATGCAGTTCACCTGGAAACCCTGACTTTAACCTTAGAATATCTTCATTTGACCTCCTGTCACAAACCAACCAAGGCTCTGAAATGATCCACTTTATCTCCTCACAGGTAATGATCCTGCCTCCCTGTAATTTTTATCCAAAGTAGTTATGCTGTGAAAATGTGATGACTGCCTCTGCAGCACTCACCTGCTTCTATAATGGGATAATTGCAGTTAAAGCTAATGTGGCTTTAATTTCATGCTATTATTGGGTTGCTGGTAGGTAAATATACAGGAGATGGTCTAACAAAGCAATTTGAAATCTCCCACAGTGTGCTGTTGCAAGGACTTATCAACCACGAGTGAACAGCACAGTCTTAATCAATATTTGCAGAATTGCTGGAGAGGAGATGAAGAGGGGAGCTAAAATGGGATGGCTTCTCCCTCACTTTGGTGCTTTGACAAAAGCTCAGGGCTTGGGATTAACCACGGGGCCAGCACTTCTGCTGTGCTGCTGGTGCAAGGCCCAGGAACGGTGGCTCCCAGTCCTCCTTTGCCAGAGATGTTGTTCCTGAAGCCAAGGGACTCTTGTGTCACCACAGGTGAGGCCAAAATCATTCCCTTTCCTCCTGCTCTGGAAAGGCATCGATAAGAAATGTTCCCTGAGCACCTGTGAGTGCTGGATGCTGCCAAACTCCCTGTTGACATCCCCTGGGCTGATTGAGAACCAAACGAGTGCTCAGCAAGCTTGGACTTGGATATCCTCTTCCACTAACGGAGAAAAATACCGATTGCTTGGTCTGCCCTGCATGGTCTGACATAAAAGCTGAGCTGATGTGTTCCTGGAGGCTGGTGAGGAGCAGCACCTGGTCTCTCCTCTGAGGGGAAACTCATCAGGGCAATTAGAGGAGCTGCCTCCACACAGGTAAGAAATGGGCTCTTAGTCCTTCACTGGGTGTGTTTCGTCCACGGCTCTTTCTTTCTGCACAAGCATTTTTTCCAGCACTGAAAGAACAAGGTTTTTTTTCCTATTATTCAATTTCTGCTTCACTCCCCTCATTTGGAAAGGAGAGGGTGCAGAACAATGCTGGATCTCCAGCTCTCTGGCATTCTTTGATTTCCCATATTGTCCAAAAGCTCTGTCATCTCAGTCAATAGCATGCTCAGCCCTTCAGCCATGCAGGGAGCATCAGCTCTCTTGTTAGTCTCGAGACACTCAGTTCTTTACTCTGTTTTTGCTTTTCATTTTTCTATCTGGCTCACAGCCATATTTTTCACCTTATGGAAATCCTACCCGGTGTGTTCAGGCCTTAGTGGAGATACATGCTGTTTGTCAAGCAGCCTCTCCAGCTGCTTTCCTTCAATTCATCTCTGCTTAGAATTCAGCCCCTGACTTTCAAACCAGGCAGGACTGCAGCAGCCAAATCCTGCCAGATTCACATGTTAAAATTCTGTATCCCATGTACGTGGAAATAATTTAATGGCCCTGAATATGAAGTACAGATTCTTCTGCAGGGGATGGAGTTTTGACTCTGATTAAGCTCCTAAAGGTAGTGTTACTATACTTTGGTAATGAATTTTTGGATAAACAAATTATTCTGGACTAATATTTGTCAAGAAAGAAGTTCCTTTATTTGTGTTTATGCTTGGTGGCTCAAGTGTAGGATAACCAATTCCATCTCTCCATTTAATTAATGCTCACAGGGCAGCACCTAGGGATGCCCAGCAATAGGAAATATGACATTTGACTCAGCAAACCGAAAAGTCGCGGTAAAAAGTGATTATTGTTATTTAAAAATGCAATTACTATTTGGCCCAAGGCAGGTTTGGCTCTCCTATGACTGCTGAGGAGATGCAGGCTGGACATGAAAGGCACTTGGTGCTGCCTGCTCTGGGTAATGTAAATGTTTTGTGACTTCTCTCAACTTAGCAAAGGTGCAGTGCCAATCTGTTACAGCAGCATTCTTAATTGCTCTGTAACAACACTTCCATTGTTGTCTGAATATGCACTGAGGCCCTGCCTTCACCCCACCCCTGCCCTCAGAGCCCTTGACATTAACAGCTATTGATGGATGAGCTCGTTTTGACTTGTTTTGAATCCACTTGAAAATTTCGTGTTTGAGAGTTCAGTGCTGATGTGCCCGAGTTCAGTGCTGAGGGAGAGGAGGATGCTGGCAGAAGGGGAAGGAATTCCAATGGGAAAAACAGCTGGAAGGGAGAGAAATGTCTCTCCTCACCACCTCAAGACCCAGCTGGTGGGAAAGAATCAGAGGCAGAGCTGGGAATGGAAAATGCAGTACAGATGGGGATGGGAGGGAGGCACGTATTTGGCTTATTCCTGAAGCTGTGCTTAGCAGTGGATTTTCTTCTTGTCTGAAAATTAACTTAGTTTAGAAAGTGAAATCTGTCTTACAATGAAAAATATCTGTTGTACATGTGATGGGCTGAAAAGGATGATGAACTTGATCTTATATTTCAGACCATGTAAACTTAGGGATTTGACTTTTTAAAGAAATCATGTCCTCCCTCCCCACCTTTCCCACTCTGGTCTCTCAGCTCAGGCATATGGAAGAACAGGATTAGCACAGACACACAATTCTGACTGACATGGAAAAGGCAGTTTTCACCTCAAGGGAACTGAAAAATATCATCAGACACAGGTTGGATTATGTAAGGTCAGGTGCTGTGTGAGACTGCACTGAGCCCTGCCACGTGCTGAGGGCCCTTCCACTCCCCCAAAGGGCTGGGGAGATCAGCAGAGGGGGCTTAGGAGAAGTTAAGATGACATAAATTAATCTCATATTGCTTTCAGCATCCCTTCCAGCATATGAGCTCCCTCTCAGCACCATTCATTAGTATTAATGCCTGCTCCACTCCTTGCATCACATCTGGATGGCTGGCAGGATACAATAGAGGACAGGAAGGATTTCTGTGTCTCCACTCCACTGGTCAGGAGCTGGATGCTCTGTTTGAGCCATGCTTGCTTTGAGGGCAATTTGTAAGCCTTTGCTTGAAGCACTGCCACCAAGTCAGTTGTACAAGCAGAGCTGATCTGAAATCCAAGCCCCTGATAAATCACTTCAATGCTGACCTAATGAGTTCTTCATGACAAGATTTCTGCTGTGGCTCATTCAACAAGCTATTTTTTATTTTCTATACCGGTGGTGAGGACTGAAGAAATGGTTTCACACAGAAAAATGAGGAGCAATGGCACTTTGTGAGATTAATTGGTGACTCTATGGGTCTCACTGTCAAACACCAGATGTTCTGGCTTTTGTAAAAAAAAAAAAAAAAAAAGTGGCTTAATTTAGATTTACTTCATTAGCTGCTGATGTCACTGCATTCCACCCTATTCAAATAATTGATAAGATTCCTCTCTTTCCTTCCCAAGAGACTCATTTCCCTCTTTGAATTAATTATGAAAGGTTGATTTGAGGAGGAGTGGGACAAAAATCTCCAACCCTGCTTTCCTTCTTTCCTCCTTGCAGAGGAGAGCGTACCAGGGAAGGTCTGGATCCACATGGATTGTGGATAGGGGAGCAATGCCAGCCCTGTGGGGCTCCTCAGCCTGTGCCCTGTGCAGAAACCTCCTCCTAAAGCAGGGCTGAGGTGAGGGACCAGCACAGCCTCTGGTGATGCTGACACTCCCCGCTCACATCAGGAGTGCTGAAATCAATACTCCAGCACTGTGCCTAGGGCTTGAAGCACCAGAAAATGTGTCAGAGTCTCTTCTCCCTCATTATATGGGGACTGAGGTGGGGAGGCTGATCCTCTTAATAATTGTTTAATTTCATAAACAATTATTTAAGAAAAGTTTATTGATGTTTCAAGCAAACTCATGCTGCTGGGTGCTTTGGGCGTTTTTTAATGGCAAAACCCAGAGCCTCTACACAGCCACAGAAGGGCTGTGCAGGTGCCAACCCTGTCCTGTTCTTTCCTCCTGGGTTCCCAGCCTGGGATCCTGTTCTCCTGCACCGAGCTTCAAGACCTCAGTGCAAGATGCAGATGGAGCTATTTGAGGTCTTTAAAAAACGGTGTTTTAGATGACTAATTATCGTGAGCTGACTAATAGCTAATGCTTCTGGGCACAGCTGTACCTACAGTAGCCAAACATCTTTATATTTGCTAAAAATGAGGAGGAAAAAAAAAGATGAATTTTGCCTAAGCTGGAGCTTTTTCCAGGTCAAGTCTCTTCTTATTTAACTGTTAATCTTGAAGTATTACATAAAGTTTGGGGCTGTGAAAAACTTCCGTGAAGTCAGGTCGGAGTTAATTAAAAGGAAATCTTTTCTCTCTGGAGGTGCTGTGTCAATTTGGGCAGCATAGGGCCATCCCATGGGATCTTCCCAAGGAGACATCTCACACACCTGCTGCTGTGTGTGCAGGGTTTGGGTCTCTTTGGGGGATGATGCAATGACCTCCCTCTAAAATCTCCACAAAGCCCCAGCAGGCTCTGCTGAAACAGAAGGTAAAAAGCACTGCTTTAAACCAGCCACAGGGTTTTGTACTGACACCAGCCCTCTACAGGGAGATTTGAAGTTGCTGTTCAAGGTGAGAGCCCAGGGTGCCCAGAGAATCAAGGCTGAATTGTCCAGCAGTGCAGCAGTGGCCACACTTTTTGCTGAGATGTTTGGCTTTTCTCATATCCACCATGCCCCACCTTGGACTGCTGACCCCACAGTCTCACCCAGAACCAGGTATTTCCTTGCCCTTTTGAGCCATATTGTTGTGGGTTATTTTTTCCCTTTCTTCCCAAGAAAGTTCCTGTGTTGGTCACACTGGTCAAGATTGGGTTTATCACCAACATTTTTGTGTTCCCTTTTCTTATGGGAATTTCACTCCACAAAGACCTTGAATTCTCTGTGGGAGCCTTTGGCAGGCTCCTTCAGGGCTCAAAGGAAGAAAGATGAGGCCACATCCATGTGCATTACCCAGCATGCCAGCAGTCACCTCTATTTCTGTAGCACCTATAGGAGCTGCAGACCATGCAGTGTGTGAAGGCTGCAGAGGATGGAGGAGAAAAATCCTCCTGGCTGCTGTAATTCAGCATTGCTCTGTTGGCTTGTGACCCCAGGCATGCTAACAAATTGTGTGTGTCAGAGGCAATAAGTGATGTGAAAACAGAGGATCACTGTGTGTCATTTAAAATCACAAAAGGTTTAAAATATTTGCCAGGCTTCAGTCAGTTTGCACAGGATGGCTTTTTACTTTTATGTGTGGTAATGGGTATGTGCCTGGATGTAAAAGCTTTCTAATAAGCCACCATTTTAGGAAGCTCATTCCACAAAGGAGTCTCAAAACCAAACTCATGTTGCCACACTGGCACTTCTACTGGCACATGAACTGTGAACTTTAAACAATTATTTAAGAAAAGTTTATTGATGTTTCAAGCAAAATCAGGCTGCTGGATGTTTTGGGGTTTTTTTAATGGCAAAACCCAGGCTACACCAGCAGAGATAGATTTAATTCAGTTATTTGTTTTACTTTCTTTCTGGGCTGACTTCACTTTCTGCCCCATTCAATCTTTTGCTGACTCAAGCAGTGGTAATCAAGGTTTGACACCTGCATGTCTTTAATTGTAGGCTGGCACCTGATTGTAGGAGCAGTGCATTCATTGTAATAACCAGGAGAAGAAAGATGTGTGACATTTTTGGGAGGGAAGGTGCGTGCCTGGTAAAAAATTAGGCGAGTACTTCAATTCCCTATTGACAGCCAGGACGTGCCTTATCAGCCACCTCATCGTGCCTGTGTTGAGCTATCAACAGCTGTGATATCACAGCTGTCAGCTCCTCCAACCTTGAGACTTATGATTAACAGGATTTCCTCTTCAGTTATTAAAGCAATAACAAGAGATGCTCTGTGGGAAGCAGCAGAATCTGTGACAATTGAATGTGCTCTTTCCCTGAGATACATCTCCACTTATTTGCTGGCAGGAGGCATTAAGCAGCACACTTTTAATACCTGTGGGCAGGCAGAGCTTTACGTGCTGCAGCTCACCAAAGGTGAACAGGGTGAGCCCCCTTGATGTCAATATCAGTGTCAGACCAATGCTGAGGCTTTGGCTCTGTTTTAGCTCTTCAGTGTTTTGTCTCTGGTGGGACCTAGAGACAGCCAGGGCTCTGGGGTGGACGTGCTGGGACCTTCCTGTGGACTGACTGCGCGAAGGACATCAAAGGGACTTTGAATTATTAAAGTGGCCTAACATTGGGTGTCCAGAACATGCACTAAATAAGACAACTTTTGAAAAGGATAAATTTAGATCTGATGAATAAATAAAAGGGTTCAGAAACCAATTTCTCCTCAACCTTATATATACCCTCAGCAGGACAGACGGTGCCCTCATGTTGGACTTTGAGTCCCACCTTTGCTGTGGACTCCAGACAGATCCCCCTGGGTCCCTGATGCATCATCCTTCCCATTTCCAATTGAAGGGGCTGGCCTCAGCTCCCCAGGGCTCCCAGAGCTGCCCCAGTCCTGCCTCCCACATCCAGCCCTTTACCCAGGCTGTTTGTGCTGGTGCCTGGCAGGCAGCTCACACTTTCTCCCCTCCCATCACCTGGGGTGTGACAGCTGTCACAGCTCTTTTTAAGAGGGCATGGATGGTACTTGTGATGGCACAAGTACCTGGATTACTCCTGAATGTCCTAAATTTGGCAATTCCTATTTAACTCATCAGCAATCTCTATTTCCCTGTGTGTGTTGAACTTGCTCATGGCAGTAGTCATTGCCAAGAACTCTTCTGCCTTCTGCCTTTATTCTCTGTATGTATCACCAGGGCACAACAGCAACCAAGAAGCCATTTAATTCTCAGCCATTCTTTGGTGTCAACTCCGAAACAACCCCTTGCTGTTCAGCCAGGAGCTCAGCCACACAGTGGAGGTCAGGAAACACAGAGCACAGGTTCTGTGTCATGGCTGCAAGTTTGGAGTCCCTGAACATGGGGAGTTCTTTGTCTGGCCTCAGTGGGCTTGTAAGGTCTGTAGCTATTCCTTTTCTTCTGTGTCTTCTCTGGAAGATTAAATCACTGCTCTGCATTTTCTAGAAAGATTCAGGGCGAGCTGGGCCAGAATCTCTGCTAGAGTCAGCTGGGCCTACTAGAAATGATCAAGCAAAACTGAAATTTGGCATTTTGTGGTCCAGCTCCAGTATGGATGGCTGCCTGTCTATCCATCAATGTACACATATGCATTTGCCTGTCTTTCTATCTTGTCCTGTAGCCAACTACTACACACATATATAAAATTATATTTCAGTCCTGATTCACAGAAGTATTTATTGCCTCATAAATCTCTCTGCAATTCTGGACATTTCATCTTTTCCTCTGATATTTTTGGCGTAAATCTGACAAATAAACAGAAAAGCCTTTCATTTACTGGCTGCTGTAATCAACCAGCTGTAAGACGAGGTGGCAAAGTTATTTATATTTTGTTCAGAGAGAGTAATTCTTTTTTCTCCTTCCACGTGGCAGAAAAAATGCTTTGGTAATGTCGAAGCTTAGATTTTCCTTTGAAACTGCCTCTAGTTGGCTTGCAGGACAAATGAATGTGGTTCACTTGCATTAAAAAAATGTTTTATAACCTTTCTATACAATGAAAATGATGTGTGACATGTAAATAATACAGAGGGAAACTTGCATCCATTAACATTTGTGAAAGGAATAACAAAGGAAAATGAAGCTGCGAGCGATTTCTCGCCTGACCTGGGGCTTTGCAGTTCATCAGCTCAGTGGTCCTCTGCTGCTTTCCAGTTTATTTCAGGTCAGCATGCCTCAGTGCACAGTGCACTGAGGATTCTTAGACTAACACTAAATGGGGAGTTTCCATTGGAGATAAACTTAAGCACCAAGGTCAGAATTCTTCAATGTCTGAGATGCCTCTTGAGGGATGTCGATGTGGCCGTGCTCAGATCCTCAGACAGGCTGGAAGGTCCTCTTGGAAATCGAGGAACTCATATCCACTCTTCAGGAAATTTTTCTTAATCTTTCTAGGCTAGAATTTGCTGCCAATTTGATTCCATGAATGTCGGGTATTTTAGACCTCATATATATATATATATATTTCTACACTTTTTCCCCCCTAAAAACTGCTTTCCCATTAAGAATGAACATTTCCTTGAAATACTTTGTCTTTTGTCCATTTTCTCTTACCTTGAGAAATAGTCATCTTTGTGTGCTTGTTTACTCCTAAGATGAAAAAGTACCTTTTCTTCCCAGTCACCATGTACGAACCTACAATAAAAATGAGGCGTATAAGCCATCAGAGACATAGCTACAGGCAAGGAGCAAAGTGGGCTTAGTGACCTTGATGTGCACGCTGGAGTTGTTATGGCAACAGGCAAGTGAAATGACTGTTGCTAAGGCTCAGAGAAATGAAGCAATCTCAGTCACTTAGTGGTCATTATTCTCTAGTAACTTCATTTTGAGTTTGCTGCAAGCTAAACTGGAAGTGAATCAGCAAACCACCCTAAATACTTAGGAGAAATATGAATGAGAGGGGTTTTCTTTGCATTTCTCTTCCCCTGAACCCCTGGAGTGACACAGCCAGGAGCAGCCACAGAGGTTTTAGAAAACTGGGTGAAAAAGGGAAATAATTCCCAGTGGCTCTTGGGATCCATGGAGTGCCAGAGTTCAGGAGCAGTGGATGGTGCAGGCTGGCCCCCTGAAGGAGCAGGAAGCATAATTTAATTTTTATCATCAAAAAATAATGATTTTCAGATTATATTTACTCACAATAAATTATAGTACTATCCCAAACAATACTAGAAAGTTTGGCTGTTTTCTTCCTTTCCTCCAGTTGGCTTGATGGAAAAGTAGGAAGATTTTATATTTTATTCTTGCTTGACCAGAGCTGGTTTGGCTGTTCCTCTTAGGTGTGTGAAGACTGGACTAAAGTGTAGTTAAACTGGGTGAAAAATAATTAATTTTAACAGATAAAAATAAAGATGCCCTTTAAGCAAGTTAAATGTTGGAAACCAATCTTCTGGCACGAATTTTGTAAACCTTAAGGAGGTTTAGGGGTTTCAGCAGAATAGAATGTTGTCAGGCTTCAAGAAAACAGCAAGTGTACAAATAGCAATGCCAGTTTTCATTGAAGATGGCAAAATAAAAGAGCCATGAAAAATCTTAATCCCAGTAACATTCGTGGAAATTGAATGCACAGTGGGAAAGCGCAGTCAAATTGCATTTTGCTGCAAAAATGCATTTGGAAAATCACTGTTCCTGAATTCTTTCATAGACCAAAGCCAAAAACGAGGAGAGCCTTTCCCTAAAATAAATCCATAAGCCCCCATATTATACACACACCACCAAATCCCTCTGAAATGTCTCTGAGGGCTCTGGTGTCCTGTTCCCTGCTTGTGAATTAGTGAAGATTTCTTTCCAAAGGCTAATTGCCAACCCCTTTCGAGTCCCAGCTAATTTCCAACAAAGCCAGATGTGAATTTGCAGTTCAGGCCTGGGTATTGTCCCAGAAAAAGCAGTGGCATTAGCAGCTGAGAGCAGTCATTAGGCGTTTGTTCCCGCAGCAGACTGATTGCTCATCAAGGGAGCAGAGCCTGCACAGGCTGAGCTGGATGCAGAGCTATACATATGTATTCCCCCTCGAAAATGGACACAATCAGGCCATTCATGCATCCTGCCAAGATGCCTCTTGGTTGTAGAAGCCCTGGGTGATTGCAGGAAAGATTTTCCTCTGCCTCTGTATAAGCTGGCATTTGTCGCGATGGTCTCTGTTGAAATCAGATTTTACTGAAATGTAGATGGGATTGGAATCCATCCTCAGGATGGAAGCCAGTCCTATGTAGGGCATTAGGACTGGTGTCCCTGAATTGGTGGGGGTTTGAAATTGTGCCTGGCCCATCTCAGAGATGCCAGCATGGAGGGGAGGGCTGGGGATGCTGTCCTTGGGCACTGCTGCTGCCTCAGCGCTGCTCAGGGGCTTTGGCTGCACGGCCATGGCAGGGATGCTGCTGCAGAGCTGCTTTTCTGTGTAGCTCTGTCACAGCTGCGTGTTGGGCATGAACACACTTCTGTTTCAGCCCCAGGAGAGCTGCCCAGTGTGGGTTGTTCACAGGGGTCTGAGGATGAGGGAAGAGACGAGAATGTTGGCTCCATGTTTCAGAAGGCTTGATATATTATTTTATTATATATAGTATATTAAAACTATACTAAAAGAATAGAAGAAAGGATTTCATCAGAAGGCCAGCTAAGAATAGAAAAAGAATGATAACAAAGGCTTGTGACGGACTGAGACAGTCTGGACAGCTGGGCTGTGATTGGCTATTAATTAGAAACAATCAACATGGGCCAATCACAGATGCACCTGTTGCATTCCACAGCAGCAGATAACCATTGGTTACATTTTGTTCCTGAGGCCTCCAGCTTCTCAGGAGAAAAAACCCTAAGGAAAGGATTTCTCAGAAAATATCATGGCTACAGCCCAGGGTGGGGGAGAGCTCTGGGGCTGACCCGCCTGCTGCCCCTGTGAGCCCTGAGCCAGGATCTCCCCCTTGCTGGGAAACCCCAAGGCCACACTGCTCACATTCAGAGTGGAGCATGTTTGTGAGGTGGCACAGGCACTATTGGAGAAGCTGATGGCATACACAAGGATAAGGGCACCTGTGTTACCATTTTCTTTCTGAGGTTTACATCTTACTTGATGTAACATTTAACTTCCAAAGTTTGCAGAACAGAGCCTTTCTCTGCTGTGCTAAGGGCTTTGCTGCAGTCTGATACAGGGACTCCAGCGCCTCTCTGACTACCCCATATCAGCGATTTTAGTAATTTCACTCAGTTGCTAAGGCTCCTCTTATACCCAGTACTCTTTCATGTGCTTTTTTAAAACTCAGACCAACAGAATGTTGGTGGGCCTCCAGCACCTAAGTGTAATCAAAGTATTCATTAAAAAATTTTTGATCATTAACTTAAATTGTTGTTGAGAATGTTGTTGCTAAACAACCAAGCTGATGATGAAGCAAAGCTTTTGCATGAATATCCAGAATAGCAAAAAGCAATGGTGGAAGTTGCCACTGTCCTTGACCTGCACTGCAGTGCATTCCCACTCACATGGGAGATTTCAGTTGTATCAGCAGAAGAGGAAGAGCTGCCAAGAGATCTGCCCCATCAGTGTGTCACCAAGGGGTAAACAGGGTCACATTTGTGATGCCTTGGTGTGACATGGGCACCTTTCTTTCCCTTGACTCTAGAATTATGTGTGAAAACAGGAGTGTTTGAAATGGCCCAGTTCTGAAAGAAAACCTTTTTTTTTTCTTTTTGATGGAATGAAATGAATTTCAGCTGAACCCTCAACTTGCTGAATTTTCTATCTTATTCTATTCACCTTTGAAAAACACTTTGCCTCTTACTCTCCTATGCATCCTTCAGCAAGACATCCCCAGCCAATGCATCTGTCTGTAGCAGGGACTTTATTTTAGTGATCAATGGCATCAGAACTGCAGCATTTGAAGTTTTATGGCATTCTCTGATTTATTGAGGTTTTTAATAATACATTGTGCTTGAGACCTATCTCTGTGATTGAAATGTCACTTGGAGCCAACGTGGCCTCTTCTTGGGAGAGCAGGAGCAAGAAAGGTCACACTTGAAAATAAGAAAGATGGAAAGAAACAAAAATCTTGTGGATGGAAAGATGGAAAGACAGAAAGAAACAAAATGCCCAACTGCTTGGGAAGAGCTGGAAGTGTCTATGAGTAGTTGTTGGGAACCTCCACACCCTTCCATCATCTTTCCTGATGCATTGCCATCTTTTGGCAATGATGAAAAAAAGTTTTGCTACAAGCTCAAAGCCAGTAGCAATTTTTACCTTACTGTTCCAAACATTGTGATGTTTAGAGGTTACAATGATTTTTTTGCACGCTCATTTTTTGCATGCTCATAATAAGAGATAGCTATTGTTTGAAAAACCTTCTTCTCAATATAAGAGGAAAAAAGTCAAAAGGTAGCAAGAAGGGGTTATCTTTTCACTGTTAGATAGTGTGGGTATAACAACATCACACATCCCAGCTGTGAGGAAAGCCAGTGGAAGCAGTGGGAGCTCATCCCCAACCTTCTGGATCCATTTCAAGGATCTTTCAAGGTGTTTGGTTCATTCCTTGAAAAATGCAGTTTGACTGCAATAATGCAGTTTCCTTTTTGAATGTATTTGGGCAACAGATACTGAAGCTGCTGTGCCCACAGCTGGCACAACAAAGTGGCTGGAGTGAAAGTTGGTGTTGTTGCTTGTGCACTGTCTGTTCCTGCACATTTAATCAACACTCAATTCCTCACTGCTTTGGTTCTTAGCATTGTCATTGCTGTGTCAGGTGCTGGAAAGGGCAGCAGAGAAAAATAGAGATTTAATTTTAAGCCTGGACATTGTCTTGAGGTAGTGGAAGAATCCATGTAAATCAAGCTGGTTGTGTTTTCTGGTCATCAGTAGCTGCCAACACTTTTTTCTGCATTCTTAATTAACAGTGTCCTGTAAAAGGCCCTTGTGGAAAACTTGGGGCACCAAAGAGTAGTTTGACTGTCTCGTCTGTGCCATTTGCCAGAAATTCACTGGGTTCTTTCATTTGTTTGCCAGGGTTTTGGATTGAAGGCGTGAAACACAAAAATAGCATAAAATAGTTTTGTTATTTATTTGATTAGGGAAAAAATTATCCTTTTGTTCCCAAAAGCAGCATTTTGGGAGAAAATGCTCAGTTTATTGATTTAATACCAAGCATGCTCTAACCCCTGGCTTCACCTCTGCCTGAAAGCAGCTCTGAGTGGGGAGGGAGATGTGGTGCATCCCTCTGCATCATTCAGTTTAAGGCTTGAAATAGTCTTGAAGGATGTCAGCTCATACCAACCATCACAGCTCCTCGAGGGGAGCTTGTCTCTCTCTGTTCATAAATAAGTGCAGACTTTACAAGAGAGATTAGAGGAAGAGATGTTTTCTTCTGTTAGCAAATAAAATAACACAAATAATTTAGGAAAAAATTCTTTACTGTGAGAAACAGGAAAGCTGTGACTGTCCCATCCCTGGAAGTGTTCAAGGACAGGCTGGATGAGCAATGTGGTCTGGTGGAAGGAGTCCCTGCCCATAGCAGGGGGATGAAATGAGATGATCTTTAAGGTCTCTTCCAACTCAAATAATTCTATTACTCAGTAATAGATGATGGAGAATGATGGAGAGGCCCTGGGTATCTGTAGAACCAGTACAATTTGCACTATAAGCAAGGTTCTGTGGAGTGCTTTTGATGGGAAGGTTTAAACCAATAAAGAAAGGGGAAATTGCCTCCTGTGCCCTCAGCTAGGGTGGAAATCAGACAGCAAACCCTCTCTCCCTCCTCACAAACCATATGGGCAGGATGTCCCTGGCAATGCCATGTGGAAGGAAGGGATGGTTTGGTTTCCCCACTGAAGGTGTAGAGCCTTGGCCATCAGACCTTGGTTGAACCTCACAGCACACAAAATCTCTGGGTGCTTCCAGAGCCTCAGACCACTTGAACATTGCAGTCAGGACGTTAACCAAAACATCCTAAAAACAGCTGGTCTGCTGCTCTACCCTTCTCTTGGTGCTTGTTAGCCTCACAACCCAGCTGCCTTGGAGAGCTGTCCAGAGGAAAATGTTTGCAGCATGGGCAATCGTGTTGGCAGTCGGTAATCAATCAGCTCCCTTGTGCAAACACAGAGCCAGCCATTGATTGCTTGCAGCTCTGCCAATGATTGCTGCCCCAGGGCTTTCAATGGGCTAAAAATTCATAGTTGCTATTTGGATCCAGTCACCTTTCATCCAACTCAGGAAGTTAAAAATAAATTAGCTTTTTGCTACCAGGATGCTTATAAAATCAACCTGCTTTAGTGCAACCCGTAAGCTCTCTCTGGTGAATAAATTGCTGAGTGGGAAGGAGAGCTTCTGATGCTGTTTTCATGTTCCTCTGCAACTGCTCTGCTGCTGCCTTCTGCCTCTGTGCCAAATCTGGCCAGGAGTAAGAGCTACAAAGATTTATGTTTGTGTAATTGGTGTCAGGTTTGACTGGGGAAGGAGATGCTAATGGCACCATGAAACCACAACCTGTGCTCTTGGGTGCTTTGTGCCAGGTTTATGCATTGCATGGTTACACTGGAAGCACTTTGGAAAAGATCAGGGGAAAGAACACCTCTGGATGTTTTTGTTGAAGGTCTGAAAATGCAATCTTCCCAGTTTCCTTCTTGCATGGCCATCCTGTGGAATGGTGCCATACTAAGCTGCAAGAGAGGGGAATACGCTCAGTTCCTCTCAGTGAGAAGAATGAAGCCTTCAAGGTGACAAAATACATTAATTTTGTTCTATTTGTCAATTTGTTGTCAGCTTTTCACACAGTTCTAATGTAGCTCTGCCTGCTCTATGTGGCAAGAGCAATATGGAGATAAAGCAGCTTTACAGGGTAGCACGTGCCTTCCTGAACAGTAGGATTACCTGCTTTTTAAATAGTTTCCAGTACGTAAAATGACACAACTGGATTGGAGACAAACGTGAAATGGATCTCTCCACTTCTATTAAGTTTCATTCTCAACTGAGTGCCTGCTCAAAGCAGATACATCTTCACTGCACAGCAGGCTGGAAAATTTATCTAATCTCTTCCTCCTCGAAATGTATAATATTCCCTTCTGTAACTCAGGCACTGTCCTGCAGGATGGAAATCCCACCTCCAGAGGGCTCACACTGGAAAACCCCAGTGGGGCTGGAACACTCAGCTTTGAGACCAGCAAGAGACCCCTGTGCATCACCAGAGCCCCACAGACCCCCTCTCCCTGACACCCTTTCTCTCCCCTCCCCACAAATTCCTGGTTCCTTTCCCCCCTCCATGGCTGTTTTGACTTGTGGCTTCTTTGTAGCTAACATCATTTTTCAGAATGTCCCCTAAATTCACTTCTGCAGTGTGAATGCATTTCCCTGTTGGTTACAGCTAAGCTGATGTATCTTTTGCTAAGTCAAATCAAAATACTCCTCGGTGTTGCTTCAGTTATCAAGGTGTGTTAGCATCAATGACTAAGCACCGTCAGAGTTTAAGTGATTCAATTGAAATGTCTTAAAGCAAAGGAATTATGCAGGGTAAGGCCAAAATCTGTCACTTTGACCAATGTTTTATTGGTTTTGAATGTAAAACTAAGTTATCAGAGAACTGGCCAGCATCCAGACATTTTAACATCTTTAGATGCTTTAATATTTTTGAAATATTTCATTAGTGAAACAAATTTTCACTAATGAAAGAGTATCACAACTCCTCTATCAAATGGGACTTCCATCCCCAAGCTCAGGGAGCAGTTCTGCCCTTCTTATCAAGGCTGGATAACAACTAATTCCTCTAGGATTACAATGCTACTCAGCCAGACAAAAGGAGCAAAAAACAGATCCAGAAGCAGAGTGAAAATAATAGAAATAATAGCCTCTTCTGCACCTTGAATTAAGCCAGAGATTTAGGAAACAGTTGTTGTTATGCTTTATGTCTCTGGATTTTCAATGCTAAAGGTTTCATTGTGTTAGTGCTGGGGTTTAAATGTAAGTCATCCTCAGAACAGACTGTAATTATAAAAAGGAACGATGTAAGAGGATGCACTGGAGAAAAATACAATTATACAATTAAACAGCAAATACGTGAAATTGCACTTGAGGCAATTAGCAAAATGATGGAGTGAGGGCTCAGGGCTGAAGTACAGGGACCACTGGTGTCCTCTTCTGGCACTGCCTGAGGGATTTTTCAGCCTTGTGCTGTGATAGAGGAGTTTGGTACCTCAGATTCGTGGACTCCAAGGGGGTGGGTGTGCATACCTGGGACATGTCTGGCTTTGGTTTCTTTGTTAGGTTGAAACACTTCTCAAACTGGGCTGTTTCAGATAAGATCTCATGGCTGAAGCAGATCTCAGGCCTTTCTGCACTTGAGAGTCAATCTGCATTTTCCTGCTGGTTCAGCTGTTCTAGCAAGAGCAGCTTCCTCTCCCTGTGGAATTTGTGTCCCTTTTTTTTAAAAAAAGCACATTTCTGTTGGGTGTTAACTTGCAGGAATTTGCTGTCCTGTTGTGTAGCTGTGACAAGGCAATGCAGCTTTCCAATGAGATAAAGCAGTGAATATCAGCAGTCCATGTGTGTGATGGAGGAGACAGAGACTGACCGCACTCACTGTCTCTAAAAACTGCCCACACCTTGAGTCAGGTAGCGAGGGAACAGTTCCATCACTGTGCCAGAAAGGAGAAAACCCAGAAATATTGCAGTTACATTTCACAGCACACTCTCCCCAGGGCTCAAACATTCACCTTCTAAAGGGGCTTTGCCCCTTGGCTGCTTCTCCCCAGGGCACAGGAGGAGTGTAACACCTTACCAAGAAATGATCCATATGGCAAGAGTGAGGATGGCTTCTTTTGGGACCAGCACACCTCTGCTGCTGCTCTGGAACAAAAGAGCTACAATTTTTCCTGTGAATCTCCCTGGATTTGGGTGAGCAGGAGACACCCAGCGCTGCATGTGAGCTCTCACCACCTGAAGCAGCTTGCCCTGTGACAGCACCAAAATCCAGGTGGGCACTGCTCCCAACAGTCAATTTATCCCTCACTGATGGAGGGCACTGTTGGTGAAGGCCAAAAATCTGACAATTATAGTCATTCTTTAATTGTAATTCGAGCTGTATTCTCAAAAGGTTAGTCTGGTAGTTTATGGCTGGCTATTTTATCTTTTAATTAAATGCCCATCAAAGCTCTTTGATCTGAGGAACAAGAGCTCATAAAATGCAGAGTCACTGCTCTGCCCAGGTAACTCTCAGTAATCCAGATTGTCTCATCCTGCAGCGTGGAGGAAATTTGAATTGAGCTATGGGCTGCTGCTGGGCTCCTGTCAGCGCTGGACTTGTTGATTTGCATTCTGAGAGGATCTTCCAGAAGATAATGGGATTTGTGAGGAAAGTTGATTCTACCTTGTTATCCAGGGAGGGAATAACGTCATCCTTTGAGCGAGAGGCAGTGCAGGATGGTAATTACCCAGATAACAGGGAACCAGGGAGGCACAGCTGCTTAGCCTGACCAGCTCCAGATTGTTCCCTGTTATAGAAATGCTATCACAGAGTTTCCTTAAGCAATTCCCTGAGGCTAGGACATGAGAGAAAATAAACCTCCAGTCCTCAGCGGCAGAAATGATGACACAATTGCAGGAAACCATGAAAAGCTGAGACTTCATGAGATAAAAATTATATAGCTTTGGTTTTCTTTTGAATGCATCCTACAAAGATTTTGGACTCCTAAGTCTGAATTTAAAGCTCCTTCTGACACCCTAAGAAGCAGTAATTTTATTTATTCTTGAAGTTAAGTGTATTTCTCATGATCACCTGAACTGAAAAGTGCAAGAACTGCAAATAATTCGTGGTTCATAACAAAATGTTTGTGAGAACCTGTCAGTAAAGGTTTCCCAGGTCTGTTCAGTGCCACCCTCACTGCTTTGGGTGCTGTGTCTCACTGCAGCAGCCCCTGCTTTGGGGGCTTTGGCCTCATGTAAATGCACCTTGAGGGGTCTTTGCTTTGAGCTTCCTCTGCTCACATGTGTGTGCCTGCTCTGTGCATCTCAGAGGAATTCTCCTGGGAAGCCCCTGAACCCTGGGGGAGCCCCTGGGGACTAGGCAAGGAGCCAGAAAGGAATGGTGGTGTGACAAGAGGATGTGGAGTAGGAAGAAAGCAGTAAGAGAGGACAAGCCACTGCTCAGCAGGGCCCTGAGCAGCCTCTCAGGGCTGAGAGCTCCAGGAGCCTTGGTTTCTGCTCAGCCTATCCCATCCTTTCTGCTCCTCTTGACCAGGTGTTTCCAGCCCTGGCACTACACTGGTCCTCCCCATTTCACCTCCCGGATTTCTTCAGGAACACCCTGGATGTGCTTCTGCCAGCTCCCAGGAAATGCCCTCCCTTTCTCCTCACCTTTCACATCTCCCCAGCTTGAGAATTGCTTCATAAAAATTCATACGAGATAGCAGAGCCCAGAACAAGCTCAGGCAGTGGCTTTTTACGCACATAAATTTGTGAGTCTGTGTGCCAAGCTTTTCTCCCCATCCAAGCTCTTCCCCCCCAGGCTCTCTCCTGGTCCCTCCAAGAGCCCTTCAATAGGAGCACTGGAGCACCCACCAAACCTCAGTGCAGGCCATCTAATCTATATCCCAAGCTGTTTTGTAGTGATGCTTCACCCCTCCTCTGAGTGCTGGCCTGGGAGGTGCATGAAGGGCTACAGAGGAATTCTGACTTGATAAAAATAAGATCTGTCACCCCATCCACACAGCTCCATACAAATGTGCTGGTGATCACTGTCATGGCTGACTCCTCCTGCAGTATTATACCCTCTTTTTTTTGCACATTTTTGCACATAAAGAAATGTTTGTTACATTTCTTTGCCATGAAACCCGATGAGTTGGCTTAAAGAATCAAGTGGAGTATCTTCACTGCAAAATAAATTAACAACCAACTTTGTTCATTCTGAAACTACTGGACCTCCCTGTGGGTCTCCTGCTTTCATTTGTGTGCAGTGGCTCCTGGATCTCCCTCGTCCTCTCAGGGGTATAACCACAGTTTTCTTGTCCTCAAGAGCTCCCTGGGTTTTTGCTCCAGGTCAATGGGGCAGGACAGCAGCTGCAGTTACATGAGGAGCAGACTGATGTTATCCACAGAAGCATTTGCAAAGCATACAGTGCATCACAGTCAGTATTCCTTATGTGATAGTTAAACCACTTCACTGCAGCACTTAATCTTGCTGTTAAATCATTCACACAGGACTCTGTCACCAGAGGCTGTCAGAGGTCAGCTCTTTCCTGCTATCTTGAAAGCCAGAGTTTGAGTTCACTAATGGCTTACAAGGAGACAAGATGCTAAAACATCATTTTTTGTATATTTCAGATGGACTTCAAACTCGACTGCCTTCAAATGTAATATTCCTTATTTCTCTTTGAACAGAAACTTTTTTGCATGAAAGTAAGTCATAGTGTAACTCTGATATGAGATATTAACTGGCTTCTACCATACAAAATATTCTCATATATTTTGTAGAAACAATGAATTTTTTTTATTAGACAAAAAAACTCACTGTTTTTTGTTTCTGTTTGTAGACTTTGATTAGATATTACTGGCAAATGTAAACATTTGGATTTATTCCCCACTTCAAGCAAAAACTTACTAAAACTTCTTTCAAGGGAAGTGGGAATAAAAGCAAAGTTCTCCTAAATTTTTAAAACTTGTAGCTAATCTGTAAAAAGCCCATAGTTGATGTTGTCCCTGACCTTTCTCATCTTTTAATGTCAGAACAGGGAAACTGAGCCTTGAAGAGCTCTATGGCACTGAGTTGCAGATATTTGTGCTGTAGCTATGCATTGTGAACTCCAATAGTAAAAACCGGTATTAAATATTAGCGTGACTATCTATAATCACTTAAATTTCTCTCTTAAAGATAAACTTTAAAGGTATTCTCTACCAAACTCCATGTACAGACTTTGACCTGTCAATTAGCCACCACGATGCAGCCACACGAAAAATGTGCAGCATAAACAAAATCAATTCTATTGATTTCTGAGGGTAAGTTCACTTGAGGGACGTCTCACAAAGCCCTAAAAAAGCATGATTTCAGTGCTAAACATTTCTAGAGGCAGGGCTCTTTTTTCATCAGTGCACTGTATGTTGTTGCTCTCATTTGAGCTGAACTCTTTCAAGACTAATGTGTTTAATCAGCACCCTTCATATGGCAGCTCTGAGACAGTGAACACCTGCTCCTGTCCTGTGCCACTCCCTATCCCTCCCCATACACACACACAAAAAACAAAACCAAAAAAACCCCCACAAATTGGTCTTATTTGGACTTTTGAAAGCCCCAAGCTTGGATGGGTGCTCTTTACCAAAGTTTTGTATGAATCAATTTGCAGAAGAGAGAAAGAGGCACTAACCTGGAAGTGATGTATGTGAAGGGGAGCTTAGAGAGAGCTTTGGAGTCATGAGGAAGGGGACATTTTCAGTGGTTTGGTCTTCATGGTGGTCACTGCAGTGGAACCACCAAACCCATCAATTTCGCCTGAATGGCAGAAATCCCAGGGTCTGAGCTGTGACTCATTACTCAGGGCAGCAGTACAAGCATTGCCAGTGCTTTCTGTGCTGGTACCTGTTCATCACACTGCCTGTTCAATCACCAAGGCCTCTGACACTGTGCAGAGACATTAAAGCCCAAGGAGGATAGCAAATGTCATCACTCATTTTCCTGTGCAGGTGGGGAATTCAGCACCAGCTGCTGGGGCACACAAGGGAAGGCTCTGTGTCCACTTGCACCTGCAGAGAGCATGCACTGGAGCCAAGAGGAGCCTTGGGAGAAAAAACCCCATCCCTCACAAAATGCTCTGTAAATCACACCCCTCATGCACTGTTTTGAGTGTTTGGAGCTGTTAAACACATTTGGTGTTATGGATTTTGCCTTATAAAAATTTTTTTCTTGTTACCATGAGTATTACAGCTATAACTCACTGTACAGCTTTTCCCAAATTCTTCCTCTCATAAATGTCCACTAGCACGACTGAAGGAGGCTCCCAGGGTGGTAGAAACAAAACCTCTTTGAGAACAGCTGCCTTTATCTGCAGGTGGCAGAAGAAGCCTTTTGAAAGCCCAATAAGGCCTTCCATGCCTGACTTTGAGGTGCCCAAAGGAAGGTTTAACCCCCTTCCTCATCTCTGGAACAGCTGCTGCTGCAAAGGGGTTCTTCAGCAGAGTAATCTGTCCCCAGGAATGGACACATCAATTCTTTACTGCATGATCAACACAGCTCCATCCAAGGGACAACTTTCCCACGATGGAGGTCACTTTGCAGACTTAACTAGTTAAGCTTGGCTGGTTGCTTTAAGAGGTTGGCTTATTGTGCACAGGAACACCTTCTTTTATTAAGAAAAACCTCTGAGTTGTAGATATTAATGATTTATAAATGTACTGACCTCAGAGGAGGAGAGGCTTCTGTTTCTTTTGGGAAACATCTTGATAAATGTAATTCAAAAGGTCACAAACCCCCAAACTCAGACCCTGCCTGAAAGGCCTGATTGGAAAGGGATGCTCAAATCCTCCGTTTCTACAGAACCTGCTGAATTCTTCATGAGCTTCCCTATGAAAATAACCAAATAATACCATTTCTATTTAAAATATGCATTTTGGAATTAAGCCTGTGAAACCCCCATGCTTCCCTAGTCAAATCCTTGTCCACTTTTTCACAGATCATGTGCTCTGTGAAAACACCTGCAATTTTATTGTTGTTTATCGTAATTTTATTGTTGTTTATCTCCTTTTCCTAATTAGGGCTGCACTGAGCAGCTTTCAGTCTGTCACAGCAGAGATGGAGCCTTGCACTGCATGGGCAGTGGCTGCAGCAGCAGAGACAGGTGATGGAATTGCTTTAGAGGCTCTGCCTTGATTAGCAGTGAGGTTTTAATTAGCTGACATGGTACCTGCTGCAATTTGACCCACTCTAAGCAGAGCAGCCAGCATGGTGTCAGCTAACCCAGCTCTTCATTCACGACCGCATCCCTGATGAAGATCAGCACTTTGGTGGAATTCTGTCATGGAATGTTCCATCCTTCTCTCCTGCTCTCTCTGCATGCTGTGGTGGACAAAAGCAGGACAGTAGATATTTGCTCACTGGTCTGGCCTTTACAGGGCTCAGGGCTCTTGAGCTGAACTCGGTAATGTGAGGAGAAATGGGAAGGATGGGTCAAGCTTTGAACAGGACTCCGCATCCAGCAAGGATGGGATTACTTCTCCTCCCCAGTTATCTCCAGTTCTGGAGCATGTTCTGTCAGATATGGCTAAAGATGAGGGGATCCCTGTTGGCCTGGGGTGCAATATTCCTCTGGTGTTTCCCTACCAGCCTGGGCAGTGAGCATGCAGCCCTGCAAACTGCCATGGCTGTTGGTTCACCTTGTCCTTCATGACAGAAAGTGACTCTTCAGTAATTCACATTACTAAAAGTGCATTAGGTGAGGGCTTTATCATCAAAACCTCCTGCTTTAAGATGTCAATGATGCCTCTCTCTGATTTTTAGAAAACAATTATGCTACTCTGCTGGTTTCTCTCCTCCCCCCTGCTATTTTTTTGTGTCTGCATTTTATTTAGGTTTCTGGTCCTGAAGTCAACAGTTCTACAGGTTCACATTTGTAAAGGTAATTAGACATTGAAAAACTCAGTTTAAATTTGTGCCTTTTGAAAATACTGCAACACTTCTGTCTTTTCCTGCAAGCTTTTAATTACTGATACACATTTGGCCCTTAAATTGTTTTTCTGAAATCAGATTGAGTTCAGATGTTTCTATTATCTAAAGCCTGTGCCCCACATTTTGGCAAATCAATCATTGCTATTCCTGCTTCGGAGCTGTGGAACAGGCTGTCAACTGATATTAATCAATCTTTGTCATTGCCCGTTTCCAAAAGTCATTAGCATGCTCAGCCTCACATTATATTTTCCAGCAGAAAAATAACACATTGTCAACTGTTCTTTGTTATGACTTACTACACAAGTGACCTTATTGACTGCACACATGTAATAGAGGTCTGTATTTACTGAGAACCTTGAAGTCTTTGTGTTCATCTTTATCATACTTCCACTTTCTCTTTTCTATTTTTTATGTCACTTTTTTTTTCCTTAACAGGCAAAACAGCTGTTCCCAAGAAAAGGAAGATAGCTGAGGAGCTGATAGGAATGTTACAAGCAAATGAAGATATGAAGTAAGTACATCTGACTGTTGGAGATGACTAAGAAATGATTAATGGCCCTTTAACACATTAAAAAAGGTCTGTCAACAAATAGCTATTTTTGTTGTCACATAGTAACACTTTATATTCCTATAAATGTGTCCACTATGAAGTTGGCATGTGTGAAAATCCTTCTTCTCTGCCATCGAGGCTTTACAGATGGATTTCTCTTGCCAGTTATTCCTCACAATGCTTGATGGAGGCTGAACATAGGGAGACCTCTTTTTTTTATTTTCTCCTCTTCTTTTTGAGAGAACATTTCAAAGAAAGATTTCCACCCCAGTGTCTTGGGAGCAGTGGACAGATAGCACCCAGCAGTCCAAGCCAGCCACAGCCCCAGTTCCTGGCAGCTTTCGTCTGGGAGAAATCCTCTGACATTTTCAATTTTAGAGGCAAAACCATTTTGCAGCCACAGGCAGGCTCAGGGCTCAGCAAGTCCCATCCCCTGCCCCAGTGGCAAGCACACTATAAACCTCTTTTTAAATGAAACAGTCTTTAATATAAAGCAACTTCCTTGCAAAGCAGAAAGAAGTTCCAGCCCAGGATGCTTATAAACCTATTTATCATTTCCAGAGTAAATCCACTCAGGGCAATAATAACAATTTTTGCCCTTTGTCCTGCCTTCTCAATGTTTCCCCAGTGTTGGCCAAGAGTGCATTTGGGAAAAGTTCAAGCACTTGGTATAGGCAGTGAAGTACACATCAGTTTTGGGAGAGAGATTTTTTTTAAACTTCCTTGAATAAAAAAGCCCTACCACACTTAATAAGTAGGTATCCTCACTCCCTACCATTTCTAGAGTGCCTTAAGGTGTAGCCTCAGGAAAAATACATTACAGACTCCAGTCCTGACCAGATGAATACAACTCTTGTGAACAAATTCTTTCCAGTTCTCACAAGCTGAAGTCAGCAGCAAGTAATGGGAAGCATTGCAGGGCATTGCTGTTGAAAAACCCTTTCCATCAGCTAAGGATCCACAAACCCCCACAGTGCAGCTTATGACATCAAATCATCCTCCAGTGGAAAAGAAAATACAATATTAGTCAGGGCTTCAACAGCCCTTCAATATGTCATCAGCTTTATTGGGACTAAATCTCAGGCAGGCAGGTCACTCTGCTCTGCTCTCATCCAGTGCTGTGATTTGCTTTAACTGGTTTATCAGAAGAATCAATCTTGCTGGTATAATAAGGGTTCTGGTAACTCTGGAAGAAATTCCTCCTCCTGTCTGTCAGAAAAACAAGAATGCAGAAGTTCTAAATCAGTTCACACTAGGACAACTTAAACTCTGCCCAGTAAAAGCTTCACAAAATAGTTTGTTGGTCTTTTCCCAGGAAGTTTTATTATTAATACTTAGTAGGAGGTGCCAACTCTGAAATGTCAAGTTTCCTGGTTATCTTTTCTTCTCTAGATTTTATTTAGAAAAATGAATGCAGGATTTTCTGACATACCAGATCCTGCCTGAGTCTATGACAATAGTAGATAATTGCCAGCAAACCACTTAGTGCATTTTAATAATGCCTGAAGAGCTTCCCAAATCTTCAGCCACATCTCTTCCTGAACAGAAACATTTTCAATATTTATTTAATTTGGGAGATGCCATGGAAGGCTGCTCTCCACTTCCTGCCAGCCAGAAAAACTGGGAGCAGGTCTCACAAACTGGGGGCAAACAGCAAAATTGACCTCAATGGTGTGATCATCCACTGCCAGCTCTGCTATCACAGCAAGAGGGGAGCAAAGAGCTGGATTTTAAATCCAGTTTAGAAAGTTCTTTTTTCCCCTACAGCTTTGTGCTGCAGCAAATGATCTTCATCCTGTTTGAGGCAGCACAAGCTTCAGTGATTACATATTTCATAGGCCATTGATTGAAGAGCTCTTACAGTCCTTTCCCCTTGTGAATGAATGTTTATCCTCCTTCTTCAAAGGACCCAGGGACAAAGGTCTCAACTCAAGGAAACATTTGTAGGTCCCCATGGGCAGCCTTGCCTGCATGGAAGTGAGCACATTGGAGTTTATGTCGTGATAACCCAGCCAAGCCCACGCCTGAGTGTGCAGCTGGAGAGGGACAGGCTGCTCTAAAATCAATTAGGAAATGATGCAGGATCTCCATGTCTGTATTTTGGCACCTATTTTATTTTCTCTCCTTTTTTTTTTCCCTTCTGCTTATGTAAGTAATCCATTAAATAGCAATACCCAGGAATGAATCAGTGCTGTGTCAGAAAAGGTCCTTCTTCCTCAGAATGAGGAAACATTATCAGGTTTTCTTTCTCCTCTGTGAGCATCACTCCTTCCTCCTCCAGTGAGTTTCTAATGTCTTTCTGCTCCAGTGCTGACTACTGCACAGCACACACAGATTTCTGAAAATAAGTTTTGTAAGTGACCATTTCTGTCAGGTATAAGTTCTGTCCAAGGCAGGTCTGATAAATACTGAAATAAAATCATACCTATCTCTGTCCCTTCTGCAGAAGACACAGGTGATGTTTGCAGCCACTTGAAAGGAGCTGTGAGAGCACAGGCAGAGATCCTGCAGGGTAGGTAGACAGACAGTGCACAACTCTGTGCTTTCCCATTTCTGCAGCCTCTCTCCGTGGGCTGTCCCATCAGTCCAGCCCTGCTCCCAGAGACCAGGGGAAGCACAGTGGGTGCTGTGGGGTACCACCATCCTTGGGAGGGTGAGGCAGTGGATGGCTTCAGGGGTGGCACTTCATCTCAAAGGTGTGGCAGTGCCACTGAGACCTTTATCCCCAGCAGAATATAATCCAAACACTGTGCCACCCATCAGGCCTCCTGGGATAATAAAGGACTAAATGTGTGTCTTGAGAACTCCCTCCCTGAAATCTCCTGGAGCTCTGTGGAGGGAGAGCTCCAGACATGCTATTGCCCTTTATCGCCCCATGCTATTGTTGCTCTTTCTAGGTAAAACATTAATCATGATGGATTTTTTTTTTTATTTTAATGCTTGGGTTATGTGACTCCACAGAACTAAATTTTAACACAGTATTAATTAAATGCTGATTTCTGCCATTAACCAATGCTTTAAGAATTTTAACACAGCCTGTATGAGGCAAAGTGCTTTCCTAACTGTGCAGTTTTCTATTTTTCTCTTTTCCATTGTTCAGATGCTTTGAGTTGTGGTTATATTGTTATTTTCCCTTTGAGTTTATAACTTTCACCCATCATTTTAATCTCCCTGGAGTGAGTGAATGGGTAGCCTGAGCTGTGCAGGACATCCATGCTTTTATAATGACAAGAGATGGAGATGACCTGGCCTCTTGGGATAAAACTGGCACTGATTTACAAACAAGTGGGTAAAACTGGTTTCATAGATTGCCCCCCCTCTAATTAAAACACGAACCAGTCACCTCCCAGCAAAGGCCCCTCGTGTGCTGCAGCACAAGAGGGCAGTGTTAGGTTGGATTGAGCTGCACAAAGGTGTGATTAACACAGGAACAGTTCATGGCTCATTGATTTTGCCAGCCGGTGAAGATCATGTGTGGGGTGAGGGCAGCTGCCACCGGGGCTGGGCAGTGGAAGAGGTGGCCAAGCTCCTGAACCACCTTTCTTGCCTGGATCAGCATCAGCAGCCATGCAGCACTGCTGGGCATGGCATTGGGGGCACCAGGCTCACCCCAGGGTGCCACCAGCCACCCTGACCCCACGGGGCTTTGCTGGGTGTCTGTGTGTCTGTCTCTGCCCTCTGGGAGTTTCCATCCTGCCCTGGCACGGGGTCCCATTGATGGCACTGGCTGCAGTGCTCAGCAGAGCTGCTGTTCCTTGCCCTGTTCAGCAGGAATGGCAGAACTTTACCAAATCCCTTCCCTGGCGTGGCTGGGGTGAGGTGTCCCAGCTCCCACACCTCTGATGGGACTGCTGGAGTCTTTGTGCCTTGTGACACCACCCAGCACCTGCAGGAACAAACCCACCAGTCCAGCTCAGGATCTGGCAGCCTCGACAGCAAAAGGCAAGCTCATTGTCACTCAGGGCCTTTCATGGGGCAATAAATGAGAAAAAGCTGAAAAAGAATTATGCATGGAAAGAGCTGTGAGGGTATGAAACTGATGATGTGCTCCCAAGGAGAGGAGGGATGGGAAGAGGAACCTCTCCACAAAACAAGCATCACATCCCCTGCAAGACACTGGTACCTGATCTCTAACAGCACGGTCCTGTTCTACCCAGAGCACTCTGGCCTCTGAGGCTCCTTTGTCAGCCTCTGGTTTTCCATGAATGATCTGAGAGTGTGGGTATCTCTAACTTTTCCCTGTTTTCAAGGGAGCATGATGTTACAAGCAAAGGTTTCATGTGCAGCTCGTGGCTCATCTCAAACGTGTATTGCTGCGCACGCAAAACAAGGGCTGAGCAGAGCCATACATAATTTATTTGTGCCTAGAGGCTGGTTGCTTTTGTGCTCTCTGGTTTTCTGGTCCTTGTATCATGCTTGGGAATGATCTTGAGCCACGGACATGAGCACACAGTGCTCCAGCCCCAAAATGGAGGCCACTGAAGGATTTTCAGTGCTTCATCCTCCTAGCCAAGGCTGTCAGGCTCAGCTGGTGCACAGTCCTGGGAGATCCCACTGCAGGCTCAAAGCCTCAGGCACCATTTTTTGATGTACACAAAAGACCTTGTTTTAATAGGAATTAATTAGCAGTTTAAGTACTTGCAGGGTAGGAAATCCCCCACAGGGTATGCTCGTTAAGGTTTCTTTACACATTACCTCCCAGGAGGATGCAGACTTTCCCTTCGTTTCCTGCATCACTCCCTGCTTCAGCAGTACCTCCAGTAACTGTACTACAGCCCCAAAACCTGCAACTGCAACCATAAATCCCTGCCAGTGCTCATCTGTTCCCCCCCCCCCCCCCGTGTTAGACAGGATGGTGATGGGCAATAATTCATCAAAGAGCCTGAGGTTACAGTGTCACATATTCATGCCCAGGGAGCAGTGATGATGTGATAATGTCAGTGTAACCACACATCCTGTTTGCATTATTTATTGCTCTCATGAATGACAAATTTGTATTTTAAAATGACTGAGACATTTATCTGCTGTCCCGAAAAGCCAAATTATGAAGGTGGCATAATCTTATCTCTAGGGCAGACATTCCCTTTTATTATTGGCATTTAATAAGAGAATGTATAATTAAAAGAAAGTAATTAACCTATTTCTAGGAAGTTTGTATCTTGAATAAACAGGCAGCTGTAAGTGTGCTGCCGGGAGTCCTGTCTGCCCATGCTGTGCTCTGAGGGAAGCATTCTGCATCCCAAGGGAGAGAGGGGATGGATTTCTCCAGAATGGTACCATGAATTTTCTTTAGGAGTGGTTTAAATTTTGGAGGCATTTTGCATAGGGGTGACTCTTCTTCCTGTAGGATGATCAGACAGTTGGGGCAGAATCTGAAGTGAGATGAACCCTGGCGTGGTTTTACCACAGATATGGCAGCCCTGGCAGTTTGGGAGACTCCTACAAGTGGGGTGACTGAGTGGGACAAAGATCCCACTGCCTTCCTTCTCGAGTGGCACTCACCAGAGTAGAAGCAGGCAAATAGTTAAGTAGTGCTGAGTTACCCATCAGCAGGAATCAGTGCTTGCCTCCTGGGCTGGCTCTCTGTGTGCTCTGTAGCGTGTGTGACTCTTGTGCCAAACCTGCTGCAGTGTGCTTTGCCATGAGCAGCAGGAGAAGACAATCACAAAAAAATCCTGTAAGTCCTCTGTCACTGTTCTACATTTCACCCTTTTGAAAAATGTGACTAGTTCCTACCATTTTAAAAGCTTTCCTGATAGACCACTTCATCTTTCAATAGCAGAATATATTGTGGGGGTTAAAAGTGTATGAAAGACAATGGGCATGAGTAGCAGCAAGAGAAATTGCAAGGTGACAAATGGGAAAACAGTTTCACGATGGATGTGAAAAGCTAGCAAGGGAGACTGGAAATATTCAGGTACTGTGCAGGAGGCCCTGAACAACCCAATCCCCCTTCTTGGAGCAGGGGTTGGGTCAGTGACTCCCAGTTTGGCCTCCCAAGCCAAACTACTCTGGATCTGGAGGGTGCTGAGCTCCCCAATCCCCTGGGTGACAGAGAGTGCTTGTGTGGCTGCCTGGGCACCCCTGGGGAAGCTGAGGATGGAGAGCCCTGGCTGAGGCTCAGCCTGCCTCAGACACAGGAGCTTGGTGTGCTTCTGGTGCTGCTAGGCAGAGCAGCCTTTGGTGCAGCTGAACACAGGGATTCAGAGAAATGCTGTTCAGAGCTTGTGCAAATCAGGCAGATGCTGGGAAGCTGTTCTGACACCTAATGAGCCACTGTTGTTCTGCTCTAAAAGTGCTCTGTATCTGCTTATCCTTTGCAAAGTGACACCAGTATGAATGTGTCTGATTTTGTAAAGTGTGTTTTTTTCTGCAGGCATTCAAACAGCTCTGAGCTGCATGATTATGAGAGCTGAGCCTCAGCTCCCACTTTGCTGTCATCGTCAGCATTCATAACCAGTGCTGAGAGGCGTTGGTGGTGAGAATCCAGCCCTGGTGCAGCTCCAGGTGACTGCTGCCTTCTCCCAGAGCCTCAGCACACACTGCATGAACATCACCATGCAGGGGCTGCCATCACTCTGCTGGATAACCAGGTAAGAAAAGCTGTGCCTACCATTTAGATGAGATGCTGGCTCATCTGAGATTCACAGCCCTGCCATGAGGTTAATTAATTTTCTTTAAATAAATATGGTCGTGAAATCATCCATTCTTTTCTTTGGAATGCTGGAAGAAATTTAAAGAAAATGAAAACTGATGTGAATTTACACTTCACAATTGCACTGCTGAGCCTGGACAATAATTGCCCCAGTGCAGATGCAGGTACACTGGAGTCACAGATGAAGCAATCACATGGAGAGTAAGTCAAAAAAGAGAATCAGCTTGAACATTTCTCATGTAACCAAAGCCCAACCAAAGCCCTGCAGACCGGAGAGGTGGCCATGGCAGGATGAAGGTGCATTAAGGCAAGTGACCATAACCGCCCAGAGGTTTTGGTATTTGCTGTGGCTGATCTAAGCTGGGTGTGTAGAACAAGGTGTGCAGCACCTTCCTCAGACCCCCAGCTGCTGCATGGGGTGTCAGCAGGCTGGAGATTTGCAGTTGCAAAATGGATTGAAGCATAAATGCAAGTCTTGATATTATCTCTGGAGACAGTGTCAGAACTATTTGACACCTTATCAATTCACAGCACATCTGTTCCAAAGCTCCCTCCCTGCACAGGAGCTGTGCATGAGGAGCTGTGCTGTGCAGGGGGCTCAGGGCAGCTGTCACACACTGCAGATGTCAGATGCTGTGCCTGCTGCCCAAGGCACAGCCAGCCTGTCCCTGCTAGGGCTGCATTTCTGGCAGTTTGTTCTGATGTTCCCTAAATGAGGGAATCACTACAGTGGCTCCTCAGCGCTGGCTCTTGAGAGCCTCTGGCCCTTTCGCCTCTGTCCAAAGGTCCCTGAGCTGGAAGCCAGCCCCTGAGCAATGGTTGGTGCTCCAGCACAGCTGCAGGAGCAACCTCCTGCCTTGACAAGGAATTAAAAGGGGAGGGAGATCCCTTTTCTGCAGTGAGCTCATACTCAGGGAATGGCCCATGGCAGCTCATTACTAACACATGCAGTGCGAGACTGGCCACAGGCAGTGGGGGGCTGCTGGGGACTGCCTGCAATTCCAAACAACAAAGCAGGAGAGCTTTGGGCAGGGGGTGACAATGGCAATTGCACCTCTTCTGATGCAGAGATCAGACACCAGCTGGCCAGGTATTAACACTGTTTTAAGCAGCCATGGAACTTTGAAGTGTTTTTCTGAGCTCTGAGTGTATTTTCTTGAAGGCCAAAATACACTTTGAGTGCTGGGCTGTCACTGCAGCAAAGGATGGGTGGCTGTCTCAGAACAGAAGGCAGATATGTATTTTTGTTGAGATTTAGTCGCTGAACTGGTGAAGCATCGAGCAATTGCCATAAAGCTTTTCTCTGAGTAATACTCTTGTCCTTCTAGATTTGGGTGGCTATCTGACACACTCTGTTGGCCGAAGATCAAAGGGTAGAGGGAGCCTGTGTGTCTGGCTGCAGTTTCCTTCCACCCTCTGGCAAAACAAAGCCAAGGCAAACGTGACATCCCCCTGTGAGCTGGGCCTGGGGGTGGTTTGGGGGCTGCAGACAGGAGGGCTGGGGGAGCTGGGCTGTGCTGCCCTGGCTGGTGGGGCTATGCTGGGTATAGTAGGATTATCCTAGTAAATATCTGTATTGTGTAAGTGGCTGTGCCCCAATCCCAGTTGTCTAGTTGTTCTAGATGGGCTACAGCTCTGAAGGCCTTAATTGGGCAGCAGCTGTGGCTCCTGAAGGCAACTAGGATAAAGGGGGTGGGCTTTCTGGTCAGGGTGAGCTTTGGAGGAGCCCTGACTAAGAAGCAGCAACAAGCAGAGGAAGAAGGCTGTGCTGTGAGGAGCTGCCCATGAAAAATATCACCGAGAAGGTACAGGACTTTAGAAATATGATTGCAACAGTATGGGACTCTAGAAATATGAAATACAACAAGATAACAGCAGCTGGGTTCATTTTCCCTGGCCGCAGCGCCTGGAGAAGGAGAGCTCAGTGGGAATTGAGGTGTGTCACACTGGGTGCCACAGGGATCCTGGTGGAAAGGACGGAAAGTGTCCTGAGAATTTCCTGGGAAAGACCATAGAGCCTTTGGAAAGCTCTTCGGACATGCTGGGCTAACATGCATTGAGAGAGTTGAGGTGGAGCTGATTCCTGGGACAATGGGGTGCTACAGAGCAAAAGTGTCAGCTGAAGTCCTTCCCTTCTTGCTCATGATCCATCATCTCCCTCCTCTTGATGGGACTGGTTCTAAGCCCACAAAGGATCTGTGTTCCTCAAGTCTCAAATTCTGTTTTGCAGAGGTGTTACCAGGCTCAACACCTTCCACATTGTCATCTCTCAGTGACAGCACTGCTTTACTGAGCCTTTGCTCTGAGCTTCTCTGTCCCAGGGAAGGGCAGCCCAGGCAGAGGGATGCTGTGGATTTTGGGAGCTGTGAGTGCACCCCAGGAGCCATGTCCTCATGCCCTTCAGAAGGTAGGCAGCCCAAAACTTCACTCCAAGGTCTTTCCTGGCCAGGAGTTTCTCTGCCCCTTCAGGGCTGATGTCCCTGTGGTGGCCTCACTCATGAGAACAGGACCTCTGGAGGGGTGGGAAGAATGGGCCAGGAGGGACAGGGACAGAGATAGGGCACTCCTTTCCACGTTCCTTTTCCTTCCACTGATCCCCTGGCACCATCCTGCACTGCATCTCACCTCTGCTTTTGTAGTGAACTACAGAATCTGGGGGGAGAAGCACTTGTTTTGTACCTCAAAGGGAGAACAGCACTTGGAGCTACCTCCAAGGCTTAATCCAAAATGTACCAATCTGCCCTGAGACTTTTCCAGCCTGCACCGGAACGTTGCTGCAAAGAACCCCATCCCCTTCAGGGTGCAGAGAAAGCTGTGCATCCTCCTGCAAGAGAGGGATGGCAAATGGGAGCCATTAGTGGTGCCCCAGCCCCACTGCCAGCTCAGCTCTGAGCACTGAGGTGCAGCCCCCTCAAAGTTGTGCCAAGGGTTTGCTGTGAATGGTCCATCTGGGTTCTCTGGCAATGGGATGGACAGAGGCTGAGCCCACCCACAAGCTCCTGCCTCCTGCTCTCCCCACCACACTTCACAGGGTTCCAGTGAGAAGTCAGGTCTGGGGCCATGATGAGGGTGCTTGATTTGCACCAAAGTCCCAACACCCACATGTGAGGCCTGGCCCTGGGACTTCAACAAGATGTCTTTGGGATGAGCCCCTTGGCCTGGTGGGGGAAGCTGTTCTCTTTCCACAGACTTCAAAGTGTGCTTGGTAAATCTAATTTGGCCCAAATTTACTCCCAGAGATGCTCTCTTCAGAAAAGCCTGTTTGCTTTCCTCCTGGCAATGACCCAGCCACGTGAGGCTCTGGTTGCACAGAATTGCAAGTGCAGTGTATTAAATTATTGCTGCTCCTTCAACTGACATGCAGAATGGACGTTACAACTGATCTGGTTTTCCATGGAAAAATTTATTGCATTTAAGTGTATCTAATTGAGTGAATTTTGTTTGCACGCAGGGACTGCTTGTCCTATTGCCTCTCTATCACTCTGGAATTGTGTTAACAGTGCCCAGGGTCTGTAGCCTTATAGATCCTTGTGTGTATCCCCCTTCCAGCCACATTTCTGTCATCTTTTCAGCCAACCTCCTCCAGGCTATGCCTACCAAGGAAAAAAACCCTCCAGCTCTCAGGCCTTAGTGCAGGCACTGAAAACCCAGGTTTTTGCCTCTTATTCCAGGCAGGCACTAGCTGGTTGATTGCTTTCTGCATAGAGCAGTCTCTTCTCCCAATTACTGCGACTGTTGGAGCTTTAAAGTTGATGATTATGTGTTGTTGGAATACAAATTGATCATTAGAAACATTAATAATGGCTGCTTGACTTTATAATTAGCCACGTATCTGTATTGCATTCAGGAGCTATTAGTCTTCAATGAGCACATTCCAAATAATCCATTTATATTTAAATAAATTGACACACAATAGCTATCTTAATCAATCTAAATACAATTCCTATTTAGGAGCCTCTGTTTTGCCACTTTTATTTTTTTCTCAGGGTAGCAGCAGCTGGGTTTGGTGGGATTTGGAGCTCCAGGAGGGCTGAACTGGAGAACAGGCTGTGGTTTGCCCTCCTGCAACCTCCCAGTCCATCAGGTAAAGGCAAATTCAGATCATGATAGTGGAATGGGACTTGGATCTTCCAAGGGGTTTGGATCTTCCATCACTTGTGTGAATTATTGGATGTATCCAGCAGTGTCATGGTTTCACCCCAGCCAGCAGCCAAGCAGGAGAAGGGAGAGAATTGGAAGGTTAAAAGTCAAGAAACTCGTGGGTTGAGATAGAGACAGTTTAATGTGGAGAGCAAAACCCAACAGAGGCAAAGAAAAACAAAGAATTAATTCACTGCTTCCCCTGGGCAAGCAGGTGTTCCACCATTTCCAGGAGAGCCCCAGCACATGTAGCAGTGACTTGGGAAGATAAATTCCATCACTCCAGACATATCTCCTCCCTTCCTCCTCCTTCCCCCAGATTTACACATGAGCCAATGTCCCATGGCATGGAATATCCCTCTGTTCACCGTGGGTCACCTGTCCTGGCTGTGCCTCCTCCCAGGGAACCCACCTTCCTCACCAGTGGGCAGTACAAAACACAGAAAAGGCCTTGGCTCTGTGTAAGTCCTGCTCAGCAACAAAAATATCTCTGTATTGCCAACCCTGTGTTGTCCAAAACAGTGCCCTGCACCAGCCACTGTGAAGAAAATCAACTCTACTCCAGCTGAAACCAGCACAAACTATAGGTTTCCTTGGATCTGGGATCATTAAAAATTAACTTCCATTTTTCCATCCACAAATTTTTTAAACATTTAAAAAAAATGTTTATTTAAAAATAGCTTGATTCAAGTTTGTTGATCACTTTATAAATTTGATAAGGTAAAGACTCTCTGGCTTATTGTTACACCTGAACAAATTCCAGGTAAAAGGCATCTGAGGGAGGCCACAGCAGTCACCAATGATGTGCAGATGAGATGATGGCATACAGCTGGGAACTTCAAGCTGAGTTAGCACTGAAAATTTGGATCCTGCCAGACAGCTGAGTTTTGTGATTCAATCTTCCACCCATGATGTGAAGGTTTTAATTTTCTGCACCCTGAATCATCTAATTTACCTGTTTGGTGCAAATATTTGAATATGGCTGAGCAAGGGACCGCATATCATGCCTGCTAAAAATCACTCACCAGATTTTATTGGGAGGTGGAATTGCATTTTTATGCCTTTTTGGACAGTCAGCATAAATTTTTCTTTGCTCATTGGTGAGGGTATTTAAGACTGTGTTGTTTTGGGGATGATAGGACCATTCTTCAGCTGGTGGACACTCCCTGTGATTTTGCTTAAACCAGATTAGCACTCAGAGAGTGAGGATCACATTTTTTTCTTTTGGGAAGTTGTTTGCTTTCACTTGCAAAAAAAAGAGGAGTCTTCGAGTCAAACCCTGAGGAAATTATCCCTCCCTAGAGGACCAGAGGAGGTGTGAATACCTGAGCAGACTGTTACACCCCACAGGGAGTCCCTGAAGGTGATGAAAACAGTTTTCCACTGTTTTGCAGTATGCCTTCATCCCCGTGCAGCTCCTATGGAAACAACCACACAAAACCCCCACGTGTTACTGCAGGCTGATCTTATTTCTCTGTGCTGTGAGAATAGGCAAATAAAATAATAACAGGGGAAAAAATAAAGGAAAAAAAAAAACAAAAAAACCCAGCCTATGATGCCAATGGAGATTCTTAAGCCCTACAGTGCCCGGGGTGGTCAGAGTGTGTTGCACATCGTGTGGGGTGTCTGTCACTGTCCCCAGCCCTGAGCACTCACAGCAAGGCAGCTAAAGCAAAGAGGAATGGATGGGGGTGTCCACATGGGTATGGCTGGTAGGTCACCCCCAGGTGAGACCTGGGTTAGCTGGGATGGTGGCAGAGCTGGGGGACGTTGCTGATTGCAGGTGTTTGGCTGCAGAGGTTTGCGTGGCTGTGGTGTCCTGGCCAGCATCTCCTGTTCAGAGATGCGCCATCAGATGGACAGAGCTCTGTCCTTCCCAAAATGAGGAGTGGCCTTGCTGGGCAAGGCTCCTGCCAGGAAGGAGCTGAAATCCTGCCAGAGCTCAGCTGGGACGAGCAGAGAGCCCGCGTGGGGCTCTGCTAATGGGGAGCTCTCAGGGCCTGCTGAACAAAGGGACTTGTCCTGTAACAGTACAGTAGGCAAGGAGAGCTTTTGTTTGTTTGACTGTGTTTCGTCCAGGTCTGATGGGGTTTTTTCCACTTTGAAAATTCTTTTATTCTCTTTTGTGTTTCCACAGAGCAGCCTCAGCGTTTCAGGGCTCCTGGGGTGGTTTTGTGCTCGCAGTGGAGAGGGCTCCAGAGCATGGCTGCAATGGGTTCACACCACAGGCCAGAAAACTTCCCCTGGCCCCATCCAGTGAACTTTAAACCTCCCATAGCCCAGATAACACCTAAAATCACTGCAAGATTCCACAGTAGGAGAGCAGGAAGGACGAAGTGCAGAAACAGTTTGGTTCAGCTTTACAGGTAGAGAGAATTCATTAGGTGAGAATGGCCATGTGGAAAACCCCCAGAGGCTCTGCCAAATTTAACCTGGGCATGAGAGTGGCCTAGGAATAATACATGTTTTATACAAGCTCCCATTGTTAGCTTTTCCCAGAAAGATTCTTTATCTGGTGGGGTTTTGTTCAGCTGAAGCTCTTTGATGCTGCCTTTCATTTTCCCCAGTAATTCTTCCTTTCCAATGGCCCGTTGTTGTCCATCCTTATTACCTGAAGTCATTTGGATGACATCCATTTTCACTTCTTCACAAAAATCCCACTATCTTTGCTAAAGGCTGCATCACATCCTATTTAAAATCAACAGAATGATTTCAAAGAGCCCCAAACTGGACCTGAAATTGTTACCTCCTTTCAGGTTTCTCAATATGATATTTGCCTCCTAGCAACCACCATGCACTGGCAGGGGTGCGGCAATATTCAGCTCTCAGCTGAGCGCCACAACTGGCATCCCAGGGCACCCTGCAGAGCCTTACAAAGCCCTCAGTAGTGTCAACTCACTCCCCTTGCTGTAAGCATCATTTACACACAGGGTTATGCAGCAGTCTGAAAAGCAGAGGGAAGTTCTGCCCTGCAGAGGCCGTGGAAGGAGGGTGGGGAGTGCTGCCGGCTTGATTTATCCTCCAGGTGTGACAGAAGCACCCAGAGGATGTTTGGGGACCTCCTGTGCTTTCGCTGCCTGGAGTATCCCAAGATCTAACCCTGTGAATCATCTCATCCCAGGCGCACTTTTGCAGTCCTCCTCTTTGACAGCTAATTTGGTGCCTTTTTCTTTCTTTAATTACAGCAATTTATCACATTCCCTCCCAGCTCATCCTCTCTAATATACCATCGTGATGGTGAATGTCACTTGCTCAGGAAGGACAAGGTGAAGTTTGCCTGCTGGGAGCAGTGATTTTCCCTTATAGGCTAAGAAAATGTTCTCAGCTAAGCTAAGTCTTCGTCTCTTTTTGGCTTCCTTATGCTTCTTTTCCTCCTGTTTTTGCACATCCATTCCATAAATTCAGTTTTTCTGATTAGCCCAGTTGAATCAATTGTGGATCTGTTTGGGGAAGCTCAAGATCCTTTTTTTACCTTCAACTCTTTAGGAAGAAATTCTGAGTTATTCCAGTGGGGCTGGAGAACCAGCCATGTCCATGCAGCTCCATCAGCAGGACATTCCAAGGGCTTCTGTGGCTCAGAACAGCCTGACTTCCTCAGCTCTTTCTTAATAAAGAGTAACAGACATCTCAAAGGGTTTGGATGAATAACCTCCCTTCTGGTGTATCCTATTTGAAAGTTGCCAGTGTCTCCTCCACCTTTGTTAGTCACTAATTTAAGATCTAAAGGACTTTTTTCTCTTGGTATTGGTGAGCTGATATGAGGCTGTTTGGTTGTGATGTTTCATGAGAATCTCAGCTTTCATTAAGGGATAGGAAAGGAGTAAATATTTAGTGCACTAACAGACTCCAAAAAGAAAGCTGAACATGCAAAGCTGCAGGGCCGAAATTTAGAAGGCAATTTAAGAGTCTGCCACCTTCAAAACTTTCATTTAGTAATTATTTTTAGATGTCATGATGTTTTTAATGAACTGAATTTTTAGATCCTGGAGCAATTCAGCTGGGAGGAATTATATTTTAAAGCTGCAGCACACCTTTGGAGTCTTCCCTGGTTTAGCTGAGAGGAATGAGGATGCACAAGGGATCTGTGTGTGCCTGTGGGGTTTTGTGCATATAAACTTATTATCCCATCCATTTTACTTTAATTGTATCTGTCTTGCTAACTGGACAGTTTGCAAGAAGCACATCAATAATCCAAGAAGATAAAAAGTTTAAGAGCAATGGCATAAATATATTGTGCATTTTACTGGTTCAACAGTCATAATATCTGGATCATATAAAAATAGCTATTTAACAACAACTGTTTCTCCCACAGCAATTAAGAACCTAAGAAAGTTGAAAGATGATGAGCATCATATAATTGGTTTCTGCAGAGCCTAATGAGACTCTATTTTCTCAGTGAAGAGACTATTCTCTTTCTTGAGAATAGAAAAAATAACCGATGATAAATATTTATAAGTGACTCTTATCTTTCTCCTGTCATGAAGTTTTCATCAACAAACTACATTAAAAAAAACAAAAGAAAGAAAGAAAGATGCTCCCATTAGAAATGTAGTTCATTTACTGCTGTTTAGTATTTGTTCTGCAGTGGTGCCCAGAGACCATGGGGGGTTCTGGGCTCCAGGCATGACCTCCCCACAGGGTGTCCCCATGACACCATTATGGTTTTGGGGAGGATTTGGGAAACTGGAACCATCCTAAATAATGAACCCTCCATTCTCTGCCTTATGTTGTTTCTGCAACTCCACTTAGGTTCCTTGTATGGATTTGGGGGATGCATTTTCTGTAGTAATTCCAGGCACTCCTGGGGGTACCCATGGAGAGCCATTCTGGCCATGGTGTGAGCTGTGCATGGGCAGTCTGAGCCCCTTTTCCAACATGGATTGTTCAATGTACTCTTGTAAGATCTCTTGGCCAGCTTAGTTGACATGTACTACAATAATGGTGTGGCTGCAAGTAAAATAACGTGAAGATATATATTGATGTTTCAATTACCTTTTAAATTGTAGTTGCTGAGATCCCTGTGCCTGACCTGGGTGTTAAAGCACGGATGGTACCTGGCTCTGTGAACACATTGTTTTGTCAATGCATATAACAGCTTATATTTCCATCCTTGAGTAATCACCTCTGCTTTAAAGAGTGACCCTAAATTGTATTTACTCAATAAATTCATGCTCGGTTCTTGCAGGGAACAAAAAAATTTCTTCAAGGAATCTAAGTGCAATTTTCTCTGCTCTTCTTCCATGATCTCCATCATAAATAAGTAGCTATGAGTGCTCATGGGACAGTGCAAGAGCTTTTTGCAAGCAGCTGCTTTTACAGCTATTTTATGGCTAGCGTGTTGAGGAACTAACAGTTAGAAATTAAACCAATGGTGGTTATAAATACATCTCTTTATGTGGCTATGTCTTCATTTTTTTTTTCCAAGAACGAGATAATGGCAGAACACAGATTCCTGAAGAGCCTCTTTTTGAAGGCAAAGGTGACCTCTTTTTAGCTGCTGTGACTGCAAGGCAAGCTTCCTTATTTAAGGGGAGAAAATTCTTTCTTGTCACCAGGGAGAATTTTGAATGCACAAGAAGTGTCTCATGCAGTACTCTTCGCTGAGGAAAGAGTGCACTCTTTCCTGAGGCATTTGCCTACATAGGATTTTCTCTAAAAAAAAAAAAAGGGGTGAACATCATGTGCCAGATGCCTTCTTAAACATACTTGCTAGTCAAGATCATGTTAATTCTTCTGGGTTCAAAACAACTTCATTTACTGGATCAGGGATTAATATTTAATAGATATACAATAAAAGGTTCAGGTCTTAAGAGGAGAGGATGGTTTTATTTTTTTTTACTGGTATTCTGAATGGAAATTTTATTCTCTTCTTAGAGGAAATAAAATGAAATAAGGCATCATGACCTGTACATCTGCTGAAACCAGGGACATGGGAGAACAGGGAATGAATGGTTTAACCTTCTCCAACTCTGTTGTTATGGTGAGAATAGCAAATGCAATTCTGGCTCCCACATCTCAGAAAAGAGGTTGCAAAACTTGGAAAGGACACTGCAAGGAGCCATAGTAAAGGGCAGGAAAGTGTGTCTTATGGTGTGAGATTTTACAGAGCTCATTCTGTTTGCCTAATCAGAAAGATTGTGGCCTTCATTTGATTACAGGGCTTACATATGTTAATGAGGAATAAATATTCTAAAAGTAGTCTTCCAGCTATGCCTATAGGTATAGCAAGATCCAATGTCTGACAGTTAAATTAAGAAGTATTTATGCTTTAAATAGCACACACAATTTCACTGATGGCAGGGTTAGCCACCAAGAAGAGAGGAGGAAAGTCAGAAGAGGTAGCAGCAATTTGTTTTGATGCCAAAAACCATGATAATGTGTGTCTAGAAAGAATTAAAAGGGATTTTTGCAGCCAGTGGAGAAGCCAGACATGAGTGTCCTTGCACCATGCAGCTCTGATCACTCAGCTGAGCCATGTCTGTCTGTGCCCAGTGTCTGTATCCAGGTGTCCATTCCTGTGTCCAAGTGTCCATGTCCAGGTGTCTGTGCCTGGTGTCCATTCCTGTGTCCATGGCCATGTGGAGCTGTCTGTGCCTGTGTCCGGGTGTCCATTGCCAGGTCCGGGTGTCCATTCCAATGTCCAGGTGTCTGTGTCCAGGTGTCCATTTCTATGTCCAGGTGTCCGTGCCTGTGTCTAGTTGTCCATTCTTGTGTCCAGGTGTCTGTACCTGTGTCCAGATGTGATTGTCCAGATGTCTGTTCCTGTGCCCAAGTGTCCGTTCCTGTGCCTGGGTGTCTGTTCCCATGTCCAGTGTCCGTTCCTGTGTCCAGGTGTCCATTCCTGTATCAGGGTGTCCATGCTTGTGTCCAAGTGTCCGTGTCCAGGTGTCCATTGCCATGTCTGGGTGTCTGTGTCCAGGTGTCCATTCCCATGTCCAGGTGTCTGTGCCTGTGTCTAGTTGTCCATGTCTGGGTGTCCATTCTTGTGTCCAGGTGTCTGTTCCTGTGTCCAGATGTGATTGTCCGGGTGTCGGTTCCCGTGCCCAGGTGTCCATTCCCAGTCCGTGTGTCCGTCCGGTCCGGCAGAGCTACAGCAGAGGGTGCTGTGCTCCCGCTCCCGGTGCGCATCCCGGTCCGGCTGCTGGGGGCTCCCAGGGCTGGGAATCCAATCCCTGCGCGAATCCGGGGCCTCGGAGCTGTCGCTGCCCGGTCTCTTGGCCGGGAAACTGGAGCAGCGCCGTGTGTGCGATTCCCACCGAGGGTGGCTATGTAAATACCGCTCTCACGGCAGCTCTCTAACAGAATTAACTCGGCTGGGAGGCACAAGCGACGCTCCTCTAATTTGTCCTCCACGGCCCTTTCCCCACCACAATGTTGGGGAAAAGACCTTCTTTTATCAAAGCTCTGACAGGACTTTAAATCAAAATAATTAATTCTAGAATAATGTCTCATCTTTGCTTCTAGTTTCCTTCTCTGTCTTTCTCTCTCTCTAATTTTTTTTTTTTTAAGTTTTCTCACTGAAGAAAAAGGACAAAGGGCAGTCAGGAACATGGAAAAAATGCACTGCCCATTTCCCAGTTTTGTTTTTTAAAAGTTTCAAAATCTCTGAAACAGTGCTTATGAAAATTTCCTATTTCAAAATCAGGGCATTACTGGGGCCTGGGAGAGAAGCCCTCCAGCCCAACCCAGCCATTTCCCATATAATTTTAAAGGACTGGTAGCATTCAAGCTGAGGGTGGAACAGCACCTCCTTCCTGAAGACTTGGGTGGCATGGCAGAGGAGCACGTGGGAAGCAAATCACTTATTTTATTTTGCTAATTTTCTCTCCCAGAGACCCACCCTGCAACGTGGGTTTGGGGATGGAGGAAGGAGAAGGGATCCTTGTCCCAGATGCTGCAGAAAACACAATGGTTTGGGAGGGGAGAAAGCCACGGCTGGGCTTTGGGGGTGCTCTCTGGTGGCACGAGGCTGCCACGTGGAGAGGCCAAAGCCCTAGGGCAGCAGTGCCATGAACGTGCTCCGCGGCATTTGAAGTGTGGAATGCTGTCAGCTGTGGTTTGTTACTCATGCTGGGTTCCTTGCCCCTCCAAATCTTCAAGGAGAGGCTTGGTATTTGCTCTCTGACAATTTATTTACCAGAGGACTGTTCTTAAGATATTGTGGTTTATGTTCAAAATATTGTTTATGGATAAAATAGCGCTGAGGCTGGGTTGGGTCCTGAGCTGACCTCTGCCCAGCCTGCAGATCCTTCAGCTTCTCATTTATGTGTTTCACAGTGTGAGGGATGCTGCTGCCCCTCTCCCATCCACACAAAGCTGCCTTCCCAGTACACATACCTAATTTGTAGCTAATACTCTCATTGTGGCTACTTCAATAACAGTACAGATTTTTTTTCTAAATGAAATACACATGTGGCTCCCAAGCCAGCATTTTTCTGTTTCAAATTAAGCATATTTTTTTTTCTCAAGAATGCCACATCATACATAATTTTCTATATTTTTTTCTATTGATTTCCTTCTTAGCCTTCATCAAAACTGTGCTGGAGCAATCGAGGAGCAGATTGGGACCTACCTTGCAGAGAAGAAAAGGGGATGAGGAATCTGCTTAACACCATTACATTGACCTTCTGCTTTGTGAGTAATACCCCTGGGTCAGAGGAATAGTTTTATTGAAGAATGATGCTCCCAAGGGTGGGAGTTCTGGCTGTTTTCTCCCTTGCTAAGGCTCCTAGAAAGTCTATCTCACCTATGGGACACAGAGCTTCTTGTGGTGCCATTTCCTTCCAGGCCAAGCTGGAAATTTGCAAAATGCCTGTGACATTCTTGCAAGACCACAAGCAATGAGCACAAAAAGGACAAGGCTGAATCTCAAATGGGAACAAAGCTATAACTCAACCAGCTGGAGTTGAAAAAAGGTCACTGGCTCAACTCTAGAAAGACTTGCATGTTTTGATGTTTGTGGAATATCCTCAGGTTCCTTAGCAGGACGCACTGCTGGGACAAGATCATGCCAGAGCAAGTTTATGACGCTGAGGCATCTCCTGGGTTTGACTGCAGCAGAAATACCTTGTGGTTTCTCTACATCTGCGTGAAATTAGTAAGTCCTGGAACACATGAAAATTAGTAATAAAAATAAAAGCTTTCCTTCCACCCCCAGTCACCTCCTCCCACTGGCACAATTTAAAGATTTAGAATCAGTTTGTTTCGTGGCCAGAGATTGAAGTTACGATTGTAATGTTTCCACTTAGGACAAGGAAATTGAAGCAGAGCAATTAATCAATAGCAATATGGGAAAGTAAAGACTGAGATAGTCACTTAGAGCTTGCATGCTTAGCTGCATAAGGGGAATTTTAGAAAACTTGTGTCTTTTACTGCCCTTTTAAGTTTTATATTACCAACTTTCAAGTACAGAGAGAAGTCATGCTTTGTGCTGCCCTACTTCACCCAACATTATAAACCCATTCATTTGCAGGGAGCGGATATTTAATTATGAATAATCCCAGAGTGTTTCACTGAGTGTTGTACAAACTGTGCACTCAGGCCCGTTTCATACAGTCATGAAATGCCATCATCCCTCAGGTGAAACAAAGCAACTCTTGAGCAGCACAAAGCAAAGCTGCACAGCAATTTGGGGAAGGAAGTGAGCAATAATGGATTCATTTGAAACTGCAGGGGGATTTTAACTATGCAGAATGCAATTACCAGAGCTGGAGTTTATCCAGGACACTGGGGTTAGGACCCTATCTATTACAAAAGATGCCACAGAACTTCCAGCATCCTTCCCCTCATTTCCTATGTGTTTTACTCTCTGGGCTTCTAAGTACACACTGAGGCCAGTCCTGTTTGGATTGTGAAAAATGATGGGACCTCAGGGCAAGGTGCAGAGGAACAATTAGTATTTCTTACTGACCAGAGCTTTCTCTTTGCACATAATGCAAAGGGCTTTGTACTGGAGAGAGAAATGAAAAGCTTTTGGGTGTGTGTCTCGATCCAGAGCCACCTAACCAGGGCAGCTGTTGGTCTGTGGTGTGAGCCAAGGGCTGCTGAAAGGGCAGGGTGGCTTTGCAGCCTAATTTGGTCCTCAACACCTTAAGACAAAAATGGACCTTTTCCTGACTAACATAAGTTAGGCTGAATTCACTTAAATATCTAAGTACTTCTTAATTGGGATTGGAAATCCCATATTTCCATGAGGGCAATAAAACAAGGGTAGTAACATCCTGGTGAGGAGGACAGAGCAGCAGCACAGCACAGAAAAAGGACTTAAACCTCATCTATGTGGTGCCTGTTAGGAGCTTTCCTGGACTGTTTTGGTTTTGGGGAGCTGCCTGACCTGCTGAGCCCAGCTCCCTTCAGACCCTCTGCCACCTCTCTACTGTGAACACACAATCCCTTGAGAAATAACCAGACACTTTTCTCTTGGAGGATTTACTCCCCAGAGTAAAATCAGCTTCTACAAACAGGTTTATAAAGAGAAGAGGAGCAGGGAGGAGCAGAGCAGTAAAGCCTGGCCTAGGCAGGGGTTGAGGGGCAGAGATGTGGCTGCTCCACAGGGTCCCAGGGCTGTCCCTGCCTCCCCTCTCACACAGGCAAACAGGCAGCATCAGGCCTGCATGGCAGGAGGAGTGGAAATATTTGTTCAAATATGTATAAATGTATTTTTAACTCCCACAAAAATACCAGTTGTGAAACTCCAGGAGCAGCACTTTTTATATTGGCACGAAAGCTAGAGTGTATCTGGAAAACTTTCAGCTGATTTGTGAGGTGCAAAAGTCAGTATTCAACACTTGTATTTCTGGATATTTAAACTGATTGCATTAAAAGTCAGTAAGGCCTGTGTCTTTTTGCCTAGAGATCCAGGTATTAGATGTGCTCTGTGCTGGAAACACCTGTCTTACCTCCCCTCCATTTACTGCTGAGAGTGTTTTGCTCTTATTTTAATGTATGTAGCTCAATACCCACAACAACTGTTGTTCTCACGTGGCTGTTGAAAACAGACAAGTAAATAAAACAAGTAATCATCCCAGAAAATGCGTAACAATCCCCTTGCACACTCACAGGTGCTGGTGGAAAAATTACCAATTACCAGTGAAGCCCCAATAAATAATGCTTCAGTCTTGTAACTGCAAATCTTTCTAATAGAACCTGGTTATTTCATGCCTTGCATCATAAATCAGTGCCCCCGATGAGTGCGCTCTGAATGGCTGGACAAAAATAATTAATCAAGATTAAATCAAAAGCAGCATGATGCATGCAAAGGCAGTCTTAGCCAGGATGCATTCCTAGGAATAAAATCACTCAGAAATGGCTTATAAATCTGGAGCATGGCTGAGCTGAATGTGAGGAAATGTGACTGGTATGGATTTTCAGGTTTTATGCTGCGTAGATATTGCATGTGATTAACTTTGCTGCTGCTGAACAGCATCAGATTTCAGGCCATGTGTACCTTGTACCTCTACCAAAGACCATAGGTGACCATGGTGGGCTGGAGAACCACTCTCATACCCCTCCTGGAATCAGAAACATAGAATGTTCTGAGCTGGAAGGGACCCATCGGGATCCTCAAGTCCAGCTCCTGGCCTACAGCAGTGTCTGACTGGTACAGGAGGGCCACAAACAACAGAAAAAACCTCATGAGATCAGACATTACTGATGCTTTTACTGAGTAGATGAAGGTCATGCAAAAATCTAGAAAAATAAACCTTGCTGGGGTAATTTTACGTCATTATCTGTTCCTGTCACTTGTGGTGTCTGAGCTTGGTGTTGTGTATATTCTCAGGCAGATCTGAAGTGACTGTTCTGATAGCTGCAGTGCTGACAATTGGCCCAATCATTCAGGCTGTATCCAATTTTCCTCTTGTATTTATTGACCATTCATGAATCAGGACTTATTCCTCAGAGAGACTGAGCTAAAGCTGCATCTCTGATAAAACCAGGAGTAATACTCAGAAATACAAGAATACCAACAGGAAAATGAAACAGGCATGAGAGAGGGTCTAAGTACCTAATGCTAAATAATGCCCTGTTTCAAATTCATCCTTAATAGCCTCTCTTAAACCTAAAACTCTAATATATTTTTAACGTGTAACATTCCTGTCTGGAATATTTTCTTTCTCATTTCTCCAGCTCTTCTCCAGGGGAGCAAAGATTTACATAACATTAGGTCAAAAGCCAGCTGAGGATATACTACATGGAAATTTTGTAAAAGACAATAATCTCCTGTCTGTGAAGGGGAACCAGGCTCTGAGCAGCTTTACAAAGGCACCAAAAGCCAGGCAATACCCAGAGGTTCTGCTTGATACCAACAGTGCCTGGCAGGAAATGTGAAGGCGCTGAATAGTTAATAGAGCCATCACTGTGCTACATAAAGCAGACAGTGCCAGGGCAATATAAAACCTCCCCAGAAGAATGATAAGGTGCTTACTGAAAAGTGATTATGATTTATAAGCTTATAGAGAGGGCAGGGCTGGCGCTAAATGTCCCAACATGGTTGAGTCACTATTAATGTAGTAGCTGCACACCTACTACTCACTAACAGGGCACACCTTGTTATCCACAATTCCCATCTCTCAGCATAGATAAAAGTTTCTATTTGGGATAATTTTTAACTTTTAAACATTGAATCAGATACTTTTTTTTGGAACTCCACCTTTCAGCAAAAGAACAATAACTTTAAAATTTTTAATAGCCTTCATCATTCAGCAATCATGCCAAAAAGATTAATAGTAACAGCCATATTTTATTATTTTTATAGCAGGTTGTAGAGGAAATGCTTTTCTGTTTCCGTGTCAAGTGAAGGTCACTCTGACCACCACTTGTTCTAGGGCAACTTCTGTGCAACTGGTTCTATAGTCCAAGTTTAGAAAACATCATTACTGAAGAAGGGAAAAAAAAAAAAACCTAAAAATTCAATGCACAAAAAAAAATCTGCAGTGTCCAAACAAAATCAATAGCACAGTATGAAAAATAGCGTGGGAAGTAAAACAGCTGATGTGCTGGCTGTTTGAGAAATGCTTCATTCTGACCAGAAATTCAGCTTAAAAAAATTACAAGTTTTGTACCTGGTGTGCAATATATATAGGGTTAGGGTTGTGTTCATATTTTAAATGAACTCCAACCTGACCAAAAAGGTCAGGGAATATAGCCCGGCCTAGCGTAATGTACCCAGGCCTAGCGTAATATGGCCGGGCCTAGCATAAAATAGCCCAGCCTAGCGTAATATGGCCGGGCCTAGTGTAATATAGGCTGGCCTAGCATAATATGGCCGGGCCTAGCATAATATACCAGGGCCTAGAGTAATATTGTCTGGCATAGCGTAATATGGCCGCGCCTGGCGTAATATGGCCGGGCCTAGCGTAATGTACAGGGGCCTAGCGTAATATGGCCGGGCCTAGTGTAATATACAGGGGCCTAGCGTAATATGGCCCGGCCTAGCGTAATATACCCGGGAGCCTCATTTCTGGGCCTCACTTTTCGGCAGTTGCTCATTCTAACTATCTGTGAAAGCATTTGGCTTGGATAAACTTATTTAGGTGGGACAAGACTCCTAGTATCATAGAGTCCAACCATTAACCCAGCACTGCCAAGCCACCCCTAAACCATATCCCCTGGTGCCACATTTACATATATTTTAAGTCCCTACAGGTATGGTGACTCCATCACTTCCCTGGGCAGACTTCTGTGTTTTTTGTCTTAGTTTGCTCTGAAAACATGTGGTTTTGCAGCCTGAGTGAGCCTGGCTCCTCAGCTGAAGACAAGCTGCTTAATTCCTCTCCCAAAGCCATCAGGTGCTGATAAGAAAAGTGGCCACAGGTGATTCTCCTGAGTGCCCAATGAGCACCTGCTCTGCCCAGCCTGATCAATAGCCTTTAAATAGACCAAGAAAGAGGGAAGGTGGGTGTGATTCCCTCCCTCTGAGGGAGTTGGGGTTGAGTGAGAATGTGTGTAGCACTGCCAGCATCGTCTTCTCAGCAGGATGGTGAGTGGAGGCTGCTGCTTGTGCAGCCCTTCCTTTGTACCTGATCAGCTTGGATTGTGTGGAGCTTAGTCTGGGATTAAACCAGGGGAGTTTGGGGTTCTCAGCTTTGGGTTGTGTTCCAAAAACCATGCCTTCCCTTATCAAGTATGGTTTGTCTCTCCTGCTAACTTGCATTGTTATAATGGACCCTGCTGGATCATGGGCAATATAAAAACAATGTGGGTGTGCAAGAATAGAAATGTTCCTTAAAATATATTGGCATGAAGTGAGGATTGGAAGTGGATAGCAATTGTCTCTTTATGTGCAAGAGTTTTCCCCACCCAGAATCAGAATCCTGCCTTTTTCAAAAATAAAGGCTCTCTTCTATCCAAAACACTTCAGAGTTATTTCATCTCCTGTTTAAGTCCTGCCTAATAATTTCATCTTTCATTTCCTCCTATTCTTCACTCTGGCACGTATCCCATCTATTATAAGCCTCAGATATCAGAAAGTAATTTTTTTAGGGAGAGGAAAGTAAGAGTCAGCTGGTTTGAAGTAAGGTTTTTATAGCAGCACAAGTTCTGGAATCATTGTGCAGAGACTGGTATTAAAGAAATAGCTCCATGAGAGGAAACTGGATTGAGGAGACAAAGGTTTCGGTAAGAGCTGTATTACTGTCAAAGCAAGGGTAATTGCTCCTGTTTAGGACTCTAATACAGACTTGTGTTTTGCAGGCACTGAAGAGAGATATGAAGTAGTCACTAGATAAACACTCATGGGAGCTAGCCTTTTCTGAAAATCTCCGGCTAATTACTTTGCTGAAGTAGTTGGCTGCAAAGCAGCCTTTTAAGAAAATTCAAATGTCTGTAAATATGGCTTTTGCCTCTGTGTCTGTGCACATGGAGACACAAACTGCAGAGTCCATCAGCTGGCCTAGAGTACGTGTCTCGCATCAGGGACTGGGCTCTGCTCTGGGGCTGTGCTGCTTCCACACCTTCCTTTATGTCCCTTTTGTCTTGTGAAGGTGGCTCAGACTCCCAAAAATATCAGCAAAGCCTGGGCTGGAAGTCCTGTCTGAGAGTGCTGGCTGGAGCCTTGCAGCTCTGCTAATGAGCCCATCTCATTAGCATCCCTTTTCCCTCGTACACCCATACCAGAATGCTTTACCTACCAGAATGCACAAAGGTGTGTGAGTGCTCTTTGGCCATTTGGGCAGGGCAGGTTTATGGGGCTTTCTGGACACATAATGCTGATCCTTCTGGCAAATCCATAGAGGAAGTGGGTGAAGGAACAAAAGGTACAAATATTGGAAGTTTTTTTTTTTGCACTGGTGATACACATTCCATTAAGAAACAAAATATATGGCACGTGGGGGATGGGATAGTGCATCACAAAACTGTTCAAGGAGTCCCAAATTGTAAGAGAGACTCTTCAGATTAGATTAGGAGCCGGATATCTGATTGCTGTCCTGGACTAGCAAACCTGTCTCCCTAAAGGTGCATGGGGTCAGAGAGGTCTGAAGGTTCACTGAAACTGTTACATGGCTCTAAATGGTAGTGACAAGAAGTCACTGCTAAACATGTAAAGACCCAGAAAGGTGACTGGAAGTCAGTGTTTTCCTTTAATTCTTCTGTTAGTAGTCTATTATAAAGAAGTGGCTGGTATGAGGCAGCAAAGAGCTAAAAACTACAACAAAAACTCTAGACAGATTAAACATTAAATTATTCTGACACTCATTATATTAAACAGTTAATTATTTACTAGTAGTACCAGGGAGAGCACATGAATTCTCTAGATTGGAACAAATGCAGTGATGCAGTCCAGGCTATTTTTAAGAGCAGAGCTTTGGACACAGTGTGCTGAATCTGCTGTGTCCCGTCACTGTGTGCATCATTTCAAGCTTTTATAAACAGCCATGTTTTTTCAGGAGTCAGACATTAGGCAAGCACTCGGGCAGCACCACGGAGGAGTGACATAGCAGTGTCATAAACATTCACAGAGATCCAAGCAGGGCCTTGAGATGGCTAAATGTTTGGGAAAACAGATTATCTGGGGAGGTTGGGTTGTTATGGGACTTGGAAAGCTGCACTGGCTCTGCCAGCAATGTGTAGAAAGCAAATTCTCTTGAGCTTCCAAATTCCCAGAATCCTTCTGAGGTCTATGCCATTCCAAATAGCAGCACTTTGCTGGAGAACTCTCTCAGCAAAGGGTAATGTATTTCTTCTGCTCCTTGCATGAAGGTACAAATAGCAGAGGGAAGTGCTGTGAACATCAGGAGGCAGCTGTATAAGGCAGGATGCCACTTTCTCCTCCTCTGCCCCAAGCTGGCTGTGTGGAGATGAGTGCAACTTGAAAGTGCATGGAGCTCCTCTCTCCTGCAAGGCTGCTGCATTCGAGTTGTGCATGCAGGAGTGATGGCATGAAAAGCTTGTCAGAGTTGTGGAGAGAGTGATTTTAATGTACAGAGTAGAGGTGCTGCTGCACCTCCTGTGTAACAGCAGTGCATCTCAGAATCCATTTCCTTGGAAACACTTCATTGCCAGCAGCTGCCTGTTGCTTTCCTGGTGCAGAAGGGGCTGTGGGTGTTTGGGAAGTATGGTGGTGGTTTAGGTTCCCTAGTTTTTTATCTTAAATATGAGTTCAGGAACTGACCTGCAATACAATACAAAGATGAGCTGTAAGGAACTAGTACAGCTGATGTGGGACCCTGTACACTATAGTGACGTGCATTTTGGGAATCTAATTGCTGTGGATCTTTGAAGGAGAGGAGCTGCTGTGTCCTGTAGGGAGGCAGTTCATCAAAAGAGGGAAGAGTATCTTGTGTATGAATGGGACATAACCACCCCATTACCTCTATGCAGGCTGCAAATCCTTTACAGCTGAGATGGGCTTTTGGTTGTTTGAATGGAGTGGACCCTTATCCCTATTGAATTAGAGAGACAAATTGGATATGAGTGACATCAGAAAATATGTTATCTAAGTGACCTTTAAATATTATTTGACAGCAGTGACAAATGCACTGACAAACCTTTGGGAAAAAAACCCCTAAAACGTAAGCAATAACCATATTACTTAAACACAGAAGGGAAATGCAGAACTGATGTCCAGAGTCTGTTCCCTGTGCTGTGCACCCGTACAACTGATGCAATTCCCATGGATCTCTTGGCAGTACTTGTTACATCCTATCCCAAGGGAGGTGACCCTTGCTTCACTGAGAGGGGAAAGAAAAGTCCCTTCCAGATTCAACAGCGCAGTTCCAGTCTGACCACGTCCTTTTAGTGACTTGCTGAGCTCTTACACGTTTACTTACCCAATGCCTGCGTAATGAAAATTGGCAAAGCTCTTTGGAGAGAGCCCATGACTCTGCACTTCCTGAGCAGCATCAGACTGCTGAGCAGTGCCTCCTCTTTTGACAGCTCACATCATGCTGTGACTTATTTCCGTGTGCTGGAGCAAAGAGAAATCTAAGGCAGAGAGGCCCAAATGGAGCAGGGAGAAGCTGCCACCTCTTGCCATGAAAAAGCAATCCTAAAAAATTTGTCTGGGATTAGACAGGTCACACTGTGCAGTAAGAGGAGTCATCACTGACAGCAGTTCTTTCCTATCAGTGTGAAGGAAGAGAACATGTGTCCTTGAACCTTGTGTCATCACTAGTAAGGGATTGATTGGTGAAAGTGAGGTTTATAGCTCTTGCCTTACAAAATGGAAAGGTCAAAACTATGGGGAGAGAGAGTGAGAGATTAAGATTGTTATGTCAATCTATTGGGAACACTGATGACAATGGAGTAAGGAGAAGGAAAAAAATCTGAAATTTAACTCTGCATATTAGCACAGCAGTCAGAAGTTTTAAAAAATTTCTTGGTATTTTTCCCAGACAAATGTTATGGAGAACTTTAAGTGAAACAACTAAAATATGGTGTAACTAAAATTTCTTTCATGTACTGCTCCCCAAATTGAGCACTGCACAATGTCACAGGGCCATGCCTCTATCTTCTTTCCAATGACTTTGTAAGCATACAGTAATGTGAAATACCTCTGCAAAAGTCAAAATGTGAATGCTGTGCACCCTGTCATGGTTTTGTTTATACACAAGGAAATAGGAGCTTATACTGAGAGCTTTGCTACTGCCCTCAGTCCTAAGCAGGTTTCCTTTCAGCTGACATCTCTTGATGCTGCATGATGAATCACATCAGGTCCATTGGCAGAGAAACTTTTGCAGAAGTATTTCAGATATGGAGAGGGAAATGGATAATGTGGTAGGCTCAGAGCATCTGAGGAGGCTGGCTTAGTTTTAGGAGCCACTCAAATATTTGCACCTTTTAGGGATTTAAAAAATGTGTCTTCTTCATGGTGCCATGGAGACTGTGGCAGCATTTCAGAGGGATCCAAGTGAAAAAGGAGTTCTCAGGACTGGGGTCCCTGAGGGTGTGGCCGTGGGATCTGCTGCTGCCCCAGTGCAGCTGTGGGTGCAAGGGGCTGGTTCATCACAGGGTGCTGTCACCTCAGTGTAGAAGTGCCAAATGACAAAAGGGGTCTTGCAGCCTCCAGCAAAAGGAGCGTGAGGACAGGAGAGTGATGGAGTAGTGAGGCAGAAAAGGGAAAACACAGAAGGCCCACAGGAAAAGCAAGTGAGGTATTTTCTGTTTGGATATACACCGTGGTAGCTGGCAACAGCCCTTTTGAGATTGTCACACTCAGTATTTGGATTTGTTCAGAGGTTTTGAGAGCTCTCTTGTCTTAAAATAAAGCTGTTGTTTTCTTTTTTTTTTTTTTATGAAACCCTCTATTATAAAAACAGATTTTGCTTGCCCTGCCTCTGGGATAACTGCTGATATACTAAACCTGGGACAAAGCAAAGGGCTTGCATTTCATTTAAAAAGTGCTAGATGGGAGATGAGCATAACAGACCCCAAGTTTGCTCAAAACCCAGAGCACTCAAAAATGCAGCATGTCCTCTGCTTGCCTATCCTCCCTGTTTTGATATTCATCCACAGCTCTATATTCCCTACGGGTTTCATTTTGCCAAATTTAAAAGCTTTGGCATTGCAAGACTGCCAGTGATGCAGTAGGACTCTAAAATGAATCGGTTTTTTTTGGCTGCTCTGAAAGGACCATTAAACTAAACTTGCCTCTTTCTCCATTTATAAAGCTGCTGCTTCCCTTTCTGATCTAATCTGCAATAGGTGGTTGTCATATCCTGAATACTTCTCCACCTGGATCTCTGTGGTTTCCATAAAAAGTCAGGCTTTCATACAGGAGAAATGCAATATGCACATAAATCCAGCATACCATTTTTTACAGAAGGCTGAATCTTTTATCATCAGCCCCATGAAAAAGCCCGAGTGGTTGCAGTAATGTTCCCTCAGAGATCAAGCCCCACAAGCTTTGCACTTCCTGGAATAAACACCACAGTTAAAATGTGAATATATCTCTGCAGCTGCTGCAGTGTCACTGCAGTGAAGAACAAGTAGTGTTACTGATTCAGCTGAAATGCTTCTTGCAGAGCAAGCATCAAAGCAAGGCTGTTTTATCAGTTTACATACTTTGAGCAGAGAGTTTATTTCTTGTGTAATCCTCCCTGAGGCGCTCCAGTGGCTGAGCAGAACCCTTGCAGAAACGTCTGCTTCCTGCTTTGTAAATGTAATTTCTGCTCCCTTCCCTCTGTTTTTGGGCTGACTTCTGTGAGTTCTTTGTATGTGCTGTTCCTGAATCTGAGAGAGATCTGTTTTATGAAGAAAACATGGATTTGGGGTTTTAAAGGATTCCTGGCTTTAGACAGAAATGGCTGATTTGCTTTGAGATCCGCTTCATCTCACTGTGAAAGTGAGCTGAAACACACAGGCTGGAACCAGGGGTGATTTTTTCCATGTGCAAGGATCACACCAGCACTGAAAGCTACTGTGTGCTGCTGAGCTGCAGGTCTGCAGCACTGCACTTGAGCCATCTGTTCCTCAGGCCCTGTGGCTGTGAGAGAGCCTTGGTAAAGTCCATGAGCTGTGAGCCATGTGAGATGGGCTGTTTTCTACCAGCCAGAGCTGACTTTAAATGGTGCACATTAATGCAGGGCTCCTGCAGCACCATGCCCTTGGAGAACTCTCTCCTCCTGCTTTTGTGCTCTCCTCCTGGTATTAAGATGGATGTGTTACAAAGGTAACTTAAACTTTGAACCAAAGTGAGGGCTCTAAAAAGCAGCTTATTAGTTCTATCTTTTCATTGATTTCAGCTCAGGGAATCTTCCTTGTGTGAACTTCATGGGAGATGTAAAAAACCTGTTTTAGGCTATGGGTGAGGTGGGTTCATTGCTTTCAAGGGTGATGTGCCTGTCTTGGGTGGGAAGTCCATTGCAGGTCCTGCCAAGCAGGTGTTTAGTGTGAAAGGCTTTTCCCCTGGTAATATTCAGAGGGCACTGAATGGCTGGATGTTTCTGCTGCTTAGAGCAAAACCTGGGCAGTGCAGATTGAGTCATGCTAAGAGATGAGCTTCAGCATCAAGCAGTGTCTATCTCCTGTTGTTTCCTATCCCCATGCCCTGCTTCCAAAACCAGGCTGAGGTTCTCCTTGGATGCTTTGGTTTACACACAATTAATGTAGTGGTTCCCAGGTAACAAGGTTGCTGCCTAAACTGAGAAATAATGTGAGACCTGCTATTGACTTGTTTTCCTACTTGTGTGGAAGCAGGACTTGTGTTTGATGGTTGGACTTGCTGATTTTAAAGGTCTTTTCCAACTTTAAAAATTCTAAGAAACCCAAGCCTTTGGTTGCTGTGGGACTCCAACATCAGGCCCCTCTGGCTCTGCTGGCCATGGACTCAGGAGATGGGAAGGGTGCCACTCATTGTGGCTGTCCCCTACACCTTGTCCCCTCTGTCTTTCTACCATTGGTTTTAGATAGATAAAGAATTTTTCTTCAAGGCAGATATCCCAAACAAAGCTTTTTCAGCCAGAGCCAAAAAACCTTAGCCTTTCCAGCCAGGCTAAGGTTCTTCTTGCCCCAGATTTGCTGTTGCAGTTCCATTTGCCATTCTGCCTTTGGGATGATAAATGGAAATTTATCAGTGAAATTGTAATGCCTACTTTAAATCATGCCATGTTGATTTGGTAAGCACAATGTATGTAACTCTACCCAGGACTATACTTGATGGGATACAATCTAGGAATTCAGAAACAACAATATGCTGGCTTCTTTGTTCTTACCCCTTTTTATTTAAGCAGGAGCTTTAGAAGACAATTCTTAAAATAACTATCTGTGGCTCTTTGTTACTGAGATAAAAGGGTTAGAGGAGTTGTTAGGTTTAAAAGAAGTTGTAGCATTCTTGGCTGCTGTGAGGTTCTGAAGCTGGGTTCTGCTCTAGTTCTCTCCTTTTCAGTGTGTTGCATTAGAAGTAGAGGCAGAGCAGCCAGCCACTGAGGGAGAGGGAAATCTGCTGTCACTCCGGCAAACTCTGAGAAACTCTGGGTCCTCCTACGAGCTCTTACTGTGTCCCTGAAGTTGGTTTATACTTCTAAACAGACATATCCAGCTATGTTGCAAGAAGTGAATGGTTCTTCACCCTGAACAGTCTGCAGATAAGGACTGTTTGCTACCAGAGAACCTGTTTTTCCAAGTAATGAAGTGAAACCAACTGGATTGGTGATAAGGGCTGGCTTTTCCTAGACAGGATTCATCCCAGGAGAGCGTGGTGCAAAGTAGTCAACAGTTCTAACACTGCTGCAGGAGAATAACCCTTCATCTGGGGTGCTTCCTGGCCTGTGAGTACTACAGAGATTTTTTTTGGAGCCTCTAGGAATGGCTTTTTAGATGGAATCATTAGATGTGGTGCAAGTAATTTAATGGTAAAAGTTTAGTAGCGTGTGTGCATGCTATACTCTGATTGAAAAAGGGATACGATCCTTATTATTGCACAGGGAGCTGAAATCCTTCTAAATGTGCCTTGCATATGTTTTTAAGAGTTAAATTGCAGGACTGGATTATCCCATGGAGAATACATCTCTGCTCAGAAAACAAATCGGGGTGTAATGTTACACATACTGTAGGTCTTGAGTATGTGGAGTTTGTGCCTCTCGTGACAAGCCTGTTCAGTTATGGGCAGCTTTCGGAATAAATCTCATTATGTGTGCCACCAGAGCCACATGCTTCTGTGGTTACATTCGCTGGGTTGTGCTGATATAAATTTAAGCAGGATTTGTCTGTGTAAAAAGAAAATGTGTTTGTATCTAATCAAATTCCACCTTGTTTTATACTCCTGTTCAGCTCCAGTGATTCCTGCAGAGATAGGACTAACATCAGCTTTGGCTTTGCTGCATAGTTTTGCAGAAGATTTCAGCAGAGCAAGAATCTGCCATTACTCAATGCAGAATTTCTGTCACTGGTAAAAGTTGTTATATTCATGAAGGAAAAGGCTTCAGTTAGAAGCTGGTTGTGTTTCTGTTAGTTTTATGTTTTCTGTGATGTTCAGAGCAACTCAGTTCACAGAATTAACTGTCCCCCTCTGATGGAATGTGAGTGTGAAGCTGCTGAAAGCAGCTGAAGGACCAGGATAGCTGGGAAATCTGCAGCCTATTGGCTGCACTAACAATGCTGAGAAACATCTGCTCTGCCAGTCTCTCAGTTCTGCTGGTTCCACTTCATTATTTAGAGCAGAGAACACACTTGAGTCTGGCTTTTTTCTTCCTCAGAGAGTGGATGCAGTAACATTTTTCCTGATGATTTGTACAGATAAGGCAGTGATTCCAAGTGTGTCTCATGATGCAAGAATTGCTTTTGGAGACTTTCAGATAATTAAGTGAAGAACACAAAATTGTCTTGCTATTTCATCAATCAGTGTAAAATGCTGCCTGTGATTAACATCTCCATTAAAAGTACTCTCTTGAACTGCTCAAAAAAATGTTTCAAGTGTGACATATTGGTACATTAAAAAGAAAGTACTGAGCAGTGCAATGTAGTGCCACTGTTAGTTTGCAGGTTTGATAGTTACAGTCTAGATCAGCCTGGCCATACTACTTTTTTTTTGTAAAGAAGAAAGTATGTAAAAAATAGAAAATAGTATATTTTTCTGATTTTAACAGCTTCTATATTTCTAGGCTTTGTGCAATGGAAACGAAAGCTGTTTGTCAGACTGAATAAAGAATAATGAAATGCATAAATCTGAGAGTAACATGACTTTCTATAATAATTTATTAAATATTTCCAATAAGCCATATAGAGATGCCTAACATCCATTAGAGGGAAGGAGCTCAGGGCTTTCCTTCCCTGGCTGGGCAGTAGTCTTTTTGCTTGGAATAAATATTTTGACTTTTCCATTGTGCTATTGGCTCTAGGGGTGGCTTTCTTCCCTGATGCTACTGTTGTAAAGACCACTCAGTGTGAGTCTGTAGAGTTAATTAAGGATCAAAGCTACTACAGAAGACAGGAGTCAGACAAAAGTTTATATGCTGTATATCTGAAGCACGTGCACCAAGTAGGCTCTTCAGAGAATAAAATGTGCTGAAGTGTCATCAGTCACACAACTTTGCACATCTCCCAGAATGGCACTTGGAGGTCAGACTGTATTACTCTGGGGAAGCACTGACCTGACCAGGTTACAAATGCAATCTGCTCCAAGTGAGCCATGTGACAAGAAACGCAGCCATGCCTAGAAATGACAGCATAAAAATGAAAGTTTGTACTCAGTTGTTCTGGTTTTATCTTTGAGAGAAATCAGCTGTTGATTCTTGCCAGTGTGTTCTCCTGCTCTTCTTCAAAGCAGCAGCAGTCCTGTGTTGATGTGCTCTAGTTGGAGGATGTGACTAGTCATTATTTTCTGGAGTGTGGGATGAGGAAACCCTCATGACCATTACATCTTCCCATTAAATCAAAGTACCACACTCCTGACTGACTCCTCTGGAGTCACCCATGTCCTAGGCTGGTTCTTCAACAGCTGAACAAGCTCTTCATGCTTCTCAAGCATTCATTCTGGACAAAATGCTGATAGTTTGGAAAATTTAGCACAGGATGACAAAATAAGTGGTGGGTCTAGTTGTTTTGAGCATCAGGAAAGGTTTGGTTCATCTGAAGGCCTAGTTCAGAGCCTGATGATACCAGGCTCTTATTGTTTCATAATAATGTGCTGAATCTTTGCTGAATCACAGCTGAGGAGCTATGTCACCCCTTGGATTTGTTGATCTAATCCAGCATGAGGTTTATTTTACAAAGAAAATGTGGGTGAGGCCTTGTGTAACTGGCTTGGATAATTGAGCATTAGAGGGAACATTACAAGCTGGAGTGTCCCCCCTGAGGTGTCAATGAGAGAAAACATAAGATATGACATACAAATAACCATGGCAACAGTATCATTTGAGCCTGCCAGGTGGTGCTAATAGGGCCTTGCCCCCGTGTTGCATTATCACAGCCCTGTGTGGTAGGACCAGGCCCAGGACACCTGGAGGGTGCGGAACACCTCAGTTTTGTGAACAAAAGGAAAGGTTTCATGGCATCGTTGTTCCTTCTGCATCTAAACTATGGAATGGGCCATGCCCAGAGGATCAAGGCCATTTTTCCAGCAGCAGCAGAGAGAGAGGGGGTGACTGGGTGGTTGCTTCACTCAGGGAGGTTCACCACTATCACAGGCTTGCAAGGACAGCTTATCCAAAAACAATGTATGGGAGCAAGTGCTATGAGGAAAGAAACCAATTTTAATGTCCTGGGCATTATTAGATGAGTACAAAGGACTCCATTCCTCATTTGCCTGGTCATGTTAATCAAGTGTATTATCAGGAAACCTGAGCGTCTCCTAACACATTCACTGACAAAAGGGCTCTCATTAAAACTGCAATCAATTACAGAAGTGCCATGGAAGTTGAAAATTAATTTCACTGGGAGTTGACCTTCAAATTTTCTTTGCCCAGAAGGAGAATGTATCAGAGAAGAGTAGGGTAATAAGTTTGGAGAAAAGAAACAATTCTGAATTAAGTAATTCAGGTACAGCTCTCCTCAGATACAGGACAGCTGACCAATCCAATGGGAAGAACACACAGAGGACTGAAGGTGTGCCAGCCATGAAGCCATCAGGAGAGCTGAAGAACAGGATACTTTAGAGGGTGGACACCAAATGTGCAGGGAGGTGTCTCCAGGAAGGTATGTAATTCAGGAGAAGAGCCTAGATGGGATACATTAGGGAGCCACTCAGGTTTCAGGCAAGACACCAAGAGCAGGTACTGGTGAGGTAGCTTTAGATGCCACCAGTGGAAAGATGTGGTATGAAATGTCTACCATGAGGAAGAGTTCTGCTCACCCCAGCTAAGCAACAAATCTAGTGAAATTTAATTTTACTTGCTTGGTTTCCAGGTAAATTTTTTTGTTTGAGTATGGGAAAAAGAATAGTGTTGGTTACAGGCTCTATTTTCTCCCCTGCTGGTCTTCCATGCACACATTTCCTCCTGTGTTAAGTAAATGAAGGCTTTGGAAGGCTTTTTCCTAATGTCCACAGAGTCTTTAGACTTTTCTGTATTTTTGGAGCTTGTCTTGTTCAAGGCACATCAACCTTTGCAATGTTAAGCCAATGGCTCCAGCTGAAGCAGAATTGTCCCACTGCATTGGTTCCAAACTGCAAAAGGCTAACTTCAAAGTGCTTAAAAAGGGCAAATTTATAAATAGTTGCACCTGGGAAAGGCTTACAGGGACAGAAAGGAGAAAGGCATATAAGGAAAGAGCTGTTGAAGTAAGACCTCAATTTCTCTGTTTAGAAGAAGCCAAAATTTCAAGACGTCATTAGTCTCAAATTGTTTTGGATTGGATATTTTTTCTGATTAATTTGTTCCTTGGTATCTATGTCCAGAAAAAAAAAAAGTTTAAATCTTCTGAGTGATATTAGAAAATAAACATTTCCATTTGATTTGAAGGAGTTAAACAATGTGGTCACACTTGAAGACACTATATTAAAGTGCTGACAGATGTCCAGGTCCACTTTCCTCCATAATGAAAGCCCTACTTGAATAAAACCTGAAAGGTTGTTGCCAGATCTCTTGTTTCAGCCTTCTTTCATTACATTTGAGGTTCAGGTTTTGTATAAATCTTGGCAGAAACTTGAGAACTACAGTGAAGTCCTGGCTATATATGACAAATAGAAATTAGCATGGCTGGGCATTTGTGGCCAAGTGCATTTTGAATTTTTATGACTCTTTGCAATGGAGACTTCCTTCATCAGTTGTGGTGTTCTTTGAAAATTAGTTTGTCTCTCTTTTTGTTGTCAGAATCAGGGTATTTGCAATCTAAAATTCAAATATTTTTATTTCTGTTGCAATAGTGTACCCAAAGCTTTCAACACAAATATTTTACTTCTCATTCGTTTCTCACTCAAAGTGGAAACTTTTTGCTATATTTGCTTTAAAGCAGTGGTTTTGAAGTAAAGTCTTGATTATTTTGTTATGGATGCTCATTCTAACAGCATGGTTAAGCTGATATGCTTTGTTCATGACTACACAGGATCCCACAAAGAAATCTGTATCTTCTACTGTAACTAGAATCTCTCACACTTTTTCTGCTGTATGGCTTTATAGCGAGATCTTATCAGCCAAAGCTGTGCTTTTTTCTGCCTATTATCTTCCATGAAATCCCTGACTGAGGTTTATTGATCCTTGACTCCTGTTCCAGCCCTGTCAGGAGCAGGGCCTCCATTTATTTGGAGTGCTCCTAGCTGCGGAAGAGGCAGCTCTGGAGATCTGTTCCTAAGCAGTTACAATGCTGTCTGTTCAATTAGCTGCCACATCCTAAGTTTTTGCACTGAGTGAAAGGCATTTGCAACACCTCTTTCTGCAAATGTGGATTAGGTACCTCATACATGCTCTGTTCCTTGGGGAATGCAGATGACATGTCCTCTTTGGAAGGCAAGGTAATAATCAGTGAAGTCAGGTAGAAAACTTGTTTTATCTGCTGAACAGAAGGGTGTCTCAATGACTTTGTAACTGCTAAATACCCCAAGGACAAAAAACACAGGTAGAATGCTGTGGCAGGGTAGGAAAAGCAGCTGAGAACGAGCCTAGCCTTTTCCTCTGATCTGAAAAAAATCTTCAGGTATTTGTGATCTGTCTGAGAGTAGACAATTCTAAAAATATTGCTGGGATGGACTAGGGGTCCTTGCTGTGATACTGCACCAAATCACTGTGGGATGTCTGCAGTATGTCATTATCTCTGTGCCACCTTTTATTAAGACTGCAGAGTCTCTGCTCTTCTGAGATGAAATTTTCCCTTGGCTGTCTCAAAAGGCTTAAGCACAAAGCAGGTTGGGTTGAACACTTTATCCTGAAGTGAACTGTGCTCTCAGGAAACGCCCTGTAATTGTACCCAGCCTGTGCTGGTTTTTGTCCTGCTGCAGTGATGCATGTCTGTGTTTTAGTGTTACTGGGTGAGGGCTGTAAGATGGGTAAAAGTTGGTAATGCAACACTTACAGGGGAGGTGGGAGTGCAATTATTTAGTAGTTTTGAAAATCTGAGTTGCTTGCTGTCAAGTATTCACCTGCTAGTTTTGAAAGAGAACAATTTCTGCTAGAAATTGTTCTGTTCTATAGTTGTTTTAATGCCTGTGCATTCTTAGTACTTTTAAAGAGAAGGAACATACTTTTTTCTTACTCTTCATTCATTAAAATCTTACTTCTAATTGTGGAAGAGTGGTTGAATCATTAACAGGTTGGGGCTACTCCAGTACAGCTGAATAGCTACAAGTCTCCACGTTTTCTGCAAATCCATCTACAGGAATCCTAATAAATGAGGCTGTATCTAAAAGCTCTGATTCCTGACTGTAAAGGGAACAAACCCAACTGTCAGTCAATAGACACAGAAAAGAAATATTGACAAAAGCAGGGCATGAAGCAGAAGCAAATTTCAGAATTGGTCCTGTAGAGAAATGTGGTTGCTCATGTGAGTAAAGGGGTTTCCCGCTCAGTGAGGCTGATGGCATGGGGTGGGGGGGACACATGCCTTGGAAAAAGAACATGCAGACATCTGGAACCCAGAAATGGAATCCAAACTGGGCAAAGAACTGAGTCTGAATGAGTTTTGATACCTCAATACTTGGGGCTATGGACTGGTGCTGGTGGGGAGCACCTACAGGCGTTTATGTAAGAAACTGTTATGCTGAGAAATTAAATCAAAACTCAGTGTTTATTCCTAGCACATTTCAGTTAGACTTTATCATCATTAGATTACTTTATCTCATACTGTTAGAGACTTTATCTCATACTGTTATTTTGGAAATACTGTAATGCTAAACCATGCTTGAAGTTGTTTTAAACTTAAAAACACAACCCCTCCCCCAAAATACTTGATGGCAGTGCATTACCTAAATTTACTCTTGTGTTGAGCATTTTAAATTTGCTTTATTGCAGCTTCACTGCAGTTTTATTTTTAGTTAATTCCTAGTGAGAATAAATAAATAGAAGGCCATATCCAAGATTTCTACCTAGGTTATTTTAGACATAATTTTTTTTCCTTTGCTGCATGTAATAACTCCTAAGTACTGTTGTAGGTACTGCAGAAATAAATCGTGCATGTTTAATTTTAGAGGAACTGCATAAATATGGCAAAATAACTAGAAAGCAGCATAGGAAAAAAGGTTGCTGGTTCAGATGTTGAAGGCAGAATAGGTGAGACACTGGGGCTGAGCAGGGAGGCAAAGCCCAACAGCTCACCCAAACAGGGCTTGTAGGAAATGACTTTAAACAATTCTTTTGGACCTAGGTTGTCCAGGCAGAAGTTGGCTGAGCCTAATTCCCTGCTCTGGAGGAATGCTGAGCTGCTGTAGGGCATCCTGCAGGCTGTTCTGGTAATCCTGCTTTCTGAGAGAAGCAAACATTTTGCAGACATGCCAAACTTAGCTATGTAAATCTCCTCTCAGGAAAGCAAATACCCACAGCAACCATGTATTTAAATTCCCAATCTGAAACCTCCAACACTACTTGTTTTTTTAAATTTCATTTTAATTTAGGCAATCATCATATTGCAAATGGAAGCTATTAAATCTTTGCACAACAGGAGCATCTAAGATTGAAGTTTCTTCTGATCTGTCCCAGCTGCAGACAAAAAGCCAATCCTTACTGGGAGATCATTTTCTAAGCTCCTGTCAGTGAAGCAAATAATGCAAAGGGTTGAGTAACCCTGTCTGAGGAGTTCCTAGAGGAAGGATTGGGAATCTGGACAGCCTCACTTGCTTTAAAATGGTCATTTCACTGCACAGACCTCCTGACATGTGTGGAGTAGCATCAGCTTGAAATATAGTGTCAGAATTTTCCAGGCTTTCTTTTTTTTGTGTGCACTGCTTTTGTGCGTTTGTGTCACTCCTATATAATATTTTTGCTTGGTGGCACCATGTGGTTTTTATACTGCTGCAAATGCTTTGTGAATGTCTGTTCTCAGTGCTTCTTTTGACTTTTCTTTTAATTAACATCTGCATGCCAAAGCTCTATTTTTGAGGTCAAACCTATTCTACTGGTCACTTTATGGGAATTTGTGAAAAAGAGTCTGTTGCAAGTCCAACAAAGAATTTGTTTCCTGGTACTGTGATTATGTTGTTCAAAAACTTTTGCAACTTTTTTGATGACACTGGTCTGAATTTTCTTTACAGATGACTCAGGGCTTTGCTGTAAAACTTGTACAGATCTAATTGGATAATTTACAAACTGTTCTTCTGGAATAAACTGGAGTCACTTGGCCTTTGGGGGTTTATGCTGGGGAAATGATTTACATTTTTGTTTGTAGGGCTTCAGATTAGAGGGCGTGCTGAACTTCAGTAGATGTGGAAATAGTTTTTTCAATGCTTTGCTATGTACTACAATACTGCAGTGGGAAGCTGCTCACAGCTTCTGTAAGAAATGAAAGAAAGAGGTTTTTTCCATAGTGACATTCATTGTCTTTTATAAACCCATGAGCTGAAAGTTTCTGTCTCTGCAGTGCCTGACTGGAGCAGGGGCACAGATTGCCATTTCACACTAAAAGACTTGCATTTAGATGGCTGAGAGTGTGGGGATTCCTCTCTGCCTCTGCTGCTCCTGGGTGGAAGGAGGATTTCAATTGCAAAGGAAGAATGATGCTCAACAGGATGAAGAAGGGTAGCATTAGGGCCTAGAATATATTCTGGACTGATTATTGAAAGCCACAGGGATAAAATTCTGGTGATTTTACTAAGGTAATGTTCTCCTTTTAAGGCTGGCTAATTTCAGCTGAGCCTAAGGAGGTCACCTTCCAGCTAGCAGATGTCTGTGGAAGGGAAATGGTGCCCTGAAGTGGAGGGAAAAGATTGTTACCTTGAATAAAAGTGTGCAATAAGTAGGACTAGGAATGCCCCACAGCTGACTCCAGACTTGATATGTGCAGCAGACAGAAGAAGCTGAGCCAAGGGTTGCTCAGGGCAGGCACAGGTTTGAGAGGTAAACCAGGATTTAACAATGATGAAGATGGAACACCAGTGCCCCTCACTTTCTTCTGTCACAGCATGATGAAGTCTGCACTTCTGTAGTCTGCTCTTTCTGTGATTTAAAATCAGCTTCCTCCACCTCCCCTCCCTCCTCTCTGCTGTCAGCAGTAGCATTTTCCAGATCCCTTCCCAGGGCTTAAATCACATTCTGAGCCTGAGCAGTCCTGGCTCTCGGGCCCTGGATGGAGATGCTGTACAGTAGTGTGTTTTATTTACAGGAATGTGTCTGCAATGAGAAATGCCCTCTAGAATTTCCCTCAAAGAATAGCCTGGCTGTTGATGTGTCCTGTTCTCTGGGAGACCCACAGACAAGGCATATGGAAAAATATTCCTGTGAATGTAAATTTTCTTCTGAAGTTCTTAGGTATATTGGGATCTGTGGTCATTTTGTGTGGTTTGGAGTGCTGCTCTGCTCTTTGCCCTTTGGAAGAGGGGGTTGTGATTCATAGTGGTTCTCTGGGAGAAATGGTATTGTGTGATTTATAATGGTATTCAGCACACAACAATTATTTCCCAAGTGCTCATTTAAGGAAAAAACCCTAGAAGTGCAGGGGGGATGCTTATGCTGCCTGATAGGCTCAAGACAGCCTCCATCATGCCCAAAATACTCTGTGGGTACTGGTGGGAAGATCTGAAGGAGCCATGTGGCATTTCACTGCAAAATTTGACAGAGGCAGCCTATAAGCAGTGCAAGAATCCTTGGGAAAAGCTGCAACCCTTTATGCACCCTCCAGAAAGGACTGGGCAGGCTGTTAGGCCCCTAACTGTGGGGAGTGCCTGCGAATTTCAGAACCACAGCATCTGTGCAGTGGGTTTGGGCTGGCCTTTGCTTGTGGGAGCTGCAGCCCTTGCTCAGGTCAGACAAAACCAGGTGAGGAGCTGGCCCATAACTCCTGGGCACTCTGAATGCATTATGTTCTGTGAGTTCAGAGTGTACCTCCTCCTGCATTTGGGTAAAACCAAGTGTCTTCTTAGGTCCAGGAGTGGTCTTGGGATAGCTTTGCATCTAATGGTTTGGGGCCTCTGGGCACTGCTTGGGTGTAGGAAGAGCTGTTCCACACTGATGTCTTGGTGTTGATCAGTAATTCCCTCCATCTTGCATTTCTGATAAGATCTCTTTCTCTCTTCACTTAATCCCCTTCCCTTGGTGTGTGAGCTGGTGTCAGAAATGAAATGTATAGGTGCCCTTTATGCTGCCTCCTTCCTCTAAGCTCAGTTGGTGCCAATGCCTTGTCCAAGAGGAACAGACCCCTTGGGGTGAATAAATACCTTTTCAATAAAGGGAAAAAATACTTTACTCTCCCTGGTGCCAAAGGGCTTTGCTTGCAACCGCAGCAGGCAGTCCCTGCCTGATTCTCTGCCAGCACCTCCTTAGCCCAGGGTTTCCTAGAGGGGAGCTTTTTGCCTTCAGTGATGTATTACTTGCAAAAATAAAGAATTGTGCCCTTTACTGACTAGGCGTAGCAAGTTTCTCTTGTTAAGAATATTTCATTAAAACTTTATCCCTGTGTGCTGCAAAACTGCTCCTGTCATAACAGTGTCCAGATGTGCATTTAAAGTTGTCTGTATCCATTGGTTTTGATAACCTCCTTTGGCAACTTACCCTCTGTGCTGAACACTATTCATTATCATGAGAAGCTCTGCTTGAGTGCCTGGGTCTCTCCTGGTTTTTCCTTTTTTTTTTGGTCTGGATATTTTTTAGTGAGAGGCTCAATACACTCCAACTTATTCCATGCTGGTGAAGGCTTTAGAGTTACAGTTCTCTGGTTGCAAATAAGTTAAAACAAACCCCAGTCATTTTGCCTTATCTTCCTGGTGAAGCTCTGTCTGCTGGAGCTGAATTCATCCTCTTGTTTCTGCTGCTTTAGTGTTATTCCCCCTGCCTTTTCCATTCAATGCACCCCAGCCTCCCAGCACAGCACAGCTCTTCTTTCCCAAGCTTTGATTGAAGCTTCCTCCCATTTCAGTTGTGCTTTACCAAGAGTACTTTGTGCTGGGCAGTAAAGGGAAGATGCAGCTCCTCCATGCTGCCCTGTGGAGCCCATGCTGGGAATTCTTGTTCCCATACAATACCAGCTTTCCCAAGGCAGGCTGTGGCAATGGCATGCACATGTCATCCTCACCCTGGCAGGCAGTGGCATCACTGGGGCTGGGACGATTGTTCCTGCACCCTCTGGACCTATTTGCATTCATACATACACTGGGAAATTGTAAGGATTTCATGAGAGCTATCACTAATAATGCTTCTCAGGAGGAGCTTCCGGGAGGGCCAATGTTCTTTCCGATTTGGGAGGTTTGCATTTTGTCTGTTTGCTTGCAAATACTTTACATCAGTCTTGCATTTTTGTTCTGTTTTTTTGTCCTGTTGAGAAGGCATATTTTGAATTCTCAGCAGGATTTTTCTTTATGGCACTCTAGAGTCACAGCCGCAGATAAAATAAAAGTTGAATCTTCAGTTTTTAAGTTATCAGCAATCTTTGGTATCTTATTTTCCTTTTCTCCCTCATGATGTACAAATCTATAAAAGGGACTTTTCCTGATTTTTCACTTATAATCTTTTACCAGTGGCTGCTGATAGTTTTGACTGCTTGCTTCATCCTTACATGTGAGAGTTTTCTGTGGGGGTATTGGTTTGAATGACCTGGATGTTGACATCCCTTGGTACTGACAGAGCTGGGTGTACAACCACAATCTGTCTCAGTAATGACACGTATCAGTTTCAGGAGAGTCCTTAAATTGGGCAATTTTTGCATCATCCTGTCACCTCACATTTGTGGCTTGCAGCTGTGCCAAGGGGAGTTGAGTTCAGCAAACCACATACTTTTCTTCATCCTTGTGTATTTGTGAAGTGGTTTCTGGATGTTCTTGTGTCTTACTCTGCTTCTCTGATTAAGTCTTCCTCTTGAAAATCTATTTATGATGCAAGTGATACTCTCTTGCATGTTTTCTTGAATATTTTTCCATCATTAATTTTCAGTTTTATCCAATACCAAGCCTATTGCTGAAAATTCAATGCCTAGAGATGTAAAATAAGTGAACATGAAGATTTCAGTAGTAACTTCTTGCATAAATCCATTAATTGACCCTTTTTTTATCTTCACTGACAAGAAAAGATGGCATTAGGTAGGAGAAAAATTAAGGAGTTATGGTTCTGGCTTACTGGATGCATGGAAGATCAGAATTTCAGAACTTCCCAGATTTCATTATTCTCTGGTCTATCATTTGTCGTTCCAAATGGATCAGCATCCTGTCAATGATGCAGTTTTGTTTCGTTATTGCAGGAACAGCATGAGTCAATATGAGTTCAAGCAGATAAGCAGCACTTGAGTAATGTCAGCAGGCAGAAACAGCAAGTACTGCTTGTGCCAGCCCAAGGCTTGGCTGGAGATCTGCTCAGTGCTGCTGGGTCCAGCCTCTTGCTGTCCTGAAAGCCAGACTGACCCTTTTCACTGCTGCTTGATATGCTGCCAATGTCCAAAAATGACCAAAGTACTGACTTGTATCAAAATTTTGTCATCACTAGAAAAGAACTGTTTTGTTAGCATTGGAAAAATTACAAGTTAAAGAATGGACTAGCCCTAGTTGTGGTCTTACCTTTGCTATGTGAAGTAATTTTCTAGTTTCTTGTAGTTTTATTTCCTTTATTTTTGACTGCAGTGGAATTAAAAGTGGGTTAACAAAAAAGGCATTTTTTTCTGATTATTTCAGTATAACAATTGCATAATACTCTAAAATTTCCCCTGGAGTAAATAGTGCTGTTGCTGTGAGGCAAATGCGTCTCATAATCTGAACCTTTGAGTATCCAGTACAGGAGAGCCCCAAAAACCTCATGGAGCAGGGAGGAGGAAAATTGGGAAGAGAAATCCTTGGATTGCCCATGCTTGTGGCCTCTGCCCTCTGCACATCTTACAAAATGGTAAACTCTGTGCATCCTTTTTTCTAAATGACAAAAGAATCTGACCCTTTAATCCTCTTTCTCTAATTGCCTTACATCTGTACCTCGCTTGATTTCAGTCTTAATGTAGCAAAGCTTTTTAAGCACGGTAAATAGTTTTCCTTAATCAAATCTTTGGGTTCTAATTCAAATACTCCCAGAGGCCCTCCTTTTCTGGTTTGGACTGTTTCCACATTTCCAGACAGAAGAAGCAAAACATGGTAACATTTTTGCCTCCTTGCATGACTCACAGAAAGCTCTTATCAGTGTTTGAAAGCATTTGGGCTCTTTTTCTCTGAATAGTGGCAATAAAATTTGTCTGATGTGTAGGTACAATCAGGACAGGGCTTTCCATCAGGGGCTGCTGCTCACACTGCTGAGTGTGCTCCAGGATGAGCAGCTGTGTCCCCCTGCCCACCCTCATCGCTGGGGGCTCCCAGGGCTCTCTACATCCTACTACCTGTGACCTGGCAGCACATTGCACATGAAACCACCTCCCTTTCTTTCTATTCCAAGACAAAGGACTTGAAATCTGACCATGTGCTTCTAGGGTTTTTTTTAATGCCACTTCAAATCTACTGCAGGAAGTTGATTTGCTGTTTTACCACCCAAAATTTGTTCCCACCATCCTCCTGTGCCAGCAAGTGGCTGCCCTTCTCCTGTTCTGCAGCACCTCCACTTATATTTGGTGCCAGCCTGGGTTCTGATAGACTTTGTGTGGTACAGTTCTCACTGCAGGCAAGTGTCCAGCACATTTAGCTTGTTCTGTCCATTTATGACCCTCCTGCACCCCTGCCCTTCCTCATCAATTCCTTCTCTGGTCTTCTCCAGCTAATTTGCTCCCAAGATTTGCAGCCATCCACAGACAAGAGTCCCAGACAGGATGCACAGGACTCCTGGCATTTGCAAACAGTTCTTGTATTGTCTCTGCACTAAGCAACATTTCCCCCATTTTCATCTTGGTCTTCTCTGCTGATGCTGCAGGGCAGAGATCCCTTCTCTATTTTCAAAGATGATTGTGGTTTTGGCTGAGCCCTGCAGGCTTCTGCACAATACAGGGTAATATTTGGTCTAATTTAGTTAACTGTTAGCATTGTCTTGATATAATGCAGTCTATGCTGAAATTTTTGTGTTGAAATTGCCAAAAAACCCAGTGGTATTGAAGAGCAGCCCCATACCTGTTTAGAAGGGCAGTTCAGGCAACGTTGAAGAGTGTGTCATGATGTGCAGCATATTCCTTCTAGGGTAAAGCTGGATAATTTATGTGCCTATAGAGCTCTCTCTATGAGAGTCTGTGTGCTTTTAAAGGGAGATTTATCATTCTGCTCCGGTTTTATAGAATTGTATGGGTGTTGTCCAGGTTTAAAATTTTATTGGTCATCTTCATTGTGACAGAAAATTGAGTTTTGCTTTTATTGGTTTACTTTAGTTGTGGCTGGTATATGTCATACCACTCACAGTAAAAAAGAAGACCTAACAAAAAAAGACCAACCAAAAAACAAAGTCTACTTTAAAGCATGAGACTGCTGTATTTCATATTTCCACTGCCCCAAGGAAATAGCTTAACATTGCTCTACTGCTTTTGAAGGAAAAATGTTCTGGCTGGATTGGGAACTGAGGTGGGCTGCTGTATCCCTATTTCACATTAAAGAAGCTAAACTGTAGGGAAGAGCTGCTTCTATGCTTGTCACAAATCTGTGGCAGTGAGCCACGGGTTATGAAGTGCAGATGAATACTGAGAAAGTTTCTCTCTAATAAAAAGTGTGGAACCAATTTCACCAGCTCTCTGTCCAAGGAATGGCCAGTGGGCATACAAGACAAAAGGCACCCTGAGATAATTGATACAGATAAAAAAAGCACCAGAAGTGACAATGGCATGGAAGACATGCCCTACATCTGAGGGACATGGTGCATACTCAGATTTGCGGGCTGCAGCTCCAGAAAGTAATTCTTATTTTCCCCCCGTTCAGATTCCCTTGTTCACCTTGAGTCCTCTTTCAGCTTGAGAGCAAATCCTGGCTGAAGGCCACAGGGTTTCATCCTTCACGTCCCCAGCCCTTTCTGGGGCTGAAAGGAAGGGGTGACTTTTCCCCACTAGTGTCTCTTTTCTAGAATGCAGCAGGCACTTGGGAACCAGGCAGGCTTGGGTTATCCATATCTTTATGATACTTAATATGTCAGCTCTGCATTTCAGCTGGAAATTTGAAGTGTAACTATGATATTATCATAATCATCACAGGTAAATGGGCAAAGGATTCTTGGCTCAGTAGAGGTTTCCTCTTCAGTTTGGCCACTGCCATCCCCTGTGTGTATTCTGTTGCCATAATTTTGCCTGAGCACACCACAAGTGCCCAGAGTTTATTTCTGAGATCCATCAAACACATGATTAAATTACTTTGGCAGGTTAATTGAAGGAGCTACATGAGTTCAGGCAATGAACATGAGCTGGGATGAGCTGAGTGCTAATCCCCTTGGTGTGTTCTGAAAGCTCCTCTCAAAATCAATAAGTACGCAGTTATTTTCCACTTTTAAATAAATATTGCCACAAAGAGCCCTGTCCTTGCAGGTGTAGGCAGTGCTTCTTGGGCAGTTGTGTGAAGATATCTTTTGGAGGAGGACACAAAAGGGCAAACAATAAACCCAAAGGAAAACACTTTTATAGAGCAAATCAGATTAAAATCAAGCAGGTTGTGGAGGAAATGATGCCTGGTTTAGTGTACTTTAATTAATCTTCTTTAGGTTCTCATCACTAATTAATCTCTTTTTATGGTCCACATTACTGCATGCAACTGCATATTTCCAATGTGATAGCTTGTCCTAACTGCTAGTATATCCTTGTAAAATAAATAAGCAGTCCTTTTTGCCTGCAGTTTTTCTCTGGGGATTTCCAACCTGCCAGTGCCTCTCCTGAAATGCAGAGTAGCTGTGGTGGGAGACAGGAACCTCTGCATGATCAGAAAAAACTTTTAAGAGCAATAACTGGAGCTTCTGGCTATTTGAAGGATGTGATGCAATAACGTCCCTGAACAAAAGACTCTTTTTTGCTTTTGGGAATTTTAACTCTTTTTAGAATCACCCCTCTCTGATGACTAGTATTTGTGACAGAGTCAGTGTAAGATGACCAGGGCAGAGGATGTGTGATGGCTGTCACCATGGATGGAGACACCATGATGCAAGTGAGAGTGAATGTGGAAATGCCAGAACTGACTCTTCTCCTGGATGTTGCTATGATCAAATCCATCTCCGTGCAGTCAAGTGTTTGCACAGCCCTAGAAGCATCCAGGGCTGGACAAAGTGCTTTAAAGTTAATTCATTTGCTTTGAAAACAAAACCCTTTGGAGGTCTTGCTTCAGCTGCTAATCTATTGGGTGTCTCTTCTTCCACTGCCAGCTGTGGTGTCTGGTGTGAGGTGCAGGACCAGGCTCAGTCTGTAAGCACTGGAATAATCTAAAAGCAAAGGCAATCATGATCAGACATCACTTTCAGCCTACTCTGTATCCATGCCTGCAGATGAATGGGACTGTGGCTGGCCAGTTGTTGGATTAAGAGACTTTGACACCCAATATTTTATCAAGAGGCAAAGAATGAGATTGATTGGCCTGAGTAATCTAAATGCAGAGGCTGTGTTTAACTGAGCAGTAGGAAAAAGAAGGCTTCCATGTTTCTGACAGGGTCTTAAAGAGGCTTTGCAGATCCTGAGGAATCATTGATATCTGGCTGGAGAGAAGCTGAGAAAAATTAATTGCTGCTGTGTGAAGGGAGGCCCTTTCACTGCCAGCGGTGTTCAGCATACCGCCTCTGAGAAAGAGAGAGTGAAGAGGGAAACAAAGCATGAGAGTGAGATGCATGACAAATTGAACCTCTGGATAACCCCATGTCAGTAAATCACTTGCCTCAAACGCCAGTACTTCATTCCTCAACATGCCATGAAATCGTGTAAAAGCAGGGCTTCACATCCTGTCTGTTTGAAGCTGAGGCTTTACTTAAATGCAGAAAATAGTGGCTCTTGGGAAAACTCTGCATGGCCATTCAATGCCACAGGGTGTACCTGGAAATGGTGTTGGAGTCAAAACATCCCGTGGTTAAGGTGGAAGTGGGGAATTACCTATGCTGTGATATTTGGGTATGTGGAAATTTGGGAATGTTATCTTGAATCTCCACAGAAAATCAAACCAAGCTTCATCAACGTGGTACCAGCCTCAGTTCTGTACATTTGTGGCAAGTTGGGACCTTTCTGTGCAATGTAAGGTTCTTTTCCAGACCCTCATACGTGAATGAAATTGTTTAATTGCACCAAACTCTCCTTAGTTACTAAATAACCAAGATAACTGTTGCTATACAGTGACTAAGGGTAATGCAGCATTACCAATTAAATTATATATGTGCTGGAATGGGGCCAGAAAGAGCACTTTGGGCAATCTTTCCTCTGCCTCCCTGTGCTGTCCCCACTGCACAGCCCCCCAGAGACCTCAGGCCAGATGCAGCCCATGTGTTTGGACAGATTTGCTCCTTTGCACTTCCTTTGGTAGGCAGGGCAGAAGTGGAGAGGATCTCTGTGTGTGCACGTGTCTTTTCAGGCACATGAAGGAATTCAGTGTCTTTGTTAATGCTGTTTTATTAGAGGGCTCAAAACACAATGACAAGCTCTCAAATGAGCTCAAAAAATCCAAATTCTTCTGCCTTTTGCATATCTTTGTGACAGTGGTTACTCAGAAGTCCTGTGGCTAAGGCAGTAAAACGTGGCTCCCAGCTGAAGCTGAATTGTGGTGTAATACTGCTGCAGACTCCTGGGCGTTGCTGCATGGCAACAGTTCTAGGTGCCTGTGCTTCCCAAATGGTGCTACATTTCAAATCCAGATGCAAATTCTGATGATGCCCACTGTCCTTCAGGCTCCAAAAGAGCCCACCAGCTCCAGCCAATTGTGGCCACATATAAAATCATGGAAATAGGTGTGTTATGTATCTCCTCCTGAATGAAATGTTGACATTTGGTGTGTTTGTGATGCAGGGATGCTGCCAGGAAGGAGAAGGAGAGAAGTGCATGGGCAGAGTGCTGGCAGCTGCCCCTGCACAACTGACTGCATTTAGGTGTGACCCACTGTAGGTAAGGGCAGGTTGAGCAGAGGGATATCCCCACCTGAGTTCAAGGAAATTGTTATTTGGGTTTGCTTTATTTCAGAATGAAAGTTTGGCTGTAAACTGGATAATGTCCACTTTGTGTTTTACAGTAGCATCCCTGAATCTGCAGGGACAAGGCAAATGGGGGGAAATGAGAATACAGAGGACTCTTTCCTAACAGAGGTTTTAGACCAGCAGTAAATAAGTGGAGACTGTTTTGGAGGGTTTGGTTTTGTGCACCAGAGGCAAGCTCTCATCCCTGGCTGTGCCTGCCAGGCTGGGAGCTGAGAGCTCAGAGCTGCTTCTCCAGAGGGTCCTCGAGCACCCTTCTACCAGGAGTAGCTGGTTGGGGCTGTGCCTAGAGAGCTCTGAGACTCCTGACCTTCAGCTCAGCTCTGGGGTTTGATCTCCTCTCTACTCTGGAAGAAGCTTTGTCTGGTTTGTTTCACTCAGCCAGCATGGAAATGTGCACATCTCTGTTTTCCAGCCTGAGACTGTTCTCCTCTTTAAGTCTCACTGAACAAATGAGATATTGTTCACTAGTTCTGAGAGCTGTTTGTTAGTTAAGAAAAAAAATCCTTTTTTCTCTTGTAGCAGAGAAAGTTACTTGTAGTAACAACTGAGTTTACACTATCTTCTTTTTAAAAAAATTCTAATAAATGTTTAACACATTAACAAAGTCAATACATGTTCAAGCAGCAGTGCATCTGTATTTCCTGTAGTCTTTTTTGAAGCTTGGCATACAAAGTACCATTTAAATACCATGGTGAAAAGGGCAAGCATTCAATTTAATGCCTTTGAAATAATTCTGGAATTAAATCCTGGGCAATATATCTCAGTCAAGCAGTGTTGCATGTAGCCACATGCAGCTAATGAGCCATCAAAGGCAATGCTTTAAATCTCCATGCAAATAGTACACAGATCCTTTATTTCTGCTGTCATAACACAAATCATGAACCTTGATTCTAAATCAAACACAGGTAAAAGAAAAAAAGGAGAGAAAATAGAACAAGAGGGAAAAGGAGGGAGTAGCTTCGTGGCTAATTGGAAAGAAATTTGAAACAATGGAGGTTTCTTTCAACACCATTAATCACCTCTGCTGGAACATCCTTCCCAACCCAAGCTTTTCTTGTCCCCGTTGCTATTTCCCCTCTGTAACATGGTACAGAATGTACATAATGATTGTTCTTGAAAGCCATTTCTCTCATGCTGTGGTGGAAGGGCTCAGAGTACAGGCCTGTCACAGATCCTTTCGGGCTTGGTGGGGCTGGAGGTTTTCTGCCTTCATCTGTGGCCCTGAACTCCCCAGTGAGGACACGGCTGCTCCTCCTGCCCCACGGGCTGTGGGGGAAAGATGCTGATGTTTGCCACCCAGCACAGCTGGGACACCAAGGATGCAATGCAATGAATGCAACAACCCTGAATGGGAAGCAGGGGGAGGAGGATATTTGTGTACAGAGTCAAGACGTGGGTTCTGCCAGCACTTCCCCTACTTTGTTTTCCCCCAGGCAAGGTAAACATGTGCAGCAGCTTAAGATCCATGCTGGTTGCCTCCAGGCTGCTTAATGGCCAGTGTCAAATGAGTGATGGCTGTTAGCCAGCTCCATAAGCATGAGCACTCACCTTCCTAAATCCTTGAGATACCTGGAAGGAGGAGGAGGAGGCTCTGCTGAGGGCTGCCCAGGGCTCCTGCTGCCCTCAAGCAGATGAACAGCACTGGCAATGTATGGGAAGACATACCAGTGACCTTGGCTACCTTAATTTCCACAGGGACTCTGGGAACATCAGAGTGGGTTATTCCCATTCTGTTTTCCATTTGGTTAAGCTACTTGCCAGCAAAACAGCTGAATGGGCACTCAATGTGGATAATTACTACTACTGCTATTATTTTATATATATATATATATATATATATATATATATATATATATATATTTTATTTTTTTTTTAGAGGTGAGAAGCCACTGCACCTAAGAAGGTTAGTAGCTGTGAAGTGAGGGGCTGTGAGCTCCACATGCATCATTCCCAATGTCTTTTCTTGGCTGGTTAATGTTTTGAACAGCTTCATGGGGAGGGGTTTTAATGACTCATGGCAGAGATCCTTTAATTGCATGATGCTGATGGAAGCTGGAAAATGAGCAGCTGTAAGAAGCACCATTGTGCTGGGTGAAAGGGGTTTGAAGGCTCACAGGTAGCGCTCGCCTTAAAATGCCCAGGGTGAAAAAGGGGGGAGGAGGGAAAGGTTATTATTGCTGGTACAGCTGCATCAGCGTGGCACAGAGGAATGAGCTGTGCTGGGATGTCAGGGAGGGGATCACCCTGGAGCTGTGTTGGAATGCTGTGGCTCAGTGTCCCCGTGCTGCTCCCACCTGCACAAAGCCACATGCACACGTGGATCACATTCATGTGTGGAAAGGTGTTCCTTTGCAGTATTCTCAAGTGGTGAGTGAAGGAGCCTGAGTGGGAATTTGTAACAACAATAATCCTTTCAAAAATAATTAATTATCTGGTAAGCAATAATGAAAAATACTTAGGAGAGTGGAGGAGAGATCTGTATATGTCCTTCAGCTTGCTGTGTTAACCAGAGTATTCCCAAGCTCTTACTGTTTATCTTTGTAATGCAATTTTTGAGCAAAATAACGTTTTTACATTCTTATTTAAATTTTATCACCAGCTTTCACTAATGGAGTGGTTAAGAGGTTATAACATTTTAGCAAGCTTTGAGTTTTCTCTGGTTTTGATCCTCAGGCAATATGACTCAGATTCTTGTGAGATACTTAACTTTGGCAAAAGAGGCATAGAAAATAAATCAAGCTTTACCATTATAATTAAAATAGCATTTTCTACTTTAAAGCATTTTTTGTCTGTGTTTATATAGCACAAACAAATTCAGGTTTTTTTCCTATAGTGGAAATTCTATTCATGTCTTAAAAAAGACTGGTTCTCTGTATCCAGCATACATTAATATGATCAATACAGATATTTTCCACATTCTACTGCAAATATTTATAAACTGCACACCAATACAATTTACTCTAAAATGTATTTTCTCTCACAAGGGTTTCCTGCTCGTCACGGTATTTATCCAACTGGAAAACACTGAAAAATGGGAATGTGTTAGCAGAACAAGCTAGAAGGATACAAATCATCCTCTTTTTTCCCCTCTGTGGGGAATAACGTGAATATTTATAGATCTGGAAACTTACAGGAGTCTGTAATGAGTAAGAGCTGAGCCATTCTTTGTGCTGATGCCACTTCTTGCTTTGACCTGAACATCCATCAGTTAGGAGCTGTAGCACCAAGGAGACTGAATCAAATCAGTCATCTGTACTTAAACCAAATTTCTGGGCGTGTTTTCCATTAAAATTGCAGTAGAGCAGGAACAAAGTTGCAAAGCCCCACAAGGATAATGCTGTTTGCAGCACATGGCAAAAAACACACTTGAATGTTGTGGTCCTGGGGAGGGGAAAGAAGGTGGCTGCTTGTTTTTAGACATTGCTGTGGAGTTGCCTAGGTCAAACACAAGACCTATTTGACAGGATTCTCTGGGGCAGCCAGCAGTGCTCCCACATGGAATTTAGCAGTGTTCCCAGGCCTTGGAAGCCATCATTTTTTTGCCAAACTGTTTTATGTGGAAGGTGGGTAGGGTTTTATGAGAAGTGAAAGCATGCTGATAACACAAAAGAGGAGGTTCCAGTGAGCTCCTCTCGCTTATTGAAGCCAACTGATGGAGCGGGGAAAGGAGGAGGGTTAACACAATCCAGTGGGAAAGAAGAGAGCAGAAAAAGCACTTCAAAGCAAAGGCTGGGCAGGGGTCAGGAGCAGTGTCAGGTCCAAAGAGAAATGGAGAGGGGAAAACCTGAACTCCCTGCGACTTCCCTGACAAAGGGAGCAGTCTCGGGTACTAGAGGGAAGAGGGGAGGCCGGCTAAAATGGACGCACCACAGGGAAAAGATTAGAGAAATCTGGAAGAAAGAAAACTCATGTGGTTTTAAAAGTAGGGAGAAGAAAGAAAGACGAGCAGGGTATCTCATAAAAAAAACAGTGAAAGCTGTCGTGTTTTCTGGCCTGTTCTGGGTTTCCGGGAAGCAGGTAGGAGCAGAGCTCCAAAACCAAGTGGGAATGTGCACATGTCTTGTAAGAGGAGATGTAAGGCTGGGGTTTAGCCTAGCTCATTCTTCATGCAATTCTGTCATGCAAAGGTCACATTGGAGTTTGTTGTTGTGTGCTTTAGGACTAAAGGTCTAATTCTGACTGGGACAAAAGTCACTCTGTAACATGCGAACAGCCTAAGTTAAAACTGCAGGATAGATCCTCAATTCCTTGTTGATATATAGCCAAAACTGATCAATAAAATATATTTAAAGACTCGCTTGGGATCATAGATCTTATAAAACCCTTCTAGAATGTTTAGCTTTTACCAAAGTGTTTTGGCTGGTCATGAAGCAACTGTGTCTTACGGCAGTAAATGGTCATAGAGGAACTGGGAAGCTGTCTGTTATAAAATGTCCTTGGTAAAATTGTGTTGTCTCAGGGTGGAGGCAAAGCAGCCTCAAGCAAAGAACGCAGGGCAGGAAGAATGGATTGTGTTCAATCTGGCTTTGGAAGGGGAGAGGAAATAAGTGTCAAGTGTGACACAAGATGTGCTGCTGTGTCCTCACACAGGGGCTGGTAGGAAGTGGGGTGTAGGGCCACACATGCAGCTTCCCAGCAGGAATGACAAGCATTCCCTTCAGGAGAAGTCTGACTAGCTGATAGCAAAGCAGAGAGGAGGCTCCTACTGACTTGTGCTGAAGCACTGGCCCTTTGCCTGGCTGCTGGCAAGCTGCTTGGCAGGCTCTCAGGCAGTCTGGGTTTCCAGGGCCTGCTGACTCAGCCATTCAGGCTGTTCCTGGCTCCAGCACCCACAGGTTTAGGATAGATGTGTCCCAGCAGCTGCCTGGGTTGATGGTGCCCAGCTCCATGGTTTCCATTTGGAGAAGCCAACAACCTCTACTGTGCCCCTCTGACAGCCTGGGAACAGGCTTGGGGACACCTGGCTCCCTCTCGGGTTACTGGAAAGAAAAGATGAGTGCCTGGCAGCTCAAGGGACCGAAAAATGGGAATCTCAGCTGTTGTCTAATTTGGAAAAACTTAATATTGTTTTGATGGGTTTTCTTTCTCATTTCCTGCCTGTAAAGAGTGCTCTAATTTCTGGTCTTCTCTCCAAAACAGAATGATGATGATTTTATTCCAAACTTCCCGTGGACTAAATTTCAGTCATTTTACCCTCCAGATTAATTAGATTTTCTCTTGCATTTCTGTTGTCCAGACCATAGTCTCTGTTTTTCTGTGTTTGTCCAACTGATCCCTCTGGCCTAGACCTCTCCCCTTTTCATTTTTATGTTGTATCTGTAAAAAGGGTTTGTGAATCATATTGAGTTGTTCATGTTAGAAGAAATCTGGGGATTGGTGGATTGTCTGAGGGATGGATACACACACAAGCAAATGAGGGCTGTGGGAAGCTGGAAGAGAAGAAGTAAAATTATGTGGAGAGCTGACCTGGTCTTCTATCCCCAGGAGTAAGAACAGTTCTCTAGTCCCTACAATTACTGCATCTAAAATCATGGCTGAGTAGTCTCAGAGAAACTAGGAGAAGGAGTCAGAGAAGTGTAAATTACCACAGCTTCAAAAACCTACAGCTCTAGAAAGAATAGCATGTCCTACAGAGAATGGCAGCACTGAGAACAGCTCTCTTCCTTTGTGCAGCCGAACTACACAGGGATGATTTTTGTGCTGTAAGATTTTGAGTCACATACTGAAGACTGAGATGTCCAAAAGTGAGTGGGATCTATACATCTGATTTCAGGAACAGGATTTTGCACTCCCTGAGATCAAACATTCAGTTCAGAAATGGTTACTCAGGGAAAGTATGATTGCACACCTTGTACTTGCAGATGTTTTAGTTGCATGTCTTCATCAATTGAAAGCTGCAGAATGCAAACACAGCTTTGGGGTACCCAGCTATGAGCTCAGTGTGCCTCAACACACAGGGAGATGTTAATTCTATTTCTGATGGGCCCTAAGCAACTGTGTGCTTGCTTGCAGCAGCTTCCTAAAATACAGTTACAGAGATGTTTCAGGAGTCTCCCCTGCTCTTCTGAGGCAATAACAATTTTGTTTTGGATAACAAAAATGGTTCTTACAATGGTCTTACTCTAAATATCCTTGAGCTCACTGCTTTGCAATTCAAAAGCAGGCAGTAATAAAACACTCCTGGAATGTAGAGACTCTTTCTCCACCCTGCCAATAAAATCTTGAATCATTTGCACATTGCATTTAATTCTTTTATTGTACCAAAAAGAAAGTTCTGCTGATGTGCTCATTTAAGCAAGATGTTAGTGTCACTCTTTTCTACTCTGTGGTGCTGCATCCATCCTCAGTCTGCAGGAATGTGCTTCTCAATGCAATTGGGTTTGGGTTGCGTGCTGGTTGGTTTTTATGACCTTCCTTCTATTCCAGCAGTTGGGTTCCTGGGGGCAGCAGAAGCTTTCCTCTGGAGATGGGTCATTGTGACATTCTGTCTGTTCCCTTTTCCCTTCTGTCATTGCCTTCTGCTCCCTCTTTCGTTTCTTCTTCCTCTGCAGTGGCTGTTTAAGGGGAAGGGGCCATTGGTGCATACAATGCACTGGACCCTCAGCCCAGATTGTTGTTCTTCACTGCAAATTCTAGAATTGCGGTGTGGTGCTGAAAGAATGTGAGCAATATTTATGGTATTGTGTATTACAATAGCAGCCAGAGGCCCAAAGCAAACACAAGGGCCTTTGTGCTTCCCATCCAGCAAACAGAAGTCCTACATCATGAAACAGCAAAATGCACAAGACAGGCATTGAGTTGGGGAATGTCCAGTCACTGGGAGTTTCCCACTTCTTAACAGTTGCATTTCAAGACTGGGATTCTCTCTGTAGAGCTGGAATAATAATTTCCTCTGTCCATGTTGTGTTTAAATCTTTGTTATATGTTAAAAGTTTGTCTGTTCTTGTATAAAGCAATCATAAACAACATTTCATTTTACTTTTACTTTTTATGTCCCCTTTCCTCTGAGACTGTATGTGTTTCCATACATTCACTTTCTCCTCACCTCCCTCTCTTTTGTTTAAGCACAGACTCACAGCAAATCCATCAATCCCAAACCAGCCATTATCCATTTTTGTCCTCTTGAGGAATGCATTTATGTGTGTAGCAAGGTCACCAATCTCTCTGAAGACTGCTTGTTTAAAAATCTATGTGATTGCTCACATTTACATAACTCTTGCTCTGAGAATTGGGCAAAGCCTACCAATAATGGATATTTGACCTTTATCTTTCTGGAGACCTTTGATGACAAGGGGTACTCAGAGTTCCCATTGCAAGCACAGCTTGCTCAAGGCTCTGTGGGTGAACATGAGCTGTAATTGGTGGGTTTACCTGTAAAATAGCTCAGCTGAATAGGATAGAGCAGATTCTTGGCTTGGCTTTTTCCCACCCTTAAAGTTAACTTGAGGTAAAGAACATCAGTCATTGTTCTCTGCCAGCAGAGTGCCTGGGAAATACCTTGGTACACCTGGTCACCAGAAATCTTTGCTAGATCTTTTCCATCAGTTAAAGACTTCATGAAGACCTGCATTTTTCCAAATCTGGTTAGAAAGTGCATGAAAAACATTTGGAAAAGGCTACCTGGTAGTTAATGCTGGTAAACTTTATTTTAAAGCCTTTGGTAAGGGCTCCAATGTTGCATTGGTTACAGATGTCATGAGGACAAAACCAAATGTCAACGGGCTCTTAGGGTAAGGCAGTAAAGCCTTATGTATGCTCTGTTACCTTAAGATGGGTTTTTGGTTTTGTGGCACTCTTGCACAAACTGGAAAGTCAGATTGTGAGTAGGATGTGATGCTCATATTAAAAAAACAAAAAAAGAGGGAAAAGAAGGAACCAGCATCTACAGTAGATATAAAAAGTGAAATGTTTTTCCCTTTCTGCATTTTTGTTGCAAAACTGTGGGGGTTTTTTTCAGGTTTTTTTGTTTTTGGCAATATTAAGAGAATGTTTGGCACAAAACAAAGTAGTCTTCGTACCCCAAACATATATGATGAGCTCCAATAAGTTGTAGATGTATTTGACTGGGAGTAAATTTGCAGGGTGTGCCCCATGTTAAGCAAGAAACATACTTTGCAAACTAAGAAAAGTAATATTTAGAACTGGAACTTTCAAGGTCCTTCTGAGCTTTTAAATCTTTTTGGCTCCAACAGGTGTGTTGACACAGAACATGCTTATTGAGATCTTGCAAGGTGTAACAATATTAATATTAGTTTTGTAGAATATTACAGAATTAGAGTAGAATTATTTAATGCATGTAGAATTAAAATATTTAGAGTATGTATATATTTAAAGTATGTAGAATTATTTAATAGGGTTTTGTAGAAAAATATTATATTGCTGCCTGACAATTGGTAGTGAAATACTTATTCCTTATATAGTAACGTGGCTAAAAATGGCACTTCAGGAAATTACAGAAGCTCCACCTTACACTGTTTTTCCATGGCTGCTGTTTCATTTGAGATTGGACACAGGAAGAAGAACCCACAACCATGCTTACCTGATGGTGCCAGAAGAGCACAATCCTCTTCCACCTTTTCTTGCACTGTTAATGGTAAGGTATGAATCACAGTTACTGCTGGCTACGCCTTCACGATGATGTATGGTGGCTGGGACATGTGTGTGTGTAATTAATGAGAGGGAATTGCATGGCTAATTCCCTGTGCACTGCTGACATCCTGTCTGCAGCTTTGTCCCTGAGCTTTTACTTACGTGCCTCCAACAGCCGGTTATTGCATTACATCCTTGTATTATATAAATAAAGCCTTGACCTTTGTCCTTTGCAATATTGGTTCAGTGCAGGTTCTTAGTTCAATTTAGAAAAGAAGCCTGAGCATTAAAACTGTTTGAATCTCCTTAAACACCTCAAACGTTGATGGGGCTATTTCTGCTTAAGAGAAAGCACTAAGGCTCAGAAATTGCCTTCTAGCTTTTTGTCATTGACAAATGAGTGCGTGTTCCTTCACACTGAAACTATGCAGGAAGCCCTCTCTGAGCAGGGAGTACACATCCTCCTCTGCATTGCAAGGCAGCATGGCTCTACAGAAACTGTTAGCAGTGCAGTATTTTGTTTATTATTTCATCAAACAATTCTGAAACAATAACCCTTCTCTAAGGTAAATAACCCTCTCCCTGCTGCAGGAAAGTCTTCAGTACTTTTCTTATTTTACCCCACTACCACATTCTATAGCTAATTTAAGGCCTGTGTTTCTGCATCCTCCCTGGTAAAGCCAGGCTGACGCTAGAAATATTGCAGTGCATTAAGACAGACACCAGTTTGTGGGTGTTGGAAGCTCAGGTGCTCTCCAGGAAAGGTCTGATCTCTTTTGCCTGTTACCATCCATGTGGTTGTGTTGGGGTTTTTTGCAATGTGTGTGTTAAAAGTGAAGGCAAGCAGGTTGGTTATGTCTCTGAGTATCTAGACGCTGTTACTGCTGAGCTTCAGTTCCCCACTGGTTAAAAATGGGCGTAAAGGTGCTCAGTTTTCTTCTGTGGATATTGTGGGATAAATTTATTAAAGATTAGGAGTATTAGAGCTAGACACAATCTGACTTTTATTAAAATCATCGTCACTGTAATGCTGTTAGTACCTCTGTGCAAATCCTAGCAAAAGCAATTTTTTTATAATGATGAGATACAGATCCTCTAATTATCCAGGACAACTCAAATTAGCACCATGAAGATCTGCTATAAGTTGAGACTGCATGATGTGAAGCATAATTGATTTTTAATATGGTAGGGCACAACTGCTGTTATATACAATGTCATTTTCTCCTGTTGGATGTTTAGCAGTGTTTTGAAGAAACCTGCATGTGATTTATACCATTACTAGAGATTTGGGCTTTAGATCAATTTTATATTGATTCTAAACTTGATGCAGTTAGAAAATCAGAACTAAGAATTTTTATTTTGTATTTTATTCTTAATTTCAAAATTTTTTTTAGTAGAGCAAAAAAAAAAAAAAGATTCCTAGCAAACCTCTGCTTCTCCTCTTTTGGGAGAAGTAAAATAAACCTTGAGCACTGATAAGCTGATTTACTCCCCCTGCCCCTCATTTTTGGGACAATTATGTGCAATCAGTGATTGCATGAAGCTGCCTGGATTCCATGTAAATGATACGCCTTTGGCATATGAGAGTTTTTGTAAATCATTTAAAGCAAGGCATTCTTCTATGCTTGGCAGAGGAAGGATACAGAGAGCTTTTGTACCTCACTTGCACCAAATTGACTATTTCTTTAATCACCCTGGAGAGGAATGCACTTGATTGCATTCTGTGAGTTGTGAATTATTGTTTTTGGGTAGACCTGGTGGGTAATGAATGACCTGGCTCCTCACTGCCACTGCCCAGCCACCCCCTCAAATCCACCAGCTCTTCTCCCTTGGGCAGGACCTGCTCCACAGTGGCAGCAATAGTCCAGAGAAAAGAATGTGAGGGGACAGCCATTAATAACAAAGCTGGCAGCCCCCTGTGAGGAGAGCAATTTTCACATGAAAATCTTCTCCAAAGTAATGAAGCCTTGCTTCATTTGAAGTCTTAACAGGTAATTGCACAGAAGGTGATTTCCAGGTAAAGATTTATTTTCCCCCTGAATGAAGGGTGAATACTCTATTTAAACACAGACAAAAAGCCCAAACTGTCAAAGAATTAGCACCTAGTGCAGAAGTTTAATGCTTGAGGGTTTTCCCCAATAAGTTGGTTAAAAGGCAGTAACACTAATATGACAGATTATTAATACTACAGAAGAGGGAAACTGATGAACTCTTGTGACTGTTTCTGCATGTGGCTATGTGGTAACATATTTAATTTTGAAGTCTATCAAATCTGAACCTTTTCTTCCCCTTTTTCATTTACAGAAAACAGTGAAGGTGAGGCCAGAACTGAAAGAGATATTGTGCTGTCATCAGTTTAGACATTTTCCTAGGAAATACTATGAAAAATATTCAGGGGGAAAAACATATTTCTCCTTTTTTTTAATGCTCAGTTTTCACTCATAAACTCCAAGATTAAAGTAGTCACTTTAATTAATCCTGTCTCAATCCTCAGACACAAACAGTGGAGAGAAGCCCTGTTCTGCTGGGGTATTAAATTGACTGAGTCAGAGTATCAGAAAGCTCAGAGGAATCACAGTCCTTGGCCCCAGTTTATGAGCTACTTACCAATTTGACAAATGTAACTTTTTCAGTGAAGATGCAATTGTGTTTTGTGACAGTGGGGAGAAAGGAGTTAAACTGCAGCTGCTGCTTTCCCTCTGCAGAGAGAGCAGTGATGCATCTGCAGCCAGCCTGTCCCTGGTGCTCAGCACAGAAGGGATAAGCCACTCCCAGGAGGCAGACAGGGTAATGCCATTAGTGAGGAGCAAGAAATGCTCATCCCATGTTTAGAGCAGCTTCTAGAAAGTGATGTGTGACATCCTGAACCAGCATGAGCACATCTCATCCCTACTGAGCTCAACCAGCGTGTGGGGGCAGAGCTTTGCCCATCCTATTTTCATTGAATCCATGTGTTGGAGGCTTTATTTTCACAGTGGTCAGCAAAACCTCTGGATACGTGTCTGCACAACACAGGTGCAAGCCTTTGGTTTGTGATCCCCATCTGGGAGTGAGGCAGGCCGGGCTGGGAGCTGTGCTTTGTGTGCTGAGGAGTGGAGCTCGGGCTGGGTGACGCAAACAAAAAGGGATTTCCCAGCTGCAAACCCTTCACATCTGATGGGACCCAAGCATGTGCATGGCTGCCTCTGCCCATATGTGCAGATATATCAAATGTAAACATGAATCCAGCTAATTTTCACACACTTGTTACAGCTTCCCCTGTCTCAGTGGAGGCCTCTGAGAGCCCTCCTCCTTCTTGATCTTGCTGGGAAAGCCTGGATTTATGACATCTTAAGCTGTTCCTTGGATGAACACTGGGGTGCCAGATGTGGGACAGTGGCTTCATCTCAGCATCAAGGAGAGAGATGAGCCGGGCTGGGGGCAGATTCAGTCTCATCAATCCATATTGTCATCGTAATTTATCAGCCACTGCCACAGAGAACAGGGAGCCAAACTGGTAAAAGGGAAAGGCTTCTTTAAAGAAAGACCCAGGAGGTCATAAAATGTCTTGAATTGGGAGGAAGGGCTTAGTTGTCAGTCGGTGCTTTCCTGCTCACAGTGTTCCTGGCATGGCTTTCAGATAAGCACATCCCTAAATAGAGTGTCTGGGATGGGAAGTGATTTGTCTCCCCCGTTTAATGCTTGCTCTTTTAACCAGTACCACGGAAGAGGAAAACGTCAATGATTTCTCCTATGTGTACTAAACACATGAGTTGTGATTATTTATATTTGGGGTTTTTTTTCCTGTGAGTGTCTGGGGTCCATGGGGAGCAGCAACAGCTCAATGCTCTGCTAGTGCAGCAGGTGGTCAAACATCAGGAGAGGAAAGCAAATAAGGGTGAAGTTGCTTGGCTGTGCACAGGGATCTGTGAATCCCACTGAGGTTTGGGGTGCCAGGATGCAGCTCTGTGCCAGGGTGGTGGTCCCAAGGTGCTGGGACTGGGCTCTCCTTCCTGTGCATGAGTGTGTGGGACAATGGCCCCAAGCTGGCCAGTGAATCAGAGCCTGGACTCGCCCTCAATCAGAGTCTCAGTGCTCGGGAAATGAGGCACCTGCCCTGCTTCCTCTCATTTAATGGGTTTATTTTTAATTGGAAAAGGCTATGAGATTTGTTCCTTTTTCTCAGGGACTTCACGTCCTCTGGAGATCCCTGAAGGATGGGGTGAGGTATGAGCAGCCTCAGGGACCTTCCTTTGGGAACCACGTCCTGGTAGCTTCACTCAGCACCAGGCACCAAAGCTGAGGCTGTTCGTGGGATACACATGAACCAGTATACTGAGAGCATGGCAGAATCTCCTGATGCTATCTGAGCTTCCTTCCACCACGTTCCCAAAGTGAAAACTGTTGCTGAACAAAAAAACCCCCACATCCTGGCTCTGCTGAGCCAGTTTTCCACATCTGCATCTGGTGACTGTCACTGTGGTCCTGGTGAGCAGTGAGGCTCTCAGACTGGGAGGCAGCACCATTGCAGTTAGTTTTGTCTGGGCCTTTCCTGAGATCTACAGCATTTTGGATGGTGAGCCTGCCTCACTGCCCATTTGTGACCATGGCACCACTTCTACTGCACATTTTGTGGGAGGAGACTGAAACTGAGATCTGTCTGTGGAGCAGTGGATTCCTCCATGGGGTTATTCCTCTGGGCAGTATTGAGATGCTCACAGACTGCCAGCTATCACAAAAATCATCCATATCAGACACAGTGAATCTGATTTTCAAGAGTATTCCTTCATAAAACAGGCCCAGAAGCATCAAGGCAATCTAATGTGGTAGAGGCTTATTTTCCATATTTGGAAGAGATGTGTTGTGTTTGTGCTCTTCTGTTCAGTGACTTCTCTATCTCCATCCCACACTCTGTTTCTCTGTGGGAAGACATGATCTAAGTGTTGTCTGGGTGCTGCAGGTCTGGATCTGGAGCTGTACCAATGTCTCTATGAGCTGATGCCCTTTTGGGGACCTGAAGTGGTTTGTCTGTGGCCCTGCTCTGTGCAGACGTGCTGCTTTCCTCATCCAGCTGCCTTGGGGATCTCCAGCACACCTCTGCATTACCTGGAGCAGGCTTGCCTGTGTTTGCAAAACACCAGCAATAATTAATGATTAAGTAGGAAACAAAGGAATGCATCTAAGATCTTTTCTTCAAGCAGTTCAAGGTCTATCCATGCTTACAGCTCCCTCTTTTATTCTACACTTCTCTATAGATATGTTAATTTACTTTAGCACCAATTAATCCATGTGTTTCAACCTGCCTGCCGATCCTCTTTATTTTTTTTTTCTCCAGGTTAGAATAGCTTTGGGAGGTGGTTCTTGAACTTTCACTGAGCTTTTGCCAAACCAGAAGTGTTCTCAGAGAGGAATGTCAAGTGCTCAACTACAATTCATTTTAGTCAGAAAAAGAATAAAAAGCACACCACCACATGTGTCAGAACAAAACCTGTCTGTGTGGAGTTTGGGTAGGTTTTAACCATAGCTCCACTTAAAGGATTATACTGCTTTCTGTGGGGAAGGGGAGGAAAAGGGGGACTCTCCCAAAGCTGGAAACGGTGCACACAATTGCATTTTACCTTTACACAGGTGTTAGTGTAGGTAACTGGAGAAATTGGTCTTACCTGTATGTTCTTCACTTTAACCTGGTTATCACTGTTTGCAAAGCAAAGCTCTGCAGATATAGAAGTAAAGACTGAATTGAACCTAAAAACCAAATGTTTTCACTTTTGTGATCTCAGAAGCATAGAAGGGTTTGGGTTGGAAGGGACCTGAAGATGATCTCATTCCATCCCCTTCCAACACCTTCCACTAGACCAGGTTGCTCAAAGTCCCATCCAAGCTGGCTTTGAACACTTCCAGGGATGGAAAATCCACAGGTTTTTGTGTTTTCTGGGCAATCTGTGCCAGTGCCTCACCACCCTCCCAGTAAAGAACTCCCTATCTGCTGTGACTAAAATCTTAGTGGGGTTTTTTAACATTTAAGTCCTTTTACAAGGCCTCAAGTTTTCACTAATGAACAAGGAAGAGATCTGTAGACACCCATCTAAACTCAAGTTTTTCTGGATTTCTGATCTTTCCTCTCTCAATCTTTTCATCCTATTTTAAATATCCTTATAAATCCTTATTTCAGCCATTGTTCAGGAAGTAACTAACAATATTAACATAAACCCTGCAACCAAGGCAGCATTATATAACAGCAATGTCTGACACTATTCATTGATATTTCTAGCTATGATAGTTTCCTTCTCCTTTCTTGAATTTTATTTTGTTTGGACTGTACCCATTCTTTCCTTTCTAATGTTTGTTTTTTTCCAGTTGATGAATATATATTTCTTACAAAACATGAACCAGCCTGGCTTTTCTCATTAACTTCCTTATTAACATAAGCACCACCACCTGTAGCATTCATCATGTGAGCAGCAGCATGGTGCTGGGAGCTGAATATATTAGATAACACATATTCCCTCTTAGAGTTGAATGTCAGGATGGAAAGATATTGCAAGTTCAGCTTTCAGGACAAGTTTAAGGGTTTTATTTTCTTCAATTATTTTGCAGGGGTGCAATAAAAAATCTGGAGGAGATCAAACTCTGGCTCATTTGGCACAGGAAAGCCAAGCAACCATGCAGGACTGGAAACTTCTAGCTGGTAAGACTAGAGTTAAATCAAAGAAGAAAGTCTTTTACTCAAAGTCATGCAGTTTATTACTCCACTATAGATTCTCCAGAAGACTATAATACCTTGCTGTAATGGTAACTAGGAAAATACTTTGAGGTTTTAAAGCAGGATGTGCAGTTCATGCTGGTTACTGAGTGATAAATGATACAGGCTGCACAGAAAAACTATACAAACACATTATTTCAGCTAGAACAGCAAAGCACTTCAGATATAAATTAAAAATAACTACAGTCTTGTGGTCCTTGTCAGTTATTTACAAGCCTCTTGAAATATTTCCTTATCTGCCTTTCTCATAAGAAATTAGGCAATTATAGTATAAGTCTGAAGCCAGAGAACATCAAATAATGAATCATTATGACATTATTACATGGGAAGTAGGAACAAGAGGAAGGCCAAAAGAAAACCCAAAGGCTTTTCATCTTCAGGAAATCTATTTTAAATAAAATTGAAATAAAAGCCTTAAATAAGTTTAACGTAATTCTGAGGAAAAGGCAGTTGCACAATGAAGAGGTATTTGCAGTCTGAAATTCATCTTTGGGGAAAAAAAAAATTCCTGTCATTGAGCTGGTCACAAATCTTTGTATAGAGGAATCTTTCATGAAAGAGAAAGATAAATGTGATCTGGAAGTCCAGTGACTCAGGAGTTTCTTAAAGATGAGGGGAAAAGGAAATACATCAGTGTATATGCATTCCTTGTTAACTCTCAATGGCATTGTAAGTTATCTATATTTATGCCTCTATGAAAATATATTGTTTTGTAACAACTGTCATTAGAAGGACTTTTAGGATGAGTATAGTTGGAATTTTGAGTGTTGTTGGTATTCTGGTTTTGGTTTGGGTTTTTTTCACAATTTGAATATTGACCTAATTTCTTCTGATTCAGCATTAGAGCACATTTCAAGATAATTCATGTGTTTTCATCTTCTTTTCTGGGTCAAAATTCTGGCTTTGTTAAAAAGGTATTACATTCCCTACAAACCAAATCAGACATTCAAAATATGTCCAGCTCTCCTGAGCATCAAAAGGAGGAGGGATCTGCAAGTCTCGGGCTTCATCTTAATTTGACAATTTAGAGGTAACATAGTTAGACATTGTCCATAGCAGAAGCAAATAAAATGAGCCAGAGGTCTCCAGTAAAGGGGTTGTTGAGATCCTATTCTGCTTGTGCTCTGTGGAAGATGAAATCAGGAAACTGATCCCCACACTCACCAGAAATTTCAGTCTGATCACAACAGTTAGGACTGATGGCTTTGATTGCTGAATTCTTCTCACAGCCCTCTGCTCAGCTGCACTGCTATTCACTGGAGCAATGGGCCATCATAATTGGGCAATATTCTGTTGTGTAAAAAAATTTATTTCTATTTAACTTTTTAATTCAATTATTTCTTTTAAATGAATTGTGGCAAGGCAGGGCAAATTGTCTGGAAAAGACACTATTTGAACAGACTCAGATTTGCTAAGATCCAGTGACTCTTTGACTCTTTAAATGACACCTCTATATCCTATATTTAGTATTGGTCAATCCTAAGAATGTGATTATACTTGAGTTTGCACCCAAGTACCCACCTGAAGAATGAGAACCTAATCTTTTTTCCTGAACTCAAATGTGCTGTAAGGCAACAAATGGTTAAAATTTCATTTTTTGAAGGATAAGGATGCTCTGAGGTAGTTAATGTAGTTCAAGATATGTCATTCCTGATTTGGGAAATGGCAGGGGTGAGAACTGGATATTTTGGGTAAATGGGGTGCTGGGTCACCAGGTCTACATGAAATACTGCTGAGAAATATATAGGTAATAATGACAGCTGGCTATGGCATGCCACTGTTCACAAAGGATAAGCTATAGCAAATAGAGTCAAGAGAAGGAAATCCTTGGTCTTACTCTAAAAGAAAATATTAAAAGCAATTTTAGAATATTTAGCTTGGATTCAGAGCAAATAATATTCTTCTTCTAAGGAAGTGATAACATATCCTTCTAATAAGGATGTGAACATTTTAACATCAGTATCTAACCCACCCTTTGTATGGACTCGCCACTTAGGAAAATGGTGAGGAACCTCTCACCATCCTATTGAGAGGTGCAGGATATAGAGATTGTGAGCAAGAGGACTTGCTGAGCAATCTCATTTTCCAGTTTAGAAACACCAGCAGCTTCTCAGAGCAAGTGTTAGTTATGTTCTTTCTTGTGTTGTGCCTGTCTTTGAATCCTTTCCTCTCAATAAACACACAGGCTTCACTGTTTGTTGCCAGGAAAAGCCTAAGTCATGAAATGTGAATAATACTGACTTACACATTTCTAAGGGCCTGAGAGTGAATGAGGATCCATCATGCAAGGTGCTGTCTAAACATGCAGCCAATACTTAGAGTCTGAGTAAATAAAACAGGAACAGAAAAGTTCAGTGACTTGCAACAACCTAATGAGAAGAAACAACAGCCTGGAGTCAGTCCAGCTGCTCTGACATCTCGTTCATTGCCTTTTCCACTGGATATTGCTGAACTGACATCTTGGATTGTGCAAAAAGTACTGCATGATATATACCAAATGGGAGGCTTATCACAGTTATCTCTGCAATGTCTGGCACCAGAAGGATTTAAAAAACAGACATCAAATTATAGAGGCATAGATCTACCCCGAGCGTGTCTGTTCAGTGCAGTAATGCATAACTGCTTGATTATCCTCAATGAAATCCTCATGCTGCTACTCATCTCTACCTGCCTCCAAATACATTGAGATCAGTGTCTGGATTTATTTCTTGCTCTTGGTCTCAGGTGTAGCAATTAAAGAAATGTTCTGAATTGCTGAGAGCACCAGATGTGTGCAGTGGAGCATCCTACCCTGACAAGCATTTTGCTTTTAATAGTTCCTTTGGGTGCACATTGGCGTCTGGTTTTATTTTTCTGTTTATACTTTGTTTTTCTGTTTTATGGCACTATTTTCTTGATGGGGTTTTTCTGTTTCTTGCTTTGGAGAGTGGTTTGGGGTAGCATGGATTATGGCACAGCAGCATTAAGAGTTGTCTCCTGTTCCTGTTTTCAGTCTAAGGTCATTCTAAGTTCTCCGTTTGACTGCTCCTGTATGGAATAAGCAAAGAAAAATATCCACTGATTCTGAAAATGGAGTTGTGAATTGTGCTGATGTCTCTCTTGTCTTCCTGGACTTGGGACCTGATTTAACACATATGTGACAAGATTTCTTTGGGAGCAAGGTTGGGGAACAAGGCTTTTTAGTCACAGAAGTTACAAACCTTCTTTCACCTGCTCCCCAGAAATGGTGGGCACATAGAAGGTGGCAGGGGTTTTCCTTTGAAGTCTGTTTGCAGATTTTGTCCTCCAGTCTAACTTTCAGATGATTCTTCACTGCAGAGTGGAACAAGATGCTGAACTGCAATCTCAGTGCTAGGGTGCAGCAGCAGGCATATTCTGATTTACAGAAATCTGATCTATTTTTCTCTGAAATGCTTTGTACCAAATTGAGAATTCCATGATGGATATGACCAACAAGAGCTACAGACTATGTTCATTCCTACAAGCAGAGAAGAAAGTCTTTCCTGACTTCTGCAAGTGGTTTTCTTTACTTCCTGAAGAGTGGAATTTGACTACTTTGACTACAGTGTGAGCAGCGTTAAATGTTACTCAGTGTGGTGAGTGCTATTTCTTCAAACAAATACAGGCAGTCAAAAAAATACATCCTCACACACTTATTATTTATAAGGAATGTTGGGTGTATCATGACACCGTGACCAGTGGTATCAGGGTCTAATATTGGAACTTCTTATCTCACCAAAACCTAATTTATTTAGTTTTTAGAACAACAGTTCAGGTGAAACCATGATAAGCAAAAGATTAAAGCTCTGTCAGATAAAAAGCAATCCTGTACCATTTCAACTATCCTAGTTTTCAAAAGGGAATGAAATCTGCAGTAATTCATACAAACATAAATATTGAATAAGCATTGCAATGGATGGGATTAATAGATACATAAGATGAATAAAACCATATTTGATTTAGTCCTCTGCTGATAGTGCCAGCAGATTACAAGGACTAACCTATCTACTGCAATGTTACCCATCAAATAGCTATAATTCAAATCTTTCCTTTTTTTTTTTTTTCCTCTCAGAAAAATAGCACAGCCAGGATAAATAACAGCCTTTACATCATTTTGTTTCGCTGGAGATTAATCCTGATCTTACCCATCCAATTTCATGCACATGAATATTCCTGTTGATTAGGGTAGGAAAGTTTTTCACATCCACAAATCATTTTGGAATTTTGGGCCAAAATGTGTCAAATTAATTCCTGACCTCACTCAGCTACCTGTGCATCTACTTGGCCTGACACCACAGGACAGAATTTGGGCATAAATTTGGTGTGAGAACTCGAAGCACAAACAGGAGCCAGACCCCCACTGATGGTCCCTTGGGATCCGGTCCCATTCTGCCCTCTCTGCTCCTGTCTTGTAGGGATGAGCATTCCAAGGGTGGAGGTTAACAGGCATTCCTAACTATGCATGGCATCCTACTCCTTAATGCTGACACAAATGGACTGTTTCCTAGGAGACAGCTCAAAATCAAATAAATTATTTGAGAGATACTCATGTTAAAAGATTCCACGGAGCTCATCCTTACATAAAACTCCTGTTCCCAATTAGCTGGCTCTAGATCAGGGCTACAAGATGGGGCAGATATGATCTACTTCCCTCTTCACTGTGTGACAAAAGCTGTGTGTGGTCAGGCCCCCAGACCCTTTTTCTGTGTTGTGCTGCCAGCTGAGTGCTCCAGAGCTCCTGCATTGCTGCCCTTGCTCTTCAGGGCTCTTTATTTCCTCCTTGTGCCCTCACAGTGACATCTCCCACAGTCTGAGGGTAAGTGTGAGTGATGTTAGCTGGAGGATTCCTCTTTCTGTCCTCCTGGATCCAGGGTGGTGCAGTGCTTCAGGCCCCAAAGCCTTGAGGCGGCAGTTTATCCCCCCACCTTGCATTTCAGAAGTGATAAATCAGACATTCTGCTTTGTTTTTCTGCACCTCCAGTGGCTTTTCAGATTGCATCTAGTTAAAGAATTGCCCGTGAGCTGGCATTAAAGGTGTACCTGTAGGAAATATATTACCTGAATAAAAATGTTCTAATTCGGAAATTTCTTTCCCACCTTTTTGTTGCCCTTGTTAGGGAAAAATGCTCCACTTTAACCTCCAGCTAACTGATTACCTGCCAGTTCTGATGCTGTGCTCAGAATTAATGTGCTCCAAAAGCCAACAGAGATGACTTGTGTTTGGGCACCTCATGGGAAAACAGGGAGATGAAAAGCCTTAGGAAAACTTTGACAAATAACTTGGAGTGTTTGACCAGCTATGCACAGCTGCTGCTGAATGGAGAATGCAAGTAACGTGCCAAGCAGAGACAAAAGGGGATCAGCAGGGAAAGCAGCTTTGGTATCAGAACTGGACATTTTACTCTCAGAAAAGGAGAGGAAATATGCTGAATTACCTGTAGGAGGTGTGCCTGCTTTTGCTAATAGATGTGCATGGTTAAAGAATTCCTAACCACCAGATCCTGTACCAACGTATGCTGGAATTCTCTCTGAGTCAGTGGAGATACATCCATGCACAGCACCTTAATTTGATTGATTGCATCCTACCCATCTAAACATGCCTTAAAGACTTGTTTGCAGAGCCACAATCTCTCTGCCCACTCCAATTCCCTATTTGAGGTGATAATGTCTCCTCATAAATCTTGGATGCGATAGCACCAGCATGACCCATCACTTCATTACACCAGAGCTGTGCAGTGCACTGGGGAGGAGTTTATCTGGACAGAATGGATCTGGTCCAGGAGCAAATAAAGGAGTGAGGAATCTGATTATTGCTGGGCCAACTCTGTGTGAGTTGCAGCTTCTCAGTTTTCCTGATGTCAGCTAGTTTTACTTGTTTTGTTTGCCTTCCTCACACAGGAGGTGAAATACCTAGCTAGCACAGACATCTCCATGAGCTGCTGGTGTCAGGAAAGCCAATCTGAAATTGAGATCTGGTTAGCATTCAATGTGCCATGTACTGTGTCATTTGAGCATTGGCTCTTTTGGTGCATGCCAGGCTTGTTCCAAAATCAGGGATCACCTCACTGTCAGCAGCAGGAGTGTGGTGGCTCCTCAGATACCCCTGTCTGTCTTATCCAGTGCTGTCTGGGAGGAGCAGCCCAATTTCCTCAGCTTTGTGCAAATGAGGAATCCTTGCACAGAGGCAATTTCTTGATGACCAGGTACAATGGACACAGTATAGCATCTTTCACTGTCAGCATGAAGGGATTAAAGGAAAATTATATGTCCAGCTCTAGGGCACTCTGCATTGCTTCAGACATGAGTGCTAGGGGAAAAGAACTATTTCTTCTATTTTATTTATTATTTCAAGTGTTTCTTTATGATTACTTCCTAGTGATTTCAGAGATAGCTGCTCTATCTTGGCCTTGCATGGGCTTGTTTAGTCTGATGCCATATATCACTTGTTTGTTTCTTCCAAGGCACTACTTTTTCCATGTATTTACTTCATGGTTTATATTTGCTTAATGCACATCTTTCAACAAGACACTCAGACTTCATTCAATGATTGCTGGAATTTCCTATGTGTTCCAAAGGAAAAAAATTACATCTGTGTGTTGAGCCTTCCCTTTCAAAATTCCTCTGTGATTCTCCTGTGCAAGTTTTGCAGACTTGATGGGCTTAGTGGACATAACTCTTGCAGGTACTCACTGAGGTTTTAAAGTATTTAATTGGTCTTGAATGCACAGTGCAGCTCTCCAAATACAGGACTGAGGTGTCTCCTGGTCCTTTTTTTCTGTTCTGCACGTTTGAGTTGTCAATTCTAGGTAGGCTGGCACTTGCACAAAGGGATTGTGAACTGTGGTGGTTTTCAGCAGAAAAGTAAGTGTTGCTAAGGGGAACTTGTGGGTGTATGTCCTTAACTGCAGCACAGTGACAGCTCCTCAGTTACTGCTTTTGGCACTTCTTTTTAGTCTGTGCCTGCTCTGAAGTTTAGAGTAAGCAAAAAATCTTATTCAAGAGAAATGCTTTTACTCTTTTGCAAAATTTTTGTTTACTTATCAATTTTTTTTTTTTTTTCACTCAGGTTTTCATTTGATTGGGAAGTACTTCTGCAAGGCTTTATGGAAAAGTCCAGCTGGGTGTTTGTCCTGCTCCCTCCCAGGTGAGTCCCTGCTATTCCCAGTTCTCCCACACCTTTAGGTGAGCATATTCCTGTGCTGCACGCTCACAACTGGTGAAAAGCTAACTTGCTTGCTTGTTGAATTTAGTTTCAAATTCCTAGGGCCTAAGCACCAACACAGAATTCTTCCTGGTTATTGGTTAACACCAGTAACTAAATACCAGGTGGCATCTTCAGCATGTCATGCAGAAATTAAAACAAATGTCTCTTATTTCAGAAAAATGATTGAAAATTAATATAAGGCTGCATATTCTGGGGGCTGACCAAGGTATAAAGGACTTAATCAAACCCCCATTGCAGACTGCAGTCTGGATGTCTCTTATGTGATCTCTGTTACCCCACATATTTTTGGCCCAGACAACACAATTTCCTAGTGCCAAATAGCAAGAGTAGCCCAGAGGAAAATTATTACCCTGCTCCAAAGGGCATTGTGAGTGCTGTGGTGCTGCTGCCCAGCGATGGATCCAGCCCTGCCCTCCTGCCAGCCTGCCTGAGCAGTCAGTGCTGGTGCCCTGCCCTGCCCTGCCAGGGATGGGATTCACAGAATCATTAAGGGTGGAAAAGACTTCCAAAATAATAGTGTGCAACCTTTAGACTTGAGTCCACTGAAACCACTCATTGCCCTAAGAAACTGTGCTGCAAACTTGCATCAAGTACTTGAATGGAAAAGCTCTTTTACCCAGCAGCCATATAGTTAACCAACATAGTTAACTAAATTAGCTAATTTCTAACCAGGTAGAGGTTTAGATAGAATCACAAATAAGATTTGGATTAAGAAACAACACTGATATTAGAGCTGTGCCTTTTCTCTCATGTTGTGTGAGAATTGTGGTGTAGGGAGAGTTCATTGCCCAGAGTTTTCCTTGTAGGAAAGGGAAGAATCCCCATCTAGGTGCAAGTGGTAAAAATCATACTTTGTCAGTTGAGGGCAGGAGAAAAATCCTCTAGAAAATAAAAATCTGTAGTGTTTTTATTATGTTTCCTTTAGAAATAGATGGCAATTTGTCCATTCACATTCTTGTCCTTTTGTCTGTGGTTACTTAATGCCAAGAAATCGGTGTGTGTTTTTACAACACACATTCATTCATCTTTGAATTTTTAAATTAATATTTTTGTCTTCTGAAAGTAAAACTTGAAATCATGCGTTCTGAAATGATGACAGCTTAAATTTGTTATGAATGCCCAAAATAAAATTTTATTTTCTTATTAATAACCTCTTTCATAGAAATAACAACCGAGTATATATTCATTGCCAGAATTCTGAAGAATGTCATATCACTAAAGGGAAGAAATTACTAACTAGACACCTGGAATTGGAATTTCTTGAGTAATAAACTAGCTTGTGACAGCTGCAGCCCTTTTTTTGCAGGTGCAAAAAGTACATTTTCTTCTTTTTGTTTTATCTGCTTTACATCACTTAATGACTAGAGTATTCCAGGTTGGGAAAACAACTGGTAGTTGAAAGAACAGAAAAATTTGCTTATCCTTTCCCATTTTATGAGTAAAAGTTGGGGTGGAGGGGAGGGAAGATCTGAGATCAACCAGTTCTAATCTTGAAGAATAGGAAAGCAAGGAAAAGATAACTCAGCTGATTATTGCTGTTGATATTTGCACTGTGCAGTACATCAGCTGCAAGGAATATTTTGATAATATTTCCTAAAATATACAGGACACAATGTAATTCCACTTAAACAATTACGTTGTTCTGGATATTTTTGGTCAGAAGCAGCATGACACAAAGCACACATTAAAAAGGGAATCAGGTGACTAAAACCTCCATGTCCTGTTTTTCTCATAAATCAAACATAAAAATCGACCCCCAAAATAAATGCTTAGATATATAGTGACGTGTGACATTAGTGTGCTATTTGTTTTTGTTAACTAAGAGTTAACAAAAACAAATACTAAATACCAGCTCAGAGCTACCTTTCATTGCAATCAAGCATTTTTATTAGGTATCAGTCTCTGAGAATAACCCTTTGTCATGAATATCTGCTAGAAAGCACAACTGCAATGCAAATTGAATTATTTAAATTGTGATTTAAATCACAATTAACAAAACTGATTTAAATCAAAGTGATATAAATTGGTCCCTCCTGCTTTAAAATTAATTGAGGATGTGCTTTGAAAGCATGCTCCTATCAGTGCTCTGACTCAGTGGGTTCTCCATATCACTCAAGTTTTAATAAATCAGAGCAAGGGATGGAATTTTTATTTAGTTCAACAGTCTCGGTCTCTGAATTTAAGGCCACTGAAGAATAGATTAACATTTATAATTGCTAGGCTGATCAGCAATGCAAATTAAAAATGGGGATTTCAAAACAAATTAACCTTTGCAGTACATCTTGTGTAGACAGACAGACAATGGTATTGTTGAAAAGGTTCCCCTCATCCTTGAAGTCACAAATCACTGTATTCTTCATGGTGCCTTGCTGCTCCACAGCCTCTGGAGTCTCAATGTCCAAAAAATAAACTGTGATAGCCGAAAGAACAGCATGGGCTCTTTGAGGCTGGAGGTCCCTGCACGGGCTATCGCTGCTTTGTGTCGCTGCAGGCAGACTTGTGTATTTTGGGCTGAGATTAGGATGTTTAGGCTAGAGGTAAATGGGTTTATAATTAGATATGTCCCAGCCCCTGACCTGTTAATTGAACCTCATACTTGCCTCCATTTACCCTCCACCTGTAATGAGACTGTGATTTAAAGCAGTCGAGGGAAAATGGGCTTTCTGTACCCACACACTTTTCTGCTTCAGTGTGCCCATCCTGTGCTCTGCTGAGAGACTTTCTGTCCCTCTTTGAGATGTCTCACAAATAGAACAAGACACTGTGTCAATAAGGTCTATGCTGTATTTATTTATTTATTTATAGAATTAAGGGCTTAGATTTCATCTGGAGAAAACCACCCAGCACCTCTGCATTTCCAGTGTTTCTCCTCAGGCAGAAAAGCAGTCATAACTGAGAAGACGGAGTGGATTTTGATGGCACCATACAGAATCTGAGGAGGTCCAGGGCTGTTCCTTCCATGCTGAGGCATCTATGGAGCTAGGAGATGCAGACCACCGTGGGGTGTTGTGTGGAGAAAGAGTGGGGCAGGCTAAGGACAACTTTGGATGGAATGGAAAGAGTGATCACCTATGAGAGCAAACAGGTTTGGTGTCTCCTGCTCCTGGGAAATTCTTGCCAATCAATGCAGCTGATGCAGGAGCTCCGAGCTTTCTGTGTGGTGGTGTCCCAAGGAGCAGAAGACAAGCAAACCACACTTTGTGTGTAGGCATGTATGATGTGTTTCTGACATGGCTCATAGGCTCCCAGAAAATTGTTGTTTTCATATCTGCAGTGCTTTGCCCAGAATTTAGGTTTCCATAGGCAACCTTTCATACCTTCAATGCACATCACAGAATATGCTGATTTGGAAGGAATGCACAAGCATCATTGAGTCCAGCTCTTAGCCCTGCATAGGACACCTTAAGAGACACACCAGAGAGCTCTCAGAGTTGTCCAAACATTTCTTGAACTCTGCCAGGCTTGGGGCTGTGCCCGCTTCCCTGGGGTGCAACCACTAATAACTGAAGTTGAATGTGAAGAAATATTCCCTTTTTCTCATCATTTTTTTGCTTCCACAGTCCTTACCAAAATTGAGCCATTAGAAACAATTGCAGAGTATATGACCCATTAGTCTGACCCTGTGGAAAATATTATCTTGTGCAGATGTTGATGCACATCCTTTGTGTAATGGTAGAGCTATTGTGTTACTTGCCTTTTTTTCTGTGAGCAAACTTACACCAGGGGAAGCTGGTAGTACTATTTTCTGATCACAGAGATCCAGAAGGATATGAATAGGGAGTGAAGAATGAACAGTGATATTAAAAGCTTGCTGTGAATGGATTCTTTTTTTTTCTAAGCTTATAAATAGAAACAAAACCTAAACAACTAAACTAAACAGACCGGAATAAACACAGAACTGGGGCAGGTATTGTCATCACTGCTCACACCAGTGAATGGTTTTTCGGTTAATGAGAAAGCAGAGCCAGGAAGGAACCTTAAAGATGTCCAAGTCTGAGCAGTGGAGATGCAGAAGGTTTTTTCAGGAGGCAGAGCACAGATGAGGAGCCCAACCCCTGGTCTGGTGGAACAGGGTGTCCATGCTCTAGGTAGGGCTTGGTGGTGCCACATCAGGCATGGGAGGTGGGGACAGCCCTCCCTTCCTGCCAGGGCCACACCAGCCTCTCCCAGCTGAGATGCTCCAGGCTTCTGTCATCCAGAGGATGGCAAAATGTGGGTGGTAGGTGAAGAAATGCTGATGAAGGGGATATTGATGAGGCTACTGACTAGTCTGCCAAATACTTGGAATATTTTTCAAAACTTTTGGCAGTCGGAACAGGATTGCAGCCTGGAAGAAAAAGACTTGTGTGTCTTGTTCAGTAGATGTTTCCAGCTGCTGGTAATGGTATTGGCAATAGGAGTTAATTAATAACGGGAAAGTTACTGCTTTTTAATGCATGCAAGTGTTGTGCAACTGCCATTGACGTTCAGCAAAACATGCCCTACTTCATATATCTAATTTTTTGTCATCTAAATAAATTGCAAGTTGTTGAAAAATCTCTTCCTTTCCCAACACTATATTATTTGCTAAACAATTTTTGGATTTTTTTTTTTAAATTTTTGTTTTGATTTTTTTTCCTCTCTGAGAAGAATAAAATATTGCACATGGCCCTTTTCCAAAATCAAAGCTCTTTAGTATGGTTAGTGTTTCTGGTCTATCTTATTACTGATATTCATACAGATTACTGGCAAACACAAATTTATTGCAATATTTATTGGGCTGAATTTGAGGTTGCTTATAATGTGGTTAGATGGCTATTTATTAGACATGTCACAGTAGCTATTTAACACTTCTATAGCTGTCTAGCTGGAATTAGGACATAAAACAGAATTTATTGTGTTCTATCCAGAAAATGTTACAGGAAGAGTAAATTCTAGGAAAGACACAACTGTCAGAATAATGAAGGGACCAGGAAGAAAAAAGTAGTTTTAAACAGCAATTCTCAGCCAAACTGAAGGAGGGAAATATTCAGGATGTGAAGAAATCCAGGTGCAGATTTTAGGTTCTCTTAAGTGCACCAGCACTCTGCCTAACAGCTGACCTTTCCCTCATGAAGTGGACATTTTTCATTTAGAAAAGGAAATGAGAGTCGTCTTCTTTGATTAGTTTTGTGCTGATTAAGTAGAGTTTAAAAGTTCTATGGGACCATTTTCTCAAGGAACAATTTCATAAGAATCAAGCCTTTCACAGGCAGGTGGTATTTTGGTGTTTTTAATGTGTTGTGTTAAGGTGGTATTGACTAGAGTATTTCATTGTGATGGATTCAAGTGACTTTTTTTTCCACATTAGTGTGTTTTAGCTCTGCATTTCACTGTTGTGAAAGCTTTTTGCAGCATCAGGACAAAAAAGCTTTATTTTCTATTAACATCTATGGGGTTTGGATCTTTTTCTTATTTGAAACAGAAAATGAGTGCACATGTTGGATGTCTGATGAAGAAATGTGGATGAGACTTCCCTGCAAGGAAGAGGCTGTAAGTGCAAAAAAAATTTCAAAAATACTTATGAATTTCCTTTAAAAATAGTTTCCTGTAACTTTCAGAAAATGTAGATTATTTAGGAAAATAAGTCCCTGCTTTCATACACAGACCATCTTAAAATACTTCACCAAAAGAAGTCAATCTTTCTGTTTAACAAATAAACCCCTTTCTGTGGGAGGATGTGGAGGAGGGAGGAAATGAGGCCATGGAAAGGTTTGCAGGTGTGAGGGTGAAGCTGGGCAGCCACTGCTTCCCACTGCTGGTGAAGGTGCAGCAGAGGCAGGACAGAGTGAAGGGAGCAGTTCTCCTTTTCCTTGTGCCTCCTTCTGGCACCTTCTCAGGGCAAAGGAGAGTTTGTGCCCAGTGCCACTGCTGTGCAGGAGCAGCAGACCCCACCCCAGCCTTCACCTTCCCAGCCTAATTCAAATTGTTCACCCCAAATCCCATGGGAATTCCCTCCCTGCATGTGTCTAATTATCTCATCACAGGATGGCAGCTGTTGTGGGCCAATAAATACATATTTATTCCTTGGTTCTTGCAGGTGGAGGAACCCAAGTACCCCAGCCTTCAGATACTGCAGCCTTGAATGGCACAGGATTGAGCAACACAGAAGCAGGAGATCATGGGGGGAACCTCTTTGTCCAGATTACACCTGCATTGAGATAAGTTTTAATGATTATTTTTTAGAGTAAAGCTGCCAACTAAGTTCAAGCTAATGCTGGTGAGAAACTGCAGTAGGAAATTCAAGGAGGCTATGTATTTTCTTAAATTCATTAGCTGCCCATTGAGGGTTGAAGAGAACATAACTAACAATAATTACATATGAATTATGAAGTTCAAATTGAATGTGTTACTTTGCTCACACAAAACTTCAAGGGAGACAAGTCAGAGAGGTTTATTAGCATATTCTTCTTTTCCAACAAACCTTACAATAAAGGGAAAACATAATAATGTAAAGGAGTTGAAGATTCATGTTTCCATAGTAGCTATATCTGCACTATCCTTCCTGTGAAATTCATTCTCTGTGGGTGGTGGTGCTGTTGAATAGTTTTTATTTCTCAGCCATCTTTGTTTTTTCCCCTGTAAGCAGCTCTTTTGTGTATATCTATTAACATGCAATCCTCTCCTGCCCAGAGCTTTCTTCAGCTGCATTGCACCTGAGCCAGGGGTTTTGCAGGGAGCAAAGGGCAGCACGCAAAACTGATCAGAAATACACTCCCAAAAATTCATTTTTATTTGAGCTCATTCATTCTAATTGTTCTCTTGAGGCTCGATTTGGAGCACAGAGAAACCCAAAGGGGGCTCACTGGGCTGTGGGTCAGGTTTTCAGGTCGCCTGTACATGGCAAGCGGTGAATAATGAGCAGCACAGTGCCAGCCCCGTAGGCCTGACCCTGAGGATGGAGCGAGAATTCGGGCACAGATCTCATCAAGGGCAGTCTCAGGGATGGAGGAGAGCACAGCACCCACTCCTGCAGCCAAAGGCAGCCACAGAGCTCAGTGACCAGCCGGCTGCTGTGCCCCAGTAATGCAGCTGACCATGCCCTGATTAACTGGGGCAAACTCTGCCCTGAACATTTTCTGTGTGGAATTAGTTCTTTTGTTGATGGCAATGGTCCAGGATATTGTTAGAGTCACTGCTGGGACTTGATATGATTACAGATACATGTCCATGTTCAATTAGGAGTGCTGTGATGATCAGTTTGTCCCATCCACAGGTTAGGATTAACACACGTATTTTGAAAACCAAACTACATATGTTAAAAACCGTTTAGGCTGGATTTTTTTCCTTCTTTTTTTATTATTGTTGTTGTGAGGTTTTGGTTTTGGTTTATTTTGGGGGAAGGGTTTGGGGTTTTTTTGTGTGTTTGGTTTTTTGGGGGGTGTTGAAGCTTTTTTCCTAAACAGAATCCTTTAAGCCAGTTTAAAAAGTTTATTCTTGCAGACAGAAAAGTTCTTACCTTTAGTCTAGATTAGGCATTTGGGCGGGAAATGGAATGTGGAGGTCCTGGCCCAACTTTCTGTGCAACCACCTGTGAATCAGTTCATGCTGTGGCCCCTTGTTGCTGTACCAAACTCCACCCTACTTTGCTTGATTTAAAGCCTACGGGAAGTGGTTGTCATCTTCTGTCTTTTTTAGGGACATCAGCATGAATGATGCAGGACTGGGGATTCTGGACATCTCCACAGTAACCATGATAAAGGTCTGAGAGCCTCTTGGTCAATTCCAAAACTCCCACCTCTTTCCACAGTGTCAGAAACAGATCCTTGTTGAGCTGCTTTTAGCTTTTATCATCTTTGATAAAGCTTTTAGCACTTATCTTCTCTGTCTCCCTGGGAGCCCCTTCCTGGTGTCCTGTTGCTTTCCATACACTGAGTTCTAATGTTATCACAAATGATCTGGAAACAGATATATAATTACAAAGTGTAAGACAGGTAATTGCATGGCAGAAAAAGGAGCATTCAAGCCTGGAAACAAAGGAGTTAAAATGAAATGAATTTCTCTTACCCACTTTCCAAAGATGTCAGCCTTTCTGTATAAACTCCTCTGTCATTAATCTAATAGAGCTTTACTTCATTCATAATTTACTACAGTCTTGAGTAAGCCATTCTAATATTTGTGCAGGGCAAGTACATAAATCACTGTTGCCCTTCTCTATTTTTTTTACTTATCTGGTTCTTTCAAGGTCAATAACCTACCTTACAACTTTCATCTGGTTTAAATATTCAGCTCTTGCCTTTTACACCTCTCTTCCTTGTACATGTCCATTTGGATATCTGCAGCTGTATCTTCTCAAGTAGCTATTGATCATGTCTCCTTGCTAGCTTCATCAGCAATAATGGTACAAATTACATCTGTTAGGGTTCACTCACACCTCTCTTTTAGAAGGAGAGACTGCCTTCTGACTTTGTTGTTATTGGCCATCTTTTCTGCCTAGGATATCTAAAACTCAGTGAGAAAAATTATATGCTGGGAAATATCCTCATTGTGACACATGTAGGCTTTCAGTGCCCAGGTCATGCAGAGAAGCTAATCAATCCGTACTGACCTCCAGGAGCCTGGAATATAGCTGGGTAAGGCCCCAGTCCAGCAATGCACTTAAGGGTATGCTTATGTAAACATAGGATCCATCCCATTTTCAGTGCAATTTGGTGAGAAGTGCATTTCAGAGCAGAGCATCTCTGGGATGCTCCTTTTTTGCAGGGGCTGTGCAGGATGAGGCTGTACCAGCTGCCAACATGACACACCCCAAGGTATCTGGTAATCTTGCACAGGGCAAAGTAACTTTCTTTGTCTAATTTGTGGGGAGGCTGCTGAGGTGCCACTGCTTTGGAATCAGTGTGTGTTTGTGAGTGTGAACCTCGTCCTCTGCAGAGCTGATGAGCTCTTAAGAGCTTGAGTTTCTCTTACTGACTGTTTAAGAGAAAATTAAACTATTTAGGATTAGGCAGAATAATTGGGTGCTGCAGGACCTTATGGTTATGCCTGTTGTGTGCTGACTTCATCAGGTCCTTGATCCAATTGTGTTGCTGCCACAAGATTGCCAACTTGTACCAAAACACACAGGAGTGGAGTTTTGTCGTGCTTGTCTGCCAAGGGGTGAGGCTGGAATAGTTACCACCATGGTATAGACGAAAACAGGGCTGGAAAGGACCTGAACAGGTCACCTCATCCACCCCCACAGAAACCACTCCTGACCCATTTGTCTGCAGTGTTTTTGTAACCCCGTCAGCCGTGGAGATCCCCCAGCCTGCCCAGGCAATCCCCTCCAGTGCCCAGTGACCCCTGCAACAGGGAAGTTATTCTAGCTCTGAACTCAGGTCTCCCTGGCTGCATTTAAACCCATTACTGTTTTTGTGCTTTTCCTGTGGATGTGGATAACAATTTATTGCCTTCCTTTTTGCATAAGCCATTTATATAATTGAAGACTGTTATCACGTCTCCTCTCTGTCTTCCCTGCTCTAGACTAAATAGCCCAGATAGGATGAAAGCTGGAATGGGGTGTCAGGGAGAATGAAGGAGTTAGAGGAGGAAATCAGAGGGGGATTAATCCTGCTTTCAGTCCCTGTAGAAACAGACTTTGCCTTCTGAAGGATGGGGATGTGGGAGGGGGAAACAGGATTTTCAGTGCTGCTGATTTCCTAATGCAGCTCTGTGAAATGTGTATCTGACTGATGGGCCACTGCCTCACAGACTGAGGAAGAGGGGCTTGGACTGGGTGTCTGCTGAGCTGTGACCCTGCTCTCCAGCCTCTGTGCTTTAATTTCTTACACTGGTGAGGAGCATTTCCAGCTCACATGTCAGCTCCTGTGAGCTGTATCTGGTTGAGCTTCTGTGCATCCCAAAAGCTGCTTCCAGGTGCTGTGTGTGTAATACAATCAGACAACATGATGATGTAGAACCATCCAGAGCCCTGACATGAGCCCTGCTAGGGAGCAGGAGTTCTCTCCTCTGATGGCAAAACCTTGTTTTTGCTGCCCTGACCTCAGCTCTGTGCTTCCCACCATGGCCAGCATGGAACCACTCACCACACATGCTGCCTCCATGGTTACAGCTTGATTGCTCTTCATAACACCAGCACGTGGAACAGGCAAACTGTCTGATCCAGAGAGCCCTGGGGTGTATTATGTCAATGTCAAACACATCAGGAAAGTACAGCCACTGCTCAGAGTGACTTCTCTGCTCAGAACTCTTTTCCATTTTTCACATCTGCTGTCAGAGCTGCAGCATGTGTGCAGCCATTGCTGTCACAACCTGAAACAAAAACACCTCCCAGCTTGGAGACTTCCAAAAGCACAAGGTGAGGGAAAAACAAATGTTTCCTTGCTACTTAATGCTCCCAAACAGCTTTTGGTGACAGTTGTGCCTTGCTCCAAGAACAGCACATAAGGTGGAGCTGTTTTCCCTAGGCTCCTGGTGACATGGGATCACAGGATTATTTACATCAGAAAAGGGCTGGCCTTGAGGAAAGCAAAATATTAGATGCTGCTTGGAACAGCAAGAAAGTTCATTGCATTTCAAGAGCACTGCAGCCTAACTCCAGCACTCCCAGTCTCTGTTCCTCCCCCACTGGCTCATCAGTCAGCTGTTAAGACTTTCCAGTTCAATTTCACAGTTTAAAAAAATCTTGACAAATTGCAATCCAATTGTTTGGTTGGGTTTGTTGGTTTTTTGTTTGGTTTTTTTTTTTTTTTTTTGCTCTCCCTTTCCCCCACCCTTCCTTCTCAGAGTGACTTTGAAGATGACATTTGTATTTCTGAATTAAAACCACATTTGCCCAATACTGCAGATGGGGGAGGCAGGGGCAGAAGAGAGAAGAAAAGCTTTTGTTCTCCTCCTCACAGTGACCCCTCACCTGCCAGGGCCAAGCTCCACAATAATTTCTAACAGCTGAGGTTAGTCAGGGACACCTAATCCCAAAAAGCTGGCTCTGAATTCCAGCACCAGCACACAGTGTTTGAGTTCCACCAACAGCCATTTACATCTAATTCTCCCAAACCTCTGAAGTGTGAGTATATGTACAGGTGTGTGCTTATTTAATAAAAATTTTTTTTTCCATTAATCTGAGCCCCAAATGGCATCAGCAGCAATGACAACATAATGTTTTTTAAAGCTAAGCAGTTCAGGAACTGTTTTGAGGATGCACTGGGATATTTTGAGTGTAGCCTAAACAGCCATGTCTGCAGGATGCTCAATAATTGTGATCCTCAGACAAAGGGAGGGCTGGATCCCCATTCCCTGATTTCCTGCAATGGAAAAGGAGTGCTCTGTGCAAATGGAACTGAAATAATCTTGCTGAGTGTGCTGAGACCTGTCCTGTGTGTCTCCAGAAGGGGCTGAGGAGCATCCTGGCAGCACAACAGAGAGAAACCTCCCAGGGCTCAGCTGGTGGGAGGATGTGACAGCAACGGGCTCACTCTGAAAGAAATGCACCTTCCCAGGCATGAACAGGGATCAGGTGAGATGAGGTGGGAAAATTACAGTTTTTTCTTCTTTGGAGTCAGACAGAAGGAATAATGTGTTATTTTTCTCAGGAGAGTTTTAATTTTTTCAAAGATAGTCCCCTGGCTGACCCTAAGTATTGGTGACCCAAGGATAAAACTCCAGTTCTGTTGCATCCCTTCCCACAAAGGAAATTTCCAGCAACTTTTTCTATTTGTGGTGTTTGCCTTAAGACCATTCTCTTTTTATTAAAGAAAAAAACTTTGGTTTTGCTGTTTAGCCAGTTGAAATGAGTTATGAAAATGTTATTTACATGGGACAAATGAAATGTTTTCTTTGAAATTGTTACATCTTACTAATTGATTAAAATGGGACTGCTTGGATGTGTGCAGCATACAGCATCCACTCCCTCTGTTAGAGCAGGTCTTCAGCCCATGTGATTTAATCCAGCCCATGGGACAAAACAAGGGTAAGAGGTGTCAGGTATTTAAGGCTGAGCATCCCATGGATCCAGTTCAGTCTCCACAAGGAAACAATTAGGGTGTCTGAAAAGATGTCCTAAAAATATTGGAGGTTTCTGCAGAAGATGAAACTCTAGAGAATACTGATAATTAAAAACATAGACGAGAAATGAAAAAATTATCTAGAGAAAACTCCTCCAAGGAATAGGTATTTTCTGTTTTTCAGTGCAGACACCACTGAGAGCCTGCTAGCATGGAAAGCACTTGCTATTGATGAAAAGTAATAATATAAATCCACAGTATGTCTGAATTTAAATCAGAAAGGGAAAAAATTAATATGAAGGATTTAAGTGTTACAGCACAATTCCCTCAAGAAGAAAAAGAATCTCATTTTTGGAACTGATTTAAGTATAATAAATTTCAAATATTCATGGCTGAAAATTGTTTCCTAAATGCAGTTTCCAAAATGTTGCGAGACAACAACAGTGTCCTGAGCTGATTTCAAAACCATGGAAAATAATATTGTTTCACATAAACACAGAAGAAAATGTGATATCAACAGAAATTAAGGGGGAAAAAATTGTCCGGGTCTGTGTGTCAAGAATGGTGAAAAACAGAGAGAAAAGGCTTCAACAGGAAAGCTGGGAAAGCCAGCATGGAGAGGCAATGTCATTCCCAGCTCGCCAATGCATCCATGTGATTTGTGTGGTTGAGATCCATTCCCCCTTGGCTCCAGCAGCCACTCTCAATGCAGCCTGCTGCCAAGAAGTAGGTCACAAACCTATTTTTGTCCCTTTTCTTCTGTGGCCACGCCGTGGTCCCTGCAGCAGTGAGCAGAAGGGAAGGAGTGGTGGCAGCCCAGGGTCTGTCCTGGGTAGGGCTGGGTGCCCTGGGCCCCAGCTCCTCTGACAAGAGAGGGAATGATCCCTCCAACAGCAGGAATTGCCTCTGGGAGTGCTCACCTCTCTCTGCTTGCTGGAGAAGGATTTTAAGGGAATTAGAGACTTAGTCTGTGGTTAAATGCCTAAACTGAATAGGATGACTCTGAGCCAAAACACGTGTGAAGTGCCAGCCCCGCAGGGATGCTGCACCCAAGCAGTGCAGGAGGTTTCTGTGTTAACCCAGGTCTTGCTGGTCTGGCTCAGAGGGGCCTGGCAAACCCTCGTGGCTGAGCTGGGGATGGAGGGGACTCAGGAAGAAGCAGGAGCTGGGGATGAAGCAGAAGGAATTGTGTTGTGACAGAGCATTTAGTGCTCTGGGGGTAAAAGCTGTCTACTTTTCCTGCTGTCCCCCAGGGCTGGTGATTTTATCACTTCTGCTCCTAGCATCCTTCTTTTCTTCCCATATATCAGCTGCCCCTTGCCCCCTCCTCTAAATTTATCCAGTTGATCAACATAATTCAGTAAAATTTAGTAATTGTTTTCAACTTTTACTTCCCTTTGAAGTTAGTTAGAAGCCATGTTGGGAAGCTGCTCAGATTCTCCCACAATATAATCTAGAAATTATAAAAACTACTACTGAAGATACTGTCTCTCCTTGTGGAGTTGCCTTATTTGTATATCTGTGTTGTAAGTGCCAAAATCTTCTTGTTCCTCACTCCTCTCTTGTCAATGGCAGGCAAAGACTCCTGGGGACAATGGTTTTGCCACCCTGGTGTCCTGTGACCTTTGGAGGATGAGTGATCCATCTCCCTGTGGGAGATTTGGTGTTTTGCCACTGGTCAACAAAACGCTGTCCTCGAGTGAATAGTTTTACAAGTGGCAGGCACAGTCAATACTGCTGCCTCAGGGCCTGGCACAGCCCCAGAACTCAAGGGTTTGTCACCACCGAGGTGATTGCAGGAGAGGCCAAGCAGGAGAGTTAATTCTGATCCGTCCCTCTCGTCACATTTCTTTAAAATATCTGCAGCTTTCAGTCCAATGCTGCAGTACTTCATCTCAGCCAATTGTGTTCCCTCTGACATGAAACAAACTGCAAAGCAGTTGTCTCATCATTCTGCCTCTAGCAGGTCTTGAATCCGGCTTTTCAAACTGTTTTTTCCCTTTTCACATTGCACCTGTCAAGATCCCACTCTGGAACAGAAGATCAGAGCAAATGGGGGCTGAGGAGAACAAAAGCTGCCCCAAACCTTTGACCTAAATTTAACATAAAGCCAAATGAAACCTTAGAGGTTTGTAAATGTTCATGAAACATTTCCACCTCCTGGTCCCCTCTCCTTTATCTTTGGTTTCTTTATACTTCTACATTTAACTGTTTCTAATTGAAAGTCTAATGTAAAGCCCTCCTAAATTAATGGAAAAGCTCTCACTGATTTTAGTGCCTTCTGATTCAGCCTCCCAAAGAAAGGAAATAATTTCTTTAATGAAAGTGTCTTTTAACTTAAGAGAAAAGAAAGCCTGGAAAGAGATAAGGAAAAGCAGAGATCAAATGCAATTTTCCAGCTAGCAGTACATGTCCTTGATGTGAACCCCTCCCATAAAATTGCTGTGGATACTGGAAAAAATATCACTGAGCAGAAACAGAGAATTACTGAGACAATGGTGAATTGGTTTAATAAGCTTTAATGTCTTCTTATAAGAATGGAAAAATTTCTGGTTTTTGCAACCAGGTTGTGCTTTAAAAGCTAACTACTGGTAACCAGTTGGCATTTGTCACCTGAAATCTCCAGCTGACATTTGTCACCTGAAACTTTGTATATGTGAGAATTTCCTTTGTACCTATATTGCAAAAATTAAACACATGAAAACTTTATTAGGAATATAACTATGCTGCTCATACAATTTTTATCTTGCTAGGTGACTCTTCAGAAGGAGGTAATGATAGCTTATGGGCTCAGTTACACCTGAATTTCCCTAAAAAAATGCATTGAATGGTCAGAATAAGCATGTTCTTGTCCAAGTTATATTCTGGAGCCACAGACAAAGGCCTTGAGGAAGGCTGGTGAAACCAGCACAAACAAAAATTAAGATGTGGCCCATGTTGAAAGGTTCTGACACTGTCTTTTGGCAGTGACAGGTCCTGATAGATTGTTGTTGCCAGTTCAGAGCTTGGTCTCTGTAGTGCTGACCTGCCTTGAGCCCCTGTTTTGCTCTTACAAATCGAGTGTTTTCTGTGTGCACACTGCTGTGGCTGCATGTTTTGCTTGTGAATACATGCATAGCTTATCTAGGGAGCTATTCCCCAATATCTGTGTAACAGACAGCTTTGGTGTTCAGTCACAGGGCAGATGCACACACAACATGTGCTCCAGAGGCTGCTACTTGATGCTAATGGAAAACACAGATGTGCAAAGTGGCCCTAGAATGATTAATAACCAGCACTGCTTGTTCATCATGTGCCTATAAATAAGCATTATTTTAATATTATTCATATGCAAATTTTACACAGCATAGGGTTTTTTTCATTCTCTCATTTTCTTTTTGTCTCTTGTGTTTTTTCCCCTTACTCCTAGATTTTCTGCTTCTGAGCTCCTCCAAAGTGTCAAGGCTGGACTGAGTGGTGTGTGCCAGCAGTGCATGTCCCTGTGCCAGTGCCTGAGAGCAGTGATGGCACCTTGTTCAGACCCCCCTGACCAAAATATTCAGAGTATCTGCTGGGTGCCTTTGGAGGTTTGAATGGTTCTGTCCATGCATTGACCAGAATTCAACACCTGAAAGAAAATAAGGACTGTGACAAAAGGTGCTGGCTGAGCTCCATGGACCATCCAGTGTGGGGATTGCAGTGGTGGAGTGAATCCAGTGGACAGAGAAATCAGACAGAAGAAATTATCCTATTTGCTTTTTTCAGCCCAAGTTAGAAGGGGAAAATTCTATGTGTTGGCCTAGTGACAAATCTATTTTGACTGTCAAAACTTAGAAAACTTTTCTTTTTCTCACAACTTCTCTTGGATCCAGTGGTGTGGGTTTTGTAAATGCTTCATCTATCTGTTTCTAGAAACGTACACAGCATGAATTACTGGAAATGAAGCAAAATCTACCAGACATAAACTCAGCCCATCCTCTATAGCTCATATTCTCTGAAGACTCATTTGTCCTTTTCCTCTTTTCAGATATTTCCTCTCTTCTCTCTGGTCTGTTCTTGTTATTTGTTTCATCAGCCATTTGTTATACAACTCTTGGCAAAATATCAGGGAAATCTTCCTGACTGCGAACGGGGAAGTGCTTTCTTAAGGGGACAACAGTTTCTTTACTTGGGAGAGCAGAAAACAAGTCAAGCCCAAGTATTGTCCTTGCTGAGACAAAGTTCACGAGGACAGTGATGTGCTTTGTTGGACTCAGAGGTGCAGCTGATGAAGCTTGTCCTCTTGGGATTTTCTTTGGTTTTGTAAACGTTCAAGGTGTTATTTCTCCATGTGAGACTTGCCTCACTGCAGTGCCAGGGGTCAATAGGCAGTGATGGAGGGATGGACTGAGCTTGTGTCTGGTGGGAACTGAGCTCTGTGTTTGTGGCTCCACGGGCACGGTGGGTCTGCTCATCCAGGGACTGGGATGCCTTTCTGGCTACAGGCACCCCAGCAGTCATTAAAACAAGCAAACTGCATGCTTTCATCTCTCCTGGGCCCACAGCTTCCTCAGCTCAGACGAGATGGCCTTAGACCCAGTCTGAGCCTCAATAAACTTTTCACTTTTGCAGTTTCACCCAAGGCCTGACTTTGCGCTGGGATTATCCTGAGATTTGTCTGCTCCAGGTCAGTTGGGTTCCTTTCTGCTTCCTCTCCAGCTAAAAGATTATAGCAGAGCTGCACAAGCATGTCCTGAACTCAGAGCAAACTGAAGGAGAGGCAGCTCCAGCTGCAGCTCTCAGCCTGCCAGAGAGACTCCCCTGGCAGGTCTCTGACGAGCCTGTTACTACAAGTTCACCCCAGGCGGCAATTCCGGACAGAGCAAAATTATGCATGAAGTTCATATTAGTTCATATTAGCTCACATTTCTAATTGCATTCAGTAGCTCCTTCCCAGTGCTTGAATCTCAGTTGAAAGATTTATGTGGGCTTGCCATGCAGCCTCTCTGAGGAAGTCATGAAGGTGGGCATGCTTTCAGTTTTCCTAAATATCATGGTACAAGAGAGTTGTGCAATATTTCTGGAAGGACTGAAGACTTGATTTTAAGTCCTAATACAGAATTGTCATCTCTGCAAGATGTAATAGCATTTAGATTAACTTCCAAAGCAGCAAAGGACACCGTAAAAGTAATTTTATATAGTAATTTTTATTTCCACTCACTGAATAAGTGAGGTCTTACATCTATTGAATAACCCAATATTTATAAAACTTTTCTTTTAAAAGAGTTTTTAATGCTTTGACTGCATGCATTAAAACTCATTTTGTGTGTTTTAAATGAATTATAACCTATTCAAAAGCGCTTTCTCACCCTAAAGCACTCTGTGCATTATGTCTCTGTAACACCTTTAGCTGCTACAGAGATCTCACAAAGATGAGGATGTTCATGATAAATAGATTTGGGGAGTTTTTTTATGTTCATTTGATTTTGTACATTTGCCAGAAGATTTTTTAAAAAATTAAGTCCATGTTATTCAAATTTTGGAGAAGAGTTGGTTGAAAAATTTCTAATTTAGTTACTTTTGAGTCACATTTCAGTGATGGTTTTTAATGAATGGCAAATGCACATATTAGCTACATAGCTAACATTTTCTGTCCTCTCCTGATTTATTGTAGATTAACAAGAATGAATTATTGTCTCACCCCTTGTGAACACTATGTGATCTGGGCTAAGACTAATGAGCCAAACTCAGTCCTCAACTGGACCTGGAGTGAGGCAGTGGCTTCTCAGCTCCCAGCAATTACAGCAGTGCAAAAGGCAATTCTGCACCCAGTGCCCTGCTCTGGTGCCTGCTCACACACTGCTACTCCTGGAGCAAAGCCCACCTCCATCCTGCTGGGAAGAGCTTTGCAAAGAGGAAACAAAATCCTGCCCAGTGCTGCAAAGAACAGACAGAGGCTTTTTGGGGTGTCTGTGGGAAGGGGAGCTCGCTGTGCCCAGGAATGGGAGGCATGTCTGCAGTGGGAGGCAGCGCTCACGGGGCTCCCCACTCTCACCATAGAGCATTGTTCAGAACAAACATAGATGCTGTACATGGATGCAAAGCTTGATTTGTGGTTTTTACACCCACCACATTTCTTGGAGTTGACAATTCTAAAATTTTGGGACTTTTAATCTCCAAGCTGGTGCTTTCTTCAGGGTTTTTTCTTCATTTTATAGGAAGCGAGCATGCAAACAAACCAACCCACGCTGTGGCCTAAGCAGCTGTGTAATGCTGTCCTCCCCTCAGAAGTGTACAAATCTGCAGGGCAGTGGGGACACAAGTTGGGTTGGTATAACACAGTACAGCTGCACCATGACATTGCTTGGGTGGATGCTGAGAAATCTATAGGAATTCCCTGGGGAAATGTGGAGTTGGAGGGGGAAAAAAGCCTGCTCTGCCCACTCTTCCCCTTTGCTGGAAAATCCACTGCCCTACAGTGAGAACAGAGTGACTTATTTTTCAGAAATGCCGGCTGTGACTGAATGGTTGTTTCTTGCTCCTGATAGTTCCCAAAATGTTCAGGGCATTTTCCAGGTGGAAGAAAGTTAGAGCTAAAGAGACACAGCAGAAAGAAGGAGAAGATTCAACTTAGCAGTTGTTTAGTAGAAATGGAATCTCATTCATTCTAAAATTTCAGCCCTTGCTGATGATTCACAGTTTTAAAGAAAAGAATATTTTTGAGCTTTCCTAGGTCTGCTGAAAAGCTCCTTGTTCCTCTTGCTCTGTGGCAGAAGATGCTGTATTAGGATTTGTACAAGGTATGTAATGCCCACCTCTGAAAATCAAGGTGGTATTTTCTCTGAGGAAGGAAAAAGGATGGGCCAGTTACCCTTTCTCTGGGAATTTCCAGCCAAAGGGAGTAGTTATGTACTTTAATTCATTAGTGAGTGGGCAGCAATGTGGATTGTTGGATCCTCTTGTTGGGCATGGAGTGAGAGACAGACATGTGAAGATGGCAGGACTGCTGTCACCTTGCGCTCTGCCATCATCAGGTGTGTGGCTTCAGCAGACATCATGGCTCAAAACCCTGAGGGGTCCTTTCAAACCCTGCTGTACCCTGACCTACCACAGTCCTCCTCTCAAAGCTGTCCCTTCCTCCTTTACCAGCCAGAATGGTGGATTTGAGTACACAAAGAAATGAAATCAGACAGAACTGACTGGAAACTAACCTGTACCCCCAGGTAGGTGTTGATGAACATTCTCCATTGGCTGAAAGTTTCTTATCTAGTTTCAAGGACACTTTTATTTTTAAATCTCTTTTCCTTTGGACATGTACATGGGTAGTCAGGTAGCAGATACAGAGGCTGGCTCAAGAATAGCCACAAGCTGCCTGATTTCTATTTTACACCATAATTACAGTAGCATACACTTTGGGCTGACAGCAATTCTCAGCAACAGAGTACTTTAGAAATATTAATCTCACATCAGCTATTTGTGTTGAATATTGGCTTATTCAGCAGGTGCTATGAGCCAATATTATCATACTTTTATAGACAGCAAAACAGAGTGAGAATGAAAGATTAAGTGACCCAACCTAAGGTCAAGCAGTATGTCCAAGAGAAAACCTAGTTGGGCTTGAGGATTACTGCCTCCCAGTGATTGAAAAATGTCTGCAGTATTTCTGAGAAGCTAACATATATACATCTACAATAAATTAAAAATTATACTGGCTTAGGTTAGTCCTTCACTAGTATGAGGGACATTTTCATTGCGTGGTACTGCAAAAGCCAACAGACTTGGTGCTTTAGACAGCAACAGCCAGATCCTCCAAAATGTCACCGTGTCCCTCCATGTGCAAGTCCCACAAACTGCAGTTTCTTAAAGAAGAGCTCAATCTTCAGCTGGTGATTAATATAAGCTGTGATTAGCTTGTGATTTGGCAAAAATAGCCAAAGGTTTGACTCTTTTAACCTTGTCTTCTCACTATTCAGCATTTCCCATTCCATGAGCTGAGAAGGATTCATACAGATGGGACTTTGCCCATGGGGATGGGCTACATGGTGAGCAACAGGAGTTCTGTGTCCATGCAACTTGTACAACATCAAGTCTCAAGGTAACAGCACCTCTTAAATTGAATACTGATGTTGTAGAAATTTGAGGAAACTAATTATCCCATGAACAGTTGAGTAAACTTCTGAAGAAAAAGGTTTACATTGAGAAATTGACTAATAATAGGGATAAGATAATTATACGTAGGGGGGGAAAAAGCCAAACCTTTTGTTCCTGGACTTTATTCTCTTACATCACATTATGGATGGCATTCAAGGAAGCAGAATAATTCTAAGTGTTAACTAATCATGTTTCAACAAAAATGAGCAGGGTCTCAGATTTTACTTGGCTTGGATGTCTAAAGGCAAATTATAAGTCACGTAATAAAACAACAGAATCATTCAACATTGATTTACTTGTTTGTTTTGCTATAAGAAATGAAATTTTTATTGGAACGAAATTAAACAAAGGTTTATGGGCTTGTGTTCCCCATAGCCTTTTATACTGTACTAATATAGTAATATTCATAAATCATATCAGAGTTTTCAAATTTCCTCAGCAGTGACCTAGACAACAAATGCTTAACAACTTGCTGAGAGACTTTGAAATTAAATTCAGCTGTAATATCATCATAACTAATTTATGGCAAGTTTGGTTGCTACAAAGATGCACTTAAAGAAACTGAAGTACATGGTGAGGATAAGATAAAACATGGGTTTAGTATCATGTAGTTATTCCACTAGAAAGATTTATTCTACATTTCATTACTTTACTGAACATGGCAAACCAGTGTGTTCCTTGGGAGAGAGGAAATCTTAGATAATTAAACATGTAAATACTAGGCCTTCAACCAAGTAAAACATGGAATGCACTAGATAAGAAATTAAACCTTTATAGTTATTGAAGGAGCCTTGCCTTTGACATTTGTTAATATGAACATTCATGTAGACACATGGGCTCTCTATATTAATGTGTATCTATAAATATATGTCTCCTTATACATGCACACAGGCTCCACAACAGGCATAACAGTAAAATATTATTTAGGGTAACACAGACACTATCTGGTGCAATTGGAATCATGTTTCAGAATTGCCCAACATCCCTTAAGCCCATTTTTGTCCCACTGCAACTTTTGAACTTCCTGCAAGGCTCATTATGGCAAATTGAGATTGATGACAAAGTGCAGCATTTTTAAATTATCAGTAACAGAAACAAGATTTTTCTTTTATCATTGCTGCTGCTTGGGAAAAGCCTCAGAATTGCTTGGCTTTTGAAGGTCCTCTCCCTGTCCTTTCTAACCCATTCTAAGCAGCTAGCTGGCCAATTAAAACAATCTTTCCTTTGGAAAGCAAGCATTTGTCAGAGTTAAGAATGAAGGCTTTCTTCTACTACATCTATTGTCCCATTCATTCATTTACATAACTGCTCCAGTGTTAATCAAGTGCCTGTAGGCATATCTCTAGAAAAGTGTAAGGCCATAAAAATAAAGGCAGACATATCTGGTTGTAGATGAACCTTCCATATGCTGCAGATCTTTTCTCACACGCTTATCTTGGTTTATCTCCACCTCTTTAAATTGGAAAACTCACAAAAATCCATCTCCTGTGAGATTTCCAAGGTTTCTTGATTTCATTTGGGTCAGAACTGACACAAAATGATGCATGTCTCAGAGCATTTCTGAGCTGCTGCCAGGAACAGGGAGTGCTGGACTGTGCCACTAAAAAAGAAAAAAAAAAAGGTTTTTTGAAAAGTCACCAAATTTTTTAACCTTTAAAAAAATCGGCCTAGTTCAGTCTTAGATATGATTAAAAGAGCTGCCCTGATTTATTGGTGTCAAACAAAGTATGTTAGGGTAGAACATTATTTGTAATGGAAAAAGTGTCAGTGGAAGCCCTGCCCACCAGCACTGCTTGGGCTGGTGAGGCCTGAGCCTTACTCTGTGTCTCCAACACTGGAGAAAAAGACTATTTAAAAAAGGGAAGAATGCTTTACCTGAAGACCATCTCTTAGTCTCCCAGATAAAGTTGGCTATGAAGTCAACTTCAGCATCTGGGGTTCTGCTGATTAAATTATCACAGAAATCATGAAATATGCTGAATTTGAAGGGACTCATCAGGTTCATCTGATATTTGCTTTGTGCCTCACCCTGGCCCTGCAAAGTAAAAGAAAACCAGTTTCTCATTCCCCATCCCACCAGGAATGCTAAACCATGAATATGGAGTGATGGTTTGGGGAATGTTCCACAGAATAAACTTTCCATACACATAAATTTAATAAAAAAAATAATATTCTCCAGTTGGTAACATAGTTGCTTCCTGCTGTCCCTTAATTTTGCACTTTTTCTTTTCTCTTGTAAATGACAAATTAATTTTATTTTGACTGTGTTCTTGTTCTTGCCCATTGTCTTACCCAGAGCAATGTCACAGGGACGTGCCAGGACTGCCCAGAGACAAATGGAAAATGCAATGTAAGAGATGCAGGGGAGCCAGGCCTGCTGTTAATAACCCAGTCTGTTTCAGACATACTTGTCCCACCATCATCCTTCTGAAGTATTTTTAATAGAACCCCTATGCAAAGGGATGCCTACTCCTGCCCTTCCTGGAACCACCATGTTCATTTTTCTTGAAAACATTCAACTGTGGTAACTTTTGGCTTTTAATCTGATTTATGACCCTTTGAGATGCCATTGAGGTTATAGCTGAGGCCCTTAAACTGGACAAAATTAGTAGAAAATGTTAATTTGGTAAACTTATGATAAAAATTATATCGAAAAATCAGCACTAACAGGAAAACTCTTACATGAAAAATGATGCTGGAATTAGCAGAGTCCTCTGCACCTATACACATTTCTTCTAGCAGATATTCTGCCTGTCCTACTTTTGGGCAATTACTTTTGATCAAAATGCTGAAGACTAAAAAAGATGGTCCTCATTTTCTAGTGCTTGTTTTGGGTGAACAAAATTGTCTTCTGTCTTTAGATGTTTAATGATTATTTGAAAGCAACTTGATGAATAGAAGACCGTATACTCCCACTTGGGGCAAATGTATTTTTTGATTGATTCATAATAATTAATCTTTGTCTAAGTGGAATGCATTAATTTCTCCTACTGGTGGTGACTGTACTTCTGTTTCTTTTCCTGAGTGAGATGGTTGTGCTGCAGAGGCATATTTACTGATTAAATTGGACTGCAACTGGGTACTTAGGTTATGTCACTGTTACCCAAATGATCTTTTAAAGAACACAGAGTACTTGTTTTTGCTGCTCTTACGTGCTCCACATTTAATCACAGATCTTTGTAGCTTGTTATTTTTAAAATTCAGATTACTGTGACTTAAAAGCCTCTCTGTCCTTGCCAGTGCTCAGTGACATAAAATAAACCCACATATTAAGAAAAGAACCACAAAACTTGTCGAGTTGCACTGAGGGATGGAAAGAAAAAGCAAGAATGCTTTACAGTGATTTGAAAACGCCGTCTGCAGCACAGCTATAAAGGGAAATGCTATAATAAGTTGATATTATCCATGAAGCCAGAAGTGATTTGAGAGTGCTGTTCCAGAGCAGCACCCTGGGGCAGGGGTGGGTCCTGTTGAGTGTGGTGTCCCAGGGCATGGTGAGACACAGACACGCAGCAGGAGTGGGTTGGTGCCCTGGGGAACGTGCACTGGGCAGGAGGACTGCGAAGGGGAAAGCAGAGGGAGAGGATCCCCACCAGCGTCCTGCTGCTCCTTGGTGAGATCAGCCCCCAAACCCCTTGTGTGGGCTGGCAGAGACCCTCGGCCTCACTTGTGGCCGGCCCTGAGCCGCCAGTGCAGAGCAGAGCGCCTGCTGCCATTTCCTCCCACTGCCTCCTCCTCCTGGTTGCCAGGGACTGAGCGGGCTGGAGACAGAGCTGGCACAGCCTCATGCTGGATGGACTGAAGTGCTCCAAGTTCCTTTTTTAGTAAAATTGCTTTGTCTCCCAAGTGCTGCAGAGCAAACCCACTCACCCCGTGCCTCCCTCCTTGCTCTCAGGCTGTGGAGGTGCCAGGGTGATGTGCCAGGAGCACTCCTCATCCTCAGAGATGGAGCACACCAGGGTCCTGCAGCCCGTGTCCCATTCCCCAGTTCAGTGTTAGGTTTCCCCAGGACAAGTGGCCTGTCCTGCAGCCCCAGCACGTCCCTCTCTGGTGAGGCCTGGTGGCAGCATTGGTCCTTTGTTCTTTTAAGAGATGGCATCTGAGGAATGGACAGAAACCAACAACTCTTTTTTTTCTTTTTGGCCTGGGATAACAAATAGCTTTCATGCTGTTGTAAAACACTGCACTTGGGCAGGGTTTCACTGGCTGCAGGCTGAAGGGCTCTGCACAGCTTCATTAGCTCCTTCCACATTCAGCTTTGCCTTTTCCTTGCTGCTCCTCCACAGCCCACGATGGTGGTGCTGGGGCATGGCCAGGGTGCCAGGGAGGAAAATTATACCAAGGGATGAGGGGGGCAACATCTTGTCTCTGTCGTGCTCCATTCCCAGTTCTGGTGCCTTCCAAATTCAGACACGGCTTTGGCCCTGAGTCTTTGCCAACATTTCACCCCATTAACTATTTCCTTATCCAGACAAACACCTCTTCTAGGTCAGATGATAGTTTGGGATGGGGATGAATGACATCAAGCTGGCCTCACTGAAGATGCCCAAGGGAGGCAACTGTGTACAAGGGCTGTGAGGAGTGGGTGGGTGGGCAGGGAGCAGAACCACGTAAAGGGGGCTTTGGAATATGGGAGTCAGGGAGGTAATGAGCTGCTAACAAGGCTGATAAAGAAAATGTGGGGATAAATACAATGATAATTAAGCAGGGTGAGACTGGGTGTGGACAGAAACAGTGAATATAAAACAGGAATGGAATTAAGGTGAAGAGGACAAATTTACATAAGAGGTGAGGCTGCAATGAGGGCAAGACATCTGGAGCTGCAGGTAGGAAGGGGCAGCCTTACATTCAAACATTTAATGAACTGCTGTTACCTATCAAGATGTCATTTTCTCCAGTATCTGTTTGGAGCTCAGTGCTCCTGGTTCAGCTCTGAGCTCTGGCAAAGGATCCCTGCCTCTCCCATTCCAGAGGCCACCTGCATCTGTGACAGAATACAGAGCAGGGGCCTGCATGTGCCCTGTCTGTGTGGCTGCATGAGAAGTGGGCAAGAGAGGCTCTGGTTTGGGGAAATCATGTGCTGCACAGTGACGCCATCCTTGGTGACATGACAGGGTACTTCTGGGTGTTGAGGCAGGTTCTGTATTTTTATTCATATTTTGTTTATTTATTTCTAAATAAATCATCTCCTGCCATGCTGGGTGGCTCTGCTCTAGCATCAGATCTGGGAAGTAGCATGTTATCTTTCAGAGTCATCTTCCTAGGTGATGGGAGGTGAGTGTGGGATTTCAGGGCAAGGCAAGGTTGTCCCATGATTAAGGGCTCATGCATTTGAGTGCCCTCCCAATGAACTGGGTTCAGTTTCCTCAGTTACCCAAACTAAACTCTTTCAGGATGATTGCTTCTGTGGTTTTGGCCAGGGACTGGGGATTTTTGCAGATGTTGCATATTCCCAGTACAGATATTAATGAGAGCTGAGTCTTGCATGTACAGTGTAAAGGCCCTTGTGAAGTTTTTTGGACACCCCAAAATTTCTGAAACTTTTTTTATTTTATTTTTATTATTTCTCACCCCTCCCTGTTCTCACAATGTGTGATTTAGCTGCAGGAATACTTTTGTTGTGTTTGGATGATTCACTAATGAGAAGTACAGAAGACCCATGAGGATATGAACAATTTTCTCTTGTGTGCTCAAGCAACAGGCAACAAGTAAGGCTTGGTGCAGTATACAGCAAGTAGAAAACCAAAAGTAAAATCATAAAATGTATCCCCCATGCTGTGCAAATGAAGGACAGAAAACCCCTAGGAAAACCTCTGGGAATTCAGCTGCACTTGCATAACTCCAGTTAGTGGGAAGAGAGTGTTCATGTAAGTCTTTGTACTTCTGTGAGGTAAGGTCCCATTTGAACTTCTCATTTAACATTGGATCGTATTTACTCTGACACAAGGTGTTGTGTTGCACTGTGAATAAAACAGTCAGTTACTGACAGAGTAACTTTTATGTGCCTTGATGTGGTGGTGATGTTACTGGCCCATGCACTAGAGGCTGAAGTTGGCTGTTCAATTTCTACATCTCTGAACCCCGTTGGGAACCTGAACTGTTCACCTGAATGCTCATTTTTTATGTTTTCTACTAAAACAGTTTTAAGGCATCTCTGAATTCTTGCTTGTTTGTCATAAAGGAGAGGAAAAAACACCAAATGAGAATTAAAGAAAGGAATTTCTTTGTAACTTCAGCTCCTCATTAGGAGGTTTATGATCAGGCTTAGGGAAAGCTTTCCTTGAATTATTTTAAGGTTCTAATGATAAAAACCTTGGGGAGGTCATGCACATGAGGGATTTAATACCCATTCACAACCATCTGGCATTAGATTACATGCAGGGAAAGAACAAAATCTGGCAGTAATACTTATCTCCATTAACCCAGAGTACAGGCTGATATGATTGTAGCAGAGAAAATGCCCTCACTCTTTCACCAGGAAGAGCTCTTAATAGACCTGGGCTAAATTGGCTTATAAAACCAAAGACCTATTGAAGCATGGATCTGCCATCTCATTGAGCACATTTGCTTTGGCTTTTAATATGTAATTCATATCTCTTTAACCTTGACAACTAATATGTTAAGGCATAAAATATTGCTGGGATGAAGGACTGTGTTTGCAGCTCCTAACTTACTCTGTGGGAGTCAATAATGTAATCATCATGCTGAAATAAAGCCAATATTGCTCCTGTCTCTTCTCTAGAGCATCACAGAGTGCACAGTCCCAGTGATATCCTCAGCAAAACCCCTGATGATGTCAGTTGTGACAGGAAACCTTCCCTCCAAGGCTCTGAACCATCTACATGCTGAAGCACCTGCTTGGCCTGAAGCAAACTGACCAGAGAGTGGTTTTGTCCAAGCCCAGGTGAGAGAGTGAACAGTGCCAGGGATATGATCCTTTCTCACCCAGATTACCTGCCTTTCACCCTACCTGCTGGGCAGGCTCTCTTCAGCCTCCTGAGCTGCCCATTTCTGCTGTACCATTTTCATCCTGTCATATTCCATCAGGATCCTCCATGGAGGGTTTCTCCCTGCCCTCCAAATTTTTCTCTCCTCTTCCCTGCTTTCCCAGCTTGGTGCAGTCTGATAGCTGCTCTCTTTCAGCCAATGTTAATATTCACTTACCACATGGAAAGCAAAACCATATGGAAGACAAGATAAAGGCCATTTATCTTGAAGTCTACTGAGATGTGAACATCTCACATTAAGGCTGCAGTTCAGCCAGGCTGTCTCACACATGTTGCTGTCATCTCTTTCCACCAGAACAGAGATGGACTCCTGCGTCAGCCAAAACAATCTCCTTAGCTTGTCATCTGCTTTGTACTTAACACAGCCCTGCAAGCAAGACATTCAAAGGAAAAAAGAAAAAGCTACTATTGTTGTCTTTTCCTTTGTTCTGAGAAGCCACCTGTACCAGCTCTCCCTTTGAAAGCTGCTGCCTGGTGAAGGAAATTGCTACCATCCTGAGGTAGGGCTGAGTGTGGTAAATGCTATGGGCATCAAGCTTGGAAAAGGAAAGTTTGATCTGTATTCATTAATGAATGCCTCTCCCTGAGTGGATGAAAGAAGCCCATGGAATGACTTGTGTTGGAAGGAACCTAAAGATCATCTTGTTCCGCCTCCCCCCTGCCTTGGGTAGGGACACCTTCCACTCTGGAGCCACATCCCTCATCTCATAACCCTGGTGACAGTTCATTCTCTCTTCATTCCAGCACAACTACAACGAACAAACCTGACCACTGGTTCTGGACTGAGCTCAGGGTGAATATCTTTCCTACTCTGTCAGCCACAGCCCTCCTGAAGCAGCCAGGGCACTTCCCTTGTGTAAGCAGCACTATTGCCATCTTTCAGTCACTGCTCCTGGGGAACTGCTCAAACTCTCACACTCTGAATGATTCCAGCTGCTCTCCACTCCCTCAGAGACAGCATGAGAAAGCAGTCCCTTACACTGAGATTACTTCAGTGATATCAAAGGGTGTGGAAGAAGGCTGCTAATTAGTAAACCCTCAAGGTATGAAGATATAAATAGCCCTAGAGCAGTGAGAACAGATCCAAATCTGCAGACTAACATTATCTAGGGATGAAAGCATTACATTTAGGCTGATTCCACTGGAGAAGAGCGACTGAACATTCCTATTGAGGGCTTCTTTTCATTGATAAAGCTCCTTGTTGGGTTGTGCAGCATATTATCAATTTATTGAGCCACGAGGAGTGGTAGCAAGAACTTAGTCTGGGATGAGCAATCATTTCTGGCTTGTACTTTTACTTATATAAATAAATAAATACGTATCTCAATTCCCTTTGCCAAAAGCCAAAAATGCTGTGGAGGTCCAGCTAAAAGGCAAAACATTTGTGATAAACAGCTGACATTCATCCACTAAGCATTTCCTTAAAAAGTGAACTTATCCTGCCCAATGTGCTTGTGGCAGAGGGGAAATGTCAGGGCTGGGAGAGATAGAAATCACACAATTGACTCTTCTTGATCCCTCTGCATACTCAGGAGCCACATCCGTTTTCTCCTAGCCTTGGTGACTGTTCATTCTCTCTTCATTCCAGCACAAATACAACCAACAAACCAGTCAGCTGTCCTTAAATGGCTCTCCTGAATTTTGACATAAAATACTGCACTCCTCCACACTTTCCATAGGGATTACTTATGGGGGATTTTTTGTCTCCTACTAAAAGTAGAGTCTCTTGAACATTACACAAAGCAGCCACTTGCAGTGGCCTGACAGCACTGTCCCCCTGTGCTAAATTTAGAGATCTTGAGTTAAAGTGAAGGCTGTCTTAAAGGAAAAGGAGGAAAAACACATAAACTAAACCAAGCTTCCCTTCAGAATACCAGCCCAGCCATAAGTGTGGACTTGCACAGCTGTTCTCAAGGGCAGGATCAGAGCAGTGTGCATCAGGAGCTCTTCTGCAGGACCACACAAGTTTACTGCTGTTCTTAAATCCCAGCCTCACAACTGGTAAATTCCTGCCAAGTTGTTTGAGATGGGGTACCTGGGAAATATTAGATGAGTCTGCATTGCATCATGAGAACACTATTTGGACTTAATTATGCGTATCCCTCCTCTCCCAGCAGACAGATGCTGCATCCACAAAGTGAGAAAGAAACAGTTTTCAAGTGGAATCTGACAGCAAAAAGCCTAAGAGCAGGCTTCAGACAATCCCAGCAATGTAGATCCTGACAGTATTGCACAGTTTAGACCAGTGGATGTTGGTTTTCTCTGCATCAACAATTCCCATCTATTCCAGTCCAGTTAACATCCTCATTCAAACAGGTCCTCTTGCACTTCTGCCTCCTTGTGCTGGAATGCTGATGGAGAGGTCCTGACTTCCCTTCTCTCCCTTGGGCCCTCTCTGTGAGTCCATCTTTCAGCCAAAAGTCTGGATGTTATCTCCTGCCAGGTGTTCTGGATGGGGCTCACCATAACAGCCTTACCCAAAGCGTGTTAAGATCCCTCTCCAGGATTACCCTGCCTCTGTGTCTGAGGCAGGAGCTTTATAGGCACCAACTGGGCTATTTCATCTCCTAAAGCAGACTGGTATTCCAGGGATGGATGTTGGGCAGCCAGGAAAGCCTCCCATCAGTTATGCTGGCCCAAGCACAAACTGCAGCATCACCCTGCAGTGTTTGAGCAGAGCAGATGCCCTGAAAACAGACACAGCTGGTAAGGGAACACAGATCCATCACCAGCCAACACCTGCCTGGACTAAATCCCAGTCTGTCTGCTCCTTGGAATGGTTGGAAGACAAGGTGCTTCTCCTCCATAAGGCAATCCCAGGGTGTACTAACAACAAATGTGCAAACCAGGCTTTTGGAAGCAATTCCTTGGAAGTGTGAGTCTCCAGGAGCATTTCTAATTTGGGCCTGTTGTTCTGTGTACTCAGGGGCTTTACCCTTTCATCCTCCCCTCCTTTACACATCAAATACCCCGTCCCTGATCCAAGACAGGAAATTTCTGTTTACATCAAGCCATGGTGATGCAGACACTAATCTGGCACAAGCCTGGGCTGCTGTATGGGACTGATGCTTTTCTCACCATCTCCCTCACACTGGATCTATAATTCATGGGTTTGGGCTTTAATTCTGTAGGTACCTAAAAGAAGTCCCAGAAGGTATGATGGAAAAGTATGTTTATCAGACATGATATAGCTGAGTGAATAAAATGAATGGTCCTCTACTTATGAAATACAAATTCATCAAGGAAACTTTCAGTTTACCTTGTTCAACAATTTTGCAGATGGGGATTATTGCCTTGGGTGAATAATTCCTCCATATTTTGTCGTGTCTGTTCATCTGTATGGAGCCTCTTGACACAAAATTTGAGTTCCTGCAGCTGCCTCAGCCCTGCTTTTCTGTAGGATGGCTTTCTGTACAAAACAGGGTCGCTGCTGCAGTTTCACTTTAAAACTTAGTCTAACTAAATCTGTCACTTATTTAGGCACATTCTGGATTTTTAAGCAGGAGAAGGAAAATACATGTGAGCAAAGTGGCACTCTTCAAAATTTCAGATGTCTTTTCAGGTGGGTGTGTAAATTCATTCTGTAGATGAATTAGCAATTTTTCAAATATATATTCATTTTAAAATGTATTAGGGCTCCAATAAAACATTGTAATGCTTAAAAATTACCAACAAAACCCCACAAAAACCGAAAACACATCCCAACCAATAGTTTAGTTTTCCTGTTTACTTTGGCATGTGGTTTAAACACATTCTTCTCAATATACCAAGGCTAGTTGGTGTCTTGCTTATTTGACACATTCAGAAAACATATGTGTCTAACTTTGCAGCTGAAATGTGAGACATCATTGCAATTAAATGTTTATATGCTGAGAAACACAGTGTCTTTATACAACACAAGGCACTGTGTTCAATGCATATTAAATACTAGATATTCAATGCATACTGAATAATGTTGAGTGGAAAATGTTTCTTTTGCTACAATCATAATTGTTTTCTTTATAGTTCAAGGAAGTTATCCCACACTGCTTTAAATGTGTTTCCAAATTTAATGAAGTGTCTGGTTTAATGATGTGTCTGTTTTAATGACATAGGAATCCCAGTCAGAAAGCTTCATTATGTGAAGATGAAAAGAGGGGGGTTTTCATCCCAAATCCTGTTCCCCTATGAGGCAATAGCTCAGGTTTCCTTCTGTTCTGGAAAAAATACCACAAAGATGATCTCATGGGTATCACAGCTTTTCAGCTTTCTCCAGAATATGGTTGACTGGACAGTAAGTGGACATTTCCATGATTAAATTCCTTTCAGAATTGGGAAACTGGTATTCATTCACATTCAAGGCTTCTGAATCTGATTGTGTGTCATATGGCCATTTAATTATTCAATAAGCAGTGCTGGCCAAGGAATGTAAACTGAAATTGTTGTAAATTAGCTCTGGTATGACACAGTCCCTATAATTGATGTTGCTCTTGCACAAACTTTCTTGCAACTTTTTGGTGTTGAATTAATTCTGTTTTTCATATTAGTAGCCAGGTAATATTCAGTAGAGCAAGATCTTTTACCTATATTGGGATATTTTTTGTTGTAGTGGGGAGGACATGTACTTCAAACTGAGTTTAATTCAGCTGCTACAGAGGCAGTGACTTGCCAGAATGAAAGCTATTTTTGTGGCTGGAACAAAAGAAAAGCAATTGAGATTTCGTGGAAAACTGTTTGGATGCTGCTGCGGCTGAGAGGCTGAAGCGTCTGTCTCTGCAGGACTCCTTCTGGACGTCCCTTCTGGTTACACATGTGCCTAAGTATTCTGTGGAACTGAGCCCTCAAAGCAAGCAGAAACACCCACACACTTCCACAGACTATCCAGGGACACAAACACTTTCCAACCTTCCCCCAGAAAAACTCTCCTTGTCCTTGCCCTGCTGAGAGGCTCAGCCTCAGCAGCAAAGACAGCTCTGCCCAGATCACCCAGCACTGCTGGTGTGGGAGGAACAGATCCCCTGCATCTCTCAGGGAGCAGCTGAGGTGCTGGGTTTTCCTCTGGCTGCAGAATATCCCTCCTCATGCAACTGAAGGATTTCTGGATTCTTGTTTTATGAGTGTTTTTCCAGCCAGAATCTGCAGCCATCTCATCGCAAACCAGCTGCATACAGCCAGAGCAATGCGAGGGTGTACTTAGAGGGTATAATCTTTTTTTAAAGCAGGAATAAATGTTAGTCTTCTCTGAGCTAGGAGAAATATTTATTAGATGTGCTTAAGCATGCGTGCTGCTCTAGGATCAGGCAAGAAAATGAGCAGTGACTCTTACCTCATGTTGTAGGTATGAGGAAGGATGGGCAGCAGCTGGCCCCTGCCTGGATGCTCTGAGTGAACAGCAAAACGAGTTAGGTCAGGGTTTTCCTCACTCACACTCCTGTTGGGTCACACAGCCAGAGCTGGCCTGCTGCCCTGCTGTCTCCACTGCAGCACTGAGGATGGAAGTGCAGGATTTGCTGCCCTGTGAGGCTCAGCAAGCTGGGGATGCTCTGCCTGGCCAGCAGGACAGGAAACCTTCTGTGCCTGCTGAAAAGCCTCATAAAGAAGCAAAAAGCTTTAAAGATATTATTAATTTGCTTGCTTGATTTGCTCTCTCTATTGTGTCAGACAGACAGACTATGCCTGCAGGGCATGAGGGGATGCCTGGAAGGAGGGATGTGCCTCTGACTGCCCAAAGCTCAGGTTTTCTTCATCTTCTCCATGTGTAGCACCTTCACTTCTGTGTGGCACTGAATGGATGCTGCACTCCCAGCCTGGCTGAACCCCTGCTCTCCACTTTTGGCTGGGTTGTGAGCGTGGTTCTGCTGAAGCAGCCCAAGGGCCAGGTGTCCCTGGGTGCCAGGGCAGTGGGGCTGGCCCAGGGCTGCAGTGCAGGGGCAGCAAAGGCACCGAGATGTGCCAGCCCCAAAATCAGCCCCACTGAGCCGGGAGAGCCTGCACTGCCCAAAACCTACCTGGCTCTGAGCCCTTCCAGCATTCTGTGCACACACTGAGCTCCTGCCTGCCTGCTAGCCACTGTAACCTGAATGTTGATCAATCCAGCCTACCTTGACTTGAATGGCTTTTTGTTTAAAGTTTGTCAATCTTTTGAGAATGCCTGGGTGAAATTTCCTTTTTCCATTTGAAAGAAAAGAAAAATGTGCACACTGGAAGATGCAAAAGGCATTCAAGAAATGCACAGATCATCATTTCAGGCATTCTGAGCAGTGGGATTGAGTGAAATCATTTATAGCATCTGTTTTGATATTAGAGTGGTTTTAAATTGTAGAGTTCCACTAAGCAATTTTGAGTAAATAAATCTTTCCTAGGTAACTTTTAATCTGTTCCATTGTTTTCTCACTCAGTATTGCTGTGCTCTGCCAAACATCAGTTGTGTAACTACAGCAAGACACTTCCAGCCAGATAAACCAATACTTTCTCATAGCACTGCAAAAAAAGAAATATATACAAATAAATAGATTCAGGGACAATTTGTCCAACAATAATCTATAGCACAGAGAGGGTTCTGGAGTCATCTTCAAAGTATATGTTGATGTTCTTAAAATGACCTATGAACATCTCTCTAGTCTGCAAGGAGTCCAGAGGGATTTTTGATATAATAGATTTAGGTTATTAAATTACTCTTGGAAATGTGGAGCTGACCTCCAGTGGCAAAAATTTCTGTGAAAACATTGGCAAACACTTAATTTGGTGAATTTTCCTCTAGCGTTTCTTTCCTAAAATCAAAATAAACAATAAGAATATATTGAATAGGGCAAAACCACCACAATAAGCCAATTTTGTTGCATTTTCTGATACATGACATTGTCTAACTGCTAATAAATAATGGGCACACCTACTTTTAGCAGCTACTCCAGGTTCAAGATGCCTTTGAGCTTGCATGTGAAACGGGATGGATTTACCCCCCTTTTGTACTGATTTAGCCTAGAGCTGGTGAGAAGCCCCAGCTCTCCATTGCTCAATGCAGACACAGGAACAGGCTGTGCTGGGATGGGAGGGGATTCCTGGGGACAGGATTTTGGCTCAGAGAGGCAGGGAACGGTGACACAGCAGAGGAGCACTCGGAGCCCTGACACTCCCTGAAATGAGCCCGGCTTGGAGACCTGCAGGGGCATTTCCACCTCACCCCAACAACGACATTACACTGGCAGGAGCTCTCATCTGATGAATGCTTCGCTTTTTATACAAATTAAGCAATTCCAGCAGGAGGGAGGGAAAAAACCCCCTAAACCTGTAATGAGCAGAAAAAGGACTTGAACCTGAGCCTCTTGCACTGAGATGAGTACTTGCATGTGTATTTTTTAAATTAAAAAGACTGGTTTGATTTTGATGATTAATAAGCCCAGCTTGGAGAGTTCAGGTGATGGATTTCTTGGTGCTTTCGGGCTCTTTACAGAGAATTTTGATTAAGTCCTTTAGTAATGACCTGAAAAATTAAGGCATTTTCCTTATGACCTTTTAAATTTCCAGACTGAGCATGCTATAATAAAACCTTTGCAGAATCTCTTGCCCTACTGTATGTAACACTTGTTTAACATGAATACCCCAAGAGCAGTTTCCCATCTGACAAACTGAGTTTCTCCAGCATTGCCCAGCTTGTCCAGCAGCTTTTGCTGGAGAAACCCAGTCTGGTAACTGATGCTGTTGCCATGTCTGGATCTCCTGGGTATCCTTAAAGGTAAAATCCTGTATTTGGCATTTTTCCTGGGCAGAAGGGCCCCAAGGTCCTGTTCCTTAAACCCAAACTTCATGCTAGAGTAGTTACATGCCTCTAGGCATTTTGTGAGAGCTCATTAACCAGGGAAAAAAAAAAAAAGGAAAAAAAAAAGGAAAATAAAAAAGAGTGATAAAAAACCATGGGACACAGGAATAGCAGAGATATGTTTTAAGTACAGGAAATGTTATTTTTAAACAGCTTGAGAGGGTTAAATCAACAAAACTCTAAACTCTTCCCAGCAGACCCCGTTCCCATCTCCTCAAAAGCACAAGGTCTGGACAGCATCCCCAGGCCAGATCTCAAATCCTGCCCTTTCTGAGCCCTGCCTTCTCAGCCCTGCCTGTGGAGGGGCTGTTGGCACACTGGCCCCTTTTCACACTCAATTTCTGGTGTTCTGGCTCAGTAGTCACAGAATAAAATCATAGAATCATAAAGGTTTGAACAGACCCCTAAGATCTCTGAGTTCAGCCATAACTCTTAATGCTGTAGTTTGCTATAGTCTTTCCATTTGGTATCAAACTCTTCCAAAAAAAAACCCCTCCTTGATATTTCATGTCAGCACAGTGCAAAAAAGCCAGAATTATGAATCATAATGCAAAGTAACAATGTAAAATAAAGGGGTAGGGTAACATAAAGGTCTACAAGGCAAAGCTATGATCACTGTTATTTGTACCATGGTTCCTAGTGGTAAATGTTGAGATAATTCTAACAAAAAAATTGTAGCACATGACCCAGATCAGATTCCAGAATCCTGAAGTTCCTGATGTGTGGGAAACAGAGCTGCATCTCTGCCATGCACCCCAGAGTCCTTTGCCTTGCAGCATGCAATCAGCAGCTCTGTGGTCATGAACTAAAGCGCTGCTGCAGAGGGAAGCACAATGAATGCATTGACACGTCTGTGTGCTGTGTTTTACAGTCACTTCACTGCTTTCTGCTCACCTCAGGAAAACATGCAATTTGCTCATTGTTTTGCCATGTGCTCCATAGCATTAAGAGGAGTGATCATTGATGAAATGATAATAACTAGGCAGGGAGTGCAGCTCCACTTTCTCGCTTCAGCTTGCCAAGCCTGGGGAGCTGACTAAGCAGTGTCCAGGCTGGGAGTGGACAGAGAGCAGATCTGGTTATTTTATATATTGAGTGGAAACACCCTGGGGGGAGCTGCAACCTGAAACTAGCTCAAGTGGTTTGGCACACAATGTGATAGAACCTTCACATCAATAGCATCACCTATGAGATGCAAGACAAAGGCCATGCTATTGTATGGAGTCTTTTTTTCCCCCCAGGCAGAAATGGATCCTGCTTCCTCAGTGCTTGCCAGCTACCCAAGTTGTTCAGTAATTGTTTTAACTTCACGCTGATGAATGAATGGTAAAACTGAACCAGAGCAGCAGAACACAGTTCAAAGGGTTCAGCTCTTCAGCAAGATGAAAAGGATGGATAATTTATGGGTAGCAGTGTCCAGAAATGAAATATGAAAACGCTGATAAATGATAACTGGGTTTCTAAGTTTCAAGAAAGGAACACATGGAATGGATAAAAATTGAAGCATAAGGCATTAGCATTACGTGGCCTTGCTTGTCACATGATGCTGATTTCCTGGACATTTGAGGGGAAATTTTTGTGTTTGCCAATCTGCACCCCTGGTGGAAGCATTACCCTGACTCCTCAAAAGACCAAGCCATGCAAGGCCCCTCTTTTCTGCAGCATCCTTCTGGAAGCCCATGACACACAGTCCCTGCCCCTACCTGTCTGCATTGGGTTTGACCATGGAATAACTCATTTCATCTCACCAAAGCAAACAATCCATGTGTCAGCAGTCCCATGCCTACCATGCTGTCAATTCTCACTTTGTTCCCAGATGTTATCAGTGATACGTTTTACCTCTAATCAGAAGTTTCTAATCAGCTTACTTACATTTTTTACCTTTTTTTTTACCAGAGGCTGCAGCAAAACAATATGCTCTTGTGAGTGTGTGTTCTATTTCTTTAGTAAGAGGAAAAAACTTGAAAACCTTGAGCCAAGGGAGTTCTTTGTATTCTTTCTTTTAGTTTTGCCCTTATTTTGACAGCTACATCTCTATCTGCTGCACAGGCTGCTGCACAGGGAGCAGCAGCTCCACCCTGATCCAGAGGTGGTTCCGAGGTTATGAAAATTTACTCACCGATTCGCTCCATGCACTGTGGCTCTGGTGAAATGAATTCATTTAGAAGTTTAATTACTGGAGATTAAATATATGACAGTAGAGGTAGACTGGAACATAATACTGATGCTCAGCCAACCTTGAACTTGCACGTTTGACTTGCTCAGCAAAAACCCCATCAGATTTGTTGAAGCATCAGATTCGCCTTCGATGTTTTCAGGCTGGTGTTTGCAGGGGCTGGCATTTCCTTCTGTGATTTTTGTGATGCTGGAGAATTATGCTAAAAGTACTGAAGTCTGCATCTTTTTTTCTTGGCTTTGAAAAAGTACTCAGCTGTGGATTAAAGAAAGTGAGTACTATATACATAGTGGCCCTTTATACAATCTCTTTGAAAGATGCTTTTCCAGTTTTATTTTGCTAACAAAGGCATGACATCCATGGGTCAAAGCCCACTTTCAGTTTTACTGTGTTGTAAAAAAAATATGTGATAGTTGATGAAGAGGGACAGAAATATGTAATGAAAATAATAAAAAAAGAGAGCTGAGCCAATAAAATCCCAGAAGGCAGAAATGGGAGCTGTAAAATGAAAAAAAAAAAAGTTTAAAACTATTTTAATTAAATTTTGTAATAAGCTCAAGAAATGACCCATTCTGACTATGAGGAAACAGTCTGTGACAACCCAGGCACTTCTTGTTTTTTAAATTGAACTGCTAGTGACTGTGGATGGATCTCACCAATCCACTTGCTTGACCATTTGCTTGATCTGGGAGCAGATTATGTCCCAGTCCCTGGCCAGTTCCCACCTGGGAATATTTTGCACAGATCATATTTCTCCCCTGGGACGTGCATGGGGTGCATGAGTGGGTGTACAAACCAATATCCACCCGCATCTGCAGCAGAGGCTGGGAGGTGTGAGTGTGACCAACACCTCTCCCCTGGGGCACAGAAAGAAGGGGATGCTCCTTGCCCCCCGTGTGCATTTCTTGTACCCAAGGGAGCTGGAAGGAAATTTGGAAACACCTCCTCCCCAGGATGATAGAGTGACACTGAGACAGGGCCTGGCTCATTCTCTAGGACAGACCAGCTGGGTCCAGGCTGCTCCCTACAGATTCCCATCCAAGCTGAACCCAGTTACTGAGATTACCTGCCCAAAGGGTATAAATTACTGCAGGAGAGACCCACACAGCTCACCTGTGTGGGGTGGAGCATTAGGAGTACGATCTGGCCACGTAAAACTCCTTAAAAAACAGCCATGGGTCAGCCTCTGCTGTTTGTTGGCTGAGCAATCTTCTGGGAGGCAGCACGGGCTGCAGAGATGCCATCCTCCCACCTGTCTGTGGTGTCCCACAGGGAGTCCAGCACCCTCTGAGCACCAGCATGGTCACTCATGGGGAGGAAGAAGAAGTAAGTGAACTTTGGCTGAGCTGTACTGATTGTTTCCCTGCTGTCAGTGTGGGTTTGTCTATATAAATCTACACTATATAAATTATTGCACCATTTTTACAGTGTATTTAGCTATTCCACTATTTCCTAACATGGTTTTAGTTGGCTGTCTTTGCCATTCTTCCTTGCTTCATCTGAAAATACAGGTTTGGCAGTTGGTGCACGCACATGTTGTTGTACCCCCCCACCAATTTCATTAGCCTGCACTGATTTAAATCAATATGGGATTGTAGGGCTTAAAAAAGAAAAAAAGGTGAGAATAGACTTATCAGGCTGTGGAAAGTAACGTGCTGTGTCACATATCAGTGCTGGTATCATGTTGATGAGGAGTAGAAAGGACTGACTCTTCTTAAAGATGGTTCTTGTGTCACTACCATGGGGACACTTATGTCCCTTGTGCTCTGCTTGTGTGTTATGTACCCTCTGAACACTCATGCATGGTCTTCTGGGTGTGTGATTACAAAATCACTGTTTCTTTTGATGCTTTCCATCAGTTAAATGGGAAGCAGCAGATTTTGAGAATGTGGAGTCAACTGCTGCACCTCTGGATCCCAGGACACATCTCTGGGATGCACTTCTAGGGAGAGCACCACACCATAACTTTGCAAGGAATAACAATAGGACCCTACTCGTGCATCAGGGAGAGCTCTCTCATGTGGTGAGGCTGGCACATCAATAGGAGATGGCACATCTCTTATGAAGCACCAAGTTTGTGAAAGGAAATGGGGTTTTTTTAATACCCAGCTCATCAGGGCTGGGCTGGCAATACAGTCCCCAGCCCCCTGGCTGGGGCTCTCCCAGCAAGCTGAACCCCAACTGCAGACATGACTCTTGGGGTTATTTTTAATGCATTTCAGCCTCTCAGTGTAGGCTTTGGCACGCACAGCTCCTGCAGGCTCCTGCATGCTGCTGGGTCCAGCACAGATTGCGGCACTGTGACCCCTCCTGCGGCGGTGGCCCTGCTCTCACACAGAGCCTGTGCAGAGGATGTGGGTCTCACCACCCTGCTTAAGGAGAGCATGAAGTGGAGGCATGCTAAGGACAGCTGAAAATAAATAATTTTTAACTGATCTGGTGGAGATTAGCCCTTAGAAACTGTTTGATTTGTGTGAATGAATTTCCCAGGAATTACACTCAAATGTTCATGTGATGAAAAATAACACTTCTTTCCGTAGTTCTGTGCTCTTTATGTTGGCATATTTAGAGTTATTTTTTTTTAAATCCACATCGATATGCCAAGGAAAACTTCCTCAATAAACATAGTTCTTGCATCTGTGCAGTAGTTGGTTTTCAAAGTTAAACATCCCTGCTGTTTCACATTTTTTTAGATGCCAGCAGTGATTAGACATTACCATGGGCTAATTGCTTGTACAATTTCAGTTCTTACCTTTCAGCCGCCTTGAAATTTCCAGCTGCAACAACAGGAACCAACCCCATGCTCTCAGCAAATACAAATTAGTCAAAAGCAAAACAAAACTGGTTTTTCTTGTGTTTTCATTGCAGCTGTTTATCCAAAAATTGGAGAGCTGCTTACCTCTCCTCCATCTGAACCTTATAAACAGACATTACCCTGGTCTGAGGCAACACATATTCCATTTCAGCCAGAGCTCAGCAAAGACACCTTCTCTGCTCAGACAGAAATACTCACATTTATGATTAATATGGCGGATCTTGAGGATTTTCTTTTAGTGCAAGGGATGCTGAACTCTCTGGTTAAAGGATTTGTGCAATTTGTCTTTTTTCATGTCTTAGATACTGTTGTTCAAAATATATTTAGGCAAACAGGACTCTGCTCCTGCTGCAATTATTGCAGGTATGCCTGAGCAGGATTGCAAACATTCAGTGGGGAGCAGCAGAATCCTCAAGCTCATCTGTGCAAGCACTGCCCCTCAGCCCCTAACTGGGCCTTGTAAACCACTGTTTGGAAATTATATATATTTCATTATTTCATGTGCAGTGTTTAAAAAAAAAAAGGCCCCAAAACATGAAAAGCATGCAGACACACACCCTGACTGATGCCTCTCTGGGGCATTGGGTCAATGATTTCTGTATTAAGGAACATGCCTGTCCTTAGGGTAGGGATGCCTGGACAGCAGGATGTGGGACATCCCTTTAGCAGAGCAGCTGTAGCTGACACCACAAATGTTTCCAGCCTGCCCTGGCTTCAAACAGCCCTCCTGACCCAGGCCCTGACACCTGAAAGAGCAAGGAATCACCTCCCTAATTTCCCCAAATTTTGAAATGCAGTATTAGGTTCAGATGCTGGAGCATGTGCTGGTGCTGGAGAGCCCACATCAGGCCTGAGGATGTTTGCTAATCCCAAATTTCAGCGCCTTCCTGGCCTTGCCAGAACATCAAAGCCTGGTGGAGCGTTGCAGCCCAGATGAGGAAATTACAGCAGGACATTTCATGGCAGGTAATGGATTAGGGACTGCTAGAGGAGTGAATGTTTGGCCCAGGAAAATGATAGGTAATTATGAACAGTATAGGAGTTGGGATGGTTCCAGGATTCATTTCTATCCAGCTGTTTATTCTCTAGTCAGCATTCCCTCTGCCTGTCCCCTGTATTCCCTACAGGCAGCAGTACAAGAGGGTGAGTGGCTGCCCTGGGGGAAACCTTCCTCCCACCTCCTCTTCCTCCCATTCTGCCTCCAGGATCTGCCAGGCTCAGGCCCTGCCCTGGCTCCAGAGGTTGTCTGCTCTGTTGTTGGCAATTCTTCTTCTTGCCTGTTACAGAAACATATGGCAAATCCATCCCTCTGCCCTGTTTTATGGGGTCAGATCCCCAAGCAGGAGCTCAGACACTCCCACGAATGCTGGTGAATGCCAAAACAAAAATAGGAATAATAACGAAATCTGAAGCCACCCTTGTAAACTGTTTTAAAAGCATTTATTTAAGTAACTGTAAAAAAGTATTTTAAGACCTGGGCTAGTTTCAGTTCCTAATTCTAGGAAAGGCCTTGAAACAAAATCCTAAGCTCCAGTTAACTGGGCATGGATGAAGTGAGAGCAGCTTGGTGAGGAAGGGATGTGGATGGTTGGGCTGTGTGGCTTGGGGGGACCAGAACTTGGCCGTTCTCTCTCCAGCCATACCCAGAGACAGCAATATGCCACTTAAAGGTTGCTTGAAGTGCCCAAGTGCTGGTGGAAGCAGGGTGGGTCTGCAGTGAGGGCTCTCCTTGCCTCCTGGCTCTGCAGGTGTGTTTTGGGGCTAAAATACCTGCAAGCAGAAGGCCATCCTTGCAGTGTACAAACCTTGAATGGCTATTGAGCCCAGGGCAGTCTCTGGGCTGTTGGAGTTAAGGCACAATGGGATATTTATTGCTGTATTTTCCATCTAGCATGGCTTCTAACAACCACCAAAGCAGGCCTACTACTTTCTGCTCTCTTATCTCCACTTGCCTTAAGCAACCTCTGCTCCCACCTCTCCCAAACACCTTGCCCTTTGTGGGCTCTTAAAAATAAACAGGGCCTTCAGAGCCATGGAATTTACCTACAAACACCTCCAGCAGAGCTTCTCTCCTCTGGTCCAGGGATAGGACACAAATACTTTAAATGCTAAGTGGAAGGCTCCAACCTACTTCCCTGTGGGAATTCCTTGGCTCTATAAAGATTTAGGATTTGCTGTCCAGTCCAGGTGCCTTTTGATTTCTGTTGTGGCTGCATTAGTCTCTCAGGAGAGGAGGTAACATATTTCACTGGAGCTGCTGGGAATAGACTGTGGCCAGGAAATGAGAAAATGTGGCAGTCCCTCACCTGCATTTTCATTGCTTTCCTCCCTTCATGCTCCAGTCTCTCCTGACACATCAGGAGGCACTCAGCAGTTTGGGGAAAGCATTTGTGGATGTGTTGTGCTCTCACTGGGGTCTGGGTAATACCTCACTACTGTTATTTGCAAGTAAATTTATTTCCTTAGCAAAAATGGGAAGGCTGATAGTGCAGTACTGATGGCTCTAAAGCTTTGACCAGTAGGTCATTCCATTATCTGCACCCCACAGAATCAGCTACTCTGTTTATTGCTTTTCTTCCTCTCTCTTTTTTTCATGAGCAAGAAATAAGACCCTGTCCTTTTCCCTACTTATCTCATTAGGACTTTATTAACAGAAAGCACATTTTTGGCAATTAGATTTAGCAGTCATCAGCATTTCTTTTTTTTTTCTTTAAGCAAGTCTGTACCTTTGCAGCAGCCTCAACCAAAAAAAAAAAGGTTTCCTCCCCCGTTTTCTTTTTTTTCTTTTTTTTTTCTTGGAACCTTAAAAAAAGAAAGTCTGTGACTGTGCAATGTTCTTTAGTGGAACAACTAACTTTCTATACACTTAGCAAAACTGAGGAGTTTACAGTTTTTCCAGCTGTTCTGTGATGCAACATAAACAGGGAGAATGATAGCCTGCCTTGGAAATGTCCTGTGCAAGCCATACAATTGGATTCCAGCAAGATTGGATAGGTTGTGCTGTCTGCTGCTTCTTGTTGTTCTCCTCAAATTTCTGAGTCAGCAAAAGCAGTGAGGAGAAAACATGCAGATATCTTGCCATCACCCATTTTCATTCTTTCCCCATGCCAGGAAGAATGCAATAAAATTGATGTAGGACGCAGGGAGTTACCAAGGAAGTTTTTGTGGTTTCTGGAGGAGATGCCTCTTTTGATTGTGAGAGGGGAAAAAAAAAGAAAAAAATTCTTGTGGCATTTCCAGAAATAAAAACTTGCTTATTAAGGGAGCTTTCATGACTGTGCAAGGTGAGCAGGGTCATTTCCATCAGCACAGTGGCCTCAAGGTGCTGGGATTTGCCTTTGCTGTGAAATGCTCTGTGGATGGATGTGGCCATGGGTGCTGTCGCAGGCTGTGGTCAGACACCAGGCAGCTCTGATCTCAGCTGAGGCTGGGTTTTATCAATCTGCACAAATCATTCAGTGCAGGAGACACAAAACATGTGATTGTCTCCCCATCATGTGGAAGCAGGCACAGGATGAGAGAAATGGAAGGAGGCTGTGTCCCACCAGGGCTGGTTTGATGCGCTGACCCTCTGGCCTGAGAGCCAGGCTGGAGAAACTCTCAGTAGACCTAAGAGCAGGGGGTAGGAGTTGAGTTGGAGCAAGTACAGCAGCATAAAGCTAAATATCATCCAGAAACAGCTCTCAAATGGTAACAAAGCACCAGGTTTGGGTGGAAAGCACAGGATTTGAGTATCTGAGCTAATACCTGCTCAGAGACTGATCCATGCTGTCTGTGTGGGAGTCAGCCAGTGGAAAGTTCAATCAATCACGGCTGTGAGTGCTGTGATTCCATATGCTGATGAAGCATGAATGTAGGCAAGGAGCTGAAACACCCTCTGAAAATGGATAAACACTTCTAGAGCTCAGAATCCACTCGAGAGCGTGCTGCCCAGGGAAGATCAGTCAACAAAGTGTATATCTCTTTTGTCCCAGGGCTGAGCTTTCCAAAACAACCATGTCCCTTCATTAAAACCAAGGGAAAGCTGTGGATATTCTGTACCTTCAACTCCCATGGCAACCTGCAGGCCCAAGATGTCTTTACAGGTCCAGACATCACATACCTCCAGTCACTGCAGCTGGAAAGGCACATTTCTTGTGAATGCTATTTTATGATTGAACTTCAGGTGAAAAATCAAGGGGAAAATGGCAAAAAGCTGCAAGCATCTGAGCCCATTTCTGGGCTAGACCTTATCCTTCCAAGATTTCTTCAGCAGGTGAGAAATGACAGGGTCTGATGCTGGTTTTGTGCTAAGGAAAAATCACCTGAATCTGAATCACAGCCTTCCAAAGAGATTTTAGTGAATTACAAAGTTGTTTTATTCCCCTCTGCTGTGGAACAAGATCTCTCCTGCCCTCCCCATGCCTGTCTCTTTCTGTGGCTATGAGGTCTGGCCGTGCCCTGGTCCATGGAGAAGAAGCCAGGAGGGTTTGTAGCTGTCCTTGCCAAGATACAGGGGGAGGGTCCCCAGCCCCTGTGCCAAGCTTTGAGCTACTGAGAGCACCCTGTGAGGTGCAGACTGACTGGCCCCTTGTTAATGAGATGGCTGGTGGCAACAAGCAGCATTTTCTGAGAAATTTTGGGTCAATCCTTTAGGCAGACTAAACTAGAAGACAGAATAATCTGTGCTTTGATCTGCTTGGATACTGGCATTGATCAATGTTCACAAACAAATGGTGAAGAAGAGGATTCAGCAATGATGTTATTTGCAGTCTTTCCCTCAGAAATCTCCAATTCTTGTTCAGTCAATGACTTCAGGAAAAAGAGCTGGGAGAGAAACAGGCTTTTGATGCTTGAAGATTTTTTAGATTTCAGAGATTTTTCTGTTCTGCATCAACACAAACTCAAGGCCTCCCAAAAGTTTCTGTTGTAAAAAAGATTTAAAGAGCCTGTTCAGGAATAACAGAGAGCCTGAGGGCAAGGCCAGTTGCGTGGGCTTTGGGAGGTGCCTCTTGCCCTGAGTCACCAGCCAGGCTCTTAAATTTGGTTCTCTCACATTCCTGAGGAGGTGCCCAGTGAGTGGGCCATTCCTTACACCACAATGGTCGTCTCCTGGCCCTGCTGAGGAAACCTTTCCCAGTGAAAGTCTCATCAGCATCAATACATTCTCACAAAGTCTTTTGGTGAGCTGACACCTTTCAGTGTAGAAGATATACTGGCAAAATCCCAGCCTGCCCTAAATACAGCACAATAACAGACTTAGCAGCAGGGTGAACACCAGCTTCAGTGAAAGATGTTCAAAGAAATATTCTAATATTCTCTCTCACACTTTAATGGTACTTCCATGGCATCATCTTGTAGGGAAATAGAGCAGTTTCCTGTGAGGCTGCTCAAGCTTTCCAGCACCCACGGCTGCTGCCTGGAGCGCTGAGTTTTGTAGCCAATTGAGAGGTGCATTCAGACAGAAACCCCCTAATTGCTCAAATGCCTTTGTTCACCTCAGCCTCACATCCCTGTTCCACATACAGTGCATCAGATTTATTTAGCCTGGTAACGTCTATACAGGGAAAATCTCCTATAGAAAAGTTTCTTAGAGAAACTTCTTCAGCCCTTTCAGAAATACATAGCTTTAGGTGCTCTGCCACTGAACCTTTTCAAGTAAGTATGAAATCAACTCCATTACAAATTAATGATTCTTGCAGTGTTATTGTAACAGTGTTCTTAACATGCCACTTTATTGCTGTTCTGCTCATAACTTCAAGCTTCTTAAAGTGTTCATGCTTGCTTAGAAACCTCTGCATCTTTTTCAATATATAATTTTTAATCTTCATGGTTGGCTTAATCCTGGGTTTAAACATGACCTTCAAGGCTCTACATCCAAAAAGTTAAGTAGAAAAATCCTTGATACATTTTTCTCTTCATTTATTTTTTTCATGAAGAAAATTTGTTCATTCTAAATGCCAGTCTGTTATGAAAGACTAATAGTGACCAAGGTTGCATTGCTTGCATCACCTTTCCATCAAAATAAAGCATGCACTACATTAAAAACCATAGTGTTTAAAATGAAAATATTGTTACCATGGAAAATGAAGAGGGAAGCATTGTTGCAAATGAAATACACCAGGAGAAATCCTTAACATTTCAAGTCTCCTGTATTGTTGCACAGGTTGATAATAAAGTTATTAATACAGAGATAAAATAAAGTGCAGAGCATTAGATGGGATACAAAAAAAATCTTCAGGCTAGAAACTAGTTAATAGTTTTGAGCATATTCTTCTGAGACAATGTGAGAGAACCTAAGAATGGAAAACCTCGCCCATTGATGCTTTGAATGGACGTGGGTGGAGGAAACAGAGATTGCCAGTGCTGGGATATTCTTAGGAGCCATTAAGGGGACACATCATTGCTGTGTCACCCTGGGACTGTGGGCAAGGGCTGTGTCCCACTGGGGACAATGGCAGGTGTCTCTGTGGGCAAGAGCAGGGTCACGCTCTGGCAGAACAAGTTTTGGCAATTGAACTGTTCCTTTTTCCTTTCTGAAGTATTTTTTGTTAATCTCCTTCCTGCAGAGGCCCCTGGACTTTGGCTCAGCTGGCAAAGGGTGGGTTTGTGCAGCAATTCCTTTACTAAGCAGAACCTGGGGCCTCTTTGCTGTTGCTGTCATAAAGTCCTGCACAAACTGCTACCAGCTCTGCTAACCAAAGCCTGATCTCTCCTTCCACAAGGAGCAGCTGAGCTTTGAGTCCATTTGTTAGCTTTGGCAAGCTTAAATTCCTTTAATCTTCCAATAAGTGCTTTTTCCCGCTCCAAACACTGGATCCTTTACTAGAAGGATGTTTCAAACCACTCCAGAAGCAGAGGGGAAGGAAGTAAAGAACACTCATCCAACTACTCAGCATGTATCTGAAACACTCCTTTTGCATAACCAGTGTCAAGGATGTTTTCTCAAATTGCATTCCATGTTTTTAGGAAATGGGCACGGATTTAACAGCTTCCCTTATGCTACTTTGTTTTACTCTCTCACACTGGTGCATGTGTTCCTCCACTCCATACATGGTGTGGCAGCTCAGAGTTGACTGTAGCAGTGTGGACACCTGTAGAAACTTGGCCTTGAGTGTATTTGGAGTTTCTTGGCAGCCTTTCTCCAGTTTATCTGGGATTGAAACAGCAGTAATTGACTTTCAGGAAAGGAGTAGTAATTTCCCTTTCCAACCCCAGTGCCAGATTCTGACAGGACACAAATGCCTGTGCTGGAAGGAGAGCGAGGCTCAAGCTTGCCTGTCATCTAGAGCTGCACTGTGAGAGAGACATGTGGGACAGGACATTTCTGTGTGCCTGGCTCCTGGTGGAGTTCTAGCTAAAGTTTTGCCCTTTTCTCTGCCTAGAGCATGCTGGTCCATGCTCTATTTGCTCCAAAAGTAGAACACAAGGGTTGAAGCTCTGGCAGCAGGGCTTGCACTCAGGACCAAAGGCAGCACCAGCCCTTTGTGCTGGCCAATGCCACAGGACAATGGGCCTTGCACCCCTTCATGCCAGCATGATCAGGCTGCTCAGCTGTAAAATGCTCTCCAGTGTCTGCTGCAGCTGCAGGTGGTGGTGAGAAACAGCTCCCTGGCTGTGCTTAAACCCAGAACCCCTCTTTGTGCTGTTAAGTGTATTCTTCTGGGCTGAGTAAATCACCACTGGACATCTGTAAAACACATTTATGTGTCTAGAAGGTTTCTGTAGACAAAGATGGGTTAGCTCTAGCTACCCTCCCAGTTTAGCCCCAGGGTAGGTTTCTGCTGTGGATGTCTCCAGTGAGGAACAGCATTCAATTGCTAACAAAAGGCAAGACAAGCATTTTTGGTCTGTGTTATCCATTAGTGTCTGGGAGCTTGTGCCAAACCAATTCTTATTGTTACATTTGATTTGTGTGTAGATATCAATGGATATAGCTCTAAGAGCATTGGAATTCTCTGTACAGGAACCCCTCTCCAATAGCTCATATTTTTATGGCTTTCCATGCACTGCACTGGGTATTGCACATTATTAATACATGTGCTCTCTGATTGCTAAAACCCAGGGGAATACATAGCTTTTTCTCATTCCTCTGACTTGCAAAAGTACATTCATATGTTCCAATTTTTGCTTGGTTGCTGTCTTTATTGACTTCATTGGACAAATCACAACATTGCATTAGGCATACATGGTTTTTGGAAGGATCAGAATCTTATTGCAACCTTTAAAAAAAACCAAGAAAAATGTTAACTTTGAGACAGATACAATTCTGTTGTCCTTTGTCCCTGTGGTGCCTAGTTGTGGATTCCTCAGCCACAAATCCTGTAGCTGTATACCATGAATATTTAAGGAACATCTACAGAAGAGCTTTATGCCAAGGTAATGGAACAGACAGGGGCACACTCTATCCCTCTGCACATAAATATAGGCTAAGAGAGCTCTTCCAGACAGGTGACATTGCTCACTGCACAGAAGTTGTGCATCACTTACACCTAAATGAATGCACCGGAAAATTTGATAACCATTAACAAATTTCACAAGTTCTTCAAGGTGCAAGCAATTTTTCTCATTTTTCAAACTAATTCAAAGAAAATTAAGCACCAAAACCTTTTCTATTGGCAATGGCCTCTTAACTCTGGGAATCAAAATTACCTTTTAGCAACAGCTAACACTTGGCAAGCAAATGTCCACTGAGCCCATTTGCTGGAACTTTTCATGCCTTGCTCTCAGTCTGTATGGGAAGTATATTGCTAGCATAGCACTCATCTAATTTAAAGCTGGGAGTGAAGCCATTGTGTACAGCAGAAGGTAAGAGTGGGGAAATCCAAAGGTATTATTTTCCAGGCCATATTTGTTTTTAAATCCAAGACATGTTGCAGTGCAGTTATTCCAAAGGGGGACAGGAAAAGGGAAATTTCTCCAGGAGTATTTTTATGAACCATGAAGATAAATCACCTTTTTCAGAGCTGAGCTAGCAGTAGCCAAAGAAGCCATAATTTTCGAGCAGGGAAGGAACTCAGTGTAACCCCAGTTCTCTGTGTGCTGCACCCACAGAGTGCTTGTTTAAAAGCCCAGGTCCTCCAAAACCCAGGGGAATCCTGGTGAAAGGGAGCTCTAAAGATATCTGAAGCTTCTAACTGCTATTAAAAGCAAGCCTGCAGTTTAAAGCTGCCAGTGCATGAATCTTCTCTGATTAGAGGAAGAGCAGCTGATAACCAGATAGAGATATCTACCAGAGCTGGCCCAGAATATCTGCAGAGCACAGAGGGAAAAATTGGGAAGGGTTCCCTGTGAAAAACCCTAATTTCATCTGCCCCTAACATTTCTACTGAGTGATGCCCCTGCTTTACATGTGCAGTTTAGGCACCAAAGGGCCAAGCAGATGCTGTGCTCACCTCTCTGCATCCAGCTGGGGCTGAATTTGATGCCTGTAGGAGCCCAATGAAAGCAACTTCCAGAGACATCTTGGACTGCAAGAGCTGTTTGCCCACGATGCCTCAGAGCTGCAGAGGAAGAGGCTGAGCCTTTGGAGGGGTCTGAGCCTCTCCCAGTCCTCACACCACCCCAGTCTGCGCTCCTGCTGTGGGACAGCCTTTGAATGGTCACATTATCTTTTGCTGAGCACAGGGGCCCCTCTCCTGGAAGGGATCTCCTGGGGAGGGATTTCATCTGCCACACAGTCCCTTCCTGCTGGCTAAAATCAGCCAAAAGGCACCGTGGGATTAACCCTTGGAGGTCTGGTTCTGTGACTTTGGTCAGGGATGGCTTTGCAGATTTTAGACATAAGCAAGCACAAGATCACATCTTTGATTTTGTTCTCTGGTGTCCACAGCTGAAAATGGGATTTTAAGTGCCAAAAAAAAAAAAATCACGGCAAAAATAGAGAATAGAAATGTGTAACTCATCTAAGGTACTAGACAGTGACAGACTATATAAAATGTTATTGTTCAACAAACACTGTCTCTAATAAACTCCATTTACTAGTGTTAGCAGCTTGGCAACTTGGAAACCCCAAACTCCAGTTAAGTAAGGAAACAAAAAGCAGAGTCATATGATGATACCCATAAACTACACAGCTGGTTTCTGTTTTAAAAGATATTCTACTTTCCATATTAAATAAAGCTGCTTAGAGAGAAAAAAAATCCCACATGGCCTTCTGGAAAATGAGAACCAAGTTCCAAACTAAAAAATCCCTGGCCATGTACCACCATTAAAAATAAAAGTGTGCTTTCTCTCTAACCAGCTACTGTAGCACCAGAGATGAACCCACCTGGGTGGAGTGAGGAGTGGGAGAAAGTTCTGCTTCTGATCTCAGGAGGCATTTGGAGCTCAGGAGCCCCTGCAGTGGAGCAACAGGCGCTGTGGTGCTCAGAATCACTCTGGTGTTTGTGTAAGGCCAGGTCCTGCATCCCTACCTGCCACAGGTTTCAGTAGGAATTGAAAGATCTTTGGGGTTTGCATGAAAAATATATATTTTTTTAAAAGAAGCAGACCTTCTCTACCATCCTCATCAGTGCAGTTTGACCTCATATACTCATTTCTGGTTGTACCCTAAGGTTTCTGACTAAAGATGATTTACCAAGCCATAAAACTATTGCTTTACTTTACCAATCTTGTATACATCTGTGAAATGAAGATATATGAAGTATTGCTAATTTGTTTGAAAATATTTAAAACACCCCCTAATTAAATCCTCAGCTACTGATGGCAGCAAAAGAGATGATTGCTAATTTTGCCTTTGGTTTGGCCAGTCTCCTCAAGTATTTCACTTGCAGTGCTTGTCTGCTTTTTGAGAATTCTGCTACATGAAAAATCCTGGAAAGCACCCAGTTCTCTGTCTTGCAATCAACAGGCTAGACAGCCTCTGACAAAATAAAACTCTGGCATTGGCCAATCACCACTGCCATGAGCTGGTTCTGCCTCTGCATACTGGTTACATGTACTTGTGGCCAGGTAAAAGTAATTTAAGTCTTCTTTGCATGGCTTTGTTTTTTAATATATATTTATAAATGGATTTATAACTCTGCCATGGGCTGGTAAAGTTCTCCTTCAGCTGTGCTGGATTCTGTACAGACAAAAGTCATGGAGCCAGGGACATTTACAGGGGTGGCATTCCAGTGCCTTTCACTTCTCAGATAGAGTAGTGAGGTCATGTGGAATTATTTGTCTAAACCCACAGATGTCTCATTCTTCTGTGGAGGCTGGAAGAATCACCTGAAAAATTCTCATCCAAGTTTAGTGTGGATTTTGAATATTTCTAATCTTCCTATGCTGTTTTCATCTGAAACTTCAGGTTCCTGATAGTACCAGGGCTCACAAAGGAAATGTGATGTGGGACACACCAGTCATTGCTTTTCTGGTGGGGAATTTGTTCTACAAACAGCTGTTCCTTTGAAATCTGTCAGCAATTTTAAAAATATCCAAATGATGTTTTACTGAGGGTTTTATAAAAGAATTTTGAACACAGACCACAATTTTCTTCTATCATACAATTTCATAAATAGCCTTTGAAGAATAACAAAACTATTTAAGCTACAGCACTTAAATTTGGAAAGGAGTTTTGGCAGGCTGAGTAACTTTAGGAAGCAAATCTTTCCATGGGCATGCATGTAAGTAATAAATATAGATTACATGTAGATTAATATGGCAGAGATGAAAAAAACAAAGTTCAGAGAAATTTGTTGACGTTGCTCATCAGAATTGGAGACTTTGTAGTAAGAGGCAAGTCTGGGTTCAGAACTGGCAGCAGGGTTGGGGAAGATAAAGATGAAACATCATTTCTTTATCTCATGGTGAGGAGATAAGGAGAAGGTGAGCTGCTATTTTCAGAAGGAGAGCCCCATTTTCTGGACCTGCCTCCCAGGGGTCACACGAGCACATCAGGCTCAAAGAGGAGGTGAATGATGTTTTCAGCTTCAGTGAAGAAGAAAAGAGGAGGAATTCCCTGGACTGTGCAGGACTAGAACTGCAAGTCTGGAGACAGAAGATCTTGCTAATTACTGATCAGATTATTTATGAAGTGTGGGACTGCATCTTGCAGGAGCCAGCGGTGAGACACTCAGCTCTAATCCTGGAGAAATGCCTGCTGAGAGCCAGCAGCCTGGGAGATAAGCAGAGAGAGATCCCAAGAAAGGAAGAACATGAGTTAAACAGAAGGCAAACAGAAGCTGTCTGGGGTCATGAGCATCCTGGGTCTCAGTGTGTGCTGGTCCATCCCTGAGCTATGAGGCAAAGCTTGAGAGAGGAGCTTTGCCTCATTCCAAAGCTTCAGTGACTGCAAGAACTAAAAGAAGAAGAAGAAAAAGAAAAGAAGTGAAAAGGAAGAGACTTGCAGTGTGAAGTTTACAGATCCAGACTCAATAAATCCATGAGACAGGAGAGGACTGCCAGCCACTTGGCTCTGTCCTCATGTACATTATTGACTCAACAACCTCTTCCCTGCCAACTGAACTGTCACCGGATAAGCAGAAAAAATTAGGCTGGAGAAATATAATAAAACCATTCTGAGCACAGTGGGGAAATGCAGGCCAGTGATAAGAAGCCTCCAGAGCAGGGATTTTACCTTCTGGTGCATGAGGGCTGCTGGCACAGAGCAGTGCCACCTCCAGCAGTGCAGGAGGAGCTGTGGATGTGGCTGCAGCAAACACTGTGGTACCCCCAGCCAAAGCACAGGACAACAGCCCTGTGCAGCTCATCTGGGGCACAAGGCTTTGTCAGGCCTCATTCTGCAGAGATGGATGGATTCAGAGAGAGTTCTGTTTAGTCTTGATGGAGCCATTAAATAATGAACTGGCAAACTTTCACAGCAGACTCATTAATGCACCCATAAAAGCCAACAGAGACTGGATCAGCAGCCACATAAAGAAAAACCTCAAGGAAAAGTAAAAAGCAGCTTATCTAAGTGGAGGAACCACTTAGCCAAAGCTTTTCACCACTATCAGTGCTTCAGGACAGGCCAGCTCATATGGCCCAGCAAAGCATTCTGCAGCTGCTGGCACCCTGAGCCATGCAGGAGCAACATCACAACCATTCCAGGGCAGCTGGCTTTCTGAAAGGTGAGCAGGGAAGATGTGCCCAGAAGCCTGGAGACAAATCTTCCACAGATTCAGAACCCTCCCTCAGCTTCCTGCTTTAGTTTTTGGATGGATGGATGGATGGATGGATGGATGGATGGATGGATGGACGGACCAGCTACAGGTGAAGAGAGATTGAAAGATACATTAAATATCTTAGAGTATTAAGACTGTAACAAATCAAAATGTATCAAAGCAGGGAGCTTCTGGGTGTAACACAGACTACAGCAATGCCAATCCAAAGATTAATTCTGCTCTGGTTCAGTCCTGCACTTGCTGTGTCCCTGGCCACCCCTGTGTCTCTTGGCTTCCCTGTGGCATCTCCAGGTCTCTTCTGCAAGTCCATTGAAGGTCCTGGCACATCCCAGATATTCTTCTGGAGCAAGTGACTTCAGCAGCCACTCAAGAAGCCCCTCTGAGGAATATGAAATGTGTCTCTTCAGGCCTCTCTGTTTCTGCCTCCTCAAGAATGACACATGACATTTACATTTTGGACAAGCCCCTTTTTCTCTCATGCTGCCTCCAAATGTAACTGAAGATTAAAAATCCTTCTTTTGTGCTCCAACACACAAGGAACAATTTTTATCCACAGTGTGATGGTACAATACATCTCAGATATTAGCCAGCCCAAAAGATTATGTCTTAATAGTGGAGACCTGCAAAAATTATGCACAAGTTTCAGCTCATTTTCAAAGGAAAAAATATTAGAGATGTGATTTATGTTTTTAAAGAAAACTGCATGTATGTTCCCTGGTAAAAGGAGAATCTGATCAGAAAGGAAATGGGAAATGACTCCAAGGGTTCACACAGGACAAACCAAAAATTGCCTATGCAACCCAGCAGAGACTTCACCTTTCTCCTGAACTCCATTTAAATCAGAGTATGGATGTTCTCTTTGAACCTCCCAAGTTTCTCTCAGCCCAGGGAAAGGGTGATATATTTGAGATACAGTTTATTCAGAGAAGCCCTAGAGATTGTGAGCCTTGGAAACAGCACAGCAGGAAAAGGACTGGACATTTGGAGACAGCCAAGTGTGGAATAGCCCCATGGAACAGCACTGCCAGGCACCAGGGAGTCTGACAGGGAAGAAAGAGTTTGGCAAGGGGCAAAAGTAGGCAAGTAATGAATATACAGGTCTGGTAGGATGGAAAGGAGGAGATTGAACTGAGAGGCTTCAGTGTATAGTGGGTAACAGGAGAGCTTTGGGGAGAGCTCAACACATTTGGAAGGATTGCCAGACTGAGTGACCCCATAAGGCAGCTGGCATCCTTGGTAGCATCCAGTGGTAGTGCTGTTTGAAAAGCAAGGAGCAGTGGCCAAGTTTCAGAGGCGTGGGTTCACAGAGTGCCTGCACCTGCAGGCTGCTATATTACACACTCTGCACACACCCTGCAAGCACATCAGCAGATTAAATGCAGACCTTAGGTGGACTCTTGGCTCGTGCACTTCCAGGGAAATGCTCGGCACTACTTTAAAGACATTGCAGTGTGTTGTAAGTACACAGCCTTGCTTTCATCATGCCTTCAGCCACATCTTTTTCATAAAGAGCTCATTTCATTACTTGACTGACATCTAACACAATCCTTGTGGCAGAAGGGGTGCAGGTTGTAAATGACTGTACTGACCATAATGACCTTGCTCCATTACCCCTCATTTGCACAGCCCTTCCTCTCACAGCTGTGATATTACCAGGCTGGGACTTCACAATCTCAATTTTCACTCTGAGCATGCCAAGATGGTTTTTCAATCCTGTGCTTTAATCAGGTTACGTCCTTTAACATGAGTGCAACCATGGCTTTAAAATCCTGGCCCAGTACATTTCAGGATTAAAGGACCACCTTACCACTATTTCTCTAAAATAGGTTCACTCTGAACTGGGACAGATGTTGGAGATCTCACTTCTGGAAAGCACATCTGAGCATCTGTGTTCTTCTACCAGATACTGTTAGTCCTTTGTATCCTTGCTTACTTTGTTTGCTCTTTCCAGCATGCATTCCCTGCTGCGTTAAAGCTGTGATGCTGGTTACAATTGCTTCATCATTTGTCTATTAAATTAAAAGATCATCAAGGCACTAAAGTGTTACTTAGTAGCTGCTGTTTACACAGATTGGTCATTAAAGATTCCAAGCCCCATTTAGCTCAGAGCTTACAAAGCAACTCATTAAGCTAAGATTGCAAGGCTCCCATTCAGCAAAACAGCTACCATGTGCTCACCTACAATTAAATTCAATGAGTTTTAGGCTCATCATTTTGACTTTTGCCATTCTGTTCATTGGACATTGCAACTGTTCCTAGTGATTATCTGAAATGATACCTTTTCCAATGCCATAAAAAAATCCTTTAAATATCATCAGAGTGTTGAAGGCCATTTTAGAAACCAAAGTCTCTCCAGCTGTACCGTGAAAATTTGTTTATGGTATTTGTATGTACAAGCTTTATACTTGAGAGTGGAGCTCAGAACAAGGTCTGTTGCCATTGGAGAGGAGGCAGCCAAGAGACAATGACAGGGAGACACCTTGACCAAGGTGACTCAAGTGTTAACTTTCTGCAAGGCTGAAAAAATTAAACCCAGTCCCAGAACACCTGCATCACTCATTTATTATGTTATTCAATAGAGCTTTTTGTGTCGGCCTCTTTGTTTCCCTGTCTCCATTGATGCTATCATAGATTAATTGGCACCACTGCAAATGTTCACAGCTGTCCACAAGATGTTGGTGAGTGCATCGTGTCAGTCAAGCATGCTATCACCAAGGAGATGATTTCAGTCTTCAGGAAGACAGTTCTGTAATGTGACCTAATAAAATAAAATCTTTCAGCAAGAGTTAGGAGAATATCCATCAGTCTTCAAGTTAAACCAAAAAAGCTAAGCTTGTGCTGATGCTTTATTGTTTTAACAGTTAGGCATTGAAATTTTAATAAAGTGGTCAGGAGACAAATCATGTTAGATGATATAAGCAAGATTCCAATTTAACTTGAGATGTACAACTCATGTCTCCAATCTGGCCAGAAAGGAGATGAGTTTGCCTGTTTTATCTATGTGTGCACACACAGAGGTGTGATTCCTAAGGATTATAAAGTTGCACTTTGGCTTGCTGGTGAGGTGATGATTATTCACTAAAACATTTCAGCCCAAGTGACACCATATAGTGCTTGAGTTCACTGCTGTGCTTTTGTACCTTGTACAGACTGAAGCTGTTGCCTACAGTCACTCAAGATTCAGACCTTTAGTGTATTTATATTTATTTACTGACTCAGTAAAATTACAACTCAAACTGGGGCTGCCCCTACTCATAGACAAGTGCTGGGAGGGGCAGCGGGGCCAGCAGAAAATGCCACCCACCTGCAGCCCCTCAGTGCCCTTTGCTAACCAACTCTAACAAGCAAGACTGAAAGCAGATAAAGGTGCTCTCAATCTGTGATTAACATGAGTTTAGTTATTTCCTCTGGGAGGAGTGATTTAGGAAAGGAGCTGATGGGTGTGTTGGCTCTTTTTGGTTGGAAGGTGCCCTGTGGCACACGAGGTGGGAGTGAAAGAGGTACTCCTACATTCCCAGGAGAAATTTCAGCCTAGGCTGCCTCACACCCATTTTTGCATGAAGATAGAAGGTTCTGCATGGGCATCTTCACCCAAGGTAATGAATTTATGTGTATTGTATAAATGTGTATTGTGACCTAAAATGTTGGTGGAATTGGAATACTCAGCTTTATTTTGTTTTTTTAATGAGTGTTTGCAGAAAGTCTTGGTCTGTGCTTTCTGAAAAATTGTGTTTCTGTCTTTTTGCTATTGGTCTTTTATAACAAAGGCAGTATAATACATCCTGTCTAATGTTATATTGACTTACCATACCAGACTGACTGCTAAGTGCAGCTAGAATGGAGTCATTACACCCTCTATTAAAGTAGTAACCTTCAGTTATGTCTACAGAGACTTGTTTTTTAGATGACAGAATAATTTACCTAAGAACACTAACCAGATTTATTTTGATTTAGTTCTACTATCAGAAAGAACTTATTTACCCAGAGCAAAAGCATTTGACCACCTATGAGATTTTTACTTTTTAAAGTCCAGACTAAAATGCTTTTAAAGCATTTGTTCTGTGTGACCCCTGCTTAAAAGTGCATTACAGGGTGATTGTTGTAGTATTTCTCTTGAATTATGAGCATTATTTGAAATGGCAGTGCATCTCTGTCTAGTGCTGGTATGCTCTCAGCATTTCTAATTTTTTTAGGGAAATAAAGTAATAGAAAACCTAGCAGTATGTATATGTTGGGGATGTATGAAAGGGGAAAAGGAAATTGGTTCATCAAAACCATTTTGCATTACAAGTCTGAAGAATGACTCCTTCAAAACAGTGGTTTCCTGAGGGCCATAAATCTTTCTGCTTTGGCAGCCTGTCTTAATTGTTCCTAGCTCTGAGCTGTTCATTCAAAATATGTGCTCTTAATGACATTCAGTTGTGATTTTTAGCCCTCAAAAGACAAGGGGTGCACTTGTGTTAGCAGCCTGTGCTCAGCAGAGATGCCATCAGGTGTTCCTTTGGTGGCACCACAATTGACAAACCAGGGCTGTGTGACAGCCCACCCGAGCGAGCTGAGCTCAGGCACTGTGACACCAAAAGCTGGGTGTGTGCTGGGGTTAGAGGTTTGTGGGACAGTTTGCAGAGGTGGTCTTCAAAAGAAGTTAGATGATCTGGAAGAATGCCCTTCCCATTAGAACTGTGACTGTTGCAAAAGCAAACATTGAATCCCAATAACTCGTGTAGATGTTTCTGTGCTCTGTGCAGGAAAATCCCTGCAGGGAGATGTTTTGATGGCTCAACCAGAGAAACAGCAGAAGTTGTGCTACAGCAGGCCCTTGGGAGCAGGACTGCAGGGCTATGTTTGTACCACAACAGGCGGCACAGTTGTCCCAAAAATGTGTGAAAGTATTTCAGGAATTGCACAATTTCTCGGTTGTAAGGAAAAAGTTATCCCTGCCTACTTGGGCTCTCCTCTCCTGCAGTTATGGTGCCAATGGTGTGTGTGGAGGGGTAGCCCTTTGCTTCTCTTTTAAAGTGATTGTTTTGTCCTGTGGGTAGGGAAGCAGCTGAACATCTCGCCAAGGCTGGGGACACACAGGTCCCATCCCTTGGGTGATGTTCTTCCCTGTGCTGTATTTCTGCTCCTGCAGCTCTCTGCTCTGCCCAGGCAGAAGGTCTTGGATCATGTCAACTTCCCTTTGTTCATGCACTTCCATCCTTTTAGGGTCTTTTGAGAGAGAGCAATCTGCTGTCTTATTTTTCAGTGTGTGAGAAATGCTGAAATCAGGTATAGGTTCTGTAATGCACAATTCGAGTCAGGAGTTTGTTATGGTGTAACAGTTAAGGCAATGGGCTTGGCAGGAGTTAAAGGAAAATTAAAATGAACAGAACCAAATAAAGGTATTTCATTATTCCAACTTTAGGCTGCAAATTCATATAGTTTACAAATACAAATATATGAGGTGAGAGAAGAATGCTCCTCAGCACAGCTGATGAATAATTATCAGTTAGGAGTGTTTTAATTTCCACAGTAATACCAGGGACAGTATTTCATGAGAGTGGACATAAATCTCCTGGCAGAACAATGGTTTTGTGTCTTGTCTTATGCAGTAGAAATGAAATTGAACAAATGGCTTAATACACACTGAACAAGCATATTTCAAGTTCAGACATTTGTACAGCTATCACATGTAATTATTTCTTATGGTATTGACTTTTTTGAAGGTCTTTTAGTGAGAGTTAACAGTTCTCTAGTATTGACCTACTTAAAAATCTTTGGTGTAGATTCTGCTGCCATGCAGCAGCTGGTGTGCCATCTGAAATTCTACCTGCTTTCTTCACAGACCCTATAGACTAATAGCAGAAAGGTCCCTAATTCTCAATTACATTGGCACTGCTTCTCGTGGTTTAAAGAGAAAGGGGTGAGGAAGGCAGGATATTTGGTGTTCTGAGCCTGTCTTCCTTTATCATTGAAAGCAGGGGAGTTTGAGTCCCCACCCCCTTGGGGCTTCATTAATACTTCTCCCAGGTGAACTTAGCCCCACACAAAAGGGTTCTTTGTATTTTGTCTAACCAGCTCTTTGTTCGGGCAGATATCCAGGGCAGTAGGGAAAAAGTCAATATTCTCTATTGAATCAGTGGCTTTTTCCTGCTATGTTTCAAAAGAGCATTTCAGGGACAAATTGGTTATAATTGACCAAAGAAATAAATTCAATAAATGCATGTGTGTATTTATATATGTATCTAACAACAAGGAAAAATACACTATTTACATTGAAAAATTTTCCTTGAAGAGGAAAACTAGACATTAGGGTCGTTGTTTCAATTTTAAAAGATACAACAAAAAACTCTCAAAGCACACCAAAAAAGCCTCAAGGGCTTTGCTGAGATGGATATAGGCCTTGCACAGCTGAGCAGTTGCAATTCTTATTTACAGTACATGGTAAGATGAAAATAGCCAGAAGTTGCCCTCATGCCCCCTGACCTGACACCAGCATTTTTGCTATGTGCATGTAGCTATGGATGAAGGGAGAAGTGCAGAACTCTCCTAATCCAGGCTCATTTTCCAGAGGATAGACATTAATGGTGTGTTTGGGAGCATCTGTACCTGTGAAGTGCTGCTGGCAGAATTCTCTGCTTGCTCTGCAGGATGCCTGGGACTGCCCACAGCAGCTCTGTGTGCAGCAGGAGCTTTCCTGCTCCCCACAACCACTGTGTGGAGGCTGTGTTTAAAGCCTCAAGTGGCTCAATTCTGTTCCTCCTTCTTCTTGCTGGTAATTAATGTCCTGAAGAGCCTTGTACTGGTAATAACTTCTGGAGAGAGACTGAAAACAGGCAGCTTTAATATGAGATTGTCTCAAGGCTTGGAGGCACAGGTACTCTGCCACACAAAGCTGTCTGATGCCATTGTGTCTCCTGTCACCATGAGATCTGAGCACTGTGGGTTCAGTAGAGTTGTTCTCCCAATACAGAAGGTACAGAAATGCCCCTGCCCTCATTCTAAAAGTGTGGCATTTAAGTGTGGGAGCTGCATCCAATTTCATCAAAATATTTCAATGTCTTATTAAGGACAGAAAAAATAATGTGGTTTGGGCTGCAAGGGATTTTGAAGATTATTAAAGGGATCTAAGATTATCTTATCAGTTTCAACTCCCTTGCAGTGGACAGGGACATCTTCCACTGGTGCAGGTCTCTCAAAATCCTGTACAGCTTGGCCTTGGGCATTTCCAGGGATGGGATCCACAGCTTCTGGGGCAACCTGAATGTCATTGTATGTCAATCAGGCTGTCATTGTCTGCAGGGCAATCTGTAGGACAGTGAATGCAGCAGTTTAATTATGAGACTAGCATCCTAACTGCCAGACCAGATTTCTTTCTCTAAACCAATTCAAGAGTGATTGTTTCACCATATGAGTGTTGCAGTCAGGTTCTTCTTCCTCAATGCAGAATCATTTCTAAATAAATTTCTTTTCCCGTGGTAAACTTGTGTCTTCTGAAGGCATGAAAGCGGAAGGAAGAAAAAAGTGGAATTGCTAGGCTAATTTTAATTTCTGAGTTTGAATAGACAGAGCTCCTCTATACTTGAGGATGGGAAACTTTTAAAATATTTTTTCCTTCCCCCCATGGAGAGAACGTGCAACAACCTTTGTAGACAATCATCACACTTTCCTGTGCTAATCCAGCACTGAACTGAGACTCATCGGTGGCATGTCCTTTAATAAAGAAAGAAGAGGAGGAAAAACAAATTTAAAAAAGACCCAAACAAATTGCTTTTACATCATCTCACCAGAATGTAAACTAAAGTGGATCTTTGATGTTACGTGCACAGATGTTGTAGCTGACATGTCTCATGGCAGGCACCAAGCAAGAAGTGACAGAACGGCAGGAAGCTGAGGAGACCACAAACATCCAACGCTACAGGGATGGCCTGGAGCAGCAACCTACACAAACACAATGGTCTCACTTCATTGTGAATTAAAGCAGTGCTTCCCAGGGTACAACAGAAAGTTGGTGCTGTACTTGGGATTCTGATTTATTGTGTGTACTGATTTCAGCTGTGGTTGTTGACGCTAAAGGAAGATTTGGGAACAGAAATCAATGTGTGGGCACCTGCCAAAAGAGAGATTCATTCATTGTAGACTGTCTGCATGCAATAAGTTGTGATATCTGGATGCTTGTTAAAGAGTTAACATACGGCAGCTGTTTGCCCATGGATTAAACCATATTTTATCAGTCAGACAGATACTCCTATTTCATAAATTATTATGCTTCCATTCTTGGAGTATCAGTGAGCAGGGAGGACATCTTCCTCTTGTCACACAAATAAACTTGTGCAGAAATTATTTCAAAGGATATTTAAACTTAGTCACAGACTTCTGACTCCACATATTTTTTGCTCAGTCTTAACATGGGGTTTAAATCAGTTCAGTTATTTCTCATCAGTTGCATTCATATTTCAGGTCTGGGACTTGAAAGTGTTATAGAATCAACTGCATTGTAAAGAGGTCACAGTAGGAAACTACATAGAAATGTAAAGGGTGGTGTTGCATGAGAAATAAGCTGAGAATGTCTGTATTGAGTAAAATGCACCAAAAAGACCTAACAAGCCGACAATACCCAACACCATTCCTATATGGGCTAGTAGAGCTTGGATTTTCTCTTGCTGCAAAATGACTGCATGTGTTTGCACAGTCATCCCAAAAATATATTTCACCTTCATGTTGTTCATTTAATTCCCCTTTTGAATCCTGAGTGGCTTTGGGAGCAGCAATTTGTACCATGTTAGCAGCAGTGATCCATCCTCTGAGTGGCTTCTGGGGGCAATGCTTGAGCTCACCAGCTTAAAATTCCCTATTGCACTCACTGATGCAGCAAACACCAGTGGAAAAGCCTGGCTGGAGCAAATTCATTTCAAATGCAATAATAATGCTCACAGGTGATTTTTATTGTTCTCCTGTTCTTCTCTCCATTGCCTCTTTGCTTCCCTGTGCACTGCTGTGATGAGATGCATAAAGAAAATCCAGTGTTGGAACCATGCAAGGAGAAGTTGTTCTGTTTGATGTATGTAGTAAGGTTCTATTGAGAGTATCCATAACACTCCTGTCATTGTCCTGATTCTGCTCCCTTAGCTTTTGATGGGTTTGATGTTGACAATGGATTGTTCTGATTTCTCTGGACATTTTATTTAAAGTTCAAGATGGTAGGAGAAAGCCCAATGTAATTGGATCTAAATATTATGAAAATGTGCATAAAAAGATCTGTGCAATCTGTCACGAAATGTAGCACAATAGCTGTTAAATGTTACCAGTTTATCACCAATATTAGTATCCCTGTGTGAGAGAATATGTTTTATATCTGTACTGCTGGGAGTGTTCCCAGTGGGGAGTTGGAAGGGACGTGCTTGGGACAATGCACTGTTTCTAATCAGCTATGCAAGTGTTGGTGAATGGCAGCAGATTTATCATCTGAAATTATTCTCTTCAAGTAGTTTTTATTGTAATACCAGGAAACTAGTCTCCTTTTTTTAAGTGATTTATTGAAATCATCTGGCTATACTCTACCTAATAAAACGTAGTCTATGGCTGCTGGACTTCCTGCAGGAAAGAAGAATTAATCAGATATGCACAGATGCTATAAAGAGGAATGGAAGTTCTATCAGTTGCTGTAGCATAATGGAAAATATGTAGGATCCAGGCTCAGTGGGTGTAAGAGGGTTAATCACGGGGCAGGTCACCGGAGCCATATCCATTTTCCCCAGCTGAAGATGGTGTGTTAGTGTTGCAGTTGCTTCTGTGCTCAGGGCAAACCAAACAGGAGCACTGGTGAAAATATTTCAGGAGTTATTTTACTTCCCTTTCAGTCAGCAAAAGCAATCTCTGAGAGCTGTTCTGGGTGGAAATAATTCCACATGAGACCTGAACATGAACAGTCCATTCTCTGCTGTTTGCACAGGGCCTCCTGCAAATAAAAACTTGGCCATCAATGGGCTCATCAGCCGTGTGCAGGTTGGGCCGTCTGTGATGGTGGTGAGAGCTCTCTTTCTAGAGCCACTCAAATAATTTAGGTCTTTATTAGGAGAAAACCTTGCTTCTTGTTTGCCCTGCATATGCTGTTGCAGTTGTCTCATGCTGTAATATTTAACAGCTCACTAATCATGCACTAAGTGACGTGGCTAATACAGACCCTGTGTGCTTATCCAAGGGCAAATCTTTACTGTTTTGATTTTAGAGAGGGGTTTTTTCCTCTGAAATTTATTCCTCTGCCTCTTGCAGAAAAGAGATCTAGTTAAAAATGCCTTTATTTTCCCTAAGAAAACTTATTTTCAATTAATAAATAAGAAAGTCAGTAAAATAATGTTTTTATGCAGGTTATTTCTTTCTTTACCACCTGAAGAGAGCTAAGAAAAAAACTATTTGTTTTTCCAAGAGCCAGCAAGTTAATTTTAAAAAAATGTGGGCTTGGTCAATCTGAACATTCTCCTCTCCCTGTTACCTGATGGATCAAGTGAAAATTCTTGCAAGAAGGAAAGAAATCAACAATAAGACCAAAATGATGAAGACTGTGAGACCATGAGGAGACCAGGCTGCAAGGCAGACTGATAGGGGAAAATGTAGTGTCTGGCAGCAAGATAACAGGACTTGTGGTGTCTGTGGCTAGATTGGTTTTGATGAATGACCAGCTTAGTTTTCTTGCCTCTGTGACTCACTTCTTAGTTATCTGAGAAGCCTGAGGTCCCAGGTAAACTGAGCTTGCTTTTTTATACTCAACAGTTTTCTCTCTCCCACTGTGAATTCATGGCTGGAAAGAGCTTCAGTTATCTCTGTCCAGGCTAAAACTTTGGTTTGCTTGTTTTATATCAAAAATATATTTTTCTTGCCTGAGAGAAAATAATTTCCAGAAGTCTTTTGGAGAAAAAAGAAACGTTTCTCACCATGCATTGTTTGAAATATGATTGATATACCATGTCCTAATTCTACACTAGAATCCTTATGTCAGTCCTTTTATCATGGATTGAGAATACATGAATTCTGGAGACATCCTTGTAGATCTCATGATGCAGTTGACTCTTGTAGCACGTAGGATTATACAGGATTTGAGCTGGGAAGTGGCATTGGCACTTGGAAAGCTGATCCCTCAGGCAGGAGAGATATCCTTTCATATCTCTATTTATTGAAGGTGGGTCTGACTTTAAACATGAAGAAATCTAGTGAGCCCTCAGGATGAGGATGTGAAATTACTTGTAGCTGAGCCTTTTCTTTCCCCAGTTTTTGTTCATTAGTTCCAGTTTTTGCCTGAAAAGCTCCTGTTATACTACTGCAGAGTTCAATGTGGGTGGCTTCAGAAAGCAAGGGTCCCAAGTCAGACAGGGATGTGGGGAAGCAGTAGTAGCAAATCTGAGATCCTAGGTATAACTGCTGTCCTTGGTATTATTTTAAGGGTTGGTGAATAACACAAACCCAACAAAAATGTGTCATGCAGCCAAGGAATATCCTGCAACATGCTTTCAAGCATTGTATCCAACACTTGAAAACTGTTGGTGTTTCCTTGTTTCTCTTGGGAATTATACAACAAAGTGTTCTCCACTGGAACACCTCGAATCAGTTGGTGAATGGAATTGCTCTGAGGAGGCAGCCACCATCCTTGGGGCGAGAGTGCTGGAGCTGCTGCCTGGGGCACAGTGAGCAGAAGGTGCCTTCATGGGCTGGTCTCCATGCAGCTGGATCTGCTCCAGTCCCCTCCTCCCCTCCAAGGGAAAAGATTTTCAGAGAATGCCGTGTATGTGGCAAGATCTGCTGGCAGTGAACAAATCCCATCCCCCTGCTGCCCTGGGAGCCTGTGAGACACCAAGGTGGTGAAGAATCACCTTTGCTTCCTTTCCCCTTTTCCTTTTGCACCACCCTGACCTTCACCTCTGCCCCAGCTTTACTTCATGAACTTGTTTTGTTCCCCTTGACATTTTCCCAAGTACATTTTAATTCATTCTGACGCCTTCTCTTCTTCAGTCTCCTGGCTACTGTTCATCTATTCTTCATGTACAAACAGAAATAAACAGTGGAAAAGTGGTACTACTCCAGGTCAGAGCTCAGTTAATGCCTTCACTTCATCTTCAAAGGCTTCAGCTGTCTGGACAAGGAGCTGCTAGTCATGCTTACCTTGAGATGCCTTTGGCACCAAGGCAAGCATTTTTGTCCACTGGCCAGGATATTCTAGGTTTTCACCCTTGGGTTCAAAGGCAGAGATGTTACCTCCAGAGCCACTCACCACTTGGAAGTTATTTAAAGTGAATCATTTTCCCTCTGTGCAAGATCTTTGTTGCTAGAATGAAATAATCAGCTTTGTCTGGGTTTCTTGTGTTTTCCAAGAAGAGGGTAGTTGTCTGGGTGTTGTATGCACATTTGGTGGGAGGCCATCCTCTTTGTTGTTTCAAAGGGGTAATTGCAATCATAGCTCATAAATCATTGGGGAGGTATAGGACTGTCCCCTCCTAACGCAGCTTTTTGCATATGAGTGATGATTATTTGCTGGTGATGGTGCAGTTGTATCTGGTCTGAACTTCCCATGTGGATTTCATATTGCTCTGATCCTGGATTTGCCTCTCTGAGGCTGCCAGGGAAGCATGTGTGAGCTGACCCCTAGCAGAGGCCCTGCAATTGTTGTTTCTTACTCCTTAATCCCATTCCCAAACTGTGGTGTTGTTAAGGCAAAGTTTACCACCTGAACTACCTCAGCAGGACAGAGGACAGCTGTGCTGGAGTGAAATTTATCCTGGGGAAGGATATTTCAGTCCATTTGTTTAAGTGACAGTGACATTGTGAGGGGAGTCACGAGGTTGTAGCCAAAATAAAGTGGCTTAAGAGTTGTATTAATAGACCCATAATTACTAATGACACTTTAAGAATTAGACACACTATCACTCAAGTTTGAACTTGAGATGTGGGAGCAAGCTGGCAGAGATTGGTTCTTGATGTGAAATATCTGCAACTGTTGGAGTACCACAAAAGGGGTTGACTGCAAAGCTAAGTGATGGTTGCTTACACAAAGGAGGTAGCACCAAGGGAAAAGCTGAAGTTTTGTTTGCAATACTTCCTCCCTTTACAAACAGAGGAAGCAGCGGCTTTGGAGTTAAAAAGCTCAGTGTAACAACAATGCTACCTACGCTTTTGGCTGGGAAAATAATTTATTGCTCCCTGTGAAATCAGCAGAGAACAAACCTTGAGCCAGGTCTTGTCAAACTCACCAGCTCCAGGACTGGGCAAGTTCTCCCTCTGGCTCTGGGCTCCCACTGGGTAGTTCCCACCTCTGCCCATTAGCCCCATGTTCCCATCCCATGTTCCTAATCTATTTGGCTGTGAAGGTCTTTGACTAAAATTGTTCTGAATTTCACTGAATAATTTTTAAAAGGATGAAAGAAATCCTGGAGTGTATTGGTTAGAATACCCACCTGGAAGTGGTGATACTCAGATCCAGGCCAGTTGAAATTGCATGGTATTGTTTAAAAGCAGAATAAATATGTAGTTTAGGCTGTAGGTTAGATCCTATTGTGATATCAAGGTAACCGAGTACTTTGATATATTTATGTATCTAAACAGATGTTTATCTGTCTAAATCTGGTATGGTCCTAGTGAGATCCTTCCAAAGGATACAGGACACTTGGAACACCAGCTGTATATGGGCATCTTTAGATATTTTCCTTACTTTGCACATCTGTATTGTTCTTAAAGCCATGTATAATTCAGGAAGGAAACTTTTCAATGAGGAGGAGTGGTGCATTCAACCTTACCTATATTAAACAAAAAATACAAAAAAAACCCCACCTGCTACAGTGCAGAACATTTTTGCATGTTTCTAGATGTCAGGAAGAGAGCAGGGGAGTATACACCCTAAAAAACTTACGTTTGTTAGATGCATATTACAGTGAGAATGCAATGTTCAAACAATTTTGCTTGTTTTGTTGCACACCCAACTATCCTGGCTCTTCAGAAATGGTTGCAAATTCAAGTGAGCTGGAAATTATCCTCCAAGCATCCCTCAGAGCTCCAATGAGCACTGGACAGGCCTTGCTGCTCATACACAGCCCGTGCCTCTCACCATGATGCCCTGAGCTTTGCTGCTGTTGTGGTGCATCTGAACAGACAGCAAGTACTGGAAACAGATAAATCTTTCCTTAAAATACATACCAAGCATGAGAGAAATGGAGCTGGACAAGCAATTTGTAATCTGTTGTTGTAACTTTTCATATTCACTGAGTTAGAGAATAGAAAAAAGGAAAGGTGTGTTGGGATCAAGATCATGGTTATGTTGTAACCATAGCTCATTAACTAATTCTGATCTATCAAGTAATGTTGTTCTTCACAAAATCACTCTTTTTACCCTTTTTCTGTCTCCAATTTTGCCCCTTTACCAAGGGCGATCCTTGCTTTTGTGCCCTGCACACGTCCTGCCAATGCCCAGCTCTGTTATCTCAGTTTTCTGGTTTGGGGTGAAGGTTTCTCTAAAGATGGGCTCCCACAGTCAGACATGGGTACCTCATCTCCCACTCCCCTGGCTTGGGGTGATATTCTTGTGGCTGGATTAGAAAATTCACTAGTGTACCTAATGATGCCTAAAAGACAGCTTTTGGGACACACTGCATCTTTCAAAATTGGTTTATTTTCACATGTGACTGGAAGGGAACCAAGTTCCTCTCAAAAAACTAGAACAAACAAAATCCCACTTAACTTCCTGGGAAAGATTTAGCTCCTTGACTTTAAGCAGAAAAAAAAGGAAAGTTTTATATAAATACATCCTGAAATTCACTCAAATTTGTTTACCATTAAAACTTATCTCTAAGTTTGCAATTGCAGAATTTGATGTTGTAAGCATGGTAGAGCCACATAGCACATACTTAAAAGCAATTTACAGTACTGAGAATCTAATAAAGGTAGCTGACAAGATAATTGCCAAATTATAGGAATGCACTGCCACCACTCGCACACAAATGCTCTTTAATTATTTTTTGGCATCCAAGGAAAGAAAAAGGAATGCTGAGTTAACAGGCAACATGTAATCCATCTGTGTTTGTTTTGGTGCATCCTGGATTTGTGGAAGACCCCAAAATGAGATGTTGTCTGGGGTACAATGACCTTTGTGTGCAGGAGAAAAATTGACACTCGCTAGACCAACAGTGTAAAACAAGAGAGCTGCTTGTCTTTGGATTATGACCTGGTCACCAAAAGCATGTGGGAAAAATGTGTTCAGATAAAGGCTACAAAATTGTTAACACTTTGAATTTCGTTTAGATTACAGAGCTTTATACAACCAGCAGTCTCTGTGTTATTGAAAACCTTATCAGCTGCCATTCAGTGAATGCACTCACTAATAAAGTGCTTGGTGGAATTTGTGCATGTGTTTGTGCCTGGTGTTTGTCCAGCCACATCTTGAGGATTTCCTTCTCAGGCATCCATCTGATCCTAATCCCAGCCAACAATGGCCATTTTATTCCATTATAGTCTATCACACAATAATTAAAGAAATTATTTCCATGCTATTGTTGCTATAGTCTGTGTGTACATCACAGATGAAAATAGGAAAAATATTTCTTGTTAAGACAGTCATCTGTGGCATTATTCAGCCACTTGTCTGTTATGATTTCTTGATCCATTTAGAAAATGACATCAAATTACAATGATATGGAGCTCTCTAATAGCATCATTGTCTGATTTCATTCTTTCAGTTTTCTTTTAATTAAGTCAGGAGTCTATTCTGTGAGGGGTAAATGATCTTCATTTATAATACCCCATTCAAAGCTTGCTGCTTCAGATAGTAGAAACAAAAGGCCTAATGAAAACTGACATAAACTAGAATAGGAAATCTTGGTCAGGCATTTCTTATGGATAAGACAGATAAACAGATAATTCTCGTGAAATACAGCTCACTGGCAGCACGGAATACCAGGATTATGTGAGCATACACCTCTTGCTGACTGCGTTCAGCATCCCCAAATTACTCTGTGGAAGCAAATGTGAAACCCTGCTTGGGAGGTTTGGCTCTGCAGAAGCCCTGGATGGGCTGGGGGTCAGTGTCAGGGTTCAGCATGGTCGCTCTGCTGTGCTGGGGAAGGAAATGCAGCAGCAGCAGTGGGGAGGTGTGGAGAGGAGCCTGGGGCAGAGGGAGTTAATGTTGTGACTGCGCCATGGCCTCACCCAGAGCACGTTTTCCTTATCTGTGAGGAAAGGCTGAGAGCCTGAGCACATGGGGCTGGAGATACCTGGCACAGCCTTGCTGGATGTTTTCTCACACCAGACATAACAGAGTTCTCGGGGAGAATAAAAGAGGGGAACCCTCTCCAATAGGTGCACTGAGCTGTGATGACAGGAAATGGATATCAGCTCACTGAGAGCTGGTTGGAAATCCTTTCCTTTCAGAACCCAAAAGCTTGGACTGTTTCACAGCCTGAATCTATTAGTCTAGATTTCCAAATGGAATCTTCCAAGAAAAATAAAGGCTTGTCCTGAGGTGTCATTGGAAAGCCCTGATTTTGTCTTGCAGGGATGGAAACCTGCTTGGAAAAAAATTTGGGTGGGGATTATTGCTTAATACCAGTGAAAAGGCTGCACCTCTTTTTTTTTTTTTTTTCTTTTTTTTTTTTTTTCCCACCTTCAGGGTTTTTTAGGTGGTTTTGGTTTTTTTTTCCCTTCTTCAGAACTTCTTGTTTTTTCCAGCAGCGAAAAGAAATCGCTCCTGTAGTCACCAGGGTCATGCTCTTTAGACACATGAAGAATTTGAGATGGTCAAAAAGAATGGCAGGATTTCATGTAGTTGCAATACCTGGAAGAAAATTAAAACCTGATCAGAGGATTTGTGTTGACCGCCCCAGCAGTTGGGAGCTCCTGGAGCCAGCATAGCCTTGAATCAGGTCTGCTACCAACCTGCTCTGCCTGGGACAACCTCCCAGCAGCTCCCCTCACTGGGCATGCAGATCCAGTGCTTTTGGCCACCTGAGTGCAGGTATTCCTACCCCACAGAAATTGTCTGGCTTGGTGTGGGTGCAACAGCACTGGAGTGAAACAACTGGATCAGCTTGGAGTGCTCAGGGAACAAGGCACCCTCAGCCTTGTCCCAGGTGAGGTTGGCACAACCAATAGACTGCCTACAAGGAAGCTCTCAATGACAATGTAATTGTTTTGGCTAGAAATATTTCTTTTTGAAGCTTTGGATCTTGCAGGCAGGTCTTGTATTTGTTGTGTGAGTCAGGGCTGTGGTTACAGCTGTGGACATCACATCTGTTCTCCTCAGTTTCTCATGCTCAGCCGTGTCTCTGATCGGACCTCCCTGGTTCAAGCACATGGTGCAATTGCAAGTTAATTGGCTACCAAGGTGCTGTTCCTGGACAGGAATTTTGAGACCAGCTTCCTACTTGGTTCTGCTATTTCCTACTCAAATCCAATTTTCACTGCCAGTGTTGGCATAAATGGGAAATTTTCCTCTGCGTGTTTGTCAAAATCAGAGCAAAGCCTACAGCTCTCAAAGCAGCACACATCTTTTGGAGGGATGGTGAAGGGATATTTTTAAAAATCTAAAAAAAAAATCTAATTTTCAAAACCCAAAAATCTCCAGCACAGAATAGCGCATCCTTACTTTAACTTTTTGTGATCAAAAGTGCATGTCTGAGGTGTATAAGCTGGTTTTCCAACAGTATTGATCCTTTATGGTACTTAAACATGTGCATTCCACAGGCACCAACACATAATGAATAATAAAACTGCAGAAGCTTTACCAGAACATGGGCGCTGAAGTGGTCTTGTCTTCTGTGATCAATCTTTCAGAAGATTGACCTGTATGTGGTTGATGAGGAAAGCTAAATGCATGTTATCACCCTTATAAAGAACTCAATCCTATTAATTTTCTTTATTTCTCTGCATTTTTAGTCAATCTAACACTGAGGAAGACAAACATCCTCAGTGTGCAGAAATCTCTGAGGGGTGGGAACATACAAAAAAAATCTTCATTTACTTTAAAGATCTCTTATTTCTCCCCACACAGGATTTCTACTTTCAGAAATCCTCCAAGTATATTTTCATTCGTGCTTGGAATAATCTATACTTGTAACCAAATTTTGTTTGAATTTTTCTTTCTCTTTTTAAATAAGAAATAGGGTAAAGTCAACAGAGTATGTTTGCACTCAGCAATGTTGTCTATCACTACTTTTTAAACAACTTTCCAATTATAAATTATTTCTCATTATGTTTTTCTTATCTAATGGCATCTCTAAATTAGGATTCACCTCTGTGCAGTTAAAAATGTAAAAACAGTTTAATAAGACCTAAACAGGTGCTTAAAACTGAGGGTGTAAGCAAAGGTTTCTCTCAGATGTAAACAGCTGGAAGTTCACACTGCTGCTGTTTTCTGAAGGCTCTTGTCTGAGTCACTTTATTCCAGCACTGCAGTGGTCCTGAGCTCTGTAAAGTCCCTCGTGCACGTAAAGTTAACCTTGGATAAGTGGTTGTGGCATCTGAGCTTGGGTTTTGAGAATACATTTTGTAAATGTAAATATTGTCTCTCATTAGTATGCTCCAATATTTGCTTACGCTGTTGTTTGTGTGAATTTCCTAGCAGAGAGATTTGCTAACAAATTGTCACTGGAGATCAGCAAAACTGAAGCCAACTCATTTGCAGAATAGGAAAATAAAAGCACACAGGGTACTACAGACAGCAGCCGCTCAGTTTTTAGTGACAGCATTTGCATTTCAGCACATTTGTGATTAAAAACCCATCACAGGGGCACAGTAAGAGCTGGGCAAGGGTTTCTCCTTGTCTTCAAGAAAAGAGCAAGTATGAAGATTCCCTTACTCTCAACATTTATTTTTCAATCTACCATTCATGATACTTTCAGTAGTTGCACTGCTAGCAGGTAGTGTAGGTAGTGTAATAACTGATAAAAGCTGTTTCTTAACTGCTTCTGGTTTGCTGTAACTAATTGACATAAATATTTATGCTGTAGTTATCAGTAAAATATATTTTTCTGTAAGTACCAACAACAAACCAATCCTTTAATTATGATATAGAACAGCTGGTGGCATTCACAGAAACATTTCCTTTTTACAGATAACTCAGGGAACAGTGCTATTTTCACTTGGACCCTTTCAAAGAAACAGGAAAATAGGAAGGGAGTTTTAATATTGTATTCTACGTGAACATTAACTCCCACATTGTTTTCTGTCCATGATTATAAACAATGTTCGTTTGAGAGGCTTTAGATTTATTCCTATTTTAAATACTGTAGGGAGTGATTAAAGATACTGAGCATTAATCTTGTGAGGATACATCAGAGGCACTTCCAGCTTGTGCCCTGCAAGCTAAACCCCGTCTGTAACCTTTCTGCTGCTCCCAGATCATCTGCTAAAATTTTCATCAAATACTCAGCCCCGTTTGATGTCTGCCTATGTGGTACCTGTCAAGAGAGACAGATTGGTGCTGGATAACTACTGTTTGGACCCAAAAGGCATTTAATATCTGTTACAATCCCTAGAAACTGCTCAGGGATCCTTTACCAGCACTTAATGAATGTGCTTTAGTGATGAAAACAAAATAAAGTCAGAGTGAGCTCAGCTCTTCCTAATGGTTTGTAAATCCTAAACACAAGATGGATTCTGCTCTTAACTTCATCCAGCAGTTTATAAGTTGATATGAGAATGAGGATGATAGGAAGATATGGCTTAAGGTCAGCTGTTGTCTCATGGTTTTTGAGAGCGGCAGACTCAAATTCAAAGCATCTGTTGCAAAACTAAATGAATTCTAGTTGAAATTTATTTCTGCAAAAGTTGTCCGTTGGGACATTCCTACAGTAAGTTGAATATTTATTTCTGCTGTGAGACATAATTGCATCTGCTGTGTGTTTTTGATTTCTGAACGTCTGGGGGCAAAATCTCAGTTGCTCTAAATGGGTAAAGCTGTTCTCCCTGCTTTTGTTATGGAAAATTCTGCTTGAGATATCAAGCTGTGGGAAAGTTGTTTTGTTTTGGATTTTTTAGTAAGAAGATGCCTTTGGATAGGTTCATTTTTGGGTGGGTTTTGGGTCTTTTGGAGATAGGGTCAAACTACCAGTAGAATACTTGCAGAAATGTTGTTCTCCCGTGTCTGGTAAAAAGCCTAAGTGAAATAGTTTCCTAAATTAAAAAAAAAATGGACCGTTCTAGTAAAAGTTATTGTTTTGCTCAAGTTTTTTTTTCCTATGAGCATAATAATATATCATTAAGAACCTAAATATTTTCATTCAAAATGGTGCCTAGTTGGGAGTATGGTTCTCATAGTTGGGAGGATGAAACGTCATCCTTTCATCCCTCACTGTGGGCCAGGTTCCAAGGCTGAACTGACATGTATTATGGGGAGGAACATAAACTCGTCCTCTGGCTGGTTTCCAGTGACAGAGATTTGGGGCTTGGGAGGTCTTTTGAGGGTTTTTTGGAGTTTTTGTGTTCTTGGATTTGTGGGTTTGTTGGTTGGTTGGTTTTTTCAGTGAGAAAATATTTTATTTTTAACATCTCTAGCTTTGATGTGTTTTTAAACAAATTCCACAGCAAGGATTTTTTGCTCAGTAATCATTTTGCCCTTGTGAGAGTTTTATATATGATCTCCCAAACCATCTCCCCAAAGCTTCTCCAGAGTCATTTATTGCATGTTGAAGAAGGTTTTTATGGAAAGAGGGGCATGCGGGCAGAGTAGGTACACATCCCTTTACATACCCCATTGCTAATGTCCCATGCTCTGTGGATCTCTATGTGAGAATCATGAGATACCTTTGTAATGCTAACATTTTAGTACAGAGGTTTGGGGGGTTTTTCGAGGATTTCCAGCTGTTGTTTCTTAGCTCTTTGTCTAGCTACTTTGTGCATGAAATAATTCATGTGGTTTGGACATCTATTCAGGAGAAGGCTCTAAGTTCAACTTTTAAACTGTTTAGTTTGTGTATGAGAAATTTTTTTCCCACTAGCTTTACTTTGGACTATTAGCCATAGCTGTATCTGGGCCAAGATTTTTCAAGAAGCATCAAGAATTTACTGAGTACGTATGTTCATTCTGTTTTTCCCCCTTGAGACTACCTTTCTCCTGCAATCCAGCCTGGAAAAGAAACTTACCACTGAAACAGCCTTGACACTTTGCACAGCACTTCCTCTCCTTCATGAACTCCTCCTCTTGGGTTTTTCAGGAAACCACTGGGGCAGTGTACAAAACTGCAAATAAAATGCAAGTTTACAGTTATACCACTCATGGATAAAAATCACAATTTAAATAAGTGTAAATATTGGACATGTGGCAGAAGACAGAACAGATTAGCACTTAGCTGATATGCAGAATTCTTTCCTGCTTTGTTAGAGTTGATATCATGTGCTGGTCTGTGCTTTAGGATCTTGAAAAGAAATTTCTAATCACAGAGGGTCAAAACTGGTAACAGGGTGCTCAAACCTCTTGCTTTGAACTGTGGACCTGCTTCATGTTGATTTTAATTTTTTTTAATGAGACAGAATCAACAAGTTTCAACTTCCAGCAAAAGATGGGTGACCCAGGAAGAGTAGTCCTCAGCCCCCTGATTTTTATGACTCCATCCTCCAAAATCTTGTCCTTTCCCACTAAGTTTCCCAGGAAATGCAGACCCAGTTTTATTATTTACACTATTTGAGATTGCCCAGCTTGAAAGCAGATTTTCCAGTAAGGGTGAAGGTGCTTGGGTCTTTTAAACAGCCTTAAACTTGACAACCAAAAATCATGTAAGCAATTTATGTATCACACCTGAAACTCTGGGCTGCTGTTTAGTTATATTCAATAACTAAAGATTCTCACCAGATCCCTGTTTCTGTTGAAGCTGTGCATGCCCACAGCAGAGGGACAGAAACTCTGCTAAAAATCCTGCACAGCCACTTTTCTGGGTGCTCACACTGTGGGGTTTGCACAGCTCTTGTTTGTCATCTCCTCTCTCTTTCCTAAGTAAAATCTGAGCAAGTTTCTCTGCCTGTTTTATGTCAGTGATAGCAGAAAGGAGGTTGCTGGAGAATGTGGACGTGAAGAAAAAGTTTTTGTAGGTTTTATCTTAGTTGGCTAGGGTGAACTGGAGTTGGTAGAAGTGAACTTTACCTTTAGAATATCACTTTTTCTGTAGCTGTTGTCTGTTTTCTCTTTGCCCTTGACCTCCAGAGGCTCTTGTGTTTTGATTCCCAGTCCCTGAGTGTGACTGACCCAAGGACTGAGAAAAGAATCACCAGAGCAGTTTTACCTTCTCCTCTGACTGATTGCCAGGCAGGACACAGATGTTTTCAGGTTCTTCTACTTGTTGATATCAGGACATCAGTTTGTAGTTCATTGCCTGAGGCAAATTCTCCTCATGTGCATGATTGCAAATGCTACATAAGCATTATGTATGATAAAATGTAAGAATGTGATAGATGAAGTTGAATAAGTAACTGCACTTTGCAGAGTTCATATTTGGTATTCAGCTTGCAGCAAGAATAAGAAATTGAATTGTTTGGCTCACTATTTTTTGAGGACTATCACTAACAGTGATAAAAATGACAAGATGACAAGACCACATGTGCACTTAAGCCAGAAAAAAATAAAAGCATGGAATAATTCAATCTGTAGATTTAATTTTCATGCTCTTGCAGTCTCTAAGGACGTGCATGACTGACAACTTGAATAACAAAAATCTGGATTTGAGGGTCTTCCTCCAGTGACCCAGCAAACCTTTGCCAAGTCATGATGGCTGCCTGATGCACAGCCTGAGTGTCAGCTGGAGAAAGAGAAACACCTGGGATTCACGAGCTGAAAAATACACTCAGAAAGGAAATGCAAGATGAAGTGGAAGAAGGTCACGGGCAAAGAGCAAAGACTGGAGTAGCTAAAGCTGATGGTATGGACATTGCTGGGGATGAGACTGCTCCTGCTTCATGGATCACAGGGATGTCCAGCCTTGGTTTTGTCCCTGCTGTTAACACTGGGCTGCTGTGATATTACTAGTTTGAGAGTGGACCTTTAAACACCCATCATGGGGCAATGCTCTGGGCAGTGGGCAGTTCTCTTCCTCTGAATAGAGCATCAGCTACACCTGGGTGTAAGAGAGGTGAAGGATGCACCAGGGAGCAGCGGGCTGCAAGGGAGGGCTCTGCTGCCAACTGAGAATGCCACAGAGCTCATCTGCAGATGTGAGCTCGCATTTAATGTGATTTCCAGCAAATCTTTAATTGAGCTCATGACCAGCCTTCTTATGTCACTTTTATCTGGATCTCTCTCGTCTCACCCCGTAAAAAGTGGCTTTTATGAAGATGTGGAGTAGCCTACTGCACAAATGACACATCACCTCCTGAAATCTAATAGAGCTGTCATCCTCGTGCTGCTGTTGTATCTGTTAAAGCCATCAGCTGAACATCTGTCCCTCTGTATTTTATACATTACAAACCACTTTGCCAACTGCCTCCACCCAGCTAGGTTGCCGGAAACGCTGCATTTTAAATGCTTTTAGAGTGGGAGGAAAGAGGGAGTGTTTTTTTCATTTTTCAGTCAGCTGCATCTGATAAAAGAACACTTTGTAGTGCTGGGTAACCCCAAACATTTAAAAGCTGGTTTGCAAGCTATGCTGCAGCATTATAAAAAGGACTGGAGCTCTTCAAAACTCATTCGATTGGAATCACTCTGGACCCAAATTTGGCAAGAAAACCAGCTAATTTCAGTGCTGAAATCTCTAACAAACTGGAAGTAATTCTCCATTAGCATGGAGTTCATATAAATCAAGGCTTCTGCTTCCAAAACTGAATTACCCACAACAGCATAAGCTATTGTTGCTTTTAGGAGCAGACATCCAAACCCAAGCATGTCCACTTCCAGGTGTTCAATGCTGTAATCGGGGCCAAGATTTTTTGAGATATTTGAATAAGTTAAACAACATGTTGAGCTCTCCTGAAAAAAACTGGTCTCCTTTTGGAAGGGATTTCAACACTTTCAAAAAAATATCTGTTTTTTTCTGATTCTGAATATTTTTAGAAATATTCTCGATTTCTATAGAAATATTCTAATTTTCTGGCAGGATCTTTGTATTTGGCTTGATGATGCCTATGGGGAAGAGCTAGAAAGAGCTCATGGGCCTGGACCGGCAGCAGAAGGCTGGAGAAAGCAGTGATGAAACGGAGGGAGCAGGAGCAGACTGCAGGGCATGGCCAGAGGAGCTTCCTTGGCAAGTCCCTCTTCCCACACACAGCTGGGTAACACAATTTCATCACATGCACCTCAAACAGAATTTGATCTCCTTGTAAAGAGTGAGGAGCTGAGCAGATTGCTATTAAAATCAATCATATTTCATAGAATTAACTGTAGGGTGGCAAACATGAAATAGCCAACTGCTATTTCTTTTTTACTCTTGTTTTAATGCTTTTTTGCCTAAACAGCAGCAGGTGTTTTGGGCTGCCCTGTCAGCGTTTCCATATGGGTCAGAAACTAAATCAGCTACCAAATACGGATGCAGAGTAATTAATTACTCCTCTTCAGTAGGTTTCTCTCTTGGCTGATATTGCATTTATTTTCATTTTGGGCTGAGTGGCAATTCCCAAGGCAGTGTCTGACTTTGTTTGCAACTTGGTGTAGTGAAAAGAACATAATTTGCTATCCCTAATTCTAAATATTGCTATTGTGTTATGGGGTTTTTTTTTACCTGACACTCTTTTGCTTAGACAATGCTGGAGAGTCAAGCCATCTTTAAAGATGCTGCAAGTTTAATGCATTGTGATGGGGATTGATATGGAATATGGTGTATTTGAGAGTTCATCTTGAGGGAAAAGTCACAGTACAGCCAATTTATTAGCTGTGATGTTTCTTAATATCTTGAGAAGCTCACCCTGTTGCACCTGCCAAGAAAGGCTGTCTCCTGGAAGAGCTCAGGCAGTTTATCTCAATAGATACTTGGATACAGCATGAAAGACACTTGCTGGCTGTGTACCTGCATTTAAAATGGGTTAAGACTAAACTGTGTGTGTCTGCAGCCTAAGTATGTGCTGCTGATAAACTCATAATCAAAGAAGTGAAACCTTTTTGAAGATCAAAGGCACTGTTGTTATGTGTATCTGATTACAAGCAATGGTCTACGGTGTCTTGTAGCAGCAAATACAATCAGTGGCGCAAACAGGAGTGGTTGGGATGGAGACATGGGGATTTAGGACTCTTCTGTGGTCTTGGGCACTCTGACCCAGTGTTAGGAGCAAAATACACATCATTGCTGCCACATACTTCCAGTTTCTCCTACAAACTGAGTTTTCAATTAACTGAAGAGACCTGGGAGGAGCAGAGAAACTGTCAGATGTATTCTGTCATGGAAAGATATCCTGACTTTTAGACACAAAGGAAAGCTGTACTTGCTCCCCTGTTTCTCTTTTTCCATATCAGACATGTCCAAGAATGAGGGGGGGGGAAAAATCACACTTAACTATGACATGTCTCATCCTTGCATTTTCTGGTGTTATGAATTCATGTTGCATGGTTTAGGTTTTGTTCTAGCCCTAACATACTTTCTAGTGTGGAAATAATAATATAACCATAGCCTTGTCTGTCTCCTGAGGTTTGAGGGGAATTTCTGTAGACTCAGGGCACACAGCTCAAGGAGTCCCTGAGACTAAAGTAGCCACGTGCCAAGATCAGTGCTGATGGGGTGTGGAGGAGTTTGATTAATATGCTGAAATTCAAGCTGTATCTGCCAGAGGCTGGTACTAAAATACCAAAAAAAAAAAAAAAAATCTAACAAGATAGATGTTTGAGAAATGCTGTAGATGCCTCACGTTGTCAGGGGCACAGGGAGGAGAAACTTTGCCTTGTACTTCTGCACAGGCCAGATATTATGTTGTTGGTAGATATCAAGAAGCACGTGAGAAAGGATAAATGGAATATGTGGAGACAGGGATTTCCACCAAAGGCACCTCAGTGGCAGCCCCAGAGCAGGTTTTCCAGTCTGAAACAAATCACATGCACTGTCACTAATCCTTCCCTCCCATCCTCCATTCTAGGCAAAATTTCTGTGCCTGGCAGCTCTTGCAGGAGTTGTGATGTGGAGGGGTCTGTACAGTGATTCTGTCTCATCTAGGGTATGAAGTGATCGTGTTCTCTTCCTCTCACCTCCTCCCCCTTCCATACATCCCAGCAATGCATTTCCCAGAGTACTTCTGTCCCATAGATAAGGCATGGTGTCACTCTAGTTTGTCTGTCACTCTTGTTTCTGCCTGAAAATCTGAAGAGGAAGGAAAGGAATATTTCATTATAAGTGATTTCTAAATGAAGAATTTTAGAACAAGCAAGTCAAAAGTGTATCTTGAGGAGGAGGGAGGTTCAGTAAGACACTCTGTGTTGGAAATCCTTGCTGTCGTTTATAAGAAATGCTGCATAGATTCATAGCACAGCCCAGGTTGAAAGGAATCTTGAAAGATCATCTGGTCCAACCTTGTCATGAAGAAAAAATGTGATTAAGAAAATGTCATGGTCTTGCTATTTTCAGGCATGTTGGATTGTGCCTTGCTTTTGCCAAGGTCAGATGGTTTAACTCTGATAAAGCAGAGTGGGAAATGAGGCTGGTAGGCCATTTCTATTAGTTTTCACATGCTCTATGTAACCAAAAACTGAAGCACAATCTGTTGGCACAAGATTGTCTGTGTATCCTTAGTTCAGTCAAAGAACTTTTATGAATACTTGATATTTTAGTCTCAACCACGGTTCACATCTGAAGTAATTTGAAGGTTTATTTTGATTAGAATCTGAATAGTCATTTTTGATTAGCAGTCTGCATAGATCAGAAATGATACTGCGAATCTGGAGCCCTGCTGATTGCCAAAGGTAACACATTCTCTGTGCTTACTCAGGTTTTCGGTGCTGAACTTTTTTGAAGTTGAGCTGAACCATGGAATATTTGTTTGCTTTGCAACTGTTGTCTGGCCATCTGCTTTAGGTTTTGCTTGATTTCAAGAAGGCTTGGATTGTTTTGGCTTTTTGTTTTTTATTAAAGATGTTGGATGCATTAATCCTCTGAAAAATCAAAACGCCCTCAAGATTAATTACAGATATGGGTCAGCTATTTGTTGCAGTCTACCCATATGAAACAGGTGTTTGGGTTGGCAAGTCATCCAGGGGCAAGGAAAGGACTTCATAGAGGTTTTTTTTTTTCCTTTGAGTTTATGGTGAAACTGAGCTTTACACATTCTCCAGCTCAGTTTCACCAATTACTTCAAATGTCGTGTTCTGCAAACAATCCTTACTGGAACAGTTTCATAGAATCACAGAAAAACTGAGGTTGGATAGAAAATGTACAGGTCATTTAGACCAATCCCTACACACAGCAAGGCCGTCTGCCTTTGTCTTTATCATAGCCATCCATGAGGTAGCTGGAGAAAGCAATTAGATGCACCTATCCTCAGCTTGTTGCTTTCCAGGCTGAAAAAATGCCATTCTTGTTCTGTCCTGTGCTCCAGTCCTTGCCTGACTTGGTTACAGCATTTTCATGCCTTTCTTGTCTGAACTACTTCCTATGGGAACACAGGGCAATCTCTTCCCCTTAGTGGTGTCTGCACACGTAGCCTGAAAGGTTGGGCTGGGTTAGAGACCAGTGCAGGCAAGGCTGGGGAGATAGAATGGGCAGGCAGTAAATTCCCAGCTGACACAGGCACCTGTGGCCGGCAGCTTTCAGGGGGAGCTGCTGAGCTCACGGTGTTTTCCTGGGGGGAATTCTCCAGCAGCATATTGTGGTGTTGGAACCCAGGTTTGTTTTCCTTAGGTTTATTTGGCAAATGAATAGTGCTTCCAGCAGCCAGCAGCACTTCAAATTTGATCCAGCAGGGAGCCCTCTCATCAGGTAGAAGGGATTCAGACTGCTGAGGTTAAACTCAAATGCTGGAGTCCCAGCTCAGCACCCCACTCATTAAAGCTTGCTCACCATATGCTGACAGATGACTGTCTTTTCCTCAACAGCTAAACTCTTGTTTAGCTTTATTTCAAATGTTTACTTTTCTGCTGGGATTTCAATAAAAGCCCCTTGTCCTGCAGCAGCAGCAAGTCATCCAGGACAAGAATGGACTCTGTAAAACTGTCCTGGTTTTGTGCTTGTAAAGCCCTTTGAGAGAGACTACACTACCCATCCTGTGTTTTGCTTTTGGAAGGAAGTTAAACATACATTATTTAAGTTATTTGTGTTGTTGTTAGATCATGGGGACAAAGGGGCTGACTGGTAACAAGCATAAAATAGTTGAAATGTATGCCCCTATGATCCTTTTTCTAAAAAACTAAACAAAACAAACTTCCAAAACAGGAAAGGAAGAGGTGGGGGGCAGTGAGGATCAGTTGTTATGTTTTGAGTTGCTTTGGTTTATGTGTTGCATTTTTTCTTTTTGAGCTCCTGTTAGCCTACTGCATCTTAGGCTATCTCTGGTCCACAGAAATAAGGCCACTTATTCAGTTTCTCTAACAGAATAGTTGCCTTTGAAAATTAAATTCTAGATCACTGGTGTGTTGGTCCACTGAGGAGAAGTGCTTCCAGCACAGTACTGTGCACTTGCCTCTGTTTCCTGGTGGCTTTTCCCTCTGTTACTGCACAGTGATCAACCCTCTGTCACAGAACAAATGCTACAGCAGCTCTGGACAGGAGCAGAAAGTGTATTTTAAATTTCTCTTTGCCTTTTCTGTTTCCAGCTTTAAATGGTGCTGAGTAGTGGAAAAAAATCAAGCCTCGAGGCTAGAGGAGCAGCAGCTCTTGAGCCTGCAGTTCCTTGGGTGTGCTCAGTGTTGATTGTGCAGCTCCCACAGCATCCAGCCCCAGCGCTGTGCTGGATTCAGCCCTCCTCCAGCTTCTGGAGAGGAGCGAGCCAAACCTGCCAGTCCTTCTCCCCTACTGGTGTTGACTAAATCATGTGAGAGGGATTAAGGAGAGCAGTGAAGCATTTTAACCCTGCTCTCTCCACAAGAGCCCTGGGGAACCGGAGTGTTCTCTAACAACTGGGCATGTGCATCAAAGGGCATGAGAGGGGGAGAGAGGTGGAGTCTGACAAAGAGCCCCTAATCCAGTTAGCTCTTGATGCTGCTGATGGGGCCACAACATGGAACTAAGGAGTGTTTGCTCCAGGATTTCCTCCCTTTGGACGCTGAGCACTAAGGATCTTTTGGGTTTCAGGAAGGCAGCAGTGCCATAGCAGATTGGTGTGGTGCTTCCACAGGCGTTCCCACTCCTCCCTGGAGCTTTCTGAAATCACTCCGCCTTTTGATAGTGGCCCTGCTCCCCAGTTCAGTGCCTCCTCTTTGTGCAGGCCCCATGGAGTCCAGGCTGGAGGGAGATAATACTTCCTGAAGTGCTCATTTATCCCAGCGGGAGAGAGGCGGCTTGCAGCATCCACACGGGTTATTAAGCTGCACTGAAAAGAAAGAGCAAACTGCAGAGTTGTATTAGTTTATGTATTATCAGCATTTGTAAGGTACCTGTTGCCCTAGTAACGAGCAACAATGTATATAGGTTCAACCAGGCAAAATCGCCCTCTGGTCAGGGAAATAAAAAATTCATGGCCTTTCCTCCGGAGCCACTCCTCCAGCGCTTGGGGAGGAGGGCTTAGGAGAGAAGAAACTGAGCTGGTTGTTATGATCATACAATCCCAGTTTCTGTTCATTCACTGCTCCTGGGAACCCTGCAGAGCTGCTAACAAGCTGTGTGTGTATTGAGAGCACGCAGGGATATGCTGGAGGCAGGGGGACAGAGGGGTGGGCAGGTTCACATCATTTGGAGCCTGCTCAGTGCCTGCCAGTGCAGTGGGCTTGGGGATATCTGGAGCTGCCCTTTCCATGTCCCTCCTGCTCTCATCTCCAAAGGACTGGCTCGGGAGCTCACCATGGGGCTTCTCCTGACCCCATTCACCCTGGGACTAGTTTGTCTTGGCATGAGAGAGGTGACAGACTGCTGTTTGTGTGACAAGTGCATGAGCTGCCCTGTCCTCACTTCGCAAGGCTTAGTGTTTAATCATTTAATGGGAATCACAGCATTGCCAAACCCGAAAACTGCCACAGGTCTCACAGCAGCAGTTACTGTTCTATGAGGGCTGGATGAGTGAATGAACATGCTGCTGTTGCTGATTGTGTCATAGGATGGTCTGAAGACCATCGTGCTGGGCACTGGGAGCTCACCATGGCACCGTGTCCCACTGGTTGCCCCATCTCTGGAGCAGGGACCCCAGCTGAGCACATGGTCCTCTGGACTTTCAGATGCTTGACACTTGATATTTTCCTTATAGAAAAATAGATTGTTCTGTATACACAGTATAACAAGATAAACATTGTGCTCAGTATGACGACCAAGAAAAATACTGCAAAGATACCTTAAAGGCTGAGATGGGTTCAGAAGACAATGCTGACTTTGTGTCAATGTCAGGGGGAGAGCCATTGCTCAGGTCCTGGCAGTTGTAGGAGATAAAACAGCACTTTCTATTCCATGTAGGTCAGCTAGTATGGACTTGTTCCTAGCATTGATTCTGTATGCTGGCTAATGACAATACAGTTATTGTTCTTACACCTGTTTGCAAAGGGAAATGAATTGATGACAGAATTTTAGTGTCTCTCAATGAGGCAAATGGGTCAGGTTTCTTTATTTTTGTCATTTAGTGCAGTACATCTAGTCTTTCAAATCTGAGCTGCAACCCAAGATATATATAGGCAATTCAGCCCCTTGTTTTATCATCATCTAAAAGACAATAAAGCAAGCCATTAAAATCCCCACCAGAGTGAAATAAGAGGTGAGATTCTGATTGCTGTAAACTAGGCAGCCAGCTAAGGGGAATCCAATTATTTTTGGCACTGCAGGGTTTTGCTGCAGGATAACATCACAACTGGTAGCCAGCAGCATAAAACTTACTTCACTTTGGCTTGATGCTTGTCACAATTGCTACACAAACAGTAAAACTTCATCATCTGTTACTGTTCTGTGTTCCTATCAATCTCTCTTTGTTGCATCAGAAGAGATTTGTCTTCACTCTCTATCAGCCACCACAGTGATTGCCTCACTGTGACTTTGACTGTAATTTTAATTGTCTATAGATCCTGCACTGATCTTTCTGACACCGAAAGATTTAAGAGTAGAATAAAGCTCCAGAATCGATGTTAACAAGTCTTTACTTGGGACCCTTATTTAATAAACTCTCATAGCCTCTAGGGGTGATAGACAAAACTGACCTTCACTGACTGTCTGTAAAAGCAGAAAATCAGTAAATACATTTCTTCAGGAAGTAATGGATGCTTCCTGATTGGAAATCACCATGGCACCTGAGCCATGGCCACAGCTTTACCTGCCCCAAAGCACGACTGCTCTAACTCTTGAGTAGATGATTTATTGCCCTGCAAAGGGTGGAATAAACCCAACTTCTTGTTCAATACACATTAAGATGTTGTAGCAGAGGTAGAAGTAGCTGATTACTTGCAGTGCAGAGCCTCTTTCCATGTCTAGCAGAACTGACAGTGTCATTTTAAATGGTCCGAGTTATAGGAGTCTGAACCAAATGTTGTAAAAGATACGGTATGGAACAGCCAGGCTTTGATGAAGACATGGCTGGATAACCTAACAGGCATTCCTTGGCTTAACAGCCCTGCAACAAAGTGCAATGAATTGTGTGGCTCTGAGTTCAATATGAAGGTTTATGCTTTAAAAATTAAAAGGGGACAAAAGTAATTGAGTTGGGATTCTGTTCTGGCAGACAACGTGCTGCAGGGACCGTGCCCCCAGTGAAAATGCCACGGAGACAACGTGTCTGCTCCTACCCATCACATTGCTTTCCATGCCAGTGCCTGGCTCCAATCCATACACAAAACCCAGGCTGCTGGCTGCAGTGGTATTTGCAAAGGTGAAATCATGCAACTGTCACTGAAGCCTGCTCGTTCCTGATAGGTAAAGTCGATAAACATTTTACAGATGATGGGTTTGGGCAGCAAGTCTAAAGCGACTCTGCTCTGCCTCCTTTTGCCCTCTGGTTTGACTGCTGGGGATGCTGTGTGTACTTCACAATGAATGAATATTAAAGGTTTATTAAGCGATACAAGTCTGTTAAGAGGTGCAATCCACAAATCAGTATAAATATTCCAGGCTATTGTAAGGCCCCATTACAAGAAAATGTAAGGATTTTGCATCAGTTGATTAACCAGTTAGGAAACTGCCTCTCATTAAACTTTCATATGACATATTAAATGTAAAGTTGTAAATGAAAGGTGACTAGGCCATTTATTGCAAAACAAATGGATTGATATGATTAAAAGGGGGCTGTGCTTTTGTGTGGAGATACTGTCAAGAGGAATAGGAAGAGCACTTGCAAAAATGAGAATGCCACGATGTGCTTTTACTTCAAAACAGAGTCCTGAATCTGCCCTGTTAGAAAAATCTATCACTGAGACTTGAGTGAAGTATTATCTAACCATCTGAGACACAGCCCTATAATTCATGGGTCATTGACACAGTAGAGAAGATCAGTTCTGGCTATTGTAGCAGCAGAGGGACTCTTAATCCATGGATTATTAACGTGGAAAATTGAAGGGGCTGTTACAGGCTTGTGGTTTATTAGACTATTGTGGATTTAGGGAGCTTTAATTTGAAGATTATGGACACAATGGAGTGCAACAGATCCCTTGACAATGTCAGTGGCAAGGCTTTTGTACAGGAGAAAGCTTCTGCTTGAATTCTGTCCTTCCCCATCCCACAGGATACTGCTTAGGAAAACACTTATGGGGCTGCAGTCACCTTTGAAGCTCATTTGATCAAAGTAACTCAGAAACACACTTCTCTGAAGATAATGTTCCCTCAGCTCTCCAATCTGGAAATTATTTTGTTCTAGCAAGGCTTTTCTCACCTGCACTTGATTTTCATCCCCTATTGCTGTTTTGTCTTGCAGAAATTTGATGCTACACTGTGTTTGTATAACATCATTAGGTCCACGGGATGCTTTGCAGGACAAGTGAGCTGAATGTGTTACATTTTGGAGAAGGACTAAGGAATGAAACCTTGGACCTTCACTAGCAACAGCTTTGTGAAATACCCTCCTGCCTCTGATCACCATCTCAAAAGCCTGGGTGAGCTTATCTCGGCTCTCCATCCACCTTGAAGGGCTAATGGGGATGTGAGCAGTTTGTGGGTATGGAGAGGCACAATGAAGCTTGAACACAACCACAGTTCCAAAGACAACCAGCCTGCTCTGCAAGCACACCAGGGAGAATTCCTTCCCTGCCCAAGAATGTTGTATGTCTTCCTTTTACCCTTCTCTGTCCCACAAGAAGGGAAGGAAAATGGAAATTGTACAGAAAACTCTGCGGAAGGGTTGGGGTTGAGGGAGACTCAGAGCTGGCATTGGGGTAAGCTCTGTAAGTGCAGTGGTTCCATTGCACAGGATGGAAGTGGAAACCTTCCTTCTCCATGCTCTGATTTATGTTTGGAGTACAAGAGGAGGAGCTGTGAGCAGGCCAGCATGGAGTGGCTGCTTGGATCAAGGCTCTTGGCACATCCTCTGTGCCCGTGCTCTGCTTGAGGTGTCTGTGCCTCACAGGCTGCTTTGCATCCCTTCCATGGCTGTCTGCAGCTGGGGAGGGGATGAGGAGAGCAGGGAGGAAAGCCAAAACGCCATCTGTGTGGGCATTGTTGGTTTGTTGTGCTCTTGTCCAGGTAAAGCACAATTTATTCATGGAGCTTGCTGCTGCTGGAAGCTGAGGAAGCCACAGCACGAATGGGATCAGAAGGAACTGCACAAGCCCATGGTTGGTGGCTCATGAATGGCTTTTGAATGATGTCTCAGACACAACATTGACACCAAGATTTCCAGCAGTAGGGAGGACACAAGAAGAACAGCCATGCTTGCCCTCTTGTCCAGGTAATTTTCCAAAGTTCCTACTTCTTCTATTAGATTTCATTTTAGGGCCAGACAAAACCTTAAAAGCTTTCCCAGCAGGGGAAGGAAGAAGGCAGCTGCACAAAATAAACTACAGTGTGTGTGAACTGGGGAATGGGAAGCAAAAAGGAGGCAGGGAGTTCTGTCAGGCCAAGACAGGTGAAATGAATGCTCCAGTTTCCTGGTCCAAAATCAGTAAGATAAAAAGCCTGTGCAGGACTTCAGAAGGCAACTCAAGAATTTCTAGGAACAGCCCTGGGCACTGGGACAGTCCTCACCCTCTGATGCTCCAGTGTGTACCCAAAGGCTTGGTATATACACAAAATCTCAGCAGTCATGCAGAGATTTGATTAAATTGTAAAATTGGTTGAGTGATTATTTTAATTGAAAAATATATATTTACTTGAAATAAACTCCTGTTTCTCAACTATGCTTATGTTACACAGATAGTTTGGTTTATATTTAATAAAAACTGTTTAGAATAGAAAACGTTTAATATTCAGCCTGGGAATAGTTATTTAGCACAAATAACTATTTCTTCAATATTAATTTCCACTTCAAGTATTTACATTTTCTTGCTTTCCCTTCTTGCCCTCTTCCATTCCTCTCCCCATCAAAATTTACTTACATTTCCCAGGGAATATATCTGGTTTAGAGTAATGCAAAACAAATGATGGATTGAGTGTATTTGCAATGCCCTTTGAAAACTGTCCCAGTGTTCAAATACTGCTCAATTTTATTCTTAAGTGTTCTGCAGCTTACTGCTGCACCATGTCATCTACACAGCCAGGAAGTTGTATAAGATACACAAGATTCAAGCCAACAGGAAAAAATCCAAGTGATCTTTTAGCTAGCTTTTAAAATGAGTAGAATTTTGTGACCCAGAACTCCAGAAATTAATATTATCTGAGCAGTCAAACACAGATGGTCCACATGAAGTTTTCTGTGTAACTTTTAATTTGACACGTGAAACATTTTATATAATTTTTAAAAATATACTGTGATTTTGAGCCCTATGCTATTTAATAGAGCACATATTGTTGCAAAGGAACAAAGACTTGAGAAGTGTTTGGTTCAAGAACATGGCAGGTTTATGCAACTTTTAGAATTTGTTAGCCAAAGATGCCTGATTTTTGACAAGCATTCCATGAAATGGGAGCAAACCTTTTAATGCTGATGTGCTGGACACCTGCAAGGAGCTCTGAAATGTTCAGTTACTCTGACACACTAAACTCTCAAATAGTGGGAAATTTTCCTTTGATTTCAGCACATGTCTCCCACAAGTACACAAGAAAATGTTTGTCTTTATATTATCAGCAGTTTTTATATTACAAAATAGCCAAAGGTCAGAATTTCATTTTCTCTCGGGCATGGTGCTGAATGAACAATAGCTGAATAACTGTGTTTGGATTCAGTCACTGATTGCACTCCCTCAAGATATTCTCACAATCACTTATTCTTCCGTTTCTGCCCAATAAAGTGGCTGGAGTTTGGTAAACAGCTGGAGCCAAAGGGGTGTGGGAGGTAAAAATACAACTGAGGTAGGTGAGAGGTTCTGCTGGTGAGAACATGAAGGGAGGAAAGACACTGAGTTCCTGGAGCTCTGGGCATCACCCTCCCTGTGAGAGTATTGGGAAACAATGCACATTTTGGTCATTTGGTTGCTAATGTTCAGAGCAGAATTACATCCTAATTTCAAGTGTTTTGCAAGCAGATGAAGCTTTTCTACTGAAGCCTAGGAAACAGAATGGTTGTGTTTGTCATGTTCACAGGGGATACCTGGGGCTGCTGCCAAACGCTCCATGCTGCATGTGGTGGATAGGAGCTCCCATTGCCATGTGGAACACTGTGATTTTCCCCCATGGGTGCAGGGGAATAACACTGTCTGGGCAGCAACATGGAATTGCTCCTACTCAGGTTACTGCTCTCTTCTGTCTTGTGGCCTTCCTGTACAGCAAAGTCACACGGGGATCCATCAGGAGGCTGCTGACGCTGACTCAGAGCAAGCCTGGCCACTTCTCCTCCTCAGCTTTGCCAAGATAACCATCTCTGCTGGGAAGAGCCAAGGTGGGGATCTCTTTCTTTACTTGATCAAAGCACATCAATTACCTCCTTTTAGAGCTTTATATATTAGGATCACATAGCATCTCTTTTCACTTAACTAGTTCAGCCATTCATTATCCATTCAAATGGAACCTGGCAGAGCTTCCTCTGTTCAAGTTTTTTGGATCAGTAGTTATATCTGTTATTGGTCCAGAAAACATCAGCTTTCATCTGACCTCTCCCTCTCATGGAGCTTTTCCTTCCAAACCAATTTTTTTGTTTAAATATTTAAACATTTATTTATTTAAGTAGCAAACCCATGCATCCTCTACTCTTGTCAAATTTCACTAGACTGCATTTCTCTGGCTTTGCTTGTTGTCTTATGGCTCAGCAGATAATGTATTAATGACCTGTACAAAGCCCTAGCAGGATATATCCTAGGGAGAAAATGGACAATGTCTGAGTTTCTCAGTAGTCCTTCATTTGGAAATGTTACTCAGAAAGATGTTACAACTCTGATGAAACAAAATTCAGCTGCTCCTTTGCAGATACTACATCCACAGGGAAAGATCTTCCATCTTCATTTGCCTTGATTCAAAAGCTGCTGGTGCTTCCTATAGGAACACTAAGCTCTGTGTTTATTAGTCCAATAAATGGCTGTCACTGAATGCTCCAACCAATCCTCCCAGCAATTACCATCAGCAGGGTTCCCATGCTGTGCATCAGTGACGGTTCGTGAACTTGCTTCAGTAACTTCCCATGAGTTAACACAGCTGAAGCAGACAAGTCAAGCTACAATCACTTGGTTTTGCTGGGGGATTTGGAAGCCTCGCTTCCTAAAGAGATTTCCACCTTCACACTGTAAGTCTCTACACCTGAAAATGTTGTTAAGTTCTTTCCAGATTTGACAGACAGCTAGGTATGTCAGCAATAGCAAGATAAGCCACTGAGGAGAGATTAAATCCATGGCACTCAATCAGGAACAAAAGCTGACCTGTAATCTCAAGTAAATCTCCAAATCCTCAGACTACTCATAGGAAAAGTATTGCTGCTATGGGAGGTGTTCTGACTTGGGGTTTGTGAGTTACTACCCAAAAACTAGCCCATCCCTGAACCAGGGAGCCAAAGGCAACAAGGCTTTGCAGCTTCTGTTGCTCACAGACTGGCTTCTTGTGAAACTCCTTCCTAATTTTGCTGTCAGAGATGCGTGTCAACCTTTGGGCTCTTGTTTTAATTACTAAAGGTGGTTTCTTTCCATTAAATATTATGCAACTGTGCTGAGAGGTGCATTTCCAGTACTTACTTCAGTAATAATTCTTGAGCATGGATGGGAAACTGAACCTGAGGGCAGGGAGCACAGGAAGCTTTATTGCATCAGAGAACATGAGAACATCTCCGTGTGGGACCACAGTTTGTAGAAAATAAGAATATAAATGTGCCAAATGTATATAATGTGGTGGAATGACTCCACAATCCCAGAACTCTGCCTGGGACATTTACATTTGGACCATAGTGGTCCTGTGATGAATGCAGACAGAACAGTGAGTTCCTGACAGGTCTCAGGTCTGTTGTGTGGTGGGGGCTGGTTGTCAGCTCTGTGTGTTTAGTAGACCCTCATGACCAGCTGCACACCCTGTCACTGCCGAGGAAAGGTGTTGGAGCTGAGCCCTGCTTTCATGTGTGAAGCTTTGCTCTCCTCCAAATCTGCAGCAGCATCTCCTGCTCAGTGGAAAAGGAGAGCAGTGATGCTGTCTAGGCTCTGGGTAGCATCACCCACGTGAGGACAGTGGTTCTGATGATAAATATTTCATATGTCATTCATGTCTGATAAAGGTGAGCAGCAATACATTAAACCTTTCATATTCCTTCATCTCTCTCCTTTTTCAACGACTTGTTTGCTGGAGTGCCTCACTCTCCTGATCCTTCTTGGTGAGGAAGGAAATCACTTGTTTTGATGTTTTCTAAATAGGAAGAGCCAAGACACAGAAAACTTCATCTGTTGAAGCAAATTAGGTAGAAAGAGGCACACAGAGAAATTCTCAAAATTCCCCTGAGATGTCCAGCTCCCCTGAGCATCAGGTATTAAAGAAATTCCTGTAAGTTTTCTATTTACATCTTTGCTAACCTAAATCCCTCTGAGTGTCTGGTACTAACTCATCTACCCATGGTTGCAGAAGGAATTTGATGTACACAGAAAACTAATCCTTTCCCAAAAACAAAACCAGTGTTTAGCTGCTGTCTTTTCCATCTCACTTGCTGCATTCTGGAGAGCTTGCCAGCTTGAACTGGACACTTTATTTAGGGAGGGAAACTCTCAAACCGCTTTGCATCAGGAACAATTTATCTATAGAAGTGTATATGTATAAATATACATAGTGTGCATATGCATATGTGTGTGTACAAAATACATTTACAGTACTAAGAAAAAAAGAAATGAGAGGTTCTGAGATTCCAAATTCTCATCCAAGGGAGAATTACACCTGTTGCCAGTGGCTTTAGAAAACTTTGTGGAAAGTGTGAGTGCTACATTGCACTGCATTCCCCACAAAATTTAAGGATGGTGAATGAACTCTAGTAAATTCTGAGTAGCTTTTTTCTTTTTTAACTTAATTTTCCCAGTAAACTCCCTCCTACCAGAAGCTCAGCTGGGACTGCTTACTTAAATTTATTTTGCTTAAAACAGGAACTGAGATTTAAAACCATTATTAATAAACAGTTTATTTTTTACTGTGAGGCATCCAACATAAGTCATAAATTATTGTCCACTTAATTAAAGACACTCACCTTTCCAGCTGTTGCTCAAATCAGCTCAATCTAAAGCAAATAAATTCAGTGCTTTGCCAGTTCTGTCAGGGACTTTGGTGCAGGCACAAAAAGTGTCAGGGTTCCTTTCCTCACCACTCCAGGTGTTACTGGAGCCTGTTGGAGCTGATTTTCAGAGGCCCTGAGACATCCTTGAACTTCTGGGAACTCTGACTCTTCATCAGCAGATTGTCTAAGATGTGGACTTAGATGCCTGGCCAACAGAGTGAGCTCACCTCTTGTCTTTATTTTTTTCTTGTTTTCCTTGACTCCAAGAGTGGACCTATGAGAAATTAAAGTAACTTTATTTATGGCCACAGCAATCCTGGAAGAGCAAGTCTGCCATTGATGGAGCCAGCAACTTGCTCAATGACCCTTCAAGCTAACCCACGTCCAAGATAATTTTCTATGGAATGGAGAGGGATGTTTCAGGCAGCTGGTTGGAGCGAGGAGTATGTCTGTGACTACTATCCATAGCAAAAAAAATTTCTCATTTTCAGTCTTTTCTACAGCTGACTGTCTGTAAACCTCCTGAGTTCAAAAGTAACCAGATGAGTCCATGGAAAACAATTCTACTGAGAGCTATGAAATACAAATAGAAAGATATCACCCTGACCCCAGAAATCACCCATGAAGTTTGTTAGAGAGGCTTCAGGAGAAATGAGATGGGAAACAGAAGATACATACAGGTAGCTGGAAATGTCTGGGTTGGTGAAATTCACCCCACTTTTGGAGTAACCTGCAAAAGAGGGGACAGTGTGTTAACCTTTGTTAATAGAGAGGTGTCAAAGGTGTGCCTTCCTCTTCCCTGCATCTCACCCTTAATTGACTTTTGCTCCCAGTCCTGGTATGCTCCAGTGGCCTCTGATGTGGTTCATAGAGGGGTGAGAGAGAGCCTGGGATGTCTGCAGATAGGAGACACCAAAATATGGCAATAATTCCAGGTATTATTCTGAAATCACACAGAATTTCACCAGCCAGCTCTCTCTGCCATCTACTCTGTCAGGCCCCAGAAAACTGCCTTGATCCTCAGTGTTTGTGTGGGAGGGCAGACAGAAAAGAGATTAAATGCTCCTTTTGCAATGTCTTTTCAAGCATCAAAGCCATCTCTGCTGACCAAGTAAGTGCACTTTAGTGACTATATCATCTGCCCAGTGACATTACCACTGGTTTGCAGTTAGATAACACTTCTCAGAAAGGGAAATTTAATCTATTTTTCTGAGTAACTGGAGCAAAACATACAAACAGGGAAATTTTGCAAGGCCAGAGTTTGTTTTTACTTATGACATCCTTTAAAACAAAGGTTAAACTTCTGTTCAGATAATTCCTTGTAGGACTAAGGTTCAAAACTGAAAGTAGCAGCCCAGCAGAAATGTGTAGCAGGAGATGTGACTGGGAATTGTGTAGCAAGTTGGAGACTATGATAAATCTGAATTCTTAAGAGAACATATGAGGGCTGGGGTGCTGCTATTTTGGGTTAGTTTCTCACTTCATTAATTTTTTATATTACCTACTATTGCAGTTGAATGGTTTGTAGTTTATTCTTTGTTTAAAAAAAATTTTTTTTTAGGTTGGAGAGAGATAGGAGAGAATGATGAATGCAGCCTGGGAGGCAGTACCAAACTCCTCCCTTCTCAGAGGTAGATGTCTTCTGAGCCATTTGAGCTGGTTTGGGATTTTTCCCCTTAGCAGCTCTGCCCAGGGTCTGTTCCAATGAAGCAGGACCATGAACTAAAGTCTGAGCATGTTGGAGCAGAGGCATTTTCTGCAGAATGGCCCCTTCATACACTGCAGCAGAACTGGAGCTGGTGCCCCTTGAGTGCTTTGGGTCCTGTGTTTGTGGATTTAACTTCATTTTCTGCTGCAGGCCTCCTGGTATGTAAGAGAGCAAATTCAAGCTTGTCGCTGTGTTCAGTGAGGCAGCAAACTTGTGGGGGGAAATTCCCCTCCTGTAGTTCATGGTGTTCTTCTAAACTATTTATAAATAGGTCTGCTGCAGCCAGTGTTTGCATTTGGAGAGCCTCACTGTTCTCATTTTCAAGGCTTCTCTCAGATCTGAAAGTAAAGGTCAGGTTGACTCCCCTTATTTGAAATAGAGAGGAAGAAAGTTAACCCTGTAAGCAGGTGGCTCTAATGCAGTAGTTCTCAGGAAAATGAGTACATCTTCCCCTCCCTTTGGCTCCATTTTAATTTCTCTGCCCTCTTCATTAGCTGATGACAATTCTAACTTCCTGCATCCTTTTAAAGAGATCCTCCTGTAAATCATCATCTGGGATTCATGATTTGCAGAGATCTGGTAAGCAGCACAAACCACACGCTTCTGGCCACACTTGCCAGAAGCCCTGGATAAGTTTTCAGCTGAGTTTATGCTTCACCTCCCTCCACTCTACAGAACAATAACACATGGGCCCATTTTCCCCAAAAAAACTTGTACCAAAACGCAAAAATCCACTTCGTGGAGGATTATTTTTTGCAGATTGAGAGGTGTTTGGAGATGACAGGCATCTAATCTCATTTTAAGCCTTAAATTGCTGTAAATCCTGTATTGGTTTACTTTTAACTTCAACCAAATAAGATATTATCCTGCCTCAGAGTTAACACTTTCCAAGCTTTCCTCAGCTGAGTGTTGCACACCAAAGGCATTATTATCTGCCATCACTGGACAAGGCACTGCACAGAGCCACCAATTCATGTGTGACACAGCTAAAACACTAAACAGGATAATGTGGCTTATAGGGCAGGAACTACATGCATGTAACAGCCATTTTGCTTCTGGAAGGGCAGGTAAATTACTGAAACAACCTGGGATGTGCTGTGTTGTGTGTATGGGCAAAGGATGTGAGGTCTCATCAGCTTCCAGATGTAGCTATCCAAAGGCTGCACTAAGAAGGGTGTCAGTGGATATTTACTTCAGTGAGGACCTCAGTGGAGGTCACAGCCAATGTCTGAATGATGAAAACAAGAATGAGGGTGTGAAAAAATTTACTTCTGAAATGCAAAACATTTATTGTTATTTCTTTTATGTAAGTATTCAAGAGCACCTTACCCTCCTTTATCCCAGGAGCTGTCTTAGCAGTCTCCTTCAGAATAGATTATCTTTGACTCAAGTGGTACATTTATTTTGGGATGGGTTGCTAATAAATAGAGTTTTCTAGGTGTTCTAACTGCAGGGAATGTAATTGGAAGGCAGGTACATTATGAACCTAACCAAAGAAGACTTACAAAACTAAATATTGTTTTATTGCCTATTTAAGACTTTGAAATGAAATGTTTGTATAAAAGAAGATGCATTATCCCAAGACAGTGGTTTTATTTGTGCTATTATTTAACAGAGTGTTACAAACACCCAAGAGGCCTGTGTAAACTTTCTGGCTGAGCTGTGAATTGAGGCCAAGGTGAATGTCATGGTTTGACACTGGCCAAATGCCAGGCACTCACGAGAGTCCTTCCCTTACCTCCTTCTGCTAGTTGGGCAGAGGAGAGGGGGGAAAAAAAATTAATAAAGGGTTGAGATGAGGACTGGGAGAAAAAACACTCTAGGAGAAAAACAGGTTTAAATTGAAAGGTATATAGTAAATTTATTATTAACAGAGTCAGAGGAGGATAATGAGAAGTGAAATAAGTCCTTAAACCACCTTTTTTTCCCTCCAGCCCCTCCCTCCTTCCCAGCGACAGCACAGGAAGACGGGGCATGGGAGTTTTGGTCAGTTTGTCACTCAATATCTTTTTTCTCTTCATCCAAGGAGGGGAGGTTTTTTTTCTGCTATGTTGTAAGTCTCTCCCACGGGCAAACAGCCTTCCCAAAGCTGCTCTGGTGTGGGTCACTCGTCCCTGGGGTGCAGTCCTTGAAGGGTAGGCTGCTCTGGTTTGGAAGCAAGGACCCTCTCTCTATCTCTGGCAGCAAGGTCCCTCCGTGTATTCAGATCTCACACTGGATCACAGATTTCTCTGGCATCCACCCACTGTGGTGTGAGCAATTTGCCCATGGGCTGTGAGTGGATCTCTGCATCCCCCGTGCACTCCATGAATTCCAAGGTGCAGTTTGTTTAACCGTGCCCCTCACCATGGCTTGCAGGGGCAGCCAGAGCTCACTGTGAGCTGCACTGAAATGAGTTTGGCCTTGGCATTGCATTGCCGTGCTCCGTGCCAGGGATGGCCCTGGCAGTGGGGCTTCACCACTCCTGGAAAAAACAATGTTTTGATTTTCTTCTTAAATGTCATCACAGAGGCATATCAGCCTCTCTAACTGGCCAGCAGCATGTCCATCTTCAGAGCCATCAGAGATGGGCTCTGTTGGACATGGTGGAAGCTTCCAGCAGCTTCTCACGCAACCTACCCCTGTGGCCCTCTCCCCACTACCAAAAAATCAGGCAGTGCCACATCAACACAGTGAATTTCTCCCAGTGAGACCCAATCACTGGGTAAAGATGTTCCTCTTAAGGAGGTGTGCTAGCCAAAATGGCTAGAAGTTATTCTGATCCATAACAGAGCTGCTCTTTATGCATTTTTGTGGATGTGTGAGGTTTTCATCCACTAGTAACATGTACAGGTATAATTTCTTTTAGGACAGAAGCACTAAATAATTGATTAATTACCACTGTTCTCCCTGGACGTGTTCAGCTGCTGCTTGTTGTGAACATCCCATAGGCTCTGAGGGATTGTTTCTGTGCAGGCAGTGGCTGTTATCCTGGCAAGCAAGTGTTCACCCACTGTTTAGAAATCTCATTTTCTCTGCTAGTATGTGAAAAATTGCATGGCATTCTTGTCACAAAATTCCTTTTCTAGTTTTCCTGTGCTTTGCGCTTTCACAATTCTCTTTGGCACAGCAATTATTATTGTACCAGCTGCAATGCTTGCAAAAGGTAATCATAATGAAACCTTGCAGGCATCTTGTGAAATGCCAACACTGGTGAGTATGGGCCCCACCAGAGCTTTTATTATAGAGTCTGCTAATTCATTTGGGCATGCATGTGAAGGCTTTGATGTCCTTTACCTCACATGCTATATCTAAGTGAATTGCCATAATTATTTACCGTTGAACCATATTTTTTTTATCTAGAAAAATGTAGTTTGTGGCTGGTGCTTTGGGATGAACTTCTGTAAGTGTGTTCTTTGAATGGCTTGACACCTCAGTTGAATGACACAGGTTTTAGCTTTGTACATCACTGAAAGAAAGCAAACTTATAAAACAGTGTTAATGGGAACTAGCTCTGCATTTCAACAACTGTTTTAATTATTACCAAATCATTTGTTTTACTATATTGTCATTTCAAATTTAATTTTTGGTAGCTCTGTTTAAAGTATGGAGACTGGTTATATTTATATTTATATTTATACTTTTATATTTATATTTATAATATAGGTTTACATATCTTTTTATTCATGGACAACTTAAAAATTGAATTTGCTTTTGTATTTCTTCCATTTATACTGATAAAATATCATACACTAAGTAATTCCTATACCCATTACATATGATTTGTCATCCTTACTTCCTCAGGCTATTTTCAACTTTAAGCCACTGCTAATCCATGACCTTAGTGCTTTTGTCTCCAGGTTTGAATTATAGAAGTATTATGGAACAAGGATTGAAATTAACTACTCTTGACTTTATTGTACAATAACAGTCAGCTGATTAGCTTTTCTATTTCCACTAACTTGAATAATAGAGCAAATATAATTACTTTAATTTTTAAAAAATTAATGATTATTTAATTTTTTTTCAATGTGGGAAGGCCTTTTATGAAATATTTCTAAAAGGAAAGTGGAAATTAAAGAAAATAGCGATGGTCTGTGTTTCTGGGTATCCAGAATTGCTGCCAAGCGCACAGAAAGACAACTGAAGCAGGAATGTACCCTGCATTCTGCAGTGCCCACTGCAATGGCAATTGAATAAAATCTGCTGAGACAAAAAAGAAAAAACAAAAAGAAAAAACAAAAAGCACTTTGGTCACAGAGCTGAAATGGAAAAGCAGCAACTGTTGAAAGGAACCTTTTGTAGTGTGTCTCCTCAAACTCTATCTCCTTCCATGAGACTCAAAAGCAGAACACCTGCAGAATGTCAGGTTTCCCTTAGGATGCAGGAGAGCAGCATCACATAGCATGGCCATGTCTCCAACAGGCTGGGCAGTTTGCTGCTGCTCCTGTTCCAGCCAAGCTGGTTGATTCTCATTTGAAATGCTATCTCTAAGCTGCTTTTGTTCAATTGCTTACTCTCCTGAAAGGTTATAATCAAATGGCCATACTTCAGGAATAATTTGGCTCCCTTGTGTGGTACTGGTTTCCAAGTGGCATGTAAATAAGGGGTCACATTTTCCAAAGAGAGAGCTGCCCCACCATCAGTGCTGTGAGAAATCTGCTTCACAGCTCCATGGCTGAATTTAGGGGGAAGCATTGCTGACAGGCTGAGTCAGTGGCCCAAATTCTTCTCCCTTTATCCATATAACCACATGAAAATTGTTTCTCCTATCCACAGAATGTGCATGAATAATTTGCTTGGCATGGAACTGGAGCTAACTAGCACAATAAATGCTTTTGTAAGCTCCATATGTCCCTTGCCTTGGAGCTTTTCAGATGACACAAAACCCTGGTACTGTGACTAAAATGAGAAAAGCCTGGGCAATGACTTCAGAAGCAATTGGGAGTGACCTAAAGCTCATAACGGATTCTTGGCTTCAGTGGTATTGACTCGGGTCCATCAGACTTACAAGTTACATCCAGACCTTATTGGGATCCTGGAATGACCCCTGCAGTCTGCAGAGATGGGTTTTTGAACCCTGCAAGGGGGTCCAAATTTCCAAACTTCAGAAACACCAGACTCTTTAACTGTACTTTTTGAAACAAGTTCAAGAAATGAGTGCACACACGTTGCCTATCCCTCTCCTTCTCTTTGCACTCGACATTTTTGGTGCAGGGGAGTTCAGTAACGGAAGTGTAAACCTTCTGTTTACATCTCTAAACAAGATAAGGTACAAATTGCTGCAATACAAACTTCCTTGCTCTGGCCCTCCGCTGACCTCAGCTATAAATGACAAGGACCCCTCTTTCTCACAGTTGCAGGAGTCTCCAGTCTCTGGGGCAAAGTTTAAACCAGCAAATGTGCTTACAGAATCTTCTGTGTGAATTTTTCTGACTGCTGCGCTAGTCACACGCCGCTCAGGGCCAGGGGCTCATGCCTGTGACACGAGGGACAGATGCAGCTGGACCTACATTTGGAGGGTGCCCCAGACAGCTCCAGCTGCAGGGTGAGCCTGGGTGCATTTGCACACATTTCCTGAAGCCAAGGAGCAAGCTACAAGCACTTAGATAGAGAAGGCCATGCTTGTACCACATTTTAGACCTACAGGAAACATCCGTGTCACTGTATCTCACGCTTCAAGCCTTCTCCTGGAGGCTGAGTCAAATAAATCGGTTGCAAAACATCCAAGATTTTGCCAAGTAAACACAAGAATAATTAGATTTAAAAGCTACTCATGCATTGTCTTATTTTTGTAGATTTCAATGGGTGCAGAAAGAAGAGCAGCCAGTAACACAAAAGCTGTTCCAGGCACGGGAACCAAATTCCTTGGTGACCAGGACAGATGACACATGGCCTGAGGGAACGACACAACAAGAGAGATGGGGCATGAGAAAAATCTTGTGGAGTGGGGCAGAAAAGGGAATTTCTGCACCTGACAGCTGTAACTGTATCTCCACACCCTGAGAGATGTCACAGCCACTGGCAGTCACACACACACATCTTTGAGACTATGGTGAGTATTCCTAATTGGAATTGTTAACTTGGGATTTCCACAGCCATGTCTGTCTGGGTGGTGGAAGTGGAAACTAAGCCATCATGTGTGGTACCAACATCAGGCCATAGAGAAGTGCAAGGTTGGGCTTTTGAACACCAGCACTGCATTTGCACAAGGGTGAGAGTTACATTGATGTTTGTGTGTCCCCTGGCAGGACTTGTGTCCCTCTCCTCCTGGAGCAGCTCAGCAGAGGAGCACAAGGACATGTCCTCTGGCATGGGTCACCCAACTACAGATCCCTGGAAGATAGACTGGTGCTCAGGCAAGGCCCTGCAAGCTTTCCTTGTTCCTGCCCCGTCACCACTGAACACTCACCATTGGTGTGCCCTGGAGAGAGTGTGAGATGGCTCAGAGGATCAGGTCAGTAGTTCTTGTGTGTTTAAGCAATGCAGAAATTCCTCTTTTGCTTGTGCTGTGCAGTGGATTGCAGGAGAGTGACTTAGGGATATGTGCAAGAGGGAAGGGCCACGGGGATGGTTCTTGGTCACTGCTGTTAATGATGCTGCAGAGAGGTGGTGACACTGGATCCCTCACAATGCTTTCAGCAGAAGCATGCAAGCTTCTGAAAAGTGCCAGCTCCTGGCCCAGGGGCCTGTTTTCAATACATAATGGTATCCAAAAAAAATTAATGCAATTAGATACTGCTGCCCTAAACCACATGGTTTTGTATATGTATAACCAGGGCTGCAAAGTTCTAGTCTCACTGTTCAGAGGAGTTAACTGATGCACAGAATCAAACAGGATGATGTGTCTGTTTTAATGTACCCACTTCTACTTGTGTTTGGGGGAAGTTGCTCTTTTGGCTCTCCATGTGTTTCACAAGCTATGACAGGTCTAGGAGTCTCAGCCATGGGCGAGCATCTCTCTGTCCTGCTGTAGAAGGAACACAAAATTTGTTGGTAGATGAAATGGCTCAGATTTGGACAATTCTCTGTGTTGGCTATGGGCTTTGTGCTGCAAAGAACCATGTGCTGGAACCTCCTATGAAAACAGCAGAGAGAAAGAATGCTGCTGGTGTGTATGACATTTCTCCTCCCTTCAACAAATGCTATTCTTAGCTGGCTGGCTGGTGTGGAGTAACGCATTAACTGAGTGTGATAAGGCAGGGGAATGCCGATACTGGCCCCATTTCCAGCCCTGTGTTTGCTCTGCCATTAGACAATGGGGTCTTGGTCCCCTGGGAGGCCCTGACGTGTCAAAACAATGTCAGTTAAGTCAACAAATATCCTTGTGTTACAGTCATTTCCAAATCGTGCTTTATCCTTTTAAAAAATCTGAATGGAAAGGTTAGGGATATTTAAGAATTAAGATAAAATATGGGGAGACAACATGGAAACAGCTGGCTTGTAAACATAAGCCTGATTCCCATCACCAGCATTTGTTAATGTTATTTATGTTGCAATGCATATAAGAAAGTTGAAAGGTCTGAAAAACACGACATGTATCTCTCAGCATCTGTGTGTAGGGTAGGAAATTACCCCCTTAGCAGAGCTGCCACACCTCCAGACATACAAGGTGTGCTGCCCATCTCCTCAGGTCTGCCATGCACCTGCAGGTGATGAGGAGCTCCAGCAGGGCCACAGATCTCAGGAAGGTCCAAATCCTTTAGATAATTTTTGGTAATACTCCTGGCTGGGAAAGAAATGTCATGTCTTCACACTGGGTATATGGGAGCTCAATTCCTGGTGTCATTGAATTCAGATATTATGGGTAATAGCGCTATAATCCTTACTGCCAAATGATCACACCTGGATTTAGAAGCAAGTTGCATGTATTTAAACAACATAGAGATTACTGACAGGCTGTTTATTCCTACTGGCATCCTTATGGCTCCTGTCCCAGCATATCCCTCCTTGCATGCAAAAGACATACAAAAGGCTCAGTTGAAAAGTCTTGGGAATTTTGAGGGCTGCTCTTGTGTGCTTAGAGGTGACAAAATTAGCTCCTTAATTCATTGGCTGAAAACAGATTAAAAGCAACACCTACTTGTGCTATGAATAATTCAGCAGTGAAAGAAAATGCTGCAGGATAGTATTTGGGATGAAAACTGCACAACAGTAGTCTCACAAGTCAATTTGCTACCTATAAAGGAAGGGATTTCTGTTGGCTGTCCTCTCTTCAGGAAAAAAACCTACTCCTCTTAACATTGTCTGCATTTGGAAACAGCCTACATTTTAGGTAATTAAAACTGATGTTCCTGACAAACATTCGCCTCCAAAGAAATGGTCTATTGTAAACGTAAACTCTCAAGATCCTTCCAGGCATACCAACAGACTGTCTCCTAAAAATTCTTCCCAAGCCATCTGGTGCCTTATCTTTGTAGCCAAGCCATACAATAACTTTAAAAGAGGATTGTTGCTCGCAGGGTTTAGTCTCAGGACTACAGATTCTCTTGGAAGTATCCCAGTTCACTCTGAACCCCTTAGACAGGCAGATCTGGTTGTGTGAATTCTCCACTACTTTTAATCAAGACCCAAAATCTGCAGCTGTGGTTCTCTGGGGAGATCACCTCTTCCTGTGGTTTGCAAAGGGAATGAAGGAGTTACAGGGAGAAGCTGGAGATTTCCAAACAGGGATTTACACTCCATTAATTCTCTCTCCAGCATCCCAGCCAGAGTGGCATGACATGAATGTGGTTAAGGCTGCAGCCAATTCACATCATTCTTGTAGCTCTCCTCACACCTGTGAGGGGAAAGGATGGATTCCAGGTTTGCTCCTAGACAACCTTTGCCATCAAAAATAAAAGGTATTTTGTGAGTGAGAAAGCATGAAGGCATAGAGCAGAGGTGACTGTTGGAAACAGCTGGGAAGAAAAAGACAATTTTGTTTCAGCTTTGCAGATCACCCAAAGTTTGCTCTCCTTGCGTCCTGCTACTTTCATGCCTGCTTTTTAACATCTCACCTAAACTCCATCTTCTAAGAAACTGAATTCTTAGTGTTAAGTCTCCTATTTTGGTTGCAAAAGCAGAGCTGACAGTGAAGTTAAGCAGCAAAGCCAAGGCTGCAGGTATCTGAAAACAAAGCAGTAGCTCAGGCACAAACCAGAGTGAGGGATCCTGTGTTAGGTGTGCCCAGCTGCCCAGGCAGCGACAGCCATCGTGAGAAACAGCACAGGGTGTGCAGCTGAAAATAGAATTTGTTCACCACTCCTTCATCCAGGGCAAACGCAGCATAGTTGGGGAGAGACCAAATCCCTCTTTGGATTTTTGTGCTGTGTTTATATGCTGAATCTTCAACCCTAAGCATTTCTGTTCTGTTTCTTATCAATGCTGCTTTCAGAGGAAAGGAGGAAACTGGGTGCAAGGGTATAAGAGCACCTATAAGAAGAGAGCTGTTTCCTCAACATATCCTGCAAGTTGGGCTCAATGGCTGTGGTCTGTTGCACATTCTGGCTGTGGCAATGATGTGGTACCAGCAGTGCTACAAAGTGATGGGCTGCCATTAGATTATCCTCTCTCTCCCTGTGCCCATCTGTTCTGGGAACCCTCAGCTATCTGAGAAGTAATTTAAAACACTCTGATTTTGGTACTGCAACTAAGCAAGCACAGACATTTTTCTAAGTTAAAAACAAAATGGGTTTTTCAAGCTGTTGCATCTTGGTAAAGAAATAGTGGATGTTATATATGCTTGTCAGGTGGATATTAATGAGCAAGATGTGATGCTATAAAATAGCTCCTGGAAATGACAGAGATTCATTCTGCACTTCTCTAAGTCAGTGGAAGTTTTGATGATGAGTTTTGACAGGCACTGGATTAGGCCTAAAACATTCCCAGCTTTTTGGCCATTGACAATTTTTTTGACAGTTTTACAACCAGTAGAGACTTCCTACCACAATACAAATGCAACAACACTGTAAAGACTTCCCCCAGGGAGACATCTTTGCTTTTAGCTGGGTACCTCGTTACACCCCAAGGGAAATCAAACAGTACAGGGAAAAAGAACTTGATATCTGTAATGTTGCTTAGCTTTTCCCCTGCTCTACTGGATATTTGTATTTTGTTATCTCTGGAGACAATCTACTATTTGGGAAAAGAATGAAAACAACCCTCCTAAAATAGAGTTTTACAGTTTAATGATCCCTGCACTGAAATTTTACATTATACACTTAGACTGCATACATGATGGAGAGGGAGGGTGGAACTAGCATGAGGTCAGAGCTCCATGACCCCATGTTTTTTGCCAAATCAATCATCTCAGTCTTCTTTTCATAAGGTGATGGTGACACCTCACAGAGCTGTTATGATAATTTGTTTATATAACAAAAGTACATGGCTCGAGGGATAAAGCTTTTTGTACCTGTATAATTTCCAACATTCCCAGGTTGCCTTTTGGTGTGCAATTACAGAACATCTGCTCTTTTTAGTCCTTCTAGTATTACTGTTAATGTTTTGGCAAAGGCACCTGAAACATAGCATAGATGCATAAGTACATAATATCAAAAGTCATGCAGAGTGTATTCAAAAGATAAACTAATATAATGCTTAGCTTTATGTGGCTTAATTTGCACAAAAATGGGAAGATTCGGAATTGAGTGTTTCTTAGCTACTTTAGGACCTCTCCCAGGTTTACCTGTAGTAAAAAGGGAGATGGGATCTACAACTGCTTATTAGGCCAAAGGAACTGCCAGTCAGAAGCTGGGCTACCCTGAGCACTTTCCACGTGGCAGATAAGAGGTGTAAGGAGAAGGAGCAGTGTGTGAACAGTCAGCAGCAATGCTGGGAGCAAGGGAGGGGCGAGCTGGAACCAGCAGTTTCAAGTGGAGAGCCTCAAGGGATCATTATGTCCATCCGTGCTGACCTGAAGATGAAAATCCCACACGTTTGCATTGTCTACGTGGGCTGTGCTGTTCCTCCCACCCAGTCCCTAGTTCCTACTCATGTATCTGTTTCCCAGGGTCAAAGCTGTTTCTGAAGGCAAGCTGAAGGCCAGTTTCCCTGCATGTGAGTGGAGCAGTGGAACAGGCTTGTTTGTGCTCCCTCCTTCACCTTCTGTTCCCAAATGGTGATTCCCCACCAGGCAAAGAACAGGGATGGTATCTGCAAGGACAAGGCTTCACTGCATTTCCAGTGTGCCCCACCTTGCACCTGTGTGCAGAGCATGGATGGCTCCCACAGAACACAGCTCCTGCTGCAATGCACCGGCTGGGAAGATGTTGGAGTTGCACAGTTTGACCTAGGACCAAAATGAAGGGTGTTTAGGCATTATTGCCCTGGGTAACCTTGAATTAGTCACCTCAATGTACACATTTGTGTTCAGGGGAGTGGGATGGCACTGATGGCTCTGCAGCCTCCTGGCACATCGTGTCACATCTCCCTCAGCCACTGGCCCTAAAATGGGGACCAGGATATGGGCCCACAGAGGGCAAGTAGTGACAGCAGTGATAGCAGTGCTGTGCTGGTATTGCTGGGAATGGCAGAAAGCACTTCCCAGCCTCCTGTGGTCAGAGGAGCCAACTCCTGAACAACCCAGTGATTCAGACCTTGATGGCAGCAGCAAACTACATGGGGTAAGAAGAGAACTCCAGGGAGGAAGCAGAAGCTTAAAGGACTACAGTCGATAAGTGTACTTAAATCCTTTTAACGAGGACCAAAAAGAGTTGGCTTGGCACAGATAAGTTTGAAAATTAAGTATACACCAAGAACTTGCAAGATTCAGTCCCTCCAAACAAATGTGAAAGGCTTCAAAAACCTAAAAATCCAGCTTTGACACAACTGCTGAAAATGTCTTTTAAAGAGAAGCCTCTATGAGAGCTTCCAAAACAAAGAGAAAGGCAGCCCAGAGTGGTATCCTTGTTACCAGCATCAGCAGATGAATGAGAGAGCAGGAGAGGATGGTTAGCTGTTTGAAGGGAATTAAATCTTTCCCTTTCTGACCACAGAGATTAGACAGAAGGAGAAGAGTTGTCTGTTTCAGATACCTTGTAGCATTGAGGAGCAACCATCAAAGGGAAACTGCCTTGTGGGATAATGGTTGGGCAAGCAAGAGGATGCAGCAGATAATGGAAGATGATGCTTACCCAGAGAGGCTGAGCCACAAAGAAAAAAGATTAGTACAGCCTCACCTATAGTGAAAATGAAATGGTAACAAGGGAGAAAAGCAGTGCAAAAACCTCAGGAAATCTGGGTTCCTCAAGTGTATTCTTGCAGCAGTGTGCACTGTCTTAATTTCTTACTGAAATTTTGCTGTTGTGATCAAGTTCTGATTTTGTGGTTTATAGAAGAGGCATTTGCAGCTCAAGTTCTGCAATATTTACATAGGCAAAATTCCCAGTGTTTTAAGGGGTAGGTATGGGCTCTTAAGTCTTACTTTTGACTGGGTGAGGACTTGGAGTCTGCACAATTACCATACCGTAAGTATTAATAGATCCTTCCTAATAGGAAAGTTATTTGAATTTAGGATTGCAGCTTAGTTTCTCTAAGCTCCACATAATCTATTTACTTAGAACACAGCTTTCATTCTGCACTTACTAATCTCCAGCTGTAAAGATTCAAAATGCCACACAACATACAACTTGTGCATGTTGATGGAAATGGCTCTGGAAGTCATGCCATGCTGCATGGAATGCATAAATGTATGTTTAGTGACATTGCAAAGCCAGGATTTGGTCCTGGGAGTCTTCAGACCTCTCCCAACTCTGCCCCATAATGGAGTCCCATGAGTTGGATCCCCTTTTCTGAATGATGGATTTGTTTTTCTTGCCTTCCTTCAGGTTGGTGGTTTCAGATCAGTGGGCGAGGCTGTGAGGATGCTCCACAAAACAACCTTGCTCCATTCAGCTCAGAGCCAAAAAGGAAAGGGTCCTACCCAACCAAGTCACAGGTATGTGTTGTCACTTCTCAGCCATTACCAGCTCCTGAGCTCCATCAAACCTCGCCCCAGAGCCAAATTAGTTTTCTACTGGTCACCTTGTAGAAAAGTAAGGAGAAAAACTCCAAAGCTCTGATAGGTCTTCCTGTGACAGTGAGCTGAACAGAAACAAGGCAGCTCTCACCAGTGCCTGATGGGACACAGGGGATGCTGAGGCTGAGAGTGGTGGGATGTGAGATGTTTGTGAAATGGGGATGCCCCGGGGCACTCTGCAGCCCAGATAAACCAGACGTGTTTCCCAACACCATGCTGATCAGAGGCCTGAAGGCTGCACCCCTCTCTCCCAGACACAGGCAGGACTAGCTCCACGTATGCCTCCTCCCCTCCCCTCTGACTCAGCCCTAATGCTATGCTCAGCTTTTCACCTCCCCTTCCTCAGGCAACTCGGTTCACTTTTCCTCACTCCCTTTTTGCTGATCAGCTGCTCAGTATTGCTCCACATGCCCAAATGGCAGCACAGGATCCCCCTGGCACTCCTGGGAAATGTGTCCACACCCACCTGAGTTCGGGACACAGCCAACCTTTCCTTCTCCCCCCATGATTTCTGGAGCATTATCCCAAGCTCAAGCACCCTGTATCTCTCTCTGTGAAGACTGAAAGCTTTGGGGTACACGTGGACATTGTAGGAAGGTGGTCAGGGCTCAGGGTGCTCTGCAAGCACTGCAGCTCAGGGAGATATGGGTGAGTTATCTCTTGGTAGGTATCTGAGATTTTAATTAAACCTGGTTTATAAGAGTGGGCACAACGCCATGCAGGGAGGTTATGTGCCATTACACCTTGCCCTAAGGATGTGCTGACTTGGTCTCCACAATCCTGGAGATTTCTGCACTGTCGAGGCTCTGCCTCCCAGCCCTGCAACCCTAGCCAGCCAGCAGCAGCAGGTGATGCTTTATTTACTCTTTTACATTCATCATATAAAATTAATAATTGATTCCTAATAGTTGAGGTTTGTAGCACTTTACCAGTTAAAGAGTCAGGAGGTACCATTTTGCCCAGAAGTGGATTCTGAATTGATTTTTATTTTAAAACTTTCCCTTTCTGCAGCCAATACCAACATTTCTGTGCCTTGTCCCAAAGTTGAGCAAATAATGTAAAGAACTTTGACATTTTCTATGGAAGTGCAAACTGAACTTCCAAACTTCTCATTTGCCTTGCTTATGTGTTTTAAAGGTTTAAAAACCTTTTAAACCAAGGCTGGGGGTTTTGATTTGAGGAAGGGGTAGAAGACAACACAATTATATGTAGCTCTAAAGCATATCTTAAATTTTTAGAGACCTTTCAAACTGTAAAACAAAACAAAATAAACTCGGATTTGGATATAATCTTCCTTTTCCCTCAGGGTGCCTGAAAAGTGCACAACACAAATCTCATCCTGAACAAAAGTTGCTTGAATTGCCTCTTATCTGAGGCAAGGAAATGCATAAGAAAACAACTGCTATGAGATGTGCCACACGGGATTCTTCAACTGCTGGTCCACTTCTTCAAGCTGCCTTGGGAAAAAAAAAAGAGAAAACGTTAATTACGTAAGAAAACCTATCTCTCCTCCCAGTGAGCGACAAAGGGACTCATCCTCACCAGGTCCTGGCAGAGCAGGCAGCTGCCGGTGCCGCTCTGCCTGGGCTACTTTGCGATTTTAAAGCTTTTTGGATGGAGCCGGCGGGGAGCGGGCGCCGATCCCGGGTGTACGAAGCCGTGGCTCGGACTCCCCCCGTCCGCTCCAGCGATGGTTTCCTTGACCAAAACCTGCGACTTCGGCTCTCGCCGGCAATGAAAAAAGAAAGTGTCATTGGAAGGGGGGGAGCAGAGGAGGCGGGCTTGATCCATGGAGCCCGCCCCTTTTTAAACAGAGAGTCCCGGCAGCTCTCGTCCACCAGCCCGACGGGGGGAGAGGCGGAAAGCGAGGGAGAGCAGGCAGGCAGGCGGGCGGGCGGGCGGCTCCCCCGTCCTGTCCCGGCCCGTCGGTCCCGACCCCGGCCCGTCCGCCCCCGCGCACCATGCGCGGCCCCCGGCGCCGCCGGCCCGCCCGCCCCTAACGCCGCCGGCTCCTGCGCCTTCCCGCGGCAGCGCTCCGGGAGCCGGGAGGGGGCCGCGAGAAAGGAGAAGGGAGGAAAAAAAAAATTATAAGAGGGAAAGGGAGGAAAAAGGAGGAGAAGGAGCGGAGGCGGGGAAAGCTGCTCCTCCGAGGACAGCGCGCAGCACCATGCAGCTGGCGCCGCTGGCGCTGGCACTCACCACGCTCTTCATCGACGGCTGGAGGACGGCAGCGAGGAGGCAGAAGCTGCACCCCAGGCAAGGTAAGGGGGTGCTCGGGGAGGGGTAAGGGGAGTGCTGCGCTGCCGCCCCCCGGGGCCGCGGGGCTCGGCCACTTCACTCAGCGTCTGTCCCTTCGCAGCCCAGCTGCTGGAGAAGCTCAGCGAGTACGAGATCGTGACTCCTACCCGAGTGAATGAGTTCGGTGAGCCCTTCCCCACCGATGTCCACTTCAGGCGGCGCCGGCGGAGCACCAGTGCTGCCCCCGACGCCTGGACGGCGGCCGCCGCCGGCTCCCCGAAGGCACACTACAGGCTGTCCGCCTTCGGGCAGCAGTTCCTCTTCAACCTGACGGCCAGCTCGGCCTTCATCGCCCCGCTCTTCACCGTCAGCCTCCTGGGAGAGCCCGCCGCAGACCAACGGCGCCTCTACGCCGAGGCGGCCGACGCCGATGTGAAGCACTGCTTCTACCGGGGGCACGTCAACGCCCGCCCTCGGCTCACCGCCGTTATCAGCCTCTGCTCCGGGATGGTGAGACCCCCGCCCCGCTGAGGGCCAGGGGCGGAAGCGCGGAGGAGGAGGAGAAGGAGGAGCGGGGCGAGGGAGGGTGGGCGGCCAGAGCGGTGGTGCCCGCCCCTTCCCCTGACGGCGGCGGGCGGCTCCGGCCCACCCCGGCGGGGGCTGGCTCCCACGCCGCTCCTCGTCCCTCGGGTTCGGGATGCGCCCCGCTCCTGCCCTGCGGATTTTTGGGGGGAAAATGCCACCCATCGACACCTGGAGGGGCGGCCTGTGGGCCAGACCCGGGCACGGAGCCCGCCTGCTCCCGGGGGTGCCGGGGTGCCGGTGAGGGATGGCTGCGGGCTTACCACCAGCGCTGGCCCCGGAGCCCCGCAGCACCCGGGACAAGGCGCATGTCCCGGTCCCTGATACCCCAGCTGGGTGCCCTTCGGTGCAGGGATGTTGGCACCGGGATGTGCAGAAGCTCCTAAAAGGGCTGACTCTTCTGTCTGACCTGGTACCTTTCAGTCCCACGGGATGTCAATTTCAGGGGCTCCCCGGAGGTTTCTGCTGGCTTCATTCAGTCCCGGGGTTCCTCTGGGTGCATGTGTTCACCTAGGCTTGGGCACATGTGTATGTGGCTTCCCTCCCAGATACTGACCGTGGATACCAGTATGGGATGGCTGCAGAATGTTTTGTCTTGGATATTTTTTTATTTACCCACCAAATATGTGCATTCATAGTTGTACGCTACTAGGAGAGCATTGATGTCTCCTTGTAAGCAGGGATTTCGCTAGCCTGGACACTTTCCTCTGGTCTTATATGTGGGTTAAAAGCCTGTCTCAGGGAAATGTGCTGTGTGAAGCCAGCACATGATGGGGTTGCACTGGGGCCTCCAGCACACAGCAGCACCATCACCCTTTGGGCAGGACTGGCTTGGTGAACATCACTGGCATAAGGACAGAGTCTGGCAGACATGCCTCTCTCGTGCTCCCTGCCTGTGGGTTGGTAATTAGCCCTTTGTAAGCACCAGTGGGACGGCTGTGCAGCCCAGGGTGGGTGCAAGCAGTGTGACCAAAGCTGCAACTCCAGCCACTGCCCTCACAGGGGTTACCACAGAACTAGGCACACCTCCCTCATTAGCTTCTTGCTTTGTGGGGTAGTGCTGCTAGGTGGCTTGTCATCGCACACAGCTGACCTTCTGTTCCTCTCTCTGGACCCTCTCAGCTAGGCACATTCAAGTCTGATGATGGGGACTATTTTGTAGAGCCACTCCTATCGCTTGAGGAGCAGGAGTATGAAGAAGAGCACAATAAACCACATCTTGTCTACCGACACCGGACACCTCCAACCAACTCTTCAGGGGACTGGCAGACTTGCAATACTCCAGGTACTCATTTTCTTACTGCCTCGGATGACTTGATACTTGGAAGTGCTATTTGCAGTCAAAAGGCAGTAGGTTTGTGGGGGAAAAAAGAGATGTGGAGTTGAGAGACCCCTCTAGAAATGGTGCTGTGAGTGCTAGGACTGGGCTCGTGGTGGTAGCGCTGTCCTGGAGAGATGTGGTGCACCCGTGCTTTCTAGGAATTGGTTATGAGGAAGTTGTGGTCAGAAAAAAGTTTCCCTTTGATTCCTGAGGTAAAGCTGGCAAGAGAGCTTTTCATCTGTCTTGCCTTAAGTATCCTGTGAGCCCTTAAACTCGTTTTCTGTTCTATCCTACATGTAATTCCCAACCATCCTAATCTGATATACTCTCTGTATGATACTCTGTCCTTTAAATGACATCTGTCTTAGTCTTGGTGTGCTCCTGGTCTTCTTTCCCCAAATCTGGCTGTGAGTTGTCATGCCTTACCTCTTTCTAGTGGAAATGAGGAGGTCCTAACACCAACCCTGACAGTTTTCAGTAATCACTTTTCCATGGTTCATTTTCAAAGGCTTTTTTTTCCTCATGGCCCTTCCTCCACCAGCACCATCTCCCTGACCTCCTCACTCCCTCTTTCTAGTCCTTGCACATATGAAAGAGCACAGACCTTTTTCTCCCCCCCTTCATGTGCCTTGATGAGCAATAACCTTGCTCCTACTGTCCCTATTATCTACAGTGGCCTCCTGCTGCTCTCTGCTTCCCTGACTTCCTGATGTTCACAACTAATCCTCCCCTTTGGCAGCAAATACCTCAGTTTTCTCTGATGAAGCTTATTCCTTCAGTCTCCTGTTTCACCTGCTGTTTTGCCTTTGTCCTTTGGCCTGCAGCTAGATCTACAGGAACTTTAAAACCTAAACAGAGTAGACCTTGACTGAGTTCCCTTGTGGGCTGCAAGCTGCTCATATGCTGCAAAGTAGGTGGAGTTGCTCAGGAAGTAAAGGTACCACTGGAGGAGAAGTATGGTGCCCAAATTAGGCTGCAGTTAGCACACGTTACTTGTTTGGCACCCATGACTGTGATCGTGGCTGTGCTGTTGAGCTGTCAGTCTGTTCAGCTTGCACTGATCATGCTGAGTCCAAAGATGCTCTGATACTCTGTGACCAGCCAGAGCAACATGTGCTTCTTCTGGAAGACTTGTGAATCCACTTCCACATGCAAACCTATGTGCCAGGGGTACAGTGGCACCTCTCACAAGGCTGTCATTGTTTGTTCTTCCAAGGGTTGCTGCTGGAATATGCCATTCTGGTTTCTCTCTTCCAGCTGTTTCTGCTCCCTTCTTTGAGATCAGATGCAGGAGACTCAGAACAGTTGGAAAGAAACACGGAATCTGGCACATTGCATCAGTAACCCTTGGAGGAACGGAGCAGCAGATCACAAGACTCATTGAATCAAAGGTAGCTGGGAGGGCTCTGAATTTTGCTTGTGAACTTGACTCTGTGCTGCTGTAACAGACTGCTGTATTGTATCATAGTTCCCATTTAGAATATTATTCTTCTGTATTGTAATTCACAAGAATAACACTCCATCTGTGATTTTGCTGTATATCTCTTCCTCCTTTGTTCCACTATGCTTTGCTTCTTGCTTGTCTTTGTTTTCTTGCTCTTCTCAGTTGCCTTATGTAGTGGAGGGAGGAGTTCTCACCTCTCAAACACAAGCTTAAGTGTTCCAGATAGGCATGAGAGTCTTGTCTCCCTGTCCTTTTTTCCCTCCATCTCTCCCTCTTTTCCGTCTATTCTTTTTGTCATCATCCAAACTTTTGAAAGGGCATGATGCTATGGCCATATGTGTATTGTGAACAAGTCTTGGTTATTTCATTTAAGGAGCAAGTTCAGAGCAGCTTGGGCAATGATGAACCTTGGCATCCTACCTGAGGTTACAGCTGGTGAGAGAAGGTGTCTCACAAGTCTTTACAGCAGAGGTGAATGTGCAAAATCTAGCAGCACTCACTGTTTTAGACAAGGTGTATCTCTCACTCCTGCCAGAGGAGAATGGTTTTGTGAGAGTTTGGGAGTTAGTCATAATTGTAGGGTGTTGTGTGAATCCAGTCTTTTGTCAGAAGAATGTGTGAAATGGTGCCTTTGCTTTGCAGGCTTCTGGCAGGGGTGGAAATTTGCTTGAAGAGGAAATTCATGGGAGGGAAATCTAAGGTACCCCCCTGAGGTGAGCAAGGGACCCTGTGTTGCCAGGCAGTGGTGCTATTAAGAATGACTTTCTGATAGTCATCTTCCTGGAAATGATTAATAGTCAACATACTAGTGTGCCCTTGCCATAATGATGTAATTTTAAACTTCTTGAGGTATTCAGGAAAGTTTCCCTTGTGAATTGCCTAACAAATTGAGTAAAAGCTTTCATTTGCAGCAGTCTCCCTGGTTGTACTTCTAGTTTTCAGTGTCCTGAGGTCAGCTTAGAAAACCAGGCATTTGCTTTTGTGAAGTTTTAATTAGCAGTTTCTGATAACAGTTTTAGGTCCTCTGACATAAAAATACTCTACAGGTGTTCTGGAAAAAGATCTTTTTCCTCTGAATGCTGATGGATATCAAATGGAAGCTGTGCTCTGCAGATGAACTTTCATAGCACAGCACTGGGGTCTCTGGCAATGTATTTGAGCTGTCTGGCATACAGCTCAACTGCTGCAAGAAAAACTTTGGACAGAGTTTTCCTTGGGGTAACAGGTTAATGTAGTTTCAGTCATAGGAAATGGTGCATTTTCCTGTCCTTCTTTTCTTGTAGTCAGTGCCGTGAATCAGTTTGTCATCTGGCCGGGGATCTGGCAGGATAATCAGTTGTGTTTTACTGAATAGCCCTGACGGGATGAGGGCTTGGCCAGGCAGACAGCATGATGTCACTGAGGTGCAGCACCACTACCACCCATCGCTTCAGGATAGCAAGCTCTTCCGACCCAATTATCAAATATCCGCTTTTTTGAGGTGGAGGAGGAAGAGAAAAGAAATTGCGATCCTAAAAAAAGAAAAGAGGAAGTGGCTTATTGCAAGGCTGGAGAGCGCCGCTTTCCTGCACCCCATGGAGGAACAATCTGACTCCAGCGATAAAGGCACGGAGCTGCATCCTGCATCCGTGTGCCAGCCACCTTCATGAGGCAGGCAGCATCTCCCCAAGCCCCCATCCAGTGGGACCTTCTGGCAGGAGCAGACCTGTGGGCCCTTTCCATGTGAAACCATCAAGGTTTGGTCTTGCACAGAGATGTCCAGCTCCAGATGCCAATAGGACACTGCCTTTGGTCATCACTTAAGTAAACTACTTGAGGCACCTCTTATTCTGGGTCTTACACCCATTTCTGCTGCTTCTCCTTTCTATCATATTTCCCATGTTTTTTGCCAGTGATGTATGTATATATGTATTTCTATGTATATTTCAGTTGTTGATTTCTCTGGAGCTCTTCTCTTTCAGTTTTGTTGGGATCTGTGATAGCTTTAGCCTTCTACTGAACCTTAGCAATCATTCTGCCTTGTTGGCCACCCCTTATTCTGAGACAGATGTGGCCTCCACCTGCTTGGTTGCACTGAGCCAAAATTCCCCTATGTCCATGAGTATAATTGCAAGTATTGTGCCCTTTCATCACCCTGCTTCTGTTGACTGCTTGGCTGTTGCTCCAAACTTTGCAAATTCTGTGCAGCTTTTATTGTGACCCTGATGCAGGACTCTCAACTAAACTTTTTGGGGCAGCTCCCTCTTTGTACCCATGATGCCTTAGGTTTTAGCTTTCATAGTTTGTGTATAGTGAGTGTGAGTTGCTCCCTCCCTTGCTGCTGGTCAGCTGTGCCCATCCTGAGGCTGGCATTGGACCTGGGCTCTGGGGCTGCATGTGAGGATCTTGCACAAAGTCCTCTCTCCTTAATGAGACCATTTAAAGCAGGAACATCCACCACGGGCAAAACTCGTCATGCAGAAGCAGCAATAACACTGTGATGGTGCCAAACTAGTAGGAAGATGATCAGAGCTGTTCCTGTTTCTGGAGGGGAGCCAAGGGGCTGTAGCCAGCAAAGAGGCCTTCCAGCAGTTCATGCTGAGGTGGTGAGGTTTTGGAAACAGCCTCAGATGAGTGCAGGACAGAGCAGGTCTTACCTGTGCCGTGCTGACTGTGCCCCCACCCACTGCTGGCAGGGGTGGGAAAGCCCAGTGACTCACCTGCTGAGGCTGCTTTCCAAAATCCACCAAGTATTATCAGCACAGATGGCTGTGGGACACAACCTGCAGGCTTAGCATATCCCACTACCTGCCAGAAATGGATGCAAAAGGGTCTCAAATTTGCTGGTATTTTGTTGGGTGTTACAGCTGTTTGACTGCTGGAGAGTACGTGTGTGGCCAGGCACAGCAGCTCCACAAAGGGAAGCCCCATGTGGCCCAGGTGAGAAGAGAAGGTCTGTGTGTAAGTTGTGCTGAGAAGGGTCCTATAAAAAGCAGAGGAGGAACCAGCAGCATGAAGCAAGTCTTGCTGCTGAGCCAGCATGGCACAGGCGTACTCAGTAATGTGTCACTGATTTTTCAGTTGCGTTAACGAGTAATTTGTAATAGATTACCCTTTCATAGTAACTGTAACAACCTTTCCCACTGAACCTGACACTGGGGAACCACCAGGGCAGAGGAGGGCTGCCCTGTGTCTTGAGCAAGCAGATGCCTGATGCTGCCAGCTCAATGATTGTGATCTTATTTCTGCATGATAATTAGCACCAGCCTGCTCTCCTAATGCCAGCCAGCTGCATGGGAAGTCACTGGTGAACCAATGGCACAAGCAGGAGATGGTTCTGTCACCATGTTCCCATGTGCTTGGAAGGGGTGGTCAGGTTGAGGTTGCCAGAATGGGGATTTGTTAGTGTGTTGTCAGTGCCATGACCAGGGAGGAGACCTGGGGAAGGATGTGTTTGGTATCTGGTACTGTGGCTAAGGCCTGACTTTGTAGTGTGGTCTGTCATTGGTGCAGGAAGGGGATGAGCTTTTGTTCCTGCTCCAGCTGTGGTTCAAGGTGTGTTTGCAGTGTTAAAATTGGCAATAGAGTGGAATGAGGCCAGTGGTGGAAAATTTCCTGCTCCTTCTCCAGACCCTTTGTATGTGTTACGTTGTTACTTTATAGCAGTTTCAAGGCAGAAACTTTGAATTCCTTTTCCTCAAGGCTCAATGTTTGTACTCCTGTGAGTGGTCTGTGGTGAAATCCCAGATCCTTTGCGCTTGGATTGTTGGTCTGGAGCCCTTTAGTATTTTTGCTGTTTCTTTTGGACTCTGTCTTGCTTCCAACTGTGTCCCGTCTTTTTTGTTTTCAGCTCATTCATCCAGCAGAATTCTGCATTCTAGGTGTCTGGTTTCCAGGCAGGTCTTCAGGCAAATTCTGTACTGCTGACTGTCACGTAAACTCAGGCTTGCAGGAGATCTGCAGGGAGGCTTTCTTAAGCCTTTACTTCCAGGTTGAGCAATCCTTGAGCTCTTTCAAGAGTCTGTTTAAGCTGTCAGCTTTGCTCTTGGCCTCAGGGTAAAACACTGAGTTTGTTCTTTTCCTCAGAAAAGTTTCTTATCTTAAAGAAGTGGATTGTAATTTTTAGTCAGATAGTAATTAATTCACATTTCCTTCCCTCCCAGAATAAAGAAGAGAATTGCATCACAACTCCCATATGCTAATGTAATTAATTCTATTTCTGCCTCCCTGTTGAGGTAACAGCACAGTAAGAGCCAACTGGTATTTGGTCAGCTGGGCCTGGGAGGTCAAGCTCAAGCTTTTGCCATGCTGAGCTGGGGAAGGGATCAGTCTGTAATGTTTGAGTTGTCTTGTGATATTGACAAGTGAAATAAGGTAATAGACTGACTTCAGTTAAAAAACATTGATCACAGTCAGTGATACAGATCCCATAATTAGTTTTGGCTTAAGATTCCTCAACGTGAGTTATAAGTGCATGTATTTTGTTGTGACTCTTAGCATTGAAAATGTATCAAGCATCCATCTGGTGCCCTAAAGGTGTAAGATTTAAGATTATGATTAAACAAATTGTTGTTGATTGGTTATTGTTCTGCAGTTTAAACATGGTAAGTGGACAGAGTTAAATTAATCTCCTGGAATCAAAATGGACATACTTTTACCTCATCTGTGTGGACATCCACTGAAGGAGGACAGGTGGGAGAAGCAGGGGGGAGTCACTTGGGTGCTTTCTGTCTGTTCTCTGTGGCATATATTACTGAAAATAAACAGGCTGACTATTCTGCTTCTCCCATATGCCTGTAATGTCATTATCAACATCCCTGTGGCCAATTGCTGAACAATTTCTTTTTTTCTTGTTGTCTAATGGGATATTTTGTCTTATCTTTTACTGACTGTCAGTACAAAGTTGTGGTGGCCTCAGTGTTGTTCTTGTTGGCATGGTGCCTCATAGGTGTCACTAGACACTAGTGTGGGACACAGGTTGGTGTACTTGTGGCTGTTGTGCACTGGAAGAGCATGTGTGGGAGTTCTGTAAGATGATCCTGAATCATTTTCTGCCACATGTTCAGCTCATGTGTTAGTATGTCCTTTCTTAAAGAGAAAATTTATTGTTTTGTTCGTTAATCTACTTTCTGTCTACTGTGCAAAATTGATAGCTTTCACTTGCAACATTTTACCTTAGGCATAAAAATAATCTTTTAGGCTAGAATGCATTCTGATATTCATCACCTGGAAAGAAAACATTTAGAGTATGTGTGGTCTTTAGTGTTAGCATGGTATAAACCAGAGAATGTTTTATTACTAAGGGAAGCTGATTGCTGCTGACTGCAAGTCCATGGTTCTCAGCATTCTGGTTCAAGCAATGAGAAGAAAGGCAGGGTCACCCTGACAGATATCAGGGTTCAGCATCACCTTGAGCTTTGGCACCTCCAGTTCTCTATAGTCACAGACACAAGATGCAGTGAGTGAATTGGGGTGAAACCGTTGGTTTTTGCATCAATGATGCTTCATGCCAGTCTGAACTGCTCATGGCTTTATAGCTTTGCTTTGTGGCCTTAATATTTTCACATATTGCAAACACAAATTCCAGGTTCTGGGCTTGACACGTGGGACTGACTTCAGCAGGAGGAGCTCCTGGACATGGACCTGGCTATAGCAGCAGCTCTGGTTCACTCAGGAGCTATCCAGAGGGAAGGCAGGGTTAATCCTGCTCATGGGACTGATCATCTCAGTGTGGTACAGAGCAAGGCAGTGGCTGCTCCCCATTATGTTTCAATCTCTGGCTATTGTCCAAGCAGGGTGTGAAGCTCCTGGCAGAGAAGGTGTGTTCAGCTCTGGGTTATGCTGACCACATCAGCACCCCACAGTTACAGAAGTGAGAATTTGGCCTCATGCAAATCCATCTGAGATACATTTGTAGGTGTATAGAAAGACAGAGATACAAAACATCTTGATATAGAATTAGGACAGACCCAAGGCTAGAAAAGTTCTTTGGTCTGGCTTCTTACCTGTTTGTGTCCTAAAGAGGAGCCAGTTTCCATTCCATTTCTTGGCAAGAAGAGCCAAAAAATGTGGTTCAGTTTCAGCCAGTCTGATCTCTGCATGAAGGCAAATCCATTTTCCTCTCTCTGTTTCCCAGGTGGTGGCAGTCCCCAGGGCAGCTGCCTTTGTAGCAGCTACAGGCAGCAAATCCAGCCAGGCAGCTGGAGCTGGGGCTTGTACTGAAGCTTTTGGCCAGGGTTTGCTCCTGTGGAGTTGAGGGAGACAGGTCACACACTGACTGACTGCATGAGGGGAGCTCAGCTGAATTTTGGTCTGTTTTATGGAGGTGTGCAATAATTTATTATCTGTGCAACTGGATCAGAGTAGGGCTAGAAGTGATGTGGGCCAACTGCTGAGTGGCAAATTTTATTGAAAATCCTAGGTCACACATTCAGAAAACTTGTGATAATTAGTCAGTTTGAAAGGATCATACTTTTTTTCTAGCAGGGAGATGTTGTTAGCTCAAGAAAGAGAATTTTTCTTGCCTCCTTCTCTTGCTCACTCTCTCTCTCTCTCTCTCTCTGTTATATTTTTTTTCGCTGCTATGTGCAGCTCTTATGAACTTGGACCTGAACTGGAATTGCTTGAATTGTTACATGTCTTACTTAATTGTGCAAATTGCTTTCTGTTCCACGGACTAGTTAATGTAGAAATGGAAAGGATTAGGACTGTTGGGATAAGTGATCATTCCATCTTTTAATGTTTGGTTTAGTATAACAATGGTTACTATGTCAAAAGGAGATCCTGACTCTGCCCTGTCACCCTTTCATGCAGGCAGAGTACTCACACAGGACCTGAGTCTTCCCTGCCCTCTTTCTTGTGGTAGATCCAAAGTACATTAGCCAGCAGGAAACATCCATAAATCAGCTGAATGCATTCTGGGCTGAGGCTTCTTGCCCAGGCATAAATAAATGGCATTAGTGAAAAGATGCCATCAGGAGGTGATATCCTTGCACAGGATTGGGTCTCCTTTTAAGTTCCACATTACAAAGAAGAAACCAAACAGAAAAAAAATTAAGATAAACTACCAGGTCTGTATAAAGACAGTGAAAACAGCATAGATTGTCTTAGTAAAGTATGCAGTAAAATGGACATTATTCTAGCCTTTACCTGCCTCTCAAATGGATATGAACTGTTGAGTCAGTGCATGGGCTCGCCTCATACTTGAATTATTGAACTGTAGTTTGCATGGTTTTAAAGGGTTTGTCTACTCACTGGAGTGTGGTTTTTCTACAAAGTAAAAGAAAAATGTTTTGCTTCTTAAACCCATCCAGTTACTACCATGTGTAAGTAGATGTGTTTCAGGTCATTGCAAAGACTGGGGGCTTGCCAAGAAAACCATTTTTCTTGCTGATTTCTGTTACTATGCTAACACAATAGGGAAAATGAAGTGGGGAAACATCACACCCTTTTCTGATGTTATGTGTGGCACTAGGAAGCTGGTGCTGCAAAATCACAGTTTTGTGTAATGTGAGATTTTCCCTTCTGCCAGATGGAGCAGGAGCACGTTGCACCATTCAGTGAGAGCACTGCTGTTGTGGCCATGGTAATGGAGCAGGATATCAGCAGAATCAGGCACACAGAGTTCCTGGCAGTGCCTGTGTGCTGCTCCCATTAACGTGGTCAGGATTTTACAGATGGGTTGAGAGCAGTGCACAGCCATTAGCATTTAATTTTTTACAGGTGAGTGCACACTATCTACATGCAGCAAAGATGGGTGAAGATAACAGTTCACTACTACCAAAGTCCAGGAGTGGCTTTCCATGCAGGGCATCCCCATCACTGGTGCCTGGTTTTCCAGTAACCAGGCTGACAAACACCCAATATGTGACCTGTCCAAATGGCACAGTGCAAGTGTTGGAGTGACTTTGTGAGTGGAAGTAATTCAGTTGTTTTGGAAGTGATAATGTGTCTGCCTTCATTTGTGTGCTGAATGGGGAAAGAGCACTGATACTGTACCAACACTTGGCAGCACTAGATTAATGATTGGACTTGATGATCTTTAGTATCTTTTCCAACCTAAATGATTCTGTGACTCTATGCCAGATCTCTGCACAAAAAGGAAAGTTATTTTTCCTCTGTGCTGAGCATACCTGGCTTAGTTGGGCTCTGATTCCCCTCCATGATCAGGGTCAGGTCAGGGCTCTCAGAACAAGATGTGGGATTTCATGTGGTGCTCTCTGGGTGGTTTGTGGGGTTTTTTCTATTGTGTGACACCACCTACAGGATTTCAATGCAAGCCCAGTGAATATCAACTTCTTTTATAGACCTGTGTGATAGGTGTCTTCAAAGATAGGTGTCTTTGCAATTCCCTCTTTTTTTGCCATCTGACATCTCTCTGACTGTATGGTTGGAGGAGAAGGCACCTGAGCCTCATGGTCCCACCTGGGGCTCTGTAGAGCTCTGCCTTCACTCTGCAGCTTTGTCTTCAGCCTCACTCAAACCCTGTTGAGCATCTCCCCATCCTTAACGCATTTTTCCTTGGGCACCTGCTCCTTTTGGAAGTTAGTTATTTAAAAGCAGAATTTGAGTGGCAGTCTGAGGGTGCAGAGAGGAGAGGAGCTGGCTCAAGGGCTGGGGTTAGCACTTTCTCCTCAGTCTGGTCCTCTCCTCACCTTTAAGTTATTTGTATGCATAGTTGGCTCCCCAAGCTGATTGGCACTGAATGAGTCGGGATAATGTCATGGTTGCCCACGAAGCAGTGCCAGCATGAGAGCATAACCTTGCCAACACAAGGGCATTGATTAGAGCAGAGGAACTAGGGCAATCCAATTATAACCACAAATGCCATTGGCTTTCTCAAATTCTTACTCAACTAACTGCAGACTCTCTGCCGTATTAAGGTGGTCTGGGCTATATCAAGAAAGGGAAATTTAGAGGACTTAGGTATACAGAGTAGGCAGGATTTAATTCTTAACTGCTGTATTGCCTATTTACACATAGGGCAGAAGGATAATATTTTTCACATAGGTAGAAGCTGATCCCCTTTCCCTGCCATGATACTGCAGAACATATTTCTTTATTTGGAAATTATTACAAATATTTCTAAAAGGAAACTATACAAGAAAAAAAAATAAGAAGTTTCCTATCATTTCAATCTTGTTTGAGTATTGAAGATTCCTTTGTTCCATAATATTATGCTTCCTCTAACCTACTCAATGAGTCAGATAAGGAAATGTGATATTTTTCACCACCATGACGAAATTAAACTAAAGCTACAAAGAGCATGAGGGTTGTAGCCTGGAGTTGTAGATGAGTAGTTCAGATCTGGCTTTATATTAAATGCAGAAGTGAACAGTCTTTCGTGGATGAATCACATTCAATTAGCTACTTCCTATGATGAACTGATTAAAAATTAAGTGGCATCAAATAAGCCTGATTTTGCTCTTACATTTAAATAATGCTATAATTACATACTAATCAGATGGTAAATCTTAATTGTACACGTTCCATATGTTTTATATGCCTGTTCTCCCTCTTCACTTTGTCGTCTTTGTATCAGCATGGAGTATATTTTCAGGCTGCTTTTATGTTTGGCCTAATTGAATATCAAAAGCAGTATATGTGAAACTTCCTGAATTCTATTCTTTCGCCAGTGGCAGCTGTGCTATTAGATGACCTTTACCATTCCTGTAGCACAGAATAATAAAGGGAGGGGGGGAGCTGAAGCCCAGCCGTGTTATTGTTAGAGACAGAAATAAATCATATATAATTGCTTTGCTGTGAAGGCCAAATCCTGCCGTCCTTCATGCCTGAGTTAGAAATACAGGATTTGGACCTTTGTTTCCTGTGGTTTCCTGGCCACCTTGGACGTGCCCAGAATCCTCACACTGCTGCTGCAGTGGCTAATTACCATTGCAGGGCTCCATCCCTCCTGCACAGACCAGGAGCTGGCTCTGCTGCAGGGAATGTCCACCTTTAAAAATGAAGCCTTAGATGTTGGATTACATGGTGGGCTTCCACAGAGTGCTTCTGTTTTAGTTCCCTGCTTGTTTGGAGCAAGCCCACACAACTTTGTTGAGGCAATAGGTATTTTGACTTAGCATACACATGGCATTAATTTTATTCACTCCAGAATGTACTGTATGTGTTTTCTGCCTTTTCACCGTAGATCATGACCACAGTCACAAAAAGAACAAACGGAAACACTGGAGAAGGCAGTGGGCAGAGAGCAGCATATTGTCTGACGTGGAGATGTTGAAACACAGCCTGGAAGTGAATTCTTTTTCTGGGGACAGCAACAAGACGGGGACCATTGGTGAAAAGAAGAGCCACAAGCGAACGAAGCGGTTCTTGTCCTACCCACGTTTTGTGGAGGTGATGGTGGTGGCTGACAGCAGGATGGTCGCCTACCATGGAGCCAACCTTCAGCACTATGTCTTAACCCTGATGTCAATAGTGAGTGTTCAACCAGGGCAAGTAGATTCACCCACAAATCGTTTTCTAGTGGTCACAGAGCCCCTCTCTGGTGTGCTCATATTGAACGCCATCAGTTTGCCTTCCCTAGGCATGGAGATAATGCTGGGGTTACATCAAAAATGGTAAAACATGGCTGGAAAATGCTGGTTGGAGTCTCTTTCCCAGATCCATCACGCTTCCTGAGCCTTCTCACACCTCCTTCTTCCAGCTTTCTGAACATCAGATACCATGAGCAATATCACTGGTTGTTTAGTCCACATGCTGTGCTTTTCTTTTTATTTAAGCCCATGTGAAATAACAGCTGAATTAAAAAGGTACTTTGGGCACTGTGCCTTCCAGGGGCCTGAGGCTGGTAGGTTAGGCAGTTGCCTGACTTCCCTTGCTGTTACAAGGAGAAGGAGCCTGCTGTCACCTTGATCCTTAGCATAGTTCTCAAGTTGGCTTTCCAGGCTGAGAACAAGCACCTTAGGAGCTGCAGGTACTAGGCTGCAGTAGTGCAGTTTCCAGACAGGCAGTTCTGTAGATTCGGAGTGACTAACAGGGAGTATCCAACACATTTTTGTCTCTGGAGGGATGTTCATCCTGTCTGAGGGTAGAAGTGCACTGAATGCATGGTCTGAAACTGCCCATGTCAGAATCAGGTGCTTGGAAGAGTGAGTTGCTTTTGACAGTCTTGTTTGGTGGTCTTTGTGTCTCAGAGCAGAATGATCCTTTAATTTGGTGAAATGTGTGCTAAAGCAAAAGGAAATGTTGGGTTTCTCTGATATCAGCAGGTTTTTTTCATTCTCAAATTGTGCTTCTGCCAGGAGGTCTCTCCAAGTAGCATCAGAGCACTGAGCAGGGCAGAAGAGCAGCCCAGGAGAAAAACAGTTGCAAAATGGAAAATATGTGTGTTGTCTTAATTGTTTGTTTCCTTGAATGTTAACAGTAATTCCAAATATTGCTTTTTTTGAAACAGGTGGCTTCTATCTACAAAGACCCAAGCATTGGAAATTTAATTAATATCGTTATTGTGAAATTGGTCGTGATACATAATGAGCAGGTAATGGAAATTATTTTCTTCACCTTCTGCTTGACAATGGCATTTGTAGTGAGCATTGTCATGAATAATTAAAATACCTGCTTTCTGTGTGTTGCTTATCAGGATGGCCCTGCAATATCTTACAATGCCCAGACAACATTAAAAAACTTCTGCCAATGGCAGCAGTCCCAAAACCACCCAGAGGGAAGTCACCTTCGTCATGATACAGCTGTGCTTGTTACCAGGTGTGGTGAATATTCTCATGAAAACTGTTGCCACTTGTGTGTCAGGGGCTGTGAGCATGTTATGTATGGGAAATGTTCAGGTTTTGATATGGGTGAAATGATATTTGCAGTTGTGGGAGCATGTGTCCACCATAACAAGAGATGATTTTGAGAGGTTCAAGGCTGTCTAAGGTCTGCCCATGGGTTTAGCATAAGATGAAAAACACTGACTGGGGTGGGGAGTTAGTTTGGATGATGTTGCAAACCAGCATGAGAAGGTCCATTGAAGGACCAAGAGTTGTTTCTGCTGTTGTTACTGTGCTTGTACCTTAACTCACCGCTGCATTGAGAATTAATGTGTCAGGTCTGTTCTGCTTTCAGACAGGATATTTGTAGAGCGCACGACAAATGCGATACTCTGGGTAAGGAAAACCTTTTCTTTGTCACTTTTTTTGTAGTGACAATGTTAGTTGCCTGTACTGAACTGTGAGTGACATTTCTTTTTCTATCATAAACCTCTGTGTTCTCTCCTAGGTCTGGCAGAGCTGGGCACAGTCTGTGACCCATACAGGAGCTGTTCAATTAGTGAAGATAACGGACTGAGCACTGCTTTCACAATAGCACATGAACTTGGCCATGTGTATGTTCTATGTAAATACATTTACATTTAAATAGCCCAATATTTATGCTAACTAGGGCTTGCCAGCCAGGCTGGGAACTGATACTGCTGAGCTTAATTATTTGAGGAGAGATCAGTATATTTGGCTGGAAGATGCACCACTGAGGTAGATGAAACTGAGGTGCTCTGGAGCCTATCTGAGAGCAGCCAAACCAGCAGGGCCATGTTTTGGGGAGGATAAATGATAGAGAACCACAAGCAGCACCTAAGAAATGACATCTTGACCAAGCTATTGGAACTAGCCAGGGTTTTGGGCAGAGGTCCTTGAGGAGGACCAGGACAAAGAATGCTGGCACATCTGAACTATTTTTTGGGACTGAAGTCTTCTCTGAGAGCAGAGCCTCAGCCTGCCACAGCTTGTCCCACAGATCTGTGTGGTGCTGGTGAAGGCAGTGCAGCAGCTGTGCGTGAAGGAGGAACTTACCCAGGGCATCTGGGAGGTGGTGAGGTGTATAAGTGAGCTTGACTCAGCTCTTGAACTGTTTCATCATGGAAAATCCTCTGCTGCTGGACATCCCCAGAAGAGACGCTGCCATTCACCTCCTCCAGCAGAAGTTTCTTTCAAACAATTTTTGCTTTTTCTCACTACTGAGCAGTCATGAGAAAAATCACCTTAGATCACATAGTCCTTTACCCCTGGCTACAGACTCTGGCAGCTGATTCAGTCCCAAACCATCACACGCCTGCTTTGCAGTGGAGGTCTGTAGGTGTGGGATGGATGAGTAGTTGGGAACAGATCTCCCATTGTTCTAAACTCTTGTTTTTCTTCATGGAGAGCTGGCTGAGACAGTCTATTTTTAACCACAGTAGTATTTGTTTAAATAAGACTTCCTGACAGAAAGTCCCCAAAGTTTTGGTGTTCCCCACACCTAACCTGTGCCCAATTCCTTTGCTAATGCTGCCTCAGAGCTGCTGGGGGGGTTAGTAGTGCTCCTGAGCAGGATATGCCCCTGTGCTCTTTTTTTCACAGAACAGAGTGAAAATATGGTTTGTTGGAGGTAATCTTAATGGAATACAAACTCCCCAGCCTTGGAACACAGGATCACACCAGGTCACTTCCCCTTCCCCACTTCAAACAGCGCAGCGTTTTAAGCCGCTCTGTCTCCATTAGTGAATTTACCACATTCTTCAAGGTGTCATGTGCTGCAAACTTCGTGTTGGTTTCTGCTGATACCAGTGCTTGCTGGCATTTTGTAAACCTGCCACATAAAGTATAGGAGCCAAGTCTATCCCTGGTGCAGCCCTTCTTAGGCAGCAGTGTGGCCCAGGGTATTCAACTGCATTAGAAAGTATTTTGCATCCAACGGGGTATTGCCTGTGTGCATGAGGGTCTGCAGTCAGTGGGCTCATGTCAGTTGTCTCCTTCAGAATTCCCTGAGATTAACTCTTGGATCTGTGGTCAGTTCCAGAATATTTCCCATTTTTATGAAGGAGGGGCCAGACTCCAGCCTGTCTGCAGGATAGCAACTGTCAGCTGAAAAGGAAACTGCAGCTGGGTTTGCATCTCACTCCAGGCTCCCTGGAGAACTTGTCTGGCTAAATATATGCAGCCATGGAGTGGAGAGCTTAGCAGGGTGCTGCACAGATTTTCCCAGATGAGTGCTAGAAACACTGTTCATTAACACTTCTAAATTTATTATGAATATATGTGTATTAATACTTTTATTCTGTACTATCTGTCAGCAGTATATTTAGGGAAAATTCTTGGGTTTGCTTGCATTTAGTTCACACTGTTGCCCTTGCTATGCTAAATACTTGATGTTTGCCTCTTAACTGACTCTACTTTTTGCTGCTCTTTTCCTCTTAGATTTAACATGCCACATGATGACAATCACAAGTGCAAGGAAGATGGAGGTAAAAACCAGCAGCATGTCATGGCACCAACACTGAACTTCTACACCAATCCCTGGATGTGGTCAAAGTGCAGTAGGAAATACATCACTGAATTTCTGGAGTAAGACCTTGCATATGCATGTGTTGGGCTGTTTTCACATGTCCATGTGTCCCATGGAGTTCTTCAGTTAATTTGGAGCCCTAGTGTGCAGCATGGAGGAAATCAGAGGGATTTGTGTGTGCACGCATCCTTTACCTAGAGCAGGAATGCACCCCTGGCATCCAGTCCCTGCCAGTTCAGCCTCATGATAAGCTGGCAAGGACCAGCCTCTCAATGGGGAAGAATAAGTCTTCCCCCATGGATATTGCTTTTAAGGAATGTGTGTTCTCCTCAAACCTGAAGAATGACTTTCCCGAGCTTTGTGGCCCAGATACGGAGCTGTGTTTTAGAAGGCAGATTGAATCTGCCTTTCTGCTCCACAGGTCAAGATAAAGCCCTGGCACTAATCCGTGTGGGAACACCGTTCCAGGAGCCCACGGGTCAGTTTGATGCACAGTCATTCGCCCATTTTGCTGTCGTGCCTTCCCGTGTGTTGTGGTGTGGAACAGAATGAGAGCCATGATGGTGTTCTGGCAGATCCAGGAGCTCAGTCCCTTGGGCAGTTCTGCTAATCAGTGATTTTTTTTTTCTCTGAATTCTTTATAAAAATGTGCCAGTGCTTGCTCAGCAACTAAATGCACACTCAGAAATGCTTTTGCCATGGTAGCTGACTGTGGTGTGGTGGATGGTTACTGTCACAGCACAAGGGTGATGGTGTATGGGTAACACACCCTCCTGTGCTTGAGTTTGAAATAGCTCTTGTAGTGCTTGTTAAGTATGGCAAACATGGTGTGCAACTGCCCTAAGGCTAATTCAGGCAAACACAAGGGGATTCTGATCTCCCACCTCCTGTTTAACACCAGTATTCTGGTTTGTGTTGTAGCACTGGTTATGGGGAGTGTTTGCTTGATGAACCTTCATCAAGAACTTACACATTGCCTCAGCAGCTCCCAGGGCTGATTTATGACGTCAACAAACAATGTGAGTTAATTTTTGGACCCGGATCCCAAGTGTGCCCCTATATGGTAAGTGAAATTTCACACCTTATTTTTCCTGGTTTTGCCAGAGCAAAATAAGGTCTCCTGGGGTTGGATGAATGGCAGACTCACAATCCATCAACTTACTGTCAAGCTTGTGAGTTAATGATAAATCCTGGGGGGAATAATTTCATAAAGGATCATCTGTCTGGCAAGGCATGTGGTGCATGTTTAATGTTTTGATCTCTGCAATCACTCGAGCAGATGCAGTGTCGGCGACTTTGGTGTATCAACGTCGATGGTGCTCACAAGGGATGTCGAACCCAGCACACACCTTGGGCTGATGGGACAGAATGTGAGCCTGGAAAGGTCTGTAACACCTGGTGGTTTGTGCCTCGTGGCTCTATTTCCTTGGGCTGAGGATGAGCATATCAGTCAGTCATATCCTTCCCTAATGGCAGTTGTGTGGGGCACAGCTCTGACTGCAGTGCTGGAAGCCCAAAGCAGCTCAATGTGTTTTCAGCCTGGTGGTGCCTGGGACATCTCCAGCCCAGATACATGAATAAAGTCAACTGCTTGGTGTAACATTGCTTAAAGCAGGTATTCCTGGAGTGCTTATCTTCTTGAATTAATGCCCTTGAGTGAACTTTTGAGCAAAACTTTTGCAAAGCTTCCCTAAGCTTTTGTTAGAAATTGCCTGTGTGATGTGAGCAATTAGCAATTCTGTGTAACATAAACTTGTCAGCTGGCTTTTCATCTTGACAGCTTCAGAGTAAAATATAGAATTGGTTGACATTTTATGTATGGAACATTTTTGGCAGTAATTCATAGAAACTTCCCGTTTCCATGTGCAATGTTAATTTCCAGCTAGCATTGTGGTTTCTAGGATAAGTGTTTAATTTTTAGTTATTCATATCTGTAGAAAAATAGTTGAGAGCATTTTTCTTTTATTGAGATACTGAAGCTTTTGAATAAAAATGCTAACTGCTTCTTACTATTTGTGTCTGAACAAAAGTATTCTCCATCTGTGTCTAGTAAAAATAGTGTGATGTTATTCTACATGGTATAGCTTAAAATTTTGCTTTCCTGGCTCTCAAGATCAACATTAATAATAATAATATTTTCTTTAGAAAGAGTCAAAGTTTTAAATTAGTCTCTCAAAGGTACTTTAATGAAAATTCTGGATGCTATTTTAAATATAGCTTTCCATACAGGCTGTGGAACTCTTTGGAAATTTATCTTTTGATGTATGTGTCTGAAAACTTGATTGTTCAATGACACTTGACTGACTTCCTTCAGGACAATGAGCATCATGTATCAATTTGCCTTCCTTTCTTAGGGAAAGGTGTGATTGCACATTTGTTTTTATGGTTGAGAAAGGGCATTAGAGATATAATTGGAATGTCCAATGTTTTTCTGTTAAATCCCCATTTTGAGTGTAGGTATCTGCAGAGTCCCTGTGACTTGAGACCTTGTGCCCTCAACTTCTCTGTTGGTGAGCTTGGAATCTGCTCACTGCTGAAAGATCAGCAATAACTTTGAAATTTTCTTGAAATTCTAAAAATCTGGGCTGCAGCAAACCTGCACTCACCCTTGGATATGACCAGAGTGATGTACAAACAGCAGCAGCTGAGCAGATCAGCCTCCCCTCAGAGCCACCCTGTGTCATGCAGTGGCCAGCTGCATGGCTCTTAATAAAGACTGTGTGAGCAAATATATGTCAGGCCACAAATTTAGAAAATCTGACAAGTTTAGACCAACTAGATAAGTGTGATCTGAATGTCTCAGCTGGGAGCAGATGGGCTCTTAAGAAAAGTTAATGCAGCCCACTTGTGTTCAGGTATTTAAATGTGTTCTCACAAAAGGGCTTTATGGAGTAATTTTGCTGTATGTGTGTTCATCTGATTCAAGCTTAAAGTTTGGATCAACATAAACTCTGTCCTGCTTGGTATTTGCTTGGGCTTGTGAACTGCTGAGGTGCAAGTCTGACGTGCTTTTCCTTGGAATAAATCGCTATTTTGGTACTCTGCTGTGGCCAGGAGCCCTATCAAACTGCTGCTTGCTGACTAATGCCTCAAGTCTGCATGTTTAAAGCCCATGCTGTATGGGTTGGCAGATGGAGAAAATACCATACCATTTTTTATGGAGATATTTTTGGAAATAAGAGAGCCTGAATAGCTAAAAAAAAGATCTAGCTAAAATTACTGGGATGTAGATTTAACTGGGCTCTAAATTTACTCTTAAATCAAGGGCATTAAAAAACATGGGAGTATTAACTTACACATATTTTGCATGTGAGGACACTGAATCTGATACTGCTAAATCAAGCCATAAGCCCAGCCCAGAGTCTGGCTTTGCTGGGTGATGGTTTTACCAGGTTCCACAGAACCAGCTCATTGTTGGGTGGAGATAAATCTCTGAAGGAAGATGAAGGGGGTTGTAAATTTGGGCCACTCTCTGTTGTGCTTTTCAGGGCTGTTTAAAGAATAGTAAGATGAGCAGTAATGATTTGTGTCTGCTGCCCTGTGGCAGCAGGTCGTGTGTCTGTTATGCATGCATGGAGCTGCACAGCCCCTTCTGCCCCCTGCTACTCCATTCAGCCAGCCCAAGGATGGCAGCTGGATTTGGGCAATTATCTGGAGCTCTGGTGGCAAGACAAAGGAAAGGAAAGTCTGCTGTAATGTCTTCCATCCCTGCCAGGGCTCTCCAGCTCCACTGTGTGTCTAAGATATTTTGAATTTGCTCCAGACAATCTGCCTTTTATTCTCTTCATTCTGTGAGCTGTAAGCTTATAGGAAAGAGAACCCTGGCAGACTTTTTAGTCTTTCTGCTATATCTCAACATAGAAATTATTTTTAAAATATGAAAGGCATAAAGGTTGCACAGCCAGACTATTCACAGTGTGGTTCCAAGAAGCACTATTGTGTTTTCATAAGATAATCTTGCTGTTTATTTAAAACAGCTGCTCTTTTCCCCTGCTTTGCTTTACCATCAACTCCAACCCCCAAATTTTTAATAAAATCAATGGATGTAGATGACTTCCTGGTTAATACTCAACCATGAGATGGGAGACATATAGGTCATGTCACGGTCTGTGAGCTCTGTTCATTCACTAGTTAGCTATTCAGTCATCTTCCCTGGGTCAGTGGTGCCAGGCATGACTCTGGTTAGATATTTAGCTGTGAGCATCAACATTGCTGCAAGAAGTTCTCCACTGGGACAGTGCTGTTTGATTGGTGTCATGTATTTCTGTTGTTTAATGATAGCTGTCAGACCTCTTTGGACCTGTATAGGGACCCCAACATTCAGGTTTTCAACCTCTAAATGCCAGGAAGAGTTGTGCATTGTAATTTGTCCTGCAGCAGAGACAGGCATTTCAGCTGATTTTATTGCTGTTCTTTACTGTAGCAGATGGATTTTAGTCAGTTTTGTCTGGGGAGTCAGATCTTCAGATGAAAGCAAACCTGGGGCATTTTGCAGCCAAGAGACCATGCCTGTCTCTGAAAAAACATCACATGCAGGACTCAAATTATGAGTTCTGCTGTCCTGCAAATCATGTCTATGGGCAAATGCACCTGAGATCATCTTTCTTCATCAGCAAAGCTATGTAAAAGTCAGCCTTCATGGGCAAAAGGTGTCCCACGTGCTGCAGAGCTGGTGTCCTGTGGGATGCACAGCCCCATGACAGCTTGATCCTGCTGTTTTCCTAGATAGCTTTATCCAGGGTGGTTCAGAAGGGTGTCTAAAAAAGCAGGATGAGCTTGTGGTCTATCTTGACATACCCTTGTTGTGCTATTAGTGGAAGAAAAACACAGTGCATCAACAAATTTGACCCTGTTGCCATAAAGATCATCAGATCTGAACAGTACCTGGTGCAGAGAAACACTGCAAGAGAATATTTTAGTGATGCTCCCTACCTGCATTCTATAGTCTGTAGCCTCTTCTAATCTGTGAGCAATCAGCAATGTTTGGGCTTCCCATAATTACAAAGATTTAGGCATCTGCATGTCTCTGGGTTTAAAGCAACTGTAGCAAGCACTGTTCACTGAGAGGGGACATTTTTCCATCTATTCTGGTGAGGCCAGAAGGTGACTCTTTCACTTCTGCAGAAGTCTGTGTAGTCCATGGATACAATTTATACCATGAAAATAGGGATAGGGGCTTGCCAAGGTAACTTAATCCAGTTTTCCAAACAAAAGAAAACGAGTCATAGCTGGAAAACAGAAGTGTAGACGAAGTCTTGGCAAGTCCCATGTTATGTCTGAGTGTAAAAAAAAAACGACTTGGGCTTGAGGAATTAATTTTTCTCTTTTATTTGCCTTTTGGATTTGGAAGTTTTCTGCTTTGGGTAGCTGTGGGGAGGTTTGAGTTTTCCCTGGTGTTTCTCCTCATTGCCCGTCTCCTCCCCTGACAGGGCTCCCTGTGCAGAGTTTCTGCAGCTCTGCAGGAAATCAGACAGCGCAGCTTTTTGAAAAGCCAGTGCTGCGAGCTTGCTGTGCTGCTTAGCACCAATAAACAGGGAATATTTAGTGGTTGCTGTTGTCTTTAGTCTTCATCCCATAAATCATTCCATGGACTCAGCACCTTGCCTTCACTTTGCCATTTAAGGGTATGGAGAAAGAGAAATATGGGGGTGACAGACAAAAGTAAAAGCAGTTCAGTTTTATTTGATTACAAAATCATTGTGTGTGGCTAAGAAATAAGTAAGGCTGAGTCTCGTTGCCCGGGCTGGTCACTGTGGGTCGCTCACAATGCAAAGCAGCACAATCCCACCTTTGCCCTGTGTCTCCTTCACGTGCAGCACTGCAGGTTTGGGATGTGTGTGCCCAGGGAGCGGGAGGCGCCGGTGACAGACGGAGCCTGGGGCACCTGGAGCCCTTTCGGGACCTGCTCGAGGACCTGCGGCGGCGGCATAAAGACGGCGATCCGGGAGTGCAACAGGCCCGAGTGAGTGCACAGGAGGAGGTGGGGAAACGCACTTTGAGCTGCCCAAATGGGCTGGAATCAACTTGGGCTGCCCTCAGTCCTTGTGAGTGCCAAGGACAGGTGGCTTTACCCGGCATGGGTGAGGCAGGATCTGGTCATAGGTGCATGGGTGAAGTGCTCTAAAAAGGGATCCATCCATTCAACAATGAGGGATAAAAAGCTGATACCTCCATGTGTTAATTACCTTCTGTTTTCCTGTGGAGGCACAGCTGGGGTCCCACTTCCAGAGGTGTTTTTCTTTCTCCAAAACTGTCAGAAAGGAAGGAGCCTTCCTTTTTCACCATTTTATCCCTGCTTTGGTTGCTTTTGCAGCTGTTCCTAGAGGCCTTTATAATAAGGTTTTCTACCGTTTTATTCCTGCTTTGTCTGGTTTTGCAGCTGATCCTTTATACAGTTACATTTCAGCTGGTGCAGACTAGCCAAACCTCAGTAGAAATCTGTGCCCCATTAAAAAGTGGTACTCGAGAATGTTTGCTATCAGCCTGGAATGCAAAGTCCTGCACCATTTGAAATGGCAGGGAATTTTGCTGTGGGCTTCAAGGAGACAAATATGTAGCTGGTGCAATAGTAACAGCTTGAGCAACTGGTATGAAAACAGCCTGTTTACGTAAATTGTGAATTGTGCTGGTTTCTGTTTAAATGCCTTCTTGCAGAAGGGAGGCTCTCTGGGCTTTTATTTGGGACTGAGTTACAGGGAGGAGAGGGTCTGTGGGGCTGGTTGCACTGAGGAGTCTTAAAAAGATTCCTATTTCTCATTACTGGTGTTGGATGGTTTATTGCCAAGAAAATAGCCACTAGAGAGGTGCCAGTGATAATTTCATCACTGTTAATGGGAGAAGGGAGAGCTTATGCCCATGACACTCGTGCTGTGGTAACAGGAGAGGCTGCTCAGCACAGCTGGGCAAGTGTCAAAAGTTGAGGCTGAGAGAGTAGGACACCAGTACATTAATTAAAACAATGCTAAGAAAAACACAAGTGCAGAGAGCTCTCCTCTGGCTGTGCTGAGTCAGCACGCTCCATATGATCTTCTGTAGCCATGGAAAGACAAAAACAAAGCATCTTTGCAGCTCTGCTGCTGAAACTTTGGATGCTGTCAGTGAGATGTATTCCTGTCTTCTGAGATGCATCTATTCAGACTGATAGCTTTTTGTGATAGAAAATCTCCTTTTATCCTAAAGGCTAGCCAAGGGATTTGAAATTCCATCTTCCCTGATTGCTTGTGGTTTGTACCCTGGTGCTTCAGTAGGTGTATTGCTGTGGCTGGGATTTGCAAAAGCACCTAAACACACTCAGCACCAAACTGCCTGAGAAATCCTTGTGATTGATAGTGGTATTTTCCTTTCCTGAGCCTTGTGCTGGCACTGGCCTTTCTTCTCCAGCCCCTCACAAGGTCTCTGGGAGGAGTAGCCTGTCCTGGCACCATCCACAGAGCTTCCCACTGATTGTTGTTGGTTTGTGCCTGTAATTTGACACCACAATGTGAGCTCCCACCACCTGGGTTCCCATTATCATGGGACTGCTAAAATGATGCAAATGGATGAGACCCCACTGGATACTCTATTGCCTTTTTCCCTTCTCAGAGTACTTGAAAAGGAGACAGTTTCTCCTCTGTTGTAGAAGGCAGCAAACCTAACCCAGATACCTCGAGTAAGGTCTGAAATAATTCTCAATAAATCTTTTGTATTCAAAGTTGGTTTAGCTTTTTAAAGTTTTTTTCTGTGCATGAGAATCTGGGGTGGGATCTTGCATCCGGTAAAAAATTGTGTTAAATCTGGCATTGAAAATTACATCCATTCCCTCCACGCTGCAGAAAGTAAAGCTGCAGCTCCTGCCTCTCTACAATTTGTAGAGTGCTCTGACACCTACATGATGAGTGTCCTGCAGGGATGCAGGGAGAGCTGTAGGCCTCTGGAATGGCAGCAGACTGTTTTGACATACCCTGAAGGAATGTGTTTGCTAACCAGACCAGACCCTTCCCACTGAGATTGCCCACATGGGAATTTGAGCCTGGCTGGTGGACAAAGCCCATGGCTGTGGTGCATCATCAGAGGGGCTGTGGTGCAAGCCATGGTTTTCAAATAAAGATATATTGCAGAATTACGGGAAAGGGCATATTTGATAACATGTCAATACCAGAAGCCCTGTTTTCAGGAATGGTTTTTTGGATGGGGGAATGTTATCTCTGGATGTGAGTCTGATCACATTTGCATTTTAGTCCATCACAGAGGTATCCACCTGTGCTTGACTGTCTGAGCCTGACATGTAAACAAATGTGTAGATAACTGTGCTAGCCACCAACCAATTCCCAGTCCTAGGGCTTTCTGGAATGTGAGGAAGGATATCTCAAACTGATCTGTGCACACTGGAGCTTCTCAGATTTTTCTGCAGTCACACATGAGCACATCCTCAAAATGCTCAAGGTGATGGATTGAGCATCATGTATTTCACACCTGTTGGGGTGGGAATGGGGATGAGACCCCATCATTCCCTGGGCCTGAGAGTTTCTGGGCTGCTGGAAGGAGTGCAGTGGGTCTGGGGTGTGTGCAGGAGCCTGGGGGAATGGTACTGGATTGAAAGTGGGTCCATGCCAGCTGTTAATTGGTCAAATAGGTGACTCCAAGGGAAGGGAAATGGAAGGAAAAAAGGTTTCTCTGCATGTATTACTTTCCCTTCTGACTCTATGGTACAGTGTTGATGATCCGTAAAAATATTACACAGAATGAAGTATGCTGTGTTGCAGTGTGATGTTATATTCCAATAATGCTGTATTTCTTCATGACACTGAAAATGGATGTTATATGAGGGTGGCTTCTTTTTCAGGGTCAGCTCTTTCTGTCCCTCAGATTCTGTGAGAAGCAGTGCTGGTTAAAAACACTCTGAAACTGTCAGGGCAGTTTGGAGCTGTTTTTGAGTGTCCGAAGTGTGAGTGTGCTTCGGCCCCCAGCATTGTCTGCAAGGAGATTTCCTGCCAGGGTTACAAAGCTGACAGTTTGCAACAAGGTGGCAAGCATTAGCATCCTTCAGTTTGTGGTGTGTCCTGTGTCGATGTTATCTCAGTCTCAGGGGTCATGTCTAGTGAAGAAAAAACTAAATAGTAGCTTGGGATTTTTGGATTTTATCAGACATACTTTAAAAAAAGAAAAAGCTCCTACATGTTCATGTTCCCCTTAACTAAATAGTTGAGAGTTTCATTTTAGTTAAATTGATTTATATTGGAAGCAATGTGGTTGCCATAAAAGTGTTGTAATTGCAATTTTTTTTTAAAAAGAAATGCCCTCTTAAAGGTTTGTATAACTCAAACTGCAGCAATCCTGCAGAGGTACAAATGCTTTTGAAGTGAAAATGATGAACCCTGTTAATTCCCCCATGAATGACTTAGATTCATCCAGGTCTGGAGTGCGCTGCTGCCACGATAAAGAAGTTTCCCAGTATGCTGTGTGGTTGAGATGTCCCTTTGTAGCTAGAGGTGGCTCATGTGCCTGCATTGGAATAGTCCATGGGATGGGCTCTGGTGTTGGGAAACCCCCAGCAATTGCCATTGTGCCTGCAAGGCAAGGAGGAGTTTGGGCTGTGTCTGCTGGAGCTGCTGTGCTGGGGTAGCCCTGGAGCTGTCCCAGGTGTAATCAGGTAAGTTCTTTGAAGTTGTTTGTCACAAGGTGGACAACAGATTAAATCAGTAAAAACCAGCTTTAGACTTACTCCACTAGGAACTGTAAAGGTGTAAAATCAGTCTGTAATCTGGAATCTGCAATGGCCACTGTGCAGTTGCTTGGGCTTTTTGTCACTGGTACTTGCTTAATTGATAACACCAGAAACCTTTGTGAATGACATGCATTTCACTTCCAGATGGCATATGAGAACTGCCCTCAGAGCAGGTAGAGCTGGTGTTGTGAGCTATTGCTCAGGGCTGTGCCTGAGGACAGATCATACCCTGTGGTATTTAGGGTAGGACTAGAGGGGTCTGCACCAGAACAGTGAGAATCTCAGTGACTGGAGGATGCTGGCAGGAAAAATCCCACATGTGTAACTGGTGGTGCCCAGCATCTCACCTGCAGCTGCTCAAGAACTGCTTCTGCCAAACCTGTGAGCATCCCTAGTGTGGTGGTGAGGGGTGGTGGGAAGTCTGCCTGCCTTTCCTGGTTTTGCAGGCAATCTTTTGGCAAGGGTAAGTGTTCTGTGCTTCTGTCTCTCATTTGTTTCACAGGAACTTTGCTACTTGAGTCATAAAGAGATCTCAAACGAAAGAGTGAAGAATTGTTACTTGTGGGATAAAAGGCACTGCTGGGCTTCCTGAGGTGCAGAGATGCTCAAAAATTCTGTTCAGCTGCAGGAATTTGTTGACTCACTGTGTGTAGAGATCATTGTGCAGGTGCAGGGGAATGCTGTCTCTTGTTAAGAGGTGCTGGCTGCACGCAACTTGGAGATCTCATGGTGAGCACCTCTGTTCTGAGGACAGGGGTGGCTCCCATTTATCACTCATTCATCTGCATCTTGAAGAGTTCTCCAAGTGTGCAAACTTTGTGTGTGTTCCTTCCCAACTGAGCTCCAAGGGAAGGAGCATTCTGCCAGCATCCCTGGAGCACTGATGGGCGCCTGGTTCCCAGGCAAGGCAGAGCTGATCCTGAAGAACAGCCCTGGAAGGCAGGATTTGTGGGTGAATGGTTGTTGGAGCCCAGCAAGTCACTCTTCTGATTGTACTTCTTGCTGCTGCAGGCATTCCTTTTTCAGGGGGTAGGTAGAAGATGTAGGTTTGGTGGTTATTTTGATGTGCAGCTCATTCTTGCACCACTGCTGGCAGCAGATGGAATAGGAGAGGCTCTTTCAGTCCCCAGAGTGATGTTCTTTGGCAAAGGCTTCATCTACATATGAGAAAAATAGTTTTATGTCTACAGCTCTGAATCTGTGAGTCAGGAAATTTAAAATGAAAGCTTCTAGGCTTTACCACTGGGTTTTATGTGGCTTGGATGGGATTTCTCTTCCCAGTTTATACCAGTGTCATCCTGCTATAAAATGGGGGTAAGTTATTTATTGGCTGTCTTTGATGCTTTCTGGAATATATGGAGGTAAAGTTGTTTCAAAGTGCTCAGCATTACCATTTTTAACATTTGGGGCTAGAAATCCTGAAGGACTAAGTGCTGTCTGACCTTTCAGCCTCTGCAGGGAAGGAAGCCTTTTCTCCTGTAATGTTTAGTTATTTGCAACCCACTAGATCAAAGGCAAATTGTCAGCCACAAAATCCATACGACTGATGGGGTTGTAAGGAAACATGGGCCTGAGTGGGATCCCTCAATGTGAAAATAAATCCTCAGCTGGGGAAGATGATGTTGTGCTTCCTTTCTGGTTTCTCTCACGACCATGGCATCCATCAGAAAGCAAATATTCTCTTTTTCATCCCTTTTTATTGCATATGTGGGATTTTTTTGTAAGACACCAGCATAACATTTCCTACTTGTCAACCTGGGATATTAATTAAAGGTATGCAGAAAGACAGAGCCCACAAAGTGCTGCTGCAAATCCTGACTGTACCGACCCGGTTGCAGAATTGCAGTTCCACCTCATTTCCAGCCCGGTGTTGTCTCTGCAGACCCAAAAACGGTGGGAAATACTGCGTGGGCCGTCGCATGAAGTTTAAATCCTGCAACACAGAGCCGTGCTCGAAGCTGAAGAAGGATTTCCGAGATGAGCAGTGCGCTGACTTTGATGGGAAGCACTTCAACATCAACGGGCTGCCCACGAACGTGCGCTGGGTTCCCAAGTACAGCGGCAGTAAGTGGCTGGGGGGATGCAGGTCCTGCCTCCTGGATTGCTGCCTGGGGTGAGGGTGTTCAGATAACGTGCTCCTGGTGTCCCTCCTCCCCCCGCAGTCCTGATGAAGGATCGGTGCAAGCTCTTCTGCCGGGTGGCAGGGAACACGGCCTACTACCAGCTGCGGGACCGCGTCATCGACGGGACGCCCTGCGGCCCCGACACCAACGACATCTGCGTGCAGGGCCTCTGCCGGGTAATCATTGTCCCTTCCTCACCAAAGGGGGATGGCAGTTTGGTAGGGCAGGCTGGTGCTTGTGCACTGTGCTCCAGGCAGGTGGTGGCATGTCCTCTTCACTCAGAGGATGCCTATTACCAGCTGCAGGCTCTGTAAGCCCCAAATGGTCAGAAGCTTGTGCCAGCCTCCAGATTTGCCCAAGAGCCACACATGGAATCATAGGATTATTTAGGTGGAGACCTTTGAGATCAAGTCCGACCATTAACGCAGCAGTGCCAAGTTCACCACTAAACCATGTCCCCAAGTGCCATATCTACATATCTTCTAATACTAACAGGGAGGGTGACTCCCACCATTGCCCTGAGCAGCCTGTTCCAGTGTTTGACAACCTTTTTGGTGAAGAATTATTTCCTAGTATCAAATCTAAGCCTCCTCTGTTGTACATGAGGCTGTTTTCTCTTGTTCTGTTGGTCGTTACCTGTGAAAAGAGCCTGACCCTCACCTGGCTACAACTTCCTTTCAGGTAGTTGTAGAGTATGAGAAAGTCTCTCCTGAGCCTCTTTTTCTCCAGGCTGAGCTCCTCAGCCACTCCTCATCTTAGTCTAGACCATTCACCAGGGGACACACTTAAGTGGAACATGTTTGCATGTCTGCCCTGGGTTACTGAGGGCTGTGGAATCTCAGCCTAAATCCCAGTGTTGCTTCCTTCTGTGTTTTGCCCCAGTTCCTCCTGATCAGGCCCCAGAGCCCTACATTTCCATTCACAATTGTTCTTCACACTTTTCTCTACAGGAACAATTGATGCAAGAATTTTTTTCTAGTGAAAGCATTACCTGGTGCAAATAGTTGTTCTGATTCTTGCTTTGTAAAAAAGCCTTTTGTTGTAAAACCTTGTAGGATGGCTGCACTGTAAATCAGTGGAAAAATGTGGGGAAGCAAACCAGTTTATCTCACAGCAGCCTTTTGCATACACAGCTTTTGTGTGCCTTAATTAGGAGATTTGTCAATACTGTTCTAGTCTGTATTTGCTCAATATGTTTTTTTCAATTTTTCTCTTAAAGCAAGCTGGATGTGATCATGTGCTGAATTCAAAAGCAAGAAGAGATAAATGTGGTGTTTGTGGTGGGGATAATTCTTCATGCAAAACTGTTGCAGGCACATTTAACACGGTGCATTATGGTAAGAATCTGTTGCTAGAAACTTTATGGTGAAAAAATGTGGGTCTATAAAAGCCATTACGACACTTAATCTGCAAAAACACCGATGTAAAACACAAAATCCTTCTAGCTATACTATATTCCTTTTTATAACTATTTATGCTATCCCTAAATGAAAAGTATCAGCTTGTGTAATGTGAAGCAACTTAGCTCATTTCCCTTCCCCTGCAGAAAACAAATCAAGTGCCTGTGTAATAGCCTTGACTTTCTGTTCCATCTTTCCTAGGTTATAACGTTGTGGTTCGCATCCCAGCTGGTGCCACTAATATTGATGTGCGTCAGCACAGTTACTCAGGGAAACCAGAGGATGACAACTACCTGGGTGAGTTGTGTTCCTTATGTCACTCCAGAAATCTGCTTTGTTGTCTGGTTGTGGTGATGTATCTACTGGCAGCTCTCTGCTAGGGAGGTTGAAGAATTAATTTGAGGGAGATGTTTTCTTGGTGAGAGTTTTTCTGTGTTTGACAAACATTCAGCCTTATCATCTTCTTTTTTTTTTTTTTTTTTTTTTTTTTGTTCATGCCATCCTAGTTGCAAGGTCTGGGAGGTTCTCCAGTTATAAGAAATATTCCCTTAGGGTGTGTCTGGGGCTGTGAAGGACTGTTGAGCCTGGGTGGTAGCTGAGGGACAAAGCTGGGAACCAAACAGCATTCTGAGCTCTGCTGGAGTCTCCTCACTGCAACTTTATCTCTGCTGTCACCATGCTTTGGCTGGTGCCATGTCCTGAAAGATGTTTGTAAACACATGCAAAGAGAAATTATTTTCTATTCTTCTGAGAATAATAATTCTGATTTCACATAGTGAGGCCTTCTTGTCCCTGCCTGATAGTGACATGTAACTGTAAAGAAATACTCTGCACCAAAGATATTGGTTTGATTTAAACCTCACAGTAACTTGGCCTTTGGCTGTTGGAATTTCATAATCACTGTTCTCTCTAATCTGTGGCTGTGTCTTTAGAGGCAGATGAAAATGCTTGTGGTGCTGTGTTAGACCACTCTGCTACATGCACACATATGCTGCTAGCATGGCCATGAGTGTCTTTTCCACCATGATCACTCACCCCACAGATAGTTCTGTTTGGCTTCAATAGCAGAGATGATACATGATGAACATCATGATTGATGTTACACTTCCCAGTTGAAGGCTGATTTTGCCATTAAGTCCTGTCAGTGTCTGGTTCTCCTCTTTTGCACACCCTATGCCTTGCACCACCAGCTGTGTTCCAGTAGCACAGGGTCCTGTACTTACATCTTTGAACAGGGCACTTCATCTTGTTCTATCTCACCAAATTCCTGTAACTAGGTGTGTTAATAAGGGGAGTTGGCTGGTGGCCCCTAGCCCATCAAAGGTATAGGGAGTAATTTGAGAAACAAGTGCCAGAGACTACCATGCACCAAAGGGAGGCAACGACAGCCTTGCTGTTTCTCTGAAATGCCATCCATGTGGCTGGAGCCTTCAGTGAGGCAAAAAGTTGAGATGGTGCAGCATAAATGCACATCAGCACCAAAAAAAATGTTACTGAGGTCTCAGAGTTTTCTGTCTTGGAGGAGGGCGCCAAATTTTATTTTTCCTCTTTCCTGGGAAAAACAATCCTCCCTATGTTATGCCTTTTCAAACTGGTTCACCCCAGAAGGAGCCCCAAACTTCTCAGCTCTTCTTGGAGGGCCTTTAATCTTCTTGAGAAACAATGAAGTCAAATCTTCTTTAATGTTGCTTTAATATTGCTGGGAAAGCATCTCTTCACATTAGGCCTGACTGGAAGTAAATGAGAAGTGTGCATGTGTCCACTTACTTTGCAGCTCACTGAGTGTGAAATCTTGGGCCCTCAGTTACTGTGAACCTTGTAGTTGCTTAACTATTTAGGAGGAATTTGATGTTGTCATCAAGTCCAAGATGTACCTACTGTTATAGGAGATATAATAAAAGAGAAGTAATCCCTTAATGAGTTTTACTACTGCCTAATAACATTAAAACCTCCAAAGTGTGAAACTTGGTTAAGAGTAGCCTCTGCTTTGTGAGGTTTTCTCCATATGTGTCTTTTTGGTACTAAGCAGTGTTTTGCTTCATTATCTCTCCTCATTCGATGGAAAAACTTTCCCTTTGGTGTTTTGGTGTTTAGATTTTTCAGTACAGGGGCTTTTTAGTAACATAGCTGTGATGGGTGAAATGGTGGGGAAGCTAACTTAGGAAATTAGCTACATAATCGCATTAGTGTGAAGTTGTGCAGCAGACTGCTGTTTTCAGGAAACTGTTCCTTTTATAAAGCATTTAGGCTTTAAGCCTCCAGTGCTCTCACATACCTTAAGATTTGGAATAATAAAAAGTATGGGGGGAGGAGGGAGAGGGCAACCAAGGGGGAAATACTGACCAAACTCTTTGTAATTATATACTAGAAATTATGTTTAGGTAATTAGGGTGCATACATTTACCCTAAGAACACACCTGGAAACACCAGGGAAGACACCCTATCCACACAGCTCATGAAAAGTTTTGGGCAGGATTATTTCTGTGGTATATGTGGGGAAACAGCCTATGTGTGCTCCTTGCAGCAGCCAGCCCAGAATGCCTTTTGGATACCTCTGTTTTGGGTTATGGATGAACTGTTTAGCAACAACTTCAGGAATTCAGCCTTCATTTTTAGGAGGCTTTCCAGTGGGAAAAGGAGAGGGCAGAATGTCTGCAAGAGCTCTGCTGCTCACTTTACATCCTTTCTGTTTGAGAATGCCAGTGGGCTTCCTCCCCCCAGAGAAGGGAGCACTGGGAGCACATGACCCACGTTGTTATGTATGTATGAGTTAATTCTGCCTCTTTAGTTATTGTTTTTTGCACCTATGCAGCGTTATCTAACAGTCAAGGAGACTTTATATTAAATGGAGACTTTGTCGTCAGTATGTTTAAAAGGGAAATCAAAGTTGGGAATGCTGTGATCGAATACAGTGGCTCCGATAATACTGTTGAAAGGATTAATTCTACAGATCGGATTGAGCAAGAAATAACACTTCAGGTGAAGTATATGTTGTGTGTATGGACAAGTCTGCCCAGCATTGTTGGACTGAAAACAGTGGGCAGTGATATCTGTTGATTTACTCTGCTTCATTTTTCTTCCTCTCAGGTTTTATCAGTGGGCAATTTGTACAATCCTGATGTTCGTTACACATTCAATATCCCTATTGAGGACAAACCTCAGCAGTTTTACTGGAATGAGCATGGCCCTTGGCAGCCCTGCAGTAAGCTCTGCCAAGGTGGGTGCTTGGGAAGGGTAGTTTTGTCCTGGATTCATTTGGGGTCTGGGCAGTACATCAAACAGATCCCTCTCTGTCAAGAGATTCTCACCCTGTGAGTATTGTTGTTTCCCTGGTCTGCAGGGAGGATAACATCCTATAAGGTGCTTCTGGGTTTCAGAGCAGGGCACCTTACACCCCCTCCCAGCCAGGTGAGCCTCACAACCTGGTTTGCAGGTGAGGAAGCTGAAGCACAGAAAATGAGGCGTTTCCTAAAGGTGGCCACCCTGCTAAATACTCAGAGCCCATCCTTGTGGGGGTACCGAGCCCTCTGCCTGTGTCCACCCCATCTACAATAAACCCTTTCTGCCTCGCTTAGTCTTAAACCCCCTCCCTGTTTCTGACAGAGGTAGAAAAGCACACCTAAGCATATCTTAAATATTACTATAAAAGGTGTAGGAGAAATAGCTGAATTGATCACTTTGCTGCTTGACTCAAACCAAGTGCTGGTTTTCTTCGCAGGAGAACGCAAAAGGAAGCCTGTGTGTAAGAGAGAGTCAGATCAGCTCACGGTGTCAGACCAGCGATGCGATCGACTTCCCCAGCCTGAGCCCAGCACTGAGCCTTGTAACACAGAGTGTGAATTAAGGTGCACTGTGCTCAGCCATGTATATAAATAACATTGTGTACTTATTATTTACTCCTCTTTCCTTTCGCTTCTCACCCTAATTCCCTTTCTCACCAGCATTAGATTTTGAAAAAGAAAAGGATTGATAGTTGCCTCTTTGTCAACCAAGAGAGATTGTCATCCACCAGTGGTGTTTTGAAAAGCACTTTTCAATGTTTTTACATTTCTCTTGCTGGATTCAATTAGAGCTAACTATAACAAAAATTCTCTAATGTTGAAAAATCTCCCTGTGCAATACAAGGCCTGAAATTTGCATCTGCCTGGATCAGAAATGCTCAGCGCCATTCTACATACAGCCTGCAGAGAGGGGAAAACATACACTTAAAGCAAAAATGTAGCTAAGACTTGGATTTATCACTGTTTATTTAAAGCAAAGAATAGGCTTAAGTGTAGAATGGGTTTGGGGCTGTCCCCAGACAATTCTTGGCAAGCTGGAATTGATGGAGCACAGTCTAAATCATCACAACCCATTTTCCTTTAAAAAGCAATCTGTTTTCCTTCCTGGGGCTTAAATGTGGTGGCATTAAGCCTCTGCTGGTGAAGCAATTCAGAAGGCTGAGTTTCCCGAGGGGTTTCTGCAGCCCTGTTAAACCGGGGCTGTGCAGGGGCTGTGCGGGGCCGGGTTGTCGCGGTAACAGCTGTTGCCATTGCAACAGGTTGGAAACTTGAGAAGGGCAAAACAGGAGTCTGAAAAGCATGCAGGGATGTGAGGCTCCCACCAGTCAGGAGCTATTGATTCCAAATCCCCTTGATCTTATTCTTCTCTGGGCTGTGATAGAGTTTGCTCTCTTGGCTTGGGAGCGGGGCTCTGTGCTCCCTGTACAGGCACAGGCAGCAGCCCGAGGGTCTCCAGGACCCCTGGAGGATGTCACTGCCTCCTCCCCCAGAAGCCACCCCTGCCAGGTGTGAGGGGCAATGGGCTCCTGTTGGCTTCAGGATCTCCAGCACCTCCCTGGATCAGGTCTCATGTCCAGCATCTCTTTCCAGAGCTGGACTGATGTGAAGAAGGGATGTATCCCCAGGTGGGTGCTTGGGGGCCTCCAGCACCATCCTTGTGGTCCATCTCACAGAGGAGGCAGCAGGGTGGAAATCTGTCAAGAAAGAACACCTCTAATCCCTGCTGACACAGCTAGGGCTTGAGTATCTTGTAGCAAGTCATTTGCTTGTCCTTTGAAGAGCTGAAACTGCTTTGTGGGCGTCCTGTATTGTGGAACACCTCTCCAGCCTGTGCAGATAATTTTCTGATGCTGTATTTTCCAGTTTTTAGATGCTGAGGTGGAACATAGGGTGGAAAGCTTTCAGAAGCTTTCAGGGCACTGTTCCTTGCTTGGCCATGAACTCTCCTTGCCACCTTGACTGGTCCCACAGGATTCCAGTGTAGCTTTGCTGCCTTTTTTTCCCTTAAAAAAAGACCTTTCAGACAGTTCCTTCCCTTCAAGCAGCAATGCCAGGCTAATTGCAAGTCCCAAAACACTGGGAAGCGTGACACAGAGCCAAAACTTCCTGTTCAAGAGCATATATTCTTTATTTCTGTCGCACACCCTTGAGCACGTTCCCTGCAGAGCCCGGGGCTGATGTTTGCTGTCCCTGGCGCAGGTGGCACATCGCGAGGAAGAGCGAGTGCACGGCGCAGTGCGGGCTGGGCTACCGCACGCTGGAGATCTACTGCTCCAAGTACAGCAGGCTGGAGGGCAAGATAGAGAAGGTGGATGACCGCTTCTGCAACAGCCAGACCAAGCCCAGCACGAGGGAGAAGTGCACTGGAGACTGCAACGTGGGAGGATGGCGCTACTCGGCCTGGACTGAGGTGAGGGATGCTCTGTGGCACAGAGAATCTGCTCCGTGCACAGCAGTACATTGGTTGTTTATGTTGCTAACAGAATGTATGTAAAATATGGCCACAGTGGTTCTGCTTTCATTGCTTCCTCTGGAGGACAACCTAGTCTGAATCAGCCTGGTACTCCTTACCTACCACTGCAATTAATTGTCTCATCTTCATTACATGAAGCTCTGCTAGCTGCCATCAAAGCTGTTACCACTGCCAGGAGCTGGGGAGGACATGTTGCCATCATCAGAGGACTCCTGAAATTTGTTTCCTTTATACATCTTTTTGCATTAACAAGAATATTCCTGCATGCAGGCGCCCAAGAGATTGACGAGCCTCAGGTTTTCCAGCGAGGGCGCAGTGAAGGGGGGCTGGCTGGTCAGAGAAAGTTAATCTCTCTTAAAATGAGAACAAACAGCAGCCATTTAGGACAACTGAAAGGCAACACTTGTAAAAGTAATAATGGGGTTATATTCTGAAATGAATTTGAGAAACACATTGCCACGACATTTTATTAAGCTTAGCAAGATTAGCTTTTTAAAGGAGTACATAAAGTAAAAGCCTGTTACCTAAAGTATAAGCTGTTGCTCTGGAGGTTTCCTGCAGTCACTCCACAGTGAGGGAGGAGGCAATAGCACTAGAGTGGCAGGAAATGTTGACTCTTTGTGTCCCTCACAGTGCTCCAAGAGCTGTGGCGGGGGCACGCGGCGGCGGCGAGCCATGTGTGTGAACACCTACAATGACGTGCTGGACGACAGCAAGTGCAGCCAGCAGGAGAAGCTGACGGTGCAGAGGTGCAGTGACTTCTCGTGCCCACAGTGGAAAACCGGTGACTGGTCAGAGGTGAGTGCTGAGCACCAGGCTGGGCTCACCCTGCTGGTCCTCCACCCTGAGGGGCTGCTGTCTGCAAAGAGGTGTCTCCATCCCTGCTTGCCTTGTTTGTGCCTCCTGCAGAAGGTGGCAAACCTGTGCACAGGGAGGCTTCAGACAGGCAGCAAAGTTATTGGCCTTGTGGTCAAGTGGCCACTTTCTCCCCTGCAAAGCCACCAGGGGTTAATGTCTCTGCAATCCTGCAGTAATTTCTCCACAGTTTTTCTGTAGTTCTGCTGTGCATTTGGGAAGAAAAATACCTTCTGCCCTCATTTTCCCTTGAGATTGTCCTCAAGAGCCCTGGCAGCTCTGGCTGTCACTGGAGGGCAGGATTGCACCCTGCTGATGTTTTGCTCAGCCTCTCTCTGCTGTTTATTACTGCTTCCACTGCTGCTGGTGTTTTTTGCAATGCAACAAAACGATCTTGATAGGTTTGTCTCTTCAGCAGGACTGGGGGTCCTGGAGAACAATCTTCAAAGGGTGCTCATCTTCATTGTAGCCAAATTTCTCTTGTTTCTGTGAATCGTGTTCTTTTAGGGCATAATGAAAGCAATTAAATGGGAATGGAGATTGTTTTCTACCAAACGTGTCTTCTGATTCGAGCTGGTGGCAGTCCAAGCCACGCCAGGGCAGTGGGAGAAGTGCTCACAGCCTGCAGAAGCAAAGACCCTTAAAATGCACACTCAGAAAGAACAAGTGTTTTAGAAACACCCTGTTGTGCACAGCTAAAACCCCACAGGGCAGTGCTGTGCCTTTGCCCTGTGTCTCAGAGCTACTGGAATTCAAGAGACTCTGTGGTCTCACTTTGCCCATGCTGAAGGATTCTAGCCCAGCTGTGCTCTCCATGATCCAGCCCCTGCTCTAGACCAGCTCCTGAGAGCAATCTTCTTGTTGACAAGACACTCCCCTGTCTTTCATGTTGATGTTAGCTAAATCGCTGCACTTCAGCACCAGGATATTTTTTAACCAGTGATTGCAGTAGATCTCCAGGTTTACTTTCCAGTGCCAGGGCAGGTGCTGAGCTGGCAATGCATCCCCAGCACCACCTGAGCTTGCACTTTTCTCCTCCCAGTGCTTGGTCACCTGTGGAAAAGGGCACAAGCACCGCCAGACGTGGTGCCAGTTTGGAGAAGATCGATTGAACGACAGATTTTGCGACCCCAAGACGAAGCCGGAGTCGGTGCAGATGTGCCAGCAGCAGGAGTGTGCCTCGTGGCAAGTGGGGCCCTGGGGACAGGTACCACACAGCCCCACAAGGCTCCTGCCTGGGGGGACCTGGATAAGGGTGGCTCTGGGGCTGGGCGCTGCCCTTTAATCCAGATTCAGCAGCATAACTGTGTTAATTGATTTGCACACCAAAGCAGCCCTCTGTTTGCTTGGGTTCAGTGCATAGGCAGCAATAACAGTACCTGCCCTTTGTGCTAAATTTAATCTCTGTCATAATGAATTGGCCATGATTTTCAAAAAAAGAGGTTTCCAAGGTTACACTCCTAAATCCATATTTAGGCACATAAATACATGCCCTATTTTTCACAGAAAAGCTGCTCATGTTGAATAACTGTTGCTTTCAATGTTTTCCAGTTTCTGGGTTAGTGAGGGGTTTTTTTTCTGTTAAAATACAAGTTACTCGTTCCTCCCAGGGTGTTCTGGCATCTGCTTTTTCACAAAGCTGTTAGCTCTTGACTTAAAAAACAGCAGTAAACCCAGACCAGTTGTCCCAGTCAGACATATTTCCCATCAGTAAAATTATTCATTAGCTGCTCGTGCTACCATGGGGCTGAACAACCAGTTTTAAAGAAGGATATCATACAGGTTCTACCAGACTCTGATTCTAATGTGTGCAGCAAAGTAAATCATTTCAGTGTTCCACCTTCCTTCCCAAAGAAGCAAGTGAAGCGTGCAAGGCACTGGTGGCTGCAGCGAGTTAAAACTTTGACCTAATTTAAAGCTGAAATGCATGAAGTGGAGAGAAACCAGAAGGGAAACTGTCTTTAATTTTTGCTGCTTTTGCTACGTGCCTAAACAAAGATTAGGTAATTAATACTTTCTAACCAAAGCACCTACTCAGACCCAGTGCTCTTTTCTCCCATCTGTCTTCTCCTAGTGCACGGTGACTTGTGGCCAAGGCTACCAGATGAGAGCAGTGAAGTGTGTTGTGGGCACCTATGTGTCAGTGGTGGATGATAACGAGTGTAATGCTGCAACCAGGCCTACAGATACCCAGGTAAATCCTGCTCTCTTGTCTCCATCTCTTCCCAGTGTGTGTATAGAGGCTTCCAGGCTACAGGTTCAGGGGACATCTTGCTGCAGCAAAGCTTTGCCCTGAATGCCAGCCATGAAGAGCACTACTTTGGGCTGCTCATGGTTCTTGGAAAGATGCAGCACAGCATCCTGCTTTGGTAGAAATGGGATAGATAAACAGGGAGTTTCCATCCAGATGCTCTCTATGTGGTTCACCTTACACTCTGAAGCACCAGATTGCCAGAAAGGCAACAGAAAACCTATGAGGGTATCAGGGCTTTTTGGGTGAAAATTAATTACCTTTGCTTATGGTTTATATCCATGGAGCTCTAGCAATGAGTTGTGAGGGTGTGTTCAGATGCAGCACTATAGCTGGAATCTTAAGAGCTCATGAGCTAAAGAATCTGCAGTGGGTTAATCTGGAATAGCAACAAGAGACCTCAAGGTTGAAAGATATTTACTGGCCTCAGAGGTTCAGGTTTTGACACAACAGACACCTCCTTTGGCTTGCATGGAGTCAAGGATGCCTGGCTGCAGTCTGGGCTCATGTGGCTGCAGGACTGTTGCTGTTGCCCCTCACCACAAATGATGGTGAGAGGCCATTTCTTGTCTGCTGCATGTGACAATGTGGTGTTTGTGACAGCTACAGTTCCAGACACGTCCTCTGTGGCCAGATAAATTGAGAAATGTTGCAGCCCCTTTGCAAATTTGCTGAAGAGGCTTTCCATGCTGTGTACTTGGAAGCAAACATGTAAATTCCCATTTCAAACAGAGGATATGTCCAAGGTGTCTGGAGGAGCTGGATAAAACAGAACATTACCATCTATCTGTCATCTAGGAGAATTGTAGTGTTCAATGCCCTGTGCAACTTCAGTCTTGCATCAGCTCAGAGTTTAACCAAGGCCACAACATTTGGGAAAGAGCTGTTTTTCTCATGTATGGACACCAGTTGCACTGCAGTCAAGGGGTAACAAACCCACCTGTCATCAGCCATCATTTGGCATGCATGCCTCCAGCATAAGTGAAATCACAGCAAAACAGAAATTGGGTTTGCCATTTGTCAGAAGCTGCTCTCCCCCTCACAGGGACAATCACTCTTAATTTCCTTTTTGGCAAGGACTACTCAATGGAGTAAAGTCATGGATGTTCATAGTTTCTGACACCAGACCTCCTGGGAGGTCCAGACAGGACCAGAGCCCTGCTGTGAGGCATTGTACAAAGACTGAGCAGAATGACATGTCTGTCCCCAAAACCTCACATTGCTTGATGTGTGGTGGAAATCAGCACATGGATATAGGTGGTCTGGTGGGCTGCAGGGAATCAAAGGGCTGCAATCAGCAGCATAACCTTTATTGTGTGGGCTGCAGGTCTCACACTGAAGGAAGGGAGCTTTGAAGGGAGATAAAGTTGCTGTTTTGCAGATGTGTGTTCATGCCAGAACGTTTAATGAACTTTCATCTTTTGCCTCAAAAACATCTGGTTTTAATGCATGGAGATGGCACATGGTTATGGGGATCCCTATTGTAGAGTTCCTAATAAGTCAAAAGTCCACATAGGGTATTCCATATGAAGGCTCCAGGAAAGGATGCTGAGTTTTGCTGATTCACCAAGGGGATGCAGGGAGGAAGCTGCCTGCACAATGCATGCAGGTCACAGAGTTTCAAGATGTTGCCTATTCTCCATAATTACGTTGAAGAAGAGGTGGTTTATTCAAAACATCTGCAAATTCTTTATTTCCTGTTTTTCCCCCATGTATTTCCTGCACAGGACTGTGAGATAGCTGTATGTCCTCCCCATCCAAATAGTCCTGAAGCCAAGAGAGCCATATCAGGTGTTCACAGGACACAGTGGAGATTTGGATCCTGGACACCGGTAAGCACACATCACAATACTTTCAGGATTATTTTACAGTAGACAATGTGATATTTTTAAGTGCATATGCCCAGTTTTTCATTACAAAGTCCTTGCAATGTATGCCAGGCAACTTCCTAGTGTAATGCTCTTTGCTCTTCCCTAGTGCTCTGCAACATGTGGGAAGGGCACCCGGATGAGATACGTCAGCTGCCGGGATGACCAGGGCTCCGTGGCTGATGAGTCAGCTTGTTTCCACCTTCCAAGGCCATCAGCCACAGAAATGTGCACCGTGACACCATGTGGGCAGTGGAAGGCCTTGGAGTGGAGCTCTGTAAGCATCACGCTGTCTCTTGCAAGAGACCTCATTGCTGGAAATGTGCTTCATTAATCTGTCACACTTGCCCTTTTATAAGTGAGGTTATTTGGGTTTTCTGCTGTTCATTATTAGCAAGAGCTGGTTCTCTAAACTGGAAACGTGACCGTGTCTCCTTTTCCCACTGTAACGCAGTGCTCGGTGACCTGTGGTCAAGGTAAGGCAACGCGACAAGTGATCTGCGTCAATTACAGTGACCAGCTGGTGGACAGGAGCGAGTGTGACCCCGACGACCTCCCTGCCACTGAGCAAGAGTGCTCCATGTCTCCTTGTCATCCAAACAGCCATGACTACGGCAGGCCCATCCCCCCTTTCCTCTATTCGGACCATCGCCTCAAGCCGCACCCTGGGGGCAGCCCCAACCGAAACCGTGCACAAATACCAGGAGGCAACCAGTGGAGGATTGGCCCCTGGGGTGCTGTAAGTGCCTTGATTCCCTTATTCTTGGGTTTTGTTGGGTTTTGGTTCTTTCCCAAGCTAATCCATATTTTCTTAAAGTCAGCACAAAGGGAAACGAGAGAGGGACCTTTCTCCCCGCTGACTGCTCTCTGCTCACACAAGCAAGTGTTGCAGAAGGGCTCAAGCATCACTTGTCAGCCTCTCATACCTCATATCTCCAAGGCAGTCTAGGCAGAAAGCTGACAGCATCATTTTCCATGAGGCAAAGGCCGGCCTCTGCTTCTTGGCTGTCTCCTGGGGCTTTTACAGCTGTGCAGGGTTGTTGCCAAAGCACGGCAGAGCCTCGATGCCAGCTCCTCTCACTGCAAACAGTATGCAATGCTTTATCATGGAAGTCTCTAAAGGGAATTAAGCACAAATGGGATGTCAGACACTGCAACAGGGATTACTCACCTGCTTAAAACTAGGCTGGTGTTTACTTTCTTTGCTTAGTCAGCACCTAAGTCATTGCACTGCTATTAGCCATAGCTGGGTTTTGAAGTTTATTAATGCCTGCTAGATGAATTAAACCTGTAGCAGTGCATTCCCACGATGCAAGGCACTGGGAAGGAGCTGAGAATGCTAGCCTATTCCTGGATTAAATGAAGCTCTGGGCAATTGTGTCTTCCAGTGCTCTAGCACGTGTGCAGGGGGGTTCCAGCGGCGGGTCGTGGTGTGCCAGGATGAAAATGGATACACTGCAAATAACTGCGATGAGAAAAGCAAACCCATGGAGCAGAGATCCTGCGAGTCTGGCCCCTGCCCTCAGTGGGCCTATGGCAACTGGGGAGAGGTGAGTGCACTTGCATCTGGGCTCCCTGCCCAGGGCAAGACTTTCATTAGCAGGTGGCTGAAAAATGGGAGAAGAGAGGGGTATTGTGGTGACATTTATTAGAAGGATTGGAACTTGAAGGGCAGCCTCTGATAAATGAGTGAACCCAAGCAATTGTTGGGTGGTGTTTTCATTTTCATTTGTCATGGGAAAACTTTCTTTCCAAGCAAAAGTAAGTTTTACAAAAACGAAGATTTTTTTTTTATGAGAAGCCTACTTTAACTGAAGGCCTTTTTTTAAATAAAAGCACTGCTTACTTTTGAAAATGAATCTGAGATGAGCAATTGGAGATGTAAACCTCGATTATCACATGGAGTTGGGCAATATCATGGTGGAGCAGCATGAACAGCTTTAGGAGGAGAGAAGCTGAGGCAGCTGAAGGTCCATCTGAGGCTCACGAGGGAGATTTGGCTGGAGTGGGTTAGTTTGGAACAGAAACTACCATTGGTTTTTTGAGGTGCTTTGGGCAGCAGGAGAACAGTGTTTTTGCTGTCCCAACGGTGATTGCTCTGTCCTCTGCTGACTTGCAGTGCACAAAGCCCTGTGGAGGAGGGACAAGAACACGGCTGGTGGTGTGCCAGCGCCCAAATGGAGAAAGGTTTACGGATCTGAGCTGTGAAATCCTTGACAAGCCACCAGACAGAGAGCAGTGCAATGTGCAGGACTGTCCTAGAGATGCTGCCTGGAGTGCTGGTCCTTGGAGCTCGGTACGACCATAAACTCTTTCTCTTTATGAACTATTTTGTAGATATCCCCTAACAACAATTAATTTGCTTCAAACCAAGGTGCTAATGCTTCATGTCTTAAAACTGCACTTACAGAGGATTATTTACTATATATTCAGAATAACACCTATTCAGGAAGGGCTTACATTAGGGGAGCTCTGGTCCTTTAATTTAAAAGGCACTTTCTGCTAAGTAGCAACCTTTGTCCATTTTATTACACTTTGCAAGTGCCGTGCATTATGAATCTTGGTTCTGGCGAAGTTTTTGCATGTGGATTTAAACCTGGAATTTAAGCAGTACATTTCCATTGAAGTTAAATTGTTCTGCTCTTTAATGGTAATGCTGCACTGGGCACCTACTGGTTTAGCAGTGATTGTTCTCTGCCAAAGGCAAGAGAAGTGGGGAGAATGTGCTAAATGGCATCAATTCCCAGGCATGTATAAGTGTGTATAGATGTGTGTGCATATGGGCACATGCCCACAGACAGACCTACATAGAAACATGTGTGCATTCACACCTGTGCTCTGTTTCTGTTCCTGTGTATATAAGAAGACTGTGATGTACAGTGCAAAGGCACCTGTAAGCTATTCTCGTGCATCTCTCTGGTTCTGGAGAGTGATTGTCTAGCTTGATCTCCAGCTGCTGCTTTATCACTAATCCAGCAAATGATCAGCCAGGTATTGGAAGGCTTAAAACCCTGGCAGTTTCCCAATAGCAAAATAGTATTTGGAGCAGAGGTGTCTTACTTTGCTCCTTTGCTGCTGGAGGAGTCTGCTACAGAGATGCACTTGTGAGGGCAGAGCAGCCCTGAACCGCAGGGTTGGGGTGCTGTTTTGGGTGCCACGCCTTTGCGATTGTCCTTGCCCAGAGCAGCAACTTTTTCTGTGAACCTGCACCAAAGCAAGTGCCACCTGAGGTGCTTCTGGAGCCCTGGAAAACCACAGACCTGTCCATTTTGGAGTGGCCTTCAAACAGATGTAAACCTTTATTGTGTATTTTGTTATAAAAGCATTTGAAGACAACTTTTTAAAAAATCTGATTCAAAAGCACTTTATAGGAAAAGAAAAAAGAAGCCTGTTTTTTAATGTACTGGACTTCCTCAATTGTCATAGTTTGGAAAGTCATCTTGCCAAAACCTGCTCTCCTTCTGTGGGTGCTTTCAGTAACACGGATGCCTTCAGTAACACTCTTCGATATTTTTATCATACCTCAGTGAGCTCTGCAATAGCCATAAACCTTCTGAACTGGTGTGTATCCGGTGCTTCACCAGTACAAGAGAGAGTGCTATGAAATATTTCATTTGAGGTGCTAATGTACCCCTTGTCCATCAACCTGCCTGGTGCTAAGGAAGAGCGAGGTGAGGTAAGCAGAGGTAGCGATGCGTGTGCTGGCTGCCCCACAGGACTTGCCAGCTGGGAGGTGCCTCCAACTTTGTTTTACCTGTGCTGGACCATTTTCAAGAGCCAAAGGTGTGGACAGAGTTGTGTTTCATTCTTCGTGGCTGTTGAGAAGCAGGCTCCAGGGCTGCACCTTCTTCTCAGTGTTGGAAACACAGGGTGCAGTCCTCTAGTCTGGTGGTTTTCTTTTCACCCAGGAAAAGTTCCCTTGGCTCCACTCTGATGCATTAGTCTCAGTGGGTTGTCCTTGCTCTCCTGGGAGCAGGTGGGACATCTGGCAGACAGGTTGGAGGGCAGGGACACCCTGTCCTGCCTGCAGTGTCTCCTCCCAGCTGGTGCAGGGCCACAGCCCTGGGGAAGGGGCTGCAGGACTGAGCCCCCGTCATTGCCATGAACTGATTTGGTTTTTCAGTCACATTTACCAAGGTGTCCTTGGGCTCTGACATAGGGGACCCAGAGCTGTTTGAAGACTGAGAAGTATCTGTGGGGTCCCCAGGGCTTCGTGTCCCTCCAGCAGAACACTCCACGTGTATTTCTACCTCGTGCTACTACTGTAGGTAGTAATGGCCAAATTTTCCTCTTTACTGTGGTGTCACCTGGACTTGCTTTAGCTCTGCCATCGGTTGCAAACATCATTCTGTAGCTGTACATACTTCATCTGTTGGGATGGAGTGTCACTACCATATTTTTTTGGTCACTTTTGAAACAAGAGTATAGTATTAGCTGAAACTTTTCAGCAGTATGGATTTATGTATTTATGTAAAAGTGTATTTATTTTTCCAATACTGTTATTTAATTTTATATAAATATTGCATACATTTACAATGTTTAATGTTAATGTTGAACAGTGAAAATTAAAGACAAGTAGAATGTAATCATAAATGAATTTGTATAATGATTTCTTGAGTCTTTTCCTAAATTCAGATCATATACTTAGTTTTGGTAACTTTTGCTAAATTTTCTGAAACAGTTCTGCAATGTTCCATCTTTTATCTTGCTTTGTTCTCCAACAGAAATTGTCATTCTCAATGATTAAACAAACACAGTTAAAGGTGTATGAATTACAAAGTTTGGATAACTAATTTCTTGCAATCATCTGACTGGCTTAGCATTACTCAAGTTTCAGTGAAATTATTACTATAAAATACTTACAAATTAAAGCAGAGAGAGTCTGAAGCACCCAACCCGCAGTCCTCGGGCAAAATTCCACTGGGATTTTATACAGTAAACAAGTGATCTTTATCTGGCTGGTTAAATCCAGGTTTGGAAGAGATAATTAAATGGAAAAACAGATTGTATGTGTAAATTATAATTTTACAACAAGAGACTGGTGAGATGTCTTGTCATTTTAATGTATGTTCAAAGAGGACTAAGAGGAGGTGACACTCTTATTCCCTTGCTTATTTAAGAAGATGTATTTACCCCTTGCAGAATTGTACACCATGTGATAGACCTGACCTTTTTATTAAAACCATGCTTTAGAAAACGTGCTGACTGACTGTCACCAGAATACAGAGAGTGTTTTTTCTCCTCTGAATGCTTTATGGTGTGAATGCAGATCTCCATACACACTCTCGAATCCTGAGAGGAAATCTTGCCGTGTTCTCCAGGATGAGGGAGATGTTCACAATGAGAATTATCCATTGCTTCACTTAAAACCCAAGGTTTGGTTTTAATAAATATACCCATATTTATACCACGTATATAAAATATATGTATAACCTCCCTTAAAGCACCTGTTTTGGAACAGATTTGCTCCATGCAATAATTTCTGATATTTTGAGTTTGCCTTAATATCCAACTGTATCCTGATACAATTTAGGAACAATGCTGAATTAGCTTGTTGTGGGCTTCTCATTCTTTCTGAGTTAGGAAATGGTCACAGATAAGGTAAAACAATTCTATCTTACAGCACCCTGCTTCAGTTGGGTGAGTCATTTGGCCTTCACTGCACAGGGCAGTGATCATTTGACTTTAAACTCTGGAAAATGGGTGGGTGAGGTTTAGATTTATTTGGGGTTTGTTTGGGTTTTTCTCCAAAAAAGTATTATAATTTTAAAAGTAGTCTGACTTGTCAGGTACTTGTCAGTCTTGGGTTTCTGAAGTTCAAGCTGCTGGTGCAGTGGTTGTGCAGCTCTCTGTGGTTCCCAGCTCTATATCCTGTAGGCAGAGGTGCTGGTATCAGAGTCTTTGAGGGCCTTTTGCTCTAATAAAAAATCAGAAGCTTACTGTCAAGTAATTAGAACATTAACCAGCCAAATTCCAAACTCTCTTATTGTGGATGTGAGTTCAGGTTTGGGCTAGGGCATCACTGGTTTCCCTTGGCGGGAAGCTGGTGCCATTGATGGCTTTGCAGGGCTCTTTGGCTGCACACAGGGACAGAGCAGCAGAGGAGCTCTGAACTGGGAAGTGGAAGAACTGCCTGACCAACATCTGTGTCAGGCAGCTGGCACTCTGGAATTTTAATCTTAAAGTTGATGTCAGTGGAAACTTTGGGTTATTTGTATTTAATTCTGTCAAAGCCCAACATGTTGTTTGCAAAATGCCTTCTCTGTGCAGCTGGCTGGAAATAGGCTGCTCAACAGCAATATTCTCTGTGTCATTGTTCTGATAATGTTCATAGCAGGCAGGATGTCAGGTCTTGCTAAGGCAGAAGTGATAGCCAGGGACAGATTTGGTTGCAAGTGTATATAACTCTGCTGTTCCCTTCTTGTCCTCTGCAGAAAATGAATTTGCTGTGACAGCAGCATTGCTGAACTGCTCTTGGGGTTTTGTTTGAAGAGTCTCAGCCTGTTGCTCCTCTGAGGCAGTGGTGATGGATGCTCATGCATCTCTCTGCTCACCTCAGTGCTCACGGCTGGTGGCTCCAAGGCAATCACAGGTGGGCAAAGCCAGTGCTACCCAGCTGCCCAGTAGAGTCACATCATTTTTTTAATCTCTTTTTACCCTAAAATCTCCTCATTTTGTTTTCCTTTCCATTTTTATTTTTTGCCTATTATCACTATCTTTCATTGTTCTGTTTCTACTTAAAAAAGGAGAGAACTGTATAGGTATACTTTTGTAATCAGTTCTCTCTCTCCTCTTTGCTGGTGCTGATGCTCCATCAGCAGGAAAACAACCATGGAAGCCCATCAGTACACCCTGCAGGTGAGGGACCACCCTGGGGCACTGTGTGCTTAACACTGAGCCAGCACCTTAGTGATTCCTGGATCAGCTCCTCACAGGGCTGATTTCCTGCAACTTAAAGCTCAGCTGTTGCAATCCACTCTCCCCCTTGCAAGCCCCCATTGGTCTTTACACCCCTCATGACCTTTTAGTGTGATGGAGGAGTAAAAGGACTGGTCAGCAATGTCCCTTCTGACCTCTAATCCAGTGAATAAATGCAGGGGAAGGAGCAGGGAAAGGAGCTGCAGAGGGTCTCATCTGCTGTCCTTTAACCACCTCTCCTGTTGGCACTGCCAGCACAGACAGGAGCTGGGTCAATGGTTAGGCTCACAAAGGTTATTTTCAGGTATCTTTAAAATCTTCTCATCCCTTTGCCCCCAGACAGTGCATCTTTCCCCCAAGTTCCTCAGAGCACTTTCCCACTCAGAGCAGTCTCTTTCCTCCCATAGTGCAGTGGCTGTTTGGCTGCATTTGGCATGTCTCTGTGGTTGCCTTTTTACACCTCCTCCCTTACACGTTTTCTCAATGAAATAGTCATTTTCTAGGCCTAAACTCAACCAAGAAGTGGTGAGGCTGCTGTTCAGCGATGGCTGGCTTCAGGCCTTGTGTTATGGGTGGCCCATCCCTGGCTGCAGATCTCCTGCACATCTGCACAGGCCCTCACAGGAGAAATAAAGCAATAAATAAAAGGGCAATTGCTGGGAATATTTGTCTCCCAAAGCACTGGCTCTGAGCACAGGAATTCATTGGGCTGCAAGGGACACATTGAAGCAGTAACACGCTTCCAGGGATGAGCTGTGAAATGCAGCATCTCCAGGCAGATCCCTGAGCTGGGTTTTGGGAGGTCTGCCTGCAGTTTTGCCCATTTTCCAGAATCACACTCTAAACTCCACACTGCAATCATTGCTGTTGCTCAGATCCTAGGGATTTAGAAACAAGGATGTATAACAATGAGGGACATTAGGCACAAAGAGATTTACTGTGCTTCTAACTTTCCCAGTGACTGATTTGTGCAGTTATTAAGAAAAAAATGGTGTAATCAGTCCTGTTCCAAAGACACTTAAAGCTCTATTCATATTTTAATTTTACTAGCTCACAGGGGAGGTGAGTGAGCCAGCAGCATGGATGAAAATCTGTCTGATGCCCAAGACCATGTACAGGTTAGCAATATTTATCCCTAGTGCATTAAAGATAAATAAAATGGGGGAGCAAGCAGCAGCCTAGTGCTCCTACAACCCCCCAGTGTGATGCACACCTGTGAAACAGGGCTGACATTTTTTGGAGAGCTCTTTACTTTGTGTTTTACTGCATCCAACACAGAAAAATCCTATTCTGGAACAGAATATATAAATGGCATTGTAGTACCACTGTTCCCTAGAAATATGAAGTGTCATTTAGCTGAGGCACCTTGCTGCTTCAATTGGTACTCTCCTAGAAGTGCCACAGCATGGAAAATGGGTTTCATCAGCACCTTCCACATCCCACTGTATTGGTGTCCTTAGGTAGCTCACACATCTCCTCCCAGTTTGAGGAAATGCCATCAGACCTGCAGTGGCTCTGTGGGGCTTTAGTTTCTTGTTCAAGGTGAATAGTGTGGAGCTCTCCAAAGCTTTTAGGAGAGCTTTGTGTGCCCACAGCCCTGCTAATTTCTGTGCCTGGTGAAGTCTTGTGTGGTGTAACAGGGCAGGGAAAAGAGGGGGAGAAGGTGCTGCTTACTGGGGGGATGCTGCAGAAGAGGAAATGCATGGCTTCTCCTGCTGCAGTTATGTCTTTCTTGTCATAAATCTCGTGAGGTTTCTCTGCTTGAGGAAATTATTGTATTGACTTTGGCACTCAGGCCTTAAATCTTGCAGGAGTTAAAGAACCCAAGAGCATCCTTTCCTCTTGGCAATTTGTGCTGGAGCAATGGGCTCCAGACACACCAGCTCTTCCTTCCCCTGCAGCAACACATCAAATTGGGACCTTTTCTTGATAAATTTTCCTCTTTTTCTTTGTTGTTGTTTTTTTTTTTTTTAATGTGTTATAAGACATCATCTGAGGCCACTCACCAGTCCCTGCAGCTGAGTTTGGTGGTGGGAAGGTGAAGATTTAGTGATTTTTTTAGAAGATTTCTCCCTTTTGCAACAATGACTTGGGAAGCTCTGTGCCTCTGCTCCAAGCCAAGACCAGAGCCTCTGGAGGATGGAGACCCTGTGGGCACTGCAGAGACAGGACAGGCCAGCAGGGAAGTTCCCTCTTGCCCATGCCCAGGGCAATGAGGGCTCCTTGGGAATACTGGGGCAAAACCTGCTCAGACTGGGGGCTGTGCTCCAGCTCTAGGAGGGCTCCTCAGAACACTTCCACAGGGGCTCTGCACAGTGCTCACAAACACATTCAGACTATACATTCCAAAATCCCTAATCTTTGTGCCTTGTTTTTCAATCACCCCATTTCTCTGAGGAGCCAATTTGGGTGAAATATTTCTAAAGCCTCTTTCAGAACTGCAGTGCAGTGCTTTGGTGTGTTTTTTTCAGGTCTCTGGTCCATTTGCCCTCCCTTAAATGTAGAGATCCCTCTTCTTTTTAAATGTACAAGAAGCACAGGTACTCTTTGGCCATGCACCAGCTAAAATCACCATGACCATACACACTCAGCACCCATGTGTGTTAAGTCATGGCTCCTTAGTTTGTGAGGAAAGGAAAGCCAAGCTGGGTGACTCCCGCCCTGCTTGAATCCCCACCCAGCTTTAGGGATTTCTCACCATGCCAAGGCAGATGGGCACAAAACCTTGATAAAACACATTGATGGGAGAAACAAGGCTTCAGAGCAGCAATAAACATTTCCTAAACATCTCCTAAAGTGCTGCAGCCTTGCTTTCAGCCTGTCCCACTGAAGCCAAGGGAATTACCTGCTGAAACACCTTGCTGTTGTGAAGCTGATTTGGTTTGGAAGCCACAGAGTCCCTGTTGCTGAACAGCTCACAAAGGTTCCAGCATTTTAAAATTCCTGGTGAGGGTTCAGCTGGTGAGGAAGGATCCAGGCTTTCCTTGGTCATGTCTGTTGATGTCCTTTGTGCTCAGGGACTTCAGAGGCACAGAAGTCACTGGGATATGGTTTCAGTATCTGACAGCAGCAGTGTTAGTGGTGGTAAAAGGTGACACAGACTAAGAGGCTGCTGACAGGTAGCTGTGAGGGTGCATTGTTGGGTTTGCTTGTAGTTGGAGAAGTTTGCTGGCATCCAGGAGCACAGCCCCCTTGGAAAATGGGTGTAAAGCATTGGAGGGCTCTGTGGCTTTTCTGCTTTATTTCATCCAACACGTTTTGTCTCAGATTGTTGGAAAGGATGAACCAGGGCTTACTTACAGCCGCTAACTTTCCATAAAATCCTTAATGTGGGGCAGTCTAAATCTACAAGGATTGATTTTAATTTCCTCCAAAAAGTTGCTCCTGGCAGAATCTGATAAAGCCATTTTCAGTCTAATCCTTCCCAGCCCTGCCTCGCTGAGCTATCATTCCTATCTTTGGGAATTCACTGGGTGATCACCACAGCTTGCATTCATTGTCTTAAATACCTCCCAAATCGCTGTCGGCTGTGCACAGTGGGTCTGAAAAGTGGTCTGACAGCATTTTCTGCAGCTTTTCACTTCTGGGGGAGAGTTTTCCCAGGTTCTTGCTTGGGATGTGCCCTTCTGCCCTTTGTGGAGCTGCCCCTTCAGTGCACAAAGTTTACAAGGAACAGTCACTCCATTTCTTCTTGACGGCTCTGTGGTGCTTTTTCTTGCTGAGATCTGTTCATTTGTGCCCAGGGCTCTTGAGTCCTCTTGGTGCTGGACTGACCCCACTCCCAGAAATTCACCAGAGATTTTCTACAGATTTTTAAAAGATTTTGAACATATTCTGTTTTGGGGTTTTTTTGCCTGCTGCCAGCCCTATGCATCAAGTAGCAGCCTTTCTGTTTTAGGGAGGTCTTAACAAGACCCTTAACAAGAGGTACCCTCATCTCCCAAACAATGAGATCAGGAAATACAGAAAGGGTTATTTTAAAGCAATTTGCACACACTTGGTAAAACAGAATGATCATCTCCTAAACTCTGAAACAGAAAACAAATTTTTCTGTGGAAACAAAAACATGAGCAGAGCAAGGCATGGCAGATGTTTAGCATCGTGTTCTGACCTTTATGGAAACAGTTGATATGGAAATATTTCTGCTGTATTTATTTAAACCTTTTTCCTTGAATTTATTTAAACTAGGCAGTATATTTATTTGAAAATACCAGCAGCATGCCAATCTCCAGCTCTTGGCAGGTTAACACTAATCATGCAATAAACATAAAGCCCTTAAATCTGTGCTAAGTGCTTTGATCCTAATGCTCTTAGGAAAGTTCTTTTGTTATTGTTCTCCGTGTAAAGTGCCAGGTGCAACTCTGGTGGGTTTAGGAGATAATAAAGATAATAACAAGGGGAAGGTTTGCTAGAGTTTTAGAGTGATGGCTATAGCTGATTTTTCAAAATACTGTTTCTCTATTACTTTATGCACCACGAACTTTTTGGTGTTTTTTTTACAGAAACATAACAATTTGTTATGCTTCTGTAAAAAACCAGAAACATGCCTGGCTGTCCTCCCAGGTTCATCCAGGGGTGCTGTTTGCTGTTGTGCCTCAATCACAGGCTGTAAACTGCCTTTCAGAGCAGCATTTTCCCACAGTTAAGTGGAGGCAGAGGCACTGTGACCACAGACATGCCCAAGTGCCTGTGATCCTGGACTTTAGTGAAAAAATTCTATACATTACCTGGCTACACCTTCAGGGCTGGCCCAAAGGTGCTTAAAACCGCCAGAGGCTTTTCTGTTGACTCAGAAAACCTTGGATAAGGTGAGGCTGTGATTCCAGAGAGCCACCATCTGCCCCCAGTACTTGGAAGCATTTTTTATGGGAGGTGTGGGAAAAAAGCTCAAGAAAAAGAGGAATGTGAAGGCAGTGATTTTCCCAAAGTTTTTGAGGAAGGCAAGGTCAAAGCTTACCTCATTGTATTGGTGGGTACCATAAGCAGGCAGCATTTGCAGCCATGAAAAATCCTGTTAATGAAATGCAAAGTTTATCCAGGGTCCAAAATAAATGATGAGGCTGATGGTGGTAGTTGGGTGTAGAACTTCCTGGACTCACATGGTGTTGAGATGCAGCCCACTATTAAATTATGCTTTGCATGTGGCTCACATATGCTTAAAATCTATGTGCCAGATAAAAGTTGAATACCTGAGATGAATTAGATGGCAGTTATTAAGTAGACTCTTTGCAAAGGAATTTTCAGTCTCTGATACTTGGTTAAATTAGATTATTCAACCTTTCTTTTCTGACAGTGCAAATGAGATCATAACTCAAATGTGCATGAAAGCAAACGGGTGGTTTAGATCTGAAAATGCACAGCTGCCTAAATTTGATTTATATTAAAGGCAGACATAGAAATGATTCATTCCAGCATCTTGGGAATTACATTTAAGTATTAAAAAAATTAAGCAAATTATGCCTCAACCTCTGAGTGCACCGAGGTTTGCACGCAGACTTGTTTGATCATGGGATCATGAGATAAATGTCAGAATCAGGCTCCATGCCAAAGTTAAGCATTTTGTAGGGGAGTAATAACTTTGGAAATAGCTAGGACCAAATTGTTTGTGAGATCAAGTATTTATGAACCAGCTTCAGGTCCCCAGAAAGGTGCTTGCATTGTTGCACAGTGTGATTAGTCTTACTTTAGGATAAGTAGTGGCATCCCATGTGTTTTTTAAATTAAGGATGCTCTGGGCTGTATCAGCTCAGGGTGTGGGACATGAGAGAGTCCTGATCAATGCTGTAAATTTACCTTTTAGCTTTGGCTGTCACAGTAAAGTGGCATAACCTGCATGAAGCCTGTTTTCCAAGGAGCACTTGAATTTTTGTTTAAGCATCAGTGTTGGTGTTTAGTCCAAAGACAGTAAGTGGATGAAAATACTAGAAGTTTAAAAATGGGTTTTGTAGGATGTGACATTTCTGTCTTGCTGCTGACTTTCATTGCCTGCGGAGAGAAGTAGAGAGAATGAAAAAATTAACTTCTGATGAAATTTGAAGGCTTATAAAAATAGGGATAACATTAGCTTGATATTTCTTCCCTTGATGCTAAAGAAAAGAAGTTTATGGGTCTGGGTAACTCATGCCAGTTTTATTTTATTGCAAGGGACAACATTTCTTCTGTTTTTCAGTGCAAGGTTGGATGTTGCTTGTTGGGGTTTTTGGCCTATCTTTTTCCTGGGCTCAGGAAAACTCAGAGGCAGCTGTCCCTGCTCAGCCTCTGAGAGGAGCATCATTTATGGCTCCTAAAGCTGTTGATCAACAGGACCTCAGTGATCTTTTGTCAGTCTGTAACACTCCTGCAGCAGGAAAACAACCTTTTCAGGGCATCGTTTATACAAGCTTTTAAGCATCAATATCTGGTTTTTGGAGCTACATCCATTTCTCTCCACATTGGTCTGAACTTTTCCATTTAGAAACTGCTCTCTTGCTGATTCTTTGTGAGCTGAATGAGCTGTAAGTAGGGCTGTAATATAAAATATTCACAGGTGTCAATGTATATGCCAATTTCTATTCTAGTGGATCTTCCAGAGCTGCTATATATATAAATTTTTTAGGGTTCAAATGTATTTATAGGCTGGGAAGAGCTTAAGCTGTAATATATTTCTTGGGAAATATAGTGATGGAGTGACTCCAAAATGAAGGTTGAAGCCTCATTTCTGCATGTTTTCTCCATTCTGAAAAGAAAGCAGAACATTTTATATGGAGAGATGGTTAGAACAGTGTGTTTGCCCTCAAGGATTAAACCAGTATGCTCATGGTGTAGCATGTAATGAAGAAATGGAAGCTGAGTCTCTGGGTGCATCATGCTGAGTAAGAGGCTTGTTCTACATGAAACTGTCATATTAAATTCATGTCGTGATTCCAGACCCCTTTGATTCCTAAATCTTTGGAGGAGACTAATCTGAAATCAAAGTGAAGTTGCTTGGGGTTTGCATGCCAGAAGTGGTCACATTTGAAAAAGTTCAGTGAACCTGCAGAGGGAGGTTGAAATTAGTTGCTTCACTACAAAGCTTGCAGCTAACATACCTGCTGGTTTGCTTTTTGCTTTGATTCTCCAGGCTCTGCCTTCTTGCCACCTTCTGAGTTGTTTTCAAAATGCATAAATCATAAATCTTAAGGATGAACATGTCCTGGTTTCAGTCTGTTTAGTGAAGGAAAAAAGAAAAGTCAGACTACACTGATAAAACAAACATGAGCTTTTGTACCAAGGACAAGGAAATGCTGCACTTTTCTGCCTTGTCCTTTGTGCAGTTATTTCCCTCTGTGAAGGTGCAGAGCACACTTTACCCTCCTGATTTACCAATATTTGACATCCCTTTGTACCAAGGTAAATGGAAATGGTTCCTTTCAAGTTCTTCTAAGTAGATACTGAGGGCTCCTGCCTTGATCCCTGTAAGATGACTCTGCTCCTTTGAAAGGACTGGAGCAATGCCAGGAATCCAGGCTGTTATCCCTGCTGAATGTCAGCTGTTTTCTCTATTCTGATACTGGCATTTTTTGGAGCTTTGACCAAGAATATCACACAGTATTAAATGCCTGCAGTCCCCTCAAGCTTTGTGTAGCCTGCTGGGGACCTGGGGAGGTGCTTTTTGGTCCAGCTAAAAGAAAATGCCCTGGGTAGCCATGGCCCCTGTATGAGTGTGCAAGCTGATCTGTTATTACTTTATATTTACAGTGTTCTGTGTCCTGTGGAAGGGGCCAAAAGCACCGCAGTGTGTACTGTTTGTCAAAGGAAGGGAGGCATGTAGAAGAAGAGAATTGTAAACACCTTGCTAAGCCCAACGTGCAAAAGAAATGCAGAGGGGGCAGATGTCCGAAGTGGAAAGCAGGAGATTGGGGCCAGGTGAGACATCTTGTGTACCCTTTTGCACCTTTTGGTATTCCTCCTCCATCAAATTGGTTAGAGCCTGGTTTTCCAGTCACTTCTGTCCTCATAAATTATTCAGGGTGAATGTTTTGGGCCAGATCCTGGTGTAAAACAGTGCAGCTTCATGGACAGCAGTGGAGCAGCACAGATTTGTACCAGCTGAAAACTAGGCAGCTTGCTTTTAGTGTCTATCTGAAAGCAAATTCCTTGTTTTCAAATTCCAAAATTTTAGGGTTTTGCTAGAAACATCATTAGTATATATTATTAAAGAGAAACTACTATTTATTCATGTTTTTAATATAATTTAAATATCATAACTCAAGTAAAATCTTCCTTAGTTTTGAGAAATAAACTCATTGCTTGATTTTCTCTTGTTAAAAAGTCAGACAGTCATGCATAGAGCAGAGGCTGCTGGAAATGAAAAAGTATTTTGAGTTATTAAACTTCTTGCTTGCTGAAAGCATACCTTGAATCCTTTTTTCCTAAAAATAATGTCTTTGTCATCACCTTGAATCTGCTGCATCACATTTTTAACTCTGAACTTTGCTTTCCCTCTACCTCATTAGCATGCTAATCAGAGGAATTATTGAAAATCCCAGACTAAATGAACTGTTAACTTGTAAAGCATCGTGTTCCCTTGCATTCTGTCTTCCAAATTTAGGTACAAAAGACCTATTCTTGAGGTATTTCAGTTTCCTGAAAGACAAACCATTCACATTGCCACAGGCACACATGCAGATGTTAGGAGTAGGACAGCATGCTATTGATTAATGTCCGCTAATAAAAAGGACAGTAAACCCATTAATGATCTGTGATTGTTTTCAGACTTGTATTAGTTGTTTTTTTAATCCTTACCTTTGGATTCACAGGATAGGAGTGTTTACCATTATATGGGTAAAGGACTCAGTGCTTGTTCACCATGGAGGTTCAGTTGTCAAGGTCTGGGCTCTTTACCTGAGGATAGGAGCATCCAGCCTGTGAAATCCAGAATACTGCTCCCATACTGGAAATTAAGTCAGTATTATTAGCTTTATTACCTTCAGGACTGAGACCTCAGTTTTATACAGGAGCCAGACTAAAATAAAATGCAAGGCCATTACACAGTCTTGTGGTATCCAATTTGCACCTTATTTAAGTGGCTACTCCTGAAAGCAGTTTTGACTAATAATTGTAAACATAATAATGTAATGGTCTGTCAATTGCATTAAAATGCACTAATACTAATTGGTAAAAGTAAGTGGTTTAAAATTCTCAGCTTTCCACTGCATCATGGATATTAATTTTATGCAACTAGAGAAAGAAACCCAAGTTAATAGGAGGATGAGGTGATTTACGGTCTAAGGTAATCTCTCATGACCAGGCAATTAAGGAATATTTGTGTGCTAATGATAAGGCTAAGAACAGGCTTTTCCAGGAGCAGCTCCTCAGCCCAGGTTCCTGATGCAGGATGTGCTCAGCCAGCCAGCATCTTGCTTGGGGACAAAGTAAAGGGGTAGAAAAATTTGTGCTACAATGTCAAACTGGGCTTTTTAAAGCCCTGTCAGATGCTGTGGCATGGATCTCTGAGCCTCACTGATGCTGGCAGCATTTCTTTCTTGCCTGTGACAGATGAAGAGTTGGGGCTGTCACAGGTTGGAAGTGCTGGTTCTGGGTCCCTTGTAAGGAGTGTTCAGGGCTTTGCCAGAGATTTAATGCTGTGGAGCCAAATTTAGGTGCTGAACTTCTCCTTAAGAGCATGAAACAGACACGAGTTTGGTGCTCTGAATACACAGTAGATCAGGGTATAAACCGGGCATGAAAACTCCATGTGACTTTCCCTATCTCCAGTGCCACTGTTGCCAATAGGAACCGTGATCAGTTTCCACTTAGATATTATCTAAAAACCCCTAACTTTCTAAAGGTGTAATTTTCTCAGAATGTTAATCCCAAAGCTTAGCTGCTGTGCTTTTTCTCCTGAATAAACCAAAAAGTCTGCATGAGAAATAAGGCAAGGTTCTCTCATCAAGTGCATCCTTGTGTCACTATATATGCACAGAACCTGTTGCACATACCTTTAGGTAGTGTTGGGGGTTTTTGCCTTCTGGAAAAGGAACTACTGAGAAAATTAAGCTCAAAAAATACAGGAATGGTTAAAAATCAGTCTCAGTTGGACACTGGCTGTGCTGGTGCTCCAATCCTAGGGGTTTTTTTTCTCTTTGGATGTTTTGTATTCAGAACATGGTTAGTTCTTTTCTAGATTCTTAAGAACCCACTTCCCTGGGGCAAAGCATTTTTGATAAATCTCTAAAAAGGCTTTTTCTCCAAGTTTTAACTGCGTTTATGTCTGCACTGAAATATCAGATTTAATGTGTTTGTTTCTCCTAAGTGGTGTCAATTATGGCCATTTACCTTTCCTTTAACAAAAATACCAATATTTATTCTGCTGTCTGGTGTTTGCATACTTCAGCTACAGGCTGAAATCCAGCCCTGTATAAAAACACAGGCAGAGCATCAGGTGGAGTTTCTGGCACAGTCCAGGGACCATCCTCTCCCCAAACCCAGGTGTCTCACACACACACACACACACACACACCCACCCACCCATGAAAAAGCCACAGTGTCACTTGTGCTCTTTTATTCATACCTGGGCTTTTTATGCTGGTGATAAATGCAACTCAAAAGATACCTTACAGCATGGTAGGCATCCTGGTGTGTATGTTTCTCCAAGTTTGTGCCTTTATTCAGTTTAAGAGTCCCCTATGGAATGTGTAGGACAAAGGACACTGTTAATCCCAGGGAAGCAGCAGCATATGGGAAGTATTTGCATCACTAGTGACAGAAATCCCACTGCTGCTTTCAAAAGCTACACAAAAATACTCCCACCCTCCTACGAATATCTGAAGCCAGACAAATAGTCACAGTCAGCTTTTCTCTGGTTTTCTTGGCTTTATGGGGCATTTGGACAGTAAAGCAAAGAGCATTATGGAGGAATACAGAAAAGGGAATTGCTTCCCCATCAGGTACCACTCAATTCCCTGCCTTAAGAAGGCTCATTTTAGTGGGCATTGCAATAACAGGCTATGAACTTATTTTCTTAGTTCCTGATATATTAATAATTTTAATAATATTAGTTGTTATAAATAACTAATATTAATTGTTAATTCAGTTGTGGTTTTAATACATACCTTTATTTTTATGCACTTTCTTCTACAAATGCAAATTCTCTTTACTCCAAATCTGTATAGTATACTTTAAGGTCTAGCCAGGAGGAATCTGTTCCAGGGGAATATTAAGTACTGCTAAACACGTTAGTGTGCAGTCACAACACTAAGAAATGTTGCGTGAAAGAAAAAATAAGCTGTTAATAATATTGCAGTATAGATAATAATTTAAAGATGTCTGAGAAACAGAAAAATGCAGGCATTTGTTGCTGTGCCTTGAAGTTGGGAAAAATGTGCCCACAGTGTAATGAAGGAAATGTGAAATGCAGTTAATTTCAAAAAGACATTTGTTTTCAAAAACTAACTGTATTCCCTGCCGTGGTGCATGTGCATGTTTAGATGCATGCTGAAAGAAATCCCAGCTGTATCACACCTTTCCCTCTCTACAGCTACACGCTTTCTTCTATAGAATCCAAGTTTGCTTTTCATTAAAGCCCACTCTGTTTGTGGCATTTGATGTATTTTGAACTATTACTTTTTTGAAACAGTGCCTGAGAAGCAATACTCAGAGCAAATCTCAGAGCCTGGCCGCCTCTGGCATGTCAGGGTGGTTTAGCAGCGCCGCTATTTTGCAATAAAAACAGATTTTTCAATGAAAATCCTGTCCAGGAAGTCCTGACCCCACTGAAGCCAACAGCAAATATTCACACTTCAGATTCCAAGTTTTCCCTCGCACAATGAAAAGCCTCACTTGGAAGTTTGATAGAGCACCGCTAACTTGTTTTCAAATTCCAAAATTTTAGGGTTTTGCTAGAAACATCATTAGTATATATTATTAAAGAGAATCTGTAATCATTGCTAACGATGCCCTGGAGCCCAGAGCAGAGCCCAGACCCCCTGAACTCACCGTGGTGGCTGTGATGGGAGCTGCACTCACCTTGTGTCCCTCCCTGCAGTGCTCCGTGTCCTGCGGCCGGGGCGTCCAGCGCCGCTCCGTGCAGTGCCACAGCAGCAGCAGCAGCCCCAAGGAGGCCGAGTGTGACCCGGCCAGCCAGCCCCCTCCTCAGCGGGACTGTCACCTCCCGCCGTGCCCCACGCACCGCTGGGCAGCTGGGGAATGGCAGGCGGTAAGGACCAACCTTCCTCCCTTTCCTTCCTTTCCTTCCTCCCTTTCCTTTCCTTTCCTTTCCTTTCCTTTCCTTTCCTTTCCTTTCCTTTCCTTTCCTTTCCTTTCCTTTCCTTTCCTTTCCTTTCCTTTCCTCTCCTCTCCTCTCCTCTCCTCTCCTCTCCTCTCCTCTCCTCTCCTCTCCTCTCCTTCTTTCCTCCCTTCCTCTCTTTCCTCCCTTCCTTCCCCTTTCTCTCAGCTCTGTGCTGTCAGGCGTGCCGTGATGCTGGGAGTGCTGCTGGAGGGTCAGGGTGTTTGGGTTGCAACCTGGAGTTACAAAAAAAAAAAAGTTCATGCATGCTGTCTGAAAGGGGGAGCAGAGAAATACCTCTGTAGGGTTAATTTATTGCTTCTGCTGCCCTGGGTTTGGCTGGGTCCTATGTAAATACTAAGCAGGTCTTGGTGGATGGATTTGGGTCTCTTCCAGGAGGCAGAGCCCTGCTGTGCTGCTCCAGCCTGAGCCCAGTGCCTGGAGGAGTTAGGGAGCAGTGGTAATTGCCTCTTTCCTGCCCCATTACCCCAGCTCCATCTGACATCCCTATCTTTTCACTGAGCTCTGGGTCTTTGCTGTTTTATCAAACCATGAGCAGTGCTGAGATCAAGTCTTCTGTGGGAGATGATGCTTTTCTGTGTGACCAAGATCAGTTCCCATCAAAAACAGCTCCTGACACTGAAACTGGGGATAAAGCTGCTGCTCCAGTGGTTTAGGGAGTGACTCCAACTCTTCTGCAGTGTGGGCATGAGTGGCCTCAAGGCTGGTGGGTGGTAGGAGGACGAGGGGATGCTGAGCAGGAGAAGCGCCCCCATGCACTGCCAAGAAGGTGCTGTGTCAGCCTTTGAATGCCCGGAAGTTTTTGGCAGAGGCAGTTCAGACCAGACACCAAAGTGATTATTTCATTCTGTTTTTTCTGTTTTTAATCCGTGCATGTGGTGCCTCAGCCTGACGGGAACAGGACACACAAGTTTATCTTCATTTCCCCAATCTCAGCAGTGCTGGGAAGTTGGGTTTATAATCCTGTGTAACCCAGCCACGAGTGCAGGAGGCCAGAGGGGGCTGTGTCCTCTCCCAGCTGCTTCCCAGGACACAGGGAAGTGTGATGGGAAGCAGCAGGAGGCAAAGCCAGGCTGGTCACACAGTGGTAGCAGATGGAAACATCCCAGCCAGAAAAGGAAATGCAGGAACAGCTGAGGGGGCTCCAGCAGCTTCCTTGCAGTTTTAGTTTTAGTTTTAGTGTTACAGAGCCCATTAAGTTATTCAAATAAATTTAAAGGCAGCAAAGAGGTCACCAAACAGCATGTAGTGCCAGTCCTTACCTGGTGCTGTAATCAGCCTTGAAAAGAAACAGCTCCTGCCCCATCCTTTTGTAGAATCTTAGAATCATTAGTTGGAAAAGACCTCCAAAATCATCAAGTCCAACTTGCAACCAAGTTTTGCCCTCTCTCCCTTATCTTTGCAACTTCTCAAAGCAGTTTGGAGAGGCGCCTGCCCCCACCCTTCTGAGCCCTTGAGGGATACAAATACTGATGTTTCCTGAAATTTTCCAGGACTCCCCATTGCACTGGGCAAATTTTGAACATAGTGTGGAGATTTGATTTTTCCCCAAGGGAGTTTTACTAAGAGGATGGACTGGAGGTTTCCTCACCCTCATAAGTACTCATGAGTAACCATGAACAGGAAAATGCAGGAGCTGCCCAATGTGAGCTTGCCCCTCTGGCTGATTCCAAGCATTTCTTCCAAGCACTTCTTATTTTGTTCTGGTGTACACAGTGAAAAAAAAGAATAGCACCTCCCTCCAGCCATAGGCAGTGTCCATGAGGAGGCACAGATTGCATTGGTATTCTCTGAGCAGGGAGCAGCAAGGAACCCTAATTGACATGGAAGGCAGGATATAAATAACATCTCAGTGCTGTCCTGTTTTTGATTCCTTATCTTTAAAGGGAATCTCTCAAGAGGGTTTGGGGTTTTTTAATTGTTCCTTTTTGTTGTTGTAGTTGTGTTGTTTAAAAAAAAAAGTGTTGGTCTTGACAAGGAGAAGGAATATGAAACTTACTGGAAACCATTTACTGCTCTGTTGGTGTATCACATTAATCACCTGTTCTCAGTGCCCTCACCAGGGAGAAGAAAGTCAATAGAAAGAGCCTTGCTAATGCCAAAATAAAACTCAGACTAGAGTCACAAAGAAAAAGGAAAAATTGGGAGAAAGAAAGGTTTTATTCTTTAATATGAGCCTCTTAGGAAGGACAGTGCACGCTCTGGAAGCTGCCATCCAACTCCTGAATCTTTGACATTTGTCTTTTTGGGGGGAAATTGTGCCATCCTTGCCTGATTTGAATTGCAGAGTTACCCAAGGCATGTTTCAAGCATTCATGGCACGGGGGTACATTTCATCTCTTTGTTAGATTGCTATCTAAAAAAAAAGAAAAAAAATCAATGCTTTTGCAAAGCAATGCCTTTGGGGTTGTTTTAATTATTATTATTGCTCTTCTAAAGCAGTTTCAGAAGTGCCTGAAATGATCCTTAATTTGATCTGCCAGGAAAATAGTTCAGAATTTGGGAAATGAGGCAAAAGAGACAAATATTGTCAAATGCCTGACCTGTTTTCAGATTTTGCTATCAATAGCTGTTATAGCCTAGCCCCACTGTTTTGTGTGAGATTTAAATCAATCTTGAACATGAGAATTCATGCAAAATCTGTCACTGCATTAAAAGGAAAAATAGCCTTTCTATGCTAGCTGAACTGTCTGCTTTCTACTTGAATAATGTTATATAACTTTGGGGTGGCTGATTGGAACCTCTGCAGTGTTTCTCTTTGACTCAGTTTATGATGGTCTCACTGTCTTTGAGCCTCATTTAATATTTCAGTGGGATTATTTCAATTGCCAGTTGCCCTTAAAAATACAAATAACCAAACTTTCAATTTCTGATGATGACAAAATGCACAGAGCTGGCTCAGTTTATTTGGCCACACAACTGTTATTTGCAGACAAACTCAAATCAGGTTGGCCTGTGCTTGGGATTGTCAGGCTTTCATCAGCAAGGAATGATTTTAAACAAGGATGGGCTTTTGATGTGATAGCTCTTCACTGCCACTGTTAGAAGATGCCTTGATGGCATAGACATGGTTCACCCTCTTAAACTGAAGCATCAGCCAATGTACTTTGTAAATTCAGTCTGAAATATAAATTAAGACGATTAGACAAAATCAGGCTTGGTTCTTCCCACTCCTTTCAAGGTGCCTCCTTTGGCTCTGAGGGACCATGGAACAATTCACCCTGTATTGCTGGGCTGGAAAATGCCAAAGCAGAGAGGAGGGAAGCTTTGAGCATCCTGTGACCCCACTCCCAGTGAGCAGGAAGGTTGGGGTTCAGGCTGCCCCAGAAGGTGCCTGGAGAGCTGTCAGGGGAGCTCCCTGATGATGGAGCTGCAGTGGTGCCATATTCACACACAATGACCCCCGTTTGGTTTTTACTTATGTAATAGGGAGATAATCAGAGATGGGCAAATATAGCTGACTTTGTTTGCTTTCTGGGGAAATCACACTCCAGCAAATTCCCCCAACCCCTGTAGGATTGCCATGTTTCAGCACAGACCTAGAAGGAGCTTCCACTCCAAGGACTCAAAGCAAGAGAGTAAATAAGGTTGAAAGCACACAAAGCCCTTGGGGTCTTCTGGCAGACTGCAGATTTTGCAATGTTGACTGTTGCCTAAGAGCTCCTAAGTTATTCCTTCGGAATAAATGTTGCTTTGTGGAGCTGCCTCTCCTTCCCCATCCCTTTCCACTTTGCCCCAGTTTTAAATATTTACACCCCACATGATGTTGTGCTCACTGCTGCTCTCCTGGTTTGCTGCTGCTGCCACGCACTGATCTGAATTTTCAATATTCTCAAATGATTTACAATCCTGGTTCTGACAGCCAATTACAGTAACAAGGCCATGACAGTGCCTGCATTTTGCAATTAGCTGAACCCACTAATATCTTCCTAATTGTTGGCCAGCCAGGAGAACAGGAGTTGCTTCAGGGAGGCTGGAAATTATGTTTGGAGGGTAAGACTCCAACTAGATTAAACTGGCATAGTGTTCCAAGCCTAGGTAACTTCAAGCAGTGTTTCTGTACAGATAGGGATGGTCTGATTGGATGTTTTATCCTTTTCCTTAAGGGGAAGACATTCCCTACATGTTCTATAAATTATTATTTTCATGCATTTTTCTCCTCGTTAATCCAGTTAGTTTAAAGTGTTAGAAGTCCATTACAGGCAATAACTAAAAGAAAATGGGTTTTATCTAGGCAGCTGCTCTTACACTGATTTATTTTGTTTTATGTGTTTTTCTGAGATGCCCTCCAAGGACAGCCCCACTCCCAGGAACACAGCCTCACAGTCAGGCTCGTTCTGTGACAAGGAGAGAAAGAACTGAGTCCTTGAAATCTCCAGAAGGACCTGGGGAGCACTTGTACTTGTCTGGCATGGGTTGCTCTTAGTATCAGGCAGGGCAGTGTTTAAAAGAGAATAAACCTGCAGGGCTGCCTCTGCTGCAGCGCTTGTAGAGCTGTGTTTGAGGCCAGGCGGGGTGAAACTCTGAGCAACCTGCTCTAGTGGAAGGTGTCCCTGCCCATGGCAGGGGGTTGGAATGAGATGGTCTCTAAGGTTGTTTTCACCCAAACTATTCTATGATGATTCTGTAATTATATGTGCCCCATGCCAAGGCAGAGAGCTGGGCAAGGAGCTCCCCCCACGCCAGCCACAGCCAGAGGTGCAGCAGTGTGAATTTTGCACGGGGGATGGTTGAGTTGTAGTTCTCCAAACAGCTGTATTCGCTAGGGGCTGAAATAATGGGGGCTGGCCCTATCTCCTGGCCCAGCATGCCCAACCCTGCATATTTTGATCCTACCACAGCTGGGCCCCACACCTGCCCCATCCCAATACCTGCTGCCTTGGTTTCTGCTCTCTCCTGGGGATGTGGGTCAGTACTCCGGAGGTCAGCAGCAGTTTGCCACAGGCAGCAGCGTGTGGCACAGCAGGTCCTGGTGGGAAATCCTCCCCCAGGGGATACCAGTGGCAGCTTACAGGGGTTTCTGGGGTGTGGGTTCGTCCCCTGGAGCCCCCCAGGGCTGCCTGAGCTGTTGTTTGTCGCACACAGTGCACCAAGACGTGCGGGGAGGCGTCGCGGTTCCGCGAGGTGCTGTGCGTGGACGAGGAGGAGCAGCCGCAGAGCAGCGGCCGCTGCGAGCCCAGCGAGCGCCCGGCCGAGGTGCAGAGCTGCGCGCTGCCCCCCTGCGAGTACATCTGGATCACCGGGGAGTGGTCAGAGGTGAGGCCCCGTCCCCTGCATCCCCTCCTCCTCTCAACGCTGCCCCTGCTGAGGTATTGCAGCCCAAATCAATCAGCACTGGCAGGGCAGCGCCGTGGGTTTGAATTCTGATTTTTTGGTTTATTTCGGTGTGCAGTCTCCCTGTTGGATAGAAAGGAGCTGTGCTGTGGGAGACAACCAGGATATTAAAGACTAAAAGCAGCGTGCTCAGGGTCCTAGCTAATATTATCTGGAGGCAATTTTCTTCCAAAGCACAGTGCATTCAACAGGCACCCTCTTCGGTTTTCTGCTGGTTTAGTTCATTTATTTAATTAATTGGTTTTATTCCCATCCACTCCCTGGGGGCTCTGGGGCCCTGTGAGTTGTACAAGGGTCCAGATGTGCATCATGGGGGAGAGGCAAGCCTGGAGGTGACCATGGGGGCACATCCTTCCTCAGCGCTGTCTTTGCAGGGGCAAGGACCCAGAGTGAGGGAAGGCAGGGCATTCACCCTCCCAACTGGGAGGCAGGGAAAATAGATGAGTTTTCCTTGCAGCGGGCGCCGCATGCGGGAGGACGCAGGCTAATCTCAGCCTGTTTCCTTCTGCAGCCAGTGAAGGATTACTTTCCACTTGGAGAAACAGCAGAGGGAAATGACAAGGCAGCTGCTGACACAGCACTGAATAAAGAGAAAGAACGAGAAAAGGGAAAAAAGAAAACATGGCAGGACTGGGGGGAAGGAGAGCCCAGCCACCTGAGATAGTGCAAGGAGGGAGAAATGTGGAGACATGAGAATATGTCAGAGCAGCCTGGTCTGCTGAGTGGTTTCTTAAGACAAATATTGAGGTGCCTGTCAGGATGGAGCTCTGGCTGCTCCTTGCCCAGGCACCCTCTACCCACCCCCAATGCCTGGGAGACCACCTGGGAGCACTCAGGCCCATGAAGACAGAGAGGTGAAGAGAGCTTACAGAGACAATTTGCCTCTCCCAGGTCCCACTCAGCCCTTTGATGAGGAAGTCAAAAGTGCTGTTTATCCTCTAATTACAATGAAAAATTTCTCATTCTTCTGATTGCTGGTTCTTCTGGTTGTCTGCATTCTTCTGGTTCTCCTGGTTCTCCTAGTTGCTGACAAGTACCTGCAATTCAGGGTCAACCTTGACCACTTTCTATCTCTCTGTATGTATGGCAAAAAAATCCCCACCCAACCAAAACAACTAATAGAGCATTTCCAAATTCCCGTGGATGTTCTGCTCCTTTCTTTGTGGTTGGGAAGAAATAACACATGGCCAGGAGCCAGCCTGGAGCAGGGAGTCCTGGAGCAGCTGTAGATCCAGCCCAGAGAGGAACTGGGTGCCCAAAGACAATGTCAGGCACCAGCCCACTTGTAGCCACTTACAATATTCATGACTGGCTTAAATAGAACCCGGTGATCCCTTGAATCAGTTTCCTGTGTTGAAAGCTGTCAGGCCTGGTTTCCTCCCCTCCCATTTTGGGCAGCCCTGCTGAAGCACGTGGTGCTCACCGCTCCTTGCTGTGCCCGCAGTGCTCCGTCACGTGTGGGAAGGGATACAGGCAGCGCCTCGTGTCCTGCAGTGAGATCTACACCGGGAAGGACCACTATGAGTATGGCTACCAGAACATGGTCAACTGTCCTGGCACACAGCCCCCCAACATCCAGCCCTGTTACCTCGGAGAGTGCCCCATCTCGGCCTCCTGGCGCGTCGGCAACTGGGGAAGCGTAAGTCGGGCAAACTTCTTTTTTGGCCAAAAAGGATGGAACAACCTGGGGGTTTTTTAGACACAGACCAAAGGTTTGGCAGGGGAATGTTTTAGAGATGCTTAAATTAATGCATGGAATACTCTGGTGCAGCAGCAGGCCTGGTGTGTGTAGGGCTCCATACTTCAGACTGAACCCCTTTGTATGGGGCAGTCCCAGCAGCTACAAGTACAGTCATTCATGAAAACTGGGATGTAGCCAACGTTTGTGGCCATGTTGATGGCCATGCTGCATGCTTAGTCATTGCAGAAAACAAGGGTTTGAAAGCCTTGTGCTAGAAGGATTGGTGGGTCACTGACAACTGCAGTTGATCCCACTTGGCCACATGTATAAGAAAGACTTGGGAGTCAGCATTAGGCTGAAACACTGGTCATTTGAACCTTAAAACAATTTTTTTTTCTGGTTTTTTCCTCCTCCTCCTTCTCACAAATGCTGGGACAGGTCAGGGGAAAGAACCTGGCCTTTCTGCTAAAGTTATTTGGTTTGAGCCTCTTCTGGGACCTGAACTACAAGATCAAATTTTAGTTAAGGTGATAACATTTCACTTCTTAGGGCTTCTGACATTCTTTGAAATGTGATGTTTCTCCCATAAACTTGATTTATTAACCCAGCTCAGGCATTTGTAGGAATTTGTCAAACCTTTACAAGGCGATGAGTGTCAGGCCAAGTAAAATGTAGTAGAAGTTGTCATGGTAACTGGCAAAGCCATTTGAAACCTAAGTTCCTCCTGCCCCATAGGAAGCTTCAGATCCTCCCTGTGAGTCAGCACGCAGGAGTCATAGCAAAGACCTCAGCATCAATTAATTGGTATTTTCCCACAGAATTTAAGTGCAAAATACCCAACTCATTAATCCAACTTCACTGCAATGAGCACTCATTTCAGAGAGCAACACCTTTCTCCTCACTTTGGGCTGCTGAATGTCCCAGTGACCACCAAGTGCCATGACCCTTGTCAGCTGTGATTTTAAAAGGGATTTAATGTAAAATGCCATCACCTTTGACGGAGAGAGAGAGTCCTACTCAGTGCTTCAGCTGAATTGTATGGAACTGGACTTGATAAAGAGTAAATGCCCAAGCTGTGAATACCATGAGCCATTGAAGACCATCTTCTTCATGGTGTATTCCTTTAGAAAAATAATTTCTAAATGGATAAGCAACTTCATTTTCTTTATAGCCTAAACTGGTAGCTGTAGAAAGAGCTGAATTTCATTTCTCAAGTACTTGAAAGAACAAGTTGTGGATGGAGGAGCAAGGTGCTCCCACCTCCCACAACCTACACTCAGTAGCTGGACGCTCTGCTGCTTGGTACCTCCTGCAATTTGTGCAGTTTCAGCCTTAGGATTGCCCTTAGACTGGATGGTTTGAGGATGACCCAGTGTTTGCACAGATGTAGCCATTTTCCCAGCAGGTGAGGGGAGAGAAGATTTTGAGACTCCATTTTTTTTGGTACAATTTGCATGGAAAACAGCAATCTTCCTAATATGAAAAATAAGCAATTTCACTTGAGCACATGGTTCCCTTTAACCAACTGTGTTATCCAGCAAAGTATGCAAACACTGAGCAAAGTATGGTAGTCTTGAAGTAATCAATGATAATAAGGAAGGGATTAATTACCGAAGGGACTACTCATTTGATTAAAATTAAGCCTGTGTTTGAACCACTTCACAGGATTGAAGTCTTTGCTGCTGTCTCTTGATACAAGGGAAACCATCTGTCTCTGTTCTTTCTGGAGCCCATAAACCCTTGAGATAAAACAGGAATCTCTGTCTTGTGTCCCGCAGTGCTCTGTCACCTGTGGAGTTGGGGTCATGCACCGCTCAGTGCAGTGTTTGACCAACGACGACCAGCTCAGCAGCTTGTGCCACGTGGACCTGAAACCTGAAGAGAGGAGGACATGTCACAATGTCCATGACTGTAAGTCTGCAGATTTACACCTTCTTTTGCCTTTCTCATGGCTTCAGGATCTTTTCCCCTCAAACTCCTAGAGATCTGCAGTATTTCCAAGCATTGGGAGCCATCCAAGTAAGCACTAAGGCATTTCAGGGAAAGCTGTTCAAAATAAAAAAGATGTTTTGATGCTTTGGAAGCCTCAGAGTGTTCCAAAATAAATTTTGATGTATAGTTGTTCAGTGACTACAAGTATTTCTGTTTTGTTTCAGGTGACTTACCGAGGAGTTGCAAAGATGTTAAAAATCTTGAAGGTGTCACTGAAGATGGTGAATATTTCCTGCAAGTCAAAGGAAAGACATTAAAGGTGCATTTCAGCAACAGAATGATACTTCATGGGTTTTCTGAAGGTTCAAGAGGACCCTGCCTGTGGTCTTCACTTCCACTCTTGGATTTTCTGCCTTTGGTTGTCTCAGTGATGCCTTTGCACATGACACAATCCTGGCTTCTCTTTCTCTCTCAGGTATATTGCTCTGGGATGCAGACTGACAGCCCAAAGGAGTATGTGACCCTTGTAAACGGGGATGCAGAGAATTTTTCAGAGGTGTATGGATACAGGTAAGAAATCCTGTAATCATGAACCTCACAGTGTTTTTGTTTTCCATGGCAATATTTCCTGGTCATGAGTAGAAAGGGTTTTTTTTTGATTCAGATTGCATAACCCGACCGAGTGTCCGTATAACGGGAGCAGACGAGAAGACTGCCAGTGTAGGAAAGATTACACAGCAGCTGGGTTTTCCTCCTTCAGCAAAGTAAGGCTGGACCTGAACACTATGCAAATAATAAGTGAGTAAAAACAGGGCCTTGCCATTAAAAAAATGTTTATTTTACACAAATATAGCTGTAACTACAAGCAAGCAGTAGTACTCTAGTGAGCAATATTCTTGAGAATTCCTGTTAAAAGCTACTTTTAGACTTGGTCACCTGTTTGCTGCTTTACACTGGGAGACTGGATATATCAGAGATGCTCATATTATTTCTCTGTAAAACAGGAAAATACTAAGGCAATTCCTGCTGTATCTGCTCTGCAGAATGAGTATTTGCATATTTCCAGAAGCCCAGTGCATTTTGTGAAGAATTTTATTTTATTTTATTTCATTTGGTCCCCTATTTTCAGAATGAACTCAGACACAAAGCCTGACCAGGGAGGAGCTGCCCCACTCCTGTACCCCCCTCCATTTTACTCAGAGAGATCCCAGTGCAGGGGTCTCCACTGGGGTGGGGATGCTATTCCCAGTGGCCAGGGCAGAGAATGGATGGTATTCCCAGCAGAGCCAGACCACAGGGAAATAACTTTTGTTGAGGGCTGGGGACATGGATTTGCAATGGAGAAAGAGAATCTAGCTGTGCAGTAAGAGTAACACACTGTCCCTTTTGTCATTCCTGTGAGCTGGGAGCCCATCCCACCACCAGAGACCCTGTAGCATTCCATGGGGCTATGGTTTCAGTCCCCTGACTCCACTGCTATCAGTTTTCAGCAAGTGTTTTAAAAATACAACATATTGTTGGGAGTTCATTCAGTAAATAGCTAAGTGGTCTTTTAGCAAATCAAAATCCTTCCCTGTAAAATGACTCCTTATCTGATAAGCGGGTTTTATCACTTAATTTTCAAGACCTCCCAGTCTATCAATCTGTAAAAAGCAACTAATAATCTGTAAAAGCTTCTAGGTAAAGATCTCAAAGGAACCACCCTCTGGGAATTTGATACCAGCTCCCTTTGAATTTCAAAAGGAGCTGGGCACCTACCTCTGTCAGGCAGGAGCTATCTCACATCCCCATCTAAATGAGTCTCAGTTACTTCAGATCCCTCCAGAGCAAAATACTCCAATTCCCTTTGAAAACCCGACCCCTGGGCTGGGGCAGCCAGGAGAGCAGAGATGTTGTTTGCTTTTGTTTAAAAGAGAGACTTAGAAGGTGCTGGAGCCTTTTTTAAGCGGGGAATCTTTTGATAGCGAAATAAACCCCAAGTTAAGGGTTTGAGTTTTGTTGTTATTTATACCTGGTTCCTAAATCACCACCAGATTTAAACTGAGCTGTAAATAGTGAGTGTAAGTGTCCTGTTAAATTCAGTGCTCATGTGCTGGGAATCAAATGTGGGATGAATCAGGATATTTAATATTAAAAAATATAGTAATATTGATATCACAAAAATATAAAAGTCTTGACTTCCTACACTAATGTGGGAAGCCAGCTTTGGTGAATTTAAACATTAGCAAAGAGCATGTTTACATTTATTTTGTCTCTCTCCCTGCATCTTCCTTTCCATGTTATTCACCAACTCTTCTCCACAGCAACTGATTTACAGTTTGCACAGACACATGATGGACGACCTGTTCCTTATGCCACTGCTGGGGACTGCTACAGCGCTGCCAAATGCCCGCAGGTATTTGACAAGAGCATTTAACAGGAATTGGTGCCATTTGTTATGTTCAGGCCCTCTATTAATTACGGCTGATCGCAGCAGCCCAACTTCAGTGAGTGGCACATTCTTATCTCGGCGATCTGAAACTTTTCCCTTTGTGAAGAGGGAGAAAGTGATGGAGAAAGTTCCCTTTGTGCATGGGAAGAAAGTAGTTTCCATTTTCCATGTTATCAGGCCAGTGGCTGCCTAAGAGACATTCCCTAAGGCCCCAGTAAAGGAGAAAAGGAAAGAGGCTGTGGGGAGAGAACTAGGCTGAAGTCAGGGGGATCAGTCCATGACAGGACTTGGTGGAAATGCTGGGCAGAGAGAGCAGCAGGGAGTAGATGATTTCAAAAGTCTGTAGGAGACAAATAACACTGTGTTAGGGATGACTTGCTGCATGTTCCCAGCACACCTACTTTTTGTGGGGCTGGGGATGGTAAGTGATCTGTTTGGGTAGTCCAAGGTGTTGGGTGGGCATTAACAGGGAGTCACAGCAGCAGCAGAGGGCAAACCTCTCCATCTCCTTCCCTCCCTGCTTCCAGAGCTGACACTTTGCTGCACAGCTCAGCAGCTTAGGGATTGACTCCTTACCTCAGGAATGCTCATAAATGTTAATGTCAATCCACCTGACCCAGCCAGTTTGCTCCTACAGAAAATCAGCATTCCCAAGGCAGCAAGTGCAAGGAGCAAAGCCAACACCATCTGGTACTGCAGGGCCCTGCTGGGCTCTGGGTCAGCCTGGGGAAGTGTCCAAAGGATCCCTCCATGGGTCCAGAAATTGGCAGGACTGGAGTCTGCCATGGGGGTGAGGGGAGGGCTGGGGGACTGAGTGTTGGATGCTGGCATAGTCCTTAATTTTCCATCCATCTTTGTCATTTTGAGAAAATGTGGAATTAAGTACTTTAAAGAGATGGAAGAGTTTTTATTTCACTAGTCTGGGGAAAAAAAAAAAAAAAACAAACCAAAAAAAAAAGTGGAAAAGAAGGCCAAGTGTGCCCTCTCCAGTTGAGGAGGGAGCAGTGAGAGCAGCTGCAGCACATCCCTGAAATTCCTTCCCATCAGCTGCTGGAGCAGTCAGGCTCTGCAGTTTGCCATGGGAAAGCCAACAATGCCCTCAGCCGGCAGAGAAGAAGCAGTGCAAAACCGGGGTGAAGCAGTGAAAACCTGGGGGAAATGGGCAGTTCAAAAGCAATCTGAAACCCCTCCTTCTCTGCAGCCACCAAGGAGAAATTCCTAATGTGAGCCGTGCTGTGATTTGTACAATGACCATGGTCAGAGCAATGGAAAACGAGGAAAACGCTGCTGTCAAATGCTGTTAGAAAAGTGACACTGTGGCATGCTGGGAGTCTGGAGCATGGCATTTTGGGATAACCAGGCTCTTGTTTTTTAGGGTCGATTCAGCATAGACCTGTACGGGACAGGCCTGTCCCTGGTGGGAACAGCCAAGTGGCTCTCACAAGGGAATTACGCCGTGTCAGAAATTCAGAAATCCCCAGTAAGTTGTAACTTTAATTATGGCTATACCTGCTCATCACTACCTTGTCATTCATGGCAACATCTTCCAATAGAGACTAACAAAAAATGAACATCTGACATTAAAGTGTTGTAGGTAATTGCGGTGGGGCGAGGCCCTCGCGGGTTTAGCTTGATCTGAGTTATTGCAATTAATTAGTGAGCCTGATTAACTGTGAAGCTGAAAGTGCTGAGTGCTGTGGGGCAGACAGATCCTTAATCAGCCTGAGATGTCCAGCATGGAGCGTGCATCACAAGGCAGGGCAGCAGGACAGGGTCAGGGCTGCAGAGCAGAGTTGGATCTGCAGGTAGGGTCTGGTGCCAGGCAAGTGCCCTGAGCAGGAATTGTTCCCAACACATGGCTGATAAAGCATGGAGGATGTGGACCTTCCTGCTGGTCTGGTCTGGGTTTATCTCCTTGGGAAAGTCTCAAGTCACTGGAGTGTTGCAGGGACACCATCCCCTGTCACTGCCTGAGGCTCTGCTGGCTGCAGAGCCTCAGGGTGAGCCAGGCAGCCCTTCACAATCACAGCCAAATTTGTCCTTGTACTGCTTAATTTGCCTGCCTGTTAACACCTCCTGCAGTCACTGTGTGCCTTCACTCTGTTGCTTCTGTGTCATATTCTGAAATGGTAGAAACTCAGGATTGCTTTTTTGGCTGTTATTTTGTGTGAGTCATCCCAATTGCCCCTGTTAAAACTCTCCAAAGGAGGTCACCATCATTTAACAAACAGCAATTGGCAAAATATCCTCTCCTGTACTGCTTTCAGTCTCCCCTTGGCTCTAGGGAGCATGAGTCTCCTCTGTGCTGGTCTCTTAGAGGAGAATTAATGCTACAGATCTGACCACACTAGAGGTGGAAGAGGACCAGCCCTGTATGTCAGTTCCAGCAGGTGCTTTTCTATCCTTCCCTTCTAAAAGGAGAGAAGTCAACTTTGGGGTTGCAGAAAACATCATGGCTGGCAGAATTAAAACAACTTTAAAGAACAGAGGTGCTCAGAAATCCTCCATCACCTGGTGGCATCTGTCAAGTGCTGTTCCAAGGGCGTAATTGCCTGCAGGAGCAGAAGAAAGAACGGTGCAGTGAGAAGAGATGATAGCAGCCTGCTGCAGTCACAGATCAATAATGTCAAGGGCAGGGTGGAGCTCGTTTAAAAATAAGTGCTTTGTGCAAGCTTGTTGTGTGCTTAAGTCCAATTTTCTGGTAATTGTGGGTTGAATTCCCCTCAAGGACTGTCTGTCCATTCTAATGACCAAAAGAGGAGAAAGACTCTGCAGAGGTGAGATAAGGAAGGCCAGATGGAGGTATTAATCTCCTGACTCAAGCCCAGAGTTGGACCCTGCTTGCTGGGCTCACCTGGAGACCAGGTCAACCTCAGGACCACTCCATACCTACCCCTACTGGCTGTGGGAAGGGGAGGAGGGTTGGCACCTCAGCAAGTGACATCACCTCACCCTGTCACTTTCCCTCCTCTCTTGTGTCTGGAGCCACTCCAGGACTTTCCCTTCCAAGTGGATGTTTCCTGCTGTTGCCTGCAAATACCCTTCCCATGCCCTTCCCATGCTCAGGCAGAGCTGAGCAGTTGTTACTGGCTCAGAGTTCTGGTTTTGTTCTTGCATGAGCCAAGTTTTCTACTCATTCTGTTATTCACTGTGGGGCAAACTGGAGAAAGCTGATATCCTTGAGATACCCTCCAAATGGCCTTCTCCTTGGGCAGCTTTCAATTTAATAAATCAAAACTACCCTTTCCTCTTTGTGTCCACCATCTGACCTGCTAGCACTAAGGAGAATTACCTTTGTGTATATTTGAATACAGCAGTGATTTCATAGACTGATGTTGGCATCATTTGTTTTCTTATACACCCTAAAAACCATGGCTTGAGTAACCCCGATCTGGCCCTTCTAAAGCATGGAATTCCTGAGCTCTTACTGAGCTGTTATTTCTGATTTTGCCTGCAGGATGGTACCAAAGTCATAGGAAGATGTGGTGGTTACTGTGGGAAGTGCACTCCATCATCTGGAACAGGCCTGGACATTCAGGTGTTATAGCAGTGGTGAGTTCTCAGATGCTTCTGCATGAGGAGAATCTCCCCCAAAATGCCCTGAAGGAGCAGATCAGGCCATGCTTGCAAAAAGACATGGAGTGCATTGGTGACAGCCACCTACCCCACACAGCATCCCAGTGGGGTCCCCTGCTCCCCCAGTAACCCTTGTGGATCCAGCACTGTCACCTGGAGACACCTCCCCACCTTACTGGCACCCACCTTTGCTCTGCTCTCGTGCCACTTTCTCTGGTGACATGTTCCAGAGGCCAGGATCACTCTAAATGTGCTTTTCTCTGTTTTAACAGGTTCTCTGGGAGCAGCCAATGGAGATGAGAGATGGATGAAGGATAGTGATGCAATACCTCTGCCTTCCACTTTTATATCTGTGTATATGTGTATATAGATTGCATATTCCTAATGTACAGTATAATATTTATGTTTGGGATTATTTATTTTGATTTAATATTTTTGTACGTAAAATCATTATATTAAGGCTGCTTTTACTATTTTTATTTTTTATTGTTAAATCCTGCAGTCAAACCACTGCATTTTGCATACTCTACATTATATGTAGCATTATGACAAGTGATACTTAATTGTCACTGTATTCAGTTGTTTACTTACAGTCAGTAATTTTCCTTCAGTTATGGGCTGCTTTGGCCCTCCACGGTGCTACACAATCTGCATAGGGGTATTTTTGGCATTTCAATCTGTCTTTATGCAAGGAAATTAGACAAGATGTGCTTAAATTTTTATTTTTAGGGATTAGGCTGACAGCACTCAAGGAAAACATGACAATGAATACTGTGCTAGTTGCATTAGCAATCTTTATCTTTTAGGTATGTTTTGAATTTCACATGACCTCTGTGGCCAGTGCTGAAAGCACTGGTTTGGTGCTAACATGATATTTATTAATGCTCTGTAGTTTTAGTTAATCCAGTGCCTTTATCATTGAAGAAGAGGATAAAGCAGAAAAATTGTCAGGCAATTCAAGTCAATCAAGATCTACCCTAGGTTTAGCAAAATTGCTGCAGATGGATCTTCAGATCTTCAGCTCAAGCCCCTTTTTTGTAGGGTTCTGAAGTGAACTCACTTTTTTAAAAAAATGTATCTTTGTCTTCTAATTGCATGTGCCACTGTGCTTCCTGACTCCATCTGGAAGCGGGGTATTAACTCATCCCAGACAGGCTGATCAGGCCATATGTTTCCCTGGGCTGTGTTCTCACAAGAGATGTAGTTTCTTACAGACTTTGTTACAAAATCCTAGCGTGAGGACAAAAGCATCCCTGTGGTGTTCCCTCCCCATGGGGCTGGTGAGCACTGTGGGGACAGCACGCCCAGGGATGGGGACAGCACACCCAGCCAAGCCACCCCTTCTCTTGGCCAGGGTGCTCCCCTGCAGGCACTTGTAGCATTTCCCCAGCTTCCTACTCACTCCCAGACCATCTGCAGAGGGAGGCTTCGCTGCCTCCTTTCAGCAAGATCACTCTGTACCTACAGATGATTCTGCCCCCCCTTCCAAAGCAAGCTGCTTTACGCCTACTCCTGAGTTGCTTCGGATCTTCCTGGTAAGGCATCTGTGCTCCCTGCCTCTCCTCATTCCCATGTACAGCCAGACATTTGCTGTTGGCTTTTTTTTAATCAAACTGAGGAGCCATGTCCCTTAGGTGTGGTGGCTCCTGCCTGTACATAGCCCTCAGGCCATGCTTTCACAGAGCTCTGCAGCACATAACGGGGTGATGTGACCAGGTTACTGTCGTAGTCTATGACTATGTCCCTTATCTCTTTCTCCACAACTTTACTTAGTGATAGCAAGGTGCTGCCCTTCCACCTTTTATGTCAAGGCAGCCAGAAGCACAAAGTACAAGGAAAAGAAGCTTTTCAGCACAAAATTACCAGCAGTTTGGAAAACCAAAGAGGCTTGTCTGCTACTCCAGATAACTCTTTCCATTTGGGATGTAAGCAGTTACCAAACACAACCTCAGGATCTTGTGTGAGTCTTTTACAGAGCTCCCCAAAGGATGTGTAATCAGTGTGTTACAAAAGGGTTGGATCAATGGTGATAAATGATCCCTGGATTCATAACCTGTGTGTGCTGGGCTGTGCTCAGCCTTTGGAGTGAAACCTGTCAGCCTGACAATCAGGGATTGACACATTCCTGTCAGCTGGGAGACACCTCACAGGCAGGCAGGGCTGTGCTACAGCCCAGAGCTGGAGAACTGGTGAAGGAAAGAGGAAAAAGGGAAAGAGAAAGGGAAAAAAGGGAAAGGGGAAAGGAGTAATAATGGAATAGTGATTTTCTAATGATAATTGCTTACATGTAAATTCTGTAGGGCAAAAGGGAAAATTGCACTATGAAGTTCAGAAAGAAATTGTGGTGCTTTACCACTGTAAGTGAAGTGAAATGAAGTGAATGGCTATTTATAAAAAGAAATACTATTTTGACCTGTACAAATTCATTTCTACCATATAGTTTCAAGGCAGCTATTAACAGAGCTATCAGAACCTAAAAAATACAAAACAAACTATAAGGGAAAAAAATGACAGAGCACCAAACCTGATATTCCTTAATGGTCATCATTAAATAGAGCAGATTTTGAGGATCAGAGACATTTCTTGTTCAGGAAAGAACTCTGGGTTTTGTATATCAATGCCATTATTTTTCTACAAACTGGTGTATTTTTTTGCAAGCACTTTCCTGTACAATGTTTCCTTTCTTTCTGCTTATACTCAAAAGGAAATGAAAATACCTGTATGACATGTCTGTATGGTCTTGCTGCATTTGCCATCGTATTCCAATACCTGTGTCCTACAATAGAGGCAAAATACTTTGTACACAAGGGAATAATACATTTAATGGTAAACATTTTTTTCTGTGCTGGTGTTTATTTCCAAGGTGTGGGTTTGATTGTCCCATGCAAAAGGAATGAGGGATGTGAAGAATGTTGTTTATATGGAGCCATGCCCCAAACCTGTGTTGGAGTCTGTGGACCAGGGACCACCTTGGAGAATGGCCATGACCACCCTTTCATGTCCTGATGGCTGGAGAGGCTGATGCTCCCAAATTTCTGTCCAGAGAGGACTGCTCCAAGGTGCATGATATACATAAGCACATCTCAGAGATGTCCCATGCATTGTTCAGACGTGTCTGGTGACTGGCTGGTGCTGCCTTCAATGACCAGGGACATCCTTTGACATGGCATGTAAGAGAGACAGCAGTTCATTTTGCAAATGTTTTTGGAATTATGAGCTGGGATAATGGGCCTGGTCCACACCACTTCTAGTGTTATGGAAAGAAATGTGCAAAAAAAAAAAAATCAACTTTTCTAAATTGGAAAAGATAGTATCAAATATACAAGAAAATTCAGGCAGGAGAAATTTAGTTTAAAAGGAAGCAAATGTAGGGACTGCCTCCCAGGATGACAAGCAAGTGTTGAAGTGCAACCAGTGTTACATCACCACTGCCCCAGATACTGTAGGTAAGAGTGAAGTTGCAATTTCTGTCTTCCCTTATATGTTCCTCATGCTTTGTCTCAGAAAATGCTGCAGATCTCTTAGTGCTGGCAGGTCCAGCCTTTTCCAGCTTCTATTTTTTTCAAAGGAGAGAGGATTCCCCCGTTGGTGCTGTCTGAAACACTGTCAGATGCAAAAAACAGAACATGCAGTATTTCAAAACCTCAATTCTTATTTTAAATTACTAATCTCGTAAAAATGGCTTTTCTATAATTTATCCTTAATAAATTTTTACACAGACTTTAAATGTGAGCTGCTGTGGAATTAATACACAGACCCTGAATAACTTTCCAGCCCTGTATAATGAAAGGGCATTTTAACACTTTCAGTGCTTAGGTTCTGCTTAGTGCTGAGATTCTGTGACAATTCTTCAGTCTCTTTGTGCAGCTGCAGAGACAGAGGTGATGCTTGATCACTTTGGCCTTCTGCCCCAATGATGGGCATTTTTCTTCTACAGAAAAATAAAACACATTTTGTTGAAGGCTGTTGGAAAGGCACGTCTCAAGGAATTAGCTCTAAATCAGGACATTTGATTCCTTTCCTTCCTTTCCTCATAGCCACACTTTGAAAATTGAAGAGTGGCAGAGAAGCCTGTTCTGTTGAGTCTTTCCAACACAACTCCTCAAACAGATGATTGAGGGCTGACTCAGAAGAAAGCTTCTGTCAGGGGAAGAGCACTGAGGTGAGACACCTCCCATCACCAGGCAAAGGCGCAGGAATTCAACCCAACCCAGGCGTCATTAACAGCTCAAGTGGCTCAGCCCATGCCTTAAGTTCTGCCATCACTTGAACTCTTAAACGGAGAACTCTTTCGACCAGGTCGTTGTAAGAGAAGTGTTTCAGTTCATCCAGCAGTCACAGCCCTTTGTGGTGCTGGTCACGCCGTGGGAGGGGATGAGTCCCTCTGCAGAACAGACTCCTGGAGGCAGCTCCGGCTTGCATCGAGCAGGAGGAGGAAGCTGATGACCGAAAGTGGTGCCTGTCAGTCTCACTCCAACATTTTCCAGCATTTTCGCCTGTGAAGTGATCCAGGCAATTGGAATTGTAGCTTTCCAGAAGCAGATTTAGCTGACAAGTTTCTGACCTCCCTTTGCAATAGCGAGATGATGAATGCTAAGAAGTTATTTTCAGCCTCCACAGAAGAGTCTGAGTTTCCACTTCAAAGTTAGCTTAATTTTCCAGCTATTTAACATTTGCAAATACAAGGCACAGATTTCAGAAGAAAAAAAAAAAAAAAAAGCATAGTATTTTGACCTAACCCAAATGCCTTTTATACTATATTTCCTGGGGAGGTTTCTTTTGTTTGTTTGTTTGTTCCAATTGAAAAAAAAAACCAAAACAACCTGTGAAATTTTCCATAAAATTACTTCTGTCTCTCTCTAGTTTTAAATATTGGTTTTGAAGTGTTTGGAGCTGTGATCTGTTGACTGTAAGTACAAGAAGATCTGATGTAGGTACCGTTTTAAGTAAGGAGAGGTAGAAATTCATTTCTCCTTTGTGACACTGATCCAGGTCCTTCAAGGCAGGATATGAAATGCAGAGGCTGAGGCCGTGCCCATCAATCCATTTCCACCAGGAAAACCTCAGTTCTGCTGGGAGCAGAATGGTTTCCACATTACATCTCCTCACAGGTTTTGGCACATGCCTGGCTCTAATGATCAGTCTGAGCCGCCAGCAACAAGATCAAGCTGCAGCTAATTAAACATGTGTTGGTAGTCAGTGTCTCCATTTCTGAAGAGACAGTATGAGGAGAAGAGCCAGAAGTCTGGAGTAATCTCTGAATACAAAACCCTTTGTATGTGGGGCAGAGGGTGCAGGGGGAGGCAGGGCTCTTATATTCTCTCTGAAAATCATTACTTGGCTCCATTCATATGCTTATAATTTCTTCATCCTTCTTTAGTCTGCGCCTACATTTCAGATGAGCAATTAAATTAATCAGGTCTTTTCTGCATTGTCCTTTTCTAATCCATCCTCTGACCTTGCTCTTTGAAGCTATTCACAGCTCGCTGCCTGCCTTCCTCAGCCCCGCACAGAAAGGAGCATTGACTGTGAAACGCTCTCATTGCTCCTGCTGCCGGCAGCAGGGAAGTGGGAATGGCTCCCTGCAAACTCCCTGGCAAGAACAGACACGTCCAGGTTATTTGCTGTTACTGGCAAATACAAGGAGCAGTAAATACAGGTGGTGCCTCCAAGCCCCCCGCAGGTGGGAGCGAGCCCGCAGCAGAGGATGCCAGCAGGTACCAGATGCTGCCAGAGGCTGGAGCTGTGGCCTCATGCATGGCGTGGACTTCCCAGATGAAGTTTCTCAGCTTGGTCCCAGGTGTGAGCAGCCCTTTGGAGCAGGATGCACGTGTGTAGTGGTGGGAGCATGCAGCTCTGCACTTCCCACTGATGCCTTGCCAGAGCTTAGAACAAGCAGGTACACACTGGTGGCAGCTTTTCCCTGCTTCAGAAAACGCAGCACAGCTGAACTGGCAAACAACTGAGACCTAGAATTTCAAGCCATGAGCTGCTGAAAGGAGATGTAGGGCAGCAGTGGCCATGGAGGTTTGTTTCCTGGCAGCACAGTGATTCTGAGCCTTGTCTGTGGGAGCAGGAGGCAATGGCCTTTCTCCTTACCTGTGCTGGGGCTCAGCTGCTGAAACATTTGCTGTCTCTCCTTCACTGTTCTCATCCCTGAGCATGCCATGTCTCCTCAAATTCACATGTCTCAGGGGGACAGTAAACCCAGATCAGTGGCACAGGAAACCCCAGCAGATCACTCTGCTGACTCTCACCTGAGCTGCTGCTCCATTCAGGTAAGGCAAATGGAGAGCTGATATCCCTCAGATCCACTCTTTAGAGATATTTCTAAATTCTGCTGACTGAATTGCATGAAGTGGGGTGTCCTCAAGACATTTCAACAGCTCTTGTCAACACCGACAGCTTCATCCTGCTCTGTGTGGAAAAATGCAGTGGGTGTGCCCTGTGCTGGGGCAGAGCTCACCTGGAATAACCCCTGAGAGCTGCCTGCCTGCCCCAGAGAGGCTCTTGCCCAAGATAACCTGGCTGTGCCCTCCTCTTCAGCTTTGCTCCACATTGTGCAAGTGGCATGTGAGGCTTTCCAGGTACGACTGGCATTCAGATTTCACTGATGGCATTCTCCCATCTGATCATTCCCAATGGCTTGGGGCTTTCAAGAACTCAAATGTATGGCAGCATTTAAGTTGTGAGAAGCTTTTGACAGCAGGTTTGTCCTGGGCTGTTTGCCTTGGCTAAAGAACTGGTGACTCCAGCAGGCAAAAACAGCACCAATATAAAACCTGATAACATTGGTGTCTAGAAAAGAAACAATTTCTGGCCTCACAGCTACCTAATCTCTCGTGATCTGAGCCACCACCAGCAGCCTGGTTTTGCTAGGCATTTCTCTCCCCTGTTTATAAGCAGGCCTCTACCCTGTAAAATGGTAAGTAAAAGACTCTTTTCTTTTTCTCCCAATCAAAAGAGACAATAGACAGCTTTAAAAACATGAGTCAAAGGACCTTTCCACCTGCAGGGTGGCAAATGAATGATTAATGTGAGGGATTGCAGGACATCTATGACACTTCCAGTGCTGTGGCAGGGGAAGGGCAGGATGGCTTCACTCCTGCCAGCTCACCTCCTGCCGAGCCTGCTGACACCTGCCTCTCTGCCAGTTACCCAAATTGGTTTGTTTTCCCTTATCTTCATTAATGGTCCTGAAAAGTCAAAGTAGCATGGCAGAAGTGTGAATTTACAGCATAAAGCAAATAATTCTGCTGCACCAAAGAGAGCTCCAGGGAGTGAGGGGGGGATAGTAGAAAGTTACTTGTTGCTATAGCGCTAGGATGTTGTGTGCAAATTGGCAGAGTCCCACCTGATGGCTTTGTTTAGCCTCAGATTGAAAGGCATTAAGTAACCACATGAACTGGGGCCATCTCCCACCCCTTTTTCAGAGAGGCTGGGGGAGCTGAGCTGAGGGGTTCCTGAGCTTGACAGCAGAGAAATACAGACCTGGGAAAAGCTGAAGCACTGGCATTTCATTTCAGAGAGCAACAGCCTGAAGGATGAGGAGCTGGAAAGGAGCAGGAGGGAGGGAAGGGGCGCCTGTGTCACCCTGCCATGCTGGCATCAGAGGCCAGGGTCCCTCCAGCACCTCAGCAATGCCCAACCTGAGAGGGGCAGGTCCCTTTTTGAGAGGGTAAGTTTTATGTATCCACTTGGCTCTGCATTTCATAGCAGGTGCTCCTCTCCACAGAGTGGGACTGGGCTCCAAGTTTTTATTGGTGTGGACTCCAACTCCCAAACGCTATTTACAGGGAAATTGAAGACCGCCTTCAAAATTAACAATAGATGGCTATAAATCTTACTCAGTTACTTAGCAACTAACACAATAAAATCCTAAGGTTAAAAGGAGAAGGGTTATTTGGAGATACCTTGGGGAGCACATAATGGCCATTTGCATTCCTGGGTGGGAGGACACAAAAAAAATTCCTGGGATATTTACAAATGAGTGTACTGATGAAAGAAAAAAGGTGCAATTACTCAGTGCCGTTTTAATCAAAATACCTCAGGACAGAGAAATCTAACAAAAAAAGTAGTAGTCAAATGGCTGTGATAAAGAGCACTGAGAAAATGTATAATCTACAGAACTTGTAGAAGGGTTTGTTAAGGTGCTAAGCCCACTTTGTTGCCATTTGTGACATTTGAAGTGTGTAAGAAATGTTCAGAGTGAATCTGACCATTACATGCCTGATGGAATATGCCCCAGAAAATCCTACGCAGCGCAAAAAAAATTTAAAACCAAAGTAACACAGCATGATTCATCCCGGCCTGGGTTCCTGTTATGCACAGCACAGATTGAAATTCCATCTCCCCACCTCAAACTGGGGTTTGTGCACAGCCTTTTCTGCCTGCAGTAATTACAAATCTTGGAGTTGGAATGAGCAGAAACACTGAGAACTCCTAAAAGACCCTCACGGGGGCACATTTACCCAGGAAGAAGGAGGCTTGGTGGAGGAAAGATGCAGCAAATTAGATGTGTAGTCCCCATCAAACTCCTTCAGTAGCTGTGGCACTTTAGGCGTATTTTTAAGCCCTCCTTTTGCTGTTTGAAAGGCTTCAGACAATAACTTCCTAATAACAGTCAGACATTTATAACCTTCAGGGTACTAGATGGAGACAGGGCTCATGTTGAGCTGTAATTCACCTGCACAGGCTGCTGGCAGGAGGAACCACGAGGGGACTGACTCGGTATGGAACAGCCAAATTCACCTTGACATCACAGAGGGGAGAAATGGATGGGTCCAGCATGAAAATGAGAGCTGCTTTCTGCCTCACTCCTCTGCTTTCTGTTGGTGCTACCCCTGTCTTGGTGCTGATGGTCAGGGCTGGACTGTAAGAGGCACAGGGGTGTCAGAGCTGATGGAGGGATGCTGAGAGCTTCCTGCATGTGAGTATTTTGGAGGTGATTTCCTGACATGAGGCACAGTTTGCAGGATAGAAAAGCCAGGGGCACTTTCCTGGAAAGACTAGCAAATTTTCCTGGCTTCACACACAGAACTGTTTTGTCTGCCAGCTAACTCCCATCCAGAATTGCTGGACCAGAGTTGGAGGCAGACTTTCCATGGTCTTTGGTGGCACAAGTTGTCCCCATATTTCCCATCCCTTGGTTGCAGCTACTGCTGTGGGCCTGCAGCTCCTCTTCCCAGCTGGCAAGGACAGCCCCTGGGCTGGGACACAATCACTGCTGGTACTGCACATGCTGGTGTCCCACCCGGGATGGAGGCCACCAGGAGAACAGAGCCCTAATGACAGCTCTGCCCTGCATCCCGGGCTGCTCTTCTGCACAGATCTATCCCATGGCAGTCCCTGTTCCACCTACCTTGTGACCCAAAAGCTAACACAGGAGCTGTATTATACCTTTCCCTGAGTTCTTTGATTTTCATCATAATTATTTCTGTATTATCAGGTACAACAGGGAGCAGGAAGCAAAGAGCATCCCTGTCATTTCCCTCCTCTTGGCCATCCACAACTTCAAAGGAAAGGAAAATGGGTCCAACTCAGTGCATGAATGGAGCAAACTGGGTTTTAAACTGGTTTAGTCATTAGAAGGGCTGGAAGGAGAGTCAGCCCTAGGCAGGTTTGATTGAAACAGAAATGGGAGGGGAAGATCACGTATGGAACAATTGAAGTGACAGCAGAAACAATAATTTGTCAGCCAAGCTGTCTAGCATGTATTATACATGTGTGTCTGTTTCTGAGCCTATTTGACAGCAGTATCTGACACCCCCCACCTCCAAGCTGAGTCTGCCTCCACTCAAGAGGAAGATCTCCATGTCTATAAAAATAATAATGCAAAATACCCTTTTGAAAGTAGCTCTTGTGGCAGCACAGGTAGGGCTGGAGCTGTGTTGCTGTCCCCTGCCTACCCAGCCATGCCAGGATGGTGCATCATCCCCTTTGCACATGGTGAGAACAAGGGAGTGGGAGTTTATTTCCTGAGAGATCTTTACTCTTGGCAGCTTTTCTGGGGGAGGAAAGAGAAGAGGAGCATGCAGGCCAATGAGATAATGTATCCCCTCCCTTTCCCAAATGCATCCAGAGATGATGTTCTGGCCTGGCTGTTTCCTTACAGAGAGGGAGCCTCTGAGCATCCCTAAAAGGGGATGGGGTCCCCCCAAATAGCCCTTCATTTACCCTGGATGTCTCAGACCAGAGAGGAATTGTTGTTCCTGTGAGATATTCAGGTGAGCAGGAGTCCCTAAGGACCTGGCTTCACTGGGGTCTGTGCTACCTGAACATTTTCACGGCTCTGCATGATTTCTCCAGATCCTTCTGCAGGCACAGCAGAGCAGGAGCAGTGATCACCCCTCACCCCTCTTGTCTGCATCTTCTGCACTCCCAGGCTGAGCCCTCATCTTACCTCTTCTGAACACACTGATGCAAGCCTTGATGCTCAGAGCCTCCCCTGCCTTTTCCTTGTGTCACCCCCTGTGCCTGCAGGACACAAGCATGCAGGGTGACAGGGAAGTTTGGTAGCTTCGTGGACAGCTTGGGAGGGGACCAGCCAGCCTTGTTTTAAGTTTGAAGTAGCCAGCCTTGTTTTAAGTAGCAATTTAGGACTTGCATCTTCATCAGAAGACTGGAGCTGTGATTCAGTACAGCCACACCTCCAAGGAATTTATCCTCCAACTTTGACTTACATTTGCTGTTTTAAACTCATAGCAGATGTCCTCGCCAGCCCTGTTATTGAGGGCGCACAGCATCTCTTGCAACAGCAGAGCAATTAAAGAGGATTTGCAGGTCACCTTTAAAGCATTTCCCACAGCACGTTGAATCTTGTTATAAGTCCTGTATCCAATATTGCTTTTATTTCGGCAGTTTTAATTGGAGTTTTAAATATTCTGAACCTTATCCAAGACACCCAAAGTGCTGGAGATTTTTCAGGCCCTCTCTTGCATGACACCCACTCCCTGAAATCCCATTGTCCTTCTGTAGAACTAACAGTAACCCTGATAATGTATTGGACACTGGATACTGGCTGGAGGCTGAGATGTTTCAATATGAGGTCAAACCCCAGCCTGCAACCAGTTGCCCACTGTGTGATGAAATGTATACTTGGAGAGATCGCCTCTTCCCTTGAGAGTTTATAATATATTCATGCACCACTGTATGAGTTGGAAACTGGGAGAGAAACCAAGAAGGAAAATGATGAGGAAATTTAGCAGAAGGGAGCAATAGAGGGAAGCTTGGAGGGTTTTGGAAAGGTAAAAATAGCAACCACAGAAAAACAGAGCAGGGAGCATTCAATATTTTTGCAGGGCCATGAAGAAAGCCTATGGAAAAGGAAATTTTCTCCATTATAAAATTCTGTAAGTGGAAGGTTTTTATTTTTCTTAGGTTGGGTTTGTTTGTTTTATTTGGGTTTTTGTTTGTTTGTTTTTTGGGTTATTTTTTTTATTTTGGGGTTTTTTTGTTGTTGTTGTTGTTTTTTTTGGTTTTTTTTTTTTTTTTTTTTAAGGAAGCACAGTATTTATGGCATGAAAGAGTGAAAATCTCCCTGAAACTTTTTGTCTGAGACTCTTCAAAAGGCCACCTCAGCTCCACAGCTCCCAGCCTCATCCCAGCCTCCCAGGGAAGAATATACAAGAGAAGAATTGACAAAAATGAGAACTGATTAAATGGAAAAAAGAAATTATCAAAGGGTTACCATTTTAACCAGCTGTGAGGCAGCAAGGCGAGGGAACAAAGAGGCAGAGAAGGAGGAGAAGGAGCTGACAGCATCTGCAAACAACCACAACCCTGGGTGAAGCTGTGAAATGCTAATGGCGAAGCCGCTCCAGCCCCACTGGGGAAGATTTTCCGAGGAGCCCTGTGCTCTGTGAAGCGTTTGCTGCTCCTCCTCTCCCCACGGTTCATTTTGCTCTGCCTTGTGCCAGATGTGCTGTTTGATTGGAAACCCCAGGGGCACGGGGTGCGCATTGCTTTTAGTGCGCTGTATGTATGACAAGAGTGGGCTGATGCATGGGCAACCCTACGGCTCCCAGCCCCACGGATCCCAGGACCACAGCCCAACAGATCCCAGGCTCACAGCCCTCCTGGCCCACAAGCAGCTCCCGGAGAACCGTGAGCTCCGGGGCTGTAACAGGTGCTTTTTGTCCCACTCCAGCATCTCAGGCCGCAAACATATTTCCTGTGACAGAGTTTTTCCTGCACCCTGCCCGTGTTTGTGGGCTAAACGTGTCCTCCTTGACGAGGGGATCACACGCCCGGCAGGAACCCGGGATGATCGCTCCGTGCCTGGGCCAGTTAAATCCCCTGCACAGCGCAGGTAAGCTCAGCGTGCGCCCTGCCGAGCCCCAGCTCTGCCCTTGGGGAGCCTCAGCTGTTTTATCGCCACCCAGCTCTGGAGCCCAACGAGGACATCGCGCTGCACGCCCGGCCGAGCACGGGGCTCCGAGGGCGGCCAGGGCCGGGCAGGGCCCGGGGAGCGCGGTGAGCCCTGAGGGGAGCGGGGCGGGGGAGCCGGTCCGTGCCGGGGCGGTGCCTGCCGGGCTGAGGGGCGGGTGAGGGGCGGGAGCGCGGCCGAGGGGCGGCCGCCGGGGGGGCGGGACGGGCCCGGACGGGGCGGCCGCTGCTGCCGCGCACTCGGGCTGGGCTGCGCCGGGCTCCGCGCCGGGAGCGCTGCCATGTTCGGCCGCGGCTCCCGTAAGCGGCTCTCCAGCCGCTCGGTGAGTGCCGGGGGTCCCTCGCCCCTCGTTCCCCGTTCCCCGCTCCGCTCCCACCTGTGGCTCTGTCCCGCCGCCCGCTCCGGCTGCGCTCCGGCGCCCGGCGGGTCCCCGCCGCCCCCATGTGCCGCTTGCTTGGGGTGCGTCCCCGCTCCAGCCCTTCCCCTGCCCTCTCCCAGCCGTGCCGGTGCCTTTCCCTCGGGCGTGCCCCTTCCCTATCCCCCGTTCCCGTCCTCCTCGTCCCGCAGCCGCCGCTGACTCTGCTGTTCCTTGCAGCTGACGGCGTCGGGGGAGCCGGAGCGGGGCCAGCCCTGCAACACCTGCGGGGACCAGTGCCCGGGCTTCGCCCTGCACAAGTGGAGGTAAGGCCCGGCCAAACCCCCTGGCTTATCACCCCGTCCTCCCACGCCCCGTCTCATCGCGGCTCTCCCTTCCCGGGGCTTTGCGGTGCCCTCCCAGTCCCGAGCGCATCCGGGCTGCAGGTGTGGTCATTTAGGGAGGGTTTGTGTTAGTGCCAAGCGCGTTGCCCACCCACGGTGGGGGTTTTGGGGACACGGGTGGGCCGCCCCCACACAGGTATGCCCGCGGCCGCCGCCGGTGCGGGGCGCAGCAGGACCCAGATGCGGGACTGGGGTAACTGGTTTGGCGATTACCGACTCGCAGCTCCCCCGGTGCGGTCAGGAGCTCGTCCTGCTGCTCCGGGTCATGCCGGGGGCTGGAGCCGCCCTCACCTGTCGGGGACAGCCTAGGTGGGGTGGGAAGGGAAAAATGGGGCTGAAGGGGTTCTTGCGGTCTGCATCAAGCCGCTGCGTGAAACTCCGGCAAAAATAGTATTTTTGGTTATTTCTGTTGTCTTTACAGAGATGGTATTTCTGTCTCTTCACAAACCTGACAGTACCGGTGCCTGATAAGCACAGCAAGCCCTGGCCTTCTCCTGGGTCAGCCCCTTCTCCCCTCCCCATGCTCTGCTGTCTCGAAATGAGTTCCTGCTGATGTGCGATCTGGGACTTGCTGATATTAAATCTGGGCTGCGGGCCCTGGGAGCTCTACATAGTCTTAGTAGGCCAGGGAGCCCTTGGCGACCTTTTAACCTTATTTTTCAGGGTATACCCTTTTCTCCAGCATCTGCTGTGCTTGGCGTTCCTCCCAGCCTCTGCCCTACTTCTCAGAGCTGTGTCTCACCAGATTAAAGCTTGGATTCAGAGCAAGGATGGGGATTGATATGTTCCTATTGAGTTGCATCTTAACGTTTAGCCTTGCAAATCATCGTTCCCTTTGGCATTTGCCCCAGGGTGTGGTGGGACGGGTTCCATAGGCTGAGGTCTGCCCTGAGGGATGCACGGCAGCAGGTGAGGCTCGCCCTGGTCCTCGGGCTGTCCCGGGTTTCCTCTTGTCCCTGCAGAGCCGCTTTGTAATACTTAAAAGTGCCATGGAGAACTTTCAAATGCAGGACCAGAAGAAAAGCCGCGGTCACCAACAGTATTTCTCCCCTGCTCCAAGGACTTGTGAGGTGCTGTGCTTCACGTTTCGTTATGTCAGAGAGTACAACTGTACAGTAGCTTTTGAAGGATTAAGTGAATTTTGATAGGATCCCACCAGAGGCCAAATGGCCCAGCAGAAGCGGCACACAGCTGTCTGGGGAGTGTCAGATCAGAGGGATGTTGCAGCTCTTTCCAGACTGTGCCCTCTGCATTGGCACACAGATCTTGACAAACCCCATGTGCAGGAGCTTCCACCCTGCCAGGACTACCCATAACCATCTTCTTTGCTGACAACCTTCAGGCATGGGAGGGGATTTTTGCAGATACAATGTGGATTTTTCCAGCAGCTTTCTCTGAGGAGAGGAGTGCTTATGTGCCCTGGGGCAGGAGAAGGATGGGGACCCTTTGGGTATGGGTGGGGTCAGCCCCCAGAGGCATTGCAGCGTTTGTGCTCCGGGGTTTGCATCCCACTGAGCAGGTTAGACCTTACTCCAAGTTTCCTTACGCCAGGACTCGATTAGCTGAGAGCCCTCCTGCAGACATTCCTATCTAATTGCCTTGATGTAAGAGTAATTACACAATTAAACCAAATAAAGCAGTCTATTTGCCAGAACACAATAGAGAGGAAATTCGTTCATTTTTCACTAGCCAGTGGTCTATTAATGCCAGGAATAGGTGAGCAGACAAATATTCCCAGTAGTTTGTAGGTTGAAAACATGCTGAGGAGCCTGTGCCCTCTGTGCAGGAGATGTTGCAGTCACTGGTGGGGCTGCTCACCTGAACGTGCAGAATGAGACTGAAAGAAAAACAAGGGTTTGCAAGGAGATCCTCACATTAGGGGTATAAATCTAGATCAACTGACCTGTAGAGATTTATAAAGCTTTTTATAATCCTTTGACAGCAGAGTTTTGCTGATAAATGTAAATGGGGTGGTTTTGCTTCAAAGATGCAGAGTGGTGATAACGCTTTAGGGAGACAGAATTTATAAACTTGCAGACACTGAAGCCATTGCTGAGGCAGGCATTGTCTATGCCAATATCCCAATTTTGCTGGACTGTGTATTTTCAGTTTACCTGTGATTTTAGGTGTGATCTGTGCAGGCACTCCCTCAAGCAAGCAGATTGCTTTGTTAGAGGATGAAGATTCCTGTGTTCCTATGTTGCCTTAACAGTCACTTTTCTCAGAGATGGCTCTGAGCATTTGCTGAATTTATCATTCCTGGAAGCACAGGCATGCTTCCTGAGACAGGGAAACCTCTTGAAAATAAATTATATTCTGCAGAACTGTTTTCAGAATAAGCCTGCTTTCTTTCTCTACTGCAGGTGATGTGCAAAAAGAAGATGAAAGGGGATTGTTAAAGAATTAAATAACGTCTCTGGTTTTTGAAGTTTGTTTTAGAATCTTCGTAATTTTGCTCTGAAATTATAATCCCACATTCAAGGTAGTAGGTGAATTATCCTGTAGCAGTGTCAGTTTATTTAATGCTAATGTGGTGGAAGCAAGAAATTGAAAACACCTCAAGTCCAGCTAGAGCCTACATCTTACTCCATCAAAGAGCTCTCTTCTGCACGCCACAGATCCCTGCCTCTCGTTGTCAGGCAGAAATTCAATTTATAGCTTTAAATCATTTAGCCCCAAAGAGGAAAAAGTAAGTGGTTTTTCTGAGAAGGTTTGGGGGCAAAGTCCATGAAGACGCAGCTATCAAACTATAACCAGTAAAACCCTGAATTTCTCATGGGCTGAGCAGAAAAATGCTCAGCTTCCTCTCGTCTCATCACGTTCTGCTGTGGTGGGTTGTCATCAAAGTGCCAAAGGACTGAGTTCATTTGTGTGGGCTCCAGTCTAGAAAATGGAAATGGCGTGTAGGTAACCAAATCCTCATTAATAAAGGTGGCTTTGTGTGGAAAAAGGGAAATCAAATTCAATAAAAATTGAACTCCTTAGGAGCCCGGTTGCTGTTTTCTAATCAGATCTGCATTACATTAAACTGTGTGCCATTCAGCTTGTTAACAAGCTTTGGCATTAAATAAAGCTGTCACTGGAGTTTGGTGAATGAATAGCCATTAGCAGTGTCTTTTGCATAATGTCTTGCCGAGAAAAGCCTTCGAGGGAGGTGGTCCAGGAGCAAGGAAGGGAATTTATAACCTAGTGCCGGTGCAATTAGTGTGAATATGCAAACCTTAAAGGTGACAAATGGTTCGCTTTTGCTGCTGTTAAGCTTGCTGTGAAGAACTAATTTCAGATTTACTCTGGGTGAAGTAAAATTACAGCCCTGGTACCTCCGTTAAAATAACTGATGCTTCGTGTTGGGAGATTGGCATGTGTTTAGCGCACGGAGCCATGGTTTGTTTGCTCCTAGAGAAAGCCAAAATACTCTTGCAGTTCAGCAGACCTTGCTGTTCCCTGCTTTCTCCAAACCCACCAACTGAAAAGACAGAAGCAGGACATGAAGGTCTGAGGATGGTGATTGAGCTTTGCTGTGAGGAAGGGGGGATGTGCCACCTGGTTTGCAAAGCCTGCAGAGGCAGTGGCATACGGCTGGTTTCTGAGGGAAGGAATTTGGATGCTGTCTCAGAGAAGACAATTTTAAAAATAGAGTCTGAAAACCTTTGGAGAAGTCTTTGTTGCCATAGTTATTCTTCTGGTTTGCAGAAGAATTTGAAAAGCAGTAATAAACATGACATGAAGACAAAGACTGGTTTGCCAGGGTTTTAGCTTCAGTGTGAGATTATGTCTTACATCTTTTCTTGGAGCATCTTTTTCCTTGCATACGTCACACAGTCTTTGTCCCTTGGAATCACATTTTGCTGAGGAAGAGATCTGCTTCTCTTCATGCCTTGCTGTCACACATTGTGCTCTTAATATCAGTGCTGTGTGTTTGTACAGCACACAGTGCCTGGCCCTTGCCTTTCAGGGTGAATTTATGTGACCTGATGTGGTATTCAGTAATATTCCATATTAGCAAATTTTGCTGCATACAGTTGTTTTGAGCATTTGTTTATTTATTTCCACAAATCAGCATCTTCCTGTAATCTACTGCAGTCAGTCCTGCTGAAGTCTGATCTCATCTGGCCTTTTTGGATCAGGGAGTGTCTGCAAAGACAAACTTCTCATCTTGGGAGAGAGCTGCCTGGAGATCCCAGGTGATCAGCCCAGAGGGTTGTGATTGACCACTGGGTCACAGAAACCTATGGACAAGGAAAAGAGATGCATGTCACGAGACAGTGACCCAAAATGGGGTGGTGGACCAGAAACCCTGTGATGTTTGATGATGTTGGGCGATGATGCACAAGTTGCTTTGCAACTCCCTTCTCTGCCTTGTTGACTGTAGGCAGGGAGTTGCTTGTGGCAGTGGATGTTTGTTTTGTTTTGTAGGTTTGTTTGTTTAGTGCCCAGTGCTCTGGAGATTGCCGTGCACAAGAGCAGCAATCTGTGTGTTTGAAATGAGCAAGAAATTCTGTGTGTTTGAAATGAGCGAGAAATTCTGTGTGTTTGCAGCTTTGTCTGCATTCCTAGGGCTCTGATCCTGCCCCTGGGAGGTACACCCCAGCAGGCTTATCCCTGGGTGCCTTTGGGTCTCCAGTTTGCTGCCTGGTTCCTCATCCAGAGAGCAGAAACAATAATATTTGTAACACAGCACATGAACGAATAACACCGAATTCTGAAGCATTTGTTTCTACTTCCAAAAAAAAAAAAAAAGTACAGATTATTGCTTCCATATGTTTTCAGCATTTCTCATAGGTTATGTCTCTTGCACACACACACTCCCAGCTTTTCCCTGGCATGAATAACAGGCTTTGTGCCTCTCTTCTTTAGGATTCAGATATTCCGCACTTCCTTGCATGTTTATTGGAAAGGATTTGGAGATGTGAGAATAGCAATGCCTTATCTTGAATAGTCTGATGTTCCTATCACTGCCATGGTGAATTGTGCTAGCCTGGAAGGTTTTAGAAGATTCATTATTTTGCAGTTGGCAACCTGCTGAAATGGGCAAAATTCAGCCAGTGCAGGTCTGGCCCAGTGCAGATCCATCAAACACTCCTGAGGTGAGTCCCCAATGGACTGCAGAGGGCTAAGGCTGCTGCTGTCCCTAGGGGACCTGTGCCTGTCCCTAGGGGTGGGCAGGACTCACCTGCTTCCCAAAGATACTGTCACCCTGGCAGAGGGGATGCAAAAAAAAATTCAAAGGCTGGTTTTGTTTTGGTTTTGTTTGCTGATTTTAAAGCCTTTCACAAAGCGGTTGGTATCATTATCTTGTTTTTAATTTGTTTTTTGTGCGCTTATTTGGCCACAGGTTCAGAAAGGAGAAGCCGCTCCCTGCCATGTCCTTCAGTGGCAGTCAGTGCCCTTGAGCCCCTGTGCCCAGGCTGGTTTGGTGTGGGTGCCTGTGTGCACTGCAGCTCAGCTCAGGGGATGCTGCACTGTGCTCTTGGCTTGGCATCAATGACTTCAGCTGTCCTATTTTCTTACACCTGCAAGGTTAAACACTTGTGTAAGTGTTTGGGAAATCAGGTCTACTTTTTTGGGGGGGCTTTTCACCCCCATGGTAGTAGGGAGAACAGGGATAATGAGTGATGGCTCGTGCTGCTCCCACTGTTCCAGCAGCAGCTCTACCAGGGGGCAGCCAGGCCATTAGGATGGGGGTTTGGGTGGATTGTGGTGTGGGTATCAGCTTTGCCCTGCCCTGGGACAATTCTTTTCCTAAATGTTGAGTGCACAGTTACATTTAAGGAACTCTCAACAATTTTTTCTGACTTGTGGGTTCCATTTCTTTGTGCCCTGCTGCTGAAACAGCACTTGAAACAGCACTTAAGACAGCCAAGACTGATATGGTATCCTGTTTGTGTTGGCTGGGAGACACAGTATCCACATTACCAGAGCATTACAGTGTCAGAGGCAGTGTTGTCCCTGGCAAAAAGCCCAAAATAAATTCTTTAATTTTTTTGTATGCGATGTACAAAAGAGCAGGTGAGGTATGTATTTGTTTCCGGGCAAGCCCAGGGAGCCTGTTTGAAGTCCTTTACAAGCCACTCAGGATTGTATTGCAAGAACTCAAAAGCAGTTTGGACACTTGTTGATTGAATTTCAGCTGAGCACAGAGCCCTGCTCTGCAGCTGCTCTAACTGGAGCTGCTCTGCCTGGCTCCATTGCCACTGAGCTGCTGGCAAAAGCCAGAAAAGCAGAATTTCTCCTAGGGAACGGGCAGTGTGGGTAGATTTTCTGTCTGTTTTGAAGTGGCCGTGTGCAAGTCTATTTTTATGAATGGTGTGAAAAAACACTTATAAGCTGTTGCGGGATTTGGGCTGATTTTGTGGGGTTTATTCTGTATCTGGTGTGATTGTGAATTACACTGATGATGGATAGCTGTCTGTAGAGCAGACGCACTGAATTCTGACTTCGTGTGATATTTTACTTCTAAACGAATAATTTTAAAATTCGGTCGGGATTTTTTTTTTGCACTAATTTTTTTTTGGTTTTGGGTTTTTTTTTTTTTTTTTTTGTTTTTTTTTTGTTTTTTGGGGTTTTTTTTGAAAATAACCACAACTGCTTCTTGGTATGCAAAGAGTAGAAGTTTACCTGCCTGGTGTAAGCCAGTGGGGTTTGCCATCCCAAGGGCAGAATTTGGCTGGTCAGTACTTTGGTGGTGCCTCAGCCACGGGGCTGTGCTGCTGGACACTGGCAAAGCACAGTTCCCTCATGGAGCCTTTCTAGGTGGATTTGCCCAGGAGAGACCCACAAAACCTGGAAGCAGGATGGATTGGCTTGCACTGGGATCTCGTAGAAGCAGGCAGCTGTTGGTGCTGGAGGCTGTGCTCATGGATTTGGGATCTGTGAATTAGTGGGACATGGTGACTGATTTAACAGCCCAGTGCTGCTGGATGTGTAAGGTCCTGAGCTCCCTGTGCATCCACCCAAGCCCAGAGAAATGGGTTAAATCGCTTGTTGAAGCCTCTGCTGGGCTGATGAGAGGGAGGAGGTGGGAGATGAAGAGTTGACTGGTGCTGTGACAGCAAAGCTGAGCTGTCACCCCCGCTGTCGCCCCCTGGTCCCCTCCCCGAGCTGTCTGTCCCGCCGGTGCCCCTGGGCTGCGTCCCGCTGGAGCCCGGCCGGGCCGTGCTGCGTGTGGCCTGTGTTGGGCCGGCAGGAAAACTCCTACTGCTCTGTCCGAGGGTTTGCAGCAGGCCTTTGTCACCAGCGTGGGGTGGCCTGAAAGAAAAAAGCTGGCAGGCAGCGCTTTGGTGGGATAAAGGCTGGAAGCGGGTCCCCGCTGGAGGGGCCGGGCGCAGCGTTTGGCTGACGCCCACGGAGCGCTGCCCTCCTCTTTGTTGCTCTCGGCTGTTGAGAGTCTGTTCAGTGTTTTCAAGAGTTTTCCTTTGGTTTTGTTCTTTTTCTGTTTGCCTTTAAGAAGTCAATCTTCAGTCTTTTAGACTTTTTCAAAGACATTCTGCCCCCCTTATTCCCCCCCGCCCAGTAATCCATCCTTATTACACCAGTGAGTCACTCTTCAAATAATGAATTGCGTTTTCATTGTCTGGCTCGTAAGTCTATCACCGAGTTTAAGGATGGCCGATAGTATCAGCTGAGACCTTTGGCAGCTGGCTTTGCAATTTGTGGTGCTCATTTGGCTATTTGCTTTTTTCTCCAATGAATAATCTCCCAGCCGTGGTGGTGGAAAGCCGGACCCTTCCTGTGCTTGTAGCATCTCTGCGGTCACTATCTAATGTTGAAGGAATTTGTAACATTAGCAGAATTGTCTGATGTGAGGAAAACTAATTTCAGGGTAAACCTCATGAGCATGGCTGTAAAGAACATTTTTCTCATGCTTGCAGACCCCAGCTGTGCATCAGTGCAGTCCCAATGGCCAGAACCTCTCTCAGTTCCCCGGTGCTTGGGTCAAGAGGGGTGCAGAAAACTCAGGGTGCTCCTCTCTGCTGCTAGAGAGGCTGTGTCTTCCCGCGTGTGGCTCTGCTCTTCACAGGACCCTGATACCAGGGCTTATCACTTGGAGAGCTCAGTGTGACAATTATTATTCTCACTGCAGAGAGAGACACTTTGTACTCAGCCATTGCAGCAAACATTTCATCCCCTATCCATTGCCCTTGTGTGGATGCTGCTGCTGCGGTGATAAAAAACATAATGGCTGCTCTTGCTGATAAGGGGAGTGTGTAAGTGTAATTATTGAAATCCCTATGCAGAGCTCTGAGGATGGATGGAGAGTCCCTCTCCCTCTGAGGGGTTTCTGTTGCTCTGGAGCCTGTTGGGGAGAGCACGAGCCTGCAGCTCCTGGCAGCTGAAGTGGGAGCTGCTCGGACACAGCTGTGAGCAATTAGTAAAGGATGTCTTTTCCCCTCCCTCCACTTTCTTTCCTCCTCTTCTCTTTGAAACCAAGTCACAGGCTTCAGGGAGTCCAGAGGAAAGCTCAAGCAGTTCAGGTTTGAGATGCTCCTGGATCAGGTTGAAGGTGGCCACTGCTCAGTGCATTGGCATTCCAGCAGCAAGGTGAAGGTCTAGGGATCCAACCCAACCTTCCAGGAAGCATACTGCAGCCAAGGAGCCAGAGATTATTTAGATCAAGCCAACAAAAAAACATATTTCCATGGCAGCAGTAACCATAGGAAACCTCCTCAGCATGTCTTGGGTGGTTCCTGTTTCCCTGCCTTCATCTGTTTGCTTTGCAAGCGGAGCAGTGGTTGCACGTGCCCCTGGTGTCACCAGGAGTGGCCCATGAGCCCTGCTGTCCCCAGGGGCTTGGCAGCCACACCAGGGGTTGTGTCACTGCTCCTCAATTTCTCTTTTGCTCTAGTTGGTAAAAAGATGCTTTGAGAGGCTTCTTTAGATGCCATCAAGTCTCAAAGCCACCTCTTTACCTGGTGTCAGCTCACAAATGTGCATTTGATCCTTAAATACCCAAGGCATAAAGGCGAATTGTCTCCCAGGGTCCAATTCTTCTTCTTTTCTATAGAGTCTTAAAAGATACTTTTATATTCCCTCTGGCTCAGCTAGTGATGCTTGGCCTTCAACCAAGACAGGGAATCTAGGACAAGAATCCCTGAATGCTCTTAGAAGAGCAAGATGAGAAGTTATAAAAAACCACAGCATTTTGTTGGCGGAAAAAAAAAGCTGGTAAAAGATTTTGTTTAAAAAAATAATCTGGAATATTTTTGATCAGCTTCATGTGGACACATTTACAGGAGGGCGTAAGAGGAGGCTTGTTTTCCTGGGTAGTGCCTCCTCTAGGAAATCCAAGCTGTGAAGTGAATACAAATGCAGGAAATTGAGAGGTTTTGCAGTGAGTCACTGGAAGGGATGAGGAACCAGTTGTTCTGGTGTGATTGTGCTGATGACAACCAGCTCTTTGACCTGCCAGGGACAGACTGGCTGTGTGAAAGCACCTGGGGGCTTGGGCATCTCAAGCCAGCACCCAAGGGTGCTTGGACCCCCCTGTCCTCCTCCCACCCTCCAAGGGCAGTGTGGAGGTGTCCTCACGGAGCTGTGCAGAGCAGATGGGCCCTGCTTGCAGTGCCAAGGTACTGCACAGAGACAGGTTAAAAAAAGATGTCTCCTTCTGTGGGAGCGTGACACAGAGAGGGAGAAAATACCTCGTGGTGCCAGTAACTGGGGTGTTTTGGTGCTCATGTAGCAGACAGTGCTGCTCTGACCTCTCCAGGCTGCTGGATGCTTCTCATGGCAGGGTTTGCTCTGTGGAGAAGGACCTGGCTGCTCTTTGGGGTGGAGATGGAGCCCTGTGCAGAGGTGCTGCTGGGCTTGGTGTCCCCTGTCTTCCCCTGACTCTTAGCAGATGATTTAATCCCTATTTTTGCAAAATCCCAACTCTATCAAAGTCAGATTTTTGCTTGAAATGACACATTTGAAGAAGTAGCAGCAGGATGGGGACAAGGCTGATTCTCTTTCTCTTCTCACCTGTCAAACAGTGGGAGCACTCATCACATTGCTGTGGCTGGGCCCTGCATTTGGTGCCATAAAGGCCACGTGTCTAAAGTGCAGCCCCTTTAAATGTCAGATATGAGAAGAACTGGGACGTGACAAGACAATAAAAGTTAATATTCTAAAGTCGGGTTTGTGCAGCGTAGCTTGGATTTTTAATATCAAGTGCATAATTTATTACAAGGTGTAGCAGTTTGAAATACATATATTTGAATATGTTTTAATATTATCTTTCCTTCCAGTAGCAGGAACAATGCTCCTTTACAATAGAAAAATGATTTCACATTGCCACGTGACAGTTTCAGCTTGTACCTCTAATAGATGTGTGATCTGCTCAAGTGTGAAGGCTATCTGATAAGTGCCTGAATAATAAAGCTGTATTGTTTGTTCTGATCTCCCTTTGTCATTTTCAGGTGTATAAATAAAACATTTTCACATTGGACCCTGTGCAGTTCCAGCCCAGACTTATTTACTTTCTGCTGAGGTAACTTGGAAGAGACATGAATCTTTTAGTGTGACAGGAGAAATCAGGTGCCATCATTATTGCATGTTGCGCTCAAAATGATCAGATGCAATGTTAATAAATATTTTCCTAAGAAAAGTTATAAGTATTTAAAGAATATTTTTAAACAAAGAAGCATTTGTCTCATGTACAGCAGAGGGCACTCTGCATCGCTGCTGCGCTACTCGGCTGCTGCTCCAGCTGCCCGAAGGGGAAAAAAATCCCTGTGCTTAAATTATAGTTTGCAGAAATGAAATACTCTGTGTGTGTTTGCTTATACAGGGGTGTGAGTGTGTATATAAAAAGACACAGGGTGGCGTATATATAAAAATAATCCCAGCACATAATGTAAAACTTAAATATTCGTGGTGGTTGCTGAAGTTAGGTGAAGCACATGTTGTGTTGATTAATGCTCTGCCTGCTGTTATGCTGAGCTTCAGAGGGGACTGAAGTGTGCTGAGAGGAGAAAATGAAGAGGCCCTGGCTAGTGAAGGGTTGCAGTCTTCATGTTCTTGAAGGCATAGAGGCTGGCAACAGCCTAGCATGCTGGGAACTGCCTGAGCAAAGGAAAGATCTTGAAAGATGGATAATAATGGAGGGTGTGGAATTAAGAGTCCCTTCTGCCTATAAATGCAGCAGATCTGGGGGCTTGGGGGTTCTGTGCTGGGGTTTGCAGTGCTGAGGTCTCGTTCCCAGCAGCACCAAAGCTTGTGGAGTCGTGAGGCTCTTGTGAAAATCCCTGAGATTGTTTTTATCCTTACTGTAGGAGTTATCTGGGTAAAATTTAAAATACTGAGGTTTGTGCCTGAAGCAGGAAGCAGCCCTAGTCCCAAGGATGCTGTGGAAGGGCTGGATGCTGGCTGGGGTGTTGTTAGTTGGAAGATGAAGCACCTGCTTGCTAGGGGAGGGACCCCATCCTTGAGGTACAGAGGTGTGTCCTTCGTGGTGCAGAGATGATCACAGAGATTGGTGCCATCTCACTTCTTTAATAAGATTTTTTTTTTCCAACAAAAATGGACTTTTTGCATTTTTGCTCCCTTTAGCTGATTACTCAGACGCTGCCAAAGTACTGCCAAGGTGTGTTGCTAGTTTAACTCTTAGTGCACCTTGTGTTTTTCTTTTAAGAGGGAATAAAGAACTCCAAAGCCAAGTCCTTGTTCAGCTTTTGGCTGCATTGTAATGCTGTTGAAGTATTCTGGATGGCTGGATTTTGTGCCATGCTTTGGGTGACGTGTTTCATGGTAAAACCATGCGACGCCATGCTGAATTTTCAGATTTTAGTAATTAATTCAAGAGGAATTCAGATTTCCTCCTGTCTCCCCCAGTGAGCTGCTTGCGTTGGGCTTAATCTAAATCTCTCAAAGCAGGGCTCCTGCAAGAGTCTGGAAGTGTCAACGCTGTTGTATAAAATATGGGCCTGGTAACAAGAATGAGAGGGCATGTGGTTCAAGATAACCAGTTTATGCTAAATACACAGCTGGGTGGATTTTTCTATAGAGAATCTGTGGCGTATAATGATCAGAGAAATATGGAAATGCCGGAGGGGCTTTATAATAATGGGTGCTAATTATGATGAAATGGATTTGGGTGGTAGGGAGTAATCCAAGATTACAATAGTAAGGGGTTTTTTTAAGTAGCTCCTGCTATTTGGGAGGGCAGCAGAGCTCCTTGTTACATGGCTTAAAACAACCTCTCCATGGGATTGTCACAAGCAGCATTCGCCCTTGGCTGGTTATTTCACAAGGGCTTGGTGCAGCTCAGACATGACATATGTGAGTAATTTCAAGGATACAAGCTGGCCCACGTGCTGCAAAGCACCTTCTCACTAGGATAAAGATGCTGTCATAATCATCATGCCTGGATAATTGCTTTCCTGGAGGTGTCACTGGAGCTGGGCTCTGGGATGGGCTGTTTTGTCCCATTATGGTGGTTCCTGGATGGTGTGGTCTTGGGGCTGTGAGAGCAGGATGGTGCTGCCATCACCAGTTAGATGCTCCTGCCTGTGCTGGTGGGCTGGGAAGTACTGGAAGAATGCTGCTGGGAATGAACTGTTGCAGGTCTGGGATTGGGACCAAAAGCAAGTTGTAACCAAGCCTGGAGCACAGGATCCTGGTTCTGCCCTTCTGGCTACAGGTTTTTGGGCAGGAGCACATGTGTAAAGCCAGGCACGTATCTGCTCATGCTGCTTGGCTTTTCCTTTCTTGGAAGGATTTGCTGGTCTTTTTTCAGTGCTGACCATGCCACAAAGCACTGGACGAAGCACACAGAGTGCCTCAGGTGCTCATCTCCTTGGGAAACAGTGGTTATGAAATGTTTTGTTGTTGTTAACAGAGATGTGGCAATGCAGAGCTTGAAAAGCTGCACTCAAGAATTATCCAGCCTTGTGCTGGAGACCAGCAAGCCTTATGACTCACCTTAGCCAGAGTCAATAGAAATGAAACTATTTAAATACACAATTAAAATATGTTGTTATGTTAGCATGTGGACCTCCATGCAAGCTTGCTCTCTAACTAGATCAATTAAAGGACCCCCATGGAAGAGATGTAGGAGGCTGATTTAAAAAAAAAATCCCAGTCTTAACTGCTTGTTTGCTGCCAAGTAGATTTTGGTCTGAAGTGAAAGGCATAAAGGCACCTGGACTTTATGGGCAGGCTTTGGGGGGACTTATCTTCACTTTGGGACTCCAAAATCTTGTAGGCAGTGAGAAGAAATGGGTTAAAAAGACGTTGCATGCTTCCTTTCATGGGATGAAATCCAGCTGGCACATAGTGCCCAAGCCCTGGTAGCAGAGAGGGTTGTTAGCCATGGCTAGCACGTTGTTGTGGTTCAGCTCCACCATCTCCCTCAGCTTTTCCAGATGATCCAGGAGCTTGAGTAGTTCATAAAAGGAGTGAGTAGCCAAATGGACCAATAAAAGGAGTTTGTGGAAAGGCCCAATATATTTTATGAAGAAAGAAATGGATCCTCTAATGCGAGGGTTGTGTCTTGTAAAATTTTGCAGGGCTGCAAGTGCTGTTAAACGCTGGCTCCCTGCTCCAGCCACTCCTTGGAGCACACGCAGCAACTGCTGAAACTTTCCTTTTGACCTGAGCTCTTCCAAGTTTGGAGTGAAATCCTGACCTTGGAGGAGTCATGTCATGAATTTCCCAGGGACCATGGAAGTGGCCATCAGTGCAAGACCTGTGATTACAGTCCTTGAATTAAATTTGTCTGGCCTTTGTGGGATTTTTTTAGGCAAAATGAAACAAAGCTTTACGTCTTCTTAATGCTCTTTGATGGCAGCAACAGCAGCTGGAAGGCCAAAATTTGTCCTGACCATGGTTATTGCTGGGAAATGCCTTTGTGTGATCCAGGAAAAGTGAAGCTGTTTGGAAGTGAGTGATGAGTGAGTTTGCGGAGTGGGACGCTCTGTGCTTCCAGTGATGGTAACCCAAGGAGTGAAATTTCAGCACAGGGGGCACACGCAAGGGTGATCAGTGATTTAAATCCCATCTCCCCCAAGCTGTTTAAAGGGTTTGAAGCTGGCTGTGGCACAGGGAGCTGGGGTGCCCTGCCAGCTCAGGTGGCACCATCCATAGCTGCAGAGATCTCATCTCGCCATGCCACCCTGAATGCTGTAGGATGGGGAGGCAGCAAGTGAGGCACAGCATCACTGGATGTGGCATTGAAACTATGGGCAGAGAGCTGCAGGAAAGTAGAAAACAAGGATCTTGCTGCTGATTCATTGTTTTCTGTGTCTGCAGTTTCGATCTTGATGCTAGCCAACCTGTGAGATTTTCAGCTAAACCTTTTTTAGTATTCTCCTTATGTAGTTTGAATTTATTCCAATGGACTGCAGTGATGTGGTGGTGTTCAAGTCAGGCTTGAGTTTCTTAACTGATAAAAATTTGATAACATTTCTTCTGTCTTGGCCCCAAGGAGCAAAGCTTCAGAGCTCAACCAATCTTGCAAGATTCCTGTCCTTTTGATCCAACAGCTTCTGAGAATGATTTCTGCTGCACTCAGACTTTAAAATAGGACAAATTCCCAGTTTCCAACCTGCAAATTCCAATTTCCAGCCTGTAACTAAAATTTGGCTTCAACACCAATGTCTTTGGTCCAAAATGCTGAGCAGAGACAAATTTTTGGTTGTGTCCCTCTGCGAAACAACTACAGAGACAATGCATACAGGTGTGTGGCCTTTCACTGAGCCAAAGGTGGGGTGACCCCAACTGCAACCTAAGAGAAGAGTCCAAATTTTAAGGGAATGGCATTACATTTCTCAGTCACTGGAAGTCTTTACAGTCCAGGGAGGATTACCTTTGGAGAGGATTTGGTCATTCCCAGTTCTGGAGAGCTGGCTTTGCTGAGATCTCCTCACTGGGAATGCTTAGCTCCCCTTCAGCTTTATGGGGACACAACAGTGTCTCCTCTTGAGGATAGGGATGATCAAAAAAAGGGGCTGTGGGACTGAATGAAGTTGCCATGCTTTTGGCTACCAGGCCCCTTCCTGTGAGCCTTCTCAAAGGCAAAGGTTGGGTTTTTCTGCTGGAGCTTGGCTGCTGCTCTCACTTTCCCCACAGCCACCTCTTGAGGGGATCGATGGTTGGTTTTGGCAGGAACTGTTTTATTTCGTGCTTGGGAACACAGTGATCTCAGCTGTGTGCAGGTCTGCGTGAGGCTGGGTATTAGAGCTGCTTTGATGTCTGCACTGATACATCTTAAGGCAGCTCAGGATGCTTTTATGCAGTAGCCCTGAGGTGCTTGCACAGAAAAAGGTGCTTTAGAAATGTAAATTCTGTTTGAGGACAGATTTTTCTCTGCTGTTCTCTCTCAATTCAGGATGAGGCGGTAAAAATGTAGCATTTAATTAAAGTTTGTAAAGGTTTGGAAATGAATTGCCATAAACATAAAGGATGTAATCAAATGTCTGCCTAATCCCCACCTTAAGGGCACATTAAATGCAGATAGAGTATAATATGTTAGAGACCAGGATTGAAAAGCAATGAGGATTTGGGAGTAGATCTTTTTTACCTGAAGCTTATAAATTATTTTACTTCAGGCTTAGGGATTTAGACATCTACGTACAATAGAAAGCCACGTAGCAGCCCAATTCTCAGTCAGCACAGCTGGCATCATTCTACTGAGTCATTTCAGCTACAAATCCTTACGGCACAGCCCTGTGACGTGGTTACAGCGCAGTGTCCTGACGGAGTGTGGCATGGGAATCATTCCTCACTTCATCACTGAGTAGGGGGCTGCTTCTCTGAACTCAATAGGGGGTTAGATAAAAGCACCTAACAGGTTTTCATTGTTGGAATAGAGCAGGATGAAGAAGGGGATGTGGCATTGCACAGTGTCAGCTGGGGAGCTGGGCTTACTTGGCTGCAGGGAAGCCTTCTGCCGTCTCCAGCTTCAGTCTGAAATCCAAAAAATAAAATAATTCAACCAGTTTTTATCCTGAAAAACTCAGCAGGAAGCAAAGGCTGTTATCTCTCTGAGATATTTTCTTACCTGTGACATATTTTATTTCTCTCTAGAGAAATAAAATCAGGACATGTTGGAACTGTCTGGCTCCAATTGCCATTTCCCCTGTATCCGTGGGAGCCAGGCATCCCAAAGATCTGCTCTTCCCCATGGAACTGCTGGACCCTGAGGCTACCCTTTAGCAGTGCCCTATCAGCAGGACCATGCTGTGGTTTTGGTTTGCAGTTAGTGATATTTGGCATTGTTTGGTTTTGGGTAGAAACCAGGCTGTGTTCTGTGGTCCAGCTGTGTTTCCTGTTGTGATTTATATGGAAATCAGTAATATTTCTCTTGGTGGAGAAAGAGCACGGAGATGCCACCAAAACCCCAGCTAGACCCATGTCTTGTGACACTTCGCTGGTGGCAGTAGAGCTTTGCATTCTTTGGCACCGAGGCTAGAGGGTGTGGGATGAAAGGGCTGCAGGCAGTTGGCTCTCATGGATTGTGGTGGATGTGGTGATGACAGCCCTTAGAGGAGCAGAGGTGGTGGTAGGGAATTGTCCTTGGTGGTAGGTAGCAGCAAGGAACCAGCAAAGGATTAACTCATCCTCTAAATGGCCAGGAAGAAAAGAGCCTGGACTAAAGGGAAGGGGCCAAAATACTGGTGGCAGAGCTGAAAGTAGCCTGGTTAAAGGTAAAATCAGTCCCATGCCTTACACTGCAGGGCCCCATGGAAACGGGGAGGGCTTTCTTCTTCTGTTGAATTGGGCTCTATGCCAGGTGAAAGAAAACATTTTCCCAACACCAAATGGAAAAATGCAAGGCAGACATCTTAAATGAACTGTTAAAGGAATAGAGCCGTGAAAAGAATACGTTATGGATTTAACAGATTTTTTACTATATGCGACCTTTGCAGTTTGTAAAAAGTGGAATCTGCTGCAGAAACTCAGATTGTTCTCAAGGCTGAAGGCAAACCTCAGGTTTCATCGCTGTTCCTGGCTTTGCTCAGGAGGAATGGACAGCGTATCTCTGTCCTCAAACCTTGCTGTGATTTTCCTTTCCCCTTTAGCCCTCTCCTTGCTCTTTCTACAGATCATTGGCAGTTTTGCTCGTGCTTTAAAATAACCCAGGCTAAAAAGTGTGATCTGCATTTCAGCGATTTTTGATGACACCCACGTCCTATATTTATTGCCGTTTAAATCATCTATGTTAGTTGGAGATGTGTTTCTTTTGAGCAAGGCAAAAAAACCATGACTCTGTTGCTAACTGTTGCTAAGGCAAAGAAGATATTTATTCATCAGGGCACTTCTTCAGTACTGCAAGGATGGTAGCCATGGAGGAGGGGAAGGAAAGGAACGGTTATGTATTTAAGCCCTTTCTGTTATTGTTGTTGGCCTCTTGCCATATCTGCTGATGGTCAGCAGATGTCTTTTTTTCTCCCCTCCCAGCATTGTGCGTCTTGGATTAGAGGTGCAGTTTGGGTTATGGTGCAGGGCAGCTGATCTGAGGAGCCTGGTGTGAAACCCAGAGGGTCCCTGGGATGATCTGCAGGGCTTTGGAGAACCCGTGGTCCCACAGGCATTACGAGGCTCCCATGTTTTTGTAGCTCTTTCCCCTCAGTCTCTCCAAAGACACTTTCTACTTCCTGGCTTCAGAACGTCCTTTTAAAAAATCTCATCAAATCAAAGCCACCAAGAGCCAAAAATGATGCACATGGCTGTGTTCCCTCCCTGAGCTGCTGCTGGGGGATGTGCAGCAGTGCTGTTAGCTGGCTCTTGCCAAGGGAAGAGGTTTTCCTTTCAGCTGTCATAGCAACAAGAAAATATTGTTTTGATGGGGATCAAATTAAAAATTAAATTTGTCTTTTTCCTAGTAAGCAAATTGCTCACTCATGAAAAATATAAATCACTTTGATCAGGGTAGATGTCTTTTTAAGCACCTCTGTGGATTTCTAAAGTCAATTCTGCGAACGTCTCATGACACATTATGTCTCTGCTGGGTTTATGTAGAGTGTCCCATGAATCTGAGCTTTATTTAACATTAGACTTGGGTTGAAAAGCTCCTTGGTAAAACTTCCTTGGTGCTTACAACTGGCCAAAGCATGTAGGGGAGAAATGGGGAAACAGGTCTGAAAAGTGTCTGGAAGCAAAAGGAGTGACTCATCAAATGTAACATTTCTATGTTTTCAACTAAAAAACCAGACAAGCAGACATTAGTTTGGTGGTTTACAAGATGTAGAAGTGAATACAACCTGAGAGTGGAGAGGAAGGGGTGAGTCAGGTAATTGGGAGTGTCTGGGACAGTGCAGGGCAGAAAGCAGTGTGATGGTGTCTTGCACATGTTCCCACACCCAAAGTGTTTGCAGTTTGGGGATTTTCTAAGCCATGGTGATTTCCAGGTATTGGGTATCCCTGGGTGCCTTTCTGTCCCATAAGTTCCTTTCTTCCTTTGAGCCCACATGGACCTGTGGAATCCATAGCATCACTCACCATGATTTAGTGCCCCTGCAGGGGGGACCACCTTGCTGAGGGTGCTCTGAACCCAGGTGACTTCCTTCAGCAAGGTCACACCATCCAGGTGAGGGAAAAACCTTCCCAGGCTGCCCACAGGTCCTTGCAGCACCAGAGCTGCACTGATGGCCACGTTTCTTCTCAAAGCAGTACTTGGAAACTCAAGCAAATTATATCTTTTCCCCTACTGGCTCATGTTATAGCAGCAGTTGCAAATTTACTCAGCCTATCTCATTCTCTCATCTATAATAAAGATTCCTAATAGATAAGGAAGAAGCTTTGTGGTTGGATGTAAAGCAAAAAAAGGAAAAGGGTTTTCTTGGAAAGCATTTAAACATCACAGGCATTCTTCTGCAGAAGTGAACAACCCCCTGTCCAATGTTGTGCAAATAATTGGGTTTGTTTTGTTCAAAAGGCATCCTGGTAGCTCAGATGCTTAGATAGTTTGTGAATGTAACCAGGTTTTTTGACTGCTTGAATGACTCTGACCTGACATCTGCAGTGGAATACAATGTATTGAGGGCTGCAGAAGTCCATGGTGCTTGATTGAAAATGATCTCCCAGACTTTGGTGATAGAGGGAGGCCAGGAACTTCCTACACATTACAGGGGGTGTACAAAGGCCAGCTGTCTGTGAGAGGGACTGTCCCTTTGGCCATGTCCCTTCAGCTGCTCTCAGTACAGGCTCTGGCTCTGGGTTGCCAGAGCAGGGCAAGAGGGAGAAACCATCCAGAAAATAACCATTTTATACAAGTGACTGGTGGGCTGTGGGACATCTGAGCTCTCCAGGTGCCCAGGCCTTGGTGCAAAAGTGCTGACTTTGTGGAATGGCTGTGCCACGCTCAAATACACTCACACACACAGAGTTACACACACACTAACACACAGACATGCTCACACACATTTTTCTCTTATATATTTGAAAAAGCAATACTAAATTGCATATATAAATGGCAACATCTGTTATGGAAGCCTGGTGCAGGCACGTTACTGCTTTAGAGTCGGTGCAGATCCTCCTGTGATTCACTTCTGTGCTTGCCAGAGTCACATCATACCCACAGCGCTTTTTTCCAGTTATGATAGGTGTGTCTCTTTTCTTTTACACCCACATCAAATTCCTAAAATAAGAGGAGTGTAAAAGAGAAAAGTAACTGGAGTTTATTTTCCTCTGGAGTCCATGGGGCTCTGGAAGTTATTATTAGAGGTGAAGTCATCACAGAGGAGGCTGTAGCCCTTGGGGAGGGGTGTGGGCAGTGCTGTTCTTGCGGAAAGAGGGGTGGTGGCAGCAGAGGAGTCCTGGGCCAAGGGGACACAGGCACCAGTGGGAAGGCTGGAGAAATCCCTGTCTACACCTTGTCCATGATTTTGGCTGGATTGGAGACACTGTTCTGCTGTGTGTCCTGTGGAGAGGTTAGTTCAAGAATGGCTTAAAGAAAAAGGCCATGAAACATACAATTGAGAGAAAAGTAAGAGGTAAAAGTAAAAGCAGTTTTTAACAGCTCTCAGCCTTCTGATTTGTGTAAACAATTAGACTCTCTCAGGCATCATTCTATAAACAATGGAGTTCTCAGCTTGTCTTCCCATGGCAAGCAGAACACCGTCCTTGGGAAGGCCTGTTATCCTGAGAACAGATGTAGAGGTTTTGGGAACACTAGTTTCTGTTGTAGTTTCGGGTTTCTGTTTTGGTTTCTGCTTATGATAAACAATTGTAGGTATTCTAAAACAAAAGGTGTGGTTACAGTTTTCTCTGTTAGCCTATCATGGAGTTGGATTACAGAATATTCATGAAGTTCGTTAGTATTGTTATATAAGGTGATTGATTGATCAATAAAGTCGAGTTTCGATGCATAACTATGGTCGATTCTCCCTTCATCTCCAACAGTGTCCCTCCTCCAGTGTGGTGGCACTGGCAGCAGAGCAGAACTGCCCTGGCTGCTCCAAGCTCCACCACGTCTGCAGCACCATCCCATCACTGGCACAAAGTGCCCACACCACTGTGGTAGCTGGATGGAGCTGTTCTTTATTTTTACTTCACATAAAAGAGTTGGATCCTTGTTACCTAGGAAACCAGCAGTCCTAATTATAAGGAGTTTGATTCACTGGATGTAAAATGCTATATGATTCTCCTTTTTCTCTTCAAAAAATAGGAATTAAAAATGCATTTCATAAAATGATAACCCCGTACCTAATGTAAGGTTCATCTTGAATGTTTTCTGTATGAGTGGTGTCCTGGAAATATAGAAAATGACAGTTCTGCTGTGTCTGCAGTGGTGAGCCAGGCTGGGATCAGCAATACCATCCTTTGCTACCCACTGCTTGTGCTGAACCATGGCTGCCTTCAGGCCAGCACTGAAAACAAATCAAAGTCATTGCATTCTCTATGATTTTCTTGAGGGGTTGGGTTTGGTTTGATTTGATTTTGGGGGATTTTTTTGTTTGGTTGGTTTGGGCTGTTTGGTTTTTTGGCCGTTGCATCATGTGCAGCACAGAGAGGAGATGAAGCCAGAGGGCAGAAGTGAAAATATCTCCTGCCGGGAACTCCAGATTGCAGCCAGGCAAAGAGCTCAGCACTGCTTGGTGCAGAAAGGATTAAAGTCTGTGCAGGGCTTATGAATAGCCCCATTGAGCAACTGCTGGACTGGACGCTAAGCAGTGGCTAAAGTGTTTTGCCAGATCTGCTGGAATTTGCATTTTTCAGACGGCAGTGAAGTAATATTATGGTTTACAGCAAAACAGGATGCGAGTCAATGTGTAAATGCTGAAAAAAGAATGCAGTGTATGTGCAGAGTGGCCTTTGCGAGTGGTCTCAGAGTTCATCCTCCCCAGCCCTCTGTCCTTTGAGGGTAATAGCTGAAAATGCAAAAATTAGGGAGCGTTTTGTGCCTTGGCTTTCTGGCTTCCTTTACTTGAAGCATACAGCAAGGGGACCATCCCATGCCGGTCAGAGCATTGGCTGTATTTGGGTCAGGAAGGTTACCAGGAGGGCAGAGATTTGCACATGGAATTTATTATTTTATTCCATTTTTAGAATGTGCTTACTGTGGTTTAAGGCTAGAATTCGTCTTGTAACACAGATGTTTAAATCCTGGCCTGTAACCGTGGCTAAGAGGAGAGCATTTAATACTTGCTAAATCCCTATTTCAAATAAACATGTGAGAGAGCAGCTTTCTGGTTTATTGGTGAAGAAACAAAGCTGATATTTTAGAATGTATCCAATTAAATTGTGCAGAGTGGGCTTTCATGTGAGGTTAAATACATGTCCCTTCAAGCATGAGAAGCAGGGACTGATGAAGAGGTGTTTAGCTGCAACTTCATCATGGTTTTGACAAGGACTTTTTCCAGCCCTGGGTGTGGTTACTGACGAGTTGGGAGCCTGTCTTCCACCAGGGAATGGCGATATATTCTGGTTATATGGCATCATGGAAGGAGCAAGGCTCATTGTGTTGAATTTATGCTTGGAGTTGATGATCCTAAGGGTCTTCTCCAACCTAAATGATTCTGTGATTGCCACCCTTGGTTGGGTCTGCATCATATGGATGAGAAAGCAATGTAGGAATGGGTGGGTGGGTCACAGCAGCTCAGGGGCTTTGCTGGGGAAGCCTGGGCTGCGCTGTGGTCTCTCTCCATGGGCTGCACCTCTGAGGCTCCAGCATCCCTCTGGCTGGGTGGCACATCCTGGTCTCTTGTCAGGATGCTCCTCCATGGGAGAGAGTGACTGAACAACCTGGAGAGAGGGAGTGCTTTCTATCCAGGGCAGCCAAGGTGGTTTGATGTGTTACTGCACTTCACTTTTGTGGGGATGATCAGCACCACCAGACACTCTTTTAAGGCCTGGGGGAATAATTTGGGAGTGGGGAGGCAAGCAGCATCCCCTGTTTGCAGGAGTGGGATGGGTGCCTGCACCATACCTGTGTGCAAATGGGATGAGGGAGCTGGAAACCTCAAGGATGCTCATTCTGCCAATGGCTTTCAGTTAATGGGGTCCTGATATCCGTGATTATGTGGCAAATTGTGTGCTTAAAGTTGCATACACAAATGGTTTATCAAAGGCAGCAGAGCTGACTCCTGTACCCAGTATTAGGTGTTTGTTTCAGTGCCTTGTAGAATTGTAGAGAAAGCAGCTGACCCCAGCCAGGACTTCAGCTGGGCTTTTTCTGGACTGAAAGAATTTTTCAGCCTTTTAAATACATCAGGATTTTCACAAGACATCCATCTCTGGTTTTAAAAACCTATCACCATAGTGTAGCCTATCAATGTCTGACAGCTGTGACCAGGTAAGAATTACCATGTCTTGAAGTGAATTTATGAAGCCACAAATTGCCTTTTACCTATTGAAAATTAATGCAATGCTAGTGGTTTTGGACTAACACAAAGAAACCACAGTACTTCTTTCATTTAACAGTCAACTTGTGACTGATATAATTTTTTAATGTACACCTCCCCAAATGTTTGGAATGTATAAATATATATTGCACATTTAAAAAATTATAAAAACTATTAGGCAAGAATAGCACATTAAAATGTATTTTACATGTTTTCCTTAGGCTCAGTTGGCCATATGTTAAAATAAACTTCAGCAATGGCAACAATTCTTGTTTGAGATTATGTCTTAATAAAATAGTATGTGGGTGGTAAATACAAGCAGATACATTTCTGCACAGGAACTGGGATTCAGCTATTTGATATGATGCTTATCTAAACTATCCCCACTGAGTAGCTTCCACCTGCATCCTCTAGGTTAAGAAATGGTCCTTGTTCCACTGGAACCAGCAGGACCTCTCAGTGGTATTGGTAGAATGTGCTATTGCAAGGGTGCCTGTGAGGTGGATGGAACTGGCAGCCCCTGCACCAGGGGCATGGTGCAGAGCTGCTCCTCTGAGAGCTTCTTAGAGCTCCTGCATCTACTAAAATCCTTGGTAGATACAGTACTGGCACAGCAGGCAGGACCTGCAGGCTTGGTGCCTCAAAAAGGCTGTCACAGGCAGGGGCTGGATGCAGGCACTGGGAGCATCCCACCCTGTTCTCCAGTATGACATGGAATGGTTGGAATGGGTGGCAGGCTGGATGATATTTGCATTTTCACCTGACAGTGTAGTAGTGAGATGCCATGCAGCAGAAAATGAGCAGTTAAGGCTGCATTAAAGAAAGTGAGCGGTGTCCTGGTGTCACTGTCACCAGTCTAAGGTCAGGATGGGGACTGGCTCTACCTGGGGTTAGTTTGGAGTCCGTGCCATCTCTTTCTGTGCTGTCCCAGCCCCTCTGGCTCCCACCTCAATGCCAGACCCATCCCTGTGCTATTTGTCTTCAGTGCTGATCATTTACTTAGCTTTGCATTTACTCAGGGTTTAACTGCAGCCTGTTTTAATTGGTGGGGCTGCAGCGTTGTTGTGCTAAACTCAAGACAGATGGTGCCTGATCAGGGACCACACACAGAGAGCACAGAAATGGTGCTGGCCAGTCCAGCCAAGCAGGGTCCTGTGTGGATACCGGTGGGTGGGAGCCAGCCCCGAGTCAGGGATGCTTTGCTGAGCTGCCTTAAACACCACGTGGGGAGAGGCAAAGGGAAGGGGCCGTGCTGGATACAAGGGAGAGCATCACCTCCCCAGCTCACCCACCTCTGTCTGCCCCATGGAATGGAGTTTTTGTGCAAGAGCAGGGGAGAGCCTGCCAGGTCCAGCTCCATCACCTGCATGGGGAGCTGGCATTTTTGCTGGAAGGGCCCTGCAATGCAGGAGTGCTCTGTTCCCCTTGCAGGCAGAGCAGGGAAAGAGGGCATTGCCAGGCAAAGGCATTAGAGGCATCACCTCTAATGAGGTGATGTAACTCTGGCCAGACAGCATTAGCTCAGTGCACCAGTTGGCATGGCATCTGGCACATGTTGGCACAAAGGCTGGGATAGCACTCTGCCCAAATGCTCAGGCAGTTTGTCTCATTGCTTGGGGCACAGGAAGGGGCACGGGGATGGTTCTCTACCAGGAGATCCCAAAACTTGTGCTCTTCTGCAACACCTGCCCCAGGACCTCTCAGGGCATCAGACATCAACCCAACCTGTGTGGCTGTAGTGGTGCTCAGGCAGTCACTGTGTCAGTCTCTCTGCACACCCTGAAGCTCTTCCTGCTGTCAAGCTGAGGGAAAGGAAGTTGTAATCCTGGCTTCAACAAGGTGAGGCTCCTCACAGGGCTCACAGGACTCTCTCAGAACTTGCTGGTAGAAGTTAAAGGAGGAACACTCCTAAGGGCTTATGAGGAGCGCTGAGTGAGCTGGGGGCTCAGAGAGGCTCGCTCTCTGCAGCTCCCTGAAAGGATGTAGAGGAATGAGGGTCAGCCTCTTCTCACAGGCAGCAATGAAGAGGACAAGAGGAAATGGGCCTCAAGCTGCACCAGGAGAGGTTTGGATTGGATATTAGGAAATAATTGTTCTGAAAGGATTGTGAAGCGTTTAACAGGCTGCCCAGGGAAGTGGTTGAGTCATCATCTCTGAAGGTATTTAAAAGCAGAGTAGAAGAGGTACTCAGGGAAATGGTTTAGTGGTGGGCTTGGCAGTGCTGGGTTAATGGTTGAACTTGATGATCTTGAAAGTCTTTTCTGAACTAAACAATGCTGCAATTCTCTAAACTTGTTCTCTCCTCGAGATGATGACAAGCACAGTGGGCACAGGTTTGTATGGTGCCTGCTTGCAGCTGGGCTTTTTTCCCAAGGTGTGTGGGTGCCCTTCCTCCTGCCCATGCACCAGCTGTTGGAGATGTAGGACAGAGCATCCTGGAGAGATGGTCTTGCAGCTGAGAACACGTGTGGATGACCTCAGACTGTGAGAGGCCATGATTCACCAGAGCCCTCTGATGAGATTAGAGATTTAACCACTTGAATTTCTTGAGACCTCTGAAGCAGGAAGAAGCCACTAATGATCAGACTTGTCCTCTCTTGTCCAGTCCTGCAGGCAGTGAGGCTGGTGGACAGTGGTTTTGTGAGCTGCCAGGAGAGCCAACAGAATGTGCTGACCATGTGAGAGTGCAGGGTGGTGCAAAGGCTTTCTCATCTCCCTTAAGGAAATTGGTTTGCAAGTAGAAACAGTTCTGCAATTAGAAATTCATCTGTCTGTGACTTGGTTGTATAAAACACCTTCACACCTTCCTTGGACTAAATGCAAGGTAACAAATGCTGGGATCCTGACAGCTGGATTAAGGGTGATTATCACAGGATTTCAGGAGAATTAACACGACAGTAAAATCAGAAGAAACCCTGGGAAACAGTAAGAAGTACAACAGGAGAAGACCCATCCTGTCAGTGTGCCAAATGGCTGAGTGCTTGGTGTGGTCCAGTCAAAGCCTGGGAAGGGAGAGCAGATCCAGGGCTGTGGACCTTGGACACATCACTGGATGGGAAAGGCAGAATCAGATATCTGTCTTGGGGTGTAACTCCCCAGTATGAAATAAAATGCAGCCCTGGATTGTTGGTTGTGCCTCAGCCAGGGTGCTGTTATATGCATTTTTATGAGGCATTTTATCTAGAAGTGCTTTTTCTCTTGAGGACCCTTTAAATTGATTTTCCACACCAACTTATTTTTATAATTGCATCGTGTTTACTGATCCTGGCTCATGAACTTATAACATCTGAATGCTGTAACTATGAGGCAGCCAGCCTTTCTGGGGGGGCTGCCTTGAATAAATACAGCACAGAGGAGCAGATAAAGTCAATTAATTAGCTTGCAGCCAGCCTCAGTAACGAAGTGGCTCACAGGGTGTTTATCCAGGGAGTTGCACCTTGCCCTGGGCTCTGCCCAGGGACAGGCAGAGGAGAGGTTTCCTTATTTCAGTCAGCTGCAAGTCTGCTGGTGCAAGGTGAAAAGCAGCAGAGTGGAGCCAGTGTTCAAAGCTGAAGTCTGAAATCTCTAAATAGAAAATTGAAGTAAACAGGGTAAGAAAAAGAATCTTTATTGAAATTCTGATAAACAGCTGAAGTAATGCAGATGAAAAGTGAGAGATTTTGTTGTCATTAGTGAAGTAAACAAGGGTTATACAGGATTTTAAATTATTTGACCTGTAGATTTTTGCTTTTTTTTTGTACTAAACTCATTTGAGTTGCCTGGTCAGTCATTCAGGGAATACCATTTTACTGGGGAATATTGGTTTTCATCACATCAGCTGCTGATCTGTGGTGCAAATCTCTTGCCATAATATTGTAACTACCATTTCACTCATTCCTCTGGCAGGGTTCCCTCCAGCTGTGGGGTAAAATGGTGACAAGAAAGCAAAAAGCTGTCCTGACCTTGCCACAATGGACATTTCCCCTCAGAAAAATGTGCCTTTTTAGGACCTCTTGGGACTTGCAGAAAATGGGTTTGCATTTAGGGCTGGCTCATGGTGCATTAAGAGCCTTCCCTGGCATGGCAAGGTGCCCAGAGCTCCAACAGCTCCCTGGTAACAAGCTGGGGTTCCCTCTGATTTACCCCCCACCAAACCTTCCCACATTTCTGAGATTTTCTGCCAAAGTGTGAGTGCAGAGTTTCACAGGCCTTGGTTCAGGTGTTGCACTCTGTCATTAATAAAAAGGATTTACATAAGTAAGAGGGTGGAATATTGCTCACAGCCCTCATCTGGTGTAGAGTAGCTCTCCACTGATAAACTGTTTATGTCAAAGAGGGAAATAATCTTTAAATGAAATGGATAAGCAAATAGCTGGATTTGGCAAACAGATGTGAGAAGTGGAGTAGAAATCAAAGTGTGTAACAACAGGTGAAATATTGTCAGGATTCAGAGTCTTAGTTCCCCTCTCCTCTGCTCCAGCATCCGGGCAGACAGAAGGAGGAGGCACATGGTGACTGCCCCACAACAACCCAGGCAGCTTCAGGGGGGAATTTCAACCCATACTGAACATTTCTTTACAAGCACTGAGAAGCAGGAAATTTTTCAACAGCTTTGAGAACAACATATTGATGGCAACAAAGCAAGGTTTTGATAATGAGGAGTGGAGAACAGTGTTACACTCCCAGGATCTGTTGCTCTAACACACAAGTTTGTACTGGGATGCTTTCCTAATGTGATTTATTACCAGGCTTGTTGTTATATGGCTTTTCTAAATGATATTTTATTAATTCCAAGTGTTTGTTTGGTGCCTTTGAAATAGAAGAGAGACAAATCTGACAGTTCAATAGTTTGACATATTTATTGAGATCTCTGTACTCTGCTTATCTCTCCCTCCAGCTCCACAATGAGTTTCTTTACCCTGAATAGGGGTTTATGTACTGCACATGGAAGTAGTATAAAAATTAAAACAACTTTACCTTTGTTTTTCTTGTTGTCTCAGCTCCAGCCTCACAGTCCATCCCAGCCATCCACAGCTGGGAGAATTTGGAGGAGTACAAAAACAAGGTGTGGCCATTCTCATTCAAATTCTTTTCTAAAGTAGAAGGCCCCATTTTGCATCACTAAAATACCTTATGCTTAAAAGATAAATCTTGGTACAAAAGAGACACAAATTATAGGAGAGCTATCATAAAGGCTCCTTGGAAAAATGTAAGCAAGATGTATTGTAATATAGACAAACTGTATGTGTAGATACCATTTTTAAAATTCTGTTTTATTTAAAAAGAGAGATTTTTTCAATCTCTCTTTACCACTGGTGTGGTCCCATCTGGAAACCATTCTTTCAGGCCTGCATCCCTACACAACAGATCACTATTTTGTTGTTTAATATGAGCCCAGTTCCCCCGGGCATTCAGTATATCCAGGCACTGGATGTATTTCTTATCATCTGTATTGCCTCATTAATGCTGCACAAACTGACCCTGTAGCTGTGGGGCTGCTTTTGTGTGCCTGGTGTCACCTCCTGCAGCCAAACTGAGGCATGTGCCAGGGAGCCCAGGTCACAAATCTGGGCATGCAGTGTAAAAATAGAGATTTACAAGGCTGTTAACCACCACAGCCTAATTAAAGCTGGACTCCCATTTTCTAACCCTCTGACCCAACAGATTGCTGGAGGTTTTTTGTTTTGCTGGGCTTTTTCTTTTAAAAAAAAATCAAAATAAGCCTCAGATGTGAAGTCTGAAGGAAGGATGCTTCTGTGATAGCTGCAGGGTCACTGGGTGTTGGCCATGTAGACGTACCTTGGAGGCAGCTGGATGGGGTATCATGTGCTTAATTTGAGGTGCTTACCTGGGGCCCTTTTTTTGGCATCCATGGCACTACACAGGTTTAAATGAACCCCAAACAGTTCACCTTAAGGTGGACTTTTTTCCAGATGTAATAAAAGTGAGATCTTTTTCTGCTGATGGATAGGAGAACATGAAAAGTTCCCAGTGCAGCTCAGTGTGTATGGGGGAACCCCACTCCTCCAAAAAGAAGGAAAGAGAAGTCAAGTCCATATGGAAAGCCCTGTTGGAACCAGGAGGAGAGGAGAGGTGTGCACAGGCCTGGCATTACTGAAATCCAGCAGGATTTGTTATCTCAGTGAAGAAGCTTTTGAGCCTCTCTCTGTGTTTGTCTGGGAGGAGCGATGTGCACCCAAAGAACCATAGAAACAACAAATAATAACAGCGGCACTAAATGGCTTGCTCTAATCAAAAGCAGACTGTTGTGGTTATATTTGAGCACTGTCATTACAAGAAACTCTGTAATGAGGGCTTTTTTTCATTTTTCATTTGCATTAGATTCCCTGTATTAGCATTAACATCCTTCTGTGGAGCCCAAGGTACTTACAAATTCGATGGTGCTGCTTCAGTGTTGTGGAAAGATTTTCAGTTCTTATTTAAATCACCCAAGACAGTTACACTAGGCAGATTGGAAGCATGAACTATGTGGATAATAGCACACATAAGCTTTGCTGTTGATGAGTGGTCTGTAGTCCTGTGCCTTTGGAGACCCAAGGTACTGATACATAACATATGTAATATATATAATATGTCTATTGACTCACTGTGTTGTGGCTCTGATGCCAAATGCCCAGGGCATCAGGGAAGGTAAAGATGGACCATCCTTCTGCTAACAGCAAGTGAATCTTTGTTTTCCTCATTTGATTAACCCCTCTTGTAGGAAACTTTGGATTTTGATAGTTGATAATTGGGGTTATTCGTAAGATAGTGCTCCTATTAATTGAAATGTGAGTTGCCAAAAGTACTATGGTTAATCTTCTCTTTGTAGGGGGAAAAAATATATCTCAGACTCGTGTTGATGTTCTGTTAGCAGATTGTGCTGTGCCATTAGTTTTGTTTGCAAACAAGAAGCATGTTTATGGTGGAAGGAGTCTATCCCTAATTGCTTGGCATAAAAGCATGGCTGAGGATTCGTAGGGGGTTGCACATCCTCACCTCACAGTAACCACAGTGCCTCTGCTTCATGATGACTTCATCTCCATCTCTGATAGCTACTTGAAAGCAAGCTGTCCACCAGCCTCAGCCTCTCACCTCACCAGGGGGTGAGCAGGGTTCATATCTGCTCCTGAGTCAGTTATCCCACAGATAACCCCACTTGCTGGTGCATTGCAGGGATTTGCAAGCCCTAGTACTGCAGAGCTGGTGGCTGAGGGTGTGATGTTAGGTCAGTAAATTTGCACGTGCCACCAAGCTGGGAGCCTGTGACAATCTGTTGGAGGGTAGGAGGGCTCTGCAAAGGGACCTGGACAGGTGGAAGGGGAAGTTTGGGTTAGATGTCAGCACTGAAAGAGTGATTGGGCAATGGAATCGTCTGCCCAGGGAGGAGTCGCTGTGCCTGGATGTGTTTAAAAAAAGACTGGTTGAGTTGATGAGGGGATGTTAGGTTAGGTCATACGTTGGACTAGGTGATCTCAAAGGTCTTTTCCAACCTAGTTAATTTTGTGATTCTGTGATTCCACTTGATCATTTCCCAGAAAACAAACATCTCTTCTTGTTTCTGCATTACTGTGTGATCGCTCCATCTTGCAAGGTCATCCCTCATCAGCTGAGACACGGGGTCAACACCCTGGACCAACATGTCTGTACAATGTAGCATAAGCTTAAACTGCAAATGGAAGGTCTCCTTTTCAGGTCAAGATATTTCTTTAGTTTTCAAGTATCCAGAGAGTTTGCAGAGTTTTGGAATACTTGGATCTTGTGTCAGCTTTCATTCTCTTTGGCATCCAGATGTTAATTATGGATGAACCAAGCAGCATTGCTGATGAGCCCATTCCCACGCATCAATGCACATGAAGAATAAATGAGTATCTTGGCTGGGGCAAGCACACGTTCCTGCTCTGCTTATATGACTCCACATACCTTTGAAATAGATTCAAATCCACGTGTCACCATGTCACCATATGTTCTCAATATAGTGAGCATGTGTGTCTTGGGAGATGGAAATAATAGAATCAAAGTGTAATTCAGAGCCAGTTGTTGTTGGTCCAACTTCATTTATCATCATCATCATCGTTATCAGTTGTGATTCTGACTGTGGGCTGCTGTTGGGCAGATATTGGCTCTTTTGTGGATGGTGTGGTTGGTGTGTTTGGTTGCAGTGCAGCTATTTTGGCACGATAACATGTACTGTGAAATTCCTTTTTCATAATACTGTTTTTCTGCTGTTCATGTGTATGGCGTCTTGGAAGTAGAATGTAATTTTGCACATGATATTTTACATTGTGGAGAAGTAGTCCAAGAGTATTTGGTATTAACAAGATGTTTTTTAATGGGAAACATCTCTGTAGACACAGACTCAAGTTTTCATAGCTGTCTTTTCAGTAACTACCAGTTGTGTGCTCATTTGAGCAGATGTGTCTCCACCCATTCCCTTCAGTTTGTGTTTATTAGGATGATTTGTTTGCTTGCGAAGCTTGGAGAATTTCAGTCAACCAATTTGCAATAGGAAATAAGCAAATAATAAACTCTGCAGAAGCTGGTGCGTGATCAGTTTCAGGTACAGGGGTTGATAACTGTTTTTTCAGACATGAGCACAGCCGAGGCTGTTGCACACAACAATATCCTGCTGCACTTGATTTCTTCCGCTGCCCCTTCCTGCGTGCACAGACGTAGCCAAGCACCAAGACGCACAGGATTACTCACACAATCAATTCCCCTGCCCCTTGGGCCAGGTGGTTGGACTGAGGAACCTTGCATGAACCCTTCTTTTCTCATTATGTGTTGGTCGAAACATTGACTCTGTATCCTGTGCGCGCATAGTTTTGCAGCAGGCTACCAGTTCAATACCATTCCCTGCTCTTTGAAAGATTTGCAAGGTGTTAACCATTCATCAGACATTTACTATTGAATTCTGTGCTTGTTCAAAGTTCCCAGCAGCTGTTGGCTTTGAATCTCCCAGACACACATTGCAGAAACCACTCTTTTCCACAGTAATCGTTGTAGCAGGGAGTATCTTGGCTCCAGCTGCTTTCCAATGCTGTCACTGCCTGGTTTGTGCTTTGGCACACGTGCATTTTGCCACCTGCTGATATCTCAAATACTGTTTTGCACACAGGTGGACAGAGTCCTTTTAGAAATGACTCTAGCACTGTTGTATTCATCACAAGACATGAAAATCCAGCCTTTTCCTATATTGTCCTTATACATCATAGCCTTCTGTTGGGTTTTTGAAAGCCCACTGTGCAGTGCATAGTTGGGCTATCAATAAACGTGCTTGACACTTTCCTGCAGTGGCTAGAGAATTGTGTTGAATGTCTCTGTAGATTTCACGTGGTTTGATAAACATGCTTAGTCTATCATCCCTCCCTCTCTGTTTCCTGCAGTGATAATTGATTGTAGAAACCTTAATAAATAAATTCAGGCCAATCCATCAAATAACCAGCCTGAAAAACATCGTGCCTTTCTCTCACTTGGCAAACAGATGCCAGATATTAGGGCTGCAAGTCACAAACCTGAGTGAATTTAATGGGGAGGTTCTCATCATTCCCAGGGCCTTTGCCGAGAGTTGTAAAATAAATTATCCTCATTCATTTTAATATTTCATGAAATCCACAAAGTGATGGCATTCTGGGCAGATTAATACAAAAGCTATAAAATTCACATGTGCCATATGTTATCTGAGCACCAAATGGGATGCCTGGGCATCAATATCCTTTTAAATTTGGCTTCAGCAGTGATTCATGACATCGTCCCTGATGAGAGCCTAGATATTGCGAGTGACATTATTTCAATGTGCATTTGCTCTGTGCAACTGGTTATTGGACTGGAGCTATGAAATCCCACCACACGTGGTGTTTGCTGCCTGTTTCAGCTGCCTTGGTCTGCGTGGTGGCACAGCACCACCAGTGAAGGCTCTTTCACTCTGGGTTAAATAGCTGGGCTCAGTTGCCAGGTAGGTGTTTGGGTCCTGAGCTCTTTGTCAGCTGCTTCCACACTAATGAGCCAGCTCGGATTTCTGCATTAAATCCACCCTCACTGTTTTGTTTTCCTGCTTGCAGCCTCCCCAGGCTCCTCACATTTAGCCCTGGTTAAAAACAGATTGGAGTGTGTCCTCTCTTGCTCCTCCTCGCTGTAAAGTTTATTTGGGAAGTGCTTTACCCAGTCAGCATTATCAGGTGCTGTTTGTAAACTTAACAATATTAAACACAAGTATAATTTGGGTATTCCTCCAGTGTCTATGCAAATGTCTGTAAAAGTGGTCTGCCAGCTGAGTTTAGGGGGTTGTATAGTTATTATTTTTTTATTTCATTCTTAGAAACCCTGGCAGCAATGAGGCTGGACTGTGCCAGCATAGTCACAGGCAGTGCCTGGTACCTGGCTCTGCAGTTTGCCCTCCCTCTCCTTGGATGCTGCATCTGTTCATTTATCTCAGAGCTGTCCATCATTTCTTAGGTCTCAGCCTGTCTCACCCAGAATATTTTTTGGAAGGGGGATGCTGTGAGGATGCTGGGCATTTTGGCATGCTGGGCTCCCCCACAGTGCCTGCATCCTGCAGCAGCAGATCCTGGGTCCCTGTGCCAGTGCCAGCCCCAGCAAGGTGACCAGGATAACTTACTCCAGCCACTAGCAGCGAAACAATGGTGTGGTTTGCTTGTGTTCACTTGCTGAGAAGTTAAACCCGTCCCTCAACGGGGATTTGAGATCCACCCTTGACAGAGATGTTTTTGATTATAATTGTCTTAATGCACTTTTAACCTGGAGGTAATTCTGCAGCTCACAGAATGGTTTTTAAAATCCTGTCCCATGGGCTTTCCTGTGTGCTGGGGATTAGTTCCATTAACAAGAAGCACAAAATCATGTGGCTTTTTCTTCCTCTGTTTGCTAATATTTAACATAATGGTCTAATGTGCTAAAAATAGCCCATGCTCTTCCTAAGGCACCAACACAATTTATTTCTTAAATAGTCAGTTCTCAGTTTTTCAGGCTGCTGCATTTTCTCTGAAGAAGCAAGTTTTCAGAGAAAGAGCTGCAAAATAAAAACCAGATATAGTTACTATGTAGGAAAGAGGGGATTAGTTGGCAACATACTTAGGTTTTTGTAGAAATGAGCCATGAGGTACCATTAGCCCAGTACCAGTGTAGTTGCTGCTAGACAGTATTTTATACCCTTTGCATGCTGATTTCATAGCACTGTAGATGCCCAGGGATGGTGTAAGCAGACCCAAGCCCTGGCTGCTGTGTGTGTACAAGAGAAAACAGAGCCCAGCACTCTGGCTTGGGCATAAACTGTGAGTTTGTGCCTGTCTCTTGGATACCTCTTGAGAGAAAAGTCAAAGGTCCCCGAAAGCATCTAATCAAGGCAATCCAGGAGCAATTAAAAGCCTGCAGGTGTCTGTGCTGCAGAGTGGGTGTGGGCATTGATGAGGAAAGCATTAAGAAGCACCCGGGAGAAAGGCACCGGGACTGAGGTTCAAAATAGAAAAGATGTTAATGTGGATGAGAGCATTGCCTCCGCTGAAAACATGCCTGGATGCCTGTGCAGCCCCTCTCTGCCTCCTGGCTCTGGGGAGAGAGGGGAGAAGCTTTTGCTGGGAGATGAGTGGGAGCCCCACTGTACTCATTAGCCATCAGAGAGGAATTAGCCATGTCTGGGATCTCTCTCATCCCCTGAGCATCCTGCTCCCCTGGTGTCTTTACTAGGCAGTGGCTGCCCTGCAGTGGTCCTCTCCCTCTCCCTCTCCCTCTTCCTCTCCTCTCCTCTCCTTTCTTCTTTGTCCCCTTCTTGGTCCAAGATGGGCAGGCAGGAGGCAAAGACTGGCAGGACAAAGGCAGGGTTAGGCTTTGTGATAGTGCTGCCATATCATTCATTGGTGCTGGGCAGGCAATTTGCTCACAGGCAGCTCTCTGGAGGGAATAGAGTCATCTGGAAAGCTGAGGCACACATTTTTCCTGTGCTGCATGACAGTGGGGTATCACTTTAAATAGGTTTTCCTGATGCGATTTCCACTGTTCGCTGTCCCCTTGGGATTGTGGCGCGTATGAGGCAGGCGGGGCAGGTTTCCTAGGAGAGAGACAGTGCAGCACTGTGCCTGCTACCCCTCTGTGTCCCCAGGGCCGTGTCACTGCTGTCTCACTCCGGGCACAGCACTGTGACATCCCTCCCTGGCGTAACCCGCCTGCGGCGCTGGAAACCTCGTGAGGCTGGGAGAGTGTGGAGAGAATAAAAAGATGCAGCTCTAAAAGGGTTATAGGGGTGTCACTGTGCCAAAGCCACCAGGGCTGAGCAGGAGTTCAACCCAGACCCCAGCACAGATCCCTGCTGTGGGATGAAGGTGTGTTGTGGGGGTGTTGAGAGGAAACTCTCCAGCAAACAATGTGGGTTCAAGAAGGAGAGGAGGAGAAGCCATCCATGGGTCAGGCAGCCCTGGCCATTCCAGAGCTGTTGGAATTTTTCATCCTTCCCCCTGTCCAGGGACGCTTGTTTGGGTTTTCTGGTGGGTCATTCCTAGCTGTCAGGACACTCAGGGGTTAATCTCAGCATTTCTGCACTCTTTCAGCAGAAGGACAGCAAGTCCTTGCTGTGTTTTGTTTTTAATCAGTTGGCCAGTTCAAGTAAAGCAATGTCAGAAAAAGCATCTTCCAGTGACAATATGATTAATTCCTTCTTATGGAAAAATAACAAAAAGAGTTGGGTATTTCCCCCCCCTTTTCTTTTGCCATTACCTGGAGATGGTCTGACAGTAAAGAACCTATGATTAATTGCACCAAATGAATTATAATAGACACCATTTTTGGCACATCTGTATTTTGTATGATTTTGCTGTTATCTCATTGGCTCCATGCAGAAAAATTATCTCCAAGACCACTGTAAGGAATGTTAACTTCCTTTCCTTATTACAGATTGATCTTTGATATCTGCTTTTCTTCAGGAGCTCTTTTATTCCCACAAGTGATACAAACCTTTTGCTGTTTTCCATATATTACACTTAAGTAGTTCAATACCTTTGGAAACCCATATGGGAACATTTAATAAATATTCAATGATTGCTATATTTTGAAGGTTATATGATATGAGAAATCATATATTGTTTAACAGCTGAATATATCTGTGCTGTTAATTTCAGATAAACCAATATTTTTTAATAATACAGAGAAATTATACCTTCTTTTTGTTGTTTATATCCACTAGAGTGTGAATATTTTCCCATCTGTGGTTTCCAGTTAAATGGATTTTCAATCTCTCTGAAATTTCTGCCCAAGTCTCAGCAATATTTGCTTAAGAGTAATCAGAGTATTACCCAAATCTCTGTTCAAAGCAACAGTGACCTTACCAGTGGTAAGCAATAATTGGATTATTTTCAGAGCTGTAGTGAAGATTCACTGTAATAACAAGAGAAGAAATACCAAATGATAACAGCACTTGTCTTCAGCACTGTAAGCCAGAGCACTTTCCATAGGATAGTTTTAATATCTTAGCATATTATGGATACTGAATGAGAAAGGCACATCTGGGGAATAGATGCTGCCTTGCAGCTTGGGGTGATGCACGTGCTTATGGCAGGGGAGTTCTTTTATTATAAAATCCTTAAGGTTGGAAAAGACCCCTAAGATCAAAGAGTCAAACAGTTAACTCAGCATTAAACCTTATCCCCAACAACATCCATGTGCCTTTTTGCCTATTATTATTATTATTATTATTGGTATTATTGGTATTATTGGTATTGTTATTACTGAAGTACTTTTGTCAGGGTGTGGTGCTCTGCATGTGTACCCAGGGCAGTGCTCACCTGCCTGCAAGGTGAGTTTCAGCAGGTGCTGCCTCACTCCCACAGGCACAGCCCAAATCATCCTCCCTTGGTGGCTGGGACACCTCCATGTCCCTGCTCACACAGCCTGGCCCTGGGGTGCAGGAGCAGCATTCCCAAGCAAATGCCAGTGGGGTTTCCTAGAAGACAAATTGGAAACCATTTGGGAGAGCAAATCCATCCCCACCCAGTGTGGGGTGAGCCTGATTGCCTCCCTCTCTGCTTTTAATTGTAATGAATTATCTGGCTCAGCACAGCAGGGTGCTGAGACTCTTGGCTGAAACTTGTGTAATTCACGAACGTGTTTACATAAAAGCCAAGTAAATGTTAAGCTTCCTACAGATTCCAATGTACATGAAGCCTTGTTTGTATTCAGTTTGGGAGACTGGGGAAGCAGAGCAGCCCATATGGCTGTGCACTGGAGCAGGGAATGTGTGTGTCTGTGCATACACATGCACAGGTCTCTTGTGGCACTTCAGAGCAGGGTTCAGTGGTGGATGTGGCAGTACTGGTTAATATGTAGGCTCGATGATCTTAGAGGTCTTTTCCAACCTAAATGATTCCATGAATTGCACATGTTAAAATAAAAATGTTGACCTTTAATTTTCCCCTGGAGTGGGTTTTGTAGTGACTTGTCTGGTTACCCCACCAAAAAAAAGAATTCTGTATAATTTTGGTTTGTTACGAGAAGCTCAAGGATACAGGGGAGTTTTTGCCTGTTGACCACTAAAAAAGAGACCTGTGCCATTGAAGCTACCAGTGTCCTTTGATGTCCTCCCATGTGCCCATATCATTCTTCTAATTACTACAAACGAGCCTCCTGCAGCCCAGGCTGCTGTGTAATTCTAACCAAGTCTGCTCGCCAGATGGGATCCTTTCTGGGCAAGACCTTGGCAGTGTCTGTCCCCACACTGTGACAGGAAGCATGTCACACAAGCAGGAGGAGATGTTGGTCCTGACCTGTGGTGGCACCTGGTTGTGGAGCAGAGCCCCCTCAGCCTGGCTGTGCCCTGGTGGGCTGAGAGGTGACCCCTGGCTCTGACACTGCCCTGCAGAGCTCCAGCTCTCTTGGCTACCCCTTGACCTGAGAGGAGCCAAAATTTGTGATGCTGTGCATCAGCCAAGCCCGAGTTTTTGTCCTGATGAGGCCAGGTTTGCTTTGAAATAACCAAACCAAACCAGGCTGTTAGAGATTTGCATTAAGATAATTCCCTGGGCACAGTGCAGCCAGGAGATCTCTGTACCTGGATGTAATTTATTTTTTGAAGGCATGTTTAGGTGCATAATGACCTCATTACCGTGCCAGTTGCAGCCCTGCGTGTTTAGGAGTGTTTAATTGTTTTCATTCCCTGTGCACAGCCCTTTGAGTGGCTGGGGTAAAAAAGGGAGGTTGTGTGGTGGGAAATAATGAAGAATGCTGAGGCAGAAAGCAAAGTGCTGGTCTTGAAGCATCCCTGTAAGATTCCTTCCCTAAAGCATCCCAATATTCAGGGAACTTGCAGTGTTTTGGAGCCCTTTCCTCCAAAGAGGGGAGACAGCTCCTTCCATTGCCTTCTGAGGAGCCACAGTTTTTTCCTCTCTTAGGTTTTTCTGCTGAGAAAAAAATGTTTGAAAGGCAACCTGAGCTCCCCTTCATCAAATGTCTGGAAGCTGGGGATTGAGGAGGGAGACTGAGAGTGTGCACGCTGCCCCTTCCTGACTGCTCCCCAGGGATTTCTGACATGTCTGCTTGCCAAAATCTCGAGGTGTCTCTGCCTTTCCCTGAGAACCCCCCAGCAAAGAGAGTAGCCAGCTGCACCCTTCCCTCCTTCCCCCTCCCAACCTCATCTCTTGTCTCTTAAGTTACCAGTCCTTATCATCTCTTAGGCAACAAATAGGACAAAATTCCCTGAGAGAAAAAAAAAAAAAGGAGAAATCCTAACCTCCAACACCTCCTCACTGCTCCTGTGCAAGAAAGAATGTATAAAAACAGGTAAAAGAGAGAGGAAGGGGAAGGGAAAAAATGTTTCTCTGGCAGTGGTTTTCTAAGGAGCCTTGATTATTCAGCAGCAGTGGAAAAAAATATAGAAGATGTAAATAATCTTCAGGATTATGCTAAAGCCAAGCTTCAGTCATTTTCCTGGAAAAAAAAATGCATGAGGTCTGTGCGTTTAATAATGATCAAGCAGAATTTCTCTAGGGATTCTTATATTTTCATTAAAAGGATCAGTTGTCTTGAAGAGAAATGGTAGTTCTGGTATCTACAAATACCCTTTGGTTGGGAAGCATGTGGTTCAGGTTGGTGTGCTTCTGTGATTGGACCTTTTCTTTTCGTGGCACTAATGTACATTCACATCCATGGTTATGCACTGAAGTGATCAAAAGCAAAGGGTTGGTTTATCATGAAATGGCAAACCAGGGCTGTACTTTGTGGTGCAGAATGTATCAAGATAAAAACACAACATGATTTTTAGCTTTCTCTGTGTTTATGTTTGCTGCCAGAGGTACTCAAGTGATTTTTCAATGTGTATACATTACAGTCAGGTTTTCAAAAAAAAATTATAGTATCTGTTGAAATCTATACAGGATCTTACCCTGCTAGGCTTAATTTTAGACTATTGAGTTTATCGTTCAAGTAGAAAAAAATGGGTTTGTTGTGTGTATTTAATCAAGTGCAGCAAAAAAGTTTCACAGGCATCGTTCATCTTCACAAGCCAATTTTGATTTCTATTTTGTAGAAAAACCCTACCCCAGTAAAATGAACTCATTTATTGTGCAGATCTGATGGCACCGAGATTACAGCTGCTGGCAGGTATCGGCTGGTTTATGGGGACACTCCCCGTATGGATTTTTGTTTTTATGGGGTTTCAGTGTTGAGAACTGTGTGTTTAATCACTGCAGAAACGCCGGGAGCCAAGGATTTAGGGATGCTTGGAAAAAAGGGAAAGTGCATGGTGTTCCCACTGCAGCTTCCAAAACACGAGTTGTGCTCCAGATGCCTGTGGCTGCTGGATCACCAGCAACTGGCTGGGTTTAGGATGTTTATGCATCCTTAGGCAGCTTTTCTCCTTCATATCCCTTTGCCCTCCTGGAAAGCCCCAGCTATGGAAAAGGCACTCATCTCTTTTGTGGTGAACCCAGGTGTGGTAAAGCAGTTGGCACGGGGCATGAAGGGGGTCTGTGGTCCTTCCCTGCTCAGCTCCTCTCCGTTCCTCAGGCTCTGGCTGTTTCCATGGAGTGCAGTACCCAAGGTGATGAGAGGAGGGTGAAGAGGGGAATTGTCCTTCATGACTCATGGCATGGAACCATTTGGGCCAGCAATGGGTGCATCTCTTCTGAGTGGGGCACAGCCAAGGTTACACTTCCCAGCAGACAAGGCTGCAGCTGAAGCTTCCTCTGAGGAGAATCCTATTCACTGCACTACAGAACATTTTAGTATTTAATAAAGACTTGAAGAAATGTCATGATTTGCCAGTTTGGTGGCACATGGGTAGCGTGGAAGATACTTTGGCTGTGATACTGGTCACACATGCAAGCAGCCAGTGAGGTGCCTGGCTGGCATAGCCTGAGCAACAGGCATCCTCATGTGGGCAAATTTTGGCCAGGCAGGCATGAAAATCCATGTCCCAGGAGTGGGGTTAGTAAAAATACTTGGCTCTGTATCAGATAGCCCTCTGTGTGTGGGAGATGGTCTGTTTTATTAGTGCAAGGGCTTGTCAAGGTGGGGCAGTGGGGCTCACATTGCTCACAAACAAATCCTGGTCATCAGTACTCAAACATCTGTCTGGGTTTGTTTGCAGCAGCCCTTAACTCAGCAAGCAGTTTCTGTCCCTCCAGGTTAAGACATAGGCAGAGAACTGGTGGGGGGAAAAAGAAGTTATGTGTCCTGAGCTGCAGGAAGGGAGCAGTGGTATTTTTCATAATTTGAAGTGCTAAAACCATAATCTTCCCAGAACACCCTGACTGTCTCATATATCTGTGAACTGCTACAGCAATATATTCTTCAGGTCCAGATGTGCCAGGGGTGATGGTTTGTGAGCTATTGTGGCAATACAAAAATAAAAACAACCAAAACCCCCAAATCTAACAAAGCTAACAAACAAAACCAAACAAAACCAAAACCCTGGGAAGGGGCAGGGAGGGTATGTGATGCCAAGTGGAACAGCTCTGTCTCACCAGTCTCGAAGAGAAATGATGGAACACTGAAGGAGACAGGCTCCATAGCACAGATTAATGTGCAGTGTTTGAAAGCAGCCAAGAACATTTTATACACACACAGCAGAGCTGGAAGGAGCTGGGTGGCTCATCTCTGCAGAAACCATTCCTTTCCCTAAGAGAGCATTTAAAAAAAAAATATATAAAGGAGAGTACAAAGGTCTCCAGGGGAGCTCAGCTGCTCAGGCAGTTTAATTGGCTGAAAGTAGAGCTTTACAGTTGGGATTAATATGAATATTTTTTAATAATGTGTGGTGACACATTGTCAGGAGTTCCAGGGTCAGGACTGCAAGGCTGCACAGTGGTTGCAATGAAAATTCTTGCCTTTTCCTTCTGGTTTTTATTACTGCAGTAACTCCCAATACTGTGTATTGAAAGGAAGGTGTTGTTAAGTTGGTTTCTTCATTTATTCCTGTGCAAGTAGTGAAAAAAGTGGAAAGATGAGAGGAAGAAATGATGATAGTGATGCAGTGATGCCTGCATTGTGGGTTGTCCGGTGGATCCACACAGGTTTTGACCTGCACACAGGATGTGCAGTGCATCGGTATAAACCTAAGCAAAATGCACCAGAAAGCAAGTAAAAGTGATTTAGCAGTGCTTGAGGTGGCTCAGAAGGACCTGAGACACCATTAGTGTTTTTACAAGCATTTTTCAGCTGGCCTTACTGCCTTTTATCTCTGTGGGTCTCCCCTGAGTGACTGCCAGCAGGGGTTGCCTGCAGGGAGGAGCTGGCTCTCCTGTCCCTGCTCCCAGGCAGCCAGGGGATGTCTGTGGCCGTTGTTGAGGGTTATTTTGCTGCTTCTGGTTTTATTTTCCTTTTTTTCCATCTTTCCCTCACCTTTCCTTCCCTCCTGGTAATTTCAGAGCCCGGTAATTTCAGTTCTGGGAAGCCCGCCTCCTTGATCAGCATGTGTAATTGCCACCAGCCCTAATGGGATGCACTCAGAACAACGTTTCTGTAATTTCCCTGCACTCCCACCTGCCCTTGCCCCTCTCCAGGAGTGATTGCCTCCACAGCTTTATAATCAACATCAAAACCACAGAAGAGAGGTTCCTGTGCCTGGAGCCACTGCAGAGCAGTGAGGCTGAAGCCTTCCCCACTCTCACTAAAGCCTGTGCCTCTCTAAATTAGTGGCACAACAGCGAGCAGCGAGCACACAGCTGATAAAAGTCTCAGCCAGGCGTTTGTTCCTGTAATGACTGTCTTTTATGCATAGATAATTCTGATAGAGTTAGACTTCCCCAGCCCACTGTCATCAGGGTGGAGTGAGCTGACCTGCTAATCATAAGGAGAATTAATGGGAATTACAGCTGCTGGAGCCCCCCTCTCTGCAGAGCTTGGTTCAGGGTAGCACTGGAGGGGAATTCAGAAATGAAGCAGCGTGTGTTGTCCTTAGAGCTGCAGATAAAGTGGCAGCAAGGCCATTCCCTGGGGAGAAGGGAGGTGTGAAGGAGATAAACTCCAGGAGCACAAACACCAGATTAACAGCCTAATTCTCAGGAGCATCAGCACACATGCATTTTCATTGCATCCACTTGGTAACTAACAAAGACTATTAATTCAGCGAAGAGAGAGACCAGAGCTTCCAGGATTTGCAACCTTTCTGGTGTCTGCGTCCAAAGGACACCCAGGTGGGATGATCCTGCATTACCTCTCTTGATGGGACTTCTGTTGTGTAAGTTAATTTAGCACCATTGATGTGAACTGAAATTCAAAGGATTCCTGCTGATGTTTTACCCTATCTGAGGTCCTGACTATCTGCAATATTAGCAAACAGCTACTACATAAACTCCACCAAGCATTTCCTCCAAGTTTTCTTTTTAGGATAACCTGCTTTTAAAATGCCATATATCCATGCAGCCTGCAGAGATTTAAAAATGTTTATCTCATCCATGCAGAAGACTCATAAAGCCATTAAATATGCTTTATATTGATGTTTCTCAAAGGAAGGGCTGATTATCTGGTCTCAAATATCCAGAATGTGGTCCTTGTGTGCCTGAGTGTGAGTACTCAAGAGCTCTCTGATGAGTAGTCATACAGGCTGCTCAGACAGACCACACTTAGGAATTTGTGAAGAATAACACAGCAAGTTGCATTGAAATGCTGTTGTCATTGTGCATTCCAAATGCATGTGCCAGGGTGTGGAAGAGAGGACAGCAATTAGTCCTGTTAATAATGACTATGGTGCTGGGAAGGGAAAAATGATGCTAGAATGAGTTGTTTCTTTTGTAACAGTAAAAGGAAGGTAAATGGCATTTGCTCAGTCCCATGTGTGCACTTCAGGAGTTTTTAAAGTCTGCTTATCAGTTTGGGTACTAATTGATAGGGAGGAGGGGCAGTTTTATGCAGAACTAGCAGCAGGTTTGTACTTTGGGAAGCATGATGAGGTACTCCTCTTCCAGGGCAGCTGAAGAGAGATGCCCTGAATGAGGGTGGTGTCCTTGCCCAGCACAGGCACTGATGGCACCATGGGCACCCCTATGCTGTGCCAGCCAGGGAGCAGTTTTTCTGTGTGGACACAGCCTTTACCTAAAGTTTTACTGTGTGGGAGCCTATGAGGGTGTGAAAGCCCCCATGCAGAATACATACTCAGGAAAGGGTGAGCACCTTTCCAAAAGAATAAATTTTGGGATCTTCAGGATGTCATTCAAGGATTTAAGACTGGGGAAAAAGTACATTACACTGATCTCTGATGGTGCTGTCTCTGGCTCAGCTGAGGGTGGCACCAGGTGGCACAAGGGTGGCTTTAACTGTGTGTTTGTTGTGGGGAAGCTCAGAAGGTCCCTGTTTGCTGTCCCATGTCTAGTGCTGAGGTGTTACTGCTCACCTACCACACAACCCAGGTTAAATGACACAGTGGGGAAAACTCAGACTTGCAGGGGAGGGTGGGGAGAATATATTTTGGGTAGTCTGTCAGTCAGCTTGACACTAATTGGTTGCAGTAAGTAATCGTTCTCCATGTAAATTAGGCTCCAATTTCCTCTGTAGTCTGTCTGTTTGCTGTGTGGGCTTCGGTCTCTAATTAGGCTCTCACGTGGCAAACCTGGTTTGTGAGCTGCTTTTGTTCCTGGAGAGCCAGGCTCAGCCCTCCCCGAGGCTGCCAGTGCTCTCCCAGCCCCGCTCCCCAGTGGAATGTTTCTTAGATTAACACTGCCAAGTTCTAAGTTCTTCCTTTAACGTACATTTTGATTACTTCTATATTTAAAGCTTGCAATGGTGGTGGGGTTAGAATGCAAAGAGGCTTATTGGGCTTGCAATGGGAATACCCTTCTGAAATGCTTCCTCTGTGTTCCTGGAAGCCCTGCTCTCTCCTCCATGAATAGACCTCATTGAATCCCCAGCCTGTGCTAGGGCTGGGGCAGCTTGCCCACATCTGGATTTGCTGCCTGTCTGCCGGGACACCTGGAGTGCAGAGCACTGCTCCCCCCTCGCTTGGAGGAGCTGTGTGAGCACATTCAGAGGTCACCCAGATGCCAGCCCACGCTCTGGAGCTTCTCCAGGGCTGCACATCTGTAAGTGAGTGCAGCAATGTGCAGTTGCACGAGAGGCTTTTCTCCCTGCCTGTCGGTTGTTTGCAAATGAGTGCAGGTTTCCAGGTCGCTGCCTGTAGGCCTGTGCTTTCTGAGAGCAGAAATACAGAACCAGTGCAGCCAGAGTGTCAATCAGGGTCAAGCATCTAGGTGTGTGTGTAGCAGAGAAAGATGTGTCTCTGCAGTCAATGTCTGTACTAGGCTGAAAAATAAAAGGCAAACCATATGTTTTGGCCAGCAAGGCTGTTTGCCAGCAGCACTTTATGATTCAGTTACCTTTATGATTCAGTTGCCTTTGTGAAATTCACTATAACTTCAGGACCCATGTGCTGATGGTTTCTGCAAACCTTCTCTGTACGTGTTACAGTCCTGACCCAGATGTGACAGGAGCACTGGTAGGCTTTCTTACAAACAGTGCTTTTATTGGCATCCTGATATTTGCCATACTGATTTTTGATCTGGTGATACAGGCTGAGCGTTGCCAGCTTTCTTCAATACTCTCACATGGCTGTTAGTAAGTAAATAAGAAACTTTTTTTGTCAGAAAGAGGTGAAATAAATTCGAGCGTGGGGGTGGTTTTTCATTGCTTCTCTTGGTGTGATTTACACATTGGCAAGGTAACTTTGCTTTCATACCGCTAGTCAAAACTGGGAAGGATGTTGCCTCTGCAGAAAGCTACATTTGGGTGAAGGGACAGGATTGGATCGGGGTTTAGGGTTTTCACCAATAAGCTCAAGCTGCGGTGGGCGTCGCTCCGGCAGCCGGGGCAGCTCTGCCCTCCCCAGATGACCACAGCTGCTGCCAGGGCACAGGCAGCCCCGGCTCCGAGGATGCTCCAGGGTCTGTCCTGCCGCTCCTTGCCTCTGTCCTCACCCCTTCCATGGGGCTGTTCCAGCCTGTGAATGAACGCCTGCTTAGCCGGGGTAAGTAATCGCGCCACGTTTACAGCGTCTGAAAGTATGAGAGGCTTGAATGCTCTGCAAATGTTTGCGTTAGGAGATGGTTTTCTCTTTCAGCTCTGGTCCTGCCTGCCTTTGTGAGCATCGAGCATCGGTTCCCTTTGCAGGCAGAGCCCAGGGGCTGTCGGGGGCCAGGCACTGGAGCAGGGCTGTGCTCTATCCTCTGCTGATATTTGGCTGAATACCCGGACACAGTAAAACTTTTCCTTGATGCAGACATGACTTGTGTCGCCAGTCCCTGAGCTGCTCCTGCGTTTTCGCTCTCTTTAAAACCCATGAAGAGTAAAGCCCCGCGGGAGGCTGCAGCTTATCTTCAGCTCTGAGTTTCCAGACCTGCTGTGTGTCTTCTCAGCTGTTGCAAGGATATGTGTGGAATGACAGAATGCGGATTTTGGGTCTTTGGCAGCTGTGTTTAATGCAGGATAAAGGGGTTTTTTAACTTTGGGATGTTGGATTTCTTATGCCTTTGTTAATATGAATTCAGGAGAGAAACTCCAATTTTCTTTCAGGCAAAACAAAAGCTTCTTTTGAAGGAAACAAAGTGTTTTAAGTACTTAATCAACTTGCCGAATTCAGTTGCTTTAGGATAATTTAGGAATTAAACAGAAGGAGGCTGTGTTAGTAACAAACTGCGGTTTTGGTTGGAAACAAGGATTCATTCCTGCTGGAGAAGGCAGAGGAAGCCGCAGCCTGTGGGCAGAGCTCCTGGGTCTGTTTGCTAGGCAGGGGGGTGGGGGTTTAACAGCATCCTCTATTTGCCTTTGTTTAGGCAGTGCAAATTATTTGTGTACTTGAGGATTCCTTCCCTCCTCCAGCAGATGTTTTGTCTGTGCAACTGGTGGAATAATTAGTGAGAGATGTGGCACTGGTGTGCAAACACCCCTTGGGGGTGGGTAGAGAAATCCCACAGTCCATCCTGGGAGCAGCTGGCTGAGGAGTACAGTCAGCACAAGATGCCAGGAGCAAAATTCATATAGCCCAACGTATTTGAATTTATTTCTGCAGAGGGTTTGTTCTCCCCACTGCCAAAAACAGGCAGAGGCTGCTTCTTAGGGCAGAAGACCCTGCTGCTGCTGCTTATTGCAAATTTCTCTCAACATGTGAATCATTCACTTGGGATTTTTATGGTGGTGACTGGGGATGATTAAATGTTCAGACTGTAGGAAATTACCAGGAGGTTTGAGTGTTTTCCTTAGTGGCTTTGGCCCCTGTGGAGGGGTGACATGGGAAGCTCTCCCTGTGTGGATCAGGCTGACTGTGGATTTTGAAGTCTCAGGTTGAGTGAGCATGTTTTAGCTCAGCTGCCATTTAAGTAATGGCAGCAACATGCTGCTTCCTCTAATGATCTTGATTTAAGTTATCAGTTATTTCCTTAATTAGCTACTTCATCTACTTACACCTTAAATTACTCTATTTGCTCACCCAGAGAAGGGGGAAAAGTTCTTTTTTTTTTTCTCTTTTGAAGGGTGGCAGTGGAAATATGCCGGCATGTGCGGTTCTGACTCCAGGAGATGCTGGTGCTTCTTGTGGGCTGACTCTCCTGGCAGCATGAATTTGAAATGAGATGTAGATGTGCATTTATTCCTGGCATCTGTGTCCTGCAGACAAATAAAATGAGTTGAAGTGGTCCTTTGAAAGCCCTGTTTGTGTGTATTAGCTGGCCTGAGGCTGGGGTTGTGTTTCAGGACCAGTTCTGAAGGGGATAAAGCACCTTTTAATCACCAGTAGTCTTTACATTTCCCATGCATTAGCACATGGCGCTGTGTTGGCTGCCCACTGTCTCCACACAGCACTTCAAAAGCAGCCTCTCCAGCTGGCACCAGTTCCTCACCAGTATTCCCCACACGCCATCCTCTGCTGCGCCTTTTCCTGCATCTCAAAGAGACTCAAATGGAGTCTCTTGCTCTTTGGAGGCTCCTTGTGATACGTGTGGCAGCAGCCCATGCTTCAGTCTATTTGTTCCTGCTTCAGTACACTGTTTATTACTTTAATGATATTCCCTTCGTTAGCCTTAGCTTCGCACTCTCCCTGGTGCAGAACTCACTGAAACACATATTGTGTAATGAGCCTGCTTCCATATTTAAATCAGAGGGACAAGAGCTGGGACTCTCCCAGCTAAAATGGAACTAAATGCTTGCCCTTTGGTTACATTGAAGCATCTGTGCCAAAAAGTTATGTATTTGGGAGGAATTACCAAAAGTTCTGACGTACACAAGCTTTAGCCCTTTGATTCTTCTACATTTTTAGCCATTTGGCATGAATTTGGGCTGTACAACTTTCCTGTGTCAGAGGAAACGTTTCCCATGGCCTGTGTGAAAGGCAGAGCATTGCCCTGCAAAGCAAAACCACAGGGAGCAGCACAGACGTGTCTCCAGCACCAGCACTCCTCCAGCTGGGACCTGCTTGGATGGCAGTGCTGGAAATCCCACGTGTCACGTTTGGCAGCACACACAAACCCCCAGCCCCAGTGCTGCCAACTGGGCTGGCTCTGGGCTCTCAGCGTTACTCTGTGGTCTTGGGTATCCCAGGGGAATTGCAGCTTTTGGGTTGGTTTGTGAAATAGCTGAGGGTTGGTGGGAAGGCCTCAAATACAGGAATTCTAATGGTCCAGAAAACAATATCCTAATATTTCTATGTTGTGATTCCTAAATGATTGTCATGATGTTGTGCAAGCAGGCGTGGTGGATCTTGTGGTCAGCTGTGCTCTGGACAGCATGGTCACTGCTGTAGCAATGCCTCTGGGTGATCCATGCTCCCTTACATGTCTGTCCTGGGTTGCTTGTGTAACCTTGGACAAATCATGGACACCCTCCAAGCCACAGATGGGGGAGAACAGCAGAGTTCCTGTTGCAGCTGTTCAGGGGTTGGTGTCAGAGCAGAGCCAGCCCCAGAGTAGTACCCAGGGATCCATGTATCCACAGGATACCTGCAGTGGACCCCCACTGTCATAAGGACCTCCAAATGCAGTGGAAAAAGACAGTAAAACCAAATATGCTAGACTCAAGAAGGAAATATATTGCAGGCTTGTCCCGTCTGCTTTTCTTCCTCTGCTGATCCTGGGAGGAGGTAGCTGAGGGGAAATATTTGCTCTTAACAGGGTTCGATTTCTCTTTGCATTCCTTGGAAATGTGTTTGGATTTTGCCCTGTTGATGTTGGTTTATGCAATGATGTTTCCAGCAGCTCAATTGTGTGGTTATAGTTTCAACTCTTGGTATTTCATGCAAAGATAAAAAAGAAAGAAAGATGGTACTGAGTAATGAGGTGGCTATTTAATCACAGCAGGACTTTCAGGAAAATGTGCATTAAGTATTTATGGGACAGTATTCATTAACATTTTCTCTCTGTTGGCACTGGGCAGTTCAAGAAAGCTGCTGAGAGAATTGGAGTCTGTGTTGCACAGCCACAGACCTGGAAGGGCTGCAGCAGAGGGAAGGATGAACGCTGCCTTTGTTTCCAGATGTGTCCCTCGTAGCTGGCAGTGCATTTGGAGCTGCAGCAGTGAGCAGGATTTTGGTAGTTTCACTTACCCTTCTCAAAATGCTTGTGGTGAATATTTTGGGTCGGATTTTTCTGGCTGCCGTGTCTTATGAGAGTGCAAGTGGCTGATACTGAACCCCTGGATTGCAGGCAGGCAGTTAGAGAGATAAGCCTAAGTGACTTCATGTGTCTGCTTTTTAGATTGGTCTGAGTTGATGTAAAGGGCTGGGATTAGCAGAGATTGAGTTCTCAGAGTGCTGGAAACCAGCTGTGGCCAGGGGCCTCATCCAACACGAGCTGTAGGTACCAAGTTACAGAGTGAGATTTCTGTGGGCATGAAATGATGCCAGGAAGATTAGAACTGATGATAAAATGCTATTAATGCTTGCTTCATTAACAGCACAGAAGGTATCAAATTACTCTGGTGCTATAAATCAAAAGTGCTTCTTATATTTGTTAAGTGAAGCTATTTAAATGGTTGAAATACTTTCACTTGCTGGCCATTGCATCCTGAGATACAGGATCCCAGCAAAGTGTATGAGATTTCCCACAGTGTTAATGGAAGTATGAAGCAGTAGCAGCCTGAGGGTTTAAATTTCCCTTTGAGATGACACAGGGTCTTGTGTTGGATTTTAGGATGCCTTGTTCTGGACCAGTACTATGAGCCCAAGACTGGCCTCAGGCTCGTGTCAAAAGCTGCAGTGGTTGCACAGGTCTGCCAGATTGGGGATTAGGGGCTGAAGGTCCATGATGCTGGCCCTGTCCAGCCACAGCAAGTGACCTGCCCAGATCAGGCTATGCCCACAGGCACCTCCCCTGGTGGAAAGAAAGTTCCTTTTAGGATTTCTGTCATCTGGAGACAGCTTTGTCCTACTTTTAACAAGTGTAAAAGGGACGTACAGAGAGAGAATTACCTCCTTTACCTGAATGCCCGTTGGATAAAATAAATGTTAATCTTCACTAATTAGCAAATGGATTCAATGTGGATGTCTCTGTGATCCATTTATGTACTTGAAACTCCCATTGATTTCCAGTGGAACCTTTCAGCAGAGCAGCAAGTGAAAGGTCTGACTGTAGTGGTGCTCTTGGCTTCCTGATAGCTTTTCCCTGTCTTTTGTATGAGAAAGGAGATCCTGGTGGCAGTCAGGACAGTGGTGTGGTGTATGCCAGGTGTGCAGCACACAGAGCTCTCACTGGGCCTCAGCCTCTGCTTTGTTCTGTTTTTCACAGGATGCCTTGTGGCACCCCATGTAGATGGCTTTGATTAATTTGCCTCTGACACTGCCTAACTGGTCATTCAGGGAACATTCAGCAAACCTCTTGGTTGCAGTTGCTCCTGAGCTCTCCCACCCAGCCTTGGCTTTTTCCTTTCATGAGGGGTTAAATTTACTCAACATAAATATTTTCTGCTCTCCGAGATTGTCCTTATTTGTTGTCTTCATACTCTCATTTTCTTAAGCACTGCAGGAAACAGTCCCTTTCTTGAAGAGCTTAGAGCTCATACCTCCAGACATATTCACAGCAGATACTTTCTGAGTGTCTTAACACCCACTAAAAATCATAACTTAACTACTGCCAAAATATGCAGATACCCTGAGGATCTGACTGCTTCCCCTGACCACCTCCATTAGACCAAGGGATAGCAGAGAGGAAGTGAGAAGAGCGTTCCCTCCTGGAGCTTGAGCAACAGAAATTACTCAGAATTAGTCTGGGTCTAAACCACAGCATATTTTTGCAATTTAGGTCCTCACATCAGCAGATTTGCAACCCTTGTGCTGACTGTGGATGTTGATCCAGCCCCTAAAACTGGTGGAAGTTTTTTTCTGTGCTATATGCTCACTGCCAACTTTGTTGTGCTTCAAGAGAATTTAGCTTAAAGATGTGTCAGGGAAGGACATCAGACAAATACCCATCAGTGGATGGTTGTATATATCCACTGAAAATTGTATTTGTCATGTTTTGCCATTTTGTGTAGAACAGCTTATCTCTGGGGCTTCAGGCACTTCAGAAAGTTGAGTATGGCAGGTTTGCTTCAACATAGAGGAAACAATGTTTTGGTCAAAGTCAGAGGCAAAATCATAGTTGACATCAAAACTAAACCCAATTTCATGTCCCTTCTGTCAGCACACGGTGCTGCTCACTCAGGTGGAGGTGGAGAGGCTGGAAAAGCACAGACTTGCTCTGCTCTGTGTCTTGTGTGGAATGCAAACTATCAAAGTCAGAACTCTTTTCACAGCAGAGACGTTCAGAGTGCAGCAAGTGTCAAAATCCTTGGCCATGGTTGGTGCTGGTGCGTGCAGCAGAGCTCAGGGAGGGCAGGGCAGCTGTTGGGCTGCAATTGCTGCTTATTACACTAATTAGAATCGTCTCACTGCTATCTGAGCTCCCCTTCTCCTCCCCCATCTGTCAGGTTGGCCATCCATGGTTGCTCATCCCTTTGAGATAGGTTTGAAGTGCTCATTGCCCCAGAGAGCCTGATGGTGCTCCCCCTCTGCTCCTCCGTACTGACACAAGGGAATGGTCTCAGTTTGTACAGAGAAGGGGTTTGAGGGTTGAGCTGTGCCTTGAATTAAGGCCATGGAAAGGGGAGGTGTTGCCCTTACTCTGCAGTTCCACATTTCTGAAAGTCACAGCCGGGTGAGCTACCCTGGTCTGGAGCATGCCAGCTTGGTTGGGATGGAGGGAAGAGAACTTTCTTCCTACTTATTTTTCTTTTTGCCCTGTACCAGTGCAACCAGCTAACTGCTGGTCAGAGCAGTCCCCTCCAGTCAGGGCATGCTACAGGAAGGTTCCCAGCTTTAACCCATCCAGGATTTTCCAGAAATGGCCTCAACCCTCTGCTGCAGGAGCCTGGCTAACCCTGCCTTGAGTCAGCTGCTGAGCTGACCCCAAACTGCTGTTGTTTCGTTGCAAGGAGACACTGTAAGTTAAACACTCAGCAGAAAGGAAGCCCCACTCCTTGGATGCCCACCTGTTTTTTATTTCCCTGGGGAGGGGTTATGCCTTGTCACAAAGTGCTGGCTTTGCAGAACAGCCCAAAGAAGCTCAGCTTCCAAAGAAGCTGCATGGGCCACAAAACAATGGGACTCACTCAGTCTCCAGCAGCAATAGCTGCTTCTAAAAGGCTGATGTACTTAGTCTGCTCTTGTTTAGCAAACATCTTTGCTTTGCCCTCTGAAGATAATGCTGCATATTTGACAGAGCTTGGTAGGAAAAAAAAAAGAGGAAGAAATGGCCTGCAGTTTGATCATGTTTAATGAGCAGTGGCTGGTGGGAGCCATAGCATTCAATAATGCTGGTGTCCCCTGTTAATTGCCAGCAATTGGGTTTCTCCACCCCTCCTGGTGCTTGAGCTGTGGGCAGGATGCCCCCATGGGCTCACATAAGCCCCACAGCTGAGGCTCAGGCTGCTGGAAGGCCAGCAGCAGCCTGGCAGGGTAATGTGGTCTCTGTGCAAGCCATGTCTCAGTGTGGCTGTGATGGAAACAACAGCATCTTACAGGGTGGCTTTGAGCCTTCCTAGGACTGTTCCCAGGTGTGTGGGCCTGGTCTGGCACAGTGAGAAGGGATGCTCTTGTGGCGCTGCCTGCACTGAGCCCATCCAGGGGACACTGTGGGACTCTGTGGAGGAGGGAGCCAGGGTAGGAATCAGAGATCACGTTTCTGGCCAGCCCTGTCCTGATACAGCCTCAGTCCCTCCCTGCAGGTGCTGATCCCCCTGTTCCCAGAGCAGACTATAGAGTTGCATTTCTCTACAGATGATGATAAGATAAAAGCCTGGCCGTGTTGTACAAGAAGAGAAGAAGGTTCAGGGGATGACAGGCTGCTGCAGGAGGAAGGGATGCAGGTTTCCAGCTGCTGCTGAGGCTGCCTTTGATGAGGGCTGTGATTGATGCTGTGTTTGGAGCAGGCAGTGACGCGCTGACCTTTCCCTGACGGGCTGAGCAGCTCTAATGATCTTGATGGAGCTGGCGATTTGTGTATTGGGTTTGATGTACAAGGCTTGACACGGCATGGAGAGATGGGACTGGAGTATGACTGACAGCCCATTCCCATTAAGGGTGGTGAGGCACAGTGTTCTCTAGTGATTCCTTTCAGTGAGAATGCTTTGACGAATTATATTGTAGCAGGGAAGTTTTGCTGTTAAATACCATCCTTTTAATAGCTTCAAAGCAGTTAAAAACAGATGAGAATGAAGTAACTTGCAGGCCAGAAGGCTTATCACTAAAAAGGCTGTCCAAATTACACACTTAATTAATATTTAGTGAATTATTTTTACTCTGACTTTAATGTTGAGTCCTGAGGCAGATAAAACAATGCAGTGGCTTGCATCTGGGATTCTCTTTTTCTGTAATTCAGCTGTATAAAATTTCAAACCGTGGACTTCTTGCAGGCAACATTAAAACCTTTTAATTTCCATGAGTTGAGCTGTGTATAAATCACACCCTGGTTGGCACATCTCGTGGGTGCTTGTGGCAAGAGTAATGAATTTCATGGTTTGTTATGAGCTACTAAAACCAACAGAAACACAGAAAGCCTGTTGTAATCTCAGCATATCATTCAAGGAAGCAATTTATTCCTAAGTATGAACAAATGTCAAGCCACGATAACAAGTTGTTATTACTAATTAAAACAAAGGGAAGAATAGCAAACATCTCCTGTCATGTGTGTGCACTTGCCAGGCTGTCTGGAGGATACTGGAGCTCTATCCAGCTTCAGCCAGTGGGACAGCCAGGCTGGGAACCTTGCCATTGCCTAAGACAGGATGACCCTCTGTGCATTCCAGGAAGGGCACTGGGCCATGATCCTACGAGGGCTGGGGCTGAGAAACCACCCAAGCTTAAATACAGATGCCACTTTTCAGAATTTTATAGTTTTCTGTGTTTTGGAGGGTTATTTTAAAATCAAGGTTGGCTTGATTGTAGGTGTCTTGTGGAATTTGGGGTGTGCTGAAACAGCCCATGCTAGTCCATCTGCTGGCACTAGCTGGTTTTGTATCATCCAGGGCCACTTCTTGTTCTCAGGCGTGAAATAAAAACCCATTTGGGCACCTTTCTTCCCACTGCTCTGTTGGGAGGTGAGGAGCCAGGTGCATTCCTGACCATGTCTGATCTCCCTGTGCTTGCAGATACACTGGGAAATTCAAGACTTGAAGACATTGCAAGCCCCTTCTTGTCCATGACCCAGCATGCATGATTCCCTCTCTGACATCATATGAGAGAACTGGCTGGATCCAAAAATGTGCTGAATTTGCCACCTCCCTGTGCATTTAACACAGTTTGGGTGCAAGCAGCAAAGAGGTCTTTTCTCTTAGTTGGCTCTGTGTCTCCTGGGTGGGAGTAAAGCATGACCATCTCAGACCTGTGCTGGTGTCAGGACAGAGGTTTGTGCAGCCCTGCAGGACCTGACTGGGAGCAGGGGCTCATGTGGTGCCAGCCAAAGTGAGGGAAGCACTGAAATCCTGCTGGCAGCCAGGGGAGATGTGCACAATGTGGTTTAAGGAGGTAAAAACCAGGCTTGTGTCACTTGGGCTGGCTCAAGGCTGGCCTCTGAGCGCGGAGATGGTCAATTCAATTCCCCTGGTCCTGGGGAATGCACAGCTTTGGTGGTGGGGCCAGGCTGTGCATGACTAGTGCAGAGGGGAGCTCAGTGACTTAAGGCAAGAAATCCTCAGTACGTAACCACTGACCCGAAACACCCTGTTAGACAGGTTTGAAGCCAAAAAATAAAATAAAAATCATCTGATGTGACAGCGACCCTGACAGTGTCAGGCAGTGAGAAGGGCGGCAGCGAGGGAGTCCTGAGCTGCTGCCAAGGCACATGTCAGTGCAGGCTTGCAGGGTGAGTTGGTTATCCTGAAAATACATCTTCTGTTTTGTGTAAATGGAAAATTAATTTGTTGCTGATCAAAGGTTTAGATCTTTGGACAACATACCACCAGATAAGCTGAAGATTTATGCATTTCTTTTGTAATGTATTTTCAGTGAACACTTTATTGTTTGTGGAAAGGCCCCAAGAAAAAGATATGATTACAAAAATAGCTGTGTTGAGTTTATTTAGCTTAAATTACGATAGACTGCTTTAATGAGGCTTTTGTAGACATCATTAAAGGACACAATTAAAGTCTTGAGATGAGAAGCCTATCAGGCTAGCAAAGGGGAGAAAACCATGGGTGCATCCAGATTGTTCACATTCAGTTGCAAATTTGATTTCAACATATAAAAGTAAAAAACATATTAGTGCCGAGTGGAAGCTGGAGGCTATGAAAGCCTTATTGTGTTAAGCTCTCTAAAGCTTCTTACATTAAGGTGATTAAAAAAAAAAAGAGAGAGGAAGAGATAGTGATTGATGAAACCCTGTTGTTGGTGTGCTCTGTGTGTCACACCGGGGTGTGCAGTGCTGGGGTAGGGACAGTCAGGGGGTGAGGATCCTTTTGGGGTGCCCTGCCAAGGGGGGGATTGGGGTACCAGGCAGTGATGCTCAGTGCAATGCTCAAATTCAGGGCAACAACAGCACTGTGCTGGTCATCCCTGCATTTGTGTGGTTCAGTGCTGCCAGAGGACATGGGCAGCACAGCGTGAGCTCATGGCCACACCTCACTGTCCAGCTCTGGCTGTGCCCCAGAGGGTACCAGGCAGGGCCAGGCCTGTCTCTCTGGGTGAGTGGGTAGGAAACACAGAAAATTGTCTCCAGAATCAGCTGCAGTGTGTACAGAAGGGGCTGTACCTCCCCTTCTGCGTCAGCTACTGCTGAGCTCCATGGTGTTTTAAAAACTAAATTCCTCCTTGCAGACTGACAGCACAGATCCTTACCCATGGCTCTGCCAAAAATGAGTGGAAGGCAGCAGTGGTGACAGCCGGAGGACTGGCTCTGTTGTGGTTGGTCTCAGGCAGCAGCCACAGGAAGGTACAAATGGCAACCCTGAGGAGAAGTGGAGGAGGCCAAGTTTGGGGATTAATGATCTGTGTCTGATGCTGGTCTCTCTGCCTCTCTGTCTGTCCCATTTTTATTTGAGATAAGGCATCCCTGCTTCTCCATCTGTGAGGAGGAAGCGTTTGCTGCCTTGCTCAAAAAGAATAAAGAAAAAACAAAGCTCATTTGCATTTGAAGTCCTGACCTGTATTTCATGACTCAGATTCTCCAAGGAGCCCATACCTTGGGCACATGCTTGTGTGTCTCCTGAAGAGCCAGGTGTTTGGCTGGGCAGAGTGGGGCTGTACCCTGCCACATAGGGTCATTTCCCTTCCCTGTCACAAACAGCTTTGGCAGTCATCTTGCTTTTCCCATCCAGTGTTTGCAAAGCTGTGCCTTCTCCAGCCTGTTGTTCAGCTGTTTGTCACTGCCTTGTGCCCAGGGACCACACTGGGGTCATGCTGTGCTGGCACTGGGCTGGGAGCACTGGCTCTGCCAGTGGGGATTGCTCTGCAAATTACAGGCTGAGTGTGGGAACAGTGCGGGAAAAAACCACTGTAGTGTCCAATTCTGCATTTCTGTGGTCAGAAAGAGCGATGGGAAAGTAATCTATTACTGTGCCTGTGGCTGAGGATGGGCTCGGTGGTGGTGGTGGGGACCTGCAAACCCCCTGCTCCAGGACAGGCTGGTGGGGTGTGACATAGAAGGGACAGTCTGTGTCCCTGTGGGCAGCATTTTGGGGTGGCAGAGTCTGAAGCCTCTTGTGACATCCCAAGGTAGCAGTGCTGTGCAGTGCCCTGGTGTGCTGCAGCAGAGGATGTTCACTAAATAATTCAGAAAGGCCACTTGATCTGACATTCATCAGGTTAGTAGCCCAGTGACCTTGGGGACACCAATCTGCTGTTGCTGCTGCATGTGGCTCTGCTGTGCAGCCCATTGTCATCAGGAGAGTCAACATTGTCACGTGGAACTCTATTGATTGACAGACAATCAATACATCAAGGTGATAAAACACAGCATTTATGAAACATGGGCTCTGCAATGATTTGTTAAATTAGCCATGGGTCTGAGTTTGTGCAAATGGCAGAAAGTTTAGAGTTGACTGGGCTTGGCTCTTTGTCATTAAAGCTAGCAACAAAGGGAAGAAAGATGGTGCTACATTTACACGCAGAGCTGTCTGTCTCACACCTCTGCATTGAAGCAGGGGCTTCCTGCTCTTGATCTTTCTTTATTTTAGTAGCTTTTTACTTCTGGTCGTTTTCTTCATTGCTGGCAGTTGTCAGCATCCATCCTTGTAATGGTGCAAGTCCTTCACCTAACCTTTGATAATGTGCCCCACCAGCTCAGTATTCTCCTTTCTGCCTAATGAAACACCCATTTCACCTGCATAATGTGCAGAATCCGTCAAGAAATCTTGTGTGCCTTCTGGAGTTATTCCAGCACATGACCTTTTCACAAGCCTCACGGTGGGTAACGGTAATATGGAGCAATTGCCAGCAAACCGGCAGCTTTCAAAGCAGGAAGGCTCATTTCCATTTCCCTGAGACAGTTGTGTGTCCAAACGTTACACAGCTTCTGATCTGATTTCCTGTCTCAGAAGAGGCTGTTCGTTGGATTTTGTTGATATTTAGATTTGCAAGTATTGGAACAAGAGGTCTGTCAGGAGCGATGACAATCAGAGACGCTGTTTGGGGACACAAAGCTCTTCTCACAGCTAGCCCTGCAGCTGAAGTGTTGCAGACATTGGTCTTTTACTGATCTTTTACTTCAATTTGTGATTCTCACACCCATTTTATCTTTGTGGATGAACTTAGACTGAAAGGCTTTCAGTTCCTGGTATGATCCCTTTGTGCAGATGATCAGTTGACCAAGAAAGCCAAGCAGAGCTCACATTTAGGGTCTTGGTTGTGTGGGGATGACACTGCCACGTGCCCTGGGGTGGGATCATATCAGGCTGGTGCAGGGTGATTGAAGCTGCTGTAGATGGTGGCAGAGGGTGTTGTACAAGAAGTGTGGGGTTGGACACTCATGCCTTGCCAGCCTTTCCCCTGAGGGTGAGGCCGGCTGATGGAGACCCTTGGAGCACAAATAGAGACTTTGCTCCAAAGTGTCTGCAGCTGAAGGGCCTTTCCTCCTGGAAAGCTAATGCTGATAAAGTCAGACATTTTTACTTGTTTTGGGTGAAAATGAGTGTCCACAGGATGTGCCCTATGGAACAGGACGTGTTCCTTGTGCTGTTTGTGGCCCTGAGTCACTGCTGCGTGCTTTGAGGGATATGTTTCCAAGGAACACACGTAATTTCTGCTCTACAGCATTTCTGCTCAACATTATCATTTTATAAGCAGGCTTCTTTGTTTGCTTCTGCCCAATTCCGTTTTGTCTCATTCCCTTTGTGTTGTAATTAACATGTTCTGAGTGTAAGAGGAAAAGTAAATCATCTTGGGGCCATGGCACATTAATCACAGAGAGACAAGATTGACAGCCTGCCTGCAGCGATGATTCAGGCTGAAAGGGGCAAAATGGGCCAGTTTAGGAAGCTGAAGGATCAGGGAAGATTTTTCCTACAAGTTCTATTGCTCTTTGTAGTTGGAGGAGTTGAAGGAGACCATCCTCAGCACTTCAGCCATCTCCAGCAGAAGCTCCTGCTCTGTGAAAGGAAGGTCTGATCTGGCTGGATGCACTAACAGTCAATGCTCAACTCTTGAACTTGCTGCTCAAACTTAATATAAATGAAAAAAAAAAAAAAGAGAGTTCAGATCACTGCACATTCTTGGTTTGTCCTACTTGGCTCAGTAACTTGGGGAGGCTCTTAGAGCTGGGCTGGTTTGTCCCAGCTGCAGATCTCATCCTTGAGATTTTGAGTGTAATTCCATGTAATTAAACCTAATTTATGAGCCTTAATAATAACAATTTAAGGCATTTGAGGCTGCAGAAAGACTCACAGCTGTAGTTTCTGCATCCTTCTGTGTTCTGTAAACATAGCTAATATTGCCACAATCAAGGGCTCTGAAATCTGGAGTCAGGCATCAAAAGTCAGGAGCATGCAGGAGAATGTTAAGGAAACTTCCCACTCTGACCATTCATGAGACTCTCTGACAGTCTCACTCCCAAGGCCAGAGACTTTGACTTCTGGGACTGAAGTCGCTTCATGGCAGCAGCTCCAGTGAGCCTGGAGCCCCTCTTGGCTTCCCCACTCACAGCCAGACCAGGTTTCCCATAGCAGCTCAGGTGTCCTGTTCCATAAATCCATTTATTCCGAGAGCAGCAACACAAATGTAGCCCAAGCTGGTGCCTCTGAGAACCCTCCAAAAAGGAACTCGTGGGCTTTTATCCTCTCCCAGTCTAGCCCTTCCTCCCAGTCATTTTCCTGTCCATCCACCTCACTAGCATCAGTGGTCTTCAACTCCTTTGTTATCCAAAAGGTCGGCAATTCCCAGTTCTGCAGTGTCTCTCAGTGTTCATTCACCTGGCTGGCATCCCCCATCTTCACGTCCTTTGTGATCCCAAAGGTTGGCAGTTCATGGCCTCCTGTCTCGGGGTCCCACCCAGAGGTTAAAGTGCATTTCAATCTCCATCTCAATCTGCAGTTTGGAGCCCGGCTACCTGGACCAGGTGTATTCCTCAACAAGAAACGCTATGTGTTTGAAAAGTTTTATTTGCTTTCTGTGGGGTTTTTTTTTGAGTCCACAGAAACGAGTTTTTTGAATTTCACGCACTTTTTTGCAAATGCTAAGAACTGAGAAGTACGCTGTCCTCCAGATGACTCGAATTATTCATCTGTGACCACCAAATTCCCAAACAACGGAATTAAAGAGCAGCAGAAGGGATTTGGCAGCGTAGCTCCTTCTCTGCATTTTCTGTTCCAAGGGGAAGGAAGCACAGGGGGAAGAGGCTTAGCATCCCCAGCTGAGGTGCTGTATTCCTCGGGCTCGCAGTACTCACCTGAGACACACATAAAAAGGTGTGAATCGTTCATCTGTCCTGGCCGTGTGGGAGAAAATGTATTAAAATATGCAGTGACCGAAATGCCACGCTAATAACTTGTATTCCCCAGAATATTTAGCCCTGCTGGTCACAAACATGCTGCGTCTAAAAGCCAGTAGGGAATCAAACTAGTGTAGAAGATAAATGAGAGGGCATTGAAAGCCAGGAAAAACGACGCGTTGCTCGGAGCCAGCGGGTCATTGCGTTAATAGCCCGCGTACCTAAGAAGCGGTACCTGAAGTTTGACAGCAAGTTGAGGTTCGGTCAGCGTCAAATAAGAAGGGAAGGATAATTAATGTCTTCACACCGTTCAATTTAGGCTGCTGGTGCGCAGCCAACTCTGTGAAACACGCAAGCGAGCGGGGAGGATTTTTTTTTTCCCCTCTCCCATTGCCCAAACAGCCTGGAGGCTGTATCGATTTGGGAGAGCGGGCTGATCTCCGTGTAAATAACGGGGCGGGTGGCCGGGCCGTGGCGGTCCGGGCGGGATGCGGTGACTTTGGCTTGCTGACATCATTGCTCATTAACATGCAGGAGAGGAGAGCAATGCAACAGCAGAGCCCCGCGCCGCTCCCGCGCCGCCAATTATTCTCCACGGGCAGCATCGCTCCTCGTTAATGCCTGCGCTCGGCGAGCAAATTGGACATCCTCTCGCCACCTCCGAGGGTCACTCGGAGAAAGGCAGGCTGCAGGGGGGAGCTGCTGGAGCCGCTCGCGTTGGGAGCAGAGAGGGAGGGACCCTCCGGAGCCGGATTTCTAAGCGAGGCGATTGAGGCGAGAGCTGCAGACGCGGGGCAGGAAAGGCACGGTTTGGCAGGGCAGCTTTCCTGCGGGAACGTGCCTGCTCGGAAAGGCTTCCACAGAGCCCCGGAGCCGGAGCGAGGGATGCTGTGTGGCACTGCGGGGCTCCGGCCGGTCCTGCGAGCAGCCCGCGGGCACAGCCAGGGCGGCCGGGCAGCTCATAGACCCTTCCCTGCTGCGCTGCCATCCCAGCGGGAACAGGTAAGGAGCTGCCTTTGAGCACCTACTTCACATTTGCCGTGGGTTTTTAAAAGGGATAGAAAGTAGAGGAGGCGGAATGAGGAGCATTCCATGGATGCACGCAGTGCTAACTTTGCTCGGTTAGCTGCGAGGGGCTGCGCTGTTTTTCCAGCCTTTGCTGTTCTCTGTGTTTATGGATGTATAAGGTTAATTGTTAAATTGCATTTCTGCAGCTGCAGGACGTCTGGGAGAAATGCTGATGCTGTTGTAATGGAGTTCTCGTTTTAAAGATAATCAGGAGGGCTCAGCTGGCTGTAATAGGAGTTTAAAAATCTTCATTTCTCGGTGTTAATTGTATTGCTCTGGTGAATGCAGCCCCTAGAAGCCTGGATTCTCTGCACATTTTCTGAGCAGACTGCGTGGAGGCTGGGGCTGTGAATGAGGACACGGGGGTTCAGATGTTTATTTTGGTGGTTTTGCCTTCCTGAGAATAGGAAGTTTTAAAGTAATAATCTTTCTAAGCCCTTGTTGTTCATGCCAGAATGGCAAACTATAAACCAACCTAGAACTGCAACCTGGGGGTTATGTTTTTCAGTGCAATCTTTTCAAATCCAATTTCCTTTTTTTCTTGTCCCTTGAAGGAACATTTTAAGCAGATGTGACACAGACATGACCTGTGACCGTGGAAAGATTTTAATCCAGTTATTCTTTGTTTTCTAGTCATGATTCCTTGGCGGTGCTAAACAGCGATTGAATCTTTTTGAGCAGTTGAGGATTAGCACTGGACAGAATAATGCCAAAATAATTATTTGCACCAGATGCAGTGTCATCCTTTCAGTTTTAGCTCTCTTATCTTGTAACTTATCTGACTTATTTTCATTCGGCGATTATTCCGCCTGCTGTGGGAGCACTTACATGTCTCGCATCACTGCATTGTGTTTATAAGGGTGCCGGCTTGAGCCTGTGATAAAGATTTGTAAAGTAAAACTGTCTGCAGCTAACAAGATTATATTTTGCTTCGCATTTTAATCTCCTCCCGTTGTGTGTTTTCCGCCAGCCAGACTCCGCTTAACAGAATGACCCAGCCTTGCGCATTTGCTGCTGGCAGCCTGGCTGGGCTCAGCCAGCCCAGCCTCGGATCAGGCTGCCAGTGTTTGCTTTCACATGCGGGTCAGTATTGTCTGCCTCGGGGGACGCCGTCTGAGTCTTAACTTCTGCAATAAATTACCATTTTCAGCCTAGCTCATCCTGCTCCTGAGCGCTTTGCCCATCAGCCAGGTTTTTTCCTTTAGGATGTATGGCCTGATGCTTGGATTGCAGCGTGTTTACTGCTTCCCGTGGTTTCTGCTTGTCATGCTGCAAATACAAGTGAAGGCCCTTAAAATAGTGTGCGCAGCCCTGGGGCAGGTCGCTAGGAACTCACTTAGCTTAGCTAGTCTGGAGTGATGGGCTTGGAATGGGATGGGGGGGAAGAGGGGCAGGAAGATAAATACTGCCTGTGGAGAGCCCAGAGTTATTAAAACTTGAGAAAACAGTGAAGATCTGCATACTGGACAGAGATGAGTTTCTCACTGGACAGCTGGGTTTGGATCCAGGGTGCTAGAACCCCAGGCTTGGAATTTGCATCTTCAGTTTATAACAGTGCAGAAAGGACCTCCTGTGATACAGCTCTGCATCCTGTTAGGCTGAAAAGCCACCCAGTGCTATCATTAAAACCTGACAGGATAACCCTCAGGGTAGGGCAGGGCTTTGTCACACGGACCCACCCTGGCTCTTGGATGGGAAGCCCAGAGGGAGAGTTCCTCAGGGCCCTGCTGTGCCTGCTCCTCCACTGTGTCCCCTCTCCCATCCCCATCAGCCAGAGGCCCCATTGGTCTCTGGGATCTGTGGGGTTGGGGTTGTCCTGCCATGGGGGACACCAGACCCTCCTGGGTGTCCACAGCCCTGCGTCTGCCCATCCTGTACCTTCTGCCTTTTATAGTCACCAGCTTGGCTTCAGCATTGTTTGCCCACCAGCTTCAGGGTTATTACTGCTGCTGCTGCTGAGCCTGTTCTTCTCTTCGACTTGTAAACCAGCGGTTTGCATTTCTTCTCCATGACTGGGGAGACATGTGTGGTTATTATTGTTTCTGTATGCTGAGAGCTGGACCTTTAAGGGGAAAAAAACCAGCCCTAATATAAATATGCTGAGAGTAGCGGTAAGCCTGTGAGCTGGCAGACTGCCTCCATCGTCTTGGATGTGAGGGAGCAGCCTGTTGGATGCCTTTTCTCCTGGTAGCATGGCTGGGCAACAGGCTGGGGCTCACTGCAGCTTCTTTTGCCTCTTCTCTCTCTGCCCTTTGCTTGATCTGCAGCTCACATGGGTGTAGCAATTTGCCCATTTCTGTCTAACCTCTATTATGAAAAGAAATTATTGAATCTTTTGCAAAATACCCTGAGAGATCCAAGTTGAGGGTTCTTCTGAGAGCTGCTGAGTTATTAATATCCTTTAATTTAACCATCTCATCTTTATGCATCAGAATTTTCACAGTTTGTGTCAGGGGTTGTGGCTCATGGGAGCAGCCTGGCACTGTGGCTCAGGTCAAGAGGGTGTTTCAACACCCAGCTGCTCTTACCCAGCGCACAGGGAGAAACTGGAGCCCAAGCAGGGGGCTGTGTTCACTGCAGAGCACTGGGGTGCACCTGGGCTCTCCAAATTGGCCTGTGATGCACCCCAGATCCCCCACTGGGGTTCAGCCACTGGCTGGAAAGATTGGTCATGTTTTCATTCTCATCCTGGGGTGTTGCTGAAAAGTCTGGCCACAGCTTTGGTCTGTGGTTCTGATTCCTTGTTTGCCTAAGAGGGCACCAGACACATCAGATGAGGAATCTGGGGGGTTTGTGCATTGTTGTGTTGTGTTTTGTTCTGATTTCCTGGTCTGCCTCTGGTTGTTCTCTGCCGTGTGGTGCCTCAGACCACAGCAGGATTGGGAGCAGCCCCCGGCTGTGCCTCAGGGAAGCAGTGGTTTGGGAACAGGGCAGTGGGAACCCACGGGCAGGTGTTCTACCTGCTTGGGAAAGGGATGGTCCTGATTCATGATGGAAGCAGAACAAATGGAAAATCCTCAAAGGCTGCTTTTGCTCATATTTGGCTGCAACTGGCAGTACTGGGGATAGTTCTTTTTTTATTCTTATTTTTCTTAATTAAACAAGAATAGCTTTTGCATTGGTAAAGGATGAGTTTTAAAATTAAAATTAGTCTCCAGCCTGAGGCCAAACATGGACAAATCAGCTAGAGAGGAGAATTTTTCTAGGAGCAGAAATGGGCTTTGTCATAAAAGCTTGAATGCCATCCTGGATACCTTCACAACTGGTACTGTGGGCGCTGCAAGGGTCAGGGGGGAACTACAAATAAAGCAATTCTGTAAAAAAAGCTGGTTTGCCTTGAGCAAATTGAGGGGGGAGACAAGAACATGGATGGGGAAAATAGAGAGGAGTCTGATTTGCAATTCTTCCATCCTCTTAGTGTTTCCCCACCTAATGTGACCTTCATGCAGATGGGTGGCTACATGTACTTTTCTTGTGGCCCTTGGGATCTGGGATACTTGTATCTGTAGAATGCAACCAGTTTGGTTGCTGGATTATTTCTCTCTTCCTTGTTTCCTGGCATTACTGTTCTGCCAGCTCTGTTGCTACCACCTGATGTTGGTCTGTCAAGCCAGCTGTTCCCACAACATGTTGTGTCAAGTGAATGTTGGCATCCCTTGACTGTCCTTGCAGGCCACCAAGGGCACCTTGTCCTCAGACTTTGAATTCCTGCTATTATTGGTACCCACGTCTAATTCACCTCCTTCTCCTCCTGCACCACAGTGGGCAGGTAAAAGCTTTTGCAAAGCTTCCCTTTCAACCCAGGTAACACAGAATCTATGCAGTTCATTCCCACTGATAGGTTGGGGTTTTTCAGCAACAGTGACTGGAAGAGCTGGGAAGTTACAGAAATGTTTTATCTGGGGAGATGCCCCTTTGTCACTGAGATCCATGGGCCCTGAGGCCATGGGCAGCAGCTGGATGGGGGCTACTGTTAGCAGCATACCATGTTAAAGAAGTTGGAGAAAGAGGCAGAACTTCAGCCTGAAATGTCTGTTTCAAGCACAAAAGCTTGGGGCTCCTCTGATGGTTAGGAAGTCCATGGGGAAGCCACAGCTGGGTGCTGCTTGTGGTTGCTCCATGCCTCAGTTTCCCCATGCTGGAGGAGAACTGCTGGGCTCTCCCTATGGCAGTGAAGGACTGGTAATTTTTCCATTTAGGTAAATATTTGCCCTGCTTGTGGGGTCTGGAAAAACGTGTCTGTATGGCTGGAGCTCACTTGAGATGGGAAGATGCCTCATTAACTCTCAATTGAGGGGAGGAGATAACAGGCAGGGATATTAAGACACCCTCCTTAAGAAACTCAGGGGTCATAGGAGCTGCCCCAAATCCTGAGCCTTCTCTCCCTTTTCCACGAGGTTTTGGGGTTTTGTGATTTACTGACTGATGACCCAGAAGCCTTACTGCAGTCAGAATGATGGCAGGATGCTGGAAGGAGATCAGGCTGCCACGTGTGCCTTAAGCCAGGTGAGAAGGGAATTGTCCGTCTGCATTTACACCCCCCATCTGAGCAGAGCAGACAATTGCTTTTTGAGGGATTCCAAATCTTGCATGCTAATGTGTGCACAAATGCATGCAAATCCTGTATTAGGGAGCACAGCAGAGGCCTCCATGGCCGTGCAGGGCTGTGGCATTCCGGCTGCTGGCTTTGTCTGGAGAGGGAGCTGCTCCCTGACACAGCCCATTTATTCCCATCCCAGAAGAAACAAGTGAGAAGCAGAGATAAGCACCCGCTGGTGGGTGATAAGGGCTGTTTACCGAGTTCCTTCTTTGTCCAAGAGGAATTCTAACATTTCTGCCACAATTTTAAACTCTGCCTTCGTTCCTGCTGTTGCTGGGAGGCGTTGGGCTCTGCCCTTTCTCAGAATATTTGTGGATCTCAGCTTGGGCAAGCTTTGCCTTGGTGCTCTTTGCTGTGTTATGTTCTGCATGCCCACGCACTGAACAGGAAGAGAAGAGCCCTGTGGCCAGGAGCTTTTCCTGCAGGCAGGGGTGTGCTGCCTTCAGCATCCTAGGGAGTCCCATCCCAAGAGCCAGACATGCAGGCTGTTCCCTGGGAGAGCCCAGCTCACCTGGCTCCTTTGCTGGAGCTACACACTCTTGGCAAGGACCCCCTTTGCCATGGTGACAGGCTGCCCTCCACCTCTCTTCCCTGACTCTTCAGCTCTGCTCATGCTTTCCCAAATTGGAGTCTGCTGGTGTTTCACAGCAGGGAGACCTCATCTCTCTTCAGAAAGCTGGGGTCACGCTCACAGCTCTCTCCAGAGCCTCTTGCACTGCACTAGTGTTTTCAGCATGGTTTAGCTTTTTGTTGGTGCCATTGCTGAGATGAAAGGGCTGCGGGAGGCTCCAGAGATGGCAGAGGCTGTGCTTTGCTAACAGGGTTGTACAACAAGGCACTGCCTCGTCCCAGGGACCTCACAGGTCAGTTGGCTTCGTGTCAAGATCCACCAAAGCTGGGAGTGTACTTCAGCTTCCCAAGCAAGAGGTACTTTGAAACCATGTTCTCTACTTGGTGTGTTGGGTTCCTGTTTGCTTCAGATTCCCCTTGTGTTCTGTTTTCATCTGTAGAGAGAAAAGGCCTGGCGTGGGGTGGTGGTTCTATTTACACCTTCCTCCTGCACCAGTGTGTGGGTAGGGATATGACTGGAAGGAGGCTTAGAGCCTCCTCTGAGGAGAGAACTTGCCCACTGTGCCAGGATCACTATGTAAAAAGCAGCCAATGCAAAATAAAACACATCCATCTTGTAACTTTGCTGGCCTTGAGGAGAAGAAATTTTTCAGTCTGTTTCTGAGACGTTGCTGCTTTGTACCATGTGAAGTCAATTCAAGGCAGGCTCCTTTCCAGCTAAATCTGACACCAGGAAATGTTCTTTTTCTCCCCGTTTGCTTCCCGCCGCCGTGGCCCCAGCACAGGACAGCTCTGTGTGCAGCTCTGTGCAGAGCAGCGCTGCCGATGCTCCCCAGCCCGTGCCTCCTGCAGCAGCCTGCCTGCCGCCGGCTCCGCTCGCCTTTCTCCCTGCCCACAAGCTTAAAAGCTCCTTTATTCACCCTCTGTGCTCAAAGCCAGTCATGCTGTCAGCCATCCTTGCTCTGTTGTTTCCTCCCCAGTGCTGGTGATATCTCTGATTCTTCCCTGAGACAAGCTCGCAGACCTGGGATGGGAGCAAGATGGAAAGGCTCATGAATGAAGATGGGATTTCCAGACAGCGATTGGTGTTAATTTATTCTTGCTAAATAAAACCTGGCTGCCTGCACTCTGCTCAAGTTGTGCAAGGTTGCACAGGCAGCAGAGGTTGTTGTTGCTGAGGCTTTGGTGGTGGTGAGGCTTGGCCAGAGCCAAGCTAATGGGTTTCCCTTTGGAGGAGGTGCCATCCCAAGGATGCAGCTCCTTGTCCAGGGTGAGGTGTGTGACACACGGATGTGTGAGCATCTGCAGGCTGTGCTGCACTTCCTAAGGAGCTGCTGCTGGCAGGAGCAGCCAGGCAGGCTGCCAGCCATGGCCCTGCTCCCCTCCAACAGCCACCAGCCCCCTCTGTGGCACCCACATTGTCACCGTGGTCATTGCAGGCACAGGCGAGCACTGACACGTGCGTTGTCTCACTTTGTGCTGCTCTGCTCTGAGTGCAGCGGGGGAAAACGTTTTTTTTCAATTTCATCTCACATTTGAAATGTACATCCTGATATTAAATTTTTGCTATGGGGAATTATTTTTAATTATAGTGAGCTGGAAGATGATAAAATAAAGTTGAGTAAGTGAGACCTATGTGAAGAAGTCATGGAAACCTGATCATAGAAGTGGAAAGACACTCCTAGGACACTGGGTATTGTTCCCATGAAGCAGCATATCCTAATGTAAAGAAAATTGTAATTAAAGCTGTTAATCATCTGCTTTTAATGAGGAGGAAAAAGCTGACTATCTCAGAGACAAGGTCTTGAATTTTGTACAGTTTGCCCAGGGAGGTAGCAGAAACCCCATGCTTGGAGATGGTCAAGTTTTAATGGTGCAAAGTCCTGACTTGGGACATCACTGCTGAGTAGATAGGCAACCTGTGTTGTTTTCATCCTTTGCTTTTCTGACTAGGAAAGCCACTCACCAGCCAAACTCTCTTGCCTGGGATGGGACAGGAGGAGCGAGGGGTAAACCAGCTTCCTGACCCAATCCTCAGGATCCTGGCTGTGTGTGGTGTGAGCTGGGGGGTGGGAGTGATCTCTGGGGTCTGACTGATCATACATCTCACCTATTCAATTTTTGACATTGTTATTACAAGTCCTGATTTATTTAATTTATTAAAAGCCAAGATGTCTGATGCTCTCCTGCCATGTCCCATCTCCTGAGGGGGATGTATCTAGAGTGGGAAGGAGGAGGAAGCCTGTGCTCTGGATTTTCCCCCATTGTAATGCTCATGCCCCCACTGGGCTGTTGGGTTTGTTCCCCTTTGAAGCACATGATCAATATCCCAAAAGTCAAAATTTGGTGAAGTCCTGAACTCCTTTAGAATAACTTAACTCCAGGGCCAAATCTGGGGCTCTGTCAATTATTCTTAAAATCTTGTTTCCTATTAAGCTGCTTTTAATCGTATCATGAAATGAGATGGAAACAGTAATGATAACAGTGATTTTTCTGAGGCAGAGTACCCCTTCCACAGTAGCTGATTAATTAAAATACTCGCATGAAATGGTACCTTGGTTCTTTTTTAAGGAAACAGCCAGAGGTGATGCCGAGACTCCCCGACTGGACGCAAACCAGACGCTGGAGTGTGTGGGGGTTGCTGTGTGGTTTAGATCTGATGAAAGGCAGGAAATGGGAAAATCTGGCAAATCTCCCTGGCTTGACTTAACGGAGCCTCTTGACTTTTGCTAGAGTGCGTTTTTTGTGCTGTAATGGCCAAATGGAAATTTAGACTTGAAGCTGGATCCGAGCACTGCTATGCTTAGCTGGCTTGTACATAGCAGTGAAAGAGAAGGAAAGGTGTTTAAAAATTCCAGCCCCTGGGTTTAACTATTGCTTCCCTCTGAATTTCTTTGCTTTACTGCAGAGCAGAGAAACTTGCAATAGCAACTGCACATTTTCCCTTGATTTTGTGTGGTACCTTCTTATTTCTGAGATGTCTCCCTTCTGCTACCCAAGTGAAACCTTATCTCATTCCTCAGAAGTCAGTGGTGCTTCATTAGTGCAAATTAATTCAGAATCCTGTGTGGTTGCTCTAAAATAGATACCATTGACCCAGCCTGTGGAAAAGCATTGAGTTTTTAGAAATAGAAGCCAATTTATCAGCATTCCCTTTAACCTCTTTTTCTTTGTCAGGAGACGGTTTCAGCATGGTTTGTCCTTCACTGTTGCCCTGGTGAAGGGGTGTGATGATTAGAGGGATGAAACACCTGTCCTGTGGGGAAAGGCTGACATGGTTGGGATTGTTCAGCCTGGAGAAGAGAAGGCTCTGTGGTGACTTTATCAGCCTTTCCTGGAGGAGCCTACAGCATTGCTGGAGAGGGACTTTTTACAAGAGCATATAGTGTTAGAACAAGGGGGAATGGATTTAAACTGAGACAAAGTTTAGATTGGATATTAGGAAGGCATTCTTTACTGTGGGTGGGTGAAGCCGTAGCACAGAGTGCCTGGAGAACTTGCAGATGTCCCATCCCTGGAAGTGTTCAAGGCCAGGCTGGATGAGCCCTGAGCACCCTGGTCTAGTGGAAGGTGTCCTGCCCATGGCAGGGGATGTTGGAGCTGAATGACCTTTAGGGTTCCTTTCAACCCAGACCATTCTGAGTCTGTACTGTCCTTGCAGCCCTGCAGATAAAAGTTCAGGTTCAAGCCTGTGAAGAAAATCTGTCACAGGCCACAGGCTGCGGGAACAGCCCCTTTAAAGAAGTGTTAAGAACAGCCGACATTGCAGTGAATTAATGTAATGGCTGTTGAATTGCAGCCTCTGTGGGCTGTTCTTTCAGTTCTTGTGCTTTCCTCCCAGTGCTGCTGAGCTGTGGCATGTGCCACCAAGCCAGGTGGTTAAGATTCCATTGCAGTATAAGTGTGGGTTTTGTAGCCTCCCTTAATTTAATTTAGATTTATGTGTTCAGACTATAATCAATTTTTATGCTACTTTAATAAGCAAATTTATGCTATCAGCATGCTAAAGAGACTTGTCATTCACGGCTTCCCAGTCAATCCACCATTTCCCATTTTAGCAAAGCCCTCAGTTGTCCTAAATTCAGTAATGATTCTGCAGTTCTGGCTGGCAAGTTGACCCCCACCAGGCATGGCCTGTGCCTGTGCTGGCCCCTGGAAATACTCTGTGTGGTGCAGTGAAGGGACAAGCAAATGTATATCCCCAAGCATTGGGCAGTCTGACTCAGATGGATTGTCATCTGTTTTTACAGTAAATATGGACTTTTATTTCCTCCTCATGAGAGAGACAAATCCTGTGTTAGAAAATGCCTGAGGATAAGAAATGGTTGAGTTTAGTCTCGACTGGCAGGAATCACTTTCTCATTTAAAGCACTGCTCACCGGGGCATCTCTTTCTCTCTCCTCACTTACAGGAAGATCTGCCTTCACTGTAAGTGCTCCCAGGAAGAGCACATTGTAACAGTTATGCCTCTGGAGATGGAGAAGACAGTCACCAAGCTCATGTTTGACTTCCAGAGGAATTCAACTTCTGACGACGACTCAGGCTGTGCTTTGGAGGAGTATGCCTGGGTGCCCCCTGGCCTGAAGCCTGAGCAGGTAATGATGACACCACCCAGATACCAGCAAAAAATTGGTTTTGCATGTTCTTTCAAAATAGTTTACCTGATTTTTCTTCTAGGGGTGCAAGCACTTGTTGTATGTGGTTGTTTCTGGGTGCACCAGAGAGACTTTGCAGGGTCTGAATGCTCAAATGGAACAAAACAGACACGTGATCCTTGCAGGACCTGTGGTTTTCTGCATCTGTGGATGTAATTGGTAATTGAGAGGGGGGAAACAAAATACCTTCAGGATGGGATTTCTTGTGGTTGTGCAAGGGAAAAGACGTATCTAATGTTTCACTGGGAAAGAAGCAATGGGACTCAAGTGTTTCCCAGGGGCTCAGTGCTTGTGTTCTGCCCTCTTGGACTGCTCTTCTCTGTGGTGAGTCCGGGGCAGACAGTCAAAGCTGGTAGATAACTCTAAAAAATGGGCCAAAAGCTTTGTGGTTTGGGTTTTCCAAGCATGATATTTATGCCTTGCTGGAAGGAATAGCTTAAATAAAGCTCAAGTCTCTTGGTGCAGGATTGAGTGGGACAGATTAGACCTCAGTGAGCTCTGTGGAATGTGCATTGATTCTTCCAGTTTACATGATTCCTTTGATTTTTACACTGGTCCTTTATGTCTTCAAGTCAGAGCTTCATTTGCAGTGAAGATGGCAAAATGAGCTTAGCCTTGGTAATTGCAGTATGATATGATGTGGCAATAATTTTAAACTGTAAGGAGGCTGGAAGGGGGTGGAAAGCTTTCATTCTTGCTGCCATAACTGCTGTCCTTAAGTACTGTGTTTTCCTGTGCTTTTATTCAGACAGGCTTAGGAATTTCCTGAAATATTTTGGCACCACCCATAGGCTGTAAATATTATCTGTCTGATTAGAGAAAATCCAGTTGTTTGGTAGCTTGTTTCTTTTTTTTTTTCCCTTGTCTTTATAAGCCTTGCTCAGTGCTCACTTGAAACTCCACAGCACCATGTGTTTCATTTGGTGCCATCCAACCGTGCAAATCAGGCAGCAGCCTTATTTTCTGTCACCTTCCTTATGTCAGAGGCTCTCTTTTTGCCTCACAGGAGGTACAAGGCGTGGTGTGTGGAGAAATGCAGATGGTTCTGAAGTGGCTCTGCTGGTCCTTCATGCTGTGGCAACATGAACTGGTTGTGTTTGGGGGGTCCCATTGGAGGACCATACCCAAGCTGGTGCCACCTGCTCTCATTGCTGATTTCTGACCAGGCATGTCAGCAGCTTCTGGAGCTCAAGCTGGCCCACAGTCCTGTAGCTTTGGGTGGAAATAAAGGTATTTAGTGACAGGTGGCACCTGACCAGGTAGACATGGTTATGGGCAGTGATTGAAACCCTCTTTCAGCATGGAGGTGACATATTCCAGGAGATCTGTGTGCTTCTTTGATTCCTTAGGTGCTCTTTAAGTGTGGCATCGGGGAGTTGGGGATGCTCAGGAGGAAAGAGAAGTTCTTTAGCTCTACCAGTTGCTACTGACAACTCATGCATTACTCAGGTTAATATTAGGTTCTTCCAGCATCTGTTCCTTGCAGAGGTCATGGTGCTCCTCAATCCAAACCCTTGTTTTCTCAGTGTGCCCCTCAGTCTGCATCGCTGGGCCTCTCAGCAAATTTGCCACTTCAGAACTGTCTCTAATCACCATGGAGATGAAGAGCAGCCATAAGCAGAGGCAGAGCAGGCCCTGAAACCCATCCAGCAGAGCTCATCTGCCAGTCCTGTCATGACTTTGCATGTGTTAGATGAGCCACTGAGATGACAGAAGTGAGGAGTGACTTCCCTGGGCTGTGCAGGAGCCACACTGCAGGCCTGGTGTTTGTCCCTGGTGAAGAGCAGCACCCTGAATTTCATGGAATCACAGAATGGTTGTCCCATGGCTGGGGTTGCCCAGGAGGGGCCATTTACCTCGCATGGGGGTAGGAGATGCCTCTGCAGCATCTGGGGCTGTGTCAGTCTGCAGGCAGATGTGGCTTTTTGGTCAATGAGTCAGGTGTGGAGCCTCTGCAAGGCTGGTGCCTGCCATGGAGCAGCTGGTGGGCTCTGCCCTGGCTGAGGGTGCTGCTGTCAGGCTGGGCTGAAAATACACATTAACAGGCAGGGAATTTTTCTCTGCCTCCTGCTGTTTCGCTGGTGCATTTTTTTGGATGTGAAACAGATTAAATGAAACAACTTTTTCCGCAATATCCTACTTTATTAAAATCTCAGTGCAGTATATGAACTGGGGAGGTAAGTGTTCCCCTGAAAGACTAATGCAGTTTTCTTATTTTACTTGGACGACAGCCTCCCTGCCTCACTATTCTTGGGAGACAGCGCTCATGCCTCACTCAACGCAGCAATTTACAGGATTTCAGTGGGGAGGAGTTGGCCTGCAAACATGACATTGTTTTTTGGCAGTGTCCAAAGGTCATTTCAGTATTTGAAGAGTCCCTTCAATCCAAAGCTTAAATTACTGTCATCTAGAGGGGAATAGACTCAAGCCTATAAGGTCCCACTGTACTCCTGGACACAGCTCAGGCCTCAGCTGCTCTGTGGTACATGTCATAGTGAAAATCATGTTGGTTACTCAATGCCCAGTACTGAAGACAAAAAAAACATTGGTCCAATGTTCACAGATACTGATCCAAACGTTGTAATGAGGAGTGGAGCTGGAAGTTATCCCTTATGGCTCATCAGTGTGTGAGACTAAAAAGTCTTACAGTGTGTAGGGCTAAAAAGGGCTTGACTCAAAAGCCATACATGCAATATATTTCTAAATATGTTTATAACACAGGGGTTAGGATAGTAATTTAAAAATTGATAGCACCACTGCATAAGGTATGATAAAATTTTTTCTGGTAAATCAACTAAAATGTATGACATGTTTGCTCAAGAAGGAGGGGTATAAACTGGAAGGACTCTGGAAATGTTATTTCATTGAGGAGCCTACAAGAGCTTAGTTTGTCCAGCCTAACAAATTGTTCATTAGAATTGTTCTTTGCCCTGTTCATTAGAGGGGTAAGAGCAGGTATCCAAGCTCCAACTTTAGCCCAAGAACATAGACATAAACTGTCTCCAAATGCATTCAGGCAGGAAATTGGAAAAGGTTTGAGACCATCAGAGGTGTAAGGTTCAGCAACAACCTGCCAGTCAGGAAAGTGGCAGGTAAAACCCAGGACTGAGCTCCATAAATCACAATGTGATAAGGAAACAGGGTTTCTTGCAGTAGCAATCAGCTACACAGGATGGCCAGGAGGCTTCTGTGGGGTCTAATCCCACTTGGATGGGATTCAATGAGAAGTTGTCTTATGGCAGAAGAGGGACTTCCCTTCTGGAAGATAGGGATGCAGATGGGAATGGCAGAGATGGCTGTACAGAAGCAGGCACATGGCCTTTGTGAAATGCTCTTTTTTTCTGCCTTGCAGTTCAATGGTTGGATAAAGAAATTAGTGTCAAAGTCTTGAAATGGGTAAACACCTTCAGAAGTGTGTCCTCAGCAAAGCAAAATCCCAGGCTGAGCCTGGCTGCAGAGACAGAGGAAGACATCTTTGGGAGCCAGTTTGTCTGCTGGGGCTGGCAGTGTGACAGCTGATCCTCCTTGCACTGACATAAGTTTGAGGGCAGATGCTTGGAAATAAGTCCTTCTGTGATGTGTTTTGCACATTTTTAGGCAAGGCATGTGTAAATACATGTGAATGTGCAGCCTTGATTCCTTGGGCCTGTGGTTTGGAGAAATCCAAAGGGGTTATAACATGCCACTTTGAATTTCTGAATACAAGGGATTTTTTAGGATTTCTGTCTTTATTGTGTCTCAGTATTAGGAGCAGCTGGTTATGGGCAGAAATTTCCAATTAAACAAAAGATGGGGCTCTACTTCAGCCTCGCTGTGGCTTTTTTGTATGGCTGTGGCATGCCAGCATCTGAGAACCTTGCATGTGCTGTAAGAACTTAATTCCCTCTTGTTGTCAACACAGTTGCTCTGGTTGAGTCCCTTAAAAAGTTATGAAAGTCTCATCTGAGCTAAAATTAGCAGCATGAAGGTTCAGGGGACCATTTTCCTCCAAGGCAGCCATTAGAGCTTGGACCTCGAGAGCTTTGCAGTGGTGTGAAACTTGTAGCTGTCACAGTGAATTTATCCAGGGGATAGAATACGTGTTAATCCTTCTTCTGGATATTTTGAAAGACCTGTTGCAAGGGCTTGAGTTATAAAACTTCCAAGTTTCATCGGTTGCTGTTCAGGTCACAAAGTGAGGAAAGGAGAACAGAGATGAACCTACACTGAACATGCATTTACACCTTACATAAAGATTTTCACCATTCTGGTGAGGCAGAAAGTACATTATCTGGGCCAGGCATCCCTGGGGGACGTGTGTCTCTCTTGTGCCTGTGTGTCACGGTCATTGTACCATCTTGTTCTTTCTTGAGCCTTCTGAGTTCAGCAAACTGTTTCACTCCTCAAGAGGCTGCAGGCTTGCATGGGGCAAGGAAGGAGTAAAACAGACCAAAGCCACCCAAACCTGTGTAGCAGTGGGAAGCTAATTTACAGCTTGGTAGAGGAAGGACAAAAGGCCCCTGAAGAGCTCTTCCTTGCTGGTAGATCCTGAGAGCAGAGCAGCGTGGATGGAAAGCTGAGGGCTCTGAGGAGAAGCTGTTCCTGGTGTGCCCTGCTCCCAGGAGCTGCAGCTGCCTCTCATTCTGCCCGCTTACACATGTGCACGCTGGAGTATTTTACCCAAAAGCTGCCTTTCAGCACGTTTTGAAAGGCTCTCCAGTTTCACTTTGAGGTAGGGTAAGTCCATCACCTCCCCGGTGAACTCTCTCAGTATCTAAATAGCCCGGCAGTTAGCGGCTCCTATTTCAAGGCTGGAGCTGTCTAAATCCAGCCCCCAGGCATCGGACTGTGCCGAATGCTTCCCAGCTGCTGGATGGAGCAGCAGTCCTGCACACGGAATGCTTTGCTTTTTCTGCCTGTGATGCCAGTGCTGCGTGACTTGGGGGCAGCTGGAGTGGGGCAGGAGGTCCTGGAGCTGCTCCCCTGCCCTGGAACAGAGTGGATGAAGTGTGAGCACATCCCATACTGCAAAAGAGCCCATGGCAAAACCGTGTGTCTGGGCATTTGCTCCATTTCTGTATCCTAGGGTGTTGGCCTGGTCATGGTGAGCCAATGGAAGCTGTCAAAATTAGTTAATCCTTGAACAATCTGATTACCAGGGAAGGAATCAGCTACTCTTCATGGGTCACAGAAACGAAACCACTCGCCTGACATGGTTTGCTCGATGCTGAAATTTGAAGAATATGTGTGGGGGTCAGCAGAGGAGAGAGCAGGGGAAGAGCAGGCAGTGGAAAAGGAAACTGAAAAACTATGGACTACCCAACAGAAACTTCTCCTGGAGCTTTATTCCAGTGTGCAATTACAGCTTTTCTGAGTTGCAGTGTTACACAAGTGTGCTACCCCATGCCTTAGAAATCCAAGAGCATGTTACGTGGGATACCCAGGGGAGTGATCAGTGATGATCAATGCAGAAGATGATCATTATCATTCCTGGTGCTTCAGGGAGCATGGACCTCGCAGCATAGACCGCTCTTGATGCTGTTGAAAGCACTGATCTGGCTCTTTTTAATCCACATTCAATTTCTGCTATAAAAAAAAAAAGAAAAACCATGTCATAGGCTTTCACAAGCCTAAAACGTGCAGACGTAGGGCCTTCATTCAAACGTTCCTCTTTGATGGCAGCAGGAAGCGGCGCTTCCGAGGGATCCCTTACAGAGGGAGCTGCTCCAGAGGCTTGGCAGGGATGGATGTCACTGTGACGGGGGAGCAGCAGCGCTCCGACGCCTCGGCTGCCGTGGGAGAGGAGCGTGCGGAAAGCCGCAGAGCGTGCCAGAACAAATAGCACTTAGAGAAATGATTTTTCCTTTGTTCCCTGCCTTTGTCCCTCTGCCTCAGGAGCGGGTTTCCGAGAGCAGGCGCAGCGCTGCGGGATGCCGGGCTGCCCGGCGCCGGGAGTGCATCTGCCCCCACTGCCGTGCGATGGGCACTCGCAGTCTGGGGGGACACAGCTCCCAGCCGGGCTCTGGGCTCTCAGGGGACACTGCATCCCTCCAGGGTGCCTGCCTGCCTGCCTGCCTGCCTGCATCCCCACGCTGGGCAGAGCCAGCCAGCAGTTCCAGCTCTTCATTTCAGAGCATCTGGCCCTGCTGTAAGGATTGTTTTGCTTCAAAAAAATAAATCAGTGCTTTGTATCCTAATGGCCTTGCCAAAGGAGGACGTGCCAGACTCAGGCCAAAGCACACTGAACCCGTTTTCCAGGCTCACACGTGCTGTCATCTGTGGAGCTCGTGTGTGAGTCAACGTGTACAAACGCTTGCAGTGTTTCACAGACATATTGGGAAGGTTATTTGCATGTGGTTTGTTTGGGATTTTTTCCCCTTGCTTTTCCAAGGGAGGCCAGCAGGAATGAGAGACACACAAAAGCATCAGGTTTGTTTCTCTGTCAATTTTAAGTGCTCAGTGTAAAGGGTCATTAAAGCCTGACGTGTGCTGTTCAGAAGCTGGCACTGGGGAGGAGCAGGCAAGCCACAGGAGCAGCCCTGCTCGCCCAGGCCAGCACAGGCTTGTCAGAGCCACTGTTTGCCTTCCTCCCTCAGCAGCCAAGTCCCGTGGGAGTTTGCACGCAGCAGTGAGCCAGGAGAAGGGGCCGCAGTGGAGCACACACACATCAGTGTGCCAGCAGCTCCCTGTGCTGCCACGGGACTTCCTTGGGTGTCATGGAACGGGCTGCCAGGGCTGGGGTACCCTGGCACGTTCCCTGGGGAAATGATGCTGTGCTGGACATGGGGGGACACTGGGGAATGCTGAATTTTGAACAGACTCTCTGTGTGCTGCACTGTGCCTGAGTGCTGGCTGACTCACCAAGATCCCCTTCTTGGGGACATCCGTGTTCAGGCGCCCTACTGCACACAGGCCAGCACGTCCTGCCCTCACAGGGCTCTTTGCTGAAGCCTTGCAGTTGGTTTTGCAGTTGGTTTGGTTTCAGGAGAGCCAGGCAGGGCTGCCCAGCTGGAGCTGTGAGGGCTGAGCAAGTCAGCACCCGTGCCAGGACACCGTGAGCTCCTTTGTAGTCCATCCCAGCCATAGAGTCATCCCAAACAGCCTGGTTGGGTGGGTGCTTTGGGAAGGGGGGTTGTGCTCAGGGCGAGTACAGCCAGTGCTGCTTCCCAACAGCAATTTGTGGCGTAAGAAATATGATATTTCCCCTCCACCTCCTTTAATTCATTGATCAAAGAGATCCTTCACCAATAGCTTGAATTTACAGGATGTTTGCAAACTTTTCCTTCTAGAAGGTGTAAGGCTTTGCTCGCAGATATGCTCATGTGGGTTTTGTCTTTGGTCACCCTGGGACCATCAGGACAAGCTGTGGTCCTGCCTTTATTTAGCAGGGCCAGGGTAGGTTTGTAAACTGGCAAAGTTAAACTGGAAACATACTCCAAACCTAAGAAGACCACAGAGCACAAAGGCATTTGTAAACTAATGTAATTACTCTCTTCAGTGCCTTTGAATAAAGTTGGCTCCAGTTTAAAGGCTTTTTCCTACCCTGTTTTTACATTATGTTCTTTCCTTTCTCCTGGTTTGTGACTTTTTTAATTTCTACCTTCCCCTCCTCCCTTTTACCATCAAGCAGCTGTTAATTTCCAAAATGTGTATAGGTTTTTGTTAGCAAAACTTGGTGTTTGGACACTTTCCTTATAAAGGTGAGAATAACACCTTGGGAATCTGCTGTGCCAGGTTCTGGTAGCATGAAGCCTATCCAAGTGGGACTTCCCTGGGACAGGATGGAGCTTGCCCAGCCCACCAGCATCCCTTGGCACCCACAGCTGTCTCCATGTCCAGTGCACTGGCCAGACCATGCCCATGGCATCTGCGACCTTGAGATGTCGTGTGAAGCTTTATTTTAACTCAGTGTGATGTTTTCCAGTCTGTTTTGGGATTTCTCTCATGCAGATGTGAACAGAAGTCAGAGTGAAGTGAGACAAGTGGGAAAACTGAGGATAAAACCTAGTCCAGCCCCACAAGGGGCTCCTGTGTGTTAATGATGTTTGTTGGGATAACCATGGGCAGAGCAGATCTGTTGTGAGGGGCAGTAGGAGGATGCAGAGCTGCTGGGTTGTACAGCAGAAGTATTTAATAATAAAGCAGTTACAGATACTGCATGGTTTAGAGAGGAAATGTTATCTCTCTGGGGTCAGTGCCCACACTGTTATCCTTGTCTGGGTGCCACTCCTGCTGCAGAGCCTGTAAGGGCAGTGAGAGCCATCAGACACATGGGGGGTCTGGCCCTGGCCCTGCAAGGCCCCAACTACAAGCCCTGTGCATGCTGCAACGCAGAGCTGGATGGAGGAGGAGTTACTTTAGCATAAAACAGTGACCTTTTGTACAAAAGCAAAGTGCAGACTGAGCAGTTTTAGTTTCCCAGCAAGTTAACACTTTGTGCAGGCTTTTTCCCTGAAAAGCCAGGTTGATCTAAGAATCCCCTCTTCCTTCTTTATTTCTGAGCATCACACAGACCTGTGCCAGCCCAGCTGCTCCCATGCCAGGTCAGAAATGCTGTTGGCAGCCAGCTGGGCACAGAGGCAGAGTGACACAGGCAGCCTGTGACCCTGTCCCTCCCAGTCTTGGGTCTCCCATCCAAGGAGCTGGGTTCATGCTATGGGAACAGCTGATGGATGAGAGAGTGTTGTATGCACAGGCATGGCCTAATGTCAGCCTGGGCAAGGGGTGTCCTTCTGCTCTTCATCTGCCCCCTGGGTGGATCTCTTGGGATAGAAGTGATGTTCTGGGTGAAAGGATCTGTGCATCCCTCTGGTTCAAGGTTTTCCCCAGAAGAGGATGGTGCTGCAGGAGGGAATGGTGGCTCCAGAAGGGATTTTCTCCCCATGAGATGTTCCACAGGTACTGGACAAGGGTTGGCAGCTGCCTCTGCTCCATCCTCTCCATGAGCACTCCTCTGGAAGGTCCCTGTGGCCGATGCAGATCCAAAGCAAACCCTTTCAGGTTATTTCAGGCAACACAACACAGGTTGGAGCCTGTTGTATTTATTTTGTTTTGCTTCTCAAACCAAGTTGCCCATCCCTGCCAAGCTATGTTGCTGGTGTGATGGGAACCAGTTCCTGCAGTCCTGCTGGGAGTAAATGGAAAACTTCCCAGCGGAAGCAGGAGCAGAGCTGGGCACGTACATCCTGCTGGATTGTGCTCCAGGAATGCAGCACCCAGGCAGCTGAAGGAAGAGCTCCCATCCTTGGGTTTTGCCCAGGGTGAGCGTCTTGGGGCTCGTTGCTGTAGTAATTTGGCAGCTCTTCATAAAAAAAGTAATTTATGGTCTCCACCAACTTCAAGGGTTGAGTGGGCAAAAACAACTTCTTTGCAAAAATGAAAACACAAGCTAACCAGTGTGAGCACAGGGCACAGTGAGAAGCCTCTCTGCATGTGGGGGATTTGGCAGCAGGAGCCACAGCAGTGTGTGCTGGCTGGGCACGCACAGCGTGGCTGTGTGGGAGCCTGGCAGCCCAGGAAAGGGTCTGCTGTGGCAGCTGGGGCATTGCTGGGGGATTTTTAACTGCAAACTTTGCTGCATGAACTTAGGGAGCTCATTTAACATCACTGTGCTGCAATTAGTCCTTTGCAATGTGTGTATTTGCTACCTTGTGTAGCACGTCATAAGAATTTTAGTGTTTTTAATGCGCTTTGATGTTCCTGGATGAAGGATGCTCTATAAATGCAAAGTAAGTATTCTAATGTATGTCGTTTGTTTTCTTTTTAACTTAACAAAATACTTTGCAGCCATTCTTTCTTTGACAGTTTCCATAGCTGGTGGGTCTGTTTCTGCTGTGCCTTAGCAAAACAAATTTAGGGTTTTGCAGTGGCATATGCTCAGCATGTTCCTCAGCTTTGTGACATGAGCAGTTCCCTTGTCATCAGCACTGCAGACCTGCATGTGGAAATCTGCTAAAATCTCCCTTTCTGGAAAACCTGATGATGGGGAAAGGTGGATGGTGACATCGGTTTGGGAGGAATCATAAATTGAGAAAACCACTGGAGCAGCTCTTGCTCTCCGGTAGTTTGGAATGAGAGCAGGAGTGAGATGAATGCAGAGCAATTATTCATGAATAAAGCTAGATTTGGATAGTTATTCTGGAATAAAAGGATATTTCTTTATGTAGAAGGTAACTGCATGTGAGTCACCTCCATCAGCATGTGAGCCCATGGGTGAGCTCCCCTGCCAGCCAGCCCTGTGTGCCCAGCCTGTGTCCCCGTTCCTCCCAGTGACCCAGCACCCTGTCAGCTGCAGATGCTGTGGGGCTGTGCAGGCAGAGGGGGCTTCTCTGGAGAGAGCTGGCCCAGGTGGTGCTTTCTAGCCAAAGTCCAAAGCATACAGCGAGGGGAAAAGCTGATCAGAAACCACTGCAAAGGAGGTGTTATTTGGGAACAGCCCTGTGAAAGCTGCAGGCAGTGCAGCCACTCCAAATGAATTGCTGAGAGCTGAGGGAGCATCTCGGGGCGAATCCCACCATGGCAAAGGCAGGAAGCTCTGTGCACTGGGAGAACAGCCTGCATCTCTCCAGCCAGGAGCAGATTTAAGGAAGCCAGCCAGCCCTCTGCTTCTGCCCAAGCATCCAAAGACATCTGGGGCTGCAGCGAATCCCAGTCCCAGCTGAGCTTACCTTTACCTTCTCCTGATTCTTCCCAAGCTGTTCAACATCACTGTGGCCATTTCAGAGCGGCTCCTCAGCCAGCGAGTCCCCTCCCGGTGCTGGCCCGGCCCTTGAGTGCACATCCCAGGTGTGGCAGTCGGAGCAGAGATGCTGGGGTTCAGGGTGTGCTTCCTCTCCGGGCTGCACTGCGCTCCCAGCGTCGGGCACGCCGCTCCTCAGCCTTTTTAATAGCTGACTTTAATTACACGCTCTGAGACGAAAGAGAAAAACTGAGCCTTCCAACAGATTTTATCTGCTGTTTATTTCCACAAATTGCTGCAGAAAAAAGCCCGGAGGGGTTTGATGGAGGTGGAGGCTGAGATAGCCAGCAACACGGAGACTGCTGGGGCGCAGCCTTCTTAACCTCCGTGCCGAGGCAGGTGCCGACACATCCCCGCAGCCGGCGCAATGCTCACGCTATGGAGGCTGACAGAGCAAACGGTAACGTGCCCACCTCGCCGGGGCTGCCACCCCTCTGCCTTGCAGGACAAAAGAAAACAAACCCACAGCAGCTCCTGGCAGCGTTTCCCTGCTCAGAATCTTGGGGAAGACCCAGCGCTTGCAGCCTCAGGGGGTGGCTGCTGGCCGGGCACAGGGGCATGGGCTCGGCCAGGGAACCCCTCTGACAGGAGCCCCTTCTTTTGTTCCGTAGGTGCACCAGTACTACAGCTGCCTGCCCGAGGACAAGGTTCCCTATGTCAACAGCCCGGGAGAAAAATCTCGCATAAAGCAACTTCTTCACCAGCTGCCGCCACATGACAATGAGGTCAGTGTCCAGAAAATGTGCTTGGACATCAGCAGGGCTGCGGGTGGGGAGTGGACGCTCCTCCTGAGGTTGCTTGTGGGAAGCGTGGCTTTCCTTTCTCAATTCTTTTTGCTTTTCAGGGAGATATACTTGAATTTCAGTCATGTTGCTGTTTAGGTTGCTGTATTTGCTTCCTGTTTTGATTGTTGGAGGTTTTGATTCTGTTGTTTGTTTGTTTCTAAAGTTTAAATTTTTTAAAGTAATTTTTCTTCAGTTGTCTGAAAGAAAAGCATTTCCTCAGCCCTTGGAGGCCAAGGCTCCGTTAAAAGTGGCTTGGAATGCTGTTGAGATTATCTAGAGACAGATCCAAAGTTGGAAAAGCCTTTTCCCAGGTGCTGCTTCCGACTCACCTTGGAGTGGGAGTGAGTGTGCTAAGGAGGGGCTTTCTGGGCTGAGCTCATGAGCTGGGAGAGCCTGCAAGGCCACAGGTTGAGTCAAAACCAGTCAGAGCAAAATAAACCTTCTTACGTCTCACAGGAATGATGGGAGGCAGCAAAAAGGGTCTGGTCTGTGGCGTCCTGATCTCACCAGTGAGAACACTGGCTTTTGGTAACCCACAAAATTTCCCTGTGTAAACAAAAAAAATTATTTTCATGCTACTTTCTGAAGAAGCCGCTCTGGGAAATACATGCAGGTAACTTGTTTGATCTCAGTCAGATTTTAACAACTTTGCCTGCGTGTGGCTGGGTGCCATGGGCACAGCACTGTCAGCATGGGGGGAGCTCCAGGCACAAAGAAGGGATTTCTTCCTGTACACCCTTGGGTCCCAGCCTGCCTGCCTGCTTCCCTGGCAGCTACTGGAAACCCACAGCCTCTGACAGCCAAAAAACATAAGAATAAATACACACAAATGCTGCTGCTGCAGCCTGTTTTCCTGCAAATTGGTCTTGCAGGTCTGTGTGTATTTTCTGCAAATTGCAGATTTTGCATCCAGTTTCCCTTCATGCTCAGTTTTGCTCCTTTTAACATTGTGTGTTGCTGGTTGCTCATGTGAATAGCCCTGCTCAGCTCCATGAGCCTGCTCTCCCAAATAACGGAGGGTGGATTGGGCACTGGTGCTACATTTGACCTCCCTGGCTCTTCAGTTGTATTCCCCATTGAAATGCAACCAGCCAAGAGCTAAGCCTGCAGGATGGAAATAGCCAGGAAAACCTCAGAGTTTTATAAGCTTCAGGGAAATTGCATCATTCATTGTTTGTATCCTTTTATTTTACTTATTTCCTTATTACCTTGCAATGCAGAGGTTTTGCAAATGAGCAGGCTTGATCCTGTGCTGGAAAAATAGTTCACAAGTCACTGGAACTCTGTCTTTTGTGCAAAGAAAAAGGTCTGTGCTCTAGAAATGCCAGTGGAATATTATGAAGACCCATGCCACAGGAGGTTGATGGAGAAAGCAGGAAAACCCATAATTTGCTGGTCTGGGTGGGTCTCTGAGAACCCAACTTTTAAGACTTTTCTACAAATTGAGCGCCCAAAGAGCAACAATTCTCCTGCCCCTTTTGTCTCATCTCAACCCCAGATATCTGAATCCTGTTGTTTCTCCAGCCTCCCCACAGCCAGGGGCAGAGGTTTGCAGGGCTCATGGCACAGTGCCTCACTGGGTGGTGAGCCAGGGACACCCCAGGCACTGAGCATCACTTGTGTTTTTTAGGTTCGCTATTGCAACTCATTGGATGAGGAGGAGAAGAGGGAGCTCAAACTCTTCAGCAACCAGAGGAAGAGGGAAAATTTAGGGAGAGGCAATGTTCGGCCATTCCCTGTAACCATGACAGGAGCCATCTGTGAGCAGGTGCGTAGTGGCTGATGAACTGGGACCTGCATCCCCCAAGTTAAGTGAAACATGTCTCCTCTGAAGGCAGGCTGAGAAATTTGGGGCTGTTCGCCCTGGAGAAGAGAAAGTTCTGGGGTGCTTTAAAAGCCTTTCCAGTACCTAAAGGAATTACATGAGACCTGAACAGGGACTTTTTACAAGGGCATATATTGATAGAGGGGATGGCTTTAAACTGACAGGGGGCATGTTTACATTAGATATTAGAAAGAAATCCTTTCCTGTGAGGGTGTTGAGGCACTTGCACAGGTTATCTAGGGAAGTTGCAGCTACTTCATCCCTGGGAGTGTTCTGGCCAGATTAGATGAGGTTTTGAGGAACCTGGTCTAGTGGAATGTGTCTCTGACCATGGCAGGGGGATTGGAACTGGGTGATCTTCAGGTTCCTTCCAAGTCACACCATTCCATGATTTAATGACACTCACGAAACAAGCACCTGCCTGTGGCCCTGCCAGGTGTGAGTGCTGTGGTCTGTCAGGGCACCTTTCATCATATCTGACATGGAGTTGGCAGTTCATCTCCTGGCATTATGCAGGGCAGTGATTGTGAGAGCATCCTGTTGGTGATGGGTGGCAGTGGGGTCACCCACACTCCTCCATTTAATCCCTGGCTTTTCTGACAGTGCGGTGGCCAGATCAATGGAGGGGACATGGCTGTCTTCGCCTCACGAGCGGGACACGGCGTCTGCTGGCACCCTCCCTGCTTCATCTGCAGCGTGTGCAACGAGCTGCTGGTCGACCTGATCTACTTCTACCAGGATGGGAAGATCTACTGTGGCAGGCACCACGCCGAGTGCCTCAAGCCCCGCTGTGCCGCATGTGATGAGGTAAAGGCAGCGTCTGCCATGAGCGCTGCTGCCCGCTGGGCTGGCACAGGAGAGTTGGGTGGCATTTCCCCTCCATCCCTGACTTTTTCATGAGGCATACACACCAAACCGATGGCATGGCTTTGCCAAGGGTTTGAGCAAGCTTTTCCTGAGGTTTCAAATATTCTTAGTTGCAGTCTGCCTAGAACTGTTATGAGTTTGGACCTCATCTGCACGCAGGAAGCCAGGGGGTTTCCATGAGTGTTTCCAGTAGAAGCACAGCCCCCTCTCTTTGTGATTTTAGCCCAGCTGGGTGTGGTGATCTTCCCTTCTCCTCCATTTCCCCAGAAGAAGCCCCTGGTGGGATGAGTGCTGTATTTCTTACAAGTCAGTCATGTCTGAGTACACGCCGAGCTGAAATAGGCTTTGAGAGAGGCGATTAACAGGCTACAGGAAGCTGAACAAATAGAATACAAAACTGAGATAGAAAACCATACAGAGTCGCCTCTGAGCACTTCTCAAGTGTCAATCTCTGTTTAAAAGGCTGGTGAAGGAAATTGCTCTGGTTTTTAAAGTTATGAAAACCATAGTGTGGAAAACCGTATGTACTATAAAATACCACGTCCCATCCTTGTAAGCATGTAATAGTAAATATCCAAGGCTATATGCACTTCAAATATAAAGAGCATTGATGTATGTGTCCAATTAAATTTGTAGTGTTACCAGTGGAAGGCAACCCTAACCATTCAACTGGCTCTATTTCTTTGTAGCTTAGGCAGGGTAATTTCTTTTTCATGTATTTTTTATCCCTGCAAATTCTCATTTAATTCTTTCATTCAGCTCATTCTTCAGCATATTTTTCTTCTCCTAAAACATCAAGTACTAATTGTGGGAAACAGTAATTCAGGGGTAGAAAGATCTGCGAGGGAAAAGCTTTTGGTGTACCCTGTGCCAGCACAGAGAGCCAGGGAGCAGATCTGGGGCTCCTGGCTCCCTTGGCTTTGGGAGCTGAGAATGGGCGGGGATGAGAAGAAGCCACAGCAAAAAAGCATCTGCTGAAGACATTTTAGATGGCTGCTTCTCCAACTCATCCTTAACAGCACTCTGTGCCCCAGTTTCCCCACTGGTATAATGACTGCAATCACCTTTATAGACACCCAGACTGGGGTAGCAGCAAGATGAGGAGCCAAGGTACCTCCATTTTTTCTCCTCTAGAGAGCTGCCACTTTTCCTTGTGTTTTTCTCATCCTTTGTGGTCAGGTCCCTGTTTCAGAGATGAGTAAATGTGTTCCAGTAAGCAGCTGCTCTGTTCTTCAGAAGTCCAGCAGATCGATAGGTTGTGTATAAGTGTGTTTATTACCCTGATCGACCTCTCTGTTTGATGGGTGAGCTCACGAGCACATTACTGCAGCTCTGCCTTAACACTTTGTAGTCTGGGCACTAACACGCTTCGGAGGAATTTGCATTTTAATGGATTTTCCTAAGGAATGATGGGTGCTTCTGCCATAAACCAAACTATGGGAGTTTCCCATGCAGGACTGGGGGAGCGAGCTGTAAAATTTAGAGGGTGCAGGGCAGGAGCCACAAAGGTTGGTGTCTACATCCCGGATCCCTTTTCTGACCATCTCCTCTCCACGCTTGCATTTCTTTCCCCAGATCATTTTTGCTGACGAGTGCACCGAGGCCGAGGGGCGGCACTGGCACATGAAGCATTTCTGCTGCTTTGAGTGTGAGACGGTTCTGGGCGGGCAGCGCTACATCATGAAGGACGGGCGGCCCTACTGCTGCAGCTGCTTCGAGTCCCTGTACGCCGAGTACTGCGACACCTGCGCCCAGCACATCGGTACGGGCAGGGGCACGGCCAGGAGCTCCTGCATTACAGCACCGTGGGGCTGCGGGCAGGGCTGTGTCACTCTTGTGCATAGTTACACAGGAGAACACAGAGTAACACAGGAACAGGCAGGAGGCAGTGTTGTAGAAAGTGCAAAAAAGGTTTTGTTCAAGAGAACCACGCGGTTTTTATAGAGTGATACGATAGATTCTGTTTGATGGCTAACTAACAAAAACGTCTTCCTCATGCACCATCCTTGAGAAGAGCAGAAAGATGAAGTAGAAAAACACCACCTGCAGATTGTTTATATTTAACAAGTTATCACTTCCTTACAACTCCCTAAAAATTCTCACAAGCTGCTGTGAGAAACGCTTGCCATTTCTCTCTCTCTGTCCCATGGCATCCACAGGACTGTGCATGGCTGGGGCAACCAAATGTGCTTGTGCCTCCCTCTCATCCTACCAAGGAGGTAACATGGTGATTTATTTGGTTAAACCATTGTTTATCTCTTTTTGTAGTCACAGAGGCGAGGGTTATCAGAGGGCAACTTCAGGAGCAATGGCAGCTAGTGAAAGCTTTCTCTGGCATATAAAATTTCACTGGCATGTTTTTTTCCCTTTAAATCTCATTTTCCTGTAAACAGCCTGGCTCTTCAACTCAGGTTTTTCTCATCCAAGCTTGGCAAAGGATCACATGATTTGATGAGCTACTGTCAGAAAAGATGCTTGTTCATTAGGCATCATTATTGTTTCTGGGCCTTTTTCAATCAACTTGCAGATAGATGTTCTCAGAGAGAAAGAAATAATGGATCAGGGTCAATTTATGTTTCTAGAACAGTGATTTAAAATGCACTTCAGTCAAGGGGCTAGATGTGCCCAAACTGGGTGGGCTGGGAAGCCCCTTGCTGCTCTCCCCAGCTCCCTTTGCCACTTGGCTGAGCACAGAGAGCACACAGACAGCCCTTCCTTTGTCCATGGAGGTGAGCTGTTCAAATACTTCATATGCTGCAGAAGAAAGAAAACCAAATATTTTCCTGCTGTGCAGCAGCCAGATGGCACAGGGAGGGGAAACAGGGTTTTCAGTGAAGCACTTGGAGGATGCATCTACTGTGACCTGCAGCACATCCTTCCCACAAGCTCAGCTGCAGAAAGGTGAAGAAGCAGCTGGTAATGTTTCTTGCATGGTCCCTTCTCTTGTGCTTCCCCCATCTGCTGTCCTTCACTCCAGCTGGCCTGCTGGAGCCTGCTGACTGTCAGATTTTCAGGGTAAAATGTCTGGTTTGGTGCATATTTGCACATTTCTAGCAGAGGAGGGACTGCAACCATTTTGCTGCTAGTCTCTCATGGTAGTGAGCTGAGCACTGTGAAGACAGGCTACATAAATCAGGGGTAAGCATGTGATAAAGCCTTGTAAGGCTTAGGTTGGGTAGGTGAGGATGGAGCGTGGAGGCTGCACTCCTTCCTCTGCAAGATGGCTTTGGGCAGTGGAAAAGGAGCTGATAAAATCCCACCCACCATCTTGTCTCTCTTTTGCCCACAAGTGTAGCACTCCCATCTGTATAAAAGCATTTTGCTCACTATAAGGGGAGGAAAAAACCGATTATACTAAACCTAATTTAGCTTGGAATAAAGCAGACCATTAACATAGTGTTCATTTATAAGTTACCTGGCAGCACTGGGCCCCCAGGGGGTGAGCAGGCACGTGCTGTGCACATGTGGTGTAGCACCCGTGTGCCAGCCAGCACAGGGGAACGGGGGCAGCAGGGGCTTTGGCCAGGAACAGCAGCTCAAACAAGTGTGCAGATGTTGTAACTGAAACCTCTGGAGCTTTGCTCACAACCCTGACTGAGAGCCCTGTGCAGATGTTGCTCCCTGGGGTTTGGCTGGAGGGAGACAGACTGTCTGTGTCAATTCCTTTACTGAGCCTAAGGGGGGCCTGGGGAAGCAACCCAGGAAATGTGGCTGGGTGCAAGGCAAGGGTGTGTGCTGGACCCCTGGGGCCAGCTCTTTTGAAGCCAAAATAAAGTTAGGATGGGACCACAGTAGCAGCAAGGGACAGGGGTGTCATCTGCTCTGTTACATACTTAACCAAGGCAGAACAAATTCCTCATTATGGTTTAGCTGGAGGCTTTTTTTTTTTTTTAATAAGCAGCATATTGCTTTTACTTCAAGGACTTTATGGAGAACTTCTTGCATTCCTTTGCTTTATGATCGGAAATATCCCCATTTAATAGAAAATAGCTTGAGGCATGGTTCTGCTGCCTTTCCCAACACTGAGTAACTCCCAAGCAAAGGCCTAGAATTAGAATTGGGAGGAATTAAAAATGGGATTAACTTCATGCATCAGAGAAATCCTGAAAAGGGGCTTTCAAGAGTGAGGCTGAGTGCATGTCACTCATAGGGGATCATGGAGTCATAGGATAGTTTGGTTTGGAAGGGGCCTTAAAGGTCACCTCATTCCAACCACCCACCATCAGCAGGGACACTTTCCACAAGGCCAGATTGCTCAGAAGCCCATCCAGCCTGACCTTGAGGAAGGTGTTGGTGCAGTGCTAGATGACCCTGACACTGTGATCTTCTCCCAAGGTATTGACCAGGGCCAGATGACGTACGACGGCCAGCACTGGCACGCCACCGAGACCTGCTTCTGCTGTGCCCAGTGCAAGAAGTCTCTGCTGGGACGGCCCTTCCTGCCCAAGCAGGGGCAGATTTTCTGCTCCAGGGCCTGCAGCATTGGCGATGACCCCAACGGCTCCGACTCCTCCGACTCGGCTTTCCAGAGCGCGCGTGCCAAGGAGTCGCGGCGCAGCGCCAAGATCGGCAAGAACAAGGGCAAGGGCGAGGAGGGGGCACGCAGCCCCTGCAGCCAGCTGCAGGTCACCTCCAACCGCCTCTCCACTGACGTGGACCCGCTGTCCCTGCAGATGGATCTGCTGAGCCTGGCCAGCCAGACACCCAGCCTCAACAGGGACCACCTGTGGAGGAGCCGGGATGAGCTCTATCACTACGGGGGCAAAATGGAGCAAAGCCAGTCTCAAACGCCCTTGCAGCTTCTCAGCCAGTGCAACATAAGAACCTCCTACAACCCCACCCAGGTCCCAGGCTCCCAGTCGGATTTATGGGCAAAACACTTCAGCAACCAAAAGAGGAGCTCCTCGTTGGCCATGAAGAGCCACGGTGGCAGCTTCATCCAGGACTGCAGGGAGGACTACTACTCAGGGAGGCTCCGCTCGCAGGAGAGCTACAGTGACATGTCCAACCAGAGCTTCCCAGAGACCAGAGGAAGTGTCAAAGTCCCCAAGTACGAAGAGGAAGAGGAGGGTGGGATGCCAGCGTCGCAGTGCCGCACCCGTCACCCCATCAATGCCCTCAAGTTCACAGAGGACCTGACACCCACCGAGCAGACTCCCCGCGGCTCCATGGAGTCCCTGGCACTCTCCAATGCCACAGGTATGTCACCCAATGCCACAGGTATGTCACCCCAATGCCACAGCTATGTCACCCCAATGCCACAGGTATGTCACCCCAATGCCACAGGTATGTCACCCAGTGCCACAGGTATGTCACCCCAATGCCACAGCTATGTCACCCCAATGCCACAGGTATGTCACCCCTGCTCCTGCCACCCTGAGACCACCCCAGCGCACCCTCCATGCAATTGAATCCCTTGTGTCCTGGTGTCTACCCAGGATGAGGGTAACCAAGCCTGGGCACCACTGCTCAGTGACACAGCCTTGTCTGCCAGGTCCTGACAAGCCTGACAGTTCCTTTCCATGTGCTTGTTTACAAAAGCTTGTTTTATAAAGCTTGCAGAGCTTTATAGATGGCTGGCCTTTCTGTGCAGCTCAAAACAAATGTTTTCAAACCCTTTAATCCTCCCTTTTGTGAAAAGAGGGGGAAAATCAAGGCCAACTGCTAACACAGAGGCAGATTCCAGCTTTCAGCACTTGAAGGAGTGCTGTCAGCTGCCCTTGCAGGCTAAAAATATTTTTGAATGCCTTGAAATAGGCCCAGTTAACCCCTTTTGAATGTTATGCAGTCCTCAAGCACGTGACTAGTTAAAAGAAATTCCTCCCCCTCTATGCACAGCTCTTTAATTCCTCTTCCCCAACCCCTTGGTAGAAACTGCAGGGAAAAGCCAGGCAAGATGTTTGTCCCATCAGGCTGAGCTTGTTTCTCACGAGCACATCCCAGGGTCGTATTTGTCAGTCCTCTCACCCTAAACATGTTTGGGTTTCACTCGTGGCTGCAGGGATGGGTGTGTGTATGTATGCACAGGCTCTGGTCTGCAGCTGGGGCTGGGCAGGCTCTGTCCTCCTGCAGCCTGCTCTGCTTCGCTCGCCCACCACAGCTCCCACATCCCTCAGCACAGAGCTACACAGAAAAGAGAACACTGAGCCTGCTTTGCTCTGGTTTTCTCACCAGAGAAGCTGCCTTGCTTTTTCTTTGCAGCTCCCCTGGCTTTTCTCAGTTCCAGCCAATCATTGCTTGGATTTGGGCAGGTCCTGCATCTGAACCCCTGCAAAATGGAGCCCTTCTGTCTCGTTGCTGGCAGGAAATGGCCTGTGGGGTGTTTGTGCCTGGTCCTGAGGATCCCCCACAGGTTGCTGGCAATGGGTGGTGAGGATTGCCAAGCCCACAGAGAGCTGAGCCCCCCTGAATCCCAGTTCTGGGCTCTGCCCTGCCTGGATGGACAGGTTTGCTCTGCTATGCCCGTGACTCCTCATCTGGGGTTTGGTGTGTTTGTTTAGGGAAGCTGCCAGCCCCATGCCAAGATGTGAAATGATCTCTGTTTCAGCCAGGATCTCCCTATCCAGCAAGTGGAAAAACAGGGGGGAGAGGAGAAGCTAATGAGCTGGGAAGGGTTTTTGCTTAAACAGTCTCAGATAATACACAGAGGTAAAATAGATGTGAAATGGCGAGGGAATTGGGAATTGCTCTCCAAAACAGGGTTTTCCTAAGCAAAGCTCCACATTTCCAAAGGCTTTTGTGTTCCTGAAAACTTGTGTTGTGTAAACCCCATCAGTACAAAGAGTCTTGAGCAACACCAAGCTTGGATGAGCAATCCCTGAGCAGTGGGGAGGTTGTTGCATGCTTTGGAGCTGAAGTGTAACATATTATTGGGGATATAGGTCAAGACACAGAAAACATGGCAGGGCCTCCATATCAAAATGAAAATCATTCTGCTTTTCATTTTAGAAACCCCTTTTTAAAATGCTGGGAGGGAGACCTCCCAAAGGCATCTGCCCACCATACAGAGCCAGAGTCTGAGTTTCCTCAGGGGCAGTGACTGCCTCCGTGGCTGTGTTCCTGCTTTCTGGAGCAGATGTTCAGCGTGATGGGGCTTGCAGTGAGTGTTCATAGTTCCTCTGCCGAGTGAGGTGATAACATTTTTATTAATGTGTAAGGTTCTAATAATTTTCCTTGCTCTGGGAGCTGGCTCAGCTGAGCTAGGGGCACTGCAGCAGCAGCAGGCAGCTCCCCCAGGGCCGTGTCTGCAATTATGGAGAACACAATTATCATCCCATTTAATTGGCAGTGTTTTGAGGACAGGGAGATTTGGTGACCTGGATGAGGTCTGTGAGAGAGCAGGTTTTTGGTCAAGTGATGTCAGCGCACAGCACCCCCTGCCTTTCTTTTCCCATCCCTGCACTCACTGCTGTGGCTCATCCAGCTCCCCACAGAGCTCCCCCCAACCACAGCCTGGGGGTCTGGCTCACCCCATGTCCTGCAGTCCTGCTCTGCCAGAGCCTCCCAGGCATCCACACACAGAGTCCCTTTGAGCTACCAATGCTGCAGAGTTGCTCCACCTTTCACTTTGAAATAATTAACACTGCATCCCTCTCAGGTTTATGGCATCGCTGAAAACAGTCTGTTTTTTGTAGGGAGCTGAAGGGCACACAGTCCCTGACCTGGAGAGCACATGGTAAACGCTGGTACCTCCCTGGCAGCAGATTTTGCTGTGATGTTTCTACAACTACTTAACTGCTAATCAGCCAGAGACAGTCAGCAATGCAGATAACTCAGATAACTCAGATAGCTGAGGGCTGTGCAGCACTAATCCCTGTCCTGTGGCCGGAAGGCTGCCTGCCGTGAGCAGATGTTGCTCCCTGTAATATTTCAGGGTCAGCCATTGTGTGGGTCAAGATCTACGTGACCCCAATCTCCTGCAAGACCCCAGGTTTCTACCTTACCAAAGGGCTCCATTTAATCACTTTAAAGCCAATTCCCCAGGGGTTAGTAAAGAGGTGAGACACCGTGTTAATCCTGGCCACGTGCTCTTACAGTGCTGGGTTACAGTGCTCTGCTGTCACCATGGGCCGTGCTGCAACAGAGGTGGCTGTGACCCTGCTTGTGCTCTGAGTTGGGGTTGGAATTAGGTGGGAGTGTCTCTGCTGTCCTCTGGTTTGTGCTTGTGTAATTGCCACAAATGCTGATGGGATTTAAGCACATCCAGTGGCAAAGGGCAGTGTCTCCTGCTGGTGGAGGGCTTCTCTCCTTCCCTTCCATGGTTCTGTTTGAAAATCCCTATTCTGCCATCAGCTGAAGGCTACAACAGACTCCAATCTGCTACAGCTTTTTAGAGACTGCATCCTGCACTACGTGGCCATTAGACGGAGAGGCAAAAATTATTTCTCATCCTGTTTTCTAAGAGAGAGCTCATTTTTGCTGATTTTCTTTTATATTATCTTTTGGGGGTTTTGGGTTGTTGGGTTTTTTTAATGGCAGGAAGAACAAAACCAGTGGATCCTGTAGCAATGTTTGCCTTGTAACTTCGTGCATTAAGCAATTGGGACAATGCTAAGATGGAGTTTGTCCAGGAAGGTTTGCTCATGATGAGAAGGCTGATCCTACCAGAGGGTAATCACTTCCCAAAAGATACTTGGCCCATCAGCCCTGCTCCCTGTGTTTGTGTCTCCCTCCAGAAAGGTTTTGCAGTCACTGCATGTGCCAGACAGTGGAATTGGAAATCAGGAGCTGAACTCTGTTGATTCTAGGCAGTTATTTCCACAAAACGACAGCTGGTCGAGTAGCCCATTTAAGAAAGTACCTGCAGGGTAAATGTTGTCTGGGAACAGTCCCTTTGTGTGCTGCTTACAGAGAGCAGGAGCCTTTGGGAGGTAGAAGTCATATTGAATGGTGACACTGCTGCATGCAAAAGGAGAAACAGATTTTAAAGATTCCTTGAGAAAATGAGTTTGGGTGGGGGGAGCATCTGTCACAGGCACAAATCCAGTTTAAAAATATGTTAAACTGGTGCTATTACAGGGTGGAATGTGACTTCATTTGTATGGCACACACTGTGCTTGTCATCATGTGTTGTGTGATGCCCAAAGGCCCCAAATAGTTTGTTTTTCCAGGACTAGACAGCTGTGATATAACCAGAAAGCAGAGAGAGCAGGGCTGATCCCTGCCTGTCTGAGCTGCAGAGTGACAGAACAGCATCACCTCCCTCCAGTCCCTTTCCTTCCTCTGCCTGCACAGGAGCTAAAAGCTGCAGGGCAGGTGAGGGTAAGAACAAGCCCCGATTAAGGGCCAGGGTTGTATTTTCTGGGGAGACATTAATTACCCAGCCTGTCCTGCACTGGGGGCTTGGGAGCAGCTCCTGAACACCCTCAGGGATGGCAGTGAAGGGGGGAGGGCAGTGAGCAGCTCAGGGATGGCAGGGAGGGTCTGGATGCTGATCTCCCTCCCTGAGTGCTCCTCTCTCCCCTGGGCTGCAGAGGGCGGCTGCCCCAAGTGCTCCAGCTGAGTTGTGCAATGCAGAAAGTGACACACTGGCTGTTCCTGAGTTTTTCTATGAAAAAAGGAGGCTCCCAGCTCTCCACCATGTTCTTATCACTCTCTTTCTCCCAGACACAGCCAGCACAAAACTGCTTCCAAGTTGGAAGATCAGATCCCGGGGGGGAATTTTTGCAGTTTTGAGGCACAGGTGTAACATTGCCTAATTCAAAACAGATAATTTCAAAACTGATGTGTAGATAAAGGTTTTCCACCCCAAAGGCCTAGTGCTAAAAAACTGTCAGGAATATTTCTTTTCACTTACCTTTTGCCACTCAGCAGTGGGAGCTGTGGTGTGCCTGCTGTGGGGGCCACTCTCTTGCTTGTCTTCACCCCTTCAGTGTCACACCTGGACAGTGCAGAGCAGGTGGGATAATGCAAACCAGAGGGACAACCAAAGTGGACTCTGGAAGATGTTATTGGGGGAAGCAACATCCCCAGCATGGCTTGTTGGCCATCAGCTGGGGAGGATGCAGGAGATGGGAGTGCTGGTAAAGGAGCTATGTGGGGCTTCTAGGTTAAAATCCAACTCTTTTCCAAGCAATAAGGAACTTCTTCCACCCAGCTGGAAAGGACTGGTTGGATGGGAAATACCCAATGACATCCATGGTCACACATGGGGACATACCATGGGAGGCTGGTGGGACTGTGACCCACTTAGTGAGGGCTGTGCCTTCCCCCAAATTGTTTATTTTCCATGATTTCCAGTTACATGAAGGTTCTGCTTTATTTCTGCATGCCCTGAGGTCATTCAGAAGTGAGACAGAGCTGAGCTATAAACAAAGCTCTGTGCAGGCTGTTTTCTTCTTAAATTTCTTTTTAGTTCTACAGATTGACCTTGAAATAAACCCAGTTTGAGGGGTGGTGAGGATGCCTGCTGCTGTGTGAGAGAGAAGGCTCTGAAATAGGGGGCTGGGCACAAGAGATACTGTGCTGTATCCTCCTGTGCATCTATAGCTGCATTTAAACCCTGGCTGTTGGGGTTGGGTGCTGGGTTTTGGTGCTGGCAGGCACCTCTGTGGTGAGAGCTGTGCTGCACAGATGTGTGCGTCTGCTGTGATAAATGTTAAGGCAAGAAGCAAGCGTCAGCACAGCCCTGGTTGTTTGCAACATCCTTTGTCAGGATATTTTGCATTCCCTGGCTGGTGCTCTCCTGCAGTGGGGTGCTGGCTCACCCTGTGTTAGCACAGCTTCACAGGGAGTTTGATTTAATGGGGGCTGGGAGCTGCTTCCCCTCGTGGGGGGCTCCATTGCCAGCCTCACACCCAGCCCACACACTCTCTGGGGCCTCTGTGCTGTCATCTGCTGAGTGCTTTAATAATTCATAATGCAACTTGCAGCCCTCATTTAGCACAGCACACAGTGGGGCTGGAGCACTCTGAGTGCTGTGTTGTGGCAGGGTTGTAGAGGTGATGTTCTCCAGGGGTGTCTTTGTGCTGTGGCTTTCCTTGTTCAGGTGTTCATTCCCTTGGCAGCGTTTGTGGGATAAACATGGTTCTCAGGAGGGGTGGGGACAGACTTCAGAGGGGATGGTGCAGGGTGTTCTTAGTGAGCCTGAATGTTTCCCAGAAACCTGCTTGGTTTTCTTGGTGCTGCAGCAAGCTCCACTTCTATACTGAGCACCCACAGCCGAGCTGCAGCTTTCCCTTGTGCTCATTGGAAAAGCCTGTGTTTCCATGGCTCCAGGGTGAAATATTGAGCCTGGCAGCCCCATGCAGTGGAGAGCAGCAGCAGAAAAACCTGCTGTGTCTGTGTGTGCTGTGGTGCTGGCACCAGTGACATCTCTTCCAGTGCATGAGCCTCTGGGGCAGCCAGCAGTGGATGTGCTCAGTCTCAGAGCATCATGCAGAAGTAAATTTTGGTGGGGTCAGCACGTTATACCTGGGTTTGCACCCTTGGAATGGTCTGGGTGATGTGGTAACAGCCATCCCACACCACAGGCCAGAGCAGGGCTCCTGCTCCCTTGGATGACCCTGGGAAACAGAATCTCACATTTCTTCATTAGGAGAAAGTCAGGGCTGCATGGGGGGGGTCTCACCTCATGTGCTCTTCCAGACTGCAGCTCTCTTGGGTAATTAGCTGTGTGTCCAGATTAAACACTTCATTGAGCAGGAGCTGCTACAGCTGCACACTGGCAGCTCAAGAAGATGGGGCCTCATGGATGGGTGTAGCTCTGGAATGGCAGATGACCTCAGGACACGGGGGTTGGTGCCACCTTCACCATCCAGGGCAGTGTGGGACCAGCAATCTGGAAACACCCTGCATGTGCCTGGGCACTTTGGGTGCCAGGGACACCCTCCAGTGCCAGAGCCTGCTCCAGTCACCTTCTGCTGTGATTACACAGCAAGAGTTTTCTTCTTCTCCTGCGACGTTTAAAGCTTTCGTTGCAGGAGTCAGCAGGCCTGGAGAATAATGTGTTCCCTCCTCTTTGCAAGCATTTTTTTCTGCTTTTGAAGGTTGTTACTATATCCCCTTCAGCTTTCTCTCCTCTAGACTAAACAACCTCTGCTCTTTAAAACTTTATTCCCAGGTCATGTTTTCTAGATGAATTTTTTTTGACACATGGTTATTGCTATCCCCTGATCTCGCTGCGGTCAGACTGGAGCACTTTTGGCTTGTTCCCACTCTGCCTCCTGAGGTCTTGTGGCTCCACAGAGAGCCATAGAGAGGGACATTTTGAGACTTTAGAAAGACTAATCTGGACCTAGCCCTGCTCATGATGCCTTGGCATAAATGTAAAATTCAGCCTGGAGACACCTTTGTGTTCTGCAAGGATTGTAGATTGCATTCTGGACCTGCACCCTATAAGAGCCATGCAGAGCTCTCAGTGCCTTCAGCTGGAAAAGCACAGCTTTGCTCCTGAGCAAGTGGAATAAATCCTTCACTTGTCACCATGAGCAGCTAAAATAAAGTTTCCCTCTCCAGCTGCACGGATTGCTGGGTCATTTCCAAGTGTAGCTCCCAAAAAAAAGGCTTGTGCATGTGCAGCCTGCCCAGTCTACCTGGGAAGACACGTTTTGCCCTCAGCATGGAGCCTTTTCCACTCTCATATGGAGAGATGAAGCCATTGGATGTTGGACTGGCTTTGCATCAGAGCCTCCTGAGCATGGGCTTCATCACACCCCAAGTTCTATGTGCTGGATCAGTGATGGACATGCTCAGTGCTGGATTCCTCTTACAATCAGCATTTTCCCAGCAAATCAAGATCTTAGAATGCTTGTGCTTAATTATAATCAAGCTGTCTGAATGACCAGCCAGAAACATCCCCATGAGTGATTAAACCTTGCACTCCGAGCGTGAGCCATTCCCGTGGTCACAGGATCCTTGTCTGAACTCACTGCCCCGTGCTGCCTTCTAAGGGGAAGAGACTAAAGCACTCATGGTTGTTTGCTGGAGGTGTTTAGGGGCTGCAGACCCCTGTCCTGCACAACTTAACCAGTGAAGCTCTGGCTCTTGCCCTTCTCAAGTACCTCACTTATCACAGCTTGCTTTACTCTACACAAAAGGAAACAGGTTTCCCTCCTGGTTGTCCTGCTTGATCTTGGCCACATCATTCCTGTCCGTGATGTGAAGGATGCAGATATGTCTTGTTAATTTAGAAAATACTGTTTCACTCTTGCCATGTCTCCAGAGCCTGTGCCCAGACACTCATTCTGTTCTTGCTGGATGCAGGAGCACAGGAGGGAGATGGCTGTGAGGGGCAGCTGAGACCCACAGGTACCACTGATATGGCTGGCACTGGGAGCAAAGCTCATGCCACACCCCTGTGAGTGAGGCAAGGTCAGCCCCTCGTTAATGATGCTGCCAAAATCCAAGTGTTGCTGCCCCAGCAGCATCCTGTGGTGTTGGAGCTGTATTTCTGCTGTATTTCTGCACAGCGCTGCTGTTGCTCGTTCTTACTGCAGAGCTGCACCGGCTCCTTAATGAAGTGCTGCATAAATGTCACCGAGGGCTCCTTTTCCTTGGTGTCAGCTATTGTGTGACAGATGTGATTAAGGCCACAGTGGGCTGTCACCAGTCATGATTCTCATTGTGATCAGCTCTGCTGGCAGTCCCGCTGTTGCTCCGGCTTTTCAGGAATCTTTGTGCACGTTCCCAAGTTGCTTCTCCCTCCCCAGGGGCTGCTGGGCTCCTCCACAGTGGCACAGGAGGGGACATGGGGATGTGACAGATGCCTTCACTGGGTTCACAGGCACAAAATCGCAGCTCCAGCGAGGAGGAGAAACATAATGGGAGTGTGGAGTGTGGGAGAGCAGGTCTCCAAAGGGGATGGGAAGTCCATCCACAGGGCTTTTTCCAAAGAGCACTGGGTGGGGTTGGGCTTGCTCACTCAGTGTGACTTAGGGAGGAAAAAAGAAAGCATTAAGTTAACTTGAAAAGTGTGTCCTTTTAAAAAAAAAACCATGGCTTCCCCTTGATTTTAACCCAGCCTATCCCTCTTCCTGTAGCCTTCAGGGATCCTTCACTTTACCTTCCTCTGTAATCATAAACTCCAAAAACATTCTCATTAACAACAGAAAAGCAAAGAAGCCAGGACTCAGGGAGCAAAACCAAACCATGTGAGGGCCAGTAATGGCTAAAGCTCTCCCTGATGCCACCGAAAGCAGGATTTGGAAAACTCTGCCCAGCTTTGCAAGATCTGTTGTTCTTTTCAAGGCTGAGCCCCAAGAAACCCTAAAGCAGCTCGTGAATGGGGTTAGTGACAGCAACCCTTGTTCTTGTTCAGGTTTAGCAGCAGCAGCTAATGTGAAAGGAGCCAAGCTCTTGATGAAATGCAAACAGCTTTTGTTAAGGGAAAAAAGGCTTTATTCTTGAATTGTGGGCTGGGTTGTTATTTTTTATAATTAATTTACAAAGTCATAAATTGTTGGTGATTGCATAAAGGCTGTGTGTCATGTTGGAAATTCTGCTGACGGTGCTGTGTTGGGTCTGCACTGGGATGTTGTGGGAGAAGGGATGGAGAGAAGGGTGCCAAAGCAAACATTCCACGTTTGATTTGGGATGGAACAGATTTTCTTTGAAATAACTTGCGAAACATCTTGTCCTGAGCATGCAATGCAGCGAGTGCCTGCTGCCAGTTGTCAAGCCAACAGGGAGACAGTCAGAAACTAGTCAGGAAACCCATGAAACAGGCCAAGGACCAGGGCACTGTGGGGTGCGTTGAGTGTCTTGTTGACAGGCAGGTGCTGAGCAGACACCCCACTTCTTCCCTGCTGCCAGGTGAAGGCTTCCTGGGCTGAAGGAAAGCACTTTGCAGGAGCCCAGGGCTCGTTGGCACATTGGAGAGATCTAATGGGTCACCTTCCCAAGCAGGGCAGCCCATCAAGGTGGAGCTCACGCTTCTGGCTCCTGCCCATCCACAACTCCCTGGATATCTGCAGGGATAGTCTGGCCCTCCCACTGTTCCGCTGCTCACAGGGAGCTCCAACAGACCCTCTGGTGCTTGGGTGTTTCCTTGCTTCCTGGGAAACCCAACTGCAATTTTGGTCTCTCCACGGGTGTCATTCAGGGGACCTGTGAGGTACAGCACAGTGAGAACCCTGAATTCAGTCAGTGGCTGCGTTTTCATCTGCCACTGACATTGTTTAGTCCTCCAAAATGTGTTGTCATTGCAGAAGGTGTGAGTGCTGGATCATGGCACCCTAGTTAGCTCGGCGTGCAGGAGGCCTCAGGTTACCTCTGACACATGATTTCTCCCTGGCATCGTTGGTTATTCCTATCAAGTCGCAGACAGTGCAGACATATGGGAAAGGAAGTCGTGAAAAGCAGCTTGGAGTCCAACTCAAAACACCTTAAATTGGTGTGATTTCCCCAAAGGAGGAACTGCCTGCTCTTTAAAAAAAAATTAAAGTCCTCCTCTTAAAAAGGGCGCTTCAGGACAGGATCAATACCGCTGAGTTACTTTTTATGGCAAAAGTCTTGGGCCAAAACGAGCCTCCACCCTGCACCTTGGCTGACAGAAAATTCTCTTTCTTAACTTCTTCTTTTATTTTTTTTCCCTTTACCCTTTTCCTGCCAAGGCCTCTCAGCAGACGGCGGAGCCAAGCGCCAGGAGCACCTCTCCAGGTTCTCCATGCCTGACCTGAGCAAAGACTCGGGCATGAACGTCTCGGAGAAGATGAGCAACATGGGCACGCTGAACTCCTCCATGCAGTTCCGCAGCGCCGAGTCCGTGCGCAGCCTGCTGTCGGCGCAGCAGTACCAGGACATGGAGCCCACCCTGCACGACCTCGCCAGCCCCCTGGGCTACCAGGAGCGGCCGTCGCACGGGCGGATGCACCAGAGCTTCGACTACGGCAGCGGGGTGCCCGGGGGCCAGCTGGGCCCGCAGGAGATCCCCCGGCACGCGCCCATGAGCGAGCGCACGCGCCGCAGAACCGTGCTCCGCGACGACGAGCGGCACTACCGCCCGCACCGGCCCCGGCGCTCGCGGCGCTCCCGCTCCGACAACGCCCTGCACCTGGCCAGCGAGCAGAGCTACCGCCTCAAGGAGAGACCCTCGCTGCGCGCCAGGGACGACTACGACCCCTTCGTGCACCAGAGGAGCTGCAGGGAGACCGTGGAGCAGGGTCCCTACCGGGATGTCTACGGCCACTGTCCCCGGACGGTGTCGGATCTCGCCTTGCAGAACCACTTGGGCGAGAGGTGGGGGCCCTACTTCGCCGAGTACGACTGGTGCTCCACCTGCTCCTCCTCTTCGGAGTCCGACAACGAGGGCTATTTCCTCGGGGAGCCCATCCCGCAGCCCGCCCGCCTCCGGTACGTGACCAGCGAGGAGCTGCTGCACAAGTACGGCTCCTACAGCATGCCCAAGTCCTCCACGGTGGGGGCCAGGGGACAGTTGCACAGCAGGAAAAGACAGAAGAGCAAGAACTGCATCATATCCTAATGGCATCCTCGCCAGGCACCTTGGGAGAATGTAAATTAACTCACGATCTTGCACTGTTTTAGATCATGTAAGTGCTTTTATTGTAACAAAAAAAAGGCCCGAAGAGTAGGGATTTGTTAAGGAGGTTGTAGACTGGCTTCTATAAATAGTCATAATCCTGGGCACAGTGAATATATTTTGCACATCTTACTTTGGAGATAAAAATTTTAAAAGTTCACTTTAGCCTGTAATATTTACCCAGTAGTTTCTCTTCCTTCTCCCAGATACTGCCAGCCCCTTGAGCTCTGTTTGTCCATGTTTTGGTTGCCACTGTTGACTCTCAGCATCAGTTGTTTGCTGGTAGGTTTTGCTTTCCACCACATTTTTGTTTTCCATTAGCCATGTTGGTAGGTGATTTGTCTCTTGGACAGTGTGGGAGCCTAAGTTATTTCCATGATTGTTGTAAATGCGATGTAAATGAGAGTTTGGAGAAAATATTTTTGTATTTTGTAATATCAGAGGAATTTCTATATCTTAGGAGTCACTGGGAAAATGCATGCACGGTCAGAATTGTTTTCAGTCAGAGCTAACCAAACAATACTTTGGAACCCCCTTTCCATTTCATCATCACTTAAGTTTACCAGTGAGAGTCTGAGTTTTCATTGGCTTTGAGGGTTTTATTTGTTTTAACCCATTTTTTCTGTTTATTTGTTTTGGTCCTGGTCAATAAACAGAATGTTTTTTGATTCATTAAATCGTGACAAGCCTCAGTGGCATTTTGAAGCCTGTGATTTGCAGGTACACTCCATCAGTCAGATACAGGAACCCCTGACAGCTGCAAAAGGGCCTTTTTTTTTAATTATTACTATTATTAAATAGGCAAGACCAGAACTACCAAATGTCTGCAACATTGTAAATTACCAAAGCTGGAGAAGGAATTTCACACCTCTGTAGAGAACGCTGAAGTTACTAAACATTGAACTATTATTTGGAGTAAATAAAGTGTAAATGGTGCAATTGTGTGATGTCAGCATGACGTTGTTTTGAATATAGACTTGTCTTATGGTGCTCTAGTCTCCTGGGTTAACTGCTGTTCATTACCAAGTGGAAGTCTCAGTATTGCCTCCTGCCTACGACATATGAGAACACCTGCAAACTGCTCCCCACGGCCCCTCCTGCCTGGCAAGCTGCCCCGGCCCCTCTGGGGCTCTCTGTGGCCAGGGTTTGTCCCCTGGGGGCTCAGCCCAGCCCCTGCCGTGGCAGAGGGCCCCTGCATGGGGCTCAGCTGTGTTGTATTCTGGTGGATGTGAGTTTGTTCTCTGTGTGCTTTAATCCATTGGGGTTCTGCCATCCCAGCTGCAAGCCAAGGCCAGGTTGTCCCAGTGCTTCCCATAAAGGAGCAAGTTTGCAAAAGGGGCTCTTGGCCCCCAGAGCACCTGTGGGGTTAAGCTAAGGCTGGGCTTTGAGCCACAGCAGGGCTGAGAGCTCAAGCAGCTGCACTGCCCTGGCCCGTGTGCTGCTGGCACCTCAGGGTGTCCCTCCCTGCACCCTGGGAACGTGGATCCCCCTGCAGGGGTGGCACTGGCAGCCCTGGGCACACACAGGGACACCCCCATGCCTACTCAAAGCAGCAGATGCAGAAAAATCTAGAAGATGGATGTCTCCATACCACAGACTATTGCTAGGAATTTTTTTGTTGTTTGTAAAGGACAATGTGATAATTATTATTCCTTTAAAAAAAAAAAAAAAGAAATGATACTTAAATATATTTAAAAAATGTTTTTTCCAGTTGGAATAAATGGAAATATTCATCCAAAGGGAAGAGTCTTGTGTACATTTTTTGCTCTTAAGTAGTGTTGGTTAATCATGAGTAGAAAACTTGATTTTTACTGAGCTGATCTTGAAATAAAAGCACAAAAACCAGCTCAGCTCCGTCGTTGGCATGGTTTTGGTGGGGAAAAGCTGGTGGAGGAGCTTCTCCTGCACACCACACACCTTCCCCAGGGTTGGTGACCTGGTGTTGTAACCTGGACCCATTATTTGTTGTTAAAAAAGCCACAACACAGATTCATTAAGGTTGGGAAAAAACTCTAAAATCATTGAGCAAGAACAACCCAACAGCACCATGTTCACCACTCAAAGATATTCCCAAGAGCCAAATCCACACAGCTTTTGAAATCTTCACCTGGTAAAAGCCAGCACAGCTCAGCTGAAATCCCTGCTGGGCCTCTGGCATACTGGGGGAGACTATCAACCTAAATGTATAAATAAATGTGTAAATAACAGCCTTTTCTCAAAAGTTCACAGATCTTTCCATGTTTTCCAAAACAAACCTGTTAAGCTGGATAGGGGTATTGCTTACAGCAACAAATATGACACTGTAGCTACAGGTTATTCTATAATATATAATTAATATGTACAGTTTAATTCATTGTCAGTGATTAAAAGCACAACAAATGTCTGTCAGCTCTGGTACAGCTGAGCTGCTCTTGTGCAGCAGGAGCTTGGGTAGCTCAGCAAATGGTAAAAAACTCATCCCAGCTTTTCCACTTTCCCTGCTTGCTGCCTCTCCCCAGGGGTAACATAACAAGTTTGGAGACTCCTTGCAGCAGAATTGCAGCACTCTGCACATGCAGTTTTTCTGCTAAAATCCCAGGCACAGTCCCTCTGTTCACACAATGGTTTTGCTGCTGAAAGCAACTCTTCAAAATTTGGTTTTCACTGCAGAACATCTCTGCATCCCTGCAGTGCACCCCAGTTTTAATGCAGTGCTGGAATTGGAACAGATGGGCAACAAACAGGAGAAAAGAGTCTCTCAGGTGATGTTCCCCTCTGATGGACCCTTCACCAGCACCACAGAAAAGTGGCAGATCACATTTTCTAGGAGAGTCAGAGTTGGTACAAATTTCAGCAATAAATGCAAATCCTTTTGATTTTTCATATGGGCTCCAGAAGTCCAGTACACTTTGAGGCACGTGATTGAAAAAGAAAAAAAGAAGTTGTTTTTTTTTCTGCTTAGCCCAGTTGGAGTATGATTAACCATTTCTGACAAACCCACTGAGCTTGAGGGATGGAGCTACAAGTCTGTAAAATCTTGCTCCATTGCCATCTGGCCCTGCTTATTCCCCTCTCTGTGCCTGCTGCCCCTGGAAGCGGGGCCCGTGTGCTGACGTTGCTTTTGCGTCTCCAGAGCTGCTGAAGGTGACCCCACCTGGAGCTCAGGGTGTCAGTGGCTCCCAGCTCCCCTCGGGCCACCTGCAGTGTCCCTGCTTTGGCCAAGCTGGAGGTTTGTCACTGGGCTCCTCCAGACAGCTGTGCTGCCAGAGCCAGCCTGGCACACTGTCACTGTCACTTACAAAAATAATTCAATCTGATTGCTACGGTCTATTGCTACCACAAGTTTCTTCTGGAAAATAGGAAAATATCTCTTTTTTTCCCCCCTTTTTTTCTCCAGAAAGTCCTTGGCAAAACCCAGCCAGTGTTACCATGGGATGGGCTGGTGTTACCCTTCATTGCAAGGCTAAGGTTTGTATCACATGCTTGGCCGTGACTGGTGTGATGGTGGGAGCACAGCATCCTTCACATCCACGTTCCCCAGCAGACATGGGGGGCTCTCTGAGGTCCCTGCAACACCTGAAATACTCCAGCATGACAACTTGTTGGCCCAAAAACCACTAGAGCTGTGCAGGGAAGCTTCTAGCACACCTAAGGCTTGTTTTTCAGGAAGCCAAAGGCCACACAGCCTTGAACCTGGCAGATACATCATAATGAGATGACCAAAGCCTCTGCAGAAAATCAGAAGTGTAAAGTTAAAAATATTCAGCAGCACTTTGTCTGGAAATTATCATCCACAGATAATCCCACATTTGCTAAAGGCCCAAGTGACTCTGGCATAGCCCAAGGCACTCAGTGGCTTTGAAAACCTAGTTGCTTATGAAGGGAGGGACAGCATTGCTGAGTGGAGGGTTAATAAATTACCTCAGTTTGGCAAAGACCAACTGCTCCTGAGAAACAGACACGTTTACCCTCACAATTTAATACCCCAAAAGTCCATGCCTGTGCAGTACCCACCTGGCACTGCTGCTGTGCCCCCTCCCCAGCTCTCAGCTAGTCTGGGCTCCTGGGCTTTGAACTGCCCTGATATCTGATGAACTTTGCTCTTCTAGGCTAAAAAAAAGCTCCCAGCTCCTTGCATTTACATACAATTGTGCTATTCTTGAAATCTAGGCTGTCCTTGTTCTCCTGAAGATTATCTGCCACCTATTAAATGGCCATCCTCCATGTCCAGAAAAGCTCATTAACTTAGAGCAATTCCAGAGGATTTTATTTTTAAGATTATCCTTTTTTTCTCCTTTTTTTATGCAATACACTTTTAACCTAGATCCTCAAAACTATTTAGGAATTCAGATCCGGTTTGAGTACAAAGGGAGTCACTGGAGAGCTGGGGCCCCTTTCCAAAAGCATCCACGAGTTTGTCTGAATGTCAGGAGGGAAGAAAAATTTAAAAGTTCAAATTATTTGAATTTGCTGTCTCTGCTCATCAACAATGGATTCCAGTGTTGTGCTGTGTGTTACAGCATCAGCTCCATCTGCAGCCAGGCTGCATCCTCACTGGGAGGACAGAGGAAGCCAGGTCACAGGCTTTGCCACCTATGGGACACTGGCCCTTAGGTCAGGGACCAAAGGCAGCTCCACCTTTCTGCTTCTTCACTTCTTGTTAACACTCAGCAAATTACCAGTTTCCTTGTTCCAGGCAAACCCAGTCAGTTGCTAAAGCATTCTCAGGAGAGTTTTCCCCTTGTAAAAGCAAATATTTATATCTGCTGTGCTCTTAGAGGCTCTGGATATGATCAACTCTTAAGGCAAAATTTAGCTGAAAGAGATGATTTATTAAAATGGATAAACAAAGCCCTGTGAAGCAAGTTAATTCAGTCTAAATAAAGCATTAAACTCTGAAGAGCACACATCAGATCACAGTATATATCTATATGTATATATCCCATGCAATTCCTGCAGGCAAAGCTCAGCCCTCTGGACTGGGATCCCAAATCAAGGCAGCCCAGAGCCATCAGGCCATGGACACATCAGCACATTCCCTGCTCTCTAACAAACCAGCCAGGCAATCACTGCCACCCAAACACAGGGATCCCTTCAGCTGCCAGCCCTGTGTGTGCCCCGTGCCTCAGTTTCCCCATCTCCAAACCACCATAATCATGCTTTGAACAACAAGGAACTTAAAATCTGGGGTGAGGGAGGCTGGCAAAGGAGCTCTGATTTAAAGCAGTGGCTCAGGGTTTGAGCCAGCTTTGTTGGCACTGCATGCCAGCAATTTCTATGAGAGTTGTTTCCTCCCCTAGATCTTTGCTGCTATAGAGCTTTAGCTCTATAAAACTTGGGTTTTTTTCTTCTTTTCTGTATGTTGGGCCTTAATTGTCAATTATCTGCTCATGAGAACGCTTTCATGGCTGATGCTGGAGCAGACTCAAGCAGTTTTTATTTTGGTACTTGGATTAATTAGCTTTATTGGAAGAGGGAGGCAGGGCAGGGATTCATTCTCGCTGCTCATCACATATTCATTATTTACATTTTTCAGTATCCCAAGTAACTTGGCACAGAAAACAAATAAATGAGGACTGAAACATACACAAAACATCTGGAGCTGCTGCAGTTCTGTAATTACCACTGCTCATTCACATTGCACAGAGTGCCTGTTGGAAAGGCCATTCACGTATTGGCCCAGTGGAGATTTTTCCTGTCAGAGGCTTCCAATGAGCCCCCCCATCCTCCTGCCCCATCTGCCTGGCTTAGGTCTGACCTTGACTCCCCACCAAAAGCCAAAGCAGCAAAATTGCTCCTTGTTGGGAGCAGCAGCCTCTGGAGCTCCTGGCCCAGGACAGTAAACACAGCTGGGCACATTAGGGCTGCTGAATAATTTATGGGATGACTCTTCAAAATAGTAAATCCTGCTTCCTTAATCCACTCCATCCCTCATCACGTGCCTGCTGAGCAGTTTGGGAATATTTAGGAAGTTTTACTAAATTCATAGACTCCTGTAAGAAATAGTTTTAAAATGTTGAGTGAAACACTTGCATCTCACACTGCTCTCACAGGAGCAAGGGGGAGCCAGGGAGAGTCACTAGAAAATCCTTGAGGCTTAGATGAAAATTTTCAAGATTTTGGTCCAAGACATGTGATGTGTGGGGAACCTCAATAAGATCTTCCAAAAGTGGTGATGTGGCCCCAATCTGGGGTGGAGATGGCTCAGCTGACAGCACTGGTGGGGTCTGCCAGCCTGAAGGGAAAGGAAAAAAGGAAAGGGGAAGGAAAAAAGGGAAAGGGAAAGGGAAAGGGAAAGGGAAAGGAAAAAGGGAAAGGGAAAGGATAAAAGAGAAAGGGAAAGGGAAAAAGGGAAAAGGAAAGGGAAAGGAAAAAAGGGAAAGGGAAAGGCAAAAGAACAAAATAAATGGGAAAGAGGAAAGCAGAAAGGCAAAGGAGAAGAGGAAGTGGAAGGGGAAGGGGAGAAGCTTTCTGCTCGCTGGGCACACAGCAAGGCAGCCCCTGGGCAGGAGCACCACAGCAGCCTCCTCTCCCAACACTTGGCCTTCCAGCAGTTCATTTTAGAATTCACAGTACTGGGAATAAATGTGCCTGGCTTCACAGCCTGGCCCAGTTGTGACAGTGGAGGGTTTTGCTAGAGGAGGCAAATCTTTGCATATTTATGAAGATAATTGTTTACGGCAAAGATACAAAGAGGAGAAGTTGATTTGGGATGCACAGAGAACTGGAGCAAACAAGCCTGGCTCCCCACAGGGCTCCATGCAGCCCCAGAGATCCCTGCCTTTAATGCTCCTGGATTGTTAACAGCTGGGAGAGGGTGGGGAGAGCTTTTCTAGGGGGAAAAAGGCAAAAATCTCCCAGTTTCACTTTCATAATTTGGAGTTTCAAACCAATGTTTATGACAATGTCATAATTGCTGAGCATCCACTGGGTTCAGGGAATAAAATTCCTTTTATTCATCTCCAATGTCAGGATTTGCAAGTGCAAGAGATTTTCAAGAGCTTGTCTCAGTCTCTGTTTGTATGCAAATCATGTTGTAACATTTCTTAGACTAAAAGACCTGATTTTTGCTGTCATCAGTCAAAGCATCTGTCAGCCTTGTCAGAAAAGAAAGACTTTGATTCTTTCAGGTCAAAACAAGACAAAATTATTGCTAGAATATTGAGATTGCTTTAAAACATGAAGATTACAATGAAAATTGCTCAATCCTCATTTTTCCTTTCAGAGAAATTTAAATTTTGATTTTATTTCCAGGTGTAATGCAATTTTTTTTTTTCACAGGTGACAGTTTTATGATCAGAGTTCAGTGCAATATTCTAGACCTCCATAATTGGGCAGGGAACAGTGTTGGATTCAATCACATGTACAGGAGAAAACTGGGTTGAGGAATGAAACAAGCTAAAGAATGGGAAAAAATCATAGAAAATTGAGTAGGAGTTTGTGCCAAGGTTTGAAGGCAGCAAGTGAGGCTCCAAGATCAAACACTTCCAGAGATGCTGGAAGCACCAAGTGCTTGGGAAGAGGGTCCTCTCCAGGAGGTAAATCCTCTCCAGAGAGGATTGAGCCATTGTCCCTGCACATGTGGACCCCAGAAGATTGAGGTTTTGCTCATTATAAAAACAAAAAAGGGCTGCTTCAGCTGACCACTGTGACCACCCGAGCAAGCAGCCTCTGCCTGGCACTGAGCATCCACCTCCAGCACAGAAAACAGATGGATTTTCATTTACAGAGGCACAAGGCTCTCTCTCCTGCCCATACACACACAGACATCACAGCCTCCACCATTTACATGAGGAACTGTGAAGAAATAACATGTTATAATAACAGCATGGAGATATCCCTCAAGCTCTGAATGATAAGGCAGTAATCATTTCACCAAAGTGAAGAAAGATTTCCCAGCACTCTTTCCTAAAGATAAGCATGTTCTGGGAGCAGCATGATACCCTCCCCCAGCAGCATGCACGTTCTCCCAGAGCAGTGATGTTCCCAAAAGCCACTACATTAACCTGTAGGCAGAACAGCCAGTTCCAAATCAGCTCCAGATGTGCTTCCATCTAGCAGCCCTGATAAACACCTTGCCTGTATTTTCATACTGCATTATTTATTCATGGAACCTTGGGAAATGAGGAGCCCTGGGAGCGGTGGGAGGACACTACAGACCCACAAAGTAATATTTCCCTCTCACTGATGCATTACCAGCACTTTCCCAGCACAGGACTGTGCAAATGGATTGCCCACCAGCATCTTCCCAGGCTCTGCCCACCTGCAGAGCACACACTTCTTATTCTTCTCACAACACAGCACAAGGCACAGGGGGCATTAACTTAACCTTAACCTGATTGCTAATTTCCTCCCTCAGTCTGTGTGTCTCTGTATTTCAGAAGCCTGAATTTCTGAGATTTGTGGCTGGCTGACTATCTATCTATCTATCTATCTATCTATCTATCTATCTATCTATCTATCCTCTATCTATCATCTATCTATCCATCCATCCATCCATCCATCCATCCATCCTGTCAAATGCCACTTGCACCAGCAAGTTTGAACCTTTGGCTGGGCAAGCACTTGAGCATGAATGTGAATGGTCACTCCTGGGTGTGCAAACATGACTCTGCAAACACAGAATCTTTGAATGGTTTGGTGTGTAAAGGACCCCAAAGATCATCCAGTCCCACTTTCCCTGCCAGGGAACACCTCTCACCAGAGGCCCGCATGGCCCATCCCACCCACACACAGCAAGGATGAACTGACAGCTGCAATCATGGGATAAGATTTTGGTGTCACAGAATTTTGCCCTTCTAAATTAAGCACATGAAGTGAGTAGCTGGTATAAAGTACAGCTGGATGTGTGTTGGTGGAAATTATAAACTCCAATTTAAAATGGGAGGAAAAACCCCAATGGCTTTCCTTGACTTCACCCACATTTCCAAGGTCAGTCACCCAGTCCTGAATACCAGGAGGGAAAAGCAAACCTTTCCAACTGTTTTTGGAAAACTGAAACATTTAATGCCAAGGCCATTTGGTCCTTGTCTCCAACTTTGAGCTAAAAATATACTGATTTCTAAAAGGCTCAGGTGAGAAAAGAAAAGAGCATCTAAAGTTCTTTGAGGAAAAAAAAAATAAAAAGAAAAGGAGATACAAATCCCTGTGAGATTTTTACCTATTTCATGCCACAGCTTCAATCCCATAATTAGGTCTCCTGTCACTTCACTTGATGCTCTGTCCCATTTATCTGCAACTTTTTGACCCTGTTTTCATATCTAGTATTTTTTTCCATTACCATTCTCAAAAGAAGACGAAAAAATTTTCTTGACCTTCATTCTGATGACTGAAATATATAAGAACTGTTTTAACTTTCAAAGGAGGTGATCATTGTGTCAGGGCAGGATATTTATAAAGTAGGAGATATATAAATATATATATGCAGATATGTAGAGATGGATAGATGATAGGCAGACAGATAGATAGATAGGAGAGAGCAGCACTGGGTGCAAGTCTGATTTTTTGGGCAAACCACAAAGGCAGGCAGTGGCTGCAGTGAAAAGCTGGGGCACAGAGGGCACCTGCTTATCTTGCAATTAAATCTCAGTCAGAATTTATTAACAGTGAAGGACCTTCCTGCCTGTGAAATGGTACATGCTTCCAGGCAAATCCAGGCAGTGAAACCATGTTCCCAAATGCCAGATCTCACAATAGATGAGCCTGATGTCAACTGCATCACCTTTTTATCTGTTTATTAAGTGAAGACAGAGTATCTGTTGCATAAAAGCAAGCCAAGCCACCTGCTGCCAAGGAGCCACCTTCCCTCTGCCACAGACAAATGTCTTCACAGCTAATTTATGCTCAGACTGTACTTCAAGTCACTCTGTGCTTGCCAGATTTTGAAATACCAGATTTCTCACTGCTACAACACAACCCCAAAAGGAGTTACTTCCTCCTCCTCCTCCTCTGGGTATGAACACCCAGTGACAGCCACAGCTCCCTGGAGCAACTCCTGGCCAGGTCAGTGAGACCAACCAGAGAGAACCTAAGCCTGGACCCAGGATATTTGGGACAAAGATCTGGTGTAGCAAACCCCTCCTGTGGCCGATCTCCTTTTACAAATGTACATCTCAAACACGTCTGTACTGCTCCCAACAGCTTCACCACTGCTGATGGCTCCTGCTCCAGCCACCAGTACCTGGCTTTGATCCCTCCCTGCAGCACAAGGGCCCAGGCTGAGGCTGCTGTTCCTCCCACCCCACCCCAGTTCAGGCTGTGTGGCCGTGTCCCCCATGAGGGATGAGCCAGCAGCAGCACGAGCACTTCACCTGGCTTACAATCAGTGCTGGCATCTCCATGGCAACTCCAGCAGCTGCTGTGTCCCTCATGGCTCCTAAGGAACCGCTGCACTCTCACCAGCAGCAGTTGCAATCAACTTCTGCCTTGGTCATCTCCAAAGGAGCAAGAGGATAATGCAGAAGAAATTATTAAGAGGCACTGAAAGCACTTTGAACAGTGTAATTGCCTCAACAATTCCTCTGGATTACAATTAGTCTGTTCCTTAGAATGCACAATATTTCTCTCAGCTTTTGTTCTGCTGCTGCTCACTGCTGCCCTGTGCATATCCATGGAGGAGGCAGAAGGGGACTGACTCAGTTTCAAGACAAATTTCAGGAGGAAATGCCCTGGAATGAGCATTTCCCTTAAGGAGAAAGGGCTTCAATATTTCTTTCAGCTGCTTCCCTCACAGGGTAATGGTGGGCACAGCCAGGAGAGGGATGGAGAAGGAGCTGCCTTTACAACTCACAGGGACAGCTGGTCCTGGTGCTCCTCTGGATGGCAAAAGGGGCTCTAGCAGAAACCTTGGAGCAGCAAGCTGGAATGGCAGAGCAAGAGGCAGCAGAAAGTCTGCAGCTGTACCCAGGCTGAGGGACCTCCTGGCAGGCAGAGGGTGAAACAGCTCCTGTGTTGCAAAAAACCCCTCAGCAGCAATAGAGGCATGGCAGAGACTGGGCAGCAACAGCCTGGCCCACAAACTCCTTCCAGGAACTCCAGCTCAGCTCTTCCATTTATTGCAACAGCCCCAGAGCCAGGCAGGATGGGGGCTGGGGCAGGACAGAAATAAAACAGATCAAAACCAAAAAAAATTGTATGGGATAATAAACCATCCTCAAGACAGGGACTGAGTGGGATGTGCCATGCTCTAATGGAGTGACTCTACCAGGATGAGGTTTCACCATCAGAACATGACAGATCCCAAATGCAAGCATGAAAATCCAAAATCATTACCCTACTGTGCCTTTCAGCTTCAGCATGTCAGGGGGAGAAGTGGCTGAAAACCTGCTGGAGAATTTCTGCAGTAAAAACACTAAAATCAGACTCATTGTGAGACATAAAAGAGTCCTGACTTAAATTCTGCATGAAAGGCTCAGTTCTGCCCACAAGAGCACCTCAAATCCCCAACCAATGTGCATTTTTCCAGAAATCTTTCACAGGTGGATGATCATACTGCAGCAACACCTGAGGGATTTTATCTTTTCAGCTAAGTGAAAAGTGTATTTTTTTTTTCATGCAAAGCTGGCAGCTCTCCCCACAGGCCACAGTCACACTGGAGTTTGCACCCATTATTGGGGCAGGAATACACCTGACACCACCCAGGCACCCCAAGTGATGTCCCCCCTCAGTGCTGGGGTGCACCCCTGAGGATCACTGGGCAGGATTTAGATATCCATCACTACTCAGGAGCCAAAAGGCATTTCTGCCTCATGGCCCACATCTTACTCACCCCCAGGCTCTGTGGTGGGAGTTCTCCCTGCCAGCTCCACACACCAGGATTTCAGAAAAAGCAAATTACACTGGTTTTAGGGTTAACATGTTTGCATTCATATTCCAAGACTTGCTTTCATATCTATAACTCATTTTCCAGCATCTTCAAGCAAATTTCACACTGTTGGAAAAATGTCAAGGGTTTAATCTGATATGTGTGATACTTACTGATGCCACTAGGGAGGGAGATGATCATATCTTCCACTTCCCATCATGTTTCTTGCAGGAGTGAAAACATGTCAGAAGAATTCACTGGGTTTCACTATACTTGGTACATGCAAATGAACACAAATCAAACTCTCTGAGGAGCACAGACAAATAACTTTGCATATAAAGAGACCCAAGCTTATTTGACTGAAAGCTTATCTGTTTTTTCCAGTTGCATGAGATAGTCTGAGGAAATGTGGCTTTGCCAATGAGCCTTGCCATGGCTGTGACCTGCATCAGAGAGCAGGACCTGAAGCTAGGACCAGCCCCCTGCACGCCTCATGCTTGGCTTCAGCTGGATTAAGAGGAATAAATACAGCAAGAAAAAGAAGAAAACGCTAATGAATACATTAATACTGGAATTTTTGCTCAGATTAGTGTATTCCCTGCAATATCAGCAGGACAAGATTCCTCCAAATCTGCAAGAATTCCAGAGAGGGCTTCCACACACAGCAGAGAAGTCAGTGGCAATCTTGTGCCACAAAACAAAACAAACAGAAAAAGCAAGCAGGAATGAATGTTCTTCCTGTTCTGGATTGGTTTGAAACCCAGAGTTTAAAACAAAGTGGCTGCAGACTGGAAGTGAATGGTTTGCAGAGCTGTGGTGGGGCTGGGGCTCCCATGGGGTCTCAGAGAGGGGTGGCAAGGCTGATTTGGGCACAGTTTCTCTGTGTTCTGGGCATGGTTACTGGGTGAGCAGCCAGCCCACAGAGCCATGCAGGAGAGTTTGTGCCATGAAAACAGCTGAAGGATCTCAGCATGCCCAGTGCCAGAGGCAGCAGGGACATGCCACAGGCTGCAGCCCCAGCTGCTCACACTGTGCACAGGCAGCCTGGCTTGCACCACTTCACATCCCAGCAGAATGCAATGGCTCCAGTTAAGCCCTTTGCTGTGGCAAGTCCTTTTCTCCACTGAGAAAATAAATGTTCTATTTTAAACCTTTGGATTTGGCAAACAGAGGAAAAAAAAAAAAGATTTAATATTTGAGTTTTGGTCCTAGCCTGACCACCTGCAAACCCAGGACAGGGCAGGAGGCAGGGACAGGCACCAGCACCAAATGGTGGGGAGGACACCCATCACTGGATGGAGGGGACCAGGCAGATCAAATGTCACCCAGGCTGTCCAATCCAATCCCCACATTGCTGCTGGCAGCCCTCGTGGGCCTGTGGATTAAATTCAGCTATCACTAATGCATGGCATTACGTTGATACCCAAATATCAATCAATATTATTGACTTCAGTAAATTCTCCTCTGAGCTTATAACTGTAATTTAATTTTGCCCAGACCAAATTAGAAAAAGCAGGCTGCAGGAAAGCAATATTCCTACGGCTTCATTTCGGGAAGACATTTGGATCTCAGAAATAGGACTTGAAGTGTTTGTAGCAAGGAATATGCTTAATTAGATTCATGTCTGAGAAGTCCCCAGCTGTTCTGCAGACAAACAGAAATATCTGAAATTTCTTCCAGCTCTATGGAGACCAGAGATTGGCTCCTCTCCCTGTTGCCCCAGTCTGAGAGATTTGCACTTATGATTATTATCTGGTGCTGTTTCAGACAATACAAGATGCCACACAATCTCTGAGCACAGAGCAAATATTCCAGCATTTGTTTCATGATTACTTCCACCCTGTTCACTTCAGCATCTGAAATATTCTTTGCTTCTTTTTTTTTATGTAAAAGGCTTTCTGGAAGTTGGACATAACATACATTCATTATGAAATGAAAATACCTCATGTGTTCAGGATGGAAAAAAAAATCTCTAGCTTTCAAGAAAGCTTTGTGAGCTTATTAAAAACAAGAGTGCTCGCTATGCGTGTTATTCTGCCAAATGAAAAATTCCGTCCCTGCTTCTCAGGCTTGTAAGCTGCTTTGTGTGCTCAAGACATCTCTTTCCAGTGTCCAGCACATTTTCATCATTAGTCCAACTTGGAATAAAATATTAGCTGCCTTGTACCAACAAAAGGGACTGCAGGGCAGCCACACTTTGGCTCCATCTTCTTTGGAAAGGAAATCTGGAAAGGTCACCAGTGACAATGCCCCTGCAGCCCTCAGACTTTGGGAGCAGCCCCCGTGGCACAGGGAACCTTCATATCCAAACCCTGCATCTGGGGAGAGGCTGAAACAGGAACTGTGTGCCAAAACCACAGCAGGCCGTAAACACCACAGCTCGAGAAAAGGCATGGCTGCCTCCAAAATCCACATCCCTGGGGCACTGTGGCAAGTTCAGCCACACAGGGAAAGATGCAGTCTGGGAGCTTCAGTTCCAGATGCAATTTCCAGGCCCACCTCACCAGCCTGGCTACCTTCCCCTCTCTTCCTTGTCTTCCCATTACTCACCCTAGCATTTTTTTAGGGGTCCCAGCCCCACTCCTGGCTAATGCTTTGAGACAAATCTGTGGAGCATGGTGGGGGCTGGTCAATGTACAGGTTGGTCCTCCACTCCTTCTTTCCTCTGATTCTTCTGCTACCATTTGTACTTCCCCACAGCCCATCCAAGAACCCAGGCTGAGCTGGGGAGAGCTGTGGATAGACACTGTCAAATCAGGCAACCCACTGCCCATGGAGGAGCCTGGCTGGGCATCCTGGCACAACCAGCTGCCAGGCTGCTGGGTACAGCCCTGAGCATGGGGCATTTTGGGAATAGAGTCTTACCAAGGTTGTACCAAGCAGCTGGGGCTGGATACACAGCAGAGCATGGGGACGGACAGGAGAACACCAAACACCAGTGATCCTCAGGAAAGGGAGGTTAACCCCTTACTGCCAAGGGGGTGTCTCTGGTGAGGCACATCAGACAAGGAAGATTGCCCCAAACCCTGCTGCAGCTGGGCTGGATCTCACAGTGAGCAATCCACAGAGCAAGGATCAGACTGACAAAATGCATCTATGCACATCAGCTCCAGCAGCCAGTGGAACAGGTCAAGGAACTTAGCCAGCAATTCATCCCACATGACTGCAAAACCCTGCATTTCATCTGACTAAGGATGAGTAACAGCAAATACAAGGATGAACAAACATTTCAGGAGCTTTGAAGAGCTGCTCTCAGTAACCAGTGGCCACATTCATTATCCCACAGCCACCTGAAATGGGAGCTCTCAGTCTCCCTTGCCATAGCCAAGCCAGTCCATTGGTCAGTGGTGGCATTTGGGCCATTGGTCAGTGGTGCCATTTGGGCCATTGGTCAGTGGTGCCATTTGGGTGGCTGGGTTGGTAATTTGGGGCTATTCAGTGCTGAATCACTCACAGCTCACGTGCTGTGGAAGATCACACTCTCTCTGCAAGAGCTCTCTTTCCCCTAGCTCTTCATTCCCATTTATCTTACAAACAATTAAGGCTCTTTAAGAAGATAATCAGTTTGGACTTTGAAGATTTTTTCTCTGTGTTTTTTCCTTTAAATACAACTTCAAATATTGTGGCATTCTGGATGTTTTCTCTTTCAGTAACAAGCTGCTAATTGTAATTAATTTTATCATGTGGAAATTCAAAAATCTGCTCTGGATGCATTCCTTTGAATTTAGTTAAAAGGTATTTTTTGAGCTGACAATCACTTAGACTGTAGCTTGTGAGAAAGAATCAAATTTTAAACTTACAGGAAAAGCTCATTTTACTGCAGGGCTGAGAATCCACTGTCCCAGAGCTCACTGGCATTGAGAGGTGCTGGTGAGAGCCAGAGCAAATATTTCTCTGGGCTTCCACTTTCAAGCAGTATGTTTTAGATTACACTTAAGTGGATTCAGGAGAGGAAACTGGGGGTGGTGAGTGGAAAGGATGCAAGTAGGTAAGAATGAAAGGAGGCAGCACATGGAAAATTGGAAGGAAACAGTCAACTAAAGAAAAAAAAGATGTACAGAAAGGGTGAGGAGGTACTGGCAGGATTGAGAGTAGATCATACAGAAAGCTCAGTTACACGTACCAGACTGAATAGATAGGGATAATAAGGAAATGTATGAGGCTAATACATCAAAGGATTGCTGCTGGGCACTTCAAAAACTGCTGTGAGTCACTAGAGGTGGGATGGAGAAAACAGGAAAAGGAGAATGAGCGAGAGAAAAACACCAAAATGATAATAACATTAAAAGAAATTGAAATATATATTGAACAGTATACAGTTCAAAATATTAAAAGTACATTATTTTCATGTTTGAACAAGTGTGCAGGAAGAAAGTGGCATCCTGTGCCCAGGAGGGAGGACGTGGCCAAACAGAGGCTGTGTCCAGTGGGGAGCTGGTGTTGGGGGATAGGGGCAGGAGGCAGCCAGGGCTCAGGTTCTGCACAAACCCACTGTGCCCACCCTCCCCTTCCATCCTACCAGGAACCAAACCTGGCTCTGCTGCACTGTGGGGCAGGGGTTACCTGGCACCAGGTGAAGCTAATCCTTGGTGTGAGTCCTTCTCTAGATATTGTGTCCTCTTCCACCAGCCAGAAAATGCTTCTCCTTTTGAGGATGGGATGTCTCTGCCCTCCAGATCATTACCATGGCAAACAGGCAGGATGCAATATATATTACAGCAACCTGCAGAATCCAAGCAGTGCTAGTGGGATATAGAGAAGCTATGGAAATAAAAAATTTGTATTAAACATGAACTTTGCACTCAGAATCTCAAGTGGGCAAGAGCAATGGCTGCTTTGCAAAACAGCAATGGAGGGCAAGGCTGCCTCTAACTCTGGGGATAATTGTCATGGAAACTACAAGTAAAGTAGCACAAAACAGAAGTAGGTATGAGAAAGGTAGCTGAAAATAGCTGCTCTGAAATATTTCTTTGCAAAGGTTCTAGACATTAAAAGGCAACTGAATAAACAGCTTAGTCATTTTAGATGTTCTTGGAAAATGGATTTTAAAGGGAAAAATGGGGCAAACCACAGAACTGTGGCTCAGGGAACACTCCAGGAAAAAAATATCTGAGAGAAAAATGAGTGCAAGTATGACTCCTACAAGATTTACAATACACATACACAGATGTACAGACAGACAAACTAATGCATGTGTGTGTGATTACACAGAAGCACATATTTTTAAGCACATAGAGTGTGCATACAATATATATATACACTATGGGGAAAAAATACTGAAAAGCAAAGGCAGCACAAATGAAATCCTTCCTGCATCCAGCTGAAGATGAGAGGGTTTCTCAGAGGTTAACTTGACTGAAGGCCAAGGCCTTGAGCAGGAAGGCAAGTTGTCTGATGGGTTGGACCAGTGTCTAAATGGCATGTGTCCAAGGATGGCTGTGACCAGAGAACACACAGAGAGGGTGAGATCCAGCACCAACAGCAGAATGGATTTGTGCCAGAGAGCCTCCAGCCAGCGGGGAGGCAGCAGCAATTCCCAGCAAGCAGAGATGGCCACAAACCAGACACCTTCAACTCTGCTCAAAAAAGCAGCAAACTGCATTTCACAAAGTGCCTTTCCTTGCTCCAAGGAACAGCTCCCTGTGCCAGACGGATGGTGGCACATCCAGGGATATTCTCCCAGCCAAAATTGCCAGTGCAAGGAGCTGCAAGCACAGGGGAAGGAGCAGGGGTGCCAGTCCAGAAAGTGGAGCAGCAGGTACAGCCTCATGTAATGGGGCTGGGAATGACAGGGCAGGATTCAGTGTGAACACAGAGGAAAGCAGGTGAGATGTGGAGGTACTGTCATGCAGGCCACACTAGAAAAACATCAAAGGGTGGTTTATGCACCTGGAGAGGAATGAATTGTTTTGTTACAGAGAAAAGTGTTAGCTGAAAGAAGCTAAGAGAAGCAGCAAAATATGTTACATCACTCAGCAGTACCTGCTGCTGGCTGGGGCCAGGATAATCCCACCCCAGTTCTTGTGCCACACTGGAATTAACAGAGAATTAACCAGGAATAACCCTGCAACAGCAAATGCTATATATGCCCTAGTAAGTGTCAATCAGTGTGTTTGAGCAGGCAAGACAAAAAGAGTTCAAGGTGAGTACCAGAGGTGTTCTGGGGCTCTGTTTGGGGCTGCTGGTGCTGTTGTTTGTTTGTTTGCCTTGTTATACACCTGCACACTAGGACTGTTATTCCTTTTCCTATATCTTTGCCTGAAAGTCCCTTAATTTCAAAGTTATAGTAATTTGGAGGGAAGAGGGTCATATTTCCCATTTCAAGGGATGTTCCCACCTTCCTTGGCAAACACCTGTCTTTCAAACCAAGACAGTTTGTCATATCCACACCATGTAAAATATAATGATCAGTAACTCCCAAAAGGAGGCAAGAGCAGAACCATTTCATTCATTCACCAGAGGTGACTGCTACTCCCAAGTGCAAGGAACTGGGAAAAAAAAAGGTTCAGAGAGCAAAAGATGAGGAGAGGAAAGTCAAGGGAGAGGTGAAAGGAGAATGGAAATGGAGAGAAAAGTAATCCTAGCTAAGAGGCAATTCTAATCAGCCACAGAGAGAGAGAATTCAACACAGCCCCAGCTGCAGAGCAGTGTGCTGTGGGGACAGGAGGAAAACTGCACAGCAGCAGAGCTGGATGCTGCAGCCAGTCAGGGCTTCACAGGGCACGAACCAGGTATTTATGAAATACCACAAAGCACAGGTTTCTTTACTTCTGAGAGGTTGCAACATAGAAAGATACCAAAAAGAATTAATTACATGGGATTTTTTGCTCAGTAATGTCAAGTCACAGCTCAGGAAGATTAAATCTGCAACCAGAAGTCACCTCCATTGACGTAATGCCACTAATAACAGTAGCATTTATGGAGGGCTAAATCACACTTCCCTTGCTTAAGGCCTTTCTCTCTGACCTTTGAAGGCTTGATCTCAAGACGTGATGTAAATCATCTGGAGAGTTTTCTTCACCTCTACCGAGTGAAGGATATTCCTACTCAGTGAAAGCACAGTTAGTCTTGCAAATATAAGAAAGAAATACAACAGAGGTATTTATCTTTCAGGGCACCTGAGTTCTCTGCTTCCCAAAGTCACTCTGTGCAATGGCAGAGCTCCTTCCATCAGCTGAGGAGGATCCTCTAGCACTGCACAGAGACAGACTCAATTCCAGATGGTTTGAATTTTCTGCTCACTTATTAAAACCAACATTAAACCCCCTAAAGTAACAATCCAGCTATTTTCACCAAAACTGAAGTTTCTCAGGCTAGCAACTTGCCCATTAGTAAAAGCAAAACATTTATGGAGATCAGTGCCTGGGCAGGAGGGCACAGCACTGTGTGTACCCTGAAATCCCACTCACTCAGGGACTCAAAGGTGCCCTCAGGAGAAGGAAACAAGCACCTTCCACAGTTAAATTGGTGTTCAAGCCAATGGGCATTTTGCAGGTACTTTCCAAGTGTTCCAACAGTCTGCAGAAACAGCCAGAGCTAAATTCCCACATATTTTAGGGAAATGCCTTGTCCTGTGAACTAATCAGGATGTTCAGACTGTGGTCACTTCAACACTGGGTTTATTTTAGAACACAACACAATATTAAATCATCACACTATTGTTTGTGTCAAACACCCTCTGCCTTAATTAATAGATGTGAGCTTGGTTTGCTGTGAGATCTCAATAGAAATTGCACAACACTTCTCAGCCAAGTGCCTTTCCTTGCATGATGTGAAAATCACTTGTGTTATAAAGAGTGACAAAAAAGCCCCAAACAAAAAACCCCAGGCTGTGTGTTTGAAAAGAAGCTGTGGAAAATACATCAATATTTGCAATTACAGTGGCAGCTGCTGCTATGTGAGCAGTTAGGGATGAAGGCTGCTTTTCCATGGATCCCATACTCCTTCTCCCCACTACAGTGACACTCCCAGCTCTTCCTTCCTCTGCTCCTCACTCCTGTGTATTTCCCATCCCTCCATGCACCCTGCAATGGCCACACAGCAACCTTCCCTGCTGGTCACACACAGCAACCTTCCCTGCTGGCCACACACAGCAATCCTCCCTGCTGGCCACATTCCCTAAACAGCAGCTGAGCAGAAGGCACAGGAATCCCCTCACTGCAGGATGAGGGCAGCATGGTGTGGGTTAGCAGAATGGCTAATCCTCCCAGTTTGGATCTGCCCTCCCTGATCTCCCCTAACTTCCAGGAATTGGATGTTACTGAGAGCTCATGACATTGATCAGATTTGGTTCAAGCTGACCGAGGGCTTCAAAGGCATTAGAGCACAGAAACACAGGCTGATGGCAGAGGGTGTAATCACATGAGACTATTGCTTGAGAAAAAGAGGCTTTAAAAAATCATCAAAGGACAAAAGTCACCCTGGAACTGCAGGGAAGGCTGAGAGAGCTGAGCTAAGGAGGAATAAAATGGAGTAGCTTCCCAAGTGACTGAAAGATTTCAAATTCCTTGCTCTTCATTTCAAATTATTTCAGTAAACTGATAACTATCACATCAACCCACCAACAACCTGAGGATTTAAACAAGCTTTTTGCCACCAGCACATATAAACCCCAGTGTATTCCAAACAGATGGTTTATTTAAAGATCACATTATATGTACTACAATCAATATCCAGATTATGCCAGGCCTGCTGAAAGGAAAAAGATATCATTTTAGGCATGTAAAACCCCTCCAGTTTGGACAGAGGCTGGGCAAGAGTAATCAGCTTCTTAAAAATATAATGAAAAAGCTGAAGTGTGTGTAATTACCAGTGAGAGGCATTGTAGCAAAGCAGATAAAGTTAATTATACAGCACAGGAGCGTTTTCAGTTGATGTGGTAGTAATCACAGTCAACAGAGAAGTGCCCAACAGAAGGATCCATATACAATAGCAGAAACCATGGGGTGAAAGTGTGCTGCACAAATTACCTAAAAAACAAAGGCAGACACTGACACATAGCTGGAGCCACCAAATTAATGCAGATTTGTGGATTTCTACACATAATAGGATACCTTAAACAGCAGCACACCTTACCCTGTGCATGGTACCCCCCTAAAGCTGTCACATCAGTCTGGAGGAGGTATCAATATTTGTGCTCCATGAGGGCCAGATCCAGCACCAGCCTGTGATAATATTGACACCATTTGTCATGGGAAATACCAGGTGCTGTTGCTTTGTGTATGAAACAAATACATCAGTGGGTTGGTCTAGAGTATCTGTTTTCTGAAACGAAATTGATACTTAGGAGACAAGACCCAACAAACAGACCTCACTTTGATTTCAGGCTGCCATCTCCCATGGACCCTCCTTTCTGCATTTAACAGGCAAGCTGGAACACAGGATCTGAAACAAAAGGTTCAAACATAAAACATTTGTGTGTGTTTATATTTACACATCTCCATCAATGTCATTCCAGTGTCTCCTGGTTTGATGCTGGGACAGACACTGAGCAGGATTTCACCTCCCTGTGCCAGCAGTGCTCTCTCCCACTCCCCATTCCAGCCATTTCCCCCAGGAGCTGTCACTTGCTGTGTGTCTTTATGGCACCAAATCCACTGGGTTCTCACCTGCTCAGGAAGAGCCCCTCCCCTGAGATTTCCTGAGGCAATGGTGTTAAATATATCCAGCCCCAGGCAGCAGTGTGCCACCACCCTTCCCTGCACCCTGGGCTGCCAGAGGTGTGGAGCAAAGGAAGAGGCTCCTCCACTGCCCCTACCTGTCAGTTTGATTTCTCATGGCCATTACACATTAATAGCTTTTCAGATCTCTAAGTAACGATGCAGGAGCCTTCTCTTCCCAGGGTAATAAACTCCCCAACATGTCTGTTTGTTGGAACACCCTGACTCTAATGCTGCAAAAGACTTAATTTGGACACTATGTAAAATGCTGTCCTTCAACAAGGATTTACTGATTTGAAAACGTGCAAGGGAAGAAAAGACACCAATTGCTGTTAAACAAATAGCTGGCTGATCAGATGCAATTGGTAACACGGAAAGGATGACAAAAGAATATCAGAGAGGTTCAAGAGATGCAGAAATCCCACTCCAAGGCATTTTTCTAGCTGTTGTTATGCTGGTGCCAGGGCTTGTTTAACACCAGCCAGCCTGTGGAGCTGCACTAGCAGAGAGCTCGACCCTTTGCTTTTCACTCCCCGCTGACACAGACCACAGCTTCTGAGAGCCAGACTGCCTGAGACAGCAGCCATACCTATGCCAACAATAATTACCTAGGAAAACAGGCAGCTTCTAGGAGCTTATTCAGAAGAAATCAATGCCTTACACTTGTATGCTTACACCGTGCCACTGTGAGTATTGCTGTCAACACTTCCACTACTGAAGGGTGAAGAATGAAGCCAGATGTGATTCAAGTGCCATCTATTCCCAAGTTCAGTTAAACCAGCCCTGCAAATGAAACAAATGCACTGGCCTTGAAGATGCCTGAGGATGACAGCAAGGAATGAAAGCGTAATTGGTATTGCTGAGGTGAGCCTGCAGCTCACAGCGTGGTGGCTGCACACAAAGAGCTTTTTGTTACAGCATGGACAGGTCCAACAGCTCCCAGGGCCCTTCGTGCCTTCTGCAATGGGAATTAAAGGCACTCAGCAGCACTTGGGTCCAATCCTGGCTCCTGCTGCACATCCTGATCTGCTGGCAGAGGATGCTCACAGTGCCAGGTCCCTGTCTCTGAAGCCTGGGAGAGCCAAACAGGGCTGCAGGACCTCCTTGGAGAGGAAAGGAGAGCACTCTGTGACCTGCTGCTGGAAAGTGCCATATACCCTGAGTGATGGGAGCTTTTCCCTTTATGGGCTGGGAGAGAGGAGCCCTTGCACTCAGCAGGACTGGACAAGCAGAGGGATCAGTGACAGACAATTCCCTGGCTCCCTTGATGACACTGGCAAACAAAATACTCAGCTCCTGACATTGCCATAAGGGGTATGTTATACATCCCTGCCAGCAGCAAAGTGGTGCCTGGCTGGACACAGGGGCTGCCCAGGCAGTGGCTGGGGAGGGAACACAGCAGGTTTGGGGTGGTCTTTGGCCCTGCAGAAGGCTGGCAGTCCCCAAAGATTTCAGCCAACATTCAGCAATAGCATGGCTTCACTCGGCACCCTGAGGGGGGAAAACAGCCCAGCAAAGCGCTCAGAAGGCAGAGACACCGTGCAGCTCCTGCTCTGAAACACTGGCACCTTGTGGCAGCTCAGCCCCACACGGACACGCTGTGTCTGACTGTCCTGCTGGACACCGGGGTGGCCTGGGCACGGCTCCAAGAGCCAGGACACAAGCAGGAGCAACATCACACAGATGTATAAAAAGGCAGCCCGCTCTGGGTAGCATTCAGTAACTAACAGCTGGGGAAGGAGGAGACCTGGAAATCTGCAGTTGCACTTCCAGCCCTGTTTGTGGCCTCCTACTGCTACCAAAATGATAACCAGGAGGGTGGCATTGCTTGGCATGCCCATGATCACTGTCTGGGGCACTGACCACACAAGATGTCCCCAAGCCAGGACACTGCAAGGAGTAAACAAAGCTCTTGATGTGTGTGAGCATCACCAGGGCAGTGTGGGTCTGGACCCCACCTGCAGCACATCCACACTGTCACTCTTCAAGAAAGAGATACCAGGGCCATCACAGGGCTCCTCACTGTCCTGATGCATCTTGTAAGGAAGGAAACGATCATGTGAGAGCCCTTTTTGAAAAAAAAAATTATTTGTATCTTTTTGAATGTTGTAAGACCACATTAAATTATGGCCACCACAAGGCCTTATTTCATAATTTAAATATTTGAGATATAAGTATTCTCCCTGAGGTTTTCTTTCACATTTAGTAGTGAATGTCACATGTGTGTACCCAGCTCGTTTTCTCCCTGTTACTGCTGAAATACACGTAAATATGAGAATATAGGCAAATATTTACAGGCAATAAATGCTGTGTGGGGTAATTAACTAGTGTTTCATATGGTTACAAACCAAAACACGACATTTCAGTAATAACTAAACCCAGGAAAATGAAAACTCAGTTCCCTTACTCTTCTCACACCTAGCAGCTTATTTTTTAGCTAATTAAAAAGTGGCAAATCCAGAAATGGGAGAACGAAGACATTTTTCTCCCACAGTACATAATGAATCTGTGGCTTTTTCTGCCACAATAAGCTAAGGATTCCAAATCCAGCGAGGCTGACAGGGTGTGGGTGTTTCTGTGGACAGTGAGAATGGCCAGAGCTATAATGGTTACGAATGATGTGAATTTTGGAAGAGGGCAGACCTCCAGCTGTGGCTGCAAACCAATCTTTATTAGGGATTAGAAAAAGAGCTATGGTGACAGCCAGGTTATCTGCTTACAAGGGAGCTGCACATACTTTCCACCTTCCACCCGTAGCTGGAGGGACTGTCTGCAATAACTCTGTGCTGGAACTGGTTCAATTTTTTCCATCTTCAATTTTTGTGAGCTAATCCCAGCTCAGCCACTCACACAAGCCACATTCACCCGTGTGTGCAATGCCTGAGCACTTGGAACATCAGCCTTACTTAGCAGAAAAAACCCCAACCATACTTTTCTTCCCTAACAAGGCATGCAAAGAATAAACAGCATTCCTTAGCTCCAGAGCACGCTGCCTAAGGAATAGAGCTGGGGACAAGATGTAGAAAAAAAAAACAACCAACCATGCAAGATGTCTAAAAGTGCCTGTCATAAATAAAACTAATTAACAGGCCTCTGAGCAAATGCAAAGGCCAAGAGGCAAAGAACATAAACACTGCTGCAAGAGATCAGCGTGCTGTTCCCTGCAAAGCATCACAGCCACCGCTCCTTGCGCAATCGATACAAAAGTGATTGTGGCTCCAAAAGAGAAACACAAGACAAAGGAAAAACTGACTGCTCCTAAAGAAACAAAGGGACTGCCCAACTTAATACACAGTTTTTCCTTTGTTTATTCTAAAATGCTATAACTACAAGCCAATAAATGAAAGGGGGGGAGAAAGTCGGAATCAATATAAAAAATACTAGCACTTATCAAAAACACAGCAGGCAGTTGTTTCTTCCAGCCATCTCCTCAATAATTCATGCCCAATATACAGAAGCCAAGCTTGGGAATACACAATGCCAAAACAGTCAAGGGAACTGTTTCTCCCATGACCCATATGCAAAGCACAACTCCAAAATAGAGGCACCAGACAAAAGCATTGTACTTAAACCCCAGTTCCAGCAAATAACACCAAAATGTGTCTGGAGGAGCTCAGCTGTACAACAAGCATGGTCCAGGAGGTTGGGTGGGATCCTGCATCCCACAGGATAGCCTTGGACACCCAAAAACACCCTTTGCAGGAGCCAAGCACCCTGTGCCTGCCCAACCACCCAGCTGTGTTCCACTCCAAAAGCACCAACTCTGGTTTTGTCTCATTGCTAACTTCCAAGGGAATACAGTGGGTGATATAGATAGAGTTGTAAGGATGAAAAAAGGGTTTGGCTTCAGGTATCAACTGGGGATGAACCTCAAGGGCTCCACACACAGGGCCATGGAGGCACAGGCAATGTGCACCTGTAACATGTGGCACAATTTGTGGGCAGCCCTGGTGAGGAGGGAGAGCAGGGCAGGGCCAGAGCCAGTGGGGACACGTGGGGACCACCCAGCCCTTCTGCCACCACCTCCACTAAATGTTCCCAAGGGAGGGAACATGCTCCAGCACTGGCAGTGTTTGCTGTGTGAGGTCTGGAAAGACAAAATCAAAGATATTTAATAAACAGATGGAGAAACATCAAGAAAAGCAAAATGAGAAGTAGACGAACACAGGCCAGAGTCAGATACAACTTCCACGCCATCCTGGAAGAAGCTGAAACCAGGGCTGTTTAGAGCCCCCATTATTTGCCTTCTATTTGTTCTGAGCCACAAGCTCTGGTGTAACACATTTGAGCTCCTTTCTGAAACTACAAAGGCTACAAACCCACTTTTTCCTGTGACCTCTTTGGGGTCTGTGTCCTTCCCCTGTGCTCAAACACCCTCAGGCCCTTCCTAGGCCTGTTCAGCCTTGAGGAGAGACAACTGAGAGGGTTCCTCATCAACGTCTGCCAGTGTCTGCAGGGAGGGTGCCAAGAAGATGAGCCAGGCTCTGCTCAGTGCTGCCAAGCAAGAGGACAAATGACTATGGGCACAAAGTGATGCATGGGAGGTTCCACCTGAAAATGAGGAAAAACTTTCCTGTGCAGTAACTGCACACAGGAACAGATTGTCCAGAGGGGCTGCGGAGTCTCCCTCACTGGAAACATTCCAGAATTACCTGAACACAGCCCTGCACCGTGTGCTCTGGGACCACAGAATGGTTTTGGTTGGAAGGGCATTTTGAAGATCACCCAGTTCCAATCCTTGCCATGGGAAGGAACACCTTCCACTAGACCAGGAGCCCCTTCCAGCCTGGCTTTGAACACTTCCAGGGATGAGGTCGCCACTTTCTCTGGGCAACCTGTGGCTGTGACTGCGATTTAGCGGCTGTTTCTGTGTTTGTTTGTGTCCCCATGTCCCTTTCTGTGTTTGTTTGTGTCCCCATGTCGCTCTCTGCGTTTGTTTGTGTCCCCATGTCGCCGCGTCCGTAAGAGGCCCGTCCCGCCGCTCTCCGCCAGGGGCCGCCCCTCTCCTCCGGCCGCCGGGGTCCTCCGGGCCGCCAGGGGGCGCCTCGCGGCGGAAGCACGGGGCCGCTTCCGCCTGTCGCGGCTGAGTCACTGGGCCGCGCCGCCTCCCGCTGCCCAGCGCTGCCCGTCCTGCCGAGCCCCGGCCCCGCGGCCCCGTCCCGCCGCCGCCATGCCGCTGGAGAACCTGGAGGAGGAGGGGCTGCCCAAGAACCCCGACCTCCGCATCGCGCAGCTCCGCTTCCTGCTCAGCCTGCGGCCCCGCGCGCCCGACCCCGCCGCGCGCGACGAGCTGATGGCGGCGGTGCGGCTGCACAGTGAGTGGGGCCCGGGGGAGGCTCTGTGTGTGTGTGTGTGGGTGGGTCTGTCTGTCTGCCCGCCGGCCCGGCTCCCACCGTGTGTCCGTGTGACCGCCCGTGCCCGTCGGTCCGGTTGTGTACACGTTCCCCCTCAGTTCGGCATCGCTGTGACTCCCCCGGGGCAGCCCGAGGGCCCCGTCCCCAGCTCCGAGCGCTCTTCCATCTTCTGGGACTGCCAGAGCTGGAGCTGAGCTCCGCGGGTTGCTGTGCTCACAGCGGGATAAAGAGAGTCACAGAACGTCCTGAGCTGCAGGGGACCCACAAGGATCATCAAAGTCCAGCTCCTGGTCCTGCACAGGATGCTCCGCTCTGTCTGAGGGCATTGTCCAAGGGCTCCATGAGCTCTGCCCTGGGGGGCCTGTTCAGTGCCCGACCACCCTCTGGGGCAAGAACCTTCTCCTGATATCCAACTGAAACCTCCCCTGACACAGCTCCATGCTGTTTACTCAGCTCCTGTCAGGGGTTTCCAGAGAACAGAGATCAGCACCTGACCCTCCACTTGGTCTCATGAGGAAGTTTTAGACAACTTTGAGATCTCCCCTCAGTCTCCTCTTCTCTAGGCTGAACACCAAATTCCCTCAGCTTCTCCTTATTCATCCCCTCTATCATCTTCATGTCCCTCCTTTGGATGCCTTTTAACAGCTTCACGTCCTTCTGGTACTGTGGCGCCCAAAACTGCCCCCAGAACTCAAGGTGAGGCCACCCCAGTGCAAGGTAGGGAAAGTGCAAATGGAAATAGTGTAAAGAGCAGTGATGATCTTTTCAGTGATCAGTGAAAGGAAGCATGAGGGCCAAGGCCTGCAGAAGCAGGGGCTGTGTCTGGGTTCAGCAGGTACCTGGTCACAGAAGGGACATCTCTGGTGTTGACAGTCCTCTTGTCCTTTTAGGAAGAAACACACTCTCGTTGCAGCAGTGAACAGCAGAACCCTTCCTGCCTCTCTTTCAGACATGGCTCCATACTATGAAGCCCTGTGCAAGTCTCTGGAGTGGCAGATGGACACGGATCTGCTGAACAAAATGAAGAAAGCCAATGAGGAGGAGCTGAAACGTCTTGACAACGAATTAGAGGATGCAGAAAAGATCCTGGGGGAGAGCGAAATCCGAGATGCAATGATGGCCAAGGCTGAGTACCTGTGCAGGATTGGGGACAAGGTTGGTGACAGCAGAGGCTTTATAGACTCCTAGAAAACACTGCATGGGAACCCTGCTAGCTGGGCAGGTCCCAGTGAGCACTGGGGGACTTGCAGAGCATTTTCTCTATGGCACAGGTCACACGTGACTGGCAGATAGGGGAGAGTCTTACTGAAATATAAATTATCTAGAAACAAAACAGTCCTTGAAAGAAAACTTTTTTCTTGACAATGAGAAAAGTTTGCAGACACCATTATTTACTTTCCTTACACCTTTAGACTTTTCCAAGCTGATTTTGCAGCTGAATTTTAAGTTACAGAGTAGATTTTCATAGTCTTTTGCTTTAAAAGATACGTGAGGAACAGCTTTTCTAACTTGATTTAAACTTGGATACATTAAGATTATTCAGAATGCATTAGTCAAAGTCACAGCTTCCAATAGGAGACAACACATATTCTTACAACAGGTATTTTGTGAATGTTCTGGGTGCCTTTAACATTCTTACAGTAGCAAATTGTGTTTTGCCAGGAGGGAGCTCTGACTGCATTCCGCAAGACTTACGACAAAACCGTGGCCCTGGGACATCGCCTGGATATCGTGTTCTATCTGCTCAGGATTGGCTTGTTTTACATGGACAATGACCTCATCACTAGGAACATTGAAAAGGCAAAAAGGTACTGCTGGGGTTGTCTGAGTCCACTAAAGCATTTTGGAAACAAGCTGTAAAAAAAGGAATGGAAGAGAAATACTTTTCTGTCCAGAAATGACTGGGACTGGTTTGAGAGAAAATCAGAATGGTGGGTGGGTGTTACTTTGTTTTAGAGCACTTCCTGCTCCTGGATTTTTTAATGGGGCCAAGGGAAAGGTTAAGATTTTGTGGTATCTGTTTTCTAGCAGCTGGCTCAATTTGTTTTTGCAGCCCAGCTCCCACTCCCTCTTGGGGTGTGGCTGCTCCCAGTGGCACTCAGCTGGCTTTGTAAAGAGGGAGCTTTTCCTCTCAAAGCAAGAGTGGCATGGTGTATTTTGGTTCCCCTGGTTGCTTCACTGGTTTCTGTGCTCCCAATGTTTTGAACCTCAGCAGTTCCTGTAGAAAGCTGTGGTTGCATTCTCTCTGCTGCTGCCGTGAGACACCAAGGCAGAGGAGGTTCCCACTTCCCCACTATCCCTTGTTCCTTGGGCAGGGATAGTTTGTGTTGCCTTCTCAGCAGTTTTGTCTCATCCCTGCCCTTCTTACAGCCACACCAGCTTTGTGCAATCCTTAAAAAGAGGCAACCTGAATCTTTTTTTCTGTGCTGCAGCTTTGATTTTAGCAGCAAAGGCAGTGGAAATCTGTTGCCACAGTCCAGGATGGCAGTAATATTTACCTATACATCCACAGAGACTGTTGTCACAGCTGAAGAGGCTGTAAACTTTTCCTTTCAGCTGAAACTTGCACTGTGGAAAAGCCTGTGGCCTCTCCTGTCCCAAGGAAGCCACTTTCCTACACCAACAGGTGTACAAAGCCTGGGCTGTTTCAGCAAGCTCTAACATAAACCAAGTTATCACCTCTCTAATCTCATGGTATCAGTTGATTTGTACCTGTTTCATATAACTTATTACATGACACGTTTACATGAGTAAATATTCTTTGTTCTATTTTAAGTCTAATAGAAGAAGGAGGAGACTGGGACAGAAGAAACCGTCTCAAGGTGTACCAGGGCCTTTACTGTGTAGCCATCCGGGACTTCAAACAAGCAGCAGAGCTGTTCCTTGATACAGTTTCCACGTTTACCTCCTATGAACTGATGGATTACAAAACCTTTGTAACATACACTGTCTATGTCAGCATGATTGCCCTGGACAGGCCTGACCTGAGGGAGAAGGTAAGGGGAGCACATGGAAGCGCTGCTGCAAGCTGACAGAGCCTTAACCTGTTCATCTGGAGGCTGATGGGGATGGTGGTTAAAGATGTGTGTTTGTTTCAGGTGATTAAAGGAGCAGAGATCCTGGAAGCCTTGCACAGTTTGCCAGCTGTACGGCAGTACCTGTTCTCTCTCTATGAATGTCGTTATGCAGCCTTTTTCCAGTCCCTAGGTAAGGCTGGGTTCTGTCCCTCAGCACTGTTTCAGATCATACACAACTTTTGTGGAGTAGCTACAGTCTAAATACAGTCTAAAACTAGAGCTATGTGCAGAAAAAACAAAATATAAAGATTTTTTTGACAGTGACCTAAAATTTTCTGCTTTGATTTTTCAAACAAAGACAGAAAAATTTCTCATCCAATGAGCCTTGTGAAAAGTCACATCTCATTATGTGAAAAAGCACTTTGAAAATGGCTATGAAACAGCATCTTACCTGAAGAGCCAGATCAGGAAAGATTTGGAAACTTTCTGTGTAAAAGGGTGACACCAAAGAAAAGCTCTTCAGAAACCCTCATTCTTGCCTGTTCTCAGACTGCTTGTTTTTCTTCTGTGAGAGAATACAAAAAAATGAGATATTTAGAAAAATCAAGGAAGAGCCCTTGATTTTGTGCAAGACTAGGCCTGATGAGACTGAGTTAAAGGGCAGCATCTTCCTTTTGCCAGCCTCATCCCAATGAGAACCAATGCTGAGAAGGAAAAAAAAGTCACTTCAGTGCCTGGAAATCCTTGTAACTAATTTTAAGAGCTAGTAGCAGAAAATTAATGTTGTGTCCTTATACAGGTGTGGGTAACAATGTTTCTTGAAGGAGTTACATACCAAGTCTGCTTGTTACCAAGTCTGCAGGCAGCCGGTCCAGCTCTTGCCTTCAGCGAGGTGGTCCCTTTCCCTCCTGAAAGAAGGATGCTGTGCATTTTTGCAGGCTCCCATTAGCTCTGCCACAATATTGTTTGCATGTTCTTACACTCCTGGTTGCAGAACTGATACAGATTACATGAATTTACTTCTCTTAGTGCAGAATCCCTTTCATATCCTGAGGAGTGCAAGAATACAACATAGTTACGGTCACACTTAATAACTGGTGCCGTGTCTTTTATTTACATAACTGATATATGACATTTCTTAGAAGCTACTGACTTTTATTTATTTTGCTTCTTTCTTTTCCTTCTCAGCTATTGTAGAGCAGGAGATGAAGAAAGACTGGCTGTTTGCACCCCACTACCGATACTACGTGCGGGAAATGCGGATCCACGCCTACAGCCAGCTCCTCGAGTCCTACCGCTCCCTGACGCTAGGGTACATGGCAGAGGCCTTTGGAGTCAGTGTAGAATTCATAGATCAGTAAGTTCTTGGCCTTTTCCAGTTCATAGACATCTCCCTTTATACCTTTTAAATATTTATGGTGATCTCATTGAGAGGAAAAATCTTTGTTCGCTTGTATTCTAAATATGCCAAGATACGTTTCTATGGAAGAGTGTGAGAAGCTGGTATTTGATTAATCACTTGTTCTTTATATTGCTGTATCTATTGACCTCCACATGCTGTGGAACTTTAGATTTTAGACAGCTTCATTGACAGTTATGCAAAAACTGAGCTGTTCCAGCTTTGGGGATCTGCACATTTTTTGTACTCTGCCAGTCTCCCCCTCTCATTTTGCTTGGTTTCTGTTATGTGGACAGGATCTGATGTTTTTCACTTAAATCAACATACTCTGCAGTCCCATTTTGAAATTATTTTCTAGAATAAAACCAACAGATTTAGATCATGATAAGAACTAAGTGGTGAGTGAAGTAAGAAACTGACTTTTACTCTGTGTACATGAAGCACATTATTTTCAAATGTCTTCACAAGAGTTGTTCTTGTTTCAGAGAGGTTTCAGATTTTCTAACATAGAAAACTTACAGAAATATTAAAGTGCTTGAATTATTCAGAAATTAGTAAGTGTTTCAAGAGAAACCAAATACCATTTAACTCAAAAGTAATTTTTTTTAAGTCATACTGTGCTTATGCTTCCTGTAATTTATAATGAGTTGTAACTTACCTTACTGTTGAGCATAGGAATATTTTCTTCTACCATCAGTGCTGTAGACCACCAGTTGATTAAACAAAACAATAATAATAAAATTTTAAAAAGCATTAAAAAAATTAAATATTATTGAGATACTTTTCTAATTAATTGACTGGCATGAAGATATTTACCTCAGGATAAATTCCAAATAGCCACTGTGCATTACTGCTGCCTTTGGATTTGAAGAGTAGTTGATACAAAGCTCACTAACTCAAGTACAACATTTTGGCCTGAGGAGAAGAACTAAGAGGTTTTGTGTTCAGGTCACTAAAAGGATTATTTTTGGGTGCAGTGTGCAAGCCTTAATAAGATGAGGATGCATAAGATACCTGATGAAGATCCATAGGCTGTTGCTTCAGAAATACAGTGTGGTATAAACAGCAGTTTCAGTGCTCTTATGTCTACAAGTCCCTGGTGAAACAGAATTTAACTAACTTTTTTTTCTTTATTTAGGGAGCTTTCAAGATTTATTGCAGCTGGGCGATTGCACTGCAAAATAGACAAAGTAAATGAGATTGTAGAAACAAACAGGTATGTAACAATTCCTGGAGGTTGTTTTTAACAGACCAGTTGCATTCTATATATTTTGATGACATTTACTACAGAAATGTTTAATGCTTTAGTATAAATCATATTCTCAGTTCTAACCCCCTGTTTTTTTCCCCCACGATTCCTAGGCCTGATAGCAAGAATTGGCAGTACCAAGAAACCATCAAGAAAGGAGATCTGCTGCTAAACAGAATTCAGAAACTTTCCCGAGTAATTAATATGTAATTTTTTTAATGCAAGGGAATGCAAAATTTAGATGTTTAAAACATTTTGGAAGTAACCTATAAATATATTGCATAACTTGGTATACTGTAGGGAAAAAAATAACTAGCAAGAAAGGTAGTGTTTTTACTTTCCACTTCATTATGTACACACTGTTCTGTTCTGGTGTATGGAACCCAGTTCATTTATTAAATGTATGATACCGTTGGTGATCTCTTGTAATAGACTTTGTTCCTCTCCTTGCCTGTATATCCAGTGTTCATGTTGAACAGCAAAGCAGGCTCACAGCCTGTGAACACAGAGAGCTCATGGCCACTTCATGCTTGCTGTTTTAAGACTTTCATATTGGAATCAGGGTTGAAAACAATCAGTTCCATAATAGTAAAGTGGCTAGAAATTGTAGTGAAGAGTGCACCCTGTCCATACAGGAGGGAGTCTTGCAATGAAGGGATTACAGCTTAAGGGAGAAGGAATAAGGATGCAAGTGATTGGGGTGAAGCAATGATACAGCCACAGAAACTGCAGGACTAAAACTTTAGGAATAACTAGAACAGAAGTAGCCTCTCTCTTTAAACTACTTTTTTGCAAACTGTTGAAAAGGAAGCCAGCATGTGAGCAAAGCATAACATTTGTAATTATTGCCTGAGTTAGATCTGCAGATGTCAGTGATGGTGGGAGCTGTGGAAGGGCCTGCTGCAGTCTGGCAGAGCTGATCAGGTTCTGCAGGGGTTACAGTTCCTTTCCTCCCAGCTGCTGGGGAATGAATGTGTCACTAGGCTGCTGCCATGCTGATGACACATGGTTCCTGCCTCCAGCAGCAGCTGCTTACCCTGCTGGCCTGCCTTGAGGGGTTTTCTCCCTCCTCCCAAAGAAGTCCTGTGAGTTCAGTGAGCTTTTGATGCCACTGCATTTGGAACATTTACAGCCTGTGTGCATTGCAGCTTCAGGGCTGGAAGGAACCCCAGCAGGTAGGTGTACCCAAAGAGCAATCCTAGCATTTGGAAGCTACTGTGCCACAGACAGGAATTGCCACAGCTTGGAATTTCCCCTGCCCACCCCTCCCACTGCCAGCTCATAGAGGGTCTCCTGTCCTGGAATTGCTGCTGCCTGCCTGAGGTTGGACCCCTTGGTGCTGAGGGGGCATTTCTATTCTCTGATAAACTTTGCTGAAACATAAAATACAACCTCATGATTTTGGGGTTTTTTAGTACTTACTGTTGGTTGTTTCCCCCTCCAAGAAGCAGCTATTTAGCCAGAGTTTAAAGATTTACATTTCAGATGGTACTAATTAGAAAAAAATTCTGATCTTTCTTCAGAGTTATAAACAAGAACTCTAGTTTACCATGTGTTCAGCTCTGAGTCTCTGTTTCCTGTGTTCACACAGATAGAATTTCCTGTGAAGTTTTAATTGATAAAACCCAATATTCAGACTTTTCGGACCTGCAATCACCTCTCTTGTTTTTCTCCATCTGTTCCATGCCAGATAAGTAGAGCCACCTAGGAAGGCTTTAATCAGTCTGACTTTTGGGAATATCTCCACCTTCCATAGGTGCAGGTGTGAAGCCTGTTAGAAAACCATACTGTCTTCATGCCTTCACTGACTTGAGGAATTTCTATTTGGTGCATAAATAAATTTACCTTTCCAGCATATTTGTACATGAAGTGGCCTTAATTAACTGCATCAAAGTTTCCATTCAGCATATGTATTGCCATGTATTTCTTTAATTGTAAAGGGAATAGAAACCTACTCAAGAAAAATCAGGCTAGCAGAGGCTTCATGCATTCTGGAGAAATCTTGCTGCTCTCAGTGTAGGTAAGAGCAGCAGAAAAAAAATGGAAATCCCTACTCTGTGGAAAATAAAAGCATTGCTAAAGAGTTTTAGTGCTCTAAGATACTTGCAGAGCTATCAATCATTTTATCTTAACTGTGGCCATCATCCTGTGGGAGCCAAGCACTTCAGAATCTGATGTTCTCTGCTCAGGTGGGTAAAAAATAATGTTCCTAACAGAAGTACACAATCCTACTACAGCAAAGACCCCCCTTTAAAGATCCCAACTTGCCTGCACATTTCCTGGTGCCAGCCTACATCCTGTAAAAGAGGATCCAGGGAGAGCCTGGAGATCTTCTGGACAGAGATTTTTGTGCCATGGCCTGGTAGGAAAGAGTCACAGCAATTTTAGCTGAACCTTTTAAGGCTCTGTGCAGAAGTTCAGGTGTAAGCCATGCCAAATAGTGGTGGGATTAAATCCTGGGAAAGGTGAAAGGCAGCACCTCCTGAAGCCCACAGCTGGAGGCACACAGTTTAGCCAGCATGGCTGTTCACATTGTTCTCCTGGAACAAAAAGAACAGTAATCTGATATACACCTTTTCCAAAGAGGGAATGCTGAGGGGTCCAGGGTGGTCAGACCTTGAGCTGATCAAGGGCATAATTTTGTCTATTCTGTTGTTTTAAAACGCCTTCTTCCATCTCTATGTCAAATCAGAAGCATTAGAATTTCTACTTCCTGAAGTAATTTCAAGTTGATTTTTACTGTCCCGTGATCGTGTTAGTTTTATATTCTGTTTATCTGATCTCTTCATTTCCCTTTATTTAACTCTGATTGTGAGCAGCACTCCAGACACATGGAGGCCTTCATGCCTTGCTTTTGACACCTTTCCATGGATTTATAGTCCACATGCCAAAGTTGTACATTCTCTCTTGTAATTTAAGCTTGGGCAGTTCCTTGAGCTAATGCCATTCTCCAATTTCGCTTTGCAAGGCTGACTTGACCCTCTCTACAAGGTAGCCAGAACCAGACAGAGATTTCAAGCCACAGCTTGAACTTCTCTCTGCAATTCATTCCCTGCATTAATGGTGGGAGAGCAGGTGGGAAGGGCAGGAGATGGGCTGGTTTAGGATTTGTTAATAAAGCTCTGATAAAAAGCAGTGGGAATGTCATTTCTGTGCAGTTTCTGGCTCACCTGCCAACACCTCTGGTGCTTCTCTCGCTGAACACCGGGCTCCAGAGCTCAAGGTCCAGCCTTGCAGGCCAGGGACAGGGCACTGGCTTTAGGAAAAGCCACCTGTCATGGACAGGAAAGGACTCAGGTGAAGGGACCTAAACTGCAAAATGGAGGACAAAAATCTCTCAGCATTGTCAGAGACCACCAAACACAAGCAGCAACACCATCACTGCTGATGCTGAAAAAAACTCTTTTGCATCAATTTGGGCACAAATATCAACACCAGCTATTTCTCATAGGCTTGGACAAAGCTATTTAACTGCATTTCTCAGGCTGTTTTTCCTCCTTGGCAATAAAGTTTCAATCCACATTAGTTTGAACAAGTTCCTTAAAGGTTTTTGAAGTTTGTTGGGTCAGCAAAACCCCAAGCATATGCCACTTTTCCATGACAAAGCTCCCATGCTGCTTGTTAGGAACGAATCCAGCAGCTAACACAGCTCTGAGCCAATGCACTGAAAAAAGCATCCAGTCAAAATAAAAAGTCCCACGGTGGATCCTACAAGCCACATGCGTTTGATTATTTGTTGCAGCAGAACGTGATAATAATGCACCAACGGGAATTTGCATTTAAAAAAGCCAGGGCAAGCCCTGCTCCGGGTTGTTTTGGTAGCCGGTGTAAACAAGGCGCCCACGGAGCGGCGCTCTGGCCTTCGCAGAGCCTGAGGGCAGCCGGCCAACCCCGCACCCCGATCCCCATCCCGAGCTGCGAGCACAGCCAGGGACGGGCCGCAGCCTTTGAGCCCAGCGCTGCTCCGCCAGGGAGAGCCGAACAACGTCGGGCTCCAGGACACAGCTCCCCAGCTTTGATACTAAATGCAAAGGGCACTGACAAGATGTACAGATACACAAACCCTACACACAGGGAACCTCTGACCTTGGGGTTTCACTGCATTGCATGCATTGGCAGTTTCCTACATCACCAAGTTACTGTCCCCAATATAAACTGGAGTATTTTCCTATGAGGCAGTCACTGATGGAGGGAAGCTTTTCCACCCGGTTCAGGGACATCTGTGCTTACTGGGTTCCACTTCAGCACCTGGTCAGAACCATTTTTCATCACTAACTCCTTTAGTGAGTGGAGTCACCAGGAGACAGCAGCCAAGGAGCAGCTCTGCCCTGTCCCAGGGTCAGGGCTCCCTGCACTGCACTGCACCAAATGCAGCAAAGAAGCGGAGAGGGAGAACACTCCAATTCCACAGAGCTCCGAGAGCTCAGGGTTACACAGGGTGAATGCACCTTTTTTCCCTTCCTTAACCTTGCCAGTTTTAGAGGACACTGAACCCTGTATGAAATGCAGTAAAATGCAGAGTTATTCCTTCAGTGTTGGAGCAGTCAGAGTCACGAACCTGCCTGAACACGATGCCAAGCTCAGAGCTCTGCACTCCCACGCGCTCCGGGCTGTGGTCACTGGTACAGCTCTGCAGAACCAGCTGCAGCCCCAGCAGCTCGTGCAGGATGGCACAGGTGGTAAAAATTGATACTGGGAAGGAAAAGGATTTGCAAGAAGGCAAGACAAAAAAAGAAATTGAAATACTTAGTTGCACAAAGTAAACACAGAACTACTAGAGGTGCTTATTATAAAAAGACAAAGCAGAACTTGCCTGTACCCTGTTGGTACCTTGCAGCATTTATTCTAAATATTAAGAAAAGCTTGTTTTAAGAGGGGGGAAAAAACAAAACCAAAACAAAATAGAGACAGAATAAAGGAAGCTTTGCCACAGATGTCACTCTGAAGTCCTGTCCCAGTAACAAGAGCTTTACTGGTTTTACAAACTGCTCCGAAATCGCCCACGACACACGAGTCCCGAGTCACGTGCAGAGAAAAGCTCTGCAGGAGTGTTTAACCTGCTGAATCCACACACTGGAACTTCAAACTGTGAAAACACAGAAAACACTTTTTTAGGAGGAAAAAAATCCAGGAAACACGACGACTCAACCACATCTGGGGCTGTAAAGGCTGCTGCTCATTATTCTGATTAGAAAATAATATGAAGTGTGAACCTTAAATAACAGAAGGTCCTTTGCACAGAAGGAAAATGCTGCAGAGGTGACACAGGCACTGCTCAAAGCCAGGTACCAGCCCCCTGTAGGATGGGAAGCTCTGAACCTACTGGGCTGACTCACGATGCTGAGGGACAGTGAGAGAATTTGACCTCATCCAATTCTCTGAAATTAGTTCACATAGGCACCAATACAGATAAATGTTTTCCTTTAATAGCGAAGGATTTTATAATGAAGCAGAAACATATAATATATTCCATGCAACCAACCTCATTTATTGAAAAGTCCTAATTTTATTGCCTTGTTTAGTAACATGTTTGTTCAACAAACTAATCTTTTTCATGAAGCAAAGCACAACTTTTTCTTATAAATAGTATAAATTATTTTATTTACAGAAACTTGTTACAAAACAAATAGACTATATATTTATTTTTCTTTTAAATATCCAAAGTAATTTTTCTATCCCATGACATTTGTTCATGTACTATACAGCAGCCAACACAGAGTTCAGCTGATCAGATGCTCTTGATTATGTATACAAATTATCAAACTATTCACACATTTTACACAGGAGATTGCTTTTAGAACCAGGCTCAACACCGAGCAAGATGCTTCCAAGGCCTACATTCACATTGACATTATGTAGTGCTCATTTCAAAATTATCTTTAAAACATAAAATATCTCGCACAAAAGGTAAAAATGATTATTTTCTGCTGAACAGTGAAACATTTAAGAATCTTTCTAAGCCCAACTCCCTCCTCCAGGACAGAATGAGTAAAAGACGAGAGATTCCTTGGCAAGAGAACTCTTACAGGAAGACAACTGCCTTAGAAATGTCATTTGGAAATCACATCTTTATTTTTTCATGGTTTAAGAGGTACTTACTAGGGGTTTTTTCTTTGTTTTGGAATACCAACAATTTGGAACATTTTCTAAATTATTTGACTAATGAATATTGCTCCCCCCCTTCCCAAAGTGAGACAGTTAAATAAACTGCTGGTTAAAACCATATTTCAAACCCTTGGCATTATACTAAATATGAGTTATCAATGGGATTGTTCCAACAGAAGGTATTCAAATTAAAAGATTTTACAAAAGCTACCAGTATAATTTGCTTTCTTTTGTCAACCCATCTCATAAATTTCAGATATATAGATATATGCATATGTGTGTATACACAGACACACACACACATATATATTATATATAGGTGGAAAAAGCAAGCTCCAAAATTTCAACTGAACATTCAAGTCTTTTAAGGAGAAGCTGTCTAAACAGTCCAAGCTTAAAACTAGTTATATCAGGCACTTTCAGTTTTTCCGTTAGTTTGAAACCACATGAGACCCACACGGATGCGCACGCACACACACGCACACGAACACTAAAAAAAGAGAAGCAGAGTGTCACTTAGCTATGGATCTGCTGGGAGTCAGGCAACTGAGAAGCAATCAATGCCACACCAACCACGAGGGCTCCGGGCTCGGCATCCTCGGCGCGGATCCACCCACTCCCAGGACAGGGAAAAGGGACACAGCTTTCACAAAACGGAGGCATCCCTTACATTGCAAAGTAGGCATGTTAACTATTGGCTTGGCAGTGAACCACTTCAAATTATAAAAAGGTATTTGCTTTTTTTTTTTTAATTAATTAATAAATAAATACTAGATGATCTCAATTGTACCAAAACTGGATATAAGAAAAAAAGACCTGTGCAAAAATACATATTTAAATATGTACAATCAATTAACAAAATATGTCTTCTGAAATAGGGATACTTCAATATTTATAATAGAACAAGAAATTCCAAAATAAAGATACAAAAGTATGTTTTTTTTTCTTGTATAATTCTTTGTTCATCATTGCAGCAATTTTTTAGGTTAAGAAAACTGCAGGAGTCATAACGAGAAGTTGGAAAGACTATAAAAACTGTATCTCTTAAATTAATACCAAAATCTGTCTAGAAACAACCCAGCCACTGCAAATTCAATTTTGCAAGGAAAATTAATTTTAAGCTTCCTTAATTATTTACAGTAAGAACTATGTGACAATAAAAGCTTCAGGAACAATGTTCTGCTTACAACCAAGATCTAAAACATAATATTTAGAGCAGGTCTAGGGCAGGCAGAATTTATGCTCGGACTCTTTGCTCCAGTGGCTCAAGCCCACATGGTGCAGGTGGCTGCACCCACTGGCTCTGGAGGAGCAGCCATCAGGAATTCATTTTGTACACATCTGCATGCTACTGAAGAAGCACAAATTTGCCATTTTGCTTTCAGATCAACAGAACCTTAAAAACCAGAGGACAGTTCAATCACAAACTCGCCAGCGCCCAATCTCGTCAAATTTCTGTTTCCTTTACCTTTGTTTCTACCAAGAGTCAAATTGCACTTGTGACTGATGCTATCCTGAAGTGGAAGCTCTGCCCCAGGGACTTTCATCAGAACATGGATTTCTCTTCAAACGTGCAGGATTTAATACACCTGGATTTCTTTTTGAAGCATTTCACTTTGGTTCCTTTTACATGAAACCAATTGCAGTTCTAACAATCCTTTCAACAGGGCATCCTATTAAATACGAATCCTTTTGTTCCTGAAAAGTTGTCTACTGGTTTTTTTTTTAAAGTTTGCATAATAAGAGTCTCTAGTACATTGCTTTCTCAGTGTGATCTTTTGTATCAATTCAAAGCTAAAGTGTCTGCATAGAGGCTTCTTGTTGTTTTGCTGTATAACAATGATTTCATAGGAAGTTCAGGAGAAACTGAAAGCATTGTTAGGTAAACAACTAAGCAACTGCTACTCAGAGTGGCTTTGGATTCCCTGATGTACTTACTACTTGCCACCACAACGGGGAGAAGGCTGGGCTACGTGAACAGCTGGACAGGCTCAGATTGTCTCTTCTCAGCAATAGCTGATGCCCCTTTAAGGCAGAAAATAAAAATCTTCTTCGTTAGGATTTCATCTTCCTTTGCTTTGCCCCCTTAATAAAAGTTTAGTCAGTTTTGAGCCTTTACCTGACGTTTAAAAACTTAACAAAAACATCCAGATGAGTCAAACCATAATACAATGAGCCCTTTGGCGGAATGAATTTTTGAGGTGTTTTGAAGCAAGACAAAATACTTCATAAAAATTGGCTGGGTTATATAAAACTGTAAAGCCTCCCATGCTCATAAAGCCTGGGTGGGCCTGGGATGACTGTGATGCACAAACCAGTGCTTCACAGTGAACTCTGCTGTCAAATTGGCATTTATTCCAGAATTTTGACTAAAAACCCTAAACTTACTGAGTGGTAGAAGACACCACACATCAACAATTTTGTTACACAAACAAGGCAGAAAGAAACTGACCTTTATGGTTGTTAAAAAATATTTAAATATTTTAAAAACTCATTTTTAAAAGGGCTAATTTTATCTGCTGGAAGAGGAAGACAAATCCAGTCTAATTTCATCAATAGTTTTTCTTTTAAAAAAAACAAAGGCCTGTGGTATACAGTATAGGTCAATAAATAGGTTCTTTGGGCATAGAGTTTTAGAGGTTATTTGCCTTTGTCTGTTTGATATTTTTTGGAATTTTTAAAGAACAAAATTAACTTTTCTTCCACAATAAAATCTCATTCAAAAGAATAGAAAATAGGTTTTGTATCACACAAATACGGCATTTTTATACTTGTTTTCTGAGCAGTGGCCTCAAACAAGTTTTTCTGGTTTTGTTGGGTTTGTTTTGTTTTAAACTCCTGATAGCTTCTTATCCCAAATTACCTGCAAAAGGCTGGGCAAAACAGACTATTTTTTGAATTGTGCTATTTTTAAAATTCCATTAAAGGAACATTGCTATAAAAACACTAAAGCCATATTCCCTTCTTGAGGGCTTCTTTCCATTGTGCCTCACACATTTTTCCCCTTGTCACGGGGTCCTCTCCATTGAGGGTGTCTGTCTGGTTAGCTATCACCTACAAAAGACACCATCAGTATAAAAATAAGTCCACAGTAATGTTTATTTCCCCCCAGAAAACATTCGTTTGCCCAGCCAAACTATGTCAAATAGTGGCAAGATGATGTACTCCTGTAAGGAAAATCTCACAGATTTGTAGCAAACAGTCCAGACCACTGTTAACACTGATAAGAGCAATTATGTGGCTGAACTTCATCCAGTGTCCATTTCTAGTATATTCACTGCTACAGACATGGCTTCAGGGAAATTCCTTGTTTAAGTGACAGTCCAGTAGATTTCCACACCTGAGGACCATGGGAAGTTGGGAAAACTCAAGGCATCTTGGAGTCCAGAAATCCAGATGGAGGTTTTGCTTGTAGTGAAAACTGTCCAGTTTGTTTCTCACCTTGGTGCCTTCAGCTATCAGGGACGGGCCTTTGGCTTGGGGGCAAGAAAAGAGAGAAACATCAGTGCAGGCACTGAAAAGAAACTTATTTTGTGGCTAACAAGAGCAAATTTGGGGGAAAATCTCAGGCACAAAGCAACCTTGATAACCTGAGGCTGGTCTCTCTGACACTTGAAAATTCTTAGCTAAACCTCTTCGAATTTGTAATGGTTTTAAGCATGCTTTCCTTCTTAGTTCACTCAAATCATATTTCTTTTTTACTTATATTGCATAGTTTAAATAGTAATTATTAGGTAAGTCCAAAAATAAATTCAGCCATCTGAAGGCTTTTTTTCTTAAGAAAACACACAAAAAGGTGAAAATCTTCCTCTGTGGCTGAAACTGAAAATTAAGAAACCACTCTCAAAAAGTTCTTACCGACCTCCTGGCTCTCCAGCTACAGTGATTTCAGTTTTTAGCAGCAGAGAAAACAAAGTTTCTTGGATTTTTGATCCTGAATGCACTTTTCCAGTGAGATTTGTTTAAAAAAAAAATCAAAACCCCAAACTAATTTTTAAAATGGGATCTTACATACTCATGAGATCTGCTTCCTTTATAGCATATCTACTTGCCTTACCAACTAAAAAGGTTTATTATCTGATTTATTACATTTAATCTCATTATTACTAAGAAGTTAGTCAATGACATCTTGGGATAATAGGCTTATTTTATCACAGTATCACAGTTCTGTTATCAGCATCATTATTATGTTCCACTTTGTAGAATGTTTATTCCTGACACAGAAACAAGGACTCAGGCTGAGACACACAGCTCAGTTCCATGGCAGGCTGGCAAGATTCTTTTTTAAAATTATGGTTTAAAAATAAGAGGAATTAATTTTATCTGAAAGCAATTCAAAGGCAACAGCATCCAAGGAATTTGAAATATCCCATATAAGGTTTCTTTCCTAAAGTATAGCTTTTTTATTTAGAACATTTATAAATGTCTTGAATAAATGTACCATAAAAACACTCAAAATGAGTACTGGACAAAAAGAAGAACTACCTTTTACTTGAGCAGGATCTGAAACTGGCTATCTATTTAATATTAAAGAGAAGACATGAATTATAAGCATGTGAGGAGGCATTCCATGCTGGCTTAGTTTGAGACAAGATTTCCTACCTGATGAAACAGAGAATTGTTCATCAGTCCTTGCGTCCCTGGGATTGCACCAGTGTGTTTTGCATGAACATTGTTCACCGATGTCAATTTGGCAACTTTGTTTGATTTGCTGCTGCTGTTGATGCTGCTTGAACCAGGTGAGCACTTTCTTTTCTTTCCTATTAATTTGTCAAGGGAAGTATGTGAATGTGAAAAACTGCTGTGTGAATTTACAGTCAGCTCACTAGACTGATGAACAAAGGGCCCTAAGGAGAGCGTGGAGTCGCTGCTGTTCATCATCACACTCATTCTCTTGATGGACTCTGCAGGGCTCCCGGTCGGAGGACCCCTCCCTGATTGGTCATGTTTGAGGCTAACAGAGTTAGCTTTGCTAGTCATACAGTTGAGGCCAACGCTGTGGGACGAAGCTGTCACTGAGGGATGATAGGAGGTCCCAGAGTTAACCACACAGTTTTTTCTAAAGGACTCTGTGGAATGAGAAGGTGCGAGCAGTGCGGAGCTGTTTTTACGCTTCTTTCCTGAGCCGCCGCTGCTACTGACGCTGCCGGTGCTGTTACAAGTGCCGCTGCCAGCAGGAGATTCCTTAGGTTTAAAAGATTTGCTGGATTTCATTTTCTGAGGTTTGCTGGCCATAGGTGAAGGAACAGAGGAAAGCACTGTAGGTGTTGAAGGGGAAGAAGACACTTGTCTTGATTGCATACTGCAGACGGGATCCACGGCACCCAGAGCAGCGGGGTTGGCGCTGAGCGTCGTCCCGTGGGATGGCACCGATTTGCTGCTCAGGGACACGCAGGAAGGAGACACCAACGCTGGCGATGACATAACCGTGGTGGGCAAGAGGAACCCTGCTGCACTGACCCCGTGCTGAGAGGCAGGCAGCAGGTTTGTCCGATGTGGGGCACGGACTGATGCTGTGGTGCTGGATGCTGGAGGAATTTTCCTGCAGGTGAATAGAAAAAGAAAGATCAAACCTCACATAGTCACCATTCTTCATCCATATAAACCAATAATGCTACCTTAAAATGATTGTATCTTGGGGTTGATTAATGCCTCTGATTATATTAAACTGATAGTTAATTGTTGCAAGAAATATAAAGCACAAACCATCAACCTTCAGTCTGAACACAAGATTACTTTCTTTAACTAGAATCACAAGGTTCCATGTACTTCTACAAACACCAAGAAGAATAAGAACTTTCATTTCTACTCACTTCCACATCTGTGAATTCAGATGCTTCTCCAACATGAAGTCAAGTGCACATCGAATATGGTTCCACCGCTTGTCAAACACGTAATAACCTCTTCCAATTTGCTGACTACCAAATGTGCAAAACTGAAAAGACACGATTTTTATTGGTGTTTTCTGCTTTCAGTGACAACTCTCTGAATGACAATTTGTTTATGATAAATATGCTTTTAGATGTTTAAGTAGAGGATCAAAAAATAAATTAGAGTTTTTATGTCTGTGGCCCAACAACTATTTAAAATTTTTGGCCTTGGTATATTGAGTATTTTCTTGTCTTCTGATACACGCATACTTAATAGAAGAAGTCAAATTTGACTTTAATCAAATCCTTTGATTAAACAGAGAAGGTTAGCAGTATGTCTGTTTATGTATAAACATTATACACACAGACACATATTTATGTAACATCTGCTTCTGAGGACCTACCAGCTATCAGCTAGAAGTCTGTTTCTGAAAAAAATATAATTTGACATCCAGGACAATAAATTTGCTTTTAGTTATACTAACTAACTTTTGTCAAAATTTAAATATTAAAATACCTTACTGCTATCTTTAACATGATGTTGGTAACTTGAGTAAAAAATGTAAGTGGGTGTGGACAGGGGAGTCCAATAAGAAAATTGCACCAAAAAGACACTGTTTACTTATTCCAAAACCACAGCCCTTTAGAGCAGTTAGCAATTTCATCTTTAGTATGCTGGCATTTTGTTTTCTTTTAGACAGGGGAAGTGAGCTATGAACACATTTTTTTAGCATGTTTATTTTGTAACTAGTTAAACCTTCACTGCCTACTAGGCCACAAAATAATTTTCTCAAAATATAGGGAGGGGAAAAAAAAGAAAAAAAAAAAGAAAAGAAAGTATCACACACCTCACAGAAAACCATGCCTAAAACCCCAAAGTAACTTGTTTACACAATTAGAGCCAGAGACAGACTGAGGTTAACTTTGCAAACGTACACCGGCTGGTTGAGGATGATGACCTGAATAATGACAATCCAGTTTTTCAACAGGCTCTTCTTTCTCATCACATTCTCCCTCATCACTGGATAACCGAGATGCTGGCTCAGCTGCAGGCAAGGGAGGGTGTGGGGACTCGTGGACAGAAGGAGACTCGCTGGGGGCATTTCCACTGTGCTGGGCTGGACAGCCTGGAGGCCTGGCAAGGCAAGCAGTAACCAGGTGTTATTGAACCCAGTCCAGTTAAAAATTCCACCCTTTAAGTGCTTATTATTACTGAAAGAAATCTAAATTAAGAGATCTCTGGTGTTGCCCACCTTGTAACCTGCCAAGGGCAAGCACAGAGTATGGTGGTACCCCTGGAAAAGCAGCATTGCCCAATTGTTGCTCAACCGCTTCCACTGATTGCAAGTCAGCTTTTACTACTCCAAACAGTAGTTTTACTACTCCCTCCTCACCAGGAGTTACCCTCAGCAGGTAACTGCTAATTGCAGACAGGCACCAGGCCTGCAGCAAACACACTGCCCCATCCAACAGATCCGTATCGCTCCCTCATCAAGCTCCCGGTGTTCATTTCATACCACTGCATCAGATTTTCCTTACCTTGGAAGACTGGGGGGGTGAGGTTTGGGTTTATTAGGTAATAAAGGCTTTGATTCTGTAAGAGTAACTCCATGAGAATTTTGGTGCAGCTCCTGGGAAGTTTTAGTAGGTGAGGGATGTGGTTCCCTGAGAGGGGGCATCTGCTGATGATGATCCGAATGTCGAAGAAGTTCCTTTTCCCTGGTTTTGCTTTTGTGCTCAGCTAACAACACATCAAATCGTTTTCTTCGACCCTGTACAGCCCTCCGCTGGGTTAAGGAATGTGTCTGCAGAACCAGGAATAAATCATTAATCCCAGGCTATGACATTTGTGGAAGTCAAACACTCAAAACATGTGTAGAGAGCTCCAAAACAGAGAAAATCATCACAGTCCTGGTTTAGTAAACAAATGGAAATATGACAAATTTTAAAATTGCTTGGTGGATGATTATATCCTTGTCTGATATAGAGCAACTAACCCAGCAATTTGGTAAAAGGCTTCTTTCAAACTTCTTTTTAAAAACCAAACTGCCAAATTTTTAATACGGTTAAGACTAGAACCAAAACCCTTTTTTTACATTGATATTTCAACTGCCAACTCCTGCAAAACCAAGAAGAGAAAATATTTACTTCCACTTAAAAAAAATATTCAACAAAATAATGTTTAAAATCAGACTTCTAATGGGAGACCTGAAAAATATTTAGAAAAGTACTGTGCTGCCTCCTATAAACTAATATATTCCTTGAAAACTAATGTAATCAAATAGATATTGAGGAATTCAAAATATCCAGCAGATTTCAGAGTCAGGGAGGACTCAAAGTTCTTTGAGTGTCCTGAACACTACAGACAGTAAGACATGTATGTGTATAGATGGCACCAATTCTAAGTAAGGTGAAGTAAATGGAAGCTATTTTTCTGAATTGTTTAAGTCATATACAATACCTTTTTAATATGGCACAAAGAGTTTGATTTGTTTTTTTTAGTAGGTAAAAATTTGTCACATAATTCAGACACAAATAGCAATTCCAAAAGTTATTTTATGAGTAGTGTATTCTAAAGAATTCCTGAGAAATGTTTTTACTCTTTCTTTTTCACTTTTGATTTGCCTATTTCTCTTGTAAAACCTTGCAGCTTTTCCCTCCTCTATTAACAAAACAATTTCCTCCCCTCTGTAATTCCAAAAGGGCAATGTGTTCAAGTTCAGTTCCTCTGGCTCATTAGTGCCAGCTTCATGTACCTTTGTTCTGTAGGTGGTTTATTTACCAGACCTTTCCCAAACTGAGGGTAGAGCTGCTTTGCAGGAAAGCACCAAAATATTTCACAAGTGCAGGAGATCTGGATTCTTGGTTCCTTGGGAGCAAGTGACAGCCCTGTGTCCCCGCAGGGTTTTGGAGCCAGAGGATACATTTTGTCAGACAAAGTTTTTATGACTGTTTAATTTAGAGTTTGACCTCTAGGTGTGCTCCGTGGCTCTTTCAGGAGCTGGCTGCAGCAGTACATCCAGCAGCATTAGCATTTACACAAATTCCTACCAAGAACCTGCTGCAGACTGCTGGGGGGAGAGGAAAGAGTGTGAGAAGGGAAGAGCTTGAATGATTTAAATACTGCATAAGGAATATTTTCAATGCTTATGAGGAATTTTAAAATTCATGATCTATAACTGGAAGGTTACTCCCAAAAAGAGGAACACGCTGCCCCTGCTATCTGCATGTGGAGAAACAGTTTGCTCCATGTCAACATCCATGTTTAAAGGATTAATACAAAAATACAAATCTCCAGGTTACTTTGAGAAATGCTTTCTGAATAAATAATTAACTGAACTTCAAAACCAATTTCTTTTTGGTTCTGAGCAACATGTTTTGAGAGGTACCACTTACAGTGGTAATTACCAACAGCAAAATATGCAGTTCTCTGTTTTTCATCATGTTCCTCAAGAATTTGAATAAAAACTTCAGATAATCTTATCCTGATTCAGATATCCTACCTTGCATGTTAAAGACCTAGTACAAGGTTTCCTGGTTTCCACATCAATGACACCACAGTATATATCAGGATCAAATTCTCTCTCTGTCAAAGACACAGTATTGAAAAGTTAGCAAAAGACATTTTCAAATACTAAGGTTTAGTTTCATCATAAAATTAAACATATTGGAAACTTTACAAATATGACACAGTACATATAAAAATGCACAATGAAAGTATACAAATAAATTTTTCTACACTCTCAGCAAGCTTATGGGGTGCTGAAATACAGATCTCAAGTCCACAAACACCTGTAAGTGTCCTCAAAGGAGGATTTGATGCTCCCTGTTAGGAATAGAGATCACCATTATGAATTGTGACAAACAAATGATGGATTTCTGTTGGCTTTGGTGTCGAGAACTTTTCAACCATTCTACTAACACTTAAAATAATTGTGTTAAAAAGTGTAAAGAGCAGACTGGGTTTGCATTTTTCAGTTTATCAGGTGCTGTTTTTTTCTGTTTTCTGTGTACATTTGGACCTTCCATATAGAAAGAAGGAAACTAAAATCTCTGGAGATAGTAAAAGAGTGTAATTTTAAAACTGTCAGGACTGACAGGCATTTGAGATCTGTACAGGTTTCTGAAAGGAAAAGTCAATTTCAAGGTGTTTGCATCCTTAAAGTGGCTGTCAAATTATAGATATAAATTATAATATTTAAAAACTCTTACAACACTTTACAGAATTACAGGAGTTTTAAGTTACTTCTGGAACTTATTTCCATACATATATTTCTACTAAAAGAAATATAGCTAATAATAATTTTTAAAAATTACCTGACAATCTTTTATGTAAAAATTTCCTATTATTCGTATTTTCTTCAGGTTTCTTTTCCAAAAATGGAGGCACAGAGAGAAGACCTTTACCATTCAGTATCTGTCCAGGGGAAGGCAAGGGTGGCTTTGGTATTGAGGGACAATTAAGGCCAGTCTTTATTGAGGAACTCACAGTAGTAGAACAAGTTGGACCAACAGCAGCTTTCAGTTGGGCACCATCTATCTTTGGATGAATCTTTTCCACTTTGACAGATGGAGTCATACTGTTATTTATGAAAAACAAAGAGAGAAAAATTGGAAAAAAAATAAGCTAAAATATGTTATTATTTAACAACACTCTGATCTATTCCCAATATAAATGCAAACCTTCCTCCTACTATCTTTCTAATTTTCACATTTCTTATGATATCCATAATCTCTCCTATCCTTTTTTCCCTGACACTTCAGAGTGTCCAGGGATTTCAGAAACCATTATTTGCATTCATGGACAGACAGCATCAATGCAAACTGTCCAAAGCAACTGCAATGGACCCATTATGTCCAGTGAGAAATGCACCATTCTGTAGCAGTAAATTTTACCAGCACTGCTGTCATCTCACATGTGCAGGTTGAAAACCACCTGAATCAGAGCTAAAACTCCCTTATGATCAAAGTATGCAGATTACATCAAAGAATTAGGAGCCTCTAGTAAAATGACCTTTATTCACGATGATTTAAGATGCAGCTTTGCAAGAGTTCTTCCTCAACAGAGATATGAGCATTAACTATAATCTTTGACTAGGCTGTGGGAAAAGATCTGGAGGAGTTTAAAATTATTTTCTAAACCAAAAATACTTTGAAACAAAAGGCAGCTTTCTTGACATAGCAGTGTCTATGCAAGTAATGACATTTAACTCTGTTTCAAAAGGCACACTCACATTTTGTCATGGGGAACTTTGCTGTGCTGTACCGAATGCATTAACCTGTTGTTTCCGCTGATCTGCAGCTTGTCTTTGGGTGATTTCAACAACTTGGAGTTTGATGATGATGCACTAGTACCTCCACTGGATGAACGACTGCTCCCACTTCCACTGCTACCTTTGTTTTTTGAAGGGAAAGATGAAATGAGGGAAAATACTGAAGAGGAGGGAGGAGTCAAAGGCGGCTTGCTGGAGGAGCTGTGTCTTCTTTCTGTAAGAGTGAAAAGGGGTTTTAAACTCCCATATAGAAAGAACTTGTAAATACTTCATGTCATTTACTCCATTAGCATTTTTCCTTTATTGTCCTGGGAGGTTCCCTGCCACACAGAGAGCATAGAGGATTCATGCCTCTCTGTAATCCATGAGGTTCCACTCAACGCTGGTCTCCAGAGGGTTATGGGAATCTCTTTGAGCTTTGGGAGCTGCACATCTCAGCCAGTGAAGTTTAGCTCTCCCTCCATCTCAAACAATCAGCTCTGGACCTCAGACACACAAAGCCAAGAGAGCCCTGTCCTCAGGCCAGGCAAGCTTAAATATCACATTCCCTTAAAGGATAAGAATTATCTGTAAGTATGTCTCCTAATCGTTAAAATTATATTGAATCCAATATTTTCACCTTTACTTCATGACAAACTTCTGGTATGATCTACCAGACCTCCAGTATGGAACACCTCTGAGAACATCAGCTCAAATATTGACCTACAATGGGCTTTTTGAGCATCCTTGGTTTTTGTTTGGTTGGGTTTTCCCCTCTTGCTTCTATTTAGCAGCAGCACCACCAAAACCAGCAATACTCTTCTGCAAAAACCTGAGTATGTGAATTAAGAGCGGTCAGGTTCCATCACTGGACGTGTTTTTTAATTAACACCAAATCATGAAAATTTCTATGTTTCTAGCACCATTTCAGGTAAAACAGTGTCTATTGTAAAGGTCATTCTTTAGAACCATGAACTCTCAGAACACCTGACAGCTCCCAGCTCTGCCCACACAGACCCACTGACCGCGTGCTCACTGACACACCTGTGATTCCTCGAGGATCTGTGTCATCAACACCTTCTTAAAAGATGCTTCTGGCAATCAAGTAAATGAAAACCACAGATCTAAGAGGTCTGTCAGGGGAGTGCAAAGGCAGTGGTAACACCTCTTTTGCAGCCAAGTATTGTTGGAGGTGCCCAAATCCATCACAGATGAATCTGAAGATCACCTTACAGATTTTGACTCGAGTGAACTGTGGAAGCAGCAGGCTACTCATGAAGCTACAAATAGAGCCAAGAGTGACAGCCAAGTCCAGGGCAACCTGTGCAGAAGCCTGTGACCCTCTGGGAAATGTAAATTAGTACATCTGTGTTCTATGACCTATTTGGAAGTAGCACTTGAAATGTGTTCATTAGCTTAGAAAAACAAAAATAATGAATGAATACAGAGCTTGGACTAAGAGAGAAACTGAACTAACCCCTGTGTGTTTCTCTGTTTAACTGCAACAATGGGTGCAAACTACCTAACAAATCTTCTGCAAAATTTTGCAAAATACTCATAATTTCTGGATTGGTAATTACCAAGAATGGAGACCTCAAGTGTGAAATGCCCAACAAAAATAACAAACAAATTCAGTAACTTATCATCCATCTCAAGGAACAACTGCTTTAAAATTGTAGTATTTAAAACAATTAGTTATCAAAATCATCCACTTAGTTTTCTAGAACAGCTGCCACTGAAGAGACTGTAAATGAGGTATTTTAGCATATTTATGCTCTAGTAAATGCCTGTGCTTCTAGTATGACGCAGTGCTTATTGCCAAATGGCTTTTTATAGCAATGGCAAGAATCCCTGAGCGGCTCTGTTCAGTTACTATTTGAGAGTTCAGTGATGTTACACCCTGTGACATAATGAGAAACATTACTCAATGCTCTTCCACATTCTGTATATTTAGAAAATTCAAAATCCAAGTGCTTATGACAGTTACAAATAATCTCAAATAAGCCAGTGGATGACTAATGCAATCCCTGGGAGGTTGCTATGATGACGTTGTCTTTCTGAAGGAAGTGAGAGTATTACTTTCTTGAAAAAAACCTAGCAGATGAAAAGAAGAAGGGACTAGAATAAAACTGACAACCTCCTTGCATTCCATCAGTTAGGAAGAAACTAGACAAAATAGTAATCCCAGCTATTTATCTGGATAATAGGAGTATTTCTCTACTGGCAATTGCAAACTGAGATGCTACTGCTATTTGTACAAATGTTCATTCAACAGGCTCAACCAAGTGAGTTTAATTGAAAGTGTTTTAAATTGCTGATAACAAAAAAAAAATAACCTAAGAGAACTAAGGCTGATCACACACAAGTTTACAGTCTACCTGTCAGAGAGAATTTCCATATACAGACACACACACCCTGAAAAAAATCCATCAAATTCACTTTTTTTAGAATTCTGGGACAGTTTCTGAAAGAGATATTGTAACACTGCAGGGCTGTGAAATCTGCACTTATCACTTCTGTGCATAACCACGACTTATGTTGTCTATCAACAAAGAAAGAAGAATTTTCAGCTCATTTTTCATAACCTGGCTAGACCTACTTTTTTTGTTGACATACACACAAATTGAGGTAAGGCTGCTACTACAATTTGCTTATATTTAATGTTTCAGTCTTTTTGTAACATTCATGGTTTTAAAGGAAATCTACTTAAGAACTGTTCTGCAAACCATGTGAAGAGCACTGAAGTCTCATCTTACTAGAGAAACCCAATATTATTTTTGAAACCAGACGTGTTAAGAATTGCATACTTGATCTCATGAATATAGTTACAGACAGATTGCCACAGTTTTTACTGGAAAAATGACTACACAAACTGTCACTGAATAATCAAGACCACCATGCTTTTTATGCTAAGCATATTACAATAATAAATTCTACTAATCTTCTGCCAATTTAACATAGTTCCCATTTGTCATTAATTCTGTCTCAGCCCGAAAACTATTAAAAATATAACTATCTCCAGGTGTTCAGTTTTCAAATTTTAAAGGCTGCCAATCACATCCCTTTCCTTCACATAACTCTTAAGAGGAAAACTATTTTTTAATGTCATGATTGCTCATATAGCAGATCAAAGTGATATTCCCATATCTGCGCCTGTGTATGATGATTCTAAACCCTAAAATTTAGGGGAAGGAGGGGTTTTATTGTTGTTGTTGCTTGAATTTTTATGTTGTTTTTTTTTTGTTTGTTTTGCTTTTGAAATATCAGAAGAAAGTAAGTTTTGGCTTTGGACAAAGAGCCTGAAAGTCTTCCTTGATGCCACAGTACTGGAAAGAATCTGATCTAAAATGACAGCTGTGTTCAACACTAAACTTTAACAGGCAAACTCCTCCTTAAACACCTTTGCATTTATACAACAGGTTTGTGACACTGTGGAGAAGGGATGGACAGAGTTAGAAAGCTGTGAACAGAGATGGCATCCCATGTCTCTGCTCCATGACAGATAACTGTTAATATCAAGTTGGAAAAACACAGCATTTCTGTGCTATAGCTGAGCAAGTATTATATATGCAACAGGCCAAAGAACACAGGACTTCCTGATAAAATAGATATTGATAATATAGATCTCTTCCAGAGCTTAAAAAAAGCTTTACCTGGCTCTTAGTCTGGCTGCCAATTTTCTACCAAAATCCTATTTTCCATTGTGTACTTCCTACTAAACATGTAGCAATCTCTGACAAAATGCAAAAAAGTAACCTGGAAGGGGCAGGAAAAAAAAAGATGGGGAAATAAAAAAAGAGAAAACTTCCCATTGTGTTTGGCTACTACTGCTTACTCTTCTATCAATGAGTAAACAGTTGGACTTACTGTGACTCATAACTTATTGCTATATTAAAAGACAATACCCTTTTATTTAAAAAAATATTTTTTCATAAAATGCCACTTTGCTGCATGCTTACAAAAAAAAAATTAATTTAAGAGCAATAATAATCTTAAAAATTTAAGACATTCCTCCCAGGTTTATGCTTATTTCCAAAAAGCTAGCAAGTATTTTGTGCTGTTCATTCTCTCTGGGCATCAATTAATAGCTTTGGGCAGCAAATACAAGATGTACAGATCAAGTTTCATAAACCCATTTTTTTTTAACTGACTCCTTACATAAGTACTGGGCAAAAAGTCAAAGTGCCCTGTGTCAGTGCTGGTGCAGCTGCAGTACAAATGAAGCACACCCAGGAGCACACACATGAGTTTGGTTCAGCTAGACATGCTGGAACTTCAGTGAACATTCAGAAAAAGAGTAACACAGGTTAAGAGTATTGTGTAAAGTGTTAGAGTACTCCTTAAACTATAGAATTAAATGTGTATGTTGAAACAAAGCATAAAAAAACCTTTATGCTTAAGTAATTGTTATTTCATGTCTGTATCACTAAATGCAAGCACAATAATCATGAAATTGAAACTTGTCCTTTTCTATATCATACTGAGCTACTGTGTGTCTTGTCATCTGAGAAATTTAGACAGGCATATCAAAATAAACATCTTCTACCTGAGGATAAAAAACTTATTTTCTGTCAGCAAGAGTATTTCATCCCTAGAATAATGGAGAGCTAGCTGACTTGGAGAGCTAATTGCCTTTCTCCAGGAAGCTCAGATCCATGACATGACAGCAGAGCGCAGACACTGCTAGGGAAGGGCACCTCAACATAGCTCCAGATTTTACTCAGTAAGCAACTAAAATCTCCTTTGCAGCTCTAGGCCACCAGCACTCTGATCTCACCATGACAAAGATAAAAGAAAAGTTAGGTTCATGAGGATTTTGCAGGAGAAACTGGGAACTAAAACAATCACAGGCATAGCAGGCAAATACTCCTCCTCTGCTGCCACCCTGGCAGTGTGCAGCTGCTTGGTCTGTGCAGGAGCTTGATCTGCTGCTCACTCACTTATTGCTGCTTCATTATCCTGCTCTAATCACGGGACCTAGATACCAAGGATTCTGCCTTAATCTTCCACTGATGTCCCTTTAATCATGCCATCAATTCTGTGCACACTCTAGGTCAGGATGAGGCCACTCCAACTGTGTGGTGTTTGATCTTACACATTCAGCTGAACAGAGAGCAGCTGAACAAAGCCATCTTCACTTCAGCAAGAGTTTACAAACCAGAATATTGATGGAGCCCAAGCAACCAGTATGACAGCCCAACAAGGCCTGATGGGCACCAGTATTATCTGTCATGTCCTGAGAAGCTTTGTCTCACTGTTTCACAAAAAACCATTGGTTTGCATCTGGCAGCTGGTATTATTAGTTTATCACTGTTAGCAAAACCACAAGAAGAAACCAACTGACAGTCACATATTCTTGTAGCACTAAGAAACAGCCATTTATAATATCTTTTAAACAGATAATGGTCAAGCAATACTGAGGCAACCTTATGTCTTGCACTTCCTCACTTGAGAAATACTCAGCACAGTAAGTTTATCATTTTCCTAGACATTTATTTTGGAGAACTAAAATCTACTCACAAGTGATCACTGTGCAAAATATGTTCAATAAAGGTGTGTTGAATTATGCATAAGCAGGGTCAGTTTTGTTGCTGCCACTGACGAAAAGAGAGGGAGAAATGGAAAGTGATCATCCTCACTAGTAAGACACTGAATGCCAACTTCAGTACTTTGAAATATTTCAAAGAGGAGATAATAGTGTAACTATAATTTAGGATAAATTATTATTTTGATGGTATAGCTACAGCATAGCTGGGATGGGTTTTAATTCGCTAGTAACACACACTACCTTGGCAGGAACGCCATCTCCTCTGTGATATCTGCCGCAATATGGCCCCAAACCCAGCACACCTCCCCTTACCGCCAAGATTGCCACCACAGGCAAGAGTGAGGAGCACATTGCAAACACAGTTATTAGGAATATAACAATAAATTAATGTATTTAAATAAATAACCTTCAAATATCTCCCTTTCCCAACTGCTGCCCTTCCACAACCATTTTTTTCATTTTTCCTTATTTGTTACTAATCCTTTCAAAACCCCCTTGTATTCAGCACAGAAGTAGTTCTGTAATCAATTTCCACAGGATTTAAAATTCCTCTGTATAAAATACATGTGTTTTCCCCTGAAGCATCAAGCACAGTGCCATCCCAAGCCTGCAGACAGACTGGGCTTTTCTGTGTTGTGTAGTGGCAAACTGGAATTAAGGACACTCCCATCAGGCTTGAGCTACTCAGAGCCCCCTCAGACCAGTAAAACTCTGGAGAACAGAGTGGGAAAACTGATAGAAGCAGGACACAAAATTATTCATGGAGCAGAACCACAAGCAAAAATGGAGCCAGGGAGACCAACAGTTGGAACATGTCCCCTCATCACTCAGAGAAGGAGGTTCACCCCATCCTCCTCGTTCAGGCAAACCCAAATGCAAGGGCTTTAACATCCAAGCCCAAACTTCTGGTACAGTTCCCCAATAAACTTGCCAAGAGGTGTGGTCAGTAACTGTCCTGTAAACCTGTTAGGCACTGAAATATAAATATGGCAAAGTTATTATGGAAGGACAGTAGAGTGTCTCAAATGGTAATGGGGCCATGGAGAGATTATAACATCCACACTATGAACACTAATCTCTGTAGCCTGTTGATGACACAACAATACCTGTCTGAATAAAAGGCAGGTGTTGAGTCAGTAATTCTTCCACTATTAAAAAAAATAATTCTTATTTGAAATAAACTTCAGAAAAGCCACAGTGATGACAAACAAGAGCATCAAACAGACAGAGGTAAGCAGTACAGATCAGCAGTGCCTCAAGATGCACTGAGGGTCAGCTTTGACACTCTGGGTCAGCTTTCTCAAAAATACAAGACAACAGTTTTCCAGCTGCTTATGTTTACCCTGAATGACAACAGAGAAAAGCTTCAGTTTTTCAAAAAAGGTATAAAGCAAATTCAAAATAAATGCCTCACGCCAACACCATTGCAAAGTTTAATAAAAACTTTGGTAAAAAGATTAATAAAGAATGGTGTGTTAAAAGATGCAAATAAAAAAGGGAAGAACCACCACCTAATTTCTGCTTTTCTGACACTCAGCCCACTCCCTAGCCAGAAATTAGATTTATATCCCTAACTCCATGTTCTTCCTCTTCAGCATCAATAATGTTCCTGAAAAGACCATATCACATATTATAATATTGTCATGACTTCAGATGAGCTCACCTATCCAAATGCCTGCCTGGCTTTCATCTTTCTAATGCTTCTATTCACACCAGATTGGGAATTAAATGTTTTCCCCTGTAGCTATTTCTTTACACCTAGCAAATTTTAAATGTTGTATGTTGACTGTCAGACTCAGTTCTGCTATAAAAGAAAAGGTGCTGACAATGAAAACTTGCTTAAAAGCTGTTAGTGAACCAAAATACAAAGGGGGCTACAGCTAACTCAAAGTTCTGAAGATGGGTATAAAAGAAAGGCCTTGAAATGGAAAGCTCTCCACACAAAAGAGATCAACAAGAGGGAATTGACTTTGTTTTGAGCCTGGAAATGGGAGGAAATATCACAGGGTGTACACGAAAATAGTGATGTCAGCTAAGGAAACCACATACTTTGAGATTTTGTCACTAAGAAACTAGAGGATAAAAAGACACTGAGCACAAATATTTTTCTTATGTACTGCATGACTAACTAGTGACATCCACTGCCATGATACGAGAGCTTTGTAAGATTAAAAACTAAAATATAAACACGTAGATTTGAACTATTTGAACTGGCCAACCTCAAAGCCCCTCACTGCTGATGGAAGTGAGGAGGGAGCTCCCGGGGCTCTCACTGATGTCACACCTGTGTCTCACCTGTCACACAGATGTGACAACCCACGTGCTTCCCCTTGGCAAACAGGGCACTCCACACTGAGGGGCAGTGCCCACCTGCAGGAAAAACTCAAGAAATGAGAACAGCACGGGATTCTGCCTGCACTGCTAGCACCCCTCTTTCTGTTCTGAGGTTTTAAGTACAAAATGTTTAACTCTTTCACAATGGAAAAGAATGATGGGAAGCAAATCAGTGGTATTGCAATATTTTTCAAACTTCCAAAATTTGAAATCCCTTGAGATGTAAACACACAATTTGCAACATCAGTGGATAGCAAATAACTTGGTTTCTTATTTTAAGTCAAATCCTTACATTACTTTACCCCAATTAAATGCATACACACAGGAACATTAGTATTTAGTATCTGCAGTTTAGGATTTAGTATTAATTTCTAAGTTTTACCCCATTTTTAGGCATTCGTAAGTTTCAAAGGATAAAAAAAGATCATTGCTGCTTATTTCATTATCACTGATCAATCACAATTGGCATAAAACAACTGTTTTCATGTTTAAAAACACTGATCACGTTAAACTTCACATTAATTAAAAATTTACTGCAGCAAAATCCTAGGGAAATCACTAATACGTTCAAATGAGGGCACAGACCTACTGTGCCTGCACAATAGTGTCTTTCAAATTAAATATTACCAGCCTTTTCACACTTCCTTTTGAAAGAATGGAGCAATGCTGTAATTAGGATATGCTAACTAAAATGTTTGTGCAGTTTAACCTTTTAAATGAAAAACACGACTGCACTTGACACATGCAGGCTGTGCCTGCGTTTCCCATTTCCTCCGGAGCCCAGACCCTCCTGCCCAGAGCCAGCCATCCGCAGAGTGTAACACCAGCGTGTTTGCCCTCTGATTTACAAACTACACGGGTGAGCACGCCCAGGAAAACAAGCTAAAATGAACACACTCTTACTAGTTTCTTTAATTAACATTTTGATTAACAGCTGCAAATTTATCTAAGGGGCTGACGGGACTGCAATCGGCTGTCTAATGTTTGATTGCTATTTTTTTTCTCTTGCCAGTCTCCCCATCTGAGCTGTGGCTTTTGGGGATTTTCAGGTTTCAGCAGGGAATGAACTCAAAGCAGCAGCGTCTGGCGCTGTGTGGCACTGCCCCTGCCCGGCCTGCAGCCCTGAGGATCGCAGCTCCGGGGTTTGTTGTCCCTGTCCGTGGCCAGCTCGCTGCCCGCCCGCTTCTGGAGCCGTGCCAGACGGCTCCGGTGACATTTCAGAAGGGCTCACGGGGCCGCTTGCAGTGTTTAATCCCTCGCTGTGGGATTTTCCACGCCGTGCACAGAGCTCGCCGAGGCCCGCGGCTCTGCAGGCAGCGCCGCCGGACACATCCGGGCTGGCCATGGGCTGGCCATGGGAGCTCCGGGCCGGCCTCGGGCACCCCGCGGCCACCAGTGCCCCCAGAACTCTGCCCAGCCCCGGCTTCACCTGCAAACCTGCTGCCGGCCACTCTGGGGGTGGCATTGGCACCGGTCAGACACAGCCAGCCCCAGGCTCTGTGGATGCTCCTGTGATTTCCACCGAGAGCTGCCAGGCCTTGCCAGAATTTCCAGGACAATTTCTCCAGAAACGTGCCGGTCACCAGCCACCCCACCGCGGGTGACACAGCCCAGTTTGGGGACACACAGAGCTGCAGCTCCCTGGGGTACCCCTGCTCCAAGGGACACAGTCCCTGCACCCTGGCAGAGACTCCTGCTGTGCTTTTCCAGCAGCAAAAATTCACTCCATTATTTACTGGCCTGAACTTCCAGATGGGTCTCCACATCCTAAGTCTCCACGCTTTGAGGTCCGACTGTCAAGGTCTGATTTCCACCCAAAGCCAGCACAGGGACAGTAAAATCTAATTTTTACCAAATGATTAATTTCTGGATCATTTCCTAAGTAATCACTTATAAAAATTACAGCATATCTGCTGACAAAAGGAATAGGAAAAACTAGTTTGTGGCTTTTGCTCTTATTTTAAGTAACCATAATCAAAGCTGAAATTTTTGGTCTTCCCTCACTTATCAAATTACACACAAATTCATTTTTAAAACCAAGCAAATTACTTTTTCACTAAAATAAGAAGTTTGCCAAGAAGAGAGGCAGCTGGCTTGTACAAACACCTTTGTGTATTAGCATCAGTGTGTTATAATACTACTTTTCATCATTAAGAAGGTTTAAACAGAAGAAGGGAGTACCATTTCAGCAGACTGGGCTTTGTTAGGGTTGTTTTTTGGCTTTTTTTAATTTAAAGAAACTTGCAGAAACCTGGAGGTTGCTGCTCCTATTACCAAGCTTAGAAATGAATACTAAATCCTAAATCACAGATACTAAATACTACCATTCCCATGTTTATGCACTCAGAGTACTAGACAACAACCAGCTCCTCTGTGGCTACCAATTTCGAGAAGCTGACAGCTCATGTCACCTACCCATTAATTGTTAATGACAGCTGAGAAATACAAAGACATTTCCTTGGATTATGGTGTTTTTAAAACACTACTCCTTCCACCACTAAAATTAGTACCAGAGGCATGTGTGTTTTTAGAGAATTTGTTTCTACCATACACCCCTCTACTTCACACCCATAATTAAAACTGGGTAAATCTCCAACAGATTTTAGTGGTTCACAAAATTCTTGACTTCAAAATACTGTGTGGGGAACCAGCACTGATGAATTTGTTAGAAACTAGAATTCTTAGTCTTTGATTTGGCTCATTCTTATTTTAGGGACAAGAGGGCAAGTAAGTTCTATTTTGTTGCTTGTTCCACAAATAAACTGACCAACATCAGGCAATGTAATTCCCACATGGAACAATGCAGAAAGCTGTCTTCCTTCTGGGTAAGAGTGAGGACAAAGAGCCCAACTGCTAAGAAACCCCAGCAGCTGGGCATCAAGGCAGGAGCTGGAATGGAAGGGAGAGGCATGACGGGACACTCACACAGGGAGAGAGCAGCCTGGGCCCATGGGAAGGCACACAATGGCACAGAGAATACAATGGGATTTTTTTGCCTGCTTATGTTATAGCAGGAGTTTATATGCCAACTGCCTCGATCCAGGCATTTTTACCTACTATTTTCCAATGTCTAAAGGCTTCTGAGTAACACTAAGTAAATATTCACAAGGTTTCACCTTGAGATGGATTGTGCGTGTGGCACAGTGAAATCATGTGCTGCCAGTGTACTGTGACAAATGCAAAAGTAATTTTACTTAACATAGTAAAAGCAACCCATTATGTAAGGCAATGAAATTAGTAAGATCTTTTCCTGGTACTAAATATTGCAAGAGGTTTTATTTTCTATCAACAGTACTTGGAGCCATTGAAAAAAAATCCCCAAAGCATCAACAGCATTAGATTCAACATAAACACTCATACCATCAGTTAATACCTGAGTTCAGAAGGCTAAAATTAGCCCTGCAAGCTGTGATAATGCACTGTGCAGATCCATACACAAAGAACACCCACCTGCACATGCAGGGAACGAGGCTGCAGAGAGGAGACTCCTGCTCTGGCATCAGGACAGTGCAGGAGGGAGAGAAGCAGTTTGATATCAATCACTGCACAGAACCCAATTTCCAGGTCTTTGGAGTTACACAATCACCCAAGAAGGACAACTTGAACTGTGCCAAAACCATTGCAATGGAAGAAAGTTTGCTTCCTACCACTCCAGATAAAGAACAGCATCAACCCCCTCTTTTTTTTTTTATTTTCTCACTGAACACATGAAACACAAAAAGGTATTTATATAATTTGTGATGCTATCACTACACACACACATACAGTAGCTCCCTTTTATGAATGAGTACTGCAGAATGTCAAGGAACTGAAAACAAACAAACAAGAATAAAACTGGGGGAGTGGAGAGAATCCAAAAGTTGAAGTATCCTGTGTGTTTTGCATTGCCAGGAAAAGTCATTTTGAGAATAAAAATTTCCCAGTCAATCTTTTACTTGCATTACATTTCTTGTCTGATTTTGTAAACTGAGATAAATGCAGGTCTATCACATCTCCTTCCATTTGTCTACATGACAGTGTTCTGTATTTCAAATGCAGGTCTATCACATCTCCTTCCATTTGTCTACATGACAGTGTTCTGTATTTCAAAATTAGGCTGATTGTAGTAAAACTGAAGAGCTGGGTTTGAGACAGTGCCCTCCCACCCCCTGCTGGGAGATGTTCTGAAGATACTGGTGTTTATCATTAACAATCAAAGCTGCATTCAGACAGCAAAGGTAGGACTTCTTGGTACTGGTACACAAGGAAAGCAGGAAGATCTTTGCTGGCTGGACACCATGAGCACATTCCAGCCCAGTCGTGCACTTATTAAATTGGCCAGCAAAAAAAAAAAAAAAAAAAAAGGCAAAACACAACATGAAACCTGAAGCTCTGTCTGTGCACAGAGCAGGAGGCGCTGCAATGGGAGAGTGATGGCAAAACAGGCAGGACAAAGCCACAGACAACCAGGCTTCACTGTCTTCACCACATATTAAGACTCACTTATCCTTTCTCAAAATTCAGCAAACTCAGGCACCGGTTTCACAACCACTTTAAACTGGCTGGTGCAAGCTAATACTGCCACAGGCAAAAAGCATTCCTGCCCTCTCCCCAGTCCTGACCACTCAGTCTGAGCCTCTGCACCATCTGCTCTGTCCACAACAAAGAGCAGAGCCATCCTCTCAAAGGCCTGCCAGTGTCACAGACCAAATGCCTGCTTGTGCCAAAGCTGGCAGTGAACTGAGCGAGGACTAGCGAGAATTAAACTGTGACTTGATCCCAGGGACAGGGCTGCAGGCGTAGGAACTGGGCACAAAAACCAACTGGGTTGTGAGCTGCAGTAATGATAAGTTTGCCAGTTCCTAGAAGCTTTGAGGGGTACATAGAAAAAAAATCAGACTTCCAAGGAATTTCATCTGATTGATATCAACAGTGCATAAGCTGGGCTTGCTTACACTGCAGCCTGCTTATGTTTACATTTAGTACTGTCTAAGATGATTTTGTTGTAAATATTTTGCTTTAAAGAGATTGTTTGGTTACTGGCTACTATTATTATTCTTCCTGGAAGGAAGAGAATAATGGGCTTTGAGCCAACATCAAACATCTTAAAGTTGATCAATTGAGCACTCCTGCATGGTTACTGAGAAAATCAACTTTGCTCCTATAGGGGGTGCATGGAAAGAACCCCTCAATTTGCTACATGACACCACACAAGTCAGCCTTAGCAAAAGAGCAGCAAAATCACAAAAAAAAAGCAATCCATTGCCTTGTTTTTGGAAAAGAGTGCTCTGAAGTACCAGCATGAATCAAATTCCCAGAACCTCTAGAACCACAAGGCAATGGATTCTGAAATACGTGGATTTTTTTCACTAGCAGCTGGAGTGTTTTACATACTGCAGAACAAAACAAATATATTGGGCAAGATTACTGGGTTTGATGTTTTCTTTTCCAAGTGAGCAAGCTTAGAAGTTCCTCAGGTTTCAGAAAACTGGAGCAAGTCCAAAATAAAATAGATGACTGACTACAGAGGAACAACTTGACAGGCTTGTTGGTGCACAATCAAGTGACACCATTTTATGCCTTAGTATCAACTCCACTTACACAACATGCTTGTTTACACCAGAAAACCAAAATATAACTGCTACTCATGCAGCACATGTGCACACATAGAATAAAGGTTTCTATACAGAATTATGTCATTTCCAGGGACTAAAATTAGGAAAGGACATCGAGTCCATTAGATTTCAAGTGTACAGCCACAGCTATTGTGAATCTCTGCCACCTGGACAACTGGGACAGGGCAGAGGAAATAGCAAACAGTCCAGGAGCTCTGCAGGGCTTTCACCACATCCTAACTATCTGCCAACTCCAGCCTTCCTAGATATGTTCTTGTAATCACAGAAAAAGAAGATAAGTATGGCCCTAAAGGTCAGTGCCCATCCTCAGTCTGAACAGAGACAAATCCTACAGAGATACAAACTTGGCACTGACCAGTTCCTAGGTGTCCTTCTCAGTCTGTGGCAAGCAAGATGCGAGCATCAAGCCTTGCAATACCAAACACATGTGTAAGTTTATATAATTTCTATGGCCATTAAACAGTCCCAGGTATTTTTAGAAGCTAGCTGGTGGATTGCTTCGTGACCTACACAGTGACCTTTGGTCAAATAGTACATGTCACTGTGATGGGAGGGGACTGAACTGTGGCAGTTTTAAAACTTTCCCTCTGACCTTAGAGGCCAGCAGAGAGCCAGTGTGGCATCTTTCCAGGCATATACATGGTTACATGTGGCTTGTCAGAGGCTGCAAGCCAAAAGGAAACTGAAGAAAATGAGTGCTGGCTAGTCCCATGCCAATGATGAGCAGGGCCAGAGTTTTTACAGAGTACTACAAGGCTTCTCATTATACTCTAGAAAAGTGAAAGAACTAAAAACAATTACTTCATGAAGCCCATCCTAATACAGTAGAAAACTAAAACGTTTAAGAACTCAGGTGACAACTTCAGTCATGCAGTAACAAAAGAAACACAGCCAATTTTCCTCTTAGCAAGGAGAAGAGCCATGATTTCCACGTGAGTACCATATGTACCATCACACAGTGATGAACAACTCTTAAAACTCCCAGTGTACATCACAGAAAAATGACAACTCCAACCCAGCTCTACAGATAATCTACAAACATCGGAAAGTTTTAGCCTCAAAGGTGGAAGGGTGCCCTGAAAGGGGCACACCTTCTCCCTAATGCACAGAATTCACCACAATGAATTCCACAGAAACCAGGGCTTTTCCAAGAGCCAGACATGACAAACAGGTTTTTGGAACCAGCAGGGTCAGACAGGGAGGACACAGCACAAAACCACTCCTGGCCCGGCAGAGGGAGAAAATCCTGTGCAGTGAAAATGTAAGAAAAGAACACACTTCCTTTTGGAAAGCTACTTCATACAGAATTGTGAATTAGAGGTTTTGTGACAATCTTGCCAAACAACAAGGAAAAACTCAGTTACGTAGGAACTGCTTCAACCCTGCAGGAGCCTGGTCTAATTGCATCCTTTACAAAGCAGTGCAGAGGGAGAGTGTCATACCAACCTGGGCAACTTGTTATCAGGGGAAGAGAGAACAGAAAATAGGACAAGAATCTCTTGACAGTGGTCCTTCTTTCTCTAATGCAACTTGGTGAAACAAAACAGGATTGCTGCCTTGTGGCCTTTGACACAGCAGAACTTGCATAAGGACAAATGTTTTTCCTACATGTTTTTGGTATTGTTGAAAAGATTAACCTGCTTCCCAACTGCACAACAACTGCAGGAATATATACACAAACTAGAGTAAAAATAATTATTTTCTATACAAACACATTACATATTTGTTTCATCAATAGGAGATAATAAGGTTTGGAAGTATTTTGGCTGCTACTGCCTGAGGTAGCTAATGATGACCTAATTAGACAATAATATCACAAACTTACGTAAAATTACATATAATATTTATCTATTCCTGTTTATTTTCTACATTTTAAAAAGATCTTTTTATTATTTAGAAGCTCTCACAGAGTTGGATAATGCAAGAGCTAATCAAAGACTGATACTGAAAAGCTGTTTGAATTACAGGTAGACTCAACACACCACTTAGAAATCTGAATTGCCTTCCAGGCCATTTACATTACTTGGATATAATTATTTAGTGTTAAACTGAATTAAGCCTAATGAGAAGCTTTAAAAGGTGGCATTAATTGTGTTATTTTGAAAGTGAATTTGACCCTGTAGTTAATAAATAACTTTAAAAAAAGCCATGTGGTTATTGATTGCTCTTCATCAATAAATTTACAGGTTTCATTGTATAGAAGGTGTTATACACTCCCTCTTCTGGTTATATCTTAAAAACACAGTTTCTAGACTTAAAGTGTATCATATGTTGGTTTTTAAGTGTATCATATTGCTTGGAAGACAAAAACCCTCCAGGCAGTATCATGTTTCTTTTTAAAAAGCCAGCAAACTGGTGATCAAAACCAAATCAATAACAGGTGAAAACTACTTGACACTATGCCCAACTAAAGTAAGTAGCAGCTACTTTTTAGCTGTGTCTAAAACCAAAATGTTATAGATTTCTCTTAATCTGGTAGGAAGAATATCATCCCAAATCTTTCTGAAAGCTTGATTCAAGCCTAATGCCTGGTTACCATTCAGTGCACTATTGCTGTAGGTGAGAATGCAGATTTTAAAATGCTGCCTGTTTTTCCAGAGGTGGCAGTTGAAGTTCCTGCAAAACATTGTTTTTATGTTGGTCCAGCAGGGATAACTTTTTTCCACCTAGTACACTACACCTCATCTTCCCTGGGGGCCATTCTTTTAATAGCAAAAGCTGCTGAAGGCTACACATACATCCTACTATCTAAAAAATATTATTCAGAAATGGAAAAAGAACTGTGGAATAATATTAAGAAGTCCAAACAGAAACAGTAAAGGCAATGCAAAAGAAACTAAAAGATTAACTATTACTAGGTGCACACACATGCATGCATCCATCTCTTCCCTTGATGCTCAGTGCCTGATAAAGCCAGGAGGTGTGTCTCAAGCAGGACACATTCTTGTTCCCTCACTCCCCACCAAAATGTGCAAAATCCAAGAACATAACAGCATTACACAAACCACATTAATAGTATTGCTGCCAAAACATTGAGAGAGGAAAAACTTGTGAAAAAGCTTTTGTTTGTTTTGCCCTGTTTAGCCTCTTCTCCTTTCTACCAATTTTATCCCTTGTTACAGAGCAATAAAACCAGCACTGTACCTACTTCATTCTCCCTCCTCCAAGGTAATTTTGTCCTACCTTCCTTATTTTGCTTCCTCCTTATTGTCTTCATCTCTTTCTTTTTACATGTCTTTGACTCAAGTTCTTTGTTTTATATTTCCCTTTTTAGCTATTCCCCAGTGTCCCCTCTTTCCCCTCCTCAGACACACACACACACAGACTGCAAACCACTTAATTCCAGCTGTGCTGAGGCAGCCCTGCCAAAGCTGGGCACCACTGCCCCAGGCAGCTACTGCAGAGCCAGCTGTACTGGGTGCACTGGAACCTTCACAAACAGCAGTGTAAATGATGGTTACTGATGGGATTTCCTATCTGACCTGTGAAGTTGTGCTTGCAGAGAAAAAGAGACCATCCCAAACACGGCAGTTGTTCAAGAGTCAGATGCTGGGATGAGAGGGTACAGTCTGTGCAACTGGAAACTATGTACTTCCATGGGGGGGAAGGCAAAAAAACAACCAAAAATTATTTTCTTCATGACAGTTCAATACTGAAAACAATTTTACAAGCTTCCCAGAATACTCCTCCCTGGAATCACAAAGCGCTGTGGCATTCACTGAGGTTTGCAGTTCTTGGAATAATCTACACAGTTCATGAGAACACACTTCTCCCCAAAAAACAAATGAGAAAGTCCTTATAAATAATTCATCTGCATGTGGTTAGCTTTTGAAATTAAACTACTGCTAACCCCACCCTCCAACACCAGGTTTGTATCTCCATGGCTCTGACACATTCCCATCTCTCCAGAACAGCAGAAATTAGTCTTTGTTTTTTTACTTCAACTCAGGCTTCTTCCGCCTCCCCAGCTCTTACACAGGTTGCAGCTCTGTTCCTCCTGCAGCCAGCTTGGGGCAGTGTGCCAGAGCCTGCGTGCCCATGGCCTGCCCTCAGTGTGTGCCACCTCCCCTGGCTGAGCTGCAGCCTGGAGGAGTGGCCCAGGCGGCAGAGAGAACCCTTTTAGCTGAGAAGGAAACCTTCCAAGGATGTGTAAGCTGATGCAGAGTGGCCTTCCCTGACCCTGCAGAAAGTCAGGAATGATGGCTGGGAGAGCTGGGTCCTGCTTGTGACGTTTCCTCTCACAAAATGAGTTCTGAGTGATGAAATTCAACCTTGATTCTAGATTGTTTAAGTCCTCTCATTGTCATTTTTTTTTTGCCACGAAACAAGTAATTTTTAATTGTAGACCTGATGCAACTATCCCACCTGGCTACCCTCAAAGTGAAGCTGTAGTCATTTACACTCAAAAACAACTTTTTATTGGAATTACTTGTTCTCTTTAGATCTTATTCCAACCTATTGATCAACATGTTTTCTCCCCCTTGCTGAACTAGTGTTTCTGTGATAGTGAACATGGCACTGCTTCTTCTTTTCCCACAAAGATAAATATTTGTTTTTCCTTCTTTCTTTCCACTTGTTCTTCCCCATCACCATTTGTTTTGAAAAGAGAGCAGTCAGTCCCAGTGTCCAAACAAATATCCAGCAAGGAGATCACTATAAAGGAGCAGGGTTCTCATGGAACCCTTGCATAATTTTGTATGTTAGACTAGTTTTAAATATTTTAACATTTCAGTAAGAATGGAATAGAAAAACTATACTGTCTCTTCAGCCAATATTAAACCAAAAGGATTTTTGCATCCTTCTGGTCTTCTGCTATGGCAGAACAGCATAAAATTAATTTCACATTAACCAAAGGTAAGAAGAGCCTAAAGCACACCAAGCACTTGAAGTTTGCAGTATTTTAGCACACACAGTGCTGTCAAGAGACTAACATGAGTTACATGGTAAGCAGTAAACTGAATAATCAGTATCTCCTAAATTTGAAGCTGAACATCACCTTTTTTCTTAGCTGATACTTAAAAATTGCTTTGTCTTCAACCAGAGCTTGACAAACTCATGTACCACAAAAAGGAGGAAGTTGTACTAGAAAACTGCCATCAGCTTCTCCAACAGACTCCCTGGGCTTTCATGCAATAAACAAAGACCACAGCCATTCTGTGTACAAAAATAATCTTCTGCATGTGAACAGTCTGTGATGATACAAGTAACCACAGCACCGAACTCCACCGCTCTGTAAAATCTGCATGGCACATTTGGTATTCAGCTAATGGCTTGGGGGTGCACATTTCAAAGCTCAAAATATGTTTACAGAGTTTCTTTCCACATTATAATAATTTCTTATTTAATGATGCATTATTTTAAAATGACTAAATAGCCAGCTGAAACTTTTCCTTCTGAAACAAATCCTGTGCTGACCTCTGAGCACATTCCCTGCTATATGCCAAGATGATTCTTGCAAAAGCTACAGAATTTCACAAATTTCTACTAAGAAATTAAACTAGTTGTTGCTGGACCCACACATTAAGATCCAGCTGCTGGAACTTGGACTATGTGGAGGACTGTGCATTTAAACAGAAGATGCCAATGATAATTTGTTAAAACATATACATTAACTGGAGCCATAATATGCCAAATGCCACCTGTGCATGTTTGGCAATATGCTTGGCAGATTGCTCCAGCACAGCTGTGACACACCACAGAATATTCAGGTTTATTTTGGCTGTTACACTTCTACAGAAGATCAATGATACCCAAGAAAATTCTTACAATTTATAAAAAATCTTTTCACACTGCTTTAAAAAGAATTTAGTGAACAGTGGACATTAATTACTGAAACAAATTGCTAGCTGCCAAAAGTATGCAGGCCACAATGAAGACTTATCCCTCCAAAATGAGGATAAGCTCCAGCAATCTCCCACGAGAAAAAAAAAAACCACACACTCAAAAAAAATATCCCCAACCAACCCAAAAACCAAGCAACAACAACCCAGTCCTCAGGTCCAATGGCTTTGGAACAAGATTCAGTACATTCCTTTCTTTTCTTATCAGCTTCAAATGCTGCCTTGTACAGACACTTTATCTTTGACTTTGTAATCCATGGATTCATGCTAAACATGATCTCTTATTCTACTTTAAACACGCAATACATGCGCAACAACTTAAAAACATTAAATATTGACAGATTTTTCAGAACAATTAGCTGCTACCAAATTTAACAAAAACACAGTAGGACAAATTTATACTCAATTCATAGTGTGAGAAGAACCCAACATTTAACACTGCAGGGACTGTAATACTTAAGCTATGTATGATACACATCCAAAATACATCAGCACACCAACACAGATAGTTAACAGATAATTTTTCTCAATTAAAATCACAAGTATCACGTGTTCTCTCTGAATCCAGACACTTAACACCAACACAAAAAAAAACCCTTTAGGACTCTTGAAGTGGAGACCTGTAAATGAAAGGTGGGTGTGGGCCCTGGCTGGGGGAGGAAGGACCTCGGTTACACAATCAGATGAAGGAGAATCACTAAAGACCTCAAAATGACTGGCAGGATGGACCCCAGTAACCAGCAAACATCTCTTTCTCTACTGCCAGGATCTGCCCTCCAAGTAAAACGTTGTGTGATGCTCTATTCCAATTCCACAACTTCCTAGAAACCACAACAGATGATGGGCATATCTGTACAGTAACCCTGCTTCTGATTCATACACTTCATGTTTAAACCTGCACTGATTGGAAACCAGAATGTTTAAGCAATTCCCCATCAGCTCTCAGGACAGCAGCAGCAGGCAAAGCTCCCGGTGGTTGCTCACCTTTGCCACTGTGCCAAACCCATGGAAGTTAATCAAAACACTTGACATAGCTTTTTAATGACTCAACAGCCCAACACACTATCATCATCTCTTTCCAACATGTACTGTATTCATGGTTTTCACAATCACTACATGAGTCACAGGCGCTCTCAGTGTAAGTTTTACAGGTATAGCCTTCATTATTATTGCTGAGAGTTTAACCCTACTTTGTATTCATGGAAACTAAGGCACAGAGGGGGAAAAAAACCTCTGGAAAAAAAAAAAAAAAGGCAAAGTTAGAAGGAAGAAACCCCAGACACGTCTATGCTGATGCTACTTTCACACTGCTGAGCTCTCTCAGCCACAGAGCAGCCCAGCCAGGGCAGAGAAGCAGCTCTCATTAGCCAGGAGGCTGATAACCACAGGGAGATGAGATAAACCTGTGGAACAGCTGAAATGCCAACAAAAGGTCACACAGCCTGAAAACCACGGCACTTCAGGGCTTCCACGAACAACCTGAAATAACTGTCACAATGGCTTCCTCAAAGAGCAACCTTTGGGTGCAGCACAAGAACTGCATCTACCATGTCTTGGGGGAGGAAAGAGCAGAAATCAAAGGGAGACAGGCACATCCCGCTGTCCTGAGGAGTGTGACAGCTGGCACACCATCATCCAGGGTGTAGAGAAATACTCCTGGAGAAAAACACTTTCTGGGAATAGGTCATCAAGATAAGTGAGCCCAGGTGCTTCACCCACAAGACTTAGTGCCTGAACATTTTATCTTTTTTCCATCTTTCACCTCTGAACTGATCTTGACTCATCTAAGGAAGATGCTGATGCCATGAAAGTGCAGCCGTTCACAAAGCAGCAGCAGGAACAGGAGCAATAAAGGGCTGCAATCACTTGCCTGGCCCCCCAATGAAAACAGCTGTGATCTGACAGAACAGAGGATTTGTCTTTGAACAGCTTTTCCTTGGCTGGCTTGCTCCTGCCCCACCACGTCCCCAGCAGTGCTGCCACCCTAAGCCAAGGGCCAAAGCCACTGGACTGCCCTGCAGGCCAGTTACTGTTCACAGGCTGGAAGGAATGCCACAAGCTGACTTCAGACATCTCATTATATTGGATTGCTCTAAAAACAAACCTGCACGTGGTGTTATGCATACCAGCTTTACAAATCAGGCATAGTACATATATCAACACCATGAATAAATTATTAAAATGGAAATTCATAGCCCAGACATATGCTTGGATTGCCTAAACAAGTAGAATTTTATTTTACATTAGTATCTCTTCTAGTCAAATGCATGAAATACAAAAGAATCAGTTACATAAACAAATCTGTCATTTGTATCAATAAAGTATTTTACTGAAAAGGTTATATATTCTAATTAATAAGGTTACATTTAAATTATTTCTGACTACTTATGGTCCAGAGAAAAAAGCCAGCATATGTCCTGCAAAGCACTTTCAGCCTACCTAGTTAAGTAGTTTATCACAAATATGCTTTGGAAGAAATTAATTAGCTCATTAGGTTTAACTAATAGTTTGTTTAGCTTTCCTTTGACAAAAGCGACATTTTAACAGTGCATATTCTACTACTTCAGAAAACAAAATTTCACATGACAAATTTCAAAGAACACCAAGTACAGCAACACACACCACCAGGAGCTATAGAATATTTTAAGAGATTAATACTTCTCTGGCAACAATTAAAAATAAAAGATCCTAAGAACATAACAGAAAGATACATTGATGGACTGCAACTTTTCAAATTTTTCAATTCCTGAAATCATATAATCTGTAAAAAACTTAATTCAGGGTGAACTGACTGTGATGAATCCAAAGAGTGTTTTACCTTCTTGTTATCATGATAACAAACTTTTTTTCTTTTTAAATAACCATGTTTTGAGGACTTCAACAATTTCCTTCTCCTGAGCTATACTGTTTAAAAAAAAATAGATCATTGTCTGGTAATCAATCACCTGCCATATTTATCAGCTTTCATATTTAATTTTCTAAATTAAGGGACAGCTGTGAAAGGATTTAAAAAATGGGAAGGCTGATAGAAGGCTTGGAGAGCTAGTGCTACACAAAATCACCAAGTCAGCCTTCTTACCTTTCTGAGGCTATTAGATTGGCAAACTAAGGTCCTTTAATGACATTCACCCCACCCAAGCCTGTTTTTCTCATCAGAATGACCCCACCTGTTTCCTCTGCACGCCACAGCCCACGCCAAGGCTCTTCATTGTTCAGAACAAGCTTAAGAAACACTAAGAATAACCTCATCATTTCTATCCACTCCTTCTACACTTCTAAAGTATGAATCTGCCACTGATGTAAGGCTTGTATTAGAGAAATTTTCATATTTAGGGATCACGCTTCTATAAAATGATACAGAATGGAAATGTTATGTTAGTATTTATTACGGCTTTTAAAAATACTTCCCATACCTTCATTTTGCAGTTCCCTGTTCACTCTGTGCCTTTTAAATTGCAAACAAAGAGCTGGAATTAACTTCACATAACAAGTCTAACAGCAGTCCAAGCAGCATTACAAGATGCCATGTTTCCATGTCCATGCTCAAGACACTGCTGCACCTAATTCAGCTCCTGAGCTGCTTCTGCCACCTGTCCACAGGGACAAACACAATGCTGCTTCCCACCAGACACCTGTTTGTCAGGCAGTGTTTGGAAATCACCTGCTCATTTCATAAAGACAACCTTGAGTGCCTGCAGCTATCCACAGCTCTCCATCACTACAACATTACTGACCTCAAGATGGAATATTCAATATGCCATCACTCAGAACTTGGTATCATCCAGTCCTCCCCCATAAATTTATTTTTAGCCATCAGAATCAGTTTAATATGATATTTTAGAAGGAGTTATTGGACATCTTAAGATGATATTCAGTAACACGTGAGGAATCTCACTGGCAAGGGGTAGACTCGTTCTTGGCTAGTGGAAATTGCTTACAGCAACCAGAGCAAGAAAAGCAAGAAAAGATGGCCTCTTCTTCTTCTGGCTCCCAACAGCTCTGGAGACTTAAATCCACAAAACCGTGGGTTTAAAATAAATTATTAGTACAGCCACCCACAGAATAACAAGCAAACTATTGAGAATTATGGCACAAAACCTATTCAGGTTATTTTCTGAGTCACACTGTGTGACACAACTGCAGGATCCAGCAGCAAGGGTAGGGCTATATAATCCATAAGGCAATATAACAAAAAGCCAAGCTAGAGGGAGAAAGGATAAGAAGTTCACCCTCTGCACAGTCCATAAAGGCCCTTCTCCAGTCTCAAGGAAGCAGAAGTCATCTTTTCTTGCCAAAGCATTGGATTAGTTAAGGTGCACAAAAGGTTATATCCCTTTTTCTCAACTCTGGAAGAGGTTCCCTGCCCATACCCAGCTTGTATCCTATAAACACCAAGCCAACCAGTAGGGGCACTGGCCTAGAGGAAAAAGAGTGTGTACAAATACATGCACACATGGGGAGGAAGGAGCAGTTCAGAGGATGCTTTGTCCATCATGTTTATTAGGCGTTGGTCAGAAAACTTCTCATGAATTCTTAAGAAACAAAAAGCTGATTTCCAAAAACCCTCCTATTCAAATATTGGCATTAAACTGTTTGAGGTTAATTTCTAGTCTTGAGAGGAGCATGGAAAAGCAGAACTGCCAACCACCCCCAGTCAGGCTTGGAGGAAGTAACCAAGCACTTGAACTGGCACAGTACTTCACATTTTCTCACTCCTCTCTAAACACTGGCCAACCACCACAACAAGAGCTTCCTTATATAGTTTATATACAAAACCACTGGACCAGTAAAACAAATACAAATTGATAATTCTGAAAATAAATAAATAAGCTTACTGGCTATTGGAAGCTTACTACATTTTATAAATTCTGCTGTAAGTTTAGCTTTCAGTTCTAGTTCACACTGTACCAGAACCCATGTAAAAATAATCTGTATAAATACACAAAGAGAAATGACACACAGAGACACAAACACGACACATATTGGCTGTGAAATACACAAGATTTATCATTTTGAAACTGAACTTAAGCTATGCAGCATTTCAAGAAAATAAAAAGCTAAAAAACAGGTCTTTATGTAACTGCATTAAAATGTATATAAAATTATTAAGTACAGGTTATGTTCTTTGACATTTTTTATAATTTAATGATCTATTTACCATCTATTTAAAAAAAAAATTGCCAGGCTTAATCCTGATTTAACCTCACCCTTAATTATTAAAAATAGTTAAGCACTTACCATAATGTGATTGAAATGCCTGTGGTTTTACGACCTGATTACAGTGGTTACACATCACCAAATAGAAATCATCATGAGCCGGGCAAAGACCAAATATTGGCATATCTAAAAACAAAAAGACAAAATGGCATCTCTCAGCTGCTGACAATTATAGAAAAACAGTTTAATTACAGAGCCATGACACTAGTGTTGAAGCAAAATTTCAGAGACATTTGTATCAAATTTGAAAATGAGGAAAAAAGAGCATATAATGCAATAGATAATTTTGTGCTGGAATATTACAAAAGCAAAAATCTTACTACAAAGATAAATGTAAAATGAGTGATTACTTGTAGAAAACATCTATTAGAAAACTGATTTAGGACTGATTATTTTATACCAGATGCAATAATGCAATAAAAAAAGACTGACTTCAATTGAGACAACACAACATAAGAGGGGATGTTTTATGTATTCTGAAAAGGGCTTTGGATTTTATTCCAATGTCATTAAATGAATTCAAAAGTGAACTTCATTTGCTATTTAATTTTTTTAAACCATTTTAAACACACAGTCATTCACCGGGCAGAATTACATGCCTAATGGTTTTATTTGTTTAACAGTGCATTATAGTCCAGCCATCTGCTGCCAGAGATCCATGGAGCAGCTACACAGGAGACAGAACCAGAGATAACAGTATGTCAGAGCATGTGTGGATTGCAGAGATAACACACATACTTGGAGACTTTTACAAATAAAATTAGTTTCTACAATTTTACTTTGAAGAATACAGTTTGTTAAGAATATATTTAACAGCTATAACTGCATTCAGAGACTACTGGAGCAATAAATTCAGCATTCACTACAAAACTTAAAGGTATATTACATTTATTTAACTAAAAATGTTATTCAATCATTAAAAGACAAAAAATGGAAACTGCAAGCATAATATATGGCTATGGATCTGTAACACTATATAAAGGTTAAAAACTGACAGAAGCAAACTTATTTTCTTATAAAAACCCTCAAGTAATAGATTTATCTTAATAGAAACTTAGAAAATAAGTTGAACTTGTTTACTCTTGCGCTAGAACTGACCCCAGAGTTTTGTTTTACAGCTACTAATTTGCCTGTGTATACTTTTAGCAACATCCACTGCTTTGTTCATTAACAGAACAGCAATTATGAAATAAATTGAGTGTGCTTCACATTTAGTGTGCCACGATTCAAGGTAACTGCTCAGAGAAAGACACCATCAGCCCTGTCCACTTTGTTTCTCAGACAGAGAATATAGCCACACCAAAACTACTTCCAGAATTAGTATTTATCTTCAGCATAAAAAAATTCAATACTTTTATTTAGAAGACATAAGGTTTATCCCACATTTTCCACACATCTTCCTAGTGCTACACAAAATTAATCATGACACCTGCAATAACAGCCCCAACTGGATTTTGCAGTTGGATGCAAATGCAATGACCAAAGACATCTAACTTGGCTGAGATCACAGTTACCCTCACCTGAATCATAGACACCTTTTCACAACTGAGGTTACATCAAATTAACAAATCATCTTGTTTGCACTTTAAGTAGCAACTCTTGCTTGTTTATTTATATGATATTTATTGAAAAAAGCATGAAAACCTGTGTCACACCCAACTACTGCAAGCCAGGCAAAATTAGTAAATATTATGCTGGGGGGAGGGGTGGAAATCAGATAGGAATAATAAACTTCTATTTTTCAATATCTACTTTCTGTGATGTAGCATCAAGCTATGTATGAAAAGAAGTATAGGCTTAAATGTCATTGCTAATATTTCATGCAGGAAGGAGCATCCCCTTTGGGTATGCCCATGTATCAAGGTTTATACACACAGGCAAATACTCCAGGGTCACTTTCACCAAGAGCTGAGATGAATGGGACACTGACAGCATGCACTGCCTGATATTTACACTGTTAACAGCCCACAGAGAGGCTGCTCCTGGGTGATGCCCTGACAACTGTAAATCCACACCCTGGAACCTGCTCCCATAGCTGTGCCTTTCACACTGTGCTGGATTCTCAGACTTTACACCAGCTTTACTGAATGCAGGGGGAATTGTTAACAGTGCAAGACAAAGCACTCCTTCAGACCAGTCAGAGACACCACATCCATGTGCCATCACTCTAAGAAACCTTCCATGAATATTTGCTGGCAATACAGAATTGCAATTTTAAATGGTAACTGAGACAATTGACAGAAATTGACGTAAAAAAAAAAAGTGTTTTCCTAGTTCAGTTTGAGGATCCCAAGAAATCTGAATAATTTACAAAGATCCTTTACACTGTGAAACACCTTCAGTTTTAAAATCTTAGCTCCAGGTGACAGAAAGCAATGACAGAATACCAGGAAATACACAAACTCACAAAGCACCATTCTAAGAGTAAAACCACTTGACACAGAGAAAAGAATTTGCTGCACACACCAAATCACAACCTGATTTCAAAGGAAGTCATGCACAAGACTCCAGCCACATCACACAAATCAATACAAAAGATCTTGTACTCCACAGTGGTCTCCTACAGCACTGATACCAGAACAACATCTATAACCAGTGAGGGAGTAGCAAAGATCAGAGGCCAAAATGCAATTTAACAATGGCTTTGGAACTGTAAGGAGTTTGACCCAACCAAGATTATTTAAGGCTACTGGAAGAGACCTGAGCCCACACTTCCCAATCCATGAGCCTCATTTTCAGGCAGGTAAGCTCTCACATCTTTAATGTGTCCCATGCCATTAGCTGAGCAGGGCAAGAGAAGGATTTAGGGAAATCTTACTTCTCTTTCTGTGTTCCAACAGGACAAACACCTATGTGGCACTGTTAGGGAGTGACAAATTAGACCATGAAAATTTTAGAGAACAACGTACTGAACAGTTTAACAAAACTTACACAGTAAGTATGTACCAGGAGTAGGCAATGGATGCCAATTTTTCTGCCCCCCTGTGAGCCATTTATGAAAGTTCACATATATTGTGCAGTTGGTATTCTAACATCTAATACTTTACACCTGAGCCACTTCATGACATGCACATTCTCTGTTCAGAAGTCTAATGAAGTTTCTGGTATTTCACCAGTGTCATCTCAATGCACTGTTACTCTGGGTTTGAAGATTACTTTTGAAATACTTCACTTTGTAAAGCCTGTGCCTCTCAAGGAAGAGCCTGGCAATTGTGATTCATATGTTCCTCTTTCAACGCTGGGCTCATTTAACTCTCTCCATCTGGGAATATTTTTCAAGGTCAAACTAAAAATTTAAATCAAGACCTCAAACTTTCAATGTATTTTTCCATAAATACAGTATTCATTGTATCAATATATAGACACTATTATAAGAGCTGTTAGTTGCATTAATTGTATTAACACCAGAAAGAAAAACAACTTCTTTTACCTCCATAATAGGAAGCCTCTGGACACTGATCTCCAGAATTCACTTCTCCTTTCAAATGTAACTGAATTTTTAGAAAAACAACTTTAAATGATGCATTGCTGCACTCTTTACCAAGACCAGAACAAGCCCATGCCATACACAATTCTGAGATAACTGCATCAGTTGCTGAGCATGTAATAAAGAAAATGGTCCTTACTTGGAAAAGGTCAATGTAGCATCATTTTCTAACAAAAAAAGAAAAAGCAATAATGGATAATTTGGCATACTGTACATCAAGTAAAATGGAGCTCAGCATGCTTCATCTGCAAAGTTTTCTTACACTGATCTGCCATCTTTTCTTCTCTGAAACACATTGTGGAAACACACAAATGATTGAATAATTTCTTAGTATTTCCAGCATTCTCTTTCAGGACAGCTACACTGAAGAAACTCATGCTCATTAAAACTAACTGTGCCTGCATACTCTCAATCCCTCATTTCTGTTACTTAATGTTACACAAAACAGAACAGATAAAACAGGCTAAAACTACCTCAGAGAACAGGCCAGCAGCTTGCATTTAATTATCCACTAGATTTCAGTGACTACCACAGCTATGTGTTTTAATTGGATATTTCTTTTTTAACTCCCCAAATGTATCAAATTTCCTATAAATCTTGTATCTTTTCAGACTGGGACCATTGCACAGTCCATCTATCCTAGTATCTAATGAGACAACATCCCTTCTAGAAATGAAATTAAATATCATCAAAAAAAGTGAGGTTAAGATCCTCTCCAGGACAGCAACTGCAGGAGGAAAAGAGTAAAGGCAGCTTGTGTGCAGAGACCAGAACAGCAGTTTCCTATTTGCCAGAAGTCTGCTTACTGCAATTCAAAGAAGGTGGAGAATGAAAACTGCATCAGAGAAAGAGAAAGCAAAACTACCAAGAGGTGAAAGGGCAAAGAACAAACCATCAAGGTTATGACAAAAGAATAGAAAGCTTGATCAAAAAAAGCAAAAGGAGTATGTAAAAGTTCTGCAGAAATATTTTTAAGCCAGAGCATTGCTAATGCTCATTCTCCCCTATCCATTCTCAGCATAAACATCTGCTTATATTAAGATTAAAGTCCAAGCCTGATTTACAACAAAGATGTGCATACTACTCACCACTAAGTGTAATTTAACAATGGACATTGTAGGCTGATGCCTGATGTGAACAGTAAAATGTTTTGGCTACAAAGATTCCACAGAACAGCATAACATGCCTTCACCACTACACCAACCTGGTTATACTTCCAGAAAAATTTTAATCTCTATAGTTAATATTAGATGCATTAAAATCACAATGCCCTACACTATTAAATTTATACTGACAGCCCAAATATAACTCCCTATTATCTTTACAACCTCCCAAACACAGAATTTGTTTTTAGTGGAGTCTGATCCAAATTCACCTTAAGTAAATGCACCAACTTTTATCAATTTACTAGGTTTTACATTAAGACACCAGGGAATTGTTTCAAGTGCTATATAAGGAAATTGTAAATAGATCCCATTATTTTGAAATGTTGCCAAAATCTGGATTGTTTGAACTATTTACTTCACAGCAAGTTTAAATTATGTCCACCAACAGCTATCTTGAATACATTTGCTCTGCACTAGCTGGGTTTTGTCTTCTCATTAGAAGGTAATTAGTCTTGATCACACTAAGGTAAAAAATGTGCCAGTACACCTTGTTTTAACTTAACTAGATCTCTTTCTCTACAGGCACACATGTAGTAGAACTTTTATTTAAGACAACACAACTCTCCACTAACATCTGAGAAGGGAAAAAACCACCACAGTTGTAGTAACAAAGTAGTTGACATCTTGCAGGAAAAGAAATTTTGTGATAACTCCCATAATTTGCTTGTAACACGTGTCTCAGGTACTGTCAGATCCTGATAAAGTAATAAAAATATTTATATTTTTTACCCTTTATGGCTGTGGTGAACATGTAATTTAGTATGTGAAAGCAGACAAAACCTCCCAAATTACTATTTTTAAGAGCTTGTGATCTGAGGAAGAGGCACGAGGAGGGAGAAGAAAGGCAACTAACCAGCACTGAGGACCACATGAAACAGACTGTACCAAAACCAGGCAAATTTCAGAGAGAAAGCTCAGCTCAGTTACCACCAGACTTGGAGTCAGCCCAAAAAATGAAACTTCTGCCAAGAAATCTGCACAGCAGGTAAGCAATAGATTCACTGCTGAATCTATTACTGACATCAAGTCTCAATACCAAGTGTTCCTCAGGCAGAAGGAGAATCTTGGCTGCAAACTGAGGCAGCTGCAAACAGCACTGCAATGTATCTTAACTCACCTGGTTATCTTAAGTAAAGCTCTCATCTATTTAAAGTAATACAGGTCCTCATTTTAACTGATATGAATGTTTTATTAAAAAAATTAAGTGATCCAAGTTAGGTCCTCGAAACCTCCTTTTTATACACAGATACTTCACTTTCTGCAGCTAAACCATTATTTTCTAAACAATATCTTCCAAACTATTTTGGAGAAACACTCAAGTGCTTATCATTCATGAACAGATGTGGTTTTGTATACTTATCAATGCTGACGTAAAATTAAACTACTGCACTTTTTTTACTGTGTACCATGCAAGATGATAACAGAAGAAGAATATTTCTAAACACATATTGTGAACAAAATAACTAAACCCATAAAGAAATTAGAGTGCTCTGGTTTACACAAGTTTGGAACCAAAGTAAGAGATTCTAGCAAAACATACTTGAGGGTATTCTGCAAAATTTCAAGTAATGAACACTTAGGTATTAATAGAACACAAGTATTTTATGAACCATATGTGCAGGCCTAACCAGTTTATGCCTGCAGAGAACATACATATAACCAAACGAACAAAATATAAAATGATCAAATCTACACCCAGAAACACTGTTTAAAAAAAAAATCTCTCCCATAAGGTTTATGCTCATGTTGCCTCAGATACAAAACAGCCTTTTAATACAAAATAAAACAAACCAAATGCACATTCCCATATCTGAGCTGTTTCATTTAGGTTCAGAGGGAAGCACTGCTGAAGTATTTTCTTCAACATTACTCATCTTTAAAATTCCTTGCCAACTCCACTCTGTACATTAAATAACTTACATTTCCTGCACATACAGCTTTGGAAGTCCAGCTGCTTGAGGGGACATTTGAAAGGCAGAGCTCTCCTTGGGTTCTGAGCACAAGTGCATGAACTTTGTTTCACTGAGTAGTTGCTGATTGATCAGCTGAAGGAAGGAACAGCTGAAGACTTGATTAACTGTTTTGACTGTGTTTTCTACTTCAGCAAATACAGCAATTACCCAGCATTTTATTGAATCCTCAAACCTCAAAGTTTTGGCTCAGGGAAATGATTTTCAGTTCAGGACCAAAAAAGCCCACAATCTGGTTTAACTAGGCACAGGAGCTGCATTACAAGATTTGATCACTGTCATTAATCTCTACTAGTGTTAGAACACTTGGTTCATCTCTAAAAGGGGTGTCTTCTCTGGTGTCCTTTCAAAACTCAGTTCAGTGTGCCTTTCCAAAGCTACAGCTCTCTAGATTTTACTCTGCTTTTCCCAAATTCAGATTGCCCTGCTGAAGGGGCAGAGGATGACCTACCTCTTTTCCAGAGGTGCAGCTGTGTTGCATTCCCAAATCCCCATCCCCTTGAGCTTCACCTCCAGCAGAAAGGTTTGCTGCAGACAGCAACACTCCCCTGTGCACACACAGATCCAAACAGCCATCCTTGTGCAAGGCTACAGGCACAGCCATTCCCCCAGAGCCCTTCCTCCCTCTCTCTGCCAGGATGCAGAATGCAACACTAAATTTTAGCTCTCTAAAATTTAACAGTTCTGGGAAATGTCTGTGTCTTTTACCCAAGGATGAAAACTGAGCAACAGATACCAAAGAGAAGTGTGTCATGCACACGTGCACCTGCAGCCTACTGCACAGCTGGGAGTTCTAATTTTAGGCTCCCAAGATTTCAATGTTCCTGTAATTATATATAAAGCATATTAAAGTAGACATCTAAGTATTCAGTTAAATTCTTTGTATATGAATTAATCTGCACACAATTAATTTCTTTGAAAAATCGAACACAAAACGCATGTCAAATTCCTCATTCAAGCTATTAAACAGGTTTTCTAAGTTGATTGTACAGAATAATAAATAATTTCAGTGAAGAAGCTTACAGAAGATTGTCTGCAGAAAGACTGATGAGTAAATTTCTCAATGAAACACAAGTAGCATATTTTAATCTGAAGAGCTTCATAAGTCTCCCCACTCATGTCGTATCCTGTTACATCAATTTTTCATCAGCAACTTGAATGAAGTCAGTCATCTGCAAAAACCATTCCCATTTGCTTTTTAATGAGTTTTCAGGCCTAAAGATATTTTTAATTTCTCCAACCAATTTGTATATTACACAAATGTTGAACACATAATTTGTCATGTAAGATATCTTCATTCAAAGTCATGCATTATTTTTAGTTGGCATGATCTCATAGTGCCACTGCTGTATTTTGGGAAAGCCAACAAACTATTATTTATGTTTTTCTGTAAAAAAAACCCAAACAATTCTAAAATAGCTTTAAGGAACCCTCAAAAATGAATTGAGTTTTGCAATTATGACACAAAAATGAAGCTGGATTCAGGGAATAAAACCCTATAATTTGAACAGTAAAATTAAAATCTGGACTGAGCTAATATGAAAGTGTACAGAGAAACACTTCAATTATTATGCAGAAAACCTACCATGAGGGGGGAGAAAAGTTCTGGATAAGCCACTAGTCAAACACAGCCTCAATTAAACTGAAATAAATCACCCATAGAATATTCTAAAATGTATCTTAAGTCACAGCCTGAAGCACACTGCAATTATGAATTGTTCTAACATCAACAGGTTTGGTATTTTTCTCCTGTTTCACACACAGCACTCCGTGTACTCTGCAGCAGCTGTACTTCTGGAGTAGGAAAAAGGAAGTTTGTTTTATTTAAACCTAAACTCACAGTTTACATAAAGCTGCACAAGTATTCTGATACGACGTGACTGCAAGTGGTGAACATGTTCCAGGCTCCTCAGCCCCTCCCATCTCCTACCTAGGCATGTTTTTAAGGGAAAACAAACCTGGCACAAGTGTGGCACTTTTGCCACTTTCCTGTGTGACTGTCCCCATCCAGCCCTGTGACTGGTGCTGCCTGTACCTCAGTAAGTGACAGAGCACAGCAGTGACAGCCACCTCCATTTACACATTTTCTTACTGGTGGGAGCTGGAGGAACACAGTGTGCCCATGACTACATCTCTTGTGATAGAACACCCCAAAATTTAGCAATAATAAAGTGCAACTTTTTCCCTGCTACCTGGGACATGCACAGTGCTCATCTTTCCACCTCTTCCCTCTCTTCCCTGCTGGCCACAGCCCCAACTCCTGTGTGACAGCAGCAAGGTGTTAATTCCTTAATTGTGCAAAGACAACACATCTTCGTGCAAAAACCACTCTGTCCACTTTTAACATCATGCACCTGATACCTGAGGGAGCAAATCAGCATATTTAAAAAAAAAAAAAAAAAAGTAAGGAAAACAACACACAGGACCTGTCAACTGAATTGCATATCAATATTTTCTTTAATTAGGCAAGCCAACCACCTAAAACCACCCCACCCCTGCCACTCCCATTTTCTCCATGCACTGGAACGTCCACCTCAAAAATAAGACTGTTTCAATCATGCCTCATATAGCCATAAAGAAACTGATGCCTGTTGATTTTCACATACCAGCTTACACTTCCTCACTCCTCTCAATTTGGCAGGCACTATTAGTTTTTTCAGTAAAATTTACTTCCTTTGCTTTGCAGATTTACTGGGACTTGATTTGATACAATAAAAAAAATAAAAATAATGTAAGTTGCACAGCAACAAGAATATAAATGTGCTATAGCAAAAAAACCCCAACAGCACTATGATAGTTAATAAGATCAGAAGATAAAGTGTAAAATAAAAGTGTTTTTGTTGTTACAGTGCAGTAAAAGAGCTAACTTACTTGTTATGTATTTGAACACACATGTAGTTACACACAGTATTTTGAACTTGGCTATTGCATACTTTTAGACAAAGAAATGTGACTATTTCAATTCCCTAGCTGAGGAACTGGTGAACCCTGAGTCTTTACATCTTACAGTTGATATATTCCAGCACATACAGAGCTACTGCCATCAGAGATTTCCTTCCAAGAGGGGACCCACCTGTTCAGAAGGGTTAGGCTTTAAATCTGTGCTGGCTGCCCTCTGACACACAGTTATATGAATTAAATAGGTAAGCAGGGAAGAAAAATCAGGCTACATATTCAAAGAATAAGGTCAGTAATTTCACTGCTGGTTATTTGTGATATAACACAAACACAGTTCAGCCTAAAAAATCTTTGTGGAAGTGCTTTCTTTTATTGTTATGGAATTTTGAATTGTTCTAAAGAAGAAATTTAAGTTTTGCCTTTGCGTGTCACCTCCCCTTTAGATTAAACCCAATGCTATCCTTATTCCAAGATGTATTTCTTCCCTGTTAGGAGATATTTGCTTTATTTTTGGAGCCTGTCTCCACAAAATCTTCCAAAATTCCATCTGCAAACATTACACATAAAATACATGATATATGTGTTACAGAGAAAGAAAAGGAAAAAAAAGAGACTTTGAAACCACTGGGTGAACAAATCTGCATCAGGTATTATTCTTCCACATCTGGCACTAGCTCTCCACTACTGAAATCACCAATTTCACTCTTCCACAGAAAGGGGTTGGGAAGGACTGCATCTTGTAGTATTTTTAAATTAAGATGTATTAAAAAATTAAGATCATTTAGATCATATTATACATGCAGAAGATCTGAAAGGACTGAACTGTTTCAAAGTAGTTTTTCTGCTCTTTCATGGTCTGGGCCTGTTTAACATAACCAGAACACCAGCCCATTTGTGATGTACACAGAAAGTAACACCTTCAGCAGAGCACAATAAAAGGAAAGGAGAAAAGAATTTGCTCACACTACTTAATGTTTTGATTTGGTTGGTTTGGTCCAATTCACATTTTTGACAGATACTCCTATGACTACTTCCCTCCTCTGGTCTCTCTGCAGACAACAGTACTCAATTTAGAAAGAAAGCATTGGATATGTATGAATGGACCTAAACACACATTGGGAGGTGAAAAAAAGAATTTTTCTCCCTTTCTTAGGCCAGCTAGGGAGCAAAATGCTCTACTCTAAGAAAAAAGTAGTGAAATAGGCACCAGCTTTAATTTCTAGACATCTCATGTCAAAAAGGACATGAATCTGCATAAGGATGACTGTTGTGCTTCTTATGTAATCAGGTTTATTGGTTTTAAGATTAGATATATTGAGAGCATGACAGTGCAATGAGACACAGGCAAGGGGTGTCCTGCTCCCCCAGGAAACCCCCAGACCTCAAGAGATGCTCCTGATGCACTGTGTTACAAGATTGAGCCTATTTGCAAAGGGAAAATCACAGAAGACACGTGGGGTCAGTATTAAGGAAAAGGCATGACAAAGAACACAGAGTTGGTATTTCAAAAACACCCAGAAAAGGACACTTCAGAGCACCATTTAACTGCCCCTGGATGACTCAGGATGAAAACACTAAGATTAAATAGACAACAGAAAACTGAAAGGTAAACAGGATCCTTTGATATTTTAACAAATTTGTAGAGTTTACCACCCTCCAGGACACTGAAAACAAATAGAACATCCACCTTCCTGAAGCAGATAAAAGATAACTACTGCAAACACATCCAGGATAACCAAACCACGGTTTACAACAGAGGCAGCTCCTCTGCCAGGCACAGCAGTTGTACACACACGATTTTCAGGACCTAGGCTGGGATCCTCAGCTCAGACTCACTGGGAGACTGAGGCAATCTCTACTGGTGCCTATCCAGGGTAGGCAGGAAGCCAAAGCTGCTGCTGCCAAACTTGTTGATCCAGTCCTCCCAGCCTGGCCCACAATGCACTGCTTTGGGTTTGGAAATGGCTCAAAAGCTTTTGCTTCCAGCAACAGCGTGGAGCACGTGGGAAAAAATGCCAAAGGAGTCCAAGAAAGAGCATTGCCAGGCCACCATAACAGCAGGGACACCCCAAATGCTCCCGTGAGTCAGTGGCATCACCCCGGGCACGGCGATGACAAACGACGACGCCACGCTCCCTGCTAGGCCTCGCTCACCAAGTGCAGGAAAAGTCCTGAGGGGATTAAATTATAAATAAAACTGCTGATGCTGCACCCTTCCATCATGTCTTCCTATTTCATAAGGAAGAGCACCATCTAGCCAGACTGTGATTTTTGCCCTTTCCTGGGACAGGGCCCTTTCTTCACATTGTTGTGGTTATCCATGAGAATTTTGGATAGTGTCAGCAGGAGGACAGAGAATTGCACTGTTGCACAGAGAACCCTTTTTGCATCCCAAGCAGTTGTAAACAAGCTTCAGATGAGACATGTTGACAGCACAGTGAAGATTTTACTCCTGTGCTCTACTCTGAGGATAAAAATAGTATTCTTATCTCCAAGAGTATCAAGCTAACACTTCAGATCATTAAATTCAGGCCATAAAAACAAGAAAAGGAGCTTATAAGTTTTATTCCAGCAAATGACACAGTGGTCTGTGTCCCTACATTTCAGGGCACAAGGTGGGAATCAGGAAGAACCAAAAGGAAACTTCCCAAACAAGGACTGATGCATTTAGGACTTCTCCAAACACCCCATATAAACAGTGGTGCTGAAACAGCCAGGCACAGTCAGCTGGTGTTAAAGCAGGTTCTGCAGAAGACATATCACACAAGGAGAGGGCTCTGTCCAGCCTAGATACAAACCATAATCAAACTGTATCAGGTACAGCTCAGACATTGATATTTCCCCTAAAAATCTCACAACACAATTGGTAGAAGAAGTCTTCCCTCAATCACTTGGCCACAAAAAGCCCCAGCCCTGTATTTAGGACAAGAATTATAAGCATGTATTACACTGCCTTTGGTAGGTAACACAGATCTATTGAATTTGGCTCAAAACCTCTCCTCTATACATTACAAACTACAATGTAGAACAGAAGTTCCTTGAAAAGCAGGATTTCTAGACAGTTGATTTGAGTAACACAGCTTCACAGAAATGAAAAACAAATTTGCTTTTGGGAATTCATCTTCAAGTACTTCTATGATGTAAATGCTGCCTATCAGAAAATTAATTTAGGCCTTTCCTCTCAAATACTTTTACTTAGTACCAGTGAGAGCAGGATGACGCCCATCTCTCTTAGCTGAGCAGAACAGACACCTTCAAACACAGACTCTATGTTTAAAAAAAAAAATTATCTGAATATCTGTGTTGGTTTTGCACAGCCTGGTTTTTGGTATTGGGGGGGCACAGAGGTGGCCTTCTCACAGGTAGCCTCTGTGAGAAGCTGCTGGAAGCTGCCACCATGCCCAGCAGAGCCAGTCCCTGATGCTCTGAGGATGGACATGCTGCTGGCCAAAACTGGGCCAGTCACAGAGGCTGGTAACACCTCTGTGATAACAGATTTGAGAAGAAAATCAAAACAAAGTGGGACACAGTTTTTTCCTAGCCAGAGGAGAGGAGGAGGTGAGAACATGTGAGGGAACAACATGGAGACACCATGGCCAGTGAAGGAGGGGCAGGAGGTGCTCCAGGAGCCAGAGCTGAGATTCCTCTGCAGCCACGGTGAGACCATGGTGGGGCAGCTGAGCCCCTGCAGCCCCTGGGGATCCACAGGGAGGCAGAGATCCATGGGGGATGCAGAAATCCACCCACAGCCCCTGGGGATCCAAGGGGGATGCAGAAATCCACCCACAGCCCCTGGGGATCCAAGGGAGATGCAGAGATCCAGCCCCAGCCTGAGGGGGAGCTGCCCATGCTGGAGTGGGTGGGTGCCTGGAGGAGGCTGGGATCCAGCCGGAGACCCAAGTGGGGAGAGAGGGCCCTGCTGCCAGTCTGGAGCAGCCTGTCCTTGCAGGACTGCACCCCGTGGAAGGCTGACCCACACTGCAGCAGTTTTGGAGGCCTGTGTGCCCCTGGGGGGAATTCACATTGCTGCAGGTGCTGTGGGGCTGCTGCTGGTGAGAGTGGAGCCACACTGGAGAAGTTCACAGGGAACTGTCCCCCATGGGAGGGACCCCACGGCCTCACAGGGGAAGGACTCCTCTCCTGGAGCAGCAAAACAAAACCTCAGTGATGAACTGACCAAGCCCCCATGCCCTGTCCCCCTTTGCTGTTGGTGAGAAACAGGGAATGGCTGGGGGAAGAAAAGGTGTTTAAGGACTTATTTTACTTCTCATTATCCTCCTGTGTCTTCATTACTAATAAATTCACTTTGTGCCTCTAAGTTGGGCCTGTTTTGCCCTTAGAGTGTTTTCTCCTGGTCCTTATCTGAACTCATCAAGGCTTCATTAAATTTTTCTCTCCTCTGCCCAGCTGCAGCAGGGGAGGGTGAGTGAGTGACTGTCATGGGTGCCTGGCATTGGGCCAGTGTCAAACCATGACACTATCCTAAATCCCAAAATTATAGTTCTTATAAACCGAAGCCTAGCAAAGCCTTCTAGTTGTCAAAGTTAAACTCCTTTAATATATTGCTAGAGTCACTCTAATTGAACAGGAATGAAATAGGTGATTTTAACATTTCCTGGGAAAAGTGGAGAAATTCTTTGGAAAATGTATTATTTTGAAAAGTGCTTTCCAAGTTATTTTATATGGCTGTCTCAATAATCCAACACCCACACTGCCTGACTATTGGGAACACTTTCTATTCCTTTGACATACCCATCAAAAATACTGCCAGTTAACCCAAATCTTTGCAGCATTTGAGGCTTCTGGATATTCCACACAAGTATAGATTTCTTCTGAAGGGATAGAAGGAGTATTTGGTATGGAACACATTTATGTATACTGTGTAAATGATGCTTCTTTCTCTTTTTGGCATAATTTGTAACAGCCCTCCAGTAAAAGATAAATGATGCTGTAAGTCTTGTTCAGCATAGTAACACAAATTCAAATGGCATTTTCTCCAGTTCACAGAGTTACTGGGAACCACCTCAGGAATGTTAGAAAAACTTCCAATTTCTATTACCGGGCCTCCTGACATAACTAATTATGAAAAAGGAATTTTTAAAAAGAATACTAACTAATAACAACAACAACTTGTTTTTACTTGTTTAGTTTTTACAATACACCACTTACAACTGGGCCTGATTTACACTGTGGTTATTCACTGTCATGACATCTTTAACACTCAAAGATATCCAAGATACAAGATCTATTATGCTATACAGTCTTGTAGGCAGACATGCAAAAATCAGATGAGGTTCACTCTCAAAAGATACATAATTAAGCACAGTCCAATGGATTCTAGATTAAGGTTCTCCTTTAAGCAGCCATCACCTTGTTTTGGAAACAACTTTACAGTTAGAACACAACTATTATTTCACAAGTGTTTCACTCAGCAGAGACAGGAGCTGCTTAATCCAGCATTACTAGGAGGAAAAAAAAAAGATTGTAGAACCACACCCTAGGTGTAAACTGATACAGATTTTCCTCTGTAGTTTTGCCTGAAACAATAGCCAGAGGGTGTAATTTAGGGTATATACACCTTGACAAAGCCATGGCTGTAATATCTAGGGACTGACAATTAAATGTTTGCATAGTGCAGTACCTTTGGTGTCTGTCTGATGTGAGGTTGCACTGAACATGGCTATCTCCTCTCTCACCCACTGAGCCCCACAACCTGGTCATACATTCTCCTTCCAGTCATAAGGAAATCTCTGCTGACTTCAGTGGCTCACAGCAAGACCCCACATCCCCAGGTAACACTTAATAAACCATCAGAACTCTCACTTCCTACTCACAGCATCCACTACACCACTTAGGCAGTCAATGAACAAAACACAGACTGAAAGTTAAATTTATGAAGGGTAAAATACAGCAGAATTTGATGTCCATGGAAAGCAAACATCCAATTTACTGTGTATTTATCAAAGGACTTGATTTTCAAATTTAACTCTTTAAACCTCCACACTTCATTTTAAGGCAAGCTGCTGTAGGACTTCCAGGCAACTGTATCAGTGAGAAAGCATCCAACCAACTTGCTTGCAAAGAAAACAATGAGAGCTCCAGATTTCAGAACCAAAGCAATATGGACTTAACCTCAATTGCTCCCTACAGGATTTTAGTCCTTCAGCTCTTTTGTACATATTTTTTCAGAGCCAGTTGAGAAAGCTGCATTTTCTGTTGCATTACAAACAGTTGATGAAGATTCAAGTCCTGCTTAGCAACAGAAGGAAGAGCAGATCAAGAACACTGCATGTTTTCTGCCTGTTATAATCCCCCCAGCAGAAAAACAAGGCATAACCAAATATCCTTTTCCCCTTGTATCACCAATGAAGTTTATCTATGGGCTATGCCAAAGCTATCAGAAGTGGAGAGCAGGGTGGGGGTGAGCTTGTAAATAAATAAACCATCTTTCTCATTTGGAACATGTTACCACAAACCAGCTTATTCCACAGGGCTGATGGGCATGTGCACACACAACTAACTGAGCATTTGAGTATTTCTAATCTAGCTGAGGCAACAGCCCAGAGTATTTGCCATTTCCAACCCAGCAATCATGACTCCAAGCCATGTGGGAGCAGCTGCATGTGCAGTTTACTTTGATGAAGTCACATCCTGTCATAGCCTGTCGTACCTGGGCTTTCCAGGGTGTCTGACCTGCCACAAGAAGCAGTGTGAGAGCCACCTGCACCAGTCCTGGCTCACAGCATGCGCAAGCAGGGAAGGATTTTCACTGAGCAAAGCCTTCTAGCAGTGGGAACACAGATTACAATAAATTTATTGCCTTCTGTGACAACTGCTTTTATAATCATGCTACTCTGCTACATTAGACTTTGAACTCCCTTTGTCAGAATTCAACACTTGCTGCTAAAAAACTTGAAATGTAAGTACAAAGCTCTCTCCATCTCTGTGCTGTCACCTACCTTGTAAGAATGCCTAGGAAATAACATTGAATATTGTACATATGGGGAACTTCCACAGCAGTGGATTATTTCATTCATTACACAGGAAAAGAAACAATTTTCACGCGTCCTAGAGATTATTTAGGATAGTTAATTACAAGTCAAATATTACAATGGTTTGTGAAAGATGAAATCTTTTCTGTCTTGTAAGAGACAAGAGATCACACCTATCCCCAGACAACCTTCAGCAGCTCCAGCCACAGGCTGGGCACAGCCAGGAGAGCTGTAAGAACTGGAGACATTCACTTTTATAGATCTGCTGCAATGGAAGAAATACCTTTTAAAATAGTTACCTTACAGAGAGTAATCTGCATCCTCTTAACCCAATTTATTTAAAAGTATCCTTCACTAAGCCTTTTTGTCTTTCCTGCTCTACTTAGATGACAAAGTTACTACCCTGTATTAAAGTCACATTTCTACATATTTATTTCATTGTTCTTCTCACTGCGTTTTTGTTGTTAAATATAGCACAGAAACACTACAAAAACCAATATTTAACTAAGTATTACCAAGACATCACCTCTTCTGCACAGGGATAACCTAGCTAATCATACATACCACTTAAGAAGGATTAGATAACAGTGAATTCCTGACTGTTATGTATGTGTACAGACAACTATTTCAAAAGGTTCTCATAAAAAAGAAAATATCCTGCCTCTTCACATATTATGGACAGATCAAGACAATCCTGAGGCTGCACTTCCAGTCAAAGTCCCCAAGGCCTTGCAACACCACACTAATATTATGGTAATACCTAAAACCTGCCAAGAATCTTTAAAACATATGAGATGACACAGTTCTAACTTGCAGTCTAACATCACAATATTCTATTTTTAACACCTGACTCATCCCATCAGAAATAATTAAATATTGTAAACAGAACTTAGATTTAAAGGAAAAAAAGAACCAAGTAAAAAATTAGGGCCAATCACTGCAATTTCAGAAGCATCCTTTCAAATTGCATTTTTTTCAAGCAATCTCATAAAACCTCCACAATCTTCCTAAACAGTTCAATGCAATTTTAAAGTCTCCCTGTAATTGTTTTACAATAACCAGTCCACAAAACCTTAAAACAATTTGTGTAAATAGTCAATTAAAATGCAATGAAATGAAGAAGAGATTTATCTGATTACAGACTGTGAAGAGCTATGCAGAATGTCAAAAAAGAAGCATAGCACCTTGTACTGCTACCTTAAAAAACTTATTTCAAATTATTAAAAATTCTCACAAGCGTATTTGCAGGTAGTCAAGGATTACAGAGCCCTTTAAGCATCTCTCTGATATGATCTGACACAACAAAAAATCAACTCAACTAAGCACCTCCCAAGGCTGAATAAAAACAAATTTAAATTTGAAATAAGATGCTGTCTCTTACTTGTAAATACAACTTAATATTGGAACAGAAGTTTCAGCAGTGCTTTAATTATTTATGGGACCTGCTGCTGGGAAAATTCTAGACCTTGGGTCTATGTGATAAAGATGCTTCTAGTGAGCCTCCCAGGCCTGGATTTCACTGCCCAGAAAGAGCTGAAGAAGAACAAGGGTTCATCACACGGCTCTTAGTACTGTCACAGCTCTGGTAACTTCCATTAATAGCAATTAATATAATCAAACCTCAAAGCTTCTGCTGAATGCCTTAGAGCTTCACAGAGCCTTTTTTATTTTACCCCCAAGATATATTAGGTGTCAAAGACCAGAAGTTCAGCTGTTACCAGGTGACACAACGCTGAACAGAGTTTGCTCCCACCTGCTCTCCTGACTAATTCCTACTGTCACTAAACCTTCCAGAGTGCCTTCTGAAGGTGCCCACCAAAAAGTGACAATCTGCATTCCCACAGGAAACTCACTGCTTGCTTTATTAAGACAGAATATTCTGAAAGCTGTAAGACTGGTACTCTACTACATCACCCCACAGCCAACACCAATTCTGACCTGGGACCCAAGTTACAGATGGTCTGTCATCTTCCTCCTCCTCTACTTTGTTGCCATTTAACTCTAAGTTATGGTTTGAAGTGTTTGAAATAGACAGCAGCAATAGACAGAGGATTCACCTCTCAAAGGATCTAACACACACAAAAATACCCAAACAAACTAAAAAAGGGGCTGTGTGTGTAACTGAAAGAATGAGGTGCTTAGGCTCTAGTAAAGACACCATAATTTCAGCATGCACTGAATACACTTAAAAAAACCAACCAATTTTAAATTGTCTAGCCAAATCTCTTTTTCTGTTCCCCATGCTTTTATTTTCCCATCTGAGATGCCATAGTTTCTTTTCTTATAATTTTAAGTATTTCAAAGTTATTTTATGAGTCAGTATAAGAATACAAGAGACTTTTATCCCAACCACTTCAAAAGGGTTGCACAAATTAATAAGTAATGGTGTATTTAATGATGATGTACATGGGTTGTATCTCTCTGACTCTCAAATACAGATTTGGGGGTGGGGATGGTTTGAGTTTCTTATTTTGGATTTTTCCCCCATGTTTTTGTTTTATTTAAAGGAACATCCATGACAACCTTTAGCAATTGGTTGAGGGGAGAGTCAAGAGTTCCTTGGTGGTGGGAGAGGGTTAGGCCCTCAGCCCCAATAAACAACTTTGGTCCTCATTGTTTCTATCCACAGCTTCCCTACTCTGACAGAGCAAAATGAGCCAACCTGTTGTTAAATTTTGCAAGAAGCAACAGTTGCCTCTGCTGAAGCCTGTCAAAGTCACCACGCATGAACTCTACACTCAGAGGCACAGCTCTATTTAGAGATGCTCTTTGCAACAATGGGCTAGAAAAATCCTTAAAAGCAAACTAAATTCAGCACAAGTTAGCAAGGATCTCCAGAAAAACTGTTTTAAGCACTGATTATGAGGTTTGACATGAAAGAATAATTTTTTTTCAAATCAAACAGTGTCAGGTACTACAGACACATCAAATTCCTTTTAAGATCTACTGCACCTCCAAGATGAACTGAGTGACTGAAAACATTTTGGCTGCATCTGATGGCACTTGCTCCCACCATCACACAAGTCTAGAAGATGCACTTCAGCAAAGTTTCATTTAAAAATACAGGAAAAATGCATGAAGAGGATGAGATTTTCTGCCTTGCTGTTTTGGAATTCATCTACATATTACAATGCAACATGCTACCCTTGCTTCATCACAGCACAAGTGAGTGGCAGGGGATTCACACCTTCAGCTGCTTCACAGAGCAGTAAGTAATTAAGTGACTGCATGAGCCAAGAGATTCTGTCACATCAATTACATATGAAAAGAACTAATGAGCACAATTGATTCTAACATGTTCTTACCTTGATAGGATTGCTCAGCAGAAGAAGGTTTCAGTGTATAAAGTCAAAGTAAAGTTTAAGGCTTATTTTAAAGTAAAATCTTCCCATCCCATTGGGTATCCCTCTCTCACTTCCATCTCCTGGGATTTTCCATACCAAGAGCAAGTCAAGTCCACTGGGCCCATACCTTATTCCTGCAGCTGATTTCTACATCAGAGCTCAGTGTGGACTGTTACTGTCTCAAAAAGCAACATATAGGAAAGTGTCCAGTCAGTTTCTCACTTTGATGAAGGTCAGTGAGGATCCCAGCAGGAAAGATTTAATATTATGTATTAGCAGAACAGAAAGCATGTAAGAGCAGTGAAAAAGAAACATGGAAGTACATGGAGACACAAACACTTGGAGCTTGGGAAGCCCAAACTCAAATTCTAGTTCTTATTTCAATGCAAGCTTGGTTATGACAAGGAGGGTTAGAAACAGAAAAAAACAAACATGTTGCCTGATCCCTGCATAGAACTAGCATCATTAACAGGTATTAAGGACTCATCAGGCTTCACAACCACTAAAATGCTCAGAGAGGAGCTGCCTGATCAGCAAATAGAAAGTGCCACTGACAAAGGTGTGTCTGAAATCCTGCCTCTCTCCACTGCTTGCAAATATTGCCCTGGAATTACACAGTTACATCCTCCTTTATTCCTTTAAAATAGCATCCATCATTCTTTGCCTTTAAAGCTTAACAAAAGGAGAGGCTGGCAATGTTAAAGCCCCTTTTCCAGTACAGGGTTACAACAAGAGGAACACTCACTTTTCATTCAGGAGACTCAAACTCAGCTGCCTGTGAGATTGAAATCCACCTCTCACTACCAGGTATGCTGAGGATGAGGCCATTCCCACCAGGAGATGCAGAGAACAGCACATGGGAAAAGAAACAACCACCATCCATAGCCCAGTGGGGACACAGGCCAGTGGGAGCCTGACAATTGGTAAATAAAGAAAATGGTTCTTGGTTTTGAACCAAATTCTAAAATGTAGGCTGTAAAGTCATGTTCCTTCTTCTGCTCCCTCTCCAGGCCATGAATATTTAATTTTATGCAAACTGGAAGAGTTGCAATGCAAGGTTAAATTAGCCTAAATAACCTTGAAATCCTTTTGTGAAGTTGGGCCTCAGAGTCAACTCCCAATCTGTAGAGAAATAACTTTCTTACACAGGAGTTCTGTTGTTACTTGTATTTAAAACACTGTGGGGTACCACGACAAAAGTCTTGAGGTTAAAGTGGATTTTACAAAATTTATACTTTTGGTTTACCTTTCTCTGTTAAGAACCAAGGTTTAAAAAGTCCAATTACTTTATAAATGTTTCTTTCTCAATTTTGAATGCAAAATTCTTCCTGGGAAAATGAATAATTTCAGCATTTCCAAAGTTTTATTTGATAACACATACATATGCTGGCATGTTTGCTGCTCCTCTAGTTCCTTAAGTTAAGTTAATCTAAACTTAATTAATTCTATTTTAGCTCTATTTTGCAGCAGGCCAAGCTCCCTACAGGCCAGCTACAGGTATATGCCAAGTCAGTGTCTCATTCATATGTCATAAAGCAACCAAAATAAATAGACTTCTGGAAGCCTGACAGGGCTACTAAGTTTCACTTTTAATTCTCAAAGTATTTTATGAAATTCCTTCAACTCACAACCCTACAAATCATTCACATGGTTGGAGTCAGTGCAGAAAAGCTGTGTCTCAGTGATCAGCCTGCACAAAAACAGTTTCATGATCTCTCTCCAGTGGGAAAAAAATAGGATAGATTATTCTTTACCCTGCCAGCTAATCTTTAGAATCTGGAAACCTTAGATGCTTGCATTTTAAGAGGTAGAAATAAGAGCAAATGTTTGAAAATCCTTATTGGTAAAATCTGCACTAGGATAATGTGTGTGTTTATTGTTGTAAATGCTTTTTTTGCATTTGAATGATTTGTCTATTCAGAAAAATGAATTACATATCCAGCACAATGATTAGATTGGAACTTGGCAATGAAGTAATGAAGTGATTTTTCAAGTGCCTAAGAACTCACAGATACACTTAAGAAGATGGCATAACAACACAAGTGAATCTGCACGCTGCAGCACAGCTGCCTACTGCATCTCCCATGCCCCTGACCACTGACTCTGACCCTAGAAACTGCACTTTCTAAATTTTACCAACACTGGGAATTGTACAAAAAATAGCCATTTTTATTCAGGCTCAACATGGATCAGTGCCTCCCAACCCTGCCAGCCTGTGCCACCTTGCTTTAGGTTTCATTTGCTGCCTGCAGCTCACCAGTCAGTAAGTGCTGAATCAGATCATCTCCTAAGGTCGCTGGCAAGTTCTGCTTCCCAGGATTGTAAACCATGTCTACAAACTCAGTCTTCCACTTCTACAGCATCAAATAAATGACTGGGGTCTAACTGCTCTAGTATTTAAAACAGCTGGGCCTGTTCTCTGGCACACATCTCAAGCACTCAGAGGGAACCAAGAACCAACAATATTAAGAAAGGTTCTAAAACTTTCTCTGTCCTAAAACGATCATTAAACTAGAAAAACAAACAAACAAAAATTAACATAATAAATCACACTCATCGCTTCCTTTTTTCCACTGCCTGTTAGAAAGTAAATAATAATCTATAGCTTTCATTCATCATCTGCTTACAACTCCAAGTAGCATTGTTACTCTTGCAAGAAACTAGGCCGTAATGGGCTTTTGCTAATCACAGGTGAAAGGTCACTCTCATTTAGCAGAGTACCAAGCAATAAACATAACACAATGACATGACAGAGGGAGGGATTGGTATAGAAATACTGACATGGATCATACCAAGAATAAAAATATTGTAACTCAAGAGAAGATTTTATCAGTGTTGGTCACAGAGTTTCCTTAGGACTATTTATAGTCCAAAGAAAAAAAAACAAACAACATATAGAAACACAGTAAGGACAGACTATGCCCTAACTCATAGTTTTCAAAATATGCAATAATTTAATAATAACGCAAATAACACCAGTCACTGACAGGCCACCAGTCCTAAATCCAAACCGACAGGAAACTTTGACCCTTTCTCTTTCCCGTGCCTGCCCCTCTGCTAAGTAGTTACGAGGAAGAAAACTTCTTGCACTTTTCCTCAAGAATGAATTGCACTCACCTTCTCGGCAAAGTCGCATTGCTTCTCGGTTTCTCCCGTATTCCTTGAAACTTTCTTCTAATGCTGTTCCTAAAACCAAAAAGCCACAAGATTTCAATCCACGGTAAAGCCCGAGGGTAGGACTGACCCCCGTTCGTGACCTGTAGCCCGTGCTCCCCTGGGCACCGTAAACACGGAGCGGAGGGACCGAGGGCAGCTGGGCCCCGGAGCCGCTGTCAGCGCCGGGGATGCCTCACCTGCGGCGGGAGCTCCCCGCCCCACGGCGCGGCTCAATCGAGGGCAGGAGGTGCCGGGCTCCGGGGACCGGCTCCGAGCCGCTCGCACCGTGTCCCGGATTACAGGAACTGGGGCAGGCGCTGCCCGCTCCGCGCCGCTCCCGAGCCCGCCCGGGGGGCGCGCACCGCACAACGAACTCGGCCGCGAACGCCAGGGGTGGGAACGGACCCGGGCTCCCCGCCGGGCCCGGCGCCCCACCGTGCCGTCCCGGGGCACCCGCGGGCTGCGCCGGGCACGGCCGGGGGGAGGGGGGTGGGGGCGGCGGTGCTCGGCGGCCACTCACCGTCGTTCCCGTGAAGTTTAGCAGCATCGACCCAGTGGCTCCAGGGCTGCCCCAACATCGCCTCGGGGCTGGGCAGGGACCTGCGCTCCCCGACGGCCGCCATTGCCGCTGCGGTGGCGGCGGGGCCGGCGCCGCTCCCGCCTCCTCCGCCTCCTCCCTCGCCGTGGCGGGGCCGCCGCTGCCGCTGCCTGGCGGCCGCGCCGCGCTGCTCCCTCCTGACGTCACCCGCGGCCCGCGCCGACATTCTTTCCGCTGCTACAATGTAACGAGAAAAGTCAGCGGCCGCTTAAGGTGGCGCCCCGCTCTTAAGGCAGCGCCGCGGCGCTGTCAGCCCGCCCGCTCGCTCGGCTTCCTCCCCGCGGGGAACCTGCGGCCCTGCGGCGGCGCCGACTCACCTCTGCGGCGGCCCGGGGGGCAGCGCCCGGGTGCCCATTATTGTGCGGGGAGCGCTGCCTTCCTCTTCACCGTGTAGGTGAGGCGCGCTTGTGTTCGCGCTAACAAAGCGGCCGAAGGGAGCGGGGAAGAGCGAGACTACGCCGCCTACCAGGCGTACCCCGGCTCCATGGGCCGCCTCGCTACCTCGGCCCCGCGACCCTACAAAAACAACGGCCGCATCACAACCCCGCCTGGCACCCGCTGCCCCGGCCGGGGGGGCGGACCGGAGGGCGACGCGGCGGGCGGAGCCGGGCGGGCGGGCCCCGCCTCAGCGCCGGTCCACCTTAAAGCCGGCGCCTCCTTAAAGGCAGCGGCGAGCAGGAAGCGCGCTCCGGGCGGGCGCGTCCCCGGCCCCCCCGGCTCCCTCCCGTCCGTCCCCTCCCTCCGCTCCCAGGCACACGGGGACACCGAGCGTGTTTCCTGCGCGCTGCTGCCCTCGCTATCCCGTAACCTGTCTCCCAGGGGGAGGGCTTTCTCATTGTTATTTCACATTTCTTTTTTAAACAGCCCCCTTTTTTTTTTTCCTGCCTCTTGCCTAAACTTTGCGATGACGTCGTGCCGTGTCAAAAGCGAGGATTAAAGGATGCTGTCGTACCTGCTAACTCCAAGCAATAAAGTCTAAGCTTTGCAAAAGCAAGCTCTTTGATTAAAACCCCTGGGTTTAGAATTAATTTATCATAGAGTTTTCTTCACTAGAGTGTTCAAGTACCAATGTCAAACTGTCAGGCCATGATCTGCAACAATTTCTGGCCACGCTTGATGCCACTGTCAGTAACAACGTCCTCGAAGAACAGCTAAAAATATGGAAATTTGAAGTGCTGCCTCCTCTACAGGTACTCGATGGCACTGTCAGTGGAACTGCTGACAGATTCCATACCTGTATTTGCAAAACCACACAGCAGAAATCAGAACTGTAAATAAATTTGTTTAACCTGCGGAAGTACACATACACACAGTCTTAACTAATTTTCATTCTCTATTTCAAGTGTGCGACTATACAAGCTAAAGATGTTTCTTTCAAAATTTATGCATATAAAAGATCTATAAATTCAAGCTCATCAGATGGAATAGCATAGGCTGTAATTATAAGAATAGTTTCAGTGTTCCACCCAACTGATAATTTATGTCACACTCAGAATGTATCTGGTAAAATTGCAGACCTAATACAGAGCAGCTAACGTGATTTTTCTCTCCTCCTGATCAACTTGAAGTCTAAGTTAGCTCCTTCATAAAAGGCCAACACCATAAAATTTAGGTAAAGAGAGCAACACTGACTTCTACTGCAGACATTTGCAGCAGGATTAATTATCAAAGGCCATCAGCCTCTTGAGCTGGGCCCTGAAGTGTCAGACAGTTACACTGCCCTGCCTGTAGCTTCCCAAAACTCTTCATCTTAGTCTGAGAATAAATAAAGGTGTTCATGGAATAAAGATGGAGTGTATTATTGTTTGAGTAATTATCAAATAGAATACTTTTTAATATAGAAAACTAGTTATAATTAAAGCTAAGAACATCATGGAAGAAAAATGTTTGTCAGGTGCTGAACAGCTTCTGAACAGAATCTCAGCTTTTTTTTGTGGTATAGAAGCCAGACAGGAAAGAAGCCTATGCCTGATTGCTTTCAAGCTTAGTTCTTCAACAGTGCTTCACAAATGCAGTCTAAGATAGTGTCCATAGCTGAATGCAGACTCCAGGCATAGGATAAAGCAAGTTCCAGACAGATCTATATTCTCTGTGTCAAATATTCTCATTTATACTACAATCTTCATTCAAGCAGCTTTCCTTTGTCCTGGAGTAAGCTGTCAGAAAGCTGCCTCAGCTGCAGTTTGAAAAAGAAACCTTGATATGTCCAAAGTGCCCTCAAATTCATAAAGGGTTTTTCTATTATTTCCTTTACATAAATCATAAAGCAAATATAGTGATGAGTGACCAAACACAGTCATAGACCACCATCACCTACCCTTTAACAGTGACAGAGCTGACCATGGCAGGTCAATTTCATGTTCACGTGATTCTTTTCTTTACACATTACCAATTGGCAAAAATTACATCAATTAACTAACTACATTAACAAGCCAATAGATTATCAACTTCTTAGTTTTTAAAGCTGACACTGATCAGGTTACTCAGAAGTGCCAGCCACACAGGTAAAAGCACACGCCACTGTTATTTCATACAGCTCTGATTATCCCCTTTATGCTCTTCTCTGCTCTTTCAATCTGGCTGTTGCATTTTTAGCCTCCCTCTTTCACAGCTTTTCTTCTCTGCCTATATATTCCCACTCAAGATCTAATTCTGCAGCCTGGGCCTCGGGCTGTCCTTTAGTAAACCTTCCGCTGCTGCAATATTTTCTCTCTGTGCCGTGAGTACATCAGTATTCCAGCAGAGGGAGGGAAGTGGCAGCACAAGAAGCAGTTCATCAGTTCAAGTGCACAAGACCGATTAGTCAGACAGCAGGAATAGGGGCAGATGAAAAACTAATTTTACAGAGACTGGAAGTGGTGAGAACTTTCTTTCCCCACAAAGTCATTAGGCTGAATACATTGTTTGGGCTCTTTAAAGCACACTAGTTCAATTTTCTTACATTGCTTCCATAATGCTGTAGATGGATGCATTGATTATTTTAAGTAAAAATAGGAAAACCCCTGAAAATCCATCATGTTAGAAGGAGACCAGAATTAAAAACACATGTACAAGCAGGAGACTTTAACAGAGGTGGCTGTTACAAATCTGAGACTCAGGTTAGAAGAGCTGTCATCCAAAGCTCCCTTGGTGGTCAGCAGAGAGGAAGGGATACTTCTGGGATCAGTTTGGTCCCTCCTGGTGCAAACCACTATTTGAAGAAGCCCTTCTCTTCCCACTGACCACAGAAGTAGCCGTGGATGACCACACACATAAATTAGGCACCTGCATTAGACATCCAGAGTTCAGTGGGGTGAACCTGGCCAGAAGTGGGGAGAATATTCAAGTGTGTAAAACTGCCTAGAAGCCAATACTGCTCTTTAACACAACAAAAAGTAGCTTGGAAATGCCCTTGGTTGGTTCTAAGGACTTATCTGAGGAAACAAAATAGCCCAAGCAGTAGCATTGGGACTGAACAATGTGTGAAAAACCATGAACTGCTCATACCTGTGAATGAGAACAAGTATTTGGAGAACAGAGAGAAAGCACAAAGAGGAGTTAAGCTCAAAGAGAAAGTAGAGAAGGAAAAATATGAGGCAGGAAAACAGCAGAAAACAGTGGATGATATGATGTAGAGAAAACAGTCAAATAATGATGTGAAGAAAGCATAAACATATAACATATAACACAGCCTGCAAAAGCAAAGAAAGGAGACAAAAATAGGAAACAAAACATACAGAAAAGGAAAACTCACAGTTTTAAAGCTCACTAGGTAGATTTAACAATAGATTAAACATGGCTGGCAACACTATGATTAAATGTATGCCTACAAACAGCATGCAACTGCTGAAAACTGCAGCGGATGGTGATTTCATGGCATGACACTGCAGGCATTTTTTCACCTGTACCAGCAGGTTTCATTCTTTTGCCAGGTGGTCCAGGAAAGCCGTTCAAACAGGGAACACCTACTTCAGCTGTTCAGTTAGAATCTGTATGACAGCCTCTGTATAGGACCTGAGGTATGACAACTCTTAACTGGAATGAAAAAGGAAGGATGAATCTGCAGCCGAACTCTTTCAAGAGCAGAAGTACAATGATGCCATTCACCGATGATTTTCCACAATGGGAGTGAAAGGATGTGAGAGCTGAAGTGCAAAGGGAGAGACAGGGAGAATCCACGGGGCTGTCACTTTATCAGTACTCAGAAGAAAGGAAAATAGTGAATTCATAAAACATCTCTCAAGGAGAAGCTCTGGGCGGGGGGGCATTATGGCACTAAATGAAATCAAGTAAGTTAATTCTAGCCAAAGATATGAAATAATCAAGAAGGGCATAAAAACTAAGAAGAAATGTCATTATTTGTTGGTAGGTGGGATTTAGGATGAAGTGACAACTCAAGAAGCTGACATGCTGAAGTCTTGACCTTCCCATCACCTCCTGCTGAAAACACTGGAATGGGGAGCACATTCTATGCATTTTAAAATGTATCTCCAGTATGAGAAATATAAGACTGTAATTGGGCAAGTATGGAAGAAAGAGATAAAAAGTTTACATAAATCAAAACATCCAGATGAAGACAGAACTACCTAGCCATACAAAACAGACAAATTAATTTAAGCCCCATTATGGCAAAATATTAATACACTAAGAAAGACACATTACGGTTATCTGTAGTTCACTCTGACACCCAGGAAATCAGCAACTTCTCCCTTTACAAGTACACATAGGATTGTGATCCTGCAAAAATAATACTAATCATAAGCAGCGCACAATAAAAAAATTATATAAGAAATCATGCTAGTTTATTATCCTTTTTCGCATGGATCCTGGAGGTTGATGTGTATGATTTTATTTATGAGTAACACTTCAAAGGTGAAACTGGAGATGCTCAGAAGAATTGGAATACAGCTACTTTAAATGCTGGAATATAAATTATTGCGCACATCTACTACAAACCACCTGTACCAGGGGAAAGAACAATATTATTAAGATTAGAGGACTAACTTAAGGTATCCTTTTCTGAGAAGTAAGAATTGGGGAATGGAGGCTAATAAGTACATCTACAAATAATACTGCATTAGGGTGAGAAAGCAACAGATGCACTTATAGGTTTATACAAATATCACAATAACACTTTTACATCCAAATTATCAAACAATGTTATTACCATGCATTAAGAACCTAGCAAAAGACTTCAACCACTTCCTTTAGTTGATTTTCAAATATGTCTGCAAGAATTCACGACACAGTGATCTAAAGCAGAATAATGAATAGAGAAGCACAGATCTTTGCCCTGCTTAATGACACTACATACTGTCAATTCTTGAAGGGAAATTTACAGAGATAACACTGTAGTGATACAAAGTTTCCAAGTCTTAAAGGTAAATAGGCAAAACTACACAAAATACACTCAGTTAATGATCTGGAAATCAAACTAATGTTTACTAATTTTACATAAGGTATTGAAATTACCTTTTGAATTTGGAAATGTTAAAACTATTTCAGCAACCTAACTGTGCAGATGAATCATTTTAATCAGAGGAATCAAGCAGGTATGACCTTTCAGATTCTCATTTATACACAGAGAATATGATATTATAACTTAGAATTACTCAAGTACACAGCTGTTCAGGCCAATTGCAACAAAACATTAGTGCTGGATTTCCATTTATTGAAACCAAAGCACTTGATGGGGACAATTTGGTACCACTGATCTGCTGGAACACAACTTCCATGCAAGGTTTCATAACCCTGCCTGGTTTCTTGCCAGTTTAAGACTCTGGCTCCAAGCACAGCTCACAGGACTTGAGTTTCTTGAAGGGAAGCTGCTGAGGCCCCATAACTTCTGATGTGCTTTAAACATCAAGCCAAGGATCCTAAGAACCCTGGTACAAGGACATTTAAATTTAAACTTTCTTCTCATGTTTTGACTGCTGCCTGCTGATGCTTTGCTGATGCTACCTGCTCTGACCACATGCTCAGCAAGTTAACAACAAAATATTACACAAATTGGACATGTGCAGGTCTGTGGGACTTGACAGGATGCACATGAGGGTGCTAAGAGAATTAGTTTCAAAGGTCAGATGGGGACCATGAGATTGCCAGCAAACTGGCTAAACTGCTGTGCTCAGAGGGTGGGAATGGCTCAAAATCAAATGGCAATCAGCCACAAACAGAGCTCTTTGGGGATCAATATTGGGCTCATTCATATCCAATATCTTTTAGAATTATCTGGATGATTGGAATAAATACAGCGTCAAGTTTGCAGGTGACACAAAAACTTGGAAAACAAACAGATCCACCCAAAATGTCCCAATGCACAGAGATTGTGACAGGCTGGAAGACTGAGCCATTTCAAGAGACGCTATAAAACTGGACAGGGTCCAGCAGAAAGCCAACAAAGTGATTAGAAGGTTGGAAAACTTTGTGAAAAAATTTAAAGGAATTGGATTCATTAGCCTAAAGAAGAGAAGATTCAGGTGAGATGTAATCACAGTCTTCCAAGAAGTACAAGATAATTATAGAGAAGATGGAGGTAACTCTCTTCACAAGGAACAAAGTGATAGGGCAAGAGGTAACAGGCACAGGTTGGTTCTGAAGTTCTGTCTAGATGCAACAACAAAATATTTACTGTGAGGACAATTACATATTGGAATGGGCTGCCCAGAGAAATTGTGAACTTTCTCTTGACAAAAAGATTTAATCCTTAGCTTGACCAGGCTATGTCAAGATGATGTCCAGAGGATTGTTCCAATCTAGACTTTCCTAGAAAGTCTAGAAATATGAAATATGAAAGCCTGATAGATGTTGTGACCCTAGTCAGTGATGAGGAAGTAGAAAGAACAAAGCCAGTTTTTGCACCCAGACACTCTGGGCTCACCAAGACAGCCACATCTCAGGATGATGAAAAATCCAGGGAAGCATTTTGCCATAAAAACTTCAGGTATTACAGCTTCAAATGTTACATATTGCAAGATCCAGACAGTAACAAACATTCCTCACATGTGGTCCTTGAGCCCAGGCTAACTCTGCCACTTAAACAAGCTCTGCAGGCCAGATCCATGCTAAACATAATGGTCCTTTCTGCTGCTGCAATCTATTTCAAAGTATAATAAAAGATGATTTGCCCAGCAAATACTGGCCAGGCTGTAATAGTCTGGATTCTTCATATCTGTGCATAAGAGTGAAGTCTTTTTTTTCATGGAGTTAAGCAAAAATATACAAAATGGTGAAATGCACGTGATGATATAGAGTAAAGATAAATGTAAGGGAAACAGAGAAAGAAACAGATAATCTTTCAATGAATTAACAGTACCTGATATAATAATCTGCACTAGCAGCCCTTCAGACAAAATTTCAATTTATTATCATAATTTTCTCTTTTCCTAGCATTCTGCAATGAACACTAGTCATGCAGAATAAACCCACTGTGTTAGGCAACTGTACAGTCTTATCTCAGATTACAATTCCACTTTCTGAACTTGTAAAATAATAGGACTGATGCAGGTGGTAGGCTACGGCATATGCCAGAGCCTAACAGCCTTCAAATGCTTTAACATATCATGGAAACATGTAAATAGAAAAAAAAATTATTCAGAAAAAGAAGATTACTTCTTCTAAAATATAAAAAATAAATAAATTTAAAATATTGATTCTGCTATATTCCCCATCTGCCACAATTTACTTTTCCAAATCACCTAATTGATTGGAAGATACAATCCAGCTTAGTTTTGTCTTTTAAGTTTGGCGGTTGCATGCCAAGTTGAACTCCTTCTAGGCTGACTGCAACGTCACTTTATTTCCCACTGAAACACACATTAAACATCTGCATTTTAAAAAGTCTCCCCACTGCATCTGGTAACAGTTCAGACTTGCTCTGCAACCCTGCTAATATTCTGTTCTCTATGTTTCTCACATCTAGAGATTGAGAATCTTATGCTTAAGGAAAGTATTTGGTTAAGCACAGCACAGTACCTTGAAAGTATGGTGAATCGCTGGGTTGATTTATCAATTGATCTTCATCTGTTCAGATTTTGGAAGCTTTTCCTAACTTGTACCTGATTAATTCTGAAAGAAAAGAAAAGAAAAAGAGTACAGCACTAAAACATTTGAAAACCTCAACTCCGTTTCCTAATGATGAACGTGTCTATTTAAAAACGAATACGAACCATTTAATCAATTTTACAAACAGAGTTTGTGCAATGGATTTCAAACTGAAAGGTAAGCAGGGAGCTGTTATGGTGTGTTCTGTCCAGGGGATCTCTAAATGGCAGCCTGACATTACCACAAAGGCATGCATCGGATGAAACCTCAATCTCCAGCCCGGTTACCGCACTCGCGCCGGCTCCCGCTGCCCAGGTTCCGAGCACGCGGCCGTGTCTGTAGCACAGAAATTACACACTGGAAATGCAGCAGGGCTGGGCTTTCTGCTCAGGGCTTTTCTGCATGGCCCCAGCAACAGGGGCTCTCAGCATGCAGCCACTGACAGCTCAGCTTCACCACCATGCCACAGAACATGGAGAGGTAAAAATGATCCCTCACGTAATCAACATCAGGGACTGTCCCTGCACCACCGATGAAGAATTTAGAGAAATGTACAGAAGGAGGCCTTCCCACAAACAGCACCTCTATCATCTCAAGCTCAGGTTTTTAAGATCCTTTCATTCAATAAAATGAATGCTTATAAACTTGTTTATATAAACTGAACTTAATCCCAGTTTGCTTTAGTTTAGCATAAATCAATGCTAAGGCTAAACCAAAGCCCCATTAAAACTTAGAACAAAGTTCTAACCAAAGCTAAACCAAACCAGCTAAAGCTAAACCAAAGCCCCATTAAAACTTAGAAAAAAGTTCAACTATTTTTGTGCACAGGTCATATTTGAGATCTATTAATTGATTTTTACAAGTGATTTGAAATTAAACTGGTGATTTTTTTTTCATCACTAAAAAGCCATGAAGATACATACAAACTAGCCAGCCTAGCACTAGGACTGGATGACACCTCAGAGACATCTATTTTTTTCCCCTTAAAGAACTAAAGTCCAGACAAGAGGAATGCAGTCCAAGAGGGCACCGGAGCTGTTCCCCAGCCTGTAGGGCTCTGCTCCAGTGGAAGGTGCCAAATGAAGCTTTTCCTGCCTTCTGGCTCTATCCTGTGGGAAGATGTCTGCCAACTAAGTTTGTATCTTTAAAGTCTTTTTATGCACGGAGGATAAACCCTTTTTTCATCTTTTCCTTTAAACTGCAGCAAAGCAGCTAACATTACCTTGACTGAGATCCTCTAGAGATATATTTACTATTTCTAAGATTGACTCTGCTCAGTGACATAGCAGATCCTAAGAAGAACAACCTCACTTAATTATATTCTAGTTACTGCATAAAATCCAAATTTCTCTTGTTTTCAATGGACAAGACTTGAGAGCAAGTCCAATATTATTTTTTTTTCTCCCCTCTGCAGGCACTGTTTTGCTTTATGCTTAATAGAAGTGATCCTTGGTAAATTTCTACACTAGAAGAAGTCTCAGAAAATGCTTGTTACACATACAAATCTCACTGAATACTGCAATATAAAACTTTCTGTTCAACTCCTGCTGCTGCTAACTAAGAAAATGCAATGCAGTGTTTACCAAGAATACTTTCTGTCCTTTAGTAGTTTAGGACAGGAGACACTGAATTGATATGGATCATCCCCTTCCCAGCACATCATTCAATGTTAAGCCTCAAAGTCCCAAGCCCTTCAAGCATATGATCTACCTGCTATGGAAGTAATTCCACAAGTAATTTCCACAAAGGAAAATCCTCCTCCATCTCTAGCCCAATTTCTTTAGGGGACATGAGAGCTTTGCATGCAAAACATTCTTTCTTTTATCCCGATGTGTTACTTTTTTATAAAAGGCAAGTTCTGTTGCTTCATGCAAAAATGAAAACAAAAACTATAAAGCAGAAGACATCTCTAAAGACTTACAAATCTAGAAATAGGGTAGTAAAAAAATGAACAAGGGTGAAGGAAGGATCAGCAAAAATTTTATTCCTGTGTATGAAAGATCAGAGCATACTATGTCACCACCTGTGAATTTTGCTGTAGGGATTACACCTGCAGTTGAGTTTGAAAGAAGTTAAAAGAGTAAGTCTCAAAAGAATAAACTGACAGCTTAATGACCCTTTAAAGAGAACTCTTTCTCTGGATAATGGGTGGCAGAGAACAGGAACGATTCTTGTTGAGAATTTACAGCGGGTCAATTACAACCACAACTGTCAGCAGAGAGTAACACAAAGAAGTCATGGGCTGATTGAGAACAGGCCAGGTGGAGCTCTCTCCTTGGTACCCTGGAAAAGGGAGAGCTGGGTGAAAGGTGGAAAAATGACAAAAAAGCCAAAACAGCCATTCAGCAAAATGGAAAAAGGCCTGCATTTCCAAACCAGTGAAGCATTAAGTTACTCTCATTGCCTGACTATCAAAGAAACTTGGACAAAATTGCTGTTGGATACTTTGAGGAGTTACTGATATGCAAGGCAGGGAACCACAGCCTGGCAGAGCAAAAGCTGTATATCCCAGCCAAAACTGTATCCACACACATTACATATAATATTGGCAGAGTTACAATTACAAATGCGTATTATTGATTTAAGGAGCGACACATTTACACGAAAATTATAATTGCAAATCAAGACATTAAAATAAGGAAAATGGAAATGTATGTGATGGAGCATCCCTAACTTTTGAAAGCATCAAAACTAATGCTACAGCTATCCAAGGTCCTTTAACTCTGTTTCTTTTCAGGTGCCAGAAATTTGCAGAAATGTGGTGCAGAAATATTCACCAAAGAATGTGCCAAAATTTTAGAACACTCTTTCCCCTACGCTACCTAGTAAATATTCAAATTGAAGATAAAACACAAAGGCTACATTTATATAACCAAAGATGTGGACATGCAGGGTATAATCACACCCAGGTGTAAGTCTGGGGATGACCTCAGGAGGTCTCACTCTGGCCCTTGGGAGGAGGAGCAGGAGGGGTGTGCAGGGGCAGGAGCAGGGCAGCAGCAGCCCAGGGGCTGCTCTTGTGGCCAGCTGGCAACTGCAGGGCAAACCTCAGCAGCTCCCAGGCTGATCCTGCCTGTGCTGGACACTGACTCTGAACCCCCCAACTGCAGAATCTCAGGGGCTCAAAGGTGGTGTCAGAACCACCAGGCGCAGAATTGGCCCTGCTAGTCTCTCCAGGAGACACAATGCTTCACATCTTCACAGGCTGAGAAACAACTACCAGCTCCATTCAGAGATTAAATACCAAACTTCCATAAACACCAAGTGCAAAATTACAGCTTCTCAAGATTTCATGTATTTCCTATGTATACCAATAGCAAGTGTTTCTCAGAATTACCTAAATATTTACTATTATTTGTGCTAACACAAATGCCACAGAATATTTGGCGTAAAATGTAATAATCATACAAGTTATTCTGAAACTATTTCAAACATAGGTATCTTAATAATGAGAAGGATCAAACTTTAGTAACTAATCTTTCAGTTGCTACATAACTAATACCTTAATCAATGGAGAAGCAATAACACCTTTTGGATAACTGACAAAAATTGCAAAATGATTATGCACATCAAAGTGCACTTGATGGGTCTTAACTCTGACTACTGTAATTTTCCTTTGTCTAATGACAACAGGCAAAGACCAGCATTCATTATCTTCCTCAACAAATCATGTCATCACCGATTTTATCTTCCAACAATTTCTCTTTTAACTTAGAAGTCTTCTTCAGCAGCAAGATTAACAAAGTCATAAGAACCCTTTGCATATTCCACTTCAACAATTTAAGTAAAGTGACACAAAGCATTGAACAGAAAGGTAAAAAACATCCCTCATTTCAGAAATAATGCAAGATTTTCTATAAGTAAGTATTTTGTCCTATATTTCAAAGCACCCATATCTTGCAGTATTATTTATGCCATTATTTATTTCAAAGTTCAATCCCTAAAACACATTATCTTATTCCAGTAAACTAAGATAAATATGGACAGTTGAAATTATATTTATACATTTCTTTAAAAATGGTATTTATATATGTCTGTAGAGAAGAAAAATATATGTTCTGCATTTTAAGCCACAGGAATATTTCATACCAATTACAACTTGTATTACATCAGAAACACAAACAATGAATGCCTGGTAGCTAGCAGTAAGACAGTGGACATCAGGATTTTCCATTTTTAAAATAAAAAAAAACCCTGATTGAATCATTTAAAAGGGTGCATGAAGTAAAAAAAACTAAGAAAAATATACAAACATACAATATAAACATACTTTTCAAGACAGAAAGGCACAGCTAATCAAGGCAATTGAGAGTACATGAATAATAGGATTTGCAAAATTTATTACTGAGCTTCCCTGTTAAAGGTAACATTATTCAAATGACACCGTCACAGTTATTGCAGATTAAGGATTTCAAATTCGCTCCTTGTGTATATCATTATTTTGAGTAGCTGCATTTTATCTGTCTAATTTTAAATTACTGCAGGCAGATGAAAGTCATCCTAAAATCTGACTCATAATTCAGGTACCATAGCACTAACCTGAACAGAGATGCTGGTTCCTACACAGGTACAACACTATTCCCAATGTAAACAAAGGACACTGGCATGCACCCCAGGCTAAGGATGTCAGCATTTTTCAGACACCTTTCTGACTGTTCCATTTTATGGTGATGCAATATGACCTACATTTTCAACGGCCAAAGAGAGACAGAGAGATAGAAAGGGAGGAGAGAGAGAAAATAAAGACAGACAGACCTTTGCTGTCCTTATCCTCCACCAACTACAGCTTTAACTGTCCCTCATGGGGGTAGTAATGGGCAAGAATAAAAGCAGAATAACCTTATCACAAATTCTGAATGAGAAGCTGAAAGATAGGCAAGTGTAAGAAAGAGCAAGATTTTTTCCTACAATCCTGTGAACAAGTACATAGTGACACCCTCAATAGGAAAGAACAGCAGAATCAATAATTTTATAATCAATTGCCAGAACAAAGCTGTCTGCAATACAGATGCATATTTTACTACCTTGTATTTCCTCTCATGTTCCTACCACTTCATTTCCATGTATTCCCTTAAGATCTCGAAACAAAACACAAAATAATCCTCATCATTATCATCATTTTTACAGAGAAAGGAATTGAGGAAGGAGTGATTTGCCTACAGTTACATACCAGGCCTAAGGCAGGCTTGGGAACACAAAGCATCACTCTTCATTATCTCTGTCCTCTGCAATCTATCAGGGACTGTGATACCTGTCACTCCTCTAATATATAATCTTGACATAATACCAGAATTATCTCTATCTTGTATTTCTCGCACATGAACTTCACAGAGAAATCTGTACTAAATTATTATTAATAATCCTAACTCTCAGAAAGCTTCCCCTCACAAATGATGGTCCATATTTCTCAGCCTGGCTCTGGAAATGCACTTGACTGAGCTGTAAAACTCAGCTCTGGAAATGTTAATGGTCTTTTTCATTAGAAACATGTGAAACTATAGAACTAATTAAATCTTCGGGTGTTTTTTTTTTGTGGTTTGGCTTTTTTATTATTTCTTTTCAAAAATCTGTAGTTTTCCACAGTTAAAACTAGTATTTAATAAATTAAAAGCTTGTTGCTAAGTTTGTTTTAAGCAAAAATCAAGATATTTTAGTTTTTGGTTATTCTTCTTTAGGGCAAAAATATCCTGCAGAATATCTGCAAAGCACTTAGAGCTGGTAGTTAATACAATATGCAAAATAATAATAATTAATTTCTTTATGTTTAAAACTGAAAGCCAAAACATGATCTTAAGTATATCTCTGTACATCCAGAATTACTTCAGATATTTCCAAAAAGATTCTTGGGATTTGCACATAGATAAACAAGACTGTAATTTGGCATGGTATTTGAAACCAGAGATCAATAAAATGTATAGACTAATCCTAGGTTTGAACTGTGATTTTATGATAACAGCAGCTTTCTTATCAAGCAGCATTCACCTCATGAAGTGCAATCAGCCCCACACAGCAAGGGGTGAGAAACTGTTGCTCATTTGCTTGAGTGCCTCTGCCTTTTCCAACAGCAACTTTCTGTCAAAATGCTTAGCAGTGAGGAGTTAGGGAGGCAAACAGCACCTACACCAAGAGTGAGAAAGAAAAAACTTAAAGCCCATCCTATTTTATAGAGAAGAGACACGGAGAATCAAGACAGCTACCAAATATGAAGGAAGGGAAATACCTGTGTAATGATGGGGAAAAGCCTGGAATTGAGAAAGGATGGACACTGCAAAGGGAGGATGGGATGCAGGGGGAAGGGTGGAAGACATAAGGTCTTAAGGAAGAAAGAGAATTATTTCTCATTCAACTTTGGCTTAAAAAACTGTGGGGAAGTCCTCATTCAATTAAATGAAATTACAATCACACATTTCTCCACTTCTATTATCCCTGACTGCACTTTGGTCCATCTATTTTACTCTTTTACTCTTTGAAATTGAACTTAGTGAAAAATTGGTATTTCTTCCATTATAAACAAATTTATTTATGTTAATCTAGGACATAGGCATGATGAGATAAAAGAAATCTCTTCCATATTGTCAGCATTACTAAAGTTCTCCTTTGTGAATATTTCACTACAGTATTTTCTATCATTTTTTCCTTTTTTTTTTCCTTTCTTCATAGTATCTCTGTCGCAGTTCAGAAGGGAAAGAAGCAGAAGTGGCACTTTTATTGCTGTCCAACACCACAAAAATTTCAGCTGGAGAAGCCAATCAGTGCAGGCACCAAGCCCAGCATCCATCCCAGAACGAATCTTCCCTTTGCCTACCAGTGACTGCCACCTAGAGCCAGAGTGCACCAAGCAGGACAGAAATCAATGTTACAGCAGCAACAGAAACGTCAGCCCCAGCCAAAAGAAAAATACAAACCAAGAACTCACACTCTAGAAAGTTACATCCAACTGAAAAGATTAAATCAGTTAGGTTTCTCTTCTTGAAATGCCTTCTGAATAATGAGCATTTGGCTCACGTCTCCCTGTTTTTCTCTGAAAACTGATATTTAGTTATACATTTTGAGTCACATATGTGGGAAAATATATATAAAATAGCACTATACTGCTTTTTAAGTAAATCCTGTGTTTCAGTTTGTTTGCTAAGAAATGTGCTGGGCCACGCTAAGAAACTGACTACAGAATCTCATCATTAGCTGAAGATGCAACAGTGACATTTCAAAGACTTACTTGTATTAAATGCTGACAAGGCTTTAACATTCATGACATTAGTGATATTAATAAGACAAGAAATGTCTTTTTAGTGGCATGAAAGTTACTTAAAAACCCTAATATTTTCATTTTAAGAAATACACTCATACTCACCCAAATATACCAGTGGCTTGAATGTCTACAAAAGCCCACCCAAGCAAACAGCACTGCTGGCACACTATAAGCTTAACACATATTTATAAACGGTATTAATTCATAGCTGCTTATTATAGTGTATAAAATCATATCTTTTTCTAACTACTACTTATGTAACTATTAATAAGGTGCCTAATTCTCAAGCATTAGTCAAACAACCACTAGATACTCTTTAACAGAATAAAAGGAAGGATTTTTTTGTTATCATTTACCTGGAGAATATAATAATTTGCATTTTAAAATATTCCCAGTAGCAGTTCCCTTCTCTGTGAATGATACACTGCTGCAAAGGCAAAGCTGTGTGAGTGTTAGCATATTCTTTAGCTATTAAAATAATTTATTAGCTATGACTAATAATGCCTTGTGAAGAAATCAGTTCTCCAGCTTCCTCACTCTACTGCTCATGGACAGGCAGACTGGTAACAGAGCATTAGAAAAACAGAGGATTTCTTCTCACATTTATCATTCCATTAGATACACAACCTCCAGGTTAGACACTACCCCTCCTTTTATTGCTAGTCCCACTAAGAAATTAATTTTTCCCAAGGGGATACATGTTCACAGATAAAATGAAATTAAATGGAATTACAAACCTCACTGTTGAACACAGCTACCTAAATATGAACTAAATGTCAAGCTGTAGTTACTGAAATCAACAGTTTGAGTGCAGCCAGCTGGAAAAATTGCTCATTCTGATCCACACTCAGGACATACTTTCCCCCACAAGGCACTCCACGAATCCCCATCATTTTTCCAAGCAGAATAACAACTCTGCAACTGGCCTAGATGCAACACTGCAGCAGAGAAGAATATTTAAACAGCAGGATGACAGGGACTCACTGTAGAATTGTCCTGGAGGATGACATGAAAGAACTGCCAAAAAACCCAAACCCGTTGAAAACCACAACATTTCCTTGACAACTACCACAGCTTTTCTTACAGATACAACAAATTCCACTTGAAATAGAACTGATGAACAGGTCACAGAGCTGGAGAATAGCTTTCAGCATGATCCTGTTAAAATGTCTCCAGTTAGAGATCTGTTAACCAAAGGAGAGACAGAAGGAACCTCCAAAGGTCAGCCAGTCCATCCCTCAGCCCCAAGGCATGATAACTCAGCTACCTGTGGGAACAATCCAAGCAATCAAACCTGCTCTTACAGACCTGGGGCAATGGATAAGCCATTGTCCCATGGGTGATTATTCCAGCCTTTCAATACTTCCACTAGAGAACTGTGCTTGTCCGTGATCAATCTTCATTGCTTGCATGTGACCCATTTATTTCTCCACCTGCCACAGCCCCCTGCTTTGCAATGCCCTCCAACAGATCTGTGTTCTCACCCTCTGAGTCCCCTCTTTTTAACTTTTTCTTGTAAGGAATTTTGCAAGGAATTGCATTCTTGTGGCAGGCACACATTGTTTATGCATCGTGGTTTTTTTAATCTTAAGCACTGGCATCTCCACACCTCCTCTCTCCTAATTTCATTTGATACAGACGTGATGTCCTCCATGAGTGTAGTTAATGAATACTTTATTTCAAAACTAAAGCAGATCAAGCAGACTTATTTCCACAAACTCAGAATCTTTAATATTATATAGATTTACTTTGGTTTTTTTGTCTAAGGAAGTTTAGGAAGCTCAGCTACAGCACAGCATGCACCCCTACTCTATGCAGTGATTTCACATATAAGCAAAACAAATATAAGCATAGATTATATTCCTATGACTTTAAAAATTCAAGTCTTGTTCATGAGTTAATAAAACCCTAATATTTTCATTTTATTTATTTTCATTTTATTTTCATTTTCATGGCACTATTATGGTGTGAGCACAAATATAAAAAAGAGGTTGGCCCAATCACCCTGCAACAAAACTATGCAGTTCCCCATTGTTATCAGAGATGGTGCTCAAAGAACAGCTGTGAAAAACCAGAAACACAGAAAAATACTCATCAAATGGCAAGAAAAAGTCATAAATTGATCAGAAAGCTACAAAGTAAATCTTCACAAAATATGACCACATGAAAGTGAGGTTTTTCTTTTATATATCCTCCAGTACTATATTTATGTGTGTAAAGTCTCAATAGTTATGTTTTCTCTTTTTGAAGTGTTTCTTTTTCTAAGGCAAATATCAAATATCACCCTTAAGCTTTAAATTCTCTAATGACAACAGACAACAGTATCTCATATCAACATTGCTCTGGATGAGACACTTGCCTGGGAAGATCTTTGACTCCAGAGATCATGGAATTTCCAATTACTCCTCCCTCCTTTCTCAACCAAAGGATAATGGAGCATTGCCAAGTCTGGGCCCTGCTGACAACTGGATTAGCACAAACCATTCCTTTAACTGCACTCACACATAGTTAAAGTGATATTTTCCTATTTCTTTGTAAAAAACAAATTACATTTTGTTGTGAATTGCTGTACATTTCTTAACCACAACACACAGTGCTGTATCCTATCCACCTCCCAGAAGTTGCCCTGTGCTAGAGCTGCCTGCTACTTATTTTTCCCCAAGCCATGACAATTATTTCAGCTGCTTAAAAGACACCACCTGCACAGAAGCCAGCAGAGAACAACTGCTTATTCAAAGACAACTTAACTTTTACAAGCCTTTGTAAAGAAGCAACACATTCTCACAGCATCCATCTCAAAAAGAAGATGCAGAGCAACAATTTCACTGACTGCTATTAGGAGAAAGAGAAGAAAATGTAGGTTACAAAATGGCTGTCTTAGAGTTTAAACCCTGTGCCAAATTTAGTAGGCTAGTCCTAGAAAGACTGGGAGGCAATTACAAATTAAGATTTGATAGGAACAATCCAGTCATTGGGAAATTTGTTACCTGTGTTATCATCATAAGTCTACACTAACATTTGAGAAGATGAGTAAGGTTCAAAATCCCTTCAAGGGTTTTTAACTTTTAAACATTTGAAAACAGCAGCTCTTGAGCTATTTCCTTCCATTTGTTTGATGACATGAACTACAGTTACAGTCAGTCACTCCTTGTGCAAGCCTTTCACATAACAACAGGACAGAAAACCTCCACCAGAAAATCTGACAATAAATATCCTCCTATTCCAATCCAGACAAGGTGACTGCAACTTAAGTGCAATTTGGGTACTTCTAAAAGTAAATTTCAAATTAATGACATTAAAAAAAAATCTCATATGTTTCATTTTAATATACATCTGCACAATTTTATTTCAGGATATGTTATTGTTCAACACCATCCAACTTTTTATATATACACACACAGAGCAAAAACCACACGCAGTTCTCAAAAATGAAAAAAAACCAAACCACCAACTCATAACTGCCAAAGTGACACTGGAATGAAACTGAAGTGAAAATATTTACCATGAGCCACAAAATCACAGGTGCATACTTATTAATAGCATGGCTTTGTTTTACTCTGATCTTCTACAAGCCAATCTTTATTAATCTAAGTTATAAGATCTAATTTATCTGCCTTGCCTGTTTTATTAGTTCAATTCTCTCTGTGTATAATCAAAATTTAATTTTTTATTAAAATAAAAGCAAAAGACAGGGGATCAAAAAGAACTCGTGATTTTCAAGCATTCTGCACTAATGTTTTGCAAAAAAGAAAATGCAACAAGCAAATTTGAATAATAGTTTATAAAACATTATAAGGAAAAGTTACCTTGTAACCTGCTTGAAATAAAACATTGCAATAATAGATACATTGTTACCTACTTTCAAAACTATTACTAAAAGAAATAACACTTTGGGCTTAATGTTTTGGGTACACATATAGCCACTTCCAAATCTCAAATGAAAATGTACATGTATGTGTACATACATATGGATATACACATACTTTATAGATAATATATTTTGTGTCTAATTCCTCTGTTTCCTGATGCTTGACATTAGCTTGTCTATTTACCTTTTGTAACTCACCAAAACATTTTATGAAGCTGATTATTTTATTCCAATATTTGTTGGAGTTTTTTTTTCCTGTTCTTTATACTTCTCAAGTTCAAATTCTATCCCTGATAGAAATAAAGTACAGAAACCACCAGAGAGGCACCTGTACATCTTTGAAAAGAATCTGACCTGCAATGCAAAAATTATCTTGATTGTTCTTTTCTTGAACTTCTGAAATTACTGGTTTGCTCTTATGAATTACTCCCTTAAACACCTTAGTCCTCAGTCACTGGATATCTTTTGTGTTGGGTTTCACTGCTGTGTTCAGTCTGTCATTCTGACAGCAACACCACCTCGTACTAGTCAACAGTCTGGTGATTACAAAATTCACTCTGATGGAAAGAATTATGGGCATTAATCCCCTCAGGAAGGAGGATAGCTGGGTTGAAGTCTCCCACACATGTGGTGAGCAGTCCAGCAGATAACAGCTCTGCTAATGATGAAAAGAGAACCAGAACCACCACCACCTCCTGGGTTTTGAAAGCAAAGATTGACCTTTGCTCCCTTTTTGAAAGAAAGGGCTTATGATCCTAATTTCAAGAGAGCGTGAATCCAAAATGCTCCCTGGAGAAAGGTGCTTAGCCCTGGCAAGAGGCAGGATTTAAGCACATTCCTACTTCAGCTACTGCATAGAAAATGTGCAGATTCATCATCTCCTTCAAGCCTTTCTGGCTGGTATAATTTAAAAAAAACACCAACACTAAAGAATTTGGCTCCCCACCTTCATGGAAACATGACCCAACTGGCCTCAGGCAGACCAGCCTTCCCTTTTTGACCAGCCTGAGCCACAGCCTGGATCTGCCCCTTCTGGGTCTGACAGTCTCTGCTGGAAATGCCCAGTTATCCTCTCATCACATTTCTCTTGAAATATTTGTTTAAACCATCTGTTTAGACAGCATTTGAAGCAAGTTTAGAAGCTACATTTGGCACACCAGAAAGAGAAAGTGAAGAGAATATGCCATCTTCCTAAGGCCACAACTTCATTTTAGGGTTTTCCAGTCCTTATTGGGAGCCTAACAGTGATCAGAAACAAAGTTCAGTGTTTTCACAGGATCATGGAATCATATAACCACAGAATATTACGAGCTGGAAGAAACCCATAAGGATCATTGAACCCCAACTCCTGGCCCTGCTCAGGACACCCCAATAATCCCCCCTGTGTCTGAATACATTGTCCAAACACTCCTTGAGGTCTGGCAGGTTTGGGGCCATGACCATTCCCTGAGGAGCCCGTTCCAGTTCCCAACCAGTGCCACCTGTATTTCATTCAACATTTTACAAACAAAAACCTGAGCAGGCATCACCCAAGCATGTAATCATGCCTCCAATTATTTCTATTTCTCTGCTCAGGCTTGTACCTCAGAAATTGGGGGTGAGAACGTGTCTCAGTGTATCATGTTCAATGGGAACAGTAAATTTTAGTTGTGTTTGAACATTATCCAGCGGCAGAGTTTCTCTATTACAAGAAAATAAACCATTAAATAATCTAAAGCAAAATATAAACCTCATTTAAAACAAGAAGCAGATGTTTATCAATAGACCTGATACCCTTTCTCCATCTCCTGGGACAGAAGCCTTTCTTTCAACATCTCCCCATGATGTAGCCAAGCTCAAAGCCTTGTAAAATTTCTGTCTTCTTTTACAATTTGGAACTGCTTTTAAAAAATAAAGAAAACAAACTTAACCAACCAATTTTTTGCTTTTTAAACTTCAAAAAGCTGACTCAGAAGCTGTGCAAGAGCTCTGATTCAGCTTTCTTAGCTGAGCCAAAGCATCCACGTGATGCAGAGAACACGGCTCTGGAGTCGGGCAGGAGCTCTTTCCAAAGGAGGAAATGCCTGGCTTCCCTTGCAAGCGTTGTGCAAAGTTTCCTCAGTAGCACTAACAGTTATTTATTTAAACCTGATACAAGTCAATATGATATTCTCAGCTCTCTTATTGTTCATCCAATGTTTCAAACCACAGTTAAATAAAAATATTTACCGTTTGGCCCAATGCCAGCGAAGACAAATTCTTTTAAGTCAGTGGTAAAACCTCATTAAACATCCACCTCTTCCTCTGAAAACCCTGGCACAGCACTGATCACTAGCACAGCCATGAACTGAAGGACTGAGGAAGGAAAAAACAAAAATATGCTCTCTTTCCTTAGTAAAATAAAGTAAAAACATCCTACCAAGAAGAGAATGCTAGAAAATTGACTAATCTTCTGAAAAAAGCCTCCAAAATAATAAAGTCTGCTTTCTTACAAAACACGTGAAACAGAATCACAGAACAGCATGAAATGCCACCCCAAAATTACCTGAGTCACTTTAAATCCCAGAATGCAGACATCATGTGGGATCTCTGAGCCACTGCACAGGCAGTCTACAGTGTTAATGATTTTTAAATGACAAGAACATTCTAACCAGCTTATCTGTCCTGCAGTGACATAGAGTTTCTCGAGACACTTGTTAAAACAACTTGACTTTGTTGCTAAGTGGGGATCTACCCAGTCCCTGGGAATGGGTATCATGGCCCAGGGCACCACTCCTGCTAATCCCACTCCTCCACCAGAGCCCCTTTGGGCACACACACAGGGCACACTTTCCTTGGCACCCCTGCACCTGAGAGCTCTGGCTCCTACACTCAATACCTACACTTCAGTATCAAGAAATTTGAAGCTGAGTTTGACAAGCTTTAATAAATTAGTCACAGATCATCCTGAAATGTACAATAATTGATCCTCAAGCTTCATAAATATTCAGTAGGATGTGGATATGAAATTTGGAAAGCTGTTGCATAATTCCTGTGAAGATAGCTGAGAGAGGACAATATCAGAATGCCACCTGTGTAATTGAGATTAACTAAGACACAGAGCCCTTACTTAGGAATAAATATTTCAAAGGACCATGCAGTACTATTTTTTTTTTTTTTTTTACTAAAATAAGCTTTTCTCCCTTCAGGAGAAAAGTAGTAGTCATAAAATGTCTTTCTAATTAACAAAATATTTCCAGGACTAATATTTTGCAACGTGTTTCCATCAAAACTTCTGGAATTTTACAGGCCTCTTCCAGTTACAAAATAAAAAATAACAATGAAAACCAATACTGTAGACCACAACTTGTGGTTACACTATTATCTGATAGGAGCCTGGCTTTTAAAGTATGGGATTAACAGTACATTTAATCAATCTTGGTAACACAGGCACTAGACAGCAAAATTGATTATTGTTCAGATTATAAAATGTTGCATTTTAAAATTATTGGTACTATCACTACAGTCACAACAAGTATTTTCACCCTCCCTTCTCCCATTCTGGGCTGGCTCTGCAGAAACACAAGGGTCCATGTCAGCAAAGCTTTCTACAAAGCTAAGAACCACTCACTACTTTTTATACCTCAGTCACTGGGTTGAAAGATTTCAGGTTTATCTGCCAAGAGTGACTATTTTAATATCTGCAGAATTACACAGCCAGTGTCTTAGAATTTTTACAGAACAAGATGACAAGCTCTTGGAACACTGATGCTAATTTTCAGTAAATGCTGAGGCTACAAAAGACTGCAGAGAAAATAAAGCTCTAACATAATTTAAAATGAGAAAAGCAGTCTGATAGGTTAGCTTGGTATCAGTCTCGCACAGAATCCTGGTATATAATCAACAGAAAGATAAAGGATGGTGGTAAAAAGTAATGCTAAACATAGACTCACAGAAAATAGGTCTCACTAAATAAATTTGGTATGGCTTTCTGACAAGAATATAGGTTGGACTGGATAAAAATACCCTGCAGTTTCTGACCTACTATACTTAGATCTCTGTAAGATTTAGTGCTACACAAAAGTCTGATTTAGAAGTTAGTCAACATGAAGAAAACCTGGAATCTAAAACCACTTCATAAATTATTAGGGAGGCTAAAGAAAAATATTTTAAATCCACCTTGTCAATAGTTAAAAGCTGTTTTCTTAGCTCTTAAAAATCATAGCTCATTATAGCCTGCAATACTATAAAAAGCTTCTTCCCCTTCAACTTTTTGTGTGGTTGGGAAAAAAATCATATACACACAGAGTTAAAGAAAAAGGGAGGAGGAATACAGTCACTTTAAACTTTTGCTCTCATAGATTGTTTCTCAGGAAAGAAAACTTCAGCACTAACAGATTCCCTCAATAAAAAACCATCAGTGCACTTAAAAGCCATATTTTCAGGAAAAAAAAAGTATACATATGAAAAATCAAAGCCAGTTGCACACACGTGTAACATCTTGCAGTACTAAACTTACCTAGGTTATCCCTCTTGCATCCAGAGTCACCTGGAAACATTACAGAGGATTATTTAACACTTTTGACAAGGACAGATGTGCAACAAATTCTTATGTATAAGCTGCTCCAGGGTCTTACCATATGGCACACATAAAAGAATTCAAGGAAAGAGGGAAAACTGTGTGAAAGCACACACAGGTACTTGTTCCAAAAGAGCTGGCACAGTCAGGTGCTATCCCCTGTGCAAGAACTTTTTCCTATTGTGTGAATCTCCACTTCTGATGCTTTAGGGAAGGTCCAGAGCTACTCAGTGCTCCTGCTGGTCAGTTGAAGGATTATATGAAAGACTGCAGCTGATAGAATCTGCACAGGGTACCCAAAGGGTGAAGGACAAATAAATAAGAGTAAGTCAATCCCGTTCCAGACATCTACACCATCCATCACACTGAATTAATGGGAAAGACACGGCTTTGGGTATACAGCCCAGTGCAACACCCTCCACACACGAGAAATGAGGGTTGTTTCACACTTAAAGATGAGGAATTCTACTTGAAAATGGAGCAAAGCAAAACAAAAACTCCTAAGACACAATGAATTCTCAAATGAATATAGGAACCCAGCAAACTGGAACTGGCTTCCCAAGCAAAAACATCCCATGGATATTTAATATATTAAAATGGAGCAGGAGAGAGAACAGGCAGTTGCATCAATGCCTACCCTTAGTGAGATTCTTGACGATGTTTTTACCAAGTTCTACTTGCATTCCAAAGGAGAAAAGTTAATGAACATTGGTGATGCCTGAAAGCTCTGTCTTAAAAAGAAAAATAATGGCTCTGTTCTCAAAGTTGTTCTTATGAGCTTAAGACCCAGAACAAAAAATTTCATAGAAGCTCGTAATTAGCAACACATGAAGAATGGAACAAAAGTCATTAAATATAATAAAATAGTCATATGTGCTGCTGTATTCTAAATTAATTACTCAAGGACTATCTATTTGTCATTCCGGAGACCTTAATAAGACTATCTGACCAAGAGTGGAATGATGAACAAAAAGTGAGAAAAGATTGTATTGGATTAAATGACAGAACATTACAGAAGTTCTGAGATAATTAAATAAATAATTGTGGATTTTCACTGACAATAGTCTTCAGTTCTGACCAACTTCTCTGTGTGACAGGGCTCAGAAAATGGAAAGAGCTCAGAGAGGTGTAAGAAAAATATTAAGTCTTGATTAAATGGATGTTTCAAAATGCTTAAGACTTCCAAAAGGAAGTAAGTGGATAAAGAGGAAAGGCAGTAACTGTACAAAATTTGCATAGAGAAGTTCAGCTAGGTCTTCTCCTCACCCTTTACCAAAATACTAGGCTGTACCATAGTGACCAAAGCCTTAAGAAAAACAAAGATTTTAGTCAAACCAACTAAATGGAACATATCAGAGTTCACAAAAGTGAGCACCTTCAGTACAGCGTACACAGTTCATGAATGCATGGCCCATTCTTTGGCCCAAACCTGGGTAACTGGATAGGTCGTTAGTTTTTCATATAAAATGCTATCACCCACCAAGAGTACATAAAACTTCAAGAACAGAAGCCACTTATCCAAGTTTCCCATGTTGGAAACACTTTATTCCTCTTTATTCCTAAAAGTTCTGGCGGAGTTTTAATGACCACTCCCAGTAATGCTTCCCCACCAGCACCTTCCAAAGGGCCTGATCAGTTGCCTATTGAAGACAAAGAACCGACTTGAAGCAATCTACAAATCCGTAAAGAGCTGTTAAATGCCTCCATCCAGAACAAGAAAGCGCCTTTTAATCTCTCACAGTTCTAAACCCAGGAACTAACAGATTACAGCATATATTAACTTCGTTCTTTTCTCACCCTGATTTTCCCCACCACCCTAAAAATGTCAATGAATAGTGCTAAGCAGAACAAGGCAGTGAGCCACTTAACTGTCCAAGCCAAAATGAAGAGGGAACAGAAAGGTGTCAGGCTCTGGCAACGCCTCATCTACTGTGATATACACTGCAGTAACATTACCAGCACTGCCCAAGCATCCAAGCCTATGGACCAAAGGCCTCAAATTGAACACATGGTAACACCTTAATATCTCTTTTCTCCAGACGCCTCTAGCCACGTTTTCCAGCACCAGCTTAGTTTGCCAGGACAGGAAGAAACAACTATCGTTCCTATCTGCTGATCATGTCAAACTCACCAGGAAACATCAGAATAATTTTTGGCACACCCCAGGCCCTGCTGCTTGTCCTCCGAGCATCGAGTGGGGATGAGCCCAAGGGCAGCCAGGGGAGGCGAGCCCAGCTCCCTGACACCTGCACCATGGGCACGTCCTCCACACCCTCATCGGGAAAAGGCATTGTGGAAGCAGTGCTCCCTCTCCATCACCCACAGGGGCTGGACAGCCACCACAGGGGACCCCACCGCCCTCACAGTGCCATGTCAATGACACCGGGCACCGAGACGGGACCATCCGCCTGCCCGCTGGGTCATGGCCAGCGCGGCGGGACCGTCCGCCCGCTCCCCTGTGCCATCGCCACCATCGCCGCCGGTGCGACGGCACCGCCGCTGCCATGCGGGACCCTGCGAGGGGAGCTCGGCACCACCGAGAGCGATGGTGACGGCACCCCGGGGAGGACACCCCGAGCCGGGGCCGTGGCGGGAGGGCAGGCGAGGCGCCCCCGACCCCGGCGGCCTCGATGGCGCGGGACCATGTGCCGGGGGCATGGCGGGGCGGCCGGGCGGGGGGCGGCGGGGCCGGTGCGGGTGGCGGGGGCGGGGAGGTGGAGCCTGGCTGCGGGACCGCCGCTTCCCTCCCCCGTCGGGCGCTCACCTGGCGGGGCCGCCCCTCGCCAGGGGGCCGGTTCCACGCGGGGCGCGGGGCTCGCCCGCCCGCCCTCCCCGGGCCGCGCGTCCGCCGCCCGCCGGCTCAGGCCCCAGCAGCCGCCGCCTCCCCCTCCATGGCCGCCGCTCTCGCCGGCTGCATTGTGGGAAGCTGACCTCACTCGCTGCTGCCGCCGCCCCGCCGGCTCCGGCACTCGCCGCCATGGGGGCCGTGACCGACGGTGAGACCTCCCTCCCTCCCTTTCTCCATCCTCCTCTCCTTCCTCCCGCCCCACGCCGCGACCCCCGCCGGGGCTCCCCGCAGCGCCGCGCCCCCCGCCCGCCCTCCGGGGAGCGGCTGCCGCGGCGCCCGGGGCCGCTCACCCCGCAGACGGGCCTCCATCGCGGCCCCGGCCCCGCGGCCCTCCATGCTCCCCCGGCCCCGCGGCTCAGCGGATCCGCCCGCTCTGGCTCCGGGAATCGCTCCCTGAAGGGCCCGGAGAGCCCCGGGCGCGGCGCCGGGAGGCGGCGGCCATGGCGTGAGGGCTTAACGGGAGTTTTTCCCCAGATGAAGTTATCCGCAAGCGGCTGCTGATCGATGGCGATGGAGCTGGCGACGACAGGCGGATCAATTTGTTGGTGAAGAGTTTCATTAAGTGGTGTAATTCCGGATCTCAGGAGGAAGGGTATCTGTTGTTTTGCTTTGGTTTTTTAAGTCTTGGAACTGCTTAGCTTGCGTCTCAGTGGAAAGCAGGGCTCGATCCATTTGGAAGAGATCCGCGTTAAAATGCGCACAGCTGCTTTTCTTTGGCTCTGTGGTGTTTGCAGGACAAACGCCGAGGTCTGTGCTGGGATAGGAGGGCTGCAGACGGGTCAGGAATCGCTAAGGGCTGCGGGCTGTGTCCTGAAATCTGCCAGCACCGCTCCAGTGCCCGCAGGATTGCTGTGCCTGCTGCGTGAGCCAGCCGGGAGTCCCGCTCTTATAACAGGATCATGACTCGGATATTTTAGTTGGCAGTTCTGCGTTTGTTCTGTTAGGGAAGGGAAATACTGCTGGTATTTCTGCTGCTGTCGTTTTCTCTCTCTCTCTTTTTTTTTTTTTTTTTTTTTTTTATGTCTAAATTAGTAAGGTACGAGTGACAGCCTTCTGTGGGGTCTCTGTTAGTAATGGATAGAAATTCTAGAAATTCCCAGAGATCACAATATTACCAGTGTGTAGACAGAGAAGCACTGCAGTATTAAAAGACTAATTTGGTGGCCACAGAACCAACCCGAGCTGGAAGATTTATAAGCTCTGGGTCAAACTGCTCACTGCTTTAACTTTATACTGATAAGGACATGATGCTGGAATTAATGTGTACAGTGTTTCTAACTGCACTTCCAAAAATTATACACTGAATCTTTGAAGTGTTTTCTTTATTGAATGATTGTTATTCAGCCATCCTTTATGCTACAGAAGTTTTGTTTTCTTGCTCTGTGAAGTTAGGAACTATTTTTATGCTGCTTGAGAGTAAATGTCTTGTCTGTTTTCAGATACAGCCAGTACCAACGAATGCTGAGTACTTTATCACAGTGTGAATTTTCAATGGGAAAGACTCTTCTGGTGTATGACATGAACCTGAGAGAGATGGAAAATTACGAAAAAATCTACAAGGATATAGGTAAATACGAGAAAACATTAATGGTTTCTGTTTGACAGTTTCTCTTCTGAACAAGCTTAAGCCTGGTGAACATAATATATACATCTAATGAGTGGTTTGGAGGTTTTTTGAGTTTGTTTTTTTTTCTTACTAGATAGCACTCATATGTGCTATAAGCATCTTGTAATTACATAGAATACATACAAACAAAAGCTTTTTAAACCTATTGATGTGCATATAGTTTTTAAGCTGATGGAGCTACAGGCCACTATGTCACAAACAGCTCTTTTATAGTTTATCAGAATAGCTTATTTACATGTATTGTTTGAATTCAATATAACTCTTTATCTTTCTTTTTTTTTTTTTCCCTAAAGAAAATAGTATAGCTGCAGCCCATGAGAAGATCTCTGAATGCAAAAAACAAATCCTGCAAGCAAAAAGGATTCGAAAAAATCGCCAGGGTAAGGTGCCATATCTGTATTTACAGTGGTGAACTTCATTGGTTTGTTATCTTTTAGAATACATTGTATTGGAAAATAGATTCTAAATTTTTGAACATGCAAGGCATCATGATTACTATATTCAGCCTGGTGGGTTCCACTGACTACTGAATGTTTTGGGTGGATGACACAGGCAAGATTGAACCTGATCTCAATGACATGCAGCATCAGGAAAACCTAAAAGAGTGTCCTTTCTGAACACCTGTTTGAAGAGGTGTATTTTTTCCCTACTTTTAAAATTGTATACCCATAAATCATTGAAACCTACAACACTCTAAAAGATGAGCAGTTGATTAGAAGCAAAAAATTGTTTTTTCATGATAAGTGAAATGCCAAAAATTTCAGAAATACAACATGAAAGCTTTTAAATACAGCTGTTTGATCAATGCTATGGTTAATTTTGAACTCAACTGGAAATTAAAATAACCTTAACCAGTAGGAATATGGAGTTCTTACAACTTCACGAACATAGGTCTGAAGTGTTTGCTTTTTAATATGTTCTGTCCTGTCTGCAGCACAAATTTTTTCAGGTGAATGAAGTAGTTGTCATCTGTATGGTCTTCCTATCAAGAAATGGCTGTATTAGTTGCCTGTATAACCATAATATTATTCTTCATGTGTAATAATTTTTAAAAAAAAATCCATGCCGCATTTTATAGTAAATTTTATACTAAATATTTTTCTAAAAATCTTTAATGTTAGTGTGTAACATCAGCACCATTTTCTGTACATATACATTTGATTGTATCTAAACCCAATGTTTATGAATCAGACACAGAAGACTAAGTGTGCAGCAATGCAGAGCTATCTTAAGGTGTTTTGAAAAACATTAAAACAGTTTTTCAAGGAAAAAGAATCTGCCATTCTGTGATACCTGAGTTTGGGTTCTTGAATCCATATTTTCAGAAGTATTTACATCAACTGTTTAAATGTCTTTCAGAATATGATGCATTGGCCAAAGTCATACAGCATCACCCAGACAGACATGAAACACTGAAGTAAGTATAAAACTACATTAAATTATAATATAGCAGTAAACTAGATGTCACCAGACTTGACATTTCCTTGATTCAGTTTGACTTTTTCTCATGTTTATATAATTTCTTTGACACAATAAAAACTTGTGTTTCTGTGTCTTTATGAGCTTTCCTTAATGTCCCATCTATATTGGTCAGAAGCACTGCTAATTGTTCTGTAGTTGAAATTTTTCCACTGAAAAATTAAGGTGAATAAGTGAACTGAGATGTAAATGCACATCTCAGAAAAGGGAGATGGTGGGAAGTCCTTTAACTTACACCAGCCAGATTCAGCAGTCACTCAAAATGCATAACACACAAGCAAGTAAGGTGGAATGAGAGAGAGCAGGAGAAAGCTCCTGGTGTTCTTTTTTATGTTTTCCTTCTGGTTGTTATTCCTGCATGCCCAGTTATAAATGGCTCTGGGTTTGCCACACATAACCTGCCCTGGCATGCAGGGCAGACCTACCTGTTGTCCAACTCGTCCTGTGTGTAACTCACAGTGCTGCTTGTCACATTCTGGGTTTGCATCACTGTCTGTGCTTTTGGGGCAGTTGTGGGGAGATTACTGAGCCACACAAACATTCCAGGATTTATTGCATCTATGAGTTTGTTGTTCTAAAACTGATTAAAGAGGTGGTGTGGAATTACTGTTCCCATGTAAGTGCAGCTGTGCACTTTTCCTCTTCCCACTTTGCCAGGGGAGGCTGTCTTTTCATATTCCATAGCCTTTCATAGCGAATGGAAGTGATTTGGTTATACTATTGCCCTAACAGTAGCATTTTTATAGCTATAAGCCACTGACAATATTTCACACATTTCTTTCTTGTATGTTGTTTTTCTGTGCCTTGATTTCATTACCCCAACTTTGATTATTACAGGCAATTCTCATGAGGCTTGGCTACTTCTTACTTCATTAGTCAGCATATGACATTTATCAAGTGAGGCTTTAATAAAGAACCACCAAAAATGCAGTTTCTCAGATAAGTTAATTAAGAATAGAAATAACTAAATGAGAGAAGCTGTGACTGCTCCATCCCTGGAAATGTTCAAGGCCAGTTTAGATGGAGTTCTGAGCAGTGAAAGATGTCCCTCCCCATGGCAGGGGGTGTGAACTAGATGATCTTTATGGTCCTTTCCAACCCAAACTATTCTATAATTCTGTGATAAATGATACTTTTTTATCTTAGAGGATGCTGGATTGTTTAGGTTTGGAGGGATTATTCTAAGTTTGCTTAACACATCCAAGCATAAGTTTCTTAAGGAAAGCTAGAAAGAGTGGTGAGTTATAGCTGGTAAGGATGCAGTCTGTAGGAAAGTACACAGAACATGATACAATGAACCAAAGGCCACCCTTAATTCAGAACAGAGGAAGCCTCACTAACAATGTCACACTTTTCATGGAACTCTGAATCACTAAAAACACTTGAGAAAACTTCTTGTGAGAAGAAACAGAAGGGTTTCTTGCAAGAGTTACATTTACAGCTTTTGCAGGTTATCTGGCACAATAGGACAAAGTTTAGAAAAATACTTTCTTTGTGCTTTTAAGAGTCTATTTCTTGGAACAAGGAGTCATACAGCACAAAAGAAGCTGTTAACAGCTTAGTCACAAGTAGTGCACAGGAGCCAATTCAGGAAGTGATAGGAGCAGAAGTACTGAACAACACTGCCCACAGTGTAATTAGATGCTGTATCAGAAGAGCTGTTCAGAGAACCAAGAAATGACACAGTCTTACAAAAAGAGATATGAAGGTAAGAAGGCTAAGCAAAGATTCTCTGGAATGTAAAGCAGAAGGAGTAAAATTCCAGATGTAGCTTGGATGTTAGTAGGAAAAAAAAAGAAGTCTGTCCTCTCACAGTCTGCTTTCACCTGACAGCACAGTGTAAACATCAAGATTTGGGCAAATAGAAGTTTTTCAGAAACTAGAAACCAAATGCTTCCAGAATCAGTGTATGAGCCTGTAAGCTGAAGAGAGGGGTAATGTCACACACAACTCTCTCAGGTATTCCCATTGAGGTACCAAGCATGCTGGCTCAAAAAAAGACAACACCCTCAGGTAGCACTAAAATAACCTTTTCCCATCCACAATGGGGTACTTAGGACTGGAGGGCTTTTTGTGATTCCCTTCTCAGACTAGTAGAGCAGCTGTCAATGGCATCAGGAAAAAAAGGTTGATTTCCTTGCTGACCCCTCTATGACTTTGCCTGCTAATTAATCAGGGATGATCAGCCTCAATCCACTTCACCTTTAAATGAGCATTTTGCTGTAATTGCATGGTGCATAAATTATGATAGGCATTAGAAGTACCAAACTGGGGGTTTGGCTGTAAGAGTTGGTGCTCCATTCTCATTTGAAAGGTATATTATGGTACCTGCTGTTCTTGGCCTCAAAAAGGGTTGGTCCATGGTGAGCTCAGGTGAGAGCAGAAAGTTCTTCTCCCAAACTGTGTTTGGGCACTGAACAGGCTCCCAGGGAAGTGGTCACAGCAGCAATCCTGACAGAGTTCAGGGAGCACTTGGACAATGCTCTCAGGCACAGGGCATGACTCTTGGGGTATCCTGTGCAGGACCAGGAATTGGAGTTGATGTTCCTTGTGAGTCTGTTCTGGCTCAGGATGTTCTAAGATTCTATTAATCTGCTTCTTTGACTTGTATTGTAGAGTCAAATAAATAACATGTTGTGTCAGGACTGAATTGTTACAAATGCCCAGGCTACAGCTGTATTCCAGCTTGGAGGTCTAATTTTTTGTAAATATCGTGAAATTACAAGTTGAGAACATAATAGTTTAAAATTACATGAAGTGACCTTACCTCTAAATCATTCCACTTGTTTTGTTTACATAAACAGTATATTTTAGAGTTCTTTCTCCTCTACTTAGAGCAAATCTGTTTTGCAAGAATTTTACAGAATTTTTTAAGAATACTCTGAATATCTTTTTTCAGGCAGCTGGAAGCTTTGGGAAAAGAACTGCAAAACCTTTCTCACATTAAAGAAAATGTTGAAGATAAGGTAAGTTTTTCATAGAGATGGTTATATAATAATTTATTAGAAATACAATTAATGTAGAGTCTGCTATGGGTTGTTTGGCTGTATGTGCTCTCTGTTTCCTACAACATGTATTTTATCATTCCAGTTGGAGCTGAGAAGGAAGCAGTTCCATGTTCTCCTGAGCACCATCCATGAACTTCAGCAAACCCTGGAGAGTAAGTGCTGTTCTTTGCTAATAGATATAACTGGGTTGTGTTTTAGCAGATCAAAAGGAATCACAACTTCCAGCAGGGGGATGGCTCTGTGCAATTGAGGCTGGTGACCTCTTGCATTGGCAGAATTTTTTCCCAGTAGTAGTCCAGAGCCTGAGACTGCTCTGAGTTTTTTGTCCTCTACAAGCTACCCACTGTGCCATTTCCTGACTAGCTTCAGGTTAATTTGTAGGCAACAGAACTCTTTAAAACCTGAGGATGGAGAATAGCCATTGAGTTTTGGGTTTTTTTGTTGGGTTTTTTTGTTTGTTTTTTTAACAGAAAGTATTTCTTACAGAGAGTTATTCTTGTGCTGATTTCCAAATTTCATTTTATAATTCCTATTTCAGTAGTTTTGAACATGTCACTACTACCATGGTATCATTTGAGGCTTTACTGAAAAGAAATTGAAATAAAAGGAAGGCAAATGCCAACCTACTCAGACTGAATCTGTGACAGAGCAGGGACTAAAACTGTCAGACATGAGAGCTAAATTCAGGAATTACTTGTACTCATCTTTTCTCATACAAATACTTAATATTTTCAAATCAGCACTATCTTGTTGTGCTCTAATATGGGTAATATTGTTTTAAATATTTGCTGTATATTTTCCCTGTCTTTCGAAGACAGAACAATTGGTACAGCCTCTGAGCATGACCTGACTAAATGCAGAGATGGCTCTAAGAGCAGACTTTCATTCTCTAAGGCCATCTAGATCTTCTTAAGCAGAATGAACTGTTGATCCTAGGTGCACTTTAGCAGAAGGTTATTGTTATTATGTGTTAATAACACTTGCTTAAGTATTACTCTTGAAAATGCATTTTCATGTGAATATATAGATCACTTTTCAGGGTTTTGTGAAGGAAGTAGCAGTTTAGTGAAAATCGCAGCTTCAGTATAAAATAAATAAACCATTAGCAGACAAAGAGAAAGAAGGGGTTAGAAGCAATCTGGTACCATTTGCTTCAATTGACACTATAGAATTTACCCCATATTTCCAGTAACAGCTGTTAGAGATAACATCCTTAAAAACTGAAGGATTATTTTGTTTGTTTGAGCATAGCATTTTTTAGAATGAGATACTCAGCTGCACATTTAAAGCAATCATAATAAAATATTTAAGTGGGACAAAGTTCTGCAATATAGTTTATATATGACCAACAGTTTGACTAACAGTAATATTGAATTTTAGATGATGAAAAACTTTCAGAAGCTGAGGAATCACAAGAAACTCAGATGGAAGCAGAGGCCAAGCAGTAGATGTCATCTGAAGACTGACAATTACTACTTAAAGTCCAAATATCTTCACTTTCTGTTGAAATCAACAGTAAGAGATGGAGCTGGAAATAGTTTTCTCCTGCTTCTGTGAATTTTTATACAAAAATACATGTTTTGCATCTGTTTCATGGGAAAAGAGTTGCAGATGTTTGCAGGCAGGCACTCGATGTTAATCCACAAACTTGGTAATTTGTGACAAATATACTTTGTTTCACAAAGGATGAAGCTTTTACACCATACTTGTGAACTAAGGTGTTTGTAAAACTTTAAATAAAAGGTGTTTTCACAGATTTTCCTATTTTTAGTAGGGATTGAGCCTCATAATAAGGGCTTCTTTTCTTACATGGTATCAGACTGAGGGCAGTGCATCTTTTCATGAGTCCCAGTTTCCATACCCTGGGACCCAAATCTGGATGGGACCCAAATCTGAACTGAGTAGGCTCTTAGTTGTTTAAAGTAACTGCCATTTAGAACTTACTATGACTAGACTAGAATTTGATAGTTTCATATAAAATAAATTACCTCTATAGAATTAATGCTTGTTAGGTGTTATAAAAACCTAAAAATGATACTGTACTAGCTTTAATTTTTTCCTCAAAAGTGCATGCATCAAAGTGATGCAAAGAGCTGCAACAATCCAAGCCTTGCTCTGCTGTATTTGTTGTACCACATCAGTAGTCACATTTTGAAATGGCACATTTACAACTTCAATTTAAAAGCTTTGTTCTTGAAGAACCAGGAATCCAATCCCAGTATCATTTATAATCTGCTTCTGGATTTTATCTGTGAATTGATTATTATCAAAATACATCATAATTTCTGAAACAGATGGTGGAACCCTTCTTTTCTCATGATGAAAAACTGAAGCAGTAGAGCAATAATCATGATGTTAAAGAATCAGAAATACTTTTGTTATTAGCAGGCAAAGTGGAATCTATCCATCCACCTGGCTCATCCTGCTGCCTGAGCAATCTGTTGGGAAGTACGAAAAGTTTCAACCTTCCTCAAAAGAAGAGAATGGAATATGCTCTATATTTTGTAAGGCAGGGAGAAAGGAACAAGGGGCAGCAGTAGGTCTAAAAACAGTCACTAAATGGAGCCTTGCAGTGGTTTGGGTAAAGGAAAACACTTTGGCTCTCACTCAGACTGTGCCACAGGCAAACCTGGTTCAGGTGAAACAACAATGCTACATGGAACAGAGCTGCTGTCTCACTGGGTGACAGCTGAGGGGGATTTCCACAACTGAGACTTCAGACATTTCTAAGCTAGATGCTGTGTAATTCCCACTCTCAGTGGATCTGGGTGGATTGGGCTGAGCAGACATATCTGAGCTTGCTTTGCTCACATTCCAAGTTTGCTAAAGGCAAGCCAGCTGAATAAGAAGTCACACAGCTTCAGTAGCACAGTGCAGCCCTGAACTAATAAGCTGTCAGAAGTCTTCTAGTTCACAGCTGGTCACTCAGAGCACAGGGAAGCTCAGCTTTGCCTGATGGAGCCTGTGCAGACATGCACTGCTTCTCATGCACTACGAATTTGGCAGGTTGAGGGGTGGCTAAGCAGACAACAGGCATTCAGTAGAAGTACACCATCTAAAAGTATTAACTGTACAGGGTTGTTCCCCTCACAACAGCAGGGAATGGTAAAATATTTTGTAAAGCAGCAACACTAAATTATTGCCAAATCAGGGAGGAGTCATGAATATATGAATTATGAAGATAAGTGACAAGGACTCAAGGACAATTTTAAAGCATATTAATTTTTCTTTGTGGTTGAAATGGCCTCCATGAGCTATCTGGACTGTATTTTGATGCAGTATTCACCAGTTAAAAACAGTCTCTGTAACAGTGAAAATCTAAAATTTTTCCATTCATTGTTTTACATAATCCTTTGGAAATTACTTGGATCATCAAGTATCTTATCTCAGAACTTGCACTGCTCTGTATAGAACCTGACCAGAAACATGCCAACACCTAAGTCTGTCCCTCTGGTAAGGAATATTTACAGAGAAATAAGAGTTGCACACAAGAGAAGCAATAGAAATGCATGGCAAAGGAATATATTCTAGTTCAAATTACAGTGATGCAATCTTGAAAATAAATTACTGCCCTGGAAAATCAAGTTGCCCTAGTGCAAGGTGGCAACAAGAAAGTGATGTGACCAGGCCAATCAAAGAAAAAAGTAAAATCAATTCATTGCAAACACAGCCTCAGTTGAACACCCAAAATACTTGCTCCTATTTTTTCAGTATTTATACCTCTAACCTCTTGAACATTAGATTTGTACCAAAGCAGAAAACCAAATGGAATTCATATACCAGGCAGTATTTAACCTGCCTTATAAGCAAGACTCCAGAAGTTTTTTGTGTGCCATTTTTGCAGGGCACACATGATGGCCACTGTTCCTTCCCTGCCTAGAAAGCTCTGCTCTGTCATGCTGCCTACCTGCATTGACTCTAAATGTACATGTATAAAAACCTAGGTACATCAATTCAGAATCTCAACAACCACACTATTTTAAAAAGCTGTTTCCTGGATTTATGATTTTCCTTGACTCTATCTAAGCTGAAAAATTTATATGCCTAAGTGGTCCATCTCAGTGCCCTTGTCATGTGGATGCAAAAACAGAAGCAGAGAGAGAATTGCTGAAGTGATAAACTGAAATTTTCAGTGCCAGGACTTGTTTTTCTGTCCTGTCCAAAGGAGAGCAGCAGAGGGAGAGTGGAACATTGGACAGAATTGGCAGCTTGGGCAGGATTTGTTAAGACAGATTTAGCATGCTTCATGCAGGGATGGAAGAAGGAGGAGAAAGGATGTCACCATGACACACTGTCAAATGATGGGATAGCTCTGAAACCATGTGAATTTGAAGAAAGTTGCTGCCAGCAAAGAAAATTGCAAAAAAAAAAAAAAAATCCCAAAGATTTATGAGCTAGAAATTATGAGCTAAGAAAAAAATTCAGAAATGCAGGCAAGTACGGTTAGTTCTGCTCTGGGAACCTGTGTGGCTTTTTCTTTCTAGCAGGGACACATCCAGTGTATGAATCACTTTACAGACCTATATGCAACAGACCCTGGGGTAAGCAGGTTAGCAACATAGAAAACATAGAAGTGCTCCACCTGTTGTGCTTCACCCCCATTGTCAAACGTGTGTTTGGGTTACCTCAGCCTTCATTTCCCAAGTCTGTTTTAATAAAGGTTGTTAGCACTGTTGCAGAATTCCCTCCGCTCATAGCCCAGGGCTACACAACACAGCTGTGTGTGGCTGGGCCCCGCGCAAAGGTTGCTGAAAGGCTGTTCCTGTGTGCTGGGCACTGCCACAGCAGCCACGAGGCAAAGCCAGGTTTGGCTTTGGCTTGTGTCCACCCTGGCCTCGTGTGATTCACCTGTAGCTGGCAGCAGGAGAGTATCCAGCAGGAGCTGGCATGGCACAGCATGGCAGTGTGAGCTGTTCAGTGATGTGCCTGAAGGGAAGGATGAGGGGCTTACACCTCTGTGCCAGGTGAAACGATGGAGGGCTTGTTCAGTGGAAAGAGAGCTCTGGACCCGTCCTGGCTGCCCTGGTTGTGTTGGGCAGCCATTGCTGGCTGAGTGGCAGGAGCTGGACTTAATCGGGGAACCCACGAGGTAGGAACCTGGGGACAGACGCGTGTCCCCACACTGGTTCCATGTATGTCTGTGCAGCTTTTGTGAGGGGCACGAGCCGCGCGGCTCGGGGGAGCGGCCGGCAGCTGGGCCGGCAGGGGGCAGCAGAGGCCGGGCTGGCCGGGCGCGGCGCCTCCGCGATCCGCGCATCCATCCGTGCATCCCATCCCATCCCACCGGCCCGTTCCCGGGATCCGCGCATCCATCCGTGCACCCCGTCCGTGCATCCCATCCCACCAGCCCGTTCCCGGGATCCGCGCATCCATCCGTGCACCCCGTCCGTGCACCCCATCTGATCCCATCCCACCGGCCCGTTCCCGGGATCCATGCATCCATCCGCACATCCATCCATCTATCACACTGGCCCGTTCCTGGGATCCACGCATCCATCCGTGCATCCCATCCCATCCCACCAGCCCGTTCCTGGGATCCACGCATCTGTCCATGCATCCCATCCCATCCCACCCTGCCAGCCCGTTCCCGGGATCCGCGCATCCATCCATCCATCCGTGCATCCCATCCCATCCGCCCATTCCTGGGATCCGCGCATCCATCCGTGCATCCCACCAGCCCTTTCCTGGGATCTGTGCACCCATCTGTGCACCCCATCCCACCAGCCTGTTCCTGGGATCCGTGCATCCCATCCCCCTGGTTCTTCCCTGGGATCCGTGCATCCCATCCCACCAGCCCGTTCCTGAGATCCATACATCCATCCGTGCATCCCATCCCACTGGCCCTGTTCCCACTGCTTCCCACCCTGTGAGCCCTTTTCAGACGTTTCCTTTTTCGTTTTGCTACCGTTTCCCACACACAGCCAGTCCTGCCACTGTCTGGAGGGGTTAAAACCCTGGAGAATCATGGATTATCCTGAGTTGGAGGGCCCTACAATGTTCACAGAGCACAAGTCCTGGGCCTGCACAGCACAGCCCCAAGAGGGTTTTTTCCCTGCTCTCCCCCACACTTCATTTTCACTGTGTTGTCTGAACTACCCTGATTCTCAAAGCCTCTCTCTAAAATGCCCAGAACACATAAAACACTGCCAAGGAGCAGAAGGTGCAATCCCAAAACCTCCACTCTTTGGGATGCCACATGACACAACACAAGTGTATCCAATAATTCATTTTCCTGGTGATTATGACAGATCCCAAAGCCTCCACGCTGTCTCCCCCATGCAAGGGCTGGAAGAGCAATCTGACAGTGCAGCAGGAGCAAAGCGCCCTCTGGCAGGCAAGATTCTACTGCCCCCAACATATCCAGCCCCATCATCCTGAAACCAGGACAAGAGTTGTTTCAGGATCGTTACATACTGGTTTGCTCTGAATTTGCATCATCATAGCGAGAAACTTGGCAAAAGTTTGCTAAAAGCATTATAGAGCATGAGAGTTACTAAAATATTTAGCAGCAAAAACTTGTGTTTTTAAATTGCTTTCACAATAAAGGGAAAAGAAAGAGTAAACTGCCTAAAAAACCTTTTTTTCATGTTTTGTCAGTTTGCTGACAATGAAAAGTCACTATCAAGAGAATTTAAAATGATGGTTTATCTCCAAGGAGGAAAGAATTTGGTTCTTCTCAACACAAAAGTTTCATCAGAAGTCTATGCTGGAAATAACAGTGTGTGCTGCATGCAACAAATAGGCCCCACTAGGACCCCATTTGGAATAAAAACAAAATATATAATTTATGATATGCCAGGGCAAACTGACTGTAGACACCTTCCTAAAGAGTTACATAAAATATTACTACACTTAAATCTTATATGAGCCTAAATGAAATTCACATTTACATTTGGTGCACCAAAATCCAGTCCATGAGCTCCTATTTCAAACTGTCTATTTTCCCAAAAGTGCTTTATTGTTGCTAAAATCTCCCAAACAACACTAAGCTTCAAAGCTGAAAACAGAAGCCTCTGGTAGATTACCTAGCATAAGACACAAATTTAGACACAACACATGGAAACAACCAGCACTGCCCAGTGCAGCTTCTCCCAGTTACACTGAGCAAATTTTGAATATCTAGTGGAATTTCAGAGGTGGGGATGTTTTAAATTATATGAGAGAAAATATGGGGGGAAAAAAATTGCTTTTTTTCTTAGTGCCTATTGATATCAGTATCTTCTGACTCACTCTGCATGAACTCACAGAGAGCTTTCAGATCTATTCTCTTTTGCTCTGTTATTGTGGCTGCAAGAGGTGGGAAGGATCATGGAGCTCTGGGGCCACCACACTCTGTTATCAGTGTCCCCTGTGCCCAGCAAGGTGCAAAACTACAGTGGGGACACCTCCTGCAGTGGGAGCACCCAGAACCTGCCCACACACCCATGAATGCCCTGGGGTCAGAGACTGGTTATGCTGGGCTTGTCCCTTGCTGGCTGACACGTGCTGGTTGTTTTTCAGAGCTTGTGAGATTTCTGCCCTTCTGACATAGTGGCATGTCACGTTATTGAGGTGAATTGAGGAATGATTGAAGGCAAACTGGTGGTTTTGATGACAGAAACCTTCCCTGGGAGACCTGTGCCTCAGTCAGATAAAATGTGAGCAGCAAAGTTATTTGCTGGTGTGTAACAGCAGCAGGGTTCACTGGAGGAATGAGAGCAATCCTGCACCTTGGGACTCAGCTTGTCAGGGGCACAAATTCATTCAATTTCTTATATAGAAAAACAGGTTCTTCCCAGCACTTCAACCAGCCTTTCCCAGCCCACAACACTCAGCAAAGGGAAGGAAAGCTTTCCCCTGTGTGGGCAATGCCCATGGGTGCCTTTGCTTGAGTACATGGGGTACAGGGTGGCAGTGAGGGGGGACAGGAACTCCCCATGCCAGATGGGCACAGCTCTGCAGGACCTGTCTGAGCAGAACAGCAGTGCTGAGGAGCTGGGGGAGCAGACAGGCACATTTGGGATGTGTTTGGGTTTGACTTGCCACTACTACACATTCAGGATGATGGTGTAAGAATCAGCAAACCCCTCTTTGAATAGACAGCTTGTATTTAGCTCGTGATGGTTTCTCTCCTTTTCTCTTCTTTACTGCCTAACCCACCAAACCTGCACTAAGCACACCAAGGGATGGCAAAGGATCTCAAGGCACATGGGGAAAACCCTTGTGTAATCTTGTTCCAATACAATAAATAGCCAGCATATTTACCAAATGTAGAGAGGTAAAAAGGGGGTTTGGGCTCCACTGCATCATCTCTCAAGATGCAGGTAGAGACATACCCTAAACTTGATAGGGCTAAACCCAGACCCTAACCCTACAAGAACATCAGCTAACACTGTGCCATCCTACAGCAAATCAATGACACAAAACTGTTCACCTCCATCTCAGGCCTCTCACATGATGCTAATTTGCTAGATATGATATAAGGGCTACAGCCAGCGCCCAACAAGCAAGTTTTAGGGAGGAAATAGCACAGTTCCTGCAGTCTGGGTAAGGGGCTGCGCAGAAAATGGTGCAGGGAAATTGCAAAACTATTCAGATTAAAAAAAAAAAAATAGTAAGAAAGAACAAAAACATCACAGCATAGTTAGAGACCAAAATCCTGAGGGAAGCAGCAGGGTTGTTTGGCAGCACAGCATTTCCCTGCAGTTTGGGAGCAAGGCTGCTCTGTGCAAGCCCAGCCTTGGTGACACAGCCAGGGACTGCAGGCTCTGCCCAGGGTTCCCTGCTCCCACAGGCCCAGGCCTTGCCAGGGTTTACTTGGCCTGTGGATCCTTCTAAATCCATTGTCACAGACTTTTCAAGTGTGCCAGTTGCTGCTGCAGCCTGGTGCCAGCTGATAGATGGTTTATGCCGCTAACAGCGCCTGAGGAGGGGAATTGCTAAAAAGCAGTGGGAATATTTACTTTCTCCTGCTAATACAAGTGGCAAGCAGAGGATTTCAGAACCCTTGTAACCTGCATGCAGTCAGCTGCAGACCAAGCCTGGCTGGGGGCAAACAGAAACCACGGGATACAGCGCCATAGGGACAAGCAGCAGCGAGAACACAACAAATGCTCAGGGCACAAAGATAGGCTGCAACATCGAACCACCGTGCTGCCTGCAGGCAGTGACCATGGGAGGGATGGCAGCAGCAGGCTTATTGTCTTGGAAGAGCAGAAAGGAAGCAAAAAGAAAGGAAAAGCAAAGCCAATTAACTGTGAGCTGATTGTCCATTCCTTGTTCCCTCTCCAGGACAGGGCCTGCAGCCTCTCTATGTGCATACATGCAGGCAATATGTGAATATTTCCAAACACACACATCCTCTGCATCTGGAAACCTTGCAGATTGCTGGGTACACTGTGAAAAGTACATTTGAAAGCTTAAAGTGATTAAATGAACACACATCTCAGTGACTCCCATTTTCTCTGACAGTAGCTCGCAGCCTCACACCCATCACTACCACAGCTTCTCAATCCAGCCAGCCCAGAGTCCCCTCTGCTGCCTCCACTCCCACGCTCCCACCAACAATAGAAGCACAGTAAATACTTGGTATTATTTGTCTTGACACTTGGGGAAGCACTGCAAAGTTCAGCTACCTTGCTATTTCACATTGCCCTGTTACCACCCATCGTCAAACTTCCTCCTCCTGTTTGCTTTGCAATTGCTCATCCCTTGGGGGAGCAGCGGGAAGGAGACTGGGCACATGGAGCAGAGAGCTGCAATTTCCCTGAGAAATAATAGCACCCGAGCAAAATGTACTGATTGCATGGATGCATCAGCGCAAATGAGACAAGAAACATTCCCAGTTGTGTTGTTTCCAAATTGCTCCCTGCCAGTCTCGGTGCCTGTGATTAACCACGTCAGACTCAGCAGGCTGGGTTCAGCACCCCGTCCTTCTCCTGCTCATTAATTCCAGCAGCCGCCCCCGGGGCGTGAAATGGCAGCAGGTTTTGTTTGTTTGCTAAAAAGCTGTAAAGCTCCGTGGATGGTGTGCTCAAGCCAGCAAGACACTGAGTCACAGTGAGCTGTCTGTTCCCGGGGCTCCACAGCAGCTCCTGGTGTGCTCTCCAGCTCCCACCCTCGCTGTGTGGATGCTCCACATCCCCACATCCCCTCCTGCTCCTGCTCCTCTTTGCATTCCCTTGGCTCACAAGGAAAAGCAAGGTACCTAAACTGACCACATAGGATCATGCGATTATTTCAGCTGAAAAGACTTTTTGGAGGTCCCTAGTCCCACCTCCTGCCCAGAGTAGAGCCAGGTTCATATTCAGGTGAGGTTGCTCTAAGCCTGAACCTGGGTATTTGAGTGTCCCCAGAGATCAAGGTCCCACTGCCTCTATGGGTCCTGGTTCCAATATCCAACCATTGTGAAATTTTTTAACCCCTAAGTTAGAGTACATGTCTGCTACTGCTCATTTAGACAAAGCACTGAACAGGTTATAAAATGTCCCTATTGATTGTGCTCTGGTTTTCCTTGTGGCACAATAGGAGATGAAGAGTTAGAGCTGCACATAAGACATGATCTGACCTCTCAGGCAGTGTTATCATCTCCCTACCATCAGTGCAGCCACTCCAGCTTTTCAGCAGTCAAGGGAGAGATCAATCACAGGATTTATCATGTCAGATTCTACTCTCAGATCAGACTGCATGGCTGAAAACCTCACCCTGATGTTTTTCTCTCTGGGAGGAGTTTTTCCTGCAGAGTCACCTGCTGAGCACTCACACAGTGCATTGCACCAGCAAGGCACACACCCCCCCTAGCAGAGACACAAGGAATGCATCCTTTCCAATAATATTTTATGTGAAAATCTTGAAGAAAAATAATTACTCATGTTCCCCACCAGAAAGGCAAAAAATTAGAGTGGTGAATGATATTGTAGCAGTGCCTGTAATTAAGGAGCTGGCAGCATTTTAATTACAAACTAATATCTTCAGTGGCTGACAATCCAGCTGTTCAGCAGACCCAATAAAAGTGAGATTGCCAGTTCCAGAGTTACAGACCAGCAATTAAAGTTTTAGGGAGGTTTTCTGTACTTCTTGCTTATTAAGATGCATTTCTTGCTTGTTAAGGGCTTTGGGGAAATTTGAGTAAATTCCTTATGTGAATGAGTAGTGAGCTTTCCTTTCACTTTCAATGATTCCTCTGTCACAACATTGGGTGGGGACATCCTGAGGCCAGCAAGTGTCCCACCAGGCTTTTCCCCATCACACTAAAGCCAGCTCAGTGCTGCTTTAACATTTTCCACCTTCAAATCATTGGTCCAGCTATTGCCTGGTATGACCAAGCAGCTTGGCTGAACCCTTTTTAGAGGGCACCTCAAGCACCAGTGGGGGTTTATTTAGTAATTACATAAAATTTAGAACTACATTTTAAGCACTGAAACATCATCAAGCAGAACAAGAACTAAGAACTCAGCAGTTTGTAATATTAAAAATACTAACAACAGGATGAAGCTTTATCACTTCCCCAGCTTCTGCTTCTGACCCACTGCAGAATGAAACTGTAGTTCAAACTGTATGTTTTTCTTCATTCAGGAATTTAGAGAAAGTGTTAAGATGTTGTAGAAATGGAGTCCCTCTCAGCTGGCCCTACAAGGATTCCCACTCTCCAAGGAGTCACCGGGCCCTGAGGCCACCAGAGATGGCCCTGAGAGTGCAGGTAGTAGGCACCAGGTGCTGCTGGCTGCTCCCAGGACACAGCAGGAACTGCTCATGGCAGCTGATTTACCTGCCTGCAGGGCAGGAGTGTGCACCCTCCACCTCCTGACCCCCAGCACTGTGGGCTGTGCTGTGTGCCTTGCACAGCCAGCCCTGCCCAGCCAGGACATGCCCCCTCCTCACCTCCCTGCCTGTTCCAGCACAGCTCTCCAGTGAGGATCAGCTCACAGCTTTTCCCTCACCCCTCGCCTGGGGGCACACAGGGATGCTCTCACTTCCCACAGGGATGTTCAGTGCATGGAAAATCCCCCTCTGGCACTGCTGAGAGCACATTTGCACCCTGCAGGGCTGGCTCAAGGGAGGGGTCCCCACAGAGCTCAGCAGAGACATCTCATGGGAATAAAAACCTGCTGAACGAGACCTGCTGTGGCTTAATTACACAGAATCGGTATTCCCAGCATCTCCAACACGAGGATGGGAAAATAAAGAAGTGAGGCCTGTCCGGCAGGGAGTTTATCACAATGCACCCAGAGCAGTGCAGGAGTCCCTCAGATGGACGAGGCTCCTGCTGTCACCCACAGCCTCTCCCGTGGGGCATCACCCCCCAGTGACCCCCACATCTGCAAGGGAAGAGCTGTGGTTAGCAGCCAGGGGCATCAGCCTCAGCTACAGGAGCTGCTGGGCAGAAAGTTCATTCGTCCAGCTCCTTCCCACCCCTCCTGACCCTGCAACTCTGCTCCCCCAGAGCTGCTGCCTTCCTGCCTGGCTGTGCCTGCCCTCCCTGGGCACTGCACCCCTTCCCCTCTGGCAGCTCCCTCACAGAGCAGAGGAACAAAGCTGTGCAAAGCTCTGCTGTTGCCCCAGTGCCTCAGCCTCCACAGGCACATGGGAAGGTGTTTTCCACAGGTGTCTCTGGTTTCCAAAGGGAAATGCAACCAAGATTCCTTAAAGGGTGGTAACCATGTTGGTGGAACTACCTTTACAAAGAGAGGATAAAATACATACATTCTAGATAAAAAGAAGATGCCACAGAAATTGTTCCTGTATCAACAGCAAATGCTTTGTGCCTGCATAAAACCTCAGGTAGCTCTGTCACACACATGAAAAGAAGGATGCTGCAAGTTCTATGGACATAATCCCCACATTTTTTAGTGTACTACACTCTGAAGACATTAAGCCCAAGCACAAGACACTAAATAGCAATAAAATCCCAGCCTTCACCCTTTGCTGTGAGTCTGCTCTCTACTAGCATTGGACGTCTCTGCAGTAAAGCTTGAAGAAAGATCTACACTGAAAAATCTTCATTATAAGGTTTTAATAATACAAAACCAAAAATCCATGGCAAATGTTAGGGCTGACTGGTGTTCTGAGATGTAGTTATGCAAAATCTGCTGCCAGTTCAAATTAACATATCTCATAACTAGCCCTGGAAAAAGAAGTGATCAGCTGAGTGATGAACAAGCCCCAGTTTGTGTCCTTGCTCATGACCTGCCTCAAGGCTAATCCTCCCTCCTTCACCACAGCTCCAAAGCTTGTGGAAAAGGTGTCAAATCATGGTTCATAAGGTTTCAGCAGGAAACAAAAGTACTTTTTTATAGCTTAAATGTCACTAGTGCCTGCTAGAAGCTCACATTTGGAGTGCATTTGGTGTCTGGATTTTCTGTGGAAGGTGGGCAGACCCTGTCCCCCCCAGAAGAGCCCAGCCCTGGGGTTATCTCTGTCTGGACAGCAGGTAACCTCACCTGGACCCGCTGTCCCTGTGCAGGGCTCAATGCTGACAGCACAGATCCTTTGTGTTTGGAATGAACTGGAGGATTTGGGAGGTACTGGGTGCTCTAACAGAGCCAATTTGGTGTTGGGGCTCTCCAGCATAGAAAATCAGGCTTTAAAACCAGAAGTTTAGAAAAATACTTTGAAATACTTTGAAAACAGGTTCTTTTTCTTCTAAATTGATAAAACCTCTTGGACTCTAAAGTTACATCTTAAAAAGACTGATGGCAAACCCTGAAGCCCTTCATTTGTTCTGCACATGCACCTCTTTAGGCATCACGAGGTTCTTACCAATTTACTTCCATCTCTTTGCTCAGGCCCCTTATCTCATATTTTAAAAATAAAAATCACCAAGAATGAGCCCTGTGAGAGGACTTGTTTTCCTCTCTGCACAGGGCTGCCTTGCAGCCTGCCCTGCCCTTGGCCACCTTCTCTGCACTCACATCTCGGCAGCGCTGGGAGCAGAGCTCTTCCAGCCCTGCTGCCCAGGAGCAGCAGAGATCCTCAGCTCCAGGCACCCACCTGCTGCAGCCTGGCGGGTTCTGCCCTTGCTGAGTGATGCCTCACAGCCCTGAGCGTAAAAGAGCAGCAGAAACAGGAGAAAGATTGCTGCTCTTTGCTCATGCTGATTATGGGTGGCACTTTCAAACACAGTGTTAATGTCAGGAAAGCACATTTCTGCCCTGTATCTTCCCTTACTTATTCAGCTCTCTTCTTAGGGTATAGGAGAGAGCAACTCCTACATGCAATTTATATATATCTGTAGATATGTGTGAGAAATTTTTAATAAAAAGAGGATGACAGTTGCCACGGGAAATGATGAATACATGCATATATACATTCACTCAAATATGCACCCTGAGCCTTTGAGACCTTTCAGTCTCTTCAAGGAAATGCTATTTAAAGAAGCGTGATGCCCCTCTGTTGGATCTCACCCCAACCAAGAGTTCAGCAGCAGAAAAGGGGGTGAACCTGAGTCTTCCTCAAGAGTTCTGATATAAGAGAATATGTAAAAAAACCATGTAAAGAGAACATTTTGTGACATGGGTATGTGAATAAGTTGTCTCCAAGTCAGCCATAGCACAGCTGCTCTAATAAATATGCATTTACCTTCCAATTACTGCAAGGTAGGACATGTGGAGGGATAACTATTTCTGTGACAGCTGTGTGCATCAGCTGTCCCCTACAGGAGAGGAGAGTTGGTTTCAGATCTTCCTCACTTCCAGTGCAGCTAACAAAGGTATGAGGCAGCTCCACCTGAGAAATTACACTGAAAACCTTGGGCTTTCATGTTCTTCTAAAACCCCTATAATTGCTACATTAAAAATCAGTTTGGTGTAGAATGGTTCAATCAATCTGGCCCCGGGAAAACACAAAACAATAACTTGTACGAGCTGCAGAGCAGAGTCCTTATTAAAAAACTACATCAAAACCTGTGTCCAGTCCAGTCTATTCACATGATTGCTCTTGTTCTAACCATGCTCATAGACCAGAAAGTCATGGTGGATTGGAGCTGCAGGAGGCAGAGCAGCAGATTGAAGAGGTTAGATGTATTTCTTTGTAAATGGGCCTGATGCTGTTCAAAGCCCCCATAAAAATTCAGCTTGAAGATCTTCCTAAGCTCTGGGTCCTCATGAACATTCAGCCTTTAAGCAGATACAAAGAAAATTTTTCTCTGCCTCTCTCTGAATATATCCATCTCCTCAGAAGCAAGGGAAAGACTTTTATAGAGAACTTGATAAAATTCCTGAGACAGCTCATTAATTCCAGTCACTTCAGCAATGACTTCCCTGCCACTTGTGGCACTCAAAGAAGTTATAGATTGCCTTAGTAATAACAAATCCTATTCATTAGCCATGTCTCTCCACTTGCATATTAATATTTTCTGGCCTTGTTAAATATAGAAGCCTATTCTCTTCAATCTGTTTTTAACAGGCATTTTTCCCCTAAGGTTAGCCATGAAATAATTGATAATGATAGTCATCCCACCTCCAAAAATCTTGTGAAATTCCCTAAAAGGCCTCTTATTGCTGCTGGGGAGCTGGGGCAGGCCAGCTACATCTGTAGGTACTGTGATTTTGATGGGAAATTCAGACATTTAGACATTTTTGCACTGTACACTCTCTTCTCCACTTTACAGAGACATAATTTAATCAGCAGAACTTTTATCTCTATTACATGTGTGCATCTAAACAGAATCCAGTGGTGAGAGCAGGAAATAATGACAAACAGTGCAAGTGGAGGGTGTGAAGGGCTTTGCACAACCCCTAAACCTCTCTGGAGCTCCATTTCACACAGCACAACCCAGGCAGGCACCACTCACCATACAATCACAGGATGGTTTGGGTGGGAAGGGATCCTAAAACCCATCCAGTTTCCATCTCCCTGCCCTAGGCAGGCACACCTTTCACTAAACCAGGCTGCTCCAAGTCCCATCCAACCTGGACATGAACAATGCCAGGGATGAGGCAGCCACAAGTAACTCAAGATACTCTCAGGTAACTCAAAAGCAGAGAGGCTTGCCAGCAGTAGCAGTAAGTTGATATCAAAGTCTCTTCAACAGGGAAAAGTGAGTTGTTTTCACTTATTTGTCCAAAATGAGAGCTGGTTGAAACCTCTCAGCTGTGTTCTGTTGAGCAAAGCTTTTTGTGTAGAAGTTTTGAAGGACCTTGGAAAGAGGAGGTGTGCTGAAGGAAATATTGCTCTCTTAACAACAAAAAGCTTAAAGCTTTGGAAGCCTCTGTGAAAATTATGCCTCTTGTGCTGTTAGTGTTAGATCATGAAACAGGAAATGGGATTTTTCAGCTCTTTTATCAGCTTCCAAGATTAGTAGCTTTACAAGAATCTGGCAATTTTAGAAATCCATCAAAAATATTTCCCTCTTGCACCTTAGATTAGATATAAAGGAAAAAAGGTTTTTTACTATGAGGGTAGTGACTCACTAGAACAGGTTACCCAGGATGCCCACATAGCAAAATATTTAGGCAAAGTGGACACACAAAACCTTTGCCCTATTTTGAGTTAATTTGGCCATTCTGACAAGACTGCAGGAAAAGAACTGAAGGCAGAAGTGTTACAGGGGAGCTCTCAATTATCAGGTGGCAGCCAAACCTCCCCCTGTGCACCATAAACCAGGAGCAGTTCAAACCCATGATTGTTGGTGTGGCAGAGCTTTCAATATTTATTATACTGAGGAGCTCCTGATGAACTCTTGCTGCTGTTTATAGCACAAGCCCAGGTATAGCTCATTTTCCAAGAATAGCTTTGGCAAGATATCAGTATCTGTTGCAGCCTTTTGACAACTTATAAACATGGTTGAAAGTGCAGTGGAGCAGTTTCAGACAGCAGAGCAAGAAACTTCCCAGAGTTATCCACCAGGGCAGAGCCCTCCCCACCTAAACATCCATGGAGAAGGGAGCATTCCCACTGCTCAAGTTCCTGCAGAGTATTTGCATGAGGGAAAAAACCCCAATTTTTTCCCTTAAGAAAAAAAAAATAAAATTCAGTTTTCTCTCCTCTACAGCCTTTAGTGATTTTCTGCATGCTAAAAATACACCAAAATTCCCAGTGCTCCTACACAGCACAATGGTGACTGTCAAGCTGAGTCCCCAGGAGCCCACAGCTGTGAGCTGGAGCCCTGATGGTGAGCACTGCACTCCAGCCTTTAATTCTGCACTGTTAGTGACTCACCTTCTGTCATCTGACTCAACACACAGCACAGCCATGACAAAATTCCCTTTCCTGCTCTTTTGGGAGTCCTGCCCACCCTCAGTACCTGTGCCTGATCCACTCCATTCAGACTCTATCAACAATTAATCAGGTCCTCTGTGTTTTCTGCAGCTGGCCCCTCGTGGGGCTGCACAGACAGCTCTGGGACAGCAGAGTGAGACACAGCATCATTTAAATAATTTTAATAATTTAAACCATCTAAATCAGTGCTGACTTCAGTGCCAGAACAGCTGAACCTGCAGCCAGCAAATTTCACCACTAGGTTGATGCAAGACTGACATAAATGCAGTCACAAGTGTGATTCATCACTTTTAGAAGCTGATTTGCTGTGTTTTTCAAGAATCATGACACTCAGGCATATTTTACCAAGAAATCAATTACCTGCTAGCTATTACATGTAGCAGAGCAGGTTTCCAGGGATGCAAACCAGCATCACCTTGCTGGAGCCATGGCCAGCACCAAGCCCACCCCCACAAGCCAGGCAAGCAGTCTCCTATGGGGATGGATGGCAAAATATGAGCCTTGTACAGCTGACAGACATTTATGGAGGATAATTATGGAGATGCAAGTGTATCAGTTACTCTGACAGGTTAATGGTTTCTTTTTGATTACATGCACAGACTCAGGGGTGAGTGCAAATAATTTGCTTGTGTCTTTCCCAGGACAGGTCCCCAGATGTAGCTCATTCTGTGCCAGAGAGCAGTCCATCAAGGATCTTAACCAAAATAAAGGCTGGGAACACCATCTGGGAAGTAAAACTTAGCCCAAGTGCCTTGTTTGCAAAAAACTCCCTAGTTTATGGTGGAGTCCAGCCTGGCCCAAGCCCACACATGGCTGGAAGCAAAGTGGATAATGCACAAAGCAGTTGGTGCCACAGGGTTTGGGTACTCGGCTGAAGGAGGGAAAGGAGGAGAGATACCTGGGGAAGGGGGGTGGCTTTGAGCAGGAGATTGATTATTGCCTCTAACATTCTGTTTTCAGAGTTGAAAAAACCCCAAACATAAATGGTCTTTTGTTTTTAACCTCAGATATGAATACCTCATAGAATTACCTTGTCATTATATGGAATATAACAAGCACCTAGAACTGGAGGTCTGGTTTGCTTTATCAAGCTTTCAAGGTCACTGAGGAGTGAATTTATGAGGATGCAACTGAAGCTGCAGGTGTCAATGTATATGAAATGATGGTAACTGTAATGTGACATGAGGTCTTTCCACACAGGAATATTTTTTATGTTAACTCCTTTTTTGAAAAATCCCATTTTGCAGATCCATCTGATTTTCCTATCCTTCACACCCATCAGCTGCATTTCACCAAAAATTCAATTTCCAAGAAAGCTGGCCAAAGGAGCAGCTTCCACCACAGACACTACAGCTGTGCTCCTGTGACCAGTCATCGTCCCCAAGATCCACAGCCCCAGGAATTTCTTCTTTGCTGTCTGCAGTGAATGCTACTGAGGAAAAGGCAGCAGTGAGTTTTGAATTGGTGTTCAATCCCTTGTTTCTAGGAGTGGGATGCAAAGCTGTCTGCATTTCCAGAATGGTTGCTGGCTCAATGAGTTTTTGCAGTGTCCTGTAACAATCCCATTGGCAAACATCATTCCCTACACTGGCACCACGAGTGCCTGGACATGTGGAAGTGTTAAACCTACACGGCTTTAGCTTCTCTTTTTTAACCTAAATGAGGATAAGGAAGCATAGCATGGAGAATCCCAGTTTTGCTGGGATTCAAGGCCAGAAAATCCCCCTTCATCCCCTCTTGCCTCCAGCAATCTCAACAAGAAATTGAGCTAATTTGTTTAGTGTCAGCTGTCCTCGCTCAGAAAGAAAATATTCTTTCAAGGCATACAATTACTACACATGGCACTCATAAACAATGCCATGTTTAGCAATTTGTAGCACTGAGCATTGAAAGGAATTTTATCTGATAGAGTTTGACAATTTTGTCCAAAAAAAAAAAATTCTGTAAACTGCAAATAGTCTTTAATGGAAACAGATTTAAATACAAACTATAGATCCTTCACACTGTGCTGTAAATCACAAGGGAGACATAATTCATTTGCAGCAGTTTTCAACAAGAAAACTTGGCAGTCTTTCAGCAAGTTTCATAATTGCTCTATTTTAAACTTCATCCTGAAAAGACTCAAGATAGCTTTTAGTTTTATTGAAAGGTTAATTTCACACCTACAGAAAAATACCAGCTTTCCATTAGATCTAACAGAGTGTTAAATGCAAAAATTACAGTCCCTTCCCTATGAATGTACGAAGTTTGTTGAATTTTTAACCCACCCTGATTTTCCATTCTTTCCTGGGGGAGCCAAGGCACAACAGGCACGGGGCTGCCTGGAGCACCAACACCAAGAGCACCTGATCCCAAATCAGCCCTGGGCCACAGCTGCAGGAATTTGGGTGCCAGCTGTGCACACCTGAAGAACACCCAGCACAGAAGGCAAAAGGGGACATCTCCCTGGGAGAAGACTTGAACAATACTAATCCTTGATAGATTTATGCCAAGCTGTCTCAAAAAGCACCACAGCATCTCTGGGCTCACCCTTCTGCTGGAAAGGCACAAACAAGGAGTGGGTAAAGAAGAAATTTGCTCATTCCCTATCCCATCAGCTGTGTGTTCTGTTGGAGTGAAAGATGTCGTAGGGAACCAGCCTGCTCCCATGCTCATCTCCCACTGGAGGGGTGAGATTAGGGCAGAAACAATTAAATAATTCTAGGGTCCTGAGCACGTGGTGCAGCATCCTCTGCCACCAAGGCCATCACTCATTCAGGGTGGGGCACTGTTTCCCTGGAGCCAATCCTGAAGAGCCAGAGGAGTCCCAAGAGGACACTTTCCATCATTATACCTTGTTGTAATTATTTTGTGACCCAGCCTGAACTTCAGCCTCCCTTGAGAAAGTCCCTGCAAATGCGATGCTTTAGGGGTTTTGTGTCTGGCAACCTGCGCTTCCCCCAAACCAGCACTTCCCCCTCTCCTTCTCAGAATTTAAACACAGAGAGCACTTGCAGCAGTAGTTTCAGCTACCCCTGATGGATGCAGACACCTCCTGGCTCCCAGAGCCATCATTCCTCATGCAACAAGTGCCTGTGTGAGCGTGAGCGTGCACAGCGCCTGAGGGGGCGGATGCAGGCAGAGAGGAGAGAGTTTGTGCTGCCCTGTGCACAAGGAAAGCCATCAGGGAAAAGAATGGGGTTTGCCTCCAGGAAAACCATGATTCAGTCATTACCTTATGGGGGGGGGGGGGGGGGGAAAGTCACACTGAATTTCATTTAGGTATTTTAAGTTCAGCCGCACCAGAAACGACTCGTCAAGGGAAGAGGAAGAGGGAGAGGAATAATTTATCCCAATGAATCCTGGTACCATGGCTCTGAGCAAGGTGTGTTTGTCACTGCACAGTGCTCCCTATCATTGCTAGGGGCTCGTCCTGAGGAACAAGGGGCAGAGGGACAGTTCCAGGGCTCAGGGCACCTGCAGAGCTGACTGAGGTGCAGCACAGGCCACTGACACACCCAGCTGGGATCAGTGTGTGGGCTGTTCCCTGGAGACAAAGGATTAATGCAACAGAAGAAACAGGTTTATTGGCTGTGAGTTACAGCCTGCCTGTGTTTCTCTGTGGCAAGGCAGGGAGGTGCAGGGGAGGCTCAGCTCAGGCAAGAGCATTGGAGCCCCTTCTCCTCCAAAGCACCTTCTCCATGTCCAGCTTGCTCAGAAACAGCTCTTGGGTTTGTGGCAGTTTGGGGAAATTCCACTGCAAGCCTTAGATCCATAACCCCAAAGAAATAACTGAGGGCATGCAATGCTGCTGAGTGTCGGCCTGAGAGGCAGTCAAATGCTCCTCCCTGCAACAGCAAAGCCAACCTCAGCATGGCAGAGAAAGCCAGGCCTGCAAAGGGCTCACTCTGAATCCATCACCAGCAAGGGGACAGAGAAAACAGCTTGGAGAAGCCGCCTTCAGCCAGCTGTGGAGGCTGGGAGCAGCCAGTTCTTCCCAACCTGTGCTCTGGGAGAGCTGGGCCCTTGCCTTTGTGAAGGCTGGGAAGTGAGGCACTGATAAGGAACTGCCAGGCAAGTGAGTGATAACTGGGTTTCTTTAGAGGCTGGCATTCTTTTAAAAAAAAGAGCTATAATTTCTCTCCACAATTATGAGAATGAATAAATTCAGTGTCTTGGATTCTGTTGTCTAGAAACAGCAAGAAAAATGTAGCTTAAGGAAGAAGTATTTTCAAAAGTAAGGCTTCCTTTTAACATTTGCAAGTTATCAGCATTGCCAGGATCCTGGTAGCAGCAGGTGAGCCATCCTGCAGGAGATGGATGGCTAATTGCCGAACAAAGGCTCCTGCAGTTTGGCTGAGTTAGTGAAGAGTTCATGGAAAAAAGAAAACGTTCAGTCAATACTGAGAGCACCTCTGAAAGTCCCAGGTGAGCAGCATCCCTCATCCCAGAGGCAGATAACCTTTATATTCCTCTCTGGCATTCATTCTCCAGCCTTTAGAATTGCTGCTCTTCCAATCTTCCTCGTGCAAATCATCACACTTCCCCTTTTTATGATATTCTAATTAAGAAAACTGTGATAACAGTAACTAATTATGTCCATAACACATTTTGAAGTGCTCTCTCCGCCTGTCAACACTCAGAATGGGAGTCTAAACTTTGGCAAGTGTCCCAGAGCCAAAAAAGGGTCTTGAGCAAGATGCCACTAACCTCCTGTCATTAATCTCAGATAAAGAAGTTCCTATGAACAACCAGCAACTCCTTTGCCATCAGACTCAGGGATCCTTGTGCAGCTTTTCTGCTACAGCTCAGTTACATTCTCCTAATCACTCACTCTGAGGCAAGCAGTCACATTTTTACTATCTGGTTTTCCTGAGCAAATGATAGCTGTGTGGAAAGATTGTGAATTAGGAGGAACTGCAAATCAGGATTTTTTTCTTTTGGGAGATTCTGAACTGTGCCAATCCCTTAAAAAACAAACTACAGAGCAGGGGAAGGGAAGAGCTTCCCCAAATATGCACAAACTGGTCACGTTTTGTCACCTCAATGTTTTAGATGCAACATCTGTCTGAGAGCTGCTCAGTGCAGCTCATCTGCACCAGAGGAAGCAGAGTCTGGGGAGCCCCTCTTGCTGTGGCCAGAAAGGAGAACTCCCCAGAGTCCCAGGAGAAGTTAAGACGAGGATTTCAAAGGTTGAGGGAATACAGTTTCATTTTAGGATTGTGCAACAGCAAAGTTATTGAGCCCATTTAACAGGCTGAGTAAACAAACACACACACAACTAAATTTCAGAAGTTCCAGCAATGAGCAGGGACTCTCACACCTTTACCAGATAGGTGGTAGTCAAAACACCTTGTGGGAGGCACCTTGAGGTATTGCCATCACAGAGCAGCTCCTCTATCGGCAATTCCTTCACATCTTCCTCCACCAGCAAAACGCCGGAGCTGTGACTTCAGCCCCTCCTGACCAGTCCAAACTGGGACATCTGTCCCACCACAAAGCGCTGCTGGCAGCTGGAGCCCTGCAGCACCTCTGCCTCCACTGGGGATTTTTGTGTTTAAAATGATGGCAAACAGACTCCTGTAGGTCAAATAGGGGGTTCAAGTTCCCCTATAGCATTTCTGGCTAAAGATGTTTATACCATTTCCCCCTCCATGGTTAAAGTCCTGAGAAAAATAATTTAACACACTGGATTTCATACTACTAAAAGAGATGTTTGAGCTATTTGAATGGCACAGCCCTGGGCTGTACCTGCAATATCAAAGGAAACCCATTTTAACAGCTAAAGGGTGAAATCTGCAGGTGTCTGGCTGTCTAGATGGTGGGCAGTGCCCCTCTGGGGAGTTTTAATATTTTGGCCATGTCAGTCCCGCAAATTGCAGCTTTTTGCAGTGAGTAAATTGATTATGTGGATTCCTGTGGTCTATAGGACCGATGATGTGCACAGAAGGTGACATAAATACACATTGCAGTGCCAACAGCTTGTTTTATTTCAGTGCCTGACAGGTTACAACTGACATTGAAGGGAACACTGATGAGCAGCCACTTTGTGAGCCCTCCCTGTAAAAGGCAATTGCATCCATCAGTGGGACTGGTGGGACAGACCTCCAGAGCTCCCAGCTAATCTGCTATGTGGGGACTGGAGCAGCTCTGCACTGAGGATTCAGAGTGGTTGGAAATGTGTGTGGTACTCTCCTGTGCTCACTGCAATTAGGGATGAGTTATTGGTCACTGCTTTTGGATAAACTTGTCTGTGCAACATGGCAGAGTCCTACCTCCCATTTAGAGAGCAAAATGTATTAAAAGGACTAGGACTGGATAGTGAGCCTATCAACCATGCTAATTTCATTTGTGTTACCAGGGTAAAACCCACACAGCTCTTGCCAAACCCATGGGTGCAATTCAGTGTCTGAGAAACAGCAAGTGTGAGCTCAACGAGCAGCCCTGGGGCTGACCAGGGCAGCACAACCAGGGGCTGCAGGTGCTCCCCACATCTTCCAGAACACTTGCAGAACAATCCCTGCCCTCCCATGACATACCAGGCACCATGAAAGCTGCAGACTCAGAGCCAGAACAGCCTGGTTGCTTGGATGGGGCCAACCCAGACATCTCAACCAGCCCACTGCGCTGAATTCTGCTCTGTGTCTGCCCACTGAAACCTCTGCCCATGGGCTGCAGCATTTGTGCCTAAAGCAGAGACAACACTGGCATGGAGACTGACCAACACAGGCTTGCAAAGCAACAGTGCAAATATACCAGCCATTGCAAAAATCATAGAGTAATTCAGGGTGAAAAACCTCCTAAAATCATCAAGTCCAACCATTAACTCAGCACTGCCAAGCCCAGCACCAAACCATGTCCCTGAGTGCCACATCTATGTGCCTTTTGTCTATGTCTATGTGTTTTTTAGATTCCTCCAGGGATGGTGACTCCTTCACTTCCCCAGGGACCCTGTTCCCACACTCCAACCCTTTTTGTGAAGGAACATTTCCTAATATCCAACCTAAACCCCCCTGGTATAACTTGAGGCTGTTTCCTCTTGACCAGTCACTTTTCACCCAAGACAAGAGGCTGACCCCCATCTGTCCACAACCTCCTTTCAGAGAGCTTTGGAGAGAATAAAATTTCCCCTGAGCCTCCTTTTCTCCAGGCTGAACAAGGAAGAGTTATTTCCTGTAAGACTTCACATACACAATCATCTGTCATGGGAGGTTTTTTTATTCCTTTTATTCTATTCCATGGCAAAGCAAAAATAAAAATATTGCCAAGCTAGAACAGCAGCCCCATGTGGGTATAGCAGGTTACACTCTGCCCAAGGAGTTTACAGCAGCACTGGTGGTGCTTCCCATGGGAGCATGGCAGTTTTTGGGGGTTAAACCATGGCTGGGCTCACAGGGACAGTTGGGCACAGCCAGCACACTGCAAAGGTTGATTTGTTTCTGAACAACACACCTGGAGGGGTTTCACCTTCTGATCCCAGCAACAAGATCAGGAAAGACTCTGTGGAGTCTCTCTTAGGGTAATTGTGCTCTAGAATGCAAGTATCTCCTATAATAATGTTGTTGGGGGGGGGTATAGTGGCCTGACTGGGAAAAATGTAGGAAAAATTAAAAGAAAAAAAAACCTAGGCTTGCAAAAGAAATGTACTTCGTGATCAAAAGAAGCTAAAGTAATAAATAATTTTCTCCTACTTAAAAAAACAACTAAACAACCAAAAAATGCTTCAGAACTTTTTCATTTCACTGACAGAAATTATTGTCTTACTTGTAGTGCTTTCTGCTTCTTCTGAGGAAGTGAAATTTTGCAGAATGAGACAACTCTGTGAATTCTCAGTTAATAGAAAAGCAAAATGTTTGGGGATAATTATTTTCTGGGAGTTTTAACCATACAATGGGGATGCAACACAGCATCTGCTCCTTTGGCAAACTCTTCCCTCACATTTGTTTTGGTATATCAACAGCTTTATTCATTATTAGGGATTATTCACATGCCAAGGGGAGATTGGCATTTCTGAGAGATGCTCACAAAATTGCCGTGAGTTTTAGCACATGCCTCCTTATTCAGTTTACACCAGAAATATGGCACCCACCATCCTCTTGTCCTTAAAAATATTTCTCTCATTCATCAGCGCATGGTTTAGATCAAAACCAGAAGGCAGGAACAATTCCAGTCAATGATCTGTGAGTAGTCCCTTGTCTGAAGCAGACACATCCAGAAGTGATGAGTTGTTGATCACTTGGATAAAAAAACCAACAAAACTAGACGAAACAACGCTTTGTAAATTAACTGCTTATTGAGAAAGATGTAATTTGCAGCTCATCACCTGACTGGGTCAGCTCAGCCCCGGTTGCTGCTCCCACCTGGCTGGTGTTTGGCACCTCTCCCTGAGCCTGGTGTGATGTGATGATGCTGCTCCCTGCCCAGGGTGTGCACACTGGAGGTGTTTCACCAGCTTTGTGCACAGGGGGTTACAGAACAGGCAGAAAGATTATCAAACCATGGATAAAACCAGCCCTGTCCCTGCTCTGCAATGAACTACACTCAAAATATGGGTGTATCCTGACACAGGTGCCCTGGAACTCTCCTGTCACAGCCAGAGGAAAGCCCAGCTCCTCTGTACACAAACCTCTCCCCACTGGTTTTCAGGGCTGGGCAGGCACAGAGAGGTTTTGCACAACCACCATCCCCATGTCAGCCAGAAGACAAGACAGCATCACTCTCTGTAGGAAAACCTGGCCAAAAACACAGAGCAGAAGATAGAACTCTTCCCAAGATGAGTGGCTGAGCTCCATAAAAGCCAGAACTGATTCAGAAAAGGCAATGAGAGCCCCTTCATGAGCAAAGCACAGGGCTGGCCCTTCACACAAGGCCCCAGGAAGTGTAAACTGCCATAATCCTCCCCCAAGAATCCTTTTTAAGCCACAATTTCACAGACCTTTAAAAACCTGAATATTTTCATGCATATAAAAGCCTGCTTCACTCCCCTTGTAGGATAAGCCCAGTAACCAATAATCCCCACATGGGAAGGGTATCTGCTGGCTGCAGCATTCCCATTCCCAGGGATGCTGTGCTATCTCAGGCATCTATTGATGGCCTCAGCTCCAAGCTCAGCAAATTGAGCCAAGCTGCATCAGCTGTGCAATGATGTGCTCATTGCCCAGTACAGCAGCTCAGCAGCTGCTCTACAGCCAATTGAGATGTCTCTGCCTCTGGCAGGGGAAAAAAAGAAACCCTACAAAGGCACTGCTTGTGAGTTCCAGCCCAAGCACACAGTTATGTCAGGCTCCAAGTTAAATCACTGCAGGCAAGGGCAATCTTCTCCCCCTGCACATACTTTGCCATATCCTCTCCCTCTACTCACAGGAAGCTCTGTTTGCATCCCTCAGCCCCAGGATGCACCTTTTGCTGGGTGTCACCACTTAGCAAGCACAGCACACTCTCCCTTTCATTGGGTCAAGCACAGGAATTAACATTTATCAGCTCTCTCAGCCCTGGACACCTGAAGTATCTCTCCACGACTAAATAGGGAATCAAAGCCTTCTCCAGTTTGGATCACAGCCAGCTGCAGCACGGTGGTTTTTTCATCAGGCAGGCTTAAAGTCTGCATTGAACTCTGCAGGCAGGGCTGCCAAGAGCTGAGAGCCAGGGCAGAGCAGGAAAGATGCACATGCTGTTAGGGCTGTAGGAGAAATCCCTGTGTTGATGGCCACTTTCACTGCTTTGCCTGCCAGCTGTTTACATAAAGGGACATTTACTCAGACGAGGCTCCTTTTTGGAGCAGTGTTTGCTACAATATCTGCACATGTGCTCTATGTTATAAGCTGCTTTCAGTATTTCCTAGAAAACATCTTACCTGAGTTGCTCGAGGATACAATATTGTAAAGCCAAAGTTATTCATATTTATATCAGGAATCATTTACCCTTCAGAGGAAAATGTGCTACAGAGTCAAGGGAAAAAGTCATATATAAGGTGGGGGTAGACTCTGTTGTGCATGAGACACAGATTTCTGCAATGATTTAATTTAGTGAAATGTTGTACTTGAGTGTTTAAATTAGAAACCTGCTCTGAGCTGAGGAACTCTGATTAGACAAAGAGAGCAGTAATCACTTGGAGCACTGCATGCAAGGGGCAAGCAGCCACTTAGAATCCCTAATTTGTAACTTATTTATGCACTGCAGAGCCCACACACCTTAATGGTTTAGATATTCTGCTTCATGCCAAATGACTCAACACTCCTCACGTGAGCAGACTGTCACTTGCAGTCAGGTCATTTATCTTTCAAAAAAGCAACAGAGCAATCTTGTCCTCTCTGCTTGGAGGTCTCCTGAGACACAGGCATTTCAAGGTGGCTCCCTTTCAATATGCATCATTTGAGAACCTGCTGTGGACAAGTTCAACCAGGCAGGAAGTTGTAAAGGTGTTTTTCCATATTCAAACCTTGATTGTTATTTTATGCTGTGAAAGAACCAACACATCACTGAGCGCAGTGACCAGGTGAGAGCTGCCTCTGGAAACACTGTAGGAACCCAACAACAGGTCCCTATTTCTATCATTGAGTGATTTGGGTTGGAAAGGATATTAAAGATCATCCAGTTCCAGCCCTCCTGCCATGGGCAGGGACACTGGCCACAAAATCACATTGCTCCAAGCCCCATCCAACCTGCTCTTAAACACTTACAGGGGTGGGGCATCCACATTTCTGGGCAGCCTGTGCCAGCACCTCATCACCCTCACAGGAAAGAGCTTATTCCTAATATTCTAAACCTACTCTTTCAGTCTAAAGCCATTCCCCCTTGTCCTATCACTACATGCCCTTTAAATGGGTTTTTTAAAACTATATAGGGTATGTGTGGAAAGCCTGAGCCAATGAGCTGCCTACTCAAATACATCAGGAACAAGGCAGTTTCTCCCCTTTGGACACTGACTTGGAGTCTCAAACACAGTAACAGGAGCATGACTTGTCTTCAGATCCACATCTCTCTGGGGCTGAATTGCAGATGTTGGAGCTGAGAGTTTCTTTCCTCAGGCAATCAAAGCTGATGCTGGGAAGATGCACCTGGGCAGCCAGTGCATGAGAATCACAGCCTGCAGCAGGCTCCAGGATGGGGCTCATCCTCCACAGCTTTAAAAGAAACCCTCTGGAAGGGAGGTTTGAGTGTCACATTCACAGTGTGGGCACCTCTGTCCAGTGCACTTGAGAGCAGTCCCAGCATCCTGCACTTATTTCTCAAAAATAATTGCCACAGTCTTATCCAGGAGGGAGAGAAGTGAAAAGCTACAAACACCTTCCTGTGAGGCTGCACACACACTGCTGTTATCTTTATGGCAGTTTTCAGTGGCATCAGCACATCCCATGCTCAGCAGCACAGCTGAAATCAGTCATGTCTGGGATCAGCAGACAGATCTTTGCCTGCTGTCTTTGCTGGTACGTTAGCACTTCTCACATTAATTCATCAAATTAAGAGCCCTGCAGTAAAGCAAAGAAAATTTGCTGGGGGTAAAAAAAAAAGCTTGTTAAATATTTCCCACACTTTTATTTTGGATACTTCAACCAATAGCATCCCTACCCTGTGGTGCTGCAGTCACTCAACAGTCTCTGGGACAAATCTGTGTGTGGGGAGTCATGGAATATTTTAGGTTGGAAGAGATCTCTATCCTCATTGAATCCAGCCTCTAACCCAACACTGCCATGTTCACTATAAAATTATGTCCCCAAGTGCCACATTTACATATTTTTTGGACACTGTCAGGAGTGGAAACTCCACCACTGCTCTGGGCAGTCTGTTCCAATGCCTGACCATCCTTCCAGTGAGAAAACATTTCCCAATAATCAGTCTAAACCTCCTCTGGAGCAACTCCAGGCTCTTTCCTCTTATTGTCACTTGTTATCTGGGAGAAGAGACTGACCCCCACACGTCTGAGCCTCCTTTCAGGGAGCTGTAGAGAGCCAGAAGATCCCCCTGAGCCTCCTTTTGTCCACACTGAACCCCCCCAGCTTCTCCTCATCAAATTTGTGCTCCAGACCCTTCCCCAGCTCCATCCCTTCTCTGGACGCTCTCCAGCCCCACAATGTCCTTCTTGTAGGAGCTCCAGCCCCGCAATGTCCTTCTTGTAGTGAGGAGCCCAAAACTGAGCCAGGATTTGAGGTGTGCCCTCCCCAGTGCCCAGGACAAGGGGACAGTCACTGGCCACAGGACCAGGGCACCTCCTGCAATCAGGTTCTCACAGGGCATCCCCAGGACATCTGTTCTTGCCAAGACGAACCCTTTGTATCTTTGAACTCTATTTCCAGACAGGCTCCTCACAGTCCCAGCCTCCCTTAGCTCCCCGGGGAACCATTAGCTAATGAATAATTGAAATCCAGGGTTTGGAGCTGAGCACTTGGCTGCTGCCTCCTGCAGCTGGGGGAGGAGGTGTGGGTGTGTGTCTGGAGCAGGAGCTGATGGCTTCACACGGTAATTACCTCAGCGAGAGGCAGGCAGGGCACAGCAGCGCATCACAGGCGAAATGGCAAAGCAGCAAGGCTCTGCCGTCATCGTGGCCCCCCTCCCTCCAAACTAATGGGCTGGAATACAGTGGAGGAGCCTGTGATAGAGAAAAGGGAAAAAAAAAGGGGGAAAGGAAAAAAAGAGGAAAAAGGGAAAAAAAAGGGAAAAAAAACGGAAAAAAAAAAGGGAAAAAAAAACGGGAAGAAAGGGGAAAAAAAGAGGAAAAGGAAAAAAAAAAGGAAAAGGGGGAAAAAAAAAGGAAAAGGGGGAAAAAAAAAAGGAAAAGGGGGAAAAAAAAAAGGAAAAGGGGGAAAAAAACCAGGGAAAAGGAAAAAAAAAGGGAAAGAAAGTGATGTGTGCCAGGAAAGTCCCAAACCCTCATGAAGTATTTGGCACCCTTTGGGTTCTAACTAGCAAGAAAGGAGAGAATAGAAATATTAAGTTATGAATAAGACTGGCTTTGTACTCTTTACACTCTCACTGGCAGTAAAGCAGTCCTCAGCTCACAGATATTAAAAAAAGAAAAAAACCCCTATTTTTCAAGGATCTTCCACTGCAGATCCCAGCCACAGCTGCCTGTGGTGGGTAACAACCCTGCTCTCATTAGCATCAATACCAGAGACAAGAGAAATGACAATTGTGAGATGAGGCTTAAGAGAGAGCTTACTAAAGGTTAGCAGACCAATCCTGCAAGCTGAGGAAAAGCTTTGTCAGAGGCAGCAGCAGCAGGGAGGGCCCAGGATGTCTCCTGGCAGAGGAAGGCTCTGTCACACCGGCAGAATGATTGCCTACTCCACTTAGCAGTGCTTTAATGCCAAAGGGCTTTTAACAAAGCCCCTCTCCAAGGCACTTAAAGCTGCTAGGGTGTCACAGGATGAGAAGGAGAATCTTTTAATGCATTAATAAATAGAGGGATAAAAAATCCCAAACCCCACAAGACTAGGAATAAGCCCCAGTTTTTCAACAGAAAAGGAATGTATCAAGCGATTTGTACTGCTCACTGCAGTCTCAAGTGGCCTAGAAAGTCATTCAGAAGCAAAATGAAGTTTTTAGGTGAATAGTGAAAACTGGAAGAGATTTCATGTGTTTATATGCACATAAAGATAGTTTATATGTAGCATGTGTATCTTAGTGGTTATATATTGTACATATTACACATATATTATAGGTTGTATATAGATAAGTCAAAATATAATATATCTTAAATCGATCTATTTTATATACATACACAGGTCTACATAAACTAACACCCCACCCCATTTTGTGCCATCTGTCCCTGGGCACCAGGCTCCAGGGCAGATGTGCAGGGAGGCAGCACAGCAGCTTGTGGGGCTCCATAGGAGAACATCAGCAGGAGCATGTTAGCAACAAGTGGAATACATTCCTTCAGAGCAAGCCAAGGGCCTGGGAAGCCAAACCCTCCCATTCCCCCCTGGGGCATCACCAGCCCATCTCCAGCACAGCCCCAGCACTCAGGGAGAGCCACCACAGCTCCAGAGGGCCCCCGAGGGCAGCGTTCACTCTCCAGTGGTTGCAGACACCCGGGGGGCTGCAGCAATCAGGACACAGCAGTTTCCATGCATTCTCTTATTATCTACAGTTCAAGCTCTCCCTGTTACATTGACAAACTGGCTGCGAGCTCCAATCGATCTCAGGGCACCTCTTGGTCCCTGTAAGCTCCCCGTGCCCACCAGGATGCGCACATCTAGCCAGGAATCTTGTTATGGAACAATTGCCAACAGCAAGATGCTCCCAGGTTGCAGCACAGCACACAGACAGACCAAGTGGCCTCCAGCTCAAGGGGACAGTCCTGCCTTTCCTAAGCTCTTGCTGCTTTTTTCTTTTTTTTCAAATTAAAAACATCTTATTAGATGTGGCTTTATCAAATGCTGTGTTAGTACCAGGCAACATACACAAAAAAGCCCACCCCAAAACCAAAAAACAAACAAACAAAAAATAAAAACAAGAAGCAAAACAACAAGATCTCCCTGGGCTTTTCTAAGGCTAGCAGGATGAAGTTCTGTGCTCGAGACAGCTACACAGCTGCACTAGGTCATGGACACCAACAACCTTCCATCTCCACTTAATACCAGCATTTATTTTATGTTCTATTAACAGATGTCAAGTGCAAGGAGGTATTTCACATACCTGTAAGGCAGGACAGAACAGCCCTCCATCTGCTCAGCACGGGAAGACCACCACCCTGACCTCTCTCCCAAGAGCTCTGTAAAAAAAGGGTGTTTTCCTTTTATCAGAACTCCTGAGCTGATTTGAAATATGTAGCAGCTGAGAGCTGCCAGTTAAACACCTGAGAGAGAACTGCTAAACATTTCTCAGGGCTAGAAAAAAAAGGAGAGAACCGGAGCCAAAATGTTGTTCTGGGAAGGCTCTGGTTATAACAGGTGGGATGGGGGCAGCAGATGTGTCCAGAGCTTGGCTGCCACCTATGAGAGCTACAAGCCAGTTTCCTCAGGATCCTTTGCCAATGTGTTAGATGTATGCATGAACAACATAAAGAAAAGGTCACTTGAGATTTCAAAATTCTCCAGTCTCTTGCAGCCTTTTTTCAAATCCAAAGTTCACTGTCCTGTCACCTCAGTGGTCTCTTCACTCCCATCCCAGACCCTGCAACAGGCAGCACAAACCTGCAGCCCTGGGCACTGCCTGCTTGTCCAGGGCACCAGCAGACCCCAAACTCCCACCCCAACACCCCCAGCCCCACTTTGCACCCCCACACTGCCCAGGCTGGGGCAGCTCAGAGCACCATTAATGCTCCGGCATCCTGCACACAACACAGCCTGGGAGCTGCTAGATGAATTCAGCTCCCTGAGGAAGAGCTTTCCTTTTGACCTTTGTCATCCTCTAACAGGGATAAGAAATCTGCAATTCTTCTGCAGTCTCCAGGGCTGGAATAGGTATTAGAGAAGAATTAAGCGTTTCTCTTTAATTTGCTGTGCTTACCCACTCTTTCCTTCACATGTACTTGAGCACTCCCAGCATTGCTTGGCCTCAGGCTGCATTCAGCAGAAGGCTTTAGGTGCTCATTAATTAATGCTTAATTTGTGTGGGCCTCTGCTTACAATTCTTATGCAAATCCTTATCAAATTGTGTTCTGGTTTCAGCTGAGCTGGATCCAAGCCCTAAAGAGCTAAAAGAGGAATGACAAATTGAGGAGTAAATGTGCAGGTAATAAAGCCTTTCCTGTCCTCAGAGGCTTTGCAGTCACCTTGGGTCATGTGTACTACAAGTATAAAATTAGAGGAGAAATAAAGAGTGCCTTAATGTTTGAGTCTGGCAGAATGTGCAAGAGCTGTTGTTGGAAAGCAACTACCAATAAACACTTACTGATGTGTTGGTTATTAATGTGACATTTTTATATAAATGCTTCTTCCCCTGGAAAGAAGATAGGTTTTTACCAGAAGAGAAAAAATGAGTTTTTTCTGTGTAGTTTAATCATTGTGTATGTTGCCTGGTACTAACACAGCATTTGATAAAGCCACATCTAGTAAGATCTGGTTTTAATTTGTGCTCTTTATTACAGTTTGTTGTAGCTGCCTAATTAAAATTTGTCAGGGAAGTAATCAGCCTTATTTCTGCAGTGAGATCAATTTAATAAGAAAGCAATTTTGCAATTTGGTTTTATTAATTAATTAGGCAAAACACTATACAATCCACGTAGTGGTGTATAAACACAGGGATGCCATGACACCAGCCACAGTGTCCAAAGAAAAAATGGAATTTACCTGTGGATATTCCATGCCCAGTGTGGTTTTTGCCCCTGCCAGCTTCAGAGAAAAAAGCTGTCATTTAATGCTTAACCGAATGTGTCTGCTAGTGCAGGTTTTCTTCAGACAAACCTCAAAAGAGCATTATGTGGGATGGAGGAAGAACAACTGGATCAAGAAAAATTCACCAGCAAATGGATCAGCATCTTTACACAGACTTCCTCCAACAGTCCCAGGTGCCAAAGCAAACAAATCTCATACTCCTGGGAAAACAAATCAGAGAAATAGTGGGAAGGCTCTCTGGGCAACCATTGGAGGAGGAGGAAGGGTCTCAGGGCTGGGCTGTAGATGTTTCTGCTTGTCCCTGCTGTAAGAATACTTGCCCAGCTTCATTTTCCAAACTCAAGCAGAGACGTGGCATCCATCACTTTGGATGCCAAATGCCAATGGCACATATCCCAACACAACCCCCAGCACACAGAGGTCAGGTCCTGGCTGCCTGATCTTCACACCACGTTCACTTCTGGGGTATCAGACACTGCCATGATGCTCCCACTTGCAGAGGCAGAGGAACCTGAGGATTCCACCAGCTCAGCTGCTGCTCTGCTCCTCAGCCCTTGCTGGGCTCTGCTCTGAGAAATCAATGCTGAACTCTCTGTGCTTCCAAAAGGAGCAAGCAAGGAACAAAACAAAGCACAACAGCAGCATTTGAGCGAGCTCAGAGTCTGCTCCCTGAGGATGCAGCCAGACATGCTGTCTGCACCAGATCAGCTTCAAAGCCAGCAGCTGGGAGTGCTCAGGGCACAAACACTCCGAGTTAATAAAAGAGCATCTTCCACAGTCACGGTGCAAATTTCTGCCTCCTCCTAACTGGAGGAAGATGCTGGGGCTGCTCCAAGCATTTCCTCCTGCTTTTGAGCATCGGTTGGGACTTTCAAGGGCTCATGCAGATCGAGCCCCATTCACCTTGTTCAGAAACTCTTGCAGAAACTGTCCCAGTGCCTCAGCCTCTGTGAGGAGCCCAGTGCAGGCTGGAATCCAGCTCTGCTACCTCTGCTCACTTGCTTTTCCTGTGCCTCTGATTCCTTCCCTACCATTTGAATATCTTTGCTATTGAGTTGTTCAGGAATTGCTTCTTACTTTGAATTTTCACTATGCTTAGCACAAGGGGCTTTTGATCCAAGCCAGGGACTCAGGATGTTGCTCACAACACACCAAATTGGGATAAAAAGGGTTTGCACATGATGAGATGACAGAGTGAATAAGGCTGATAAAAGGCTCTTAAGTCATTAATTCAAGTTATGCAAGATCTAGAAACATTTCAGCAACAACAAAAACTCTGTTAGAGCCTTAGCAATTTCAAAGAACTTTTTCTTAATTGGCTTCACAATATTTTTTCCTTTCAGTCTTTTTTTTTGGTGACAGAGGATATTAGCAAATTTATGCTTCCAGCATCACCGGTGGCTCCCAAACAATCTTTTCAGGGCTGTGCTGTGTTTTCTTTGCCTGAGTAATGGGAAACCTGCCCAGACACTCACATCCAGTCCAGCTTCCTACCCCAGAAAAGGAGCATCAGCTGATATTTTAGGCTTTCACCTACCTGGCCAAAAAACAGGGGGACAGGGAAAGTGAGTGAGCAACACCAGGGACAGAGTATCAGTGTTAAACTGTGGTAGCAAGGTGGGTGATCCCACCCTGGGAGGCTGGATGGGCACCCATGGGAGCAGGCACCCTCCCAGCACTGGGACAGCAGGGGGATGCTCCCTGGGCAGCCAGACAGACAGAACAGACAGAACAGACAGGACAGACAGAAACACTGCATGCTGGCTTTGTCACCTCTTGCCACAGGCTGCAGGCTGCCTGTTCTTGCAGCCACCATCACAGCAGGGGCTTTGCTAATCAGGGGTTTTATTTGTAGCAGGACCAGTTGGGAATGTTTAGCCTCCAGACCAGGCCTGTCCTGGCTGAGGCCCAAACCCCAAACCAGCACCTTACCCGCTGAGCTTCATTTCAGACCCCACCACATCCATCTGCATTTCTTCTTTCAGCTCCATCCCTGCACAGAGACATTTCTTCTCCAAACAATTGGCTGGGTCTTCTATTGTAGTCTTTCCTTCACATCAAAATCCATCACAAAACATCATCTTAGCCCCTGAAAACACTAAGAGCCTTTTTATGTCAAAGAGTTAAATCTCATTACTCAGCAGGCATTAATTTCCCTCTTTTAACACTAGAGGGTTTGATCCCTTCCTGTTAAAAATTTATCCACCAGAGCTAAATCATTCTTGTCTTCCCCTTTCTAGCCAAGGAAGAAGAAAAAATTTAAAAGGCTCCAACATTTTGCTGGCTCATTCATCTTGGTAGATTCTTATTAAATCCTTGCAGGGGCTGTTCTGTTCCTGGGGCATGAGATTGTTTTTTCTGCCCTAAAGGGACACAGTGGGATAAATACTGGCTCTGAGCCAGGACTTTGTAGGTAGGAAACAAACCAAATATTAGGATGATGAGCATTTAATGCTTAGGCTCTGGCCCTAACCAATATCACTCAGTTCCAAAACTAACAATTTATTGGCCACCCTTTTTTCCCACCATCCCTGGTCTGGATCACCTCTTATCTGGTTTCTGCCTTTCACATTTTCATGGCACAGCAGATTCAGCTGGCTGCCATGTTTGGGTCACTCCCCTGGTTATGCAAGCACAGCACTGCCAGGGATGCCCTGCAAATGCTGAACTTGAGATTCCTTCCATTGTGATCTGTAAATGAAGAAAGCAGCTGGAGGAGGGAATAACAGTAAACAAATGCTCCCTTCAGCAGGGTTAATGGTGGGGTGGAAACCACTCAGACTAAAATCAACCTTTACCTAAGACAGGAACAGGTTTTGTGGTCATTGCCCATTGTGAAGCCCATCACTGGTGACCCCAGCTCAGAGCTGGAGCCCCCTGGGGAGGCTGGGAGAGCCCAGGGAGCTGGGCAGCCCTGACTCCAGGGGAGTTGCACATTTTGGCAGCTGCACATTTTGGCAGTTGTGTCTCCATCATGTCCCACCACCACCATAGGGAGAGGATGGAGAGCCTGGGCTGCCTTTCCCTGGCATCAAACTGGGCTGGGGCTGCCCCACAGCTGTTCCCTGCTCTTGCACCCAGCAGGAGCCAGTCACCCACTCTGCAAAGCACAAATGGAGGGGACACAAATCCCTGAGCATCAGCTTCACGGAGTGTTTCAAGAGAGGAGTAAGTTCAGCCAGGTTTGGACACAACTTTATTCCATTTAAAAGGGACCAGCACAGGGAATCCAGGCACTCTGTGTGTACCTCACTCATGCTTTCCTCACATGCTGCCAGGCCATTTCTTCTTTAAAATCACAGATCATTTTGTGGTTTTCACATTTCTGATCTCCTGCAGCAGGTCAGACATTAGAGTGAGACTGACTAACAAGATCATGAAGTCTTCAAAATTAATTTTGTTCTCTGATTCCTCATCCAAGGAAGAAATAATTTCCTGGTATTTTGGTTTGTTTTCTTGGCCCTATGGAGGATTTTAAATGAAAAAAAAAAAAAAGAAGTATGAAATTCCTTTTTTATTGCATCACTAGAAAAAAAGAAAGACATCTACTTATGTAAATATTAATGTATTTTTTATTTTCCCATTCAGGTTGTTATGTCAACATTCATATTAGTTTTTCAAGAGAAATTCAAACAGAAATATTATTGTAGTCAGAAAGGAGAACAACCAGTCCTCAAAATTTCCATCAGAATCCAGCATATATCTTTATGTCTAAAAGACACCTAATTATGACTGAAAATCTGACAATGATGATGATACAGCTGGTAACTGTTAAATAAAAAAGGGTGTCCTGTGTCCTGATAAAACTGGGAGGAGGAAACAACCAACCCTCTTAAATTTAATATTCAAATATATACAAACACATATTGTGAAGGTCTCAGAGACTGTTGATTTTACAGGCATAACTTTAATACTGCTACTCCTGGTCCTCTTGGGCATTCCTGTTGGAATGGATTATTAAAATTCTGTAACATATCTATTATTTATATTTCCTAACAAAAAAGCTTTGCTAGAGTTCCAGGTTAGTTTTTTAGCCTAATTTCCAAACCATCTCAGGATCCCAAGCTTAATTACTTCCAGTAATATTTTCAATTCTTTTTCAATAAGGTGCCTCATTTCTAATTTGGTGCCAATTTCCCCTCCCCAACCAGTCATGTGATCTTGCTATTTTTGGAAGTAAAGGTATTATATTACCTCTCTCATTTGCTTATTTGAACTCTTTTTTATTAGTCCTATATAGCTTTTCCTACCACTTGATAATTGTTTTGGGTGGGGCTTTTTGGGGTTTTTTTGTGGGTTTTTGGTGGGGTTTTTTTGGTGTTTTTTTTTTTTTTTCAATTTATGGAGGGGAAATAAACCAGTGGGGTGTTGACAGCCACAAGTGCTGCTGTGATGGTTTTTCACCACTCCTTTCTGCCCCTTTCTCCCAGGAACCCCACCAGTGACAGCAGAGAACACAGAACATGGCTCTGCAGCACAGGGCTGGCCCCCAGTGCTCTGGCAAACCACCACACACCTTGTTAAATACCATGAGCTTCTTCTCTTCCTAAAACCAGCCTCTTGTCATCATCCAAGGGTTTTCATTTAGTTGGTTGGTTGGGGTTTTTTGTTTTGTTTTTTTTGCAATTGCCCTGTTTTCTTTAAACAAATCCAAGCAGGAATCAGCTGCGGTTTGTTGCTGTCCCCCTCCCTTGGCCCTGTGTTAGACACAGGCTCACATAAAGCAACTCAGTCATAGAATTTGTTTGTACCAAACCCCTCAAGTCTCCCTTGGGATGACCCCATGGACTGCCTGATGCTGGCCAAGCTGCAGGAGAGAGCCTGAGCTGCCATTCCTGCCCCCAGAGTGCCCAGGGCTGTCCCAGTGCCACCCAGCCAGCAGACCCCCTCACCTGGATGAAGTGCCAGAACTGGGATTGCAGTAAGCTCTTGGTTTCAGATTTGCTGAGCTTGCTCTCAGGGTCAGCATGGTTGTTATACACCAAAGCTGCTGTGGCAAAGGCCTTTTCAAGGTCTGAGCCTTTTCTTAGAGCTGGAGGGAGGAAAAGTTTATCCAAAAAAACCCAACAAAAAAACCAAAAATCTTTTGAGATATAATTGAAAGGAATCTGTTAAAACCATCCAGGGTGGGTGGAAATCTGTGTAGTTTCATTAAAGTTAATGAGACTGAAACTGTTTATACCCACAGAGGATCTGGCCCAGATTTTATTTGGAATGGGCCAGCACCATGCCTCATATCCCATGCAATCACACCCTGAAGGGAGCTCTCCTTCAGAGCCAGGGCTGTGGCACAGCTTGAGGATTGAGACCCACCTGGCCTGTCCTGACCCTGGGCATCCAGCAGGGACCTGCCACACCACGGGGACAGGCCATGGTGGCCATCTCCTGGATGCATTTGGAGCCCCAGAGACCTGCACCAGGGAAAACAGGGCCCCTTTGGGAGCATCCCTGTCTGAGCACCAGTGCTGCACCTCAGCATTATGGCAAACTTGGGATCTGGGCTGGATCCATCCCACCCTTGTGCATGACTCTGAACTGCTGATGCTCACAAGCTCTGCTAGCAGGGGTTACACAGATGATTTATGCTGTGATTTTTTATGAAAAGGCAAGCACAAGAGATGTGACAGCACTGGAGAACATGGCACAGGGACCCATGAGACCCTCCTGACTTGCACCAGCTGAGGATCTGCACAGCCTCTGCAAGCCCTGTGACACTGCCAGAACTTTCTGCACGTGGGCTGTGAAGGACCTGAACCCCAAAGGGGCAGTGAAGGGCTCCCCTTACCTTTAATTGATGCCAGCTGCTTGGCAATGGGTACACTGGTGGTGAGAAAGCAGAGAGGCACAATTATCACTTGGCAAATTGTGTAGGGTATTGAATTTCTCCATGAATGAGCTTGCTCATTTCTGTTTTATTTAATCACCCAGGAACTCAGGGCTTCCCAAGGGACAGTGTCTTTCCTTCACAGTGGAAAGGAAAATGGCCTCTACAAGAAGCACAAGATCACACAGCTTCTAATCCCTCACCTGAGTGAGTAGCCTGGAGTTGTAACTAAAGCTAATTATTAATTTTAAGTGAGGGACATTGCAACACACTCATGTAATTTCTCCATGAACATAAAAGAGGCCCCAGAGGTTTCTCAATTTTATAGCCATTCCCAGGAAAGTGGAGAGGGGTCTGCCATCCCCTCCTCACCAATGCCCTCAGTTTGGAGCAAACACATAACTTTTATTTCCAGCAGGATTCACATTTGTGAGAATCACCCCCCTGCTTTCAATCAAAACCTAAAACCTGCTTACCTTGTGCTGAATTGCTGGAAACTAATTACAGAGCATGTGATAGAGACAAACACACCCAGATGATGAGTTTCAACACAAATGGCAGATCACCCAGATGCCACAACAAAGAGATGACTTACCCCTTGGGCATGCCTGCAGCAGCTGGAGGGCCTTTTTTGGTGGCAGCAGGAGCAGGCTGACTGACTGAGTACTGCTTCATACTGGGAACACTTGTTCTGCAGCCACACATCTCCAGGCCAGGCTGTTTGTGATCTCCAGGCAACGGGGCAATAGCAAGCAGGTGGATGGAAGCTCTGCCCCGCGGCAGCAGCCTGCTTGTAGCCATGCCTATCAATAATGCAAACACTACCTGGGAATCCTGGAGCCAGTGAAATACCCCAGTCTGCAGCAGGAAGGCACTGCTGGGCTGGCAAGCAGTGGGGCTTGAATTTTACAGGGGAATTTGACAGAAACAAACCCAACTCAATGGAACCTGGATCCTCTCAGACCTGTGGGGATGTAACTTTGCATCGGGAATAACTTTGACACTGCATCCACTCATCTATACAAATTATAATTTTAATGAGAAACATTCCTGCTGTGGGATAATGTAACTTGCCCCAAGCTATAAAGTGAGTTATTCCTGCAGCCAGAGCTGGAATCCAAGCATTTCCTAGCTCCTGATCCAGCATTTATCCTAGGTGAGCACACTCCTACTCTAATATTTATTCTATTTCCCTATCAAAGTGCAAAGAGCCCTGCTCTGCCTCCAAACCAGCTCCAAGGCAGCCCCAGCAGGGAGCCTGGGCTGTGCTTCCCACCCGAGCAGGGAGTGCTGCTTCCCCAAGCAGCTCGGAGCCATATGGCAGAGCAGGCGCGCATCAGAGGAACTGGAAGGGCTCCAGTGAACTTTGTTATTTATTGGCATGGATACTGCTATTAGAAAACACAGCTTGTCACACTGCCTAGCTCCATGCACGGGCTCCTCTCTGCGGATCCTTTGCCTAGAGGTGTCTAGACAGGATAACTTCAAGTTTAAAGACAAAGCAGGCAGTTTAATTCCAGGGTGGTCTGTTAATAGGTGGTGACTTCAGCTACCTCATCCAGCTCATCGTTCCTGGTGAAAGGATACAATACTGATGTTAAAACGGTCCATGATGAGACTTTATGTAACGGGACACACAAAGGAGACTGCAACAGATGGCCCAGAGAATTAAAATGTTTTCCTCATTTAGTAGAAGCTAAATTACTGAAGGCTAATGAATAAGGATGTTCACCACCTTACCGTTCCTGGATTTTAATTATCTTAAAAAGCATGGGAAAAGAGAACCTTTAATTTTCCATCTAAGAGTGTCATTACTCAAACAATTCAGAGCCTTTTTCTGAGAGGTTTAAGCTGTCTTAGATCTCTAGTGCATTCTTTAGGACTGGCTCATGAATAAAACAGAGCCTGTAATTGCAATGACGAAGCCAAAACACATATAATCAATGCTCATTATTCCATCAATTAACACACTAAAATTAAACAAGAATTCAGGCTTAGTAATCTGCCATCAGCTAAAAAAAATTAAAAATAAGAGAGAGTCTTGATATCATGTTGAAGTGATAATTCCCTTTCACATCTGTTGAACCATACAAGGAGGCATGAAAAGCCTTACATCCTGGTCAATATGTGGAATGGGGATATTTGGTCTTAGCATCCAAGGTAAAAAATGAGAGTGAGAAACAGACTCAATTTCCTGTTTATCAGTGGCAGGCAGTACTGTGAGCGGGCTGGCAAACCCAGCCCTCTGTGTTTTGGGATCTTTCCACTGCAGATCAGATTTCAGCTCACAGTTGTTTTAATCTCACCAACTTTTGAGAGCCTGAGCTCTAGAACAGGTGATTTGCTTTGCTGGGGTAGTAGCAAGTTCAGACAAAGCTGGGGTTCATTATCCCTCTAGCATACACTAATTAACATGTGCAGGAGCCTTGTGCCTGACAGATAAGGGGTAGCATGAGGATAACCCTTGCCTTTGCAGATGATCAGCTTTGAAGATTGAGATTTTGGCTGTGCGTGTAGCTCGAGTATTCTGGTCAGCAAGGTGTGTGTGGAGCCAGGCCATCTGCTCTGTAGCTATTTTGGTACACACTATTTATGTTTGAAATATCCAGGTGCCTTTATTGGTCAATTTTTAGCATGTTTCACACGTTAACAATCCTGTCTGTGCAAAATACGCAACCTGCCACTTCAAACTGCAAAATCCTTACAGGCAGTTCACTTAAAATAATTGCCACTGCAAAAAGCCACAGCCTCTGCCTCACTTTCGGTATTTTCCTGGAGACTTCCTCCTCCTTTTTTAAGGAAATGCTTTTTGCATTTCAGAAGGCTGATATTGTGAAACATGTGTGTGTGACAGAGCCCTGACTCCCTTAGAGATGACCCAGGTGGGGCAGGAGGGAATACCTGAAACAGGAGACACACTCACACCTCCTGGCCTCTCAGGTTTCATTTCACCAGCAAACCCTTCAGGAGCTGCAGGAGAAGAGCTGCTAACTTGCACCCAGGCAGGTAATAGCTTGAATTCTTCACCCAGAGCAGCTGTGGGTGTCCCATCCCTGGAAGTGTCCAGGGCCAGGTTGGACAGGGCTTGGAGCAGCTTGGGATAGTGGAAGGTGTCCCTGCCCATGGCAATGGGTATGGAACCAGATGAACTTTAATCCTGAAAACACTATTGCCAAGTAATTTTCCCTCTGAGAATGTTTTACTATAGGATACTTAGATTTCAGAAAGGCAGCTATATTCTTAAAAACCTAGAATCTCATTAATGGGGGACAAAACAATAAAAATGTAACAACAGGAAGTAAATGCAGCAAACAGGATGCCTCCTCACTGAACTGTTAAAATTTCATATCAAAATGCTAAGATCTTCATAATAAAAATAGATGTCAGTGACAAATGATGGGATAATCAGCACCATATATACTAATAGCAAAATACAAATTCTTGCTGATGTTAGAGAATTCCAAAAGGAAAAGCTCTTAGGTTTAGCAGAAGTAGGGAATAAAAAGAACTCCTAAAAAAGAATATTGAAGTTAGGGGAGAGCACAAGCTAAGTAGACCTTCTATTCACGCACATAACAAATTTTGACTAAAATCTTTCTTAAAACCAGTGGACAAAGGACTAAATGCTTATGACATGATATGGCATAATGAGAAGCACTTTTTTCAAAAAAGGATTAAATAATACAGTGGCAGTTTTTAATCAGTAGCTCTTAATCTGTCTGTCATATTAACTGTGAAACTCTGGAGATATTGTCAGGAGCAGACTACAGGGAGGTGCAATGCATGTTGATGCCACTGCCTCTTATATCAGCACATCACAGTTTCAGCCAAGATTGATTCAGGGCTACAGCCTGGATTGCTTCTTCAATTTGAGAGCCTATAAAGATTTGAAATAATTAACCTAATCAGGTTAGGCAATTGTAACATGAATTCATGCAACAATAGCACAAACTTTCTCAAAGTCTTAGCCATCACTGAGGCTCTGTTATGTGCAGATCAATGGCCACAATGAAGGAGATCTGGCCATCAGGAAAAATATCACACACAAAAACCCCAATCCCATCCAGCCAGGACAGAGCCCTGTGGGCTGTGTTTGCATCTGAACCCATCCTTGTCTCCTTGAAGTGCTGGGCAGGAGGTGGAGCAGGCTCAGAGCCAGAGGTACCCAGGGCAGGGGATGCACTCTGGAGGGATGCAGAGCTGGAGGGAGCATTGGTGCTCCAGGAGCAATGGGGGAAACCCAAACCAGCAGGTGAATGTGCCCCTTCCTTGGCCTCTGAGGCACCTGGAAAGTCCTGTGCTCCCCCCTCCCCACCACACTCACCAGATGCACCTGCCTCTCCCCCATGGCTTCACACTTGATAATGCAAATGTGCTCCTAACTTGGGTAGCTGAGAAATGGGCTATAAAGAGAAACACATGGGAAAACAGGAGGGACAGCACAAAGATCAAGGAACATGTTTTTTCTCTCCCAGGCTGACCTAGTTATTTAACTAACTGGCAGAGATATTCTAATGATGAAGCAGGGAAGCAAGGAGGCTGCCAGCAGCAGTTTCACAAAGGATGCTTGATTTTACTTTGCTATTTGTCTTAAATCCAGGTAACATCAAATACAGTCTTTTTCATAAGTTGCACAACCCTTGGCTATGGAGTCCCCATCCCCAGCAGAAATAAACTTTCAATTTCTCAGCAACTGCAAAAGGATGAGACTCAAATCTAGAGGAAGACAGAGAAAACATTCAGATACATTTTCTTACATAACACAGACAAGTGCATGCATCATTTTTGTTTTCCCTTTTGCTGCTGCCATACTTTATTAACCTGAGATGCTATGGATAGAGATTTTTCTTCCCTCCTAATTCAGAGTGAAGATTACAGTCCCTAAAGGATAACAACTGGCTCAACTGTTCTGTACAGCAGGCAGGAGCTGAGGTACCTGTAAAGATCTGGCCAGCAGGGTAAAGCAAGGGCAAGTCTTCCATTGAAATATGTGCCTCTTACACTACTTTTTGTTAACTCTTCCACCAGTTCTGCCCTTCATGAGAAACCCTTAGACCTGGAGTTACACAAATAGTACCCAAAATATGACATAAACTTAATTCTGTTCTAAGCCTTGTATCAAAAGCTGCCCTTTCTCAAGGGGTGTGAGCTCCAGAAAGCTGCAGTCCTGTGCTCACACAAGAATTTAATCTGGTTTGAAATGCAGGAATAAACCAAAGCAAAACCCATTTTCATCCCTCAGCATTGGATAGAAAAGTTTAGTAATGGGACCCTGCTGATTTGAGTGGAAAAGTTCATTAAGAGAAAGCTAGTTGATACTAGAACTATTTCTAGAGGAGAATCTTAGATATGGGAGCTCAGCTTGGGATATTTCTCATCAATTAATAGAAAGGGAATTTAAAAGAACAACAATAACAAAAAAAAAAAAAAAGGAAAAAAGAGCAGAAGCAGGAATATGTGGGAGAAGGTATGAAGAGCACACATCCCATCACACCCCTTGCCACACATACGGGTTTCACTTTCTCCTGACCTGCCAATGTCTAATGTTTTTCCAAACTTAAAAGAAGAAAACCAACCAACCAAAAAAAACCACCTCCCCCAAACAAACAACCCCAAAACCCAAATAATCACATAAATAAAAAAAACCCCAAACAAATTAACCAAGAGCCCAAATAATTAATTTAATTTTTCGTTAACCCAGAAAATTGTATTTTGCCCTCATTTGGAATATGAGAACACTTATATATTCCAGTTTGTTTTCTCTACAACTCACACCTAGCTTTCCAGCAATCCTCAGAACTGGGATGGTTAGCACAGTATTGGGCTAGTCCTACTGACAGTGGAAAGAGAGGTAAAGAGGCAGGCAGGTATTAAACTGCACACTTTTAATTTTTTTTAAAAACTTGTGATACTGACCTTTAATGACAGGTATCTGCAGAAGTGTTGTACTCCACTGTACATTAACACAACCCCCATAAAAGTGTTGGAAAACAGTAAGAATATGACCAATAAGGTCAGGCATAGGAATAGTTATTTTTCTTTAATAGTTATCTTCGTTATTTGACAGTGACATTTCAATATTAACATACTCTGAAAACATGCATTGTATGCAATAACTTTATTAGGGTCAAATAGATATCACAATATAGATTCATCCACTGAGTAGCCATAAATTGGTTACAACAATCATAGAAGAGACTAAGCTGTTTTAAGCTAAGATGCTTTCAACATTACAGCTCATACAATAAGATTATATACTGATACACTTTGATCTAGAAATGCAGATGATCAGTTTTGATTAGTACATTGTGCTTCAGGCTTTCATTTGTGTCAATGCATCCCATATGCTGTAGTGAGGGAGGGCTGAATTTCCCAGGGAGGAATCCAAACAGGCTACAAGGCTGGCTCTGGCTCTTTCAGGACGAGTTCCTCCGAGCCTGGGTTATTTGGTCAATCCAGTTACATTCTCCATTAGCACCAAGCTAGCGCTCAGAGCAGCAATCTAACAGAGGGATATCTAACAATCTTGAAACAGCACGGACAGAAAGGTTTTCTTCCCATCAAAGGGCATAAAGGAATATTTATGCTTTATAAGGTCACAACAATACGTGCGGTTTTCATGTTGCCGTGTCAAGCAACAGGGCGTTGCCACGTGATTTTTTGTACTGATATCTGCACCTCTGTTATCTTAGTTAAATAAATACCTTTGTAAACATATAACACAGTTACTTGGTCCTTATTCTCCACAGCTCACGTTAAAAGATTCACAAAACATCCATAGAAATAGTGATTTATAGAAGGAATACTTAGCTGAGTTAAATGGAATAAACATTGGTCAGGTACCATAGATACTACTGAATGCCATTTCAAGGAAAAACAGTTTAGTTACAAAGCATTCAGAACTTGGGTAAGCCATATATTCAACTCTGCAAAATATATAAAAGATGCATACTTCTTTTAAACAGACATTTAACAAAATGTAGTGGCAGAAGTCGAGAAGTTCCATTTACACAGTCCAGACATTTGGTAGTATGAAACTGCTTATCCATGCACTAAATTACAGATGGATGACTCAGTTAACTCAAATAATAGTAAAATCTTCTGAAACAAAAAGGTATAACCAAAACAAACTCTCTGAAGAGTCACAGACAGGCAGTTCTGAAAATTTAGGTGCAATGTTACATGCATGGATATACAGAATAATCTGTAGAAATCATAGTAAAACACTTCCGTTTTTCACCAAAATGCAGAAGGAAATTCAATTATATTATGCATATTAAATACTACAGACTTGAGGCTACAAAAAGCTTCTACCATCTTAACACATACAAAACTACCATAAAGTTATCTCTACAGTACCTACTACAACAGCAACTCCAGGTCACCGGCGAGGAGCACATCCCCTGTGTCTGGCTAGTCAGGGAAAGGAAGGCCAACTCCAGCCCCCTGGCCACCTCCCATCTGCCAAAGGAGGTGGGCTTAGACCTTCAATGGACATTAAACACTGTGTTGTAGTATGAATTTATGTAGAACCCTTAAAAATCTGGTGCCACTGAAACTTGAGACCTGTTAAACTCTCTACTTGCGAGGGATGCAAGAGCTTGCGCTGCGTGAACCCTAAATTTGATTAGAGAAGGAGGTTGGCCCGCTCTGCCCATAGCTCTGGGACTGGCCATATTCACCCACCTGGCCATAGGAGCCTGGCTGGTTGTAGCCACCAGCTGGCCCATAGCTGTCTTGGTTGTAGCCACCTTGGTTGTAGCCCCCGGGCTGCTTCTCCATGGTGTCCGCAGCGTGCCGCTGGCCCGAGGAATGCCAGCCCGTCTCCTTAAACACAAACCAAATGTTGCCTGCCCACAGGATAAAGTTCAAGTAGCCAAAGACCTGGGTGGGAAGAAGAGGAGCTGTCACCAGCAGCCACAATCTCACAGCTCAAACTAATGTTATGGTCCCCACCATAACACTAGGTCCCGGGGAAAGGCAAAGCTGCTCCCAACCCCTCCTTCCCAAGGACAAGAGGAAATGGCCTCAAGTTGTGCAAGAGAAGGCTCAGATTGCCTATTAGGAAAAATCTCTTCACTGAAACTATTGTCAAGCACTGGAACAGGCTGCCCAGGGAAGTGGTGGGGTCACCATCTGTGGGGTAAGTGTAGATGTGGCATCTGGGGATAGGTTTAGTGCTGGACTTGGCAGTGCTGGCTTAGTGGTTGGACTCCATAATCTTAGAGATCTTTGTGGTTGGACTCCATAATCTTAGAGATCTTTGTGGATGGACACCATAATCTTAGAGACCTTTGTGGTTGGACACCATAATCTTAGAGATCTTTGTGGTTGGACTCCATAATCTTAGAGATCTTTGTGGTTGGACTCCGTAATCTTAGAGATCTTTTCCAACCTAAATGATTCTCTGATTCTTCCAAAACCTGCAGGAAAATTTTCTCAGCTTTGGAGCAAATTCCCAAATTCACCTCCCTTAGCTGTAGCTCACAAGGTGTCTGCTTTGCTTCTTGTTTTCAAAATAAAGGTCAAGTTTTTGGAGCAAAATTTTTTTTTTGCTTGAAAACATAATCTAGTTTAAAGAAAATGTGGGAAGATAAAATTGAAAGAAACTAATTAAAAAGAGAGCTCTTAATTGGTCAGGTGGCCTAGAGGGATTTTTTGTGTTTATTTTTTTTTAACATGCTGAAATCCAATTTTATGTTGTTTTTCTGAGGATTTTTAGAAGAATTTGTAAGTCACAAACATTTCCTTCTAAAGGAGCACACAGACCCCTTTGCAGAAGAGTGTCAGTGAGCAAGTTAAAAGCAGAGGGGCAACCAATGCACTTGGACAGCCACTTTGCCTTTTCCCCATCCCAGCCCTGCACACTCACCCTGCTGCTGCTCCATGGCAGAGCTGCTGTGAGTCACAGCCTGCCTTTCCCTGCAGCAAGACTGCACTTCCAATTAAATCATGTCAGCTAACTGGTTTACACCAGTCAATTTAGGTCAATACACGGCTAAAAGATGAAAATACACTGCAAGGTAAGGGTGAACAGCAGCAATAAAAGTCACTTACAACCGAAGTGTTGAGGCTTGACATAACAGGGCTGCGAACAGGCAAGCATTTGTTGGACTGCTGTTTGCAGGCAGACATCAGCAGCAGCACTTCATCAGGGTCAGTTGCAACCTTTACATCTGACAGTCCTTTAGCCCAAGCAGATGAGCTCACTAGCCACAAGAATGAGAAGACCACTGTCACAATGAAATCCTAAAAGACAAATTAGTTAGAAGCATTATACTGGTGTGTCCATTGGAAAGGAAAAAAAATATTTAAAATCACCAGAAAACTCAAAGCCTGTGTCAGAGGAGGGAAATACCAAGAGCTAGTTTCTTAGTGGAAGGTTGTGTTACTGTCATCACCCACAGAGCTAATTTTCAGAAGTGCTTGACACACTTACAGGGGCAGAGCCCCTGGGCTGACATTGGTACCAGAGGCCTTGAGGCAAGATTCCCACAAACACGTGGCTGGTACCCAGGATGCTGAGCTGCTTTGAAAACGTGGCTGTTCAGAGCACCAGGCTGATGCATTGGGATGCATTACAAAATACAGATGCCTGTAAAGAAGCTGAGCCCTCCTGAGGGCTGGGTCTTGCCCTGGGTACTCCTATAGACAGTCAGGGTGGGTTTCCAATAGGAAGTGTTTCTGTCTTAGGGAAAACCTGAAATTGGCTAATCCTCAGGTACCAGATGAGGAGTTTTCTCACCAGCCACAGGTAAGGCCAAATGTCTCTGCTTCATAAGCCATGCAGCCACTAATTACCATGAGTGAGCAAGTAAACAGCAAGACTTGCCAAGCAGAGACTCCTCCCTGGCCTGGTAAAGCACTGGTTCCTAATTCCCAGCCATGTGAAAAGAGGGGAGAAGGTGGGGTGGTCCCTCCAGGTTCCAGCAGCTCTGCTCTGATCCACTCTGCTCACTTTCCCCTTGAAAGACTCTCGGGAGCATGCACAGGCATAAACTTCTCCTTGTCTTAGCCAGAACAAGTGGCCAAGTGACACTGTTGTTGTGTGGGTTTGGGGGGAAAGGAGGGAGGAGGTGCGATTTTTCAAGCTTTCTTGTGTCTTGCTAAAACAGAAGAGCCTTTCTGCTGTCATATTTCATCCCATCTGTCAGCCCACAACAGATGGCAGAGGTGCCAAAGTCTAACATACCACTAACTGCATCGCTGCGTCTTGATATCCCACCTCCCGTGGGGCTGCTTCCCCTTCCCCCTTGCAAAATAAAGGTGTGCATGGAAGGGAGGGAAAACACTCATTAAGAACCCAGTGTTTCAGGTTGCTTCTCAAAGAAATAAGCAATCCCTAGGAAACACCATTCTCATGGTAGCACACCTGACATTTGGGGAAGGAGCTCTCCATGGCACCCCAGGGGTGCAGGGCGTGAGCCCCGTCATGATGGATGAGGCACCAGTCAGTAAAGGGAGCCTTGAACAAAGGATGTCTCCACTGACGCAGATGGGATTAAATTAACTGTGCTTGGATGCCTTCCCAAAGGATACATCCTTCTCTTTTAACAATTTGCTTTCTGCAGGCCTGTGTCTGCCACCGAGCTCTGAGTTCCTCTGACCTCCTTCGTGCTGCCCAACTGGGCTCTCTTGAAGAGTGTGAAGCCCAGGAGCTGACAACTCCCTTAGCACCCGAAGAGACTCCATGAGGCATATAGCCCAGAGTAATTCTTCTTCTCAGGGAGATTTCCAGCAAGAGAAATTACTGTATCTCATATGTCTTAGCAGTGAATGAGAAAGAGATTCCTAGAGGCAACGGTTCAATTGCAAACGTTCCCTAAAAGTTCCAGCTGGTAGAAACACGAGATGTCTGCTGAGCTGTGGATGATGATGGGAGATGCTCTTTATTTGCTGTGAGGTTTGACATGCTATCAACCCAGATGCCAAGCCCCCATGCATCTTTGGACTGACACAAGAGATGGGGACACAGCAGAGTTTTGGGGAATGTATTTTCCAAATGCCAAGCAACTCTCTCCTAGTGCCACCACATTTGAAGCAAACTAAACCCAGCTCTGTAATCAGTGCACTGGCAGTGTCAATTAAAGAAATGCATAACAGCAGGTAGAAATTTGATGCAAACAGAGACAAACTGACTAAAACTAATGCAACACAGGAGATCAAACTTGCTAAAAAGAGAGAAACTTCAAAAGCAAGCAAAGTTCTTGAAGCAGGTGACAGCAGCAGGGGTACAGACCTGCTGTTGAGCTTACAGGCCCATGTTGGAGAGGCTCATTGCACAAATTACTGCATCTGCATGATGCAGTCTGATTGCTGGTATAGCCCATGTCCTGGGCTGTAAGTCCTTCTAGATCACCCCATGGCACTGTGCAGCTGAGGGGATGGCCCTAAAGGCATTATTTCATGTTATTTCTCAGGTCTTGCCTTTCCCATCACACACCATGCTTTTCCTGACTTCCTCTGCTCCCCTGTGTCAGGGTGTTCACAAAGTCTAAAACCCAGCCCTCTGTGCTACAAACTCCCCTATTTCAGAGCAGGTCAGAGCCTTGGGGAAAGGGTTCTTGCTCCTGGAATATCAGGATCAGCTCTTGTACAGAGGAGTTCCCAAAAAACTGTAAAGTCTGGCTGGGTGCAAGAAACACACGGAACCAGAAGTGGAAGATGGCACAGTGGGACTCAAAGAGGAAACCATGCAGCCTGGCCAACAGCTGGCCAAGGAGACAGGACACAAAGGCTAATGGAACACTGGGATTTTTTCACTAGGTGCTCTCATCAGGGCTACATGGCCAGACTCAGGCTTTTTCTGCCTCCCCTCTACAATGCAAGGATCAAAATGTATGATTCTGCATCTAGACTGAACTTGCTTCTTCCTATTTGTGTTGAATCTTTGAGAACCTTCAGCTTTGGCTGGAACCTGAACCTCTTGTTTTCAAGTGGGTTTGCATTCCTGGCTGAACATTTTCACAGCTCTGGGTGGAACAGAGTTACAAGATAATGACATGCTGAAAATAAAAGTGAATTTCAAGCTAAGCTGTTCTGTGGCTTAATGTCTATCTGGGGAATTTCTCCTAGGTAATTAAGGCCAGAGTGCCTGCATACTGAAACATACTAAAACAAATCTTGCATTTCAATGTTTAATATCCCTATAGCATGGGTGAGTCTTTTTTTCCTTTGGAACAAAATAATTTTTTGTAGTTGCTCTCTTAAAATGATGTCCAGATCTCTTGAGTGTGTATTCTTGTATGATTACACCACACTCCTAATTACTAAGTTTCTCACTCAGATCTCAGCTGAGATACTTTGCTCTGCCTACAGATGCCTTTGGGAAAAAAGGAAAACACGAACATATAAAGAAAGGCAAAAACTGAAATTTAAAATACTCAGAGTATACAAGGAGGGACTTTTTAAGATCCTGAAGTATGTGCAAAAACAAAAAAAAATTCTTGCTGCCTTTTTCAAGTCGAAACTTGTTATTACTGAGTTTGCCAAAAATGTCTACTTGGAACAATTTTATACATTACACATTTTAGAATAGAACTGTGAAAGCCTTTTCTTTTTATAACAATTGAGATAATTCTCCTTGCTATGAAGCTACTTACTGGTTTCTGCAAAATGCCCCTCTTTGAAAGGGGCAGTCGCTTACAGTCACTTAAGCCTCCTGAGCAGAGTTTTGGATTGCCCAGTGTCTGGCACAACCTCACCCAGCCAAGAGCCTCACTCAGAAAGGGGCTGTGCTTCATCTGCTCCAAGCTGGTCAGTGGCTTTGCCAGCCCCTGAAGGCTGTGACACACATGTCCCTGCGTGCACTCTGTGCCCTGCTCTCCCTCCCAGCCACGTCTGCCAGGATGGGCCTGGGCTGTCATGGCTGGAAACAGGCAAAGCCTCAGCTCTGGCCTGGCCAGAGTGCCCCTGGCATCCCTCCTGCCTCACAGAGCTGCAGCTGCTGCCTCGTAACTGACTGCCATGCAGGACTCATGCTACAGAACCTTTCCATTTGTGAAAACCCTGTCACAGATTCACAGCCTCCAAGGGAGCAGCTCCTCAAACGCTGAGGTCCACGAACGCTCCTAGTCAGAGCCTGTCTAGCACTGCCAACAGGCTTCATGGCCAGCCACGCAGCAACAGAGGGAGATTTCTTTACCCAGCAGAGGCAAAACACTCAGGGGATTTGCTTTCACAGTCACAACCACCCTGAAGTTTAAGAAGTACCCCAGCAAGAGGCAGAGGCCTGGTCCCAGCCGGGCAAGCGGCCAGCAGCAGATTGCCGCAGGCAGCAAACGCCTTCCCACGGTGGCATTTTAGCTCTTTTTTGGTTTGAACCAGGTCCCACCCCAGATTTTCTGCCGAATGAAGCTTTGAAAGAATTACATGCTTCTTGCAATAGTGTAAGGCCTTGCAAGCTTGCTTCACAGGGAAGTGCAGAGCCTTTCGGGAGGCACCAGCATGTACAGCAAGGTCACCCTGGCTCGTGCTTTAAAAGGAGGTGACAAGAGCAGGCTGAAACAGCTCTTTGAAATGCAAAGAAATACTCAGGTTCTTCCTAATTTCATTTTTCAACTGTAAAGGTTTAAGTCTTTTTTTTATAGATGGCTCTTTATTCTTTTCCTGTCTGGTTTTTAGACAAGTGGACATTGGTGAGGAAGTACAACATTTAATCAAAGAGGTGTCCAAAGAACAGACCTGGGTGCACTTAACTCACTCAATCTGCAACATATGTAAGGAACCAAATGCCTTTCTGCATAATGTGATTATTCATGGGACTCCAGATGCAAAGGAAAGATCTCATCTTCTTAAGATATAAGCATCTTTATGCACCATAAGAATGAGATTAGCAAGTAATCACTATAAAAATGAAATATCTCTTTTCAGGGCTATATCAGTCACCTTTCTTGGCTGAATAATTGTATGCTTTTATATTAATTGACTGGAATATTAATGAAGTGATTTACATTTATACGTGAATGCATGTGGTTCCTCATGGCCAAGCTATAACTTCCAGAGACAAACCTGAAGGCACCTAGGGTGTCAGCATGTGGACTTTAAATGGAACACATATGGGGTAAGGAAACCGTAGGAAAAGTAAGAAGCCTGAGTGATGGGGACTGATATACATTGACTGTGACTATTCTTTCTTTTCTGAGAGACCTATGGAAGCATCCTATCCCTGATCCCCTACAATTTCAGCACAGCTGGGTTGGTTACTCTCTGCTTGCAAGAAGGTCCAAATGCACAGACCTGAAGCAGAGCATCAACACAGGGGCTGAGCTGGCAGCCCCAGGGTGCAGCTCATCCCTGCTCTCACCACAAACCAGCAGTACCTCCCCAGGCATGTGGTGTCAAACATATGGGAACCAGCTTAGGTTGGTTTGGCCTGAGAGATGGGGATGTACTGAAAACTGGTGGCATTTTGTACATGGCATTCTTTATAATCTAAGTCGCCACCTCCAATTAATTGCTTTTAAAAGTTTCTGTCTCTTGAATCAGTCACTGGAGAAGCAGCCTTGCCCCCATTGTAACCACCAAGGTGAGACCCCAGCTCCTCGCTGCACACATGCACCATGTGGGAGCTCACAGTGGAATGAAAATCACAGCTGTGGTTTTCAGAGCTCAGAAACACACAGCGTGTTTCTATGAGGTACTAATCCTGGTAACCTCTCCCATTCCTTCAGGAACTGGGAATCCAAGGCCCTCTCTTAGGTTCATCCACCTGTAAGAACCCCCCAGAGGATCCCTCAGGGAGCCAGCAAGGGAAGCAGAGGCTCTATAGTGCAAGGACTAATCATTCCCTGTGGGAATAGATGAGTAACACAACCAGGGCTCTATGTGACCAAAATAAAGACTTTCATCCCCAAAACCTGACAGGCAACATTAGCAACAGAAATGGTTTACTGCATAGTGAATAAACACACCCCTGCCATCCAAACAGGCAGGGAGCAGTTATCTGCTTCTCCCACTGGAAATATTTCCTTGCTATCATGCCTCACTCCACACTGAATGCTAAAATATTTTTCCACAGTTGAAGTGATGCTTTGCTGAGATCTCAGCACATGCAGTTCATTTCCCTGTATCTGTATAAACAAAGTAAACTTGAAACACCTGTGACTCAAATTTTCCCTGCAAGTTTCTTGTGACTTAATGGTCATTAAATTCCTCATAATCATATCTTCTGCACCCAGTCCGGCTTCTGCAATTTGGTAATGCATTGATGATGACTGCCTGTGCAAGGGCCTTTAGAAAAATATTATAAAATTTCAAGTGAAAGGGGTTTTTTCCTCTCCCGACTTCTCCTGTCATGCTCATTTTTGAAATCCTGAAAATTTGTCAGGAGAAAAAGGCAGTTCTGAGAGGGTGCTGCTTAAAGGCAGATGTCATCCCAGACTGAGAAAATATGAAGCCAAGAGGAAGTACAAGGCTTAAAACAGGAATGGTTTTAACCGTGAAATTGTGATCAGGCACTGCAGCAGAAATAAGAATGGATGAATCTATATCTTCAAACTCTTCACAAAGAGAGAAAATCTGGTAGTCTGGACAAGGTGCCTGATGCCCTGATCCTGCCAGGTGATGAAACAGAGTGAGGGGTGCCGTGCCTCCTGCACCAACATGTGCTGCACCAGAGATTTCTGCAGCACTTTTCTTTGGAAGGAGCAATCTCAGGGATGAGACATACTCACACATCTGATCTGATACACGTCAGCTCAGAGCAGCATCTGCCTGGAGCTGGAGGATACATTGCCTGCCTCCTGCACAGAGCATGTGTCATCCCTTAGGTGAGCACTGCAGCCCTGAGAAGCTCCTTTTCACTCCATGCTTTCTTTTTCCTTGACCGCTGAATTCCTCCTGGCTACAGCTGCCAGCCTTTTCTCCAACTGGGGCTCTGCATTTTCCCTACAACTCCACTGCACAGAGGGACTCACACCTGTCCTCAGCCAGACTGTGGTGCTGCAATCATTGCACTGGACAGTGTCCAGGGACACCAGCAAGGATGTGCTCCAGGCAAAAAATGGTTCTTTTTTTCTAAAAATGCCAAATAAAATGGAGCTTGCAATGCACAGGATTTGCAGAGCATTTGGCTGGGGAAGATGGGACATTCCTCCTGTCAGGCACAACCTGACCACAACCCTCAGAACCACTCACCAGCAGGAGCTGCTTTTGCTGTAGGACAAACTCAAAAGCATCTTTATATTCTGAAAAAATAAGGTCATACAGCCTTGGTTTAAATACTGTGAAATTGCAAACCGAGGCTTTGGTGACAGACACTGGTTAAATTTAACCTGTAGATTCAATTACAATCCATTACAGAGAACAAATTAAGTCAATGTGATGTTAATGCCGTAGCAGATTGTGCCATGCATCCTGTGACAGACACTGCAGCAGCTGTTTCAGGAAAGTCCTGGACAAAGGCAACTGGCCACATCATGATGTGACATATTAATACCATTCTTTCTCTTTCCTTTTTCTGTTACTACAGAGGATAATGTGGTTGGTCAAAAGCAAGAATTATTTTCTGCAAGAAAATTAAGATGGAAGAATTCTGTAACAAATCTTTTGATGAGACTTTGAAATGAGATCTTACTTGATACCAAGAAGAAACAAGGCACTATTTATTTACTCTTTAAATAAATAAAGGGGACCCCTTTATTTTGCCTGGTTTTTGTCTGCTTTGTGAGGATTTCCTTACATTTCCACACCATTTTCTAGGAAAGGTCCCAGTGTGTTGGTTTGGCACAGCCTGATTTTTGGTAGCAGGAGAGGACTACAGGGGTGGCTTCTGTGAGAAGCTGCTGGAAGCTTCCATCATGTCCAACAGAGCCAATCTCTGATAATCTCCTCGTTCCTTTTTTCCCCCATAAACGAAGTTCTGCTATCATAGGGCTGAGACCCCAATCCTGCTACCACTCAGCTACATGTTCATTATTTGTGTGATCATCATCACTGTGGGCAGTGGGAGAGAAGCACAGGATTTCACAAGTACATACAGGACTAAACTCCTCCTGCATACAGCCTGCATTAGCTTTGATGTTAAAACATTACATCACCATTAAGACAAAAAAGCAGGTGAATGCAGAGATGCTTTGGGCAGCAGGACACCTGGATATCCCAGACCATGCCAAAACCTCAACAACCAAGAAAGCAAGAGGTGAAGACCGTGCCTGAAAACACTGGAAATGCTGCAAACACTTACAATTAAAGGCCCTCTGTTGTTCTCACGGTACTTGTTCTGGAAGAAGATGTAAACCACAGTGGCAGCCAGTGAGTAGAGGAAGGCGAAGACCGCGATGGTGACGAAGAACTCCGCCGAGGAGGAGAAGTCCCCGATCAAGGCGAGCGTCTCCCGGCGCTTGCCTTCACAAGTGGGAGCCTCAAAATTCACTTGATGCAACCTGGAAAACATCCCATGGAGCAGCAGGTGAAGCACAGAAAATGGGAGCTGTTATCTGAATAAAGGTGAATACATTTGCTCTGTCTCGTTCCCGATGCACATTGATCCCTGTGAATAACTGGCAGCTGTGGGCAGAGCCCTGCGAGTGCCAGGGTGAGACTGAGCACATGAACACATCTTTTAATCAATCTCAGAGAAAAGTTTATGTTCCAGGGGTTTGGTACAACCCTCCCCGTCCTCTCTGGGGTTTTGCCATGGCAACAACTGAAAAAGGATAACATGAGAAACAATTTGATTCTCAGATTTTTACAGTCCAGGCAGCAGAAAACAGTCTCTTATCCTCAGGACTAAGCCCATGGGATACCCGTGTTTGGATGTTCACAATTCCTTGCAGCAAATTGTCTGGTGCAAAGGTCCCTGTGGCTGTCAGCCCATAGGGCTGCAAGCCACACAGTGCTTCTACATTAAAGGCTTTTAAAATCAAGCTGCAGCAGAAATACACAACCTGGATCAAAGAAAAAGTCTGCATGCCCTGGTTTAAGCAACCTAAGCTCTAACTTCAGACTCATGACTGTTTATGAGTGACTGAACCAATAGATTAATAGTTCTGTCTGGAAGCTTCTGTGACAGACATTTTTCTGCGATAATTTTAATTTCTAATTAAAATTAGAAATTAAAAGAAAGAGGAAAAGAAAGAAAAAGAAAGAGGATCCATGGAGGGGTCTTTTGGCAGGTCCTGTTGCCTGGCTCAGATTTACTGTGGGGACATGGAGTCCAATGAGGGATCACGTTGTTCTGCCCTGCACAGGCTGAATGAAGGGGACGAAGCCAGCAGCAATTAAAGAACTGATGATCTGGTGCTGAGAAAGGATTAGGCCTTCTGGGAGACATTCCTCTGCTCAAGGGCAATGAATGTGTGCAACAGCAAGCCAATGGGAGCAGCAGCCATAACTATATTTGGCTAAATAAGAAGTTAATTTCCCAGATGAAAACAAAGAACCCACAGCAGAAATCACAAGATGGGTTAATGGTCATTGGAGGATTGGATGACTTTTTGCTGTTGCTGGTCCTGATTAAATGTACCCAAACATGTAGGCAGAACCTTTTCATCAGTGGCTGATGAATAACACCAGTTATTTGCCCCAGAGGTTTTATTCCCTGTCACTGTAGTAGTGGTGGGATGACAACAAAAACCAAGTCTGCCCAGATTGCAGAGATGAGCAGTGGCTGAGTCGCCTTTCCAGCGTAAAGCCAGCAGAGCCTGATGAAACCTGAACACATGACAGAGATCCTAATGCCAATGATCAGTTTCCTGACTTCACTGTCTTTACAGCAGAGTTTTCTTCCCCTCCCCAGGAGCCCTGAAACACAGGCTGGACAGCACGTGGTGCTGCAAGTAGCAGCTCAAAGTCCTGTGCATACCAAAGAGGAAATTACTTAGGGAATACTTCTAACAAGATTCAGACTTGGAGTTGCTGCCCACCCCTGCCCCTCTGACTGTCCACTGCCAACACAGCCCAGTCTCATCATCAACAACCACCAGTCTTTGCAAAACATGGTAAAGCAACTGAGACCATGTTCATTTTCTATTCTCTGTTTTCCTGACTGCACCTTAGTTCTGAATCATAAGCCAGAAAAAAATGTTCATATATTAACACCCCACTTGTACCTTCCCAGCAGTGCTTTTGTGGCCAGGCACCTGTCAGGGATACGAGATCACAGAAACCTTCCTCCATCAAGTTATTTTTATTCACTTGCTTTTCCTTTTAGATTTCCTTGGTCTCTAAGAGGATGTGCAGTAATTGGTGCCTCTTGTGGCCACCTCACCTCTGTCAAAACAGCCGAGATCTCTGTTGTGCAAAGGGCCCCAAAATAGACCATGATTCAGACCTGGGAAGAGGAGCTGTGACAGGCAGGAGAAGTGAGGCAGCCAAGCCCTGCGGTGCTTAGGGTGGATGCTGACTGTACATGATACATCTGAAAAGTTTCTTTAAGGCAGGGGAGGATCACTGACAGAAAATCCACTTTCACTAATCAAAGCCTTTTTGATCTGGAATGGCATCTCCAAGAGAAAGCTCCGATTTTTTCCCCACTGATGTTGCTGAGTCAGCCTTTCTGGGGGCAGGATGGCTTGGGGATGACTCACAAAACGTTAATTGCCTCCACCTCTTACTTTTGATACAATTCTACCTGTTCTGTCTCTTACTTCCTCTGACTTACTCTTCTTTCATCTTCTCTTATCTCTCTTTGTTTACACCCCACCTTTTCCTTCAAGTCACCCTTGGCCAGTGTCCTCCTTCTGCTGCTTTTCCAATTTCCAGCACCACCCCCTCCATTCCACCCTTGACTCTCCATTTACTAAACAAAATCAGGAGCCCCAAGAGTGACCCTTTGCAATCACACCCTTTGCACTTTGTTAACATTTGTTGGGCTGCATTAACAGGAACGATTTTCACTGATTGATGGGCAATGCAAATATGGAACACAACAGTAATGAATTTACTTAATTAGGGAAACCTTTCCCCCTGTAAGTTCCTCCGGGGTTTCTTTGGCCTTATACTGCAGTGAGTGTTGCCATCAATTCAGAAATAAAGCTCCTGGCTTTGGAATGTGACCTTGCATCCCTCACTCAGCAGAGCTGCACTAAGGTCATCCTCGCTGCCCATGGTTACCAGCACCATCCTTTTGTTAACAGCAGCTGCCATGGCCAAGCCATCCAGGCCCAAATTCCCTCAGATTCACTCCAGTCTGAAGTAAGTCCACCAAAAGCAGTCAAGTTTCACTGATGAAGTCACAGTAATTAAGGGCTTCTGAGGCTTCTTCCACCACTTGGCAAACCTTCCATTGCCGTGGGAAATATGATGACAAGACAGCTGTATTGTCTAGCTTGACAAGATCAAAGGAGGGCAGGAATGTTTTACAGTGAAAAAGGGGATTTTTTCATTGTTCCACAGCAGCGAAGAGCAGTTACATTTTCAGATGCTAATTACCCTTGCTCTGAAAAGAATACACGAAGCCAGACACATTGAACAAAGCTACAGCTGTTACATGTGCATGGGGGAGCAAAAGTTGTGCTCTCTCCATGTGAACGTGAAGTTCCCTTTTCTTCCTGAGCCTCCTCAGCACAATATTGAAGCCACAGCTTTCTTTTAATCATAGCCCTCCATTTTCCATTTTTTTGAGCAGTTTAATTCCCCTGATGAGCCCTGAGCATGAAAATAGTCAGAGTCAACCCCCCCAAAGACCTGTCTCACTCCACCAACAGAAGGGTAAGTGATCTAATATTGTCTGATTCACCCCCTTCAACAATGCACACAGGGCTTAAACTTGAAGCCAACAGAACACACAATTAACACAAGAATGTGCTCAAATGTTATTGATGAACCAGCATAGATTTCCTCTCATGGGCTTTGATTGGTGTGTGGATTAATAAACAGCAGATAAAGTTCTGCCTCCAAAAATTCTCAATGGAGGTTAGTGTTTCTCCATTCCTTTAGCAGGATCTAGTGAAAAACAGGCAAAAAAAAAAAAAAAAAAGCCCTGTTTTGGCAGGTTGTCCTATTTTCTGAAAATAGCATCTTGTAATCCGCCCTCCAACTTGTCTACAACATGCTGGAATAAAATCTGCAACACCCACACACGTGCTTGCAAAAACCCAGAGATCCATTATCTTTTCACTGGGCTCTATTTCCCCCCAAGTTGTTTCTGGAACTCTAACTGTCAATTGTCTTTATTGTCTGCAAATCCCTGAGAGAAATAAATCGCTAGAAATGACTTATTGCAGTAGTGCTTGTGGAGGGGTTTCTTGGGAAATGTTTATCTTGGCTGATAATCTCCAAAATGAGGGGAAAATGAAATTTCAAAATACAGTAGTGAAATGCTGACATGCACAGAGCCCCTCAGCAAGTCAAACCGCTCTGCTGAGGCACAAAAACGTGACAAAGGTTTACATCTTCCTTTCTCTGGGATACACAGTAAAGGCATTTCTTTTAGTTAGCCCTGGAAATACTGGAGTTCCCTCATTTCAGAGGACTGTGCTGGTGTGCTTTGACACCAGTGCCTCCAGCCAACCAGTCCCTGGGCAGATGTACCTTTTTGAGGCACCAAATATTGATTTTTTTGTAGGCTTAGTGGAAAAATACAAATAAATGGGAGCCTTTCTTCACACAACAGAGCTCATCATTCCTGCAAAACTTCTCTAGAGATATTACCTACATTAAGAAAAACATTTTGAAAGTCATCTCTAATAGTCAGGTCAAAGCAGAAATCTGCCTGCAAATGAAAAGTCTTTTCTTTAAGGTAACTGGGGTCCACTGACTCTTCCAACACTCTTCCCAGCCTGCTCTTCTCACTGCAAAGAACACTTTCCCCAATACTGGGCATTCCAGAGTGTTTGGCATTAAATCCTGGCTATCTCAAGTTTGTTCACCCAGCAAGATTTCCTTCCAGGCTTCAGGAGGATGGATGGAGTGAGCTCTGCATTCTCATCCTTCTCCCCCCAGATCTGCTCTGCAGGGACAAAATCCTGAGTGGGGAGACCCTGCAGCATCAAAACCATTACCCAGCAATTCCCATAGGATCTGAGCCTTTGCACCCAGGCATCTGGGAGCTGCTGAAGTTAGTGTCAGGAAGAAATCCTGTTAATACCACATTTGAACACCTTGAAGCCATTAATGCTGAAGTTCTCTCCAGCCTTTCAAAGTCAAATAACTGAGATGTTATTCAAGCTCTGGACACTGTGGGGATGGGATGGGGTTTGCCCCTCAGCAGGACAGCAGCTACCATGGAGGTGACTGCTCCCAGGCTCTATTCTGGTAAAAAAGAGATTTTTACCCTTTTGTTAACAATGATAAGACTGTTTCTCACCCCAAGCTGCTCCCCAACAGCTCTTTTCCTAATGAAGAAATTACCTTACTCAAGTATTCCCATCCCTTACCTTTACATTGCAATCTGCCATGACACACATCTCAGTGCTGCCTGCACATACCACAGCCTTTCAAAACTGAGATGTTTATCCATCCTTCCTAACAATCCCAGCAGTTTTCCATACCTCACTCTAACATCTGCCCCAAAAAACAACACCCTTCCAGGCTCCTCATCACCCAAAGGTGCCCTCAGTACCCTCCTCCCCTACAGAGCAGCAGAATATTCATTTCCACCACATACCTGCCCCTAAAAATCTGTTCATCTTTATCTGAAAACAGAAAGCAAAATTAAAATTTGCCATCTGACTCAGCAATCCAAGCCTGGTCTTTTGTTTCTTTCCTTTCTGGAAGAAGAAGGGATAGAGTTGACTGATCAAAGAGTATTTGAAAATATTTCACTTTGAACTTCTGTCCGCTCAATAAATCCTCTCCGTTTATTACCAAAAAATGAATTCCAAAGCTCACATCACTCTAGAATTATTCAACACCACCAGTCATTTCACACAAATACATGTATCATCTTGCAAACATTTATTTCTAGCTCCTATCCTGGACATTTGAACATCCTAAAGCTCTCCCCTTTGTCATAGATGATTTTAGTGGCTTATACTCATCCAAATCCATGTCCAGAGCAGCATGACCAAAACAAACCCCAGATGGTACTGCTGGGAAGCTAACCAGGAAAGCTGTAGCAACCTACACTCTTTTCTGGTTTATGTCCAGTCAAAATAATTAAAAATATTTCCCTCTTGATACTTTCAATTTCCTAGCTTGCCAGGTTCCCAGCCCTCTCCAGCACAGAACTGTGCTGCAGATGTTTCTCCAGCACTATTTCCCTACAGTTCTGGTCTATCAGGACAAACTGCAGGCACAGTTGCTGTGCCAGCACACCACACTGTGTGCTGCCCTGGGACAGGGGCAATTCCCCCAGGGCAGGCAGCTCAGAGCAGGTTCACCACGACGCCTGCCCAGAGCTGGGCACCTCATGGGTCCCTCTGCTCCATCCCTCTACCTCACATTTAATTTCTCCTGGTAAGACCCCCTGAGGTGCTCAGGCCTCCAGGAAGAGAAGCTACACAACCCCTTTGAGGGTGGGTTCTGAAGGCACTGGAACAGGGACAGCACTGGTGGTGGGCAGAAGGCAGCAGTGCCACAGCCCAGCTTGAGATCTCCTGCAGGACCCATTCCCAGTGATTGGGTGCACAAAGCTCTTGGGAAACAGCCTGCACAACCTTCCTGGGGGAAGGAACATCTGGAGTGGTACCAGCCCTGGGAAGGAGCCTCCCCAGGCTGTGCAGGAGTAGCAGGAGTGCAAACCCTACTACTCCATCGTAGCACCAAAAAGCCAACAAAAAGGCTCATTATAGAACACATGCTGCTGGGAGTGCTTGCTGAGCTGAGTGGGTGATCCCAACCCCACTTCCAAGCCTTTATCCAAGACCCAGATTTATCTCCCAAGATAATTTCACAGCTCTTCTCAGGAACACATGCTGTGCAAGCAGAGCACAGTGCTCAAAGACATGTTCCACCAGCCTTTACAGCCCAGATACCTTCTAGATTGGGTACTTGCATTCCTTGTGGTACAGACTAGTGGCAATATACTCTGATTTCCCTTCACTGGGATATTTTCTTGGGACAAACTGCTTTCTAGTCTCTGGGAAACTTTGCTACTGTCTCTGAAGGAAGGTAACCCTTAATTATCTTTAAAAAAAGCCATCATGTTCATGGAACAAGGCAAATTATAGGACCTGGAAATGCCACTGGCATACATTTACATCACCATATAAATAAATATCCAGTGTTATCTGGTCCCATCATGATATCCTGGCTGAACCCATGACTCTCACGTCCCTCCTGCTGCCCTCTCCTCTGGACAGACACAGGAAACAGCTTCCAAACTGAGAAGCTGCTGTCAGAGCCAAACAAAAGCTTCCATTTGGAGAAAGATCTACAGAAATCTAAACATCTACAGATGAAACACGAGCAGTAGAAATCACAAAGAAAAGCCATTGAATATAATAAGACCATTCCTGAGAAGTGGATGTATCAAATCCCTGGGCAGTGTTTCTGCCTGGAGCAGTGTGGGACTGCTGATGTGCAATTCCTGCAGATGCTCACACCCCTCCAGTCCACCTTCCCTTCCACCATCCAGTGGGCTATGAACTCCAAGGAAAAGAATTCCAAATTCTTGGGCATCACCTGGTGTTCAGCCAGACCCACCTGAAAGCACAAATGCTTTACCCTGTGACAAGCAGTGTCACACACATTTTCATCTAGATCTAGACCCTGAAAGCAGTAATTTCACCCCCAGACCAACTGATATAAATACAAGAGCAATTACAGAAGATGCAGCAACATTTACTCCTTTGTTCTGTATTTCAATATTACTTTGTATTTAACTACAATTTTTCTCAAGTATATTGTCTTAATGTACCTAAAGCAATCAGGTTAAGTTCTCTGGAGTTTTATGGGATGACTCCAATGAAACTCCCAGTCACAGCATGTACCTTTGGAAGGATATGACAAATCCTTTCCTCAGGGAGCTGGTGGGCTGCAGCACAGGCTGAGCACACTTGTGGGTCTGCTAATGGACCTGCAGACAAAATTCCAGCACCTTCACACCTTGAATAGCCCAGGAGGTGTGAAACCACACAGGACAGGCACTGAGTGGGGATGGGATGCATGGGCTTGGATGCACATCCTCTCCAGAGTCTACTGAATGAAAAATACTGAATTTATCTCCTGGCAAATAAATTAACATAGAATCCAGGTGTGAGGGGAGACCAAAGACATCCCTGCATCCCATCCCCTACAGTCCTGGGGGAATCTTCATGGCCCCTGCACAGCAAATGCACATTTTGGAGCAGGGAAAAGGGGGAAGGGCATGTGTTTGATTGTCCCCCAGCTGGGTCACCATGTGCCATACAGGGATCAAATGCCAAACAAAGCAAAGCCAAAGGAAGGCTGCTTTGGTTGCTTCTGTACTGACAACATGAAAATGTGCAAAAATAAATTTGCAAGGGAAGTTGCCTAAATTCTGACTTTTAGGAAAAGCCTTTGTGGCAGGCACAGATAAAACACTATCACTGCACAATACTGCAGAGACTATTCATGAATATATATTAAAAATTTAAATGGTGAAAAAGCTGCAACAAATCCAAAATCAACTTCCACTTAGAGAATAAATTTGGCCTAAAGAATTAATGAAGAATTTTTCTGGCACTAAAACAGTGTCAAACATAAAATATAGCCTCTATGAAGAAAAATCGGCCAGTATGGACCATCCAAATTCAGGAAAAATCCAATTTTCAAGTGCCAAAAGAAAAGCTCTACAATTTGCAAAGTTTCAAGAAGCTGTTCTCCCTAATCTGCAGCAGACAGCATCTCCAGAAGTTTCCTACCACTCTCCTTCCCCCTCCAGCTGTGTGCCCATGAGCTCTGTGTTCTTGCAAAGTTTGTACATGGACACCAAGACAAGAACTGACCAGTCTGAAGAGCTGTGAGCCAAGACAATCCTCCTCTATGGCCCCAGTTCACCATTCAGGGATGTGTTTGTTCTGAGTTTTAAGGGATTAAAAGCTACAGAGTAGAAGCAGAACACTGATGACAGCAGCAACTGAGATGACCTCAACATCTGGAGAAGTCACCTTGTCTGCAGAGCTGCTGCCCCATCACAAAAATACTGCCTGGACCCATCAGCTTGTCCTTGGTTAACAATTGTCCCTGCAATTAACTGGAGACTTCATGGTTTTACAAATCTTCCTCCCCTGACCTCCTCAAGCACTGAGTCCCTCCTGACAGCCCTGAATGAGCAGAGGCTTTGCCACCCTTGGGCTGCAGCTTCTTGGCTGTTTACAAAGTATTTTGATCCAGAAGCCATCCAGACCAGGCATGAAATTGTGGGGGTGGTGGGTGGTCTCTTGCTTCAACAACACAGTTGCGATGAGGACCACATGCACAGGATCAGCCCCAAAGGGAAGCTGAAGATGTGGTTTTATCAGATTTCTATAGATCTCATGCAGGAACAAAGGGTGACTCCTGGTCCCTCACTTGTGAGGATAGGACACTTGTCTTTGTCCACAGTTCCTAAAGTACAAACTGGCAGTAATGACCATTCTTTGCCAATCTTGACGATTTCTACAAAGTGGCTTTTGAAGATTGTAACTGGGGTCAGGAGGAGGCCCTCAAAACTAGAAAAGTCACAAAGTCATCCATATTTTTATCTGTTTTGTTCAAACCAGCAGTAGTTCCATCACACTCTGACCATAGGAATTACACTGTACATTGTACTCATGGACAGTTACTGCAGACCACAGCTGTCCCAGTAAAAAAGCCCATTTACTCCCATTTTCTTCCATTTTCTCTTTTTCTAAAGACAGTATTTCACACTCAGTGTGGTCCTTGAAGACTTGTGGAAATTGGAGAACACTGATTTGCAGTTTTCAATTACTTCAGTAGTCTGTAGCCATGCACAAGCAAGCCAAAATCACATCAGGGCTCTGAACTATGGGATGCACTCTTTAATCACTAGAGCCAGTTATAAAAATGTGAAATATTATTTTCTATTACAAACTATGCTCATTCAAAGCTGAAAAGTACTTATTCTGCAGACCTGGATCACCTTTTCCCCAGCCCAGGAGACAATCTGAGAGCAGACAGCTCTAACTAAACCAACAGCTCATTGATCAATGCTCAGCTTGGCTTTGCAAGCTCCATGCTCAGGCTGCTTCCAGACTTGCTTCAGTACAGAGACTTGACCAAGGTCTCTGATGCCTGCACTGCCAGGGAAGTGCTGGGGCCAGACTTTAAATAGCTCACAAAGTTCTTGCATTCACGTCAGAATGGCAGAAAATCTTTTAACTGGCTTTCCTTTGGGAGATTTTGAAAAATTGAGCTGCAGTTTTATGGATAGCCCTATAAATTACCAGATGTAAAAATCACCAGAGAGAAAAAGGTCTATTTCCTAGTTAAAAACATATCTTAATGCTTCAGTTTGCATCGTTAAGTCATATTAAAATGAAGATACTTTGTGAAGGTGTCACAATAACAGATATTTGTAAACTGAAGGATTTGCTCAATTTTACCCAGCAGGATGCAACATTATCTTCCTCATTCATACAATTTCCTCTTTCCACTAACAGTAGAAGTTCTGGTTAGGCAAATTATGCATTAAGAGGTCAAAATTAAGTATGCAAAGCACTGCTGAGGTCAGAGTTTGAAACAGTTGTGGAAAATAATTAAAGCCATGACTGAGCCCTCAGTGCCCATCCTACACAGCCAGTTTATATAACAGGGATACTGGTGAAAATCTCCAGCTTAGCTGATGTATTACTGAACAGTTTTCCTCATCAGTTCAGCTGTTAACCCCAGATCTGTAGTGCCAGATGAGGCAGTCACATTTTGGCAAGAAAAGGGACTGCACTAATGCAGCTTTCACTATTGCAGATCCAGAGGGGACCACTGTGGCACAACTCATGGTCCTCTGAACTCCATCCAATCATCCCTGCAACTCCTGCTTGTGCAAAATCTGCTTCTCAGAAGCACCAAGTTTTGTTCTGAGAAGTTCCAGGGTGGAGATTTATGCCTTCATTAAGCTGGAATGGGTCATGCAAAGTTGAACCAGCCCCTCTCCCCTTCCCAGGAGCTCTGCCAGATCCACCTGGGAACTGGGGATCTGCATTTTTGGCACAGCTCACACCTGAAGCCCGTGCACAGCTCCTGCTGCCTTGCTTCTGCTCCTGTCTGTGCACAGGAGGTTTATGAGACCACAGCTTGGTTTTGCAGAAGGGGAATCTTCTGTAAGGTGAAGATATCCAAAATAAACCACAAACCTTAAGGAGTTCAGCTGACTCTGTGACTTTATTCTTTCCTATCTCCAACCTCCCAAGAAGTCTGGGAGCAGAGCCCACCACAGCTGCCTGGAAGTCAGCACTGCAGGCAGCTACTTAGTGGAAAGAATTTCTATTTATCAGCAGCTCTCAGTCTCCCAGCCATTGCAGACATTCATAATCTTTCAGCCAGAATGTTTTTCACTGAATTCTGAAGCAAGATTTACAAATGGATGGCAAAAAATAGAAGGATAGCACACACTGGAAGAGAAATGTGCTAACATTACCAGAGGCCTTTTCCAAAGAAAGATAGATGCAAAGCTCAAAAAGTTAGATGTTTTCTCCTTAATTATCATTTGTAGCTTCTAAGTAGGCAATTTAGATCTGGCTGTCATATTTCAAATGGAAGACTAGGCTGCCCATAGCATGCAGATGAGGTGAACACTTTCAAGGGTGCTCAATGGGAATGTCTTTATTCAAATGAGATGCTTAAAGTGAATGAAAAGCTCCCATAAAACATAATTTCCTTTTCCTTCAGAAGGAAGGACCACTTGAAGAGACAGCTTTACTAGCACACTGAAAAGATACTAATATGTGATTTAGAATAAAATGGAAAACATTTGTTTTGCTCACTGCTTGATACAAAGATGTGCAAAGACAAATTTTCATCAGGGTCTCATGTTAGCACCAGGAAATCCTACTCTGTCCTTCTGGTAACTGCGGCTCAGTGCTCCTAACACCTCTGCACACACTTTACCTAAGAAGGTGGCTAGGGTGAGAGTGTTTAAAATTTAACAATGTCATCCTCCAGGTCAATATTTTCCATGTAGTTTGCAGAATGAATGCCCCAAGAAAAGACAAGAGATGCTCCCAATTATTTCCCATGCATCATTCAACTTGGGGATATACTCTGTATGCAGGCTTGGCTTAAAGCATCTCCAAAAGCTACAGGCAAAGAGATTTTAGTCCAGGGTCTGCCTCAAGACTTAACTTCGGGGCTTGTATGGAGATTGTTTTCCCTTCCCATTGCCCTGCAGGTTCTACCAGCACAACATCTCTGCTCATGGGACTCCCATGAGCCACAGACCCCACCAGCATCACCCAGAGCCAGGCTCTGGCACAGCACTCCTGCCTGGAATGGACAGGGCACAACCACAAAGAGCCTCAGCACAGAGTCCTCTCCCAGCACATCATCACAAGAGCACTCTGAGGTGCAAAGGTTCATTTCAATCAGTAGTTGAAAATGCTTCAGTGCAACTCTACCAGTTGCAAGTAAAACATCAAGTTTGTGATAGGAATAATTAACTAGCAAAAATCTTCAGTACAGACTTGGTAAGATAAGTATACAAAAATACTTGCTTTTAGGAGGACTGGTGAAAAAGCATCTTAAAATAGTGAACAGCAGTAACAAGTATGTACCCAGTAGGTGTACTGTTCTACCACTTATTATCAAAGTAAGTCCAAGGAAAAACCAAGTACATGACAAAAATATTTCTGGGATCACAGAAAATAATAAACAAATAGGACCTTCACTAGGACTCTTATTATAGACAAAACATATTGCTTCAGGGCACTTGGATAAGTGACAAATCCAATCTGAAAGGGTGATGGACTGTGAGAGTAACAAATAATCCCAAGATACTGATTTTTTTTTTCCACCCCCTCAAAGAATCATTGCCTGGGTGAGGGTCAAGTTAATGAACATCCTAATGTGTGCCAAATTTGCAATAGACTCTGTATCAAGCACAGATCCTACTGCTAGAGAAAAACTGCCACTGTAGGGCCAGAGAAACTGATTCCTTATTTGAACTTGTCAAACTTCCAAAATGCATATACAGGTATCCATAGAATGGCTGATTTGTGCTTTAAAACATGAGGAAGGAAGAAATGCTCTGTGATAAAACTAGAATCAGGCCAAAATGAGAAAAAAAAAACCTTCAGGTGAATATTTATAACATCTTTATAAACATCAGATTAGGCATGGAAGAGTCTGGCAAGCTCTGTAGCAGAGTGTGGCAGAGCTCCAGGACACACTGGAGGAGGATATTAGGGTTTAGACTTCAGGTTAATTTCCACACTGCAGGGTGGCTACAGGGTCATGGACATGAGCTGCAGGAAGCTTAAATGAATCAGAGCAATTGTGGATGGAAAAGCATCCATCTCATCTGCTGTTCCAGGAGAGATGGTGGAGCCAGATTTGGGGTCAATTACGTCAATACTGGGGGGACTCTTCAGTGGTTACTGCACCCCAGCAGCACGAGGTCAGAGCAGAAGCTCAGCTGGGAATGGCTCAGCTGGGAATGGCTCAGCCTCCTCATGCTCCTGACACAGCCACCCTGCACAGACAGGGCTTTTCTCCCAGGGATCCTGCCTCCCAGCAGTGCAGAAGCACCACTGCACCAGGTCACTCTGGAAGTGATTAGCACATGATTAGCACACTTTTATGCTTTTCCTTACTTCCCTCTTTTCAAAGGGCAAATTAATCCAGGTCCAGAACTAACTAAGAAAGTGATTCCAGCAGAAATGAGAAGCAGGACCTTGTGAAAAAGGTTTCTTTGGGTTTTCCTTTTGGTGCTCCCCAATTTCCTGCTACCAGAGTTACAACAGCAGTAAGACAACACAGGAGCCAAGCATAACTTCCAAAAAGCCATTAACTTTAAATAAAACCAAGAAAAAATTAAACTTAATTTAAAGGTATGTTTCAAAACTTCCTATATAATTGTTCTAATTATTTCTCTTGGACTAATTTTTATTTCTTGCTGGAGACTTTTGCAATTTGTAGGTTGGGGCTGAGAAAAGTCTCAATAAGCAGGTGTGAAGATGCTCCTTTGTTTTGGGAGCCTCTGGACCTACCTGTGTGAAGTGCAGTGCTGCTTCTGTGCGTTCAAGAGTGGCCTAAGCCCACACCCCACCAGCCCTGGTTTTGCCCTCCTGCATCCTTTTCTTTAGCTCAGGTGATTGGCCCCACACGCATTGGTCACAAGTTCAATGCCCATCCTTTCAGTCTGGAAAACTCCCTCCCCATTCTGATCTTCCTTTACTAGGAAGGTTTTCAGGTTCCTTCAATCTCATTTCCAAAATGATATTGAAGGAACCCAAGCCTTCCTGCTTTGCCCAGCTGTCCTGTTCAGCCTTACCATTTTGTTTGTCAGCTTAAAGCTCTTGACACTTGTCACCTATTGGCCAAGGTCTAGCACTTCCTTTTTTGGGAGAAGAAAATAAAGCCTCAAATTCCCAGCAAGAGAAATGAAAGCAGCTGGTAGCACGACTTTCTTTGTTTCAAGTCATGCTGGAAGGTGCAGCTAATAAAAAAGCAGCACTCAGGTATTTTGACTGCTTCAGTGTCACTGCTGACAGCCCCAACAGCAGCAGGGTGTCAGATGCTCAGCAGCTTCTCTCCTTCCACCTACACCTCCCCCAGCTGACAGCCAATAATCAGGACTGTGGAGGCATTTGAAAGGAAAATGCCATGGGAAGATGGACCTGAATGCAAGACAACTGGTGGGAAATTCATCCTACCTAACAATGCCTGCAAGCCCATGCGGGGAGATGAGCCTCAGCCTGAGGAGCACAGCCTTGATTAGAGAGCCTCAGCTTTTCTGAGCTGCCTTTTCCAAGCTTATTCACTGCTCTGAGATGTTACCTTTCCTAGCTAATCTCACTTCTGTTTTTAGAGCACCCCATCTCCGTTCTGTGGAGAAAAACAAAAATAGCAAACACACGAGAAAGTCACAGGAATATTTGGATAGAACACTGAGATGACACCAAGTTCCAAAGTAGCAGATTTTCCAGGCACACATCTGCTGCCTCATGTAATCTCCATATCTCTGGACACTTCTTGCATCTGCCTCAGGTTTGCAAACAAAATCCCAAATTGCACAAAATCTGAGTGTATTCATGCTTCTCCTGAATCAGCAAAGTGTCATCTCCCCTCTCACCTGCACATTTCAGGTGTGTTTGTACCACATTGCCAATCACCTCACTGTACATCCATCCCATCTGTGCATGCTGAGTTCAAGGGCCAGCTACAGCCTCAGCTGGATCTCTCCTGCAAATAAACCCTATTCTGCAACATCTCTGCAACATGCTGGAATGTTACATTGCCCATCAATTACTTCCAGTTTTCTAATAAGCAAAACTGTGGGAGATTGCAGATCCAGCCACTTCCTTCTAGAAACAATGGCTGATGTGCCTGGTGGAACACCAGGAGACACTTCAGGGCTCCTTCTCTCTGTTTTATTAACTTTTAAAATAAAATACTATTTTATAATCATGCAAACTAAAAGCACTTCACTACAGGGTGTACTTGTAATGAATGTTGGAGAAATGACCTATTTGGAAGTGAATCAAATTACAAACTCACATAACTCAATTTTCAGGATCTCTCCTACGCATACTAAGCAGAAATGAAAGAAAATGTGGACATATTCAAGCCAAAAAATAAACATGTGTAATACCAGGAAATGTGACTTTTTAGAGTAATAAATGTATGGCAAGCAAGAACAACATTTCAAGGAATCAAATTCAGTTCCCACTGTTTGGAATTTGCTGTATCTTAGAACAGAAATGTTAAAGAAATAGATGCTTTCAAGTCTGGTCTGTGCATAGCAATCACAAGCAAAACAGCATGTGATTTCCCAAGGAAGAACACTGATTTTAGAGTCATAGTGTACTAGACTTGAGATTGAATTATGCATTCTTTTCTTAATCATCTCAATTCCTTGAAGAAATCACTTATACAAAACTGAGTGGTTTCTGCACTGGACTTGACATATCAAAAAAAAAAAAAGACTGTAGATGCTTTTTTGAAGCAGGATCTTAAATGGCAAGAACATTATTTATATTAGTATATAATATTATATATATATGTATAACTACACTACAGTTTTCAGATGTACTTAAAAACATAGAAAATCTTGTGAAAACTGTTTTCCTAAATCACTAGGTTTTAAAGCATTCAGGCACCAAGAGATGCAAACCGGCAATTAATAAAATTTTTAAAAAACATTTCAAAATTATGGTTCAAGCTCATTTTGGCTTTTTGCTTCCCCATCCCTTGGAGCAGCCATTTCAGATCCTTGTTACTGCAGTGGATGGGAAACCTCTTTAATTTCCAGCTGAAGTTAGTGGGTACACTACAGTTTTTCATCTTGGGATGATTCCCTTGGAGCAGCTATTTCATATCCTTGCTACTGCAATGGATGGGAAACCTCTCCCATTTCCAGCTTAAGTTAATGGCTACACTACAGTTTTTCATCTTGGGATGATTGTGTTGTTTTAGTTTTCCTTGCCTCCCATTTCCCACTCCCCCAGCTTTCCTGGCCTCCCCAGGGCTCTGGAATCTGAGAATCATGAACTCTCCTCCGCTGAGCTCCCACTCCCAGCAGCTCCATGGCTCCATCCACACCAGGTGGATAGCCAAATGAGTAGCCCAACTCATTCCTCCTGTACAGCAGAGGAAAATTCTGGAGCCCCAGACTGGTGCTTGACTGAAATGTGCTGTAAGTGAAGGATTCCCTCCCATGCAGCTTGGCCAGCCCAGCCCCGAGAGACGAAGCGTGCGCGGCCGGGGTTACCTGAAGGGGTAGGCAAAGGCTATGTCAATGCTGAGGTCACTCTCAGACTTACCTGAAGGGGTAGGCAAAGGCTATGTCAATGCTGAGGTCACTCAGACTTACCTGAAGGGGTAGGCAAAGGCTGTGCCAATGCTGAGATCTCTGTGGGACTTACCTGAAGGGGTAGGCAAAGGCTGTGCCAATGCTGAGGTCACTCTCAGACTTACCTGAAGGGGTAGGCAAAGGCTGCGCCAATGCTGAGGTCACTCAGACTTACCTGAAGGGGTAGGCAAAGGCTATGTCAATGCTGAGGTCACTCTCGGACTTGTTTGCACAGTCCACACTGAGGCGCAGCTCTCCAGAGTACCCGCCGCATGTTGCAAATGCAAAGATTGCAAAAAGCTGTCAAAAACAAACAATACTTTTATTTAGTTTCGTTTCAGCGACCACCACGAGCAGATCCATGCAGTAGCTCTAGCTCAGCCCCAAACTGATCCCCCTTGAGTCAGGTTATCCATCACTCCTTGCATTTAAAGCATTGCCATACATTATTCCTTATCCTTCCCAGAAGCACAGAGCCATGACACATGAAGCTCTGTTGCCACACAGACAGAGCCATCACCATTTGTCCATGCCAGCCATCTCAGCCCTTCCCTCCTGTCTTGAGCCCTATTTGGGATTCACAACCCAAGCAGTTATTTCAATCACCCCACAGACACGTGAGATTGGATGAGAGGGATGGATATTGACTGAACATAATGAGTAATTCTTAACCCAAACAAAACAGTGGCAGAAGTATTTCAAAGGTGCAACCAGAAGCAGCAACAGCAGACCCAGACACTTCACACAGCCACCATTGTATTATGTGGCAAAACACAGACATGACCTGCCCCTCTCCCAGTTAATTTATGACTTAAACAAAACCCACATTGTTTGTTTTAATTACTTTTCCTAAATTACTACCATAATCTAAAGTGGACATAGAGGTGAAGTGAACTGACTGCAAAGCAGAAAGGAATTCCAGACTTTGGCTGGAGTCAGGCAAACTGGAAAGGAAAAAAGAGCTTGGGTGGTTCTGATGCAAACCTATAACACATGTTAATCTTCAGGAGAAAAAATAATGAAGGAGGGAGTATGCAGGGCAGAGACACATCAGCTTTTATATCAAGGGTTCAAAGAAAGGAATTGGAAGCAGGCATAAGTATCTTCAAACATCACTGATGTAGGCTTCCTTGGAAGACCCCAAGTAGAAGTGGGTACAGTTTATTTATGCAGCTGTAATTTAAATTAAAGGACAGGTTAGATTTTGTTGATTGCAGCACTATAGCCCTGAAGTATTCCATTAGTTTTAACAGAGTTACTGTGAGATCTACAGAAGGGCAGATCAGGGAAATGGCAAGCAAATGCCCAATCCCAGCCACAATTAAATAAGCTAAAATCAGGAACCCAGAAGAAACAGAGCATTCACATCTGGGAAAGAAACCATGTTTTTGGACACTGAAAAATAATGCAGCAAGCAGATGTAATGGCAAAATAACAGACTGAAAATATAATAAATAGAAAAACTAGGTCTTTTCTTGCTGCACAAGGCTTTGTAAAACATGCCATTAATCTTAGTTCTCCCAATTTGCAGCATAAACAAAGCCCCAAGTTTCACCAGCCTCCTTGGAATTCAGCTTTGCATGTTCCCCTTTTCCCCAGAGAGTGACACCTGAGCACTGGGGCAGTGAGACCCTCCCTGGGTGCAGAGTGATGTGCTGAGCGCAGGGAGTAACAGGAGAATGATGCAAGTTTCCACCCTGCCACTCACTTCCAATGTGATCAGAGCATATCATACATGGAGGATAGATTTGCAAAGGTATTTAGGTACCTAATGACAAGAAAAGCTAATAAAAACTTTGATTGAATCAATTCTTCTTGCTGAGCTCACTGCAAAAGAAGAAAGCTGAATTTCACTATGAATTGACTTGTTAAATATGCGCCACAAAATAAACGTTTTCACTGCAACTTAAATAGTGCTCCTTCATCCTAAATGAGACACTTCCTCTGTACACACAAGAAGTTTCTGCCCTTACATGTAGCACAGCACTGAAAATCAGCATTAATCACCTCAGGTCAATTTGTGAAAACAAATATATTAAGGAGAACAGGAGAGAATGCTGACCTGCTTTCTGGCCTAATTAACAGAGTCGCAAATGCAAATGGTTTGCAGGTACATAGGCGCAAAGATTAACAGTGATAAATAAAGAGGGAACTTGAAAGCCTGCAGTGTCAGACCTGCCATAAAGGAAGAGCCATCACCTCCCAGCCAACACTCTCAGCAAGGGGACAAGCAGAGGAAAGAGGTGCAACTGAACTGCACCTCCTTTAATCATGCATTAGAAATCACCATAATGGGTTTCATCATGTTTTTTCACCAAGGGCACAGAGCCATACCCAAAAACACAGTTTAGGCTATTCCTTCCTGGAAGTATCTCTCCAGAATTCCCAGTTTTTCCTGTCCCCTATTCAGAGCATCCAGCCTTTACTTTGGCCCCACAACCAGCTCTCAACCAGAAGCTTTTCAGCAAACCCTTCCATGCACAGCCAGCAGCTCCCAGCCTTACCCAGCCCACACTCTGCTCCCAGCACCAGGCAGCACCCACAGGGCAGGTGGGAAGGGAAAAAGGACCATGCTGCAGACCTTTATACCAAACTTCAGCTGTGCCTCAGCAGCTCAAGCCTGGTTCCCTGCTGTGGCTGGATCAGCTGATGGCTGGGATCACCCAGCTGCCAGCAATGCCCAGCCAGCCCCCACAGCTGCATGCTGAGGACACCAAACACCTTTAGGAAGCATATTTATAATTTACATCAAGGGAATGCAGAGTGAGGGCTGTAAATCAATGGTATTTCTCTGGGGTACCATAGTCAAGCAGCAGCATAACTCTTCTCCTCCTACCTCTGCATTTTCCCTTCTCCCCCACTCCAGTTGTGCTGCTTTATGCTGTCAGAGGACTGCCCAGAGCAATAAGCCAAGAATTACTAGCTGGCTTTTTGTGCACACGGTAATTCTGTGGCCATTTCAGGAATACTGTAAACACCACTGTATTTTATTAGAACAGGATTTGTGTAAAAGGCAGTTGTAAACCCCATAATGGGAGCTTTATGGGCCAGACTCAATAAAACCTCCATTTGCAAGATAATTTTATTGAATCGGGCTGCTCTGAAATTGAAAAGTTTATGGAGAAAGGGAAAGTGTTTCCCCATGTTCCTATTTACTCTTTGCCTATAAATCCACACTCAGCACCAGGCTATCTGCAAGTGTGCACACATCCAGCTTGTCCCCTTCACATGAGATAAATGTCCCCGTGCAGTTACCTCTGGTTATCCCATGGCTGCTGCCTGCCCAGGCTCAGGGCTGACAGCCAGTCCTGCAGAGGAATGGGAGGAATGTGCTGCCACTGAGACAACAAATCCTTGCTGCCCTGGCTGTGCCAGGCTGCTGCTGCCCACAGGAGTAGGAGCAGGGCAAACCCTCCTTTCTCCTATGCTCCCATCCCTCTGCAGCTGCAGGTATTGCCTGGCCATTGTTATACACTGGGGAGGATGGTGCTGGGACCCTTGCAGGGAAATGGAAAATTCCTGTCCCCAGCCTGGATCAGTGCTCCACATTCCATGTGGGATAACACACCAAGCATCCCCCAAATTCAGTGTGTGCTCTGGAAGCAGTTACCAACCCACCCAGTGAGGCACAGACCAAAGGAGGGACAGCAAGGAACATTATTTGTGCTTCTCAGCACAGACTGGAGCAATGCACATCTCACATGTCCAGGCTAGGCTGGCTGGAAGATCATCCTTCTTCCTCATGGTCTCAGACACAATGCTGCCAAGGCAATGAGTTTCTGTAAAGTGATTAACACCATTCCCAGATCCTGTTATGATGATATTCCCTCTTTGACCTCCAGCCTTGGCCTTTACTACAGGTGTATTTCTGCAAAGAAGTATAATCCCACAATATAAATTAACCATCAGAAATTATGTTTATTGTGGTACTGTGCAACAATAAACCAGCCTTCCCTGTCAAATCAGACAAGCATGTTTTAAAGACCAGTTGGTTCCTTAGCACTTTGAGAAAAAAACAGCAGCGTAATACCCAGCAGAGCACAACACTGCTTCTCACACCAGCACAGGGCAGGGAAAGGTCCATCATATGATTTTTGGGACCACCTCCCTTCTTCTGCTGCCAGGTTTCAATGCAATGGCAGTGAATCCTGTCATTCAGCATTCAGGTGCTGTCATTTATCCAGGCTCAAGGCTGGCTCCTTCCTTTCCCAACCCAGCAGCCAGGGACTTGTGTGATGCCTTGAGGGAGCCCAATTCCCAGCTGTGAATTAAACAGTTGGTGGTGCCTCAGCATGTGACCCTGGGCATCACTCATCCCACCATGGAAGGGAAAAACAGGATGATTTCATATCCCTTCTCCCTGTTTGGCTTTGTGACAATTCCCCTCAATGCCTGCTGAGCAACAGGCTCGCTGTGCACACCAGGGGAAGGCAGAACAGCTCCTGACAAGGCGAGTTGAAAGGCTTATGTGGAGCATGTTACAGCTGAAACATCCTGCTAGGAAGACAACAGTGTCATTTAAAATTGATGAAACTTCCATAAAAACCACTTGCTTTCTGTGGGAGCACATCTGCCCTGTGCAGCAGCCTGTGGCAATTTGCTGGCTGACAGGATGGAGCCGTGCTGGGGACGCACCCCAAAATTATCCTGCTGCAAAGGAGAGGACCTGCTCTGCCTGAGGGCTCCTGGGTGGGTCCTCCAGGAGGGCAAGATCTTAAAAACAAAATGTTAGTTTTGCCTGGAGCTGTGGTGGCCAAAAACGGGCTGTGAGGGATGCAGTTCACTATGTAGGTTGGTCTCCAATGCTTTCTCTTGGCACCAAGGAAGGAAAATGGGAATGAACCTGCTGGATGCTTTCCCAAAGAGGTCACCCCAGTCCCCTACTCCTACCCTAACACTGGAGAGCCAAGGGGAACTCCTGACACTCTGAAAGAGCAACGTGAAATATTCAAAACGCCTGCACTATTATTAGTCATTTTACACGTCCAGACTGTTTTAAAAGCAGACCTATTTTTCTGGCATCATTTCTGGATCTGAGACCTCCCTTTCTCCATACCACCATAACAGAGACACTGCAAAACCTCTGCCAAATGTTGCATTGACTGACACGTCCCACAGTGGCCAGGAGTGTGTGTGGAGAGAGGAGGGAGCTCAGTGCTCTGGAGACGTCCCCCCGCAGCCGGCACCGCTCACGCAGCAGAGCGTCTCGTTAAACTGAGATTATTTATTTATAGGGCACAACCAGTAATTGAACATTATTATTAAGGCTGTAAAGGGAAGGGTTGAAGGCACTAAAGGACTCTACTGGAAACATTTACTGCAGAACTGATGGCCCAAAATATGTCACCAGTGAAGGATTAGGAAGCACTCTCTCCTCTGGGTCTCTGCCTGCTTCTTTTTTAAAATCTGGCATTTTTCCTGCACGAATCTGAGCTGCAGACTTCCTGGAATCACTTCTCCTACATACAAGCCTTTGTGCACTGGAGATTATCAGATTATTGACTTTGGGATTCCTAATTATATCAGCTTGACTGGTTGATGAATTGGAGGTGGAGAGCATTGCAACCAACGCAGTTCTTGGGTGGGGGGTGACAACTAGTTGGAGTCACTTTCCTTCAGCAACTACACAGGGAGAAAGCTGAAATATATTCTGCTCCTGCTGAGAAACAAACCCTCAAGCCACAGTTCACTGATTGCTGGGATTTAGTGTGCCCACCTTATAAATAAGCAGCAGTATTGCTAAGAGGCTCCTGTGCCAGCCCAGGTCTGTGTGGAGTGAAAACCCCAGGGATGAGGGAGCAGCTCGAAGTTCAGGCATGAAGAGCCACATATGCCACAGTCCTACACCTGGAGGAGACCAATCTGCTCCACAACTTCCCCACAGGGCTGTGGGGTCTTCATGAGGCCATCTACAGCAGAAAACCTCTGTCTGGCATTTTAGAGCACTCACAAAAACGACCCCTTGATGCCATCAGCTGGATGGAAAGACCTGACCCCAGGGCAGGCAGGAACACCACAGCATCCCGTGTTTGAAGCACAACACTTCATTTAATGTTTAGCTTTTTTAATAAAAAAACCAAAACCCAACAACTTGATTTGATTCTTAATGGAAAGATTTATGGAAATGAAATTGGGGTATTTTTAGTGAGTAAAGATCATTTTATAATAACTTGGTTATACAATACTTTAATCCCAAGGAGACAATTTTCTCTCTTTTGCTTTGAAGAAAACCTTTATCTTTTCCATTCATCTTCCATTGATTATTCTAAAAATCCCATTTAGCTCCACCAAATAATGGTATGGTAGTCATTTCTCATTATATTTTAATAGAATAAAGCCCAACTGTATATGAGAGGATTAGATAGCCATTTGTTGGGGTAAAGAACACTGTTCCTCCAGATGGCCAGACAGAATCTGTGTAATGCCTTTCCTATTTATTAAGTTGGAAATGTAATGCAAGCTGTTTCACCCAGTATTTAATGGGTCAGCCACAAAGTTGAAAGCTAATGCTAAGGTTGGCAGCATGCATGGAAGAGTTAACAGGCAGAAAACAGAGGCACATACAGAGCATCTCTTCTTGGACTCAGGGAAAAGCCTTGGAGTACAGAGGTACTTACACAAGTAACCTACACAAGCACCTCTAACCATGAGCAAAGGTTTGAGGTAAGCATTTACGAGGTCCCAAGGGTTTTTAAAATTTATTGTATAAATTGCTTTCAGCACATGGACATTGACACATTGGTGATGTCTTCCATGGAACAAAGGACACAAACACGTGCTGCAAACAGTTTTAGGGGTACCTGGGGTAATTACTGGGTGAACATGGCTTCATTTGGGATGTATCACAGACATACCTGCAGCCCTTTCCCCTCTGGCTGTAGAACAGCCTGTAAGTTCTGGCTCTTCCTCTGCAGCCTCCACAGCTTCCCCTTCGTGCCCTTTTCATTTAAGGACACAGGAGCACAAGTTGGACAGACATGTTTGGATTGTACATATAATCCCTGAATGACTCATGCTGTGACATATGTCACTGCAGCAGAGACGTGCTCCTTCTTGGGCCTGAGAGCTTTTCTAGTCCTGGACTTCCAGCAAAAATAAAAAATAAACAACCGTGGCAGTCTCTACCAGGATCCACATTGTGACAGTGCCCAGAGCATCACAAGTGCCCAGAGTCCTGGAGAGCAGCCACTCCCACTCTGTGTCCCCTTCCACATGTGACCACCACAGGCAAAACCATGGAAAGCCATGGTAGAGGTACAAGAGAGCTTTTCTAATAGGTCAAGTCAATTCTCATTTTACTAACAGGCAATGTGCAACAACCCACCAAACACTCAGGTTAATGCATAAATAGAACTCTGTTTCTGCTCCCTCCAGAAAACAACAGGTTTTGTGCAGACTTTACAGCCTGATTGTATGTGATTTATTGTGTAACAAGTGTAAACATTATAAAATAAAAAAGGTTGGATGGCTGCTCGTTTCCTCTTTTGCTTGGTGGGTTCAAAAGCATCTGGGCTTAAAATGGCCCATAATGTAATATAAATGCATACAGAGCAGGATCCAAGTTATTACTGAGTGGGATTTACTCCCTCTAATAACCACAGGGATTTACATTACGGCTGAGTGACATGCACACATGGGAAGCACTCTGTGAAGGGAAAGTGCTACTGAATTTGATGTCTTTAAAGCCTGGCTGGCCACCACAGGCACAGGGACTCAACCACAGCCAAGGCTGCGCCACACTGCAGCACAATGGCAGGGACCACACACCCAGCTCTCAAAGGCAGCGCTGTACTCAGTGCGCACAGCACCTGCCCTGGGCTGGGGCTGGGACAGGGCACCTCTCCCAGCCAGGGAGCCCAGCCCCATTCCCAGCTTATCCCCACCAGGCACCACTGCTCCCTGGCAGCATTCCCTGATGGCTCCTGGAACTGCTCCCTCGCCTAATTTGTGCCTTTGTACTTCCCATTAGCTTCAGCTCCTTTCCCAGCACTACTGCTGGGCCTGGGCTCCTGAGGAGAATTTCCCTGCTCTGGTGACAGATGCACACAGCAGAACTGAGAGGCTGGAGCACTCCTCTGACCAGAAAATGCTCTGGCAGCTGGGTCCCTGCAGCGTGGCACAGGCAGGGGGCTGCAACCAAACCCTCCCTGGGTCAGCCCTGACGGAAAATGATCATTACAGGAAGAGCTCTTGTCCTTCACTCACGCTGTATTATTTATGACCTAATGATTGCCCATTGACTAGCAGGGATTATACATTCCTGAAGATGTTTCTGGGTGAATGAAAGGGCATTAACCTCATTATTATCACGTCCATGCTCATCAGGGGCCATTAGTAGCTTCCCCTCAGCTCCCTGGGCTCCAGTGCAACTCTCTGGTGTCATCTGCTGCCTGTCACCTGCTGTCCTACATGCCTGCCCTGGCTCTGTCTCCAAACATGGGGCCCATTGCCTCATCTCAAACCAGTTTTGGATGGAAAAATCCACTGGAGCTGGCTTTGACCTCGACACCCACCTCTGTGCAAAAGGCTGGAATCAGAATTTGCTCCTGGCTAAATATCAGCCCACATGGTAAAAATAATTTATTTTTTAATAATTAAGATGATGGGCTATAAATGAACGTTTGCTTTGCTGAGCTCTGGGAATTCGCAGGGAACATTTTGAGCAAGAAAAATTTTTAAAATGAAAACCTCCCTCTCCTCTTCTTTTCTGCCACTCCTCTTATACTCTGTCCCCAGAGATGGTATTGCTCTCCTTCCCACACTTAAATCATAAAAAGCAACACCTAAACACAACATATTTGGGAAATGCTAACAACACTGTCCTTATCTCACTAGCTCTGAAACACTTCATCTGGACAGGTTAAGTTGTCCTGTTCCCCTGCATCTCCTGTTCCTGTGCTGCTTCACACCTCTTGCCTGTCTCCTTTTTATTCACACTCTTTAATTCGTGTTCCATTAAATCTGTACCTATTCTTGCTTCCAAACACAAAGAGAAAAAACTTTTCAAAAATCAGGTTCTTGCCTGAATGTTCTCCATTTCCTTCATGGTTCAAAATATTTAATTCTGAGACAACCAGTCATCCTTCCCTTTCTCTCAGCTGCCAGCAGCTGCTGCAAATCTTCTGTGCCACTTCCCAATGTACTTCAAATCCTCCCAGACCCCAGAAAAGAAACAGACACTTGTAGAAAACCAATAATGCATCAATATGTTTTTGGCTGTTGCAATCTTTACATCTGCACTGCTGGAGATGAACATCCAGCTTTTTTTTTAATCTATAGACTCTGGCCTGTGGAATAAAGCCAGGACCACTAAAATAAGGAAGCAGAGAAAACACAAGCAGAATGGAAAAAGCAATTGAACATGCTATAAACTTAAAATCAGGTGAAAGCTAATTATGGCCATGCTCACTGAAAAGATAAGGACACAGGGAGGGAGATAGACTTATTAATTATTTGTGTTATGGTAGCACTTAGAAGCCCCAATCCTTTATCTGGGACTAGCTGTACTATACACTGCAAACACTTAGATGTATCTTTGGGTAATGGTACAGAGTTTTAAGGAAAATGTGCAAATGCTCTCTGCCTTCACCTTCAGCAGCTTCTGGTTTGTAAATGCCTTTAAAGGAACCTGAGTACACCATCAGACTCATTCTGAGCAGCTCACAGGATGGTTTCATTGGTCAAATAACAAATAATTCAGCATGAAGGCAGCCTGCACTCCAGGCTGAGCTGGGAAACCCCCCAAAGTGAGCATGAGCTGCATCCACTGCCATCCACATCCCCTGGCATGGGGGACAGGGCGCTCGCTGCTGCCAACAGAGACGTTTCATCCTCATTGACTCGGTGCAACTTTGATTGCTTTTCTAATTAAGATACATTTTATGGTAATCCACCAAGCCCCTTAGACTAAATCACTCACTTAATCTGTTGTTAGTGCCCATATGTTTACAGCTTTCCAGCCTGCTGCAGCATATTTGCTTTGCCACGGCACCGGGGAGCTTGGGTGACAGATGAGGCACAGCAGAGCCCTTCAGGTGGCACAGGGCTCTGCCACCCACCCAGCCTGTGCAGGGACAGAGGGACAGACAGCCCTGACACACACAGAGCAGCCTGGAAAAGAGAGGAGAGGGAAGGCACAGCACTGCAGATACCCCATGCTGATCACCTGTCTCTGCCTCTACAGATGAGCTTAGCACATCTTTCTCATTTCCTTTTCTTTCCTCGCCTTTTTTCTTTTTTCCTCCAAAATAAGAGATGGCACACAACAGGGGAGGACTGCTGAAGAGTTTCACAGTACTGTCACGTCTCTGGCCTCAGAGCTCAGTTACCAGAGTTTCACTGCAGATACAAGGGCTCTTTGCAACCTTTTGGTCACATCTGCAAACTGAGGACAGGCAGAGCCAGACCCTCTGCACTGGACACTGAAGGAAATAAAGGCTGAGCGAGCTCCATGGTTCTACAGGGAGTGTGTCCCCAGCCCCAGCATCACCTGCAGCCCAGACACACCCATGGGCCCTTCCAGCATCCTCAGGGCTGGCACAGAGAGGAGCTCCTGTCCCCTGGGCTCCCCAGACACCCTGCCCCTGTGCACAGACACGGCTGCATCGCTGGCAGGCAGCAGCTCCATCTCTCATCTCACAGCAGCTCCTGCTCTGCCTCTGCATGAGGAGGCAGGGATGCACTGAGCAGAAGTATGGCCCTTCCCTGTTCCCAATCCATGGCACAGCTCCCAGATTCCTGCATCCCACAGTGGTACCTCAAGCCCAGGAGGACACAGAGACCCCAGCTCTGCTCAGACCAGCTGGGCTGAGTCTCCAGCCCACCGTGCAAAAACAAGCCAAATTCACAACGCTTGCAACTACTTGTGCTCAGCTTGCTGAGGGAAAAGAGAGCCCACAAGCAAAATCAGGAAAAACTAAAGTCCAGGTTAGTTGGTTGTCATCAACCATCCTATGTTCGTGGAAAAATTCCCTGGAAAAAACCAGTCATATAGTTCTGCAGGAACTCTTAATCAAGAGTAACATGAAGAATAAAGTACCACCTGCAATCACCAGCACTGACAGGCAGCTGCCACCCAATGTCAATACAAATACCTTTCCCCCTGCAGAGTTTCTATTGATCTGAACAGGATCAACAGAGGTGAGGAAAGTACTCATTACATCCAAGGACCTGGCTAAAAAAGGAGTATCAGACATTCAGAAGGAGTCAGATATTTAAGAAACCAATTTTTTAAAGGGTTTGTGGAATTTCTCCAGAATTGTTTGAGCTGCTAGAGGAGCAGCCAGAAAGACAGGTCTCAAAGGAAATGAAACTCTTGGGATCCAAACACCCCTAAATTAAGGTTTCAAACCCTGACACACCTCCTAGCAGGAGACAATGATGTCTCCATCCCACTGGCACAAATCTCAAATTTTCAGTGCCAAGGCTTGCAAAGCACCATGCTGTGAACCTGTCCCTGCAGTTGCACCAAGCCTAGTCTGCACATCAGCCTGAAGGCATCTTGCAGAGTGGGTATCACACTCCTGGGGAGGGGATGGAGGCTGCTCCAAGGTCTGAGAGCTGAGGGTGGTTGGTGGTACTGGGCTGGGGAGCAGCTGCCCCCAGACCTGCTAACACCAAGCAGGTGGAGATGAAAGATCACCGCACATTGCAGCATGAGGACGGGCAAAAGGACAGAGAGAAAACCCCATGGACACAGAGGATTTCTGCATGTATGACATGATGAGCAGGGCAAGCTCTCCTGTCCCCCTGAGTTTGTGTCAGCCATACCCCGTAGAGATGTGGGGCTGATGGGATCATTTCTGCTCAGCCAAAAGCTCCTCTGCCAAGAGAAAGCCTTGCAGCAAAATACTTAACCACATTTTCACTTTGTGCCTTAAGTCCCCTGGCTGCTGGCAGCCTGCCCTCAGGGACAGGGATGAGACTTGCCCCTGCCTGCAGCCCAACCAGCCATTTCAAGCCACTTTTCCTGCTTCAAAGCTATTAGGATGAGATCAACTCCTTCCTTAATAAACCACAACCTGGCTTCAGGACAGTCTGGCACCCCTGCTATGATGAGTTATATGGCACAGAAAAACCAGGCCTTTAGGTTTGCAGGCTAGGAGCAGGAGCTGTGCTTTCAGCCCCCTCCCCTTCTGGGTCACCCAAACATGTTCCCTGCTCACCTCAAGGGCTGCACCGAGCCAGATACCAGGGCTGAGCAAAGTTAGAAATGCCCAGTGCTGTCCTCAGCCAGGCAGGATCATGCTTAGAAAGTGTGTGAGGTGTGCATTGCTCAGACACCCATGCCCTCCACACCTGAGGAGCTAAAGGACTGACAAAAAGACAATTATTGTTGTGTACCTTGTTCTCTGACATGGTGGCACGCGGCACATTTCCTGTGCCACGTTTTCTGTGCCAAGCACACACATTCAAGCCATGCAGCTGCTCTGAATATGTGTATGGTCCTTATGAAACAGCAATCACAAAAACACCAGAAAGCCACTGAACTGAGTGCCCATTAACTCCATTTTCAGGAACAAAGCACATGGGCTTGCCTGTGGAGTGCCCTGGCTGCCTGTGGGATGCTGGGCACCAGCATCAGCTCAGCCAGGGCACAGACCCAGCAGAGCCCAGCAGCCACTGCTGGGGGGCACAACACCAAATATTCCCATCAGCTGCTCTTCAAGCAGGTGAGAAGGCACATGAACTATTACAATAAAAAAAAAAAAAAAAAGAAAAAAGGAGAGGGTGATGGATAATTAAAGCTGTCCAAAAGCGGCTTTAAATGACTAAGCAGTTATTGCTAATCTGAAATTTCTCTCTGATTTTAGAAGAGTTTAGCTTGGGCTTACACAACATCCTTATCTTCTCCTGTGGGTTTAATAAACTCAGTTACAGCCTTCTAACATCTTATTAAAGTACACTTCATATATCTATTAGCATACCCTGGTGTCATGAGAGTAGCAGACTATTCTAGGTTTAATCTGTTGATTTTCTGAGCAGATACATACTCAAACATGCTCTCATAGCAGCTCCAACTTGTGCTACAGCTGGAGTTCTTAAAGACTTCTGGAGCACCAAAGCTATTGATTCCCATGGATACAGCTCAAGTATCAGAGAACTGAAGTGTCAATAAATTAATCAGTATAATGCTGCAAACTCAAGTATTAGGTAGTCTGAAAGTATTAAAGCTATACATCTTGTTTTCCTCAGCCTATTACAGCCCCTGATTTGTGCTGCCTGGGAAGCTCACCAGGAGCTGTGATGGGAAGAAAGAAATAGCTGCACCTTGCTGTTATTCACAGGTAACAAAGAGGTCTCCAAGTTAACCAAGAGGGCTGAGGAATGAGGCTGCTGAACTGTAAAAGCCAAGGCAGGGAGCAGAAAGTCAGAGCAACAGTCTATTGACCTGTACTAATGATGTTACACTGTGAAAAGCAAGCTATTTTCTTAATTAAAGGTTTTCTTTATTTCATTAACATATTTTGATGAGGAACATGTTGCTGCCAAGCTGTCATGCTTTAGATTGATCTAAGGTAATAGGCAGGCAGATTTCATACTTCAGCTTGATCAATATTAAATAGCTCTTACTGATTTTTTTTTTCTATCAAATATTGCAGCATTATTTTGGAGGCACCTTTGATTTAAAATGCCAGAAAGAACACAATAAATAAGAATTCCTTTTCCCTTTAATCATCATTGCTCATGTTTCTGCAGTAAAATGAAGTGCAAAACAAGTTTTCAAAGCAGGCATCCCTCTCTGCAAAGCCAAATACAAACTGAAAATATTTCAACATACCTAAAAATCACAGAACAGTTTGGCTCAGCATGAGACCAGAAAGAAGCCAAGCCTAAACACAATTTTGTGGGTTTCACAATTCCTGAAACACCCCACTTCTCCCCCAGCCAGTACAGTTACACAAATAAATAGAGATGCATATAACTTACCGGAGCAAATATCACCATACACATTTACAAAAGGATTTATAATCCAACTTGCGTCTCCTGAAATAAAGCAAGGTTTGTCTCATACTAAAAATAAAGGCTCCCAAAAGCTTCTCACAGGAGAGAGAGAGAGAGGGAGAGAGAGGGAGGGAGGGAGGGAGCAAGCGAGCATCAGCTCCTTGCTTCGCTTTTTATGAAGCAAATAAGGAGAGCAAGAAAATCAATGCTGAGAGAAAGTGAGATGATATACCAATCAGGCAGCAGCCTCAGACTTGTTTGCAGAGGGATGGCAAAATGCTCATATTATTAGACACTGACTACACACAGCCTGGGTGGAGAAACCATTTCCCCTCAGTGAGGGGCTGATTGCTTTGTGCTGGTGCAGGTACCACCGTGGTGGGCTGGGAGATGCAGCCCCTTCCCACCCACAGCTGGTGCAGCATTGCCTTGGCACTCCCGTGTGCTCCACAGAAAAGAACCAGCCCACAGTTTTGGGCTAAAGTTGAAAAAAGCCTGGAGAGCCTCCAAACTGTCATTGGAGCAGTGCTTCTTCATTGTGGGGTTTGGGGCTGTTTGGACTCTGTTACATTTTGAGATGCCTTTCACTGCACCTCAGACAGCTGCCCTGCAGCTGCAGCAAGGAGCCCATGCAGAAAGGGGAAAAGACTCCTCAAGTCCCCCAGACCTTCATGTAGGCTGAGCTCACCCTGTGCTTGCACAGGACCAGACCTCCAAAGCATCCTCCTGGAATCTAAGCTTTTGTCCCCTTTTGTGTATCAGAGAAAACCAGTGTGAAACACATGGGCTGCCCTGCACCAAGAGGGAAAATTTCTGTGCTCTTAACCCACCCAAACAAAACCTTTGCCATGCCACATGTGTGTTGGGAGGAGGAGGAGGAGGATGCATCAGGGCATGAGCTCAGGCACCTCTATGTGAGCTGGATGCATCAGTGGCAGCCAAACACCCCTTCTTTGGGAAGGTGCCACATTTGCTCCCCCCAGCAGCTACACAGACACAAACCCCTCACCTTGGCACAGCAAACTTCCTCACAAGAGGGCTTCAGGCCAGTCCCAAATCTCCCTGCTCTGTGTTCAGGACATCAGTACATCAAGAGCAGGAAGGGATCCATGGATCCCTTTTGGAAAGGTGTCAGCTCTGCATTTATCTCTGCCCCAACACCACTCAGGGTAACCAAAACTAAACCATTCTGTGCTGTTTACTGATCAGTGCTGAGCTGAGCACTGTTTTACCCTCTTGTCTACCCACAGCATCAAACATTTGCAAATACAAGTGGCATAAGGCAGATTTCCCTTTTATTAGGAGACAGAAGTTTCATGCTGGTATACAGATACACCTGTGGGGTGACAGCAGTTCTCTGCACTGCAAAAATTGGAGCACAATTGCTTTTCCCCAGGGGCTTGTGATTCACAGCAAATGCTGGGATTCACAGGGAAAATCCTGGGAAGACAAAAGCAAGGAGGCTGAATTCATCTGATAATAGAGTTTATCTGTGGGGGGCTGGCACTTCTAGCACAATCCAGGTGCAGAGGAGGCTCTGACAACCCTTTATGAGCCTTTCCCACAAGCAGGAGCTGCACAGCCAGGCTGACAGATGTCACTGCTGTGGATGTGGCCCTGTGTTTCCAGCAGACACAGCCTGGTGCTGGTGGATGCTGTAATGAGGAGATGCTGTGATGCTCAGAGAGTTCCTCAGGCTGGAGCACTGCTCTGCTGCGTGGTGCATTTTAACACACACAAAAACATTCACCAGCTACCTGCACACTGCCTGAGCCCCAGCCATGAAGATTAAACACCACAGTGACTCTGGTCTGCAGAGCTGGGCAGCATTTGCCTCCCCCTGCACTGGGAGCAGCCCTTTGAAGCCTCTCCAATGCAGGCAGAGCTGCACGCTGCAGTCACATTCACACTCCACGTGGTCAAAGGTGACCAAGGAAAGGACCACACCAAACCCACCACCCACTGCATCAGCACAGAGTGATGCTGGCTCTCCCACAGCCCTGGGAGCTCCTATCCAGCCTGTGGGTGCACATGGGTGGAGGATGGCAGGAGGATACCCAGCTTGCCTCAGCTCCCCAGCTGCTGCTGCTCACTGCTCCTGGCCTTCTTCACTGCATTCAGCTCTCCAGCTGGCACCCAAATGTGCTCTATCTCGTGGTGAGCAGCCTCTTGCTGCAAGGTGTGAGAGTAAGTGAAATGCAAACACCTCTCGTTTCCTTTTCCAGTGAGAAAATTTATTTTTCCTTCCCACAGTTAACAACTGCTTACTCAAATTCACTAAAGTCTTCTGAAAACTTTGAAAGATACACATCAAGAGAGTTTTGCTGAGCTGAGAGCTGCCATGTCTCAGCCCTCTAAAATATGTGTGCACCTGGGCACCTGTGTGGGATGTAGGGATGAGCTTTAGCACAGTGGGTTACAGCAGAGGAGGACCTGTTCTGGCACACACCTCTTCCAAATAACACAGTAAAACAGACTTCACAGGATACAGAAACCAAGGGCTGCTTTTTCCCCCTAACTGGTAACTCACCATGAATGCTGTGGATCAGTTCTAACACTGCTGAAAAAATGAACGTGCTGGGGTTTGCTGACAAGGCAAAACACTTGTCAGGCTGCAGCAGACCCTGCAGCACTGCAGCCTGCTCCTTTCTCCAGCTTTATCAGATTCCTTTTCAAAAATTCATCTGAAACACTGGATGGGGCGCTCAGCATCACCAAGCACAAGAAGAGCTGCTGCCAACACCAGCACTGCTATGCCATGTCTCTGTGCTGTATTTTTACTTCTTTTATTTTTTTACTTCTGAGTTAGGAATTTCAAAGCAAACTAAAAAACCCCTGGGATTTAAGCCCAAACTACTTTAGGTACTCCTGAAAAGCAGTGTGCATCTAACAGATTTGCACCATCTTTGTGCAAGGTTCATGGCCAGTGCTGCTGGAAGGGATGCAGTGACACCAGCAGCAGGACAGGCAGCAGCCTGGGGAGAGACTTGTCCCTGGATACAGCAGGACTCAGGGGAGGCATCTGCATGAGGACAGCGCAGAATTACAGAGGCTGGAAAAGACCCCTGAGATCACTGAGCCCAATTAATGCAGCACTGCCAAGTCCACCACGAAACCACATCCCTAAGCAGCACACACACATTGTTTGAACACTTCCAGGGACAGAGGCTCCACCATCTCTCTGGGCAGCCTATTCCAATGTCTCACCACCCTTTCAGAGAAGAAACTTTTCCTAATATCTGTCTCTTCCCACCATACCCCAACCCACCACGGAGTATCCAACACCCACACAGCTCTAAGGCACTAACTGCCCTTAGAGCCTCTCATTGCTCCATGGCTTTATTCTTAACATTCTTGGTCACATTACCCTAGAACCCCTGTTCATGCCTGTTCCTGTAGAGGTGTGTGTGAGACACCTCTAAAATCCCACTCTCACTGTGGAGATGGAGTTTCATCAGTCTAGTCACGGAGCACCTGAGCTGGAGCTTTTCCACATCAGGGTCCTCACCCTGCCCAAGGCTGGATTGCACCCTCTGCCCAGGTAAAGCCAGGAACAGGCAGCACCACCAAAGGCCCTTTGGACCATGCTACTGCTTTGGTGGCCACTCCACATTTGTAAAAGTGAATCAACAATATTAAAGTGTCCATCCCACCTGTGCTGCAGATAAAGCATCCATCACGGCAGCAGTGGTGGTGTCCAAGAAGGCTGGAGCCTGACAGAGAGGCTGGAGCCCCAGCTGGGAGAGGACAGTCAGCCCACCTGGAGCTGCTGCTGTGAGCCACCCACCAGCACAGGGAATATTAAGATAGGCTGCCCGTTTGCCAGCAGAGATTTTCACATTTCCCTCTCAATCTTTATTTAAATTTGGGAAGACAGAAAATTAACAAAGTCTGAGATCTATAACAGGAAACCATTTGTTTTTCTTGTGGAAATGGAACATTTCCTAATGAACTTCCCCTCCCCCTGTGCCACTCAGATCCGGATGCAAATATTGCTGCAAGTTTATCAATCTGGGCTTGTTTCACGCAGTTTGCAATGCTAATGAGTAAACCAATTTTGACATATTATGTAAGCCAGTTTCTGAAACAGAGATTCTTGGCAGGCCAAATGTAAACACAGACACCCTCTTGCATCCAATTTAAATGAGCATGTTGCTGAAAGCACTAAGGGCTTGATTCTGTTGACTTATTCCTGATTTACTCCAGTGGAAAAAAAAAAAAGGTGGGGGGGAGAAGAGAAAGAAAACTAACAAAAATACCCCTTCAATTCAATTCCTAGTGCAGCAGCAATTTGCAAAATGGATCTAATTTTGTAGCAAGGAAATGTGCTGGAACAAGCTAATCCAGGGTGGTGACTCGGGCACTGTGTGAGCATCAGCGCAGCACACGCCTGGGAGCACACATGCCATTCCAGATGGAACTGAGGGGGGAGATGACAGCTCTGCTCTCCCTCATCCCCCCAAACCAAAATTAGGTCCAGGTAGTGGCCCATGGGTTGGACCAGCCCCAGAAGGTGACTCCTTCCAGCCTCTTGCTCTTCCAGCAGAGCTTTGCAGAAGGATGATGCCTATGGGGGGAGCAGACACAGTCCAAGCGCAGCACCAGCTGCTTTGAGCTGCTCCCGTCCTTCACACAAAGGCCAGCAGGAACCCAGAACATGCTGGAATATTTGTTTTAGCAGACACTAAAAGTCTAAACTTCACCACATGTCCACATGTCCAGGTGTCAAGACCCCACACACTACTCACTACCTTGTACACGTGGCTCAACCTGGCAACAGGCCACAACACAGAAAGTCAGGCACTGATTAATGGATTATATCCACCTTTTAAAGAATAGCACCAGAAAAACATGCTGGAAGCAACACTTTGGATGGCAGACTGCAACAACCAGCAGAACAACTCCCAGTGACTTAGGGATGAGCTGAAAGTCACAGGCTCAGAGGTAGGGGTGGAAAACAAAAACAAGAGAGGGGATACATTTTTAAAAGCTCCTTAAAAAAAGCCTCTAATGGAGAGAAGAACATGATTTTATTAAAGTGAGGAAGGGCTGAAATCAAATCTTTAATTTGCACTTTTCCCAGCACCATCTGGAGCCCTTGCATCTGCCAAAAGCACGACGCATTTCTTCAACCAGGAGAACCAAACGGGGTAAAGGCAAACCTGGAGGTGGCCTCTGCCCTGCTACCAGCTCTGGGCACCTGCACAGTGCCTTAAAACTGAAACACATGTGTGAATTTGAACTGTGATGCTCCTGCCATCACAGACAGAGTAAAAGCAATAAAATCAGAGACACGCTGTGCTGTGAGGTCGAGTGTGCTGCCACAGAATGTATTTATTGAGAGTCAGAGATCCCACCAGGCTCCAGAGCTGCAAAACATCACCTCACATTAAATTCCCTGCACAACATCACAGCCAGGATACCATTTATCATATATCTTTTACATGACAAGGTAAAGGACAGCAAAAGGAAGAATACTTTTAATCTCCAAGCAAATATCCCATCCTGAGCTTTCAGTGGTGAAAGCAAACCTGAGAGTTCCTCCCTTTGTGCTGTGCTGCACTTTCAAGCTGTGATCATAAGCAGCCAAATGCCACACATTTGTTGGCTCATTAAGTTTCACCCTGAAAGTTTAACAACTGTGTATTTCTAAAGTAATTCACGTTTTTATGCCATAAGAGAAAACTTACTGCTGTCTAGACACAGAGGGAAAAAAAAAAAAAAAGGACAGTGCTTGAAAGGAGGGCAGCAGACAAGGAAGCACCACTTGGGATGTGAACAACAGGGACATGAGATGCCCGTACAGCCCCAGCACTGCAGGGCACAAATCCCAGCACTGCAGGGCTGTGGAAGAGCAGCAAAACTGGGAAGAGAAGATGCCCTGCAGATCTGAGGGACCTCACAGATTTTTGTGCAAGTCCAGCTCTTTGCCAGCCAACAAACACCCCCACTACCCACTCTGCATCCCAGCACAGAGCCCAAGGTGGGAGTGAAGCCCGGAATCACATCACAGCATGGGCTCCCATCCCAGCAGGGAGATGAAGGCAGCAAGCAGCCAGTGCAGACTGATGTGCCATAGCATCCCCCTCCATCCCTCCTGCTTATCTACACCTGGCACATTACAGCAACAGACAGGTAAATGGGGATTTAATTCCTAACATCTCATTTTTTACTGCAATTTTAAATGATTTGGAATAACTCCTGTGGTTAGAAGCCCAACTGTTATTCAGAGTTAGTCAATTTGGAAAGCTCTCACTGTCCACTCAAGCATCCCCTGGATTCCTCATGCTCAGAAGAGTGTTACTGCCATTCCCTCATTCCTAGTGCTTTCTGCATTTTTAAAGCATTTTTCCATTTCTGCATGTCTTAAATACCAGATACCAAAACCATATAAAGAACAATCAGAAGGCCAAATGGATACCAACTGGATGATGAAAACAGCACGAAATAAAAGAGAATCAGATTATTTTCTGTTGTAATTTTTATAGCTATTTAACAGGAAGAATGGAAAAATCTAATTACTGTCAACTGTAAGTTTTTAGCTACCCAGCCAGCAGCGCGCTGTTATTAAACTACTGTATAATTGCCTCTTTTACTCTGCTTCCCACAGAAGTTGTGTTATTTCACTCATAGTTAAACTCATAATATTGGCTTCATAACTAATCCTGTCAATCGAAATCCCCGGGGGCTTGTGCAAGGATAAAAATAGCAAGGAGTTGTTTCTTCCCTCAGCTTTTTTCAAAGGCCATTTCTGCAGGCACTGGGGCTGCAGCTGCCAAGGTGCCACCACTGGCCTGGGAATGCTGCTCCTACAACCCAGAGGAGCACAGAGGGGAGGGACAGGTCCTTCCTGCAGGAGATGCAGTCCCTTGTGCTGTGTCCACCCCAGGAAAGGCCAACCCTGCCCATCTCTCCCTCCTGACCCAGGCAGTTCAGTTGAGGTATTTGATGCTGCATAGTTGAACCTGACCTCCAAGCCCAGCTGTGACTGCCCACCCTGGGGCTTCCTCCCAGCCCTGAGGTTGAGGTTCATTCACAAAGCCTAAAAACACAGGTTTGCTCCTTCCCCAAACACTGGGACAGAGTCTCACATAAAAAACCCCACCAAGAGGCTCAGCTACCTGTTCAAGCATCTAAGATACACACTAAAATGTCTGTTGGCTCCAGAATTTTAAATGTCTTTTCCAGGCTAAATGATTCTGTGCTTCTCTAAGATCAGTACAATTTGTCAATGCACGTATAGGAAACTGTAAAAACCACCAGATTTTCAGCCACCCAAATAGTTAAGCTCTGTCTGAAGCCTTACTTGTTTCCTGTACATCCTGGATTGATGTCCCTTGCTAGTTCATGGCATTGTTGTCCTTTCCTGGAGATGGCACTGGGTTTGCTGTAGAAGACACATCAGGGTCCCCTGCTCTCTCCTCCAGCATGTCCTTCCTTCCCTGTGGGATACTCCTCTTGCCCAGGACACAGAGGGCCCAAACTCACTGTCCAGCTCAGGTTTGGGATGAGGTGGTAGGGCTGAAGGGGTGAGGGAAGACAGATTTGACCTCACACTCATCCCTACAATCTGTCTCTCTGGAGACAACAACCCTGTGCTGGGGTTGCTCCCTTGTGGGCACGCACAGAAACTGCTGAGAGCTGGCAAGGAAAAGCTGGGAAACAGCACATTTCCCAAAGTGGTGTCCCAGAGGAAGGTGCCCATGCCAGGAGGACCCAGTGCCAGGGCTCTGCGTGCCCCTGGACCAGCTCCAGAGCCATCTCTCTTGCCTGGAGGAACCTCTCCTGTGCTGGGCTGACACACACAGACAAGAGCACATCAGCACGCTCACTGCACCACCAGGTCCATGTGGGAATCAAGGGAGACTGGTTCATCTGAGGGGTTTTTCCTCCTGGGAGCACCACCAGCCCACCTGCTACAGCCAGAGACGGGGGTACAGCATCCCAACCTTCACCCAGCCTGCTCCTGGAGCCATCCAACTACAGCAGTGTCCATCAACACAGGTGTGAGAGAAACAGAATACCAGTTTAAAAATGTGTAAAAACTAAAATTTCTCACCCTTTCTCCCACCCTACAGCAAGGATGGACCAGCCCCAGCACAATGTTCTGCAGCCACACAGGAAACTACTGCCTCCCATGCAAGGCTGAGACACCCTGACCAGAACTCCAGAGGGGCCCCAGGGTGAAAATTCCCTTGTGTGCCCTGTCAGAGCCCTCAGGGAAGCCAGCCCTTCCCTGAGCTGCATTACTCTGTTCTCCCCCATCACTAAACTTGCTTTGCTTTAAGATAAGATGGAAAAATCATTTTTGCCATTGCTTGGGCAGCCAAGCAGCACCACAGTGCTCCTAGGCAAACCAGGAGAGCTCCCACCACGTCCAGCCTGGAGAGCCCTGGTGCTCCCAAGGGCTGGGGACTGCCTTGGCTGGCAGAGCTGTCTGACAGAGAGTAGAGATTTAAAATAAACATGGCCTAACACAGTGTTGGATTTCTCACCCATGGTGTTTGTGCAAATGAACCCTCAGGCTGACAGATCTCCCTACTCAGAAAGCTGCAAAGACACAGAGAAGCTGTGTTATGGCCAAAGTCACCCTGGTGGTGGCACTGCCAATGAGGTGCCACCTCCCTGGCAGCCAGCAGAGCCCACAGCCTCAGCTGTGCCAGGCATGGCAAGGACACAGGAGGGAAGCACCAACACACCAGGGCTGAAGCAAACCCACCAGGGTGACTGAGAACTGTCCCTGTGTCCAAGTACAGGAGGAGAATCAAGAATAAACAAGGAAAACAGAGGCTGCCAGGCACAGGAGCAGCAAAATCTCCTATTGTTCCTACAAGTGTTGGTGATGGCACAGCACACAGAGGAGCTCATAGTGACAAAACAGATCTGCTGGCATGAGCCAGCCTGCCTCAGTGGAGGTGACAATGTGTATGTGCCCTCTTTGGCTGCTCAGCCAGGTCCTCAAGGACAACATGGCAAAGCAACCACTCTTATAAACACTTTAATATCAAGATCAACTTTCTTGGGGTCTGATTCTTCAAAGATTCAAAACCTGCCAGAGCTCCCAATCTTCCTTCATCTTTTCTTGATTATACTGCTTGTGGTGTGTCCATTTAAAATTGTCAACTCTTCATCCTCATAGAAGAGGAATGAGAGTCCCAGGCTGTCCTGTGATCCTCATGAAGTGACACTGTGTTTTGAGGAATTCCCATCCAACAGCAGTAGATCCTTCAGGATGAACCTGGAAGAGAAGAACACAGGCTGTGTAATCAGTGGGTAAATCAAGGCCAGCCCAACTTTCCCATTTGCACAGTGACCCAAGCATGCATGAAAACGTGTGCAGGGTCTCTGTATTCCCCAAATTAAAGTACTATGGATGAAAATGTATTTCAATTGATTAATTGGTCAGGGAAATATGAAAAGGAAGAACATTACTGCTTCCATAAGTTCTAATTATCAGTGGATTTTAGATACAAGAGCAAAGCATTCATCTTGCTACCTATTTTTCATTAAACATAGTTTAATCAAAGGAGCCATCAACTTTCCTAGATGGAAGTAATTAAGGAGAGCACAGGCTGTTGTGTTTGCAGTGGAGACAGGAGCCTTCCCCTTGGCAAATCATATGCTCCCAGATGCATCCAACCCACCAAAAGCTTCCAGCCAGCTGTTAGCCCAAGGCTTGTTCCCAGATGTGGGGCACTCTGCTGCTCCAGCAATCAACCCACCCACTGCTCCAGCTCCATGGGATGTGCAAATCCCTCTCCCCTACATAACTGCATCCATTGTGGGAACAAAACACAGCTGCTTCTGAGAAGGGCACACCACAGACCTGCCCCTGTGCCAGCACACAGGGGAGAGGAGATGTGTGTGTGTGCCTACACTTGCACTCAGCTCTGTAATGGATGGACTTCTAGTCACACCTAAAGAAGTAGATGGTCCCTTGTAACACAACCAGGGGCCACTGAAGAAACTCCACATGAAGAACAAAGCTGAAGGAAAGCAAGGGTTGGGCCATGTGGTGAAAGGTTAAACCTCTCCAACTGATATGCCCAAAAGTGCAAGTGTGGGATGCTGTGCTGGGGACATCCTCACTTCTGTCTGAGACACGCTGACTACTGTGTGCCATCAGGGTATCTTGTATTGTCCCGATGCTCAGAAAAATCAGTCATGCCCCTAACAGAAAGCAACACAATGCAAACACCAGGCAATGTCTTACCTGAATCACCATCAGCAAGGCTCTTCCAAACTCCAGCTTCAGGAAGGTCAGGGGCTGAGGTACTGTGATTCCCTGTGAACGAAGGTGAGTGGTGCATATTTTTGTCTCACACTAGGCAGCCACACAAGTGCTTTAGGCTGACTTTCCCCGTGGCTTGCAGAAGGCTGTCCTTGTCCAACCAGCAGAGGTGCAAAACAGCTCACTGTCCTTGGGCTTTTGCACATTTTGTGTGTGTAAGATTCAAATATTGGTTATTATTTCTTGAAATGAGAACCCCCCCCAGAAGCAGCACTTGGTTTACATGGAAGACAACATTCTCCTGCACCAGTCATTTCCACTAAAGTATTCCACAAAAGTCTGGGTGTTTAGAACATGCTTGTTGGCAATTTATGCAAATCTAGTCTACAAATAATCTTGACAAATAATGCTGAGAGTGAATTTGAGCTGAGGCTGTCTGAGATCACAGGTGTTGGTTAGGTTATCAGACACAGTGGGTGGCATGTTAATGTGTTCACGTCCTAACTAGTGGGTATAAGTGAGAGGCTTGATCTACAACTGAAAGAAAAAACTGAAAGAAAAATTGAATATAGAGCACAACAGATATTGCTGAACAGATTCGCATGTGGGCACTTGATTTATCACAATGCCTACATAAATATGTATGGAGCAACTGTTTCAGAGAGGCCCCATGCATGGACAAGCCTGTAAAATAAGTTTTCTGATCTAAATATTAAAATTGGCCCTTGGCAAGTAATATAAATAATAGTCTCTTACAAAATCACTGTTTCAATTAATTTTACTGGCATCACCTTTATCTGTGCAAGAAGGAGAGAGAAGCATGAAACAGGCCTGAAAGCCAGCAAAATAAATTCAGAGTTAATTTCGAGAGGTCTGCTTGTCTCACAGTTCAGAAAATGCACCATGAGATGGAAAAACAGGTTTAAGTCCCATCTCTGCCAGGGTCTAATTTCTCTCTGTAGAAAAGCAGGATGTATTTCTTACAGCAAACACAAAGCATTTTCTCTAACTTCAACGAACAATCATTTTTTCTGAGCAGTTACATCAAACAACTTACATTTTTTTGCACACTCCAGTAGCTTTGTTTTACTGCAATTGTCATTGTTTAAAAAAAAACCCAACAAAATAAAAAAAAGTACTTTCCCCCTTCCTTAAACCTATTAGAAATGTCATTCACATTACCCTGTGGAAGTGAATTGAACTATTCCCAACAGCCACTCAAAAAATACATAATCACCATAATTACTGGTGGCATCTAATTAACATTCAGCTTCCTCTCTACAGCAGCTACAGCTGGACAATCCATTTATTTCAACCTAAAACTAATGCTCTCCTAATTATTCTCCATCTCACTGAGCATCCCACCTGTGCCCGTTTCCACCGGCGGCTCCGTCTGGCACAGCCTGGGTTGCTCAGCCTGGAGCAGCCTTGCTAACAACTGCCCATGCAAACACAGGGACCTGCTCCCACTAATTACACAGCTCCTGGCTCTGCTAGCCTGCCTCACCAGGATTCACAGAAAAAGAAAAAAAAAAAGGGAAAAAAAAAAAGGCAAAGCAGCTGCAAAAGGCTGCAGCCACCCCAAGGGATGTTGTGCTCTGGGTTTGATAGGATGGGATAAAGGATGAATGAGCCCATAAAATGCACATGCCTTTGGTTTGATGCTCTGGACCTATCTTCCAGAAGGGCATGGGGTCAGGGTGGGCACACCAGTGATTCAAAAGCCTGGCACATCCTGGTGCTGGTCTCCAGCCTGGGGAAAACCCTCTGCTGCCACCCTTGTTCTCCTTCCCTGGCCACTCTGTTGCAGCAACAGGAGCAAAACTGCTCAACCCAAATACTATTTTAAAAATAAAGACAGCTAGGGATTACACAGATATAGCAGCCTGCTTTTATGAACTGCCTGGCATCAGTCACTCTGAATAAAATGAAGTACATGCAAATCTCATGATACCACAGTTGTTTCAGTCTACTCCTAGCCCTTTCCACCCCCATATCACTCATCAGGCAACTTTTTAATTCACTTTCATTTTTCAGACATGCATCACCTCTTGTTAGGAAAAATAATGTCTTCTGTTGCCATCTAGATGAGCTCCAGCTCATTAGCTCTGTTTCTTTCCAAAACTCACCTAAAACTTATTTTCTTTTTTGCTCGCTCCTCTCTCTCTTCGCTATTATGTTTCTACTTGTATTATTTCAGCCTGTAACGATTGTAGCACTCCTAGGAATGATGATCTGCAAAATTATCTTGTAATTGCATTCATATTTCAGCTTTCATCATTACAACTAAATACATAAAGGGGGATGAGAAGGAAGCTGACAGTTACTGGGGGAAGCTCTTGGCTGAACTTCTCCTGAACTCAGGAATTACTAATGCCTCTTTCTTTCCCTTCTCCCCCACGTTAATTTGTCAGCTCTAGGGTGAATCTCTGAAGGCACCAAGGGGCCTTTGCTCAGCATGGCCAGCTGGGTTCACAAAACCCACAGTGACACAGTGTTCACCCCCAGTCAAAGTGGGCAAGACAAGTTAATGATGTTCAAAATCAGTGGGGAGAAGGAAGGAGCTCAGACAGCACAATCCTGTGGGCATCACTTGCTTCAGAGACCAAGAAGAAAAATACAGCAGGTCAAGAGAGGCCTTAAAAGTTGTCAGAGATGGCCTGAGTGTCAAGGGGAAAAAATAAATCAGTGCATACATATTGGAAGGTTATTTATGCAATAGTCAGGTAGTTATGGTTTTGATACCAAGGTAAGAACTCCAAGCACCAGTTAAGGTCAGAAATTCAGTATCTTCAGGCTGTGCACACAAATTTCTCCTGTCGTCATCACCTGCTGAGCAGTAAAGTGCCTCCAAGTGGAATTTTCTAGACTTCCCCCAAAAATTTTCAATTCCACAAAAGATAACTCAATCTTGGCAGCTGATCTGTAAAACTTTTTAGATATGGCAGTAGGGAGAGGACCAAATTTTATAAAAATGCCCTAGTTCTTATCAGTGCAAACCAAACTAAGATGCTTCAAAGAACTGAAGTCCCAGCATTTGCTAAACTCAAGAGCTGCCCATGTGCTCCCCTGGCTGTCCAGGAGCACTCAAGTTTGAAGGACTAACTGCAAACCAGTGCATTTTTCCTTGCAATTTTTCCAGAAAATAATTTAACAGAGTTAACACAAAGACCTCCAGCCAGCAGAACATTGCTAAGATTCCCTAGGTGAACATCTTACATCTCATTTACCTTCCTGGTGAAGCCCAGGTTTGCAGACCCCTAGTTTTTGGGCAGCTGGGCTCCCCACACCAGCCAGGCTCACACCTCCAGCTGCACATTATCTCTCCTGGAAGGGGCACTCAAAGCATCAGCAAGGAAAGAGCCCTTGCAAACCCCAGAAGGGGAGAAGGGATGGGTGGATTCTTTGGTGTCTAGTGGCACATACACCATTTCTGCAATACACTCAGCAGGGGCAGCATTGGACTTGGGAGGTTCCATTTATTTATTTTTTTTTTATTTTTACAAAACTTCCAGAAATGCAGATCCTTTGAAAGCCCACTATCCTACCCCATCAAGCTGAGGCTGTCCAGCAGGTTCACAGTGTATTTGTACCCCTTGTCATGTTGCAGGGTGCCAGCCACAACCAAATTATTTCATCTGATGCCTGAAGACGGGACTTACAGATGATAAAACAAGCATCTCCTTCAAACTAACAGCCCTCTCCAAAAGCCAAGCAGGTAGCAACTTATCACTTCCAACCTCAGCTAGCACTCACTTGCACTCCTAATTGCTTTTAGCCTCTTCTTGAGGCAATTAACTCCATCCCCACCCCCTGACACCTTCTCACTCCCAAAAGCAGCTCCCAGTTCACAGGGCTCTGCTTTTGGATCTCAAGCTTCTGCCTTTATTCCCTTTCCTCTGCAGGGCTCTGCGTGTGTTTGTGTCTGGGCATGTGTTTCCTCACCCTGATGAATTCATTATTTATGGGGCTGAAAGAGCAAAGCTGCTGAAATCATTTAGCTCTTCTGCATGCCTCCCAAAGGCATAACAAACATAATGGGAAAGCAAATACCAGGCTAAGCTGGGTTGTTTGGGGGAGAGCACAGAAATGAGCGTGGGGGTGCTGTGCAGTAGGTATGCCAATATTTGCCATGCTTTCCTGCCTGGCATGGGGCTAAACCCTCCTGTCCTGTTCCAGCTGCTCCTGAGGATGCCCAGAGCAGCCTGGACCAGCACAGCTCAGTGTGCTCCAAGGGATGCTCTGTGTTTCCTGGCTCACTGACGTGTTCAGCTTTACCAGATCTGGCAAATGGCACTAGAGGGCAGAGCTGTTTACCCTCAGCAAATCTGAGACAAGGGAGAAAACCCAGGACTTACAGGCAGCTCCTGAATTCTCCAACACCAAAAGCCCATTAACACACAAAAGCCACCAAATATATTTCCACTCAGAGTGACAAGCACAGGCATTAATGAGCCAACTGAGAGCCTGCAGCTCCTGCTCTGTCTTTACTAAGCCTGCAGACCTGGAGGGGTGTGAGAGCCTCTTGCCAAGGCAGCAGCAGCTCTGCCTGGGCCTGCCCTGGCTCTCTGCATTCCAGGGTGCACAGGGCAAGAAAAACAACACAGGTTCCTAGACAGCAGTGGGGGGGAACAAAGCCTCTTCTCTTCCCATCACTGATGCAGATAAAAAGGCTTTACCCATCAGGAAGCTTTGATCACAGAGACCAGAGATCATGGACCACGCTGACACTCTGCTGCCCAGGCTTGCTGCTCAGCATCTCAACAGATGGAAAGTGTTTCCAAGCAGGTGAAACCTCCAAGGTCATAGCTTTTGTTCTGAGCAGATGACCAGAGGCTAAGAACACCTGTAGGTGGACAAAAAGAACTGCTTGAATGCACATCTACCCCATGAACCACAGGATTTACATCCCAGAGAGCACCTCCAACAGCCACCACTGCATCTCCTGGACCTCACCTCACTGCACTTGGCTCAGGAGGGGTGGGAGGGACTGTAATCCCCAAAATTGACACTCTTGTGCTGTTACATGCAAAGGTTTTTGGATGGTATACATTTGTTAACTTAACAGACTTTTCCACTGTGTCCCTGGTACTGAGAGCTGCCTTGGATGAGGATTGTTGCCACAAGAACCCCACTCCAAACCACTCATAAATCCTTTTCTTATTATTTCCCCAGTGCACACAGTGTGCTTTTCTTTATTATTATCAAGATCAGTCATCCTGCAGGCCTGTCCACTGTTGAGTAAGGAAGCAAAGGAGTCTTGCCCCAGAAAGTCACTGTTCCTTCCACAGTCTAAGGAACCTGTTCATGAAATACCCCACTGCATCACATCCCAGCTCTGCTGCCAATGAGGGCACTTCACAACAAAATCTCTTGAGAGGGGAAGGAAAATACCTGCAAAATATAACTCAGAGCACAGGGCATTAATGGCTTGGGCAACAGCTCAGAATAATGGTGGCTATCTTAATAGCGTGAAAAAAAAAAGGTCTATTAATATTTAAAGAGAAGGAAGGAAATCATACTGGTTCCAGGTCTCAGTCACATTTTGTCCCTTGCCACAACCACTTTATTCCACATCTCTTCCTCCTGGGCACACCCTGCATCTTCTTCTTTGCAGAGGAAAGGCAGTTCATTGTCTTATTTTTCTACAGAATCTGATCTCAGAGTAAGTCATCATTGCAAAGAGGGTTGAAAGGACCCTCAGAGCAGAGGCCAGGCAGCTCTATCTATTCTGGCAGATGTTTATCTAACTTCTGACTCCCAGTGACTGCAACTCCACAACTTCCTGGGGCAAAACTAGCCCAGTGCTTCTCCATCTGCTTCTTAAAATTGCATATCCCTTAATAGCATGTCTTCTTCTCCCAACCAGCACAGACAAGAGAACTGCCCACTTCAGCTGACAATCACCTTGTATCTGCATATCCAGATAGTTAACAAACTGATTTTCTTCTATTATGAAAGTATTTTTAAGGAATACAAGCTTTAATAAACAGCACATTCTATATGAAAGAAAATTAAGTTGCTTTATTCGTAATCTAACTAATTAATTCTTTTCTTAAAATATTTGCATAGTTTTGTTTAATTTTGTAGAAACCTAAAATTGAGACTGAGATCAAAGGGACTGATTTCACCAGATACAATAGGTTTTACAGAGCTCTGCAAAGTTCTACCATTGCCTGAAGAGGTTTTAATTCAGGAAAGACCTTTACATTTCCAGCCTGCCAGTTTCAGTTAATTACACTTGTAAATGGATTGCTGGCTCTAACCTGGACTGTGATTTTAACACGCAGTTTGGAGGTCACATCTTGTTGTTCATACTGGACAATTTTGGGCTAGGTTTAGAGATGTTTTATGAGCCAGGTCACTTCCAGTATGTCCTGGTTTGACACTGGCCAAACACCAGGCACCCATGAAAGCTGTTTGCTCACCATTTCTTGCTCTCAGCTGGGCAAAGGAGAGGGGAAAAAATTACCAAAGTGCTCATGAGTTGAGATGAGTACTGGGAAAAAGCACTCTAAGGGCAAAACAGGTTCAAATTTAATATAATATTATTTAATATTATATAATATTATACAATATTATACAATATTATATTACATAATATAATGTAATGTAATGTAATATAATATAATATAATATAATATAATATAATATGTTACATTATGTTACATTATGTCACATTATGTTACATTATGTTATATTACGTTATATTACGTTATATTTTATTATATTATATTTTAAGCCAATCACATAGTATTAGTATAGTATTTTATTCAAATTTGCTTCTATTCTTTCTAACTAGAGTTTTATGGCTTCTCCATACAGGGACTCTCAGTGACAAAATTCAGTAATATTCTACAGTACACGATTTCAAACATACACAGGTTTAAACAAGGCTCTGTAGACAGTGAGGGGTGCCAAAATGATTGCTTTCCCTCAGCTGATTTATGACCAAAACCAAATGCATTGAAAGCAAATGGAAGTCAGACTCTGCCCACACTTTTACATGCATTAAGTGCTGGGAGGTGATGGGGAAAATGGACCATTAGCACACGATTTCTGAAATAACCACAGCACTGCAAAATTAGATGATTCTGACCCTGTGGTGAGCAACAGTTTTCTCCAGAGCCTTTTATTTTTTGCTTATCAGTTGCCTCTTCTGCAGATCCACCTTGTTCTCCCCAGGCTTCTCATTAACTCTGGTCCCAGTTTGGGGCTTGTGGAGATGGAGCCAGCCTGGGCTTCCCACAGGAGGGTCAGGGTGGATGTGTCAGCTGGGGCACTTGTTTTGGAGCAGGTGGAATTAAAAAAAAAAAAAAGAGCAAAGGCTGACACTTCCACAGAGCTTACAGCACAAATAACACAACAGTTATTTAGCAATCCTGTCATTGCAGGCAAAGTTACAGCTGAGTCCCGATGGTGCTTTGATTTTAAAGCTCAGTCTTTGTAAACACATTGGCTGAATTAAGGATAAAGGCAGTGGGAGGCTTTTCCCCTGAAAAGAGCAGAAAACAGTTTGTCTTGAAAAAATTAATCACAAAAAACATGCCTCTGTTTAAACAATTATTTCCAAAATTTTGGAAGGGATTTCATCTCCCCTGGAACTCAACATTACATTTGGGTTAACAAGCACCAGAAGTAAAACCAATTAAAATTTTACAGTCAGTGAGGACAGAACCAACAGGGTATAACAGCCTTCCAGATTTTCATTGATATGGTGATGAAACACAAATATTTATGAGCTGAACACTGCCTCCAATATCATTCAGAAAGAGTCCTTTTAGTGCTGCAAAACCTTTCAGAATTACAAGAGAGGAGATGCAACAGATAAACTCTTCACCCCAGCTCACCCTGAAAGCACTTAATCACCACGTGTATCTCTTCTTTATCACTGTTAGACAAAGGAGAATGAAAATGTGAGACAGGATAATGCTGCTCATAAAAAACCAAGAATGAAAAATCTGGAGATAATTAGAATTGATGGATCAAACTCATGCCATGCTGATTTTTGCCTTTTTATTTTATATATTCTCTGTATTCTTTACACATATATTTGTGGCCTATTACTGTATTACTGGCTAGTTTTCCCAGTAGTTTTTCATGCTCTTTCCATAGGCAAAAAGACAAAACATGTTCCAAGGGCCTTTATCCTCTCTTGGTTCTGGCTACCAAGGTTGAGAACAGCTTTTCAAAACCCTTTTTCACAAAAAAAGTACAGCCATTACCAAGATGGAGGCTCCAGAAAAGGGCTGAACCAGACAGAAGGGGGAATTACCTCATCACCTGTGCTTCTAATTGGGAATTCTTGTCAATTATGCTTATTTGCTAAATTTATAGAAATTGTGTTCACTCTGTGTGGGTGGGCTTTTGTGGGCATTTTCCATATCTACGCCTGGAGGCCTCAAACCTTTATACTACCTTCTATATTAATATTATCTTGAAAGTGTGTGTTAATTTATAGGTTCCTAAGGCATCAAACTACTGCACAGAATTATGCAACAGAAAGCCTTATTTACATCATAGCATCGAGGGTGGTGCATTATTAAAAGGAAAAGCCTTGAGCTCCTGATAGAAGGACAGAAGTTCTCCTCATTCACAGCCAAGGCACAAGAAGGAACTGCCTGCCAGCACCTCACAAAGTCTGTGACCCAGCCCAGAACTGAGCCCAGATTTCTCAGGGGATGTCCAGCATCATGAACACATCCTCCCTATCAAAGGGAGGCTGGAAGAAATGCCCTGACAGCGCATATCCATACAGGAAAATTAAATCTACCTCCTCAAGAAAACACTCCTCTGTATCTGTGAAATGTATAATTCCATAGCAAGAGGAATTTGTCGCATCTCATAAATGTCACACACATGCCTCATGCTGCTCAGCAGTGTGCTGGAACCTGGAGAGAAATGTGACAATCACAGCACAGCACAAAGCACTCACCCAAGGGCAAATGGGGTCTGCCCAAGGCTCCACCTCAGTGATGGAATGATCTCCTTCTCCTCCCTCTCAGAGATGACCTGTGCCAGGTGACACTTATGGAAAGGGGAGGAGAGAGTGAGAAGCCAGGACTGTTCAATATACAAATGCAGGAAAAACTCTGAAATAGGTACAAGTCCTGCATTCTTGTCTGAGATGATGCAGGACTTGGCTTTTTTTTCCTGCTCAGGTCATTTCCTTCTCCATACAGAAGAAGAAGGTAGGTGCTGCAACCTCTAGAAAATACAAGCAAGAGACTTCATCTTAAACCAAGGGAAGGAGATTCCAGCTTGACCCAAAGGGAAGAACTGAAGGTTACCTGTGATGCTGAGCAAAAAAAATCCTTTACAATCACTATACGGCTTTGCCCATTCGTCAGTCTGCAGTTTTGTTCTACTTTCATAAATCATAATTTGTTATCAAGCACATTATTTTGTGTATCTATCTGGGTGGCACATGAATTGAAGACTGAAGTGTGTCACAAAGCCACACCTCACCTCTGGGGTGGCTGCTCAGGTTAACACCTCCTCAGCCCACACCAACCCACAGGTGCCAGACAGCCACAGCAGGATTCACAGGCAAGGTAAGGGGTGCAGCCCTTGGGAGAGGAATAGGAGCTTTCTGATCATCAGCAGTGAGAAGAAAACTCATTTGATACACTCCAGGAGAGAAGGGAGTGCACCTGAAAAGCCAGGGAGTTTGTCACAGTTGCTTAGACAAACATGGAACAGAAAACATGCTTTGCTCTAAATTCCACTGTAAGTGACCACCATTTGTGCACTCCCTGAGAAAACAGACTAAAATGCTTTTAATAACTATGAAGACTGAAATGAAACTATACAGAACAATGTCAAAATACAGGTAACAAGGAAAAAATATTTTCAATTATATTTCCTTTAACCTGAATTGATACAGAACATCCAGGGGCATGTTTCCCAAGGTGTGAGTGTGGGATCACACACAGGACTCCTGCAGCACCAGCCTGACTTCAGGGAGCAGCTCCCCAAGTTCTGCTCTGCCAGTCCAGCCATGAAAAGCTGGCAATGCAGAGAGGCTCTCACCATGAAAAGCCCAGGAAGGTGGAACAGTGGCAGGGAGTTCTGCAGAGCAAACCTGTGGCAGCTGGGATGCAGATGGTGCCATGCTACCTGCCAGACCAGGGGCATGCTGCACCTTCCCTGCCTGCACCCCCCTTTACCTGCTGGGGAAAGGAGCACCCAGTGAGGAACACCAGAATGATGCTTTCCTTGTGATGGACTCCAGATGGGGCTTCTTAGGTACCTTCTTTAACTCACTGCTGACTTTTGTGACTCTCACAATGTGCACAGCATGAGGTGCTTCTGGCACACACAGAGATAGCTGGGTGTGGGATAATTTGCTGTGCCCAGAAATTTCACTGTTCACCTCTTGACAGCAGCTGATTTTGCATTGTTCCCCTGGCACTGAAGACAACTGGGTAACAGAATAGCTTGGAACACCAAGGAGCACAGAAGGGAAGTCTATTAAAAGCAAGGGAAGTCTCCTAAGTGAGTTACAAAGCTGCAGCCACTGCAGAGCCCATGAAGGACACACAGTAAAGTTCATTAAAGAGCTCTCAGCAAACATTCCTTGTGTCAATTCCACTCCAGAGTTATCCTCCAGCTTCCATCTATGCTGCCTGTACACCTGGTTCTTCAATTCAACTCCATCACAAGTAGGTTTTTACATGCAAAATTTATGCAAGCAAATGCTATTTTGGCAAATTCTTTTGTCAGCATTTTTATGACAACAGATACACACAGAATATAATGACTCTGGCTCACTGAAGAAAAAAAACACCACTTCTGAGAAAATCAGATTTAGGAAAGAATATTGTGGTCTGGAATAACTGTCAGTATTTTTTTAATATTATTCATTGTTTCCTTCGCTGGTGAAATTTATTGCAAATAAACATAAACAAACAGAATTAAGGAGAAGCAGATAAGTTTCTTAACATCCCCTTGAACTTTCCCTGCCATTCTCACTCCATCAGGGTATGCAGGGAAAACAGGGCTCTGTCACAAGCTTGTATAGCGCATGACCAGCACCAAAGCTGTTTGGAAGCTCTCCAAGGCCCTGATTCACCATCACACACTTCTGTAGCACATTGAGCTGTGCATTTGTTATCCTGGAGCTTTGAGATAAGTAACATTTCCTATCTGACTAAATAAAATCACATTATTCCTTCAAAAGGCTTCACTGCAAGGGCTCAAGACCCAGGCAGATCCTGTTAGTGGGGATCTCAGCCCAGTGCAAGGGCAGAATCCCTTTGATCAGGGCTTGGCAGACAAGTGCAACCTGTTGCACCTGGAGTCTGCTCAGGGCAGAGGTGTTTGGATGCCCTGAGAGCAGGACATCCTTCCCCTGCAGTGGCATTTGCAGCACCTGCCACAACCAGTGGCTTTCTGAAGTGGTTTCTGAAGCACACCTGCAGGGACCTGCAGCCCTCCAGGGCTCTGTCCCTATTTCTCTTTAGGGTGCCAGATATCTCGTTTTTAAATTTGTTTGCTTTGGTTCTTTTTCCAAATATTCCATAATCTGTTGATCTGTGTAATGCAGATCACAGACTCTGCTGACACATAAAAAAAGCTACTTGGTTAAAAAAATCAGAATCAAGGTTGTCCAGGTCACAGACAAAAATGCAACATCTTTCCCTAAAAATATTTCAAATTAATTAAAATACTGACTTTTGTCAACCTGGTGGTGCTGCATGAGCTGTTCAAGCTGAGAGATGCTTTATGAAAAATACATCCTGTATTTGGAGTCCTCCATCCACGTGGCATAATCACATGACCTGGAAAAGTCTCTGCAATTGTGATCCCATCACTCTTCCTCCTAATATGTAAGGAAAAAGAACTAATGCTTTTTAATTTGCTTTTGTCAAGATTTTATGGGATCCAAAATGAATACAGCTACCTGGGCAAAATCAGGAAACTCCCATTCAAAATAAGATCAATTGCCAAGGTGACCCAGCTGCAGCAGGGCACAGGGAAACACAAACCAGAGAAGGAAACAACAGTTCTCCCTCTGCTCAATCTTCCTGACATGTGTGCCTGGAAGGCCATCTTCCAAACCAAAATTGGGACAAAGTGCCAATTAAACACAGGCTTTTAGATCTTCCATCTGAATAATACTGTATAGAAACCAGTGGCAGCGCTAACAAGTTTCAGTACTTAGTATTTTCACTTTTATTGAGATGAAGCATTAACAAGAAATCTCTAATACAGATTCAGAACAGATCCAAAATATTTACAGCAATTCCAACAATGACCCATGGATTACAGCAGATACACTTGGCCAGTGTGTTATTTAAAAAGCCACCTAGAGTGGAAAATGTTACTGTCCAGAAGCCAGATGAGCTCAAAAAGACATCTTTCAGTGTTTAGATCAGGAATGCTTTTCATTGACTCTTTCTGGCAGGTACACACACACTTGACCTTGACTGGTACCAGTGGTCATCTTCATCCATGCACAGGCTGAGCTGCTCACACACTGTTATAAATGTGTATATATGTAAAAAAAAAAACAAACAACCAAAAAAACCCCATATACCTTATGGTTTTCATATACAGATAGGTATATAAATAATACCCTGGACTTCACTAAATAAGCTTATACCAGGACATGCCTCCCCACTGGCCTCAGCACCACTACAACTACACAAGAAGTTGTGCATTTAATAAACATGGTTTCACTGCTGTGCAGAAAACAGCAATACACACAAAAATGGACACACATCTATTTTCAGCTCATCAGAATAAACAAAAAGATATGTAAAGAACTGGGAAACAGGGAGATAATGAGCTGTCACAGCAAGTAACAGTTTGGCACCAGTGGTGCAGCTCTGAACAGTCACAGTTACCAAATAATAATGTTTACTTCAGCATTTCTGTCAAGATCAACTTGATGCCTCAGGCAGTTTGGGAAAGAATCACTTAGTCAACAAGAAAAATCCAAATTTGATTGGAGGAAACTAATTAAACTGAGCATGAAATTCTTCCAAAATATTAAACTATGTCTGAAAAGACACCTTAGCACAACTGAACTGACAGGATTTTGGAAAAGTCTCCACTTCTGTGATTTTTAAAACACTGGGATCTTAGGCTGTCCAAGAAATGTGTTTTATAGTTTGTCTCTTGCAATAAAGTCATCACTGGGGAAGGATAGCAGGAATATTACCTTCCTGAGAGCCCTTTCATGTCGTTCCTCTGATATAATGCCAGAGTGTGCCTGGGTGTGCAAGAGTGTGCCCAGGTGTGCAAGAGTATGCCTGGGTGTGCCCAAGATTTTTCTCCTTGGAAGCTGAGAGGCCTCAGAGAAAAGGAAAACAATTCTTATCTCATTTACTTCTCCTGTGTTGTGCTCACACATGGAATGTGTTTGGGGATTGTTCACCCACAGGTGATTGTTCCATTGGATTTGGTGTGAGTTGTTTTGACTGTCTGGCCAATTGGTGCAAAGCTGTGTTGGGACTCTGAAAAGAGTCACAAGTTTTCATTATTATCATTTTAGCATTGAGTAAGTGACCCTTCTGTATTTTTTAGTATAGTATAGTATAGTATAGTATAGTATAGTATAGTATAGTATGGTATAGTATTCTTTAATGTAATATAGTATTATAAAGGAATAAATCTGCCTTCTGAGAACATGGAGTCAGATTCATCATTCCTGCCTTCATCAGGCATCCCTGCAAATACAATAGTTTTCTTCCAAGTTAGACTCTGGCAAGTACAGCAGGTATGGATTAATGCAAGCATGCTATTATATTATTTTTAATTGGTTCCCTGTGTAAGATGGTCCATATACTCACCAGTGATACAAAAACTAAGAATTCTGATATGTAGAAATGGCATTTATTTTCTCCAAAGTATACCAGATAGAAGCCAGTTGCACTTGAGCTCTGTTGCAGTCTGCTCTTCCCAAAATTTCTCATCCTTTACAAACAACACAATCCATGCGATGTGAGAGGGGGGGATCTGCAGAATTCAAGCAGAATTCAAGGCAAAGGCAGAGATGGTGTCAGGGACGGATCCTGCCTGTGAAAGAGCCACGGCAGAATTAGGATGCTCCTGCCGCTGCCCACAACTGCCTCTAACGGGTTTAATCCCTGCAAAACCTCGGGAAACACCGACGTGAGCATCCTGCCCTTGTCAGAAAACTGCGTTAATGCTGCAGCAGCCCCTTCGCAGGGCAGGGACGGAATCTGGGTCAGGCGGAGCCGGGCTTGGCCGGCGCCCGCCACCAGGTGTCACCAACTTCTTGATGAACGCGGATCGGATCCCAAAATGCGGCTCTGCCAGCCTGTGTGTCACTCACGGGGATCACTGTCACATGTGCCTCCCATATATAAGCAGAAAAGACCGGCACTTTCCCCTCCAAACCGCACGCTGTTCGTCTCTGCTCCCGTTCAGGTGTCTCTGGTTAACTCCCCTGGGTTTACAGTCACTCTGTCTCTTTTCTGTCACCTTACAGAAAAACAGAACCCAACACAACTATTGGGTTTAAGCCCTGTTCCCATGAAGGATGTGGGGGCTTGAGGGTGCTATGTGCTGACTCTGAGCAAGGAGACCCAAGCTGCCCCAGCCCACAGGGAAACCTACCATTCCACCATTTGCTTTGCTATCCAAAAACAACCCACTGAGCAGCTATGGTCTAGATTTCCAGAGGGAAAATGGTTTGGGTAAACCCCACAATTTCAGCTGAAGAGCAGGTAGCTCCCAGATGTGTAAAACAAGGTATAAGACATGAAAGTTGAGGAGTATCTTGGAAAAAGGTAAGTGACAACCATAAAAAGCACTGTTACTTATCCTGATATCCGAGAAAATGGTGCTGCCCAGGAAGTGGGAGCAACAGAAATAAAACCTACTGAGATGGGGACTACCATCTTTCCAGTCCCATATCTTTATGTACACGCATGACATTTAACAATCAATATAAGAGCAAGAGAGAAAGCATGAGCAAATAATACTTCTGCATCAGTTACAGAACTTTTGAAAAAAAAAAATAATGTTATCCTGGGAGACAATCTATCCCAGGCTCCCAGTGAAATGTCATGCATGGAGCAGGGACACACAAAACCAGCACCCAGCACCAGCACTGGGAATGCTGCCACTGTACTCAGTGCCTACAGACATTGCCACACTTTGAAGATGATCAACGAGGAAATATTCTTGCAGCATCTGGACACTGCCTCAGCATATGAAAAACACTCCCGGAGGGACTCCAAACTCTCTGTTTATTCTGATTTGAGCTGCCATGCTGCAAATGTCTCTAACTGGGAACAGACCTTCTTCACTGGTCGATAAGCCCCAGGTCCTTCCATGAAGCAAGCAAAGCCCTGCTGAGTGAAAAAATTCAGTGGCCTTGAAGCCTTCAGAATGATATGAAAATCAGGACTTTCTGTTCCTCTTGTCTATCCCTCTGATTATCCATCCCCATGCCAGAGCCTTGTCAAACACCTCAGAACTCATAGCATCCATCTGGCAGGTCCTCATGTCATCCTATTCTTTCAGATTGTCACTGTAATGTCAACTGAAGGCACCATCACAGCACACACTATCCATTAGGGTCAAAGAGGATGTTGTCCTTATCTTCATATAAATTAATCCCTGGAATCTGATTATTTTTTTGTTTTTTTCAGATTAGGCCTTGCAGATGCTGAACTCAAGAGACAGACACAAACCCAGAACTGTTTTACTCTGCCATCAAGGCATCACTTTACATGGCATCCATATCAGGAGTATTTTCTCTTTGGATAGCCACCAAAGCCTCATATCAAGTTTAGTTAAAATCATCATACCAAAGCTGCAAGAAATGCTTCAAGATTTTCAATTGCATCTAAAAATCTGTAAATTTTCAATTCAAAGGGAAGCAGTAAGTAAGAGTGCCTCCAATCTGTATTGATTTCAATGATGTTATGTAAAATTTGCAGACCAACCTTGCCTAATAGCAATGAAAAATCTCCAGAGTATTGTACAAAATATCAAAAAACCCTTGTAATCTGGGACAGTGAAGATTTTCACAGTCTGAAAAGCAGAGGTGCTACCTGTGGTTTTAGGACAGGCATATGAGCTGAACTGTTCTAGTGAGATCTTCAATAATAAGTGACCTTGGTGTGTTTAGTACATTTATCACCAGGAGTCACAAACCTCTCCCCTCTCTCTGGTTCTCTGCAGAGTCACACAGATGCTGTATTCTGCACAAGAATTCTGCTGTGAAAAACATAAAACACCCTAGAAATGCACAGTGAGTGAGGCAGAAATGCCCCAGGTTTGGTCCTGCTCCCACCATGGACCAGGGCAGCAGCTTCTGCACAAAGCCAGGATCAGCCCTTTGCACAGGGAGCCTCAAAAGGGCTGAGCCACTTTCCCCAGAAGGCATCTCCTCCTCTGACAGTGCTGGCTCAAACAAGCAAAGAGGGCTTGTGCTCTGCCTTGATTCTGCATCTCATTATCCCACTCTTCACAGTGAGCAGATGTGAGGGAGCTCTGCACTTTTTGGAGCATTGCTGCATCCAGACCAGATAGAAAATACTGCACAACCCCAGAGAACTGCCCAAATACATCAAAGTGCTATATGCTCTTATCCCTTAACCTACTGGTTTAACCTGGAAGGAATTCCAGAACTCCTCTTCAGGAGCCTGGATTAAATTCCCAGCTCAGACATCCATTCCTTGCATAAGCAAACAGCAGCCTTTTCTGCCTCTTGCTTTCATAAATGAAACAGAGGTGGTGAGTGTTTCTATAAAGCAGGGAGGATGCTTGGCAGCCCTTACAACAAGCCACATTTCAATACAGCAAAGGGTGAAGTGAAGTTAGTGCCTAACACACACTAAAGGGTTTTAATTGTGTTTTTATCAATGGTGAGGCACTGCAGGTCAAGAGCTGTGACAATATACCCTAAATCATACAGGATTACCACATTGTGTCAAACAAACATATAATTAAGCAGCTTTAATATGTTAACAGTTTGGAATCAGATTAGTGTTGTATTAGGCTAATAGAGTTGGTCCCCATTAATCCAGATGAATTGCTCAACTCTGTTTACTTGGATTTTTTTTCCCAGAAATTTAAAAACATAAATCTAATTCTCAGCAGAACATGCACACGCTGTAGGGCGGGATGAATTCATCAAGATATCTGGGCACGTGGAAAAACCAAGTGCAGCTTAACTGGTTCAACCACACAACGAAGAACTAAACACTCTAATCCCCTGTGATGAGATTTTTGTACCACAAGAAAAGACAATGTGTCTGGGCCCTGAGCAAGGTGCTGAGGCACCTCTCCACATTTGCAGGTGGCCCTGAGTACTGTGTGGCCCCACACAGCCCCAGGACCAGTGTTAGAGTCCATGTTGCAGAAACACTCCACAGAGGTAATGTGGCTTTTGTACACAAAATGCAGGGCTGCAAGGCACAGATGCATGTAAAGCCTGCTGCCCAGCTTCCCCGGGCTACCCAAGCTTTAAGCACAGAACTTTAGGGATCACACACATTTTTCATGGCAGCAGTGCTGGGATGCCTGTACATGTCCATGATGCATGATTCCAGATACAGGGCTCACTCTATAGCCAGGTCACAAAGGGTCTGGATGATTCCCATTCAAAGCTTACGCTTAAGAATGCAAGGAGGCATCCAGGCAAAAAGAAACGTGAACAGTGGGGCATGGAGGGCAACCAAGGCCAACCCACATTGCTCATGACCTGTACTGATGAGATTTAATCCAGCCTCATCTAATGCAGCCTACTATTGGCATCAGCAGCAGAGTGAAAACTTGTGACATTAAGGTTTGGTTCAGATGCCAAACTCAGAGGTGACACTTCAAAGCCAGACACTTCAAAGTCACTCCTACACGAGCTCTCTGCTTAATTTCTGTATGTGTGCATGCACCTGTATGAGTAAACACATACATCTTCCTACATACACATAAAAAATACATAATGGATCACAGAATGGCTTGGGTTGAAAGGCACTTTAAAGATCTATTTCCAGCCCCCCTTCCATGGGCAGGGATGTCAGCCATCAGATCTATTTATAGATGTATCCTATACTGCAGCAGGGCAATGGCAAGATTTTACTCCTTAACTCAATATGGCTAAGGCAAACACACACATTAAAGATGCCATTTCTTTTCAGCCAACCCTGTATTGCTTTATAACCTCAAAACATGGACTAGATTTACACAAAATCAATGTCTACTTGTCTTAGACTGATCAATTGTCACATTTTTCTATATCCATGCAAACAATTCATTTTAACAGTCAATTTATGCTAATAAACAAGGCAGTTTCTAAGAAGACAAATTCCATTACTGTCTACATTCAAGGCACCACTCAGCCAGCAAGAGGGATTTGATTTACATTGCATGAGTATGGGGGAGTCACCCAAGCACCCATAAAACAACTACACACATAGAGGCTGAGTTCCAAACAATTAATTAATCATGCTCATTCCAAGACAAATCCTGTGGTGCAGAGGGCAGGATGCTGTAGTCACATGATATGTGGACACCAAGCTTTTATTCAAAATGTTATTCTCAGTGGAGAGTACCAGGCCTTGATTTACAACACATAAATCCTAGTTCACAGTGTTTATGCTACTGGGGACAAAACGTTTCCTTAGAAATATTGCTGGGAAAATGTCAAGCAATGAGTTATCTGTGATAGAATGACATGGAGACGACAGGTTTTTGCTGAGAGTAAATGGCAAAATACAGAATGCAAAAAGGTTTGGACAGCACTGCTTCTTCTGAAGTCTGAAGCTCAGCAACAACACTAAAATGAAAACCCACTTGCATCTGTTTCATTTACCATGGAGTCATAAGCAGCAGTCAGATATTTTTTGTTTGCCATCAATCAGCTATTGACGTGTAGCTCAATAAAATGAAAATATTTTATAGCAGAGATTTCATCAAGCATCCTCATAGTACCAGAGCACAACATTGTGCCAGAGCAATATGGTTTAACACTTCTCTTCACATTTATTGGTATTTACAACATGCAGCAGTAAATGACACAAAAACCCACGTCCACCAACACTTATCTTCAAGGGCAGAAGATTTGCAGAAACATTTGCAGCTCTGCCCCTACTCCCCACACACTCTGACCACCTTCTGATGGCCAGGCTTGTTCTCCCATTGATACAACACGAGTACTGAACACAGAGCTGCACATGGGCATGTCCCCCCAAGGGACAAGAGGCTCCTCTCCATTTGGGAGCACACCTTTGGTGGGGTGCACTCACTCCTGTCCCCTCTGCCCTGTAGCTCACACACAGGTGTCTGTTGCTTCTGGAGGAAAGCAGCAGCACCCATGAGGGGGCTCTGTGCAAACCTGTACTCTCCAAAACCTGGCATTTCTTCCAAGATCACCTTGTGCATCCCGTTTCATCCCAAGAGCTGCCAGCCTGAGCTGTGCCCCTTCCTTACCTTTCCAGCTGCAATGAGGAGCCTGCACAGAGCCAAGGCTGCAGAGCTGCTGCCTCCTCAGTTCTGTCTTTGCATTCAAATGCCTCTACATTTCTTCACTCTTCAGCAGATAAAGCCACATGTCCCACTGGGACTGTGACAGTGACACCAGCCACATCATTCTGAAGGCTCCTGTCAGTGGGGTTAGTGGTGGGAGATGCTCCTGAGAATTCCCCCAAATGCTGTTGGGACAGCAGAAGGTCCATCCTCCCCTCCCACCAACAAGAGACCAGCTGACTGAGCTCCAAGAGGAATTCCATTGATCCCCAAAATACACAGGTCTGTACTAGCCCTTTCCTTTTCTATTAAAATTGAAATAATGTATTAAACTATGCAGCTGGAAAGTGCCAAAGAACTATTACTGCGCATGTGTGCTTTTCCCTTAAAGCTTTGATTTGTCCCACATAATTGTAGACAGGAAGGATGACATGTTCTCTACAGAAATTTATTACATTGTCAAAATCCTTGCTCTGAGTTTTCAAAATGAACAGTTTTGCTTGAAAAATACTGTGTTACAAAATTTATACACACATGAGAAAGACAGCGTAACGCATCAAAATCAAAGCACTTCAGTTGACCAGATCTGAGTTTTGGGGTGTTGGTATCTTTTTCAAGGCAAACAGACTTTCAAGATTTAAACATTCCTTCCTGACTCAAAACAGACAAAATTTTGGCAGTCTTGCCTTTTTTCAGTGAGACGTGAAGGCTGTTTCACACGTGGCTCTGCCAAGCATCACTGAGGCAGAAATTACACTCATGTGTGAGGAGAGGGCAGATTTCTCTCCTGCCATGGCACACGCTCTGAGACAGCCCCCTGAGAACATGGTGGTGGCCACACAAGGGAGAGCCCAGCTGTGGCAATCAGGGCCCCATCCCATCCCATCCCATCCCATCCCATCCCATCCTCCTGGCTCTCAGAGGGCTGGAAGCACCACTAGGGTCACCGAGGACTCATGCTGCTGAGGAAGCACAGCACCAGAACTCTCACCAATTCCTTCCTTTTCTCACAAAATTGCCTTTGCTTCTGTTCTCCCCTCCATACTGGCAGAGAAGCTTTGTGGTCCCAAAGGCTGCAGTTCTCTGAGGGTGCCTGCAGCCACACCAAGTTGGCTCATTAGCTCAAACAGCTGTTTTCCCCTTCATGCATCTAAACAGCAGAGTTATTTTTAAGTGTGCCCATTACACCTGAAAAACCTCTTTTGTCTCTCTCTCTCAGCAGTTTCTCATCACACCAGCACTTTTCCGTACCTTTCCCTGCTATCAGAAAATTTAAAATCCAACACCAGGCAGGACAGTTCTCCTTAGCCACCTTTGTTGTTGTTTTTGCAAGGTGTGGCCTAACTATAAATGTGTATTTCCACAAATAGTGCTTAACCTCCACAAATGCAGAATATTTCAGCCTTTTCAGTGTGGCTACTAACAGATTTAACACTTTCATCTATTACCTGGCCCAGGACACTTAAGATTGATCCAGTTTGTTGTACATTGAGAAGCAGACCATGGTGAAGATGGGTTTTCCCCAGAAATCAGCCTTCTAGCAGCATGCAGGAGAAAGGAAATAAAGGACACCTGACAACCACCCTGCTGTCTCCAGAGAGCCAGGCGTGGGTGTCCACCACATTCCAGCATCCAAATGGCTCAATTCCCAAGGGGACACCAAAAGCCCTTACAAAATCCACCACAAACTTCACAGTATTCATGCTCAGCTGGGAAAAATGGGTTTGCTTTCCTCATAAGCTTTTCCTTCTGCACTCAAAACATGTAGGAAATACCGTATTGCCTCTGGAGCCAGGATGCTCCTCACAACAGGATCATGAAACCCACAGCCAAATATTTTAACCCACAAAGAGATAGAGGTTGTGGCCACCATCCCCCACCCAACCTCCCCTCTTTGGCACAATTGTTTGAGTATAATGAGACTTTAAATCATTGCTTTTACAACTCACCACTTTAAAAAAAATCAGATGGCATCTTGTTTTGGTTTTGTATTCTGGGAAGAAGGAGGGAAGCTCTGATCTTGCCAAAATTTAAAAAAAAAATAATCCACTACATAAACCCCCCCCATATTTGCTTATCAATATCAGTAGCTTGAACTAGCATTTTATTTGTGTTTGTATACAGTGACAACATTCAGGTGAGACCAATAATAAAGTATTAAGTGTCACAGGTTCAGAAGTAATGTTTTCTAGGTAAAAAGCATTTATGAAGAAAAATCGGCATCACAATTCCATTCATACTCAAATGTGAGGAAATGAGTTGGCACAACCAACAGCTCCATCTTTTTGACATATTTGTACTTTGCTTTTAAAAAGTAATGCAAACACAAAGCAAAAATGTTCAACACAGAGGATAAAGAAACACACGATCAATGTCTCCCACTCCCCACAGCTGGAGGTGACACATTCCCTCAAACATGGTATTTATCTTGGCATTTCTAAATTATTCACTGTTATTACTAATTTTTTTTCCCTAAATAGATGCCAAAGTATTACTTCCCAAATTACCAGCCTCTATTGTTAGTTACCTGCAATTTTCCATCTCCTGTTCAAGTCAGGGCAGTCACATGAAACTAAAGGCTGAAGAGTGAGGGAGTTTGCCCATGAAACCCATGGCCTTGAGGGTGCCACAGCTCCAGGACTTCTCCAAAAACACACGGTGAGAGCTGCTGCCCAAACAAAAGGAGCTGAGATCAAAGGGAGAGGAAGGGAAACTAAGTCATGGGGCTGCTGCCCCCAGGGACTGTCCAGAAGAGGTGGGTGAGCTGCTCTGGCCCTTGAATGACCAATTCCCACTTTCTCCCACCACCCCAAAAACAGGTTTTATGAGGAATTCACCACCTTGCATGTGGCTACAGCCTCTGCAGAACATGTTGTTTAAACAAGGGACAATTGTTCGGCATTCATGAGAAATGTGGCCAAGCCCATTAAGAAAATGATGTTTGGAATCATGCTGATGCATCATCCTCTTGCTACAGTATTTTTAGAGATATCTGTGACTATCTTTCCAGGGTAGGAAAAAAAATCCCACTTTGGCCACCATGGGCACATGTCAAGAAAAAGCAACCGCACAGGCACCATAATATGATGAATATGCAGCAAGTGCTGGTTCCCTTTTGCTGTAAAACAGAGGGAGCAGACACACAGAGCATTTGGATCCAGATCTTCTTCCTCCAGGTACTGACTTTAAACACTTTGCAACTGCTAAAGCAGCACAAGGATTCCACATTCAGTTCTGAACTTCTCCCTAACCTTTGTGGTGGCATTAGCATAAGGCAAGGAGACATATTTTGACTCCCATCTGTGCAAATCCTCCCCGTGCTGCAGAATCAACATTCTGTCAACCAATTATTTTATGCTATATCACAGCACCGGGGTGTGGGGGGGAGAGATGAGGGGGAATCATCACACCTACAATCAAAAGAGCAAGGTTTTGCAACATAGCGTGTACTAAAGATGTCTGTCTTAAGTCAAACTAGCAGCCATATTTTATTCAAGAAGCATGTAAACAAATCTGGCACATTCATTATAAAAAAATTGTGTACCTAGCATGTTCATCACATTTCAGATATTCCATTCCTCCCTCCCCACTGAGCTCCATGGAGACAAGTCAATCAGAGTTAACCATCTGGTAATCCTTAGCCCAGGCTGTGCAGCTGCTACCTACCATTTTTAATCAGGGCTATGTCTTCCATTCATGCTAAATAGGAGGCATGAACAGCTGCTTGGCCAACACTTTGAAGCAAGCACTCTCTCTCTCTCTCTCTTTAGTATTCCTGGCTTCTCTTCCTTTCAGCTTTACATTTTGCCCATGTTTTATGAGTATTCACTTTTAAAAAAAAGTAATTGTGAAACAAGAGGAAAATGCTTCTGGTCATTAAATCTTTAGAGAGTGTATCTGCTCTAAACAAGTTCCTGGGGGACACAGAGTCCATCACAGTCTCTGATTTTAGAAAATAAAAATTATTGTGTCCATGGAAATACCTTTTTTGTTTTTTGTTTTTAACCTACAGATCCCTGCAGAATCGTTCTCCATTGCACATTTCAGGTAGAGAAGCTTTAAGCATGTGAGAGGTAAGATAAATTTAAATGAAGAATATATGGATTAATTTTTAAAACAGGCACAGTAATTCCCTAGCTTAGGAAAGGTTTCCTGCAGGCTTTCCTGTATCCCAGCACCCCAGCAGAAACCTCCCTGACTCCAGGAGATGCAAGGGAAGGGCACATGCCAAAATCACCCCCAAATCAGGCTGTCTCACCTCCCTTGCTCAGTTCCAGAGGAGATGCTTCCCTGTGAACATTGCCTTAAGCTTCTCCCATCATCCAAAACGCTTTGGGGTTATTTTTGTAGGAAATCCAACTGAATGACAACCAAATCTTTTCCAGAGATCAAAATGCTCCAGCACAGCAGCATCTCAGCTGCAACTGCTCCAAAAAGCAGCATGTGTCCTGCCCAGGTGATGGGTACCAGCCCAGCTCCATGCTGGGCACACACACTCATCCCTCATTCCCTGCCTTGGATGCATCCAGAGCCGTGACTGTAAATCTCTTACCACAGAAACAGGAGAAAAATTAACTCCAATCCACTGCCAGTGGCAGATTTGCTGCAAATTCAGGGAGATGGGTCATGACCATGGTGATGCCACCTGGTAGGAATGACCCAGAGAGAACTGGTACCTGGCCCAGCAAGATTTCCACCTGGATTTTGTGGGTGCAGACCCTGAGGTGTTGGTTTAGGCCAACTCCTACAGCATAGGTGGTTCTGCAGAAAATGTTTTTACATGTTTTTTTCCTGAAATCCTCCTTCAGCCATGAGATGTTTTACATATATACTCTTCCAGAAAAGCATAATCTTGGGAACATGGAAATCACCCATTGCCTCCATACTCCGTGCAACAATAGTCACAATTTATACCCCAGCAGTGTTAGAGAATGCTTTAACCCTGCAGAACATCATTACTTGCTCCACCAACCAAGAGACAAAACCACCATGAAGGTCATACTGAAAATTAAAATAATAATAAATAAAAAACCCCACAACTATATAGATGTTAGAAAACATTGTCTTTATTAATGACATGTCATGTAAAATCTTGCATGGCTTAATCAATTAGTTTTCCTGAACAGAAACTAAACAGAGGGTATTTTCAGTATACAAGAGTGCATAAGGGTTAATGCAATCATGCATTCCTCCAAGCCCACCATGAATTCAGCATTTAACTTCCATGAATTTGCCACAAGTAAAAAAACCAAAGAAATAAGTTATATGACAGGATGGTGTTTCATCTTGTGGAGGGAAAATTCCTCCAAAACACAAACATGTCAGAGCAAATTTTAAGAGAAAAGTAGCCTAGAATTATGGTAGAAGGACCCTGTGAAAAAATAGCTCTAGGATAATGAGTGCCATCAAATCGATAAGGTCCACTTCTCCTTATGGCCTCTATGCACATATACACAGAAAATTACTGCAAACGTTCTGCTTTAATGGCATTTTAGTTTTTCATCAGAGATAAAAACAGCCTTTGCTGTATCTAAATGTGCAGATTCACTTCAACTCTTGCAGCAATCAGAGTGAATTGGAAGAATAAAATATTCCATGTTAGCCCTTCTGGGAAGACTTATTTCAACCAAAAAAATCCTCCTCATGAGTGATGGACCATTGCATGTACATCTCTAGGCAATGATCAGGCAGTGAAAATGGGACAAGAGAGGTGTGGGAAAAGACAGACAGTGAAAAGCACAAGTGCAGACGATTCCTTGACTGCAAAAATAATGCATAAAAGAGTGGAACAGACTTCTGCCACAAACCAACCCAATTAAAGTGGAACCACGGGCTGTACATATTAAACTGGCCTTTGCTGTCTTCTGCTTGTAGGTCAATATTCAGAGTCTGTAAATCCTGGATATGTTCTCTGATAACCTCTGATGCACCCTCCCCCTTGTGCATCCTTTCATGCTAGGGAAGTGAATACAATTTAAATTTAGGATACAAAACACAGTAAAATCCAATCACAAATTTACATACACTAACCAAAGGTGGCACCAAACTAGAGGAGTATTAAAAACCACGAGAGACATCTCATTTTATGGCACTTGCTCTGATTGTGCCAGCTGCTCTACGGGCAACACTGAGAACAGCAATGCACTTCCAGAGGTCATGATGTGGCAGAAACTCAGGCTCAGCAACTCTTACACAAAGCATCACATGCCAAAACAGTGCAGGGAACACCTTCTGTGACTGAAGTGAAGCTCAAGAGATGTCCTCAGTCACTGTAATGTTACAAAGCAGTAAAAAGCCAAGCTTTGCAGCCAAAATACCCTTATGAATTATCCTAAGCAGCAATGCCCGTGCTGGCCAGTGGTTGCTACTTCTGGCAGAGAAGCTGATTCTCTGATAACTGCTACACAAAAAAGGGACATCTTTCCTGATACAGAACCATTTTCTGCCCCAAGCCCTTGATTTCACTGCTACAAAATGAGGCAAGGGATGAAGTACCCCTTCACCCAGCCAGGGATGTCTCCTGCAATTGGGAAAAGCTCATGGCACTCAAACCCCTTGACAGGCAAGTGAAATCAGTGAAGTACCATTAATCCTCACAGCAATTAATCCAGTATGGAGCAAGCCCTGGACAGACACACATCCACCACTGCAAAGATTCAGAATGGCTCTGTGCTTTCACACTTGCACACAATGCGCACCCCTACCCCACATTTTAAAAAGTCCAGTGTGCTAATAATACAGGATGTGCTGGGATGCTGAGCCCCAAACCCATGCAATGAGGGGTTTAGTTGTGGAAGGGTTTGGATTTAATAATCCAACAGATTTCTGGCATAAAGTAACACCTTCTCTTTGATAAAAAACCAATTTTTACAGAACATGGTCACAATAAATATTGCATTCCTCCTCTAGATTTACTCCCAAAAAACCCCAGCCAATTCTCAACCTGCCAGATGTGAGCTATAATAATGGTGGTGGTGGTGATGATTTTGTTTTCTCCCCTGCCCACCAAGTATACTAGTTATGAAACAGACTGAAAGACTGAAAGGGAATTTCAGCATCTTTAATTCAGAAAACAGAATGAACTAGAAATCTGGAAAAATAACTTGTGACTAATATGCAGATTTTATCAGCTTGTAGATCGGAAGCCACAGTTTGCTGGAAGTTGTCTCCTTTTCTCCTAATTTTCCTCAGATGAAAAAGGCACTTGTGTTCTCTCTCTAAGTGAATACTTCACCTCAATGCCTTTTGCAGCATATGCTCAAGCTTGCAGTTACTATTGATAGAATGGGAAAGAATGACAATCCTCAAGATTTCATAAAAATTCTTCTTAACCCAAATAGCTGCAGAATTTAATTTATAATTCAGATATTTACACTCAAAAATCAGTCTTGAAACCTTCTCTTGCAACACTCCTACCAGAGATGGAATTTGATTTTAATAAAAGCTGCAAGGATGTGTGTTCAGACTGTGGCCTCACCAGAGCCTGTCATGAAAGCTGGTGATGACCATAAAACAGTAGAAGTGTTCAGACTATTTTAGGCCAAATGTCCAGTGGGATATCTGAAAACTGCTAATTTGGAAGAGGACAGACACATGATTTTAGAGTGGGAAGTGTGCTCTGTGGTCATTAGCTGAAATCCTGGGAATATCCACATGATGAGCACGGGAAGCTGCTTTAGCTGGAGGGCAGAGACTGGGGGAGCAAAGCCTCACAAGGGAAGAACAACCAAGCTCCTTGTATCCAGCATTTTTTGAACCCAGCAGCCCCAGTGCTGAGGCATCATAAGGTGAAGTCATCAATCATAATCTGCAAAAGGGGAAAAAACCTGCATCATACAGATTACTCCTGCAGGATCAGACTCTCTCAGGATCAAACCACGGGTTTGTGCAGCAGTGGAATCCTTGGTTTTCTCCATCCTAAAACCCAGACATCTCAGAGGGTCTGTGACAGGAGGGACATGCCCTTACAGACCCCTGTCTCAAGTGTCAGTGCAGCACTGGGAGTTTGGAGGAGAAACAAAGGAAATGGTGCATCTGGAACCTGCTTGTTCCTCCCCTCTGACCCCACAGCCACACCTCAGGAGAGGGGATGGACAACAATGTACAATGCCCATTTCCCTGTGTTTCTACTGCTCTGATTGGAGAGTTTGTGAAGGCATTTCTATTAGAAAATGGCAACTATGCCAAGCTTTGATCCATCAGTGTACAACAGAATACAACTCTGATTTTCATGCTCTTAGGCATGCAATAAACTAAAGGCACCACAACTAGGAGGTACATGCAAATAACTGTAGGAATGCCCTTGGTACAGTTCAGGACAACAACTGTGAATTACATCTGGAAACAAAATGTCCATTTCCTAGTTTTTTTCCTAAAACATCATGGTGTTGATAGAGGCAGGTACAGGAGCTCACACAATCTCTTAGACAAAGTGACTAAAGCTATCGAAATATGTGTGCCTGGGTAAGCAACATGATTCTGTCATTTAGCTAACAGCCCTACAAATGGGAATCTAACACTGAAAATGTATCCCTGAGGAATGTGAAGATACATGAGCTCCTTGATGCTCTTCACAGTCCATTATCAGCTATATAATGGCAGGCCATAATATTCAAATCCTCACCATCAAAGATCAAAGTCACGATACTCAGCCATAATCAATTTTAATTATAACAATCACCCTGTAAACAGGTCAGGAGCTAATTGGATCAATAACTGAATTTCCAATAAGTGAAATGAGCTGCATATTCAGCAGCCCATGGCCACAGAAAGAGTTTGTTCTCAGCATTTATTGGGCAAGATCACTTTGAAATTGGCTGGGGCTGCAGATCCCAGCACTGCCAGCCCTCTGCATCCCAAAGGCTCACTGCAAAGGGCAAGTCCTTCAGAGTGGCTGCACAGCTACATACCACCATAGAGGTCTTCATTATAATCGATATTTGAAGCATAAAACATTCAACAGCAGGATATTTTAACTCCTAAAACCAGTCAATTATGTTTGCTGAATTAGCCTGTGTGATTGAGTTGGTGAGTGCAATGAAGGAATAAGAGTGAAACAAAAGCTCTGTTTAAAATAGGTCGCTCCTTTAGAAAATTTTGTAATTACACACTGCAAACACATTTGCATGTTCAATGAGTAGTACATGTTTCTTGTGATGAGAAAGCCTGGAAGAGCTTAATCAAAGTCTAGCTTATCAGCAAAGGCTAATTGGCTTCCATAGCACATCATCCATCAGAATCTAGCATTAGTGCAAGCTTCGCCAACCATTAGTTGGCAGAAAATCCCAATTTATTTTGATAACAGAGGTCTTACCTCCAGGGGTTTCCATGACCACATAATCAGGTGGTGCATCAGTGGCCCAGCCCATGCCCTCCAGTCAGCATCACCCAGTTAATCAACTCAACAGCCAGGGAAGATGGGAACCGACCATGATGCAGAGTAATTTGGGAAGAAAGAAAGGTACAAGGGTGATAGATAATGAGTTGGAATCTTTTTCTTTTAAGAAAAAGTGCAAAATAGAAACTAATTAATAAACTGCCGTGAGTTAAGCAACCCAAACAGGCAAAATAATGATGGACTGATGTTTTCCCTACAGCAAGCTGTCATCTCAGTTTGTGAACTGTAAGGCTGATTTCCCCAGCGTTATGCAAAGAAATGGCTCTTTTTTCTTGTATTTAGACTTCATATTTCAGCTACTGAGTCTTCTTTACACTAAGTTGGGTTTGCAGGCGAGGAATAAACCTAATCCTTCTATTCCTGGGTGTGATCTGCCTATGCAAAAATCTGGAATTATTTTAGGGAAGCACATCTTAGTACTTCCAGACTTGTATTTCCACCACCACAACACATGACTACAAATGACAAAATCCAAAGAAAGTCAGACCTTAAGGAGGGCAGAGGCTGAAGATTCATTTATTAATGTAACACTTCATCTGAAATCATCTTATATCTGTGTCACAGCCTGAAATTCTTATAATCAACCTAGTAGAAAGTATCACAAGATGTCATTGGCTTGGTGCAAGACAACAGCAAGGAGATAGGACCAGAATTTCCTGCCATACCAAACCCTGTATGCAGGAAACATTATTGCCATTTCAATCCAGTGACTAATTCAAGGGTGAAGAATCAGGTCCTGCCAGGATCACCTGTAATCATCTTGTGGCTGCAGCCAAATGCTGCCTGATTTGGAGTCTCACACAGTGATCAAAAAGGCAATGGGACAGCTCTGTATTACAGATTCATCAGTACAGCACTTATTACTGAGAACCCGGGCTAATTAGCACTGCCTCACTGGCAGCACACACTGGGATCCAACCCATCCCCTCCCCATGGCACTGCCTGGTGCTGGGCTGGTCCTGCAGCTCACCCAGAGCTGGCCAAGCCCTGCTGGGGTGAAATGGGCACAAGCCCCAACTGCGCTCATCATTCACATCACCCAGCTGCAAAACTCAACTGCAACGGTTAAACACAAGCAAAAAACCCTCATATTGTGCTTCAGAAGGCCAACTGAGAGTCCTCTCACCATCCACAAATCCAAGAGCAAGACCTGGGCGATTAGGACCGCGTGTTTCCTAGGTGATAAGCCTTTCATTTTTCTGAAAGACATTTGAAATAGAGCATAGGAAGATTAATCCTCCCCAGAGAAGGGAGAGTTCACTGACTAATTTCTCTTGCATTTAGATGTAATAATTAGGCCTATTGATTCTTTTGCTTTGTTCTTTACCATTATAATGAAATAATTAAGACAACTTCAAGGAAGTACTTGAAAGCTCGCTTCACTTTGTCTTCTCAAACGTGGGCCACCTAACACTTACGTACACACTCAAAGGGAAAAGCAAAGGTGGACTCTTGCCTTATTTATCTCCATAATTCATCAGGCATCAACTTCAGGCAGCAAAGTGCTGCCTCAGGCTGCACTCCATTTGCTGCCTATCATGACTACGAACAGCAACACAAATGAGATCCATCTGGTGCAACCAGGACACACATTGCTCTGCTAAGCTCTCACAGCAGCTTGTTATCAAGGGGGACTGGAGGGAGGCTGACCCCCTCCAAGAGTTATGAAGAAAAAGAAAGCAATGCTTGTAATTCCCCCTGAAGAGCCTCATGGTAGCGTTCTTACAAAACATTACGCAAATGTTATTTCCAGTTCAAATTTTTTTTTAGGATTCTTGGAAGATAATGGTAAAGTGTCTACACTGAAGAGCACTCATGATCTCTCCAGTCTCTCAGAGAGCAGCACAAGCAGGTTTTTCAAGCACAAGTATGACACTATCCATGAAAGACTCAATCTTTGCATCCACAGGAGGAAAATGTTGCACAAATGGTTTGGAGGCTTCCTGGTGGTGCTCAGGGATGCAAAGCTTGGCTGAATGGATCAGGGCCTGAGCAGTGTGCATTGTGCACATCTGCATGGGTACTCAGGGAGTGCTGAAATTGGCACAATTATGAGAAGGATGAATGAAGATATTAAACATGCAAAAAGTTCTGAGAAAAGCCACTTAAATTGAAAAGGATTTTCTCATTTCTAATTCAACATTACTAATTCAGCTGATAAGAGTTCTCTGATCTCTCCAGCATGCCTCAGATTTAAACAATTTTAGGCATTTTTGTATTAAATAGCCTTTCAAATATTAATCTTGTAAAAACAGAGGGAAATGCATATGCATTTTGAAACATGCTTGCTTCACAAATACCACTAAAGCAAGCTGATACAAAACCATGGTCTCGCAAAGGCAATGACTGAAAAGAAAGAGATCACTCCCCCAAAATGCACAAATGCTGCCCTGGAATATGACACCCCATGTGTTAGATGGGGATGAGTGTTTGGGTCCAAAGAGAGCACAGAACTTTCCAGCAGTGGGGCATTCACTGCAGATGGGATTGAGCACTGGAGTATCCTGGCCCAGAATTGACATTGCAGCCTTCTCCATCCACATTTTAGTGTTCATGCAAAGCCCACCCAGCCCCTCGTGGCTGATGTAGCTCTGGCACAGTGTGAGCTCTTAATGTTTAATAGGCCTCTCCTGCACCCAGTGGTCACTGTGACAGCAGGGAACCAATGTTTATGATTCAACACTTCAAACAGAAATCTTAGATGTGGCTACCTCTCACAACAGGAGGAAACATCTGAAGAATGTGTTTTTCTGATATTTTTACTTCCTGAGAAATGAAGGGTGCTTTCTGTATGACTCACATCCATGTTTTTTCACTTGTGATATTTTTAAACTCTATGAGATCCAGCACTGATTGGAATGCAAAAAGTGTGACTTTCCTCCCGTCCTACCCCAAAGGGCCTTTCAGCCAGGGACAGGTCATCTCCAGGTTTACAATGGGGGTAGAAAGCTTAAAAGAAACAGCTTTAGAATTGATGAATGTCAGCCATATGTGAAAGCTTAAAGGTTTGATGAAAAAGAAGTACACAGACTTCTTTCCTATGAGAACATAATGTGTATTTGAAAACAAACAGAAAAACTCATCCAGAATAAAGGCTCCTTTCTCTCCTCTCCAGCCAAAAATATCTTTACAGTGTAGATGAGAGATAAATTTTTTTAAAAATGCAGTTAATTAAATACATAATTCAAAGAGATATCCTCATGACAAGTGATCCAATGCAGACTGTTTACATGAATTTCCTCTCACTGCACATTCCTTCCCAAATTCTGCATGCTTATATTAGGGCATCATGGAAAAACCCACACCTGTCCTAGCTGCACCCAGACTGCAGATATAAATTGTCCAGTCCTCAAAGAATCAAAATATGTAAATGATAAGAGTTTCAATGCTTTGACACTGCTCCCCAGAGTCCAGCTTCTCTTTCAGCTTGGAGAAGGCTGAAGGGCTCCTTGCTGGACCAAAGCTTACCATAAAATCTCGTTGGCTGGGCTAAAATGTCTTTAGCATCAGGCCAATGTAAATTCTGCCCTTCTTTAAGTACAGTTTAGTTCCTTTAAAACCCCATTCAAGAGACCTAAATGCCAGCCTCAAGCTCAGACACAAGTAAGCATTCAAAGGAAATTCACAGGCAAGGTTTTGCTCTGGGCAGAAAGATTTTGCTAATGGTTTCACAAAACTTTTTTTTTCCTCCACAGGAGCAAAAAAAGCAGAAAAAAGTTGAGGCAGAAGAACCATCCAAGCAGTCAGAACAGCAATAAAACGTGGAAACGCAAAGGTAAGAAAGGGGTTTCTGCCCAGTCAGGGGGCAGGTGGCTGCAGATGCTCACAGGATGCACACCAGGCTCCTCTGCACTGCCAGTGTGAATAAATAAGAGCGAATCACCAAATCATCTGAAGCAACTCCTTTTAAAAGGAATAACCTGCCAAGGACTGAAAACCTGACTAACAATTAAGATCAAAAGGGGTAACATCAACACAGAAACCTATTCAGTCTACACAAAAATGTCTCCAGCTCTCCAAGTGACAGGGAACACACTGTTTGCTTAGCAGCAACACAGAGCTGTACAAAATACAGAGTTTAAATGCATTTCCATTCAGATAAGTTATCTCTTCCCCTCCCCACCAGTGGCTTTTAAAAGATTCATCTTGAACTTACAGCACTGGAGGGTTTTTTCTTCTCAGACTTTTAATTCACTGGCATCACAAAGACCTTTAGCAATTTACAGTGTGAAGAGCACTTTCTCCTCAGACTGCCCTGCTTTGAGTCGGTTTGTACACTGTGGTTACCTCATTACTTGCATCGCATTACACAGGGGCAAATGCAGCAGGCACTGCTCTCTGCAGCAGATGTGCCCCAGGCCAGCGCCAGCCAGATGTTTCCAGGGCCCCACATCAAGAGCAGGGGCTGGGCTGCTTTACCCCAGCTGCCCTCTTACCTTCCTTCCAGCCTGAAAGTAAATCAGAGTAACTGCAGAGGACACAGCCACACCACCAGGCTACACTAATCAAAGTGTTGCAATTAGCAAAATAAAAAAAAAAAACAAACCAAAACCAACAAACCAAATGGAAAAAAACCAAACAACAACAAACCACCAAGCCAGCAAACCAAAAACCCCAAACCTATTGGAGACACCATAACTGGGAGACACCCAAATTCTGTTGAACTGCAGAAGGAACACTAGAGGAACCAGAATATATTTCTTCCTGCCTGTTGTCATGATGGTCTCAGCTGTTTGTCCTCCTGTAAGTCAGAGGGATGCAAGCCAGATTCCTCAAACCCTCATGCCACCCTCCCTCCATGTAGTTTTGGTGATAGCTGCATCAGAGGTAGAGCAAAATATTACAGGTTTAGCCACTGTGACCAACCAATGCACAAAGTTTCCACCTTGCCACTCATTTACTGACAACAAAATGGCACCTGGGCCAGAAAATCCCATGGGTTTTCTTTAGACATGTCTAAAGCAGAGCATTCCCACGGCTTGTTGCCTGATTGCTGCTTCTGTGAGATGTCTCTTTCATAAGCACTTCCCATCTCTACATGCTGTACATTGGCTTTAAATATCACAGATAAATACAGGTGGTAAAAATCAGAATAGACTGCAAGAATCTCACCTTCCTCTCTGAAGGCACCTGTGCTTTCTTGGTGGGGCAGTGAGCTGCTGCCATGCCAGGAGGCCAGTCCATAGGAATACGTGACCACTATATGTGGCATGTAGAATCTGATTTTTCTGCATACCACCATATGGAACAGAATCTCAGCGGCATCAAACGTTTACCTAAACTCCATTAATGTCTTCTGCAAGCCAATATTTATAGCATACACACCAGTAGCTGCTGTCAGAGTGTGTATAAATGTTAAACTGAACTGTTAAAGAAACATAATGACAGATGTAGAGATGCTGAAGAGTGCAATCTATTCTAATTTATGATAATTTATTTCCATCATCTGGAGCCCTATTCAGAAGAGAAAGCTGAATGCATCCCAAAGCGCATCATGGGGTGGAGTGTAAAAATCCCCAGAAAAAAAAAATAAATTCTCTTTTAAACGAAGCAAGAATACTCTTGTCCTAAAACCCAGGACATGCTCAGCAATCTCTCTGTGCAGAAGCAATACAGATGTGGGGTACTCAAGCCCTGCCTCTTGGCAGCCCAGTGACACACGGGTTTCAGTGCAATTTGGGAATAGCTGGGAACTGTTTGTCCCATGAGAGATGTCTGATCACTGCTGAGTCACTACTTTTGGGGGACTGAGCTGCACAATGAACATTTATGAGCTCTGTCAGAGCCCCTCCAGCTGCACGAACAAACAAAGCTGCACCCATGGGTGGCCAGCACTAACGAGCACACAAATTTGAAGAGGGAAAAAGCCATTTTTAGAAATGACTGAACTATGCCATGGTGAGCTGCATGGCAGAAAGAGCTTTTCAATTTGATTTCTCAGCAACACAAGCTGTGCTGGATCAGTTCTGCCACGAGACCCAAATCTCGTCTCCATCTCCTGTTGTCATTCTGCTGTGAAAGCCATGGTGGAAAGGATGAAGAAAAAGACAAAAAAGCAGTGACAGCATTGGTCCCTGCAGTGGGGACCACCGCTGGGACATGGGCAAGGAGCTGATTTTCATGGCATCATCCCTGCCTGGGAAGCAGCAGTGGCAGGAGGCTCGTACCCCGTGGCACAGCCAGCATCCCCTGCATATGTCAGCCCGCCGTGGAGCCAGCTCCTGCTGCCTGCCAGGGCCTCACAATCTGGACAGGCACAGATTCTGTGCTGGAACAGGCGCCCTCTCACCGAGCTGCCTGCCACGAGTGACAGGCTGCCACCGCAGCCCCGGGACCACGCAGCAAAACACGGGGGCTCAGGAGCGCTGGTGCTCTGCTGAGGGGACTGGGCTGCCCTGCACAGCTCTGAAAAACTCCACAGTCGGCCAGAAAAAGGGCAAGGCACACAGTACATGCATAGGCTACAGCACCAGTATGGATTCGTGGACTTACACGTTACACGTCAGATGACAATTTTCAACCAAAATAATTTTCTGCATTTTAGACTCACTTGTCTTTTCCCAAAAGAGTTGTCATCTCTCAAAAAAATATTGACTTTTCTAAGTGCCAGTGCTAAGGTTTTGCAACATCTACCCTGGGAACACCAGTGCTGTGCCTTCAGTGAGTTTGGGTTGGCCCCTCACCCTGTGCCTGCTCTGGAAATCAGGTGCCACAGCCAGGCTAAACCATTCCAATGGGCAAAAGGGTCCCATATCACTGACCCCTCCAGAAGGACTGAGCCCGGGGCACCTCAGCAAGGTGTGCAGAGGAGGAGAATACAACCACTTATGTAGAGAATATCTCTTTACAGAAATATTTTGGTTGAAATATTGTAGTTTCTGTCACAAATATTCCTCCATTCATGATCTCACCAAAGTCCTAGTTTTGAAAGGAAATTGAGATTAAGAATTATTTTTCCCTCAAGTAAATGAGATTTCTTTTCCCAAAGCAGCTCTACCAATGACTTCTTTTGATGTAGCATGTAGAATGGCAGCTTCTTCCCTGACATTTTAGGTACAACCCAAACCACAAAGGACAAATACTCCACATGATCCTTAATCACCTGCCCCAGCCTATAATCCACAAGGAAACTCCTTCCCATACCTTTCCTGCTGCTCTGTGCCTGGCTGCAAGGAAAGCCAGCTGCCTGCCAAATGCTCCCAAACTGGGCACTTGGCTGGGATTAATCGATGGATGTGCCCAATGTACAACACACAGCATTGCTTCTGCTCTCTGACTGAAGAATCAAAGTTTATTAATTATTCCACCTGAAATTAAATTCCTTTCACAATAAAATCTTCATTCTTGGCATCAACCCTCTCAATGAGTAATTCCATCAAGGAAACTCTTCTTGTAGCACTGCTCACAGAAGATTAAAAAATGGAGTGAATACGTTTAGAGAGAAACTCTACTGAGCCACACTTGTGAGTAATCCCTCTGTCCACATGCCCGTGGGTCACCACTTGGAAAAGGCAGCCTGCAATGCACTCAGCACTTGGCAGTGAGCAGCTTTTGCACTTTTATCACCCTCAAATGCATCCCTGCATCTTCGTGAAAGATTAGAACAAAATGCTGCGACGACACAACAGCACGCGCCATGTGCATCAGCTCACCAAGATCAAAGGCATACAGCAGAGAAGAATTTAATTAAAATGTTAAAATTAAACAGGAAGGCATCCATTGTTTAATTTTTTGGCAAGCATCTCCTTTCAAACCGGGTCCTAATTCCATTCCAGCACGCTGACTGCCCCTGGAGATGGCAATCCGCAGAGCCCTGCCGGATTCATCAGCCGCTGGATCCGGCGGTGGGGCAATCCCACGCTTGCTTTGGCTTTCAAGCACAGTCCCTAAAAACCACTAAGAGAAACTGAAACTCAGCTTCAAAGGATAATTGTTGCTATATACATATTGTGCAGTAATAAGCCAATTTCCAGTATCAAGCCTAAGCCCCATGGGCTGGGCACAAGATACACCCAAGAGCATCATTCCCCCTTACAGTCCCAGCAGGGAGGTGTGACCTTGCCATGTTCAACCACTTCCCTCCATACAAAGGCTGTTTGAAATGGGGTAAAAAACTGATGCAAAGAAGGGGTGTTTTGTGTGCAATATGACCTTTGTGTGGGGAGGAGAAGGGGTACACAACAATGTGGTTTTCGACTTGCATGCATGCAGCTGGGGGCCTTGTCTCGTTTGGTTTTGCTTTGAGCATACCTCCAGCACACAACCAGGGAGAAGATTATTCTGAAAACAGTTCAAGCAATGCTCAAGTTTGCTGCTCAATAACTGTAAGATGTTTCCTGGCTTCCTGGGGTATTTTGGGCTGGATGCTTAAGGCAGCCATAGACCACACAGCCCACCTCTGGGAGGCTGAACCAAGAAGCCAGATGTCTCCTTGGATTTTGGAAACCTAGAAAGGAAGATTTTGCTACTTCTTTAATACTATTGGGGATGCTAGAGAGGCTTTTCACCTAATATGAAGATTGTCAGATGCAGTGTCAAACATGGGGCCCCAATACAAGCACCCAACATGCACATGACAAAGGATTTGGGCTGGGGCTTATCACTTCTAGGCAAAGATACTTTGGATTTGCATCACCTGAGAAATTACACAGGAGGGCAGAGCATTAACATCAGGAAAAGAGAAGACTGAGGACAAACACAATGAACTTCTCTTTGAAATTCAAAGAGATACTGTAGAGCTGTTACTATAATTTACTTCCTGATATATCAATGATCTTGCTGATGTTGGTTAGCATTTCATTTTGAAATCTTCTGGGCAGAATTTCACCTTCAATACTTCAGAGTTTTGAGTACTTCTGGTGAATATTCAGTCAGGCTGTTCACAGCAGGCTCTGGTACTTCTCATAGAATAAAGATCAAGTTGACAGGTTGGGACTTTTGCAAGAGTCAAATCAGATTTATTTCTGACAGCAGGTCTGGGATTGTTCACCTCTCCTCTGAAAATGGATAAAACTTCATTGAAATCTTCCTGCTTCAGTTTTTCTCCTGCTTCCTTAACACCACCTCCCTCCTGCACATTTTAGTGACTAGGATGGGGTCTTCTTATCAAAGTGGCTTTTCCAATCCAGCAAAAGCTCCCTGTGTCATGTCTGAGCACTGAAAACATCCTCACCAGCTTCTGCCTTGCAATGGCCCTGCCAAACTGGGCTGAACATCTGTGCCAGCACTTATCCAGGCCCTGGAGCCCCCAGAGCTCCCCACAGTGTTTGTCCCAAGCCTCAGGCTGCAGCACTTGCTGCTCCCCACAGTATTTGCTCAGCAGCTCCCACAGGCTCTGCCTCTAACACAGCCTTCTCCCAGATGCTAAGGCATTCTGGAAAAGGCACAGACAGAACAGCTTGCTCAGAGAAACACAATTATCCCTCCATTAGAACATTGGGGAAAAAAAAAAAAAAAAAAGGAAAGGTAAAACAATAAAGGGCAATGAGCACATTACTTCAGCTTTTCCTGGGTCATGCCCCTACCCCTCTGCTTTAAGGGCCAAAGCTGACATTCATCCTGTGAGACCTTTCTTCTCTGCTCTCAACACTGAGGTTCATAACATTTGCTTCATGCCACAGATGGCTGCTCATCTGGAAAACCCTCTCTCCTTAGGGGCCACACCAGTCTAATCCTCTGCTGATCCTCCTCCCCTGGCAGAATTATGAAAATACTTCACCACAGCAGAACCCAGGCTGTCCAACACAAGACTCTGCTCCCTCCCACCACAAACAACCTCTGAGCCTGACCCACAGGAGTTCTCTCTCCCCACACCATCCATTCCAGCTGAGCACTTGCAAATGAGTGCAAATGCCCCATCCAAAAATCTGGAGCATGCACTCAGGGATGTGCCTGCATCTATAGGTTGCTAATGACACAACACCTAGCACTTTTGTTTATATAAAATATTCTTAGAGAATGCTTCCTTGCTTCAATAAATATTATATATCAAAGCCTTTCAATGACATACATTAAATCTACAATTATAATAATTGGAATTCCCATAATTTTATGTGATTTAGGACTTCCCTTAAGAATGGGAAGCACTATTAGCTTTTATAACTGAGTGAAGTATTCAGAATGGGAAGACAATGCTCCCAAACACAAACCTGAGAAGTCTCTATCACAACCAGAAGATAAAACTGTGCAAATTAAAGCAAAAGCTTACAGTTTGCCTATATTCAGTATTCTTATGCTTTTGCCAAAAAGCAAGCAAGCTGTCACCTTAGCAACAATGTCACACTTTGCAGCACATATGCCACTTTGAACAAACACCTTAAACACAGCATCTCCACACTGTATATTCCTTTCTATAATGTTCTAAACAGCACTCTGTAGACTCCCCTGGGAGTAAAATCCATGCAGACCCCTCTGGCAGCTGCTGGGCTGGACAGACAGACAGCCAAGTGCTGTTTTCCACACTGCACCCCAGGCCCGTACTACAAAGCATTTTTACCCAGTGCCCAAGGGGAAAGCTGGGCTTGCAGAGGTGCAGCTTTGTCTCCTCAGCCAGTCCTGTGCAGAGCCCAGGGTCACCTCTGTCTGCCTCTCCTCTTTCCCTGCTCAGGACAAGGTCCTGTCCCCCAGAGCAGAATGGAGAACTTCACCAAGCAACACCTCCTGCCCCTTGGGACCACAGACAGTGCCATGAATGCAGGTTAAGCCAGAGATCTGAGCATCCAAATGATAAAAAGGGTTTCATCAGAAGCATCTCCAAGCCTGTCCTCTCCCAACTGCAACATCTGAATCCAGAGATGTCAACACGCAGGGCTTTCACCCGGAGCTCCAATTATGCAGATGCTGATTTACAGGAGTGATGACTGAAACATCGCCCTCCTAAAAATTGTCAAGGAGACTTTAACTGTGTTTGTCTAATAGCAGAACCCTCTATCTGCACACATCTTATTGCTAGTTTGAAAGTCAGATCATTTTTGTTCTTCTTTTCATAGAAACCTGGTTTGCATATATAATCAAATTTAGCATTAATGAGTCTCTTTTCTCATCTTCTATTCCTAATGCTTCAAACAGCCACACTCGGATAACAGCAGCCATTGAAATGGCTTGCCATAAGATTTCACCAGTTTCTCCCAGGGACCTCCAAGCAGCAGCATGAAACTCCAAAAAGTTCTGCTCCTGGAGCCCTGTCTCTCAACCATATGTGCTAATCCTACATAATTATTTTATACCACGTCACACTCTGGGCTGTTTGAGAAACATCAGGATTCAAATGAACTATTAGCTGACCTTTTAAAATCAGCTCTTCCATGATCACAGCATGGTCCTAAAATGGAAAATGGTAGGCATTTTCCAGATGAAAGATGTCATTTATTTGCAATGTGGTCGGGCACTGCTGACCTTTTCTCTTCCCCTGTATCAGCATTTGTACCATTTTAACAGCAACTTGCTGATAAGCAGAGTTCTCAGTTTCCAACCAGATATGCATGCAGATAATGATGGATGTGAACAGCAAAGCAGTCAGCTCTCTGCAGACTGCAAAAAACACGGGACCACAAGGCAGATTTCCTGTTCTTTCAGTTCTGTTCTGGGTTTTCAGTCTTTAGAGCTCCCATCTTTTTCTGCTACCTTGATCTAAAACTGTATCTTTTATCAAAGCCAGAGGTCTCAGAATCATGAGACTCACAGTAGTTGAGATTTTAGGACCACAAGGTAGGCACTGCCAGTGCTTGTGCTGCCTTGATGCCAGTCCCACTGGCAGAGAGACATTTGGCTTCCACATCTGCCTTCAGTGAGACTACAGAAACCTCTCAGATCCTTCCTATTGCACACCTGATGTCTAAAAGCAAAATCCACTTCCTGGGCTCTTCCTAATAAAAATAACTCGTCTGACAGAGTTCCCTGCCTGCAGATTACCCCAATAAGTGCTCAGAGTTGCAGGCCCAAAGCCAAGGACAAATGAAGCCTGTTCCCAGGGCTCAGGTCTCCTGGATGCTCACACATCTTGTTGGTTCATCGTGGCAATTTTTGCCTGCCCAGAGCTGCAGTGTATTTTGCATGCATTATGCTAAGCTGCCTATAAGAAATCATCCAATTAATGACAGCTTACAGAGAAGGGTTAGTTACACGGTAATTACCTTTCTAATATTAAAATACCATAGAAATGGATTTACATTTTTTGATTTAGTGGCACATGTTTTGCTGACCTGACACTACACGTACAAGACCATTGAGGCAGCAACTGGGACTCAGTTTACAAGAGCAGCTAAGTACTTACATCCCCAAGCAGACATCAAAAGACTTGGCAATACATTTTAAACATGTGTATGTGCTTCTTGTACATCAAGATGGATGGGCCCAACACTAAATACAACATCTGATCCTGGCATTGTATAAGCAAAATCACCAGGCAATGAGAAATATCACTTTTTTTTAAGGATTTTCTTTCAATATGTACGTAGAGAAGATCAAACACTCAACTCTTCCACCCTGCATCCATGAGGAGCATTAAGCTTCAGCAAGATAAACCTGCTCCACCAACTAAGTATCTGCCCATACCAGAGTAGCCAGCAGCCTTCTGGTTAAGCAAAAACCAAACACATATATGCAAATGTGATGAAGAGTCTCAAGCAACTATAAAACATCTCAGGCCAATAATACATTAGACAGAGCAAACTGCTAATCACACATGCTTCATGGAAGCATTACATTCTTATTTCTTCCCCATTTATTTTCAGCATCTCAAGATATCTAGGCTTTTCTAGGGCACACTTGAAAGCACGCAGCTACTTATGTCCATTCATATGCATGCAAATATAATCCAACAAAAGCACTCCATGGCCAGATGAGCAATCAGCACTAGGACAAAAGACAAGACTTATTATCAGTCTTTCAAGATTCAGCTTCCCTCTGCCTTCTGAACACACATCTGTGTGCAAGGCAGGAGGTGCTAACCCTTTCAGAATCCATACCATCACAGCAAGCTTGACAACAGCCTGGCCTTTCTCCTGGCTCACCAGTCAAGTGATCCCAGCGTGGAGGCAAGGAGGCAAAGCAAGGTTAGCTCAGTCCATGTGCACCACACAGAGATGTTTCAAACAATCTTCACCCAATCCCCCCCAGAGATTTGTTGCCCAATGTTTTGGAATTCTTTGGAACATCCCATGGAGATGCTCATGAGCAGTGATGAAAGCCAGTCATGCAAGGCCTGCAATGTATTTTTTCTCTGCATAAAGGCAAGAAGTAAAACAAGTCAGACACGTTTGAGTTCACTGAACATCCTAACATTCACTTCCAAGTTGTCCTACTAAGAAAAGCCATTGTGTCCACAAGATCTGTCCTGCAACATAAATGATTCACAAATATTGTGATATGATAAAATGATGGTAAAAGCTGGACTGGCTTACACAAAGTTGCAGCGTGGCCTTTGTGCCAAAAATCCCCCCTGCCCATAGCAACCCAGACACAGCTGCAAGTTGGTGGGGATGGGAGCTCCCTGCAAGGTATTTTAAAACACCAACCTATGGATAACCATCAAGGCAATCACAGCATCTCCTGACTGGCACAACGGTGGAGTTTCTGCATCCTGCTATTTATGGAGGAATACAGGAAAGACATTATGGACATTTATGGAGGGACACAGGGAAAGACATTATGGACGGCACTGCAGCTCTTGTTACTTTACAGGAAACCGACAAGTATCAGGTTGCTTTGGGTTTGGAGAAGGAAAGTTGTTTGTTGCAATTCACAATGTAATTAAACATACACACCCACACACCCCACCACCACCCATACCCCCTCTGTCCTCCACAGCCTAGGGATACAAAGTTCCCATTTTCACAAAAATATTTTTCCAGTAACAGCCCGAGTACAGCAGGTAGCTCCTATACCCATCACATTGCCTTGCTTTTCACTTAATTTCCTCTTCTAGGGCTCCAGAGAGAGAGGCAGCAAGTGCAAAACAAATAGACCAAAAGTGACAAACTTGCTGGTCTTGCTCACTTTTTGCAGACCCCAATAAAAGCAGTCTAAACACATCCAGAGAGTCACAGGACTGAAATTAATCCAGGGAGATGAATGAAGGTATTTCTTCTCTTTCTTCCTTCCTTATTCATTATTGTCAGGTGCACGAATAAGAGAGTTATTTTTCAAACGAAGTTGTAAGAGTGTTTGTGACATTGCTACTGGTTGTAGTGCCACAGTGGATTATCTGAGAAATAAGCTTCAGAAGAACATTCTTCTCATGCAAAGATCTGTGGAGTAACAGCCAAGGGACTGAAGATGAGCAAGAACAAATACAGCTTTTATACAGCTCTTCCCTGCCCCCACCACATGCCATGAGTTGACTCAAAGCTGGAAACACCCAGGCCTCACCCAGTGCTGCTGTGTGCATTTTTCCAAGTTCAATTTGTGATCCACACGCTTTATTGCCAAGGTACAGTTCAAAAAATGCAACTCTTGCATAATTGCTACAAGTTGATTTCTTGGTTTCTTTTCTTTCTCTTAACCTTTCCCAGGCCTGAGCCAGTGTTGTTTCTTAATGGCTTCTAAATGCAATTTCTTGTCTGAAAATGAGATTACAGTGTACATGGGAAATACAAATGAAAACAAATTACAGTGCTATGAATATTCAGAAGAATCAGCCTTATCTCAGCAGCTTCTCTCTGGGTGTTAGGTGACCACCAAAGTAGGAAATTGAGAAGGTCAGATAAGGTCCCTGTTCCTTGGGACAGAAGTCCATGTCTGAGCCAGATTACAGGTAAACTGGAATCTGCATACCTGAAGATTAATTCTGCAGCAGTTACAGTTTCACATCTGAGGAACCTCCAAGCCATTTCAGTTGCCTCCAGACCCACAAACGTGTGCACCCACAAACACAGGGATTTCAGCAGCAGTGGTTCAGGAATAAGGATGTGCTCACCCCAGAGCCACTGTGAGCCACCCCATACAACGAGAGTGAGAATTCAAGGCTGGGCTGCATGGACAAGCTGAGGACATTTTCAGGCTGCACCACCTCCACCCTCCCAGCCTTCCTGAGGAACTCCCACAGCTCTGCCATCTGTGCTGCAGCACCACAGAGCCTCCCCCCAGGCACGAGAGCCACCCAACGCCCAGCATCACTGCGTCACCAGCTGGGCCATGAACTTTATTCCCTGGCAGATGCAATCTAGGACTCAAGTGGGAGGTGATAAGGGTGTAATTTAACTGCTCTGATCAAGTGCAACAAGGTCTGTGAGGCTGCTGGGGGACATGGAAGAGGACACAGAATTGACCGGAGCATTTGGTCTTTCGAGTGTTTTAGGTTTAAAATTATGGCTAGGCTGATAAAAGGGGTCTGAGGGAGAGGTGGACAGTTAGCTGGGACTGGAAATGGTAGAGAGAGGTGGACAGCAGTTTGGAGGCATGGTGAGAAGAGAAGGAAGATGGGAGAGTAAGATTAATTGAATAGAGATGGAATTCCAGTAATCCACAAAGCCTTTCAAGTATATTAAAAAAAAAAAATAAGGACTTCCACACTGTGAAATACCATAAACTAAACAGTGCTTAATTCTACTTATACATACATGTCAAATGGATAGAAAGTAACTTCTCAGATCATCTTAAATGTTGCCACACTCTGCACCCTTTTCCTGTACTCCCTTATTTGCCCAGGGCTGTCCCACCCTGGCCGTGTCAGAGAGCTCCGTGCACACACGGCCGCGTGTGCTGCTGTGTACACACACAGGCAACGTGCACTTGCAGCAGCCAGAGCAGCTCCACTTGTGCCTTCCAACCGTGACAAAGACAGCTTTTATATTTGGCTGTTGGAAGAAGTTACAGACCCAGGAAAGTGCCAAGAGAAGAGTTCCCACTCGCTGTCCCAAGGATGCCAACACGCTGGCTGGGGCGGGGACAATTTTCCCGATGGATGGCACAGCCCATGCCCATCAGGCCAGAGTCCTCCCCAGCAGGGCTCGCTTCCCAAGCCCCATCAGACATAGCCTCATCAGGCAGGCAGCCAAAAGACCACGCTCCCAGCAGCTATTGCCATGGAACAGCTTTGCTCCTGTTCTTCTGCCCCGCAGTGAGCGCTGCAGAGTGGCTGAAGCACCCTCAGACCAGCACCTGGGGCTCAGCCCTGCATGTCCTGACTTCTCCTTGAGGCAGGAGCAGCAGGGCTGGGTGGGTTTGTAGAGCTCTGGGCAAAGAACACAAGGGACCTTGTCCATCCACTGCCATGTGCAGGTGACCCACTCTGGGGCCACCCTGTCCCGGGCCACGGCACCGCCACATCACCATTGCCCAACTCCACAGGACCTGATGCTTCAAGGTGCCCAGCGAGGAAGAGGAGCTGCTTCTGGTGAGCAGGGACAGAGTCTGGGGTGAGCAGCTGTCCCCAGCACACCAAAACACCCCCTCAGACGGACCCTGGCTGGGCTGCACGCTGCAGGTGCCAACATGTGGATAAACACACCCGCACAGGGATGCGCCCCCCGAAATACACGCCTTACATAATTCCCCAGCCAGTCGGCGTTAGGGGAATGTGATTAATCCTCCATGACATGTTCTGAACTTTCCGTTCAGAGAGGCTCTCTGCTCCCGCAGACCTACCGGCGATGGATGTCATTTGACCTGCAGACTTCACTACGAATGAGCATCAGAGCAACACACAGTGACATTGCTCCGCACACCAATTATCTGCCTCCTTCCCCGCTCGGCCCAGAGACAAGTTTGCTAAACGCATAACGAGGATTTTATTTTCCTCGCTGCTTTTTTTTTTTTTTTTTTTTTTTTTTTTAATTCGTTTACCGCCAGCACACGGATAGGGGGGGGGTCACCCACAAACCCAGCGCTGTAGGACGCGAGTCCCCGTCCCCATCCCCCGTGTCCCCGTCCCTCAGCCCGGCCCAGCTCCCACCTGTTCCGCCGTGCGCGCACTTCGGCCACAGCCCCCCCAAACCCCTCCGAGCGCGGCACTCACCCACTCGAGCACCCTGAGGAAGGCCAGCGGCTCCTTCACCACGCGGAAAGTGCCGGCGGAGGCGAGCTGCGGGCAGGGAGAGACGGAGAGAGGGGTCAGCCCCGCGCCCGCTCCGCGCTCCCCGCTCCCCGCGGCGCAGCCCGCCCGCCCCTCGCCCGCGGCGCCCCGCGTACCTGGTCCACCGCCTCCATGGCGCCGCAGCCCCGCGGAGCGGAGCCCAGCGGAGCCCAGCGGAGCCTCCCGCCCGCCGCCAGCCGGGATGCGCGGCGCTGCCCCCGCGCAGGCCGGGCGGAGCAGCCGGGCGGGGCCCGCGCCCCCCGCGCCGCCCCGCGGAGCCGCCCCGGCCCCGGCCCCCGCCCGCTGCCCCCCACGGGCCGCCCCGGCCGCCGCCGCTCCCGCGCTGCCTACAGCGGCGCTGGCCTCCTGGGAATCTGCGTTAATTTTTTGTTTTGTTTTTTCAATTTTTATTTCTGGAGGAAAGCATCAGGAATTTTTTTTTTTTTTTTTAAAGAGAAAAAACAAACTGCCTCCTGAGCGCGCGCACATAACTATTAATATTTAAGGGATGGCCCCCGCTGCCCTGCGCGCTTCCGTCCCCTCAGCCCTTCCCGGGACGGACTCGCTCGTCTCCCCCGCGGCCGCAGGGCTGCAGCTCTGCGCTCTCAGCCCTCGCTCCCTCCCTCCCGCTTTTTCGAGCATTTCCTTGACAGCAGAGCAGCGATTTCTGCCTTGCTGTTGTCCTGGCCTCATTTCCCAGCAGAGCCTTAACAGTTCTAATGCATCCCGGGTGGCACAGCCCGGCAGGAGCGGAGGTTCCCTGTGTACATCCACGCTCTCCGGCAGCATTCCCAGCTCCCTGTGGCATTTAAACAGCACTGCGAGGATTTTGCGATGGAGCAAATTCCTGCCCCAGTAAGGGCTCGGGACACAAATCCATCAACCCGTTTAAGAGCACAACCACCTCTAGACTGAAACCCCGAATCTGCAAATATTTCCATAATAAACTTCCCTGCCACCCTGATAACCAGTTGTGCCACCAGAAGGACACCAGTGCTCAAATAGGATTTCGGCCATAAGTAGGTCAGAGATGTGCCTAAAAAATACCTGAAGCTTTTATTCCCTGGAAGGAATCAGCCATCTGCAAAAGTTAAATAAGTCAATTAGTTTTGCTCAAACTACATCTCTGTTATAAAAACCCCAAACGAGAATCTAAATGCACTCTTGGAGTAAACAAGAGGGGGGGGAGGGGGGTGGGATGAGAGTCAGAAAAAGATGAATTTATGAAGTTTATACTGGAACTTGAGGCAGTCGATTTTGTGTCAAAATCACAGATCTGGAACAAACTCAGCTGAAGTCGGGCAGCAGTGGGACTGGGTCCAGATTTTTAAAAATTTAAATAATTTTTTTTAACCATACCAAAACAGCTTTCTGGTCAGAATTACATTTAATTTTTTTCAATTAAAAATTCTTGCATTTTCTGTACTCCTTTTTACCCTTGGAGGAAAAAAAAGGAAAGGAAAATGGATAATTTGCCTTACAAAATATTATCAGATATGCTTTTATTTATTTATTTATATAACATCCTCTAGGAAATATGAAACACTTCTCAGCAATTCTAGGAACTGCCTGCTGGTGGCCCAGTGCTGTGGGAGGCAGAGTCCCCTCACGGAGGCAGAAGGACAGAGCATCCATAAATCTCCAAGATGCACAAGCAGGCAGGGATGCACAATCATCCTTCTGACTTCCAGCCAGAACTTCTCCCACTGGTACAGAGATGCAGAGCCAGGTCACTGCAAGCCACCTGCCTCCAGTTCTTATGCCTGAAGAAGAAATTATCATGGAATATCCTGTGTTGGAAGCGACCCACAAGGATCATTGAGTGTGAATTAGTCTGGTCCCCAAGAGTAGCAGGGTAACCATTCTACCTCCTGCAGGGATTTTCAGTTCTGGTGTCTGGTATTCCCACCAACAAAGCCCTTGGCTGTGGGAAGTTTCATCACTTGCTGTTTACTGTGACTCTCATGTGCTGTTTCCTTTAATAGGTTTCTTTCATGGAGAGACTTACAGCTGTGGATGTATTGAAGCAGTTCAAAAACCTCCTGAGAGATTGAAAAAACATGCTGAAACATTTAGTAAAGGCGTAACTTAGCAGTAGACTGGGAAGGATATGAAGAATATTTTTCTTTAATTTTATCAGTAGTGTATTGGGGGAAAAATCTGCCCCATCTCCATTGACTGCCACAGAGAACTGGAAGCCTAATTCTCTAACCCTTTATTAATTGCCTCCAATTAAAAGCCTGAGATTTTAGTGGCACTTGGACTTCAGTTTTCAGAAATTGTCAAAGAAAGGAGAACTAACCAAATGCTCCTAAAACCTTTACTACTGGGATGTTTTCCCCCACTGTTCTCTAGGTCAGCACACCTGGGTTTTCAGCAGATACAGGAGCTCCCTCATGCTGTTTTGGGGGGATTTTTCTCATTCCCTCTCCACCATGCCAGCTGTGTTTCACCTTGGTGCTCCTCAGTGCTTGGCCATCCTCACCTCAGCTCCCCCTCTGGCTGGAAATCCTTGCAGAACCATGGCAGGAACGTGTAAACCAGAGTTTATAGCCAGTGCTCAGTGCCTCTTCTTGCCATTATGAACTCTTCCAGACGGCTGTTAGCGTTTGTTCTTGGGTATGGCTGAGTGTCTCTGGCTTTCACAGCTGCTGTCTCTATCCCAGTCAGCTCAGAAGTAAGAGCACCTTCACCCCAGTTCTTGAGCATCCTAGTACAAACCTTGCTCTGAAAATGACATTAAAGCTCTATGCTTTTTGAGCCCACCTGATAAAACACACTCTGAAGTGCATGTTCAGGTTACAGCCATGGTAATTTTGCAATTATTGATGGTACAGCACAAAGCTGTACCCCAGGACACTACATTATCTTCACTCTGCTCACACCTGGATGGCTGGGCTTGGCATGCATGAATCAATAAAAGCCAGAGAAGTACAGGTACAAATCTCCCTGATGAATGAAAAATAGGCTGGAAAGTCTCTGAATATTTCACAGGCACAGGATCTCACACACAGGAGGCTCCTGCCCTTTCCTTTCCTTGGAAAGGCTCCAGCAGTGCTCTAAGGGGAAGCAGCCCTGCCAGTCCTGCTGTTGCATAGGACACTGGTGGAGCTTTAGTGCTCATCAAAAAAATTAATTTAATTGGCCCAAGTCCTAATAGGGCAAGTTTAAAAGCAAAAGTCCTCATTTCAGGATTAGCATTTTTTCCTGCTACAGGCAGTGATTTCTTTCCTGTTTCTAGGAAGCACATACCTTGATTTTTCTTTTGGGTAGAAAGTGGGAAGCTTCCCTGGTTAATTGCAAGTGTGAGAACTGCATCTGTTAGTTGTGTCAGTAGGAAAAGCTTCAATATGTACCTACCCCTCATTTCTACCTTGGAAAGGTTTTTCTCAAAGGACTTTGCTAAGAGATGTGTGTTAGACTTCTCCCAGGCTGCCTGAACCTGTGTTCTCATAAATAATTTCCTATAGTGTGATCTAAGCAGCAGACCAAGTGAATTCAGGCTTTTGCTGCACACCCATGGACTGCAGACCACATGGGGCTGGAAAGCAGCAGATCCATGGAAGCATGACTGTGCCAGCACGTGAATCTGGATCAAATTTTCCCTGTGGGAATGGAGAAATAGCCATGCAGGATGGGGACACTAACCTAAGGGATGGTAGTGCTCCTACCCCTGCCCAGGACTGCAGCATGCCAGCCTCGAGGGGCTGGAAAGGACACTGAGGCTTTGTTTTTCCTTGGGATGTCTTTGATTTAAATCTTACTTCCACCTGCTGATGTGGAAAGGGTGAGAGTAATCTCTTGTTCTCCTAGGCTGGACATTGAATGTCAGCCAGGTGTATCTGCACACAGGTGCAGATAAATAGTAGGAAAAGTGCCTTTCCTTTCACGTGGCAGAGCACAAATCCTACAACCCATGGGTCATCCAAGCTGCAGCAGCAAGGGCCAGATGGCGGGGTCACCCAGTTTGAAGCGAATTGAAGGCAACTGGTGATAGCACCAGTGCAATTTTTTTGTGAGCAGTTGGGTGTGGAAATGAGGTCTCGCACACGCGCTAGGAGGACCATATGGCACTTAGCACACCAGATTTCCCAGCTCCAGCCAGGCCTCAGTCTCACACTCTACCTGTCACTCTTCTCGAGATCCACACTCTCCAGGGTCACTTCATCCTCTCGGGGTCTCCATCAAATTTGTTTGCAATACATTATCTCCTAGAGAGGAGAGCTTGGTGCCATCTCTTGGATCTTTCTGTTGTTTTTAAATCTCTCAGTTATTTGATTAGGTTTCAATAGCTTCCCCTTGGGGCTGTATTCTGCACTAGGGAGCTTTTCACCTTTTCCTGGCACAGAGTTCACTCACCCATCCCAAAGCCAATTGCCAGTCATTTCATGGCTTGGCTTCACTTTTTTGGTATGTTCACTCTCAAATTTAATGACAGAAGAGCAACAAAATATGAAGCCTTGGGATAGCCAAGAATTGCCTTCCATGTGGCCAGGAATCACATATGGTGATCCATGGGAGAGACCAGACTCTTAGGTCCCAGCCAGGCCCTGTAGCACAATTTCTAACACCCCTAAGCTCCCTCCCCCACTGCATTTTCAAATCCTAGGTGTACAGTCCTGGCTATAAATAATCCTTATTAAACCTAATTGCCCAGGGAATCTCATTTCTCAGTTTTCCCTGTGTGCAGATGATAGGGCCAAGCATGGACATCAAACCCCCCTCACTGTATAGTAAGGTAAACAACTTGAAATGCCACAGGACTGCAGAATATTCTGTCCTCAGAAGCTGAATAAAGTCTGCATACAGAAACCCGTATGTGCTTGTTTTAGAGCAAAATAGCTTGGGAAAAAAATGCACATCTCAATGTGTTGCCAGACAATAGCAAGTCTTCAGGATTCAAATCAGCAGAGCAATGAGGCTATTGCTCATTATAAAGCTAAAGGTACAAAAGTATTTTTGAAAGGAGCTTTGTTGAATCAGCATTTGTTTTTCTAGCAATGTGCACAATTTCTTTAAACAGGGTTATTTTCAGAGTATGGCATGAAAATAATTACGGAGCACTTTCTAAAGGTTCAGTGATTAAGGCAAGAGCAGGCAGCTGTTTGGCTGCACAGCTGATGTTGACCAAAAGTATCATGTCTACAAGTCAAACTATCTTAGTAAGATTTCTAGAACTAACACAAGGCTTGCAACTATTTCTCTTCTGATCTCTAAGAATAGATACAGAAATAATCTTTAGTTTTTCTTTTTGGATTTCAGTTATATGTAAATTGTATTATTGAAAGTCAAGTTTTCCTTAGTCCAAAAGGTTTGCCTGACTTGGCTGCAACCTTTGTTCCACGTACAAAAGGCAATCCTGATTTGATTTTAAAAAACTAATCAGTCATTTTTCTTTTCCTTCCTAATCTTTTACTGCCATCCTGTCTTGTCATTTTTGATCCTGGCTTCCAGAGCACATTGTCTGGCTTTAATCAAAAGCATTCTGTAATTAGGTTCCAGCTAATTTAGCTTAGACTATTTAAAAGCAAAAAAAAATAACCTTGCTTCATGGTAAAACCCAGCTAAGTTTCAAAGGAGCTGAACAGGGGTAACTTCACTTCATGAATATATCACTGGCAACTGGCAAATTTGTCCCTTAAAATCATCAGATATAATTTGTCCTGGGCATTTTGAGGGTGATTTTATACACAGGAACATGGAGAGCACAAGTGAGCATCAGAAGAACTGCTACAGTCATATTCAGTCTCTCCCCAAAAACCTGTGTCTGGAGCTCTGGAAGGGACACTGTCAGGGCTGGGATCCTTCAAATCTGACCTACTTTTCCATTTCATCCTTTACCAAAGCAAATGTTTAAGTGCTAGATTTTTTCTCTTTCTTTTCTTAAAGGAAGAGGGGGAAATGTCAGAGCACTGGCTCCAAGGAAGAGCTGCAGCCACCAGAGCTGCTTTGGGTTAAGCACAGAGGAAGGGGCTTGTACCACATCCTGCATGGGGATGATGCCCTCAGCTGTCCCAGCCCCATGAGGGAGCTGTCCCCATGCTGTGCCCTGCCCCAGTGCCAATTTAGGGCACAAAAGCAACAACAAAACCCAAACCCACCTTGCTGCTGGTTTGCATGAGAAAAATCTCTTTTCAGGATAAGGAATTAGAGGGTCAGGAATAGCCAGGAGGAGGGGAGGACTCACTCTGCCAGCTCCAGGATTGAAGGAGAAATGCCAAAATCCCAAACTTTGCTCCTCAATACTGGTACAAAGCACATTCAGCACTTGCATCCTTAAGGAGGGTTGAGGTGGTCATTCTGCTTACACATCTCTGCATCCCAGCAGGTATCTCACCTGTTCTTTCCTTGCTAGGGGAGCATTTATTTACCTCATTTATTCACCTCCTTCAGTCTGGATTAAAGCTTTGACAGTGTGGTAGGTGCGAATCTCCTGTAACACAACATGGAAAATACAAACTCACCAAGATCTCCAAATTCACACCAGCACAACCCTGCAACTTGGAAGGTGTTTTTCACAGCTGGCTGTGTAAGACTGCTAATAAAAATGGAAAGGACAGGAAACACCCCAAACAGCATCACTCTCCAGGGATAGCCATCCAAATCCCTGTGCACCCACAGCCTGGAGTCAGGAGCTGGTGCCCCATCACTTCAGAGAACAACAGCTCCTTCTCCTTAAAACTGCTGCTTGCTGGTCTGAGCTCCCACACAAACCATGAGGGGAAAATTCAGCCAGGGAAAATTCAAATTCACATCATCCATTGCAGAGGGTGCCCCAAGCACAGGGCTGCAGGTGAGGCCAGGCTGGGAGGCAAAGCATCACCTGGTGTGCAGCCCAGGCAAGGACACAACAGCAAGGGGGATGCTCCAAATCAGATCAAAACTCTCAGCAGGTTCCACTGGTGAAAGCCTGGGTGTGCAAGGCATTAAAGGCACTGACCTGCTTGAAGTTCTTGTCCAAGGCACCTGATTAGTACTTGATGGAGAAGCTCCAAGCACAGCACCAGCTCCTGTCATCTGCAATAGAATTTCAAGAAACTTTCAGGAAATGAGCAGTTCTCTACATCCTGCTTTTGGGGATCAGAAACATAAAATGAACTACACAAGTGTAAATTATGGGAAAACAAGAATCTCCAGCCCCCAAAAACTGCCTGAAACATCCCTGAACATCAGCCCCCACTCCTGCCCTCCTTGCAGGCAATTCACACATTATCTTTGCTTTCCTCACACTGACTGCAGTTTTCCCAAGTGCTTTCTCAGGCTCTGGGGTTGAGCAAGAAGCAGTGCTGTAAACTTCCAGGTTTTAATAAGGTGGTCTCTGCATCTAATTGGAAATTTTGCTAACCATTTGTCAGGATGTGTTGAAGTCATTTTTGGTAACACCTCAAAACAGGAGCTTACTAATGTCATAAAATAAACTTTTTATAATGATAGACAATTTAAAAAATTATCTGGGGACCTTCCTTTCCATAAAAATGAATATAACAACCCTTTCTCAAGCTAAATATTATCTGAATTTCCTTCAGATTTGCAATCTGGCTAAAGCTGTTGTACAAGTTATGCTGGTTGCTGACATGCTATTTATAGCAATGTTGAGAACACTGAAATCCATTCTCTGCTACCAGGATAGTGTGTTTTTTAAATTGTTTTTCACCAAATTGGAACTAATAAAAAATAAATTAAAATATCAAGGCTTTTTTTAGGCTTCATAGAAAGATGAAAGTACAAAAAAAAAAAAAATTGAAAAAAAAGTGCACCTTTTTCCTGGTCATTTCGACAACCTTTTGAATTCACTTTGCCTTGCCAGGCACTCACAGGGAGGAGTGCAGATTACTTAGAATAGAACCAGCTCTTCCCAGCCCAAATTGTGCTGCACTCAAGTCTAATTCCCAACCAAGGACTTCACATCATCCTCACAGGTGCCCACAAAAGTGGAGCAGACATGGATCCTCACCATTAGTGAAACCCTGGTCAGGCTCTCCTCTGCCCCAGGGACACTGTGAAAAGGGAAAGATCCTGCTCTCAATTTGTTTCTGAGGGAGTTTAGTCAATACTCCTAAAATTAGTCTTTTATGGCTGTAAAAGACAGAGAGCCAGCCATGGTCGTATTCCTACTTACCAAGCAACACCCAGTTTTCATAAGGATAAATTATTGTTCCCATCTGGTTAGAAACACCCTTTGTCCAACCACCCATCAGTCCCTGATGCTGCAGAGAAGGTGGTGTTGGTTTTGTTTTGAAGAACTCAGACCCCAGAACTTTGTTGGAAAGAGAAACATCAGGAGACCCTGCAGGACAGAGAGCAAGCAGGGACTACCAACACAAAACCCCCAGTGAGAGGGTGTTACCAAACAGAAGAAGCAGCATGAAATATGAAGTGAAAAATATGGATGGAAAAATAACAAAGGGGAATTTAAAACTCAGAGATATAAGCAAAACAGTAATTAAAAAGAGAGCAGACACAGCCCATCACAAAAATCCCAAATAGCTGCAGTTGAGCAGAGGTAGAGAGGGCTGTGCTGGAGAGAGGGATTGAGTTTGTTCCTCTCAAAGTTAAGTCAATCAGCAAGGGCTGGGAAAAGCTCTGGATAGCCCCCAGCAGGACTACTGCCTGTTTTTGGAGGGGAGATAAGAGGGGTAAATGGAGCTCAGTGTAAGGCAGCAGTGGGTTATGCACAGAGCTGTTCCTAAGTCTGGGCAGAACTGCTGAGTGTTTCCTACTTTGGTCACCTTTATAGCTATGTGCCTTCCAAGAAACATGAATTTTTCTTTTCTTGCTGAAAGTTTCTTAGAAATGGCAAAAAACTTGAGTTTTGAGACCTTAAAAAAGTAGTAGCAGAAGGGAATTGTGCAGGATCCTTCTTTCTGTTCTCCTGCTTGTATGTTATCACCTCTTGTCTCTCTTCCTCACACTCTGGCTTTTGACTACATTTCCTGCTTCAGTTTTCATAAATATTTGAAATCCTTCAAGGACATTTCGTCAGGTGCAGAGGGAGCTGGGGGCTATGGCATCTCTCACAGAGTCATTCTGGGGGATGGAAAGCAAAGGCTTGAGTCTGTGAAATTACTTATCTGGGAGAAATGCTCTCAGACTGTCTGAGAGCATTTGCTAGGCCTATGGAAGACTGGAAGACTGGAGAAGGAAGCAAAAAAAGTTCTTTTACCCCCAGGCTATTGTCAACAAAAGGCAGTGTAGTGATACTACACTGCTTTTCCCCAAATCTGCCCTGGCAGGAACAACTTCCAGAGTCTGATCTTTATGAAGACCATAGAGTTTATTCAATGACCTCTGTATGCCAGAATTTCCTGGAGAGGCTGGAGATCTGTAGAAATTCTCCATGTGGGCACAGAGAATCACAGAATGGTTTGGGTTGGAAGTGACCTTAAAGACCACCCCGTTCTGACACCCCTGTGATGGGCAGGGACAGCTTCCACTGGACCAGGCTGCTCAAAGTGGCCTTGGACGCTTCCAGGGATGGAGAAGTAAATATAGATATAGATATATATTAGATATAGATATGGATATAGATATATATTAGATATAGATATATATTAGATATAGATATATACTAGATATAGATATAGATATAGATATAGATATAGATATAGATATAGATATATTAGATATAGATATAGATGTAGAGATAGATATAGATATTGATATAGATATAAATATAAATATATACACAGAGATGTATATTTGTATCCCATATTTTAGTGGTGACATTTCTAGCCCATAAAAGGAGCAGTGACTTCACTGGCAGTGTTTCCCCATAGCACTCTAAGCCATAAAAGGGCTGTGTGTGACCAAATGACCAAATACAGCTGTTTTGGTGTTGAGCAGGGAGCTCAGCAAGTGTGACTGGAAGGGCAGGACATGGCTGCTCATGTGCTGGATAACAGCTTGGAGTCAGTGGTGTATGTGGCCATGGAAAGGCAAAGTCTCAAGCTCAGTCTCTGGCCAATTCCCACATGTCTGCTGCTGGTCCCTGGTCCAAGGGGCTGTGTAAGTATCCCTACATTCCCTGGACAGGTACTGTGGTGTGGGAGCTGTCAGCATAGGAAGAAAATGGGCAAATCCAGGCTTCAAGGGGCAAGTGTTGGTACTCTCAGACAGGGAGCTTGCCTGTGGCTTTTCTCTGCTCTTTTTCTCCTGACTGTCCTGCAGCTGTCGCTGTGTGAGAAGGAGCCCTGTGAAATGAGGGCTGTGCAGTGAGAGTTTAGTGCTGGGCTTTTGGTTCAAACCTGAAACCAGGTCTGGCTGAATGGGCTCCTGATAGAGGGGGGCTCTTGGGAGAATGTCAAGATCCCCTACTGAAATGTAGGCTGTCTTATGGTTTCTTTCTGATAGTGCTGGTAGTGTTTAGACTGAAAGCTCAATTGTGTTTTGACAACATCTTTTCCTGGTGTGATGGAGAGGAACATACCCAAAATCTGTCTTGTTATGCCCAGACTCGTTCCTCAGCAGTATTTAATATTCTAGGTTTGGATGCTCTATAAATAAAGCAAAACCCTCATGAGTCTCTGTGGGACAGTCTCTTTCCTCTCCTCCTGATTTTACCACAGGAACCCTGGAAATTCAGAACCCAAACATGTGCATGGGAAAACTGGAGTGTGGCACCCAGCATGTTCCACTCCCCAGTCCTGCTGTTGCCCTGAGGGGGATCAGACTGGGGAGAGGCAGTGACTGATGGCTCCAGGCTCTTTTTGTTTCATATGAGGGAGGGATGAGATGTCGCATGGAATGAAGGAAAATAAGAATAAATTCTGAGGAATTTGTTAAAACAAGGAAATTTTAATCTTATAATATTTATGAGGTCTTAACCAGAGTGGATGAATATACGTATGTATAAAAGTACCTGATCCAGTTCTCTTGTGCTGAAGGAAAGGATTTTAAAAATCAGTCATGGGCAGGTAACAGATTGAAGGAGCAAAGGGCAGGACTTCCCCAGCTGAAGGGCTGATCTCCCTCACAATTTTTACTCACTGTTGGAGGGTTTGAGCCCTCAGGACCAGGGCCAGCTACATCTCAGAAGAGAAAATCACAGCATTTACCACGAAAATGTTGATATTAAATGTCTTATTGTGACTTATTGGTTTAAAACCAGGGCCATATCTACAGTGTCATACTAAACACTCTATCAATTCAAATAATTGGATTAATTTGAAAATATAAGGTCAAGTATTTAAATGCTTTTCAAAAAGTATTTAATAACACTTTTTTTTCCTTTGATGGGAAAGCAGGGAGAAAGCTCTTTTTATCTTGCTGTAAAATCTCTATTGCCACAAACAACCATATCACCAAATGAAGAATGTAATTAAACCACTGGATGAACAAAAACAGAACAACATTTTTTTGTTTTTAAAGGATATTTTCTTTTTGCTACAACCCTTACCAGTAATGAAAATTATGTGCACATAACAGGAGGAAAATAGGTTCTTAGGATGATTTTCACAGGTCTCAAGCAGGACATTTAGTGCAAAATCTGCTTCATGTGAATATGAGAGTTGCAGGGTTTGGGGTGGTTTAGTTGTCATTCATCTAATTCTTTTACACCAATTCACTTTGCTATGAGGAAATCCATGTTTGTTTTATAAAAGCAAAACATTTAGGTCATAGGGGGAAAGCATAAATTGACAGCTATCGATAAGCAATAAACTTTTCAGTAATACATATTAAAATTAATGAATTTTGTATTTTAATGTGGTACTTCTCTGGTATTTGAGCTATTTTTTTGCTATCTTTTGCAATTCAGCTGAAATATAATTCTAATTCACAAAACAACAGTTCATTCTCAACTCTCACCTATACAAAAGCCTTTTTGCACTTTTTCAGTAAACCTAAAAGGGCCTAAAACTAAGAATATTTTGCTGACGCAGCATGAAGAATGCAGTATGAGTGAGAATCAGACCTCTTACCTAAAATATATCAAAAAGGAAACCTACCTGTTTCCCATGGTGACAGGATCATTTTTGCCTGTAATGGCCTAATTATATGGATATTTATGTGTTCATCTAAGTTTGCAAGAAAGAAGTTCAAAGTGAAAATCAGGGAAGCCTAAATATTTTAATAATATTACTATTTTTCGTTTGTTTTGTTGGGCAATTTGTCACAGAGGATATTATTTAGTCAAACCAACTCTATGTTGCCATCATAATGCCTTGACATTCCTGGCTGCACACAATGGAGTTGCCATCTCCATTGCTTGTGCCAGAGCCAGAGGGCCCAAGGGGGCTTTCATCCACCTCTGGTTTTGAAATTCTTAATGGGTTTGGGATAGCAAAGACCAAATTAAAATAAAAAACAAAGAAACCAAAACAACAGTGGCCAGATGCTGATAAAGGGATTGGGATGAGAAAGCTGTCAGCCAAAGTCTTTAAATAGGTGATGGGAGCTCTGGAGAGAAGCATCTTGAAACCACAATTTTGAGCAGAGCCCCAGCATGTGGCAGGTAACCTGCCCCTCTTCTCGCGTCCATTCCTGGTGTGGTTTGTGCAGGGCTGTGATGTGTGTCAAGAGTGTGAAAAGTGCATATTATATGGCTCTACACAGATATTTACTATATGTATTTTGTTGTATTGGTTAGCAGTGCTGTGTTAACATTTTAATAGTATGGTAAATGTAGTTTTGTAGTTAAAAGGTAACTTGTAGTTAAAATAGGAACTATGGATGTGGGATATATTTTAAAGAAAGGAATGAGGTACTCACAGCAGATAGCAGCCATAGGACACCTAAATCTTTCAGAGAAAGATAATTTATTGCTCTCTTATCAGAAGAAACGAACTTCTTCCCACCTTGCTCAGGCATGAAGATGCCGTTTAGGATTAAGAGGAAGAAGCTGACACTGATCAGACAGAATCCTGTGTTTGAATGGAATTTATGCATCATGTATGAGGTGTATGAATATGCAATGGGCTATTGCTTTTAAGGGTTAATCCTTTGTTAACGTGGGTCCTTTTTCGGGCTTATGTTGCCCAGAAAAAGGTATCTGGATGTCCATAACTCTTTGTTTCTATTGTCTCATATTGTCCAAATTATTATTACTCCAATTATTTTGCTATTTTTATAACCATTTCATTAACAATTTTTAAATTTTACTATTAAACTATTTTAAAACTATTTTTTATTTTACTATTAAACTTTTAAAATTTTAAAAACAAGCGATCGGCGTTTTTCACTGGGAGGTTGGGGCAAGCCCAATTTCTGCCTGGGGATGAGGAATTCCTTTGCTGGTGCATCCATTCCAGCACGAGGTGAGGCACTGAATGCACCCAGCGCTGCAGCACCAATGCATCCCCCTGGCCCGGGGATGCTGCAGCTCCCACCCGAGGCCGCCTGCAGCCAGGCCTGGTCTCCCTGTGATCCCACACGGAGCTAAATGTGGAACAAGCCCTCTGAGATCAGCGGTGCTTCCCTGCACAAAGCTCCGTGCGAGAGGCGGATTATCCCAGACCAGATGTCACTTTCTGCAGCCGCTGCGGCGCCGGCTCAGAGCGGGTTTGGTTTGACTGCCTGCACCTTCCAAGCTGCTCTTGGGCCCTTCCCTTCTCCTCAGCTTCACCATGAGGATCCAGGAGAGCCAGCTAGCATTTATTGTTTGTCCGTGTTATTTTTTCAGGAGCTCAGTTTTGTTGTTTCTAAACAGAGGTTCTGGCACTGTAAAAAATGTTTTGCTAAAATAAAGCTTGGAATTGTCACAGTCAAATTTAGGATACACAAGGATCAATAGTTTACACAGTCTTAGGGGATGAGATCTTTCATTTCATTAAAAAAACCCTGGAACTGTTCCTCAAGTGATCACAGTTCTACAATATCTCTAAGTATTTCAAGGCTTGTGATTAAATAATATCTGTCAGCACCAGAGCATGCATAACAGGCCCTTTTAATCTCTCAGCCAAATATGATCATTGTTTTTCATCTCCCATTCCTTTCTGGCCACACATAAACTATTTTCTCCTATTAAACAGAGTTTCCAACAGCACCAAACCACCCTGAAGTCCCAAGTTCCTCCCTGGCATGTCTCTGCCTGTGAGCAAACAAGCTTCATTCTGTCCAAAGCTGCTATGTGGGCAATCCATCTTTCCTTCCACAATGAACAAAAACCTTGCCTGGTTCTTATGAGCACATGATTTCCAAAGCTTATTGCATTTAACTCAGAGTGGAGCAGAGACAGGGTTTATTACTTGTGTTGGAGAGTAATTTACCCTCTTGGTCATGTGTTAGAATCTCTGGGACTGGAGAAAAAACCACTTTGTTTGAAAGCTTTGCTAAGAAAACCAGTCCATATTGGATGTTTAGCACATTTGACATTTGATTTTCCTCATAGGTAATTGTATTGTTGCTGAGGGAGAAGAAATGGTTCTGTAAGGGCTTCTATACAGACCAGAATGCATTTTCTTGTGCAGGAGCCCTTGAATTTGCACAGATAAAAGCTTCTCCTGAATGTCTATGCAGTCAGGCCCTGTCATGTACATTACTGTGAAGAAAGAGAAAGAGAGAAGGTGACCCAAACATGACTGGATTTGGAGATTAAAAATCATCTGCACACCATTGGTCCCACTCTAATCTGCAGCAGAGCATCAGGAACTCTGTTTTTTGGAGGCTTAGAAGAGCAAAGCACCTGTATATTCCAATGAACTCCTTTTGCTTTGGATTCAGGCATAGAAAGACATCAAAATAATGCCAAGGATAGCAAGTGGCTAAAATAGACACAATTTTTCATTGTGCAGATTCCTTAATGACACTATGCATATGCTTTCTCAAATGCATGTTATAGCTATGACATGAAAAGCTCTCTTTGGAGCTATTTTGTGCAGGTGGACTAATTTGGGAAGAGAGAAATGGAGAAGACATCTGTGCTCCATTACATAGCTCGAGTTTAATTTTGAACAGAGAGAAATGGAGCAGAGGAGTGTGAGAAACGGGCTTCACTCTTTAAAATTGTTAGAAGTTTAATAGGTGATAAAAGGGACAGTAACAGCACTGGGTGGTAGCCATAGTCAGAGGCACACTGATTAACCATGACAATTCTTCTTATATACTGTTTTCATTGCATTGGTCAAATACATGTTTATAAAGATTATACATATTCAAACATTTGTTGAACTCTTATTCATGTTCCAGGAATTCTTTAGCTTGGTTTGACCCCTGATCCATCTTTTTAGAGCACGTGCAGTAATGTGGATTGTCTTTTTGAGAGTTGTGTGTCACTTCTTTACAACAGCCCTTGTTCTGTGGTTTCAGCAGGTGACAGTCATTGATAGTCAAAGGGTCAATGGCAGGAGTCCTTATCACATCCATGTCTTGAATATTATCTGACCAATTTTAGCTATTTCCACAAGTACTTTAAATCAACATTAGCTATTTCACAAATATTTCTGAGCTATTCTCATTGTTGGCAGTTAGTTACAAAAATAAAAGCATTAGTTATTATTTCACAATTACAGCTACTTCTGTAAAGGTTAAGATTATAATGCACAACACAAAGCATCCATTTTAATATTTTGTGAAAGCCAAAACTATAATGTATGTTTATCACACTGTTTACAAACCAAAATACAATCTATAAATGATGTTCTGAGAATACAAGCTACACAGTGGCCAGGGCATTGGTCACAAAAAGCTGACAAATTGTACTATATCAAAAGCAGTTAAAAGTGATTACAAACTGTACTATATCAAAATCATTGTGATTTATAATAATTTGCAAAAGCCAATATGTAATAGTGAAAGCCAACAATTACATAGTTATTTATAAAAGGAGTGTGCTCTTCTCTATAGCTGGAGTTTGCATCTGGGGAGAGAGAAACAGAGGTTTTTCCCTGAAAGTTCATACCTCTTTTGCCACCTGAGAGGGGCACCTTTTGCCCATGTTTCTCCAAGCCTTGCTGTACCCTGATCCTGCATAACCTTGAGGGCAAAGGAGCAGGAATATCTGACATTCTCCTCCAGCATGTGTTGTATTTCACAGCAGGAGTTTAATGCCTTGCCATAATATTTTTCTATAACACATCATGCAAGTCAAAATTCCCAGTACTTTCAATTACTGGACACCTGAGTGAGGAAACTGCCACTGATGGGATTAGCAGGGATGCAGGGTTCGTGGCACGCAGTGACCAGAGAGGACCTTGGAGCAGCTCCAGGAGCTGTTTCTGCACAGGAGCAGGGCTGTGCAGGGAGTGAGGGGTGGCTGGAGGCCTGTCCATCATACCAGAGTGAGCTGGGCAGCTGTGGCTGCTGTTTGCAGCAGAGATGGAGTATTGGATGCTGTAGGAGTGCGAGAGCAGCTCCAGAAACTATTGCTGGTGGCAACAGGAGAAATGCTCATGAATTTCCTGAGGGCAGGGCTGGGTCTCTGATTCCCTGCATATTTCAAGCCAGATATTTCATCTTCAAGCTGCCACTGAAGGAGACAACCTATGTTGTCTCTTATGCTTACAGACACAGCAGCATGATATCTCATTTGATGTGATAATGTGCTGCTGGTTCTGGGAGCTGCAGCACATTTCCATCCGTGACATCGCACCATGTAAATGTCAGGCTGCACCAGCCATGGCATTCCTCTGGAATCATTGTGCATGCCATGATACGGAATTATGAACAGCAACCAATTATCCCTTATTCAAGATAAATGGTGTGATTATAATGACCACAGATAACAAGAGGTATCAAAAGGCAGAGCACCAGACAGATCACACAGTCCAGGCTCTCCGGCTTCGTTTGGATGGGAGTGTGGTTTGTGATTCCTCATTGCAGGGCATGGTTTGAAGCTGAGAAAAAAATAATCCTTTAGATGGGCTGATGCTTTAGTACTCTGGATTTAAGAATGAGGACTGATAGTACAGGTGAATATACCCTGAGCATCACAAGGAAAAGCAGCTCACCTGAGACAGGAAGAACAGAAATATCTGACTGCCACCTCTGAAGCTGTGGAACCCCAGCTATGGTTTAGGTATTTGGATTTGCCTTTCAAATCCAAATAGGTGATAACTCGTGCAATGAGTTCCCAAGGGGGTGCAGTGAGGGCTCTGAGATGTGAAGGGGAGGCAGAAAGGAGGAAAATTGCAAACCACTTCCTTCATATTTCTCAGGGCATAACTGCCAGAGGAGGTAAAAAGCTTCTGCAGCCTTCAGTTCCTTATCTTCAATCAAAACACAATCCAAAGACATTTTTGTTACAGTAAAAAAGAGTCAAAACCAGTATCAGAGTGTTATAAGATATAAAAGGGAAAAAAGTTATGGATATCCACAGTCAATAACTAGCCTCCAACAGATAATCTCAACCTGCTACAGAATTTACAGCGGTCAGCACCAAACAAAATGATGCAAGTAACATGTTTTGAAAATCAGTTTCACTGGGAGGATGCAGAGATCTCACAGCTGAGGGGCAGCAGAGCTGCCATGCATCAGCATTTTTTCCTAAAACTCCCCAGTGCCAAGCTGCTGCTGGCTACCCTTAGGTAGTTGGATGCCTTAGGGGTTTCACTGTAATTAATGGTCTACAATCTGTGTTCAGGAAAGCTGTGATTCTAAGAAGTCTGTAAAGTTTTCTAATTCCTTAGTCCTGTGTTAGGCAGTAGCAGGAGGCTTGGGCTGTGCATTACATATACAGGCATTCTCAGGCTGCTCTTCAAAGGTTCTTTTGCACCTCTTTCTTCCATTTGCCTGTTACAAAAATGAAGTTTTCATGGCTAACAACCTGAGGTGGAATAACTCACTCCTGGTTCACCAGAGAACAGCCTGAGCTCATAACCTCACAGTAGGAACAGTTATGCCCCTGTGTTTAGTAAGTGGGGCACTTGTTATTGCTCTGTGGGTAGAAATATCCTGTCAGATGCAAAACCTGAATTCCTCACAACAAAACTCAGCAATCAAGGGTTTGACTAGCTCCTAGTGCTTCCAAAATGAATGGCATAATTAAATGATTTAAAGCCTGCTGTAATCAGGAGTGCACAGTCAATGAATATTCAAGCTGTTCTCATTGTTAGGGATGATAAAGATACATCTTCTCTTTAGGTGGGTTATTATTTATTGTCTAAAGAGTCATCCAGAAGATGGTGCCACAGTTCTGCCTGTGAAATGAACGCCAGCCCAGACGAGAGTCCTTGCACAGAACATAATATTTCATTGAAATTTAAGAGCAAACTTATTTTCAGGAGCAGTTCAGTGCTCCAAACCTGACATTAAGTCTGTGTTAAGTCTCTTATTGAAAACTAGGGCAATGTATCTTCATCCCTTTTGCTCTGTGTCACTCCAGGCAAGGTCAGCCAGTACAGCAAGGAAGGAGAAAACTGCTCCCATCTCCCCATTCCCTTTTGCAAAATGGAGAGATCTTTGGGTATTTGTTAAACTGCTTGATCTGGGTAGCAGCAAGACAACAAAAACGATAAATAAGATGAGGACAAAATAAGCTTTGTTCTGAATGCTCCACGAGGCTTCAGTGGCAGTAGGAAGTGCAGCATTAAATAGAGGCTGTGGTTGTTTCTGTTGGTTAAGGAAGGACAGTGTTTCTGAGACTCTGTGTCACTGAAGAAAATGATGAGGTCAAGCCTGTAGATCCTTGTAATGAGATTAAATAATCTGATTTCCATTTCACAAAGCTTTGCGCTAGCACAGAAGGAGAAAATGAAAACTGAGATTGGTACGAAGCAAAATCTCTGCTCCTACCTAAAGCAGGCATTTAATTTTTTCTTCCATTACAATTTTCTGTTGTCTGAGGTCTCTTCTCTGTAGCTCAACCAATTTGTCATCCGATTAGTCTGATGAAGCATAGAGAAGTCATTTGAACTGTAAATTTTCTGCAGGCAAAATAAAATGCAAACAAGAAGAGCTTCCTGTGCCTGCCAAAGTGATGATACTCAGAATACAAATAAGAAAAAGCCATGCTGACAGCATAAGCTATTTTTATATTCTGTCACTGGCTCCCGGGCATGGCAGCTTGAACAGGACCGCATCTGTATTCCCAAACCCAAATAAACCATGTAGTCTTAAGTGAAGTTCTTGTCTTACAGAATAGCTCTTTAATCATAGTGAAAGGATCCATTGCAGGAAGGATGAATCATGATGTTGATTCACACTCAAGCTGTACATTTGCTGTTTGGATTAACCCGGACACAACAGCTCCAGAGAGGAGGGTTTCCTGCTGCTGACAGGAGACGTGCAGGAGGAGCCAGCAGAGACTTCTGTGCTGGCAGCAGGGGCTGATGACACTTCACAACTGTGCTTCAGTCCCGGACCTTTCAGAAGCCAACGTCACGACCTGGCTCTGTGTGGTGGCTGGGCACAGACACATGAGCGTGTTCAGGGTGTGGGTCCCCTGCCATGCTCCCACAGTGACACCCCAGCCTCCCCAGGGTGGCTGGGTTTGTCACCTAAAGGTCACCCTAAAGGGCAAACACTCACAAGAGGACAGCCCCCACGTCCTCACTGGCATGACAGGGATGGGGAGAGATGCTCGGCTGGGGCGTCCTTCCCCACAGCCTCAGCAGCTCCCAGCTTCAGTCTCACGTGGCTCCTCTCTGAAAAGCAGCTGTGGCCTCATTCCCTTCTATAAAACCTACAGCATGTGGAAAACACAAGCTCTTTCTCAGCACCCTTCCATTGCTGAATTGTTGTACAGACATACGTCATGTACTCATTACCTGCCAGGATGCACTTAACAGCTCTGGCTAATTGCAGTAACACCTTGCTTTTATAATCTCCTTGACACTGCTGGACCTCAAAGTCTTTTGGGAGGTCAGTAGCATTAGCAACAGGCAAGATTTCCCACAGCAAGTGGAGCTGAAAGGAGCACTAATAGGACTGTAGCAGGCAAATGGACCGTGCAGTGACACAAAGGCCTCAGTCCTCAAAGTTCTTCCCAAATAATCCTCTGGAAGGTATTAGAGGGGCAACAGGAGACTTTTATGATGCAAAGGAACTGCTGCTTATGAATTTCTGGAAAGTAGTCTGACTTTCTCTAGATAAGCATCACAGGGGAACTTCTGCCAAGCCAGGGAGTGTTTTACTGTCCAGGCACTATTCATTCAACACACTACAATATTAGTTAAGTAATTCTCTCCTGAATTAGAAAATTACTTTGATCTCTACGACAAATACCTCTGCAAAGCCGGGAACTTGCCTGGATTTACACAGCCATTCCCACAGCACTTTGCACTTCAGGAAACCATTCTCTGCTTCAGCAGAGCTTGGGGCAGCTTTCTTCTTCCCACTGGGGCTGAATTTGGTAGCCAATCATCCTGGGTGAAACCCCCTGTTCAGTTACACTGGGGGTAATAACGAAGCCTGCCACCAAATTTAAAGTAGTTCTTACCTTAATTGGGAGCAGTGGCTGAAGGCTTTGCTTCTCCCTGGCATTTGCTGGGCTCACTGCTCAGCAGCTGCTTGGGCCATGTGGTTTTCTGGCACGTGGGGGTTGTTCACTCCGTGATCAGCACCCTGGCCCTGCTGCAGGGATGATTGATGATTGATTGATGATTGATTGATGATTGATTGATGATTGATGATTGATCGGAGCCACGGCTGCGCTCCCACCCACACTCGCTGCCAGGCCCCTTCAGGAGAGAGACACTGTGCTGCCATGCTCTGCTTTGATGAGAGAGCACAGCAGAACACACAGCAGGATGAGTCCATCAGGCTCTTCACAGCTTTGGCTGTGACTCCGTCCCCACTTTGCTTCTGAGCAGCTGAGTCTGGTCAGGGATGCTCCCAGGGCATACCAAAACCAGGAGTTCCCTGGCAAAATGCCTCTCACCCTGGATGCCCAGGGTGGGTATCAGCCTGTATGGAAAAGACTAAAAAAGCCTTGCCTGGAGAGGATGTGAAAGGGGCAAGACATAAATCCTGGGTGAGCGACCCATACCTGGGGCCTGTAACATCAGTGATCTTCCAGGCCCTAGAAACCTTGTAAAACAACCAAATGTAAATAACTCCCATGCCCATTTCTGAGAGAATGGAGCTTTTTGGTAGGAAATAAGTTGATCACTTGATTTTATTTTAATTTTTGTCGGCCATTTTGCTGCAGGAAGAGGTGAGGTTGGGAGTTAGGCATATGGTGCTGGGGACTGGAAGGTGCTGCACTGGGAGATGTCAGTGTTGTGGTGGCTTAGCCAGCATGCAGTGAGGGCTTGTGGGAGAGCACTGAACTGTAAATCCACTTGCTGAAATCCACCTGACTCAGGCTTGAAAGAAAGGAAGGAAAAATACTACCCAGATTATTAGCATTGACTTTTGCCTTTTTCATTAGGACTTCTCCCTGCAGGAGAAAAAAATGAAGGCAGAGCTAATGTCATGGATAAAATTGCAGCCCAAACCTGATTTTCATGCTCTATTTATTACAGCAGATCAGAGGTTTTGTATGAGATCCTTGGGAATGTAAAGAACAGTGAGTTTGTTAGACCAAAGCAGCAGTTGCATATTTCTCCTGCCTCAACACAAAACTCAGCTGTTTTCTCCGCCTGACCTTGGTCCTGATCCAAAATGAGAAGAAGGGAATGAAGGTCCTTGTTGCTGGCTGGGGATTGACCCCAAATGCCCCACATAAACCCAGTCAGGTGTGGCTGGCCTGGAGAGCTGCTGGTTTCCCTGCACTGGAGGAGGAGGCACCACCCCAGGCGCTGCAAGAGGAATTTTTTGGTATTCAGGTGCCCTCTGAGCACCTTCCCTTTTTGCCCAAAAGCACCCAGAAAGAGAGCCCTGCCTCCTCCCTCCAGAGAAGTGCTTTCCCCAGCACTGCTATTGTTGGTTTTTTTGGCTGCTATTTCACATGCGTGGTAATTCACTGGTGCAGCAGTTAGGAGCACAAATCCACTCATTTTCTCTTTCTGGGATCCATCTGGGTGCCTTGGGGGTGTTAGAAATCCTCTAGCAGGAATTTAAACCAGAAATCCCAGCTCCCAGTGAGAGGGTTGTGTTTCTAGCCCAAGCTTTGCCTTTCAGGGAAAATGGCCCCACTTATCAAGTTATCTGTGAGAATGACTAGGCCTCATGCCAGGAACGCTATCGGCTGCCTGCTGAATTACTCACTATTCAGTGACCTTTCAGCAGATTATTGGAATTATTTTGAATTTCAATGGGGGATGCTGGAGCCTCCTTGCTTTCAGGCCGGCTCTCTGCTCTCGATTAAATCTCTGAGCTGCCAGCACAAGCTACTGTGTCCAAGGCAATGGGAATGGTTCTGGCTGTGTGGCTCATGTGATGGCTTTCCATGTGTGGGATCCATCAGAAAAGCTGTGCTCTGAATCCAAAAGCAGCAAGACTGTCACGATCAATATTCATCAAAAGTGAGGTTTTGGTTTTCAGCAGCAGAGGTGCAGGGTATTCTTGTGGGACACCTCATGCTGAGGTAGCTGCAAAGGAGCTGATCTTTTCTAGAGGGGGTCTGAATGTAAATTCATTTACACAGAAAAAGGAGATTGATATTTTTGATATTTCTTTGCATGAATATAGATTGATATTTCTTTGCATGAATATAACAGAAGGTGAGGAGGAGAGAAAATAATTAACAGATTCAATGACAGAATTGCTTTCAAGGCTCTTCAGAGGTACTAGAAAAAGAAAATACCTAACTAGTGGAAAGATTTTGAGTGTCCTGATGGTAATAACAAATGGTCCGAGGTTGGCTGAGTTTGAAACATGGACCTCTAGTTGGAGAGGGGGCTGCTTTCCCAGCAGGACAGATCCCTTCTAACCATGCCAAGAAAGCATTATATTGTTGATGGATCAGCATGTGGAGGAGGGAAGAGAAGGACTGTGAGTTGTGGTTTGTGAACCCTTTCAGTAAGAACTGCTGGAAACTTCCTCCTGTGCAGGTCTCATCACCTTTCTTATGACTTTCTGTTCCATGGAGATTTCATGTGTGCTCTTGAAGCTGTGCTGCAAAGACGTGCTAGCAGCAGCTCTCTGCTCTTCCCTACCTGTACAGGCAGCATTAGAAAGCAGGATGTCAAGCATCTCAGCTATTGATTGATGACAAGTCCCAGGATTCATAATCCAGAACAACCCTTCAATGCCAGTGACAGCATCATTTCATACCCACTTACTGCTGTGACAGTGTTCAAGAGCTGAAATACACACTGGAGGTTTCTAAGCCTGTACTTCATGTGATGGGAAATACATCCAATAATCCAAAATTATTTTGCACTGAGCTTCTAAGAGTGGGAAAATTGTGTTTGCAGTGTTGCCCTTGTGTCCCTGCTTGGGCTGTGCTGGGGTGAGGGTCAGGGAATGGGGTGATTTGCAGCCTTTATTGGCACTAAAGCCAGCCTTTCCCAAAACAGTTTAATTTGTAACCCACTTATGCAGGACATAGGATAGTTGTACACCCATTTATGTGAGAGGAGACACATACTGTAATCATAGCTACATTTTAAGAATTACACCACACAATTGCATGTATATTACACTACAGCCTCACTAACCTGGCAACACATTCAGGGAAGAACAGCTGTTATAAAAGTCGGGAAAAAACCAATTAATACTTATATTAACTGAACTTATTAGTGCAAAGCAAGTGAGTATTTCTTATGTTTGCCATTGAGCAAGTGCAACCATTTAACTCAGGGCTGTTACTGGTGGCCAGCAGCCTTTTCGTTCGCCAAAGAGCATAAATCTGGCTGTGACAGGGCAGTAGGAAAATACATAAATATTTAATGCTAAAGTGCACGCAATTGAGCTGCGTTTTGCTGCAATTTGCTCAGCTGCCACTTGATGGGGCCGAACGTCTCCTTTTGCGGCAGGAGCCGCTCGCTGCCCGCGGCCGGGGATGCTCGGGGAGCGCCGGGACAGGGACGGTGCTGGTGGTAAATAAAGATCATTGAAACCATCTCCACACTGGGTCTGTCACGCCTTCCCCAGTCTCACAGTGCTTCCCTAGCCGCCTTCTGTGCTATTTCATGGCTGCACATAAATTTACTCTCTAAATCCCTCTGCTTTGCCCAAGGAAAAAGGGGCAGCTTTTCCCCATCCTGCAGCTAACAGCAAAGGGCTGGTGTGGAGCTGTGACGGTGGTCACAGGGGCCTTAGGATTAGGGACGAGAGGAGGATTTGACTCCATGTTTCAGAAGGCTTGATTTATTATTTTATGATATATATTACATTAAAACTACACTAAAAGGAATAAAGAAAAAAGTTCTCATCAGAAGGCTAGGCTAAGAATAGAAAAGAATGTATCAGCAAAGGTCTGTGGCTTGGACAGAGAGAGAGCCAGCTCTGCCGTGATTGGCCATTAATTCCAAACATCCGCATGAGACCAGTCACAGATCCACCTGTTGCATTCCACAGCAGCAGATAATCACTGTTTACATTTTGTCTCTGAGGCCTCTCAGCTTCTCAGAAGGGAAAAATCCTAAGGAAGGATTTTTAATGAAAATATGTCTGCGACATGGAGCATCTGGCTCTTTTGGGCAGGTCAAATGGCCTCACAAAATGCATGGATCTGACTTTCCCGAAGAAGCCAGAGGAAATTGTTTTCCTAACTTTTCTTGCTGAGTATGTCCAAAACCATTCACAAAATCCTTCCCAGCATAAGGGAAGTAGGAAGTAATCTTCTTCCTTCCCTCCAAGAACCTGATGTAGAACACCCAGTTTGGGTTCCACCTGTTGAAAAGGGATGTGGAAAAATAATAGAGGGACTCTTGGAGAGCTGCTAAGATGCCAAGGTCTGGGATACACATTAAGTGGCAATGTACTGGAACACCATATCCTATAGGTGTCTGTGCTGGAGCTATCTCCTGCTCCCTTCTTGCTGGAGCAAACAGCTGTGGAGTTTCAGGCTATCAGCTGGGCTGACCACAGGCCTTGCATGTTCTCGAACTAATGCAAGGAAAGGTGTGTGTCAAGGTAAATAAGAGAATCCAAAGTGAAGCCTTGTACAGCTATACCTGGTGCCCCAGGAAAGCCACACATCCAGAGAATGGGGCTGCAGAAATGACACCAGGGCACTTGGAATTACCTCTGTCTGAGCTGGTGGCTGAGGCTCAGACATACTCAAAAAAAGGCAGAATTTCATTATATATGCTCTAACCTAGAATACCCTTGGCTGAACTGGAAAATATGTGAAAGTCATATATGTTCATGAAGAATAAACATCTGAGGACATGAAAGAAAAAAGAAAGCTCAGTGTCTGTGCACAGGTGGGTGTAGGCTTGCAGGCTATTGCAGTTCCATGCTCCAGAGTTACCAGGCTGTGCAGCATTCCTGGTCTGCCTGAGGGTGAGGTCTCCAAACTTCCCATTCATTACTTGGCATCACTTTTGGAGCACAGCACCCAGTGTGGCCAACATCACCATCTTAATGCTCTGCTGTTGGTAAAGAAACTCCTGGTATTGGACAAACATGGCATGCTGGCAGGCAAAGCAGTGGTGCTAAATTGCATCAACTCTGAGGATGAGTTTAAACACAGAGCTTTTTTTATAACACCAGAAGCATCCCTACATGGTAACTCAGAGATTGCAGCTCATTACCAGCCCATGGGAGGAACAAGGCAGGATGGCAACAGCACCCCTGGGCCAAGGGACAGCAGCTGGTGAGGGAAGGGTTAATCAAAGGCTTTTTCCTCCCCTATTTGATCACAGCTTCTTGCAGACCAGTGCTTCTAATTGCTTTCACCAAAGTTTATTACTTTGAGTTACTCAACAGCGAATTGTGACCTTTCCATGGGCAGATGGTGATAGGAAAAGGGGGAACAGTTCTAAACTAAATCAGGAGAGATTTGATTAGATGGTACAAGGAAATTCTTTACAGTGAATGTGATGAGGCACTGGCATAGGCTGCCCAGAGAAGCTGAGGATGAACAATTCCCTGAATTGTTCAAGGCCAGGAGCAACTTGGTCTAGTGGAAGGTGTCCCTACCCACGGCAGAGGGGTTGGAACAAAAAGATCCTTAAGGTTCCTCCTAACCCAAACAACTGCATGATTATGTGATTCTCTGACTCTATATCTCTTTCAGACAAATACAAAGTTGATTTGTAATACAAGCAAAATGTGGCATGTTTAACAGATTTGTACATCCACAAATTGCTTTGTGATGGTGTCCCCAGGAGATATTATTTGTTATGATAGTCAAGACATGATTATGTGCAAACTGGATGATGATTTCTAAAAGTTAGTTAAACATGAGAAACCAGCTTCTTTTTAGCACAACAGCAGGCTAAAGAGACAGAAAGGTGCTGTTCCTCAAAGAGCAGTGCAGGCTTGAGCCTGCTCCATGTATCCACTGCCTTTGAAAACCGTGTAAGGTTATGAAGCTTAAAAAAGAGAGAAAGCTTGAGATGTTTTTACCTCAAAGAAAATCTGACCACTGGGGAATAAATATGGGACACAAATAAGTAGAATCAAAACACCAGGTAATGCTTTTAATGAGCATTCTGCTCTAAGTCAAGGGCATATTTTGTGGAACTGGTTGCTCTCCATCTATCTGGTGCTAACAGGCTGAGGGACATAAACTATGCATGATGAAAATGGGAACCAAGGATGTAGCAGCAGAGAGTGCCTTGTAGTCCTAACAGGGATCTAATGGGACACTGGTGAGCCCTGATCTCAAACAAAGATGTCCTGAGTGGGGATATTGTGGTGCTGGGGGTGTAAGAGAAAAGTCCATGAAAACCCAGCTGCTTTTGCTACTCCAAACAAAGTCTGAGTACAGTGTTTAAGGGAAGGACCTTGCCTAGAAGCCCCAGCTGTAAGTGGGACAGTGCCACTGGGACCTGCCTAGCTCAGAGCACAGCTCTGCCTCAGCAGGCGCTGTGGTTGGTGACAAGCAGGGTGGCACACAGGGGCACAGCGTGGCATGCCAGCTCCCTTGGCCCCACCAGCAAGCTCTGGGTGGTGCTGACACCTGAAGGCTTTGCTGTCACAGGACTGTGTGTCCAACAGAGAGGTCCCTGGCAGTTTGGGGGACAGGGGTGAGTGAGAGATTGGGATAAGTGGCCAAAACAAGCAGTTGTACATTAAGTACAAAGAGCAATGCTTGATTAACTTTCTAGGGCAGAGAGATTGCTGCAGCTGCAGGGGAAGGGTGAGTGCCTCTTGCAGACACCTCAGTCCCACCCCAGGGATGGGGACCCTTCAAGCCTGCAGATGCCCATTGTGTTGGCAGCTGGGACCACCCCTCTGTTGTGCAGGTCCCTCTGTGCCTCCCTCCCTCCAGAGCTGGGGCTGAGAGGGGAAAACCCCCACAGGGGAATCAGCAGGGCTATGTGCTCACATCTGGCTACAAGAGCACTGCCTGGGACTTCCAAAAACCAAAACCCCTGCATGGTGATGCTCCTTCCTCCTCACACTCCTCCTCACCAGCAGGCAGCTGCCATGGGCTGGGTGCTGCCTCTGGGAAGAGCAGGGATGCAGGGAATGAGGCTGGATGGTGCTGCCAGCAGGGCTGGAGAGGCTCTTATCAGTGCAGCACAGAACCGGCCATACATATTCATTTCATCCCCAGTCATTTTGATTTTCTCTGTGCTGGAGAGAGCTAGCAGGGGACCCCACTTTGAAAGGAAGTCTTAATAATAATCTTTTTCCAGTTCTTCTGCCTTTGCCTCAGAAACAAAGGGGTATTTTACATATTTTACACGATTTTCTTGGTAGAATAACTGAGGCTGACATGGAAATGAAGACATTTTGAAAAGTAGCTGGTCCTGTGTTATTCCAGGTCTCTGACTGTCTTATAATGCTCTGGGGCAGCAGACCCAAGAATGTAGGGGTCTGTGGAGGGCAGATTTTTATGAGAGCAAATCTCAGGCACATTCCATCAAGGGGAACTTGAGCTCTTTCAGCATGTTTAATGAAAAAGGAGTACAATGAAAAAATGAAAATTGTACTCCATTTGGAGTACAATTCATTTGTGGCCTTTTAGTTTGTTTTAATTGTGATGTATTTATTGAGGTATGCAGGTGTTCAACAAGCTTAAGTCGGGAGTTTCACAGGAAAAGATTTATTATGCAATAACTCACATTCAGGCACATTTGGGCTCTTCAACAGCACAGAGCAATCTATAATGAGGCTCACATGTCCAGGGAAGGACCAACATTATCTTTGACCTGTGACTTCTCTGCTTTCTTTGCATTTTCATGTCCCAAAACTCTCTGAATTGGTTCTTCACATGTTGTTGTTGTTCTCCTGAGTTGTTGGGAAGTTGTTTAACTTGTTGCTGTCTCTTTCTTGACAGATCTCAAGACCAGCATATTTTCACATCAAACATTCCAGTACAAACAGAAGACAACTCAGAAATACTGAAATACCACCCCAAGAAATCTGCAGGGATTTAGGAAGCAAATAGACAGACATGGAGCTCCAATGAGCCCCAGCCATATGAGCTGTGACATGTGAAAGACAACTGAAGGGAACTTGGGAAGAAGCATTAAAATACTCCGAGAAATTATGAGGATGTCTGGGATGAGAAGAGCTGCTTGGAAGGGTAATAAAAAAGAGATCTATTATAATGAGAGATGGGAGAGAGGAGCAGTTTGCCCATTGCTGCTGGCACTGCTGAGCCATGCAGGGCCTTGTCCCAGCCCCTGTGACACTGAGACACCCAGCACCTTCACACGGTGACAACCAAGGGTGTAGATCAGGGCAGGAGTTTATGTAACACAGGATCACACAGCATCCAAGGGGACTTTTCAAACCCAAGGGGACTTTGCCACCTGTCACCAGTGTCTAGGAGAAACATTCCCCCCTAAGTGGATGATTGCACTTGACATGATGGAGGTGTGACAGCTTCATGTGTGAAACAGCACCAGCCTGGCTGCATCTTTGAAAGGCTGATACAATGGGTGCAGCTTGGGATGTATCTAAGGAGAAAAGGAGAAAAGATAAAGGTGTTATTAAGGCACTTCAGGATTTTACACATAACAAATATCTTAGAAGGTTCCCGCTCTTACACATTTTCAGGAAATTTTTTTAGGAGAAGGAGAGATTAAATATGACAGCAGGTGAAAAGCTCTTTTTCTAGCATTAATTTAGCAGTGTAGTAAGCCTCCTGGAGCTCAGATGTGTTAAGATGTGCAGGAGAGGGATTTAGCTCATGAAAACCGCTGGTTTAAGCAGGGAGCAGTTTCAGAGAGATGCGGCTGGAGCCGTGAGCAGGCTGGCATGGGCAGGACCCAGGCTGTGCCCTCCCTGTGCCCGCAGTGTCACACTGGGAGTCTCCCTGTCCCTGTCCCTGCAGTGTCACACGCTGGGAGTGTCCCTGTCCCGGTCCCGACAGTGTCACATTGGGAGTGTCCCTGTGCGCGCAGTGTCACACCGGGAGTGTCCCTTTCCCTGTCCCTGCAGTGTCACACGCTGGGAGCTGCTGCCAGCGCAGCTGTGCCGCTCCTCCTGCCTGCCCCGGCAGGATGCTCTGGAGCAGACAGCCCAGCCCTGCAAAATTATCAGCGAGCCAGAGTGGAGAGTGGTTTCTCACAGAGTGGAGGGTGGTTTCTCACAGAGTGGAGGGTGGTTTCTCATAGAACAGGCAGAGAAGAGGGCAAAAGGAAGCACAGCTGTAATAAACTGCGCCTCTCCCTCTCCCGGCTGCTCTGATGCACACTTGGTGCCAGCAATCCACCTCCTGTTTCCCATGGCCAGCAGCATGCCTGGGTGACAGGAGAGCAGGGGACAGCCACTAGCTGAGCTGAGGCTGCTTCTGGGAGGTGCCAGAGGCTGCTGAAATCCCAAAACCCGAATGTATAGGCAGGAGTGTGTCACAGACATCTTTTTATGAAAATCCTTTCCTTAAGATTTTTTCCTCCTGAAAGCTGAGAGGCCTCAGGAACAAATGTAAACAATGGTTATCTGCTGCTGTGGAATGCAACAGGTGCATCTGTGATGGGTCCCATGTGGTTGTTGGCAATTGATGGCCAATCACAGTCAGATGTCTTGGACAGAGAGTCTGGGACAGCTGCCTTTGTTATCCATTCTTTTCTATTCTTAGCCCAGCCTTCTGATGAGAACTTTTCTTCTATTCTTTTAGTATAGTTTTAATGTAATATATATCATAAAATAATAAATCAAGCCTTCTGAAATATGGAGTCAACATTGTCCTCTCTTCCCTCATTCGAAAACCCCTGTGAACATGGTCACAGGAGGGGCAGCAAAGCAAGAGCAGGCAGGAGATGGTCTGGGAGAGCAGAGCTCCTTGTGTGAGGGTGCTGTGACTGAGGGCTTTGCTGGCCTTTGCATGGTGAGGGGGGATGTCTGTAGTGGTGGGGAGTGGGAGCTCGGTGTCCCAGAGGCGTCAGGGACATCCCTGCAGCAGGGGGACAATCAGCTGAGGTCATGACGCTCCTGTTTCTTTCCAAGTCCCAATCAGCTTCCTGTGTCTCCATAGAAAGTTGATTCTTTCTCAGCCTCCCAGGCTGGAGGATGTTTGTTCCAGGCAATGTCAGGCAGCAGGAATACCCGAGGACTCTCTGGGGTCAAAAGTCTGTGTGTGGAGAGGTGTAGGTTCCATGAAGGTGCTTTATCCACTGCAGACATCGGCTAGGGCATGGCCCAGACTCCAGGCTCTGTGCTCCCCTCACTGCTTGTGGAGCTGAGTCCTCGGGCTCCCCCCCTCGTGAAGCAGAATTGGGCCAAGGGCTTTTTTCCCTGCATGAGCTGTCTCTAAATCCTGGAATCCCGACTGTGATGTGATGATGCTGGAGCACTGTGCTGCTGAGGGAGCCCACAGGGCACAGAAATGGGAACCTTCTGCCTCATCCCAGAGGCCACAGAGGCACCCACAGCCTGTGGTGGTGCTGGTGACTCCTGTCAGCTTGGTGAGCAGCCCTCACCTGATATTCATGATGAATAAAGCAGCAGTGCTTTATAAAAAGTACTCCTAATTTATTTTGGTAGTTTTTTCTCATACCTCTCTGCTTTTTCCCCTCAAAGTGCATTTTTTTTTAATGCTTCATATTCTTAAAATTTACGATGGTGGGATAGCTGCTATTTATGAACAGAGACTGCTGCTGATTTAGTTTTAAAAATTCACCAGCAGTTTCATGACATTTTAAGGATTCTGCAGTTACATCAGGTGATTAAAATGTACAGGGCTTCTCTCAGACTTGCTCTGTGCTCTCTTTTCCCACAACCTGTGAAAGAGCCAAGACAATCTTCAGGATCTATGCAAAGATTATGCAGCCTCTTCACAAGTCTGCAGGTGAAAATGAGCCCGATCCACCTGAAAGCCTGACAGGATGCTCACCCTCATTTGCAAGCAGAGATCGCCAGCATTAGCAGCATTTCAGAAACCCAGAGCACAGTGGATGCCTTGTAATCTCCAGGAAAGGACAAAATGTCTTCCAGAGGCTGATTTTCACTGCCCAGCTCTGAGTTTGCATCTTCCTGGGAGAAAGGATTTGGTGCCTGAAGGGTTTGGGCGCCAGACGAGAGCTCTGGTGATGCTCTGAGGTTTGCACAGTCTGCACCTCCCTGCTGGCAGCTGCCACATCCCCAAAAGCAGCAAATCTGGCTGCTTATTATCTCTGCCTTAATCACCCTGGGACATGAGTGGCATTACTGATATCCATGCACCCAGATGGCTCCCAGCCCGTCCCTGGCTCCCTGCTGGAGCTGCTTTCTCAGACCAACTGGCTGCACTGGGCATTATCTCAGAGACCCAAGAGAACCAGAAAACACACCAGACACCACCCAGAAGTAAATAAATGCCCAGGAGTCCAGGCAAGACCTGCCCTTCCTGGCAATAATATATGGGTGGGGCTTCAAGTGAATAATTACTAAAACTCGGGGATTTTTATTCCAGAGCACATTTTGCATGTGATTGAGACTCTCTACAACCTGATTAATATTTTATCTTTATCTGAAAGAGCAGTGAGGGAGGAAGGTGTGAGAGTTTGGAGAGTGTCACTGGGGCTGGGCACTGGGACACTGCTCCCTGTCCCTGCCCTGAGCTCAGCACACAGCCTGTCTCCAGAGATTCCCATCTGATGGACCACACTCCTTTGCCAATCCAAGGCAGGGCAGGGAGTCTCACAGAGGGCAGAGCTGAGCAGATGGGGGATCTTACATCACCTGAATTTCAGGAGAAATGTAAGGTTATCTGTCTTAAAACACACAAACTTCATTCTCTTCAGTGTTCTACCCAGCCCTTGTGAGCAAGGGATGCTTTGGCAGTGCCCTGGATTCAAATGGAAACCTCTTTGTTCTCACAGTTATTATACATTATATATTGTGTTATAATATATACTGATATATATTATGTTAATATTATAATAGTATATTATAATAATATATTACAATATATACTGCTATATATTATATATGTTATATATTATATATTATGTTATATAACTGTTCTCACAGTTATTATACATTATATATTATGTTATATATAATAACACAGTTGTGATATTTTTGGCCCTAGTTTCTGTGCAAATGTACATTTTGCAAGCTATTTTATCGGTAGATGCTTTTATTTTACAATAGCTACTTCTGTAGCAATTTTCAAACCACTTGTAACAATTGTGAAACACAGCTTTCACTCCAAAGATGTGACCCACCCATTCGGGCTGTTTAAGTTCTTCTTTTGCTGAATTATGAAGTCTCCCAGCTTCCACAAATCTCTCTGCATTTACTTTATGTATTTCAAGACTTCCTAGTTACAGTAACATTATCTCATATTTCAAGTTCTGCTCACACAGCTGTTAGGATTGCCATTAACATCTGGACCACCTTTATGTTGCTGTGGTGGTTTCCTGGCTCTTTCTGCCTTGCTTTGAAAACAGAAACCCTGCACATAACAGGGTATTTTCCTAATTGACAGATGACAGCTCCCCTCTCTGTCTCTTAGCTTTGGATCAATTTGCTCACTGGCTTTATTTTTGCTGTTAATAATCTTATGAGCTCTTCCAATAATGGAGGTCCCCATTATGATGGTGTATTTTGCCAGTGCTGAGGATGAGGACACAAATTCTGCCCTGTAGGTAAAGCTCATCCTCCTTCATTTTTGTCAGGGCTGTGCCTGCTGCTGCCTGAGGCCAGAGGAGTGGGAATAATTGTCTCTAAAGTCCCTTCAAACCCAAACAATTCTATCACTCTGTGATCTACCCAAAGTAGAATCAAATGCCCCACATCCAAACATGCTTCACCTCATTTCCTTTAGGTGGAAAATGTAAAAATCTTTGTATGGTTAAAAGGAGAAAGAAAAAGCCAACATTGGAGAAGGTATTAACATGGCTGAAAATTAGCACCTAATTCAAAAGTTGCAGGAAGTGATCTTTAGTTTTAAAATATATTTGAGGAAGAGGGACCATCAGTTTTCAAAAGGGCCATTGTCGCAGACATTTTTTCATAGAAATCGTTTCTTTGGGACTTGTTCATCTTCTGGGAAGCTGAGGCTCCAGAAAGAGAATGTAAACAATGATTATCAGCTGCTGTGAAATGCAATAGGATGCACCTGTGATTGGTTCATGCTCCATGTGTACAATTAAGGGCCAATCACAGGGCAAGCTCTCTGGAACACAGGGACAGAGAACTCTCTTGTTTTTAGATGCTTTTCTATTCTATTCTTAGCTTAGCAGCCTCTGCAACTTCTCTCCTTATTCTTTTTAGTATAGTCATAATGTATTATATATCATATATCAATAAATCCAGCCTTCTGATCATCAAACAAGATTCTCATCCTTCTCTCACCCTGGAGACCTTCATCAGGTCGCTGTAATAGGCCATAATTTCCATCCCAAGAAACACGTATATCAGCAAAATATCCAGAAAACATGGGAAACTATGCAATACAACAAAACCCTTCATGTTTTCTAAAATATTTGTAAGTGTAATTTAGACATTACACTTCTGTAAAGACTCACCCTTAGATTTCCTTTTGTAGAACCTATGCACAGCTCATATGAGAGACTAGATCAATGATCTAATACAAGTATTAGAGACTCTAGATGAACAATCTTTGAGCTTTTTTCTCCAGAGATGGCACCTGTCTGACCCGGACATCCAATATAACAGGTTGATGGGTGAGGGTGCTCCTGGCCAGAGGGGAGCAGCAGCTGCCTGGGGCAGAGCCCTGCAGAGCCCTGGTGCTCTCAGGGCACCTGAGCTCAGCCCTGTCAGAGCCAGCGCCGTGGGGATATTTCAGCACATCTCAGGATTATGTTAGATATTTCTAGGAGCTGTCTAGCCCCATGCACAGACCACAAAATTACAAGCATTCAGCTCCCAAACTTTGTTAAAAAGTTTCTTAAAATCCGTCTGCAGCATTGTGCCATTAGATGTAATTAACGAGTGTGCTGTGCACAGGGGTAACTGCTCAGATCAAAGCTGCAGATATTTATTTTTTCTGTTGCAAACAGCAGCATCTGCAGGGCTCCTTTAGTGACTCCATCTTTATTCAATAGGCAGAGCCTTGATTGCTACTATTTGATAAATTAAGGGGCAAGTTGGGGGCCGAGGGGTCAGTGTGTATCTCCAAACATTCAAACAACCATAATGGTAGGAGGGTTGATAATTACAGAAACCCAGTGCATTAACTGGCAAAGAACAAAATACAAGCTTATATACCCTCTGGCCAAGAAGGTAAACTGCATTTTTAATTATGACAAACTTTACATTTGTTATTATCTATTGTTATATTATTTATCTCCTTTAAAGTATCATTTAGACCCCTCAGCTGTGGTCAGAATTCAATGTGCTCTGAAGAGGTTATATTTAAAGTCTCTGACATTCAGGATATTTCCTGCTGTCTTGGTTCTGTCAAGGCAGAAGTGAAGCTAATTGGGAAAAGGTCCACATGAGTGTATGGATGAGAGTGAAATGCAAATGTGAGGATGCCAGGTGCATATTAATACACAGCATCCTTCCTAATATCATCTCAAGTGCTTGCAGAAGGTGTCCCCACGAGGTCCCTGGGGCGTTCTGGGCAGCAGGACTCTCCCCACGGGCAGTGGGGCAGAGTTGCGTGCATTCCTGTGCTGGAGCTTTGTCTCCTGTGATGCCCACACACAACAGTGGGAGCATGGAGCAGCCTGAATAAGGACTGGACAAAATCTGGGTCTCCCTGTGTGTTGTGCACACACCTCTGTCACCCCAAAACCAGGCAGATGGAACAGAGCAGCCCCTCTCATGCTGACTGTAAGTGGGGGACTTCTGTGCTCTGCCTTTGCAGCAGCCCTGAGGAAAGGGATCCCTGTCCTTGTCCTTGTCCCTGTCCCTGTCCCTGACCCTGTGCCCATCCCTGTCCCTGTCCCTGTCCCTTTCCTTGTCCCTTTCCCTTTCCCTTTCCCTTTCCCTTTCCCTTTCCCTTTCCCTGTCCCTTTCCCTGTCCCTGTCCCTGTCCCTGTCCCCTTCCCTGTCTCTGTCCCTTTCCCTGTCCCTGTCCCTGTCTCTCCCCTGTTCCTGTCAGCAGCTTTTGCCTGCGAGTGCCTTTCTGCCTGCTGGACCCTCATCAGCATGTGTCACCATAATTAACAAACATGATTAAGAAGTGCAGAAGTGCTGGTGTTGCACCTTGTCACTATGGCAGCATTTTCTTTTCTCACTTGGTGTTATGAGCTAATAATTAAAGCTTTAAATTTTTAGCAGCTTCATGTAATTTAGGGCAAATTTTCGTGGCATTCCCTGATGTTCTCTTTGTCCTCATGGTACCTAGCCCAGGCTGCTGCCACACCAATCAGTAGCGATTTTGTTGTTAATTACTGCATCTTAAAATGAAAATTAGGTTTAAAATTATATTGCATAGAAACAAACTTATGTTCAACATAATTTTCAGGCTGATAGGAATGGACGAAAGAGAAACCTGTCCTCCTCATTTCTGGTTTTACAAGGGTTTTGTAAGTTGTTTTCATAAAAACATAGAACAACCCAGGGCACCTTCTTGGATTATCTGGCCCAGTTTTTATTCTTTAATACAGATCATAAACCAAAGAGCTTACAATCTTTCACAATATTTTACTTTTCAGACAGTATGTGGACATAGGAATAAAAATTGGTTAAAATAATTATTTACAGCAATAAATAGTCTTAGATCCTACATGGATGCAAAACTGTAAATGAAGCTCACAAGAAGAATTGATGAGAGTTTTGGGGCTCTCATTTAAGACATGACTTTAGGGAGAGTGAAGGGAAGTGAATAAAACAAATTGGGTCACAAGGGGATCCAGAATGCTGTTTCACCTGAACTTAAAAAACACAGTGATTATTACACTGGGCCACAGAAAAATTAGTATATTACTGCCAGAAAAGAAGTCAGTTGATTCAGGTGCAGTGAAATATTTCAGCCTAATTTATTTACAGGTGAGTACAGTCATGGACAAATATTAGAGTATTAGAAGGCCAAAATGAATTAGCTAAGGAAGCCTTCCAAGATCCAGAAATCAACTTTTGCTGCAGCAATAACCCTTTTAAAAGAAAAAAGCCAGTAGCCCCCATGGCCCAAGGGGTGCTGTGGATCAGTCACTTAGCACGAGCCTGCACTTTGTCATTTTGTCAGATATGAGTCTGCTCTTCCCTCAGGTGGCACCCCTGACAAAGGGGTTTATTATCTCCTGCAGTCTGATTAAAACAAATGACAGAGTACTGCACAGGACCTTGTGGACTTTAACTTGAATTTAATTGTGGATCTTCCCAGAGTCGAGTCTGGTGGCAAATATTGCCACAGGTCTCTTTTGTGGCAGATGTTTGCCATCAAGCACCCAACCAGCCCCTCATCAGCCAGGCCTGCACACTGCAGCCACATTTTTGTGCTACTCCATCAGCTCTCCCAGCTTCAGCCTTCATCTCCAGATGCCCTGGTCTAGAATAGTTTACTTGCAAGGTAAGCCCTGGTTGCCCATGAGGTACAAGGTAGCTTCATGCATAGAGAATTAGGGGAAAAGATCCCCTTTCTTCTGCAAGTGTGTTTTTTTGAAAGCCCAGGATGGTCTGAAATGCTCATCCTTTTTCCAGTTTTGAACAGCAACGTCAGCATCTGCCTCATTTTCTGGGAGTTGTTGCCCAGTGTGGATCAGTGAAAGCCTCCATTCATTAACATGATGTCAGTAATGTGCCTCATCCATGCTCTTCACTAACAGCTCCAGCAATTTTCACAGCATCAGCTGCTTGCTTGGGATAAGGGGAGGATTGTGGGAGTGCAAACCCTTGGGACCTTGGTGACACCTGAGGGATCCAGAGCCTGGGGGTGGAGAGAAACTTTTCATCAGCAAAGGTAATTGTGGCCCTCTTACATGAAAAATAACTTTTATATTAGCACATGCCCCTGCAATCTCATGTAAAATCTACTGTAAGCTCATGGATAAGCATAGAGCTGGTGCCTGCAAACCCATGATGTCACCAGGTTTGGGACACTGACATTCCTCTTTCCAGTGACCAGTGACTGCAATCTTTGGCAAGCTTTTGAGCTGCTGTCAGAACCACCTTGCACAAGGGAAGGGAGAAAATCCAGTCATGGTCTGGACCTGGTGGCACTGCCAAACCCAGCTCTGTGACAGCACCGTGACTGAGGACTCAACCTTACATAATATGTTCACAATCCAACTAAAGCCCTCACCCCACTCCATTTTGTATAGAAACCACAGAGTGCTTCAACTTGGCCTTCACAGCTTTCCTCCCCTCCCCAGCAGGGCACAGAGCCAAAAAGCAAAAGATAGATCAGATCTATCATGGCCAGAGGGATTTTTTCAGATATGGTGAGCTTTTCAAGGGAAATTTGAGAGAAAAAATAAGACAGGAAGGGCTCTGAAGGCTGCAGGACTGGGCTCATCATTCAGGATGGCTTGGCACAGACCTCACTGGGTTAAAAGGCATTAAAATGGCCCTTCACTCCATTAAAAGGCACAGCCTAATTCCTGCTCTACAGCTTTCCTTACAAACTGTTAGTCCTTTGTTCTCAGCTAACATTGTTCTAAATACTGTGTTTTGCAGGGGCTTTTTATGAAGCTGCTTCAGTAACCTAGTTTGAGTTTAAAATAACCTTATTAGTAACACCTTAATTATAAGTAGCCTTCCTACATATGATTAGACTTCAAGGCATTGTTTCAGCTTTAGGTAATCTTTGCAGTGGTTGTTTGAGGCAGGTGCTGACTGCAGTATTTTGAGACAATTCTGTTAAAAATGGAGCTGATGCAACAAAAATTTGTTGATTCTTAGGCCTGGCACCTGCTCAGTCTTTACTGGCATGAGGACCATTCTTTGCACTTCAGTCCATCAGAAGCTCTTTTGGGATTTAAATCTGGGGGAGTTTACCTTTCCAAACTGATGTTCAGATATTGACATCCTCCCCCAGCTGTGAGCCGGCTTTCCTCCGTGCCAGAATTTCATTTGAATTCCCTGGAGGCAAAACTCAGATATGGAATAATGAGCTTTGTGATTCATTGCTCTTGTGCGTGGAGGGGAAAACACCAGAGCAGAGGGCCCAGAAACAGCACCACAGCACTGTAACTACCCCAGCAATTATGGGGGATTAACAGGCCCAGCTACACTGGGAAGCACACACTTATTTTCATCCATTTGCTCTTCAATGCCTTTGTGATGGCCTTTACTAACAAAAAAAACCTTATTGCATCTCTGAGTACTTCTCAGGAAAGCTGGCACAATAAAGAGGCTGAAGGTATTTGCTGCAAGTGCAGAAGCATTTGGGATTTTCCTACCTTTTGCTTGATCAATTCTCATCCGTTTTAATTCCTCTAATCGCCTCCTGGAACTTTGCCACCAGCCACCGTGGGAGCTGGACCTCAGTGTGACTCACCCCATGCTTATAGGGAGGGAAATGAGTGGACAAAGTGATTCCCATTGATGAAAGACAGGAAGTTTTTTCCATCTCCTGGCAATTTCCAAGCTTTTATCCAAATGGAAACATTCTTGGCTTGTTAAGCTGAAAGTAGAAGTAAGCTCAGGGCCAGTGAATTAATACATTTTGCTAAAAAGAATTACTTTTTAGAACACTTCTGCATGGAGAAGAATAAGGTGATAAACTACATGGACTTGAAGGATGAATGTTTTTTCAAAATTAAAGTCAAAGTTGAGCTTTGTTCAAACACAGTACTGCAGTGTCTACAGAGCCATCTTGTCATTATTTTTGTTAGGAAAGCTTTTGTTGCAGGCTCCAGTTTTGCTGAATCACTTGAAGAAAATCCCAGGATGATTTGGCTGGTCTTTGTCCCCATTGAGTTTAACAAGAGATGTCACAGACATCTTTTTGTGAAAATCTTTTCTTAAGATTTTTTTCTCTCCTGAGAAGAAACAAAATGTAAACGATGGTTATCTGCTGCTGTGGAACGCAACAGGTTTGTCTGTGATTGGGCCATCTTGAATGTTTACAATTAATGGCCAACCACAGACCAGATAGCTTGGACTCTCTGTCCAAGACACAGACCTTTGTTATTCATTCTTTTCTATTCTTAGCTTAGCCAGCCTTCTGAGAGATGAACCTTTCCTTCTATTTATTTTTAGTATAGTTGTAATAATGTAATATATATATATCATGAAATAATAAATCAAGCCTTCTGAACATAGAGTCAATATTCTTGTCTCTTGCCTCATCCAAGAACCCTTGTGACCACTGTCACAAAGAGATAAAATGAGTGGACAAACAGGGAGGGGACAGGTGAGGGCACCTTGCCAGGGCCTCTGGAACCCGACCCACTCTCACTTCCAAAAGTGGCTCTTCCATCCCATAGCATTTGCTATTAATTGAAAATTACCCCAGAAGTAGAGAACCAAATGCTTTGCTTGAGGACATCATCACTGCAACACTCACACTGATGGAAGCTGGCATTGCCCCTCATGCACCCCAGCCCTTGGCATGGCAGAGCCCCTCCAATCTCAGTGCCTGGAGGGAGACAAGGCTGTGCCTGCCTGAAGGTGACCCCCTCCCAGTGAGGAACTGCATTTTGCAGGCAGGTCCTGTGCTATACCTTCAGAAAAGCTTATGCTGAATGCGTCACGGTGCTTAAAAACAGAATATGGCACCATGACTCATTCCATATAAACCCGTTAGTCCTAAACACAAAGCCATGCTTAAAATTGTTTCCTGGAAAGTTTATTTTGCATCTCACAGAGCTGAGGAAATGTCACAGCTCTGCATAACCCATTGTTTTGTGCATTAAGTTTTTCTTTGTTTTGCTCCGCTGGTAAATTAAAATGGAAAATACCTGCAGGAGATCCAGCAATTTTAATTGTGCCATGGAGTGTTGAGTGCATTGGAAGTCTGACCTCTGAGACTTGCAGTAATATCAATGAACTGACCCTCTTTGAAAGCCCTATTAGCTCTGCATTCTAATTCTTGAGTGGTTTCTGTAAAATGAAGATTACAGCCCCCCATATGGCTTAACACAGATGCTTTTGTTGTAGTCAAACATCTCAAAGGCTTACAAAGGTGGGTTAGCACAGAGGTTTTCTGAGGAATTGAGTAGTCATGGAGTGAAGGCAGGATGTGTGAAGCCAGGCTGTTCTCTCTGATCAGAAAAAGTTGCAGTTGTTTGCTTAAAAAGGAAGAGTGAGGGGACAGTGCTTCACCTTGAAAGGTTCACCCACAGCTTCTACACAAATGAGAGGGCACCCATCTCTCCCACCACCACCCTGAATGGCATCTGGGAACCCCTGGGAAATGCAACCAAGGGGTCCATGAAGGACTTTTTACCAGAGTGAAGTAGTGGCAGGACAAAGGGAAATGCATTAAACTGAAAAAAGGAGGTTTAGACTGGTCATTAAGAAAAGTCTTTCCTGTGACAGTGTGTCCTGTAGCAGGGTGTCCAGAGAACCTGTGGCTGGGAGTGCTGAAATCCAGATTGGTTTGGGTTTGGAGCAACCTGATCTAGAGGAAGGTGTGCCTACCCATAGTGGGGGGATTTAGCTAGGTGCCTTTCATATCTCTTCCAACCATTGTACAATTCTGTGATTGTATGACAGTTTTGGTTTTAGGAAAATAAACCTGCTCACCCTTGCAGGAAGGGACCTATAACTTCTTCTACATGAGAGACATGAGGATTTTCTGCTCCAAACACAGGGCTTATGGGAACAAAAAGGCAAAGCAGATTTGCCAACATGGACATTCTGGGAAGGAGTGTGCCCTTGCTCACTGTCAATACCTCCCTCACCTTGCACAGTGAAAGCCAAGGTCCTGATGCTCGACTCTCCAGGTGCAGCAAGGAGAGGGAGGGAGGGACATTCCCATCCTGCATCTTCTGGCAGCATCACCCAGGGCCCTGATGTCCCACCAAAAGCTGCAGAGCTGATGCTCAAGGCAGAAAAACCAGAGAGCTTCTGTTGGGAGAGAAATTGCTATTAGGCATGCATAGAGAAAAAACATTAATTTAAAGAGAAAATGAAATTAAACAGAAATTTAGAAATGTGGGAGATGGCTGGCTGTCTCACCAGGAAATTACTGTCCCCTAATGCAGTTAAGCAGCCAGAGCCCAGGGCAGCTGGGCAGATTGCCCAGAGCACAGCACATTTGTAAAGATGGATGCTCTGGATGAGCCTGAGCACTGGAAGGGGCAACATGAGCAGGCACATTTGGGCAGTGCTGAGTGCTCAGGGGTGGCAGACACCTCCACAGCATCAGAGTAGTCTCAGTCTGCTCATTTGCAGCCTGGTGGGAGGGAGCTGATGCTCAGCACCAGCAGTGAGCCCTGCCCAGCCCAGGGGACCCTGAGGAACACAATTCTCTCTGTGCTACACAGCTGCCACCTCCCTGCAGTGCTGCTGGGGGCTGATGTTCAGCACCAGCAGTGAGTCCTGCCCAGCCCAGGGGCTCTGAGGAACACAATTCCCTGTGTTCTACACAGCTGCCACCTCCCTGCAGTGCTGTCAGGCCTGGGTGTGCCTGTGGCTGTCTCTGAGGATAGACACAAGTTCAGGATGGGTTCCCCTCTGCAAACATCTCTGCAGTGACCACCCTCACCCTCTTTGCCCCTGCCTGTTTGCTCCAGTTGGCACTTTAGGGGCCCTCAGCTGGTGTCCATCCTGTGTGCTCTATCCTGTGCCATCTCTCCAGGGAAAAGGCTGTAAATTAGCTTCTCCCAGCCCAAGGTGCTGTCCTAAGAGAACACTTTGCCCGGTTCGTACTCCTCCTCATGGGCAGCAGGCACCATCTAACCCCAGCCTCACACCAACCCTCTCTGCAGGTGTCTGCATCATCCTCCAGCTCTCCAGCAGTTTTGGCTCTGAAATCTCCCAATGGAGTGCAGCTATTGATAGAGAAGAACTCCCCTCACTCTTTCCTTGTAAGGCTGAAAATGTTGAAAGTGCTGGAGAGAGGGCACCAAAAAGCCTCTGAGTGGAAATGGCCATAAAGAGAAAGAAATGAATAAAATTTAAAAAAAAAAGGATTTAGCTTTGTTCATCATAATTTGCAGCACAGTCTAAGCTCTGAACATCTCCAAGGACAAATTAGTATTAGTGACAGCTCTCAGGAACAGGGAATAAAGTGTGTAATTGAAAGCAGTGTCATCTTCTGCACAGTTAAAGAACAGAGCAGTTAACTCAGATGGTAAAAAAATGTCAGCTCAAATATCTTGTCCTTTTCATCTGTAGGTTGTTTAATGCTTCTTTCCTATAAGAAACAGCAGGCAATTGTGAAAAAGTCTTCCAAGACTTTTCCAAGCTTTCTGTAATGTTAGAATATATCTCACCAGCTTTCAGCTGTGTTCATACTTGTGCTATTAATCCCTCTTAAATACCAGTTTTAACACAAATTTCAGAAGCTGAAATTAATTAGACATTTGTGTAGATGATATCTTAGGTTTTTGTGCTGAGGATCTGAAAACTTTATTATCACATACTGTACTATGAGAAACAGCAGAAACCTAATAATGCAACTGCATAGTAAACATGATGGAAAGGAGTACATTGAATCCTTAACACAGCTGCTCTGGAAGTGTTACAGACTGCCTTAAACATGTGGGCAAGGAGGTGAGCATTTGGCAGCTTCTTTATATGAGTTAAAGAAAAAGATGGTAAATTATGCATTTCAAGATCCAGAGAAATCAATGAAAACATCTTCCAAAGAACCCTTAATTGTCACAATTTCCTGTTTCCTGTCTTTTGCCTGTTCTCACAAAATAGATCTTTATGCCAGCCTTATCTTTGGTGGAAATTTGGGTTTATCATACATTTGCAGAGTTCATAGTGGCAGGCAATTAGTGAAAGAGCTTGGGCAGAGGCCATCAGTATTGCACTGCTTGATTGCAAAAAGCATCAGCAGCTGGTAGTGAGCTATCCTGCTATTGGCAGGGGTTATTTAGTGCATCCCTGTTCCTCTGCAAAACTGTACATGTCCTCCATTATCACAGGGTAAGATCACTGTGGGCAGAAACTTGGGGCAAGGTTTAAAAAGTGAATATAAAACTATGTGAGACCGTGGCACTTTTCCAAGAGATAAGCCTTAGATGCTGCTGGCTCCCTGGATTTGGTACAACAGAGCTAATTCCTTCAGGTCTTTACAGAAATCAGTGAGATAATTTCAGAATTATCTGAATTTCAGATAATTTCAGAATTATTTGACCAATTATTTAGTCTAATTAAAATATTTTTTAATGATCAACAAGCTCTTTAGGCCATATTGCACTTGCAGCAGAGAGGACATCAGTTTGTAGACCTGTGTGATCACTGTTTGTAGGGAGAGTGGCTTTGTCTTTTCAGAGTCAATGTCTATGTCTAATTTTCTTGATTTATTTATTTTGTAAGGCAAATTTGCTCCCTCTACCTCTGCTGCTGTTTATTATTTCCAAATTAATGGGGTGTTTATCCATACTGCCCATCCTGGTGACAAAATCTTTCCTTCCCTATTGCAATAAGGTTTCTCTCTGCCAGCCTAAGATTTGCTTGTGTTGTGTGTCTATCACAATAAAGAGCACCATAAATTAACACAGCTCTGACTAGATTCAATTCAGAGGAAAGGCCCCAAAAGGCCACCTTAAGAACACAGGCTGACTGTGATTTTTGTAAGATATTTTGTGTTTTCATTTAGCTTGGCTTCAGCAGCTGAGCCAGTGAACGTGGGAGTCTCAGGGGACACTGGTCAGGTTCTCAGCTCTGAAGAATATTCTGAGGTTTGTTTTCATTCTAAATGGAAAAATACCCAGATGGAAAACAACATAAATTTTTCCTGTAAACATAGTTGTTTTGGTTTTATTTTATTTGAGAACATGGGAGCATTTCTTTTCATTAGTACAGGATTGTGTTGTTGTGGTAGAGAACTACATTTTGTTTCAATAACATGAAAAAAGCTATAGTCTTGTATTTATCCTATTATTACAGCTAATATTCTACTCTACCAAGGTCTCAGTGAAACAGCTCTGAACTATTATGAAATAAAGCATTTTGACACAATTTAAAAAAAAGAGTAAATCAAAATTATTCACTTCAAATTTCAAAACTTCATCTGAAGCCACTCTCCCTTAAAAGAGCATTTCTAATCAGAAACCAGCTACTTTGGAATTATTGATTAGCCTAAAAATACAACCTTTTTTGGCAAATACAGCCTAGAGGAAGGGAGCCACATTCCCAAACTCTTTCTTCTACTACATCTGCTGTGGAGAAATCCAGCCCTGAGCTGAGGATGAGGATAAGTGGTGGCTCAGGAGCTGCAGGTCCCGTTCCATGCTGGGGCTGCACCCACACTGCAGAAATATCCCATGTGGCTCCAGCTCTGCAATGAAGGAGAGAACAGTTTGGAAATTAATAATGAGGTCCAATCTAATCGAAAAGATTATCTTTACCTTTGGAAAGGTTAACATCCCTGCACATCCCAGCTCAGCTGATGACCTTCAAGATCCATGGTGGGAAGTCCAACAGCTCCAAGGATCATTACATAAATTATCTTTTCCAAGTGCAGAAAAATCACTACAGTTAACACAGTTTAGTAGTTAAATTTACTTTATTGTATTTCACACAGCCCTGTTTACACTTTAAGCACACTTTGTTTCTGTCTATTAGAATGCATATTGATTACTTCAGTCACAGTGTGCTGCAGAGGCTCTTGCAGGACTATTTACAGAAAGCCCAGGTGTCCTGGAGGATGCTCTGTACTGCTGCACCTGAGAGACTGAATTTTATAATAGTTAATAAAAGCAAGACAAACATGGAAAATGGCATGCAAACAGCCAGTAGCAAGTCTATGCTAAAGGTTTATTTTCTAAGCATTCATGTGAGGGATTCATGTAATATTTCAAGGTCCCAGAGAAGGACAAAAGGTCACTCCCTGCTTTTTGAACCCCCAAAAGGTAGACTGACCGTGGCAGAATTCCTTTTGAAATCCACAATACTAATATGGATTTAAATAATTCCTTTGCAAAGTGCAGAAGATGGCGATTCATGCTCATAATCAGCATGGAAGCTCAGCTTTCTGGAGGGTGTAAAAATATCTGAGTGGGGACAACCCACAGAAGCTACTTTGCTAAATGAAAATGGAATTTAAAAAAAGAAATATTCTGAAGGATCCTGCCTACAAAAATAAATCCCATGTAGGAAGCGGCAATGACAGAAAAATCAAAATTGTCACAGATGACTCTTCCGCACTGTCAACACTAAAAAGCACTTGGAAAAAGGAACCCTCAGTTCAGCTCCCAAATCTTCTCTGGAAATAGCAACCACAGTAAATCTTAATAACTGCACTGATTGCATGGGAGAAAGCAAAAGCAAGAACTTTTCCCAAAGCTGTTGTTTTAGGTTTGTTTCTAAGCCCAAAGTGTTCAGAAACCAACCTAAGACAACAGCTTATTTCTTTATGTCTTTATTTCTTTATTTATTTATTATCTTTATACCTCCATCAGCATGCAGGTCAGACCCTGAGAGGTGCTGCATCTGTCAAGGCACCTATTCCTAGGGACAAACCAGGAAATAGGGTGAGGATAACCATTGTGATGTGCCCTGAGCAGGACTGAGCCCTGCATATCCTGTCTGAGCTGGAAAATGGAACCCTACAGGAGCAGACAGTTTTTATTTATGGATATTGTAAGTAAAAATATTAGGGGACTCTGATCCTCCAAATTAGCACTCCATATTTTTTACTGGTTGGCTTTTTGGGGTTTTTGGGTTTTTTTTTTTGGTGGGGTATTAATAATTTTGCACAAATTTCCTGATGCTGCCAGGCTCGTTCCCTTGTACAAAACACCATTGGTTGTCAGGTTGTCACGGGGGCTTGGGCCTCCTTCCCAAAGAAGACAGTCTCACAAATATGGTGCCAAATATTTTTAGTTTCCCCTGCTATTACCCTCGTTTACACCACACCACAGAATGTTACAACCCCAAGCAGGAGGAGCCCATACATCCCCTCCTCTCCCACGCACTGCTCTGTGGCACTGCCTGGAATACAGCACCAAGCTGCAGAAAAAATTCTGGAGATCAAGTACTTCTGAGAAAATTCCCTTCTCAAACCACTGCAGATGAAAAGGAGGAAAAAAGGATGAGATATTTGGATGACTTCAGAGGGGTTGGTGCTGGCTTTCTCACAGCCATCACTGTGATAGAGAATGTTCATGCAAATTTCTGCTGGTTCTGGGGATGAACGGCTCACATGATTGAGAGCATGAGAAAGGTTTGAAAATAAATCCCCTTGTATATAGGTTTTTAACACTTAAAATATATCCCCAGAGCTTTATCTAGACCAAGCCATCATGCAGTGATCACAAGGTAATGACCACCCTGCTCCTCATTTCTGCATCCTTGGCCTGTGTGACCAGCCGTGTCCAGAGTGCAGCAGCGTACATCAGGCCTCAGGACAGCAAAGCACTGAGAACATCAGCTCTGACTCCTAAATCTTATCATTAGTGGGACACAGGCAGCTGCTTAAGCACTTTATGGGAATAGACTTCAGCAGAAATTTAAATGCTGTGCTCCAGCAAGACATAAAGTATTTCTGAAGCAAATCAATGATTTTTTCCTTTCTTTATGCACATGCATAAAACGTGAACCTGAGGGTACTTTCCTAGTCTAAGTTCCTATTCTAAGTAAATTCCTATTTGTTCCACACTCAGCTCCTGCCAGGTATTTTCCATGTCTCTTGTACTAAGAGGAATAACAGGCTCAGTTTTAGCATTTTTAACCAAATTATTCTGGCAGGCATAATGGAGCACATGCTGCTTATGGCACATGGAGAAATAGGTACATAGGGCCCATTAAAATATCACTTTGCCACAGAGAGTCTAATAAAATAATACAAGTGGAGAAATTAGAATCATTAATCTGTCTCTAGGTCGAGACTTTTATCAGTCTGGAAAGGAAGGTCTCTGAATTATGAAGCTTTCAGGAGTGTACCCAGGTAATAATAAATCTGCTCTCTCCCATCTGTTTTTAAGCCCAACTCTTTGTTGGGTATACAACAAACATTGGTGCAGAAGAGGCTTTGTCAGCATTACCATTATTAAATCCTGTTTTCAGGGTTTTATATCTTGCCTGTGAATATTTGCTCTAGGCTCAGAGTTGATATTTAAAGTGTCACCTAAGAGGAGATTAATTCTTGAACAATATTTTCAAATATGTAGAGTTAGGAGTTTTGAAAGATGAATAAAAATAAAGGGAATTGGAAATTGACAGGTTGCAATGCTTTTCCTAGTAACAAATATTTTCTGCCCCTGGGGAACCATCTAGTTTTGCTTTTATGTAAGGCATAGACTTTGCTCTGGCTCATCAAGGGTTTGACTAAAACCAGATCATTCACTCCAGATGAGACTGTGCTGGGGGTACAGCTGGCTGGATGCGAAAGGTTTCCACAAGGCATCACTCCACTGAGCACCAGTTCAAACTTCCTGCTCAATAAAGGCTGTGCAGAAAATGCTCCATGGGCCAGGATGGCTCCAGCACAGACTGCCCAGCCCTGGCTGTGGCAGCAGGGAGAGGGCAGCACCGTGGGCAGCACCATGGGCAGCACTGGGGCAGCACCGTGGGCAGCACCACGGGCAGCAGCATGGGCAGCACTGGGGCAGCAGCATGGGCAGCACCATGGGCAGCTCCATGGGCAGCACCACGGGCAGCACCACGGGCAGCACTGGGGCAGCACCACGGGCAGCACCGTGGGCAGCACCATGGGCAGCACTGGGGCAGCACCATGGGCAGCACCACGGGCAGCACCATGAGCAGCACCACGGGCAGCACTGGGGCAGCACCACGGGCAGCACCAAGGGCAGCACCACGGGCAGCACTGGGGCAGCACCATGGGCAGCACTGGGGCAGCACCATGGGCAGCACCACGGGCAGCACCATGAGCAGCACCACGGGCAGCAGCATGAGCAGCACCACGGGCAGCACCAAGGGCAGCACCACGGGCAGCACTGGGGCAGCACCATGGGCAGCACTGGGGCAGCACCATGGGCATCAGCATGGGCAGCACCATGGGCAGCACTGGGGCAGCACCATGGGCAGCACCGTGGGCAGCACCACGGGCAGCAGCATGGGCAGCACCAAGGGCAGCACCACGGGCAGCAGCATGAGCAGCACCACGGGCAGCACTGGGGCAGCACCACGGGCAGCACTGGGGCAGCACCATGGGCAGCACCATGAGCAGCAGCATGGGCAGCAGCATGGGCAGCTCCATGGGCAGCATCACGGGCAGCACTGGGGCAGCACCATGGGCATCAGCATGGGCAGCACCAAGGGCAGCACCATGGGCAGCACTGGGGCAGCACCAAGGGCAGCACCATGGGCAGCACCACGGGCAGCACCATGGGCAGCAGACTGAGGGTAAAAGCCACATGAGAGATTGGTGTCCGGCATCTGTGCCTGGCACAGGGATGGAGGAGAAAGGATCAGCTGCAGCTCAGTCCTGTTCCATGGTGTGTGGGTGGCTTCTGCTCATAACTTGAGACCCCACCCTGGGAAGCCTCCATGTAAGTACTTCTTACTATGGGGCTCTGGCGGATGACCTGCACTTTTTCTCCCCCAAAAGTATAAAATCAGGGATCTCAAATACCATGTCCTGTGAGGCACCAGCAACTAACATTTGTGATGTATGCAGAAAGGTCCTTCAAGGATCCGGTTGATCCTGCATGGTCTAAAACAAGTGTTAATTTTCCCCTCTAATAAAGCCTGGATGGTCAGACACAGCTCCCGCTTCCACAGGTGATTTATATGCTTGTGTCCTTAAACCAAGGAGAATGTTTCTCTTTAAACTGTGCAGCTTCATGAGAGCCTGATGCTGATGCAGCACCTCAGAGAGACACTGCCACACTGCTCCTGGTGACTGCAGGAAAATCAAGGTTTTTTCATCCTCCCTGCCTCACTTGTTCCTCCTCTGTCTTTCACTGTCCTCATGACACAGCCTGGACTCTCACAACACACTTGCTGGATATTTCTGCTTTCTAACATTACCTTCCTGCCCCACATGCTTCTCTAATTGTTTTTCTGGATATGAATTTAAATCCACCCTTTAGCAGTTCTTTATTAGGAGCTCTCATGCCTCCCACAGTAGTGTATTCATTTTGTGTTTTACTCTTGCTCAGGAATGAACTAACTCAGCCAAGGCCAGTCTAAATCACAAACTAATTTTTTCTCTGGTGGGCATTTAAACTTTAAAAAAAGCAGAATGATTGTAAAGCTGTTTCGAGCCAAGTGTCTGGCAGACATGGCATTTGTCACAAGGGAGACAAGGGCCATCAATCCAACTAAATTGCTGCGTCTATACAAAATTCTTGGCCATAATCAGGCATTGGAAAAAAACAGAAAACAAGCACAAATTTCAAGCTTCACACCCTCAGCCTTGCAGGAGCAAAACCAGGAAATTTCTTGCTGTGCCTTTCCCTCTGCCATTTTGGGATGTGTGCCCTTGGCAGAGGTGAACATTTGCTACAACCCATGGTGCATACAGGGAGGAGCTTTACCCCTGGCCAGCCACCTGCAAGGGGGCAAGGAGGGACCCCAGAACCATCAGGGAGGTGTCACTTGGTGGCATTGCACAGCCACAAGGGTCAGGAGCCCATTTGCAAAATTGTGGCACAATACCCCAGAAAGAGTTCATCTCTATAGATCTTCTGGCCCAAAGAGAGGATGGTGAGGAAGGAGATGCAGGAGGCAGGACTGCGGAGCTGACTCAGGTTTCCTGAGCTGCAGCCATGAAAAATTCCCTCTCTGTGTGTCTTACAGGTCCTATGAAATGTGCAGCTCTTCCATGTGATCATTACTTGTAAGGCATGCTGGCCCAAAAGGCCAAATGTTTCCAGCCAAAACAAACCCAGTGCTGCTTCCCTGCTGCCTGCCCTGACAGGAGCTTAGGAAATCTTCTCTGTGATAGTGAAAATGGAGTGTTCACCTCAGTGCTAGGGTGCAGAGATCATGCAATGATTATGAGGCTATTCTGTGTTTAAATCCCTCTGATAGGAAAATAATCCTTCCTCCCCAACAGTGCTATAAGGACTCTGACTGAATCCCACCATTTCACATTTGCCCAACATCTCCCCCTCCTGTGCTGGGCGCTGTGAGTGGACCAGCTCATGGCAGAGTTTTTTGTGCAAAATGCCTCTGTGCAAGGGAATATGCAGCAGGGGCATGCAGGCACCCTCCAGCCAAAATGTCCATGTTAGACACAGTCAGATATTTTAGTAAAGCCGTTTTATTAGAAGGTTTCCTTACATACCTTGCAGTAAGCCTGTGCTAGATTTGTACTTTGCAAGACAATGTACTGGCTCTGTCCATATTTTCTGGCCAGGCTGCTCCCAGGGGGACAGGGCACTTCTGCTGCTGATGCAGAGTGGCTGCAGAGTTCTGTGGAAGGCTGCTCTGATGAGTTGTTCTCCAAATCATGTTTTATAAATGGCTTGTGGAGTACAGCTCCTGATGGCTTTTTCCTTCTGTTCCCTTGCCTTGCTGAATAACAGTATGTAATTTCATTTTAGTCAGGCTTACTCTGCTTCTACACATTTGCTTTCTCTTTTTTCAATGTCTGAAGTAGTCAGGGAGATTAGATTAGGGTTACTTTGAACATTATTCAGAGAATTCCAGCTGTGTCCAACCTTCTGCTTTTGTTTTATGTCTCATCCCTATCCTCTCCTTCAAACTGCCAATCTGATTTTTAATTGATATCAATAGTTTCCTTATACCTGCTTTGTAAATCACACTCCCTTTGTGGAGCACTGTCTCATGCTTCCCTGCAATCATGATGGATGATGTCCTTTACCCCACACCTCTCCAGTAACGCCCTGATGTGCTCAGAGAAGTCAACCACATTTGTCAGACAGAAGCTTTCCTGCATGAATGCAGCAGTAACTCAGAAGCCTTGGTTATCCCTGCTCCAAGCTTGGAGGGCATCTCTCCTGCTGCAGATTAGCTCTGTTTGGGGTGTCTGATATGCATCATTTCATGCAGCTCCATTTTTCAGATGGTGGAAAAACAAACAAGGTGAGGCACTCGGAAGGACAGGGTTCTTTGAAAAGAAAACAACAGCAAACACCCAGGTGCCAAATGTTGCTTTTACTATTCCCAGCAGAGACAAATTACCATTCTGCTCACCCAAACTGTCCTTTTCATCTAGAGGATTTGCAAGTGAACATCTCACCAGCACTAGTGACAATGCGTTCCCCAGAAAGTGTGCAACACAGGAGAGATGAGCAATTGAGTGTGGGAAGGACATTTGCTGGACAAGACCCTGGCAGCTCTCTGTGCTGGCCCTCACGCCCCAGGAGATGCTGTTGTCAAGGAATCCTATTGCCCACCAGCAGGCAAATGGTTAAAACCACCTCCAACATGACAAACAGCAGAGCTGGAAAACCTCAAAAGCCCTGCAATCTATGGGCTTGCAGATTCTCCTTCTCATATGCTTGGTTGGGTTACAGTCTGAGTGATGGTGCATTTCCATCTAGAAATCACTGTAGACATTAGAAGCGCCATCTGTGCCCTCATGTGACAACTGTCCCTTGTCAGAGCCTTTCCCACAGGTGCTTCCTCAAACAACCCTTGTCACTTACATGGTCATTGCCCCCTGGAAACAGTTACCCTAACTGCTCGGGAAGTTTGGACAGAAATTTTGCCTTGCCATGTGTTTCTTCTCCTTTTCCCTCACAGAAGAAGCAGATTTGTCCTGCTAGCAGTTATCGTAATTTAGTTTCAGTATATTTCATCCCCTGAAGTATATTAAAAAACAGCTTCCAGCTGCCCATCTGGCAGCCCACTTTCACTCCATCAGCAGGTTGGTTTGAGTGATCAGGTAGGATGAGGTCAGAGAAAGCCAAAGGAGTGCATTCAGTACCTTCCTTCCCTTCTATCTACCCCAGGAGGGCAGCTGAACACCCACAGCTCAGAGCCTGCTGCCTGCTGGCTGAGCCCTGATATTCTGCCTTTCCCATATGCTTCCCAGACAACCAAGGTGGGCACAAATTAATGTGTGGAACAGGTAGTTTCACATGACTGCTGGGAGCAGTTAGTTTGGGAACAGAAGTGCATTTTATTGACAGATAACAAATTGAATTTTAATGGAAAACAAATGGTGAGAACTGTCTCTGCCACAGCAGTCTAACAAAGAGACTTTTGACCTTCTAAATAAGTGCTGGATGATTCTGTGCATTAAACCAGCTAATCACCAAGGAGAAACTGTTTTATACCCAATCCCCATGGAGCACCCTGTCCCTTATCTGGATGGATGTCACACTCCTCTGATGGACAGGGAACCTTTGGATAAGCTCATGTATTTTTTTACCTCTCATCAAGTGAGCAAAAAAATAAGACCAATTAAATGAAGAGGTCTAGTGGAAATTTTAATCATCTCTATTTTAAATGATGATGGATGCTAGTGAGGAATATATGGGAGAGAAGATCCCTATGCTGTGTCTGTTGTTATGAGCAGTCGTGGGTTAACAAAATGTTTATCTGGTATAAAGCTCAGTACTTTGCAGGACCAACCAACAAGACCAAACGTGTTTCAGCTTTTCCTTTTCTGCAGTGAAAGTGTTTCAACTTTTCATCCTTCTATGTCCAATTGATTTTCTGTCCTGTGGTATCTGTCTCTCTCATTTACAACACAGGGAAAAGCAGTATTAAGCAACAGTTTCAATATCTGTGTCCAGTGCCATTCTGAGCCTGCTTTTCAAAAGCCCTTGTTGGCTCAGGGGTTTGTGGAGGTGTTTACTGAAATCATTTGTAAGGTTTTAAAATTAAGCATTTAATGCTATGTAGAAAGTTATATGCTTCCTCCTTGCCAAAAGTATCCCACTTTCACAAATTTGCTAAAGCTGACAAAATTTCTTTTAAGTCAGCAACTTTTAGCATACGAAGGAGTGCTGTCCCACCTTTTGATCAAAGTCCTGAATGGATATTTTGGTGACATCCCAGTTACTGTGATCACATTCTAGTGACCTTGTGAAAATCAAATGCATTGGTGCACATTTCCTCCAAGAAAAAACCCAGCTGGTGATTCTCTGATGGCTGAGTAACAACTGAGGAGGGCCATGTAAGGAGGCCATTGCAGATATTGCTGTGGCAGAAAGACTGAGCAAAGCAAGGCACTGAAATAAACAACCTAGGCAGACACAAAATGGGTGGCAAAGCTGATTCGTTACAGAGGAGATCTGCACAGGCACATTCAAGCAATGAAAATTAATTCAGAATTTGAAATGTAGACAGTCTCTTTCCAAATTGACATGAAAAGATTACCATCACTGTGTGTAAAGGCAACACATTCCTGCACCCAAGCAGAAACCTCAATGGCAGAAATGGCTCAAGTTCCTAGAAAAGCAAAGATGAGAAAAAAAATCTGACGAACTGAAGACAACAATGTGAAGTGCCAGATGAAGTGTTCAACAGAACTGCAACATGCAAGAGAAAGCGTGCTACATGAGGCATTAGCCCACTTAAAAACAATCAGATGGAAGATTTTCAAATTTCTAGGGCTGGGTTTGGGGGTAGGGTTGCTCATTGAGCCTGTGAGGCTGCATATCACCTTAATGATGGAGTTTGTTCAGCAGAAATGTCAGAGATTTGCTGGGGAGAGCTAAGATGCGCATAACTTAGCAATGATCTTACACAAAGATTTTCACTTCAATGATTCACCAAAAACCCTCTAGACAGCTACAAAATATGAAAGTTTAAACAATCTTCACTGTTGCTGCTGCCATTAGCATGGAAAATTTAAAGCAAATGTTAGTTATTCATTCAGATGTAGGCAAGAGGGCGCCTGGTACGTGGTGCAATGCTGGGACCACCATATGCTGAGGTTCCCTGAGACAAGGTATTTACACTGAGACCTTTTCATTTTCAGAAAAATCCAAAAATCTGTCATGCTCAGGATCTGGGTGAGGAAGGACAAGTTTATTTGTCCAAGCTTAGGGGTTTAAAATATCTCTCACGTGGCAGGTTCTGGCCTGGGATGCTGGAGTGGGATTCAGCATGTTTGAAAGAACAATCTATTCCAAGTGCAAAACATGAGGCAATAATGCTAAAAACTGCATAAATCCTGGATAAACAGAACTTTCTGGAAAGAGCAGATTTTACTTAGCAACCACAATCTCCTCTTTCAGTATTCTTCTTGAAAAAATTGCCAATGAACAATGAGCAAAGTCAGTATCATTATCTCCTGAGTCAAGGTTTCCAGATGTTCTGCTCTGTACAATGTCCTGCCCCTCCTTCTTCGCTGCTGCAAGCTTTCAACAAATTGTGGTGGGTTTCCATCACTTTCTTCAATGCTTGCCCAATTGCAAAGCCTTCCATCAGTATCCACTTCCAGGATTTGGTTCTAGGGGGCAATTGCTTGTGGTATGACTGTCTCTGCAAACAAGTCCCCTGTTTTGGCTGCCCTGACCCATCCATGCCACTGCAGAATGGCAGACCAGGCAGGCAGTGAGGGAAGGGCTCGTTCCCCATCCCTGGTTCCTTTCCTGCAGCATGCATGGTGCTGCAGAGAGCCCAGGAAGCTCATCCTTTTTACACAACACCAGAGTAGATTCTTCTCCCAGCACTCTTTCCTTGTGACATAACAATTCTGTGCTGAATAGCAAGGGCATTAAGTTTAATAACCATTGCACAGCTCATAAAAATATAAACCAAGTCACGAGCTGGGAGTGGGGCAGCTGTGCCTGGATTTAATGCCTCAGCCCAAGGAAGTTAATTTGCCATTATCTCAGTGCAGCACCCGGGTCCCTCTGTTTGATGCAGCCCCAGAGCGAGCTGCTCGTTCCAGTGACTGCTCAGGGCTCCTCTGCAAGCTGCTCTGGGGCTGACATCCCCATTCCACATAAACTGCTCCCACTCCAGCCTGCTGATGGCAAGAAGACCTTGAGCCTTTTGAGTAACTGACTGAGACTAATGGGAAGACAGAGCTGCCAGCAGAGGGCTGCAGGGAAACGCTGCCCAGCGCCAGTGCCGGTTCTGTGCCTCTGAGCACTCAGGAGCAGCAGCTGGGACACATCTGGGGTGACAGAGGCAATAGCACCTGTAGGTGCAGCTGGGGTTGCAGTGGGTGCATGGGGGCTGCCCCAAACCCATGGTCCTGCTGCAGCTCTCTGAGGTCAGTGCATGTCTTGCTGCTCATCTGCTCTCTGGGAGAACAGACCCAGTCCCTAAAGAAAGCAGACTCACATCCAGGCAAGGCTCTTGCTTCCTTAGGGAACTGATATCAGCCTCAGAGGCTGCAGGGCAGGAAAGCATCTTCAATATCCATTCAGTAATAATGCTGGTTGTATTTAAAAAATTCAGGGAAAATCATCTTTGCTTGAGGAGGGCAAGGGTGGATAACAATTGTTCATTGCTTGGCAGGACACCACTGATTCCCTTCTCCTGGCTCTCAGCAGGAACCCAGGCCAAAGGGAGAGAAGCCTGTTTGTTGATTCCATAGCTTCTGTGTTATTTTTTTTCCAAATTAAGCAGAATGTTTTCTTTGGAAGTTCTGTTCTTTTTACACAGAATAACAGCTTAACAGCATTGCATTCTTCCAAGAAAAGTGGTATTGAGAGATCTATTTTAAGCCTCAGACCAACAGGCTGATAGGACCTATGAGCAAGGTAAACCTTTCTGAGGAAGTCAAAGCACTGAACTGTACATCATATTACCTGAACACAGAAGCCCAAGATTTTAGGGGGATATTAACTAGAGAGTCAATAAAATTATTTGTGTTTCATGAAAAGCACTATTTCTCTCTAACTATACAACTGATGTTATGTGCATGATGGTGTGACAGGGGAGGAATGGCAGAGCACCAACACATAATTTATTATTTCTAATTACACAAAAATAGAGGAGTGGGAAGCTCCAAGAGTCCTGTATGCATCTGGCACAAGCCCCAGTGTTTACAAGCTGACAGGACACACTTGGGGTCTTGACACAAAAGGGGGGTTTTCCAGTGGGGAAACGACCTGTACAGACCATTTTTGGACAATTCCACACATATTTACAAAGATTCTGTAAATGCTCAGCTTTACTTGCAAAGGTAGTGTTTGCATCTTGTATTCTAAGCTCCTGTAAAATTGACTGCAGAAATGAGTGCTTGCTGTGCACAATGACTTTGACTCTTTCCACCATCAAGCAAGTTATCAGGAGCACTATTAAACAAAATTGTCTCCAGAATTTTGTGTTTAAATTTGTGATGAACTACCAGAACTGAAAAGATCATTTAGCAGGAAAGCACACAGATGGGTTTTGCCAAGTCAGGTAATGTTTCTGGCCTTGGGCAGCAAAGCTTCTGCAGAAATGAAATGTTTAACAATGCCCAAATGGCATTCACCTCTGCAATGCTGAATGTGCTTCAGAGCTGGATTTGTGTGCTATTCTAGGTTAATCATGTTATCTCAAGAATATGGTATATTGCAAAGAAAAGAAATCCAACAACTTTATAATGCCCATCAGCTATTTATGTTAGGCTAAAAATCTACACTTATGTAGTTACTTACTATTGCTTTACTAATACTTCTCTGAATTTTATCTGTTCTACCTCACTCTGGACATATGGCAGCTTGTGAATACACTGCATTGCTTGGATAACCCTGATGACTAACATCCCAATTCAGATGAAAGGGAAACATAAATAAAATGAAAACCTGAAATTCAACCCAGTATTGTGAATGCTCTGTGTCTGAAAGACTGCAAGCGGGGTTTCTGCTTGTCTCAGAAGCTCAGAACTGATGATACAATGAGCAGCACAGTGACCTTTCCATGCAAAGAGTTAGAGAAATATTTTTGAAAACTGGTAGCTAAATTTCTGTTCCTAAATTGATGCCTAGGCATCTGAATCTTAAGTTATGGGATGCAAAAAGCAGTAAGCAGAGCAGATTTTCCCCAGCTGACTGATTTACTGTCCCAAAGATATCTGCAGGTAAATTCCATGTATTCATAACTGCAGATTTTTTAATATGTGATTATCAATTGTCTGTGGCTCCAGACTAAATGTCAAACATTTCTGGGGTATTCTTGTGTCACCCACATTGCATGACTACAGGTTTTTAATGTGAAGATGTTTAACTGTATATTCAATATAAATTCAAGGGCATGTTCTGTTGTTTTATTCCCCCTGTGCTGGGTACCCTGACACACAACAGCTTCTGAGATGCAGTAACAACCAGTTACTCTTAGCCCTTAGAAAATAAGAAATGAAAAGACATTTTTGTAATCTCTGTGAAAAAAATATGACACTGACTGGCCAAAACTGTACTTTAAATTACACTGTTTTGGGAGTCCTGTCATGCTTCAGCCAAGTGCCCCAGAACAGAGCAGGCAGAAGTGGATAAGCCACAATATTGAATGATGGCTGGGATTTAAGGAAAACATTCCCCACGGGCTTACATTTCTCATCCCATGGATGAAGAGGAGCTTAGAGCAGCAGAGGAACTCCTGCTCTCTGCCTTGGGTTCCTGATCTCTGCAGGGCAGGAATGAGTCATTCCCTGTATCACTGAAAAATTGGGCATTTCTGTAAACTCGATGGTGTTCAGACAACTGTGTGTATTTACTCATTTCTTCCCTCCTGGCTCACAATAGGGCTGAAAAAAACCTGTGAGAAAGCTTTTCCTTTGTAGGTGTCCTACTGCAATTGCAGAAGTTTTCTCTGAGATTTTGTATCCAATTTTTCAAATTTCAAATTAAAGTTAAATCTGAACACGGATTATGTGGTTTAATTATAATATGCATAATTTTACATCTATTACCTAGAATAAACATATACATTCCCTGGAAATAAGTCTTCACACGTTAAACTGTTTGTGGGAGTGGACCAGTTCTGCTGGATTCCTTAGCTCAAAACAGAGGAAAAAAGTGCCTGGAAGTGTCCAAATATTTCGGTGCTGATGTTTTTGCTGTGCAGTACAAAATCCTGAACTTCACCCTACAAGCTTCAGCTTCATTCAATTAAAATTAAATAGTGGTTGACCCTGAAATGGAATGCTTTCAATAACCTAAATCATTAAATAAAACAATTTGCCTAGTTTCACCAAGACTTATGGCCAGGTTTTGATATTTAGTCCCAAGTTTTGCAATTGTATTTATGTAATGAATATTTATATAGAATTATAAATGCATAAATATATATCCATGGAAATATGTGTGTGTGTGCATGCATAGTGTGTGCAAATACACATATACACATTTAACAGTGATCTCTGAGCAGATGCAGCCTATGAGGAATCACCTGGATGCAAATCCAGATGCTGATGCCAAGGCCACATCTGGTGAATGTGATGTGTGAAGAAGAGCTGGTGATTGCTGCAGCTGGTCCCACTGTCCTGCTCCACTCCAAGCAGAAGGATGGGATGTTCCAGGCTGTGACTGGCATACATGAGCTCCCAGACATTCAACTCTGTGCCCACAGTCACTGGGGTGTGCTCAGGAAATTAAATGGTACAGAAACAATGCATCTGGGTAAAATAAAAATGTTTACACTTAATGAGCCACATGTTTTTTTGTGATATACAAGAAGAGGAACATAATGGTGGAGGCATTGCAGGCTTTGGCAGGAATGGAAATGAGAGGAAAGGAGGAAAACAGGATGGAGGTAAGGGAACAATATCCAGAATAGGGAAGAGCTTGCCAGTTTCCACCAAGGGAAACAGGGGAAGTGAGAGATTTTCATTAATGGGAAATGCTTTTTCAATTTTAACAAACCTTCTAATGATAATTGTAGAGTTTCTGTATTTATAGAGACCCAGTGTGTCTGTAGACAATAGCATCATCTACCAAGTCCTTCTGCCATGGTACAATTTCAGCCATTATCTTCCATGCTTTCATTAAAATATGAAAGGACATAAGCAATACATGGCAAAATCATTTCCCAGTAGTAGGAGGGGAGGATCAGAATTAACTGGAGCTTAGGAGAGCCAAAAGAAATACTGAAGGACACATCAGTAAGAAAGGGAGGCAGAGCTGTGCTCCCACAAATTCCTGCTGTCAGCACTTTGATCATTATGGGAATGATCAAAGATGGGAAAAAAGGAGAAAGGACTAAAAACCTACAAGATTAATGTTTCGGAGAATAACACACACTGCACTAAGGGATCCTGTCTGCAATGGTCATGCTCAGCCAGGATTCCCATACAATCCTTTTCCTTAGTCTTCTCCAGCAAACACCTTGGTAAATTAAAAAGCTGGACATTTAAAAACTCCTGTGCTCAGCAGAATTAGTCAAGTGCTTCCTGTTTGGATTTATGGAGTAAGATGGGGCACAAATTCCAGATTTCAGCCCAAAAGACCATAGCAGATGCTAATCACGTGGCTGATTCCTGAGCCAAATTCTTGAGTTTTACAGAAGTGCACATTCCTGGTTATGACTAAACTATTTTTAGACTGCTATTAAAAAAGATGCTAAAAATAATGAGTTTTTCCCATTCTTATGTAATTTTCTTTAGTCACTTGATATTGGTGAGGTCAAAAAAGGCTTGAGAATGTTGATTTTAAGGAATTTCTACCAAAAACTGATACCCTCATGTGCTTTCAGATGCCAAAGACTCAAAAAATTAGTAGGAATTATAGAACAAAGTATCTTATACCCAAATTGTCAGTCTTGCATTTCCACTGGCACACCAGAAAATTTTCCATGGATCCTGGGTATTCTTTCCAAAGCTCAGTCTCCTGACTATCTCAGAGTTGTAAACCAGCGCATCATTAAAAGGCACTTTAGTCTTGGCTGTGATTTTTATAGTGCAAAAAGCATTTGGATCATCAATTTGCATTGAAATAAGTCATTGAAAATATGGCAATTTCAGCCTCAGAGCTGTATTGGAAATTCACTGCTGATGATGAACACTGGTAAAAACGTGTCTGGAGAGGTGAGCTCTATATCCAGCTACCTTAAGGGCCCACAGGGTTTTCTTTTTTCTGCTTGTGATTTTATTTTCTAATGTCCTGTGACAGAACCATGATAATGTCTTGGCTCCAGCCAGCCAGAACACATCTCCAAATCTTTCCCCTTCTGTTTACCTAAAGAAGCCTCCCCCACTCTCCAAAACATAAATCATTGTTCTGGAGAGAAGCCACCCAAAAAATGTCACCACACATTGAAACATGTGACACTTTGCTTACTTTGTAATGTCAGTGAAAATAAAGGGAAATAGTTTACCATTAACTTTCTATGCACTTACAGCTTATCTAAAATATTTTTCAGTAGCAAGGAAGGCTCAAAGGCATTTTCTCTCTCTGGAAAGTAGTAATATGAATAATTTCATAGAGATTATATCTGACAGCATTGAAATTGATTTTCTAGCTCAGACATGTAAATGTTTTCATGTTCCCTGAGTGATCCCACATATGTGAGGTGGTCTCTTTTGGAATGTTGAATATTTACTGCTGATACCTGGAAGAATACGCAGCAAGTGATGAGAAGAACCCCTTCGATGGGGAAAAATGGGAGGCAGAATGAAAACTGCCCTGTTTGGCTGAAGTGGCTCTAGATTTTCATTGTGTCACATCCACTGCAGCAGAGATGAGTCTCACATCCTCCATGAGAGCTGGGGAGGCTTCTCTGCAGTCCCCACCAGGGCTGGGGAGGTTTCTGTGCAGTCCATCATTGTGTGCCACGTTCCACTGATGTCGTTCATCACCTGCCCTTCAACAAGGTTACCTAATGATAGTGCTTCCCTTGATATCCCCAACAGTCACAGGAGAGGACTTCTGGTGTTAATTCTTCAAGAATTGGTTTAAAATATCAGCGGTGTTACAAGGCTAGGCAGGAAGGTTGAGAGAGATCTTACAGAGAATTGCTAATCAACATCTGCAGTTTCATATCTCAGTTTTTGAGACTGAATTGTTATTCCTTTCTCATGAGTTTTTAAACAACAGCACAGTGAAAGATTTGATGGTCAAGTTAAGGAAGTTGTAAGTATTTTCTACTTTCTGCAAATTTTAAGAACTTGTGGAATTAACTTTCTGTATAATTTTTTCTCTCTCAGAAGCTGTGATTCAAAGCTAGCTGACATTTCCATTTCTATTTAGCATTTGTCCACTTCATCATTCTTCATTTTGCATTTTAATAAAGCTACCGGAGGAGGCTACTCAAAATGAAAACTAACTCATGTTCTTTCTTTACTAAGACAAAAACTTTAAAAGGAATCTAAGCACAGAAAGTGAATGCTTTATTAGGGGATGACATTTCTGAGCAGTGAATAATGATCCTTGCAGCTGTGACTTAACTCTCATGAGAGGAAAGCTCTAGCTGCCAGTTCACTGCTGCTGTAATCCAGAATTTTGTGACCCCATGGACCACTCAGCAAATACATATTGTTTTTGTTGTCTTGTCCATAGAGGTAAAGGGTTTCTTCATTTGCTCCTTACCTTCCTCCAGCCCTGCAAAGGCACCTGGGGTGGGTACAAAGCAGAGCACAGGGGGAAGGTGGACAGAAGAAAGATGTAAATGCAGATACACCTGTTTGAATGCACAGTTGTAATATTACAGCTATCAGTTGATTACTTTGTTTTATATGAATTTAAATAGGTGAAAAACAGTTTCCTACAGTGCTTTTGTACAGTGATGTGCTGAGGGACTCTGGGCTGAGAGAAAAGGTCTGGATCACAGGGAATTGCCACTGTGGAGTGAATGTAAATGCTCATGTAGTCTGAAAAGAGCCGAATGTTTTTCCAGGGCACGAGTGTGTCAGAGTGCCAGTGCTCCTAAGGCTGCCAGGGGCAAGGCAAAGGCAGCAGCAGTTCTTTCCCTCCTCTTGCTGGTCTGAGCGTGGAAAATCTCAGACAGAAGATTCAGCATTGCTTTCTGCTTCCTCCACAATGCCGTGGGCACCAGGCTGGCCCTGCCAGCTCGCCAGCAGCACCATGTGGTTCCTTCTTTAGGGCTGGGAGGCTCAGGCCAAGGACTCACCCACACCATCCCCTGCTTGGCTGCCTCAGCCTTGCCAAAAAAACCATTTAAACTGAGAAAAGCAGCAATGGGTGACATTTCCTCTATCTGCTGCAGGATGAAAAACACCCTTCCATCCTCCCTATCCCCTGCATCATTTGTTTTAAATTCCTAAGTGGTCTCTTTTTCTTCCTCTGTGTTTTCCTTCCTTGGCTCCCTCGTGCAGGGATTGTAATGTTACACAAGCAGCAGCAGCCGTCTGCCTGGGGGCAGCTCACCGTAACCCAGATGTGTCACATGAAAGGAGAAGTTAGGCTTATGACACTCGAGAAATGCTTCTGCCTATGTCTAAAAAAAAAAAAAAAAAAAGCAACAAACCTTCCCAGCTTCATCCTAATAGCAGAGCTCACAGTAATCCCTGCACAGGTCTCTGAGCTGCTGAATGAAAAGGATTCCTGTTGCTGTTTTAGGGAGGATTTTCTAACAAGTTTTGGGTAATTAGGAAGAAATTTGAAAACTACAGCACCTGGAAGATTGATGCATCACTGCATCCCACTCCAAACCCCAGCACCAGGCACCAAGGCTTGATCACATATAAATTGCTCAGTCATCAATCTAAACTGATTTCAGTCAAAGCCCCTATCAAAACATTTGTAGGGCTTGATCCATGTTTTCTTATACAAGAGAGTTCTAATTATGCTACTGTGTATGGAAACCCATTCCCATGTCCTAACCAAACCAGAAATACTGAGGAAATACCAGTCATTCTGACATGTGTATCCCAAGGCACTTGGAAATTCAGGCATTATATATATGGTACAATATATAATCCAGGATGAAAAACCCCAGAAGTGTAATACAAAAGCAAAAGAAACATCAGAATACCTTGCAACATAAGCCAATAAGAAACGAAATGAAATTCAGGCCAAAACTTCCTTGAGATAAGTGAGTCTTCTCATCAATATAGTGAATAGGCTTTTAACCAGACTATAAGTGAACCTCTGTGGCTGATGGTTGTCAGAAATAGGTTTCCTAATGAGAACATTTGGGCAAAAATAAATCCAGCTTAAAAATATTTTCCCATTATTAACTCCTCCATGCCACTGTGCAATGTAAACAAGTATTTCTGCTGTTTAGTAAGTACTTGACACGAAGTTACAAGTAACTTTTAAGGAAAATATGTCATCACAAGCTCAGTTCTGCACGTCACTGTAAGTTATTTTTCACCTTAGATAATGACTTCTGATCCTGTTAGCCTGTGAGTATAACAGGCAGATCATACTCTGAGGGCACATCTCTTTAAAAATAAATAAATTCCAAAAAAGATCCATTTTTATTATGTGGTAGGGGATTCTCTGTACGCACAACAAAAATTCCAGGTTTTCATAACCACATGTGGCACTATAATTCTGGTCATATTCAGATCCCTTTGCTGGTGGCCTTCACAGTACAGATAAGAATGACTGACAATTATTATATTTTGTGTAACTATAATATCAGCAAATATATTCTTTCAGCTTCTTATTTCCTGATATCATAATCAGTGGTGTCACCATGAATTTGCATGCACAAAACCACTTTCAGTTCCATTCAGTTTCTCAAACATAAAAAATTCCTTGAGCCTCTCAAGCTGCCAGTGTGCAGGAGATCTTTAGTCATGCCCTCCAATTTATTCCCCTGCACAATTTAATTCCCAATCTTATTGCTCCATACATTTCCTGAGATCAAGGCAAGGAGACTACAGCTGACAGGCAAAGAGAAAAGCTCTGAAGTCACCAGGCACAAAGGTGACACACAGATGATGCCTGTGCTCTGACATCCTGCAGTCATCCATCTCTCAGTCCATTACAAAATGGTTCTGCTTCGCTTTGCTCTCAGGACCAGAGCACCTGACAAAAATGGATGAGAACTTGATTTCCACAAGGCTGGGGGATACCAGGGCAACCTGAAAGGCTTGTGATTTAAAAAATACTTCAGACAGGAGATAACCCTCCTTTGAGTGTTTCAGCCTCTAAATTGGTGCTTGGTTGCTCCAGTAAGAGAAAGGAAAAATAAGTGTATGAAATGTGCCTCTAAGTGACATATATGTTCCTAGAAGAATTTGTGAGAAAATTGGATAGGATTATCTTCAAATTCTGCAGTCCTGTCACACATCATGGCACGGCATGGCTGACCTGACCCACAGGCAGAAAAGCCTCTTCAGAGCTTTGCCATCAATTTCAGGCTGAGGATGATAAAAAGCAGAGAAGGATGAGTTCCACTGTCTCTTGACAGACCTGAGTCATTCACTTGGCTCCCTCAGCCAGGAAGGAGAGGTGTTACACAAAGAGTTTGGTTTTTATGTAGAGCTTGGGGCTTTATTTAGCTAAGAAAGGCACGCCCTGACCTTGCTTGGTCTGTCAGCAGGATGTGGTGGTGGGTGGACAGGCTGAGGCTCTGCCCAGGATCAGATCAGCCAGGATCCCTACAATACAGCACACCAGCCCTCCCTACACACAGGCTTTATCTGAGGCAGTTTAATTCCCATTTTCAGAGGGCTGAGGGGGTCTGTGTGCGCCAAGGGCAGCACCAGGCTGGCACTGGCTGTCTGAGCAGGACCACAAGTGGGGGAGATAAGGCATTGGTATGGCAGGAGGCTTGTCAGCAAGGGACTCTCCAGAGACTGCACGACTTCTAGGACCCAGTCCAAGAACTCCAGGAGTCAGAAAATCAGCTAAAACATTATCTGAAACTCCTTGGCAACAATTCAGTGGTGTCGCCTTCACTCTGTGCCATCAGTTCTAAAGGGCTATCCTTCCAGTCCTCAAAAAGCTAGAGAAATGCATTTGATCATGCGTGTCACTGGGGAGTTCAGGGAAAGCTGATGTATTAATGAGACTTCCCAGAAGTTTAATCAATGACTTCTACAGCCTTGGGATGGAAACACAGCTATAATATTTCCTTCCATGCCTTTTGTTTGGGTTTAGGGGGTTTTTGCCTTTTTGTCAAAAGAGAACTACTTGAGCATCACTTGTTAGCAAGAGAAGAATCCTGCATTCAGTTACCACTTCACCATTATTTCACAAAGTACAGGTTTACAATGTATCCCCCAGTGATTGCACCATCCCTATAACAAAAGCTGTGTGGTTAGGTAAGATTAGAAAGGGCTAGGATTAAATATCTCTTTAATTCTGATCTTAAAATAAAAGCTGTATGAGTGAAGAAAGAGAACAGTGTCATTTGACTTTAAACCTGAGACATTCATGACTCAGTGAAGTCTCTTTGACTTTATGTATTGGCATTTAAATAATAGCAGTGTTAAACCAAAATATTTACCCAGCAGAAACTGAGCAAAGAGCCCCAGCCATTCAGCAAGATATTGGCTAATGCATCCATTTAATCCCTATTTGTTCAGTCCAGCCCTGTGGGAAGCCCTTTGTGTCTGTATGGGGGTTTAAGTCCTCCATTCCCGTTTTATCTCGGGAGCGGTGGTGAGGCAATCTTGCCCACATTGCCCTGAAGGACTGCTGGCACTGAAGGGCTCTGGGAAGAGCTCCATGACTTTGCCCAGGTTTTACATTAAGGTCTCCTTTATCTGTGGAGAGGAGAGAGGCTTGGCTGGCCAGCTCTGCTGTGCCCTGCAGCCATGAAGGATCTGCAGCCACATCCAAAGTTCAGTAGCTGGTTTATTTGTCCTGCCGTGCTAATGGTTTGCCTTGACACCAGCACAATTTACTTGAAATTATTTCTATGGAAAAAGTGGGATGGTTGATAAATCAAAAGAGGAATTGTTCTAGCTTGGGCACCTTCATTCTGTGCAGTTTCCTGCTGCTCAGCAGTGTATTATTTTGCATTTTAACCTTTACATCCCTCTTCAGATACCATTGCATCCAAAAGGAAATGCTTTGGAAGAACTTGCAGAATAAGCTGGGTGAAAGGCTTTAAGTAATGTAAAGCTGTTAAAGAACAAAGAGTTCATTATGTAGGTATAAAACTGTTCATTTATTTGCAAGCAGATTGTTATAGAAATATCTGCCAAAGTACATTCAAATATATCAGTGCCTGAGTAGCCCTTACGGGGGAGGGTTTTTGCTTTTGTTTTAACATTGCATTAGTAAAGCAATCCCAAGCAACCCACAAATGCAACAAGATTCCTAAGTGCTCTCAGCAGATTGAAATTTGGAAATGCAGACTGATGCTGATAGAATGGGAAATGTAAGAATTGTAATGCATAACACACATTTGATTTTACTTATGAAGCTTTGTTGTTTTTCCTGGGATAAACAGCCTATTTCAGCTATTTATTTACAATGTAAATATTTACAAACTGGTAGCTATGAGTCAGGCTGTTGTTATTTCACTGTCTTTAGCATCTGATCAGTTCAAGGGGTGCTCTGTTCTAGATATGAAGCAAAGCTGAGTTCTTTACTACCCTGAACATGTATTCAGTTGAATAAAATTTTGTGTTACATACAGCAAAAAATGGGTCAGAAGCTGCCTATTGCCATGAGTTTCTGAAATTTTCTTCTACGGCAAAATGTCAGAAGTTGGGTACAGGTAACAGATGCTGATCCTGTCACAGCAGGCAGGGTTTGGGACAGAGCTGTGGCTGAGGTAGATCAGGCTGTTGCCCTGGTGGCCCCACGCTCCCCAAGGAGAACAACTCCAAAGGTTGAGACAGCACAGATCAGACTCTAATAGTTTAATATTTACTTGTAATTTTGTAACTGCAAGGAGCCATTAGTTGTGCATTAGGTAACCTGCTTTCTCCGCAACTTTATCATCTATTAGGCACTTCTCTAGATTAATATTTATCATTACTGCTGTGTTTTCTAGTGGTTATTTATATTGCTGTGCTTATTTGTGCATGATGAATTTCAGTATATTGGCTTCTGGGGTTGGACTAGGCAAGGTCTAGCATGAAATGACTGTGAGCTGCACGTTTTTCAAATGCTGCCACACTTTGCTGTGCCTTTGAGGGTCTTTGAGGGCTGAGAAAGTCTTGCCCTAAGGTCAGTTTGTGGGAGCCAAGACAGACACCAGAAGGGATGATGGATTCATAGAGACAAAAAGCATCCCACTTTGCACAGGTGCTGACCACCGGAACAAATGAGCAGCACATGCAATGATGAGGCCAAGAGCCCCAGCCCTGGCTGCACACCCTGAGAGTGACACTGACCCTGCAGAGGATCACTGCTGGGTGACACAGCTGTTTGCAACAGGAATTTCTTTGAACATTTTTCTGGCAGCAAAATAAGGACAGGGCTGATGAGCACTTGGCTGGGCTTTGGTAACATCATTGCCCCTTCCAAAGGGTATCACACTCCTGGTCCTGGGCTGCCACTTTCAGCCTATTGCAGGCTCAGCCAGACTGGGTATCCATGGCCTATGATCAGACAAGTCTGCCATTTGTACACTATTTGTATTTTCTCCATCATCAATACATGGAAGAATAAATAGATCTGTCAGTTAGTTTCAGAGTGGAAAACATTTTGTTCCAGCACCTTTCCTTCCTTAAGGAGATTAGAATAGGTATATTATTTTTATTCTGTGTGTGAGGTTACAAGACAAATTAAAATAATAGCCTGTTCCAAATGAGATTGCAATACATGGTTTGGGTTTATTTAATTTGATTTCTATGACTGGAATATTAAATTTATTTGACTAGTCACATACGTAACAAGGCAGTATATTATTCACAGAAAAGTTTGAATTGCAGTTAATTTAGCCTCCTGCAAATCCCAGTGAAATTTGCTTTCATGAATGTGACTCAGGGTCTGGAGACCTGCCCAGAGACCCAGGTTTAGGTTTTCTGGGCTGTTTGTCTGCAACCTAAAGAATTTGGTGGTTCAGGGCCCTGCAGGTATGGGCACTGATGTGAAATTGAGTTAATCCCAAAGGGAATTATCCTGCTCCACAGAATTATGCAGATACTGGGTGTGGTTAGCTTTTGGCTGAATAAACTCTTCAAAATAGCATCTTGTGTATCAACATGCTCTCAGTGCTTTTAGAAGTTAAAAGCAGCAGATGCTCAGCTCTGCTGAAAATTGAAGCGGTTTTATCCTCCACCCAGACAGTCCAGTAAAAACAGCTCCTTGTGGTAACAGAGCCAGATTTCGGTGCTCTGGGAGAAGCCAAGCCCCTCCTGCTCCTGCCTGATCCATCCCACTCCAGCTTTCCCCTGTGCCGCCGGCGTTGCCAGACCCTCCGGTTTTGTTGTGTTACACAGGAAAGTGAAAAATGAAGCAGTCAAGTTTTGCAGCTCTAATTTTAGCAGTACTTTCACAGTTACTATTGTGTTAGAACTCCACATGACACAAGGAAATCTAGTAGGTCAGCAGCTCGAAAATAGAGTCTAATTTTATGTTTCGGCAAGTTATATAAGCATTTGCTAATCACTTTTCTTAATAGAACCTGCCTTTTCTCTAAAGCAAGATAAATCTTTCTCCCAGAAGAGAAAAACACACACAGTGCTTGAAAGGTCCCTTAAAACCAGAATTACTCAGTATTGCCCTTTCCAAAGAAGATTTCCAAGAAATTTTCACAGGCCACATCAGTATTTAAAAATAAAATCAAGTGTTATGTTTGAAAACATAGTGAGAAATGTGTTGGGTTTTAAGTAGCACAAGATGATAACATTAGTACCACTGCTAACAAAATCTCTGAAGCACTTTTAAGGACCCAACCAAATTAACAGGGAGTTTTTGTTTTCTACATTTCACGCTGTAAAAGTAATTTGACTGTCCTTTGCTGGTGATTTCAATGGAGCTGAACCTGTAACCAATTTGCCAGCTATAAAGGGGAAGTAAACATTTTTGAAAAGTCTTTGGTTTTTCCACTCTATGTGAATAATTAGTGGAATTGTTTTTGGACAATATGTTGAATTCTGTGATGCATCTTCAGCCAATGGGGAAAATACCCCTCAGGACAGTGAGATGTCAGCTCCTGGCTGCAGGGTGGAGCTACAGACTTTGCATTACTCAGTGTGGCAGGACGGGAAAGGTGCAAATCTCTTTTTTCCTTTGTGAGAGATCAAGCCAGGCAGAGCAGGAGGGTGATCATGGGATGGCTGGGCAGAGCAAGCTGCACTTCTGTACGCAGTGGTGGTGTGGATGCCATGACAAACACAAGTTGTCATTTCATTTAATAGTAAAGGTGAATTTATAGATTATAAAGAACCAACCGTTTAAGAATGATAAATCAACTCATTTTACATTAGAGTTTAACAACTCAAAAGCTTGTTTTAACGTCACAGTCAATAGTTACCTATATTGCAGCCTATTGATGTCTTAAATAACCATCAATAGCAGACACTTGCTGCCTGGCTGTGCTTTCAGCTACAGGACTTAGCTTCGAGCTACAGGATGAGCAACATGCTCAGCAAGACAGCTTTCATCCAACATTAGTATCTTTCTTGCAGGAGATCTTCATTAACTGTCTGCTCATTGCAAAATACAGGCAGAGGTTGCTGAATGCTGCCTTCTGCAGTGGCCCTATGAAGCAGGACAGGTTGTCTTTCTAGCTCAATAATTCTGTTGCTTGCAGGCTTGGCTGAGCAAAAATGTTGTTCTCTTCCCTTTGTACTTCTACTACCATTAGGGACTTTCAAATCCTTGCACCACTGCTGACTAATCTGGCTGCCTTCACTTGTTTTATAGATTTCTCTCTTTCTTCGAGGTTTCTGGGTTTATTTAATTAAACATCTTTGTTCGTTTGTTCTGCTTGATAATTAAGTCCTTTTATTTTAACCAACTTTCTTCAAACAGAGAATTCATGTGCACGAAGGACAGCTCCCAGAAGTGAGGAAAGGAAGTGAGTGCTGAGTGCTTTGGCCAGATTGCCATGAAAAATGAAAAATACAATGAAAAATACAGTTTTTGATTGACTTGCAGATACCCTTTAGGAGTCATCAACTAAGGAAAAACTGTTAAAACAGTGAAAAAAGAATTCTACCCAGGCCTTCATTTCAGCTAATGCATTATTTATATAGATAAATGACATTATTGCTATACCTTCACCTTTTTCAGAGAGAAAAACTGCCTTTTCCAGAACATCCCAATTTTTCTCATCCTTCCATTTTGGTTGGCCTTTCCTTCTCCAAGAGCTCTTTAGTCTGTGCTCCCTTATGTCTGTGGAGCTGATATTCCCTAGCAGAGCTCTGTGGTCATGGACTTATCTGCCTTCATCTAAAAATGAAATTTTCACAACAAACTACACACAATAAACAGACCTCAGTATCTGAATAGATATTTCTGGTAACCACTATCAGAGTCCATCCTTCATTAATGCAAAACTTTTCAATATCTTGCTGGCTGAAGAAGAGTTTAAAATGAGTCTGAGCAATAGTTAATCTTCTCCTAAGGTCTCCAGACCTACTGTGGGAGCCCTCATTGAAATTCACCCTGCATCCATCATTTAATTTCCTAAGCAGATGAAGCATGGTGGTTTCTGGCCTGCCTGGCTCTGGGGCCCTCATTGCAACAGCAGCCTGGGCGTTAAAAAAAAAGAATAATGCCTGTGAGATCTTTTTCAGCCTAATACATTTTTACTAGAACTAATAAAACATGAGCAGCTTGATAGATGAAGACCTACTAATTATCTGAAAAATATCTAGGTGGCAGTGGTGGTAAAACTATTCACATTTCCCCTTTTTGTCCTTAGCATTATTGGTGTAGCTGTGCATCACCCCCAGAGAGAGGTCAGGAAAACAAGTATGGCTCCTGCAGGCAAAGATTTTAGCTGAATATGTAAAGGTTCTCTGTGGTTTATGGTTTTCTGGGAAGTATTTGTATCAGTGTTATTTTTACCACACCAATACACAGAAAATATGAGCAATAACAGGCATCACATTGAGGCTGCAAAAATGAACTTCAATTCATGCTTACCACAGATGACAAAGAGAATTTATGAAGAAGACCTCTGATTTATAGTGAACAATTCTGTCCTTGGGAAAGTGGAGAATTAATAATATTCAGAGAAACTCTACAGATTTAAACCCATGGTGATATAAATCAATGTACAGGGCTGCAGATCCAGAGGGGAAGACCTGCAGGGAAGAAGCAGGTCAGACAGCTTCAAACTAGCAGCCACAGCTAAATCTAGCAGGGTCTGCAAATCAGAAGAGATTCATGACCTAAACCCTACAGGAATACCACCAACAGCTGGGATGTAGCAAGTGAGTCTGCATTCCTTTTCCCTTGCCATGGGTAGCCTGGCAAATTAGCCTACCTTTGGGACTACAGCTGTGACACAGTCCATGATGGGGAAATGAAACAGGCTAGGAAGTAGTTCAAATATTCTCTCCTGCAAATCATCATTTTTAAAGAGTTTTTTATTTAATTCTTTACATTTTACCTCCTCTCTCCCTCCGCTTCTTACTTTTTTCCATTCTTAAATTTGTTCCTTATTAAACACGTATAAAATCTTGCCTTCATAAAAACCTTAACACCTCTTCATTCAATTTGTAACATTTTTTTCAACCCTGGAAATGGAAATTTAGTATTGCATGCTTTGCAGTGCTTTATAATGCCAAGCTGGCCTGATGAATCTCTGTGTCACAGAGTAACACTGAAACCAAACCAGACTACGCTCAGGAAATTACACCCAGTGGGAAGATTGTTGTTTGACAGGAGTTAAATAAATTACTGCCATGGTTTGTGCTTGTCCTATAAAGCAGATACCAGGATCCCTGTGCACACACCATGTCAGTTCAGTGACACAGCAGGGACCTGTTTGTCTTGGGTGTTGACTGGAGAGCTGGGGCCAGTCCTGCCCTGCTGAGCTCCAGCACATGCTGGGAACTCAGGACATCCGTGAGCGTGCCAACAGGGGGGACATGGGGTGAGGAACATGTGCTCTGCCCAAACTCAGCAGGGAACTCAGGACATCCGTGAGCGTGCCAACAGGGGGGACATGGGGTGAGGAACATGTGCTCTGCCCAAACCCAGCTGGGAACTCAGGACATCCCTGAGCGTGCCAACAGGGGGGACATGGGGTGAGGAACATGTGCTCTGCCCAAACCCAGCTGGGAACTCAGGACATCCCTGAGCGTGCCAACAGGGGGGACATGGGGTGAGGAACATGTGCTCTGCCCAAACTCAGCTGGGAACTCAGGACATCCGTGAGCGTGCCAACAGGGGGGACATGGGGTGAGGAACATGTGCTCTGCCCAAACTCAGCAGGGAACTCAGGACATCCGTGAGCGTGCCAACAGGGGGGACATGGGGTGAGGAACATGTGCTCTGCCCAAACTCAGCTGGGAACTCAGGACAGCCCTCCCATGGTGCCACTGTGCCAACAGGGGTGATATACGGTGAGGAACACGTGCTTTGCCCAAACCCAGCTGTGCAGGGAGGTTTGGCTTCATGAGGAGCTGGGGGAAGGGGGTCTGAATTCCCAGCTGGGCTCAGCATTCCCTGTACCTCATGGATGGTTCATCGCCTGCCAAGGCCTGACCCCTCAGACTGGGGGAGCATGGTTTTCTGGTCACTGCTTCAGCAAGATGCAGAGCACGTTCAGACACCATGAGGATGGGGGTTCTGTGCTGGGCACCAGGCACCTGCCCAGTGGCAGCGTGGGAGGATGCAAAGGACAGGGAAGATGATGAAGGTGACGTCTGCAGCCTTTTTACTGTTCCTGGTGAATTCTGTGATGCATCACTGCTATCCCACTCCACCCTAGCAAGGCTGGGGAAACATGGAAAAAACACATTCACTGGAGATTGGAAAACACTTTTAATTGGTTTTTTTAAGAAGAATGTTCATTGCCATAGTCCAGCTTGTGATAGAAGATATGGCAGTATTTCTGGATGATCAACATGGCTTTTTGCACATTCCTGGTGAGCAGAAAGCCCAAGTCTATATTGCAAGAACTGTCTTAAATTCACAAAGTCAAATTGTTTCATGTTTGTGTTTCATTTCAATAGGGAAGCTAAGTTTACATTCAGGTATTTCAATGATAAAAATATTTTATTATACAATATGATTAAATTTTTACTTATGAACCTCTTCCTTCACCATCTCATCATCTCTTTTACCTCTTTTGCAATTCAAGATCTCAGCTCACAGTCCTCTGGGAAATGTTATATGGTTGGGGGTTTTTTTTTAAACAGGGAAAATTCTTTAAAAACCATTCTCCCTCCCCTTCTTCGAGTATTACCTGTAACTGATATAAATAGAGGTATAATTAGACATTAAAAAATCAACACATTAAGCTTCTTAATTAATTATGATTTGCCTATTGATTTAATGTCCTCGTAAATTATTCTGCAGAGATGAGATTGCCTTTTCCAGACATAATTGCATTGTCTATCCTATAGAGGCTTTCCAAAGAGTTCTGTAAAGCTGAAGGCATTTATTAATTGTAATAACAAGCAATGCACAAAACAGGCATTTGTGTTGTCCTTTCTTGCTCATAACTTCCCAATCTGCCAGCAATTTACAAAATCCCTTAAACTGCCTATTTGCACCTCAGGGTTTTTTTTAAAAAAAAAAAACCCTAACTATAAATGCCTTGAAAATCAGGTATGTAGACTTCTAAATCATATTCCAAATACCTTTTGTATCTCACAATGTTAAGTGCAGTATTTTGGCTCCAATGTTTTCATAACTCAGGGCATAGGTTCAATAAATTAGATCACAGCTACCCATAGCTATCTGAAAACATCACTACTGAATTTTAGGCTATTTCCCAATGCCTCAGGAAATAAACAGGCCTGAATATCCTCATTCAGAGGGCAAGAATATTCCTGGGAGCATGCACACAGCGTCCACCAATGAAGACTGCTAATTTACAGGGCACATATTTCTGCTACCTGATATTGCACAGGCTTTTTCGATGAGTGATTAACTTTAAATAGCTTGATAATCAAAAGCAGATTAGGAGGGAGTGGGATCAGTTGACTTCTCTTCTCTTTTCACCTTTCCCCCTCCTCAATTTCAAGATTTTGTAGGTTTGCTGAACCCTTTGCTTCTTTCAGCTGATCCCTTCTGCGTCCACAGCGTTATCTTAGCAGGAAAATCCTCCTCCTCACATCCTCCTCCTTTTCCTTTGTAATGTTCAGAAACCACAGTCGTGGGCAGGACTCATTGCACTGAGGTTCGTGGGCATTTTCTGTGGTCTGAGTTATTTCTGAAATGAATTATCTTATCAGTTCTTTTTGACAGGATTTGTTGTGTGTGTGCTGAAAGAAAACAAAGAGCAAAGGCTTTGAACCTTTAGAGAGAAGTAAAAATGGTTCAAGTGCAGGTAACACCCCTATGGCAGATAGAACCTCCCCACTATTCTCCCACACTTTGGAACAGCTCTTCCTCTGGCACCTGCCCTTCTCTCAAATTGCTCTGCAAGACGTGCAAATGTTATTTTCCTTTCTGCTGTCAGCTCTTTTCTCCACATCATCTACTACTTCAAATAACGCTTTGAAATAGGAACTCTGATGTCTGCTTTCAGATGAAAAATGACAATCCCTGGGTAACGTGTTCAAGCACATTGATGGGGAAGCTGTAATTTCAGGATAGCATCTTTCCCTCTACAGTCATGAGATTTATTGCAGTTGAATGGAACAACTGAGAAGTAATTTCTTACTCAGAAGTTTCAATAGATACGCAAGGAAATGCCCTGATAGTCCATTGAGAATCTACATTAGATGTTAATTTGTATGAGTGCTTTCATAGCAGTGGAACTGCCTTCATCCTGGCATGAAAAGATACCTTCATGAGCACATTTTTCAAAGAAATCTCAGAGTGTTACTTTATTTCATTTTTGTTTTGTAAGATCTGATAGTTTCCCTTCTCTAAGGTAAACTAATGTGTACAAAACCATTTTTTTCCCCCAGCCCTGTGTATGTATATGCCTTTAGATGTGACTATAGACACCTCTGTGCAGAGGAAGGAATGACATTCCTGGTATTTTCCTGAAGCAGGACATTTGGGGCAGACCAGAGAACTGGAAGTAAAGCCTGGAGGTGTAATGGTGCCAGAAGATTCTTGTGAGCATGTGGGCACCCACAAGGGCTGCTGCACATCACATCCAACCAGCAGCACATGTGGTGGAAGCTTTCAACTCAGCCTTGTGGATTCCCCTAACTTTTCACCTAGGTCTAAATCCTTTCAAATATGTTGAAAGAAGCTTTTGACAAAGAAATTATGCCCAAAGAGTATGCAGGTTTTTTGCTGTTTAGAAATATAAATTTTCTCTTGAGAGGCCATGATCAGCCAGTTGATTTTGCTGAAGAGATGATTGTCACAGAGATAAAGCTCCATGGCACACAGGATACAATGAAAGTGCTGGCAGCCCTTGAACATGGTGTCATTTATGCCAGAGTTACGATAAATGTTCTGAAAAACACTTCCAGTTATTTTAATTTATTTTTTCTCTGCATCCCTGAACTCTGATCACTTGCAAATTGAAGTGCTCTTAAAAACTTTAAGTACTCCATTAATTTTAAATTGCTGTAACTCTGCAAGCCCAGAAACCCAAAGCACTCTTGAAAATTTGTAGTGCTGCAATTACTTAGAATCACTCCAAAAATGTGGGTTCAAAATCCATTTTGTGTGTTTATTTTTTTTTTGTGTATGTGTGTTCTTTTTTTCTCTCACAGTGCAACAAACACAGCGGAGACATAAATTCTTCAGCCCACTAGGAAAAACCCACATCATTCTAACAACAAGCCTTCATCCAAATTGTTAAAATAAAAAAGGAGCAAGTTTGAGAAAACTTAATAATGCACAAGGATTGCCAGAAAATGTGCGTGTTCACACTCTGCTATCCATACTAAATCTTAGATGGAGGTGTCTAAAGCAGAAGTTAGTTTGAGATGAGCTCTTCAAGAGATTGGGCAGTGCACTGAGCTGGCTGGGAGCTGTAAATATTTCTTAGTACAAATGTACCAGACACCTCCTGTGTGGGAGCTCCATCCCACAGGGCACATCAGGCTCCTGGGCTGCTCTGACCATGAAGACCCCACTTTTCCCCCCTGTCCCTGAGGATTTGTGCTCCCCCACAAACTCCTGCTTCCTCAGCACAGCCAGGGTGGTGCTCAGGAGGAGCCTGCACACAAGCTGCTTTCAGCTAATATCTCGTCAAAAGGAAATGGCCTTTTGGCAAGGCGTGGGAGGAGCAGCACAGCGCTGCCTCCACCGAGGGCAAATCGCTGCGATCTTCAGCTGCTGGAGCAGAGTTGGGGATGACTAATATGTAATAAAGCAGCACAACAGGTTTGGCCCCCTGGTAAAGCCTTTGATATCAGTGGTAGCAACTGACAGAGGGAACTAAGAAATGCTTCACATGCTCAGATGGAGCTGTCTGAATAAATAGAAACTTTGAACAGACTTTTCCTCGGAAATATGATGTGAAATAATAGCTGTGCTGGAAAGCTTTTGGGGATCTCTGTTAAATAATTTGTTTTCCCAGAAATGTTTAAATGAAAAAGATAATTCAGTCACAAAAATAAATGATTCAACAGCTTTAAAAACTATAAATAAAGTATCCGATCATTACTTACAAGAAACATTATCAAGTATTTAGGTTTTCCTTCTTTCTAAAGTAACTGTTTCCCTCACAAGTTTGTGGCCTCCCATGCGGCTGAGCAATTGTCCTGGTTTGGAATGGGAGGAAATTCAGGCAATGAAACACTTCCATCTTCAGTCAAAGTAACCATCCTACTTTTGCAACTCTTCCCGTCATAGAAGGTCTCTACTTTCAGGCTCTGATGTCTCTGTTATGGTCAGCTGGGGGAGGAGAATTAAAATTATAAAGACCATTTTTTATCTCTGGGGAGATTTTCACTTTGGGATTTCACCATCCTTGGTGCCATCCTTGGCACCGCCTAAATTACATGAACACATGACTTTGAGCCTGTGTGTCCTGCAGTGTCCCCATGGCTGTGACCAGGAAAGGATGTGCCATCAGAGGACTTTCTGGGAAACCCTGCATGGGATGGCATGGACCTACCAAAATGGCATTTAGCCAGGGTTTTGGTTTTGGAGGGATCAGCAGCAGTGAGGTGAGAGCATTGAGAACTGGGTCCATGCAGTTTTTTGTTGCTACTTCCTTATTAATGCCATATAATCAGTCAGTCCACAAGTGATTAATTATGGCTCTTATTGCCCTTTTCCTCCTCCATCCTCTCCCTGGCAGAGGCACCAGCTTAGACTACTTTTGCTGATCACCATGGTACACTCCAAGACAGTGAGGATGTCACCTCTGCACGGGTCTTGTCCCCTCAGTGCCTGGCTCTGTGCTGGCACCCAGCATGAGAGCTGCACAGAGGGAAATGTATCCTAAAACACTTTAGCCATCATCACTGGCTAATAACCTAAAATCCATCATTACTGTATGGAAGCTAAATGAAGAATCATTACATGTGCCAGCTATTAAGTGATGCATGACGAGGTGCTTCAGCAGTTGATCATGGAAGAGACAAAACTACTCTATGAAACACAGTGGAAGGGGAAAGACAGAAGAATTAGTCTACATTAAACTAAGCCCTTTCCAAGAGATGAGACACTGAAGTAACTTTCAAAAAAGAAAACCATTGGATTGTGTTGGAATAAAATAGAGGTCTTGGTTCAATAGATAGAATCCTCTCTGATAGTAGTGGCTGCAGTCTCAAGCTGTGCCATCACTCTAATAAAAGATGCTGTTTTCCAGTGCAAAGCCTGATAAAAACATTTTCACTGTCAGTGGATCCACTTCAGCACTTAGGAGCGTGCAGCAGCAGCCAGCAGCCTCCCACTGCACAGTGTTTCAGAAACAATTGTCTCAGGCTCCCCTGTATTAGTCCTTTAGCCACTTTATACCTAATTGCCCTTCTCAGACCCAGCCCTAACTCTCAGAAGCTGATCTTATGGGCACAGCTCCACCACATCCTCATTCTTGCCAAGCACAAGGGCCCCAATCCCTTCTAGCACTGACTTCACCTATAACTAAAAGAAAAATGTGTGTGGTTTTGTCATGTTTGCCTAAGCAGAACACCTGCCCCTGCACCAGGGACCTCTCCTTTCCACTGCTCATTCCTGTCCCACCATGGGTCAGTGGCCAGCCAGATCTGACAAGGTTTTGTGCTGTTTTCTCCAGGTACCAGTAAAACTGCCTGCCTTGAGACCAAGCAGTGATTTCTGTGGAGATTCCACTTGATACATGCCCACATCAACTGGTCTTTGAGAGGTAATTGTTAAGCTCATATTTAATTCACTTTGTGTGCTGTGTTGATTTTGTACTGAACTAGCTTCTTGAACATCACATGGTGGAATACCAAGTCAAACATTTTACAGAGGCTTAAATCAATTTTACAAGCAAAATTGTAATCTCATTATATTAAAAAAAATCTAGCCAATTTTAGAAGACCTATTATTGTTGATGGGCATTAATGATATTATCCCTTCCTATTTCTTGATTTCTGCAGTTGTTTCTCATTGTCTGGGATCCATTATCTCCACAGGATCAGAACTCAGCAGGCATACAAACCGTCCAACTTTCTCTTAAATAGCATCTTTTCTTCTCCCATTGTAATTTTGCCAGTACTCCATGATCACTGCAAAACCAGCATTAGCAGGCCAGAAAAAAACGTGTAAGTTCTCCTCAAAACACTTCTTTTCAAATTATTTACACTTCTGATTTGGAGAGGCTGAGTAATTGTAACTGTTGCTTGCTATCCCCTGGACTTCTGCTGTTATGCAAATTGTTGTTCCATCATCTGGTGGGAATGCATCATTTGTGGTTATATTTCTCCTAGATTCAGAACAGGAATATTTGTTCATTAAAAACATTTGCCTTTCTGCATAATTGTTGTCATTTCTATAATTTCAATACGGTAATAGTCCAAAGACATAATTTAGTTTATCTTCATCCCTAATACATTTTAAAGACTTCCTTACTGCTCTTTTGTCTCTAACTGTAGCCTGTTTCTTGTATTATTTTCATTTGCTTATCTGATTTTTCCAGTTTCTAATATCCAAATCACAGTAATTGCAACATTCCCTTTTTCTGTTTGTTTTCCATTTGGATGCAAACATTGCTCTTTTCATTGTTTCTCTGAGATGTTCCCTTTCTGCAACCATCTCAGGTATTCTTTGCCAGCAGAGGGACCAGGGCTCTCCAAGGCTTTGGCTGCAACAGCCTCCAAATGTATTTATGTGTCTTCTGTTGTGTTTCAAAGTTTGCCCTGGTGCATCATTGTTTTGCACTGGGAATCTGACTCTTTCAAAGTACCAAATGGATGTGTGACTGAGGATTTTTCCCCACTTACCATGAATAATGATCAACTGTTGGTCTTGGGCCCCTGGAGGAACAACTCTGTTCTTCAGTTAATTCATCCCTTCCGAGAGCAAATAGTATCTAGTTGGATCCCACTTGTTTTTGCATTAGCTGAAATAAACTCTAGAGATTTGGGATGTTGACAGGTGCACAGAAATACCTGAGTTCAGGCAGCCCTCCCTAGGCATTTTCTCACTTCCACTTCCATCAGAGGCCTACCCTGAGCTGCACACATTTGCTGGGCTGGGAGAATAAGTGAGAATAAGCACTCCTGTGAGCAGCAGCTTATTCCTCAAAAGAGGGCATGCCAAAACTGCAAAAAATTTCTCATTGCTGGGATAATCAGTTCAGGGATTTCTGATTTTTGCTTTTCTACATGGCGTTAGTTTATCAGTTGATGAGCATTTTCTACTGGATAGGCAGCACATTTTCTTGATTATTTCTGTTTCTGCCTTTAGGTAACAGACTCAGATAATAAGAGGACATCCTGTGGGTATCTTTAAGGGTATGAGTCTGGCCCAGCCTCTGCAGTCAGAGCCTGTGATATTCACAGTGACAGAATTATGAAAGAGGGAAAAAGGTTGACAGGAAACTCTTGATGCAAGTGATGATGGCACGTTGTTTTCCCTCAGGAAGTGTTCACCTCCATGGTGACTCAACCAAGAAATGGGTGAGATGAGTGAGGAAAGCTGGCAGGACACACAGAATGTTGGATGGCTATCCTGAACATCTCCTCTCTGGGATGGCACCTCTCTCACTTCTCAGCCAGACTCTGGAGTACTAATCACACAGTGCCAGACTTGAGAAAACTCTTTTTAATCACATTCTCAGATACACGTGCTTTTTTTTTTTTTTTTTTTTTTTTTTTGGTGCATTTCTCGAAGAGCTCCCAATGCAAAATTAATCTCCTCTGGATAGTATGTGAGTTGGTCCCACGCTCTTATGGGGGCTTCAGCAGAAGACAAAGGCCAGCAAGCCATGAAGGCAGCACCCTCCTGTGTGATGAAGATACCTTCATTTTTTTTGAATAGTTTTAAACTATTTGAGCAAAATGGAAAAAAAGAAAAATTCGTTATCAGTTTCCTTCACAGTGTACAGAGTGAAAAAAAAATCACACTGGGTTGTGAATGAATGGAGAATAACACGTTATATTCCTGAGAAATTTTAGTCCTCCAGCATATGACTACCCACTTGGATAACTGCTGGTTCCACATGGGAGCCAAATCATTAGTTCTCCACTTATTTATGTCACCAGGTTGTAATTATTTTCTGGTAATATTCTTGTGTGCAGCTTTATATAAATACAAAATAGAAAAGTAGCCCCTGTGCTAGGAATTTACAGTTCAAATCACACATAAAATAGTGCCACTTAAACAAACATAGGATCGTCATGGTGGGCTCAATTTACACAGTTGGCCATCAGATCAGGTTGCTATCAGATACAATACAACTAAATCACAAGTGTCAACTCTGACTGCTCACATCAAAATTATTATAGAAAGTCACTCATTTAAGGAAAAAAACTCAAAAGCAGAATTTGGGTTAAGTTTAATTGATTTTTTTTAAAAAAATCTCCTAGAGCAAAGCCTTGCTAGCATATTCCTTATCTTATACACCAGTCCATGCATTTCCCAACCACTGACCTTCTCAGGAATTCTGATTTTTCTCTTTTTACTCCAAAAACTTTCATATGGCAGCCCATAGTTTGCACTCAGCAGTTCTGGGCATGTTCTATTACCAGGTGACAGGCTTTTCAGAGTATGCAGGAAGGAGGAAAACCCCAAATTTCCAAAGCACATGGCACTCAGCATCTGCAGCATCAAGGCTCTTCCCAAGAGGGTTTTATAGGAAGTCATTTGTTGGGCATTTGCATTCTTTAGATGATACCAGGATCCAAAATCTCCTTTTCTACAGAGAGCAAGTAACTGAACAGCATCTCCAGGATACCACTCACAATGATGACCTCTACATGCACAGCAAAATTGATTAAATGCACACTTACTTCCCTGCAGTTTCAGCAAGGCCAGCAGGTCAATCACATTAATATCAGATACTCTGTTTTATTGGAGAAGTCTTGTGGAAATAAATGTCAGCATGGCTGCAGTCCAAAAATTTAAAGATTCACTGGTGGAGTCAAACATAAATGGATCTAACCTTGCAGTTTGACAAAGTTTCTTCCTTTGATGTTTCTCCCTAGGTACCTGAAGCTATGGATGCAATACAGGACATGCCCTATACCTGGGAGAAATGTTAGGATAAATTATCTTAGAACAACACAGAAGCAAATGAAATTAATTTCTTTGGTTGCATTACTCCCCTGACATTGGAGACATCATTATACACATCTCCATTTGTCATGTGGGCTCCCTTCAGGGATGAGGAGACAAATCCAGACTGCTAACACAGGAACTATCAGACACGTTGAAGGTACCTGCCATAAAAGGGGATTGACCATAGTCTGAAAAAGGCCATTGTGCTGCCATCTCTGCAAGAGATGGTTCTTGTTTGTAAGGAACCTGCAGTTTCAGTGATAGATGGCTTGAAGGGTGCTCGAGCAGATCTCACAGGAATGCCATGGCCCATCAGCCCTTTCACTCCTCTTTTTGCAAACTCCTGTCTCCTGCTTCCTCCGTCATTTCCCCATGTTCCATGATGGGTGTCACTGCAGCCTTACCATGTGCCCACATGGGCTGCAGACCTGGAAGCAGCAGAGCTTGAGGATCTTCTGTTCTGCTTTATTCAGCCTACATCCTTGCCTCCCATACTGCCTGCAAATCCCCAAAACTCCAGATTTTAGAGTTTGCAGTGCAGTATGTTAACAACACACCACACATTCAATTGTGGAACTTCAAATATCAGAGTGCTATAGAACAAGGTGGAAATTAAGGGGAAAGAAAAGGTCAACGTTTCAGCAGTCCTGTCCTCTTCTGCCCCACCATCACACAGGCAGTGGGACACTGAGTCTGTGCAACCCATCAAAAAACTCGAGTATCTGCTGAAGCCAGTGAAATGACCAAGACACAATGCTACAAGCAGAGGAGTGTTTGTATGATTGGCAACCATTCAGTAAATTTCATGTATTATTTACTTGTATTCATCCTTGTCAAATTAAATTAGATTTCAAAATGCTTGGAAACATTGGACAAATGCCCTTTATCATTAAAGGAAGATTCATTATCTGTGTGGCATTATTAAACTTGTATCTTATGCCCTTTTTAGTACCATTTTTTCCTAATTACCCAAAGCTTTTTGGCACCAAGAGCTCTAATGAAATATCTAAAGGGCTGCAATCTAGCAATATTTTGTTAAAATAGGAAAGGCGTGGATCTATTCTTAAAGGCAAAAAATTAAGAATAATGGCAGATATTTGAAGAATATACATTGTATTTGCATTTTCAGAGATTGGCTCATACCTTGATTACTGACTGGGTCCGTTGCTTACTCTTAGAGATGAGGTGAATGTGTCTATTCAAAGAGACTTGCCAAAATCCCTGTGGGACCTGTAAATCACAGGCAGCAGCAACTGTGCTTTTTTTTGTGCCTTTGGGTCTCAGAAATGTTTCTGGTCTCAGCTGTTTTCATGACCAGCCAAGTGCCACACGTCCATTTTAAACATTGCCCTGTGTCCAGTCCTGTGCATCTGATCCTGCTGCATGTGGGGGTTTTACAGTCAAGCAGAGAACATTTAAAAAACACCTTTCTTCAATAAAGCCCCTCCATGTGGCAGTGGTTTTGGGATGGTTACCTGGGAAGCCCTGCCTCCCCAGTGCAGACACAATGCTCTGGTGATGGGACCAGGAGCAGCAGCTCCTCAGCCATGAATTATCATGGGAAATTAGGTAGTAAGAGACAAACCAATTATGGATGCTGTGACACATGCCCTCAGAGGGCTTCATCAGCTGCAGCAGCATTTACCTAGTCCTCCACTTTGTGTTTCAGAGGGCAAAAGGGCAGCAAACATTAAGGAAAGTGGCCCTCTGAGAGATTTCTCTCTTTCTCATCTACAACTGTGACACTTTTAACAGATGAAGGACAATAAGAAGGCAAGAAATAAACATGACACCTTCATTGGTTTGGATATTTTTAGACAGAGAAACATGTTATTTAATAGGTACAAAATATTATAGAAAAGAAAGGTGTCTTTGCACTGCTGTAGAGCTTCCCACAAAACAGTGCAAGGGAGTCAGGCAAGAATTTGATGAACAACTCTGAGCTTGGCATTTTTGGTACTTCAGTATAATTTATTGCCTCTTAAGTGGCTTGACCAGACTCTGCACAAGTTAATTCAGGGAACTATATGATGGTGTCGCCTAGCAGAAAATGGCACAATGAAATGGGAGCCAAAGGCCAAAAAGACAGCACAAAATGTTTAATAAAGACAATATTCAGCAAGCTGTGTGGGTACACCAGCTTCCTCCACTGTGCAGGGTTTTTCAAAAGGACTGGAACTCCTGAATTAAGGCACTGCTGAATGCAGGCATGTTCAGTCAGGAATTACTGGGTGAGATTCAGTTTTGGAGGCTGCAGTCAGCCTCAAAAATTCATTCTCATCACTTGTGGGTGAAAACCACCTTGACTATGTCCTTTGATTTCAGCTTGGGTAGTGTCAGTGCAGGGCACAGCAGGTTGGACATCTTCCTCCCTCTCTGCAGGGAGGTGTCCCTGCCCCTGGATTTCTGACCACATAGGATCATGTTCAAGCTTCTGCACAATGGTGGAGCAGGCTCTGGGGTTTTCCTTACTGTCTGTGGCCTCAGACACCTTTGTGCACTGACACAACCACATGGAATGGCAGAGGGATCCTTCAAGGAAAAGGCACAGCACGAAGCCTGCTCAGGAACAGCTTGTCTGGGTGATAAAACTGCTGGTTCCTGTGATGGCTGGGGAGCCAGCAGGCAGGTTTTGTAGTTACAGTTATCCCCAGTGAGGAGTTCTTTACCTCCCACTGTGCTCCAAGCTACAGGGTTTAACTGATATTAGCCTTTTTCCAGCTGTTTGAAATCTAGTGAGTAGTGTTGCTTTTCTTCTCCCCCCTGCCACTGCTCGCCTCCCTGATGGGAATATTTTGGCTGTCTTCCCATCTAAAGATGTGTTTGGAAATTTGGATGAGTCCAGGGAGTGAATTGTCTCTTTCATTGTCTCTTTCTACACCACTAGAGTTATTTGCCTTCATAGTTATTTCCATCTCCATGTAATCATTGTAGAATTCCATCCTGCCCTCAGCAGAGGTTCTAACTGTCCTATGGCTGGTCCCCCTCAGCATGAGCTGTTGCCTGTGGTTTTCACATGGTGTTTTTGCTAGCAATGATTCCACAAGTATACACAGAGGTTTGCTGTCTCTCCAGATGCTGCCTGGGCACCAAGCAGAGGCTGCCAGGTGTGCAGCAGACATGGCAGGGGCAGAACAGTGCATGGCCAGCACAGTACGCGTACAACAAGGGGTGTATGACACTGAGAACCTGCAGCACCAGGCAGGTACACCTCAGTGTACTTACAACAGTGTGCAGGTACACACAGTGCAGCCAGCACACTGCATATGCCACCATGGTACACACAATTTGTGGTGCATGCTTCAGAGTTCTGCTCAAGACCAAGGCAGTAAGATGTTCCTGTGAATCACAGAAACTATGATACAGGAGAAATATTTTTAATAAGTGATCTGACCATTTTTATAATTTATTTAAAAGTAATAGTGTCCTATGATCATTACAAAGAAGGTAATACTTTTTGGTAATAGGCACTAAGGCAGTTCCGTAGCAGTTTTACTGTCATTATTATCCACTTAACCACCACTTACATTTAGAGATATTAATTTGTTTGTGTGTATGTACATATACAGTGCTTGATATCACTCCAGGATCAAGTTTCTTAGAGAAGGAGAAAATTTTGCATCTAAGACACTGCTAGCCACAAAAATACTTGGGGAGTAATGGGAAATGCAAATGCTGCACAGATGCTTGGAAGGGATCCAAACAAATGCTTTTAAAACCTACATCAAACCTTCCTCTTCTGTTGCTGCTGCTGTGGGGTATCATGTACAGAGATGTCAAATTACTTAGAAGGATGAAATCTGTGCAACTCAGCACCTTTCCCATCAGTAAATTAGAGAATCAAAGTGGAATTAAACTATTAGAGGAGGTATTCATGAGGCATTAATATGCTTTTAAGGGACAAATTCAACCAGCAGTTGCTTTACCAGCTTGTAAAATGTGCAGCGTGAGCACAGCCGCAGACCTCTCGCTGCTGAGGAAAATCACTTTCTCTGTGCAAACTTTGGGAGCTTTATCATCTGTAAGCTTACCAGAGCTGTATTTGGGCTTCATTTCTCCATGAGACTGGGTGAAAATATCCCCAGTTAGGGCAGGTGGTTGCAAAGAGGGATTTTATAAGACAGAGCTTTGTGGGTTGCCTTGCCTGAGAAGGCAGAGCCCACAGTGGGAAGGGTGAGGTTGGCAGCAGAGCTGTGCCTGGGGCATCAGTCAGCGCCCTGAGTCAGTCCCTCATCCAAGCTGTTTGCTTACAGCAGGAGAAGAGGAAAAAATCAAGCATTGCTCTTCTTTCCAAAGTCACCTCAGGTCTCCTGATGGCAGCAGTCCCCACAATGAATCCAAAAGTACAAGGCTCTTCAGGTTTACATTGTAGTGCTCTGGTGCTGTGCTTCTAACTCATCTATCACACTTGTAGCAGAGACATTGCAATAGCAGGGCATTCCAAGCAGGAGGCAAGAAATTGAGTTTCTTTATTTTTATTTATTACATACAGATAAAGTATTTTTTTTTCTTCCCCAGAATTGGTGATGAATTGGTTAAAAGCAGCTTTCAATCTCTCTAAATTTGTGGGAGCCTAAAACTTTCCCAGGGGAACACATCAAGAATTTCCCATGGAACCTGACAGTGGCATTGTCCTGGTGAATAATTAAAAAATTGTCCTTTGGAATGGTCAGAGAAATATCTCGGAGAAAAGTCAACCAAACCCAGCAATTCCTGAACAGCTCAGGAGTGGACACAAGGCTTCTCTTCCCAAAGGGTCGTTGAGTTGATCACCATCATTTCCAAAAGAATCATGGGAGAAACAGCCCCTTTCTAGGTCTGGGAGTTTTCATTTTGAGTAAATCCCCCAGTCCCTACCTCTGCAAACTCATTTGCTCAGCTGGCCAAGCTTCCAGATGGGACACACAATAGGCTGGATGTTATTTCCTCCTATCCCAAAGGCAGCAGCAAAGTCCTTATGAACAGCCTCAAGTCAGCTTACCAAGTCTGAGCCAGTCCCTTGCTGAATCAATAGCAGAGGAATTTCTAAGCATTGTGAGCCACAGCTGTGCCACTGGTAAGGACACTTGGCCACACCCGAGCAGTGTCCCCAGGAAGCAAGGAACAGCCAGCTGGTATTTGTGTCAAATTGTTGATATGTAAGCAGGGAGCATGCTGCGCATTTAAATCACTTTCACACTAAATTTGGAACAGAAATCATTAAATATTTATTCTGTGCCCAAAATACTGCACAAGCGCCCTACTTACTGATATTACATATTAATTCACGTAGATTTTGCAGTACTGATAATGCATTTATTTTAAAATGGTGACTCTGAGGTATTTGTCATGATTGGGATGTTTAATAAAAGGAGAGATTCATGGCCCCAGAGGAAGCCCATCCAGTCGCTTCTGTAAATCAAAGTGGCTCATGTGAAAGGAAATTCAAAGGTTCATAATTACCAAGAAAAAAACACTAGCTGTAAGTTATTAGTGATGTGTTGAAGACCAGTAAAATCAGATCTTCCAGAACAAAGATACTTAAAGGCCTAATAGAAATTCAGAATTATTTACTTAGCAGGAGGAGTGCTGTGATGTAACCACACAGCTAGAGTTTAATTGCTACAAATCAATTGCTCCTTTCCCTGGGTGTGAAAGGTTCAGGTTCTCCTGAAATATGAGGACTGGTTGAAAAACTTAAAAATAACTAAACAGATGCCCCTTGAGTTGCAGTGACCCCAGGGATGGCAGTCAGGCATTGACTGGCAGCAGCAATCCAGCCCAGGTTTTGTAGGAGCCCTGTGCATGCTGGAATAGATCAGCTGCAATTATTTCCAGGCTCTGGGCGAGCAGAATAGGGTGCATTTGATAAATTGCCCATGGTCCTCCTATCTGCAATAAGACTCAGTCATTTTTAATTACAGACGCCTTGAAAGCTGGAAGCCAGTGCTGACTGGGCAGCAAAATATTGCTACAATCCTCTCAATAGGGTTTGGAAAAGGATTTCAGTGCTGAACCTGACACGGATGTGATGCTGCCAGTCTGGCCAGAAAGTGGAGATAAATAGCTCACTTGTGGATTTTGCTGAGTAGCTGCAGACATGGAGAGAGTCTGGTCTCTTTCAGGGCCTGCGAGGTCAGGCTAATTTTTTGTTATTTATTTTCACACCTGGTATAATAAACCCTAGGAAGAGGCTGAAAAGACCAAAACCAGTGTCAGGACCAAGTGCATCCTCCATGGCAAGCAGGATTTGCCCAGGCTCGTGGAGGAGAGCAGGGGGCACAGAGCAGGTAGTATGATTCCTATCACTATTAAACTTCCTCATCCCCTGCTTCGTGTTATCAAGGAAGGCAATCGACCTTTCCCCCTCTGTCCCTGCCCTGCCATGCCTCTTACAGTACATCCTCCCCTCTCTCCCTACAGTATTTGCTCTCACAGTGCCCTGAGCAGTGACAGGTGCCTGGAAGAAACCCATCACGTGGATCATTATGAGCATCAGCCTCCAGGCACAGGAGGCACCAAAGCCAATGTGCTGCTGTCTCCTTCCCAAAGAAGGACTGCGGGAGGCAGAGGCTTGAGAGGCAGCAGCATTGCCTGTGGAGGCCAGGGCTGCTTCAAAGGCAGCCAACGGCACCCCCCACACAGCTGCAACTGCGCCTTATCTAAATCCAGTTGCAGGGTGGAATAAGCACTCCTACCTCAGCACACAGGGCTATTTCTGACTCCAGAACCTGGATGCCGTGGGAAGTCTCATTTTCCTGCAGATGCTTATTAGGTCTGGAGAGCAGAACCTGGCACCTGCAAAGGAGAGAGAAGAGAGGGAATGATGGCTAAACAGACTTTTTCAAGAGACTGAAAAGCCTTTGCAAAGCGCCTTCAAATACACTATCCAGAAATAGATTAAGAGGTTATCTTATTGCAAACTGCATTTTACCAGCAGTGCAGGTAGAAAGGGTAACTCCAGCTTTTCAATGCCCTGCCGGTCCCCAGTGGGCAGCTACCACTGCACAGGGCACAGACAACTATTCCCACTGTGAAAGACTGACCCTCAGCTGGCTGAGAGATTCTCCCTTTCAGGAGGCAGCTTGCTGAAGAAAGGAAACTTGCTGTAAATGTCCTGTGTGCAGGGCAAGGAGCAGACTGAGCATTGATAAGAGGAATGCTGAACTGAAGCACCCCAGCTCTTGCGCCATCTGCAGCTGCAGCAGCTGAGTGTCCCAGGGTGCCTCCCTCCCCATCCCACACTTCCCTGATGTCAAGGATTAAGCAAGGCCGGCAGCTCTGGTTGGCCTCTGTTTTGCTCCTGCCACAGCCCTGGTGCAGCCAGGATCCCAAAGTAAATATTAGCTGAGTGTGCATGAACAGGTGAAAAGAGCAACAGTTTAAGCCACTCTGTTTGGGAGACTGAGAAATCTATATAACACTGTTACCAAGAAACAAGGATTACTTCCTCTGCTATTTTAGGAAACAGTGAAACAAATGGAGCCTGGGACACACCAGGATTTCTATTTCCACTCTGTAAATGAGTGTTATTACCAAGAGGCAGTGTTTTCCAGTGGCACTCTGTAGCCAGACTCTATTCATGCCTGAATCAAAGGATGTGCTGGTCGAACCTGCCCACTCACACACTCCCATTATTCAGTTCTTTAAAGTGCCCTGTTGCAAGGTGCAAACTGTCTAGTCCCTCACAGCATGTGCCCAAGGATGTGACAGCAAGTCCTCAGGAGGAGGTACCATTTACTTGGCACTGCCTGTTGCACAGCGTAAGACAGGCTGTCCCTCAGCAGCTCCTCTGCTTCCTTTTTCAGTTGCTGCTGAAATTTCTCATCTCTATGAGCTGTAAGATATTTTTAAGTAGTCTTTGTCACCTATTTTTCCTCTTTTTTCCCTTTCATTTTCAACCTGATACTGTACAGAACTCAGAATTGTATTGTAAAATTGCTTTTCTAAAGCAAGAGGTACAGCCAAGCAAAAACTTTTTTCATGTTTTGATGGCATGTTGCCAAAGGGCCAAATTTGCAGTAGATGACATTCAGAAGAACAAATGATCTCTGATGCTGGACTCCTATAAACACCAAGAAAAGCAGCCAGCTGGCACCCTGTGATTCCTGGGGGGCTGGCACTGGGCAGCCCTGTCAAAAATCAGGAGCTGCTCTGCAGTCAGTCTCAAAGAGAGGGTGAATCCTAGCTGGAGTTTCTGTACACTCCTCCAGAGGTGTTTGATGATCCATACCCAGCATACTGCATATATAAGACAAATCATCTCAGGCTCATTAAAACAGCACCATCTGAGCAGGAACAGGGACAGGAGTTAGTGGGTGCAGTCAGGGACTGGCAAGAGAAGCAGAGAGTACCCCAGCACCAGAGTCTGCACTCTCACTTTGCTTCCAAATCTCATGTTCAGGGCAGGTGATTTGCAAATGACCTCATGTTCCTCCAGGGGGAGGTTTAGAGGGAGTATTGAGGAAAAATTTCTTCACTGAAAGCACGGTCAGGCATTTGAATAGGCTGCCCAAGGAAGAGGTGGAATCACTATCCCTGGAAATGTTCGAAAGGTGTGTGGATGTGGCCCTTGGGGACATGATTCAGTGGTGAATATGGCTGTGTTAGGTTAATGGTTGGTCCTTTGAGCCCTAAGGATTCTATCATATTCCATGGCCACAGGGGATCTCAGCAGAGGCTAAACAGCACAAGAGATGGATCTTTCTCTTTCCTCTTCTAGACAGTCCCTGCAACTCCCTGCCATCAGTGCACAGAGATTTTACAAAGGCACTAATTGCTTCCAGCTTTCATAAATATTCTGGTTTAGGCCTTTAACCAGGATTAATAAAAAGAGTGTGGGTTTGTTTGGTTTTCATGCAAATGCAAGACTCCCTGAGGGAGATATTCTGTTAAACTCTCCCAAATGGCTGCTTTAAGCAGAGTTCACTCCTTCTGAGGGTTTCTCCCAAGCCTTGGGTCCTGCCCGCTTGCTTGCACAGGCAGTGAGTGCCACTGCACCCAGTGCCACTACATAGCAAGTCTCTTCCTAAAGCCAAGGCCTCTGCTTCAGCTCTGCTTTTCTTTGCAGTAATTTCCACAAATCATTATCTGTACTGACTTCCTCTGTCTAATGGAAAAAACTGGAGAGAGATACAATTGCTACAGCAGTGATTTTTCTAATATCAGCTGGTTCTTCCCTGTGACACTGTATAAAATGAAAAGAAACTTGAAACATTTTACAAAATACTTTTACTATTCTTCATCCAACTCTGCTTTTGATACCTGAGGTCACCTGGAATCTCCTTTACTCAGCTGCTGTGACTCCAACCATGAGAGGTGGGAAGCATTTCTCCCTCAGCAGGGATTGGTGTGTGTGTATTTGCTGTTTCTTGTTTGTAGTGCAAACAGGCACGGAGGTGGAGTATTCCCACACGGGGAGTATTGCCCCTTACCGGAACTTGCAAGAGAGCTGGTAATGCAGGTACTTTGGATCTCATTTAGTAATTATTCTGGAAAGTGTTTTAGCAGATGCAATTAACTCATGATGCTGGGAAAAAATATGTAGGGGCATATTTTTAAAACCTCCTGGAGGCTGTTCCAAAGTGATAAGCTAGAAAGGACCATGGGTTTTGCAGCTGTGTTTCATCTTGAAAACGAACTTAGCCATCCAACATTAGCCATCCTTTTAACCCAAAGAGCCTTTGTTTTAAGCATCCTGAGAAAATAGCAATAAAAACCAATATAACATCAAAAATTACTTAGCTAATGCTCCTATTTATCTACATTTACCCACTCATGATGGGTAATTACACAAGTACCCACCGTGAAATAATACCACTGGAAGTTAGCCACATAATTTTCATGATCACTCTACTGCTTCCCTTCCTGCACAATGCCTTCCAGACACTGCCTTGCAATAAGATGCAAACAACTGCAAGTGAGAGATGTTTTAGAGGAAGCTGCAAACATCTCTCTGGACAAATATGGCACTTGGAAAGAGAAAGGAAGAGGCCTGAGAATTTTTGACCTGACTCTTTCCTTTACTCAGTAAAAAGCATGAATGTTCTTACTGTACATTCAAACACAGTCACTGTGAAAATGTGGATGTGTGAATCAAGGAAATAAAATGTTGATCACATTGACTGTGATATGTCCCTGCTTCTCTGGACCAGCAAAACTTCCAGATGAACCATATCTTGATATTCAGTCAGGCCTTTCAAAACATAACCAAGTTCAAAGTTCTCAAGTGAGCCAAATCTCACCCACTAAAGGACAAATATATTTCTGAAGGTTCTTAAAAAAGAACATGCATGTATTTTTGGTGGTTGTATGTATCTATCTTACATCAATTAATTTAAGGAATCTTTTCTGACAATCTGTCAGAAAAGTCAATTTGTCTTTATAGTCAGATACTCAATGTCTGTGATGTTCCTACCAGCAAAAGTTATTTCTGTCATCCCCAGCTGCTTTCCTCTAGTGAATCCACCTCTGCAGAGTTACTGCAACAATCAGAGCAATCACCACAGAAAACCTTTCATAAAGAATGGTCCAATTTCCCTCTGATCATCTGACAGAGCTTTGTTGCTGTTTTGTCCAGGAGAGGGAAGACAGAGAGCTGCAGCTCCGGAACATCCGCCTCCTTAGCTATGAGGGAGAGCACCTGCAGCGTCATGTCACAGATTTTTTTTTTCCATTCTCCTATACAATAAATGACATTTCTTTATTGAAAATCCCAAAGACTTCTGCTTTCTCCTCTGTTGTGTGATCACCTATAGATAATATCATCATATGCACTGATGTAATTTATTCAATTTTTTTCTGCATTGGCACCACTGGACTCAGGACAAAGGTTTTTTTTTCTGATGGATACTATAAATATGGCATCAATCAAAAGAAAGAAATGCCAAACTAAAAGACAACTAAAAAAGTAAGAGAACTTTGCTGAGGAAGAGACTTTTGAGACATCCCATCACCTTTGTGGTAGTTATCCTTGCATTAGCAATGTTAGCAGCCAAATGGCACTAGCAGGTGCTGTATGACCTGTCCCCTAGCAGTACAACCACAAACCTTGGGTGAGCAGGGTTATTTGCATTACAGCAATGATATCATGCTACTTCTAGTTGTTTGTCTGGGAAAAAATAAACAGGGAGACATGAAATGAAATAATACTGAGAAAGGCTGAGAGGGGCTGAAAAGTCTTTTCCCAACTGCAGCTTGGACAGCTCCTTTCAATGGGAAGCACACAGAAAACCTTGTTTGCAGGAGCTTTACAATTTTGCTCTTCCCCACAGAGAGTTTGTCATCCTCAGGTCTTCCCACATTGCTGGCAGGACACACACCATGTGTGGTGTGCAGAATGCCACAGCTCTAGCAGATAAGGCTGATGGAAATGGGGAAAGCCATTTTTCATTCTCTACACCAATTTTGCAGCCACTTCTCGTGGCTTTTGGAAATGTAGGACCCAGAAGTTTTTCCAGACTCATCTGCTGCTCTGTGCTTTTAATTAGAAGTAGGTAAGAAGCTCAGAAAGCCCAGCTGTTGTGAAAACTCTGGAACACATCGTGAGAAGCAGTGCCTGTCTCCTCACCCGCAAGCTATTCTCACAGCCCCATCACCATGAGCCAATGTTTATCTATTCTCCCTAAATATTTATTAGCATGAATTAACAGGTGACAGGTATTTTGACATTTAGAAAAGAAGCACTGCTAATTGAGCAGAAAAACAAAACCTTGAAAACACCCACCGACCACAAATACACAAATACATGTAAATGAAGTCTCAATCAGATCTGAAAATCACCAAAAACTAAACCATTGCATACACGATGTCTTCACTGACTCATCCCTCAGAGAGCCTCCTGAAGTTCTCAGCTAGCCCTAGGTAATCTTCAAAGCAGAACACCACGATATCATTACACATGTAATAATTAGTGACTTGGATGAAAGCTTTACCAGCAATATCACTTTTCAATTAAGACTTTTAGCGGCACTGAGGTGCAAGAAGAGCTGCTCGGTGGAAAACAAATGCTGTGAGCCTCAGGTCTGCGGCGATTCATGTGGCTCAAGATGCTGCGAGGACACAGTGTGGGGTTGCGGGGGCACCAGGGGCACAGCAGGGACATTGGTGTCCGTGGGGACATAGAAGATACAGTAGTGTCTGTGTGTGATTGTGGAGGTTCGGAGAAGACAGTGGGCTCTGTGGGGACACCGCGGTGCCTGTGTGGGGCTGTGGGGACACCAAGGCACACGCTCAGCACCCCACACCACTGGGACCCCCGCGGCCATGGCGGCGGCTAGGCGCGCACCGGGCATGCGCGGGGCCCGCTCTCCGCTCGCTCCCCTCGCCCCGCGCGTGCAGCACCGCGGCCAGCGCCCGCGCGCACGGGGCGGGGCGGGGTTGGGCGGGCGCGCGCGCGGGCGCGGCGGCGCGCGGAGCCGGAGCCGGGCACGGGCACGGCGGCGCCGAGCGGAGCGCAGCCCAGCGCGGTCCGGAGCTCGCCCGGCCGAGCCCAGCCGGAGCCGCCGCGATGTTGGACCCGTCGTCCAGCGAGGAGGAGTCGGAGGAGCTGGTGGAGGAGGAGAGCGGCAAGGAGCCGCTGGCGCCCGCCGCGGCGCGGCTGTCGCCCAGCCGCCCCGGCGAGGGCCCGGGCGGCGGCGGCGGCGGCGGTGCCGGCGGCGGTGGGAGCGCCGGGGGGCTGCAACCCGGCGGGCGCGGCAGCAGCGCGGCGCGGCCCGCCAGCCCCAGCCCCTCGGTGGCCAGCGAGAAGGAGAAGGATGAGCTGGAGCGGCTGCAGCGGGAGGAGGAGGAGAGGAAGAAGAAGCTGCAGCTCTACGTCTTCGTCATGCGCTGCATCGCCTACCCCTTCAACGCCAAGCAGCCCACCGACATGGCCCGCCGGCAGCAGAAGGTACCGGCCGTGCGCTGCCCTGCCCTGCCCGGCTCTGCCCTGCCGGCCGGGCTCTGCCTCTACTCTCCATCACCCACCCACCTTTGGCTGCTCCCTGCCTGCCCCTGCCATCCATCCTGCCCCCTTCTTACCCACCCGCTGTTGCCTTACCCCTGTGCCCGCTCTCCAGATCCCCCTCTGTCCGCATCCCTGCCCACTCCTCGCCTCTCCCGCCGCTGCCGGGCCTGCAGCTCCCCGGGCACCCCAAGGGCACTCCCGGCTCAGGGCACCTTGGGCCCACGCGGTGCGCGGTGCTGGCAGCAGCCCTGGCTCGGGGCCCGGGGCAGCCCCCTGACCCCCTGTCCCCCCCCGTGCCGCTCCCCGACACGCTCTCCCACACAGAGCCGGTGACATACATCGTTGCTTCTAGTTACGCAACGTCGGGATTCGGGAAGTTTGGGATGTTGGCCTCTAAAGGTTGTCGAAAGGAGAGAAGTGGGTGATATTGCTGGAAAAAGCCAGGCACGTGCTGTTGCCTCTTGCAAAGGGACTCCACAACTCCATGCTTACTGCAAAGTTTGCTTAACTGGCAGTGCTGGCACTGACTTGGGGAGTTGCTGAGTCTCATTTCAACTTCTTGCAAGTGTTTATGCTTGGCGAGCTCCCCGAGACCGCCTTCCCGGTGGAATGCATCAGCAGAGGTTTGCGGTGAGGTCTCTGCCACAGTCCTGACTGTCCTCCCCCAGTGTGTCGCCACAGCAGGGCCGGGTGCTGCTCCAGGCAGAGGCTGGGCAGAGTGCTTCGCCTGGGCTCCCATCTCCAGGAGCTATCCTGGAGTTTGTTTCTCCTCTGAGGCACAAGCTCATGGGCCAGGGCAGAAATTAAGTTTCTTCTGGATCTGGACACAGGCATCTTTCAGTCAAATGTAGCCAACTTTTTCCCTGTGGCAGCCAGAGTTGAGTCTGTGATGTAATGTAGCTCTCTGAACAACTGGCTGATTTTTTGTCACCATTTTCGGTTGAGTTTCTTAGACTGCAGTTTTAGCCTTGATCCTGTTCTGTGTTCACAAATGACCTTTACAATTCAGGCAGACTCCTGGATGTATTGATGCAAACGACATTCAGTTCTGCTACACCCCAGGACTATTATTAGTCATTGCAACATACGGAGGTAGGAAAGTGTATCCGTACTGTATCATGGAGTTTAAAGGCAATATAGGACAATCTGTTGCTGGAAGCTTGAGTGATCTGCTTTTGTTTGCTGAGCAAAGTACATAGCTGAAATTATAGCCAGATTTGGAGTTTCTTTTATCTGTTCTTTTTGCCTACAATGCTTTTCAACAGATTGTGAATTTCCAAAGTAGTTTTGGCTTTTGTTTCCCCGTGCAACTTCTTTGTATTAAAGAAAGATGATGAAACTTACATTATTGTTAGTTAGTTTCACTGAAATACAAACAAGTAAGTCCTGTAACTGTTTCTCACGTAAAAGTGAACTGAAGATGAAACTTACATTATTGTTAGTTTCACTGAAACAAAACCAAGTCAGTCCTGCAAATGTTTCTCACATAAAAGTGAACTGAAATTGACAAGTAGTTTATCCAAAGGACCGTGCAGCATCTTAGCAGTTCAGAGAAAAGTGGCTGGGAAGGACAGTTTATAGTCCCTGAAATCAAAATAGTGCACTGTGAAAGGACTGGAGGAGGGAGAGGAAAAGGTGGGGAATAAAGTGCAGGTGAAACAAAGAAATGAGGAGTAATGAGAAAAATTACAAAATGGCAGCAGTATTCAAGGTTATGTGGAAGTTACACAGGATCTTGGGAAGAAATAATCCGTTCTCTGTGAAATGAAGAACATAGGGAAACATTTCTGGCTTATTAACATAGCTAAAATAGGTGTGTCTTGGGGGCTGACCCTCTCCCCTCAAACTTAGCAGTGAAATGTAATTGGGAAAGCTAAATTTACCATGATAACACATGTCAAATTGAATTTACCCTTTAAAAGGTGAATTAATTCTAGTTTTTTGTTTTCTCTATATCCCTATATTCAGTTGGCATGCTGGGAGTAGATCCTTGCCCTTTTTTCTTTGCCACGACTCCTCTTGAAGTCAATTAAAGGACTACCAGAGCCTGGAGTTTGTTGATGAACTTCATGTGCTCCTCTGCTTTGCTCTCCTAACACATCCCTCTGGGAATGTCCCTTCCTGTCTGGCTGGCGGGAGACCAGAGGGTGAAGGTGAGAGACCTGATCCCTCTTGAGCACCTTGCTTCAGCTGCAGTGTATTGGTTGGGTCTTCAGTAATGATGAAAGTGTCAGGTGCTCAGAACTCACCAAAGTGGAACAAATGCATTTTGCTTCTTAGGGGAAAGATGAGAGAAAACTGGATTTTGGTCCTGCTCTGATGGGGGCTCTTGGGTCAGTTTGCTCATTGGCAGAGGTGGAATAAACTGCTTCCTTTCCCATGTGCCATTTGCCTCTCCACCCTCACAGTCTGCAGTTTGCCAGGGAATTGTTTCATCCTTGAAGAAGTAGGGAGCAGAGTATTGTCATTTGCAGTCTCCAGGCTGGTGTGCAGGACCACACTCCCTCCTTTCCCAGTGGTGCCGCACACAGAGGCTGCAGGAGCTGCGGCTTGATCCCCTGCACATGCAGGGCCCTGGAGATGCCAGGCCTGACCCTGCCCATCTGCCCATGGACAGCGTGTCTGGGAGCCCCACTGGGGCCCTGCCCAGCTGAGGGGACCTGGCTCCACACCCACGTCAGGGAGGTGCCACCACAGAGGTGTCTGGGCAGACCTGTGCAGCAGTGAGTGCTGGGGACCTGTCCCCAGCCCTGCTCAGCAGGTTCTGCCCAGTGCTGGAAGGAGAGGGGTGAGGTTTGGCCTCACCGGGCTCACAGCTGTAGAGTGGGAGATGCTGTGACCCCGAGCACAGCCCAGGCAGGGACCGTGGCTTTGCAGGTGAGGCAGTGAAGCTGCTGCCCTGCAGAGTGGGTTCCTGTCTGGGGTATCTGATAACGGAGAACCCATCCCCACCACAGCTGGAGGACCACAGAGATGGACTGTGTTGCAGCCAGGCTCCCAGAGCCCAGGCAGCATCTAATAGCTTCACCTTCTTTGCAGTTTCCTCAGATAAGAAAGAGTTGATTTTGTTGTGTTGTGGCCGCAGCACTAAAGTTCCTGCCTGGGCTGTGGATCACTGTTCCTCCCCTGAGGTGTGTAATCCTCCCTGCTTGTTCCTGCAGGGCTGTGTCAGAGCTGGCTGGTGCCCTGGGGGCTGGGAACACACTGGCACAGTGGGCACCAGTTGTGCAGCCACACACACATGTGTAGTGCTCAGGAGCTGGAAAATGCAGCCTGGTGTTCTGCAGCACCCATGAACCCCCCTGGAATAAAGGGAACTGTGTAGTTAAGGTGCTGCTGTTGCACCACAAAGGTAATTACCTGCTGTTTGATAAATTAGAATGTATGAGAGCAAAGAGAGCAGCGGAAACGTGTGAATGGATGGTGTAGCTGGGTACTTACTGCATGTGGGCATGACAGCTCTGCTTGTTTACACCAGCAGTAAGCTCTGTGTTTCAGATTTCCAGATTAATTTAAGCAGATGCCACTCAGAACTGGTATTTTTCTGACCCTGACACCCCAGAAATTTCAGCAACAGAGGAAAAGCTGTTTTTTAGATGAATGTGTTCAGGTCTACACCTCTGCTTTGGGTTTATTTTGATGTTTATGGGATAAGGCTCCACTACAGTAACTACACATCTGTGATGTCTACCTGTAAGTTCTTCTATTTACATCTCCCTAGCAGTATTTCCTGAGGAAAAAGAAAAAAGCCTTATTAGATACCTGCCTGTGCTGTCTTTGCTTCCCACTTAGGTTTCTTTTTTAAGCCACCAGTGAATTCCAGGCACATTAGAGATGCAGACAATGGTCTGCAAGATGCTCATCCCTGTAAGGCTTGGTGAAAATAGGGAGATTTCATTTTTTGTTTCTACCCCAGATGGGAGGAAGGTGCAGTGTGTGGGCAGCCATTACTAGACACTGGGGAATCTGAGCAAGAGACCAACTGAATGAGGAGGAAAAACTCCCATCAGAGCTTACAATATTGCTGGATATGGAAGGCTCCGGCCTCATGATGCAGCTCAGGAGGAAAGTGGCTTTGCCAGCTCCATGGCTCCCAGAACAATGTGTTTTATTACTGCAGATGGCACTGAGCTTGGTAATTGCCTGTCCAGGATGTGTGTGGTCTTTTCTCTAGATCATGCTGCTTTGTTGGAAGTAGAGTGGAGTGGAGACGACCAGCAGTGCTTGGTGCCTCTTCCCACTTGTTCCCAGTTGTCTGAAGCCTTTGGGAAGACAGCTCAGCCAGCAGCCTAGGGATGTTGGACAAGGTGTGTGTCTGTAGTGGTGCAAACCAAGCATCCTTGGATGTGGGTTGCACCTTTTGCTAAATATCTCTGCAGCTCAGCAGTCAAAAGGCACAGCACAGCCCTGGAATTGATGTTTGCTACTTCCAAATAGCATAAACTGAAAACACTTGTTGGGAAAGGGGCAGCAGGAAGAACTTTTTAGGAGATAAAATGTGGAGAGCACATTAGGTCAGACATTGTTGCAGCCGTGGTTGCCACTGCCTGTTTTCCTTCCTGCAGAGCAAGGGAGCAGGCAGGCAGAAGAGAAAATCAGTTCCCAGCGGGATGAATGCAGGATGAAAAAAGTTCCAGATTTGTTGCAGATTATCAGGGGCTACTCCTGGGAGAAGAGGCTCATGATTTGGGTCCCTGTGTAAGCCTGTGGGATGACGTCAGGTGCATTAGCAAAATTCTCAGTCAAATTCAGCAAAGCGCTTAAGCTTGTGCTTTGCTGAATGGTGATTGATTTAAGCACAGTGCTTAATGCAGAACAGGTGTGAGGGGTCAGAAACTGTTCAACTGGTTACAATGCATCTTAAAATACTGAATTCCTGCCATTTCAGCAGGCTCACAGATGCTACAACAGTTAGGACACAGGAAAGCTAGTGCAGCCTTCCAAATAACCACATCTTCCTTGCCATGGGTTGGATTGTTACTCTCATGCCATGCTTACACAAGTTCTCTCATAAAAGCACCAGCACACTGTTCTTGTGGGACAGACTGAACTCAAGTGGTGTTGGGACTTGTTTTAGCAGTTTTCTGCTGGAGGAATTTGTTTTTGTGATCAGATTCTGCTCTGCTGGTCCCAAGAAACCCTTGGAGATTTTTGGTTTTCTCAGCTCTGAGGGCAGGAGAGGTAAAGACGATGCTCTGCTTGTTTTCTGTCTGCCCCTCAGTTGCTGTCTAGTCCTGTTAAGAAGCAGCTGCAAGGTCCAGGCAGCTCTGAAGCATGAGCTGTACCTCATGCACAGCTCTGTAGCTGCAGCAAAGCTTGCAGGAATATTATTAGTGCTATGCCTGTGCAAACCTGGAGGAGTAGTTAGGGGCTGGCTTCACCCCTTAGATGGCTCCATGTGGGCACAGGCCACTGCCACCATCAAATGAGGGCTGTGTGTGTGGCTGTGCCCAGCTCTGTGCCAGCCCTGAAGTGAAGGTGAGCCTGCTTGCAGAGCATCACCATGGCAAGGAAGGTCTGGCACATCTGAGATGTTGTGCTGCTTAGCAGTGTGGACTGCAGAATGTGATTATTGCTCTCAAGTTGTCTGGAATCTGCAGAAAACAGTTGTTTTCAGTTAAAACACTTATAATTTATTTTGCCAGTGTCTTATCTTAATTTAATTTTAGGAGATATTAAATATTTGTCATACTTTGGCTATTTATATACTTGCAGTTTGTTGGATTGTGAAGTGGGTAATTAAATAGGCTGTGAGCTTGGTCTTTGGCTGTTGTAAAACTTCGTAGTTCCTGATCCATAGCCTGACATTTCAATTATTGTGGGTGGCACCTCTTGGTCAGAGATGCTACTAACTAAGAGTAGAGAAGACTTATCTGATCATGCAGCTCCAAGCCCTGCTACAGCCCCTTGTTTCAAAAGGTGTAATTTATGGCCTTGCTTTGCATAGTCTAGACACTCTCCCTGAAGCACTTTGCCTCTTGCACAACTTGTAATTTTTTCTGCTGAATGGTGACTCACTTGTTCTCCATTTACCTATGTGGAAAGTGGTCGGCAAGTCATTTCCCTATGCAATTTTTTTGTTAGCTGGAGAAATATTTAATTTGTTTTTAGTTTATTTAGCAGTAGCAGCCCAGCCATCCCAGCTCTGCTGCTAGCAGTGTATATATACAAACCCCAGAGCTGCTGGCAGTGCTGTAGTCCAGAGTGGTACAAGGTAAACATCCTCTTTCTGTTTCATGATGTAAACTTGATCAGTATGTTATGACCAATCAATACAGTATGATCAATAAAGCTGTTGCTTGGAGAGTATTGATGTGAATCCAGCTAGTGGCTTCAGCAGTGCCAGGGTTTCACCCCCAAAATGATCTCTAGAAATCAGATATTTTAGTGTGCCTTTGAGCATTAAGACTAATTAAAACAGTAGAGTTCCCTTAAAACAGCAGACAAAGGGACTTTCCCTGGTGATGAGCAGCTCTTCTCCATATGCCACCCAGGAGGGTGGGTGGGGTTTGATGGGTGGCCCCTCAAAGGTGTTCCCTTCCTGGAAATAGAACAGGCTGAGGTCCAAGGGAAGGTGCCACCTCCCTGCCCAGCTCTTTTAGAGTGTGGTGCAGGACAATCAGAATTGTCTCCTCACCTTGGATGCTCCAAGTGGCACCACCAGCTCCCAGTGGGTCAGAACTGGGCCACCCTTCTTAGAGGGGATGCTCCAAGGTCCAGCTGCCCCTTCATGAGGGTGAGGGGAGATGTGAGGGATGGAGGGTTCCTGGGCAGCTCCCCTGTGTCATTACCAGGGAGGTACTGACAAAAATACACAGAGCATCCTAGCCTGGCACTTGCTTAGGAAGAAGTAATTTGTGGTACAGGATATTTGGGTTGCTTCAACCACGTTTTCCTCTGAATTGTGTGGGCTTCATTTTTAAGACAGGACATAAAGTGCAGTTGCTGAGTGTTTGATGTTAACCTTTTGAAATTGTTGTTTGAAAAGGTGCTTTTAGTGATAATATTTGGTATTGTTTGTCTGTGATTCAGGCTGATAAAGTCAGACATTTTCTAGAATTTAAACACCTGAGTCAAAGTGTCATGCAAATATTTATTCATCTTGGGGTAAGTCGTGCTGTGTTTGTAGTTGTCATAGTTCAAAACCTGTCTGTCTACTTCACAGTAAGGTTGGGAGCTTGGACTTTTAATAGTGTCAGGTATACAGTGACCCTCATGGGTGTCTCCTCATACCTAAATGTTAATATTTGATGAAGAAACTTCATGAAATCTAGATTTTGTCATGGTTTTTAGTGACGGTGCTGTGGTGTTTATCTTTGGGGACTGGCAATGCAATGTGCACATCTTGAAGGAACCTCACTGACTTTGGTAGGACTTTGGGCTGATGCCACTGTGCATTTGTGTAATACCCTGACAAACAGGGCTGATGGTCCGGCACTGCCTTTTGTGACCTCGTGTGCTGAATTAGGGTGACATTCACACAAAGGCAGGACTTTCAGACTTTCTAAAGTGAAGAATCTTCAAATCTAGCTTTGTCTGTAGACCCTCTGCAGACCACCTTCTACTCCCTTTTTGGGGTGGGATTTAGATCCACACTTGATGATTTAGGTTTAGTATTTATGAGCTGGATCTGATCCTGTACAAGCATGGAGCAGAGTGACCCTGTCCCTGCAAGTCTATTACTCACTGTATGTCTTCAGCCAGGTGATGAATTTTGGGGGGAAAAATTCAATAAACTTTTTGGCAGTGGAAAAGAAGTATTTGTTTAGGATGTTGTCGTTGCCTGAGGCACTTCTGCAGGAGAAAGAGGCCTGGTATCCAGAGCAGCTGCAGCACTGCAGTGTGCACAGGCTCAGTTCAGTCTCTTGGAGCAGGGATAAAAGGGGGTGGTTTGGCTCCCAATTGCCTGTCTGGCACAGGGGTGGACAGTAATAGGGAGCAGAGGCTGTTTTCCAGGCACACACCTTGAGGAGCTACTGATAGAAGAAGCTATTTGTTAATAATTGTCCTCTTGAAACAGTCTCACAGGTTGCCTTGTGAAGAGCAATGTCTGCTCCAGCATTTGAATTTGATTTCTAGCATTTGCATTTGATCCTGAGAACCTATTGAGCTGGAGAGGATGGCAATGGGAGTTTGGAGATTCTCTAAGTTTGTAGCAGCCACTGATGTCTGTTACTTGCAGTGTGCTTCAATTGATGAGGTTTGTGGGGCTTGCTGACTCCTCTGGGATGCCATTCTCCCTTTCCTGGGGAATTTAGGTTACCAAGGCACATGATGCTAAGTTGGCGTTGCCCTGAGGTGCAGAAGGCTTCAATCCTATTGAAGGGTTTTGCTGCTTTGAGCACCCCAACATGTGATCACAACCCACAAGGTTTTTCCCCACCTCCACATGGCAGGGGAGCAGCCCCATGCTTTCCTCAGAGCCCCCCAGAGAGAGACAGTGATTTGCCTTTGTTGGTAGGGACATGGGTGTGTGCATGGGGGTCATTTCAGAGCCTGGAGTGTCACAGCCAGCAAACAGACTCTGGCTGGCACTGGAGAGGACAAGGTGCCTGGCTGGTGGGATAAAGGGACTTGGCTGTTGGAGGGAAAATAGACCAGTACTCCTAAATACAGCTCCCTGATGTTGGGTCTGCAAGAAGGCACTTACCCATCTGATTTCTAGTTGGTGCTTTGCTTGGAAATGAACTTTATCCCAAGGAGTGATTTGGGGGAGCCCTGTCCAGCCAGTTGGCCAAGAGAACCTAAATACTGCAGAGGCACTTTGGGAAGAAATTTCTGGGCTTGCTCTGGCCAGCCTTGACATGTGTCTGGTACAAGTGGCTGTGGGAGGGAGAAGCTGCTCCATGAACAGCAGATGCAACCTGTGTTCCACCCAGTGCTCACCTCAGGTGTCCCTATCCCTGTCTGACGGCTGTGGGCTGGGAAGGAAGGAGCATTTAGGTGTTATGTTTTAGGCACAGAAGATATGGAATGATTTGGGAACAATTATTTGCAGCAATCCAAAAGTTCTGTTGGACTGCTGCTGATGCTGTAGTTTTTGCAAGGAGGTGGTTTCACTTTGCCTGATGTGCTGTTGCAGGGGGTCAGCTCCTCCCACACCTCAGCAGCAGAGAATTTAGGCAGCTGGAAAGTGATGTGCGTATCACATAAGCAGAACATCAAGCAAAAGGCAGTTTTCTTCTAAGATGTCAAACACCTTTTCCTAATTCAGCAAGAGGGTACAAATGCTTTGCATGTTGCATGTGACGAGTTTGCTTTTATTGTCACCACCTTCCTTCCTTCCTTCCCAGCAGACTGCTCCCATTCTCCTTGCGGCCAGAGATGATGACAGACTCGTCTCTGCCTCGGGAGGAAGCTAATGGGGTGACGCAGCAGGAGCCAGCTGCCTTGCTACCTGCATGGTGACACTGCAAGGGGGAAGGAAGGCCACAGCCAGCTCTTCTTCAGCCATGGGCCAGGCTGCACGACCTGTGCATGCTGCAAAAACCAGCTCTGTGCCTCCCACCCTGGCTCTGCAGGCCACCCTCTGCCAGTGAGAGCTCCAGGCAGAAGCCATCTGCTGCTGTTATGTGGGGATGCTCTGAGCTGCATGGGGTTGGTTTCTGGTGCGTAGCAAAGAGCTAGCTAGAGTTAGGACTGCAGAGGCTTTGTGTGTGCTCAGTCATTTGTGAGGGCAGAGCAGCTCCCAAACATGAATCTATGCTGATGCTCTGCATCGGGAAAGAACAGGGAGCTGGGAAGGGCACGAGACCTGCTGAGGGACTTTGGAGTTGGGAAGTTTCAGCTTTGCCCCCTCCCTTTATCAGGTGTTTGCTGCTTTAGTCTGCAAACATTCCTCCTCTGGAAGGGTACCTGTGAAGGAGCTGGGGCAGTGAGGAGGGATTGCTGGCAGTTCTGCTGTAGCTGTGTTTTCCTTTTCCATCTCCCATTTGCTCTGCATCAGATATGCCCAGGGCTATGCAGAGATGATGGGGAATAATACTCTTCTAGCCTCTAGCTGTCTCAAGAGAGAGCTGGTGTCCTCAAAAACCTTGAGTTGATCATGCAGTGGTGGATTATGTTAGCCAAGGCTCTGCCTGGTATGATTTCTACTTGTTTATGGGCTCCTGGGCTTAAGTGGTACCTTCTACTCTAAAAGATGTTGGTTGTAATTCTGAAAAGACTCTCATGGGTTTTATCTGCTCCAAGAGCTACTTCTTTCCCAGAATCTCTCATGACACATTCCTGCAGAGCCTGAGCCACATGCCCAGCAGGGAGAGCAGCAGTTGGTGCATTTGTTCCAGCCTCACTGGTGTAGGGAGGGAAGGCTGGGCAGGAATGGCATCAGAGAGCCTGTTTTTTCAACTGTGAGCTGGCTGCTTGTGTCAGCTACGTGAGCCATGGGCATCCCCTGGAGGGCTGCACCAGCCTGGGAGGGGGTTGTGAGCAGAGCAGAGTGGTGGAGTGTGCCTGAGGCACGGGTAGGGAACAGAAGCAACATGCCAGTGGCAGGATAGAGGATGGAGGAAGTGATTTTGACACTGGAATTACACTTTCAAACTTGTGATTTTGCTTGTTTTTAAGTGCTATTACAAGTGCAAGTGCTTGTGCAAAGGTTGTGAACTGAGCAGGATGGGGTCTCCATGGGCATCGTTAGATTTCTCCATCAATAGTGGAAGCCACTGAAGTGCCTGGACTCCTGTGCTGGCTGATATAAAATGGATGTTTCCTTCTAAGACTGCATTGCACCCCTGCTGCTGAACTTTTATTTGGAGTTCCTCAAACTATGACCTCTGAAGCCCCTGTGGCAAAGCTCCTGCTTGGTACATATTTCATGCAGCAGGATGTCAGTGATAGAAATTCTTCCTGTAATTTCATCTCTCTGTAAACTCCCTTTTCTCAGCTTCTGTTGCATGCCAAAATATTCCTTTCTGCACAGAAGTCACCCCAAAAGTGAATCAGATCCTGCTGAGCAGGACAGTCTTTCCACTACCTATTTATAGTGCATGCAATTACCCTCCATGCATCTCGGAATTCTAATTGCCTTTTTATTGCTGTTTGTAGTGTGTTAAAGGTTTTTGAATGCTCATGCCTTGTGTTCTCATTAGCTCTATTTATTCCTCCTTTGGCTCCCTTCCTCAACCTCATCAAATTTAGCATCTTCATGCCTTCAGGGCCTTGGACAGCTCTGCCACTTCTGACTTCTCCCATGTCCTTGCTTGTGTTGCTGCTGCAGATGCTTTGTGTTCCCCAGTCTTGGTCTGACATGCTCTTGGGACCTGTCTCGTGGAAGGGGCTCTGTGCCTGCTGTGGTACCCTGACACGGTCCCTTTGCTGGGCAGGGTGCCTCGGGGAAGGTGCCTCAGTGTCCCTGAGGCAGCTGTCCTACATCAGACAGGGCTGTTCAGCGTGGTGAGGCTGCCCAGGCAGTTAGGGGCAAGTACATGATTTCCAAATGGGGAGCAGTGGTCAAGAGTCTGGGAATTGCAGCTGGTAATAGGGACTGGAAGTTGCTAAGCCAGGTGAGAGGCAGGTGCTGTGGCCTGGGGTCCCCTGCACGGATTTGTTTTGTCAGGGTGGCACCAGAGCTGTTGTGCCACCAGTGATCCCCTTGTGACATGACCCTTCTCTAAAGCCACAGTCTCTTGGGCTGGGGGCACATACAACTGGTATCACTGAGATTGCTTTTTTAGAGCTTTGTGTGTATCCTGTACCAGTTTTCACCTGATGGGCTTGTGCCGCCCCTGGCACCCTGGTGGGTCACTGGGAACAAGCAGTAGCCTCTGTTTGTCTCTTACGGCTTCTTGAGTGCAAAGTCCTTTATTATGTTGTTTGCTTTATGTTTTAGCCTTGTTGTGTGGCATTTCCATAGCTCAGATTAATTTAATTATCCCCCGAGGTGCTTGCTTGCTCACAGTTGTCCAGGACTTTATTGCCCTCCTCTTGTGTATTGAGGAGCCCACACAAATCTGAATCATCAGTAAATGTAATCACGGTGTTTGATGTTTGTTCTTCCAAGTCCGTGATATATACAATGAATGAAACTGGTCTTAATACCCATCTGTGCCTCCCCTTTCAGCACTTCTTTTGTTCCAACATGCTTATTTGCTGTGTACAGCCCTGCCACTCTGTCCTACCAGCATTTATATTGACCAGAGGAAATAATGTTTTATGTAAAATTGTATCAAAATTCTCACCCTATAGGTAATTTATGGCCAGAGCTTGCTATCAGCAAGTCTAGCATGTCTGCTAGGCACAGTGTGTGCTCAGGGAGGGCTGAGCTCAGTAGCCCGCAGTGCTCTGTGTGTTGGGGCTGAGGATGGGTGAGTGCTCCGTGCTGCCAGCCAGCGTTCAGTGTCCCTGCCTCCGACATGGTGGCACTTGTGACATGGCTGTGCAGCGTCACTCCAGGCTGGCATCCTCAGCTGTGGGCTCTGGCTGAGTGTGAGGGTTCATTAGCCAACAAGAGAGTTACTGGGCTGGAACAGCCTGGAGCTCCTTGGTCTCAGCAGGAGTTTGCTGTTTCAGGTTCCTTGTGAAAGGTGAAAGCAAAGGCAGAGCTTGGCAGTTTGGGCACTGACTGGGGGCTTGAGTTTGAGCCAGGTTACAGGCTCAGCCCTCTGCTCACTTCTTCACAGACTCACACAACTATCCAGATCTTTCTCAAGCTGTTATCAATAAGGTGGTGAAAATATTACTCCTGGAAGACAGAGCTTGTGAGATGCTGGGTGAATTGTTTAGTGCAGAATGCAGGTCTGGGGAGCACTGGGGCTGGACCCTGTGAGAGTGGCTGTGCTGTAGCTCAGACACTGAACACCAGGGGCTGCCCCTTCCGTGACTTGCTGTGTCCTCCAAGCAGCTTTTACAGCTGCTCCCTCTTAAAATAAGACAGTTAATAGTCTTGCATAATTCATGCTTACAAGTTGTACACGTTTGATGATAGAAGGAGCCGATGTTTCATTTACACACATGGGGCTTCATATAGATCGTAACAGCTCTGTGCACAACAGCCGTGCACCCTTTCCTGCTGTTTGTGTTTGGGCAGGTGGACAGCAGCCTGCCTGCTGTTTCCATAGGCAGGGCAGTGCCTGGCTTGCTCAGCCTGCTCCTCTGACATTTCCTGAGCTTGTCACAGGAGCTGCCCTCCTTCAGGAGGGAGAATTGCAGTGTAATGCAGAAGCAGGACAGGAAAATCTTCATCCTTATTGCTCTCAAACCCCAGCTGCTGTATGAAAAGGAAGCAGTCTGGAGTCCTGAGCCTAGTTTTGCATTGCTGGGAGTCCGTGGAGCGAGGCTCTGCTCCAGATGGGCTCTCTGGGGATGCATATGGATGTGTGCTCTGGCTGCCCTTGCTTGGGGCACTCTCGGTGCACAACGCGGCCTTCAGATGTTCGTGCTCTGGTGAGGGCTCAGGCTTCAGGGACAACCAACTGTGACTAGCAGGACACGGGCATTTTAACTCGTGTAGCAGCTCAGCTGCCCTCTGTTAAGGCCCACACATTCAGGAGCAGAGTAAGACCTCTGATTCCTTCCTCTCAGCCAAGGGCATGAGAGGCAGTGGCCAGCCAGAAGCAGCTGCCTTGCTCTTTGGTTGCTGCAGGTTTGGGAGGGAGTTACAGCTGCTCCAGTAGTGTGGAAAATCATCTCCATTTATCTCTGGTGTTATGCCTTGGTGATGTCAGTGTGTCTCTTTACATTGCATATATATTCAGACTAAGCAAATCGCAGTAGTGATTTTTTCCTATTAAAATTTAATGATGGAATATGACACTTATAAGTGATTTCTTTTATTTTTTTCTTTAGCCAGTTGTTTCATTTGCTGTATAACCTTCAAGCTAATGGTAATAATCTTTCCTTGCTGTGACTCAGGGGAATGGATGTGCCTTTTGAATTTGTTTTTTTTTTACCTGGACAGAATCTTTGTGGTAGTTTGTTGGTTTTTTGGGTTTTTTTTAACAGCTCTGATTACTTGCTTTGCAATGCTGTGACCTATATTCAAGGTGAAACTTGTGATAAATATTTGCTTTGGGGAGAGAGGAGCAACCATGCTTTTGAGAAGATTAAGGCCTGTCAGGCAGCAATCCTCATTTCAATTAGACATCAAAATGCAAATCACCCAGACTTCAAAGTATGTCAAGGTGAGAGCAGAAAGGACTTTAATACATTCTGAGATTAAGTTGAAATCCTTGAGCACTTTAATTGTTCTTGGTTAGTTACGCTGTCTAGGAATGGTGTGGGGGTAAGTTACAGCTGTGCAAGGAAGCCCTTCAAAGATAGATTTAGTCCCAGGATTTAGGGGCTGGAGGAGGGATTTGCTCACCTGGATGCTTGGGAGACTTTGCTGTGTTTGAAAGGGGGAATGACAGAGCTTGGGCAGTGGGAAGACTGAAGTATTTTTTCATTTCTGCTTGAAGAGATTAGCTATGGTTTTATGAAATGTAAATGAAATTCCTACTCTTCATTTTCTTTTTCTTGTATCTGCTTCTGACTTTTCAAGCAAACATGAATGAAAAAATTTGGGGTAAGAATCAGCAAAAAAACCAGCTTGTCCCTGTTGAAACCATGGGTACAAGGTCGTAGCTGTTTATGTAACAAATCTCAGGATTCAAAAAATGTCCTTGGTGTTATCTTGTGCAATTTTTCAGAGGTGTTTATGGAGTCACAGTACTACTTTGCACCAAAAATTTTAGCCATACACTGTAATTGTTCATTGTGCACCTCTTTGTATCCAGTTTGAATGATCACTCTTTGTAGATATTACACAGAAGCTTAATGAAATAATAGCAAAAATGCAAATTATACATCTGTCTTATTAAAAAAATATATGCTAGCAGGTAGACTCTGTACTAGACAAACTTCTGTAGACAGAAAAACTCTCTTGAGAGTGTTTTTCAGAGCTGGACCTTGTGGGAAGAGCATTTGCAGCCTCCTCACATCACCCCCTTCCCAAGGGAGCCAAGCAGCCAGTGAATCCCCATGGCTCCCTGGGCCCCGTGGGGCTTGGGGCTCTTTGTGCAAGGCAGCTCTGGGCATTGCTCTTGGGAGTTGCTGGGCCTTGGTAACTCAGCAGAGGTGGGAAGGGCTACAAACAGGGAGGCAGAGGCAAAGAAACAACCTCCTGCATCATGCAGGCTACTGCTGAATCACTGTTTATGCTGTTTCTGTACCTGCTGACTTGATGCATGGAAATAGGGTACCTCTATTTTTAGTTCTTACCTTGTGCATTCATGCACATGCACACTGAAATTATACTTTTTGTGATGGGAGCAGTTTCTTGCCTACACAGGGACAGTATTTCAGAGCTGTGGCACAGTAATGATTCCCAATTTCTTCCCTTCCCAAAATCATCTGCACAAGGAAAGAGTGAGGGAGAGCTGCTTGCTCTCTGTAGTAGTACAGGATGCCCTGAGTGCCTTGAAGCTGTTGCTGCAATGGATGCCACCAAGACATGGTCCTGCCCCACTGCCTTTCTGGCAGCAGAATTACAGCTGCCAAATTTTATTCCATACCCTGCTGGCTTCCTTTAACCTCTCCTTTGGAGCTTATTTGATACCTAAATAGGATTTATCAACTATTGCAGCAGGAACCACAGTGTTTTGGTTTGTTGCTGTCAGTTTTTAATCTGTGATTTATTTTGCCCCTGTTGATGCTAGTGGAGCAATATTCAGCTCTATCAGCAGAGGAAAAGGTCCCAAGATGAAACCAGCACATTTGTTTTGGCAGGAGTTGTGTGTTGGCTGTTACCTGCTGCTGCATTAATTGTGCTGTGAAAACAGGCACCACTTTTGAAATAATTTAGATATAAATTACCAGTATGAGCTGGGATGTTGAGGTGAGGGAAAGCAGTGACTCGTCAGTACCAAAAAATTACTTTTCATTGGGGGCAAGATCTGGTTTATTTTGTTTATGCTGTAGGAAGCCAGTGGTTGCTGGTGGAACATTCCAGTGAAAACAAAGCTTTCTCATTCCAGTGTGTTGGGATTGACAGTGGCATTTTGGGAAGAGAAGAAATAAAAATTGCTCTGCTTTTAAATGGCTCTGTCATTCATGTAGCAGCAGCTTTGTGACACTGTCTGTCCTCAGCTGCTGTGACTTCAGAAGCTGAGATTCTCCAGAGCTGATGAGATTATTTGACTCAGTGATATTCTTTAGAAAATGCATTATTCCTTCCCTGGTATCCTCCTGGTGCACAGGTGCTGGTCCCTGCCACCACAAAACCTAGGAGTGATTGCTGCTGCTGCTAAAATGAGTAAAGTCGTGCATACAGTGACAGCAAACTGATCCAAGTACTGTGTCCCATGTAAGAAGTGTGACAAAAGGCTTGTGAGGATTCTGCCTTAAATTCCTGTGTCCAAAACCTTAAGGTTTGTACTTTGCAACCATGAGGTTTTTCCAACTGTCCTCTTTGATTTGTTCTCAGGAAAAGGTAGCAGCAGCAGAAGCTGCTGCTCTTGAATACTGGGTGAAGTTTGGCATCACCTGGGAGGGAATTGTGCCTTTGACCTGAAGGTCTCTGTAGCTTTGGTTTCTGGAAAGGCTGAATGTGAAACTGTCATCTCCCAGCAGGTCTCATGTCTTAAACCACTTGCAGCAGACCCTGTGGCAGCCTTGCTTTCCTTAGCAAGCTTATTCAGAGTCTCAGTATCCAGAAATTAGTGTTGCCTCCAAATTCAGATCTATTTCTTAAATAACCTTTTCTGCACTGTGAGAGTTTGGTCCGGCCAGCAAGGATGACTTAGTGATTCTGGTACTCACTCTGGCCCAGTGATGCCTGATGTCTTCTGGGTCCTTTGTGCCCTTCATCCTTACAGAGCCTTGGCACCCACACCCAGGAGAGAATGGTGTCCTTGTGAAACCCTTGCTGGTCCAGTTTCTGTCCTTGTTTCAGGGATATCAGGAATGAAGCAGTTGCTTGCATCACTGCAGAGTAATTTTCTGCCTCTGGAGCCACGCACAGAGCTGCAGCACGTTCACTCCTCGTTGCACACACAGCCCTGGCTCTTCCTGGTGTGAAAAGCCTGCTGAATTGTTTTAAAATGTCACAGCAGGAAAGAGCTTTATTTCTGGTACTTCATCATTTATGTCAGCCCAACTTGTGAGCTGTTTGCCAGAAGCACATGCATGGGTGTAAATGCACTGGCTTTACATGGACCTGTTCTCTGTGTGTTTGTGGCTGCCCTGCTGAGAAGCATCACCAGCCAGTGCTGGAAAACTCCTGTGGCAAAAGAGGGAAGAAAGGGAAGAGGAGAGGTGGGAGGAAGGTGCTCCTCTTGAAGCAGAAACACCATTTGCTTCTGCTTCATCTTCCTACCAAGAGACAAGGAGGCCTTTGGACTGTGCAAGGACACTTCCCCCAGTAGGTGGGAATAAGGAAGAGCAAGGGCTACCCAAGAGTAGCTGTTTAGAAACAGATCCATGGTACCTCTTGGGTTTGGGGGGAGAAATGCTGAAGGTTTGGGCACTTTTTTTCTGGACCTCAAACTGGACTGCAAATATTTTTCTCCCCAAAGATGTTTAAAGCTAAGCCTCATGAGGCTGAAATGGTGTGGAAGCAGCCCCAGCTCTCCCCGAGGCTTCAGTTTTCAGGATTATTCAGAGATTTGCAAATTAGAAAGGTGCTGAAACCAGTTGCCTTGAGCTTCAGTGCAAAAGCATTTGATGGTATGTGGCATCTTGCAGATCAGTTCCCAGGCACCATCCCCTGTTGGTGGTACTTTTCCATCCCTGTTGCTGTCTGTGGCCAGAGCTCTCTGCTTGGCTGATAGCCACACTCTGTAAGGCACAGAGGAACCCAGGCAAGGGGAAGAGGCTGAGCACAACCTGTGCAGAGAAGGTGCTCCCAAATCCCTGCTGGCTGCCAGCCCTTTGTTCACTGTGCCCAGGGAGATGCCAGTGACTGTGCCAGGGATGCTGGGTGAGGGGTATGGGATGTCTCTAAGGACACCTGAGCAGACAGCTTGGAGGTCAGTACCTCGTTAGAGCAAAGCCATGTGCCTGCCTTGCCTCTCTGCTCTCTAATTGCTGCCTCAGTGCTCTCTCTCTGCATCCAGTAAGCAAGCTGCTGGATAGTTAATTACTGCTCTGCTCTGAGTGCTGTATTATAGTCCATTCTGTCAATACTAATTGTTTTATAGAAATATGAAGTACCTCTTCCCCTTTCCTCCAAGGACTTTGAGATGCAATGTGGGCTTTAATGATATCATTCTCCCTTCTGTCCACTGTGAGCAGGGAAGTATCTCCCATTTTCAGTGGTCACTTAGGGCTCTGTTTTTGGGGTCTGTTCCTGTGCCTTTCCAAAAAAGCTCTTTCCTTGCCCTGGTACCTTTGGTGTTGTGTATTTATAGCTAATCAATTGCAACCCAAGATCAGAGCTATGATTATCAATTGTCCTGATGAATTCAGGCAGTGCTTCATTACATTGTTCCCTTCCTGAGTGGGGTTTCTTCTTTTTTCAGCCTTTGGTTTAATAAATAGGTGCAAAAGAATAAGTAGCTTAAGTAGGGGTTTTAGGTGGTCATCTACTGAGAGTGCACACTGTAGTGTGTAAGGACAGAACATAAGGAAAATTCCTCCTTTCAGGCATGAAAATTGTCAGCTTTTGGCATTCAGTTGCATCTCCATGTGCTTGCGTTGAACCAGGTGGTCAAGGTGGGCAACCACTGGTGATGGTTCTTTGCAGGGGGATTTGTAATTTTGAGTGTGTTTTTATTATTGCCCTTGAGTAAACACCAAATAAACCCACATTCATTCATAATTAAAGAAAAGTAAATTTAAATGTGCCCCACATGTGTTGGGCTTCAGGTGTGTTTGTAGTGACTGATGTTTTAGGGCTGTGCTCTGGTTCTCTTTGCCTCACTGGAGGTTTTGTTGTTAGCTTTTAATTGTTAGCAGCATTGCACAGAGCAGGATGGATTCCCTGGTGAGCACCTGTGATCTGTGCTCTCTGTCATGCAGAGATGAAACAGGAGAGCAGGGAAGAGCTCTCTGCCTGGCTGTGGGAAAGGCCCTGCCCCAGGATGCTCCAGACCTGATCCTGACTGCTTTCATACCTACAGCTTCCTGCAGAAGCCTCAGAAATGAGATATGGGTGTGCCTGGGGGTGCTGCTGTGATTTTAACAGAGATGGGGAGGATTTGTTGGCAGAAGGATGGATGGCAGAGTCCTGTTCTCAGCGGGGTGTGGAGGATGAGAAGTATTTTAGCCCTCCACTACCTGGCACCTTCTGCCCAGCACGTGCCTCTGTGTTGCACGTCCTGGAGCTCAGATCAGGGCTTCATCTGCTGTCAGCTGGTTACACCAAGCAAAAGGAGGATGGCTGGATGCAAGGCTTGATGGTATTCCTCTGTCTTCCCAGGGGATTCACAGAGCAGACCATACTTAATTAGACTTGCTTTTATACTTAATTAGAGTCGCTTTCAGAAAACAGTGCAACTTCTGGTGCTATCAGCGCTTTTCAATGGCAAACATGGGAGGGCAGGCAGCACAGAGGAATTGCAGACCCACAGGGCCAGAAATAGTCAGGCTGATAGGCAGGACTGCTGATCCATGAGCTGAATGGTGCAGAATGACTGCTGGCTGCTCCCACAGGCATGGCACTGCTGGACATGCTCAGTGCAGCCTTGTCAGGCTGAGGAATCCTTGTTGAAGGTCTGAAACTGCTGTACCCAGGCTGAGATTACATGGCTGCCAGTGCAAGCTGTGAACTGGGAGGTGACACAGCTTCTTCTTTAGAGGAGAGGTTTTTTTGCATATTGTGTGGGATTTGTAAACAAAACTTACTCCAATACAGGCTTAATCTTTCCTGTATACTATTAAAATAGAGGGGGGCAGGAGGCAAAAATTAGCCTTTTAGACTTAATCCCTGTCTTCTTCCTCATCTGTATTGAGCTCTGAGGGTGTTTGTGACCAGGGATTTGTTGTTTGGTTTGGAATTCCTGTACAAGGACTTTCCGTCTCAGCTGAGCACTCTCAGTGCTTTCTCTGCTGTTCCTCTCCACAAACATTCAGTGGAGTTTGATGTGCTGCTGATGTCATCTGCAGGACATTCTGTTCTGTGGTTTTAAAATGCATCCCAATTTCAAACCTGCTCCACTGGGCTTAAGAAAGGCTGTGCTGCTGCCCTTGCTGTCACATCACCTAGGCTTTGGAAGCCTGTGTGTTAACTGGTCTCTGAAAACAGTTTCCTGCTTCTCAGCAACAAATGTGATTATGGTTACACTGGGGAATGGAAGCATGAGAAGCCACATTGTTGCATTAAAGGTCAAGCTGAGTTGATTTTTAAACCTTTGACAGCAGCAGCCTCCTCTCTTTTACACATGTGAGTTCATGTGTGTCTGCCAAGGCACAGGCAGCAGCTCAGAGATGGAGTACCAGGTAGGCCAGGCTTTGCTTCTGGAACTTGTCTGGGGAAAAGAGGCAGTAACATCTTGGCTCTTTGTTGTGTTTTTTAAGAGAAGAGCCTGGTGCTGCTGTGTCTCTGTGGTACCCAGTGGTGCTGCTTTGTGCCTGCCATCAGTGGGACTGGGGAGCCCCAGCTGCACTCTGGGGAGCAGTGGTGGCTCCTTGCTGTGTGACACCAGCACCTGGAAACCACAGGCTGCACTGGGAATGGGACCAGTTTCCAGGGTGTGCCTGGAATTAAAAGGAGAAAATTTCTAACTAGGAATTTTCTAAATTTTCTAAAAGGAAATTTTCTAAAAGGAGGAAATTTCTATACATCCCCCTGTGGCATGGGGATGTATATAGTGGGAGGGTGTGGGATCCCATGTTGCAGGTGAAGGAGCTCCCACACACGTACCCAGGGATATGCAGCAGCTTGGGATGTCACTGATGATGTTTGTCGCCTTAATATTCATCTCCTGTGTTTGCAAATCTTGGCGTGAGCTGCAGATTCTTCTGTTAGTATTTTGGGGCAATTTCCTTCAGTTCCTGATTAAAATGCATGTGTTTTTCCTCATTTAAAAATATCATCTGTATCAAAAAGCTAATGATCACAATACCTGGCTTCCTTTTCCCCAACAAAGATGACAGCAGTGATATAAATCATTCTGTTGCTGATTATAAAATTGCTACCTTCAGGCACGTCTTTATTTTAGGGTTGGATTTTTTGGCTGCCACAATTTACAAGAGAAAGACAGTTAGAAATTTTCTCCTTTTAATATGTAGTTTTCACAACTCTCAAGTCTCTTTATCATGTCAAACTGCTTTGGCTGCCAGGCTGGAAAAAGCAGAAGATTAAAGTGCTTTTCTTTTTTTTTTTTTTTAAATTTTTTTTATTTTAACATGCAGCTGTGCATATGAGTATATGGTGTCTTTTCTGATGCAAGATAAAGTCATAAAGATTTCCTGGGGGGTTTTTGCATTGCTCTGCTATTGTGGTCCTTGCTGCAGTAGACAGTGAATGTTCTTTCCTTGGGACTTTTTTCTTGTCTGATTTGAGCCTCAGTTACCTTCCTCTGGTTCCTGCATGGTTGTTGTGGGACCACAAACCTTCCTAGCACTGAGGTGCATCAGCTCCACCATGTGCAAAGTCCTGCTGAGAATTTGGATTTTAGTTGCTAGTTTTTGAAGTGAAAATGCAGCATCATATGGAAAGACCAAGACTTGTTTGTTTTATTGCTGGGTCAGTTTGTGGTTTTTTTATTTTAGGTGCGTTTTTTTTTCCCTCCCACCTCTGTGGGGAGATGTAAATGCCTGTCTGGAGAAGTCAGGAGCTGCAGAGACTTATCTGAAATGCCAGCACCATCTGACCACCCCCCAAACAGCCCAGCTCTGTGCTTGCTGGATGACGACAGCAAACCCCATGAAGGGTTGTGCTTGTATTTAATTCTGCATTACAATCCCTTTAATCTAGGATTATATCCAGTTGTTTTCTTCATGCGGGGTGTATGCTGTCAGATAAAAGCAGTAGCATCTGGGAGGAGAAAAACTGCTTCAAACAGGGGCTGGAAACCTTGAGTATCGGCCGGTGCTTTTATCAGAAACATAAACCTGTCTCACAAAAACTGCCCAGGCAGGTGCAGGGGCTGACAGGACCCTCCAGCTCTGATAGATTAAGACCCTGGGAAGGCAACTGGTTGCAAATGAAACAGTAATTGCTTTCCCCTCACTGAATGAAATCTTCTCTGAGGCGATTACACAGATTAAAGCATCCCACTGCAATGTACCAGAATAAATATAGCCTGTGCCTCTTGCGGGGGCTGCTGCAGAGCAGCACTGGCTGCAGGATGCCTCTTGTGAGGTATGGCAGGGCAGCTGGAGGGAAGGGGAGAAATCCTGTGAAAAATAGGGCTGGAAGGACCTGGGCTATCTGAACATCTTACTCTCTTAAAGCTGGATTGAGCATGCCCAGGTTGTTCCTGGTGGCACTTGTGCAGCTGGTCCCACTGGGGATGTGGGGACACGAGTTCCTGGGTCAGCTCCTCCCGTGCATCTGCATCCTTACTGGGACAGGGCTTTTTCTCCAGTATCAGACTGACTCCCTTGCTGTAACACATACTTTTAATTTCTTGTCATGAATGTGAGTGGGAATGGGTTATTTTAATTTTTTTTTCAGCAGATTTTTCCATACTTTGAGGAGTCTTGTCCTCAAAGCCTTCCTGAGGGAGCTGGCCGTTTCTTACAGCCCTGCCCTGGGCTCACATTTGTTGCCTTGCTCCTGCTCCCCTTCTCAGGGGTTCCCTGGGTGATCAGTGCCACCAAGGTGCCCTTTCCCTGCACTGTGTGAGCACTTATGCACCCCCAGCCATGCACTTTGCATGTAAATCTAAGCCATTACCCTAAATAACAGATGCATTTTACCAATCTGATAATTGGTGGTACCTTTGACCAAGGTGCAAGGGAGAATTTGCCATGCTTACACAAAATCATTTTCCTTGTTTATCACAGCATGATTTAAGTACCTGGTGCTGTTAGTAGTGTTTCATTAGTTTGCATGCTATATAATTTCAAATACAGTGTGTGTGGTAGTTGCATAACACAAATTAAAGTCTGAAATACAGGAGTTGTATATGTGAAAGTCGTAGAGATCTTTTCCACTCTAATTAGCTTCTTTCCAGAAGAAAAGAAAAAAAAGCATCAAAAAATGCAGTTCACTTCAGTGTATAGTAGAGGAAGAAGCCTTGTGTGGGCTGGAGCAGTGCCACATGATGGAGCATCATTTTGGGTTGTACAGAGCTGTGTCTCTTCCCTGCAGCACTGAGCTCCTGTGAAGAATCTGGATTTTCCTGAGGCATTTGGCAATCCTGAGGGCAGCAAGTGCACAGGGTATGGTGGGAGGAGTTGCTGTCTCTCTCCTCTGTGCCCAGCTTGTCCAAACCCTCTTGGCACAAGCTTGGGCTCCCCTTCCAGAGCTCATCATCAGTCCCTGCCCAAGGGACACAGACTTGTGTCCTTGGCACAGCCCTGTGAAGGGGACTGCTCCTGGCTTACCATCTGAAATTATTCGAGTTATGAGTACCTTGGGGCTAGGCCTGGTAGGATTTTCTGTTATTTTCATTTGCACCAAATGGTACAGGGAGGCTATGAGTCTCAGGTTATCAGCACAGAAACAGGCCCTGGAGCTGACCTGGGTGTGAACAGGACAAGGCAGGCGCCTGGGTAGCCCAGGCTTCTGCAGAGGCATTTGCAGCCAAAGGGATTTGAGTGAGCTGTGGGCAAATACTCAGAAGTGCTTTGAGTTGTGACAGTGATTGTGGCACCATCACCTCCTATCAAATGAATCAGCAGGAAAGAAGTCTTTCTTTGGCCCAAGGCTAGTTAGTTTAATTAAAGGTCTGTTGCTCTTGCAGAATTTTGATGTTGTCAGCTAAGTTGGTTGCTTAAATGATGTAACGTTGTTATGCCTATTTTTCCTTGAATCTAAATTTCTGTGGCATAAGTAACAGGATGAAATGATCTGTTGCTGTCTGTGGAGAGCTGATGAGAAACGAGTGGTGGAGGTGGTGGGTAGGCACTTAGAACTGGCAGGGGATCTGCTGGGAGACCTGATGGTTTTGCTGCAAATTGTAGGTGCCAAGGCTGTGCCAGCGACTCGCCTCGTGTGGCACACTGGGGAGATGGCCACCACCAGCTCAGCACCTGCTTATTAAAATAACCTCGGCATCTAGTTTATCCATTCTCAAGGGATTGTGACTTGTATCTAGCTTTTTCTCTAATTAATAAAAATATATTTTCATATCTTGGGGATGAATTTTTTCTAGGCCTTTGCCTATCCAAAAAATCTTCAATAACTTGAAGTGATGCTTTTAATTACGGCCTTTTCTCTCGATCTGAACTGCTGGACCCTAGCAGGGACCAAAACAACATCCTTAAATTTTAAGCCCTTGTTCTTCCATGCATGCAGATTTCTCATGGCCCACCTTTTGATTTTTGTTATGTCATCTTCTGATCCCAAGCCCTGGTTATTCCAAACCTATACTTTCTTGTGAACTATCTTATGTTTCCACTGGAGATAGAAATGCTTTTCAGTCCCCATCCTAAGGACCCTGGTGGTTGTTGGCAGTGGCTGTTCATGAGTAGCTGCAAGAAATGCTGCAGTGTCCACCTGGTTCCCTCAGGCTTGCTCCTGAGGACTGTGACCCACAGCCACCTGGACACTGCAGTGGGGTTTGGCTTGTGCCATTGCTGGCACTTCACTGGGATTTGTGCTGCTCCAGTGCCCCATCCCAGCTGAGATCCAGCCCTTCTTTGCAGCCTGAGCTCTTTTCTCATGCTCACAGCCATCAACATTTGCCTGGTGCAGCTGCTGGGACTGACTTAGTGCAGTTCCGTACTCATCAAAGGCACTCATCAGGACTGGAGGCTTTTTGGCTTCCTGGCTGCTTCTGACAGTAGTTCCTATTAACACTAATGGAAATCAAACTCTTGGCATCAGCAGCACAGCACCCCCTGTGCTGTGCTCTGCTGTCTGACAGGAGTGAAATTGTGGGGGTAATTCCTTCTGCATCACACAGAGATTTTACTGCAAGGGGTCTTGCTGTCACTTCATAAGTACTGTGCCAGCTTAATGTTCTGTTATTTTCTTTCTTGGGAAGAGCCTGTAAAGCTCTGGAGTGTGGTGATGGTTAATGCAGGCTCTCAGGCACCAAGAATAAGGGAAGAAAAGTCTTTTTTTTGAATTCCAGCCTTTGACACAGTGCTTCAGAGGCTTTCCCTGTGGCCCTCCATAGCTACAGGGTATGTTGCTTCCTCTTCAGCAGCAGCCCCTGAGCAGGAAATGCAGCCTCTGTCACCCACCCAAATGTCAGCCTGTAGGCAAAGAGGATTTGTGCACAGCTTAGCAAAGGGCTCAGCTACCAGCCCCATTCAGAAATCCCCTTGGTCTCCCAAACAGGCTGAGGGGTGCCTTGCTCTTACTGACTCATGTTGTGCAGGCTCTGGGTTGCTCAGATAAGCATCTTTATTCTATCATGTTCTTGCTGTTAGCCTGCAATGTGGCAAAGGCTTCTGTCTTTCTTTGTTGTTTTTTTTTCCTGATGTTATCTTCAGTTTCTTTGCTTCTCCATTGTCCCAGGAGGAATTGGGATTTGCTTTGCATGTTTAAAGCACATTTCTGTAAAAAAATGTCTAAGGAATTAATCAGAAAGCTCAAAAATAGTGCATGGTTTGTAAAGAAGTTGTCACAGTTCAAAAGATTAAAGGAAATAAAAATTTCTATTTGCCACCTAAATTTAAGGGGAGCTTTAGTGCATCCTGGGAGATAACATCAGAGAGAAAATGAAATTGCAAAGACAGACATCAGCCAGAAGGAGTGACTTGTGCCCAGCAGTTCTGCATTCAGGTTTGGGGAACTTTGCTCCTGGTAAACACTTGGGCTTTTAGGCAGTGAAGGCAAAAGTATTTTCTCCAGGCCTGGAGCTGATGGGCAGGAGTGCTGAAGTTCTCAAGTGACTTCTATTGCCAGCTTCCCTGGCATTTTTTTCCCACTATTTCCTGGTGAGGAAGATTTTATTGCTGATTTTGTTTGCTGCAACATGTATGATGTCTGACTTTCTGAGCCCGTAGCCAGGGTTTCAACTGGAGCCTGGCAGCTTTCTCCACTGCGTGGGTCAAGCCAAGAGCTGAAACCTGGCTGGAAATGAGTTGGAACAAAGTTTCCCACCAGTTTGTCCTTCTCTCGTCAGTGTGGGCAGGATACTTGCCCACTCAAGAAACCATTGTGTGTAAAACTCTGAAGTTTGGAAACTGCAGACAAGGAGGGGCTGGATGGCAAAGTATCATTGGCATCACTGGAGGAAGCCCTGCCAGCGTGGAATGAAAGGGAACTTGTTTGTGCTGCTTTTGGCATTTCCCCTTTGTGCACGCCCCAGCCTGGCCCAGCTTTCTTGGTCACAGTTCAGCCTGATCCCTTCTTCATGATGTTTGGGGCCAGAGGAGCTGCATGAGCCAGTGCAGCTGGTACCTGGCATCCTCGACCTGCACACCCCGTGGGCTCCCCGCCCATCTTCCAGCATGCCTACTCCCTCATCCAGCTGCCAGGGAAGCTGATCCAGGCTGCTGGTGTTCCAGAGGGCTGGGAAAGCATTTGTCTCTGAGACAGCTGTCAGTCAGGGCTGCCTGCTCTGGAGCAGGCTGTGTGGGCCCCCTGTGCAGCGTGTGTCATGCCAGAGGAGAAGCCATCGCTGCCTGTGCTGGTGCTGGCCCAGCAATCAGCACCAGGAGTGAAACTCCAAGCTCCTTTCATTCAAATATTTTGGGGCATTTTCAGGTAAGTGACTGCGTTCCCATATCCTGAGCTCTACAGCTTTTCTTTAAGCAATATTTAAGATTGGTGTTTTTCCTTCCAATTTCTGTGGGCACCAGTTATCTCTAATTCTTCAGCGTAGGCTGAGCTTCTAATAGGAATATTTGAGTTAAAAAAAAAAAAGGCAATCCATGCTGTGGGCTGAGGTGAGGTGGGATTGTCTGTGCAGGTACAGCATTCTGTGAGATCTGTTTTACGGGATCAGTGTAACATGGAGTAATGTGGCTCAGCTGCCACCAAGCTCTGGGATCTGCCACCTGCACAGACCTGTGTTTCTAGGACAGAGCTCACTCCTCACACTTATTGGGAGGAGGAAAATGAGAGTATTGATTCAATGCATTGTCCTCAATTGTGGAGCTTATTTTCCTTTTTTTTTTTTAGTGGTTTTGGCTGTTATGGTTTCAGTGATCTCTTGCAGGGCTTCTAGAAGCAGAAGGTAAGCTCCAGGTTAGAGAATGCTGTAGGCAAATGCTAGCACAGCTGTCTTTTATGAAGAACAATTTTATTTTGTCTTTTCCTTTTTCTGTATGCCCACATGTTTTTCTGCTCCTACAAGCACTCCTCTGAAATTATATGCTTCAGTTCTGCAGTAGCTTTGCTGCCTTTTGGGGGGGGTTCAACTTGAGCTCTTAATGTGTAGACAAACTCATTACCTGATGTAGCAACAGGCAATTCTTCCCTCCTGCTCTTTGGGACTGTGTTCTGCTCCCTTTGTGCACAGCCTGCTCTCCTCCCTCCTCCTGGATCTTTTAGCCACTGTAAGGTAGTGTAAGACACATAGGAAATCTGGATTTTGAGCTTGGACAACATATTCTGGGGGTGTGTTGAAGAGGATATTTACTCCATCTGTTACATCCCTTTCTGCTGCAGGTCACTGTTCTTGTGGCATTAGCTTGCAATTCTTCTGCACAACCCACAGCAAATGAGGAGCAGAGACAGCTCATCTGATGGGGAGAGGATAGCAGGGGGCTCTGACCCTCCCAGCAGAAATGCACAGAGCTCATCATTCACTCAAAGCCCTTAAAATTATTCTGCCTCAAGCCCAAAGCAGAAAAATGGATCTTTCTTCTTTTAGAGACAGCCTGCAATACACTACACTTCACAGGAATCCTTAAAACAGCTTTCCTGGCTTAAATGAGAGTTTTTAATGTGTAGGCATGTGTTTTTGGAGAGGATTATTATGTTAGGGCCATGTATAACTGCTTTGTTGAAAACTGCCAGACTTTAGAGAGTTAATGTACTGAGGCATTACAGCAGTGGTACCAAACTTTTGGGTTTGTTAGGAAAGCTGGATGTTTCAAACTAATATCTCTAACCTTTGGCCAAAAAAAGCCCTACAGGCCATCAGGGGTACAGAAAAAGGCACTTTTTAGGTGTTTTGGGGTGTTGGTTGGTTGGTTGGTTGGTTTGTTTTTTACATCCAGCTTACCAGTGCTGTGTCTCCAGGCTGATGGGAAGGTGTTTGGGTCTGGCTGCATTGCTCCCTGTGCCCCAGAGCCAACAGGAAGGATTTGTGCACTTGGGTGCTGCTGCTGCTGGGGCTGGGTGGTTGGTGCTGGGTCACAGCAGGCAGCTTTGGGGTTCTTTAGCTCTAATTAAACTTGGCAGGAGGTAAAAGGCAAAAGACAGCCAGCATGATGGCCAGAGGCACCAAGGGCAGAGGGCTGCTTGCTCAGGGAGCCAGGATGTCCCTCTTGCCTCAGCCAGGTCCCCAGGGATGATTCAGTCATGGCTGTGGTGTTGATTCTCTCATTTCACCAGTGGGGTTTGTGTGGGGAAGGTCCCAGTGCCGAGCTGTGCCCAGCTCAGGTGCTCACCCCTGTCCTTGCACTGCTTCCCCAGGGCATCTCCCTGGGTTGCAAGGCTCAGACTGATCACTGCACGCTCCATTTGTCAGCCAGCAAATGGCCTTTCCCTTATCTTGAAAGCCTTCATGCCTAATTTCATGCAAGCAGCTAATTGTCCCTTTGCAGATGCCAGTGTGGGCCCTACCCACACTGCACACAGGCTGTGTGTGTGCCATGCCTGCCCTAGCTGGGTTTCATTTATGCTTACAGCCTAAAGCTGAGAAAAGGTCACTGCTTCCTCCAGCTTTCCCTGTCAAGTGAATGTGCTCCAAGCCTGGAAATCCGAGCACTTGCTTGCACGAAACCACCCTTGGGGCTGTGTCCCCATGGGGCTTCCATCCCATCTCTGTGATGCCTCAGATAATTTGCAAGATTTGCCCCTTTGTTTTCATCCTCCTGACAGAAACTGGCTCCAAAGACTAGAACTGTGGGAAACTAACTGGATAATTTTAACAGTTCTTTTATTTAAATAATAGTAAATCACCCCAGTGGAATGATGCTATTGCAGATGAATTTCCCAGATGTCTTTGAAGGAGCAGACAGGCATTCTCAGCTATTACAGGTGCATCCCAGCCATCCTGTGAAGGTATATTCCCATGTCTCTGCCTGGTGGTTGGCATGGAAAGTTGAGATGCTGTTTTCTTGCAGTAGTTTGTTGCCTCAGAACAAACTACCTTTAACTAAACTTTCTCCTCCAGCTCCAAACAACATGCCCTTGTAAAATCTGATATTACTCACTTTAGCAGGAAATGTGAGGTGGAGGAGGACGTGCACTACAGTTTCACACCTTTTCTCTTGTTTTTCTATCTAGAAACAAATTCTGTTCTGGCTTGACTGATTGATTGAACCTTTTTCAAGTGCTGTCTGAAGGAGACAGCTTCTACTGGATCAGAGATGTATTTGGCTCTTACACAGATTTTCTTAAAATCTGGAGTGTTTTCTTTCTTTTTGTTTGTTTCTTGGAACTCATGGCAGATGCACAGAATAAGGGAAGATTTCAAACACGACAGGCTGTACTTAGCCAGAGCCATGGTGTGTAGTAGGTCGCGTCTCTTAGTGGGCTGCTTTGAAAATGTGCTTTCTTTGGAAAAGAAATATTGCTCAGACCTGCATCTGCTTCCTCATCTGCTCCAGCAGCCCAATTTCATGTTGATTCAGACAGAAGCCCTCTGGTTTGGGGGCTGGTGGTTTCCTCAGCTCTTGGCAGGGGCAGCGTGGGCATATGGGGTGCCCACAGCAGGGCTCACCATTTCAGCCTTGTCTGCCTGGGAGCTCCTCTTCATTTCTTGCCATCTTGTTCATTCCCATCAAAGACATTCCCTCCCCTGCTAACTCTGCCAGGCTGAAACCAGCATTTTCACAGAGGCTGGGACACACCAGGAGTCCTTGATTCTCCATTCATTTGTCTGCCACTTCAGCTCAGTAAGAACTGTTTTTAAAATAGCTTGCGACACGGAGGAGAGGCAGAGTTTAATGATGAAAATGATGCAAAAATAACACCAGTGATGGTAGATGTGCTTTTTTTTACCTTGAAAAAAGAATAGAGAGAAGCCTGGGTTTCTTGTTTGGACATCTGAAGTGTCGGTAGGAGATCTTTTAGTTCTGATTGTTTAATATTTTTAAGTCAGCATGAACAGCTGTATACATTAACCAGGAAAGATGATTGGCTTTTGCAGTCTGTAAGGTCTGCCTGGAATAGGAACACAGAGATGGAAATAGTACAAATAGTGATTTAAAAGTGTCTCTAAATGTAGCTTGCTTTTCTTCTTGGTTATGCACCATCCTAGTCTGTGAGAGGCTCTCAATCTTTTCATGCATGTAGCCACTTCTGGAGAGAAACTAATGGGAAATGCAGCACAGAGGGATCAGAAAAATGGGCTTGTTGGACAGCAAGGATGTGCCTGAATTCCAGAACCCCCAGCATAGACCATCTTTTGTTTCCACCTTGTCCCTCACCCCTATTTGTGGATCAGTTAGTTTATGGATATGTAACTGTCCTTAGGTTGTGCCTGGGATCTCCAAACCCACAATATGCTGGGCCATTAAGGGTTAATAATTAAGTTAATTATTATGGATGATTATTAAGTAACCCCAGTAAGGGGGACTGATCTTCAGAGTGCTGAACTGTCCAAATAACACTGGCCCAGGTGGTGCAAAGAGGTTCTGTGCTCTTAGTTACTCCTCAGGAGGGGCTGGCAGTGTTCCTGATCAAAGGGGTACTGGCCACACTGATCAGCAGTGTAAAACCACCACTTCTATACAATTCTTTCTTTTGGGCACCTGGGAATTGTTTGCAAATGCTCCCTTGTAGCACTTGTAAGAGATTTTGCACTTTTTCTTTTATTATCAAATAAATTCAGTATCAGCTATCTATTGCAGATGATTGACTGAGAGGTTTTGCATACCTGTGGTGGTGACAGAGCAGATGGCTTAGGGCTTTGCAGCCATTGGGAAATAGATGTGTAATATCCAATATCCCAAACTGTCTTTTTTACTTCCTTTCCATCAGGCTCTGAACATTGAAGTTCTGAAACTTGTCCTCAGAATATTCTGAAATAAATATAAATTCTAGTAGGATCATAGCCCAGCCTGTTCCTGACTTTTCCAAGGGCCTGGACATGGCTGTCTCATGGAGAAGGACCTGTGATGTTCTCCAGCTTCCCACCTCCCTCCTCCACTGCAGCACACCAAGGTCTTGAGGCATGAAAGGATGGGAGGTAACGTCTCAGAAGCTGTGTCACATTAACACTCACAGGCTTCCATAGACCATGTCTTGTTTTCCATCCAACAGAAAAAAAAAGGAGAGAAAATTTTACTTTCCAAGACTGCCTGTGATGTTCCAGAGGAGAAGGAAGATCTTCCCTCGATCCTTTTTCCTGGGTTGAGCATTTTTTGAGGTCTCAGAGCAGCAATGCACTGTATGTACCACATGTACTGCACTAGTGGAGTGAAAGGGCAAGGCCAAACCATGTCTGTAGCATTTACAGAGAGTTCCTGCAGCAGTCAGAGCAAACATGTCTCAGAGTGCCCCTCTGGCCAGGCCCTTGCTAGTGGGGTTTGCTGGAGCAGGCTGTGTAATGGTTCTGTTAGTGGCCCTCAGGACGTGAAGTTAATCAGACGGGGACTGGGACTGAATAAGAAAAGTATTTGAGTTAGGGAGAGGAGGAGGAGGAGATAATCCAGCCTGGGAGTAAAGGGATTTTTGGGCACCCAAAGGGGCCTCCAGTGTTGGGGAACTTTTCTTGTCCCTCTGCCCATTCTACAAAGCCTCCATTCTATCTGTCTCCTGGATTTATTTCCTAGCTGTATTTCTGCTAGTGCTTTTATGGGTTTGTTTTTTCTGTTTTATTAACAGAGCAGCTGCACTTTTACCACAGGCAGCATGACGCTGGGCTTTCTGCTGAAAGCTGCCACATCACCATGATGTGTTTTACCCTGCAGAGCTCACCAGGCAAGGTTCCTGGCACAGCAGAAGCCACCAGGGAGGTTCCTCAGAGCAGAAATCACCCCTCAGCCCATCCTCAGTCACTGGCCTAGTATTTCATCATTGCTATTTCTTGCTTCTGTTTTATGCTGGCTTCTCTATTCTTCTAAGATCAAAGTCATATTTTTATTAGCAGTAAAAAAGTAGGGGCCTGTATCTGTTTGATCATATGCAGAAAGATACCCAGCAGGGCTAGCTTACTCTGTTGGATCTGTCACAGACTCACTCTGCTAATGGTCTGCTTAGGTAAAATAAGATCAAAAGGTGGAAAAAGTTCCACGTTTTCTGTGCTCTTGTCAGGTGGCTCCATCTTGGGGTTACTTGCCAGCACATCAGCTGCAGAGGAGGGACCAGCCAGGAGGAGACACACAGGAAAAAGAAACTTGCAGGCAGGAGCAGAATTTCCTGATTGGAATCACAGCTGAGCCACCTGGTCTAGTGGGAGGGGGTGGAACTGAATGATCTTTGAGGTCCCTTCCAACCCAAACAATTCTCTGATTCTGTGATGTTAATGGAAAAGGGGACCTTTTGCAGGGGAGAGATGCAAGGGTGGTGTGTGAATGTTGGATGGATACCCCTGGTACAAACAAAGACAGCAAGTGAGGCAGGCTGTGGCAAGGTATCTTTTGATGTACCTGCCTCTGGGCTTGCTCTGTGGTGGCAGGTTGAAAAAGGAAGGTGTAGCTTGGAAAGCACAAGGGGAAAGTCATCATGGCAAGGCCCAATACCAAATCCTGGGTTTGCTTTCCTTTTTTAGCATTGTGCACTGCAGCGTTTCAGAAAGCAGGAGCAGCCATAATAGCATTTTAGGTCTTTCATGTATGTCAAAGTGTGCCTAGCTGGCAGAGTGAATCATAGAAAAGAAATATACTCAGGGTTTGAGAGGATAAAAAAACACATCCATGTATTTCAGAGAGCAACTCAGAGCCTGTGCTTTGTCTCTCCAATAAATCTGCTACTGGAGGTAGTCTGGGACAGTGGAAAGAGGAGATCTGCACTGCTTGATCTAGAGCCTCTGTGTCTGCAGCTGGCTTAACCAAAGGGATTGATGTTCTGCTTTCCCATACTTATGCAGCAATTCTTGAGCCTCTTTACAGGAGAAATGTTCCAGCAAGTGCCAAAATCATTTACCACTCACTGCTTGTGCTGCAAGGCTGCTGGAGTTTGCTCATAATAACAGAGGTAGTGAGAGGTCCTGGCAGGGGTTGGAGCTGGTGCTGTGGGGAGGCAGGCTGGGTGCTAGCTCTGTGGCTGGGCAGAGGAAGGGGCGTTCTCCCTCTGCAGGCTGCTCTAGTGGGTTTTCTGTCCCCTTTGGTCACATTGCTGAAGCAGATATTTACCCTTAGGTTGGGAAATACTGTTCTTGTGTTCTTGGGCTGCTCAAGTGAGGCTGGTTCAGTCTCTGACCTCCAAATCAGTGCTGTGCTGGTGTGTAAGGACCAAGGAGCTGTTTGCATTGTTTGTGCCCAAACCCTGATCTCTGAGCACAGGGCAGGTGGGCATGTAGGAGAGTTTCTCCCAGAGGATCCCCATAGCTCTGACCCATCCCCAGCATCACAGGTGGGCTGAGCAGACAGGGCATGAGCTGCTCCAGGCAGGAATTGCGTGTGCTCTTCCCTGCCCACGTGTGCAAACCCAGCCATGGCTGTGGTGCAGTCATTTTCTCTGCAACAAATCAGCTGGACCCTCTTCTGAGAGAGGAGTAGGTGACACTGGGGTGGCTTGCCAGGACCATGCCTTTTTCTTGTTTGCCACTCACAAAGGATGATGTGGCTGGAGAGTGGGTGGCCAGTGTGGATTCATCAGGGTCTGTAAAGCACTGGACCAAGGGAGAGGCAGCAAATCAAGCACCCACAAAGAGGGAATTGCACAGGCAGCAGGAGAACAGTGGGTGTGTGCACAGTGATCTGCATATGGTCAGACTGTAAGGGTATCCCTGGAAGGATGCATGGTGGCTATCAGGAACCAAAGCACAAGAAGCTCTTTCTGGTAGCAAGTACTAAATTTCTCTGAAGCAACCAGAAAAGGCACTGTTAGGTGGCTGGGAACAGTTTCCTGAGACTGCCAATTAACACTGGTTGTGTATGTGAGCAGTGAAAAGCAGCAGTGTTCAGCTGTTTGCAGAGCAGCCACATCTGCTCAGGAGAGTGTGCAATTAAAACCCCAAATGCTGGGGCTGTGAGTCACCCCACCTGTGGCCCTCTCTTGTAGCAGGGAAATCAGCATCAGCAGAGGGACAACCTGATACATTCTCCTAGTGCAAAATAACCTGATTTTTTCTTTCTAGTCTCATGCCCGTTGCTGGGGCCTCTGGCCTCTCTCCTGAGACCAGTGCTTGGCTGCTCTGGCCTCCTCCCTCCTCCTTCCCTCCCACATTGCTGGTGCTGTAACTCGTTTCCTGGCTGTAAAAGCAGCAATGATGAGAGATGCTCATTTGGTTGGTTTAGATTTTTCCTAAATCACCTGGTGCTGAGGAGTAATGAAATATTTATTACATGTTACAAAACCAAACCCAGAGCAACAGCACAGTGAGCAGTTAAATATTCCTCCTTCCTTCCCTGCAGTGGTCCCTGAGCAGCAGGTGCCCTAAGAAGGAAGAGCTCAGTGCTGCTCATGGCTGTCTGCTGCTGGGCTTTCTGGGCAAAAGGCAGAGGTGCTTGCCCTGGGAATTACCTGCAGACTGTGCCCTGGGAGTTACCTGCAGTCCTCAGCTGAAATGATTCCTCTGGGACAGGGATGACACTGATGGGCTGAGCCATTAGGGATGTGTTGCAGTGCTGTGATGCACCCTCGTGTCCTGCCTGCAGGAAAGAGCCCTCAGCGGGATGTGCAGTGTGCAAGGGCTCTGGGAGGCATCAGTGCACTGAAGCATTCAGTCCTTGATCAGAGGTGTTCACGTGTGGCAGTGAAGGAGGTCACTTGTCAACCATAGGGTGTCTTTCACTGGGGAACATCCTTCCACAAAGCCCTAATCTGATTGATTTCAGCAGCCTCACATTGATGGACAGGGCTTTATAAGCAGGTTTGAGTATCTGTACAGGTGTGAATGTGCTATGCTGCAGCTTGCTACTTACTGACAGATTCAGGAATCTGCAATCTAGGATGGCCCTTCCTTCCAAATCATCTGTTGGTTATGGTAGCTGTAGCATAATGAAGGTTGCAGGAGAGTTCTAGAAGTCCCTGGCCCAATTTCCCTGTTCAAAGCAGGGCTCCCTCCCAAACCAGATAATTTTCATGCAGTCAGGCTGTGGAAATTTGCAAGGCTGGAGATGCTACAGTCTCCCTGGGCCCATTTTGGTGTTGTACTTACTCCTGCATGCTGAGACTCAGCAAAGCATTCTGGAGAGAGGATGGCTCAGTGAGGCACATTGCTGTGTATAACTTTGTTCAGGGAAGTTTTCTGTGGCAAACAGCTCCTCTTTGCAGTGCTTGTGCTTCCCTGGTGTAGGTGAAGGAGGCTGGAGATGATGTGCAGAGATGGTGCCAGCTGTTCACTGGCTGGAACACTTTGGAGAAGGTGCCTTGGCTCCCTGCATTCACGTTTGCACTTGGCTCTGAGTCAGACTGAGTAGGTGCAAAAATAACACAGAGCAAGAAAGCTGCTGGTGAGTGTTTGTCCCAAAGATGCTGATGTGCTGTTTGCTGGGATCTGCATCAAGTAAATTCATTTGGTTGCCTCTGTGATTTGCTTGTGGCAGGTGGGTCTTTGGACAGGTCTCTAAATTGTGCTGGGCGTGTGGTTTTTCTTAACAAATTAGACCAAGAAGGTAGCAATCATGTGGGTCCCATGTCTGGTCACTGGTGAGCTCTTCCCATAATGTAATCTGTTATGGGAAAGACGTCTGCCAAGCTTCTTATCAAAAACCATGCAATCCACAAGGGATGCCAGGCCAAAAGCTCCATGGGTGCTGTGCTTGGTCCCTGTGCCAGGAGTTCACTCCTCAGTTGATTAAAAACTCCTCAGTTTTTAATATGCCTGCAACTTAATATATCTGGCAACTTAAATTCTCCCAGACAGGTAAAGGTCTAGAAAACACTCTGCTGCATAAGCACATCACAGTATTAACTTGGGAGAGTTCTCTTGGGTCCAGAGTGCTGCTGTGTTCTGTGATCCCTCTGAAATGACTATTTGTTTTTTAATGGCTCACATGTGGGAAGCAGTTGTAAGGGGACATCAGAGAGGTTTGGAAAAGTGAGGGAAGGTAAACAGAATTAACCTCTTGAATCCACCAGTTCTCCTGTTTACCCCCAGCTCTCCTGTGTGATGGCGCTTGGATTTGCTTGCATGGGAGGCAGTGAGGCTATGCCCCCAACATCCACACCCCTGCTGGGCTTGCAGCCTAACAGGGTTTCACCTCCTGCCACAGCTGGTGTGAAGGCTGTGGTGTTGTACTGATGTCCTTCCAAGTGGACGTAATTCTGCCGTTCTCTGCTATTTGTGAGCACCCTATGGAAGGTAACTGAGTGGCCTTACTGGATCTGCAGAAGCTGTTGGCTTGCTTTATGTGGATTTCTAGCTTATCACTGGTGCCCCTAATTACAGGAGATAAAATAACACCCCTGCCTTTAAAGTACTTAAGCTTCCAGCTGAGTGTTCAGGGCACGTGCTCTTTTAAGCCTGTGGCTGAGTTAGTGGCATCACTTGGCACTGCCAAGGCTCTGGAGAGTGATTCTGGTGCTGAGACTGCCCCCCCTGCCTTGCTCCAGCCTGTGCTGGGAGGTGCAGCCTCCCAGCTGCCCCAGAAGTGCTTCTGGGATTTGGCAGCAATGCCTGTGGGGCCTCATGGGGAAGGAAAGAGGCATAAAATAGGAGGTGAAGTGTGTTGGGCACGTTTGGTTGACCTGCAGGTCTGGTTTCCTCTGCTCCCTTGTGGTGCTGGCTTTCTGCACCAGGTGTTTGCTGCTGTGCTGCAGAAGCTGAGTTTAATATGACAACACTTCAGTTGTGTCTCAGATGAGCTGCCTCCTTGATACCGTCCCTCACAGTGGCACTGCCATGGATCAATGCCCAGTGCTGTCTCCTGGTCTGGTGGGGGTGGCAGACTGAGGGTCCTGTGAGCTGAGGAGTGGACTGTGCTGCAGCCAGGTGTGATCAGACAGGATCTCCTTTTCCCTGGATAGGGAACAAGCTGGCATACAACTTGGCAGAGGAGGAGGCAGCTGACACTCTCATAGAGACAAATCTGATGATTCATTTCCACAACCCCCAGGAGCTTGCGTGTCAGCTGCGTATTGGGAATTTCTAGGAATTTCAAGGAGCATCATTCCTTCTGAAGGTAGCCCATTCAGTAGTGAGGAAGGAGGATAGAATACTGCTGCTAGATGGCATTATAGGAATTGAACAAGCAAGGACTTTTGGAGGTTGTCCTAAGAAATAACCTGAACACAAAAATGTAATAAATATGCCACGCCTGTTGTTAAAATCCCAAATGAAAAGCCTCTTGGCTGAGAGTAGCTGTGCTCTTGGTATGTCTTTCTGTGTGCCTCAGCAGCAGATTTCAAGATTACCTGTAGTTTTTCCTGTTTCTTTTCTTGTTTTTTTAAAGCATCTGTTGCCCTGTAATTTCTTCCTGACATTCACAATGCTTGCTAATACAAAACTGTCAATACATTTAATTAACATCTTGCCTTTTGCTTCTTCGAGATAATTAAATGATTAATAAAAACAGACCTAGCACATTCCCACAGGTGTCCTTGTTCACTGCATTGTCTCTGGTTCCTCTTATCATTGACCCAGTTTTCAATTCCATCAGCTCAGATGGGTTTGGAGCCTGTTGTGCGTGTCTAGGGTGCTGTTGGCAAACACCCCAAAGGGGTTTAGGTGCCTGACATGGCAGATAGGATCTAATTTTTGATCCTAAGAATCTGCCATCCTATAAGTTTTTGGCAGTGCTTTTCCTCTGGGCTCATGGCTCGAGGCTGAGGTGGGTCAGGCTAAGGGATGGTCCTTACTGCAGCCCTGTGGTGCTGAGCTTTGTTGCACATGTCAGACCCTGTGAAGTCTGGGCTGATGTTTTGGGGGTGGGTTTGACCCACCTTTGCAGCACCCACAAGGTGGTGAAGGCTGTTCCATGTTTTCTAAAGCAGAGCATAGCAAGTCTCACTTTGTCACTTGGATGAACACTTCTCCATTAGCAGGTGGATAATCCCAGATTATCACATCAAATTGCTATTGCTCACTAACCCCCCTCAGCGTGGTGCTGAGGCATTAATTACCAGTGTTCATGATGTTCACTACTGCAGTCCCCAAACACCCCACACAGCACATCATGATTGTAGCTGCAGTGATATTTATCCCTGCATTTTCCAAGTGGTCCCTCTCCTGCTTTTTATCACTAGTGGTGTTTACCAGGTGTCATTATGCTCTAGTTGTTAGAATCCATGCAGTTTTTTTATACTTTATTCAAAGCCATTTCGACACTTAGAACCATTAATTTTATCATTCTCTTCCATTCTAATGGGATAGTTTCTTCCACTGGCATACAAATGAGGAAAAAAGACACTTCTCTAGACTATTTGGTCACCAATAAATACCTATCCTAATTCTTACTGCTCTCCTTTCCCTTTAAGTTTGAAGTTGCAATATACACTTATTGTTTGCTTCCTTCTGTCAAAATTAAATTTTATCTTTGAATGTGAGGTAACCCCATGGTAAACCAGCCCCAGCTACATTTCAGTCCCTGCAGTTTTTCAGCATGAGTGTTGTCTACATCTTAAGATGTTAGGCTGGCATTGCTGATACATTACTTAAGTGGCTGCTGTGACTTTGTCTGCATTGTAAGCTGAAGAGGTGGGGTTTTAGCTATGTCTGGTTTTAAACTGACAGATAAATTGGAAAAATAATGGCATGTTATCTTACAGGGCTGGAATAAACCTTGTAAACTTTCTATAGATGTCACTGTGACAGAATTAGAATTGTCTTGTAAGTTATACCTGCTGTGTGCTGGACAGGAAGTTTTGAGCAGCAAAGAGACAGCAGAGAAAGTCCTTGCTTTGAAAAAGAGAATAGGTTTGCTCTCATAGGATTTCAACATTAAATTCTTTCACCACTGTTTTTGACTGATGTTTTGTATGTGAAAAGCCAAAAGAAATTAACAAAATGAGCAGGAGAAAAACAAAAACCAAACAAAACCCAACAGCTAGCTTGCAAAGCTTTCCATTTGGTTTGAAATCTCAACTTCTAAAGGGGAGGAAAGGCTGACTGGGAAGGGGTTGCACCAAAACAGATTCTTGCAAGCACTCACACAGCAGCTTGCTTTTGAATTGAGTATACCTGAAGTAGTAAAAGTCTTGTGGGCATTTTGTGGCAGCAGAGTTGTTTAGAAATGATGCTTAGGGTGAATTCAGGTGCTTGTGATGACTAAATGCATTTTATAAATACCCCAATAAGGTACTGCAGATCAATTACTGAGTTTTTCCCTTGTACATAAACCTTTTTGACAAATTTTCTTCTTTTGGCATGTTTTACAGATAAGTAAGCAGCAGCTCCAGACAATCAAAGATCGTTTCCAGGCCTTTCTCAATGGAGAAACCCAGATTGTGGCAGATGAAGCATTTATAAATGCTGTCCAGAGCTACTATGAGGTAAGGGGAGACAATGCAATGCTCTTATGAATCCCTGTCCTTGTCCCTATTCACAGATGGGGTTGAATTCTGAATTAATGGTTTTTCCATTGTCACAGAATATGAAGCAAAGGCAAATGCAAAGTGGCTTCTGTCTGATGTCTGGTACATCACAATGTTTGGGAGGTTCAGGGTTTGAATGTAAACCATGGAACAACCATAGCAACCCCCAGCCATGGTGTTTTGTTATAGGGGAAGACTGCTTTCCTTTGAGCTGAAAAATAATTTCCTGATACTTTTGAACTGTGTATTTTAAAACAGGGAAGATGGCAAAGCAGTAAAATCAATGTCATGTGCTCCATGTGAAAAATACCAAGAGAAATCTGGGCAGCACATTCAGTTCTTGCAGAAGCTTTTGCATTGTGTCCAACTGACTTTGGGATTTTCAGCATGAGTCTTGTCTTTTCTCTTTGGCCTGACAAGTGCTGCAAAGCAAAGGGGGAGTGAGGAGGATGTGCATCTACAAAACTAGATGATACCAGAGAATGTGAAACATTGTTCATAATTGTGCAAAAGAATAATTATGCATATCTGCCTTTGTATGCAGCCCATAATGCTGCTTTTTCTATCTCTGCTTAGAAGGAAAAAGTTTTTGGTTTAGAAGGAAATCAGTGCTTGTCATTTCTATGAGTGTTGTTTATTTTTTTTGCTAGCCTTTCTGCAAACCACTTCTCTTTCTCCCTAGAGCTATTCTGTCATTGAAGGTGAAGATTTTGAATTGCCTACATAAAATATTTCTCTAGAAGTGCAATCTAAGAGGGGACCAAAATCAGATACTAAAACTGAAGAGAATTGTAACTCTATAGGATATGACAGCAGCTGCTTCTGTGTAAGGAAAGCACAAATTATCTCTGGATTGACTCTGTTGAACCAGTCTAGTAGTTCCTGCTACATCATTCTCTGTACAGGAAGGAAGCCAAGAGTCATTTACATCTTTTATCAGAAAAGAAATTGCCAAGGGATCATCACATCTTCACTGAACATGTGCTCTCAAAGAAAGTTTTCAGGATGGAGTGAGCTGTGTTTTAGGATGCAAGAGCAGCATAATCTGTTCAGATAACACCCCTGTTTCACTGCTGGTCTGGCTGAGTGTTGTCAGCTCCAGAAGTCCTGTTCTGTATAAATGCCCCAAGTTACCAAACTGAATCACAGAATCACAGAAATTCAAGGCTGGAAGAGACCTATAAGATCATCAAGTCCAACCCGTGTTCTAACTATTCAACTAGATCATGGCAGCAAGTGCCACATCCAGTCTTTTTTTGAACTCCTCGAGGGATGGTGACTCCACCAAAAGAGCAGTAGATTAGCACTAGATGTACACAAGCCCGTGTTCTCAAGTGGACCCTCCACTGGCTCTGTCCTGCTTAAAACAGGCCACATGAAGTGTAATGCATTACTCTGTGTCCTTTAGCACAACTTTCTTTTTCTTCTTTTTATCTGTTGGTCTTCTTTAATTGATGGCTGTGTGCTGTCAGCTTCTGTGCACCTGAACCTTGCCTCTGTGGCTCTTCCTGGGCAGCAGCTGCAGAGGCACAAGGCAAAACCTTTCCACAGAAACCCTCTGTCCCTCAGAGCCTGAGCAGTGTTCCCTGCTGAGAGTGATGTCCCTTCTTCTCTGATGTGCCCCCTTGGTTGATCCATTGTGCAAATCACTCTGCTTATCTCAGCTCCTGCAAATCTCAGTTTTATTCAATTAACTGTCCTTCTGCTAGGTGCTATCTAGAAATCAGCACTGACTGATTTATAAATCTGCAAGATGGCTTGGAAAACACACAGCTGAAACTGGTAATCTCTGTGCAGGACATGGCTGATGTTTCTAAAAGGTCCACGTATTAATGGTGCAGGATAAGTTCATTACTTGGGAATGATTAGTTTTCTGCAGAGAAAAAAAGATAAGGGTGACATTGTAGGTCAGAAATGCGTTTGCTGTTGCCCTGAATGTGTTTGCATGGCCACATTTTGCTGTTAATTCTGGCTGTCAGGGTAAGCATGTGGTTGTCAGTCTCAGGCTAGTTCACAGGCTGCTATCAAATTGAAGAATTGAGTGATCTGCTGCTGCTCTGCAAAGCAGCGCTGTGCCTGCAGGAATGCTGCAGACCCGTGTGCACAGACAGGCCCAGCATACTCCAACACACTGCAGGGGAGCTTTTCTCAGCTCCTTTGACTTCTAATGAGTAAAGCTTTGTCTGTCACCAGCACATTTTGCAGCAGTCACTTCAGTGCATGTGATAGAAGTGCTTCATTAGCCCCATTTCCACTCTGCTGTGGGCAGACAGAGGCACAGTGGCATGGTGGGCTCATCTGTGGGTGTGGCAGGAGGTGCCTGACCCAGCTCCTGGAGGTCAGTTCCCTTCTGCAAGATTTGCAGTGTGCACCCATGCTAGGATTTTCTTCTAGGCAATACTTGGCTCCTGGCAACCCTACTAAGCTGTACTACTGCCAGGCAATTCACCTGGTGTTTTCTACAGAAAACAGGACAGAACACATTTTTTTTTTTCCTTTTTTTAAATCTTCCTATTTCATGATTTCTGCTGCTTTGTGTCTGGCTGGTGCTCCCTGTGCCTGCCAATGCAGCCTTCCTTTCCTCTGCTGGCTGCTGCTCCACACCCAGGGAGGAAGAATCAGGGCTGAGGGAATATGGGGAGCCAGATCCCACTGCTCAGGATGCTGGAGGTGAGGACCATGGATAACAACAGCCCTGGTAGGTATGGGAAGTCATTAGCACTGTCACACAGGTTCAGGCCTGGGCACCTGGCATGGATGAGGGGACATGGGAGCCCAGGAGGGGCAGGTCACTGTGACCTCCCATCATTTCCTGCAGTCTGTGTGCTAATAATTGCCTTGGTTGCATCAGGAGCTTGGCTCTGGATAGCTCTCACATTACTTGAAAGCACCTGCACACACCTGGGGCATTATCACTCATATTTAATGTCCACAAGGAAATGAAGCACATGCTGCTGTTGTTTGAGCATGGACTGAAGAGGTTGCTGGTGGCATTCTGCCTGTCTTGTCTGCAGGGAGTGAGAGCTCCCATGGTGATATTGGAAGGAAATGGCTCAGCTCTTCCTCAGCATCATTTTTGGTCTGGTCCTTGGGCAAAACCCACTGCTACTGCCAAGAGATGCCTGTGCCATCAAGCATCTGGGAACGTGGAGTACAATATTGCTGAATGGTATATAAAAGATAAATCTATCACGTCCTTAGGTCATCCTCAAGCTCTTTAATTATTGAGAGCTGACAGATACCCCCCTGTGAGGGCACAGCTTCTTCCCAAGCTGCTGTATTCATCAGTTCTCAGCATTATTAATAAAACAGCAGTTTTCTTACTGGTTATTGTTTGCTCTTTTGTGTTCAGGGCTTGGGAGAGGAGAGCCAACCCAAAATCCCTCTGACTCTCTAACCCTTCAGCTCTGTGTTGCTCTCAGGACATCTGTGGTCTGTGGCACTCTGTCATGTTTTGACCCTTTTGCTGCTCTTGCAGTGGGAAGAACATCTTTATGAAATGTCTTCTCCCTCCCTTTCTCCTTCTGTCTGTGCCCTGCATCTCTGCAAAGGTTCAAGCCATGCTGAACCATCTTGCACTTCCCATTCCTGTGTCAGCAGGGCAGACAGCAAGGATCTTCTCTGGTGTAGTAGAGTTAGGGTGCAAACCTGGTCCTTGAAGAGGTTTTTCAGGGGCCTGGCTACCAGAATAAATTCAGTGCAGTAATGTTGGCTTCAGTAAGATGACTGCTCCCTCTAAGAGGGCAGAACTTGGTTAGGTGAATATTGTGCAAAAACTTCCTTATTAAAACATCAGATGGAACAAAATAAAATCCTGCTTTCCCAAAGTGGACTTATGTATCTGGTGAGGTGTGACCATAACATCACATCAAGTCCTAATTGCACCAAAATATTTAATAGTAGTGAAGGCAAAGCAAAAACTTCACTTGATTTCATTACACTTCCCAAAGTTCAGCTGAAACCTCTGGCAACACGTGGCAGTAGAATGAAGAGTTGGAGAATGTCCTGGCAGTCAGTAAGCAGCTCCCCAGCAGCAAAACCACCTTTGGTGGTACTTAAGGGCGATTTTTTCCAACTGCAACCATTTGAAACCCCCCTTTTCTTTGCAGGTGTTCCTGAAGAGCGACCGCGTTGCCAGGATGGTGCAGAGCGGGGGCTGCTCGGCGAACGACTCCCGGGAGGTCTTCAAGAAGCACATCGAGAAGAGAGTGCGCAGCCTGCCCGAGATCGATGGCCTCAGCAAGGAGACAGTGCTGAGCTCCTGGATGGCAAAGTTTGATGCCATTTACCGTGGGGAGGAGGATCCCCGCAAGCAGCAGGCCAGGATGACAGCGAGCGCTGCCTCGGAGCTCATCCTCAGCAAGGAGCAGCTCTATGAGATGTTCCAGAACATTTTGGGGATCAAGAAGTTTGAGCATCAGCTTCTGTACAATGCGTGTCAGGTAAGGTGGGAACGGAAGAGGGTTTTTTGGGGAAGGCTTGCCATGTTGTTATGAACTGGAAACTGTCTGACCAGACTCTTTTGGAGAGAACTTCTACCAGGAAAGTGGGGGTTGGCTTATGGTGGGACTTCTGCACTGCCAGTGTTGTTCTGGCTATCCAAGTGGGCCTCCTTCTCTTGCTCAGTTCCATAGGATTGCTGAGATGGGAAAATTTTATTCCTCAGCTCTTTATCTGGGTGAGCAAGTCTCTGGGGTGGTTAAGTGGGCTGTTTGCCTGTGGCTTGTTTGCCCATCCTGTGTCACATCACCAGTCTGAATGGCAGAGGTTCTTACAGCCTGAGATATCAGTTTCAGAGTCCCTGGGGTGGTGGCTTATGCAGACTTGCCCAGTGAGGTTATACAGGTTCTCCCTAAGTAGAGGGAGCTCTGTGATCCCTGCATGCCTGTGGTGGAAGGAAAGAGCATCCCAAAGCCCCATGGCCTCAGGGTAGCTCTGCTTGCACTTGGAAACCTTTCCCATTCCTCTCTCTCTACCCCAGAAGGGCCAGCTCTCCAGAGTTGCATAGCCAGGACTCTGCAGTGCTGCTTGTGTTTCCAGAGCTCTTGCTGAGGGCTGTCCGTGGCTATCCAGACTGCTGGTGACCCAGATTACAGTCCCCTGCTATTGGATATAAATATCACAGTGGGATAAAGGATGCCAGAGTCACGGAGAGCAAGGTTTGGAAAGTTTTTGGAGGAGGAACAGACCACAGTCTTTTCCCTGTAATACAAGGCTTCAGCTTCTTATTGAAATTAATACATTTGAGACCAATTCTGTCTGTCTTCTGTCTAGACATTTCCAATTTTTTTTAAGACACAGAGAATTATGTTTGATCTGTTTTTACTCCTGTAAAGAGCCTTAGTTATCTTGCATTTGTTGTTCTTCATCTCAAACCTTAATGACAGAGTGGGGAGAGGATAATAAATGTCCCTGAGTAATATATCTTCATAGCAAAAACTGCAGTGGCCCTCATGAATTTTGTTTACACAGATTTCGTGCCTCCATCCTCTATTGGAAGGCTTCTTTAAAATCAAACCCATAATGTTTTCAGTGATGTGTCAAGAACTGAGTCCGTTCTGCTGTGTTTTGGTTTATTTTTTGACTTAAACCAACTCCAGCCCTGTGTCTGTCTGACCTGTGCTTTGCTAAGGACCAGGGTGAGCGTGTGTGTGATCCTTCCCTCCTGGTTTGTGCTTCCCACTGAGGCAGAAAACAGTGTTTGATCACAGCTGCCCTGCTCTGTGGTCTCTGCTCGTTAGAATCTTTCTGGCTGACACTGTGAACCCAGAGGCTGCTCCCTGCAAATTGCCCTGTTGCATCAATCAGTCTTTTTCCTGCATGAGTTCCTGGTTTTAGTCCTGGAGGATTTAATTCTGGGTCTTTTCTAATACTAGAAGGGAGTAAACCTGTAATTTAAGCTTTTACAGGAAGACATAATTCCTGGTGACAGCTAGAATTAGCATGGAAGTTACTCTGTTTTTAATACCTGGATAGTGAGGATTAGCTATGCAGAAGGGAAAGCCCTTTGTGCAATGCATGCCTCAGAAAGCTGCAGGGTCAGCAGTCATTGAGCAGCTGGGTGTTTTCCTGGGAGGCAGTGGCAGTGTTTAAAGTGCTGTGGGGGGGACCCTGCCCCTTGGGGAACAGGTCACTGCTGCTCCCTCTCCCTCTGCAGAGCAGCCAGGGAAACCACAGGGTTTGCTCTGGGAACTCTTTTTGGATGTTACCTGTGGTCATGTCATCCAGGCTGTACCAGCAGGGTCTTTGGAGCTCTCTGACCAGCAGCAGATGCTTTGTATTCTCTCTGGCCATGAAGCACAGAAATTGCTGTTCACCATTACTCTTTCTGCAGGGACTCATCCATTGCTTGCAGCCAGTCTGTTGGGGGTAGTTATGAGCTTCTCACTGGTTATTTGATATGGTATAAGCTACACTTTTTTTGACCTGTGCTTGTCTGACATGCTTGGGAGGAATTGGGAAAAGCAGCCTCTTCCCTGGCAGGCTGTGTGAATGCCATCACTCTCTCCAGAGTGGCAGCACTGTGCTGTTCATCGAGTTTATCAGACACCTGTGATTAGAAAAGCAAAGCCCATTGTCTTCTGTGGAGGGGCTGGCTGGTCTGTGCTCTCCCTTGCCTTGGTGTGCAGGCTGAAATTGCCCAGAGGCTGTGCAAGGAGACAAGGGGTGGCAAGGCTTTGCCTAGTTGTCCTCCTAGTTGTCTTCTGTTTGGTACTGAGAGCCCCAAACACTGCTGGTACTTCTGTGGTCTGAAAGTAGATGATTTTCTCTATGTAGCCTCCTGTTACATCACACTAATTGCATAATGATTGCATCACTGGGACTGCATTTCCATTCACTTCTGAGATAATATTTTGTTTGTGCAGAAGGAGGATGATTTTTAAAGAGATTTTTTAATACAGTAGCCCCAGGGAGCATGAGATAAGTGTATTCTTAATGTGATAGCAGTGATTTAGCAGGATCTGAGATAGCAGTTATTGATAGCAAGGTATTAATGCAGTTGGAAAGGCTTTTAGGAAACAAAGATGTGAAGTGGTGTTGTAGCAGCATAGTTGTGAAGATTCCAGTGTTGTTAAACACAAACTCTGACTAGAACATTTTAAATAATACACGAGTCTTGCACTCTTTGCATAACACATGCCACGTGGCTTGGTGTTTCTGCTCCACTGGAGTCAGCATGGGAATTGAGCATCTCAGGCTCCAGCAGCGAGCTCCTCTGCTCTGTGAGAGGTGGTGGAGGGAGAAATGTGTTTCAGTGTGGTCTTTCTGGTCCAGAACCTGTTGGCAAGACTTAAATTTAGCTCTTCTGCTTTGTGATTAACCTGTGGCTGTGGAAGAGTACAAGAGGAGCTGTTTTCTGTATGTGTTGGGCAATTCCAAACTTGGGTTCTTGCTGCAGTTGGCATTTCCTAGGGTACTCTGTTTCCTGCTGACCTTCATGAGCATCTCTGAAATCAGGCTGTGGTGTTCTCCCTGTCTTGTTCTTTCCCAGCCGTAGGGCAGTGATTTACTTTTCTGTCTCAAGCTGTGTTTGGAAGTCATTTTTAGCTACAGTGAGAAGAGCCAGAGCTGGTACAGTGCTGTTCAGTTAATCCTGCAGCAGGAGCAGATGTTCAGATCTGTCTGTGATGAGCTGTGCAAGTCCATCCTCCTGCTTCAGAGGAAGAGTGGTCTCTCCCTGCAGAACTGCCTGAACTCTCAGGATTCCCAGTCAGACTTTCTCTGCATTCCCAGGCCTGAAGTGTCCCATATACTGTGACAGAATAACCTGTCCTAAGCATAATTCCCTTAGATGTAAGGTTTGAAATCAAATAACTAAATATAGGCATATCTGACCTGCTGAGTGATGCTAATACATGGTCGTGGTTTTTCAGCATCTATTTCTGTCCATCCATGTAGAAGGCAAAACATCAGAGAAGTGTGCATGTGTGGGTGGGCTGCAGCACACACCAGGTGTCATTGCTGTCTGGCTATTTCATGTAAAGGCATAAAGACATCTCACCAGTGCAATTGGAGTTGTTTCATAAGTTTTGGGGCCCTGTGATTTTAACTAGGAAACATTTCAACCCAAATTTTCTCAAATGGAGCTGGCTTAAAACTAGAATTCACTGTTTTGACATTTATTTTCGCAGCTGAATTAGGACACTATGTCCAAAGGCTGACATTTCTCACATAGCAGAAAGTTCCCCTGCCAAAATAAACTAACTCAAGTGTTTGATTTTAGCTCAAGTCAGTATTAGAAATGATTTGCTGAGGTGGTGTCCTGCCTTCTGCCCCTCTCTCATCTCTGCAGTTCGTGTGGTTCTACCCAGCTTGGTTTCTTCACTTGCTCTGATGTGTTGAGCCCCTCACGTGCCCATCCCATGCCCAGCACGTGTCAATCATGTGCCTGGCACACAGTCACAGGGCCATCCTGTACCCAGTGTGTGCCAAACACGTGGCATGAGCTGACTTTGCTGACTTAGCTCAAAGTTGGAGACATCTCCTGAAAAATACTTCCTAAATCCGTTCTGTTTGCAGAGAAGCTGCAGTGGTCCTTGGAAACTGCAGCCCAAATAGGGCCAGAAACTCATGCGAGGCACTGTGACAGCTCAGACAGTGAGATGAAGGCTAAGGTCACCTCAGAATAAATGGTTGATTTGTGTGTATCCTCCCCAGACTAGGTATTTCATTTGGTTTGTTGTGATGAGGAATTCCCAGCCGTGCCTTGCAATGAGGAGTGAGTCCAGGTTTGTTGTGCACAGTGTGGAGTTACCTGTCTGTGCACATCCCTGTCCCTTCAGTTCAGGGCCTCAGGTTAGGATCAGATCCCTCCCTTCTGCTCCCTGTTGAAGGAACACAAAGTAATTCCTTTTTATTCTAGCATCATCTTGAAGCTCAATGTCTGTTAAATATGTATCTGCAGTTCTGAGCATGTAAGCACTAACTCTGGCTGTAATGACCCCTTTGAAAGGGTGGGAGGTTTGCTTGGACCCCAGAGCCCCCTACAAACAGCCTGTCCTGGGGATGGTGAGAACCAATGAGCCTCCATGGGCTCCTCTCTCCAAGGCTGGATGCATGTGCCATGGACAACCTGCAGCTTTGGCCAGCACTGCTCTCCCCCTTGAAAATCCTCAGGGCATCTGCCTTACACTGTGAATTTTCCCCCTCTTTCACTATTTAATACTCCTTTTGATAGCTCCACCTATTTTCACTCTGTAAGCATCATCCCCACCTTGCCTTCTCCCCACCACTTAAAACAAAACCACGACTAATAAAAATGGGTTAAAGTGGTTTAGAGATGATAAAAAGCCTCAAACCCCATAAAGCATCATGGTCTGTTTTCAGTAATTCTGTATTTATTTCCATGGAAACAGAAATGGCAGCCTGGAGCCTTCTGCAGGGTTGTAATTACTGCTGCAGCAGCTGCAGCTTCCTGTCAGGGCCGGGCAGCTCCCAGAGCCTGCCGTGGTTTAGTGCCCAGTGGGAAATTGGAAAAGGAAAAGCTCTGGGAAGTGAATGAAATCTTCCCTGTCCTAACAGCACAACGTAGATACTCACGTGGTCCTCTGGGGAGGAGGAGCAGCTGCCCTTCTCCATCAGCTCAGCCTGCAATGTGTTGAAGAATGATTTTTTGGCATGTGGAGGGACAGTGCAGTGTCAGGGGTGAGGGTGGTGCCTGGCTCTGCTGGGCCCTCAGTTGCCAGGTGCATCCTTTGGGAGGGGTTTGCTGATGGAGGTCACCCAGGAGCCACAGAGAGGTGCCATGATTGTCCCTGTTGGTGCAGGAACAGTGACCTTATGTGTGATACATCACTTGGTATCTGTAATTTGGAGCAAGAGGGGTGGTTGAGATGGGACATCTGCCAGCTCCAGCATCCAGTGAGACCTCAGCCCGTTGGAGGGACATTTCAGGGCAGTGAGCAGGGTGGCCCTGCCAGCCCAGCAGTGTGCCACAGTGCTGCTGCCTTTTGGGGAGGACAATGCAGAGACCACTCTCTGCCAGGGTGGGACCCCAGCTGTCATCATGCAGTGCCTGATTTGCACAGACATGTGGGGACCTACGTGTGCACCCATTAGCTGTAGGATCAGCTTATGTTATGTGCTGTTATGGACTTAGAGAGCAATCTTGGCCCCTGTAATTAAATTTAAAGCAAATTAGCTCTTCTATTAAACAAAATAAATCTGATGTAGCCTAATGCTGTATTCTCCAGCTATGGCTGATCAATCGCTCCTGCAAAGAGCAGGCAAATGCTGCTGAGCAGATGGTCTTGGCTGAGGCATGGTCAATTAAACTAATTAAAGATGCTTTCATTTAATCAGAGGGTGTTTTAACCCTGTTAGCTGCCAGTTGGGGATGTGTTTTCGTGTACTAGGAACTTCCAGTTCTGGGCCTTCTATGGATTTCTGGTTTTCACTCCCTTTACAGAAACCAGGCCAAAGTGTACATCCAAAGAGCATATATCTAGCAGAGAGATTATAATGTCATGCAACAATAGTGAAGACTTGCAGAGAATTCAGTTGTTTCCTTCTAACACTAACCAGAGATGTTTATTAGCCTGAAGAACTCTTCTGATGTGAATCCTTCCCACCCTACTTCCTGCCTTCCCTCTGGGTTTAGGGGTGAGGCTGCCTCTCCACAGCCTAGACAAGTGTCACTTGTTCCACCAAAACCAGCAGTGGCTTGTCATGGTGTATTATTTAGGGGACAGAAAATGGTTTCAGCATCCAGACAGGTTCTGGAGTGGAGAAGCAGCCTCTTATTTCAGCTCTCTGCTTCCATGCAAAACATCTTGGCTGCTGGGAGCCCCTTTTCCTAGGGGTTCTGGAGATAGGTTTAATTCATTGTGTGCTGCAGGAGTCCATGAGGACTCCTCTGAGCTGAAGCCTTCTTTTCAGATTCTGTGATTTGTCACAATTGGGCACCCTCACCATTTCCTGTCCCCCTGCCTCACTGTAAGGGGTGGCACCACCTGCCAGCAAGGTGGGAGCCACCAAGAGAACTCATTAGTCTCATGGAAGATCATGCCAAACATTCTGGAGAAGCAGCAGTGGAGCAGAATCATGGATGCAGCCCAGGAGTGACCCCTCCCTGGCTGCACAAAGGGCTGCAGCATGCCAGGACCCCCTTCCTCTGCCTTTCCACCTGCTTGTACACATTAAATTACAAACAGTTGGACTTTATCCAGAGGCCATGTGGACAACTCCTACTTCAGCACCATGGATCCCTGCAGGTACATTAGGGCTAAAAGCAGGGTGATTTTCAAGATGTTCATTCTTTTTGAAATTATAAAAACCCTTTTTACCCTCATCTAATTAACAAGGTGTTTTTGTGGTGCAGCATCAGCTGAACGCTCTCTGTTGTCTGTGTGGACTGATTAATTTTTGCAGTTTAAGGCTTAAATTACCATCAAGATATCTCTTTCATTTATTTTTGTTTCAGTTGGCCCATGAGTACTTTTCATCATCTGCATTCATGCTGCAAAGGAATGCATAAAAAATAACCATGGTTACCTTATAAAACATCATATTGATGACTTGAATTTTCCAGCTTACCTTAGCCCTTTTATATAAGGGCTGCTGTTTCTTTTCTTTCATTGAAAATATAGTTGTTGGCATGACTTTTCTGCTGCTTAGCCAGATGTTTGGGTTTTTTCCCCCAGATCAGGAGCATCATTTCAAATCAATATTTATTAATACATTTTTGTTTCCCTACCATAACCTTGCATTCTGAAAAGAGGAAGTTGAGTTGTGAACTCCTGGCTCTAGGTAGGAGAGACTGGTGAAAGTATGAAGGATTGAACTTGCTGATGTGTTGATCTGCTGCCGCTTGCAGCAGAGGTCTCTGGGAAGGGAAACACTTGGATCCTGAGATACCAACTGGACAGAGAGCTGTTCTGGTGTCTGCTGCCCCTGCAAGTGCCTGCCTGCTTCCACCTCTGAGCAAAGAGAGGGCTGGGAAGATGAACCTTCCTGGCACAGCTGTGCAGGGAGATGCTGAAGTGGTGGGGAAGATTTTGCAAAAGCTTGAGAAATAGGAGAGTCCTTGAGCATCACCAAGTGTGACAATATTGGGGAATTACAGCTTGAAACCATTTCAATGGAGAGGAGATTTGGGGTGGCACAAAGTACAGACTCCAGAGGTGTTACCTGTATTGGCTTTGGGAGAGGGGAGACTAAAAAACAGGGGAGAAAAAAAAAGTGGACAAGAAGTTGCTGATTTAGAAAAATACACTTTGCACTGAAAAACCCAATGATCCCATGGAGTATGTTGCCACTGTGCAGGGTATCCAGCCTCAGAACACCTGGTGGGTCTGCCTGAGGAGAAGCCAAGCCAAATGGTGTCCATTACAGGAGGGAGAGAGTGATAGCTAAATGTGCTGCATAAAAATAAAATGTTTATTGCTAATCTCTCCTCAAAAAACCAAAAAAAAAACCAAACCAACAAAAAATGAACCTGATGGGACAGAGTTCAGTTTCTGAGTTGGCTTCCATGGGATCTGGTTCCAAGGTTTCCAGAGGCGAGACTTGGCTCTCAAAATGCTCTCTTTATTTTGAGCAATCTCTCTTGCTTCCCTAACTTTGAATTCAGTGCAAGACACTGTACATAAAAACCAGTTTCTCAACGTGGAGAAACATTGTGGACTGTGTCTTGTTAGGGAAGGAAAATGCCACTCCTGTTTGTCTTTCCCTCAACCAGAGATGATGAGCAGAAGACACGACAAAGAAATGCCCCCACTGGCCCCTTTTGGAGAACGTAATCTTCTTTTTTCTCTGAGCAGCATTTGTTCCCTGCAGTACATGTTCCTGTCAATCAGCCCAGGAGGCCTTGGGAGACAGAAGGGATGTTATCCAGACCTCTCTCCCTTTAAGCAAGGAACTACTAGCTGCAAAAGAACCCATATGTGATGCTTATCTTAAGGAAGGCTGGAATACTTAATAAGACATAACTGGTGCATGACCCTGCTCTATGTTAATGCCTCTCTTTCTCTTCCTCTTCCTTTTAACTGGAAATACAATGGAGCCGCTAGAATTTAATTCTGCACGTAGATCTTTAAATCTAATTTGAATTCCACATGAAAATCTCAATGCTTTGCAGCACTTCAATCCTTGCTCATGTATTTTATCAGTGATTACCTTCCTGGGGAACTCTTAATGCCTATCTCAGGAGCAAAATGGAAAGATATAGTCATGGTGGCGTTATACATGGTCATGCTGGCTTGTGCCAGAGCTCCAGGGGCTTCATTTCAGCAATGTCTTGTCAGAGAGCCTGGGCTGGTTCCCACTGAGCTGTGCTAGCCTAAGGTTACACACTATTCTTTTGGTTTTCTTTTTATCATGTTATATAGAGAGATCATTCTTCTGACATACATCACTCACTAAGGGAATATTTTGAAAGTTCTACATTAATATTTTACTAGGTTTTCTCTAATCTTATTTCTGTAAGATGTGGTTTCCTCAAGGCTGCTTCTTTGCAGTCCATATTGTATTCAGATTTCAAGAAAAAGGAGTTATTTTAAAAAAAAGAAAAAAATATTATTCACCAGTCCTTTCCTTCACTCCTTACATTTCATTGTTCAGGTCACCAGTGTTCCATGCAACTGAAAAAATGCTTCATGTCACAGCTTAGGATGTGATAGTGTAATTTTAATTCAGAAGAAACTTTGGGAGTCAAATGGATCAGGCCATAGAAAGTACTTCATGAATATAAAATACAGCTGGGTTAATCTTCCAGTTTTCATCTAAAAAGTACCAAATTAAAAAGAGAATAGGTATATTTCTTAGCAGAAATGAGATGCCAAGAATTTTCTTCAAAAGGATATCAAAGTAGGCACATATTTGTTCCCACTGAGCTGACTATAAGTTGGGAAATGATCAACAAAGTAGATTTCATGCATTTCAAAGGCTCAGCCTCAATATTCCTAACTTACATAACCTCCTTACCTCAATTTCAGTGCTGAGTTTTCATATTCAATACACTACATTTTTTCTGGAACATCTGATTCTACTCATGTTTGCGAGAAATTAGAGTGCAAGTTCAATAGGGAATTGGATGCAGCACAAATTCAAATACAATTTCTCATGTATTTAAAAGGCCTATAGTAGCCTTTATCATGTAAAAACTGTGTTGGCCTCCATAGCACAGATTTTGTTGTATAATGCAGGCAAGCAGTGATGTTTCCTAACAGCAGTGATCTGTGCATGTGCTTTTCAAGTGTTGTAGCCAGCCTTTGATCCAGTTTTTTTGTCTCTGACAGAGACCAGTAAGAACATGGGGAGGTGATAGCACAATATTATTTGTTGTGAAGTCTTTGTAGAAGCACTGATAGCTGTAACAGGGAAGTGAGTGGAGTTTGCATGAGCTCTGAGTGCTGGTGGCCCAGAAGAGCACAGCATGGGGTGGAGGTTGGAGTCTGAACCCTCTTTGCCCCAGCCACAGCCAGGTTCCAGCACCTTGTGGGCTTTGTTGGAACAAGGCTTGCCTGCTTGTGTGCTCAGGCTTGAGCCTTAAGCATTCCTCAGATGTGCATAGACAGCTAAAAATTACAGGCATTTCCCACAATAAATGAGAACAAAGAACAAATGCATAATTTTGCTGTCCTCTTCTGAACGTGCTGCATGAGGAATGATGTTTGCAGTCAAAAGGTGCTGGGGAGGAAGCAGGCACACTGACAGACAGTGGCTGCAGGTCAGGCACCCTGACTTTGCTCAAGTTTAGTTTTGTTTAAGTTCCTGCTCATTCCCATGGGTGCAGCTCATTTCTGCATCTTGCCTGACTGCTGCCTGTGTGTGCAGCTGGACTGGCTGCAGCACCAAAACTGCACAGCTCCAGTCATCATTAGTCCACAGGAAGGGAAACTGCGCAAGGTCTACATTGATGGTATTTTTCTTCAGGTATCAGAAATCAGAATCAAAATATTAAGTCGCCAACAAAGGTGGGAAACCTTGGAAGATAGCACAGATTGCAGTGGGATGCTGGAGGGAGTGTAAGGCTTTAATCCTTAGCAGAAGGAACATCAGTGATGAGTTCTCTTTTTTCCAGGCTGAGGACCACGAGTTGTTGTCTTCTGTGGAGAGTTTGGCTAAATATAACTATCTTATTTCGTGACCTAGTTAAGTCCAAACCTGACAGGGAGAGAGCCTTTTGGGTGTTTTAAATTATAAAATTCTAATAGCGGAGTAATTAAATGGTCTCGTATTTCTTCTCAACACCATTTATCATGCTGATATTTCTGCCAGTTTTTTGGAGAGCTGATGTTGTGCAACATTGGTGGGATGAGCTGCAGGCGTGTGTTGGGCTGCCAGTGCCAGGAGTCTCGTGCACCAGGACTGACAAAATAGCTGCAAAACAGAGATGTTGTCCATGGAGAAATTATTGACACAATAATTTTATTAAGTCCCATGATGCCTGTTAGGTCTGATGAGAATGCCATTTGCCAAGTGTAGCATTTTATTTTGTATTTTAAAATCACATTAAAACCCAATGCTCTTTATTTCTTATGCAGGGTGTAATGTCAGCAACAGTTCCTCATCATGGTACTCACCATCCCATCATAGCTTGAATCTTATTCCCTTCCCATGCATATCCAAATTCTTACTGTCAACACAGGTAGATAGTGATAAGACTAGGGGGGACAATTTTAAAGTAAAAGAGAAGAGCATTAGATTAGGTATTAGGAAGAAATTTTTCAGTGTGAGGGTGGTGACACACTGGCACAAGTTGCCCAGAGTTTTTCTCAGGGTAAAACTTCTGATTACTAAAGTTTTCAAGGCCAGGTTGAATGGGGCTTAGGGCAATCTGGTCTAGTGGAAGGTGTCCCTACCCATGGCAGAAAGGTTTAGAAAAAGATGGTCTGCATGTTCCCTTTCAAACCAAACCATTCTATTATTCTGTATTTCTACAAAAAATTTAAAATATCAAGTAGTCATTTTCATTGACCTTCTAACTCTGCTCTCCATTGACCTTTCTACTTATAGATTTTCTCTTCATTTGCCTTTTTTTCTTTGTAACAGTGGATTTTGGCTGGGAACAGTTGTGCTCAGATGGTTAGGTATCATTTGAGTGTAAATTAGCTGAAGGAGCTGTGGCTGCCACTGTCAAAATGATTCCAAAATAACTTTGTGTGGGAGAGTGATGGTCAGACAAGAGAAGCGTGCTTTGGTCTGCTTGAGGGGAATGGAGTTAGAGCGGATGATGCCAGTTAGATTAATAGAAGAGAAATTCACTCTTAAGTACTGGCTTATATCAGGGGTCCTTCATGTTACAGTGGCCCCTTATGGGTGTGCAGCAGCAGCAGTATTTGGAAAAGGGTCTGTTCCCATGAACATCTGCAGCATTTGAGATGAGGAACAGGAGTTTCTTTGGGGCTGGTACCACAGCTTTCCTCTGGAAAGTCCCTGCTGACAGCGTGGTCCTGGCAAAGCAGGAGGAGAAAACTGGACATGGGTTTTGCTACTGGTTTGGCTCATTGACGAGCTGCTGTTCTCCCCAGGGGTACCAGCACAGTTTTGGTACTGGTTTGGCTCAGTGATGAGCTGCTGTTCTCCCCAGGGGTACCAGCACAGTTTTGGTACTGGTTTGGCACAGTGATGATCTGCTGTTCTCCCCAGGGCTACCAGCAGAGTTTTGGTACTGGTTTGGCTCCCTGATGAGCTGCTGTTCTCCCCAGGGTACCAGCTGCAGCCCTGCTGCTCCCCCAGCCCTGCCTGCTCAGTGCTGGGAGGTGACTCTGCTCCTTTCTCGTGCAGCCCTTTGCCCAGCTGTGTAACTCCTGATCCCTTTATTAACAGTCAACAAAGGCAATTATTCAGGGTCATTGATTGGCCATTTTGTTCTGGCTTTATGTATGGCAACTGCAGAGCAGCTGAGGATGTCTGGCAGGCAGTAGAAGTTTTATTTCTGTCAATTAAAATAGCCAAATATATGTTCAGTGAGATCATTTGGATCATTACACTTGCCTATCATAATGCCAGTTGCAGTTTCATCCATTGTATGGATTTAAAAATAAAAAAAGCATCATCAATGGAAAAAATAATATCTCTTTCTATCCTAAATATAGGAGTAGAAATGCTGTCATTGTAACATCAGAGTATGAGCCTGATCTGAGCTTTGTCATTAGTGATCTTGGAAAAACCTGATGTGTTTCAAAATAAGAGTGGTTTTCTGGAGAATGACAATCAAAATACATTTTGTTTCACCAGATCAGTGGTTATCACTACCATGTGAAGCACCATGTGAACCACTGCCAGTCAGGAGCTCCCCCTGGTATCTCTACATTATATTTGATCTCATTTGCAGTCGGGGTAGCAGTAGAGCAGGGGATGATGGAGGGAAGGCAGTGCAGTGTGCAAGGGCAGGACAGGAGGCACATCTGTGTCCCTGAGGCATCCTGCCATACCAGCATTCCATAGGAGAAGAGAATCTCTCTCCACTGCTGCCTGAATTTGCTCAATGCAAGTTATCAGCCAAAAGTAAATGTCTCCTGTTCAAAGACAAAGAGTTCATAAGAATCTTTAATAACAAAACTCTCCCTGTGCAGAGGCTGCTGGGAAGGGGTTCAGGGGAGCAGAGGAAAAGAAAAATGGGTCAAATAAAATTCTGCTGAAAAAGGAGTAAATGCTCATTGATAGCATGAAATTGGATGTAACTCTAAACTCTGCTGGACATGAATTGGTTCCTGCCAGTGGGAGCCCTGGAGAAGGGAAGGGCCACTGACAGCAAGTAACAGCAAGGGATGGTCTCAGAAAAATTCACCAAGCAAGCCAGAGTTCAGCTTGGAGCAGGAGCATTTCCTTTTGACAGTGCCATTGGCTGTCTGCTGCAGGCTGCACTGATTCCTGCCTTAAGATGAAGCAAAACTCCTCACTCTGGTCTGGTGGCAGTGACCTGTGTGGAGAGCTGTTCCAGCTGCTCTGGGATGCTCTGAAAAACCCTGGGGAGGGTGTGTGGACACAGCTGAACTGCATATGGGGCCAGCCCCACCTTCCTAGCAGTTTGAAAATACTGTGATGCCCTTGCTTTTCTCAGGATGCAAACCTGTAACCTTCAAGAGAACCTCTACCAAAATTTAGAGGAAAATCAGCTCCTTTTTTCATCCATACTACCCCTTTTTTCTGTCTTTTTTTTTTTTCCTGCTTCAAAAGAGGCCCTGGAGAGGACTTAAAGGTAAAACAAGCAATGAGGAAGTACAAGCTGTCATAAATAGTGTTAAAACAAGAGTCAGACTTTGCAGGAAGGTAACAAGGTACCTGAGAAAGTGGTGACAGAGTTGTGAAAGGTTTTCAAAGCTTGTGTCTGATTGATGCCTTGTGGGCATCAGCTAAGGATTCTCAGGACATTGGTGGGCAAGGAAAACAGGATGCAACCACAGCCTCAGTGGGTGTGCTGAGGTGTCCAGCCATGGTGCCAAGCCTTTGGCATGTGTGAAGGTACCCCAGGAAACATTCTGAGAAACCCTTGTCTTCCTACAGGGCAGAAAAAAAAGCTCTCCTGTATCCCAATCTGGAATCTGTACTATAAAAATGTGTTGGAAAGATCTTGAGAGTTACGTGAAGAGATAAGGAAGAACTAAAAGTTTGACTCACCTGGGGAAATGATCCAAGTAATTTGTTTGCAGATGTATTGCCGCAATGTTTAACTGTCCGTGTACAGGAGCAGTAAAACTGGGATCAAAGCAGTCACTCTTGGCTGCCACTGATAGTCAGGGTTGAGAGAGCTGGGCAAAGGTTGTGACAGTCTTTCTCTCACCTGAAGGATACCCTGGATCCTTTTCTATCAGATATGCATGCATTTAAATGGAAGCTCAGGCCTTACCATAGCAATTGTATGCTCAATTTTTACTAGAGATTGCACAAGAAGGGGCAAGTGGTTAATTTTAGGCTGGGAATCCATCCCATGACTGGGCAGGTTTTGGACACCGTGAGTGTCATTGCTGAATATAGAATCAGTTATTTAACTGAACTTTGTCTGGGCTGGTTATTTCCTTTTAGTCTGCAATGGAAGTTGTGGTGGGCTCTGAAAAAGTCTTGCAGCCAGGCAGGTTGGAGCTGTTCCCTGGGCACCTGCAGCCAAAAGCCTTTGCTGTGGAGCTGCCCGTGTTGGGAGGCAGGGCTGGCATGCAAGGAGCACTTGGTGCTGCATGGCAGTGAGGATGAGGTGATGGCAGATGAGGGGACACTGCTTTGCCAGATGAAGTTTGTTACAAATTCCCATCTGCTCAGAAGCAGAAGCTATAAGGTTTGTGCTTGTACAAGTAATTATTTGTTATACATTTTTAAACATGAAATCTAGTCCAAACGGCAAATATTTTTAGCGTGTGTCATTGTGCAGTTAAGAAGGCTGCCAGCAGCATAAACCAGAATAACTCTGCGTGGTGCTGGGGCTGGGATGGGATTTTCTGCTTTGCCCATTTTCTCCTCCCCACTCTTGGGGACTCGTTCTCTCAGCTGGGCTCCTGCTCACATGAGCCAGCATCTTGCAGAGCCAGCTGCTTTGTCACCCCCTCCATTCATTTTACCTGTGATGGAAAGCACATCTGGCACAGCTGGGAGGTGTTTTGCTGGGTGTGAAAATGCTCTGGAAGAAATGGGACAGGATTGCTGCTTTTTCTCCCAGTGGAATATGAAGAGGCAGTCTTACATCTCTTAATTTCCAGCAAACGCACTCTGTGCAGTGAGCCTGCACATGGTTCATAATGTAGGCACATTTGGGCTGAAGGAAGCATTTTTTAAAGGTTTTTAAGGAACTGCTTGAATTGTTTCAGCAGTGTTTTACCCTCCACTCTAAATTCCACTAAAAATGAGTGGGAGATGGGATTTAAGATGGATCTGAGCATTTTAGAAACAGGACAGCTTAGGTTTTTAAGGTTGCATAAAAATTCAGGGAGGAAACCTGTCTGAAGATGAATGCTTTTTGACAGGGTGGAATCTGTTGTGGATTTTGCTCAGCCTGTGAGCCAAGTGATTTTGTTATTCCCTCAGCTCTCATGCAAGGTCACAGCATAAACCTCAGTTGATTCCTTTGCCCCTGCAAAGCAGCACAGGCAGGTACCAGAGCATTTCCCAGCTTTGCTGGTTCCCAGCAAGAGCTCCCTTGTTTTCTTCCACCTGTTTTAACAGTTTTCTCAGTGTTTGGGCCATCAGTCCTGTCAGAGCTGCTTTTCCCTGTTGTTTTTCCCTATAATTTCTCTGGAAAAAGAGGGGGATGCAAAGGGTGTGCAGCAGGGACAGCAGTCTGACCCCATGGGTTGCACACATGCATCATTTTTTTTCCTAGTGCCCTGAGCACTGCTCTGCTGCCCTTGATTTCCATAGATCCTTGATTAATTATAAGAAAGAGAGGGGAAGGGATTCAGCTGTAGGTTCCATATGTGTCTATTCCCATGGGTTTATTGCTGGTAACATCTGGTGGTACCTTCATTTGAAGTGTGAGTGCAATTTTTACCAGGTTACAGAGCAGAATGCAAAAAAAAAAAAAGCAGAATTCCATGAGAATGCTTAAAGAGTGGCTTTTCTCTTTAATCTCTTCATTGATGTTTTTCATAATTTCTAAAAAGAACTGCAGCATCTGGCTGACATGAGCAGGTACTGGTGCTGCAGACCTGCAGTCATGGTTGTGCTCTGTGTCACATATGGATTCCAGCTGTATATTTTGCACTTAAGTCTTTTCTGCATATAAAGGGCATTGTCCTTGGTGAAAGCTTAAAGGGAAGATTGAGGGTAGGCTCAGATGAAATGGGATCAGAGAGCAGGCTATCACCTTATTTTCTCAGAATGCTGGCACACAGAAAGCACCGAGGGACTTCAACAATAGCAGAGACTGTAATGCCATCCTCTGAGTGTCCAGTGTATTTTCTCTAACTCTCTAAGCAAAAGCCTCATGCCCTGTTAGCAATTTCAAAGGAAAGAGGTCATGCCTTGCTGAATGTAGTTTGAAATAAGCCACATTTCCTCAGAAAGCAGGAGATGACAGTGTTTCTGGCAGAGGAGCTGTCTGGTGGAGTCACTGTGCAGCTACAGTGGGGCCTGACCCAGCACCCAGCACATGTGTCTCATCCTTAAATCCATGATCATGAGAGTCTGCTGCAGAGGACTGTGCCATCCTTGCTGGCATCCCAGCCCTCTCCTTCAGGCTGCCCAAGGGGTTCAAGGGTGGTGGGTGCTGCTCCCTCTTCTCCAGCTGTGTTGTGTCCTGGCATCTGCTGAGGGCTGAGGTAGTCCAGCCTGGGCTGGGATGGATGTATTGGGCAATCAGTGTTTTACTTGGCTTTAAATACAAAGAATAATTAGTGAAGCAGTGTGAAAAAGAGCTCTCCACCCACTGGGGATGGAAAAGCTCTGTCTGGAGGCTCTATCCCTACTGAGCTCTAGGGAAAGATAATTGAGAGGCAGTGGGTGAAGCCCAGGGTGGGACTGGGGGAAAGCTGGTGCTGGTGCTGTCATGAGCACAGTGCACAACCATCAGGACAGCACTGCTCTGTTTCCCCAGGTCCAGGTCCCCCCATGCCCAGGGTGCTGGGATCCTCGTCACACACAGCCCCTGTGAACCCCTGGGAGCCCAGGGATGCAGGCACTGCTCCAAAATGCTCCCCAGCAGCCTGGCTGCTGCATTCTCCTGGGGCTCAGGTGTGGAAGGGGCTGCGACAGCCTTGGCTGGGGGACTAGGGCAGACAGACACCTGGGGGTGGTGGACAGATGGACACCTCATCCCTCTGCTCCAGCTGGAGCGGTTGTAGGCAAACAACTCTCCTGCACACACTGGGACAGCAGAGCAGCTTGAAAGCTTCAGGTAATAATATTTCACATGGAGAAGGCTATTAATGACAGGGGATGTGATTGACTGCCTTTTTCTGCTGCTGCTGTATTAGCTGTACTTAAATCAGCTCACATTAACTGCAGTTATATTTAATGCTCTCTGTCTACACAGCTGAATTTTTAGATTGTTAATTTTCAATTGCAAATTGTTTAATTATGTCTGAACTTTTCATAAATATTTGGAATGTGAGTTAATATTTTCTATTACATGCAATACATGGTCTGGAAAAAACTGAATGTTCTTTGTGCTGTGCACTGGGTCTGGCAGTGTCCTCAAAGCCTCAGTGCTCTCTTATCTGCAGTTTCTTGCCTTCACAGCTGATGTGTCAGAAATTGAGGTCTGTAGCTGGTGCTGTGTGTGTGTTATGGTCAGGAAAGCCATTTAGGATTCATTTGGCTCTGTGACAAGAAGAAAAGGAAATGTTTGTTGTCTGCAGTGTGGTAACATGGTGAAGACTGGAGGCTCATGACACTACATGTGTGAATTATTGCTGTGGTCTCAGAGCCTGCTCTGAACACCAATATGAGATCTGGAATGTCCCGTTCCTCGGCTGTTCTAATGGCCTGGAAAGGCTCGGGATGGCCTTGGGGCAGCCCACGCTCCAAAGGACGAAAAGAGTCTTCAGGTTTTTCGGTCTTCAGTGTTGTTTATTAATTCTTATCTACAATATTTTCTCCCAGCCCGACAGAGGTCCGCACAGCAAGTCAGCCATGAGCACCCTGACTGCCCTCGGGGAGGTCACTTATCTTTATACCAAAAACTACGTGTAAGATATTTACCTTTTCTCCCCAATACCTTTCACCCTTATTGTCAAGTGCACATTCAGTAAGAACCAATCTCAAAGTGCCACCATCACCACCGAAGATGGATGACAAGAAGAAGAAGAAGAAGGACAGGACACGCCCTAATTCCTCCATCTTGTCCCCTTAGAACCCCCCTGTACCGAGATTCTAAAACCTGTGTTTCACTCTATAACTAATCTATCCCTTCACCATTTATCCCCATGTGATCCTCCCATCCTCATACAGGTGTTGTCTCCCGTGTAGGATCAAAGTCCAACCACCAAACACTTCTGGCAACGTTCCAGGACCTCTGAGCCCCCCAGGAGTGGTCTCGGTGACTCTACACATCAGGAATGCTGTGCTGAGTTCCCACACTGGAAGGCAGTGGTTCTAAGACTAGGAGGAATTTCTAGGCTATACAAACCCCAGGGCCCAAAAGCTCGTCCCTGTTTGCCCATCCTCCTCTGCCCAGGCAGGGCTGCATGCAGGGCCATGGTTTGAGCTGATCAGAGCAAAGCCAGTGCAGGCCTGGGAGCAGCAGTGCCATGCTCTGTGCAGAGGGAGCTGTGGCAGGAGCTGCTGCTGCCCGGCTTAAACATCTTATTCTCTAATTGTTGTAGTGTCTGTACACAGAAATGATTTATCCTACATTTAATATGGACAAATAACAGCATTTTCTCTGTTGTGTAGATGGCTTGCTGGGCTGACTGTCCCTGCCAGTAAGTGGACAAGGGTGGTGCACCCCATGGAAGGACTTGCCCCACCTGCTGAGCTCTCCCCACACCTGGTGCCTTGTGCTGCATTCCTCCTCCTCTCAACTTACAGAAGCACTGCTCTTAAAAGCATCACATTTTTGCTCCCTCTGTTTGTTTCTTCATAGTTATGCCTCTTGCTGCTTTTCTGTGTCTCCCTCAATTCTTCTCACATCCTTGATCCTTAATGCAGGTGCCAGAGCACCTCATAAGGGTATTATGTGAGGTTAGATCCCACATGACAGCTCTCAGCTCCACATGGCCCTTCTCAGAGATGAGGGGACACTGCTTTGCCAGATGAAGCAGTGTCTTCTGGCTCTTCAGGGGCAGAATAGGTCCTGTTGGAGGGGATCAGGCAGTATGAGTGGATGTTCCCAATTAGTGAAGCTAGGATTCCAATCCATATTTCTTTTTTCAGATTTTTTTTTCATGTTGTTGAATGCTATGATTTAAAAAAGAGGTGGCTTTTCTGAAATGCTGTGATAGATTAGATAGGATTGATATGGCTAAGGATTTATGCTGCTTCTGTTCAAAACCAGGAGATTTCTCTGAGGTACACTTCTCTGAAACCTTTGAATGATTCAGAGCACAGATGTTTGGGCACTGGTCTAAGAAAAGTGAGGAATTGACCTTTTAATTAACACAATATGGTAATTTAGCATAGCAATACTGATTGCTTATTAATCATTTATAATTGTTGTTGTTATGTATTGATCAAAGGGACTTGGAGATGTGATGTTTCTGCTCTGGATTTTGATAAGCTGATACCAATTAGTGAGCAGCATATTAGGTGCCTGTCAGAGGGACTAAAATAGCTGCATCTGCAGTGGAAGGCAGTTTGCTTGCTTGCTGTAGGAAGGGGTCTGATGGTGACCTATACAGAGATTTCTGGAGAAGTGTGATCCGACTCACAGGTGGGACCAGCAGCTTCAGCTCCCACTTCCACCACAGGATGCCATCCACTGAGAACATGTAGAACCTCTTTATGTGCTGGAAATTTGCTGCCTAGAGGTTTAATTCTCCTGGCTGCTTTCTCCCTGACCTCATGGGAAAGTTTGCTGCATCAAAGCAGTGTGAAAGATATCAGCCTGTTCAGGAGGTTGGTCTCTTTAGATCTCTGGCTGTGATAAATCTAAGCTTCACAAATACAAAAATGAACTGTAATGAGCAGGACTGCAACCTTTGCTGTCCTGGTCCTTGAAAAGTGGGAGTCATAAACTTCTCTTTACATTCCCTCTCCCTTTTTTCCTGCTGATTTAGCATATAATAGAACCTAAACGTTGCTGTTTCATGGCCAGTTTCTGCTTTGCCAGTGTTTTGTTCAGGGCTTTCTGCAGAAAAACAATTATTGCATAGGCACCATTGGAGACGTTCCCACATCTTATTCTGTCACATTTAATCCTGCTGAGTGTCAGGGTACTGCAGCTTTGCTGGACTAGGTCCTCATGCAAGTTGCTTTAGCTCCAAAAGCCAAAGCCTGTTTTGAATTAAGTGATGAATGTGTCTACCATTAAGCTTTTAATCAAAGATGAGGATTTGAGGATATGTAGATCCTTCTTCCATCATGGATTGGGATGAATTAATTACAGCTGATTCTAGCTTTAAAAGTTACTTGGAACTCAATAGTAGTTTATTGCCATATCTAGGAAATTCAGGTGATTATCTTTGCATTAACTGATGGGAAATTCAGCCTATGATAAGGAAACACACACAAGTTAAATGTACCTCAGGCAGCATTGGCCAGCCAGTGCTCCAGTTTCTGTGATGGTGCCATAGCTCAGTGTATCTGCCCACACGCCCCCAAGCATCCTTATGCAATGCCATAAGAAGATGGCATTAAGGCATGCTCAGAGGTCAGAGCCTTGGACAGCTTTAGTTTTCAATCCCTTTCAGTGGCGTACACCTTGCACAGATGATCTTGCAGAGGGATTTGCAGGGTTCAAAAGTTCCCTGGCCACAGATGGAAAGGGCGTGCCTTCCCAGTGGATGTGCTCTGCCATCCCTTTTCTAATCAGCTTGCAAAACATTTGCAGAGGCAGGCAGCACTTTTTTCTTCCCCTTCCTGTTTTGCTGAATCTGTTTTCTCATTTACCTTGATTCATCATTGCACATAAATCTGGAGGTATCTTTGCTCAATCTGCTGGAAAGAAGCATGCTGGCTTTGCTTGTCTCAGCTTTCCTCAGCCCCACGGAGCAGCTTTGCAAAGCTGTGCAGAGCTGTGGTGGTAGGCGGGCTGGGAACTGAGAGGGCATGGAGAGATACCATCTTTTCCTGCTCTGGATCCAGGCCTGGCACCTGCCTGCCCTTGCCATGGCACCAGCTCGTGCTGGGTGATCCATCAGCACTCTCAGATGAGCAGTGAGTACCACGCTCTGGTGGAAAATCATCTCAGTTCATGGCATAAACAGCTGTCTAAGACAGCACTCAGGCCATGGTGAATCCAAGGGTGAAGCTCTTGACCTCTCCTGGTGGAGCAGGGTTGGTCCCAGCATCCACAGGCAGATGCAATGGGTGAGAGCCTGCACAGCCCTGGTGTTTGCTGAGGCACAGAGATGTGTTGCAGCACTCTGAGACTCACACTGAGGCAGGGAGAGGCTGCTCTACATCCCAGGGAATGCTTTCACCAAAGAATCTAGTGCAGCCCTAAAGTTTGTGAAGCATGAAATAAGATTTCTCTTTAAGAGAGAACCATCAGCCCTTACTGAATTATCCAAGTCCTTTCTATTGTTTTAAATCACCCTCCCAGGACCCCCTGAGTGCTCTCATGCAGAAGGCATTCATTAGATAACCTTGGAGTTTGCTGGGATGGCAGGAGCCAGCACCTCTCCACAGCAAACAGCAACTGTGCAGCTCTTACTGAATTATGGAAATGACTGAATCCCTGCAGTGTAGCCTGTTTTACCTACACATAAGCAACATAAGGTAATCTCCTCCCCAGGGGAGGGGCTTTGTCACATTTTGGGGTGCTGCAGAGCAGTCTGTGACATTGACATGGACCATATGTGTGCACATGGTGCCACTATGTCCTGCCTCATTGCACTTAATCTCCTAAAACAGCAGCTTTATGGTAAGAAACCACGGGCATCCCTGCCATGAGTCACTTTGGAGGCCATGTTTCTTTCAGTTGGAGCACTCCATGATGCTGTTGCCACATGTTGTGAGTACTCCTGGACTGACAGATTCATTATTAATTGATGTGGCTTATGAATTTTTCAGTGTTTTCTCACACTGTGCATCACAAAATGAAACCACCTTTTATGAGACAAAGATCTCTCCTAAAGCCCTATATCAAAGCTACAAAATTGTCACCCATATTGTGATCTTGTTCAGCCTTCACCATGAGCCTGTTTGCTTTGAAATACTTAATCAACCATTTGCTGAGCTACAGAGCTCCTGGCATGTTAAAGGATGAGTGTCCTGAAACTTTCTCTTTGAAGCATTTGGCACCTATAACCATGCACAGCATATGCATTTGGCTGCATTAATTATTTTAGGAGAAATTAAGCCAGGCTTAGAAAGGGTTTGAGTAGACACCTGCCCTGCAGTGCCTGCAGTGCTGGTCAGTTTTGGGTTCCACTTAAAACCTAATCTACACATGGTTTTTAATTTTTATTCTTTTGCTTTCGAGCTGTTACACCAATGTAGGTAATCTCTGCAGGGCAGGCAGAGAGAACTAATGTGGTTGTGGGTAGACGTATGAAAACATCTAATTTACCAGCAGGCAGTTGGGTAATGATCAGTTGAGAATTACGAATTATGTAAATCATGTATTTGTGGCATGCTGCTGAAGAAAAGCCCAGTGCATATGACAAATCATGTACATACTGAAATCTATAATACTTTTCACATTTAATTGACTGGGGCAACCTTATGATTTATATCTTTGCTTTATTTGCAGCACACACATAACACAGTCATAATGCAGAACGAAACTAATTTATTTTCTCTTTGACTTCCTAAATCATTTATGTATTTGACTGTCAAGTACTTGAATATGAAGTGGGCATGCATGTGGCAGATAATAAATAGCTGATTCTCTACTTAAGAAATTGCATTTTAATGATATTAAGGTCTGTGTTGCCTTACTTGGTCTTGCTTAGATGGTATGCCTCACATTTGCACCTTTCCTTATTTCACAAGGAAAGTATATTTTATGGGTACCAGCATTACTCTCTTAATGGCTCTATATAGTGTTATGGCTGTGTAAAACATACTCTGCTTGCTCTGATGGCAGCAGGAGCCTTTCCCAGGCACAGGAGTCCTTCCCAGGCACAGCAGGAGACAGTGGCTGAGCTGTTAGGATGCTGCTCTTAGTCACAAGAGATCTGCTGGAAGGTGCCAGGAGGACAGGCAGGAGCTGTCTCATTAATGCCATTCTGTAACCAACAAGAAGAAAATGTTATTTTGGCTACTATAAACTAGGATTGCTTTCCCAAAGACCAGTTTTTGTCATGGAGCTATCATGCAGAATCATTGAAATTACAGCCTGGAAAGATTTTTTGTTTCTTTTAAGTACCAGGTTACTTGGCTTGGCATCGCTGCTTAGTCTTGGGAAGCACAGCTCTGGAAAGCAATACCTGACCCACTCAACCACAGCCACAGAGACTTCCTAGGCTGCTTGTTGGCTCCTAAGAAGATTCATCTTCTGCAGTCAGATCTTTCCTGGACACCTGTAGCATCACTGGAAAACATCTGCACAATCAAGATAGTGCAGAAAGCGTGAGGCACTTTGTTGGCTCATTATCATACTGCAAAATCAACCCTCCTCCCCAGCAGCACCCTCAATTTCTAAATTTAGCTCCTGAGTTATTTTGGGTAGTGTGTGATTAACCTCAATTACTTTAGCTCAGATAGAATTCAAATAATGCTCCCTCTTTCAGAATTGCTAAGAAATGGAAATCTGGGTCTGTACATTTCCTACCCTTAATGAAGCAGCTCCAAGAGGTGCTTCCAGAGGTGCAGAAAAGTTGTGTGGTACATTTGTTCATGGAGAAACTAACAGGGGCAGCTGATCCTGAAAGGTGCTGGTAATCCATGGCTCTGTGCTGGTGCTGGGATCAGGAATATAAAAATGAACCTCACCAGCAGGTTATGTTGTGCAGCTGGTGTGAATGAAGCTGTTGAAGCTTCAATGGATTTGGATCACAGTCAGGACACTTTGTGGTTTTCCTGAATTAAATCCTAAATCCATAACAAAGGCTTTCAAAAGCTAATCAAAAATATACTTTCCATCAATCTTAGCCATAGTAATTGTTGGCTCTCTGGAAAATCCGTGGTGAAGCAGCGTGTGTGACGGAGGAGGAGATACCGTGGAGAGCAATGGGTCAGAGGCAACGTGGTGTTTCATCTGATCCAGTGAGCACCAACAGAGGGCTCATCATTCATCAGGCTGAGAATCAGAACTTTGGTCATCACTGTAGCTGTAATTTTCCAGACTACACTGCACCAGACTGCCTCATGGTGAGGATGCTCAGCCCCAGGAGGCAGCAGGGCAGGCATCAGAAACTGTCTTGGGTTGGTGAACATTGTGTCTGTGCTTTGTTGGGGCTTCTGTCCCAGAATGTGGCCCCTCACCACTCACTCTGTCTATCAGCAATGTAGCACAGGCGGTCAGCCTGAAGAACTGAACTGCTCCTAAAGGTGTTGCATTGGTTAATTTTTCACCTTGATTTGCCTTTTGTTTTTCTACAGCTGGACAACCCTGATGAGCAAGCAGCACAGATCAGACGCGAGTTAGATGGACGTCTCCAAATGGCAGAACAAATTGCCAAGGTAAAAACAAAAGTCTACTGTCATTAATAACCTCTTCATTTAGGAGTATACAAGGAGTTTGATGCAGCCCCCAGATCCTGTCATTCTCTTACAAGTTTCTTCTCACAATAATTAGTGGTTAAAAGTGATGGGATTATTAGCTGCAAACAAACAAGATGAAGCTGTTTTGATGTGCATTTCTTGGAATGTCCTGATGAGCTGGGAGAGTTTAGGTTCCTGAAAAATCCCTTGTGAATCCTCAGAGGTGTCACATTTCTATGCTAGACAATAAGGTGGATAATCGTGTGTAAAAAAGGAGCCAGGAATCATCCTAATGGGATTTGTGTGTTTTGCTGGGCTGATAGGAGCCACATTTTCCTGCCTGTAGGGAAATGCTGCCTCAATAAAGGTCCTTCAGATGTATTGTCCCAAAGAAGCTCACACTGTGCATGAGAGCAGTCAGGCCATCACTGCCCCCTGCAGACATTGCTGCTGTTTGGAGACCTCCAGACAGCTTTGATAACCAAGCACTCAGCTGATCTCCCTGGAGACCCTTCTGGAAGGAGCATCTCCTAAGGAGCAAATCACACCCCCACACAGTGGCCTCCAATGGACCATAGATGATGGAGAGGATCATGTTGACATCAGCATGGCCAAGTTTTATCCTTGCCTCTAATCAGATGCTCTGAATCACTGATAAAGCCCTAATGGGGCTGAAGTCATTTGGAATGATCTATCTGGCTGTTCTTGATAATCAAGAAACCATTACTACAAGGCAAAAAAAATCTAATCACAGAGACAAGCTCAGTCTAGGGGCCTGCCTTTCAGCAGCAGTCCTCCCAGCACTGAGCTGGGCCCAAATTAGGGTTTTTTATAAGATAGGTAATATCAGAGCTGTTTGCAACCACACTGATATGCCTGGATGTGAAAAGCAGAGAATATTGATTTATAGTCAGGCGTTGACAATGGTGCTGGTGGAGCCTGCACAGCCCCTCCTCACTAACACCTCTGTTAAACATCTGCTGCTGTTTTGTCTTTGGGGACATAGGCTCTGATTTTCCCCAATTCACTGATAAAATTAGTGAGATGGCCAAGGACCACATGGCCAATCAATGGTGCAGCAAAACAGCAAACTCACTGGAGCTCTTTTGTTCAGCATTTGGCCCTTTGCCATTTCATTCTTGTCAAGAAAACCTATAGTATTTATTTGCAGTGAAATGTCAGCCTCTGCACTGAGCATGGCTGCTCTGGTTCTGAGATAGGTTGACAGGCCCTGAGAAAAAGATTGCCTGGTTTTGTTATTTCATTTTCTCTTTATGATATGTAGAACAACAATATGCATGATTCAGTAGCAGCCAGGAGAAGCTGCAGCATCATGAATTATTTTTTTGCAAATGAGAATTTTCCATTTCCATTCTTCCCCCAAGGATGCTGAAAACAAACCATGACACTGCTGGCTATCCAAGAGAGAGTCAGGGGGAAATTCTTCAACATAACCTGACATATTTCTGTGCGGAATTCAACCTTCAAAATACAGCAGTGCAGCTTGGAGGGTGGTTTAGAGTAAAAGGGGCTTACCTGGGTTTCAGTTGGCAGCCAAGGATATTTAATCTCCATCATGGTACTGCAGCAGACTTTCCTTTCAGAATGTCAGGTCCCACCAGCATCTGCCTGCAAGAAACCTTGTTCTTTCAGATCCATGAATACCATATTTTGGAGGCATCTAAATGACCTTTTGAATCTTCTTCTGTAGCCTCCTTTCTGGGCAAGGCTGCTTTCCCTGTAACAGAGGGCAGGTTCACAATTCAGCTCAGTGAAAGGATAGCATTTCCTTTTTTATCTTCAATTTGCAGCTTTTAATACAGATTTGCTGCACAGGGAGGCTTACAGTGCTTGTGAAACCAGCACTGAGGTTTCCACTGTCTTGGAGATTCCATCCTCGAGGCAAATTAATACCTTGTTGTTAAATTAAGAAATTCACACTAGGACATTTGCACTTCAGAGGCAGCAAAGGCTGTGGAGTCTTCCGGGACCAGTGGCTCTGCAAGGCTTCATCTGAGCTGTGGTGTGACCTTGAACGAGGCACTGTTGTGCCAGCTTTCCTGCCTCTGCATGCCAGGACACAGCTGTGGGTGTTTCAGCCTTCCCTTGTGCCCAGCAGAGTGCAGCTCAGCCCAGCACTAGGGCAGTGCTAGGCAGGGTCTCCCACTGAGCCCAGCTCCGTCGAAGCACATCAGCCCGGCCTTGGAGCCAGGCAGCTTGAGGATCACACTCTGTGGCAAGCAGATGTTTTAGAGCTGAATCTGGACAGGCTTTTCAGTCTGTGTGTTGTACTTTTCCAGCAGCTAAATAGAGCAGCATTACAGCTGAGAGCTTAGTGATGCCAAGGCAGATGCATATTTTTCTCTGCAGTGGCAAGTGCTCTGCTGTCCTGTGGTGCCTTTTCCCCCTCCCAGTCACCTGGCTTCAAGGACAAGGAGGAGCACGTGTAGGAGCAAGTAAATGAGACCTGGTGGTGATACTGGAGTGATGTGTCTGTCTGGGGCTGGAGCCACTCTGCTCCAGCCTGCTGGACAGGTCATTCCTCAGTGTCCTAACTCTGCCTGTCTCCATGCTTGTGCCTCTCCCTGTTCCTGATCCTCTCTCTGCTCCCAGTACATGGGGAGGTGACTGATGCCCTTTCTTGCTGTTGTCTGCATCTCTTGATAATTTCTTACTCCAGACTTCCCCCAGCTTTATCTGCAGTCTGATGGGTGACTTCAGACCACATCTGCATCTCTGCATTTCCAACATCAGTTAAACAGTCCCAGTTACACTGTTATGCATCACTTCAAACTACACTTTTAGTCCTAATACAAGTTGCTGGTGGCACACAGTGAAATGTCTCAGTCCTTACTGCACTGCTGAAGAGGTTTGTGAGGGCAGTGCCAAAATTGCAGTCCCTAGAGAGATGGATGACAGCAGGGTAAAAAAGCAATAATGTCTGAACATCATTGCTGCAGCAGTAGTTCTCAAAATCTATGAAACAGTTGTTTATTTTTTTTTCCTAGGGGTGACTTGCAACTTATATAAAGCACAGACAATACAGGAGGCTGATTAGGTAGTTTATTTTACTGTAGGTCTAATTTACATGAGGGAATTGCTTCCCAAGATTGAGGCTGGAAACAGATGGCCATACTTCAGCTGCTTGGTCTGAGTGCTGCTGTGAGCTCTGCTTGTAGTGGGTATGATCTTAAGGACTGATGCAAAAACTAGTGCAGAGGAGAACTCTTTCAGCAGCCTGGTGGCAGTCTTCTAGAAGAAACATGACCTTATTTTCCTCTCTAGCATACATTTTACAAATGGCTTTTTACAATGTTGTGAATTGCCGCCAAGACTGTTTGCACATCAGCCTTGTGTTCCCTGGCTGCAGCCGCTGCCTCTCTGTCTTACACCTTGCACAGTACTTGTAACCCACTGAGAGACATTTGAATCCTGAGCAGATTCAGGACATGGGAGGAGTTGTCAGAAGATGTAGGGCTCAGGCTGGTGATGGGCAGCAGTGCAAAGCTGAGAATATGAATTAGGGAACATCATATTTTGCTCTCACTGTCACCCTTGGTTTTGGAGTTTAAATTTCCTGTTGACAGCAAGCAGCGCTGGAAAGTCTCACAGTGAAAAGTTGTCTTTTTGGGAGGAGGCTCTGGCCTTGGCAAGTAGTGGAAAGGATGTTTTACTTCTTCTTCTAGTTAAGACCAAACATTCCTGCCCACACATGGCTGGTTTTCTCCCTTTGGGCTCCTTTCACAACTAGAAACCCAATGAAGCAACTGCTCAGAAGTGTTTTAAAAAGAGCAAGCACAACTGGGAGAGTGAAAAACACATTTGTTACTGTCAACATCCTCTGAATCCTTAGTAAGTTGCTGTTGGTCACAAAGTTCAGTTGAGATCTGGCCTGGAGTGTTTGTAATTGAGGAAAATGCCATCCATAGGAAAAAGCCTGTTTGCAGATAAAAAAGTCAGTGAAATGAAAGTGCATGCAAGATACAGGAAAGTTGGACAAGTACCAAGTAGTAATTCTGTGAGAAACTAGCAATAATGTTTCTACATTACTCAGGGGGAAGCTGTAATTTGTCATCTGGTTTGTAGGAATTCCCTGCTCACAAATCTCTGCAGATGCTCTTGGGGGATTCTCCCAGTGCAACAAGTGGCTGTTGATTGTCACAAACATTCATTCTGTTGTGTTTGTTTCCAAATCCAAGGAGCGCAAGTTTCCCAAGTTTGTGTCCAAAGAAATGGAGAACATGTACATCGAGGAGCTGAAGTCATCTGTCAATCTCCTGATGGCAAACTTGGAGAGCATGCCTGTGTCTAAAGGAGGCTCTGAGTTCAAGCTGCAGAAGCTGAAACGTAGCCACAACACCTCAATAATTGACATGGGAGAGGAAAATGAGAACCAGCTCTCCAAGTCAGACGTCGTGCTGTCGTTCTCCCTGGAGGTAAGCTACATGCACACAACAGTGTGCACAGTTCATGGGAGTGAAAAGCACAGCAGCCAACTTCTGCTCAGTTCAAATTTAGGTTAGGTGGAGAGAGGTGACTAGAAATCACTCTCTGTTTACTGGAAGCTTTGCCTATGATTAAACACTGTGTCCTTTCTGGTGTCACAGCACCTTGTTGGAGCAATCTGTGTGATGTGCACTGTCTGGCATTTTCTGATGATGTACATCAAATGGCTCAGAAATCTGCACCATTAACTGATCTCTTCGTGCAGTTTGTTACTGAGTGTAGCCCAGTAACCCTGAGGTTTTGGTATTGTCCCCAAAACCATTACAATAATGCAACACTGCAAATATCAGCGTCCTTAACTATTGCCAGCTAGAGGGCTTGCTGCATTTCCCTGCGCGAATTGCTTCCTCTGTGAAGAATTGTGAGAAATCCCTGGGGTTTGAATTCACCCAACAGATTGGTTTGCAGTTTGTGTGGATATCCTGTGCTGTGCTGGGTTGCTCTGTGCTCTCTGTTGCATGCTGCCTTTCTGCTCAGTGCTGTGTTGAGCAGTTTGTCTGTGCAACCCAGGGGAAGGCAGGGTGCTGCTGCTGCCTCAGTCCTGGAGCAGTGCTGCTCTGTAGCTGTTTTCAGCCAACTCAGTGGTTTTGTGCAAACACATTTGTGGTCTATTTGTGGGCATATTTACTTCAAGGAGTCACCAACTCACCCCTACAGAATTGTTGTTGTCTGTCAATGAGTGGGTTTATGTTACATTGTCAAAACAGCTACCAGGATGGAGTCAAAAACGTAGGATGCAGAAAAATCAGAAAATTTCGTTTTTGTGTAGTTTCCTGTTTATTTCTCTCCCTAGGGAGTCTCTTGCTATACATATCCTGCTAATGCAAAACTTAACAACCCTGGTTGTCCAGTCTCAGAATTTAACTCATTAAGTGTCTGAAGCCATCTTTATAATATTCAGTTCAGTCTTATTTAAAACTAGGGCTGTGAACCCAGAGATGGTGCCTTCAAGAGCAGCATCAAATGAGGCTGACTTCCAAGCATTCCCATGTGGAGGAGCAGGGAGCTATCACAAAGCAGCAGCCCCCCGTGTCAGAAGCTGTGCAGTGTGTGCAGCTGTGTGTGAAGGGCCACCCTTACAGCAGGGTGTCACAAATGCTCTGCTCCAGCTGAACCCCATCTGGTGGGAAGCCAAAGCCCAGTGAAGCACTGACTCAGGAGCTGGCAGGTCTGGGCACTGCTCAGTGCACAAAATTCCTGCTGCAAGAAAGCTTTTACCAAAAATGTGCACTCATTAGAGGGATTGTGCAGCTCTGTGTGCCAGGGACAGGATCCTCAGCTCCAGACAGATCAGACAACCTGAGGAGAGGAATTTTAAACCCCTGTGTATATACTACATAAATAGCTGTAATAGAGCATGAACAGAAACTCCCACAGTGATTCTTGTAGAAATGTTTAAGGTATGTGGTTAATGGGATTAATCACCTTAAAAAAAAAGGGAAAAAAATTAATTACCTGCATGAAACTCAGGTGGTGATTTCTTAATTAGGAAGATTTTCTATAAGCAAGTTTGGTTGTTGGGGTTTTTTTTGGGTTGGTTTTTTTTTTTTTGGTTTGTTTTTTTTTTTTTGGTTTGTTTTTTTTTTAAACCGGAGCTATAGAGTGGACAGGGGGCAGCAGTTTTAAACTGGAATAGGGTATATATAAATTGAGTATAAGAAAGAAAATATTTTTTATGAGGGTAGCAGGAACAGGGAACAACTGGGACATAGGTGTTTCATCCTTGGAGTTTTTGAAGATCAGGTTGGATGGTGCTCTGAGTAACCCAATCTACTGAAAGATGTCCATGCCTCAGCATGGGGATTGGACCAGATGATCTTCAAATGCCAACCCCAAACCATTTTATGTTAGTATAATGGAAATGAATATGAAAAATATGCTTTTGGCACAAGCTGAGTAGTTGTGTGCTTTTTTTCCCCCTGGATTTCACATATTAAGGCATTTCTAGATGGAGCAGGACTATATCTGTGAAGCTCATCTCCTGAAGCTTGGACACCCAAGGGTTTCAGAGAGCCCATGTGCAGCCAGAGGGAATCCTGGTCTCCATACCGACCTGGCTGGTGCCACAGTCCCCCCTCAGCCTGGGCAGTGCCACCGTCCCTGCCCGCTGCCCCTCAGAGCATCCAGCAGCACTGGGGGACCTGGCTGACCCCATGGGCTGAGCAGCCCCAGCAGGGTGTGAAGGATGAAATGAATCAATCTTTTGATTGCTGCCCCTCTAACCTTTCTCCTCCTCTTCCTGCAGGTTGTCATCATGGAGGTGCAGGGGCTGAAGTCGCTGGCCCCCAACCGCATCGTGTACTGCACCATGGAGGTGGAAGGGGGGGAGAAGCTGCAGACAGACCAGGCTGAAGCCTCAAAGCCAACGTAAGCCTTGCTTTGCTCTCCCCACCACACTGCTCTGCCCTGTCTCTGCACTGCTGAGTCACTGCACATAGCTCTGGCTCCTGCATGCTGAGGGCACTCTCAGAGGCAGAGGAGAAGCATTCCTTCCTTCCCCACATGCAGAGTGTTGTCCTGCAGCTAAAAATGGCACATAAGCCCTGACTGAGGGGAATGAAGTGTTAATGAGAGGCTTATATCTCGTGTAGCCATAGAGAGATAAATTTGTGCCTACACATAAGTGCTTTACTAAATAGGGATGGAGTTAAGCATGTGCTTAGGTAAGTACTTGCCTGAGTGTCCATCTGAACTGGTGCCATCAGGTACAGGTACATTATCCTGTCCTCACTGTCAGGGTTTTGGCAGTCCTACAAGAGAGAGAACAGCTGGCAGGGACACAGTCTGGCAGCCAGAGGTGGAAGAGAGGAGCTGGGAAAAGCTTCAAATTACTCAGTTAAAGCTTTATCTGAGACCTCTCTGGCCCAGTCCCACTCAAGGGCAGAGTCTTGTTCTGTCCTCTTTGACCTCATCCCCAAATCCTCACTTTTGGCCCCATACTTGCTTTTGTCTTACCTGGATGTTGTTAAGCACCTACCAGTAATGATTGGCCTTTGTTATTTGGAAGGAGAAAATGATGAATGGCTTATTTCCTCTCCAATTTGTGGTATTAGTGAACTTGAAACACTCTGGGTTTGAGGCAGTGTTTCTCTGGATGACTGCAGAGATTTCACACTTAAATTAAATTCTCAATGTGGTTCCTGACAGTGGAGAATTGCTGAGGTGGTGTGAAGCCTCCTCCAGGAGTGGGGAGCAGTGCTGTTGTGCTCATATCCCATTCCCAGTGGCCAGTCCTTAGACATATTTTGCCAGGAGCTTCCCAAGCTCATGGAAGGAAATCCAGAACCCCATGGCTGCAGGACTGGCAGTGCACAGGCACTGCAGCAGCTCAGGAGCAGTGGGTGCAGGCAGAGACCAGGACAGGCTGCCTTCCCTCTGTCACTGTCCTCTCACAGAGGCACAGAAACCCATGGTGCCTCATGGCCTGTGCTGCACCAGAGCAGCAGGAATCTGCAGGAAGCTGTTCAAAAACAATATTCCCAATCAGGGAAAGTGCTGCAGCCTGGCTGACTTTTCAAAATGCTTTGAAATCTGCTTTAGAGAAGGAAGGAAGAGAGCTGAGCTTAGAGCTAAATTTCCATGAGAACTTACAATTGTCACTATTTTAGGTATTCTTATTGCTTCAGTGGAGAAAGTTGGGCTCTATTTAGGGGAAATTGCTACTATTCATACTGAAAAAGCACATTTCTCCTGGGTTGCATGTACTTGTTTAGATTGGTCTGTTCATCCCACCTTTGCTCACAGGATCTGCCCTTCCATGCACAGGTCTTCTCACTGCAAGATGCAGGACTATTTCTATGAGAATTGCTTTGAAAATAAGACCTGCAGGAGTGAACTCTTTAATTGAGTGGGTCTTTTTATTATAATTAAATGTACAGTGTCTGGGCATAAAGCCATCAGCCCTCAAGAAAATGCAGCCAACACTGAGTGCTGTGATGTGATAAAAGTCATGCAAGTCCATCACACTCATCCTCTCTCTGCACTGGCTTCCTACAGAGCTGTGAGCCAGGCTTCAAGACTTCTGGATTGCTCCAGCACTTGGGCTAATACTTATGGAAGTGGTTTAGGAGGGGAGTAGGTTTGATAGTTGAATTCCAAGAGGGTCCTAAGACCTTTTCTTTCCAGAACCAAAGACCAGCCAAGCTGAGACTCTAGAATAATCTTCACAGAAAGCAGAGGCCATCACAAAAAGCTTGTCCTCCTTTCCTCTCTGCATTAGAGGTGTTTCTTCCACCTTGCCTCCCCTCCCAGGCACAGCAGCTGAGATACAGCATACCAAAGCTCTGTGAAAGCAATTTACTGCACCTAAGTTCTCTTGAGAAGGAAAGAGAGAATGAATCAGATGTGACATGTTTGTCATCTTGCTTAATACAAGACTTGAAGGCCCCCAGGTGCTCTGGTGATGAGCAGTGATAGAAACAGCTCAGAGAAGGTTTTGGTGCATTTTTGAGCAGTGCTGCCTTAGAAACAAAGGCTTTATGGCAATGCAAAACAGCCTTTGGAGGTGTTAGTTTAGATGCTGACATCAGTCTCACTGAGGTCATTCACACTGTGCTTGCTTCTGTGCTTTTTGTAATAAGCAAACCACCCCTAGAGAAAGGAAGCAGCTCAGTGCAGGCATGAGGGAGTGCTCACTGCCCAGCATCCCAGGATTTGTGTGCTTTGGCAGGGATGTGCCTGGCCTGGGGGTGAGGAACACTTGGGGATTGTGAGCCTCAGCACTATGAAACTGTGAACACCGAAGCAAGTTACCTCTGTACATCCCAGAAGTTTTATGTCTCAGAGGCTCAAAAAGTGTGGGTTAAGCACCTGTGCTCAGAATATGCAGTGAATGCAGATCTGGAATCAGGCAGCATTTTTTAACTGCCAGCCTTGAAACTGAGTGAAATTCAGCTTTGCCATTGTCTGGAGGCTCTACAGGCTACAGAAGGCTAAATTTCTCATAAGCATCAGGGGAGAAAAATTACATTTGTACAGTAAGATTCACTGGAAGACTTTACTTTTCTATGACAGTCCCATGTCCTGGGGTGGAGAGTGGTAGGGGCCCCTCAACCTTGTAGGAGATCTTTTCACCTAACTTGTGGGGTTGTTCACTTTCACCTCGTGTCCTTGAAAATGCCAGCCCTCAGCTGGAGCACCCAGTCACAGCACACTGGGGATGGTGGCTGCTCTTCAGCTCAGTGCCATGCCAGGGTTCCAGCCTAGCTTCCACATCTCTCATGATAAAAGGAGTTCACCAGCCAAGGAGGGATTTCCAAATGCACTGGTATAGGTCTGTGTGAGATTCTTCTTTCATCTTTTTGGCGCAAAACTGGCAGTTTTTGAGAAGAAATCATCTTAGTGACTTCGGAGCTTGAATCCCATTTACAGATCTGGAGAGAGGCAGGGCAGCAGCAGGGTTAGCAGCCCTAAATACCCAGTACCCATCAGATGAGTTGTGTGCAAGGAGTGTGGGTTTTGGGACAACAGTAAACACTGGCCTTCTATTTCTTCTCAGGCTTCATGTTGGATTCCTGACATTTTAAGCCCAATCCCTTCATGTGAGGATTATCTGCCTCAGCACAGATGCAGGGGATGGCACAGTTCTAGAGAAAGCCAGACCTGAAATAGAAAAGTTCATTTCAGATCAAGCTTGCAGTGTTTTATTAGTGGTGCTTTTAATAAGTTGTGTAAGAAAAAGCTTTTGTGTATTATGCCCTAACACGCAGATGCCTCTAAAAGATATCTCAAATCCCAGCGTGAGAAGGATTTTACTGCTTTTTGTGCTGGAACTGCATTCTTGCAGATGTTTTTGGGGTTTGTATCTCTCCCCCCTTCCCTGTGTGCTGGCCTGTGGTCTGTCCTCTGATGTCTCCAAAATGCCCTTCAGGAGCTGTGTCAGTGGTGCTGCTGTTTGTGCAGCCTGGGAACAGGGTTGTCAAGGGGTTTGGGAATAGCACAAAAGATCCAGCCACAACACCCCTGTCCTGAAGTCTCCAGAGAAACTGATGCATATATGTGAACAGTGACCTGTGCTTGTGGCAGTGCTCATGGTCAGCACCTCACAGCACCTTTCTCTGATGTGAGCAGAACAAAAGAAAACAGAACCAAACAACAGCAAGGACCTGTGTACCTTGTGAATAAATGCTACAGATTCTGGAGTTATTTTGGCACCCAGATAAGTCACATTCTTTCCTCTATCATAGTAGTGGAAATTGGGTGTCCCTGCATTGAACTGAGCTGAACCATTTGGGGTAAAAGCGGTAAATACTGGTGGGGGAAGAATCTGGCCAACCTGTCTGTGCATTTGGCATGCCAGGAAGGGACAGGGGTGTGGGCTGCTCCTCTGGAAGTGTTTTCATTTTGAGGTTATCTATCCCCCTTGCAGAGCAGGCTCTTCAGTCCTAGTGCAAGGGTGCAGCAGCTGAGAGAATGAGAGGTGAGGATGGAGCTTGTTGTTTTCTGAAGGAGGAAAAGCCACTTTGCATTGCTTGGGATTTTTTTTTTATGTAGTTTTCTTCTGTGTGTGCTGTAGGGCAGTGCTGGAGAAAGGACACTCAGTGGCTCTTATCTGACTGCATGCCACATCTTACATTTGTCATGACCAAGGGCTTGAGCCTTGTGCCCTTTCTCCAGAGATTCACTCTTGATAAAGGAATGTCTTTGGTAAACTTCTAAACCTCTCCCATCTCCTTTCCCTTAGCCACCTCCCTAGGAGACAGAGGTGTCTGGTTTTATCTTTGTGCTGGCTCTGATGCTGCTCCCTGATGTGTTTCAAGGTGCTCTGACAGCTCTGCTGCTTCTCTCTGTTCTGACAGGCTGCCCTTGTTCAGATCCCTGCACCAAGCTTATCACTCAGCCAGAGTTTTTGTTTCAAATTAGTGTGCCACATCCATCAGAGCCCTCTGTCTGACCATGAGGAGGGACAGGACCTGCATCCTTCTCCAGTGCTGTTTACTCACCTTCACCTTCTGGGAGCTGGGCACTGAGCAGCAAAGGGAGAAGCCCTGTGGGAAAGGAGGCTGGCAAGCAGGGATGCTTTCTCTGTCTGCAGAAGGGGAAAATCTGGTTTTTCATTCAGGAATCCCCTGCCTCAGGCCAGGGAGTTTGAAATGCTGCCCAGTGGCTTTGCACAGAGAGGGCTGTAATGGGAGGGTTCTGTTGCAGTCAGTGTTTTGCTGCTGCAGTGTCTTGGGAGGTGCTGTGAACACTCCCCTGTGGTAAAATGAGAAAACTCCTTCTGAGATGCATAAATTTCAAATATTCCATATAATTAATCTGACTCTGCTAAACCAAAGGGGTTTATGTTGATGTGAATGAGAGTAGAGTTTAATTCTTGGTGTGCATCCCTCAGTTCAGCTGTTGTTGCCAGGCCTGGTAGGTCTCCCAGACATGGCAAAGCTCAGGAACAGGTCCTGTGTGGCTACACAATTTTAAGCAGACATTCATATTTAGGTTTGCATGCTTAGCTAAGCCCTGTGTAAGCAAAATTCATGATGCTGGGTAAAAAACAAAGCAAAAGGAAATTTTAGGAAATAGCTGCTTTTTCTTGCCTTTTTTCCTCCTCCTCACTCTTCTAATTGGCTTCAGCATTAAATATAAGCTGTCTTAATTACCCACACTGATTGGATTGCTTTTCCAGTCACATTGCTTCATTTCACAGCTGTGCAGATGTTTGCAGCTCTTTCTCCTTAGGAAATCTCTGGGAGCCTTAGGAATGTGTCAAAGCAGGTGACTGGGTACAGCAAACATCAGACACCTTTGCTTGTGGGGTGCAGTCCTTGTTCCTGGGGTGAGGCTCTGAGCAGAGGGTCAGTCTGTCCCAAGGCATCTGTTGGGGAAGTGTCTTCCAGGCGAGGCTCCAGCTTTGGTCTCTGTGAGCATGGTGCAGATGCCCTGAGCCCACGATGCTGCTGGGCTAGGAGGTGAAAATGACAGGGACAGGAGCTTCAGGGTAGCTGCTCTTAGCCCCTGTGTCTAAGGCTGGAGGGTACAAAGTGGTGTCCAAACCCCTGACACAAGTTTTCTTCACTTGCAGCTACTTAGCATGCCTAGGAGAGAGTTTTCTGATGAGACTGTGCATGACTTTGCACCTGAAGGGTTCTGCTGTTAGCTTGGTTTCACCTGCTCTTCAAGTCCCCTTTTGTGTGACAATATTTCCATAATGCTCCTGAGATTTATGCTGTGATGTTCCCATTTCTGAAAGTGGAGGCTGTGGACAAGTCATTAAGCACAGCAAAAACTGCAATAAAAAGTTATTACCCAAGTGCAAGTATGTGATCTATTATGGGAGGTCTTTGTGCAAGTGATTTACTGCCCTTTTTAATTAGGAATTCAGAACCTTGCCTGATGCTCCCTCATAGCTGTTCTGCAGGATTGGTTCTTACCCAGCTCAGCCACTGTGGGACAAAAATTCTGCTTTAGATTAAACAGCTGAATTTTTCTCCAGAATAAAGGCAAGATCCTGTAGGGATTCCCGAGTGTCACCCGGACAGCCGCACTGCTGTGGAGGAACCTCCTGGGCTGCCATGGAATACTCTGCTGGGGCTCTGGATGGTGGTCCCAGGTGGGGCCTTGTTCCCAAAGGTGTCGTGTTCAGTCCCTGCTCTCCTGTGCCACACTAGAAGCTGTGTTGAAGATTAATGTTTCTTTACACTTACCCCTTGTACTTGGTTTCTTCCAGTATCAAGTAAGTGCAAGCTCTGCCTGTGTTTTCCCTGGCTTTCAGGGCACACATAGCATTGCTTTCACATGGATTCTCTGGTGTCTAGTAAGGGTTGAGCTCATGCACCTTCCCTTTCACAGATGAATGTCTTGCTTTTCTCGCCAGCTGTCTAATTTCTTGAGTGTTCCTATGCACTTGGGAATTATGTATTCCTGTGATAGCACATACATTCAAATTTAAGTATTCCAGAAGGTGTGATGCTGCCCAAGGCGATTTTCATCGACACCCGTCTGCTCCATCACTCCTGTGCCTGCAGCCTTAAATGGGGATAGGAAAAACCAAAAGGACATTGAAATGAGAGTGAGACTCCGTGATCTGAAACAGTGCTTCATTAAGGGGAGGACTGCAGAATGCAGGGTCTGAGATACATTCAGTCATGGTGTTTATTGCTCAGAGTTGGTGTTCTTAAAAAAAAAAAAAGCCATGCCTTAGTGTAAGTTCAGCACATCATTTAAAAAAAACAAATAAGCCATGCCTTAGTGTAAGTTCAGCACATCATTTGCCAGGGGAAAGGCAGGGGATGAGGCAAGTGAAAGGGCCTAGTTGTTGGTTTATTTATTAAGTGCTGTGTACAAGTAGTGCACATTATTATTTAATGAGGGGTGCTGCTATTGCTGCAAAGCAGAGTAGGGAGATAGAGGACATGCTTTAAAGAATTGGTACTGTGCCTGCTCCTGTCTGGACAAAGCTCTGGAATGGTGAAATGAGAAGACCAATCTTGATAGTGATTTTTCAGCATTTTAGGTGTCCTTTCTGTGAAATTAAGGTAGAGTGTGCTGGCTTTGTGAATGTGCTGCATCTCCCAACAAACCACAGAACTAAGTATAAAACCCCTTAAAGGGAGCAACCTACTGCTGTTACTATGCTGTTGCAACAAGATATGGTCTCACACTTCTTGTTCTTCCTTTCAGCTGATTTTGGAAGGGTGCCTGTCCCATTCCACAGTAAAAGGGGGAGTCAGGAAGCCCCTATAAGAATATAACATATATTGGGGCATAAATAAAAATCAGACTGGTCTCTCTCAGTACCTTGAGTTGTTTTCTGCTGTTTGCATTTAGAAAATATTTCACTGCTTTCTGCTAAGTTTTATAAAGGAGGGTCTAGACTATGTTAGCACAAACCAGTAACCTGTATTTTCAAGCAGAGGATTTCTGTCTCCTTCTCCACGGTCTGTGTTTGTGAGATACTAAGTTTCTGTAAATCTGGCAGGCTTTATTAAATCCAAAACCATGACCAGGCCTTAACCAATGGCAGTCCCCTGCAGCTGTATTTTCTTTCAGGGTGACAAGATCAGATAGGAGAGATGAATCATATTTGGTCATTCTGTGGAGTGAGCAGCTCTGTGGCTGGGTCAGTGGAGCATCTTTGGCCAAAGGAAACTTTGATTAGCATGTGTGTGGCATTGAAGTCACCCTATCCAAGAAGTGGTCACAGCCACAGACAGCAAATGCACACAGGCATTTAATGAATGAAGCTGTAAACTCCTGCTGTACCCAAAGCACATACAGTGATGGAGTACATACAGTAGGCAGCCCTTGTAAAAGCAATTTTTCTTTCAGTTCAGACCTCCCTATAAAACAGTGCTGGGCTTTCGCTTCCAGTTACCCCTGCTGAGTTTTTTCTTCTCTAATTGTGATAGTATTGGACAAGAGCACAGGGCATTTGAAAAGCAGTCATCATTTAAATCATGGAAGGTATTCATGCAACTTTTTTTTTCTTTTTTTTAATTTTCCCTGTTAATACCCAAAAGATTGTGGTGAATAGCACTGCCACAATTTCACATCCAAACCAGCTGAGGGATTTCTGCAGCAGAGTCCAGGCTGGGGTGCGGTGGTCTGGGAGGGGTGTGTGGTCCTGGGCTGGGTGCAGGCATGGTGGAGGGACATCTCTGGGGCAGGAATGCCATCTCGTGGCCATAAATAGCTATTATGTGATTTTACATCCACCTCCCATCCCTTCTTCCTTCCTCGTGACACTTCCCCAGTGAATCAGTCATTCTCAGGAAACACAAGTCAAGCTGTATTTTCTGCATAGCAAAGATCATCCCTTTTTGGGTTCCTAAAGCTGTGCTGTCGGCCTCAGCAGCTCCTCTTGGCTGCGGTGCCCCGTGCTGGCACTGGAAAGGGATCCACGGGGATTGTGTGTGAGCCACAAGCAGATCAAGAGCAGACCTTTGCAGGCTTTGCTTTGCTGCAGTCTCTGTCAGCTTTACCCTCATCCTTCTGTGCCTTGCACACTCAGGCACAGATGTGATCTCTCCCAGCCATATTTCCCTCTCAGCAGGGCTGCCGTAGCCAGCCTGAGGATGTGGGAGTTTCAGCTCCTGGAGGGAGAGATGGTCTGGTACTGCTGTCTGCATGATGTTAGGCAAGATGGTGCCCGTGTGTGTGACACATACATTGTGTCTCAGAGCTGTGGAAACAGAAAAGGACAGGCCATGAAGTGCTGGAGGGTGGAACACCTCCTTAGCTGCTGTAGAAGGAGCCCAGTCCTTAGTGACACACTGTCTGTGCTCACCTTTTGAATAACAGCATAGTGCTTTCTGCAGTGGTATTTTGGGGAAAATAAATGCCCTTTTTGTAAACAAAATATTTACCTGTGGTGTTCTATTTTAGCAGAGGGAGTGTTCCATGCTTGGCCATGGGAAACGATGGATTCACTCAGAGCATCCTTGGGTTATCCCATCAGAGCAGACATCATCAGTGCTGCATGCAGAGCCATGGCCTCACTCAGTGTTCCCTGGCTGCAGGGAAGGCAGGTACAGCCGCCTCTGCCAGCCAGTGCCTGCAGGAATGCTGATTTATCAGCACCTGCACGGGAGCTGCATCAGTGGAAGCGTGTTTTAAATCACTGCAAAGTCTGTGCAGGAGAGTCTGGGAGGAATAAAATCTGTTTGTGCTGTCACTCCCACTTCAGCTCAGCTTGTTCCGAGGGGATGGGACTGAAAGGCTGTTCTGGCAGCTGAAAGGGAGGGGAGGAAACAAATGTAAACAAAAATAGGCTGTGTTGTCAATCTGTGTCTGATGTCTTTGGTTATCCTGTTTTGAAGGTGAGTAAACACATCAAAGTTTTACCGTGGGAGGAATCCCAGAGGAGGCTCAGCAGCCCCGAGTATCAAAATGTATTATGGATGCAAACCTTTCTCGGTGCATTTCTGCAGGCAGAATGGAAAGGTGCCTTTCTTAGCACCTGAGTGGTATTTCCTAGCCCAGGATGTTTTTGCATGAGCAATGTATATGCATCTGTATGTGTTCTTTGAGATTTTAATTTCAAATCTTTTTTGTGAATCTGCAGCAGTCACCTCCAGCACACCCTTATAGCAGTGGAAAGACAGGGGCCCTCTATGTCAGGCATCACTTCATCTGCTTGCTGCCTCTAAATTGGGATGAGGCAAATTAAGGCCTAACTCTACTGATTTAATTAGATCTCTCCTTATTGCAGTAGCAGGAGCACAAAGCAGGTGACTGAGGCACATTTACACAGTAGTACAGTCCCCTAAATTTTAGGTTTGTAGTCCTGCTGTAGGAAATTAGGACAAACTAATTTGTAGCTGTCCCAGACTGGCAGTTGTTCATGGCATTCTCCTGCTGGAACAGAGTTGTGTGTGTGCAGTTGTGTGTGCATCCCACAGGTCTTCAGGTGTGTGACCCAGCCTGTGAGCTTTCTTGGAGTGCCTAAACAATGCCAGAATTCTTCTGTGCCTTTGGGCTTTTTCAAATCCCAAAGACACAAACGAAAAACCTATTATCCATTTCTATTACCCACAAGAGCTGCAAAGAGTACATATTTTTTCAAAGGCTTTGGGATGCCCTGCTTCTGTTTATTATGGATTTGTGACCCAGCTGGTGCAGGTGTGAGCACCTGCCTCTGCCACGTGTCGCAGACACATCTGTTCTGCCACAGCCCTGCCAGTTCAGTGCCTCACCTGCACTGCTCCCTACAAGGAGCTGTCAGCTCTTCCAGCCTCTGCTTGTGAAAGGATCACCATTGTCTAGTTTATGGTGTTCCTAGAAGTTCCCAAGGTCTCTTTTCATTTTAAAAAATGGGTATTTTCATCCCAGTGGGATTAATGCCATCCCTGCATGAGATTTTGCTGTTGACCTGAGTGAGTCTGTCTGTGCTCAGTTATAATGAACTATTGCCTCTATGTATGGGCAAGGGAAGTTCAGGTAGATCACTGACAATTTTGGTCATCAACATCTAGTTCAAGTTTTTGAATGGCTGGTATAGATAAAGCATTAGAGAATATAGTAAAAAGCTATCCTGTGTGCTTCTTCATATATAGTTAACTGTTAGATACTTTAAACCTGTTTATTTTCCTCCTTGCTTATATCTCTAGGAATATGTAGAAAAGAAACACAGCTTAGCATTACATTAGAGGAAAAGGTGCACTACTCCATCAACTGCATGAAGGTAGGTTAGCTCAGTGCCTGGTGTGCTTCTGCTCTAACTCTGTTTTTCCCAGTGCTTAAGCATGGGCATACATGATTTATGGCCCAAGATTTAAAGGTCTCTTCTGGGAGGGGAGGAGTGTGCTAAAGTAATAAAACCATCATTTGTTAGACAGGATTTCTGGGAGAACTAAACTGAGACTGTAAGTAGCATTTCAGTCTGCAGCAATGCACTCCACGGATCTGAACTCTCCATGTCAGAGCAGGGTCCAGATCCAGCAGGGACCATGACTGGACACCACAGTAAGTTGAGAAACCAAGGCTGGATTAAAAGCATCACACCACACAAGGTGAAGCAGTCACCAAGCCCAGGCAGTGTCTGTCAGGCTGTCTGTGCTGCCAATTTGATGAACTCCCCTTCACCAGCCAGCTCACTATGGAGACCTAGCTACAAGTACACCAGGAGGGACACAGACATGTCAGAAGAGGAGAGATGAGGGTTGTAAGTGAAGAGAAATGCATGAAGCACAAGGGAGGGAGGCAGCCAGACTGGCCAGTCATGGCATCCTCACCAGATCCCATCTGACAGTAGAGGACAGCAAGAGAAGGACAGCTGCCCTTGAAATTATTGTCCCAACCATGGTCACATACGTTAAATGCCTTTCAGCTGGACTCTGTGCCCTTGCACACGGCCAGCTGGCTGTGCAGGAGGGCAGGTGATGCTGCTGCTGGTTTTGGTGACCCTGCAGGGGTGGAAGCAGCTGCCTGCCGTGCCCTGCCTTCCCAAGGACGTGTTCCTGTCCTGGGAGGGCAGGCACTGCTGCTGAATCGGTTAATTTGGGAAAACTATACTGAGCAGGTGGCTCAGTAAACTCCTGCAAATCTGGCCAACAGGTAGGAATATTATTCTGCATGACTTTTTTACTGAAGTGGTGAATTTATGGGAACAAGGCAGAAGGGCAGCAGCTCTGGCAGAGAAGATTGTCCCAGGAAACTGCTGTGGCCAGTGAGCATCATGCACACCTGGAGTGAGCCCACTGAGGGGACAGCATAGCTCTCCTTTAGTACACATTTTCACTTTCACTTTCTGATTTTTTTATGTTTATTCCATGCATTTTCTGATTTTTTTATGTTTATTCCATGCAGGGATAAATGATATCCTGTGGTAATTTTGAAGCCCGTGAGAAGTGGTCATAGATGATGTTTAAATGTCCCCCCTGTGGAAAGCACGTGGCTCTGCAGCTGCTCCCCTGTTAGCCTGGTTAGCAGGGCTGATTCATGGCCCAGCAATGCAGCCCAGTTGCACTTGTTCATTATTTATATAAATCACAGGCATCAGTGTTCTGGCTACATCAAGTTACAAGAGCATTGATGGAAGAAGGGTGACTGTTTTAAATTAGGCAGGGGCTGAGCAGACTTGCTGGAGAGCACAGTATATTAATGTAAGTGTTTAATGAATTTTCCTGGGTATTAAATGTGTATGTTCACTTATAGGAAGGTCACAGGTGCTAAAATTCCCCTTCGAGGAACTTGCATACTTGAATTGAACAGAAATTATTAAATCAGTGTCTCTCAAGGACAGCTGAGAAAATTGTAGGTCACATAAGCAGGATATTGTGAAGAAAAGCAGCTGAAGTCAGAGACCCTCCTGCCTGGTTTCATGTGATACATGAGTGCAGTCAGGACAGGGATCTTTACAGGATTTTGCTCAAGCCTTATTCATATCCCAAATAGTATTTCAATCATGAATTTTAACTTAGCAGTGCCACAGTATTTTAATTTTTTTGTCTTTTTAGCTGTGTGGTAATTAACTTTATAATTGCTATTTCTGCATTTTAGAAGCCCTCAGCCCCACAGCCAAAGATCAGTAAAGCCCTGCACTTCCATGGGGTGGTGACAGTTGTTTCTTCAGTGACCTTATGGCAGGAAAGGGTAAGAGCTTGGTTACAGCATCAGTGGGAGGAGAGTGGTCTTACAGATTTGGGCCATAAATTGGGAAGGGCTGAATAGCATCAACCTGAAGGTTTTTCAGATCAGCAGTCCAAGACAGCTGAGAGCAGCTAGGTCTGAGCAGCCTGGCACCTGCATTGGCAGTGGCATCACAGCCCCTCGTGTGTGAGTGAGGGCAGTGTCTGTGACAGCTCCCAAATGCTCCTGAAATCACACAGGTGAGCCCATCCTTCCAGTGCTCCATGAGGCTGGGGAGGTAATGGGACACAAGAGCTGACCTCTGTTACTTGTTGGCTGCTCACACCCTCTGAATATGTGTCATTTTGTGTTCCATTCAGGATAAAATCACAGCACTTCAGGCTGTTTGTTCAGTAACTGTGATGGCACCTCTAGGTGAATCTGTAGACACAAAGTCTGCAGTCATGATCTCCTTATTATGCTTGTAAAAGGTAAAACAAGGGCCAGCATCTGTCAAGTTAGCACCTGGGGCATATCTCAACCTTTGGCACTTCGCAGCCAGAAGAGTTTAGCTGCTTATCCTAAGTTTGAATCCTAAATAAGAAACCCTGGAGACAAAAGTAGATCCTGGTGAGAGCACTGGAACAGCAAGATGCCATAAATAGGGCCATGATTCTAGAAAATTCTCTGTGCACAGTAGCGTTTCTTTATCAGTCCCAGACTTTGGGATGCACTGGCCAATAAGAAATGCTGAGCTGAGGGGTTCAGGCAGGATTCAGATAGTTAATATTGTCCTGATTGAGGAAGTACTGCCAGGATTGTTCTACCTGTGTACCTTTTTTTGGTGTTTGTACATCCAAATGTATCCATCTGTATGTGTGTGTCCTCTTGGCCAGATGACATTTGTCTGTCTGCATTTGCAGATGTTTTATTGCTTTGAGGTGTCAGCATGAGTTCTGTGATAGGGGGACAAAATAGCATGGCTGCTTCATGGCATTTGTCCACAATGGGTCCCAGTGCACTTTCCCAACAAATGAACTCCTGCAGTGATAACCTGCTTAATGATTAAATATGGAAATGAAACCATTCCACTGTTAGTCCCTCAGAAGATGCTAATACCTAGCTACTGTCCAGAGATAATTTTCTGAACAATAATTTAATACACAGCCCAGATAAACTGGGTACTCAGATTGAATACAAATGATGTTTCAGTGGCTTGAATTATGGCCTTATGCTGAGCATCACTATGGCAACTAATGACATCACCACAGGCTCCAACCAGCACAAAACTCAACTTTTGATGGTCTCCATTTGTTGGCGCCGATCTTTTCAGGGCTTTTGAGGGTATGAATATGTAAGCACCAGTGTTGTCAAGGGTTTGCTATGTATGTTTGCTGTCATTTGAAACATTTATTCTCTTTGTGGTTAATGTTGTTCCCATGAAGGAAACCTAATGAAAATTACTGTTTGTATTTGGTTAGTAACATTTGTTGATAACATATGGTCTGGGAATGCTTCAGCAAATAAGAGCTTTTTAATAGTAAACAGAGATACAAGTTCTATAAAGCAGATGCTGTCAAAATACACAGTGGAAGGTTGGATATTTTCTTACTTTTGCCTCTTACCCAAAGCAAGATAATCTTCCTACTTTCCCTCCTGGTGACAACGCAGTTTTTTGAGAGAAAACATAACCTGTGACCTGAATCTGTGATTAGAAAATTAAGTTGTTTCTTGCTTCTTACCCTTGAAATATTTTTTAGGTAGCTGATGGCTCACACATGAAAAAGATATTATGTAAAGGACCTGACTGGACCTATAGTGCTATAGATAATTTAAGCCAAACCTCTGCAGTCTGGCACTGGTGGAGGTTTGATGCATCATTATAAAAAATGAAAGATGTGAAACAGGGACATCAGGAGAGGAAGCTTCAGAGCAAAGGTGCTGAAGAACCCAAGTTTCTTAATCACCTCTGTGCTGAACATGCTCATCTGCTGAGCTCAGTTGGACAAGATTTGTTCAGTGGGGAGCAAAGCATAATCCCATAGTCCTAGAACACAAGGAGAAGTGAATTATTTTTACTGATTGGTTTCCAAAAGCTAAAAATGCTGCTTGGTGTTCATCTTTGCAGAATATCTAGTCACTGGACCATGTCTTCTGAGCCTTTTCAAGGGAACTGCCTTTCTTGAACTGAGGATCTAGTCTGAGGACAGCCTAAAGTGAGAAAGTGTCATTAACAGAGTGAGGGGGAATAGAAGTGGTTAGTGAGTTATGGTGTAATCATCTGGCTTGCAGCATTCTGGGTTGCGGTGTGGGTTCCACCACATCACCCAGAGGTGTTGCTCATGGCACGCTCTTGGCAGGGTCCCACATGGAATGAGGTCATGTTTTCTCTGCATTTGGGCAACTTGTGATTGCAGAAACTTGTAGATGTCCTCTAGAGACATTGTGTCTAGAGGCTGTGGATAATTCAGCATCTATAGCATTCCTTTCCAAGCCAGAGAATGACTCAGAGAGTACAATAGTGGACAGTGGTTGATGGTGTAGTTGCAGAGGTGGCATCTTCCTGGCCACTGCAATCCCACCCACAAGGAGCTGGTGTCCTGCTCTGTAGCCCTAGCAAACTAGGATTACTCCAGACATAATGGCTTGGATTTAAACTTGGGTTGGGCTGAGACTTGGAAAGCGACCCAGGTTAAATTGCAGTTTCTTCAGAAAAAGAAAACCTCACTCTCAGCCTGGAAAGCAGAGGTTAATTAGCCAAGAGAGGGGCACAGGCATGAGTGATTACAGACATCCTGGGTGCAGATGTCTTCAATCCTCTACTTCTCTTGTGACTGCATAGGCTGGCACTGCAGAAGACATTGTTCTTTCTAACTAAGAAAATTCTCTCAAAACTTGGTTTCGTGCTGCTCCCAGATGCTCTCTTTATTTCCCCAAAGGATCATCATGGGTTTTCCAAACATCTGTCCCACATTTCCCAAAGAAGATAATTAATGCCCTTGTCACTCACAAACCCAACCACTTCAGCTTGTGTCAGACACTTTTTAGGTTAACTCTTTCATGCCTGAGCAGTGTTGCAGCTGAGCTGAACACCTCTCTGTCCTTCTTTTCACAGCTGGGGCACCCAAGGAGACTTCACGACAACCCATGCGCTTCCTGCAGTGAAGGTGAAGCTGTTCACAGAGAGCACAGGAGTGCTGGCTCTGGAGGACAAAGAGCTTGGGAGGGTAAGGAGATTTTGAGTTTAATAATGTTTCCTTCTGGCCCTGCTTTTCTAGAGAAATCTCTCCTGTACAGAAATATCTTTGGAGCACAACATGCTCTGCTTTTTTGCCAAGCTTCAGGAGGGGGAAAGAAAGCGAGCTCTGCACTGCTGGAGAGGAGTGCATCTCGCATGCTGTCTTTGTTGTGAGTTTTAATGGCAGGATTTCAGCTGGCTGTGCCTGCTCTGAGCAAAGGCAGAGGATCTTGTGTGCAATACTGGCAGTCCGGAAAGCCTCAAAGGTTGCTTGCGGAAATGGACATTCCTGAGGCAGAAAAGGGGATTATGCTGAAGCAAAAAGAGGGGATTTAAGTTTGGCAGGGGACTGTTAAGTTTCTCTCATATCTGCTGAGCAGCCGGTGCACGGTTTGAGCTTTTGAAAGCACTGACTGCACTACTCCCTGCAAAGGGCTTGGAGCCCTGGCTTCCCTGGGGTGGATGGTGGCTGAGCTGGTGGCTTCAGTGGGGCTGGACTGGGGAGTGAAACATGAGGATTCATTGCTCTATCAATGCAATTAGTAGCAAAGAGCTCAGATTCCTGGGGTATTGGCCACAGAGCAAATCTTCCCATCTCTGCCCCTTGTCTGTGGTCCCTAAAGCAGTGCCCTGGCACTGGTGGCCCTTGATCACAGCAGCCCACAGCTCCAGAATATCTGTGGATGGCACTTTCCTGTGGCTTTGGGGCACTTCAGTTGTCTCCATGGATCTTGTGCAGCTGTTTAATTTACGTTGGCCCCAGGCAGAAGTGGCAGCAAACTCCTTGCCATGCCTTCCTCAGCTTCTCAGGCTGAGATCAGTGTGATGATGACTCTACAAAAATCAGTTTGGAGTAAGAGGAGTTGGCACCTCCTGTTGTGGCTCAGCATGACCCAGGTGATCTCCAGGGGCAGCCTGGGCTCTGTCTGCCCTGCCCTGCAGCACTCCTTGCTCTCCATCCTGTCTGTATGGCTATGGCCAAGAAATCCATGGCCAGGAAAGCCACTGATCCTGTTGCAAGCCCAAGAATTATATTTCCAGTTATGGACTAACCTGTTCGGGTGTTTCTTGCTAACTCCATGGCTGTTTGTGCCTTGACAAGGAAGAGTCTCTGTTCATTCAACAATTTTCCTAATTAACATGGTTTTGTTAATCCTATTCATAAAAGTGCAAAACATTCTCCCAGGATCTAGTGAGCTGTTGATTCAAATATATAGCTTTATTATGGAGAATGCTGTGTGCAATTTTGTCTCATGTAATTCATGTTCATTTTAATTATTTGTGTTTTCATGTTCATGAAGTATCCTTTGTTCTTGCACTTGAGAGAGAGAAAAGCAAAGCTACCCCCTCTTTTGCCCTCTCAACCTTCTCTTCAAAGGCAGTCACAGCCCCTTCAGACTTTCTCATCCACACCTTGATCCTTCCTTTCTGCCTGTCCTCCTTTTTTGACAAAGAGGATGACCCCTCTAGGCTGCAGTACTACAGCTGAAAACCTACAATTGTTTTGCTGCACAGCATCATAATATTTTCAGGATTATTTTCAAAACCTCCTACTTCAAACAGCCTGGCACCCTGCCTTTATCCACTGTGGCATGCTGAGCAGAGCTTTTCGCCCAGCCAGCCGCGCTGCCATTCAGGGATTTTCCCCTGAGTGGTTACACTCAGTGCAGCCCCTCTTGCTTTGTGAGCCTTGTTTCCACTGGCAGCCATGAGCACTGCTGACTTTGCTGGTCTTGGGAAGCAATTAGCTGTGCATGTTGTTCTGAGAAAGATGTCAGCACCCAAAGCAACCCCTCTTGCCCTGAAAGGCTGATGAGCCAGCCCTACCAATGTGCTTTAATCCCCAGTCCAGCAGGAAACCATCCCTCAGCCCTGAGTTTCTGCAGGCTGAAGGACACAGGCCAGCAGTGGCAAGTGTGGGGAGCTGGCAGTGATTCCCCCTGGCCCGTGGCCACCAGTGCTTTCAGTCGGCCAAACTTCAAAGGGACGCTTGGTGTACCCGGAGCGGCCGAAGGATGACGCGTGTCTGCTCAGGCTGCATCAAGATTTCTTCTTTAAATTATAATGAAACCGGGAGTGTGTTAAGCCCCTGGTGTAGCTGTTGGAGTGGGCAGGAACCTGCCTGCATGGAGAGAGGAGGAAAGCAGGTTTTATACACAAAACACCCCTGCTCAGCCACCCTTTGAGCAGCGGCCTTGTGCGCTGCCAGGCGGGTACAAAGCCCACTTTCTATTGCCAGTGCTGAGCTGGCAAGCGGCCGCCACTCCTCAGCTCACCACTTTTATCCAGGGGAGAACTGGAAAATGCTCCCAAGCCCTGCACTGCTGAATGGGCAGCTGAAGGCATGGGAATACATCCTGACCCTATTGAAGCCAGTGGCAAGGCTCCCATGGATTTCCGCCATGCCAGTACTTCATCTGCTGAGGGCAAGGAGGGGAAGAGCTGTGAATTGCAGCACCACTGAGAAAAGTTTGTGTCTTTTGTTGAAAAAAGAGTTAGAAATCAAAGCAGAGAGCATCCCAAGCACACAGAATGGCTGCTCCCTCACTAAGAGATGCAGCTTAGCACAGGTGGATGTTCTTGCATGACCTGCCTGGCTCTGGGGTTCCTTGGATGCTGCTCAGAGCTTGGGTCTGTCACAGTTCTAACACCCCCTGCCTCAAGGAGAACTCATTTCTCATCTTCAGGATTTGCTTGAATGTGTTTTCTTCCAAGAGTGATGCAGCACAGACTAATGTTGCTCAGTTATCTGTGTGACTAATAACAGCTTCAGATTCCTGACAGAGAAAGCAATTCAATAAAAGAAGAGATAAATAACATTAATGGATAAGGGTAAAGTTGAGAATCTACTGATGTTTACCTCAGGCTTTAGAGGAGGCAATAAAATAAGTTTTACAGTAATTCATGACAGGATAATAGCGTCAATGATATTTTGGTGTAAAACAGCCTCTAGATTGTTGAATCAGCAGCAAAGTTGAAGAGCAGAGGAATACAAGATTATTGTCTGGGCTGGAGTTTGGCAGGGGCATAGACTAAACATGAGCAAGAAATGAGTGATGGCAGCACACCAGTTAATGAGGGTGAATGCTGCCATTTGTAAGAATTGTGAAACAATTTGCTTGCATAAAGATTAATGAATTTAAAGAAGATTCATCTCACTACAGCACAGTGGAAGCTTGAATTAGTTTGTACCAGGCAAAGTCACCTCTGAGAGTGAAAGCATCAGAAGGGGAGCAGGTGTAGGAGGAAGGGGATTAGGCCACCTCAGAGGAAATGTGGAAATACCAGGAGAAGATGGTGGATGTGGTGTTGTCCTAGGGGAATACTCTGTATCTTACTCTCCAGGGAGCTGCTCTGCTTTGTAGAGGTAATGAACGAGTGGGAAAAGCACAGCTATGATCAGGAAAGACTATTCACCTCTTGGAGCTTTCAGTTTCTTTGAGCCTTTGGTGTTCATCTGCAGTCACTGATGTTGAATGGATGTGCTGCAGCTGGAGATCCTCCCAGCATTTCCTGCTGCATGAAATGGAAGCAGAGTCCTGCAGCCGCTCATGTCATGACATGGGATGCAGATTTTATCTGCTGTCATAGCTCAGTCAGATGTACCCTCCTGAAATGACAGGAATTGATCATGCAGCTCTGCCTGCACAGCCCCATGAGCTGACTGAGGACCCAAAGAATATATGACCAAATCTCAAAATAACAAGCTGTACTTTAAAAAAGCAATAAAAAGCCATCCTCATTGATGTGAATAGGCATATCCAGGCTGACTTCTAGGACAAAACTAGGTCAACTGATGTATTTTTGTTACACATTATTAATGTTCCCCATTAAACCCCATTCATGAATAATTTTTCCCTTTAACATTGTTTGTTTTAATTGTTACAGGTTGTTCTCCACCCTACTCCTAATAGCCCAAAGCAGTCAGAGTGGCACAAAATGACTGTTTCCAAAAACTGCCCTGATCAAGACCTGAAGATCAAGCTTGCTGTGCGAATGGATAAGCCTCAAAACATGAAGCACTCTGGGTAAACATTTGTCTCAACCTAAAGTCATTTTGTTTTGAATGTGCATTAGGAAATTTTGCTTTTTAAGGTTCTCAAAGAGAAAGTTTCTTTCTCAAGTTCACAGGAGGTGAAGCAGAAAGATACATATAAAAATGGCATTATTACAGTCATTTACAGTGCACTTTCCATATTCTTAGCATAGTCTTTTATTAATGCCTATGAGCCAAACAGTTTAAATTTTAAACAGTTTTCCTCATGGGAAATTATGTTTTTTCCTGTGAGAAATGACAGATGAACTGTCCAACTCTCTTACTGAGAATAATATAATTTTTTAAGTTATTCTGTGTCTCCCAGTATTGATTTCTCAAAATCAAAATCTAAATCTACTAACATTTGATCTACCTATAAAACTCTGAGGTTTATACCTCTTGCTACCAGAACTGAGATTATCTTTCTGTTGATGTTAGCAGCAATAGCCAAAAGGACATTTATTACCTTCTTCTTGGACTAGCCAAGGACTCAAAGCCCACATCAGCATGACTTGGAGTTTTGTGATTTAAACATTCACCAAGTGTATGCTAGATCCCTTCTGGCATAAGGAACCCCTTGCATAACCAAAAATGAAATCTTTTTTGTATTTATTGAGCCAGAACTGAAGTAATTATAATGATACATAAAACGTATTAATGCTGAATAATATCCTTATGTTTATTATTAGCCTGGTGCTGCCACTAGTTTTGCCAGTGTTTGTGTTATAGTGTCACAGTGGCCAATTCATCACAGAGATTAAATGCTTATTTTGACATTAATTTTTTAGTTAATTCTTCCTTTGTATAAAACAGTAAATTCACTCCTCCTCAGAGATTATTCAGTTTGCTTGAATTATCTGTAGCCAAGCAATTTCTCGGATTTCATCTTAGAGCTGCTCAGTGAAGTGCCCTGGTTTAGTCAGTCCAGTGGATATTGAGATCCTGTGTGCTGGGTTTGATGTAGGAAATGTCCCTCTGTTTGACAGCTCCCCTCAGCAAAATGGTTTTATGAAGGCTAAAGAAGATTTGGGATTTCTCTCCCTTAATTCTTCTGCTGCAAATGCATTCTTCACCCATCCAACCATGATGTAGCTATTCACTGGCACTAAAGAGCTTCAAATCCTGAGCAAGTTGTGAAAGACAAAAGGAAAGAGAGAATTAATACTGTGTAACATTAAGGGTCTGTAAGATTTTTATGTCACTTTCTTTTCTGGTAATCTGTTCAGGCTAAAAATAAACCCATTCATGAATGCTGTTGAACTTGAGAGTCTTGTAATTGCCCTTGTGCATTAGTTAATTCTTGTGCATTAACTTCAGTTTCTAAGTGTAAACAGAATATACTGAAAAGCAAGAGAACAAATTAACACTTGTGTGCTGAATTCACCTGTTCTTTTCTCCTAGGTATTTATGGGCCATTGGTAAAAATGTTTGGAAGAGATGGAAGAAACGATTCTTTGTCCTGGTCCAGGTAACAGATGTAACTAGAAGTGATCTTAAATCACAACATGAAGTACTTGAGTCTGTCCTCTGGCCATTTTCAGTGCCATGTGATTGATGCTGAGTTGTGGTTCTGTGCAGGGTGGCTGTTAATCATGGATTCTTTTCTAAATGTATGGGTGTTCTCAAGGATATCCCAGTTGCAGACTTCTAGCCTTGAGTTTCCAGATGCACTTGAATGCTTGATAAAATGGAGAATCAATTTTAATAAGGAATTAATGAGGCGAGGAGGAAGCTCAGTCCGTCTTGGTTGGAGGTCCTGGGGCTCTCTTTTGAACCTCCAGGTTAAATTTGGAGCCCATTTGAATCTACAGAAGTTTTATCACTAGCTATGTCAGAATCAGCATCAAATCATTCTTGACATCTATCTTGCCTTCACATTTATTACTGCTTCTCATTGTCTGCAGCTCTCACTGATCATTTTGCAGTCATCGTTTTGCAGTGTCTTCCTTTTTCCCTTTTTTCTTGTTTTCACTTTTTGCCCTCCCTGTCGTTAGACCTGTACATTTGACCACTGTTAAGAATGGAAAGAGGAAACAAGGAAACAGGCAGATGTCCTCTGTAACCTAGAAAGGTTCTGCTCAGTGCTTTGTGTGTTAGATCTTCCCTCACCTTCCAAGGGCAGGTGAAACCACTGCATTGGCCACAGAAGTGTGTGGCCCCAGTGTGAGTGATCCATCTTCACACCAACCTGAGGAAGTCACAGAGTCCTCTTGGGTCCATCTCTCTCTCTCTCCTCTCTGGACTCTCTTGGTGTGTTGTCTCCAAGTGTGAGGAATTTGTTCAGGGTTTTCTATGAAAGCAACACAGAGATGCTCTGATAAAATAACATGGGATCCAACTGAGCTCTTGTGACACCAGAGATCCAAACTGATCAGCTCAGAGGGTAAAACCCTGCTGCTGATGAGGCAGATGGCAGGTCTGCTGTAGAGGGGCAAAGTGTAGGAACAGACGTGGTATAAACCGGGTGCACCAGACTCCACATTTGGAGCATGCTTGTTTGTTTGCTGTCCTGTGCTGGTAAGGAGAGGAGTTCAAGCAGTCCCTCTTCCACCTTAGACACCTGATTTACCTGTCCTAAATCACCTGGTGTAAGCTGGTTCCTTTGTTTTGTGTTAGTTATTGCTCCAAGTTCACCTGTCTCAGTAGGAAGCTTAATTGTATTCAATCTCCTTTTAGCCATCATGGCTAGCTTCCATAGCATGAAACTGTGGGGGAGATAAGGAAATCCAACCTTGGGAAGTACAGGAGATTTAGGATGTGTGGGAGCAATGTAAGTAGGAGGCTCTTTGGAGAGAATCATTGAGTACCTAGTCCCATAACCAAGTATGATCAGCAGAGGCAGTTTAAGTGCTCATTTTGTACTCCATGTGGGGTCAAAATGACCATAGAGAGGGAGGAGGAAGTGTGGAGCAGCCACAGGGCACGCCTCTATCTGCCTTTCCCTTTTGGGAACATTTTATACTGACCCTATTCTTGGGCGGAGATTGAAGGATTGCTTTTCTCTGTATGTTGTTTCCTTTATAATTTTCTGAAATGAAGTTAGAAGTGCTATGGCTGTCCACGATCACCTGTAGTGCGACTGGTATTGCTTTTCCCTGAGAGACAATTCAGTCCCATTAGACAAAGTTCTCAGTTCTTTTTTTCCCTGGGAAGAGGATGCTCCAAAACAGAGAGTCATTTTTCCCACCCTCATTTCTCCCATGAGTAATTCTATTGATACTCTTCTGTGCAAGGGTTTGCAGGTTTGAACTTGTCTCTCAGAGCCTTCTGGCCATTCAGTGTGGTTGCAGTTGCTTCTCTGGTTTTTAGCTGCTATAAATTCTTCAGCTTGCTGTGGAATTGAAGCTCTCAGAGTTATTCCATGTTTTCTCATGTTACTAGGTCTGTATTCGTCAGTTGGCATATCAGAGCAGGATTTGGCCAGAAAAGCGATTCATTTGAATAAGATGAGCAGACTTTTGCCCCCAGAGAGTCTCTGTAGCCCACCTCAGAAATTCCAGCTGCCACTGCAGCTTCTCTGTTATGTTACCGTTTGCTCAACATTTGGTGCAATGTAAAGTGTTCTGCCGTACATCAAATATAAACAAGAAACACTCTCTATGCAGTCCCTCAGATGTAGTTTGAGCATATTGAACATGTCAGCAGGCAATAAAGATGGAATAAAAATACTTTGCTGTCCGTATGTTTGTCATTTGCTTTTCATGCAATGCAAAGGATGGGTGCTGATACGAACAGGGATTGGCAGTAAAGGTGTTGATGTCCAGGATGCTCTGAACTCTGCTAAACCACAGGCAGAAAATAACCCCTGCAGGAAGGTGAGCTGGCTCTTGTTACAGAGAGTGGACAAGGAGCAGCCCCTCTTTCAGGAGCTTCATCCACACCAGCCTCCTGCCTGCACCAGAGTTGAGAGATAGAGCCCAAAGCATAAAGGCCATTTGACATATAGTGGTCTGGTCAGTCCTTGACACTGCCAGGAGGGCAAGGCTGTTTGGAGGAGTAACTAAATATTTCCTTTCTGATCCCTTGTCTCTGTCCCTTACCTGTAGCATCTTCTATTGCTACAGCATCTCCTGTTGCTTGCAGAATAACCTCCCCCTCATGGTCTTGTGCTCTCTCCCTCTTTCCCCATTTCAGATGGACACAGCCTTGATTCCTTCAGTACCGTTGGGTGGTACCACTCTGTCTTCTGGTACCAGTGGTTAAGAAATTCGTGGTAATAAATACTCAAACTCTTCATAACTATTTAAACAAGGCACAAAAGTGCCAAACTGCATGGGTGGCACCAAGGAGGAAGGTGTTGATGGCAGTTTGTCTCTTTTGTGTCAGTGAAGCCTTGCCGCCAAAAACGGAGGCTTTGCGCACGTATGGAGAAAAAGCAGCTCTGCTGGGAGCGCTTCCACTGCTACTTGGCTTGTGTTAAGCCCTGGAGAGAAGGGGAAAGGAGCAATAACTTCCTTGTAATTTGGGTGGAATAATCCCTCGCACCTTCTGTGTCTGTGTAACTGCATGGGTTATACAGGAGTGAAGTGATTTGTTTGGGTGTAGTGGCTGCGAGCAGTTCCTTTGTGTCATTTCTAGACCTGAGCCTCAACTCTCCAGCACCTGCCTTGCTGGGTGGACTTGGCTCAGCCCCTCAAGGAATGGCATGGCATGGCTGGCAGGGCAAGGGTGTGTGCTCCTCCAGCACTGATCTGTACATTAAGGGGGTTAGTTTTCGCTTCCGAATGAATCGCAGTCCTTTCTGTACACTGCCCACCCTTCTCATAGACACCCTTTGAGATGAGCAGCAGAAGAGCAGAATACTGATTAGATGTAAATTACATGGCAGAGACTCGTTACTTGCCTAATTTTAAATCCTGAGATATGCAGTGTGAAAATGATGGCAGAATATGGCCCTGAGCTTGGATGGAAATGGTCCGCAGCATCACAAGCGAGGAAAATGCTTCGTAAAGGCAGCAGTAATGCCAGTGGCAGTGGTAAGCAAAAGCAATTAAGCTATTTAGGGCAAAGTTCTCCGTGACTGGTTAGGAAAGAAAATGTACATCCATTTCAGATGTTGTAAGTGTTTCCTAAGTTGCTGTATCAGCTGCTTGAGCACAGCACACAAATTTCAGCCAGTTTGCCAATTAGACCCTCATGCAAAAGCTGGGATTTTTGATAGCTGGCAGAGCTTGTATTAATTCTTTGCAAGGTCTGATGTGCTGTACTGGCAATAACACCACGGTTGGTTATGGTGGGTTTACTGGCTTTGCAATAGGAAATTTCTTACAATGATTTTTAAGGGCAAGTGAATTAATTACACTGAGATTTCAGACTGAATCTGTTCATCTCTTATCATAACCCCATTTCAGTGCTCTGGCAGCATATGGGAAGTAACACTCCATGGTACCTGGATGACATGTCTGCTGAGTAGCTTGAAGCAGTTTTCAGCTGATTGTGTCTGATGGTGTTTGCAGAATGTTGTTGGAACCAGATCAACTCTCTGCAGATTAAAACCAGTTGCAGTGTCTACGCCTGGATCTATTGTTCTAGTGACAGACTCCCTAAACTCAGTATAATTTAGACTAAGAGTGACAGTCCTTGCTTTTAGCAAAACTCAGCTGACTTGGGATAAAATGAAATGAAGTAAGAGTTCAGTAACTCTGAATATCACCCCAAAACTGAAGATAATTCAGCAGAATTGCAGTGTGGTACACCAGCAGTCCTAGACCGTGGTCTTCAAGCCAAGGTGAATGACCCATAGCTGATTCCCATAATCATATTAAAAAATGTTTTCTCTTAGACCCTTGCTGAGAATTAGGTATAGATGGTGATTCTTGTAAAATCTGGAGTGTGATGATACATACAAAATATCTGGAAACTGCTGGTTAAACTGATGCCACAGCTAGTTCCACCTGTCTGCAGTAGGTCCATACTCACACAGGATGAATTCCCACCACACAGCCCTGCCCAGGAGAGTACACACATCTCCTGCTTGAAGACAGGAGCTGGGACAACTGTTTTGTGCAATTTTTTAGAGCTGAATGGGTATGCTGAGGTGTGAAAACTGCTGTTTTCATATTTTTTCTTAAAGCTAGATCATTTCCTCTGCTCATTTGTGTCAGGAAAGGGCTTGGGAGGCAATGCACAGCTGCAACCAGAGGACAAGAGTCTCCCATCAAAGTGGAAAGCTGTATTACAAATGGCAGTATCTTTGCACGGTTTCTCTCCCTTGGGACAAAATGCATGCTGTTAATTTAGAAAAGGTCCATTAAAGAATTTAACCCAAGTAGGGTGGTGTTGTGTCAACAGTAAAAAAGGGGGAGCAAATGACTGAGCTCAGAGTGTGAGGCATGACAATTAACAGGTTTGAGCAGGATCCTGGGGAAAGCAGTGCTCGCTAGAGCAGGAGTCTCTGGTGGAGAAACCAGGACAAAGTCAGAACTGGTTAATGCATATCTGCTGTATTTATTAATCAGTTGGATTATATAGCTGGTGACAGAATATGGTCAAGTGCCAAGAAAGTCAGATTTAATTTAGCAGCCTGGGAATAGTGAACTTTGGCATTTGTCTCCTGCTGTCTGCTTCCCCTTTCCTGAATTTCTTTGTCTTTTCCCCCACCTTTTTTTTTCCCTTATGTTCTTTTGTCTCAAATTATTTCTCAAAGTGTTTTCCCCTCTTTGTAATGAATCAACCAGGGGTGCCTTGGATTAGTTCCATTCTTTTACTTTCTCTCAGTTCAGCTTCCTTAGATGCTCCTTTCCTGGCTGTCATCGAGTCCCTGGATGAAATCCCAGCTGCTTTGTGAATTTGTCCCTCACTGGGCAGAGATTTCTCCTCTGTCTTCCTTCAGTTTCCTCTCTGTATCTGTGTTTTTTCCAATTACTCAAACCATTCATCTTGCCCATCCCATCTGCTCGCTCGCTCTCATACTCAGCTATGGTTCAGAGTGAACTCAGCAGGCTGTAAGATTAATTTCTGCTATTAACTGTTTCACTTGTCTGGCCACTTCTGAGCTTTACAGAAAGCAGGCTCTGTAAAGCACAATATTTTGGAGGACTGGTGAAAGGCAAGTGAAATCTTCTCTTGACCCTACAGTGTTGTTCTGCAGCAAAGCACAACTGTGGCATACTGAGCTTTCTAGAATCTCATTTTCTTGCGCTTGGCTTTGCCACTGCTTGTAAATGGAAGGAGCCACATGGCACTGGTAGCCATGGCACCAGCTTCTCTCTGACCCCAAGCAGTAAATGCTCCAGGCAGCAGGATAGGGCACCCAGGCTGGTCTGCCAGTCCTTGAAGTCAGTGGCTTGAGTTGTTTAGGTGCAGGCACTCTGCATGGCACAGTTGGCACCTCTTCCAGAGGCCTTCATGAGCTTTGTCCTCTCTCCAGCCTGATCCTTGGCTTGCTCCTGCCAGCAAGCTCAGTTCCTGAGCTTGGGCTTCTGAGCTGTGTGAGTAGAGTAGAGAAGAAGTAGGACGTGAGCCTGGATGAGCTCTGGTTCACTGCCTGTTATAGACCCACCTGCAGGTTTCTCTTGAAGGTCTATTCTAATAACAATGTTCTTTCAAGGAAATCCTTTGCATTCTAACAGGAGAGATCCATTTGCTTTGCCTCTGTCCCAGGATGGCTCCACCAGAGCCTTCTTCATTTATAACCTTTAACATGAGAAATACAAGCTCTGAAATGCCTTTGTCCCTAAGTTGTCACTGTGTTGCTGTGGTTGTCTTATTGATAGGGCAGAAGAATATTTTCTGTGTCCAAAGAGGAGTGGAATTACTTGTATATGAAGAAGAGCCCAAAATTCAGACCTCATGTTCAGGGTCAGAGAACAACAGCTGAACTACTGAATGAATTACCTGTTGCTGTAGACCATACAGGAAAAGCAAAAAAGCGTTAGTGGTATTAAGGTTCTCAATAAATGTCAGCACAGGTTAGCACTGACTCATTTCAGGAATTGCATTTATCATGCAGTCCCTGAAGCTCAGGCTGTCTAACGCAGAGAAATCGAATCCTTACTGCTCAGACGAGATCTCTAGGATTTTCCCGTAAATAAAGCACATTCCGGAGTTTCTCCAGGAGATGGCAGCAACATACTGCACGTACGACTGAATGAACGCCACAGGAGTCTGAATGTTGTGCTGAGGGGCACTGGGTTATTTTTAGATTCCTTCGTGTTAATCTTTTTAATTTTTGTGTTGCCCATACGATGGTAGGCATGCAAAGTTCAGAACAGGGAATGTGCACTGGTGTGCTCCTGCTATTGGTCTGCTACTTGTCAATCTTCCGTCAGTGCTGGTAGTTTTAAGGAGGATGCAAGATGCTTAAAGCATCGCTTTTAGTCTTACTCCCACAAACGTGTTAATGATAGAGTTTATTCTTAGGTGGCTTTTGGAGCTGTTCCTGGAGGAAGGCTCGGTGCAGGCAGGGCTGCTGGAGCAGGCTGGCAGCGAGCAGAAGCCCATAGAGGGCAGCAGCAAACCGAGTGGTGTCTGAGGGATGCTGTGTCAATAGACAGATCCCCCGACTTCAATCAATTACATTTTATTAGTGAGAGATGCCACTAAAATAAGTGTTGCGTGTGTCTTTGTAGCCGAGCAATTTGGCTGCAAACCCCTCGGCCCATCCATGCTCCCATCTTTCAGGATCTCTCCCAACTTCCAAAAAATGACAAGCGCAATTCATTGCCACCCACCAGAGTTTTAAAGTTTCTTCCAGAGGTCAAGAAAATGTCCAGACGAATAAAATTACGTCAGGCGTCCAGGATGTGACACAACCTTAACAAAGTCATTTGAAATCATTTGACAGTAAATTTCCCTGTGAGTTCCTCGCCCGGGGCACGGAGAATCCTCTCCTCCGCTGGCTGGATGAGCTCCTTGCCGGCCGTGCGGGAACGCGCGGGGCTGATGCGGCCTGATGGGCTCCCACGGGCGATCCCGAGCCCCGCTCAGCCCCGCAGCTGAGCCGCCTTCCGTCAAGAGCCTGACATTGAATGTATCGTGTCATGCAGATGGTACCTCAGAGGAGTGAGAGCTGCCATTTACAGCACTGATGACAACAACTGCCGAGATCAGTGGCATCTTAAGATTGCTTTAATATGACTGGCACCTAGCAATTTAGCTCACATTGTTTGTGACAGGGTGTCACTCTTGCGCTTGTCTGGGGATGAATGATAGAGGGTTTTAAGCCGTGGAGCTTCCTCTTTTGGAGGAAATTAAACCGCTGTATGTACTGATGCGGAGAATGAGGTGCGTGCTGCAGGAGGGTGTGCTAAGAGAGGGCTTTGCAGAAGCCTGGTAAGAAGTTGAGTCTGTCTCTTTCTCTAATGGGTAATGAGCATCCAAATTACCCCGCCATCCCCCGTCCCTGCAAACACCCTGTAAGCGCTTTGGATTGCCTTGTGGTGGTCACCCGGTGCCATCTTAGGTTTGTGGTTTTCCTCAGGTTAGTCAATATACATTTGCTATGTGCAGCTACCGGGAGAAAAAAGCAGAACCTCAAGAGCTGCTGCAGCTCGACGGATACACTGTGGACTACACCGACCCGCAGCCAGGTACGGGTGGCAGCTCCCTCACCACTCCAAAGGGGCTCCTCTCTCTTCCTCTCCCTGCCTGCTGCTGAACTCTGATCAGCGTTATTCTAAAATATGTTTGTGTTTATATTGATCATTAGCAATGCATGGCTTTTCTATAAACAGATCTAAGGGACAGAGCTAGGAGTTGCACCAGAGGAAGGAAGGACTCTTCTCTTCTGGGGAGCCTAAGTGAATTAGACAATTAAATCCCAATGGAATTTTATTGTGAGCTGAATGCTCAAATTGAGTAACGGTTCTAAGCTGTGCCTTCAGATTATATTCCCTAAATAAAAGGCTAGCAGCTATGCTTGTCTTTGTTGTGGGAGCATTTTTGCCTGCCCCATTCTCACTAGGATGGGTGTCAGTGCATGGAAGGGGCAGGGACAGAAAGCCCCTGGTACCTGGAGGTGCCTGTTGGTGGCTGAGACCCTTATTCAAGTGGACAAGCACCATTTTTCTTTTATTTCAGTGGGACAGCTTGCTAAGCATGGCGATCCTCCCCATGCTCTGGGTAATGGTGTCCCCAGAGGGGATGAGAAAAGATTTAGTAGGTTGTTTATTCCCTTAATTCTCATATCAGGGTGATGGGAGGATGAGTGCCAAATCAGGGCAAAGATAGAAATAAGGATATCACCCAAGGACCTTTTTCTGCAGTGTGAGCACTGATGCTTTCAGACTAATGGGGAACCTCCCTCTGAAACCCCATTTTTAATTGGGCTCCAGTGGTGCCCACATGGAACTTGCACAGATGGAGCTGTAGGTGAGAGAAGCAATTAATCCAAGTGTGTTGGGGCATGTTTTAGTAATTGGGTTACCTGGGGACCTGTGGGCTGTGTTGCAGGAGAGGGGACTGAACTGGGGGCAGCATGGGACTGGGTAAAGAAACACCCAAGCAGTGGTGGGGTGGGAAACAGGAGGAGATCTCCTGGCTGGCCTCAAAGTCTGTGAAACTGCATTGTCACTTCCTTTCCTGCCAGGTTTGGATGGTGGCAGAACATTCTTCAACGCTGTGAAGGAAGGAGACACGGTGATTTTTGCGAGTGACGATGAGCAGGACCGAATCCTGTGGGTCCAAGCCATGTACAGAGCCACTGGCCAGTCTCACAAACCTGTGCCACCTACCCAAGTGCAAAAGCTAAATGCTAAAGGAGGAAATGTACCCCAGATAGACGCTCCAATCTCTCAATTTTGTAAGTAAACAAGTTCTCCTAGACAGCCAAAGTCTTTGATGGAAAGATTTTCTGCACTGATGTAAATCAATATTCACACATGTGTTTCTGATTTCAAAACAAAATGTTTTTTCATTATTATAAAGCTTCTTTTTACATTAGTAGATCCAGAAGCAGTTAACCTGTGTGTTTGACAGAACCAAACCCAAGAAACAAAATTCCTTGGGGAACTTGTCAATGGGTATTTTAAAGTGCAATACTTGATGGAGGAGAGAGACTGGGATCTGAGAGCCTGAGACCCACCTTGCCTTTCACAGACATGTGTTTTACCCCCACACAATAAATTGCACACCCAGATCAGAGCAATTCATTAGCACCATTAGCTGTCTGTCAAATGCATCATGTGCTCAAAACTACAGGTGCAAATCTTGCAAGTATGAAATGCACACACAAAAAGAGGTCTCCTGTTGAATATTCAACTGTAGGAAAACATATGGTATTTTTAACAGGTTGCTTTGCAGGCCAGTTAGATGTGAATTTAAAGCAATCATCTTTTAAGCTGTAGCTATGCTGCATGTCCTATGCAGTTACACACACTTTGCTTCATCTGAAATTTAGAGCAATTTCTTTTCTCTTCCAAATCTAATTTGATTATAAACCACATAAATGCCTCTTCACTCATTTTTCTTGAAGGTCTCAATCATCTGCAGCCCCTTTATTATGTAACATACAGCATTTCTTGCTAGTTTCAGCAAAATTTAAGAATTATTATCATTAAATACAAGTAAAATAAGGAAAAGTGGTAAATATTAAAGAATTCTTCTGATTAAAATAGATTTCAGCTTTTTAAAATAGTCTCTGTAAAGCAGTTATGGAGTATATTGTTGTAAGGAACTCAGAAAATCTGAGCTTTCCTTATCGATAGCATTTGACCATGTTTTATATTTGTTTAACTTCTTCATGTCAGTATTTATAGAAAGTAGCAGTACAAGACATACAGCTGTATGACCAGTGCTACAGCAGAAAACCTCTGCTTGCTGCTTTTTTATTTTTTTGTGTCTTCCACATGCCTCTGTGTTTTGGCCTCCCTTCTGCTTTGCCTTGCTGCTGCTGCAAGTGAAACGTGGTGTGATGCAGTGTGGTAACCTATAGTCAGTGTTTTCATTTCAGTGATCCTCATCCTCTTCATTGCAGTCACTGACTTTGGGGGTGCAAGGTGTAAACAGCAAGGGTTGGCAAGGAAGGACACTTCTCAGAAAGCCAAAAATGGGAGGTGAGAATTGGCCTCTTGCAAGTGGGACATTTACTGGCTGTGATAAGCCTCTAGGCCTGGCTGAGTTGTGCTGACCTGAGAGCATTCCCAGGGATTTATGTCCCTCTGCCCAGAATGTTTAATCAGAGAATTCTCAGAAGCAGCAGGCACAGGTCCTTCTACTGCTGCTTTTTCACATGCTAAAAGCCTTCAAAGCATAGCAAGGGGGAGCAAGAGAGGGATTCTGCCCGTGGCTCCCTCTCCTAACAAGTGATGCTGAAGGCTGCTCTTAGTTGTGGGGTTGGCGCACTGGGATGCACTCCTGTCCATCCCAGCATGATCCCTGCAGAGTGGGATGAGAGCAGAGAACATCAAACTGAGGAAACACCTTTCCTTCCACTCTTCTCCCATCCCTGCACACATCAAGCTCGGAGAATTTCTCTGCTAGGTAAATTCCTGGTATTTACAGAGTTTTCAGTTCACCAGACCAGTATGGGGGGTCAGGTGAGGTGTTGCTTTCTAAGACACATCATAAGCAAAATCTGCCAGGATTTTGAGGAGGAAAATGGATTGCCTGGGGCTGTGGACATTTGGGTGTACGATTTGCTTGCACAGCCAAGCCCTGTGTTTGTGGGAGAGCTGAACCTCTCTGCTTAGGGTACCTGGGGTGGAGAAGGGACAGCTGGCTTGTCCTAAACCTTGCCACAGATCAGGGAAGTCAGTGACTGGGCCCAGGAATCAGCTCTGCATCTGCACAGCCCAGCATGTCCATCAGAGCCTTGTGCTGCTTGTGGTCCTCCAGACTCAGTCTGACTGTGCTCAGAGCTATAGACGTGCCACAGGCTTGACCTTGTTTTTGCATCTCGCTCACTTGCCAGGAGGCAGGGCTCCCTCATCCTTGCTTCTGGTGAAAACAGCCAAGATTTCACCCCCTGGGCCCTCCAGGGCATTCGAGGGAGTCAGGATCTGACCTCAGTTTCTCTCACTTGTTCTGATGCCAATACCAGCTCCAAATCTGGATCATTTTGCTTTTTATAACACCACCACCCTCTTTCCATCCACAATGTCTTTTTCTGTAAGTTGCACAGCATCAGTTTCCCCTTTTTGCTGCAAGAGCTCGAAAATCCTCTTGGATGTGTTGTGCCAAAGCCTGGGAGAGAGAGACCAGTTGGCTCATCAGTCCATCAGTGTGATGGCTTAATACTTGAGCATCTTCTGGGCTACTGTGTTTTGTCCTTGGTTTTCCTTCCTCCTCCCAGTTTTGATCTAGATCCCTCTGACAGGTCTTTGTGCACATCCTACAAGAGGAAGAGGGCAACATGCCATAATACACCTTCATCTCAACAGGAAAGGCTGCTCATTTTTCATATTTCAGCATGCATACATGGCAGTGCTCATTGCAAAAGTCATAGGGCACAACAGTTAAATGATCCCAAGCAACAGTGAGTCATGCATGCCACATATGGGGAGTCCTAAATGCACAAATGCATATCTCAGCTCCTTCAGTCTTGAAATCCGAACATACCAAGTATTGCATTTTTAAAAGGGTCTAGGTTTGTTATTGGTTTTGTATTTGGCTTGGGTGTTTTGGTTTGGGGTTTGGGTTGTGCTTTTTTTTTTTTTTTTTTTTGCCTGCAGAAAGGTAAGGACTTCTGTGAGACATTTTATTCTTGTACGTTTATCTTTATACCTGTCATATTTTTTATTTTCTTTGTGCTTATTAGAGGCTATGGTGAATGAGGATGTGCAAAGAAGTAAATGTTAAGCCATTTGACGAGTAACTGTTGTTACAGCTTCCATGTCATAGCAGTCCGAGACGGCTCATGCGCATGCATGCACACGCACAGAAAATCCAGCCCTCCGCACCTGGCATGGAGCTGTCTGTGGCACAGAAACCTGGGAAGCACATATCTTGCTGTTTGGGAAACTTGGGAGAAATAGTAAATTCCATTTGGCTCCCGCCTCTTTTGACTCAGTAAATATAAAGTTTGAGCAGCACTCAAATTCTCATCCGCAGTTCGATGGCAGCACTTGACTTAGAACTACACAGACAGCTCCGAACCAGGGTGGAGTTTATTTTATTTGCAATTTAAGTACTGAAAAAATAGATCCTGCTATTCATTAATTTTTGTATGACTTACAGTTCCTTTTACGTGGGTGAACAATACCTGTTAGAGTGAAAAGTTTTGCTTTTTTTGTTTTGCTACAATTTCAAAGAAAAACTCCATTTACACAAAGCTGTGCTTTTCTCCAGTGTTCGCATTTTAAAAGAAAAAACCCCAAACTGTTCTTGTTTACTGTTGAAATCATTCACAGTATTATAGTCAATAATGCTGCCAATACATATTACACCTTTTGGCAATATTTAAGCTTCATAAAAGTGGTCACTTGTCTGAAAGCACCAATCTTTGTTCTGTGTTAGTGATGTATCAAAGAAAATTCCCAAACGTGCTCAACATTTTTTTTTCTTGAAACCCTTTTTTTTTAACATGAAAGATTGGTCTGTACTTGTTTTACGTATCATTTGTGGTTATATTTAGTTTGTAATGTCTGTTTATATTTAATAACTGTTAATCACACCATATACAATGAGTTGGATGTTTTGAGAATTTGTGATGATTTGTTCCCCCATAATAAGTAGCGAGGTTTATTGAGCTGCTTGAGAAATTTTCAGCTATAAGTGGTTTTCTTTTTGGTTGGTTTGATTTTCTTTTAGTTTCTTTTTCATTCTTTGCTTGAACCCAAATATTTAGCTGCTAGGTTAGGGCTCCTGTCTGCTTTCCTGAGCCTTGTTGCTAGTCTTTATGTTATTCTGGTTTGTTCCTTCTTACCCTGCTAACTTCTAGCTGGACTCAAGGGTAAGTGCTTCCCTGTAGCTAGCACAGCTCAGATAATCAGACTAGATTATCTGACATATGCAATGTGCTTTTTTTTTTCTCTTAAATCTTTCTCATGTTTAGATTTTGTAGTACAAACTTTCCATGTTATTTTCCTGAATTGAGATTTGAAATGTAAGTTTCCATACTGAAATTGGGATGCATGTGATGTTTGCATAATTGCCTTCTCTCCCTGGCTTTCACATTGGCATCAAGTGATCCTCTTAGTAAAGCCAATCATTAACATTTCTATTTTTCATTCCAAGATGTAAATAGTAATTAACATCACAATAAAACTGTAAATAATACCTTCTTTTGTTTCATGGAAATTACATCTAGTTGACTGCTTCCTGCCTGAAAACAGATCATTTTGCACTCTGACAATATCCTTTCTCTCCGTGCCGATGATTAGCTTGGTGCAGCACACCAGAGTGCAGGGCTAACCATGGACACCTCAAAGCATAGAAAGGTAGGGCAGGAGACCCCAAGAGACCCAGAGAAGGTGCAGGACTCCAGAGGAGGCCCCCAGAAACCCCTCCACACATGCCCTGTGAAAAGAGCCCTGAATCATTGAGGTTAGATAGCTCCTCTCCCATTAACTCGGCAGGGAATGATTTCAGCAGCCAGTGGCAGCTCTCTGGGTCACCCTGCATTTGGAGATGCTGGCCTTCTCTGACGTAAATGCATTTCTCATGGTGCTGCTGTTTCCCCAAATTACTATAAATTATTGTTTTAGCATGGGTCTCAGTCACCAATCAAAGCAGTGCTAGTCAAAAAATAAACCAGGGGAATTGCTATTTTAATTTTTCCCACTGGTATACCTACTTTGCAAAAGATAAAAGCCCAGACCTGTGCTGTAAGAGAGCTTTTCCTTAGTTTGTTCAGTCCTAAACACACCCAGTAAAAATCTTTTATTGGTGTTAAAATCTTCTGTAATATCTGGTGAGTGCCTGCTTTCCTTAGGAGGGAATAGCATCAGTGGGTCATGAGAGCTGGCAAATATGTATCCGGAGTATCTGAATGCAATTATGAGAAGGAACAGGCGGTGTCATCCCTCTTGGCCATCAACAAGACTCCTTTTTTCCTTCCTCCTCCTTTTATTTCTTTTTTCTTCTTTTTTCCTATGTGTGAGTATGTGCGTGTGTGTACAAATATCCCCCTGGGTAGCAGGCAGAATTCCTTCTCAGCAGACACTTTCTTTTTTCTTTCTTTATTTTGTTTTCTAAATGTTTGGATTTCCAAAGATAATTCTTATCAGGCTTTACTGCAACAAAAAAAACAACCCACAAAAGTTTAATATCAATGAAATACAGATTTTTGCCACTTTGAAAGAAAGAAAGAAAGAGTGAATGAATGAACGAATGAATGAACCTGGGTTTGGCAACATTACATGTATTTGCACTACAATGCATCGCTATCTTATTAGATTATTAGTTTTGTGCTTTAATTGCTTTACTTTTTTAGATAGTTAAAGATATCATGAGAACGCTGCTGTGTCTTCTGTATTGTCAACTTGCAGATGCTTCATTGCAGGAATGCAGAATTAAAATGTTAAATCAGTCTCACATAACCTGCATGAATTTAAAACTAGCCTGTAAATCTCTTTTACATTCTTAAGAAGCCTGGAACTCTAACTTATGAAATACAAATTCACAGGTTTCTGCAGCCATCCAATTCAAAATATTTTAAGTAGTTATAAAGATGCTGTGAAACAATGTTTTATATTATAAATAGCTGTTCCAAAACTGTGTTTTTAACTTGCCACACAAGGAATTATGTAAGTGCATACTACAAATTCTTATTCATCTAACTGCCAATCCTTAGACAACTTAGATTGCAATTCAGTGCCTGGTGTGTCTGGTGATTTACAGGAGCATTCATAACAATTTATTAAAATTCTAACTGAAGCAGAAAAGAATTTGTTTGCAGCAGGGATAGAGCCATAAGCCACAGGAATAAACAGCCCATTATATTTAAACCTGTCTTCTAACGTGCAATAATATGAAGGGGAGAAGAAAGAGCTCTTGGCTCTGCAGCTGAGAGGCAAATTGAGGCTCCTGCAGCAGCCACAGCTCCGCACAGGGAGCAGGTTTGGGGAGGAGATTTGGGGAGAAAGTTTGGAGAGGAGATTTGGGGAGGAGGTTTGCAGAGCCCTGAGAACACACACATCTCAGAGGTAGCAATGCACAGTGAGGAGGGGATGTGGGAAGTCACCATCCAGCACTGCCAGCAGTTCAATCCACCTGGTGTTTTAATCCAGGTACAGGGATTCAGTGTTTCTCCCTCCAGAACATCAGTATTTGCTAGTGAAGTCTCTTGCTCCACACAGGCAAACAAAATGGGGTTTTCAGGCACTTCCTTGGGTATTTCTTTAACAAGTCACAGCCCAAACGTGTCTGTGAGCAGGAGCTGCCCCTCAGGGCAGGCAGTGGGTTGCAGTGGGCACTCCATGAGCCACCTGCCGTGGTGCATTGCTGGCCAGGCTGGAAAAGTTCTCCCACTTTGCTCAGCCAGGCCAGCAAAGACTTTTCTAGAAATATCTGTAAATGAATAGCTGCCATCAATCATTGTCATTCCTTTATTTCATGTCTCCTGATGAGGTTGACTAGTGTCATTGTTTGTTACTGTCCAAACCACATCTTCATTCTTGTAATGTCAAGCAGATATGACAAGCACACATTTTCCAGATGAGTAAGATACAAAGTCACCTTTTAATTTACAGTTGTTTGGGTTTTTGTTTGTTTGGTGGATTTTTATTTTCTTGCAACAGGGAAATGTGTTGTAAAATTTACTAGATTTTCAGTTGCCTTTGGTACTAAAACAAAGTCACTCATTAATGAAAAGAAACAAACTGGAGTAAGAAATTCTTACAATAAAATGGCTACCTAAAGCCTTTTATAACAAGAATTCTTTTATGGAGCTTGTCCCCCGCTATTAACTTCACTGCTCTCAAAGCGAAATCTGCCAAAATTATTGCTGGAGCAAAAGAAATGCAGAGAGCAGGGAAATACATTTAAGAAAAAAAAAAAGAATGAGAGATTTGACTGGTTTGTCTCTTCCTTTTTAAATAACAGATAGATAAAGAGAAATACAGCCCTCAGAGAACCAAACAGTGGGACAGTCCTTTGGTTTCCTTGATTCTTGTTACTGTGAAATCTTTGTGTTCCTGACACTGGCAGATTTTTAAGATTCTGATTTCAAACACATGTAGGGAGGGTGTGTATGACAGGAATCCAGTTAATGGAGTCAGCACAAAATGCAAACTGGATAAAAATGGACAAAATAAACCCAGCAGTATTTAAAAAAGGCAGTAATGCGGGGGACCAAATGTTCTATAAAAGGCCAGAGTCTGCAGTTTTGCAGAAGAAAGGTTTGTAGAGCCTGTGCTCGCCATGTCCCTCCACTGGCAGCCTCCCTCCTGAGACCACCATCGAACACCTTTCAGCTGCAGTTGTGTGCAGCTTGTCTAAATATGTAAGATAACTTTTGTGGGCCTGCAGCAGCATTTCAGCTGGGGCCCCGAACAAAGAAACACCAGCGAGCTTGGCACGGCACCTTGGGAAGGGATTGCAAATTACTGGAGCATCATATAACTTTCTTTCTTTGGTTTCTCCTTCCTTTTTAGCTAGAATAACAGAGCAGGGTCAAAAAAGCAGCTGTATTTGACTGAAACAATTAATTTAAAGTACTTTAAAATTGGCTGTCCAGTTTGGGTGTGAATATTAGCAATTCTCATTTTGTACTCTAAAATCACATTCAAACTGTATAGACCATTTTGAAAGAAGGTGGATTAAACATAAAATTTATTTCATATGCAGATGTTGGCATTATTGTAAATTGCAGATATTTGTTTGAAGCAGAGTAATAATATATTTAGATCTGTTCTTTTTGTGTTGCCTACGAAGTTTAATGTTTTTGGTATAATTTGATTAATGAATTTCATTTTTAAAAGTGAGCCCATTGGAAAAATCAAAATGCAAAAATAATTGCAAAGTGTGTGGGATGTTTATTTAGAATAATTAAGGGAAGGTGAGTTTAGTATAGGATTGACTTCTTTAACCTGCTCCTTATTTTTAAGAATTTTGGCCCAATTAAGCATCTGGCCCAGAGCTGATGGGCCAATTAAAAGAAATACACATTTGTATTACCATTCTCCACAGACATCTCCAGTTCCCATTGTGACAGCTGTGTCCCCTGGGTGGGTGATGTGCACCCACCCAGCCCTGCATCTCTGCTGGTGCAAAATGGTTTGGCCATGCAAGAGCTGCAGTGCTGGGCTGTGCAGGGAGAGCTGCAGCTGCTCATCCTCCTTCCCATGGCAGAAATCCACATTTTAAATCACTGACTGAGCAGAAGTCATGTGCATAATGCTTTTCTGGTCACTTGAGCTCACACAGTGCCATGTCTGATGTCTCTCTCTTCATGTGGTTGTTCTGATGAGGAGAGATTTGGGGCAAATGAGCTTTCGAGCAGGCACCCAACGGAAGATGTGGCTTCAAAGTGTTTAATGAAAGTAAAATTGCCCCTGATTATGGCCAGTTGTGAAGGACATTTAATCACTGTGTCTGTTCTCACGCTTGTCAGGGAAGTGTCTGTGCCCCTGCCTTGGGCAGGGTGATTGTAAAAAGCCCAGCCAGACCCTCAGCTCTGTGGAAGCCAGCGGCGCTTCAGTCGCTTCCCACCAGCAGAAGGTCTGCTCTGTGCCCACCTTGCTCAGAGAATGTAATATGGGAAAAAGCTTATTAGTCTGGAATGAAAAATACTCATTTTAAACATGCTTTCTAGCACATATGCTCAAAAAGGTTCACCAGCTAAAGGGCTAGAGGACTCTTCCAATTTCCAGCTGATTTACTCGGCTCTCAGAGCCTCGTTGGCTGAGCAGGAGGATTGACAGTGTATCAGGGCTCCTAATTGAAAAGTAATAAAATCTCTGAGCAAAACTGGCAAATGAAGGCCTCCAGCCAATTTGTCAGCTTGCAGTCAACTCCGAGGAGCCGGGCAGAGCAGCAAGCCATTAAAAATAGTCTGATAATAGCTGCTAAAACATTTTCCGGGCACCAGGGATGGAATGAAAACAGCACAGCCGAACTCTTTGGGAGTGAATGCAATCAAATCCATCTTGGCCCAAAGGGACAGAGACAATGGGGCAGAAAGCTGTCAAAACAGACAGGAGCCAGTCTGTGCTGCAGGCCACAGGGCTGGGTGGGCTTCACATCCCGTGCCCAGGGAGGCTGCAGAGGTGCCGTGGAGGTGATGTGCTCCCCAGGGAGGTTGTTCCCATCCCCTGAGCCTGCCCTTGTGCTGCCACCTCGCTCAGCACCATCGGCAGCTGCTTCTGCCCTGGTGCTGAATGCACAGCAGGGAGAGGGAGGGGTTTGGGTCCTGCGAGAGAGGCTGGGTTAGGAGTCAGCAGGGCCCCAGCACATACAGGGGAGCAGACCCTCAAAAATTAATCCTCTGTAGGAAAAACATCAGTGTTTATTCAGTGGGGTTGTAGTGAGGAAAATTGCCAGCTACAGCTGAATTAAGTATTGCTAGCAGCTAATTGAAATGTTGCATGTTTCAATTTGTCTGATTTCTTTCCAGTGAGTGATGTTATTTATACAGTTTGTATATAGATAACGACAGACTATACAGAAAATGTAAAGATTGCTACCAATGATCATTACTATGTGAGAGCACTGACACAAATGAGGTATTTGGAAAGACATACCATCCTTCATGGCTAAATATTGAATAGAAAAACATATATCAAAGAACATTCTCACTCTCATTTAAAACTTTTTTTTTCTTTTTAATTAAGGATTTTTGGTTTTTTTTTTTCTGGTAAAGAGGGATTTTGTTTTAAAACAAATACAGTTACCATATACTCCTGCTGCGGAAAACTGCATTTTTGTGTCCTTTCAGCCACATTGTTTCAAGGCCACCCAGTTCCCCTAGGAGGCTATAAACAGGGGAAGGATTTAAATCCTATTTTCTTTGTCGAGGATTTGGCAAGAACCCATATAGTAGGAAGCTGAGCACAGACAAAACCAAGTGAAAGGTGTCCTTTAATTCCCCAGCGGCTGCTAGAACAAAACCTGCTCCCAGCGGGGTCCTGGCTGGCCGCACCCAGGCTGGCTTGGAGGCTTCATTTCAACTGCTGAATTCGGTGTAGTTTAGTTAACCATGTTGAGATTAATTAATTAGCCCCTAGGAGTTAGTGCCCATAAACGTCACCCAAAGCAGAGAAGTGTGAATACGTTGAGGCTGTTAATTCACCCAAAAATGGCAGCTTGTAATCTAGGCAGAGGAAATTCAGTCTCTCCATCGGGATGACTGGCAGCTCCGACGCTCTGTCGGGTTACTGCCTCTGTGACAACAAACTACATATCAATTTAACTTCTTAGCAATGCTTAAAAGAGCATCTTTTTATTTCAGTGAGGTAGCATTTAAAGTTGCTGTTAGGAAAAAAAAATTGCCGTGGGGAAGACAAACATTGGCATTTGGAGAAAGAACAACGTAACTGGTGTGATACCTAGAAATCCTAGTAAATGTAGAGGGAAAAAGCTGTAACTTCATTAGAATGGCAGAATCTATTACAATTAACCACAACTATCTAAATAGGAGCTAATTTACTCATGTGAGCCAAAATTCTGTTAACTCATAGCCTATTGTAAGATGCAGAGTGAATTCGTACGTTTGTGTTCTGGTTTTAAGTACAGAATAAATGCACTATAATGAGCAGTTGACAAGATGTTAATTCTAAAATCTTTTGCCTAGATACAATAATGTAGTCCATAACTGATGCAAGTTGACAATGGGAGTGAAGTGTACTGTATAGCCTGCAAAGAGAAAACTTAATGGCAATGGAGGGAAGAGGAGATACTTGGCTTTCATGCTTCATACTGTATATTTTTTTCTGTTATATTTGTCAACTAAAATGTCTTATATCTCTCTAAATGGTGTCTTTCTCTATATGTATAAATGAACAGATGCAGATAGAGCTCAAAAGCATGGCATGGATGAATTTATCTCTTCCAATCCCTGTAACTTTGACCACGCTTCACTCTTTGAGATGGTTCAGCGCCTCACTTTGGACCACAGACTTAATGATTCCTATTCTTGTCTGGCAAGTATATTCTTTGGTCTCTAGTGATATAAACATCAAGCAGCAAAGTCAAAGCTAGTGTGACTGGGGGCTAATCCCCCTGTTGCTGGAAGATTGACTTCTGTTTACACCAGGTTTGAATTTGGCCCAGAGGTATTTTCTTTTGAGAGGCTGCCTGCAGTGAACTGACTGCTGTTCTTCTCCAGTCGCACTGTCTTTATCATTTCTGTTTGCAATGTTTAAAATGTTTCTTCCTGCAAAAAGAAACTCCAGTGTGGGAATGTGAAGTAGAGAGCAGTGTTTTGCAGCCTCCTGCACTGCCTTCCAGAGTCTTCTGGATGAAAGAACAGGGAAAAGATGACTGTCTGATACCACCTCCCATGTCAATGGAGTCCCACCAGGAATGACTGTGGCCCAGCTTTGTGTCTCTTTATGAGCAGGGGTCCCAAGCAGGTAACAGATGGGACTGTGTGGATAACTGCAGTGCTGCTGCAGTCTGTCCATGCTCAATAGTTGCATGCCCATCCTGAGTACTCCCGTGAGCAGCAGTTGCAGCTCTTTGCCCACTGTAGGACAGTGGCACTGAGACGTTCCAGGACAGCTTGTAGCCTTTGGCTGGGGTGCAGTGCTTGGGGGCTCTTATGTCCTATAAGGGCTTAAATAACAAATAACCAATGAGCAATTAATTTGTAGCAGTTTCAGTGAGGAGGATGAAGAGGCTCTTAGTTTTTGAGAAAACAACAGGATGAGTCCTTTCTAGAGCATCCTGAAACAAAGGACATGTCCTGAACATGGCATGGGACAGGCTCTGACCTGCTGCCCTCCCACTGTTGCACAGGGTGGCACTGGGATGTCATGGTGGGTTCCTTCAGCAGAAAGACCATGCTGTGCCAAGAGCCTTTGCCAGCTGTGCAGTCCCTGCAGCTCCTGAGTGCCTTGCTGTTAAAAGCAGCAGCCTGGGAACACAGCTGAGCAGTTGGCAAGGAGGCTGTCAGTCTCAAATCTGCCCTCCATGTCCTCCTCCACCATGGTGCTCCTCTCCCTGCCCTGCTCCTTGTACCACAAAAAGGGCCAGTCTCCTCTGAAGGACTGAGGTCCAGTAAATGCCACTAGCAGTAATGAATTGTCACCCTCCTAAGGAGAGGCAGAGCTAGGAGGAACAGTTGTGGACATCCCCTGAGGTAAGGATGGGGCGGGGGAAGGCTGCACTTTACCTGCAGATACCCAAGTGGTACAAGTAGGCTTGGTGGGAGCATTGTCAGACCTGCAGCAGGTTCCTCACTGGTTCCATCAAGGTCCTTGCTCTGGCAGGCAGTGACTTTGGCATGCAGCTTCTGCTCCCCACGCATGGCTGACCCTAGGAAGACCATCCCCATCCATGCATGTCTGAGAGGTTGGCTTGCTGCTGGTTTGTCTCTGTGCAGTCTTGGGCCTGGTGAGAAAGCTGTGGCCGTTGAACTAAACTCATGGAGAGGTGAGAGGCCATCACTGAAAATGATTAACAATGTTTTTCTTCAAGAAACCCACCAGCCGCACTTCTGCTTGTTATGGAGATGTTTAGGCCCTTGCTAGAAGCTACCAGAGCGGTGGAGCTCCCCTCAGCACCAAGACTCATCCTCTTCAGAGTGGAGCATCACCAATTAACCATCTTCTTTCAAATCACCCATTGCAGTGTTGTAAGGAACAGAATAATGGCCTGTGTTCACCTATGCTTGGTTTCACGTGCTTCTTGACTTACTTTGCCATGTTTTTGTCCTGATGATGGTATAAAAACAGAGCGCCCTCAAAAACAGCAAAGAGCTCCCACTATTTTCGCTGTGTCTTTGGAATGTTGGTGATAGCACTGTGCTGAGTTGACTGGAGGAGCTGTGAGCCCGTGGTAAGCCTGCTCTGTCCACCATGTGCCACTGGGCGATTCTTACTCCCTACAGGACATTCCGTGCAAGGTCCCACAGAGTTTTGCCTCGTCACACCTCTTGTTGTTTTCAAATGTGGACGTGGAGGTGCCAGGGAAGACTTAACCCTGGCACAGAGGATAACTCAGCATTGCTTCCTTTCTGTGGAACCAGGTTAAACAACACTATTGTGAGCCCAGTCGCGGGCTGAGCCAGGCATCCCTAGGAAAACAAACAGCCTGGCTGACTCATCCCAGCCATGGCAGAAGTGATGTTTACTGGCAGAGAGCTCCGTGCTGGGGAGGGGGAAGAACACTTTCTGCAGTGCTTGCACAGGGGTCTTGCCCATCATCCACAAATTGCTAATACAGTCACACTCAGAGGATTTCCTGGACTTCTGAGAAGAGTATTTAGCTGTTCCAGCTTAGTATGGTCCCTACACATGCGTGGGTCTTCATTCTTTCACTTGGACGTGTGTGTTGTTTCTGAAACTGCCCTCCAACTCTTCCCAAGACTTCCCTACCCACTGCCAGCATCCAGCTCACACAGCCATCTCTCTGCTGGAGCTGTATTGCCCATGATGTGTCAGCATTACTATAACTTGTATTATGCAGCGCAGCACGTACCACAGGAAGGTCTTCAGAGTACCCACCCTGAGATGATGTGAAGGAGGCAGGTTAAGAGATCCATGAAGCGGGCCACCAAGATTAAATTCTTTTCAATTTCCTATGATAAATGTGAAAATTCAGCTACTGAAATGTGTAATTTCCCTCACAAAGTCTGGGTTTCTCCAAAGTTGCATTTGCCTCTAGACAACTGGCCTATGTGTCACCAGCCCGGACCAAGCCTTGCTTTTCCCAGCTCCAGAGCTCCCCTGGCATTCCCTGCTGGTGCCTGGGATGTGTCTCCTTAACAAAGCAGTTCAGCCTGTTGAACACAGTCAGTGGAGCTCCTTGTGCTCTGTGCCCTTTCTCCATTGTCCCCTCCAGGTGTCCTCATGTCATTGGAGACAATCTGTGAGCCACATTGAGCTGCACCTATCTGCACTGGGGACAGACACCCCATGTGTGGCAGCTGCATTTTCCAGGCTGGCTGGGTGTCAGCTTGTTGGGCCAAGCAAATCTTCATCAAGAGCCAGAATCTGCCTGAAGATGTTTGGGATCTTTTTAAATATTGCTTTTCATCAAACCTTGGGGATTTATCTAGGGCTGTGGGGAGCAGCATTTACTTGCTCCATTGGATCCCCATTCAGCAGCAAGTGTTTTATTTCCTACCTCTGCCATGCAAGTGAAGACCTCCTGGTCCTCCTGGGGCTCCGATCTGCTGCCTGTGCTCTCCTGAGGTCTGGGGCTCATCATTGAACCTCTGATCTCTGCTCATGTTTCCCCTCATGGTGCCATGGCAGCGACTATGGGTGTTTACCATCTTCCCTTCTGTTCTCCTGAGAACATCACAGACCCCAGCTCAGGGGAGCAATGTGGCATGCTCCAGATCGCTGGGTTCAGCCTCTGCTTCCTTTGCCTCAGACTCTGATACTTGACTCCAGTGAAATCAGTGCCAGCCTTCCCATCACTGTCAGTAGAGCCAAGATTTCACCCCATAGGGAGAAATGAGTTCTTTCTTTGTACTAGGTGAATATAACAATTTCAACTGCACTTCTACCCCTATATCCAAAAACAGAGCAATCATGGCATTTCCATATTTTTACCGTGCCTGATCACCAAAGACACAACGAGAGACAAGAGATGGTCTAAGGATGTAACAAACAGGCAACATAAAGAACTCCAGAATCAAGCATAATACCACCAACCAAAAAGCAGACAAAAATACCATCAAAAGTGGTGAAGGCAAATGTACCCCTCCCAAAAAATAGCCTTCCAGAGGGCTGTCCCATCTGCATTGTTCTGTGTCTTCATTTTGAAATGTGCACTTCTAGTGATCCCAGCAGTGTAGCTACTCCCTATATCTATCATTTTCCCCTCATTATTTTAATTCTTTTCTCAATCTGTTTTGGAGTTGGCCCAATAAGGATGAGCAAATCCTTCTCTATGTCTTTGAGCTCTTAATTGATATTTCTTCAACTCTTTTCAAAGCAGCTATTTTGGCATCTAGAAAAGATTTGGTGTCATCTGAGTGGTAGAAAATATATTTTAATCTTTCACAGCAGTGTTGTTTCTAAGATGTAGCATTTGGGGTAACAGATGGGGTGGCAAAGAAGTTGCCTATAGGGGCAGTGCTCTGCCTCAACTACTCTCCCGCCCGCTGCAGGAACTTTTCAATTAAACGACGAAAGATTTTGCAGCTTGATGCATTCCAGAGCTGCGTCTTAGCAATTGTTTAGCACCCAAATTTCCATGTAAATATTGACGATTTTGCAGCGTTTGAAAAGCAATCTACGAGATTATTCCTGTTCTCGTTAGCCTCTCTCCTGAAGGCAAAGGCACGCTCCACTTCGGCTGTCCCAGGACCTTCACCAGAGCCATCCCCTTGCAGGGAAGGGCGTCCTCCTTGGCAGTCTGGACATTGCACCACAAGCCTTGTGTCACCAGCCCCTCAGGGTGATACAAAGAGATGGTCTGAGCTTCCTGGGTGTGTAAAGGAATGCTGCTCTTCAGTTGAGCTCCCCTTGTTTCGGTGCCAAGGAGCTGGGCGATGTCAGAGCGTGTCGCCAGCAGCACGCAATAAGGACAATGGAAACGTCCCTGTCTGATACTGCAGAATTGCCTTTCTCCATCTGCAGGACGTTCCTACCTGCCAGATGCAAGAGAAGTCATTTTTCAGTGTAATCCTCTGTCCTCTTCCCCCAGATCAATCTTCCTGCTCCTGGCCAAATGTACAATCCCATCCCCAGAATGAGACTACTGTTTCACACTGTTTAAATAACCAAACCTTGTCATCTCTTAAAGGTGTCTTTTTCTTCCTTTGTATATTTTTGCTAGGCACTGACATGAACTGGCCTAACTTTTCAGCATTTTAAATGACATTTCCCTTTAATGGTAGCACAATATGTTTTTGTTAATAGTTGCACTGAGTATATGTTGTGCTTGAGTGATGATGTGCAGACTGTATTGTTTGAGTGACCTCTCTCCTTTTTCCTTAATGTGGCCTTAGGTTTGTATTTCTTTTTATTAGAACAGTTGACCACTACACCTCCAAGTGTGATAGCCTTTGTATTTAATAACTTATATTTAAAATCAAGTCTCTTTATTTCTAAACAGGGCTGGTTTAGTCCTGGCCAGGTCTTTGTGCTAGATGAGTATTGTGCACGTAATGGAGTGAGAGGCTGTCACAGACATCTCTGCTACCTCAGAGATTTGCTAGAGCGCGCAGAAAATGGAGCTATGATTGACCCCACCTTACTTCACTACAGCTTTGCCTTTTGTGCATCACATGTTCATGGCAACAGGTAAGGAATTCTTCTTGGCTAGCAGTGCCCTGCCAACAAGAGATGACTTTGTCAAATACAGGTTTCCTTGGATAATGCACAACAGTCCCCAGTTTGTTTTCACAGTGGATGTTTGGCAGCAGCACTTCTAGTGGCATAGTCGGTTTGTTTGTTTGTTTCATTGCTTGTTTAATGTAAGCAGTAAAAATGCACATAGAGGATCCAGAAATGAAGGTTTTTAACTTACTTGCCCAGGCACTTGCTAAGATTCAATTCTGAACAAGATGCAGTTGCAGTCCCTGTGACTGTCACGGGTTGAATAAATGGAAGTAAATGATACACTGTGCTGATTTAATTGCTGTGCGAGAGGATCTGACAAGTTGGAGCAGTGAAATTTTCAGCAGTATCAAACTTCAGTGCTCAGAAGGGCTTTAAGCCCTTGGGCACCCATGGCTCATTTAAAGACCACGTGACATCAGTTCAGAAATTGCTTAGACATAACTGGAAATTTTATCTTGCTCTGTTACAAAGCAATTTCAGTTTCAGAAGAAGACAGTTCCTTTCTCTCAAATGTGACAAACCTTTGATGGGAGGAACTGGAGCTGTGTTTTTCCCCCCTCTCCATTTATTTTGTTGACAGCTGTAGCATCTATTGCAGCTTCTTTTTCTGCTTTTTTCTGTTAATGTTTATTGTATATTTTGAGATATCACTTTGTATCTTACATATGTTGCTGAAGAAAGGATTGTTAAGAAATAATTAGGTGTTTTCATATACCTCTGGTAAATACCACCCTGAATTATGACACGCATTGCCCAGGTTTCACATTGCAAGGCTGTCGCTTGCTTTTGCAGTTACTTTCATACATCTTGTCATGGAAACCAAGTTTTGCTTCCTTAGTTTCTTTTTTAGTTCTGACTTTCCGTTGCTCATTCGTTCTTTCTTTGCCAATTGTTATGTGATTTCAGTTGTTTCCTTTCAGCCTAATTTCCTTTTGTTTTATTTTGAGGTTTTTCATGCTTTCTTCTTATTTCTTTCACTTTTGCTGCCGGCCTTGCCCCCCACATTTCAATCATTCCCCCAAGCCAACTCATGGCAGAATTACTTGGTGGGTCACAGCCAAGTGCAGACGGTGAGGGGGGCAAAGCCTCTGCTGCTGAAACGGAGACAAAAAAGGATTCCAAAAAGGAGTCCAAAAAAAAGAAGGAGCCCAAAACCCAGCCGAATCCAGAGCCGAAAAGGTAAGCGAAAGTGTGCAGTGCACAGGAGTGTGTTGCACAGGGCTTCTCAGTCACTGAGCACACTGGGCAGCTGCACCCCCCTGGCTCAGGGAGATCTGACTCCAGCATTTGGGTCTCATGCTCTCCTGGGAGCTGGATGGCATTTGGGCACCCAAGTCCCACAGGGGATCAGAGACTGAGGTTTTTAGGTGTGTGTTTAGAAGATGTCTCACATGGTGTTTAGGGGATGGGAGCAGGCAGTGAAAGTGGCTGCCCCATTGCCCTTTGTCCTAGGCAGGACTCAGCAGACAGCTGGTTTGGGAACAGGACTTGGCTCAAAGCCCATCTGGCCCATAACAGAGAGGAGGTGGGATGCTCATCACAGCTACCTCATGTACCGCTGCACAGGGTCCAGCACAACCAGGGCTGAAGCTTTCTCTTCATCAGGGTTGGTGGCAGGAGGTATCTGATGGTATGGACCAAGGTGACAACCTCCCATCCCCTCTCCATGGGGCTGGAGAGTTTTGGGCTCAGGAAAATGTCATGCTCTCAAGCCAGTCCCATGCTGTTCAGCTGTCCGGGGCTGTGTGTAGCTGCTGCACTGTATGAGGACCTGTTGGGCACTGTCAGAGGGACAATTTGGCCACAGATGGGCTATTCCAGTCACTCATTTAAAATATTCCAAGAAAGGAATGAGGTGTCTTGCTGTGACTTAGTTGTCTTTAGCTGACAGTTGACTTCGCATCCGAAAGCTGAAGGTTCATGTTCCTTCTTGGTCTGTGCCGTCTCTCTGTTGCCTGGGGATTGCGGGAGGCTCTGTGTGGGAGCTGCAAGGCTGCAGCATTGCGCGTTCCCACCAAGGGCAGGCTCTGCTTAACACCCAGCAGTTTGCTATGGAGTCTGCGGGGTGCAGCGTCTGGCTTTTGCTACCAGAAGGTCACAGAAAGGGACCACAGGAGGTCTCGGAGGAAAACGCAACTGCTTATCTCTGTGTCTACTCTAAGCAATCTGAATATCTGAGTGGAAGAGTCACGATTTCTTTTCAGAGAGCTGTTGAGGCCACATGCATCGTGCATTTGCGAGCTGGCTGGCAGAGAGCGTTGGAAAGCCAGTATTTACCCATGCAGTCCTTACTGGCAGTTGTGATGTGTGTAAAGCCGTGCTTGCTTTAGCTCTGTCCCTCCCTCCCACCTGCTGTGTCCATACATTGCTCATTGCCTTATGACTGGCCCCGCTCTCCCCAGGAAACTTACAGCTCATGGCAGAGCTGAAACTTTCCATGTAAAAGTTGTCAAGGTGGTAGATCTGCCCCAGGACCCAGCACAGCACCCAAGAGAACATCTTGGAGTGGCCATGTATTGCATTGTTGTTGGGATGCACAGTGGTCTGGGAAAGACTGGGTTACAAGACATCTTTGTGTTTAAAAAAGGCTTCTTTTTCCATCAAATCTGAAAAAGTGTTGATTTTCTTCATAAAGAAGAGTTCCTTCACTTTTAGACAGTAAACACCTCTGAATGGGTGGTTTAGCTTTCCCCAGGATGAAGTTGGCTGTCAGACAGAATATGCCACCCAGTAATGAAGGTCGAGCAGGGAGATAATTTCATGTGGCTATCAATCTCCTGTATTAGCAGCAGACAGTGATGGAGCTGAGGTGGGCTGTCTGTTTGTATCGTGTTTGCATAAGGTCAGGCAGCGAGACAACAGTCGCTCGCAGTCAGCGGGAAGTGCAGGCAGGCTGTGGATGCTGAGGACAGCCTGAAGGTCAAGGCTGACAGGATGACAGGTGTCAGTGTGGGGATGATGCCTCCTCGCCCGGCCGGCCGCCGCCTCGGCAGCGCGGCCGCGCGCAGCCAGGACGGGAGCAGGAAGGCTGCTGCTGGAAATGCAGCCCCAGCTTGGGGCTGGCCCTGCGGCTGCAGCAGGTGAAGTGGTCAAAATGGGGTTTTGTGAACAGTTTGGAGCCCTGTTGGCTTACATGTCAGAGTTTGGTCTCCCCTCCTTTGGGCTCATGTATCTTATTCAGACCTCTGACATGATCTCTCCATACCAAGGCTGTAAGTCACTGCTATTTGCATGACAGCTCACATAATTTTTCTTTTAATGTCTTCTTTTTCACAAGTAGAAATGGAGTTAAATGTAAATTACTTGCCCTAAGTTTCACCTCCTGAGACACCTGACTATGGAAGTGCTGGGTATGAGGAAAGCAGGGACCAGCAAGAGCAATATCCACATGGTTTACTGTCCTCAGGCACTTGCTCTTTGCTGAGACTGAGAAACTCAATGGTTTTTAATTGTTGTGGTCACTCATTAGTTGATAATGGAGTCTTGCCCACTTGGTATCACAGGATGCCTTTTGCAAAGACATATCATTATGAAAAAAACATTGTTTCTGATGTATTTACACAAGTGACAGGTAGTAAAGACACAGAATTATCCAGACTTCCAACAACACATGTCATATGTTTATTGATGTATCTTTGGTACCACCACTATCTTGCTTTCCTTTATCAATAGTCCTCCAGAGAACTAGCAAAGACAAGAGCAGGAATGGTTTTGAAAAGACATTGTGATTTGGAATAAAATTGTGAAATGGTTTACATGGCCACCAAGATCCTTCCCTGCCTTCTCTCTCCTTGTTTTCACGGTTCTCATGTCAGAGGGCTGTGGCAGTACTGCCAGTGTTGTTTGACACACAGAGAAGTGATGTGTTAGAGGAACCTCACTTCTTCCCTGTCTGCACATGAGAGAAGTATTGTGGAATAAAAATTTGAGCTCAGCTCTTCCAGGTCCAAAGTTAGTGCCTAAATCTTGAGCAATAGCTCCTGTCCCTTGCAAAGAAGTGGCTTTCAGAAATGGTCTTGTGCTTTTTTTTTTTTAATTTAAGCATAGAATAGCATTATTTATAAATGTTAAAGTTAGCACCATGAAAAACTCTTTTTGTGCTTGTTAATCCTAAACTTTTAAAAATCAGACTTAAATATTGATCATTTGCATGCTAAATATTATCAGACTGAGCTTATCAAAATCAAGTGCTGGACTGAATTCTCTCCAGTCTAATAACAACCAAGTACCATAATCTTCTGCAAGTTATTCAATGACTGTTTACCTAGGGTTCAAGCAGCTACAAGTCTCCTTGTTAATTAATTTGGTATATTAGTGATTTCCCTTTCTTGTGTAAACTGTATTTTACGGCCTCAAATTTGTTTTCAAGAAAAAACAATTTTGATAACTAATGTTCCCATTAGCTTTCATTACTGTTTTTACAACTGTAAACCCAGCAGAAATATGCTGTTGTCATAAACCTTCAGGAATTGAAAACTATGTGACATACCTGCAATTTTTTCCATTGTATTGTAATTTACATATCTGGTCTGTTTCACATAAAGATTTCCACGCAGCTAGTTGAAACAACAGAAATGCGGGATTATTTCTGTCCCTTAAGCAGTAAGTACGCTTTATCACGATATCTTCGTGTGCTCTGTGTTGGGTTTCTCGTTCAGGTGCCCTGCCCTGGCTGCAGTAAGGCAGGTTCAGGCTGGCGGGGTGTGATGCCCTGCCCTGTTGTGAGGCACCAGCTCCGTGTCCCATCCAGCGCCGCAGTGACACAGCAGGTGCTCCCTGTGCTGCCTGTCGGATGGGATGCTCTGCCTGTGCTGAAGGCTGGCTTGGCAGCCCCCAGCAGGTCACCAGCTCCGCGCAGGAGGCTGACACGATCCATCACAATGGGTGTGGGATGGCAGGGCTCAGAAACCACCCGGCGCAGTGTGTCAGGGGTGCGGATGGCACATGAGAACCGATGAGCTGTGACTTGGCTCGGCGCTGCGGCGTGGAGGAGAGCCCGAGCGAAGGGAAGGCAGGAGTTGGGAGATTAAAGGGTCCCCATGCTCAGCAGCACCTCACGGGCAGCTGGGGCAGCACCCAGGAGCACTGGGGTGAACAAAGGGCTTCTCACCGACCTTTCCTTCACCTTTGTGAGTCCCCAGAAGAAAGGGGAGATGGGGAATATCCATGTTTGCTGAACACACTTTTTTCCTAGGGATGTAGGCAGGTGGGCTCTTGCAGGTCTGGTCTGCTGGGGGAGATGTGAGAGGCAGCCGTGATCCTGCCCACATCCCCAGAGCCCGTCCTCGTGCAACCGGTGGGACTGAGCAGGCAACTCCTCCCGCGAGGATGCTGCGAAAGCCTCTCCTGACACATGCCGTCCAAGGCACTAATCATCGATGTTTACTGTATAGCTCATATGTGCTGCACCTGGCAACCAGCAAGGGAGCTGAAGGCAGCACGTGTTTTATATTTGAGTTGTTACTTAAAAAATCAAATTATTTGCATCAGTTTTTGACATTGTTTTTTTTCCCTTGGCTCTGCATGCCAGGGCTCACAGTGCGTGCAAAGATCTGTTTGCTACGTGTAAGCAATATTTTCCCCAGTTTAAAAAAAAAAAAAAAGTGTAGACAAGTTAAACATAAAAGGTGTAAAAGATGATATGTCTTTTCATTTAGAAGCCGACGTGGTATTTCATGGAGGCTTATGTCAAAGAGATTAACGCGCTGGAGCTATACTGTATATTTATAATTGCATACAAATGCATGCTATTGCTTCATATATTAGTCTTTGTTAAAAAATCATTTTGATATATTTGTTTTAGCAGCATAACTAGCCCTGGGGGCACCGGGTATAATTAGAAAAGGGCATGGGGGGAGGCGGGACTTGTAGAATAAAGCAGTGGCCTTAGGATCACAGGTCCTAATTATAATTTATAATTAACCCCGGAATTTGCACAAACCATCTAAGCTAAACAAGGACTATCATTTTTGCTGTTTAAATTGCAACCCTTTTTTTTTAATTTCACCACCTGCTTTGTTGATGTTGTTGTTTTTGTGGTTTAAAACTTAAAAACATGGGGGGATTAGGAAAGTGGCATTTAAAACTTTTCATATGAAATATTTACTGTGGGAATTTACTAGTTTAGAGCCAACACAGTGAATCTGCAGCAGAAGGAGTGATCTGAAACTTGTTTACTTATAATTAAAAATCTCGTTAGTTATTTTTCTTGCCTTTTTTGCCCTTCTGCTTCCCTCTCTGCCCACAGCTTCTGCCGTACACCTCAAGTACCCGTGAGCAGTAGCTATAGAGAATTGGATGGAATTGTCTCCACACAGATGGAGACAGTAATGTTGTTTGTCCAGCTGAATTCACAGACCCAAACCCATTTTGTCCCTCGTGCATTTGTATATATCATGTACATCCAAAACTTCTGTTCCACCCTTTTGCTCTCCTCTCACTTCTCATCACTGCTTCAGTGCAATAGTGATGTGGTTGTGGATTGTGTGTGAGAGCATCAGTTCCTGCAGCTCTAGAGAGATGCTGCTCGCTGGTGGAGTTGATGCTTCTGTACATGAGATTTAGATCAAATAGCTAGTATCAAAGTTGAGCTAGAGACCTTTACTGAAAACAAAATTGCCAATAAGCATCAGAATGAGCTGTGCAGCTTGAGCTTCTCCTGGGAATTTTTTCAGCCCCATCAGCCATGTACCGAAATTGTCTAGAGCACAGAAGTGAATCTTAAATTACAGTGATGCTAAGCTATATACCCTTTGTGTTCTTGCAAAAGGGAAAATAAATATGTTCCCTCAGAAAGATTATATTTTCAAAGTATATTTGACTTGAATATTTAATTAGGTTTCAAAATTATCGAGCTAATAAATTAAGTGGAAGGCTTTGGGTAGTGTTTTTCCAGTTCTATCTATATCCTGCATTTGTCACTAATTAATGAGTTTCTAATGCTTCAGCTTCTGGGAAGATGAGCAACAAAGATTAACATAACTAGTAAATCCAAAGATGTGCAACTGGGTTATAGTATTTGAAATTTGACAAAAACATCGGAAGTATTATTATTTGTGACATGGCTCAAGATGGGGGATTGTGAGGAAAGCAAAGATGACAGAACTGGTGCTAACCACTGTGACAACAACTTGAAAAGCAGCCGACATGACATCTTTCCTATCATGCTGCCGAAAATGTCAACTTTGTGAAGGACAGTGAGAAAATGGTTTGCCGAAAATCTGAAAGGTAGATTCAAGAGATGCTCATCATGTCAGATGCAATATAGTCCACAGCTGGGTGAGAAAGGGAGTCCTTGCCATGGTGATGGCTTTCACTTGGCAGGCCCTTCCAGACATCCACACAGCTCCAAAAATGGCTACAGCTGACCTGTAGATTGTCTCAAGTTTGCATGAGATGTGAGGGTGGCTTGTGCTTACACCCAGATGGAGGGACTGGTGGCCAGAGCCACTGGGTTTGTGTCCTCCTGGCTCACAGGAAAGGGGAAGCCCAAGGGATTAAGCTTTCATTGTGTGTGTGTGTGTGACTTAGGGGTTTGGTTGGCATCCCTTCGGATGTTGTGACTGGGGCAAAAGCCACATTGGCCAGAGGTTTTCTCTCCAGAGCCCACCCTTTGTCTTTGTGTGGGTCAGTGATGCTTCCAGAGCTGCCCCTGCCCGGCAGGACACACCTGGTGCCGTCAGCTCAGCCTGGGCTGGGTGTCCACCATGAGATGTTACATGGTGAGTGCTCTGAGTGCCGTGAGAGGCTGAGATTCATGTGAGAGGGCTGCGACCCAGCCCGAGCTGTCAGATCCTGCCATTAAATCTCACCAGTTGAGGTTATTGACCTAGCAAAGGGTGACACAATTTTCAGACCATTTCCAGTCCCACGGCAAATCACTGCCAGGGCAGGCAGCTTTTACTGCCTCGTTTGTCAGTGCTGATACAATTAACCCAGTGACACTCTGAGCTGTTGTGGGTACAGGGCAAGGACCAAATGCCAAAAGTCAAATGAGGGCTTCAACCCTGCACCTTAATATATGGCGTTTGTTGTGGTCTGCCTTGAATTATCTCTCTCTGCCTGGGAGCAAACCAGGCACTGTGAGGTGCACAGCATCACAAAAGGCATGGACATCTCTATCTGAATATTAAATATTTTATGGAACTTTGGAATAAATTATATTAAGCATGTTAAGACATTAATTTTTGTTCAATATCTAATTTGGGTTTTTTTGTGGCTTGCTCATTTTTTCAAAATAACTGGTACTAATTAGTTACTAATGAGACCAGATCCATACTTCCAAAATTGTTTATGAAATGTGTTCCCCAACTGAGACATTTTATCCAAGTTTCAGCCTAAATCTTTTTTTCCTGTTTTTTTCCTTAATACACAACTGAATTTGGCAAATAATCAAAGAAAGATTCTGATTAAATGCTGTTTAACTTTAAATACATGCCCTGGTATTCAAGTATTTTTCTGTGTCCATGCTGCAAGTTTTATTTAATGTATATTTAGCTTTAAAATTTTGCAGTAAATATCATCTACGGTTTGCAAGTTCCTCTTCCCAAATGTTTTAATGGTTTATTCACCTGTGTTGGAATATCAGAGTTCATATTTATGATATTAAGAGCTTAGTAAATGTAGGGTCGAGGAGAAGTGATTGCACAGATTTTATAGATTTTAGTTTTTTTATAGATTTTTTTTTCTTTTTAAGTTTAGGGCCTTTGATTTTTTAAGAGGAAAATAAAGCCAACCAATTAACCCCTGACAGGAGGTTCATTAGAAGCTTTGTAATCCCTTGCCAAGTCTTTTGTAAAGCCAAACCAGTCTAGTACTGCGGATTTATGCAGCTTAAGCTGAACACTGGGGGAGGCCTTTAAGTAAGAACATTTGTTCAATTTTAAGATGTCTTACATTACCTCAAGATTGCCTGTGCCAGCAGAGTTGCCCAGGAGCACACAAATGCTGGGACTTTGCTCTGCAGTGATGGAAGCAGAGCCAATGACTGTGTGCCTGGCCGATGCCTTTGGTGGATGGGTGGATCAGACTCGCTCCCTCCTCCTGCCTGGGATGCTCTGCACGGCGGGTTTTGCCATGTGGGTGTGGGGGAGAAGGAGGGGATTGGGTGTGTTGGCACCAGCAGAGGTGCAGGACAGAATGGCACAGGGATCAGGGCATTATCCAGCCCCCAGGAAGAGCCTCAGCAGGGATTGTCTGCGCACTGTGCTCCGTGAAAAATGAGAAATGCCCCGAGGCAGCGGGACCTGGGTGTCTCACAACACACTCCTGTGCACTCCTCAAATAGAGGGGCATCAAGTAGTCTGAGAAAATTTGAGATAAATTGCATAATGTGTTCGTTTTTATAAATTAAAATTAAACTACTGAAGAGGCATTGCATTTCCAATGCAAAATGCATGTCACTCTTCAGGCACTTTTCAGCAGAATATATTGAAGATGGTTCACTTCAAGAAACCTCTATAATGGGGTGATTCAGCAGCTAGGAAAGAGTGCAGAATTTTATATTCTGTTTATATCCGTGTCATTGATATTCTTTTATACTGTGAATTGTGTTAAATTAGCAGCTGAATTTTTCTGAAGAAATTCAGACCCTGTTTTGCCAGCAACTGGCTCAATCCTGACATGACAGCTGGCACTGCACTCCCTGCATATACCTGTATTTTAAGGGAAATCTGCTTTTCCCAACTTCTTTAATAATAAAAATAAGGGGGTGGGGGGGGGGGGGGGTATCCACATCTAGGTTATCACTGTGAGAGAAGATACTTGTCTACTTGTTTATTTTTGATACTTTGGCAGCGGTGCTGCTGCAGCCACCCCTCTGTCGGCATGGCACATCCTCTGCCCTGGGTCTCACAGTTGCTGAGGGTCCTTTTGGAAAGGACAGTGTGCTGTGGGATGAGGTCCCAGGGTGCTGAGGTGGAGTCTGAGTCATTGTGGCGTTTCTCCTGCAGGCCTGATGGGATAGGAACGGTGACCGTGGACGAGAAAGAGCGTTTCGAAGAGATCAAGGAGCGGCTCCGGGTGCTGCTGGAGAATCAGATCACACATTTCAGGTAAAGGCACAGAGCCCAGGCTGAATGCGAGAAGAATGATTTCCTCACAGCTCCCTCCTATAAGCAGCAAAGCCAAAAGGCAGGTTTTGAATGCACACAGGAATTTTGCATAAGTGACACAGACCTACACAGGGCAGTGAAGCATGTTTATAGCTGCCGTGTGATTTTAAATATATATCCTTTAAAGGATATCTCAAACCATCTTGCTCCCATAGGCATGGTAAAGCTGTGGATTTTGTCTAAAATATAACAACAAAAAATTTCTTATCCTTATCCTCTTAGTTCTCTGTTCCTCTCTGCTCAGTTATAACCCATTTACCTTCTCCCTAGAGTTGACAGGCAGGGCTTTCTGCAGGGATGTCGCAGTATGGAAAGATACCCCCCAAAAAAAGGGATGAATGGCCCCCAGCACACTGGTGAGGTCAGGCAGGCTATGCACATTCACACAGATGGGTGATGGGCATTACCTACACCCTGGGTGCATTGTCAGGTCTCTAGCTGGAAATAAATGTCCCTTCCATGGGTCTTTTTTTCCCCCATTTTTAGAAGAAGATGGTATTATCTCTCCAAGGAGATCTAAAAACTCTCCAGGTAACACCCAGATTTAAGAAACTGCTAAAACTCTCAGCTTATTACTAACCCATATTCTCTTTTGCTGCCTTAGTCTACACCTACAAAGCCTTTCAGAAAGTTACCCTATAGAAAGACTGCTCATTCCAGGCAGAGACTAGAGAATTGCTTGGACAGACTTAGGAAAGCATCCTTATGGCTCAGGAAAGGTTTTCATGTGCACTTGGTGTAATGCTAAGATGATGTGCTTTTTTTAGGTACTGCTTCCCATTTGGCCGTCCAGAGGGTGCACTGAAAGCCACTCTGTCACTGCTGGAAAGGGTAAGCACAGAAACAGCAGAGAGTAATTAAAATGACCTGTTCTCATATATCCTTCCATCTCAAAAAGCTTGAGGAGCTGTTGGCTTTGCATAAGACATGTAATTAATGATATTCTATGCTGAAATTTGGGGCTTAGGTGAGCTTGGTATCTCCTGCCTCAGCTAAAAGGCAGGTGTGTAGCCTGACCACTAAGGGCACAATATTCTGTGTCTGTGTTGTCAGGTAAGGGTGAGGGGTCTGCCTGGCAAAGGTCCACATCACAGACCCTTGGCAGCAATTCCTGGCTGCTGCCTGGTGAAATTCCCATCTTGAGGCAGACTTGTTCCCTCTGGATGCATAAAACCTGCTCACCGTGATCCTCCTCCCCATCCCCACTCCAACATCCTTCCCACCTCTGCTAACCTACAGTGTGGCCAAGTCCAGACCCAAACCCAAGTCAGTCAGTAGAGCCTGAAAAGGGCAAAACATTGCTTGGCACTGGGCAAGTTGTGACAGATTTTAATGTCATACCCTAAAAAATCATCACAGACTTCAGGGTGTAAATGCAGAAGGGGAATAATACAGTCCCACATCTTAGGCTGGCCAAGGTGACCTTGCAGTGAGTCCTGTGATTGTACACATGCCCTGAGAGCCACGCAGCACTAGCATAGGAATGGCTGTTTGTGCTGGGCTTGGAGAAAAACAGTTCTGTGTGCCACAACAAATCAGATTTTCTTGTGTCAAGGTTCTGATGAAAGACATAGTTACTCCGGTCCCTCAAGAGGAGGTAAAAACAGTCATCCGTAAATGCTTGGAGCAAGCAGCTCTAGTCAATTATACTCGACTATCAGAGTATGCCAAAATTGAAGGTAAGGCTCTTTCTTTCTGAAATTAAAATTTTTCTTATGTTTCTAGGTGGCAACTTAGGTGCCTGGGAGCTCTTTAAAAAAAGCTCATTTGCTATTTACTCTCTTGTCGGTAAAGCTGTTGTGATTCAGAATCTTTTCTGTGGTGTTGGCTTCGGAAGCAGTTAAGAATGGAAGCTATGCAAATCATTTCTTTTTCTGGAAAGGAGAGAGGAAACAGTTAAAAAGAGCTGTAGCTTTTTTTCCCTTTGATCGTTGGTGCATTTGGCCAGTGGTGTAGTATTCAGACTCACGTCGTGGTTTTAAAAAACAAATTGAAAAATACTTGGGATGTCATCTTTACAGCTGAAGGTATACTGCAGCTAATTGCTTGTGACACTTCAGGAGACAAATGAAAAATAGAAAGCTGAAAAACTGTTTAATCTATGTTTAATCATTTGTAGCCAATTTAAAATGTCTTTTTTTCTGGGTGTGTTTCATTGTGTTTGCAGTTTGCATTGCAGTCATTGATCAGTGATCCCATACTTGCATCGGATTTCTTTCTTGTCACTCTGAATCTGGCAAAGCTGATATTTTTGACCTTTTAAGTTATGGGAGAATAATAACCAGTGACCAGAGACACATGTAGCCATCAAAAAGACATTTTAAAGTTTGCTGGAGGATATGTGTTACTGAAAGTCTATGATTCAGTCGTTCTTTATATGTTATCAGTTTATGTTGGTACTTTGTTGGCTGCTCTTCCCAACTTCAAACTCCCACCCAACTTTTTCCAAGTTCCCAATTACTTAAACCTGTGTGTTCCAGATGAATGGTATGTTCTGACTCTGGGTTTCTGTCATGTGTGGTGTGAAGCTTTCCCACAGCCAAGATTATTGTTGTATGCCTATAGGACAATATTGAGAGGAGGAAAAAACCCCAAACTAAAACTCCCTCTGATTTGTTCTTCGTTCTTGTTTACATGAAAAATTGGGTTGTTATTATATGGCAAATTGTCCAGGTTCTGTACATGACATGTCCTCTCTTTTTCCATTTTTTTTCTGTCTAATGATGCAAATTGTGTACCAGTGGTAATGAATTCATTGTTATGCATCCAGTGAGAAACACTTAAGAATTGGGCACTAAAAGGATGTTTATCAACTCTTGACTTGGTAATGAGTGACAAAAATAGAGAAGGAACGAAGGTTTCATAAGCACTGTATTATCAGGCAATTTATCGAAGTACTCAACTTCAGAGGATACTTTAATTGGTGTATTCTGTAAAATGCAATGTTTAAATATACTTGACAAGCATGGAGAAGGATTGAGAATCAAAAACAGCTTTTCTGTTGATGGATGCTTCTACCCAGGGCTGGCTCCCTTAGGTTCTCTGTATAAATATCACTAACTCGTTGGTAAGATTTGCTCTCTTCTTTCAGATAAATCTATGCAAAAACAAACTTTATGATCTGTAAGTAAAAATGCATTCATTTCCAAAGTAGAACAGTTAGTGTGTATTTTTCCTTTTGTGCCTCAATTCTTCTTGGTTGTGTTAATTATCTGCCCTCTCTTTTTGCACTGTGACTTTTAGGTCTGGGAATACTTTGAAGCAACAAACCTATTTTTTTTCCAGCTGCCTTTTCAGGGAAATAGTTCATTCCACACTATCTGCTCTCTTCTGCTTTTCTCCTCCTTTATCTGTGATTGGCCACAGCCACTTTTTGATGCTATTTCTACAAAAGTGGTTGTAACACCAATTTCCAAGCATGCTGGGATTGTTAATTTGAACAACCCAACATCCGCCAGCTGCATGCATCAGGTTTTCTCTCATGAGCATAGTCCACTGCATATTCAAATACTTCCTTAGAAGAGCAAATGACAAGTTTACCTTGGTGAGACACATTCCTGTTCACTGGACATGGCTTTGAAATCTTGCTTTTGAGTGACATTTGAATAGCCACGTGTAAGGCACTTTTGTCAGAAATGCAGAACCAAATCAGTGGCAGCAGTGCTTAAGGCTATGCTTATGAAGAAATACCTGTGAAAGCCTTAGATACTGAAGGCTGAAATCCTTAGTATCTTGGAGCCTTAAACCAATGAAAATCTATTTCCCTCTATTCATGATGTTTTGATCATTATATTCTTGCAAACAGTTCAGAGCAAACCTCTAGAGTCATGGTCACAGCCTCTCTTGTGACTCATGGGCATGCTGAATGGTTAATCCAGTAGATCTCAAATTTTAACCCTCCTTTTTATTTTTCTTTCCTTTTTTTTTTCTTCTTTTTATTCTGTGTGTATCCCAAAATACTCTGTGGCTTTCCTTTTAACCTGATATGAAGTTTTCCTCTGACCTATAGCCTGTAACCTCTTTACCTCTGACCTAAGCCTCTTGCATGCCCAAATCCTCTTTTATAGGGAAAAAGAGAGAAATGTATGAGCATCCTGTCTTCTGCTTGGCCTCTCAAGTGATGGATTTAACCATTCGTGAGTACCTACCACCCTCCTCTCCATGCTGTCCTCACTTTCTCTGTTCTCATTACCTCAAGAAAGTCCAGATCCAAACCAACTCACTCTCCTTGCTTCAAGTCTTTTAGCATTGGCTTGTCTGTTGCTTCTGTCTGTGAAACCCAGTGTGAGAAGTCCAGTCACTTTCTATCAGCCTAAACCAGGTTAGACAATTAACCCATCTGTTTGTGACAAACTCAGACTGTCTGTAAGTTTTTTCAGTTCTTCTTTATGTCCGTGACCTGAATGCATTTTTACTTTGCTTCTGTGTAACCCCAGTTTGTAAAGTGCTTGTCACTGGTACACAATCAAAAGGTAGCAGCTACATTGTGGAGAAGTGAGCTAGAGGTCAGATAAAGGACACTTGGAAAAAGCCATCCCTTTGCCTGCGTACAAAATCTTTACCCAATCCTGTGTATAAGATGGTGTAAGGCTGTCCTTTCTCTGTACATCAGATCTGAATGTCTCCTGTCTGTTAGCTCTCAGCGAAAGGATGCACTCTACTTGCTCTCCTCCTCGATTTTTTTACTCACTCCTTTGCACCGAGCTCTGGAGGGGACACCCCGACCCTGCTGTCACTCGGAGACCCCCTCTGTGTCCTCAGAGCTCTCCCTCTCTGGTTTTCTATTTGTGCAGCGTTTTCTCTCCATGAAAGGAGCTTCCTTTGGTAACCCCACGCTCGGGGGGGCGGGGGGCGAGATGGGGCGACTTTTCTTTTTTTCAAATGTCATATATCACGCATAACTGGGGGGCTGTGCGGTCCACTTGCTCATTAATCCTGCATATCTGTTCTTGTTTCTCTCTTTTCTCTCCTTGTTGCTTTCTCTCTTTCATATAGAGAATCAAAAGGACGCAGGTGAACAATTGTATATGCATTATAAATTGTTAGGACTGTTGAGTTATATTTATTTTGTTTTCTATTTTCATAGCTCCTTAAGATATGTACTCCTTCAGGCTGAAAATGGAGATGCATTGATACTTAAGGAGTTAATTTGTGCTGTCTACATAATCTCCTTTTCCTCCTTTCATAGAATAGAGTGTAGATTAAAAATACCCTGTAGAGATGTAGTGCCTTCTTAGGAGAGAGTTGTAGAGGAGAATCTAGTCTTTGTAAAGAGAAGGTTTCTTGTTTTTCAAAAGAACTGCAGCTCATTTTGGGTGAAAAAATGTTGGTGATTTGGCCATTAATTTTCCACACCTAACAAGCACATTTATAAGTAAACTAATGTTCATTTTTGGTTTTCATACCTTCTGTTTTCTGCCCCGATGGGAGGACTGGGTTTTTCTTTACTTCTTTATTTCTATTTATTTGTTAATGTGTAACAAACAATCTGGTGGGACAGAAGTTGTGTTTGTCTCTCGTTTATAACCTGTGGTGACATGTAACAAGGCAAAGGCTCAGCTCAAGTGCACATCTCTGCAAAAGAGATGGTGGAGCTCTGCAGCCCCTCTTCTCGTTTCTGTTGTATCCCAGAGTCCTAGTTCCAGAGTCCTTGAAACTTGAACTGTTCATTTCTTTTTGTGAGTAGATTGTTCTGTTTTGTGGGGAAAAAAGAAAGGATCTGGTTGATTTCAGCTCTCTTTGCACAGGGAAATTGCTTTAGAAGAGCACTACAAGAGGTTGGGGCAGGCTCTGACTTCCCCAGACCCCTCACTCAAATTTGGCCCATAATCTATTGCCTCATAGTAAAATGAATTGTAAATAAAAAGCAATATTTAGAAAATGCAGACTAATTTTTTCTTCCATTTATGAAAGGTGCAAATAAACAGAAGTAAATAGAACGGTCCCAGTTATTACCATTAACTGTAACAATCAGAGTGAGCACAGGCTGTTGTGCATTAAGCACAATAACTGCATGGAGCATCGTGCTTGCTGCAACAACCTGTCACATGGCTGCAGTTTAGAAGTTCAGAATGACATTCCCATGGCCCAGCTTGTTTAAAAATAACCTGTTTCTTCCCAATGCTTGGAGCAAATAGAAGGGCACAGGGAGTTGTGACTCCACTGCTTTGCGCCCACAAATCTCCCTTGGTTTTAAATACAAAAAATTCAGGCAAGGTCAGCAGGACTCACTTGAAACTGGTTCCTCAGCTTAAGTGGAGTCAAAAGTGACTGGGGTTTGACCTGACTTTTTTATTTTGCCAGAAGCAAGGATAAAAATAATACCCTGAAAACAACTTCTTAAACACACAAGTGTTACCCTTTAGTTCTCCTTTCTCCTGAGAAATGTGTAGTCTCTTGTCTTGCATTAAAATATTGAAATAGAACATTAAACAGGGAATTGTGCTAAAAGAATTTAAAATAAATTACTTTAATTATTAATCAGACAAAGCTACAAACACTCAGATTGATAATTGTAACCTTTTAATAAGTGTTTGTTTATGTAGGTCAGAAATACATAATTATTTTAGAAAATAATAACTTCTCCATCCCTTATGCCCATGAGCACAAGTGCCACTTTGCACTGCTGGAGTTGGGTACAGGCAGCTTCAGAGGTGGTGCCAGCCAAGGCAGAGTTGTCAGTTTGACAATTGATTGTGTTTGGTGTAAGACTAGGGGGGGAGTTCAGTTTTCAGGCTGAAAAATTCTCATATTGCAGTTTAGGTTTGGTCTCTGTAAGGAGAGGTTTATCATGGTAGTGCTGAGTTGGTGCACAGAGATGAGCAGTGAAGGAGACAGATCTCACCTCGGTGCTTAGTGCCAGGGTGTGGGTGGCAGAGCAGTGGAACATCTCATGGAAAGTAGCTGCAGAGCAGAGGGACCTACTGAATTGCTATTGCTCTGTCCCCAAGGCAAATTGAGCTATCCAAAAATACCAGGTTTCTGCTTGTCCAGCAGCAGCTCCATCCCCTGTGCAGGGAAGGAGTCTCCCAAGGCACCACACCTCACCGTGCTGCAGGGCTGCACACACTGTCCTGGCACACACTGTCCTGGCACACACACTGTGTGGCACACTCTGTCCTCCCTGGGTGGGCTCCTGGGCAGGCTCAGCCTCTCTTGAAAGCACACCCAGTGGTGATGCCAGGTGCCTGTGAAGCTGGAACCCGCTCAGTTCAGGGGCCAGTGCTGCCCACGGGGCACTGAGGGGCAGCTGCAGTGCCTGTACAGAGGCAGACATCCCCCAGGTGCCTGTGTCAGGCTGGGTGCCCCCTAGGAGAGGGACTGAGCAGGGCAGCTTGGGCCCGAGCTGGCAGCAGCCATGGAGCATCTTGGTGGTGCACCGGCCTCAGCAGGTGTGGCAGGCATCCTGCACCGAGGCAGCAGGTGCAGGAGAGCTTGGTTTCAGACTAGAGCAGCACAGCAGGTTGTGAAGGAGCAGTGGCATTTTCCAAGGCAGTCATACTGGCCCTTGTCACAGCCCCATGCTCACTTTACGTCACTCGCCTTCCCTATTTCTGGATGTCAGCCTGGGAAGCTCTGTGCGCGTATCTGGAGCTCAGCTGAGGAGCTGAGCCTCCTGTCAATTGACCAGGTCCTGTGTGATCTGTCAGCCCAGCCCCTGCTAGCCAATCACTTCAGAATTTGTGATCAATCACAAAGCTTAAAAAGAAAATAAAATTACATTGTTTGAGTAAATAAAAATGTAAAATATATGAAAATATCAATCTTTGTGTGCAGGAGGGGAGGCTGAAGTCATTAATAAATACTTTCACTCAGGCATGACTATAACCTGTATCCATGTGTGCTGAAATGCTGCTTTATTTGTTTCAATCCTTGAAGTGGCACTGGGCTGTGTTTAACAAAGAATTGTTACACAGCTTTCAGGATTTCCTCTTGACTTTTCAAAGGCAGTGTCTAAAGCAGTACAAAGTTATTGCAAGAGCTTCAGAAATTCAGAGATCTGCATTCTGACATTTTCTTTCTATGAGTCTCCCACCAATTGCAGGAGCAACTTGCTGCCTGGGGCATGAGACACAATTCAGATAGGCACAAATGCTTCCCTAGGCTCAATAATCATTACAAAATCAGGAGAACAGTTCTCTCTGCAGTATGTTGAGGTTTTGAGGTGAACTGACATCTCTTTCTGAATTTAAAAAAAAAAATCTATGATTTTTTCTTTCCTTTAAAATAAACTATCTTATTTTGAGAGAAAAAATACCATCACTGAAATACCTTTCAGATGCACACAAATTAATTTAATGAGTTTAATAAAAGTCTGCCCTGCCTTGTCCTTGGGCTAAGTCCATTATGCTTTATAGTTGTCTTGAAAACAGCAGCTTTTTGTATCATTTTGATTATTGGCTTACAAATGAATGCACACATAACACTTGGATGCTAAAGCAAGGGTCATATATTTTTAATAATTATGAGGAAATCATTGAATCAGTGGCTATGCTTCTAAAAAATATGAAAAATCAATAATATTCTTCTCCTGCTGCAAGTGTAATTCTTATTGTTGCCGATGATTTAGTAGCAGAAATCACAGTGCTGAGGTAGAAATACGTAGTTGGAAAATTTTCCAGTCTGTAAAGAGCCACACACAATGAATTGTGTGCAATATCTATACCCAATGAAGCACAGATTTATCAATATACCTGTTATTGCAGGCTGAAGATCATTGCAAGCACAAACCCCGAATTTTTCAAGTAATTGAGCTTCTGCAAGTATTTATGTGCCAGTATAATGCAGGAGCATAAAAACCTTTAGAAGAGTTTGTCCAGGAAAGCACTTTGTCAGGCAGTAAGAATTTGGTCCTGATTTCAGTGAGGAAGGTGTTTAAATCTTACTCCTCTGACACACATGAGCAGCAAGTACAAGAGCATTTCTGATACTAAACTGGCTGTAGTGAGGGATCAGAGAGGAAAAGGATGGGAAAAAAGGAAAGCCAAAGTGAAACAAAACCTGCCACACACTGCAGCTGATCAGGAGCCAGTGCATTAAAACCCATCCAGCCTCACACATCTCCCTTGCTCTGAGTGGGAGCTGAGCCACCCCTGAAAGGGACCTCACATGCCATCTCTGAGACCTGGACCTAGGGAAGTGTGTGAGCTCTAGTGCTTCATAGTGCATGGCTCTCACAACCCCATTTCTATTTAAATTTACAGAGCAAATTATTCTCTTTCCTTAGCCAGACCTTAATATTTTAAATTTTAATGCAATAAAGAGACAACAAAGAAAAGCATGAGTTGTGGCACATGGATGTTCAGTGCCCACAGGAACAGAGAGAACTCTTCCCCTCCTTCACCTCCAGGTGGTTCTGCAGCCGTCATGCAAGAGCCTTGAATTTGGGTCTGAAAAACTAAAATGTGTGAAAAGAGCTGAATATTTGTGCAGATTGGGCCAGATCAGAATTATATCAAGAGTTTGTTGCTTAGCCTGCTCCAGTGCCTTGTGGGAGCTTGTTTCCAAGAGTGGGGGGATGCCAGGAGCAGGGTAAGGTGCTGGAGGGGTCTCTCACAGGCCCCCCAGAGAAGTGAGAGCCACCCTGGGGCACTGTGCTGACAACTGCACGGCGGGAGCCTCCTCCAAGCTGTTCTGTACGCGCTGCACCAGCGACTCGTGAAGATGCTGCTGCATCTCTTGCCTTTTCCTCCTCCTCTTTCTCTATTAATGACTTTTCCCTAGGACAGAAAACACTTGTGCTAATCAGGCCCGTTCAACACTCTGGAGTCTGGATGTCTGTGAAGCCTAGGAGCTATTTTTGGATGGGTAGCTGTTAGGGATGCAGGGGCTGGACTCCACATTTAAGGATGCTTGAGGGCTGCAGTGCTGACGTGTGCAATGGGGTGAAACTCAGATTCCTTTCACCTTGGCTTTGGCACTCTTAGGAAGAGCTCTCTCTCTCTTTGATACCCCCAACTTTGCCACCCAACAGACTCCCTGGGTTCCCACCCTGTGGTTGTCAGACATGGGTGGGAGAAGATGTGCAATTCCCTCTCCCCACCATCCCTTCCCATCCAGGGACCTTGGCACAAGCTGTTCTCCATAGCAATGGGCAGTAAAATACTCTTCCTACATTTGCATATCAAACTCAAGAGCAATCAGTGAGTAGCCAAATTGAATTCTTGCTTATATTTTAAAGCAGAGTGAAAGTCATTAGGCCAATGCCCAAAAAGCAGTTATTTTTGTCACTTGAGGGGCTGAGAGGTTTATTTCTGGGGATAAAGTCACCCTTGGTAAATGTTGATCAAAGATCAGGATTACTCCAGAGATGGAAGAATAGATTTGCTTTTCCTGTTGTAAGAAAACAAGGAAAAGAAAGAAAGAAAGCCAGTAGCTTGAATCTGAGAGTCTGAATTAATCATTATACAGCTTAAAAGACTAAAAATGTGTGTGAGTGTGTGTGTGCATGTGTGTGCATTGTATGTGATTTTATGTATGTGTGTATGTATGTATGTGTATCTATCCTTGTGTATGGAGAGGGGCACCAACCTAACTCACACTCCTTAATGGTTTACTTGAATATTCTTTATTATACTTTGATAAGTGTTGTAGTTCTGTGAGAAATAAAAGCAATCAGAAATCTCCTTTGCACAAGCCAACTGATTTTTTTTTTCCCTCCACTGGAAAATGCAAGCAAAATGGCAAGGACTTTTGGCAATAGAATGTCCAGATAAATATGCCAGATTCCTTGCAAATGGCATGATTAAAAATAGTCACAATGCTGCTAAAAACTGTTATTAAAAGGAATAGAAACTATTGTGTTAATATATTCACAGCATATAATTTATTCTCTGGGTGTATGTAAAAGGAAAGGCTATTTTCTTTGAATTTTTCCTATGCTGATATTGTAAACTATATGACAGATGGGTCAAGTCCTGATTGCAGTATTCTAACATTTGGAATAGCAAGTAACATATTTGATAGAGCTGGCAAGTTTTTATATATGATTCAACCCAGAATATAAAAGCCACTAGAATTCCAAGTTGAAAATAATTAAATGAGCTGGAAACGATCAGGAACCACACATTTTTAAGTGACAGATTTTTTTACATGTTTAAATTGCACAAGAATATTTTATAGCTCCCTTTAACCAACAGTGACGTTTAATTCTAAAATGTGTAATTGATATTTGCAAAGCAATTAATTCCTATGGCTCATTATTCTATTGCTAAACGTGCCTAAGCATTGGGGAGCTGACTTCAAGTTGTGTTTTTTAGTTCACCTTTTCTGAATTCCAGAGTTTTAACTGAATTAACCCATCTCAGTCTCCTGGTGTGACTGCACTAAGTGTGGTTTCATACTTGCATTGAATTTTTAGCTTTCTGATTGCACAGTGCTGTAGGACGTTCGAATCTGCTGACTTCTAGAATACGTGTTGTCAAATGGTGTCATTACCATGTAATACCCCAAATACCAATAAGCAAAAACCCAGCAGCTTATTCCATTCCTATTTGATCATTTCTGCTTATGTTCCTTTTGAAATTCCCATCTTTTTTTGTCACTGTTTATGAAGTCATTTGTCTCTTTACTTTTGGCGTCTCTCTCTCCGTCACGCACCACCAGCCCGTCCGCCCAAGCCGAAGCCGCCGGCTGGGCCACCACCATCATCTCCTCAAACGCAGACTAACATGATAGATCATATGCTCAAAGGCATGGCCAAACAGCCGCCAAGTACTGTAATAGTCTTCCTTTCTTTTATTCAGTGGTTTCCTAGTCTAGCAGCCGCTCGTGTAGCCGTAGAAAGCTAGTCCTCATATGCAGCTTGGTACATACAAAGCACCTAGCGCGACGTGGTAGGCTTTAGAGACCTAGAGGTAGCATTTATTTCAAAATGTCCACATTTTTTTGTCTAGCAATGTCTGACATATGCAACATTTTCAAATATCAACGTCAGCACAAAATAACATTGTTGTTGCATAACATTTTGCATGGAAACTATAAATATGTATGAGCTTTACATGATGTTGGATGAAATGTTTGATAAGTATATCGTATACGTTTCATGTAACTGTCAGTGCTCCAGCTATCTTAGCAGAATATTCTGATGTATAGTAACTTAACCAGGGAAATATTTAAAATAAGAAGGAAAAAAATTAAGATTGACATCTGCTGGCTGCCAAAGTTATATAAGCATCAATATTTTCTTTAAAGACAGCATCTTTGAGCAGTTGTTCTTATTAACACTTTTGTCTTTTAGTTATATTTGAGAGCAGATCAATGTTGCAAATGAGAATGGGCCTGATGCTGCACTGATCAATGGAAAAGCTTCCCTTGGCTTTGGAGGTGCAGAAACAACCAGATCTTACTGAGGGATCTGTCTTTGGGCTCCTTTTGCAAACAGAAGTGGTTTCTAGTTCTTGTAGCCATTGAGGTGCTGGATAGTGTAGGACAGAGACTGAGGAGATAGCCAGGAGCTTTCCAATTTCAGTATTTGCTCAGTAAATTATATTAAAGGGAACCTTGTTTGTTTTTTGTTTAGTCTATTTCCAATGATAAAAGAGCAAAACTGGAGAAGAAACACCCAAGGCCCTTGTCTGTGCCGTAAATCAATAAAACTGTGGAGCTCATTTGCATGGTGCTTTACCATCCCTCAGCCAAGCTGAGCCCCTACAGGGCCAGACTCCAGCTTGCTGAGCTCCTCCAAAAACCAGCCACATTTGGGACTGTCCTGAAACATATGGCTTTCCTTTTCATGGGAACTGTGTAACCTGTAGACAGGCATTCAGGGAAAAGTAGGGACTGGCAAGGCTTTGAGGGGGAGAATGAAGTCCTGTAAGCTCCCTGAGCCTTCAGCAAGGCAGGGGTTTCTCCCTGGGTTATCCAGTCCAGCAGAACAGGCCACCTTGTGCAACCTCAAGCTTCTGCCCCACCAGTAAACAGCACCAAACACTAGGAAAAAACCAGGGTGTGTGGAAGGCTGGAGTGAGATGCCCTGTGAATACTTGGCCTGTTGGCAAATGGATCCCAAGGGGCAGGTCTCCCACTCCACTCCTGCTCCAAACAACCATCACAGGGAGAGTTTGCCCACCCCAGGGCAGTGAGCTGCCCTTTGATACCATGGAGAGGCCAAAACACCCATGGATGCAGAGGTATGGAGTGGCTGTGTAGTGAAATGCCTCTCTTTGCCCTTGCTGCTCAGGAGAGCTGGGACTGCAAGCTGGGTGTGAGCCAGAGAGACATGTCTGTGGTCAGCTCTGTGGAAGCTGTCCTGCAGGGAAATTGTGGCTATTTTCTTTTCCTCTACATTATTTCTAATGAAATGCTCTAAATGTTCCGTATTGTTAGCACCTCATATTTTTAATATGTCGTTAATAATGTGAATTACCTGGAAGAATATAATTTAATTATTTTTTAGAGTTTTCAGAAAACACTGCAAAAGGACTCAAAATAGGTAAACACCAAGCTCCAGGATTTAAACTCTTTGGTTTGTTTTGCGGGGTTTTTGTTTTAAAGTTGTGTCTCTTTTCCCATATAAATCTTACCCATGACTGTGGGATTTACCACTTTTCACTCCCTCCAGCATGCATAACTCCTGACCCTTGTGGAGTTAAATCCTGGAGCAAGACAGACCTGCGAGTTTTGCTTTTAGAAGCAGGTGACATTTAAATTGCTCGAGTCTGACAATTTATTACAAGTGCAGACAGATTTGTTTGAATTGATCTTCTTAAAAGAATTTTTAAATGATATAGATATGATTCCTATAATAGCATCATCTAGATTGAAGGATACATATTGTTCATACATTAGTGGCCAGATGCTGTCTTTAGGGAATGTGATGTTCTTATTTGAGCTAATAAAGTGCCACCATAAAGCAAACCAACTCTGACAGTATTGTGAAATTTGGAGCTGGAGCACTGTATTTTCATAGTATAATAACGAATGTGGCTTTCTGGTTTGCTCAGTACTAATTATATAAGCATTTAACATATGCATGAAAAGATCTTTTAAGCTGCAGAATATTATGGGGGGTTTTTTTTAACCTCTAAAATAACTCACTGTTCGTCTGGCTTTTCACCCTGCCTTCCTTTTAACTCGAGTTCTTGTACTACAGAGAATGTAGGCCGGTTAGTCACACCAGCTAAAAAGTTAGAAGACACAATACGTCTGGCAGAGTTGGTAATTGAAGTCCTACAGCAAAACGAAGAGCACCACGCAGAGGTGAGCAGCGTCCCCGGCGAGGTCGTGTCCCCACAGGTCTCCCACAGGATCCGGTGGGGGCTTTGTATATTTGTGTGATGTCTGCCCAGCTGGTGCTGGTTATCTTTTTTAAAAGCTGGAAGTACACTGGAGTACGATGGAGGCAAGGTGCACTTCAGGAGGAATGTGTTTTCAGAGGGGAGGGAGGGCTAAAGGATGAATTAACTGAGTTGTGCTCTCCTCGATGTCAGTCTGCAGCCTTTCTGACAGGGCCAGTCTGGCCAAATATTCACCACCAACTACCTGCAAGAGCAAGCCTGTCCACTTTCCAGAAAGGTTGTATTTCCAAATCCTGAGCTGTGCTGTGTGCCTCCAGCCAGCATGAGCGGGGTCCCTGCCGCAGCTGCTGCTCCTGCTGTCCGGAGGGAGCAAGGAAAACTGCAACGAAACAGAACCATTCTCCTTTCTGCCCCTTTCTGAGAATCCAGGTTGTTTCCAGGGGTCCCCCTGGGCCCCTCCAGTACATGATTAACTCACCTGGTTTCCTGTCGGCCTCTTCTGCCTTGGCTTATTGGTAATACCTCAATGACTAGTCACAGAGGTTAGGATGAACTGTGCTCTGTTACTCATTGTCTGGGTTATCTAAGGCCTAATACAACCACTCTTAACTCTTTGAAGCACCTTAACAGAAAGATTTGTGTATTAAAACCACTGAAACCATGTCATAGTCAGATATACACCAGAAAATCGTGAGGCTTGATCCTGGAAACACTTGGTCCCACAGGCAGCTGGCATGGCTGGCTGTAGTCCTGCTCTCAGCACGTCAGGACATTTCTCTCTGAGCAGGTGATGTTGCATACCCATGTAAGTATTTGCAGGATTGAGCCTTGAGTTCTCTGTAAATCTGGTGCTCTTGAATGCGTATTGAAAAGTTAATAATTTTAAAATTCGAAGTGAACAGTTGTTGTTTATGACTGTAGGTATTGTTGCACTCTTTCACTATTTTCTCTTTTCCTTCCCATTGATATATATATAGATATAGATATACTCACAGTATTTTTCATTAAGAGCATTTGATAAATAATTTCACAATCACCTAAAAATCATTCCAGTGTGTATTAAATATGCAGTATAGTTTTACTTATTGATAATACACAGCAATCCACAAAACCCAACTAACGCCTGATTACATATTTAAATTTCCTCCCTGTTTTTCTACTGTTCATTCAATCTTGGATGATCCTGGCAGGGGAAAGAGGTATGTGACTAAACCGAATGAAACGAGTCACTCCTGTCATATTCCGTGCATGCCCTCTCAGTGCCATGTTTCCTACTGGGATTTTACCCTGGTTGCCCTCGCTTCCGTAACTTTGACCGAGGAATGTAACAGCAACTTTGGGTCGGCTGCTTGCAGAGCTGGTGGCCTGACACAGGAGGGTAAATGTGGCATAGCAGTCCAGTCCATGCATGCAGCAATGGGTATATTTTACGAGCGCTGCAGTTACATCCCAACACAACCCTACCTGCCTGGACTCGCTCCTCAGCCTGTTGTTACTTGTCGTTTGCATTCACCCCACCTCTAGTACACTGTGGTGGAGATGGACTAAGTACTACACGAGTGCCTAGAATGGTAGTGGTCTTCCTCTGGTTTTGTCTGTATGTGCCTTGTACTGGATATACAGTATTTATATGTAGAGAGAGAATATATGGGGTGAAGAGTGAAATAAACCTCCTTTTCACTAAAGCAAGGGGTGCTTGAGAGCACTGTGCTTGTGCAAAAACTGTTTTATTCCACTCCTCACCAGCACAGGCTGGATGTACAACCAGCTGGGAAGGAGCTGTTTTTTAAAACACAGCTTATTTTGAAAAGAGGAAGCAGTTGCAGGACCAGTCACACTCAGCCAGCCATGCTGCCAAGATCCTCACATGATGAGGAAGGCTCAGAACTGTTCTCCAGCATCTTTTGTGTCACAAGGTTTTGATTAGAGACAGAAGGTTAATGCCAAGACAGATAGGAGGCATCCCCATCCCATGTTCTGAACGGGGACTTGGAAGGATGAAATCCATCTCTCTCCAGAAGCCCGGCACACTCTCAGTGCATTTTGAATCCCTGTCCTGAGGGTGGCTGTGGCATTTCAGCAGTGCACAGGCAGCTGGCCAGCTCTCTGCACACTTTGAATTGCACCCAGGGAAGGGAGAGAAGAGGCTGGGTGGTTTATCTCACTGATTTTTATTATGTGTTGTAGCCACATTATACTGTCACTGTGCAATGAGCATTGCTGAGGTATTACACTTTATTTTTCCCCCTGTATAATTCCAGGTGACATTTTTATATGTTGTCACTCACCTGGAGAAGGCTTGACCTGTGAGGTGTGACTCTTTGGTCTACTTCGGTTATTCAGTAGAAAATTGCACTGCTTACTGAAGAAATGCCTTACTTTACTGAAAAGCAATAGTTTTTGCAATTAACATATGCCCCTTTTTTCCCCATGTGGACATCCAGGCAGACTCCCTAATGAAAATATGGAAAATAATACTCAGAGCATGTTTAAAAACCATTACAAGAGGAGTATCGTGTCTAGTCAGTCGGGTTTGTCTTACCCATGAGAAGGAAGCAATGCAGCACAGGCAGAAATAGCAGAATCTGTGTGCCTATGTCTGTAATCTGGGAGCAGGAGGTCTCTGGCATTCTATCATCTCTCCCATCAGATGTCTCCCAGCTCCCTTTCCCTTCCTCTGGATGACTGATGACAAATGCCAGGGGCAATGCCATTCACCTGTTTTTAAATTTGTGTTTTCTCTCTCTATGTATACATATGTGTATATGTATATATGTATCTTAACTCCTTGAGGTCATACATATATACATGTGTATCCATGTGTAAAATATACAATAATAGGTGTGTTTGGCTAGAAAGCACACTTTTCCCCCCTTTACATTATTATTTAAGCAAAGCAGGTAAGTAGATGGTAAATAAATGAAATTTTACCATCTTGAAAAAGGTTTTCTAAGTATGGTGTTACCAATCCTACTTACAGAAATTAGGGAGGAGGTTGAGGATCCTGACAGAAGTTTGAGAATTACGGAGTTAAAATTTGACTTTTCAAGCAAAAGGAAAACTGTTACTGATTTGGGCATAATTTTTTTCCACCAATGATCATATGCTTTTCTTTTTTTAAAATAGCTCTTTTTTTTCCTTTTTCATGAAAGCAGGTTCTTATTGCAGGACTCTGAAGTGTTTATATTGGGATTTGTTACAGAAAATGTTCTTTGGCCTCCCCTCTTTTCCCTTCCCCCCAAATGCCGGTTGCCATCGCAGGGGTCACTCCATGGCCGCAGACCCAGGGCAGTGTTGGGTGGGTGCCAGCATGGCAGGCTCTGGGCAGGCAGAGGCACAGCCAGAGAAACCACATCAGAGCAAGGACAGCTCCCACAGCCCCCCTGAAAACCACAGCCAGGCCTTGCTGAGATAAGAGGACCCTGCACAGCCCCACTGCTCAGCAGGGCTCTTTTCCCATCCACCTTCCCGAGCAGGTTGGAACAGGCATCAGGAGCACACCTGCCTCTTGATGGTTTTGGTTCTTCCGTGGTCTCTCAGAGGTTGGATGCCTCCCAACATGGCACTCACTGGCACCCAGCCCTGTGCCTGGCTGGACACCAGCACCAAATGTGGAGAAGTGCTGAAGGGCTCTGCCCCACGCCTCAGCCCCACACAGGCTCCCTCACCTTGGTTTGACTTTCCCAGAGTGAGAGCTCTGCAGACACCCAGGGCCACTGTCACCACTACCACTGTGCCCTGAGCATCCCCAAGCAGGAGATGCTGCAGCAGAGCTGGGCAGCTTCCTCCATGGGCCTGAAGCTGAGGGCAGCCTGCAGACAAAGGACTCTGCTGTAGCCACCTTGTCCCCATGCCATGACCACTGGGACGCTCACCTGCTGGTGTTGCTGCTTCAGGCATGGGCAGACACTGAAGCTGTGCCTTCATCTTCATCCCCATTACAGGGCAGCCCAATCCTAAGATTAGTTTGGGGGTCATGTGGTTATTTTGGTTATTTGGTTCACATCTTGGATGTGCTCTGGGAAGAAAATGCCGAGTGCCCAATCTATCCATGCCTTCACATCCATTTTGTATCAACTCACGGAATAATAGCAGGGCAGTGTCAGTCTGCTTTATATTTTAAAGGATTGAAGGAGTGGAAATAGTTCCAAAGACCCCTTGCCACTATCGCTGGCAGCTGAGAAGCTGAGCCAAAACAGGAAACAGGTTTGGCAGTAACCTGTTTTGGAGGTTATGGCAGTAACCTGTTTTGGAGGTGCTGTTCCCTCTCCATGACCAGGTGAACCAGTAGCTGGACTTGTGCTGTGCTCATCAGTGAATCAGAACTGAACCCTGAGTGGAAACCCATTCTGCTTATTCATGTCTGCAAAAACATGCAAAAAATGCCCCTCCCTGACTGGCAATTCCTCTTCAAACTGATTCCTCCATTCCCAATGCCCTTCGTTTCATCTCCACTCTTGTGCCTAAGCTAGAGGTTTCTTTTTCTTGCCAAGTGCCGCAAAGCTGTTCCTGAGCTCCTTTAAGTCACTGAGTAATTTCCTATCACTTCCAAATGACGGCACATGGTCCTGTGGACAGCTCTTCTCATATTGCATGTTCCCAGCCAGAAGTGACTACTGAACACGCATGCATGCATTTGCAGCATTCACATCTGAGCCATGTATGATGTGAATGCCACCTCAGAGAGCCCGCACAGCGAATTTTAAGGACCCATGTGCATGAGAATGAGTTACCTCACTGATATTTTTTGGTTTTCAAGTTTAGACATATGTTTTTCCTGCCTCTGTGAAAATATAGGCTTGCCATAGATTTTTTTTTTTACCTTGGCATGTTGATAGTAGAGCTTTGTAATGGGTTCCTAATCAGCAGCATCATGAAGGTGGTAGTGTTAGATAACGATGTAAAATGAACAGTGCTGTAATAACTTTTACTGGTAATGTTTGAAATATCTTGAAAACAGGGTGTGAATGATTTAGGGCAGAGTTTAATGTCTCAGGTTTCTAGTTTTTCAAGACAAATGCAAGTACTGAATCCAAGTAGAATTTAAGCTGTTGAAAAACACATCAGAAAACCCACAAGCACAGTGAAGAAACTCCCAAATTTCTGTACTTTAGAAATAAGAATTAGTTGATTTTTTTTCCTGATAATTTGCATCATTAATGAAGTCATTTATTGTAAATTGAACAGATGAAACCTTCTCTGCTACGTTACAGCTGCATACCTTTACAGTGGAGCTCTGAAGAGACCCTCTACAAGAAAGCTTTGTGTTAGAACAGCAGTGCCTAATTCTGTGATTAGCACTGCCCGTGCAGGCTAGCACTCAAAGCACTGTTCTCTTTACAATAATGATAGTTTCCATGAGATGCTTTTTTTTTTTTTTTTAAAGATATGTGGCCTAACATCTTTCCCTGCGCTTTATTAGAACTAATACACATCTTTATTATCTTTTTCTGCCAACTCTGAAGGCCTTTGCTTGGTGGTCAGACCTGATGGTAGAGCACGCGGAGACGTTCCTGTCGCTGTTTGCGGTGGATATGGACGCAGCGCTAGAGGTGCAGCCCCCAGACACCTGGGACAGCTTCCCGCTCTTTCAGCTCATTAACGATTCCCTCCGTAGTGACTGTATGTATTCTGCATTCTGATCATTCCCTTTCCAGTGGGCTGCTCAGGTTACTGATCATGCTTTCAGCCTCTCCTTGCTGCACTGAGAACTGAGATGGGTGGAGATTTACAGATTTACAAACTCCTTTAGCACCAGCTTTTATTGCATTGCCACTAGAAAAAAGCACAGCCCTTAAATCACTGCAGTCAAAGGTGGGAAGTTGAATTTTATTTTGCTTCATCTTCTCAAGTCTCTTGGTAATGGCTGCCTGATAAGCAGGGAATTAGGTACTCTATATCTGTCATTAAATGTGTGTATTGTTTTAAACGTGTGTACTGCATTTATTTAGCATGGAGTAAGCCAGTCCTTACTCTAAGATTTTATTGAAGGAAGGAAAATACTAAAGTAAACGGAAGCAGAAGTAGTTCAGAAGAAAAGTGCTTTGTGAAATAAGACAATTCTCCAAAGCACTTGGGCCCATGCTTTCAAAATCCATGTTTTGAATTTGGCGCTTTCCTGGGTAGTCCAACCCTCCCTGGGGAGCTGGTGGCAAAATTGGCATTGCCTTAGCTAGGTCCTAGACCAGGACCCCAGCTAGCTTTCTAAGACTATGTGAAAAAAGCCAGGGACTCATCCTTAGAAAGCAAGCTCCAGCATCATGATACTGAGCAACCAAAGAAGAAATTATTTTCCCACATGCTAAAGCCATAATGTTTGCCATGCTGTGTTTCTTACACTGGTTTTATTCACAGGAAGTGATAATGTATTTGTAAGTTTTACATTAATAGAAAAGAAGGGTCATTGTCTGTTTATTTGTTTGGAGTAAGAAGTCATTCCTGCTGTCTGTGTCATGAACTCTGGCTCCTGTTATGTTCTTGAAGTTTTCCTGTTCACTGACAAATTCATTGTTTGATGAAGTGCCACTCTGTGGTTTGTTACAGAGGTTGCAGTAACAGTAGTGTCTTACTATACTTTTATTTATCTATTCTAGATAATTTGTGCAATGGAAAATTCCACAAACACCTCCAAGACCTGTTTGCTCCACTTGTTGTTAGATATGTCGATCTGATGGAGTCCTCAATTGCACAGTCAATTCACAGGGGCTTTGAGCGGGAGTCATGGGAGCCAGTAAAGTAAGGAAACCTCCTTTGATACAATCGGAATTTGGGTGCAAATGGATGGAGATTCATATAGAGGTGAATTAGCAAACGTTAGACTGGACATGCAGAAAATGCTTTAAACGTTCTAGTTTAATGCTGTAAATAGGAGGCCTGATCTCTTCAGGATTTTCAGGTTAATGAGGGAAATGGTATTGGCTTTTTGAAATGCATCGCTGCCTCAGTTTGAACCGTGTGCCTTTGAACAGGGAAGCATGAAAATGGGAAAACCTTCTTAACTGCCATGGCTTTTTGGAACCCATTCTAAAAGGCCTTTTCCAATGCTGCTTTTGAACTCACATAGCTCCTTTTCAGAACAAAAAAAATCTCGCTTCACTGTGTTCAGTTCCAGCCCTATAACCCCTGTGAGTCATTGCTGTATTTATTCTCAACACTCATTTTTTCCACCCACCCTGTGGGGGGGATACTGCAGTGTGTGCCTCTGGCATCAGCCCCATGGCTGGTGGCTGCACATGTCCCCATGTCCAGGGCAGCTCTGCCAGTCCCAGCTCCTCTGCCTGTAGGAATAGACATGCAGAAACCAAAGTGAAACATGGGCAAGATGACTCAAGCATAATGATTTCTTACATTTGGAAAGCTAGGAGTTTACCAGCAAGAAACTGGGAGCCTGAGAAAAACCCAAATTGAACTCAAGAGCTGGTGAATGATAAAAATGTGACATGTGCTTTGGATTACTGTTGTTATTTCACAGGTTTTGAAGCATTGCTGAACCCTGTCATGCTTGCTCTATAAAGCCGAGTCAGATCCTACAAAGGGAAATAGCTAAGTTTTCCTTCTAATAAAGACACTAAAAGAGAAAAATGGACCCTTTGCAAGTGACATGAGTCTGGCAGTGCCTCAGACCAGGAACTGGGACCAGGTGACCTCTGGAGAGACTCTTTTCCTTGCTTTTTTTGTCATTCTCTAAGGAAAATGAAATGGCACCGCGCTCTCAGAGGTTGCTGTATAAAAGAACGTGTGGTCTTTCAGGGCTTTTCACACCAAATATGTTCCGTTTACAAGGAAAAGAGATTTTGTTCAGCAGCCAGCCTCCCATATGCAACCTGGAGTCTGAGTACCCAGGTTTTTTCCTTTCTTTCTTGTGCATCCTCAGCATCCGTAAGGATTCTGCCTGCCAAATCTCGGGCTTTTTCTTGACACCTGATCATCCCCTCTGTTTTGAGTGGGGTTAAGTGGCTGGCATTCAGGAGCCTCTCTCACTTTCCATTTGCTGTCTTTGGTCTGCAGGCTAACAGGATTAAAGATCCTAAAAAATCTTGTTTCAAATAAGCAGATGTGACCCAGAAAACATACAAGAAATAGATCTTTCGAGTAGGAGAATGCCATTTTTACAGCCACTCCTTCAAGCAGAATTGCACTTCGAAGTTAGCATTAACTTCAGTTTCAGAGCTCTGCTTTAGTAAAAAATATGTATTTCCTTGTCTGTTATGAAACAGAGGCAGTTAACTCTGTGTACCTGTCCACCTGGGTCAAGCATTCAATAAACAAATCATTCTGCTTTTTTTTTCTTTTATCAGAAGCTGTCATCTTTTTGCTTTTTAATGACTTCAAGGAGTTAACTATAGATGTCCATAAGTACTTGGATGTGCTACTTGCCTGTCAAAATGCTTTGTCCCTGGGTATGCCAGCATCTATCATTTCCAAGTTATCTCTGATAGTTATAAAAGATCTTTTCTTAGTTCTCTTGTGATGGTTATTCCCTTCTGGAGTTCTAGTTACAGTGTGCTTTGAGCATTGCATCTCCCAGCAAAAGCCCAGGATGGACTCTTTTTCTTATAGACTTGGGTATATAAAAGATTTCTTCCAGCAGGAAAGTGGGTGCTTTCCACGAGAAGCTTCTGTCCATCTGGTGAAAAGATGCACCATGGTTTTTTTTTTTTCACGTGTTGATATTTTGTTCTTATGTCTCGCACACAAAAGTGTGAGTTGCAAAGCTGGCTCAACGTGATGTGGCCCGGTGAAGGGAGGCACCAGTGAGTGCCAGAGGGTGGCACATACAGTGCAAAGGAAAAAAGGAGTGTCATTCCTAGGATCTTATGACATTTTTCATGTGCTGTTCAGAACTAAATGTTAAGGCATCTTCATCTTTGCCTCCTGGGCAGACCACCTGCTCCTCTTTGTCTGATCGACAGGGAACTTGCAGAAAAATTCAGGTTAGAGACTTACTCTGTTTGACTTGCCCTCCTGTATCTACTCTCTCCTCACCCCACATATCCATACTGTAGCACAGTTGAATTTGTGGCCATGGATTCTCATATAGTTCGGAGCAGCCAATTCCCAACCAAATTGTGACCTTCTGTTGACACCTCTCCAGCAGAGCGTTTTTGGAAATCAGGAACACTGCAGAATGTTCTTCCACAGCTTTCCTCTACTTTGGAGATAGACCTTCAAGTTGGCCAGCAAAGACAGATCATCAAATCTGGCCATTCCACCAGGCTTCTTGTTGTCCTGGATCTCTACAGTGCATTATGAGAAGGAAATCTCATTATCTCCTCTTAACCAAGAAATTATTCCACAACACAGAATCTTTTGAAAGGGTTTCTCTGTACTTGTGTTTGCAGTCAAGGCTGAAATATGTAGCCCTCCATAACCTGACCAGATGGCAGTTTGCAAGCATGTATTTCTTCTATTTTCATTGCTGAATACTCTGCACCTTATGCTCTGAGGAGTTAGGTATAGAAATCACAGTGAGAGAGAGATACTGTTAAGTATTGAAAAAAATGGTGGGGGGAAAGCATGGACGTTGTGTGCTCATGAGGGCTCTGTAATCTGCCTCTGCAGAGCTGCTGAATTTGCAGGGGGTCCGTGCCCTATAGCTAGAGCAGCTGGTGCGCTTGTGTGAATCCACGCAGAGAAATGTGGAACACTTGTCCTTCGCACAGTCATCCAAGTATGCAGGATGCAGAGTAGGTCTGTTCTCTGGTGAGTTGAGAGGTCTTGGAAAAGTAGGGTTTGCAATGGGGTTTTTTTCATGCTAGCTTCTCGGAGAGTGCTGATTTATCTCGCAGCCAGCTGACACGTATGTGTGTGTGTCTGTGTGTGTGTGTCTGTGTTGAAAGATCTTTTTGAGCAAATGCTAAAGCTCATGCAATGACAACTAATTTCAATGGCTTGACTAGGACATTACTCATTGACCCAGGGCTCTCTCTGCCGCTCTGTAGTCCTGGCTTTAGCATCTATTAATTGCTCACTAACCCTTTGCAGACTATTTATAAATGTATCATTAATATAAATGTCAGAACTTGAACAATATGATTATACTAATCATTTTATAAGGTTGTACAACTACAGAATGATAGTGAAAAATGTTTCCCCTTAAAAGAAGCACCGCTGTAGTGAAAGTGAGTATTTTTGTTACTATTCTGGGTGTCAGTCAGGAAGAGCACAGATTTGACTGCCTACTTCACTATCAAGCTCTTTGCTTCACATCAAGGCTTTTGTGAGAAGATTTGCTCTTGAGCATTTGCTCAGCCTCGACAGTGAGGTTTCGAGTGTTTATAGTGATGGAAGAGACAGGCATTTGCGTCCTCCATCACTAAATCAGTTCAGGCATCCTGTAGGAACTGAGCACTTAGGTGTGGCCAAGGGTCTCGTTCAGCTCTATTCTGAACCCAGGAGACAGCTCGGTAAAAATACTGTGATTTTTCTGCCCTCCTTTCACTGCTAGGGCGGCTCTACAGGAGCAGCCGCGGTGCAACTGGACGTGTTCCATCCAGTGCTGCAGTACAGTGTGAGCACTGGGAGGGTGTGCAGGGGTGCACTGCCATTCTGCTTGCGCTGAGAACTTCCCAGCAGACAGTCCAGGTGAGGGCATTTCCACAGCTCACACACACAAACAGGGCAGAAGCAGAAGACACCAGGAAAGCAAGCAGTGCAGCTCCAGAGCTTGTGTCTGTCATCAATCGTATCAGGAGCCAGTCCTGAAGCTGAGTCGTCTTAAATCAGACAGCCCTCATCTTGTTGATGCAAATGCCCACATTCCCTGCCTGATGGCTGAGGTTATATTTAGCCATCTATATTAAATAGGCATGGCTGGCTTCTAGAAACCGTTTCTCATCTTGGACCTGTATTTTTATGGTCTGAACAATTGCAGGCTTCATGGAACATTTGTTGGTAATATTAATCATTTTTTAGAGGTCTCACTGCAACTGTTAGTCAGATAATTAGATCAGTTGAACCTGAAAAACTGTGCATGTCAGTTCAGGAGAATATTTTTTTTACATTAGTTACTGTATGTTAACATAATATACTCCATTATTTTGCTGTTTTGTTTTGTTTTAAAAGTACTAACTTATTCTTGCAACATATTCTTGCATCAGCAAAATAATGTGTTGTATAAAAGAAATATGTTTCCGTGTGAATATAGTATACTGTTTACTCTAGAAGTCATATTTTATTAATACAGTGTTTTTATTAATATAACACTGTCACTTCTTGAATTTTAATATTAAAACCAAAGGTCCTCTGATTTATGTATTTACCATCTGGCTAAGTTATTTAAGTTGCTTTTCCTTATACATTTATATGTTGTCCACCTCTTGCTATTTCTTTATTTATTCCATATCAGTATCTAACCACATGCACTGCCATTTCTGAAGATTTAACACTCTCTCAATCACTATGTAGTCTATGTCTCATTCAATAGTCATATCATCTTAGCAGCAGATTCAGTATGAATGGAAACAATGGACAGCTTTGTGACAGTAGTGAATTCTCCTCTTTGCCTGAAAAAGAGAACACACAGATAGCAGGAAGTTAAATCTGCTAAGAATCATAGAAATAATTAGAAATCAGAGCATAGTGGTGAGGCTTTTTTCACTGGAAAAAACTTTGATTTGTGATTTTCCTCCCCAACAAGGGATTTTATTCACAAAGAATGAAGTCTGTTCCCTAACATTCACCAGCAATGACAAGCTGAGCTCTTGCAGAGATGTGGTTCACATCGTCTGATGCGTTAGGAAACATTTATTCAGGCAGCTCAATTCCACTGCTTTGGGGGTTGATATATAAAACTTGCAGTAAGAAATGAAGTGCTAAATATGTCTCAGAGAAGTTACTAGGATTTTAATACGCCTTGAAAGACATAGTGTGTAATTTGATAGTTTCACAGGAAGTCAGATAATGATGTCTGTGAAGTAACTCATTTAATCCAGGGAAATGGGAGAGACCTCCAAAGGTGCCATATCCTGGTGCAGTCTCAGAGCAGGCAAGTTTGGATGCTGAAGCAGTGCCTGTGTGCATCAATAGGAAAGCTTTCAGCAGCTTCAGCAGTGCAGGGTGAAGCTGAAATCCTGAATTTCTAATTCCATTTTCACTGAGTCCAAGTAACAATTTGGTGAAAACGCATCTGTTTTTGCTCCTCACATGGGACTGTAAAACCACCTGTGGGTTGTGTACCAGGGGGTCAGACAGTGTTCCTGGGAGAGGGCAGAAATGAGACATTTTTCTGAAACTGGCCTCTCTTCTGAGAGTCAGGTAATATGTGAGTTGGGTAATTGAGCTCTGTGTTTTGCTGATTCCCAGATCTCCTGATGTTTTAATTTTACATGTAGAATGTAACTGTGATGATATACTCATTAAAACAGAATTAGACCAATTGCAACATCTAGAGACCTAGTACAGTGAAATATGTCAGGGTGCATTCCAAACTTTGGGCATGCAGTGCTGTTACGTGCACCTTGTTCCAGGAGAGAATCTTGCATTAAATCAACACAGCTGTCCACTTTTTAAAGATCTCTATTTGCATAACAGTTACACATCTGAAAATACTGATTGAAGTCATGATGCCCAAGTACACATGCTTTATATTAACCTTTGAGTATCTTAATCACCTCATGGCCCCCTTCCAGCCATCAAACAGTCACATACTAGTCCTGGATTCATTTACAAAGTGCAGTTTATGCACAGTGCACAAATAGTGGGGCTGGGCAATCCTTTGTTTTGCACCCAGGAATGCAAGGGAGGATCAGGGCACAGTCTTCACAGAGGAAGAACCTTGTAGTTCACTGTCTCATCACTCCAGATTAGCCCATCTTTATTTGTGGAGGGTCTAAGACAGAGAGGTTTTGCAGCAAAATTTCAACTCCATTGAGCTTGGTTGCAAGAAAAACTCTTATGGCTGGAATTTCAGACTCTCCCTTTATTATTTCAAATTCCAGTCCCTAAGCAGATCTCATAGTTTAGCACTTCCATTGAGCCTGTGTGTGCAAGAACTGAGACTCTTCCTTAAAAGAGAGATTTTTTTGGAAGAAAAGCTGCTCTCTGCACTTTGAAATGGTATCAGGACTTGAAGGTGCAGTTATTTTCACAGGTGTTTAAATTCTCTGTAAATTTTTCCCTTTGTGATTCTTCTTTCCATTCTGGTTTGCTTGTTTTTTTTAAGGAATTTGAATTTTATAGCAGACTGAAAACTCAGTACATAAACTTTCATACTCATGCTTCTTTCTGAAATGTTTTGCTTTAGTTTTTTAACTGTCCTCATGCTGTGAACTTTGCAGATTTGTTTCTGAGTGTCATGTGCTTCTGCTACATCGGCATTGTCACTGTTATGGTATTTTTTCTTTCTGTCTGTTTCTTCCACAGGAGTTTAACAAGTAATCTGCCCAATGTGAATCTACCAAATGTGAATCTCCCTAAAGTACCAAATCTACCAGTTAACATCCCACTAGGCATCCCACAAATGCCTAGCTTTTCTGCACCGTCATGGATGGCTGCTATTTATGATTCTGAGTGTGTATTCAGTTCAAATTAGATCTCATTTAAATTTAAAGTAATCTTGGCATGGATATGTATTGTTTGTTTCTGTGCATTACATAAAACTTTAAAGAGTGATACAGTTAATTAGATGTTTTCTGAATGAGACACTAGTGAATTTCTGGCATGTGTATTTTGAGGGTTTTTTTGTATAAACCTTGAAAATTTGTCTCAACTCCCACTGAGAGTTTGAGCAAGTATCTTGCTTTACAAAATAGCTGTCAACAATGGGGTATGGTCTGAATAACATACAAACCACAGAACTCACAATGTGACATTATGTGTCTCAGCAAAGAGTTTTGTCCAAAAGAGAAGATTAATCAATTTCAATGCCAGTCAACCAATTTCTGTGGACCAGATGTAGATCTAAAAATGAATTTTATTTCATGCGAGCTCTGCAATCCCAGATAATTTTTGTCTTGACTTTGAAGCAGTTTAAGAAAGAGGAGCACCCTGTAACAGTTTTTATTCACATTGGGGAATGATCTAGAGAGCAATTAAAGCTCCATAGCCTTCATTACTGCCCAAATAATGCCATGACCAACTAAAGAAAGAGATTTTCAATGTGATTTTTAGATTGTGGCTTGGAAAATAGCGTCAAAGCAGTTACTCTGTAGGAGCCTTGAGCTCTGTGCTTCCTGCCTGAGTGTCCCAAGGTGCATGTGTGAAGCTCAGGGGGAACATGCCACAAATCCTCAGCACAGATTAGGCAAGTTCTCTTATAGGAGATTTCTCACTGAGGAGTGTGGAGGGTGGTACCCAGTGGGCTCAACCCAAATCTCATCATCTCAAGATGTCCTATCATGGGAACTACTATTTGTCCATTCTCCTTCTAAAATCCTGGAGAGTTATTTAGGGTTGGCATAGGCTTGTCTCAGACAGCACTATGGTGCTTTTCCTCTGTCCTCTCACTTAATAGATAAAACTGAATAACTCACCCAAGAATCTCCTGTTCTCTTTTACTGAAACACCCTCAATTACATCTACACCTGGAGTCCACCAGAACGCCTCTGCCATTAGTCTGGCACAGGCAGGATTGCAGAGCACTGGTAATGAATGAAAGCAAAGAAAACACTGATGTGAGATCTTTTTAAATAGATTTAAAACCTTTTAAAATATTTGCATGGTTGTTTATGTTTCAAAGCCATACAACTCATATTCATGCTAAGATAGTTATTTTAAAGGCTAGCTTAGGCAGTTGTCTGTAAAGAGTACTTGAAAGTTTTAATCTTGCTCTGTGCATGCTTTGTGGTATTGCCCTTGAAAAGATAAGAATCATGTAATGACAGAAAATTGGATCATCCCTCTGAAAATGCTTGAGCATCAATGGTATATTGCAAGCTGCCGGCGTGATTAGAGTAATTGTGGTGCTCACAAGTAAAATCCAAACAGTGCATTTTGGAAATGAATATACTATATTGTTTACTTGGATGGAGCCCTAATCAAAAGTGAGAAAAAGACTGAGAATAATTCTTCAAGAATTTTGAAACCAAATGGATGTCATAATATTGCTGTAGTAAATACCAATTATTGTATTTGTACACATTAAATCACTTCAAATGTAAATCCATGCAGTTCCAAAACTGGGTTTAGACTGTTAAAGCTTGCTTACACCCAAGCACAGGTTTGAACTAAAAGCTCTTGGTAGATGAACATGTGAGCCTGTTGTCCAAATTGGTCCCCTGGCAAAAGCAAATGCCTGATTCTTTATCTTTTCATCTCCCTGGTTCCCTTTTACGCACCCTTCCCCTCCATCAAGGACATGTTACCTGTTGCTTAGTGTCGGATACGTTTCTCCTACAACCAAGACTATTCATTCTTTATCTTGTTGACTCTGCTAGCCCAGGCTCCCTCAGGACCCCTCTGGCATGTTGGGACTACAGCTCTCACCTGGGAGTAGCCCTGTTTGCATTAGTTCCCAGCTCCTCTAGCATTAACTCAATGCAGCTGGCATCTGTCACAATAGAAACACCCTCCCTCATCTGTTTCTATAGATGATGTCAGCACAAGTGGTAATGCATGGTGTGTTAAATATCTTATAAATTACTGTGTTAGCATTAGTGGTATGCGAGGAGGGGGTTGAAACTCTTGAAGCTCCCTTGGTAATTGTTCTGGAAAAAAAAAAAGTGAGGGAGAAGAAGAGAGGGAGAGAAGAGGGTTATAGATGCATAAATTTCTGTGCACAAACAGAGTGCAATCCAGTCCTGTATTTTTATTCTGTAAGTGGAGGTTTGAGATATAATTATACTGTGAAAAGAGCTGGTGTAGCTACACACTGCAGGACTAAAGACTTCCATCTGGGCAGGGGTGTGGGTACAAGAATATATGCTTGGGAAAGAAATTGAGAATTTTGTGGCAGACCAAAGTTGTTGCAAAATAAATTTTTAAAAATGTAAATTTGTTGTCCTGTAATTGCCTTTGCATAGAAAAAGCTGCAGCAATAAATCCTGCTGAAACTCCTGGATATGAGATGTACCCTTAGCTCAATTGACTTACCCCAATTTTTTTTCAGCTGTTCAAGAGATAAAGTGTGTCCTCGCTCACCACTTGTTAGCACTGTCCCTTACCTGGAAACGGGGCCACACTGGGGGGACAAGGCAAACTCAAGATATCATTTGGAGGGGGGAGAATTGCATGAAACCCTAAATCTTAATAACTGCATACAGCCTAGTATGGCAGTTATTATTGATCAAGGATTTTCTCCCACAATTTCTGGCCTTAATTCTTAATAATCACATTCTTTAATGTGGTTATTAACTAAGGCTGATTTTTACCATACACACGTTCTTCCCGTTAATGTGTGTAACTCATGATGTTGTCTTACTCATCTGGTCTGGAAAGTTTTGTGGGTGATGACAGCAAGGTAGATTAGGCAACTGTATGGTAAAACTCAAAATCCTGATGGTGGAGATGGCCAGCGTTGTCCTGTGTATGAAACTGCTGTCTGCCTTACACTTGTTGCAGGAATGGTCTCCACATCAGGTTGCCAAGACCCCGATGCCACTTCTGACTTGTGTTCTCATTTTGCCCTGCCAGCAATGGATCAGGCACCTCAGAAGATATGTTCTGGAAACTTGATGCCCTACAGACCTTCATTCGGGATTTGCACTGGCCTGAGGAGGAGTTTGGGAAACACCTGGAGCAGCGCTTGAAGCTGATGGCGAGTGACATGATCGAGTCCTGTGTGAAAAGGTGGGTGCTCATGAGGGAGCCTGGCATGGTTCTCACCACAGCTCACGGGAATCAAAGCTATTCCACCTTAAAACTGGAATTCACCCCATTGCTGTGAGTTGTGGACTCTCCCAAGCAGGCACTTATCTGTTGAGACTGAGTGCTTATTCCCAGTAAGGCAATAAATCACCCATTCTGCTGGGCTTTGTAGGTAAATTACTTATTTTCAGTGCCACACGTGAGGTCAGATCTTTGTAAATGCAGGTTGGTGTGATGATGCTGACTGCTGAAGGTATATCCATAAGAAAAATCCCAGCACCCACCTAAAAAAGCACAGATACATGAAAAAACCCAAGAAAAAATTATTTAAAAAGTGGGATAATGTGTTGCTTGGCACACAGGTTTCACGTCTGCCGTTGATTGGGAAAAGCTGTTGTATCATCAGCCACATTATAGCATAGTTACCTGCAGATCTTCCAAAACAGAGATATCTTTAAGCAACTTTTAGACATACTGGCAGCTGTCATTTTGAAAGCAAAATATTGAAGTTAAATTTCCAACTTTTCCACTGCAATTTATGTCCATTTGCATCAGCGATAACGAGGCAAGAAGAAAAAATGAACTTGGTATTTCTTTGTGCAAAAATTCGTAGACAAAGAGATGAACCAGAGAAAAAATGGATACTAAATATAGTCAATATATACTAATATTAACTGCAGTGAGTGATGTGGCTGTCCTGTACCACACTTTCCTGGCCACTCTGCAAGTCTGAATGTAGCATTTATTTTCAGTACAATCCTCACTAGCCTGGATGTGCAGTATCAGCACAGGGGAAGGCACATTCAATCCCTGAGATGCAGGCAGGAAGGCAGATAGCTCGAGGCTTGTTCTCTCACCAATCTGGAATAAACCCTAGTGCATTTTAAGTGCAATGAGATGTGTTGCATTTAATATCTTTGACATAGAGCAATTTATTACAGCAGCCCATCTTTGGTCCTGTGTCTGGCACAAACACTGAGCTTTAGTTGTCTTTCAGTTGTCAGACTGTGTTTTAGGAGAAAACCCAGTGATGGAGCTCTGCTCTCTTCTCTGCTCTAGCACCACCAGCAAAACTTATTTTCTCTTTTTTCTTTTTTTCACTTGGAATTAAGGCCCTTTTGCTGTCCCTACAGCACAGTTATAGCTGCAATGATCTGTAAAAATCAGAACAAGTTAGCTCAGCTGAGATAACTGGGAAAAATAAGCAAATTTCCAGGTACATCTAGAGGAGAGCTTGCGTGCCTGGAAGCCAGGTGGTTTTTCCCTGGTTTGCCTCAACCTTTCTACAAATGTGTTGCCCCTCTGTAAAAACCTGGCCCAGCTTGTATTGGTACAACTATATATAATGGTTGTGAGCATAAGTAAGTAGGAACATGCTCCTTTCCATGAGGAGATGGAAAATCCCAGTCTCCTTGGGTCCTTTCAGTAATTATCAACATTCTAGTCCCCGAGTCCAGGCTAAATCTGGCACTGGTAATTAAATCAGTTCAAATGCCATTGCTGATGTAAACCAATATGCTGCCTTCCCTATTTATATCACCTGCAAACAGGGCCTGGCTAAGGTTTCTTTAGCAATTTCAGTTTGACACAACATTTTTCTTCGCGTCTGTCTCTGAACTGTTGAATCCATGGAGGAGCCACCCTGCCTTCCACACTGGGTTGTATTTCAGGGCTGTCAGGAAAGCAGCCCTTGCAAGGAAGGCCTGCTCACTAATAAATCCAGGCAGAAGGACCTACATACCAGCTCAGATCTGATCCCCAGAAAGGGAGCTTCACATTCGTAAATGAGTTTTCATTTGCATTACCCTTGGGGGATCATTGAAGTTCAGAATTATTCCTGAGCTGCAGCTGATATTATTTGTTATTTCTAAATTGAAGCTCCTATGTTAATTTATTGGCAGATTCTGTGTGATGTGATAATTGTTCTGTGTTAGGTTAGATTAGTGAAGTGAAGTACCTCTGGAATATGAAGAGGGGCTCTGAAAAAAGACAAGGCAATGCCCACCACACTGGAAAGCATTCCCTTGTTAGACTCACAAATGCCTTGGTATTTAAAATATGACATAGGATCAGATTTTGTAGGTTTTGGCCTAACAAAGGTTTTGGTGTATCATGGTTTGTTACTGCAGGGATGTCAGATGTGATCTCAGTGAAACCTCAGGAGAACAGGGAGGTGTGTGATGCAGGTGTGTTCATATGCACATGCCTGTGCCTCTGCATGCTTTGCAGATACAATCTGGTGAATGTGTGTGGTGCAGGGAAACCACTTCTGTGAACTCACAAGACGATTAAGAACTTCCAGTGAGCAAATACTGCCATATCACTGTAAGTGCAATGATCTGGCAGTGTCCTTTCAGTCAAGCAATGAAGGAGTTTCTGTTATTTGTAGTTGCTGTCAGGGAGCAATAGGAGCTTCCTTTAGTGCAGCAGGGTGTGGTTATCAATCAGCTAATGCAACCAAATTAAAGGTGTGCATTGACACTGCTGGTTGTAACATCATCACACTGTTTATCAAGCATAAGAGAGTCACAGTTTCCCTGAAACTGTTGAACGCTTTATAAATAATGTGTATTCTGGAAAGGGGGTTTCTTTTTAAACAGGAAAATCATTTTTAGAAAAAACACATTTGTAACAATTGCACTATCGCACTCCCAGCAGCATTCAGCTTTCTGGCTCTCAGACTCCTCTCAGTATTGTTTCAAATTATTATTGTCTTAGTATTTTTAAAAGCAACTGAAACATCTTCTTCTACTTTCCTTCACAGAACAAGGATTGCGTTTGAAGTAAAACTGCAGAAAACCAGCCGATCAACAGATTTCCGAGTCCCTCAATCAATATGCACCATGTTTAATGTCATGGTGGATGCCAAAGCTCAGTCTACAAAGCTTTGCAGTATGGAAATGGGCCAAGAGGTAAAAATGCAGGTTCTTCCTTTCACAGCTTTTAAAGGCAATGTCATGAAATTTCCTGTCTCCTGTTGTGCTCGTTTCAGAGACGTTGTATCGTTTGTGGATTTAGCCTTCCATAGAGAGTGTGCAGATGAATGTACAGGGGGTTGCTCTCAAATCTAATGAATAGAAACATTCGGAATCCCTGTCACTTAGGAGTGGCTTTTTGCAAGGACTGTGGTATGCATACGGTATCTCTCAAGCTTGGTTGTTGCATGATGACCATACAAATTGAGTCATTAACTGCACCTTGGAGCCAGGTGTCAGCAACACACTTTCTGTGTATGGCTATTTTCTGTAGACAAACATAAGGAAAACAGAACTGCCAAGTTGTTGCTGTGATGCATGTAAGGAAAAAAAGAAAAACAAAACTACAAAAATAAAGAACTTCCAAAAGTAGATTGAAATTCCGGCTGCTTTGCCTTCCTCGAGTACTGGCTGTAATCAGCTCACTTGATCATTCTGGATTTCCAGGTTCATAATGACTCAAGTTCCCAAATAACAAACCTGTTTTAATTAATTGCTGACTTTTATTTTCTTCTGAAGCCATAGTTGCAGGTTGAAGTTTCTGTGAATTGACCTATGAATTAGAAAGACATGGCAAATTGGAATGAATTAAATGCATCAGAATGCTCATTTTGCTCCAGTGACTTCAAGCCAAATTGAATGTTCATATACCAGTGTAGAATAAATTCACAAATACTGTTTGGCTCACCTAGTCCGCTGCTTGTCAGCATTTCCTAGATAAGCCTTTTCACTACAGCTTTCCATGGTCAGATTTTGCAGTGAATCATTGCTAGTTGTTCCTGTGTTTTTTCAGTTGTTCACTTCAATTTGTTCCTCTGAAAGAACTTGCTCCAAAGGCCACTGGATGTAGCAGGGCTCTCTGCCCTGATGTCAGTGGTGTTTGGATCAGATTCAGCTGTTCTTTTTATTTTTCTTATACATATTTCAGTTCTGACATTTTATTTGTGACATGCACCTTGTAAGAGATTTCATACTGCCCATCATCAGGTCTTCCCTTGTCCTCCAGGTCAGCTGGAGCAGATCTTGAGTGGGCTTTTGTTGTCCAGGTCTGGACATGAACTTCTCTACCATTTTCTGTTCCATATCCATACCCATGTGTCTCCCCAAATCCCTCAGCCTGCAGCTGCTGCAGCATCTACCCCATCAGCTGCAAAGGTTCATGTTTGTGATGTTCCCCACTGCAAACCAGGATCAAACCCTTATAACTGGCACAGTCCCTGGGGACAGGGAGATTTTGGAGATCATGAAGACAGGGGAGGCTCATTGCATTCATTAAACTGCCAGGTGAAGTATTCAGATGGCCCAAGCCTGATCACATCAGCTCTGTGCCCGGGTATTGTGTGACCAGGCACTCACTGCATCTTTCCATGCTGACTTGTGATGATGCTCCCTGATTGCCACAGTTTCCTCCAAATTCTGAGCATCAGTCCCACCGCAGGTTCAGCCTGACTCAGACTGCAGTTGACAGGGGAGGAGGTGGCTGTGTGGTTGCTCCTGGGCTGCAGGCAGGATCAGCTGCAAATCTGCCTGGGCCACTTCAGCAGGTGCTTGGTGCAGCAGCTCTGAGACAGCTGAACCCCTGTGGCAAGCAGCAGTTGCTGGGACATGAGGTTTTTAACAGATAGCTAAACTAATGGAACCTGTAAAGCAGACATAAATTATTGGGGCATAGGTTACCATTTAGGATTGCAGTATTTCAGTATTTTATACACCCTCCCTTTGTCTTTTTTTTTTTCTTTTAAGTAGTGTTACTACCTCCCCTTCCATTCACTTGTGCCACTCTCTGTTTCAACTATCTCCATCTCCTCTTCTTGAAGCTGTCTAAACCTGTGTGCCAAAGTGGTCAGGCTGAGGGGGATTCAAGTTCCCATGTAGATCTGTCATTACAAGGAGAGGAGGACAAAATGCCACCCTGCCTCTTCCAGTCCCACTGGAAGTGATGAGACAGTTGGAAATGCAGCAGAGGCATGGGAGCCTGGGATTCCAGCCTGTGTCCTTCTCAGTAATATGGGAGCTGGGTCTGTGCCTCACTGAGTCCCTCTGTCCCCCCATCTCTGGTGTGTAGCAGCTGCACAGGTCAGCAAGGGGAGGAATGGACAGACAGGGAGGGACAGAAACTCACTGATGGGACCATGCATCAGTGCCTCAGTTGGCACGTGGCTCCTCCAGCCTGTGCAGACGGTTCAGTGGCAGCAAAAAGGGCTCACACTGCCCACCACAGAGCTCAGGCAAGGCCTTTGGCCCAGACCTAACCAGAGATGACATTTTTGTTAGAAACAAACCACACATTTTTCTGACAGTTCAGTCTGGGCAGAGACTCTTTTGGCACCTTCCTTGCCTAGACCTGACCTTGCTCTGTGGCTTCCCTCCCACCCCAAAGGCCTTCCCTTCCACACTACCTTCAGCCACACTCACTTTAGCAGATACTTGAATGCGTTTTGCGAGCATTACCCTGTGAAACAAACACCCATCATTTCATTCCATTTCCTTGTCTCTAAAGGCAGCTGTTAAAACATTTGGTAAACATACTTTACCATCTTAAATATTTATTTTTCCTCTGAATTTTTAATACATCTAAGGGGATAAATGTATGTATTAAATGTTTCTCAGTTGGTCTAGTATGTTTCTATTTAATATCTAAGGTCAGATGGTCCTTAGAGAAATACAACATACACACAATCTGTTACATGACAAGGCAAGATACTCATCACATAAAGTCAAGTTGAATCATTGTAGTGCACTGATTATGGATTGTAATAATTGAGCTAATAGAAAGCTATGATGAACTTGATCGAGAGTGGGGGCTATGCTGGGTAAAGCAAACCAGCTCTGTGATCTTTAACCTTGAGTGTTTCCATGAGGAATGTAGAAGGAGCTGTTGGAATTGCTGGTTTTGCGAGCCAGGCATCTGTAGCAGCACCAGGCGCTCGCTTTCCAAACCACCGTCGTCTCTGACCTGTCCTGGCCAGGGCTCCCCTTCCCGAGGTGGAGCTGGGGCTGTGGCTCTGGTGGCACAGGGTGCACATGGCTGTGGCTGCCTGGGGCAGGCCCTGCCCTGCATGGTCACTGCCAGGGCACCGGGGCTCACTCTGCCCTGGGGATTGCGGCTGCGATGGGAATGAGCGCTCAGGGTGCTGCTACACCACCTCGGTGCATGCACAGGCTCCTGTCCTGCTCTCAGAGCTGTGGTTTTATTCCATTGGGGCTCTTATTTGCTTTTGAAACAAGCTTGTTATTGAACATGCATCAGTCAGTGCATTTCACAGTGAATTGCTTTGCACATAGCTAGTCATGATTGAATTCGAACTCATGACTTACATGATGAAAGCAGTTAGCTGAATACTTGTTTGCAAAGTTTTACACACACAGAAAATGCAGTTGCAGAAGGAAAACATAATGAGAGAGACACCCCAATATATGCACAACCCCTTCTCCATTTCCCTTAGGAAGTCCTGGCTGTGTCTGCCAAGCACATCAGCAGCTTCTACCTGTACCAAGCTGTTACAGGTCCCTGTCGCCCCACAGCTTCATTCCAGCTGTGCTGGGAAAGGCCAGGTCAATCCTGGGAGCTGATATGGCCTAGCTCTGCATTAAAGATTAATCATAACTATGATCCCATAAGGGACTTGTGTATGTCTTGACCTGCAAAGCAGGACATGGAATGGGAGCTGCCAATGCAAGTTTCACCCGCTTGTTCGTGTATGTTTCCCCCGCGTGGGCCCAGCAGATCGCAGCCTGTGGCGTGGCGGTGCCGGTTTGTCCTCGTGCCCAGGTGAGGCTCTGAGTGCCCCCAGCCAGGCCTTGGGCTGGTGCTGTGCCATGTCCCCTGCCCTGGCCCTGCTGCCCCAGTGAGGGCTGTGTGGCTGCCCCGAGGCTGAACCCTGCCTGTGGACAGCTGGTTCCCTTCCTCTTTGGAGCCAAAAACTGCAAGAGAGTGCCAGGTGTCAGCTACAATCCGGTCCCTTCCCGCTGTTTTACTGCCACCAAATCCTACAGGTAGCGATCTCTGGCATTTCAGCGAAAGGAGGTTTTGACCCCATTTCATTTTCCATTGCTTATTGTTTCTGTGCATGATGCTGCTGTTCTCATACGTCTCTTTTTTTAAAAGATTTTGGTTTATTTATTGTTTATCTTCATATGTTCTTTTTCCTGTCTTTTGCACTTTCCTCTTTATTTCTGTCCCCAATCATCTGAAAAGTTTGCAAAAGAGTGGGTAAGTGTGTCCTACTTTTATTTTCTTTTTCCCAAATTCCTATATTAATGTTACTGCCATAGAAAAAAATCCCCAAACTGTAGAGCAGTTCAGAGTACCAGTCAGACACTGAGACCAGCAGCTAGCATTTGTAAAGCCCTCACAGTCTTCCTTCCCAAAGTCTGATTAGTATTTAAAGCAGATTTGTCTCTTTCAATGTGATTTGATGTTAACATTTTAAAACAATATTAATGCCAAGTGGTAATGAATATAGTGACTAGCACCAGTGCTTGAAATGTTTGACTGAAAAATCAAATGTTTTGTGTTGGAAAGCAGTCATAATCAGTATTTTCTCAGTCCATTGAAAATAAGAATATACTGTATGTTTTCACTAATTAAATCTTGTATTGGAAACAGGTCTTTTCTAAATTAGTAGAAGACTGTATTTTAGTACCTATTCTAGCCATATTGCAGCTGATTGCATCAGAGCTCCCAAGCTAAGCGAGGTTTGGCGTGTGCAGAAATTGGGTTGGAGACTCAGAAACGCTGGTGCTGCAGGCACAGCCCTTGGTCAGCCAGTGCTGAGCCACTGCCACGGGATCTGCCACTGCCCGGGGCTCAGGGCTGCACTGCCTGCTGCCTTTTGCATGGGACAAAAAGCCTCGTCGTGGTTTGTTGGGTGGTTTTTAAATCTATCTCACAGTACAAAACAGCAAAGCATTGGAATGAGTGGTTCACTTGAGCCATGTGCCTGCTGAACCCGGGGTAACACAGGTTCAGCTGCTTTGCTGCAGTGGGTGGGAAGGGTGCTGCACCATTGCCAGTGGTTGAGCCCACTGCAAGCTCTCCTGGAGCAGCACACCCTCCCCATTTCCATGCTGAGGGCTGGGTGGTTTGTGGTGCCCTTGGAAGGGGCTGCCTGTTCCCCTCCTGCAGCAGGTGTATCCCACTGTCTGCTGCAATCCATGTGCCAGGACAGGACAATGCCCACAGAAGTGGAGCAAAGTGATTCAGAATCTGTAGGAGCACGGAGTGCTGGTTCTCACAGGGATGGTGGAGGCTCCCCTCTGACATCCACACATGGCTCCCAGAGCTGCGGGCACTCCCAACAGGGCAGGGCTTGCCCATGCTTCAAAACTGATGCAGGATTCTCCTGAACTCAAGGCCTCTCCTACAAGTGTAAGTAGTCACTGGCCACTGCAGTGGGGCCCAGGGTAATAATAAGCTGCATAATTCTTTGGTTTAATACTATTTATTGTGGCTTACCAAGGGAAGAGACTGACAAGTGTAGAGCTGTTGGCTGTGATCAATGCTAATATTTTCCTCCCCCTCTCCTTTTATTTTTCTTTAGCACCAGTACCATTCAAAAATAGATGAACTAATTGAGGAAACCGTCAAAGAAATGATAACACTCCTAGTGGCAAAGGTAACCCTCGGCTTCAGGTGAAGTGATTCACTGTTAACATTGCATCTTTAATATGTGCGTTTCCATTAAAATGTGACACATTAGGATGTTGAATTGGCTTCTTGTTTCTCACAGGCAGGATCATACATCTCCCAGTCCTTTCATGGTGACTCTTTGTTGATAAGGAGCTGCATGAGACGCAGTACTCTGCTAGCAGGATTGCCATAGCGGGCCAGAAGTGGCTTTAAGGAATGGGTGTTAGGTTAATGGGGTAACAGCCCATGGTCAGCATCACCCCACAGCACTGGGGTGGCTGCAGTCAGGGGGTGGCACTGCTAAATGCTGCTGCAGAGCCATTGGGGTGGCATGCAGAGGTGGTCACCACTCCTACACACGAGGTTGTGTGGACAAAATAGCTCATCTTGTGCAAGATCACCATATGCTCTTCTAAGAAATTAATTTAGAGATGACAGTAGTGGGAAATACATTCCAAAATGTCAGGTTTAATTGTTTGGAAATTGTTTTTCATCGGAGTCAGCTTCTGTAGCTTAGCTGCCAGCATTCCCCTTGGGTGGTTGTGTAGGTCTGGTGTGCTGTGCTAACACGGAGGGGAATTGGTATGTAAGGAGAAAGATGGTGGGGTGTGTTTTCCTCTAGTTTCAAACTTTCTGAGAACAAGTCATCCCTATTATACAGTGGAGACCTTTAAACATAATCCGCCAACATATGCCAGTTCAATTCTTCTGCAAGAATACCCAGCTAGCTGCGTGCTTGCCACTGCATCCTGGGAGCAGGAGCCACAGCCTTCCCCAGCCAGAGAGGCTCTGCTGGATTCCCCACACACTGCCCCCACCTCCCATCCCTGCACCACCCAGGACACTCAGGGGTGATTCCCAGTCAGCAAGGGGTGCATCACAGCACCCAAAAGGAAGCACTCCTTTCTCCCCACTCCCTGCCCACTGCGCTCAGGGAGAGGTGGTCCATTCCTTTGGCAATGCTGATAGGTGCACGGGTTCCTTTGAAGGTGATGCAGATTTTTACACCCTTGTCCAACTATTAAAAATAATCGCAGTGTTTTTTGTCTTTGTAGTTTGTCACCATTTTGGAAGGAGTCTTGGCCAAACTGTCTAGATATGATGAAGGGACTTTGTTTTCTTCATTCCTGTCATTTACTGTAAGTACAGACTATATTTCCTTTCTCTTTCCTTTTTTCTTTTTTTTCTGAGTTGCTCTCCCAGGACTAGATCAGCTACCTAATAATTCTTCCATTTTGTGATGTTAGATCACTGTAACTCCCACATGAATAGACAAAAAACCTGTATGCAGATATACAGTACATAAACATCCAGGATGCACTGAGAAAAGCCATCTCCATCCATCCTTCAGCTTGGTGAAGTTTATTCTGTAGAGGATACATATGAAGACAAAAAAAAGCATTGCACTGTACATGCAGTTAGCTTCATTGTCTCTTCACAGGGCAGGTGTGTTCCTCTCAGTCTTCTGGCTGTAACGGTGACCATTAAATAGTAAACAGCAAAATGTGTTTCTAAAAGAGAACAAGGTAGGGGAAATGCCATGAGGTCACAAAGCACAAGGTGCCTCTAATGCCACATTTCTCCATAACACTGAGGAACCAATTCACAGCTCACCACATATTTCCTAGCAAGGTATAGGACTAGACCAATATCTGTGCAAAACTGGCCTCAGTATCCAGCAATGGTTTAACAATCAGAGCTGTATTCCAGAAAAGTGTTGTGACAGCTTCTTAGGATGAACACATGGCAGCTGATTTCCAAAGGTCTTCTGAAAATGCATGTGCCAGAAAGTTTACAGGAGTGTCTCTGTGCAAGGAGGACTTCACTTCTCTCAGCTCACAGACACTTGTGCACATGAATGCCTGTGGCTGGGCTGCTTGGAAAGTTGTGTTCACATTTCACACCCCGGTCCTTTTGCCTTCCTGTGCAGCCTCTCCTGCACCGACTTGTTCACAGAGACTGGGCAAGAGGCAGAAGGCACTGCTCTGCAAACTGGGAAGGCTTTCCAAAATCTCATTTTGGAGTTGTCTTAGTTCCTTGCAAATGTCTGCTGTTTGCTACTCTTGGGCCCTTTTGCTGAGTTTGAGGCAGTTTGTAGGATCCATCTGGAAATGGAGATGGATTTAGGAAGGCTTAACAGCAGAGGCAAGAAACTGCTCTTGGCAGCTTTGTATACACAGTCTGGCAGCTTATCTGAACCACCGTGGGGTTCAAACTAAGCATTCTGCCTTTTCAGGTGTGCTGGAGGCACTTTGTTCTTCAGAGAAGAGAGGAAGGGAGGGTGTCCCATTCACTGCCCCGCAGTGCAGCTCTCCTCCCTGGATAAACCCTGTGAGGTTACAGCCCCAGGGCTGTGCTCACCCGTGCTCGAGGGGATGCAGGGTATGGATACCTGGATACCTTCCCTCATTCCAGTGCTGTGGAGGGTTAGGAAATGCTTGTGTGCCAGCAGCAGAGGATGTGGAGGCGGCAGCTTTCCAGGCATCGGAAGCACCGGCATCAGCCCATGTAGACAGTGTAGTGTGCAGCCCTTCCTTCCCCGTGAATCCAAGCTGTTCCTCGCTGGTGCTGCACTGCTCCCACCACATCCCACTGTTTACACTGCCGAGTGCTGCTCCCTTTGATTGCTGAGCAAAGCCCTGGCTGCACCTGGGCTCTGGGCACCTGTCGGGACCAGCACATGGGTGCATAGGGTTCGGGCATCCTCTCTGCTGCTCCTCGGACATTACTGACAGTTAACTGCCCCAGCAGCAGCAAAACAGGCTGTCCCACTCCAACAGCCCCACAGCCTTCAAACATGGTCCCAAAGCCTGGATTTCATGAGTTTTCAGTCAGGAAGGGATGTGTATCCAAATAGCTGCTGTGCGTGGTGTGTGCATGTCTCAGGAAAGTGTTGGTCCCTCGCCCACAGCAAGTGGGCTGGGTACACGACAGAAGAGCAGGATTGCTCCTTCCTGACAAAGGGATGTCTCTCGCTTTGGCCCCCATATTTGCTGGGAGCCACTGGGAGAGGAGGCTGAGGAGCAGCCCTGACCCCTTTGGCACTGGGCTTAGCAAGTCTCCTCTCCCTGCAGTAGTAATGTGACTTGCTGTGTTTAGTCTTTGCAGTGATAAATACAGAATCTCTCTCTCTTGTTACAGCATGCTTGCACCACCTCCCACGTTTTCCCTGTCTGAACAAATACAACAAAGTGTGATGGTCCAAGCCACTGAGCTCCAGAAAGCATTAGTCTCCCACCCCCTTCCACCAACTTCTTTCATCGCGTGTTTTCCAGGCGCTCTGCAAGTGACATGTACTCGGGGGTCTTGTGACAGACAGTTTTATCACCTAGTAGGATATCCTCATTTCCAATTCTTGCCTCGAAATTCAAGATAAAATTAATGCATCTGTTGTCCTAATAAATTCTCACTAGCCACTTCTCCTTGCAGAGCACTTTGAGAGGAAAACACCCTTCTAAATTTGGCCAGACTTTTTTTTTTCTGTTTGTTGCTACATTTGAGTGCATCTTGGCGGCAGCAGCCCAGGCCCTGGCTGGGTGTCTGCATGTGCAGATCCACTCACTCACAGGACTGCCAGCTGCTAAAATTCCCTGTAATCTGGATGGCCTCTGTAGGCAGAGCTTTACACCTGTGGTAATTATAACCAAAGATTCCATGCTACCCAAGGGAGACAGAAGTAAAAGATCTTATTTTTGTTCTGCGCAAAATTTGTATGGTAAACTGAGATGTTTCATGGCAAAGTCACATACTTTGTGAAAAACGGCAGCCTAGCAAAAATCACACAACATCCGGCAGTTTGGAAATTTCACTAAATGTAGCCAAATCTGACTTTAAAGAAAAACAAGTAATTATTCTGATTAAAGGAGAGTGGGCAGGAGAAGCAGCTCAGTTTTTTTGTGGGTGGAGGGAGGAGATCGCAGGAAGCTGAGTTATTCTTGTCGTCTCTTGGCTTTGGAGAAGGTAGTTTGAAAGTGGCGCTAAGCTGGACCCAAGAGAGCTAAGCTGGCAGGTTTGCCTTTGCCTGGCTTCGTGCTCCATGTGATATTTGAAGGTACAGGTGCAGCCCTGAGGAAGGACCCCATCTTGAGTTCTGCAGGCTGTTGAGCCACATCGTTTTCCAGGCTTTCCTCCTGGTTGTTGGGCTTTGCTGCTCAGAAAAACTGCTGGTTTGGTGCTCGCATGGGCACCCTGCCTGCGTGGGTGTGCCATGACTGCCTGCTCTCCTGGAGCTGCATCCACTGGATGGGCTCCAGCTGCCTTCACACACGGGGGCTGAGGCTCCTCCGCTCCCATTCCGCAGCAGCAAGGGATAGCACTTCACCACCTCCCCAGAAAGTTGTGAGGATAAATGCAGAGACAGGGCAAGGTGTTCAGCCAGCCGGCTGGAAACAGGAATACCTGGAGACAACACAAGTGTTTGCTCTGGTGCTGGTTTTGCTGTCTCCTTCGTACACTCATGTGCTGGGACGTGCCCCGTCCCCCTGCAGCCTCTCTGGCAGGCAGAGCTGGGGTCACACTGCAGCAGCAGGCGCTCGGTGCCCTCCTCCTGCCCTTCCCTCTGTTCTTGCCCCCCGGCTCGGCAGCCTGGGCGCTGCCAATGCTCGCCGCGTTCACCTCGGCAATTACCACCAGTCTGGTCTTTTGTATTGCCTCATTGTGCTTAATTATGCACCCCCCACACACACCATATGAGTGCTTCCACCCACTCTCACATTCTGTCTCACACATACATTCATTCTCTCATTCGGGACACATAATTTATTCATCCCAAGATGCAACTGTGTGCGTGTTATATTTAGGCTGTTTTAATGGTAGCTTTAGAAATATTTAAAAGCAGGTGAGCTTTTACACCCAAACAAAGATGGCCGGCAACGCTTACCCTAATTAAAAGCAGAAGCGTTGTGGAAAATCCCAGCCATCCTCTTTCTAGACACTGTGCCTTATGCTACAGTGGGAAAAAGGTCTCTGTGGCCAGCTGGGCACTGCTCAGTTGGAAGAGTTGGCCCTGACGTCAGGGGCCACCCCGCCTCCCGCGCCAGGCAACGTGCACCCTGCTGCACGGAAAATCACAGACAAAGTCAGTGCGGGCTCTTGCAGATCACACCAGCTTGTGATGACACCCCAGAGTGCAGTGTCCATCTCTGATACCTTCTCTCCAACGGTATCTTCTCAAAAAGGAGGAAAATCAGGGGAAAATGAGGTAGCTGTTCAGTGTGGGAAGCAGAAAAGCTTCAGAGCACTTCTTTGTGGCATGGCATGAGCACACTGCCCCATCATGGTCTGCAAGCTCTTGCCAGAATCAGGGCCAGCAACAAGAGGGAGAATAATAATTTTTGGTTTGAATTCACTGATGTGGGGGAGGAACAAGTGAGTGCAGGAGAGGCTGCAGGTGAAGGCAACAAGGATGAATTTTAAAACGTGAACACATCTTTCCAACCAGCCCAGCCACAGGCGTGCAAAACTTCTCAGAAAACCTTCAGCCCAGCAAAGCATCACAGGATGGGTTGGAAGGGACCTTAAAAATCATCTTGTTCCAACCCTTCTGCCACAGGCAAGGACACCTTCCACTATCCATGTGACTCAAAGCCTCATCCAGCCTGGTCTTGACAATGTCCGAGGAGGGAAGCACACCGTGGGCAGGACAATGGGAAGGGAGCAAAATTAGGGTCCTTTCTTGTGTCTAGGTTGGTGCAGGCCCCTGCCAGCCTCACCATGGCCCCACTCCAGGGAAGCTGGCATTGCTCCTGGGATACAGCTCCCAGCAGGAGAGACATGCAGAGCCTTGGGAGACACGTGGCATCAGGTGGAGAGCGAGGCCTCCGAAGAAAATAACGATGCCTTCTTACGAACCCCGTCTTCCCCCGCTCGCTGAAGTAGAAGCACAACTCCCACACTATCATCTGCTGCTATTAGAGCTTTAGCAGCAGTAAAGTTACCTCTCCAAAAAAAAACAACAACAAAAATACCACCGTTTGAGACAGGAAAGTGAGTTTCATCACCCTTGTCAACCTACTCAGCGTTATGTTGTCCCAAGTCTTGGCTGGAGATGGTCTCAGAGAGTTTAAAGAAAAAAACAGAGACCTGAAAAGGTACTGGTGGTGTTAACTCTCTTCTTGTTCCTTTTACAGGTGAAGGCTGCTTCCAAATACGTGGATGTACCCGTAAGCACAATTTAAACAACTTCTGTCATAGTAATTTGCATCATGCTTTGGTTTATGGCATGTGTAGCAACCCACATTATGCATTAACAGCCAAGATTGAGCCATGGGCCTTCATACTTCTAACATTTGAACTGGAAAGGATATCTCCATTATGTTAATAATGAGCAGTTACCCTCTTATGGAGACCTAAGAGGCTGTTTAGGCAACAATTTGCAGATGGTGTCAAAAAGGTACCATATTTATGCAATTGGCTTGAATCACATTTGAAAAAAAAAAAAATGGGAGCAGTGCATTCTGTTGATTCTTCATTTGGACTTGTACAAATACAGTATAATTTCCAAACAAAAAGTCCAGACATGTTAGAACTGAGCCAACACACATCTAACACATTAGCTAATCTATTTTATTTTTGTTCTTCTAATTGTTGGTTTATTTTACTCTTTTGGAAAATGACTTTTTTATTACTTTGGGGAAATGGTGATGAGCTACCAACATGTGTTTGGGAAATTGTTAATGAAAATAATTTTTTCCATTTTTCTGTAATTGGTATAGGGAAACTGTACATCGTCTCCTCTAATTAGACCTTGATTCATAAGGAAAAGAGCCCTTAATGTTCTTAGACAGAGCACTTAACTTGCCAGAAATTTACATTTAAATTAAGTTGAAGTGTAATATATGAATGTTGGCTGGAATAAGGGGTTACTGTAACATTTACAGGCAGAAAGATCCTGAGCAACTGCAAATGCAGAAAAATAGATCTTAATATACAACACCAGTTCCTGCACCCAGTTAGAGGGCCATGGAAACCAAGAGTAACTCAGTTGAGTCTGATGGTGTGTGTGTATAATGTGTGTATATTTAATGCAGGTGTATTGTTCTGCATGTTCTCATATGGCAATGTGATAAATTTATCAGACATCTTGGACCACATCATCTGCATTTGGTTTTTTTCAGCCCTTTGGCCCAACCTAAATGTTGCCCACAAAATTATCATATCTTGAGCCTAGCATGGAAAAGACAAACTCTTGAACATTAAGAGGTGTTGCTTGGTTTAAAATACCCCAATGCAGATCTTGGCATCCTGTTCTCTTGGAGTAATAAAAGCAAGATTTTGAGAGCCTTGGGAAGAAGAACCCAGAATTTATTTCTTGCCCTGAAAATGTGGAGATCCTTCAGATGAAATGTCCTAGTTGTTTCAGTGCATCTTAAATATTTAGTCATCAGAAATTTGAACACAGAACAGTTATTTTAAGTAACTTCTAGGGCAAAGCATGTCCTTCTCTGAGGCCTCTATGTTCTGAATGTAAAGCATCTCCCGGGAAGTCTTAATAAAATGCTGTGTAACCCTTTCAAGCTTCTCCAAAGGCTTTGTACCTTGGACACCCTTGGGAGGTCTGCAGCAGGGTCTGCTCCTCTCCTAAAAGCCAGACAAATGTTCCAGTTCTTTGTGTAAATCAGAGCAGAAATCTTTCACCTGGGTTAGTTTTCAGTTGTTTCCCCACCTGCCCCTGGAAATGAAGCCATATTAAAGAGGCTTCCTTGAGAGCCTCAACATTTTTAATGAACTGAACCACCAGCCCCACAGAGCTCCCAGACCTGTGCAGAGGCCACCCCATGGTCTGTGAGCCACTGCCTTTCCAGGGGAAGGAGAAATAAAAACCTGTTCAACTGGAGGACAGAGGGGAAATCCTGATGTTGAGCAGAAACCCACCACTTAAATTTAATTCTGCAAATGTTAGTTAAGTCTAATTCTGTAATTCTGTTGCAATTGTCTTGGTACAAACCAATCCATCTAATCCTGCCTTGGAAGGGGCACGATCAGCAGACTGAAAATTGCTTGAAAGTGTAACACTTGACTACTGCCACGTTTGTGTTGTCCTCATTGTTTTTCAAATTAATACCTTGTCATTGTTGCAGTAGGTGTTAAGAAATGTCACTGCCTTCCCAAGGGCCAAGCACTGGCCCTTTGCTTGATAATTGTTTGCTTTGTATTAAAAAACTCCCTTCCTACTGCTTTCCAAACTGTCCTCATTTTCACCCTGGAAATTACATGGATGTGTTAACTAACTTCAATTTACAGCGGCTGACAATCGTATCTTGCAGAGAAATGATACTCTGTGATCTGAGGTAAATCACAGTAATGGAAACTAATGACACTAGTTATTAACAAACTTACAATGTGCCACACAAATTTAAGGTTTTGTGGCAGCTCTTGTAATGACTCGTGTTACCATATTTTAATGGGTTTCATTTGAGGTAAGTTTGAATCCAATATATCAAGCAATGTGAACTCAAACAAGATTTTTTTTTAAAGTATTTTACATCCAGCTGCTTCAGTTCCCGTTTGATTTAAAGCAATGCTGTTATCCCCAAAATCTTGCATGCTTGATTTTACTCTTTAAAAATCAGTTAAATTCTTCAGAGAGCCATAGAAATGTGACATCAGGTAAGTGTTCATCAGGTAAGGAAAGGGCGAACTGCAGGAGGACAGCAGGAAAGGGAGAAGAAGGAAAAGCAATGATGAGGCTGCACAGAGAAGCTGCCCCCTGCGTCACTATTTATGTTTTTCTCTCTGTCTCTTCTTCTCTCCTCCATGCAGAAGCCAGGAATGGATGTTGCTGATGCCTATGTGACATTTGTCCGCCACTCTCAGGATGTCCTGCGTGATAAGGTCAATGAGGAGATGTATATAGAAAGGTTATTTGATGTAAGTAAATGCCCTCTCCTCCTTGGACACCAAGCAGGAGAGACCCAAAATGTGACAAAATAAGACAGGAGGATAAGTCACATTTTGAGAAAATTTATTGGTTACAGCTTTAAAAAATAAATCTTTCCCTTCTTTCTGACTAAGGCTCGTATCTGCTCTCTGCCTGCTTTAAATCTCTACTCTAGTCTACTGTGTCTTAGTCTGTGTGTGGATTTTAAAAACCAGTATCTCCTAAGAGAGCTCTTTAATATGTGTAAATTTCTCTGTATCAGAACATCTCAGTCATAGCTCTCACTGTTCAAATTTGAGCCAGATTTTTGGCAGATGTGTTTGCTAAGGACCAACTCTTCTGCATGTTTTGCATTGTTTCATTGACAAGCACTCCAAATCTGACAGCAAATTTAACATTTTAAACTTTAATTTTAAAAGCTAATCAAAACAGAGCTGATTATGAATGGGCTTTGGTATAAAGGAGGACCATGTTGTGGTGTCTGCCACCAAAGGACATGGTCTCCTTGATGTTCATGGCTAATTTTCAGTTGGACAAGATCAGTTTGTTGGACTGTGAGAGAACAGTGACCTGTGATGTCTGAGTTTTTTAGGTTTGGATGCATGTCAAAAGTATCTCTGTTTCCGTTGCTCTTGTTTTGTTACAGCCTTTCTGTCCTTGTAGCTGTTCTATAGTAAAGGTTTTCTGTTGATGACCAGACTGCAGCATTACTGTTTCAGTCTCTCTAGGATATTTGTCCATATCTCAATTTCTGTTTGAAGCAGCTTCTTTCCCTACTTTCCTTCCTTCCATCCCTCAGCAGTGCCATGTCTCAGTCTCCTGGCTCTGGAACTCTAACAGCCTTCTGTGCTTTCTTTACTCACTCTTTTGCTTCCTCAGTGTGCAGGGAAATCTGCTTTTTCCCCAGCCAACCTCTTCCTTCACTCAATACTTCTCTTTCTGCACATTACCTGTCCCTCAGAAACCTCTTCTTCCTTTACAATTCCCACTCTCTCTTTTCCCCATAACATACCAGATTAAAATGGAACTTATCTCTCATGTCAAATGTTTTATCACATTATATCAAGTGGCATGAATTAAGAGTCAAATAATCTTGCTGTGTACATCTACTAGCATGACCCACATCCACTGAGAATGCCTCATTCATGCACAGAGCACAGCAGTGCCTCCCTGGGCTCGGCTCTGGGGAGAGTTTGCAGCGTGAGCACCAGACAGCAAATCACCCATCAAGCAGGCATGGGGAGAAAAAACAAAACATGAAACAAAAGACTGTCGCTTCCATCTGCAGCGGGCCTGCGAGTGCATTGCTCGTTTGTGTTGAAATTTATTCCACGAGCAGTTAAATTTCCAGAGCTCATCTGGACTGTTCTTTTCAATGCCCACACTGCCTTTTCCCTCATCCTTTCCCTATGATTCACAGTTGGTGTGTTTGTACCGATTTGGGCCATTATTTCCAATTTTCAAAAGGCTGTAATTAACACAAATATTGATTTCAGTTTGATCCACTCATACTTGGTTTTACCAAGCCATATTTCAAACAAATTAACAGTTGACATGAACTAAAAAGCAAAAGAGCAGCTACCTTGGTGGAAAGCAAAAAATGCAAAACCCTTCTTTCCCTCCCTGCCTTCCTCAAGTCTCCCTGATCCATGAGGAATTAAATAATCAAAGATGGGGTTTCTCCATTGCTCTGCCTGTTTTGACTTACACTGGCTGCAGGTGGGAATTGCAGCATGTGGGAGCTGTTCCCATTCCTGTTCCCATCCCAGTGGGACAGAGTTGGGATCTGATGCTGCTGGCATGTTTGCATGTGTCTCATATGTGTGAGTGTGTGCCCATGAGCAGGGCAAGCTGTGGGGTGGTTGCTTTGCAAGGAGGGAATGGATTGTGCCAAGCTCTTGTCACCCAAAACTTGGAATTATGTTTTGAGCAGCCATGTATTGTCTCTGTCAGGTTGCAGCTGAAGGAGCTGGCTCCGTGTTCAGTTCCCATCATGGCTCAGGTGCTCCTGGTGGATCAGTACCAGCACAGGGTTTACATATGGGGGTCACCAGATCCCATTTAAGTTGGTGCTGTGTTCACCCATGTTTGGGTAAAGGCAGAAACAAGTGCTTAACTCTATTATTGACCTCAGAAAGAGCCCGGCAGCCTTTTGCCCCTCTCACCTAACCCAGCAAAGCAGCATGGTCACGGGATCTTTAAGCTCCTTTGGTCTTATTTTCCAAGGACATTTTAGGTACTAACTACCTCTTTAATAAGAAAGAGAAGAGGAATAATCAAAAATGGTATTTATGATGCTAAGTTAGAATTGGACCTCATTTTGTTCCTTCTTCCCCCAGCATGACAGAGGAACAATCCTCTTATCTGCAGTTTGTCCAGGCAATGAGATTATTAACACTTTCACAGCCAGGTCCTCAGCTGGTTTAGTGCAGTGGTGCTGGCCTGCCCCAGCCAAATCTCAGTCCAGTTTAGGCTGTTGCATGACAATAGGGGCAGCAGTGGCAGCAAACAGCTTAAACCTGCCTGCAGTCAAGTCCTGTGCACCCAGTGGGGTCCCAGTAAAGACACTCACAGTGTGGGCTACATCCCCTTTCTGCCCAGCCCTGGGCAGGGCAGGAGCAGAGGTGCACAGTGCAAGGTTGTCTATTGCACGTTTGGTGGGGTTTGAACTCCTGGGATACCCCTAATCCCCACGCTTCTCTGCTGTCCTGCCCTGTGTTCCCATTTATTCCCCATTTGTTTCCTCCCCTGAACGGAGGCTGCAGAGTGTGTTAGGCCATGTCCCCAGAGATGCTGGGTTAATATGTCTTTCCTTGGTATTTGCCATGATTTCTTAGCTCAGAAACCATTTCTCTTCCCCTGCATCGCCTGACTTGCTCATGCCTGCAGAACAGGGCTCTGCTCTTTGGGAGATACTGGTGTTTGTGGCAGATTATTGTTATATTTCTGTGTGGTCTCTGAGTTAATCCTCTTAATTCTGAAAATTAGTCAGGATGGGTTTTCCCCCCTCCCTGAAATAGAGTCATCTTAATTTTAAAAATCTGTATTCTTGGGATCATTGAATGAACAGATTGATCGTGGAGTTCTGCTGGTAATCAAAACCTAACTAGCTTTTTGGCAGTGCTGTTTACTGCAGAGTAACATGACTTATTTACTTGGCCTGGTTCACTAATTTGATAACATTTAAAGCTAAAACACTGTAATAAGGCCCGTTGGTAGAGAGCAGTGGTAGCAGAGGAGTTTCAGAATAGCATCATAGCATTCTCTCCCTGCACTCCTATGCCTGGCTGGGTGCTTTGGGATTGAAACCCTATGGTACTTTGCACACAATGCAGAAGGATCACAAACTCTGTGTGGTGCCTGACAGGAATGAAATTTTATCACTTTTTGCCCAGAGAGGGGAGCAGAGTTGACATACAGAATGGAACTTTTTATAGGAACAATGAGGCAGAAGCAGGTGGGTGTATCTTAAACATGGGAAAATATCTTCAGAGTGATCATGAGTCTTCAGACCAATCCTGCAAAATTCAGGTCCTCTTTGTCTTAGGTCACTCAGAACTTCATGAGATCAGAGTTTATACATCTGTCATTTTGTCTGAAGGCAGTGGGAGTTTTACTTGTGAGGGTTGTGCCCTTTGACAGAAGTTATTTCTAGATCCATGCATGTGTGTATATCTTTACAAACACCCTTGGATACTCACAGTATAGGTTTCAACCCGTCGCAACATATGTGATCCAGAAAGTCTATGATTGACTAGTAGATAGTGTGAATGCCAACCTTCCTTCCACATAAATTGGTAAACACTAATGTAAAACATAGGGTGACTATTTCCTCCCCAGCCACAGTGAGTAGCACATACACAAAAGGCTACTGAGCTCTGGGTGAGCTCCCCGAGATCCTGCGAATTCCAGCATCCCGATGCAGTCCCTGAATAGCGCAGATGGCATTTTTCTCTCTGATGATTAATTCAATATCTTACCAAAAAAAACAAAAACATGCTTTTGATATGAGGGATCAAAACACCAAGAGAAGCTCCTAAGATTGAGAGGACCTAAAAAAAAAAATTAATTTATTTTTTTCCTCCTCGTACTTCTTGAAGACACCAGCCTGAGTAGAAGATAAGGATTAAAACAGATGTGCTTAGTGCTAGTTCATCTGCTTAAATCTAGCAGTCTCTGAGATCAGTGATTAAAAAGCCATCTCTAACTTTGATGAAATCCACTGCAATGGTAATTCTGTGTCTCTGATCGCTGTCTTATGGGCCTCATGTCTGCCTAAACCGGACATAAAAAACATTTCACTGGAGATGATACATGGATTATATGGGTCAATTATACACTTAATCTGCCTTCTGGAGATTAAGGGTGCATGGATTGACCCTGCGTATTTGGCTTGTCCTTGGCAGTTATCAGATCAGGAAGGTTGCCTTTACCAAAAAGTCTGGTAAGAACTTAATCACGCAGTGATACTGCCCGCCGAGGTGGCAGCAGCCGGGGTGCTGTGTGCAGGAGCAGTTTCACCACTTCCCTGGCACTGAGAGCCTTCAGCTCCTCACTCTGTGTCACAGCCGGGACAGCAGACGGAGAACGCGCTCCGGAAACGAGGGATGAGCCTGTTCTTCTCTGCAAGGCAGGAACAGCTCCTGGTCTTGATGGCAGGGTGGGATTAGCAGGGTCTGGCAGGTGTAGCAGGGAGGGCAGGGTTTGCTCTGCCCTCAGCTGTCCTCAGTGCAGGGGAACAGTCACTCCAGGTCCTCTCAACAGCTAGAGCAGCCAGCATCTCCTTCCCACCACCTTCAGGGAGGCAAAAGCCCCTGGCTGAGGCTCCAGCCTCCTGTCCTGTCCCTCAGGCTCAGCTGAGTTTGCCTTTTAGGAAGCCCCAGTGATATCCCAAGGCAGATGTTGCATCCAGTGGATTTTGATGGATTTGGGGTTTCTTCCCTCATGCCAGGAGCCCAGCAGGAGTCCTGGGGACATGGTGCAGGACAGTTCTCATGTTTCCAAAGCAGGCTGCCCTTGCTGGTATCTGACTTCTAAATATCAGAGATAATAAGGATGCAGGACACTGTGTGAGTCTCAAAACTTCTGCAGAATCCTTATACACACTTCCAGGAGCCTGAGTAAGCATTTGTCACTGGAGGATACACAGGCAGCTCAGCATATGTTTCAGTACCTACACATTAGAGCTGATAGCACACCTGAAAGATACTGAAAAAATTCAAAACACAGCTAGATCAGTTAATTCAGCAAGTCCTCTGCAGACACTGAGGAATTAGCTTATCCTTAAAATCAAAGCTTTTGCCCTTAGCAGGGTTACTCACTTGAATTTTGGCAGCTCCTTCAAGGCATGCTTGCAGGATCGTGGCATTTCTTGCTAGACCGTAAGCCTTGCATGGCAAACAATCAAATGCCAAAACAGAGCCCTTCCCATCCTCCCCTCTCCTTCCCCTCTCCAATCTCAAAAGCCTGGTTGTGAGTCAGTGGAGCCACTCACTGTGAGTTAGAATTACTCACAGGAGGCCGGGTTGCAGGATCAGGGGAAGAGCGGATATCAGGCTGCGCGCTGGGCTCCCATCTCGGAGCTGCTTGTAGCCACACTCACCACTTTCTCTTAGACAGACAACAACCTGTTTCCCTCCCACGCAGCTAGACTGCTCATTAGGGCACTAACTCTCTCCCACTCCCATCCTGATACGGCCTCCATGGAGCTATTTCTTCTGCCTTGTTTTTTGCTTTTTTTTTTCCCCTCTCTCCCCTTCCAGAGGGAGTTGTGAAACAAAGACAATTAGGCACACTGATCTCCAGGGAGCACAGCTTCCTCTTCCCTCTCTGTGCATCTTTGGAGGAGCCAAAGCCATGCAGCTTTTGCTGCCCTTTGCTGGCTTGGCAAAGCTCAGACCTGGACCTAGAGTTGATCTCACTGCAGGACTTCTGCTGGGAAAAAGCATAAAATTGTAGTGGTAGTTGTCAGTGTATCTTCTAGGGGGTAAATTCTCTTTGTCCAGAAGAGGCATAGAGTGCACTGTCCTTCTGCAGCCTCTTTTCCTCCCCATGTGCCCTCTTGTAGTCACAGGGGAGTGGGGAGAAGAGCTTAGCACTGACACCACTCCTGAGAGGCAGCCCTTGTCCTCTGATATTCCCCTCTGTTGGCTTCACACAGCCCAGGCATGCACTGGGCACATGGCCTCCGGGCTCCCCCTCAGCAAGGCTTCTTTCCTGAAGTGCTCATTTAAGTAGGCTCCATTTAATTTATTTTAGGGAGAGTCTTAATAAAATAAATCCTAGATCTGTCACTGGATTTTACATGCTTGAAAGGGGTTTTTTCCCCTCCTAAATGTCTTTATCAGAACAGCTTTTCGTGTTCCAGTAGACATTTGGTTGAAGACAGTTAATTTGATTTCTTTTCCAGAGGAGATTTTCCATTAATCATTCTAAGAAGGCAGACTGATTGCTCCGTTACGTTAAGGTCAGCATAGGCTTGCTAACATCATCTGCACCGTGCTTTTGAGCATCAGAGATTTGTGGTTTGGGGCTGGCACTGAGTGAAAGATCGTTTATAGATGCGAGTAGCCACGGTTTTGGGGATGCAGGAGCATGGAATTCTCCATCCAGAGAGAGCCTTTTCCTGAGCAGCCTCTGGCCAGGAGCTCTCTGTTTATAACTGCGGATGAGTTACACGGTGCTCTCTGCCTTATGGCTAAGTTTAAGAGGCTGTATTGGAGCTCCCATCCTGTGGGCAATCAGGGAGGAGAGCTGGAGGTGGCGGTGTCCCAGCCGTGTGCTGGAGGTATCTGTGTCCCAGCCGTGTCCTGCAGGTGGCTGTGTCCCAGCTGGGTGCTGGAGGTATCTGTGTCCCAGCCGTGTGCTGGAGGTGGCTGTGTCCCAGCCGGGTGCTGGAGGTGGCTGTGTCCCAGCCGTGTGCTGGAGGTATCTGTGTCCCAGCCGTGTGCTGGAGGTGGCTGTGTCCCAGCTGGGTGCTGGAGGTGGCGGTGTCCCAGCTGGGTGCTGGAGGTGGCTGTGTCCCAGCCGTGTCCTGCAGGTGGCTGTGTCCCAGCCGTGTGCTGGAGGTGGCGGTGTCCCAGCCGTGTGCTGGAGGTGTCTGTGTTCCAGCTGGGTGCTGGAGGTGGCTGTGTCCCAGCCGTGTGCTGGAGGTGTCTGTGTCCCAGCCGGGTGCTGGAGGTGGCTGTGTCCCAGCCGGGTGCTGGAGGTGGCTGTGTCCCAGCCGTGTGCGGGGGCGTGGGAAGGGCCGGGATGTGCCGGTGCCCGCAGGTGTGCGGGGCTGACCCCATCCCAGGGGCCGGGCTGTGCTCCCTCCCTGCGGGCTCCGCAAAGAGCCTTTGCCCGAAGCGGCTCTCGGCGCAGGGCAGAGCCCCTGCGCTCACAATGACGAATTGTCTGACTTCCAGCAGCGCCTTCAATCCGTCTTTTCCTTTTCTCCCCCTGCATCCCGGCCGCACACAATTGCTGCTCAGCCCGCGGCAGCCAGCGGTGCGTGCCAGATTAGCCGTCCCAGGTCATTTTGTTTCTCTTGATCTGCGGCTCTTTCCTTTCCCGGTGCTCCCTTAAGCCTGGCCCTGGATGTATGATATCAGCATTCAAAAATGCCTGCTGGGACTCGGGCAGGGAGCGCACTGCAGCCGGTGTTAACCCCAGGAAGGAGAGAGACCAGGGGAGCTGCTGCAATCAGGGCCCAGATGTACAGGCAGCCTCCAGCTACTTTTTTGGAATTTTCAGGCTATAAAAGAAGCAGATAAAGTTTATCAAGTCCCACTTCATGACAGCTTCCAATTTAAACTGATAACAAGTGTAATGAAAGTATTCTATAGCATGCATTGCTGTGCATCTTACTGAACAACTGTGCAGCCACTTTTATCATCACTGCCTCACACTAACAGGGCTCTGGAATCAGGACAGAAAAATAGCAGTTGTGTGGATATTGTGTTTTACTAGGCTGCTTTATATAGAAACTCAGATTTTAACATGTCAACTTCATTTCTTTTTTGAAAAATGGAAATAAGCAGAGAATATTTTATAAGTTAAAAATGTATTTGAGAACAAGCGTCCATACAGGAGTGGTTTTCTGTTTGTGCGCCTTTATAGGTTTTTATGCAGAAGCTCTTTCATTTAGGAGAAGAGAAGTCTGCAAATTCCTGCAAAGCAGCAGGTTTTTGGGGATTTAATTTGGCAGTTCCTAGTGAATGCTGTGCACTTTGCAGAGCTGTATCTGCAGTGAAACAGAGAGAGCTCAGCACCCAGAGCCCACCTGGTGGTGTGCCCAGGCTCTGTGTGCAGGGATATGGGATGTTCCATGCCAGCACAGTCTGGAAAGACAGGGCTTCCAGTTCAGGGCTTCATGTAGCCAGGACAGGCTTTATCTGTTGCCTAAAAGGGGCATTTTCTGGAGGTGTAATTCAGTGTATAAACAGGATTAGGACTGTCCGGTCTCAGAGAGGAAATGAGGCACTTGCTGAGGGACTCAGCCTGCAAACCCGACAGGTTTAAGCATGGGATGTCCCTGGTTTGAGGACATTGTGGATGGGAGAGAAGTTTGGGATTGCAGCCTGCTTCCTTCCCAGATCACCGTGGGCACCAACTCCTGCACCCCCTGCCATGGAGCAGGAGTTTTTTGCAGGGGGGTCTCCCCTGCGGCTTTCTCTGCCTGCTGCCCTTCATCCAGCCTTGACCAGCACACGGCCTGGCAGCTCTGCCCTCCTCAGAGCAGCAGCAGCACGTGGCTGGGGTGGGTTCAGAGATGATCTGTGCATGGGCTGGCATTGGTGTTTGCTCAGTAAACCCCAGCAGATTGGGACCAGGACATCCCTGGCTGTAGGAAGAGAGGTGCCAGCAGTGCAGTTGCTTTTTCTGTGAGATTCTCCCCAGGGCAGAAGGGGAGTCATTGACACATTCACTCCTGCCGGGGATGTGAGTGTATGGCTCTTTGCTAAGCAGAGACTTTGGTGTCTGGCTAGCAGAGCAGACCACCCTGACGTATGGCTTGGGGCCACCTGAATGAGTACAGGGCATCAGAGTTGTTCCTCCCCGCCGAAGGAGGAGCAGTGTTGCAGATCCCCTTCTGGCTGTGCCCCTGCTGTGGGAAGCCTTTACCTGTGTGCTGAGAGTGCACGGATTGCCTGCAGAGCCACTGAGGGTCAGCACAGACAAACCTGCACCCTCTGTGGCGTGTGGAGTCACAGCTGACAGGACAAGTGCAGGTGTCACTGGTTGGTGCAGCGCCGAGAGCAGGGGCTATTCGGGGTGAGCTTCTTGGGCACATGGGTTTATTGGGGACCTTGGCCCCACCAACACAAAAGATATTGACCCTCTCTGTCCCCTTTGAAAAGGGATAAAATGTTGGGCTAAGAGCAGGGAGGAATTTGCAGCAAGAGCCATGCAGATCGGGCTGTGCCCCTCTGGAGAGCAGGGAATTTGTGCGATCCCACCAGCACAGGCAGCACGCCGGGAGCCCCGGCCTCCCTGCCATCAACACCTGTGGCACCGACCCGGCGGGTCCAAGCCGCAGGCAGTGAAGGGTGAGGCGGCAGCCTGAGCCCGCCCCGAGCCGAGCTCCTGAGCAGTGGGTGCTCCCAGGTGCCATATGTACTGCAAAGAGCGTGCGGCACTTCCCCGCGCCCGGCTCCGCGCCGCGCTCGCTCCCAGCGCTCTTCCCTGCTGCAAGGCAGAGCTCTTGCGCGATTCAAAGTTGTTTTGTGGTTTATTTTTGGGGAAAGGGGGGGGGGGGAAGAAATAATGTAATTCGGTGGTGCCATTTGCATCCTAGACAGATGATGAGTTGCTCTGGCTAGCAGCTTAACCCTATTAGGCAACGTTAGGGACTGTGACTTTATTAAATAATAATACAAATTATTTTCATATCGAGACCCTTTGACTTTGTAACTTCCTCGTATTGGTACGTTGTCAACAAGAATGAGATTTCGTAGTTAAGGAATATAAAATAGAGTAAAAGGCATCCAGAATTCACAGCTCTGGGGTGGATGTTGAAGAACATGCTGTGTGTACTCGCAGTGATAGCATTATAGTGGTACATAAAATACCAGGGGAAAAAGGTACTTTTACTTCAGTAGTAGCTGTGAGTGTCACCTGGGAGACTCCAGACTTATTCTACGAGGCTTTGGTAGAACAAGGTCAAAATTTAATTTAAAAAAAACCAAAAAGACCCCAAGGTTTCAGGGGATTTTTATCGAATTGCTAGCACTTTGCCAGATCTCTAGAATTTAATGTGGAGTTTTACAGAGAGGCTTAGTTCTGAAGATGAGGGGCATGTTGCCTGCTGTGAGGAGCGCTCGCCCAGAGCCCTGCTGAGCACTGCTAACAGGGGCTTTGCTCACAGGGGTGAGGTGCAGACGTGGGGTGCCCAGTTTGGCCAAGGGGTCACGAATCCCAAACGCTGACAGTTCCTGAACACACCAAGGCAAAGACCCTGCAGAGAAGTTAAATTAGCACACTGCAAACTGTAACCAGAGCTTAGATTTATTTTCTGGAAGATACTTTCCAAAGGGTCTGAATTTGGGGTGAATCACCTTTCTACCAGCAACCTGAGGGCTGCCTGAAGCCCTCCCAGCGCTCTGCTCTGTGGAGCTACACCAACAGACCCACTTTTGATGTTGGCTTTTCATACCTAACTTAAAGAATTATGTGCCACAGAAAAGCTGCCTAATGACCGGATAGTATTATTATCTGGCATCAGCAGCGTAGCAGGACGATAACTATTTATTTACTTTTTGTGGATAATGTTCTGTTATTTTCTAGTCTTTGGCAATAGCAAGAGAGCATCTGATATATACAATATTGGTGTGTATCCAATTGTTTGTGAACATCCCAAGTTTTGAAACATGGTTGTGAGAGAGGAATATAAGCTTAAGCTTGAAAGGCTAAAAAGCAGAAAGCCCCACACGTAAATGCTATTATACACTTAATGAGGCAGGGTTTAAAAAAAAAAATCAGCCACACAAGTTGGTTTTATCAAAGAAAATGTATAAATAACAACCAGTGATTCAGAGTGCCTCACAAAGGGAAAAGCAGGGACGGGAAGCTAGCACTTCACTTGTGGCATTCAGATAATTCTATTTACTACACTAATCTTTTGGGCTTAGCAATTGACAATCAATATATTATTATCAACAAGCGTTAATGCAAACAAAAAGCTTCTATTTCTTTTTTTAACTGTGTTCCCCTAAGTCCCTTAAATTTAATTAAAACCAGACAGCTCTCCTTCTAGTACAAATTAGAGTTAAAATAATATTAAATATTTGTTCCACGAGAAAACAAAAGTGTCAGCTTGTGCTACCAGGTTACCAGGTTTGGCTGTTTCTTTTTTCCTCCTTTTTTTTTTTTTTTTTTTTTTTTTTTTTTTACACACAGAGGGGAAAAAAAAAAACTACCAGCTACTCAAAGTTAAAATAAAGTCTCTCTCCCTCCCTCCCCGTCTCCCAAGACTACTGTCTATAACATGTTGTTCCTTATAGAAAGTGGGATATGGTGGCATTTGCTTGATTAACTTGCTCGACAAAAGTGACAGCTGCTGTGGGTGCATGTAGCTAAGCTGCACAGCGCAGTTCCGCCTTTGTACATCTGTCAGCAAAAAAGGAGGAATAAAGAGTGAAAAGAGACAAATTGGTCCCAAAAGGCAATCCATTCAACTCAGGAGGTTTGCTCTATTCAAGCACTCGCTGGGAATCTCAAGTGCTAGGTAGCTTATTCAATTTCATTCATTCTTTAGAATGAGCCCTCAAGTGTTTAATTTCTTATTCTGTTGAATAAAAGGGGAGCTTTTTTTTTTTTATTGGAAGCATTAATCAGTAAGACTAGCTGATCAATGCCTGCAATATTAACTCATTGCTTATTTTATGGTTAGCTGTGTGCTCCAAGAGCCACAGCCGCTAAACTTATTTCTGTAACGTGGGCAGTGTCACACCAATTTCTGTGCTCTGGAAAACCTGGGCACTCACAGCAAGGTTGTTCTCAGTGCCCTGAGCCCTGTGCCCTGCCCAGCTTGGGGGAATGGCCCAAATCCTTGGCAGGTGTAAATCGAAAGAGCCTCTGGGTGATTATTGGTGCCACCCATGGCTGCGGCCAGGACGCGGCCGAGCCAGATGCTCTGTGCCTGGGGCTCAGCCCTGAGCCCCTGCAGCCTTGGCCCTCTGTGCTGCAGGACGTTTTACAGCTCCAAATGCTGAGCAGCCTTTGGGTGGTTCTCTGGTCCCCAGCGAAGGGCAGGGCAGGGGAGCCCTTCTGCAGGGCTCAGTGGAGTAACACCCAGAGCACAGGATGGGTTTTGTTGAGTAGAGCAAGGAAAGCTGATGAGAGGATGGGATGGGGTTTGCTGCATGGGCAGGTCTCTGTTTGCCCTCCAGAAAATGCATGCTTGAGGGGAGAGCTGTGCCTCTTCCTTCTTCATTGTGTGGCAGAAGGTCCATCTCAGTCTCCTCATTGACACTGGGGACCAGAATGGTGTTTGTGCTTGAGTGCCTGTGGCTTTTCATCCTCCTCCAGGGCCACTGCCACGTCTTAACTCAAGCTTTTCAGACACACTTGTGTCACCAAGGCCCTGTCCCTGCTCTATCCCCACTCTCCCAGCCTGGGGCACAGCACATCTGCTGCAGCAACACAAAACTCACATTTCCAGAACAGCCTGAAAAACAGCTGGGCTCAGCTCTGCCAGCCTGGCCAGGACCTTGCTAGCAGTGCTTGGGAGCAGGGCAAGAGTCACTGCCCTCATCCACACCCAGCATCCCAACAGAGCTGGCCACTGGAAAAGGGATTGCATAAGCTGCTGTGTGTGTTCATGCTGGGAACTTCTCTTTATTTCTGATAGACGGGAGTAGGAACTTCATTGGCTGTGAGGCCCTGTGCTTTGGGCTTGCCACCTTTACCAGGTTTTTGGAGCAGAAATGACTGCCTGGAACGAAGAGTGAAAGAAACATTGAGGGACGGTAGAGAGGAGCACTTTGATGGCCACAGAAGACTGACTGGACAAGAATGATCCTTCCATGACTGCCATAGGGAGATCTGGCTTTGGGTTGCAGGGCTGCAGGCAGTTCTGGTGAACACACCTGGCTGTGCTGCTGGGCACACCGAGAGTGCAGGAAGGGACACGGTGCCTGGGGCTGGCAGGCTGCTCCTGGAGAGCTCTGCTCCCACTCTCCACACCAGTCCCCTCCAGCACTGGCAGCTGTGTGCACAGGGCTGGTCCCCAGCACTGCTGTCCCTGCACTGCTGGGGCTGCATCCCTCCCTTCCCCGTGGAGATGGCACCTGCTCAGGGGAGGTGGCTGCCATGAATACTCGTGACAACACCAAGTACCCAGTTTGATCTCAGGGCCACCCAGGGCTGGATGGACACGGCTCTGTCAGCTGTCCCCTACTGTCAGCAGCTGTAAATCATCACAGCCCCACTCTGCCTTCCCCCAGCTGAGCTTTTGGCCCATTGGACAATGATGCAAATGCCAGAAACAAAGAGTTGGTAATTTTAACTTTTTTTTTTTTTTCCTGACTGATAAATCACTTTGAACTGTTGCTTGAGAGCAGGTCCAGTTTTCCTTTGGGAAGTAAAACTCACAGCCAGCCTTTTCCTGTTTCCCTTCCCACCTCTGTGGCCCCCTCACTTCGTGCTGGCCAGCTCGGGGATGCTGTGGTGGCGTCCGCCCAGCATCCAGTTCCTCATCTTTGAAACACCTTGAATTCAAGGGTTCATTTCAAAGCTGCCTTTCAGCATTTCAAAACAAGCCCATGTCCTGGACAAAGAGAGGGAGCCAGCCAGCATTGGGAGCCTCTTTGTGCAGTGTGTGTCACAGTTTTAAATAGATTTGCCCTGCTTGGATTGGTTCTGGTTGGAAAGCGAGTACTGAAATGAGAGGTCATAGGGGAGAGTTACTATGGTAATTGAGTAGTATCACCAGTAGTTTTGCTCTTATGAGCATTAAAGCACATAATAATAGACAAACAACAGTGGTTAAAGCAAGCAGGTAGGATTACTATGTTCTTTTGTCAGAAGTATATAATGTCTTGTAGTCAGTTTTAAAGACTTCTCAACCCCAAATCCACCCAGCAGTCACCTGCTGAGTAATTTTGTATGCCTAATCTCTAGCCCTTAACTACAAGCTTTCTGCTAATTTGAGGCAAATGGGTATTTTTGACACTAAATAGGGCAGTAAAGAATCCCTGACCTAGAAAAACTCTGTTCCAAGGCACTGAGAGCAGAAAAATATTCTTTCAGCATCCTTGTGAGACCTTTGGAATGACATAAAATAGCTTTGACTAAACTGTGCTGCAGCCTTCGATTAATGGTTTGCAGAAACTTGCTGAACATCCCTACTACAACTTCCCCCATAAAACTTGTCACTTCAGATTGCCATCAGCCACCACAACAATAATCATTTCATGCCTATTGCTAATTGCAAGCACAGCTGAGGCTCAGCAGGGTGCTCTTGCACAGTCCCAGGCCTTTATACCAGCCTCAATCTGTTGTATGGCACTTGTTCACACACAAAAAAACTACCAGTAAAGGCAGAAAGAGGCAGAGTCACAGGTTCCTTGTAATCCCTCTGCTACCCTGCTGACAACCCAGCCCTATAAGCATTCCTGGTTTTGTCCCACTCTTTACAAAAGCTGAAGTGACCTTAAGCTACTAGTATGTAAGCTTTTGAATGAAGAATACAGCTCCTTCAGGTGCCTTAAGAAGCAGTGTTGCATCTGGCTTACGAGATTCTGTTTGCAGCACTCCTGGGGAGAGCTGTGGCTTCCTGTAACATGTAAAATATGAGTGTGAACTCAAGGTTCATGGCAAGGAACAGGAGGTCATGCTTCCATTCAGCTCACACCAAAGAGAACGGGGCTTTGCAGATGTTCCTGGGTGTGTGTAATGACACCACCTCCCAGAAAGCACAGGAGCCCAGCACAGGGCTGGGTTTTGATAAAATGTGCCACATTCAGTGCGCTACTTGCAGATTTATTCATACCAATTTCTACAATTTATGTATTCAGAGACAAACTTGCTATTTCAGGAACTTATTGATCATGTTTTTGCATTCAAAAAAAAAAAAAAAAAAGAAGGCAGAGGGCTGGGGAACAAGTAAGCTTATTGCTCAGGCTGGTTGGGGTGTTGGATAGGCAGCCATGGAAGTGCAGCTTTTGTAATGCTCCAGCTCCTGTAATGCCCATCCTGGTGCATCCCAGCTGGCCCATGGCCCCCCTCATCCCCCCAGCAATGACAGTTGCTCTGAAAGATGGGAAAACAGGAAAACAAACCTGAAAGAGGGTTTGAATTCCTGTCTGTACAAATAGAGTGCATGCTTGCAGTGGCTGGGCTCTGACAGTGTCTGCATTTCCTCTGCTGGGGCTGGCTCATGGTGTGCAGCCATGGGGCTGTGGTTTGCCTCTGCCAGAGCCCTGTGGCCCTCCCTGCCGACACCCTGCTGGAGGAGCGGTACCCACCATGCATCCCTGGGGATGCAGGCTCCACAGCCTGTCCTCACCCTGTGCCCCCAGACTGAGTGTAAATTGTCCCCTGAGTGAGGGACAGGGATGCCAGCAGCACCAGTAATGTGCGTGTGTACTACGGTGAGTTACACGTGGGGTTTTGTCCACAGCCTGGACCATCGGGGGGTCTATACTCATCAGGCATGAGAAGTTTTTTGCAGAAAATATATTTATGGTATTTACTTTGGTGTGCCAATGAAATGTGCCTGAAATGTGTTGCAAGCCCCTTGTCAGAGCCCAAAGTTCAGTATTTGGGCTGTGGCCTGTGCACCTTGTCTTTGGGGACAAGCCACGAGGCTGGAGCTGGATCCCAGAGGGGACCCTGTGTCCCCAGCATGAAGCCCACTGGCCCTGAGGGCATGGCAGAGCCCCCTGGGGACAGCAAGGTGGCCAGTGTCCCCACAGGACCACTCTGTGCTCTTTTGTCTGAGGTGAATACGTTTCTGTTTGGGACCATTTGGCTTTTTTGTTGTTTTTTTAATAATATAGTCATATGCAAATGTTATCTTCTTTGGTAGGTTAGTCATGAATCAGAGGGCTTATGCGTCTTATAGCACATCAACACTAGCGAGAGCTAAAGGGAACATTTAATTTATGGGCTAACTTATTTTTATGAATATGCAGGGCTGAAATTCAGCAGTTGGTGTGTGCTCTATGAAGTGACGTGACGGTTTTGTGTATCAAGATCAATGAATTAGACTTTGTCTTTTCCTCATAAAGCAGAAAGTCTTGGGAGTGAGTTGGCTTTGAGAGAGAGAGCTCCTTTCATGCCGCCGAGCGCTGAGCCCTTGTCAGCCGCCGCTCAGGAGGAGAGGGCTGCAATTCACATTTGCTTCCAAGGAGTTTGCATCTCCCCAGAACCCAGAGTGTTTGAAGTGCCCTCCAGAAACGCAGAAAAGCATTTCATTTGGCTTGCTCAGAAGGTCTCACAGCAGCAAAGTCACCTTGCCAATACCATCCGGGCAGAGGTCAGAATTTCTGTTTGGGATCACATAGCCCTGTGGGCGTGTGTGGCGTGGGACAGACAGAAATGGCAGGACCTGCCCCTGCCAGGGACTTCTCATCTCGTGTGGAGTTGACACAAACAGCCAGCAGATCGCTCTGTGGAAGCTGGGAGGCGGCAGGGGAAGGGAGGGGGCGTGTGTGTAACACATGGTTGTGCCCTTTCCTCTGGGGGCTCCAATCTGAAGAGGTGGCAGAAGGGGAAGGAGGTGTTTGGCTGACCTGGGCATCCATGTGCCAGCACAGTCCTGGGTCACAGCTAGTGTCACCCAAGAGCATGACTCAGTTAAGCACTGATTGCAGAAAAGCAGCTTTATGAACATTAACCGTTTCTCTGTTTTGTCCGCGTGGGTCTGCAGCATTTCCTGGGAGCCCAGGCAGATCCCCCAGTGGCAGCATTGCTCTGTGCCACCCAACCGCCAGCTGGCTGTTGGCTGCCCTGGGTCCGTGTACCTGGGACCCTCAGGGGGTATCCAGGGACACTCTGACTTCTCAGACCAGTCTGAGGCATTGGGAGGTATGAAGCCCCACCAGACCTTCATGTCTCCTGTGCTCATCAGGTCCACACCAGCTGCCCAGCTCGCTTCACTCACTGTTCAGCCCCAGTCTGATGCCAGCACCTCAGGTGACAGCTGAGAGCTCCAGCTTGCCAGTCTCAATTAGTCTCAACCAAGCTCTTGCCAGCTTTCTGTCCTGGAGAGGAAGGGTCAGCAGAACCTCTGCCACAAGTTACACAAGGTGTAAGCATTGAGCATGAGGTCACCACATGCCATTTCTTCGGTGGCTCTTTCATCTCCTTATTTCCTCCATGTTTTAAAGAGGTGGTGTAGAAATTAAAGTAGAGGAGCATCATTGGAGCTGGGGGGAAAACTTCCCCATGCAGCTCCTGGGTGTGCTGCCACTCAGCTCAGAGATGTGTTTTGAGCACACATTTTTGTGGTGCAGGGCTGGTTTAGCTTAGACTCATTTGTTTGCTTTGGTGAGCCTCATGCCACCTTGTGGGTGCCAGTGTCAAAGGATGGAGGGAAGCAAATCACTGGCAAGTTTTGCAATTACAGAATGTTCAGTTGTCTCCATTCCCCTGCTGCACCAACAGCAGGACAGGGCATGTTCTGTGTCAGAGACCCCAGCCCAAGGGGGCACCGAGGGGGGCACCAAGACCTGACTTGGACTGGTGCAAAGTTTCAGCCTTGTTGGGAGGCAGCTGCATCCCAGACTATGGATGGTGCTCTGTCAGGATCTTCATAAACTGGTCTGGTGGAATTTCTTTAGTACTTTAACTAGTTCTAGATTAATTGCAGCTGGTCTGCAGTGTGGGCTTTGATCTCTGTGTGTCAGAGAGGTCATGAGAAGGGTGCAGCTGTGCATACAGAGGTGTGATGGGTTTCTGCCTGCTTTGTAACCACCCCTTGTGCTGAGCACCTTGGGGAGGTTTTGTGGCTCCCCACCCACCCCCCAGCCCCTGCTTTTCCTCCTCTCGAGGGCTCACTGCTCATCTGTGGGCATGAAACATGCCACAGCCCACCAGAGCTGTCCTGCACTGCAGGCTGCTGCCACACTGCTGCGAGCCCTTTGCACACACAGCAGCACAATTTCAGCCCCTGGAGGGGCCCTGTGAGTTCAGCAGCCTGAAACAAGCTGATTTCTTTGCTGCTTTTCCATCTCTCATAACTGTGAGGGTGAAACCAAAGCACTTCCCAGACAGCGTGGGCAGGCACCCACCCATAGGTGCTTACACCAGCATCCTTCCCCCCAGCCAAACCTTGCCCTGCATGAGCCTCCCCTCTGCTCACCCTCGGGGTCCCAGACCCATCCTGTGGCTGTTTATGATTGAATTTGAAGATGGTAAGTAACCTGACTGTGGGACTAACATCCTTAAAGGCAGGACTGTGTTCTCACTGTGGGGGAAACAGGTTAAAAAGATGGCTTGAGCCAAACACGCATCACTGCTGGCAAGTGCCATCAATGGCAAAATCAGATTACAAGGCACTACTGGTGGCCTTTACCCTCCTAATAAGTTTATTTTGTTGTTATTGTTGTTAAAATTTAAAAGCCCATGCATGGAAATTCTGTGTAAGAGCAGATGCCAGTCTCCCCTGTCCCTCTATGGACCCCATGAGCAGGCTGGCAGGAGGGGGTGAGCCTCAGAGGTGGCTGTCAGGGGGTGCTGGGGGCACAGGTGTCACTCAGGGCATCGCTCAGAGCCCCGTGTGGGTGCTGGAGAAGCCGTGTCTCTCTTGCAGCAATGGTACACCAGCTCCATGAGTGTTGTGTGCACTTGGCTGACAGACCGCATGGACCTGCAGCTCCACATCTACCAGCTGAAAACCCTCATCAGGATAGTCAAGGTAAGCACTCAGGCTGTTCCCAGTGCCCCTCGCTGTCTGGAGGAGCCTTTGTGTGCTCCTGCGTGTGTGTGGCACGTGCTCTGTCACTGCAGATAAATGAAGGATTCATTAATATTCTTTTAAAGAATTAAGATAGCTCTGTCTATGGCAGGTAGCGCTGGATAAACAAGAACTTTAAATGCAGAGAGATGTAAAATACAGGTGTGCAAATAAGAACAAATTTATTGCATTAAAAACAAAAACCAAACTGTCTTGTTATTTGACCTTACCTGTACAGTAAGTGCACCAAAATTAGCCTTTTTGTGGACAAATTCACTGACCACAAATTCACTGATCACACCTGTGAGCTCTGGTGTTAAAATGGGTTAAATCAACCCAAAAGTTTTCAACGCTGTTTTGCTAGAAACATTTAAACCCATTTAAACCCAGCTATGGCTCGTGATTATTGTCAGAATGCAAATGAGATTGTTCTCATAGTTAATTGAAGTTGTTTCTTTTACAATGGATGTATATAATCAACTCTAAGAGATCACAAAGGTGGGATAACATACCCTGAAAGTAGCATTTTTTTTTTCTTTAAGTGCACGTGTATGTGTATATCTGTGTGTGTGTGTGCCTTGGACTAATGATAATTATTTCAGTGTGAAATCACAGTGGTTTACATGAAATAATAAGATCACAGAAGGGGGTAAATATATTTTTGATCATTTTAGGTTCTATCTAATGCTTTTTGGTCTAGTATTTTATAATGTTTATGGTCTTGTGTGCAGTGAACACATTGAAGGCATGAATAAATTAAAACTGAAATGTATTAAATGTGCTTTTCATAACTGAAAACAACAGGCACAGACAGATTATTCCTACTTGTCAGCTAGCTGAGGAAAGCTTTTTTTCCTTGTGCTTTATTTATACCAATATTACATTCAGAAGCAGCTATAACAAACCCAAGGACTTTCTGAAATAGCAGAACAGTAAATAGTTTCTATGCAGAGCACAGAACAGAATTAAATGAACAACGAGACCAGAGTTTTATCTCACAAAGTTGAGAAGGTTTTAAGCATAAATTCAAATAAGATATATTAATTGTAATAACAAGGGAAGTATGGGAACCATGGAAATACAATTCCAGATTGAGGTGAAGAAAGGGAGATTTTAGAAACATGTACCCCATGCTTATATTTATGCCTCAATAATTTCGTCCAGTGTCCTGGACTTAGTTTATTTAATCCCTATACTGTAGGTAGGATTGTTTAATATGGAGCATTCCAGGAATGTGTAATCATGTCTGTGGGTACAGGGGATAAGCATCCTGCTGCCTGAAGAGAAACATTAGAGGCAGGATGAACACATGCAGGAGCCAGGGAGGTCAGGTGGAGCAGAGCCCTTACATTGCTTCAATGTCTTTTTAGACACCAACCCCCCCTGTGCAAAACAGTGCTGGTCTGAAGCTGCCCAGCCCACAAAGTCACAGAGCTGTAATTTGTTGCCCAAGGCACCCTAAGGGAGGGTGCAGTGGCCAGCAGAGATGCTCCTGTGGCCTCTGCGCTCCCCAGGCGATGCGGAATGTCCCCAGGGCTGGGGTTTCCCTGGTATCCCAGCCTCTCCCATTATTGGCCCCAAACCCCAGCATTGGGCACAGGCTGACTCCTGCAGGGGAGCTGGCGTGGCCCTGACCTCTCCCTGTGTCTGTGCTGTAGAAAACGTACCGAGATTTCCGATTGCAAGGCGTGCTGGACTCCACCCTGAACAGCAAAACCTACGAGACCATCCGGAACCGGCTGACCGTGGAGGAGGCCACGGCGTCCGTCAGCGAGGGCGGGGGGCTCCAGGGCATCACCATGAAGGACAGCGATGAGGAGGATGAGGAGGATGACTAGGGCAGCTGGGGGTCGCCTGGTATCCGTGCATGTACCTCGTCTGTAACTCAGTTAGCCACATTAGGAATTTTTATGTCAGCTCTAAATGCCCATGAGAAGTTTACCAATACAAATGCCATGTTAGCTGTGTGGTAATAAGATTAGCACCTCTCTTTGATTCATCAGTTTCCTAATTTCATATCTATATGTTCATAAGCAATATGGAGCACCATTGTTTAATACTGTTAATGGAAAAACTACATAGAAAACATCCTAGGTGTGTCCCTGTTATTAAAGTTTAAACAATGCTTCATTAATGTACTGTATATACATTGATGGTAAATTGTTGTGAAGATGAGTGACTCGAGTCCTTTCATTTCTTTCTCTTCTGTGGATGCCAACTGCTTAAAATTAATTAAAAAAAAAAAACAGCTTTGTTTTTAAAAGAAAAACCAGGCAATTACAAATGATTTTTTTGTTCTCTCTCTGTTCATTTAAAAACCAGAAAACAAACAAACCCAGACAGCCGTTTGAATCATTCTGCATCCTTGTTAAAGTACCAGGCTCTTCCCTTCAATATGCAGTTAACTCCATAGAGACTACATCCCAGAGGATTAGTCATTCTAATTGCCACACCAGATTAATCCTATCATTATGGATATATCATGCCACATTACAAGTCCAAAGCAGTTGTTTTATGTTGACGTTTGCTCCTCTAAATGTTACATTTTTGTTTAAATTTCAAATAACCGTGTATGTACAAAGACAACTTTAATTACAATCTTAGACTCTACAAATGTGTTTATAATAATATATTGAATATTTATTTCGGTAGATTGTAACCATAATTTACAATTCCTCTGTTTCACAATGGTTTTTATATATGTCATGTACATTGCATTTTGACCAGTAACTGCATGTCCATCGGTTCCTTCTCCAGAGCTTTTACTTTCTGTGTAAAATAGTGATCCATCTTGCTTTTTTTGCCTTATACAAGCCGACAGTTGTAAAAGTGTGAGAACTGTGGCTTCTCAATAAATAACTATTCAGATGTCCTAATAATAAATTATGGAGTCTTTTTATGTCTGCCTTAGGAAAAAAAAAACCAAACTAAGCTGAGATGTAAGAGCCCCAACCTCACAGAATAAAGGCATTTTCTTTTCTCATGGGTGTTCTTTAGTTTATTAATTAAGAAGATGGTTTCCTGATTTGCTCCCCAAGGTCAGGATTGGGAGCACACTCTCTGTTCCCCAGGTACAAGAGCATTTCTGCTATGTCCACCACAGCTGTCTCCACCAGTATCTGCACTCTGTGTCTTGTAATTTATCCCTTGACATCTAATTGATGTCTGCTCTGGTTCAGCCCCTGTTGTTATGTGGCCATCAGCCTTACCCAACAGTTACCCTCCTTCAAAAGGCCTCAGTTTGTATTTTAACTTCTCCCAAAGCAGCCTTAGTGCAGCAGGGCAGAGACAAACCCTGAGTTGAAATGAAATGGAAGTCTGGTTTGATGGAACACATGTTTAACAGGAGCACACTTGAACTGGCTGCCCAGGGAGGTCATGAATACCCCATCTCTGAAGAAGTTCATGGTCAGGGGCTCTGAGCAGCCTGGTCTAGTGGAAGGTGTCCCTGCCCATGACAGGGGTTTGGAAGCAGATCATATTTAAGGTCCTTTCCAACCCAATCCATTTTGTAATTCTCTGTTACACAGAGAGTTTTCTGAGAGGTTTTGCAGTCCCTCCCTCCCATGAGCTGATTCACACCAGAACTGGTTCCTGCTAGCCCAGGTCTCAGGCATTTGAGAGCAGCAGAAGCACTGGTGTGCTTTGCCCCCAAACACAACAACCTGCGGCCAGCCTGGGGAACCAGGACAAATCCCTCACAAATAAAAGATGAGCAAATGGAAAAATGTCCTTCCTGGATGAGCCTTCCTGACATAATGAACAATTAAACCATCTTCCAGAGCCCAGAAAACATGAGACCCACCCTGCACATATGGGAGGAGATTGGGACCTCTGGAACTGCCTGTGAAGGGGATGTTGAGTCCCAGACTGGGCTGGGATAGTTATGGAGCCTGGAGCATATTCACCTGCAGTGCTGGATTTTTGGGTCCCTTCCCTCTGTGTCAGTTTAGCATCTGCTGTGGAGGTGCTGAGCAGCCCCACCTGCATGGCCACACCCCACACATTCAGCATCCACCTTTCCCAGGTGTCTGGGAACACCATCCCCTTGGAAGAGGGGCATTAGGAGGGGCTTCACTTCAGGAGTGGGTGGTGGATGTGCACATTTAGCACCATTGACATGTTGAGAAGCCATCTGATGCACCAGAATAGACTAATTTTGAGCCCTGACTGTAGCCCAGCAGAGTTGATACTTGTCTTGCTCTGTGCTGCTGGTAGAGGGAAGCATTGCCAGAAAAAAGCTACTTCTGAGGACTTAGGCAGGAATTTGGCTTTGTGACCACAGACACAGGAAGCTTTTCCCTCTCTTACCCACCTTTATAGTGCAACTACTTGGCCCTGAGTCCTTGGAGGTAGTAATTGAGTGTTTAAGTAATACTCAGTCTGTCAAAACCTGTTCAGATGCCTCTGCAGGTCTGTCACTGGCATGCACACAAAAAATATCAATTCTTGACCTCATTATGCTTGGAGCCTTCAATCCCACCCTGAAGCCCTCCCAGGACTTCCCTGTTAAAGCAAGTCTCACAAGATGTAAAGCAAGGAACAAACTGCAAGCAGCACCTGGTCCTTTCTAGGGGGTTGAGACCCACTTGAGACCCACACAAATACTGCTGCACATGAGTGTTCATGCCCTCTTTATCCTCTCCCTTAGATGCCTTTTGTGAAGGACAGCAGCTCCAAGAGGAAGCCCTAGGAAAGCCTTACTGGGGTGGTCACCAGGCTGGTAGCAAAGAGCACTGAAGGACATGGAAATTTATAGCTCTGCTGGCACTCAGGCAGAGCAGAGCTGGAGAAACAGCTTGATTCTGCTCTGGAAATGTCTCCCTTTTTTTTTTTTTTTTTTTTTTTTTAAACACAAAATATTTATTGGGTAAAAACACAGCCCACTTCCACCTGCCACCTTTCAAAATAGTGAGCCCTGCTCAGTTTTTTGAATGAGAGAGTGTGGGTGCAGCCTTGAGGAGATGCTCCCTGGCTGTGCATTGCTAGCACACGTCGGTACCTCCCTAAAGCAGCAGTGATTGGACACCCTCAGCTGAGTGCCTCTGTCATGAGCAGTGACCCCATGGCCTGTGACAGCTTTTTGTGACCCCAAACCCCAAAAAAGCACCCCAGAAATTCCACGGCCCTGAGGCTTGACCACAGAACAGGGAAGCATTAGCCAACTCACTGTTTTTAAGGCATTTGGACCCAAAAGATGAGCTTCAAGATTGTGTGCTTTAGTGTAAGCAGGGGGAAGATCTTACAGCATTGCTGCAAAGCAGGATTGAACCCTCCACTCCACAGCCTGCGGCTGAGCAAAGGAGTGCAGTGCCCCTGATCCCACTGCCTTTAACCCTGCACGTGGCCAGGCTGTGCTGGCAGCCCAACCCTCCCCTAAAGGAGTGCTGCACTGTGGTACCAGGGGTGGGAAGAGCCACCTTGGGTCAACCCTGAAGAAATGTCACATACAAATGGTTTGGTTTTACCTGAAAAATATCAATCTAGGTTTGAATCCCTCCTGGGTTTGAATCCCTCCTGGGCACACGCTACAGTCTGGACAGGGCTCAGCTCCTGCAGAGCAAAGCTACACCTTGGGCAGCACCTATAAGTGTTTGTGGATAAATGAGAGCACTGGAAAAGGTGGCAAAGATCTGCTGCTGGTTCACTTCAGCCCATTGCTGTGATGGAACGAGCTCCAGCAGTCAAAGGACTTGGTGCCAGTACAACTGCACCTAGATGAAGAATCTGCCTGTGCAGTTATGTCAATCAGTTTTGGGAAAAGAGGAAAATTTCATTCTTCTGCCAGCAAAATTTTAAATGATAGATCAGGCCAAAACTTCTCTCATATTTACAGGGAAGTCCAGCGAAAATATCCTTTTTTTGACAGACTTACTTAAAGCATGTGGCATGGAGACTGAAAATGCTATCAACTATTTGACTGACAAGTGTCAGCAGCTGTTCATCCAATTTGTTTTATATTTCACCAACTAACAGATTCTTTCCCCTCTGCTGTAATGCATGTCTTCTGGCCCATAGGCATCTTAGAAATCGCTTTTCTGCCTTTCTAGTGACCAAAACGTCAAAAATATTAGAAGACAATTTGTGTTCAGAAGCATAAACAGGCATGCAACAAAGCAAAGATGATTTTGCCAACATTCAGGCTGTGTTCTTTTTTAAAAAGTCACAGCAAACCTAAGGCAAAAATTATTTCTCTAAGCTTTAAAAGAAAAAGCTAATGCAAACAAAGCACATGATAAATCTGCACAGGTTAAAATATCAATACCAAAGGGAAAAAAGCTGCTGTTTAATGGGCAACCAAAATGCAGCTGAGCTCTACGTCCACCTCTGCACTTCGGCTGTGGAGTTGAGAATTTTGCACTTCCATCACCAGTATTGGTTCAAAAACCTGTTCCATGTTGCCAGGATTCAACAAAGCCACTGTTGTATGAAACCAAGCTTGGCTGGGAGAGTCCTTTGAGCCATACACAAAACCCAGCCCTCTCCATCTTAGGTCTAGCCCTGCTTTCAGAACTCTTCAATCCTGACTGCATATAATATAATTATTGCAGTTTTCACCCATCATGAACTTGCTGGACTAAAAAAAGCCTGTGTGACACCTCTCTCTGGTGAGCTGCATTCCATGATATTTCCTTTGATCAAACAAGTTTAGGCTTTCAAGCTAAACCTGAAGTGATATTTTCCTCAGCCTTTCTGAAAGATACATATTCCATTTCAAGTCATAAATCCGCATTTGTTGTAACTATGCAAAATATGGGAGAAAAAAAGTGCAGAGATTATATGCAATCTGCCAGCAGAGTTGTGTGCCATGAGGAAAATGCCTCACAGGTCAAAACAAAGAAAAACACTGAGCAACAAATTAGTTGCAGGCAGTAGCTAATATGGAGATCAAAAGATTAAAATCAACATACAACGATGAAATCACTGGAATAATAGGAGCACTTAAGAAGATTAAGTCAATAACAGAGTCCAGTGCTACCAAAATAAGGTTTTGATTATACTGTAAAATTTTATATTGGGAGAGCAAAAGTAATTACAGCCATGACATGCTTCGCTATCCCCGCCTTAGACCATCTTGGCTCATTTCCTATGCAAGGAATACAGTTGTTGAAATAAACAGAAATGTTATGACTCAAGTGCTCGATTCAAAAACAAACCAGGTGGTCAGATCAGATTGGGGACTGTCAAGATGGGGTCTGTAAAATCAGGACTTGTTGCAGATCCTGGAGGGTATGACAGCTGGGGGGAGCAAAGGCCACACGTTCAGGACTGGCTTTCTGCACAGAGAGCCCCACCAGCAGCTGATGTCGGGGCTGTCCCAGGCTGTCAGCTGGAGAGGAGAAGCACGCACTGCAAGGGAGGTAGGAGGAGATAAACAGCTCAAAGACTGGTGGAGAACGTGGCGGTGATGAACTCTGGTGACAGGGAAGGTATTTTCTATCCAGCTAAACAGGCAAGGATTGAGGGTTTGGTTTTACACCAGAGGCAGAGACGTGGCAGCCTCCGAGCACATCCAGACCCTCACAGCAGGGACAGGAACATCTCCCAGAGCCAGGTTCAGCAGCTCTGGGAGTCAGCCAATGGGGATGGGAAGGGTGACCCAGCAGGGGCAGATAATGCTCACCATGACAGATCTACCCTTGATCATGTATCAGCAGGAATTGATGAGCCAGTCCCTCCAGCACAAACTGGCCATGGAACACCAGCCTCTCCATAGACTGTGGGACCAAGGCCCTAGAGCTCCATGGAGAAACAGCTACCCTGGTGAGGTCCTCCACATCCAAGAAGTGTGAGAGCTCCTGGGGGGTTCTGCAGTGCTCTGTGTTTGGTGAGGAAGGGCTGAAGCAGCTCCTCTGTGCCCCAGGGCTGATGACTTGCCCTGGCTTTTTGCACAATTGTTTTTTTAATTGCACCATCTCCAGCCCCACCCCAAAAATCACAATCTAGGCTCATAATTAAATCAAATAAATAAATTCTCATCTATTTTTACATAATTTGTGGGTGTTCTTGAACACTCAGGAAATACTTGGGTTGTGCACTGAAGTTTTTTTCCTCCAGTAACAAGGTCTGGTTTTTTTAGTCTGGGCTCTCATTGTTGGGGGGATTTTTAGTGGCTTTTCTAGATCATGTCTTCATGAATCAACCCATTTCTTGTGCCCAAGCAGCACAGCAACACTTTCACTTGTCAATCTGGGAGCCTTGCCAGGCTCTCTCTGCCTTAGCCACCATGGGGGACAGGGATGCTGCAGTCCAGCCTGTCCCACACTCCCCAGGGCAAGGAGACAAGGTGCTGCCACCTCCACACCACGCAGCCCATGGAGTCCAGCTGCGCAGCAGGTAAGAACATCTGTGATAACAGTTCAAAAAACGGCAAATACAAATCTCAAACAACCTGGTGTGGCACCGCCAGAAAGACTGGACAGCACTGAGTGAGGAGTGAGTGGGAAAACAACAGTGGAAAGATTGGTTTTGGAAGGATTCTTTCTCTGTTTGATTTTCTTCATTGAAAAAGGAAGTAATTTTGAAAATGAGATGTTTTTCTATCTCATTAAGGGGAGAATAATTCAAAACACGTGGAGTTTGTCCCACTTACTTTTTTGGCCTTCCTTCTTTCAAGCAAAAAAAAAGGGGAAGGAATAGGAACATGAAACTGAAGTGGGCTTCTACCCATTTTCACTGTTTTTTGTTCCTTTTCCTGAAACGTTTTCAGTAGGAAAGTGAGAACAAGGCCATCCCCCCATTATATTCTCCTTCTCTACTTCCTCCCACCTTTTCTCCTAAATAGAAAATAAGGGGAAAAAACCCCTACAAACCCAGAAAAACTTAAAAGCTCCCACTCCGTCAAAAAAAAAAAAAAGTCCAACATTTCAAAACATTAGGAAGGAACATCTTTCAGTTTCAGTGTTCAGAAATGAAAGGCAGCATTGCTCCATTACTGCAATGCGAAGGATGATATTCCTGACAATGAAGATGGAGAAGAGCAGCTCACCCTTTCAAACAATTCCCTCCTTGCATTACTGGGCAGGTTGGCTTTGGACATGGTGTGGATTCCAAGGACTGCTCACCTGCGTTGTGGGACCAGACCAGTCTGACACCAGGAGCTCGGTTTCCCCCGGGATGTCTCTCTCTGCTCCTCACAGGCAGGCAGGCAGCGTTTTTGGGGCATAAAGCCTGGCTGGGATCGAGCCGTTAGTTACCATTCCTGTTGACAGGCAAACTAGAATAGGCTCTGGCTCACTTTCTCCGAGCTGCGGAAGGAGGAATGAGCCGGGAAAAGAGTTCATTCAATTGCTTCTGTTTGGCAGCTCTGCAGGACTCTCCGCACAGACAGAAAGAGATGTGGCAAGTAAGGAGTTGCCATTTTTAGAATTACATAAGCCCATTTGATTGCCATCGAGGCACTCTGTGCAGCTCCTGCCACGGTGCCCTGCCGGTTGCTTTGCACTGGGACTGGATTGCAAACGGTTTTAGAAGCAGGTCAGATACCAGCTTTTAAAATTGGATTCAGGTTGAAAATGTCGATGTTACTCCTGCCATCACTGACAATATAGACCAGTACAGCCATGTAAAGACTCTGAGGCAGTTTGCTTCCAATATTCCACTAACCACACTTCCTCTGGAACCTCTACAGTGCTCCAAAAACTTAGCTCCCCAATAAAAAAAAAAAAAAATCTAAAAATATAAAATTATCTGCCTATAGTTAGGCAGCAACATACATAACTCAACAAAAGGAATGAAAAAATACCTTGGGAGGGTCTCAAAGCCACTGCTCCATGCAAGGTGGCCTTGCCAGGCACCATCCCTGCCCCAGTGTGGCAGTGTCCGTAGGGTGAAGGGAAGCAGGGTCACCCCAATGCTGTGGGTCCCACAGAACAGGATGGAGTGCCCGTGGGGACTGAGGCACACAGAGCTGCAGGGGCACTGCTCCCTTGGACCAAGTATCACAGTTTCAAAGGAATAACCTGAAAGATTCACAAAGATAACAACCCTCACTTCACCTCTGCCCCAAACTTTGCTATCCTGACTTCTCTGTTCGTTGCTCGTTATTTTCTCCAGTCTCTGACCACTGCAAACTCACTTGCGGCCAAACACGTTGGGAGCATCCCTGGGCTGACCCTTCGAGGTCGCAATCGCTGCCTGGCACGGAGAGGGACCCAAACCCAGCGCGGTGGGGCCAGGGCCGGGCAGCACCGCAGCCCAGCCCTTCTCCCAGCCCGACCCCGGGCCCCTCCGGCACACCCTTGCACGAAGCTGCAAAGCCGCAGGAAAAGCTGTTCCCCCACCGTGGCTCACAAAAACAGCCCCATCCAAATTGCCTGGGCCGGCGGCTCACCCGGCAGTCCATCACCTTCTAGTAAAAAATAATAGGGAAAAGAATTGGGCAAAAAAGTATTTAGAAAAACACCTATAAAAAGCCAAGCAGCATGGAAATCAAAGCCACCATTTCGGGGAGATTGAAGCATAATGCTAATAACTTTCAGCAGCTTCCACTGCGGAGTTTAAGCAGCTGCCAAGTTAAATAACTAGGAGGATCCTAAGTTATCTTCCAGTGGACCAGAAATGCCCAGCGCCGGCTGCCCGGGCGGAGGCGGCCCGACGGACGCTGAGCCGGGCCGAGCCCGCGGGGCCCTGCGCTCCCGCCCGCCCGGGACCGGCCCGGGACAGTCCCCGGGATCCGCTCACGGAGCGGGGCCGGCTGTGGAGGGGAGAAAGGGGAACCCCCGCCGGTTTTCGATGTCAGCGGCCGGCGAGGGTTCGGGGCCGGGGCCGCCGGGAGCGGACGGGACCCCCGAGGGCAGCGGGCGCTGGAGGAGCCCCGGGTGACCCGGAGTGTCCCACACGGGCCCGGCCCGGCCCGGCCGGGCACCGCACTCGTTGATCTAGGGAGGCAGCGGCGTAAAAATAACCGCAGGAGCGATCGCGTCCGCAATGGGAGCGTCTCCGCGGCGTGCGCCTTCTTGGGAAAAATCCGCAAACCATTTCTCCCTCCAAATGTCGGGGGTGAAGGATTAAAACCCCACGGGAGAGCTGCCTCCGCGGCAGAGGCGGAACGCGCGGCCGAGCCCGGAGCCCGCTGCGCGCCCGACGTGCGGAGGCTGCTGCCCCCCAAAGCCGGGCAGGGCCGCTGGGCCCCCCAGAGCCGCCCCCAGAGCCACCCCCAGAGCCAGCCCGGCCCTCCGGGAGCACCGGGGCTCGGGCTCGGCGCTGGGCAGGCGGCGGGGCCGGGGCAGCTGGCTCAAAGTCAGTCAGTTGTAATATGCTTGCCGGAACGGCAGAAGTCGAATCGATAGAGACGGCCTCCAGCTGTGCCTAAACCTGCGATTTCAATTAAAATACTGAGCTCTGATGCCCGGGTCTTAGCTGGGATCTCAACGCCCTGATGCGTGAGGCGTGCGGCACCCGGCTTGGAGCTGGCCGGGAGGCAGCGGCACGGCCCGAGCCGGTGCCCGGCCTCGGGATGCGGGAAGGAGGCAGCCCCGGGGCTCGGCGAGGGCCCCCCCTGGCTCCCCTCGCCCCCAGGAGCCCCGAGGCCTGCGGGACCCGCTGCCCCGAGCAGGGCGGTGGGTGCCCAGCACCGAGCCGCCAGCTGTCCCCTTGGCCGGGGAAGGAGGGAAAGAGGGAGAGACCCGGCTCGGCAAACACCCCGGCAAGGACGAGGGCGGCTCGGGGAAGCTGGCAGCGAGCTCCCGGTCCCGGCTCCGCAGCCCTTCTTTTATCCCGCCCGAAATCATCTCGTTTACAGAAAATATTTGTTTGCACTATTAGTTGGTACTGGAGTTAATTACTCAACGTGTGAGCGGGGAGTAATATGGATAAAAGCAGCCCCAGTGTTTATTGTGTGGGTGAGCTGTTTGAGCGGTGCTTGAATAAACTGCAATTAGGGTTAGATAGAGATTAATTAACATGTGAGTGGCAAGGTGTAAAATAGTTCCCAACCCTCCACTCAGTATAATCTGCAGGCGAGGAAAAGAAGTTTGTGGAGGCTAATTAAATACTTCGCTAAAGCCGGCGAGCCCCGGCAGCGAGCGGAGCCCAGCCCAGCCCAGCGCCGCCTGCCCGCTCCCGCTGCCCGGAGGAGGCGCGGGCTGGGCGGGCACCGCGGCTCGGGCTCTGCGAGCCTCCCGGGGCTCAGCCGGGCTCTCCCGCAGCCCAGACACCGGGCACGGCTCCTGCGATCCCCGCGGCCCCGTCCCAGCCTCTCCCCGGCAGCGGGACGGTTCGGTCGCTCCCCGCACGCTGACCCGGCGGATCCGGGCGGGCAGCGCTGGGCGGGATCCAGCGCCCGATGGATGCTCCAGGCGGGGTGAACCCCAGGGCTGGGCGCTCCCCTCCGCCCGCAGGCAGCCCGGGACGGCCGCCGCTTTTAAAGTTTGTTTCTGGAGCGTGTTGTGGTTCGCAGGTGAAAAAGCCTGTCTGCAAACAGCCGCCGGCGAGCTGTCCCGGCGGGGAGAGGAGGCGCGGCTTTGTCAGCGCCGCACAAAACCCCCGAATTCCTCTAAACTTTCTTAGACGCGCGAGGGAGGGGGAAAAATATATATATAGGGGCCTTTTCATTGCTTGCTTTACCTCTGGCCAGGCTCAATCTAAACCCTTCGCTCCCCCCCTCTCCCCCGGATAATCCTCCCCTTTATTTTAGAAACACACAAAACCAGGTTCCACGCAGCGCTATAGTGGCTACAAGTGAAAGAGAATTGAGCGCCCTGAATCGCCGGGGGAAAATTGGTTCGGCTGAATAGCCCCGGCGAGGGACGGGGCGGCTAATCAGAGCCCGGGGGGGCTGCCCTGCAGCCGGGCCCCCCCAAACAGGTGTACGCGGGACTCTCTCAATTACCGCGTCCTCGCATCTGAGGGTTCTGCAAATCCTCCCCTCCCGCATCACGGTGTTTTAATTAGAGAGAGGAAGGAAAGAAACCCCGGCATCCAGGCGCTATAATGTAGCGTCGCCTGTTTGGGGGGGCGGGGGGGAAAGGGGGAAGAAGAAAGTGCTGGGGGCAGTGGGGAGGGGGGCAGGACAAGGGCTACAAGGGCAAGGGAGAGCCGCCGGGTGCCCCCGAGGCAGCGGACACCTTTAGGGGGTGACAACTTGCAGAACTTCCCTTTGCCGAACACGGGTCTTTTTTATTATTATTTTTTTTAATTTTTTTCAGCAGCGAATTCGAGTCCTGGACACGACTCCCTCCGCATTTATTTAAGGCTAATCACCAGTTACCCTGAGAGGGGAGAGGGCTGGAATTAAACTTAGTTTAATTAACATTAATACACTGTCCTAATTAATGGGTTGGCTATTAATTTATACATGCTGGAGAGGCTCGCAGATAAGTGACAATTTATTAATTATCTTCCAGCTCGGTTGCAACGGAGCTGATTGCAGATGGGTTGCCAAAATAACTCGAGCATGGTTGCGTGGTAGTTGCTTTAGAAAAAAAAAAAAATCATTCTCCCCCTTCTTTAAAAAAAAAAAAAAAAAAAGGAAGAAGAAGAAAAAAAATCCTCACGCTCATTCGGAGTGGCTCTTCTAACCCCAGCAAGAACTGGAGCACTCTTTTCCACCCAACTTGTGAATCGCACTTGCCTTCTAATTTGCCACATGCAAAACGATTCCTCTGCTTTGCAAGTTGCTTTTTAAGAAGGGAGAGAGAGAGGAAAAACCCAGCTCGCACACGAGCGATTTGTGCGTCTTAAACTGGAAGGAAATTGTGCGTGGAGAGGGGGGGGCTCGTCTTCCTCTCTCTGCCCCAACCCACCGCGCTCCAGCCCGGCGCCTCGGCTTGGGGAAGATCCATGGTGGCATCCCCATGTCATTCTGCTCAAAGTGACTTCATATGATGTCAGCTTTAAATGTTCGAGACCGTGATCTGACGCTCAGGAAGATGTTTGCTATCAAAATGTGACTGTGGCCACGCTGCGCTGCTTGGATGAGTCTCGCCGGAGCTGGGCAAAGGTAAGCGGTCCCAAGGCGAGCCCCGCCGCCCCTCGCCGTGCCCCCCGCCCCTGCCCCGCATTTCCCGCACCGTGGCCATCGCTGGGGCTCGGCTGGGTGGCACTGGGCTGGGGAAGGTTTTTCTTTTTCTTTCCCTTTTTTTTTTTCTTTTTTTAAATACTAACAAGGTCTAGCTTGCATGTTACTTTAGCGTGTTCCGCTTAATGAGCAGTAATCTGGTACCCTACGTGCCATTGTTCTTGAATATGTTCATTTGAATGTAAATAGGGAGGGGGTGCCGGTGGGGGGTGGGGTGGGGGGAGAACAAGGTGCTTATTAAATTGATTTGTCTCCTGGCTTTTCTGGAATGCAGAGCCGAGCGCGGGAGCGAGTCGCTGCTCACACCAAGTTCCCGCACGGCGGAGCGACATGGCCAGCCCGGGGTCGCTGGAGACGGTCATGCCTTCCTCCTGCCCCCGGCACGACGGCAGAGCCGCCACCGCTAACCCCTCCAAGACCCTGGCCTTCTCCATCGAGCGGATCATGGCAAAGACGTCGGAGCCCAAGCCGGCCTTCGAGGAGCGGCACGGCGGGCCGGGGCCGGAGCCAGGCAAGAAGCCGCTGAGCCTGTGCTCGCCCCTGCCCTGCGTGATCCCCATCCCGCCTCTGGGCTACGAGCTGCCCTCCAAGACTCTCAACTACTCGGAGCTGTGGAAGAGCAGCCTGCGGGGCGGCGCGGGGCTCTGCAAAGCCAACTGCGGCGTGTGCTGCAAGGCAGAGCTCGCCCTGGGCCAGCCCAGCGGCCGGCTCATCAAGCCGCAGGTCATCCACCAGGCAGGGGCCGTTCCGGCCGCCCCCCGCTCCCTCTACTACTTCAACTACCTGGACGCCGCGTACCACCCGGCCGACCTCCTGCACGGACAGCTCTTCCCGGCCGGCCTGCTGGGCGCCCCGTCGCCGGGGGGGCTCTCGGCCCACCAGAAGCTTTTCCTGCTGGAGAACGCCAAGCTGGCGGGGCTGGCGGCCGAGAAGCTGCCGCCGCCGCCTCCCTTCGCCCACAAGGAGCGGCTGCCGGGACACCTGGACCAGGTGATGAAGGAGGCGGCGGCGGCGGAGCGCGGCGGCCCCCCCAAGGGCCACGCCAAGATGGGGGGCGGCGGCGGCGGGGCGGCGGAGGGCAAGCCCAAAAACTTTACCTGCGAGGTCTGCGGCAAGGTAAGGGGGGCGCCGGCATCGGGCGGGGGAACCGGGGGCGGCGGCGGCGGCGGGGCCGTGCCTGACCTCGCCTTCCCGGCGCTTCCCCGCAGGTGTTCAACGCGCACTACAACCTCACCCGCCACATGCCGGTGCACACGGGGGCCCGGCCTTTCGTCTGCAAGGTCTGCGGGAAGGGCTTCCGCCAGGCCAGCACCCTGTGCCGGCACAAAATCATCCACACCCAGGTAGGTGGGGGGCGGCCGGGTTGCGGGAGGCGGCGGCCGCCCCTGCTCTCCGCGCAGCCCCCACTGACGGGCCTCTCGCACCCCGGTGCAGGAGAAACCCCACAAGTGCAACCAGTGCGGAAAGGCGTTCAACAGGAGCTCCACGCTCAACACCCACATCCGCATCCACGCCGGCTACAAGCCCTTCGTCTGCGAGTTCTGCGGCAAGGGCTTCCACCAGAAAGGTGAGCTGAGCCGGGACGCGCCGGGCCCCTCGCCCATCATTAGCGGGGATTAAACGCGGCGAGCCCTGCCCGGCTGGGGAAAGCGAGGGGCGCGGGCAGATTCGCCGCCGCTCCCAATTACTTTCCCTCTAAGCTGGGCCGCATCGCCGGGCAGTGCTGACGGTTCCCCCTAAATGCTTTTTAAATGAAAGGTGCCGGGCCTTGGTCCTAATCCAGAGCCCTCCGTTTGCCGCGGGTCACCGGGCTGACCCTGCCTCTCATTTGTGCCGTGCCAGTTGCGCGCTGCTCCGCGCTGACGAGGACCGAGTTTGACAAGTGGGACGGGGGTGCGGGTGGAGACACTTCCTAAAGCCCCCCTTACCTGTGCACCGTGCGGCCCGGGCACCCTCGGGTAACCCCCTTTTCCATCTTTTTCCTCTTTCGCAGGCAACTACAAGAACCACAAGCTGACCCACAGCGGAGAGAAGCAGTACAAGTGCACGATTTGCAACAAAGCCTTCCACCAGATCTATAACTTGACTTTCCACATGCACACCCACAATGACAAGAAGCCCTTTACGTGTGTCACTTGCGGGAAAGGATTTTGCAGAAACTTTGATTTAAAGAAGCACGTCCGAAAGTTGCACGACAGCGTCTCCAGCGCTCCTCCGCCGCGGGACTCTGGGCGCAGCGGGCAGAGCTAAGGGCCCGGCGCGCCGCCACACTCGGACCTGCTCACCCAGGCCAGCACTATTTATCCAAACCAGCCTTCGCTTCTCTGTCCTTTTCCCAGCGAGCTCAGCCGCCGGTAGCAAGCGACCCCGAGCCGCAGTTGTATATAAGAGGAATCTTATTTAACGGCGCGTTGCGCCGCCGGAGCGGGCCAGGACGGGCCGGGCTGGCCGCCCCCCGCCCGGCGCCAGGACAGCGCTCTTTATACGTGTCTGTAAATCTCCATTTTAAATGTACGCTCGAATAAGTGAGGAATATATCTATATCTATCACGGGACAATAAACCGGCCCTTCGCAGGTGTCTCATTTCCCACCTGGGCCCCGGCCCGAGCGGGCTGCTCGGCGCTGTCCCCCCGTGCGAGCGCGGCTGGCGGAGCCGGGCCCGGCCGCTCCAGGGCCCGCTGAGTGCCGCGGGCACCACAGGAGCAAAAGGAGGGCGGGAGGGAGCCGGGCGGCTTCAGAGGGCCGCTGCCGCCCCCCAGAACGGGGTCAGAGCCCTTGCAGGACCCCCGGCGGGGCTGCGCGGCCCCGAGCGGCAGCGCGAAGGGCGGCTCGGAGTTTCCCAGCGCCGCTTTTCGGGGTCGGTTCATTACGGCGTGTTTAAACCGCTCCTGAATGACTATCTTTCCTTGCATGCAGATAAAATGATCTCACGCTTGCTTTCCGAGTAATGACCCAAATTAAGAGAGAAAACACAGACCCTTCAAACCGCATTACATTAATCTAATCACTCCCAGCAGGCCTCAGAAACTCTTTGTGATCAGAATATGGATAATCAAGCACTTGGATTACACTAAATATTCCCTTCTCATCTCCCCCCCTCCCTCACTTTTAATACGCAAGTGTCTATTCCGGCCACGTCGTTAGGAACAATATTATTCTAGCGGAGAAAGGAGATTGAGGAGGCCGGGCGTGTGCGTGCTGCTCGGGCCGGGCTTGCCAATGAAGAAGGGAACGAGAGAGGCACCGAAATGCCTGGGGACGGCGTAATGGGGAGCTCACCTTTCTCCGCTTAATTGAGTGGTTAAATAGAGGGAGGCGAGGACGAGCACAGCTCGCCGCCGAGCGCAGGAACGGGAGTCAACCCCTCGCTCCGGGTTTCTGGATTCATTATTAGGCTGCGATGTTCTCCAAGGAGAGGGCTGGGGGCTGGGGCCGGGGCTCCGGGCCCCGCGCTCCCGCTGTAGAGACGGGGCGATTTTAGAGTTTCTCGGGGTTTGCATTTTCCAGTGTCTGAAACAGGGTTTTGACGGTTTGAGGAGCGAAAAACAACGTCCAGTGATCCTGGCAGCGGGGAAAGATCATAACTGAATTTGATAAAAAAAAATTGGGAGAGTTTTAGGTGAAAAGGAAAATTTAAAAAAGGAAAAAAAAATGCAAACCCCGTCACCGCTAAGTCACCTCTCCGGAAACCCTGTCAGGGGGAAGCGGTCCCGCACGGGAAAGGGCTACGGCAGGAGAGAGCCGAGCCCGGCTCTGCCGCCGCCGCGACAGACGGGGCGGGACAACCCACGGGCCGGGGACAGCGGGAGGGACCCCCTGTCCCTGAGGACACCGTGCCGGGGCGGCCACGGCAGGACGAGGGCCCGGAGTTCGGGAGCGGGGCGTGCGCATCCCGGGGGGCGCCCACGGAGCCGCTGCCGCTGCCAGGTCCGGGGGAAGCGCCGCTCCCTCGGCACCTCGGGCGCCGGGAAGAGGTCTGGGCTGCCAGCCGGGAGCCGAGAGCGGGAGCCAGGCGCGGCTGCGGGCCCCACAGACAGCGCGCAGGCTGCTTCCTCAGCTCTCCTGATGGGCGAGAGCAGCGCGAAACCCACTCCCAGGGAGAGAATTAAGGAAGCGCGTTCTTATCGCATTTTTATAAAAAGCGGCGTTGTTGACAGAGCCGTCTGGGGGGAGGGCGGCATCCCCGTCACTCTGAGGGCATCTCGGGGTGCCCCGAACGCCGTGCCCGCCGCCGCCGGTGGGCTCGGTCACCGGGCCCCTCCCGGCATGGGCAGCCCTCCCCGGGGCCGCTGTCGCTCCGGCTTCCCCCCGATCTCGGACGCTCCGGGAAGGGGCCGCGGCACCGCGCCCGCCACCGGCCGGCCCCGGACCCCCCCGGCTCTCGCCCGGATCCCGGCACACACAAGCCGCAGATCGCGGGGGAGGGGCGGCTCTGTCAGACACACACACGCCAGAGACTCCAATTATCTTCTCCCTCACAAGATGTTTCTGCTGTCCACGACTGCTCACACTTCGGCACTCTTGCCAGCAAGCCTCAATAACACAAAACCCGCACAAAAACCCCTTTTCCCGGCGCCGCAGCCGCGCGCACAACAGATTGAGCGGTGCCGGTGCCTCGGGGGGAGGGTTAGAGGTGCCTCTGAGCGGAGAGCGACGTGCCAGCGCCTCCGTGCTTCCCCCTCGGCCCGGCCGGCCCGGCCCGGCGCTGCCCCGGCACCGGGCGGCTCCCAGGTGCGTCCCGGCACCGCGCCGGGCACCGGGAAGCGACCAAACCTACAGGCAGCTGCGTTGCCCTTTTCCCTGCACTCCGCTCTCCAAACGTCTGAGCAACCAGTTTGCTGCTAGAAACATGTTAATTGCCAACGGAGCTCATTAAGGCATGCACATGCAAAACACAGCGAGGGAGATTAAATGGACAAAAGCGCAATAATGAACTGTCAAAAATCGGACCCATCTACACGACCAGGAGCACTCAAGAATGAGGCATTTAGAGGCAACAAAGGATTGTCTGGGACAGGAAGAAAGGACGACCTAGACTTTTGTTTAGTCAACACAATTGATTACAAATGAGAGATTAACAGGATAGCTTCAGAGTTTTTTTGAAGGAGGCAGAAGAGAAAAGTCCAATTAAGTGCACCGAATGTTAACTACATTGATTTCCACGGCCAGCGCTGGAGAAATTCTCATTAAACCATCCCTGGCGATCCCTTTTGGAAAGTAATTTGTCTCCCTGATGGAGCAGAGAAAGGGAGCCATGTAAAGAGAAAGAAGCGCTAGTTCTTGGCACAATGAGCTTAGGAGACACACTGGAAAGAGCCAAAGGGGGAGTTAATGAGCATCTGACAAGCCGCTTGGACCCGGGCCTGGAGAGCAGCGATGAAAAGATGGAATTGGCCAACAACTATTCTTTATATCAAACATAAAAAGGCCAATCTGAAACAGCGCTGCTCAAAGCTGGTGGGGAAGAAAAGAAAGGCCCCCAGTGAGGGGTGGAGTGGAGGGCTCAACTGCCCCATTGGGACAGGGGAAGAAATGCACTGGCATGTCCCTCTCGGAGCGAGCGGAGCCGCTGGCGCTCGGCTCTGCCCCGGGCGGGCACGGCAGAGGGGCCCGGCAGCCCCGGCCCGGAGGCGCTCGCACAGACCCGAGCCCGAACCGCCCCGAGCAGCCGAGCTGGGGGCACTTTAAAGAAGTTATCCCGTGGAGGGAGATCAGCGGCCAGCCCGAATCACGGCGGCCCGGCTCCCCCCGAAACCCGCGTTCCTCCTTCCTCCCGGGGCTGCATTAGCGCGACCCCTCCCGCTGCGCCCCCCCGGACCGGGCACCGCGGAGCGCAGCGCAAGGCAACGCGCGGCGTGTAGACACGGCTCGCTCGGAGGCTCTTAAATCAGATTAGAGCTCGTTAATAACAATTTTGGCTTAAGTCTGTATTGACTTAGGTTTAGGAATGGCTTAGCACTTTCGCTTAAGTCAACACCAGGGCTAAATTGACACATGCCTTTCCCAAACCGCCGTGTCCCCCAGGACGCCCAGGTGCCCGTAGGACTTCTCCTGCCTCTTTAAGCCGTTTTACGGAAGTATTTGCATGATTTTTAAGTAAGCCTGCCGGGCCTCGACGGTGCCAGCCCACCCCTACGTGCCATCCACCCCTGCGTGCCATCCACGAGGGTCCCCTCCAGGGACGGGTTTCATGGGCCTCACCCTCCTAGGGTTGCGATCAGGGCACTTCTTTCTGTTCTTTTAGGTTCCTGCTGCCAGCCCTCGTGCTCCTTCCCCAGCCCTCATGGTGTGGCTCCTGCTCACTCCCCCAACACCTCCTCAGGTCCCCTCTAACTCCTTCAAATTTATACCCTGGGTACCCCTAGACAGCCGGGGCTGCATCGCCATCCACAGCCGAGTGCTGTGGAGAAACTGAGGCTCCAGGGGCAGTGCCCGGCACCCGAGGGAAAAGCCGGCACGGCGGGTCCCAGCGGAGGCATTCCCTCCAGCCGGCACCGACAGCGGCCACAGCGAGGGCGACAGGCTCCCTGCCCGGCTACCTTAGACCCATTGAGAACCTCATGCAGATGGGGCGGGTGTCCCCTCCGGGGCTGGGCAGGCACAGGGGGCCACCAGCAGGGAAAGGCACCCATCCCTTGGGCTGCCATCCTGGAGCGGTTACCGCTGTCACCCCACGGCCGGACAGTCACCCCATGGCCATCCTCTCCTGAGGGTTCCTGCACTCGGACCCCACACCACGGCCAGCTTTGCCCTAACCAGTCACCGTCCCACCTGCCCACCTTCTCAGCAGCCCTGTCACAGGTACGGTGCTGTGCTGACCGTCACCGTCACCATAGCACCGCAGAGAGGGGGAAATTCCCTTACTAGCTGTTTTCCACCAGACACCCTGATTCTCCAAATGACACTGCCCCATCTTTTAACCCCACCCCCAACCTACTCTTATTGCTAACCCTGCCTAGCTCAAAGCCGTAGCCTCGTGTTATTTGTATTTATCTCATTGATTTACTGCAATTGCTTAATTGATTGAATTACGGGCAACACGTGCCCTCAATTAAAAATTAAAAAAAAAAAAAAAGAAAAAGGAAAAGGGTACATTTAGACTTCTGTGCTCTCTGTTTCATGGGCTGCTTCTCCTCATAAGGTGTTGAAGCTGCAGCTGGGCCGTGTGGTTCAGCCCTCAGGGAGCCTCGGGTGCGTTCCCCAGGAGCACAAGCAGCTGTTCAGTGCGGGTGCCTCACGTCACCAGTGTAAGAGCGTGTTTAGTCACCGACACACCTTTTTGTCTCAAATGGGGACAAAATGCTGTCAGACACAGATCGCAGAAAAAGTCCGCTCCCAGAATTGTGGGTGTATAAGCCCGAAACAACACAAAACTTGACTTCTACAAATATTTGCATCTTTGCCGTCCTCTGCGTTGGCAGAAGAAGCAGGCTGATAACAAACTTTAAAAGAGATCTGATCCGGGGGCAGAAGTACTCCCAGCCGATGGGACAAAGAGTGGGGACCTCTCTGGACCCACTTTTCTCTCCCGGCTCCTCGCCGAGCCTCTCAGAGCATCCCCGGCCCCTTGCGGGCCGCCCCAGCCCGCGGGCAATGCCACAAACGGGGCCACGGCAGCGGCGGGGGGCAGCGGGATCCCCGTCCCGGCCCAAACACAACGGGGACGGCTCTTTGAACCGCCTGGGAGACCGAGGCCACGGGAGCCAGGTATTTTCCCACATCAGCGCCACTGCAATGGACACGATTGTCCTGTGAAGGGCTCAGGCGCTTAAAGCGCACAGAGCACCTGAGACCTCCTGCAGCCGAGGTCCCGTTAACTGTCTGATACTCCTTCTACTGCCTTCTCACTGCTGCCAGTTGCCAAGATATTTCACATAAATAGAAGCTTTTTTATCAGCCTCTCCCTTCTGATTCATTATGTTAATGAATTGAGATATTACCAACACTGGATTATCGTATCTATCAATGAATCCAGCAAAAGAAAGCTAATTATAGAGGAAAAAGACAAGTGTACCCGGAAACTTAGTACAAAGAAACGTCCGAGAAATAGAGCAAAGCGGCTGCAGTAGTTTAAGCACCCTCTAAACATATATTCCAGTTGTCTGGGGACCGCGACACTTTGGGTCACATAGACAAGCCTTTTTCCTAGGGGTTTACGGATACGTTTTTTACCCTTAACATTATTATTACGAGCGTTTCCAAGGAATCAAACCCGCTTCCCAGAGCTTTCCTGGGCGCCGCTGAGTGAGGGAGGACACACACAATGCGCTCCCGCTCCCGCAGTGCCCGCGCCCCGCTCGGCCCGCCCGGCACCGCCTGTCCTCCCCCGCGCACAGCCAGCTCCTTCCCACCGGGCAAACACCGGCACACGGGCTTTGCTTCCTTCGGGATTTGTTATCCCCTCCTTTCTCCCTTCCCCACAGCCGCTCGGCTCGGCGTTTTCCCGGCTGGAAGCAGCGCTGCCCCTCGGGCAGAGCCCGCAGCCGCGGAGGGGCGCGGGGCGAGCGCGGCCGCGGAGCGCAGCGCGCAGGTTCGGCGGCGCTGAACAAAGCTGCCGGCATGTGCTTCACTTTGAACGCATTATCCTCCGGAAGCTTTTACTGAGCAACACTCAGAGCTCCGTGAATGAAGCTATTGGAACACATACGAACTAAATGGGTAAAGAAAGGCAAGTCTGGTTACCAAAATTACATTTCTCATTTCCCATTCACCGCAGCGAGGCAGGTACTTATTTACTGCGGCTTCAAGCTACGGTAATTAGTAAAGGAGACTGTAATTTACCTAAAGGAAGGCAATTTTTTCCTTTTATTAATTTACAATAGGTTTGTAAAATAATCTTACAGCAGCTGGTTCTGCTTGAATCTGTTTCAAAAGTGTGATGTAAATACTGTCTCACACTATTTTGTTGCTTATTAGGGTTTTCTGGTAGGTGATACGACTGAGAGTGAGGGGAAAGAACACCACACATTTAAGATTATCATCACAGCGATAAAACTTATGGGAAGAAGTGAGCATACTTTCTACCCGTATGCGTTAAAAACACACGTATTCAAAGTAAGCCAAATGTAAAAGCTACAACTGGAAGGCTACAAACACAGCGGGTACAGCTTAGCGCATTTTCAAGAGCTGTTTTAACTGTGTTTAAAAGGAGTAGCAAATTCCCAAATTAAATCACCCTATTTATAGCAAAGACAAAGAGTTTCACACAGCAGGAGGATGTACTAAAGAACCATTTTCCCCCACCTGTTTCCTTAGCAAGGGTTTAAGTATCTGTATCTACATCTTCCTAGTAATCGTGTATCTGAAGTAATTTAGTTTACACATTATGAAACAATAGGAAGAGTGAAAATAATCGATCCGGGATTAAATACATTTGGATTTTTCATCAGTAAACTTCTGAGATTTTAATCTTCACTCAGCAGATTAATATTGCATATCAGAGTCAGAGGAAAGCAAACACCATACCTAAGCAAAGTTATCACTGGCCTACTCGTTGTTCACACTTGGCTGCAGCAGGCACCAACTCACATCCAACTCACACATGGAATGCAACACTGATCAAAGCTTTATTTCAACTATAACACAGTATATCCATGGATTATAATCCTTGAGCAAACAGAATATCACAGTAATGAAGACCTTAGCATTACAAATATGTTAAAACAGCTTGCATTTGGGGTGATATTTAAGGTCAAGTTGTATCTGAACACAAGTATTAAAATATTAGGAAAATTACCATTATGGAGTAAATAATGTTTTCTTTCAGATATAACCTCTAAAAGTACATTCCCTTTTAAATTTGGTTTTCTTATTTTTCAGTACCAACAAGCTCAAACTGAGCAACCACATCCCCAACCTGCTCTATGTGAATGAAAAAGACAGAAATTAAGAACTATAAGCTCAGCCTAAAAATTAGCTCCCAACTTCTATGAAAACATGACCCTGAATAAATACAATCAAGAGGATACCATAGTGTCAGATATGCATCTAAACCAACTTACTATTTCAATATCCTCTCAAATTAAATTAATAGGCTTGTGGAAGATTCTGCAGAGTAAGAAATTTCTTATGTTAGGGAAAAGTAACATGCCTTGCCTTCTGCTCCTGCCCCCACAGCCAGAATAACTGAGAAAGTAAAAAGCTTGGGAATGTGATGGTAGAGGTGACAAGATGGGTAAACAGGCTGTGCTCCTGGGTTAGTATTGGGGTTACTCATCTGTGCATTAACCTAGAAAAGTATGATTAATGATTTCTTCTTGCAAGATACTAAAATATTAACTTACAAAAAAGAAGACCTTTGGGTTTTCTCACTGCTCTTTACTCAGTTGCTGTCCCCCACCTAACAGAAAAGCACAGGAAGCAACAGGCCCTGAGGACCACTGCACCTTATGTATACATTTATTGGAACACAAAAGGGCAAGCAGCAAGTCAAGGGTAAGAAAGTCATAGAGTAAGAAATTTTTTTGGGGGAGGGGGGTGTGCTTTTTTTTCTTTTTTGGCTTTTTTTTGTGTTTGGTTTTTTTGTTCTTTTGGGGGAATGTGGTGAGTTTGGTTTTTTCTTTTTGAGAAAAAAATTTACAATGAGTAGGAAGTTACAAAAGATATATATGATGTAATTCCTATATTTTATATTTTCTTTTATATATATAAATGCTTGGGATAAGATAGGGTATAACTACATAGAATCAATATGTTTGAAGTGACTGCCTTGATCTGGTGAAGAATACCCATTCAAGATCTCATAGGGATGTCAGTACAAATCACTTAGGGGGATTCTTAAATTTTTTTTAAAGCACACCAAAATTTTACATTTGCTTTCTCAAATCTGTATCTATAAAAAGGCAAGTATCAAGCTAGCCCAGCCATGGCAAATTGAACTCAACAAATCTAAGCAGAACAGGAGATCCCATATAATTATGGTCCCTTGCCACTGCATGGCCCAACTCAGCAGACACTTGCCCCTGCCCCTATTACTGTGCTATTTCACAGTCATAGGCATTTCCATTTATTTGTTTCAAACCACAGGCCAACATGAAGGCCCTTGTCTCTGAGAACAGTCACCTACACATATTCCTGCTTTACATGGTTCTCTTCATTCAGTTATATTCCTGGACAAGCTTCTACATAGTTTTCCTTGAACTAGATGCCCTATTGCTTCTAAAGTTATGCTGAAGGAAATAAAATTAAATTCCTTCCTTGAAGATAATTTCATTTTACTCTCAGGCATGCTGTGTGAGCACCTAAGTGCAGCAGGGTAAGCACTCTAACCCTGCTTGCAGGTGCCTTTCATGCACATTGCCAAACTCTCACCCATGGAGCTGCCATGCACTCCATGCCCACACAGCCAGATCTCCTTCCAGGGGAAAGCACCAGGGCAAGGAGAGGGAGAACCTGCATCGTGTCCCAGTGGTTAGGCAGAGTCAGAAGAGATAAACACTCAGATTATTCCATGTATAAAGTATTTAGGGGCCCAGATTTTTGTTGAAGTGATTTCCCTTTGGATGCAAAGAACAGGATGAGTCCCATTGTTAGTAACTGCTCATCCATCCCTTCACTCTGAGTATCATCTAGAATAGGTTTTCCATTCTTGTGTGCTCAAATGGTTTCAGTTATTTGCTTTTTAAACGTGAGCTATGCAACTGTAAGATCCATACACATTCCCACTAAATCAGATTGAGAATCACATTGAGAGTTTACAGAAGAAAATATTACCAAGTTGTCTTTGTGACAGAACACTGAGTAGGTATAAAATTGCAATGGTCTCTATGCCAAGTTTTTTTTAAGCTCTCAGCTTGTAAGATGAAAGCCTAATTTGATATTTTTGTAGTTATATAACAGTTCTAATATTTTGTGACATTTTGTATTGTGACACTATAGATGAAATTGTCATCGGACTGACACCCTTTACTGTTTATTCCTTAATTACAACTGTTAACAACACTGCAGAGAAGCGTGCTAATCTGCCATCACATATTATGAAAACAACGTTATTGTTACAAACACCAACACCCACTCAACAGGATAATTCTAAGATGGCAGTTTCTGTAAAAAGTTATCAGTTTAATGGACACTTCAATAGAAAAAGTTTAAAATGAACTCCTAATATTCCTGTGGAAAATACACAATTTAATATTGCACCTAAAGTTTTGACTTTATTGTGTCAGTGATTCTTCATGCTGCATAGGGATATAATGTTTTTTGAATGGTGGAGTCTCTCTCTATGTAGTATGAAGATGCATAGCTCAGATAACTAGCAGACTAGTAATATTTGCAATCATTACATTTTCATATCCTCACACACTGGCAGAGGTACTTTTTTTCCCTATTACTTCCAGGTTGGGAGTGGAATGACGTTGTTGCAAGAGATTAAATTTTAACAGTATATTGACTGTTAATCTGTCCAGGTTCTTAACAATAAAAGAAATTAATATTTTATCAGCTTCTTTTGCTTAGGAAAGAAATTTTTTGCAGGCCATGTCACACACCAGAAAGGATCTTCCACTGAACTGACATTTCTAAAAGTTGTGTACCAGTGAATTTTTCACAATAACTGAAAATGAAAATATTACACCTTCAACTTCTACGAGATATAAAAGTCAACTTCTAGAAGTTGCAGATGTAATATTTTCATTTTCGGTCATTGAAAAGCTTCCCAGACTCGTGGAAAGCCACTGCCAGTGACCTTTCAGTTTGCTTCTTCAAACTTTCCATACCTCAGAAAGTTCTCACTTGTAGAACTTATCAGCAGAAAGAAAACAGAATTAAGAGCAGCCTAGAAGTAGCACAAAGCCCTAGAGATTCGTTTGCCCACCTGTTAGACAACAAATACAATGCAGGTTGGGAAAAGCTGCCTGGAGTGAGGGGTATGAGTGATCAAAGTGGCAATGACAAAAAAAAACAGGGAAGAACCAGATGCAGAAATTCAAGTTTCTTCCTGCACAGGTTCCTGGTGCTAAACTCTGATGCACAGCCTGCCTTTTTGCTAACAGTAAATTCTTCCTTTCTGACTCATCCACGCAGAATGCATGCAGCACAGATGACTGAAGTGAAGAAAGATAATGCAAGAATCTGTCTTTACTTATCGCACTTATATGTAGAAGCAGAGAATTAAAAATAACATAAAACTCTTCTCACACTGCAAACCCAATTGCCTTGGTGGAAATCTATACACAAATGTTTCTCATTCTTGATACTAAAAGCCCATTTGAGGATTGCTTCTCTAGTACAGAATAAAAATAAGGAATCGTACATAATGCAACAATGGAATTAAATAATCCTATGTAATTCATTTTAATTTAAATTATTTACATTTCAGTTTAATGGCATGATATTCTGTTGATATCTGGATGATCTTCTCTGCTTAAGTGATAAATTACAAAACAAAATGAAACTAAAATGTTTATTTTTGTGAATCTTCTTCAGGGTAGTTTATGCTCTGCTTTGTAGCTTTCATTTTCTTAAAGCCAATAGGAACTTCTGCTCTTCCTAAAAGAAACTCTTCCCATTTGGGGAGAGATTCTTTTATTGATGCCCAATAGAGAGTCTGAGAAAGATATAAGAAAAAAATAAACTTAATTTCAAAATCTGTGTCAGCCAGTTTAAAACAATATAGAAATGCAATGCATTATTAAATCTTACTTTAAGAGTAAAGCAATTCAGAAAAGAACAATGTACTTAACATATGAAATTTTTAATCTCTTATATGATATAAAATATCAGCTTGGAAATATTTCATTCTGCAGGACAAACTGTGAAGTGACTGAATATGCCCTCTTGTGGTAAGCAACACATCAGTTTAGACCTTAGAGTACCTTTAATAAACTATTTTCCATGATTATATACTTTTCCAAAAGCAGTTTTTGTATTTAAGTAGGTATGTTACTGGAATTTCATTTTGCAGAGGAAAAAAGGTTAGAAATGAAGGCTGCCCCTTTACCAATGTAAATTGATCATTCTAGAAAAGTTTACGATACTATACAGAACTATAATTCAAAATATTTGAGTAAAATTTTAGACTTGATAATTCACTGATGGAGTAATCATATCCAGTATTTGGATCACAAATTAAAATAATAATAAAAAGGTGGTGCATATTTAGTGAGTAGTCCAGGAGAATCACTGTGGATCATCTAACCTTTCCTCTTGCTTTACACTGTGCCTCTGAGTAGTAAATGTAACATATTATTTATCTGTGTTATTACTCATTCATCATTTTTGTGTTGGTAGGATTTTCAGGAATATTTTAAGTGCCAGGTATAATTTTTTTCCCCACAAAATAACGTGCTCTAAGAACTGTGCTAAGATAGCCCTTTAATCCATCCACATATGTATTTATTGCCATTCAGAAAAATGCAATTTTGCAGTATAAAACAGTTATAATACCTATGTAGTGAGCCTTTTTTTCTTTACTTAAGTGTATAATGAAGGAGAAGTGCAGCATAAACTGAAGATCCCCCTGCACAGAATTGGATTCCTGGCTAATCACTTTGATCCTTACATGTAACTCAGATATAACTATGGCTCTTGCAGGTTTACAAAAATATTTTCCTCAACAGATTTACTCAAAGAATCTTTTTTGACAAGCATATGTGCTGTCACACAAAACTACTCCGACTCAGCAAGCTGGGGATCCATTATAGCCATAACTTTCAGAGTATATTAATACAGACACATATATGGCTGAGTGAAATATGCTCAGAAGTGTTTTGGAACAAAGCACGCGCAAGAATTTTGTACCATGAAAGAAAGTTTTCTTTTCCCACTATTTATAGCACTCTTCTCTAGAAGCATAAAAAAAAAAAAAAAAAAAAAGCTGAAATAGGATCTTCTCCTTCAAATAGTAACTCTGCTCTCTCCAAAATTTCACCACTGCTGCAGAGTGCAGGCATTCTGCAGCCACGAGCAGTCGCTCTGCAGCCTCCAGTGTGTGCTGACTTCAGTGGAGGAGCAGCTTCACAGCCACCATGGACTAACTGACCCAAACACCTCAGAGGAGCTCCAAAGTCACTGAAGAGTCTAAAACTGCTTCTGAACACAGCCAAGACAGGTTTAATGTTTAATATTAGTAGGTTGGCATCTACTTTAGCATCATTCAAAATGTACAAGTATTCAGGAAAGGATGTACCCTTTTGCCTAAAAATGTCTAAAAATAATAAAAAAGCCACGGAAGGGGCATAGCCAGTGTGCACCCTGTCACAGCCACAGCAGGCTATTTACAAAATGCAATGACAGATGAAAACTTTGAACAAGAAGTGATGCCTCTCCTTTAAGTAATAGCCTAAGCATGCCAACACTTGCCCAGCAGGTGTGAAGCTGAGGTACAATCCACCTCTCTTCAGAGCTGACAGTGCTGGAACCTGGCCCTGAGCCCTGCTCTGACAGAGCCCCGGCACCCAAACCAGCACGGGACACTCTGCTCCTGTGCCTCTGGGAACCAAGCCACCACACAGCACAAACACCAACCACTGGGGCAAGAAACAGATGGGAATCTGCTCAAATTTTTATCTGAAGTAATGCTTTAGGGACTGCAGGTTGAGAAAGAAAAAAAAAAAAAAAGAACCGAGTGTTCCTGCTGCAGTACTCTTCATAGGCTTCCATACAACTCTAAAATAATCAATAGGAAATTTTCTCTGTTCATGCTGATATAAACAACTGACCCTGAAATGTAAAGATGACAATCTGTGGTAAACTGAGAATGGGATGACCATATAAAACAAACTAAATAGCTCTGACATAGTACACACAGTAATCTTCCAACATTCACAGTATTGATTTTTTATATTTGAGTTCACTTTTGAATAGAAGTTTGTAGACCTGAAAGCTGCTAAATATTTCCACCAGAATGCTCCAGAATCTAGGGACCTTGTCCCAGAATTTAGGTTCAGCTTGCTACAACAGTACACAGGCCTTTGGCTATACCAGTCACTGGATTTTAAAATCAATTATTTTCACTTTAAGAACACGCTTCAGGGGAAAAAAAAGCAAAATATTTGGTAAACAGCAAATGGAAACAAATGAAAAGACAGAGTTCTAGGACTTACTTCTAACTTAACAGTATCAGGATGTGGAAGTAAATACATTCTCTCTTGCAGCTTTTTTTCTGCTGCTTCTATATCCTAAAACACAAGCAAAGTACATTTTAAAAACAAGCACTGAGAATTTTAAAAGAAAAACATACACATAAAGACATTTAAATTAACTAAATAAACCCATTACAGCTAAACAGCATTCAAAAATTAACACTGAAGTTCAAATATTTGTTTAGTCACTCTGAAATACAACTTGTACTACTTAGACTAACATCCTACAGCTGCTACATGTGCTTGCTGCACCTTTTTCACACAAGAGTACATTTCACAACCAAGTAAGACTTTTGCTGCAAACACTGCTATTCTCTCTGGACACCAGGGTAAATTAGTTAAATTCTGTTGTATAAAACTTAAGGAAATAGAGGGGAAGAGAACATTTCTCTGTGCTGCATAAGACTGAAGTATGTATTCTAGCTACTGTAACTGTAAAGTAACTAGGCAAATTATGTGCAAGATCTTTACTTCTCAAGACAAAGATGACTTGCTAATATGCATGCATAACATGTGCACATAAATGTAGAGCTGCAGCAAGCTGTTCACCAGACAAGCTTGGATGACAATGCACCTCACATAGTTTTCTTACAAAAAAAAAATCAGTATTTGGGTTTCTGCTTGTCCAGTGGATGTGTGCTGGATTCACAGAGGCCCAAATAAATCTTATAAAAAAGAAGCAACCAAAAAAATCAACAGCAACAAACAAATCAAAGCATGCTCCCAAACTAACCACCCTCCCCCTTTAAAGTTCTGACCTGTTCTTGTGGGCTTAGTTCCATACCCAAACATTGAAGAGATTGAGTGGTGGGCAGATGAAGAGAGACAGAAAGGGACGTGGGAGTGGGGTGTGAAGAAGCCAAAGCTGAACAGAGTGGAGGGGGAAAGAAAGTATAGCAGATGGCAGAGTTGGGAGCAGAGAGCGGGTGTGAAGAGTACAACAGAAAAACTAAATGAGAGAGGAAATTCCCCAAAGGGACTTCCCAAATATTCACCACCACTGCTGCTGAAAAGAAGAGTGAGATTCTGGAGGAGCATATCCACAAGAGAGACCAAACATGATTACTAGTATTGAATAATAGCCAGTGTGAACACATCAATAAGTAAACAGTGCCCAACTCAAGTTTAGTTCAGTAGAATATGATTAATAAAAGCAAAAACCCAGCCTTGCTCAAGTTTAACTTAGAGACACACACAGTCAGATTGTTCAATTTAGTGTTCATCTTATTTTATTTCATTAATTCCTTTTACAATATTCTCTTGTATATAATAGCAAAACTAATCCAAGTAAAATTGTTCCTCCCTTTTCTACAGCAAAATCCATACCACTGTGATGTCTGAGAAAGAGTAAACTAGTTCTCAGATTTATCCAAATTCTCAGAAGCAGCAAATGGCTGCCCCTTCTCAGGTAAGAAGAGACTAATGGAATAAACATATAGAGGGAACAGGAAAAAGGACATAGGCCACTTGAAATCCTGATGTCAAAATAACAGAGGCCAACACAGATTTAAGTGACTTAAGCACAGAATTTCTCTGTTGCACATACTTAGAACACAAACACACAAACAGCACCAAATGAAGCTCGTGTCAGAATGGCTCAGGCCAAGTCTGGAGAAGTTATCCCATAACAAACCAGAGTGAAAAAGGATCATTCAGTAATGTTCACCTCATATTCTTCCACTGCATTTTCCTCCTTTCTGATTCCTTCTTCCTAATTACTGCAGGAATTTTAACAGGGAGGAAGAAGAATATCAATCATTATTTCTTTATAGACTCAGCCAAGGAACTGGAATGTTTATGGTGATAGGAAATGAAAGACTTTCAGGCAAGAAAGGAGACAGCAGTTGTGCATCTATGTTTAGTAGAGAAGGTCACTTTGGCATAGCCTAGATATTGGATGTGTCTTTTCATTGCTCACTCCAGTTTGTGTTGTGCAGTCTATTGTCATTCAGAATACTGATTTAATGACAGACAGTGAAAGAAATTTTTGCTGGAAGGTGTAGTATGCTTTAGAAAATAACTAGAACTACTGAAAGATTAGATGGCACTTCTTGTGTGTCTACACAACTGGTAAGCTTTATAGGAAAAATAAATCCCTGTCATCAATATAAAAATAAATACATCAGCAGTATAAACTTCTTTGGAAAAAAACCAGCTAATCTAATATGTCACTGTACTGAAAAAAAGAGAGCATCTTACAGTGCTTCCCCTAAAACCACAAGGACTGGAACAAAAACAATTCAAGACCTTTCCCCAGAGGTAAAATGGAATGCATGACACATACATTGCTTTTAGGGGACCAAATTCAGCTGTCACTTATATTGATATCAGTCTGGCACAATCACACTTAAATAATTCTGGAATTGCATGCCTGGGAAGGAAAGCAAATTTGTTCTAAATTACCTTTCCAGTACTAATTACTATATAGCATACTCTTTCTTTTCTATTTCATGTTACAAGCTGTTGCACAGCAATACATATTTCTAAACACAAGAAATATCACTGAGAAACAAATGTCATAAATTAGATTACAAATACTAGTCTAATTTCTGCTTTTATTACGACAACATTATATAAGCACCAAATGATACAGATTTCCCTAATCTGCAGTCTCCCTCTAAAGACATTAAGGAAAATACTCTGATAATTATGCTAAAATGCTGAACAAATGCTTATAATGTCAAAATTTCAATTAAAAAAAAAAAAGGTTAGTTCCTTGCTTCCTACTGATTAGAATTTAAATTAATTTTGAAATCTTTCCTGTGCATAAATTCCAACTAGCACAGAGAAAGAAAAATGGCTTTTGCTATGATCTATTACTGAAAACAACTGATTTTGCTTACACGCAGAAAACCAGAAATGCAAATAAAAAAATAACACTTCGTCATGTCCATGTATTTTTGAGTAGGCCAAATCAACAACTCTCCACATGGTAACTGTGAAATGTACAGTGCCTGGTATCAGGAACAATATTCTGAATCTGGCACATTAATCAGTCTTGTTTTCAAGCTTCTCATATATTATGCTGCATAGATTTTTTTTTTTCCTGTTTTCTTCTGTTATCAAAAAGCATCTGCAGGAGTGCATGCTTGTTAAAACTAGGATAAAATTAATAGATTTAAATTGATTTATGCTATTTTATCCTGCAACAGAATTTGTTTTGATACATATGTTTTTGCTTTTTTTCTGTACAAACACCAACATTTTTGACACTTGAAAGGAACAATTTTGAGGATGTGACAGAAGATAGCAAATATCTGTTTAACTGCAGAAATATTTACACTCTGTATATGTCTGAGCTATTGTTACCATTTCCACTACAATATAGCTTTTAGGATGGAGAAATATATTCTGCATTTATTGTGTTTGCCTGTAAACTGAGAATGCATTCATAAACACAAATAATTTATAAAACCCTATATTTACAAAGTAAAAAACTGACCTAAAATGCCTATGGAAAATAGGAATCATAATGGCTGAAATTACTAAATGAACGGAGCAGGAGCCAGGGAAAAAATAACCAAACCATCCATTTATCCTCAGCCTCTCTCTGATGCACCTACACTTGGTATACCAAATAAAGGGGGGCTTGATTGTCCCTGTCCAGAGCGTACCAGCTCACCAGCCCAAGCTGAAAAATCTTCTTTGTCACAGAATAGTTAGGAAAGCATTCCTGCCTAACTGTTCTTCTTGTCTTCCCCTCCCTAAATAAACATCTCTTTTAAATACACACTCTAGTGCAATAGATTTATACCCACCCAAAATGTGAACATTTTAAATCTGAACCAGGCTCTGCATGAAAAAAAAACAAAGAAATTCTGGTGACACAAACGAATCTTGTCATTTTCTAGAGTAAAACTTACTTTTTCAATAAACACAACACATGCATTATGAACCCTTAATAAGTAGAAGCTTAAAGAAAAGGCACAGTAGGTTCAGTTTTCTGCTGCCTCCTGGAAAAGCAACACACATTTTTCAAATGCATCATGTCAGTGGTCAAGTGCATCTCTTCAAACCCAGATGCCTGAGCTAGGGGTTCCAGAGAAGCCTTTCAGTTTTCCAGTCAAACTTAGACCTTTTTAATTACCTAGGAAACAAATTTTACCTGAATATTACAACAGGTGTGAACATTATTAGTGGTGTCACCCCTATGAGGTCTGCTTTTACAGACTTGCAAGCAAAATGCTTGAAGTCACTCTACACCTCTTTAGAGAAAAATACTAAACTGAGAACCTCTTCCACAACTTAACCACAGCAGGAGAACAGTTCCTACCCCTGCAGCCTGGTCAGCCCATTTCCAAACATCCCTGCAGTGCAGAGGGGCTGTGAGTCCTGACAGACCCGAAGTTCTCTCAGGCAGACATGTACTAGCATGTGCTACATCACTACATGTGCCCAAAAAAAATAAAAATACATAGTAGCAGCTGCCACCACGAGGCTTTGGTAAGAAGGGCACGGGAAATAGGTAGTGATGCCATCAGATAATAAGGACTTGTCATTTAATACTTTTTGGTCAAGTTCCAGAAGAGGGAACCATATAGAAGGGAATTCAAATGACAACTATAGAGCACACACTTCTCTTTTTTTTTTTTTTTAATTATCTAAGCTACATAACTGTGACATTTTGATACGGTTCCTGGTAGTTGCAGAAACTTACATTTAAAAGTGCTGCATTCCTTTTATGAGCTGCATCAGCTGCTTGAGTTTGCCATGTCTTTTTAGTCTTTTTGTCTCTTAGATAAGTCTCCATCTGCTGTAGCAGCTCTGATCTCTGAGACAGTCTACAAAGGAAAACATTTTGCTAAGTGGGTAGAACATTTTGCTCAGGAGCTAGAAAATAACCTTTTTACCTTACCCAGTTTTCTCCAAACTATGGGGCTAATTAAGCCGGCTGCAGGGTGGGTGTGCTGGGGGAGGGAAAAGGTACAGGCAGGCATCACCTGCTGTGCTGCTACAAAGCTGTAACCTTGCAACCAGCAGTCCTCAGATGCTGAGGTGCTCACAAACACTGAATCTCCCCCAGGAAGGAAAGACAGGGTGGGTTGGGGTGACTTGATCAGTACCACGTTTGCTCGTTGGCACGTACGAGTTGTTACAAGAAAAGCAAATCTTCCTGAATCACTACTGTATTTGCCTCACAATTTGAGTTTACAGGGCAACAAAAAGCAACTCTATAATTGAGGCATTGAGTGAGAGAATCCAATTACCTTCCCCAAACAGGAATTTAACAGTGACAGGTTGACAATGGAGATCTTAAACCAGTACCACCATTGGAAGTCAAAAACCTCATCAACCCAAATACCCTAAACGGCAGGCAAGGATGCTAATAATTCCCATGGTTCCTGAAGGAAGAGTGCCACCTCCTGGAACTCCAGCCCCTTGCTGCAGCACCACTGTGCTGTGCAGGGCTCAGATTATCGGGCACCGAGGATCGTGGGCAGGGAGGGAGAAAATCACAAGACCCAACACGAACTGATGTGAGGCAGAGCACAATACTCACATCTCCTCATGTCTTCTCGCAAGGTGAACCTCCTGAGCCAAACAGGTTGACATCCTCAGTTGTTTGCTCCAGTTTTGTACTCTATAAAAGGAAAGCCAAGTGAAATTAAAATTTTCTAAAGCTGTACATTAACGTACACTTTCTAGTATTAAACAATTCTGGTTAAAAAGCTGCACACATTATACATGTCAGCTATCTACACAAAACCTGCCACAAGGCATTGCTACGACTTGCTTGGAATACTACTAATAATTCACACTACTAATGTTCACAATATGTTTTAGAAAAAATGCCACTGTATTCCAATAATTTATGAAAAACATCTTTTTTTTCAGTTTCAGATTCAGCACTGAGTTTTCTCAAGTTTCAGATGCTAACAAGCACACACACACTTTGTGCTTACATAAATGACTATTACTGTTTACATTACTGATTTCTGGCTTTTGTCACGTTACACTGAACACAGTTAACATTGGAAACTACTTCTCACAGATACAGGGACCTGTTCACAGGAAACTACGTTTAAATTGTTTAGAACTTAATGTTTGGCTTTTTTCTGAGCTATTAAGATCAACTGCCCAGTGATGCAAATAAAGATCCTATAGCACTTTTTAGAAGATTGAAAATGTTTTGGCTATTTTTTTCCACCTCACAGGTGACCGCATTTTTACTTTAAGTAAAATTAAATAACTTGTCACGTGTTGATAATGTCAAAGGGTGGCAGAACTAAAAAAGGCCATCAAGATGACATTAGTTAAGGCTTTCTGACTATCATGTGTCACACGTAATTCTGAAACCACTGATTTACATCACTGGCCTCTGCTGACGCTGGCGGGCATCTTCTAGGAATGTATGTTTTACCACACTGTGAAAACACCTCTGTCCGCCCGGCCTGTCGCTAATGTTTAACCCCGTTTAACAGGGGGCACACCCATTCAGTGCTCCTTCCTTCAGCAGGGACACTTCGTGCTCTTTGTGACACACCTTTACGGGGGACAGAGGAAGCCAGAGCATCCCGCCGCCCGTACCTGCTGTCCCTAAGGGCGCCTATGGCTGACAACAGCAGCGATAGAGCAGCACCATGGTGAGTGACAGACCGGCGCCAGCCTGAGCATCCTCCGCCGCCGCACCGTGGGGCAGCCGCTGCCCTGGCCTGAGGCAGCCCGGGATGAACCTCCGTGGGCAGTCCCCGGATCTCAGCAGCCCCAGGGAAGCCCCTGGGGCCGAGAGCGGCACCTCCGCCTCAGGCCGCGGCCCCAGCGGGGCGGGAGCGCCACGGCCGCAGCGGGGCCGCGCACCGCCTGCGCCCTACCACTGGGAAAAGGTGGGGGGGAGGATGGATTTACGATCACTTTGAAAGGTACCATCCCGTATGATTACGGGACAATAAGTCAGGAAATAAAAATAAAACACCAAATACACTAGCTAGTTTACCTTTAGCCTCGCCGGCTTCGAAAAGCAAAGCAACCAACCGCAATGGTCTCCGGGACGTCTTAAAACCCCCCGCCCTCGCTGCCATGGAGACGGCCGGAAAGGTGGAGCCGAGCTGTCGCTTCGGTGGGCGGGATCAGGCGGGGGCGGGAACGGATTCCGCCCCTGGGATTGGAGGAGCGAGAGGGCGCGGGACCAATCACGGCCCGGGGCGGGAGCGCGGGGAGAGGCGCCCGGGGGCGCGAGTGCCGCGTGCCCGCGCTCCTCCTCCCCGAGCTCGCTCCGCCTCACGGAGCTGCTCTCCCGGAGGCCCAGGGGTTCCTACCGGGATTTGCGTTTAAAACAAGGGTTCCTCCCTCTGTGCAAGGCACAGCTTTCCATGTCCGAGCCGGGGCAGCGCCCGGCAGCTCCAGCCCTCTTCTCCACATGGTTTCCAAACCTTGTGATGTGATCCGCCCGTGTGTCAGACCGGAGTTCCTTCCCGGGCTGGAGGGCTGCTGAACCGCGTCTAGTCCTTTAAACGCAAACTTAGGTCAAAATATACATCAAATAAAAAAACCGCAATCCACCTTTTTTGCTTTCTGTAAATGTTTTGTCCTTCGCAGAAAACACAAACAAAAAAATTCCAAGCTAGATAAAGCTGAAAAATATGTTTTTATCCATTTCATTTGTGCCCAATAGCTTTATGCACGTGTGCAGCTGTAGATTTCTAAAAGCTGCTCTGAAAGTTCTTGTCTTGCCTGAATGATTTCCATATTCTAAGCATTCTCTCATCCTAGTTTAAGACACCTCATCACAAGCCTTTCTTACTGCTGATCAAAACCTATTTCTTATGGTTTTTAATATCTTTATATTTTCTACTTTTCCCCATTTTATATTTCTGCAACAAATTCACATTAATTCACTTCATGACATAAGTAGAAGTTCTTTAATGTACTTGTCAACTTACCCTTGCTTATTGTAGCAGTCAGGATAAATAGTACTTAAAAAGGTATTTTAATTTCTTTTTATCATTGTGATTTAAAGACAAGACTTTCCAATAAATGTCACAGAGTTGTAGGAGTCAGTCCTTATTTCTAATGGTGCCAAAAGCTAATTGTAATGGTCACATTAACTGCAGCAGAAAGCCCAAGTATTTTTCCATATTTTATTTTGAGCTACACCAGCTCTCTGTAATGGCTGTGATCTTTCTTTCTTTGTAGCATTTAATGAATTTCAGGAAGAAAAGAGACAAACTGAAGTTTGGTTTACGTAGACCATTAGAGATGCCATTTGTGACGAGCATGCCAAGAGCATTTTAGTAAAGTTACAGATACTATCAATTGTTCAGTATTGTGGAAACAGAGACAGGATGGAAGACGTAATTTCCTAATGGCTAATTTCTTATGTGACAATGTGACTCAGCTATAAACTTATTTTAACCTAGATTGGCTCTGAAGTTGTCAAGAATATAAGGTTTAAACTTTAAGCTGTAAAAATCTGAAAAACTAGATGCCTGCCAGTGGGACCCTGAGGTCTGTATTTACTGTCCATACAGATTAAGGATTTAATGTTAGTGCTGAAATGGGAACATTGTGACCCTTGCTGTTTTTTAACCCTGCAACTTAATTTTGTTCTGGAAGCTTTGAGGGTTTTCAGAGTGAAATTGGTGGATTGGGACACTAGATGGCACTTAAATACAGCTAACAGAGATTTTTGTCTCTTTCAGCACACAAAAACAGTCTAACACATCCTGTTCTAACATGCAGTTAATTATATCCTCAAAATGATGTCTTGGATTGATATTACTAAACAAACATATAAAAAATGTAATTACAGACAACTGAAATAAATACTGTGGGCTTATAATTGCAAGATATGTTTTTTGCTTGTAATATGCTACACACCTGTGCATAGTTTATATAGATAGTATTTTATTTTGTCATTTTTACTAACATTTAGGATGGCACGATTTAGTTTTGTGTGCATTTATTTACTACTACCAATTTTTGCCATATGTCAGTTTTTAAAAAAGGAAATGTTTTTATATATTGGGATTGCAAGGCACCAGTATTTCAAAGGGAAAACTGTTAGAAAGGAGTTTTCTTATATGAAACCACTTTAAAACTTTTTTAAAGAAATGCACATATTTTAATTTTTTTTTCTTTGCTTTCCACTTCTTCCTTCCCTTACCTTTTGGAGGTACACCTCTGTTGGTACAGTAGCCGAATATCCACTTTGAGGTCTATCTAAATATTTGTTGGGTGACATCATTGGTAAAATGCAGCAGGGCTATGGGACAGTGTGAGAGCTGTGGAATCCCATCAGAGAGCAGCCTGTGGCCGTCACCTTGGCTTGTGGCAGTTCTCCATCAGCTGCAGAGGCTCTCAGCAGCATTTCCATCAACTGCACAAAGCCCGGGCAAAGCTGCTTTGAGTTACTACAAGCTAAAAGGCAAAGGCATGCAAGGAAATGCCTCCCAGAGCAGGACTGAGCTAATAAAGTAATAAACTTAGGAGGTTAAAAAACAGGCTTCTAATTCCTCTTTCACGTTCCAATTTTCAGAGACTAGCTCTCAACCTTTCTGTTGTCAGGTCTCCTACCCTTCCCTGTCCTGTGTTACAAATTGTTGTCTTCTTTGTAGATGTGATATTAGAGCTAAGATGAAGCTCATAAATTGTAGGACAACTCAACAACACATTCCTGTATTTGGGTTTTGGGGTTTTTGGTAGCTAAAGGTGTGTATTTGGTGTGGGAAACACTGATGCACATGTGGAAGTGTTGCTGAAAAAAAAATTCTAACACATTACTCCATGCTTAGACAAACTAATGTAATCTGTGTGTTCTTGTTGGAATTGCCCCCAGACATCTGGAGATCTGTTTCAGGTGAGCCAGAACCCAAACAGCAGACCAGGATGGGCTCAGCAACCATCAGCTGGTGCAAAAATAGTCCAAACTTGAGACAGCTGGGCCAAGTTCAGGAGAAGAGTTTGAAGACCTGTGTGAGGAGGAAGAACCAAGAGCTGTGTGCGTGAGGGTGCAGAAGTGGTGGAACTCCAGCTGCTTTGTGTGCCTGCCAAAATGTGGTATAAAACTGTGCACCAGGCCAGGTTCTGTCCAGTGTCAAAGAAAGAAATACTGTTCTTGATAAAAAGATGTTAACAAGACAATATTTTCTTCATGCTGCAAGCAGGGATAGAAAACTGCTAAATAAAACCACTCTAAGAAAAATCAGTATTCAACTGCAATTTTTTTTTCTTATTTCTTTTTTCTTTTGAGGAAAGTTCTTTTAAGGTTCTGTAAATATAATCTAGACTAGACAATTCTTCAGACAGTTTGCTGATACACCCACTCAGTCTTGTCAAGGGCATACATGCCCCAACAGGTGCTCTCCATCAGTGGTTTCTATGGTATAACTGCTTCTTTTTGAAGAGCTCATGAAAATAGTTTGGCCCTTAAGTAATAACATTAAGCCTTCTCTTAAAAAAAAATAGTACAGGTCTCCACTGACTGTAACAGATGTACAGGTAGTTGAATGCTTTACAAGCAATTATAATAGCTATTTACAATAATTAACTTGAATCTAATTGCTTCCCAGCATGTTAGGATAGTAAATGAAAACTTTATTTCAAACAACTCCTGTTGTCTGTTTTCACTAAACTGCACAAAGAAAATACAATAAAAAAAACTCTTGGAGAAGAACCATTCTCTGTTCCTGTTTGTGGTACTTTGAATGGACGTGCTTAGCTCTTATATTTCAGCCAGCACTTCTCTTACCTGTGTAGGCTGGATATTTCTTCCCCAGCGTGGAGGGCAAGCTCCTCCTGAGAGCATAAGGGGTGCATATGAACAAGAGGGATAGAAATGCACTTTTTGGCTCATAAAATCATGTCAGATGGTTTATACAAGGGAAGGCTGATTTTCCCTCGTTCCCTCCCTAATCAGTCAGAGAGCTCAGCTCTCCTTGACCACAGTGCAGACCCGAGGCTGAGCATTTGGGGCTGCTCTGAAGCAGCAGAGGTATCATTCTTTACAGGCTGTGTGGGGAGCTTTGAGAAATTGCTTTCCTCAGATTGGTGCCTGTAATTATGTACCTGATCAGTGTCTGACCATCTGCTTCCAAACCATTCCCAGCTTATGTCTTTCACACCCTAGTGGAGGTTCACTGGAGCTCCTCAGGACTGACTCTGCCTGCTGCACAGACAGAAAGTCTGTCAGCTTTGGCCTGCTTTGAGATTCCTGTTTGAATCCACAGCAAGTTCATGAGGAGTAGGTCAGTGCCTGCTAATTTCATGTGAATTCAATCACATGCAGATACAGGTGGTTATTTAAACACTCTTCCAATTGCATTCACACGATGCTTGAAACAAATTGGACTGTTCAGCTTTGTGCTCTGGGATGATGATGGACACCATCTTCAATTTCAGGCCATTTGCACTGGGTGTACAAGTCACCCTATAACTTTTAGCCACCCTAAGTAATGCTATTGCCACCTGGTCGTACATTAAAATTGTCTTATTCTGTAATGATGATACATCTGCAGCAAAAGTACTTTGAATTTTAATACATGCATTTATACGACTGTCAAGATGCCTGATATTAATAGCTTGACTTTTACTCTAAGCAGAGGTAGAAGAAATAACACCACCTTCACAGTTCTGGCACAGTTTCCTTATGAGCTGAATTCTCAGCCCATTGTTTCTGGATTTTGCCATACAAACCTAAGCAGCAGTGTTCTATTTTTAAATTTCTGTTTAGATTTTGAGTGCTTTTATTATGAATTTCTTTAGTTCCAGAGAGAAATTAGAGAGGCAACAGTGCTTCTTTTGCTGCCTAACACCAACATATACTGACAATAAAAATAACTGAACTTGTGCAGGAAGCCAGTTTCTAATAAACCCTTTTACTGGGTTGTTGTTATGAAGCTTGAGCTTTTCATTTTTTACAAAAAAAGCCCCACTTTTTAAAGAAAGGTCAGTCAATCTTTCTAGAAAGATTTAATAAATGACTTTTCCCACCTTACAGAATTTAGTCTTTTGTTGAATTGTTTCTGTTCCTATTAAAGCCTCACAAAAATGTACCTTCCATTATATTTCTTCTAATAGGTTTCTCAGCCTTATAACTATAATAAATTTGTCAGTCTAGGTTCGCTGAACACTGGAGTTGAAAATCCTACCACAACAGATTAGAAATATAACCATTTCTAAAACCTTTCAAGAAGTTTTACCCTTTCTTTCAACACATTTTATGTACTCAGCAATTCAATGAATATAACCTTTCAGAGTCATTCTTTAAAGTCTCTTTCTTGGTGATAGCACAGTCGAGCCATTTGATCAGTCAGTCAGAAAACCCGAGTTCTGTTCCCATCTCTGCCAGAGTGGATTCAAGTCTGAACCAACTTGCTGAAAGCCAACATTTTCTTGAGTAGTTCATTCAGAGGAAATGACCAACCTGACCCACACAGGACCTGATTTTTAGAGCAGCTGAGTGCTCAGACCTGCAATTTCCATAATTTTGAGCAGTACCCTTAGCCTTGCTGAAATGGTTTAAAAAAAGTCTAATAACATTTTGTTTGGTAACCAGAGATGAAAAGCCTCAGAAGAAGCCTTTATAGCAGATTTTAAAGGATATGATTTTTTTTTTTTTTTTTTGCCTAATCTCTTTTCTCTATTTTGTTTCTATGAAATGTGGTTGTTGGTTGTGGTTTTCCTTTTTTGGAGGGAAGTTACATTTCTTACAAACACAAAATACTGGTTTGATAAACAGTTCTTTCCAGGAAATGTCTTAAAGTGTGAAAGAATGTAACAAAACCTTTAGAATATTAACAACCATCCTAAAAGCAGAGAAGCAAGGATCATGATAAAGAAACGCAAACAGAATCTATGTAGTTCAAGCCTCGTGTTATAAAAAGAATCAACTTTGCTTTATAACACTGTATGAAGTATAAATGTCAATGTTTCATATTTCCTTTGTATGAATGAATTGGAAGGAGAAGAGAGACAAGAGTTATTCAAGTCATATAAAAGCATAATTCATGAATACTTCCAAGGGACACAAATAATCTCCACTAACCCCAAATTACAGGTTATATTTTATCTGTCAATTTAATCCCTTCCCCTCAGGTTTACCCATAATCAGGAAATAGAGGAAAAGGTGGATTGTCTCACCCCTCTTTACTTTTGAAAGAATTCTTCAGCTGAGCATCTTGCAAACCTGTTATGGGTCATTCTGCTTCTTTGTCCAGCTGTGATGGATGTGGTGTGTTTCTGGTCACCTGAGTTCAAGAGAAATGAAGAGGTGTAGAAGAAGCTTTCAGGATGATCAAGAGAGTGAAGCAAACTTGTTTTGTGAGAAAAGATTAAAATATTTGCCTTATTTATCAAAACAGAAGGAGGAAGAGTATCTGATTTCTACTAACAATAGAATGATAATATTAATCTTGGTGGAAAAGAGATTTTAAAACAAAATTATAGTGCTATGAGAAGAACAAATGAGTGTAATCCATTTGTGTCCCTGCCCATGGCCAGAAGGGTGGAACTAGATGATCTTTGAGGTCCCTTCCAATGTAAATCCCTCTATGATTCTGTAATGAATAAATCTTCTATGGAACAGAGAAGTTTTAGGGAAGTGCTTGAGCATCTGACAGGTGAACTTCTAGACAGAATAGAGAGGCAGGGAGAATGGGGTCATTTTATCACAGACCTTCACCCATCTGTGACTGGGAGCCTGAGTCATGGCTTCCTGGCGACCTTTGGAGAGAAGCCTGACTTGCAGAGCCTTTCCCATGGGAAGTTTTTCATGGCAGACCTGTTCAGCTGAGCTGTGCTGGTGAAATACCAGAATCCCACCACCAGTGTCAGTATTGCTATCAGCTGCTGGTCTTCATTGAGGGAAAACTTGAAAATTAAAGCTCTGAGTCACCTGCTGCTCTGTGCCTCTGGCTATGAATAAAGTTGCAGAGGGAAAACCTGTAAAAAGCACACAATGCACAACTTGTGCAGCCAGCTTGGCTCTGCCTGCCAACTAGACTGTGTTTGTGACACATTTGTGCTGTGTAGGGGTGCAGGGCATTGCTGCTCCATTCAGGCACTGGGAGGATGTTTTGAACACAGCATCTCTGTGTTGTGAAAATCTTCCTGTATGTGTAGGCTTCCTAATGTAACCTTCTATTTGCTGTGATCTCACTATGAGCTTTACATTACAAAGTCCTACATGACATTATTTGTGGTTGGCTGTTTGTCTGAACTTATTTCGTAGCCTAAGGCACAGAAAGGCAGGTGAATTTAAATTTTAGCTTTCAAGTTGGTTTTCAAATGCTGCGGTTTAAAATATTTAAATAACAGCAAGTTCTAACAGCATTGTCAGATTTTCTTGCACAGTTGACTGTCTTTGGCCTTAATGAACCAGACTCTATTTATGATAAGAGTTATGGACAGCACTGTGCAGTCCAGGCTTTGAATAGCTGGGTAAAAATGTCAGTGCTGCCATTGATGTGAAAAGGGTCAGTGGTTGCTTTTCTGTCATTTATGGTTCAGCTTTGCAATAATGTAGTACTTTCTCTGGAAAGATGAAGCAGTAAAGATATAAAAGATATACATTCCAAGGAATGAGAAAATTACTTTCCTTAGGGAGTACCATTTATTTTCTTCATTAAACCTTATCAAAGAATGATATCAGTTGATGGTTGACGGTTTAATTTCTGAAAATGGGAGTAATGGGCAAAAGCTGTAGAGTTAGAGCAGTTTATATCAGTTTATTAAAGGGGGTGCTTTTCTATTTAAATGTGGCCTATGTGTTTATATGCAATACATGCACATATCTCTATTTCCAGTGATTTTTGAAGCTGACCAATTGCAGCCAAATTTAACACCAAGTGAAATAGTTTACTAGTCCCAAAGACATCAAAGTTCTAAAAGCTTTTTGAAGATAGATGACTATTCAGAGAAAAAGAAAAGTAGTAAGGAGAGTTTTAAATTTGCAAGATGTCAGAGGGTTCATGTAGGCTTTTTTCCTGCCAACTCAAATCTATAGAAAACCAGGCTTCTTGGTTCTGTTGTTCATAGAGCTGCATTTCTACTTAGTATTTTTCTGTATTTAAAGCGAGTGGAATGAAACCAGTTCATATAAGCAATCAAACTATCCGTTGCTAAAATATGACTGGTGTATTAATCAAGCCATTACTGAGATGCTCTAAATTTCCTCTCTGGAAATGTCTCTCTGTAATTGGGTAATCTCTCAAAATAATTTGTGATACCTTTTTACACATTGTGCCAACTGGAATAATCAAATAGGGATAATTAAAATTATTCTTTTATATTTGGAAAACATAGTGTGTAAGTTTTATACACTTTGAATTGTCTTAGACTTGTTACAGGCTCTGAGGAGGGACTATTGTTTCTGCACTAAAAGACATGTGGGCAGGTGTAGAAATGGTTATTAATGTCTGTTCATGTGAGAGAAAATGTGAGTGTTACTTGTAGGAGAGATCATGAAAGCACTGGGGTCCATGGCTGAATCCCACAAAGTATGGAGGTACATCACCACAGGATAATCTCTGCCAGTAAAGCATCATTTCCAATTAATTGCTTGTGTTTAGAATGGAGTGGAAAGGAAATACATATCTAAGGAAAAAGGGAATTTTTCTTTTCCCTCATAGTTTTTTTGTTTTGGTTTGGTTTGGTTTTTTTGTTTTGTTTTGTTTTTTTGTTGTTGTCTCATTTCATATGCTGGCAGGACTATGAGGAAATACAACTCTGGCAAGTCTGGAAAGTTATGATTACATGTCTTCCTTCTCCTCATCTACCTGGTCTAGTCTATGTTTAGGTTTCATTCATTGCTCATAGAGAAGAAACTGGACTAATTTTAGAAAATGACTCGGCATGATATGGGGGTGAGGAGGAAGAGAGACAGTGAAAGATCTCACAGCCTGCAAGACTGAGATTTATTATAAATGTGGCTTGGGAAAATTGTTTACTTTGAGTAAGAGTTTTAAAAGGCAGATAGATTACTGGCTACTTTATGGGCTGAAATATATGCAGAAAATCAGATTAATCTGGGTGGAAACACTAAGTTAGAAATGGCATCATTCATTGTGAACTCTAAAAATGTTCTGCAAAGGCCCATTTATGGAAAAACAAGGCAACATCACAGGAGTTCTTTAGAAAGAACCATCCCTTTGCTGTCAGGGTGCGGGATTGTGATTTGTTTGCCACTACACCAGTGGTGCTCCATACAGATTTTCCCAACATAACAGAGGCTGAAAAATCACTGTTACTGAGAGTAGAGGAAAATTCAGACTGTTTTTAAGAAGGGACAATAGAGGATGCTCAGGCAAGGTGACAAAGAGCAGCAGACATCAATTCTTACCAGGCTTTGGCAGTCTGTAGACAGGCACGTCCTGAACCAGGGATTCTATCCACATCTTTGTGTTTACTTCTCAGTTTAAACTCCTTCATGGCAATGTCTGAGGATAAGGTAAAGAGTACCATACACAAATAAAGACCCCACCTGTCTCTTTATTATGCATCCCCACGCTGCTGCTGTGGATGCACGTGGGTCCACAGCTAAGGTCCCAGGATGCTACTACAGAATAATTACTATTCGTCATGAATATCTTTGTCAGAGGATAGGTTTGCCTAAAATTGCTCAGAAAAATATTCAGTAATGTTGGAAGCCAAGAAATGTAGTGATAAGGTGACAGAAAATTCTTGGCTCTGCTGAAGTCAAAATGAACTTTGCCCATGGCTTTGGTAAAGTCCAGATTTTTGCCTTGAGAGCCTGCCCAGACAGCTGCTCTTCCTGGATGTCCTAAGATGTCCCTTGCCCAAAGGGGCTCCAAGGAAAGGTGTGCTGTCATGTGTTCAGAGCAATGGATTTTAACAAGCATGTGTGCCCTGTGGATGACTGTACTACTCTTTTTGAAAGAACCTGCTCTTTCCAGCTTAGCTATTCATTTTCACCAAGCCAGATCCTGCAGCTGAGCACTTGTGGCTGTCAGTGTTCTCATGCCACTTTGAGAGGGAGGAATGGCAGAAAACATTCAAGTGCAGAGGATTTTGTAAAAAAAGAGGTTGACTTGCTATTTAGATAGCACTGGAAAGGGACTGTTGTGAAAAATTAAAGACTTGAGCAGATACCACTTTTTTTTCTCTAAGCTTTTCCCTCTTCTGTACACATAAATCAGGAAAAGAACCACTCCCTGTGCTTTGGGAATTTCTTCATCCATTTTACAGCAAGTGCTTCTGCTTGTAGGTTTAGTACTTTGTGTTGTGACCACATTAGTGAAATAAATCCATGGAGAGCACGGCCCAGAAGGGAAGCACAGTTTAGTGCACTGGTGAGGCTGTGTCAGGCATTAAGTCTCCTGTGCCAGGAAGATTGAAGGCAACAGGCCAGGGATGGGCATTGCGTGGCCTCATTGCTGCACTCAGACCCTGTGTAGAGCTCTGCTCACCCTGAGGATTGTTAGTGAACAATCCTCAGCTGGTCCTGTTCCCAAACCTGTCTGCACCAACACAGTGGCAAGAGCTCAGCTCCTGCTACAGGCATCATTTGACATGTGGGAAAATGCAGCCCACAGATGATTGATAACCATGCCCTAGGAAGAAGTGGAGCTTTCCCGAATATCAAGAATACAATAAAATTCAATAGGAATGTATAATAAAGCCAGGATTAGCTGTACAGAAAAACTTTTTAGTATATGAGTCCTGTGTGGTTTTGCTCTAATCTGTTGCAGTTGATACTACAGCCTTATAATGAGGTTAGTTTATAAATTATTAATGGATAATAGGAACATCTAGCAGATAAGGATAACATGGGTTACAAGCTCATCAGCAGATAATGCTCTATAGCAGTAATAATCAACCTGCTGAACTCTGCTATTGCCTATAACATTTGAGACCTATTTGTGAAAATATCTATTAATTCCTATTAAATATAGAGGGAAGTTTAATACAAAACATGGCCATAATGGGTATATGTACAATATGAGATCCCTTTTTCAATGCTTTTTTGTCTTTAAGCACTTGCTTATGACCAGCAAGATCTTTCTGTAAGTAGGAAATGTGTACACTAGAACTCACCTGTGAGGAGAGGGAGATGTACTTCTCCTCTTAATGGGAAGCTCAGGTGTTGAGCTGGGCAGAGGCAATGATGGTTTCAGGGAGAAATGGAAGCATGGAAGAGCTGTGGAAGCCAGCTGAGTGATGTGATGTCCTCTGAAGTCACCCCTGGCAGCAGCTATTCCCTGTCAATCCAGAGGCAGGTACAGAGCTGGGCATCTCAGGGGGACAATGTCCTCCTGTGCTTCCCTGGACACTGAGTACCTCGTACCCACCCTGGATCTCATGCTCATGTGGGTGTCTGAAAAAGACTTTAAAGTTTGTGTTCTTAACACAAACGTCATAATTGCAGGAAGGCTGAAATTCCACTCTCCTGAATCTCGTTACTTTCTAAAATGCCTCAAGTTTGTGGCTCAAAATAGTACTTTTGGGCTCTAGTGTGAGCTGTAGTAATTGTAATGAACATGTAAAACCAATCCTGCTTTATACAGGGTCAAAAGAATTTTTTAAATTCCAGTAAGTAGTTAAGAGTGAAAATAAAAGATCTGGGGATCCTTTATTTGGAGGTCTGCTGCCATTCAGGTCAGGCAGACTGTGATGTCCCAGTGCTCCAGAGGCGCCACCCTAGAGGGGATGTGGATTTAGTGACGCAATTTTCCAAATCCAGTGTGGAAGATCTGGCTATAGAAACATAGATATAAATGTATTCCTCTTCTATGAGAAGCTGAACTACAAATACACTTCCTGCTCTTTTCCTTGGCTTGGGACAGACCCTTAGTTTTGTGAATGCATCCATCCTACCTGGGATAGCTGTAGGTCTTTCTCCATATTGCTTTGCAAAAGTACCTTGTATCCTTCTCAGGAAACTGAAGTCAACAAAACAATGGATAATTATTGAATGAATTGGCTTAGTATCTGATATTTTAGCAGTTGGTAAAATTAAAGAGAGAAATCCCCAAACTCACAAAACCCAGAACAAACCCATTCCCCAAACAATAACCTTTTCAGTCATTAAGTGGGAATAACATGCACCAATAAGATTATGATGCCTGCAAATGCGCCAAATTAAAATAAAATTAGTTTAAAAAGCAGGCACAATATCATCATCAGGTAGCTTTCTTGCAGGGTGGAAAATAGCTTTAATAACTTCATTGTTGGAACCAATATAAAAATATAAAAGCTCTCCTCCCCCCAGTACAGCAGTGATTGTGTTAAAAGGAAGACCTCTGGGTCTTGAAGGCTCTTTTGGTGTTCCCAGCCTATGAAAAATGAGGGCTGTGGCCCACACCTGGAAATCAGCAATGCAGAGTGTTGAAATCTCATTTAGAGGTGGGTGTACTTCAGAGTACAGAACCAAATAGGAAAATTCATTATATGGAAAGTTAATGCATCATGCTGCCCAGGAAGGATACTGAGAGGTGGCAGAAGAAAATCAATAAAAATGAAGTGCAGGCAAAATGTGGAGAAGGAGCTCCAAAAGGCAAAGAATCCAAAGTTAGTATTACCTTTTTGGACATGCTTTTTGGACTTACTTAGAAGGAAATGACATAATAGGACTTTACTCTGTATTTCGGGAAGGGACCACTGTATAGTCTGAGGAAGAAAAGAGGGTGAGACATGATTCAAGCAGAAAATTTGGGCGGGGGTAGCTGTGTGCTCAGGAAACACCAATCCTGCTCAGGGCTGTTCATTGTTGGAACTGTCATTAAATACCTGGCAATAACAAATATCTGCTCAAAGCACCCAGACTGGTGTGTTCTCAGCCATTTGTGACAGAATGGCCTTTCCTGACCTGGCTCAGAGTCTGTGGGGATGCAGCTGCCCCAAAACAATTCTGTGAACAAACTGGACACCACCAGGAAGGCATTGGACTGGGTCAGCATTTTGTGCCATGTGTTTCTGACTTTGTGGCCATTTGCAAAATTGGCTTTAAAATTTGTTTTTTTACCCAGCTACATGCAGTGACGGGTATAAAACCAGAAAGAAATAAAGGCATAAAAAGTGGGAGTAAACTCGTATTCCATATTTAAGAACTTTGGTGTAATTTGAGCAATTTTATATAAATTATATTAAATTACCATGTTCTTTTTTGCTTGTCATTTTGGAGCTTGTTCTATTTATTTTTGTCTTATCTTTTATGTGACAGAATTCCAGCTTAATGTCTTTTTTTGGCAGTTACATACCTTATCTTTGTTGTGGATCCCAGCACAACAAGGTGTTTCAGAAACTATTGAAGCTGATGAATCAAAGTCATTGATCTTCACTGGGGACTGGAAGGTGCTGAGCTCTGGCTGATCAGGCACCCATGGAGAAACTGGAGGAGAATTTTGACAAATAGAGGAAACTGTGTTGTGACAGGGCTCTGCTCATCTAGATTAGCCTGAGTCAGTTATTGTTATTCCAAGTGCATGCTGCTAGGGGGTCAATAGTGCTTCTGAAGTCCATATAGGATCTATAGCCTGAGAGTAAACAAGCCACCTGCACCCTTTTTATTTCAGAAAACAAAATAAACAGAGGAGAAAGAAAAAGGTGCAAAGATTTACTTATGGCCAATTTCACAGGCTGCAATCAATTTACAGGTCACTGGGAGACTTCCAGGCAAAGGCATAACATATGTCTAAGAGGCTCAAAGTAGGAAGCTATCTAGAAAATTGGATTTAAGTTATAAGGAAGCTTATTTAAAGCACTAAAATTCAGAAGGCAGAGCCTTTCATAACCTAAGGTACTGAACCTTTAAGAGTTTTTATGATTTCACCCCAGCCCAATAAAGGTGTTTTTCAGCTTGAAGTCTAATATTAAGCAGCACTAAGGACTTTCCTTGCTACTTGCAATGTGTGATAACCTTTCTATACTTAGATAAATAAAGTGTCACCTTTTATTCTGTGTCACCATTTTTATACAGCTACATATATTACAGCTACAAGCCAACAGCCTCTTTTGGTCACAGTCACACTTTATTAAGATTCGTAATGAAATGATACTTAATTTAAATGAAATTAAATTGTATTTTAAATTAAAATGTTTATATGATGATTAGACTCAGAGTTTGTCCAACAGCTCTACACTGAGCCAATGCCATTGAAGGTAATGATTTGGACCTGTTAGGAGAATGAAGCATTGTGGTGCTGATGATCCCATCAGGCTGCAAGTAATGAAGGCCTCAATTTAGTGTTTTTCTATGGTTTTCTGTTCTTCTTGATTGTGTGCTGATGAAACACAATAAGCACCTTGTTACAGAAAAATGCTCATTTATGTAGTGCATACAGGACACCTCCATTCCATCCCTCTTGTGCACCCCATGGCAACCCCACAGAAAAAACCAGCCAGGCTTTCCTTGGGAGATCACAATTTCCCTCCCATGCTCTGGCTGAGAGAAGCATAAAGATCTCATTTTATCCTGAAATCAAGTTCATCAGCTCTCCCTTTGCTTTTCCTTCTCAGCAAGGAGCTGGAAGGGATCACAGCCTTCCCTCTCATGGAAGGGACCTGCAGCATCCCAGAACTCCAGACTGACCGACAGAGCCTCACATCAGCAGACTCTGGGGGTCTTTGTGATGCATGGCTGGCAAGTCACTGTTTCTCTATCCTGATGGGAAAATATTTTTAAAGAGTCTGTTCTAGATTTATTATTTGGGCTTTATTTGCAGGTTCCCACTGTTGCCTCAGTGTCTCATTCCCTGCCTGAGCAGTCAGGGCATCATTTTAGATCAAAAGCCCCAGTGAAACAGATGATGGGGGGCTCTGCCATGTTCCCCATATTGAGCCTTGGACTTCCAGCCAATAATGCCTTCTCCCAAGACAAAAGACACAAACCTTCTACTTTCTTCTGATGTTGACCCCAAAAACTCTCTCTTTCAGCAGCTCCTCAGACAAAGGAACAAAGTATTTATGATTAGATGTAGTGCAAGGATATCCTGTGATATGGAACACAGGACCAACAGGGTTGGAACTGGGCAGTGACAGAAATGATGAGCTGTGCAGAAAGCATGGCTCAGAGACAGAGACAGGGAAATGTGAAATATTTGAAACAGATCCCATAAGAGACATGGAACTGAATTGCAGAATCTTTTCAAAATTCAAAACCATAGCACAAAACACGAACGGAGCAGGCTTGACTCCTAAACAAGGATTTCAGACACATGGAAGATAACAACTTTAGAAAAGAAAAGCAAGCCCAGTGACTGTCAGATTGATTGAACACAGTGTCAGGAAAGATTGCTTTGTGAGCGTTGCTTCTTAAAGCATTACAAAGTCAGAAAGACATCAAAACCATTGATTGGCAGCAAAGGGGAGCAGAAATCACCAGTGATCAATAAGGTGGCTGCCAGCAGGTGGGGATGGCATGTCAGTGCAGGAAGCACTTTGTGGGGCTTCAATTGGCTAAGTAATAGGACTGGGACCAAGTCATTGATCAAAATTATTTTTATGTTGTAAAAGGTCTTGAAAATAAACCTTCTGGCAATTGAATCCACTTAATAAAAATGCTGCTATTATTTGTGCCTGCTTAAAACGACTGCTAGCAGCCTCTGGAAGCCTTAAAGGCTAAACTTGTTAGCTATTTATTACAGAAGATGTTGGGATCTCCTGATACCACCAATTAATTCAGGCATATTGTTAGTAGTGGGAAGTGCTGGTAAATCACATCTCTGTTGCCAAAGTATTAATGAACTACTTACTACATCTTTCCACTTGATACAGGTCTCAGCCAGGCCTCATTCCCAGGCATGGAATCCAAGTGCTTTCTCCAAGGTTTTGTCTTTTCTCTTGTCCTCTGCTCCTGCCTCTGTTGCTCACCAGGAGGAGCAAGGGCCTCCTGCACCTGGGCAGTGCAGGGACCTCTGCCCTGTTTGTTGTCTGTGCAATGACAATCTGGCTGGCAACAGCTGGGGGCTCACCTCAGAGGTGCTGCTGTCTAGTGAAAATCCTGGTTTTTCATTTAAGGAGCTGCCTTGGGGTGTTCTGATTTCTGTAGCTGTTTCAGAGCTGTTTTTCTTGTTCCATGGCTGCCCCAGGTCATGTTCCCACTGCCTGACCCTACCTTCCTTGTGGCTTGCCAAACTCTGGTTTTTGTTGTATCTATTGAAGATGTAGGAACAGTTACAGCCTTCCTTCAGGAGTGGTGATTCAGGAGACAAGCCTCACAGCCTCTCTGCTCCTGCCTCTTCCAGGCCCTCTCCCCCATCATTTCACTAGGCAATGCCCCAGTACATCCTGTCTTGGCTCAGATTTCCTGCTCACTGACCATCCCTGTTGCTCTCCTTTTGTCTGTCTTTAGTGGGGCTACATTTTTTTGTTTGTGTGGTTCTCCCTTCCCAAAATGAGATGGTTTTAACCTTGCTGTGAGCAGACTGGGAGGTGTCCTTACCTTGTCCCAGTGTAGACCCCCCAGACCTGCATGTGTCTACTTTGCAGCCCATGGGGTTGGCTCATGGTCAGCTTGCCATCCTCTCCATCCTTCAGGCACTTCCCAGACAAGCAGGATTCACACAACTCTTTTCCCATATTGTTGCTGTGAAGTGTTGTGTACCCCCCTACCTGTGCATGCAGGGGCTGCCATCTTCTCCATGGAGGTGAAGCAGCCAAGCTGGGCAGAGGAAGCTTCCCCTGGGTGCCTTCTTGTGGTCTGAAAAAGTTATAGAGGGCAGTGGAAGTGCTGGAGCATCCCCTAGAGCAGGTGTGGCAGGCTGGGAAGCAGCTCCCTGCTGCTCGTGCAGGAGGCAGCACCCCAGAGCAGGGGCTGGAGGGAGCACCCTACAAGGTGGGGGCTTGGCAAGGGTCATCAGGCTGCTGTGCAGTGTCCTGCTATCCCAGTCCCCATCCAGTGCTCCAGGATCCCTCTTCCACCCAGTCAACCAGAACACGGATCTTACAGGTGAGAATGCAGCAGCACAAAAGGCAGCAGATGTAGTGTATTGATTTTAATCAGCAATTTTACATCAACAAGCAGTTTGACTTATTGATGTTTTTGTCCCTGTGCAGGTGCTGCCCTGGAGCCTGAGTGCTGCTGTGTTTCTGAAGGCACTGCGAGAAGCAGATTGCAACAAAAATTTATCCACAAACCTGAGTGGCTTCCCCCCAGGAACAGCAAAATAGGTGACACAGCCCTGAGCACAGAACCAGAATGGGAGGTGGCATTGGAGCTGCCAAGGTTTTGTTGTAAAACATGGAGAGCATTGATGGCATCCCGTGTGTCCACCTCAGTGACAGCTCCTGGCTGGAGCAGCAAGGAGCTGTGACTACTAACACAGTCCATAGGGGGGTTTTTGCTGCATTCTCTAGGGTTTGGGACATCTGTGTCCCCCCAGTCTGTCTGAGATTGGAATGAGTGCTTTGCTTTTCCTGCCACAGTGCTGGCTTAGTGAGCAATGCCATTAATCACAGCAAATTGTGATGGTGGCTTGGTGGAAGCCCCGGCTCCTCCAGGCTGTAAGGCAGAAATAGATGGAAGGAAGGAAATGCCAGTGTGGCTGGCAAGACAGCTCAGGATCTGAGGTCCTGTTCAGGATGGAGACAGTCCCCTGTCCAAAAGGGATTTTGATGGGTCACAGTTGTCTGGGGAGGAGCACTGGTGGAAAGGGATGGGTTATTTACTGGCAGCTCTCTAACAGCTGGAGACAATTAAGGAGGGAACACTGAACTCCACTGTCAGTGGCAGTTCCCAGCTGAGCACTGCTTGGAAATTTGAGATCTAATTAAAGCAGGCCTTGGATCTCATCATTCCTGCATGCCTGGGACAATGAAATACTGACTCCTGCATCTGTTCCTTGTGTGTACTCTATGCAAATAAGTAAGAAGTCCATAAATACATCAAAAACCATACTTTATTTTATGTATAGCAATACAATTTACATATTAAATAACACTATAATAGAATGATTTGATATAGTTTAACATAACAAAAAGAAGATTCTTCAAGTTACAAAAAGCCCCCAAACAAAAACCAAAAATGAACAAAAAGTCTCCCTCAAAATACTCCCTCCCACCCTTTCCCCAAACCAAACACCACATTTTTATTTTTCTTCTGAATGGATCAATGAGACAAACGTATCTAGTGACTGGCTAAGTCTAAATCCTGTTGCACACACTGACAATGGAATCCAAAGAAAAAAAAGAATCCAACTTTCACAATCACTGCCCCAAAGAAATGACATGTGTGGAAATCTTTTTTGGAGTGTGATGATGGCATCTCACTACCTTGAAACACAGAAGGTTTGTAGTCACATAACCACCACAGAACTAGGAAGGAGGTGAAACTAGAAAAAAATTAGCTTTATATGAAAATATAAAATTCTATGATTATATACCATAGATACAAAGTTCCCAGAAGATGCTTATCTAAGCAACAAAATATTTACAGTTTTAATGACATTGCTATTTTAAAAATGAAGGAAAAGAAAACAGGAGTACACATGAATGCTTCGGTCTTTAGAAACAATGGCTGCTTGCTTGTCTCAAGTGTTTTAACAAAACAAAAAAGTCACTACCCCAAATGTTGGAGAGTTGTGACATTGTATAAAATTGACTATCTCCTCTTTTGGAGACGTTTATTCTTAAAACTCAAGACATTTTTCTTGAAATTAATTATCCTCTGTAGAAAATGCTTCCCTTTGCAAATAGTTAACAAAAACACTAAAAACAGTTTAACAGCTAAGACAAAGTAGAGGCCAAATCTCTTTATTACAGTTCCTCTCTTTCCTTATTTTTGCATTCCTTCTCCTTTGATAAATGAAGCCAATGCAGTTCACATTGTTAGAATGGCAACAAGGAGAAGAAGAGCAAAGGGTAACAGTGAATTACATCTGAAAAAAAAAAGAGAGAAAAAGAAAAAGAAGAAAAGCAATGCAGTAGATTAACAAATAGGCATTTTCCCTTCATATAAAAGTTCACTGGCACCAATTGAACATAAACTTCAGAACAAAAGATCTGATGTCAAAAGACATGAATTTGAGAAAGACTGCTAAATCTTCAAGACAACTACAGGTTTTTTTTTAAAATTAAGTTGGTTTTGTTTTGCTGAGAATTAGTAGCATGTATCTTTGGTAGAATCCATATCTATACTTTTTAGCTTTTAAATAAAATACATCAGCTTTAAAAAAGATTAATGAGAAGGCAGTTGTGCTGTATCATAAAGATTCTTCTCCTAATGTTCCAATGTATCACTCTGTGTTCAAGCAATTTGAGCAGTCAGAAACTGGAAACACAAGTGAAATTTTGCAGATCCTGTAAATGACTCCACTAACCTAGAGCAGACCCACAGTACAGAAGCAGTCACTTACAAGGACAAGTTTAAGGGGTTTGGATTTTTCTTGTTCCCTGTTTCTAAATTAGCATTTGGAAACAGACACTGAAATACTAAGGACAAATGCTGTTTAAAATGGATGTTCTTTAGACACTGATCCTGCAGAGGACTCAGGGGTCTGAGTGGTCCCAGTGGCTCCCCCAGACCTTCCTACCAAAGCCAAGCTCACACACAGGGGTGTCTGGAGGATGATTCTGAGCCTGCCACCTATTTCAGATATTCAGATGACACAGAAGCTTTCCAAGCATTCCCACTCGGAAAGCTTGGCTGCTCTTATGGTCTCAAGACACAGTTCACGTCTTTCACACGTTCTGTGGGCACAGGACACGTGCAAGACGTGGGGAAATGGGATTTTCTAAATGTAGACATGTGTGTGCTTCAGTCCTTTGTTCCTTATTTCTCAGGGCTGGTGCTGAGGACCACACTCTGATATAGGAATTTTCTCAGGTCCTCTTAATTTGCAGACCTGCACATTGCCTGGGAACCTTTGATGCTTGAAAGACATCCTGACTGAATGGCAGGAGCTGGGTACAGCCGAGGGGGTGGGGTCCCAAAAGCAAGAGGTGGTGATTTGCAGAGCAGGACTTGGGCTGGACACTCGTGGGAGCACCAGGAGGGTTTATCAGTGCCCACCTCTGAGCAGACATTGCTCCTTCTGCACTCACTCAGGCCCAAGGAAAGGGTGCAAACCTGTGTAAGAGAGCAGAACTGCAGCTGCTTACAGGAGGATAGATTTGGCTCTTCTGTGTGCTTAATCCTGACCCTCACAAGCAATTTCTAGCTTCACCCCTTCAAGCCTCGTGCATCACTACCATTATTGCCTACCTGGCTGTCAGCACAGCACTTAACTTACAGCTGGAGCTCTCTTATGAAATAATCCATGGAGAACTCATAGAACATTATTTCCCCATGGATTAAACCCCAAACAAGTATTTCAGGTGTTGGAAAATGCAAATGCATGGATTTCCAAAGCACCTACCAAAGTTCAACCCCCGCAGCCTTCATTCATTGATGTTTAAAGCTTGTGAGAAGGTGAGGGATTAAAGCAAGGGTGTTCAGGCAGTGTGTCACAAACCACAGTTATCTTCCATCATGCCACTGAAATGAAAAGTAATCACCTGAAAGTACTGAACAAATCCAACCTTTTGATGCCTGCAGTAATCTTTGTGTCACTGAGTTGTCAAGGTTTGAATTTCTAACTTCTCCCTACATCTCCCCAGGAACTTAAAATACGTCAGATTGAACTGATCCAACTCACGAGTCCCTTTGTGCTACCAGCTGGCATTGGCTGGGTCCAGGTTCAGGACTGGGGGCACAGGGGGGCTCAGCAGCCTCTGAGGCTGATGCAGGCTGCCCAGAAAACCACTCAGCAAAACCTTCCAAGCCCTGGGAGGAGCACTTGAGAACTTACTTAAACCATTCTGTTACTGGGGTGCAGTGACTGGAGGGCCATCCTAGCTCCTACTGACTCCCACCTCCATGCAGTGCAATGGGGATGCAAACTACAATCTTCTGAAACATTCTGCTGATATTTTATTTGGACTAGCTGTTGCTGGGCATGGGATTGCCTTACTGAAACTATGGGCTTATTAAGTTGTTTGGTATTAGCAATTATTGGGATTGCTTGGATGGAGGGATTCAACAAACTGAGAAGTAAAAGGTGACTGTGTAAAAGGTTGCTGATGAATCCTTGAATACTTTGAATCTTTCTCTTATTAAGATAAAAGGCCAAGTGTTAGCACATACCAGTTTGCACAGCTCCTGTGCTCTCAGTGAGGCTGTATCAGTTTGCATTTTAAGAGGTTCTGAACCAACATATCTACTCTCAATATCCTTTTAAGCAGTTTGCTTTCAGCTTCTTTGTGAGTGAAAATAAACAGAACCTTGCCAAATGTCCGGATTTCAGCAAGACTGGACTGGCAGAAATTAATAGGTTTACATTTAAATTAAAAAAAAAAAGAAGTTGTAATATTTTGACAAGTCCTGAAAAATTACGATGCATGTTTTCTGTAGTTTAGAAGAAATTAATGCCATGTATAAGGGATAGTGCCTTTAACTGTACACCAAGGGTCAGCATGGCTGAAATCACATATTTCCTTTTCCAGGCAGATTCAATAACCCCTCCCTACTCAGCCAAGCCACGAAGGGCACAACTAATTTTACTTTTCTGGAGAATTAAGCATGTTCTTACTTCTTTTCTTAAACAGGGACTGACCTTGTTGAACTGCAACCAAATACAAAGGAAGAGGGAGCCAGTGAGGATGTAAACTTAAATGCTCAAAACAATAATTACTGACATAATCTGGGGAAAACCATTCCATTGACATGGGAGGGAAAACACAATAAACTAAGGTTTTGGTAAAGAATTAGTCTGGCAAAAAAAAAGAGGGAGAATGTAACTTTATAGGTAGTTTTTTTTATTAGTTTGCTTCACCAGTAAATATGGATCAGTACTTTATGTTTTAGCACTAAAGTATGAAAATTACACACCTGTAAAAATGGCATCTAACAGTTATGAAATTAAGAAACGCCTGTCATCATGTAACATACCATTAGGTGTGAGGTCATATTCAAGAAATAGTAAGGAAATTAGATGTGTTTAAAATATTGAATAGCTTAGTAATGTAAAATATTGCTACCTTTAATATATCTGAAAACTGGTCTGATTTTGGGTTGTCGTAGATTTCTCACTGTATTGGCTCCGATGAAAATAAAACCAAAATACTTTCCCATCACAGGGCTGGTTAAAAACCAAAATCAACATTTTCCTGAATACATGGGGAAACTTTGAAATTGTAAATTCAAAACTTATCACTGTATCCCACATATGAATTGCATCTAATTTATAATTATCTTGTATGTAATTCATATATTCCATGTGAAGCAAGTCTCAGGCCTGTAAGCGTACAACACAGCAATTTGAAACAATACAGAAATAATTGTTTCAGCTCCACAAGGCTGTTGGACCTTCACTGTAGCTAATAATCACCTGCCACATTTTGTCAAGAAAGGATGAACACTGCTCATCCACTCCACTGGAATGCAGAACACCGTTACCAAAACTTTGACATGATCACTAAAGAATAAATATGGTATGAAGGGGTACAGTATCTGTTGTAGAAAGAATCCATCTGGCCTAGCATTCAAGATTTAAGATTCCAGGGTCACTGTAGTTAGCAAAACTTCACTGCATTTAAACAAAACAGAAAAAGCATATGTTTGTTGTCATGGAATGTCACATCAGGGCTTGTCTTGTATTAGGATATTATAGGCAGTAACACTGATCATATAGTGCAAACTAGATAAAATTGCGTTTCACTGTGTGAAATAAACAGAGGTGCAAATGCTCAGTAGGATACCATTAAGACATAAAATGGCAAAAAATAAATATCAAAACTTTTATCAGTGTAAAAAAGTAATTGGGTTATTGTATAACCTAGAGTCTGGCAAAAAAGGCCTCAAAAAAGTTCACTCAGTCTTCAGAAGTTCTACAAATTAAGTGCCTTTTCAGGTTTCCAATTAGACAAGAGACTCCATGCTTTCTGCAGGATCAGATTCGTCACTGGCCATCACAGCACCATTTTTGTCCAGTGTCATGGGACCATTTCCATTTTCCTTAGTGCTGACCAAGCTTAGCATTGCCTTATAAAGAAACTGGTACTGTTCCTGGAAAAGAAAGAACAACTTATTTCAATCCTTTGAGTGTACATAAATGAGTGGCACTTTAATTTGCCATTTCCAGGGAAGGTCATGGGCATTCATTACCAGAAGCAAACACATGGTAAAGAAATAGACTTAGAGCAATTACCTCTGTTCGTCCATTTTAACTTTGTCAACCCAAACTCCAGTTTTGAGTGGATTATATAATTTCTGATATACTGTTAAACACTTCAGGAGGGTGGAACAAAACCTGAGGCCACAGCTCAGCCCCAGGCCACTCCCTGTGTGGCAGAACCTTGTACCACACACACTGAGGGAAGGGGCTGCTCTTGCTGGACACTCAGGGAAGAGCCTCATGTCCCTGCAGCTTCACCTGCCCTGAGCATCCCTTCAGACCACAATGTGCCAGCTCTAAAGAGCACAGCTCAGCTCACAGGGCTGGCAGGCAGATGGTGACAACTGAAAGGTCCTTCTCTGCTAGGACTTGACTGTATGATGCTTCCCTCCAAAGTATGAGAAAAAAGTTTAAGTGCAAATCAGAGACTTACAGTGTGGCTTTGAGGTTAAAAAAGCATGACAACTACACAAAAAAAGTTCAAATGCAAATTCTGCTTGGTAGCAGATGCTGTGGGACTTGATAACATACACAATGCATGTTTTAGTTCATGCTTTTGGTCTCAGATGAAAACCTTGTAAACCATCTATTTATAGTCCATTCAAAAAGACTTACAATGTCTGTAAATACTCCAGGCCGCATAAGATTTATCATCTTTGCCACCTGGAACACATCGACAGCATTTTCATTCTCCAGCTGCTGAGACAGAGTGGTAAGGGCACAGAGAGTTCCTGCTGACACAGCTCCATACCTGGAAAACCACACCAAAAGGAAGGGTTACTCAGAAACACACCAGGGCACTGACACAGAGCCATGAAAGTGTTGATATAGACTTATTTCATTACTGCAGTTCCTCTTCGTATTTACTAAATGCTTGTTTTATAGTGGCTAATTTTTTGTCATTTTAATTCATAGAAGAAATTTGATGGTACACCAGTAATCTCAGGTATCTGCTCTATTAAACACAGAACTGTATCAGCAGCAGAACATGAGCCATTCCAAAATACCCAGCCTGGAGATGGTAACACTGAAATCAGTTCTCCCACACCACATGGGCTGAGAGCATCTGCATTACAGTGGAGTGCATTTTAAATTCATTAGTGGGAGCTCAAGCAAAACATGAGTGATTAGAAAGAAATGAGACTTTGCCTCTTCCTCCACATCTGACAATTGCAGAAAACTAACACAGCTCTGTGGTGCTCACAAGTAACTGGGGCACATCTCGAAGTCCTGCCTAGGTCTGATTCATTGGTAAAGACAACATCCCTGAGCCAGGCACCCAGGAGACATTGCGGATTGTGAAGAGTTGAGCTGTGTTGTCATGTAATAAAACCCCAAGCAGCAGTTACTCATCAGGAGCCCACATCAGTCCTTGAGATACCCTTGAGATACTGGTCAGGTGGAAATCTCACTGCTGCAAGCCTGGGGAGTGCTCAGGCTGCAGGTGCAGGTGTGAGGCACAGCATGAAGGACCCTACACAATGGGGGAGCCTCCACTCTCCTCTGCTCTCCTGGTACTCAGGACACTGAAATTCTGTCCTGGCTGTGCTATGGGTCTGCTCTGTGACTTTGACAAAGTCTGGGTTTAAATGTTCCCATTGGTAAATGGGGTCACCAGTGCTGACCTGCTCTCTAAGCCACTTTATATGGAAACTGAAATAATCAGCAAATGCTGCAATACCATCTTGTACTGCAAAATTCCCACTAGGATTTGTACAGCATTCCCATGGAAATCAAGACATCTGCTGACTTAATTTTATATGATTTTTGCAAACTCAAGCTCAGTTTACCTAGAAATGGGAAACAGAACTCAAATCACAGTGGATGTGCCCTACTGGATGTAAGGTCTAGAGGAGAAGCAGCAGCACCTGCTAATGGCTGTGACTCATCCACAGGGACAGTGGACAAAGTGCCCAGTGCATGGACTTGACAGGACACAACTAAATCCTTCTGAGGGTGTAATAGCATAATTTTCACTTGGGCTGGTAATTTCCAGATCCCAACAATCTGAAGACTTTTCTTGCAGAAAATTATGCAGCAGATCTTTACATAGTTGCCTATACTTGGGCAGTTACATTTAAAAATCTTGACAACTGTCTCAAGATGGAATTTCTGAACTTTTAAAAATGTTAGCAAGTTCATCCCACCATGTACTTCCTAAATACCACATAAATTTAGTTATCTGCAAATTCATATATTTGGAATTAATCTGCAGTTGTAATTATTAGTAGATTATGTGATATAGCTGTTGCATGTAGCAAAGGGAAATTTTCATTTTCAACTACATTTCCTTAGACTCCAATTAAAAGCAGAATCCACATTATGTATTAGGCGTACAGATAAAATCATTGAATATGACAAATAAACCAAAAAAGCAATGTACAGAAAGAATGACTCAGCATTGCTTGGAATGCAATTTTGATTTTCTTTTTTCATCTAGCAATGAAATGCCCGAATCAATAATGTTTCTAATTTTGTAAAACATAATCTTAAATACTGCAAGAGCAGCAAAACTTCACTTCAGACTACCCAAAGCATGAATATTAAAACCAGCCTGGAATTAATCAGTGCTGGTGAAAAGCAGCAGAGCTTAAAGTCTGCATAAGCAAGGCAGGAGGAGGTGGTGGAGAAAAACTACTTGCTGCAGCCCAGGGCACCATTTTCAGGAGTCATTTGGGAAAAACCTGCTGCAGCAGCAACACCTGGATGTGCAGGAAAAGCTCTGGCAGCACCAGTGGGTATCAATGTCCTCCTGGGACACAGCACAGTGCCTGCTCTGACCACTGACACGCCAGAATGTGGCAGTGAGGCTGCTCAAAGATTCCCAAGGCCTTCCCACTGATTCTGTTCTGTGGCAAAGGCTGCAGTGCAGGGGGCTGCAGGTGGAGCAGGAGTTTGTGCTCGCTCTTAAGACAGCATGAGCACTGTCAGAAGTTGGGCTTCCTTGGGATTTTAAGCACAAATAACTCCAGGAAGTGCTCTTTCCCTCCACGGAAATCAGGTCAGACCCAGGCTCCAGCCTCACTGCAATGGTATTCTGCAGCTCCATAATGTGTGCAAGTAATAATATGCAATGCAGTATTTAGCACTCTTTATAGCTGGGTGTTCAAGCATAGCTGGTGAGACAATGCTCACCATGTGCTACAAAAGAGACAAGTGCTGGGGCATGCTGGCCTGGAGTCAGTGGGCCCCGTCCCTCCCACTTGGCACTCTATGGGCTCCTTGGAATATTTTTTGGGAAGCAAAAAGAGGATGAATAAATCTGCTTTTAGAAGACCTGGGCCCTTTGTCACAAGATATTTCTGCTGCTCATCACAAGACACAGCTGAGCCAAGCTTGTTCTGCCTTACATGGCACATGAAAACTGAGCTGGTAGACAGGAGCCTGAGCTGTTTTGAAACTTGTTTCCATCAGCCCACATTAGGCTGCTTAGGGCCTTATCTAAATCAAAGCACTGCTGGGTTCTGAAACAGGCTGTAGGATTTGCTTGGGATATTTCCAGGAGCAGAAGAACATAAGATTATAACCAACACAAAAAATACACTAAGCAAAATGTATTTGGCCTCAGATGCCCACTGAAAACTCATCCTTGGAAGTTGATATATTCTTAATCTGTTCCCTGGACTACTAAACCCCACGTACTCCATGCAGAAATAGACATCAGTCCTAACAAGTGTCTTTCAGCTGAGTGAAAATCTGCACATAAATGAGAGAAAATGATGACTTACTCATCATGAACTATAGTGGGGCCATCCCTTGTTAAGGCCTCTTCCTTGATTACATTGATAAGTTCAAAGGTACTGCTTATGGGGGCGTCGGGGTTTGGCCATTTGGGACACTGAAAGTGGCGAACTTCCAGCACGTAGTCATCCTGCAACGACAAACCAGCCTGGCATTAGCTCCCCTTCAGCCATCCATCCCAGGGACACAGAGCAAAGAGCCTCACTGCAAACTGGAGGGAAACTTTCTCCTTCCAAACAGTTTACTTAGACAGAGGACACACAGCTCCAGCATCTCTGTAACAGTGAGCACCCTAAAATAATGCAAGTTTGACAAAATGGTTAATCAATAAAAGATTTTGTATTTGAATTCAGGTCTCATATCATACCTCTTTCAGAGTCCTTATGGCTCAAAAGTCAAACTAGAGCAAGCAAGTCAAATTTAAATGGGCTTGCAAATGAATGTCTTGCAGCAAAGTCCAGCTGCAATCCAGGTAACAAAACAGAAGCAGGTTTATAGTTTAAAAGAATCATGCTTACATTTTTATGATTAGTTAAGACCCTGAAAAAATTAAACTATAAATGCTGAATTTTGTAAGCAGAAATAAGACAATACACCTTGGTAAAATCACATGTCTTCACTTTCAAGCAAGACACACAGTTAATACTACTAATACTAGCCTTACTAGCTACAGGAATCTACCTGGCAGTAGAAGATGTGAGAGGGAGAAGGAGTCAATGAAAATACCTTTCCCCTGAGAACAACATGCATCCACAGTAAATCCTTTTCAAAAATTTTCTGAATCTTCTTCTTCTGTATTTAAATGGCATCAATATAATTTTGGTGAAAAGCTAAGACCCACATTCGAAGATTTACTTTACCTGGGTAGCTTCAAGGATAAAGTCATGGATAATAATTTGCTCTTCATTAGAGAGGCACAGTCTGTCTTTGCTGATAAGGGTCACAGTAAAGGCCTCACAGTTCATGGATTCCTCACGACTTGGCCAGTACACAAACTCATCTTCTGCCTGGAGAAATGAAAGAACACACTACTGCAGCCTTTCAGATACCTTGGTGTAACTGCAAAATCCAGTGGATCAAAAAATTGCTTTGATAAATAGAGATGATCAGGAACTGACCTTTAAAAACCACTTCTGTCTAAAACAAATTTACTATTAGAGTAGGCAGTAAACCTGCCAGATCCTCCCTTTGTGTGTTCAAACAGTTAACATCTGCTTTTTAATTGGTTTCACAGGGAAATGGTTATCTTAGCTCACTCATACTTAACCTTTGTATTGTATCCCTGGCTTTATGACCTCCTGCCTACAGTTTGGTTTGAAAGTCAGATATTTGTTTAGAAAAACTCATTGACCTTTAAAAATTAATGACTTGTTATTTTTAATTTGTGTTTATTGTGGTCTAATCCAAAACTCTAGGTCTGTGGATCAGGCCTAGGTAGGAGATTGATGGATACTTATGTAGGACTTGACTTTTTAGGAGTGAGCAGAGGAGTGAAGTGGAAGAGAAAAACCCAAAAATTCTTAGCCTTAAAAATAAAACTGGCTAAATTTAACACAAGTTCTCCAGCAAAACACCTCGACTGAAGGGACACTAAAACCTCAGTGGGACTGGGAAGGCTGGAAGAAGTTCATGCTGAAGTAGTCTGACTGGGAGGATGTAAGTCAAAGCTGTTCCTTAAAACAGCTGTCAAAGCCCTTCTTTGAATTCCTAATGTGCTGCAGAGAAGGGAAATTATGGTCTGTCACCACCTACATGCAAAGTCTGTTTCTTCTCCTGGCTTCAAAGGTCTATGTCCTTGCAGCATGAGCACAGAATTGCCCTGGCCACATGCACAGAGCATACCCATGTTCTGGACATCCCATCTCTCACTCATGAGCAAACATGAACTATGAACTGATGTCATCCTGCCATGACCTTGTACATCTCTCTTAAACCAAATGTATTTCCGTGGGTCTGATACACAAGATACTGTTGAGATTGTGCTGTCAGTGTTCATTCTGAATATGTGACTTAAGGTTTTACATCTTTACAATTCTGCCCTAAATAGGGCAGAAGTACTGGGAAGCAGAGTAATATGGCTGAGTGCCAGGCAAGGGACTTGTTCTGCCACTGACAGGTCCTCATACAGGTACCTTCCATTATTGTCTTGTCCTTTGTTGCTGCCTGAATCCTATGCCACCCCTTCTTGCCAGCCACACATCCCCCACTGACCACTGAGCCAAGGCCAGGTGCCACTGCCTTCCTGGCCACCTCCACCTGGGAATAGTGAGGGTGGAAGCATTGTGCCTGAGCCCAGCATTCCGCCACTTTGATTACTGTGGCTCTGCAGAGCCATTTCATGTCATGTGAAGACAAGCTCAGCCTTCATTTCCACCTGACATACTTTCATTTCATAAGCACTTTCTGATCTGATAGAATGTCTCTGAGTGCTCTTTGCAGTGCTGCACTCCCTTTCATCCCCACACACAAGCAGCATATTGACTGCTGCCTCTTTAGTAGCCCCTCATGACTGCTATTTTCCTGCTGTAATGAAGGCGGTTTCTCTTCCACTCTCAGCTACAATTGTCTGTTCACCTCAGTGATGCGTGCATGAAGAAACGAACCGATTAGTTCCTAATCCTTTTCAACACGCCCTCTTGAGACGTGCTAGTAAATCTGGAAGTAGTGATTAGCACTTCACCTGTGTCCCCTTGTTCTACCTCTCTGTCTGACTCATTATTTCCACTTAAATTAACATACTTGTTTGCTTTTTACTTTCATTAAAAATGGCATGTGGAGCCTTGCACTCCTTGTCTTGCACGGCCTGAGCCTTAAGCTCACAGCAATTATCCTCCTGTCCCTACCTTGCATTTCTGCTCCTCTCAAAGTCCTTACCCATAACCCCAGCCTCTCCAAACCCTCACAGTGCTTGCATCCTGCCAGGCAGCCCTCAGGAGCCTTGCAGATGCTGACAGGAGTGCTGTGCTATCTCTGAGCACTGGGGCCCCTGCAGCCCTGGATGTCTATGGGTGAGTGCAAAGGCAACAGCAAAAGAACAGTCTCTACGTCATTGAACTTATCTTTTTGTAACCAGCTTAAGGCAAAGTTTGAGTAGGTGGCTCAAAAACTGGCTTTGCTTTCAGCCACAAAACAGCCCCAGCAGGCAACTGAGTGACTCTGTGCTGTCACAGCTGGGCTGTGACAGTGGCACCATGCAGGAAGAGACACAGAAAACTCACCAGGCTCTGGTTGTCTGGCAGCATGACAATGATCTGTGCATTGTGGTCCCAGATCATTCGCCAGAAATCTTTAGTTGTATGTGGCAGTGGATGTTGGGTTATGATGAACTCGTTACTCCTGTAGTAGCCCTTTGGCAGCAAAACAAACACACAGTTACTTACTGCCTCCCATACTTTTAAAGCATTGATTTAATTTCTGGGGACCCTATTTCATTTCACACCACAATATTTTCACAGACTATATTTTCTTAACTCCATTTCAATTCTACAGAGTCCCTACTGCTTTAATTTACATTAAATCTCAGTATCTATTTGATTGTATCTCACAGAAATACAGATTCCATCTAAATGCATCGTGTAATTAATTTTTTTAGGCAAGAATCTTTAATAAAACACGGTTAATAGCTTTATATTATGGGGAAGGTGTTAAAATCTCATCTGTTAATACACAGCCATTACATACAGAATTAAGACAATTATAGGCATCTGGTATTTAGCACCTTAGAATTGATTTTACTTTGTAATTAGGTGTTGGCTTCCTCACCATGATATAAGAGGCATTAATGTAATCTGTTCCCTTCATTCCAGGCAGTGGTGCCAAGCCCACTCTAGCACGCTCAGCTATAACATTAAGGAAAAAAAAAAAAAAAAACAAACAACAAACACAGAGAAAAAAAGATCAAAGTCTGATCATGGCACAATGCAGAAAGTAAGAATTTCTCAGCCGTTAACAAAGCAAACAGTGTGCAGCTCCCATCTCCCACAGGAGCAGGCCAGCACTTTAACTGCATTAAAGCACTGCCTGCTAACACAGGATATAAAAGAGAATGTTGCACAATATTCCCACAAGGACAAAGTAGTTTCAGGAATCAAATTTTACTATAGCAAAGATTTTCACAGCAGGCTGAATTACCAAATAACAGTATATGCAGTGATAACAGGGGATTTTGGGTAATTCTTGTGTGTAGCGTTCCATTTGTCTCCAGTAGCACACAAACCCAGCTGATTTGTTTTCCCTACCACTCTGCAGCACTGCCATCTTTCACAGGGTGAGAGAACCGCCAGAGACAAACATCTTCCCTAATGGGGAACCTTCCAGAAGTGGGTGCTCCTCTGCAGATCCACGCTTCCCTGTGTTTGAGGGCTGGGTTCAACATCACCCTCAAACCCTCTGACAGCCCCCAAAAGCCAGACTGAAATCAGTGCAGCTGCATGACACAAAGGGCCAAATCACACAGCCTATTTCCAGTGTGTTCCCATCTGTTTTTAAGATGCATTCTGATGACTTCTCTTTTTATTAACAAACTTCATGATGGACTGTATCTGTGCCACCATTACTCTGTGCTAGCTTGGCTATCATCTGTCCTTTGTGCCCTGTACTCTGGGTTATGTGATGGGGATGACATTGTGCCCATGCTTGGTCTGGTGCAAGTTCATATTGTTTGACAGCCACACACAGATTCCATTTTAATGACTGTGAAACTGTGTCCTCAGGCACTAAATACCCTTAAATCTGGGGTGGCTCACACAGAGAAACCGAGTGCAGTAGCTGAATTACAAACAACTGGTGCCAATCACTCTGGGAGATCTCACCAGAGCTGAGCTGGTATCAAAGTAATCTCCCAGTATTCCATAGATTTATCCCCTACCTAATTATTCAAATTCTTAAGCACTTCAAATTAACATTTCACTTGGACAGTATATCTGGCTGACACTGCAACTATTTCCTTTTGTTCAGTTTCATCAGGGTAATACTGAAAGACAAGACAGCTTGGGCTGAACAAAAGCTTACATTTCCCCTTCCTAGTGGCTATGTCTTTTCATGCATAACACCGGGAGAATTCAGTACAAAAAGTTATGCTAGGGAGTAATCAAACCAAAGATATGATCTTACATGGCACAACTGATGAGTTCCTGTTCTTCTCTTTGTTGCAGTCTTTCTGAGCACTGAAGCATTCTACGTATTTTGCATTACACTGTGTAACCAGCTGAAAGAGAATAAAGTAGTAAGTCAGAGCGCTCTAAATGAAGAGAGGAGGTTTCTTTGCCAACTCCTGCAAAGATGCATTAGTAGAAGAATAAACTGCATTGTTAAAACTTGTTTAAAGTACTCAAGTTTCCAATGGAAATCATCCTTCTCATACAACATGTTTAATAGATAAAAAGATTTCTGCAGCTATCAGCTTTGCAACATCCTGCATATGAAATACATCAACATGTATTTTCACAGAACACTACATTTCATTATCTTTGAGAATATATTTCACAGAATTTCAGATATGTTTAGTCAGAAGCAGGTCATGAGGAATAAAAGCTACCAAAATAGAGCAACAAAACTTTAATATTGTATTTTATTTTTTTTTCCAAAATAATAGCTGGATCATTCCTGCAGAATGTCTTTTTTTTGCCAGGCCTTTGGGGAACCCACCACACTGACATCTGAGATCTGAGGCCATGGGCTACATTCTCTGGTCTGCCATGTTCATTCTGGGCTGCCTAGAGGCACAAAGAAAGGCAGATTTGTATTTGAATACTCCCCCAGTACACGAGGAAACTCTGCCAGAGCAAAGAGAGCAAAGGTGGCTTTCACATCTCCTGCACTCACACCTTGTTGCTCAGTGTCATTTCACTCTAAGATGGTTGAATGTAAATTGCTCTACTGGGCCATGAGCACAAGTTATTTTCTGCCAGCTCTGTAGCAGCAACAGAAACAAGAGAGAGATCTCTAAGATCTCATAATTGTTGCTGGTCACATCCCAGTTTGAAATGCACTCTAAACAAGCTAGCACTCAACTCATCTGTGCACTGGCATAAGCCCCATTAGAAGTTATGGGGATTCTAAATAACTGTGCAATGTTGTCAGAGAAAGTAATTTCTGAAAATGGCACTTAGGGTTTTTAAACTTTGGCACGAGTCATCAGAAAACATATAATTTATACATATAATTTAGAATTGTTTGTAAAAGTGCAACACTTTTTAAAATAACAAATCTGTGCCTCCTCCTGCATTTTCTGTGGGCATGTGTGCTCTTGTACTTGTTCCTTTAATTTACTAATTAAGCATCTGGAATGTCTTGAGTGATGGAGAAATACTGAGATTCCTACAAGTGAATTCAGATTCATTTTTTGAATAGCTTCGCACCTGGTGTAATTTAACAGCTTCAGTTCCTTGGGTAGTTATTGGGTAGTTATTAACTGAGTGAGTTTAGCTGTGAAAACATGTGTCTCCTTATGATACAAACTCTCACAAAATATTTTACAATTTATTCAAATAAAGTGCAGTCAGGAAATCTCAGGTTTCAAATAAGAGATGTGGGGAAAAAATTTACTTTGGCTAGGAAGGAAGCAGCTATCACATAGCAGGAAACACAGCAAGCATCATGATTAGCAATGAGAAAGGTATATTGTGTTTCCTGGTCTTAAAACGTTTATAATTCTTTATCTACACTGATGAAATAGTAGGTTGTGCAAAGAATCTCATCTCTTGTCTCTCCCCATATTTGTATGCATGAGAGCCACAGTTTGGGGAAAGACTTCCAGCCAAGCTAGCCACAGACTTGGGCCCATCCAGGCTCCCTTGGGGACAGGGAGACCAGCAGCACAGTCCCAACCAGTGTCCCTGTCCCTCTTCTCACCTCTGACTAAACAGCATGAGCACTGATTTCCAGCAGTGCAGCTAGGACTGTATAGGACTGAACCTCTCAAGATGTGCTGTGCTGATCAAGTTTTCTGGTTTGTTCCTTAGCCATGACAATGGACAGTGAAGACAGGCCATATGAAAGAGGGTAGGAGCATTAGGTGCCTCTGGATGGCAGTGATCTAGACTCACCTTGAACTGCTTTTCTAGCCGTGTCTTCCCCCCTATGCCAGGAATGAGGATGGTGTTGACATAACTGTGCAGCTGGTTTGCAGACACTTCAGTCTCCTTCCCAAGGATGGCTTCCAACAAGGCATCATGAATAAAAATGTACTGCTCCTAGAAAAACATCAGAACGTCAGGTGGACATTTGGAATAACCTAAATGGATGCCTTTGTCTGAGGAGCAGTGCACACTAAAGGAAAGGGTGTGCTAACCAAGCCACTCATGCAAATACTGCCAAATTCAGAATAAATATTTATAAATGTAGCAAATACAACTCTGAATAAGCCAAAACCAAAATCTGAAGTTACTGGTCTAAAAAGAGAGAGATATTCCAGTGCAGAAAAATATCAGTAATATAATCCATTTTTACAGGGAAGTAATTGGAAAAAATCTATCATCTTTTTGATTACAATGTAAAAATGAACAAGGCTTTAAATTCAACCCCAGTGCATTTTTTACCTCTGTCTGGACGAGGTAGTTGCGCTGCGTCCTGATATGTTTCAGGAAACCCAGGACATTAACTGTGCTTTTGTCTTTTATCTGCTGCAGCATACTGTCTATCACAATGTAGGTACCAGTCCTGCCAACACCAGCACTACAGAGAACATAAGAGAAACCCATGAAATACAGACAGATGAAAGCAAATGCAGAAGTAGAACTAGAACAGAATGAAGCAAATATTCACATATTCCTGTTCATGGGTTTCCATTTTCCTCCTAGCTTCAACCATTAGTTTCCCAGCAAAATATTTTGGGTTTCTGGAAATACTACCAGGTATATAATTCCTCCCTTCTGTGGGTATTTTTGTGCTTCAAGAGGAGGCTGAACACAAGCCATCACACCTGTGCCAGCAGCATGAGGATAAGGCTGCTCTGGTCCTGGACTTCACACTCTGGCTGTTCACACTTGGCTCCTGTTTCCACTGCTGCAGTTACAGGTGATGGCTGGATGAAGCCATACAGAAGTCCACCCTTTGCCAAGCTGCTGCTATGCTGCATTACCAAGGTCACTCCAGGCTGTGAGATAGCTCTGGCTGCCTGAAGCCTTGAGGTAAACTTAAGCTGCACAGTGGAGCTGGAAATGAAAGTGATACCATCACTTTGGGAAGGTATAAAGAGGGGCTAATCCTGTGGAGCCAGAACTCCTTACAGTAAATGAGGCCAGTCCTGGGCCCAAGAGAGATGGGAGCTCTTCAGAAATTCTCTATTTCTGCTGAGGAAGGAGCTGTAACCCCCATCATCTTCTTCTCTTTGATACAGTGCTGTGTAGCCCCCTCACAAAGTGATGAAGACCACATCCCTAAACCAGTATATTGACTGATCTATTGCTGTGACTGCAAGTGCCTGGTGAGGGTGAGTGTGGTTCATTGGCAATTGCATTCCCAGGTGTCCATGTATCCACACTGTCGATTCCCAGCAGAGGTGATCCTGCCCTGTCCATCCACTGAACTGGCAGGCTACAGACAAGCTTTGACCAAGGAGCTTTCCAATTCCAGCGCAATGTAGTTCAGCAGTTCAGTATCATGGCTATAGCAAAACCCTCTATCAGCTGGGAAGCTTTTGCTTTGGAGCTGTTTTAAGAGGTAGGCAAAGCAGAGCTCATGTCTACCTGCACTCCATGGGCTGACACACTGATGCTATGTTAGTAACCTGCAGTGTTTGTGTTAGGTGGCACAGAAGGGCACACACTGTGCTCTGCCTGTGCTTGCCTCGGGTGCTTTGTCACAGCCTCCATACCTGCAGTGCACCACCACTGGTCCCATGTCCGGGGCTCTGGCTGCCGAGGATCTCCTGACGAAGGTGAGCACGGGCAGCGCGTACTCGGGCACGCCCATGTCAGGCCACTGGGTGTAGTGGTACTGAATGACAGTCCTCTCGTTCTGCCGCCCTTTGGGGTTCCCCTTCTGACCCTGGGTACCAAGGGGGGCAGAGACAAGAGAGAGAGGAGGGAAAAGAAACATAAAAATATCGTCAGTCCCTTCTGGCTTGCTCAGCTGCGAAAGTGCTGGACTGACAGAAGAAACCTGCAGCTCTGCCTGCTGATGGGTGGAGACAGAGTTTGAGGAAAAATACATGTGGGAAGAGGTAATAACAGCAATTACAAGGACACCAAAGCTGCAGTGCACTTGAGAAAAAGAAATACAGGCTAAACCTTAGCAACAGGTTCCCTCTAATCCTGTATTTACTTACTTATTTCCCACCCACCTACCTCTCCAGGCTGCCTACGCCAACGCTGAGTTTTGCTCTGCTGTGCCTTGCATCCTACCCAAGCCAGAAGAGGCCTGGATGGGGGCAGTGAGGGCTTGGCTCACCTTTTTCATCTTGGTGTTCCTGACGGTGAAGCGGCGCACGGTGTAGCAGGCGTGGACGTTTGTGCTCTTGAGCGTGACGATGATGTTGCCGTACTCCTCGCTGTTCTCCGTGGGCCAGTACTGATCACACTTCCTCTGAACACAGACACAGGTGGGTGAGTTGGGTAAGGGCCTGAGCTGCTGCTTTGTATTTGTGACTAGAGCTTTTTGAAAAAAATTCTGGCTCGGGATGTTGTGGCATTCACATTTTCTGAAAAATCCCTTCGCCCAGGATTTTTCTCCTGGGAAGCTGAGAAGGCTCAGAGAAAAAGGAAAACAATTTTGTCTCATTTGCTTCTCTGCTGTTTTGCTCACATGTGGAATGTGTTTGGAGATTGTTTACCACGGGTGATTGTTTCGTTGGATTCTGGTGTGAATTGTTTTCACTCATCGGCCAAATGGGGCCAAGCTGTGTCAGGACTCTAGAGAGTCACAAGTTTTCATTATTGTCTTTTTAGCATCTTTCTGTATTTTTTAGTATAGTTTAGTCTTGGGTCCATTCTTTAATATATTACAGTATCATAAAATAATAAATTAGCCTTCTGAGAACATGGAGTCAGATTCATCATTCCTTCTTTCATCGGGCACCCCGCAAATACAATAGGATGTGTCCCTGTGTTGTGTTACTTACGTATTATGGATGAGTACATATCACCCCAAGCCATTTAAAACAAATTCTGCCCAGGTGATCTGGGGAAGTGTTAAGGAGCAACTGCTAACAAATGAGAAAATGTCTTACTCTTCCTTTTTCAACAAGGTTCGTGATCATGACAATGATTCCTGTATTTTGTTCCCATATCATCCTCCAGAAATCTTCAAAGGTAGACTTTAAAGGTCCCTGGGTAGCAATGTAGGCTTTTGCTTTGTTGTAACCCTTCAAAGAAAACCATAATGCCAAGTGAGATGAAAGCTGTATCATGGCAGAAAAATTAATATTTTAGAGGTAACAAGAAAGGTGCTTTTCTAATTCAGAATAGTGAGGAATTTATAGCAAAATTATCAGGTGAAGTTGGAAAATATAATCACATCACAAGTGACAATACTTCCTTCCTGTGGAAGGATTCAAAGGTGGAGCAGATAAAAACCATTAAAACAACTTACATCGACATAATTAGCATTAATGTAGTCACTGTGCTTAGAATCTTTCCCTGGTAAAGGCCTTAGCTTCACCCTGCTGTGATCATCTGCAGGATAAAAAACAGAGCAGAGAAACATTAGGGAAACATGCTACAGAACTGCATTTCCTGGGTATCAGGGCTGCCCTTACTAATACACAGAAGAGACTGGCCTTGGACTGGAGTCAAGAGGGAGATGGGAGTATCTGTTCTTGGTCATCTGCTCATGTGCAGGTTTTCAGCCTTCACATCCCTTAAAGTACGTGGCTCATGCTGGGACAGCTTCTCTTTAAAGGGCACTGGAGCCTCAGGAGCACAGTTTCTAGAATCATCAACATCACTCAGGGTAGTGAGATTCAAAGAGCCAGGGCACCCCACGGGGCTCTGCTTGGCTCAGCTCATTATCCTCCCCTCAGAGCTGGGCTCAGCTCTGCTGGCTCTGGGAGCTCAGTCAATGTCCTCACTCCTTCACCACCATCAGCACACCATGAGGACAGACTTGAGGCTGTGATCTTTAGCTCCTCTTTTTGTTTCACTCAAATGCTTGACTCCACCTTAAAGCAGGAAAAAATCATAGTCCTGCTTCTAGGCAGAAGCACTGGGCTGTGTGGTGCTTCCAACTCATGCAGAGATGAGACATGTGAGCCAGCTTCAAGCATAAAGACTGGTTTCATTTGCCTTCCTTGAGGACCAATGGAGAGAGAGGATCTTCCAGTGATAATCTGGAGGACTGAAATGCCTGCCTCTTTCAATGTCACATCTCTGTACCTAGAGAGATGAGACTTCTATGTCTAAAATCAGAGCTGGGATAAGCTCAAAGAACGCCTTTGCCCAAGGTCACACAGCAAGTCTTTCACAGGTCTGGGAATTGGTCCTCAGCCACTACCTTGATTACTACTGAAAATCTATTAGGGATGTGTATTTCCTTCCTATGCCATCAAAAGCATTCAAGATTTACTGCAATGTTTATGAACATTGTGAACTTTTTACCAGTGGCTCTCCATGTCTGTCCCTTAACCACAATGGCAGTTGCATCTGCCATCCATTCCACATAAGAGAACAACAGGGAAAAAGTTACTGCACTTCCATCCCAGAATTTGCATTCCAGAGCAGAGTCCAGATTTGCAGTTCTCAGAGGGATACAGGCAAAGCCTGCTCTGTGCTACAAAGATCACTATTTGTCCAAATCCTACACAGAGCTAAAGCAGTTTGAAATACAGCAGATACACTCTGTAAGATTTAGCACCTTTGGGACTGTAGGGTAATCCCAGGAATCATCAGTAAAACTCTTTGCTCCTCCATGCACTTCCCCTAGGCCAGTTTTCAGGCATTAGCAGGCAGGAGAGCTCTGATCATCCATTTATCCCAGTTATTCCTCTGCAAAATTTTACACCAAACTTCTACAACTATGCTTCGACATTCAAGCTGTGAAACATTTCAAAACAAAAGCTGGAGTGAAATCCTGGCCCCAGAGAAGTCAAAACATTCACTGCCTTTAACAGGGAAAGAATCTCCCAGCCACACTTTCACATATTTATTACACCCTGTGTAATAATGTACCCTGGGCCACCTGCCTGTCCCAGTCACACACACACACTGCAGGAGGAGAGTGCCCTTTTGGGTTATTCATTGTGCTTAGGCCAGTGCTTACTTACAGGCCAGGATGTTGATGTATCTGTTCTTGTGCTTGTTGTCGGGGTGGTTGGAATGCTCTGCAGTGATGTTCATGTCAGCCGTACAGCGCTGCACTTCCTAGGCACAAAGATTATTCACATGGGAAATTTGTCAGTCCAGAAAACCCTGAGCTTTCTCTCCTTTTGCAACAGCTCATGGAAACCATGTCCAAAGTATCAGAATTTTAATTGCTGGGTTAAACACAGAGTCTTTCAGTACTGTCCTGTATGTTGTGGTCTCACACTGAGCCACGTCAGCTGTCCCTGGTCACACTCACAGGCTTGGGGACAGATGAGGACCCTGAGAGCACCTGAGCACCCAGCTGTCCCCTCTGACCACCAGCCCATCACCTTCTGCATCTCCTGCCATGCCCCACTCTGTCCCTCCTTGGGGAGCTGAGATAAGGTCCCTCAGATGCAGAGCAGTGTAACATACTAAGAACAAAAACCATTTCAAGACTTTTGATGGCTGGACAACTTATCTGCTTATAACCTCTCAAAATGGGGTTTCTGACATTTAAGTTTGGCACTGACCTTTTGGTAGTTCTCTGCAGAGAGATGCCTTTTGTAAAGCATAAATAAAAGAGATCTCAGAAGATAACAATGAGGGCTTTAAATACCACTGCCTGGATGCTGATTAACAGCCCTGATCCAGTGAAGAGAAGGTTGCACCCATGTACATTTACAAAGCAGAGAGACCAGGGTGCTCATGAAGCCAGAAATGCAGATGTTTGTCTAGCTGGGGCTGTAGGTTAAATACCCAATTCCCTTGGAATTTTTAAGTTCTTAACCCACTGCTTCCTCTGTTCAACAACAGAATACAGAGCTGTTGAAATGGGGCAATGGAAGGTCTTTTCTTTTACTCCAAAGTGAAGCAGCCACTCCCCTAGAGAGCTACACCTTTCAGAGACTGCCCTACAAACTGAATCACTCAGGAGTCTTTTCAGTTCCAAGACACACCTTTTTAGTATCTGTTTAACCATAATCCTCCTGAAAGGGATTTATCACTAGCATAAATATTATCACTACCATAAATATTCTTCATTTAAAGACATAGTTTAAAAAAATATTAAAATTTGAAGTTTACGAAGTTATGGAAGAAATTATATTTATTCAAATCTTTTGTGACTCTCAGAAATTGCACCAAACAGAACCAATTTCCCCCCAGGATATGTGAGGAAGTGCCAAATTACTTTGTACTTCAGACTTTAAAAATAACAGTATAGAACCTAAGAGGCAAAGTCATTAGGAGCTCACAGCTGCTACAAAGATCACGAGCTAAGTGACAGAGAAAAATTATCACAAGAAATGCTATACAAACAGCAGATGTAGGAGTTCAGCATTATGCAGACATTTCACCAAGGACTTGCATAGCAATTTTGATATCTTCCCCAACATTTACATTTTAAAAGTGCAAAGTATACTAAAACCTTGTACGTTTTATAGCTTTTATATCCACGTGACACTCTCAAATAACAATTGCTTCTCTCTCTCTTCCCAGCCCTCCACAGGGAGAAACATACTGTGCTCAAGGAGATGAGCTGAGCAAAGACAAAGATGAATCAAGCAAAACTCTCAGCTGGCCCTAATGGAATTTTCATAGTTCCACTTCTATCAAATAAAAAACCCCATATTAAAGTGTGCTCTTCCCCTAATTCTGCCTGTCAGCTCCAGTAAGCAAGGGATTTCAGATAACACAATAGGCAGGATCAGTTCAGCCTAAGTCATGGCTAGAAGAGCAGCAATATTTACATGTTAGGTTGATTTAATGTAATTTTGTTTTATCTGTATTTTTATTTAGAAATCATACAACATCACTGCTGTACTGTTACTGGTCACTCCTAAAAAATACCCTGCCCGCTTCTGAAAAGCCTCACATCAAACCCTACATCATCCCTGCATCACTATATAATTCTTTTTAGAAGTTATTGGCGTTGAAAAATTTATGCCAAATGCTGTAGAATTTAATACAGATTAATCCAATAAGATTCTGTGGAGAATACTCTGAGAAGTTATAGAATTTAATAGGGAATTACCTCCCTGCTAAGGAATTTTCTCTGACAGTTTAAATACTACATAGTAAATGTATAATTTTCTATTAAATTCTATAGGATTTTTCCATAAGGGAATTGTTGGGGAGGTTAATCATTTTAATTAACCTTTTTATGTTGATGGTGACTGTTTCCTCAGCTGTACATGTTCCCAGCTGGCCAATATAATGTTAATAGAAGAGGAAGATTAAGCTAAGATGGTGAAAAACACAGCAGTGGAAAAGGAGGTCTGATGCTGTGAGAGCTGATGATCTGAAAATGGCTTTTCTTAACACACAGCATTCTAAATGGTTTTTAATACTCTGGAAAGCTGTTGGAATGGTGAATTCCTATATCTACACAATGCAGAAGCATAGCAAAAGGAGACTGTTACAGAAAAGCTTCCCCCTTGCCAATATACCTCAGCTATTTTTGTCTTTTTAAAGTCTTCAGCCCTCCCCTCCAGCCCAGTACACAGCCAAGGCTTTGGGACACTGCAGCTGCCAATGAGAAGGGGACTGAGCACATCCTCCAGCCCCAGCCTGGCCTGGGTTTGGCCATGCCAGACCCCAGATGGGGTTGAGAGCAGAGGGTGGGTATCCACACTCTCCTACCCTCTGAGGCTCATCTCTCCAAATCCTAACAGCAAATTACTAAACCACAGGCTCTCCCCAGCAGCCAGTAAGGCATAACTTCACATTCCTCTGTTATTGAAGCTGAGGTGCCTGCCTTTCATCAATGCACAAAAGCTGCAAGGAGACAAGACTAGCTGCAGTCTGTTATCTGTGCCGCTGTCCAGAGTATTATTTACCCCTTGGCAGAAGAGGATACCCTGGTGTTAATAAATAACACCCTGGAGAAAGTCTCCAAAAGTCCCCATCTTAATGATGCCATTTTACCACATTTATGTATATCACATATTTACTTTCCCAGCATTTTCTGTTGCTTTTGCAATGAACACCCTGGGATTTCTAAACCTTACTGGCTACCAAGTCCTTCAGTTGCACTAAAAACATCACCATGATTGCATTACTACTAAAACCCACATTTGCAGGCAGGTCACCAGGTCAGGGCTGCTCACTGCAGCTCAGCCTAAACAAAGTCCTCTCCCAGCAGGCACAAAACTCTTACTGACACTTTGGAGTAGGACCCATAGTGTTTGTATCACCATGTTCATAATTCATCCATAAACTTTTAATCTCTAGAATATTTCCTTTGGCTTTCCTTAATCCTGCTTAGTCTCCTCCACTGATTTTAATGATGGCTGGCTTGCACACTGCTGCTCCTCATGTTTAACCTCCCAGAACACATTACTGTCCCAGGATGAATGGATACAGGCTTTATTCTGTCCTTTCAACTTAATCATTGACAACCCTAGAAACCAAAGTACATGGTTTCAATTGACTGTTAGTTACTGTAAGAAGTGTTCTAGTCTATGCTATTATGGCTAATTTACCTTTTAATTATATTGTCCATGCTAATGCTAATTGGAATTTGATACACCCAGGTTTAACGACCCATTTTAATTGCCTTTCTGAAACAAGTTACAGATTAGTTTCTTCTAAACTTCAAAGAATTTCCATTTAAGTGTAAAATCAAACTGCTCCAGTGTCTTGCTGGCAGTATAAGGTTCTGAGCAGGATTTTTTGCTACAGTGGCTGAGCAGGAACTCGGTCTCTTGATTTGGCCTTACAAAGCACTGCTGCTGCTGTTTCCCATTACTTGAGGCTGATGTCCTGGCAGGGGCTGAACTGTGAAAGCCTATGAATAGCAATGAGGAGTCACAACAATAAAGGATCCTAATCTGAGCAACTAAACCTGAGAAGATTCATAGCTGTGTTTTGATATTAACGTTGGTATTTCTCAGCGTGGAAACATCCACCTCCAACATCAGTTTTGATCTATTATTTTAATCCCAGATTACAAGAATTCTGTGGTAGTGCTCTTTCTGTTTGTTTTATCACAGCAAACATGAAGACAGCATACCAACAGAGACTGCAGATAGTATTTGAAGATATCCCCCAGGAACAGTGTAGATTTCTGTAATAATTTAGCACTGGTATAAACTCTCCAACAGCACTCAAGAGAGAGGTGACTTGGGGACAGCCTAGAAAGAGGTGAAAATAAACAAACCAAAAGGACTCAACACAGGAAAAACATGAATAGACAGCTAAAAACTCCTGTAAAATGCATGAGAGAGGAAAGGATGGTGAGGCAGAGGTGTCAGAGTCTGACCAAAACGTTGCATTGCCCAGCCAATGGCTCATCCTAGGGGGGCTTCCAGGCACAACCCTTGGGAATGGCTGTGGTGCTGTGGTTAGTGATAGAAACCCCAGATATCTGAACTGCTTTTACTGCTTCTCTTCATCTCTCAATTCACAACACCAGTTTCTCAGGGTAGGTGAAGCACTGAGATAAGAATTGAGAACTCCAGGAAGGCCCTGTTCTGCAGCAATCCTTCCTCCTCCAGCTTCACAGTGCTGCTTCCCTCTGGCTCCAGTACAGCAATGCAAAGGATGAGAATACCTCTAATTAAGGCAAATTTGGGCCAGGTTATAAAGCATTCCCAATGCAGTATTGCCTGCTAGCAGCATGCTTTTGAAATGGCATCTTTCTGCTGCCAAATTCCTTGGTATAGATGCAGCTATAATCATGAGCCTGGTGTGAGCTGTGTCTAATCTGTAAGGGATGCCAGGATAACTGCACTGGGTTTTTAGTATCTCAAGAAGTGTGCAAAGTGCAGCATTATCTGTTTTCAATGCAGCCCACTGCTAACGTTCTGAGGTCCCCAGTTAAAAAGAGCCAGTGACCCCTGCCCTGAGCAGCAGCAACCATGAGAATAACATTAGCAAATCCCTGCCACATGGCTGGAAATATAGATTTATGTTATTTTCTTACATTTCAGGCCATTTAGAAGAAGGTGCCACTGGAGTATAAAGATATTTTCAATTTATGTGATGAGGGAGCTAGACAGCCTGCCTCTGAGTTCAGCGAGCCTGTTCAGACTCCAAATTGGCAATGAATCATTGTGCTCACACGGCCACAGGCAGGAGAGGTCTGCAGAGATTGCATTCCCCTCTCCAACTGCTCCTGCAGCAGCACTGACCAGCCCACTCCAGAATTACAGAGGAGGGAAGTAAAACTCCCTGATCTCAGAAATCCAAATGCTGCATTAAACTGTAAAAATTCACAGTTAGCTTTGGGGATGGAAGGTGATTTCTTGGCTTAGTGTTCCTTTCTTAGAGCAAAAGGACATGATTACTCAAAAAAACCTTGTGTGTTATTCCAGTAACCGGCCAGGGGGAGGGAGTGAAAAGCTCTGCTGTGGGAGGTGGCACTTCACACTCTTTTTGATACAGGAATTTGGAGGGCACATGTCCCATATAGGCAGGCTATCAGGGGAATAGAGGATGACAAATGTGACATCAGTTCTTAAATTGAGATCCAGAAGGGGTTTTTGGCAGCCCACTATATCTGACTTCTCTGTGGGGCAAACTGCAAGACTCCACAGTTGAGGAGCAGAGCTAGTGATGCCTTGAACACATTGGGGAGAGGTCCTTGAAGAAGTCTACAGGCTGCCAAAAAGAGAGCAGCATATTAATTTCCAAAATGTGTGAAAAGGCCTCTCAGAAAATATCACTTAAAAACCTGTTCTGGTTTTGGAGCAAAAAGAAAACTCTCCTTTGTGCACTACCAGGGTAGAGGTGGGACTCACCTGCCCAGGAATTTCCAGTGTTCAACTTACACTGGTGGGACTTACAGGAACCTCACCTATTCATAAGTGGACCGCAGAGGAGACAAAGTGTGTTTACAATACCAAATTATTCAGGATAATTAGAATGAAAGCTATTTGTGAAGGGAAGCTGAACAATGTCGCAGCACTGAGTGGCCGAGTGACAAAATGGCAAATGAAATTCAATGTTGATAAATGCAAAGTGATGTACTTGGAGAAAAAAAACCCTAACTATACATACATGCTGACAGGTTCCCAATTTGCTATTGCCATGCAGTGATGAGGCCTTGGGGTCACATTCAATAGTTTTCTGGAGGTGTCAGCTGAGTGCTCAGTAGTTGTTAAAAACCAAATACTATGTTAGGAAGGAGAAAAGTAATAGAAAACTGAAAACGTCACTGAACTCTGCATTAAAACCACCTGTCATAATCTGTGTACAGCTGAGGCCTTCCCATCTTGACAAGGTTATGGTAAAGGAAGATAAAAAGGTACAGAAGGGATGATTTATTGCAAGTCTGGAGTGGCTTCCCCCAAAAAACGAAGTGAATAATTTAGATTTCTTCAGATTTGAAAATGGATTATTAAGGGGAAATATAAAGGCAGACAGAATTATGTGAGTAAACAAGGATGCACTTTGTAATGCAAAAAAAGTAGGAGGCACCAAGAGAAGTTATTCAATATGAATTAAAAGCAAAAGGAAGTCTGTTCTTGTGGAACCAATTGTAGAATTCATTGCCATGGGATGCTTTGGACACCAGAAGCCTAAAAGGGTTCAAGAGACAGAAATTTATGGAAGAAAGGTCTATCAAAGACTGTTAAATGTAATGATGCCATGAAAATCTCTGGCTAGACAAGGAATAGATATAACCTCTGGGTTAGGGAGCCTTTCAGTCTCTGTTCAGTCTTGCCCTGAAACCCTGCCCCAGGGCCCCTGTAAAAGTTGGTACCTCATCCTGTACACCACAGCAAGACAGGGCTGGAGCCACCTGAGAGCAAGCCAAAACCTTCCCTGAACATTTTCAGTCTACTACTGAACAAACTCCAAGGCTGAATACAAAGACTTATGTCAGACAGCAGCACTACTGATGCAGGATCTTTATTTTAAAAAGCTATTTGTTGTTCAATATTAAATTGGGTCCTGTATTTCCAATTTATATCAAAAATTGAAAATACACAGGACTCAAAGGAAATCTTTAAAATTCTCTATATACAAGAAAGCCCAGCTATCATCAGACAATAAAGCTGGCTACTTGCACTACGATTACCCAAAGGGAATAAGGATTCATTTCAGATGTACTTTCCAAGGGAAGATTTGTGAGTTCAAAGTCCTTTTTTCCTCTGCACATAAAATGCTTCCTAAGCACATTCACAAAATATTTAGCTGTAATTACAGCTCAATTTAAGAGAAGAGGGAGTATTCACACAATTTACTTTTAAAGGAATCTTCCTGTAAAAACCAACCTAACACAGCCCTAAATATGCTGCCAAAAACACAGGAAGTGACACCAAAATCTAGCAACAAACAAGTGGAGGATGTTCACCTTCCATATTGGGTAGTGTTTGTGTGTGCCTAGCTTAGTCTTTCCTTTTGCAGCTTCTACCTTAAACCTCCTGCCACAGAAATTTCTGAGGAGATTTTTGATCAATTTCTTTTTTTTTTTTTTAAACAAAATCTCATGCAGTGGCTGCCTTTGGGAGGATTTATTTATTCTGCAGTATTGATCTCATTATTTCAGCATCTCCTCACCATCCTCTTTTCTTCCCCTGTTAGCTGTAAAAAGCTGTATTTTTTTGTATGACTGCAGAATCCATCACCTCTTTTCAAAAGTTCCATAGGCATGAAGGCATGATATGGCTGTGGTACTTTCCACCTCAGGCTAGCAGCCCTGCATTTTCTGTTTTAGCTGGAATCTTATTATTTCTCCATAAAACATTAGCTAACTCTTCCTCATAGCTGGCAGATGCAACTCCAGCACATGGACCATGGATCTGACTGGATCCATGAGTGAGAAGCTGCACTGCAGCCACTCCAACAGCTACTGAATAAATGTAACCTCAGGTTCCACTGTCCCTCAGCCACTGTCCAAGCTGGGGCTCTGACCTCTGAGTCAGTTTGGGCACTTGAGAAACATTTTACATATAGGTTCTGTGAAAAATCCTGGGTTTCAAATCAGGCCCGCAAGAACACCACCAATGAAGGGGAGCTGGGTGGTTCATCCCAGACAGAGATCACCTTGTTCCTATTGCTACTCCTTACTTCAGCAGGAGATTTCATCTACATTTAGGAAGCTGAGCCCTCAGCTATGGAGAAATAAATCTGGAGTAGCTATCCTGACTTCAAAGCTTTAACTCCAAGTTTTAAGCCAGCATGGAGAATAGAATTTGGTGCACTCAGTGCAGTTGGAGTTTAACTTCCCTTTGGAGGGGACCCTGTGCTCCCCAGACTGGGCCTAATTGGCCAAAGCTCTCTCCAACTAGCTGCCACAGCAAGCACTCACAGCAGGGAACTCCAGGAGGAAGGGAAAAAATAAGGCTATTAGAGCAGTGTTTTCCTTTGCTAAAACACAGGCAGAAGGTGTCCAACATTTGTTAATAGCAGTGATTCTGTGACAGCTGAAGCAAAGCTTGCTTAAAGCCAGACCAAGTTTACAGATGTGTTGTTGATTATTTTGAATAATTAAATGGTGTAAAAGCCAGCTGTGATGAATAGCACTGGGGTCACCATTCATAAATAATTGAGAAGAGTGAGTCGCATTTGATCATCCCGATCAAATTCTACTCTCTGGAGAATAAATGTTTGCCCTGAATACCATCAACATTGTTAAATGCCTCAATATTCCTGCTCAGCCATCCAGCCAGCAGTCAATTGAACTAAATCACTTTAACACCTCACACATTTGCCTTCCTCATGAATACAAAATGTTTCTAACTTACACAACGCTTTTTTGGCATCAGACAAAGCAGACACTCTTTATAGACAGTAACCAAACAGCAACAATAAACGTTTTAAATGATCCCATTAAAATCAATTCCTGCATACAACCTTGTCTTTACAGTGCAGTAAGCAAAGAAGCTGTAGATATAAGGCCACCTATTTGGGTTCAGTGTCTTGTTTGTAAGCAGAGCTGCTGCTCTGGTTCACAGGCAGAAACACACTTTCTTTTGCTCATGGGGAAGCCAGAAGTGCAACTCCATGTGGTTTCCTGGGGCTTCTCCTGTTTCTCAGTATTTCCAAATGTTCAGCAGTGACTGATTAGACTGATTCTGCTGTCTTATGCGTCATGATGTTTACCATGCTTGCATAATATGGGTTTGGTAACCCAGAGGTAAAAAACTACTTTCACTCCATTGGAATTATCTCCAAATGACAGCATATTTATAGGTCAGAATCTGCTTTACACAGGTAGCAAGATGCAAATTCAAAAATAGTCACCTTAGGTAAATACCACCAAGAAAACCTCAAATCCTTTCTTCTTGGTTTTACTGGAACAAAATAATCAATGACTTTGATAGCAGAGTCTCCTCTCTGAATAGAACATGAACAAGGACTCAAGGAACTAACTCAGTTAGGGTTTTCACCAAAGACCAAATTCTACTATTTTCTTCATTGCAAGCTCTGTTTCACTCAGGACTTTTAAGATGACCAAGAGGAAAAAATTCTGCAGCAAGAAGAGTAAAATAATTTTAAGAAAACCCTCAAGTTAAAAATGACTGTTTGTATCTTCATGTTGTTCCTGGGGGCTTGCAGGCAGCTTTTCCTATTTAAGAAAAACCCAGAAGGGCTCCCCCTTAAAGGCACCAAATCTGTGGTGGTTAGAAAGCATCTGAAAATGTCCAGTCCCACACTGCTCATAGTTGGTAGAAAATTGGTATCATCCTGTTTCTTCTGATACATTTGAGCACTGCATTTACCTGACATGACAGCCTCACACAGATGTCACATGGTCTCCAATTATTAATACACAATTAACTTCAGGAAAACAACACTTTATAGGTGGGTCATTAATCGTACCTCAAAGTCTTCTGAGAACCCATGCTGGTTATTAGAATACAGCTCACTGATGTGTTTAACAAACTGCTTGACTGGAATTGCTTCCATATCATCTGCAGGAAAAGAAAAAAAGAGAAACTCAGAGTTGCTCTTTGTTTCATACATAAAACTTCAGGAGAGTAAGTCTTCACTCGATATCATTTAGATCAGAGTTCCCAGGGGCAGAGCTAGTTCAGTATGCAGTAATAAGAAATCTTGATAAATCTGGCCAGTTTTGAGGTAAACATTTCATTGTATTTCCAATTCTAAGCACTGCAATTATAAATACTGAGAGCCTGTTCCCTGGGATGCTGATTTACAAACAATTGAAGTTCAAGGATAAACAGCTCTTGCTCAGTTTGAAGATGGCCATGAATGGGATGAAGAAACCTCCTCTCCTTTCACATTATATAAAAAGAACAGAAGAGACCCCAAATGTGAAAATTCAGTGGACAATTACTCCCAGTAAGTTGTACCAGACTGAGCAAACACACAAGCCTTTCTTATTAAAATTATTAACTTTTTTCCCTTTCCCACAATAATGTAGAATTCAAACGGACTTATGAAACTGCTTCTAAGCAAAAGAGCAGGCAAACACAACAGCCACTCTGATTTGAGTTCTCTCTCAGACATTCCTAACATGGAATATTATTGAGTATCCCACTGGGCCATTTGCTCTTGCACAGCACAGTGCAGTGCCACCCAATATACCAATAAATCACCCTTATATGTTTTTGTACAAGAAGGAAGTTGAAGACTCAAACTGAAGACAAACAAGACTGTTTGGAGCACCTGGAAATCCAGGCAGATTCTAATAAAGCTGGGGTGTAGGATGGCTGCCTTATTCCTCTATTTAGCTCCCAAAAAGGCCTGGATATTGTTATGACCACCACTGCAGTTGGCAGAAAAACTGTGCTTGCCAAGATTCACCAGTTAATATTTTCAGTCTGGCATTTAGAAAATGCAAATTGCTATACAACTGTGATTACTTTCAGCATATGAAATAATCTATTGCCTGATGGCTACTATTGTCTGATTGTGTGGTTTTATGGCAATACCCTGTATTTATATAATCCATTTAATATTCTTCTGAAGATAGCATCTAGGTTATGTTTACTCCCAGTAATTCAGTGGTGTATTTTTGCTCCCATTTAGCAGACATATGGTTTGGTGCTACAGCTGCATTATAATCTGGATTCTTTTCCTTTTAAACATCTACATTATGATAGAAAAAATCCAAATATTTCTACAGATACTTAGCAAAATTTAACGATAAATAAATAGATGTGACATTTACTGTATTCAGAGTGAAAGATCTTTGGCAGCTAAAACCTCTAAGCTGTCACACACGCTTTTCTTAGCAAAGGGTATGAAGATCTGTATGTGTAAATGAGGTTCTACTTTGGCAAGAATTTTATAGATCCCTGACAATCTGATTTCTTTCCAGCTGATGGCAGTTAATATTGACCATGTCATTACTTCTCTCCTTTTATTTTATAAGGTAATGCTCTAAGGTGGCTGTTTGCATCTATTGACATTTTCAGATCTTAATCAGCTCTCTTCTATTTTATTTACAAGGGCCAATTGTTAAAGATATGTTTGCAATATGGTCACCTCACAGTATAGTAATGCTACTTTAATTAACCACATGCTCATTTACTGAATAATACAGAATTCAAAACATTTGACAAGTGTATGCTCTTCTTAGCAAAATGCTGCAGCCTGCAGAAATGCTGGCATTTAAAAATATTTAAGTGGTAACATTTATTCTATATAATATTTGAAATATCATAATCTCATAGCATTTATATCAATATTTTCACAGCCAAGACATTTGAATAAAATGATCTATAAGAATCATAGAAATCTATAGAAAGAAATTGTAAAACAGTATTTTCTCTTCTGAAAAGTAACCCATACATCCTAGATTTCCTTGAAAATCGTTTCTGCTATGATAGCAATTACATTTAATCCCACAAGAGAAGCTCCACAGTTATAATTTGGGTTTTTTCCTTGTGTAGTTTTAGCTCAACTGAGACCAACCAAGGTAAAGGATTGGCTGCAGCAGACCGGTGTATCCAAGCTAATTTTGCAGAAGGCAGAATTTAACTTTAATTGTGATCTGTGAGCCAAAAAATACATTAGAGGATAACATGCTCTCCAGTCTATTGAATTCCCACCAATTTCAAGGATGGGTCTGCACCAGAAATCCATGGCAAAGCGTGGTTAGTTTTCTTTTTATCATCCTCACTGCATGGTGGCAGTATGTCTCCACCTTTATCCCCACTGCTTCTTCACTTCTCTCTTGTTAACTGTCCTTTAGTGCTTCTCCTCCCTTTTTCCTCTTCTGCATTTTCATTCTAACTCCTCCAGAAGCCTTAACCCAGTGCAGTTTCTCACCATATTTGATGACATGGGTAACAATTACACATTAAATAATTAAAAAGGAAGTATTGTTGACATATGAGTTCACTGGGTCAGAGGGAAACGAAGGTGCCCATCATCTCAGGAAAACCACACTGGAGCAAATATAATTATTACACATCAGAAAGATTAAAATCAGGACTGTGAACATTAGAAACTTAAAAAACAGTTTAAGGCTTCCAGTTTTCAAACTGGAGGGGTAACATGGTCCAGCATGGTCTGTGACAGGGACAGGCACAGCCCAGAGGGGATGGGCAACCACAGGGTGGTGGGATGTGGCTGGTCCTCCCTGCACAGCCACTTGCTCCAGCTGATGGCCACAGGAAGGCAGCTGCACAGGGGATGGAGCCTCTCACATCAACCAGTGAAAAAGGAAAATGCTGAAGCAATCTGGGCTGGAATTTTCTATTCATAACCTTCAACTCCCAGTTCCTGCCCAGGAACACAAATCACTTTAGCTGGATACAGGCATGCTTGGCCATGGGCAGCTTGCCAGGCCTCTGGCAGAATGTGTGCCAACACACCCAGCTCTCTGGAATGGCCTGAGCTGGTGTTACCTGGAGATGGCTGTGACCTTCTCCAGGAAAACCAAGATGTAGCTAGATGCACAGAACCTGATTTTCCTTTAGCTACAGTCAGCCCAAAGGCTTTGGTTAAGCCTTCCTTCCATCTTACAGCAAACAGACTTAAATGACTGTAATTCTTTTAGTCGATTGAAGAGATTAATAGAATCCTATAATGGCTAATTAGCAGCTCTCCATTGTTCTGTGCATATTCACTTTTGCACTATATACCTTTTCCCATCAAGAAGCTGGAGTGACATTTGATATTGTCAGTGCAATCCTTACATTATGAAAGACCTACACATTATTCAAAGAGAAGAAGGAGGTGTTTTAATAACATACCTTCACCTCTAACACTGCAGATATAATTACATTTCTGTCTAGCTTGGGTTTAGCCATCTGTTTTATCAGTGTCAATAAAGTGATTCTGGATTTACTTCACTGTGAAATATGAGCTGAATCAGGCACCATAATAATGTACTAACCCTTTGTGTTACACAGAGAAAGCAGTATACTTGGACAATATTTTAGTAATATTTTTTATAATCAGATACTACCAAAGCTGACATGTGGCAGGGTATGTTTAATTTCTGTGCTAAATATTTAATATATTGGTGGAGTTCCCATCTTGACTTGCTGGCCCAAGTCAAGCACCTGAGAGGAGTATCAAATAAACCCAAAGGGGAGCACAAGGCAGCTCATTTCCTGCCACAAAGACACAATGCCAAGAAGAAAATCATGTTTGTTTAAAAAAATGACTGTAGAGGAAAACCTTCACTAACACCTCCTTTTTAAAGAAATGGCAATTGCAAATGCAGAATATTTAACACATTCCTTTATAAGACAGACACCTTCAAAAGAAGCCCAAAGCATATAGAAGCAATAAGGTTGGAACAGGGTTACATTTTAAGTTTGGATAATTAGTAATCCTACCAGGAAGGATTTTCCCATAGCTCCCACTTAATAAGCTGCCTTTGTAATGTTAAAGCAATAGGGGCCAATTTTCAAAGAAAAATAGGATATCCTATCAGAAATGACATTTCCACATAATAGGGTCTCAGATTCATTTTGATTCATTTATAGTCTGAGAGCTCACCGGATAGTTTAGTGGCATTGTATTAGAATAGATGGGTTTGGGTCAGGAATTAATGAAGAAGGTCAAAACCAAAGTGCTTCCTCATATTACCTTTATTTAGATGGAGTTTTGGTGTTTCTGAACACCAGATGTTTGACACATGAAATAGTCCTGGTAAGAAAATTCTCCATGTCTTTTGTTCTGTCTGTAAGGGCTTTCTGTTCTTCAGCTATTACCTTAGCCAGCCTCCTAAATCCAATATACTCCCTGCACCTTATGCCTTATTCTTAATGTGAAAGCTTATTTGGTTGGTTTGTGAGTCCCTGCACTTCAGTCTCTCATTTACTAAGCCACCTGGATTCATGTGCCATGGCTGTCACATGCCTTGGTCCATCTGCTCCCACAGCAGCCACTGAATGCTGTGTGCCATCCTTGCATCCCAGGAGCATCTCCCTCAACCCTCAGTGTGCTCTTCACAGAATGAAGGGATTCTCCCACTGCCCTGTCCCTGCTTGCGGGGCTGAGCAGTGATCTGAATCCACCTGCTGAGCTGGCTTTTGGCTGTAAGAAAGAATTTCTTGATTTCTGGGGAAGGGGAAGAATTAGTTGTTGGTGGGGTAGATGGGTTGATCCTACTCATAAGGATGAAGAATAGTGAAGTGACAGAGAAACTTCTCTTTCTGAAGGCAGCACAAACCCAACTTGGCTTATAATGATCATTAAACCAGTGACATGGTTAGGGACGTTGATTCTGAACATAGAGAATCCACTATGAACAGTGTATCCTTGCAGTTCTCATTTCCTGCAAAAAAGTCTTCCCAAAATATCTACCAGTGGGATTGTAACAGGACTGGATTTGATCTCTTAACTCCCTGAAAAATAACATATATGAAAAATGATTTCCCATATCCATAGCAAACAAGCACCTTTCTATTCCCAGCAACACAAAACCCTGGGATGCTACTTCATCTTTCACTCTCTTACTCTACATTCCTAGGAAGAACACTGAATGCAATCATTTTAAAAAAGATATTTCTTTATTTATTGTTAACTACCTTCAGTGAATTTTCATGGGTTTTTTACTTTTTACAAGGCAGGATGGAAAAATTCTGCAGCTGGAATACCTACCATCAAAATTTAGGATGCATTTCACTTAGAATGGAATCTAAGAGCCATTGCATAAGCTACAATACATCCCAGAGTGAAGGCTGCCAGAGCTATGGCAGCAGGAATAACCATGTGGAGTGTGATATTCTGTCTCTACAAGAGTGGCTGAGCATATAGAACACTGCCAGGATGGACAGCACACCCTGGGGCAAAATTCTACTCCAGCAGAGGTTATTACAAATTCCCAACAACTCAATTGTCCACCTCTAGAGAAAAGCTTAGACAAAATGATATAAACCTGCAGAATGAGCATCTACTCTGAAGTGCACATACTTAAAAGGGCTTGAAACTTCACACACTGCTAAAATTTTGGCACAGATTGAATTTGAAATGACTGAGCAGACAGAAATAGCCAGCCCCTGCCCTAAGTCACCCAAATACTGGACTCTACAAGCAACTCCACACATAAAATGAGGTAGGGCCCAGATTTCTTCAAACCATTTCAGATTTCATGCAGTTGAATTATACATGTATATTGTCAGAGCCTTTAATTCTGCAGTATACTGTTTTTCCCTGCATAACTATTTAGAATAAGAATGCAACTAAAGCCATTGTATTTCAATTGCAAAAATTAATCTTTCTGACTGATTGCATTTACTTGCTGTATAAAAATTTTCAGAAATATAATAACAGTGTTATTTGTATAATGTTAGTATCAATTAATTTATGATAAAACAAAGTAATTAAAAAGTCTTAGTATTGAGGTGTCTGCCTTCTGTGGAGCTCAAATCTCCATAAATACTATAAAGACTATGCAATAGATTTCATTCTAGGACATCAAAATACCTGTTGAAAATCTCTTAAGAGTGGCATCCTCCTGAAGTCACTGACCTCAATAATTAAGGCAAATTATAAATTAAAATGAATTAAGATGAATAAGAACTCATTAAGAGTTGATTACTGTGGGCATTATTCCTCATTATTGCTCACTTCTTTGTAATCGTGTGTTTATGAAGTATTATTTTTAATGAAAAGCACCTTTCAAAGTGAAAAGGCATGGAAAGCACTTTGAACACATTTGAAAGTCCTGGAAAGATGGGCATGCTGAAAGAAAAACAGGACTCCTTTCAGCAAGATAATTGTTATCTATTTGTTATAGTCAAGTCAAATGAAGACAAGGGCAGGCTTCTGGTAAAGGGAAGACATATGAAAAAGCAGAATATGAAAAACCACCTGTGCAATTCTGAAGCTACATTCATCTCTCTTGCTTCAAGACTTAATCTACTACAATGCTATTAGCCATGTGTCACTCAGGAATATAAAGATGTTAATGATAAAATTTTATATGTGTCACAATAAGAGCTCACTTAAAATCTGCTTGTACAAAGATTAGGTTATCATTAATTATAAATGTAATAGCAATACACTTCTTGCCTTTAAGCAAAAAGCCAATTTCAGTCTAAGAGAATGAAATAATGTGAATTTTTCCTTAGCCCAGATATTAAACATGATCTTATTGCCAGCGAAGCAACACAATTTTTATCTCACACATTTCCATCCTCAGGTCCTAGTCCTGCCCTCAATTACACACAAGCCTTATATTTGAGCTCATGAAGATCCAACTCCAGGGCTCTGCCTCTCAGTGTAACTGGTCTCAGAAAAGGATCTATCTGCATTTCACATGGCCACAATAAAAACACATTCTTTTGTGCTGTAGCCAACCCCTGAAGCCTCCACTAGAAGAACCACAACTGACATCATACCATAAATTCTACATTGCACTACTGCAGGAGCAGGGCTGGTTCCAGAGCAAAAGGAAGGTGGATGTTCCCTAAAATACCTTGATGTTTTCTTGGCTTCAGAGGATGGCTGTGTTTGCCATATTGCACTCATGAATTTAATTGAAGCTGAAGATAGGTACAATTCACAATATGGTGCTGGAACATAAATCCACAGGGAGCAGAGAGCAGAAATAAAGTCTTAAGCAGTGAAGAGCACCACCTCTGTGCTCAGTGAAGAGCTTCATGCCCTTGAGAAAGGCTGCAGTTCCTGCTCCTCCCAAGGCTCACTGTGCTCAGTGCACTGGCACGGTCTGTCCTGGGCTCTGCTCTTCAGCTCTGGGGATGCAACTTGAGACGGCCACATCTCAGCAGCAAACAGTGAGATACCTGTGCTGGGAACCTGCAGTTCCCTTGTCAAATGAGATGCTCACTGCTGTCTCTTAACAGAAACAGTTTGTCAAAGCGTGCATGCTACCAGAACACAGCAGCTGAGCCTGTAAAAAACACATCAAGTCTGACCCCTGGCATTTGTCAGGAAAGGTTCAAGGCAATATTCAAGTTATTGAAGAGCTAAGAATTAATAAGATGGGCTCATGATGGGACTCCTTGTAACCATGAAGATATAGAGGGAATGAAAGAGGGTCATGGGTGCCCTGGCCTTCACACCCTGGTGGGTGTGAGGTGGCAAAGCACTTTTCATTGCTGTTCCTCTATTTCCTGGACTTGTACACCCATACTGAGATATTCTTGAAGAACCATGAGTGTTTCTCCATCAGCTTCTGCCTCTAGTTTGTTAAAATACATTATTAATAAACTCCATGACAAGTTAAAAAATTATTTTACTGTCATTTAAACCTAAAACTGAACATACCATGATCTGACAACTAGGAAATGTTTTTTAAGTCTTGTCCTCTAGACACAGCTGAAATGATTGGCATCACCTCTGAGAAATTTTACTTATACTGAAAATATATAGACATGAAATACTTGCAGAAAATATGGTAAATGTATGAGCTGCATTGGTCAGCTGTTTTGTTCTTTATGATCTGTGCTTCTCTGGACTGTGGTCAAAACTACACAGAGATTTAAGCTTGCCCATCAGGTGAAGCCTCAAGTCCCTCTGTACTGACCTCACCTCAAGTCCCACAGCATCCATTGCGCCCATGGGCTGGGCAAGGGAGCAGTAAAGTCACAGCAATATCCAGAACAATGCTCCACCCAAGAGCAGGAAAACTCTGACACAAAGGAGAGGAGGAGGTTAGAAGTGGAATTTTCACTCATGTCACTGTTTGGTATCATCTGAGTTGCACAGAGCTGCACTTCTGCAGTGTTTTAGGGAGCAAGTCCTGCCAGGAGAAGAAAGGGGAACTGCTATGGGATGGATGCATTTTGGCTTCATGGCTGCAAAACACACAGGTCTGCAGCTGTGATGCTGCTGTTGTTGTTACTTTCCTGACTCTACTGGAAAGGATCAAGTCCAGAAAGATCCAGAAAGTCAATCAGATAGTGACCCAGCAATAGGAAGACCAAACAAACGGAAGCAGGAGCAGCTTTGCTGAACGAGATCCTGCAAAGAGCAAATATTTCATAAAAGAGATCCAGGGAAAGATGATGTGTATGTAGCTAAAATTACCTGAGCATGGAGACAAAGGGAGAAGTTACAGAGAATTAATTTTGTTGGGCAGAATGGCAGGGGAGTTTTCAGAAATCTGCCATTGATTACAGATGCATAACTATTAGGTGCAAGGCTTATGTGAGTTGAGATTCAAACCTCAGATGTAATATCCAGTGGGTGACTCAGATAATGACAACTCCTTTGTCCTGTGTTTCTCTAGATCAAGCAGTGCAGATAATTATGAATAAGGATAATAACTTGGATCTCAGGGAGAATCTGCAGATAGGCACACACCTATGGGTGATGTGGCCTCCTGCACAATAATTAAGTATGTAGCCAAGGGAAGTGAAATAGAAAATGGATAAAATGATTTCTCTGCAAGAGGATTTTTTAGATGTCACACCTGAAAAGTCACACTGTGTGCCTATAGCAGGTAGCTGGCAGTCTGATTTAGAGCTCATAGAGCTGAGAAAACAGAGGGTTTGCATAACCAAGAGCAGGACATTGTGCAGAAATAAACACAAACACTACCTGTGATTGTGCCAGCACGTCATGGAGCAGAGCAGCGGCACACAGAAACACCAGTGCTCTTCTGGAAGCCTGAGCTGTGTCAGGAGCTCTCTGTGCCAGCCAGGCACACCTGGGCCAGGACCAGCCAACCCAGACCCACTCAGTTCCCTCTGCCCAGAAGCTCACTGTGTGCTGAGATGTGTCTTGGCAAACCTGCTGGACAGCTTCAGCCACTCTGCTGCTCTAATTGCCATCAGTGTGGCTGCTTGTTCTTCACCAGGGTGGAAGTTGGTCCACTGAACTGTAGGAGGTAGAGGCACAGTCCCACAGGGACCTAGGCAAATTCCTCCTGTAAAGATGGGGTTTCACAATCTAACAAGATCACTTTAAAAAGCGACTTTCTGTGAAAATGCCACTTGCATTTTGCTTCTAGTATCAACATGGCAAGTAAGACTTTCTCACACCCTGCGGCGGCTTCCAGAGGAAAAGTTCAGAGGCTTATCATTTCATCAGTTGCCATCAGTTTAAAGGAGAATTTTGTCATTTCATGTTCTTAAGGCATTTCAGTGGGCTGCCTATGTGGGAGCAGCAGCTGACGTCAGGGAAGACTGTCATGTAGCAACAGGTATATGGGGGAAACCAGCCCACTGCTACAGCTCCAAACAAGGCAAATGCCTCTGAGAGCTTCCAGATCTTTCAAGGCAGCATGTCCCATATTTGGAAAAAGCCAACAGAGCTGGAATTTTTCTCTACTAACTTGAGCCTCATGGCTGAAAGTATTAACTATTATCCCTGTACAGGTAATAATGCACACAGAGGGAGGCACTTACAGAGGGGAATTTGGCTTTTGGTGGCCTAAATAGCTTTAATGTCAGTGTTAAGATCTTGAAATGCACCAGTTCATTCTCTTTTAAGGTTTTCTGGGCATCATCCAACTTCATATAAGGTCTCTTCATTTGGATGTCTGTACGCAGGTGTTTCTCTATATCCGTTATATCCATAAAAATGTTGTCATTAGATGGGAATTCAAGGGTTTTGCAACCAACTAGACTAAACCTCTTTCTAAGGCCCAGTTCTGGATGTCCCTTAAGGATCATCAGCAATCCTTGCAGATTTTTAACTACAAAGCTGCTCTAGGTGTCCTGCAGCATTTGCTCAGGGGATGCCTTAATCCGCAGTGTCCCTTATCAGGCGTGAGCATTTCTGAGTCTGAGCACACCACAGGGAGCACTGCAGTGACAGTAGCATCATGTACCTCACAAAGCTGCTGTGGTCTCTCAGCCTGGCTTACTCTAGTCATGGGGAATGTCCCCAAAATACCTTATTCTGTTCCCAGTCACTTTGTGCTGTGTGCCAGAAGGCTGCTGGAGAAGCTCTGGTGCACATGCTGCCCTGACAGTACCGGCTGCCTGCATGGTTTTAATGGAACTTCCTCAGCCTACACTACAATTCATATGAATGCACTCCAGTCTTAATGGACTGACCATCAAAACATGTCTGTGCAACAGGGAAGAATCACTGTCTCAACAACACACACTGCAGCATGAGAAGATGGAGCTTTCTGCTGGTTTCTTATACCTAAGAAAAAAAATTGTCTCTATTACAGTAAAAACACTACACATTGGCCAAAGAGGTTTTTGTCTGAAGGGAGAATTTGTCTCCTTCCAGTGCCTTGTAGACATAATCCCCTGGGTTTATGCTGTGCCAGGGTCCAGCTTAGCCCAGCCTGCCCTTCCCCACAAGCTCCAAGGAGAGCAGACATGGTGGGAGCACTGAACTGCCTGCCACAAGCAGCCCCAACAGGAATTTGTTCCTCTTGGTTTCAGAGTAGGAAGAATGGGGTTTTACAGCTATTTAAGCATTTCTGTGAAAAATAATCACCCATGGTCTAAGATTAAAACCTGTCTCCTCCTTTACCCTGAAGGAGAAGGATGACTTCTTGCTAAGGACATGAGGTGGCCAGGACATGCATTTTAGTTTCCAACAGAAAGGAGAGGGGACAATAGCACATTTTCTTTATTTTCAGTGGTACAGCATCAGACTGCAAGGCAAACTGCCTAACACTTTCTGCAGGAATGTAATAGCTGACCTTTTCTACTAGTTCCCATGGGTACTTTGAAAGACTCTTTCTAGAAATAAGTCACACATGTCTACTGAATAAAATAAAGGAAAATATAACTGGACTCTTTCACTTTGCTAGGTAGCAAGTTTCTTCAGCGTCTCAGAAAAGGCTCTGAATGTTTTTTTGTAAAATGAACCTAATTAGCTACAGATTGAAACCCAGATCGATGATGCAGATACAAAATATGACAGGGAAACTTAAAACACCTTCAAGAAACAAGCACAAGCCTTTGACAGACTGAGGTCAATATAACATTTTTGGTACCTTAATTCTGCCTGTGAGCCTGACCATCATCAAACAAGGCAGCGGCTGCAAAGGCCACGGTAACACCAAGCTGCTCTCTGTCATCACAGCTTCATGGCAGCTGCATCCTGCACTTAATAATTCCCCAGGGAAATGCCTCATGAAGAGAGAATAGCACTATACACTGCTTCCAGCATCACTCTCAGTATAGCTGAGAAGAGAATTTGACCTTTGGAAACTTTATTAATACCAAATTAACAGATGGCTTTGGAGTTTGAGATTGTTTGCTTATCCCTGTGTCTCGCTGTCCTTTCTGAGAGTCCCAGATTCCACCTCTACCCACGGTGAAAGTGGGGGGCAAGGCCCCCAGTCTCGAGAGAGCAGTGGAACTGAATATCCCTGCTCTGCAACCTGCCCTGCTGGAGCAGCTGGCTTCACCCTGGATGCAATGCCTCAGTGTTTTCAAGACTTGTTACTCATGTTTTTGACATTTTGCAAAGGTTATTCTGAAATTTCTATTAAAACTAAGTGGGAGAGGTGTCTGTGGAAAAATACAGCATTGGCACTCGGAGCCCCATTACAAAGCACATTAAATTAAATGAAGCAGCACCGATAGAACAAATTTCCAAAGAACCAAAACCCCATGATTTATCACAAGCACAACCTTCCCTTCTTTATGTAATTAATCCAGACTCCAAGTAGCACAAACACAGGAGATTAAGGCAGTCTTACCTGGAATAGGTATAATGGGAATACTTTCATTGGGGACCACACGGGGGGAACTGCTGTCCTCCACATAGAAATGAGCAGTCTGAAAACACTTTCTGTTAAAGAAAAAAGAAAAAAATTAGATTTAGGGTGTGAAAAACTGCTCTCTAAATAAACTTTTGCACATGTTGTGTTTCTCTATTACTGTTCCATACTTTCAGATAACTTTAAAACACTGATACACAAAAACATATGTTGGTTTGCTACAATTACAATTCTTATTCCAGATTCTGATGTGCTCTAATTCACTGACATCTGACATCCACCCATCATAAATGCCTCTATACATTATTGCTAAGTACTACAGAATATGAAATTATAATAATAAAAGTTAATGGCTGCAAAACAGGTTTCAAATACATAATTCAGAAAGTAATTCTGCACACAAGAAACACATTCAGCATACAATTCCAAGCCCAAATCCACCTAGGACACTCAATTTCCAGGGAAAATACACTTACTGTAAAAGTTTCTGCTGTGTAACAACCACCACAGCATCTATCACTACTTCATATCATGATGTTCTGCTATGAAAGTTATCCTTCAAACATTAAGTTTTTGGTTTGTTTGCTTTTTAACACTAATGCCATATAACCATCATCCCATCCTCCTTCTGCAAACTTGTATTACTTATGCTGGTACACAAAAATCCAATAGACACTTCCCTTGGGCCCCAGGACTCCTCTCTAAAAAGGCCTACAATGAAGAGCAGAACTTAAATCCACCTGACTCTTTTTTTACCTGTATTTAATGCAAAGCAGAGAGCACAAGCTGGTCATCACAGAAAAGGTACTGAGTGGAATAACATCAAGAGATCCAGGGAGACTCTGCATGGTGATGTTAACTGAGGCAGGGTTTTCCAACGCCAGCGTCACTGCTCATTGCTGACTTAATGAGCTGCTTGAGGCTGGAACTGAATATTTAATGAGCCTTGCTTGGTGTGAGCAGCTATTGTGGCAGGAGAAGGGTCTGCTCTCATCTGTCGAGGCGCTAAACAAAAGCTGCCCAGTGCAGAAAGATCCCCCTCACTGTCACCCTTCGACTGCTCCTCAACACCTGGGCAAACTTTGTGGGGGCCTGGTGAACCGTGCCTTTGCCAAGCTGCAGGTTCCCTTGCTCAGACAGATTTGCACATGTGGCTTCCAAGCTGCTGCCTTGCAGTTCCTGCAGTTTGCTGCTCTGCAACTCGGGCTTTGTGCTCTCCATGCAGAGCCCATCGTCAGAGCAAAGTCATTTGTGGTGCCTTTGTTTCCAACATCCATACATGCCAGGGAGAAAAAAAGTCACTGAAAACCAAACCTCTCAGGATCTAAAATTATCACAGGTGCTTGCTTTCCATGCACCTGTACTTCCTAGTGCACAGGCACAGTGCTTTGTAATGTAAGCACAAGCTATGGCAGCACAAGTACAACTTAAGACAATACAGGGGAGAGTGGATTTCACAGCATGGAGTCACTGTCTGGGAGCAGCTTTCTATTTTCAGGCATGATGGCTTGCATTCTGCAGAAGTTATGTATTTAGTGAGTACACTTTGGTTAAGAAACACCTTAAGGTGAATTTACACACAAGGATGCAGGATGTGCAGTAGTCTCTCAGCATTTAAAACCAGGGGTTGAACTCCTCCCGCCTCACCACTTGCTCCCTGTTCTCATTTTTTTTTTGGCAGCCTTTATTTTGGACAATGAACACCCTGGGGGCACGCAGCGGAATAAATCAGTCACACATAAAGAAGAAACTATGAATATGAAACAGGCAAAATGTTCCTGATTTTGATGTATTTGGGGCTCTTTCCCTTGAGTCAATACTACAGAAATCCTTGAATGGCTTCTCCTGGTAATGAAGGCCTTAAAAAGGTGTTTGATAAAAAGACAGACCTTTATGCAGGGATTTACAGGATTTTTTTAAGCTGATGATATTGAAGAAAAGCAATTTTTTTTTGTTAATTTGTTATTTTATACCCTCAGAGGCTCTGAAAGGCTGGCATTAAGGTTTTTATACACAGTCATAAGATGGCTTTTTCTTAATAGCCTCAAAACATGTAAATGTGTCAGATAATCACACTGTGCAATATTTTAAGGCCCATGATGGCAATAGCTGAATACCCAGACTAGCACAGCTCTGCTGAGTGCAATTTTGGATTAACAATGTATTGAATTAATATTTCACATAGTAAAGTTTGCTACAATCATTAATGCAATTAAAAATTCTACATTTTAGTCCTGGAAGAGTTTCTGAAGCTGTTTTGCAAGGACAGACACCTTAGACTTTGACTAAATATTTTCTCAAGTCACAAACATCACACTCTTGTCTAATGTATATATGCAATGCAGCACTTTCATTACTTTACAACATTGGATACTGGCATGTTATGTGAAGACAAGTCTCTCTCAAGCTTTTTTTTCCCCCTCCACTTGTTCATAATAGCTGTAAATATTCTAAGTTTAACCTCTACAGCTGAGCTTACTGCACACAGGCCATTGCATCCCTGTCCCAGTGACCCCTTATGTGTTTCAGATCTTTAAAAGTTCTTTTATGGATTTAACAAATTTGCTGAATGAATTTTCCAGCAAGTTCTGCTTACTGGGTCTATTTCCCATTCTGGCATCTTTCCTCTGTGCAGCTCCAGGAGGGAACACATCTCGGGGTGCCAGGCAGATGACTCCAGTTTGGATAATGTCCATTCTTCCTGAGTAAGACAACACCTGGCCCCAGGTGGAGCCTTTTGGAAACTCAAGTCTGTTTTATAGTAACAAACACTGATAGCTGCTACTGATAGGCATTTCAGACAATTCAGTATTTGCCTCCTCCTCCAGTTTAGGATGCTCCTTTCTTTCCCTTGGCATTTCCCCTCCCCATTACCTTTTCCTCCAGATACAAACCTTAAGTGGCAGCAGTTGCTAAGGCTACAAGAGGCTGCAGTAAATCTGAGTGTGTATATGGGGAGGGCTGGATAAAGGAAAAGGATGAGAGCAGGAAATTGCTATTTTTGAGCCACTGGAGAGAAGAGAGAGGGGAGTGGATGCAGGGCTAGACAAAGTGCAAATCTACACCTACTTTCACAAAAGAACAACAGTCTGTAACTTTTAACCCCAGTGTGTATACATGGCCAGGTGTTTGCAAATCTGTGCCCATTTGCTCAGGAAACCAACACTATCAGCAGAAAATAATAATGGGTCTTTTTTCCTAATAGAAGCAGTCCATAGTGAAGGCACAACTGGGATTTGTCATGGATTAAATGATTATTAAAAATCTTAATAACTGAAACGCTAATTTTAGAATAATTATTGCATATCTGCAGCACTGGTTGAGAAAAACAAATCACAACCTTGACTCACTTCTAAAAGATTTTGGGGAGCCATATCTTTTCTGTGAAATACCAAAGAGTCTGTTGTCTCTGAAACACGCCCGTGAGCAGTGAAGCACACCAATTTCTCTAGCCCCATATGTTTTTGTGGCTCTCTTTCCCTGGGGTACAATAACTGTGTGAGATTGTGGTGATGAGACACACAGTTGTCACATATGGACCCAAATGCAGAAGTAAAACACTGCAAGATTAGCATCTCCCTAGAGAAGCAGCAGAGGCAGGGTCTGGAATGCAAAGACAATGTGAGGGAGAACATCCCCCTGCCCAGCATATTTTTGCAGAGATACTGGCTGTGAGTTACTAAAGCAAATTAACAGATTGCAAAGACCAGAGCAGCAGCACCTTATTACTAAGATGAAAGAATAAAAATATGCCAAAAGATGGTCCTGATTAGCTGGGTTAAATGCTTATTGCATCTCTGCTGAGCAAAATACCAGATTCACTTCTCTATAAGAAGAGATGCCTTGTGAGATTTTGACACTCCAAACAGGTATCCTTGGTTATTAGTTACAAAAGCCCAAGCAGCTTCTCCTTTATACTCCTCTAAAAGCAAGAGGGAGAACTAGTTCACATAATGGCCTGAAAGTATGGATGCATTTCATTTTTGTGTAGAGGGTGGTGCCTCAGTGCCTTAATGCAGACACAGCTCAGCCACAGACAATGGGAGTGCTGGGAATTGCTCCAAGGGCACTGCCTGGCCTTTACTCCTCCATACTGGGGCTAGCACAGGCAGCATCCCCTGATCTGTGATGACAGGCAGGACCTGTGAGCTCTGGAGCAGCCAGGGCAGGGAGAGGAGGAGCCAGGATTGTGGTGAGGAACAAGGAATTGCCTCTGCAGTGGAGCGCTGGAGCCACCAGGGCAGTGGCTGAAGACAGGAAAAGCCAAAGGGGAATGTTTCACATTCTGGGGACACCCAAGAGCCATGCCCTGCCTCACTTGTCCGTGTTCACTTGTCCTTCTCCCAGGTGTTGATGTTGGCTGGAGTGTGCCTTCCCTCTCCAAAGCCTCCCAGATTTATATTACTTTATTTTTGTACTAACATCCAGGAGCTCTAGGCTCTCTTCCTCGGTCATTACCTGCTAAAGCATGGCCAGTTTGGGGTCCTGCAGGCTTATGCACTACTGTCAGAGCAGGGCAAATCTTGTCCTTCAGGCACCCTTCATCCAGAAAAAGCCTGCCAGACAGAACCTCTGCAGAATCTGTATTTGTTAACAAAGAGGCCAATAGTCCTGCAGCCATCCTACCTTTACACAGAGTTTCTAGCTGGTGGGAAGAACTGGAAAGATGGGATAAGAGTCAGACTAGGATCTGCAAGGGACGTCCAAACCAGGCTGCACAGGACATGGCTTAGTCTTTACCAAATGCAACCTGGATACAGGCATTCATTCCCCATGCTCCTCCATCATGGGGGTGTCTGCAACTAACTCCTAAACAAGAATGTAAAGACAGGAAACGACCCCCTTTCACTACCTCTGTACATTCATTCCCACTTTCAATAGAAGAAAAGCTGCTTCAGATTCCCATTGAACTGTTTTGCATGTTTTTCAGGAGACACAATTAAGATTGGTTTCTGCTGGCACCAAAACCAGAGTATGTATGCAGTCAAGTGTACTAGTAACACATGGCTCTGCACTTTAAACTAGCTTCACTATTCCTTGGCAAGCATTTGTCACTGTCAGAATTGGCAATGACTCCTCAGAAAAGAGCACAGACTTCAGAACAACAGAAGTGCTGCAAATCATGACCATGTCACCAGCAGAGCAGTGGATGGGAGCCTGGACAACAGCTGTCTGCAGTCTGCACTGCTCTAGCTGGGGTCATCAGTCACTGATTTTTATGAGCAATAAAACTGACTCAAGCGTTAAGAAGAAAAAGAGGAGAGAAAACCACAGGAAAAAAGCTGATCTTATGAATATGAATAAGTGACCAGCATGGAGCAGTGATATTACATTCATTGTATCAGAGAGACATCTGCATTTATTATTTTTGGCCAGAAAACAGCTTATATTGCCCTAATTTTCTACAGTTATTTTCCTTCACATGTCTTAATACTTAATGACCAGAACTCAAAAGCCAAGTTATAAAAGAACCTGTGCCTTGCTGGAGCAGTAAGGCACTGAATGCTGACCAAACTGGAGCTGCTGGAGGATGCATAAAAACCAGGAGAATAAAGGAAAGCTGATAAAGGAGGAAAATTTCCCTACAGTAATGCTGATTTTCCAGCATATCCCTCCTGAAGACCATTTGCCTTCTCCCCACAAAGTACTTTCTGCCTGAAATATTCTTGAGCAGTGTTAAGCATCACCCAGATATGGTACCTGGAGAGGTCTGGATGGCAATGGGTGAAGAAGTGCATGGCATAGCAAGCCCTTGGCATGTTATCCTAGACAGAACAGTGCAAAGTAGACTGTCTCTTCCAGGGGAATTCCTTTGGGCAAGGAGAAGTGCTTTTTCACATTAGGGAATTGACTCACACCGATCCACAACATTCTCCAAATGCTAAGCACCTGTCCAACCACAATATTTTGTAGTACTGTAGGGAAATAAACACAGGAAAAAGGCTAGGAAATGGCAGATGGAAAGAGAAAAAAAAGAAGGTGGACAAAACTTTGAGACAGCATTTGTGCTGAAGAATGCACCACTAGTAAAATTGTCCAGTTGAAAAATTGATCTGCAAACAAGACTAGGGATTTCTGACACAAAACGACAGCTAATTTAATATTTATGGCCTAAATTTGCCAGCTGACTACACAGCTCTCCACAAAATTAAAAATCCTCTTCTCCCAATCCTCTGAGATCCTACCCTGCACCAGGGCCCAGACACTCATTTATATAACACACAGTACTGAACTCAGGTATTATGTGAGACATCATTATTTTCAGAAGGTCATTCAAATAATTAAACAGTTAAGAAATGACAACAGCCCCAGATGGGCTGCCTGCATGTCCTCCCCCTTCATCAGCTGCACAAGCAGAGAGCACCCAGGTGGCCAGTGCAGAAATGCACTCAGAAAGCTCTTTAATTGCAAATCGTGTGGTTAAGTCTTAGTTTAACTCAGCACAAACGTTTTCCACGCTTCCTTGGCCCACCACCCTGGTGTCCCTGGAGAACAGCAAAGGCAATGGTGAAACCTTATTTGTGATGACACTTGGCCCTGTGACACTTGGTAGCTAATTACTCTCCTGGTGACCTCTGACAGGGCCAGAGGCACCAAACCTTCCGCTCCTGCTTTAATCAATACCCACAACATCTGCCTTGGATGCACTCAGCAATTTTACAGATGACTGAATGAGTTTACTCATCAGTATTTTCTACAGCAAGAGAACAAGCTCCTTGGTTATCTGCATTACCACTGAGAACTTTCATGTCTTCAGGCAAAAATCGGGTAGACATACCTCTGGGTGGTATCTTAAAATGGTTTAACATTAGGCACAGCTTTAAAAACCAAAGGAAAGCCTGACCATATTAATTTTCTTCTCCCTGAGCCAAGTATTTATGTAATGCAACATTCATAACAAAGGCTAGAAAATTACAGAGGGAAACAAAGACATGCCTTTTCCAATCAAAGAATACCTCAGGCACTTCCTATAAAATGTGTGCTTCCAATGCCCAAAACATCATGTAATATTAAAAAGGAGCCTTAAAACTTTCTCACAAAAGAAAGCTGTATTTAAGCAAGTGAAGAGCTGTTCCATAATCACAAGAGCCACAGCAATCAATGAAGATTGCCTCTTACTAGAAAGGTGCTTTTAGTAGCACCTCCAAGATCTCAAAATTTGGTATACTTGACATCATCTATTCAGGACATGAATTCCCTTTGGGATGATGAATCTTAGTAAGAGAATGAATAAAACCAGGGTCACACACTGGGACATTAAAATGCAAGTAATTTCAAATGCAAAGTGTAATTCCTCTGGATTGGACACAGTGTTATAAGAGAACCAAAACAGAGATGATCCAACCTAGGAGTGTACAACAGAAACAGAGAGACAGCAGTCTCTCTTTGGAATATTCACATAAATGTCCCTAATTACTCTCAAAACAGAAGAGCTCTGCTTTTGCCTTTACAAAAAAAATATTATTTTCTTCCTCCAAATGAGACATCAGGACATTTAACTGACAAATATGTCAGGTATCCCAAGGCTCAGCCTGGAACCCAACACAAAAGTCTTGTAAAAAATTTAAGCACAGCTTGTTCCTCAGTTTTGATGTCCCTGCCCATCTTCAGGCAGAAATGCCAGTTTGTTAAATGTAATGAAATACTCAGTGGGAAGCTTCATCTTTCTCAACACGTGTGTCCATGTGCACCTGGACTAAAACTGCATGGGAGAACTAGGAAAAATTCCCAACACTGCTGGACATAATTCATGTTTAGCGTATCTGGGGCCAAGATAAATATTAAAAGAGTGATTATTTCCTTTCTCTCTCAATCACTGAATATTTGGAGGGTGGGCTTTTTTCACTGGCCACTTCAACAAGAAATAGCTACTTTAAAAATTTCATGGTCTCTCTGTTAACTCTGTTTAAAACACAATTAGAAATGGCATTACACCTTTGGAAGCACAGCACAAAGGAAAAGAAAAGAGCAGCTGGCACCAAGAGCAGAGGAGCAAATCATTTAGTACCTGGTAGATAATAGGAACATTGAAAATACACTGCCTAGTGCTGGTGCTCTAACAGAGTCCATCACCTCATCACACTAATACAGACAGACTGGGTGGCAGCCAGATGCTCCTTCCTCCCCACCCATCTCGCTGAAAGCAAAGATTTGTAAGCCTCCCAATAATAAACCTGGACAGAAATCTTGAGGATCATTAATCTCACTATCAATCAACCCGTTTGGAGATTTGCTTCTTGCAGTCGCTGATGCTAATCAGGGCCTGAGTGGAGAGCTCTGGGGAAGGCTGGAGTGTGCATCTGAGGAATTGCTTTAATGAGTTTCTTGCATTCAAAGGTTAACAAATGTGACAAGGAAACACAAATATGGGGCAATGCACTGCCAACCACTGAGAGTTAGCATGCTGTGTATTGTGCTGCAGTATGAGGAATTCATCCCTACCTCACTCTGGGGAGACACCCCAGTGAGACCCAGGGTGCCAGGGAGCCATGCAGGTGCTGAGAGCTTCCACTGCCCCAGCACTCCTTGTGTGCTGGGCTGCTCTGCACTCACAGAGCTGTGCTGCACAGCAGCATCTGCTGAAGGGGTTTCTGGTAAAATCAGGCAGCCAGTGTGAACATCCCCACTGGGCTCCCTTCACCAGCCACCAGACCCACATCAATTAACATATCACAATGAAAAGTCCCCACATCAGCCGGACCCTCCCAGTAGCATCTGTCTTAAACCACTGTATTTTCTGTGAGAATGTTTCTATAAAATAAACAGCATCAACAACAACAACATAAACAAATGCCAAGATAATGCCAAAAAGGATTCAAAGTGTGAGGTGTGTCAGAAAAGTTACCACAATGTCTATTAACAGGCTTCTAATTACATAGAAGAGCCCACAATGAAAAAAATAATAAAATAGCAGACATAGAAGAGATTTTCCATTAAAAAAAATAAGTTGAAATTATTTTGAAAATTAGAAACATAAAACTAGAAACGTGTTTTATCCTCATGACAAACCCTTTTGCACTAAGCACACACTTATGCAAATAAAACATTGCTCTCCTGTTGTCTTGATCACTGTGTAGATAGAGCTACTAACCACAGGAGCAGAACATTTTGATTCAGGACAAAAGTTCATTGCAGATAAGCAAAACAGGAGACATTCACTCAATCTGTGTTAATTATTAGAGCCCCTAATACCAGATACAGTTTAATATATTTTCTATTTATGGACTGCTCTCCTTATGTGCACTACTTCTAAACCTTAAACCTATTTTTTATTAAGTGCTTGCTAACCTTACAGTGTTGATAAATGTGGGACTGGGGAAAAGGAGAAAAAAGCCCCACAACAACTGCAGTTCACATCTTAGGAAAAACGTGTTTCTTGAGGTATGAAGAAATGTGCCTGGATGCACAAGACACTTGCTCAGAAGCAGATATGTAATTAAAAACAAGCTCTTGGCTCTGCATTTCCCTTTCTTGAAGCTCATGAAGGGCTGCTCTGGCAGACACAGTGTCCTGGAGGAACATAGTAGATGTCTGCTCCCAGGTGAGCTGTTCAGCTCTGGCACCTCTAGCAATCCACATCATTTTCCTCCTGCTGTATTCATGCATTTCATTTCCATGTTCTGATGTGATCTTTGGTGTGCTTTAGCTGCCATCAGACTGTGAGCTTGGGAGAAGAAAAGACAGGAGCCATCACCATGGCCAGCCAGACACATCCAGGTGTGCACAAAGAGAGATTCCAGTGGGGAATGAGCTCCTGCTGTTTAGATCCACCCCAAATATTTTCATCTCTGCTCATATCTGCAAAATGTAGTAACAAGTTCCTGCTTTATTCTAGTGCTTTAATTCAAGGACTTTTGTGAGCTAAAAACGTTGAAAATGCAGACTAAACAGCAGAGTATTTTGCCACTATTTCTGGTAGTTTTGTCCCAGACATTTGGTTTCAGATCTGTGATTTCCTGTCGAGAACACACAAGTGTGAAATACTTGTTGATCCGTTTATTCATTTGCCTCCTGGCTGATCACAGCCATTTTGACAGAATGGATAAATTGACTTGCTCCTTGTTGTTTTTTTTTTTTTCCCCACATGCTTCTCTATCAGCCTGGAAGCACTGCCCTGGCTATCACTCCTACACCCTCACTTTACATTCAGCACCCTCCTTTTAGAGGCTTGCTAAGCCAATTTCACACAATACCCAGGTTGTCTGAAATGCCACAAACAAACTCTTGCTATAGCAGCTTCTGCAACTCCATCTGCCAGATGAAAACAATACATAATATTTAGAGAAATTATTTTTGAACAATTCAAACTCAATGAACACTTTACATGACTCTTTATAACACAAGATATATCTGATAATTGCACTTGGTTTCTTGAGGCGGGACTTAGCCATTTAGCTACAGCACATCTCAGCAAACCTTCTATTTTTCCAAATCACGAATAAACACTGCAATTTGGAAAGGGGACAACTCTTAATCATCCTCATTGAGGAAATGGCAAAGGTAACAGCTTCAAGCGATCAGGCAAAAGCTTGTTACATCAGCAGAAGATTTTCAGTGCAAAGTAATTTCAGCAGGCTAACAAATGAGTCATTTTTCTCCTGCAGATATGTAGCAGGACAGTGCATTAATTGATGTGTCCTTTATTGCAAAACACACTGTCTCCCTCCGGAGCCATGGGATGCAGCATTGTCAGGAAAAAGCTGAATAATGCAAACTTGGCACCACATAGTAGCTAAATGTTGATTCATGGACATTATGAGACATTCAAGGGGACAGGTCTCAGGTTCCAAATTATGCTCCACTCTTGTATTGCCCCTGTGTGATCGAGTTTGCATAGAATTTGCTGCTCCCTCTTCTAATTGGATTCCTGCAAAGGGCATTTTGCTGTGTCATGAGCTTGTCACTTTATATCCTGCTTTAACTCCAAACCACTCAATTAATATTAAATTCCACTTATTATAAAAACATTTGTTTCTACCCACACAATGTAATCAGCAGCCATCTCATTAATATTAATTTCACAAAATGACCCACTGATGTTAAGATCTCAGATACAGCTAGTAACTTTAAAGGGGGAAATATGTGAAGCCAGGAAGGTCAAGACAGAACATGAGCTGCAACAGAAAGCATTCAACCCATATGTATTTAACTCATTCTTTGCAGGAAGCTCAGTAAATTAAACAAGATTGCTGGAGAGCTATGACAATGTCACTGTTAATCCAGACAACAGAACAAAATAGAGTGAGGTTGCCAATACATCTCTCTCTGGGATGGGAAGTTGCTGTATTTGGCACACCAAGGGAAAAACTCTGGCAAGAGGATGGAAGGGGAATGCTTATCCCCTGCCTCATTTCCCCAAAGAGGTGAGCTGCCTACTTTCCATGTTTATAAAACACAAACAAAATCCAAACCAGGACATTGAGAACTGTGGATAACCTTAAACTGTGGGCTAAGGTTAAAGTCCCTCTTCTTCAGAATCCTCTTCTGTGCTCATCACACAGGAAATTAGCACAGTCTGTCCCAGCTTTACAGTGCAGAAGCCCCACTGGACTCAAACTCACTGCCCAGAGAATGAAAGAGAAGAGGGCTGCAGATGGGTTTAAGTGTTTCAAAAATGCTGGTGTAAAGCTCAGGGATTCCTTTGCACAGCACAAGGAAGCATTGGTAAGGAAAGAGAGGATCCAAGTGCAAGCTCAGACCCTACAGACAGCACTGCAACTCACTGACACACAGATTTTTCATTGCCCCATGGGCCCAGCAGCAGCTTGGTGAAATGGGATCATTTCTCCTGTGCTCAGCCATGCCCTGCTGTTTCCTCATGCAGAAGGATCCTGAGAGTGAGATTACACAGCCAGACACAGCACCTGAGAATGTGCATCAAATGCAGTGATCTCTTCTGCTCTCTTATTCTCTGCACTTTGAATAAAACCAAGCTGCAGGGACAACAGGTCTCTTTCTAGTAGTCTCCACCTGAACCTTTAAGCTATACAACAGGGAACTGGTTCTCTGTAGCTCTGTGCCTAACAAAACCACACGTTGAACTCTCACCTTCTGCTATCACAAAGACCTCAACTAATTCCCTGCAGCACATCAGCACTGCCTTTGAAACTGTCCAGGCTCTGCAAAAAAACAGATGGAAACTATACTTATGGGCTTTTAAAGATGTCAAGGATTTCCTCACAGAGATGTCAATATAAATATTTCTTCTTAACATCAACTTTTTTTATTAATCAGATCACACATGGCAACCCCCTGCGTGGCACCACTAAGGGCTCACCCCATCAGCATAAAACCTTCCAAAATGACCACTTTGTGTTTGCCACTGGGATAACAATGCTTTTACACCTAGAATTAAAGAGATGAATTGACAGGGCCTTGGAAATCAATATGTAACAGCAGACGCCTAACTCCAATGCTATTTCACTGGCCCTTTTCTTCCTACAGATTCTTCCCAGGTTCACAACAGGGTATGGCTCAGTAAACCAGAGAAAGGAGAAGGGACTCCTGTTCTACTGCTGTCACCTTTGTGCTTTGCTTTCAGGGCTCTCTTCTTCCAGATTTTGAAGTGCAAGCATATTTTGGAAGCACAGCAAAGCCCCAGCCACAAGCTCTGGCTCTGAAAGCCAAATACACTTCAGACAGGACAGAGCCCATCTAGGTCAGGTCCCCCCATCCTGGTCTGCACCATCCCATTATACGGAACAGAAAGTTCCTCACCACCCATTTTCTTGAAGCTGTCTGTGTGAGCACCTGAGTCAAATTCTTCCCTCTAAGAACTGAACTGGCATTTTTACCATCAAGACTGTGGAGCAGTTGTGAAGTGCCCAACCATTTCTGAAGAGCCATTGGGGACCTGATGCCAGCTCCTTATCCACACTTGACAATCATTGCCATGAACAGAAGAAAAAGGCTCCTGCCCTCCTGACTGCAGCCAAGTGCTCCACAGGAGTTGGCTTTGCAGTGATAAATGTCACGTTTACAATGGGTTTTGCAACATGAAAGTCCATAATTTGCTTTCCAGGGACCTGTGCTTGATTATCAGGAGAGTCAGAAGCATCCACTGAAGTCTAATGAATAGAATTAACACATCATTTAAACAGGGAGTAATATGTATGCAAATGAGAAAAAGTTAAAAATAAGAGTTCAAGCCACAATTTCAGAAAACGTAGACTGCATCCTTATGAAATATGGATGTTTCAATTCACCTCATATCTTTACATCTATGTTAACTGCTTTGCATGCGAACAATAGGGTGCATCAAGCCCATTTTGATTTTTATATTTGAACCTGGACTTATAAAATGGATTATATTGAAACATGAATAATATATATGCTAATTGAAGACTGCATTTAATGACATAAATAAAGACAAAGACCAACAGAGGCTAATTTCCATTTGCAAATTTCCTAATTACTGTATTTTCCTTTAGAAAGCAGAAACTTTATTTCCATAGTCTCAGGAAAAAGAAGACAATCTTTTCTTTGCTCAAATTATTTAAAAAATCCTTTCATCTCTTTTATTCTTTAGGATTGATCTCCACAGAGATACAATTGCTTTGCCTAGATAGATTCAGTATTAAATAGAACCCAAGTCAAACTATGGGGATTTGTGCATGCAAATGGTGTGCTTTAATTATTAATTTTTTTTTTCTAATAAAGAGTTACTGCTAATAAATATAAAGTTTATAAACCACTCCATACCATAAACATGTGCAGAGTTACTGTGGCAGATGCAAACCTAGTAAATGTCTTTGGTGCTTGAAAAGCTGTTCATCATCCTCTCCCTTCCCCTCCAGGTCCCCAAAAATAGAACAAGGACACAGGACAATTGTACAGTTGTAGGGAGACAAGGTATTAGCAGAAAACACGACTTCTGTCACACAAGACCTACAGAAAAGCCTGCTGAAAAATAAACAGGTTGCAGGAAAAGCACTTTTAAGTTAAAAGGCTTGTTTCTTAAAGTGAGGAAATATTATATTCATTCATTCATATTATTATGAAGCCTGCAATGATATCTAGGCCAGCAGAATATTTTTTTGCTGTTGTCTAAATGTTGGTTCTGTGGATAAAGTCCAGATTCAGCCTTAACTGACTAAACCAGCATTTGCAGTTTGCTCTTCTGAGCCTGCAGAGCAAACCCATTTACTCCCTGATTGAAACAGCACACTTGAATGCTTCAAAAATAAGGAGCTGTATAAATGGGCAGAAACTTATCATTTTGGTACCTTTATGTCCCAAGCTTTTATTAAAAAGCAAAACAAAACCCCACAAAATAAATTGAAATAATAAGGCAGGTGTGAGCACTGGCTCTTCCCAGCTTTCACCACAAGTCTGCAATACTAGTCACTGTTACAGATAAACACTGAAAGCTAGGAAACTTTTAAGTCTCTGGAGAGTAAATGATCATCATTTTTAATGATGATGTGGTTCCTACAAAATGTGAGGAATTTTACCAGCACTCACTGGAAACCTGGTGGTGGTTAAAAAATGGCTGTGGAGAGTGAATCACTGCACAAAAATCCATCCATTTAACTGATAATTTGATCAGAAACATAACATACCTAAAATCTCTAAAATTTCAGGGAACAGAACATTTGTCATTAATAAGGACTGTCTTTATTTTACTTTTTTTTTTTTAACATTAATAATATTTTTACAATTCAAATTTGGCTAATTTCTGCTACTTTATAAATTTGTAGGACAATTCAAAAAGGTTTTGCTCTTTCTTGGAAAAGACAGGGTTTCCAAAACATGAAACAACCCAACCCACCAATCAAGACCCAGGCATGCCGCCTACGCCTGTTTCAGCTTAAAACTTGGAACTCAAATGGATTTTAACCTGTAAGTCAATAGAGTAAAACACATGCTGTTTATAGCAATAGAGGAACTGTTTTCTTTGAAACCAACCAACTCAGCATTCTACAATAAACTGAATGAATTCCTGTACTTGCAACATTTGTAACAGCAGCACAACGTGTTGTGCATTCCAAAGTCTTGTTTTTCCCCAAATTGCACAGGTTTTAAGAACAGTAAAATGAAGTTCACCCCTGCTTGTTATTGTTTTACTAGTTTGCTGGTTCCCAGTATTTATCCAAGCAGCTAAGGTTGCCAAATTGATTTAATATTCTTACCCTATAATTTTACACTCAGACTATATCCTGCTGTGAAATAGCTGGTGCTAATGTTAGTCCAAATGCTGCCATGGGACTGAGGACAGGAGAGGGCCTTTCAATAGCTATATTTTATGGTTACAAGGAGAGAGAAAAAATATAATTTATCTGGTTGCTGTGGTTAATTCACAGTTTCACAGCAGAGGTATACTGTTCCCTCAGGGTACATCTAGCTGTATTAGAGGATATTTCATTCACAGTTTGTCTGAGACATTGCTCTAGCTCTGAACCTACCAGCTTATGAGAGTGAATCTACTCCAGAGATACCTGCATACACTTTAACACATTCTCTTACAAACTAAGAATACTATAGAAAAGAAATTAACTAGCAACAGACTAACTGTCAATGAGGATGCAAATTGCTTCTTTGAGCTGGGAAGAGGAATAGAAAAAGAGTGCATCAATTTCTTAATAGAGCCTTCTTTTATAAAGTTATATAATTTCACAAAAATTGTGAAATTTTTTCTCTTTTAAAATATCTCACAGCTTTAAAAGTCAGAGTTCAAAAAATTTAAAGCTGTATAAGAGTTTCCTCTACAGTAACTTAGAACAGACCCAGCAGATGAGTAGGAGATGCCAGGGGTACCTGGCATCCACTACCACTGTACTTATGAGAAAACCCACACTCCTCATGGCACATTATTTCTGAGCACTTAAAAACCTGTTCTTAATGGAGATTAATAAGAATATTTTGATATTTAAAAGAATTTTTGATATTTAAAAAATACTTGTTAAAACTATTAAACCAGTAACTGCGCAGATAAAATCTTGCTCTTTTTTTCCCAGACCTCACTATTACAACAGCACAGGGGAAAGCATTTCCAGGGAAAAAAATATGTCTGCAATTAATCCATTTAATTAGTTCCACAGAGACAAAGCAGAAAGATCGATTGCAGCTGTGCAGATCCCTCCTTGCCTGACCTCAGCTGCCCTTGCCCATTCTCCTTTGCTCTCTGTGCAGAAGAAGGTATTTTTGGAAATGTTGGGGAAATTCTGCTACACCTCTAAACAAAGCACTGAGGAAAGGTGTCAACAGCAGTTTGCCAATTTGCTGCCGAGACTTTTGCATAAGCTTCACCCCCTTAGGATGGCCTGTGGGCAAACTACAGCATGAATGTCTCAGCTCTTATGGGACACATCATACAGCATATTAAAAATAAAAATTATACTTTTTGTGTTTGAGAGTTTTCAAGGTCACCAACATGATATTTTGAATTCTAGTCTTCCACACCCAAAGCACATATTGCCCTGTTTTGTGACTCATGATTGCATGCTTGACATTATCTTTCCAAATAAAGGTGATGCACGTCTAGGCTCCCACTGAGTTCAGTGGCCACATCCATGAAAGTGCCTGCAGGAAGATGTTCACACAACTGACCCATAAGCTTCAGTTTAAGAGTGACAGGCAGGCTCCTAGCCTGTGATTTACAGGGCAATTTATCACATGTACCATCCCTCCTCTTTTCTCTCACTTCCACGTGTGCTTTAAAGCGGGCACTGCACAACTGTGGAGAACAGGCCTGGAAACTCCTGAGAGGGATCAGACTCCTGTGGTGCATCCTCACTGGAGCTGCTTAACCTTGTCTGAAACCTAGAAATGATCAAAATGCTACAGACCACCACTTTATTGTCTTTCCTATCATTTCCTGTTTCTAATGTCCAACAGAAATTTCCCTCTTGCTGTAATTTAAGCCAAAGGCCCCTCATATCTGCAGCACAATGGGGGCAGAAGATGATGGATCCCTTGCAGACCCCTTCCAAGTACTCAAGCACTTGCTTCCCCTGTCCACTAACAGCCCTGCCTGTCCCACAATCTTCCTTGCAGAAAAGGTGAATCACATAAAAAAACCCAGAGTCCTCTCTTATTTACACCTGGAGATACATCAGCCTGCTATAAAACTGTATTTGCTTTTTATTTACAGGACAGTTGAGAGGAGAACACTGATTCCTGAAATTCAGATGAAGGCTGGCCATATGGGACACAGGAAGAAGCTGGCTTCAAATACCTGCAAGAAGAAATTTGATACTGCAATTACATACTCCTGAGAACCTATTTAAGATGATACAGGTTCCTCAGTTATGTGGACTCAAATTTACAATGATGAAGTCTGTTGTAGCTGGCAAAAAATATTCAGGAATCACTCTGTTAACACCAGTGGGATGGCTCAGGTCTGAAGCAAAATCTAGACAGTCCCACTGCCTTGAAATGGGACATTCCTGGGTTGGAATGTGCTTATTGATTTTGATCCTGATGCTCTATAATTAGAATTAAAACGACTATTTTCTGAGCTTTGTCAATATCCTGATAGTTCTGGAAATCACTGCTGATCTGCATTTAAGCTCACCAAAAACCTGTTTCCTTTCTGAAGACAAAATAGGTTGGTTTGTAAAGTGGCAGGCCACTATAGGCCTTACCAGAAAGGAAATGGGATCTTGTAGACTTCTGTTTGGTGACAAAAAAATTAAACCTAGTGTTAATTAAAAAAGAGTAAAAGTAACAGACAGATAATGAGAGAACATGCCCTTTTCCACAGTCAAGCTCTTAAAAGATCCTCCAGCATGCTTAAAAAGCAACTTTCCATCTGCAAATCTGTCTCTCTCTCTTTTTTGTCTAATGAACTGAGTTAGTCTGTTCAAAAGCCCAAATGGGCATCTGGGGCCAATTCAGCATCAGGGGATCTGTTACCATAACAACTGACAACTCCCCTGATTCCTGAAAGGCCCTAAAGTGGCCTTTTGGAAAATGCTCATGGAACAAGAAACTGGAGAGGGATGGCTGCAGGTGCAGGTCCTGGGCTCCTCTGCCTCAGCCCTTTCCACACAGAGCCAGCCCTGTGTCCCACCAGCCTTGGCACCAGCTGGGCTCAGCTCCCAGCCCTGTGTCCCACCACCCTGGGACCAGCTGGGCTCAGCTCCCAGCCCTGTGTCCCACCACCCTGGGACCAGCTGGGCTCAGCTCCCAGCCCTGTGTCCCACCACCCTGGGACCAGCTGGGCTCAGCTCCCCTGCAGAAGGGGACAATAAAACCCCTGAGCCAACACCCTGAAGGGCAGCAGTGACACACTCTGGTTTGGTCTTGGCCTCTACCTGGGGCTTTTGCTCCAGGCTGTGTCCTGCTGGATGAAACAGCACAAATGCTGCCAGAGAAGTTTTCATAGTGATTTTCCTCATAAAGGAAGAATGATGAATGCTGAAAGTATGGTCTCAACAGCCAGAACAAGCAACCAGTGGCTGCCCTGAGCATCTGGCTTGAAAGTGAGGGGGCTGATGTCAGCAGAGAAGATGAGGTCAGGTCCCAGAGTGGGATAAGAGGCTGCTGATCACAGGCCTGCTCCCTTTTAATGAAAATGAGCAGCATTTTGAGATACTAAACACAGAAGGGCCTAAGATTCAGTACCTTTACCTCTGACACTGACAAAATCTCACAGAACCTGGATCTTCTGCAATAAGAGCTGAAATGCTTTTCCTGCATTGCCTGGATTGAGAGCAGATCAGAGGACTCCAGATCAGGCTAGGCTGCATGACATTTACCAGGCAGTGATCTGCCCTGTCCCCATCCCTCAACATATGAGACTAAATGTGGCCATTTCCAGAGGAAAACTAAGGCAGGTCTTGTTCAGTATGAGCAAGGCACAGCTGGGCACTAAAAAAAAGATATGGAAGCTGCAAGAAGTTTCAGGTATGCCACTCACCTCCACAGCTACCCTTGTCTCCCTGGGGAGTTGCCTGTCTCCAGGGAGAAGGGAAGTCTCTTGTCCTTGTCAATTCTCCTCAGTGCCTGTGGTGCCACAAGCTCTGGGGCACTGCCATTGCCAAGATGAGCACAGGTGCCTGGATGTGGTCCTCAGGCATCACTGAGGACAATGTTGGGGTGAGCATCCCCATCCATCCTTCTCATTCCTGCCCTGTGCTGCTCCCTCAGTTATGCTGGTACAGCTCTGTCCTGTTACTACATGAACCAGACTGGGAGCTAATCTGGTTTAAATCAGGACATGAAAACTCCTCTCATTTTTTTTAAAGTTTTTTTTAAAAAACATGGATTATTTTGCAATCCAGCTCCTCATATGGTTGTACAAACATTTGCAATGGGATCACAGAGGGCAGAACAAGGGCAGGAACAGAGGACCCTGCCTGAACTGCTGCTGCTGAAATAAATACTCATGCAACTGCATCTGAGGCACTCTTAAAATTAACACCCAGGGTCTCAGAAAGTGTTACCACTCAAGATCCTCCATGGGTGAGAAAATGAGAATAATCACAAACATTTTAGAGTAAGCTGAAAGAAGCTTTTATCATTGTAAGCAAACAATTTTACAATGGTCTGTAAATTTGCAATGTTCCTTTTCCAATCAGTACAGTAGATGAACAACACATTGTGTACTCATAAAATAGAACCTAGAGATAGGTTCAAATAACAATTTCGGCATTTTTTACAACCTGGTACAGGCAGAAGTTTTTTTTTTTTTCCCTCCCAATTAAGCTTTAACACTCTCTTAGCTAAGCAGCTGTGCAAACTCCCCAGAATTTAACACCCAAAGGTAGTTGTCTGAGGCATGGTTATTAGACATGGTAAATATGAGGGTTCTTTATAGTGCAGCTTTTGTTGCTATATTACAAGTTGATTTACAAATACAGCTGACCAACCTTCTCCATTGCTATTTCACCAGTGTCAGAACTCAGATGCTGAAATATTGAACACCTGAGCTTGCTCCCGGTGAGATCTTTGCCACTGAGTTCAACAACAACACTCTCAACCTGTATGTGACTTGGCCTGAGGTCCCACAGAAATCAATGACTGAGCCAGAAAAAAGAGCAATCTCCTGGTGCTCAGGGTGATTTCTCCTGCACAGAAAGGTACTGCCAGAGAAGGACAAGGCTCTGTCACAGGACTTGTCCCAATGATTCAGTTCAATTTGACAGGATGCTTAACAAAAACTTAAGAAAACTCTGTCTACTAAATTCTATAGGGTTTTGCCTAAGGAAAATTAAAGACATCTTTTTCCCAAGCTGTCTCATATACACACACAGCTATAAAACAAGCAATGCAAGCTTGCCTGCTCTTTGAAAGGCAGCAGCTGCGTTGTTCCAAAAATCCCCCCGAAAGTAAACATATTAGCACTGTATAAACAGCTTGATTTAATAAGAAATGCAGTACAATATTCCCACTTTGTCTTTGGGATCATGATGTTGATTGTGGCAATAATTCAAGGTGAATTATGGTATCTGTTCAAAAGAAAGAAAAAGAAAACTCTCCAGCAATAGTCGTGGATGAATTTTTTCCTCTTAGCTGAAAATGAGAAATGGCTATAATTTAGTTCTCATTTAAAAGTTGCTGTTGGCTAAACTCTAAAATCTTAATTGCTTCTTAATATTCTCTGCTTATTTTTTCCCTTTGAAACCACAGTCTATAGAACTGTAGTGTTTAGATTAAAAATCAGAATGAAAAACAAACAGTGGAAGGTTACAACGCTCTCCTAAAATATATTATTTTCCCCTCAAAGGACAGAACTTGCTGTATATCAAAATACTTCAGATGATTTCCTGACTGTCCTGCACCTGTGTGGAGATGAAAGTGACACTGACCTGGGTTTACCCCAAGTGTCAACACTCAGGACTAGTTCAATTTGCTATAGAATATAGTGGAAGTTCTAGAAAAGACAGACATGTTTCAAGCCATATTACAGCTCAGCATACTATAGGAACTCATCTTGCTGCAAAAAAACTGAAGTCACACTCAATCCCTAAATAGTTTGGAGGTCACTTCCAAACACACCCTGCAGCTCTCAGGGCTCGTAGCAAAGGCTGTGAGAGTAACAGTGGCAAAGACTGCAGACAATCCAAGTCAGATTTTAAACTGACCTTGAAGATCTGCAGATGGATCTCATGATACTGAGTCTGGGTATAAAATCACAGATGCAAAACAAATGCCCAGAAATGCAAAATAAAGTGTTTGGGAAACAGCACCTCATGACACCCACGTTTTAATGGGCTCTAGACGAGCTAGCAGTCCTCCAGTGAAGGTCCTAAAATCCCAGGGTACAGTTTTCAGAAATAGTCAGTTGTTGTCCCTACAGCCCACAATTTTTGGAACCAGTATGAAAGGAAAGAAAGCAGAGAAAGAAGCACCATTGTGCCACTGCAAAAGTGAATGGTGAATCCATATGGTGAGTAAAACAAGGATCTGGTCTCCTCACCTTTTCTGTCTGCTAAGACTCAAATTCTCAACTTGGTGCTAAAAGAAATCAATTTAAGCACTAAAGGTCCTGGGAGCAACAGTCCCCTTCATCATGCCCATGACAGCTCAAGGATCAGCCAGGCCAGCTTTTCCTCAAGAGGAATCAAAGATGCACAGAAGCAAACTGAAAGTGCAGAATCATTGTCCCTCCTGCCCTGGGAGCCCAACTAGCAACAGCCCACAGCGGATGTCGTGGCTCGTGGTCACCCTGTGATTGTGCTCTCCTCATTTTTCTGGGATAAAAGGCAGCACAATTTTTGCAGCTTCATTATGCTGACCTAGTTTATCTTCCACTCTACCAACTTAAAATCACACAGGCCACTTTGTGCAGCAGTGTCATTTAAAGTACTGAATCCAGGAAACTTTAGTAGAAAGGTAATTCAGAGCTCTGCTTGCCTGCAAGTTCCCATCCCTTTTCATTATTGAGATGGCCACCACACAAAAAAGATGGAAGTGACCCTTTCTCTTCAACATTAGTCATATTCTTTCACCATTTGTCCAGGATCCACATGAAAAAGGAACTGAGAACAGCAAATTACCTCTGCAAATAAGCAAGTCTTCAGAAATGGCACAGATCATTTCCAAATATATTCAGTTACAAGAAGTCTCTAAAACACAGCATGGAAGCTCAACAGATGGAAAAAGGAAATCTTCATCAAACAATGACAGTCTCCTTTTCAAATAAAGGAAAATGAAGCTTCCTTACAAGAAGTCTTCTTCACAAAACTTATTTCTTTACTGTATCGCGGAATGAGCCACAAAGAGACCAAACAAAATTAATGCTTTGCCAAACCTTCCCTAGCAACTTCTCTAAATCCTTATTTTGGATAATAGGGCACTGATGAGACAGAAACAAGCAGAAGGCTCTGCTTCATTGTTCCACTTATGTCACCACTGGTCTCAAATCACCTAATTCCACAAATGCTCAAAAAAGCAAAAACAAAAATAAAATTTGTTTTACCCTCACAATGCATTGCCAAGAGCAGCTATGTCTCTTCTGCTTCCTCCAGTTCTCTGGGTTTTGATTTATAATGTTTTTTCCTAACACCAAAACAAAGCACTGCTGTGCAAGAAAAGACCCCTTGGTCTAGCATGCCTGTCCCCTTGAGGGTTATCCTTTCATCACAAGGATTCTCTGCTGTGCACTTCAATACCATGTTTCCCTTTCTGAAATATCTGTCTCAAACTCGTTTTCATGCCATTTGCTTTGATGGTATTATTCAGCAAATTATTCCATATGTTGCCCATTACATCTTAAGCTAAGTATTTTTTCCTGAAAATGCAATTTACTGCTCCTTTCAAACTTCTGAATTAGAGTCTGCAGTGCTTCAAAATCCTTTTTTCCTTACTTTAAAACACTCACAGAGGTAAACAGTTTATTTTTTTCCTGAGGAAAGGCAATCACACAGCAAATGAAATGCTGTGCTGCTGCTTCAGTGACATGGTCTGCACAATGTGAAATGTTACTGGGAATGATTTGTGTTCTAGTTGCTTGCTGATTTATCCTAAAACACACATGTATTTTTACTACACTCTCTGTATTTTTTTTAAATCCTCAGAACTAGACACAGATTATTAGAAGGCAGTACATATGTCCTCAAGTTTGTTCCTTTATTTCTTCATATTTATCAAAAAACTTCGACTACTACATTACATAATTTTCATGTCTATATTAATTTTTAATCTCCACTGACTTTAATATCTTTTCAGGAATGGAATAGTTACTCTTTGAGTAAATTAAACACAAATTTTACAATTATCTCTCTTGCACCACTAGTGAAATTGCAAAGCAATGGAAATGTTTTGCAAACAATGATAGTACCAACATTCTCCTAGATAATAGCTGTTAGCATTGTATTTCAAAACCCTTCTGCCTTAGAAGAGCATTTTGTATCAACACTAGATAAATACTACTAATCCTTCATCCCAGTGTTTTGAGATATACCATATCCTTCACAGGACTTGCCTATGAATGTGACCAAGTTTAGTACTTCAGATAAAGACAATATATATTGAAAAACAGGATGATACCATGAGATCTTTAGAACCTTTCCTATTTCGGCTTTTGTGCATATACCACTGCAATTTTTATTCACCCTCTTACTGCAATGATGTTAATTACTTACAAATGTGAATAGAAATTATTTTCACAAGACTATTGCCATCTAGTTATTAATTCTTTCAAATGTTCTCAGCCTCAACAATTGGGCCAACTAATTGTAAGCAAAATGGGTGTACTGAAAAATAGCTTGGTACCTTTGTAATTGATTCTGCAAATATAATGATGAATGGGCTGGTATTTCCCATCGAAGCTACCTTATGCCAACTAATCAGTGGAAATCATTCCTAAATACCTTGTAGGTGGCTTATCCCTGGTTAATGTTAACTTCCAGACAAATGAGGGGCCTCTGGGTTCTGATTTTGTCATGAGCAGGTGCTGCAGGTTTTAGTTTACTCTAAATCAAATGGAGAGGGATTTGTTGATGCCAATCCTGGCCTCCACCACTGAACCAATGCCCACTGGTGTGAATGACAGTGTCTCTTTGTAAGAGGCAATCTTTACTTCCAAGACCTTGCAGGCTGCACTTCTGACCTCTTCACCAATGCTAAAGAGCAAAGCTGTGGAATGTGAAACAAGCTTACCCTACTTTCTTGAAGTACAGTCAAAGGAAGGAAAGAACTGCATAAGATTACACAGGAGGTTTGTGGCAAAGACACCCATGAAACCAAGGCCAGTCTAACTGGGATTTTCTCCCACAACCACATTTCCTGAAGGCCGAGACAAAGATAATTTTTTATAGCTACTTTGGAGGGACTAATTTTGAAAATATTTCTCACCATTACAGCTGGCTCTACCATTGGTAGAACTGCACCAGGCTCATTTTCATGACATAAAAATCAGTATTTAAGACAGCTGAATAGTTAATCAACAAAGCTGTACTAGCACCCAGAGAACTATCTAATGCATCTATCACTGTAACTTCTAATAAAATAACAAAATACAGGATCACATTAAAAACACCAGCTGGAATGTGTTTCAAATCCTAATCAGTTTCCACTGAAAAGGAAACAGGCTCACCTCCAGTAGACAAGCACAGCGATGAGAAGAATGAGGCACACGAAGGTCAGTGCTGAGACCACAATGAGTGGGATGATCCATTCCATTTTACCAGGAGAAGGTCTCGTGGCCATGCTGGAGATGTTCTTGCCAGCTGTGTGTTAAACACATAACAAAACCAATCACTGGGTGGAAAAAGGAATTACTGTATGGAAAAATGTGTAAACAAAACAAATAGCTTTTCCCTTTTACACGCTATGAGTAAACAGAGCAGAGATCCTCTAACTGCAGGGTGGGACTCCATTTGTCTTCAGTCTGAGACATGAGAGCACAGAAGTATGGTGTTTATTGCCACATATGGCTAGGATTTTACTACTGCCTGTAATTACGGTCTCTTAGACACTTTTAGGACTCTTTCGTGCAAGCACCTATTATCAGATGTAGAGTATCCCACTGAGCCAATGCTGTGCTCTGTCACCAGTGTTTGCAGATAAATGTACTCTGTTTCTCAACAGTGCAGGACAGCCCTGTTTGCAAAGCTCTGTGTAATACTTAGCTTTAGAAATAAATTTTTTGGTAACTATCTTAAAATAAAAAATCCTCAACATGTTGGGTGTCATGTCACATCATTTGCAGAATTGTCACAATCTGGTGGGTTACTGCATACGAAGGCACTTTTTAGCATATGGATTGTCAAGATGGGTGGATGAATGAATGGATAGGATGTGTTGTAACTGACAGAAGAAATCATTATGCCACAGCTTTTGAACAAAATTAAAGTTCGTCAATACCCTGAGATCTGGCTGAGTTAACTCTGCTTCACTTTTTGCATGACATCTCAGTAAAATGATTGTATCATATATAAGATGAATATCTAGAAGTTCTGCAAGTACTGCAGCCAATGAGCATAGACACTGCACCAGTGTATTTCAAAAGACATCTAATTTGTGCAAATTCATGTAGACTTGATGAATAAATTGGTTTAGACAGAATGATAAAAGAAAAATGCAGAAGCGGATTCCATATCTTATTCATGTTTCCTAACAAACAGGCCGTGGTTGATCAATACCTGTCAACAGGACATAATGGGAAAGGATTAGTACAAACAGCTTCAGATTTCAAGAAGGATTGAAACATGCACACTTGACTTCTACTTTTAAGCCTGTGTGAGTCTTTCCTTACCAACATGCTTCCTTGCCCTCATTCAGTATTGTATTATCATAGCTTCCGAAACTGCTGCAAATCCTACCAGAGGAACATAATTGCCTTTTCACCATAGGCAGGCAAAACACAGATAATTGGAAGTCACCAGATGTCACATAACATGAAGTCATACTCTATTTTAATAGCATTTAGATTATACTCCTCCATAGGCAGGAGTAAAATTCAACTAACGTGGAAGTAAAGGTTAATTGTAAATGCTTTTGCCTGACTGCTGAAAACAGAGCAAGGCTGCAGGCTGCTGCAAGCCCAGCAAGAAATCTTCCTAGTTTTGAGAACTAGGCTGATAGAGGTAATGCCCTTTAGCAAGCAGCCTAAATGATGTGCTAATCAGAAGGATGTTTGGGGGAAGTGAAGGTGCACTTTGATTGAACATCTTTGAATTCCTTGACTAGCAAAGAATAAGGAAAAGAGCAACCCCCAAATTAGAGCAAAGGCTTAGTCTCTGTATTTGCCAAACTGACGAAATGCTAAGTCTTGGGGCATCAGTTATTACCAGTGCATTTCAAATCATTAAAGAGCAGGAAAAAAAAGTAAGCCTGTGAGGTGTTACTAATCAGAATAGTAAAAGGGACAAATCAAAAAACTATGTGAAACTTTGTAGGAGAGCCAAATAGTCCCATCACCTTATATCCATTAGGATGTTGTTTCAGTTCTCTCCAATGACAGTATTCTGTTAAGTTTCACCTCCACATCTTTCAACACAATACCATATGTTTCTGTTTGCATGGAAAGAAAATTCAATTCCATTGTAAGCACAGCATGGGCTGGAGTCCCAATGCACACTGTTAAATTCTGCAGTGCTCACGATGCTCCTCTTAGTCAGTCTAGTGTGGAGAACACATAAATGTGCCCCTGCCAACTCCCTGTACCACAGATGTGAGGAGAAGAAAGTGCTCAGTATGCTGAGTGCCAGAATAGCAAATACTAACACTGATGTCTGGCCCTGAAATTCCAGTTGGGAATGCCCAAGCAGTGATGTGCTTCAGAAGAAAAGACATAGTTCCTGTGCTGGCTTTGATGAAAAAGTCTAAGGTGTTTTCCACTGTTTAAGTAATGTGTTGTGAGAGCCCAAACAAACCAGTGCCAATAAAACTTGTACAAGAATGGCAGCTGGGGCCACAGGTAGAGCAGTGCAGCTGGAGAGCTGGTGTCTGTCTTGAGGATCATGGCAAAATAGCCTAAGAAAAGCTAGCATGCTGGAAAAAGATGAAATGAAAACACACACACACACACAAAAATACAGATCTGGGCCTCTACAGTTCCCTGTTCTCTCATATAACAAAACAGTAAGAAATAAAAAAATAGTCACCATTTCATTCTTTTCCAAAGCAAGAATGTCAAGCCCTGGTAGTGTCAACAGCATATCCTTGTAACAGTGCCCACCATAAGCTGTACTTGGCAGGGGATGGGAGAAGCTTAAAAAACGGACTAGGAAACTCCATTTTTGCTAAGAAATGTAAACAGTTTCCAGTGGCATATGCCTTCGTTGAATTAATTCAGTTTGCCTTTTACTGGCTTGGAATTCATCCCAGTAGGAAGGAATAAAAATTATTACAGCATATCTGTTTCAGGAGGTCCCACATGATACAAGCCCTGGCACTACTAAATCTACTCCTGCGTCTGGAAAAGTCCATAACTTCTGTGAACCTCCCATTCAGCAGTTCCACCCAGGCATTGGATGGATGAGCCCTGGCACAGGGAGTACTGGATGGCATCAGGCAGCCAGCGAGGCTCTGGCAGTGCAATTCTTGCATAAAGGTCAAGGTAAGAAAGAGGCATTCTAGAGTTTGTGAAATGTGCTTTTTTTCTGTGTATTCCTGGAAAACAGTTCCTGAGAAAAGAAACATATTTATTTCCCTTAAGTAACACTGCTTGCTATAATAAGCAATCATAGCTGTACTATATAACCTATCTACTTTTATCATTCCTTGCCATTGCACAAACTGCCAGGACAAAGTTCTGTTTGTTGTACCATTTCAGATACCATTAACCAAAAAAAAGCCCTGCTGCTGAACTGCCTCAGACCACAGGGTCTCCTAAGAGAAAGTCAGCTTACTCATCTTTCCCTTGAGTAAATGAAGTTATGAACTTATACAAAGGTATGAATTAATTATGGAAAAGAATATTTGCCATATTATTAAATGATGAAAAGGCAAACCCATGTTTCTTAAAGAAGTATTACCTTTGATACAAGCTTGTATCAGGGTGGAGCTGTTACTCCCTATTTCTTCAAGGCGCTCCTGCAGTATTCAGGCTTACAGGCTGTGCACTACTAAGCATGGCTTTTCACTGCTTTCTAACAGATGCCAATCATATTTAATCCTATATCTGAAATTCATAGTTTGTAGGCATTAAATAATTCACTTCTTTTGTTTTCAACCCATTCTGCTGTTTGCTCTTGTAAGCTGCCATGTACATCCCTGAAGATATTTAAAAGCTGTCTGGACACCATCCTGATTAAAGTGCTATAGGGAACCTTTCTAAAGCAAGGAGACTGGACTAGCTGGCTCCAGTGGTCCTTCCCAACTTATACACTCTGTGATTTTGTGTGAAAATGGCTGAAGTGCCACATGAAAATACAGCTTAATAATCCTTGCTGCAGATGGAGAAGAATTACACAGATGTTTAATTATGCTAATGAGGTAATCCCTAAAAGGCTTTTGTAACCTCAGACCTGGCAAAGACTGCTCTAAAATCCAATATTCAGTCTTTGTTAAATGCATACATCAGGCTTGAAATTTAACCCTGCACATCAAGATCTCTCTAAAATGCCCTCTCTTGGGAGGAATCAGCAGAGGTGTGTGAGCACTGAAGCATGGGAGGACCTGGCTGAAATTGGGATGAGGAGTCAAACCCATCTTTCTGACCTAAGTGCAAGATCACCACTCAAGCTTTTGCCCTTACCCCACAGCTATTACTTTGCTTGCAACAGTCTATTTGTTAATTCCAGTAAAAAAAAAAAAAAAAAAAAACCAAAAAAACCACCTATTTAATTGTCTGGTACAATCAACCAAAATTCTGTGGGATAGTATCTGCTTTAGCCTGACTAAACTGAATCATCCGGGGTTTCATCTTTTCCCCTTGCTTATTTTCCTTTTATTTTCTTTCCCCTCCCTCTTTTGTGAGAGTATAATTTTAATTGCTGTTTTTCTGATTTTCAGGTTTCAGAGACACGGACAATGCTGAGCAGCTGTGTGTGTAACAGTTGCAGCCCAAAAGTACAATTAGTCTAATGTGGGCACCAAAACAGAGAAAAGGATGATCAGGGAAATGAAAGAGAAGAATGCAGGCAAGCATTCAGTGACAGAAGACAATCATTAGCATTGGCCAATACCACAATCAGAAAGAGGCCAGTGCCATTTGGAAAGTAATGACATGGCCTCAGGAGAGGTGTGTGTGTGTATGTACGTGTGAAGTAAGCACTAAAAGAAAATGAGCCTTGCTGCACTAATTGGCCTCGCACTTTCCCTGTAATTTCTCATGAGTTCCCTGTTCTCCTCTAATCATGCACACTCATGAGTACTTCCCTCTTCAGTTATCTCCTTACAACTGCTAATTTGATGCTATATAATTAATTTTAAAAATGTACATTGTTATGAAACAATTTTCTACTCTTTAAAATGATTGAACTTTCTACTCACAAAAACATTTTTGAAACCTTGACAGCTTTTAAAACCTGCTTTTAAAAAAATGCAGAAAAGATGCCAGAAGAAAAGATATATCCAAAAATGTTTCTGCCCTCACATTGGGACAGAGTAAACTGCACAGATGCTTCCTGCTTACTTTGGAAGTGGCCTTAACAGTCTTAGCTGTGCTGCTGCTGCTCAGGAATCCTTTCAGACACTTCTGGCAATGCCCCTTGGCTTCACTTGTCTTGATTTCAGGCTTACCTTGTTATGGAAAACCTTTAAGGCCCTTTCTCACTGGAAGAAGTCTTGCTATGGCTGGAGTTTCACTGAACTCAACTCCTGGCATGAGTTAGGTCAGGTCTGTCTGTATGAATTGCAAATTTCCATGCTACTGGGGAAAACAATTAAGCTAAAGCAACGAGTCTTAGGCTTTGTACTAGTCTAATTCACCAGCCTGTGACTTTGGTAACCCAGATCCAGCGTGGAGCAAAGCTCCTTCTCCTGCATTCCCAAGGGTCTTCTCACAGGGTGGCACTCCCAACAGGCCTCCTTCCTAACCCAAAGGTGATCAGGGCAAGTGGCAGGTTGAAAACTGCCTGACAGGCATCTCAGACCTTATTCAGTGGGAGCACTGGCCTCTGAGGGTTCCCAGCTGAGGAGCAAGAAAAACAGCAGTGTATTTAAAAAAAAAAAAAAAATCAGCACAACCTGTTGCAGGTTTCTCAGCTTCTGCATAGTTAATCTGATCTCTGGCAGAACACTTATGATTCACAGCATTACAGACTGGTCAGCATTTCTGTAACAAATGCTAATCAAGATTGGATTTAGCTTTATTTTTTAAATTGGTTCTGAACTATTACTGAATGCACAATATCTGCATTTTTGTGTTATCAGTGTAGGGAAAAATAAATATGCAAGGCTTTTCCATACTACTTTAGAACAGCTTTGATGGAAAAAGAAAATTATAAAACACTCTACAGATTAGCAAAACAAACAATAGTAGTAAAATACCCCCAGAAACAACAAACAAAGAAGTGCACTATCTCATAAATGCTGTGGTAATACAGATAATCACTGAAATAAATGTCTAATAAATATATCAAGCTAAATCTAAATAAATAAATCTAAAATAAACCCCCATGTACATACTCCATGTGCCTCCTGCAGTTTTCCTCACCAGTGCCCGGAGCTCCCCAAGCAGGAACACGTGTGGACATTCCGTGGGAGCACCATGAGGGACCATGAGCTTGCAGAGGCCTGGGCAGCAAACCCTGAGCACACCAGGCTTGGTGCACATGCAGATCTCCTGGGAAGGCTTCCAAGAGGTTCTATTTGCTGTGCACACACTGTGGAGCTGGTACATACATCCAGAGTTGGAGTGTACAGGAGCACTGGCAATTCTCATCAGGACAAATAGAAAATATGTGAACTCTGCCTGGTTAAGATATTTTTTTTCTTCCCCAGAAGGTGTGTTGTTTTGGAAGATCAGAACATGTAGGTTTTGCGTTGCAAAATAAACCAGCAATGATCCTTGATTTGGGAGAATATCTCAAAGCCCAGTCAGGGAGAATCCTGCAGATAAACTAAATTAGCTAGAAGCACATATATCAAACTTCCTATGAAATGCCAGTTCAGCACAGCAGCTGCTCTTCCAAATTAATTTCACAGCTATAGTTCCTTGTATTCCCCTCCCTTTTTCTTTTCAACAAAGTTCTAGATGTAGCATGTTGGGAGTGAAAATTTTTCCAGATTTTCTCTTCCAATAAGCTACAAAGACCATGAATCTGTCCCAATAGAAGGATATTCCTTTCCACTCTGCTCCCCCCAGTAACAACTTGTGGGGTTGGTCTTGTGACAACCTGCCAATCACATGTAGCCAGACACCACAAAAGTGCTGTATCTACTGGAAATCAGGAAGGAATTTGGATTGTGCTGTTTTACGCTGGTAAACACAGTTTCCTTGAAGATCACTCACCTGGGTTAATGGTGATGAATTTGTTATCTGAGGGATGTTCCTCTGGAAACCTGTCCATCTTTGGAGGAGGATTTCTTGTAGTCTCTGGTCTTCTTGGGATCTTGCCCAGGTACAGTTCGTCGGTGAACGCTGGTGGCACTTGGGTGGAAGGGAGCAGCTGGGGCTGAGTGTCGGCTTCGGCAGAGCTCTCCTTCTCGGCACCTCCAGCCGTGGGGGCAACGTTTTGCTTTGGCACTTCTCCCGGTAGGGTTTTATTTCCTTCTTCCTCAGCAGTCCTGTTGGGGGAAGCCGCGGCCACGCTGGGCTCCGTGCTATTGCGTGCCTCCGAGGCCGCCGTCGCCCTGCTCTTCTCCTTCTTTTCAGCATCCTTTTCTTCCTCTTCCTCGTGCTCCCGCTCCCCGTCCTCGCTTTCACTCTTTTCGTCCTTCTCCCCCTCCTCGGCTCCCTCGCCATCCTTGGTGAGCCCTGAGTCCCGCTCGGGCCTGGGGGACGCGGCGGCGGCCTCGGTGGTGGCCACCACGGCGCGGCCGGCCTGCTTGCTGGGGGCGGCGGCCGCGGGCAGCCGCGTGGGCCACACGCTGCTGGGGAAGGAGGAGATGCCCCCGCCGCTGAAGCCCAGCCCTGCCAGCAAGGTGCTGGTCACCACGGAGGCCACGGTGGCCTGGCTGCCGCTGGAGGACGGGCCCATGCCTGTGGCCATGGACACGAAGGAGAAGGGGAGCCCCGAGGAGGTCCAGGTGGAGGAGCCGGAGCTGATGGGAGCCATGTCTGCTGAGGAGGCAGGAGATGCTGTGGGCTTGAGGAGGTCATCGGCAGCACAGGGGGAGAAAACACAGCAGAAAGCATCAGCAGGGGTCCAACATACCACTTGGGGTCATTCTCTTGCTTTTCCCTCCCTTTTCACACACGTGCTAGTCTCCTAAAACCAGAGATCCAACACCAGCTGGATGAAAGGCTGAGCCAGGACAGAACATGCCACAGAGCTACCAGCAAACCACAAAGAGAGGAAACCTCCCTGCCTTCACCACATCATCATTAAAACCCTCTTTATCCTTATCTTTATTTTACATCAAGACCTTCTCCTACCACATCACTACTGACTTGTGAGTAACATTTCCTCTTGGGGTGAGAAGAATGTAAAGGAGTTTAATGAGTTCAGCTGTATTACTCACAGTGCTTTAATCCTCAGAAGACAGGAGTTTAAAAATACTGTGTTACATAATGGCTGTCCCAAAATAATGGCTGCCAACGTGAGCATCCATGGCTGGTGGGGCTGCTCTGACAAGGAACTCTGGCTCTTCCCACGCACATTGTGAGGGCCTCAAAGGATACTATTTTTATTTCCTTAATTTATCCATCAGGATTATTCTCATCAGGACTGGTGTTGCTGTGAGGCATTGCTCTTGTTAGAAAAGAACTGCAGCATGGCCAGTTTTGAAAGACTCGGAGAGCAACAGAAGCTCTTCAGCAAGCTGCCACCATGTCTGCCAGGACCTTCAGGCTGTGACACCCATGTTTTCCACATCCATAGGACTCTCCCTGGGCAGCACCAGTGAATGACAGGCAGGACTGGCAGTGCCTGCTTCATTGAGAAAAAGCAGGTGATGAACTATGGACTTTGCATCCTCTGCACCCTGCCAATATTATTCTAATGTCAACCCACTGCATGCATGAGGGTCCTGCACACATGTGTGTGCTCTGCTGTAAATAAAACCCCTCTGTACACACATAAAGAACCAAACCTTGGTCTGTTCATAAGGAACTAGTCCTGAATTACATGTGGAAAAAGAGACTGAAGTGAACTGTCTAAAGACAAGGAATAATTCTGTGAAAGAGCTGTGTCAGTGGTTCCTCTGGACAGCCTGAACATTCTCCCTCTCTGAATTACTGAAAAATGTCTCACATTACTGAATTCATCAGCAGGAGAGCCATTAGCTGGAAAGGCATGCACCAGATGAGGACAAAAAAGTGTTAAATAGATGCTGCTGAACACTGAAAAAAATGTAAAATGTTTATTTTGGAAACTGGAATTTGTAACTTTTAAGTATTTCTGCATCTCTCTGCAATTCCCGGGTTCAGTCAAGCCGTGTAGTTGAAATGCTGCAGCAAACCAAGCAAGGCTGCTTTCTCACATTATTTTTGACCAGCTGCAATCACAGAAAACCTGAGATCTCAGGTGAAAACCTATGCTTTAGAGATTTCAAGCCAAAACTTTAAATAAATATCTAAACTTTCAGATACTTATCAATCTGAATCCCTAAGGCACTGTGAGATTTGCTTTTTGCTGGCATGAACAGTCTCAAAGCTGGGCTGAGTATTAAAATTTGACAGCAGATTTTATGTATCTAGAATACCTCTATACATCATTAAACAAACATAAATCATTCAAATGCAAGCTTTGTATGTATTATTTCCTTACTGGGGAGTATATCAAACTGGATCAGAATAAAACCAGAAGCAATGTACTTAGAATAAATTCAATAGTATGAATCCAGCCCATAAATCTTACTGAACAACTCAGTACAATGGATGCCAAGAAATTTAGGTTATGGATAGTTTATAGTTTATTTTTATTAAATAAACTAATAAGTTCCTTTCAAAACTGAAACAGTGTATTCCACTTTTACTGTAAATGTACCAACATTTCTGATTCTGGAATACAAAAGTTAGCCTCAGTGACTTGATACAGTCTCACCTGAATTAAAATAAAACAAAGACATTTTTCAGGCTTTATTCACACAGTAACAGGTATCCTTAAAGCACTGGAAGAGCAAAGATGCTCTTTGTGTGTGAGGCCTTATTTCTTCTGCTCATACAGTTAATAAAATAAATTAAATTTATTTCCACAGTCATCATTAATATTTTACAAATCCCCTCTAAATGGGTTGAATACAGATTGAGGAAAATTTTTTAACACTTGATTCTCCAGTGTTCAAAGCCTGTCAGAGAATGAAGCCAGAAAACCATTTCATATTGGAACTGCATTTGATGCTATAAACCCTTCTGTGACAGGTCTGGACACCCCTTCCCCAGGAAAGCTGGGTCCTGCTGCAGATTTCCAACATCGTGCTGCCACCTGGTGGGAAATGTCCCCAAATCCCCGTTGCCTAAATCCATCACTTACCACTCCTGTCTTCACAATTCGGGTCCCCTCGAAAATTCGAGTGGTGTTAGCTGGGGAGGGAAGAAGAGCAGCACATCAGGGCAGGGGAGGAGGCAGAGGAACAACTGGTAAAGCACTGCTCAACATGGGGCTGCAGAATACAGGTACAGAGCTCAGTCTGGAGCAAAGGCAACTCAGCTCTTTGGGCATTACTCACTCACTTGTGTCTAAACACAGACTTGTGGGTCTTTAATTACTCAGGCCTGGCAATGCTGGCTTTTTGACAGAAAACAAATTCTCTCCTTCAACCCCAAGCTGGATGAAACATCCTGGCTTACACAGGAAGCAAGAGTAGCTTGATGATAATAGGTTTTTTCTGTCCTTTATAATATTATAATTTATTGCTATATATCTGAACTGCTATTACCATCAACCTCTCATAAATGTTTTGAAAGCTCAAGTGGATTAATTTTCTAGGTTAGATATTGGGTACAGCCAGAGATTAGAACAGCAGCTCCTTTTTGGGGACTTGTAGGAGGAATCACATCATCTGCTCCCACTGCAGATGTGTGTATCACTTTCACTTCATTGAATATGGGGCTGCAGTATCCAAAGGAACTCCTACAGAGTTGCCAGTAATGATTTGCTCCTAACCGTGATTAAACAGTTATTGTAGTCAAACTTAGATAAATTTTCCATTCCATCATCTAGTAAAAGATAAACAATACATCAGTTTCTAACTTCTGTGTGGCACTTAAAAGTGAAGTCTAAAACACCGTGCTGAGGTACCAAGAACAGAGCTCCACATGAGTTGTGACTTGCACAGGACACTTGTCTGATCCTGCTCTCTCTGCCACCACAACAGAACTAAACCATGTCCATAGCCTGACATCCCTCAGACACTAGGTGCTAGCAAAGCAGGATCAAAACCCCCATGCTTTCTGAAAATGACACGGAAAAATGTCCCTACTATTTTGTTCCATATACAGCATCAGATCCAATTGACAACTCTTTGCTTCGTCCTAGGGATTTAAACTTTAAACTCTCTGCTTGTTTTATTCTTCCATTACTCATTTTGAGGTTTATGCATCTATAAGCTGGAGTGGGAGGGGATGCTCTCATCGGAGGCAAAATTTGCCCTACTTAATAAAGAATGTCATAATAAGGAAGAAGCAAAACTCTAGTACTTAAAAAAACCTCAAAAATAATCAAGTTCTTCTACCAGATCTCAGCTTTACCAGATTTCTCCAATAAACTTAAAAGGAAATCTATGACAAAGGACAGCTTATCATCTAGTTCTTTTGATTTTGTTTAAATATGTATGTTTTGGAAATCACTGAGGTTGCGTGCGTGGTAAAACCTGGATGTCTCCACATGAGGTTGTCAAGGTAGGACTGATCTCCTTTCCTCTTTACATAAAACAGACACCGATCAGACTCACATTCTGTTAGAGCTGTGCCTCTGATGCATAAGCAGTCTCTGATGAATTTGTTTCAGAAAACTAGTACCAAGAAAAGCTCTAAATTCTCCTAAACCCTGACAAAACCTGACAGTGAGAGGTGTAGGCAAACCCTCCTCACTGGAAATGAGATTCAGATCAAGTCACTGGCCACAATATGAAATTAGCACTGTCTACATGCATTCAAATATCTTCTGAATAACTTCACACCACATTGCACTCTGCAAAGAAAATATTAAACAGAGAATAGTTCAATGTAAAAATTTGTATGTGTTTTTTTTACCTTGAAAGAGCATAGTCTGGCTAAAGTCACTACGCATTTCATTTCGGCAAACTGCTTGAACTCTGAACAGATAAAGGATGTCAGGTGAGACATGGCTAATGATGGCCTTCTGTTTAAAAAAAATAGATATTATTCAGTTTTTTACCCCCACAGTACTGTCCAAGATCAGTTTGAAACATATAAAGCATTGTGCTAACACAGAACATTTATGCCATGTAAGACAAGTTATATTTCTACACAGAAATATTCAGTGGTTCCCTGGGGAGGGCAAGGCTGAAGGGATGCACCCAGACACTGCTGACTCTGCCCATGAGAAAGAAATGAACAAATCCCACATCTATTCTCATAAGAGTCTTCATGCCTCAATGTCTCTGCTCTCCTCAGAAAAACTTAAAACCCAAGTCATTCCACTCTTACAGCAATTTTAATAAGATTTTTTTAAGTGGAGATCCATGACCCAAACACAGGATAAGCCCAGAAAGTCACTGCATATTCAAACTGACTATTTTGCAACCAACTGGTTGAGGCAATTTGATACTGGTGTGCTGTGCAACATGATGGCTGAGCATCCTGGGCTGGGATATCCCTGCTTACTCCTAGACCTGAGAGTTTCCACAATCACATCAGTTCACAGGAGTAGCTACATGAGTCACTTGAAATACCTTTTATCTCTACAGCAAAACACTGTCTAGCTCTGACTCAAGATGGGACAACCCAGCTGCATCTGCCAGAGCACTGAAAATAATCGGCACTTTTCTCTGAAAATGGGTTTCCTCTTCTCTTGCCCCTAAAATAGACTAAGATATCATTGCTTTCTTAACCCAAACCTCTGCTGAACAGCACAAGGTCTCAGTGCAATCTATTTCCAAGCTATCACTCCATCACATCCCTTGCACTTGTAATTATTTCTTTTACACAAAACGGGATGCTTTCATGGTGCCCACCTCATTTTTGCTGATTAAGGCTCTCCTCCTTACCTGATTAAAAAAATCTCCCTTAAAAGTGTGAAATTATGACAAGAGAGAGGTTACAATACATCATAACCTTGGGTGCCTTTCAATGGATTCCTTTCTGATTTCATGAGGCAGATCGTTCCCTAATGTGACCCAGATAACAATGTCTAGTGGGGAAATTGGAAATATAAATGGAAATGAAGTAAAAGAAGCTTCATCTAAGGGAATAAGAGGAGTATTATTGTATAACTGATTGAATGGGCCCAGAGGACTGTGTATTTGAAAAAAAAATATGGTAACAGTCATTAGGAATAACACTGTGCTGCTGCATTTTTCATGTGCATATACAATTACTGATTTCATTATTCTAGAGGCTTTCTTTGATTAACAATAAATGGAGGCCTTTCAAACCTGAATATGTCACTCTGGTTTTATATGCAGAGAATGTTAAGGACCAGTACAATACTTGCTTCCACTTAGACAAGAATGACAAGCAGATGAAATCCTAAATGGAGGAGATAGAGCAGTGTTTCCATCTGTGCTGGAACTGTCTTGCTCTTCTCTCTTTTTCTCACACTGCCAGATGTAGGCAGTGCTTGTACAGGGCCACTCCAAAATAATCTTCAAGCCCTGACTATGCAACTCCTGCCTCTGGCAGCACTAGCTGCCAGAAACTGCTCCAAAGCCTACAAGGGGCTATGCACAGTGAAAAGCCTGAGCCCAGGAACAGATTTTGGGGGATCAGACTTTTAATGTGAAAATCTGTAAGTTGAACTCAAGCCAAAAGGTATTCAGAGCCTCAACATTTCCCGAGCCAGCTGCTTCTCAGTAACACTACATGAAAAAATGTCTGCAGATTCAGTCCTCCATGCACTCACATAAACTATAAATTCACACTCCAGTGTTTGGGCAGCCTGTTAGGCAATGCTCAGCTAATGCTGAACATTTAAATAGCAATTCATCATGGGCCAAACATTATCCTGCCTATAAGGTGACAACTGCTTTCCTCCTCTACCCACTTCTACCAAGAAAATAGCAATATAAGGGTAGCTTGATACATATGTCTGGGGTTGATGCTGTGCTTTTACCAGGTCCTTGTCACTATCCTTGGTGAAAGTCTTCTCCTTTTCATCTTCATTTTTAGTCCAGCTGTAGGAGATCATGTAGTTCATGATTGGAGGGTGGTAAATGGTTTCTGGTTGGTTCCAGGTCACCAGTAGTGCTGTCCTGTTCACAGGCTGCACTTTCATGTTGACTGGAGGAGTGCTACAAGCTGAAAAACAGAAGGAGAAAATATGAAGCTCTTCTAAATAACTGAGAGAAAACAAACAGAATGAACGGTGCCTCACTCTAAGAGCTAGGTTTTTTTTTTCTTTAATGCCCTGGCCTACAGTAACAGCTTAGACTGCAATCCACTGAGACCAATGGGATTTAATACCACCTGCAGCTGCTTTCTGCTCTCCTGAGTAAAGTAAATGAGAGAATCCATTCTCTGCAGGCAGGTTGCCTAGCTCTCTACTTAATTCTCAGTCCTGACATTTGCACCTACTCTTTAACTTGGTGACTGAAGAGCTCTGCACTGGAACATTAAGAAATACAGTGGACCTGATCCCCAGCTTCCCTCATCCCCACCCCCCCTGCTGTTAAGGGGTAAATACCCCAGTGTGCTCTACAGATCCTGGAAAGAGTTGAGACCTCTGAAAATATGGCACTATTGGGTCAGTAAATGTTCTTTTGTTAACCTAGTACATTTTTTCAGTTATTTTATATTCCTCTTCCTGTATATTTTTCTTCAAAGATGCTCAACAATTTATCAGTAATGTATTACCTGCACAGGGAGGAGTGGCTGTTTGATGGCCTTGGCCACCTCCTCTGAGCAGGCAGAGGAACCCCCAGGTAGCCCTGCCTTCCTAACCCTGCCTGCAGCCTGGAGGCACAAATCATTTTTCAGCCATGCTTAAGTCACTGGGGACATCAGCACAGGCACAGCTTAACCCCTGGGAAAAAAAACCCAACAACAAACATGGCTTCTGCTTCCAGCAGTACCAAACCCAAAATTCTGCAGGCAGACCAAGCCCAGGCACAGACGATTCTGGCCCCTGGAGGAGTGGAGTGTGCAGAGTCCCCTAGGAGCGCTGAGGAAACTCTTTGCAAGGAGTTGCCATGGAAAGGTCCAGCTGGGGATGCACAACACTAGATGGCACTCACATGCTGTGGGAAAATGCATCATCCTCTTCCCAGCTATAAAGAGTTTAGATTTTTTTCCCCAAGCTTTAAAAATCACGTTTAAAATACCCAATTCAGGGCAGATTCTCACATTCTCTTTCTCAGTATAAACCCTGAACCAAGGAAAATCACTTGCAATGATACCTAAGCACATGTGCTGTGGCAAAGGAGCTGGTCTCTTCTGGCAAAGTGTCACCCAGCCCATCAGGCTGACACTATTTGCAGAATTATTTGTCCCAGTATGACTTTTCCTCTTGAAGCCAACACATTGAGCTTGTTTGCACTCTGCAGGTATGTGACTGCATGTATATTTGGCCATTACTTCACTTCTAAAGAGTCCTGGCAGCACTGAAGGGGAAATATGTCTATTCCTATGCCTGGACTTGCAGGTTGGCCAAGCAGCACTGCTGTTATATTACTGAAATAGCTACAGTTCTTAAATAGAAATTATTAAATGCTCTAAACACCAGTATTACCAGTACAATAGAAAAACATCTGTCAAATGCCTTTGTGCAGTTATAACTCGCATTTTGTAGCTACCTGAACAAGACAACATGAATTGCAGAAATATGCTTGGGCAGGAAATGTCATTGATATTTGCTCTTGCCATGAGGGGTGACAATCCTGCAGTTCTGCAGTAGATCCTTCTGCTCAACCCAGAAGGATGATCCAGCAAAACAAACAAACCCTACAGTATCTGGAAGCATTGGATAAATGTATGTGAGTTTCCATTTACACCAAGCTGAAGGGATCAAAGCAGCATGCTGCTCTCAGTGCCACAAAGTCAGAAGCCACACCATGGCTTCCCTCTGGCTCCCTCCTGGTCCCCAAAAGCACAGCACAAAGATGGCCAGGACCTGGATGAAATGGGACAGCCAAAAGCCACCTCTGTTATCACTATTTACAGAGCTCCCTGATCCTGGTATGCCTCTCCATGCTCACCTCTTTCCGCTGAGATGGTCAGATCAATTCTCCCTGACATCACTGTTTATTGATAACTGCGCCAATAAATCATAACTGCCCTCTTTGACGCCCTTTGTCATCACAGAATTACACTTCAAAATGCCAGGCCAGCCTTTCCTGCTCCACCTAATCAAATGCCATCAGAGACAGAGCCAGGGTGAAGCACTACCCAGACCCAAAACTCTTCCCCAGTCCTTGTCCTCCAGGAGGACATGCAGAGATTTATATATTTAAAGTAATCATGCATCAAATTGTTTTAGAAATAATTCAAGCAGGTAACCTTCCTGAGAGACAGAGAGATCCCCCTTAATTGCAGCAGCCCTCTGAGTGGTGTCTGGCCAGTTTTCCGCACAAGGACCCCAAGCCACCCAGGGAGAGGGGGCTGCCATGTCCCCAGCTCTGTGCCACCCTCTGCAGCCAGCCTGGATGGCATCTGAACAGCCAGAGAAGTGGGGATTCCCAAGGATAAAGAGAGACTCAGAGACAGGAGATCGTTCCTGTCCCTGCCCTCTGATCCAAGCAGGTCATGAGCAATTTGAATCACCTGAGTGACTCTGATGACTTCACTGAGGACAAGCCTCATTCCCAGCCAGCTAAAGTGAGGCTGAATTTACAATACTGTGATTTCTCAGTAAATATTACAAAATTTTCATGACTTGGCTCAATCTACTCCAAGGCACAGAGCAGTATCTGAAAAACCTGGAGTAATTTAGTATTAACCAACCTTTTCTGTTCAACTGCATTTTTTTAAGCAGCTTATGAATGGGCAAAAAATATTTTTTTTAAAATAAAATGAAACATATGGTTTTATTAATTTAACTAAACCTGTTTAGGACACAATGGAATAAAGAAACATTTGATTCAATAATTCAATTTGATGATTTAATTAAAGTGATACATAATAACATAGCAAATGTCTGAAAGGCAAGGAAAAAAAGTCCAATGATTTGACCATCTATAAAACAACTGGCATTTCCCAGAGATCTAATTTTTCTTTCAATACTCTCTGTGCCTTGGATTTTTCAAAGAAGATTAAAAGAATCACAGGCTAAAGGACCTCTACTGATTTTGCAAAATGTGCAGCTGAAGAAGAGATGGAAATGCAGGAAATGGTTGGGACAGGGAAGGGGAAGTTTAATCAGGACACACTAAAGCTTTTCTTTTTCTTTTTTTTTTTAACTAAACCAGGCTTAATGAGAAAAAAGAAAAGCCTGTGAATTCATGATTTCTTGGGAAAAAAGTAAGACCCAAAACTAACAACCAGCATTATTCCACACTGAAATAGCATCTCAGCTAATTTTAGAAAAAAATATTACTAATGCTCTGTTTAAAATTCAGATCCTGAGGGATATCAAAATACTGTGGGGGCTTTCAGGATGCCTTTCTGTGGTGTGTGCAATCCTGAGCAGATACCTGCACAGGTCTGACAGGACACCAATGCCACTGTGTCCTGAGCTAGCAACCCATGCCAAGACTTGTGGAGACAAAAACCCCCAGCTGGGATGTCACCCTAGTTTTTTAACATTTTCTTCTGATGTTGACATTCTTGTAGTGAACTTTCTCACACACTTTTTGTAAATAACTCATTGTTTTGCATTCCTTTATGGAAGAAGAGAAAGTTGATAGACTGTTGGTTTGACCAGTGTCATTGGAGAGGTGTCACTGTCACCCTCCAATCTGCTGTCACTTTTGGAAAACTGTAAATCTTAGAGTCAGAAAATAAACTGCCTTTTTTCCTTCACCTTGAGAAAGGTGGTGTGTGCTTGTGTTCTTTCGTGTCCTATAGCGACATTGGGGCACCCAGGCCACATCTCAGAGGCTCTGAACCGGCAAGAGCCTTTGCAGTACCATGGCCATGCCCCACTGCAGGCACAGACATGCCCTGGACCTCCTGGAGGGAAAGAACACCCTCACCTTCCTGTCAGGGATGACCTGAACTGGGAGAACCTGGCAAACAAGGCAGCTGCTGCCTTCTGGAAAAGCCCTGAAGAGGCAGAACAGCACAGGTGCATCTGGAGGGAGCCCCTCTGACCCAGCTCAGGCAGCCGCAGGGGCTCTCCCAGCTGCTGGCCATGTGTGAGGCTGCCCAGCAGCTTGATCCAGGCTTTTCTCTGCAGAGCAGCCCACTGGGGAACGCAGGGGGAATCCAGCATCTTGGCCAGCCTCATCTTCCAGGGCTCACTCAAGCCTGGACAAAACCTGTTTGCCACTGGCAGATGAATGCTGCATGCTGATACACTCATAAGCACTGGGCAGGCCAGCCATACAGCAGAGAATGATTTTCTTCATGTTAAAAACATTCCAGTGGGCTGGAACAAACAAAATTAATTTAACAACTCTGCATTCATCTCTCCCATAATTTGATTTGTATGTTGTATTTGGCTACGTAACCTCCATGAGGTTTCCTAACTGAAAGCCTGATAAAGCTTAATCCAAAAGCTCCTGGCAGCTCCATTTCAGTGAGCTGAAAGACAAAAAAAGGGGCTTGTTGCTTTGCAAAAATTAATTGCTGATACTAAGACACACCCATGAATGCAGAAGTGGTATGTAAGAGAATATTGCAGCTTTTTAAAATTAATATTGTTCCTTAAAAGCAGCCTGTAGTTCTCTTTCAAAGACAGAAATGCAACACCAGCCAAACTTTCTGGGTTTCATCACTCTTTCTGCATATGCTACCTGTGGTTATGAAAAGACCTATTTAGGGAAACTCTGTGAGAGTGCAAGAAATGTGTATTCAGTTATGGCTTGTACACTCTCTCCCTGCAAAACAGGTCTTCATATGATGAATCTAGTTGCACTGGGCTCAGCGGGATTTATAAAATCCTCTAAAAATGTTCTAAGTTAGCTTGTCCATGCATAAAAATGTCACCACTTTAAAGGCAGTTATTTCTAGCTGTGCTATGCCCTGCTTTGAAAAATCCCACTCTCTACCTCCTGCTGAATGTCTCAGCAATGCAAAACTGCTGTTCCTCTCCTTGGTGCCGTGGGATACACGTTGTGTGCCGAAGCCATGACAATTTTCAGCACAGAAAAGCAACGTGACAGTGAGATCCTGAATCCCTTGTGGTGACATGGGCATCTTCTAGGGCAATTCATACATGGAAGGGGAAACATCAGCACCAGGATGTTCCCATAGCATGTTACTGGCTCAGAGCTGCTCAGTGGTAACTAAAAGACAGGGACAAGGGTCTTGTCTTGCTCTGGGAGGCAGCTCCTGGCTGTAAGGTGAGAGAGGCCTCACTTCTTCTTGTTACTACTCTGGATATGCAGGAGGATTCATTCAACAGGATGGGTGGCAGGGAAAAATGTCTCCCTTAGAAAAGCAAGAGCACGCAAGAAGGTAGTTGGGGCATTTCTTCCCCCATGTTCAGTAGAAGAGAAGCTGAGAGGTCAGTATGGGGGTTTCATGTCTTTTTTCACCACAGGGGCAAACAATTTGGTGGCCAAGTTCTTGGGGGAGAGAGGGTGTTTCCTTCCCCCCTGCCCCAGCCCTGGGAAGGAGCTGGAAGGGCCAGTCCTGCAGCACAGATGCACCACTTGCTGCTGTAATGACACCCAACTCAGCCACAGGCATCCCAGATGATTTCAGAGTGCCTGCAAGCTGTGGTCAGTGCCTGTGCTACTGCCAAACACTGCACCAAGTTCAGTCAGCCCTGTCACCCCCAGGAACCCAACTGCAGACAAGAGAAAAGCAATGCCACCAACAGAAAAAGGGAAGGAAAATACTTTCAACTACATCTATACCTATATACACACACATATATATTCCTTCTCATTATTAGATCCTCAAAACTTCAGATAAACCCTGAAATGCAAAAATATGTGTTGTGCTGCAATGAGAAAACTCACACTTGCTTTCAGTGCCATGGTAGGGGAAGTGATACAGGGGCAGATTCAGCTCCATTGAACTGGTGTGACCCAGTGGAGGTGCTCAGGAAGAGACACCAATCCATAATAAACAAGAGCATGCTTTGGGCTGTCAGATTCAATCCCAGAGTTCAGCAAGGGCTGTGCTCCCAAAGGATAACAAATAAACTATGAAGATCATATGCACAGACAACACAGGCTTTAATATATCAGAAAGTGCTAACAGGCATACTTATAACATTTTCCCTCTTCTTTTACTAAATGTTTGCAGTTTTTCAGCTTTGCTTTAGCGTACATTGTTGACTTCTCAGAGTGCTTATAAATGACATTATTAATACATAAGGATAATTGCTTTAAAGAGTAGCACACATTTTTCCTTTACCTTTGCCTGCACTTTGCCAGCAGGCATTGGCAGGCTCCGGAGCATGCTGTACACACAAATATTTGTGTTGATCTACTTCAATCCACAGGCAGAATGTAGCTAGGAGACAGACTATTTATCTTCCCTGCTCCTACCTTCCACTATGCTTCAAACAGACAGGGTTGTTGAGGTGTGAGGCACAGACCCCACACTTGTTTTATGAGCTCTGCAAAATAACCTCATGAGCAAATGGGCACACAGGTCCCTCTGACTGAGGGCATCTGCACAAGCTGGGGTTTGCCCCTCTGTTGCTGGCCCATTTCCCAAAGTGTTCACACAACCAGCATCTGGATTAATAACTGTATGGCTTTGTAGCACCTAAATTTCCATGGCATCACAGCAACAGATCCTGTTTTACTGAAAAGCATGGACCACCAGATGCCATGCTGGGCTAAACTGATGTCCAACAAGGACCTGCCCTGCAAGTTTTGTGTTTGTATTGCACACATCCATGTGTGCACACAGAGGGTGACTTGTGTTTCAAATGTACACCTGTGCCCTTATTTACACAGTGTGTTTGTGCCACATGTGTGATCACATTCAGGGGCACAAACAGTATCAATAGGAGAAAGAAGGAATTCCTGCCAGAAGGACGCATATTTGCTCTGTTAGCCAAGCTGACCTCTCCAATGTTCTCTTTGGCCTGGGAGCAAGGAAGGATACAGCAATAGGGTTGGTAGAGCCTCCCAGTACATGCCTGTGGGATGCCCAAAATCAGATTAGGAAAGCAGCTTTCCTTTCATAGTTTCTGGAAGCTTTTTAAAGGATGAGCTGCAGGGACTCGTGGTTCAAACTAAAATTAGTACTTCTGTGGGCTGAACAGCTGGGCCAGCAGGTAGGCAGTGCAGAAAGGAATTCCCTCCAGGTGTAAATGGAATAAATCATCAAGCTCAGCTCTTCCAGCTTTAGTGGCAGCTGTGAACCCAAACCTCACCTACACTTTCACACTGAATTCCTCTTGCTCTGTTGGTTTGGACCCTTTATAATCTCTGAAGAAGTCTAAGGAGTGACTTAGTGCTTACTAATAAATCTATTGATAAATTGATCATTACATTCAGGCCCAGACACACACACTCCTCACATTACAACCACACAGAAGTTACTACAGGTGTTAAACAGAACCCCACAGAACAGAGCCATTGCAGGGGAAGCATGAGGTCTATGTCAAGGTTAAATACCACATCTTTTTGCATCTAATTCCCCCTCAAAATGGGTCAGTTTTTTTTTAATGAAAAGCTTTGTGTTCCACCTGACCTGAAACTGTGGAAAGCAGAAGCCTGTCCTTTGCTGCTTTTGCAGAACACTCTCCATGACACACACAAGGACCCAGCAGTGCTGCAGAGCAAGACAGGGCTGAGGTGGAAGGGATGAAATATGCAGAAGGAACACACTGATTTCTGCCTAAAATGTGCATTCAGCAGCCACTTGAGGCTCAAAAAGAGACTCTAGCACCTTGGAGCAATAAGGCAGTAGCAGACAAGTCTGCAGCAAAAGATGCAGGACAAGCAATGGGCAGGACAGTGTCACCACCCTCCAGTGTGACCAAGCCAGGCTGCTACACCAACAGAAGTCCTAATGATGAGACATGAATTCATTTGCACCAAACCTAGTAGGTGCTGACCTGATAAAAGGGGAATAGGATTGGGAAATGATAACTTCCATAGCAAAATGAAATAAAAAAGCAAACAGGAAAAGCCCAGTTGTCCAAGAAAATGGTGAAGGAGTTATTAATCCATGAAGAAATCCTCCAAGATTCTTTCAAAGGACACAAAGAATCAATGCTAATGGCAAACATACTGTAAATTAACTTTAAAAGGTTCCTGTTTATTTCCATTCTCCCTGTGATATTTAAAGAAAATAAATAGCGAAATTTTGCTTCAGCCATCCTGTGTTACATTTTCAATAATGAATCACTTAAAATTCATCTTCACTTTGTTGTTGTTTTGGATATGTTACATACTACTATGAGGTATTTTGAGTAATTTAGGTTTGACTAAACCATAAAAATGACATTCTGCAAGAGTAGAACTTCTCTGCCTAAGACTCCTTCTGGACTCCCAGAGAGAACCTGAGGGCATGAAGAGACTGCAAAGTTGTTTTGAGACAGTTTTCATAAAACATGGGCATTTAGAAAGCAAAACCAAATTACTGGGAGTAATAACAGAGGCTATAAATGAGACAAATAACTTGTTCCCATTCAGAAACACTGCTCCCAATGCTCTAGACTATCTGCCTCAAAGTGTTGATGTCAGTGCACTGAATCTCTGTTCCTTTGGATGCTGCTGCATGGGAGGTGCACTCAAATGCTCTGCAGAAAGGCAGCACCTTTACAGAAGGCTGCAGTCTCATCTCTGACATCAGGAGCCATGAAATGGTGAATAAGAACTAAACTGCTTTGCTTGAGTGCAGTACCTTTGGCTGCAGGCCCCTCCCTGAGCCATGCTTCCAGCACAAGGCTTGCAGGGGGGAAAATCCAAATATCTTCTATCCATGTTTTAGTGACACTAAGCTAAAAGGACTTCCAAACTGTGAATTACCACCACATAACAAAAACCACTAAGGAAAATGATCACCTGCACAGTACTAGAGAAATGTCCCAGCTGTTAATTTAGAGTCCAAAGCTAAGTTTTACTGGAGTGAATTTATGACTGCTCATTATTTAACTTAGTCTAGGATCATAATTACAGATGGTACTCCGAGGCGAAATCCCACTGATGGGAAACAGCATCGTTTGAGACTCCAGCAAAGAGTAATCAGACACCTTTGGGAAAGTAATCAGACATCTGTGAAAGAAAACTCTGATGTCAAGAGCCCCTCACATGGGATGCTTGTTTAAGTGTTGCAAGGCATGCAGCACATTTAATGAGTAGAAAGGTTAAAGGGTTTCTTTGAGTGTTAAAAAAAACCATAAAGAAACAACATTTGATGTAATCAGCAGCAAAATAAAATGGGCAAGTATTGTTGCACATGGGGTACTTCCTGAAACAAGGAAATGAAACACCTTTCCCTCCTGAGTTTCCATGCCCACACCTTCACTAAAGCAGGTATTGTTTTGTAAATACAGCTCTGCTTGATGGGACAACATGTGAAAGCAGTGAGAATCCCCTGCAGACCCAGATCCTTGAACTGGATGGACCTTTATGTAAGAATTCTGTTTGTCCCTGAAGAGCAATGTACACTATTATAGCAATAAATAATTAGCAATCCCTCTACCAGAGCTGCTTGAAAGCAGCCCATGAGATGCAGGAGCACAATATATGATGTGACAGAGCAACACAGTCCTGAGCCACAGAGGACAGGCCAGAGAAGAAAGGAAGCACTTTTAACAGAGATTGTCTTGTCCAAAAAGTCAGACACTGCCACAGGCACTGATAATTACAGTATCTGATTAATGCTTTACAAATGCATTCTTGGCTTAGAACGTCTGTACATAGAACTTCTAACTTCTCAAAACTTTACATAAATTAGTATTGTAACATGGTGAGCCCTCTTGTTAAATGATGCCTCATTTAACAGTATGATCCACTGCATAGTTTGGATCTCTGAAAGTCTCAACTTCTTAAAAAGTATCACTGTGCAAAAGTTTATTATCAACTCACCAGTTGCTACAATTACAATACCTGCATGGTGGATTTCAGAAATAAGATCTTAAACATCATCTGTATGGTTTTTTGAAATAGCTCCAGGGTCAACTTAAAAATTAAGCTCAGCTCATGGGCTCTGATTCAGCAAAGGTCTTATGCATATGCTTTTATTCCAGGCATACAAGCAGTCCTCAAGAGACTGTTTTAAATCAGCTTTTGCCAATAGAAGGAAGCAATAAGATAATGGAATAAAGGAAAACTCTTCTTGTTAAACTCTGACACACAAGAAAATCTGGAGTTTTCACTTGTAAGCAAAAAATTGGTCCTATTTCAAATTAGCTGAAGTATTTAACCATCTTGTATTCTGATGATTGAAAACAATGCCCCTCTCTTCACTGCCTCTTTTGAATTAAAACAAGAGAAGAGAAGGGAGAGTAACTGCAAAGCAAAAGGCTGGTAACATTCACACTGGTTAACAAACTGTATACAAGAGCACTGACCTAAAACAGCCTTTCCCAGAAGACCTTTTGTTTACCAAATGCCACCACTTCTGGGGCTTTGCTAAGGAAATACTCAGAGGACTGATATACAGTGAGAAAGTTTTCCTCCAGTGTATCTGCAGGTTATGCTACTGGTCACAGTTCTGTGACCTGAGATAGCTTTAATAGCTGAGAGAAATAGCTGAGAGCCCTTTGGTCCCAAACTGTTCAGGATGGCACATTTGCCAATGGACCACTGCTTTGTGTTGATCTGAAATTCCCCATTCACCAGGGAATTCTGAAAATTATTCTGAACATTATGCAAATTGTTCTGGGCACATTTTCCTCCAAAATAAGAAAGGCTTACATAATGAATGCTACACTGTTTTCCAGATTAGCAATACTGCCCACAGACTTAATAGAGTGCGACAGAGGAAACAAATTGCAAAAATTCACACCGACAAACATACCCAAACTTCCCCTGCAGAGCTGGAGACCATCACAAACCATATCACCTTGCAGCAACTAAAAGACACATTTTCGTGACCACGGCTTTCCTACAACACATAAATCAGGAACAGGGAGGGCAGACAGGAGTCACCATGTGACAGCCATTGGTCACATTGCCTAATGCAATGTGGAAAGCATTGAGGTGCAACCAGGAGGTATGCAGAAGAATCTGCATAAAAGAAATTTGTAATGCTAAGCTTACACTCTTCTATACTTGTATGCAAGACTGTCTGGCTGGAAAGCACTTCATGCACTCTGTTCCTCAGTCCTTTTGCATGAATGACACTGTATAAAGTGGTACTATATTCACTAGCTGAATAAACAACAGGTTTTGCTTTCACTCAAGTATCATGACTTCAACTCATTTTATTTATATGTCAGTAGTTCAGAGTGTGCAGTGAATCGGGTACATCATCACTGCTCACCTTTGTCAAAAAAGGGGCCAGAACCATCCATGTTGTTATATTTCTGGAACAGCTATATCTCATCCCTGTAACCTTTGGAGGATATGCTACATTTTGTGTTAGCAACACTGTGCCAACCTATTTATCTTAAGTTCATGAAAAAAAATGCACCTATTTTCAGTGTCCCCTGGTGTGCACACAACCCAGAAAGTGACAAGCTAACAGCTGGTACAACAACTGGCTGTCCAGCCAATAGCCTCCTAAAGCAAAAGCTGAGGGGGAGGAAGAAATCAGCAACTCCAGCCTCATCCCTACTATTAAATGGCATGCTGAATGTTGTCAGACCACGGGAAATGCATGTCCCCCACCTGAGGGTCTCTTATGTCACAAATTCAAATTCCCAGGCAGACATAAATACAGAGCATTAAGGTACTTGAACATAATAGCAGAGGACCCACAGAGAACCTGCTCAGGAAACAAGTCCCCAAGAACCAGACCACATAAACATGGACTAATAGTAGTGCTGGTCCCTTTCTCCTGTGGACTGGCTCACTCATGACAACTAAGCCAGGTGTGCTTGGTTCTCAAAGATCAAAGTCATGGTGAATCTTTCTGGTTATTCAAGGTGCTCTTTTGTTCTTGACAGCTCCAAATTAAGATCAGCCCATTAACTACAGACCTTAGTGTTTGCAATGCTCTAACAAAATTGTAGGTTTCAGTCATTTACTGTGGTGGTGAAAACCACCCCAAGATTTTTTATAATCTTACAAACAATCCAGTGAGGTGAGGAATATGCAGGCATGTGGCCAAAGCAGTTAAATCTCCTTGAATGTTATATCAGAGGTACCTTGGCTGCACTCACAATAAGAACGAGTCAGTTCTCTCACTTTTAGCATAATGTAACTCATTAACTTTCATCACTGTTCTGGGTAAATAATATGTACAGAGGATATAACTGAAGAAATTACTGACACATGTTGCTGTTACAACACTGATTGAAAACTACAGGCCAGAGCATCCGAGCGTAGCAGAGTTTCTTCATTCCCAAGAACTCCTTCTCACTTCTGATGTAAATTCTCTGTCCCAAGGCTGCCTGGTACATGAGGTTTGTGTACGTGTATATTATATATATATATATATAAATAAGCACGCTTAGAGAATAATGAGCCCTGAGAAATACACTCTCCCAGCACTCTCTTGGGAAGGTGAGGCTGCTGAACGCAGCTGTTTTCATGATTCACATCCTCTAAAATCTGCACTTTCTGTGCCTGGCCAGGTGAAAATGCCAGGTAAAAAAGGGAAGCCTGTAAATCTGCTTAGCTGTTTCCCTCTGGCAAACTGCCCCTCTCTTCTTTACCTCTACTGGTTAAGCACCAAGCACTTCGCAAGACTGAAGACTGGAAAGTACATGTGATTTCTCCTACCTATAAATAACACCAATCAGTAAAATAGAGGCAAATAAAAGCAGTAAATGATATTTATTTCTAGTCTTATTTTATCCAGAACACATTTCTCTCAGGATTTCTGATGTGTCACATTTCACATCAGGATTTCTGATGTGCTCCTCTAGCCAGGGCTGCCTGTGCCAGTGCGACAGGAACCTCCCTCCAGCTCATTATCTGGTGTCTGACAGAAGCAAGCACCAGCTGCTCTACAAAAAGGCACATGAAACACTTCAGCAAGACATTAGAAAATCACCTGCCTAAAAGGAAGAGATTATTTTCCTCCTGTCACCATTACCAACAGAGTGATACAAACGCTGAATTAAAAGGTTGGCAGTTTTTCAGAAGTCTTGTTACTGGAGAAATGAATCCCATAACCACATCTGGACACTTTATTTCCATTCAAACACCCAATGCCTCAGTGCTAATGGGGCTGAAATTTTTCCTTTGACCTTAGCCCTTTGGTTTTCCCTTTTTGTCTGGTATCTCCCCAGCCCTAAAGCCAGCTGGCAGAACCAGGGACATTGCCAGTTTGAGATTCATATTTTGTGGCTCTGAGACCCACATATTGTATTGTCATGGTACCTTGTAACAGTGAGTTCTACAGGTATCTGCAGCATAAGCAGAATTAGTTAATTTATTGACACTTACCAACAAGGAATGCCTGCACAACCTGCATTATTTCTTTGGTAGCTCACAGCTGTTCTTAATACCATTTGATAACAAAGTAGACAGAAAAAAAATTCTCCCATTTGTCAGGTGTAAAATTCTAAAGTATAATCTACCTTTGGAAGCTTCTGTACCAAGTGGATTTTCCAACATGTCTGTCATATCTTGGTTCCAAGCATCCTTCACAGCAGACTTGGATACCTTCCTGTTGTTCAGCCTTTGCTCTGGTCGGAAGTTATTCCTCAGGTACTCCACAGACTTGACATGGTCCTGCTGCTCAGTGGTGAAGATGGAGTAAAATGCCTCCAGCTGATGGCACCATCATGGCAGGAGAGAGAAGAGATGTTAATTAGAAAAACAATGTGGTGAAATCCGGGTGGCTGATAAGACAGCAAAATGGAAGGAAGTAAAATGTTGATGCCAAGACTGATAAAAGCACATGGGAAGTCAGACTGCCCACTGAAATTATTGCCAACCACCTTATCTCAGCACAGAGCTTATCCTGCCCAACATGGGAGAAGGCCTTCTAGAACCTGTGGACATCTGTCATTGGCAAAGAAACATTTGCCCTCAAGATCCCTTTTGTGTGTGACACAGCCTTGCCAAACCCTCCTCACCGCTGGCACGGCTTTGTTTCACAGTATTGCATCAGAAAGCGCTTCCAGGTCATCCCACACCGAGAGCTTTCTCCTGGATAAGGCAATACCTCCTTATCTCTGAATACCTTACCAAGTTCAGCTGCCAGGCTAAGCTCCACAGACAGCTCGTGCAGCACTTTTAGGCACAGCTAGCATACACTCCTCTGGGAATAAATTCTTCTGTTGGATTCAGATCTGAGCTATTTATAAGAAAACGTATTAACCAGTAAGAAAGGACTGTAATTGGAAAATTTTTCTGTTGCTTCATATCTTAGTGTTTCTTAGAAAAAAAAAATTCTAGCAAACTAAGGAGAAAATATTTTCAGCTAATGTTTTTCTCCCAGCTTTCAAGGTAGGTACAGCATTTACTGTTACCTTGTTATCATTCAGGACAAAAACTAGAATTAGTTATGTTACTGCTGGAAAGACTGAGCAAGACAGAGCAGAGAAGGAATCAATCCTGATATTGTTTGCATCACATCAGTTACACATATGGATAGTACGGATTTTGGGAGCACAAAATCTGGCCCAGGAATTCAAAAAGGGACTTGAGTAACATTCATAGCTTAATGACAGCTTAATCACTGAAACTCACAAACTTTTCATTAAGTTTGTCTGCTCTAAAAGCTCTGGAGAAGCATGTGAGCCCCAAATCTTAAAACTGAAATAATTATCATGGCGGCCTCAGTTGATAAAACTGATAAAAATAATCAAAGAAGCAACAGAACAGTTGAGCATCACCCACTGACTCATGAGGCACCCACTACCATTCTTTACTTTCCTCTCAAACCAGTAATCTGAGCCCCCTTCAGCAGAGGGACAGTAGGGGATGAGCAGGGAGGGGTGACCAGCTCCCATCACAGGCAGGCAGCCCAGGTGCCACTTTCAGAGCTCAGGTGCCACCACCAGAGCTCAGGTGCTGCTTACAGAGCTCAGGTGCCACTTCCAGGCATGCATGCTGGGATTTAATTGTCCTTTTTATTTCCTCCTGTATTTTATGTGAATGACTTATTCTGAGGTTCTCAATACAATTCTGTTTCTGATTCTTTCAAAGAAACAACTTGAAAAGTTTCAAAAACCATTTCCTAATTATTAGCAGGACCCCCTCAAGAGCATAGGAGGATGGATTAAAAAAGGGGTGAAAGCACTGACTTACACTTTTGTCTTTATAAAAACCCCACAACAGATGATCCTGCTACACCCTTCTATAAAAGCACAGATCAAAACTCTTGTGCTTATTTACATACCTTTTGCACTTGATGCACTGGAAGCAGTTTTGATGAAGCCAGCTAACAGGGCTTAAGGTGACTTTATAAAAGTGCAAGAACTTAGGTAGTAACTCCTGTTCTGAAGTCAAGTCTCTAGGCTTAGACATCTGTGACATTAATTGAATTTTTAAACTTTCAGAGAGAACTTTTAAAATATTTTCTTCTGCCATGCTACCTTGGGGAGGTATAATTGCATTTTAACAACTGCCAATTCAAACATGATTTTTAACCTTCCACTTTTTATGTGTTGAAGTATATATAAGCCATTTCAACATCACTTTCACTATAAAAATATTATCTACGACAAATGAGAAATTAATTTATCTATAGCTGCCAGGAAAAAAATAATATTCTAAGATCTGCAGTCAAGGAGCTACATTCATGCTCTTCAAGGAGTACAAGAGCTCCTGTTCAGAAGAAGAAATTAAAAGCTCTTGTAAGACTATTGTAGATACAGGGAAACCTGATCTAAAACTCTGAGTCATGCAATTACAAACCATTAAAGCCTGATGTGTAGTTTTCTAAGGGTCGGATATACAAATGGCAATTAAAAATACTGAAACTGTTGTGAGCACAATGAGCTACTCTGAGGTATGCATTACGAGAGATAATGCCATGCTTTGGGTCATTGAATGCACTTAGCTGTACAATGCAGCCACAGGGTGACACAGCTTGTCCTGGTTTGTTGTCTAATTATCAGGGAAGATGATGATGATGGAGGACTGCAAATAAAATAGAGAAGCCTCCACAAATGGACCACTTCACTACTGTCCTTTTTCCAGCAAGGTATTTTGCACAAAAGCACGAATTTAATTGGAACAGCAACAAAGCTTAAACAGTATCACTGTCATCCCCTGGGATTACAGGCTGCTTCATGGGGTTTGTGATAAAGAAGGTTAAACTATGGCAATGGATTATGTTACACTGTTTCTGTTAGAGGAACAAATAATAATCATAGCAGTGGCAGGGTGGCAGGCTCTTGAAACACACACATCTAGAGCTACTGGGGAGGGGGGAGTGCTATTATTTATTCCACATGTGTTGTAGTATCAATGAAAGTCTGTCTACACACAGAATTCCCAGCCCTTCAACCACATGCACATGCACAGAGCAGCACAATGCCAAATTTTAAAGGCCTGATTTGGAACAGTTACTTCTGTACAGCACAGGAAAGGAGCTATGCCAGGATAAAGTACCTTTACACTGACAGCTGAAATTGATATTTACCATTTTATTTGCATTTGTTAAAAAAGAAAAAAGAAGTCGTGACCCACCTGATGTGCACACAGGGTATAAAACTGAGCATGGGCCAGACATTGCAGCCACCAAATAATAAACAGTAAAGTTATTGATGTAATGAAAAGCTACAAGGGATTGCAAGTATCCTGCAGTCAAGGACAGAATTCAAAATGATCTCGACAATCAGAGAAATAGCCTGAAAAAAACAAGGGGTCTGATTCAAACAGGACCATGTGCAGAGTCCCAGGCTCCAGCCAGAACTGGGGCTGCCTGGGGGCACAGTGTGCTCAGCACTGCCACAGGGCTCCAGGGAAAGCCTCCAGCAAAAGGGTTCCTGCTGACCAGGAGCTGAACACGGGCAGCACCGTCACACTTCTGTGAAACAGCAAAATAACACCAGGATGGGGGGCTGAGACATGAATCCTGACGTGGCCCTCAGCCTCTGGAGGGCCTCAGCTGAAGCACTGCAACTGATTTTGAACAGAGACTGTCAAAAAAAGATGAAAGAATCTATGGGAGATTTTTGCATTGAGATCTAGAAAACAGGAAAAAAAGCCTGGAGCAGGGGTATGGCAAGTGCCTTCTGTACTTCTGAAACCTTTGAGCACAACATCTGTCAGTCAGGATCACCCACTGAAATGTTCATGTGCACATCACAGAATTAGTAATGCAAAAACATTTTTTTCAGTGGATTATAACAGAGGAATAAGAGGCAAGTCTAAATCCAGCAGGTTGGCTTTCTAAAGACCACACTCTGACAATGTCAAAATACACTGAACCGTCAAACATTTGACTTCATCTAGACATTGCCTTATCAGAACAATTCTTCAAACTCCAGACATTGTGTCTATTTACATTAAAAGCTGCTATGTGCTAATTTTAAAGATTTGTGCACCAGCTAGCTGAGCACATAATGGCAGCTTTACTGTGTTATAAAAACAGTTAAGCATGGAGAATTAATGGAAAGATGTCTTTTCTAATGTAATTAGTTCAAATTACTAAATCTGAGCAGAACTGAAATCACTCACTTTACTTTGAAAAGAAAGTTTCAATTAAAAAGAATAAAAGGGAACTCTATGTAACTATTTACACCCTAGCTTAATTTAATCTTAACAAAAACAATATGAAATAAATCACTGAAAGGAAGCTGGGTTTCATGTTGTACTGTCTTCTCAAGACTGATGGCTCCTGTTCAGAAACAATATTACTTTAGAGAATAAAAAAATCACCAACACTTCCTTTTTTGTCAACAGAAACATTTGTGTTCTCCAAATTAAACTGGCTGGTTCTGAAAACACTGTCTTAAGGAGGGCAAATGAAGGGGTGGGCTTCACTGACCAAACAAACACACCTGGTGGTAGGAAATGGGCACAGGCTTCCTAAACACGATCCACTCCACGATCTCGCTGCAGGGAGGAGTAGTCAGGGACCCTGTGTAGCGGTAGTAGCTCCCCAGAGACGTTGGCAGAAGTTCCCTCAGCACAAAGGGATCCAGAAAGGTCTCCTTCTCTGCAGGGAAGATTGACAAGCAGGATTACACTTTTTTTTAATGTGTCTTTAAAACAGACATCACATCTCTAGGCGGCTTAACAAGGTGTAATGGCAACAACATATTTTATCATATATGTAATGAAAAATGGAAACCCTCTGTAAGAGCTGACGTGTGGTTTATTAAAAGAGCAGCCAAAATGTTAGTCAGCCCCATCCCAAACACACACCCTCCTAATCTGAACATGTGCAGGTGTAAAGTGCACTTGCTACCCCACAGGTTTATGTCAGTACAGAAATAACGCTGTAGTCAGTGGTTCCTGCACTCAGTGTCTCTCCAGCCTGATGGCAGCAGGACAGAACCCAGTGGGACACAGTCAGGTCCTGTTTGCTGCTGCCTGACCAGAGCACACCAGGCACTGCATCTGTCCCATCTCTGCCAGCAGCAGAAAGGGATGCAGGAGCAGAGTCAAACCCTCAGTGGATTGCTGAGATGGAGGAGGCAGAGCCACGCTGCTCAGCCAAACTTCTCTGGGAGCTGCCAGGCAGCTGGGCTGAGGAGCAGGGACACAGGACACTGCTGAAGCTCAACATGGTGCTCAAAGCAACATCCAAGCAGTTGTTCAGGCCTGCCTGCAACCACGCAGGCTGGCACTGCCAGGGTGCTGCCAGACACAGCCAGCACTCCACCACAAATAGGTCTCACAGGCAGAACTGCTGCCCCTTCTCCCAAATCCAAGCAAGTCCTTCCCAGGGTCCAGCAGTCTGGGGACAAACATTTTTTTCTCTGAGAAGCTCCTTGGACAGCCTGAAATGCAGACCTAAGGACTGGAAGCATTCACCTGCAAGTAACAGTGACAAGCTGGTAATATTTAACACCAGTGAAGAAAAAGAAACAAACAAAAGGAGGGAACAGCTGCAGGCAAGGCCATTTCCCTGCCATCCCTGAGCATTTATCCTCTGCAATTCATGTTGACTCAGCGGCTGAAGCGCCCTCTAAGCCTCAGTGCAAAGTTCTCACTGCCTTGGGCAGGCTGACACGGGGGGCTCTCCTGGACATCTCTATCCCTTACTTTCAGCATCCTGCATGCCTCAAACAGGAGCCCACACTTGGGCTGAGGGAACTCTTTTTTCTGTCTCACCACCACCCCCTCCCGCCCCAACAGAAGGGAGAAGCAGGTGGGCTGGTGATTGACACACACGTCTTCCAAATGGGATGAAGTCTGCAGAATTCATTTCCACAGCATCCCACAGTCTTCTATAAGTCTTGATCAAATCAGGAGTTGCCTAAACCTCTTAGCAGCAGTCTGATAATTGGGGGACTTAACTCCACTGCTGCTGCACGATGCCAATGATACATACACTTCACATATCTTCTATTTTCTGCACAATATCAACAGGTCTGTGATGTTTTCATAGCTTTTAGCATTCCAAAACATGAGTAATTCTATTGAAGTCAAGGCACTACTGCAAACTCTTGGTGAACAATTCTTTTCCCTCTAATCCAAGTAGATTTTGACTATATCTGCATCTCCAAAAATGAAATAAACAAATAACAATCCACATTTTTTCCTCACCATAGCATACCTCTGTGAGAAAAAGTATGCTTAAATAATAAATACTAAAAGATATGTGATTGACCAAAGTTCAAAGAGATTCTAATCAAGAAGTCATAATCACAGCCAAAGGTCACATTTAATTTGATTGGCTCATTTTTATGCAGAAAAACCTGGTTAGAAAAACTAGAAACTCAGGCACAGGACTTGATTTCCAAATGCAGTACACAAACCTTGACACTGGATTTCTATTTCAGAGCTGTCTCTCTGCATCAGCACTCAGCATACAGTGGGCCAAGATGAATCCCAAAGAGTGTCTGAATACATCCCCCGCACTAACATCCAGTGACTACACATGAAAGAGCTGGGAGGCAGAGGCACATTTTAAAGTGTTTTCCCCTCAAATTTAAAAAAAAAATGTTGCAGTTAAAATTAACAATTTCACTATTTCTAACTTTTGTAATCTTTTAATTACAATGATGGGATCACTTAAGATGCTGGATAAAGGCTCTGCAAAACCACAAATATGATATCCCTTTATCAAAGGATGGCAGGAGAAGGAAGCTCATTTTACACTTTCAAGGATTTTTGTGCCATATGCTGACAATATTATATTTTAATAATTAATTGTTCATCAAAGGAAAAGATGAAGAACAGGGATGCTAAATTCAAAGTTATTCAAATTGCAAAAATGAATAATGCATAACTTTTATATTAAATACACACTGTATTAAGTAGTCTACATTTCATCCAACTCTGTCTTTCATTTTTAAACATTTCGAACTACAATATGAATAATCAAGTAAAGGAAGCTTATTTAGACAGAGAAATACCTTATTTGAATGCAAACTGGAAGTATCCGACTATGATTAATTTTTGGTTATCAATTAGGGAGGGTTTTTTCCTAAGCACTTGGGAAGTCATAGTCAGCTGTGAAAAAGAATACTTCTCAAGGAAAAAGTAGCTTTGCTAATATACAGTTTAAGTAGGGCAGGGTGTACTCGATCTAATTTTTCATTAGAAAAAGCTACAAGCAACGCTCTAAGTTTTCATTAATGAATGCCAAAGATTAAAATTAAAAAATACATATAATTGGATTAAAATGACTACCAAAATAGATGATAATCAATTGATTATGCTTTAAAAATGTAACACTTTTGAAAACATATCATTCTGTTGTATCGCTTGCCATCTAGATGCATGGTGCAGTGTTTTAGAAATCGGAGTCACAAAGGTCTTCACATGAAACTTAAAGAAAAAGGGACTTTGAAACTCCAGTGCCTGCCTGCCATATCCTTCAAGAGCATATTGAAACAGTAAATGCCATGAAATTAAAGTTCCTAAGACCTTGAGACAGTTTCGAATATGGCATTTTGAAGTCATATCATTTCAAAGACTTCAACGTTAAGTCAGTTATTGTTGTTGGTAAAACTGTAAGGAGAATAATTTACAGGCTAAGCAAGAGCATTCACTGATTATCACAGAAATATTTTTAATATATACATATATATACACATGCCTCTGTGTGTATGTATACATAGTTCCTACTAAATGAAAAAGAGCAAGGTTGGAAATAATAAAAAACCTTTCTTCACTGTCTTTTATAACCAGCTCCTGTTTCCCATTTACAGTGCCTGGGATGGGCATGAACTGTGTCCAGGAGGCTGGGAACAGACTGAGTGGAGTGAGGAGCTTCTAGGAGGAAAGAAGTGGAAAAGGCTGGAAACTGCATGATTGATGAGACAACATTTGCTGACAGGTAACAGGAAATAACTGGCAGACAAAAGCAATAAAAGACAGCAAAGCAAATGTGTTCACCTGCAAACACCTGTGAATCACTGATTTCAATGCTGCAAAACTGACCCATGAGCCACCTACTCCCTCTCATATGTAAGCCAGAGCCCTGCAATGCTCTCTTCTGCTCCTTGTCCTCCTCCCATCTGAGCACCCAAATAGAAATATAAACAATCAGAAAAGCAGAGATCCTGACCCTGAAGACAGGCCCTCGAAATACTGAGCATTCCCTTGGGAAAGAACAGTAACCTGCTGCTGCCACCAGTGCTCCCAGGTGATGCAGCAAAGAACAGTACCCAAAACATCTCCCCACTAATGCAGTTTTATTTACAGATAAAAAACAGCAATGCTTTGTTTACAGCACCAATGCTTGGAAAAACATGTTCACTCTAACACCTCAAAGATAAAAATAGCAAGCACCACAGATTCATTGCTGACCATTAAGACAATGAATATGGCATTTAAAATACTAAGTGTTCCACAGTATGAAAGGACAATATTGTATTTCAACTCTTACATTCACAAAAAAACAATTAACTGAGCCAGCCGGTAACATATTTGACCTTCTGATACACCATTCACATCTGCCTCTTGGCCTCTGTCTCACAACAGCAACACGAAAAGTCACACCCAGCATATTCTTTGTTTGGGCTGAGAAATCTCCCTAGCATTTTGCATGGGACAAAGTCAATTTCTGCACAACCTGACCCAAAGGCAGAGCAACTGCAGACATGCTTTAAAAGCCTGACCTATTTACACTGTTTGTCAAGGCATCACCACTAGGTCTGAACTAATACTAAATTGTGCACAATAGTTTACAGAGCAGATTTAAAAATCAGATCTTAAACCAGATACCAGCAGTGGATCTCCACCAACTACTGCAGTTTTCAGAAGCCGACGCCAAAAAATATTATTTTGAAAGAGCCATCAATTGAACATTTTGCCTTCAAGGACTGACTTGCTAAAAATACAGTCTGTAAATCAGTGGAAAAAGATAGACCTGAATTTTAACCAAATCACTAGAGTAAGAGGCTTCTTGAGATATGCAGGTAAACAGCACACAACTATCTGTGATCAAAACTCTTTTAAATCTAACAGGAACTTGGATTGGACATCACAAGAAAATAGCTATATGCCAAGTCCATTTATATCTCATGGAATGCTTTGGGACTTTCATCATGATTTTCTGTTAGAAAACAGGAACTTGGCTGCATTGAAAACAATATCTTAAAATGAGCTTATTTCCAAAATTAACGTATGTGCAGTGCCTGATAGGTACCCAGCTACACTTTGAATAACTGAAATCTGCAATACCAATATGAAGAGCTTTGAAAGTCTCCCAAATTTATTAAACAATGTTATTGCCAATTTCATTTTCACAATGAGCCAAGACATTCTAAAGCTTCTGCATTCAAATTTTTTAAAAGCAAACATAGACAAATAATCAAAAGGACACCATGTTGCACACCCACTGAGCCAGAACTTCCCAGATAAAGCAGGCAGCAAAGCACAGCCAAGGACCAGACTCATGGGGGTGATTTTAAAGATGAGATTACAAATGTTATATATTACTTTAACTGAAAGGATCATCAGATGAATGCTTGCTGTGTAAATCCTGCAGGAAGAGCAGTATCTGACAGTTCTCTGTACTCAGGGTAATTCTTGTCATTTATTGTGCAATTATTTTTCTCACTTTTATTTAAATTTTTTTTTAAAAGAGCCTCTGCTGAGCAATGTAAGGAGCTGTAAGGACACAGCAAGCACAGCATGGCAGGGAGGAGAGGAGTGAGATAATAACACAGTCCTGCAGACTAATTTAATCTGAGACAACCAGTGAGAGGAACAAAAAGCCAGGAGGAAGGAATAAAAAAGGCAAGGCTCTTATTCACAAAAAACCATTTCCATGCCACGTGTTGGTCTCAGGCTTAATTTTTCTCACTCCCTTTCTTAAAACAGCTTAGGAGGAAAAGGCTTAGCTGCAGAGAAGAGGTCTTAACTCTTTAAAGAAGGAAAATGTTATTCTGAACCTTTCATGCTTAAGCAGCGCTGATGCAGAGCAGCTGCTGGCATCCCAGACTGGGATGAGACTTCTCCAGGTTTCACAAAACCTGACCTGAGGCAGAGGTACATGAGGCTGGACAGGCAAGGAAACTAAGAAATACAGAATAAGCACCAGCCATATGAGAAAAAAAGAAACTATGACAAAGTTTAGAGAAGAGGAGGATGCCTGGCAAAAGCTGGACCCTAGCAGAGGCTGAAGTGAAGCAGAAGTGCCCAGAGAAGGATTGTTCACATCTGGTCCTGCAGAGCCAGAGCAAAACCACATGTTCTCAGAATTCTCCACCCCTCATTTCTCAGTGAATAGCCCCAAAACCCACCAGCGTAGCACTCAAATCCTACTCCCTGCAGATGATTTGTTCATATTCAGCATCAGCTTTAATTCCTAACTTTTACAAGTGCAATCTATTTTGTTAGTTTGAGTTAGTTTTTCTGTGCAATTATTAATTCTCTGTCAGCTTACTGATCTTTACTCAGCCATGACCAGCATTGCTTTCTGCAGAGCAGACAGGTGAAGGACCAGAGATTTCCAACACTTCCACCATTTATTCCTTTAAAGGATACAGACCCCTGCAGCTATGCACAGAGCTGCCCTATATAAAGGTGTGAACTTATCACCTCTGCTCTCATCTTCATTTCCCACCTCCCTCCTCCTCCCCTTTGCTCCACAGCAATCGTGTCCTGGCCCCTTTCACAGGGCTACTCTGACTGTGAACACAAGAACAGATCAGAAAACAAAAGAATATATCCAGCTCATCCCTGAGGAAAAAGAAATGCTCCTCTACGTTTCCTTCTCAGTTTAACGTACACTGTTGCTCTCCCTTTGATGGTCTTTCCTTGTTCCAAATTGAGCTGCTGCTTCCTTCAAAGTTTTCCTTTCAAAGATGAGGTCCCACGGTATCACATCTCACCTTCACCCCTCTCCCCCACCCTTCTCTACAACCCCATGATATTTGGTGTAGAAGGCAAACAGCTTGTCAGGCAGTGTTATGGTTGAAGTTCAAAACAAAAGGAAAAATGTGTCATAGTGCTAATGGTGTTTTCTTGCTATTATGCATTCTGGTGTGATAGATCCACAGGGTAACTAACACTGTCTAGATTGCTTCTTTTTGAGTGCTGATTTATTTTAACACGTTATTCACTGATTTTTCACCTAGGACAACTGGAGAGATGTGCAACATATTTATTCTCTATCCTTTTTAATTATTAAAGCAGTTGTTTCCACTGTATTTTGGTTAAGTTCTCCCCAGCAAGACCAGAAATTTTAGCAATCCCTTGCCTGACCACTTCTGGCCCCTCTCAAGGGAGATCCAAGGCTTTACTCTGCTCCATGCTGGGTTCCAGTTACAGCTTTTTAAGATTTTTTCCAATCTCCTTTTTAAATAAACCAAGGTTCCTCTCCTCCCCTCACCCCACCTCATGTTCACAAACAAGCAACAGATGCCATTGATTCACTTTGTACCTAAGCTTTTGATCTGGAAGCACTTTGATATTCAGAGCTCACTTTTGACAAGGAAGGTAATAAGAGCCCCATTTTTGTGACATTGAACCTTTTCTGCTGTGGTAATTTATTTGTGCTCTAATAATAATTTTCTGCTGATCAGTGTAGATTCTTGACGACAGCCACAGAGAACAGGACAGAGTGACAAAAACATGGTTTCCATCACCCTGAAATCTTTTCCAGGGGGCTGGGGTCGTGTGGGCTGCTGTCCCCTCTGACAACACTTGGCCTGCACAGTAAAACAGGACTGTGGTCCTGTGCAGAGCAGCATGCCAGGCTGGGAAAAGGTGAATGTCACACCAGCACAGGGTGCCACTCCAGGACTGATATCAGGGAAGAAGGTTCATTTTAATGCCTTCCAGGCACTGGTAAAAACAAGGAAAAGGCTTCTCCGAGAGGCTTACACACAAAACAGTACCAAAAAGGGCAAATCAAAGACAGCAAAGGTGGGAAAAGCAATGTTTCTGTGCAATAGCTCCATCCTGCCAGGTGCTCCTCTGAGACCTCGCTGGAATGTGTGGCAGGCAAAAGCTTTCATAGCCATTTTAATGCAAATCAACTGTATAACACATAACCTGGTATTTCAGTCCCTATTCCCACAAGGGCACTATCATTCCCTCTGAGGCCTCAGCAACCTCCTCAGCCCTTGCACAAGAGCAGCTCCTTCCTGCCCTGCAATCCTCAGCATCACAAAGGACGAGGAGTAGAGAGGAGCTCAGGACAGGGCACCCAGCTGAGCATCTGGGCAGCAAAATGGGCAGAGGAGTCAGATGTGCAGCACCAAGACTGCCCCATGTGTGCTGCAATCACAGCAATGGCTTTTCTACCTGTGATCCAAGTTCAACATGAACAACCTGCACCATCCATCCTGCCAGCACCAGCACTGCTGAAGACCCTTCCCACCAGCTTTCATGATGAGAAGAGCATTTGCAGAGGAGCTAAGAAAGACCCCCAGCATTCAGAGCTGAAAGAGCAATTCAGCCCCAGAAAATCCAAAGCCCACCTGCTCGTACCCCATCCCCTCCCCAGGGAGGGCTGCCCACTCCCAGCTGTCACTCCTGGCTGGGCTCCGTGGCTCCCCACGAGCCCTGGGGCAGTGAGAAGAGCAGGCACCTGGCTGGCAGGAGGTGTGACAAAACCTTGGCAGAGCACAAACCCAAAAGCAATTTCAAAATCAGCAACAAGCATTTGACAGCTCCTGTAAGAGCCTTCTCAGTGATCCTGGGCTGCTCTTGGAGGGCAGATGCAGGAGCTGGGGAGAGGTGTGGGAACAACCTGTTCAGCAGCAAGAACATGGGGCAGACCCCAAAGCACCATCATAGATCCAGACATCATCTGGCAGTTTGGTACACCATGATTTCCCCTCCAGCTAAGAAACTTTATATGGTTGCTCATGCAAAATTAAGTTTAATGTCACCATTAAGATTCTACAAAATTATGCCTGGAGATGAGGAAACAAAATCAACTAAGTAGCAACTAAGCCTGTATTGATTTTTATGTGTATGTTTCTCTCTCATTGTTACTAAGCTGGTGACACTGTGAAGGGCACAATTATTTATGTTCCATCAAATTAGTAAGTAATTCAAATCCCTGATGAAATATCAAGCAAAAATTGCTTTCACTTCTACAGAAAGTACTTATGACTTTGGAAATGTCTGCATACCCCTGGAAGGGCAATGTAAGAATACAAAAACTTGCAAAAGAAAGAAAAAGGATACAAAAAAAATTTAAAAAACCCCATCTCATCATCTATGAGTATCATCTGTGTATCCACCTGAGTGTTACCAGATCTGTCACTGCTGTGGGGACAGTGTGGGAGCTCTGTACAGAGTGGAGTCCCCAAACAGGGCCAGGCCTTCTAGCAAATGACAAAATGAGGATGATGAGGGTTTGTGTGGGTGTGCCAGTCCCATGCTGAGAACTGAATGAGTGTGCAGCACAGCCCAGGAAACATGCTCTGCCAGATGGAAGGAGAGGGACAAGAAAACCTCAACGTTTGTAAATATTCTTAATTTTACATTATATATATATGCCTCTGTATTGTGACAACCAGCTAAAACCAACATGGTGATGGAAATGTTATAAAATGCAAAGAAACTTAAGGTTTCAATTTTGCCTTCTTTTGTTGGATTCCTGCTTGATCCAACCACTCTATTCAAAAGTCACAAGAGTTTTTCACTGTGTTTCAGCCAAAAAGTCCTTGTTGCCTTAGGGTCTCAGTTGAATGCAAGGCAAATGGAAAGCAGGAAGACGCTTTTCAGATAAATTCATAAAACTGTGCTCATGTAAGATGTAAGCAAACCACATCAAGAAAAGAAATGTAAGAATCTGGAATAAAACCCTCACATCTTTACTATTATTCTATATAATAACATTAAAAGAGAGATAATATGAGAATTCTTCACTGAAGTGTTCTATCAATATTTAAGTTAAAGAGAATGATCTCTTTCAACAACTGCTTTGCAGGAGGAAATTCCTTTACTGTAACCACCAAAAGAACCTTAGAAAAGGCCTTTAATCAGAGCCTTTGAAACAGGAAGGAAAGCATGATTTTCCTCTTTTTCTTCCTTAGTGTTTTGAAAAGGAAACAAGCTATTGAAATATATCAAGTGATTTCCTTTACTTGAAACACTAGCAGACTTCTGTGCATTGTGTGCAAAACAAAAATAAACCCCTTTTATCCACCCAGATTTTGCTGTGGGTAAGACAGCACAGAGATGGACTGATCATTGTGTGGCCAGGGAATCACAGCCTGGGGACGAGTCACATCCTACCCAAACAATTAATTTTGGGCATGGAAGAATCCTCTAAGGAGACCCTGGTGTGATTATCCATGAGTGGCTGCTCTGTCTGTGAGGAGCAAGACAGGGAGCAGAAAAACCTGATGAGGTGGCCAAAAACACTGTGTGCTTGCAGGGGGTTGGAGTCTTGCAATAGAAAGCAGGTAAAGAACAAAACTAAAAAGAGATCCCAGTCCAGTTTAAATGGCAGCTTGGCTGCAGTGTCAAATTACACAGACATTGAAAAAAGCCTTGCAGCCTAACGCATCCCAGCTTTGCTTTTGCTGGCCTGTTTTGTTATCCAGCAGGAGCGAAGTAATAACTTCTATTTTTGTGGAAAACCACACCAGTTTTTCAGCTCAGTGTGTTGTTTTATTTCACAGCAGAACACTGCAATTTATAAGCAGAAAAACCTAAGGAAAATTCTCTAAATGAAGGACTTTATGGCGTGTTATCTTTTAACCTGTTTTTCACTGTGTTTGGATTTATTTGCCTTCCCAGTTGCAAAGTTAAACGATTCTGAAAGGAGAACAATTAATCCAAGATCCTATTTGTTTTAATCTAACACTGTCAACTAGTTTTAGGTTTGCAGTCAAGAGAAAAAAAATGTCTGTTAAGCTCTACAGCACTACCTAATGTCTAAAGACAATCCTCAGAAAAGGTACAAAGATGTTTTATCACAGCACTATAGATGGAACAGAGATTTATTATTGTACTGAGCACCATTCCAGCAGATGCCTTTTGAATTACAATGAGATTATTAAAACTTTACAAATCATTATTTTAAAACCTGACAAGAGTACTTTGGGAACCAGAGCATCTTGATGTCATTGCTGATGATGCATTACCTGTGGTAAGGCTTCAGGAAAATTCCCAAGTAAAAAATTGGTTATAAAAGTATAAAATATATTAATATTTATTTTAGTACCTGCTATAAGTTCAAGGATAATAGGTATATGCATCAGAACAGCTGAATGGTCGTATTTATGCCAGCATTAGAAAGATGTTCATCTGCTGCAAAGTTTAATTAATTTTCATAGATAGTTAATTTTCTGTTTCATTATCAGTTCCCTAAATTTGAAAGACAAATAATTTATTTACAAATAGAAACTTCAGAGAGGTGTATTTTTAGAGCAAACAGAAGATAAATAACAGAGTGAAGCATCCAGGCTGCCTTCGAAGTTCTAATATGAATGATAGATTGCAGCAGGTTGTGATTGATAACTTATGCATTCTGGAGCACTGACTGAAAAGAAACAAATTGTTTACTGTTCACCCCAAACCATTCTCAGGTAACAAATGACTCTGATCTTTACCTATCAAATAATGCTTGTGATGCCCTTAAACATCAGTGAATGAGGAATGTGTGGGCTCACTGTGTCCTTCCAGGGGTGACCTGATCCCTTAAGGACAATATTCTGCCCCTCTCCCCTTCCCAACAAGTAGAAAGTTTAAGCAGCTACTTACCATGATGTACAACGCCCTTCAACCCATGGATAATGGGATCCAGTGCTGAATTGTCCCTCTGACTGACCTACATGTAAAGGATACAGGATTGGTTACATCTACTCTGGCATTAGGCAGAACAGTTTCAGTTTAATCTTCTAACAAGAGAAAAGAAACAAAAAGATGTTACCTAACAAGCTGCTGAGTTCTCACATTTACGATGGATCTTCACCAAATGCCTAAGGTACATGGTGTCACAAAATAGTGAGGAAGGTTAAATAAAAACAAAAAGCGTCCTCTGCATTCTTTAAAGCATTAACCAATTATCAGCTTTGCAACGCCTAAAAACACAGAGCTGATTTTTCTCCATCTACATCCGCTTGCTTTCATAGAGGAGAACTGCTGTGATAAACAGAAGTCATCTCAGACTAGTTCATTTCTTACCAACAAGGCCATAAATCTGGTGCTGCCACTGCAGTCAGGGAAGCTGGATCCCTTTCAGCCCTAATGGAGTTTGGCCTTGGCATCTCATTGCTATTCATATTTTTAAATTTATTTAATTTAGTGTCACTTGGACAAAGGAAAGGCAAAAGAGCTCTGTGAGAGGATCTAGAAAAAAACAATCAGTTTTAGACAATGTAATTGCCTGCACTGCTAGACCAAAACCTGGAACATTCCTTCTATCAATCAGAAATTGAGTATGTCCTCCACAACAGTGAGATCTACCACCAGAGAGAGGAGGGAAAGGCAGCAGGAAGGATTAACCCTGTTGAGCTCCACAACTTCCAAATTAAACCCATAATTTCAGTCACTTACTTGCAAACAGACAAGGAATTCATAACCAATAATGCAATTTTTTTTAACCTTTTGCCACTTCAGAGGTATTGTAGGAATAACTCACAATTTCTGTGAACATCTTCCACTATTTAAGATACTTGCCAATTTACTTTTGGGAGATAAATACTGCCATGTATCTTACTCATGGGGCACATTGTTCCTTCTTTCTCTACCAGCTTCAGAACCCAAGCAGTGTTGGTAATTTCTGGATGGACAGCTCCTAATGGGCAACACATCAGATACAAAAGTGCTGCCCTGTATTTTACTGCCTGCTGATGAGCTCAATGCCATGAGGAAAAACAGAGTTTAATCACATTATGGCCGTGTATTAATGTATTTGGAAAGGAGTGGAGACAAAAGAAGAAAACCCTGAAAAAGGACCCTGTGTCCAGCAGGGAACACACTGATCTATGAAGGGCAGAACCAGCCTGGAGCTGCTCTTAGGAGGAGGACATCATTGACCACAGCACATCCAAAAACTCTGCTGTAAAAATGTCACAAATTTTAATAGCCTGATGAGAAAATTGGAATTCACTGCCCAAGTTTCACAAGCACAAGTGCCTCTCATCTTGTCCTTCCTCCCCATAACTAATTAGAATTCTTAGAAACCTCATTATCTTCTCAGCCAACTGCATTGAGATAAACCAAAACAAACCACTTTTCTTTTTCTGTTCATTTGCCCTATGAACTACTCTGCTGTGTTCAGGACACATTCTCATGCACTTCTCTAGAGACAAAATGGTTTGGTGTTGTAAATGGAAATTGAAAATCCTCTCTCATCACAGTACTCCAGAACTTGCAATGATCATCTAGGGCAAGAAATGCAATAAAATTATCAAAGCAGCAAAAGCAGCTTTGAAATATATACAGCTCAGATGTTACTGGACATAACACCATTACCCTGAAGGCTGCAAGCTCTTTGAAGCATGAACTTTAATAGGCCCAAAGGGGTGCTCTGTACACTTTGGATCCAGTATAAATAATAATCACAGGACAGTGGACCAAATTACCCACTTTGTAGGTTCTTTCTGACATCTGACAAATCAAAAAGAAACACTAAAAATACAGAGCCTGTTGTGTGACACACTCCTGCATCTTTTCCATTTATCCAGGTTTCTCTAACCATGGGTACCACTGAAAAAAAATTCATTAAAATGCAGCTAGCATTTAAGGACAAGAAGATAAGAAAATATTGCTTTGGACTTAAACAATGTTTTATTTATTGCTGCCTAACTATAAGTGGTAAAGAGTTTTATTCTGTTTACTTTGGTTTTATTTCTGGTGACAGCTGCAATCAGTTTGAAAAAAGCAAATAGACAGAAAAGATCATAAAGGTTAGAACTCTTCCTTTTGGGATTTTGTGTCAAAGTAGATCAATCTTTAACCTCAGCCCTGGCAGCGCCCCTTTAATCTGAGGTGGTGTGGCTGTATAGATCCAGCCATGCAGCCCTTTGATAGCATATTCTGCAATGTGCTGTGTTCCTCAGCAGCACAAAACAGGCACAGGATTTCTATGGAGGCTGGAAGGCAAATGCTCCATGCATCTGTAATCTTGTTTCTCCAGGGATATGGGGAGCAGGATCTCATGTTTCTTTAAAAATCATATTCAAACAAGTGCCACTTGCAGAGATGTCAGTTCAGACCTGCATGGGACATAGCTTTATTTTCCTTCCAGATGCTTTCCTTCCTCTTACCTTACGTTCACACACAGTTCTCTCACACCTCAGTACAAGATCCTGTTTCAGGATCTTGGCAAGACCATTAGAAAAGTGACCAAAAGGTTTCTCATTTTGTACAAGGCTTCAGATTTCAGAACAAAAGTTTTCTTACATCTTTTTCTTCTTCAAATTCTTAAACAACCAAAAAAACCCACCTTGAATTTCCTCTCTCTATTTTTTTTCACTTCTTTGTATCCTTTTTCTGCCTGTGTTCACAGAGGAAATCAGGTTTCTGAAATCCAAAATGTCAAGTTCTATCCTCATTGCTGCACATCTCTGGTTTAAGTGGCCTGCAGCTACCACACTGGTTGAGATCAGAGATTCACCCATACAAGAATCCTGTCTCTAATAACAGCTGATACTTAAAAGAAAGGAAGAAAAAAAAAAAAAAAGCAGAAAGGAAAAAAATCTCCAGAATAAGAAATGTCCTTCTGACCTGCTTTACAATTCCATGCCATGAAGCTTGAGCTTATATCCTCCTACAAACTGTTTTTTACTTCCTTTGTTATATAATATGTGTTCTTCCAGACATGTATTTTTTTATCTTATGAACATATCCTGAAGGACAACAGCAATGAATTATTCAGATTGGAATTTCTACATTCCACATTTCTGCTGGTACCTTAGAGAAAGATCACACATCTGTAACTGGGTCTGGGCACTTTGGCTTCACCCAACACATGCCTGTCTAAGCTGGGCAAAGCTTTTCTTGTGAGTGAAAAGCTGTGAGTTTCTTTCCTACTCCTTCAAGAACTTACCAGAAGAAACACCAAGAATGACAAGGAATTTCAGGCACAAACACAACCTACAATGCTGCAGAGTGAGTATTAACAGATAGATGGAAAAGCATCCTGAAATTGCCCTAAAATACCCACAGCACCACTACTACAAATGTTGCTTCCTGTACAAGATGCTTTTGCTCAAAACTGACTAACACTCTATAGGTCTGCAGTAAACAGATGAAATGATGCTTGTGTGCATCATTTATAATTGAAAAATGCCTGTAATCCTCTTCAGCAGCAATAAATAGGTAACTGTCATGCTAAGCACAATGGAAAAACAAACACAGAGATATCATCAAGCAGCTTCCTGTGCTAACAGAGCTCTCACCATAGGGTAAATATGGGATGAACATGACATGAAGAAGCAAAATCTCTTGTTTATTGTACCCTTTGGGTGACTCCAGTACCTGGTGCACATGCCATTCTGAATAGAAAGAGTGGCTTGATGTTAATGCAATGAACAGACAAATATTTGCAATATAGCAAAAGGCAAGGCACAGGTGACCCCATTCTGCAGTCCAAATATGTTCTCCCCATGAAGGCATGGTGGAAATCTTACTCTAGACAGGTTAGATTTACTTACAGCTCCTGCATCTGATGCAAGGACTGGGAAATTATTCCTTCTTCAGTGAACAAAGCTGATCAGCCATGAGCTCTATTGACAGCACTGTTAACACCTCTCAGCAGCACAATGTGTTGTCCCTGTGCTTCAAAGTGCTGCTGCTACAGCTTTACCCTTGAAGGCAGGCCAGGGAGCTCAGCCCCTTCGCAGGACAACATTAAAACTCCAAAGAGGACAGTTTCAGTGACTGAGCAGAGCAGGAATGTGAGCAGAGGACAGACCAGAGCCCCTCAGCCAGGCTCACCATGCTAGTTCAGCCACCAAGCCACAGCATGTGAAAATAAACTTTACTGGGCAAAGTTCTACCCCTGTGCTGCAGCTGTACTGAGCTCAGCTTGTCCTCATGAGTTTAAAAACACCAACCTGTTCTCATTTTCTATCACTCATTGTAGAGCAGCCAAAGCTCTCTGTTCATCTGATTATTTTATAGGACAAACTCTGAAACTCCTGAAGACCCTGATTTATCAAAACTAAGCAGACTCGTAAAGTGTTAAAATTTATGCCACATGCTGTATAATTAAAGCCATATGCTAAAGTCATGTAAGTAATCCATGACCTGTCTTTCTGCTGGAAACAGTTCTATAAAGCTGCAAAAAAGATCTCAGGCAAACATAGTGATCTTACTGTGCTTATTTCAGAAACAGCAACAAATAAAAACAGGGAAACACCCAAACACACACTGAGGCAGTTAGAGAGGCCAAACAGCAACATCAGACCTTAACTCAAAGACCCCTGCCCAAAGCACCAGACACTCCCATTGCCCAAAGCCAAAGGCAGCCTCTCTGAAACCCAGATTATCCCCCCACCAACCAAGAGGTCTGGAGGGAGCACCACAAGGCTCTCTAATGATCACTGGTACCAGCTACCTTGTGAGAAGTAGGTGAATATTAATCATTTGAACAGATCAGGAGTAAGGAATACATTTTCCTTTTTAAAATATGTTGGAAGAAAAGGGTGTGGGGGGAAAAAAAAACTGAAGAAAACTCACCTATTTGGATTGATACAAAATACAAATTTCTCTTTCATTTCCACCTTAAAAAATATCTGGCATTTAGACATTAAACTGTCATAAATTTGCAGCAACTGCTTTCAAGCTCATTAAATGGGCTCACAGACAGTATTGCAAAGCATCTCAAAGTGAAGGAGAATGCCACAGTCGGCTATATTGAAAGGTGAAATGACATGCATTTTGTGCAAGGCAGAGGAAAATGAATGGCAACAATTTTGTGATACAGTACCTGAGCCTTTCCCCTCTGAATAGTGATATAATTTACTTTTCTCTCCCACTGCAACATTTGGCCCTTGACTTGGAAACTAAATCTTCCATCTATCAAGCCTTACCCATCTGCTAAGTAAAATGGCCAAGAAAATCTGCATGCCTTGAATTCGATATAGCCAGCTGCTCCCAGAGTGCTGAGCATTAACATCCAGAGACCATCCTCTCGTGCTGCAAAGGACGCTGCCTGCCAAGGATGAATGACTACATACTTAACCGTGGCAGCTGAAGCCACTGACAATGGCTGACACAGAAAGATGCCAATGTGTCAAACTCTACTTTCAATTACAACACTGAAAGTCAGGGGTAATATTCCCCCAACTGTGTGCCTTCAGCTCCCATACAGCCTGCAGTTAAGATATACAAGTCACCAGCCAAAAACCCGAGCTCCAAGCACTCTGTACAAACAGCTAAGAAGAAAAAGAAAACTATTATGAATTAACTAGGTTGCAGAGATTAAATTGTCCTGTAGGGTTTCAGGACAATCAACATGGTTAAACAATTTATTCTTCTATCAGCTCAGTGATGTTGGACAGATGCCAGTCTCCAATCTCTGTGGGAAAGGACCTGATTTTCAGTTGGTTAGAACAGAAATTAGAAGAATCCCATTTAATGTGAACACTGTGCCACACAATACGTATTTTAACATCACAGCAACAGGATTTAAAGAATCCAAGATAATCACCATCAAAAGAAACATTCTTTCCTCACTAAAGGGAAAGCACTAGGGATATTGCTTTTGAAACTCTTCAAATCCATGTCTTCAGGGCCAAATAAATTCAGGGCCAGCTATCAGCTTGGGCAGCCCTACTCCTAATCCTTCTGAACAGTGATGCTTTAACCTGCATCAGTCTGCAGCACTTGGAAGGGATCCTGGCTTTGTGGTCCACACCCTTCTGCCCTGCACTAACTCCATTGTCCCACCTCTTGCTTCTCTCCCTTTTGAAGTCCACATTGTAAAATCTGATTGTGGATAAATATCTAGTTTCTTAAACATTACTGAATAAAAGGAAGTGAAAGATTCCAGCCGGATCTGGAATGCGGATGAACAGATATGAAAAGTTTACATGTGCTTTGCTTTGAAATAAAGCAGGAAATATTTATCTGGAGCTTTCCAGGAGAGCTGATGGGTCAGATGGGATACTGGTTGACACAACAGCACACTGAGCTATCTATGAAGCCAAGAAAATGCCTACAGAGCTCCCGACATAATGATAAGCTAGATTTGGTGCTCTAAGTTTTTCACCCTCACAAGCACCAAATGATCCAAGAATGATATATTCCTGCTCCTCCACAGATGATATTTTCTTCCATCTCCCCCATATAAGCTATAATTGCACATCTCCCATATGAGCTGATGCAAAAGGACAAATCTGGCCAAAAGCCTGCAGCCTGACAGAGGTGAGCAGGGAGGCAGAAGGCATTTGCTGTGTAATGAATGGACTGCCCAAAGTAAGTATCCTGCAGAATATATTTGTAAGAGAAAACAAGAAATGGAAACAGCCCCCTTAATACTTCAATTTTCTACTCATGTGTAAAATCAGAGAGAATAACAGGTACCCAGGCAAGATATGACACTGAACCTTAAGGTGGCACACACACTATTTCACACAGATACTACCACAACCTTTGATTTTTTTAAAAATGTGCATTAGAGCTGATTTTGTCTTTGCCTATGGCAACTGGTTTCAAGTTTAGGGATTTGAAGGCAAACTCTGTTGAGTTAAATTTGGGTTTTGGCCTTCAGGTGTTAATAATCCTGCTATGAATGAAAATATTTGAAGACATAGAGGTGCATATGCTGGAGGAGGGAGTGTTCCTAAATGCCTCATTCACTATGTTGTTTCAAGAGAAGAGAAAAAAAAAAGTTAATGAGTCTTCCAATGATTATTTTAAATAGAGTAATGGGTGTGCATTGATCCTTCCAGCTAATTCCACTTTGAATAATACATCATTCTGACTGAAAGCTTGCTAGTGATGTATGAACTTCATATTTCACTACAGCATTGGAGGATAGCTACTAGCAGGGTGTATTAACTAGCTGTGCCAAAGAGGAAGCTGCACTTTTGCCTTTACTTTTTTGAAGTGCACAATGGTTTTAAGAGCTATTGAACTGACTTTGGGGTCAGGTGTTCTGGCTGTCCCTCATCTTTGGTTGAGTGCAATGAAGCTGCAACAACTGCTCCTCACAGCCTTCAACTCAGTCCCTGCATCACTTTGTCCCTGCTGCCTCTGCACCTGAGCTGCAGACATTCTGGGCCTAGGATGGGACAAAGCAGGTTATAGATCAGCCAACTTCCCCTTTCTTTATGTCCAGCAGGGATGCTTGAAAACACAAGGAGCATAAATAGTCACATTTACACCACAGGTTGGCTGAAATACCAGTGTCACGAAAAGAGCAAAGCACTGGCTACCACAGAAGAACATTGAACAGAATCTGTGTGTTGGTGCAATGTCCTGACACAAGAGACTGTCTCAAAAAAAGAGCAAGACCATGAAACTCAGAGGAAGAGTTAAGTCTGCTTAATAACTCAGCTCAGAGTGCTCTGTGTTTGTGCACACTGAGTTCCTTTGTTAGCAGAGAGGAGCATTGATCGTGCATTGTAACCTGCTGGCAGTGGCTGATTGGAGCACCAGGCTGAGGAAAACTCTGCAGCTCCCTCTCCACAGCATTTCCTCCATTCACTATCACAAGATTTGCAACCTGCAGCATGGCAAGAAACAACAAACAATGTATTTTCCTTTCTTTTTGTAAGGCCCTCTTTTGCCCAAACTTTGACTTATTCCATTGCCAAATTAATTAATTTCCCCAAAGCATTCTTGCACAAATTCAGCTAATTTACTGCAAGTGAATAGCACATTCAATTAACAAATTACTGAATGATCTTAATACACATATATCTAAGGAAAAACAAAAGATATGTTCAGCCCAAAAGCACAATCTGATTAGAGCAATAGAATAGCTCAGATACAAAGTTCTGTAAAAGACAAAAATGTAATTGAAACACAGAGGAGAGGCAGCATCAGTGGCAGCTTCTCAAAGCTGGGGAAGCTTGATTGATAGACGTTGCCATCTGCAGCTGCGCAAAAAAGGGCTACAGTAGCTGCAAGTTTATTTAAAGCAATTTCAGTGCACTGAGCCTACTTGTTCTCCTTTGAGAAAATAATATGATTTCTTCATAGAGCATGTAGTCTATTTATTTAAGCAGCAGTGTGCAAGATCTCTCAATCCTACCAGCAGTTCAGCTGGAAAAATGACACACCAGGGGGTAACATTTTATCAGGATGGAGGCTATTTTATAAAAACTGCCATCAGGTATAAACTGTTCTCATCCTCCGAGTTAAAAAAATAAAAAAAAGGGGCCAAAAAAAAATAGTTTGGTCTCTTAAAAGAATTTTCTCAATTTGCTCAATTTACAGTTTTTAGGTAAAAATAACCATTTTGACCTAAGTAGGGAGGAAAATGAAATGGTGTAATGAAAAAATATAACAAGCACTACAGCCAGATCATCTTACAACACCCACTCCTTGATGTACAGCTTCACACATTTGGAGAGGCTAAACTCAAAACTGTGAAACCACAAATGGAAGTTAGCTCTCATTTTCTTCTGCTCCTAGCTTGAATTTGGTACAAAATTGTACAAGTGAGAAAAAAGTATCTCCAGCTCTTTTTTTTTAAAATGAAAATAAAGCAATGAAGTCTGTTGGCTAAACAGGAAAATTTCCTGGGCAAAATGCAAAGGCTGAAAAGGAACAGCTCAGATGGACATCTGGAACTCCAGCATTTTGCAGGGGTTTAATTTAATTGCGCCAGCTAAGCTTGCCTGGGATGCAGCAGGGATTTCTAGCCTTTTCCTCTTTTGTAGCCAACACAAAGGATTTTGGTGAGAGAGGTCACATCAATCTCTCCTTTAAAATAAGGAAAAGGAATCGTCTCAGCTTCCCAGCATCTTTCATTCATTCTACAAGAAAAGTCCTGTCTTTGTCTCTCCCAGCACAGCCCTGGGCTCCCTCCAGCCAGGCCATTACAGATGACTCAAGCCAGCATCAATGAGTCACAAACACAGAGGATGCAGAAATGTCAATTAAGTTACACAGTCACTTCCCTAATGACAACCACACCTCAGTTCACAATTAAATTAGAAATCCAGTGAAAACAAATTATTGTAGGGCAGATTTTTTTTTCTCCTTATTGTTATGCTTTGAAAAGTCAAATTCCAGCACAGTTTGTTTGCTGCTCCTTTTACCTCATTTCTAAGGAGGCTGGTGTAAATTGGCCTCCCAAAACTGCAGCAGGAATTTTTGCTACAGCAAATTCCCCATTTCTAATGCAGCAGCCATGGGCTGGGTGGGCTCTCAGGCATCTTTGTGGTACAAGGACCCAATGTTAAACCAGGGCTGCTCATCAATACCTTCCAGCACAAAAGGACAACTACAATACAGTCTTGAATTTTAAATTTTCTTTCAAGCAAGCTCTTCCATCTTTACTTATATTTCTGTAAATTTTCAGTGTCATATAGTTCTTGCAGGTGTGTGCAGCTTTGCAAAATGCTATGAACTTGCACAATTTGGTGCTCATAGCACCTAAGGCAGAAAGCACCTACTAACCCTCAAAGTTTCCTCACTTCTGACTCCACTTTCATGTCTGAGTAGCTTCCTTCTTCCATCACACACCTGCCACATCCTCCTGTCTCTTTCCACCCAACTGTTACAGCATCCTCCTCTCCACATCCCCCTTGAGCATCCTTCCACAACTCTCCCACCTTTTCCTCTCCACCTCCTGCCTCTCCAAGGAAGTTCCCCTGCTCTTCCACCCCCTGAGATGTTCTTTATGGAGGCAGGAGACAGAAGTAGCTTTGGCTGCTGAGGATGGTGAGTGGGCTTGCCCAGGGGATCCTGGGTGCCAGCAGACAGGGTGCCAAGGGTACCAGCTGCAGGGCTGCTCCAGAGCCCCTGAGATTGAAGTGTGGGTGCTCCAAGAGCCAGCCACAGAGCTCTCCCTGGGCAGTCACAGCAGCAGAACTCCAGAAGCAGGGCAGAGAAATGAGGCAGTCCATCTCCATCTTCTTCAAGCCACTGAATTAAGAGTGGCAGGATGTGGCCTGCATTTTTTTTCCCTCAGCTGCTTCTAAACTGCTCAGGTTCCTGCAGCAACAGAAGAACAGCTCAACCCCACTGTTTCACCTGGTGTAACACCAGACAGAAACAGTGAGGATTATATGTCAAGACGTTTATTTTCCTCTTGGTTAGCATGACCCAGCAACTCACTCGGTTGCTTAAAAAAACCCATTTCAACAAGTATCATGGCTCATGTTTAGAACAAATGGGCAAGTTTTGTGCAGAAAAACAGCACTTAGAACACAAGTGCATTAAAAGCCTGGCAAACATTCAGTTTGTGGCAGCAGTTTCTTCCTCTTGAAATACAAAGAAATACAAAAACTAACATGACATGTGTGCTTGTTTCAAGATGTTCTACATTTCAGCAGTGGCAAAGTGAATGCTATTCAATCACAGCGAGTAGGTGATAATCTTAAAGCCACAGAACTCCTCAGGATTCTCTAGCCTTCGTGCCTCTGCTCCATGGGCTTCTTACAGCTTTCCTGAGCTCCTGTGGAGCGTGACCTATCTATGGAGGGCATTTTCAAGCTCTGTCTCTGGTCAGGAAGCCCTCCTTCTACACAGGGTATAACTTCAAAATTGCCAAAATCTAAAAATCTCAGGGAAAGTTATGAGAAAAGAAGTAAAATACAACTGAACAGGATTTAAAACAAAACTTAAAACAGGGTTAGAACAAAAGGTGCTCTTTGAACAAGTCTAGCCTGACCCAGAAGAGTGAAGATGCTTCCTGCAAGTGAATGTACATAGGAATGCTCTCAGGAACCTTCTTCCATCTCCTCTCCTCTCTGAATTTGCTCACGAGAAAGCCTGGCTATTAATTTGAGGTGTTTCTTTATGTTTTCTTATTATTTTTTCTTTCTTCTCACACTCAGCACTGTAACTCCTGGGTGTCCATAGCTCATGAGCAGTGGTTATGATCTGATCCCCAGTGCTGTGGCAGAACAGCTGGAACATCCAGGCTCCTGGCTCATGCATTGCCACAGCCCCAGTTTTGGTGTCCACCTCTAGAAAAGTCTCTTATCTCTCTTCTTAAGATCCACCAGGCTGCATGGTCTCTTGATGTCACCACCCTCATACAAACACCTGCAACTGACACCACATCCTGCATCAGGTTTTTCCCTGCCAAAAGCCTGATTGTTATGGAGGGAGCTAAAGAGCCAAGCTCTGTGAAGGCAATCCACAGAGGGCTGGCACTGAGGGACATCTTCCCTGCCAGGCTGCCCAGCCAGTGGTGCCCAAAGTGCCTGAGACCCAGCACAGTCAGAATTGCAGCCCAGCTGGAACAAGCTCACCAGGAGCACTGCACTGCTGGCTGCTGTGAGGATGAGAGGCTTTCCAGAGCAGCACCACAGCCCAACAGCTTCATGCTGGAGCATCCCATGTTCCCTGGAGCCTGGTTTGCACCCCCAGCACACTGGTAGGATGCACCTGCGCTTGCTGCTCTCTTTACACTCAGATTTTAAGAGGGGCAGCAAATAGATATGGCAAGATAACAAAGGCATTTAAAAAATCTCCTTTTTAGGGTTAAGACACTATATATCTCAGTTGTATGTCTCAGATGCAATGCAAGCAGTGATGAAGGAAGGAAAAGGGCACTTTCTAAAAGGCAGACACAGGCTGGGCACTTAGGACACAAATGCAGCATTTTAAAAAATTGCTTCTGACACAAGAACAGCTGACAGAGATAATCTCCACAGCTCAGCATGAATTTAGACAGTCTTTCAACAACTCTATTAGACAGGTGTGGTAGCAGCCAGCTGTACTGCATGCACAGACCAAGTTTCTCTAAAAGCTGAGTGCCCATATGGCCCTGCAGCACACTGAGGTGGTGCCACCCGCCCGGGCATCACCCTCCTCTCCCACCACCATCTGTCCCCAGAGAGGGATCAGTACCAGCCTGAGGGTAGTGCAAAGCTGGTCTGGATAATGAGTGAGTTCAGACTCCAAAATGATGGATGCTCCCATCCACAACACAGGAACCCCCAGACAGATCTACCCAGACAGGTTTAAAAGCCAGCTTTACTTCTGGCCTTGAATTCTCTGCTGAAGTTATGAGCAGAGGCAAGTCAAGCCATAAGGTGGGGTGGGCTCTGTGCTATTAGGAAGGTAAGCTTATTATCTGGAATGTAATAAATCTCTGTAGATATCTGGAATAGCAGAAGGCAACAGTTTGCTTTGCCATATCACTAGTAATGAGTTGGCAAGAGGAGAGCATTCCAAAACGTTAACCTAAAGCTTAATTTGACTGGTATGCACTTTGGGAGAGTACTTAATAAGACTGGTTCACCCGAGATGGGGAACTATCTGTCTGTTCATGCTTCCCATGAAATGCAGGAGGATATAAAAATGTGTGATTTTAGCAGTTTAGAATACAAAATGATGAGAAAAAAAAAATCTTTGAAAAGTGATTGATGCAGTCTAATCATGTTTCACACAAGAGCATTTCAAATTATGTTAGATATTTTTATAGGATCTAGATATGATAAAGTAGGTTTGCCAGGTAGCAAGGTAGGCAGGAGGGAGGAAGGAGTAAGAAAATAATAAAATTCTTTTCTTACTTTTTACACAGGCATATGGATAAGACCGTACAAACCAGAGATAAAATGCACCAAAAAATTGCTAGCTTAGCTGTTAAGGTTATGGAGCTTTGCTTTCTAATCAACACTTACCCATAAAGCTGTTTTTAAATATTGATCTGATATCATGTTCCCAAGGGAAAATAAATATCAGAAGGGGTGATTTAATTCAATCTTCATGGTTCCTGCATAACCATGATCCTATTTCTTCCAAAACCCAGAAAGCAGTAACTTAAGTGAAGCTTACAGATCAGCTAATATATTTACAGCCTTAAAATAACATGAGACACACTATAAAATACACTGAGATCCAAAGTTAATCTCTTTTAGCAATATTCTAGCAGCAAGTAAAGATGAATTTTACGGTGAAAAAAATCCATTTCATCAGGAGCAAGACTGAGCTTTCTAATAACCACGCTCCTTTCTAATGTGGTACATCATTTTACTTTACTCATAAAGAACACTTTGCCAAATCTCCAGTTAGGCTTCATTTGATACAGCAGAGATGTTGCAAAACCAATACCCTCTTGCAGAAAGTCTCTTTAGACTTGATAATGACCACATTTCAATGCATTTTTGATGCACAGAAAGGGTACAGTTACAATCAGCAGCTAAACACTGTTCTGATGGTGTCAGCCAGACAGCTTTTCCTTGGCTCCTCAGAGCTGTGAAGCAGTTGCAAACACCATAAGCTCATAGGAAAAATCCTGCTCCACCAAAACTCACTGTTCAGAGGTGCTGAACAGATTTAAGCAATTTATTTAACACATTTCACTTTTCTGCATAGAATAAGATGGTGATTAGCATTCTTGACTCTCACCTATCTCCAGCAGAGCATAAGAGCACATCCCAGCTTCTGTGCTGGTTTTCTTCTGGAAACTGATACCAGCACACCTGAACTTCAAACAAAGGGAGCTTTAAATTACTCGAACCAGGACCACTGAGCTCATTTGGAACTCATTACCTTAGTCAAATCAGTGTGCTTTTCAGTGAATCCCAGATGTAGAGGATACCTCTGAAAGCTACTATAAAGTTATGCTGTAAAAGGATTCCCAGGTTTACACACCCTCAACTCCACCCTATAAACCTGAAGATTTCTGATTTAGATTCATAGGAGGTAAAACATCAGGTACCAGGATTGCTCTGGGCAAGCTGCCATGCGGAATTATTTTGGGGGGTGATCTGCCATCAGCATTATCAGCTAAACAATCAGTTATACATACAAATGTCTACATCTGTACAAAGACATCAAGAAGGGAACAGACTAGATTATGATTTACTTTCATTGCATTTTTCCTGACCTCTGGAATGAAAACCATGGGCTCAGAACGCCCTCAATAATCATCTCTCCCACAGTCATCCTGCAGCACAGAAACTACAGATGACAAAACCCAGCAACAACTCAACCCTCTGGCAGTAACCTTTAACATTGGATTTATAGTAATTTAGGACAGATGATAATCAAATTACTGAGGGATATTTTCCTGCATGCTGGCTCTGCATCATGTGTAACATTTAAGAATTGCACAAGAAACCACACAATCATTGGTAACAGCCAGGGTGGTGCTTACATGGACACGCCAACCTGACACCAATCCATGTGACCCTGAAAGCTCCCAACCATCCTCTTCTCTCCTTGCATGCTTTCATGCTTTCCCATCACTTCTGATCTGGGAAAATACTGACATTTCAGCCAGAACTGCTCTGTGATTTGAGTAAGGCTGAACGGTGTGGGCAGCACAAAGACACAGTCAGGATGACTGTGCAACCACCTCAGCGCCTGTACCAAACACGACACGTTCCATTTATTTGTACAAAGAGAGCCCTAAGTGATTCTTACATCTCACAGCAACCTATTAACAAAAAGAAACTTTGTGAACGGAGTATCCAGCTAAACACTTCAAACAAATACATCAATTATGCATAGTCTGTATACTTTTTCCACCTTAGGGATCAAACTGGAACGAGACTAAAGAATTATGTTTTATTTGTATTAAAAATGTATCAGCTGCTGTCCGAGAAGGTTTTCCAGAACATTTGGTATGCTACCCAGGAAATTCTGTCTAAAGCTTGTATTGTTTATTCTTGCCAATACAAGGAGAAACGTGGTGCTGTTATAGCTGAGAACTACAGTAATAATTCTTCAGGCAGAACACCTTGTATTTAATAACTTTTTCATCTGAGCCAGAAGATCTAAAGGGAAAGGAAGCCCCAATTTTACCTATCTATTTTATATATTCAGACTTTACAACCAATCTCTCTTTTATGGCACAAAGTGAAACTAGACAATCATTTATGAATAGATCCTGTGCTCACCTTTGCTTAAAGGCGCCATAACACTAACTGGTAACCAGAGACATGGGAAGACTTTGCAGTTTCACGGAAGACGCTGAGGGCAAAAACAGGTGTAAGTTTTCTAAGAGTTACACAAATCCTGTTCAAAATCCTGCAGAACTGGGAAACTATGACTGGAGAACTGGAGTTTCCTTGCTGAAATGTTAGATTTCTCCATCCACATCTCACAAATGTAAACCACACGTAGTACATTTGGTATTATAATCCTCTGAGAGACAAATGGGTTAGAGAGGTAGATGAATACAGAGCCTGTTAAAAAAAAATAATTAAATTTTAAAATGAGGTGGGCAGACAGGCATAAAAAACTCTCTTCCTGAAATCCAGGCTGGATGTCTAAAAACTGGGAGAAAAAAGGGACTTCCCAGAGGCAACGGTTCTGTTTGGGAGAGAGGAGAGGAAAAGACATGAATGCATATCTTCACATCTCCTGTGAATCTGTAACTAAGATCAATTTTAGCAAAACTCTCTGAAAACTTAGCAAAAAAATAGATTCTTTATTTACAGCTTCTTTCTTTCTTAAATAAAAGGTCAAGTAAAAATGCACTGGATTTAGGGCATGTAAGAAGGACAGGGATGAAGCAATTGTTGGTATCACAAAGTCACAAGCAAGCCACATTTGAAGGCTTTTCAGTGCTCTGAGACACAAAGAGGGGCTGCTGTCCCTTCCCTAAAGCAGTGATGGAGCCTGCAGCCAGACTGGGGGTCCTCCATGCTGCCCCAGCTCTAGGTTTGCTTTGTGCTGTTTGACAATGTGACCAAGTGATCCATTAACAATGCACAACAGAGACCAAAATGCACAAACTACTACTATAGATAGGGAACTGATTTGTTTTTTAGTCTAATGGTTATAATCAGTAAACTTCCTGAGTCTCAATCTTCCTGAACCACAGAAGGGGTGAGATTATAGGCTGACAACTGTAATTTTTACATATTACACATGTAAGTGGCATTTTCAGGAATCTAGTAATGAAAACTCCACAAGACATTTTCAATAAATTAAAAAAAATTTATGGCATGGCTACAAAATAATTTGGTTTTGTTTTTTGTTATTTTTTTAACCCGGATATTTTTAAATTACAGAGAAGTAAATTACTGTGTTTAAGAAGCTGATATTAGACACTATAAATATTCCTAAACTGATTCCACTTCTGAACATCAAGGAAGATGAGAGAAAGGAAAGGGAAGAAAAGAATACACAAATGCATGCTGAGCAAGTTCTTAAGGGAAGTAATTAAAATAAAACCACTAAAATGTAAGGGGACAGTTATGAGAATTAATGCTAACAGGTTGGTATGTAATTTAATGAAGCAAGTTAATAATGGCATCCTGCTTGGAATTAATTTCAATACATTAATCAATTAAGAATCATTCAGAAAGCAAAAAAACTGCAGGCTAAAAACATTTACAATGCTAAAAACTGAAAGACAGTGATCCAAACATTCAAATGAACATTAAACCAGAAGAGCACAAAGATCTATTCCCATGCAACATATACAACCCAGTCTCATTAATGGTTATGACTGATAGCTCAAGACCTTGAGGACAGACCCCATAAAATGTGCAGAGCATTTTTTGTATTTGCAGCATTGCAGAACTTTGGAATTCAAGTCCTCTCAACAACAAGAAAGTTTGCAGTTCCTTCCTAACATCAATAATTGTGATTTTTCCATTAAATAAATTGGACCAAAGGACTGTGATTTATCACAAAAAGCAGAAGTCACTTGGTAACCCATCCCCACTGTTTTCCCCCATCTTTGCTGCTGCATCCAAGCCAGAGACAGCACAAGTTGTGAGTTGTGGTCTCAGACTTTGCAGCTCAGAAAGCATTGACAGTGCATTTGGGGACAAAAATGATCTAATTCTAATTTTTACCTTCAATTGGATTTTTTAGAAGCTTTGGAAATTCATTTCCGTAGGTATGTCTGAGATTAAAAACAAAATAAAAGCCTCTCTGTGCATTCTGGTATTTTGCTCTGAACTGTAAAAAGAACTGCATGGCATTGCTTTCAGTACTGCCCATATCCTTTAAAACTCAATCAAACAAAAATGCTTTAATTGAAAGCATTGCATTTTGGAGGTGATCAGACTTTTTGCCTTAGTGGAAAATACCATGAACAAGTTCACGGAATGCGGAGAAGAAGGGAAAGGAAGACGATTGCTTGGGCTCTGAAGAAGATAAGTGCACATAAGGTAAATTACCCTTCTACACTGCACAGTCAGCCTGTGGATAGAAAGTTTCAACACAGCAGGTTGCAGCCATCATGATCTAGAGACTGCAAATGCCTCTTGGCAGAACACAGGCAAGCAGAAGTGGAACGATGTGTTTGCTTCCAAGAACGATCTGTTTCAGCCGCCCTGTCAGTCTGTGCCTCCAAACCCAGCCCCCCCCTCGCTCACACATTTGTGCCTCATTCCTCCAAGCAGGCTTGCTCAGGATGTTCAGGCTGCTGTGTGAACACCTCTGCTCTTCACACTCACACATTCAGCCACATGAGCTCCTTCTCATGACAAGCCATGACGAGTGCGCAGCCATGTGAGCGAGAGCCCGAGCCCACAGCACCCTGCACAGAGACAGAAACTGCTCCTGTTTGCAGGGGATGTGACACCAGGGAATCCCAGGCTCTGCACAGTAACCCAGCAGCAAAGGTGTGTCTCAGTGCTGCTGTCAATGCACTGGAAGTTTGGAGAACTGAAGCATATCTGGTACAAAAACCCCCACAGGTGAAAAGGCCACTGCAATTCAGTACAATTCAGCTCACTTACAAAGTGAGCTTCTTGAGTCCAGCAGCACTGAGTGATGAACACTGCTGAGCTCACAGAGCCCTTCCAGCTCCCTGTGCTCCCCAAATTCTCACAGTAAGGTCCCAGGGCTCACCTGCATCTGCCCCTTCCTTACCTCTTATCTGCCCTCCTTTTTGAGCAAGAGATGCAGCTCTGCCCTTCTCACAACTGCATCGCCCTCCACAACTAAAAACCTTCTGAAGCTTCTCTACTAAACTCAAGACTTCATCAGGGATTGTTTGCCTAGTGCTCTCAAGAGTCAGCCCTCTCATTTATGTACCAAAATAAAGGATGAAGAACATTACCACATGAAAGCTTAATTTAAAAACAAAATAAAAAAATCTGTTGTAAACAGTAGTTTTACTATTAAACGTCCTTTGAAACATGACTCATCTGGGCAGAGGTATGGATCAGAAGAAAGTCTCATTGTTAAGCACTGGAAATTTAATAAGCACCAAAAATGGAGACATATAGATATATATATTTTACTCTCAGAGTTACTCCCCATCTGTTCTCCTTTTCCTTTCTTATTTTACATAAAATATTCAAAAAATATTCATATTCCCCTAAGAAACTTTCAACATAAGTTGAAATAAAAAATCAGAATTTTGAGCTTAGTTTAAAAAAAATTGTTTTCTTTAATGGAAAGGATAGAATTGATTTTTTTAGAAACAGTTTCCATGAATTTTTGTCTTCTACCCAAACCCTCCTCCAATCAAAATGGTTTCAGAGGAACTTGATCAGCATGAGCACTTGTTATTAGGCACCCAAACTTGCATATTTTGGCTAAAAAACACCTCTGGAGGCTGGTCTGTGTCATTGACATACTGAACTCTACTCAAATCTAACAGACCTTAAGAGAATCTCAAAATTTTGTATTTAAATTCTCCATGATGCAAAATCATTTTTGGTAATTTTATCTCCACTTATTTGGGGAAAATGAGGAGAATCTTTTCCTGCTCCAGAGATGCTTCCTATGTCACTATACCCCCTGGCATGAATTGTACAAGGTGTTTCTCAGAAAAATGTGCTCAGAAAAGTGGTGGCGCAGTGGCCACATCCACCTGCTCTGGCTGTGTCTTTTTGTGTCAGGGTAGCTACTTTGTACCTCAACACTATTTTAAAACCATTTAAAGGCCCTAGTACTGCTTTTATCAGTAATAACTACTGTTTTCAAACAACTGCAACATTTCAAAATGATGCAAAACTGGACTTAATGAAGAAAAATACATTTCAAAATGTTTTGCTTGTCTTCACTTACATGGAGAGTTATTGGTATACAGCTACTGAATAAGGAGATGTACTTATTTTCATGGTATGAAGATAATAAAAATACACCTGTACTGATACTAAATAACACTGCTAATCAATACCAACAGTTTTAGTATTCATGAGCTACTATTAATAAAACCCCATGGGTTCTAATGTAACCATTAAAAGAATTAATACCGTAATTCAATTTTAAGTTCTTTACATCTATCTGAAGTCTATTAAAATAAATGAAAAGTCTCTCAATGACTCTAGATGATGCTCTGCATGTTAATGATGCCATGTGTTATTTTCACTCCTGCAAATCACCTTTAAGATATTGCCTAAACACTGGAGTACTGATTATGCTTCATGTGGGTGGATATAATGTTCCAAGAGAAGTGCACACCTCTCTCCATTCTCATTGTCTAAATCAAATTAATTTTGCTCAGACTTTCAAAAAGCATTAGAATAAAAGAGAGGCAGAATCAGGGAATTTTGAGGAATTGAGATGGGGACATGGGAGGGACCCTGTCTCTTACTGGATATGGTTTTCTCAACAGTCACCATATTTAAATCCTTTATTCACCGATTCTGCTTTGTTAAGGTGGCAAACACATGAAACAGTTAATGAAAGGGAAGAACAGGAAACAAAAGGCTTCCAAGGGAAGTTAAAAGCTGAATTATGTAGTTTGAGAAACACACATTTAAAAAGCATATTTTTGGCAAATATTCAACAGCTTTGATGCTGTTCCACCAATTTATTCTGTGTTCAGCTCATTTAGGCCCCTGTGAAAAGTGAGTGATTGATCATATTGATGATGCAGACCAAGAACTACTACCAAAAAAATCTCACAAACAGCAAGGCCACAAACATGCATTTTACTGAAGAACACATCCCTGGATACATGAGTAGCTAGTAAATATAAAGACATTTATGGGCAAATAATACACACATAGCTCCAAAAGTTAAAAGGGCTACAGAGTATTTTTTTCAATAAACTTACAAAGACATGTCTGCATTGGAAGGCAACTCAGCTAAAGACATGTAAACCCTTGATTTTTATTCCATGTACTTTTAAAAATACTGCTAGTTGCACATTTGCTGCCAAGTACCTAATTACCTTTAAAAATCTAGCTCTGCACTGCTGAAGCTCTTGAGTGATCGAGGTATCAACATCACTCATCATTATGGAGCTAATTTTAATGATGAAAGCATTGCTAAAAGTTATTTTAAAATTCATTTTTACCTAATTTCTTTAGAGATGATTTGTTTGAGTACCTGAGACACAGTAACTAATCACTGACGGTTTTCTCTGCAAATATAAAATAGATTTATGTGCCCTCCCAGTAGGAACAAGAATTCCATCACCTCCTCCTGAATTTCTGAGCTATCGAATATTTGATGAGTGCTTAGGGAATCAGTATTGTGCCTTTTCACAGCAGTAATCAAGGAATGAAGTATTCTCTGCCATAATGAATCTACTGCAGGACTAAAAGATGAATATTTCAAATGCAAAAGCAATATGTTTGTTTTGAACACTTTCAAGTTTGGCTTTAATAAAGCAAGTAGTGAAGTATGCAATGATTTATATTGTTAGATGGTTAAAACAGAGCTGTGCAATATGTCTGAATGCATTTAATCCAAGTAACTACTCATTTTGAATGTGACTTATAAATATGTATAACATGTATGATGAACGGATGACTCAGGAACCATGAGAGACCTGGGCCTTGCCTTCCACCCCTGGTTTGCTTCAAAGCTAGCTCAGCCTGACAATTAACCAAGGCCCAGAGCCAGAACATCATTAACTCCAAGCTGAATCTTACGTGGGCTGCAATGAAACACGAGCACCAACGATTCAAGTTAGGATCATTTAAATCAAGCCTGAGGTGCCTGGCTGGGCTGGGAGCTGCTACAAGTGTTCCAGCAGCTGGTGGAACCAACGTGCAGCCAGAGGCTCATTTAGGATTGCCACAAAGCAGGGCTCCTCTGCTGGGTCCATCGCTACCCTTCCCTCAAATCCAGGAGCCTTTCCTGCCAGCCAAGAGGGTGCTGGCAGCAGGAGGTGATGGACTTGTCAATTTGAACATCTCCCACCAGCACCAGCTTCCCTCTGAGAAACACCAAATCACTGCAACACTGAAAGGAATGGCCATAATGTGTCCTCCTCAAAACCCTGTCAGAAGGCAAGGTCTCATTAGTCATGGCATTCTCTCCTTTGTCTCCAGGGGATTTTGATTTTTGCTGCAATTACAACTGAGTTCTCTTTAACAACAAAGAAAATCCAGCTAGAGATTTCGGGCCAGCTCATCTCATTTGCAAATTGACAATACCTGCTATAGAGTCCCCACAGTGCTATTTTGTGTGAGACCCTCTCTGTGCTATCCACAATGAGATAAAGAGATGAGCAGTCATACCACCTTGTATTTGCAAGAGTTGTTTCTTAGTTTTGTAATTTTTTTTTTGTCAGATCAGCTAACCAGCAGCACACAAACAGAAATAGCATTTATCAACAGAGCTTAAAATGAAAGTAATGAGAAAAGCACAGCTTTAATTACAGCAAAATTCCAAGTGCTTCAATTATCCAAGTTCAGAACCAATGTACTTTACCTGGAAATTGCCCCTGAAATAATGAATTCAATAAGGAAAATTCTTGTATAGTTCAAGTTAAATTATTTAAAAAGGAAGAAAGAGGGTACTTAATTATTTAATGTTTCACCAATAATTATATAGTTCAGTATAATGTTCACTCACTGGAGAACTTGATTTTCAAAGGAACATTTATGAATATCAGTCAAACAAAAAACACCTGCTAGACTATAAACTCAGCCAGTGTTGTGCACATTCATCCCAACAAAGCATTACCACATTAGCAAAAATCCAAGTCTTAATGGCAAATGTATCCAATAATTTATGTTAAAATATTTACATAGAAAAGCATGCATGATACAGTTTTCTAATGCATTTATAAAAAACAGTATGACCTCTCTGCTACAATTTTTAAAAGCTGTGTTCTAGGTAAATGAGTTCAAGATGGGACCAAAGCTCTGGAAAATAGAAGGCTGTAGTATTTGAACAAGATAAGCTGCCAATCAAAATGTGACCATGGACATCTTAGGGATATTTCATTTAGAAGTCACTAGGAATCAAATTTAAAAGATAGCTTTAAATTAGCTGCCTGAAATACTAGCCATGGCAAGTTTATCTGCATGGAGTCCTGGCGAACAAGGCTCAGGGAACACCAAGTATTTCTCAAGAAAAAGATTTTCCCAAGTCATATATCAACAAGCCCAGCACATGATATGCAGCTGAGGGGGCTAAAACAGCATCTTGGTCAAACACAGTAGGGATCTGCAAAAGGATCATATCATCCATTAATAACCCTGTGTACAACAATTCAAGCCCTACGGGACTAGTTCTGGAAAATCCTCATGATGGCCAAAAGAGCAGCTGTCACACTGGTGTCCCTAAGGTTTATTTACAGGTGTCAGAATTCAGCACACGCCCTTCTAGACTGGGGCCTCTGGGCTTTACAAATCTTCCTCAACTGTTCTCTGTCTTGGAGCAAAGCTGCCCAGAAGGAAAACCTGAAACACTCACAAGTTCAGCAATACAGCACTGATTTCTCATTTCAACCCAAAAGAAAAGGAAAATATGCCAAAACCCCCAAATCATTTCCCTGCAGCCACAAAACAGGTCATCCCTGGGCCACTTTGCCAAAGAATTACCTTGACCCCACTCTCTGGAAAAGATCAGAGGGTGTTCATCAGTAATGGGCTCAGATTTCACAGCTCCCAGAGCAGAGGAGCCCAGCTGCACCATCATCCAAATTTTACAGCCTCATGTCCTGCAGCCAGCAGGGCTGGAAATGATGAGTAGTGTAGATTTCTGCTTCCCTGAGGGGACTACAACACTCAGTTGGGGTCTTGAAAAGCCTGAGGTCTCTGACAATCAGAGATGGGGGTTTTAACAGCATAACACACTATTTTAAGTTATTTTAATGGCTCCCTTGGAATTGTGCAAAGAGAGACTTAAAGCAAGTGCAGCACTTGGCTTTGCAGGTGGGAAATACCAAACAGTCCCACCACAATTTTAAGATCCCGTTAAAAAAAAGGATTTGGGGAATACAGTGAGGTGACATGGAGCAGTGTGATGTGGCTGATGTGAAGCCCATCAGGGTAATTTAGCAGTTAAATTCCAGAGAGATGATGCCACAACACGTGGTGCACACCATGGCACAAACCCACGCTCCTTCTGACACGGCACACATACCAAACCCATGAGGCTTCACCGTGGTATGAACCAGCCTTTGGCTGCTCTGCTTCCAAACTTCTGTCTTGTATGGCCAAATTCAACTTGCCCAAAGCTTCCTGTAGCACACTGAGACCAAGAAGTCTGGGGAATCATCATCATGCCATGCCACTGTAAATTATCACAGCTCCACCAACTTTGCCCTAATATGAAATGCCACAGAACTGCTCAGAATCCAACAGTGATGAATTTAACATGCCTCCTTCCACTATCCTGATGTCAGCAGAGTTACAGCAATTTATGCAATACAAGGATCTGTCCTTTCCTCCTTATCAAAGCATTTGATCAAAATCAGTGTCATGCAAAAAGACAACCTTACTTAATTTGAGCAGCAGAGTCAGGCTTGTCACTCTAACATCATAAGAAAAAGGGAGGTATTTACATATGAGTACTTGCATATTCCTTTTTATCTGGCTTCACAAAGATAACAGCAAGATCACTTTCTTCCTCAGTAAAAACTAGTGTGAAACCTCACAAAGGATCAGCATTTTCCTTGCTCTTCCCTCCCATCTTTCCTCTCTTCTGAAAAGCCAGACCCCAAGATATTCCAAATCTTCATTACTACTTCTCTGCCTGTGACAGCTGGGTGGTGTGGAGTGGCTCCAGCTCCCTCTCTTCAGTTCACCCTCAAGTCAGAAAGGTGAGACCCATGTGAGGTGACAAGGGGCTCACACTGCTGACTGCCACTGCCACAGGTGACACTGCCATCACCAGCACTGGTCCCTGCCCCACACTGCGGATTTGGAGTGTGTGGAACCACAAATGAGCTCACCCAGCAGCCCCAGATCTGCATCTCTCAGGATGCATTTCAAACAAGTGGATGCATAAATTCACTCATTTGGAAATCTGCTCTGTTCAAGAACTTGCTACTATGACAATTTAGAAGAAGCTGCTACAGATAAGATTGATGAAACGTATTGATTAATTTTCTCTCAAGCTACATTTGAATTTTAAGTTTTCCCTAAACAAAACCAGTTGGTGTTGGTTTGTTAGTATTCCAGGGACTGCAGCAATGTGCTTCAGCAGCAAAGGAAGTTCCATGATAAATGTGTTCTCCAGTCTGCATCTGTAGAGCAGCTATAAAGTCAGAACAATCCAGGCAAAATTTTTCATTATGTTTTTAAATATACTTATTTACATTTTAAATCACACATAGACAATATGAAATATCTTTCACTTAGACAGGTGGGAACAAGAAAACAGATGCATCCATTAAGCTTGAAATAATCCAATGAATTAGATAGTACTCAGTGAACACTTTGGTTTATGGATATAGTCTTTGTTTTAACTTACTTGAAAAAACACAGCCATGGCTCCTACCACCCTGTTTTCTAGAACTGCTGTTCCAAAACTGTCAAAGTCATCAGGATTGTAGAAGTAAATCTGCATCTGCAAAAATTAAAACCAACAACAGAATCACATTAGTGTTGATTCATACAGCTTTCACATGATGTAATGCATTCACATTGTATGTAAACCCAGTGTTATGAACCTGAGATAAAGGAATTCTGCTGAACAATTGTTTAACCAGCATCTTGATTAATAGCATGACTGCCCTGCTGGGACAGTAAGCAGGGAACAGAGTTGGTGCAATGCATTTTAATACCAAATCCAAAGGTAAACAGTATGGCCAGTCTGTTCAGATGTTAAACTTTGTGCTTTCTGCCAGCAACTCTTCATTTCTTTGCACATTGAAGGCTCATCTCCTGCTCTGCTAAATGTGCTAAACATATTTATCTCAAAATCCATAGAGAATTTTGAAAAGGATTCCGATGTTTAGAGTTATTCCTTTACTCCTAAAGTAATTTGTAAGATAAAAGTCTGTCTCCATAGCAATGCATTTTTATGAGCCTCTGATATTCAGGTCTATCAGTTAAGGTCACACTTCTCCCTGTCTTCAGTTAAATTTCATGACTTTTATTTCCAAAGCATTAGTACTCTGCAAAAAGCATGAGGAAAAACCAGATATATTGATGTAATTTTTTAATGAATAATAAATATGAATAATTACACAAACCTCAAGTAAGAGCAGGTGAGAACAATGATTACCCCAAACAAGCAAGTGTTGGAGTTACACAAATACAAGAGGATGAAGAACAGCTTCCTCTATGCCTTCTGCTGGTAAACAATCCCACTCCACTACACACGTTATGAGTAAGGGCAGCCTACCCAGGCCTGTGGGTGCTCATGTTCCTAATTTCCAGTATGGTTCTTGTTCCACTTCCCACACTAGCTGAGCTCCCACTTCTGCAAGTTCTCTGAATACACTGCTGCTTCTCCAGTAGTTGTTCAGCCCCTCCATTCCAAAAGAAGCCCCTAGAGATGGATGTTAGTCCATCTCTATCAGCCATTATTTTCTTGTTTGGGTTTTTCCAAAATAGTGCTGCATGACACATCTTACTATATTCACAAATGCACTATTTTCCCCATATTTTGTATATGCCAAGAGAGATGACACCCTTTTATCTTGCACAGGTACATTCCAACCCACATTTACTGATTCCCAGGCTTCTGACTGTATATACTGTCAGTAGTGGATAGGTGCTTTGCCAGAATTATAGAGTTAAAAAAACATCACACACAGGGAAAAGGCCAACATGAAGGTCAGAGCATTCAGAGGTGGAGGTATTTTTTTTCAGCAGAAGGAAGACCACACTCTAAATAGCCCACAAAGAAATGAGAAAAAAATGGCACTCACACCAGATTCATAACATTTGAAAGCAATTTTCTTCCCCTTCTTTGGCCTTCCTATTCCCAGCATAGTCACAGCACACACAGATGCTGGCAGTATCTCACAGAGGTGGCAGTGCCTCCAGATTCTGACAACTCGTGCATTGAACAAATGCAGAGCAAGGTACATCCATTCATTGATGTAGAAATTAGAAACCGTTTGCTTCAGGAAAAATTGCTTAAACTTGAGTTTAGCCAGCACAGACCAAGCCTGGCAAAACACTCACAAACTACATTTTGCTCCTCTTTAAAATAAAGTCTAAAATTATCTATACCTTACATAAAACATTTCACAATATATTCCTCACAGGAGTTTATGAAGAAAAGCATCACTGAGTGAGTTCAGCATATGCCAAAATCATTTTGGATCAATTTTGCTCACGGCATTTTAAGGAAATTAATTTTTATAATGCACTCTTGCATACCAGTGCAAAGGGCTTTGGTAAAAGAGTTTTTCATTCAGATCCCTCGTCTTAGCAGTTTAATCTCACAGCCTAATCAAGAACCACACTCTGCCTTGATTACCATACACATTGGAGCATTTTACCACTGCTCCCTGGTGTTTTTCCAGAGAGCGTGGCTGCTCTCTCTGCATCCATCACGTCAAGGGGAACTGTCCTGCATGAAAAATTATTGTCATCTGTCATGCAGTAGCTTCCTTATGTGCTCATACAGCTAGAAGGAGCATTTTAGGAATACAATGTCTGAGGAATTGCTATTATATAATTTACACACTCATACCCTGCAAAAACAATGGTAAAAAGACAGTAAAGTTACACCCTCAAAGCCTCATGGTTCAGGCTGCTCATAAAACCACACCTGGACACTACTGAGCATTAGCATTATGGCAATTTTCTAATTATGTGATCACATATTGTTCTCTTCCATAATACAGCCTCATCAGTTTTCCCCAATTTACAATAAAATGCAAATGTATCCAATGTATTTTTGTTCTTTTATTCATAATATACATAATATTGAATGCATTTATCAGTAGATAGTTAATTTAATATTTTCTATGGGTGGGATAAGGTTCTTTATGTACAAAGTGGGAATAAGACAGTTAACTGTAAAATTAATTTCACCGCATACTTAAGTGGCCTAAACATGCTAGAAAATTTTCATTATTACTCCTTATTATATAATTAGTGTATACAATATATGGGGCACTTTGCATATAAATGACTTCTACTGTCTCTGCCTGGGATGTAAAAAGCAGCAGCACAGAATGCAACAAAGAGGCTTTTAAGCTAAAGAAAATTTGGATCCTATTATAATATGCTATTTGTGCAATGCAGAATGGAGAATCACCCAAGCTTACACAACCAACCTGATTTATGGCACTGACTGATTTCAGCCCCATACAACAGCATTTTTGCACATTTTTGCATGCGATTCCACAACAAAATCACAAAATTTAAAGGCTGAGAATCCTACAGTAAAGCCTGAAATGCTCTTTGCAGTGTGACAGTACCTGTGTGCAGTCAGAGCTCTGCTCCTCACATCCCTGCTGGCTGTGCTCCACAGAGCCTTCCTTGTGGCACAGGGCCAGGAGGGCACGAGTGTCCTGCTCTCTATGGCACAAGAGATGAGATTTACAAGGCTTTCACATCTAGCCCCATTACAACTAACAAGGCTGGGAAAGGCTTACATGGCCTTCCTTAATCTCTGATGTGTAACACAGCAGTGCAATTGCATTTACCTTGTAAAGAGGCATCATAAAAACCATGTGTGTCCAAGCACGTTGAAATTTTCAGTATTTGGGTCAAGCCAAGCTGAGACAAACCATCCCTAGTGAAACAAAGGTACTTTTCCTGCAGGAAGACACTCTCCATCCTAAAAAGCTAACACTAGTACTACTGCAGCTTTACCAAGGCAAGGAGAGGGCAAGAGCTTCCTTTAATGGGAAAACCTCATGCTTTGACACTCTTCAAGCTATAAAAGAATTGCTTTCAAACTTGAGAGAGACTTGCTGTACAGCACAGATTTAAGCCTGAAAAAATATCATTGAGGGCAAAATCTTCAGACTGTTACAAGTGCCTTAAAACAGAGGATTAGGGAGAAAAAGCCCTCACTCTGCCATAACCCAGGAGATAATCACCAGTCACCCTGAGAAAACATGTCATGTTTTTTGTCTCTGCTGTCCAGGAAGATCCACTGGCCAACCATTACAGTTTCCAAGCACTCCAGCTCTGTCTATTCCCAGCCTACAACACTTAGACAAGTGAATACACCCTGCACATCCAACATGTGGGTGATTCTCCAGCCTGGAGAGCCTTTGCCTCCAAGCTCCTTCCCCTCCACCAAGCCCTTGGGGCAGGACATTGCCTCCCCCTCAGGACATCCTACTCCCTGCAGGAACACCTTTCTTCAACCGTGTTCTTTCAGCCTCTACAGAAATCTGGTGTTACCCAGACCTGGCAAAATGTCTGTGCTTAGACTTTGACGCCAAACTGGGCTGCCACCATGCTGATGTTGTAAGGACAGGCTGTCCAAACCATGTGTATTACTGAGAAATACTGCCCACCAGAGACCAGTTCTGATTTTATTAAGTGCAATTGCCTCTGAATGACTAAACCCTCATTATGAAAAGTCACTGGCTTGCAAGAGCTGAGCCTGCTTCCAATGAATGGCCTCCCCTCGCCACCCATCCACAAATAAAAGGCTCTGTTTCTCTGCTTGGCATGACAGGCACCCAGACAGAAATCACCATTCCTGTGCATGACATCTCTTTGCTGTCATTATCCCACTACAAAGACAGAAAGTTTACATCCAATACAGACTGTCATGGCCAAACTCATTCAGCACTTATGAGAGAAAAGCCACAATGAGCATTTGATAGATCCCAGAAGATGTGAGTGAGTTCAAAGCAATTCTAAGAGACTGGGAACCAAGCAAGTACATTTTCCATAGACAGATGCCAAGTATTTTAAAAATAAATAATTGAGACTTTTAAATTGGGCTGCTATCACCCTGTGCAACCTCCTACAGCAGATTTCTCTTTAGATTAAAAAATGAACAAAGGCTCATTGTGCTGTCACAGATGTGGAGTACAGAATATTCAATAGAATCAGGAATTCTGGTGCAAGGGAAGGGATCATCAGAATTATCCTTCTGCTCATTTCCTTCCAGCAATCCAAGGACTACAGTGTAATTTAAAGCATGGTAAAAAAGCATTAAAAAATAAAAGGTTTTATAGACCAGCCAATTTTTTTATGAATTACGCAGCAGAACGCAGAGGGAGCAGCAATGTGGATTATTATGTACTGCGAATATTTTCAGAAGAGCACAACACTCAGTCAGCACAGGTAGATTGTGACTCTGTGCAGAGTGGTGAAACAAAAATTCTGAAATGTTTGCTTTAAATGACGGAGTTAGGCATTGAATATACTAATTCTTAATTAGTGTCTTTGCTGCTTACATTGTAAGAATAAATTATTCTCAGACACTTTTACAACTGGATTTAAAACCTTTTGCACAAAAATAAATTCTCTGCTGAGATTATGAATCATACATGATTTTTCTTAATTGAAAGCTTGCATGTAACTTACTTTTGCTTTAAATATGTGCATAGATTTCCAGTGAACTGGATGATGTGATCCATTTGGCTGGGATAAAAATTTTCTACAGACATAATGTAATCTTCACTGCAGCACTAAAAATTCAAAATAACTGTCCTGCAGTCTGTGTGTTTACTGGAGTGTGAGATGTACACTGGGGCAATAAAGTCTAATGTTTGATTTCTCATTATATTCTCTTTAAAAAATCCATGAAACTTATCATTTATAACATATTCAAAATCTGCTTAGGAAAGGCATGGGGAAGAGTGAATCGTGATGTTTTCCAGTTCTCCTACCAGAGCTTGATGTAATAACACAGAGTATATTGCATTCTTTTGAAAAGATAAAGTTGAACAGGAGCAGATAATGGCATGTTTTTCCTGCCTAGTCTATTATTCATCAGTGAATTTTTAACTATAGTTAGGCAGGTAGAGAGATGTATTTTGAATGTCATAACTTGGTATTCTACAGTGCCTAAAAGTGTGCTGGGTAAAATTGCAAAACAAAGAGTCAGACAGGGACTTTGTCCCAATGTAATTGCAACTTGATAATGAATACAATGCTAGGCTGAAAAAACTGAAAGGAGCTGAAACACAGCAAGAGCAAGATCATGCAAGTGAAGTACCAACATTTAACTCAATTTAGACGTTCATATCCCTCAGAAGTATGGTAAATTTCCCTTTCATCTTCTTAACAGTAAGCATGAATTTTTGCTTTGTTGTCTCCAAACAATGCAGTAGGTGTACCCATGCTATAAATGGAGAATAAGCAATTTCAGAGTCTTTTTGAACCTGAAGGGTGGTAGCTGTTGCACCTTCTGCCCCTAAGTCTGCACAGCATTTAAACCTGTGAGTGGTCCAGTGACAGTGCAGTAGAACAGGGAGGAAACCCAGCACTCCTGGGATCACTCTGGGTTCCCATACATTGTTGGATCACACCAACATCACTCAGTATTTCAACTCCTAAATCTTAAGAGAGAAGGATTTTGCCAAGACAGAAACTTCCCTGATTTCTGCTACCAGAAATAAACACCCCTCAGGCCTGCTCCCATCCCTAACACGAAAATCCATCTTGTGGGTACACAGTGAGTCATTACACAAGGCAGGCCCATTTGATGCTAAGAAACTGCATGTTGCATTCATTTGTATTACCCTAATATGAAAATAACGGTGTCAGTGTTTATGCTTTCCATAACGTGAAACTTTTTTTGCAATTGCTTTGTACTCCGAGTAACAGCCATATGATTCACCATGAAATGAAGTCTGGAAAATCGTTTTGGATAAATGGAACTATAAATTCAATAGAATTTCCATGACAACATAGATTGCAACACTCCACCACAAGTGAAATGCTATAAATCATTCAAAACCAACAAAAAAATCAGCAGTAAGTCTTCTCTTTCACAATGCACAAGACCCTTGAAATATAAAGCTGTGGTTATTACCTCCCAGTGCAATGTCTCTTGTTTCTGATCCTCCTTCCTCTGTGTTACAAGTGTTGTTTCATATTTGACCTCCTTCCAAACACAGGAGATTATAACATTAACACTTTAATACTGAGACATAAGCAAAAACTGAAGCATAAAGAGCAAGAGGCTTTTTTGAACCTTTCTTTCTCATCTCCTAAAAATGCTCAAAATGCCTTCATTCTGTGGTAATTATACCTGTGTATCCAGATATATCACAGCATCTTGTTAGACACACAAATTTAGGAGGCTCTTTTTCTGGAAACGTGGGTGGTAACTGGTGCAATAGGGTGCTCAGTCAGCTTGTGAAAGGGATGTGAACCACATGTCCAAGGGATGGAAGAGATCCAAGGAGAGGAGGTAAAAATAAAAAAAGGCTAAAAGATTGCCCCACACAGTATTGCTCATTTCTACCCTTCCATCAGAGGATTCCTGACAAATGGTATTTCACTTCAAGTCCGAGGAACCAGAATGATGTGATTCCAGGAGAACCTGCACTGCAATTTTAAAATCACTGTGGCTCTTGCCTTCATGCCTGGAAGAAAAACTTAGAAAATGCAAAGCTCTTTCCTTCCTGTAAAGATTAAGAAGCCCATGAAATCAAGGAGAGAGGAATAGTTCAGTATTCTGGTTTGGTCTTTTGGGGTTTTTTTTGTGTAAAAGTAGGAATATTTCTTAAATATCAAGTCTTTTGGTAACTTGAGATGTGGCAACTTATTAGCCCTTGGGCTGCAAAGGCTACTAGAGAGTTTCTGCTATATGCATTGATCACTGCCCTTTTTTGGAACTCAGTTCCTCATGTGGTCATTGCCTATCTCTTCTTTAAGTGTGAGTTTTATGAAAAAAGTTTGAAAATTTTGAAATTAATGGGAAGAATGACACACAGTTGAAAACCATGTGAAATTAAGCGTCACATGGAGTGTCGGAGGAAAAAAGCTTTGAGGTTGCTGTTCATTTGCTTCATATTGCAATAAGGAAGAGTCATACAGGTCCCCTAAGGAGAGAGTCTATTGCCTCCTTAATAATGGTGCCAACTTCAACCAGCTCATAACTGACAGGAGATGTCATGAGAAGTTGTTTGTGCTCTATCTCGGAGGTGTTCAAGGCCAGCCTGGACAGATCTGGATAACCTGATCTAGTGGAAGGTGTCCCTGCTCATGGCAGGGAGTTGGTATCAGGTGATCTTTTAGGTTCCTTCCAACCCAAACCATTCTATGCCATGTGGGTCACATCCCTTTTACGAGCAGATGTCGCAGAAATTCAGTGCACACAACTGATGCAGGGCAGTGCACCCACACACCCAGGGGCATCTTCCCAGGCTCTGGGAGGCTCCTGGTGTCTTTCACTGGTCTTTGCCTCCTCTATCAGAGACTTTTTTGTGTATTTATTGAGTAGGTCTGAGTGTCACTCACAGTGGCTTTGTCTAATGGGGGCATATTCCAACTAAGACAGCAGGAACACACAACATTGAAGCAAACGTGGCTTCTAAAACTGCACAAATGGAAAAATTAGAGGCAATACTTAATGCTGTCATGGCTGAAAATCTGAAACAGGCAATTTAGAAAGTGGCTAAGCACCAAATGACACAGCAACCAAAAACAAGCTGGATGGACTAACTGCATGAACAGAATAGCTCTGAACTACACCCAAAAGTGGCTGCTTTAGAGATCTTCTTCATCTGCTTCCCATGGCCTCCCTAAAAGAAAAAATATCACTACTGAAGAGTTTTAAACTTCAAAATATCAAAACTGCCCCTACTTCAGATCATCTTTCAGGAATCCATTTACTTTCTTAAACACCAAGAAGTGCTGCCAAAATGGAGAGAACTGGGATTTCCTTCCAAAAATACTCCAGCACTCTTAAGGGAAAACAAAGGAGCTGCACTTGAAGAATAAACCCCACAAAAGGCTACTTTTCCTAGCATGTGTGATTAACACAATTTCACATCCCATTCACTTTAAAGATGCACTAGCAGAAGCATTCATTCCTCTGAGATCTCATGTCTTAGCACAAATTCCTCATATTGCACTGTGGAATTCAAAATGTCCTCTGTGTGTGGTCTTTTTTCTTGATGATGGGTTTTTCTTCTTTTTCTTTTTTTTTTTCAGTGGGAGAAGGCAAGGTCTTCCAAGAGGTTTAATGAACTTCCAAATGCCTCAGAACAAATTCTGAGGTATTTATAGTTTCACTCTGGATTCAAAGCTATGCAGCAGATGGGGCACGTTTTCAGCAGCATTTTGCTGGGCGAAAGGCCATTCCTATCTCTGAGGGGATGTGAAATCCTCCAGGCTGTACACTGGCAGAGTTATTTTTATTTATCAACTGTGAAGTAGATGGACAGTTAGAGAAGAACCAGGCCAGGACAAGAGCTTACTTGGAGGGTAAAAATAATAATGGGTTTTCTCATATTTTGCAGAATACACCTCTATCTAAGCCCTCATCATAATGTCACAGGCAGAGCAGAGTGCTCAGCACTGTCCTCAGTAGCTACTTGCAGATTACTGGAGGGATGTGTGACAGCCTGTGCTGCAGGAACAGCAATGGTTCTGTCACAGCTGTCCCATTGGAACATGAGGGATTTTTCCAAAGCAGCTGCTTAATGTGGGTGTTTTACTTCAAGATTCTCAGAAGGGTTTAATACGCAAGGAGTGAGCACACTATATCCTTTCTAAAACTCAGGATCTCCTGAAAATACCTCCAATTGAAATCCTTCCCCACCATGGGTGGCCTACCCAAATTCCCCAGTGTTGGAAAACCTTACATGTAATATCACTGTACTGTCTCTAATTTTCCAGGTTTCTCTACCCTTCCCCTCTGACTCTTTTACCAAGCAGAAAGTGAAGTCTGCACAGATCTAGACTGCAGTGTTAAGAAATTTGTGAACTTCTTTTCTTAAGAGACAGACACACAGAGTAGCTAAGTGCCATCTTAATGGCGCCAGTGTGTTAAGCACATGATTCTGGATTTACACTAACAAATCAAAAAGAGCGAGACTTCAGCACAGCAAGAAGCAAAATACTCAGGCAAGCAGCAAAACTGACAGAAAAGTAAAGTGCTGGAAATTGTGTAGCCTTTTAAAGTTAAACCCTTGTCCACTGTCACAGCTGCAAAACCATTTGCAAACACATTCTGTAATGGCCCTTTGCTAAATGTCTAAGCTATTCTTCCATGCCTGTGAAACAGAAACACAGCTCTGATTCTCACCCCCTCCCTTGCTCTACCTGTCTGCAGACATGTTGGGACTCCCCTGGTGCATCTGATGTGCTGCTCACTTGTGGCATCACCTTATATAAAGTGACTAAAACAACCTCTCAGCTTTAACACTTCCAATTTCTTACAGGCCCATTGATGTTGAAAAAAGAGAACACTGGACTTCTTTGGAGTCCCAAAGAACACAACAGCACCACCAGATTGGCATTTAAGTCCAAATTTCACAGGCTTTGGTTTGGTAGAGCTTTCAGAACACTCTCCTGGTGGGAGGTGTGCCCAGTTGTGTCCCTGCTCAATCAGCCTTCATCCCTTCCTCGACTCTATTTTAATCATAGAAATGATTTGCATGCTCAATAGTCACATTTCCAGTCTGGCTCACACCTGTGTATTTCTGAAAGCATCTCTTCTGCCTCAGCATCTCACACTCAAACGATTCACCTGTGTAATGGACACCAGAGCAGTTCTGGTTCTCAGTGTGACAGCTGCTGCCCTCTCTCCAGAGAAAACACTCTCTTGGTGTCTCTGGTTATAAAGGTGCCCAACCAATTCAATTCTTGCTCATGCCACTCCTCTCACCACCAGCAGCAGATATCTGGATTGCACCAGCAAACACAAATGGGAACTGGGAACACTCCAAACTGGTGCAGCCTCTCCCATCACACAGCAGGGAGAGCTGCCCCAGCTGCCCAGAGGTTGGGCAGGCACCACCTGCCACACAAATCCACAACAGTAGGTGCTACTGGTGCATTCACCTCTCCTGGTGTTGTTCTGTCACAGCACAAAATGCCTCAGTGGAACTTTTGAAATATGGGAGTTGCACCAGTAAAGTCTTTATCATAAATCTGATAATTAACCTGCATAACTGATTTGCCTCCTGGCAGCAGGCAGGTTGGAATAAATAGTCTACTCAATACCTACTGAGAGAAGACTTCTATATTTCATGTTTACTTTAGACAAGTACAAAAACCTTTTGACAAAGGGCCTCAAAGAGTCAAATTCCTTGCAGTTTCAACAGAGTGCCCTGAATAATACATAAAGCAGCTATGCTCTTATCCCTAAAACCACAGGTGTGAACCAGATGTCATGCTTATCTTCTCTTGAGATTACAGCAATTGCACACCTTCAGAATATAAAGTAAGCTTTGGATCAAGGAACCTGAAATATATTAAAAATGTGGCACTGAAGTTAAAAATTCAAATATTAACCTAGAAATCACTGTTTCATTCAAGAGTCTGTTTATAGCCTATGTTCTGTAAAAGTTGTATTCCTTTTATTTAACCTTTTTATAACAAGATGTATGATGAGTCACAAGTCTGAGATAAGACTATTTGCATAAATCTCAATATTGGTAAGCAAGATTTTGCCAAACATATCTTTCAAATATACCACCATCTATTAAACATGCATCATGGCTCAAGAAACAGAATTAAAGTTTAAACCCTAATTTAAATTTTAAACTTTCCTATTATTGTAGTGAAGGTTTAGAAAATGGTAAGCATATGCTACACTCATATATTGAAAAGAGATTAAACCCAGAAAGATATCTCAAAGAGAATTTTAAAGTCAATAATACACAGTAACAAGAAATGGTGCAAATGTGCTCTAACCATACAGACTTGATCATAATCAGTCACCTAAGAGTGCACAGCCAGAGAATTATTCAAATTGTTCAATTGTAAGAAAAACAACAATTTCCTCGCTCAACAAGCAAACATCACTAGTATGTGTGTTTGTTACTGGAGGCATTTCAGGAGAAGAACCTCACCAGATGCACAAAACATCCTGCCCCAGCAGATTCCAAAGGTCATACTCCCACTGCAGTATTTCTTCTCCTAAACTAGGTCCAGGCACCACCTCCTGACTCTCATGTCAAGGCCTCAGGAGCAGCAGTGATTGCTGCAAGGGTTGCTGTCCCTGAAAGAGGGTTCATGTCCCATGTCCTCCTGCAGTTTTTGCTCAGCTTTCCTCCCCCACCTTGGCTAGCTTCATTCTTTAATCCAACATTCTAGTTTCCTTCCACAGCATCCCCTGTCAAACACACAACACACACACTCTCCAAAGGCTGTCAGCAGCTAATGCTAACACTTCACTAAGAGAAGTCTGCTAGGTCAATTTATGACAGAAATATTGCAGGTTTGTAATTAGAGCCCTACATTAGAAAGCCTGTGTTTACTCAATAATCTCCACATTCACTTAACCAATGCATGCATCTCCTCTCTAGCTGTAGAGAAAAGGTGGTGAATGTGACCTGAATCCAACAGCTGTAATGTCACTTGTTTGATCTTGAGAGAGTTGAGCTACCTTGTTCACATACCAGTATTCACCAGTGACCCAGAGCCTCAGCCTGCCCTCCAGCAGCAGGGCCTGTGACTCCTGGGGAAAAAGCATCCAACATCTTGGCTCACTCATGCCACTAAAACAGAGTATGAAGAGTCGTAGGTTAAGGTGTTAACACGACCTTGTCTGTAAGGCTGAGCAGTCAAACTTGGTTTGAGTTCAGAGCACAGACCCAGGCTGCTCAGCTCCATGGCAACACTAATGATTTAAACATCTTTACAACTTTTAATTGAAGATATAGGAGAAAAGTTGAGAGCAGTACAAAAAAAAAATCAAGAATTTTAAATATAAATAATTGAGTCTTCTAGAGTCATCTATGCCTTATTCCCACCTCTGTAAGCAAATGGGTTTTTCTTACAAAAACAATATATGGATGGCATTAAATGTGGTGAAAAACATTCTTCTTCAGAGAAACAGATAAGACAGGCTACATCTAGGTCTGGAGTCCAGTCCTAATTTCTGCAGGAAAATACATGTAACAGCAAAAAGAAAAGAAGTGCACAGCCAGATAACTCAGCTTCTGCGACTGATACTTGCAACTTCATTACTGTGGAAAGCAGGCAATGGAAATGGCTGTTATCAGCCACTTCAGCACCTGGCAACTCCTGCCAGGTGGCACAGGACACAGCTCTTCCCTGCCCAGCCAGGCACAGGATCACAGCAGCGCTGTGAACAGGAGTGTGTCTGGGCTCCCTGCGCCAGGCTCGCGCTGAACAGACGGAGGAAAGAGATAGCAAGGAGAACAACAGAGATGGGGGAAAGAAAAGGAGAAAGAAAGAAAAGACAGCATGCCTATCTCTTACACCAAAGGGCTGTTAAGACTTTGCTGAAATCGGTGGCAGCTCTGGTTGCTTCTGGTAGCGCTGCTACTCTGAGCAGTTCAAAACACATTCGGGATCAGGACTGGCTTCCTTGAACAGCCAGTGGTTGCTGGGTTGGCATTACAGGGTCCTGACATCCCAGGAGATTGTAAAATTCAAGTATTTCAGTTCATCTCCTTCCCTTTACCAATTATCATCTGGCCCTTTCACCCCCAAGATCTCCCATCACACAGCCTGCCAGGCAAGGGTGGCACCAGTGTATCCATCAATTATGTGCACCAATCTTTTACAAAATACCAGCTGATCTGCTAATTTCCAGCTCCATTTCCAGCTTGGAAGGTATTTTGATGGATTTTAGATGATCTCAAGGTGCCCTCTTTCTGCTGAGTTTCTTAAAAACGTTCCACACAGATCTTGTGCAGAGCAGTGTGGCCATGGATATTGTCTAATACTCCAGGCTGAAGCAGCACAGCTCTGGAGAGCCCTCACAAAACACTTGATTACAGCTACAGGTGCATCAGGCTTTGTGTCATGTCTCAGGCACTAATAGAGTAAATCAAGACATGGACAAAGAGCAACTGTTCCCTTAGCTATACTCCTGCAGCTTCCAGGAAGCCTCAGAGGCCTTTGTGACCTGGAAGCTGCACAAGGACCATCCTTGATTGGTGTGCCCAGAGCTCTGTTAAATCTTCTTTCCAGCCTGTATTTACTGCTGACTGCTAGAAACTCATTTCCCAAGGGGCTCCACAATTCATGCACTTGGATACACTGCTGGAAAAGGGTTCCTTTGTGCACCTTCTGTCTCTCTGGACTCAGAACCTTAGCTACACTGGGAAATATAGCAAGTAACATTTATTTAACTTTGTTGAAATTTCACAGGCCTGTGTAATCATGTACCCAGAGTCACCTTTTCCAAGCTGAGATGTCACAACAACAATTTATCTTTTTTTCTTGTCACTGAAGGCCTCCTATTTTTTTGGACATACCCAGCATTTTTTAGGATGGGCAATCAGAACTACTCAATTCATATGTACCACAGAGTAAAAACTTTTCCCATGCACTAATTTCCTAATATTTTTGAATCTTACTCTTTGCCTTTTTGCTGCTGCTGAGCACTGAGCTCACATGTTCAGAGAGCTCTCTGTAAGGACTCCAGGAACACTTCCTTGAGTGGCAATAACTAATTTAATCTTCATTACTCTATGTGCAAAGTCAGAGTCTTCTAACCCAGTTAAACTAGAAAATGAGATTTATATGATCCTGCTTTGTGTGTGTGTCTGCATATGATGGTGTCAGACCTTTATAATAATTTTAGAGTGCATTGACCAATATGATCAAAACCCAGCTGCTCACTTGGGGTCTCAACTATTCAAAGACACACATTCAAGTGCCTTTGCAGTTAAGTAGCAAATTTAAAGAGAGACCCCATTAGTTTCACAAGTATGGATCAAATACTGAAGGCACTGAAGACACTCCCTGTCCTTCACAAAGCACTTCACCATCATGCCCAGCATGGGCAGCAGACACTTCAGGGGCTGTCACATCCCGTCCAAACTCAGCAATCTGCACACAGATAACCTGGGCCTTTTTCAACTTGAGAGCACTCATTTCTGCACCTGGGGATGCTATAGGTCACACAATGTACCCTCTTTCTTTCTGATGGCTCAGTGGGAATGCTATCAGTAGGTGCAGATTCCCCTGAGTCACTGAGAGAATACCAGCATTTGAATCTAAGCATACATCATATTAATAGAAATCCACCACTCTGTTTAATATTGTAATATGCTAACTTTAATCATAAAGCCTCTCAGTATTTAAATACTTCAGGCACTGTAGACATTTATACAACTAGCAGTAGATGAATTTTCAAATAGATACTTCTGAGTAATTATCCTCTTGAGACAGCACCAATTGCTAAATAATGCCTCAGTTTAAACAGCACGTAGCTATTATTCTGGGCACTATTAAATCTCTCAGAAACATAAAAAAAGATGTGATAAATATCTGACACTCCATTTTAGTTTTCATGTGGATGGGGAATAGGACATTTTTCCTCACCTGTTAGTTGGTCTTCAAAGAGAATTCCTTAGAAAATTAGGAGGTAGCCCCCCCCTGTTTGCTCTAATAAAGCAGGGTATGCAAATTTGTTCTAAACATCAGCAAAGACTCCTTATGAGCAAAATTAGCACTCAGACTCACAAGGAAAGCTGTCTTAGCAAAATAGATCAGAGGATGAATAACTGGATGGGATAGCAGAATGGGAACTCCTGAGAATGTCCAAATTTTTACAGATAGGCTGGCAAGGAACAATTGTTCTGTCCCCCCAGAACATCCCTCTGTCATTCCAGGGAAGAATTGCTGAGCAAAAAAATAGAGAATAGAGTATTCAGTCCAAACTTCAGTGAATCAAGGCATGACTACAGAGAGAGTTTTCAGACAAACCTGCTTTTATATAGCACAAAAAGCTCTAGAATATCAGGCAAATGCAGACCTCTTGTTCAAATAAAACATTGGCCTTTATTCATGATCCCTTAAGGTGCTTTTCCTTAAACTCCTCCCACTAATAAAAGAGTCTGAGGAAAGAAATTTGCATTCTCTGGTCACCAGAGGTCTATGAATACAGTGATTTGGCATGCTGCTCCATAGAAAAGGTTGTCTTTTCATGGTCAAGACTAAAAACATGGAAGAAAAATGCATAAAAATAATTGTGTCCTCATCCTGTCTCAGGGGTGCTCCAAAGCCTTTAGAGATGATGAACTCTCCAAAGCAAACCATTGTCAAACCATTTGTCAGATTGTTTTTACCTTCATGCTAGTGCACAACATCTTGATATGATTTCAAAAACAGTCATCAACAATAGAGGCCATCTCCTTAAAACATAAAGTAAAAGTTAAAATTACTGCAATGAAGCCAATTTGTAGTCACCAACTATCAAGTAGTTTCATCATCTATTATCAGAGTATCATGAAATGCTCCTTTTTTTAATTCCACTTTGAATGATGACTGAAAACAAGATGAAAGATTTGAAAACTTGCTGGCCAAAAATATCCATTGTACTTTCTATCGTACTTTCTCCAGATAAAAAAAAAATCAGGTGATCTATAAGTATGTGATAGCAAATTTCATCTTCTACACAAATTCAGGAGTATTCATGGATATACATACTCTATTGAATTACCTTTTCAGAGTGTAAATCATTTGACCAGTGCAACCTGACAAGTGCCAGATGAGTTACAAGCAGAGCAACACAGCCCAATCAGTAAGTTTAGGCACATATTCTTAATTGTATCAGGTAGATACTCCTTTTTTACCTACTCACACAGACAAAACAAGCTAAAACAGTCCTGTGCTAGGCAGGGAAAAATCTCAGAAGTGGGATGCTGAGAATCAAATCAAAGGTCAGTGAGAGGGAGCCCTCTCTGCAGGAGGCTCACTTTGAAGCCACCCATGTGTACACTGCTCAGACCTGGAGCAGCCTCCTTGCTTGGTGTTTGTGCAGGATCCAGCCTGACAAACATGAAGCCTGGTTCAAAAGATGCTACAAGCACAGAAGCCAGCAAACCACAGGACTTCTGCACAGTATTTTGAGCTCAAAGAACCTTAATAAAGAGGCAAGAGTTTCTTGGATTGTCTCTGGGCTATCCAGGCATGCAAACATTTCTGGGGAAGGTGGTTCAAAGACCCAATGTATAGCATAACATAAACTACTGGAGCCACCTTAGGGAAGATTTCCTCCTCCTTCCTTCCATATCACAACCTGATTACAGTCACATACAGATCTGAGTTTGTAATCACTATTATCTTGTTCTTTTCCATGTTAACAGCAGCAAGGCATAAATCAGGATGAACTTGCCTCCCTGGCAATAATGCCAGGCATTTTACTAAATCCACGATACAAAGAAATTTCCCTCATTTTTAGATGCCCTTTGTCACATCTCACCAAGAAATAGTTACATGTACAAGTTTTTAAAAGATTCAGGGCTTCCACATAAATAAACACACATATATGCCCTCAGGCTTGGGGAAGCAATAGATTTGTTTTCAGCAGGATACTGTGAAAACCAAAGTTTATTTTCCCTAAAATGCATAAAATTGCACTAACTGACCGTCAGAGCACTACAGTCTACTTACAAAACTCTAAGAAATTTTAGCTGTTCACAAACTAGCCTTGAATGACTTCCAAAGACCTTTGTTAGTGCCTGTCCCCGGAGGGGATGGAGATTATACAGGAATACCACCTGCCTCAAGAAAACAAAAAATCACTATTTTAACATTCCTTCAGTGATACTGTTGATCCACACCTCAAAAAGAGCTACCAGGAAAGTTAGGCACAGCATTTTCTGTAATTTTCAACTCATCAGAGACACAGATAAAGCTCTATGCCTGATATTTTGGTTATTTTTGTCTCTATATTCCTAGCATATTTCACAGATTGACCTCCTGGTCTGTCTAGGCTTTTAAAAAAGCAGTGATTTGTTTGACCAGACCTTAACTCCCCAGATTCCACAATTTGGCTTTCCTAGGAGTTATAATTACTGGGGGCAAGGACTGAAATGAAGTTGTCAAGTGACAGTAATGGGCTCTCTTTCTCCCTTCCCCAAGACTGATGCTATTCATTTGGAGCAGGTCTATACACAAGCCCTTCTTATCTGATCTGCAGAAACCTTGGTGAGTCCTGGCTGTACCTCAACTGGAAAACAGTTCTAAAATTAATAATAAAGCTGACCTTTCAGTTTAATGCCTTGGCTATCACAGTTATCTATTGGTACACTTTGCCCAAGTCTCACACGGACTCTGGCAGGAGGAGAGGAACACAGACAAGAATTACAGCAAATTGTTCACTGCCACACAAATACAGCCACTTTAAATGCAGAGTTACAGACCAAGCAGACAATTTTATTTCATAATATATTCTGTTTCTGTAAGGCTTGATCTCAATCTTTGCTTATTCAAGAAAAGTCTTAAGATAATTGTGTGGGAGCAAAGGCTTCTTCTCTGCTCTAGGTATACAGATTAAAATGGGCTGAGGCTTGTCCAGTGACTGCAACACTGAGGTGATAGAGGACTATTGAATGCCATTGCTTCCTACTGAGTCGGAAGAAAAACATTAATATTATATCTTCTTAAATTTCAATTAATTATAATTCATTTTGGCAAGACCTAACATAGGAAAATATCTTTATTTTCCCATCTTGTACATTTTTAAATGAATTTGAGACTATATGATTGATGGAAGCTTTCAAGCTTTTAAGTAGTGGATACTATATATAAACTTTCCTTAGATAAATGATCTCCCCAATGTGAAAACATTAGTTTTAATGCAATGAAATAGCCTTAATTGGTTGTGATGGGAAGTAAACCCTGAGATAAACATTGCATAAATAATTCACATCCTTCCATCTGGGGAACTTCTTCCTCAACTGCAAAGTGTCTCCAATCTGAAATGCAATACACATTATTTTAGCAGCAACCAAAAAAATGCAGACTTCTTCCCATACATTGCATCTGGAGTGTAGAGCATCTGCTATTCTGGAGCTGAATGCCTATTTTAAGACATAGTTTCAGAAAGATTTTTGACTCTGGACTGGAACATTTTCTCCTAACACATGGTCCTCCACAGAACTGGTGTCCGCTGTAACCAGATCTAACTTTAACTGGATCTGTGGAAATTCACAGTTCCCATGATGAAGCAACTGGAATATGTAAAACCTTCTCCACTATTTTCATTTACACCATACTGTGGCCAAGGCAGCATCTAAAAGATATTTGGAGAGGTACAGCTGTAGCATATTTCATACTGGTTTATGCCATATGACCCTAATGTTCCTTTTCTGCACTTATTTATTCTGCTTATTTATTTTAAGAGTTGGCCTCCTGCTCAGGAACAACTTTTCCCCTAAGGACTTGCTACCAACACTTACTGCTGGCAAACACACTCAAGGTGGGTCCCCTTGTTACAAGAGAAAATACAGCTGATCACAAACTCTCTGCAGAATTCGTGGCAATTACTGCACCCTGCACAGAAATCAGGGGGAGAATATGGAATCCATGAAACCACAAAACCTACATTCACACTATTTGATGTGATCCTATAAAATTCACCATGGAAAACATAAGCAACCATAGCTTTTATGTGCTGGTCTTCTGGGTGTTGTGCAAATGAAACCTAATAGCACAGCACAAATTATTTTTTTCTAATGACATCTCTTGTTTAGCACAGCTACTGACTTTGCCTGTGTGCCTGAAGGAAATACAGAAAAGTTTTTTTCAACAGTATTATTCAGAAAATATCACAACCTTTAATGAAAATAATCTAGATTTAAAACACGAATATGTAAAAACAGAAGCCTCTGAAGTGAAAATTCACTATCTATACACAGCTTTTAAAAGGTTTCAGTCAACAATAATGTTGATTCAAAATGTTGCTCAAAATGTTTCAATCAACAATAATATTCTCAAAAAGGGCAACTGCTAGTGACATGCTTATTTTTCTGCCTATTACACAAAATAAATATAGAAGCATAATGAAAGAATATATTATGCTTGCTTATGTTCATTGTCACGATTTTTATAGGATCAAATCAAACAGACAATGGAAATGAGTTTTGCAGTTTCACTATGCCTTCTGGTTATCAAGTGATAAGTTCCTCGCTGTTGACCATTTTTATTCCCTTTCAGTGCAGACTCCAAAATAAACAATTCCAACACACAGAACGAAACTTTTAGGAGTAATTTCCTTCTCTCTCTGCAAAAGCTTACAGAGGCTCTCAGAGAACAGGGTGGGATATAATTTTTCAGAGGATTCAGTCAGAGCATCTCCTTTTTTTTTCCAGCAAAGCACAAGACACCCTGGGACTGCACTCAAATGACAGAGCTTACTAAGGCTGCCTTTACTCACTCTGAAGTCTGCTACACTTAAAGGGTTTCTCCTGGCTTGGGTAGCTCTTAAATATGGAGAAGTGCTAGTGGATGAGTCACAAATCATTTAACAGGATTCTGCTCTGCTTCCAGAGAGGCACGAGCAAGGCTTGCAGCTTTTTATACCTATCAAAGAGCATCAGAAAGGTGCTGAGATTTTCCTCCCATGGAACAACTAAGAAAGGAAAGAGGGATTTGACACGCCAGGATTTTTGTTGTTTCCTGCTGCTGGAGAAAAGCACCTAAAACACCTGAACCTTTCATATGTCACTCCATATAATTAGCAGCTTGAACTGGTTTTCTCTATTATTTTCATGCAATGTGGGAAAGGGGGAATGACAGGAAAAAACGTGATTTTCAAACCACAACAGCGAGTCAGGCTGACTCAGAACAGGTACCAATTAGGAACAGTGAGTAAATGTTTTGAAATGGCCTCGATTTCACTTGGTGATGTCTGTGTTAGAACAGATTGCTCAGAGAGGATGTGCATTTAAGCCTCCTTTAAGTTTTTTCATTCTCAAAATCTAGATCTTTAACACTCAGAGCAGCTCAACAGTTTCAAAATATAAGAAAAAAGAAAAGGGGGAAAAATAGGAAGCCTTATGCTCAGAGTAATTTGGCAGAAAATCCCCAAACTACAGAAAAACAACTGCATAGAACTTACATTTAATATTGAGGGCTATTCAGGAAATACAAAATGGTTCTTTTAAATGTTTAAACATATAAACAGCAACTGAGAAAGCATTTCTTATTAAGCATTTTTATGGTTACAGCTACTTTGCTGCTGAAAAAGCAACTACTTATAAAAATAAAGCTAATATTTATGGGCACTATAGCTCAGGAAGGGACCTCTTTTATAAGACATTTACTGCAGCAGCCATCGCAGCTGAATCATGTTATTGCACAAAAATGAGGGTTTTTTAAAACTCAGGCTACCATTTAACAACTTTAAGTAAATGATAGCATATGAAATTAACTTTCAACAGTAGTAAAAACCAGAATAGCAAGGACCAAATCTGTGAGTTTTGGATCATTCTCCCACTGTGTAAGCGCCTGCAAGGGGGCCAAGAAGTGGGGAACACTGTGATCACCACAAAAGGAGAAGATTTACAGAGCTGTGCAGGTAAATAACAAAGTACTGTGCACAGGCCACCTCTCCTTGAGTGGCTGCAACCCCTGAAAGTTCAAAACTCCCCTTTGCATTACTCTCTCGCAGAATGAAGAGCTGGATACAACACATCTTCTTTTCCAACCACTGCAGGAAAAAACACCCCACTGTCCCTGTTCCCTAGGAGTTATGTCCTGAAGTTTTTCTGCTCTCCTTGGTAACTGCTGGCAGCCTCATTTGTGAAAATTCTGTTCTACAGCACCCATTAGTAAAAGGCCTAATTACAGCAGTAGAGTTACCCTTGCAGACCTCAATGGCATGACTTTTACAATACCAACCCAAGGTCATAATTCCATTCACCCAAAGTCCCCAAGATTATTATTTTCCAATGTATGCAATAATCAAAGCCATGCTTTAGGGTTTGGCAGACAAGCTGTTCTGTCTATCAGAATAACTCACAGATGGTATGTATGTGACACAACATATTCATCATGTTATATTCTTAGTATATGCAATTTTCTTCCTTGCTAAATTTTCCAGTGTTCAGCAAGGGCTCTACAAAACTGCTGGTGCTTTGGAAGAGATACCCTTCCAGCCTTGTTGTCTTTAAATTAACTGAATAAAGAAAGAATCTAAAGGTTGAAGAAACTCATTCTCCTGTGTAATTGTAAAACATATTGAATTTGATTTTTTACCTTAGGTACTATTTTTTAACTTCTATTTTGTAGCTCATGTTTATTTTCTGCACTTCACATATTGTACTTTCCTTTTACTTGATGTGTGCCATATTGTTTTAGATTTTGCTCTTACTTCTGCTTATTTATGATCCTTTTTTGACCAGAATTTCAGTAAGATGTGCTTTAGGGGCATTTTTTAATCTTTTTTTCCAGGTAGTTGCATGCATAAGTGAACCATTAAAATTGAATCAGTTCAGTGAATCAAACTGAATGACAACAAACTAAAATGAGCAGAAACATACCTAAAGCAACAATCAGATTACTTATTTTACTTATTTGTGATGCAGCTTTTTATCCTCTCCTTGAGTTCTTTTGATGAAATAGAAAACCACTTAAAAAAAATGCTGGATGAGATTCCCATCCTGAATACCACATAGTATTTATGCAGGAAAACACACAGAGGGAAAGTGCACCCACACAAGGTCAAGTTTCGGATGCTGGCCCAGCAGCCTATTTTAAAGCTCATCATTTGGAGGAGTGAACCACCAGGCACAGGCAAGAGTTCAGGAAAATAAACTTCCTGCTCCCAGTTTCTCTTGCTCCTGTTACATCTGCCATTTACTCCCACTTTGCTTGTGTTTTAGAGCCTTGAGAACAAAAGTCACCTCTACCACCGATCTTTGCTTTGCACAGTGTGCTGGCTTGGGTTAGTCCTTGTGAAATGAGCACAAGAGAGATAAATAACTGAAAATCAGGTTCTTTGCTGTGGAAAGAACAAACCAACACAGCCAGCAAACAACCCACCTGGTTTTTGTTACAGAATGATAAATGTCATTGCCATGGCCAGAATTTTACAGTGGTTTTCAGTGTTTTAGCTTTTATGCCGAAAGCCAAAACATGAATAAAGCAATTGGAGTAGTAGACATGCAAGTCCATGTGTCAGTAGCAAGGCTTCATGTATGTCACTGTGCAGTAAGAAAAGACTTCATATATAGTGCTAGCACTGGATGTTACTATTTTTATTTTTTATATGAGGAACTAAGGACAGGAATGGGAGCAAATGGAGGAGAAAAATGAAGGCAATTCCAATTAATCATTTCCCCTCATGACATTTTAATGCATTATTACAATTATTCTAGAATGTCCTCAAAGGATCACCACACCAGCTTTTTCAGACTTCATTTTTCACCAAGTAAAAATTTAACAAGCAATCTTTTTGAAAAGTTTTGATCTCTGAAGGGGCAATACCTGTTCATCTCTGACTTTGTGGAAGCAAGGCTACTACATACATATCAGGTGTGCTATGTTACAGGGCCCTCTTTTCATTTCCTTGTACCTTCACTGATTTGAGCTTTTCCCTGCTTTGGTTTCTTTTTTATTCCCTCCCCAATGACCTTCTTCAATTCTGCATTTTCAGAAACTGACTGAAAATATGGCAAGAAAAAACATAACAGCCAGGCTGTGGGAGAGATGAAGGAGAAGTGCTGGGTTTTTTTCTTTTTTAAGCTATAAAGTTACTTTAATATTTTTTCCATTTTACAGCATATGAGTAAAATAACCTCTTCTGTCTCAGCATAATTAGTTCCCCAGTCCTGGCATGCCTAAGAGCCTCGTGTTGTTTGGGGTGCTGTTTGCCAGGGAACACTTAATATTCTCATCTATCACATGAATCAATAAAATGCAACCCTGTTTTTCACAAGGTGGCAGTGTATTAGGAAGAGTCATATGGGCTGAGTTAATTTAAAAGTAATAGACTGAAATTGTCCACATTACTTTTATTGAACTGACAGAGCAGGTCCACTGCTGCTAAGGAATTAATCCCATTTCATGGAATCACAGAGTAAGGCCATAAAAGTTACTGGTTTATCTTAAAAAATAGTAAAAAAAAAATATTAAGCTGTGGCTTTTACTTCCAGAATATGGAGATTTTTAAAAGGCATTACTCAGGAAATTAATAGGAGGATTAGAGCTCTAAGAGATTGATCTTATAGCCATTGGGTTAAGTTTATGTTCATCAGGGGATAAGCATCTCTCTGCTGATTACCAAAAGGTCAAAGCCTGAAAATAAACTTCAGGCACCTCTGACATGTATGAAAATGAGGAGTGGAGGAACACCATTACTTCCCTTCATCCTCAGTGGAAGGACAGGATCCCTTCAGAGGGCAAATGATCCCAAGGGTTTGGTGGCCCTCAGAGTAGTGCAAGCATTACTGAACAGAAGGGAAAACCACGGTGAAGAGTCCAAAGCAGGGACTAAGGTTTGGTCCATCTACTCAAGCTGGTCCTAAGAGGACAAAATCCCAGCAATGAATTTCCTCCAAACTGAGAGCAGGCAGGAGCAATGCTGGATTGTGCTGGGGGCCTTTTGCCTGCAACACTCACTCAGTCCCCCAGCCCAGCTATGCTTGGGTTTGTAAACACCTTGTACTTTAAAATGTCATAGTATTTTGTCCTGGACACATTTGTACAGCACAGGAGACAGGGCAGGCACAGTGCCAGAGAGAAGCATGGTGTGCATGGCAGGACAGGAGCATCAGCAGGATCTGTGTCAGCAAAGCAGATTTCACCTTCCATAGTACCTGTTTTATCATTATTGGACCCATTACAGGAGGTTACCAGGCAGGAAACCTTCACTGCAGGAGACAGTGATGCACTTGTCATGGCATCCTTGCACCATGCTTGGAAGTTCTGACCTTTGTTTTCCTAAAAGTTTCATCATCAAATTGATAAATTTCCTCAGACGTGAAATTAAAATCTTCAGCACCAAAAATATATTTGCATCCAAGGATACATGTCATTTCTCATATTCTGCTATTTAAATCATTTGACTTTGAGTGAGATATGGGAGAAATTTAAGTTTCAGTACATTTTAGTCTCCATCATGTCAAATTTACAACCCTGGAGTAAATCACACTGCCAAGACAAATGTCTTCTCTTAAATCAGATTTGTTGCTTCCTTCCATACTTCAGAACATTAATAAAATTGGAGTTCTAGTTCATAATAATAGTTTCATCGCCACACTGCCAGGAAATCCACAAAAAGTTCACAGGAACCTTAATTCACCCTCCCCATGTTCCCTTCTCTAGGCTGAGTAATTCTAGGCCCTGTTTGTTATTAGCTGTGTGAATGTGTGTGCATCTGACTCAGATTGTTACCAGTGCACTACCACGCACACAATCAGTGCAGGTATACCAAAATTTGCTTTAAATGCCTTCTCTAAATGCTGTTCTTATCTTCAGACTTCCCAAAGATTGGAGTCGTTAAAATCAACAAAAGAGCTCTCTGGGAAAGGGGCATAAGTACCTGAAAGCAAGCAAAACTGGCAGGAATGTTTACAGCTCACTGAAATTACTTGACATTTCTCCCATAGGTAAAAGAAATTTCTAACAATTGTTTTTCTCTGTCATCTTTCCAGCACCTCTTATATCTGTGCTCTCAAGAGAACCACGACCCTCTTTTACTTCTGGATCTGATGCTAAATTACAGGAGCTGGTGCTGGAGGACATTTCAGATCCAGTCGCTCCAGCAGATGCAAAGGAGATGATCACTTTATGTTCCCCCATTGCAGCACCACCCTTGACCCCAGTCAGAGACCAAAGTGCATTGCTTTGGTCTTCATGCAAAGTTCAAAAGCAGATCCCCACCAAGGCACACAGCACTGAGTCAAAGTGGCACAAGGGTATATAAAGTGCACTCATGTAACAGCAAGGTACAGAGCAGAGACCTCAATATCTCAAAAAAGGGCACCTCTTGAAGCTGTTTTTTTGAGACACTGCTTGACTAATCATCATTCCTAAACCTAGACACTAACAGAGATGAGGGTGAGTGACACAAACCTGGATTCTTGGCACAGACCAAGGAATATGAATGCACCTTTCTAAGCACCACCCATGGAAACCCCTCTGCCAGCATTACACATGGTCAGGAGCTCTCTGTAATGGGAGGCACATGGCAGTGGAATGTTGGAACTCTGTGTGACTCAAAGAGCTTACTGCAGCATTATTACAGCAATCTTTCAGCATGCTTTTACTCCCCAACCTCTCCCCATTTTAACAAAGCAATCCTAAGCCTTTATTAACAACGGGGTTTAATGAAAACCATACATTTCATGATGAGTGTTTGGTCATGCATGGGAGATTTGTTTGGAATCAGGATCACTTCTCTCTAGGAATATGACAGGAGATTAAATCATTAAAAATGTATAGTCTGTAATTAGTTTATCATCGCCAGAATTGCAGGAATATTTTCCAACATAAAACTGATGCCACCAGCAAGAGATCATTTTGAAAGATCAATGTTGCTGAGATATCAAAAAACAAAGTAATTAGGAGACAGCAGGCACGCTGTTCTCCTCTGCACTTCTTTTCACTTCTTTTTTTTTTTTGTAGACATAGACACATGCATGCATATATAGACATAGATAAAAACTATGTAACTCACTCCTTATAAATGCAACCAGTGATGGGAGAGACTCTATGAGCCACAGAAACACTATTAGTGATTGTCTTAACTGACATGGTGATGTAAGATTATTCTGAAGCCATCTTCCAAGCCTTGAGGATTTATACTAACTGCATAATTCTGGGGAAAGCAGAGAAAGCGAAGCAAACAGGATCTTGGTATTAGTTAATTATGGCGCTGCAATATTTTCACCGGAGGCATTTTAGAAATAAACTGCAGCACAGTGATGCTGTTTGTATTGCAATAGTTAAGGTGGTTTCAGACCATAAATTATAAACCTCATTTTTCAGATTTTATGACAGGGCTATAAAGAAGGAACCAGCCCTAGCCAGTTTTCTTTTATGACATAAAAAATTAGCTATTTGAAAGCTATACATTTATGCATGAGTTCAGTGGCTTCAAATGGTTTTTCCCCTCCCACACTCTTTCCAGCATGGACAAAGTCATGGCCACATCTGATGGCCATTCTCCTCTTCCTCCATACTGTGCCCCAGTCTCTCAGATGTATTGCCATTTAAAGTCAGATTCTTTTGTTTTCCAGGGGGAATTAACAATCTTATGTGAGTTAGCGTCCCTGGACAACTCTTTGTATGTATTTAGTAAGGAAATATAAAAGCTGTCATTTTCAATATGAGGTTCACAGACCCCTGGGGGACTAATTTAAAGGGGTCTGGAAAAGATAATTAAGAAAAGTCAGTCTACTGTCAGTAGCCTTAAACTCATTGAAAAAGGGCTGACACTTAATCAGGAAAATGACTAGGAGAGTCGCAAATAAAAAAATAATAATAAAAAAATCAAACCTTCACTGAAATATTAGATTTCTTTTTCCAAGGAGAATATGAATTTAAAGCAGCACAGAGGGTTGATGTCAGCTTCCAGTGCAGAGTTTCACTGCAAAGCAGATGTCAGCCCTAGGCTCAGAGCTCACATGCAGCTCTGCCTGTGAATGGAGCAGGGAATTCCCACCACATCCACAGCTCTGCAGTGAGGCCACCACCTCCCCAAGCTGCCACTGAGCCTCCACCCCTGCCTGTGTGCATGGGCAAGTGCAGGCAAACACATCAGCTCTACACCCATCTGAATTGAAATGGACTTAACTTTCTGCATCTTGGTTGAAGATATATATCCCAGATATATATCCAGGAAGAAAATATCCCTGTTTTTAATAGAAAAAACAGATTGTCCTTGCCTCAACTGGCCAGTGCTTTGTCCCTTCTGACTGTGGTGGGACAGGCTGCCTGGCAGGCATCTTTCTCTTTTTAGAGACCTCTTTCTACAAGCCAGCATTTGAGCCATATTTACACAGACACATTCCAATGGGGCCAGGAGCAAAGAACAAGCTCTTCTGGGACTAACAATTACCTTGATGCTTGTGGGCTTGACTTTTGGGAACTGAGGAAGCCACCATGTATTGACCTGAAACTATCCAGAGCCATGTGCCAGACCCCTTTCCAAATGGGACATAGGACCATAAGTCACTTATTACATGTTTTTAATATACTTCCCTCTGCTCATTATTATTGCCAAAGAGCTTTATGCAAGCAAGTATTTCAGCATACAGTTTGGTTTTACACATGCTTCTCAGGTAACAGGGAAAATACAATCATTTCACATGACCATTCATTCACATGGCACTAACACTTTCTAGGTGTGCAAACATCCTTATTTTATGAATTATATATATCTGTGTATATATAAATGAGAGAGAATGCAGAGGAAAATCACTTATCAGATATTAGTCACAACTTCTTGAAAGGGATATAATATTTCTGTTGAAGCACACTTTAAGTACTTTGAATTGAGATACTGAAACCTCTTCAACATCATTAACCTGGATTGAAAATAATCAATAAATAATCATTTTGCATGTAAGTAGGAAAGACAAATGTCTGATACATTAATTGTGAAACCCCTTCTGTACTAATGGTTGCCATAACCTAGGGGATCGATTCCATTATGGATATTTACACAGTGACCTATTAGGAATACACGGAAGTATCATTTTTTACATTGATTATCCATCCTTAAAACAGATAGTAATGTATACTTAAATGCTTGGATTGCAAAAATAATTTTTAACCTTTGTTACGTACTCTTTGTTGAAGAGGAAATCGTTGAGACATCACAGTATGAAGAACACAAATTCAATTTATGTCTTAAGAAGAGAGGACAACTATGAATGTGCATAAAAAAAATCTCTGATTTGTAATATTTACCTTGACCACAAATGGCTTTTATCTGAACCCAAGCAAACTATACAGATACTGCTGGGGCATCATAAAATAAATCCATATTGAACTTTTACAAATTCTATCGCCTTTGGAAAACTCCTGAAGCAAAACTCCCCTTCTGAATAGCTCCAGTACAAACCAACAAAAACTCTAATCCATATGCCTGATGCTGGAGGCAGAACATTTTAATTTGACAAACCTGTCCTGTGTCAAGTTTCCACAGTAAATAGCAGAACTAATGCGGAGGCAACTGCAAATCCAGCCATGAGCTCACAAACAGCCCAAAGGTTGCAGCTGAGGGAGATCCCCTCCAGCCACTGCTGTCTGCACCTCAAGGCATGGCACCTGCCTGCCCTTCTGGCATGGGGCAGGGCCACCACGCCACCAAGGAAAGGAATAATCTCCTCTTTAGGTGCTCCAAGGGAGAAGAAGTCCATGGGTTACCAGGCTAGCTGGCAATGAGCAGCTGGAAATGGGAGCAAGGCTGCTATCAAGGCTCTGAGCGAGGCAAAGGCTGCTGTGAAGCTGATGCCCTCTGTCTAGGGAAGGCAGGGGAGGGGAAAGGCTGCAGCCACATTGAGAGGACAAACACTTGTGGCTGATGATGGTCACTACTATCTGGAGAAAATGGAGATAGTTTAACCTGTGACAGCAGCTTCTTTGTAAAAGCAAGGTCTGGTAATCTCCAGGTTAGTTTTAGAGCCAAAGAGGAGAAATGGCTTCTTTTATTTGGCTCTAAGTGGGGTTCTGCTCAGAAAAGAAAGGAAAAATAAACTACGGCCTCCCAGTATATTTAAAAGAAGCTGTCACTAAGTTAACCAAGCCCCAAAGAAGGCACGTAGTACCTGCTCTTAGCAAACTCACTTACTGATTATCAGATCAATTTAGTGATTCAGTGAAGTGCCTGTCATCCCTCAAAGCTGTCGCCACACCTGTCAACAAAACCAGGCACCGACTCCTCTCTTAAGGACATAACATGTGTCAAATTGAAGGTCCTATTCAAATCACAGCTTCCTGCCAGTTCTGATCTCCTCCTCCATCTTTCATGCCACAATCTTCTTAAAATGAAGAAAGCCCACTGGTTGTGAAAGTGCTGAATTTTCCACCTGCCAGTGAAGCCAGTGGTGGCACAGCGGGGACAGCTACGGCCCTGCAATGAAGCGCCCGTCAATAATAGAAGGCAGAGGCACAAATAATTCCTCTCAGGCACTCAGAGGGCAGCCACTGATCTTTACAGCCTTTGTCATAGAAATGATTTTTTGTTAATGTTGTTAGATAAATAGGTTGCTTCCAACAAAAGCTTCTGCCTTGCTAGAGATGGCACATATATGTGGTGCAGTCAGGGAAGGGATATTGTCCTGTTGAATGTCTCCTGTCCTTCACAGCAGATGTCATCAAAAATAAAATTTCCAGTCCATTTCAATTCATCCAACACACATGCAGTTGGGGAAATCTGATGAGTACACCTAAATCTAAACCTCTTGTAATACTTATCTACAGTATTATTTGCATGGACATTATTTCAACCATGCACACACTATTTCTGGGTCCTGGGATGTGCATTACAATCCCACAAATAGTTCTCTGCAATGAGAAAAGACGTGGACCAGCAGGAAACATTAACAGAAAGAAGCAGCACCATGTTTAACTCGGCAACAATTTGACATTATTAGAGCCTGTGCACAATCTCAATCTACAAAAGCAAAATCTCAGCTGTGCCCAGCTCCTGCTCCTCCCCTCTCCATGAGGTCAGCAGAGCCAGCATCAGGGAAGCTCTAAATTCGAAAGAACTCTTGTAGAAAACTCCCTGCCACTGTGAGCACTGCAAACTCTTAAACCTGTTCAGTGTGAGGCCCCATTTTAATCTTCTCAGCATCCTTTCTTTTTAAAGCATAAGCAGATTAAGCTCACTAGGCATCTTTCTTCAGCAATCACCATAGATGCATTAAAATACAGCAAATGAAGAAGGTCCAATAAGGCTGTAATTAATGCATTGTCTCAAATCCCAGACTGCTATAACTTTATAGAAGTAAAGAAATTAATCTAAGAACAGACTTTAAATACTGTTTCAAGGATAAAGTATTGATGTATCGATTTTATGAGTGCCATTATCAGATGGCTACCTCTGGGTGTCAGGTGAATCCATTCACTGCTAGAAAGACACACCAGGTTGTCAAGGCCTGACAATTATCCTTACTAATGATTTCTCTCCTACTGCCTTTTTTCAGTTCCAGCTTCTGACTGCTGCCAAATTATTCCTTGTAGCATTACCAGCATGCTTTCCACTGCTACCTCACTTAAGTATGGTAGGAAAACATCTGAACTAACTCTGCTAATAATGCAGCAATATTATGTCAGAGATCATGTGTGGCAAGTGTTAAGAAACCAAAATGGTTTGCTAGAAAGCTTTCTTTGAAATGAGAGCTTGCTCTTTTTCTACCGAAAATATTAATTTCCTCTGACATCGTCTCATGACAGCTGCATTTGAGCTTTCATATATTTCATATTTCTTTTCTTTAAAATGGACCAACACAACAGCCATTTCAGCTGCAAGAGTCCAGAATCTGATGTTTTCAGTTTCTTGAAAGTCTAACTTGTAACACTGTAATCCCATACCCCGGAAATACAGCAGTTCCCCTCCAGGGGACACTGCTCAATGCAGGCGTTCACAATGCTACAAAAGGAACAGAACAGAACCATATTACCAGAAGCAACATAAGGAATATGCATTTTCAGACTTGACCAGCTTGGGTCTTGGTCTTGCTACTGCTAAACTGTCTGATAAATCACCATATGGTTCAGTGGGAGGGCTACAGGCTTTCAGAAATGGTATTCCAGCAATAACAGACTGTAGCTTCCAGCATCACTGAGTAAAGAGCTCATGCTTTAACATCAGTGACTGGTATGTACAAAAGTCTCTACTTCAGGTATTTGCATTTTTCCTAGTTAAACAGGAAGCAAGGGGAATATTAGATGAGGTTGAAGAGAAGAACATAACTATGGATTTGAGGATGGATGACTCAATTTATGTTCAGGAAATACTCAGTTTTACTCTCTTGAAATTTTACCTTTTGAATGTAGCTCATTAAGTGAGTGCTCACATTCCTGCCTCCCAAACAGAAAAAGAGCTCTCAAGCAAAGAATTTCAAATGAATATTTTTCAAAATTCTCCTGTTATTTCCCATCTCCTATTTCGAACTGGATGTAATGACATTTTTTTTTTAAGAGATATTATCATCCTGCTGGAACATGCCACCTCAGGATCAAATGTGTCACTCAACTCTCAGCTAGCCACCCTCTCCCTCAAGAGCACTAACCTGCCCTAGGAGGACAAAGACCACAGAGAAAGGAGCACAGAATTCCCCACTCAACCGAAGTTGATGACAAATGAAGCAAAAGAGGCTTTCCTCTTCTTTTCAAACGAATTTTGTAATTTTGACTACTCATCTGAGGGTAGTTTTGCATTTAAAAAAGCTAAAAAAAGCTAAACCTTCTACACTTTGAAAACCTCTTCAGCACTGCAAGCAGGTGTTGAGTATTGAATTTATCTTATTTGTAGGCACTACTGCCCTGAAGGAATGAAAGGGCTTTATGTAGGTATAAAAATTAACTAAAATCACCCTTACAGTGATCTGGTTAAGGTAAAGAGCAAACACAAGCACTATTGCAGGTCTGAACTTCAAAACACAGAATGTAGTAAAAATGTATATAAGGGCAAAAATTACAAAATTAGAGAAATTTAATCCATTTATGGCACGATCAAATCTCTAAGATCTCTTTCTCCATTTCATAACAAATGTGTGAGAGATGTTGTACTAATGCATATTTTTATTTCTCAAATTACATTCACCACTTGGGGGGAGCAAGTTTGCTTCTCCACCCTGCACTTGGTCCTCAAGAGTCTGCAAAAAAGTCTGTAAAAAAGTCAAATCTGCACCCAGTCCCAGAGAAGAATGATTCCTCCCTAATTTAGTAGGGAAACACTCTCAATCTTCTTTTCCTGGACAATCAACAATCCCATCTGGAGAAACCAATGCTCTTTTGGCAGACCAGGCACCATTTTCTGTGGTTGAAGAAACCATTAGCAAACTGTTGGCCCACTGCAGGGGGAAAATCTCTTTCCCACCTGGTAATGGTATTTCTAGCTCCAGTGGGAAGCCTAAATTTGAATTTCTTATACATGTGTAGATCAGAGCTATGTTTTATTTAAAGAACCTTACTGAATGGTCAATGACCAACAATGGCCAAGTGCCTTTGTGGGATATGCTACCAAAGGCAGAGAACAGTGAGGGTAGATGGAGGCATTTCCTGGAAATACCAGCCCACTTTGCCTCCTCTCTGAAGCCAGAGGATAAAGAAAAGCCCCTTCTGCAGTCAGCCAGCCTAGATGGGACAGTGACAGAAAAGGGCATTACTGGGCTTTCATAGAATGTGATGGAAAGCCCAACTATTTAGGGAAAAAAGAATGTTTCTTATTAAGCCACATAGAGAAACAGGAAGCAAGAGGACACATATTCAGGGATACAACTATTTTCACCAAATTCTTTTTTCTGTATGGAAAGATGAGAGTCTCAAAGCATGAGCAAACACATACATTTTTTTCTTGTTTTCAGCTACTTGATTTTTATTTCATTTCCACCAGACAGTAAATTCTAGCTGTATTTTAGATCTTTTTTCTACTTTAGTTAACCCTCCCATCCTGTCAGGAAATACAATGTCTTTGAACTGGGAAAATAACAAGCATTAAGCTCAGATTGCTGCATCCCACAGCAGGAATTCCTCTGGGACAGGTGCTGCACAAAATCAGCAAAGAGATATTCTTTATCCCAAAGAGCTTTTAGATTCAATACAAGAAACTGCTCAAGAAGGTAACTATGGTACTACTGATCAGCACAGTCCACAATGAATATATTTCACAGCCTGTTCCTCCTTAGAATTAAAAAGACTTTTGGTGACCTGCACTGGAAAATCAGTTCTAATGAAAAACCTTTCTGGATACAAAAATAACCAGACAAGAAGATGCATCTTCTTTTTTGGCTTACACAAACTTTTAGTAGTCATCCCTTAAAATGCAGTTCTTTAACACGTGATAAAATGACAAAAAAGAAGTGTCTGAATAAATGTACTGAATTTTCTCACAGCAAATAACATGTCTGACGTAATTTATTCTCTTGGCACAAAATGATAGCAACTGTTTAGAATTCTTCAGGAAAAAAACCCCAAGCAAAACCCAAAAGAAGTAAAATGCAATCAGTAAAGCACCAGTATAATAGATAATTTAAATAATTTCTTGCTTGCTGCCTTAAATCATGATTAACATTAGTGAAATCTATTCTGATTGTTTGAGTCCCAGTGAAATGGCTTCCACGGGAAATCCTTTCTGACAGCTACCAACCAGCCCATTAACTACATTAAGGTTTTGTTGCAACATATTTGTGCAATGTTTCTTTTATCCTTCACATCCCTAAATATTATCCCTCTTTTTTATTTCCAGAGAGCCTATAGGGATAATCAGGAAGGGTCACACATCTCCAGGGGAAGACATCCCAAAGACTGTTGGACCTGCCCAATGGAAAGGGGCTGTGCTGAGCACTTATCAAGCCTCACATGTTCCTAACCAACATGCCAGGACCCTGATGGGCATCCAGCCTGGCACAGCATGGAGTGTGCAACCTGTTCTAGTGCTCAGAGCCCACAGCCCAGACACACCTGAGGGATCTGCAGCTCCCCTCCCTGTAAGCCTCACAGGCTTCATGGCTGTGCACTGCAACCTGAAAAAATTGCCTTCTGGCATTTAAGTCCCCAAACTTCAAAAGCTACAAGCAATTCTCAAAAACTTGGCTCCTTGTTTAAGATTAAAGTTGCCATCTCTACTGAAAGTAATTAAATAGCCCATTTAATAGTTGCAGGAGCAAGTTTCTCCTGCAGCACCTCTGAAGCCCCCTCTTCTACCCACACAAAGTGCTTCTGTCCAAGATGTGTTTGATGCTGAGGTTCAGCTGACTCCTCACCCTACCTCTAACTTTCTAACTCTAAGGTTAGAAAGCCTCAGTGCACACCTTCCTACCTGCACTCACCTCTCACAATCTCTGCTGGGGAAAGGATGCTGGCATGAATGTGTAAGAGAACAGTTCATTCTAAACATCCTTTCAAGTGGATTTCATTACAGTCAGGGCCAAATGAAGACACCTCCTCATAATGAATCCCTTTTCTTTGCTAGACACTCTCACATGGCAGACACCTAAAATGCTGAAGCAGCAGAAAGAGCTACTACCTGCTGTCCTCCTCCTTCTCCTCCCAAAATCAAGTAGCTTTTCCAGAAGAATAGAATTTAGTAAGCTCCCCTACATATTTTTCCCCCTTTTTTCATCATACTGAGTGCCCAGAGCAAATGCCAGTAAATCCAGGGGACTAAGTACACAGGAAGCTCAGCAGGCAGAGCTCACCTTTACAGCTGGGGAGAGACAGTCCCATTTTTCTAACTCAGACAATCCTACATTTCAAGTAACAATCCTATTGAATCTGCTACCTTTCATTAAAGTAGCTCTTACAACTCTGTAAAATCCTCCAACCTTTGTATTGATTTTTTCTCCTATTCAAAATAACTCTCCTTTACAACAAGAGCTGGCTGTCAGCCTCTTATCTCTTATTTTCACCCCATCTGATCCTCCTTCTCCTTGTCAGTCTTTTCAGATTCCAATTAATCATGTAGAAAATCAGGGACTTATGTTAAGAAGAATGTAGAACTCTTAGCTCATCATTAACATACTGTAATTGCAGTGTAGTGCTACTGCCTCTGACCTTTTCAACAAGTCAGTCGAAATCCTTTGGGGAAAGCAGGACATTCCCAGCCACAATGAAAAGGGTTATCTCTGATTCATGCTACTGGATAGTTATTTCAAAATAAAACTCCGGATGCATTGTAACATTTGTAATTCAGTCTAGAAATTACTGGGGCCTGGCAGACAGCAGGAAGATGCAGCCATAAAACCAAACTGCTGTTCTATTCTTAAATTTTGTCTGAGTCTCTACAGGAACAGTCCCAGGATACACTAACCCCTCCACTAAACATATTTAATTTCAGACCATCCTCTCCTGTTTCTTCTTAATTATCATGGGACATTCACAGAAAAGATCAGCCAGATGGAGACTAAATATTTCACTACTATAAGATGGAGCATTCTGCACTAAAATGGAACCTTGATTACAATAAAGTCATTAATTAAAGTCTCAACTGACTCTTCTGTCAGTATATGGGAGACACTAAAGACAACTGAGAGGAGGCAGTGCAGCAGCTACACTAAGGAAAATAAAACAGTAAACCAGACAGTGATAAGATGGTGTTTAATTTCCACTACTCACAGTGAAACAAGACGGAAACTCAGCGATGTGTTCAATATATCCATCCATTTTATGTTTTCAAAATGATGACACACTGCTTTCCTGACAATCAGAAACTTGAACAAGATTTAAAAGCAGTGAAGAGCAAAAAGGAGTAAAGCCTAGAGACTAGGAATAAAATCTTACTTTACTAGAGATAAGATGGAGATGTAGATTTGGCTTTTTAGATAAGACAGAGACACAGATGTGGCTTTTTAGCACATTGTATGTTTAGAGTATTTTATGGCTATCTGGACCCTTGAAGACTGTGGGGAAAGGGGAGAGAGCAGACTGCAAGAAAACCAAAAAAAACCCCCATGCTAAGTGTCATTTTGAAGAAAAAGAAATTAAATGTGAAAATCCCCAAGCCATTTCCTTGTCTGAATGATTAAGTCAGAGGTGCTGTAAGAAATGCAGATGGAATAAGCAGAGCATGCTAAATTCCCAGGACACTCTACAGCACAGACAGCATGAGCATGGAGCCAAATCCTCAACCAGAGTTCCACCAGCCCATCTCCTATCAAAGTTACTGGGAGCTCCAAGTAACCCTTTATAAGTGTGGATTTGGTCCTTGGAGAGAATATTGCACTAAAATTACTTCAGACAGTCATAGTATCTAACTGATATCTCAGTGATATATTCCCAATGGTCCTCTTTAGGTCCCCCTATAATTTTTTGACTTCTACTTTGCTACATCCTGCCAGATGGAGGTATGGAAATTTGAAGAGCAACAAGTAAACAAAACACAAGGCAATAAACCCAACACTGGCTCCCTGTTTCATAATTAATATTTACTTGTGCTTGAAATCAGCACCAGAGATCTTTGCAAAATTACAATTACCAGATATGCTGGATGCCAGAAATAATAAACCCAGCTGCAATACAGGGTGTTAGTTCTCTCCTGTATAGGAAGAGAACCTGCTGTGGTATGTTCATCATTTAATGTCACAAAGTGTGTGCAAATCTAAACAGACTCACAGCTGCACCAAGAGTAAAATTACAGAACAGAAATGGTCCTGTTTCTAACATTACAAAGTAAATATTCCCTGCCATTCACAGGTGGACAGAAGGCTGGATGTATTCTGTAGGTGATTCCAGGTGTGATAGAAAGCCTTAACATTCAGGATAAAACAAAAAAAACAGCCAACCTAGTAAACTGAGTAACTAATCTTAGCTTATTCTATTCTTATTATTCTTAGTAGTAAAGGTTTTTTGCACTGAATACCACTCATTTCTTCTACTTTTATGACACTGATTGTCATCAGCCTGTGATAATAAAAACTATCAGAATTTAAGTCATATAATGAGAGGTAGAACAGTACACAATGATAAACTCTGGCAAGGTTATCTGAGCATTCAAATTAGAGTAACTAATTGTAGATGTAGACCACACAGATGTCAGTATGTAGATTCAAAGAGAAAATGAAGAAAATCAAAGAAGTAGCAAGAACAAAGACACCATTAGAACCTGGAAAGTCTTCTAATAAACGCACTTGAAGAGCAGCAAGAATTGTTAATGCAAATGATTGTTTTGTAATAATAATTTATTAAAGTGAATATATAAACATAATATAAAAGCTTGTTAATTGACATAAGAGGGTGTCAGCTCTTTATTTTCTGCCGGGATGGTTTTGTGAGGGTGGTGGTTTTTTTGGTTGTTTTGTTTGGTTATAAGGATTTTTTGCCTATTTTTTGTTGTTTTGGTTGGGTTTTTTTTTAAATTAATGGAAAAGAACTTGAGATTTCCAAAAACATGCATGTTGGTACTTGTGGGTATAAAATCACATTGCTCTTTCAGAAGCAATTTAGCCTAAACAGTGCAAGTTTGCTCATGTAAGAGTAAAAGGATGATGAGGTCTCTATGGTATATTGCAGTGTGGTCCTTGGAATAAGATACTCATTTACTAAATAAATTACTGTATAGTACTGTATAATGGTGTTCACATTATAACTGACAATTAGCACCATTAAAGAGAACGCTCATAAACAGCCAAAGCTCATATCAAATTAACACAGCCATGATTAAAATCACTCTTCTGATTTCTGCTCTTCACAGAAATAAGCGGCATTTTGCATAAAAATTACTATGAGGCAGCTAAGAAAAAATTAAAAAAATAACCCCATGGTTATGCTGGGATGGTGGTACCTCACTCCAGCAGCACAGACAGCACTGCCACGTCAGCTCCTCACTTGCTATGAAATATTAAGCATTGGGTTTCCCTCGGAGCAGCCAGCCAGCACAGTGAGCCCTGCCTGCTGCTGGGAACCAGTTTGGTGGCACGGGAGATTAAAGTGCTGCAATTACTCCTCTTGGCTCTAATGAGGGAAACCCGGGTTCTCTCCTGGCCTGAGGGAAGCTAATCTTCTTTATTTTAATTTTGTCACTTTTCCACTTAAGTGGTTTCTAGCATTTGCATGTCCACTTACATTGCTGAGGTTTCAGAAAGAAAAAAAATAACCTGAGGAATTCTAGTGGAGAAGAACAATAACAAAATACAAAGGAGTCAGCAATTCATTAAAATTTAGAAAATGCAACATTAAAAACTTCTCTTAACTCTAAGAAAAAAAAAGAAAGCCTTTTTCTAAACTGGCACAGAGCCCATGTCCTCATTAGGATTCACACTCCACTCACACAGCAATACATTAATGGTATCACTTTAATGTAGCATCACAGCACTGCTTCCTGGCCTCACCCAGATATTGCTTGCAAAGTGGGAAGAAAGAGGGGAAAAAGAAGTTTCTAGTGAATGCTGGCCAGGCCTGGTATCAATTTGGATGTACGTGGAAGTTTGAAGCACATGGACATCTCTGATCATGAATGCTGCTTCAGAGAAAGCCAAACTCATAATGGCTTCATAAAGATCAAGTATCACTAAGGAAAATCTAATCAATAAATAAGCAATCAAGGCCACATAATGAAAGAATACCATTACATGTGCCATAGTTTAAAAAGAAGTCACAATATGCTACAATAAAGTACTGCAAGATAATACGCCTTTGATCCAACAGGCCTTTAAAGAAGGAAACAAAAGGATGTTCTCATATATCTTACTAACTAATTTAACATATAAATCATAAAAAAATATGATCCAGATGGGCTTCAATGAAGGAAACCAATTAATGTAGACAGCCTTACCATCTGACACATTAGTTGTAATAATAAAGACCAAACAACATGGTCAAACAATAATGCTCTGTATTAGATCTGACATTTCTAATTAGTTTCTGTATCCTCTTCAAGAAAAAAGATTACCAGCAAGCACTTTGTTTCCCAGAGGAAAAAACTTCTAAACTTAATGTGCACAGATCTCATTCTATGGATGAAGCGGATCTATCTGTGTTCCCTTGGGATGTGCTTTGGAACTAATGGGTTTAGCACAGTCCACATCTGGTTGCAAAATAAAGACTCAGAAAACATTTCCTTTCAGCTGCATTGCCACTGTAACTGCTGCAGACCTGGAATGCCAATACCTGCACACTTTTCCTGAGTCCATGGGCTCAGAAGAATCAGAATGGTTTAGGCTTTGCTTTCTGTAGGACAGAATTTTGGTTTATCCTTTCCACAGCCTCCCTAGAAATGCTACTTCTCAAATGAAGTAGCGTGTTTTTTGGCACAGACCTCCCAGCATCAGGCAACTGGGGTTGCATCAGACAGTTGCAAGCTGCACCACAATTAGCATTACAAATTAAAAGCCCCAGTGAGAATACATGTACAGTTGCTGTTTGAGAAGTCTAATCGCAACTATTTAGACAGGTTTTGCATCTATCATCAATAATGACTCAATTTCATCACCTTAGTCCTATTGGACCCTCCAAAAACCATCCACAGAAATCCTTTGCACCACATCATTGAAAATCACAATTCTTGTGTAGGAGGTAGATAGCATCACAATAGGGAAAGGCTTGATTTGGAAACTGTTCTTCCTTAAAAAAAAAAAAAAAAGTAAGGGAATGGCTGTGGGAATTCTGCTAATGTCATAATATCAAGGAAGGACAGAGGTCCATGTCATTGCAACAAACACAAATCACTTAGAAATCATTAGGATTAACACTAAACCTATCTGATCCAGCAATTTATTTTGGTCAGCATTTATAAACAAGCAAAAATAACATAAACAAAGGCAGTCTCCCCCCCCCCCCCCCCCAGTTTTCAAGTCAATATTCTAAACAACTGAAATGAAGAACATTTACACCATAAGAAAATGATTCCTTAGACACATGCTTATTTCCACAAGAGCTTCCATTCATCAAGCCACCATCAAATGGCCTTGGAATCCTAAGAAAGCATTTCTGAAGTAGAAATACTATTTTTGACACAAACAAGAAGGGCCAGCCTTTTTCACCCCCCTCCACTCCCTCAAATTTCAGAAGAGGAGTTGACTGGCTCTGTAGATTTCTTGAGTGCATCAGGAGGTTTAAAAACACCAGTTTTGCCAATTGAGACAGACAGGGCAGCATGACAGTGTTGGAGCTTTTGCTCCATCTGCTCAGGGGTGGCCCCTTGTGAGAAATCACAGCTACATCAAGGAGATGATAATGGAAAAGCTCATTAAAAAGAAGACAAAAATAAAATCTCTGCCTCTCAGAAAATCTAGCGTACAGGTACACAATTGGGATATAAAAACCAGGTTCTAATTCTTGTGTCATGGGGCACTTTGAACATGCAGGTGAAAATTGGAGGTTTTGATAATGCACCAGTCTATGACAACCTTCCTTTGAGCTTTGGAAGCCTCTTCCCACTTCCTGATAAATGTAACTTGGTTAAAGCCTCATGTGATGAATTATGGCAAGCTGGGGGGTGAATCAAGTCCCAAGACCACCACTTCTGCTCACCCATGAATTTTCTGGGAAAGCAAGCACAGCTCCTGGCAACCTGCTCAGGATCCACATGTCACACTTGGGAACCGCATATCTGCTTACCCACAGGCAAAGGTAATCCCAGATAACCTCTTGTTTATCTCACCATGCAAAACCTTTCACTATGGAGTGAAAACTATCAACAAACTCTGTTGACACAGAAAACACTGAAGTGACGAAAGAGCGACCTGGGGCTACTGCTCACAAACCAAGACCCAGCAGCACCCAGCTCCCTGAGAGTGCCTGCACTCAGGGCCCTCCAAAGGCACATCCCTGCACCCACTGCACACAGGTGCCTGGCCCATCTGAAGCCATGTCCCCACAGTCACTGCACACAAATGCCTGGCCCTGAGCCCATCTGAAGCCATGTCCCCACACTCACTGCACACAAATGCCTGGCCCTGTGTCTGAGCCCATCTGAAGCCATGTCCCCGCAGTCACTGCACACAAATGCCTGGCCCTGAGCCCATCTGGAGCCATGTCCCCACAGTCACTGTGCACAGGTGCTTGGCCCTGGCTCTGACCTGGCCCACCTGAAGCCATGTCCCCACACTCACTGCACACATGGACCGGTCTCTGACCTGGCCCATCTGAAGCCATGTCACTGCACACAGGTGCCTGGCCCTGGCTCTGAGCAGGGCTCTGCTCCCAGGGTGCTGTGCCTGAAGCTGGGCCTCACTCCTGGAATAGCTGAGCCGCTCTTGGCTGGGGCTGGCTCAGGCCTAGCTGGCTCCAGCACAGGCAGATAAAACACAGAGCTGTTTTCATGGATCTATGGAGAGGTCCTATGGATCTATGTTAGTGCCAGGCAGGGGACAGCAGCTGAATCCAGGTAGAGGTCACGTCCTGTGTGTGGGCAATGAGCAATTCTGCTGACAGACAGCGGTCTCAGCACGATGGCTCCCAAACTGCTGCTGTTTCTTTGAAAGCGTCATGGGAAAGGAAAAGTTTGGAGGACAACGAGGTCACTCGGCAGATATTTGTAAGCAGATCCTCCCACACATGGAAAGCTTATGGGACAAACGAGAAAAGTGGCTGTTTGCAACTTAACCCATGGGACATGAGAGCTGGCAAGGCCAGCAAAGCAGAGCTCGGAGCTGACATTGCAGAAGCACATGAGAGATGATGGATAGAGTGCTGTGAGGGCCGGAAGGGCCTGCAAAGTGATACGTTCACTGAAAGAAACATTGCCCTGTTTCACAGTTGCCCCGGACTACAGCAATACATTCTGATTTTGTTTTCTCTGAGAACACAAGCACATGTCTCTCCACTCACCTCAACGGGGAACCTCTTGCCGTTGATGCTGTGCTCAGAGCCAGCTGATCCGTTGCTTTGGCCCCAGTGAAACTCCACTTTCTCTGCCTTGAATCTGCCCGGTAACCCGGCACCGCTGACAAAATAATCGTCCTTCAACAGGATAGCAACTGCACACACAGAACAACAAGAAAGAAACTCAGCATAGTTCTTCTGAAACAATTTTTTGCTCATTATATCAGAATACTTCTCCTAATGCATGTAAAATGTTGGATCATCATTTTCCTCTTTACGGGGATTGTTAAAAATCAGGTCTGCAAGTAATGCCGGCTAATTCTGGAAGTGATTATAAAGTTACACAGACTACAGAAAATCCCAAAGTCCAAATTTCTCAAGGACATTTTGCCCTCCTTATTGGACTTTGATTAAAATTTAAATGGAAACTGCATCAAAACCTGTTTAATGTGGTTCCAGAGGGTAATGGCTGACCATGGTCCCTGCCCTTATAAACCCCTCAAGGTCGGTAGTTCACAAGTTAAGAAAAGAATGGGTCTCCTGTTTTTTGGATTTCCTCTTTTTTGTTGGTGGGGACCCTGTGCCCTGCCCCACCTCTACTGCTGGACATGCTGCGTGCTTTCCTTAACCTCCCTGCTCCTCCCCTCTGTAAAATAGGGAGAGTCAAAATAACATTTTTGAGACCCAGTCATGAGACATCTTCACATCTCAAAACTGTGTTTTATTACAGTAACTCTGATATTATTATTACGTGATTCAATGAGGGTCAGAAAGATCTACTTTGTATTCTCTTTTCACTTCCAAAAGCCTTTGTATTTTATGTAACAATAAAAGCCCTAGGTCCAAACAGAGGGCAGAATCATATGGTGGAACCTGGTACATGTTACCAGGGGAGGCCTGTGGTCCAACCAAGAACTGATTCCAGCTTTCAAAAAATTCCTTTCTGCTACTCTCACTACAATATCTCCTTCCTTTCCAGCATTTCCTGGTTTTAATACATACCATTCCTTAAAAGCTGCTCCACACAAAATTATTTCTTTTCATCCCTCACAAAAACAGAACTAAAATTTGAATATTGTTTCTGTAAAAGTCATTGCAGACCAGTGCTTGCTGCGCCTAGAATCCTAGAATTTAAGTTTTGGGGTTGATTTCGGAGATTTTTTTCTTTTTTAATGGAAATAGCAAAACCCACAAGGATTTCTCTGTGTTCTTAAGCCAACTGTGTCATCACAACAGGAACATTAATATAAATCCAATTTTGTTATGTAAGAAGGAGGATTTTATTCACCGCTGGAAAAAAAACAAAAGCAAGCTACTAGTGAAATAAAAGTTATTTCTCTGTTGGTGACTCTGTGCTGCAGGCCAGGCTTTGTGCCCTCCCCTGACAGGGACCCACAGCAGCAGCATCATCTCCGGTGCAATTTTTCCACACAGCTCAACTTTAAACAGTTTGTGTCAAAACCATGTTAATGTTAAATTGCATGAGATGCTCAGATGTTTCTAAACTGTGCCAGCAAAATCATGGGGCTTTTTTCTTCTTTGATTTCTGCTTCTTTCTGCACTCCCTTTGCATGCTTTGTGGAGGAGGATGGGTAGTTCAAAAGCAGCTATAGGATAGTGCCTGTGTCAGCCAGGGTACTGCTGGTAGTCACTGTCTGCTTTCACCAAATCCCTTAAATAAACATGACTGAAAGCACCACTGCTCTCTACTTCCCTTAAAAATTTCTCAATGAGCTCAGCAGTATTTTAAATGGTGAAAAATCTCATTCAATCAGTTAGTTGCAAATTCCATAGATGAAATTGTAGGAGATGAGGAATACAGCAAAGCAAATTCGTGTGCATCTGTTAAAAACCTCTGTGGAGAGTCAGTTGCATCTGATAAATATTTGATAGTTCCCAAATAATTTATGGCTCTGTCAGGGGTCATTTTACTTGTTTTAGATGAATAATTAAAAAGGATAATTAGGAGGATGTACAATCTGGAATGTTCATCTAATTGTTCATTTTACAGTATTTCTTACACTGCTGAGCTGTATGACACATGTTCCCATCACCTTCCCAGCTAAGCAGCATCCCCTTACTGCCAGGAACTTCCCTCCTTTTTCTGTGACCCCAGGTATCCAGGACTGAAAAAACTGAAAATCACTTTACTAGGCTTTGGGAGCCAATGCTTTTATCCCAGGATTTCTGTAGAGTGCAAGGAATCAATCCCCAAAGCCCACTAATTAAAATACTATATAATTGAGATTAAAAACCCAAAGAAAGTGGTGTGCAGCCACCAGGACCACAGTTATGTGATGCCATTTTCAGGTTCAGGGCTGGTGTTGGATGCCCATCACCCCTGTGAGAGCAGGAATAAACCTGGACTCAAGGCAGCTCTTCCCCTGCCCTAGCAGAGCAGCTCTGATGGTCAGGACCAGTCAGAATGATGTATATTACATAGGATACTAAACAACATTTCTGGCAGAAATTTTAGCAAGTTTCTCTAAGCAGAATTCTCCTGATTTTAGTTTTGGTATGAACATAACTAATGCAAATACAACTATGAAATGTGTATATCCTCCAAGTGATCTCTATCACTTAATACTATGGTCAGCTACTCTAGTGAAGAAATTGAACCCATGTTAGTGCCTTTGCCAATGTAATTGTGCACAAAAGCACTTCTAGTCAAGACAGAGACCTATAAAATCCATTGATATTTTCTGAATGAAACACTGTTTTCTGTACATTGTCTGCTCTTTACCTGATAGAGAGGGGGACACAAACAAGAAAGAGCAGAACAAATCTAAACAGAATTACCTCTCAGAGCCTAAAAATAATTCATTGTTCAATCATTTAAAAAAAGATTACTAGGTCCTACAGCCATAACAATAACCCAAGCAGCATATTTCCTGCCAGTTAATGAGCATTAAGGTTAAGGGCCTTTAGCTTTCCCAGGGACCCCTGTCTCTTTAAACCAGACATTAATTGCTGAGAAATGCCCTCTACATCCATCACCATTTCTTAAACAGTTATTTCGTTTACTGTCTCTGTCAGTCTGCAATATGAAGGTCTTGTGTGGCCATCTGCTCCAAGACTCCGCTGCCAAAATGCATCGGGATTTATGGCACAGTCGGCCTCTATCTTCTACCCACAAGCCAAAACACCCAACTTGGTGTGCTGCTCTGCCACTTACCACCTTAAAAATTAATGCCAGGCAAGTTTCTTCAAAAGGTCAGAAAACCAAGAAAAGGAATGGGACTTGATAAAACAAGGGAGGAGTTAGGAGCTCAGCAGAAGAAATCAGGGCTGACAGCAAGGCAAAAAGAGTCTTCACGTTACCAGGAAAAGGCCGTAAGTTACCAGGAAAAGTGACAGTTACTGTTGCTCTGAGAAGCAATAACTTGTCAGCAAAAATCCATACCCCAATGGGTGAGGAAATCAAATATAGCAGCAGCGCTAAAATCACCCAGCAGAGAAGACTGAAGCTTCAGCTTTCATTGCCAACTGTGCCAAGACCAGAAAATCTGCTGACACTTTTCAGTTCAATAGAACAAGATTCTGGCTTGTACCAGCAACAGTGTGGCCAGCAGGACCTGGGCAGTGACTGGCCCCTTGGCACTGGGCTCACTTTTGGGCCCCTCACTACAAGAAGGACATTGAGGGGCTAGAGTGTGAATAGAGAAGGCAACAGAGCTGGGGATGGGTCTGGAGCACAAGTTTGATAAGGAATTGTTGAGGGAGCTGGGAGGGCTCAGCCTGGACAAAAGGAGGCTCAGGGGGGATGCCTTCTTGCTCTCTACAACTCCCTAAAAGGAAGCTGCAGCCAGGTGGGGGTCAGTCTCTTCTCCCAGATAACAAAGGACAAGACAAGAAGAAATGGCCTCCAGTGTTGCCAGGGGAGATTCAGATTGAATATTAGAAAGAATTTCAAAAGGGTTGCCAAGCAGTCGAAGAGCCTGCCCAGGGAACTGCTGGAGTCACCATCCCTGTAGGTGTTTAAAAGATGAGCAGATGTGGCACTAAGGGACATGGTTTAGTGGTGTCTTTGGCAGTGCTGGGTTAATGGCTGGAATCAATGTTCTTAGAGGTCTTTTCCAGTCTAAATGATTTTATGATTCTAGCATGGTTTCCTAATGTGTGTGCAGCAATGTTACTGTTATATGTAAAGGACAGCATTAACATCCTTCTTAGAGGAATAGCACCATCACTTTTTTCAGGTCTTTTTAATTACATTTATTGCTGATTACCACAAACAGCCTCTCTGACCATAAAGGGCAGGGTGCATAACATGAGTAGATTAATTAAGCACCAAATTTCCATAGAATTCAACCTTGCCTGAACCTCATGCTGCTACCAAGGGCAACCAAGTCAGGATAACAAAGCAAACAGGAGCCCTTCTCAGTGAATCTGGGAAAAAACCCCAAGTAATGCAGCAAAACCCCCAGCTATGCTTGTGGCTTACATTAACTGGATTTGCTTTGTAGTGAAGGAAAACAAGCTACAGTCTGCCACTCCATTTCATCTGAAGGGCAGTAACTCCTGCTAAGATCCTGAACTGCTGGAGCTGGATCTGAGGCACTTGCTGGACTCCAGGCCACGGCTCAGATGTGGAGTGCCCTGGAGTTGATGGGTGCATCTGAGGCCACACTGTGTGCACAGCTGAGCCACCAGCTCCAGAGCAGGTACATGCCCTGGGTCCAGCTAGCCCACCTGTGACAGGGGACATAGTGCAGAGAGACTATAGAGATGCATGTCAGATGTTAATAAAGATAAAAATATACTTCCAATAAATAAAATTGAATTAATTAGTGGTTTAATCCAATTCCCTAAAAATACTTGACCTTGTCAAATGAAGAGGGTGGCCTTATAATTTCTGCTTTTTACGTTTTTAGAATTAAAGAGTAATCAAATGCATGCAGCTTTGCATATAAATCAACCTTGACCTTTCGTTGAACTGTTTTGGTAAAAATAAGCAGTACTCATGCCTGCTCTTTTTTCTCTAAAAGCCAGAACAGACAGAGCAGAAAAGGATTCAGTTCAGTGAAGAACACTGTGCTATAATCATACCAGAAAAACATTAATAAGCCCCCACTACTCCGAGCAGTTATTGCTCTTTCTTCTCTAAAATCTTCCAATTTCTAAGACTTCCCCTCTCCTTCCCCCTGAGCCCTGCATCTCAGCATTCTTTTGGATTAGGTGTTACAGCCTCCCAAAGCTGATAATTCAAGGTTACACCTTGAAACTCTTACACTGCCTTTTATTCTGAGGAATAACTGACTACCAAGAGAATTAGTTTAGACTGAGAACAAAAAAAAAAACCACCCAAAAAAAAGCAGCCCTTAAAAAAAACCCCTTAAAATCAATCTGTAGAACTAGCTCTGAAGAGAATGCAGAGGCAGAGGTAGGTGGCTCCTACTGAAAAATTACATTAAAAAAAAAAGACAAAAAACCCAAACAACAGAACAATGAAAAAGGAGGAGGGTGAAACATGGCTTGAATTTTTAATTTACTGCAGTCAGGCTATGGAGACAAGCAGAAGAGAACATACCTGTTTTTCCTGTGTTTTTCATCCAAGTCTTGTTTGAAGATTCATTGTCAAAACCATCCAGCTGCAGCTCTTGATACTCATCTCCAACGTGGGCCAGGTGGTCGATGATGTCTATGGGGGACTGGTGAGACCCCCCACACTTCTCACTGGACGTCACCCAGTGCTCAGGACCATAGGTACCTGTGAAAAAACACCAATGTCAGCATCCCAGTGCTTGAGAACTCTTAAGCATGAGGATGAAGCACTTAAGCTCCCCAGGTAACTCCACCACAGTTACAATTCCCACGTTTGAAAGAGGTTAAGACTTTTTAACTTATGAGGAGACTGAAATCCTTTGGCTTTGTGCTGTGCTCCAACTTTGCCTCTGGCAGTAATGAACAATGGCCTTTTTTAAAAAACAACTATTCTATAAAACTGTCTGCAGTTCCCAAGCTCCTCCCGTGCATACGTTATCAATTACCACATTGCTCCAGGAACTTCCCCAAAGCTCCAGCCTTAATATATTACTGCATAGTTTATCCTTTCATTATGGACAAATAATGTAACAGACACACATTAACTTGTGTTCTTGCAAGACTATGCTTAGATAATATGATCTTTATTAATGATCTCATTTCTTTCGGAGGTTTTGAAGCCAGAAAATAATAAAAGAAAGAATTAAACTAAATGAATATTACTAAATTTGAAGCAAACAACGATGGAAAAAAATTACTCTGGAAGAAGTAAACAGGACAAAAACCTCTCAAGAATACACAGTAAATTTATTTTGTTGCTATTCTTACATGAGTTTTCTGGTTTTGATGAACAATTAAAATAATATGGATAAATGAAAGGTCTGAGGCAAAGACCTTGTCATGCACACCACATATCAGCCCAAGATGTACTAGAACACCAGGGACCCTCAGTACTAGAACACCAGGGACCCTCAGCACCACTCTTAGGAGGATCTAAAATGAATTTCAAATTTTTCTTATGACCTGCCTCTCCAACCTTTAAGTTGTATTAACAGAGACTGAGAGCTTGTCTTCCTATGAGTGCAAACAGTGGTTTAAGCTCTTGAAATGACAGCATAGATTTCTTGTAAAGCACTTGTTGCTCACAGCTCTTTAAGTGCTTTACAGCAGGAATCAGCTACATTATTCTCCTGTCAAGGCACGGAAGCTGATGGCTGAGAAGGGAAGCAACTTGCCTAAGCTCAAGTGCTAAAACCAAGTTACAACCCAGAGCTGAACTCTGCTCTCCTGAGAGTCCTGATGTCACACCTGTGTCACACCTCTGAACCACACAGTCAGCAGGTCTGTTCAGTGGGCAGCCAGCAGGAAATGAGGCACCAATGTGCATTTATTACCCTTGCATCTGAGCAGCATATGTATATTCAATTAGTGCCTTCCAAACCCAGCAGTTGGGAAGGCCAGTTTCTCTGGCCTCTGGGTTTTAATCTGTCTAGTTGCAAAGTGCATTAGTGCTCTCTTCTTGTGAGCTGATGCAGTACACTTAATCAATAGCAAGATTTTGCTATACTCATCACACACAAATGCTGCCTGGTACCCAAATGACAATAGGAAAATTTTACTTTCAAGTACAATTAGGCAAAATTGCAATATCGTTTAAAACTCATTTACATCATCTGCCCAGGTTAAAAATCAGTTTTGTTTATCTTGGGGTTAAACTTATATTGCCAGCAAGAGCTGCTTTCAGCTATTTCCCAATGTACCACAACCAAGGAGAACAGAATTATTAAAACCCCTACATAGTGGAAACCAAAAGTCTTCCAATCAAGCACAGCTATTTTTCTCCAATCAGGATGCTCTCAGTAATTGGTCTGTAGTAAGTTAATTGGAAATTCAGATTTACTTTACATATAACCTTGCATCTACCCCATGAAATTTGGGAATTTGCTTTAAATATCTAGCACTACACATAATCAAACCCGCCAGCTCTCGTTTTCTGGCTTTATTATAAACAAGGGGTGAGCTTTTCAAAAGCACTCTGCCCACAGAGGCTATCGCAGTGGTTTCAGCTGTGCATTCAAAAGGAGCTGTGCACTCCAATTTTTCTTTTATAAGTATTCTGGTGTCAATGAGGAATTTTTTCCTTTTTTTTTAACTAGGCAGATTTATTTTAACAGAGACTGTAGGGTTTCTTCCATGTCACAATTATTTATTTATTTATTTATTTATTTATTTTAAGTCTAGCCAGTTCTCAACCTATTTGCAGTGAAAACTGCCTTGTCAAAATGAATAAAATAAGCCATAAGGGTAAACAAACAAACCACCATGTTGAATTAAAACCTCAAGTGACTTGGGTACCTGAACTGACTCTTGCTGAAATGTAGTGTTTCACAGACTTTTGAAGACTTTGTTTCATTTTAAAAAACAAGTCTTCTTTTTTTTTTTTCTTAAATTAATTTAACTTGCTTGAATTAATTTAATAGCAATAAATCTCTTTTGATAAACACAGTAGCTTCACTTGCTTGTACATCTATAATCTAACGAAATAAAGCCTAGCAGTATCTGCTTTCTTCATGTGACAGGATAAGTTTCCATGCATAAAATGTTTCCATACTCGTGCTGAATTATTAAAGAAAAAAAAAAATCTAAAGCAATGAAACTCTCTCAGCAATTCAAAACCTCAACTTAGTGCTGGTGCTGTGACTCCAAGTCCTGACATCACAAATTACAGTCGTAAGGCTAAGCTCTGATTTAAAGGTTCAAGACCTGCTAGTTAAAATCAGCCCAGGATTTTATAAATGCCTGGGCTTGCCACTAGTTTCTTTCACAGGTTTTTGATATGTAAATGGCTACATGCAATGTGACCTGCACCACAATGGCTGCAGACTGAGACAGATACAGGGGCCACAACCCCAACACCTCCACTCCCAGCAGTGCAGAACTGGGGCTGCCCCAGCTTTACAATGACCACAGAAAGGGGAAGGCAGGCCCAGGAGGGGAGAGGAAAACTTCTGAGCTTGAAACAAAACTAAATAAATTATAGCTTCTACCCAGGAAAAAAAAAGGCACTCAACAACCTATAAAATGTAATCAAGAATAGTGCAGTGTGATTCACAAATTCCCAGGTGGCCATCAGAAGGGTTCAGGCCCAACTGCCTGATTTTTCCATGGACATTCAAGTGCACTTTCAATTAAAACTGATCTTCCACTACAGATTTCAAATTAATTCTTCTTCCAAGTGTCTCATGCTCCAGACATCCTTGCTTTGCAAAAAAGCCCTATATCATTAGAGGAGGAAATAGAACACTTTTTCCAAGCTTGCAGATATTGATTACCTATTCCTTCCATCAAAGCACAATTGCCATTCTGCACTGTATAAATCTCTTCAGCGTTAGACACTTTATAAAGTACTGAGAATTATATCATTAATCATTTGCAGTTACACCTGTCTTGCTTTATTGAATTCTTTGTTTTTTAGAACTTTAAATAAATGCTTTTAAATAAAAACATGACACTAAATAAAGACTCTGTTTCACTTAAACCTAGTTAAAAAAAGAAATCCTGTAATTCTGTGTGTGACATTTACCCATCTGAAACACAGGAACTTATGGCTATTTGTATTTCATTTTTCCAACAGTAAGCATGGTGACTTAAATCAAATAAAATTTCAAATGAATCTGAGTTGGCCTTTTAAGGCTGATAAATAATTCGGTTTTCAGAAGCCAAGTTAAGAGCCCACACCTGTGTTAACAAATAACACATTTCCACTGAGATGGTGGGACAACCTGCAGGCAAAGGGAAACACCAAGCAGCCCCATCCTAGAGCTGGAATATTTGATGCAGAGGCAGCACAGAAAGAATGATAACTGATAATGTTTGGCATCTGCAGGAGCTGAAAAGGAAACCATGGGTTTGGGTGTAACAGTGGGGGCAGCAGGGCTGAATCCACTTCAGATCACCCAAATGCAAGAGCAGGGTGTGCTGGGGTGGCAGCCAGGTCTCTGTGGACTTTAACTTTCCTCTGCTGACATCAGGGACATAAGGAATCCCAAGGCTGGAAGGAGAGCTGGGCTCAGGGAGCCCAGCACACCTGGGGTCTCACACACTTTTCAACCCACACTTCATGCCAGAGATGTTATCACCCATCCTTGTCTGAAATCATCTGATGCTTCCTAGATTCTTTTCTCATGCAAAATCATTCTGTCAATGACTGCAGTAACTTTAATAGTTTTTTAATACACTGTCTGCTCCTTAAATATAATCCAAGATTACTTTTTTCTTCTTTTTACTGTACAAAGAAATGAGCAGTCTTCATTAATGAAAAACCATTAAAGTAATGTATTCTGCCAAAATCTAATTAAAGCTTGTATAAAAACTTCCACTAAAAAATCAAATATATTTGTTTTTCTCACACAGAGAAGGTGTTTTTTTAAAACATCTGTCATTAAATACATTGGCATTTTCTTGATTTTGCATAACTTCTTAATTAATGCATCAGCTACTCTGATATAAACTGGTCTGTAACATATATACCCTTACACAGATATAGTTTAACAGAAATGAGCAAATTTTGAGTCATAGGATTTTCATCATTCATTTGTAAAGAAATAGAAGCTTTTTTTTTAAATTTCACTAGTTTTCTAAACATTTTTACAAATATGTGATTTTAAATCTCAGGCCTGACATGGAAAGAACTAGCTTAGAGGCTTTAATTTTGGAGGGTTTTTATTATTTGTTCTTGGGTCCTTTTTTTAACAGGATTACCTCAGACAAATCTTTGTACTCAATGCCTCTTTACTTTTCATTTCTGAATGAAAATGGTAATAATGATTGCAAAGCAATCAGATCCCCTCATTTCTGTAATTAGCTTGGTCATTTCATGGAGACATCCTATCCCATCATCTCAATATGGGAGAAAATTCCATGTTTCTCTTAGAACAAAATCCAACCAGTTATTAGGGATGGACAGAACAAATTAGTATTTCCTCTTCAAATGAAAACAGAGGTCCCAGCCTTTGCTTGCACAGCTCTGGAGGGGCAGCCTACAGACTTTAAGGATCACAGCAGGTAAAAAACCTCTGTAAATTTTACAGGCTCTGGGTAAATGGAGATGCTTCCCTTTTCAGGGACTGGCAGCTATGACCCGCCCAAGCATTCCAGCATTCAGCTGAGCAACACTACAGATCTGAATCTCTGCCCTACTTGAACTGCTCCATCACGAGCCAAATCTCAAGAAACACTGAAATGTCACCATCAGCAAACAAAATCAGTTCCTTTCTTCCACACAGAAGAAGAACAAGGAAGAGGTGCCCTTGCTCGGCTACAAAGTAATGAACTTCAAAAGCAGGCTGGATTTTCAAACAGCAAAAAATTGTTTTAAACAAACAAATATCAGTGAAATTCACTACAGAAGTGAAGGATTTTAAGATCTTCAGAAATCTCAGTCCCAGGGCTCCTCTCTGTTAGTTGGAACCAAAAACCTGAAGCTGTTACTTGATGCCAGAAGATCTTATCATCACTGTTTGCCATGTAAAAGGAGCTGTTCCAGTAAGTCCAGGAAGGTGCTTAAGGCACATAAATAATGACAGGAAGCAAGGCAGTACTACAGATACAGGCTGGCTGAAAAATCAGCCTCCCTTTACCCTCTCCTCTCACCTGCAGTCCCCTCCTGGGAAGCAGAAATGAAGTGAAATCTGTAGGATGAAGCCTAAAGACCGCACTTAGATAAAAGGCCAAAAAGAATGATTTGAATGACACATCTCTTGCTGATTGATTTAGCATGAGGCTGCAGAAGTAAAGGTATAAAAATCCCTGAAAGCCTTGATAAAAATCAGTAGCATCTTTCAGAAGTCTTCCCATTGCAGAGAAAGCAGCCACATTGTTAAATCATTATATTAGGGGGAAAAGTTGCTGAAATTATACTGTCTTGCTCTAAAGTGATGGCATACCAAAATCAAAGGGATGGAGAAGGAGAGCCTGTAGTTAAGAGTTCACAGTGCTGCTTTGAACAAAGATTTCCTGCCCTGGGGGAAAAGGGCTTTTCATTTTATTATTCTCTGTCATCACTCTGTTTAACATGAGACACTCGTGCTTGCAGAAAATTCCAATTACTGCTTGAAAAATGAGACCGAATAGCAAGGGCAAGATCCTGAAGAGCTTGCTGAGACACAAACAGGTCCAAGCAATCTGCAAGCTCAATGCAGGGAAGGTGTGCAAGGCTTGGGAGAGGTGTAAACAACCAGGGACAGTTTTCTGAGAAGTCAAAAAAACTGAAAGAAACTTCCCCCAAGAACAATCTCTGATAAGGCATATCTTAACCAGTATTTGTTGGAACAAACATAGAATACAGGAAGATGGAACAAAAAGGGGTTGGATTTAAATAACCCTTGGCCACCAGCAGCAGCAGCAGCACAGAAGCACCAACGCCACCAGAGCTCCAGCACTGCCCAGCCATGGGGCTGTGAAAGGAAAGCTGATCTTCAGAACTGATCATGTCAGTGACACTGTCACACTGCCAGGATGTGGCAATCACAAAGAAAGGCTTTAAATCATGCTCCTATATATAAACTATCCTATAATGTCTGCAGCTTTTAAACTGAAAGACAGAGTGCCATGCATGTTCTCCTTAAATTTTCATATCCACAGATGCTACAGTTATTGCTGGATTTTTAATTAAACTTCCTAACCTGCCTTTGGAGAAGTTTTGAATGTGTTTTCAACCTTTGTATTCCTTAGTGAACTATTCTCTATTACACAGTCACAAATGCAGTGTTTTTTTTTTTATATGTATCCCACCCCCCATATACAGACTTTCTGCATCCCAATTTTTATCCTCAAAAAAGTGTGAAGCTGCCATGAATCTTGTATGAAGCTCCCACTGTACCTATCAACCTGCCAGTGGCAAAATGTATGATAAATATCCAACATTAGGAAACACCAGGACCTTAGGACAAACATTGCAGGAAGCTCACAAAAAAGTGGAGAAAGTGTAATTACTAAAACAAGCTTCTTCCATAAACATTTCAAGTTTTAGCATTTGTGAGCTGAATAATTTACCACCCCACAAAAGTGAAAATGGTACTAAGTTTAGCTGTGCTGGCAAAATACTTTGGGGCTTTTTCAGGGGTGTCTCACACAATAAACTCTTGATAGACTTGCCTAATGACCTGTTGAATTTAACAACTAATATTTCAAAATTATTTATACTGAGCACAGAGCACAACAATATCGATAAAATTATTATGCAGAACTCACTGAGTGGGAGGATAAATTGTGGTATTGAAAGTGCCCGCTGCTGGCAAGTGACTGAGACAATGTATATCTACATCCTCTGTTTTTTATCATTTTCTACATTTTTAATAAATGTATCTGACATCTCACACCATTCATTTCATAACTGTCGGAGGCCTTTTAAAACTGCTCACCCTGAGCTGCATATAATAAACGAGGTGATAACTTACAATATAAGGAAAAAACAGGAGATTAATTTATATGAAGGCATCGTAAATTACCTTTCTTCTATTCTTATACTAGTTCAGTAAAGCCCTATGAAGACTAAGGACAGACATAAAAATAGATTTTTCCCTAAATATAATTTTGAAAAGTATAAATCCTAATGGAAATTACAGAATGAAGATGTATTGCAAATCAATGCAGTAGCTGAGTGAGAGCACTTTATGTTGTTGGGAGGAAGACACAGATTTTAGTAATGGGTGCATTGGACAGGTCACATCCAGGCCAAGTTTCTCTGGAGAAGGGTCTCTCTTTTCAACTATCCTTTTTTGATTTACAGGGTAATAGCTGTGTGATGATGCACCTTGAAAGGAGGGATATTTATACTGCTCTAGTGCCCCAATGCAGCAGAAGGAAGAGGGGTTCCATTCTTCCAAACCTCACCAGCAAACAGCTGCTGCCTCAAAAAGCTTAAACTGAACACTGCAAGACAAACACAATATAAAACATCTCAAACTTGAACAGATGCATCCCCCTGGGCTAACCTCCCCTTCTCTGTAACACCTTGCTTCATGCTTTCTTCTCCAAGGCCATCTTCCAGAGCTGGCACTAACACACCAGAAAGGTGATCAACCTTCCCATGAGAAAGAAAAAAAACATCATTTCTTGCAGAGAGCAAAGATAAAGGAAAAAATGAGTCTGGCATTTCACAGAATTAAACATATGAAAAAGCACAAGCTCATATAATGTTGATGTAAACCATGGTTCCATCTGTGCTACTCCAAGGAGAAAGCACAGCATGAACAAAGCTCTGAGAAAATAAATCTGAGCAAACAAGAGGAAGAAAATGGGCAAGAAACTTTCCCACCCAAGAGTTGTTGGATGCCGATGGAGGTTTTGGGGGCTTCAGCCAGACTTTGTTGAAAGAAAAGGAAGCAAGAGGACCTGAATTTGGCTCAGTGCTAAATACAGCCACCACTGCCAACACCCCGAGCAGGCAAAAGCCAGGAAGACAAGCAGCCAGCCTGCCACTCTGTGCCTGTGATCTTACCATGCACTGCAGGTGAAATTCCCCACAGGATCTGGAGCTGAAACCGGGGAGCAGCCCTGGGAGCATTTGCTGAGTTGAAACTGTGAGAGACACACCTCAGGCTGCAGGAGTAGTGAGGCAAGGAGAAAATGTGCAAGGACAGACATGATGGGCTCAGGAACCCTTTTGTGGTTTTGGAACCAGAGATCATGGGTTGTTTGAGGGCTTGGCTAAGACCCTGCCGAGGCATCATTGCTGCCATGCTGCTGAACCTGCCCAGGGGCTCAGACATGAACACTGAACGACAGTGACAGTAATACACCGTGACATTTACGTCAGGAAATCTAAAATTCCCATCTTGCTTCTCGTCTCCTTCCTACCACCAGGAGCTACATGCTCCATTTCACTCCCTTCCTTTCTAAAGGGAGAAGTTCACCTGTCTCATCAGAGCAGCTGCAAGGATTGCTCAAAACTTCAAGAGAGCTATGGAGATAAAAAGCTGTGCAAGACTCAACTGTCCCACTACAGATCTTGTCAGGGTATCTGCAAACACATTTAGAAAAAACCCAGTTCCAGTTATTTCTCAAAGCACCACAGACTTGAATTCTATTACTTCTCACATGTACCCTTAATAGGCTTGATCTCACCAAAGAAACTACTAACGTAAATGATGCATCACTGTAACTTAATTACCTCCAATTTGGGTGGGTACAGGAACAGAAAGTACCTTTTCTTGATTCCCATCTGTTCCTCGTAACTAACCAAAGAAGCCCTCCCCAGAGCTCTGCCTCTGAAAGCCAGAATGGAAAAAAAAAAGAAAAGGAGGAGGAAAGACAGGAAAAAACTGTATATTTTTATTGAATTTTTGCAGGATGCAAGTTAATAAAACACCCACAGAGAGCACAGAGCAATATAGAAAGGGAATAAAGGGAGGGAGGGCTGATATCAATAAAGCTTATCCAGAGGCACTGGTGAAAGTACTCATCTTTTCAAAAGAAACCTACTAAAAAAATGATTTTCACTTGTTGCTTTGGCTGAGGTTTACAAAAAACAGAAGTACCCTAAGTGAAGGGTGGATTTAAAAAATAAAGCCAGGAAGATAAAATTATCTGTTGTTGAAACATGTCACCCTCAGCTTTTCAAAACTCCTTGTTGATCCTAACCTGACCAGAGACAGCCACCAGATTAGGACCCCATTGTTTTAATCACATCACAGAAAACACTACAGTCCCCAAAGTCACTCATCAAATCTCGACAAATACTGGCTTTGCTGTGATATTGCCTTTTTAGGTGAAAATCAACTTTTGCCCAACTAAGTTCTTAATGGCATCTCTGTTCCAGCAGCCTTCTCAATCCAGCTGTCCCTGTCACTAATATGCACCAGTAAAATAGCTCCCAGGAGAGCTGCTGGGAGATTGCTAGCTTTTACTTAATGACACATCATGAACCCTGCCCTCAACTTCTATTAACATTCAGTCTATGTTTCTGCCATTAATTTAAGAGGAATGAAGAGGAAGACAATAAGCAGCCCTAGTGTCCAGCCTGAGGTACTCCATCAGAAGGCACTGCTTCTGTGGCTGACAGAGAACATTTATAACCGGTTCTCTCATTTTTGTTCTATATCTGTCATTTCCAGTATGTTACACTACATGGCTTAAACTGCTCCAAACCAGCTTTAGTTTTCTATTAGGAAAGCCCAGAGTTAGGATAAAATGAAAAAAACAAACCCACCACCCTAAAAACCAAATAAAGCCAAAAAACGCAACAAATCAAAGTCATGAAAGGGACCTAATGTTCCTAATGTGGATCTTATTTGCTTGTACCCCTTCTCTCCAGATGAGTTTTAGGTAGTGACCTGTCACCCTGGTTTTTTAAGATTTTCTAGGCCTTCTGATGTTGACATTCTTGTAGTGAACTTTCTCACACACTTTCTGTATATAACTCATTGTTTTGCATTCCTTTATGGAGGAGGAGAGAGTTGATGGACTGTTGGTTTGACCAGTGTCACTGGAGAGGCGTCACTGTCACTTTCCAATCCGCTGTCACTTTTGTAAAACTAAAAATATTGGAGTCAGAGAATAAAACTTCCCTTTTTTCCTTCACCTTGAGAACAGTGGTGTGCTTGTGTTCTTTCGTGTCCTATAGCGACAGTGACCCATCAGTGCTGGAGGAGGGCACTGGCAGCAGCTCCTCTCTCACCCCAGACCCCTTCCCCTCTGTCAGCACCACCCTTTGCAGGGAAATAAATGCACACAAACACCTGAGCAGCTGCTCTGGGGGAAAACCAGCTGCTGCAGAGAGCTGGCAGTGAGGAGCTGCTGTGATGGGTGGAGTCAGGGTGAGCACTGCAGGAGATTCACTTCCACAGTACCTGGGGTGCACATTTAAACACTAAGTTAAATAAAAATAACAAAAGATAGCCTAGCTGGGATAAAAGTTCTTTCCTCCAGCACCACATGAACTGTTCATTTAGGGATGGTCACCCCAGAGTGCAGCTTGCAGGTTTTGGGATGCAGCTGTTCCCAGGATGAATTTTCCTGAATGTAAGGGCATCATCACCTGTTCCTCCACCTCAGTGCCTGCAGCTCCCACAGCCTCCCACGGGAGCACCTTCACTTGCTGCCACCAAGGATGCTTGGAAGCAAGGCAGGTGTTCCCACAGCCCTCCCTGTCCGGTGTGGGGAAGGCAGCAGCCAGCTCTGAACAGAGCTCCCCATGCTCTGCAGTCACAGCAGCGTTTGGGCAGCCCGTGGTGACACACACTATAAAATGGAATCTGGAGTGCATCACTTCGCTGTGAAATCTGTAAGATATTGGATTTATATGGTGTCTGCAGAGCACATTAGAAGATCATCAGCGTCATCATGTGTTTTCGAGACAGCCATAATTATTCAGGCTGTTACTTTATCTCACCGGTGCTTCTGAGAAACTATTCAATATTAGCAAACTCTCACTAAAAACAATGTTTTGGTTGGGGGACTAATCTTCCTATCGGTACACAGCCATACCTGGGCTTATCTACATTACCAATTCCCTGCTGATTGAGTGGATTCATTAACAACACAATCTCTGGTGACTGAAATGAAGTCTCATTCTTCCTATCACCGGTGCCTTGCTGTTTGCTTTTCCTTCACAGTATGCACACAAGTAATTAACTTACTATGCTCCGCTAGCTCCTGACACATTACTTGGCATAGAAAAATTCACGAGCAGGTAGTTAAGCATGCAAAATATTTTCAGTCAAATGAATTTCATAACAAAGCTCTTTTAAGGAAAAATGCAGCTCTTTCTGATACAAGGCTGACAGACAGCACACTGCCCATCCCAGCAGGAGCTTCTTGAGAGGTAACAAAAAAATGTATCATTTTTACCCATTTTTGCTTAACACGTAGGAAATTTCTTTAGGGGGGAAATGAACCTGGTAAGCATTAGATGCTCACTGAAAGGATGAGCTTGGAGATCAACCTGATTGTCTCTTGTGGAAGCCTGATGTAACAAGGACAGACACAAGATTCACATGGTATAAAAGAAAATGGGGGGAAAAAACCAAACAATGCAAATAGAAGATTCAATTCAATGCAGCATAGCTGAGATTACAAGTGTCTGGCAGTATGGGAAAACAGTGCATTTCAATTTTTACAGCAAAATAAAAAAGGTAAATTGCTATTTAAAGCATGAGTGCTTTTAAGCCTAGAGAAATGGCAGTGAAAACTCCCTAAATAAAAAAATGGAATTTATTGTATGCCCCATCTAATGAGTCCACTGAGGAACATGACTTGAAATATTTAAGTCATTTCAATAAAGTCAAGAAGTAAAACTGGAGTAAAATTACTGCTGTATTTAAGGTTAAGATACAAAGAGATGGTGACTTAGTACAGAAGCAGTGTGGGCATGATGGGCTAACCCCAGTGCAGACTGGTGTCACTGATGTGACAAGATTGGCACTGAGTTTGATAACACCAGGACTTTCCCTTGGGAATAAAAAGATACTGCAGCCCTCTGGAGCTCTCCTCTGATTTGAACACATCCTAAACGATGATTTTTATCACACCACAGTATTTTTCTAGTACCAGAGGCTGGAAAGCATGAGATCCTCACACCACACCGCTGCAGTACAGCCAGTGATGTACAAAACAACATCACTTGCTCTATGCTATCCTGGTCCTTCCTTTAAGCCAATAGTAGCTGAAACTCCAAAATACATGCAAAAATTCTTGACAAAACCCCAGAAACTTGGTTGTGTAAAGACCCATTCACAGTATTTTTCATTCCAGCTTTGACCATTCAGAAATTGAATTACTGTATTGACCTAGAACACTGGTAATTGTGACCTTGAAGTTTCCTTCTACATAAGGAAAAAATCCTTTAAAATCCTTCTGAAGCCCTGGAAAATAAACTGCTCTTTTCCTCTCTTTTCCTCAGTTTTTTGCAGAAGACATTTGTTTCTTTCCTCTTCACATGCCACAAGGCATGTACCTTTGCCAATCTCAGACTGTTGTTTCGGCTCATTCGGTCACAAAAGTTAGTTCCTCATGTTCCATCACAGCAATTTTTGCCTGGGACAAAAGAAATAGATCTGCGGAGGACAGAATTCACTGTGATTTGTGTATATCATTTTCCTCTATTCTTGCACTGCTTTCAACTCAGCTCATTTAAATATAGCTCCTGTCATACCCATCATTTTCAGTTCACCTGTTATGCAAAACCACACACTCCAACAGAGCAGCCTTTGCTGCAGTTTGTACAGATTCTCTACTCCAGGCCTGAAATCCTTATTCATTTATGAACTGCATGTTCCTTGAACAGTATTTCCAGTTGCTTAACTGGCATGTTAATGCACAGAATTGAAACCAGATTTTGGTTTTTTGGATTTTCATCAAAAATAAATTATCTCACTTAACCTCTGGCATCCCTGGTAGTTACCCAGGTCTGTAAACAGTTCACTTAATCAAGGAAAGCCTTGTAATGTTTCCAAAAGACTGCTGAAGCTTGCTCTGTTCCAGGGGGAGGAATCTCAGGTTTTGTTTGGTTTTCCACTCTTACAGTATCAGTGAAAACTAACAGGTTTTCATGCCAGAATAAACAGTTGGATAACACATACTGACATGACAAGCACGAGTCACTACACTTCATAAAGCCACCTCTCAGAGCCTCAAAAACAGTTTTCACCTTGTTCAGAAAGGTATTGAGTACTGAAGAACTCAAATCTTGAGTCATCATTGTGTGTGGCTTTTTGGTTTTTTTTCTAAAGGTTGTTGCCATGTTTAATTGCTCTCCAAGTTTCAATCAGCAGCTTACAGCTTACACCAGCCCAGCAGGTGTCCAGCCCAGTCCTTGTTTGCCTTCCAGGTGATCTTCAGGACACAGCATCTTCCCTTGATGGAGATGCAGACCTCTCACTCCAGACACTTGCAAAGAGTCTTCATCAGTAAATGCAGGCGTGCAGGATAACTTTTCTCCAGAGGGAAGGTCACCCACTGCCCAGGATTATCATTCAGAGAGGTCAGCTAGGCTGGGGATTCAATGAGAACACTGAACAGACCCAAACAGAGCCCTCCACTGCCCTAATTAGAGGATATTTCTTGGATCAGAAATGTGTAAAGGAATCCTGTCTCCTCTAAATCACAGATATCCTCTAAAAGCCTGGATTCCTTCTTTCAGCTCTGATGGAATTTGTCAATGGACTTTCGGCATCCATAAAGCAAAGTGTGGGGGAAAAGATCAACAAATCCAGCCTAAGTACCACACACAAATATGCAAAAATGTTCTTTTTTTTCCTTCAGGTCAACCCTTATTTGTTTCATCCACAAAAATCCAGATACTGACTGGCTCACTGTGGGGACAAGATCAATTCCTACTGTGCTGAGCAATGCACTGATGCACTTGTTTGTATTCCTGTGGTATCTGTGACCTTACTCTGAATCCAGGAGGAGCCTTTTGAGGAGCAGACAGACTTTCTGGTTTTATTTTGCTCAAAGTAAAACACAAAATAGATTTCAATCCATGGCCGGAATTTCTTTCCAGTACAAATGTCTAGGAAGAAGTTAGAAGTATTCAAACTATTTTAAGGCAATCACAGCAGCGGTATTTGGGAACCAGGACCAAAATATATAATTAAACACAACCTTCCTGATTATAGAGCATGTCTTAAGCAATTTAATGACTTTATCAAGGCCATAGTTGCTGGACTCAAGAGACTGAGGTCTTGGTCTCATGAGAATGAATTATGTCCAGCCTTTTAAACTAGAAACATTCCAGGGTATGAGGTTTCAAAGGAAAGTCTTGAAGTGCACACACACACAAAAATTACAATCTTTTCTCAATCTCCCCGATTTGTTTTGTTCAGTCTCACCACCTTTGAGCAACTGATCCTGGCAGTACTCCAGAGTACCAGACTTTATTGACAAATACAAAAAATAATCTAATCCATGGGAAATAACAAAAGAAACCAAACCCATCAATACCAGGAGCTGGGCTAATACACGTGGATCCACTTGGGTGTCCAAGGGCCAAACACCTTGCAGCGCTTGGCTTGGAGTCACTTCCATTGTCTATGAGCAAATGAAAATCCATGGATTGCTATTTATCTCAGAATGAGGGTGACATCTACACTCTAGATGATACCTATAAACTTCATACTATCTAACAATAAAAAACATGGTGGGTTTTGGGGTTTTTTTCTGGAAAAATAGGATTTATTTGTATCTTTTCCAGGCCTTTTTCAATGACTTCTTTAAAAGCACATACAGCACACTGTTTCTTCCTCAGTTGTGATGTCCTGTACAAGTCCCTGCTCTCAGAAACACAACCTGGCGCACACCTTTGGGAGGAGATTATTTTTTAAGGGACAGAAGCTCATGCAAATAGATCAACTCTGTGATAGTGGTTGCACCAATGCTTTTATGACTCTTTTTAACTATCAGTGACTGATACTAGCTGTCTTTTACTTCTGGTCTCACTGGTCTTTTCAGGTTCTCACAGCAGCAAAAAAGCAAGCGGGGCTTATTCTGAAGTAAATTCTGGATGTAACCACTTATAACTCCACTAACACAGAGAAGCTAGTAAATCAGTAGTAGAAGTTTATTAATTTAAGAGTTATTGAGACACATCCTATTGATCATTACTCACACTCAGCCTCCAGAGTTTACCTCACAGCTCCAGTTTATGCCTCGATTAAGTAGTTCAGAGAAGCCCTGCATTTTATAGCACGCATATCATGTAGCATAATGCTCCTGCTATGATGACTTGCAAACTAAGCAGTGGATTTATTGCTCTAGAATAGACTTCTGTTTTACTCACCCCAGGCAGCCAGCACAAACACTTTACTGAGCAAAGCTCACAGCCTGGAGCTTGGATGGGAGATGCACAGAGCTAACCCAGCCAACAGTGGTCTCACACCCAGCTTTAGCTCACTTGTGTAGCCACACAATATCAGATAACTAGACATTAGTTTCCATTTTCAGCATTCACATGTTTTTCTGAACATTTCTTTTTATAGGCTCTGATTCAGCAAAGTACTTAAGCACATGCTTTACTTTAAATAGCTGAATAATCCAATGTCTTTTCAGCAAATGTTTAACTTGAATTGTGTGAACAGTTCCAGTTCAAGGGCTCCTCATATCTTGGCCACTGAGCATTCACTTGTGTACTCTATCCATTGCACAGATATAATATCATTCATGGGCTTCACATTATGTATTTACTAAAGTGCTTTGCTAAACAAGGTCCTAAAGCAAACATGCCACAGCCAGAGTTTATTTAATAATGCTTCTACAAATTCAGCTCTAAACTGTTAAGAATTTTTAACAGGAAAAGTAACCATAGGACTTAATTCGATTTCTCTCATATCTCCACCTTGATTTAGCCCTGACTACGACTGTGGCAACGTGGTTTAACAAAGCATTAGGATTAATTTCTCTCAACCCATGTGAGATGTGCTTGCTTCTAAAATAAAAACAAGCAAACAAAGAAACACATCAACCTAAAAAAAAATTAAATATGGTGTGTTAAAACTACCCCTGCAGGGGCTTTTCCTCTCTGCCCATGTCAGACAGAGCCATGGGCCTGCACAGGGGCAGCAGCAACACACTGGGAAGAAAAAGGGATCACCGTGGATGGAGAACTTGCCTCTCTGTTTACGCATTCCCAATCCTACTATGCATTTAATTTCTGAAAGATGATACTTAATTACAAAAATATGACCAAAGTGTTCTGGGGGGGGCTTTGATGTGACTTTTTTTCCCCCAAGTCAGCAATGCCAGGAACAGACATTCAAGCTCCTCTCCCATAACCACTGCTGCCTTTTTACACGGGAGCTGATGAATTTGCCTCTCATTAGAAGACTCCAGCTGCTCTGGCTTAAAGAAAAACACCAAATGCTGTAAGAACAACAATAAAACTCCCAGACCTGGCAGTGCTGCCTTACCCCTATGGGCCCCTTTTTATTCCAAGCTGCTCCCCACCAAACCACACAGTGCAGGGTCCCTTTCTACTTGGGTACCTACTGCTTAGATACTTCAAAATATGGTAGTTTAAATTGTTAGAGAAAGGAATGCCAAAAAACCCCAACTCACCAACAGCCATTTCTCAAAATAAAAGAGAAAGAATGAAATTCACACTTTACAGGCATCTGCCCTGAGAGCAGGACATCTCCCTTGCCTGGCATTAAGTCATTATTTCAGATGAAAGTCGCAGCTCCAGCCCTGCATGTAAAGCAGATTTATGTTCTAAGGTGGCCAGAGAAGACAAATTAAAGAGAGTAAAAAATCTAAACAGAACCAGATGCATCTGAGAACAGAAAGAAACTAAAATTGCCTTAAAAGATAAAAGGATTAAGCTCTTCTGACCAGTAGCTGTAAAATGCATAATGAATTTAGACACATCTTTTCCAAAGGAAGAAAGCTATTTGATGAGATAACTATTATTAAGATATAGCATAATAACTGCAGTGTAGAAAACTGGTCATTAGTTGGGGCTTAATTGCTCTTCCAGTTGGTGAAGAAGCAGTAATTACTATACCCAAAAAAGATCTGTATTTCGAGATTACTTGCTTTTATGCATGGAACAGGAATACTACCTTGATATTAAACAAAAATTTAGCCAGAACATATCCAGTGTCACCCCACTGGAACTGAACACTGACAACTCTATAACCTTCTGTGAAATTAAGAAGGAACTTGATTATAGTGAGAATGCAATTGTACATTATTCCTAAACAGAACTCCAATATTATAGTTAGTTATTCTCTGTGGTCTCACTGTTTGCCTGTTTTATTGGTAAATATTTACCACGTACTATCTTCATAAAATAATTGCTATTCCATGTGCACAGTAAAGACATTAGAGATCTGGCTGTGTGTTTTTCCATTCTAATCTGTATGACAATGTATTAATTCAGTTTTCAACACACAGTCCTTACAGCTGGATGTCCAGAGCTTTCTTTGCCAGGTTAACTCATGCAAACATTCACAGAGAAGCAGTGTCTCTGTTCCTGTGGCTGCTTGTCCAACACAGACCCCACTGGGAATCTTCTTATGAGGGATTCCCAGTGCCTGTAGGAGTTCCAGGACGTTTTGGTGACATTAGAGAGGATTACCAGAGACTGCAACATTTTCAACCCCCAGTACTTCTTCCCAGGAATATTTAAAGAGTCTCTTAAGAGGCAGCTTCTTAATTGATACATAAATAAAATCTGAATGAAAGCACTGAGCTAGGAAAGGCTTCACCCTGAAATTCACCATGAAAGCCCCACCAAAGCTCAGGATGAAGGGTCCATGTTCCCATGCTAACAGGGCTTTCTTGCCAGATTGACGTGGCACAACACCTCTTCAAGTGGTAACCAGCCTCATGCTTTGGAGTCTGCAAGGCACAATCAGGCCCAGGTCAGCCCTCCCTTGAACTGGATGACCCTTCCAAGGCTGTGGGTCATCACTGCAGCCTCATCTCAGAGCCAAGAGCTTCCTTCCCCAATGTCACAAGGACATCAAGCTTTAACAGAGGGCCCCAGCCACTCCTGTGCCAAACAGCACCCAGGTTCACCAATGCTAAAAAAGATAAAAGGAAAATTTCTTTGGATTTATCATCAGCATCTGGCTGCGATCTGCAGCACCCACTTGAAGTACAACCAATTTGGTGGTATCACCTCATTCTCTCATAAATCATGGCTGTAAAACAAATAATGGCAGGACAGCCAAGGATAGAAACAATAAAAGAATTTTAGGCCAGTTTTTATTTAATTTGATAGCATTTCAAGATAATGATACCCCTTTAACTATGGGAAACACGCTCCAGCTGTTCTCCAGAGCCTCTATGGGCTTGCAATTTCCTTCCATGTGCAATTCCAGATGTTAACAGGGACCCTGGAAGGCCCCTACGACCCAGGTTTCTTGTTCTCACTCCCTCACCAGGGAAGCCTACACCAGCACTGAAAGCTGCATCCAGCCCCAAGCACCACACAAAAAGATTTAAATGAGATTTCAGCACAGAGGGTCTGCTGCAAATCCTCATTTTGCATGGGAGATTGGCACCATTCCAGCATTCTGAGCCCAAGGGATCAGGGAGGGTCTTCTAAGTGCCAGAGCACCAAGCCCAGATGTGCAGTACTCCTGTTTTTCTGCATCATCTGTAAGCAGAGTAACCTCACAGGCATGGCCCAGGGCTCTGTCCTACACAGCAGTACATAAATATGTTTTTTGGAACTCTGAAACTCATGTGAACAAGATCTCTGAGCAGTTTTTGGGAGCTGACACCACACAAGTCACTACTTGGCTTTTCTGATTTATAAACCTCACATATATTTTTATCAGTTTCACATATATTTTTATCAGTTAAAACCAATTTTCAAGAAAAATGAAATGTTGGAGATTTCCTCTGTGATCATATATGAAAAGGCAAACATATATAGACCTTAAACATCATTAAAATATTTTTGATGTAGATTTTGAAATCCCTTCAATGAAAAAAACCCAAACCTCTGATGCACAAAACTATGAATTTTAAATCCTGCGAGATCATTCTGTGATAATTACTAATCCCTTTCTATCACCCAGATAAACTTAGGGGAAGAATATTCCAAAGGATGAGATAAATGTAGGGTAATGTGCTATTCTGCTTTTACAAACAGAATAGATTCAGCATCTAGGCTTGCACAGAAGTAAATTCCAGTTCAAACAGATTATATCACTTTCAACTTCATATTGCTAGCATTAATCACACTTATTCCTTTATATTTATAGAGTTTTTTTTTTTTTAACAGGATCAACATTAATAGCATAGCAGATCAAATATTATTCCAAATTTAAATAAAATCTGTTCATCATTATGGTCATTAGGTAATGGTTTCACCTTCCTTTGGGACCATAGTAAACATTAAAATTCAATTTATTTAACATTTACTGCTCATTAAAAAAAAAAAAAAAAAAAGAGAGCATCATTTCCTTGCAACAATAGCAAACTCTTGGGGTCACACAAAACTCTTGAGAACCAGGTTAAAAAAAAAAAGCAAAACAAATAAAACCCACCACAGTTTGAAGACTAATGAGGAACTGAAAAAAAAATGACATAAACATACACAGGATCTCCTATATGGGCTGCGTGCCTCATCCTGCAGCTTCTGATTTTCCTCCTGCAGCAAAGGCCATAAGGCAGGGGAGCTGCAGCCTGTTTGAGCTGTACTCTGCAAACACCTCCCAGGGTGGGTGCACAGCCCAGTGAGTGCAGATTTAAACCGCAGATAATTGGGGTTTTTCTTAGATACCATCCATGGACTCCTCATGCAAACCCTTGGATCCCCAAGGGTGCACAGCCCAAACCTGGGCAGGCGGCTGAGGGTGCTCTGTGTGTGTCCCGCGCTGCAGGACAGACAGAGCTGACACACAGAGCTGTCCTGGGCACAGCCAGCACTCTGAAACAGCTGGGTGAAAACCTTTGTTTTCCCAGAGATATCTCTGCATCATTAATCAAGCTCTGATAAATGCGTTCTTTTACCTAAATTGATTTTCTTTTCAAAGCTCCCTTTGTCAGCTGATTTGCTAAGTGCTAGAGGACTGCACATCTCGCTGACTGGAGCTCCCCTGTGTATTCATTCTCCTCACAGGTCCCCCTGCAGAACTACCAGAATTTCACTGATTATTTTTCAGTAGACACTTTGTTAGACTACTTATAAACATACTGACCTAATTGCTTTTAATTATTCCAGTGGAGTCCTGCTTTTACAGTGGCTATTTCCTCCCACACAAAAGGAGAAATACTACTGTGAGAAGCATGGAAAAATCCATAGCCTGGGCTTCTCTCTGAAGCCTAAATCGATCAGAAGTTTAATGCACACTGTAAATGTTTATGTGCATGTGTTGCTATTGTACATGTATGCATGCATTATATAGGCCTCTTTTACACCTATACACATCCATTTATCACATAAGCCAAATGGGGCTAAGAAGATTCCAATCCAAATTAATTCCTAGTTTTGGAGACAAAGTGTTTTCTTAACAGCTCTCTGAAGGATCCAGGCAAATTTGGTGTTTTTACATTCATTCCTGGCACATGTTTAGAAAATTGTTTAAATTTTAGATATCCACCAAGCCTGTTCATAGCCACAAATATATTTCTGCAGGCTGCCCATATTAGCAAAGCTGCTGGAAATAAACAACAGGTAAAAATATACAGAAAGTCATTTACTCTGCATCTACCCTTTAGCAGACAAGCTATCTTCAACCACCATAAAACCTGCAGAATATCTCCTGTGAACATCAGGATGGGCTGGACCATTAATCCAAGTGAATGTCTTTAGGAGAAACAGTTTACCAGCAAAGTGAAAAAGATGTGCAGTTCAATAGGGAAATCCATTGAGGGACAAAACCAGAAAGAGGTGATACATGGAAGTCTGTCCCAAACACACTGCAAAGTTAAGAGCAAAGAGATCTCTAGGTATAATTGTAATTACCCATTAAAAATGTCTTTTTCTCTTGGTTGACATTTTAAAACACAAACATATTAAAAAGATGGGGAAACAAAAGAAGCAGAAAAGTGAAAATTAGAGCAGATGGCAGAGGCATCAAACAACTTTGCTAACTCCTCATTTTTCTCTCCAAGGACTGCACAGTGCATGCAAGACCACAGGATCTAAAGAGGAAATACCTATGCTGAAAACAGCTTGCTGCCCAGAAGACAGCAATATGCTGAAAGTAAGCTTTAAGCTTCCTTCAGATTTGATATTCAAATACCAAAGGAAAATTGGTATTTTCCACAAATAGAAATAAGCTCACTTTTGAGAATCTTTTTCAGCCACAGAGTTTTGTGAAATGAGCAGCTTGTGTGTTATTCTCAACATTCAGTTTAATATTTTTCGGCAAGGAAAAAAAAAAGAGGCAGTATGTAGCACTTCAATTAAAACAAACAAATCAAAACAAAGTAACACCCACGAGATGTCTGTGAAACTGTCCCTCCTAGTATGAAATAAGATAAGGTTGAAACAACCTGCTAGCTAAGGTGTTCAAAATCCTTTGCAAAAACGTTTTGCAACATCATTTGCTTGCAACAAAGCAAATTCTTATCTTGACAATTACTTTAACATTTTCTTAGCATTTTTAAATAACTTTCTTCTGGTAACAATCTTCTCTTAAAGTTGCAAATAAGTATCTCAGCACAAGACAGCATTCAATGCCTGACTATTCCATCATTTACTGTGCCACTGCCTGGATTATCCCTGGCACACAGCTTGACATCTTGGAAGAAATTTCCCAAAATTCAACCAATGCCATTCCACATATCTGTTGCTGTTCAGAAAAGGGGCCTGTCCTGTAAAAGGGTTCTTACTGTGGGTACACACAGAGAGTTTGGATCTAGGCCCAGCTAGACAGCACTGCTCAAGATCACAGATGACAGTTCCTACCTTCAAATAGCCACAGTGAAGTGAGTTTTTGGAAAGTCAGCTTCCAAAAATTTTGCAAAACACTCAAACTGGGGACTGACCAAGCCCTGATCCCAATTCACCCACTGACAGTGCAATTCCATTACACTGAAAACATCCTCAAAAGAAGTTTTGCAGTGAAAGTTTTACCTCAGTCCTCAGTTCTGGTGTTTTACATGATGCAAGCACTCAGGCTGCAGGAGAATAATTCATATTCAAGATGTAAAATGTGCTCTCTCATTAGTGCATCTTTTGGGTCTCAAGCCTTTTGTGAGTGCTCTTACTGTACCATTGATCACTGCCCAGCACTGTAATACACAGTGATCCTTCAGGCTGGGGGAAAGGTATGTGCCAGTCAGGTTTATGAAGGCTATAAAACTTTTACTGGCCTTGTAGCACAACCAAAAAGAAAGGGAAAAACAGTTATCTAGAAATGTAATTATATCTAATTATATGGCTTCTGTTCTTTGAGACAGCTCTCCAGGGCAGTCTAAGATTACTGAACACCACCTGGCTCCCTGGATCAAGGTAGTACAAGGCTTTTTGAAACCTCAATGGCAATTAATAGAACAATTTCCTCCTGTACACGAGGCTTTCCTAAACATGGTGCTGTTACTCCCTGACCTCAGTGCAGGGGCAGGTTCAGAGGTGGAAGAAACGCCAACAAATTCTGCAGAGCTGTTCTGCCAGGGCTGGTTCTCATCACCAACCACGGCCTCCATCACCCACTGGCAGACAGTGACTGATGCCTCATTTCAGGCATTTCTTGCAACCCTCCTGCTAAAACAGGAACAGATGGCTCCCTTTGACTGTAATATTTCCACCCTGCTACCAAAACCACCTCCTCCTGATCTGCAATTAGAAACATGGGATTGCTGAATCCCTCTATCCCACACTGTACCATTCCATTTGAACTTCTTTCTTCCATTTTAAATGTTATTTTATTTTCATGAGGAGACAAAGTTAGCAGGATTTGCCATGGATACACACAAGTCAGTCTGTAGGGTTTGTTTAAAAAGGCCAGTCTAAATCGAATTAATCTATTCTAATACGGGGAGTATTTTCAGCTAAAAAAAAAATTGAAAAGTTCACATGTTCGCTTTGATCAACTGCAAAATAAATATTTTATTTGTCTGTTCTGAAGAAAAACTTCATTTTGCACTGGAGTTATATTTTGAAAAAGAATTAAGAACATGCTTCAAAGAAATGCTTTGTTTAGCTGAAAAATTTTTGGCCTGTTTACATTTCAGCATGAATAAATGCTATGCTTCTTTCAGGGCTGATCCAGTGCTTTTCCCATCTCCAACCTCCTCCCCCTTATTTTGCTGCTTGGCCACTGTCTCAAAAATGAACTATGACATAACTACCCAGGGAGGAGATAATCCCAGCTACAAAAAATTATTCTAAAGACAGAGACAGATAACAGATTAGGGATTTTCATTCAAAAAACAACCCAACAGGCATTATGAGGAACTTACACAGCTTTGCAACATGGATTACAACGGATTCATTTTAAACAGCCTTAATGTTTAAAAAAAGAAGGAAACAAAAATCCCACGGAAAACATCCAGTATAGTCACGGATTATAGAAGGAAAGCAGAGTAGGAGACTACACGTGTTGCACTCTAAGGGCATCCAAGCAACACACAAATTACAAGATCTAAAATAAGTTACAAGTGAAAAATTATCGCTAGCTGCAGAGCTCCCTGCATGCTTTACAGAGAAACAAATATAATCGTGATTTCCAATAAAAAACAACCTGAAACAAGTTACTCTGGCACACTGTCTTTCTATTCCTCACCACCATTACCAATAGTTTGATCTCATTTCCTTAGAAATAATCACCAGGCGACTTAAATATTCACTAGAGGAAAATATTAACACACTGTTGGAGAATCAAGATGAAACTGATCCCACACCCAGTCAAGCTTCCTGTCCCTAAACAATCCTAAACTCCATTACACCCAAATCTGCATTCTGAATTCCCAGAAATATACTCAGAGGGTAGTAAAGTAACCCAGAGGAGTCGATTTGATATCTGGGTACAGTCAGAGAAGATGGCCCCATTTCTCCCTCCTTGCAGTCCCGGATATCAATGACAGAGGCACTGACCACATCTCCTGCTCTTCCAGTTTCACACAGGCATCTACATTCTTTAGTAACAGGGAGGATTTCTGACATTTTACTGCATCACGAGTCTCATCATGTGAAATCCTTTTACAACATCAGATTCTCATTCTCACATAAGCTCCTAAGGTATTTCTGCAGATTAATTGGAACTGAATAAATTTCCTCAACATTTTGAGGCCAGGAAATTCAAGTGGCAGTCTGCCATCAGAGCTGAGCCAGCAGAGCCCCACTAAAGCTCCCTGCCAGTGGTCAGCCAAGGTCTCCAGCCTGGCTGAAGACTCCTGTTAAAGATTCCCCCCACAGGGAGAAGCTGCAGGAGCAGTACTGCTCTCTTAGGGCAGCAGTGATGTCCTACTCTCTAAAGGCAAAAGGAAGAAAATGTCTGGGGTGCAGGACCAAGGGCAGACTGCACAGCTGGTAAACAACTAGGAACAGAGCCAGAAGACTGTGGCAGAAAGGGAGTCTTTCAAAGCTGGGAAGGGGCACCTGAAAATGTGACACGGGAATGCAGAAGATGATGGGTAATTCCAGAATAGAGGTCTGAGGGGATGGAGTCTGTTCTGGTGGGGAAGGAGGCACCATCAAGAATGGGGGAGATGCTGAAGTTCAGAAGGAATAGATCTGTGATCCTATGAGGATTCTTCTCTGTTCATGTGAGTTACACAGGATAAAGCACCACACCCCAAGCCCTGCTTTTACCTCCCTGCTGTACCCCAAACACATCTGACCCATATAAGGAGTCAAGGAGGTTTTGTCATTCCTTTGGGAGCTCCATTTTCATCTCAGCTTTCCAACCTTTCAGCTTATTCTCCAGTGATGACTGTCTCACTCATACCAGTGTTTATATTTTTCAGTCTCACAGAGGTAGCACAATACTGTCACGTGACTTTGAAGATGGGCAATAAGGCCCTTTTTTCACAACATAAATGTCATGAGGAATTCTCCCCAAGAAGCTCCTGAGATGAATTCTCTGTGTTCCAAACAAAAAAAGGTTACCTGAAAACAATACAGCTCATGCTTGCACATGTTGGTAGAAAAAGAGAAACAGATCCTCGTCCAGAAAGAAGTGATATTTATTTTTAGTCTACACTTTCCCAAACAGCAACTGCTCATACCCACAATTACATCCTGGTAGGAGCCTCCACCAGTGGCAGGTTCATAGCAGAAGAAAAGCACAAAGTCCAATGTGTCAGGCTGGCTTTTTGTAGGTTCTGGGGCTCACATAAAATAGTCCCATAAATTCACACTAGCAGTCCCTTCCATAGCTAGGGTTTGTTTTTTTTTCTTGTTGAAGATAATTTCTGCCTTACTTTTGTTGTCCTACAAGAACAAAGGCTGCACTACCACATAATATTAAACCTTAGATCTTGAGAAAACCTCATATAGTCTTAGTGCTGAAAAGCAAAACACACCCCAAGCTTGTACATGTAAACATTTGTACGTGTGGAGGAGTTACTAAAACAACTATAGCACCTCTCAAAAAGGCTTGAGATGCAAGAAAGAGGGAGAGATGGGGACAGGAGCGCTGGAGTTTGTGTCGGTGACTCCACCTTGTTCATCAGACATATTCAAGCCAGCACATCTTTCTCTCCCAAGCAAAATCTGTTTCTACAGTTTTGCCAAAACTTTTATATATGGCAGTGGCCAGCTGGCTGCTTGGAGAGCCATGTGTCAGCGGTCCTGGCGAACGCTTAATGTGTGAGATGGATCTGCGCAAACTGCAAGCACTTGGTTTGCAAACATTCCTGCTTTATGCATTTAGAAAGCAACTAGAAAAAGGAGAAGCTTCTGAAACAAAGTCACACAACATGGCAGAGATGATATATTAAGACAGTTCCTTGGTATACAAATATATTGTGGTAACTCATCCCTTCTCCCCAGCATTGTCTGTCCCCATGGGCTGTCATGGACATGTTCTGTCTCTTCCTACAAACTCCCATTACCTTCACTGCCACCTTTGTTTCTACAGAGGCAGGAATTCAACACCACCAAGGTTTCCCCAACAGGATGTGGGAAACTGTGCACTCTCCCTCCAGCCCTGCTCCCTGACTGGACCCCAAGAGGGACAATGCCAGCAGATGTGACCACAGGGGAGGCTCCTGTCACACCCCAGCTAATGACACAGCGGCTCCTGGGCTGCTGGCACAGATCCCTCTGATGAAGCCACCATCCAGCCATCCAGGGATCAGCAAGTCAGCCCACACAACCCTGGGAATCCGAGGGGGAGGCAGCAAAGCACGACTGAGGCACACTTTGAGTCAATGTATTTTTGGGCTACATCACTTCTGACTGTGCCACCCAAGAGCAGACGTGAGAAGTGAAATGAGGTGGGTTTTACACAAAGAGCAGCAGAAAATGACTACACTGAAAGAGGTCCATGGCTACACCCCCATGTATATAAAAAGTGCTCGTGACATTTAAGGCCATCTATTTAGGGATTTGTAAATGCATTATCCCATGTGCTCTGCAGGCCTGTATACAAGATTATATACAGTTTATTGAGCAATGTCAGGGGAAATAGACTTTCCACCCTAGATTAAGTTTATCACAATCTCTGCAATCAGCCCAGTGAGCAGCAGCACAGGTGACAGATGAGCCTCCCATGGTCTCCCAAATGCCAGCAGATGACAAGGCACCAGGGGAAGGTAATTCCAAGCTAAGGCTGCCTGAGTGAACAGACCCCCCTCCTAGTGTACAATGAACAGGCCTCACGTTCATCTCCTCCATCCTGGCAGCTCTTGGAACTCAGAACAGTCTCATCAGCCAGGCCCCAAACGACAAAGACCACCACACATCAATACCAGCACCATGACTGTCCCTAGAGAGGAAGGGAAAGCAGGGCTGGTCTCCACCCCACTGGCAGGACAGGCTCTGCACAGCTGCAAACAGCTGGCTCCTGCACATCTGCCCAGACAGCACGTCTGGGGGCTGAGTGTTCACCAGCTGAGATGGATTTGGCAGATGGCTTCACTGGAAGCAGTCAAGGGGAGGCTGCAGAGGAATACAGCTTCTCTCTCTCTCTGCACAAGTAGAATCAATTGAATTTAACATTCTGAATTTCAACCCTTCAGATCAAAATTATGTATCAATTACAAAAGCAAAGGAAAACCACAATGCAAAACTGAGGTCAGAAGTTTGTTCCAAACATTGCAGTTCCAAATCAAAGATTCCACAATCTGTGCACTACAGTGGAGCTTGTTTCTTCTCCTCAGTATTTGTAAAATAAGAATGATGATGACAATCACAGTGAAATTCACAGCTGTTTCCAAATCCACCATAAAAAGCAAGCCAAATCTAAAACATAAGAAGCTAACAGTACCTGTAAGGACATGGGTAAGTAGTTCATATAAACTTAACTGTCCAGAGAAGGAAACAGAACACTGTAATAGACATTGCATCAAAATTAATCTTGATTTAAACAGGAAACCAGCATGGGACAGTGAGCAGGACAAAATGCTGGTGTCCTCAGGGTTATCATTAAGTACTTGCTGCAAAGAATCTGGTCTTCCTCAAACTGCAATAAAGGACTCTTTTTTCTTTCCTTATACTGCCTGAAAGCTTCTCTGAGAGCACCAGCAGTTTGTAAAGATGAAAAATGTGTTTAATCAGTAATTGCAATGGGTGTAGGAAGTGCTAATAAATATACAAGGAGGCTCAGAGGGGGAACACTCACTCATTCAAAGCCAGTAGTGCCACAAAAGTCAATTCCACACACAGTTGTCAGCCACATGACCAAATTTGATTCAAATCAGTTATTCAGCAGAAAATGCTATCAGTTCATTTAAAAAAAAAATCAAAATCAAGTCACAAATGCAGACTTGCAAGGTAAAAGTGTCTAGTACCAAGGTTGGGATCTAAGTCTCAATCTAAACATTTCATTGTTCCTACACAAAATTTTGACCAATACTGCTACAAAAGCCAACTTGATAAACACATTCAGCACTGAATCCAGCTGTTGTCCTGTGGGGAGCTGAAATTCACAATGAATTGTATCTATTATACGAAGTTCTCAATGGAAATAAACACAGAAAACCCAAAAGGCAGCTCCTGTAGATTAAAAATGACATTCAGCAACACAGAAGATGGGTCATTAGAAAAGTACAAGAATGAGCTACATAACACCACCAGCAGTGGTGACAGGGGCAGTGGGGATTGCAGCTCTGCCCAGCCTCTGCTGCTGCATCTGGTCACTGTTCTGTGCCCCATGGAAGGAGAAGGAAAGAAAAAATCTGCTACATCTGCTCTGACTGCTTTGCCTGTTTAAGATTCAAAAGCTCCACTGAAAGCTTTCACAGAGCTGAAGGGAGCATGATTTATACAAAAAGCTACAAGCCTTTTACAGTCCATTTTGAGCAGAATGGACATCAGTGCTACCTGCCCTTGGAGAATAGTGTTTTCTATTTTATTTACATTTGCTCTTCATTATGCTTTTAGAGTAACTTACCAATCCAGCCAATCAATTCAAACTATTTTGCAAGCATTTCAAATCATTTCTTAGCATCACCCTGTAGGCACTTGCTTCTATGTAATTACAATCATTTTTCTGCAGAGATTTGCCTCATTCAAGTGGCTTTGCCAAGCAACAAGAAACAAAAGAATAACCATGTCTAAAAATAAGTAGAAAAAAATGTAGGAATCCCACAACTGTGTTGAATAGGGTCATCAGGAAGAGGAGAGGATAAATGTGTGCCCCCATGTCCTTCATGTCTTTGCTGACAGCCCAAAAATAGTGCTGTTTAATGTTTGATAGTTATGTCTCCATATTAGAGCTTAAACTTATTTTTAAAAAATCTGTCTTAAAATACAGCATTTTCAATTCTTCTGGGGATACCAGAAATAATCTAGCTAGTTGGTGCTTTTTATCATCTTTCTGTGGCAGAAGCAAGTTAACTATTTAAGAATAAAAGAACATGTCATCACAAAAAGTGCCTCACAAAGGAAAGTGTTATAACTGTCCTGATCAAGTACCAGAAAAGTGTGGGCTCTTTCTTTCCTTTTAGCAGATAAGGTGGCATTTGACTTGAATTAACCTGCCTGTTGAGAGGGACACTGCTCCAGACCTGCTGCTCTCACATCTGACCAGGACACTGAAGTACAAATCCAGGGATTTTAACAATGTAAGTCCAGAAGAAAAGGACTTGGAAGAAAGGTGCAAGCTTTGAATGCCAGCCATCTCCCAGTGGAAACAAAATATGCAAATGTGAGTTTCCAGCTGTCCTGGCAAGTTCAATGGTTTTATAAAAGTAAGAGGTACCATTTCCTCGCTGGCAGCTCCCCTCTTTTTACTACTTCCATATTTCTTTGAGACCAAGTCAAAACCTTGTCAGAGACTGGCAGCACCAAGGATCACACACAGCATCAGCCCTGTCACTAGTTTTAGGGCTGCCTTAAAATAAAAGCAATCAGAAAACTTCTTAAAACTAAACATCCTCCCCCTACCCTACACGTTGACATGGCCCCTAAATCCCACTGGGTAATCTCCAGAATCCATCTGTTCCTTCTCATTCTCATCCCGAGAAGCTCCCATAGCCCCTGATTATTTCTCAACTTGTCTGAAGAAATATCCTGTCTTCTGACTTCCCAGACATTTGTTTCACCCCCTTCTCCCCAGAGGTTTGCTGAAAAAGGCAGCTGCAAAGATTATCCACTCCAATGTCATGCCCAGGCTCTCTTTAAACCCCTTGAGGGAGGAGACATTTTAAGAGGGAAAATGTTTAACAGAGGAGAACAAGCATCTTTCAGAACTGAGTTTCTCCTCAGTCAAATCCTACAGATGCTTTTAGCAAGCATCTCCTAAAGCACAGCTGGCTGAGAGAAGTCAGAGTCCTACAGTGACCACATGCAGACTCCCCACCAACACCAGGCACAAGAACTGAGCCTGGGCCAGGTTGCAGCAAGGCCCTGCCTTACCCAGCAACGCAAATTAATGGGATCTGGGGGACTGGGAGCATTCACCAAAGGTCATCTCCAAATAGCAGCTGTAAGCATAAAAATGATGACATTTTCCTAATGACCACAAAGCAGCTAAAATTACAGGAATGCATATCTTCTCCTTTTTCAGGTCAATACAGCCAGCATGTCTGTGCATTTAATGTACCAAACACAGCTGCACAAAACACTCTAAACACTTTTCATTTAACTCGAGGGCTGTTAAAAGTGGTGGAGGAAAAACACACCTCTCTCTTACTTGTGTTGTTGCATAAAAGCAAAACACAAGAACTGAAGCCACAGAAGCCCTGAGATTTAATTGTTTGGTTGTCTGCTGTTATTGCTTTATTTGTAACTTGAAGCTCACCCCACAATTACAGCTCTTGTGTTCTTTACAGGTTCCCATCAGCTCTTTACATCCTCCAGCACCAAAGGTACCAAAAATCCAAACAGCAAACAGTAGTTCACTGCAGGGCTTTTGTCTGACTACAATTCCAACATCACTGCTGCTCAAGTTTAATTTCAAAATTTATGGGGATGCCAAAGGGTTAAGTTTGCTTGAAATTTTCCTATTTATCGTCATTCACTTCAAAAAAAGCAAGAACTGCAGGAATTTATGATGCCTGAACCTGACAGTCACTGACTGGCTAACAAATCTTTCCTTCTGTTTTCAAAACAGTTTTGTGTTAATCTCTCAGGTCACTATCAAAGACAGCTTAGCATCTAATTTATCACCTTTTGGGCAGAGATCCATGCTGAAAAATTCACATCCAAACTGTAATTTAGTTCAGTTAATGGCCTTCTCTCAGAGGAACTGGACAATTAAAAACATATGGAAATGGAATAAGCTACTCACTTTTCAACTAAATGTTTGCTCTATGTCTTGGGAAATAAATTCAGGATGAACAAGCTGAATTCAATGAATGGATTAAAAAAAAGGAATGGACTGTTGCTATAAATCAGTTGTCCTCATTCCACAAGCCACATAGCAGTATTTCTCTTTTTTTCCCCTCCCCTTTTTAACAGAGCATTGTCTTACAATGGAGAAAAGCCTTCAAGAAATTGAAGGTTCACACAGAATTAGTGCTATTAAAAGAAAGGGTGGGGGGGGGATCTATGTGCTATAAACATGTGACATATTTAGGCACCAAGATAAAGTAATCAAAAATGTCAGGTTAAACAAGAAAAGCATAAAGGCAAAAATAGTTTAAAACGTGTACACGGATGTACACTGGCTTTCATTATAGTGGCAATCAAGTTTCTGGTATAACTATGACATTCTATTATGTCTGAAAAATACCATGGTGCAGTTGACACCTTTACAGAAACACAAAGCCTGGAAACGTATATATGGCATTTTAGCAAGGTTTCTTTCTCTTTTTTTTTCCCTCCCTGAGAAGTGCCAGTGCCTGGGTAACAAGTCTCAAGTGCCACAAGCCCCTGCTGCATGTCCTGCTGAAGGTCTTCCATGGATTTAGTGGGTGCTGGATGAGGCAGGAGAATATCAATGCCACTGACATTCCTTCAGCAGGCAGCTCCTTTGCTGTGTGCCATGACCTGAGTGGTGTCTCCAGCCACAGGAAAAAACATTGCATGGATTTGTTTGTACACTATGCACCTCAAAGTGAGGTACCAGATTTCATCCTGGTCTCCTTCCCAATCTTAGAAGCACTCCCAAGTGGGAACATCTTCCAGCACATTCCAAAGGTGTGCTGGGTCTCACACCTGCCCTGAGCCACCATGCCTGTGTTTTGCCAGCCTCATTAGCAATTAAACCTCCAGAGCACAGCTCCCTTCACAAGCTGCAGGAGACAGAGCCAAGGATCTCCAGGCAAGGAGGACACACTGACAGTAACACCCTGAGATTACACCTTATTACAACTGATCACAGTCAGCACTACAACAAAAAGAAACCAGATTTTTAAAAATGGCAGGATGATACTACGCTGCTTTTCACACTGCTTTAGGCAAAACATGGGACCAAAGTGGTGACTTGCAGGATTGAAATGACAGGTTTGTATCCTGGCAGGAGCACAGCTATGGCAGGCTGATGATCTCCATGGGCATTGCAATGGGAACACAGCAGTGCATGGGTTGCACTGAATTTTTCAATTAAAAAAGGAAGATGTAGTCCCTAGCAACAACAGGATAAAAATAAATAATAAAAGAAAGCCCACACAGGAAGACAGAGGAAGCTACACCCTTGAAATGCCTTTTGATGTTAATGCTACAAGTCTTAGCATAATCTGCTTCATGAAAAACTGAAACTAAATTAAAAAAGGGAACAGAAGCGTATCAACCTCTCCACCTTACAAAACTACCTAATGCCTTCAGTCTTCCTTACCATGACATGTCATTTTTTAAATTTTAGCCAGTGCAATAAGGCCCTTAAAATACCCCTTTCAGTTCTTCTCTAATGAAGAGTTGCTCCAAGATCAATTAGCCGAGATGAGAAACAAAACCGAGGCTGCTGGTTCAGGACGTCCTTTCATAAAAGACCAAAGATTTGATGTTAATTTTCTGTGATGCATTTTCCAATAATCCATGAGTATGAGCTTGAGCACTGACAGAAAGAAGCGTTGTATTTCACAGCCACACAAGGGCAGACAGTTTTAAGATCATTTATTTAATTATGCAAATGCTACTCTTGTGACAACAAGGGACAGACTCAAGCTGAAGCTATACGTTGGATAATAAAGTTCATATCCAATTGAAGATTCACTACCTGCTGTGTCAACTTCAACTACTACCACATTATTATGGCTTACACTACTGTTTAGTTAAAGTTGAGATAACATTTCCAATCTAAACCTCTATTTTTAGGACAGTTAAAAAGAAGTGTTCATTTTGTATGTTTTCGTTAATTGGCTATTCCACGAGACACTCTGCACGTACAAATTAAAAACAAAACCCAACCACTGCTCTGAAGCTAATCACCGTTGAATAAACAAAGAGGCTTTTTAATCAACTCAAACTTCACTTCTTTCCTGCATTTTACAGCAGTGTGTACCCAGAAGACACGTAGTGTTTTCTTTTCTCACCAATGGGAGTATTAAAAGCAGCCACAAAGCATCACCTCAGCAGAATCCTCCTGCAGCTCCAGGATGGAACCAGCACTGACCAGCCACACTCTGCTGGCCAACACTGGTGAGCAGGGAAGGGAGCAGCAGGTGCTAAATTTATTTTGAAACTACTGTTCATGCAACCCACCAAAGCTTTCACCACTTCTCATGGAGCTGTGCTACAGTCAGGAGAGCAGGAAAGGCCGTGCTACAGAAATGCTGCTCCTTGGTCCTGCCTGCTCCTCTCAAAGCATTATTCTGACTGAAACACAAAGCCAATATTCGCACTGTGAACACAACCCTTCAAATCCACAGGGTTCTCAGCACAGTGGTGAAACATCAGCCATGACAACATACCCAGACCTGGGGCAGTAGTGCCTGAGGGCGAGACACAGCCCTGTGGTGGAGCCATCCTCAGCAGGGACTGCTGCTCAAAGCTCAAGGATGGGACCCTTCTCCTTGATGCACCTACCATCCCTCAACTGCTCTGGCTGCTGGGCTGATCCCACAGGCACCTGGAGCTACTCCTTTCCTTCCTGGAGTGAATTCTCCCTAAAGAAACCACAAATGGGTCAGATGAGCAGAGCCCAGGAGAGGCAGCAGCACATGGCAGTGACCAAGGACAGAACTGTGCTTTCCAAAGGGAATGCAATTTTGGGTTGGCTCAGGTGCACCACAAAACTGTGACTCTTAGGTAATTATATTTTTATATCTTCCCATGGAACAAAAAAGCTTTTGCATGTAATGGACCACTCTTTTGCAATTGATGGACCAACAGAGGATAGGAGGCATGTTTCAGCTACACTTAGGCATTTAAGGTTTAAAAGCTTACACATTTCATCTCAGGTATCACATGTACCATGAGACTGGGAAAGAAAACAAGCCCAACTTCTGCAGCAAAATTAGTTTGTCCATATCAACCAGCCATCTCTGGCCACAAATCTCGAGCTGCTTAAATTACAAGGTTCAGGGATACTCTAACATGTTGAATTGGCATATTTTTAATTAGTATATTAAAACACTCCTTTTCAATATGTCACAGTATATAAGTATCTTGCATAAATACTTACACTTTGCTTTTCTTTTTCTTTTTCTTTTTAATAGAAGAATTTTATTATCAAAGTGGTTTTGGTAATAGGCAGCTACTGCATGCCAAACACTATGCATGAAATACCTTCTTGGATAGAAGATTAATGTGCTTACTGTTATTCTGTGGACAAATTAATGTCACTGAGGAACAAAGCAAAGGTCTAAATACAAAGCACCACAAAAATCTATCCCAGTCTACATCTTTCAGGGCTGAGAAAATGTTATATGCATGTATGTTTACATACACAGTCAGATCTAAGGTACATAAATAAAAACCTTTCAACAAGATGAACGATACACAGAACACACATCTGATCTCCCAGCTTGAAAAATGTTCTCAGTGCTGATTTCCCTGCTCTGCTTCTCCGTGTGCTCATGCCCTGCACAGCTGCATTCAACCAGCACAACGGCTGCTCAGGATGTAAGCACCCGATTTCATGAAATCCAAAGGTAAGCAGATCCAAATCTCACCAGAGCTAATGGATTTGGCCCTTATCTCCCCTTGCTAAAGCATCCTGAGTGCTGAGAGACTTATCTAAGCATTAGGAACCAATATTAGTATTAAAATGCAATATCCATGTATTATTCTCTTGTCAGTCTTTTAGGTTATATACAACACTTCAGCATAGACACTTGCTCATATTCGGTTTTCCATCTACCTTATTACAGTTTTTATACTGAATAAAAGCAAAAACATCTGAATGCATTAGCTACATCAGCTTCTGCTGAAGTTTAATGAAGAAAAGAGTTATTTTTAACCTGGGACAGCTCCCAGATCAGCTCATTACATAGCTCAAAAACTGGCACAAGAGGAATGCATGTGGCTGGGTACAAGCTGGGGGGAGGAAGGAGAAAAAACACTTATAGTCAATTTGTCACCAATAAATACAACCAAAACCCTATGTCCTAAAGCAGAGAGACACTAAAGGCCCATCACACAACCCAGAAGTTGAACATATCTAATGATGAACATATCTATGAACATATCTAATTGGGACGTAAATTGCACCTCTGCAGCTCAGGTGCCAACTAGGAATTTAAATGCCTAAGTCATTTTGGGTGCTTTTGTGAATTTGCACACACATCTGACTGCATCTCTTTCAAACTTGGCCTCTGCTGGCTTCCAGAGTCTGAATAAAAGATGAACAGCAAAATTCACAGCAGAATATGTGGCTTCCAGAGCCTGGAATGGGAAACTTAGCTCAGGCCAGCAGCCACATCAAATTTCATCAGCCATACAGCATCAGGCTCATATCACAGCATCAACATTTTAATTTGTCTGCCATGACAAAACGAAAAATGCTTAGAAAGTTTTACATATGAGCAGAGAAAAGGTGAAGCACTTCAAACCCTTTTTGAGATTGGAGGTCTCCAATTCATCTTCAGATGAAAGCTCAGCTTGCAAGCAGAGGCTGAGCAGGAGCACCCCTCCATCACCGCAGCACAGCACACAGGCCTGCGAGGCTGAGGAGCTACGGGAAGCGCAGGCGGCTCCTCGCTTAAACACTATTTCATCCCAAGGTTCCAAAATGATAATAGACTTTATTCTAATTGGATTGTCTGCAATGAGCCAATTTAAGTGCTAAATGCTGCAAATTATTCAGCATGACATAGCAATGCAATGATCTGAGCCACTGCAGGGCAGAAGGCTTCTTGAAAGCTCCGGTTCCTGAAGCATAATAAGGAGATGCAAGCCTTGCTTGGCATGTCTCCACTAACCAAATTCACATTGTTCCAACAGCTGCAGTGTGCCCACTGAGCATTAACTAATGCTCTGACCTAGAGGCAAGCACTGCCAGGCAGCACACCTGATTAGATGATGATTTTTCTGAACACACCTTTAAAGTCCGTATCACTCTAATTGCTGCCTTTCAAAGAGACTAAGTGCGCGTGACATCCTACGTACACTGCACAGCGCTGTGAAATATTGATCTAACCACAAGCCTTAAAATATTTAACCAACTTGAGTCTGTACTTTTGTCATCAGGGTAAGAATGTCACATCTATTCACAAAGATTTAAGGGACAGGAGGAGACAGACATTTAAAGCTTTAGGTTTTATGCTGGCGCAACTACAGCAGCATGAATTACAAATGCAAATGAAGGACTCCTGTGTTAATGCTTAGCCCTGTGCACACTGCACAGTTCAAAAGACAATTATTATTAGTAAATATGTATAAAGTGGTTTTCTACATACATTTCATTGTAAAATGTATGAAAACTATATCACTGTATTAGCAAGGAAGAGAAAGTAAAGTTCTTCTTAATTTAAGTCTCAGATTATACCAACAATTCACAAAATGGAATGAAAGAAAAAATAAGTAATCCTGTTCATAACTTTTAATATAACATTATTATTCTCCTGCAGTCATCACAAGAGGCTATCCAGAATTCTCTTGGGACTAGAGAATTTTAAGAGGACTTGAGGCTATTTGCAATTAAAGTCCAGAATCAAACAGCAGTGCCTATTGTGGCAATTTGTGTTGGTTTTGCACAGCCTGGTTTTTGGTATTGGCGCAGCCACAGAGGTGATTTCTGTGAGAAGCTGCTGGAAGCTTCCACCATGTCCACCAACGCCAGTCCCTGAGGACGGACATGCTGCTGGCCAAAACTGGGCCAGTCACAGAGGCTGGTAACACCTCTGTGATAACAGATTGGAGAAGAAAATCAAAACAAAGTGGGACACAGTTTTTTCCTAGCCAGAGGAGAGGAGGAGGTGAGAACATGTGAGGGAACAACATGGAGACACCATGGCCAGTGAAGGAGGGGCAGGAGGTGCTCCAGGAGCCAGAGCTGAGATTCCTCTGCAGCCACGGTGAGACCATGGTGGGGCAGCTGAGCCCCTGCAGCCCCTGGGGATCCACAGGGAGGCAGAGATCCATGGGGGATGCAGAAATCCACCCACAGCCCCTGGGGATCCAAGGGGGATGCAGAAATCCACCCACAGCCCCTGGGGATCCATGGGGGATGCAGAGATCCAGCCCCAGCCTGAGGGGGAGCTGCCCATGCTGGAGTGTGTGGGTGCCTGGAGGAGGCTGGGATCCAGCCGGAGACCCAGTGGGGAGAGAGGGCCCTGCTGCCAGTCTGGAGCAGCCTGTCCTTGCAGGACTGCACCCCGTGGAAGGCTGACCCACACTGCAGCAGTTTTGGATGACTGTGTGTCCATGGGAGGGGCTCAGGGCACAGCAGGGGAAGGACTCCTCTCCTGGAGCAGCAAAAGAAATCCTCAGTGATGAACCGACCAAATCCCCCATGCCCTGTCCCCCTGCACTGTCATTGGGAAGGAGGGGATGGTTAGATGAAGAAAAGGTGTTTTAAGGGCTTGTTTTACTTCTCATTATCCTCCTGTGACTTCATTAGTAATAAATTCACTTTGTACCTCTAAGTTGAACCTCTTTTGCCCTTGGAGTGTTTTCTCCTGGTCCCTATCTCAACTCATGAAACCTTCATTAAATTTTTCTCTCCTCTGCCCAGCTGTGACAGGGGAGGGTGAGTCAATGTCTGTTGTGGGTGCCTGGCATTGGGCCAGTGTCAAAACACAACACACAAGATAAGAAATTTTACACCTTAGTTGTGGTCACCAAACTCTGTTCCTGAAACACTGAACCTCCAGTCCCAAGGAGCTGAGAGAGAAAAGCCTCAGCATAGAAAAGAAGCGCCTCACATCTTGGCTCTCAGCTGGGTCTGCATCTCCTTCAAAACAGTTTAGCAGCATTCATCCTTAGTGGAAATTAACTCCTCAGCTCTGCAGGAATGCTTGTATCCAAGTTATCTGCCCCCACCGATATAAAAATGATGGATTTTAATACCTTCTGTCCAATATCATGCCTACTTGTCAGTGTGATGGTACATACTTAAATCACCAACATCTCATATGAATACATCATCTGATTTACTGAACAGAAGTATTTATTAAAAGCTTCTGCCTTAACTTGACTTTGCTATTTGGCTTCTGGATTTATTAGAATTAACTCCAGTAGATGAGCAGTTTACTGTATTTTATTTTCCCACATATTTTCTAATCCAGAGAGGCACAGGAACATTAATTCAGGAATTGGCTGCAATTATTTTTTGCTATTCAGCTAGGGGCAGTAAATGCAAACAGAATTGGCTGCAGTTCAATGTCATTGCATAAGATTTCCTCTATTGTTCCCCTAGATACAGATGTTAGGGTATAGAATGCTAAATCAAAATAGTGACAGTGTTATCCCATGCACTTTCTAATGGGTTTCTGGTAGGTTCAGTTTTCTTGCTCAAAATTAATTTTCTTTCCCTAAAAACAATCATAGAATTACAGAATTAAGGCCACTTCTTCCTTCACCAAAATATAAAAAGGAAAGAATGCCTCAGCTGCTCATTTTTCACATAAAGCTCAGAGTACAGTAAATCGAGGACTGCAAGCTTCAAGCATTCACCTGAATCACGAAGGCAGTGAAAATAAGATAAATATGAAATTTGACATTGCTATTTAAACAATGATTCTTTCTCTTGCAAATGCCATTTCCTTTCACACTGAAAGCACTAGAGAGGCTTGAAAAACTTGTGCATTAATCAGGATTTCAGCACAATTCTCCAGGTTCTCAAACCAATCATCAAGAAATTCTCTTGCTCTTTGGAAATGCTGAGGGCCACAGAAAAATAAGGGGAGGCAGCCTTTTCTTTTCCACTGTGTTTGTTCAAGATCATTGTTTTGTCTTTTAAAAGAAATGCAGATGACATGCAGCTACTGCTGCTTTTTTTTTTCCTCAGGGGAAACAGAGCAAAGGGGGCTAGATTATCTACAGATTAATATTATTGCTGTTTATCACACAAAAGCCTCTCCTCCAAGGAGCAAGCTGCATGGGACAGCACGGGGATTATAGGTCCTCACTGCTGTAGATACAACCACAACTGAAAATAGTAATTATCTTCCCAAACAGAGCTCCTCTGTAGCTGCAGCAGCCCAGTGAGGGACATTAACACAATACCCCTGAGGGCAGCCAGCCATCTTTTACTTATTTCTGTTTGCTCGTTTAAAATGCTGGGGGAAAATTAAAGGAGGAAATTATGATATTAAAAAAAAAGGCTTTCGCTGCTTGCCCCTCCCCACAGAAATAAAGATACAAACAAACAGAATCCATCTCTCTTCCCTCTTCTGGGATGCTCCTGACAACAGTTATTACAGCTCCCAGCTGGGAGCTCACTCCTCACTGCTGTCTGAGCACTGTCACAGCCACAGGTCCCTGTAAGATGAGCAGAGTAAGAAAAGATGCTGCCAAAACTGAGCACAGCCCCTGCAACCCTTCACAGGCTGGCTGGGCACCGAGAGGCAGCAGCCCCAGCCCCGTGTCAGAAAGCAAAGCCCACGTAAAGATGAGCACACTCAGGAGATAATGAGTTCCCCAAGGAGGGATCCAACAGCCTGGCTTGAAAGAGGCCCGCCAAGAATACATTTTTATTTACACTCCTTTTAAATGTCCACAGCTTTACTGCAGGAAGCTGTAATCCCAACTTTCTCAGGCTCCCAACCTCCCAAGCCTTTTACCACTGACCTTCAGTGGCTCTTTAATTGCAACCAGCACTCTTGGTAAAAATTAAAATGTACATTTTAATGGATCAATCTACCTTTTTAAAATGAAGATGAAAAGCCAAGCATTGCAATTAAGAATCGTGGCCTGGCTGCCTGGTCAGATCTTCTTGGTAGCAATTTTCCACTGTGATAATGCAGAAAAGCTAACACTTTCAATAACATTTCATTGCTTTTCTTTACTTCAACTTAAAAAGTGCAAGAATGGGGTTTGAAGGTGGCTACAGCCTGAGCAGAGGGGAAGGCACCAAGTTCCCTGCCCTGTGTCAGGCTCTGGAGCTGCTCTGTGCACACAGGATCCTAGAGCAGGCACAAGGCACCACCTTCAATTTGGCCATAAGGACTAGACACTTCTACACTTCAAAAAAATTTAAAAAATTCTTATCCTGCAAGTCATTAGAAGGTGACAGGGCAGAGCCCATTTCAGGAACCCTGAAATCCTCCAGAATTTTGCAGCTCTGAATTGTGCAGAAAGGGGCTACAGCTGTTCAGAATCCTCTACCTTCAGCTTAAGGACAGGGCAGGGAATTGCAGACCATGCACGGAACAGGAGGAAGAAGAGCATCCAAGAGGAAATGACCAAATTCAGTGATTATGAAGCTAGATAAAACTCACACTAACAAGATTAACTTGTTACACAATATGAATAAGCTCCCCTTAGGACTCTGCTTATTATCAGACCATTAGAGGACAGTCAATTTTTTGCATGCAACGTATTCCATTGCAAAAGTACATTCAGCAAGTAATAACACAAAGCTTGGGTGGAAACTGCCCTGTGCCCTTCCATACACTCTTCCCTGCATGCTGCAAGGGGGGTTTATTTGTTTACTCAATTATTAATTCTCCAAAGGAAAGTGTATTCCCCAGGTAACAGCAAAAGCATTCAGCAAAGCAGGAGCAATGCTTCAAGGGAGTAATTATTCCACAATATGTGCCCAAATTGGCTATGGCAGAACCAAGGGCTTGCAGCAGGCAGCAACAGGTCAGACAGCAGCTTAGCCACAATACACCTTGGGCAGGGACACAGAGTGAAGGAGCTGTGGCTGCCCCATCCCTGGAAGTGTCCAAGGCCAGCTTGGACAGGGATTAGAGCAACCTGGCGTAAACTGAAGGTGTCTCTGCCATGGCAGGGGCTTGGAAGGAGATGAGCTTTAAGGACCCTTCCAATCCAGGCCATTTGATGATTGGATTCTATGAAAACACTGACAAAGTGAGTCAGTGATGAAAACATCACCTGCAAGCCTTACAGGCTTCTCAGAGGCCAGGTGAGAAGCAGAGAGGTTCTCCTCAGCTGCTTCCCAAACACAGCCCATGGTTACTCTAAGGGCAGTAAATAAAGCCAGAGATGATTTTACATTTCCTTGTGCACTCACAGCCTGAGTTCTGAAGAAGCTCTTCTGTTAAATATTGGTGGGGATCAAATGTTATAAGGGCATCTTTTATGAAGATGGCTGTGCACATAGTGAGAAAAATTTAATGCCAAGAGAAACTGTAACAGCATACAGAGAAAGAGTAACTGAAAAACCAATGCTAATAAACAATGGGTATTGAATAAATGATAAGGTGGCTGAGAGCTTAGCTAAACATAACTCTAAGAAAAATCAGATCAACATGTGACTCCCACATCTTTATGCATTTTGTTTAAGAACCTCCATTATGTTCTGCATTGCAGAAGTCATTCTGACTGTATGCTCTACCAGCTTCTGCAGTGATTCAGAACTTCACAAATCTAGGATGATTTGCTGAGCAGTAAAAAAGAATGTTTATTTGTCTCTCAAGCTTCTAGTCTTGATTTAATGTTAAGGGTATGAACAAAACAATGAAAATTATCTTTAGTGTTTTATGCACTGTTTTAAAAGAAAACACAAACATCCAAGCATCTTCATATCTCATATATATTCAAATATTGTATATTCAAGTCAATCATAATGACAAAAATCCATAATCTGAAATTACAGGGCAATTGTTTTGTTCTTATATGACATTTGTGGTTACAGTTTAATAAAGAAAAACCAATGCTAAAAGACGACAGACTCCTAAATCTGAATTGGTAATCACATTTTAATTAAAAAATGGAAGCAGGAAAAAGATGTCTATGAAATATCAATTTGCTTTACAGACAAATAATTTCAAAAAACCCCAAAAAAACAAAAACCAAAATTAAACATTTATTTTGTTAGTTGTACAATAGCACCAATAAATATAATCACTAGCTGGTAGGTAGTCAGAAGCAGCATGAAATTCTGCTGTAAACATTTATTCTTACTTCAGATGAAAATGTTCACAGATTCACCCCTGAACACATCGCTTTCCAATACTGAAGGAAACCTCTCGAAGAACATTAATACACAAATATTGGAGAGTTAAATGCCCCTGGGTCAAAGGGTTAGTGTAATACAATATTTCTGCTACACTTTGCATTATTATCATTATGCTTGGTTTGCATTTTTACAGCACACAAAATCAAATTAGTTTGCTCTTCTGCTAAGTGCACGGTTCCTGGTGGCCATTAGTGTGACTCCTGGGTCAGGAGGAACCTGGAATTTGGCAAACATGTCTCCCTTCCAGAGGCTCCTATCACCTATAAATCTCATTGAAAAGAGTGAAAGGGAGAACAGCAGAGCGTATTTTAAAATTAAGATGCTGCTACCTAAGAAACTTGGAACCATAAAGTTACTTGAAGATGCTGGATGAAAAATAAAATGTATTCAAAGCATCTGAACCCTTACAGAACGAGTGACTCTTACCTACCAGAGCAATTAAATTATCTGGCACATTTCCTTGTGAGCTTTCTCTACACATCATCTTGAGGATTGAAATGTTGCAGAAATCACAGAAGCCTTACTCCAAAAATGTTGGGCAGCTCCTGCTGAGTTCCCTAATGAATAACCCCACAAATACAAAAATCCTCATCAGACCTTGTGAATACACACACAACTATTCCATCCCTGCCTGAGATGACCTCAACAGGAGTTTAATATTCCAGTCACAGTGACATTGCTACAATAGTTTTTATATCAGTATCATTCATTTTTAGGTAGATTAATTATAATAAATATATGCTATATCAACAGACTTTTCATTACAGTCCATTTAACCCCATAAAACATAATTGATTCCTATTTGCTCTCTGTGATCGATGCTCAGCACTCAATGCTGGGCTGTGGTAGGAAAGGAGAAGTCAGAGAAGGGCCATCTCTCTGTGGGATAAATAGCAAGGTTGATACCCCATGTGGCTCTGACTGTCTGCATAAATATACGTCTATGCATTTATGGAGAACACAAAAATTAATACTGATGCTTGACTAACTCAAAAATCCCATCTGAGAAACCTATAATTTATAAATCTGGAGTATTTATTAGTTTGTGCTTCCACATGCACTAGAAGAACTAGACCTCCTATGCTACATTAAAAAAAAAGGAATATTGGTCAACAACATGCAGCTTTTAAAGCTCCCATTTTTAGCTCACACTTTCCCTGGTGCCTTGGAAGATTGGTCTAAAAGTAGTTATGACCTTCTGGACTTTAGAATACGCCACAAAATGCAAGGAGGGAAAGAAAAAGGGAAAGGAAGGGAGCTGTGTCTGTGCTGTGCCCCTTGATACAGCCTGGAGAGTTCTCAGTAACTGGAAAGCCCCAAATTTAATTTATGACTAAAAGAATAGTGAGCATTGCTTTACACAGACCCACAGCACAGGATCCCAGGGATGCACAGACCGTGGGATGAGACCCACACAGGCTGGTTAGTGGTGTCCTTCCCTCCACACTGGGCTGTTTCTGACAGATATTCACATTCTGGGAAATCAGCTCTGTGCCACAAGATGAGCAATGCAGGAGCTGGTAGATCTGAAACTACTCTGATTCAGGCAAGGCTGAAAGACATTATTTGCATTTCTGGGATCACAGTCTCACTTTGATCTGTCATAACAAGATATATGGAAATGTATAAAATTTATGTGCTTTTACTGAAGGAAAATAACAATGGCACGTGCTTTGATACCTCAATTACTCAAAACCATGCACAGAATTCACCACTTTTGTAACTATTAGCAAATAGGATAATTGTAATGTATACCAATGCAATCTGCTGAAAACAGAACTTTCCAAAAATTTCACCTCTAAGAAATGAAATATTAACTTAATATCACTGAAGCTAACTGGATATTCAGCTCACATCTTTAAAAAAAGAAAGTAATTTTGAGATGAAAACCAACTTTAAAAAACCCCAAACCCCAAAGATCTTAGTACAGTGCTGATAACAGCGGGCAAAATATTTAATAGCCAAGTTCTTAACATTCAAATATAACTATAGAAGAAGCTTATTCAATATTTTGAGAAGGAAATAATATTTTTTCAGAACTAGCTAATTTAGTACTCGTTGTACTAAGTTTTATTGTGACTGATATGAATAAAATAACAAATAGGTATATAAAAGGAAAACTTCAGCAGTGTAATTCTAACTGCTGCTTTCTGGGATTTCTTAACTATGAAAGAGAGGAGGATGTATATTCTTTAAGCAAACATTTGGAGTGCAGCTTGGCCCTTTGGGCCAGTTAAAAGCCACTTAATTAAAATGTTCACTTCAGCTCCCATGAAGATGTATTGCTAACAGAGTTACAGTTAAACAGGTATGTCAACAAAATCATTCACAGTCAGTTTTACCAAGAGAAAAATACAGTCTCCACTATATATAAAATTATATTTCATGTTTCTGAGAAGCCATTATTCAAAAGCTCACCTGCCCTGCATTTCTCTTAACAAGTTTATCAATTTTTAGAACACTGGGGTATAGTAATATTTAATAGTACACACTAAACGTTAACCAAGATTCTGAAGCACTAAAAAATGCCAAGAGACAGTTTCAGATTTCAAGATGCCAAGCTTGTCCAGGCAACTAATCATCTCCCAGCACAAGCAAAACAACAGGAGAGCAGCTACAGCACAAGGACTTGGTGATTAATTTAACTCTTCCAGGTAAGCCCTTCGGGAGGAAACTCTAAAGGCTCAATTAAGGGATGCTGAAGCAGGATTTCTGAATTCTTGCTGCGAGATGATGCTAGACCCAAAAGCTTTTACTTTCCTCTCCACTAAGGCAGAAGCAATTTCCTTTCATTAAGGACTCAGACAGCCCCTTAGGTCAAGATGAAAGATCTATTTTTTCCCTGTGTGAATCTGACATGCCAATCACCCAGTCAACCTCAGTGGAATAACATTTGGCAACTAAGGCACAAATAAGCAGGCACAGCTGGCCAACAGCTCTTCAAGGAGCAGCCTGGGCAGAGTCTCCAGCCAATTCATCCCAACCACAGCAACATCTGCCTCCCCAGCAAACCCTCACTGCATTCACAGTGGTTTATGGGCAGGGAATTAGCCACAAACCTTGCTCTTTGGAAGACCTGGGCAGGATTCACTCTCCTAAATTGGGAAGTTAGTATTATTCTAGCAGGATGTGAACATCAGGTTAATGTCTAGACACCAGAAGAAGACAAATATTAATTCAATATTAATAGCACACTGGCTCTTTATGAATGAGAAACAGCCATCCACAGTGCCCCTCTGTTGAGGCAGCCAGAGCTGCTGCAGCGGATTGGGGCTGCAGGGCTCACCTCAGTCTGGACACTGAATTACTCTCACATATGGGAGAGGCCAAGAACACACATCCATGTTCTGCTGCCTCAGACAGCTGCAGGAACTCTGCAGGAACGTGCTACACATCTGCACGTACACTTTGCCCTTAAAAACTGAAACATGGGTTTTACTGTTTCACTTGAAAATCTGCAGCCTAAGAAGAGTGCTGTTTCATCATCATAATGTCTCTATGGGATCTGAAAGGCAACCTCAAAGGTTATAAAGGGTTAGAAATTGTAGGTGTTAGACAAGTGGGAAGAAAAGGAATGACTCCTGTCCTCACTGCCCACCTGCTCTTGTCCTTCAATAAAGTATTTCCTGCCAGGTTCTCAAATCACACCCACAAAAAATTCAGTACTGTTATTACTGAGATTACACCCCACACCCCCAACTTTCTTAGGCACAAAAGCATGTAAGGCACCCTGGACTTCAGCATCAAAAGAAAAGGAGACCAAAGCCATTGGTGATTTGGGCAATCTCTTCCATTTCCCTCTCTCCCCACTGTCACCTTCCATTACTTATCCCAACAAGGACGCCCAGCTCAAGAGCTTGGATCCATGGCAGGGAAGCATTCAGACCCCTCTGAGCGCCAGGACAGCCCCTGCCAGGGACTGCAGCCAGAGCCAAGGGCACAGCCAGGGGCACAGGGGCTCTGCCAGCCCCAGGCACAGCTCTGCCCCTGCCTGGCTCTGCACAGGCTGGAATTCCCCATGTCCCACACGCACTGAGCCAAAGCCAGAGCAGCAGAATTAATCTTCTGGCATCGTTTTTCATCTGCACAAGGTCAGAAAGTTGTACAGCAGTATATGGGGTCATAAAATTGGATTTTATCTGAATCTGCAGGGATTCACATCTCTTTCTACACAGTCTATTTGCCCTAATTGCTGCTTTGACTCAGAGATATTCCAGCATCTATCAGTTTAAACAAAACTTTAAACATTGTTTGAATGTATCTAAATGCATTCAGAAATGTAATGAAGTCCCACTTCCCCCAACAGGCTGTGTCTATTGCCCCTAAATAGTTCAGTTGAGGATTTATTTGAATTTATAGGCATCAACCAGTCATATATTGCTCTCTTAAATGCCTTATACAAGCAAAAACACATCACTAAGACATGAGGGGTTCAGCATAATAGCAAGCCAATGCTTCATAAACCGCAATAATTTTATGAAGCTCCTTTTTAAAAGAAGTTTTAAAAATAAAATCCACTTTTTTCTTCAATAACTGAAGATGATCAAAACCAGCTTAATGAATTCCCTGAGCTACAGCATTTCTCACAGAGCACTCCTCAGCTACTCCCTCTACTTTGCTGCATATCCCAACATCCATCAGAGACCCAACATCAGCAAGAACTGTAAATGTCATGGAGTCCAAAACTCAAATTGTAGCAGTGCTGTGTGTGGTTTTCTATCAACAAGGCAACATGTTAATGCTCTACCAGAGCCAAGCCAGCTCCTGAAATACAGTCTGGGTTTTCTAGGCCAAAGGCTTTCATTGAGAAAATGCAAGGTTGTGCACTGTGGTTCAATTTACAAATTAGTCACTGATCATTATTTATTTGCACTGCATCAAAATTAAGAAAATAGGTGATGAGTCACATCCCTGCATCGGAAATCAAGAAAAAGCCATTTAAAATACTTTACAGTTAACATCTATTAAAAGGAGCAAAACATACAACAAAGTTTTCATTATTTTCCATGTTCACATGATAGCTTGCAAATATAAAAGACTTAGGGATGATGTGGGAAGTTGAATGGAACATTTCATTTTACCAAACATGCCAAGATCAGATGACTAAGTAACATTTTCCAGTGCTGGTAATTCATCCAAATGAACACACATGCTATTTCTGGGAAGAAAAATTTTAAAAAGGGGGGGAGAAGGGGAGAGAAAGGAAGAAAAAAAGGGGAAAAAGGGAAGAAAACAGTCCTAGTAACTCAGATGATTGTTTTTACAATTTAAGCACACATGGAAGTGTCTTCAGTGAACACTTCTTCACCTCTACATCATCATGTCCCTTTAGTATTAAATGCTCTTAATCAACAGTTGTTGATAATGATTTGTCACCTATCAAGATTAAAGTTTGAATGGGAAAACATCTGTTACACTCCTTTGTTGGGAAACTGGAAACATAGTTTTTGAACACATAAAATTTGACTTTTAATTACCCTCTTACACCTTCTGTTCGGCTATTAATCAGCATTAACCCATAAATCCATTTAACACATTATGAACTATAAAACTAAGTCCTATAATGTTTCTGTAGGAACAAAACAAGAGAAATTTTAACAGAGAATGAATGCCATCAATTTTCTCTAGTTTTTGAATCAAGTTAAGAATTCTGTCTTAAGGTTGGAGAAAAGTAAATTGTGCTACCTTAGACAAAACAGCTGAGAACATTGGACACAGGTATTGTAATAAATTTAATTGACATAGGTTAAGCAGCAGCACAGCCCAGTAGCTTAAACAGCACAGGATAATGTGTCATAGTTTTCTTTTACAATAATGAAACCATTTAGAATCATATTCAGCAAGCAGGAGACTAAACCACTACGCACACAAATTAAGAAGTGTTGTGTGCTATAATCATGACCCACGTTATTCCCTTTCTCTTTAATTGGGCTGAGTTCTCTGTTCATAATTACAGTGATAACAGACAGATAACCACACAAAACACTTCTCTTTCCAGCACCTGCTTGCACAGAGTAACGTTGCAAAGAAAGGTCAGGAAAATATAAATTTAAAAACACAAATGTATACTGCAGCAACATGAGGTCTTAGTACAAGAAAAATTATTTGCTTTGCCATTTGCTTTACGTGCCTGGCAGGACAGAACCTCTCATGTCCCAAAGAATATGACTTTTCCAAACACTCATGATGTGAGTTTACTGTCTCACAATTGGATTTGTGGGTGGTGAGCACAGCATAACATTTTTCCATCCCATCACCATATACAAGTCTTTTTGAAACAAACACATAAATAGACACAAAACTACTTGTTTGCACCACAATAATGTTTAGAATTAAGAGATAATACTGTTTAAAATAAAATTGCACCAACAGATACTACACACAAATATGGTATCTTCCATGTTGAAGTGCCAGCTATTCCCAGTCTTGTTAGTGCTGTAGTAATTAGGCAGCAGTTCCCCCTTGTTGTAGAGTGGAAAATTGCTCACTGGGAGCCAATCTCCACCTGTGCTGCCCAGGCAGGGAGGGTGCAGGGAGGATGCTCACAGCCAGCTGGGATCAAACTGCCTCAGCCTCATTTCCCACAGAGGAAATTGGCTCCAGCCTCACCCAAGTTACCCAACACACATCCACATCAGTTATCAGGGCTTCTTCCAAAACCAAGGGACTGAAACAAGAACCTACAAAGAGCATCTAAATATATATCTTAAGAAAAAAAGATACACGCAGAATTTTCTTTTTTTTTTTTTATGGTACACTCAACCAAAATGCAGTCAGCTGCAGTTACTGTAGTTGGCTCTGTAGTAACAGTTTCAAACTCTGATATGTCCAAGATACTGCATGGAAGAGATTTAACCTTGATCTGACCTAAGCCCATAGACACGTAAGAAGAACAGAAATAAAAATTTATGTCATTGACAATGGCGTTAATCAGCTCAGCTCTATCTGCTGGCAGCTCCTTGCTGCTTGACACAAAACCCAGGACATGGCAATTTCCAAACTTAACTGCAAGCACCCAATTCCCCAGTGATTTCACAAGAGAAAAACTGCCACATTCCCCTGTTACTATGTGCCATCCGGGGAATGCACAAAGGAATTGTCTGAAAAAGCTGCTCTGGAAGGATTGTGATACTGCAGGGAACTCAGAGGCCACAACAACCCAAAGGATCTGCCACGACCTGTGCAGCAGGAAAACCTGCAGCATGACATATCTGAAATATATATATACACAACAGTACTTGTTAGTAACACAAAAAAATTCCATTAAAGCCATTTGTGTTGGCCATCATTTCCAAAAACCCTTAAAAGAAGAAATTACCATTTTTAAATGCAGGAGAATTCATGTTAAATTTCTCCCACTATATGCAGCAACAGCCTGTAGAACTATACATATATAGACTACACAGACTTTCCATCAAAGCAAAACCAACAAAGATTATTATTGTGAGACTACCAAAAGACATAATTTAAAATTACACTGCATTTATTTTTTCAAGCCAAAGGCCAGGAAACTGCTTTTGTATTCAAAAGGAAAGCTGCATTCCTGTACAGGCACTTGGCTATTCAGAAGTGAGAGGTTGCAAAACACAGGGATCAAGAGCTTCACATAAGTGCACTGCTTCTAGTGAAAGAGATGAAAACACTTATGCAGTAAATCTAGACAAAGAGCAGGAGTCAGGTGCTAAACTTCCAGATACAGAACAAAACAAACATCAAAAAAGCCAACAAAACCCAAAAAACCCTAAACCCAAAACCTCACAAAAAATTACTGTGAAGAACTTGGACATAAGTAGTTAGAGAATAGAAAGTTAAAAGTATTTTTAAATGGTATTTTTTCTTATTTTAATACTATTTGGGATAATCAGTAAGAAGATAAAAAGTCTTTGTATTTAATTCCACATTAGTTCTTTCAGGATGCATCTACAGCCAAGCGCCTGTGCCTGTTTCCCATATTCCTCCACAATTGCAACCCTTAAGAATTCACAATTTCTTTGCCAGAAACAAAATGATTAAAAAGTGTCAGAAAAGAGCAGTGAAGAGGTCTCCAATTTCTGCCGTACCTTCTCTGTCAACCTCTTTTCAGACTCCAATTCCTCTATAAATCTCAACCCCACACAATCCCTTGTGGAGTTCAGTGGCTCATGGCCAACACAGTCCACACTACGCAGAGAACACAACAGACACATTCTTCACCCTCACAATGCACTTAAACTTGGGTGCCCAGTAATTTGGCCAAAGGCAGCCTCCCATTCATCCAACTTCTCAAGCAACTCCTTGTCATTTTGGCACAAGCACTTTACAACTCAATTTACAAGAAAAGTGGCAGTTTAGTTCCAGCTGCAAAGCTCCAAGAGTAATATTAGGAAAATACGAAGCATATTTCACCTTCTATTGGCAGGGCACACACAGCACTTCATTAGTTTATTTAGCACCCAGGAACTGCATGTGTGGATGGATCAGTTCTTTGATCAAGCTTTCGCTTATTTAAAAGAGGCCAGACCTTCTGTAGATCAGTCTTCTAGCACAGACCAAAGGCAGACATGCAAATAAAGAAATAAAAGCCCATAAAACTCAGGAAAAAAAGGAAAAAAAAACCAAAAAACAGGCAATCACTTATTTACACTTAATTAAGCAAAAACTAACTCCCCTCCTCCTTTGGGAAGGATATAGATACAATATGAATGGAAATAAAGGAGTGGATGAGTAATCACTGCAGTTTCAACAATATTTCACAAGCAAAACAAGTATGATAAGATTCAGTAGCCTGGGGCTGACATTTGTTTGAGTGAACAACAAGATCTTATTTTCATACTTTTGGCCATCTCTGTAGTCTGAGGCAAACTGCCAATTCCTACTCTACTGTCAACCCCCAGACCTAATGGAGATGAAAGGCAAAATATAGCTCTGTTCCAACTGCATTATTAATTCCTGCAGGGCCACATTTGGGCTGACAGGGCTGAGGTCATAATTTAGCCATTAGCACTAGGAACAGCAGGATTTGTCTGCCCAGAACTGCAGGACTGTGGCCATGCTTTCCCTTTTATGTCCAATCAATATTATATTTTGTGTTGTCTCGCTGGGCTAATGGAGGAACGGTCACAGCATTGGTTTGAAGAACATTTCTTGCAAAAGACAAAATTCTCCTCACAGACTATCAATACTCCCACTTCTGTTTTTCTGCTAGAATACCCTGGTCACATTAAGCTCTGTTTGCTTTCTACAAAGATGCAAAAGGAAGACACAATATGATTAAAAAGAACTGTGCTGGCAAGAGCAGCTCTGCCTGCACCTTGGGGTTTTCATACCTCTGCAATGCTGCAGGCAACTTCTCCTAAGTAAACATGAAAACCCCCAAATATAAAATACTTATAACCCAAAATAAGCCCTCCTGCAATATAATACACCAACATTTATGGCACAAGTACAATTTATCACACGATCCTGCCATTTTTTATTTGCCTGTAGGCAGCCAGAAGTGTTTCCCACAAGGAGCTGTGGAGCAAAAGGCCTGCAAATCCAAACTTCTTTGATTTCCTCCTGGAGCTACATTTACCTTCTCATGTTTTCCAACAACTCTATGGTAGCAATTAAAAATATGCCTAAATCCAGGCTACTACAAAAGAATTTCCCTCCCTGCTTAAACGAGACTTCCTTGCCAGGATGCCCACTGGAGGTGGGGACATGGGACAATCAGTTCTTGTGTTGCTCTGTGCCCCCCACCCTTGGGCATCACTTCTTCTAAAGGCTGCCACACGTACCAAACAGGACTGAATTAAAGAAACTCAGTTTTACACTTCTACAGACTGCAGGAGGATAGCTGGAAGGATGAAAGCTGTATTTTCTTCACACTCAACTTACAAAGACTTCAGACTTTGCAATTTCCTTCTGCAGTTCCTCTGAGGACCTTTCATTTCCCTCCCCAACATTTTTAGATCCAGTCAGCTTTCACTTTACAGTCAGCTCTTAGTCAGAGCCTGTGAGCAGGAAGAGCTGAAGCTTTTAAGCATCTCTCTATCACTGGCTATTTTAATTAGGTTTTGTTTTTAACATAGAACCACTGTTGTTCTCCTGACTTTAAAACTGCTGTAGTTCATTGATTTTAATTATTTGATGAAGAGAAAGAGATCCCTAAATGACAGCTTCTGATATATGGTAGGGCTTTATTAAATGCTGAAATATTTAACTGAATTCAGTGACTCAGAAAAACTCAGAGGATATAAATTCAGAGTGGTAATTTTATAGATTAAACAGCAGCCTTAAGGCCCCAAATTATTTTAAAACAAATTTTATCGACTTTTTCTGAACATTTTAAATTTAAATGTCAGCTCCACATAAGCTCATTTCTGCAAAGTTTTCTCACCTACTATGGTACCAACTTAAATTCTAATCCATCTGCATTAAACTGGTACATACACCCTGACAGGTTATAAACAAGGGTGAGCTTAAACACGTTCCCACTTTACCTAATTTGCAACAATACAACCTACTTTTACATAAAATTTAGGTAGAACTAAAACATCAAAATAGAACATGTTCACATAGCATGTTAAGTTGATGCAACTCTGTTTTGAAAAAGGAAAGAAACTGTGGTAATAATTGGGCAGGTTTTCCATAGAAGGAAATTGACACTGAAGGGATTCCCACTCCAGACAGATCTTAATTTATCTAGGAAAATACATTTAAAAGTTTTCTGTGATGAAGTTAAAAATAAAAGTCTGTTAAACAGCAGCTCTTGACTCCTGTCACGCACCAAAAAATTATTTCAAACAGGTGTACAAGGATCTCACAGCACTGCTCAATAAATAGCAGATGAAATTCAATGACAATCAATGCAGAATCAAAGCTAATTATATATACAATGATGGACTTGAAATTAGCTGTTAATATTCAGGGAAGACTTTGGAGTAATCACTTAGGCTGGCAGTTCTCTCTGTGTCACCTCCATGCTGCACGAGGCTCTGAAGGCAAACAGAACCCAAGGAATTGCTATTAAAGAATTAGAGAAGAGTGAAACACCATCACAGCCATCTTAGGAACTCTCCTTCTGAATACTGACAGCATTTCTGCTTGCTCATCCCCAAAAAATGATCAGGAAAGGCATGAAGGACGAGCATGGGCATGCAATGGCTTCTGTTTCAAAAAACAAAAAATCCAAGCCTGAAAAAGAGATGATTCAGGGTAGACAGAGAGAAGTCTACCAGCAGCCTTTAAAAATCAGGAGTGGCATGAAGGAGATGAACACAGAAGCAGAGCTCACACTTGTGCCAAGAGCTCCAGAGCTTCAGGTGGATGCTCCTTCCTTTGGCAAGTGCTGCCACAGGACATTGCAGAGGCCAAAAATATTTAAATGGTGCAAGAAATCAATTAGGCAAAGACATTGGAGAAAATCCAGTCAAGGGCTATTTAAAGCAATTTCACAGATACAAGCTGAGGCTGAAGAGGCCCCTCAGCCCAGAGCATCACTGCCTGGCTGGGCAGCTCCCAAATATTTTGCCTTCCCCTTTTGCCCCCATCAGCAGCCCAGCTTACTGAGCTACCAAACCCCACAAAATATTGGCCTAAACAGACCTCTATAGCCATTTGGGTATTTTCCTATGAAAAGCTATGAAGCTGAGACACATTTTATTGTGGTGCAATGGGATCACACACTAAAAATAGTGACAACCCAAGCTCTATCACCTGCACAGGAATAAGCAGAAAATTTAAAGAGCCACTCTGAGGCAATGTATAATTCATGCAAATTTTGCCATCTAAGCTCTTTAGGCTTTTCTTAAATAAGCAAATAATTCATCCTCCACATCCTCTGCAGTCTGAAGCTTGTACTGATTATGTTGATACCCTGCTAGAATTTAGAGCCCAGCTGAGCACAGAGTCCCATCGTGTCCTCTGCAAACAGAGGAAGAGAAAGTTCTTGCCTCACAGAGCCAGCAATATTAAAAAAACATAACACAGGGATCAGAGAAGACTAGAAACAGAGATGAGGCAGCTCTAAACCAGAGCCTCAAGAACAGAATTCAATATTTTAAGTTAATGTCTATGCACTTCTCCCAGACTGTAAAAAGAGAAAAGAGTGGATCTTTCCAGAGGGGCAAACTAAGTACTGTGAAAAAGCATTTGAGACTCCCATGCAGATATCATGCCACAACTGTAGAAACATGATCCACAGAAATATTTTTAATTATTTCACATGCCCATAAGTCATGATGGACCCCAAGAGTAACCTGAGTAATCTTATTGTATCTTTCAGGTAATTTAAATGGAAACCATGTCCAGTAGTCTTGGGCCAGTGCTGTGAAATCTCAAGGGATAGGAAGCACAAATCACTACCAAAAAATACAAGGGAGGTACATAAAGACATCTGGTACAGCTTTCTGAAATTCCAGACTTTGGCACTGTCAGTAATAAACACAGTTAAAGAAATCTTTTCTTGAGGGGTCTGATTCTTCATCTTTTTGTTATCATAGAATTTGTACTGTCCCAAGTCTATCACAAAGCACATGACAGAGAAACACACTGCCTGCTCTGTTACTCAAAAAAACCAAAAATCAGACTTCTAAAAGAACAAAATATCCAAACTCAGATAAAAATAATAGGGTCCACAGACATGTCAGCTGGTTTTTGAGAGGCTTTTTTCCTTCACATCAGCTTGTATTTACATAGCTGTCTTACTCCTTAAGCAAAGGCAATACAGACAAGGTCCCAAAGGTGTAAACCAGCATGTGAGTGCACAGAATCCCCTCTAACTCCACAAAAACACCAGCCGGCTTTTGATATTTTTCTCAAAGTTTTGGTACAGCCTTTGACATCCAGTTTCAAACAGTCTGGAGGTGACACAAAGTAGCACTGTTAGTATTCTAACCTGAAAAACCCCAGAAATATGAGATCCATCACAATAGTGCAGTGCTATAATTTGGGTGACAGCATGAATGAGTCACAGGTAATTGTCAGGTAACAGGAGGAACACAACTGCCTTCAGTCAGCACCAGAGTCCCACTGCAGGCATTGGAAATGGTTTTTTGCAGTGGCAAAGCAACTCAGGGAAGCAGGACAGAGATAATCAGAGTCAAGGAAAGTACAATTGAAAATACTTAATGAAAGGATTTCATTCTTATAAATAAATCACAGTCATATTCACTGTATGGGCTCCTATTCTCCAAACTAAGGAGAATCTTTGTTTTGCAATTAACACATGCAAAATGGATTCTCCTCCTTAGAAAAATATTCTCTTTCCCTGCTGATGGCAGTGCTGATTACACACTGGTTTTGTCCCAGTTTGCGCTGAAAAATATGCTAGAACACAGATCCATTTCCGAGAAGGGTGTGAAGTCAAACTTGTGGCATCTGATGGAAAGATACAGCAGTATCTCTTTAAATATTTAGTTTCCTGCCTAAAATTATTACTGGAATATCAAAAAGAACCCTGTGACACCTCCAGTGAAAATTCTCTCATATGAGAATCCCAATTTTAACAACAGAGATCTCAGGAACTACTTCTCTCACTTAATGAGCCTTGGCAGCCATTCAAATTAAACACTCTATTGTGCAAGGAGCTAATTATGCTGAGATTAAACCCAGAGAATGATAGGGACATTTACTGTACTTCTGGCAATTATAAGAGCTCTCAGTATTGGAGAATACAGCTTGTATTTCATAATTCTGAAAGATGTCCCTGCTAATCCAATAAAAAAAATGCATGTGCATGCTCACACATACAAGATTAATTAAATTTTTTTAACATTTTTCAACTATTTCCGACACACATTCACAAATTATTATTATTATTTGTTTTGCCTTATTTCTCCCATATCTGACTGTTCACCCTGTCTCCCATCTATCCATTTGTCATAATCCTCCACCATTTCTCTGATAGGCAATTAATGTTATCTCTTTCCCTAGGAACGCTGAAGTAATGACAGTAAAATATTTGCTCATTTAGTGCTCTAATTTATTTTTCCAGTATCTTCCCTGATAGTGCCCTTTTCTTTCCCAGAAACCCCAGTGGTCAGTTATCTCTGTCACTGCTGCCCAGAGACAATGCTTGTAAATAGAGGGAGCTTTCCTCACTTGGCACACACAGGCAGGAGCACTTCTGCAATTTCAGCACTAAAACTCATCACAGGATGATTTCCCACTTCCTCTCCACTAATGTCTACTTGGAAAAGGTTTGATTATGCAACCTAAAACCCTCTAAATCCCCATAAGGGCCTGGGGAAACCAAAGACAAGTGACCAGACTCTTCTGCAGCAAAATGTGTTTAACATCTCACAGGAACACGCTCTTGCACACAGGATGGGAAGCTGGGTACCAGAGTAATGAAACTTGGGATTTGTGATGGATTGTGCATCTTGTGCTTATCTCCAGCAGCATCTACCAGTGTGCGTAATGTGATTTAAGGCTCCCCCATTCCAGGCACTCACAGCAGCTGCTTCCCCAGGGATTTGCTGGTGCCTGATGAAAGCACCGTCCCTGCAGCACCCCCCTTTGAGGGAGAGGCACCAACAGAGCTATGCTTCTCTACCCTGCCCTTGGTTTTCATGAAACTTGTCACACTGCAACGTATTGAACACTCCTAGCCCTGCTTTTCCCATCCCATGACATTCAGACCAGCAGGTGCAAAGATTTTTGTCAGGACAGAATCATCAGCCTGAGCAGTTAAACAACCTGATCTGTGCTTCAGGTTCTAAGGCAGCTTTTCAAGTTTTCAGCCAAACTAGATCACCTGGCAGAAGGAAAGTTGTCTCTATCACCTAGAGGCAGCAGAGTTCCCTTGAGGAAAACTCTGCAGAAACTGAGAGGCAAAGCCCTTGTTCCCAAGGGCAGCCTTGACACACAAATTCTGCAGTGTTTCATTTTCATATTCTCTATCAACATATTGTTTTGCTTAAAATGGGAAAAATAAATGTGAAAGGTGTGACCTCTCTGGGGCTGATGGGTGTGAATCAGGGCACAACAAAGCTGTATCTGCAAGTCATGATGACTGAAACAAATCTCTAGAGGACTGGAGGCAAAGCAAGGTTGGTATTATTAAATGTAGCTCACCGTGAAACAAGATAAATCAGAAAGAGTTAGAGGTAATCATCTGTATGTTGTCATTGGTCAATCAACAAACTGCATTTTAAAATCTGTGATAAAGTAATTTCCTAATTAACTGCTCATCACAAGCACCCTTGGAGAGAACAGAGGGGCTGAGCTAATTGTTGCAGCAAAACCAGAAGATAAATGAATTATAAGTTTCTTTAAACAAATAAAAGACAGAGGTGGCAGAGCAATGCACTGAAGGAATGCACTTCCTAAGCTTGCACTTTGCTCTGTTCTTTCTGTATTTTTGTTTCAGCTGCAGAGCAGGCACACACAATGCTCCCAATAAATGCCATCCCATTCATTCCCTGCATTCCCCCATGGTGCCATTCCAACATTCCACATTAACTTTTGCTTTTCCTCCCAACAACCCTTCATTTCTGATAACTCCAGGTGCTGGGAACAGAGCAGGGACAGTGAGTGAGCTCCTGCCTCCCTTCCCAGGCTGGCTCTGCTACAGGAACATCAGGAATTACAGAACCAGCATCCAGCCTGTTACACCATGGGACAATCTCCTGTTTTAAACTTTAAACCTTTCCAATTCTGGAACAGCCACATCCAAGCAGGTGCAAAGCCTTTGCAGATGCCCCTCTGCTCCAGCAGCCCTCCCAGGATGTGCATTTCAGACCCCTTGGCTCCTCTTACAAACCTGCTCTTATCAATATCATCAGAAAAACTCTGGCCACAATTCTCTCTAAGCTGAATACACAGGTTTTTCTAGTTCTTCCCCTCTAAGGTTTTAAATGATTGCTTCTAAAATAAATATAAATGAAAAATGCGTAACTTGATGAAGACAAGTATCTTTAACAGGCTGGTTTCCTAAAATCTTTGCTATATTTTTAAAAAGGCAACGATTGCATAACAGCACCACTCCGGAAAACTTTCAATTATGTAGTCAAAAGCCTTCAAAAAAGTAATGAATTTAGTGAATTAAAAATTTATCTAACTCTTTACATGTCACCATTCCCAACAGTTGGTTTTCCTGCCAGGATGCAGGATCTGTGTTTGAAAATCCTTATATAACTTCTGAGTTTTTCCATCTTGCTCCAGCAAGCTGACATAATCCAGGGTCTTCTGTGCACATACTAGCAGTGAAGTGTGAATGCTGCATGGGAATAGCTTAAAATATTTCTTTAATATTTTATCATAACTTTAGTCGATGTTCATTTGTGTTCACTCCAATCTCAGGTGCTGGCAGATGGAGTTTTTTCCTTTTTAACTAGCAGGAGATGGAATTTTCTGGTTTGTTTTCCCCTACAGGTGATGTATTCATATCTCAATATATTTCAGTAATTTTTCTATTCCTCACCTCTTCCTTGGAGATTGACTGCTTACTTGCACAGTGTTTTTTAAATAATGATGATTTTTTTTTTTTCTCCTTGACAGGAGAGAAAGGTTCTAACATTTTTGATTTAACTATTACATGTAATTTGATAATTCCTAGTAAGAGACAGGTAATTCTCCTTATAAGTATGTGGATTGTCAAATTTTATTTTTTAAAAGGTCAAATACATTAGGGGAAAACCTCCCAAATTTAGGTAAGGAACCAATATTCCATCAAGGCCATATGCCAATAAAACTCATCTCCATTTATTCTCCAGTCTGCTGCAACTGAAGCACAGTTTCTCAGATTAATAGATCCAGTATCACTATTTAATCCTCTCCTCAGTGACAGGATATAATGATCTGATGAACATGCTACTTAATGGACTACCTGAAAGTGTTGAAAAACCCTAGTGATGAGCACAGGCTAGCAAACTATAGAAATTATCCTAGAATAGAATGAGAACTGAGAAATAAATCAGCCTGTAAGGGACAAGATTTATTCAGGGATGTATGGGGCCTTTTCTTTCCCATAAGCATTTCCATTTTTAATTCCTTTATTAATATTTTTATTGTTTCCCCAGCTCCATGTGAACGCACTGGAATAATACAAGGTCTAATCTAAATTATCTTGCAGACCAAGGTTGATAACCTCCCACAAATTACCATTAGCTCAGCAACTTGGCAGTTTGTGTATATAAATTGCCAAAGATACGTGGCGCCTCCCTGCTTCCTTATAAATGTAATTTACCATGGATTTATTACTGATATTACAATGCACAGTCACCCTGAGGCAATTATTTATTTGTTTTTCATTTCGATAGGGCAGAAGTCAATTTGTCAGCCATGCAGGCTCCTTGCTCAGTGGGTGACCAGGAGGCTCTGAGAGCTCCTGGAGCACATCCAGCACAGGGATGCAGAAATCAGCCTCACCTGGCAGCCAGGGCAGCTCCCAAACCTCTGCCAGGTCAGCCTGTGCTTATCCAAGGACAAACATCAGCAAGGACTTCTTGGCATTGCAAATACTGGAGGGATTTCTATGCCTGTCCTCCACAGGGACTCAGAGTATCCAACACCAGCAGTACCCCTGGAGTTTACATGAACAGAAGATATTGGCATCCAGTCCAACCACCCAGTTCTGCAGAATTCACTGCACAGCCACTCACAACCATCTAGTCCAGAATGCCAAGACCCCCATGCAAGAGATTTAAAAAGTTATATAGAATCCTGCATAACTCACAGTAAACACAGTCAGATCTATGTGGATCGTGTCACCTATCTGCAAAAATCAAAATCCATTTATCCAAAGGAGGGAAAATTAATAAATAGATAGATTAGATAGATTAGATAGATAGATGGATAAAAGCCCCCATAGACATAAGATGCAACATCTTGGAAAGCCTGTGAAATGCCAACATAAACCAAACCCCCAAAACTTCACTGTTCTGGAGAGGGAAACACTGAATTACCAACATCTTTACATCTCAATCAAGTACCAAGTTAACTTTGTTTTTAATTACCGATCAAATTAAAACCATCAGGACTATTTTATTATACGAACAGCAGAATTCTTTTAGGTTTTGGTTGTTTCTATATACAGTTATAAAAAGACATATAAAATAAGGTTTTTACATCCACACACTAATCAAAAGCAGAAGAGAATTTATGTAATAAACATTTTGCAAACAGCAATTTGCATAAAAAGCCATTTTTTAAAGCACTCCTAATTAGATTGTCAGTATACATGTACACACACTCAACTGTGCAGAACTCCTATCCAAGGACTGTTGGGTGTCTGAGCTTCCAATTCAACCTCTTTTCAACCACATCCCATGTCTTGCCTGCTTTCTTAATTTTAACCTCATGCTTTCCTGCTTAGTAGAATGCATTTAAAGACTCAGCACTTTAGCAGAGTTCAATAATAGAATAAAAAAATTCTTTGCAGTTTGTCTTTTTATTTTAGTAATTAAAACATATAATTATACTAATTCACTTGCAAAATAAAAGGCAACCATAGTAGTTTTAAAAAACTTTGCTTATTAAAAGTACCATAATCACTTCACTGCTTTGCTTAAGAAGTAATTTTGTTATAAATATCTGTGTTTAATTTATTTGTGGATATGCAGCCACTGATAAGCCACTCAAACACATAGCCCTAGGTATAAGGTTATAAGAAAGCTAATGTCAATAAAATATCCATAATACAACTCAATATGCACAGTCATGTTATTTGCAAACAGAGGGCAGAAATTTAATGTACAGTTGGCCTGGCATACAATCCACATGAGATAACAGCAAATGCATGATGTTCAACAGGGTGTGGCTACACACAATTCCTCACGAGTTCAGTTCTGTGTTCCAGCTGAAGTTGCAGCACAGAGATGGGTCCCAATGCACAAACAGCAGATGCATTGCCATGAAAATGTTTAGAGACACCAGCATTGCTTTCTGTCAGCTCATACATTTTGACAAGTGACAATAATGATAACCCCAAGTTTTATTTCCAATAACAGATGCCCAATAACAGAGGGCAGCAGTGCAAGTTGTATCATGTCTTTCTAAGCCTTTCACCAGTCTCCACACTGATCTCCATCTGCTTGGCCCTCCTTTAAGGCTCTCTTTAAATTTTGATTTGTGCCTTTCAGTCAAGCTTCCGACCAGCTGGTAAACAGAGAATAAAAATTCCAGATACTACCATTGATTCAGGACCCAAGCATTCATTCCATCAGGCAGACAGCTCCTGTGTCCAGGCTGAGTAGCACCGGATCACAAGGAGGCTCATTAGCTCAGGGGATTCACAAATGATCCTTAATAGCAACTTTAGGCTCCCTGAGCCTGAAATGTACTGGGAGAGGACACTCAGCTCTGCTGAACATGAATTAGCTCATGTTGTACATGAAAGGAAACTTTGCAAACTGCTCCCAAGTTCCTCCATGCTTGGCCATCCTTCAGTGCATCATCAGCAAAAGGAGCATCCAGAACCCTGACACAGCTGCTCCTGAAAAGATGGCACCAGAACCTGGGAACATGTGAAATGCTCAGGCCAATGGGCCGTGATTTAATGTATTTTTTATTTGTGAGACTTTAGCAGGTTGGTTTTCCTTCCCCCTCTCACGGATCAAAAGGCCTGAGGTGTTTCCTTCCTGAAGAGCTGTTTTCATGAGGAGTTATTGCCTGCTCCTTCAGAAACAGGGCTAAATCCCCCTGCTTCACACACGCCACTGAAAACATCAGAATGGCATAGCTTGTGCCTTGACTAAAATTAAACCAGTGAGGAAAAGACAAGAAACTCCCATAGAAAGAAAAAAACCCCAAACAACCCTATGATTATAGCCCACTGTGAGATCACGTTTCAGTCTGAAAAGTTTGAAAACATGGATACATAACAAATGACATTAAGGTAACACATTTCATACAATTCACATTTCCCATCTCATGAAAAATGACAATCCCTGCCACAAACTCCTTTTGATCAAAGAACAATGGCTTCAACAGAAACAGCTTCCAGGGATGTTTGTCCATGCAATTAGAAGACACATCTCAATTTTCAGTCAGCTGCATTAAATAACAAAAGGTGCATCCCTGTTCAGCCATTTAATAACTCGCATTATCTTCACAAAAATATTTTGAACAAAGGTTGCTAATACATTAACCCACTCAGCAATATTTTTTCTAATTGGTAACCCCAGTGGCTTTAGGTATGGCATGACACCATCCTTTGAAATCAGTTGCAGAGACATGGAGATAATTGGGATTGATTACAGGACTCAAAGCAGTAGGAACAAAGACTGACAAATTACAGCCTAGGAGACAGAATAGGAGCTTTTTTAGACTAAACCATCAAGTCACAGAGAAATGGGAAAAACATACTCCAAATTGTCAAAAATCAGGATTTTGTTTAAGTCGCATTTTCTGTTGTACAACTGCATGACTGAGGTACAGCAGTATCATTTTGTACCTGTATCAGGGATGCTATTTATTACATTTTATTGACTTGAATTTTATTTCTCTTTACTCACACTGACTTTAAGCACAGCCAAGTCACTGCAATGAGAAAACAAAAGTATATGCTGCTCCAGGTGATTCTGCAGGGCATGGAGCTAGCTGATCACCCTGAGCCAGACAAGCCATGCTCAATGGCCAAAGGTCATGAAATTCTCAGCAATTCAGAATTAAACCAGTTTTGAAGAAAGGGTGGGCTAATACAAACTCCTGTATCTACTCTCTAATTTCAGTAGCAGTTTTAGAATAACAATCTACTCTGGAACATCAACCAGAGGATTTGTTCCACAGCATTAGAATTTAACTACATGCACAGGCTTTTCTCATCTCTCAAGAGTGAGCTAAGCTCAGTTTGACCTATGTTTGGTAAGGTGAAGAACATACCTTGTCTGCCTTGATGTAAGGCAAGGATAATTATTTTTTACAAACACTGTTCTGTCCATATTCCCAAGTACCTGCTCTTTTGTTAAGCATTCCTGATCCCTTCTCAACTTCTTACAGGAACAGGTTCAACTGTAGAGCAAGCATACAAAACCAAGCCACAAACAAGCAGAACAAAGAATAAATCCACCTCTAGCCAGCTTCAACAGTCATCCTCCAGAGCAACTGCAAAATTGTCTGTCAGTGGGAGGCCAACACTCCTTCCACACAGGTACAATCTTCCTCCTGCCAAATTAAATTCTTCAGTAGTAACACTTCAGCCAAGCTGCAAAAAGGAGGATATTCTGAATTATAAAGATTTGCAGCAGTTCAACTGCAGCAGGATGATTAAGACCAATAAACCTGCTGGCATTTTCTTGAATTTGCTTGGCAGCTCCTGTTGTGTCAGCCACGCTACAGGAGTGACACAGGATCAGAGCAACAACAACCCACAGAGTGAGAGAGAAACCGGTGCCCAGGTTCCACCAGCAAACCTGGGAGAAATTCCTGTTTTCAAGGCCTGTTTCAGCAGAAACAAGGCAGAAATTCCAAGAAGGCACACGAGCAGCTGAAGCATTTCTTGAGTGGAATAAGTCTATCAGCAGGTATCACCCTCCTCACCCCTCTGCTGAACTGAGTGCTTTCCCTTCAGGAATCAAACATCAGTGAACCTACTCATGACTTTAGAGATCAAAGATATCAGACACAGGTCATCCACACTACATGGCATTGAACGTGGCCTGAAATAAGGATCTGGGAGAGGAAAAGCAACTTGAGTTTCTGCTGCTGGATCAAACTGATGAACTTCCTCCAGATGGAAACTGGAACTTTTCTACAAGTGGAATTGGGCTGTTAGCTCTGGTTCTACAGACAGAGGAATGGTGTAGGAGGCATCAGGCCAGCTGCCACAAACCAGACTTGTTAGGGAGGGCTCCTTTTCTTCATAAACCCTATGAACCAATATCATAGTCAGAAAATAATTACATGGTTTTGCATACTTCAAAAGCCTGTGGAAAAATTATACGTTGGCTGTCAATTTAGAATTTGGGTCTATTGTTTTACTTTATTTTGCTCAGGGTATAAAGCCATTACATGACTAAAATTAAATAAAACTGTTTCCTTGAGAACTGTTTAAAATATTCTGATGTATTTGTCTTAGAGCTTCATTAATCCATTTCTAATTCATTCTGCAGGTTTACTCAACAGCTGTGCCTGATGTAAACTACAAATCTGGATAAAATTAAAGCTGCTATGCCACTAAATCAGTTTATTTTCAAAGACTTTAGAAAAATCTTCTGCTACTTTAGGTCACAATGGCTTACAGGTTTTTCTACCTATAGGGAAAAAAGTATCTTGCTGTAACTTAAGAACAAACAAATACAAATACTAGAGGTTAAGGGTGAAATTGATTTAGATATCAAGCACAGAAAGTACTGTGCCTTACAATCTACACTTTTTTACATTAAAGATCAGTTTTCATTTTTAAGCTTCCATGTGCAGTATTAAAACAAACCTGGAACTACCACTTTATTGTTATTTATAGCATTGTAGCAGCTCTCACAACCTGCAGTTTTTCTTAAAAGAGACTGGATTTCAAAGAACAGGGAGAAGCAGCCGTAATTAAGTATTGTTTATGTCAAAGATGATTTACTGTAACAAACACCCAGTCTTCTTTCTGTTTAGGCAAAAATATTAAGGAGCCTAGTTATATAACACCCTCTAAATCAAAGGAAACGCTGCCTTTCCAGCATTTTTGGTGATTCCCAGCACTGCAGCTCCTACCACAGAAAATCACTGTGGGCTCAGCACTCAGGGGTGTCTGGGGGTGCAAGAATGCAAGCAACAAGTTCAGGTGTTCATTATGAATTGCATCCCTTCACCCTCCAGGCTTTGCTGTAGTATTCCTGCATGGCAGAGCTCCGTTCCAATTTAGGAAATGTTACACTAATTGAGTATGCAGGCACACGCTCTCCCCATCTCTGATTAATTAGCACCACTCTAGCTCTTCACATCAATCTTGTGAAAACCACTGTGACTGATCTTGTCTCACTTGGAGCTGAAAATTACTTTGCCAATAGTATAACATAATACTTTGGTATAAACAACAACAAAAAATGGGACTGTTTGGTGGCCTCAGGATCATTCTTTTCATACTGCACATCTCTCTGGTGCTTCTGAAGACAAAGAAGAGGACTTTATTACCAGCAGACAAATGCAAGTCAGAAAAACAAAGACAGCACCACAGGAAGCTCTGTATTTTTACAGCAATGTCTCTGATCAACAGCAATGTATTTTTTGCAACCCCTCCACAGCTTCAAAGGTCACTCCTGTCTCCACACCCTTCCGTGTGATGAGGAAAAGGCCCATTTAGGAAAACATTCAGGAGCTTCAGGCATTCCAGAGCAGCTCCTGGAGGATCAGTGCTAAGGCTGCACACAGCCAGACTACAGAGCATGACCCAGGGCCACTCTGCTGAGCTTCCCTTTCTAAAACTTTGGAAAAAGACTTTCCCTCCCTTGCCCAGCAGCCATTTTGAAGGAACGCAAAGGAACAACATGAATTGCAAGATGTTTTTTCTCACATTGTCTTTTGCTACTGACAAGTCAAACCGCTAAGCCAAGAAATGTCAGCAATCTAGAGATGAAGGCTGATGATTTCAGGGCAGGAGTGAAGTTTTCAGGCAGAGTTTCCCTGCTGGACCAGGCTGCTTTCATCACGCGTATCTCAAGTCGCAGGCTCGCCCAAGGCTGCGCAGCTGGCTCCCTGCTCCCAGCCTGCCTCCAGCCCCATTGTTTCACACGTTCTGCTTCCCAACAGCTACCAGCCCAGACTGCACAGGCCATATTGTCTGCCTCGGAATTTCACTCACCAGTTTTAACCCAGAATCTGCTCGGCTCCTCAAGCTGTACGTTCCAAACTAAACCGCAGGGAAGGCTTTGCAGCAAACACCAGACTTTTTTCCTGAGAGCTGCAGCTGAGTGTCCTTCTATTAGGGGCTTGTGCTCCAACATATAAGACACAATAAATCAAGAGAACTGAGCTCTATCCCTGTTCTTCCCCCACCACCAGGAATTTCTGCATGCTCCCTGCACGGGGAGATGGGGAGTTGTAGCATAGCAGTGGAACCACAGCAGCCCTCTCTGGGTGACTCCTGTGCCTCCAAAACCTCTCCCTCCTCCCTCCAGCCCTGGTGGGAAGCAGCTCGTGTTGAGGAGAGGATGCGCACTCTGCCCAAAGGGCTGCAAAAGCAAACAGAGCTCCCTCCCAGAGAGGCGTCAGGATCTCGGGGAGGTTTGTCACTCTGATCCTATTTCTGCTTGTTTTGGCTGCCTCCCTCGCCCAGTGCTCCAAGAAAAAGCCCCACCTTCCATTTATAGCTGTGGAAAATGGGTGAGAAACAGATTTGCCACTAAGTTGAAAATGAAAAGATTTTAAAGCCAGCCATTTCCAGAAGGTTTACAAAGGCTGAGATTTTGAAAGTGTCCCGAGGGAAGCAAAGAACCTCTCTGATATTAATGGGAATTAAATGTCCAAAACCCACAGGCAATTCTGAAAATCCTATCAAAGTATCTAATACTTCTATCTGTCAAAGGCACTAACATTTAAAACAAAAGTGATTTTATCACCAGCTAAGAATCAGTTTTCAAGTGAAAGAATTGCAAAATATTAAACCAATTAGTCTGTTTGACAACTTGACACGATTCTTCCCAGATGATGAGAAAGCTGCAGCATGGCAGGAAATAGTAACATCATGACATAAAATAAGAAGTAACTTCCAAGAACTCTCAGAAATCCATAGGTCAGAGCTCAGACCTGTGCATGAAGAAACAAGCATTTCTTTGTATTTGGTGAGTATAATGTGGGTATTTAGTACCTAGGCATAAGATTTATGATTCCCTTAACTATCTGTTAACCTCCTTTCAAGTGCCTAGGGTTTATAAATTATAATTTTTTTGTGTTTTGATCTTCTTGCTTTGTCACCTAAACCAAAGGTGTTGTATATGCAATATGGATATTAGAATGTAGCATGTAATAACCTTTTTCAGAGCCTTTTCTCATATTACTAGCTCCAGCAGATTATTCATTTGAGGCAGGGACACTCAGCTTGTGTAAGACAAAGCCATGCCAATGTGAATGGTAAAGGAAATTTAAATTCAAGCTTCATTTTATGTGGGGAAAAAAAATCCCCACCACATTTGAACACTATAAAAGGTCACATCAGTAAACAACAGGGATTCAGAGACACAGCTGCTAAATGTTCCCTATGCAATGTAACAGTTCCTGAAAGAAAAGGAAAAATGGTGACATTAAGAAACACATTTCCTGCTACTTCAGACAGCATGGTTAAATTCAGCCTCACATCCTTATTTGACCTATGAAATCAAGCTATGTGCCTCCCAACTCATACACACACATTTTCATACAGTAAAGGTTTAGATGAAAATGCCTCATTTGCTGTTAGGAGTGACTTGTCTTCAGCTGGTTTCAGGGGACAGGAAACAGGTTCATCACCACCCAGCTCACCAATGAGGAAATGCCAAAGCAGCCTTTCACCACAATTCCCCAGACCTCTATTTTTGACTACTCTGACATTGTAAGAAAGAAGATTCAATTAAGATTCTTTAGGCTTACTCATCCAGCATTTTATGAACCATCTCACCTCTTATCAGGCTAAACCAGATATTTATTATAACAATAAGAGATTTCATACTAATGTTTCACATTCACTGAAGCTAGAGATATTAAACAAGATCATTTACCGCTGTCTGCTGCCATTTAAAAAACTGCATGCAGAAAACATGAGGTGTTCAAAGGTTAATTTGGATTAATATCAATGGATTTTGCTAACTTCTCCCAGTCCTTGACTCCTGTGCTTTTTTGAGAAGACAGAGCCCCTTCCAGTTGATGTGGAAGAGAGCTCAGATGCTCAGAGATAGGAATGGCTCTGCCCTGACTCCTGCTCTGATGCTTTCATCCAACCCAGCCCACAAACAGATTCTAAAACATCTAAATTTTCATGTACAATAAAGCAGAGTAAGCTTCTGGATTTCTTGATAAGATGATATTGATATTTCTTGATCCACCACCTGGATCAACCCAGAGGGCTCCGTCCAGGACCCATCCCTGCTCTGAAGGGTTTAAATCACAGCCATTGTTCTAAAGGAGGGTCTCACAGCCTCCAGCACGGGCATTTGCTGTCCCTGCTCTGTCCCTGCAGAGGGGAGTCACAAGGAAGGTTTCTGGACACTTTCTTCACAGCTCCTGAAAATGAACAGGTGGCTGCAGAAAGAGAACCACCCCAAGGCTGGCAGCAGCTGAATCTGAGCACAAACCACGTGTCCTTACTGCACAAAGGGTTAAAACCCCCCAAGTTTAGCCAGCAAGCAAAAAAACAACACCCCAGACTCTCCTCCACACTTAGCCAGCAACCATCCCCAGGCACTGACACAGTACAACCATGCAGGACCAAGAAACACGTAAAGAAATACAAATCAAACTAAAATCTGACTCAAAATAGGGAATTAATAACTACACTAAGTTTAATTATGAATTTCTTTGTCTCCCCTTCTTCAGAGAAGAGCAGACTAACAATATACAATGGGCTGGATAATGAGGAGGCCAGATGGCTGGATCTTGTGGAATTTGGGAAACAAGATATGGGAGAAGTACACAGAGACTGAAGAGCAATAGTATTTTAAAACCATTATGCTGCCAAAGACACATTTGAACATATTAAAAGCATATGCCTTTTCTTCCTAAAACAGTACCAGTTGCTAGGCCCCTGAATATAAATCATGCTCTCCATGCTTTAAGCACTAGCTTGGCATCTATTGCTATAAAATAGCAACTATCATGCAATAACAAGACTATTTCCATGTAAACCATTGTTATCCTTACTTTTATTTTCCTTTGGCTAAATCTACTTTTCTCCTACCAAACCAATCACATGCTGTCATTTGCCCCACAGTATCTTGGTCCCTAGGAGTGCTCCTGTTGGCACTGCTGTTATTACGGAGAACACCAAATTCTTTTTTCCTCTGGCTGCTCAGCCACAGCTCTGCAAACAGCCTGATGCAGAAGGATGTTCTTCACCAAAGTCAGTTTCAGGTTTAAAAAAGCTGCGCTTGAGTGGAAAACACAGAACAAGTTTGCAGTGGAATTAGCTGTGTGTTTAGCAACAAAGAGATGGTGAGTTTCTACCTTGACACTTGAAATTAAGTACAAGTTTATTCCATGGGAACTGTTCTGGGTCAGGCTGCCTGTGTGGGAGTGCAAGGTCACCCCCAGCACCTTTTCACTGGCATCTCACCAGCACATTTCAGCACCAGCTCCCAGTGCGCTCTAAACTGATCATGACAGAGAGGACCAAACACTGTCCCTGTTCCCCACACCCCCAGGTGCTGCCCCAGGAGGGTGAGATTGCTCCAGCAGCAAAGGCAATTCTGCAGACAGCTCTGGGCTGAAAGCTGCTGCCAGGGACCAAGCTGGGCAGGAGGCTGAAGGAGAAAGGTGGGGCAGCACACAGGGCTTCTGCTTGGTAGGGAGATCTGCACAGCAGGGCACAGCAAGGAGCACACTTGGCTGCCCCGTGCATAAATTGCTTTGGTGGCTCCTGAAGTGCTTAAAGCGTGGAAGTGTCCTCAGACAGCAATGCAAATTACACTGGTATGCAGGGGCTGTCCCACTGTGGCAATTGCAGGAGAAATTCATGTTCAAAGCCTCTCTCTGAGCTACTGAGCAGTGAAACGAATCTCACTTTTGCAGGGAATGGAAAGTGGAAAGCAGGCACTTATCTGGCTAAGAGGGTAATTCCACAGCACAGGAAACATAACACAGCTGTGGGAGCTTGGCATTAACATTATTAATGTCCTGTGCCCTATATGGCTCCATTAGCACTGGGCTTCCTTGGGCCAGACACTCTCCAAACACGCAAGGAAAAAGCTGTGGGACAGCAGGGAGCTCTGCAGGAGAAGTGCCACGCAAGGCATCGCTCCTTTATTCAGTGGTAGTGTTTTTTAGGCAAGAAATGAATGATGACTTCAGAAAGCATCTAAAACCCAAAGCAAAAACAGCTCCTCTTTTTCAAAGCCTCTCCCTTCCCCATTTACACAGAGTATTTTCTTCTCCCCTCTGCAGAAATGCCACTTTATAAATCTGTGGCAGCAAGACACGTCTGGCCATCCGGGAAGGTGCCCAGCCAGCAGAGCAGCTCAACCACCACATATTCCAACCCCATATTTTTCATTCTTAACTTAACCATCAAATACCTTCCAATGCCAGAGAGCCTTTAGTGCCAGAAAGCTATTTTCTGCTTCACGCTCATCGTTCAAATAAACAAGAGAAGAAAAGGAAAGGAAAGGGAAGGGAAGGAAAAGGAGGTTAGCATTAGGTTCTGGAAATCCAGAAATCAGGAAAAAAATTATCTGCTCTTTTTTAAAAACATGCATATCTGAACATCATGTAACACATTTTAACGGTGGTGATGCTGGGAGGTTTATTTTTCTTTTTTAAACTAAGCAAAAGCAGGAACTTTCCTGGATGAATCATCCATGGAATACGATGAACCAAGAACATGCTGGAGGCGAAGCTCACTTCCCCCAGAACTTTCTGGATGCCTTGGCCCATATAGCTAACAGTCTGCTTAATAAAACTATTTCCTCCAAGTCTGAAATCCTGAAAATTTTCAATAACAGCACTTTTATCTTCAAATCACTCTCTGCATGTCTTACAATCTTGACCTCATGCTTCATCACTGTGATTAAAATTGCCCAACTGGCAGATACTGGGAATTTGGTCAAGTGCTGAATCACAGTGTTCTACTATAGGACTATGAAAAAGGTGTCACAAAATTATTTATCATCATATTGGGGCAAAGATGGAAATTCTAGTCTCTGTCTATGTCTAATCATCAACAGCTCTGAAGAGCCAGAATAGCAAGAAGAAACACAAGATATAATACCACATGGATGCCCCATGTATCAGTGTGCCCTACATGTACTTAGTACCCACTACTCCTTAAACTGAAGGGTTTAGAAATTAGGTAGGCATTTATATCCTTTCCCAGACCACACCACATGATTCCACATGCAAAAATGCTTTGGTATTTTGTAAACTTGTGGTTATGTTTAGTTTGCATTCCTGAAATAGTTTTAGAATGCGCACTCATCAGCAGATACAAAATTAAAAGATTCGTGAGGAAGTTCAAAACATTTCTGTGCAGCACAACTAAATATTTGTCCCTTTAATTCCATCACTTCTGTCCTTAAGGGCCTGGGCAATCACCCCTAACTGGAGATCTGGCCTTCTTTTAATCTATGCTTAAATCATTTTTCTCAACACTGGGTCTGCTCTTGGGCCCATTCCTTTAAATGTTTTTTAAAGGAGGAGTTGGTGTATTTGCCCTTCTTTGTTAAAAAAAACTTTCAAGTGGCACAGTGCACTGAACTCATTCATATAGAAAGGGTAAAAGGATAAAATAACTTCTACATTACTATCATCATCTCAAACCATTAATTGTGGTAAGTAATTTAAAACAGGAAGGTTATCTGTCTCCACCTTGAAGAAATTTAGGACAATCCATGCTTTCCTGTTAAAGGGTGTTGTCTAAAACTGCTCAACAGAAGCCTGCAAAAATAATCTTTTTCCTTCTGTTTGAAAAGCAGTGCTTGGAGCTTTTCCCATTAAAAAAGGAAATGGGCTTGTCTGAAGTGCAAAACCTTCGTATTCTTCAAAGAATACAAACAACCAAATAACCTAAACCTTTTTTGGGGGAGTTGAGAGAAGAGAAGGGAAGAGCTTATAATGTGGGATGACTGGATTTTTATCTTGATGCCATAAGGAGACTCAAATACGCAGTCTGACTAATAATTGTTTAACTTAGCCTCACTAAAGTAATTAGTTTAATATATAAAACAGTTAGATGACAGAGAGACAGGAATGTTCTGGTTTTAATACAACAATGAAATGAAACTTTCCCAAATAACTCCTAATCTTTATAGATAAATCTGCTATCTAGGTTTACACTAGCAGAATACAAAATGGTTTCCTGAGATATTCTAGACAGTAACTATGTGTTATAAAGGAGCTGCTAGACAAGAGCCATTTTTTATTTTAAATTACCTCAGCCAGTCACCTCTCTGCATTCTGAGGTTTCTCTTGTTGCTATTTGTTCTCTGGTTTTAAATGCCTGGGGTGGTTTTCATCATCCTGGTCCTGCTCTTCAGAAAAATAGGATGCTGCAGCTGGGAATGGGAGAGGGAAAGGGAAAGGGGCCAGCACCCAGCTGGACCTGGAGAAATCTGCTGCTCAAGCACAAAAGGCCGGGTCTGTCTGCATGGGTGTCTGAGACAGAGGGTGACACCGTCCTGACTTCACAGCAGCAGGCAGAGCTGAGGCTGCCCCTATGCCAAGGAATACTCCTGACACACATCAGACTTGTCCTGAGCTGCTCCCCCCAGCTCACACGTCCCTCTCTGCTAAGAATAAATGCACTTGTTTCCTGCCAGCCACCCTTTCAGCCAGAGGGTACCCCAACACGTTCCCGCCACTACCCAGGAGAGATCATATCTTCTGCACTAAAAAAAAAAAGATAACAGGAAAATCTCAGCAGAAGGAGAGAACCTCTGCTGGGTGTAAAATGACTAAAAGAAAAGCTAATGAGTGTCCAGGAAGAGGGCCAGCCATAGCTGAGAAGTATAATCTGGAAGGTGGAATCGGGGGTGCTTTTGCTGCCAAACATATGTCACGAGCTGTTGCAGTGAGCGTCTGCCTGCTCCCCTCCAGGAGCCAGCTAAAGGCACTCAGGGCCCTGCAAGCATTCTTCCAGCTCTGACCTAGAGGCTGCAGAGCAAAGGGATTATGCCATTTGCATGAAGATTGTGCTTGAGGCAGTTAGGGAAATACTGCAGCAACGAAATTCTAATCTGCCAATATATTTATAGCTGAAACGCGGCTCGCAAATAAGAATTCCAAAACATTTTAAGAGAGTCTTGCAAACAAGAACAATTTCATACATTTCATATGATTTCATAAAGACAGAGCACCATAAAAAATGAATCATAAAACCGGTGACAAAGACAACTGATTAGTTCATCATCTTCATTGCCTGCCAGGGCAAAATTTTTCTCCAGAGTATATTTAAAAGCACATTCTAGATCTTAACAAAATTAGTTAACCCTACAACTATGCACGATGTAGAAAGAGTAAGTGGTTTCTTACACTAAAATGGTCTAAAATTAGGAAAGAAAGAAAAAAAAATTAAGGTATTTCTTGCCATGGATCTTTTTTTGCTACAAAATCCCAAAATGCACAGTTCTGGGGTACTGCAGCTGCCAGAAAGTCTGTTCAGGTTGCAGAGCCAGCCCATCTCACAAGGTTATGAGAAGCAGGATAGAGGACACTGAAACAGCAAAGGACTTTAAAGGACTCCAGTGAATGGGAAGTCCAAAATTTTTAGAGAGCAATATATTGATAATTTTTGGTTTAATCAACTGGTCTGACTTCTGCACTTAACTTTAACCCCTCACTCCCACTACTCACCAAACCAGCTCTTTAAACAACCTATAAAAATCCCTGCATTGTGTAGTGGCTCTTCCTGACCCCCTGATCCACAGACATTACAGGTTACGAGTCCACCTCTTCCACCCTTTGTATGTCCCTGTCTTCTTTTTGGGAATGAGAGAAGGATCTAACACTCGGTGCATTTAATCACTTCACCAGCAAGTATAGCAAGTATCTTACTCATAGTCCTCGATTTGTTTCAACCTCCTCTGCACTGCTGTGCAAGAAAGGCTCATCTGAACAAATGGATGAACGAGGTCTCTGCTCACAGGGGCAATGCAGGGCAGGTCTCTGCCCTCCACAGACATCCCTGGGTGCCCCTGCCCTTTCAGCAGGACCCATAAGATCAGTGAAGTCTCTATTCCATGGCTTCTTCCTTGGGAAAAGGCTGTAAAAGAAAGGGCCACGTTCTGCCTGATTTCAAGCCAATGGCAGTGTTTCACTGAGAGGGAAAAGCCCACAATGCCAGAGCTCTTTCTCCTTGGTGCATATTTGACAGTGCTCTCGTACATCTTTACTGAGTTTCCACCAAGCACAAATTATTTGGAGTACCCTGGAAATCCTGTAAACAAAGTAGTTCTAAGATTTTGGCCTTTGTTGTGACAAAGCAAAGCCAGAAGACAGGCAGCTAAAAGAAGTTAAAGGTATTTTAAAAAGAGGTATGTCTAGGATATTTCTGTTGTCAGCTTTCATTTAAATCCCTAGACACTGTTAAATGGCAGGCATTCCAGTATGTGGAAAATACATACAGGAAATAATGTTTTTCCTAAGCATGTAAGGGGTTCACACTCTCTTTCTTAAAAAGAACATTCTTGCTGTCTTTGATGTTGTAAATCTTATTATGTAAAACAGACTGTTGTGTAAAATAAATGATGGCACATGATCCTGCAAGAAGCTTTGTACCCATAAGTCATTTTAAAGCCAACATGAGGAAAGGGCACTCGGCATCAAGCAAATTTCCACTGTGAACTTGTGCTAGACAGTTGCTGAATGAAAAACCTCCTGAGAGAATGAAATTTAATGTAAACACAACTTGCCCAAATCACAAGTTGGCATGCTTGAGAGAAAGCGTGAGTGCAGGAAAAATTGCACAGCTCTTTCAAATTGCCCAGGAAAGGGCTGAGCAATGAGGAGGACTGTTCCTGTTCAAAACCAGTGCAGTAAGAAACCAGCTCACCATCAGCACTGTAATCCTTAGAGACCCAAGGAGAGGACAAGGATTTTACAAAGAGGGGAAATGTATGAAGTCATTTTCGTGATGGGCTCACAGGGTGATTTCATTCACCACCATCAGCAGCTTTGTGATGACTAAAATGAAAGCTCTTTAACTCCAGAACCATGGATGCCAGTGGCAAAACTTCCACTGGTGTATGGAGAACCAGGTTTAAGGATAATGCCATATTGTCTGTGAAAACTGATGGACTGATTTCTCTCTCAAGAGAAGACAAGCTATTGCATGACAGTCTTGCCTCAAACGTGCTCCTCATGCTCTCCTCAGAGTCAGGGATTTTCAGTGGCATAACAGTAGCTAATCCTCTATGTTCTGCCAAACATTTCTCCTTCGTAGAGCCTGCAAAGAGGCACAATTAGAACAAGTTGCTCTATTAAGAACTGGAGTAGAGCCATAACTTCATTTTTACTGTCCTCACAGGGCCAGCACTGATAATGGCTGCCCCCCTTCTGCTGCAGTTGGCCCAATGTGGGAAGATGACTTGAGCAACCTACCAAATTGTCCATCTTTTTCTCTTTCCTCTAACAGGACCCCAGACACTTTCTGAAAGGATAAATATTGTGAATCTTCACCTTTCAATCTGGGCCACAGCAGGAGATCACGACCCTGCCACAAGCAGTGAACTGGTATTTACCCTGCTCCATGGAAACAACTTATACCAAGCAGATATTTATTTTTAGCTGGTCATTTGGCATAAAAATGGTCACATCGTGTTTATTTGCATTTTTAGCTTAATTACCTCTACCCTCCTGTTATACTTGAGGGAGTTCTAATAAGATATTAAGAGAGAGGCTGTTCCCTACTACATTGCCTCAGGTTATCTCGATGCCCCATTAGCCCATCTAATGGCTCCTCATCTGAAAGCTGAGTGTGGGTGTCCTGGAGTCACTGTAAAGAAAAGCACAGAGGCTGAGGGAATAGAACTCCTCTTCCTGGACCCTCTGAGCTCCATCAGGCATTTTTAGCTAGTAACAATATTGTCGATTTAAAACCTCACCCCAATTAAAATATTAATAGATACCACCTACTCAGAAAGATGAAGAATTTTTAAATTGTAGGTGATTTAGAGAAAAGCAGAAAACCAAAACATAATATATTACTCATCCTAGGAGACTACCTTTTTACATGTTTTTACTAGGCAGTAGAAACTATCATGTTTTATTATTTTAATTCTTACACAGCAACTTCACTGCCTTGCTGTCAGATACAACAAAGGTACTTGCTTTCAGTAATGGAATCCTTTCTGCTTCTACTGTGGTAACACATCCCATTCAATGCTGCTTAGGACCAAGACTAAGCTGCTTATAAGTGATATTTCCCACAGAGAACCACAGCAGGAATGGACTTTGTTCCTCATCTATTCTCCTGGCTCTGTGAAATAACTAACCATCCCCATCACCTTCTCACATTCACTGCACAAACCAAGTGGGAATAGCAAAAAAACATGTCATGTGTAATGTTCATTGTCCTATTGTTCAGCAAGGAGTAACTGAACTCTTGAGCTGAGCTCAGGAAAGAGCAAGGAGGAGGAGGAGGAGGAGGAGGAGGAAGAGGAGGTTCTTTGATGTGCAGCAGGCAGAGGACTGGAACATCCTCGCTCCCAACCACACAGTGCCAAATTCAGAGCTGTGCTCTGCCTGCTGTCCTTCTGCAAGGCTGAGGATGTAATTGCCCTGTCCCTCAGCTTGCTGCAGGAGGAAATGGCAGCATGGGCCCTCAGCCCAGAGCTGTGCTCCGTGCCTTGGCTGCTGCCCACAGACGAGAGCACTGCCAGGCACAGCCCCAAGGACCAGCCCTGCTCCCTGCTCAGCTCTGGGGCAGCACTGGCACAGAGCAGAGGGGCTGCCTTGCCCCCAGCTGCCATCTCCACCATCTAATCTGGGTACTACCCCACAAGCCAGAACAGAGACAGCTGTGGTTTCCACCCTCTAAAACTGATCCAGAACTTCTTCTCTGCCACCCGGCTGTGAGACGGGAGGAAGGAATGTGGCAGTGAGCAGGGACAACCTTCTGAGGACAAGATCCAGTGGTATTTATGTTCTCTGTGTTCTGACAAGGGTGGTAACATCACCCTGCCTGCTAAATTGTACAATATGAATATAAGTTAATTTCCTTACTTAAAAGCTCCCTTGATTTCAAACTATTTTTAAAATAACTATGATCAAGAATGTCAAAGTACTGTTCCAAATCTACTGAGCTGCTTGCCCTGTTTATAATGCACATGTATTTCCAGAGAATTCAGCCTATTTACTAAAGTTTTACCAAGAAAAAACAAACAAACAAAAGCCAAGCAGGAAAATAACAGCCCCATGTTCTTTAATTCATTTGAAACAAACCCACTTCCAAACCCACTTACATATCTGAGCATCACTTGTAGGACAACCCAATTCATCCACATAAAACACTTATTAACTGCTGTTAAGTCAACAAATTTATAGTTTACCAGTTCATTATTTATGCCAGTAGGAGAAAAATAACAATCAAGATGCATTTAACAATCAAGATACATTATTCAAAGTCTAATTGCACACATAGGGTGTGACCTTCACCAGAAGAGGCACCTCTAGCATTAAGTGGCTTGGGTGTGAGCAGGCAACAGAATCACTAAACCCCAAACATTCCAATAAGCCAAACCACCAGCAGCATGGCTCCCTCCTGGCACATAAGTATTTTTGCTGTTATAATTACTTATAGGGAAAGAAATAAAGCACTCATTCCAATCATACCGAGATTTGAAAATAAAATTTTCATCTTTATCACTTCAAATTGCCTCTCCATCCTCCCACACCTTCAGATCCATCAATATAATGCTTTATGTTCTCCCACAAATCTTGCATGTTACTTTCTCTAGAGTAATTTCTGATGGGATCTAAAAAGCAAGTCAAATATTTTGCTCCATGCAAACCACCTCAGATACCCTGAGCTATGTTTTGATAAACTGCAACATGCACAACATTTCTGAGACAAAACCTTGCAATACCAATATCTTCCTCCTTCTTCTTAGTTCCCTATTTCTTTTGACTCACAATTAAATGGAATGGTGTAATAAGAGAAACACTTCCTAGATTTCAATTCAAAATATCATTGAACTGTTTGCAGTGGCTTTGAAAACACAACTATAGCAATGTTGAAAATAGAGACTGGTAGCATTTTGCTGAATGCTTTTACTGAAAAACAAGGCAAAAATAATTTTCAAATAACAGTTAGTCAAAGGAAAAGTAAGAATGTTTAAAACACACTCCAAAAATGCAAATAATTTTAAGTTTCTCATTCTTATCTAGCTTTCCTGGACATTTCTGCAGTATTAGCAGCAATACAATTTAAATATTGTAAATGGAAAATAATTAGGATTTTTTCCTGACAAATTAATTAAAGAGGGTTCACTGGTAGATGGGATGAAAATTCAGATGGGGACATTATAATACTATGATCTTCTGCAACATGCAGCACAGGGTAGCTCTAAACATAATACAAAAATCTCCAGTTTAAAAGGATGAATATAAAGCAGCAGACACACGTTGAGATTGGCAGAAACGCACAGAAATGTAATGAAAGCCAAAACCTCCCTGTTTGGTTTCTGGGAGCTGGTCAGATGTTTGTGCTAATACAGAACAACCTTGGGTGTGTGAATGTCACAGAGACACAGGATGTGTGTGGAGAGCTGAGGTTTTGGATAACCGAGGTAATTTTCAGAGTAATTAACCAATGTCAGGGGACACGACCATGTTCCAAATAACAGGGAAGGTTAAATAATCGAATGCTGCTGTCTTACCACTTATCTTACTGAATACTGTAAAGGTTTTTATTGAAAAGCTTTTACTGAAAAGGAGTTCAAGATCAAATGAGAAGAGAGACCATTAATTTCACACACGAAAAGCACCGCTACAAGGTATTTTGTGCCAAACCACATAGTGCTCATCTGCCAGACAACAGAAAAGTGGTTTGTACCCTGAAAAGTGAATTTCCCCCTCTGGAGAACTGACCATGCACATCCTCCCTTCAGCAGGAGGAGCTAGAACAGCACCTACCCAGCTCTCCAAACCCCAGAACAAGGTCCAAGGGGAAGAGCCACCAGCTTTCCTTTGCATCCCCAAAACCAAGGCTCCCTGCGTCACCTCAAGTGCTGAATTTTCTGGTCTCAGCCTCACACTGTCCTTCAGAAACACCCTGCAGAGTCTGGAATTTGCTGGAACGTGGCTGTAAATGTTATTTAGAATAACAAAATCTGATCAGGAACAATCTGGGTGATAGAGCTTTGCCCATAGTCAGGAAGCACAAAGTTAATATCTGCTCTAACCATGCACAAATTCAGCCTGGACCAAGCATGATGCTGCAACTGCAGGCCTGGTCTCGAGGCCAAAATTCTCTGGGTCTCTCTCCCATCCCATGGTCTGTGTAAAAAGAAATGTGAGTGACTCCTGGGCCATGTTCCTACACTGGAACACATCAGGAAGATATTGTGGCTTTACACACGTGAATGCATTCTGCAGTTTCCAGCTCACATCACAGGGCGAGTGCTGCACTCTTCCACCTCTCTCCACGTTTGTTCAGCCGCCTCTCTCGTTCAGTATTCCTGAAACATTTGCAGTAATAGCAGCAGAACAGCACCTACACCATTGTGCCTGTTTTATAAGACAATAATCCACTTCCCTCCTTGAGATAAACTACAAGGGGGAACAGGAGCTGGGTTATTGGCCTGTAAAGCAGTGTGATGATAGTATTATTGTCTAAATTAATGTCATTTAACGCTTTACACCACAGTTGCAGAGGTCCCACCTCAAGCGTTAATAATGCATTTTGCTTTTTAACATGCCACATGGGAAAAGACTGACTTCTGACATCCAAGGATTGCATCAGTAAAATATAACTAATTGGGGCAACCTGCAAGAACAAAACAGGAGACCTTGATTGTTCCTGAGAATGGTTCAGTCACTTCACCCTCCCATCCCATCTTAACCCCTCCCCTGCTCTCCTAAACACAGCCATTTTTGTTCTTTATATTATTAATTTCTGAGCAGTACGAGGAGCTAAAAATGTAACTTCCTTTATATACCTTTTCTGCACTAATATAATATATACCTATTATTTTATATTGTATACCTAAATATATATCTTTTCTGCACTCAAATGTGTATGCACTACCTCTCCTGAGTTACCTTCTTCTCATTCATATATTCTACCCCATTTATCAATGTTAGAAACTGAAGCTTTACAAAGGAATCAAACAAAAAAGAAAAAAAAAAAAAAAGGAAAACATCAAATCAGGCTCTGCATTTCTAAGACACAGTAAACAAGTCCTTGGCTGATAAATTTGCTTATGACAATATTGGCAGTAATTTCATTCCAATTTCAGCAAAGTCAATTTTGAATTATAACAGGGACACAAAGTAGCTGCTTTTCTTAGCTGTTAACCCCGTAAAAGCTACTTTTTAAAACCATAATGTAAGTCCAACACATTACCCTGGTGGTACAGCTTAAACCAGTGATCAGTATAAGTGAAGCATGATAAATAGCTCCTGCACTACACCCCCATCAGCTGAAGTCTACACAGGTCTAGCTGTGGAAACAGAAAGGTCATTCATTACTCTGTGTGAACAAACAGACAGCACATTTGTGATAAATAATAGCTATTACAGAGCTACAATACACACTGAGCCTTTCTGCTCTGTGGCTGTGCATGACTTCCCCTGTGTTACTCTTTAAATATAATTATTTAAAATTGGCTTCTGTGATAAAGATCCCCCTACCTCTCTGGATTAAACCTATAAACCCAAGTATGGAGATATATATATATATGTGTGTGTGTGTATGTGTATCTACCCACACACGTATTTGTAAAACCATTTGTTTGATTATGGCAAGCAGAGCACAAAGTCATTTGTCTCATCTACTAGAAAACAAACAGGATCCAAGCACATTTGCTTTTATTTTTACTTCTCCCATCTCTCACAATGTGGAGCTCAGGATTGTAATAGCAACAGTAATTAGTCAGCCAACCTCTGGTCAGGAAACTCTGAAGATGTCAGTTCTCAGTGGTTGCTATAAACGTAATTTCAAAAAAGCAAACAACATCCACATATGGTTTCCTTTCCCTCCTACCCCTTCCAGACGGGCAGATCCTGCCAGTACAGTTTGATCTTTGAAATAAAATATAATTTCTTTTGAGTATGCAAGGCTTTACTGTTAGTTCAAACCTGGCAGGCAGGTGCTGAGTCTCTCTGACATGGGGGACAGACAGATTGTCCTCACTCTCACAATGTGAACACCTGCAAAAGCCACACAAGACTGACTTCTCATCACCCTGAGAAACATTCTACTTCCCAAGTGATCCTAGCAAAATAAAGGGACTTTTGAGACCTTGTTTGTGAAGTAAATCACAGCCACAGAAAGCTAATATACTAAAATACATTCTCTGCTTTCCAACCTTTGTCCAGCATCAAGCACAGGGAAGCATCTGCATTGCCTTGTGCCTTCTCTCTCTTGCAGGGGCACAAAGAGGGACACTCCCCTGTAATTACACCAATTTAATTCACAAATGTACCAGCTATACTGACCTCTGAACACCTCACCTTGCCGAGTTTCTGCTATCTCTGCCACAATCTGAGCCTTTTGTGGCAATGCAGAAATCAAGGTGGTGGTGGGCAGTAACTTTATCAAGCCGTACTAAAAATCTGACAGATGTTCAGAAGCGTTTGGGATAAAGTTGTTTTCTCTCACCAACACACCTAATTGCATGCGCCCATTTTCACAATACTGCTTGTACTTTAATACCTAATTGCATGTGTCCATTCTCACAATACTGCTTGTACTTTAATACCTAATTGCATGTGTCCATTCTCACAATACTGCCTGTATTTTAAGCAGCACTGAGCCTGATGCTGCAGCCTCTCTGGCTCCCAGCCCTGCACTCCTGTTTGCTCCCAGCTCACCCTGCTCAGGAGGAGCAGCTCCAGCCACACACACGGGAAATTAACTGGTCACCCCATGAATCAAGGACACCAACGCTTGAGTGCGTGAATCTGATCACAGGAAGAGAGTCCAAGCAGTGATGTGCTCCCATGTTCAGCAGGAAATTAACTCTCCTGTATTTCCATCCCAGCTCCCTGCTGAATATGCAGCAGCAGCAGCAATTAACTTTTACAGAGGTGGGGAGGGAGGGGAAAAGGGTGAAAGTTCTGAACTTTCACCAAACTTGGATCATTAATCACAATCTGCAAATTCAGGTGAAGAGACCACAGAAGCAAATGATTCCCCGTAAATTTCAATTCTTCATTTACATGGCAAACAGAAAACACAAGTCGTAACTCACAGCAACTGGAATGCAAACTATCAAATTAGCCCAACAGAGTATGTCATTGTGCAGCTTCAGAAACAAACAACAGCCAGCCAGGAAGCCTCCTGAAAGTCAGAGATATTCAACTGAGCACACTCCACAGTGTGCTGGGATGAGTGTGGTGATTACGGGGAGTAATGACATGAATAGCAAAATGATACAGAGCATTTATTTCAACCATGGAAATCAAGGAAGCCTGCAGCAATTTAAATTTCAGGCTTTGCAGCTAAAGGCAAAGCAAGCTCAATAAAAAAAATTCCTAACACAAAGAAAAGCAGAGCTGCTTACTTTCTGATAGGTTTATATTTTTCTAGTTCTGTGTGGAAATGATACAGAAATTTGAAAAACAATGTACAATTTCAAAACCTACTAGTAGCTATATAATTTTCTGTTTATGTGCAGAACATACACGTTAGATATAGTGCTACAGCACCTCTGTGTGTGTGTGTGTACAAAACTGGATAAGTCTCATAAATATGTTTTGGGGTTTCTTTTAGAAAGACTTGCATAGCAAGACTTATTATATTTTTTCTCCCAGGTTCCCTTCTGCACCTCTCTGAAAACGGTGCTGTAACATGAGGTTCCAGGAACATTTGCCCAAAACATGGAGGCTTCCAGCTCCATTTTCAGCCCTGAAAGCTGGACCTTGGTGCCAAGAAGGAAATGATTGCAAGATTCAGCTTTAAAGCACCAGACTCTGAGGAGTCTGAGAGTCTGCATGCAGTGTGCCTTGTCCTGCACAAAGGGATGGCTGCATTGGGAACAGCTCCTGGGACAGCTCCCCAGGCCAGGCAGCAGCACAGATGCTGTCAACACTCTCCAGCTCCCTGCCTGTGATGCTGACAGCAGAATGCAACCACAAAACCCACCCAGCTCCAGACTTGGCTGGGATCTCTCACCTGACCCCTTTTCCTCAGCACGTTCCTTTGCTTTTCTGAAGCAATGTGGATGCACTGTAGAACAGCCAGTCAGATAAACTGGAAGTCAAAAGGAAAATGTGGGTCCAGCTGCAAGAGGAGCTGCTGTTACCAATGCAGCCATCCCTTTTGCAAGGGTCAAACCACACCAGCAAAGAGCAGAAGCCAGGAGTAGCTCCACAGATTTGAAATATAACAAGATCGAGTGTATCACAGTGACAAATTCCCTACTTTCTACCCCAGAACAAACCCTCCAAACCAGCGGGCCCTAGGTAGGTAACAGGGACATAGACTGAAAAGTCTCCAATTGAAAATCTGGTTCGTTCAACAAGAACTAAATTTCAGGAAGCTCTGTTTCCACAAGATCTGCCTGCCTAGTCCAGGTACAAGCAGCAGGATGCTCCTCACTCCAGTTCAGGTTCTTACCTGAGAAATCTGGCTTTGCATCCACTGGTAAGGAAAGTCAAAACATGGCATTTTCTAGGACATACATATTACTGCAAGTAAGATCACAAATTATTTCTTGTTCTTGAAATGCCTCCCCCCTGCTGCCTTCCTTAAATCAAGCTGTACAAACATCAGGGGAAAAGCAACAATAACAGGGGCTAAATTATTTTTTATGCGACCAGCCAGCCAGAAAAGGTTTTACCTGTCAGGAGATTGAAGACTCCAAAAAAAAAAAACAAACAAACCTCAAATCTCCTTGACACCTGAAAGCTACAGACAAGTGAAACAAAACAAAACCAAACCAAAAAACTTCTAAAGTGTGAAAAAGTCCTCCTCATTATTTAAGAGAAACAAATCTCAAGGCCCAGCCCCAATGGCACTCAGACAATGCAGAGCAGCTTTCAGGGTCTCTCACCTGAACTGGCTCCTTTCTTGTAAATGCCTGATTTATATTTCATGTCTGGTTGGACCCTGGAAAGATTCCTTGGAGGCTACAGAGGATCTTCCTTTCACTTGCTTAAAAAAATGATTTGCAGAAGTCATGAGACACTGTTCAGAGAATTCCTTTTTGGAAAGCTCTCAGAGGTGCAGTTTGGGGGTCAGAGCTGCAGCCCTGATCCCCACTCTGCAATCACACTGATTGCAGAAACTGCAGTAACCTCAGGCAGGGAGACGCAGGGAGCAGCCTGGACCTCAGGGTAGGGCTCTCATTTACATTAAGATCATTTTAAACCACTCCCAAAGGGCAAAGAGCAGCTTAAATGGCTTCTGTGTGGGAGTAAATTACATGGGTACAAAAGACCAAACAACGCCAGCAGCACGCATAGAAAGCGACACACTTATGCAGAATTTGAAATTACTTTAACCTGTACCTTGCTTAAAATTCCTCTGAACAGGCTTCTTTCCCCCCCCCCCCCCCAAGTAATTGTAGACATACTCCTGCACAAACCTTCTTTAATGAGTGTATTTACTTGGTTTTCAGATATTTGCAATGAAACACCCATACGAATTTTGATGATTTTCTGGATCAAAAGAATAGTGCTCTAGAAAACTTCAGTTCAATTATCTTTCAGGATATTGCTGGGCAGCACAGCCACAGGATGTTTATGGACTCCGAAATACTCATTTCATACCCAATTTCTACACCCTCAGGGTCTTGCAAAGTTTCTGAGCTTTAACGCTTCTTTTACAAATCTGTATTTTCAAGAGTTTGAACATCTTGGTGGCATTCTGCTTTAAAATAAACTGTTAAACACGAATCCTAATTGAATTACATTTACTCATTTCACTCAGTTTTTAGTTCTCAGCATAGACAAAGCTGAGAGGACTGATTCCTTCATCCTTCCAAATATGTGCTCTGACTTAGCAACTCCCTTGGTTCAATGGGATTTACAATCACCACAAAAACTCTTTTATTCACACCATTGGGGGTGAGCCAACTCATCCCCTTGCCAAGCCATAGCCAGAATGCCCAGGTGAGGCACAGATGATACACTGGGATCAGGTTCTGGGCTCTTACTCTGATCTGAATGACACAGTCACAGCAGCACAAGCACAGAGTGGAGAAGTTAACAGGGACACACAAAAAAATCCGGGGTGAAGGCACATGCCATGAAATTCAAGTGGGTTTTAGGTTTGCTTACTCCAAAATCCTTTCATTCAACAATCAAAACCTGGATGAAAGGAGCTTTTTTTGTTTGCCATTAGTGGGGCTGGTTTGTTTTAGGAGTAAAATAAATTACACTGAAGAACAGTGCTGGACCACAAGTTGGCATAACACCAGCTTTTAATGGTACTCTGAATGGCTCACACACTTTCCTTTCAGCCCAAGTCTCTTGAAACTCCCTTTGGAGTTCATTCACAGATTCCTTTCCTTTTTCTTTTCTTGTTTTTTTTAAAAGAGGCCTGAGGATTTAAAAAGTTTCCTATCTGAGTCATCTCTACATGATTTGGGTGAGTGAGTCTTTCATTTCCAGTCTTTTTTAAGAAATAAAAACTACCTAACAGAACCTGGTTGAATCCGGAGTGGAATTTGCTGTTTGATGAAGTAAGGTGCAGAAGTATGGTCTGCTGGTTAGAGACAGGACTACAACACTCCATTCCCAGCCTTGCCAGTGACTCTCTAAACCTGATTCTGCAAGGCACTTGCAAATGCTCAGCCTGTGGAAAAAAAATTATTGCACTCCCTGAAGAACCTCACCGGCTCCAAGCCTGGATGATTTGTATTTGATTGAACTTCCCTGTACCTCAACCTGTGGCGTGTGCAGTAATTCGTTTAATCTGTAACACAATTTGAGATCCCTGAATAAATATGCAATCCCCATAAATATTAATACTTTATTATTAAGTAAGTGCTTCTTGCTTGTAACTGACCTAGTAAGTTCTGAAATATCTGCTGCTGACATCAGTGAGGAAATTTTTAAATTTATATGAAAACCTGTTAGCAAGTTCAAAAGGCATGAAAAATCCACCGCTTTGCTCCTTTTACAGCAAATTTCACTGTACTGCTGCAAACTCCTGAAACATCCATTTTCCATGCTGCACTTCTTCCTCAAACCCTTTCAAAGGTAATTCTAAAGAGCCAAGGCACAGGAGCAGCTCTGGCCCTCCAGACCAGCGACAAGTCTGATGCACAGCCAAATCTGCTGCGGCTCCGTGCTCTGTCCAGCACCCCAGGATGTCCCAGGAACAAAGGGGCAGATGAAAAGCACTGACAGTGCCTTTCATTCCGCTGGCTCCACGCAGATTTGCAGAGCAGCACAACGCGCTGGAGCAGCAGCTGGAGGCTTGCTGGACACATAACTGCACTTGATAAAATAGCATCTGACCTGCTGCCCTCCTCTCACTAGAATGCTCTTAATGAGCTGTAGCCTGGGAATGGCTGGAGATTCCTAAAATAGTCAGTTAATGAAGACTGACATGCACCAAACTGTGACAGCAAGGGGAGCAGTGGATGTGGCAGCCAGCTTGGGATTAATGCAGCACACATGGCCAGGGCTGCTGCCAAGGCTCTTCATGAGCTCTGAGGCCTCCATAAAACAAAAACAAATACAAACCCCCTCCCACGATAAAGTTTATTTCCTAAGATACTTTTGTGACATTAACAGTTCATGTCTAATTACTCAGTGAGTACAATGAAATCACTTACAGCATCCTTGTGTTTACATAACAGCCACTCTCAAAGCATGTTTATTGCCAGAGGTAACCAAGAACCTTTATCTCAGTATCTCTTACAAGAGGATTTAAACAGCACCAGCGTGATCCCTAATCATAAAGGCAAAAGTAAATAAACAAATGAAAAATTTTACAAAAAATAAAAACCCAGGGTCACACAGGCATATGCTGTTCAAAACTTCCTACTGAGATTATTGCAATTCAAGACATGATAGTGCATAAAAAGAAATATATAATTTTGAAGTACTGCAGCTGCAAAGTCTGTTAGTTACAGGCACAGTAGATGAGAAGAAAAGATCTGTTATTAATCAGAATTCATATTTAAGAAACAGTGGTTGTTAAGTAACTCCCCTGAATCCTAATCACAACCAGGAGGGTACCAATTATTCTGACTCTGTTACTATTCATTAATATCATGCTGAAATCTTATTTGTTTCCACGAGCTGGGGTGGGAGATGAAGGAAATCAGCTTTGAGGGGGTTGCTCTTCTGGGTTTTTTTTTGAAGTGCATCTGTACCTGAACCAGCTGAACCCACAGAGATCAGGCAGTCAGGATACAAACAAGAATCCACATTTGACTAATTGGAAGGTCAGGTAAACAAAGTTCTGTTATCGTAACAAGAAGATATGTTCTTCCTGGCAGTCTTGCAATTAGTTTTATGCATCTCTTGCCCTGACAACAAATGAAACCTCTGCTGAAATGAAAGAAATACTATCATACCATTCCCTACATATTACTTTCTGAAAGGCTTTGCCCCCTCCAAGATTGACCTAATGCTTAATTAAAGTTACACAGAGAAGCAGAGAAAGATCTAAAGCACCAAGCCAGCAACGACTGGAAACTGTTCAATCTGATTTTCTGTATAATGATATTCTCTTATCAGCACAAGCAAAACAACAACAAATGTGAGCTGCAATAATGGTCAAAATGTGTTAACACATTGTGGGGAAGGCTTTTTAGTTTTGCTTTTAAGCCTCTGCCATTCTGGAAAGTAACCAAAGTACAATTCTGCTTCCCTTGATTGACAAAGCCTGCTGTACCTTAAATTAAATCTGTGACTGTATGCCACCTTTTCAGTAAGAATAAGGAATTAAAAATTGATTTTCTAGAGGAAGAACCCCTTCTCCCTACTGAAAAACAGTATAATTTTTTTTATAAATATATATATAGCATGATTAGCTGAGATCATGTGTATGGCATTTCCAGAATAAAACTAATCAGTGTTACATGCTCTCCATCATTACTCTATTTGCATTTTCTCCTGGAAGGCTTCCAAAGAAAGACAAAAATCTGCTTAGAAAGAGGCAAAATGGTCTGAATGTCTACCCCTGAGTGGGGCATCTAGCAGCAAACCACACAGCCAGAGCCTGCTAGACCTGACTGTTATCACTGGAGCATCACTGGACACGGTGACCTGCAGAGCTCACACTGAGATGGGAGGTGCAGCCAGAGCCAAGGGGGCAGAAATGGAGCAGAGAATGGCAGCTCAGCCAGCCCTCAATTCACCCACCACTGACCCTCTCCCTCCTCCTGGGGCTGCATCCACTGAGGAGCTCACCAGGAGTACTGATTGTGCAGTGGAGCTTCCCCACAGGGCTTGGTCTGGGGCACCCAAACTCAGCACAGCAGCCACGGCCATGCACTGAGTGCTTCAGGAGATGGGAACTTGTGGTAACTCCTCTTCAAATGAAGCTCAGGAAGGTAATGCCTCCCACATTTTGGAAATTCAGCTGCCATCTACGTGCCTGCATCTGGCATGGTTACAGGAGGATCTTACCAACTCAGGTCAGAAAATGGGGCAGGGGAAATAAAAGTCAATCCTTCCAGGTTTCACAGAAAAGCTAAATAAATGCCACCCAAAAAGAATTAGAGAACAGCTCAAAAGAAAAAAAAGCAGAGGACTATTTTTCTTCTTTCCTCTCAACAGTATGGGTTTTAATACCAATGTTCTGACTGGGCTTTTCAAGGATTAGGGCTGAGGGAACTGCCTGAATCTGAATACTTCCAGCCTCATGGAGAGATGAGCAAGATACCAGAAGGAGGAACATTTTCAGGCCTTTTTCACCTTCATTATGGGATTATCAGGTCTGCAAAGATCCCTCTATTTCCATGAGTACCTAAGGGAACAGACAAGCTGAGGACATAGCAGGAGACCCCAGTGCAATCTAAATTATCTCAGAAGAGGAGAACACAAGAGACTTCATCCCAAGCAGCAGTGAAGATCACTTAGGAAGCAGAGTGAGGGTTCCCTGTGCCTCTGCTTTCACTGGTCCTGCAGCAGAGCACACTGCAGCCTCAAAGTGAGCATCTCTGAGGGCAGAATTCCAAGGTTTAGGGAAAAATACTCATCTGCAGGCCCATCACAGAGCAGAATGGAACAAAGCTGGGTGTTTCAGCCATGTCCTGCCAGAAAACATTTCCTCCTACAAGCAATGACAAGCAGTTGTCAAGTGACAAATATGTCATGAATATCAAATGTCAGATTGAAAGGGTGTGAAACAACCCTGACATCAGCTTTAAGTATGAAGCTCCCTAAGGCATGTTCAGAGGGTGATCTTGTAAGCATTATTTGCTGAATTTTGAACAAACAAAATGCTTTGGGAAGCTTTAGAGGGTGCATAGAATGCAACTTGTACATACAAACTACATTTCTGCATATCACAGAAGGCAGGGTTCAAAATCAAGCTCATGCAAAGTGAACCTTTGTGATTTAAACATTAAGTGCCATTCCTCTCTGTCAAAAAGGGCAGAATAAAGTAGCATTTATTACCCTTATCCCTGTCACGAGCTTTGCTATTGCATCTCATCACTGAAGGATCTGGGAGCTTTTGCACAGAATCAAACTGGAGCAGAAAAGTGGACAGGAGACTGCAAAAGCTTTTCCCCTGTTCAAGTCTCAGCTCTGTCTGAAGTAGAATTATCTTGACCAGGGAAGAAGGAAGGGTCTGATGTGACTGCTTTCTTGCTAATGGCAAAAATGTTTGAAAAAAGAGATTTAAAGATGCTGAGTATGGCTGGCCTTGAGGTTTTTCAACCTCCTCAAGTTTATAAATAACAAGGTACATATTGTGCTGTTATAACCAAGAGGCCCTCTTGATAACTGCAGGGAGCTCATGACAAACTTAGTAATTGGGAGCTGAACAGAAAAAGCATCCTCACACCATTTTTGAGGTAGACAGAAAGGGGGATAGATCAGAGGAAGGAGGACCAAACACTGTATATATTATAATACATGAATCATGATAAAAAAATATGAAGAGTTGCATTCTTCCTAATTTTAAGATTTTGATGATCTTAAAAAAACCTTACTCATGAACCACAACGACCCTGAAAACTCAGCATGATGTAATTCTTTATATTACTTTTTTTAACAGATTGTCAAACTCCTTGTTTCCCAGTATTATGCTAAATTATTCTTTTAGTTCCTTGAGACACTTTGATTTTGATCTTCAGTGTAAAGAAAAGTCAATATTTGTACCACATTAGAAGTGATACAAACACACATAAATGAAGAAGCTAAAAAGAGGTAACCAAAATTAAAACTCAATCTGCACAAAGGATGTTCTCTAATACATTTATCTCCACTGGCTCCCCCCTGCTCAAGCTAAGCATAGCTGTGCTGATCCCACTGAATTCCACAGCTCGCCAGTGAATCCTAAACATGGCTTATTTGCATCCCAGCAAGGCCAATGACCTGACTTCCCACAAGCCCCACTCATGGAAGGGGTCTCCCATGGCACTGAGGATCTGTCACCAGCATGAGCACACAGAGTAGGAGATGCCCCACTTTTCACAGGTCAGTGTCAGCAGAGCCCTCTGGCATTCAGAACACTCTCAAAGCAGCAGCAAACTTTATTCACATAATCCTCAAGTCACAAGTTCATCGGATGTTGCTTGCCTAAAAACTAATAATCTGGATTTGCACATCTTCCTTGCTCAAGGAACCAGTCACCACGTTTTCCAAAGAATCCGACGGTCCAGTTTAATATTCAATCCAATATCCGTAATGTAATTAACATAACATAATTAAATTCCCAATCTACCCTCTGGGGTGTCTCAGCCTGCAATGATTTACAAACAGGACGTTCTGAATGCAGAAAGGCTACTAACAGAGTACTTCTGGCAAGTGTTTTTTCCTGAAGATGAAGAGGTTGAGACCCCGGTTTCCACCCCTTCCCTGTGCTGGCAGCTGTCATCCTCAAGCACTGCCTCCAGAAGATGCAGGGCACTGTCTAGATAGATAATACATCAATCTAATAAGCAGCAATGACAAATACTAACTTGTTTTATTACCAAATTAATATGCACATTTGTGCAGCTTAGCACACGTCCTGTCACCATGTCAAAGCTATTTCTGTCAAGCTCAAAACAGTCAGAGCAGAGGCTCCACTGGTCAGAAGGACATAAAGGAGAGAGACAACCAGCCCCAATGCTCAGACCCCCCCGCTATTAGCACTGAAATTAATGAAGTTAATGCCAGGGCAATTAAGGGAAGGGATTCAGATTTCCTTTGTCTCGTTTTTCAAGCACATGTGTAATGCTCTCCACACAACTGACACTTGAGCAACTGCAGGATCAAGCTCTTAGTTAGCAACCTGACAAGATGAGATTTTATGTACTAGTTTTCAACACTCCCCCCTTCGTTCTACTTCTCTTCTGCAAGCTACAAAATTTAATGAACAAAAGCATCTCTTCTTTCACTCTGCAGCTCATCACTACAATGACCTGTTAAAAGCAGCGAGATTCTTCAAACAGCTAAAACTGCCTTTTTTTTCAAGGGGCTGGCAGGTTTTGATTTTTGAAATCAAACAATTAGGTCTCTACCAGAAGTTCTCTGCATGCAGGAAGGCAGCCAGCAGGTCGTTTAATTATTTATCTGCCAGAGGTCTTTTAAGGTGACTCTTGAAATATCTGAGCATCTCCATTTGAGAAAGTATTGATTAAGACAAAGTCATTAACAAGTGAATGTGTAACTGCAGGAAGAACCTTGGCAGGTCTGTAACACACACTCAGACACTCAAAAGAGCTCTAAAGAGTATTTTAAAAGAAGTAAACAAATCTATTTTTTAAAGTATTAGACAACTAAAATACAACCAAGTGGGGGGGGGGGGGGTTTGTGCCTAAAATTGTGACATGGAACTCCTTAAAGTCAGTCTAGACTAATTGCCAAGTATTACACATCATATGATTAATCACAGTGAAAGCTCTGAAATTTTCCTATGTGTATATGATTAGGTAATGATATTTTTTTCTGTAATTAACTGAGAGCAGTCTCCTTTCTATTTCCTTAAAGGTATTGATGAATTACATCACGGGTATCTTCAAAGATAGATCTGAAATACAAGCTAGGATACTGTTTCTCAGATTGGAAAATGTGGTTTCTCTAAAGCTGAAAATTTTCTTTAATGTGGCACCACTTAAAACCAAAACTCAGAGTTGAACCAAGGAAAAGGAAAATGTTCCAAAACAGGAAAAACCCCCAGTTGCATTAAGAAAGGTATTTAAACACTTAATTATTATTTACATATTAGTTGTTCAATTACAAAATAGTCTTAAATTTCAGAGCCTGGGAAGAAGCTACCAGCTGCCTCCAATAAACACAACATTTTCTTAAACATTCAAGAAAATCTTGCCTTGAGTTCTGTTGCAACTGTTGGGCTGCATTCTGTAAATGATGAGCCTATTCTCATTTCTCAAGCTATCAAGTAAACGGTGTAATGGTGCTCTGCCACTGGTGACAACATAGCCTTGACCATGAAAAACCAGGAGAAAATGCAGAATTTCTAAAAAATGTTGTGGAAACTTGACAACAGGCCAGGTTGAGGCAGAAGGCGAGGTCATGGAAAGGAGAAGCAACTTTTCTGCCCAGATTTCCATCTGCATGTGCAAAGCCTATGAAGACGTGCTCAAAAGCACAAGTGCTTTGGGAAAATGATGGCCCTGCTTCTCACAATTTGGAGGATATTGCAAAGGTGGAAGCTCGGAGTTCACTGAGGCAAAACAAATATTTAATATGATGTTGTCTCTATCTCTCACATCTCAAACTTGGCTTTTTCGCTTCTTCCGTGCCAAGTTCACCTCATCTTGCATATGACCTCCACCAGAAGAAACCTGCTAAACTCCCTCCAGCCTGCCCCAGCAGCACCCAGATGAAGGACTGCATTCTGTGCTGTGACCTGTAACTCTCTGCAGCTCAGGTCAGGAAGGGAGCCCTGTTTGTAACTGAATTTTCTTCTGCCGTTCCTTCATTTTGTGCTGCAATTTCCTGGCAATCAGTGCTCTTCCCTTCTTTGTTTTAAGCCTTTCCTATTTTGAAACAGGGACAGGTAGTGGGTGTGCTATGCATAGGAACCATGCAGGGTACCCACCCAGCAGCGGAGAGGCTTTTCATCAAGAACAAATCATAAATACTGTCATATTTTGAAAGATCTTCCCTTTCTACCCTAACAGCTTCCTTTGCAGACAATGGACGTTTTAAAAAAGAAGCCACATCTCTGAAATTCACTGAAAACTGCTGGAATCCTAACTGCCCATGAAGATGCTCCAGGACAGGATGAGGGACACTGGATACAACCATCTCTTGATGATTTTGCTCATTGTTGTCAGTCAACCAATTTAGCAGCACATCCTGCAGCCATCTATTTTGGGAAGATGTATTACTGTCTCCTGACACACAGAGGCAGCATATATAAAGGTTAGAGAAGGAGCCAGAAAGTCACCACTGCTGGGCTCCACTGGCAGCCTTCTGCTGCCTCTTTAGTGGTGGCTGGGCCATGTATTTAAAGCTGTGGTTTTAAATTCTGGGCTGTGGAACACCAATTGCAAAAGGAACATTTGCTGGTTGATGTCCTGAGAAATTGGCTGGCCAAGTACTGCTGGCTCTCCTTGCTCCCACACATGTAGGTGGGATTTACTGCCAAGGCAAAGGCAAAGAGGCATCAGGTATTTTCTTAATTCTGCATAAAGTGAGATCCTGTTGTTTGAAAGTGACATGATATGGCAAATGCCTGAAATATGGGAATTGTGAACTCACACATTCAGTCATTGGGGAAAAGATTACAATTCTTACTCTTAAAATTCCAAGTTTCAAGTTATTTGTACAGAAAAAAGGGTACATTTCTGACATGCCTGATGGAAAGCTATTATTCTTAATTGAGTACTGTTTGCTCTATGCTTTGAAAACCACAGGATTTGCAGAAACAAGTGGTTTGTGACCATAAATGCCTTCCAAAAGCTGAACTAGGAAATAAAGGAAAGGTTTGAGTAGGATTCTGCTGAGCTGATGTTACACAAGGGCTCATCTGTGCTGATGTGCATCAGCAGTGCTCTATTGATTACATTGATTTTACCCAGCTCAGGGTTTGACCCACAGTCTCTGAGGAAGACCTAAAGCTAAACAACCGCTAACTAACTAACACCAAACAATAACTATCAAAGCAATAACTATTTTTAAGAAAATAAGAGGGATCAAAACCAATGACCATTCAATAACAGCAGCACGGGAATAAACAACACACATGCTAAGGCACAAAGACAGGGCCAAACCAGAACAGCTGCAGCTGGGAAAAAAATACGCTGAGAAAACATCAAAAATATACTGAGAAAACATCAAAACTCTGAGGGATTAGGGGAGGCAAGAAAAAACAGTAGAAAAAGTAAATGGCTAACCCTGATCCTGAACCAACACAATTTCCTCAAGTACTGAAATACAACACACACCTTCAACTATGTTTCTCATTCAAACCAAGAAATCAAGACTAAGGAATACAGTCTTTAAAATCCCTTTTTTCACATATTTGAAGTCCCCAAATTACTCCCCACCTATCAAACCTTCTATCAGTAAAGGCACCAGCCCTCGTGCCTGTGCCCCACCCAGCTCCAGGGGCTCACCAGTGCTGCCCAAGGCAGGTTCAACACTTCCAGAGCTCCTCCTGCAACAACAGCTTTGAGCTTTGCTGTTCCTTCACTACCAGCAACTACCTGTGGCCTGAGGAGTTGTTGAATATGCAGCAATTTGGAGAGATTTCCTCATACATGCACAGTTTACATACACCTACAGCAGAGGTATAATGCAATTGAAGCTTTACATTTGCATTTAAGTGATTCTCCTTGTTCTGGCTAACTCAGAAATGCTACAATCTGTGCTGCTATCCAGGAAAATAGTCACACACACACAAAAAAAAAAAAACAAAACAAAAAACAACCAAATAACCTCAAACAACCCTCCTCAAAACATGTCTATATTCACATTTCATCTCTGTGTAATCTAATAGAATTCCTTACAGCACATCTCTTCACAGAAGCATTTTCTGTTAGAGACAGTGCCATATATATTTGTTCTGAGCTGAATTAACTGATTGTACCCACGTTCTGTCACACCTGTTCCCCAAAAAAGGCCTCTCAGTAGCATCAGCCTGTATTCTGTGCTCTGTCAGCATGAAATGACACTGCCAGTCACATTTGCTGACCAGACAACTGCAACTTCAAAAACACTGAGATGACACAGATGATCAAAGCAGCCGAATGTTCAAGTGTAAGTTACTCCCTGCTGTTTGGCCTCATTTGGCTCTGGTCAAATTTTGCTGTGACCATGTTCCAGCACAACACTGTGTAAGGGCTGTGGGGACAGAGGGGGTGTCCTGGTGGCTCAGAGAGATGCCCAGCCAGCCCATTCTCCTCTCTGCTGCAGCACCAGCAGCTGAAGGAGCTGCTTGGGAAGGGCACAAAAGTGAGTGAGGAAGGTTACACAGTGCATTCCCTTCAACACTTGTTCACAGGGTTCTTTTAGTAAATACCATGCCTTTTCTTGAGGTGCCAATACTAGAACCACACAGAGCACTCAAGACTGAGGAAAACCAAGGTTCTATGTAGCAGCAATATAAAGTAAATATACAGGTGAGTCCTTCAGAGGACTCCTATTTTGGCCATACCTCACTGTCATGAGATTATAATTACATATACAGCATTACTTTGCTACAGTAACACCTATCAGCTCATAGCTCTATGGCCATCTGATGATTATTTCTGGTAAAACTATCATTAACCTAAACTCAGGCCCATTGTATCAATCATAAGAGCAGAGTTGAGCATCCCCAGAGGACAGCAGAGCCAGACTGTGCCCATGAGCCAGAGCTGGAGGCATTGCCATTGGGGATGAGCTCCAGAGGTGCTGCTCTGCTCATGGCCTCGGTGAGCTGGCACCAGAGAGCTCCCAGACAGGCCCTAATAGGAGCCTCTAATGAGCAGGTCACAGGTTGCTGTGTCACATCCTACTTGGGGACACTTTGGCTCACGGACCACTAAAGTGAAAGGCAGTAAAGGCAAACTGCTCAGAACTTCTCTGAACCAGCCATCCATGCCCAAATGTCAGCTCCTTTAACCCTTACAGAATAATTTAAATCCCTCTCTGTTCTCACTACCCTTTTTCCTGCTGGTAGAAAGGAACCTGTATTACAAATGTAACACACCTCTTCCCCCCATCCTCCTTTAGCCACCAATAGATGACAAGAATGTAAAAATACCATTAATAACTAGTTTGCTCACCGTAATTAACACCTTTGCAATCTCCTTTCCAGGGAGAAACTGGCGTACCTAAAGACAGCTCAGCAAGGTGTTATTTACTTTAGGAAAAAGAAAACATTAAAGCTTTATGTGAAAGAAAATTATCTGCTCTATCTCATGGCTCTCAAATACATTTTGCAGCAGTGACTTCCCAGCCTGCAGTAAAAAAAAAAAGAAAGAACTTTTCTAAAAATCCATTAGGAGCTTAAAAGTATTATCTCCCACTTTGCTACACTCCCTCTAATGCAGCTGCCAACAATAAATTCACAAAATTGTTTTTCGAGTCGCTTGTTTAGTTATTTATTTATTTATGCATACCTGGGTTGGTGACAGAGAGGAGAAGCATCAGCCATAGAGGATGTTTTCAGCATGTCACACACAGTGCCAGCCTGGGGGGGCTCCCAGGGCCAGGACACTCGGCCTGCACTGCAGGCAGGGGATGGCATTGGGCATGGGAGGAGTGCTGGGGTGGGTGGGATGGCTCCTCTGCCACTGGGAGTCCTCAGGGCTGCGGGGATCCCCTCTGGAGCACCAGAAAGGCTCTGGGAGAGTCCCCCCAGTCTGGTCACACAGGGGGGACACTGAACTCCTTCCAATGTGGCCACATCACACAGATCCCACTGAAGATGGAGCTTGAACTCTTATTCCTCACAGCAGGTGGGAAAATAAATGTCCTTATTCTAAGGGTTTCTGTTGGGATTTTAGCTGACTAGAGACTGGAAAAGGACAAAGCTATGGCTAATTCTAAGTCTTGCACCTGCAAGATAGCGTGTCTTTGGGCCTAGCTACGTATGATAACAAGTAGACAGAGAGACGTGGGAAATAGGGAATGTAGGCCTAAAAGAATGAAGAGGAGTTAATAGTATAGTTTAACTAATAGATTGCTTAGCTTACAGAATATTCATGAGTTTATTACTTGCTTTCTAAGTGTCTGATGTTCTCTTCAATAAACAGAGCTTGCTGAACACTCATATTGAGTGTCCGAGTTTTCCCTCACCGACAAAGGGCTCATCCCCGACCAACAGATCATTCTGCAACAGGTTTCCTTCCTGCAGTGAGCTTTTCCCTGTTGGGCTGGAGTTAGCATCTCCTGTTGTCACAGGGCAGACAGCTGCTCTCTCTGGGACCCATCTTTCCTTGCCTTGAGTGTGATGAACCCCACATTTTAGTTACTGGTACAACTTCCCAAGCCCTGGATGCACATCTGGGAACCATTCAAGACCAAGTGAACAAACAGGGAGATGACAGCAGCTTCAGTCCGAGCTTCCAACCAAGGCAAACAGAGCATCAAGCCACCCAAAATCACATACACAGCTTTCCCATGGCTTGGAGTAAAAGGGTGGACAGGATACCCTGGCAAACCAGAGAACCTGGGGGAAAGTGTCTGATTTCTTTTTTCTCTGTTGGCTACCAGTATTTGCAAAGTACACTTTAATAAATCTGTTGTTTTTATCTGAATTCTGTCTTTGTTGCATAAGAAACAAGCTTTTAAGACAGAAAGGTCTGTTTCTATAAATCCAGAAGATAAACCCCTAGAGATTATTATAAATTTAAATGTTGTTTTTCAAGTAGCTGACTGCAACCTTTTCAAAAAGAAAGGACCATATTAGTCTAGTTGTACCTAAAACACAGCACATTAAAATATTTTTTTTCCAAAAATATTCATACAAATACTCCATGGTAGTGTTGGTGATGGCATGAAAGCACACCCACCCCCCCTTTGCTGCACAATCACAGATGATCAGCTTTTGATCACTATTGCAACCACCTGTCAAGTATCACAATGAGTTTTCTCCCATTTCAGGAGTTAAAAGGGCTTATAAACCAGAAAACAGTGCAAAATACAAAGTGCATTTAAAAAAATCTATATTTATTTAAATATCCTCTTAAGGAGGCTTACTTTTGATTAATTTTCTTGACTCTTGAGAAAACTGGTCATAGGAACAGAGGAAGAACACTTGTATTTATACATTGGTTTGTCTAACATGTTTGAAGATTTTTTTTTTTTTTTTTCAGTTCTCATTTTGCATGTAACTGCCTCTCCTCCTTTGTAGAAGATCTTCTGTCATATGTTCATGTAAAAAGTGTTCTTTCAAAAGTCAGGAAAAATAAATCATCTATTCAGGGAGTGGATTAGCTCTTACAGACTCTACCCTTTTTTTGAGATGGCAGAGGTGTCATGTTTCCAGCCTGGCAATGACCTCACTAATGTGGTTGGCAATATACCTGTAAGAATGGCACACAGAAACTGGATTTTAAAGAAACCTCAAGTCATCCCAAGTTCAAACAAACAGAAACCCAAACACCCAACATGGAAAACCTCTAGCACAAGTTCAACTTTTGCCCTGAATATTTAGAAGCACACAGAGATGAATATCAAATCCTGATCCCACCACATCCAACTCAGCAAAACACTCCACTTCTCTCCCAAGAGACTTCAGCTCAGCAGTCCAGACCTTTGCTTGTGATACCAAGTAAAGGACCATGAGCTCTTTTTGGAGCAGAACAGAATAAATGCACACAGAAGGTTCATTTGGCCAGCTGCAGGCTGAGTGTTTAGAATTAATTCAGGGTAAGTCTACTCGGTCAGCAACTCAATGGGGTTTGTAGATAAATGCTGATTTTTTTAATATTCTTCTCCTAGTAAATGCAGCACCTCATTCTCTGTCTGGAAATCATGGATCCACACTGACCCTGTCCTGTAGTCTCATTTTATGCCTCTTTAGGGCAGGGTATGCTGCTTTTCTTCAAACTAAGGAGGCAGATCATTCTTATTCAAGCAATGGGTAACAATTCATGAAATATATCACATCTTAACTTTAGGATGACAAAGGATAACCAAGATTCTGAACACATTGAAAAATTCCCCAGCCAGGCAATCTGAGATGAGAGTGGGAGATAGCAGGCAGTGAAGCAGTGTCCAAGAAATCCTTTCCAGCACAATCCTTGTAAAACTTGAAAATGTCAAAAATTAAAAGAGACATCCCTGCATGAACTTTTGCTTCTCAGGCCTGGGCCAGACTGAATGCAGACCTGTATGAGGCTGGTGTTTGGTGTTAGTGCGTCCACATCTCATGCATCCTGTTTGATTTTGTCCATCTGTATTGGAGAGGAAGGAATAATTTTCAGTTCCTAGGCCACATTGTTGATTTGAGAACTAGGCTTGCTAGAAACACATCAGATATTTTCCCCCTTCCCAGTTTGGTGCTTTTTAAAAAACAAGTCATTAATCTGGAGCATAGAACCAGCTGAAGGATGGCCCAGGTAATTCTACTGTGGCAAGTATTGACAGTGGTTAATGCATACACAACACAGTTTGCTTTAGTCAGAAGAGACAAATGGTTTGTGGCCTATGAATCCTTCCAGGTACCTCACTCACTCCCGAATTTTCCTGCACACTGTTAGTATAACACCCTGTCTCTTTCTCCCTTAGATATTTGTCAGTACACAAATGTCTCTCTACCCTAGATAATCATGGCAGACAGGGACAACATATTGATATACAGCACTATTTTAGACCAAGGTATGAATATTACATTAGCTGAGTTATCACTCTAAGTTCTGACCTTCAAATATCCAATTTTAAATTCATTCATTTTCAAACTATTAAACTCTTCTCTGTCACATCACAGAAATAGACACTATGATGGTAAATTTTCCTGACAATGTTTTAGTCAAAACAAACTATGATGTATTAGTAAAATTTGCAAAAATGTGTTTGTGCTATTAAAAATCTGGAAGGACTCTGCAGTGTGGTCTCAGCCTGACCCTGAGTAGTCAAGCAGAGAGAGGAGTCAGGTGAGTGATTGGTTCCTGTGCTTCCTTCTCCTCCTGATCCCTGACTGCGGGTCAGAAAGCTCAGCTGTGCTGCCAAACACAGGAATATGGGCTCCATGACCATTTCACTCCTCCTCACTGAAAAACCCCCAATGTGTGGGTACTGCTGCTCTCAGGAGCGAGTCCCAGACAAAATAACAAACTACATTAAGTGCAAAAGGGAAAGATTAAATGAAGCTATTTCCCAACATGTTACTGGCAATCTGAAGGAAGAATAGGAAGCTGAGAAAAGCCTTCTCCTTCAATTTGCTTCCCTCAAATCTTCTAGCAAGTGCCCAGCCTGGTACCATATCTCAGCCCTCTCACTCCTCACCTAGGGCAAATTAAAAGGTAGACAAGTGATTTCTTACAAGAGTTTACACTTTTTTGGCAGTTAGCTAGAGCTGGATATTTTATCTTTCAAACTACAACACATGAATTTAAAATGACAAAGCCAAACCAACGTCAGACCCCCCTGGAGCAATTCCAGCTGCTTGCAGAGAGCAGCAGGGAAGTGTTCAGCTGCAACAGGAGGGTTAAAGGGGAAAGGAGCAGCAGCATCACCACTTAATGCAGGGGATGGGACAATAGAACACTCAAATACAGACACACACCCCCTTGGCTGCCCAAGCCCTCCTAGCTGTGCAGGCCACTGCAGATAATTGTATAATAACAGCAGGCTGTCACGGCAGCGTGGAGCCATCCCTAACAGGCCGTGCAGGAGGTGGGCACCAACATTCAGATGTCAATTAGAGAGACTTTTTGCCAGGTTTTAAAACATGCTGAATACAGCCAGCACCTTCATCTGTCAAGGATTTAAACAGTGAAACCTTAGTAAAAAAAATAAAATAAAATTGTATGCTCTTGAATTGAAACATGTGGCCCAGAATGCTCTGATGAGCAGCTGAACACCAAGAGAGATTTACACAAAAATTTTGCTTCTGTTTCACTTCCAGAATGAAAAGGATTCAAATATGCAAACTACAGGGAACAAGCCACAATTGCTTGTGGCTGGGTCAGCATCTTCTACTGACCATAGATCTGATGACTATTTCCCTCCACTCAACAAACAGTGCCTGAAAGGACTGAAATATCTCCACATGGGAACAGAAGCCAATATTTTATCAAATTGATTGCTGCTGAAACCTTTGAGCTCTAAACAAGCCTTTGCTAAAGTCCTATTGGCATTTAGGTTAACCATTATCTTTTTACAAGTTCTTAAGATGTACTGAAAGTAACAGCACCTCCTAGTTAACAGAGAGCTAATTGATGCCAGAAGGATAAGGGATGGGATTCTGGGATGTTACTATTAAAAAGAAATCCCTCAATCAGTCTAACTTTGCTCTGAATGACAGCCTAAGAAAAGAGATTTTGAGGACTGTCTTGTAAAGAAGGTGCTGCCTGTGACAGCAGTGGGAAACCTCTTGAAATCCTAGACAGCCCAGTGAAGAGGGGAACCAAAACCAATGGAAACAGCAGTCAATTACACCTACAACAAAAGAGAACTTGAACTCAAGAAAGGGATTTCCCATTAAAAATTCCGGCTGTAGGCACAACAGAGCTCTAGCTGTCACGTTTATGTGGGTAGCCACTTTAATCAACCTTTTTAACATGTGTTTTGTGTGTCTGTATTAGAAATATGAATTCTTCCTTCCTGCTTTCTGAAAAGCTCTTTCAATTGAGACACTGCCTCCTCTGCAATGTCTTCTCTCAAGAGTCAAAAGTCAATGCCCTGGAACTACAGGAATCTAGACTAAAAAATCATCTTCTACTTAATGCTTCTGCATAAACAGAGGAACTTCATCTCAACTGAGAAAACAGCATTCTTGAACTTCAGTGTATGGTAGCATAAATTTCTTACTCAGCTGAAGATTTATCAGCTATTGAAGCCAATAAACTGTCTTCCTCAATTCACTCCTTTGTTTCATCATCTTCAGAAAACACAGCTTCTTTCAATTTTTATAAAATTTTTTCTGAAGGATCCTAATTTATGCCAAGAAAAACACTGTCTGTTAAATGGCATCATTAGACTCACATGATTCCTTGTGGTGCGTGTGAAGTTTTTGGTCTCCTGCATCCTAAATGATCCTTACAGTGTAAAAGAAATCAATACAAACAGCTGCTTTATTCTGTGCTCTGATAACTGAGGGAAAACAACCCTCAATGAAGAAGTCATCTTTCACTTGGGAGAAAGTAAATGGGTAACAAAGTACACAAATAAAATTAGCAGATGAGGCGCTGATTTCCTCACCAAGAGCAAAAGTTTTCATAAGCAGAGCTCTGCCTTTTCTCATGGATTAACGAAAGATAAGGCTCTTCATCTGCTTAACTTCATTGCCACAAATACTTTGTAGGTAAGAAAGAAGGCAGCAGCATAAGGAAACACAGGTTCAGATTTCTTCTTGGTTTCTGAATTCACATGTTGGATGTGTTGATAGCAAGCCCAAAACTTCCATCCAGACACAAAGTCACAGAAAATGGGACAAAAGCAAGGTATCAACCATCTAGCAAACAGCTGGGTGATGACACCCACTTGCAGCCTGATAAATAGGGTCATAAAGACCTGCAAGAAGTTTGCAGGCTTTAAATAAAAATCACTTCCATGCCTCACTACACTGTCTAGTGCTAGTGAGCAAACTGGCAAAAAAGTGAAAGGGGAAAAAAGTGAAAAGTGGGAGCACAAAGAGAGAAGTCAAACCATTACTTTCTTACGAGACCAAAGGTGACAAGCAAGGGAAAAAAAATGAGTGTTGTATTTCCATCTCTTTTGAGCTAAGGGGCACGCAAAAAACTAGGAGAATAGACCCAAACTTATCTGAGCAGATGTAAGAAACACAAGAAAATAGGAGGATACACTCAAACATAGCTCCAATATCCTGTTGCCACAGAAGAATGTTTCTTATACACATCTAAACTTTTTTTTTTTTTTTTGCATGCTTTGGGTCTGATCCAAAAGTCTGACACAGCCACTAGAAATGGTTATTGGATTAAATTCTTAGACAGCACAGAAAATAGCAGGCTAAAGAATCTTAGCAGACTTTCCAAGAGTATTCATTCATCTCTGGCTTGGGAAAAGCTTGTGAAGTGTTAGACTTAAAGAGAATTTTGCCAGCAAATCTGGGTTTGCACCACAAGAGCAGCTGCCTATAATAGTATTGCCCAGAGAGGTATTGAACAGGTGCTAGAACCAAAAAAAAAAAAAAGACAAGTAAACAAAACAATAAACCAAAATTGCCTAGTGCCCTCTAAGTAAGTTTCTTCATCATGTGTAACAAAGCAACAACTCAGAGGAACTTCTGAAAGACATAAATGTCAACCCAGCACCCTGCTCAGGCTGACCTTTACAAAAGAGTTTTTCATTTTCACATTTTCCTATTTCTACAGCAATAGAGAACTCCTTTGAAAGCCTCCTCCTGGAGACTGCTGCAGAAGCACAAGCCCTGGGAAGAGAACGAGATTGCCCAGTAACCCCGGTGCTCGTGAATTTCCAAATGCGCCCTGTCACTTGTGAGCTCTGCAGAGGTTTGGGCAGGGAAAAGGAGCCTCCCCCTGCTTGTCCCAGCCTCCACATCCGCCAGGCATCCCGGCAAGGCTGAGCAGTTCCACCCCAGGAAGAGTCTGCTCCAGTGGCTCCTGTTTCTCCACAATTGCTGGCAAAGGGGGAAACAATGACAGCTTTCAAAAATTCCCATGGCAACAGCTCCTTCTCTCTGCACACTGCACTGGCAGCCCCAGCACTGCACAAAGCAGCAGCACACGGGGGATTTGCAGCCAGGTAGCAACTGCTCCTGTTTCATCAAGAATTCACCAGCACAAACCACTGGCCACAGCTGGGCAGTAGCACTGAACTCAGGCTCCTAATTGCTGCTCCAGCATGGATCCTCCTGTGTCCCTATCTTGGCAATAATGGGCTTACCTAAAATGTTGGAAATTAGGTTTTTAAGGTCAATGGGAGACCTTTAAAATCCCTCCAAATAGAACCAAGGTCATGACTGCTTGTGGTCATTGACATTACAGCAATTTTTGTAAGTACAGAGGTATTAATCCCAGGAGCCTGACAATTTCCATTTTAGTAATGACATTCTAAACGCCTAAAACTTTTAGTGAAGTTTAATATTCCTCACTCCATGTACTGATCTGTTCTGTGCTGTTCTTAAGCATTGTTAAATGGTTCTTTCATTTCACTGTGGAATTGGCTGACCACATTTCAGCTGTGCACAGAGTGAACTCTGTATATTGTAACGTAATTACTCTCAGGGGATCCTAGGTAGTTGGAAAATGTTCTTATTTGATTTTGGATTTTTTTTTTCCTTTAAAGCAGCTACATCTTGCAAAAGCAGCCAATTATTTCTCTCCCTGGAATGAAGAAAATAAAAAAAAATAATTACACCATACCATGATTAATTGAATTTTAAAATGGAAAAGGTCCACTATAAAAACACCTACTGTATAAGCAATGATGTTATTTGGGTTGAATAAATATTTAAATAAGCTTGAAGAAGATTACAACAGTATTTATACTTATTTATTTCATGCACAGTTGGATGTCAGCATCCTGACATTTATATTAAGAGGATATACGCAATGTAATTCATAATCACCAGGTATAGTTTTACAGAATTACTGATATGAATCAAATTTCATGATTGTTGAAGTGACTGCAAAAATTGAGCTCTGGAATTGATTCCCTGTAGGTAGGATTTGAACCAAAATCTGTAGAAATTTTTTCAAATTTAAATGCTTCCGATGGGTTGCAAGAAATGTCTCATCTGGGACATGCATTTGGCTGAAAAAAGTGTCCTCAGCACAGTTAACAGCACCAGCATGGGCATCTAATCTCTATATCATGCTAAATATTTTCTTCTTTGAAGTGATAGAAATCCAACTGTCAAGTAGTGCTTGATCTGACCCGGTGCCTGGGGAAAGCTAATCAAAAGTAAGCCTTATAGGTTCCCCTGCTTAAATCCACCCACCCAAATAAGCACAAGTTGGAATTTTTATGAGGTAAAAGAGACTCTGCTGTCACAGCCCAATGTTAATTGGCACAAAGGTTTGAGAATACCTTCGTTTTACTGAGCTGCTTTGATTTCAAGACTTCTGAGCTGAATTTTCTTGCTTCTTTATAATCCTGTCTTAACTATCACTGAGTTTGAAGTGAGAAAGGAGCTTAGACAGATCTATATCGGTGTTCATTCATGCCAGACTGTTGCATTTTCATCTGAAACACGGCTTGAAAAAAATTCCAATTTAGGGCAGGAGTAGCAGGGGGAGCACAGGGAATGCTAATCCCCTGTTCTGCTCTTGTGGGAGCAACAGGTGATAATTAGTCATTGGCCATCATGTCAACAGCCTCTTATTTTCTTCTCGGACTGGAAAAATAACCCCATGAAAATAATTCCCACCCCTTTCTCCCCCATCTCTGGGTTTGTACAGCTGATGTAATGATTTAGGCAGTGACCTGAGCCCTTTGCAGGAGCACCTCCCAGGACAGTCATACCCCAAAGCTGTGGGAAGCAGGCACATTCAAAATTCAGCAGAGAAATAAACCTCAACAATGAAAGAAGATGCAGCTTGGGTTCATTTCCATCCCCTAGTTTTACTCCACGTCAGTTCAAAGGCCTGGATGTCCTGCATTTTCACCACTGAAAACATTATCATCATCATCAAGACAGTAGAATGGAAGCCACCATGGGGCTCCACCTCTACTGAAAAACAAAACCCAAGATGCAGAAACACACAAACCCCCAAATTAACATTGCACTACAATATGGACAGGAGGAAATGTTGCTGAAAACCAACACATGATTTGCAGATTACTTGGAAAACTGTCAGAGATGGACAAAGCAGCTCACTTCACATGTAGCGCTGAGTTTCAAGAGTTGTCTTGTTTCTCTCTTCTGCATTTACAGTCTCTTATAGACATTCTACATTATAAAATCCCTTGCAATTAAAAACAAGCTAATGACACTTCACCCAATCCTCACACCTATGACTAATCACTGCAAGATTGAAACCATCTCCAGGACTAAGAATAGGATTTCTGATTTTCATAAAATTACTTCCAGTGGGACTTATATATTATTTTTTTAAACTCAAAGTATTTGATGAAAGGAATTTAGGAGTTCACACTTCATAGCATTTACCATCTAGCTTTCAGTTAGTTCCACTTTTCATTTATGTGCTGAAAGGGATAGATTTTCTTCCTCCTTATTTTATAGAACTGCCTTTACTGACAAAAATAAAAGATTCTCATTCTGCTGGCCTTGCTTATCAAACTAGAGCCAAGTGTAATAAAATGGCTGTTTGACAAAGATTTTAACAAGGTATCCTAACACAGTCGTTTTCATAATCTTATAATCCACTAATATGTTTCTCCCAATATTTTCTAAAAAACTTATTTAAGCCATAAAGCCTTGCAAAGATCACTCACATATTACAACCCACAGTACACAAACTTGAATATTATTTTAAATTTTTCTTTCTAAGTATACATGCAGCTTGCAGTGTCTAGTAAATATTAAGTCTTGTCACAGATAACCAGTCATTCAACTAATTGCAGATTTCTATTAAGATTTCTCCCAAATTCTCCCTTCCAGTAGCATTTTTTAATCCTAATTCATCTCCCTGAAAATGAAGCCCATTTCTTGTGTATTATCAATTTCTGTAGGAGATACTGGTATCATTTTGAACTGAACAAGCAAAGAAAAAGTTCTAAGTCTGCAGAATTTATTTGTACTGCAAGTTCTTGAAATTGCCTTCTTAAGCCATCAAAGACAAAACTCTCAATCTATTTTAATGCTGTGGAATATATATTCCTCTTTTCCATCAGTTGGCTTTGCTGTAAGATACATACTCAGTAAAAAAAGCCAACAGGAATGACTAAATATGAGGAGAGAAACTGACTATCAAAGGAGGAACTTCATTTAAATTAATTGAGAATGCATTTCCTAAATATACATATATATATGAATATATTTATAAAGAAAAGTTCTTAATCAGAGCATCATTCCACATTCACACAGGTTTGTTCATGAGTCCCCTGTGCCCCAAAAGATAATGTGAGCACACAACCAACCCAATGTGCCTCTGCTGGCTCTGTCTGTGACTTCCATCCACTGCAGCAATTCCACATTATACCTATGTCAACCCCATCAACACTCATTAATCTAACAGCAGCCTTCTCCTGAATCCAACCTTCACTATTTTAAAGGTAACTGTTATCTCATGAATCAAAATCCTTGTCTGGAGGTCTGCTTGCAGTAAAATTCCCCTTATGGAAGTTGCCTGCGGGAAGCGCTTTTTCCTTTATCTCCCCTTTTTGTCAGAGAAGATGGACCCAGTTTCTGGCAGTTCAGTCTCTCTGCCATTGAAGTCTACAGCCTTAACAGCTTCATACAAACCACGTGGAGTTTCAGCTCAGGGGCCTGGGTTTTTGCCCACCTCCAGGTAGAGGAGGCAGTGAAATGCTCCTAGAGCACATCCTGACGTGGTGTCAGCCCAGCCTGCTGTACAGCAATCTCTAGCAGCACACAGTGGCAGATTGCACAGCTTTAAATCACACCAGGAAGCAGCCAGGACAGGTGGCTGCAAAAATATAGGCTTCCAGGGAGCCAAAACCTGACTTTTAGGAACTGGTTTATTTTAAGAAGCAAGCTTTTCCTGTCAGCCCCTGGGCATGCAGCTTGCTTGAGGAACACCTCTCAGAGGCACTGGCTGGCAGGACACACTCAGACTGTTTCCAGCATGTTGGGTTTAAATCCATACAGGAATGGCATTTATACTTTCATTGATTAAAAGTAATTTCCCTTTCATTTAAGAAGACAACTTGTATGCATCAAGATAATGTGATCTGGAGTCTAAAAAAGTCAGCAATAGATCCTTTTGTGAAAGCAAGTCCTATGGAGACAGGGCACAATTATCAAAAAGTGCTTGTGGGAGAGACTGGGCAGTCTAAGTGGCTGAAGAGCTCTGTCTTGCCATGGATGTTCAAGGAAGAAAGATGTGTGAAGGCAAGAAAATTGAGGAGTGATGAGAAGAGGTAATGAGACCAGTGAGATAATCACCTCCAGCTTCAGCTGCACTGACCTGGGCTGAAGAGAAGCAGAAAGCAGAACTGCCACAGCTGGGAAACACAAGTGACTCCCACAAACACTGTTTTTCTTCTTCCAGATTTGGCAAAAAATGCCTCTTTTACCAAGTGCAAGAGTCTGAATGGCTGCTCCCTGCTCCACAGCATCGCCGCTCCCCCAGTGTGGGTAAATTCTGCCAGCAGCACATTATCATAGGGTTTATTCAGGCAAATTCTCCACCAGCAAGAGGTCACAGAAGTCACAGTCCCACAGAAATGATACAAGGCTGTGTCCATACATGGCCATTGGCATGAGGGGGTGGATTTGCTTTCCCCAGCCAAGCCGGAGGATGTTGATAAGGGTACAAGGCTTTTCCAGGGACAATAGGAGATTGTTATTTTTATTTTCTAAAGGCTTCAACTACACAAAACCTAAAGAGTGATTTAACAAACACAGCAGGTTTCTAAGAGCCAAGCAGTGCCCCCAAAATGCTTTTAGATAAAGGTATTAAAGTTCAGTGACTTGCAAAATATGGATAGATTATTTAACCTGCGCTTCTACAGTGGAGCTACGAAATACTTTTCAGCTTAAAACTGAAAACATATAAAACCAACAAGCACACCCCAAAGATATTGAAACATCTTATTAAAAAAGCTGAGACAGTTGTGAATGCAAAAGCATCCTGCCTTGCCTGCAGAACCACCCCAAGTCTTTCACTCACACAGACCCAACACTCACAGGCAGGCAGCATCCTCCTGCCCTGCAAGAATAACCTGCTCCAGAGAGCTGGAGCCTTCCAGTCAGAGAATAACACACCTGCACCTCAGAGAGGTGTGCTGTGCTGCCACACACAGAGCGGGCTGGGTCTCAAAAGGGATGAAGCACATCTACAAACCTTGGTTTGGACCCCAGTCTCTGCTTCCTGAGCCTCCTGGATGGCTCAGGACAGACAATGGTTTTCTCTTCTCCCTTACAGTAGTGGAGGGAGCAATAACCTCTGACCTTACAAAGGTGCTACAAATAAGGACATCTTGGACATTCCCTCAATGAAGAGAATGTTAAACATAACAAGCCACTGTCAGCTCCATGTAATTTTTATGGACCAGACTCTACTTCAAAACGCAATGGTAAGAAACAAGGGGTTTTTTCCTAGTGAAAAAGCAGACTGGAAACAGAAGTAATGGATGCACTAAAGATCTTTAAAACAGCATTATTGCAGTGCTCTGGGTTAATAAGGCCCATACGGTTTGGTACAAAATTAATCATCTACAACTGAAGTAATAAAGTCGCACTTGGAGGCCGCATCTCTGCTTGGCACGGGCCCAGGAATACACACCATGGCAGACTGCTGAAAAACCATGGGGAAGGAACAGAAATAGTCCTCTTCCCTACCCAAGTGCCTCAGGCGTTCTCTCCATCACACCAAACAAGGAGGGTCAACATCTCCCATCAGAATTGCCCTGGATTTACTGCAGGTACAGGACAGACCCCTGTGCTCCTTCAGTCTTGTGGCAGCTAAGAGTTTCAGTACAATAATATATATACCACTGATAATAATATATCCATTTTTCACCACAATTAGCTTTATTTGCTCTAAATTCTTGTTCCCCAAAGACACATTAGATACTAAAACACATGACTGGCCTAAAATAAATGGTTAACTCTAAATGACTGGATAATTTTCTCGTTGACAGTGAAACAGATGCAAACTACATAAAGTTAAACAGTAATGACTCTTCTGTAAAACTTCTAGCAGATGAATATAGATGCTGTTAATTGCTATTAATGCCAGCTCAGTTTTAATTTGTGGCATAGGCAGTTGCAGTTCTTTTCGCCAAAAGTGCATCAAACTCAAGACATGCTCTGTTTCCTATTAACGTCATCTCTGGCAGAGCTGGGGGCACACACAGACTGGAGGCATCTGTTCCACACTCAACAGGGCACAGAGTGGTCCTCCCTTCAGGAGCCAGGGCACAGGGCTAGGCTGCTGAGGGAGAAAAAACAGGTTTTGATCTCACTGTGCCTCTTATCCCCTTTCAGCTCCACTGAGGATGCTGGAACACCTTTATTTTGCCTGTTGGGAATGTCAGGAGGACAAGATTGCTCTCAGATTTTCATACTGGTAACAAAATACTTGGAAGCAGAGGGGAGAGTATTCATGCCTTTTTCTTTTCTTCTTCTCATCGTGAGCAGGACTAGACACAGGTTGGTCCCAGCTCTACACAGTAATTTAAAATCAATATAATCACAGTGAACTTTGTCACCTCTGCTTCAGCTGAGTAGGTTTTTCATTTGGGTCTCTTGCCATTTTTCTCCTGAAAATAAGTTCTTCAGTTTCTAGTCTGCCTTGAAATGAAATAAAGCCACCCTTGGCTTCAACACAGCACGTGAGCAGTCTCTCAAGACACGCAAGACACAGAGCAAACTTCCATCAACTGCACATTGCTACATTCAAACACAACAATTTCCATTAAATATTTAGGACTCAAATATTTATATCCAGTCAATTACATTGAACATTACTTATTCTCCAGGGAATTTTTGCTCTCCCTCAGTACAGGAGAGAGGACCAAAGTGCGTCTCTTGTACTTAATAATAACACAGTAACAACTATAAAGAAAATAATTCCCATTAGATGCAAACACATTGGAAGCAAATATACGTGTTTAGTATAAAAGAAAACTGCAAGATCTTTTTGGGAGCCAATATTAACAAGTTCTCATCACTGCCCTGAGAAGCTTAAAGCGTCAGCTCCAAGAGAGAGTAAAATGTGTGTGTGAGGGGAGGGAAAGGTCAGTGATGTAGGAGACATTTTCCACAGCTGTACCTTCAGAGCAATGCCCCAGGAATGGATCAGTCATCAGTACCAGCAGTTCCCACCAGCAGACCAGTGCTGCAGGTCCTACTGGGAAGATTTACAGCTCCCATTTTGTACCAGAGAAATCACCAGCTAGACTTTGCTAATCGTGTTATCATGCTCAGTAATTCATACAGCTCTCCCACAGCAAAACCTTTTTATTACAGAATTTCAAAAACCAATACTTGAATTTTAAACTTTAATATGAACTTACATTTTAAAACATTAAATTATCCAGTGAAGCGGACGTGAATGTGAAAAAAGGCCATTTCCTCCATCATTTCATTAAATTTGAAAGTACTTATTTATTTTAATAAGTAGAGATGTCCATATGCCAGGAAATTAACATCAAAGAATGTTAAATATGCCCAGTATCACTTAAAAGCCTATGGAGCATTATGCATTTTCAGAAATAGCATAACTCAGCAAAACTACTTTCCCAGCAGTTACTTTTTATTACAGTTTCCAATAGTACTTTGGGGGAAAAAAGCTGAAAATGTTTACCATACTGTTCATACTGAAATCATAAGCTGCAATGCTGAATGATGAGTTCAGGTGCCACACCACGACACCTTCCCTCATTTAAGGTCTTCTGCTAATACCAAACAGATGGTTGCCTACAAATCCCTCTTCCAAGGGCTCCTGTGCAGACCTCCTCCATTGGCACGACTGATCAGGGCATCAAACGCAAAGGCTGCACTTGGACTATCTCCTTTGAACAGTTATACTTCACTTAGCACAACAGGATAGAATTATGACTAATATTTTGATCACTTGAACCACCCAGACATTTTTCAGCCTTCAGAACCCATCTGCCACACTCACAGGGGTCTCCTCACAGAAGCAGAACTTTACTGGCTCGTGTTCTGAAAAGCTTCTTGGGAGCACTGGCCATTTCGAATAGGGGCCCATCATGGATTAGCCTAATTTCCTAAAGAAACAGGCTTATGTGTTTGAGCCTTCTACTGCATCTGGGCTACCAACTCTCCACAAACTCTCAAATTTGCTGGGTAACTCTGACCCAAACTGAGGGGTGACCTTACAGATACAGCACAGCCACTGGTTTAGTGATGCACAAGAACAAGGAACAGTGGCACACAGCACAACTGGAGGCCACGAAATAAGCTCAGAGCTTCTTAGGCACTGGAGACTTTTCACAGGAATATGAAGCACTAAACTGCACACAGAGCTGCACAGCTCTGGTGTTTTAGCAGGGAAGAGGAAGCTCTTAGTGCCTTCTCCAGCTCATAGTCTTCCCCTCACTGCACTCTGCTTCAGCCATCGATGCATTGAACACCAAGCCACCTCTCAGATGACTTGCACAAATTTAAGGTAGTGGTAATGTTTCTGTGTTTGCACGGAGAGCAATTATGTCCCTCAGGCATCTGGGGAGCCCTTGTGCAACATAAGCAGTAACTGAGCTACGTGCACTGAGCCCTTCTTTACAAAAGTCACATCCAATTCTCTGCAAACACCTTCACAGAGCAGATCCCCTTCCTCAGAGATCAGCATATGCTAATAGTGTATCATGAAGATAAGTGGTCTCAATTTCACGTCTCCAGCAACAGAAATATAAATTAAAATATACACGATCTGAAGTGCCACAGAAGCTTCCAAGTTGGAATCTGTCTGAAAAGTTCACGTCACCTCTGGGTAGGAGCAGACTAGCATCTGGCATGTGAAATGAATTTTCATACCCCAAGGGGCCACAGAAGGCTCCAGCAGCAGCCTGAGCCACACCACCACAGCTCAGGAGGAACAGACAGCATGTAAAACTGAACACGAAGCGATCTCAACTCTCTGTGACTTCACTGCTCTGCTACCTCTGGGTAAATCTTATTTCTGTACTTGGGCAATGTGTTCACACAAACACAAAGCAAATCACACCACTTTCTCTTCTTCATTCTAGCCCATCCATTCAGTGCTTTGTTCGTCTAGGAGCTTGACACACAGGATGGGCCCCAGGGCTCAAGGACCAGATGATGAGAAATACAGCAGAGGGGCCCTGGGAGGTCCAACCCAGCACAGAGCAAAAGCAAACGATCAACATTTAAGGGACTTTTGTCACCTCAGTTCTAGCTCTGAGTGTATTATGGGGAGCTGGGATGCATAGGAAACATTTGTTTCACTATTCCTCATAAGGAAAGCAACAGAAACTGTCGTCACATGCCAACACTCATCACCTTCAGGCATTCAGCTGCAGGGACTGTTCCTCTTTTGTTCATTTCTGAGGAAATTTATACACCAAGACAGCTCAGAAAACCTCTCAAGAGAGTCAGAAATCAAGAACCCCACGTGGAACAGCTCCTCCTCCACTGTTCTCCAGCAGCACACCTTGGATGTTGACCTGAATGCTTTAATTTACATCAAGCTAAAAGAGCAGCACGGGCAGCATCAGAGAGCTCAGTGCAGGCACACTGGGGCCATGAGCCATGGCACCCAGCCTGCCTGTGCCCTCCTGGTCCCCACAGCTGAGCTCTCAGTGTGAGCTTCCCTCTCAGCAGCTGTGCTAAGGAGGGATGTGCAGCTGTGTGCATGCCTGCAAGGCTGGAACCCTAGAGCAGAAAATGTGCATGGAATGAGACTGCATTCACCCAGGGATGCAGGGGAGAGGGTTCACTTCAGCCATGAAGCCAGAGCAGACTGGCTTGGGTTAAACTTGGCAGGTACCGTTTGCAATAAAACAGGCAGGGTGGAGATGGAGAAGATGGAAGGTCCAATACTCATGGCAGCAAAGGAGAGTGGAAGAGTTACCTGCTGGCCAAGTCTTCGATATTTTTAAAGGAGCTGTGTGTTTCAAATGTATCTCACCCTACCGAGAGTTCAACCACAAGGGCTCCATGAGTAAGCAATACCCACCAGCCCTTACTATGGCAGGTCAAGTACCAATCTTTGTATCTCTGCAACAGGGACAAAGGGTTCCTAATGCTTCACAAATGAAACCACTCATCTCACTAATTAGCCTGAGAATATTATCATCCCACAGTCCCACTCCTCTCACAACTGGGCAGGGTAAAGAGACAGGAATGGGTGGGAACACTTATGAAACATTAATTCAGGGTTCAGTTGAATTAAACCCACTTGCTTTCCCGGCTTTACAAAAACAGAAGCTTGATACTCAGGTTCTCAGTGAGGCTTGACATTATTTTTACACTGCAGAGCAACATACCTCTTCAATAAATCATTCCAGTGCCAATAGCCTCCCTCAGACAGAAAGGCTACAGAGATGACCCTTAAAAGTTCAGAGGAGAGTTGAAAACATTTCCAGAAAATCACTCAAGTGCTGCTTAAGGATGTAATTTATATGCACAGCTCTGCACTCCATTGCAGGATTTCATATTTATTTAATTTGACAAGTTAAAAGTGTGCCCATCCAACTCTTTGGGCACATATACTCTTTAAAAAAAAACTTTGTAACTTAAAGCCAAATGTTCTGTGCATTGAATAGAAAAAAAATGTGATCTTCCTCAAACCTACTGGAAAAAACTGAAAGCACCAAACAGACTAAGAGCTTCAACAAAGCACCAGCACAGGGAGAAACTGAGTTTGCTGATGAAGGAAGAATTAAGCTCCATAGCTGATCACCTCCAGAAGACCTTCTGTTAGCTGAGGAGCTTCACAGCAGCTGTGCTACCAACATGGTACCCCCAAAGGAGGCAATCTCCCGGGCAACCAAGGTGTCTCCAATCAGCATCTGATGAGGTGGGATGTGTGGCCTCAGAGACAGAGCACAGCCTGGGACTGGCACTGAATTTCCCTCTCTGCTGTGGGTGCATGCAGGAGTCACTCACTCTGCCCTGTCCCTCAGGCCCCACCTCAAACACCTCCAGCTCAGAGCCCCTGTAAGAATCAGAGCTCCTGCAGCTGCTAAACACTCCTTCTGCACTCCCACAGGACCTGCATGGGACTCCTCCTTTCTGCAGCACACGTGTGCCTTTTGACACAGAACGAACACCTGGCACGCGTATCCCATGCCCAGCCCTGCCCCTGTCCCTCCTCCCTGAAGGGAGCCCAGCAAGGCAGATCTGCTCCTTGGGCAGGCTGGGGCTGCTCTTCAAGGATCACAATGGTTAAAAACCCTAAATCTGCAATACCACATTCTGCAAGATGGAGACACTTCTTGGGAAAGGGGAGAGATGGGGCAATTCCTTGGGCAGGCATACTGGAAAAAAAGATTATCTTCTGAGCAGCGACTGGAAAGACAGAAAGAAGTCATCTTTAACATAACAAAAACAATGGAAATAATTCTACATCTACTACATAGACTGCAGTACTGGCCTGGCTCAGCCATTTCACACAAAGACTCTGCTTATATCCTGCAACTAGAATTCTCATCCATTCCTTGATTATTTCATGCTTGGACTATTGCAATAATGTTTTTGCCAAGCTACTTTTTTTTTTTTAAGCACACACTACAAGGCTATTCAGAGCTTCCGTGCTTGCTTTGTTTCTCACTGAAGTATCCTTGCTGTCCACACACTTTTTTCCTCCCTGTTATTCTCCTATATGTGTTCAGTTACATATGAAATCAAGATTGGAAGTGCAATATATCACTGCAATCATTCAAGGACCTCAAAAACAGCGGACTCAAACTTTCTGAGTATTCTCCAGTCCATTTGCTGAGTCTGTATCACAGCTGCTACCTAAACAATCCATCTTTCTTTTGCCTACTTAAAATATATGCATTTCATGTGCTCTTATGTCTAAAGAACTTGAAATATATTGTCCTGTTACTTATTTCAGTGCCTAGAGATCAACTACATTGACAACTTTTTTGTTGCACTTTAGCACATTCTCAGTCCTTTGAAACAGTGCACTGGTTGTTGTAATTCCAGAGGTTTTCCACAAATGTCCCAGTGTTCACATTGAAAGAAAATGCAACAAAAAGCACAGTACATTTAAAGAAGTGAGAGGTCTCCCCTCCCCAGCTAAAGCAGCTCTTTGTGCTCCCTCATGTGAGGGGAGGTCACCACATTTGGGATTGCAGCAGTGCAAAGTAAAAATGCTTGTGATGCACTACTGGAACAACTGTATCTGAGGCTCTGAAGATTTCATCCAGCATCTGTTGCTGTTATTTTATACTTCTGTGCTGTGCTAGGGAAAAGCATTCATGAAAGAGTGAAAGTTGAGGGGACTGGTTCCTTGCTCATCTCCTGTTTCAGCCTCCCAAAGCTGTTCATCTACCATGGCCTATCTGGTAAGAAACAGTAAAGAAAAAATGCTCAACACTCAAAAATCAAAACCAATTTGAAAACCAATCAAATTCTAGTGAGAACCTTGCCAAAAAAATTAGAAAAAAGGGGATTTCACCCTATCTGCATCCAACTTTTAAAAATCCAGCCAAGCATTTCGATATAGACTGGATATACCAGGATTGACTATGACAGTACTTGGAATAAACTGTTAGCATGGCACACAAGAAAAGGTGGCAAGAGAGAGAGTAAACAGTATTAATGGTATTCAATAATGAAATCGTGTCTGTGTCTAAGTAGAAACTAAACTACTATCTGAGGTTTCTTTAGCAGATTATTTAGAAACTTGCCAATAGACAAACAAAGCAAATGACAAGACTCTCGATCAGGGCAGTGTTCCCCAGCAGTATGGCTCAGTAAAAATGATAGAGACTGCTTGGGCTGCTCCTGGCAGGGCTGGCTCTCCTCAGGGAACTGCTGATGGTAAATACTCAACACAAGCTGATTGTGAGCTCCTGATTCAAGCTGTGGTTGGGAAGATGCATCCTGTTCTCTGGGAATGGATTGTGACAACTCATTTCTTCATTCTCAGAACAGAAACAAAAGATAGTATTTTGCACTGGTTCCTTCACAGGGGCAGGACAGCTGAGGAAAGACAAAAGGAACCCTCCTTGACGTGCTCTGGGCATGGGCACATTTAGATGCAGATTCTGCAGGCACAGATGTGCCTCGTGCACATCTGTACAGCGCTGTGGACATGAAGCCTCATGAACCAGAAACATCAGAATACAAACAATCAAAATATACAGATGGCAATTCCTGTTTATTTGGGAAAACACACAGCAGTTGCTTTAGCTGAGCACGTTCAAACTGAGGGTTCATGCTCAGACAGTAGCAGCAAACTCTCCAGCTATGGTTTGCTGTGCTCCCCCCATGAAAGAGTGTAGCATTGATTTCTGGAACAACTGTTCCCCTAACAAGATGCATATGGAAACGAATGCCCTGCAGCTGGTTCCAGCAGGGTTCATTGAAGACTACTATTCATCTCTGATGAGTGCAGATAAAAATATTCAAAGCTCACTTTACTGATCAGATATTAATGAGAATGTTTTTCCTACTTCTTTCAGCTTAGCTCCTCTTTAAAAAGTCAGCTCAAAAGAGTGAAAAAGCAAGAGAGCCAGAACCTCCCCATTTTGACTATCCTGCATTTAAGGGAGGTGAGTACTTTCACAGAGGAATGATAACTGAACACATGGTGTGCCAGAGTTTTGGTCAATACCAAGATTTATTATTCTGAGGGACTGAAGGAGTGAAATACTGACCACAGCAAATAGCCCATTAGTTACCTCTCAGTTCAATAAGTCTTGATGCTTTCCTTACTATGTGCTGATTATTTCCTGTCCAATTCACATTAGCAGCTTATTTAATGAGAACAGTCTAAGCAAAGAGAGAAATTCACACATTTACAAAGGATATGGCCAAGTTACATTCCATCACAGTTAACACCATTTGCTGTTCTTTCAGGAAATAACCATTACCCATCATTCCTGCTTTAATGCCAGCAATTGCTTTTGAGAAGAACACTCACTTCTTACATTCACCACCGGTTATATTTTAAATAATAGCATCTTAAAGGACAGCAATAAGTGCCTAAGTGTTGTAGGACAAAGCATTCACACACTGATAGTGTCCACTAGCTTGACAGCATGGCCAAAGTTCCTGTTCTTAATGGACACCTTTCCCCACTCTCAGGGTCATCTCTACTCCTGTAAAGCCTATTTTTCTTCTATTAACTTCTCCTAATGTTCACAGCAGCTGCACAGAATCTTGGAGAGAAAGGATTCAACATTTTAGACAGAAAAAACATCAGTAAGGACATGCACAAATAACAGAAGCATCATAAGTGGTGCAAATAATTTCACATAGAATAGGAGAGACTAAAGGTACAAAGAGGAAAGAGATGCCTTGAATGCACCATAAGATTAAAGGAAAAAAACAACTGTATGAGCTTTTTACACAGGATTCTTTTTACAAAGCCACACTTAGATAAACATCTAAAAAGAACACATCTACATCCTCAGCCAACCTCTGTTTTTTTGTTCTCTGAGAAGCCCAAATGGTTTTGATTACTCAGAAGATTATTTCTTGAATGAGTCAGCTCCCAGCACTGAAGCTGATCAGCAGAACAGTGATCAAGGGAGGAGGGCACACCAGCCCTGCCAGTGCCAGCACCCAGCTGAGCTGGGGAACTCCAGTCACAAAACCAACATCATCTACAGCATCCTGCCCCAGAACAGGGCAGACCCATCCCATCCCATTCATCACAAAAATTAACACTGAGAATAATTAGACATCACATCTTTTACCTGAAGACGCGAAAAGGAGTTTCCTGATTTGGGTAAGCCCCTTCCTACTTCTGGTTTTCCACAATTTCATGCAATGACTGTCACATTAATGTTACACAACAGCTTTTCAAAAGATCAGGTATGAGTAGACACAGGTCCTCCAGGGCTACCATCACTTAGGGCACAACCACCTGCATCAGCATCTCACACTGTAATCTCTCCTGAGGCCCTGACCCTGAAGCTACTCATTTTTTGGGCCACTGCAAGGAAAACCAGGGTCTGCTCAGATTGCCAGCAAATTGTTCTGAGCACTGACAGATGCAACACTTGACACTGACAGGCATCTTTAAAGGTCTGGAATATTATGCTCTGCGAAGAAGCATACATTGCACAAGGGAGGGTCAGTCAGAAAGCCCTGGATCTAGCAGATGTTCCAGCAGCATATTTCTGTGGGCGTTTGTTTCAAGTATTGTTTTGGTTTTTTGTTTAAAAAACCGTTTACGTATTTACAAAAATACGTCCACACTGATGAAAAAGCACCTGAACTGTTACTGTCACTATGATAGGTGCTAGAAACAGACTGAGTTCTGTGGCAAGTATAAAGATGTGCTAAAAATAATTTGAAACCTGTCCATTCAGTGGTCAGCCTAACAGAAAAGATGAGTTGGAAAAGCAAAGACTGCAGTGAAACATTCAGGATCCACATTTGCTCCTTGTGACTGTGCTGTGCCTATTCCACATTTCTGCTGCACCACAGGTAATGTGGCCAGTCCCAGTTTAGGAAGTCTTTGACAAACTCTAAGACACAATCATGTCAAAACTTAGAATAATACTATAAGTAACACAATAAATACTTTGCCAAAACATACACGAATACACATGCCAGAGAATTCCTCCTGGAAATGTCATTTGAGCTTCTTAAAAACCCTAAAAAGAACATCTAGGAGATGTCAGTCTCATTCAGTTTTGCTGCTCCTATTTAAAGACAAGCTAGTCTTCTGTTTTCAGCGTTTGCTCACTTCTGAATTTGGTTTAAAGAGCTGCTAGAAGAGACTTAATGAAGTTTCTTGTAAAGGGCTGATTGTGTTTCCTGCTGTCTTTTTGACAGAACCCCTTCAAAATGGGCCTTCTTCATTTAATTATCCAGTCTTTACTTTTGCAAGTTTTATTTCTGAACTAGAATAAATGTTATAGTCAGGATTGTGTCTGTAGACAGGGTTATTTTACAAGGCTTGAAATCCTTTCCTTTCCAGTGAAAGGAAATCCTTTCCTTTCCAGTGGTGCAGCTCTGTGCACAAGGCACTGGAGCTCACATCCACAGGCACCTTTAGGGATGTGGGTACCTCATACCAATGTTACAGGTCCGAGGGTTGTTCAACACCTGATCAATGAATGAAGTTTCTCCTCTCTAAACTCTTGAGCCTGAGAGGATCAATACGACCAGGCAGCACAGGGTATTGCTATAGATCACTCATAAAACTGGAAAATTCCTGATCTCCAGAGCTTATACCAGCTCCTACACCATTCACCCTCCACAAGAGCTGAGAGCAGCAGATGGTTTCCTACAGGCTACAGAGGAAATAATCTAAAAGCACAATCTAGGACAGATACATCCTGTGGAAGATGGATATTTGAGGGCTCTCTGCAACATGGCTGTGCCCTTTTCCCACACCCAAACAGGAAAACCACAACTGGCCTCCTGCTTTTGGACCTCTCCATCCCCAACTCAGGATTTACTACAGAAATCTTAAGCCCAAAAATACAAAAGCTCTGCAAGCAGGCAGGCACAGCCTTAAAAAGAGAGAGACCTATGCTGCTGTAAATCAGTTCCACTCAACTGAGATCAATACAAAGCCACAGCTCAGCCTCACACACATGGTGTGTGCTGGGCTCAGCAGCAGCTGCCACTGGTGGCTGTCAGGGGCTGTCCTGGTCTTGTCCACTCCCTTTGGCAAAGTCCCTCAGAAGAAACCCCAGCCTCAGCCCAGCAGAGTCTCCTTCCCTGCCCGTAATTGCTGGGGCTGGGCCAGCAGCTGTTGTACAAATAACTGGAGGGGAGTTGGCCTGACCGTCTGAGGATAGGGGAGGGAAGCAGCCTACCAGATAATGCCTGTGAAAGAGCTTGGAAACCACTGGCACGGGCTAATTGCTTACTGCAGAGTGAAGTTTCCCCTCTCTGTAGGCTCATTTGATGCAAACTTCCTAGGCATGTCCAAAACCTACCCACAGGACAGACTTGAGTACATGGAGCGCTCAGCCAAGCCCTGCTCAGGGTTCCAGGGAAATATTCTGGGGAATGAGGAAGCAAGGAGAAAGAAACAGGTAACATGATCATCCTCCTCACTGTGCTCAGCTAGGAACAAACATCTGTCTGCTATCTGGGCTCTGCCACCCACCATTTATTCCCACTTTCAACCTAAACACAGAAACTCAGCATTTTCATAACCTCTGGTCCCCTCAGTGAGCAAATATGAGCAAAATAGCATCAGATAGGAGAGGCTGAACTGGCTGAAAATCAAAACTGGTCATTTGTCCTACATTACTGAAATGTTTAGATTTATTTTAGTTGCCTGACCCCATTTGCAAATGAGATAGATTGTATTTTGACATCTAATGGAAATAACTTGTGTATATTGATGGAAAAAACCTCTACACTTACCTATAATCATTCATTCCCAATGAAATAAATGGTCTGGATAAAAGAGGGGTGTTGGCAGTCAAAAAGTAACAGTTGCATATTTATACCAGCATTCAGACCTCTTAGAAAGTAATATTTTTCCTTCAGCTAATTCTAGCCCTGCACAAAAACCCTCTTGGAAAAGCAACAAATGTCTGAAACATATCTCAGGTCTTCCAGAAAAGCACACACAAGTTCAATATAATGCTTGAAATCTTCATAAAAAATTTTTAGATATTGGATATCTTCCACAGAGTCAACACAGCTATTAACATCATTTCTAAAACACAGCAACCAGCAAATCATTCAACCAGCACATCATTCTGAAGTGTATTTTTATTTGTGGTATTTCAAAATTGTGCAGGTGCATGAGCTCTTCCATAAGACTTTATGAAAGCAGTGGGACAAACAATAAAATATCCTTCCAGTATCTTGTCTTTTCAGCACCATACATCCTGGCTTGTTGCACTGACAAGTCTCATTGTTGTCATTATACGCTACCACAAAAAAACATGCACAGAAACAAATAATTGTAAAAATTGTGTTGGTTTTTTTTTACTCTGGATATATATATATTTATATATATATTTTTTTAATATATATATGGATGCTTACAGTCTTCCTAGAAGGCACAAAATGGCAAGCAAATGGTGAGCTTCAGAATGTACTGATTAGATCAGAAGAGCAAAGAAAAGTTTGGGAGCATGCCTGACCAATCGTATGTCAAGAAATAAAAACAAGATTGAAAGGATGAAGAGAATAATAAGGCAAATCCTGCAGGTAAATAGCAGAAATGCAAGAAAGGCAGGCATGTGTACAGGGGGAATTTGCAAGGAAGGCAGAAGAAGGAAAATGCACTGTAGAACTAATTTAAACTGAGCACAGTAGTAATAAAACGCAAGTAAACAATTTGATTCTGGAGCCATTTCATGTTTTAGTGCTCTGGAGAGGTCACTCACCCGAGTATGCCCAGTAAGGGTCCCCTGAAGCCTTTCTCCTGCGGATCTGCACAGAACTCCCATGCCTGTTCTCATGCAGAGAGCCCACGTAACCTTCAGTCAGAGCTGCAAGGAAAGAAGCAGGAATTGTTAAGAAAGTGGTATTGGCTCCCTGGAGTTTGCAGAGTGAAGCTTCAGTCTTTGCTGAGCAGAGACTACAAACCAGGGACTGCTTAAAAGAATTTAACAGGCTGAAACCTTCCCCCCATCCAAAGGAGAAGCCAGGACTCACTGATGCCATTATTCTGGTCTGGGTGCCTGTGCAACTCCAGTAATTTCCATAAGGAAATTCTGATGTACACAAACAAACAATATGAGCCTTGACCTATGACCAAACTTTCTCTCTTCAGACCCAGAAGATAAATTTACTTTGCCAATGACTGCCAAGCTATGTCTGTCAAAACACCCACTGTGCCAATGACTTACAGCATGAAAGGGAGAGAACAGGAATGGAGAAATCTCTGTAAAACTCCACAAGCTACAAGGTGTTGAATTCAAGAAAACCATTAAAAAAACCCCACATCCTACCACTACCCACCTACATCCCATCCCAGGACTTTTTCTTTTATACCTCCAACAATTTTTATTTTTTCTTTCGTAAAGGAATGAATTGCTTCCATGATGATATGGGGTATTTGGGCTTTTTATGTGCACATTCGGCTTATTGTTTCTATGCATCTGATTGAACCAAAGTGGAGGTGTGTAAATTCACAAATGCCAGTAGAAAGTCTGTAATAAATTCAACTATACTTTTCAGAACACCATAATAAATGCACACAAACAAAAACCACCTTAGATCCATAGACACAGAATGTGAGGAACAAGTATGCACCAAATGGCTTTATGGAAATTTAAGCCAACCTTCTCCCAAACCGCTTATTTGATCAGTAAGGAAGTAGCTGAATAATTCAAATTAAGGCTTCACAAAACCCCATGAAGCACTGCTGCCCATATGCAGTCACCAAGTGCTGCATTCCCTTCTATTCCCAAGCCAATTACAGCTGTCCTGGAGAGAAGCCTGGAACAGGACTTTATTGAACATCATGCACCAGTAACTCAGAATTTGCCTTTCTTTCCCTTTGGAAAAGCTCCTGGGAGGCTCTTGCAGCACAGCAGCAGAGAGCCTGCTGTGTCCCAGGTTATCCATGAGTGCCACCCAGCTCTGGGTACACCCTTCCCTCTGCAGAGAGGATTTCTGCACGTTTTGGAACCCTGAAGTGGTGGGAAAAGTCGTGCAATTCCAGGAAAGGCAGTACAGGTTTGCCCCTGCCAAATCAGCTCTTGTGCAAGCAAAGGTACTAACTGTGCCATTTGAATGAGTTTTCCAGATTCCTTGGCAACTTTCTAAATGTTAAATTGACCCTAGGTTGTGAACAAGAAACACTGGAACACATCATTGCTACCAGGATTTGTAGGCAACACGACCTCACATGCTTTGTTTTCCTCTCTAAAAATACTAAATTAAACATCTTACTTCAGTCTTCTTTTTTTCTTTTTATTTACTTTTATATGCCTACGTGGTTGGGAGTTAACAGGCACTCATTTCAGCAGGAAAGAACGGGTGTGGGATGTGGAGACCCAAACATGCTTGGCAAAAAAACCACAAAACTGAACAAAGATAAGAGACCATGAAAAGCCCAGGGAAGAGAACAATGAAATAACCTAGGCAGATGGCTGGAAAGGCTATCAGAAAAAAATGGCCAACCTATTTACTTAAAGATCATATGTGCTGAAAAATACACCTGAAGCTTCTCCTTGTTACAAAATGAAAGACAGCAGCTTTCTCCTGAGCATCCTCTACAGAGCAGGCAAATAATTGTGGGATTTTTCTTGCTGAAAAGGTCTGAAGCTTTCAGGCAGGAGGAAGATTGGACATTGCCTCCTCCAAAAAAGCAAGGTGCTCCTGCTCAGTGAGCCTTCCTGTGTGCCTTTACATCCAGAGAAAGGCACTGAGTCCAAATAATCTATATTTGCTGAAGGTACAGGGGGTCTGAGTCAGTGCAAAACATCTTGGGTTGTAAACACCTCTGTACTTGTAGCTGGAGCCATCAAAAAGCCTCACAGTAACCATGGTATGGCCATGAATCATGCCACTGATTTTCAGTGTCTTCTGTGCAGAAAATTAAATTATGCAAATCCAAGCCTCTCTGAATATCTAACTTTAATGTGAAATTGAACATTTGCTTCTGTCAGCATCTTATTCACGTAATTATAAACCTGATATTCTTATTAAAAATATGCAGTTTTCGTTTTCTGCATAGATACTTAATACATTTGTGCACCTATCTGTATTTATAAAAGATGAAGAGACAGACATGCTGTACACAAAATTTATTTCCACCATAAAAGATGTTACAAACCAGGAGGGAGCTCAAGTACTTTGCAAGAGGACTAGGGGAAGAGACTTGCTGGTTGCTAAATAGCTTCTGTAGGACTGCAAAAGAAACAAACTGAGAAAGAAACATCCTGTTCTAAATAAAATCCTGCACCACTGCTAGATAGCCCAACATTGTTTTCAATAAGAATCCCCTTATAAACATGCAGTAATTCAGTAGTCATCAGCCATTTAGAGAAGATATGCACTTATGGGGTAGCTGCAGGAACTCTGGGAAAAGGATGACAGAAACTCTGGGAAAAGGATGACAGCTCAGGATCTCTGGCCATGCTGTGAACTGGAAAGGCAATGGTCTGGCTTTTACAAAAATCACGCCACAACATCCCCTTCCTCCCTCAGTTCACAGTACAACCGGGCATTTCTTCACAAGGCCACAGAAACACAAGAAAACACAGGTATTGTTGTGCTAGTGAACAAACAGATATTGCTGGCCATATCTCACAGTGGTTAAGTCGTCAGAAAACCAGACTCAATCTCATGGTGCTCCTGTTCTTCAGTGTTAATTGGGGTCAGTGGCTCTCTCATCCTCAAGGGGTCCAAGGTACAGAACAGAGCACACAGTGGCTTTTCAGATAAAAGTCTGGAAGAGCCAAAGCATTCAAATCAGGTTCTTTCAAAAAAGGAAGTGCTTCATACAGCAAAGCAATCTTATGTTTCAGGTAGAATCACTACTTTTTACAGATTTGGGGGGGAGGTGAGGCTGTACCTTCTGACCAAAACAACCTGACACCAATGAAAAGTTTAATTTTCTGAGAAAATATTTAGGTTTTATAAGCACCAATAACTACAGGATTCCAAAAGTCTTTTTTTTTCAGCTGGGAGACAGTTAACAGCTCCAGAACAGGGAGCAGCCAAGTGGTTTCCTGCTCCACTCCTGCAGAGCTGGATGCTGGAGAAAAGCCAGCAATTAGACAGGCTGCTCTGACAGGGAGCAAACAGGAGAGGCTCCTCTCTTCTGGGAACCCTGCAAAAGTTGGGAAAGTGGAAATCAGGACAATAGGAGGGGTAGGAACATGCTCCAGGAAGGCTCAACACGGAGCAGCCAAATTAGAGGGGTGGAATAGAGGGACACAGAGCAGGAGGGAGAGATGAAGAGAAGGCACAGCAGAAACCCTTGCCTTGCAAGTTTCCTTTGATCCATCAAGGCAGCGCTGATTGCAGAAGGGAAATGAACACCATAAAATATGGTCTGAGGCTTGCAGATACAGGATTAAAAGAGAAAGGGAGAGATTGCACACCCAGATACACAAGTGTGCCATTAAACCCTGAGCAGCTCCCCTGGCTGTCAGTGTGTGCAGGGTGTAACACCCACAGCCTGTGGGACTGTGCTGAGCCCTGCAGCCCTGCCAGGAGGACAGGATCCTTCAAAGCCAACGTGGAGAAATCCCTTACACACCATTTCATGTCACTTTAAGCAGCACTGAATGCTACATGATTTTCCATGATGTGCTAAATGAATCAGCCTAAGCCACAGATCTGCAGACAGCAAAAGCAATGCTGGCTACACTCAGCATCCTGAGCAGCTCTCCAATCACTCTGACTCAATAGATTAACTTTCCAATAAAAATTATTTGATAAGTGCCCTCAAAGGTACGATAAGGTAATTCCTGCCTGAGTACCTTACTGGTATTCATAGCTCACATGAAAACAGAAAATTTTATCCCCAATCTACCTTAAATATAAAGCTATTACGCTATTCAGAGAGATTATACCCTTGGCATTAGTGTTTAAAAGGTATCAAGCCATCAGCTATGAAAGAAAAATCCTTTAAGATCGATACATTATGTCTGAATGGTGAAATCATTAGTTATAATGGTAGATTAACTAGATTGTGGCCACACTCACATTCTTTTAAGCTTTCTTTGAAGACAAAGGCTGCACACAAATCTGGTTTTGGATTAAAATGGGACGGATTCAAAGGTACACACATTGTCCATGTCATAATCATTCTGACTTGCCACCATGGACTATAGCAGCAGCTGAATCCATTTTATTCCTAGTCCCTAACGTGCATGAACTTCTTAACTGAGTAGTTCAACACGGAGCTACAAGCCAGCCTTCGGAGACAGAGCCTTGTCTATTGCAGTCTGGAGTAGTGTCACACTATGAGAATACTTCAAGCAGGGAAGTTAAAGAAAAGATCTTGTTAGTGTGTAACAAAAAAAGCACTAAATCATAAGGTATTCTAGCAATTAGTGCTGTATCAAATCAATGCCTGCAGAAAAGCAACTTCTCAAAACTAAGAAAACCATTCTTTTCTTGAAGACTGCACAGCACTGCATTTTAAAAAGGCATGAAAGCACAGAGACATTACTTGAAGGGCTTTTATACCATCTCTTAAATGGAGATAAAGAGATGAGTGATCCAAGACACTCATCTGCAAGCCTCACCAGCAAAAAGCAGCACCTTTATCTAGGTGCCTTCACTGTGTTTTAATTGGACTGTGCTAAAGAGAAGCAGGTAAGCTGGAGCATTGCAATGCTATGCACTGTAACACACACTCTGCTGAAATGAGTTCAGGCTTCCAGGCAATTTCTTAGAATAAATGTTGCCAAATGAGCCAGAAGGAAAGAAGAAAAGAACGGGAAGGAAACTGATAGATAATAAATTTATAATATTGGGCAATTAAAATATTTTGCACAATTAGTATAAATAATACTTAAATTCATCTCCCTAGGCTCTTTCATGGTAAAATTGCTAAACACAACTAGGCTATTTGCCTTAAATATTTTACCACCCTTTGACAGCAAATAAATCTAGAAATATTTCAGGTACAGCCAATCCATTTTGATAGTGCATTACCTTTAAACAGACTTTTCAGACATGGATCTCCATATTTTGCAGATTATTTTATACCTTGCCAAAGAGGGATGGAAGTTACAACAACATATAGTGGTCAGACAGCATCAACAAATTATATTCTGAATGCAACTTCATCCCTTGATAATGCTGCAGAGATTTCTTCCCATTATCAGCTAAAAGCCAGGATCTGTTCTCCTGTGAACACACAGCCAATTTTCACGGCTTTCCATTAATGAAATATGGGAGTTAAAAATGATGAGTTCCCCACAACTTAAGTGAAATAACAGATACCCAGATGCTACATCTGCCAAGAGACATCTGTCCCTTTCCCAGATGACAGTCACCCAGACAGCCCCTTAATTCCTGTGCAATGGAATCCAGAGGTCCATTGGTAAAACTGACACAGAGACTTTCCACACCATTCATTCATTCTCTGTGTCTGATAGATGATGTAGTAACAGCACAAATCCTAAGAACAAGAACATAAATGCAGAGCACAGCAGGCCTCTACAGGAACTAACCAGCAGAATGCAATTTGAAGATGAAAAACAGTCCAAGGAACACGCTGTCAAACTGTGGGGATTAAATTAACTGGCAGAATTAAAAGCCCTTATCCCAAACATGAATACAGCAGTCACTAGGTGTGTGCCCCTTGCTAACCTGTTGTGTTCAATGCCATGAGTTAAATGCAGTTCAGTTTTGTAATACTCCAATGTATCAACATAATGCAAAAAGTCCCAGAGCAGCAGAGCTGGACAAACAAGGGACAAGAGATTTGCAGCACAGATTTTTCCTTGTTTTACAAGGGATGGAGTTTAAGGGCAACAAGGAAGTCTCTGATGCCCTGGGCACTCACTGTCCTGTGGTGCCATCAGCCCCTCTCCCCCAGAGCAGCTTCCCCCCAAAGAGAAGCAAACCACACCACTCTCTCCAGCCAGGAGCTCCCACAGCTCCTGCTCTCAGCCTGCCTGGCTTCATAACCCAGATGAGCAAAGCTCATTAGCAAAAGACAGTGAGGCAACTTCAAGTTGCATTAATGATGCTCCATTAAGGGGACACAGAAAATGAAGCTTGGGAGGCCAGGAAGAGACAGATGCTGCTGGATGATTAGAAAGGGCTTGATTTTGCATTTTCATGGCTCACACTTAGCTGGCATCAGCTGTGCAAGATGTGACATAGCTGGTAAATTTGGACCACTGATGTCAACCAGCATCACCTGCAGCACTTGTGCTCAGAACAAGCAGTCAGCCAGATAACAAACAGTGCCATCAACTTCCACCTCAAGATAAAGCCACACAAATAAACCAACTGCAACATCACCCCTGCCAAGAGGATGGTGCCCTGCAGCAAGGCTTCTGCCAGAGGACTTGCAGAATACCCTGAGACTAAGGGTTCCCAGTCTGTGGCACATGAGCTCCCATCTACCCATGTGTGAGCTACATGTAATGAAAAAAGAACCAAACAAACCAGTTTGGTATTTTTCCCCCCTGAAGAAAGTGCAGAAAGAATAGCCCAGACAACTGCAGGGCTCCTCCAGGAAGGTGGGTCTGCTGTCCATGTCCCGCTGCCACAGCTGATGAAATGAAGTCTGAGCATCCCAGCAACACTCATCCCCCAACTCTGGGCACTGCTGACACCTCAAAACCAGCTGTTTGTAAACCACTTACTCCACCAAACTGTTCCCTGACACTTCCCAGAGAATACAGAAATACACTCCTTTTACCTTTAAGACAAAGTTTTCAAACAGACTGGTACTCTAGGCATCTGAGCTGAGATACCTTAAAGAAGACTAAAGCACATTATATTCTAAAAACTGGAGTCCTTTTAGACACCTCCGATTTTGGTAGTCAGACAGAAAAATAATTGGGAGCACCTGAAAACTCTGTAACCTTGAAAACTCTTGCTCTGTGCATCCTTCACAGCCCCTCAGACTCCTGTTAACCATCATTATCTGCATTTCTTAAAAGGAGGAATCCTCATCCTTGTTCATCTTCTCTCCCCACTGCACTTCACAAAGGTCCTGTCACCTCTGAATTTTATTTGTAGTAATGAGTGACGCAAACACAGAAATAAAACTTCAGAGCAGAGGTTCATATGCAAGGCTGATCTCCACAGGGCAGCTGATGCTCTCTCAGCCAGCACTGACAGAATCACAGCAGGTACTTGGGAGAAAACAGATAAATTCAATTCTCCAGTACCTTAGGTAGCTTGGGCAGAGGGAGCTGAGGCAATGAAAACCCAAATATTGGGGTAAAGTCACTGCTCACACAGCCAGCTCCAGCACCTCTGCACTGTTTCCACAAAGACAAGCTCAAAGCCAAGCTTGAACAAGCTGGAATCCAGTGGCAGCTCAGTAATTTGTGCAGAAGAGAACTGAATCCACGAGCCCAGGCACTCTGAGAAGGGGCTGCTTTGGTCTCTTCACTCATGGCATGGTTTATCTGGGAAATGTATAAAGCACACACGTATAATGGAGTTTGTACTGCGTTAACAATTGCAAAAGGGAGCTTTATTTCACTTCCTGCCTTATTGCAAGTACCCAAACTTTAAGGATTTTGCAACAGAAAACGCTGTGGTTGGAACCACCCATCTCACTCAATCTCACATAATCAGGTGCTGCAGCACGCACAGTGCTAAAAGAGCACCCCCTGAACAGCAAATAAACATGACCTTAATGGAGTATTTTGTACTTCCAGTGCCTTGCTTAATGCAGAATCAGACCATTATCATTTCACTAAATCCAGCAGTACTCACAAAAACACACAAACTTATGCAAAATCAGCAGTTCCACCTCTCTGCTCTAGAAATAATTTGCTTGCATCGACTGCCAGCAGTACAGCCTCATTACATTTTCAAAATGGATTCCCCCAAGTACATGAAATATCTTGGTAAAATATAATCTTAGACTCATCCAAAGAACCATAGCAAGGACTGTGGGACTCAGACCTGCTTTGTGCATGACTTCTGTCCACCCACTGCCATCTTTCCAGACATGTTCCTGCCTCCTTGTTGGCAACCTGTAATTTCATTTCTCATCCCATTAAAGGCCCCCTTGGATTCCATCAGTAGAGACAAACATCTACCTACAAACCAGGGGTTTTTGCTGAACTTTTGCAGAGTCCCCAGAGGACAACTGCTGCTGAGCAAGAGCTTCCCCTCTGCACTCCCTGCTCTGTGGGCTCACAGAGTCCTCACACCAAAGCACCCCCCAAATTCACCATCCTCCTTCACTGTGAAGGAGCAGCACACCCAGCATTCATCCAGCAGAAAATGCAGGTCACTGATGCTGATTTCAGTCCCACTGAGGCTCTTTAAGAAGCCAACAGAGCTGCTCCACTGCATGACATGAGATCAAACATGCCCCACTATTCAAGTTTTCACAGAAAGGGGCTCATCATCTAATAAAAATCCCTCCTTCTTTATACAGAATGATTTTTTTAACCTGTGTCCTTTGGCCCATTTAACAATTTATCGACTGTGGGAAATAAAGTGAGGCCACATCAATCTCTTCCTGGTTATTTGGTTCTCAAATTAATGCTGAAGGTGCAAAGCTCAATAAAGAACTATTCAAGAAAGAAAGGAGAAATGCTCTAGAGTCCCACTGTGAGATGTCTTCCTCTCAGTTTGCAGTCAGGTCTGGCCACCTACAGCTGCACAATCTCCTGGGGGAAAGATGGAAGAGCATAAATGTGCATGCTCCCCTGGACTGAGCAGAAATAACTTGAGATTTGCACCATTCTGTGCTGAAACAGATCAGTAGTGCCCAGGCAGCCAGACTTAGTGCCTCCAGCATGTGACAGCAATCCCAGCCAGATCCGCTAAAATTATTTTGGGATCAAACTTAAAAGCTGAGTAGAACCAAGCAGGCAAATATTCATTTTTATTTGTGTAAAAATGTATTTAATTTGGCTTATGATCCACAAAAAAAGGTATTTCATCTTTTTTTTTTTATGCTGACAGCTTGTATTACATACAGATTTTGTAGCAAAGGGTTCCATCCACGCTTATTTCCCAAAATATAAATCTGAAGTGGAAACTGACATAGAGATTTTTTTTGTGCTGACTGAACAAGTTGTTAGTCTAGGATATATGCCCCAAAAACATGACCCACCACTCTGAGAACTCTCTCCCTTCCTTCCAAATAAGTTGCACTGTTCAAAGGAGAAGACACCAAATACTAAAGAGCTGATCTGTGAACTGAATCAAACTTCCATCTTGGCTGTTCTGTTTCCCATTAATGTTTTCACCCAGGCAAGACTTTTTTCTGGAACTTTCCCAGCAGGAAGGTCTGGTGCTGTTTAGAACCCCAAATTAATACTTGGTTCATTGGCCATTTGTCTCCAGAGAATCCAATAAATATCTTGACATGGAACCTCATTCTACCAGGGGCAAGAACATTAAGGCCTTTGCTAGAAGGAACAAGAAAACCAAAGCAAATAACAACAAAGAAAGCAACACACACACACAAAAAATCCTCCACAAAACCAAAAAACCAACAAATAAAAGCAGTAACAGAGCTCAGATGAAGTAAATAGACCAAAATTACCAGCAGGGTTGTCACTTTGTAATGATGATACACTGGAGGGATGCAGCACAGGCTGAAAGGGCACAGGGTCACTGCTCCTTCCTCTCCAACCAACTCCAACCACATGGAGGACAAAGCCAACCCCACATTCCATAAATGTAAATGATGCTAAACCAAGAGCAGGAGAAGCCAGCAAGAATGGCTCAGAAACATTCAGCAGCCTGGCAAGCTCAGTGAAATGGGCTGATGTAAGTGAGACATTCCACTGAAGATAAATGGAAGGCTATGCAGTGGGGGAGAGCTAATAATCAGTGCAGGAATGAAGTGAGAGAGTGCTGTTTAGAAAGCAGTAATGCAGAAAGACTTGAGTATTAGGGTGGATAATGAATTAGATGGAAGTTCATGCTGCAATACCACTGCAGAAAAAGACAATTGCTATCCTGGGCCACATGCACAGAGATACTGGAAGCAATAAGTCAGTTTTAGACAGTTTTTGGCAAGCCTGTCACTGCAGTGCCACATGCTGTTTGAGGCCTATTACTCAAAAAAAAGTAAAATTCGTTTTTAGCAAAAAAATCCAAGACCTGGGGCAGGGGAGGGAGAGACAACAGGGGATGACACACAGCACATAAAATGGATCAAAGCACCTTGAATATCAACCTTGTACCCTATTCTGTGCTGGCTGGGGCAGCCTCAGCCCAGGCTGCTCAGCCCTGCCTGGCCATGTCCTGGTGTGCTCCTCGTCACCCTCTCCAGAGCCTCACTCCACCCTCCACCTCCTTGTTTCATACATCAATTTTCATAACAAGCCTCATAAAGAGCTGGATTTTAGAGCACTTAGAAATGGTGATCTTCAGGCAAGAAGTGCTCTCACAGCACAAGAGTGAAGGAGGAGAGGGTGAAGAGCTCAGTAAGGAACAAAGGGATGCTTTCACCTTCTGCCAGGCCCAGGGGAGCCCAGCTGAACACCACGATTTAAGTAAGCAAGGGGCAGGTTTGAGAGGAGGAGCTCAGTGCACACAAGGGCTGGGAACAACACAGGCTTTGCTTGAGTGTCAGTGCAGATGAGCTGTGGCTGAGAGCAGAGCACAGGGAGCAGCAGAGAGGCGCACACAGCGTTGCCCAGCAGCCTCAGAGACAGCAGGAGACACCTCTGCTCTGGCATGGGTGTGTTGTAGTGCGTTTCATACTTTGTAATAGCTTTGTTTTTGTATCCCTGTATTTTTCCCAAACGCTTTGCCCCAGATTGTACCCCTTCCCTTTACCTGTGCAATCCCTTTCCTCTGCTGAGATCATCCCCAAATCCCCACCCTGGCTCTCTGTCAGTCACTCAGCATCCCATCCCCTCCATCCAGAACATTCTGTCCAGGACATTGAGTGATCAGCCAGAGACCAAGGGTCAGCCCCCCAAGTGTTACCCCATATACTGACCTAAACGTCCATTTTCCAGTATCCACACCTTAATTTTTCGTGTTGTTAGTAAAATATTATCTACTTTAGGTTTCCACCTCCCTTTAAATGTAACCTTGGCATCTCTCCCAGGGCTCTCAGCAGGAGCACCCTGAGGTGTAGGGGCTCCTTCGGGACTCCTAGAATAAAACCTTGGATTAACCCCTGCTAAGAGTCAGCCCTTTTATCCCCTCCCAATGTCTCTGGTGTCTCTGCTGCTGCAAAGGGAACCATTGCCAGCCGGGGTCTGTGTACAAATCACTAATGGGAAGGGGCTGCTGTGGAACGTGCCCTGAGCTCTTTTATTTTCCAGCATCACTCTCATTACAGGGTTATGACAATGGGAAGATGCCAGCAGCTCACATCCCAGGCAGCAGACCAAGAACTTAATGTTACAACTTCCAAAGTAAATTTTTTGACCGATCACACAAAGCAAAAGCACATTGACAGTAGTTCTATCCAACCACTATAAGCACAGGTACCTTTGGTTAAAACAATGCTTCCTTATTTCAAATACAATGCCTACTTGTAAGCCTTAAAACACAATACACAGAGCTCCATTATTAAGCTTCAAACTTCCTAATATCTTGCTAGATAAACTTTTCTGTAGCTTAGAGAGTTACTCTAGACAAGCATTAATACACAGACCATTGTTCTATTTGCCTTTGCTTTTCTACTTTTAAATAATTTTTCTGCTGACCAATCTCATGGCTGCTGCTTAGCTCTAATCACAGTTCTACTGCCTCTGAAGCCTGCCTTTTGCAGCTTTCCCAAAACCCTCTAATTTTGTAGATTCTGTGTCTGCAGAGTCAGGGCTGGCTGGGGTTCCTGAGGGGCTCCCAGAGAGGCAGAGACATGGGTGAAACCAGCCAGGAGCTGCACACTCCATGGCCAAGCTTTGCCCTCCCAGAGCATCCCTTCCCAGGCATGGAACTCTGCTCCCATCCCAACCACCCTGCAACACTCCCATCCCCAGTGCTACTAATCCTACAGTCATTACAAGCGCTTCAATTACTGGAAAACACAACAAAAGCACTGTGCCTTGAAAGGCCAGAGAAATCTGGTGTACAGCCTGCAGCCTGACAAATATAATTGTTTTTGTAAGGATCATGAGAATCCACGTGAAGACTTGAGCCCACCTGCAGGAAACAAGGCTGTTGGCTGCTGCAGGTTCTCACTTCCCTGGCAGATTGCTTGGCTATTTAATTACAATACAGCTTTGTACTTAGTCCCCCACTTGACTCAGAAAGCCCCAGAATGGTCCTCAACACCCACAGAAAGTTTAATTACTCTAGAAAATAACTCCTCCTGGGCGAGTTGATTCCAAAGAGTGCACATGTGTTCCACAGTTGTTATTTCTGTATTTTATGCTTCTTTTATGCTTTCACTGTGAACTGTAAGAATATTCCATCTCCCAGATAGCCGGTGTCAATGTTGACAACAGATTCACCCTTTTATGCAATACTTAAAAAGATTTATTCGTGGTGATATTCTGTGTTCGAGTTTGTCAACAAAAAGGAGATACTCATATCAAAACAGATATCCTCTCCTACTCTAAGCAATTTAAAAACACATTAAAATAAGGAAATTAGTTTTTAAATAACAAGTGCATTAAATATCGACAACATATCAGTGTTTGCTCTGTGACAACATTCCTCCTTCTATCCATGACAGGGATCAGCAAAGCTGCATCTAACAACTACAAAGAACTTGTATCAATACTGCACAGACTATCAAAAAATGAGTTTTCCTTAAAAAAAGATGCTCACCAATAAACATACTTTTATTGCTATTCTTTTTTTACATTCTCCATGCACACCACAGTCTTCACTAGAGAAATCAGAAGCAAGTCTATTCATAAGAAAACCTCTTGTTGTCTTTCTTTTCTTAACCTCCAATTCATATTTTGTAAACAAGAAGCTCAAAGCAATCAGTTCCAGTCAGGCTTTTCAGCTTTGGATTTAAATCCTTTCATGACTTCTGCATCAAAATTTCAGGGAGGGGGAGGAAGAGGACTCCTGACATTGTAATTTTCTCTGATGAACAAACTGATGCATTACAAAGAGGCATCCACACACCCAAGCTACTTGCCAACTGACAACCAAATCCTGTTTGAACACAGGACTTGAAATAGCTATTAAAAAATGCAACTCTGATTAGAAAACAGCATCTACTGAATGTGGTTAAGTTTAGAGGTGCAGGAATATAAAGACTGACGTGGAGCACACTTGGCAACTGATATGATCCATCTCAACACAGCACATACAAATATCATCTTTTCTCACATGGGCTGTATCCCTCTGTTTACTGCACTGCCCTGATGGGAAATAAAAGATACAAACACGAGATAAGGAGTTAGTTTAAGCAGATCTGCTGAGATACCAAGAAACTGCAAGAAGCTTAGCTTCCAACCGAGATGGCTCAAGTCGTTATCCTATTAAGATGGATACCAGGATTTGCCAGGATTTGGGAAGCCCAAAACAATCACCAAATATAAAAAAAAAACCACAAAAACCAACCAAACAACAACAAAAAACTAAACTGAACAGCAGCAAGGGGCAGAGCCAGCCCCAGGGAGAAGGAATCAGGGACAAAATTCGCTGCTTTTGCGAATTTTAGCCACTCTGTTGCAGCAGAGTGGTGTTAATGCAGAGGAACAAGGCCCTGATTTAGCTGGAAACACTCCACTGGAGAATCTTATTTTAAGTGTAAATTTATTACAGCCCATTAAGCAACATGTGATCAATAACTATTCATTATTTTCAGTATAAGTAAGGAAAGGAAAAAGAAAAAAAGGTGCTTCTCAGGTCACAGTAAGGAATATATCAAGTCAGGAAAGAAGAAATCCTTGAAAGAGCTGCAAGTTCTTAATTGCCACTGAGGTCTGAGGCAGTTGAGATATTCAGCAGACTCTGCATTTCTGCCCCTTAGCATTAGGTAATTGAGAAGGTGTTGCACACTCTTTATGTCATTCACAGGCAAGGCCCCCGGGTTGATGTAAGTTTATTTATACTATACAAAAGCCAAGTGACATTCAAATAGAGATTGAAGATACTTTTGTTAATAACATAACATTGTCCACTAACAGACAATGCAGAATACAGGGGGAAGGGGGGCCAGAAAAATATTTTAATTTTTTTTTTAACTTTACATATGAATAAATATTAGTGCTTTAAGAAAAAAAATTAAAACTATACAGTGGTGCCAGAATATGCTAATAAAAAACTATCACTATCGGAAATTTCACTTCTTGAAAATATATCTACTTTAATTTGCTTTTTAAAAGATGACTATGCCCTAGTAAAAAATCTGCAATTTCCAGCCAGCTACATTAATATTTCAACTTGGTAAGTGATTATTTAAAAAAAATTTTTAATAAAGTAGCACTTGCTGCATGCCTTTTAATAAGATTACATTTCTATTTATGACGTTATAATACATTGTATTAAAAACAAAAGAAAGATTACCATGGGAGGAATAGAGATGCCTTTCTTCATTTGAAATTTAATTTAAAATGGAGGAAAAGGATTTTTCTTTTAAATTAATATTTCCCTTGCAGTGTTATGAATTTCAGCTTGTGCTATTGAACGAGAGGCAGGAAAGGCAACTTTATCATTTTTATGCAAACGTAAAGAAAAGTCAAAACTAAACTTCATTAAGCCTCATATAGACCTGTAAAGCCAAAACTTGCATCTTGGCATTGTCGGAGGGTAAAGGTCCTAAGGCAAGGTGCACATTCCTCCTGCTGAAGGGGAGGATAACAAGGAGATGCTATTGCTCTGTGTTATCACAGCCACCCCTAGGGCAGGTGAAGGGCAGAGCAAAGGAACAGAAATCATCCTCCAATGAGTTGCGCCAGTCAGAGAAGAAGCAAAAATCTGCAGTGCCTGTCCATCCTTCCCACCCTTCCACCTGCAAGGCAGGAATGTCTTGCTTGCTGTGCCAACAGAGATAAACTTCCCACACATGTTAGATATTTGTATTTTCTGATTCTGGGGAATGAGAGCAGCAGGAACACATTAGAGCTTACTGTGGCAAGTCCCCTTCGCTGGCTCCCACCCCATCATGGAGCTCTCACAGCTGGGTAAAACTGCTCTTACACTGTCCTGCACAATGTGAGATACCACAGCATTTTGCAAAGACAGTCAGCACTGGCAGGAAAAACAGAGGTGCAGAGAAGACAAATCATTACCCGGCATCATCTGATAGCCATCAGTCAAAGCAGAATTAAAATGCAGGATCAGACCTGGGTGCCAGTGGAATATTCCATCCAGGCAGTTGCACCAATTTGTCCTTCAAAGTTAAACCCAAGGTGATAAAAGAATTTCACAGACTGCACTAGTCAGAAGGTGCACCCAGGCATTCAGAAGAGACACACAAAACAAAGGGATTTGGGTGGCAGGGGAGTAACATTATCCTGGAGTACCATTTCTATGTATATTTGCCATATTGCAAAAGATTATGCTTTTTTTTTTCATTTCTATTAGCTCCCACTATATATGGGCAGGAATCTCTTAGCCCAGACTCAAAACAAATGTTTTTAGGCACTCAAAGACAAAAGTACACATTAAAATAATCACCTATAGGCTGAAATGGGACTAAGGGCCAAAATCACCATCTGAGTAGAAACCAAACCAGATTCCAAAACCCTTTCTGAATACCTAAAAATTTCCAAAATAAAATGAGAAAGCGTGCCCAGAAATTATTCACAGCAATATATTCTTGATAAAAACCAATGCTCATGGTATACACCATTCCATGGAAATGACCTTTAAATAGCCAGTCTTGGACAGCAGGCCACAACCACCCTTCAGAGGGGGTGGGGAGGGTGGGAGAAGCAAAAAAAAAAGGACGTTCTTCAGATAGGCCTTTACTGGTCCTTGACAGTCAACAAATTTATAACAGATGTGGCTCATTCTTGGTGTGGAGAAATGAGTGCTGGTAACTGTTATTGTCAGGACAAATCAATTGGAGCCATATGTCTGCAGCAGCTGACAGCATCATGAAAATCTCAAACAACACACAGACAGGAGGATGTTGCAGAAAATAGGAGCCTTCCCATTGTGTAAAGGGCCTTTGGGAAATTCCTCTTTCTTTGAGATAGGTCTGTGGAAATTAGCTTATGTATTTTTGAGTCTTTCAAATGCTTGATTCTATGTGAGGCTTCACCCTCTCTTACCTATTGCCCAGACAGCAGGTTATAATTAACAGGAGACAAAATGCTACAAATTAATCAGAGGACACATCTCATTAAGATTCATATTTTATCTAGATCAAACCAGAAACTGCCACAACTGGAAACGGGGAACTTTCCTAACCTTCTCCACCATCCTGTGCTCCCCAACAAAATGTCAGGCATTATTCCCAGTGCTAAAACCCAAGGGGAATACACAACTCACAGCAAAAATTTAACTAGTAACAAAAAGGAAGAAAACGCAAGCAGCCAATTCTAACAAATTGAAGTTATGCTTTGAGAGTATTTCCTCCTACAGTACATCTCCTGGATTTTTCCAGGAATACAAACTAGTTGGCGGTTATCAAATAGCTGTACTGTAAAATACAGTAGTTATCAAGTAGCTGGATTGTAAAATAGGACTGGACACAGTGGAACAGATCCACAGCCTTCTTTTTGGCCACTATGCTGAACTAAAGCAGTGTAACACGCATTACAAGAAAAGGAAGTAACCAACATTGTCAAGTCAGCAGGGTGTCATGTAGGTTAAGATGTAATGCAAGTTCAGTGCCATAATTATCCACACCAAGCAATTTTTTTAGTTTATTGACTATACTGCAGTTCGTGAATTTATGTCCTTGGACTTAAATTACAAAATATTATTGCAACGTGGCAGATATTATAATGCAGACACTGGTAGCTGTGCAGAAGTTGTTGGTGTTTCTCTGAACAGATAAGCTGCTCCAAAAAAAAGAGCCTTTCTTCTACTGGTACTAATGAGGCATCTGCCAGAGCACAAGCATACGTATTTCTGGGTAAAACACACACACAGAGCAAAATGATCAAGGTTTTCAAAGAAGATCTTGCTTTCAAAGAACTGTACCTCACTGGCATCCATCACCTCTGATCTATTGCACAGTGAGGAGGCTCCAGGAGCTGCATGTTCTCACCTTCCTGAAGCCCCTTCCCCACACCACAACCCACAAGACTTTTCCCATTTAGGTCACCATTTCCAGCTCAGTCCAGGTCTCCCCTCTGCAGCCCAGAGGGAGGAAGACAGTGAAGCTTAGAGGACTTGAATGGTTTTTCCCTCTTGGAGAAGGAGCACATCATTTTCCTCAGCAGTAACAGCACAGGTAAGGCTGAGCAGGAGCGCCTGCTCCACCTCAAAACATGAACATGTAACAACAACCCAAAAGCACCAAAGTGCCACAACATCCAATAGATCATCTTGAAAGCAACTAAAAAGGCTTTAAGAACAAAACCCAGCATTTTGTTCTTGACTGTTCCCTGCAAAGAAAGCCTGTGTTCACACGTCCCCATGGAAGGCTGGCTACAGCCTTTGTCTGAGGCTTGGTGTGAATGCTTAATGTTTTCTCAGCCTTCCAGATCTCCACCAGGGCAAGTGCAACAAAATCTACCGCAGTTTTTCACCCTATTAAGGAGTGACAGGGTCACAGCACTGACTGACACAAGCTGTAAGAGACTCCTGAAACTTGGGGCACCTACAACACACATCTACTTCAAATGTCAGCCTGATAACATGGGAGCAACAGGGCAGAATCCTCTGGTGTGTGCTTTGCAGGAGGTCAAATCATAATTTAAATAATCCCTCCAATTATATAATTATATAATTTTAATAATCCCTCCAATAATCCCTCCAGCCTTAATTTTAGTTATTTCTTACTCAGGCAGGCATGTGGGAATATATCATGTCTCAATCTTGTCAGGAATAAGAAGAGGGAGGAATAATCAGAACATACTCAAGATTTTTTGTCAAGAAGCCACACAGATAAACATTTGGCACAGGGGAAACACCATACTTGTATTAAGAAACTCATCCATACATCTGCTACAATCAAACTTTCCTCTCCTTGGATGTGGAAGTTTCCATTACTTGTGCTGGGGCTCAGGCTATTTAAAAAGCCATTTTCCCTCTGTGTTCTTTTGTTGACATATGATTTCAATGCTTTACTGCTGTATTAATCCTATTTTGTCTTTCAGATAATAAGGATATTGTTGTTACTAAGTACTATGCTAATTGTTTTTGTCTAATATTAAAAATACATTGCACTGCCTTATTCTAATTAACTTGAGATTATTATTGAAATAATGGTTTTATTATTTTACCACTGGCATTTTACTGCCTTGGAGTCTTAGTTGTACTGAAGCTATTATGACTTTGTAGCAATTGACTAACTACAATTATTCCATTATCCAGCTTCTAACATTTAATTGGGTGAGTGCAAAAAACACTTTCCTATTACAAGATCTTTGCTTTCTGATTTTTAGAATTAATCTTCAACATACAGACAACACTCAGTTTATTTTTCCCTCCTCTCAAGAAACAGCCTATGAGGATCACCATAAGCTTCATTTGATTTAATTAGGGGGGGGGGGAAATTCAAAATATGTTATGAGATTTATACTGATGCCCTCCAGCACACATTCTCCACATCACACATTATGTAAGACATCAATAGCCAACACACTATCCTCCTCCCCAGACAATCACACACTGCAGGGCAGGGCTGTTAAATGTCATTAGCATGAATTACTTTTTATATTGATTTTTGTTGCTCTGTTTCCCTTCCGTCCATTCAATGCGTTGCAGAGTTCAGACTTAAGTTTTAATTGAAACACTTGGAAGCCTTAATACCTTACACCCAGGCTGCATTTTTCCTGGTGTTCCAGCTACAGAAATCCATCAGTTTTCCCAGTGCTGCAGCAGCAAAGCTTGGCTTAGAAACTAAGAAGCGTTTGCTGCTGGTTTTACTCTGAGAGGCTCCAAACCAGACCATTACACTTGGGATGCTCCTCCTCACAGCGGCAGCTGCCTTTTAAGTCAGGAGTGACTGGCATGCCAGGAGGCAGCTGAGGCTCAGGTGCCAGGGCAGGCAGCAGCTCTTGGCCAAGGCACTGGTGCGACGAGCGCCGCGCACAGAAAGTGCCCAAAGAACTGCACGGGCTGGCAAAGGAGAGCAGGGTATCAAAATGTTTGCACAGTGGCCAGTCTGAGGACATTGCTCATCCTCTGATGTGTGAACAGCTAGTTTAGAATCCGGGCACAACCTGTGCTTTTGTGGACAGTCTGCTGGCAATGCGGGAGGGAAGGGAGAGGTTTTAAAAAACTAATCAGTAAGCAAACAAATAAACCAACCAGAATGACTGAAGGCTAAAGGGTGCTACACTTTGAACTCCTACACCCTCATTTCCAGCTTTTATTGGCATTAAGTTGGGTCATTAACATTTTATCAATATATTATGTGTATATAATGTTACTGAGATTAATGGACACAGGCAATGCTGCTCCCAAGGCAATCAGAGTTCTGCAATAAGTTATATGCTTGCTCTTCCAACAGGCTGCTCACTGCTAGGGATGCATGGATTTTTAAACAGCTCAAAGTTTAATATGCTAGAATTAAAAGTGTGACTACACTGCAGAATTAACTTGAAAAGAACAGATAACTTAACCAAGATTAGTATGCTGCTCCTGACAATCGAAGTTTTGAAACCCAAGTAGTTCAGACTTCAGCATATGCTTTAAGTCGATATGTATTGAACTCCAGGCCTGTGCTGCAGCTGATTAAGGACAAAGAAAGGACATGATACAATGCCACAGGAATCTTTTTTGTGTTTCTGAAGAAAGAACATTGCTCATTTTTATTAAGTCTTAAACTTCCTGTTATCTGGCTACCTAATACCAGGTATGTTTACTGCCCTCATTGCTGATTTTAAGTTTGAAGTACATATCCTCAATTGTCATTCTGCTCATCTACTCTCATTAGATGCTGCTCTCATTTAGCACATATTCAATTATACAAGTTTCATTAGAAGCCCAGCCAAAACCCCACTGCCTGCCTTTTTCTCCTCCTCCCCACTCTCCATCCTGCTGGTGTAGGTACACTCTTATGAAATACTTTAAAAATTTATTATTAGGATAATTTGCATTTGCCTAAGGGACACCCTGCAGCTTAGTACATTGAAATGGAAGCAGTTAACTATTAAAAGCCCCCCAGCAGCACTTGGAATTTACATAACAGGAAGGAGACATAAGCTCCCATCTCCAGGTTAACTTCCAATGCCACTACAAAGGAAGGGAACACCTTTAGTCATGGTGATACAGCATGAAAGCAATTTCATGTCACACTGTAACAGGTGTCAGCATGATGTATTAGCTCTTTCTCAAAAGTCTTACAGATGTCTCTGCTTTGACCACCATGCACATTCATGGAGAAATTTAATTCAAAACCCCAGGTGAGGAAGCTCGCCACGTTACCAGGAATACTTACTTTACACATTCTTTTATGACTGCCTTAACAGCAAGAACATTCTCCTCATTCCCACAATACTTGGTGACAGAAATGCTGAGCAGACTGTGAAACCTCACAGAGAGCTGTTAATCAAAGCTTCCTAAATAGAAGGCCACAAATATATAGCTCATTTTATCCCAAAGTGCCTGCACCCCCCACCTGCACTCCTCCTCACAGCCCATCCAGGCACACTGGTCCATGCTGAAGGAACAGGCTGATCCCATTTTCTTAAGCAACTTCACACAACCATTTCCAAAACTATCTCATCACTGTCCAACTTGCCTACAACTCTGCCAACTGGCTTTTTCATACTTCTCCTCCACTGCTATGTCCCATTAAATTAGCAGGGAAGCAGAGAAAAGAGCTTTCAAGTTAAAATTCTTGCTTGGGAGATAAAATAGGATACTTTCCCCCCCTCTTTAACACCCTAGCCCCATTTCTGATTCACAAGCTGCATTCCCTAACATGAATCACATTGGATAATAAAGGTTCCTATGCTGACTCAGATAACTTGGAAGAGGTAGTCTTCCCCCTCAATGTTTTTAAAGGCTGAGTTTTAAAATAGCAGTTCTGTTTAAGTTATGATTTTCCTAAAGGTTCAAGAAGAGTTTAATTAGTGAATTGACTGATTGTACCAAGTAAAAAACCTAAATCCCACCATCAGCACATCATGTTCTGAGAAGTTTTTCTCCGGAAAGCATTGTGAAAAATCAGATTAAGCTTCTGAAAATATTCCTTGTCTTTTAAGAAATTACCTCAAATATTTTGAAAAACCATCTCAAAACCCTATCCAGTATAACAATTACTTAAGGAGATCCACACAGGACTGAGATCAGCACTCAGTAATTTTATCATCACAGTTAACTCCCAGATAATGCACAGATACTTTTTCTCCCTCCTCTCAAGGAATGAAACCCCATTGCCTCTCACCATTCACTGTGAATCTGACATGCCAGTGGTGGAGAGAAGGTCACCAGCATCTGAAATCACAGCAAACAGCTACATAATTTTTTCTGCCTTGTCCATCATAATCCCCAGACTCCTTACGATGAAGGAGCGAGAGCTGAGCAGAAGCAATCAGTCACTGACAATGAAATGTCTCTCCCCTGTGATCATAATGACATGGTAGCTAAATCTGTTCATCACAGCATAGGTGTGTTAAAAATATGCACAGATGTGTCTTTCACACCGCCACGAGAAAGAGACTCCCCCTGTATTTGCTACATTATGAGATGATACCGATTTGCATTTATGTTTTGATTACATCTGACTGAATTCTAAAATGTTCAGCAATTTGTGATGGATAAAACCTGACACCATCAAAAGAAGCATGAGCTTTGCCACTGACATCAGTGATTTATCCTGAGTGCTCCAGTATGCAAAGCTCTACAGCAACAGAGGAACAGACCATAGTTTGTTCTACTCTGAAACAGAATAACCCCAACTGAATCTACAGATTTAGAGCATTAGGAGCAGAATTCCCCAAACCCTATATCTCAAAGTTTAGTGCATTACAGTTTAATGGTATTTCAGTGCTGTGCCTTATTATGTAAAATGTCACAGACTGCAAGTGCAGCTGGGGGTTCCCTCCACACTTCCAGCCCTTCTGCCTTTCCACATACCAGACTTCCCAGGCTCCTCTTCAAAGTCTTGAAGGATTTTGCATTCAATGTCAGTTGAGGAAACGGCAGAAAGCAACACAGAGTTTTTCATTAACTAAATCTTGAGTCCCTGAGGCCACCAATTTATCACAGCCAGGGCAACTTTGCTGTCCTGGTACTTGCAACATTCCAAGTTATCTATAACTCACTTTTAGAAGTGTTCAAAGCATTCTGCCCTGATAGAGCATCAGGCACTGACCAGCATGCAGGTCCAGTTTTGATTAGCGGCACAGATCCTTTGGGAACATGAGCCCAAGGTCAGACAGACTAAGAGCATATTTAGAACATTTCTGTTTAGCTAGGAATAAAAAAGATTAAGGTGGATATGCAGCATGTCACATATCTTACATGTCACTACAAGAGAAGAAGGCTGACAGACTTTTTCAGCAGCAAGATCCTCAGAGATATATGGGAGCAACCTGGTATCAATTTACCAGTTCAAGAGATGAGATGTGTTATGTGCTTCCAAGAGTATCAAACTTTCAAATTCCCTCTGCTGTCCTCTAAATAAAAATATTTATATGTATTTTATACATAGATGAGGCATTCCCTCATCTTCCTTTACTGTATTTTTCAGCAGTGCCTTTGGCAAAGACTTGGAATGGCTTTAAGTTCTGCTTTCTCTTTTTCTTTTCTAGCCTCCAAAGAGTTTTTCCCTACTCGGACAACACACCCTGCACAAGAGCACCACCCTCATTGCCCCAGCCAGTTAGATCCATTCAAGCCTAATGTCTTCCAATTGCTGTCTTATGACTGAAGCCACTTGTCAGGCAGAGAGCCAAAACTGCTCCTCTCGGATAGGCGAACATATCACCTCTAAAATCCAATATTTTTGCCAGTTTCTGAGGCCTGAATCAATAATTGTCATCAAGAATTCACTGCCACATTGGACTGAGCAGCTCACATAATGTCCAAGCCTTGTGTCACCGTGAGACTCCTGATAATCAGGAGTCAGTGAGGTTCAGCCTTGGGTTTAACTCCTCCTGTGCTGCACCTACCACCCTTCTGCCCTCCCTCCCAGCTATCTCCCTTCCACTGCTCCTCAAGCTCAGCCTAAATAATTCCACAATGTTCCCCATCCCCTTTTCCAGCTCACACGTAAACTTTAAATGCATTTTTGTAAGAAGCACAGGGAACCCTTTCCCAGCTCTAAATTTAATGTTCCGTTGCTTGGCCAGGTTTCAGTCCTGACTTCTAAGGTAAAAAAAGCCCCGTGAAGATTCACATATCCTGGAATATTTAAGAAGGTGGGAGTTAGTTAATGAAGAAGAGTTTAAAAGGCAATTAGAGAGGCAGAAGCTGGACATCTGCTGGCACAGCAGTGCCTCAGTAAAGGGGAAACAACTTTTCAACATAGTTTGGCAACATCACAGGGGAATTATTTTCATTAATAAAAACAAAGTCAGAGATTCTGAGCAGCTTTTAGCAATGTACATGCTGAAGTCACAAAAAGTAGGCAGCACTGTCCTCCAAGTCACAGCATTGATCCCATTCCTATGGGACTTCACTTGTGGAAGTCCAGGCAGAAGGGTTACCCTGTACCAGACCTAAAGCTCAGCATCTTCCCAAGAAGCTGCACTGCATTCATTTCCATTACAGCAGCTCCTGGAATAGCTACTGCAATTGCTGTTACCTCCAGTGTGGAGTCTTGTTCTGGAATAAGAACGTTTAAATGGGATATTGGTACAACAGCAGCAGCATAAATAAATCACTAGAACTGTATTGTTTCATTTCCTTGAGTGGCCTTTAAAATGATAAAAACCTTCTTGTCCTCCAGAAGACAAGGAGCTGGTGTCATTTTTTAATACATTATGTACACAGAATATTTCTGTTTGGACACTCAGACATGCAGAGAATGCCTTCTTAAACAAAGCTTCACCAGCTCAGACTATACACAGAACAGCTGTATTCTATTAAGTATGGAATATAAATATGTTTTTCTATTTACAAAAATACCATGTCAAACACACTCCTCTTGCAGGTAACAAACACATGGAAGCCAAGGCACCTAACTGGGCTGGGACATCTGTAAAAAGCCTATCTGGAGAATAAGCTTATTTATGAGAATAAAACCTTCACAGAACATCTCAAGTAAGTTGGTGAGAAAATTAGGACAGCGGAAAAAAACCCTGGGAGTTTTTTTCCCTAAACAAATGGCTTCATATTTCAGGCAAGCACAGGAGATGCCGGGGGGCTGGTGACAATCACCATTGATGCGAATGATGGGATATGTCAAGGAGAGAGAAATGTCATGTGGGAAATGTAATTAGCCACCATGGAAGGGGGCTGACACCTCCCCACCACTCACATGCCAAAAAGCCCAAAATAAAAGTACAGCTCCTATCCACTCGTTTGCTGTTTGATATTCTTGCACCAGATAGAATTATAAACACATAGACTTTTCTTGAAGCACCACAGCATTCCAGTTGCTTCCAGCTCAGGTATTACCTGAAGACGTTTAATGGGAAAGGATCAACTGCTCCAAATTCATTTGGGTTATCCACAATAAATCACTTTCTTTCCTCATCAAGGTAACTAAAAAAGCAAATTGTGGTCATAACCATGAAATTTAATATATTCATCCAGTGCATGAGTTTTTTGGACTCAGCTGATGTTACCCACTCATTAACATTGTCAGATCATATAACCATCTTTAACAGCAACAACAGAGTGACAGCTATATTTGCTGCAATAAAATCCCTGGCCAAGTTTTCTGATATAGATTCAACAGGTTTGCAGAGGGAAATTTCCCTGGCATCCTTTGCATCTGCTCAAAACTACCTGATGTTCACAGGGCACAGCTGAACATGACACACTCTTGTTTTCATTCCAGGGTGCAGGGCAGTGGAAGAAGAAGAGAAAAACTACAGATGCTGACCTTTCAGAGATAAGCTGGAGGTGTGGGGAGAACTCTCCCCCAGGTGCTTAGGAGGTGTCCTGGAATCAAGGTTTGCACACAAAGCTGCCTTGACCTTAAGCAGGAGTTGATGCAAGGCCCCGCATTGCAGCTCCACATCTGACAGTGGGTTCAAGCTCTGTAATCCCCTGTCCTAAGCCAGTTTCCAGGCAGACCCACTGCAACCTAACAGATTTAATAAAGTCAGCATCTCCAGCACCACAAGAGGATTAGTTGCCACCATCCCCTCTCTGCCTCCTTTTCCTGATGTACTGAAAAAAAATGATGTTTGAACAACGTCCTGAAGGCTGGGCAGGTAAGCAAGCCCTCAAATCACCAGAATATTGGTGCACTAAAACACCTCCTGACTTGCTCAGTGTCAGCTTTGTTAACCCATGGTGCCCCCAGGGCTGGACAGGAGACATCACACAGATTTCCATGCAGAAGACATGATACATCTTTCCCACATCCCATTTCCCCTGGCTGGACTAAACGCCAGCCAAAAAGATATCCTTAATATGTTCTTAGAGATGCAGAAAAAGGTTCCTTTTCACTAGGCACAGTAATTTATGCAGAAGGGGACATGTCCCACCTTCCACAAGTTTACAGCCTAAATAGTTCTAAAGCAAGAGGCTGATCCAGAGCTGCCCCAAAGCCATGAACAAGCCCAGGTTCTCAGATGTCCATTTAAGCAACTGAGCTGTATTTTCACCCTTGAGACTCCTCCTTCCTCCAGAGCAGCCCATGCTGCACAAGAACACAAGACTTCTCCCACTGAGCCTCGGTCAGATCCACCTGTCAGACACTTCCTGGACATCCTACAAAACAAAACCCCAGCGAGCTGGGTATGGCAGCACTGGGGATGCTCCACCACAGGGCAGCTCCCAGCCCTGAATGCTGTGGGGCTTTCAGAGCAGAGCTGCTCCTGCTGTGATGCACAATGAGAGCCGTGAGGGAGGGGAAATCATGCAAAGCCACTCTCAAACGTCATGTAAGTGGGCTCCAGAAGCACAAGGAAGAGATTATTCAGACAAAGATTGTTCTTAAAAGGTGCCTATAGTTTTCATCTCTGGAAAAAACCTGTGTGGAAAGGATCTGAAATATTCTTCAAATGCTTCAGTGCTCATGTAGCTGGGTTAAAGGTGCAACTTCAATACAATGGTATGCAATCTCTTTTCCCCTTTTTTGACTATTGTTTCGTTCTCCTCCATCCCTTACTCCATCTCTACAAACATTAGTTGATTTCTTCAAGTTTACTTGTTTGGGGTCATATTAATTTTTAAAAAATGCAAGGAAAAAATGACTGTAAACAACGTCCTTGCAAATACACTTGCCAAGAAACTGATTACATGCATCCATGCAACATGCATCCAGCCATAAAAACTAGTTCTTGAGTGTGACCAGAGAAACTTGAAATTATACAGCAACTCTGGTTTGGTTTTTTGTCTTTTTTTTTTTTTTTTTTATTGTATAAACCAAATTGGTCTAAGTTCTACTACACTGTTTTTTGGGCAACTTGTTATTCAGTGGACATATATGTGAGGAATTGCCTTTCAAAATGCTGCATGTTCTGACAAGACCACAAGCAAATACCCAGTCCCCAAAGATTCAGGGGCCTTTGCAGTCCCATTAATTGCTGGAGGAAAGCAACCATATGGCAAGACAGTAGCATGCTCTGTGAGTTGCACAAGTGGGAACTATGCAGCTTACTGGGAACTTTTCATAAAGGGCAAGGGGAAAAAAAGACCGAAGCTGCTAAATCTATAGATTATTCATTAGAAATTCAGTTATAGACTAGTGCATTTCTAATTATGGAGGTTCATTAAAGAACAGGGCTTTTTCTAGATAAACTAGAAAACTTTCATCCTTCTCATTACAAGAATAATTGAAATCTTGTTTCTATTAAAGTTTAGATGGCTTTAAATACCTTCCTTCAAAACTCTAACAGCATGTAATTTAATGCTTACATAGGCAACAGAATTCTAATTATATGCTTGCTACTTGACAGCCACTACACCTGCACAGTGCAACAGCCTCAGGGGCACACCTGAAGCCCACAGATCCCAGAGCAGTTGGATTGGAGCCATTTGCTCTGGGTGTGAGAGCCTTGGGGCTCCAGCAAGGCACGCTTTCCTGGCACAAGAAAAAGTTCAGGCATTCTCCAAGCCCTCCCATTCCATTCATTCCTCTCCCTGCTCAAAAAAAACCCACTTGGGCTGGTGCAGCTGTCTGTGGGTTCAAGTGGGGAACCACATTTAAGCCAAAAAAACCTTCAGCAAAATAACAGTTTTCTTCAATGGTCGTGTTTAGCTGAGCTCATTTGATTGAGTGGGGTCACTCTGGGGGCCTGTAAACATCCCATGGAGCCAGCACAGGGGAGCAGGAGGCAGCAGCAGAGGGAACATGCATTGCCTCCATGTCAGAAAGGCTGCAAACCACACTCTGAGCAGGTTTGTGATTGACTGCTGTCTGCATTTCCTGCACAGAGAAGAGCCCCCTACAGCTTGTAGCACCAATCCCAGCCATGACAAGTTCTCAATGCAAAAGCTGACCCTCAGAGAAATCACAGATTTAACCACATCCCCCAGCACACAGGTACAGACTCACCAAGACGTCCCTGTATATGCACAACAGCAGGAGCAAACAGACATGGGGATTTTACAAAGCCTTTCCACACAACCACTTGTATTGGGGCTGTACACAAGTATGGATAAACAGAGCACACTGCCCCCATCTCAGTGTGCCTCACAACTGCAGCATCCTGCTTCAGCTCCAAGGCTGAGTGAGCCCCTGTCTGGGTTCACAGCACAGCCAGAGCTGCTGATGGCGCCTTTTTCCTTCACAGAAAGGCTGGGACCCAGCACAGCTGGAACACTCACTGTAATCCATAGGGAACAGGGCACCAAAGCTCTCCATGAACCCAACAGACCCCACCTGCCTGTTCCTAGAGGCTGTCAAACACACCCACAGCCTCTCACACTATCCTCCCAGCCTTACTGCTCAACTTTTCCACTTGGTTAAGTTTGTTGCACCAGGAATGGAGAGAACACATTTCTCCCTTTAAGCCTATTCTCACAGCTCCTGGCAACCTTCTTGAGGGTAACCAGCCTCAAGTCAAGTCCACTCAGTCCCTAGAAGCCCCAAACCAGGCTCAGAGGACTCCCATGGGTCTCAGGAACAGCAGGAAACAGCAGGATGACACCAGGATGACACCAGGTGACCTGCAGGCAGCACAGCCAACGTGATGTGGCTGCTCCTCCCAACAAGGACTTCTCATTTCTTTGGTAAGCGCTCTTGCAGTGATGGCATTGCTGACTCACGTTCAGCTTGTGACACACCACAGCTCCAGATCTTTTTTCTGGAAGCCTTCTGCACAAATCCAAGCCATTGTTCTACATTTCTCTTCAATGAATCACATCCATTTTTTAAAAAAAAAGATTATTTATGTGATGTATTTACAGCCCAGCCCAGCTTCACATCATCTGCCAGCTTAATAAGGACACTCCCTTCTGCATCATCCAAGTCATTACAAATACAGAAATGTTAAACTAAGTTGGTGCCAGGACAGACCTTTTCTGAGCCATGCTCAGTACATTATCTCATACATTTCTGAAAAAAACCACTGACAAGTAACCTCTGATTGCTCTCACAACCATTATCTAGCCAGGTTTGCATCCAGCTCCCAAGCAAGACACTGATCCATAGAAAGACACTGATGTCAATATCTAAAAATTGCCTCTCCTTTATCTCCAGAGGATATTAGCCTACTGTAGAGCACATTTGATGTATACCTGTCAAATTAGCAGCAAGACACAGTAAGTGCAGTACAGGTATCAGCTGGTTATGAACTTACATTGAAAATGCACATGAATGATAAATGGCAGAAGAAAAGCTGCTCACACAAGACTCCCAAAATCAGCCTGGGCCACTCAGGCCCTGCAGCCCTTCCTGCATTGAGAAGCCACCTGATCAACCCTTTTATCCCCGTCCTTCAGGCAGGCAGTGGCAAAGGGCACAATCAGCAGCTGACCATGACTGCTCTGCACATTAGGGATCTGCTTTCAAGGAGAGAGATAAATTAATTCTACAACTCTAAACAGGAGGTCCAACCATCCCATCCCCCAACCTGCAGCATCACCACTGACTCACTGACCCACTGCCATGGGGCAGGAGAGCTCGGGGTGAACATCTGTCACACACTTGCCATTCTGCTAGTAGTTACTTTCAATACATATGTAAAAATATGCAAATGAAAAAATAAAGCAACAACAAAAAAAATCCCCATCACAAACACATTTAAAAAGGAGAAGTGGCCTGGTCACGCTGGTTTTAGTCTTTCAAGGCTTTGTACCATGTATTCTTTTCCATTTTCATAGGGAAAGTGAAGGTCTAGGGGTGTTTCATGAAGAACTGCAGCACAGTCCTGGCAACTCTATCCATTTTCAGCATAACAGTGCAACACACAGATTCATGACCTGATGCTTAAGTCTAGACACACAAATACTCACTACAGGAAGCCCAAATGTCTTAGCACATGCAGGATCAGAGCTGAATTTCTGGGAACCAAGATTGCTTGCCACATCCCAACAGACAGAATGCCTTACAGACTAGGAACTATTCACCTGGTTGACATTCAGTCCTTCATTTCACATTCAATAATGAATATTTATAAACAATTTTAGGAATGCAAGCAAAATAGGAAGCCATAGAGACTGCAAGGACTAGGCAGAAACTATACGTGACATTTTATGACTGATAGTGAGCTCTGGCTTCCTGACAGAGCCACTGCCTCATAACTGCTTAACTCAAAGGCAAATATTTCCCACTGCCTCACCCAGGCACCATCTCTCAAATCTTCTTTTGGCCAAAGTCATGCCTTCAGCACAGCTGAAAACAGGAGAAGGGCAAGATTATCCAAGTGTTCCACCAGGGGAACAAGGATGGCAAGGAATTGTCTTGGGCCTCATCACTTCATGATTTCTCCCACTTGGGAATTTCTTTCCTTCTCTGCCAACAAAACATGGAGATGGCCATGAGGCCTTAGATGATGCTCCTTCAGAGCTCCCCCCTGGAGATCAGGCTTTGCTCTGGAGCCCACAAACCTGTTTGCCCATACTTGTTACTGCACTGTGTTAGCCCTGGTACAGCCTCTGCAGCTGTTCAGTGTATTAACCTAATTTTAGGAGCCCCTTTTGAGTTGTTACTTGCAGGGAAATCATTGTGCTCTCCTGTCATCAGCAAGGCTCTTTGCTGCTCTCCCTCCTTTGTTCTCTTTTGTTTCACCGAGTTAAGCTTATCTTTTGCTTTTGTTTTCCTACAGTAGTAAAACTCCATTATGATGCTTGACAGACAATTTAAGCTACTGTGACAATCATCTTTGCAAAGGGAATCTGCTTTCATAAACCCTTTCTACATGACTAAATATTCCTTTCTGAGCTAGAAGCCAGCAAAGATGCCGTCCTCCCCACTATCAAGCTCCTGATTTTAAAGCTACTTAAAAATTAAAAGAGGAGCAGCAGCTGTTTGCAGAGGATTGTTCTTTTTAAGATATCCACAATACCCTCCTCAAGAACAATTCCTCCTCAAAGATTTGTTATTTCTCCCTCATCTTGCTCCTTTTTTGAAAAGGGGAAAAGCAACACAGGATGTAAATCTGCAGGTTCTTCTCCACATTCACTTCCCATAGTGCACCATAGCCCAGACTGCTCACAAACAGCTTAAGAGCTGCAGAGGGATTTTCTTCCTTGTTGGGTGTTTTGTACAGAAATTCAACATTAGTTTTTTAATCTTTGCTTTGGGTTTAGAACCTTATTGGGTGACATTTTTGAAGTTTTTCTCTAAGGACCAAGGATTCTGTCTGCACTAACAGGCAAACAGCTCACACATGAATACAGAAAACCCAGGCAGGCTCCTTGGATAATGATGCGTCTCCAGGACCCAGGGCTCTCAGGGAAGCAGTGCCCTCGGTTTCTGATTAAATATCACAAAAATTGGAATAACAAGTACAAAGGAACCAAGCCCTAGGTTTCTGATTAAATATCACAAAAATTGGAATAGCCAGTACAAAGGAGCCAAGCCACAGTAGGTCCTTAAACCCTGGAACAGCCTCCTCCCTACACTCCCAGTGTCCTGTTCATCTCCTGTGAATTGCTCTGCTCTAAAGGCGTGGTGTGGGATCATAAACACCACACCAGGGGCTCCCCAGGGGGATGTGCAACCATTCTGGCACCAGGGGTGGCCCAAACTTGTCTCCATGACTGGAAAGAAGGAGCAGCACCCTGTGGTCAATAAAACTGAACACCAAACCAGCAGAAAATGAGCTGTATGCAGGGGGTGCAGGGAGAAGAGGAGGGTGTGGGATCCTGCTGGTGGCTCATAGCAAAGATGGAGAGATTTGCTCTGTGCTGCTCACAGCTGCAGACCCTCCCTGAGACTGGCAGAGAGCAGCACTGACCAGAGGGACAACAGGAGAGGAGCAAAACCCACCCTGGCTTTTACTGAGCCAGAGACCTCAGGCAGTAAACAAGGATTTACCAGTGATGAGCAGGGAGGGGAGGTTCTTCATATTTGAGAGTCCCTCACAGCATAAGTCAGGTTGCATACGAATTAAAAAAAAAACCTCACCAACACACAGCAAACAGCCAGACAGGCTAACTCTACATGAACATTTTATAAAAACACCAAAAACAAACAAAAAAAGGCTATTAAAAATGAACACTTCATTATATGGCTGCCAAGAATTTTGCATTATGGGGAAAAACCCCCAAACTGCCTGCTATGAAATATGAAATTGGCAAGGAAAACCACAGAAGGATCATCTGTCACTCTCCTAGTAGTATTTTTCTAATTCCTTGCCACTTGTTTTCATTCCATCCGGATTTTTTTCCCCTATTAGTTATTTCATTAGTGAATAAAGCACATTCTTAAAACAATAAACCACAGCTCAGAGGCCCTGACCATGGCCAGAAATCCACCAGGCTCAGTCCTGCACAGCCACAGAGACTCTGGTGCCCTCTCAGGGAGCTGCTTCTCTCCTTTAGAAGCAAAGGTAAGAGGTGAGGATGCCAGAGGGAAGAGGCACAGAGGATCATCACATCATGCAGTTATGTAAGGGCTCAGTTCAGGTCATCAAAGCAGTGGAGAAGGGAAAGACTTGAGGGACCTGCTGAAAGTGTTTGGTGATATTGGCTGGGGATTAAGACTGATGACTTAGGGCAGAGTCATGGGTCACTGAAAAAAAAAACCAAAAAACCACAGGCTCAACAAACTTTGATACAAACCTATGGGAGGCAACTGCCTCTGCAAAACCCTGTAATTACAGTGCAGGGTGAATTCCACTGACTGAATTCACAGAGCTGTTTTAGGAAATTTCAGTAGACATCACTGGACACTGCACACTGATTACCCCAAACCCCAGTACCTTTTAAGTTTCTCCATGTTTATTTAGCTGTTCTTCCTCCCTGGAGTGAATATTAGCCTGTCTTAAAGGTTTGATGTAAAATCAAACAGCATGTTGTTTGGCAAGGCTTTGCTCTTCCTTTTAAGACTGCTCCTTCTCAAAAAGACATTTCAAAACACAAATATACCAGGGCATCTAAACAGAACTGACCTTACTTGGACATCAGTTCCCCATACATCTGCCATCTCTTCCCTCAGATCTTATTTAAATCGCACCTACTGGGTAATAAACCATGCTGTCCCACAAAGGCACCTTTGCTTCATCCCCACTTTGGGAGAGGATCAGGCAGGAGCTGCCCTGAGCCACTGCTGAGAGCATCCTGTGTGACTGCTCCAGCACACCCCGGGCCTGCTCAAACATGCATTCATCTTTCATGTTCAATTCATCTTGAAATTCACTTCAGAACCTCCCCTCAGTGCCTGGTTTGGTTTCCTGGGCTAATTTAGCCAGCAGCACCTGCAATCAGTGGCACAAAGCTCCCCAAGCTGCTGGCTCAGGGAGGAGCTGGGAGCAGCCTTGGAAGTGCAGAGCCTGCTGTCTGCAGTGCCATGTTCAGCTCAGGATCTTGCCTGAGCTCAATCTCCACCCCCCAAAGATGCCCCAGGCTGAGCTTTGCCCTCCTCAGTGAGCCCCAAAGCTCTGAGACACTGCACAAACCCCAGTGCTCTCTGCTTTCAGCTGGAGATCTCTCTAAATAGTAAGGCACGAATTAAAAACAGCAAAGCAGCAAACCTGGAGCTGCAGAACTCTCTGCTGCTCTAGGAAGGTGTTTCTGATGCAGCAGATCATCACATGGTGATACAAAGGCAGAACTAAACCAAGCTGCAGTGTGATTTACCCTGCTCTTGCTCAGTGTCACTGCACTGCTCACAGCCCAGTTCCCACACTGACATGGATTGCAGGCAACAGCAGCTTCCAGGCTTTTAGCAGAGAGGGGAAAATGAAGCTTTCTTATTGGCAGAGCCATTTTATCAATTACTTTGTGAGATTATATCACATACTGCTGAATATTAATATATCTCAAAACTGTTGTATAAGAGTGCTAAAGGCATTCTAAAGCCATCTCAGTGAACTGTTCTTAAAATTTACTAGTAAAACTGTGCAAAACAAGTCTTCCTAAAAGCATTGACCTAAAAAATCTTCAGACTTTAGTTAATCAAAAAAAAGGCTTTTTTAATTTAAATGAAGCAGCTCTGCCATCTGATTCTAAGCTGCTCCACCTTTAGAGATGCTCAAAAGTTCTTGACTTTTGGCAGATTACTACAAGTTCTCCTTTTAATTACCTCATTAAGGTCAAACAACTGTACTAGACATCCAGCAAAAGAGCTGAAAACAGAAATCCAATGCTTCCCACTTCCATAGAGAAGCCCTCCTGATTATCCTCTGAAGAACTAACATGATTTACCAACACATAAATGACTACTTATTGGAGAGTCTTGCTTCTTAATGGATTTGAATCTTCTGGGTTACTCTTCTGGAGGATGGTCAGAAGAAAAAAATAAAGGAGAAAAATCCCCAATCCTTGACCATGGCAGCTGCTCTAGCTCCATACAAGTGTGTTGTCAGAATTCTGGTTTTGACTGAAGGTGGAGTTTAACTTGGGACTGGGAAATAATTAGCTTTAAAAGAAAATGCTTCATTAAGCTGGAAAACACAGCATTTCAAAACTTGCCAGCTCTGATGTCTCTTTCAGCTCAAACAAATCTACTAAATTAGATACTTCTTTGGGGAAGAGTTTTTGTTGTGTCCCTTTTTTTCCCACCCCATCTTGACAGAACAAATCAGAATTGCTGTTAGGTTCAGCCAAGATAAATAACTGGGCTTTGGGAGAACAAGTTTTCTTCAGGTCTTTTTTAATACAACAGGAGATATAGAAACTATACAAAGGCATCAGCACCTTCCTTCAGTGAGGGGTGAGTCTGAGCCAGAGTTGAATTCCAGGGTATCCAGTAAGAGTGATATTCCTACTGGTATGTTTCATTGTTTCCTGCGGCATTGGCAGCAAAGTGATTGCCAGACTTGTGTGTTCATGGAGATGTGTGCTTTTTTGCTGAAAAACATCTGTATTGTTTACCATATTAACAGCAAGAATTAGTAGACAGTAAAATAACAGGTTTCAATCCTGCAAGTCCAAGATTAGAGTGAAAAATACCAGAAGGCTCTACCCTATCATTCAAAGCAGAATAACTCTGATTGGCAACACAGACAAGCAACCTCCTTATCCAACCAAGAGAATTTCCAGGACAGGGAGCCCCTGGCAGAGTGCTCTGCCATGCCCTCTCCCTCCCCAGGTTTACCAGAGTTCTGAGGAGAACAAGGTAAACAAAATCCCACACACACACGAGCCTTGCTCTGTTACTCTTTTCCTCAGAAGCCTTTTTGTTCCCTCCAAGTGAACAGTTCAGTAATAGCCAGAGGTGCTTGTATGACAGGAGACCGACATTTAAACACACCTACATACTGCAACACAGAGCAGCAACATTAATTATTACCTGCACATCAGCTGTGAATATAAAACAAAATAGCAAAGATTAGCCGCTCCTTTTTCATTTAGTTGCTTTTATTTCCTCTTGCTACTTGTACTTCAGAGAGAAGGGAGTAATGGCAAAGAAATCAATGGCTGAAATGGCATATGACTCTATTCAGGTTGTTCTAGCCTTTCAGAGATGCCAAGTCAAGAAATAAGCAATATAATTTAAATTATCATATATGGGCCATTCTAATTTTCATGTTCTTAAAAATGAATCCTTGGAGTGTATTGGAGCATTTCAGTCGTTTGGGGATTTGTGTTAACACTGCCCTGCTCTTCCAGGCCTCTGCAGAAGGACAGCCTCACAAGTAGAGGTGATTTTGTAGCATAAGCTGAGATCCAAAATGCTCCTTTCCAGTACAAAAAAAATCACTACTCCTCCTCCCTCTGTGAATTGGAAAAAAAAAACCAAAAATACAGTTTTAAGAAACAAAAATTGCTCATGAACTTCAATTTAGGTAAGTAATTACAGCATTCACCTGCAGACAAGCAGGTTGAAACCTCCTTTCTGGCAGATCTGGATCTCCTACTCACCAAATGTCCTTACACTGCATAGCTACAGGATATTCTAAGGGCAACCCCACATCAAAGCTACTCATTCTGCCTAACAACAACTTGCAAAAGCATGTGCTGGTGCTCCTGTTCCCCCACTACCAGCAAACTATACCAGGCATCAGCATATGGAGATATTCTTGTTTGCTCACTTGCTCTCAAATAATATATAGCAAATATTTGCATAAAATATTTAAATATTCATTGGATCAGAAAAAGGCTTAATTGTCTGGTGCTCAGATAATTTGCCACGGGCAGAAAACTTGCAAGAGGAAAGAACTCAATTCCAGGTTCTGCTAAAATGAGTGTTTAAACTAAGCAGAAGTGGGGAGCAATAGGAGCAAATACAATTCCAACAAGAAAAAAGCACCAATACAAAATGGATACAACAAGAGCTTCAATGGAAAGAAATTAACAAAAGATCTAACCTGGAAAAGCACAAAACATATTTGATAGGCTTGAAATATTTCATGTCCTTGGAACACCACTGTAGCAATCTGTGATGTGCTGACTGCTGCCACCTTTATTCAGACAAGCTGAGGACTTCATCCCAGTCAGTAAATTAAAACACAAACAACACACAGCTGTCAAAACACAAAACACATCTTGTCCCTCTGACATAAAGAGACCTGGAAATCATGCATAACACAGATGGAAATTGTGCCAAATCATCACAACCAGTGAAACCCTGCTGATGCTAAAACGCTATTCCATGCAGTCTTGCCACAGTCAGATCAGAGAGCACACAACACAGAGGAAGAAATGTAATGACAACACAGAGGAAATCAGAGATGAGTGAAAGGGTGAGTTTTAGTGCCCAAACTGATTTGCAGTGTCCTCTTCAATAAATGAAGAGACATCCTTCAAATTTCACAATTTTGAAAGATATGAAAAGAAAGCAAGGCCAAAGAGAAAAAGAAAGATTACTGGATAAAATGGTGAAATATTTTGGAAAAGAGAACTAAATTATTTGACTAATCATATCGGGCAAGAGGGATACTTCCTTTGGGAAGGAGGAGAGGAAACCTACATCACTCTTCACAATAAGGCCAAAGTTGCATTTTCTTCTCACTTCCATCACTGCATGAACTCCTGGGAGCTCTGAGCTGTTCTCCTGGAGCAGAACTGATCCAGTGGACAGCACCTGTGGGTTCCAGAACTGCATTACTGTACAGGCTCTGCAGCATCTCCCCATCACCACGAGCCATGCTCAGGAGACATTTCCCATCCCCAGCTGCTGGAATGTACATCTCCTGATTCAAATCAGTGTGAGCTGCTCCAGTTACTCACAATCTCCCAAATACCCACAGGAGAAGTCCTGCTGGAAGAGGTCACTGGCACTGGGTGATTTTCCCTTGCTATGAGACAGCAAGGCCTCAATCTAGGTACAGATTTAGAGGAAAAACAGTTGTACAAAACCTGTCAGGAACCAAGTTTAGTGTCTCTTTCAGTCTCCAGATCCTTGTTATTCTACCAGGAGAATGTATCCATTAATGTTGCATTGCACAGTCACTGGTGCCCCCAGGAAGACTTGGAAAAAAAAATTCTATTTAAAGACAAGCCTGTTAAATGTGTCATCCACAATATGCCTCTATTACTCCTGGGAAATTTGCATGAAAACAGGATTGTTATTGCTCTGACATTCTCGTGTTCCTACTGTTTATTCTCACTGGAAGAGGCATGTTACCTACCCCTGCCATCCCTGCACACCCAGGCCCTCATTAAAAAAAAAAATTAAAAAATTAAAAGGAGTTTTAAATGCAATCTCACTACAGTTTCAGCTCACGTTCTTGAAATTCCAGTTTTAGTAGCAGGGAAGCTCACATGCCAAAGGAAACAGATGCTATAAAAGCCAATAAAAAAGCAAATAAACATAAATAAATAACATTTTGTCACCATTAGTGAAGGTTTGTGATTATGTGAGCACTCAATAGGAGCAAATACAATTCCAACAAGAAAAAAGTACCAATACAAAATAGATACGACAAAAATGAAGGGAAAAGGCAGATCAGAGCACTGGAACAGGCTGCCCAGAGACACTGGGTATCTTCTTCTCTGGATATGCAAAATCCTGGATGAGATCCCTGCAACCTGCTCTAGATGGTGCTGCTTTGGCAGAGGATTTGGGCTAGATCATCGCCAGAGGTCCCCTCCAGCCCCAAATCAATCTGTGATTAGTCAGCTAAAACAAGAAGAGACTAATTTTAAGCTAGTATTTTCTAAGTATGAGACTTTTTACGACTGTGCACTGCCACACCTAACTGAAGCCCTCCTCTTCAAGGAGGTAAAAGTAGAAAACACCAAGAGGATTTAAGGGTAGTTGATTACAGGGACAATTTACTTGATGGTTCAACATTAATGGGAAGATTCCTTAGTCTTTCATTACATTCCTCATTTTCACTGTTGCACATGAATTTCTCTGCCTTTTCCAAGACATTCTCCGCAAAAAGGTTCACAGAAGGGTTTATTGTTTAAGACTCCATTTGAAACAGATTGATCTGCAGCGTCAGTGCAGCTGCCTCCTATGAAACATTGCATTCTAAAAATCCTTTATGACATTTCTCTTTAGACATGAATCAGCAGACTAGCAGATGTCTCATTCACACCATGTTTGAGTTTCAGCTTTAGTAATGAAATTAATTTAGGGCCAAATTGTATCTCGAGTCGCACACAGAACTCTTGGCGACTTGCATATCAGCCAAATAGACGCATGGGAGAAAGGAAATTTGACCTTGATTTTTAATTTCATCTTTGTAACAGATTGCTAATTTGAGGCAACAGATTGTGATATCCCTTACTTGTGTTACACACTACCTTACATCACAAATAATCCCACTGAAGACAGCTAGATTTCTGGAGCTCCATTTACTCCTAGGAGGGTCGAGATCTCACAACCTGCCTGGTTCCTAGTGCAGACTGACTCTGAATGCTAAGAGGTGCCAGGATGCAGCTTTCTGAGCTGTTTCCCTCTGCACAGCCACGTGTGCTGTCCTGGCAGGACCTGCTGGGTTGCTGCTGAGTTCTGTCACGCGGCGCTCGGCACAGGCAGCAGCTGTCAGAAAAGGAGATGAGGAAGCAGCAGGGAAGTCTGCTCTTCCCCACGGGTTGTTCACAGTCTTCTGCAGGCAGATCCAAGCTTGCCTGGACCAGAGCCTGTGCAGCCAAACTGGATTTCCTCACTTTAGCCAATAATCCACTGTGTTAACTCACAGCCACAGCTACCTGTTAGAGCTCAGAGCTGCTGGAAGCAGAGCCTGAGTTCACATTCATCTGCAAACACAGCCCAGCCCCTGACTGAGGCAATTCTGAAAAACAGTGCTGTTCCATGAGAAGCAAGCCATTGCACTGAGGGTCTTTCTAATCTCAGTTTTCTCAAAGCAATGTCTGAACCATGCCCTGAGCAGATCTTCCAGTGAATAATTTTTTATAACAAAGTTAAAATCAGTGTGCTATAGAGCTAGTGTAACATCCAGTCTAACATTCCCTCATTCCCTTCACCTCAAATACCTTCTGTAACTTGCAGAAGCAACTTCTGTGCAAGTGACATTATGTTTAAAAATCCAAGCTACTGTTGGCAGAATATTTGAGAGTTTCCACTCGCATGGCTTCCATCCCCAATCCCATTCTGCTTCACACTGCTCCAGGAACACACCCACATTTCTAAGTCCCATACTGTCTCTTAGCAGTGACTGATGCTTATTTGGAACCAAGATAAGCTTTTATTATTTTTATTGATGAAACTTTTGACTCCACAGCTAATGCTAAGGACCCAGACATACAACAAGCATCACGATCGAACAAAGTGAAAACAAGGTCCCTTAACAAGTGGGATGTAACAAGAGCTGAGGACAACTTCCTACTTGAAAAACAACTACCTGGAGGGCACTTGGCTGTAACAACTGATAGGGCTAAAGATAGTCAGTAATTAAAGCACAAGGTCAGTGAACCCCATGCATTCAGCATCTGAAGTCTCTAACTTTCTCAGGCACATCAGTGGTTTTTTTCACTTAAGCCAAACATTATTTCTATACTTCCACAGTAGGTCTACTCTTCCCCTGTTTGCTCCCCCTTTAGTTATGGTCAGTATTTACTCAGAAAGGAGAAATCCATCCCCCGATCTGATAAACTAAATAAAAATCTGCACCCAAAAATTGATACTGCTATTAACAATATTCAGAGGGTGATTCTTCCTTCACTTATTCAGCAGCTCAGGCTGGCTCAGTAGAATTTCTCTGGCTACTTTCAGTTATTCTCCCCACCTGCAGAGATCACTGAGCCATATTACTGTTTCCTTTTCCGTAATAGTCTGAGGCTGAATTCAACTATGACTTTAAAATAAATAGCAAAAAAAACCAATGGCTCCTTGAATTTGTTGCTGGGATATCTGTTTTACCAGCAGAGCCATTTCTGCTGTGATTACATAGTTAAAGATGCAGAACATATTGTATGGCTTTCACCTTCCAGTTACTTGTGATAGGCTACTCTTCAAAGCACATGGTTTTCAGCATTTTAGAAAAATCTTCTTGATGGTTCATTGCAAGATGCGAGGCTCTGCTTTAGTATCCTGTAAGCTGAACCACTGCAGTGTGAAATTCAAGAATACCAAACCAGAGGAAGAAAAATATACAAAATATCCCAGGAAGAAAATGTTTAAACAGGCTGGCACAAAAACTGCTACAGACTCCACGTGTCCAGTTTTCCTGGGGTTTTTGCTGCACCCCTTCCGCCCCAAACTGCCCTTCATGTATTGTAACCTTCACTTGGGTTTCATGTCCTATTTCCCACTGCATTTTCAATCATTACATTTATATTTAAAATTAGTCTCAAATATGTCCAACAAATATTAATGACCTCTAAATTATTTAGGGGACATTCAGAGCATAACCTGAGCCTCTGCTAGATACTCCAGAGCTCTCTGACCAAAGGTCAAGACTTTGGATGGTCTAAGCAGGTTCTATCTCAGTGTCATCTTTTCCTTGGCCTGTGTTAGTTCCGAGGTGGGTCATGAGTTGTCTTTGATTTTTGTACTTTACCCTCAGCTCCTTTTGTTCAAAAGTAAATTAAAGAGCTTTCACTTAATTTTGAACAAAAGGAGCTGACAGTATTGCTCTTTTCTCAGCAGCACCTGGGCAGGTTCAAAAAGGCAACATCCCATTCCAAGCTGGTTACTGGTATCATGTATCTAACTTGCTTGGACCTCTCACAACACCTCAGATATCATGTGCACATCTCAGAAAAAAGAAGGAAAAATCTTCATGAAAAAACACATAGAGCAGCACACATATGAAATGCCTAGATAAAATAGAGTTTTCACACTGAAGCCTGAGCTCTGTTGAGGTCACTGAAAAAAAAATTTCCATTTTCAGAACTTGAACAGCAGCAAAGAACCTATTTCAGACTTTAGCCATTTTTAAAAACACCACAAGCAAATAAATGAATTAGGGAAAATTTTAACAAGTGCACCAAACCTCCATCCAAGCCCATTCCACCATGAAGGAGCAGCATCCCAAACACACTGTTTGGGGTTCAGCACTCTTAGGGCTCCAAGTTCCTACCTGAGGGGAAGGGAGCTGCAATCAGAGAGCAAAGAGCTCCGAGTCCTGAGCACAGCCCTGAGCAGGGCACAGGCAGCTCAGAGCAACACAACCGTGCAAGATGTGCAGCATCAAAAGTTTGCCACATTATGTAACTTATCAACCAACTACTTCTCTCACCTATTTTTAAACATGTGCTGCACATAACTACAGCTGACTCTGCCCAGTAATTGCTGTTCATTACTGCTGATTTTTAGCAGAGAAGTTTGATCCATCTCATCAGCAAGAGAGCAGGGTTGACTGGAAGATGGCTTTCTCTCAAAATACACCCAAGTGCTGCTGCTGCAGAGGAGTAGAGGTGGCTGTGATGGCAGGGAAATGGGAAATCCTCCATGGATAAAGCCAGGCCCTGTGCTCCAGGATCTGCTCCAGGATCACCAGCAGAACTTCATGGACAAAGACAGAGCTAACAGGTTGGCTTGTGTTTAATAAATATTTCAGACACAGCTTTGGTTCTTGACATTGCCCCATTTGCACAAAACCTAAGAGTTTATAAAAAGACACTGGGATTCCTAGCCACGCTGCTGCTTCCCCAAGCCAACAGCAGGGAAGGGAACACGTCCCTATTTTCCAATGTATCCATAATGCATGAAAAGCTGTAAGAGCCATGATAGACGTCCCTGCATTTCAAGCTCTGAGTTATAACACACCAGATTTGTCTGTGGAGTTCCATCCATATCCTGGAACTGTTTCAAAATGTGCACAATAAAAGTTAAATTTTCATTTGCAGTTTAATTTTGTCAACAAATCATGATTTACTATACCTATCTGTCAAACACTACACTACTCCCTTTCAAATATTACAGGAACTGAAATACAAACTTCTAATTTACTTTGTCATATGACTAAGAGTCATTCTAAAACTTCTGTCTTCAAAGCACTGAGATTTAAAGTAATAAATATTCCTTCAGAAGTAGGCCAGTTTGAATTTAATATGCACCAAATAAATATTCCCTCAATTAGATGTGAGCAAGTAAAAAGCTTTATGTTATGGCTTATAGCAATTTCAGATAAAGAGCTTGTGTGATGGAGTGAATCCAGCTACAAAATGATTGCAGTAGCACAACATATTTTTAGCACAGGATAGCACTCATCTCAAAAATAATTCTGAGAATTTTTGTGATTTTCAGATCACACTGTTTTCATCGGGGCTACCGTGCTTAATAGATTTCAAAAATTACTCCTAAAAAATTAATAGGGAAAATTAAGGATCCTTGTAATGAGTCATGTAACTACTTATTTGGCAGAACTACACTCTTTTTCACTCTGTGCAGGAACAAGCATCCAAGTTGTACCAAAGAGAAAAAAATAAAATTACCCATTTCTGTGATAAAATGTCTACATTATCACTACTTAAACAAAATTATCACTTCCAAACAAAATTTCTACTTATCAGTTTGGCTGAAATCTGTCTTCACAACCAGTGAACTGGTGTTACTAGTGTGGAACAGCCTCATCGTTAATTTTTTTTTTTATTAAAAAGTTCAAAGAATATTTATGAAACAATCTAAAAAAAAAAGTGTATAATCCCCAGCTGAATCTCAGACTTTTCACATATCAGTCACCATAAAACTCCCTTCTGTGATGACATCTCAGAGCTAAACACTGACTACAGTATGTCAGATACCATTTGGACTCCTAGCAAACATTACCAGCTATTTTTTTTTCTCTGGAGTGCTGTGGCTGTGAAAATAAAAAATCACTTGTTCAAGGGGTTACACACCCCCTGTTTTACATATACCCCAAAGTCAGCAAATCACCCAGGGCAGCTGCAGGTATTGATACAAAGCATGGTTACACTTGGCAGGCTGTGCTATCAGCTACTGACTAAGCAATGGTTCTTGTAAACAAATCCATAGGCATAGGCAAAAGGGTCCACATCAGGAGAAAACAGAGACAGAATCCTCCAAAGGTCAGTCATGGTCTCTTCCAGAACAGGGAATTATTCAAGGGAGCAGTGACTACTTCAAGCCATAAAAGTCAACATTCAGCTTACTGACTTCAGCAGCCACACACTCATTTTTATGGAGAGCAGCTCAGGCATCCTCAGCCAGCACATCCTCTGACAGACAATTGCTGCAGGGAGCAACTGGGCAGCCAATACCTTAACTGCTGTGGAGACACAAAACATCTGGGCAGACTTGACTGATCAAAAAGACAGGAGTTGCCACTTTGCTTTGCTTTATTTTTCTCCACGATGTGTTATGCTGGCTCAGGACACCTCCCAGCAAGAGCTGGTACCAGTTCTGGAACTGGGAATGTGGCACTGAGACAATGCAGCTGCCAGTGGGGAATCCACAGACATGCACTGCTGACTGCCAGGGCAGCCCTTCATTTTTACCTGGGTTCTGCTTTAAAAACAATCACAGGAGGACTGAAAGATCATTTGTGCTCTACATATTGATGTATGATATCAAACAAGCCCTAATACTCTGTGTTTCCCCTAGAACAGTTTAGAGAGAATCAGTGTTCTATAAACTGGGGGGGATGGGGGGGGGGGTTATACACACCAACCAAAAACACATGACTACCTGTAATAAACTCAGGAATAACATAATTTAGTACTTTCATCCCTTATTACAGCCAGGAAGAGGTTTGTAATTTAGCCCTGCACTCGTCTCTTGAAGCAGATGCTGTGATCCTGGACATTAAAGGGTTTTATCAAAGTCACTTCATGTTTACAGAGGTAACACAGTTACCAACATGGCCCCTTACTTCTCAAATTCTGAATTTATTCCTCCTGCAGTATCTTTCTGAATTCACAGTTAATGTTATTTTTTCAAACACGAAGGAACTTTGTGACACAGCATCTAGCGCTGGGTTGAACATGTCACTGGAACAGCTGAAGTGAAAACGACAAGCGGCTTCAGCATTACTTCAGACCAGGGCTTGTGGGTAGAGGCAGAAGATGAATTTCTGGCAATTTCAGTCCCTTCACAGCCCTTTCTTCTGGGGGATCATTGCCTGTTATTAGCCTAAATCAAGAAATTCAGCTTTGTCTCATTTACTCCTGAATGATTTAAAATTCATCTTATAAATGGAGTATAGTCCGCTGTGATTCAGAGCTGCAAGCCCACATCTATGACAGTAAGACAGACATGACACAAAGTTCAATCTTAGGGCTGCTCATAGCTTCACTTTTGGTAAATTATTTACCATCTGTTCCCAGTACTGTCTATTTAGACAAAGATGATTCAGCCATCCATGCCAGGAGTTAGAAGTGGAGAGGTTGTACCAAGAAGTCAGACTGATTTCCACTTCAAGTATTATTGCTTTGTGGGTGCTGCCAGCAAATATAGATGCCAAGCATTTTCCAAACCCTTTCCTGAACCTTGATTCAGGGAAGAGTCAGCAATTTGTAGGTCTGTCAGCTCAGTTCACTGAGCAGCATGGCACACACAGGTCCTCAGGAGGGACTGAGCACACAGGACAGAGACCTGCGCAGATGAAAGCAGGGAGGTCAGAAATTAACATCTAGAGAGTCACAGAGAAGGCAGCACAAAGATGCATCACGAAATATCTGACAAGCAGAGAGCACAGCAGAAGTGACAAGGGACCTCAGCAAGCCCAGCAAGTGATGCTAAACGCAGAGGGTCACAGCCGTGTATAGCTTTCACAAGTGACAAAAAGTATCCATCAGACACAATAAGTGGATGTGAAGTTTACAGGGGATTTCTAGAAAGGAAATGCATGAACAAGTGGGTTAGAACAAGTGTTTTGGCTGGACCAACAGGAGTAATGACTAGGACTGAGAAGACAGATTTATTTAATATACATTAATCAGAACAGGTTAGCAGGAAAATGCCTGAACAAGAAAACACCCTGGAGAAATGGAGAAAACTCAGAATAACCTGTCTGCTGTGGTGCTGAGCCAAATGAGATGCTGACGTTTCTGGAACACTCTGCCCGCTCTGAGAACATTTGTAAGGCATTTCACAGAAACAAGCCAATATGCAAGATCAAAAAGCAGAAGTTTAGCAGTGAACAGAGACAATTCTACAAATCTGCACAGAGATGATAGCCTCAGCTAGCATTGATTTAGTTGTGAATTGAAGAAATTGCCTGAAGGTTAAGGTGAAGAGCAAAGGGGACAAGAACAAAGCTCTCAGAAACAACCTCTTCCCTCCCCAAATCATTGGGGAAAGCAGAAATTGAAAATACAGCATCTCATAGAAGGGAAAAAGGGTGAAGGAACAAATACTGGCCATTTAAAATGAGCCTCTTATGATTTTTATTACAACTGTCAATGGCAACAGCTGTCCTTTCTGTCCTCAATAAAACCCCCACACCAAACATAGCCCAAACAGCTGAGCTCTTCCCAATCAGAGCAACTCCTGGAGGCACTGCAGCTCCAGAATGCGGCATCTCCCCTCCCTCTGCCTAGTTATACTATGTTATTACTAATCCCACTATTACTAATCCCATGTAGAGAGCACAACAGCAGCAGCTCAGAGGCTGATAAAAGGAGATAACACACATCCCCTCAAACACAGCATCATTTTCTCAGGGATTTGTGCTTATTTACTGGCATCCTCATGCTACAGGAGATGGCTGCATCTGCTGGGTACTGCAGATGCGACCTCTGTGCTGAAGTCTGCCTATCGATCCTTGCAAGCTTTTACATTTAAATAAACATGGAGTACAAGTGTTCTTCCATCTGCTAATTGCTGGGCAGAGACAGGGAACTGTGCTGAACAAAGGCAAATTATCCTGGCCACACAGGATGGCAGTTGTCACCACCACTCCAGGTTTTCTCCAGATAACAAATTGTACTGATGCAAGGAGTCATTCCAATTCCAGATATGCAAACCAGCCTCTTACCGGTCTCTGTAAATTCCTACAGCCAAATGGAAATACACACACACACTCTCCTCTCTCAAAATACCAACAAAAAAGTGTATTGGAATGTACACACACACCAAAAAAAATTGACAAGCTGAAAAATTATAATTGCATAGAAAAACAGGACATGATTAACTGCTGCATATTCTAAATTCCTTTGGGACACTGAAATAAAAGCAATGAGATAGATACAACAACAAGGAACTCTACCATGGCAGAATGCAATAAACACCCTACCAGCAAAAAAATTAAGCTCACATTTTAACAATCCTGCCAGAAATAAAGTACAAAGAGTATTCCTTCCTCATAATAAAAAAAACCAAGCAAAAAAAAAACTTGAAAGAAACACTGAAAGTACAGATACTGAAGAAAATTCTTAGAGCAGCCTGCCACAGGCAAGAAACAAGTGCCCATGTAAACAGAAAAGGCCAGTAAAAACATGGATATTGACAGTACTTTCTGAATTAGGGAAAATTATGCCTTGAGTTAGAGGCCTGCTGCCACCCAGATCCCATCAACTGAGCAGCAGCACAGAAAGCTGGCTTGATATGAGATGCTGTTCCCATTTATGATGCACTGCTATCAGTACCCAAGTCAATAAAAATGAGCTATGGATGATGAGATTCAATTTTGCTTATGTGGTACCTGAGCTGTGCCAGGTCCATTCTCATGGACAGATGAAGACATTCCCTGTCTCCATCAGCACACAATCCAGAAACCACATGATCAATGTGGGCAAAAACCACATGGAACCATGGAGTTTCTTCTGCATACAGCACCACAATGCTCCAAGGTGACCCTCCTGGGTTTTAGGTGGTGCTTTTGCAGCAGAAGGATACCCTCAAATACCCTACAAGATTTGAACAGGCACCACATGCATATCTGTGCTTATAGCAGAATTTTGCCCAGAATTCTGATTAAATCATACACACATGGGTTAAGTTTAAATTTTTAGAGCAGATTAAAATAAATTTGAGAGCAGCCACTCTCCTTTTTCCTTCCAACCAAAATAAACTGGGAGTCAAACTCCCCTTCTGGTAACAGCACCTAAGGAAGTCCAGGAGATGAGAAGGTTTCAGAGGCCACAACAAGGCTGAGACTGGGATCTCTTGGATGCTGAAGCCAGAGTTAACCATGACATCCTGTTCAGCAAGGATGTGGAGGACAGGGGCTATATTCTATTTTTAGAGTATGGAGCTGCTTCTGGGGGCTTTTTTGTTTTGTTTTTGAATTAGAACCATCTCAACAAGTTGAGAAACACATGAGAAGAGCTGTCAAGAAGCTTCACCACTGCATTAGAGCAATGGCTCCCAAGCTCAGGGCCCTGCAAGATGCAGGAGAACAGCAAGAGACACCACTTCCCTTCCAGAAATCCACTGTTCCTGGCCAAGACAAGTCACAACCCACAAGGAAGACAGGACAAGCTGGAGACTAAACACACAGAAGGGGTAAGAGGCATTGGGAGGAGGAGGAAACATTAAGGTGAACAGCACCTAACAAAAGAATAAGATAAATACCAAGAAGAAACACTCATAGTAGTAAGCACTCAAATCTATTTCTGATCCTATTCAAAGAATGACAAATATTCTCAAGGGAAATAACAGTTCCTGGCACCACACCCACACATCATTATGCTAAAGCTTTTGCATTTTCTCACTGCTCACATTAATTCAAGCTCTAAAGAAACACAATCTGGAAAATTCAAAACACAAGTTGGAAGATTCTGGCCCTATTTGTGCTCCTGCAGCCCCAGCCAGTTCTCAAATGCCAAAAGAGAAGTCAGCAGGGAAGACCACTGACCTGGCTGAACAGAGCTCTGGCTGGAATCCAGGGTGGAAAGGAAAGCTTATGACCTTTGGAAGTCAGGGCAGGCAACTCAGGATGTATGCAAGGATATCAGGAGGTTATGCAGGGAGAAAATTAGAAGGGCCAAAGCCCAACTAGAACTTAATCAGGATACTGCCATGCCATAATAGACAGTGAAAATGTTTCTATAAATACATTCTACAAATACCACTCTAAATGGACAGACTATAAAGAACATTAAATAAGACAAAGTACTTCAACTGTAAATAAATATTGGACTGTTAGACATAAATATAGCAGCATTTTATAGTATTGTTTTAAACTACAGCACTGACAATAACAATAAAATATTTGGAGGGTAAGGAACCATCTAATGTCAGTGGCATCCTTTGGTAGCAAGCCAGATAGGTTTCAAAAGTTCAGCCCAAAATCTTCCAAGCTTAACTTTGTTTGCAATAGCCAGGCAGCAACCACTTGCACCACAAATTGACCCAGGAGCCCAGCCTATTTCACAGATCACAGACACCAGAACTTCTGGGTTGCCCCATCTCACATCAGCCTGCTCAAGTGACAGCACTCACTAAAGCAGTGACTGAGGACAGCAGGACCCAGCTCTGCCCACAGCATCTCAATTCCCCACGGATCAAAGCCTCCTTTCCACACAGAAATCCAGCTCTCCACCTTCAACCAGTGCCTCCCTTAAGTGGGAGGCATCACTTTGATCAGTGTTGTGCCCTCTTTACATGAGAGGGAAAAGGAAAGGCAGGAAAGCACTCGGGGGAAGGCTGTTCCTTGACCTGCCAGGGACAGCCACTGCTGACCAAGGAGCCCCATGGCAGAGCAGGGCTTCCCCAGCTCACCCCACCAGCCACTGCACTAAACACAGCACTGTAACCCACACAACCAGGCTATACTATATTTGTTCAGTATTTACCATTGTATTTCACTCGGAAGCATTTCCAATGAGAAATGTGTAAGAGGACAGCCAAGGGAGAATTCAGAATGGACACAAAAGCCATTGCTCCAAAACCCAAAACCACGAACACAACCAGAGAGGCGGATAGCACTGTTTCAGCAGTGCTCCATCTGCACAGATGAAGCTTGTTCCATCTCCTCTCTACATCTGAAAGACAGAAGTAAATTTCCAGGCTAAAGAAACAAAAATACTCTTGCTTCGTAAACAGGATAGATGGAAATAAGTTTCTGCAGCAAAACAGTATGAATTAACTTGAATCTTACACCCTGGCACTTGCATGTAAATAAATCTAACTTTATTATGGCTCTTGTGTTAGCATCCAGTCTCTGAATACTTCATCATGGAAGAAAATGGAAACAACTTAAAAATCCCATGCACATGATAATAAGGCTTTGCAATGTACCCAAAAAATACATATTCACAAATTTACACTCCTTGTTGAAAAACTGGATACAAAGCTGGAACAACTTAGAATTAAGGCTCAAGTTTTAAGAAGGAAACAAAATCCTCACCCTTATTGGGCTTTTGGGTTTAGCTTTTTGGTTTGTTTAAAGACAGAACTACACTCAGGAATCTGAATTCTTAATACAGCTATTTACTGATCTAAATTTCTCCATCATCTCTTTCCCTCCAAAATCATGTTGAAGTATCTGTTGAGATACAACAGCACAACTAGAGTAATTGCACTTGGGATGGGAGGAATTTCCTTGCTTTCCCTCTCTTGCAAGGCAGAGTTCCTTCTCAGGTGGGTCAGTTTTTCTCCACTGATCTAGAAAATAAAGCTTCCCATTTTACTTCACATTAAAAGTAAGAGCAAAACATGGAGAACGAAATTCAAAACTAGGTCCTGGAGTGTCTCCCACTATTGCTATAATTTTTTTTTTCAGAAATTAACTACAATCAAAGAGTATTTTTTTTTTTTTTTAAATCATTAAGAAGTCAAGGCATGCTTTTTGTTCTTCCTAGCACACAGGCAGTGTCAAAGATAAACATAGATCTACTCCACATGCAAGACATTGGGGGGGATTTTTTGTTTGGTTTCCCCTACATTCTTACTTCCCATTCAGGCACTGCTTATTATATCACCTTAAAAATCTGTGCATATGCTCTCAGTAACTTGGGAAGCAGAAAGATATTTCCAGCTCCATACTGAACAACTGCTTCTCTAGCTAAATGGTCAGACTTTTCAAGCATACTCCCCCTCACTTTTAATCATTTCCACTTTGAGGAAGCCACCCAAAGCTGTAAGCAGATTCCCAGCTGTGCTAACATATTCCACATGGAAGCCCACACCACCCAAGCTCATTCTCAGTGGTACAAGCACTCGCTCCACCAGAGCTCAGTGCAAATTGCTGCACATTCTGCAATCCAGATTTCAGGGCAGCACAACTGCAGCCTCTTCAAAAAGCTGCGGGATTCACAGCACATTTGTAGAGCAGCCCCTGAATTTTTAGAAAGCATCTCTAACATGGCAGTGCTTTTGTATTTTTGGACCTAACACAGTTTTTCATTCCAGCTTAAGCAGCAGCTCAAGAACTGAAAGAAAATGATGCCTTTTTTTTTTTTTTAAGTGAGAAATGTGTTGCTGCTGGCACTTATCTGGAATCTCTGCTCGGTGCTGGCTTTGCCCAACGCCAACGGAGATTCCAGATGGGCTGCTGAGTGTTTTTGGTTTTTAAAAAACATGGCAGCCAATGCACCCATCTGGCTGCATATAGAAGTGATGCAGGAAAAGAGATCAAGCTCTACCACTGTAATTGAGGCTGATAAATCAGGCGCTAAAATTGTGCACAGCAGGGAAGAAATATCAATGTATATACAGAGAGAAGAGCAAGCACAATTTGTCTGCATCATTAGAGTAAATGCTACCATTGAGTGATTGCCACCATGCTCCACACACAAACTTTCAACTGCTGAATCCTTGTGAACTCTTAAAACGCTGGTTCTGGTATTTCAATACAGTTTACAGCAAAGAGCAGAACTTAGATGTGCAAACTTGCCACACAAATAAAAAGCAAAGAGCAAATAATAAAGAGCAAAGCAGCAAGAGGTGCAGGTTCCAAATTTTATGCTCCAAGGGAAGTCAGAGGTCAAATTACCCTGGCATCTTGAATTATTTTCAATGGTTAGAAGTTAATAGAAGGTTATGCATTTTTGTTTTGAGACAGCTTACATTTACTTGCAGCAATAAGTACATTCAAAAATCACACAATAGTGGAAAGCCCAGCAAACCCAGACAAAAGTGTGTTAACTGAAAGGTAGAACAGATGAAAGCAAAGACTTCAAACCATTTAGCTTTGCAGTGCAGCAATTTTCATTGAGGTCAAATATTTCTCACATGTGCCCACAAGGACAAAAAAGGATGGAGCATATTTTGTCATTAATAGAGACTCTATGTACTCTCTATTGTAAATGTCACTGATCTCTGACCTTCAGTTTTGACAATACTTGATATCTGGGGGAGGTGAAGTTAAGCCTGTTGTTAGCTTTAACAGGAAAACTTCTATTCTCAGTTGCAAATGCCAGAACTGTTATTTTTTCAAAGAACCGTGTTAAAAAAAATTCCCAAAGCACACTTCAGCTCTGTTATTTTTATTAGTTTAAAAACCAAGAGGCCCAATTTTAAATCTCTTCACACTGATTTAGTTCCTTTAACTTGAGCAGAGTAATTTCTAACTTGCAGAGGCAGGAGGGAAGTGAGAACGACAGAACTCTGGGGATGAGCACGGACTGAGCACACTCCTGGAGAGGTCTCTGGGCCCCAGCTCACCTTCAAGGTACATGAACACTCAAGTGTCACATTCCCCCAGCTGCCATGCAGGATGACTGCTGGGTGACAGCCTAAATTGTGTGGAGTTTGCTTGCGTTTCTCCTTTCCTTGAACAGCTCATTGCAGCATCATCGACAGAATAAAAAGTCATGGCAACCAAGACATGGAAGGAAAAAAGCCCAGGCATACAGAAAGCAGTGGGCATTCTGCCATCCAGGATGCTGCAGCCAGGATTTCATGCATTGTCTCATTCTATTAATATTAAAGTAATAATGAGCACAGATTTACCCAAAAGGACATCTCATTCAAGCTCTTGGATCACTGGCACCTTCTAAACAGTCAGCCAGATGTTCCCAGAAGCCCATCCTTTGCATCCTGAAGAACAGAGCCATTTCAAGCAGCATTAACATAGGAAGGTTCTGGCCATACTTGCAACAGCAATCAGATGGGTTTGGCTCACTAAAACGGCAGCTTCCTTGGAGGCTTCATGTGCAGCAACACAGGGGAGATTTGTGTCCACCAGCAGAGGCTGTTATCTTCTTTACAGACTTTAAGGCAGCACCAAGAAACAAAGCTACTGAAGGCAATAAAAAAAACTCCTCTTTATGTTACAGTTTCCACATCACACTTAATAACTAAGAATAATACTACTTTCCCAGAACCATTGAAATTAGAAGCTAAACAAATAGTTGAGTGAGAAGGAAGAGTGACAATATGATCAACCCCAGCTGGGCATCCTGCTTCATCACTCAAGGGCTTTTGTTTGCTGTTTCAAACTCTGAACCAAGGATTACCAGCCCTGACCCTGCTCAGCTGTACCTGCCTCACTCTAGAGCTCAGGAAAGCACTGAGAGGCCAGGACCTACCCTAGCTGTTGAACAGAGCTTTTCCTTTTTTTTTTTTTTCCTTTTAGACAATATTGCTTGCTAACTAGGATTCAAGATCACTAAATATAGACTGTAGCTGTATAAAAAAAGACAAAGCGATGTTGAGTCTACTGTCATTGTGACAACTGCAAACATCCTGCTCAGCTCGGACTGTCAGACCCAGGACTGTGGCAGCAGCAGAATTTCAGTCACATTAGCAGCCTCTGCAGTGCTCCAGGCAAAGAGGCAGCACTGGAATCTGCTGCACCCAGCCAGCTAATTTTTCCTATGTAAATCATATGTTAATAATACTTTATCTTCTGCTAGGTCAGGGCACTAACAATCTATTGAAGGTAGACATAATTTCTAGGAATTTCAGCAGATTTTTGTAAAGCATATTTCAGTATCAATATTTATCCAAGAAGAAAATTGAATCAATCTGGCATCTGCCTGCCTCCTCCACTTTGAGGTCACAAATGGAGATGCAGGATTTTTTTTAATTGATTTTTAACTTGCAGTAAGCCTCAGCTGCTCCTTTGTAAAGCCACCAGGCAATGAACAGCAGTTCAAAGGTGAACAAGTAACTTTAAATGAAACTGGACCAGAAATAATGGACTTCTGCCCCAAATAATTCCTTTTACTGCAAGAGTATAGTATTGTTAATAGAACATAGCTAAAGGTTTCTTCTCCACAGAGCTCACCAAGAAATCTCTGCTGGCATTAGGAACTGCCTGCAGTGGCTGCAAACAGCTTTGCTGGTTCTACATGAGACCAAACCAATGAAAAACATGATGAGATAGCTGCTCACCTCCCTGGCTTGAGTGGCAGGAGGAGGAGGAGGTCAAGGACTTCATGAAGGAAAAAACACATTGCTATTTTCTGTGATCACCTTGCACCACCCAAAACACTACACTCACATGGGTGACACTGGTAGGATTCTGTACCACATGAAAGAAGTGCAATTATATTTGAAAATATGTCTTCGACCCAAGAATTTAAAAAACCAAAACAAAACGCAACATATTTGAGGGCTTTATGTAGGCTTAAATGTTACTAATGAAGAGTCTGACTCAATTTTGAGAATCTTGAAGTCCTGGACTTTTCTTGGAAGAAGAACGCAGTTTTCACCTATGTGAATGTATAAGCTCTATACACACATGCAAAACTTCATGAAGTCTTGTTTTTAAGTATATTAATAAGGTTTATCTCTCGAACTCAGACATAGGGGAATTGATTTAATTTTCATTACACAGCACTGCTACTAAAACCTAAATTAAAAAGACTAGAGAAGTAAAATCTATTTCTCCCCAATATCCTGCAAACTTTGGATGTACACAAACACATAAAAGACAATCAAATGTATCAGCAGTTGGTGGAGTACTCAGTGTTTCAATGGAGCTCTGTTTAACAAGGTTTATACAGACTAAAGGCTGAAGAGCCAGAGGCCAAACAGGCACCTATTGGACATTCAGGTCAACATTAGCCTGATAGCAGTCCATTTCACTGGGAGAATGAAATAGAAATAAGCACTGTTTCAAAGGTGAGATCTAGTAATATCTAGTTCCTGCACTTAAAAGGAACAAAGTCGAGCTGAAAAGCATAAGTGTATAAAACTCATCCACCAGATATACAGAAAAGACTTAACACACATCCAGTCCTTCATGAGATTTCTCTCCAGCTGAGACTACTTAAGTCGTATATTAAACTATTTATACACAACTACTAGGACACTCTCACATGAAGGAGACTTATGGACATGTTAAATACAGTTACAAACCAGAGAAAGCCATCAGTTTTGCAGCTTTTGCTCATAGGAAATGAGTTTCTTTGTGCACACACACACAAAACCTGAACAATTAGAGCTACCAAAACCACTTATAAATTCTGCTATTCATCATCCCAAATGTTACATTTGGGAGCTGGGGGAGGAAGGAGCCTACAACCAGTCAGATTTAATCATAACATCTGCCAAGAACTCCCAACCTTCGATTTCATTCCAACAAGGAGTAACCTTTAAGAAGAACACGCAAAAAAAGCTACACTCCGCTCAACAAAGCCCTCTTGAAATGTTTAATGTCAAAGCACTGATAAGTTTAAGAGAAAATGTTGGGATGTTTCAGGAGCTGCACAAGGCAATGGAAGCAAGTTGGAGATTTACAGCGTCTGCCCAGAGCTGAGTTATGCAGCATTAAAGAGGCTCAACCCAACGTGCTACTTAAATCTAAGCAGGCTTTGATTTATATGAATTCCTTCTGATTTTAAAGATGCTGTGTCCATCTAACCCTCCTCAGTTCTTGGAGGATGCCATGGTGGGGACAGCTATCCCCAACCTGTATAAAAGCTGTCGATAACTCAAACCCAGAGTTGGGTACCTCAATAGACGAGGGAAGGGCAGAAGGAGCCGAGCCCAGGAGCAGCACAGGACGCTGGTGACGCTGGTGGCTCTGGCCCCTGGCTGCCCCTCTTGGGCTGAGCTTATCACCCACGTTCCCAGCCCCACCCTGCAGCCAAGGGGGGAAATAAAACCAAAATAAAAAAAAAGGTTCCGCACTTTGGATTGTTCATGGAGAAAAGGGGAGGAAATGGGTTTAAAATTACAGAGGAAGGAAAGGTCTGCAGACTGAGAAGAACTTTTCTTTTTCGCTTCCAAACGCCACACAAAGCTGAAAGCACAGAGTTCAGAAGAGCTGTAACAGCTTGAGCCCCTCAAACTTCCTTGCACCCCACTGGAAAAGGACATTGTTTTAAGTGGAGCCTTGAGCAACAAAGCACCACCATAAAGTAATTAAATTTCTATTGGTAATAGATCAGAATACACTTCAAATATGAATTAACAGATGAACATGAAAATCCAATACAGTAACTTATGGCAATGCAAAGTTTGCTCACAGCAGACCAGGTCTCCTGCAGCCACCAACAGGTTAAAGGCCAAACACTCATGGAAATGTAATGCCACTTCCATTTGGAGGGTGATGGAGAACAGCTAACAAAGCTAATCCAGATCCATCTCCAAACAATCCCACAAGGTGGGTTTTTTTCCTCCCACCATCATCACATTATGTTTCCAGTTTAATTTTGTTTCAGCAATATGCTTCGCAGACTAAGATATTACACTTAACATTTGACACTAATGTGTTCTAACAAAGTTGACGCGTTAAAAGGATTACACATTTACAGATTACTGAACAGGTTCCCCCTGGATGGCTGCCGTAAAAACCCTGCAAATGTTCTGGCTTTAGGCGCTCTGGGTTCCACCCAGCATTCACCCTGCTGGCTCGGTGTAATTGCTTTGCATGCCACCAAAGGATCTGCAGCAACTGGGCTGCTTTCACTAGAGCCAGGCAGAGCAAAAGAACCTGAATAAATTAAAAAAGAAGGTTAAAAACACCAGCTAATTCTTGTTGCAACACACTGCTGTTTATTCTGGTACTTTGTCAATTTAGCAACCCAGCAAAACCATATATATGGCTGTTATCTTGTATGTGCAAGAGAGAGATTATTAGGAGGGAAAGGAATTTAAATTGTCTGTAATAACAAACTGGAACACTGAGAAAGAAGAGAGAAAGGTAAAAAAGGAGAAAGGTACCAGATAAATCTGGTTGCAAAACTGAAATAAACGTTTTATGTTTGCTTAGTTTATTTTTATGCAGCAGAAATTCACACGTTGCTGAAAACCATTTAACTTGCAGGGATTTCAGTATTGCAAATGCCATGAGAGAAAAGCCTTTCAAGCAGGAGGGTCGGCACATTGGCCTCCCAGGCTGCTGCAGGAATGGCCTCAGAGGTAAGGACAGGACTGCAATTCTCAAACAGGTTAATAACATATAAGAACTTTGCTGAGGGCTTTCTGCATTTCTATAGATGACAAACTTTCAGTGGTAATTTGAACGTCTACTTCCTTGGGGGGAAAACACGAATTTTGAACTTATTCTTTAATCACTTCAGGAATCACTTCAGGATACAACCACGTGTTCCACCAAGTAGTGCTTCTTTCAACTCCTGCATAGGGCAGGGGGGAAGCACTGCTTTGTGTCAGTAACTCATCTGAGAGAGAACTATGAAATAGTTAAACACACACACACCCTTCCTGCCTCTCTGGGAAAGGAAGAGTGCATTTATTTGTGTGTTCCATTCAAAAAAGCTATATTTGAAAGCTATTTTAAGGCTGCAAACTGAAACGTTCAAGAGGCAACATTAAAGCAATCTGGACAAAAGGGGCTTTTTAGCCTGCTGTATTTGCATGGCACCATAGCCTTTAGATGAATTCTATATATATTTAAAAGATTTATGCCAAAATTACTGCCAAAGTGGAGCAGGAGCACTGAAGAATGCAGCCACAATCTAAACTATCTTTGGGTTCTACACATGTAGAAAAATACTCTAGCAGGTGAATCCAATGCTGTTTCAAGTTGTGCTGCAATTTAGAAAGCTCCTTCTTGACAGACCTCACGTTACTGCTTCTTTTCAATTAATTTTTATGACCTTTCCAGTTGAATTTTCACACACACATACACAGTGCTTGAAAAGAAGAAATTTCTAATGGCACTATCAGGAGGCATGAAACAGGAACTTAAATCCTTGGTGTTTGATGAAAATGTCATCAATGGGATAATGATTCCTTTATACAATCTGGTGCAATGAATCACTTGCTCCAAACAGTGAATATTTCTTTTAATGGTACATCCACTGATCTTGGCAAATCCAATGATCCTCAGTAACCAAGTGTGTTGTTTTTTTTTTTGTTATAAAAACGCAACAAGTTCCAATCTGACAATTTGCCTGCTTTTTGTGTTACTTTCAGTTCACAAAAAAACTCCAAATCTTCTTTTTCCCTTCCATCATTCATTCCACCACTACTCTTGTCCTGCATCCTATTTTCAGCACACTGCATCAAGCAAATTAAAGGAAGTGTAGAGAGCTAAAACTGCTAATCACCTGCTTGTACTATTGATCAGCAGCTTTTATGACCTATTACAGCAGATTGACAAACACCACAAATTTAACTGCACCCTCCATTTAGACTTTTGGAAGTCGCCATCCTCCCACACCTTTCCATTAGTTAATTCCCCCACTCTTAAGCACAGCAGTTTGAACAACTGTGCCCCACACCAGACTGGAACAGAAACATCTGGAATAAAAAGCTGCATTTCTTAAAATATACACTTTTTTTATAGTATCAAAAAGCAGCAAATACATTTTTACCCAGATTCTCAGAAATGCTATTCTACACTAAGCACAGATTTGTCAAATTGGTACCCAAAAGAAGATATAATGCCCTAGGAGGGGACATTCAGAAGGACACTACAGAGCCTGAGCTGCACAAGTCACATTGTACCTCAGCTATCGTGCAGTTGAAAGCAAATATTTTATCAATGAGGAACAGACCACATGCATTTGTTTCCTTGAACACATTACTCTGCCTGTGAAAGAATGCAACAAAATTCAACCAGTTAATTAAAAATAAAAACCAAAAACATAAATCCCCCCACACTTCCTGTATCTCATCTCTCTCTCCTCTAACCATGACAAAAAAATGTTGTTTTACCTAAAGACAATAGAGCACCACCATGCAACACCACCATCCAACAAAGCAGTGACCTAACCGGAGAGGCAGTAATTTCACAAACCATTAAATAATTAAAGCTAAGGGTCCAAAGGATTCTTGTAACCAAATGGTTTGATAGGTTTCAGGAAGCAGGACTCGATATTTCACTGCATATTCAAAACCAAGCTCGTGTGCTTTACAAGGTCCCTGCACTCCTGTGAACCTTGTCCATTACAAACACAGGCTCAAAATATATTCTCACTTTGAGATAAGTTACACAGTTGACTATTTGCAGGGCAAACCAATGCAATCAAACACCAAAGCTTCAAGGAGATTAGAGAGCTGCCAAGGTCTGAACTATATCAACAGCTTGAAGTCAGCTCATTCAATAAAGCTTTGACAGTATTATGCTGGCAAAACAAACAAACCCATGGTGCTCACACTGGCCCTGGCTTCCTCTGGCATGACTCTTTCTGCTCATGGACAGGGCAAAAGGAACCTCTTAATTACCATTTTTAGGGAAAGAATCCGATCCTGCTGCCCCAGGACAGCATCCAAACATTACAACCCAGCAGGGACACACGGACTAAGTGTTTTTGCTTAATTTCAAAGTGAATTTGCCCCATTTTAGCTTTTGCTCCCCTTCTACCCTGCCTTCTTTTCCAAATTGGCACATGGAAATTAATCAAATGTCATACATAAATCAGAGTATCCCGTCACTGTCTTTCAGTCAAACATGCAGCTCCACAGCAGGAAGCCTGACTGGCTCCCATAGAACAGCTATGATCCCCAGGAATTACATTACTGCCTACTATTCACACTATTTATTGCTTACCACATCCACTTTTCCTTACTTTGCCTGGAATGCATCTCAGGCCATCACTATCATCCATATTCCAGGCACCTGAAAGCAAGGATTGTTCTCTAATCACTTCCTTTTTCTCAGTGAAAAGTTATGTCCATTATTTTTAAAATACGGCAACACAGCAGCTGGTTCCCCTCTTACTACCAAACAGACATTCATTTAGGACCATATAGATGACTGAATATTGGCAAATTTACCATTCTCCCTCATAACATTTCATATTTGGTTTGTCTCAATGAATTAAAAATATTTCTTCTTATTAAACGTAAATCAGTTGTCCAGTTCTTCTTAACTGACAATTACCTTCCCTTAGGAGTAGTTTTGCAGCTGGTGCCTTGTTCGTATTTTTTTCGTAAGTTTCCCTTTTTTATTTATGCTTTCTCCTCCCTCTAACCAGGAACTTTCTTTTAAAAAAACATAAATTCATGTGAATGTTTGTTTTTGAAGGGTGCACAACAAGGCATTTGAAATGGTTTCCATCTATTTCTGTTTGCATTTAGTTTGTTCCCAATCACCAAACACATCGTGGCTTTTTGAGTATAGAAATAACAATCCTTCCAAAGCCTTTGTGTATTACTGTACGCATGTGTGCATACAAACACACACTCAATATCTCTAAGGTGGGTTAATATTTTATTTGTACATAAACTTACTGGCATCAAGCTCATGAGACTTGAAATTCACTTACACAGGTGGAGGTGCTCTTGCTTAATCTCTTTTCAAAGCTGAGAGTTTCATCTCCAGCAGATCTGCAAGCTGCTGGAAAAATCTACATTTACCTCCTCCTACAGACTCCACAGATCTTGTCTCCCTAGATTTTGTACTCCAGCACTCAAAGAAGAGACCAGACTTCAGATTACCTTTGTTCTCAGGTGTCACACAGCACACAAGGACTGATATAAAGCAGTCAATGCTTAGAAATATTTCAGCATTTCCAAGCCAACCTGAATGACACAGGTTTCATTTTGATTCTCTTGGCTTATTACTCTGTTTGCAAGAATCTGCTTACCAAAGAGCTGAGGATTTTTGCATTGAAAATGAAGAAACTTTTCAGAGTTATTAGAAGAAAACTGCAGGCAGTGACAGCAAAGTTGGGAGCTGGTGGCGTTTTGACCCTCTAGAACATGAAACCAATATATTGAACAGCTTGGATTCTCCACAACCTGTAACAAGTCATTTTACCTACTGTGTGGAGAACACTTTCATTCTTGGGAGAAGGCAGAATCTCCATTTCTATAGCTCATTAGTAACCAATTTCCATAGTTCATTAGTAAGCAAAAGGAATGCAAACCAACACCTTGAAAAACTGTCCTGTGCTTAGTAATAAACTGCTATTCTTTTCCAGGGGTAAGGCAAATATGCACAGTACATACACTTCAGATTTGCATTTCATGAATTTAACACCAGTGCAGCAGAACAAAAATAGAATAGCTTTATTCATCCATGGACTATAATATACTAAGTTCTATCCTTCCCCAGAAAATCAAGCACTTCCCTATCAGATGTTGGACATTTTAAGCACTTGGGAACTGACAAAATTGAAATTATTTCCTCTGGAAACTACAGAGCCTAGCAATACACATAACCTACACTTAGTATATCATACTTTTTTTTAAAAAAGCTTTCATTAGAGTTCTCTGAAAGATTGCCAGGACAAGTAGATTAAACCTCTGAGCATTCCTGTGAAAAACTCAAGTGCAGGAAAGAGATAATAGGGTAAAAATATTAACCTATTATTGGGGTAATATTAATAGGGTAAATATTACCCTGTTATTGGCGTAACAGTAGTGCTGGGCATGACTATCAGATTTTTTCATATGGACCATACATGCATAAGAAATCAAAAACAAACCAAACTGAAAACACAGTTTATAAAAATCCCTCCTGTTTATTTCTTACAACCTTCCCTTCTCCATCTAACTGTTTCAGGGTGTTTGGGTTCACAGGAGCCCACAGTGCAATTCAGTGGCATTTCAGCATCAGAGAGCACCAAGAATGTCCCCACTCAGGACAGCCAATACCTGCACACCCAAAGCAGAGCACTGCCAGAGAGTGAAGCAGTGAAACCAGGCACAACCACCCTGATTTCAGCAGAAATGTTGAGCAGCCTGCTGAGGCTGATGGCAAATCTGAGCAAGGCTCTGTGTTCAAAGCGCTGCTTATCTCAGCCCATCACCACATCCATCCAGCAGCCACAAAGTCAGCTGCCCTCCACTGCAGAAGAGCACATATAAACACATCTGTCCCTCTGTCCTCTGAAAGGGACCCAAGCCAACAGGATCACCACTGGCAGCAGCACACCAGGCAATTCTGCCACTTGAAGGAAGTGATTCACTGCACATTGTGGTTTTAAAGCTGCTCATCTGTACCAGCTCAACCAGACAGTTTGTCTTCTACCACTTCCTAGCAGTATTAATTATTATTTTAACACTTCAATAATAAATACTCATCTCCCCTTCACTTAGAAAAAAATATTTCTGCTTTTAATGCTCCTCTGAATCCTTAATCCTGTCTCAAAGAACATTAACTCTTCTATTAGGATGATGTGTGTGTGTTTATATGCACAAATAGTCATTCAGTCATTCCTTACATTTAGCTGACTGTTCTAGAGGCACTCCAGAAAGGCCCAGAAACAGTTGAAATTTCCAGGTAAATCTGTTTCTTGACACCATGACACAACATGATCCATTTGATGAAGCAGCCAAAAACCTGCAGTCATTTACTTCTGTAACACTGGTTAACGCTGGAAATCTCACTGAGATCAATTTCAATCTGCCATTTATTACTACTTCAAGAACTCTACGTGCCTTTAAGAGAACCTACAGTAAACCCTTGCCCTTTCTATCTCCCTCATACCCGAGATCACAAAACTACTATGTCCCCAGCTTTAAGAAGATGCTGCTTTCCTGTTGACTCAGATGGCTTCCAAGCAGCTTTGCACACAAAGCTATCACTGCATTACATCACAGGGACCTTTCCAACCTGCAGTGGAGGCAGCAATAATGCACACAAACCAGCTGGCAAACAGGGGTCATTTCAGCAAGACATTCTGCAGATTCTCTTCAGAAGAAAATCTTGATCTTCCTCTTAATGGAATGCTACCATAAATGTTTCATGAACATAATGTTTTAAGTGGGTGGTAAGCAAGACAAAAAATACTTGGTATTTCCAGTAAAACAACTGAAACCCAGGGTCATCGAATGAAAGCATTCAAATCAAACATCTGCACATACATAGATAAACTATAAAAAATATTCCAACTGATCAACCAAAACATTACTGGGCTACATTTGACAATTCCATCTTATTAATAAAGTACCAACAAAACATTTCATAATAGAGCTGCAGCAGTGTGGGCCTCTACAGAACTGCAAGAGACAGGAGAGAAACCAACCTCACTCAGAGACTTCACAGGACTTGGAGCCAAGGAAATTTGGATGCACTAACGCACCAATTTCCTTGCCTTTGCAGGAAAGAACATTTGAGCTGTACATGCAGCAAAAATTCTAAGAGCAACACATAAGCATTTTGCAAATTAAAAGGGAAACACCAAGCAATAAATCACCTACTTGGCTTTAGAAAAAATTTACTTATAGTTTTTGAAAAACAAACAAACAAAACAAAAACCCTGGCAATTTATTTGCTCAGTGAAAAACTTCTCACTTTCACCATTTTGGCTGCAATTCAATAATACATTTAAAGAATTCAAGAGTTAAGTTCATGTTTAAGCATGTTCCTGAGCTAAAGCCAAAAGGTAAAAATGGGCTGTTGAGCCAATATAAAAAGAGCACAGCATTAAACCAAAACTACTGATGGCTGCAGCCTCACACACCCAGCTGGGCACAGGGCATGAAACTGAACAGTGTGAAAGAGTCTCAGCTACATGGGCTAAGAGCGCCTGCTCCAGAGTCAACAACACAAGGGTTCTACCCATGTTTATTTCTCTGTCTTGAGCACAAACTCAAAATGTCACACAGGCTGCCTGCAGGTTCTCATGGCATCCATCAGTGCCTGCAACTCTGCTGCTGCTGCAGGGACCCCACAAACCCTGGGTCAGCATCACCCCACAGTGCTGGCACCTGGCCTTTCACAGCACCCACTGCACCAGGATGAATCTGCAAAATGACTTTTTAGGGCCTCACCTCCCTCGGAGATGAATTTTGTCAAAGGTGCAAATCTTTCAGCCTCACCCATTCTGTGATATCACAGTCTGGGTAGTCTCACACCTCTGCTTCAGAAACATGAATTACTTTATTGTGGAAAGATATCAGCCTGTTTAGCAGCCAATCCCAAATTATGAAAAACAACCACAAAAAGAAGCTGCTGTCATTCACAGAGGAAGCAGATAGGGAGAAGTGCTGTCCCTTAATGCTATTTATAGTGCTGCAGTACATCCAGGCTCAGAGAGGGTCTGCAGATGCTGACAGGGGAGCAATCTCTGCCCCAAACTGTTCACCCAAATGGGATGTCCAACCAACCCAGCCTGCTTGGCTCTAAAACAAACCAGCAGCTCCCAAACACTGAAACTCAAACAAACCAAACCCCACCCACAGCCCTCTGAGCCACCTATCCCTGCCCTGAGCTCCTCAGGATAGCAAAGCCAATTAAAATAAACAGATTTATGATGCTCAGAGCCTTTTCTGCATCAGGACCATTCATGGAGTGGTTACAAAAAAAAAAAAAAAAATTCAAAAATACAAAGGCAGTAAGGCCCAAAGCCAAAGCAGCTAAAGTTACATTGCAGGAAATACTTGAGGGATCCTGCTCACAATGGGTGGTTTCCTGCAGCTCCAGCCCCACCAGGGCTCCAGAGCATTAAAGCCAAGCTCTTGGCCAGAAAGCTCCAGGTTTAGCCAGTGGCAGGATGAAAACAGGGGCAATGTTAATTACAGGTGAATCAGTGCCCTGCTTTCGCCACGTGCTCCCTTTCTGTCCCTGCAGCTGCAGAGCAGATCCACAGAATGTTCTGCACAAGGAGGAACCAGGGAGTCCATCAGAGTCCATTACATGGGCAGGCACACATGGGCCTCTGCATCTCAACCACTGGCTGCAATGATTTGAAATGGAAAGAATTTATAAAAAGGGATATATTTATAAAGCCAGAAGCACTTTTTCCCATAGTCCATAATTACTTCTATTCATACTTTTAAATTATACAACATTTAACAAGGATTATACTCCGGTTAAAATGGAAGGCAGTTTACAAGTATGACGTTCACTGGTCTATAAAAAGAAGGAAAAAATAGAAACAAGAAGAAAACAAAGCCAAAAATCCATCCACACCATTGAATTATCATTTTCCTGTCACCACCAGTTTATTCTGACCATATGAACACTGGCATGTCATTCTTTTGCTTTCACAGGAGGGAAGACAGAGCTCCACTGGAATCAGAACAACACAGATGTTATCATAAGGCACATAAAACTACACCCAGGATACTAAAAAAAAAATAAATCTGCAGTCCACTGGCAGCTCCAAATTCAGACTAAAGGCTGGTGGGGATTGTCACACGGGTAGAGCTGACAGGAGCCCAACAGCTCCATGGAACGCACAGAAGTTTGAGCACAGCTGGACTGGAAATTCTTCAGGGCCAGGTCTGTGCTTATCCAGACACAGAGCAAAGTCTCTCATACATTTGCTGTGCTACATAAAGCACTCACTAGGTTGATCCTACAAACCCATACATTTTTAAGAATTATGTCAAGGTATGTTTTGCTACCATTATTTCTTAGATCTCAAAGAAGCACTGCCCCAACCACTTTTGTCCTCTCAGTAAAACAAATCACAGTGTCACATCCTTCCACTATTGAAGTCTGTGGGCACAGGCTCAAGCTCAGATTTTGCATACTTTTACCTGCCATTAGCTGGTTACTCCCACACAAAGTGAACCTGGACTACTTTCATAGTCACCTGCATAAATGTTTTGTCAAACCACAAAATTGCAGAAAAAAATGAATGAATGACCATTACAAATCCATTTGGGCTACATCATTATCATTTCAGACTACAACCAAATCCCATTTTCCCTTTGCAAATTCAATTTCCATCAATAGCCCCATACATCAGCGGCTGCTCGCGTTTGTGGACTCATTTTTTACATTGAAAAAATTGAAAGATTACTGCCAGTGTAAAATAGGCAAGCTGCATTTTCAATTCCCAACATGTGCTTGAGGGGAGAAAAAGAAACACAAGGAAAGGGGAAGAAATGCAAATGACCGCACTGCTATCAGCTGGGTATTACCCTAGTGACATTAACATACTTCATATCTCTGGTTGCACACTTCACATGGGGAAAAAAATGCAACTACATTGCCATTCAAGTAAATTCTTCTATCATTTCAGTGAATATTAGTTTACTCTTTAGGTTTCTATTATATTTACCCAAAACCAAGCAGGGATATCGCTTTCTACATATGTAGCTTTTATCTAATTTGGCAAATTTTTTCCCATGACCAATGTGGATAAGGCAGATTTCAGGTGCAATGCTGCTTTCCAAGTGACAAGACAAAAAATCCAAAATTTAAAAAAACACCCCACACACTGAAAAGGTTAAACAACTGCTTCGTGTGCCACACATTCTGTGGAGCATCACAGAGCAATGATGTCTGCAGGAGTCAAAACCCCAGACTTGTCAGGAAAAAAAATGTACTCCATCATTATTACAGGTACCAGTACCCAGCAAATTCAGTAACTAGCACTGAATTTCAGCATCTGTGCTGCATGGATAATTCAGGCATGTGTTAGCTGGCTGCTTCTGGTAAACACTCATTTCATTTGTGATGGGCTGCAATGCAACAGAACAGCTCTTGAGGGAATTAGAGCAGGCAGGTAGTTCCTGCCAATCATTTCAAGGGTCCATCCTCACACCAACAGACAGAGGATTCAGACAGCACACCAATTAGTGCTAATTGTAGTTTTCTCCAAGTCCCTCTGCAACCAAAGATGACAGAGACTTCATATGTGCTTCTTAACATAAGTGGCAATACTAATTTTGCTCACTTCAAAATCCTTTTTGAACGCAGAGCTCTAAGCTTGATAAATAAGTTTACCAAGTTTTCAAATGGCAGAAGTATCTCTCTTCTAAGGAATCTGCTCAAGTATTTTTCTTTACCTCAGTGTCACAGCTGCCTGAATAGAAAATGGTTGTTCTGCAAGTTTTCATGCTGCATTTCCCTAAAACAAAGGGTGAAAATCTTCAGAGATCTTGACAAGAAGAAATGATCAAGTGCCACAGTGTGGTGTGCACACGGGGTCCAAGGACCTTGTCCAGCAGTGGGAACACCCAGGGGTGCCCAGAGCAGCGAAACACCCCTGGGCACACCAGGGCTGCTCCAGCACACACCTGGAGTTCCTCTGCCTCCAGCAGCACCATCCTCCCTCCTGCCCTGCCTCACGCTGCCCTGCAGAGCTGCAGGCAGCCTCCCCCACACACGGAGGAGTTTTGATGTCAGGAGCTGCTCACTCAGGTTCCCTTCCCTCCCCAGCAGGCAGGATCTGCTCAGCCCTTCCAGGAGCTGCCCACAGCTTCCTGAAGGGCCATGGCAGGAAATCACAGAGTGAGCCCAGCAGAGACACACACCAGGTCTTGGGGAGTTCAGGTCAGGTCAATGCTGTCACATTCATCAATGGGGAACTTCAAAGGCAAAGGGTACTGGGGACAAACACAACCTCAGTTTCTCCAGTGAAGTATTTGTATCATCTGTGAAATCCACAGTGAAAGATAATTGCGGCTTAAAAAGGATGTTTTGGAAATAATTTTTACACCTCAGTTTGATACCAATCCTACAAACATCACAATCAGTCTGATTCCAGATTCCCCAATGTCCATCCACCCAGAGACTTTCAAACAACACATACAACTTAAGACCAAAACTGTGTTTGCTGCCAACATTTCATGCCCTAATCATTGTATGTTTAAATACACACATCTACAAAACAAATGCCATGTCCACAGACCACAAGCCTTAAAAAAAATGAAATAGAAAAATGTTAACAATTAATTAAACCAGTTCTCATTACCTCAATTTCCATCTGCAATTATAATCATTTCCCATTTAAAATATCTACCACATTTTATTCTTAATTAAAAATTACATCCTTGCAATGAAGTGCAATATGAATTAACAATTCAAATGTTATCTATGCAAATTCGTTAGTCCTTTGATTTTTCCTCCATTTATGCAAAGTCATGTATAGGTTTATTTTTATTAAGCTTGTATAACTTCACTCAACATCTTCTGCTCTGAACTCTACACATATTTCAATCCAAGGACGCAGAAATAAGTTGTAAATTACACAATTTCTTTTCAAGTCTCATACCATTCATTTAAGAATCAATACATATGTGAAGAGGTGTCTTTCCTAAATAATTAGGAAAAAAACCACTGTAATTTTAAGATTCAAAGGCATGTTAAGCTTCCAGTGGTTTTGACAACAGCCATTTCTTCAGGCCCTGCTGTGTAAAGCCATTGGAGAAATTACTGTAACACAACAAAACCCCATCTCTAAATTAGCTTTGCCTGCACTCAGAGTTCAGTGACTCAACTCCTCAACACGACTCTCTGCCCTCAACTCTCCCACAGGCATCTCTTATCCAATTTGGTTTTATCTCCCTCAGCAGTGTTTTGAACTTTTACCCCAGATTTAAAATTTCTCCCTGCTTCATCAGCCAAGAGCAAACTCAGACTCTCCAAGTGAACCAACCCAAGGCATTAATGCCTCCGAACGTGAACTGTTTGCCTACAGAGTCTGTTGATTTCAAAGCAATTCAGAAATAAAATGGCAACTTTTTTCAAAGCCTGCACCATGAGAAAACCCAAGAGTTTAAAACCCATTTGACAAGAGTGTCATTAGAATAACATATTCAGAATTTCACACACATCCTACCAACACCAATTGCTACCGTGCCCAAAGCCACTCACACAGGACTCACACTCAGGACCAGCTGAAACTGTGCCACATAGACAAAATAAAGGGGGATTTCTCAGCAAGGATCAGCTCCAAGAAGAAGCCTGTGACTCCATGTTCTGGCTCCCCTGCCAGGAGCAGGCATTCTGCAGCTGGGAGAAATTAAGGCATCATCCAGTGAAGCTCTCCTCAGCTGTGTGGTCGTAAACCGAGGTTATTCAGGATGGCAATTAGCTGTGTGTGCTCAGCAAGGGAGCAAGCAAAGGTGGCCAGATGCTGCACAGATAAGATCCACACACAGATTATCATTACGCACCAGAAGATGAATTTTTCAAGGTCCAGAGGGCAGTGCAATGGCTTTAAACACAGTATATACTTATGAGGCAATTAGATGTGTCAATGTGAGGCACAAGAAAAATGCAGCAGATTGCAGCAAGATCTGCAGTTTACCAAATTACAAGGACAGTTCTTGAAGTCAAATTATACAAACACAATTACACAAATTACACTGTAACCTTCAAAGGAAGAGGTCTTCATTGTATTCCAAATGCCTCATTGTGTTTTATTAATAAATTCTGGCAGGACAAAGTTTGAAGTCATGCATTTATTTCAGTGGCTAGTTTAAAACCTCCTTTATTCAATGATCTTTTTCTGTCATAATCTCTTGATCTAATTTAAAGAGAGTGCATTTGCTTTCTATGAGTGTAATTTTCATTTAAGTTGTTATAATTTGTGCACAAAGGAATATGTCAGCTCAGCTCACCAGCTAATAGATTCTCCTGTGCTATCTGTGAGCAAAAGTAGACTATTTATATATCCCAATATGGGAGTCACATTTTACAAAAAAACCCAGATAGCACCAAGCCCCACATAGCACACCTGGGAGAAGTCACAGGACATTTTTACACAAGCACTTACTCTTGTTTCTTTCTTTCCCAACCTGCAAAAACTGTTTGAGACAACAGCAACCAGAAGGGACTGAGATCTGAGGCAGTTCCCTGGCATCATCTATTCCCTCTCACTCTTCCAGAAGAAAGCACGTATGAAGTCTCTGTCTCCCCCTCCAATTATGTCATTTGTCCTCTGCTAACTCTTATCCATGTAAAAAAAATTCCTTCTATCCAAGATTGTAATTGGAGGAGCTTTAAATGGCTAATTTAACCTTGGGAGGATGTTCATTTTCACTGAGCATATCTCTCCCATCTATGAAACAGACAAACCCTTTCACCTGAGCATGCCATTCTTTAATTGTGGCAGCACTCTGAGATAATGCATTTCAAATAGTTGATCAACTCAGGGAGAATACGAATGCCCAAATATTCAACAGACAATGATGCCTTTTTAAATGAAAACTCAGCCTTGTCAAGATGGTTATTGCATGATCAACAGCATCCCAATACCATCACACAGAGACAATTTATTTTACACACCACAAAGAACTGCTTTTTCAGAAACTAATCAGTAATTCGCAGCTGTATTATTTTTGATCTGTCTCAGGCACTGCATATCAGTTTACCAGCTCACAGCCTCTCTCAGAAGAGGTTATCTGATTAAAGAGAAATGGAAAGACTACTGCTATTTGTCCTCTTTGAAAAATTCCACCAGCTCAGTATCAATGCTGATTTCATGATTATGAACCTCCAGAGCAAACCAGATTCATGCTGCAGCCAGCCTTAGAGAAGCTGAAAGGGTGAAGGTGCAGCTGTAGCATCCCCTTGGTCAGAGAACCTCCGATAACACTGAGGAAAGGCTCCTTTATTCTCAAGTGTAGCATGGTCTGCTAAGACAGGTGTGTCCAAAAGGAACTCAAGCCATTACAGAAAAAAAAAAAAAAGTATTCCCTGGAGAATACACATCACCTCTTCTTCACTGTCAGTGTACTCATAGTCAGCACTGCAAGACATTGGGACCCCTAAGGACATCTGCTGGCACAATAAACATTGCCCACAAAGACACCAAGTCCTCCCAAGCTACCTTGGATCCACTCAGCTCAATCTGAAAGTTTGTGCAGCACAAACTTTCCCTTGTCTTGCTTCCCAAGCAGGGAATCCAGGCAGGCTCACCCCTGCAGGTGCAACTGCCAGGGCAGGAAGGCCTGGCTGCTCTCACAGTGCTTTTACACAGAGTAAAGCAGGAGGAAATCTGGCTATGGGATACCTCAGCTGAGCTAAGCACAAGCTGCAGCACAGAAACTTCACCTCCTCCCTTGCCAAGAGAGTGAGGAGCCATCCTGGGTCAGTCAGCCTGGGCTGCATTTACCTGGGCACACACCTGCTCATCCTTGTGCAGCCTTGAATGGTCCTGAAAGCACCACCAAAGACATTGCCAGGACCCTGCTGAGCCAGAGGCTGCGAGGGAGAAAGCACAGCCACCCACTCAGAGCTTCTCATCCAAACACACAAGACACAGGAGCACAAAGAGCCAGGACAGACTCTGTTTTATGAGTATACTGTGAAGAACATGGTCCAAATAGTTCAAGTCTAATTAAATTTAATTGCTTCTAAACAGGAGTGACTTTGGCCAACAGAGAGCAGAGGAGTGCAGTTTGCCAGTCACAGGTGTGATGTGCTCACACTGGTCTTCACTGCAAGGATGGGGCATCACATTCAGCTGTTCTGCAGCTGTCAGATCCAACCCCAGCAATCAAAGCTAGAGCAATTCAACCCGGGTTCAACATCCTGGAACTGATGGAAATGCAGACTGTCCTCTGAGAAGTGCTGGTGACACACAAGCCAAATCAAGAAGGTATTTTTAGCATGTTGGTTGAGCTTCATCACCTCAACAAAGAGCTATGGCCCAGTCCATTGGTGCCTTTCTCAGGGATATGGGAACATCAGGAGACACTGAGATCTTCAGGGCCAACACAGCCCATCACTCTTCAAGGTGTGCTTTCTTCACAGTAAGGTTCAAACCAGGACACCAGAAACTATCCTGCTTAAGATCCTCCAATATTAAGTCTCCCATAATCACGGTAGAGTTCAGACTTTTTTTTTTCCCACAAAATTATCATCAAGTCTTTTCAACTTGTTTATGCTTCAGCAAATCACCTATGATCTGGTATATTACGCCAGGCTATTTCCTTATAATTGTCACATGCAGAATTCTCCCATATTCCACAGTGAGAATTCTGGGCCTCACAAACACCCTTAAGATGGCACTAAACAAGGAAGAACTAGGAAAGGAGTGGCAAAGAAAAACACAGCTGAAGTTTAGATTAAAATACATGTTAAACTGATTTTAGAACACCAGTGTGTGTTTTACACAGACTCTGTTACCACTGTTTCTACTGCTTTTTCTTGAAACACTAAAGAAAATATATAGCTGGCAAAACAGAGCCTAGACAGAAAAAGGGAGAAATCTGGCTGTGAACATGATTGTCCAAATAGCTTGTTTCTTCACTGCTTTCCCTCATTGCAAAAAATGTGTCCACAGGCATCAGTGTTTGAAAACAAGCAATCTCCACACATTTCCCTTCCACGACACGAGCTGCCCAAACTGATGAAGCAACATGTAAAATATAAAACATCAATGCCACTGTAGCTTTTCAGGGAAGAAACTGCAATGAAATATCATTGTCCTCCATCAACGTAGCCTGTGGTAGATAAGTTTTTTTCTTGTCAACATTGCAATAAATCATTCACCAGTCAGATTTCATCTGATGTTGCACCATCACACTCAAGGTAGAAATCTCCACTGCCTGAAGGGGGACTTTTTTCAAGACCAAAACCAATAGTCCTGTGTAACCAACTACCTGTTTCTATGTAATGCAGCCTTTCTCCACCACTTTGACCCTGGTGCAAAATCAACAGGGGGTACCAGCTTTTATGGACACCTACAATTCTGGCTTCAAAGTCAACAGAAAATTAATAACAGAAAACACTTCAGCCAAAGGAATTACAAGGCCATCTGCCTGCAGTATCACACACCAAAGAGGTTTCCTGCCCTATAAAATAGCCTCATTATTTGGTTGGACAGGACTATACTTAAAAAAAGCAACCAAACTGATTATGTGATGGTATCTCAAATCATGTATTCAGACACACATTGTGAATCCCCAGGGAAAAGTCAGTTCTACTCTACTATACAATATCTGCTGAATATTTGTTCTATTCCATATTCCACCCACTGTTTTACTAATGGAAGAAACCCATTCTGGTATCAGTGATCCAAGAGAATCAGAGCATCCTCCTTCCCAGAGATGATAAATACCTGAGAAATCAGGTCCAGGTGTCTGTTACAGTGCTCCAGCTGCTCAGCTCCAGGGGATGGATGACACAGCTACCCACAGCCATGACTCCAGGACCCCAAATTCCTCCTGCAGCTCCCTAAGGGCTGGGCAGCAAACCCTGCTGCGGGTAAAGGCCCAGCTACACCAGGGAGGGACAGGGCAAAGAGAGGAGCCCCCAGCCCCAACGGGAGGATTCCTGCAGGTGAGAGGCAAATGCCCACAGCAAGGACAGCTCAGTGCTCAGCAAGGCAGCACTGCACATCCTGCCAAGGAGAACAACTCAGGAACCCCAAACATAATCAGAACAACCACAGAGCAGTGACCAACAGAACAAGCCATTGGTGGAAGATAGACATGAATGAAAGGACCAAGGAATAGCAAAGCAGCTCTCTGAAGTTATTGATGGTTCTGAAAAACATACAATCCTTCTGTCTAAGCTATTTCTACAAGATGCTGCAAATACTCAAGACACTAACACTGCATTATCCTTAGAAGTCCAGCTGAAAGGTCTCTGGAGCTCTTTTTGATTTTATAACCAGACCCACAGCATTAGCTCCTCCACAGCCACTTTGGCTGCAGTGCCATCCTGGACAAGGCAGGACAGCAGAGCCCCACCATAAAACACCAACAGTGAGCAGACCTCTACAGAACACATGTCACACACAGCAGAGGAGACAGAAAGGTCCAGTTTTTGCTGATGCTGCTGGTATCAATCACAGCAAAAGCCAGTGAAAGGTGCCAAGGGGAGCACTGGGTAGTTCATCAGCTTTCCAGAGCAGACAGGACAATACCCCTGACCCTGATCCTTTATTTATCTCAGTACTGCATGCCCCAGGCAGCCAGTGGAAATGTGTTCACCAAAGCCATGTATTTCATGTCCACCTCACCAAGAAACAACACCTCCAGTAAGACCCACATGCTTCAACAAGGTCCAGTGAATACAACTGAAAGCAGCAAACTCCAGGATGGCCTTTACTACACAAAGAGAAGCAAAAAGGCAAATCAGAAGCAGAGAGGCTGTAAAAACCAAACTGTAAGGCCCATGTCTCAGTGTACAGAGTTTAGGAACACCTGGTTTTGCAAAGAAAGAGCACTGCTTCATTATGGAAATGAAGTGCTCATAGCCTCAGCTCAACTGAAAGCACAACTGTCAGGCACATTAATAATTCTGCCCTGCTCTTCAGCTTTTTAGCAAGTGAACTTGTTACTAATAGGGTGCAAATGAGACAAGTTGGAGTTGTTACTCATTGACAGTGAGCATCTTACAGACCTCATCTGCCTCTGCACCCAAAACGCCTGATCATGTCTCCCAAATACAGGAGTGAAGGGGAGAATGCAATCTCAAACTACAGGAATGAAGAGTCATTGATCAAGAGAGAAGTCAGAACTATAGAGTGTGAAGGTGTAATCAAGATTCCTGTGAAATTCTAAGACTCCACAGAGCCAATGAAAAAAGTTCATTTTTTTTCCTAAGTTGGTTTTCACCTTGGAAACTAATTGTTGAAAGAGAAAAGGTCACAGTGCTTAATAGCATGAAATAGGGAAAGCAGTACATGCAGATAGTGCTTGACGTGAAGTATTAATTACCTTTTTGGCAGAGCATCTGTTTGTGCTGTGATGTATTACCCCTTACACTGAGCCATGGCTTGGGATTCGCTTAAGGTTGGTGTCACTGGTGTGTGGACAAGTTACTTGTACCTCCATCCCCGGAGCCCTCCCAGGTGTGCTTATGGATTTTAAACCCAGCTGGTTTCTTGGCACATAAACGTGAATTGCTGTGTGGTTTTAAGTTACTCGTTAACTAATTTGCTGTTTTGTAACCAAATTCAAGAAATTCACACACAACTCCTATGCTGCCTCCAAGGGTGAAGGAAATATGCTCTTCATCATGTCATCTAGTTACTAACCATGTTTTGTTCCTACAAAACACTGCTTTAGCTGTTAACTTAAGAGAACAGTCTCTTGCTTTGATTACCAAGGTAGCCAGATCTGCCTTTTTTTGCCCTTGGTCTGCCCCCTTCCTTAACTCATGAGCATATCTGAATCAAAGCAAGAGGAAGGAAAATAAAAGGTGACAGAAATATGAACCCAAGAAATTAAAGTAACAGGTACCTCATAACACTTAGGCACTTCAAAGGAAGGTCAAACAGGAAATGAGATTTAGACCAAGCAAAAGGTTCTTGTACTCAGAATTAAGCATTCCAGGAATTCTTCAACACTTCTTCAATTACAAGTAGCATTGAGCAAGATCACAGCAACACAAAGAACCACCTGATAAAAATACAGGCATTTACCTTTCCAGCAAACCAGCAAGGATGATTTCCTTGTCACCCTGATCACCCTGTCATCAACTCACAAGGGCAGCAACACTTCCTCTTCTGGACATTTCATCAGAGCACTGCCTGCAGGAATTGTCTCTAACATTACACGATGGCTCAGCACTGCCTTACCTGGGAAGCCCCAGCACTGCTGCAGTGTGAATTCCATGTTGAATTCACATACCCATTGACTCAGGGTAATTGTTATTGCTGGCAATCTGCTGGCTGTGGGGTAAAAGCCAGCTGACAACACAACAGCTTCTTACATGAATTGGCATAATGCAGGAATATCCCAGCCAAAGACTGGAAGCACAGAGACCCAGACTCTGCTTTTTCCACTGGAAGTCATCCCTGCAGATCACTGCCCAAATGTGCCAGGGAAAGCCTGAGCTACCTTGCCAGTGCAGGACTCCAGGGTCTCAGCATTCACTACAGCCCCCAAGATATTTTTAAACTACTTCTAACTGCCAAAGATTTTTTTACTGCATTTATTTCTCAGTGATGACTTAGAGTAAGTGCTTATTTTTAAATCATATTTGACATTTTGTTCGGTACATTGGAAAATAAACCAATTCCTACATATGCAAAAATTAGGAATTAATGAGGCCTGGCAATTACCTTGATGGAAAGAACCAAGTGACTTAGTTGAACACACAGAGACTCACTTAAAAAAAAAGTCTGCTCCAGTAGTTAAAAAACAAACGAAATTGCTTCTTATTGATTTTAATTTAGGTTGAAACACTAGCTGTCTCTCCAACAAAGCCAGAAATGGAAACAACTATAAATGAGTACAAGATGTGATAAGATAGACAGATTCTTAAGCAATCAAGTATAGAGATGACCTCCAGTTTAGACAGTAGTTAAAATATGATATCATATGTATGGATCAATAAATAAGTTTGCATTTGTCTCAGCTCCAAAAGCTTCAGAGCTACATTCTCTTTTCTTTAGCAACTCTACAATGTTGTCCAATTAAGCTCTGTTTTTTTTTTCCTTACAGATCCTCTAGATTCTAATTTACAAATAAAATCAAGAGAAGCAATTAAATGTTTAGTACTATCAGCATGTTTCCCCAAGTGATGCACATGTGCAACAGAATAGAAGTAGTCCAATCTTGATACAGGAGAACGGGTTACAAATTGAAATACGTTCCCATTACCATTACTCACAGGCTCCACGCTCCAGCAGGTCCCAGAATCAGCAGAACCCTGCCCAGGAGCTGCTCTGACCCACTGCACTGCATCCTCCAGAGCCAGCACAGGCACAGGGCAGGCTCAGGGTGCACAGGCACAGCGTGTGCAGCACAGAACAGCTCTACAAGGGACTTTTGGTGATGGCCATCCAGCCCAGCACGTTAAAGGCTAATTAAAACCTTCCTGGCAAACTGCCTGGTCACTCTTCTCTGCTCTCCAGACAGCATGCACTGCCAGGGCCTGCCTGAAGCACACCACAGCATCAGGATCAATCAAGGGTGATTTATGAGCCTTTCAGCACACCAGAACTCGAGCCAGCATTACCTGGTAGGTGCACATCAGGTCTTCTAAGGAGTTTTTGCAAAGGCTCCTATATTTGGAAGGCAGGTCTCCCTTTCTCCTTGATTCATAAATATCTCTCCACTTTCTCACCTACCTTGGCATACCCCAAGCTCCTCCCAGATAACATCAGCTCAGGGAGAAGGGAGAAGCTTTTCACCATTTGATACACGGTACCAACTTTTTAATACCGACATGGAACTTTTTCCCTAGTTCATGCTGTATTTTATCCATTTTATACTCATTTTTTACATTTCTCTTCCAGGCTCTCTTTCATCTTGCATTTTTTGCATGGGTCTCCACGTGGGGAAAAAAACCCAAAACCACTTAACAAAGGAAAAACATAGTTGCAATGCCACAAAAATAGGCTGGTGCAGCGCCTGAAGTTATTTCAGCATTTAGTGTCAAAGTTCGCTTGCTAGATTTCAAGTAACTTGTTTTCCTTTCCTTTGAATTTCCATGAAGTTTCCCTCTGTGTCATCTCTATAAACACCAAATCAAAGACACTGGGGAAGCCCATGAACCAAATTCCACAGCAAAGGGAAACTGTGACAGCAGCTGTGACAACTTTAGAGGTAAAAATCTGAAAGCACCCAAGGGAGGCCACCTATCACAGCTGAGATGGCCACAATACACACACCACACAACCTCAGAAAGCCTTCAGCATTTCCCCAAAAGAGTAACACCTTACCTCATCAGAAGGCTTCAGGCATCTGCCCATACAGACCAACACCACACCACTCCAGCAGGCTGCAAGCAACTGCCCCTCTTGTTCTTTAGCCCAACCTTTTATACCCTCATGGTTAATGCACTGCACCTGTGTGCCCTCTGCTCCCTTTGGTGGTTGGTCAGAGCCCCTGGGCACACCATGGCTCGTTGCTGTCAATGCTGCTCACCTGTTTTTCACAGCTGCAGCTCATTGGGGATGAGGCACAACCCCACTCCAGTTACCACAAACTGTGTGCCCACAGCCCCCCTAAAGGACACAGGGTCACAGTAACAGAGCAGATCTACAAGGTGTAGCTTTAGCATCCCCTTGGTCAGAGAACCTCAGAAGACAACACTAGGGAAAGGCTCCTTTGTTGTCAAGTGTAGCATGGTCTGATAAGACAGGTGTGTCCAAAAGGAATTCAAGCCATTAAAGGGGAGGGGGGGGAACCAAAACAAAAAAACCCAAACAAACAAACAAACACAAACCAACAAAAAGACAAAAAAAAATCCTCCCTGGAGAACACACACCTCCTCTTCTTCACTGTCTGTGTACTCATACTCAGCACTGTAAGACATTGGGACCCCTAAGGACATCTGCTGGCAGGATGAACATTGCCCACAAAGATCCCAGAGTCCTCCCAAGCTACCTTGGATCCACCCAGTTCAATCTGTCGCTCTGCAGCACAAACTTCTCACAAACAGCTCAATATCCAGTCCCCCCACCCATTTCCAGCAGAGGAGGAGAAGAAACACTTTCTACCAAAGAAAACCACTACTGTTCCCATTACTGTTACTACTGTTACCTTTAACAGTATCAGGGTGAGGGCATGGACACAGCAAAGCCTCCCCCACACTCCTGGGAATGCAGTGCCTCCACTCTGCAATGCCCACTCCAGGTGTCTGATGGAGCTCATCTCTTATCCACACCCAGGTCATCACTCCAGGGTGATAAATGTGGCCAGAAAGCACAAGCAGGTTCTGGAGCTGTGTGAAACCTTCAGTGTCTGACAGAAATCAAAGCCTGAGTTACCCCCTTAATTAACTCCACACCACCCGGACTGTTAAGAGGATGCACGGATTGCTACTCCCTTAAAAACCGCTGGGCTTTAAAAGGAAACAAAACCAGAAGAAATTAGCTGAGCACTAAGACTCCAGAGGACTTAAGCTTTTCTTTCTATTTCTAAAATTCTACATTCAAGCCATGCTAAAAAAAAAAAATAAAAAAGGGGAGAGAAAATGAATTTGAAGAGCTTATCAAAATAACGTTAGAAACCCTAAGAATCAGCGATCCAGGCCACATCCACTGAACTGCAGAGTTTTTTGTTCAGCACTGACTCCAGTAATGATCTAGAAGTCATACTAGGCAAACAATCAACATGAGCTTCCTTGCTATGCCAGAAAAATAGGGCACTGAAAATCCCTGGACAAACAGAAAGGGCAATAGCATTGCACATACATAATATGAACAAGTCCAGTCTTCAGTTCTGCTGTGCACCTTTCTAAAGAAAAAGAAAAAAAAATCTAGAGAAAAGCTGAAAAAAAAAAAAAACTGACAAAAATTGTTCAAGGACTGGATAAAATCTCATGACAAAGGGTTTGTGAGGTTCAGGTCACCGGGTTAATCAGGACATTGTAACATGGTTTTATCCTAATGTGGAAGCACTCTCATGGTAACAAAATATCAGAGGGCTCTTTCAACTAGTAGAGAAAAGTGAAACAGATAAGAGACAGTTGTTAAAGTAGTTGGATATTTATAGTTTGATAGTCAGTAATTCAGCATCACTTTTTTTTGATGGCTTATTTATTTTGGTAACTACTCATAGAAAGAAGTCTGGGATAATTTCAAAATGGGCACCAAACAAATAATTTATTTAAAGGAGACAACTGCCAGCAATTCCAAGGACTGATACATATGATAAATCATCCTCCAGAAAGCCAGAATTTTAATGGACAGATTGGACATCTCTGCTTCACCACAGGCAGACCCATACAAGGAGCTGGGTTTGCATTTCACCACACAGAAAAAGAAAAACTTTCAGAGAAGTACAACGACAGTATTAAACCAGCACCTCTCTGACACAAGGCCACCCTTGTGTCACCCACAAAGCACAGTTGTATTTCAGAATAATGCCATGATGAGGGTTATGGCACAAACCCTCACCTGGTGAAAGCTGCAGAAGCAGTGCCATGATGGTGTGCAGCAGCTGAGGCTCCGCCATTGCATCAAGAGAAGAAATTAACAGAATTTGCACATTTTCCACCCCCAGCTTGCAATTATAACAATGAATTAATTCACAGTAAACAGGAGGGAAGCGCTTTGCAATGCATAAACAATGTAGTAAGAAACAATTTAAAAAGTCACAGTTTCTGAAACTGCTGTCACTGAGCACAAACTTTTAACACTTACTTAAATAGCTAAAACTGTACAAAGGTGCCACTTCTGAACACAAATAGTTATACAGAAACCATATAATCTGACGCAAAACCCTTGGGCAAAGAAGGAAAAATAAACAACTAATTTTAGAACCTGAACACTCCATTAGCACTTCTCACCAATTAAAATATGATGCAACTGCTGTCAACAGGCAAATTCTGGTTGCATTTTAAGCATGGATTTAAATACAAAATACACAAGCTACTGCACTGTAACAATAATAAGCCAACTACCTACAAGGAGAATGGAGGCCAACAAGAAGAGACTTCCAGCTGGTTCTCTCTGCCCATCCAGTGAATGGATGCAATGTTTAAGGGACAGACATGCTGCACAATCCCTCATTTCCACTCTGACTGCAGTAAATCTATACCATAATCTCCAAAAGTCTAAAAGAGCCTTAGTAATCTAAATGTCAATGAAAGTCTATAAAAAATTAATCCTGAAACTCAATTTTGATAGCAATGTAGATCTGCACTTAATTATTTGAAAGTTACTAGGTATCTTTATTGTTTCCAGGGGGTTGGGAATGGGGAGGGATGGCTGGACACAAGCCTCACACTGAGGCCACTAAAGAGAAGTTTAATAGGAACATATGTCTAGAAAAAAAATCCACTAAATTTGCCCTAAAAAACTCTTTGTCAAAACCGCTTTATTTTGAGGCATGCATCACAAACTTCACTAAGATACAAACCAAGTTCTTGTAAAATCCAGAAGGGGAGAGGGAAGGTGGGGAAAGGGAACACAGATTACTCAGGGAAGCATTTCCGAGCACACCAAACTGACACAAAGGCAGAGAGTGGTTCTCAGTGATGGGAGTTACTCGGGGACATTCTTGTTCCAAAGAAATGTACAAACCAAAACAAAGTCATTTGCTTTCAGCTGAAGACCATCAACATGGGGAAGGACAGAAATGTTTTTATTTACCTCTGCAGTGGAAAATTTACTTTTACAGCGCATTGGGACAACATTATCATCATATCCTGCTTATTCAGTGTTCATCTCTTGTTACACTGAAGTCCTCTTCCAACCAACACTGGTCATCCCCCAGCCTGACACCTCTCCAAGGAACTCCAGGTCTAAGACTTCAGACTGTTAAAAAACAATAATCCAAGTAGATATTTTATTGGAGCAAGAAAAGGGCAAGGGCTGCTTTGGTTAAAGCAGGTATTACAGCATTTTCTGTCTTTTTCAAGCCTCCTGTAAGGACAGAAGATGGAAAGAGTGAGGTTTGGGAAAACTGAACAACTCTTCACTTTGCCTGAGAAGTTATCAGATAGCTTTCCTTTCCTGTCAGCAGAATAGATTGTCTCCCAACAGAACTTTTAACAGCACTCTGTCAGAGAGACAGTCACATTTTATTTCAAAAAAAGAACAAAGCAGCTGCCACAAGACCAAATAACATCCTGCATTTTGCTCCTAAATACCCCTGCAGCTCTTCAGGGCTCAAGGTTTCATTCATTACATTGCTGCAAGCAGAGAAAAGGATTTTTCAAAGGAGCTTTCCTAAGCTGAGCATCCAAGTCACAAAACACCTAGATTTTCCTTAGAAAGGCCCCCACACTATGAATGCAAAGTCCCTCAAAGCAGGCACTGGACAGGATAAACATCTCTCAGGCATCACTGCAGCATTTATGCACAGAAAAACTGCAACACCCACATCAATTGAGATTTTATGTGCCAGTACTGCTGGCAGGTGCATGATGCAGACATGTTTTAAGTTCTAGAAAATTGTGCATCATTATTCAAATGACTTGATAATTAAGAGCACTAGTACTTCAACTCCCAAGCAAACTTGGAGATGCATTATAAAACCACATGAAAAATAAAACAAAAGGCCATACAGTAACTGTTTCAGTTTAACCATAGTTCACTTGAATACTAATTGAAATTGCTGTAAAGTGAGCCATTCAGTGTAGCAAAACACAGCGACTGCATGAACTCCTGAGCTCCCTTACTGCCCTGTGCCCTCACTCCTCCTCCTCCTCCAAAGCAGGGAGTTTATTCCCACCCCTGCTTCCTCCAGCAGTAATACCAGGGGAAAGGAAAAATGAGACAAGAGCAGCAATATCCATGGGGTATCTCAGCAGCATCATTGCTGTGCTTGCAATCTGCTCCCTAATTCATCTGTTCACTTTCAGGGTGGGAAGAGATTCTGCTTAGGCCACAAATATGTGACAGCTCAAGGCATAAAGCTGGAATCTGCTGTGTCCTGGCAGCTGTGCCTCAAGAAGATGAGAGCACATTGAAATGCAAGCATTTGGAGACACAACCAGCGCAGCCCAGATTCATTCAAGAGCACACTTGTCCTCAGTGAAGTGGGCTGAGATCATGTGGGAGCACTGGAGGACCTGTTAGCAGCACTGAAAGGAAAAAACCAATTTGACTTGCCCTGGGGCAAGTAATCTGTACCCCACAAAACAGATAACATGATCATCAGGGCAAGATTCTGAGGAATGGAAAAATTAACAGCACTCAAGGACCATTTTTCTGCGCTTTTCTTTTTCCTCTAAAGGTTTATGGACACACAAATGTGGAAATCAGCTGCTTTCATCAAAAGTTATTCTCTAGCTGGGCACCTCCAGTTGGCCACACCCCAGGCTCTTCTGCTCAGGATGAAAGGGGGCATTAACGCACGTCTTCCTTCTCTGCTTTGCTTCCAACCCATGCATGTGTTCACAAAACTAATACTCCCTGGTGGAACTGGGCTGTACCTGGCCATCTGTGATGTTCCCATCAACCTGTGCAAGAAAATGCAGATCCACAATTTTCACTTGGAGGAAACACTGACATGAGTTTACCTCATGAAGAAGGAAAAACTTGATAAAGATATTTAGACACCTAAAGCAGCAAGCAGTCCCCAGAAGGAATATATAAACCATAAATTAACCCATATGGTGCATAGCTAAATCCTCAGATGACTCCATATTTTTAAAAACATTTGTCTGACAAGCTTCACTTCCTAAACTACTTAAGAATTGTTGTTTAGAATTAAACTTGAAGTGGCATGGCACATAAACATAAATAACTACAATTTCATCAACACACAAGAGCAACTCTATAAAATGGAAGCACAATAACTTGGGCAAACAGAAATCGGGCTCATTTTTTCATAATTTCTCTGATTAAAGTTATATATTAGCTAAAGCACAGTGTTATTACTAGACCCTTAGGCTTCAGAGCACATCATGCCACATGTTCATTTGGCTGCTAAAAAGCAGCAACCAAATGATTAGCACTTTTTTCCAAGGACAGTTGAGATTAATAGTTTGAAGTCATTCCTTAATTTAACCATGAAACTTGAACATTTAAATTAGAGTCAACTTTAATAACATTTATTTCAGAAAACTGTAAGTATGTTAGTCCTTGAGCACTGATTATAAGATGGATAGAGCTGTTAGCTGTCTTTTCTGTAATTGGAAACAAATTCCAACTATTAAGCTTACAGAACTTGATAACAGTGCAGCCAACACTTGGCCCTGCAAAGACCCAGAAACTGGCAATGAAACCATCACCCTACTGAATCAATAGGTGATTTCCAGGGATATTTTATGGTACCAAGCAGGATTTTTCTGTTCCACAAAGATTTCCAGTGTGGATGCAGGTGGGATGGGTGAAGGACCCACAGAAGTCCATCTCTGCTCTAAGACACCCCTTTTCTGAACAGGATTAGAACCCCTCACATCCTCCTTTCCTCCTTAGGCACAAAAGAGAGGGTATAGGGGATAAGAGAGCAATAACAGAAATTCTAACTCATACACACAGGCAAAAAATCCTCCTTGTTCTTCCAAGCAGAGCAACATCCCCAGCCTGGATGCAGGCTTTGTAGGTATTGCAGTATCAGCGAGGGAATTACAGTTACCGTCAACTGTGTTCCTTTCTTTCTTTTGAACGCATTAAAAACCCTTCCTTCTGTGATGCCTCTTCCTCCCTCCCAGCTTTAGGCAGCTCTTCCTCTGGCTGCCAGCACAGACAGCTCCTGTGACCATTTGAAGACTTCTGCAAGCTGGGTCCAGGCCCCGTTAACCACAAGTCTGCTAAGGGACAGCAAAGCCCTCCCTGGAGTTTCCCCCCACAAAATCACAAGCTCAGCTCTTGCAGCCTGGGAAGGCTCACTTGACTCTCTTTATCTGCAGGGACTCCATTAGCAACTTCCTGTAACGTATTCTGAAACAGCACTGAAAATAAGGGATAATTAAAATGTACGAAGTGTCATCTTCATAAAAGCCACAGGACTAAATTAAGTCTTGGAGGGCCCTCTCCTGTACATTCCGTATTTCTCTACGTGCACAATGCACCTTCCTCTGTAAAACCTTCACTAGACAAAGCCAGTCCTCTCTGTACCTTTAGAAATATCTGAAGTAGTATTTACTTAGTTCATAAGGCATAGCTCCCAGTATAATTTTTCCTCCAAGCAGAAGACAGTTACATGCAAAATTAACTCTCAGCTCAGACCTGTGAAGATTCAAAATCAAAAATCCCATTTATGCAGTTACCAGGATAGCAACAATTTGATTCATTACCAAAGAGCTAATCCAGACTCAAGAAAATTACTGTTATTTATGCATCCATCCTAAGATAATGGCAGCAATTGTCATTGCTTAGACAACAGGAATGTCAAAGAAGAGCTAAGAACTGCACAAATATGTACCTTTTACTTCACAAAAAAATATTTACTCTCTCTTGGCAAAGCACCAAGAAATCAGATAGTAAGAATATCGCCTTAATGCTAATATTTATGTCTTACTGATGTTTGGTACTGTGAATTTAGATTAATGAGCAAACAGACCCATGGAAACAACCTCTCTTACCTTGTCCTGGTTTGATTTATTAACCAATGCAATTACCAGTGACAAGCCCACAGAGAAATGCACTAAACAGTTCAGAAAGAGGAAAAACCTTACCCACATATTTTTTTGCCAGAGTGACTCCTTTCTCTTACTGCAACCAAAGGAACAACAACAAAAATACCTACTTAAACAGTGAAACCCTGTTACAACACCACTAACAAAGAAATACTGCAAAGACTTACTTTCTACACGGTTCATTTATTGTTACTGAACAAAGAAAAGAATAGCCTTTATGTTCCCTCACAAAGTAAAGTGATTTGCAGGGGAGAAAACAAGTAGTGACCTCTCTTCCATTTAAAGGGAGCTAGATATGAAACAGAGGCAAGAAGGATGCTTACAAATTGAAACCAAGCTGACAAACACCTTGTTTCTTTAGTCCTCTCTAGAAAATGCCACGAAAAGGTATAGAAGCATTCGTGGTAGATACTAAATGGTTAATATCTGGCCGGGATTCCCTGCCAACACAAATTCCGATGATTTGCCATTGGATGTTGTCAGCACCAATGTCCTGTTATAGCCCAGAGATCCTCCCTGCAGCTTCCCTGCCTCGGGCATCTCCGATGTGCGGGATCAGAGCCGGAGGCTCCCGTTCCTCGGGATGTTTCACTCGCAGCCCCGGCTGCACACCGGGCACCGCTGCTCTTCAGAGGGAAGCTCAGGCAGCGAGCAGGCACCGGGCGCTAACACGGTGTACAAAAACTAAAGGCACAAAAGCCTTTCTGGAAAATAGTTTGCTTTCCAGGCAAAGCTTTAGCAACGAAGAGCCCTGAAACATTCCCGAGTATTACACAGCTGGTTTATGGCTCCTGGCATTAAAGAGTTTACCAACACTCTGCAAGCGTCCTGCTACCCTCTGCTTGCATCCATCTTCATATTCGAACCATAATGCAAATATTATCTGGCTCAAACACCGCTGATCTAAATCAGCAAGTCATACAATACTGTCATATTAAACCAACATCAGGGCTTGTTTTCCTGCAGCATTCCCGGAGCCTGCCTTCTAGATGTAATTACTATACAATATATATCAGAACCAGAGAGAAAGGCATCACTCCAAAGGCTGAAATTGAGAACAAATCAATGCAAAGAATATAAATGTTTCGTCAAAAGCTGCAGAGGTATTAACCCTCTCCCCAACTTTGTTTCTTTTTGCTTCAAATCATTTTACCATGTGAGAAGCTGCTGGAAGGAATGGGATGGGTCTATCTGCTTAGCTCTGCATTTGGTGTTAGGAAAAAAAGGGCATTCCAGGAAGAAATTAAAAAAAAAATTAACATGGAAAAAAATGAGAACGCCTAAGTGAAAGTTCCTATAGAACCTCCAGAATTGAATTATTTCATTAGACTCCTGCACACCTGGCCGGGGCCAACAGGCAGGGCAGCCCCCGGAGCCCACGGCAAGGGCGGGAGAAGCCGCGGAGGGGGCAGATCCCTGGCAGAGGGGCTGGCGGTGCCCCGGAGCCCCATCCCCGCCGGGAGGGAGGGGGGGATGGAGGGAGCCCCGGGCACTGTGACCCCCGCGGTCCCTCGGGGCTCCCGGCCCTGCCCGGGGCGCTCGGATCGCGGCGGGAGCGCGCGCGGGGCGGGGGCGCGCCGGGCGGGGCTCGCGCTGCGCGCCGGCGGAGGGGCGCGCGCCCCGCGGGGGCGCCGGCGGCCCCACAGCGCCCCTGGCGGGCGGCGCGGGCACTGCGGAGGCGGCGGGAGGGAGCCCGAGCCCCGCGAGTTCCCCCGGGCCGGGGCCGCGCGTCCCAGCGCGGGGCACTGCGGGGCGGGAGAGCGCACACCCGGCCCCGGAACACGCGAGCCCCGCGGTGCGACACGGGGCGAGAAGCGATACACAGGCACCGGCCGTGGCGCTCGAAGTGGGGGGAGAACTGTACGGTGGTCGCCGAGAGCCCCCCGCCCGCGGAACCCCCTCCCGCGGGTGCGCGGTGGTGGCCGCACAGCTCCAGCCCCGGTGCGGAGCGGGCGCGCAGCCCCGCGGAACTGCCCCCCGCGCTGCCAAGGTCAGCACGCGGCACGGCGAGACCCCCACCGCGGACACGAGTGGGGTGGGGAGGGCAGGGCAGGGAGCCGCGCAGCGCCAAGTTTCTGGCGGGGGAGCCGGGGGGCTGCGGCGCGGGGTCGGAGCGCGGAGTCACGCTGCCTTTCGGGGCGGCGAGCGGCGGTCCCGCAGCACAAAGGGAGCTCAGGCAGCCCCACGAAAGAAGAGCAGCGCGCAAGGACCCCCCCGCGCCCGCCCCGCGCTGCAATGCACCGGAGACCGGGGACACCGCGCCGGCAGCGCGGAGCCCAGCCCGTGCTCCGCTCACGGCCCCACTCGCGGGCAGCGCTGCCCGCAGCCGGGAGAGTGCTGCGGAGCGGGAGGACACCCAGCGCTGGGGCCGCCCCGGCAAAGGGGCCCCCGCGATCCCCCGCGCATCCCCCGCGCCCGCGGGGCGCCCCGCCGTCTCCCCACGGGGGTCGCGGACACGTGTGGACGAGGCACCCGGAGCCCCCCCAGCCGCCGCGCTCACTCACCGGGGAAGCACACCACATCATGGAGCACGGAGCTGGTGATTTTCAAGAAAAAGATCCACCAACACGGTTGCAGTAGCCTCCGCATGTCCAAAGCCGCACATCGAAAGGGGAAAGGGGCTAAAATAATTAACACACAGGGGGAGGGAAAAAAAAAAGGGGGGGGAGAGGGGGCAAAAAAAAAAAAAAAAAAAAAAACTTGTTGAAAATAAGTTTCTCCCCGCACCCCTGTTCCTGCGGGAGAAAGCGGGGGGCTCCTGCTCGCCTCCTCTACGGGGGGGAAAAAAAAAAAAATCCCCAAGCGCGGGGCAGGGGGAGCGCAGAGTGAGCGCCGGCGGGGCGCGGGGACCCCCCCGCGCGGCTCGGCGGGCCGGGGCGGCGCGGCTCAGGCGGGCAGCAGCGGCGGGGCGCGCATGCCGCGGACGGACGGGGCGCTCACAGCCGCCTCCGCGCACGGGCGGGCGGGCGGCGGTCAGCCGGGGCCCCGGCGCGCTCCATCCTGCCGTACAGGAAGTGGCGGGCGAGCCCGGATCCTGGCGGAGACTTTAAAGCGGGGCGAGGGAGAGAGAGGGAGAGAGAGCGCGGCGCGGCGGCGAGGCGAGGCGAGGAGAGGCGGCGGCGCGCCGGGCGCCCCGGCGGCGCGCCCCCGCCGCCCTTAAAGCGGCCGCGGCGGCGGGGCGGGGGCGCGCTCCCGTGCACGCTCCCGCTCCCGTGCACGCTCCCGCCGCCGCCTGTGTGCGTGGATCTGTGGAGGACGCCGCCGGCAGCGGTGGGCTTTGGGGCCGGTGTGTCACCGAGCCGCGGAAATTCGCAGTTTCGGGCTCCGCGCTCTCGCCCCTGCGAGTTCCGTGTCTCGTTCTGCCGCCCCCCGGTGCGTGCTGAGAGGGGGCTCTGTCCTTCGTGGGCCCCCCGCTACTTGTGTGCATCACTCGGGGTGCTGTCACAGGGGTCCGGCCCCACTCCCCGCCCCAAACCCACGCGGTTTCCCATCCCCTTCGAATCTGTCCCCCACAGAATCACGCAGCTCAGCGCTGCTCCCGGTATTTCCAGAAATCCTCATGGAAATCGTACAGATTTTGTTCTTCTCCAGTGGTACGTATCTTTTTGGGTGCCGCAAAAGACACCTCCACCCCCACTACCCCTAGAATCACATAGATTTTTTTCCTCCCCCAGTAATACTCATCATTCTGGATATTGCTGGAAGCATCCCACAAAATGCTATTTTTCCACCAGTATTGTGCATTATACTAGATATTTCCAGAGAGCCACCTCAAAATGAGATAATTGTTTGGTGTTTCTGCAAAGTCAGATGAAGGCTGTCCCAAGCCACTCTGCATCCACCCCCCACACCTCTCCGGCAGCAGTTTCTGAATGAGTGATAATTTTGCACAGGAAACAGAAGCAGAAAATGGTGTGAATTCAGGATGAAGGGATGGTTGCTTGCACTTGGTATTTCCTGGCTGTGCTGTGGTCTGCTGATGCTTAAATTTCATTCAGTGGTATTTTTTTGTCTGTTTCTTTGTTAATTACATCCATTGCAGGGATTCTGTTTCAGAAAGGAAAGGGTTTGGCCAGGTTTATCAGCGAGTGATGTGCTCAGCCCCGGCTCTGTCAATTGCTCTGCTCCTCTTTCCCTACCTGCAAACCTTCCACATTTGTGGTGTTTCCAGAGCAGAGGAGATGGTCGGCAGGAGGAAGAACGGAGAAGGAAAATTCAGAAGTCATTTATGGAATGGCAGTGATTTTCTCTCCCCCTTCCTCAGCTCGGGGGGTCACTGGAGCAGTGCCCTCAGGTAATGAGCACTGTCTGCAAGTGGTTGTGTGTCCATCCACGTTTACCCCACTCATCACAAGATGCCAGGGCAGTGGATTATGCTGCATCCAAAGGGCCCCTCATCAGGAGACATTTGTAGCCTTTCCTTTGACTTTCTCTCCACATACCAGGTCATGACTGCCAAAAAAGTGCAGTCCTCATTGGCCAAAACTGCTCATCCCAGTAGGGATTTTTCAAGTCTAAGGATTTAAGGACCTGATATTTTCTGCCCTTGAGGACACCACACGTTGGGGTGTGCAAAAATTAGAGAAGGTACTTGTGTAAAGATTTGTCTAAAGCAAAGCAAAAATTTATAGGCCCTGGAGAAAGGTCTCATCCAACTTGTCCATTACATCATTTCCCAGAACATGGTTTCAACTCTCATAAAAAACAAAGATACAATTTTAAGAGCTAGATTTTCTAGGTGTTTTTTGTTCCTATGAAAATCAAAATCAAATCCCCACCTGCCTTGACCTTTCAGATTCTGCCGTGACATCTAGGCTCAGTTACTTATTGGGCTGTTCAGAAAAACCTGCAAAATATTCCCCTTTCAGCAATTGATTGCAACTTTGCTGTTCTCTTTCAGCAGATAGAGAGGCAGGTTCTACACCAATACTGAGACTTGCCTCTTCAAGTGATGTCTCCCTGGTATTACAAGAGGCAATCTTAAGGTGTTTCAATCTAAAAGTGGGTTTCAACAAGTCTCATTACATGAGAAAAGTTATTACACACTATTGCAATATCACAAAAGAAGAGTAAAAGCAGTGGATTTTTTTTCCAAGAGCAGTTTGAATTAGTATTTTTCTCACTAATTCAAAATCCTTTGCAAAAGCTGTTGATTGCACCATTTTATATTTAAAACATATTTTTAAATTAGTTTACGGTTTTCTTTCCTGGAAAATGACAAACCTGAAACTGGACCCCTGTCTTGGAATTGGAGGAATTTTGCATTTTCTATTCTTGCCGCAAACATGACAGTAAGATATAAAATGCATAATCAGAGTTCTGAGTTCTGTCTCCTGAGGAGCACAGATGACTTCAGATCTCTCTAAGCTGCTAAGGAAGATTTTAGAATGGCAGAGCTCCCATCAAAAACCAGAGGTGTTCAGGCTGGATATCCACAGAAGTTGCCTCGGGTCTGAACTTCTTAAAACAAATCTGCAAAAGCCCAATGTCAGCACGACCAGCTTGGTTCAGCCTGCTGTGGTACAACATGTACAATGACCCACTTTTCCTGGAGTGGGAAATCAATCATTGCATCCTCACACATCAGTTTAGGAGCTCTGGTGGCTGAAGTAGCTTTGTTTCCCATTAGCAATTTGGGTGGGCAGAGAAATGGAAAGATGGATGATGGAGATGCGGAGAACAAAATTAAACACGGTTAAATGAGGATCCATTTCCTGCGTGCAGTATCTCTGAGCCCGAGGCACGCTGCCTATCAACAGTGCACAGGTACAAATGGGCCTGCAGACGGATCTTTAGCGGCCCAAGCACAGCAAAGTGCATCAGCACCCGCCCAAACACAGCAAAGTGCATCAGCAGGATGCTGCTCTGCTGGGCTGGGGCTGCCTGGCTGTGGAGCAGCCAGTCTGACAGGACAGCTGATTCTTCCCAGGGACTGAAGTACTGTGGCTGGTGTGATTAAAATAACTGCTGCTCCATTGAAGGGATTGAGAGGGGACAATTATAACCCAGTGCAGCTAAACCAGACCGATGGGTGCTCTGCAAACCTTGCAATATTTATGGTTAGCAAAGCAGGTGATGTCAAGGTGAGAGGAATGGGACCAGCAGTTTGCTTGGAACAGTGAATAAAAGATAACTTTTATCCTTCTTTTCCCCCCTCCTGTTTGAACAAGTAATATTTTTATGCTGTCTTCACCAACATATGGGTATGACTCCTGGGAAAGAAATGAAAGTCTGTTAATTTATTTGATCAGACATGAGAAATAATAGAAAACTGAAAGGAAGAGTTGTATTTGTCGTATGTTTGAATTAGTGAAAAGCTGAAGAAAGCAGAAAATATTGCTAGGAGTTCAAAGATGAGAGGTTTTATTGAATTAGAAAATTATTAATAGCATTAATCATTTCCAAAACAGGCTTCTTAACATCTATAATGACTAAGTAAAGGATTGGAGAAATAAAAATCAAAGAAAAAAGTCAGATACACAAAGTTACACTTGTTTTTGTGTCTAGAAAGAAAGGGATGAGTTTTCCTTTATTTATAGCCAGCCTCATTGGAATGGTTAATCTGTGGGGAAAAGACCAGGTGAGGATCTAGCCCTGAAAGGATAATTCAATATGAAGTATGAAGAAGCAGCTACAGTTCAGATTATAAGTAATGTGACATAAAAACTTCTAGATTAATTCAGCAGCCCTAGTTCCTGTTCAGTTTTGCATGGAAAGGAAAAAAAGGATGCTGAGTTTCATAAATTATACTATTGCAGAATTAGTTTCTTGAAGCCTGAGGACAGATGCATTCTTCTCAGAGTATGCTGTGAGGCTTTGAAGGTCTTAACAAGGCATCTGAGAACCTGCTGAGAACCAGAGGTGGAGGGCAAGCAAAGTGCTGTGACAAAAGAGAGGGCTTTATTTCAATATAATCATAGCGATGAGCTGTGTTGTTTGATTTATGAAGACATAAAAATAAATGAACTCAGAGATGCAGGTAAAGGAAAAGGTATGCAAGACGTTAATGGGTGATGCAAACTCTGGCTAAGACACAGAGATTGCTGCAAGTGTTACAGGCTGCACATCCACAGCTCAGCCAGCATGACAGGAATGGGCACTGACTTGGGAGATACTCCAAGATGTCCTGGCTGGGAAGGGTCCCACAGGGTTTGCACAAAGCTTTTTTGAAAGACCAATATATTTATTTTCTTGTGTTCTAAAAAAGGAGCCGCCACCTTAGGGTAGCCTTAGGCTAAATCACTCAGAACAGACACTGGTCACATGCTGAGATGCCTACTTGAAAACTTGGAATTAACCTTGAAGTCAAACAGTTCTTTTGTCTCCCGGAACGGCCCCAAAATGGCTGTGTTTGTAAAGTGTGTGTGGAGGGTTGGACTGATCAGCAGCGAGTTTCTCTCCCAAAAGCAGCTGCAGTTCAGAGCCCTGTGGTACGACCTTGCTAGGGCCCTGGGTGTGTGTTTAATTCACAAATCCTCTCCTGGTAAGAGAAGAATATAAAAATCTATCATCAGTGTGGCAGCAAGCAGAGCAAGCATGTTCATGACTGGAGCTGAGGGATGAGATGAGAGACCCAGATTTCTGTCCTGCTTGTCTGTGACCATGTCTGTGGCTCAGTGGAGTTACTGCCTTGGCAGAATTTAGGGTGGAAACTAACGAGACAACAGACTTATGGTCTTCCATTATTGGTGCAAATATTGATTGTAGGTTTCAATACTATTTGGGTTCAATGAAATTCTCGGGATCCTCAGCTGCAGAGAAGCAGAAATGCTTTGAGTGAGAAGGCTCTATCCACGCTCGATGTTTTTCCACTCTCGTGCAGCTTGCCAGGAAGATAACTGCAACTGTTAGGTTTTCCTACACAGTGAAGTTGACTCAAGGACAGGCAGGGTTTGCAGGCATGTGAACTCAGGCTGAATATAAGCTGCTGTAAGGAGCAGCAGGGGTGTGGTGTGCTGGATCCAGACATGCTACAGACACAGTTACCATGAGCAATCTTCTTGTCCACATTCCAGCCCCCTGTTCTTCCTGGACTCCACAAATCCAGTATCATAATGAGATACCTACTCTTTTAAAGGCCTCATGCATTCCAAGCAAAACATCATTAAAAACACAGACAAAATTGGTGAGAATTAATAAATTCATTGAAGGTGGAGTTTCTGCTCTTCCTTTCCCCTCTTTCACTCCTCTGCTGATTCCTGCCAAAGTTAGTGTGATATGTCCCTGTCCTCCTGCACAGATGTCAAAAAGATGTGTCAGAAGCTGCTGGTGAAGGGTAAAGACACAGGTGAGCTGTGCTCCCAAGGGGAGAGGCAGTAATGACTCTGTAACAACGTGTGACCTTCTGCTGTAAACCCATTGCAAATGGGGTCCAAAGCCAGGCCCCCGAAATTGCTCCACAATGAAGACCAATCAAGCAGACTGCAAAAAACCACTTTCCTAGTCAATCCCAGGAGAGCACTTTCAAGAAACAAAAATCTGTTCTATAAATGGTAGAAGCAGATTCTCAATCTGTTTAAGGAAAGAAAAGAAAGTTGAAGAGCAACGTTTGCCATACTCATGTTCACTCAGAGATGCACTCTCTTTGCAGGAATATGATGTGCAAACTTGTATATTCTGGCTATCTTTTTTAGTTGCTAATGTCTTACAAGAGCTTGTACAGATGTGAATAATTGCATTCCAGAAACTAATGCAGCCTCTGGTGGGAGGGTGCGGGAGGAATGGCCTTGACAGAACAAGGAAAGAAATAACACTTGTGAGGGACGCGAAAAGTAACTGTTACTTTATTTTGGGTCCCTGTGTTTCAACAGAGAAATTACAGCATAGCTCTGGTTTTGCTATTCCTCTCTGGTTTCAGATATCTGTGTTTTTTGCTGTTTGAGGGGGTTTTTTTTCTTAAAACATTAGCAGTTACTCAAATATAGACTTGTGTAAGGCACTCTGGATTTGAGTGTGGACAGGCAGTACATTAGCTAATATGATTCCATTAAAAAAGGATTCCATAGCCAGTGCCCCAATGAAATGAAGAAGTGTCAATATTAATAAACCTCCCAAAGAAAGGGATAAAATCAGATGCCCCAGTGACCCCTCAGACATGAGTGATTCAGATCAATACATACCCATAAGCACCGATGGAGAGAGATAAACAACAACAAGGTATCCAGGCCGCTGAGGTTTGGCAGTACAGCACACCCACAAAGTCTCCTTTGTTTGCTCTGTTTTACTTTCCATTCCCTTATTCTCCAGTGGCAGGAGCATGAGCTACTTGTCTGCAAGCTCCAGTTTCTTGCTTGGAGTTCATCCTGTCTCCTCTTGATGCCTGGACTAAAAAGGATTTCTTGGAAGCGTAAAGACGCCATCCAAAACATTGAATAAGCAGTAATCCAAATCCCTGACAGCTTACATCCCTAATGCAACCGAAATGATTTTCATTCATCTTTTCAATTGTCATCAAATACAGATCCACTGCAGCTGGGCACAAATCTACTGGGTATTCCCTTTCCTGGAATTGCACCTACTTGGATCCAAGTCAAAGTTTTGCCAGGGCAAGGAGGGATGTGACCAAGTACCGCAAAAATGCAGTTGTTACTTTCTGCAGTGTTTTGCTGCTGTGGGAGTGTGGCAAGGCTTATCTTTTCTCCCCAGATTTTCATGTTCACGATGCATATCTTCGTGCCATCAAGGTCTGGTAGTTACAATGCATCCTGCTCACAGCTACAGTGCTGGAGGGTTTGAAACATTTTAGAATTTCAGCATCTCTTTTTGTTGTTTTCAGATGAATGGAAGAAGAGGATTCCAAGTTCCTGAAAACAGTAAACACTTTAATAAACACAATGAACACTGGGCCCAACTCTACCTTTGTCTATGCTGGTGTAAGTCTAACCTCTCTTCATGCAGCTGACAGGTAATTTGAGACTCTAACATGGGACAGAGTCACACCCTTTAATTTGGAAGAAGACAATTGCTTCCTCTGGCCCATGTCCAAGAAAAGATATATAACATATACAAAAGAGACATAAGACATACATAAGTAGTAGAAACTGGGGTTTTTTGGGTTTTTTTTTGTTTGTTTTTTGGTGGGTTTTTTTTTTGGTTGTGTGTTTTTTGTTGGTCTGGTTTTTTGTTTTTGGGGGTTTTTTTGTGGTTTTGGGTGAAAATATTCAGTTCTGTACTGAAAACTAGGCTTTCCTAGCTAAGCCAAAAGGAGGGAATGTTTATCATAAGTGACCTGAAGAGTACAACTAACATGTGTTTAGAACCTTGAACTGTTGTGTTAGTCCACGCAAATTTATAATGCCACTTTTAAAATAACTTATGATGTCCAAATCATCATTATGATGGAGGGAAGCGAAGGAGGGATCTATTAAAGGTATCATCTTAAGACACATTGATGGGGAAAAAAGAAACTGAGAATTAAATTGTTAAGACTAATTCATAGCAAAAGAATATGAGACCTCACAATTCCTCCCACGGCATCACAGTTAGTAAAATATTACACCTTTTTTTTTTTTTTTTTTTTTTTTTTTTTTTTTTTTTTTTCCTGTAGCAGAAACACAACAGAATGGCATTATTCTCTCGGGGTCAGTATTAATTGCAAGCCGACGGCCACTCGTGAGCACGGGGGTGTTCCCCGGGTTTGCTGCCGAGCATCCCCAGCCCGGGGCTGAGCCCGAGGCGCCTTCGAGCCACACGGGGGAGTCGCAATGCGCGCACGGCCGGGACCGCGCTCATAAATCACTCCTGCCAACCTGATTCCTGCGTGCTGCCGCCTTGTCAGTCTGTCCGGGAGATAACACCAGATCTGCAACACTTAGCGCAGCAAAAAACAAAGCTGGAAACGCGGTGTTTCTGTAGCAGAACGGGCTGTGAGTATGGTGGGTCGGGGTTTTTTTAGGGGGGGAAATCTGTGCCGAGAGTGATTCTCTTTACTGAGCGCTGAGCCGCCAGCTTGCCTGGTGATGCCGTGTAGAACAGTAAGAAAAGTTAAAGAAATCTCAGTCATCAGCAATAAAGCACTAGGGATTTTGTGTAACCCATTGGGAAAGCAGAGGGTGTGGCAGGCTCGTAGGTGACAGGACAACACGGAATCTCACAGCGGCAGCGGAGCAGGAGCCAGGCCCCATCATCAGCCCTATCACCACATTTCTCACTGCAAGGGTTGCACAGCCCTCCACCCGATAGCTGCAGGGAGAGTGGGCACGGGCTCTGATGCTCCTGGCCCAGGATTTAATGGTCCTGCAAAACCCACCTTCAGTGAGCACAGGCCATGAGCAGTGGGATTTAATGATCCTACAAAACTCATCTTCAGTGAGCACAGGCCACGAGCAGTGGGATTTAATGGTCCTACAAAACCCACCTTCAGTGAGCACAGGCCATGAGCAGTGCACACACAGCCTCCAAATCCTGCACCTGAACCATCCTGAACCATCCTCATTCCCAGGTCCATCCCAGGTGGAGGGCACAGCGGTGATGAGGGTCCTGAGCAGGGCACAGAGGGAGGGAAGTTCGACCGAGCTCTCTCAACATGGCACAGGTTTTCTTGCAGCACTCCGGCCATCCTAGCGAACATTCCCTTGGATTTTCATACATCGTTCTTACGACCTTACCATCTCACACAGGAGACTTGCTTTCCCAGCTTATTGTTACCTGCCACTAATCCAGACGGCTGCTGGCACAATGCACCATTATCCAGCAAAACAACGCGTCCTGACAAACGCTGCTCAGTGAGCGCTGGCCACCAATCCGAGAGAGCCGGGGTCGCTGCTGAACAATACCAAGAGAGGTCTCACTAGCTTCTTCTCCCTCCTCCATTCAATGGGCTGTTAATAGACAAGCTGTTAGAGAGAAAAAGAACTAAATAGTTTACAAGCTTACATTTGAAGGCCTGTGAATTGCATTAGCTGAGCCAGCTGAGCGAGAGCCAAGGCAATCTCCCCACGATTGTAGAAAATGGCATTGAGGCATGTGGAGGCAAAGAAAGAATGACAGTGACCAGGTTTACAATATGCAAAGCTGAAATAATTACTGCTTTCTGTGGCATAGAATTTTTAGCTGAACTGCAATATGGAATCAAAGCATTCTGTTAAATGCACAAGTGTGTTTGTGTCTTCATATTTTTAAACTTTCTCTCTTCTATGCAAATATTTATTTACAGCGTTAATAAAAACTTCCTGAAGCTGATTTTTATTATTTCCTCATTGAGTCCCCTCCTACCTCTCATTCTCTGCAGAGGCCACTCTCAGTATGAGAAATGACCACAGTATTTTTCATTACTCTCTGGGTTTTTTGGGGCCTAGCAGTTATGAATATGAATGTGAACCACTTTCAATACAATTACTTGGACAATAATTTGGGATCTGTGGAGCTGGAATGTGCAACTGAAAATATTTGTAACCCTTTAGTTACCACCCAAGTAATTGACATAGTTCTTTTTAATATTTCATTCTGTCCTTTAACTTTACCAGAGGGGGGAAAAAAATTGAAAAGCAGCAGAACAAGACAAATTAATAATGGTGAAATAGAAAAATTGAAAAGTAAAGAATGGAACCATCAAATAATTCATTTTAAGACATTCTGTGGCAGAAAAGAATGAAGGAAAGAACAGTTAAAAACCAGCCACTATCGAACAATCATAGTTCAAAATTTGTACCTTTGAGAAAAGCTCAGAAACTTTCAAGGGGACCATACCTTCAAACAAAAGGATTGGTGTGGATCAAGTACAATTTCAGGTAAAAGATTTCAACTTGCTTACTAATTTTGTTCTTTATATTGTTCTCCCCATTTTCCATAGCCTTTGGTTAGAGAGAAGCCAGGTGCTGTCTCTAACACAGTCCTGCAATGACAGCAGGGAGAGCTGAGGGAGCTGCTGTAATGCAGCCCTCACAAACGACCTGAGGGGCTCAGGCAGGGGCTGCTGGGGCTTCCAGCAAAGCACACTGGTGGCTTTGGCTGTAACCTCCAATAATGGGCAGCTGTCTGTGATATCTCACTCAAAGTCCAGTTAAAGCAGCAAAAATCAAAAATCAGCTTGACAGCAAACACAACTTTGTTTTATTAAAACAATTTTTTGGTACATTTTCACATAGATCATTCAGAAACTGGACTTACTTGGGTCAGTGATCCAGAAAACAGCTTTTCCAGTCAGTCTTGTGCTTTGCCCATTAAACTTTGCCTCAAAATCTGAGTATATTTACCAAAGAGAAACCTTTTCGTCATGCTTAGAGTACCAGCCATCTATTGCTTATATCTGAAAGGAAAGTAATCCAGCATCCCTCTACATGGGGTAAGAATTTCTGCCACTATTGTAAGACCAATGGCAAAACTCATCTTGACCTTAGAATGGACAGACTGATTTCTGAATTGTTAAATGCTCTCTTTTGGTTCTAGTCCTGCAGTGTCAGTGCAGGTAAATGAGTTTCTGGAATTAGGCAAGTGAGATCAGAGCAGAGATTATGGATTTTCAGGTCCTTGATAATGAACATTTTTCAAGTAGGCTGAGAAAAATTCTCTTTGGAGGCTTCAGAGAAACCATCATGTCAAGGGTATTTTGTTTTAGTGAAAGGCTGAGGATTTATCTAATCAAACCTGGGAATCATTCTCTTTTGTTTTGGTGGGTTGGTTTTTGTGAGCTGTTGAGTGTTCCCTCCTCTTAGGTCCTTTCATTCACGTTAGTAGTTTCCTTATATTGGCTGATCTTTATTTCTGCTTTTAATATTCTCTATCGATTTTATTGTAGTGCACTTACATGCTGTTCAACAGTCCCCTATTACTGTAAATAAAGTGAGATAAATAACTTGGCTTTCTTTCTGCATGTGAAATATTTGGCAGCAGCCATCCCCACCCTCAACTGAGCACTTGACAGTGTCACAGTCAGTGTGTGAGAGCAGCTCTGCATGCCCTCACATGTCACCAGTGCCCATGCTGGTTATATAAAGCTGGCTTGGGCTCTGCTGATATTGCTGGCTGGCTTTATCTAGCAGGCAGAGGTACCAGTGGCATCTGTGCATCTGTTGGATGTGCAGATGGAGGCAGCTGCCCTCTCAGACACTGGCAGCAATAGCAGTGTTAACACGGGCATCTGTGACCAGGCAAGATATTGCTTATCTGCAGAGCATGGCAAAGTCACTGAGGCTCCTGTTTTCAGATCAGGCAGGTGTTATTTCTATCTGTCACTGACAGACTCGGGCTTAACCAGTCACTTAAATAACAACGATAAGATCCAAACCACAGCTTCATGGCTGTTCCCCTTGGGACTCCTGCTGGCTCAGGGAAATACCCAGCACAGAGCGCAGGAGGTGCATTCCTTTGGCCAGCAGGGTCTGGATGGCATTCCCAGCAGCTGCCCTCCCTCCAGAGCCCTCGGTGTTGGCTCTGTGTCAGCTGGAGGTCGAAGGCTCTGCCAAGGGCTGGGGCAGCTCCAGGGCAGCACCTGGCCCTGATCCTCAGCCTGTGCTGGGCTCTGGGGCTGTGCCTGAGCCTGGGCCTGCCCTGGGAGCACACAGCACAGCCCATCCTGCCTGCCTGGGGCACTGACAGCAGCTGACCTGAGAGCCTGACTGAGTGCCAGGAGCTGCTGGAGGCTCTGCAAGGCCAACTTCATTATTTCCCCCTGCCCCAGACAGATCAGGCTGGGTGCTGCTCCAGCAGTGCCCAGGACTGGCTGCACCATCAATGGCACTGGTGTCAATGGTACTGACACCAATGGTACTGATGTCAATGGTACTGACACCAATGGTACTGATCTGGCTGCACCATCAATGGTACTGGTGTCAATGGTACTGATATCAACGGTACTGATATCAATGGTACTGATGTCAATGGTACTGACACCAGTGGTACTGGTGTCAATGGTACTGATATCAATGGTACTGATATCAATGGTACTGATGTCAATGGTACTGACACCAGTGGTACTGATATCAATGGTACTGATATCAATGGTACTGACACCAATGGTATGATATCAATGGTACTGATATCAATGGTACTGACACCAGTGGTACTGATATCAATAGTACTGATCTGGCTGCACCATCAATGGTTCTGATGTCAATGGTACGGACATCAATGGTACTGACACCAATGGTACTGATATCCTCTGCCAAGGTTACAGTCCTACTGCAGGTGATGCCCTTAAAGTCCTGCAGGTTTATTCCCTGTTATTGTCTGTAGGCCAGCTCTGAAGATCAAACCTGGGTGGAGGTTCAGATCAGCACTGCCAATCTGGATTTGTTCTCCAGGAATACACAGATGCATCTTCCTGCTGTGCTTTGTGTGGCTGCAGCACAGATAGCCTCTCAAACAGACCTCCACAAGGGGTATGTTCACATCCAGACATGCTGAAACTATGCCAGCATTTTATCTGGTGTCTCAAATTTTAAAGTATGGAGTAACAGGTTTTGATTCACTTTTTCTTTAAATACAGACTTGAGATCTAAAAAGATTGCATTCTTTTAATTTTGTTATTGCAAAAGCAAATCTATTCCAGTTAGTTAATGCAAACTGCTTTGAAAAGAGCTGTGGAATGTCCTTGTAAATATTGTGTAGAAGCAACTAATTAAAATAGTCAAAATAAAAAGTAAAAATCACATGACTTTAAGAAGGCACATAAAGAGTAATCAAGCAGAGTAAAACAAATAAGATTAATTGAAGTTACAGACTCAGTATATAGTGTATTGTATTCTTTGGACTGAACAGAATTACATGCTGTGCAAGGGTGTTCTGAACTCCATTAAAGAGTAATCTTTGTACACAACAGTAGTGCTGTGCAAATAAATGTAGTGAGGCAAAATAAATAAGTTTTGAGAAATGAATGACTCTAGAAGGAGTTTGTCAATTAATTAGAACAAAGAGGGAAGTCTAGCGAACAACACAACGAGATGAACAGGAAAGAGTTCAGTTGCCATAACAGCTTTTGTTACTTTCTTACTTTACTTTTTGCTAATTCTGCCTCTCAAAAGCTTTGTGGGATTTTCTTTGAAGAGGAAAAGGGGCCAAGAAGGCGTGGTGACAATTTTGCTCACTCTTAAATGCTATCTTTAGGTCTTTGCTCAAAAAAAGTTAATTTTAACTTGATCATTTTGTTTTAACAGGGCAAAGGAGTGTGAACTAGAATAGAGAAAGAATTACAGAAGATTTAGTTCAGTTACATTTACTGTAGACAGCAAGAACTGTTCGCCAAAAGTGGTTAAGGAATTAACCAGTGCAATTTCATTATTATTAGTTATCATCTCTCAGAACTCGTGGAGGACAGGTCAAGTCCCAGAAAACCAGAGGAGGACAAATATAGTACCTGCTTTCAAGAAAATGGAAAAAGGAACTCTCAAGAAAGCATGTATTTCTTAGCCTAACTTTAAGCAGGTTATAACTGGAAAAAATAAATTAGATATTGTAAAATTTGTAAATGACAGCATTTTGGAAGGAACTGGAAATACCAGAGCACCACAATTAGAACTAGTGCTCTTGGTAAACCAGGGGAATGATTCCAATTTAACTGGGTCACATTCACTCAAGTGAAATAAAAAGAGCTATATCTAGGCAGGAGAAGCCAAATCTCTGCACACCAAAAAGGCAGGAGAAGCCTGGAAGATCTGAAGGTGATAACATCCCCAGTAAATGAGAAGTGAGATGTACTCATAGGAAAGCAAATCTTGTAAAATGTACCACCAGTAGCACTGCTTGTAACATGACAAACATCATTACTCTGCTGTGCTCAGAAGGATTGGAGGTTTACCAGCTTACCCAGAATGTGGTTTAAGTACCATATTTTTAAATAAAAGGTTCAGTCCCACTGGACAGGAACAGGAATAAATAGAACCTATAAACTAGGAGAAGAGGTTGGAGAAAGTGAGTTTGTTTCCTGTACACAATTGAGGAGGGTTTGATAACTGACTTCCAGCACATAAGAAGCCACTAAAAGGAGGTACTAATCCATTGTCCTCTGAGGTTAGGACAAGAAATATTGCTTTAATTTCCAAGAAAGGAGATTTGGGTTATCTTTCTAACTATAAACCTAGGTAAACACTGGAACAGGCTGCTGGAGTGTCTGTAGAATCTCTATTACTTGGAGTCTTAAAAACCAGATTAGATAAAAGAGCTGTCAGTCTTGTTGGATATATTTGATCCACATTCCTCAGCAGAGGTGGGCTACACCAAACATCCTCTAAGCTCCTTGTCAGCCCTACTTCCTCAGCTCCTGAAATGCTGTAGTTGCACTTTTGTTGCGCTCACACACAAATTTTAATAAAAAACAGACACAAAATCAATCAACAAAACAATGCAAAAAGGAACTGGAGAAGGTGGTTCTTGGCATTGCAAAGATCAGAGGTGAGTAAAACAAATCAGTACCTTTTTGCTCATTCTGATTATTCCAAATCCAGCTGTGTTTTAACAGAAGTACAGAACTTAAACAAAGAAGGAGGATGCTGAAGGTGGGGAAGGCAGAATTGGGAAACAGCAATAACTATTCTGCTACCCATCCTTTAAGACTGTATTGTATCTCCTGGAAGAGAGGGGAAACTGTGATTCTCTTTTTTTTCTCTCTGCTTTTGCAGAGTCCAGGCAGAGTTGCATGACCAAGAACCCATTTGGAGCTGAAAGGAGCACACCAAGGGTCACTCTGACCATCCTGGCCAGCATTCCCATGTTCTTGTCCAGCCCCACACAGCCTGTGGACTGAGACTGAGGATCCCCAGCATGGAGCCCAGGGGATGTGGAGAGGCAGCAGCAGCAGAGGAAAACAAGAGAGTGGTTCGTGCAGATTCCTCCCCCACACTGAGAAAGCTCCTTCCCCACACATGCCTGTCCCAACACAGAAATTTGCTGGGACAAAAGTGGCAGATTCAGCAAACACTGGGGGGTAGGTTAATATTTCTTTAACTATCCTCAGGCACTATTTTTTTTCTGTATGTTCAATTAGCCTGTGGATTTATTGATAAATAAATCAAGTCTCTGCTTTCAATTTTTGCACAGAGGGAAGGCACGGCTGAATAGCAGAATTTCAGGAATACATTCATCTAAGCATGTGAAATTCTCTTTGGTCTTTGAATCCTCTTGCAGATAAACTACTCTTACCATATTTATGGAGTACCAGCTTTTCAACATTTATTTTATAATCCATAGTCCTCTGCCCTTTTGCAAATAACTTCTGTTTTGTCTAGAAAAGCAGCCTCTCTCAGCTCACACAGCCTATGTGTTTGTGCCAGTCTGCATTATTTATATCTCCACTAAAGCCATTCCTCTTTCCCATGTTCTTATAATGGTGCCTATCATGTAATGCTTGGGCAACTATTTGTTGTTGCTGATGAGACTTTGGCCACTGCTCCCACCTTTATGGTACAAGCTTTCAGCAGAGCTCTGAATTGTTGGGCATCCAGCAGAGTCTCAGTAGCAGCAGATGTCCATTTCACAAGTGAGTTATCAGAGGTATCTAAGGGTGTTTGGAGTTTGATCTCTGCTTTTCTGAATGATGCTTTTTCATTTTGAAAACTCATGGTGTTGATGCTTGCTTCTAAGCCATCACAGCTTTTAAGTTTCATCCAGCAAGACATCAAAGTCAGAGCCCACACTGTATATTTCTTGCTCAATTACACCAAGAGAGGTGTATGTTCTCTTTAGACAAGTTGCAAGCAGTGGTTCCTGCAGATTAAGTCCCTGTTTGGAAATATCTGTATTTCACACCTGAGGGATGAAGGGACCAATACTGTCCTCTTTTTCTCCCCAGTGTGTGACAGTGTTCACAGGGGTCTTATGTTGAGGGAAGAGACGAGGATCTGACTCCATGTTTCAGAAGGCTTGATTTATTATTTTATGATATATATTACATTAAAACTATACTAAAAGAATAGAAGAAAAGGTTTCATCAGAAGGCTAGCTAAGCTAAGAATAGAATCAGAAAGAATGATAACAAAGGCTCTGTCTCGGACTCTGTTCAACCCAGCTGGGCTGTGATTGGCCATTAGTTATAAACATCCAACATGGGCCAATCACAGATGCACCTGTTGCATTCCACAGCAGCAGATAACCATTGTTTACATTTTGTTCCTGAGGCCTCTCAGCTTTTCAGGAGGAAAAATCCTAAGGAAAGGATTTTTCATGAAAAGATGTCTGCAACACTAGCGTAAATGCCTTAACTAGGAAAGATCCCTCCCAATCCTACCCATGCTGAGGCTCAGAGCAGTGCACTGTGACACCAGGCCAACCCTGACTCACTGATTCATGAGGATTCCCCCCATCCAGGCCATTCCCTGACTCGTGTGGATTCGGCAGCTCTTCCATCCCCACTGCCAGCCCTGAGCAGCTCCGTGCTGCTGCTCCCCATGGGAACCACAGCTCTCCCTGCAGGACTGGGAGCTCTGAGTCCTCCCAGAGCAGCTCATTCTGTGTGCCCTGCAGAGGGATTGTCACTGCACTGAGATTTCTAGCACAGCACCTTCTGCTGAGCTACTCACACATTAAAGGAATGCCCAATCCCTACAGTGGGATGCACCTGGGAAATAATCTGTTCCCAGGAGTTGCAAAGGAAAGGCTTCTGGGTTTTCAATATCAATATTTATCAAGCTATACACCCCCAGAGGAAGTGTTTGGTCCCCACTCCAGTCTGTTGATACTTTTGTCTGAACTAACCAACTCTGTCAATTGTAATTACAATCTAGAAATATTTTATATGACTTTAAAATCAGGTTTTAATATATTTAAATTAATTTGGGCTGGTGAATTAGATAGCCAGGAATTTGAAACTGAGCTTGTCTAATCCTCTGAGCTTCTCTTTTCAGCTTTTAGCTGCAGCCCAAACACTCCCACTTTCTGCAGGAGGAACCAATGGGAGAAAATTTAACTTGACTCAGTTATCCACATTCTGTGTTTTCTTGCAGCTATTTCATCTCACCCAAACCAGACTGAGTGTCCACCAAAAGTATGAATTTGGGTGGATGGGCACCACAGAGGGTCTGCCTGAGCCTTGTAAAGTTTTACAGTACAACTGGGATTGATCCGTAAAATGTGAGCCTCTTGTGATCTATCCTGCAGTCATGCTGTGTGCTGTGCAGCATGTCCTGGATTTCCTAACCTGTGCTTCAGCAGCAAAAAGGCTCAGTGAATTGTCCCAAGATATCCTTTTCCACACTGTATCCAGTGACCCTATCAGGGTTTACAAAGGATATTTTCAAACTCTTATGTGTCATAGATATGTCATGGTAATTGCCAGTATGTCCCAGAAATGTGCTAAATTCTGTAGTGACTACTTGCAGGAATAATCCCACAGACTATATGCTCAAAATTTAGTTTTTAATTTGTCATTTGTGATCCATATAAAGGAAACATCAAGAGCTCAATGTTACTAATGTGACAGTTCATTTAACCAGAGGCTTTGGTAGTGTCCTGTTTGAATTACCACTGAAGACTATGTTGAGCCCCTGAATTTAAAAGGCAAGGGAAACTATTATGCTTACCAGAGTCGGTTTTTAAGAAAACTCTCTTTCTTATATTAAGAAGTTCAGACAAGCTGTTAGCTTTAATAACTAGCTACTAGGATGAATTTCAAACCAAACACTGTCAGTCTTATTCATCTACCAGTTTGTACAGTGAATGCACCTTTCAGGAGAAGAGGAGAAGAAAGCAATCATGGATGAAGGAACATTCCTGTAAACTCCATTACCAGTTATGGAGTTAATCACTTCTCACTCTTCGACCATAAAGTGCAAAATTATATTTTAGAAATTTTCTGGTGTGAAGCTCAAGTTACTGCATAGTAAAGCACAAAGTACTGAAGACAAAGCTGTGTGTATGAAGCTGTGCCAAGGAAGGTTTAGGTGAGATATCAGGGAAAGGTTTTTCACCCAGGGAGTTGTCAGGCACTGGAACAGGCTCCCCAGAACAGTGCTCACAGCAGAAATCCTTCCAGAGCCCATGGAACACTTGGAAAATGCTCTCAGGCCCATGGTGGGGTTGTTGAGGTGTCCTGTGCAGGGCCAGGAGCTGCACTTTGATTATCCTTGTGGGTCCCTTCCAACTCAGGATATTCTGTGAGTCTTTGATTAACTGATGCCTGTCAAGTATTACAGTAGAGTTTAGGGAGGTGGGAGGCCAGTGTCTTGCCTCACACACTTGGAACTTCTAGAAAAAGTAGGAAGTTTAGGACAAGCATATATTTAGGATCTTTTCCTTAAATCTAGATCTTGCTCTAGATTATTACCTTGTGTATTATCCATAGGCTGAAGCAAACTATATTTTCCCCTATTATCCTACTTAAACCCTAGAAATAGGGTTTATTTCGCACACAGTGACTAGGTGGGAGCAGAGAGAGGTGTGATTGATTTTTGCTGTGACAAAAGCCACCTGGTTCTCCTGGAGACAGGACAGGGAGGGGGAACCAGGCACCCTCTGATGAGATCTTCATGTGTTTCTGCTCTACTAAAGTTTATCTAAGGCCATTTTCCCCACTTTGCTTCTTGGCAAGCCATACTTGGCATTCAAAGGAAATCTGTCCCAGGACTGTAATAATGGAATTAATAGACCTATGCAGGGCTTCCCTGAATCTGCATTCACTGAAAAACCCTGTACCCAGCACGTCTGTGAGGAACCATTCAAGCAGCTGCCTCAGTGCATAAAGCATTTGAAAACACTGGCCTTATCTCCTCAAGAGTAGACAGCAAAATGTACAGCCATGTTGAGGTTTCTGGCAGGTCTAGAAATAGTGCCTGCTGAGCAAATAAGGTCAGAGTGGGTGGGTGAAAATAGATTGTTCTCAAAATTTGGCACATAGAACTTTAAAAGTGCTTTATGAACAGAAATCATTCTCTCAGGTCTTGATCCTGCAAAAGCTCATGTGGGTAGACTTCTCAAGATCATAAATTTAAAGATCTGTTTATGTTTTTGCAGGGTGGGGATTTAGGCTAAATAAAAATGTGAAAGATTAGCCACAGGAGGCTTCACCTGGAAAGGAAGATATCCCTGCCTTTCTCTTTATTAGTTTTCCAGTGAGAAAAATTCTTGGCTAACTTTTTTTTTTCATTTGCCTACTCTTTCAAAACTTAAGAAGCAGTTCCTCTAAGGCACTTGTTTTGATTTTTTTCACTGAGGTATTCTAGGAACTCGCTTAAATCATTTGATGTTTGTGTTAATAACATAAAATCCTAGTGATCTGAAATCTTTATGTAATTAAGCAAAATAATACAGTTCCCTACATGGAACTAAAGTAGTTGGGGGCAACTCTCAGTGGAAATAAGAATGACTCATTCCTCAAGCAACACCAAGAATAACATATATATATATATGCTGTAAGTTCTCAATTGGAACATAGAAATGTGAGAGCTGCACTGTCCTCTGAGGGTTCAGGCTCCCATGTGCTGCTGGAGGGGACTCACACATGAGCAGTGGGTGAAGAAATGGATGGAGCAGGGAATATGGTGAGAGGGGTGGAGGGCGGAGTGAGGGATGGAGCTGCAGTGTGCCTGGAGTTCGGGGCTTTCTGCTTTAAAAATCCTAATCCTAGGTGTAACCCTAACCCTAGGTGTAACCCTAACCCTAACCCTAGGCCTTGGCAGGTAAATCAGCCAAAGGTTAGGGCTGGTCCCAAGTGACACCGGCCGGGGGCTGTGTACAAATCACAAACAGGATGGGGCTGCTGTGGAACTTGCCCTGAGCTGTTTTATTTTCCAGCATCACTCTCATTACATGGTTATGACAACGGGAAGATGCCAGCAGCTCACATCCCAGGCAGCAGACCAAGAATTTATTGTTACACCTTACTTTATAAGTTTTTTGGCCAATCACACAAAGCAAAAGCACATTGACAGTAGTTCTATCCAACCACTATAAGGACACGTACCTTTGGTTAAAACAATGCTTGCTTATTTCAAATACAACGCCTACTTGTAAGCCTTAAAACACAATGCACAGAGCTCCATTATTAAGCTTCAACCTTCCTAATATCTTGCTAGATAAACTTTTCTGTAGCTTAGAGAGTTACTCTAGCCAAGCGTTAATACACAGATCATTGTTCAATTTGTCCTTGCTTTTCTACAGTTTAAATAATTTTTCTGCTGACCAATCTCATGGCTGCTGCTTAGCTCTGATCAGAGTTCTACTGCCTCTGGGGCCTGCCTTTTGCAGCTTTCCCAAAACCCTCTAATTTTGTGGATTCCCATGCCAAAGAAAAAGCTGTGGGGGCAGCCACATTGTGGCACTTTTGTGCTCCCCTTGGGATGCCTTTTGCAGCTGCAGTGTGCCTGGAGCTCTGGGCTTCCTGGTATAAAAACCCTAACCCTAGGTGTAACCCTAACCCTAACCCTAGGCAGGTAAATCAGCTGAGGGTTAGGGATGATCCCAAGAGAATCAGTGTCACAGACATCTTTTCATAAAAATCCTTTCTTTAGGATTTTTCTCCCTTCTGAGAAGCTGTGGCCTCAGCAACAAAATGTAAAAAATGGTTATCTGCTGCTGTGGAATGCAACAGGTGCACCTGTGATTGGCCCATGTTGGATGTGTATAATTAATGGCCAATCAAGGACCAAGCTCTCTCTGGGACAAAGTTGGAGAGAGCTCCTTTGTTATTCATTCTTTTCTATTCTTAGCTTAGCTAGCCTTCTGAGAACGTTTCTCTCTATTCTTTTTAATATAGTTATAATGTAGCATATATATCATAAAATAATAAATCAAGCCTTCTGAACATGAGGTCAACATCCTCGCCTCTCTCTCTTCACCAAAACCCTTGTGACCACTGTCACAAATCAGTGTCCATGCTGACGGCTATATAGACCCTTAATATCCACAGGTGAGTGTCAGTGATATTGGCAACACTGTTTGGTGTCCCACAGCCCTGTTTTCCTCACCCCAGAGCAATTTGGAATCCCATATTATTTACCTCTTGTGGTATTAGACCCTGTTTCCCACTGAAATCTCATGTTCTTGTCCAGAGGTGGGGAACCAAGGCAGGAGCAGTCGTTTCCCAGAGCTCCATGGGCACAGCATGGCAACAGCAGTGTCCCACTGTGAGGGGACACACAGCACTCAGGGATTCTCAGCTGCCACAGGGGTGGGACTGCACAGTGACCAGAGCCAGGCAGCTCTTGGTGACCTCTCCCCTTCCACGTAAGAGCCACTCAGCTGGTGACAGCAACAGCTTTACTGAGCCCACGGCTTTATCAACACCAGCACTTCATTCCTGCTTCATCCCCTGTCCTCCCAGAGCCTGTCAGGAAGCCCAGTGTCCATTTTCCACAGATGAGCCTCTTCTGACAGTGAGCTTCACTCCCTGTGTGTCTCTGCTTACACAACACACCCAGCGACCCTGCTTCCCTCCTAGGGAGTGGGATGTTCTTTAAACTGATACGAGATTTGATCCTCCGTGTTTATGGTGCATATTGGATGAATGCTAAATTGCAGGAAGTTTTTACAAGCGGAAAACCTTGCTGAAACACATATTATTGAATGGACATCTTGCTGGGCTTGGATCAATGAAGCTTATACTGTGGCTTAGGTCTAATCTTACGACAATTCAGCAATTGAATCCACTTATGTTGGGCTACTGGCAATGTTGCAGGATGCATTTTGTATCTACTGATTAACTGTGTTCAGTTTGTGCTGAAAATGAAAAAGAAATCAATGAAAACACTTAGAAAACTAAAACAGAGAAAGAAATGAACATATAAGAAACCAAAAAGAGGAAACAGTCTTGTAAATTCTGTAGTGATGTTGAAGATTTCTCTCAATTAATGCATTTTTCTTGGTATCCTAGAATGATTCCTAGGTCATCACACTGAAAATTTAATTTTTAAACATTTAGTGCTTAAACTCTTAAAATAACAGCAGCTCTGGACATGTGGTGACTTAATGTGGGACCACTGCAAGATGTCCACTGGAAAGCCATTGACCAGCACACAGGACTGTGACTAAAACATAGTGAAGACTGTGACTAAAACATAGTGAAGAAATGGTTCAGATTGCTTTCCTGGAATCATGCAGCTGTGGGAATTAGCACAGGGATGGAGGTCTTTTAGACTTTTCTTAAGAACAGTTTGTAGGCAGTGAGTACAAAGAGGTGATCCTAATGTTTTTGCTTAGGAGGAAAAACTTCTATTACATCTCATGCCTTATTAGATATTGGGAACTACACAGAGGCAATCTGAGCATACTCCACAGAAAACCACGCAACGTTAGTTTGGTTTGCTCAGGGAGACCTCGTTACTAATACAGATCTGAGAATTCAGTTCTCCTAATTTAAGTGTTTTGGAAGTGATTCTCACCATTAGATTAATCTCCAAATGGGAAAAAATGGAGACATAGCAGTCTAGATTTGGATCTTCCAAAGCATTCCCAGGATCTGTCATTTGAGTCTTGCTAAGTGGCTTCATGCAGCTAGGGATATATCATAGCATGTGTATTTAATGCTTCTGAAAGGTGCTTAGCTGACAGCCTCAGAGGATGACTCCTGGGCACATTCTGCCTTCAGTTTTGTGCAAGCTACTCCTCTAGACATCAGTGAGCACTGCCTTTGCTTATGAGAGATGTAGGCAACTCACATTTTCCTCCTGTTTCTCCCCTGCTACTCTGACATATTGGCAACCTTGAATCTTCTCTTTTAATTTTCACTTTTAATTCTTACATGATTCTTAAATCTTACGTGATAGATCAAAGTTTTCTCACTGGAAGTCAGTGCTGGAACTGCAGCTCTATGAATGCTCTCATAAGTTTGTTTCATCATTTTAATCCTTAGACAAGTCTCAGCATCCCTTGATGATTTCTATAATTCTCCCCAAACACCTCTGCTGAATACATTATTCTGTATTTGTCTATGTTCTTACACCTTGATCTGATGCAGAGTTATCTCACATTGGATTTGTGTTCTGGTGTCTGTTTGTGTATGTGCATCTCTTCCACTGCTTTCCAAACGTGTCTGCATTGCTAAGCTCCTGTTCAGAGATTACTGCTTCCCCTCTCAAAGATGTAAATTTGCTTTAATTTCTTTGATCTTTGACTACTATCTTGGCCCACAGATCTCTCCCTTCCAGTTTCACTCTGTTTTATTCTGGTATCCAGTGGTGCTCACAGCACCATCCAGATTGGGCTTGGGCAAAAATATCCCAAGTATCTTGAGTGGCAGACAATCATTGCTGTCAGAATTGCCAGGCTTTGGCTGTGGGACATCTCTGTTTTTCTCACCCCAGAGCCACACTGAGCCACAGCTCCTGCTGGTGCCACAGCAGAGGCCAGGGCAGGCTGGATGGGGCAGCACCATCCTCCTGCTGCCCCCATGAAAGCAGAAGGTGCTGCCTTACTGTCTGCAAATCTTCTCTTGCTCCTCAGTCATTTCCTTCAGAAGACCAAGAACTAAATTTGTCAGTGCTTCTGAGAAACAAGGAGCTTTTTTTGATACCATGAGATTGAAGCATTGTGCGCTCCACACTTTGCTTAATATTCCCCCCGCCAGCTTCTGTTCCCATTGCTTAGGCTTTGTCGTGATTTGAATCATCTGCTTTCTGAGAGTAATCAGATTAAAATATTAGTTTTCTATATCTGAGATTCCCTTTCCTGAAACAGAAAAAAGCTGTAAGATGACGTGGTTCTTCAAAAAGTGCCATCACAAAGTTGTGTATTTCAACTACATTGAAATTCACATTGTCTATACTCTAAACATCACTTGCACAGATTATTTTACCATTACCATTAAAAGACAACACCAAGTTCTTCTTATGCTGTACTGATTTTCTAACTCCTTTTCCATTTTAATTTAAGCTAAAAGCTAACCATATGTCCTAGTTTAAGGGACAGGTGTCTGCTAGGGAAGACACCTCTGTCCTTCCCAAGAGAAAAGCTCCCACCAAGAGACTGCAAGAGGTGCAGCCCTTTCCCCCACCTTGGCCACTTCTTTTGCCTCTCTTAAGCACCAGTTGTTATCATCTTTTAGGCAACAAATAGGACAAAAGTCCCTGAGAGAAGGAAGAAAAAAAAAAAAAAGGAAAAATCCTAACCTCCAGCACCACAGCATTCCCACTGTTCAATCTATTGCTTCTCTGACAGAAAATCATCTGCTGCAAGTGTTATATTTGTAACTTAACAGAACACAAATCAGAAAGGAATTTTTGGTTTTCAGAGTTATGCCCAAAGGTTAATAACTGCTGATTGCACTGCCAAATACTTTTCTCTGTGATGTTACTGTGAGCATGCAAGCAAGTCCTGCTTTTCTCTGACTAGGGGGAAAAAATCAGATAACCTCAAGTGAAAATCATATTAAATCTGAAAAGATGCTAATGTGCTAAGAAGCTGGTGAGGTCACAGATGAGATGAAAAAAAGGCCACTATTTCCTAAGAAATAGATTCAGGTGAAAAAGATGAATAAGGTCCTGTGGATAAAATGGGAAGTAAAGATCTGTCTCTTGTTTCCAATAAAGTGCTGCAAGAGGTTTTCCCAAGAGATTTCTGTTAGTCTATCTCTTTGAGATTGCTGAAGTTTAGTTGTTTCAGCACAAAACCAATGAAATAACATAAACTCATGTCACAGCACATCCTTTTGCCTTGGTATCATCTGTCTGAAGACTTTAATGTTGACCAAGATACTGCATCTCATTATTTGTAGTTTAGTTTAGGTTCATTTTTCACGGAGCTAATGGATTCTTTGAGGCTTGCAAGCCTGAGTGAGCTGGACAGGTGAGGGCTGGCAAAGATCCATGACATGGGTATAACTCAACAGCTTTCCTATAGTTTGAATATCATAAAAGCTCAAATTTGATAACAGATTAGTGCATCATTACTTAGTGTAATATTGTACAGACTCTGATTAGTTAATTTACATTTTATCAGTAAATGTAGCCACATATACACAAAACTCATACATTAAACAATGCTGACATGAACATGGTTATGTGTGTGTGTATGCCTTTCCTTTGGTGCAGAAAGAGTAATTTTTATTGTATTTAATTATAATTAAACTGCAACAGCCACATTTTTATTAGAAGGTTACAAATTTCCTTAGCACAGGACTTCTCAATCCTCAAAGAAACAAAACCACCAGGCTCTGTCTCCTTACCCCTGTGCATGGATGGAAGAGGAACAGAGAGGGCGTTTGTCCCTCCTTGGGGACACAGGAGTCTTGGGTGCACACTGGAAAATACCCTTGCTCAGACATCATGAGATTACAGGTTGCTGACTGCCCTGCTTTGTATCTCAAAGACGATAATTTTCAGAAATTGTCTAATAAGCAAGAAACACTCCTGAAGTTTTGGAATTAGGTTTAGGTGATTTTATGCAATTCTCGCCTTTCAACTATTGGTTTCAACTTTGCCTTTCATTCTTTCAGGTTGTTCCTTGTCATGTTCTAGTTCAGAAAACATTAAAAGTAACCTTTTCCTAATGTTACAAGATATCAGGAGAGTTGTCTGCCTCAGTAATGGAAGTGTTTAATTTCAAGAGGGGGGCAAGTTATCATCTGGCTAATACAAAGGAAAGGAATTATGTCTGGAGGCAAGGTCCCTGGACTGGGACTCGGGGACCGTGTTCCCTGCTCAACTTTGTGCACTTCTTTCTACTGAATTCTCTTTTAAGCTTTCTATATCTCATTTACTTAGGCTTTAAGTTCTTTAGGGTTGAGGTTGTACCATGAGGTTGTACCATGAAACTTTGGGGTCCTGATTTTCACATGGAATGTCTGGATTCACTCTAAGAATTGGAAAGAAAAAAAAAAGCTCATGCCATTGGCTTAGTGTAGGAAACAGGTAAAGACAAGTCACAGGGCTTCTGATTCTTCTTCTAGATTCACTCCTAAAGACACTCTGTTCATCATCTCAGCCTTTCACCACCATCCGAAGTTGTTCTTTACAAAACAGGCTATGTAATGCAAATATTTTTTGCACAAGTTCCATCCCACCATTGCATGCTGCATTTTTGCTTGCAAAAGAACTATTCATTTGAAAAAAGAGAACAGGAAATATCACTATATTCAGAGAATTGTTCTGCTGAGGAAAAATAATTTATTTAATTAAAGTGAATTGACTAATTTGAAGATGTCTGGAGGCACCTCTGGGCAATACTAAGATAAAGGACAAAATGTATAGTTTACAGGAAACATGGAAAATGTTAAGATATCATTATATCTTCTCTGATGATTGTCTAAAAGTATTTGATGTGAAATGTCTCTTAATGAAATTTTTCCCCAAAATAATGATTACAAGGTGCTTCAGGAAATATTTAAGTCTAATTTACCTTTATTTCTGGTGTTCTAGGTTAATGAAAAGCATTCCCTAGGCATCTGCACATTGCCTGCTGTGTTTTTTCCTACTATGAATCTCATGACATAAAGCATAAGAATATTAAAAAATATATACATGCTACAAGGTCATAATGCACTTACAAGGAGGTGGAACACAGAACAACCTGGCTACCTGCTCCAGCACTCCTCTCTGGCGTCTGTGACATGAGCAGCAAGAAACAGCAATTATTTGTGAAGCATTATCTGTGTTCTTTGTTTAAGAAAGGAAAAAAGTAGTGAAACATCCCAGTTAAGGTGCTGAAGCACTGCAGCACCATTTACCACCCTAACTCCTTCCTAGTGGAGACTTCTTTGCTTGAAATACAGCACACTGCATTAAGTCTGTGCACTTTTCAAAGAACACCTCCAAAGATATCTGTAATGCAAAGGTATCTGCATGCATTGATATGGTAATCAAGTGTAAATGTCATAGTAGGTTACTTCAGATTATGTATTTTACAGCACAATTACATTCCCATTAAATTAATACAGGAATCTTGCATTAGCAAGTCACACTTGCTGGCAAATACTTACTAAATGGTTGTCTGCTACAATACAGAAAAATGGAAATTTTGACTGATGTTGAAATACACTATTTCATTGCAACAGACAAACAATAGCTGATCCATTTCTCAGATGTTTGTGGGTTTCTTTTTACTCATCCAACTCTGTGTTCACAACCTGGGTACCTGATACAGTGACCTGTATTTCAATATGTGCTTGGAAAAAACCCCAACAATCCCCCAGACATAATCACTGTGAGAATGGATGTTTTCATGTCCAAGGGGAGAATGTTCAAATTATTTATGTGTCTAATGCTATGCCTTCTTTATCTTCAGCACACACCTCTAAGTTCCAAACTTAAATAGTTTCCTGACTTGGGATTTTGTGTTGCAAATTTAAAGGTGGCACAATTGATTGTCCCATTTATAGCCTTGAGTGTGTTGGCATGTTACAAGGTTCCTACATTAATGATTTTTTCCTTCCAGTTGATGGTGTAGAGCTCTGAGTATTTGGCAGTGAGCACACCACTGGTGCTGGGTTACTTTGATACCAAGAGCTGGAATCCTTTTTTACTTTTTTCTTGCTGCAGCAAGAAAATGGAAATCCCTACTCACAGCCTCCTGATTTGCCAGGAAAGATGGAGAAAACTCCAGAAGGAATTAGCCTTCTAAAGAATTCCACCCAGAAGCTGTGTCCTTTTCCCAGAACTCTCCAGGACAAATTGGTCATTTGTTTAAGCTGGGCTCTTTGACACGCTGGGAGACATTGCCACTGTCTAACTTGAAATGCTTCCATAAGAAATACTGGATGCTGTCATCTTCCTCCAGTGCCTGAAAAGAGGCTGCTGAAAGTCATGGGGGCCACTGCAAAATAAAAACAATGGGATGGAAAGTTGGAGCCATTTCCTTGGCTGTGGTGGCTTACAATAACTTTCAAAAAGTCAATACTGCTACACTTAATTACTCTGAGTAAAAAAATTTGCTCCATATTTTCATCAGCCTTTCAGAGCAATAGAATCTCAGTCACCCCCAGCACAGCCTTCATGGTGGCATGGACCAGAATTAACTCTGGCTATGGAACCAGCCCAGATCGATTGCTGAAGTAAAAAGCCTTGTTACTTACAATGACAGACTTGCATTAAGTATGCACAAATCATAGGCTGAGACAGAAGAGTCTTTCCTGTAGCTATTGTCAAAGGCACTGAAACAAAGTATTTGTGTAGATTCAGTTCTCATCATATTAATGCATGCAAAATCTTTTTGGATTCCTTTCTACAGCCACAAACCTTAGCTCCATCCTTAATCTCACAATTTGGCCTCAAATTTACAAAAAAAAAAAAAAAAAGAAAGAAAAAGCCAGTCATGTAGCTTTTGCAGCTGTCTGCAACATAATTCATAGTGGAAAATTCATTTCAGCTTGATTTATTGAGGGTGCTCACTTAAATCTTCTGCAGCACGATAGATTGCATCTCAGTAAAAGGGGCCAAACCAAATGGTATTTGGATGAAGTATAAAGCTTCAGATCCTGACCTGAGCACATTCCTAAGGCTCGATGACTTCATCATCCAGCCATTGCTAAATTAAAGATGAAGAGCGTAGGAAGTTGTGCGTAGCAGATGCAAATGTGTTTTATATAGAATATGCTAACTTTGACTATTTTTTGGTATTGTTTGCACACCAAAGGAACATAAGATGAATTTGTACAGATTCTCTGTGGGTGTAGGAATGCACACTTATCTAATAAAGGAAACTATATATGAAAATTCAATTTTCTTGGAATTTTACCAAATTCATCTGTGTGAAATAGATAGTATTTTCACACTCATGCACACACATAGAGATATAATTTTTTTCTTCCAAGTACTAAAAATAATCCATCCTCATCATGAGTACATTTTAAGAGATCCATTATATGAGTTCAATAGTACCAAAATGCATAGATTACATGAAAATTCTGTGGTGATGTTCTTCCAGGACAAAGACTAAAAGTTTGCAAAGCTCAAGCTGAATATGTTTATAAAGAAAAGAAGTTTTAATGTCTGCTCTGGAACTGAAAATAATTGGGAAAAAAAATCTCCTGTATGCTAAGAAAGAGGTAAAATGGAAAGAAAACTTGAAAGCTGCCTCATACAGCAAGTAACATTATCTGTGATCTGCATTTTAAGAGCATCTTGAGAAAGAACTAAGTCAAAACAAGGATTATCAATACAAAAGTATCATCAGCAAGGATAGAATTTTATGGGCCTTTTTCGATGCTTACACAAATAGAAATAAACGTGCAAGTAGGAGGCTGAGAGAGGATTATGACATTGTATGGAATGATTACGCTTTTATTTCCACAAGTAAGCAAATGGAGAAACAATCAAGTAAAACTGAAGATATCTTGGCATCTTTTTGCCCTTTGTCACTCCAAAGAGGAAATTACAAATTTATAAGTGAAGGAAAACAAGGGTTCACAAGACATTCCTCCATCCAGTGTCAGAACTGCCAATCTCTGCCCGTTTGTGTGGGGATTGTGAACAACAGACCTTGGGCATGGCTTAGATTTGTGAACAGACACGAAGGGCCTCCTCTTAAAGAAATGGGAACATATAAAGCATGGCTGCTAAAAGGGTAAAATGTGTGCAAATGGTCATTCATGAAAAGCAACATTCGGTGGTGAAATAGCATTTTGGTTACCATGCCAGTGAATGGTACAGCTCTCATCTTTCTCCACCTACTACTTCTATCCCAATTTTATTTCAAGTGTCATTGTCCAAAACGCCCTGACCAACTGTTTCAAGGTGACACTGGGATGCTTGAGACATCTTCTCCACTTTTATTTTTTGATGTATACTTGTTAAATAATTCTTAAATGTTCCTAAGAAAGAGCTGGTATTTTTTTCTATTTCTGTATGAATGCCTAGCCCTCCTTTTTTTATATAAGCACAAACAGTTTCACTCATTGTATTTGACCTAAACCTTCCATTTTTTAACACTTTATTTATGTACAAAATTTACTATATCAAGATATTATAAGTCAATAGAAGAAGCAGTTACATTATAAAAAGCATGCATCTATTTCAACCTGATTTACCTTGTTACAGCTTGTCATTTGATTTCTTAATTAAAAAGATGCAATTTTGTTTCTATAGAGCACCCAAGGAAAATGAAATTCTGAGCCAAAAATAAACCAAACCTCTTCTGGAATATATAAAGAAATGCCCTATCACACTCCAATGCAAAATGTCATTAATTTGCTGCCTCTGACTAATTATAATAATTTGGTAAAAAAAATGTTTCTCACCTTCATTAATATTTTTCTTTACTATAGGAATAGAGATCTGAGACTTGGACAAAACAAGAAAGGTTGCAAATAGATAATTATTCTTTCACTCCTTTGAGAATCTACTGAAGTCTTCAGAGAGACAAGTTATTTAAGAATGTGCTTAAATGTCCCTTGTCACTAAAGAACATCAGCACATCCCTCTCTTTGCTTGGAGATTTAGGTATCTTTTTATTGTACTTGGTTGAATTGAGGAATCATTCTAAATTCAGAGATTGAGCACAATTTGTACTGTAAGACAGAAATATAAACACAAATTCCAACTTCCTCATAAAAGGGAATCTTAAGAATATTTGTCAACTTCGTGTAGCAGGGATGAAAGAAGATTTTACACAAGAATACTGCTTTGACAATGGTGCTTTGCAGTGCAGATTGCTTCTTGAGTCTTCCTTTCCAGAGTCTGATACCTATGAAGAGCTCACCTTTGTGGTGGCAAGTTCTGGAAAGCAGCTCTCAGGGTTCCTATCAAAGTGGTTTTGGGATCAGCATTTCAAGCAAAGGATATGCTACAATTGTTTTACTAATGCAGCCAAGCCCAGCAGTGTTCAGCAGGTGATGCCAAAGAGGTGTTATAAATGTTGTGACCAGTTACATTGTTAAGGGTTATTACTTTCTACATAATTTTATAATCATTTTACAGACATTAATGCAAAACATAAAAGAAAGCATTCCAGTTGAAGTTTAAAAATAAACTCAGGACTGTAAATGTTTATATGTGTTTATAATAATGTTGCCAACCCAAACTAAGCACTAGCAAGTGTAACATCACCTGGCATATGAAATTCCCAATGTGAGTGAAAGCCCTCAGAAATCGATATCAGTAAGTCTGTCTGCTGACATCAGCAAGCTTGCCAAACACCAAACCAAATGTGGGTCATTCTGAAAGCTGGTTTTGTCTGGTTTCTCCTGGAAAACTGCATTGTGGCACTTTTAATTTTTCCCCAAGAGTCAATTAAAAAATGAATGCAGGAGGAAGGACTTTTTTGCTGAGAGAAGTATCTTCTTGAGCTTAGATGATTATAGATTTAATGACTCATTTCATTAGCTGACACTGCTCCGAATGGCTTTTGTTAAGAAACTATCAATCACTGCTGGAAATTCAGCTTCAAGTATTTGCAAACAGTTAACAGCCAAGATGGATGGCAGGAGATGGAGAGGAAGGACATGGCAGGAGATGCTATGGTGCTGTACAGCCTGTTGTCTATACAGCAACCAGATGCCCATTGCTCAGCCCATTCCACAGGCTCTCTGCAGAGATTTCCTGCAGAGCACAAACCAAGGCAGGGACCTTTGCCTTGGGGCTGCCCTTAGAAAGTTGTGAACTCTCCAACATTGAGCATTTAGTCCAAAAAAGGGACACCTTGTCATCCACTGTCACTGAATGACATCCAATTCATCCTTGCCACTAGATGACAGCACAGCAACACACATCCAGGAAGGAACCTGTTTGCTATGGGTTAAGAATTCCTGGGGACACAGGTCTCAGGAATTTTAGGACTAGCCCCATGGAGGCAAGAGACGACATGGGATTTCTGTCTCTTTGGACTTCTCCATCCAACATGAATGATGAGAAGGAACTTGCATGGTGTCTGTGCTGCCGAGCAGGACAAAAGCCTCACCAGCCCTGGAATGCTCTGCAGATGGATGGTTTCCTGGTGTTTCTACTGGTAAAGCAGAAAGTGGGAGAACATGGAGGCCAGCACAACCTTCAATGCCAAAACACAGACCTGGCTGCTAAATTCAAATGTCTAAGGAAGGTATTTGGTACAAGTAGAAATTAGGATCCTTTTGAGATGAGATGTCTTCTGATGCTTTAGTTTCACAAGTCTTTTCTCAGCGCTGATCTGGGAACTTCAGGAATAGAGTAGACCTTTACATATTGGAAGACTAGAGAACGCTGGTACTGATGGATGCTTTGGGATGGAAACCACCAATAATTCTGTCATTATTTCATGTACACTTCTTGACACACTCAGGATTTCTGGTAAAATACTTCTGTCAGATGTTCTAATGAGAAATTAAAGATAACAAAGAGAAAAAACCAGTGAGTTCAATTTCATGAGCATTAACATTCTGGAGAGTTGATGCAAACAACAATCTTCCTTTTTTGCTTCTTTTTCTACTCCAAGTTATACTATTCTTCCAAAAAGAGAAAGAAGAGAGCTACCACACAAACAAGTCCCTGCTCCAAACTTCTATAATCCAGTCCACTTCCTGTGCTCAGTGCAGGGAGGTGGAATACATGATCTGTTGAGATCCTTTTCAATCCCAGTTTTCTTCCTTAAGTAATTGTGATCCTTGAGTTTGAATGAATACAATATTTAGTTATATTAATTCTTCATCCTTCATCTAGAAGGATGATCTAGGAGTAGGTCAATATTCCTGTGCCACAAGACAGGGCTCTACACCAAACTCTAAGGAGAAGGTCTCTCATGGTAGAGTAATTATTGAAGTAATTAACTGTTCCTTCAAAGGAAGTCTTGCAATGGTCTCCCACATTTGTGCAAGCACTCTACCTTCAGGATATTCTGAGATCAATCCCAGTCTCTTTCCTCTCCTCTGCCCTTTCCCATATATTTCTGAACATAAGACTTTTCTTTGCTTGTCAAAAAAAGCGGTACATTCTTGTGAAAACTTTTGCTTTTGAAAACCCTGCTTTTCCAAGAAACAGTCTTGTTTCCAAATTTTTTCCAATCAACAGATGGGGAGAAGTTTATAGTTTTCTGTGTGGCAAAAAAGAAAAGAGGAAAAACTGTGGATTTCATTTCAGTGTAAGATTTTAAACCACCCTCCAACCCCTCCCCCCCAGAAAAACTCCTGCCCTGCTAATCTGTCCTTTCTTAAAGGTGCACATGTCCAGTCCTGAATTATTAGAGTGCTTTCCTCCACCTTTGGTCAGTCCCTGATAATTAGTGCTATTGCATATGTGTAGGTATTCACCACATGCAGGTGGTGACACAACAGGACTGCAATACATTAGCATTTTGTGACCAATTCTTTAACATGTTTACCACTTTTCTTATAATTCTGCTTTCTTTCAAATGGTAAGGAGAAATTACAGCCCACTGAGAAAGGAGGAGAGAATAGTTGTGTGTGGGCAGAGAATAAGTGTATTACAGGATTTTGGGATTTTCTTTCATCTATTTCTTTCTATTTGATAATAGAGCTGGTTGATACCATACAGGGCATACTTTATCATTGGCAAAAAATGTGTAGGAGAAAAAAAACCCCAAGCATGCCATTAATTGCTTATAAATATATGCTCTCAACACTAGCAATCGGCCTTTAGGATTTCTAACCTCTAAATTCTGTTCAATTCCTTCATTTGAATACAATTATCAACTTGTATCTTTTCTAGCATGATTAAACACATTGCTTGCAGGCAGGTTATGATTAAATAGGAAATATTTGCATTGTTTGAAGTACACAGTATCTGTGTCTCTCTGTAGGTGTGTCTGCGCATATCCATGTTCCACTATAAACTTCTACATGTGTGGATACACACATGAATGTGTTTGCCCATGCCTGCAAGGAAACTGGGGAGTGAGGAGCAGGAAAGAGGAACCAAAGCTAAGTTCCATGGAATGATCTAAATGCTCAGGCCAGATTCTTCAATCTTCTGCACCCAGTTGCATCCAGTGTGACATTCATAAGAGCTCAGTACTGGTTTCTCAGGGAAGTTTAAGACCCAAGCTGCTGAGCCTTTCTCACTCTTCCAAGCACATAGCTTCAGGAGCTCAGCTGGAGGTTGTTATTTCTTTCCTAGAAGACCTGTGTTTTAAAAGCAAGTAGGAATAAAAAAGAAACTCTCTCAGCTTGCTGAAAGCTTTTTCTTTAGACAGTCATGCCTTGCATACATATGGTTGCACCTGCAAACACTACAGGAATATTTGTGCAGGCCTGTTGAAAAACTGGCCATAAAAGTAATTTTCCCCAAAGCCGTGGCCATAAAAAAAATTTCCTTACCCAAATTTTACATGCTTTCAAATATGTTTTTATTTCCCTTATTTATTATTTACTGTCATTCTGCCTCCCCTCCCACCCTACACAGCACCAAGGCTATGCTTGAGAGAGACACAAATATTCTCTCACGTTATGATCTGATGTTATAATGTGTTCTAATACTGAAATAACAAATGAGAAATTAGTGCCAGTAGTACAACATATCAGTATACAAAAGTATACAACAGGAAAAACCATGAGTGATGGCAGAAAGGGAAGTACCTCGTTTCTGCTCAGTGGTAATAGGGAATAATTTGGGCACTTCTGCCTATGGCAACTGAGTCTGAGCTTCACTTTTCCCTCACTTGGCTGGTTTAACACTGACACAGCACCATTGTGGCATTAAGACCAACTGACACTGGTAAAAACAAGGACAAAGTTAAGCCTCCTCTACCTAAATGTCATCCAGTTGGTCTTCTTTTCCTCACAGTCTCTACCTTTTCTCTGCCTGTGGCCAATTAAGTAGGAGGCTTCTTGTCCTTCTAGGGCAGGACATTTAATTTGTTGTTGCTGTTCATCTTGGAGTTACAGCTGTCAATCAGCCTCAAGCTGATTAACTGTCAGTTATGGTCCCAGAGGGGCAAAATGCAGAGAAAGGCCATGTTACCATTTGCACTTGCACTTCCATCATGAGAATCAGCAGTTTATCACATTAATATGATTATGATAAGAAAAATGCTATCCACGCATGACAAATTCTAATGTCTTAGGATCCACACTGTTGGACAGTACAGCCTTTGTCTTCATTCATGAACTTGCTTTACAGCACTGCTGAGAGACTCTACTGTACTCCTCAGCAGAGACACTTGCAATGCAAATAGCAGGACAGACAAAAGAGAGGAAAAAGCAGAATCAGAATCTTCATTCTAGTCAGGCCTTCTGGGTCCTCATGAGATTAAATGAACTGTCCAAGGCTGCACAAGTAGTCTGTGGCAGTGACAGTTTTCTGTATTTCATAGTAATTTGTAAACCTCTTTGCTACACCACCAACAGGTTTTCAAGTTGCCTTTTGATCTGTATTTCATACCGAGATCTTTTGCCTCGAAATAAGATCATGACTACTCAACTCTGAGGAATTTTGATGCCTTTTACAGTAGTTATCACACCTGGGAAATACTGAGCAGTTTCATTTTCTGATTCATCTCCCTCACAGTTCTGCCCATGTGGACTGCAGCACAGCGGTGGGACACCAATTTACCCTTCATGCATTCTCCCTGGCTTTGAAACCTATTGGTGCAAATGGCATTCTGCCTTTTTTCTTCTGGCATTTGTGATTCTGATACTATCAACAGGAGTCAATGATCCTTTGTAGCAAAAAAAAATAAATTAACCTCATCTATAACAGGACTTTTACAAAGATAGGAAGACTGATAAAGTTAAGGACTAAGAGTAGTTTTGAAAGTGTATTTGGTAGACACAAAGCAAAAAAATTTCAGAAAAGTCATGTATGCTGAAACACTGCTGATTTCAGGTAAATTGTGCAAAGTAAATTTGCCCCATTCACTTCTCTCTCATGTGAGGGGTAAGGGAATAGACAAAGTCAGAAAGGACTAAAACAATCCCAGATAATTCAGATTAAAGGAGCTTAACTGTACAGTTGACTAGGAAGTAGAAATGACTGTAGTTGGACAGGAAAAATCCAGAATTATTTTGGTAGTTGCATGGACTGCACTTAGAATGTTTGGGAATAGCATCCATAAGGTGCTAAAATGCTCTAATAAGCCAAATGTGTATTTGGGTATGTCGGAAAATCAGTTGAAAAGACTAAGAAAAGGTGGTTACACATATGGGGCAATGCTAGCATGACAGATGGTATTTGTTTTATTTATGTCTTCACAACTGTGTTTATGTTCTTTCAAGAAGCCTGTCTGGGTGGAGTCTTGCAGAGAGGTTGTACAGGCTCCTTCCTCAGGGAAGCTGTTGTGTGTTGAGACAGAAACAATTCCAGGCTTCATGGGGCCAGCAAAAGAGAAAAAGAATGAAGATGATGGCTTGAAGCTCATGCAAAGACACTGCAGAGATGAGGAGGGTGAAACCAGGCAAATCTTACAAGAGATGCAACAAGAGAACAGAATTTCCTCAGTGACTTAGGGAGTCATGGAGTTAGCTGGGAGCACCCAACCAGCTGCAAGGACAGAGGGACCTGGGACAGCTACGTACAAAACATTGTATGCAGCTCTGTCTCCTCCACCTGTCTTAAATAGTATTTAATAAATAATTCCATTTCCAGTTTTTCTTCAAGTAAATGTTGGTTTTTCTGAATTTAAAACCATTCTGTCTGCACTAGGTTGAAGGTCTAGGCACATCAAGTGTAGTGCTTGGTTGACTCACTCTTCTGGCAACAGTCAAAAAACAAAAAGCATTAAGACAACCTAATTTTATGCAAACACCTTTTAAATGTTTTCTGATTTCTTGGGAAAACAGAAAGTACTGGAAATTCTCAATGATAATGAATCCTTGAATTACAATTTCAGTCTTTAAACCTTTCTTTCAAGAGCAACAAATTGTATTGAGAAAAATATATACAGTAAGTAATATGCTTCAGAAATTTGTTTTCTTGCCAGATGTTGAGCTTTGGCTCAAATAAATTTTCTTTTAGAACACAGTTCCATCTCCAGGTAAGTTTCTGAGCACATCACTAAGGTATTGCTTTTTCTTTTCAGTTCTTCAGATAACTGCTTCAGGTGCTTTTGGCTACAGCAAAATAGAGCTCCTCTATGGTGAAATTATTTTGGTTTTATTTTTCAAGCCATTCCCTAGAGAATGGGATCATTCAGATGTCAGTTCTTGTTAGGTAAACAGCACATCTTAGACCTTAATGCAGAAGCCTCTCATTGCCACCACTGCATAGAGGATAATGCAAGCAATTTATACTTTCCATTTATGTTAATAGTGACTTATTAAAAATTCATCTGAACAACTGAAGCTGGTAGAATCCCCCTGAACACTAAATAATTAATAAGTCTTCCACAAAGGTGACCTAGGCTCAGCATGCAATATGTATTTTTTTGGCTTAGCATGGGAATTTCTTGTTCCCTACCAGAGGAAATAACCAGTGTCCCTATGCCAGTGCCAGGGAATAACTCAGTATCTTCCAAAGCTACATTATTGGATAAGACACTGCCAAATGCAACTGATGGTAAACGCCAAGGAGAGAAAAAAAATATTTCTTAATTTCCATTCTCTTCTGACACTTCCCCCCCTCAGAACATGGCAGATGTCAGGGGCTGGCTCTCTGTTTCAAATCCCTCTGCACAACACAGAGTGAGAAGCAGCAGTGGTGTTGCTACCATCTTCTATCTGGTGATCAATGGTTAGAGCAGGAAGGATATGAAAAATACAGACTCAAATCTCATTTTAGCTTCAGCAGATTTTAAGATAGATCTTCCTCCTTCTGTTTTCCCGAAGCCTGGTTGATTTTGAGAGTTGATTTCAGTTTTGACTGCTATAATTTTTATTTAATTAATATACTTATTTCAAAAATACAAAGTCATTGGAGAAAGAGTCCAAGACTCCTCATTTACCAAGTGAAAAGACAGATTTTATTTGCAGTGACTTTTTAAGCCTCTCTCTAAATACAAATATATTGAATTTTCAATTAATAAGCTTTTTTTTCTGTGCAGTATGCTATGAGCTCAAGAGACAAGTATTCTCTCTTAGAATAATCGATAACTGGGCTTTGAGGACAACATGACAGAATTTGCAGGGTCAAGTCACTCAATATGGATCTGTCACATCTCCAATTTCTGCATTCAAATATTTCAGCAAAATTGAGACAAACTCTGAACTCTTCAGCACTGGCAAAAGGAATTTCTGATCATGATCAATTACTTCTTGGCTGTTTATGATCATGGTCAATTACTGCTGGACAAGTTTGACACTTATAGACTCCAAGTGGTAACTGAAGAGTGACTCTGAGGATTAAATGAGGTGTGTGTCTAAACTCACTCTCAGTCACCTCTAAGGAGGTGTCTAAGGCCAGTGTAAGCGCTTTAGAAGACCTTATTCTTACTGAATTGCTCTCAGGTGAAAAATTAGGTCTGTAAAAAAGTGTAATTCTGTGCTTTTCATAAGCCATGTATGAGTAAATCCAATAGTTCCACTTGTACCAGCTGACAAAAGAGGGACACCTTCAATTCAATTCTGTAGAATGGGAATTATAAATTATTGAAATTTTTAATATATTATAATTAGAGCAATGACTAAAAATGCAGTAATCTTAATGAGCAATGAAGGTCTGAAGTCTGTTAAAACTTTACAAAACAATACTGACTTTTATAGCTGTGAAAGTTAAATTATTTATGCAAGTGGGATTCTAAGGTACTGATCAGCAAATCCAGTCCTCCAGTGTGTTAGCTCTTCTCATTCCATAAAACTTAAGTATCCATAGTCTTTTCACAGTAATTTAAAAAATGAACATGGAAATTTATTTCCCCTTCAAAGAGGCTCCAATTACTAATTCAGCTGGTTTGATAGAGCAAGGATGGTGAAGTAACTCAGTGCTGAATCTGAGCCTGCCACAACAATCAGTGTTTTTGGACTGCCAGACAAATCAGTCCTAACAGCATATGTTCATTCCAGAGTCTTGACAAGTCTACAAGGATGCAATACATATTTTCTTACTGTTACCAACTTCATGTCAATCACCAAACACATGAAATTGTAATGGTTACATATTTGAGAGGACACATATCCAGCTAAGAAGGACTGGAATATAAAATAAAAAAATGTTAGCAAGTTAGAAAATCATGGCACAAAAAAAAATCTTTTGGGCTGAGGGCTGTTAGAAATAGACAAAAAGAGGCCACTGGTGAGATTTTAGCATTCAGACTTGCAGACTCCCCCTATTATAACCTATTTATTAGGCACAGGAAGAATTTATCTGCTTAGCAAAGGAAAAGAATTCTTATTTGTTCCTCACATAACCTGGTTTTTAAATGCCTCTGTGACAGTTCTGTCTCCTGGTCTTGCTCCTATATAGCAATAATAATAAAAAAAAAAAGATATAAAACTATAGAACTTATATGTAAACAGTGTACTGTTTCTATAAAGGGAAATGCTTTGAGTGGCTTTAATGCTCCCTTAGAGCTCCCTTCATCAGTAGAGTGGCCAATGGAGCTACACAGCCCAAGGGAGACCAAACAGTAACCTGGGTCCCCAAAAGAGAGGGACAGCTCCTGTGGAAATGAGGAAGTTCCTCTCCTGCTTCCCCCTTCACTCCCTCCTTTGGATTCTGATTGTTTCTATGTGCTTCTCAGAGGAGACTGGCTGTCTCTAGCTGAGTACAAAGGTAACTTTAATACCTCTGCCTCACCTTGAGTTCTATTCTATTAGAGTGTCCTTGAATCCTATCAGGGAAAACAAGCCTAATGCCTCATAATTGCTCTGCATCAAAGCATCTCTCATAAGCAGGAACTACCCTGACTTCCTGCACTGTGCCCTTCCAGGAGTGATAACATCCCATATCTGATAAGGTAATCAAAGCTGACTGCAATATTGCAGGTGGAACTAGATTTTATACATTATGTCTTTTCATTAGTATTTTCTGTGTCGGCATTTTCCTCTTCCTGTGGATGTATTTCAGCAAGTGTGTGTTTTTTTCCAATTCACTGGGATGATGACTTCAGGTAGTTATTGGAAATAGCCCTTATCTATTCTTTTTCTGGTCAGTATTCTGCACAAATTCTCTTTTTAATAGGTACTTCCTACTTCCTTATCCAAGTCCAAATTACCTGTATTGTTGGAGACCCTGAATGTCAGTTGCTCCTAATTCAAATACAGTTCATATCCCTTGGTAAAAGACTGTGAATGCCCTGTGGTTCTCCAGCTATGCAGCCTTCCATTATATATCCATGGACTCATAAGAGTTGCACATCCTGATACTCCTGGCTGATGAGCAAGGAGACAAAGAGGAAATCATTTTACTTTGTCAGAAAATGTCTAGGTCTCAGAGTTATTATTACTGAGCCCACACTCTTTCTTGCTTGCTGTGAGAGGCAACATTTTTCTTTAAAGAAACTAACATCTAAACAGACGAGATAAAGGATTGAGAAAGGAATAATATTATCCATTTTATAGATAACTAACAAAGGTACAGGGAAAGTGAGATACACTCCTGTGGTCACACAGGAGGTCTTCGGCACAGGGGTGTTCCAAACAAAGCCTTCACTCTTTGGTGAGGAGTCTATGAACTGTGAGTTGCAAGGATGTTAAAGCTCTTTTGTTAAACCACAATTTCTCTTTTAAGCTACTTACAACAGGGCTTTTTACTGGAATCTCCTATGATTTAATTAATCATCTCCAGACTCATCATTGCAGATTCAGTACCTGTATTGTTATCAAGCTGGAATTGAGTTTGGGATTTTTTGGGTTTGTGAATGATGAAGCCTACCTGAATTCCTCCATGTTCTTTGTTTTGTTTCTATTAAAGCTCCCTGTGCCCCTGTTGCTGGCCAACGACCTGTTACATGAATGCTCTGTTCCCCATGTGCAGCAGGTGAGCAGAGTTGATGCTGCAGGTGCAGCCTGGCTGTGCCTGCACTAAACCCAGGATGAACTGTGAGTGTGGACTGAGCTCCCACTGAGCTCTGTGTTGTGTGGAAGGAGTAAAATTTACCCCAGCCCTCACCAAGGCTACACAGTTTAACACTGCTCCATAATCTATATTAGGGTCTCCCTGTCCAGCAAATAAATTGGTTTTCTCTAGGATGGGGTTAGGTAAGAAATGAGTGTGTAAATGGTGGGGACAATGGGGAGGATTTGACTGAGATGAATCAACACAGCAGTGCAGCTAATGCTAATTGAATCCTTCCACTCAGCACAGGATTACTTTCAATTGGTTCTAGAATGGCCTTTTCCCCGACACACTCACAGATGTCACTAGGATTAGGAAAGGACACACAAAGGACAACCATGAAAAGCTGTCTAATGGCATCATTCCCTTGTATTCCCTTCCTGGTTTGTCCCAGTCTTACAGCATGGCCTGAAAATGACCTTTAGGGAGGACAAAAAAATTCCCAAACGCCTTCAATAATTTGCATTGTTAGACATGATCTGAGTCTCCAGGGGTTTCTCTGGCCCAGAGGCCAATGCTACCAGGGTCAGAAGCAAACATGGATCTGCTTCAGAATAGTTTTATTTGGGAATGGGGAGAGTCAGAGATAACTGGCAACATTTGATATGAAAGAGACAAAACCACAACTGCACTTCTCAGGGAACAGTTTCTGTCTTGGATACATAGTTAAAAATGGGACTGAATTTGCATGTGTGCTTATGATCTCCAGAGTGGGTCAGGGCCTTTCTGGGCTACAGAAGCACACAACAGAAAAGCAGCCACAAAAAACCTGCATCAGAGACAGAAATTACTTTTCTGCTCTAGGATTAAGTGTATTCATCACATCATCTTAGCTAGAGTTTTTGTGGCTTGGTTTCCTTTGTTTGGCTGCTTTGTGTGACTATTAAAGGATGATTTGGGGAGGAAGAAAAAAATGTCTCTTAAGAAACAGAAACACAAAGAAAAAACCCTTTTGTTTGCAAGGGCATCAGACCTTAGAAAAGTATATAATCCATGGACCATTGGCACGATCAACTGTAATGGCTCCAAAAGAGCCATTGTGTTAATGTAGCTGATGAGTATTGCCTCTGCATACTAGAAATGAAAATTTAAGAAACATGCAGACAGTAGATAAGTGAAGCATATAGTCTTTGTAAAAATTGAGAACACAGCACTGTTTCATCAGAATGCAGAATAAACCACCAGCAAAATGTAACTTTAGCAGCATCTGATATTTTTTCTCAGATAAAGTAACTGATTTTTTGACAAAGTAAATGAAGCAGGTCTCATTCATCTAGATTTCATAAAAGGTTTTGATATAATACCATTTGAGAAATTACCAGTTAAGCAAGAGAAGTTGGGGAATAGTAGAGGAAATCTAAAGTAGGCAAGGAAGTATCTAAAGGAGAGATAACAATTTAAAGGGAAAGCATTGCAATGAAAAGAGCATGCTAATGGAGTTCTTCAAAGACTCACTTATTATTTTCATTAATGAGCATGACACAGAAAGAAAAATGTGTTAATGAAATTTCCTCAAAACAGAAAACTGGGAGAGATAATCAATGCAGAAGAGGACTAGAATAACATGTGGGTCAACTTAGATGATTTGATGATCTCAGAAATACAAATAGAAGAGCATTTAATATTGCATACTGCGAAGTCATGAGTTCAGAGATGAAAAAGAGGATTTTTGCTTTCAATTGGTGAAAGTCTACAAAGGGACACCACAAGACAACTGTAATGCAAAATAGAAGAGAGAAAACTTCATCTTAGGATGCATCAGGAAGGTATGGGAGACAGTATTGCATTTAGACAGTGATGTAAGACCTGATCTTGAATATGACTCAGAATCACAGCCTGAAAGAACAGGATTAATAATGTGATTAAAGAAAATGTATAGATTTTCATTTGCCTAGCAAAAAAACACCAAAGGCTGGGAAAGGTTCTGTTTAATGCCTGCCAAAAATGAAGAGAGGTAAACACCTGACATTTAAATCAAAATATTATCAATAATGGGAAGTTTCACATTGGCAATGCATTTGTTGTAGCTGAAAATGAGGAGATTTTGGCCACTGCAGGAGAGACATACCAGAACAACTTCCAATAGAAATCAGTGTCAAACACCCAGTGGTCTCTAAAACAGGGAGTGAACATTTTGTCAATGGGATGAACAGGAGATAGTGGTGGCAGCTCCCCAGATGGGAATCCATTTGGATCCCAGCTGTGATCCTGTGCAATAACAGATTTTGAACAGTGATCTCACTAACTAACCTCTGAGTGACTGATCCAGGATCTTGGCACACGGCCATGTGATTCAGACAGACTTATGTCACATTGTCTCATCTGTATGAGGACTGGCATTGCTTTCCATCTTACTGAGTTATACTGGGGATGAACTTTTGCATACCAGTAGTTCTGTACTTTAAAATAAATGTGTAATTCTAAGTAATTTTATTTGTACCCCTCTTGATTGTTTCTTTTTAAAATCTTTGTTCTTTAGCTTTTCAGTTTCTACAAATTTGTAGCTAAATATTCTGTTTTATTGTGCAAGTAATCTGTTTACTTCCAAATCTTAATCTGGGTTCAGTTTTTTGACACCCATTAACTTATGATTTTATTCAGCAATGACTAAGACTGAATGACACTAACAAAGTAGACAGAGATGGACAGAGACAGAATTTAGAGCCTCAAAAGAGTATTCTGATGTTGCTGTGCATGAAATTATACACTATTAGTTACATTATGTACTCTCATGTCCTGTATGGCAGAAAATCTGGGAGCTTGTTTGAAATTCTCTGGTTTTTACCTTTTTCTGCTTCCTAGGATATATCCCTCTTCAATCCTTTGGTACCTAACCTTTTTTCGGTGAGGTCTCAAAGATGTCTGTCAGATCCATCTCAGTCAGTTCCTTAAGATCCTTTGGTTGAATATGATTTAGATCTTCTGAATAATAAATATTTAAATTATCTAAATATTCTTTTACTTGCTTTTTATTAATTCTACTGCTAGATATTCCCAAACCTCATTAATATTTATCTCACTGAGCTCCATGATCTCCTTTTCTTTTCTATTAAATATAGAGAAAAAATGTAAATGTTGAGCAATCCTTTTTCTCTCTGGCCAGTATCAGTTGACCTTCCTTTTGATTTAGGAGATATTTATTTTCTTTTATTCATAGTGTATTTATTTTCTTCATGTCTTCTCCCAGGTTACTCCATTAACTTGAATTCTTTTTTGCCCTCTCCCATCCTTATTATTTCTATATTTCTGTATTACAGATGTAGCTGCTTGTATTTTTAGCTCTCATTTATTGTGTTCCTTGCCTTCTGTCAGTTTGTAAATGGACAGTGTTGCCATATTTACAACTAAGGGATTTTCTACGTAGAACTTGCAGATTGCCCCATAAAAATATTAAAATATGTGCTTTATATATTTGTCATACATGCAGCTATAGAAGAATAATGCCTGTTCACTTTTGCTAATTTGAAATACTGGTATTAGAAGTAGCAATTTAAGGAGGGCTGTTGGATGCAGGTATTTGAATATGAAAACTATGTGATTAAATACTGGCATCATTGTAGTCTTTGACATATTGCCATTGACTTCAGCTGGGTGAGGATTTTACTTTGATTCTGCATTTGTACACAGCTTTAACTTTAGAACTAGACCGATGCCTTTAGCTGAAGTTGCAACACAGTAACATTATTCCTCTGCTTAAGAGCTTGCTGAACTGGGCAATATTTTTCAGGTAAGAAATATATTTCAGGTAAGAAATGTTTTCACACATAGAACAAATTCATGTAGAATGAAGATGTTCCTGTTTTAGAGCTCATGAACAACTTGAGTGAATTCTTCCATTGCATTTGCTCAAAAAACAGTATCAAAATATTTGTGGACAATGTGTTATTTAAAAATATCTGATATAGTCACAGTCCTATTTGCAAAAGTGTTTTCCTGCAGTGCTCCATCCACAATACTCTTCAAAGAACAACTGAAACAATATTTTATTAATTATCATTAAGAAATAAAAACATCCTTAAATTGTGACATTATGCAACCCTAATTCAAAACTGGAAGGACTTCAGTCCTTCAGTTTTATTGTTGACAGGACTTGATGCAGGTTGCTATGTTTGAAGTTTGGGATAATGTCTAACAAAAATGCCTAAAAATACTAATGCTAGGCTATGACTACTCCCACAGTATGGGTGTGTATGTGCATAAGTGTTTTTTAAACAACGGTTATTCCACAGAATCAAAACTTGAATTGTGTAGATATTTGGAGCATCTTAAAAAATTTAGGGCCTGGGGAGGTTTTCTAATTGCAGAGAATTCTGCAGGACATGCATCTGATGTTGATCCATGTTTGTGAGTGTGGCTGAAAGCTTTGGTGGGACTATGGCACAGTGCATGGCTGCAGGCTTGGCACTTAAGGCTGTCTAGAAATACAGGCACCTTTTTCTCATCTGACTTTTATTTACTGGGTGTGAGCAGTTCTTTGAGCTGCATCATGAGTTTTTAAGGAATTTCCTTTCTTATGGTGTGCAATTAGAAGTCTCTCTATAGCAACAACAATACTCACTCTTTTAAGTTCTTTGTGCAGTTTCTTATTTCCCACTCAATAGATACAGAAATTTTGAATTTCTTAAAAATTAAGGCTTGCATGATAAAAAAGACACTATTTAAACTGCACCAAAGCCACAGTTTGTTGTAAATATCAGGGCTCTAGCTGTAGCTTATTTTATTGTAAAAGCTATCTTAATTATTTCATTCAGAATCAATAATGACAAATAAAACAAGCTCTTCAGACACTACGTAAAAGGACAATATGCAGACTACATTTCAAAAAAGTCTGGTTTTACAGGTTATTAATATGGATTCAGATTACTGTATTTTTGTAATTCAGATTCCATCTGGTTTTAACTTATGCTCTAGAAAATGAAAGTTTAGATAGAGATCTTGAGTATCTGTCTTACTGGCTAGAGCTGCTCAGAGCTGTAGTGCCAAAAGAATGAATGAATGTGAAAACTGACATGCAATGAAGGCTGATAAATAGAGATGCAACAGCATGAAAATTATAGTTATGAATAAAAGATTTATCCTCAACCCCATGATTTTTTGTATCATTTATAACATGATAGTGTACAATTTTCCACTGTCACTTAGTCCATGCTTCCGAGATTCTTCACAGGAAAGTAACTGATACTTTCAAGTCAGAAATACCAGCAATTGTTCAATAGCTAAAACAGGCAGTTGCAGGAGAAATGGCCATAACAATGAGCTGGAGCTGCTCATCTGGGATCATTTTGTTTATATTGATCTCTTGCCAGTGTTTGCACAGAATAAAATATCTTAGCTGGTTTGTAGTTTGGAAATAAATATAAATGTCTAAGGATGTATTGCCTTTATCCTTTCCCAAATGCTGGTGTGCCAGCAGGATGCTTTCCAATTTGTTTGTCTTCTTTCTTAAGTCTGTAAAAGCCTGTTCATACCAAGAATAATTAAAGTAATAAACAGACATTACTGGGTCCAACTAAATAGAAAATGAATATTCCTAAATATTTACTAAAGGCTTGTTGCAAAATGGCAGCATTAATCAAGTAAATCAACCAATATGGCCCCCACCATTAACAAATAAACATGTATGAAAAATGAACAGAATCCCCACTACTTTTCCACCGTTGTGCAGCTTTGACTCCATGATTGTCTCCAGTGTGGCAATGCATTAATGTTGAATTTCAAGCCTGGCAGCTGCTAAAGATTCTCTGTTCCCATAAGGGGAAGGAGTAGAAACAGAATGGAGCCTGCACTACAGGATGCTCCTCTGCCACAGGTTCTTTTTCAGAGTATAATGTTTTAAACCTCAAATCAAACACTGTGCTCTGGTTCTGGACCATCATTTCTTCACCTCACATTCATCCATTGCCCTCTGGAAAGTGAGATGTCTCATTGCTAAGCAAAGAGGGGAGAAATTGATGCAGTTGAATTCTTACAAACCTCCTGCAGATTCATATTGTATCTTATAGAATACTAAATACAAAGCAGATACAATTTATGCTATGCAGTAAAATTGCACTAGGCAGCATATTTATTGTTTATTTATTTGAAAGTGGAAAATTTCACCATGATAACCATTCTCTGATATTTAATACTACTCATGTTTGATTACAGAAAGAGAGTATGGATTTCAAAGTTAAAACCTTCATTTCACTTGAGGTGTTACGCACAGCTCGTTACATGAATTGAACACAATTTTGCACAAAATTATTAAAATCTTTTTCCTGCATGAAATTATTCAGGTTTTTCTAATTCATGGGAGACCATGTTGGATATGTCAGAGAAAGGTGATTTTCTAAAGTGAGTTGCAATACATACTTTAAAAAGCTTCTTCATATTGTAAGTACAAGACAAGTCCAAAAACGCTGAATGTGAATTTAATATGAAAATTCAGGTCAAATTTATCCCTCAGACTCCAGTAATATCTTTTTCACTGGCTTATTTTACTGAAATCATGGTACAAATACATGAACTTACTCTAAATCTTGAAAATTTTCATCAGAATCTGTTTGATTTAGTAAAAATTGTTTTCTGCACTGCTTAAGTTGATGTCACTGTACAAATATTTGCATATCTTAGTATTCTTCAGGTATAATCCCCCATAGCATTTAAGTGGAATGTCTGCAGTTTTGTAATAGCAAAATTACCTGCACAGGGATAGGCTTTACATTTTATGCTAAATATATTAAAATTCAAATTATGTCTTATGGAAAAGAGACCGAAACCAAGAGCTATTTATTAAATATTGCATAAAAATTTTAGAGCAGCCAGAGCCAGATTCTGCTCCCTGTGGAGACAGATCATAACAAAGGGTAGAATTGAGAAGAAGGCATTAGGAAAAAACATGGCAACCTTCTTTTTCAGCACAATGAGATGGTTATAATTTCACCTCAGTGCCCAAGGATAAGATTGCACTCTTTCAAACACTGCAGCTGCAAGATGGAATAGTCTTTTACTGAGTTTCTAGGTATCCTATTATCTATATCCTCTTCCCAATTTATCCACTGTATTCTGCTATGGTGTTACTAGATCCAACTGCATCCAGCTTTGTTTTTAAGCAGAGAGTACATTTTGGAGACTGAGTGAGGACCAGAGAATCCTTCCCCATCTTACAGGAATCATAAAATATATCAGCTAAGTCAAGCCTTTTTGCTTACTCACTGTGTGAGTGGAATGCCAATCTAGGTTAATATTCTGCCTATAGCTTATAGTCATTCTCCTCTACCAAATATAAAATTCTCCTCTAACCAAATGAAGGGATTTTTTCCCACCACTTATTTAGGGAAGCATACTACATTGCATTTAAATGTTCCTGTGTGGCCTCATGTCTGTGAGACTGAGACTGGAATTTATCTGAACGTTTTTGTTGCCATTTTGTTGGCAATCAGTCCAGGCTTGCTGTCTTGCCAACTAAGGGATCTTAATAGTACTGTCTGTTTCTTGAGTAGCACCATTTTTCTCTGTATTGCTCTATTTGCCTCTCATGCTAATTCTGCTTTGCTTAGAAGTTTCTTGTGATAGGAATGCAGTTTTGCAGTACTCTAATATTTAAAAAGAAAAAGGTATGAAAGCAGAACAACAATTTACAGATCTTTGTGTTTCTCTATTGAATTATTATGTTCTGGAAGACAAGCGGTTTCATAATGAATCCAGTTGGGAGGCATATAAAGTACTAATTTGAAACCTCAAATATCTTGGTCTTTCCCTGGAATTTATCAATATAGCTTTTGATTCATTCATGCAGCCTGTATTTTTATAAGGTTGGTCTCAGCTGGTTCAGCTCATAGCAGCCACAGCCACGGAGTACTGATGAAGAAGAAAGCAGATTGGCAGCCTTCAGTTACTTACTGTGAATCATCCATAAACCCAGACCCCTTCAGATTCTCCCTCCCTCCAACCAGCAGTAGTGGCACTTTACTGATAGCCCAATTTGGAATGCCTTCCTTTCCCCAAAGGAGTGGTACAGCTGAGAATGAAGTGACAAGACTGTGCTGAGACTGTGAGACAGTGAGACTGAGTGCTGTGAATTTTTGTCAGTCTTTGCACAGGGCCATGCCTGCTTTTAGTGCTGCCTTCCTACTTTCAGACTATATTCCCAGATTAATGCCAGAGAAAACTGGTCATGGTCTTCCGTTAGTCAATGAACACCTATTCAAAACTCCTTGGGTTTTTTATTGAAAGAAAGGTAAGACAGGGTCCTAGGTGCTTTATTAAAACTCCCAAATATGAAGAAGACATATTACCTGAACTTGTGTGATTCTAAACCAATGTCAGCAAACAAAAAGCATATGGACATCCAGTTAATGCTAAAAGTAATAGTTCTGACACATTCTGAACAGGGTTGAAAAAACTGTTTGGCTACAGCTGACAAATGAAGAATTTTCCAGGCCATGTTTGTGATTTATATTGGTTAAGAAATGGCACCAAACCCAAGTTTCTTAATGCCCAAATCATAATTGTGATATCTGATGCGAAGCTTCCTCCTGCAGAAGTCACACAAAGTTTGAATTTGCACAGTGTATTTGGCAATTCCAGTGTGGAGGCTCACTCTGCCCTCTTAGCAGTGGCAGGAGATTTACAGAGACAGCTTGCCAGATCAGAAGGGGAGGATCACGGTTGTCAGTTGTTCCCAGTGCCTTATCTGACTTGGGCAGCATGGCACAGGACCAGGGAGAGACTGTGCTGCTCTGTGCACTCCTTCCCCACCTGCAGCTCCACGATCAACTGTCCTTGCAACTGTTCCCAATGATCTTGAGGAACACTGGTTTGATGACTCCCATTTACCAAAAGTACTGTAATAATATCAGCTCCTTATGACTTAAAAGGTCAGAGTATGCGGCAATAAAAATTACTATGAGAGAGTATTTTAGAAGAGTTTAAAACTTGTTCCTGTGTTTTCTAGCTCCTCTCCTTTGCCAACTGCATAGGTGCTCCCAGAGGTAGGTGCAGACACCGTTTATGAAACCTACAGTCACTTTCAATCCCCCTTATCCCCCTGAAAAAAGCATTTTCCAGAGAAATCGAACAAAAATAAATCTAAAAACATTGGAATATCCTTACCTACTCAAAATAGAGCATAAAAAGAAAAACTCAAAATATTTAAGCTATCAGGAGTGTGGATAGTTTTCTGAGTTTTCTGTGGCCTAGTCAAGATTGCAACTGCATTTAAGTAGCTGCTGGCACAGCTGTTTCAACCACTGAATGTTTTTCACAAGCACAAGAATTGTCAAAGGATAAGTTACATTTTTGTCAATACTTTATCATCCTGTTCTTAAGGTAAATTTCCTTTGGGTAATCTATGGATTCTAAAGACAAGCTCTAAGATAGGCCAGCAGAATTTGATTAAAAACAGTAACTGATTTAAATCAGTTTATGTGATTTAGAAAGAAAAGTTCCTTAAATGACATTGTGTAAATGACAAATGGAAATTTTAGAAACATTACTCCATAGCTATACTTAGTCCTTCAACATTAGTTCACCAAACAATTTAAAATACATTTGAGCAAACCTGTGATTGGTTTTGTTACTTCCAGTGAGGTGCTTACAAGAGAAATTTAGTCCCCTTTTCTCTGTAAAACAGAGTTCTAAATCAACTTACCTTATCAAATCTTCAGAAGAAAAAGATAATTTCAAGCTTTCAAAATGAAACCTCTTCATGTAAAAAATTTAGAACTTTATGTAAGTTCTGTAAATCCATATGAACCATATTTTTCACCTCGAGCTTGTCTGTAAGACTAGGCCTAGGCTGCCAAAGACCAAAGATTGTAACCATGCTTACCTATGCTGCTTTAAGAGCTGTGTCTGTCCTGCAACTCTCCTGCCTTTTGCTTCTGCCTTCCTGATAAAGCACAATACTTTAATATACTCAATATATCTTGAAACTGTTTTATAATTTCTTTGGACATGACATGTCAAACCAAGTGCCAAAACAAAAGCAATTTTCCCTTGACTCTGCAAAAATGTACTCCACTTTGATTTATGCCTTTGATAGTGTCACAATATGAATATTCTTTGCATTAATATTCCCATCAATAGTTTAACAACTTCTGTAGGTAATACATGTGATGCTCAACCTTTTCTTTTATATTTAATTATTTAATTATTGTAATATGTGTTTTAGTTGCTCTGGTTTCTCACAAAATTGCCTAGCAGATTTTTAAGGCTAAATAGGCACCTTTAGTTAAATAGGCACCATATACTATATTTTGTTTTCAAGCATCACAGAAAGAATTAAAATAAAATCTGGAACAAAGTGAAAAGATTTACTGTTGTTTTTAGAAAAAGTGATCATAAGAGTAAAGTAAATACTGAAGTCTTTGTGTATAAACCTGTTTGCTTTTCTGCCTTTAAAATTTTAACACTTTGTGTCCCTTGTGTAAACTGAATATCTTCCATTACCAAAAATATTTGGGTAAAAAATACATTAAGGAATTTCACTGCTCTTTAGTTTCAAACCACAGAATTTATTTACTTGAAAGAGAAGTTTTCCAGCATCAGAAGACAAAGATTGGTCTTCATTCAAAAGTACAATGTTAACAATCTAAGGAATTACCTAATTTATTTAGTCTGTACTGATTAACTTCATTCTTGATGGAGACAGCTGCTATTGCATGTGATGACAAATGAAACTCCCTGCTATGCTGCAAAGTTTTCTGACTAAATTGGCTGGTTTCCTAATAGTCTCAATGGCCACAGAGAGCATGAAAAAGGGAACAGATGAAAGAAGGACTTGTGGTGTTTTTTAGGGTTTTTTCTTCTGTTCTTAAAATTTGAATTCAAATTATCAAGCTGTGTTGATTTGAAAATTGGTGTTTATATTTTATTAATTGTATTGTGTGCTGTGACACATCAGTGAACCTACAACAATTAACCAGCTTATTTTTCCAAGATATGAGTGTTGTTTCAATTATCCTTTTGAAATTTTATTTGTGGCGTGCTGTAATTATACCTTGCACATACATTTTGTAAAGTTTCCCATTGAACAGAGAAACTGCGCATTGTGTTGACAAACCACAGCTTTTTGTGTTTGCTGCTTTAAGCGTGCTGCTGTGAAAGCTGGTCCCCTGTGCTCCAAATGTAAATTGGACACAGCTAATTGCACCTACAGCTGGTGAGCAGGTTCAGTGAGTGCTGATTTCTGGAGGGAATGTGCCTCCACTCCTCGTGCCTAGATAGAGCTTTGAGTCCTCCTTTAGATGTGCTTCATTATTGGCAGGGGTAGGCTTCACTGCCACTGCTTCTTATGGGAGAACAGAACACTCTGTACTTGTTGGTACAAACCCAGAAATGTTTTTTCTGTTTTGAATGTAGACCATTTCTCATTTCTGCCTGTGCAAAACTCACTTCCCAAAACCCTGAGTGTTGAAACTCATTCTGAAAGTAAAAGCAACCTTACAGTCTTGTGCTGTTTGTAGAGTCCTTCGCTCCAGAGAGAGGTACAACACCTAACACAAAGAGAGGCTGCAGTGCTGTGGCGAGCTGCAGCTGCTGAGGGAGGGAAGAGGAGAGTCCAAAAAAGGATGTGGTGTTCTTATTGAAAATTCAGTCACTTGTGGGTGCAGTTATGGGAAATGCATAGAGTGTAACCTCAGCAGACATCTAGTGGTAACAAGCTACCAGAGAGGAATTAATGGCCAACTTCTCAGAAGGAGCTGTTTTGGTTAGATGCAGTATCATTGTTACCCTGCCGGATACATGAATATTTTTCCTGGCTTTTGAGGAAAAATGACTAAAAGCAACTTAGAAGGGACAGCCAGTTGGTCTTAAGTAGCTGATGTGTTGACCAGTGGAAAATACCTTGTGGCTTGAAGAAAATACTTAGTGAGAGTAAGCCTGCATCAGTAAGGAAGAAGTTGCCATGAAAGTGAAACTGTGCATGAGCACCCAAGGCCCAGCCGCCTTAGAACAGTGCTAATCCCACAATCTCTGTATCCCACCTAAATAAAACCAACAAAAGACAGCTTTAGAATTGAATGCTAAAGGAAGGAGTGAAAACTTCTTTAAAAATCCTATGACAGTTTGCTGATTTTCTGACAGCTACACACAGATTTTGGATTGTGAATTATATGATTTCACATAAAAGAAAAGAAGTAAACACACACTTTAAATTGCACAACCCAGCAGAAAGAGACTATGAGAAGAATCACCTTATTTTATCACAAAACTGGAGATTTTCATTTACTTATACCATTTTTACTTCTTCAGAACTACTATGTTCCTACTTCTTGGATACACAACAAATACTGAGGTAAAAGACAATAGAAAGTTTGACTGAAAATACATGCTATGTAACATCACAGATCTAAGGCTTGTACTTTAATATAATTTAAGACAGTTTCAAATTGGAAAACACAGAATTCATTGAAAAATAAATACAATTACCATGCATCACAGAGGAAGAGAGATTCTCATGTATCATTTTGCAGGTAAAACACCTTTTATAAGGACTTGACTTACTGAAACTTTGAAATTGGCAAAGTCAAGATATTAAGAGCTTGTGCTCCTCTTAGGATTAGAGGGAGGAAGAATACTTTCTGTGTTAGTATAAAGTAGCTCAGCGTAAAGGAACAAAGTGAACTGCCCCATCAAACAAAGAAGCAGCAGTGAGCTAAAGGAATGTTTTCCTGGGATCTCTATCAGGCTTTTCTTCAAGAGATTTCATGCTCAGCTGAATGTTAGAAGCAGATTATCTACAAACACACTTCACTTCTACTCATGTATTACATTTCCCTGTTAATAATAGAATATTAAAGCTGTTTTCTTGGTAAGCCAATGCTTCTGATGTAGCCCACCTCTTTGTGTGTCTCTCATATTTTAGCAGCTGCAAGTATTTACTTAACACATAATCTCTGGTTAAAGACGGGTTGCGGAGGTAGAAGTGGAGAATTATGGCTAGAGCTATTCAAAGAGATTAGAATTTGCAGTTTGTTTTCAACAGTGTGGAATAACATTCAGGATTGTTTGTTGGTGGTGTTTTTTCTGTTGGTTTTAAAACTTTGTGACATATTTAAGCAGATTTTCTGATGTGCTGCTTTACTGAAGTGTCTGCTTTCTCAGCATATATTTCAGTACAGTGTTTTCACAGTATCATGAGCATGGGCTTGGCACAACAAAACTGTCTTAAATTTGTATCTTTTCATGTTGACCTTAAAAGAGGAAATATTTTTGAATCTTTTATAAAAAGATGAGTCAACAAGAGACAACTCTCATAAAAGGAATGTATTTTCATGCGGGTGTGATGGGCACATCATCTTACACAGCATTCCTTGATTTGGATGGATTTCCATCTGCAAATGGCAGTGAAATTGTCCATATACAAGTTTGATGGTCTTTGCTTTTACTAATGATATGGTATCCTTAACAATTAACGACAGTAAAACATGCCAGGAAGGGTAAAGTGTGATCAGTAAGAAAGAAAGTGACCCTGTGATGGCACAAAACTTCACTTTTACTAGGTAAGGGAATTGCTCCCACTGTGTTTGCTTTTCTAAACAAAATGAGTGGTCAGGATGTTTCTCAGGATCAAGTGCATACAGGAGGAGCAGCCACTACTGGATTCTCAACTGCTTAATCCTAGAAGACAGGTGAACACACTGTAAAAGGGACATATCTAGGGTAGCTTTGCAGACAAACGTCTCAAGGGACCTGTTGCTGCGCAGTGTCACAAAGGGCTGACAAAATGTGTAACAGCAGGGGGAACTGATGCTGTCACTTCAGCACAGAGTGGTTTTTGGGATTAGACAAGGGACTTTGCTGTATGGGAAGTACAGACACTGAGACATAATGCACAGCACTGGCATCAAAAGGCAGTCTTGGTGTTCTATTGGCATTCAGTACACTTGATACCAGACATTGATACCACATTCATGGGTTAGCGACAACAGCTTCAATGTGAGCTTACAGGATAAACTATGACAACTGGAGTATGGGCCATTATTTGTGACAGTGTTCATTAATGCAGCAGCAGAAATGTCTTGCACTAATTCTTAGTGGTACTGATTCCAATACTGAACTGAAGGAGCTCCAACATCCGTGTCTGTGCGGGAAATCAGCAGGGACATCGCTGCCTGCACGGAAGCACAGACTGACAGTCTCACCGTTGCTACACAGAACTAAAAATCAAGGCAAGATGAGAGCAAAATGGAAGGTATCATCCCAACTCGTCTCCAGCAGGGTCTACACCAGATACGTAGGGCAACAGCACACACTGTAACATCACTTTCCCCACTTGTAATGGTGTGACCCTCTGGTATTGCCAAGGGAAGCGTCCACACAATTAATTAGTGAGGCTTTTCCCTGCGGGCTGCCCTCGGGCACGGCCGGCCCCGAGCACGGCGCTCCTGCACTCCCGGGGGTCCCTCAGCTCCGGGAGGGCTGGCACCGCCGGGGCGGCCACCGCGGCCAAGCAGCCGCTCGCCTCACCAGCCCCCTGTGCCCGCCACAAGAGGGGAAACCGGCGACAGCGAGGAAAATCGGCGATAAGGAGGAACATAAGCGATAAGGAGGAAAATCGGCGATAGGCAGCAAAATCGGCCACGGCCGCTCAGCCACCGTCCCAGCTGGCCCTGAGATCGCGGCGACCCCGCCTCCCGGCCGTGCGCCACCACAGGCGGGGCCGCGCACGCGTGTCACAGCGGGACTGTAAGTCTCCATTTTGTGTCAATTTCACCCCTTGTCCCTGTCCCTGTCCCCGCTGCCGATCGCTCCAGCGGCAGGAGCGGGCTGCGGGCGCTGCCGGGGAGCCCGAGGGCAGCGCTGCCCGCTCCCTGAGGCGGTGCCGCTCCCGTGCCCTCAGCGCCCGCCGCCCCCTCACGGCCCCACCATGCTCCCGTCCCTCCCCTCCGGATATTGTAATACCTCGTGGGGACGTTTCGCGCTAATTAAAATTGGTTTTTTTTGCCCCTCGTGGCGATGCTGCGGCCCCTCGGTGAGCGGCAGAAATAGAATGTGTTATAGCAGATCCATTCATTCCCATGCTCAGCAGAACGCAAGACAGACATTGCAACAGCCAACCCATGCTTGCATCGCCGAGACTGAGCAGTGGCTGAAGTTTAAATTTCTGTGCAAGGCAGTAACGCTTAAAACATTTCAGAAACCTTACGTGCTTTGTCGAAGTGATCGATCAAGTGCTTTTATACCAGTTCCTAAATGATTTTAGCTGAACATGGGTAGGCTGCATGACTATACTATACACTAGATAAAGGTAGCTATGTTTTTCTGAGGATAGCATATGTCCAAGGGATAGATTCATATTGCCGATTCCTAGTAACCCATTTCAGAAATTAATAAAATCAAGATTAAGGACAAGAAAAATCCCCACTCCCTACCCCCTCCCTAAAATAGTCCTCTTGTTCTTGGCTGTAGGATGGAACCTAAAATGTGAGTTCAGGGATTTTCAGCTAAAAGTTTTGAGACAAAGAATTATTTTAGGTTTAATTTTTTTTGGAGGGTGTAGTGTAATAAAAAATCTTACATGATTTTGTAATCTTAAAAAGAGTAAAATACAAAGTTCAGTTCAAGGAGCAATTGCACAATATGCCCACCTGTAAGCAGTTTTTAAAGTACTTAAGATGTTACAGAACATGTGCTAAGATGTTAATTTAGAATTGAATCACTGAAATGTCTAATGGAAAAATAGCATTAAATATTTTGTCTTTTTTGTCAGGACACAACGTCTCATTGCCAATAAATAGCAGGTCCCCATATTCCATAACCTACATTTCCTTTCAAATGCAGTTTTACACATTCTGAATAATTTCAAATCTTTAAACAACAGGAGAGTACTTTTCCTATCTTTAAAAGGTACATTTTGTGCGTTGAAAAATTCAAGTTAGGTCGAGCTGGCAACTCACCCGTGCCCATAGAAACCCTTCCTGCACAGCCCTCTGAGGGACAAGGAGACAGCACCAACAAAACTACTGAGCTGTGCATGGAAATGTGTGCAGACAGCTCACACTTGGATGAAGCTGGAGTTTGGATGAAGTTGGGAAAAGCAGCCTACAGCCTCCTGTTACCTGTGCAAGCAGCCTGGGGCTGTGGCTGGTTCCAAGGAAAAAGCTGTGGAGGCAGCTGTGTGGTCGCAGTTTTAGTCTATAGACCCCACACTGGTTTTATCCTGTGTTTGCCTTAGTGCCGGGAAAAACCTGAATTTAGTTTACTTATCAATTTCACCACTTACTATGAAACCTTGGGTTTATTTCTTTCAGTTTGATTTCCTTTTTTTTTCCCCTTTTGGGACATTTTGTCAGAGGTGCTGCTAGTTTCATTCAATGGGAACTATTACTTTTAAAAGTATAACAATTCTAATGTAAGTTCTAATTCAATCTCTTTGAAATGTACTATTATAATAATGCTAATTTAATTGGCATTGTAGCTTTAAGAAAACTTAGAAGAAATAAGGCAGGAATATATGAAAGCTGTGAGGTGTACTTGTTTTCATTCACTTATTTATTAAACACTTACTCAATTTTTCAGATGCTTTTATTCAGCTTATAATTTTGTTTTCTTTGTTAAGGTTTATGTCTCAGTCTTAGAGTGCAATGAGAAGAATATGTTACACAAAGTCTGGAGTCATAGTGATATATTTTAGTTTGACAGCCTTTGAAATGTGTGTTTGCAGTTTCCACTGACTTTGCTAGTGACCAAATGAATACTTTTACATTCTGGGAAAATTGGAGGACATAGAGATGCTATTGGAAACAATGGGTCAACTCATATAATTTAACACTGAACATGGGATTATCCACTTGTCTTGCATATTACAACTGTGTATGTACTTTATAGGATTTGCCCTTTTGTAGTTACAATGTATAATCCTCTCATTCGTTTTGTCATCTGTCGCATGAATCCTTTTGTGAATTTGCAGAAAATTGAATTACTCAGTTTTATACATGTCAGTCATTCTTTCTTCTCCAGAATCTGCAGATTCAATTATGTCAATTACATGTATTTATATTGTAATTTTGCCTATTTCTGCAAAGGTTAAAAATATTGTCACTTTCTAACTTTGTCAGCTGATTTGTGTATAGAATGTCTTTAGTGTGTAAATAAACAGCTTCAGACAAATTGGCCATGCTTACTGCAGAGGGCCAAATGTTGATATATTAAGTCTCCAAGAAAAGCGTTGTTGACTTCTGTAGCTCAGATCCTAACAGAAGAATGATTACAAAATGCAAATTGATTACTTTCAAGTATTTTGGTGCTGTGTAGGCAATGTTTAATTTTGTGTATCAGTCTAAGTTGATCCAGTTGATCCAGTATCATCCATATTTTCTCCTTATTAAAATAATATCTCAAGTGTCTTTTTTGCCTTCCTATAGATATTTTATCACTTAGATTTAAGTTATTCTTACAGGGCTACATCGTTTTGTTGCTTTGTTATTTCCATAAGCTCTAGGGGCAGATGGACGCTTTAAGAAAGTCTTAATAAATTACATTCATTCTTCTTGTCTTTCTCAACTCCACCAGTAATTTATCAAATAAAACTCTCAGACATGTTTGCTGCAATGTGTTCCTTGTGCATCCTTGCAGTTTATAGCTCATGTTTTCCGAGTGCAGTGTTCAAATGCATATGTAATCGTGGTTTTTTGTTTGCTTGTTTGCTTTTTATTTCTTTCTTTCTTTTTAAGGTCTAACCAAACCTTTGGGATTTTTTTTGCTGATAAAATGCCTGTTGGGTTCCTTTGGGTACCAGGGAGGGGAAATATGATTGTCCCTAAAGCTACAGGATAATTCTGAGTATCCATGGTAAACAGTCAATGTCAGAATAAGAAGCCATTCACTTTTGCATGTAAGTTTTTGTAGTGAAGGAGTCACCTCTCCACATAATAATGTGCACACAAACTATGGATAAAATTGGCTTGTATGGGAAAAACAGCTTCATAATCAGCATTTCAAAAGCTTTACTGGTAAAAAGGGAGCTTGCATTAGTTGAATATGATTCCTGTTGGAAAGGGTTGGATCTGGCCCGGATTGTGCCTAACCCAGCAGCCTCAGTGTCCCTGCAGTGTCACTGGGGTCTGTGCAATTAGATTTCACTTGTGCTCTCTGTGACTCAGCTCTTGAAAGGGTTTCTGCGGAAGCCCTTAATTAAGACTAGTTCCTCCTCCCTTCCCTTAAATTCCAACACAGTCTGCTGCCTGTATTCCTACATGGAACAGACTGGGAAATTGCTGTAAGAGCTCTCCTCCGCCGGTGCTGGGACTGTGAGGGGGAATCCCCAGCTATGAAAGGCCCCAGAGTGGAGGAGGTTCCTGGGCCTGTAATCCCTGAGGGGATGTGTCAGGGTGGGAGGGCTGAGGGTACCTGCAGAGGGGAGCAGGTCTTTGCACAGGTCCTGCAGATTGTTACAGTAAGAGGATAGAATTTTTCAAATTGATAGAGTGCTTCTCTTGGAAGTGGCGTGGTTATTCTAGTAGCAAACTTGAAAAATTGTAAAGAGGTCTTGGGGAAAAAAGCTGGTTTTAATCTTTTGGACAGTACTAAAGAAAATGTCCTAATTGTGAGATTTAAATAAATCTTTTTATTTTATTCAGATGATGTGCTTCTCCTCTCATCAATTTGCACTGCAATACTGAATATTCCCAGTGTAGCTCATCAGATTTGCATTGTAACACATAACAACAGCTGCATTTTCCTGCTTCACATTTGTAGCTACTTCAAAGTATAGAATTTCTGTATTGGCACTGCAGTGATGCCTGTTACTTTATCAAAATAATGCTCTGTCTTACTGCATGAGGAGCCAAACCCATTTGTGTCAATTTTTCTGAATATAAAGGGTTTTTAGCATTAATGTTTGCAGAGATTTAGCAAGGTCTTAAGTCACTAAAAATCTGATGTGTCTGGTAGGTATTGGCCTTGGCAGGTGTTTTGTTCAGAAGTCATTGCATACTGACTTGTTGGAATACTTCATATATGTCATTTATTTTGCTTTCAAAGTTATTTCTGAAATGTTAAAGAATAAGGCTTTAAATTGGCGTAGTGCTGATGCTTGGCACTAAGAATGCATATTATTTATCCTGTTCAGTGTTATTATGCAAATACTGAAAATTAAGTACCTTCTAAACTGTTTTGCTGGATTTGTGCACAAGTCTTAACTGAGAACTGAGAGATAATGAAGGCCTGTTAGAAAGCAGTAGGTAACACATGAGGCTCAAATTTGCATTTAGCTGGCATTAGGAATGAACATCAGTGTTCTGTTAGTGAAAACAAAATAACGATTCCTTAAACTAGTAGGAGTTAAAGTGTTTCATAGGGACTTTGGATTTTGAAATAGCTTTTAAATGGCATTAATGCAGTGATGTTTTTCTAGATGGTCACCTAAATAAAAAGGTGTTGATTTTATTGTTTTCTGTTGTCACTACTTTGCCTGCTTTGATGCTTTACCTGACTTTTTCTACCTTCCTGATAATTCCCTTTCAGAAAGAAAAAAAAAGAAAAAAAAAAGGAAAAGTCATCAACTTTGTATACTTTATCCATGATCTTTTAGGCCTTTTTATGAATCAAAACCAATAGCTTCATTACTTGCTTGTTTAATATACAGCAGCAGAGCAACCTAGCTGACAGTCTTTAGATCCCTCTGTGAAAGGACTTTGAAATTGCACTTGCAGAGAAATCTGTGTCTCCTTTTTATTTCTTGTGATGTGACATCTAATGATTTCAGGCTTTCAGTCTCTTTTTTGTGCATGTTGTGTTATTAAATATTTAAGAATTATATGGTTGTGATGAATCCTATTTCAGAAGAGCAGAATTTGGTTCATTGCAGAGAAATTTTCAGATGATATTTGTTTTTAAAACATTCAATCTTAAAAAGAGAGGGGGGAAGGTCAGAAGGGAGCTTGCCTAAATCTGGGGTTTATGAGTCTCTTAAATCTTATTTTTGCTCAGGCAGATGTTTTGCTGAAGAAAATGTGTAGTCTTCTTTAAAAATATGGTTATATTCACATAATTATCAAAAAACCAAAATGCAGACAAACACAGCTCAAATGAAGACCTAATGGTCTATCTAATATTTTTCTAGAAAATTTTAAGACCCAGGAATTCAGCTTCCATTGCTCTGCAAGCCTTTGTAGGAGTTGGATTTAAACTGCAGTGATGTTATTTTTTGGGGAAGTGTTGATTGTCAAACTATTGTCAACTAAAGTGCTCAGCTGTCATTATAGACGGGTGTAAAACAGGTTATTTTCCTATTAAAAAATGTAGTTTTAAAATATTTATATTATTAAATGTATTTATATTATAAATATAAGAAGTTTTTGTAAGTGTAGCTATCATGAGTTGTCCTGCTAAGGACTGAATTGGAAAAGGGAGAATACAGAGAGTATTCTTTGCACCCCCACTGTAGCAAGGCAGCTGTTCAGTGAGGGATAATAAATAGTTGTGGGGTGGGAATAGCTATTTGTTTGCAACTTTGTAACAAAAATCAGGATTAGTATTTGAGGTTCTGTGAGAGGGTTTGAATCAGGAAAGAGGTGGTTGGATATTGAAGCTGAACAGTGCAAAGAATTTAGTCAGGATACAATCTGAGGCACTCGAAGGTTAGACAAAACAGTTCATTTTAGCGTGGGTATTTTGATAGGAGTAGTCAAATAAATGAAAATTACTTTCTCAGGAAAACAAGTTTTTTTAAAGGTGTTTGTTTGTCTAAAGATGTAGAAAATTGCTTAAAAATTTGAAAGGAAAATATGAAACCAAAAGTTCTATTCCGTTTGGCAGCTGCTTTTCCTTTATTTTTCTAGTGTAATGTTTCTTTTTTGGTCGTGTGTGAGCATTCCTTGAATATTGAAAATAGGAATACAAAGGCAGCATTAGAAGGGATAAAATCATTCTACAATATTTATTAAATGTTTTATAGTTATTGTAACACATTGTAACAGGTTCTCTGTGTATTGAGACTGGATGATGCAGTTACCAAAAATATTTTCCAATATTGTAAGGAGCCACCCACTGCACTCAGTGTGATTTATTTCCAGGTGCCAGGGCCTCTGTAACTCTGTTTGCTAGGTCAGAATGCTTCACACTGACAGACTGTGCAAGTGTCTGTACACAGTGATCAGCTCCCTTCTCAGCTTCCTGATAAGCTGAATAAATTAAACTCCTTAGTAGGAAAAGATGAGGATATCAGATAGCTGTTGCAGACAAGCTGTAAAATTCTCTGTGAGCAAAGGAGAGAGAAGAAGACCAGAAGAGTGTGGCAGAAGAGAAATGTGGTTGTTGCCATAATCTGAAAGGGTTGGCTGGCCTGCAGCAGTTTCAGAGAATGAATCAGTGACACACAAATGGAGGAATGCTGTTCTGGAAAGCTGTATTGTGCATGATCCCACCTCAACATGTGTTAGCTCTCAGCAAAGCTGGTTTTCAGAACGCTGTTCTCTTGCTTATTGTCTCAGAGGCCACATGAAATAGTACCAGGTTTGCTCACAATGGTCAGAGTGTGGATAAAGGGAACAAATTCCTTAGAAACACATTTGACTCATCTTGCTGCTCATAAGAATTTCAAGGGTAGTACAGGTTCTACAAAGAAACAGCCAATATAGAAAATTCATTTGTGAGCCATGAATACTTATAATTTCATATAGTTAACACTATTTACTTTACATTTCCTTTCCAGCTGTTCTAAGTGGTTTATTAAACTGAACATCTCCTTGTAAATGCTAAGTGAAGCTCTAAAAGCAACTAGACCAGGAGTAATTTGGACTGGTGGTGTTAGATAAAATGCAATATTTGACAAAGCTATGTTATCATATTGCATCCCCCAGCTGGGCAAATAATTAATGAAGATCTCTGTCCTGCTCACTGTTGCTTTTTCTCAAAAGTACCAATGCCAAACTTCAGCTTTTAAAGTGCCTTTGTTTAGTTGCATTTTACTCTCATGCTGTCTCTTCCAGCTTGGGCAGAATCCTCTGGTTGCTGTTGGCATGGAAGCTCTAATTTGATGGAGGTTGAACATTGTGAACTTCAACAGGGCTTTTGGCTCCCCATGCTAATAATTCTCATTTCATCAGGCACAAGTGATAGAAGCACTTGCAGTGACCTGCTTTGGGGCTTCTATAAAATATAATTTTTGACTCCTGGTGTAACATTTGTCCTTCCACAAAGGAAGGTGCTGCCGGCTAGTTCAGCTAAGGCTCATTTGTGCATATTTCTGAGAACTTCTGCTCTTTGTAACTAGAGTTTTTTTTGCTAGTCAGCACTGCTTGTCAGGTTTTTGCTGTAGATCTTGATATTTTTTGGTCGTTAGCTCTGAAAAATCTAAGATAATCAATGGAACTGAGAAGCTTTAAGCAGCCATTGTATGCTAGATGATCAAGGAGGTAACTACAGGCCACTCCTACAAAACCTGATTTTTAAAATATTTGTGTAAATTACTTTTTCTTTCCTTTTGATGTCAAGTCTTCATCTCAACTGAGACAGAAACTTGCAAACTGGCAGAAAGGGCTTCTCTGTCTAGAGCTGAGTTATACAACTTCACCTGATATTGAGGGAATAGAATTTCAGAGGAATCCTTTCTGAAAAGAAACGATCTTTTCATAGGGATATTTAAAAAAATATTTAAAGATGGTTTTATTTTGGTAAAATGTTGTCTTTTTCTTTCCTTAAGTAGTTTTGTCATCTTTGTGTTACTACAAGGAACCTGAGACAGACTAACATTGTGCAAATCTGATTAAAATGATCTGTGCTGTTTCAAAGGTCAGGCACACTCAGTGAATTTGCTTTCAAATTATTTTGTTTATTCTGTGTACATATGCATCTTGAGCTCTATAAAGGTCAGGAGAAGAGATTAATTTTGGAATTTAAAATAATTTGGGTTTTTACTGCTGGTAGCCCTGGTTAGTTTCATTTGAACTGATGAAAATTGTTTTCTTTTGTTGGTTTTGTTTTGCTGTCAGTTTTATTTTTCTTGTGAAACTTGTTTGTAACTATGAAGTCCATTTGAAAATAAGACAGTATTAGTAATGCACTTTATTTTTTTAGTATTTTATGTGATCTTAAAAATTAAGTACTGTTTGTACAAATTGAATAGTAATCTTACTTAGTTTTTGGTTGCTTGGCTTCTTTAATTCATCTTATAGACTGTTTTCTCAACTAGAATAATATATTTAAAGGATACACAGCCTTTAACTGCCTCTTGCCACAAATGGTTTAATAAAATAGGCATTGTGATGCAATTCCTGTAGAATTTATGAGTCCTGCTATTAATGTTCAGCCTGAATAATATAACCACAAAAGGATTCGTGTGTGTCTTGTGAAGTGTAACTAATTGCAGTTTTCAGTCACAGAAAAAGTGACAATTAGTAAGGAATTGGGCTTCTATTAAATACAAAAGGAACTGCATTGCAAGAGCCTAATATTTGTCCTAAAAAAGGCTGTTATATAAACCCCCTTGCATTCCAGTTCTGTCTCTAGAATGGTTGAAATATTTGGGGTTGTTTGACACAAAAAAAATGTAATGGTACTTGTAGGCATGAAGAAATTTTCAAAACAATAATAATGATTTTCACTAAAGAAGAGGATATTTTTCAAAGTTTACATTCACTTGAAAAGTCTTGAGCTGTTTAACCAAATCAGATTTTCCTGTCAAGAGCATTCTGACATTTTCTTTTCTGACTTAAGGAGGTGAAATCTGAATGAGGCAGAACATGCTGACTGAATGAACACAGTACTAGAACGTAACAACATTCTGTGTTTTAATGCACATTTTACTGGAAGGATGGACAAATTGTGCAGTTATATGCAAGGTTAAGAAAATTGTTTTGAGGCTTTTTATGTGTAGAAGAATGTAAATCTCATGTGGGCAATTCTATCTCATGTGGGCACGTGTGGTGCTTTCAGAAGTGAGTAATAGATGTTGTTGTAAGCAGAGCACTTGTCTACCTTGCCAAAGATTGGTTCAGTGTCTATTTAACCTGCAGTTGCTTCAGTTTGTGTGGATGTAACCAGGCTTGGCCATCAGTAGCAACACACTGTTTTCTTTTTAGTTTATGAAAAAAAAATTTTAAAAATTATTATAGCAAGTCAGGGATTTGCCCAGGCTGTTTGGCTCTAATTTCATAGGGCAGACTTGGATTGCTGGGTGCCTCCTTTGAAGGACACAGAAGATGGTGGAGCCTCAACTGGGTGCCTTTGCTTCTGGGGGTTTTGCCAAGATGCTGCTCCTGCTTTGAGGCTCTTATTTTTCTTGCCTGCTTCTTACTAATTAGTATAATTTGTAAGCTTCCCTCCACTGATTCATTATTTTTGGTAGCAGGCACTGTCATTTCTCTTTACCTGAGTGTTTTCAATGAGAAAGATTTCTGTGTCAGCTTTTCCTCAGTTTTGCTGTTTGAATGCTACTCCATTAATTAACTTCAGTGATTTATACCTGTTGTGAGATGTAGCCTTCCCAGTGCTGCAGCTGAAGCTGTAGCTGTTAGGCCTTGACAGTGTAATGTAAGAAAAATTTTTAAAAAGTAAAATTGGGAATTTTAGGATATTTGAATTAGAACTTAGAATACATTTTATAACAAAAAAACCCAAAATTCCAAGTATTGATAATACTTGATTTACTTGGAAAAATTTCTGTTAAATAATATGTTATCCTGTTTTTCACTTTCTCAGGTGTCAGGGGAAAAAATTGCCTTCTAGTCTTGTGATAATAACACTTTTCATGTCACGTTAATTCTGATGCATGGCTGGTTTTTAGAAGACTTGCTTAGGTGGGATAACATCCCAGTGTGATGGATGCTGTGATGGCACAACTCTGAGAGGAGAGTTTGAGGGTACTGACTATCAGGGTCTGAGTGCAGTGGAGTAGAGAAGAACAGAAAGGAAGAAATGGTGGAAATACTGTTCTTTAGAGGAACATTAATAACACTTAACTTTGGGAGTGATATGTGAGGGCTGATGTTGCGCATAATCAGGATTCTGGCTTATATAAATAATTTGAATGCTACTTAGAGCTTCTAAAATTACTTTTTTGTTTTCTTCCAGAGCTGTGTTATGATATAGAATCACATTCATTTTCATATACTTACATGTAATAAAACATCTGTACCAGTGGAGATCTTTTTTATACAAAATAAACTCTTTTGAAAAGTTTGGGGTTGGTAGTAGATTCTAAGGTATTAGATACCAAGCGTCCTGTGAGATAAATTTGGAATCCTAGAATTAGGAATACTTTGTCCTTGAATTTTTTTCTTATTATTTGATACTGAGACCAGAGCAGTGGCTTTATGGAAATTTGGTGTATGGTGTGACTGTGGTATTGTGGGCGCTGCATAATCAAGTACTTTGCTGCGTTTGCACGTTTATTTTATTTTATTGTCATTAGGAAGCTTATAATATCTGTTTCTCTTGCAGTGTAGGAGTTACTTCCTAGATAGAATTCTCTAATGGATGGTTTCAAACTGGTGTAGCTTTATCTGAATATATATATTAATTTTGATATATTGTATTGAATCTGTTTGCTGCCATGTTGTGGTGGATTGCTTCGGTTCCCTTGGGTGCTTCTCATTTATTCTGCGTGTGCAATGCAGGTGATTCTGGGAGCATTCTGGGACTCTTCCTTTCAGATTCCTGTGGATATGCACTGCAAACAATGGAAACTCAATCTGAGCACAGCTGATGTTTTCTGAAATACAAAGCACACAAGTGCCTCGCTGTTCTGCAGTTGTGTGTGCACCTGGGATGGCAAATATCAGTGGCTGCTCTTGTCTGCTAGCGACAGCACTGCTGCATTTGTGCCTGTAAACTCCTGAGGCTGAAAAGTTGTGGCTGGATTCTTCCTTTGAGCATTATTCATTCTGTCCATATATATCATGTGTTTCTCTTGTTATCTGCTTAGGGTTCCATGCTCAAAATTGGCTGAATTAGTTATGCATTTGTTGAGTTCCCTTTTGTTTTGGAGAATGTGTGCCATGTCTTCAGGAAGTTTGAAGAAAAAAACTGGAGAATTATAAAGAATTAAGTATTGTTGGTGCTGATGAAAAACCTAAGCCAGAAAAAAAAATTGATAGCATTGTTTAAACAACTTCTCATAAATGTGTAAGATTCTCATTAGTCCAACATCAGAAGTCTAATGAATATTAATGAATGAGATCAAAGACATTTAGAAATCAAAGCAAGTAAACAACAATTATTTTTAAGAATTACATAAGTTTTTAACTGCACAAAATTATGAATCATCTTAATGGTATGGCTCCATGAGAAGTTTTTCTTGAAAATATTTTTCCTGAAAATTTTTGTGTTGAACTAGAAAGGCAAGTATGTAACGTAAACCAGAAAAATAGATACATCAAAACCTGAAATATTTAAAATGTCTTCATTATGCTGTATTGAAATACCTAAGTTAAACTGTGGAGTCTAACAGGCTGGGAATTTTTACTTGGCCTGAGTCCATGATTTGAGCTTGACTCAGACTGTCAACACAAATTGGTAAATATTGAGAAGGAAATTACTTTTGGATGTCTCAGACCTTTAATGTTTCTTTCTACATTTCTAGTACTTTTGGACTAAATGTGTCCGTGCTGAAACATATACATAGTGTAATTCTGTTTAAAAAGATGGCTTTACACATCATTTAATGCATACAAGATTTTGATCATCAAATATCAGAGTATGACCAGAACTATCTTCATCTCATTATCTGCTTTTCCAAATCTTATCTAGAACCAGCATGTGGTGTGACCTGTATACCACAGTTATTTAATCTTTGAACAGTACATGCTTGTAATATAGTATGGGGTATTCCAGCATCACAGTATGGTGTGAGTAAATCTTCCAAGACTGAGGGAAATAATTTGAAGAATTTATTAAATATTGCTTTTAATTTATCTTTACATTTTTATGACCCTTCATTTAATAATTATTTTATTTCACTAAAAACAAAAGCTTAATTTTTATATGAGATGGTGATCTAAAAATAAAAATAATAGATGCAGGCAACACAAAATAATAGTGTTCAGGCATCTTTTATTTTTATTACAGCAATTAACGAAAACATTTTCTATCTGTACAATTTTCTTTAGAAGTCTGTGATGATTTTAAGGCATTTAATCCACAAAGGCCATGATGGTGCTATAACTCCAAAGGCCCCACTCCCCTGGTGCAACGTGGAGAGTGCTGTGCCCATAAAGCACCCGCTCGCTCTGGGCAACAGTGACATTATTTGACAGTTGGTGATTCCAACGAACTTCAATGGCAAAGAGGATCCTTCAAATACTGTCAGAGAAACAGTTTCATTTTGAACTTGGATATAAAGCTAATGGTATCTAACAGCTTTTAGTGTCAGTGAATCAAATTCCTCAAGTAGAAAGAAGGGGTGACATTCTGTTTTAGAGTGACCGTATGTTTGACCCAGTTTGGCGATGGCGGTGTCATCACAATTGTATCTTGCTGCTGTAGGCTCTTGCAGCCTGACAGGCGGAACAAGTTGCTTTAGCTCACAGAGCTCATCTGTCACACTGAGCAGTTTGCAGCTTTCTGTTATCTGAATGAAATGTGGAGCGAGGACTTCTCCCTGCTCCCTGCCTATCAGCATAGTCAGCAACCTGCTCACACCCCATTCACATGAAATGAAATGGTAGAAGAAGAGAGAATTAAAAAAACGATTTCCAGAGATGCAAATGTAAGCCACATTTAATAATTAAATGACATGTGGTTCAAAAATAATAATTAAAAAAAGCATGTACAGGAACTAGATGGAAAGTTAATTTCCAAAGAAGAATTGCAATTTCCTTATCTGAAATGAGAGATGGAAACTTTTAACTTTTAAGACCAAAAACTAAGAACAGTTTTATAATTTGGTAGGGCAGTGACAGGCATCTCTTTTTTCATTATGAGCACTTACTTAGCATTTGAAGTGTTCAAACCTTTATTGAGATTTTATTACATTTTCCCAAAATAGTGCATCTAGAATTTTGTACCTTAGGCCAAATCTTGCCATAATCTCTCCACTCTTCGTAGTTCTGTGATAGGAGCAATGTTAGGGCACTGAGTTTGTGCTGGTTGCTCTTTGAAGTTCATATGTGACTGACTTGGCTGCTTTATTGTTGCAATGACCAATTTTTACTTGTTTTGAGAATATTGGCAAAAGGTGCACAAACTACAATTCTTAATAAATGCTGATTAGTGTTTTTTCCTATGTTAAGCATTGGAAAAAATTTTTCTAGCCTGTTATGTCCTGTTTTAAAAATATTTTTACTAGAGTAAAATTTCCAAATAAAACTTCAGCCAGGAACAACTACCAAGTGATTTCTGTTTGTTATAAAAGTAATAATGATTGTGGCAGTCCACAAACAAAATGATCCACATGTGATGCATGTCAGGAATGCCTTCTATCTCAAAAATGAGATAGATTATAGTTGAGGAGAAACCTGTTAATAATATTTTATTCAGAGTGATGCTGTACAACATTATTCAAAAGGAACACACCAGTTGGAGTTTTCATCATGGAAATGATGAGCTGAATCACCCCAGTCTAATGAAAAATAGGACTATGGAATGTATAGTGTGAATCTGTGAATTAGGAAGATATTTATATCTTTGGATTTTGCAGCTTCAGTGGAATAGAAAGGGTCGTTTTGTGATCGATGGATTTGTGGTGAATTGCACAAGATCTGAGAAAATGAGGATTGCATTTATCACATCTAAGGGGAATGTCAAAGTGTGTGTCTGCCCATAACCCCATCAGTGGTAAAATGATGACAGTGTGCCTTTGGGAGATACCAATCAATATGACTGTTGTAAAGCTCAACGACGACTGATTTCATTCTATCTGATGAGCTCTGGGGGTGGCTTAGAGAGCTGTGGAAAGGAAAAAACAAAAACATCAGGTTTGTACCCAAGACCTGCTTTGCAAAAGTTTGAAATAAGTCTCATGAAAATGAAATGGGACATAATGTTCTAGGTTTGAAAAATTATATAAAGATGTTCAGCTGAATTCTGTTCATCTGATCATTATAGACAGATCACTGAGAGCGTGACACAGAACCAGAATGAGTGTGCAATGAACTTTCCAGAGTGCAGTTAGTTGAGGAAACCAGTGGTTCTTGGCCTCCTTAAAACAAAGTAAAAAAAAAAAAAAAGTTGATGATAATTCATTCAGAAAGCTCACTGGTTTGCTCAACAGAAATAAATCCTATGATTTGTGGCCAGAATAAATCATTGGCAATGTCACAGATAAAGAATATCCAAAACAAGCTTAGAAGTAAAATGGAAGTGAACAAGGACATTTTAAACAGCAGAAAGCTGCTGCTTCTGTCACAAAACCTGTAACATATAAAGGCTAAAATATATTTCTTATATTGTTTTTCTTTTCCCAGTAAGAACTCTAAAACCTGAATCAGATTTTCTGTGGACAAGAGTGAGGGATTTCTGAGGGAATAACCCAAATGCATGCTGATAAAAACATGCATATATAATGCATATAGGCACACTTAAAATCTCTCTAAATATTTTCAGCAGTGGTGAAGACAAAAGCACCTGAAATCCGTGGTGCTATTTCCTAACTCTGAAGTTCCTAGCTAAAAGATCTGCAGCTTTGTTCCTTCACTTGACCTGTTTTTGTTGGAATGGGTATCTTACTCCTTATGAAGACAGCTCTTGCTAGTCTAAATAATTTGAAGAATCATTATAATTTAGGTGCAATTCTGAAATTAAAGGAGGGAAGAGGGTAGAAGTGGGAGTTTTTTTGGCTGCGGTGACAAGGTGCAGACAAGAAGTAATTCTCCATCAATTTTTCCAGGAAAACTGAAGGAAAGACTCAAACAATTTTGGTTTTGCAGAAATTTGTGTTTCTTCTTGTGCTAAACTTAGATAAAAATTGTACCTAGGGTTATGAGGTAGAGATGGATAGTTGTACAGATCAGAAGAGATCACTGAAGTTCTTCCTTTGAACTCCTGCATGGGGAATGTAAATGTCTCTCATTTCCCTTGATGGAGGCTGGTAACGCTCAGCTGAAGTGGATCTGCTGGAAAGCTTCTCTTCATTTGAAGAGACTGAGAGGGATTCAGTGCCCACTTCCCTTGGTAGTTAGTTCTACCTGTTTGTTAATCATCTTCCACATTAAACTTGGGGTTGTACAAGTTCATCTTTTGTCTGTGTTGAGTTGTCTCGCTGACATGTAAGGCAGTCTCTTTTAACTTCTGTGGCAATTTGGCATTGGCCAAAATTGCTTCAGCCTTGGCTCCCCTGTCCATGTACAGGACTGCTGGATGAGTTCAGTGTTAGTGACCAAACAATGGGGTCATTAAAGCAGCAGTGGGAAGCAACATCTGTTTGTACAGCCTTTTTCCATACAGTAGTAGCTGTACCAAATAAACATGATTATTAATGTACATGCCAAACATGTGTTTATTATCCCTTTGTAGTCCCACATTACAGAAGGAGGATACTCTAAAGGTAAGTGTATTTCTTACATTGCAGTGATAAGCATTGCCTCACACCCTTTGTGTTACATTCACAGATCTGCATGCAGAGATTGAAGCTAAAGCTGACAGGACAACTTCTTTAGCCACCTGGCTTCACTATCAGAAAAAAAGGGTGAGTGATAAAGGGAAAATGTAAAGAAAGTTGATATGCTGGAAGTTGATATGCTGAGGGTCTCCAGATCTTAGAGAATAAGTGCTGACTTCTGCTTTGTTCACAGTGGTTAAGTTGTGCTGGTGTAGTTATGTTTGCAAAGATTAATGCCAGTGTATTTAAAAATAAATGCACTGGTCCTGCATCTGCTCCCTTGATTAATAATGCCAGGTGGGAAAAACAAGAAAATTGAAAGTGACTTTTTAATGGTTCTTCTGAATTTGCATGAGGCTTGCTTATGTAGTAGTGTGCATCAAGGATTTCTGTGGAAAACAGGAAATTAAGATAGATAAGGCTGCATAACTGTGGATTTTCACTGTGTATTGAGTGGATAAATACCTAAAATTTAGGTAGTAGAGCATAATAGTAATCTGTGTGTATAATATCACAATAACTTTAGTCTTTTAAGATAATTCAGCATTCTATACTTGCTCATAAATGTGTAACATAATTGTTCTTTGATTAATAGCTAAACTAGAAATAGGGTGGCTTTTTTACTAAATAGAGACTGGATGTTATATAAGGCAGCCAGACAAAGACCCATTTTCATCAATAAGCTATTTTGCTGAGATTCAGGTATCCCATAAGCTTATATTTGTTTCAGCAACTTCATATTTTCATTTTTCACTTAATCTTCACCTTTTTCTGTTGTCACATTCAGAAAGTTGAAGTGGGATAATTAAAGCAGCCTGCAACATAAAAGAAAGATGTAGAAATTCAAGATAGTCACACTATGCAGTGAAATTTAAATTTCAAGTGTTTTTTGAAATAAAAATTTTCAACACTTTAAAGTGTTATAAATTGTAAATTGCTGTGATCAACTGTTTAAAGACCAGTTAAACACTAGATTTGTACAGCCCAGAAGAAGCAAATGTGTGCTATGCTGTGGTGTGCGTTTGCTTTTTTTTTCTGATCATGTTTGCCTTTTATGACATGGTACATTAATTTGTAATATATATAGGCAGTTGAGCTGTTATTAGGTAAAAAAAACATATAAGAAAAAAGAGATCGGAGCAAGCAAATATTTCTCATAACTAAAAGTATTTTCAAAGGAAAACATTTAAGAGATGCTAGAAAGTGGAGGTCTGTATGTGGCAGCAGCACTCTAGGTTTACAGCTGTTTGTACCTGTCTAATCTTCTTTTTACTTGAAGTTATGTGGTAACTGTGGTGTTGCCTGCCATAGGTGATCTTGAACCAAATAGCCTCCTTATAATTATCTTTAATTTAGATAGATTTGGCTTCCATTTCATACTCACACTTGCACACACCCAGTTCTTTTTCCTGCTCTTTATTTGGGAACAGGCTGAAAATGTCCGTTCGATCCCTCACAATACCTGTGTCCTTTAGGTGGCACATCTGCACAGCGGCTGTCAGGTGCTGTTACCCACATTAATTGTCAGACTTGCTTTTCCTTGGAGAGATCCTGGCAGGAGGAGAATTCTCTGGAGAGGAGGTGGTGATTAATTCTGCCCTCATATGAGCACATTTCTTAGATGCTCTGGTTGTGTGGATAGAAAGTCACCACACCTTTGTTGTGAATTGGTTTACACGAGCCAGCTCCATCCTGATGCTTCTGTCTCACCCCTTTAGCTCTGAGTTCAACTCAAGCTGCTATGATTTGCCCCTTAGCATTGGCTGCTGGTCTGGGTTTGATGTCAAATTAGGAGAACTGTGCAGCTTTTGTTGGGATTGAAGAGGCAGTTTGGGTCTGTCCTTTGTGTGTTGTGGAATGTTAAGCACAGGGGCTGGGTGAGCAGAAAATGGCAGTGAAGCCACGCTGGACTGCAGAACCTTGTCCTTGGCTGTAACAGAATTGCATGTGGTGATCTCTGTGGCTCGTTGAGGGCCTGATAGCTTTGCTTTTGAGCCCTGAGCAGCCCTGGTGAACTGAATCAATTTATCTTTTTGTGAGAACATGTGGCTTGAATTCCTGATTCTCTGGGCATGTTTGTGTTTGAGCTGATATTAGTCTGGCTTCAGACAGAGAAAACAGGAGCTCTGAATGTAACTTAGAGAAGAAAGGAATGAAGGGTCTTTCCTTCTATAATTCTATGCTCAGTTCAAGTAATCAGCAGAGGAGTTAAGAATTACAACACTTCTCTTTCTTGTTGGTCTTTTTTATAATGTGGAATGTATCTTTAGAATTGTTTAGATTGGAAAGACCTTTAAGATCATTGAGTCCCACCATTAGCCAAGCACTGCCCTTAAACCATGTCCCCAAGTGCCACATCTGCACATTCTGTATTTGGGTATAGGATGCTCGTGTACTTAGACTGTATTAAATATGGGACTTGCTTATCATGTCACTGAGAATTAATTTTATGTACTGTCAGTTTTAAAATAGTCTCAGATTTTCCAGATGGAGGAAGAGTGAATAAAGTAAAAAAAAAGAATAATAAAACCTTAATCACTGGCATATCACAATCTGGCAATAACAGTACTATTTATTAGGTGGAAAGATAGAAAAGTTCCATTTGCAAAGCAGCAGACTATGTATTCACATTTTTTTACTGCTTGCATTGCAGTGGATCTAAATTTGATCAAGTATCTTTGTCATTGAGAGGCAATAAATGTTTCCCCACTAATTGTTTCTAATGCATTTCTTTTAATTTTTGTGGACATGAGAGTTGAAAACACTGAAAATTGCTCAGATTTCATGAAAGAGCTGGAGCAATATTGCCTTAAAATAAAACAGGAGTGTTGAGTTCCTAGAGGAAGAAGTGTATTCCCTGAATGCAGTTTTTCCAAACCAGCTCTTTCATATGTCTGAGATTTTTAAGACAATTTTCTCTAGTATTTGTTTACTTGTAAGATGATTGACTTTAATATTTTTCTGGGACCATTGTATATCAGAGGCATCAGAAGGTTATATAGATAGACTTTGAAAATATAATTGCATTGACCATCATAGATTTAATTTTTTAAAGTAAGTTATCTGAATTTGGAAGCACCTAACTTTGGAAACCTGCTATGTCTTGAAAGAATCATGGTAGAATGGGAGTGTGTAGTTAATGTGTCCTTTTTAAAGAGAATATTTGTAGTTCCAGAATACCAATTACGTTATTGGTCCTGCAGAAGAACTGAAAGGTGATTGCCTGAATTAAGGTGACATTGGGCGGGAGTGTGATCGAATTTAAGTTCCCTCTTACCAAACACAATTGGTAAGCCCTTAGAATCTCCAAATAAATACTTGTGCTTTAAGGTCAGCCCAGACCTCATGGATTGCTTTTCCTTTCCCTGATAAAAGCAGATGCAAGCATGCCAAATTGCTTTGCTCCGGCTTAACCCCAGCACTGTTTGAATTCATAAATGCTACAAAAGGAAAGCTTATTACCGCATGTGAGGGTGAAGTGGGAAATGTCATGCCTACCTAATCTATTTCCTGGGAAGGGGAGAAAAATCTTTTTATTCTTTTACTAAGACCTGGGGAATAAAGTAAGGACTGGATGTGATGCTGATAATCAAGGATTGTCTTTCATATATTGAATTGATATCAACCCTGTGTTTTCTGTTGTCTCTGATATATTTTCTCAGAAATGAGACAGTAAAGGAACGTTTTTTCTGTATTGAATAATATACTATATTTAAATAGTTTTTTTTTAAAACTTATTTTACTTATTTCTCTACTATTAAGCAGCCATTTCTCTGAAGCTCTTGCTTTAAGGATAGATTGTTCAAACACTGACACATCATTTAGCAGATGGAACAAAGCAGTGCTGCATTTGGGCTGTACATGGTAACTATAGCAGTATTAGAAAGGGCATCAATGGGAGCTTTGCTCTGAATTGATAACAAGTACATAGTTTTAAATAACTTGGACAAGAACAAAACACTCCTAAAATAAAGTGCTTGAGGGGAAAGTAGGTTTTCACACTGTAAACAGTGTTCTTTGAAAGCTGGGAGAAGGAAAAAAATACTGTAGCACAGTGCAGTAAGTTAAATCATTACATTAATTGAACATTTGTCTATTTGCAATGTTTTTGCTTTGTGGATGTCAGTAAGATGAATGGTTGAGAAAGGAAGTGAAAGGGAAGTAGTAGTGGGTAAGGTTCAAAACAAAGTAATTAACATTCATAGGCTGTAAATTGTGGGTAATGTGTTAAGTTCACTTTCCTAAAACTGGTTTAGTGGTGTTGTAAACTGCTACCTATAACTGACTTAGCAAATCCACAAACACAACTTTTGTGATAATATATTCCTCAAGTTTTGAATGAGGATGACTGACATCTTGTGTTCTATCGATGAATCTTATTTTGTTTCATCATAAATGTTTCACAAAATTTTACTTCATTGTAAAGTTGAAATTCTGCATCTAACAGGTGTTGAATCCTTTTCTTTTGGAAGGTAGTGCTTAAACCTGAATGCCTCTCATTGTGGTTCTAAGCCTAAAATAGGGCAGATACTTCTTAAGCTATTTAGTAGACAGAGTATCAGCCCAATGAGAAACTGACAGGATTTTATAGGATGCAGATGCTGGAGGAAAATGTAGTATTTCACTGTTAGCATTTTGTTCCTGATGACAATCCAGTTATTAAGTTGCCGGTTTTCTCACAAAACATAGCATGTGGCTACCTAATTAGATTGCTTTAAAGCCTGTTGGAAATGCCGATATGTTTCTTATAATCCTTTTGCCTTGGGTTGCTGTTGTTAAAGGCTGACTTCTCCGTCTTGGAAAAAAGGCTTGTTCACTGGGCTAAACATGAAAAATGCATTATGCTTGATGTTCTGCTTGATGCTCTTGGTTAAAGTGTAATGTGCAACAGAATTCTCTCGATTTTGTGGCTCTTGAAGCTGTAGCTGGTGGGCAATAATGGCAAAAAGGTGCTCTGATTACAGTTATAGGGACGCTACTTAATCATCGTTGGTAAGAGATTAAACTTTAATAATTCAATTAAAGCTTTTGATGCAACTTTTAAAAAAAAGAATATCACTAATGAAAAAACTTGGTCTGGATAAGTGTGTGTTATTTGACACTGCAGACAGCATTGTCTTTGTACAGCATACTGCATATATATTTTACTGGAAGGGTTTGCATTTAATGAGGTACTTGAAGAAAATGGAAGGATTTTTTAAAATATGCTTTAAATTGTCCATGGATGAAACCTACCTGTCCCAGGCTTCACTGTACACTTTTAACTACTAAAAAGGGAACTCACATCTCTGTGTGAGAGCAGTAGGACTGAAATATAATTTTAGGGAATTGCTTATTTAAAGGCACCCAAAGGCAGTTGCAGACAAGTGAAATCACCAAGAAAATTTAGCATAATCAGGGTAAACACAAAACTAAAGTTTGAAGCTATTCAGTTGTCTTGTGAGCAAAAGCAGATCCCAAACTGGCATGTATTTATTGTTTTATTGATAATACCTCTGAAGAAGAGCTACTGAAATGCATCTTTACCCCCACACCACGTTTTTGTATCTCAGTCTATTATTCATTTTCAAATTATTCAAAGAATTTCTCGGAATCTCTGCCAATCTTCTCAAAGAAACTATGTGAGCAAGGAAGGTGGAAAATAATTTGTTTGTTCCAGCTGCTGTCCTGGAAAACTGTGTCTGGTGGCTGTCTCAGTCCCAGGTGAGCTGATTGCTTGCAGTGAATGTTCAGGAGTGGCTTCACTGTACAGAAACTCAAACTTGGGTTCAGTGCCACAAAGTGAGGGTGACTTTTGGCCATATTCCTGTTATGAAATGTCGAAGTCTTTTTGCCCTTTCAAGTGTTGGTACTAATGGTTAGAACACAGAAGCTGCAGTAGCCAATTGATTGTTTTTTCCAATGTCAGCATTTTTTATTCTGCATGAGGAACATAAATCCTTACCATAATTCACACGTACAATTTAAAATAATAGGCAAACCTGTTAACCTGCAGGTAGGTGAACCTGCTTATTCTTGTTATCCTGTGAAAATGAGATGTTGAATAAGACAGCAGTAATCAGAACCTATTATGTTTTATGCTACTTGAGTCAATACTTTATAAACATTTGTTTCAGTAGATTCCTGTAGTTAATGCTATAGTAATACTAAGCATTGTTGCTACCACTGTTTAAATAGTTTCGCAAACTGAATTTTTTCCAGGAAAATCTCTGCTGACTTCTAAGCCTAGACAATGCTGAAACAGCCTAAAAAGGACTTGCTCATTTCTTATGTGTTTAAAGACTCATTATAAGAATAAGAATTTAGTGATGAATTCAGAATTCCAATTTAATTGGAGAGTAGTAGAATGCATTTTTCCCCTCTTCTAACTTAGAAAATGATTTTTTTTCCTTTTTTTCCTACATGACAAAAGGTAATTTAAGCCAACCAGATGGTACATTCAAAATCTACAGAAGTTTGGCCCTATTTACTGAGTATTGCTCCCTGGGTATATCTCAGCTTCCCCTCACAGGACTGACAGATGCCTAAATGTAAGAGATTGTTCTTGTCATCGGAGGCACTGACACAAATTCAGCTGTGTGGGTTGTTGGCTCTGTCTGATGTTGTCCCTTCTAACGCTACTGAACAAATCACCTTGCACAAGGTAAGCAGCATGCCCTGTCTGCCTTTTATTGAAAGCTGTTTCTTCTGATCTGTCATGTCAAGATATCCTGTTTGAATAGTGTTCTTGAACAGTCTTGTGTTCAAGCCAAACTTTCACAGCAGTTTTCTGTTGCAGAGTGATCTCCCATGCAGCGTTTGACTGTGGATGAGTATCAAAGGGCCTGTTCACTGCAACATGAAAGGCTTTTACCTGCTGTGACTAAACCATGTTAAATTGTTACAGACATGCAGGTGTACCGTGTGTTGGCAGGAGTGTTCAAGCATAAATACCTTTGTTCAATCACCAGGTAATGAAACCAGCAAACTTGATTTGTCTCCTTCATGTGAATTAAAGAAACAGATTGACTAAGGGAGATCTTGCTGAAGGAGCATTGGCTTCTGAAAAGGTTCTGTCTTTCCTTTGAAATATATTTTGTTCACTATATTTTATGGGTTTTCTAATTGCATGTTGCTCAGAAGAGGTTTACTGTAAACCCTGCATGGTGTGCTCACAGTTGTATTGAAAGAGAATGTGATAAGCTACAGCTTTGTTGAACTAATTAAGTACTTCCTGGCTTTGTTAGTGTTCAGAAAACCTGACAACAGTTGTATTGTACTTTCCCCTGTATGTTTTGAAAAAGCTGTATTGTAAATGATACAAGGACAATTTTTTTGCTAGAGTGGTACCTTCTGTTGCACTGTTGACCCTGATGGAAAAGCTAAAAAAGACAGCTCTCGTCATTTTTTCTCATTATCAGCTGCCTAATAAAGTATTTCCCTATGCACATTGTACAATAAAATCATTTTGTAAAAGTGTGGGAAGGTAGATGTTCCTGTTGACACTCTTGGTCTAGGAGAAAAAGTGTTGGTAGAGAAATCTGCTCTCCAAAGGAGGAAGAATCATTAACAGTCTTCAAGAGAACTTTTGGAACAAATACAGGTATGGGCAGCCCTCTTTCTTGGGAGGGAACAGTGTGAGTGAAATTTAAAAAAACTCATAATGGCCTATGGATTCTGTGTACACTGGAGTGTCCATGCTGCAGAGTGCCATGTTTGAGCTTGAGTTCCCAGAGCAAGCTGCCATGGGTAGGGATGAGATGTTCACTTTTATTAGAGCTGTATTCTAGTCAAGGCTTTCCCTAGGTTTTTTAGAACAAGTAGGATGTACTTGGGATGTGAAAATGAGATGTTGGTTTGCTTGAGAATGCAGTTCAGAGCATCCTGGAGTTTTTTTATTACAGTGATGATGTTTTTAGTGTTTTGGTAGACACAATGAGGTGGAAGGAGCAGAGGCAAAATACAGTTATCTTCAGTAAGATGAAATAGAGTTAATAATGTATTCCTCTACTTGAAAAACTTTCGAGAAATTTTTCAGAAGATATTTTGATGAGTTCAGAGAGAAGTTGGTAGTATCATTAAATAAGTTGACAACTTCTGTAATCAGCTTTTTGGTATTATAGCTCAAGGGAAAGTCAATAAACTTTGATTCCCAGCATTAATGTAATTATTTTTCCTCTCTTTTTTTTTCTTTTCTGGCTCCTTCTGCAGAAGACTGCAGTAATGTAATATCAGATGGCCAAAAGCAATTCAGTGTTCAGAAAGGCAGTGTCCCCTAGGATGACGTACAAATGTAGGAAGACTGGGGGTGGAATAAATCATTTTCTCTGATCTTGTTAGGGATGAAATTATTATAGAGAAGCGAACGTAATTCGCTGAATATTCTGTGAGATAGAGAAGTATGAAGCTCCTTTGATTATCTAAGGTATTTTTTAAAAGTTTTTGTTTTCCCCTCACCCACAGTATTTTCCTTACACAGTACACAAAAGTGTGTTCTCATTGCCACTTGTTTTGGTAGCTGTAATATCCTACTTTAAGTCAGCTGCTATACTGATATAAGTCAGCTGCTATATTTTTGTTGATGGGAAATTGGACTTTAATTTTTATCTTCTCCTGACCTTAGCCTAGTGAGAAATTACTTCAAATGTTTCAGTGAAAAAACTTGCATTGTTTTTCATATTATTTAATTATTCTCATAATAATGTATTCAATTTCATTCTCAAAAGAGAATACAAGACAGGTGAGATGAGTGAATCATTACAATATAAATGCCCTGGTGAATAGCATAGGCCAAAGAACTTGCAAATTGACCTAAACCCACAAAAGCTTGATCAACCTACTGTGATAATATTCTTTTTTAAGGGGAAGAAAAAAAAAAAGAAAGAATATTAAAGGTGATGTACTGAATCTTTAAAACAAACTTTTCCATAGGTTAATCATCGGTGTGGTTATTTGAGGCTAACCAATAACATTCAGTTATGTCAGGTGCAGCATTAAAGGTGTGATTTCAGGTGTGATGTGGCAGCTGTGGTTGTGTAAATCTGATTTCAGTCATATAAACAGGCAGTAACTAGTAGCCAGCAGAGCAGACTGGCTGTGGTGTTTGTCTCAGTGTAAGTCTGCCCTGAAGAGTCCAGCACTAAGAACTTTGACTGGGTAAGTACAACTCTCTCTAATTCTTTAACTTTTATAGTCTGGGTTTTGAGGTGCGTTGCTTTCCAGTTTAAGCCTGAAGTTGCTTAGAATGATCAGTTATTGTTATGAAGGTTTAATGTCCCAAGTGCTTAAGTTTAGGGGTAAAAAAAGATACTCCCAACTGACTGGAGTGCTTATGTTCTAATTTGAGGAGAGACTTGCTTTTGAATAAGGTGGACACATTTTTATCTCATGAATTCACTGAACAGTAAGAGATACTGAATTTCCTCCTTGGTGGTTTACTCTGTAGTTATTCCCTGGGTAAATATTTGTAGAGCACAACTAATACAAGATGCTTTTCTCTGCACTTCCTCAACTTAAACTTACAGACATCCAGAGAATCAGTAGATTGTGTCATGGTTGTTCTCCCCTTTGTCTATCTTAGTAACTTCCCCAGAAAAACAGTCTTGGAGCCTTGTCAGTTCCTCCTCCTTGTCAGTACAGAGGAACAGGTTTCACAAGGCAGTTCCACGTTTGGATGATGTACCTGAGCATGTCTTATAAATTCCACTAATGTGCATTGTTATACAGTGAGAATTTGGTGACCTGTGGTAATTATATTGTGTGATCTTTCAAAAGGAGGACCAAGCTCACGTAATTGGCTTAGCTTCTTTGAAAAATGGTACTTTTTGATGTTTATCTTATACAACTGATATGTTCTGGCATTTAATAGGGAAAATATTTTACTATGTGTAAAACTGAACCTGAAATAAGTAATTTAAATGTTCTTTCCTTGTTGTTTCTCTTTATTTTTTCCTTCTTTCCCTTTTGGAAGAAACTGGTAATCAGAGTAGCAGACCTCTGGCTGATAAGACCTGTTTTATGTAGCTGTAAGTAGGGGTGCAGGGGTAGACTTTGAAATGCTGACAGGCCTTGCATAAACCAAGAGCTGATTTTTCTTGCCCCATGGCAAGAAAGCAAGATCACGATGCTTTATTATTGAGACAGGTCCTTGAGTAGTGTAGCTAGATCTTAACAAAATTTACCAAATGGAAACTTCATTTCTGCAGGTAGTAAAGCTGTGTTACCTTCTATTTTTGTTGTGTGTGCTTTGTTTTTTTGTGTCACTTCCTTAAAATGGTTGGTTGGTTTGTTTTTTCTGAAGGTATAATTTCACCTTTCCTGAGCACGTAGTTTACCCTTTGAAGTTATCATTAGAGTTTTTCCTTTGGCAATATATTTTATTGGAGCATCAGCAATGCAGCTGAGCCACTGAAAAATGTGGGAGCCATGGGCACATGAGGCTTGCCTGGTAGTTTTGTGTTAGTATAGGATTTTTTTGTAGTGGTCTTTAGTAGAGACAACTGTCAGTCATGTTTACCTTGGCAAAAACAAGGCACTGGGAGTAGAATAAGCCATAAACAGAGTATATAGGTAATACATGATAATAATGATGGTGCTTATTAGCAGATGCCACATTTGCATGTGAAACAGATTGGATAAAGAGCTGTCCTATACACTCTACTTCTGGAACAGCCAGTGCCAGTTGATAAATAAGTATTTAATGGGCTTAATGACTTTTTGCATGATTTCTTGAAGAAAGTGTGTGGTTACAGTTGATGATAGCATCACAGGATTATTTTGCATAGTGACTCGTGTTTTCTTCTTAGGTATGTGTATATAGAGATCATTAACTTCTGTTCATGGTGCAAACATTTACATAGGTTCAAAATCCTGAATGACCAAGCAAATTTTATAGTTTGAAGTAATCTTCCACAGACAGTTGACTGTATGACTAATAGAATTACATATGCGTAAAATTGCTTTTACTGGAGAAGCCAAAATGCAGAATAATAGCTTGTCAAACTGTCATTTGCCAGTGAGAGTGTAGATTTTGTAGTCCAAATTAGGTTGTGTTCTTTTTCTTTTTGTCAGGTCACATTCTAATAACCATATTGTGCATTAAACCCTGTGATTATCTGAACACTTGACAGATGGTAGGATGTTAATTTATATGTAAGAGACAGTGAGTGCCTGTGCAGCAATGGCATTCAACAAAATATGAAATGTCAAAATTCCCTTTTTTTGTTATGTCTTCGCTTATTTCAGCAAGGTAATTCTAGCAGAGGAATATTTTGTGTAGTTAAACATGTGCTTCATTTACTAGTATTAACAGATTTTGGAGTTTTGAATCTTAATTTTTATATTGAGAGGTGTTTACATGATGGTCTAGTATACAAGAAAATTGTAGATTACAGTGAAAGTGAAAGAGGTTATTATATTTATGAATCTAAAGTTTTTAATATGCATGTGTTTTAAGGAAAATGAGATTACTTTTAGGTTTACTTAAGAGTTACTATGATACCCTGAGCTGGGTTTATGATAACACAATTGTCCTAACTTAGACCAGAGTTACAGTAATTGTTATCAAAATGAGTAGTTAGTTGCTCCTAATATCTTACTTGTAACCTTAAGTTGTGTAAAATGTCATGGGAAAAAATGTGTTAGAACCCAAAGGATTTTGCCTTTTTTCTGCATTTGAGAGAGTTGAGGCTGTAACATAGAGCTGAGGAAGAAGTGTAAAAAATGGCACAGTTCAGCACCACACACTCCATGAAACTTGAAACAACTTTCTAAAGCTGCAGTACAGATACCCAAAGAAACAAGCTAAGGTTATAGTTTCCTTTAACAGTGCTGTTTTCAGAAAATTCTTTCTACCTTGAAATCTTGTCAAGGCATTCCTTATTCCCTTCAGTTCATTGTATACAATTCCTCTCTACCTGTGGTTCACAGGATTTGCTTATCTGTTACAGATTGCTTATCACTGTTACTCATGTTATCTGCTGGACCTTCAACTAAATGGTAGCACCTTTGAGTTGAAAAACTTTTCTTTTTATGAGTCAAAATCCCCAGGATACTTGTCTCTTGAACAAAGAGTTTAAGTTTGTTGTTTTTCAGTACTGAGGAAAAGAAAAAGAGGAGGCCAAGTATTTAATTTGCTTGAGACAGTTTTCCAGCAGAAGAGAGTTGAGGTAGAAAATCCCAAGTTTTAATGATGTATTTTTGTAGTTCAATTGTCTTTGCCTGAGACATCATTATTATGCATTTATAATAAATCACTGCTGTATTTAGGTATTCAATAACTCTTGACTTATGAAAGAATATGTTCCTTAATCACTAAGAAAATTAGTTTTCTGTAAACTGTTGCAGTACACGAAGAAAGGAGTCATCAAGCCTAGAGAGTGGTAATTACTTTTCTTGTGCCACAGCGGGGTTGTGTTGCTGTTTTCAGTGTGTGGGAAGGGCTGTGAATTGGTACTTCCAGAGTGCAAACAGCCAAGATCATTGCTGTTGAGTATGTAAGTCACAGCAATTCCTTAGTGGCTTTCATGCTTGGGGAAAAACGTGGTCATAAGGGTAGTCAATATGTGTTATGACAATACTTAGTATGGAAATATTGTCTCTGAAGTATAATTTTCTTTAGGAAGAACATGTATAAGAATTCTCAAACATACTTTGTAGGCTGCTACTTCAAGCTGAATGTTGTAATATCTCTCACCTTGTAGGTTTTGCAATGAACTCCTTCCTGTTACAATCTTGTCTTGAAGGCAGATAAGAATCAGGGAGTGAAATAATAAAAAGTACAGTGAAATATTTCAATATTTGCAGTGGAGCTACATTGGAAATGAAGTTTACAGCTTTGCAGTCAGAAGTGGTTTTTGTGTTATGGATTCTGGTGAACTAGCAGACTCTTGAGTAGCTCTTCAAAGCTGATTGCAATGTTTGTGGCTGCTTCTGATGAGAATCTGGGTTCTATAAATGCATAGTGATAATTCTCTATGTAGCTGAAAGAAGAGATGTAGTTTGTGGCCTTTTTTGTTATTTTTCTTGTGATTTTTGATATGGTGTGGAGTATAGTTTCAGTGCACCTAAAGTCACTTGAGTACTACTTATGAAGTGACATTTTACTTGACAGTGAGGTGTGTTTTCAAATAAGAATTATGTTTCAAAGTACAGTTTGAAATACTGAGCTTGTTTCTCTTTCTACAGTATATCCATCTAAAGATCTCTCAGTGTTTCATAAGCATTAATGAAATAAGCTGCACTGCAAGCCAGGTATTATCCCAATTTCACAGATTGTAGGGAGGTTAATTAACTTGCCCAGAGTCACTCAGTGGTCTGTGATGAAAATTGGTTTCTATTTAAAAATGAATTTGTCATCTCATGCTTTAGCCATTAGGCTGTGCTTCCAAAATAATATTTGTGGTTGCAAATAATGTTTGACTTATTATATACCATATATACCATAAGCTTTGTCTATGCACAAAATTGAGTAGAAGTGACCAAATCAGTTTTAACTCTACCTTTGTACATTCCAGCTGAATGGAGTTGGGTTTGAGCTGGGTTTAATCTAAAAGAAATTTAAACCAGGTAAATAGAGGCATAGACTTGGCATTAAGTTTATTTAGTGTGCAAATTTGTGCTAGTTTATTTCAATGGTCCCAGTAAAATTAATGTTCCTTATTGTCTGAGCTTTTAATAGAAGCATTATACTTTCACTTAATCTGGTTTAACAGAAATATCATTATTTGAAAAGTGAGGGGAAAAGTCATTTTTCAAATAACTTTAGAAGTCCATCAGGCATGTGACCTGTTCATTCCCGTTATTTCAGTTGTATAGCCACCACATTTAATTAAAAAAACCCCGTGAAAATTAGTTTCCTGTTAAGTGTTTTTACTTTCATTAATGAAACATGCAAATTCAGCTGGAGAAACTTATTAGTTTTAAGCTATAAAACTTTATTTCTGGGAGAATCCTTCTCTATAGCTTTGTTGGCTTTGTAGGAAAGAAAGTAATTTAGGAGAGAGGGCTTTATTTTTCTTGATTTATAGCCTTATTTTCCCTCGTTCTTTACCCAAGTATGCAAATCTGGTTGTAAAAGTGTTGATGCTTGGGTCTTAAGAAAGCTGCAGCTTCTTCACACTCCCACTGTTGACTCTTTGTGTCCTCTGACAGGTCATTTCAGCTGGTTTTAATATAGTTCCTGGGTTTACAAAATTGGCATGATGGTTATGAAATGCTTTGAGAACTTGAAATAGGTTTTGATTGGGAAAGTATTAATTTTATTATAAAAGCATAGGAAGCTTTTCAGAACGAAGTGATCTTTGGTTTTGACTTTAGCTGGGATTTACTGGATTACACCTAAATGCAATTCTGTTTAATGAAGAAGAATGGAATTCATCACCTAATTAACAGCACTTGACTTTATGCACCAAAATGCCTGGTTTTAAGGTAGCTATTTATTTCAAGTTTTTATTTTAGGGTGTAAACCTTTTTTTAAAATGCCACATAAATGTCACCATGTAATTGCTGATTACCTGTAATGCAACACCTATGTAAGGCATGCAGTTGTGGATCTTTTCTTTGAGCATTGCTGCATCTAAGGTACTGCAGTAATGCATAGGTGAGTGCTAAATTTAAACTGATTTTTTGCATCTTCAAATGCAGTAAGTCTTTAAAATCTACGTTAATACATTCAGAGATAAATTTTTTTAGGACTAAGGTGTTCAATGAGCCTTTCGGTGCTTCCTCCTCATTATCCCTCCTTTCACATTCCTTGATTTTATTTGAAGTCCAGCATATATTTGTAGCTCACCAACTGAAGTTTCTCTCAGTTTCTTTCTTTATTTTTTTGTCCAAGCAATGAGCAAATTTCTAAGACTGTTCTGAAGGTAGTGGTCTACTTAGTGCTGACAGCAAAAATCTGTCTCTTCACTTGTATCTAATTTCCATAAGGACACTGTGGCCTCTAAGTGCAATATAATATAAATAATGCAACATGCCAACCAGGAAAAAGAGTTTGATTTAATTAATGTTCATCCAACACATTAGTCCTTCATTACATATAATTACTTGGGGACTGAAAGTAGGCACAGCTGTAATATGGCTGGTGTTAAAGTTGAGATTTCTCAATAATGCATCTCATAGGTTACTTTTTCATGTTTTCTTCAACTTCCCTTCTCTTAGTGTTGTGCAGAAAACAACTTCAGTTAGAAGTGGATTGACCAGGGAATGTTTAGTCTTGCTGCCACTCAGATGTCTGGGAGAGCAGACCAAATTGTTCTGTTACAGGGATGTTAAATTTATAGCAGGTAAAAGCTTTCTGTGTTTGTCAGACTATTCCTTGAACACCAAGTGATTGCACCCCCAAGGCAAAGAGCCTCAATGAAAAGTGGCTGTACACAAATACAAACTAAATTCCTAGCCAAACAATTCCTAAACTTCAAGAACATGTTGCAAAGGAAAGCAGAGGGCCAGCCAAAGGCATGTGTCAAGATTTGTCTAATTATATTTGTACTGTACAACAAAGAATAAAGTTATGTTTCATCACAGTATTTAACTTCATACTGTTCGTAGTCTTGGTCTTAAACTGCATTGTTGAAAGCATTTATTTGTCACTTTTTGTACATATGGATGCTCTGGCAAAGGGACTTAATGACCTGCACTTGCGTCCAGCTAATGCTCTTCACTGTAAAAGAAATGTCCAGTCAGATAGAAAATTGTTCTGAGTACCTGGCCATGCTGAGAACAGAACTTGCTGAGAGTAGCACCCAGGTTTTCTGTGAATGGAAGTTCAGTCTCTTCTGTTGATTTATTCCTGAACAGAAAAAAATTTTGTGTGATATTCTCAAAAAAAAAAAAAAAGGTGCCACTGTTGAGAGAATAGATGAGTAGATATTCAGGTAACACTGTACATCTATAGGTAGGACAATATTCATTGGTTGTGTATTGCCTGATAACAGGGTCAGGTTTGTTATAGTCATGTTTTCTCTTAATATTGCCTTCAAATATTTTCATCATTTGATCATTGGTGTTGTCTATGCCCCAAAAATATGACTTTGTGTCCCAGGTCAGTTAGAGGCTGTTGAGAATTTATTTCAGGTTTGTGTAGATATGTTTGAGTGTCTTGTCAAAGTTGGAAATCAAAGGGTTAATTATTATTATTATTATTGATAGATCTTGGTAACTTATTTCATGTTTCTTTGTAATTGCTGAAGGTTAAATACTTTACTTGGTAAAAGACTGTAATTACATTTATCTTATAGTTGTTCTTAGTTTGCTATATGGCTGTTTTGGTACTCTCATCTGTCATGTCATGTCTTTTGATCAAAAGTCTCAACACTTCTGCCTCTTTCAAGGCACAGTGTTTAGCCTGGGAGAGTTTACTAATTGTCCTTGGCCCCTTTCACATTCAGGAGGGGGAGAATCTGCTGCAGAGTGACTGAGCACCTCCAGCACAGCTCACCAGGCTCTGCTGCCTCCAGGGACTATAAAGGGAGCTGTGCCTCACTAAAGACACACAGGTTGCTGTCATGCTTTAATGTTCCAGATTTGATTTTTGTTGTAAAGCAAGGAAAGTGAGATTTTTTTTAAGACCAGGCTCATAAGGTTCTGTTATGATTTGACCCTTGTTTTATAAAATATTTTTGTTTTAGTTAGAGAAACTGCTCATCAACTGTGGGGTTTGAGGTCACTTCTGCCCAGATTTGCAGCATGTCCCAATTTAATGTATTCACATAATAAGCATGATATAAGACTTGTCATACTTGAGAAGGTCAGAACTTGTGACTTGAACTTGAGTTCTGGCAGTTCAGAGGATGTGATGCTTGGACTTGTTCTGAATGTGCTGGATTGTGGGGTTTTTTCCTGGTTTGGTTTTTCTTTTTCCCCTGGAGAACAGTAGTAAATAACAAAAAGTGTCTTTTCAGTGATTGCTGAAGTTCTTGGTCTGAAGTAAAGATGAAAATTCTCCAAACTTTGACTCAAATAACTGATGATAATAGCCTTTTTTTTTGAATGGCAGGAAATATTTTGATCATAACTTGATTGAAAAACATAAGACTCAAATTGCTGCTCTAAATTTTACTGTTTCTTGTCCCTGTGCAAGGAATGAATTACTGGTGATAGAATATACTAATTATTTATTTTGAGAAAAGAAAATTAATTTTTTTAGTTAAATTTTATTAGGACTAAATTTTACTTGAAGTTGTGGTACATGCAATTTCTAAGACATATGTAAATGAACTCATTAGTGCACAGTCATATTGAAATCTATTTTGGCCCTGGGATAATTTGTCTTTTCAAAGCACAACATGCCATTACTGATTCTGAAAAATATTTTTCTTTTTCTTTAAGTGTGATATTATTTCTATTTCTTCATTCCATCTTTATATATATATAGCACCCAACCATAAGGGAGATGTTTTCTTTCCCCTCCTTTGTATTTTCAAATACATGTTCAAACAGACTTCAAAGTTAGTGTTGCAGTTAGGCCAGTGGAGAGAGCAGAGTAATGTGTGGTGACAGGCAAAGGGAGGAGGGTGGAAAGGATCCTTCTGAGATGGTGCTAGGATCGCATTTATGGACTCATCCCAGGGGAACTGCTTGGTATCCAAAGCAAGTAGGAAAGTGCTTGCAGAATTGGCAGCTGAGTGCAAATAGAATATTTTAGGTGGCACTTCAAATATTGTGATAAATTTGCTCAAAATAAATCTATGCTTTCTACAGTCATTTTAGGTTTTGTTGTTGCTAAAATAAAATCTCAGTGTGCTCGGAAATTTGTATTTACCATGAAACATGTAAAGTTCATTTTCTACACTTGTGCTAATTCTTTTTCTGATCTGATTTTACAGAAATAGTCGTATAAAAGTAGAAAAATTTGGTTGTACTATTACTCTGCTATAGTATTTGGTTGGAGTTTTTATTTATGTCTTTTTTAGTTTTGTTTTTTGTTTCAAGGAAAGTATCTGAGCGGCTTAAAAAGCCAAATGGTGCAAATATAAATGGATTGATTCACAGCTTTTGGATCCTGCTAATGCCTTCAGGGTGTTGGATTTGTACCATATTTGTTAATGGTATGGAGTGGATCTTCAGTAACAGATTAATGTCTTTAAGAAAGACAGGGTTTAAAGTTTCAAGTGTTTATGTGGATATAAACTGTTTTTTTCAGTTCTTTGTTTGTAATTGTTTGGTGTCCTTGTCTCTCTCCTCCTCTGAAATGTGTTTGTGAGATAATCTGATGTATGTAATCACAGCTCACCAAAACGTTTGCTGGTTTCTGCTTAGAATCTCATTGTGGGGGGTTTGGAGAGGCCTGAGGCTGATCTGCACTGAGCTTTTTGTTGACAGACCTTGAATTGAGTTTGCTTTTCCATGACTTTCTTCTATAGCACTTAGATACAGGGATCACTTTAAAAAACAATGGCAACCAAACCCAGAAGAAACAACTAAGCTTTATGAAGTTATTCTAATCCAACATCAGAAAAAACCCTAAGCAACTATGAAAAATAATTAAATTTGAGATCACTGTAAATGCCCTAGGCCTGTGAATATGGAGGCCTTTTATCTGTTAAATTTGTTTATGTAATAATAGATTATATATCTAGTATTCCAGTTTATAATTATAATAGGTACCTTAGCTTTAGAGAACTTAAAGACTACATATTTTTCTCAAACTTTAGTTTACTGAATGTGCCCTACCTTCTAAAATTAATCAGTCTTGCAATTGGAATGCAATTACTAGAAAGTGTGTTGGATGTTCTGGAGTTGCTTTGTGAAAAATAATTACACACACCCCCAACCACCACCTCCTCCCTGCAAAAGCAAAGCAAAATAAATCCAACTCAAACCTTAATTAATTATTAACTAATTCATTTGGAAAGAAAAAATACTTGAAGTATATTCTCTAATGTGTTTCATTTTGCCAGAGATCTTGACCTCTCTGGCATACCCGAGGTACCAGATGCAAGATTCTTAATGAGCAGAAAAAAAGTTAAAATCAAATGGATTATATAGATTGTGGTTTAAGAAATTATACTGGCAGATGTTAAAAATATTCCTTGGAGTGTACAATTTGGTTAATGTAAATTATTTTTGTGGATTTAATGATCCATGGATAGTAAATGTTTCTCATTTGTTACAAATATCCTGTGTCAAATCAAGAATAAGCTGCTGTTTTGTTTTGCTTCATATTTACACAACCAATTTAGTTCCTTTTAACCCTGCTTAAAGAAATTATGAAGAAGTTGCCAATGGTGTTAATAAATTTTCAGAATTTCTATCTTATGTCCTTGAAATTTCCGTTTAAGTCTCCCTTTTTCTAATTGCTTATTAAAGTTACGTTGAAAGCACAGCAAACATAACAGAAAGAAATAGAGTCTGTCTGGATCCTTGTTTTCTTTTCTAAGGGATATATGGAAAAAGAAAGCCTTTGTGCCAAATATAATGTTGGGAAGGGATACAATCTGAAATGGTTTCAAATGCTCTTCTTTTTTGAGGAAAAAATCCATTAGGCTTGCTCTAGAGTACACAGTATTTTGATTATGGCAAATGGGATGTGATCTCATGTTCACAATCTCTTAAGAACAGGATGAGTAGACAGAGCTGGTTCCTGGTAGTTGTTCTGTCATCCTGACCTTACCACTACTTTTGTTTCATTCTGTGAAATACAATTGACTCCTTAAAGGCAATTTGATTAAAACAACGTTGGAATCAAAACTGGGCCATTGAAAATGGAATTCAGTTCCTGGTTGTGGTTCATGTTCCTTGTAACCTTGATATGGAGGCCAAATTCAGTTGTTTCAGTGTCTTTTAATATGTGGTAATAGGTATTTTAGAACAGTAATTTAGTGAAGTATGAATTAAATAAAAAGTACAGGGGTTTTCCTTTTTTTATTAAGTACAGAAAAAGTGAAGTGCAGGGAATGAAAGTGTTTTATAAGATGAAATATTCACATAAATGTTTGAATTTTTCCATTTTGCTTAAACCTTTTTATGTTCTTATTTGCAACAGACATGTGCTGCTGCTGACAGTGATGGCTGAACCATCCTTACCTGCCCTCTTTTGCAGCTTCACAGTGGGAAGTCTTGCAGCCCTTCCCATTTGGGCAGGGTGACCAGTTTGAGGGAACAAGCTTTTTAGCTCCATTTTGTACTTAGCACTCTGGGTCTTGATTGCTTCTGGTGGGTTGATTGCTTCCAGCTCTCTTCAAAGGGACTTGCCTGTAATCACACAAAATTGAGCAAAAAGAGTTGCATGTGAATATAGTGAGGTGGCATATTGATAAACCAGTGCTGCCTTAGCAACCATTGGTGCTCAAGTGGTTTAAATTAAAAAAATTGTCATTAAACCTCCAAGTAGCCTGTGGACAACTTAAAAGCACTGATGGAGGAAAAAGAAGCTGAAGGAATTCATGACTTATTTGGTGATACTTGAGAACTTTTCAGTGTTGGAGATCTCACCCAGTGTGATAATGCCCTGGAGGACTTGGCTCACCCTGGAACAAGGTGACACATGGCCTACTCCTTTGTGGCCATGCTTACTGCCTAAAGAATGTCTCTTTATGTGATGAGGAATAGAAAATACCACCACAGAATGGCTTGGGTTGTAAAGGACTTGAAAGATCATCTTGTTGCACCAGCCCTGCCACAAGCACCTTTCACTGGACCTGGTTTTTCAGTGCCCCATCCAATCTTGCAGAGCATCCAACTCTGAGCAGCCTTTTCCAGCACCTCAGCACCCTCACAGGAGAGAGGTACTGGGACAGGCTGCCCCAGGCAGGATCCTATGCTAAGAGTTGGATGTTCTCCAGGGGCTTGAAAAAAATACACTTATTAACTGATTGGGAGAGGAGAAATATAAAATAGAGATATATTTCACAATATTTTTTGTTTTGGATTTTTTCTGTGGATTTTTAAAATGTTTTCTGGCTTTAAAGACATTTTGCTTACCACTTAAGAGATGATGGATGATGTGCTTGCATTGAGGAACAGTATACCTTTAATGTAATGGGAATCAATTTATAATAAAGCTTTTTTCCTACCACAGGAGAATTCTTAGCCTTCAACAAACTTGTTCTTAAATGCTGACTTTTTTATAGTACAATTTAGGTTAAGTTGTTTAAAATGAGGGTTGAACATAACATTTTTTGGTTTTTAATACATGTCATGGTTTAACCCTAGCTTGTGTCTCAGTACCACATGGCCCCTTACTCACACTCCCCCTTCATTCCCCAGTGGGAAGGAGAATCAATTGGAGACAAAATGTAAAACTCCTGGGTTAAGAGTGGTTTAATAATGGAAACAAAAAAAAAATAATAATAGTGATAATAACCGTGACAATAATAATAGTAGTAATAATTGTGATGAAAGGGAGATAGTGAGGTCTAAAAATGGAGAGAAGCAAGTGATGCTCAGTACAATTGTTGAGCACCCACTGGTGCCCAGCCTGTCCCTGAGCAGCCACTGGCAGCTCAGTCTATACCAAGATGAAGCAGATTGGGTTTTTTTCCTCAAAGGTAGAAGAGCTTGCTTGTGTGTGAAGTTTATTGAGGAAGTGATAATAGATTAAAATGTGTGCTTGGGCATTTGGTGTATAGAATTTCTAAAGCTGTATCTCATGTAAACCAGCTATGTTCAGGACTCAATTATTGGCATTTTAGATTCTCTTAGACTCTGTTATACTGTTATACTCAGTTTTAGAGTTGCCTACATTTATTGATTTGGGACAAATGCCAGTCCCTAATTGTTTCTTTCAAGTAGCATTTGTTGAGAGTCCCGACTCCATTATACAAATTCAGACTGTACAGTCCTTTGCCATATTTTGACAAACTCTCTGAGCAATTTTAGGAACTGTGGACTTGATCCATCCCAGTCTTTGTCTTGCCAAATTCTGTCTTTGATACTTAAAGCATCTTGAAACTACTTGTCTGTTGCTAGTTGCTGTATTTTTTTTTCCACATGTTAGTCTGTGTAGTTATATTGTGGATATCAGTCAATATCTCTGCCAGGTGGAAGCATTCTGTGTGTCACTTTACCTCTGAATCCTCTTGTGTACCATTTTCTCTCTGCAGTCAAGCAGCTCCTCAATCTTTTGGACAGATTTATGCAGCTCTTCTCCCTGGAGGAAATTTCAGTTATGCTTTTTGCTGGTTGCTTATTTTCACATCCTGTTCCCCAAGCCCCCAAAATTAAAAAAGTGCTTATGCTCCAATCCCTCAGTTTTCTTTCACTGCAGCTCAGAATCTCATGTTTTGATTCTCCTTTCATTCCATTATTTGCAAGTAGTTAGGGAGGAGAAAGTAGTCTTATTTCATATATATATGCACACACATCCATATTATAAATGTATATGGTTTGTTAGAAGAAATAAAGGATGTTTCCCTATTAGCAATACTGTTAGTGGAAGGTTTTTGGGGTGATGGTTCATTCCTCTCCCCCCACATTATAATTCTGAGAAGTTTTTTTCCTGAAAGGTTTTAAATTGAATGCAAGGAAATTTCTTTTTTTAGTTAAGTTCAACCTGCATTTTGGAATACATGTCTCTTATTGAATGTGACAGACACCTATTTGACAATGAAGATTATTTCTAGTCTTTAAATTAGTCCTGGAGCTGCAAAAATCACAGTAGTGCTGAAGAATAAAGGAAAGCCTGGGGTGAAAGAAGTTGATTTAAGTTCAGCAGATATGAGTTCAGTTCTTGTCTCTTGCTCTTTCCTGACTTCATTCCTGACAGTGGTGAAATAATTTTGGTTTTGACCAGTATTTTGAGGATTGTCTTCATTATTCCTACGGACTTACAATGTAAAAGGAATGTAGATGTGGATGTAGGTTATTTAGAAAAATTTTACCTTTCATTCTTTGCTTCCATCTGAGAGAGATGATGATAACTCCGTTCCTTTATCTCAATTTATGTTATGTTCATCAAAAAGGGGAACTGGTTTCTTGCACCAATAGCACCATCCCAGTAGGACTTTCTGAGAGTTCCAGAACTCACAGATGGCTGTAGGGGTTTCATTCATGAAAGTGCACCAGGCTGTGTTGAAGAGTCTTCGAGGTCTTGAAAACTGCAAGTGAAAAGCACTTTTCTTGGTGCATTTGTACAGAAATATAGTACAAGTTTCTGTTGTGTCAGCAGATTTCTTAGCTAGGCTGATGTTTAGCATACCTCTAAAAAAAGCAATGTAGTACAGTTTTGGTGGATATAGATTCTTTATGCAAAATGCCCATGCCACTGTAGTCTCTGCATTAAAATTCCAAGGAGGAATATTTTGTTTTAGCTTTCCAGTAGGAAAATTAAAACAACAGAATATGAAGTGGCAATAAGAATTCAACTTCCCAGATAGAAAAAGTAAGAGAAGAGTTTTTGTAAGTGTTTGGTTGTTTTAAATGCCTTGTCAAGGGGCTGGCCGGAATTGGATTTCAGTCCAAGTTAATGGCAGAACTGATAATAAGAGCTGTCAGCAAGGAGCAATAGGAGTAACTCTGATTTCTTGGCATGTCAAGAATTCCAGGAAGTACTGTGTTTCCCTGAGACAGAGTGACTCCTACAGTTGTGTGGGAATGTATTCAGTGTCTTCAGAAGACAAATAACTTCCAATCAAAATTAACCTGGATGATGCATAAAAACCTGGGGACTGAAATAGCAGCTGTTTGTGCTACCTGGAAGGCCACAATTTCAGTTGTGTCCTTGCCCTCCAACCTGTGCTGCTCTGTTTCAAAAGATGCCTTCCCAGCCGCTTTCTTTTTAGAACAAAATGAAGGTGTACTTTGCTTGTTGACACCTATGGGATCATTTATTTTTCAATGTAGAAATTATTAAAGTTAGAGAAGAGGTAGGAACTTTTTAATAGTTGGTGAGGAGATTTAAAATGTGAAGGCTTTTAGCAACAGAGTAAGTGGTAGTCTTATTTATGGTGCTGCAGAAGAGTTTTGTTTTGTCCTATGTTGACTGTTTCTTAGGAAAGCAGTAGTTCAGGATGTAGTGCTGTCTAGGTCATTTGTGCAAACATTAGAAGTGCTGTTGGATAATGCTCAAGCCTTTTGGTGATAAGGCTGAAAACATTTCAGAGGATTTCAACATGGGAACCTGTCTAATGGTTTCAGGTAATAGAATTATTGTAGTACTTCCAGGAATTGTGTATTGGTAGAATTATTAGGAAACACACATTGAATTAATCTAGTTCAAAAGTCTGAAATCCCATAGATGTCACAAGGAACTGAAGGTTACAAAGGTTTTCATTTGGAGGGTGAATAGGACAGGGCTCTGCTGAACTACTGAGGGTGTAGATTCCCTCCCCCTTAACTGTTACCTACAATGGACAGTTAAACAAGTTGTAGTGGCTGTGCAGCTTTGCTGCCTGATTTATTGTGCATTTAATTTCATTCACTAAAGGTGACCTTTTTGTATTTCAGTACACTGATACAAACTTTGCTGGCTCTGATAACCCAGGCTTGCATTGGGCCTTCCTGTGGTGGTAGAAAGGACACGATAATTGTACACACATGCTTATATGGCCTGGCGTTTGAGTGTTTATTTAATTGATTTGACACAATTTGAATGTCCTCATCAGAGTTGCTCACTTTTAGGGGGTTGGCTAAAAATGTATCTCAGCCATGTCCTTACCCATTATGTGCGAGCTATCCTAAGTGGCAGCTGCTTCAGCACAGTGCAGAAAATGTTTTGGACTCTTGTTGAGAGTTTGAGCTTCTGATATAGGGAGGAATTACTTTGTTATGTATGCACACACACTCTGGTGCCTTTGAAGGTACAAATCATAATTTCACCATTTCTTTGGAGATAATAGGTATCATATTGTAAGATGGCTTTTTTTTTTTGTTCCCTGAGTACTTTTTTTGGAGGGGGATGGTAGTTGTAGGTGGTTGTAGTTGTGTTTTGCCAGACAGGAATTGATCCCTGCAGAAGCTCTCCCAAGGGATGTAAATTAAATAATTGTTTAGACAAGGAGCACAAGGCTTCACTCTGGTCTTTTACCTGCCTCTCATACTTAAGGTTGTAACAATTGAATACCTGATAAGCCTTTCACTGTGACAGATCATCTCCTCTCTAGCTCTGGATTTTCTTTGTCCTTCCTGGAAGTCACAGGTCTGAATTCAGTTTTCTAGGAAAGTCTTAATCAGTAAAGCTGAGTTCCATTTCCTTAGTATACAATTCCAAGGGTAAATCTAGGCATTTACTATGAAATACAGGTTTTTACTCTGCCTCTTTCTTGTTTCTTAATAAAATGTCTTAGAGTAGCAGTATTTTTTTCTCTTTTCAGCTCCAGTTTAATGCTAGGATTCAATATAATTGACATATTTCAATTTTCCAAAAGAAGTTTGACTCTGATTTGATGTTTAGACACAGGTTGAATCTTTGCATATTAAGTATTCTAGAAGGGGATCTGATTTTCACAGCAATAAATTTCACCAACTTCTGTTTGTACAGCATTAGAAAACATCTGGTGTTATCAAAACCCAGACAAATGAACTTGCTTTAGAAAACACTGTGGTTTTCTGCTTGTAATGGCCTCAGCTGTTTATTTTGCCCCTAAATAAAAACCCAAATTTGTGTGCATGGAATAACATCAAGACCCTTGCATTAATAGATTTTGTTATTATCTAAAGTCTGGGGAGCTCTTTTTGCTTATGCAATGGTTTGTAACGTAGCTTTTTTGGCTTATGAAAAAGTGCAGTGTAAAAGCTGTTTTCTTTGAACTTGTAGAGAATTCTGTGTGTTTTTGTAGCTCTGATACTTCAGTTTTTCTTGTAAAACTTACCCAAGGAGCAGAGTAGTTTAGTGCATAAAGGTTTTTTAAAATGCCATGGATTTTAGAAAGCTGCTGTGCATGTTTGCAGCTGTGCAATCCACCTGTGGGAAGGAGACGTTATTCTCTTGACGTTTTGTTCACACTTCCATGTGCAACAGATCTATGGTATTAACTCTTCATTAATATATACTGTCTCTAGGTGAACTCACCTTTGTTAATCTGGCTGCTACCTCTATTTAACTTTTTAAGTATGTAGTAATATTTAAAGGAGCAGGGAATAGAACATTATCTAATTTCAGGGACTATTAATGATGTGTGCCTGATCCTCAGTGTACAGAGGATAACTGATTCTTTTTTTCCTTCCTATGAAGTTTGAGGATTATAGTGCAAATACAGATGAAAAGCAGGATAGTTGTCAATAGCGTTTAATCTTCTTGAAACCCACCTAAAATAGAAGAGACTGTAATTCCACCTGAATGGAAGTGACCCTAAGGCACAGATGTAAAAGATACCTAGTCTGGAGCTACACACCGCCTGCAGAATGGCAGTCTTCATGGTAGTTGTTTCCAACAGTCATTGCAGCTTTTCAGAGCAGAGGTGACTTTGGTGTTATGGACATTTCTCAAGCAAAATGATATCCCAGTTATTGGATTTTCTTCTCAGCTTTCAGGAGTCCTGAACTTGACCAGGACTTGGGGTGCTCTGAGCTGGAGCATTGTCTCCTTGTGGGAGATCAGACTAATATGTTTTCACTCATCCATTGACACCTTTTCAGGTGCATTATTTGCATCATGCCACACAGGTGAAACCGCCAAAGATGCTTGTTGCCATTGTTTGGCTGCTTTTGCAATTTTAGGGATTCCTCAACAGATTAAAACTGATAATGGTCCTGCTTACACTTCTAAATGAGTTTTCTCCTTTCTCACCCTATGGGGAATCTCTCATATCACTGGCATTCCTCAGTCCTCCACAGAGCAAGCAGTTATTGAATGTGCTTATTCAACTCTTAAGTGTCTTGTAGCTCAACAGAAAGGGGGAATGCAGGGATGTATGCCAATGGAACAGCTACATAAAGCACTGTGTGTTTTCAACTTTTTAAGTTGCTATGCTAATAGCAAAGCTCCCCCTATAATAAAACACTTTTCTACTTCTAAAGAAATGTTATTAGACTTAGGGCAAAAAGCACAAGTTCTTGTAAAAGACCCAGAAGGTGGGAAAATCATAGGCCCATTTCCCCTCATTACATGGGGAATGGGTTATGCTTGTGTTTCCACAGATACTGGTCCTCATTGGGCTCCAGTCAAGAACATCAGGCCCTTCATCAAACAACCAGCTGATCCAAATGCAGAAAAGGATTAATGTCTTTGAAGAGGTGGTTTGGGTTTCCTAGAGACGTCAAAGTCATAAAAGACAAGTCTTCTGTCCTCGGGGAGCCGGTGGATCGTATGTCCAGAGGTGGTCGGTACTTTGCTCCTTTTCCTTTTGATGACCTTTTTCTTGCTCTAGACTGGCAACACCCAGATCCCAGCCAGTTCATAACATCTTTTGAACGTGAACTTTCTGCAGGTCTGTTAATTTCCTTTCCCTGCTTGACCTGTCACACAGGGCATCATCAAGCATGGACTTTGTGTGAGTGTCAAAGGTGTGGGTGCCTTTGGTATTGTGCATCTCACAGAAGAAGAGCTCTCTGTCGACATTGTGACCCTTTAAGGAGCAGTCGGAATAATATACAGATTAAACAGCTGGTGTGTGGGTATCAATATGGTTTGTCTGAAGATCAAGAGTTATCAAGTGAGCAATGGCTTGCTGTTGTTAATGATTTTTGTACTGTTAGTTGAACTCCTCCCACAGCAGCAATGTGGAGTCCTCTATTGCCATTGCCTCAAGCTAGTATTTGACTTACACTAGCAAAGGATTTTCTAGTATTTCTTCCTGTTACTTTTACTTGGCCTGTTAATCAGCCAAAAACAAATGTATGGATAACTTTAGCCAATTTAAAAGGGCAAGATACTTTATGCTTGGCTACAGCCTCTCCTGAAAACCCATCTACTACTTGTCTTGTTGGTTTACCTTTAGATACAAGGCCACATCGCCTTTCAGCTCATGCTCTTCATTTTGAGAATTATGCTGATACGTGGAAACCAATGGGTCCTGTATGTCCCTTGGGCAGCCCTTGAGACTCAGGAATTAGAACTCTTAGGATCTGTGAAAATGGACCTTGTGTTAAATTTAATTATTCTGGGACCAGCCAATCTATAGCATGGGATGTTTCTCCAAGCCAACTCATATTCAAGACTGCAAGTGCATGGTGTAATTACACTTCCACCAACATCTCTCACTCAACTAATGTTCCATTATCATTTCCAGCAGGAGTGTTTATTTCTGGAGACAGAGCTCAGGCTGCTATTCCATCACATATTGAGGGAGGCCCCTGCAGTTTAGGGTGACTCTCGCTGTTGACACCCAACACATCCATGATTTTACAACATAAATTTCTGTGGAGAGGGAAGCGCAGTATTCATGTGTTTAGCCCTGACTGTGATAATAACCTCAACTTTTGGTCACTACAACAGTGTTGGGCTGTCTCCTTTTTGCTCCAGGAGTAGTGTCTGCAAAGACACGGATTGTTAAACCCGCTAGACTGCTTGTTAGCTCAACAAACTAATGCTGCTTCACTTGCTTTAACAGGATTGTTAACCAATATGGATTTGATTCAACATGGTTTACTGCAGAATTGAGCCCCTGTTGGGTTTTTGCTTTTAGCACATGGACATGTATTTGAAGATTTTTGATATGAACATTTCAGATCACTCACAGTCTATTCCTGTGCATATTAAAGCTTTAAAAGATAATGTAACCAAATTAAAAACAGTAGGTGGAGCTGATTGGCTTAACAGTCTTTTTGGAGACTGGGGGATCACTGGATGGGTCAAAAATTTTATTAAGATGGGAATGTGTGTATTAGGGAGGCTATTAATTATAGTGATACCTGCCTTGCTTGATTCAATGTATTCAGAGATTGAGTAATAAGTCAATAAAACAAATAATGATTGTAGAACAAAAAGGGGGAAATGTAGGAGATCAGACAGCTACAGAAGTTGAGTTGGGTAGCACCACAGACCTCCTGGCCCTGGTACAGTGGAAGCCATGGGAGAGATAAACTCAAGGCAAGAACAAGAAGTGAAGACATCACATCTGATTGCTCTGGTGCAAGAGGATATTAACAAGGACCTGATAACTGAAAAGATTATGTTGCTAAGGGAACAGGGGCAAGGTGTTCTGAGTTGAAAATTTTGTGTGGAAGTAACAGAACTCCAAATTCTGGTGATTAGTGTAATAAACTGGCTTTGCTTGCATACAGCATGGTCTGTCTCTCTCAATTGCTGCATCTCCTGACTCATGGGTTGGCCATGGGCTGCCCTTTGTGTTCTGACAGGAGAAAATCCTGATACAAGGCGCAGGTTCCATGGTTCCAGGAAAATACTCATGCTTCCTTCTCCAGCTCTGAATGTAAATAGCTTTGCGAGGGCAACCTTGCTCACTCCTTCCAGCCCTGGTGCTCTAAGTCACACTCCTGTTTTCTCAGGATTAAACTCATAATTGCTTCTTGGCCTTTTAAAGTTTTTTCCTTCTGGCACCTCCACCAAGCTGGGGTGAGGTCATGAAGGTTAAATCAGTGGAATGCCCCAGGCTTTGCAAAAACATTTCTACTACTTCAAGGTTGATTATTTCCCAAAAGTAGCTTCTAACAGAGACCTTTTAGGAGAGATCCAGTGACTTGGTAAACAACTTCTGCTGTTTCAGCTCCATGAATGTTTTTTAAAAAGCTTAAGTGCTTATATAATTTAGCCGAAGAAAGGTGATTTAGAATATTAAAATAAAAATAATTATTGCAAATTTCACAAACTACTTTCAGATTCCAGTTAGTAACTTTTTGGATGAAAATCTGCACAATTGAAACAAAGCAGCTGCTGTCTGCAGAGAAGTGAACATTTGGACAATTTGTCTACTTTTGGAAAAACCACAGTACCTTTTATGAAGATATATGGAAAAATAAAGGAAGGCTGTAATTTTAGAAGAAAATCCAAATGGTAATTTTCGTTACTTTCATATTTTAAAATTGATAATAAGATATTCCATAGTATTTCTTGCTTTGTGGAGAGGAAGATCAAAAATTTTATTAGATACAACTTATGCTAAAAGCATTTTATTCAAGGAGGTCTTAATGGTTGTTATTGAGCACTTAGACTAACAATCCTTACCCATTGTTAGTGCTAAATTACATTTCATTTTGACAGTTGACCATTGTGTCACTTTTCCAGAGACTATTTTCTTCTTGCAGTGAATGTGACATAAGGAGAATCGTTTATCTATGAATGTTGTTTCTTGTAGATTTTTTGTTCTTACCAAGATGCTTTAACAGGCTTCAAGATTTCTGGGAAGAGTGGGGTTTTTTTCGTTCTCCTGAGTTTTTTTCCGTGCAAAAGTCGTAAAGTGTTGAAAGCATAGATTTTCGTTGATTAATGTAGCCTTTGAGATTCTCAGCTTCTTGGCAACCTGTCCCTGAAGATTCCTTTTCTTTCTTTTTTTTTTCTTCTCATCACCTTCTTCCTCTTCCCGCCAAGATACAGAGGAGTAAAAAGGTATCTACCTGCTAGGGAAAAATATGCTTGAGCATAGCAGGGGGAATTAGTCTTATTCCTAGCTTTAAAGCTGAAGTTGTTCCTGAAGTTGTATGGACATAAGGCATAGTGGATCTGTGAAAACAATGTGACATAACAGAAACTTGATTTAGTGTAGCAACAGTTAAGCCTCTGATTATGCACTCCCGTTTCTGAATTGTTGTCTGTAGGTCTTTGCAATTAGAAAGCCTTTAAAAAAACCGGACTCTAGTGATTCAAAACCATGCTGGTTTGCTTTAGATTAGGAAGAAAACCCAGTTATATGTTGCCTTTGCATTCAGAATAATGTGACTGTCAGAAAGTAGTGAACACAGCGTGCATAGTCTTTTCTAATTGTCTTGAGTTTCTAGAAGATGCTTCAAGTTGGGGTTTCCCCTTTCTGTGCTTGACTCTGGAAATGCCTGTTGTTAAGTGGTGGTGAGTATGTCAAAGTACTTGCAAGAAAAATTTTTACTGTCTGTTTAGGCTTAACCAATGACCATTAGAATAAGCAGTGCAACTGCAGAGGAAAAAGCCACAGCTCTCAGGTTTTTGATGTTCAGGTTGTCATGCCTTTTTTCTCATTGGCTCAAAATCTTCCCTTTTTTTGTTCTGAACATTTTAGGAAGTGGGCTACATAGCAATGACTCTTGATGCTGAACATGGGGATTCTTAACTGCAGCTGTCCTGGAGGACAGCTCGCCGATGACATAAATAAATGAGGACACTTCTCTTGTCTGTGAGAAGTTTACAAAGCTGCTTGCTCTCTCTGACAATTAATGAAGAATTGGTTGAGACTTAAACAACCTTAAGACAACATTTATTCATAACATTTTCTCACTTTTTTTTTAATATTTCTTATCTGAGAGCTTCCTTGCATTAATACATGAATTTTGAGGTATAAATACCTCTACTTAAAAAAGAGCATTACACATATATATTTTCTATATGTAACTGTGTCTGAGGGAACTACAGTTTGGGTTTAGTATAACTAACTCTAAAGTTCAGAGGCTATTATTTATCATAGTCATGACTGACAGTCGTTTAAAAAAAATATATATGAATAGCTGGGGTCATTGTGCTAAAATATGGCCTTTTTTTTCCACTTGTGCTGGAGCCAGATTAGTTTTATTCACGTATCCTCAGTTACTCAGTATCCATTTCCTGATAGAGCCTTATGAGGTCAAGACCCTCATTTGGGACAGGACATTTTGTGTGTTTTGTTTACACAAATGTGTATTTAATTCACTTCAAGGTGTATGATAAAAATTCCTCAACTTTTCTTTGTAAGGTTCCAGCATAGACAGCTACTTCTACAAGAATCTAAAAGGGTGTGAAAAACTGCATTTGCAACTTCTGAAAACTAGTAGAATATGAAAAGTACTAGGATTTAGAGCAGGTTAAGTATGTCTTCTACTTGTATCTCAAGGTATTGCAGCTGTTGACAATCAAACATGTTTCTTACCAACCAGTTTTAGGAAATCAAAAGGTATTGCCAGATTTGGTACATAAAATAGCAGCTCTGAAACAATGATCTGAGTTACTGCCTTTCCCAGGCTTTGTAAATGACTGCTGTGGCTGATCAATAGGTTTTCTCTTAGCAGAGAATGTGGTGAACCCTCCTCTCTTGGTCCCATTCCAGCGTTGGATAATAAGACATAACTAATTCATCATCTCTCTACAGTTTGCCAGTAATCTGTTATTAATGCTTGTATTCAAGTAAATAAAACTAAACCTGACAGATGTAAAAACTGTTGCATTCACATCCTTATGATGCAGTGAGGTGTAAAAAATTGGCTAGGAACTGAAAAGTATAGCTTTTCATGAAACCTAATGACAGTGTCTAACTTCCTGATGAAAACACATTTTTGTGAATGTCAGTGCACAGAGAATTGTTTAGACAGACTGCAATGATGATTGCTAAAGAAATATTGGAAGCAATAAAATATAGAATAGCAACCTTCCTTTGGTTTTGTTATAATTCAAATATGTTTTCACTTGTGTAGTATCATGTCCTGTGAAGAGTCACATAGAGTGTGACAGCTGATCCTTGAAAAGGAAGTCGTGGGGAAAAAGGTTTTCTTCTGATATCTTGAAGACTTAATATGGATGTTGTCATGTGTTTTGTGTCTAAAACCCAATATTATGGAAATTTGAGACGGAAGACACTTTGAATTAAACTTTTTTTCTTGTGGATGGTGTTTGAGGCTCCCATTAACTTTCATTAGTAATTAAAAGATCCTCTTCTAAAGAGTATTTGGGGAGTAATCTTACTCAGTGGAAATACTTTGTTGAAGGGAGCATCTGGTTGCATTGTTTTTGCCTCTGCAAATCAAGCCAGCCAAAGGAGGCTGCTCTCTAATGGTATCCAATACAAAAGGTTACGTTTCTGAAAGGTGATTGTTTCCTTATGATTGTTTATATATTGCATTTAGGCTGAGGTACTGCTTATCTAATAATTGCAATACTTAGTGTATAATGACTTTTTTAGAAAGGAAAAGTTTTTATCCTCTTAAAATAATGGGTCACTATGTACGTGAGTTAGCAAAACCCTTTGAGTTCCCTTGACATTGGAAATAAATTGCGAATCTTTGATCTCATTCATCTAAATTATACCTCCGCTAGGAAACATCAATTAGAGGTTAGCAGGGTGCAGGCAGTAGAGCTGCACTGCTTTAGGTTCTTACAACAGAAGGAAGCCTTGAGGGGGGCTGTGTGTGTGCTCTGCCTAATCCCTGCTCTCCTGAAGCCTGGAATGCAGCAGGGCTGTGCAGAGCTGTCTGCTGCATTGGGCATTTGGAGACAAGGCCGCATCCTCTGAATGAGCTCAGGAGTTTGGCTGCTCTGGGGTAACTCTTAGTCCCCCATTATCTGCTGCCTTGACAAGAGGTGCGTGTCCTGTTATTGGTGTCAGTATCTCCTTGAGGAGTCAGGGGCATTCTCACTCAAAACCAGAAAGCAGAACTCCAGGTTCAAATGATTGCTCAGAGCAGAAAAAATCTGCCCTGAATTTACAATATTTATAATAATGTGTTCTCTAGCTGTTTGTAAAATCTTCACAAATCCCAAGTCTTTGCTGCCTTAGCTCCACACACCCTGTCCTTTCTGAATGAGTTAGGTTGTCTTTAAAGCAAATGAAAATATCACATTGTTAATTTGTCTGTTCTACTCTAGAAAATAATTTATTAACATGATCAGCAAAAAATACTTTAGGATACAACTTTGACACTATTTTTCTTTTTTATTTTCAAACCTTAATTCCGTGTTGCTTTTTAAAACCTTAATTCAGTGTTGATTTACGGTATCATGGGAGGGAAACAAAAATGAACTTTGAAAGAATTGAATTTTATTTTCTCTTAAGAGGTTAAAATAATGTACCTGTAGATTGTTTTGTTGTAACAGTATTTATCAGAGTAGAGTCGATTTAAGCTTCTGCTCTGTTACATCTGTGGAGAGACAGATGGCTGAGAAGAATATAAAGAATGTAGTATTTTTCCAGTTCTTTCTGTTTTCAGTGAAAGTGCTCATTGGGTTCCATGGCTGCCTGAATACAGATGGAGAAAACAGGAAGAGATAGTGCAAGAAAAAGAATTTGTATATGAAATTTCATCCAGTGATATACAGAAAAACTCCCCATATTTTCCACTTCTTCCAAACCAAATTACTGAAAGCTAAGTTACAACAAAATCCTAAAAATTCATATCTTAACTGAGTTTTTAGATTGGTCATGTTGTGTGCTCTTGGACAAACTGGGCTGACTTTTTTTTAGATGTTAAACTTTTATAAGTGACCGCGCACAATACTTTGTTCTGTCACTTTGAATTTCTGTTCATATCTCCAGTTCAATAAACCTTTTCCAGTGGTATCAAACATGACTCAGTATTGAGAAATGCTATCAGAATATTAAATTTGAGGTGCTTTGTTTCATTTTCAAGTTTCATTTATTGATAGGGCACATCCCTCTAATATGCTTAATTAATGAAACACCTCAGGCCCAATCCATCTGAGTGCTGCTGGCTATTCAGCTGGTCGCAGAGGGATCATCACAAATACCAAGCCCTTTTTTTGCTCCACTGTTTAAAAACAAAAGCTTTTCTCTCTCTCAAATGATATATTTGGTATATATTTGTTGAAAGAAGCCCCAACAAACCACAAGAAACTGTCTCCTGGTGGTAAGGTCACAGAGGTGATTGCTGTCACACAAGGGAGGAGCTTGACTACTTCTGCAGGGAGATACAAGAAGAGCTGGCTTATTGAATTGACAAATTCTGCCTCTAAAAAGGCAGTGAAGGAGACTTGCTGAGACTTCAGGATCAAAGAAAAGGTTTTTAAACATAGACATGGTGGAAGAGTAGATAGCCAGGTGATGGGAAGCTGAAGAAAATCTAAGAGGGATACCTGGCAACAAGAGATGTTATGGAATGTAAAGGAAGTTTTAGACTGAAGGATGTATTGGAATCTACAGAAGAAATACATTTGATATAGGAGATATGGTAAAATATGGAGTGCAGGGATGATGAGTTACTATTTCTAATAAGCAGCTTGCACTTACATTCACCACTGCATTTCAATAATTGAAAAATCAAAACTTTATTTAAGGAAAAGAAATGTTCAGAAATAGCCCTTTATATAGTTAATAGCCTGTCTGGTCAGTGAGCTGCCAAATGTATGCTGAGCTTAGTATTCCCACTGTGATTTCCTTTTCCATAATGGAAAGAGCAGGAATGGCTTTCATAAAGACTATTTGTCATCTTTTAAAGGATGTATTGGATTTTTTATTTTTTTTCATTCTGAAAACATGGCCTTTGGCATTCACAACATGCATTTTTCATAAATGCAATTCCTTGGCAGAGTGAACTATTCTGATGTTTGTAAGAAGTAGGATTGTATCAGGAAAAAAACTTCAAGCAGTTGAATGCAGGATACTATAGAGTTTTTATAATGCAGAAAAAGTGTTTCCTAGACAAAAAAACATCAGATTGTTTGAAGGTTTTACTGAAAATATTTTACTTCGAAAGCTTAAATTATATTTGATCTGTTAAAATTTTGTGCTTTTTCCTACATTCCTGCTTAAATTGTGATTAGAATGTTAGTTCAAAGATACAATTCCTAATGAAGCCTTCTCACATAATTTCTGGAAAATTATGTTGGGATTGTTGGAAAAATTAAGTTTCCATAACTCTGGTAATCTACTAAAGATAAAATGAATTAGAGTAGAATCACAATTCTTTTTCTCTTTCCCTCAAAAAAAATCCCAAACCCAAACTACCCACCCCAAACTTGTCTTGTTGCTTAAAGGTATTCTCTATAGATAAACCTTTTGGTGTTAGAATAAGAATTGTTAGATTTCAGTTTAGCAGAAAATAGTGCTGACCCCCTCTCCTGTTGGCCTTGGTACATTTCTTACCATTTGGTGTGAAAGGAAGGAATCTGAAAAATGAACAATAACTGCCAGCAGTATGAAAAAGTATATTTTAAATTACTCTATTAAAGCTGTTTAGCTCACTAGCTTGGATAGTGATAGCTTAGATATCTTGGATATTGAATAATTGCCCAATTTCTGTTACTGTAGTTGAAAAATTGTAAATCTGTTTACTTTCTCAAAAATCTACAATGCCTTCTAAAAATCACATTTGCAACACTTTTTAAATGGCATTCTTAAATCCCCACTGTTATCAGCAGCAGTAAGACTTTAGTAGCTAGTGACTACTGAAACTGTATATGACTTCAGTATGAAATATTCTGTTTTACAAGGACGTTTATGGAGTAAAAAGAATTCTCTGCCTCCTTCCCTCCCCATAATTAATAATTTTGTCATGTGCCCTCTCTGTGCCTCTTCTGTAACCATGGCTCACCTTAATACCAGGGTTTGACATTAGAAGCCTCTCCAGAGAGGAAGAAAATCATTCAGAAATGAGCTGTATAAAGGTTATTAAACCAACACTTAAGATTCTAGTCCTGCACATTTTCCTTTGCCCCTAATTACATGCCAAGAACAGCAATGTAGAATTTTTAGTATATACATATGCTGAATGTATCTTTATCAGTGCAAAAGTACCTACAGGGAACTGAAAGTTTACTCCTAGCAGTCACATATATTGCTTATAAACATTTGGAATGCTGTTTTTTTCAAGGATGAGGAGGAAATCTTGGGGGTTGAGTGTCCTAAAATTACACATTGAAGTACATATGCAATAGGATTCTTTTCTTACCCTTTGTTATATGGGTCAGGTTTTTAGCTGATGTTGTTTTATTGACTACACTGTTACTCTTTCTGTAAGTAAATGCAAATTGCACAAGAAAGTTTGGAACATTGAGTAGATGCTGTGTAAATTTATCCCTGCTTGCAATCTTCTCATTCGTCACCTCCCAGAAAGCTCCAGGTCTAACCTGAATATCAATAGCCACAATACATGGAACAGTGAATTAATTTTCTGAGTAACTTTGAAATGTAGGCAAAAACCCACTTACGTTAAGTTTTTCTGTTTCTAAAGCTTCTAAATTCCATGTAGACTGGGGAAAAGTTAATTTTTAACCACCAGAGCGTAGCATGCTCAGTTACATTGCCTGTACAGGTAGCAGACAGGGGCAGCTGCAGAGCAGTGATAATTTGCAGTGTGGCTGTTCCAGCTTGCAGTGAGTGACCCTGGTGAGGTGGGGTCCTTTCAATTAGCAGGATGAGGCAGTGAATTCCCCTGCCATTATGTTCTTGTTGCCAGGATCTGCTGCTGATTTACAAAGTATTGCATAGGTTGGCCATTAAACTCTAATTCCTTCAATAACAATTTAACACAAGCTTCCTTTCCTAATTTATAAAACTATCTGAGTCTTTTTTAACCAATATTTTCAACCTTGTGTGTGTCAAATGAATTATTTGAGACTGTAAAAGGTCTCTATGTCTTTATTTTTTGTTGGCATTTTCAGTGAAGTTTGCCTCATAATGAAATTATTTTGCCCTCATGAGGGGTAAAGAGGTAATTCAGCTTAGCTGAGCAAAGGTGCAATTTTTGATATTTAGTGCTTACTAAAAAAATTCAAGTAATTGAAGCATTTCTAAAAGCTTTAGAATTCCCAAACTGTTTAGGCTGCTTCTGCTAATTAATAATAATAAGGCAGCACCACAAAGGCATGTTTGAGCCAAAATGAGAATTTCCTAAATTGACGGAACTTTTAATAGAGTTTTTTCAAGAAACAGAAAAGGCAGTGCTAGAAAAAAAGTTGTGAATTATGAAAATCTGGAAATTCTATTTTATCCATAGGCATGGTTTGTAATATAGCATTTAAGTTAGCCTATTTCTCAGTTCTCCAAATTCAGATATTTTTTGACAGTAAAAAATTGGAATGCTGAGATTGAAATCACTGATCTGGCTACTAAGTCAAAAGAAGAGACAGATATTATAGAATTATGCTGGGTGTGTATGTAATGCTAATTTTTTTGTCTTGTTCATGGTTCAGTTTTCAGCTAAATACCCACTATAAAAGGTGGGTTAACTGGGCATGAACAATTATCAGGGGTCATGTCTTTAATGGTTGTTTTTCCACTTTAACATCTATGAATACAGATTTTGTTTTCTTAACAAAATATACATTTTTTCTTATTATAAAGCTTTCCCTCTTTCTTTATTTCAAGAATGCATCCCCATTTGTTTTGGTTTTCTAAGCACATGATAGTCCTAATTTGTAAATCAAATAATTCTGTTTATTTTGAAACACTTTCCCCAAGTGTAGTTTCGATGTTCTGGCCCTTGTGTCATTATTGATGTTCAGGGCAATGGGAATGGGGCAGCATTTCTGCTGCTCCTTGGCTCTTAAAATTCATGTCATTTGCTTAAAAATTAACTTTCATGGTGCACAAGCAGTGAGGGCATCTGTTGAAAAACTTGTTGATGTTATTTTTAGATATTATTCATTTCAATATGTGTTGCTTTTAATATTCTACTTCTTGGTCAAATGATGAGGAAACAGCTACACTGTAGTGTTATCACTATTGATACCTGTGGAGTGTTTATACTCAATTAAAATATGCAAAATTGAGAAATAAGTTTTGATTAAAAACTCATTTTACTTAGCTGATGTGAAGTTTGATAAAGGTTTTGAATCTCTGAACTAGCATTCATGTTATTGCACCAGCATCTGTGCTGTGTTCCAGATTTCTTTCTGATATTGCCTTCAAAATGAGTATCATGTCTCCTTATAGTTCTCTGTTGGATATTTTCTGGTTTGCCAGAAGGTGTTTAATTACAAACTAAGCTTATGCAAGTATTTGATTCAAACTGAAAAATGTGATTCTGATTTTTGGATCCAATCCTTTGTGATGTTTTTACTTATATAGATTGTACTATGTCTATTTTAGTAATTTAAAAACCTTTAGGTACTTTATATTTACTTTCAGGGTTGTCTGTTAAATTTTTCATGTGATGCAGTCTGAGTTCCTCACTGTTACTGGTGTGGCTTCTCCCTTGCTTACACGCAGGTTGTGTACACATATTTGTATTTTTATACTTGTAAGTATTTCCCTATGTACCTGACTCTGTCTTCTATCTTGAAAAATAGTTTGGGAACATGCAGTTATCAGTATGTACAAAAAAATTTTAATCAATAATGCTGACTGCTCCTACTTTGTCAGAATCTGTTGTTCTGTTGTAAAATGAATAAGCAGATTTAATTAGGGGAGTTAGAAGGAGTATTACTTGAGAGAGAGAAGCATTCTGGTGCATAATTGGTGCTAATTCAGGTATTTTAGGTACAAATTTTGACCAAATGCTTCCTGCCTTGACACCTGGAGGATGCACTGTTTGTGTGTTGAGGGAAGGAACTGTAGGGTCACTGTTTATATGCAGCTGGCCAGGGGATTGCAGCCATTCATTTCCTAAAGGTGGTTTTATTATCTGCTTGCTTGTAAATTTTACTGTTCCAATCTTGTCCCACCCTCTTTTTGAGGTGGCATTGAGGAAAGTTCCTGCTAACAGGCAGTCAAAGCACAAGTCATGTCATGGCCCACTGGGGTTACCTGGTTCTCAAGCCTCAGTAAGGGCTTTAAGTTCCTCTCTTGATACTTAGTCTGGAATTTAGTTATTTAAGAGTCTGACTTCTATCTTAAATCTCTATGAAATGAGATTTGTTGGAAAACATGCACAGCTTGAACTTCACTCAAAAGCCTGCATTTAGGGAACACATTCCCTTTCATGGTCACCCACAGAGCAAACATTTAGAAATGCTTTGCAGACAATTGATTTGCTTAATCCTTTATCAAGTTATGTTTTGGATCTCAGTTTTTAAGAGCCGATTTTGTAACACATTTTTTTTGTGATAACTGTATTATTGATACCTGCAGAAATAAGTATTCTATTTCTTGTGTTATCCCAGGCTTTTTCTGACTGTAGTTAATTCACTGTGTATTATGTCCCTTCCACAGAAAGTCAAGTGCAAGTAAATCCCATATTTGCTTTCATCATGGGGATTATGGCATACAGGAGTGAATCAGTTCTACATTTGACCAGTAACTCAGTAACCAGCACTGAATCACTTTCCTAAATAAAATCCTGACTTTTAAAAAGTCTCATCAAATGCGATGTGTTTTGTGCACTGAGTGCGTGTCTCCCTTCCAAGAGTGGCACTAGGAATGGCAAACTGATCGAAATTCTGGGCAAGGTACAGATCAGATTGATTTACTTGGTGTACAGTTGCTTTGAACTTGTTTGCAATGGAGACTTGTGGTACTAATGAAGGTCTTTTCTCTTGGAATATTTTTACTCCCTTGATCCTCATTTTTTCTGTTTGGTTCTTTTTTTTTTTTAATGGTAGTGTTGCACCATCTTATTGCACAATAAACTCTGAATTTGTTATAAAGCTGTAGTGTTCCATTAAAACTATTGTAACTGCTTGCTTAAATCCAGTTTTGATAAAGCAGAAAATTAATTCAGTTTCTAAACCAAGTAAATCTCTACCAACCTGTCTCATTTTATCAGTGAGAACTTGTGAGATTTTGTAGTTTCAGCAATCTTTCTCTGTTACTGGTACAGATCAGTGGAACCGTAGCAACTTAATATTTTTGTTGGAATGGGGATGAAGGGATAGACTTTCCTATGCTAGCAACAGGGCTAGCTGTAGCCTATAGAAAAATTGATTATAAGGATTTTTTTTATTGCATTACTGATAAACCCAGGCTGCACTGGTGTATAGTATGCATGGACACCTCCCTTGTACTTGATTTATAGCAGTTCTATAATTTTTAGAAAAAGAACTTTTGAATTTCTTGTAATAAGAACTTTTCATATTTTCTCTTTTTCTATGTGATTTATAAGAAGTATATTTCTCTTTTATACATTGCCCTGATTTCTAGGAAGATTTTGTAAATGTTCCTAATTGCCAGTTTGCACCCAGAAATCAGAATTACTGATTGCTTCGGGCCAATTTATAACACATCTCTTAGGCCTGTACTGAGTTTAGCAATTACAATATCACAATATAGTTCTAATAGAGGCTGAACTGCTTTTTTTTTTTTCTCATATTTGTCATTACCACTCAAATAACTCACTCCAAAGTGTCTGTTGGTGTGCTGCCTCATGAGTGTTTAATGATGACTTTCATTCAGTCTGAGCTGTCAGTAGGTCAGAGATGCCTCATATCTTGGACGGAGTTATGAAATATCCTGAGTTTATTACCCTATTAAAATTCATTTTAAATGTCAAAGTTTCTAATTTGAACAAGGAAATTTAGTTTAGGAGCATCTTCAAAGTAGGACACAATTTCCTCCTTGAGTATCAAGTGAAGTATCAGATAAAAATAATTTTACAGCATATGATATTTAATTTTTTCTGTGTTTTAACTTCAGGTCGTTTGCAGAGGGGGCTATAAGAAAAAATCATTCTGTGGTCTTTTATTATTTACTTTTTATGTTAAAAGCAGTTTGGAGAAAAAGCTTGTCTAACCAAAGATACTGATTATTTTAATAAAACAAACTCAAGCATTCTTAGCAAAGCCCACTGCGATTTTTTCCTTTAGAAAAATCTATGCTTTGCCATTCCCAGAATGCCTCATTGTTTGCTTTGACCCAGTTTGTTGTCTGTTCTGTGATGATAATTTAATTTTTCTCCCTTGCCAAGCTGTGGCCTGTCTGCCCAGGCCTTGTCCTCTCTGCTGGCTGCATTGTGTTGGGTTCTCTTCTCACAGCAGTGAATGTTCGGGTTGTTGAAGCTGCAGGTGAAATATTATGGGGCAAATAGATGGCCAAGCTAGATGGTAGTGTGAGTCTAGAATTGTCCAGATGAGCATGAAGATTATCAGGTAATGATCAAAAGAAATGTTTTTCTGAGCCTTTTCAGTGTGGTTCTGTTTCTGAAGTTGGACCCACAGTTGTTCTGTCAGCTGCTTGTAAAACCTGAAGCTGGAGCTTTGATAAATAGACTCTTTTCTTGTTAATAAAGAAATGTCATTAATGATATCAGATATCAGAGGTACTGGCTTGTTGCTCTCTGATTAGTTCCTTGCGTGGAACTATGAGATTAACCATGGACGACAAAAGACATGATAAATTCATTTAGTGATAAGGACTTAGAGTAATCAGGAAGTAGGTTGCTGGTTTGTGAAGCTTAAATTTAAAGTTCCCTCACAAAAAACCCCCAACAGTTGTGGTGTTCTTTTCAGTATCACTAGATCACTGTTGAGTTTTGAGAATGGCTCATGTGAAGCTCAATGAGGAAAATGTGCGATGTCTCAAATTCTGTCAAATAGTCAGATAGCATTTGGTATCACACAGCAATTTCAATTTCCAAAGGAAATTATAGCAGCATAGGAGAAAATAACTGTAATTTTTGAAATGGTAATCAATTTTGTGTGTTACAAGCCTCTTAGTCTTTGATACCTCCATCATAATGGTGTGTAACACTCTCTCCAGAATTCCCCCATTACTGTAACTTGCTCTCCAGACTAATTTACATGTTTGCATGCTCAGAGTCTGTACTCTGAGAGATAGAGATCATTTTCAGAGATGCTGGCCTGCATCCTGAATTGATCGTTGCTGTACCTGTGGGGCTGAGTAGCTATCCCTAATGTCAGTAGTCTATTTTGAATGTTAGAAGTCTGTATTGTATTCTGAATTACTTAATAAAGCAGCCTTAAATTGCTTATATAAAAAAAAAAGACATTAATGACAATGAACACTTGGATTTAATCATCACATTTTCATGACTTGAACTTCAAAAGTTTTAATGACATCCTACATTTATTTAGAATGTAAGTCACAGTTATTCAGTCATTATCAAATATTAGCCTTCTCAGCTGAATCTGTTCCTCTAAAAAGATTTGCAAAAAGTACTTGTTTCTTGTGGCCGCACAGAAAAGAGACTCTTGTTTTTGTTCTACAACATGAACAAAAATGCAACCTGTCTTAAATTCTGGTATTGATGTAATAAGAGTTAATATTGGGAAATTGAATTACTTTCATGTGCTCTAAATAAAAGTTTCAAGACAGTTAATTTCAGAATGACGTTTCTCAGCAGATGTGTGGAATTTATAATAGATCTCATCCTCACTATGAGCCTTAATATACAATTATATAAAAATTCTAGAAATGTCAAGTAGGGAAAAATTCTTAATGCAAATCAATAACAATTTGGCCATCTTGCTAGATCAGTTGTATTTTGAGGTTTGTAATTTTTCAATGAATAGACAATAATGTTTACATCAGCATTGTAATTTCTTTTTATATTGATTTGTCTTGATAGTTCCTGTAGTTATTAGCATGACTATTATTTGTTTGACACTACCACCTAGTGAATGTGTTTCTTGTCATAAGCTGCAGTGCAGCTTCCCGCTCACACACAGAAGATACCTTGCCAATAATACCAAAAGCAGGACAAAATATTATCTCCCTTTTACAGATGGTCTGCTTAATGTGAGTACTTACCTTGGCTTCTGGGCAGAGTTGTACAATGCATGGTGGAAACTTTGCTGCCACAACCACGTTGTCACTGGTTCTTTTGGGATTCAAATTGAAGCCATTTGGATTCTCTGTGTATAAACTGCAAAAGCAGCTCTTGATTTGAGCTGTAGGGTTGTGTACCATGCACTTCTATGGGGTGACAGGTTCTGTCACCAGTTCTCTGTTATTAAGAGCTAATAACAGAAGAGTCTTCCAGGCTGTGTTTGTTTAATCCACCATTCAAAACAGTCTCTTGGAAGTTAGAGCCTTGCTTTGGTGGGGTCTCATGTATTCAGGCTCGTGTTTTGTATTAAGGTCCAGAAAAGAGTTGAGTGCAGGAATCACGTTGCTGCAGAAGCATGAGTCCCTGCAGTTTGAGCAGCTCATCTTCCCTTCTTCTCGTGCTTCTCTCTGTTGTTTCTTTGCCACAGGATTTGGGAATCTCATCACTGCTCCCTTCAATCAGGCCCAGAGGTCCCTCTTCTGTTGCACTTGTGAGTTGGTGGTAGTCTCCAGAGTGATGCAGTGATGGGGTTTGGGCGAGGGGGTTGTGCTTGGTGGTGTATTTTCAGTGGCTCTTCACTACCCTTGTGCATTGCTGGGTTCTTTACTCACGTGCATTCACATAGATGAGGACAGACTGCAAAGAATGTTCTGGTTGTTCTGACCACTCTTGTGATCCCCTGAGTTTTATTGATGCAAATTATTGTATCTTGATAACCAGGGGCCTGTATCATGTGCTAGCTCAAACAACAGGTTCATTTGGTTTGCTCAATTTGTGTGTTTTTAATATTGTTTAGTACAGGTACTGTTGAGTGAGCACATATACTCTTAGGGGTGACACAAATTAATTCCACTCCCATCACAGAATCTCTCCATGGATTTATCACAAATTGCTGCAGTTGTGAGTGATTCCATGCTCTCATGAGAAGCATGAGATTAAATTCTGTCACTACTGTACTGTTTTTAATTAATTTAACCTCCAAACTAATCATTTCCCAGTGTCAGTTTCTTTCTCTTTGGTCAGTAGATAAATTAGTTAATGGCAAATTAATTAGTTAATGCAGTCAATGTTTAAAAGTTCCATAAAAGGGATAAGAATGACTGGTGCAGATTCTGTAAATGTTGCAGAAGTAGGGGTTCATGTCTTTAACAGGGAATACAGAAGTTGCATTTTTGCATTAGTTGCTTGACTGCTACTGTGGAATTAACTGTGGAACATGCTCAGCTACAAAACAAGAGTGGAAGCTGAAATATTGTAGTGCCAATAGCTAGATCCTGAAGTGATGTTTTTGTGATAGTTTGGAGAATAACAAAACCAAACAGGAATAACTCTGATCGAGCTGAAAAGAATTGAACTGTGCTGTTTGCTGAGGAATAGGCTTTTTTTTTTTTTTGAACATTCGTTAAGGTATCTCAAAAATAAGTTTTTTTTTTAATTTTTTGAAAGAATCTTGAGTCCTTAACATTATCTATTAATTAATTGCTTAGTTTAGTCTGTGCATTCTTACTCAAAATGTCTTTTGTGGTGAATAACAGGAAAACAAATGCAGTGAACAGAGAACTGTTGCACTTTTACTGTTTCAATATAGAGTGCTCGTGCATTTGGGTTTCCTGGGAGATAAGCCTTACAAGGAAGGCTTAAATAGGCAGCAGAGCAGTGACCCTTGAAGAGACCCATGGCCTGAGATAGCAATGTCTTCTCCTCATCCTCAAGTCCTGGCCCTCATCTTTGCCGAAAGTGAGAAGCTGGAGCTCATTGCAGTGTGTGACACTGAAAAAGACAGGGGCCAGTGCCAGTCACCATAGTCCCATTTAGCAGTATCTGTGCTCTGAAAATAGGTACTTGTAATTCAGTACTGGTAGAACACAGGGGGTTAAGACAGAGCTGTGTCTGCCCAGGGCTTGGGGCAATCACCAAGCATGGGTGAGACAGGATGCAAACATCTCTGGCTTGGGGAAGTTGAATATACTTGAAACAAATGACTTCTTGGACAGGTGGAACCCTGGTCTCTCATATATCAAATCAGGTTGTTTCTCTCTTCTGTAGGGGCTGGCACCTCCTGGTTGTTAATAACACAGACAATTTGGATTTCTGGATACTTCCAAAGAAGCCAAGATTGAGTTTGAGTGTCTCTGCTGATAACAATAACTGCTGAACTGGACTTGGGAAATGTTTGCCTGCAATATTTTCCACTAAATGAATCAGTGTAGTAGTTGGAAAAATTGCATATTGCTGCACCAAAATTAATTTTGAATCTCATTAATTATTTGAACTAGTCTGACAATGAAATGCACACCTTGCCCTTTGTACACTGTCAGTTGCCATATTAAGAACTTCAGCGCTTGAGTTTGATTAAAAGTTGTTTTAAATTGAATTTACTGCTTTTAATATAGATACTGGCTCAACAGAGAGGATGCAATGCATGTTTTGCAAGTTTAATGAAGCATTCCAAATGACGCTTTGTTATTAGTTTCAAAAGTGACATTGTGTTTTGTCATGACTTTTTCTAAATCAAATGTAAATGGGAAAAACACTGGAAGTTATCCTGAGGGTGCTCAGATAGGAGACAGCAAAAACTGTTTAATCTATTAATATATAGAAAATGGAATTATAAAGTGGTTGAATCCTTGCCAGTTAAATGGGTGTCAAAACAGATAATGGTTAACATGATCGGAAAAGAGGCAATTTCTTCAAAATGCAGTGGCTCATATGAAACAATTGCATACACAAAACTCACTAACAATTTTAGAAAACTGTCTCCTGTTACACTGCGTTTGGTTGACCAGATTTAGTGTTTGTCACTATTTAGAGATACAGACTTGGACTTGAATTTTTAGGAAAGACTTTCTAGCTTCAGAGAACCCAGGCTGGAGAATGTCTTCTCTAAATACATTATTTGTGTGAGTGTTTTGAGTGTTCTAGGAGACTTTAGTGAAGATTTATGCCCTGTTGGGTGTATATGAGGCTAATTCTGCTGTAGTTTGTGTTTAATACTTCATGGCATGCTCTGTGTCTCAGGTCAGTGTGTATAATTTGAAGCCTAATATGCTTGCTCAGTGCTCACAGGATTCTGCACTTTGAAACTTGAATTTTGTTTTTTTGGTATTGTTTTGGGTTTTCTTCTGGCTCCCCCAACCCCCCCATGCTACTTGCTCTTTAAGAAATAATGGTATTTCTCCTGTGATGACTCAGGTGTACTTTGAATTTTATCGGTGTTTCTTGTGTTTCATGCTTAATCTTTTCAAATGCAATTATCCATGTGATGTATTATAAGCTTCTGGGGAGAACAGAACATTATAGTTTCTACATGAATAGCTTGTAAGAAAATGACTAAGTGGACCTGTTTATAGACCTAATGCACCGGGATTCAACTCTAAAAAGAATGTAAGAACAATGAGCCCTGGTTAACATTCTGTGGAAACCAGCAGCTTTGATGTATGTATTTGTAGATGTCTGCAGAATACAGATAATCAGCATGTGAGGTGTGCAAATTAAAGATCTACTTGACCAGTCATAATTACAGCACTGTAAGGGCAGAATGGCAGTGAGAAGTAATAAAATGGTTTTTAATCTCTTGCACTGTAAATTGTAATCTGTTTGTGGTTAAGAGAAAATGTTTTGGTGGCTGCAGTATCCCATTCATGTGGCTGCTAGGGGGGATTTTCTTTCCTTCCAGATTTTACTTTGAGCGGGTGTTGCTTACGAATTTCCTCAAAGAGGAAAAGCCACTAAACTTTATTTATTGATTAAAGGTTCATCTGTCATGGGGGTTTGACTGTTAGTCTGACTTCCTTTTTAGTATTGAAAGACAGTTGGGGTTTATTTTATGATGTTTTAGCTGTCTGAATGATATCTTAGCATTTTGAAATTTAAAATATTTGTCTTCTGATTTGTGGAAAGTGTCTCCATTTGATTGTTGTCAGTTTTACCCAATTATTAGTCAGGGTTTTTAGGTGCAGTACCTTTACTGTGTTTTCTAACTCTGCTTTTTTATTTGGTTTTTATATCCCCCCACTAAATTTGGATTAATTATACTGAGTAGAAATACAAGTGTTTCTTATACTTAGGCTCTCTATTACAGCAACAGAAAGCAAAAAATATATGATAACACAATTCAGTAATTTTGATCTGCTGGGTGCTCTAGTTACTAAAACTATTTTCTCTCTATTAATATGAGAATAACTGATTGTTTTGATAACTGTTCTATGAACACTTGAACAATAATTTTGTCTTGAAGAGTATTTTTAGCAGCTATCTGCTTTTGTAACAATTTTGGTAACATATCAAACAACTTCAGTATTTATGAAAAGAATAAAGTTACTGAGGTCTTAATAGCTGAACTTTAATTGTATTGATAGTAATGAGGAATATTGTGAATTTAGAGTTAGAAACTTGGCAAGATTGAGAATCTGCTGGAGTGTTTTTTCTTCTCCCACGTGAAGAATGACTTTTCATTTGTTTCATTTCTAGCTTGGCCAGATACGCTGAAAAATTGGGATGTGATGCAGAGTATCTTGGTTGCAGGCTTGCAGTTCAGGCTATTAAATATAAGCTATATTTAAAACCTCATACAATTTTAGTAGCTTTCCCAGTAATGTTAACAGAATTGTCTCAACCTTTGCTGTGTTGTTTAAAGTGCTGACAAAAAAGGAAGCCTGAACTATAGCAAACAGAGATTTTTTTTTTGTCCTTTACAGAACTGCCATTCTCTTGTTTCTATCCTACTTTGATCATTATAGTCAAATAGTTTCAAGCATAGTCCTTTCATTGACTTCTTTTTCTTTCAGCTAGAGTTAGTCCTGTTGCACCAGTGCTATTCAGGAGAAGATGAACTGATAGTAACTCTGCTGTGTCTCTCTTGTGACCACACCAAAGTACTTTAGACCTTCCTAATCTTGCACTGTGTGATAAAAGCTTTAATGTCCTTTGCTGTTGCCCTGGTGCCAGTGCAGCTGCCTCACCCGTGGTTCTTGTTATCCCATCACTAACATCACTTTCCTTATATTGGCTAACTGGAAAAATCTGCTAAAAAAATTTCCAGTGATAACTGGCAGGAGAGGCAGTACTGTTTTTCACAGCAAATGCTTGTGAATCACTTAAAACAAACACACATCTGTCTTCTATTTGAGTGGCAGTGTGTTTCTATGATTCTTAAGTGTCTTTCTTCATCTGAAGCAGGCACCTGAAGTCCAAGGAGTAGTTAGAATGGAATACATGTTTTAAATTGGAGAGAAGGATTTATTTGCCTCTAAGTAGAATTTCACAATCTCTGGACAGATGCTTTCTCCCAGTTAATTCTCTCCAATGTACACACTCCATCTGACAGTCAGGATATGTTTTTTGTTGTCAGATGATCTTCCTCTGTGCATTGCAGCTTCTTGACACTCTGCCTTGCTGGGAAGTGTAACTCTAGCAGGAAAGCAAGATGGAAAACAAAAAACAGCAAAGAAAATGCAGGATTCCCTTAGGGCAGTAAGTTTTGCTTTTATGTAGCAGCCATTTTCTGACAGGACACATAACAAATTCCTTGTGTTTTTTCCTTGTGTGACTCTCCATGTTCCACACAAGGCATACAGAGATGTTTATGCCTTTTTCTACTTCATTAGAGCACTTCCTGGAGGAACAGTTCCTTTCCTCTCTATGGCTTTGCATGGCTTGTTTTGTATAGAAGTACAAAGATGGGGGAGGTTAATGCTGTTACTTATTTCAACAGGAACAAAATATGTGGTTTTTTAAGTACTATATAGAAGCAGGCTTGCAGGCAGGGTGAGTGTGTAAGTAAATACAGCTCTTACAGGCATCTGGTTTATAGACAGTAAGTATTTATCAAGCAAGACAAAAGCCATATCTGTATGAATATAAATGATATCCTGAAATTTGATTGCTTGTAAATGTGTACTGATCTGAAACATTCTTCAGAATGGTAGAAATTATTTATTCTTGTCTGTTATAATGCCTATTTTTTCATCAGAATATCTCTGAATAGAATTCTCTTCACTTTGACATAATAATAACATGGAAATCTGGAATGTCACTGGCAGAACTGATGGACCTAGAGTGTTTTAAAGTTGTATATATATTTGTTTAAAACCAGAATCAAGATACTATCAATAAGGATTTGATGAATTTTATCCTTTGGAGTGGTGGAGTTTGAAAAAAATGGTGAAGAGGGGGATTCAAAAGACACTAAATAGTAGTAATTAGCTTAGAATTTTATACCAACAAACCATTTTAGCATGGTTCTCTTCAGCTTTTGTGAGACAGGAACCTTCTGAATAGTATTGGAAAATATGTTAGTCTAAAGATGATTTTTATGTTGTTTTGTTTTAGATAGAGCAGTGTCAGATGTCCCATATTGCTCTGTCATACAGAGAGAAGTTGAATAAGCAGAATTAGAAATGTTTTTTTCTTTAGATGATTCTCTTTATTGTCTCAAAAGAAACATGGAGAATGCTTTTTAGGTTAATGTTTCTGCAAAACTCCCATTTATGGTGTTTCAGATGGTTCAGATGTCATTCCCATGTATGAGAAATGGATCTAGACCACTGCTGCTCCTCCTCTGAAAGCCAGATTTCCCTGAGCCAGAGAGGAGATGTGGGGCACTGATGTATACCAGGCAGATGACAGAATGTAGACATCATGGCATGTGTAATGAAAATTTACTGAACAATGAAATAGATATTGACAACACAGATTTCTTAGAGAAAGACAAATGACACGTGACATAATAGAAACATGAAGTGCAGTGTTTTGTGTTACACATAAACAACTCCTTTGAGAAGCATCTTGTTAAATAGAGACATTACTTCCACTGGATTGAAATGCACATTTTTACTACTTCTGCTTTTCTTATGACAGCATATTTATATTAGGAAAAAGCTTTCTTTGATTCTTCTGAATGCAGATGCATCACTGAAAGTTCTCACATTGGTGTAATTATTCTTCCTTAGGAATTAGTATTCCGTAACACTGATTTATATCAGTAAAATATATCTGTTCTATGGCTTTTATTGGTGGATCAAGTGAATACTACAGCAGTAGTTAAGGTATTACAGCTTAGAAAACTCTAAATTGTTCTATTGGTGGGTCTGGATAACAGAAAGTTTGCTGGAGTATCATCCTTAGAACAACTGCATCCAAGGACTGTACTGTTGCTGCTACAATTTAACCCATGTAGAGTGTGTTGTTAGAGAAAAGACAAATTTCCCCATAAAAATTGTCTGTGCTGAGAAGTTTGATCAGTGATTTAACCTTTTTTCTTGTGACTGGTATAGCAGGGCCAATGCAGATCTTATCTTATGTATATTCAGATTAAATGATTTTGAATTCTGGTCAAAACCAAGCTTTACACATCAATTATCTGTGTTCTTTTTTAAGCTAGACTTTGAAGCCTAGTAATGCTTAGAAAGTGTCATTGAAGATAAAAGGGGGTAGTTGAGAGAAAAGACTTTGGCCATAAAGGTTAATAAATATTATAAATACTCAACATTGGTCTAATTTGCTTCATTTTGAGAGGTCTTTGAAACTTGAATTTTGAATGCTGGCTTTCCCTTTTTGAAGGTTGTGTGCTTGTTGTAGGGGTGCATGGCAAATGGGTTAACTTTAAAGAATTATCAGGCATGTACTTTTTCAAAGTGATTTGAGCATGTTGCACTTTGGAGTGGCTTAGCCATTTGTGTATTTAGGGATGTTGTATAGGATAGAATATTCTATCCTAGGTGTCAGAATGCTCTGAGAGAACTGGCTCAAACAGGCTTCCCAAGTCCTTTGGAATCTTTAGATTTTTTTTGGCATTAAATAAAGGAATTAGAAAAGAAAAGGCGAAAATGAAAAAATAAAGCCTGCCCTAGAGCAGTCACTGGGGACACTATAATTTTTATTTAGGATAATTGTGGAAGGTGGTAAAAGAGAGTTTTAAAAGATGTGATGTTACTACCTGTTTTCTCAGACTTCCTGCTGTCTGCTGATGACAGCTGCTTCATTGAGATTATTGGTTGTGGCTTTTATTATAAGAGTTTGGAAGCTGTTAATGAATAATGTATGAATAAACCAAATGGAAGCATATCCATATCTACTTCATTAGCAAACAGACTTACAGGAATATACCAGCTTTTTGAACTTGCAATACCTAAAGTCAGTCCTTAATACATGCAACAAATTTCTTTTATGCTTTTGTCCCCAAATGACACCCTTATACTAAGTGACTTTTCAATGGGAAGCTTTGCATGAAAATAATGGCAAATAGGTGATGTGGCAAGAATCTCCAAATTAATTGTGTAATTAAAAAATAATTATTTATCAAGTGAATATAATTTTACTTTGAGTTGTACTTGACTGGGAATTCCTGTACTTTTTGGTAAGATGCTGAAGACAAGAACATATGACCTCAAAATAATCATGATGCTACCTGACTCTGGCTGCATTGCTGTCTTTGTATGTACTGAATTAGGTTTTGATTGACTTAATATATTTCTTTCCACTCTTTGTACATGTTTATGTTTTTCTTGTCTCACCTATTTGTGTATTTCTACACCTTCAGTTCATTTATATTCTTTATGGATTTGTTCTTTTACAGCAAATTGCCTCGTGTAAGGCTTAGGTATTTCCTGCAGTGGACTGAACCATCGGAAATCCTTTTTTTCAGATGCAAATTCTTGGGTGTAATAATAGTTTTTGCTTCAGTTACAAATCCATTGGATTCATAAAACTTTACCTCTTCATCAGCACTTAAGCATGTTGGATTACTGTGGGCTACCTTCCTGTTGGTAGGCTGGGAAGAGTTTATTTAGGACTAGATTTAGGTCTATTTTAGAAAATGCAAGTAACCCTTTGTGCCTTATGTGTATATTTGATTTAATATCTGCTAAATGCAAGGGGATGCAATTAGCTGTGGTTGTTGTTGCTGTTGCACTATGAAAGGCATATAATTCACCTCTCTCCTTTCCAGCCTTGGCCCCCTAGGCCCTTCCAAAAAAACTCATAAAAAACATCCTAAACAATCTCCAAATTCCCAAGACAGTAAAAGGACTGTGGGTTTTGGGATAACTTTTAGAGAAACTTGTTCTCAGTATCTTTTCTGAAGCTATGTGCAATCACCTGTACTGTATAATCTCCTATTTGCCTACTACTGCACAGTTCCACTGATGTGGAAAGGTCTCATGGAAAAGAAATTCAAGATTGTTATCTTTTTACTGCACTGAAAAATATCTAGAGTTTTACAAAGCTTTCAGTAAATTATTTGCAGTCCATTTAAGGAAGCTGGCTGAGCTATCAATAGGTAAGTCAGGTTTTTGCTTGTCTGATGTATCCTTAAAAACATGAATTTTTCTACTTGAATTTAACAGTGGCAGTTGTTCCAGAGTTAGCACTGAAAAAAACCACTGCATATTTTTATCCAGCTCTTCTTTGCTGAAATTGTAATGAAGGCTGCTGAGAGCGTTTATTTTTGATAATATAAAATTTTTATTTTACTTTTAAAGTAACACTCTGGTTCAGAGACCACTTTCAGATCTGCGAGTTCCTTAGGAACTTTGCTACAAAAATAATAGTATTTCCATCTTTGAGACTGAAGGTAGTTTAGATCTTGCCTTTTTACTTTTATGGTTCATAATCAGGTTCTATATTCCCTGTGGCCCTTCGGGGAAGGGAGCATCTCAAACTCTTGGTGTACAAGTTCTGTGGATCTTGTGGTTATCCCCCCCCATGGAGAATTTCCTTCTTCTGATGAAATATTTCTGACCACTGAAATCTAACACGTGATCTTTCTCCAGAAAGAGATGGAGTAGTTCTTACTAAATTAATCTTTGCATTAACTCTTAATTAGAAGAAATACTGAAGGTGCCATTATGGCATTATGTTTTGTAAGGAGTGCTCACATGTGCTCACATGGTCTATAATTAATGTAATTAATGGGCTATTATAGTTGGCAACAAAAGGTAACAAGAACTAAACTATTAATAAATTATTTTGTGACATAGAAGTATTTCCCTAGACTTTACTCTGCACATCTATTATTGGTAATTTTTTTAAGTGGAACACAAGGCCCAGGTAGAATGATTTGAGCCATACCTGAGCTGCTTAGGGTTGTTAAATATGCAATAAATAATTTAAGAATAATAAGATCAATTTAAGATGAGTAAGAGATTTTAAGGTCACTCAAATTCCATATAAACATTTTGTAATCAAGCTTTAGGCTTTACAGTTGGAAGGCCTACCCTGCATAATGAAAAAAAACATATTAAATAAACAGACTTACAACTTTTGAGGCACTGATACACACAGAGGGCAGGTAAAAGGATGTAATTGAAATATTTAAGTACAGACAATATTTGTGAAGGATGCATCCATAATTTTCCTGGATAAATGAAATTGCAGTGGGTTGCTGTTTGTTTTTATAAGCTCTGCTGCATCTGGCTATTAAGTTGACTTCTAATGGTGTGTGTAAAGGAATACCTTGCCCTTCATTAGTTCAATCTAAAATTCAAATTCTTAGAGCAGTGTGTAATGGCATTAGAAGTATTCAGACAAATTAAATGATTCAGTATGGTAACTTTGAAGAATCTCATTTCCATGCGGGGAATAATTTTTATCATCTGGCAAAAAGACAAAACTGTGAATTTTACAGTGACTGCTTTCTTTTGTAATGTTTTGTTGCATGGGGTTTGCTTTACCGGTAATCCATGCTCAAATCTAAGCTCGTAAATGCTTATCTAATGTTACTGACTTTTAATGCACATACAGATTTTAATCTGCTTATTCTTCTCTTTTGCACATGTTACTGTGGTCTCTGCTGGAGCAATTATGGTTTTGATGCAGTTTTTAATCATGACTTTATTTGGGATTTGTACTCACCTGTCTCTGTAGCACCATTATAATTTGTAGCATAATTATGGATGTAAAGCATTTAAAAATCTATACATGGTGAATGTGATGCCTGCAAGATACCTGTGCTGTATTCAGTTTATCAGTATTTTCATAATCTTTTGTTGCTGTGTGTGTTTATAAACCAGATTAATTTATCCTTTGAAAAATTTTATTCTCTTTCCAGTAGCAAATGTCAGGACTCTAATAACCTTTATTAATATTTTGTCTGAAATACTGAAAATTCACCAAGTTGGAAATGGCATCTGGGCTGCGTGTCCACCCGTCAATAACTGGTATTGAGTTGGGTGAAGTTGCTTCCAGGACCGCAGAGAATTCCATGCCTGGCTGACAGCAGGTCACTGCCTCAGGCTGCCAGGGGGATGGACTGAAGTTTCAGCAATGCTTTGGAAGGAAAGTTGGAGAGAGCTGCTGGGTAAAAGAACTTTCAACTGTGCTCATATTTTCTGTCTAACATTGAGAGTTCAGATGTCATTCTTCTGGTGCATTCCTTTTGGAGAAATCTGGGCTGCTTTGAAGTGACTGCAAGTTCACTGATTCTAGATCTACAGTTCCTGGCTATGTATTCCCATTTAGCTAATGAATTTGGATTGCAGAACACTACATTTTCTGCCTCTTTTTCAGTCATTTTTGGTTTTTAAATTTTTTTTAAAAATTATTTTATTTTTATTGTAAGGCAATAAGGAAAAGGTTAAAAATTACTCTGCTTACGGCAGCTCTCAATCTGAAGATTTTTGTAGCCATGCAGGAAGGTGATCAGAGCATTGCCCATAATCTATTGTAAATCCTTTACATGTTCTTAGAAAGCTCATGCATAATGAACCTTTGCTTGAAATTATTGTAAGCAGGGAAGAAACCTCCCCAGATAAGCATGAAAAATACAGTGGATCTTTCTAGGTGCTTCTTTCCTGAACATTTTATGGTTTATTCCCAAGTGAAATTGAAAACCATCAGGTCAGCAGCTGCTTTCCCTGGCAGGGGCCTGGCTGATCAGAGTATTTGAGAGCTTGGGAATTCTGTATAGCCTTAGATTCACATCAGGACAGAAGTTTGTTTGCTGCTTTATCATGTGTAGCAAACCATGTTCTGAAATCTCTGGTTGGCAAGGACATGCTCTTAGAGAACAAAAAAGAAGCATGAAAGTCAAAATCCTAGAGGCAGTTTCAGGCATGGGGTTGCAATAGTGGGCGTGGCATGACATGCTGACATAATCTATGTGTCTGTGAGGTTATTAAATCAAATCTTGACTTGATACTTCAGTTGTAGCCTTTGGGCAAATAGTCATTGAAACCTAAATGTTTTCTTGTCTGTGGCCTGGTTCCTTTTGGCTGATTCTAGTCTTTGTTTCTCTTCTGGTGATGTACAAGCTATTAGACTTCCAGGTGTTGTTAAAACACAATTCTGGACTTACTGAAAGCCGCCCTAAGTACAGGAGAAAGTGACTCACTGAAGGTTTTGCCTTATTTGGCCAGAATTCTGAGCATTCATCTTTTTGGAAAATTCCCATTGCTCTCTGCTAGGTGAGGTACAGAAGGTATTTATTGTACTGAGTTGGACTCAGAAGGACTCCTGGGAGCTACAGGTTCAAAGTTCAGCCTACAAAGTTGTGGATGAGAAACTTTATCCTCTGTGTATGCTCAGGGATGTATTGTGAGAGTTTGTTTGTTTTAGTGATGGTGTTTTTTCTCTTTTTCTAAAAATGACAGAGTAGATAGAGGAGCTATTTCAAAGAGGATAAATGAAGTTCCAGGCCTTTCAAATGAGAAGAAAGACATTTCCCCAAAACTGAGGGAGCATGAGAAAATGGGGCATGAATATGTCTCAAGTTGATAAATATTTCATGTTTTTTCTTTTCCTTGGGTTTACTCTGTTTCCTGGCATTTGGACTTGCAAGCAAATCTGAGGATATGACTGTGACTATCTTCTTTAGTTATATGTCTACTTTTTGGCAAAAAAGTTCTTCTCAAAGTACAGTCTCCTTGTAAAATGCTGCAGTTTGATATCCTACCTGTTTGGAAAATAATGACCTGGGAAGTACAATCTAAGTCCTGCCTTGCTCTAAAAAAGTGGAAAGCTGGTTGTTTTCACAGGCTAAACTTTGTTATCCTCACACATCAGTGCTGTGAATAGGGGGGTAAATTCAGTAGGCTCGTTTGTGTTGTTGACTTTTCTTTAAAGAAACTTCTGAAATGCAAGGATTTTAGATAAAAATATAAAACAAATATGCCATGGTCAAGGCAAGGATCAGACCAGTTCACTGTCCCTCCCATTTGTTGCAAGAGTTTTTGTAAATTTGCTGCATTCTTCAGTATTTGTGCAGAGTTCAGCCCAAACGGAGTACCTTAAACGATGCACTGTTCAGTATTGCAACAAATCCCAAGCTCTTCTTTCATGATTTCAAGAGATCTTTATCTTCTCATAAAAGATTTTTTAAAAAATCCTGGGGAGGAAGAGAGCCCACAAGAAAGATCTTTAAAGGTCTCTTCCAACCTACAACACTCCATGATTCTATGATTGGAAAAATGATTAAGACTGAAAACATTTTTTTGCTTTTCTCCTGTGGATCTCTACATTTTGCATGTAAGAGTTCTGGATACAAACTGTTTCTCAAAACTTAAGTGTGTTGATATTCCTCTCTTTATGGCATTCCCTAAAGATTCAGTTCCTGAAGTTTCTGTATTATCTTCAAGAATCAGAATTTTAGGATGGTTTCATAGTGACCAAATATAGTCATTGTGTTATAAAAAGCCTTACCTCAAAGCATTGCAATAAATTGTTATGAGGTCCTTCCAAATGTTTTTGAAATTTCTGTATCTCCTAGCAATCTGAAATTTTCCCCAGATGTCTGATAAACACAAGATTTCAAGCAGTATAGTAGACATGGCAGACACTAAATTCTGCAGAATGTAAATTACAGCCAATGTGCCCATAAATCCTCTTGGCATTTTTCTCCTGTAGGCTCAGCACAGTGTTACTCCAGTGAGTCCCATTTACCAGGAGTCTGGAATTTACCTGATGAGATACCAATTTAAAAATCTCAAGCAGGTCACTAGAAGCTTTTGATGTTACAAAATTTACTTGCTACTTTAGGTCTTTGATTTTTCTCATTTGATTTTGTGTTTTGGATTGTTCTAATGTCGCCATACTCTAGCAGTAGATGCTAGAACAAGTATGCATCCCAAAGTCTGTTCTAGTGGAAGCTGCTCTTAAATTACTATTTTTTAGCAACTTCCACTTAAAAGCTTGTGCATATGGGTTTTAGAAAATTAGAGATTTCAATTTTCAAACATCTTCTCTGTGTTTTCATATGACTGTTCTGTGTTTTCAAATTGGTCCAAGCTCCCGGTACTCCCACACAATGGTAGAATTTTACAAGTATTTGAATTTCTCAATGTATTTCATTTTTCACATTTTAAAAGTTTGACAAACCACATTCCTGTAAATTGAATTACTTTAGTAAGGAGTGATTAAGTTGAAAATCAGGAGCCCATTTGAGAGCTGCCTTACAGACCTACAGGGAGGAAGTTCTCTGATCCAGGGAGCTTAAGGCCTGTAAGTGGAACCTGGAAACAGCCAGTTTGGGCAGATGGATGTGAGTGTGGAACTTATTGAGAGGACAAATTCAGGAACCTCCTCCATACACCCTGATAAAGGATTGCCTCCTTCTCTCTTCAACATTGCAAATGCCAAATCCCTATAAAAACTTCCTGATAGATATATAAAATTAGTACTTTCTGCTCTGATCTTGCTGTATTTCTCTCTGAGTTCTCTTCATCCTCAAAGCTATGTGGTAATTTATGATAATTACTAATTTACTGCTTTAGGTTGCAATGAAAAGCCCACCAAAATAATCAAGGTTCTTGCTGCTCTTTGTTCGTGCCCTGTAAAACTGAACTTACAGTTTTGAGATTTAGATTCTGTGTGCTTTATCCCAAGGAGTGGAAATGGTGGAATTTACAGTCAAAACACAGGATAAACCTTCCTGGAACTGGGAACTGATGGAGTTTTAATGTAATGAGCTGAAATCCTGCCTATAACCTTTGACAGTTATTTTCCAGTATCTTTCATGTGTCTGTCTGCTTTAGTCTTAAATAATGATCCTAAGAGAAATGCTGAGGAGCGAGTGTGTGTGATGTCAAGGAAGGTCAAATTACTGAAACATTGGTATAGTTCTAAAACATACCTGAAATATGTTCAAGAATAAAGCTTCTTAATTAGTAGATGTGTGAGCTTTTTGTTAACATTGTCTCTGTCAGTCTCTTCAAAGTGTTGGCTTGAAACCTCATGCTTATACTCATATATGTACAAATAAATTTATCTAAATTGGCCTCTAGAGTTACCTTTGTGCTGCCAAATTGCTTGGCTCAAAAATAGGGGTATTTTTGCAGACTAAAGACTAGAATGTTTTAGCACCAGTCCTAGAGTAACCATCCTAGCGTGGTCGCTAACAGTCAAGTTTACCTTTTACAAGTCCTTAAGGTAGATATTTTTAAATCCCATGTCCCTACCAATCAGAATTTTCTCTTCCTTCAAGCCTTTATTTCCCATGTTAACTTCTTGTAATACCTAATGCTGTGATTTTTGTTGTTAACTTTTTGTTTACCACTGAGAATGATGCTTTGGAAGAATAGAAGACCAAGTATGAATTTCTCCATTCTTCTGATTCAATAATTGATCTCAGTTTCCAGAATTACATTTCTGGAACAAAATATTTCCTCTTCATAAAGGTTTATGCTACTTCTATAAAACCAAAACGGTTTTACTGGATGACAATAATTGTATGGTTGGCAACTAAACAATGGATAAGTTACTGGCAAGCACAGAGTGGCACCTAGATAGAGGGATTTAATAAAATCATTAAATTCCATTAATTTAATAGAACTACTACTTAGAGCACTTTCCAGTGTTTTTAAACTCTCTGTAGACTGACAAAATGCCACATTAGGTTAGTTCTGTTCATGGTGGCTTTTTACTTATACTGAGAGCAATCTTCATGTCACTAATTTGCAATAACTGTGGATTGTTGCAGAATCTTGTCTCCTAAACACTGGCATATTTCTTACCCCAGGCTCATATTTCCTAATAACTCATTATCAAATCACATTTGGAGAAGGGATTGCTGAATTACTTAGCTAGAATGCAGTCATAGGTTTGGCCTTACTCATGACCTTCACCAAATAATAAGAGGCAGCTGCATAGATCTTGTGCATGACAGCAATGTTAATCTTCACTCTCCTATAGCACACCAGTGTAATTGATGGTGAAATGCATAGGGGCATATTGCCCCTTCCTTACACACTGCAAAATCACTCTCATCATGCTCTGCACTGAGCTGTATGGTACAGGCTTTTGTTCTTAGGCTTGGAGCTAAAATCCTTGGGTGGCTAAAATAGGTTCTAACTAGGAGCTCCTAGCACTGTCCAAGAATGAGAAATATCTTTGCTTTTCCTTCTCTTCAGACCATGTATTATTTTACTGTATAGGTTTGGGAAGTTCATGTCAATTAATGTAGCCCTGTCAGAATTTTGATTACCTGTAGCTGTGTGATCTGTAAGGATAGAGTTGGGACTTGTTCTAAAGCAGATCTAAAGAAAACCTGGAATTCATAATACTTGGAGTGAGGCTTAAAACCTGAATAACAAGAGGTAATGTTGAAAATTCTCACCAAAGAAACAGTTTTTTCAAGGTTTTGCTTTATGACAGAATTCCTATTTGGTGCTTATCATAAAATATATTATATTGGTGGTAATGATTTCCAATCCTGTAACTTTTTACTAAACTGTCTATTTGGTGACTGGTTCTTCAACAGATAGCAGATGATTGATGCTCTAAATATTAGTGACTATTGAATTAATTTTGATTTTATAGTTTTGTGGCAAAAAAAGTAAAATACCAATTGATTTCTCCCAAAGTGAACTGTTTTGTTCTGAGGAATTCAGTAAGGCTCCCATTGAGAGTACATCTCTTCCCACACAGCAAATACTTATGCTTGAATTTCTCCACTGAATAATTTTGTGACCCACTCTAGTAAAGTCCTCCAAGTTGTGTTTTCTTCCAGGTGATTGAATAATACATGGAAGAGGCCTCCTGCAACCTCCTGATGGGAGCATGTATTTCTCATATGAGCATTCTGCTCTGGTTGCTGAAACATGAATAAGACCATCAGTGATTTTCTTTACAAGGTTGTGCAGCAATGAACAAAGAAATGAATACCAAAATCCATGTGACATGTATTCATTGAGTCCTTAAACAGTGATTGCAAACACCTTTGGGGGAAAAAAAATCCACCCCAAATCAGGTAAATCATGTAACAGTGACCTCTGTGGGTCTCTCAATCTACATGCCTTGTCTTTGAACTGGGAGCACAATATTGTTAATCAGAATGTTTTGGAAAGAAACTAAGGATTATTACAGATCCAGTAATGTGAAACAGCTTTAGGTACTCGGGACAAACTGCATATAAGGCTCTTTTGAATGTGAAATGAGGCTGGACAGTCCAATCCCCAGCAGGCAGAGCTGGGGTGATGGTTATTTCGTGATCTCTGATTGAGCTTATTCCTCTATAGCTCTTGCAAAAATTTTTTAATCCAACCACAAAAGCCAATTCTATGAAGCCAAGAGGCTTGGCATTGGTAAATAGAGTGCCCAGCTGTACACCCTGACCCCTGGAGAGGGATTGACTTTCTGCTGAAATATGTTGTTCTCCTGCTTTCTTCTGCTTTCCTGCTTGTAGCCTTCTGCATCTTCTAATTCTTCACTAAGCTAATGTTATTTAATGGGGAGCTGAATTGTGCAGCTGGTGTGCCTGTGAGAATTCTGAAATTAAAGTTTCATCAAGCCAGGATATCTCCAGACATTGAAACTTTCGGTCTTTCCCGTTCAAATGCGTGTAGCAATAATGGAACCCCAAGTGACCTTGCAAGTGAGCTGGTAACTGTAATAGTAATTCCCCAGAGAAATTATGTAATGAAATCAAAACCTTTCAATACTGAGCTGTTAGTTTTGCAGGGAGGAAACCTCACTGGTTTTAAAGCTAAAAGAAAAATCTTACTATAAATCTTATAAATCCACTTCTTATAAGGAACTACCTTGATACTTCTGGTTTGGAAAGTGGAGGTTTGTACATTAGTACACTGAAGATTTGTACATTTAGGCTTCATTTTCTTGTTCTTGCCCCTCTTTGACAGGGCTGTGGGTTTGTTTTGGTAATTGCAGTGGAGTGCAATGGAAATTATTCAAGAAAGCATGGGACAGAGAATGTGGGTGGCACAAAATGTATCCAAGTATCAAAGCCTTGGGTTTACCGTAAATTAATAATCTGTGGTCTCAGCTTTTGGAGGTGGGGGGAAGTGTGATCTATTCCCACTCTGTAAAGAAACTTCTTGGCAAACATAGGGGTGATCGGGTTGAAGAGGAGTCTCACTTGATTTATCATTTTTTGAGTACTTCTCAGCCTCCAAGTTCCCAAGAATTGAGGTTGTTTAGCACACAAGTGATCATTGCAAAGAAGGGAAATACTATAATAACTTTTTTTTTCCTTAGGCATAAACAGAACAGCTGAAACAGAACTGATAGTTGAACAAATTTTGAGGTTAGATAAGAAATACAAGGCTAGTTGAGCATGCAAATGGATCAGAAACCCAATAATCTTCTCAATATGAATAGGTTAGGAAAAAAACTTGTGTCAGGCTACCCTTGCAGATCCTGAGTTCTTTGATCACCTTTGCAGAGTAAAATGGTAAATACAGACGTGACCTGGGTTTATCCTGCCAGAAGTAAAAATATGAATTAGATTACATGCAGGTTGTTTGCTTGCACTTTGACTCAATGAGTGGCAGAAAATGTACATGCTGCAGGAAAGTGCATTTGTATTTTTATGAAGACAAGGAATTACCATCAGTCAGTTTATGAAAAAAATCCATTATTCAATATGTGATGTGAAAACTGTTACTTGAAAAGCACTGTCTCCATTAATTGTTAATTTGCATTCTGTAAGAAAATGTTTTGAGATTGCTGCTTATGCAATAGTTTAGCTATGGAACGAACAGCTCTAGCAGCTGATGTATTGGCAGACACATACCTAGTAAATTGGTTTTATATTATTCACTGCTAACCAGCAGCTATCACATATGTGATATTCATCCCTCTTCTCTTGTTTAAAGCTTTGGATGCTCAGTATTAATTCTTTATGGAAGTAACTATTGCTTTTTGATGATAGGGAAAAGGATTTGCTCTTTAATTTTGTGCTTTATTTGAGGAATTTCTACTTCCTTATCTGTGTCAGAGAATTTTTTTCCTTTGTAAACATGTCACTTGCAAAGGGGAAATAAAATTTAGAGTTTTACACTTTTACATAAATCTTTTTCTTGCTTTCCTGCCATGATCTCTGCTTTTCTCCAGCGACATGAGGTCTTGTCCAGCAGGGGGTTACTCAAAGCTGACCAAATAGCAGGAGACATGTTCATTCTAGTGACAGAAAGGAACAAATAGATGTGTCTTCTCCTATCCCAGCTTTATAATTAGAGTCAGAAGGAGGCAGAAAAAAGCCAGACTGAGTCTCTTAGAGACAGCTTGTTCCTCAAAGGAGAAAAAAAAGAGACAGTGGAGTGCTAAGAATAGTGAGGGGTTTTCTCCCCTGCAGTTTGTTTTATTGTGGGTGGTTTTTTGCCCCTATTCTGTTTCTCTCATGAAAGGGGCTGGAAGGTGATGCAAGCACAACCGAAATGTGTTTTCCTGGAGTGCAGCAAGGTGAGACTGATGGCTGTGAGCTCTGTCCTTACACTGGAGGTGAGCAAGGTCAGGGCTGCTCTGTGAGACGAGCAGCAGCAGGGAGTCAGGGAGCATCAGGGCTGGCTTGCCTAAAATATACAGAAAATACCAGATATCCACGTATGTTGGTTTTAGTCTCTGGTTTGGGTGTGTGGAGATGATTGTTCAAATGCAGTGGCCTAAAGTTTGCAGTCCATTGACATGATTCTCTTAACCATCTTGATCTTCAAAGATGTCTTGACAGAAATGTACTGTTCCCCATAACGAGATCACCTGGGTACACCTGGAGCAGTATCTATTTTTCTTCCATTTAAATAAATTTAAAAATTGATACAAAACTAATAATGTTTTTTTAAAATCTGAAAATAATTGTATCATTTTGAATCTTTGCAGGATCATGTACATAGTGTACTGCTTTTGAGACAAAACTTATAAATTAATATTAGAGATTTTTATTACATGATGTGTTTGACTTTGTCAGATAAGAGATGCTTGTGACTCTCTGCTTCCTGAGAACAAATCAGCTGGTATTTATTTGGGAACTATTCAGAAAACACCTTCTTGTTAATGATTCATTGCATGATCTGGCATCTGGTAAGCTACTATATTTTCTTTATGGTGAAAGTCCCCAAAAATCATTGAAGAACTATTCAACATCCTTATGCTTTCTAAAATACAGTAATTATGATAAAAATGTTCTTATTAATAACATTACTGAATGATGGTAAGCCAAGATCAATCTCATAGAAGAATCTGTTAGCACAGATAATAAAATATGTTAATTCCAGAGGTAGTCTCCCTCTTCAGCAAGCAGGTGGTTGTGGTTAGTGGAGCTTCTTTCCTGTTTTGCATATGGTAAAATACAGTGGAGTTAATTTTTAAAGGAATCTTGTAATTTTTAGCTGTTTTATTGATCCCTTCACTGAAGAACTGAGCATCTGGATCCATCTTGATTTGATTATATATATTTGTTTCTGTGATATTTTTTATGATCAGTTATTTTTTACTTTTGAAACTCTGTATGCCCTTGAATATGTAATGAAGACGACATCCAGTTCCTTCTTGAACCTTCCTGAGAATACAGTTCCAAATGCAGCCTGGATTTCCCCAGAGGCGAGTCTCCTTTATAAAAGTTTCCCTTGTCTATTCTGCAGCTGGACTTAAGAAGTAATATTCAACTGCAGTATTCAAAAGTATATTCAACTTGATATTTCATAGCATGGTTTAAAAAAAGGGGTTTTCTGACATTTGAAGATGTGGGATTTAGAGTGGTATCCAGATGACAGAAGATAAATTTTCAAGGTTTTTTTATATGTAACTTGAGTGTATTTTTAATGGCTAGTCACTTAAGATTATGCGTTTGGTTTATAAAATGCAAATGATTGAATCAAAACTTGTTAAAGTGAAGACTCATTACAAGAGAAATGAAGGCTCTGAAATAGATAGGGAAAGATTTATTCCTGCACTGAAATGAGTAAGTTCAGGCAATAACATTTGTAGATGGAATCTCTGAGACCCATTTCAACTGTCAGGATCTTCTTGTTAGATCCTTCAGTCCAGTTTGGTGTCAATTTTCTCTTTTTAGTGAACTTCAGAGGCAGCAGATAGGGCTGAAATGCTGGTGATTTAAAGACGGATGGGTGCAAAGTCTAGTTTTGAAAAGGCCAGACAGCTCTCTCTCCCTCTTTGTATATTTGCACAATAACTGTCTCTCCCATGCTTGTCACCCTTTAAAGTTTATATCACTTGTTGCAAAGGTTGTCATAGCAGTTTATTTTCCATCGCAACCACTCGCTCTGTAAAACCTTTCTTCCAGCATTCCCTTTGAAGATGACCCTTCCTTAGCTTAAGTTCATGCCCTTTGTTGTTGTGTTTGACACAATTTGCTATGGCCTTATAAATGATATCTTTTGTTCTTTTACAAAATTCTTGTGTAACTTCACAAAATCTGCTGTTAATTTATTTTTCTAAGGGTTAGATCTCAATCCTCTGAGTTTTTTTATGATCACAGATCTTCCAGCACCTACGTGATTCAGTGATGTGTTTATATCATTATTTTTTGCATTCTTCTCATAAAACAGTGATTGAAAACGTAGGTATTGTTAAACATGTGCTTTCAGTCTCATATCTGTGCAACAAGTAATGTTCCTCTGCCTAACAGCATCTTCATACATGAAACCATTCAAAATTGTATAAATGAGTAATCATTGCATTTTAACCCACAATAGAATAGGATTAAATGTTCTTTTCCTTTTTTTCAGGATGGCTTTTACTCAAAAAATGGTTCTGGGTAATAGACAACTAAAGTAGTAACCCCATTTATGGGCATAATCTGCACTAGAAAAAGTCAGTTACTGACCAAAAGCAATCTGGCTTTTTTGTCACTGAATTGCTGTACAAAATCATACACCTGCTTTAAAAGTACCTGCAAAACATGGAAATTTATCAAGGTAAATCTGTAACTGGTTTAAACTATTTTGGGTTCTGTAGGAAGAAATTCACCATTCAAAAGGGAATTGAAAAAACAATAAAAAGAAGTTTAAAGGAGTCTTCAAATTATTCCTTTTTATGTGCCCCAGAATGCTATTTGTAGCTTCATTGTTTATCTTCTGAAATTGACTCAAAATTTAAAATTTTCTCAATTTTGATTCTGTTTTGTTGCATGGGTCATTGCAAGCATCTGCTGATTTCTTTTGCCTTCCTGTAAGGGAAGGGACCAATTTAGTAATTATCACATAAAATTGAGTTTTGCACTGTGCAGTATGATAGAAAACAGGCTTTCTAAGGAAACTGTCAGCAAGGTTGATTAGATAATAATATTTTCTTTAGAATTCTGTAATATTTAAAATTAGCTGCATGGAAGGATTATGAACTTTGTTATAAATGATTTTTCTATCTTTTCATAGAATAGCATTAGTGATGTCTGTAACACATGCTGGTTTGTCAGTATTATATTCATGACCCAGGATTATTAAATACTGTAGGATTGTGGCAGGTTGACCCTGGCTGGATGTCAGGTGCACACCAAAGCCTCTCCATCATTCCCCTGCTCAGCTGGACAGGGGAGAGACAATGGAATGAAAGGCTCATGTGTCAAGAGATCACTCACAAATTACCATCCCAGCAAAAGAGATCTGACTTGGGAAAATTAGTTTAATTTATTACCAATCAAGTCAGAACAAGGTAAAGAGAAATAAAGCCAAATGTTAAACCCACCTTTCTCCCTCTCCCACTCCTTCCTCCCTTCCAGTGCTCAACCCTCATTCCTGCCTTTCATATGGGAAGTATCCCTAAAATTTTATTTTCCAGTGTAAAATAAACTTAACTAATTTTGATTACAGCTTCTTAGTTTTTCCTTATAAAAATTCTTTCAGAATATTTTAATATTAACAAAATTTCACTCTCTCTGTCTGAAACCATACTTACCTGAAATCTGCTCCCTCTGGCATGGATTATTTTTGCAGTTGCTCACAAATAGCTGGCAGCACCTTTCTGAGAAAAACAGGCTATGAATACAAAATATTAATAAACCAGAAACATGCAGTTCCAAGACAAAGAGTTTTTTAAAATTGCATTATGTATACTTAATGCCTAACTGACCTTTTCTGCTATTTCTTAAATCTCTTAAAAATTCATCTAATTTCAAAGCCAGAGTATTAGCCCATTTATATGTAAATTGCCTTTAATTCATGCATTGATTTGAAAGACTAATCCAAAAGATCCTTTACCACAGGTGACCTTTTTGACACTGCACTTCTGGGAAGACTGTAAAGTGGTTTCTTATGACCTCACATCCACCTGTAGCATAAAACATGTGCCTACTTCAGTCTGTATAAATCAATCATAAGAGAGTGGTTTTCAAGCAACATTGAATTATTAACACTGTAACTGTCTTGGTTAGTCATAGTTAAAATAGGTCCTATTTAAACCAATAATCATTTTCTGTTGGCATCCTTGCATATTTTAGATGTTAAACACAGTTAAGGCATTCACTGATTATGCCCCTTAAATAATAAATAGTAGTATAATCTAGTTTTTAATGATGATCTCCAAAGGTTGTAAATTTCAACAAACATTCAATATTTATTATTTGTCAAAATTTCATTCACCACGAGAGCTGCTAGAAGAAATATGCTAAAGCTGACTTCTAAGCCCTTCCCTTTGCAGAGGAGAGTACAAAATTGGAATGATTAACTATTAGGATTTAGAAATATGTTTTCATCCATTTGTGCTCCAAAAAGTGACTTTTGATCCACACCTGCTGCAGAGTACATTTCACTGCACAGTGAAGGCTCACCTGGCTTGATGGACAGTCTATTATTTATTATTTTCTCCCCATGACAGGTTTTTACTGGGGAGCTCTATAATAATTCTTCTGAATTACTGCAGGTTTTTATTAATAATACATAGTGTTGAAGAAAATAAATGCTGTATTTGCTTCTGATTTCTTTTTGAAAATAAGATTCATTTTTTCAATCAGTTAATGCTTCAGAAGATAAATGGTACAAAGAGCTAACATTAAAGATCATTGCCTACTTTCATAGTCATCAATAAAACAAGAAATGATTTCATGTTCTGAAAAACCATCTTAATGCAGAAATTAAGAATTTTTTGGACTAAAGAAACCCAAAATCTACCTTTTAAAATCCATTTAGGCAATGAAGTGTACCAGACAGTGCACGCCTATATTATTATTATTATACAATAAGTGAAAATTATTTGTGTTGCATGGTTCATATGAGAAGACATAAAATATTTTACCAGTTATAATAAAGGAATAATCCCTTGCCAAGGTACATACAGTCTTGGAAAAATGCAGTAACTGAAAAAAGTGTGGAGATAATGAGATCCAAATTGGTCTCTGTCTAGAATTATCACACACTTCTCTGTTTTATCAGGATAAATAAATACAAATGGTCTTTTTGGAGGGACAGGCCTGTCTGCTCTTTGACTAAGGAGCTTTTTTCAGAAGAATGAGAGCAAGGTGACAGAAGTAGTGTTTTATCATTTTCTGTTAACATATACACACAAAAAAATCCCCAAACTCATATGGCATTGTTTGCAGAATAAGATAAATTGCTTTCAGAAGAAGAATGCTAAACTTCTAAAAGAAAGTAGCTGTTGTGAAAAAGAATATTTCCTAGCAGATCTTTTTAGTAATGAAGCTATCTGCTTACCTGTTGTTTTAGCCACAAGTTGTTAATTACATTCTAATGTGGCTTGTTGAGATTTCCTACCATTAATAAGCTGTCCATAGATATTGGTTATAGTGTTTATTTTCTCTTCTGAAATACTGTTCAAGTGTAGCTACCATGTTAAACAGTGTTGTCTGGGCATGTATGGATCAAAAGGGATTTTATGCCGGAACACTGGCAGAACACATTTGGTGACAAAGAAGTTGGCATTTTGATGAGATTGGGAAAGATTGGTAAATGGAGCAATTACATGTTGAAAACATTTATTTCTTAAAATAACACCTCCAAAACACCTCCCCCAAGCCCCTGTTGATTGTGGGAGGGCATCTTTATGATCTCCCTTTTTACTGATGGCCTGAATGGCTGCAGCTGTGAAAATCACACCCACAAGGGACGGGGGTAGATGTCAGTATCCTTCTCTGGTCTGCTTATGCCTGTGATTGATTATCCTTGTTATTTGCTATGGTAATACAGTTGTCTGCTCAAAAATTAGATATAATTAGGGAATTGAAGGGATAGATGTCGGAAAGGGTACTGAAAATTAGCTGCTCCTGCCAACAGATGTGATGGTGTTTTTGGCTGAGCTAAGATGCCTAACATCAGATTGGTAATTCTGAAAGTTTTTCTGGGTTTGAAGATGCATGTGAAAAGCTTAAAATGGAAATATTTGATTTAATTACCAAACCTGGCAGGCAGTTTCCATGTAAGGACCAATTGGTTTTTCTGTTATCATGGGGTGATATGATAAAGAGTAGGACATTGTTTCCTGTCACAGACTTTGTCGCCTTCTGGATGGTTGAGAGTTAAAAAAAATTCAGTTTGTCTTACACTGGTGTAAATACAGACCCAAATACCTGTGTGTATCTGTTTGTGGACATGGGCTTATTACCCAGTGAACCAAATGCAAAGGTTGTAGTGTTAACAAGTGAATAGGAATGAGAGGGAAATAAGTTTTAATTAGTATTTAAATATTCTCATTATGTTTTCCCTGAGTGATAACTATAGTTGATGTGTTATGTTCTGGAGTGTACACAAGCAGGATGGAGGAAAAAAAGCCCAGAAAGACCCCAGCTGTCAAGTGTTTTCTGAATTGGTCAAAAATGTGTTACACTATGGAGAGTGATAATACTCTTACAGCATTACTACAGTTTATTCCAGCAGTGAATCTGTGCCAGTAATGGCAGTGTTTCTGAAAGCTGTGCATTATCCTCCTCCTGACTGGGGGCTGGGGTTCTGGTTAAAATGCTGGATTTTGATACTGGGTAGCAGTGCAGGGGAAAAATACTTCAATTTTCAGCTGTTTTAAATGGCAAGGATTCTGCTTCATGATGTATGCATGCAAAGGTCTCACTGTTGTGTGCATACAAATACTTGTCTTATACTAACTGTGTGCTAAGGGAATAAAATGAAGAACTATTTTTTTCTGTACATGTTTAATCAGTGTTTTTATGAAAGCATAAAGGGGAGTTCAGTGTGACGGGGGAGGTGATACTGCACAAAATATTAGGTTGAATGGCACTTTGTGTGGGTGGGAAAAATTAGCTGGAGCTTCCAGGGTCCATGTTTTTGCTCCTGTTGTTGCTGAATGTTTTTCTTCACCACAGAACACAGCAAACATGTCTCTCAGTAGTGCTGCTTTCAAGTAAAGCCTCTGTTGCAGCAAGTAGCATTTAATGGGGTGGGACTTATGACTTTATGCAAGTCAATTCCTGAGAGGTGAATTTATGTACAAACCTGGGAGGATCAGGGAGATTGATAATGATATATTCACAGGGTAGCTGTCAGCAAGAACAGGACTGCAGTACCAGGGATAAATGAGGATCTTGACTCAGCAACATAATACTTCACAGAGTGACAGCGAAAATAAGATGACAGAAAAGATTTACATTGATCAAAAGAAATACTGGTCTTGGGCAAAAGGACCAAAGTGATTAACAAAAAGTGATGCAACTGGAATTCCATGTGTAAGTTTTGACAGGATTCAGTGATCACACCTTGGAAATCCTGTGAATTCACATGTGAGGAGATGCTTTGATGGCTCTTTTAGTTCAGAAATATTCTTCAACAGGATGCAAACATAAAAAAGGATAAAGGGGCATGTTCAATGGTACCCTCAATGTCAGGAGTTGAGGAAGGGCTGCATTAACCTCTGAGTGCCACAGGGACAGCCCTGTCTGTGAGTGAGTGTGTGCATGCAGGATGGGCTGATTTACTGCCCAGCAAAGGGATAACAGGACTGGCCTTCATAAAGGATGTTCCAGTTCACCGGGTTTAATGTGCTGTGTTAGTGTGCTTGTGTTTTATGAGAGTTACACGTGTTACAAGGAGAATGGGGGCCCTTTCTGTAAAGACAGGAGATGCTCATTATTCCCTACCGTGATTTCCATGCCTGGAGTTGCACTATGTTACAGTGATGAGGTATTAATAAAACAGGAGATTAATTTTCCTGTTGGGGGATAGGGGCAATCCCCTCCTGTCACATCCCATGGGTGTTCAGTGGCCTGATGTCTCAGCAGAAATGTCAGCTGCTCAGGGATGGGCTCACTGCTCTCTTTGGTCCTCCAGTAAGCAGGGTAGGGCTCTGTGCTCCCCGTGAACTTGTGAAATACAGGGCTCAGGCCTCGGTGAAACATTGTCTGACTTGTGCTGTGCCTCAGAGGAGCAGCAGCAGTGCAGTAAATAACTGTGTCAAAGACAAGGTTCTGCTGAATCCAGGGAGGGGAGTTGAACAGTGCCATGGCATAACAGCCTGAACTGTGACAGGGAGGAGGAGGGTGGGGGTAAGGGGTAGAAGGACAAGTGTGTTTGAAGTGGCCTTACCTTTCACAGAGGATACTCTGAAGTGGTGCTCAGGATGTACCTGTCAGAAAATCCATGCAAAGTGAGATTTGCCTCTAAGCTTCTATTGCACTGGAATTTATCTCCTTTTTAATTGTGTTTTTAGGATACTCTGATTGATATGGAGAGCAGCTTAGATTTTTCCATGGAATTTTCAAAGAATGGCTGTTATGCCTTCTAAGGACAGAACTCCACTATTTCCTAAACCAGTTTCAATAGAAGTAAATGAATGAAACCCTATCAGCATTGCCTGAAGACATGTCTTGCAGAGGAGAAGGCTCTTGATATAGTAATGCTCTTTCAAATTCTTTCTAACCCAAACCACTCTATGATTCTGTGGCATTTGCATCTTCAGTATCAGTTTTGTTTGCATATCAGGCAGATGGAAATGTGGAATGGAGCTGACCCACAGCTTCTTGAGTCCTAGCAAAAAATATTATATTTCTGAGGTGAGATAATCAAAAAACATGATGACAGGCTTTGACTATGAAATTTTGTTGAGAAAACTGTTTCATGCTTTTACTGTCTCTATTCCACTTTTGTTTCCTTTTAGAGTATTTAAGTTGAAAATATTCCTGCTAGGATTCTTTTACTTCCTGCAGCTTAACAACTTCCAGAATTTTCCATACTGACTTTGCTTCATCCAGTTCCTAATTTCTTTAGCACGTTTATCTTTCTGTTCAAAAGGGATCACAGCTCACAGGTAGGATTTCTAGCAATCCTTTACAGACTCTTTGTTAGATGCTGATCGATGTTCTTGTATTTCTGGTCCTTGCTGCACACAAATATTCAGCAAAGAACCCGTGGAAGGTTATATTTCTAATTTACAAGAAACAGTCTGAGAACCTTTATATCTTGCATTTCTTTTGCCATTTGAATTTTGATACTAGACCAATTACATTGGGTTTTTTTTTTATGACCTTCAGTTTAGAGCCTTTTTTATTGTTCCTTACAAACTTTCTTTCCATGACAAGTGAATCTGATTTTCAAGATGTTTAATTTTTTTGCCTCTTGATATAATAGATAATCCAAATACCATGCAATACTGGGAGAACATTTTTTGCCTTCTGCAAATAGCATTTTCTTGTGTGAATTCTGAAAAGCAAATTGTTTTGCTTGTCCAATTTGTTTTGTGTAATTTTTGTGCAGTTAAACCAAAGGTTAAGGGTCCCTTGTTCTTCCTAGCTGCTGACTATTTTATAGTTTTGCTGTAGTAGCTAGTTCTGGGCTAATTCTCTATATGTGTAGAGCCTTATCCATGAGGCGTATTGTGTCTGATATTAAAATTTATTTTTTCTTCTGGAAATGAAGCAAAATGGAATATTTACTTGTTTATACCTCCCGTTGGTTATTTCAATATCTTTGTGCTGCAGTATCTCTTTGTCATTCTTGTAAGTGGTGTGCTGGTTTTGCTGGAGAAGAAAACCTTATCTAATACAAATAACTTGATTCTCTTTCAATCTCAGCCCAAAGGTGTTTAATGTTACCAGGCTGTACATCTCAGCATTACATCTTGTTAGGAGATCTCGAGTATGTTACAAGTGTTAAAGATGCGCTCTGGCTGAGCAATGGTTTAGCCTTGGATTTGGATTAAAGGCAACTGTTGCTATCACAGAATTAATAAACCTGTTTGGGGTTGAGACAAATACCTGTGTTCCAGCCCCTTTTCCTTTTAGGATGAACAGAAGTCTGGCTCAGTGTCAAGGAGTGGATTTCTATTTTGATTTTTATGTTTTGCTGTTGTTATTTTTTTTTCTGTGTGTGTTATTCACATCTTTCAGTATCAGTTTGTTTTGATAATACATGTCTAATTTCTCCATAACTTTAATATTTTCTCATCCCACTTGATATGATGGAGAAAAACAAACCTTGTTTTCTGGTTACACATATTTCCTGAAAAATTAACTTAAAACCCTTTCCCCTTAAATAGCAAAGCAGATATCTCCTTAATGGAGTTATTTCTCAGTTTTCTTTTCCTGAAGGCAGAAATATATTTGTTTCCAAATTAAGTTAGAATTACTTAATCAGAAAAATGACTTTTATGCATGAGCACCCATAATTTACTATCATTGCTTTATTATTAATAGTTACAACAAAGCCACAGAGGTCAGTTTGCCAATGGCATGGAATTTACAGATTCTGATGTTTTTAGTAACGTTAAAGGTAATTAAATCCAGCTTTGCTGTTCTAATGGGAGGTGCAGTTGATCTCACATGCCTTCATGGCTGGCTGGCACCAAGTGCTGCACGTTCCTCCTGCCTGCTGCTGCTCCAGCTTCACCTGAGGGACCGTTCAGTTCCTTCCTCTGCCTGCCTGAGTGCTGGGGGCTCAGAGAAGGCACTGCAGTTCCCCAGGAGCTGAATTGTGCTGATATTCCGGATGTTTTGGGCAAGAAACAAAGTTTCAGCAGGTTTGATCATCACCTCAGAGTGTTACTCGTGTCAGGGATTGTCCCTGGCTGTGTCTGTGCTGGAACTTGGAGTGGATGTGCACAGGGACTCCCTGCAGAGCCACTGAGGCTTCCCCAAGCAGAGAAGGTCATACTTTTGTCTATGTTCAGGGCCAAAAATAGGGAAAGATTACAACACTAGGTATTTTAATCTGTCTACAGATATCATTACTGTTTTGCTTATTGGGTAGGTTAATATATCACTGAGGACTTAATACAGATAACATTTTGTATTCTATTGTAAATAATGGGTTATGAAAAATGAGAAATAGAATAGACTGTAAATAAATAAATGGCACTTTTGGTGAAATATCCTTCTATAGAGTTTCCCTTTGGAAAATTTCTTAGTCTCCCTAAAAATGGCTGTTCTCACATCCTGTTCTGTGGAAAATCTGTTGATGTGAACTACTGTGGACTGGTAGAGCCCAGCATGGTGATAATAAACCAGTTTAAATCTTTAGTGTGTTAACTAACAATTGCATATTCTAACATCCCACTGATTGACTTTCTCAAGAGCCAGCCTGATTGCATTGTGATTCTGTGAAGGTCAGGACCTTGGTTTAGAAGGATCATAGAACTTGCTGTTCTCTTCAAATGGTGAACAAGAATAAACCCACTAGATCAAGCAAATACTTGACATTTTTCTTCCTGAGCTAGAGGACTCTTATCAAAAAACACATCTGCCTTCATACACTCTGAAGCATAGGAAGGCTCTCTTCATATTGATTATGGGTTTTCTCTCTCTTGTTACTGATTGCAGAATTTGTTCCTTGAGGAAAAGAAAATCATAAACTTCCCATGTTATTTACTGCCTGAACATCTAGACTTCTCAGAATTTTCCCTTCCAGAGGATTCTTCAGAGTACTTTTAGAAATAAATAGCTCATCACTTTGGTAGTCTTCTTGAAGTAAGTGTTATGTAAATAATGGCCCGGGTTTTATTGGCTTCAAAAGAACAGCAACAGCAAAAGGAAAATTCAATGTCCTCACTTTGCAAATACAATTATTAAACAAAATTATTTCAAAGGCCTTGATTTATTTATTTGGGAATCAGTGAACTTTGGATCAAACAGAAAATTATTTCCCCTTCATCTCTTCTTACCTCCTGTCTAACAAACCTGTTCCTTTCCCCTCTCCTGATGATTTTTAGGTGATTTTATATATATATATATATATATATATATTCCACTCAATTTAAACAAAGACCAGAGCCACTCATAATGCTGCCTAGGGAAATTTTATCAACATCAGGATAATATTAAGAGGACGAATCAAGCAATTAATTTATTTCAAGGTAAGATCAGCATATCTGACTAGATATTATATTACTATGTGTAGCAAAATTTCAAAGTTAATTTAGACTATGTGAAGTAAAGTCATCCTTTTTCAAGTGCATGAGAAGAGATGATTAAATTCCAGATTCCAGTGTAAATTAGCTTCTAAACATAGAGGTTTGCAGCTTGAATTGAATCAAGGAGTGTTTCAGAGGTTCAGAGTGTTAACTATTTGCTGATAGCTTTGCTCAATTCATTTCTAGAAAGGATATCTCACTGGGCTTGTCCAATTCTCAGTATATAATGGATTAATGGCTTGGAACTTTATCTATAATTCCTTGGTTTTATGTTTAAACACTTCATAAACTCTTGATATCCTTTTTTCCCTCTTGAGTTCATTAAGAAAATACCATAAAGCAAAGCTAGCCCTTTCTATTCTTTGTATTTAATTATTTAGAAAATGCATGGTGATATCAATATTCTAAACCACTGTAATGTAATAATTTAAGGACTTTGGGAAAAGTAAAAAACAAAACTCAGTTTTTTGTTGAGTCTTCTCTGTTAAGAAGAGCTGTAATGAGCAAATTCATCAAATGCCTGATGGGAAGAGTGGTTACTTTTATAAAGCTTAGAAAGCCAATATGCCTTTTGTGCTCAGCTTTTGCAAACTGGGAAGTGGTGACCATGCAAAAAGCAGCAGCTTGAATACAGAGCACTGGTTTTATTCTCTGCTCATTTCATTAACTCTTTTAACAGAAAACCTGACTCTAAAATGCATAATTTGCATTCCTGTGCCAAGGTTTAATCATTGAGTGTAAAGAAACATTTTGAAGCACTTTTGATGCTTCATATTTTCATGTTCCTTTTGTTACTGTTTCTTACCCCTTTCCCTAAAGGAAACAAAGTAAAAACAAGCAACAGCCAAAAAACCCAACAACCTCCTGGTGCAAAACAGCACACTTTGCCAAAACCCCCAAACCAATAAAAAACCCAACACCCACGGGGAGCTTTGTTCAATATATACAATATATATACACCGTGATGTTTCCAGCATCAACAAGCCCTGCCACTGTGGAAGCAATTCTCCTTTGAATGTTCAGCTCTTGGTGCCTAAACTACAGCTGATTCAAGTCAAGGAGGCAAAGGCAAAGTGTGGTTTCTCAGCATTTCCAGAAGCATAAACTCTTGCAAGGAAATATTTTTTGGCTTGGTAATGCCAAGTATGAGATATTCAGTGGCTTCTGTCATCTGTTTTATATTCTGGAATTTATACTTCAGCAAAGGACCCATATTATTAACAAATAATAATAGCATTGAGAAAAAGGAATCAAGATGGGTTTGTTTTGCTTAGTTCCAAATGTATTTAGCCAAATTCTCTGTACAGAGATCTGCATATCACCAAATAATTTTTACTCTTTGCTGAAAAGCAGTACAGCTTTTTTTGTGCTTCTTGAGATTCTGAACTGCTGGGAAGCAATGTGAATAATTGATACCTTTTATTACTCATTGCTCATTGCTTTTGCATAAAGAACAAAAAATGTCCTTTATAGTTTGCTCTCCTGTGTACTAAACTGGCTTTAGGCATGGAGAAATTAGCAGCTATAGAGACTACTATTTCTGAAGAGGTTTTCTGTTTTGTGACTAGCTTGATGGACTTGCACTTTTAATTAACAAATCAACAAGCTCTAATGTGGTAGCAGTAGAGCTTAGGTCAAACATAATCAGCCAAACCCGTTCTAATGAGTGAAATTACGCTAGGGATTAATCTGATGATGCAAAATGAAAGGGCTAGGAAAAGAGCTGCTATTCCACTTCCTTAGATGATACATGGTTTTCCTTCCAAAATATTTTAGCAACACTAAGATTTTGGATGTTACACACTCCTATGCTGGGAGCTAGTCAATATTTGAGGTTTATGTGCTGCTCCTATTTGTTGTCAAATGGAGTATAAAATAGGGCATTGCAATTGTGTTAAAATGTATTGACACTAATTCTGGTTCTAGCTAAATTCATCTGAAAAGAACAAGGAATTAATTTTACAGGTCAGCTTGAGATGTTCTCACTGGTGTGTACTAGAAGCCGGTTTAGAGAAGGTTTTGCAGGCTGCTGTCATGGTATTTTTAATACATTTTAACTTTCCTTTGGCACAAAGATACTCTAATGCTAGTAGGCTTTATATTTTCATGTAAATTATAGGATAAATGTGAAGCTCTGTAGCCTTGCAAGGAGGATAAGGAACAGGATGTCATATCTAAATTCTGTCTCTAGCTTTTTCACTGTTAAGACATTTGCCATGTTACTTATCCTTTTGTGCCTTGTTCAATAAAAAAGGGATAATGATGCTAGCTTAATATTGTAAAGTGTTTTCAGGATGAGAAGAACTTGCAGTGTGGCAGCATTGCTTTTCTCAGTGTGTTACTGGTGAACTTCAGTTCTAAAAACCACTTTGATCCTTTGGGAGAGAACATTCTCAGGTCTGTCCCCTGCATGTAAGATTTGGGGAATGATGGTGCTTTGGGTGTTTTAATGAGAACCGTATTTAAAAACTGCTGCTATCACAAGAACAGAGGGTGCTCTCTTACTATATTGAAGTGAATTAGTGACTGTTCTGGGGTTTTTTGTGGTTGTTTTGGGCTTTGTTGTTTTGTTTTGGTTTTTTTTTTTTTTGGTTTTTTTTTTTTGTTTCTTTGGTTGGGTTTTTTTTGTGTGTGTTTTGGGGGTTTTTTAGTTTTTTTTTTGGTATTTAGTGCCCACAGAAAAACCATATTGGACTCAAGTAAAAGAATAGAAAACAGGAATTCAGGAATAAACCATTTTGCAGAACAGTTCGGTCTTGTTTTTCCCCACTGTATGTCTTTATAGAATGATGAAATAAAGCACAAATACTTAGCCATGATGCATTAGAAATAAGACACACACAAAAAGGAAAATGAACAAACTCAATACAACATAAGCACAATGTTTTCCTTATCACAAAATGAATTTTTTTATGTCATATGCTTTCCCAGTTCATTCTTGTCATGGGAACACAATGCTGTTATCGACACAGCATTCCCTAGCTTGCTTTCCAGAACATCTCAAGTTCATTATTCTCTGTTAAGATATTTAGGAGCTAAATTGAGCAATGCCATTTCATTACAAAATATAATGATTGGAAAGAGGACAAATGGTTGTATCCTGAATCTTGTTTATCAGTTAATTCTTTATTATAGTACAGCAGCAATTGCATATGCAAAATGGAATTCTAATTACATTCTGCATAGCAGTGTAGTAGTTTTATCAATGCTATTTAGTTGCATAATGCACAGAGCACAAGCTATGGTACAGCAATATAAATAATTAGTTTAATTTGCTGTTAATGAATCTACAAAATGAAATTATATTAGTATTTTCAGAACAAGTGGTTAATTACAAACATGGTTTGCATATTACCCTCTGTTGCTGTTGGATGTATTTTTTGACATTGGTTGCAATTATTTTGTGTGGAATTTCTCATAGTGGGATGTGCCAGGAGGTTTGTGCCAAGCTGTCTAAATTTTGGCCCAGGCATTTCCCTTTAGGCTCCTGCACTAAGCTGATAGTGAAGGTATACTGGGGTTTGAGTAGTTTTGGTAATGGGCAAATAGAAGAAAGTGGAGGAGACATGAGGGGAAGTTGCTTTTTCTCACGTACCACAGGCATGGTTTCATCTACCTTCTAGCTATAAAACAGATTAGGTCTGAAAATGTGATTTATCAAAGATCATTCATGCTTTGTCTTTTCTGCAAAGAATTTTGCTGTCAAAAGGTCATGGTGTTTCTGACTGCAGCAGTTCAGCAGTTTTCTCATGTGGGCTGTATTTTATGGCTGCTTTTGCAGGAGGAATAAAATGTAAGTGGGCCCTGAAAACCCAGTCAGTTGGCAAACATAGCATGAGGTGTAATTACCCAGTCACTGTGTGGTTTTTAGGAAAAGAAGCTAGGGGGTAGTTAAATACACCTGGAAGACTGGCCCCAGAAAGCTCCCTCCTCCAGTTCAATCAATATCTTATTACATAAAAAACCATGATAGAGAGGTGGGAATTATGCATTCATGGCCGAGGCTTTGTTCTGCAAAGGTTGCTGGAATCAGGTAATCAATATAATTGTTATTGCCAGATGTTATCTTGTTAGGGGAAAGTAGCACTGATTACATCTCCTTTGTGGACAAGGTAATACTTATTGCTAACTGTGGGGAAAAATTATTAAGTTTTTAAAGCTGAAGTTCAGTTATGTTGACTGTCATTTGAAAATAAGTGTTTGAATGTGTTTTTGTCTGCCTTTGAGCAGGCATTCCTTTCACTCTAATCTCAAAATTCCTATTCTTGTCCTGTTTTTATGAAACTTGCTGGCATTCTGTGTTGATCATTATCTTCAGTAAACTCCAGTAAGGCTGAAAGAGCAACAAGCATATTTCCTTTTCATCTTTTAGCTCTAAGTGGTTCAGTATCTTAATTTTTTAAAACTATATTGTGCTGACAATAAGCTTCTAATCTAAATAACTGTTTGCTCAAAGGAGCTGAGCACCTAAATTATCCAGCTGCTTGCACATCTGTCTCTTCATTGATACCTGAACATGAGCTGCCTGAAGGTAGATGGTGCATATCTGGGCTACCTGCATTTCTCCCTCCCCTGTTGTCTCTGGACTGAACAGTGGCATCCTATCAAACTTTCAGTCTCCACCTCTCCTGGCCTTCAATTGTCTGTTTCTGTGCTAGGGCTGCTTCTAGGGATAGAGGAATTTTAGTATTTACCACAGTTGTTTGAGGTATTTATCTTTGCAGGTCTCTTTTGATCGCTAAGAAAAAAGGGTATAGAAAAAACAACATAACCTGTTAGTGGAACGAAGAGAACAATTCAGTGTGCATCAGCTTCAACTCAAGGGACAAGCCTGACTTGCCTTGGGTCCTGTTCCCTGTTTTTCAGCTATTTGAAAATACCATCACTTATTTTCTGGTCTGAGACTGTTCCTTTGCTTTGTTTTCTACCAAGTGATGTTTTTGGCTGGTGATTTCAAAAATAATTCAACAGTTATCTGAAATGTTGTACTTTAAACTGCTGCAGGCTATTAGCTAGCTGCTCTATAAATGTTTTGCTTAGAGTAATAATATGTGTCCTGCCCATGCCCAGGATGCCTCACATCTTCCATCAAGAGGAAAATGCAGCAGCACATATGAGCCCATGTTCTCAATGCTTCTTTCTTCAGCATCACTCGTCAATTTGCTTCTGACACTGACCCTCTCTCAATGGAGTCAGCAAGGCATGACATCGGACATTTCAATTATTTGTCTGTATTACTTGCTCCTTGATCACTCTTTTTCATCTTAGAGAAGAGTTTCAGTAGCCTGGGGATTTCAGTTTCCTCACATGAGAAGTATATGTTTGAGGGGGAGGTGAATAAGATGCTGAAATCTCTGCCCCTGCTTTTCTCTTGATTCTTACAGACTCTTCCATGTAATTGTGCTGAAGTTGTACTTCACTTGATTCAGGATTTTGTTCAGTTAACTGAAATGTCTTTGGTTTTCCACTCTGCTTTTTCTACTCTAATAAGCAGAATGAGGATTGTTGCTGTTGAAACATGTACACTTTCTGTTAAGCCACGTGGACCTGCAAATCTTTTTGGTCAGATTTGAAAAGTCAGACATTAAGGGGAATCACAGATAGGGTACTGACTGGTCAAAAGCAAGTTTATTCAATTCAGTGTCACAGTTAGACTTATTAGGCTTCATGTCTGCTTCTCTGGAAACAGAACTGCAATTTCTTTTTATCTCCTGTGGCTGCAGACTCACAGTACATGCATTAACCAGGGCAAATGTTCTGTAGTTAGTTTAGGAATTTACTCTAAAACAAAACTGGAGATTTACCCTTCTTTCTGGTTTATCAGTCTTGTTTCCTGCTGTGTTCACTGTTCTTGGCTTCCCTTCCCAGCTGGGACAGATTGCTGCTGCCCTGGGAAGGTTGGATGAAAGTTGAGGCAGTTTGTGTTGCACCACTGCCTGCAGTTGGTGCTCATGGGCATTCCTGCTCCAAGCCCCTGGGAATTCCCTGGCATTCATCATTCATATCCATGCCTCTGTTTGATGGGTAGGCTCTTGCTTCCAGAATAATTTCTCCAGCCAGGATCTTGCCTTTTTTTTTTTTTTTTCCTAGATCACTTCTTCTGAGACTCGTGCTTCTGTTTTTCCCAAGCTAAACTGTCTGTATGCAGAAGCACAACATGTCTTCATCCTCCAGGGTGGCTGTTCTCATGTCACAGGTCAATCCCCTGCTGCCTGGTAGCATTCCCAGTGTAAGTTGCTTTTCCCACATGCCAAAGTTCTGTAGTCAAATTGGTAAAATCCGATCTTTCTCAAAGCAAGTTAGATTTTTCTCTTATTTTATTGTTGGTATTTTTGCTTCCAGAAGAGCAGGTTGCATCATTTTCCTAATTTGCAAGCAGATTGTAGTGTAGGGTAAAATTTTCACCTGCACTTTGATGAACAAATGATAAAATATCTACACAGCCCCACTGTGTGCAGAAGGCCTGTGTCACTATGTGAGAGAAGGTTTGTTCATTTTTAACTGAAGTATTAACTGCTTAGGCCCAGACTTCTTGCACAATATTGATTTGTAACTTTGCAAAAAAGAGATCAGTGTTTGTATTTAAGAAAAAGGAATTGGGAAGTGCTGCATCAGAGCTGTGGAACCACAGGAGAAAGATGAATATTAGCTGCATCTGACTACTTGTTATTCTATCTCAGCATTTCATTAACATTGTAAGATTGTTTTGCACTTGGTTTCCCAGGGAATATGAAGCTTAATGTTGAAAGACATCTAGTCTGGCAGTTCTGCCCTCTGGAGGGTTTAGAAAGGACTTTTCAGAGGACCTGCCCCTTTCAGGGCCTCTGTTGTTGGTCCTGTGCTAATTACTTATACAAAATTTGATTTTCCTTCAGCAGACATCAAAGAAAATTTTTCTAATTTATTTTTGAGGATTTGTCCTGGAAATAGAGATGACCACTTAGAAAGTAAGAGCTTTTTCAATTTCATCAAAGCAGTCCTGCATAAGGTCATCCTGAAAAAATGAGTCTTCAATTAGAAATATGAAATGGACATATCAGAAATTATCAATATTAAACATTTATCAACAGAAGTATTCTAATATTGAAATAGTCTGATATTTCTTCGTGGGTTGCTCAGTAGATTTGTGAGATTTAACTTCAATTCCAGATAATGGATTTGACATTATAATGAGGATAATAGTAACTACTGGAAGTATATGTTCTGGAATTCTTTAAAATCTTTTCACTTGCACTTTGTTTTCCAAAGTATTTTACCCTACAGGTTAAAATGCAGCATCCATAAAGTTCTCTGAAAATGCCATAGAGTATTCTATTGCATTTTAAAAAAATCTCAAAAATATTCAGAATTTGTGAAATACAGACAGGGTAATATACTTGTTCTAATATTCCTATTTGCTGATATTGTTGATGTCGCTCCTCGCTCCTTATGCTGAGTCCATAATTTATCTTTGCATTAGTGCAACTTTTGCATTTCACTGTGAGTACAGTGGCCAAGTTTTTTGTGTTGCCAAAGCCTGCTAACATTGGTAGCACTTGTATAGTTCTGAAGACAATGAACTGGATGATGCAGTAGGTAATCCAGTTCAGTTGGGCGCTGAGCAGAATGATAACTCTGAACTAATTTAGAAGCAAAACCACTTTCCGAAATCTGAGTATCTCTTTTCTCTGTTAAATGGAAGGTTTATAAAATTTAATTCACAATGTACTTTAACAACTGTGTTCTTAACTCATTATCTCAGAAAAATGAGGGAAGTTGAAGAAATCCATTTTATTTGGCAACATATGTAGCCCAATTTGCAAAATACTAGTATAAGGATCTTCAACTTGCATAATTTAATTCGTTTGGAAAAACAAATTTGTATCTGAATTCTTTGAAAGTATAGCCAGGACTTCCTGTTGTGCACTGATTTGCTACTTGGGGGTGGTGAGTTTTGAACCAACACTGTGTATCCTTTGTGTTCCTTTCACCTGTTACTGTAGACAAGGTGGTGGCATTTTTAGTTTTCTTCTCAAACAATAATGAAGGTAGAGAGCTTCCTGTGTCAGGAGTTTATAACAGAAATTCTTCATCATGTATGTAAATTCTGTATCCTTTAAAAAGGATACAGAATTTTTACTGGATACTGAACATTTCAGAAATGTTCAGGTGTGAGAATGGATTGTTGCTAAGGAGTCACTGCAGTCCCTCTCCTGGGAACCACATTTGGCTCCCTTGGTGGAAGCAATGGATCAGCTCTGAGCAGCTCATCTTGAACTTCAGTCCACAGGCAGACGAGTGAGGGCTTGTGCTTTGTGGCAACCTGGGGTCAGCTTGTAGCTCCTTATTCCCAGCGGTTAAATTTCATAAAAAGTCAAGCAAATTATGTTGGAGAGCTTCCTAAAATTACTGCCCAGTATAAACAGTTTCACTTGAAAATGTTTATATACAAGAGTAAGCTGTGTTTACTGTGTAAGTAATGGCAATTTTAAAATAAATTGGCTATTTGTGTTTTTGATTATTGTTGCTTGCACTAGGCAGCATCAAGCAATTTGTGTTTCAGGTGCTGTCTTATAAAGTACATACTTTCAGGTAGTATTCTATGATAGTCATCAATTGACCATGACCCTCCAAGTTTATAAAATAAAAATCTTTCTGTCTGAAAAGCAGTAACTTTTTCAGCTCAGGAAGTTTGATTTGAATGTCTGAGCAAGTACAGACTTCAAAGCACTTGACAATGACTAAAGAATTCAGATTTGACATGCTATTTGTAATTACTGATACATGAAAACACACAGCAAGGGGAGCAAACTGGAAGAGTTGGAAGTTTGTGCAGAATTTCAGGAGCTTGTTCTGCTTGGTGGAGGTTGGTAGTGGGGCAGTCTCCTGGCTGGAGTGCTGAAATGTGGATCCAGGATTAAGAGACTGGGAATGGGGAGTGCTTTGAATGCAGGGAGCTCTGCTTTGAAACAGGAGATGAGTCCATGGAGAGCTCTTTGGGTAAAGATCATTAAGTAAAATGATCATCAGGAAAAATCTTTCTCCCTTACAGCGTTCTAGTTTGAATACTAAGGACTGGAAATACTTGGCATCAGTTTCCTGAGAACCTTTTGTCTCAACCCCTTTGAGACTGGCAAACTTTAAGGGGAGTATATAAATATATTATGAAGTATTTGCATATAATATTGAGCAACCTGCATACTAAAATTTAGAAAACTAATGTAAGGTATTCCTTCCTTGTTATTGCTAAAGAAAGGGCAAGAAAGAGTAAAATCATAGAGATGTGTAAAAGCAGATTGCATTCTAAGGAGAGATGAGAAAATCTAGGTTTTTTTGGTCTGTGTTTTTTTATTCACAGATCAGTGGTGCCAGGAAGATCATAAAGTGACAAATATGCATTGGTATTACTGGGAAATCTCCTTGTCCTTTGTGAGCAAAGGACACAATTTCCACAGGGACCTTCTTCCTATTTTGAGGCATCCAGAGGCTAATTGGAATCAAAAATAAGTTTTACCTCATGATGAAAGATCACAGGGTTGATAAGGTCTACCACAGTTTTCTCAGTTTTCTAGGCATGGAATAAGCTGGGTTTGATTGCTTAATACTTTCACTTTTTGGCCAGACTTAAAAAAAAGAAGATTAAAAATTCTATGACTAAACCTCCTACTGTTCCTGTGAGTTTTCTGAAATCTTCAGTATCCAGTAATTCTCATTATTGTTTATATAAGTCTCTTTCAAAAAAACAGATGAAGATGATCTATACTCTGGAATGCAACAAGCTGGAAATAAAATAGATTTTTAGCATGTTCCTTAGTAATGAGATACACTTGCTTTATCAAAATAAACAAAGCAGAAGAATAGAGGCATGTCTAGTCTTTAAAAGAAATCATAGGCCTTGCCTGATAATGAAGAACTGTTCAAGAGCAATTCATCCTTGGTAAATGATTACCTCTGTCATCCACCCAAGGTCAGTGACACGTTCAGTTAACAGCTACATCAAAGGCAGAAGCATAAATTAAAAGAATTTTATGACTTCAAGTCAGTTTGAGCATAAAATCTAAAAAAACCTGCAGTTTGTAGGGTGTCCCTTAGCCTTTTCAGTTTTTGCATTAGCTTTTGTTGTATTTTCTGTGCTATTTGTCATTGTTGATAATTCTTTACCAAATTGCTTCCAGAAGAGCCCAGGAAAATCAAATCTTGGTTGTGCTCTGGTACTGCCAGGATGCTGCAGACAGTGGACAATTCTCTAGGTGCACACAGTCAGTATGTTGGTGAGCCTGGAAATAATCCTACTAAAATGAATTTGACTACTAATAGTTGCCACTAAGTAAAAGAGGAAATTTCTGTCCTCAAAAGCAGAACATTTCCAGTGCTGGGGGCATGGAGGCAGGCACATGCCCTGGCACTCAGACTCCACAAGTAGTGCTGTCACAGCCAATATTTATATATGCATGAGGGTGGTTATTTTATTTGTGTCCAACACAGACATTTTAAAAGTTAAAATATAATTTGGAAGGATTTAAATTATGCTGTTGCATTTTGTGCCCTACTGCCCCAACAGTCAACCAGAATCCCTTATCGCTTCTTTCCCTGCAGCTTGATTTAAAGGTTATAAATAATTCTCCTCAATAGGTTTTGCTTTGGAGTCCAACTTTTGAACTTTAATATACACCACTCTACTATATTGTTACATTGGCAAACAGTTGACTGAGAGTAGGTAATGTGATTATAAAGCTGTTTGCTCTTGCCTACTTTAATAAAAAAAAGAAAAATAACAACAGAAAATGTGACTTAAATAGGCCTGAATGGTGTTAGGGCAAGATTATTCTGTTACCACATGAGAAACCTTGTTTGGTGTCACATGGGAGTATTGGGGATGCTCTGTAGCCTCTGAAGGAAAATAAACTGTGGTGTTTAAAGTTTTGTGTTCCCTTCCACTTCTCTCTGTGAACCCCCTGTCTGTCTGCTGCAGGGATGGTCTGAGGCAGAGATCACGTTGCTTTTTCTGCCTGGATGCCATGCAGTGACTCTGGATACTTGTTTGAGAACTTAATGTAATGAGAGTTAATTGCACAACACTGGCAGGGGCTTCTTCCTAGGTATAGACCCTTCTGCTTTATGTAGCATGACTTGTGGGGAGTAAAGTTTTAAGTTTATTTCCTCTTTGCTTTGACTTTACAAATAGCTGTTTTTAGAAGCTTCTTGTACTTTATGAAGAAGGTTTTATTTATTTTTTAAATTACAATGGCTGTGATGCAGGAACAGGAAGGAAATGAAGCTCTGTTAATCAGAGCTGTCAGCTCTTGTTACTGGAGCACTCTTTGTATCAATTTTTAAAGTGTTTAATAAAACATAGAGACCGTTTCTCCTCTTTCTAGTCTGTAGTCATCTGACTACACTGAAGTCAAAGGAAGGCACTTTCCATGTGCAGTGCAGTAATGAGAAGAGAATGATAGATTCTTTGCTGCTGAAGGTTTCAGCATCTGGTAAGCAGTTTCTTTTTCTAGGTTGGAAAAGAAAGCAGCAGTAGGTAGTGGCCTCTGTTTAAAACTCTTGATGCACTGTTGGCAGCTTTTCCTGGCTAGCTCTCATGTACTGGTTATCGTCCATATGAATTTTGGGTCAAATTCTAAGTAATTTTACTTCTGAAAATCAAATACAGCTCTAATTCATTTTGCTTGTGGAAGGACTGAGAGGATAATTTCATCTCTTGGTTTTATTACATATTCTGATTTTGCAATTTCATCCATGTGTATTAAAAACAACTGAGAGTGCATGTTTTTTCATGAGGCCCAGAAATGCAGTGCCATCCTTTCTGAAGACTCTGAAGTCTGTATTGTGTGCTAAGTGCATCAGTAGTTCTGGGTTTCCAGGCTGCAATCATTCCTGAGGCAGACTTTGGCGGCCACATAATTAAGACAGGACAGAGTGCACCAGTTTAGCTCTGGAAACAAGCAAGAGTTTTACACTGAATTGAGGTGGAAATTATGAGGGTGCATCTCAGTCAGCTCAGGCTATCCAGCTGCTATAACTACAGGAGGGAAAGGAACTCTGCACTTCTTGCTGATGGAAAATAAAACTTGTTTCACTATGATTCTATAAGAAAAGACATTGAGTAAAGGCATCTCTGTAAAAGTTAATACTGAAAACGTTGCAGAAGGAAATAGAAAAGTGTTTACAAGAACCATTTAAAAACTTATTAGAGTGTAAAGTAGTTGCAGGTCTGACAGTGGTGTGCTGACCTTTTTATTTTTTACTTCCTTCTTTTCCCATTTATAAGATTTTCATTGTATTTTACATCTGCAGCCTTCAGAACAAATTCTGGCAAGAGTATTCAGTGTCAGGCTTTCCCGTCCCTCATCAAATCTTATTTCCCAGAGGCCCCACCCCTGTTGTTGATGGGCTCAGCCTTGGCCAGGGGTGGATCCATTCTGGAGCTGCAGGAATTGGCTCCACTGGACATGGGGGAAGCTTCTGGCAGCTTCTCACAGAATCCACCCCTGTGGCCCCCTGCTACCAAAACCTGGCCACACAAACCCAACACAGTCACCATGAGGATGAGGGGTTTCCTCAGGACAGAAAAAAACCCAATTGTTATGAATTCTTGTTTCCTGTACAGAGAGATGCCTTGAACACTCTATAATGAAATTTTTATATGTGAGAGAGATTGTCAACATCATCCTATATTGTTCTTTGATGTGCCCCAAAAATACTGCAGCAGAAGGTGTTAAAGAATAAATCATGTGCACAGCCCCCCCCAGCACAGTTTGTCTCTTCACTCTTAACCAGTTTGTGTCAGGGTGAATTTCCTCCTTCCCTGGGCTTATCCCTTATGAATTCCCCATGGGTTTTCTGTTTGTTTCACGGGTGTGTTAGTACCTTCTTGCTCAGCGTTCATTATCACATCATTTCATCATTTCAGGGGGAAAAGTAAAGCAGTAATAATCTTGTGTCAATGTCCTTTACACAGTGGAACAAACTCCTTTACCCTTTGAATGCAAAGAAATGCTTTGCACAGTGGTTGTGTTTTAGTATCACTGAGCTGGTAATTGTGTGAAAAACATTAGGTCCAAGTCTTTAAGTATCAGCTGTTGCCAGTCTCTAGAGAATTTGCTGTGACCTGTGAGTATATCAGATGTAAGAAAATCGAGAAATGTGTGCATCTCAGTGCACATGACCTCCCCTACCCACACAACTGCATTAAAAATTAAAGAGCCATTTCTTTTCACTGCTGCTGTGGTTGGTCTGTGTTCTTCTCACACTGGGATATTAAGATCAATGATTTCCCCTCTTTCTCACTGCAAAATCCTAAACTCCACTTCTGGATTCAGAGCTTAGGTTGAATATATTTAAATTTTAAAATTTGAATAATTAGAATTTTATTTTCTCCCTTAAAGAACCTTGTACCTTTCTAATTTTTAGTAATGGAGAAATGTAAATTAAACAGAGCTCACTCTTTAGTCGTTCTTACTGGTTTTTGTTCTTGCCTTTTCATAGATAAGATCAAGGCTCCAGCCTTGCCTAAAGGGCTGCTAATCTATTTGCTCTTGATCTTTTAAACCTCTTTCCAAGAGGGCACAATTCTGACTCTAAGGTTTCTGGGTTGCTCTTTTCTTTGCTTTTCAATCCCTAAAGACTACAGGGCCTCCTGCTACGGCAGCTATTTTTATGTTCTTTCCTGTAGTAAAAAGTGTGTTGCATTTTAACGAGACTTCTGTTTTTAAACAAATGAAGAGGGGCCCTGAGCAGAGGTACTTGTACAACACTGTAACCATTAAAATGGTTCTCTTCAGGCAAAGTGAGATGCAGTAAATAAGGTCCTTTCTTGTCCTGACTGGAATTATTAGTGTGGGAGGCTGATAAAGTATAGTTGTAAATTCTGAAGGCATGTGGGCTTTGTGGGGGTGTGTGTGTTTGTGTTGGGACTCTTTGCTGTTTCACCTCCTCAATGTGGGCAAAGCTTTTTCTTGGCTCTGAGAGACCTGGTCCCCTCTTATCATTGAAGTGCTATTTGGCATTCTTGGGCCTCTGTTTATGAATCCATCTCTTCAGCTTTTGAAATGACATGGCAAATTCTTTTCCTTTTTTCATGCTGGAGCTGATGCCTAGCATTACTGATTTTAGAGGTTTTTTTAGTTTTGCTGTAGTTCTGAGAAATTACTTCCTTGTCTCCACATCCCAATGAAAGGAGCATAAAGAAAGAATGATTCACGGAGCATTCTGATGGAGATGGCTCTGTACACTAGAGAAATGTTTACTTTTCCCTCAAAAACCCAAGTCTGAAAGCAATGGATAGGTGAAAATAGAGACATGTAGATAATAAAAAAAATCTGCACTCTGCTAAGTGATGTTTTCTTGCCAGAGATTTAGTAGTGGTACTTCTGCTGCCCCTGGAAGGGGTTTGGAGCCCAGAAGCCTCTCTGTTACTGCTCATCCCTTCTAGCTGAAGATAGTGGCACTTCTGTATTGGTGGTGTAGCTGCCATACCTGATTCAAAGATGGCTACATTTCTGGAATCAGGGAAATTACTCCCATATAAGTAATTTCTAAATTGAATTTTACAGTTTGTCAAAAAAGATTTGTTTATTTGGAGGAAATAGCCTCTGTTTAAAACTGTCTTTCTTGTTGGAAGAGTTCTTCTTGGATAAAATTAGCTGGACTTGGTATGCAGGCTAATTTTCTTTTGTGAAACTTGATTTTCCTTTTATAGTTGTTAGCCTTACCTTGGAATGCCTTGGCTTATACAGGTCTGTAAGAATTGCATCCACCTTTCATCCAAACTGGAGGCAGGATGTGGATAGAATGTGCTAGCAGAACATTGCAGTAAGTTCCAGTGCCAGAGGAACTTGCTTGAAAATGACCACTGGACACAAAAGACCACTTTTCCATGTGCTGGTTCATAGGACTCCCCAGGGGTTACTTTTTCTGGTACTGGTTATGAGCTGTGGTACCTTGTGGTAAGCTGGTAGCTGGAAGTTGATGGAACTCCAGACCATACAGACATTTAACCATCTGCTTTGTATGTTTTCTCTTGATTTAGCTTTGCTCAGTTCAAGCTAAACCATCGTGGAATAAGGGACTGCAGAGACAAAAAGCCAAATATTTGTTTACTTTTTGCAAATGAAAATATTGTGCTAAGTTTACTGTAAATTTAAAACTTAGTTTTCTACCTGATTGCAAATAGAAACATATGTGTGATTAGTGACAACCAGCCTTCCAACTGTCATCCTAAACTCCTTAAGTTATATTTTGGAAGTAAATGAAAATCACTCTTTTTCTGCTTGTGATGGCAGGCATTTTTGGCACTTAGAAAAGAGGCTGCATACCAAGTTTTTAAAAAGGTACAGAGATAATGTTGATTAATGTGGGTTATTATGTAAGTACTGGACCAGAATTCATAACAGAATTAAAGGTGTAATAGAAATTAAACTTACATTTAATTTTAATTACAGATTACCTCATTTACTCAGTCCCCTACCACACTGCTCAATGATCATTATCATGACACAAAAAGCACCACAATATTTGTGAGCCTGCCATGTGCAGTAGTAAAATTCCTTAAAGGAAATAATTCCTAGTTTGGAGGGGCTGGCACTCGTGTAGTCACCTTAGAGTGCCTTCCACTGTCCCTGGACAAAGCCATACCACTTTCCCAAATACATTAATGTTGGAATTACATATTTCAGATCATCCTAATTTATTTGTTAAAAATTACTCTTGCTGAAAGATCCTGACCTGGGTAATTTTTCAAATAATGAGTTATCCTTAAGTGAAACGTACCAAACAAAACATGCACTTTATTTCTGAGCTCATATCTTTTAATAGTTGTCATTTTCCATCAATAGAAGCTTTTATACCTTTTTGTTTCTAAATTGCTAAGCTCTGTGTGGCTTGTAGCTACTTTTGTTCTCAAGACACTCCTCAAGCTTCCCTTCAACAAGAGAGATAGATGGATTTCTGTGCCCCCTTTGGCAAAGTATGCTTTCTAATTGATTTGTTGTTTTTGTGTTGCTTGAATATTCTCCAATGTATCTGCCTGATTAAAAAAATTATAAGTCCTTGCATGAGGCCTTATTCCAGCTCTGGCTGCACTGGTGCCAAGTGCAGAAAATAATTTAGGATCCATTTGTGTGCTTGGGACTTGCCTGTGTGCATGTGCAGTGATGAGGCTGAGCCTTTGCTGAAAAGTCTCTGACACTGATCTCAGTGACTCCAGAACTCTTCTAAACTCCTGATTCTCAGTGTATGCTCTTGATATGCAAACATGGCAACAGATACCTGATAATTTGATGTTTAGCAAAGCCTCTGCTTCTCTTTGCTCAGATTTCTCAGTCAAATGATTTTCTTGCTGAACATTTGTGTTCTACTCTACATCAGAGCATTCTTCAGTCTATTATACAAAAGCCTTATCTGCAATGATTTTAATTTCCTTTTAAATACCAGTAATGATGCTAGTATGGAATTAAATGCCAAATTCTGCAGTGTTCATCTAATCTCAGATTATTCTAATTTACGGTTATTTATTAGTGTCTATTAGTGATTAAAAAAATAGTGTCTTATGTCATGTTGAGTTGTTCTAGTTCTTAATGAAAATGTCCTGCGCTGTTTTTTTTGAAAATGTACCCTTTTGAAGGCTACCCTAATATTGAGGATGTACCCTTTTTTATCAGTCAAGGTTTCTAATGCATTTAAAGAAAAAAAAGGGTGAATTCTAGGTAGCTAACTTTATTTCCCATACATCCACCTCATATGGCATTAATTTTGCCTTATTTTATTGCTTATTAATAAAGTCATGCATTAACCATTCCAGTATTTTGCCTGACTTGCTCAATTTATGGATATTGGTTTTGCTTGTTTGTTTTTTTTTAACTTAGCAATGTAATCTCTTTGTGACGCTCTTTTTGCTGCTTGGCTAGCTGTCTCAAAGTTTTGGGATGCAAATTATCCAGATCTATTTCATTTCAGCAACTGTTAATTAACTTTCTCTAATTATTGTAGAAAGCACTCACCCTGCAATGGCATCATCTCACTTTTTCCTGAAAACCAATACTTAGTGAATGCTTTTGTCTTTTTTCTGTATTATTACTTCTATTAATACTTCTGCCACAAACCATGCATATATACAGCACAGTTATAAATTTAGTGTTCTTAGTGAAATCACTTAGTGTCCTCTGCGGCCCATTTTTTAAATATTTTTTTTTATTTAATCAGTTTTGCAATTGCTTAGTCCTGACTCATATGCATTGCTGGCAATGGCTTTACTTTCTTTTCTTCATTATGTGCCTTTCACTAATGATCTAAATCATGCTGGTTATTTTGAATTTTTTTTCAATATTACCTAATTTCTGTTTGAGTTAGGACTATCAATGAACTTGGAACTTGTTCTTAAACAGTGCCCAACTTTATACAACCCAAATCACTTTTTCTGTGTTGACTTCTATAGTGAACAATTCAAAAGTTTTTTAAATTCAAATTTCCATTACTGCAGAGTTCATTGAAAGTTGGCTTAGTTTCCTGTCACTTCACTTTGCTTGTTCTTTTGTATGGGGAGTTTTATTTTGTACACCTTGATCTTACAGTTTTGATGAAGGGGAAGCAAAGGCAAGAGGGTGATGTGTTCTAAGTGTTCTTCCAAGAACAGAGCCATCACATTAATTTATTTTTTTTAGTCTAGGATTGATAGATCAATCTGGAAGTCTACAAATTTATTTGTAAGAGGACACATCTGTTAGATGAAGTGTTCAAATGCTCTCATCTGGAAGAGAGATTTTGAGGTAGAAGTTGATAGATTGAACACTGAAACAATACCAGATACAGATTGTGAGTTTAAGCTTGGTAAACACAATCATTGTATTATCCTCCCTCCTCACTTGAATATTTGCTGAGAAAAAACAGTTCCTTAATCATCTGGATATAAAAGGACATTTGAGGATAGCAAGTTTTTGGATTTTGAACATTTTTTGATTTTTGTTTTCTCCAGTTGGTACTTATAAAAGCAAAAATTGTGCTTCAATTTGGCTTTGCTCTTGTATGTGAACACTTGTCTCCTATAAAGCTGCATAAAATGTGCTCAGTGTAACAGTGAAAAAGAATGAACTCCTGGAAGTTAATCAGATGACACAGAAAATTAACTTGTATCATCTTAGGGTTATCTTTGATTTCAGAAATCACTCTTTGCCCTGAGTAGGTGGCTCAAATAAACTGTTCAAATAGACAATGAGCTAATGGAATAAATTAGGAGGGGATTAACAGTAGATGTACTTTATTCATCAGAGAAATGTCAGAGTACTGTATATGCACCACTTAAGAAATACATTTTCCAGTTTCCATGTTATTTCATATTATTTTGATATGAAATAATGGGATGAATGAAATAATAGGAGTGGTCTTGAGTGGATTAGGCATATCCATTTATAATCCACTTTTTATTCCTCTTCAAGTTTGGGTAACTTGATTTTATTAATGTCATTTAAATATGGGTCAAATACAAGTCTCATATCTGGGAGATCCATACCACTGACTGATGAAATGGGCATATAGGCTATAAATTCTTTCAAAGAGTAAAATACATTAGGGAAAATTTACCTAAATTAATTTTGTGTTAATGAAGGGGCACTAAACAACTGCAGGGAAGACTGGACCTACAATATTGGTGTGATAAGTACCATTTCTGAGAAGATCTTTTGAGTTCAATTCAAGTGTTATGGTAATTTTTCCTTCCTGTGGAAAGGCTTTGGGTTGTGTCTTTGGTAAATTAAACCACAATAAAATGAGAAATTAATTTAAAACTATGTTGATTCAGAAATAATTAAATAAGGCAACTCTTACATCTAGTACACTCAAGGTCTGTAAGTGAATACATATTGTACTTAGGCTGTCCTGAATGTGTACCTATTAGATGCTCTGCAGTATAATAGTTTTAAATGTCTTTAAATGCAAACTGCTGCTGCAGTTTGATTGTTGATTTGAGGTAATACTTCACTTGTGTTTGGAAAAATTAATTCCTCTGGGGAAATCAATATTTGTCCTGTCAGATTCCATACCTTGGTTTTTTGGGGGACAGAATGGCCTCTGGGGAAATGCTGATTGTTCATATTCATTAGCAAGAACTATTTGTGGAACAAAGGATTGCTCAGTCCAGATCCCTCTGTCATTCTGCTCTCTTGTGTCTCTTCCCTTGAACATCCTGCACTGGGGTGGGTAAATTCTACCTTGTGAACTTGAGAAAGTAAAAGCTCTGCCTCCTGCTGCCATGGCTTGTTTCCTCTGCAGCAGCAATGTTTGACTGTGTGTGTGTTCAGTAGGGATGGGGAATATAAATGTGTGGGAAGGACACAGGGCATTTCAAATACCTGGAGGAATGTTAGTGAGGTTCCTCTCCAACTCAGAAATAATGACAAGCCACACAATGGAACTGCCTTGTTTTCCTTTCTTGTTCAGTGGGTGTAGGCATATGTGTATGTGTGCAGCAAATGTGCATAAAATAAATGACACACTACTGATATGCTCTGATTTGTCTTCAGAATTCTCCCATGAGTATGATGCTCTGAAGAAGACATCACACATATTTATTCTCTCTAGAAATACTTTTGTATCCAATTTAGTAAGCCATTCTCTATGGACGTGTAGAAATTGCAGGATAAAAAAATTACCCAAGCCAGGAAACAAAGTCACTTATCCACCTGAGTAGGCACGAGGTAGGCAAAAGCAGGATCCCTCCTTCCAGAAGGTGAATCTCCTACAAAACGGGGTCACTGCACTGTTTACCCCATGCACAGAACTACAGGTGTTCACCGGGGGAAGTGAGGCTGCTTTGGGTTTGAAATCACATTTCAAGGGATGCAATTGCTTCAGGGATTTCTTGTGAGGTCCTGTGACTTCATCTGAGATTCTTCATCCCAAATTGCTAATTCCACAGAGTAGCTGTTATCAGGAGTGCAGTGAGCCCCCAAAGCCCCCTTGCCTGCTTTAAAAGTGCCAATGTCCGGGGCACAACCTTAGAGGCTGCACCTGAGGAAATTTAGAGCTGCAGCATCCTGTGCTGTACATTCTAAAGAGATGGAAATCAAAGTCCTTTGTAAAACTAATAATTTTGAATAAAATATTCAGCTGTAGGAATATGGATTAGCCATTGCCATGACAACCTGTACACATTCTTCAGTTAAACAATTAATTACAGAGTATCAGTTCTGCATCTTAAAAGAGCAAGGCCCAACATTTCATTCTTTAAGGTTAACACAGGTGAGTCACAGCTTGGAATATCTATGTGGAACTGGAACAGTTGCTGTGTAACTGTTGAATTTCTCTTTCCATGTAACAAGTTGAAGGGGCTAATACATATCTAACATAAGAATCTGCTGCCCCAGAAGGTTTGTGATGTTTTTGGTGGGAACCTAAGGATCATTTTCTTTAGTTTTCATTCATAATCTACGTTTTCCCCCCTCCACATTGAAGAATATTGTTTCTGGGGTTGGTTGTGGAATGTCCGTCCCTGGAGATTCAGCAGGCCAAAGCCATGGTTGGAATGATCAAGTGTTTGCCAGTCCCACTGTTATCCTGAGGTCGGAATTTACACTTGTAGATCTCCCTTCCAGCCAACATTTTCTAGACAGCATCAGAGTTCTAATAGAATGAGCTACTCTTTCTCTCTTCACCTTTGATTTTCTGATGCTGGGGGAAGAGGAAAGTGCACAGTTTAGCTGGTTACATTGCTGTCAGAAAGAGAAAATAGCTAAGTCAAGTTTGAAGGTAAGGGGTTTTGCTTGTTACTTTATTTTGGCCAATTTGTATTTTTAATTTTTTTTAATGATTATTGATGAAAGTTTTTAATTTCATACCACTTTGGCATTGGAAAACACAAATTTGCTAGCAAGAAATGACACCTGTGTTTGATATTTTCAGGTTTTTACAAGTCATACCCTTGAAATGCATGGAAATTTCCGTAGTGATTTTGTAGCAGTGTTTGTATGTTTGTGTATTTGTTGCTGTTTACTGAAATTTGGTTACTTGGCAATTAAGTACTTCAATCGAGAGAAAAGTGAGAAAGCTTTCTTTGGAATTGTTTTTCCCTTTTGTTTTTTTCAAAAAGCTCATGAAGTGAGAAATGTATGCCCATTTTATTAGTTGTGTGATTAAATTATATGTTGTTTGGTTTTTTTTCTTTTTTTCCTTTTGCTAGGAAATTTTAGATCATTTATAAGATTTCTAGTTTCTGGATAACTTTTTAACATTTCAAGAAGCCAGAGTACTTCAGTACATTCTTGAAGATTTTAAATAAACCTTTTCTAAATTAGTGAAAGAAAATTAGAAAATTTCCAGGGAAATCCCTTGCTAGGTATCACGTCTATCAATTCATGTAAGCTGGAGTAATTTGCATCAGCTTCAATCAGCAGTTTTGTTCAACACTCAGTTGTAGTATTTGCTAAAGAAAAATATAATTATGTTAGGGCATATCTCAATTTTGATCAAGTACCAAATATTTTGCTGTTGAAACTGTAATGTCCCAACTTATATCAACAATGAACTAGTTAAATAAAAAGCTAAAAAAATTTCTGAAATGATGCTCAACAGTGTGAAAATCTCTGGAGACCTTCTGTAAGCAAAGTGAAACAGAAATCACTACCCTTGCAAGTACTAACACACAGAGATGTTTGTCTTCATCACTAGCTGAGAATGTGGCACATCACTATGTAAATTTGATTTGAATCCTAATTAAATATTTAAAAGATGTTGGCTTTCTGTTGCCTTTTTGAGAAGATGGCATATTCTAGATAGAAAACCTCCTGGCTTCTTATTCCTATATATTTGTTATATTATGAAAGATTCGTTCACAAAGTAAAACGAATTTGGTGTTGATTTGAACAAAAAATGCCTGCTAATTACTCTCTGAAGACAGATATTTTAGCTGGAATATAACAGGTTTTACTTCTCTTGGGGATGTTTAAGAGCACTGATCATACATAAATGATATTAATGAAATGGGAGTATTATTTTCTTAAGGGTTTGTGCAAGTAGTCTCTGGGAAATCTACTTTATTTTTTAGTATTATTTTGTATTATCAAAATTAGTTTGAGTTTGATTACATTATCCTATTTTAATACTTGAGTTCTAGAAAACTTTTTGAGCTGCAGCATCTGGGTCTGGTCTTCTATTTCTGAGTGTGACTCTTCTGGATTTTAAGGAGCAACTTAGATGTCAGCAGAATGAAGTCAGGCCTGGGAGCTGTCCGTGTTCCTGGAGTCTCTGCCTTGGTCAGGGGCCAGAGCTGTTTGTGTAGGGCTCTGTCTGGGAGGGCTCTGCTCTCCCAGGGCACTCACAGAGGTATCCATTGCCTTCAGTGTGTTTGTGCACTCTGGAGCAGGAGATTGTCACCAGAAAAGCACCATCACCTACTTCTGCAAGTGCAGAGGGGATTTTTTTTGACAAGGAATAAAGCACTGGAGAGCATGCTGGAGAGATTCTATTATTCTGTCATTCCCAAGTGCAGTTCTAACTTAATTTCTGCCTGATTTACTTCCACAGGAACTAGCAAGGGGAACACATCAGCTGCTGTTGTTGTTGAGAATTAAAATTTAATGCCTTGGATTAAAATTGAAAGGACAGTGCCCTGGTGTGTTTTCCCTTCCCAAGTTTCTTATGGCAGTGCACCGTAAGTGTGAACAGAAGGAACACTTGGATCATTCCAAGCAACTGAAGAGGAAATTCAGTGGAAACCTGCTGAATTTACCAAGCCTAGGCAAACGTGGTATTTTATTTTTCTAAAGAACTTTTTCTAAACCAAGATTTCCTTCATTACCACTTCTGCATAGAAATCAGAGATTCACAATGAGATTATAATTAATTCTTTTTTATATGAATCTTACATGTATAAACTTCACGAAGAGAACATTATTAAGAATTCAAAAGCAAGTGGGCACAAGAAGAGAGTGTTAAGACTGGAATTGCGACAGAAATTGAACTTCTCTTATGCATACACATTCTGATAAAGTAATCAGAATTGTCTAGAACACATAATATTTTCCAGAAAACTTCTTCCTTGCTCAGTGCACAAGATGGACAGTGCTCAATTAATGAGCAGCTATTAGAGATGTTGTTTTATCCTGAATGTTTGATATGTGGCCCTAAGCCTTATTTCCAGCACATTGTTCAGACCCTGCTCAGATGTCAGAATTATTAATTTCCTCATAGGCTTTTCTGTTCTGCTCATCACTACTGTATCCAAGTGCTACACAGGTTTTAAATTAAATTTATCTCCACAAAGCCCCAGTGAGGGATGTGGTATTATCTCTGTTTTACAGATGGGGAACTGACAGAGATTAAGGTCAGAAAAATTCACCAAATTTGGATGTACATTTTAGAACACAAGATTGGATTTTAGCGCCCTTCAGATGATACAGGATGTTCTGTGTTCAGGAAACACCACTTGCTACTTCAACATCAGGTGTGTTCTTGTTGCTGCATAACTTCCCCAACAGCTCAAGGCTGCAAACTGAACATTTACATGGCACTACTTATCACTAAAGAAAGCTCTGTGTTTGATATCTTGGGCAGTATCACACAGGCACTCAGAGCTTTCTCTGAAATAGGCAGAACTTCAGTGAATCACCTGCAGAAATGAGGCACTGGGGCTTGCTGAAAACTCTAATATGACTTTATTATTAAAGACTGTTCCTTAATGCTTGCACGTGAATTGGCTTTACACAAGCCTTCTGAATTCTCATCCTTGTCAATTTGGTCATTTGATTTTTGCAACAGAGAAAGATTAATTTGGAATATTGGAATTTGTGATCCAGTTAATTTGGGGAATGAATATTAATTGAGAAACCATATTGCCTCAAAGATGGTACTGTCTTCTCTGTGATAAACATGAAGAGGATATTTCCAAATGTACTTCCATTTATTTTCGTTGTATATTCAGAGTTCTTATCTCTGTGAAGATATTCTACATACCATAAGATTTGTGAGTAAGTCTAGCAAAATACTGTTTCTCTATTTGGGAAAACTTTAATTGGTGATTTTTACGTATTGTGTCCACATTTTGTATACTGAGTACATTTACATGATTTTCCTTGCATTCATTTTCTCCACTGGCAGTTTAATCCATGCTAGTTTTTGTTTTAGGCCTGCTGAATGCTTATAGAGTAGCATAGAGAATTTGAGGTAAGCCCTTAGTTCTTCACAGCTCTTTAAAAGCAGCTGCATAGATTTGCACCACAGCTAAACACAGTGATTTATTAGTCTTCTTGAGAATTTTTGTGGCATTAATTTGACCAGGGAATAAAGATTTCACTGTATCATTTTGTGCCCCTTAAAGTCTATCTCTGCTTTGTTTTCTTATCTATAAGGTTCATATTTCTTTAAAGTTTCCCAAAGCTCTTTGAAATCTTTAGCTGACAATGATTAGAGAAGTGAAATGTTTCTCACATTCATCAAGAAAGGTACCAGGATAGTGGCTGGTATGATAGAATTATGTAGAGAGTTAGAGAAACCCTTTCTTTAAACACCTTTTTAATGTTAACCTACAAAGCTTCTCATTAGACTGCATTCCTCATGCCAAGTTCCTATCTTTTGTGGACCTGGGGGACTACCCTGTGTGTATGGAGTTGGAGAGTTTTCTCCTAGCTATGAAGTGCACTCGGGGAAGCCAAAACATCTCTTATAACAACACAAGAAAATTAATTTTTCAGTAGTTTCAAAGTCTCTTTTGTTTACAGTTGTATTCATTTCCAGACTGCTGAGAGCCAGCTATTCCCAGAGCTTTATGGTATTGCTGTGGCATTACTTACAGAACAACTGCTTGCTATTGAGGAAAAAATGAAAGTTAGTGAGAACTTTGCTCGACTAAGTGTGATTTCCTACTGGGCAGCTTGGGTAGTACATGTGTATTGTGCAAATCACCTTTTAAATAATAAATTGCATCCATTATTCAAGAAGTGCAATGGAAGTCCAAAGTTTTCATTGGAAATAAACCATTTATGCCTACCTTCTATAAAATATGCTAGTACTGGAGCACTCAGGGCTGTGGGTGCAGGGCTGAGGCACTGAGCTGGCAGCCCAATTTATGAGTTCCCTGTCCAGAGGAGTCAGAGGAATTCAGAAATAAATCAGAGTTTCAGCTTTGACAAATTCTTGGAGCTACAGAGGGGTCCCTGGTTGAGATCTCTGCCAGTTTGCCATACTTCAGCCTAAACATTTATCCTGCAGATTGCAGATTAAGATTTAATCATGTCTATAGATTTCTAATTACTCATGAGTATCTTATTAGAAACCCTTGGCTGGCAAGGAGCTCCAAAGACCTTTCAGTAAATCGTAGAAAAAATTTGTTCCCCAATTAGCTGCAGAACAGTCATCTGGCACCCAGTTCTTGTTTAAAATGTTAGCAAGTTTACAGAAAAATGAGAACCTAGTACTCTCAGCTATTCCAATCCACCATGTGACCATAAATGTTTTTTAATCTTGAAAAGTTAAAAGCAGGAACACTAAAACATTTTTTGTTGATGCCTGAAGTGATACAGTGTAGGAAAGCGAGCCAGAAATACAGCAGAAACATACAAAGTTATTTGCTTGGTTTATGGCTTGATTATGTGACTCATGCAGTTCTCCATGGTGAGTCTAGGTTAAAAAAATAATGATATAGATTGTTTTCTAAAAGGAAAAAACATGAAGAATTTTATGGTAGTTAGAGATAGATGAAAAGGCATATTTTTCGGGACATTTAGCAATCATGAAGTAAAAAGCAACCAGGAGAATGATGTGCACATACAGCAAAATGTGTAATTATCAGATGAATAAGAAAATTAAAATAATACATTTGTGAAAATAATGAGCACTTAAATTTCCTATGTTTATTCAATTTTTTTAAAGCATTTCTTCATCCTTTACCAAGGACAATGCAGGCTAGCATATTGAAAATAGGTTTAGGCTCTTTATCAGATTTGGTTTTGGTTTCTCTGTATTTCTGCTTCTAGTATTAAAGTGGAGAAAATGCTTTATTACATCAATGATTTTGAAATTTGACTTGAAGAATATTGACAAGATCATCTTTGATTTCTCTTACTTCTGCAAATCAGTCTAAGGAGTTGCTGGACTTGTCTTAAAGCCTGATTCTGAAAGCAACCTAGTGAAGCCAAAAAAACTGTTTAATAGATTTCAGTGATTAATTTGCTAAGAGCCCCTGTTTAGTAGGAAAAGATTCCTGAAGGGCAACTTGAGGTGAAAATGTAACCCCAGACTTCTCAGGCTTTGTGTCCTACTGAAATAAATCTAATGTCTGTATATATTACATAACAGGAACTGCAAGCCGCTTTCTCTCAGCAGAAAATATCTTATGAAAAGAAGTCATAATGTAATATTCAGTAAGTAGCTGTATTTTAATAGAACTGTGTTTTCTGCAACCAGATATGAAACTTCTCACAAAAACATCATGTAAGACTGCCTGTATTTGCCTACATTTTTTGAGTCATAGTGTTCAGGATTAATCTAACCAAAAATCTGTAAGCAGGTTCCTGTCATGCTTTAGTGCTGGTTTGACAGCGAGTGCTCCTTTTTCAAAATTGGCTTATTCTTTCAATTGATTTGCAACCTAGCTTTCATTCAACATTACCTTGTTCAGCAAGGACCCTCACAGTGCTCTGTACAAAAATCCAGAAAACTCTGTTTTCTGCCACAGGTTTCTTTGAGAAAGATAAGGAAGTGACCAGAAAGCAGGAATGGTATTTGCCATTTTCCAAACATGGGCAAGTAAAGAGAAAGCATTTGAGGAAAATCAGAGGGAAAACCTGTGCAGAGGGGGGAGGTTAAACCTAGAAAAGTGCTCTTTGCATGCAGTCCACAATTTGACTGGTGTAAATGAACCAAAAATAGTAAGAACATGTCACACCAGATTGCATTTTTCCAATGACTGTAATAGGAACTTAAAAAAAAAAAACCTGTCAAATTTCAGCATTAGAGCAGCACTTCTTCTTTTTTTTATCCATTGGATATATATGTGTGCCATGGTAATTCTGTAATTAGCCTGTACAGTCCTAGCAGTTCACTTTTTGACCTGCTCTGCATGGTGGGAGCCTCTTTTTCCTCCTGCATCTCCCCAGGGTGCAGCCCTGGGCTGGCAACTCTCCACAGGGATAACCCTGCTGGAATCACCTGCCTGGGATGCACTCAGGGCTCTGGCAGAGGGCTCTCATTCTGGGGGGGACAAAAGGAGCTGGGGGAAAGATGTGGACATAAATCCTTTGAAATGATGCTTCATTAATTCCAGCATTCATGGAACAATCTGGTTTAAGTGGTTTTATGTTGGAGAGCAAGCACATATATAAAGTGATGAAATGAGAACTAATGGGATTTATCTTAAGGATTCCAATATCTAGAAATAAACATAAATGTGCTGTACATAAATGTGAAGGACCCACTATCTTGTCTTATTAGCTAGATATAAATGTAAATATGACAATAAATTTTCATTAAATGTCTATTTTCATTTATATGCCTGAGGAATTTTTAGACTAAGTATGGTGTCTGCATTTTTCTCTGAATGTGTTACATTTATTAATTCAGCAAGCTGAAATGCTTGCAGAGATACTCAGGTCTCACAGGAATAGCTCTAAATATAATAAATTCAAATTCACAGTATTACCAAATAGCCATGGTCTAATAATAATAAGTTTGCATTCAGAATGAAATTTTGGGCAAAAGGGCAAAAGAATAAAATACAAGAAATAAATCTTTAAAGGTGTTTACTGATTCAGGAGAGCTTTTGGAAGTGATGTAGCTGATTTCTCAGTAAAGAAATTATAAAATTCTGGACTGTATCTGGAAACTCATCATCCAACATTTCTGGCTCATACCTCACTTCTTTTTGCCTGGACTTGTGCAGGAGCAGCCTTTTGCCATAGCACACCCTGTGCTCTCTCTCTATCTCTCTGATTGTGCTTTGGTTTATACCACCATAAAGTTTTGGGAAGAGCCATTACTCTTTTCTCCCAATGGACTTGTTCACTCCTTGAATCTTTTCACTTAACTCCCTGCAGCTTGTCTTCTGCAGCTCTCTTTGCCCATCTCTGCTGTCCGACACTGTAGATGTGCAAATTGCATGCTCTCAGAGGAAATAGGAAGCCACTTCAGGGGAAGGCTTAGTCTTGGTGTGTATTTCTAAAGCCTGTAAAGTGACTTTATGTTTTGCAATGTAAGTAATAATAATAATAGTAAAAGATAGAACTGCTTTTTCTTCACTCCCCATTTTTAAAGCCACTTTTTTTTCCAATGAAGGGTTCAGCAAAAGAACATTCCTGGTTGTTCCATCATGTCAGCTCTCAGTCTGTAGCTTCAAAAGGAATGAGCTTGCTCCCCCATCCCTCTTTTTGCTGGGGTAGAGTTTCCCTTACATTTATATATCTCAAGAGATGTCACAGTCTTTTATTGCTCCTCTACCATGTAATGTAGCCCTAGGTAGCCACACTAGGAAAAAGGATTTTCATGGTATAATTTCTGCCATTTAATGCATACTGTATAGCATTTTCTTAATTTTTTTCCTTTTTTGCCTTTCACCCCTCTGCTTAAAAAAAAAGGCATGATTGATATTAATATTTTTCCCTAATAAAAATGTATTTTCCCTTGATCTTGGTGTTGGTAATACATTTTTCACTGTTCCTTCTTAATAAAAGCCATTGGTTGTTCCATTACTCACAGCAGTTATTACAACACTAAAGGTCTCATTCATCAGAATGACTTGCAGAGGCAAAATCAAACCTTTGAGTTCTCCATGCATCAGGATAATAGCTGTGGTACATGCAAGTTGTTAAAGAATTGAAATTTAATGTGGGTTTTTCTGTTTTGTTCTTTTGGTAAAAGTTGTTAGGAATGAATTGTTGATTTTGATAGATTTTATCCTGTTTCACAAAACATCCTCCTTAAAATCACTGATATAGTTCATGGATTTTGAGTTTCATGATTACCAGACTTGTCTTTGAATTCCTGCTGAATTTTGTTTGAGGAAAAATGAGGAAAAATGGGCACAGTTTTTGAGCAGAGAAGATTGTGAGAAGTTCTAGATCAAGTCTTGGGGCTAGAATTCTGCTTGAAAGATGACTTCTGTAATATTGTGGTGCATTGAGTTGGTGCATTCTGGCATGAAATGGACACAAACCAACTGCAGGACAATGCAAGACAGCAATTCTTTTTTCATGCTCCTAATTGTAAAAGGCTTTTAAAAAAGTAAAGTTGCAGGCCTAGCTAGGATGTCAAAACAACAACAACAAAGTGATGTTTGGAAACAAATCCTCATATTTGAAGTTGGCTGTTACCTCAGCACAGTGGCAAACAAGGGCTTCCACTGCCAGAGTGATTTTCTCAGCATGGTTAAATGGTGTGTGAGTCATCTTCTGAGGCACACAGTGTACACATGGACACTTGAAGAATGTCGAGCCTGTTTAGTGCTTTCAGTACTCTTCGAAACCCTCATTTTTCTCCAAGTTTTATGTGTTATACAACTCTTTTGCCTCTACAAACCTTTTCGTTTATTGTTTGTAACTTTGCACTCTTTACCTGAATTATAAGAAAAAACCAAGTTGGCCTAATTTGTATTCTAAAATGCTTGCTGTAGAAATGAATTTGACAACTACATCTACATCATTTAAAAATATTTATGCCCTCTCCATGTATTATGGATGTTAGATCGCCTTTGATGTCTAGCTTGATTCTGCATTTGCTGATTAACTTGTCAAAGTTGCAATTGCTCTACAGTGCAGCTACATGGTTGCTCACTTGCTTCTAAGTGTCTGCATTATTCTTGGTCAACAGGGTTCTGGGTATCTGAAGTTTGAGTTGTTTAGTTGGTTTTTGGGGTGGTTGTGAGGATTTTGGGAGTGGGGGAAAGTATTAAAAAAATTGCTTTGATGATGGACCAGAAAATTGGGAAAGAGGAAACTGAGGACAGACTTATGTACATGTTACCTGTGTGTGCCCACACATTACCTGACCAGGTGCAGTAGACAGGATGTGTAATGCCTGAAGAGGGATAGTTTTGAGAAATAAATGTGTATGCTAGTACACAAAAAAATGAGAATGCTAGTATTTTATTTGACCTGTAGCTTTTAAATAGGCTATAGTCTTTGTTTGAATTTTGTGTGTTTTCTGCTTTAGATAAGTTGATGGGACAGCTGGACTGGTTGCACAAAGTATTTTGAGACAGGTTTGGGGGGAATGCAGCTTTCCTCTCAGGAGCCAAAGGTGAAGATGTGCATCAGCTCACTGGTGATGGGCAGAATGGAGAAAATGAGAAAACCTCGTACAGCAATAGCCAAAATATTGGTGTCTTATCAGCGCTGATTTGGTTACAAAACCAAACTGCAGGACCTTACTGGCTCCTGTGATCCAAAGCCCATCCCAGTCAGACCCAGTACAACTGGGAACTCTCTGGTTTTTCTCAGGAGCTCAGAGCTCCCTCAGGTCACTGCTCATCACACTGTCCATGTCCTGTGCTGATCTCTGGGGTGGAGCTGCTTGCCCAGGGAGCTTTGTGCAGTCTCCTCCTTGGCCCACTGCTGCCACCCAAAAGGCACAGCCAGGCAGGGAAGGGACATTTCTCATGATGGTCACAGTCATGACCTAGGAAAACCCACTATAACAACAACATGGGGATTTTGAGGGGTGAGACTGTGAGAGCAGAATGGAAAATCCTGTCCCAGAGGGGCTGGGAAACGCTGCTGCAGCTCAGGGCAAAGGGAACAGAGCTGCAAGGCAAAGGCTGTGGGATTGCAGATGGATGTGTGGCATCACACATGAGAAGGTGCTGAGGTGCTGTGCAACAGGCCACAGTCTATTTTCATTGTAAGTGGAGATAATTTAGCTTGATTGACCATGCTAAGAAAACGGCTATCTATTTAAACAGTAATAATTTTGATGTTTTCTTCCCTGCTAGATTAAGCAGGGGAAGCCACGTGTAGTGGATTTGAGTCCATCATAATCTGTCTGTGATGGGAGGAATTGGTCCTTGTCAATGCCACAGGATTGGTTGCATGCATCACGTTTAATGGGCTTGCTGTTCAGTAGCTTCTGTGGGTGGTGAAAATGAAAAATAATCCACACAAGCTTTTCCTTTCAACATCGTCTAGAGCATTAAATACCATCCCCATGGAGAGAATCTAGGCTATGGCTGTCAAAGATACAGGAGCACCTTTTCTAGTTTTGTAATTCTTCTTGGCTTTTTCAGAACAGAAATGGCATAGTATGTGATGTTTTGGCTTACTGAGAGGGAGAACAGTTTTTAATTAGAGACCATTTTCTGGAACTGGAAGAACACAAAATATGTAGTTTAAATTTTGTGCAAGAGTGGGAGTGAAGGGTGCTGAGAGATAAAGCTGTTCTAGGGACATAGAGCCAGTAGAAAACCTAAGTGATTTTAGAATAAAACAATTTCTTTCTATTAGTGTTCTTAGGTATTTCTTGATGAAAATGTCAAATCCTGGCTGCAAGCAACAAGCACATTTATTGCTAGGTGCTTGAGTTAAATAAGTAATATTCTGGCTTGTGTGGATTTCATCCTTACAAAGTGGCAGTGAGAGGAGAAAATAAGTAAAAAATTCCAAAACATGAAAAGAGGGAAGGTAGCCTGCAGTGCAGGTCTTCATTGCACATTACTTCCTGAATATGGTGCAGAATTCAGATGTCTAAGTAGGACTATCACTTTCTCCATAACCAAACCTCTGAAAGGAAACAATGACAAATAGGGATTTAAGGATATAGGTACTCTGTTCCCTTGACTACAGTGTGTAACACACATTTTCGTATCTTGATGAATTAAAAAAAAATTAGTATTTTTGTAAGACCTTAAAGAAAATTAGAAAGGAGGAAGTTTTGTTTTGCCACATAAATTTTCAGTGTTTTTACATGAATTTGAGTATTGGCATCAGGACTGTCAACATTCATGAAGAGGTGATGTTAAATATGGTAAAACAAACTTTAAAATTTAAGAATACTCCTGGGAGTGTTTCTAAAACAGTCCTTTCTATTAGCACAGAGAGATAATGGTATTGTAATTGGTTTCCTTTAATACACACATTTGAAGTTAGCAGCCCATTTTGCATTCTCATCTTCTCCCTTTACAACCAGATGTGCAGCTTTCCTAAAACAGTGCTCAGGGGATTCTCAGCAAAAGCCTTGAGCTTGGTTCTCAGCAGGTGCTGATCTCAACACCTTGTTCTAAGGAGGAGTAATTGTATTTAAAAAAAAAGAGGCATTTTGGAGTACCAACACCATATCAATTAAGCATCCAATGGGGAGCTCTGTGGTGGCAGGAAGAGAACATGAAAGAACTGCTGCCATCACTCCTTGTAGTCAGCAAACTTCCAGCACTTTTCCAGGTCTCTGATTTTAACTATGACCTGTAACAAGCAGACACTCATCTTGATGTCCTGTGGACCTGTTTCTAGGTGAACTTACCTTCTGCCCAGAAGTGAACTTATTTTCTGTTCAGAGCTCTCACTGGGTATTTGACACAAATGATTCCACAGCTTATGCTGTTTAAAAACTGAAGCACAAACCAAGGCCTTAACCTGAAAACTGAATAAATCTGAAAAAGTGAGAAGTGTATAAATTTCCTCTCAAAAATACATTTAATATATGAGTAGTACTTATACAGACTGGGGAAATGCCATGTGCCTATTATGCCTTTTTCTTGGATCCAAAATTAAGAGCCAGGCATGGTTAAGGGATAAAGGGTTTTTATTTTGGTATTTAATAAGGATCCTTGTGGTGCAACATTTGGCCAAGGTGGAATGCACCAAAATGCACATTCAGGGTAGATCCTGCATACAATTTTATAGACCTTGCAAATCAGCATATTCAACAAAAATACCTCAATGAGAGGCTTGAATGAACAGTGTGATATCTTCCTATCCCAAAGTATCTCCTTCTAGATGGGCTTAATTTTAGTTTGCAGGATGTGTTCTAGAGGGGACCTTGGTTTCTCTAGCTGTTGTAGGGCTTTCTGGCCCCCCATTGCAAGGCCTTTAGGGTGTTTGGTCTCCTGGCCTAACAAAATACCAGGACTATGCTAAGTTATCAGACTTAAGGAATTACAAACACTTTTTTTTCAGGGCGTAATGATTTTTCTTAATTTTAACACTCTTTTTTCAGGGTGTAATGTGGATTTCCAGTGTCTTTTTTTTTTTTTCTTTTCCTAGTATGGGTTATACAGATTTCAGATCTGTTGTGGCTGTAAAATTAGCCTACTTGCTGTGTTAGCCTTTAATACTGTATTCCCACCTACAACTGCAGTAACACAGCTTGAAGGGAATTTAATTAGGAAAATGAGGCAGATGAAATAGGCAATGTAATGTATATCAGCAATATGAAGAAGAGTAAATACACTTTTCATCTGAATAGTCAGAATAGAAACTGTGTTAAACTGGGCTGAAATTTAATCAGAAATGGATTTCTTTCATTTTCTAACATTACTGTGTAATTGTCCTCCTTATTACTGGGGATTAGAAAGGCTACCGTCATAAAAGAGGAAACATCTTTAACCAATTATGTGTTGTTTCTAGTTTGTCTGGCACTGACCTCCTCTTTATGTGAAAAATGGAAATCCCTGGAGGAGCAGACTCAGCGTGGTCATTCCAGTCTGGGAATTGGGAAGCCTTGTGCACACACAGTTTGCATCTCGTGATCTGTGTGCACACACCTGTGCTCATTGATTCCTGCTGCTTTACAGACCATGCAAGCCATAAGTGGTAGAGTTCAGGTGAATAAAAACTTGCTCCACCAGTAGCAGCTTCCTGCCTGGCAGCACTCTGGAATATTCCAGCCTTGCTGCGCAGTCATGGATATTTCACTTGTACTCATTCCTTATTTCCCTAGTGCATTTTTTAGCATTTGTGTTGGTTCTGAGCACAGATGATTGTACTGTGCAGAAAAACACAGAGCATCACTAGGGCAGAAGGCAGCTGAAGTAATATATAATAGATTATGAATAATTGTTTAAGAAAAAGTCTCCCATAATCCCTTTGCAGAATTGGAGAGAGTAGCACTGGGAGGTCTGCAATATTACACAGCACAACCAGTACAACTCACACATTAGTTTGAAGCACATTTATCTAGTCTGAATCAAGAGATAAAAATACTTTATTCAGATAGATTTTTGCATAGTAAACAAACAGGGTTTTAATAAATGCTTTAATTCTATATCAAGCCACTTGGGCTGTAATGTGATTCTTCAAACTATTGCAAAGAGAGGTATGAAATTAGTGCTTTTACTTTACTGATTTTTCTAGGTATTTTAAAAACAAGAAAGGTAGTAAAGTAAGTAAATATCATGTGGTAGGTACATGATGAAAACATAGTACAGGCAACCTAATGTCACCAATCTTATTCTGCTACTTTTTTGCTGTTTTTTGCTTATGGCAGCAATCAGCCAGAGGACTTCTCCAGCTGATTACCAAATCTCAGGTTCTCTCCCTCCTTAAGTCGAATTTCAAATCATCATATTTTACGTTTAGCATTTGTGATTTTGAAGCCTTGTTTCTGTGCTTAATTCTGTCCCTTGTCTCTGGACAGTACCTTTATTTATCAGTGTCCTCAAAGACAGAACAAGAAAACATCAGTAGTGCTTTGATTTTTGTCCATAGCATTGCCAAGTGCCAGGGCAGGTGGAACATTTGATTTTTCAGCTTCCAGAGACACCAGCGTACCATTTCATCACTGGAGGGTATCCTGGCTATGGAATGCGTTTCTCTCATTTGTCAGAAGCATTTCCTTCCTTGCAAAGTGAACCATGTCTCTTTACTGAGTTGTGTGAAAACATTCTGCATGTTTTAATTGGAATGAAAAACCCCCATGGGGGGTTGCTGATGGACTGCTTAAGAGAAATGAGGCAGATTGATTGAAGTTCCTAATAGTCATTTTTTCAAGCATCAGCACAAGATAGCAGGTGTTTTCTCTGCTAAGCAATTCTTCTAGTGGCTAAAGAGACTTGATTTTTGTATGTTGTCAACTTTCAAGTTTAATATATGCTAAGGGACAAATCTCAGACACTTAATCTTCTCTTGTCTTTATGTGGAAAAGAATGTAGAGCCTTTTCACATCTTTGAAACAAGCATAGTTAAAATCTCCACTCTTCCATAATCTGTTTAAGCATTTCCTTTCATCTGTGATTTTCAGAAATAAAACAAGACATGATGCCTGCTTAGAAAATGTTTATTACATGGAAATTTAGTAATCTTATTTGTTACTGTATCATATACTTAGATTTATATGTGTTTTTCTGGTGTAAACCCTGATTAGATGCATCTGCTGCCCTTAACTTACGTTCTTCTGTGGAATCAGACCACTACAAAGCCAGAAGTTCCTTTAGAAGAACAAGTATTTCTCAAAGACATTTTCAAAGTGTGTGCACTTGGAGGGGGTTGTTATGTGTACTTTTTTATGGGAGCAGGTACAGGTGTGTGGGCACACAGTTTGTGGTAATTGGGGTGGGGCTGTGGCTGAGCCTCATCCCCAATGAGCTACAGCTGTGGGAAACAGGTGAGCAGCATTGACAGCAACGAGCCATGGTGTGCCCAGGGGCACTGACCAACCACCAAAGGGAGCAGAGGGCACACAGGTGCAGTGCATTAACCATGAGGGTATAAAAGGTTGGGCTAAAGAACAAGAAAGGCAGATGCTTGCAGCCTTCTGATGAGGTACGGTGTTATTCTGTTTGGGTGGATGCTTAAAGATTTCTGAAATTGTGTGGTGATGTTCTGTGTGTGGTGGCCATCTCAACTGTGATATATGCTGTGACACAAGTGGGATGATAAATCAGAATAAATCTCTTAGATTAAGACCAAGTTTAGGTCTTACTGTACAGAGTAAGCTTGCAAGTAAAGAACTGCCACAGAAGACCCTCCATGGCTGTAGCAGTAGTTTTCCCTGTCTCAGGCAACATATGAAACTGAATTTCCTGATTAGTCACTTGGTTCAAGTTGGGTAATGTGAGTATAATGCTTCCAATGTGTCTCAAGTATTGTCACATGAAATTTGTCATTTCTTAATTTTTCACCCTGCAGTACCTTGGATATTTCTGATTGAATTAAATACTTTAAATACTCTAGGGCTTAAAGACCTAAAATAGACACAGTTGGGACTGTGCTGTAGCTATTTAAGAGGGATTTTCATTCTTGTCACGAAGAGAGAAAATTTTAGTGAATGAAAGTGGAATTCTGTGACTTTCTGTAAGAGAAAATGTAGCAGTGATCATCTTCACGTTCCAGTTGCTCAAGCTAGACCGTGTGGATGGAAAATGTCTAAGTAAACTTTGTTCAATTTGCCAGTGTTTCTTCAGTTGAGGTATTTAATGGAGAGATTAAGAAAATGTGGTTTATTTCTTACATCCTGTGTGCACTGATTTGCATTGTGTCAGAAAAAATGTGAAATCCTATTTGTGCTTCTCAAAGAACATATGACCCAAATGTTTACAATGCAGGACAAATGAAAATGGGAGGGGGAAATTGCATTCCCTAGAATTCTGTAGCCCTGCCAAGATGATGAGAATAGACTTTAAGAAATTATATGTAAATTTTTTGCTTTGGAAAGAAGCCTTTTCCACCCCTTCTTCAAAGACATGATCAATTTATGGGAGGTATAACAACCATTCCAAGACTCCCAATTGATGAGCCCAGGAGGCACTTTCTGCTGGAAGCTGCACAGGCAGTTGGATTGTTTTATTCCTGTTGCTTGGAAAAGGCAGAGCCAATCTCTTAATTATCTTAAACATTGTTTCTTTCAGACCTTGAAAATCACCTCTGACCATGCTGAGATTTGGGCAGCACCTGATCAAGCCGTCGGTGGTGTTCCTGAGGACAGAGCTGAGCTTTGCTCTGGTGAACCGCAGGCCGGTGCTGCCAGGACGTATCCTTGCCATGCTGCTGCTCCCTGGGAAGGGCAGGACGTGCTCAGGACATTTGGAAGGCCAGGTAGGATGTGACATGGGTTTATTCCAAGTCCAGGCAGTGATGCTTGATCAGAAGATGCTTGATCAGTGTTGCAGAACTGCTGAAAACAGTTGCTTAGCAACTGTGACCTTCGAGGTGAAACTCTATTGACCTTTTCACCACAGAAGATATATAAACAATCAGGTGCTACTAAAGGCATTTTAAAGTCTATTGGAGTGGGTGCTGTTTAAATTCCATATTATGCTGAATAATACATCCCACTTCCCTATTAATAATGTCACTTATTTTTTGATGTGGTAACTCTTTTATGGAGGATTTTCAACTTTTCCTGGCTAAATGTATACCATTTGTCAAATGCCAGTAGAACCCTGTATGAAGACTTTGAAGACTTTTTGGGGGGGATACAGATTGCTTTGATTAATTTAGGTGGGAATGAATTAAATAAGCCATCTGTATAGTGCACACATTTCATGATGAAAATATGAAGCCTCATGGTGTAAGTAAAATGCTTGAGTTTGAAACTGCATTGTAACTTGGTTATACAAGATGCTCAATGTACCTGTTTAATGTGTTGTGTAGTGTGTTATTTTCCAGTCAAAATTCTGCTGCTCTGTAATTTGTGCTGATTTTAGTGGCTGGAAATGAAATTTTTCAGAAATAATTAAGACTGATCTCCTCTTGTGTAGAGGTTCATGATAAAATTTTAGGAGGAGCTCAGGCAAAGAATGAATGTGTTGGGGAAAAAAAGGAAGTTTTCTGGAGTTTATTGAAAGCTTTCTTGTTAGTTTTGTAGTTTTATGTTGATTTTTTCATAACTTAAAATCAAGTGATTTTTAATATAGATTTTTAAACCTAAAATTATTTTTCCTCTGAAGTGTGGAACCTTTCTTTCCTCCCACCAGTTTTGTAGGTTATAATCGTTCAATATTGAACTTTTTTCTCCAGCTCCTTTGAATGGTGTTTGTGTGTACGAGAAGTCAGAGCATGGCAAAGATGCACAGACTTGATAGAAACTTTAAAGGTGGTACTGTCTCACCAATACACTTTAATGAATTAAATTAACAGTTTCTCTGATCTTTGAGTTTCTGAAATTCCAGATGTAAATCCAAGGCGATTTACAGATTTCTCATAACAAAAACAATTTCCAAGCTACATAAAGACAGTGTCACATCAATCACTGTGTGATGCAGGGCCTGTAAGTGCCTGAGCAGTTGCTGTATGCATTGTATGGATCAGAGAATAAATAAACTCTTATCTGTTCTGTGAGTGCAGGTTTTAAAAACATTACTTGATCTTATTTTAAAATTAATCAGTTAAGTGAACAATTGCATCTGTTGTTAAAAATAGAGTATTTCAGATGAAGTGTTCTTGTTTTAAAGTTTTTTGAGCACCTAGTAATGACGAGTTAAGGAGCCTATAAAACTTAATTATTACAAGCTTCTTTTCTTCTTAAATAATTAAAGATTATAAACTCTCATTGTGTAATTATTGCTGACTTTTGGCAGATACATTTATTTGCTCAGGGTTTAGCTTTGTTATCCCATAATGAGTTTTGCAGTGTATTTTATAGTGTCACATTGTTTTAATAGCTTGTGTTGTAATATATAATGTAGTCTTTGTTTCTCCATTGAATAAATGTTCAGGTAATAAAAACCCAACCCTTTTCCTTTCTCATTACAATGAGAAGAAATTAGGAGAGATCTTGATGTAAAGGCTAGAAAACAGTATGTAAAATAGAGCAATTTGCAGTTGTAAGCCTTTTAAAGTGTCTGTATAATGCAGCATTCATCTTGAGACCTGGCAGTAAGAAGTGTATTTTCTTTGTTTTATTGCAATAATTTTATCTGCCTTGTCTTTGGCACACATGTGACATTTTTTTCAGTAGAAAATAAAATATTAATGTATGTGAATTAGAGAGACAAAGGAAATCAGTTTGAAAGCCAGATCACTCCAGGTGGTGGCTTTAATTAACTAGTAAGGTTGAAATTCCATCTTGAAACAGAACATAGGGTTGGAATTATGAATTTGCAGTAATAGTTTTAAAATAAAACTATTCTCTGGGAAAAAATCTGTCACAATGGCCTTGTGGAGTTCAGTGTGACTTCAACAATGCCAAAGCAGGCTTGTTCACTTAACACATTGGAAAGTTTTGTTTTGTGTATTTTGAGCTGCCAATCCTGTGAATTTATCTTGACATTTGAAAGGCAAATTGTGCTAACAGTTCAAAATTAGGTAGAGTAAGAATATGGTATTTATGGTAAGGAAAGGGTTCTCCTCTTCCTGGACAGAGGTGCCTCATTTTACCCAGCATTAGATTTCTGCCCACTGGGTGCTCTGAGTTCACAGACTCAGGAACTCAGTTTGTATTGGGATCCCTTGGTGTGATTACTGCAGATTCTTGGATAGGGAGGTGCTGGGTACTCATTGTTGAGTAAGGATATCCAACATTAAACTGGGATTTTCAGTATGTAAGCTGCAATGTGCACATTTGTGGGACAGTAGGAAGTATTGACCTCTTCTGGCACAAGGAGACAGAGGAGAGCTGCAGGTGGTCAGGGTGCAGGGTTAGTGCCTGTTCCCCTCAGGAGATCCAGGCCCTTTGCTGTCACCTGGCAGGCAGAGACTCGCAGGTGTTGGTGTCTGCACAGGCTGTCTGGGGACATTGTCACTTGTAATAATCAGGGGTCTGTCTCTGCTCTGCTGTTGTCTTCTTGTTGTCTGATATCAGAGCAGAAGGCACATGGCATTGGGGACAGTGTTGATTAATGAGGTACTGGATTTTGGAGTGTACTTTTATGATGCCTTTCTGACATTATTGCAGAGCCAAGAGTCTGGGTGGGAACCCAAATACTGCATTCAGTGCACATCTGGGCTGTAAGCTTGGAGTGGGGAGGAGGTAGCTGGGTGTTCTGGAAGCTTGCTGGGATACCCTTATACAGGTATCCATTCCCTTTTTTACAAGAGTCCTTGTTTCCTCTCTGTTCTGTCAGCTTGCTGCTTTGCAGAGGGTGATTGTGAAAAGCAGTCACTTGTGGCTCCCTTGAACAGCTCTGTGGTTGTTTTGGAGGAGGCAGCTATTCAATAGCTGGAGCAGTGCAGGGATGTGTCTATAGTCAGCAAATGCATTGTTTCTGTCACACAAAAGGCACAAGGCGAACTGAATCAGCTCATGCAAGCAGCATGAGCTCAGCTTCTCCTTGGCTTCTTGTTTGAATGACTTCATTCAGAACCTTGCTGCTTCCACAGAGCAGAGCTGTGGTGCTGTTTGAAACAAATTCCATCTGCTCTTGGACATGGACCTTTTGTGCTTTAATATGATAACAGATACCTTGTGAATGACCTACCATTGTATTGATGTTGTCTTAGCCCTGCACCAGAGCTTTACATGGTTTCACTGCCATCTTCAATAAAAATGAACTGGTTTTTATCACTGCCTTTCTTACAGTGTTGTGCAGGGTACTTGTTTTCATCTTGTGTTAAATATGAAAAATGAATTTTAGCATTAGCTGAATCCATTTGGAGACTAGGAATTTTTATTATAAATAAAATTATTCATTAGTTATGTCCATTTTTTTTCAGTAGACAAGGTATTGATCTTTAGATTTGTGTTCAGGGTGCCATAAGAACTAGCAAAAAAGGAACACAGCAACATTTGTAAATTGATTGAATGCAGAGTGTAATGACAGAGACAAACAGCAGATCTATGGCAATACTATATTATACAAAGCATTTTTCAGCAGTTTATTGAATTGGTTATTAAAAGGAACAATCTTTCCAGCTGGGAACAGCAAACTGAGGGTTATTGGGACCAAGTAATTTTGTAGAAATTTGTGGACACTTTGGCTCCCTTAGTAAGGGCACATCTATGTATGTAGTAAATAAGAATAAATATTTTATGACAACTTTTCATATGGGATTGATTATGAAAAGGTTTTTTCATCTAAAGAAACCCAACAAAACAGAAATGGAAGATTGTTTAACTGTTACATCCTGTATTTCACTAGACTATTTTGTACTGCTCTTTTCATAGATGTCTAAGTTTTCCCACCAGAAAGTATTCTGATTGTGGGGAATAGACCATGTATGAAACCCCAAAGCATATGATATTTTCTGGCACCTTCATCTCTACATGGAGATAATGGTCATTATTTGTGGCCGTGGCTGTGTGCTGTTCTGTGAGTTCCTGCCGCTTGTTCCCGTTATTAATGAGCAGAGAAAACATTAGTTGAACCAGATGCTGCCTTCAAAGGCCTGCTAACACCCCGAGCTGCAGTGTAATTGGTCTGCTGCAGGAGTGGGATGGGATCCAGGGTCAGGCAATGTGAGAGCAGCATCTGCTCTGCTGCACAGTTTGTCTGGCTGGGAGCTCCCTGTCATCTGCTGTCACTATGGCTGTGTCTCTTCAGACTGATGTGTTCTGTAGTGCCACAAATATTTTCCTAATGCTTTCCTTAAAAAGAAATGGTCTTTTAGAATTATCATTGTTACTTAATATATTTTCCAAGTAATTTTCATTTAGTTTCACATCTGACAGATTTTCCACTCAAGATAGTACACTAGAAAGAACAGTAGTATTCTCTCACAAGTTTGGTTGAAAACCATGGTATTTATCTTGTATATGAAATTTTAATTCTTCATAAACTTACAGAATTGCTGTTATGATTTTTTTGTACATTACACATTTATCATATCTATATTTATGCTCTGTAAGTATGAATTTGATGGGTTTCAGCCTAAATAAGTGTTAATATTACCCATAAAACTAAGATTAAGAAAATAAAATTGTTGTATTGCCAAATATATGTTTATATCTACATATTCCAATAATGTGCGCTGCATGTTTGCAACAACTTGTTTGAGTTATCTAATCTTGTAGGAAAGTACTCTTTAGTTCTCATTACAGAAGCTTCCTATACATTACCACTATTATTAGTTTGTTTAGCACAATGTGAAGGAGCAGTCATGTTCCATTTAGATCTTTAGCAAAGAGCTAAAAATAAAGGGGTTTGGTAAAGGCTGTCTAATTTAAATAGGAGGCTGGAGATGCAAGGGAATACAATGGAGACACAAAATGTTGTTCGGTGCAATAAGGCCTGGACTACTTACGTGAATTTTTCAAAATGTGTAGTAACTCTAGAAGAGGAGGGCATTAGGAGGAGGATGCAGTTCCTTTGCTGCTGCAGCAAAGAACTCCTGAAGAACTGATATAAATGATGCATCTTATTTGAAATTGGGAGAGGGGGTGGGGAAGTATAGAATATCTCTTCATCAGGAATGCAGAGGAAATTCAGACTTTATGTATTGTAAATGTCTGAAGCTCTTGAGAATTGCTGAAAACTCCTGAATTTTTTTACCTCAGATCCCAAATAAAGCTGTTCCATGACTCTTCCTTACTGATCCCTCAAGTAGAGTTTATTAATGCCTTATAATGTTTACTTGTACAAATAAGTGTAAGAAAAACAGTTCCTATGCTTAATAACTAAATAAGTGTAAGAAAAACAGTTCCTATGCTTAATAACTTTCAGCAAAATTAAGCTGTGCTGTGCAGAGGGCAATGAGTGGGACTGTGCCCTTGGCAGCACCAAGCCAACAGAGTATTTGCTGTGTTCTCCAGCTCCCTTCTGGGAAAAGGGCTCTCCTCCAGCAGCCCAAAGGATGACTGATCCCCTCTGTGTATGCAAACCACTTGAACTTGCTGGTGATAGAGAGGCCAGTTAATTATCTCAGGGCTGGAGTCATTTTGTTTGCCGTCTACAAACAAAAGGATGGTGTTTGAGTCGCATTAAGAAATGCTGCTACTGAAGATAAGAGATTCAGGGCTCTGTGCACAAAGGCTTGTCTGTATGACTTATTTGTGGGGATGGAGTTCAACTGTCTCATTTGGTCTGATAAAAATGCTTTCTCCCCCTTCAAATCTTGTCTTGCTTGGAAGGTGCTGACTGTTGAAAGAGGATGTCCTTCACCATAAGGATACAAAATTCTGTTTGCATTGTTAGAGTTCTGTTAATATAATGGTGTTGATGAAAATCCCATTCTAAAACCTTTGTGCCAGTATTGTAAATAGAAAGGGAAAAAAATTAAAGTAATATGGTCAGAAGTATTTCTTGCCTATTTGCAAATGGAATAAATTACCAGTTAAATCACTTACAAGTATTAGCAGATTAGTGGTAAGAATTCTCAGGCTGTAGCACAACCTACATTGGAAGAGGTGTTAGAAAAGTTGTGCAAGGCCACATAAGGGAGAGGCAGCAGCTCCTAGGCTGGAACCTGTTGCGTCTTACCAGGGCTGTGGAGGGTAAGCAGCTGCTTATTAGTCATGTGTTGAACCAACCTTCAACCCTGACTGTATGGAGAGTAATGAGATCTCTGGGCTTGTAAGCAGTGTCATAATAGGTTGGATTTATGCAACTAAATTTCTTGACTGCATTGCTAACAAATATTAAAATTCAGCTAAAAACTCCAATTTCATTTCTGTTGAATGGCTTTTATTCACCTGTTTGTCATCATTGTTGATTGGAACTTATAAATGGCTTAAGGCACATCATGCATGAACCTCTCTACTGCTCTGTGTGTTTCAGGGGCACTCACTGTCCAGTTCTGAAGGTGTGTTAGTAATGTGTGTCTTCTAAAAATGGAACTGCTTGTCCTTATGAGCTCCAAGGACATGCAGAAGGGCTCCCATTTTGTCATGTTTACCCTTGTTATCAATTCTCAAAGCATGTTACAACTTTAGTTTCAAAGTAACTGAAGTGAATCTTCTTTGAGGTTTCTGACATTGGGGTGACAGAAATACCTGGTAAAAGAATTTATTTTAGTATAGCAAGAAACCTGGCCAAATGTTTAGTGAGAAAAGCATCAATCTAAGGAGCTGGAAGAAGTCAGGCTTAAGAAGCAGAAGAGCAAAGCAATGTGGGAAGATATGAAATTAAGTGGTAGCAAACTTTTGTATGAAAAGTGGCAGGGAAACTAAGACAGGACTCAGGAAACATTAAATGAGTATTTCCTTTGGTATTTAACACAATAATGGGCATTGTTGTTTAAAAGACTGTCAAGTCCTGTGTGTCTTATCACTCTACAACTGCTTGGAAGGAGGTTGTAGGGAGGTAGAGATCAGTGTCTTCTCCCAAGGAACAAGAAATAAGACAGAGTAGTGGCCTGAAGTTGTTCTGAGAGGGGGTTAGATTGGACATTAGGAAAAATGTATTTCTCAAAAGGGTTGTCCAGCCCTGGCACAGCTGCCCAGTGCAGTGGAGAAGTTGCCATCCCTGGGGGATTTAAATGAAGTGTAGATGTGGCACTTGGGTACGTGGGTTAGTGGTGGCCTTGGCAGTGTTGAGTAAAGGGTTGGACTTCAAGGTCTTCCCCAACCTAAGCCATTCTACGATTCTGTAAATAATGAATACTTTTAGTCCAGCAGTTACTTTCTAGTCTAGTAATTTGTAATTGGTGTGCTTATTGAACAAACCTGTAATTTTATCCTTTTTATCATATCAGTAATACCCCAACAAACAAATGGACGGTAGATAACAAGTATAAAGGAGGTGTTTGCTGCTGTTGCACTTTTGACACTATAGAAAATTTATGTTCCTGCATCAGTAGCAGATAACCACAAGCTTTGCATTCAAATTCCAATTACTACAAACTACAGAAAAGAAAGGAGTAAAAACAAGTTTTTTCCCCCTCAGTACTTAACTGGATTTAAGTTCAGGTTTTTTTACTCATTCTGGCTAATGAAGGAGATGACAGTTACAAGCCATTCCTGTTACAGTTTGTGCACCTTTTGTCCTCAATATAGCCATTAGAAAGTGATATGCAGCACACACACAGTTAACCAAGTCTGGGCAAGCTATTGCATGACTTGTTCTTACAGCAGAATATAATTAAAAGAGATGATTGGAATACATGGTTATTCATAATAGATGTCACACAATTACCATAAGTAATGCAATACATGCAAAATCTCCATTTGTAATGAGAATAGATTTGCTGGAAAGTCAATTGGAAATTTCATTTATTGCTTATTGTTTCCAGCATATTGGGCTATTTTGTGCTATTCAGTGTAAAACAAGTATGTGTTTTCTTCAGAAACACATTTTTTGAGAGGCATCTGGCATGAACTTTCTATTGCAACTCCTAAGAGGAGATACAGTGATTCAATGTTAATCTGTCATCTCTTCTTGCTGTGAAGAGCCTAATATATGGTATTTTTCTGTTGAAACATACATTAATATTCCTTAATGTACCATAATTATATTCTAAAGAAGATATTTCATCATTTCACAAGTAACCATTTTGTACTCCTTATATTTTGAGTACCTCTATCATGGTTTAACCCTCGTCAACAGCTAATCACCACACAGGCACCTTCTTGTTCCCCTGCAGCTGGAAGAGAGAGAGAATTGGAAGGATAAAAATAAGACAACAGTGTTAGGTATGAAGACAGTTTAACAGGTAAAGCACAAGCTGCTTACATGAGCAAAACAAACCAAGAAATTGCTTCTCTGGTTCCCATGGGCAGGCAGATGTTCAGCCACCCCCAGGAGAGCAGTGCCCCATCACATGGAACAGTTCGAACACCCCTTCACTTCCTTTTTCCTGCCATACCTTCTTTAGATTCCTTCTCCTTCCCTTAGCTCTGCATGCTGACCATGACCCCTCGTGGTCTGGGACATCCCTTGGATCAGTTGGGATCAGCTGTTCCAGCTGTGTCCCCTCCCAGCTCCTTGTGCCACCCCCACAAGGTGGGGTGAGGAGCAGCAAGGCAACACTGCAAACATCCCTGAGTTGTCAATGCTGTTTCCAGCACAAATCCCAAACTGCCCCAGAGCAGCTCCTGTGGACGCTAACTCCCCCCCAGCCCAAACCAGAACAATCTTCAGCAGCCAAGAGGGAAGTAAAGGGCATTCCATGTACATGGGAGATAGGCAGGAATGCTGCCTGGAATGAAGGAACAGGCCACTGTGCTCTGCCATCCTAGTGCTTTCTCCAGGGCACAGAGTGATCTATATCTCTTCAGACTGCCTGGTGTAGGGGTCAGTCTTTTGAGGGTAAAGCCAATTTACTGTACTCCCTCAATGAGTGCAGGTGCAGAGGTCTAGAGAGAGTCCAGTCACCAATACAGATTTTTTTCAGATGCACCATAAAGAAAAAGGAAATCTTGAGCACGATTGATTTGCTCTGACACAGTACTAGACTTCCACATACCTGTGTAAAATAGCTTGAGTTTTGAGATGCAAGGCCTCAGGTCTGTTTGGCTTCAGCTCTTCTGGCTTCTATTGTTTTTAGGTAGGGTGAAGTCCTTCTCTCCCTGTTTTCCTCCTCTCCAGTGCACAGCGCAGGTAACTCATCCCCAGTGTGTTCTTTCCCTCTCTGGCTGCTCCAGAGGGGAGCACGTACAGGGTCTCCCACCTCCTGTGTGTCCAAAGGTGCTCACCTGTGCTCCTTCTTTTGTTCAGGGGATGTTTTCCTCTGTGGTTTGAAGTGATAAGTGAGATTATCAAGTACAGTGATTCCAAAAGGCACCATAATTGCTTTGCAGAGCTCAGCAGAGGGTCAAGCACCTTCTCTTAGCAGGTAATTGGGTAAATGATGTTTTAGTAAGTTGTCTTGAGTAAAGTTAGATATCAACATAGCAGACAATGGAGGCTTTGTTGTAAAATGAGGCTACAGTAGGAAGTGGAGTGCATAATTCATGGATACAGATGTATTTCACTTTATCACTCATACCATATCTGGGTTTCTAAGGCTGCACAAGTGTGCACAGGCTGCTATTCATTTGCTAATGTATTTTACTTGTGATGCTCCTTGTAACCTGCCGACTTCTACTGCTTCTAATCAAAACATGAACACCTCAGCATCTCTCAGTGATCTCTCTTGAGAAAATGTTCATCTTGTACAATAAAAGTTGAATATTCTCCTTCTGATGCTCCAGTGTAACATTGTACTGCATTCAGATGAGTGATCTCTCTGAGAGGCTGCCTAAGAGCTGTTGCTTTAGTTCAGGATTCAATGATCTTTTCCTGTTGGTAACTGGGAATGTATTGAGATGCCCTGTTACTATTTGCTTCATAGAATTAGAAATTGTGTGCCGTGAGTATGAGTTTAAGTATGTAAATTTGGAAATTCTACTTTTTGTTGGTCTGATTTTTTACTGGTGTGATGAGCATTTCTCGTCTGATGAACTTTGTGTATCAGAATACAAGACTTTGCTCCAACGTGTATGTAAAAATGGAACTATTTATGAACATATTTTTAAAATGTGTCATTGTATCATTCAGTATTTCTTTTTCTGTCACTCCCAGGTAGAATTTGCCTGCTTGTAGAGAAAGAATATATGATACAGACTATATATTTAAATTAAGCCATAGAAGTGAACATTGCCAGAATTCAGGCACTGTGAGCACACATTGCAGGAACACTTTCTTAGGCTCAGTTTTGTTCATGATGATTTAGTTGGGTAAAGCCTAACTAATTTGGGATTTAATTCACTTTACTACTTTCATACACCAAAGATAAAGGTGAGGAAAAAATATAGTGAGCACATGGCTCAGTAAATAAACCACATTCCTGTCTGGGAAGAATCCTAGAGCCCAGTTGTGAAAGCATTACATTTCTGGTGACATTATTGAGTTAAAAATCATGTGTGATTTGGGGAGCAAGAGGGAGAAAGGGGAAGGGGAACCAGGTCTATATATCTGGGAACAAATTTTCCAAGAATTAAAGTTGTAGATTAACAATGGAATTAATAAGAGTTACAGCTGTAAATCTGAATCTTGAGATTCCTGAATTAGGAGCAGTGATTTTTTTTTTTTTCATATTTAGAGTAGACTTTGTGACTGAAACAAATTGCTGGAGATGAGGAACATTTGTTATTATCTGGTACTTTGAAATCAAGATTGAACTTCCCTTTAAGATTAATAAGAAGCTAATATCTGTATGGAGGAATAATAATGGGATCTGGGTTGACATGGAAGAATTGAGAATAATTTCTCTTTTTCTCTCATTCACTGACTGATGTGGACTGTTAGTGGGACAACAATGAACTGTGACCTTTTTTTGCCATTCTCAAGCCTTCAAAATGGAATTTCATCTTTAAAAGAAAGATTGATATAAAAAGGAAGGGAAAAAGGTGCATTAGGAAGTGAAGCCAAGATAATTGGATAAGCTTTCAAAGGAGAGGTGCATCTTATTTCTGAAGGGGTATCACTTAACTTTGATAATAGGGAGAATTACAAATAAAGCAGCTTTATTGACCTCTTAAACTCATATTCCTGACAGGAGCTTGAAAGGGAACATAAAGTTATTCTATTTCTAAATATCTGTTAATAGCTTATTTAGAATTTGTTAAAATTCTGTCTAACTCATATAGTAGTGATTGTATTTCTATGAATTTTTAACACTTGTGTGAATTGCATTCACTCTAAGGCAAAATTCAATTAATTTGGACTGCATGTGGAAAAAAAGTCTGTTTTGGGTTTTTACTGCCTGATCATTAGGATGTAGCAGGACACCTCTGCCAAGCTTTACCTACCTGTTGAGTGTTTGGTGCAAGCACCACCAGCAATACTGCAAACAATCTGATGCTTTCTTCTTAGAGCCAATTGCCTCCTGTCTCAGTGTTCTGTAGCAAACTTTGGCATATTTTCAAAATGAAATTGTGTGTTCTTCCCCCTGCCAATTGCTTTAGCTCCAGGTAGTGCAAATTAAAGACGAAATGAAGGCAAACTTTTAAATTCAATTTGCATAGCTCTGTTATGGTGGAGAGAAATTACGTTGGGAGTGAAAACTCTGTAAACACTTTGAAATAGGATAAATGTATTTTTCTAATGACTCTCCTTAAAAAAATTTAGTGAGGCACTTGAGACATGTCTGCTTACACTGAGGAGCAGAGGAACTAGCAGAGTATTGCAATAAAGTTTTTTTTTTGGCTGTGTTTTTTTTTCTACAGTCATTTTGAGTGAATGCAAAACATAGAATTGACACTCTTCTTAGGTAGTGAGAAGATTTTCAGGATAAAAAAAAAGAAAGCTACTTAATTAGTGTCCAGTCATGTGGAAGCATACTAATGACATTTCTGCTCAATTAATGTTTCCTTGCTATGACCCTATCAATATTAATAAAATAAGTTATACTTGCTTGTCTTTCAAAAAAAAATCTGAATTTGACCTGGAGAAAGTTCATCACAAAAATATTGCGGAGTTGTACAATTCTATTTTTATCAGCAATGTTACTGGAGCACTGCTGACTTAACATAATATTTTGCTGAGGCATTTTAGTTTAGAAAACAATGCAAATTTTTCCCTTTTCTCTCATATTCCTTAACAAAATTAAATTAATTGCATCTAGTATCAATTATGACTTATTTATAAATACCTGTGGAATTGAATATGTTTTTTTAATGCGGAGAAACATCCTTCTTACATGAGAGTTTGGTGTTAAAAGCAAGGACACAATGGTTTTTATAACATTTATAAATGTTTTTATAACATTTATTACATCTTTATATACACATCTTAAGCTTGTTTGACCCATTTTTAAACTGTAGAGACACAAATTCAATATGAGCTTTCTTTTTCTGCATATGAATGATAACCTTAATCCAAACCTCCAGCAAGAGTCCAGGTCAGAATTTATTCATCCTTAAACAAGAAAAATTTGGTTTATCTGGCATTCACAGCAGCATTGCTTGTTTTACTGGAACCCTGATGTGTGGTGTGGATTCTTTATTCTTGTTGAGGACTGGTTTTTTACATTTTGTGGTGTTTTAGAAGCCCATGGATTTATGTGCTCATTTTTATCTGTCCAGTGCTTGTAGTATAGCAGACAGTTTGCAAAACTGCCTGCTAAAACCAGGGGCATTTTTGTGTGCAAATTAAACAGATGATTTTATATACCTGCCATAGGTAAGAATTGAGAGAATTATACATGGGCTGTATTTGGAAATGTAATGGGGTTTGATCTTCCTAATTTAAATACCAGCACACATGAGTATTTTGATATGAAACAGATCCAAAGCATCTGGCACTACTAAATGAAAGGGTAAAAGAATTACTATTTTAAATAAGCTGTAAAAATGCATGATCCTCTTCTGTGCAATGGTTAGATGGCTGTTGTACCTATGTATTCAAAAAATCTACTGCTTTTGAGATATTCTTCTCTCTATTCCACGTGGGGGCATGGTGAGGGAGCAGGGGAAAGGGAGTGATGTGCAATCCAGCTTTGAGTCTTTATCAGATCCCCCTTGATCTTTAACCATCACATTGATGGTACCTGAATGAATTTAACTTTGTACCTCAGCTAAAGTGTTGTCCATGGGGGATCATTTTATATTGCCTACAAGATATCAGAGTAAAGGAAATAATGTGATTTGATACCTGTGTTTTGTCACGATTGAAAAGGCACAGAGAGATGCTCTCTTTGTCTTTTTAAATAATGAAAGTTGAATCAAGATTGTCATCTGATCTGTCAGAGGATTCAGCAGCAATAACTGTCTCCCATCTTATTACTTCTCCTTCTCTTTTTAAACTTTTTAATCTTTGCAAGAAAAATTGGCAACTGTTGTAGATCTCCAGTGTTTGTTGTGCCCATTTACTGCATGACATAAGGATAGGTTCTTACTTTTAAAGCTTATTTCCCAAGTTGGTGATTTTGTGAGGAGATGACAGTGTTCTCACCTGTCAGATACCTCCTGTGTTCCTTATCCCTTCAGGTTTGCAGAGAAAAAACAAAATTTTACTAAATCCATGCTCTTTTTCCCTGCAGGTTTGAAGAGAGAAAAATCATGATTTATCTAATCTGATTCTGTTTTTAATTTGTAGTTTGGTTTTAAATGGTATTTAAGGCTTTTTCTGCCATGTGTATTTGGTGGCTTTGAGTTTTCAAAGCCATTGTTGAGAGCATTTTGCAGGTCTCCTTTGATAATTGTTCCCACTCATAGGCAGGGGCAATTGCATTAACTCTAAAAAGATCAATATTTGTCCTTCTTAACCAGATGTGCATACTTGTTATTCTTAACACTGGACCAGTTTGTCAGTAGTCACAGGCTGACCAAAATTGTTCATTTCTGCCATCAAGGGGTAGAAGATAGCTTTAAGAGTAAGGTACTCTGACACATAAGGAATTTGAGAATATTTCCCAGTTGGAATTTGCATATTTGGGAACACATGACCATTAGAAAGATGTATTTACAAGTGCTTTATTTAAAAACTAAAAGTGCCAATACAAATACTGAACAGAAAAGAAAAATAAAGAGGGTGGGGATATAAAATAGTGTGGAGGTTTTGTGTTTCTCATGAGAGACAGTGGACCTTTGACTGTCCCATTATTGCAGGGCTGAGGAACTTCCCTGTGAGTTCCTTATCCCATTGTCCTTGTTCCTTGCATTGGAGTGTGGTGAAAGCCAGCAGACTCATCTAAAACTAATGTTATTCCAACTCTTGAATCTAATTTTTGTTGCTTGTCAGTTGAGCTGCTGCACTCTGCAAAGCCTCTGCTGTCAGAGCCACAGAATTCTGAATATCTGTTTAAGAAGGTCCTTTGTGACATCCTAATTATATTCCATGACAGCCTTATTTGTTCAGTAAAATAATGAAACTGAAAACTTCCAAAATTAGTTTTAATATAAACAGATATTCTATGCAACACAGTGATAAACCTTGTGAAAGTGCCATTCCCATTGAGTAATTAAATATCATTACCTGTAGTGACTGCTGGGTTGTCTGTTGTTTGTTAGGGAAAGGGAAGCATAAGTGTGCTGCATATACTGAAAGTGATTTAATTTGGCCAGTTAGCAGCAAGGTTTAAGATTGATTTCACTTTCATGATTCATCTCATGATATTAGTTGCTTTGTGCCTTTTGATGTAAAAATATTGGCCCTAAAATGTTTTTTTTTTAATTTTATATTGTTGAGGCTTAAATTAATTGAAAATTAAGTTTAAAATATCCATTCCATATGAAAGAAAAAAAGGCAGTCATCATCTTTCTGTCCTCCTTGCTGGAGTTCTGGATACACTGAATGCTGAGGATGTGACACAGGCTCCTGTTTTCTTTAGGGCTTTAAATCTGCTCTGTTAGACACTGCATCCCAGGGCCTGGCCTTCACCACTCTGCAGTATTTGGTAATAAGGATGTGATGATGCATTTGGCACTAACAAAAGGAAGTAGAGAAGTAATTAATTAGGTTTGACTCTGCAGATGACAGTGTAGCTCAGATCACTTCGGACTGTAAAAATACCACAAATGAAAGACATTTGGAAGTAGTTCTCAGTAAGTGGAAAATATCTTCTTTACTGGAATATAATTTTAATGGAGCTGGAGAAACAGTAGGGGAATAACTCAGAAACTGGTAGACTCTTTATTCCCAGTTCCCTCCAATACCTTTTGGCAGCTATCAGAGGTTTAGAACAGTGAAGAATAGGTAATGAGAAGGAAAACAATATTTTTCCCCCAGTTCTTTAGAAGGCAAAGCAAGATAATTAAACATAAATAAACTCTTTAGACCAGCTAGTTGTATATGATGGCAGCTCTTTACTCAACTAAGATGTCTGCATTTATTCCAAGGCTGTTCTGGTTTAGTTGTTTCAGCTGTAACTTAGGGATGCCAACAGATATACATTGCTCTGTGAATAAGGCTGGACTAATATGGAAAAGGAAACCCTCTAATTTACTCACCTCATGTTCAACAGGATTCTTGAATTTTGCTGAACTTCTCTAGTTTGATACATGACTGAGTTGATTTGGATTACTTAGAAGCACATTGCCCATCAGTGGTTCAAGCTAGATGAGGAACTGAAGAACATAACTGCTGTAATATAATGAATTTTCTTCTTTTCCCATACATAAAATACTGTAATAAATTAAAGACAATCTGATAAAAAGTCTGGGTTTGTCTTTTAATATTAGACTCAGACTCATTTCAGAAGTAACAAATTTGTAGCTAAGAGGAAAGCTGGATTTTAATAAGACTTTTGTAATCTGGTAAAATACAATATTCAAAAAAGGTCTTGTCCTTACTTGTACTTTTTGTAGATTTTAAACATATTTTTCCTTGTATTCATTTTTCCATTTCCTTCCCTATTGTGTATATGTCTCATTTAGAAGATTGTAGTTGAAAGGGGATTCCTAATAAAGTCACAAGGATTTCTTAAAGAGTCCACTGAAATCAATAAGTAGCTACTGATAGCTTCTTAATGGCTGTCTAAGAACCTCTTTATGTTTTTCTTGACAATTGTTTTGATGGGGGAAAATAAAAGTTGTATTCATGCAAAGCAAGTCTTTTAGATTACTTCCTGTAGTGGTTTGATAGTAGGTATTATCACTGATAAGCTGGGCTGAGTGTAGTGTTTTGTAATGTTAGGTATACTAAAATAGAACTCTTTTAACTCCACAGCTGAATATGGTTCTTGCCTTTTTCTGATGTTGGTTTTGATCCTCTGCAGCAGATTTTGAGTGTGTTGAGGGAAACTTTAAGTCATTGTTCTCAAGAAGAGGAAAATATTACTGATAACAAATTTCCTTGCGTAAATGCTACATTCTCATTTTGAATCCAGACAGCTTTAATCAGCAATCAGTTTCCTGGGGCAGTTATGTCTCAGTGTTTGAGCCCTTGTTAGGATCACTAAGTAACCCACAGGACCAGCAGATATGATAAACTTGGTGTGTGCAGAACATGGTGGTTTTAGGTGTATCAAGTGAACTCATCTTCACATCAGGATTTGCTAGAGCTGAAGAACTACTGTTTGAATTTTCAATTTATTTCTTTGTCACCAGCAAATATTCAAAATCATGATCCTTCTTTTAAATGGAGATGCATCACACAGACTCTAAGATCTAAATGATATGTGCTAGTTTCATTTGGAAGTATAATTAAGGTGTATAATGTCATTTAACTGTTTAATGAACTCTGCATAATGTAATGGAATACAAATATTTGACCTTCCTGACAGTGACTGATGGATTGAAGTTGCACAGCATGATATCATTAGAATGTCAAATAACATCATTATTCATGATTATCAGGAATTATTCAGGTGAAATGGCAAATGTAATAGAAAGCTATTATTTTTGTGGGGGCCTCAGATTGACTTTCTTTGTCAGTATCAGTCTTTTGATGATACAGGGGGAAGATACTCAAATTTATTGAGCTACAAAGAATTAATGTTATAGGTTAAACAAATGTCAGTAATATCAGTAAAGTACTTTCAGTAGGTCACGTCATGTATTAAGTGTCTAAGAGTACTACAGGTAATGTTTTAACTTCTGCTAAAAACTAAAGCCATCTTTAGATTACAGGTGTTTGCAGCATAAAAGTATATCAATAACCACTATTTTCTGGCTGATATTTTTGATCAGCAGAAAGGAAAAATGCCATACAGTCTTTACAGTAGAACTGCAATTTCACCCTCTTTTCTCAGAGCCTACCTTGGGAGCCCAGACCTTTGTTCTGAGAGAATTTAAACTGAAATCACAAGGTGTTATTCTGTCACTTAAATGCTCAGGAAGTTGATGACTTGGGGCAGGAAGTACCATGGACTTGGAACACTCAAGTGCTTAAAAATATGTGATTGACCATTGTAGATGGCTAAGACTAACCATCCTCCTGGTTTCTGTAGCTGCCTAGGTGAACACATGCTGTCTGAAGATATTAAAACTACTGCCTTTGTGAGGTACTCCTACAGATTAGCCACAGACAATAGAATTTAGCATGGAATTTAGTACAATTGGCTTTTATTTCACTTCTCTGTTGAATTTTGTAATTTTTAAACTTGTATACACCCTCAGAGGAAGCATCCCTTCTTTTTACCCTCTTTTCCTCCCCCTCTGTAGATAACACCGACAGCAATTTGGAGTGCTTCTTGATTTGTGTATTAAACCTAAATCACAATCCTAATGCTCCAATTTACTTTTTGTTCATGATGTGCAAGTCATAAAACCCCTCTTAATTTGGTAGCTTGGGAATTTATGTGGAAGGATATTTTCTCTTAAGTGCCTGGATGATGTAAATGTGCTTGAATGAGCTGACAGAAGGCCAGGTGATTTCCAGTACCTATTTTTAGGGTGTTAAAATCCTCTGAGTATTCTTTTGCTCCTTGCTGCTCTGGGCTTCTACCTCAGTCAACAGGTTTTCAATCTCACCAGAACTCCCACTTCACAAGTTGTCAAAGGGCTGCTCAAGCAGGAAATGGGAACCTTGAGCATGGTGTGTGTGATTTGAGGTGTGGATTATTACCAGGGTGTTGAAAAGTAGCCTATCCTTGGATATGCAAAAGATGGTGAGATATAACCCTGTATTGATTAGGAAAGTCTGGCAATGAGAGAGAATTATTGTTGTCATATATTTTTCCTTTATAAAGCACTGGAGTACAATTACAAAACTTTGTTGGGGTTTCCAGCTGTTCACCCCCAGCAGCTGGGTGGGCAGTGCCTTGCATGCCAGGGGCTGCAGCTGCTGCAGTGCCATGGCTTGGTGACAGAGTGGGGACAGTGTTTATCAGATGCTTCCAAGTTGAACGTTGTGCATAGACAGTGTGTTGCTCCTCTGAATACAGAGGATCCTGGCTTGCAAAGCAGTTCCTCAAGAAAAATCCCTGTGCCAGAAAGCTCCAAGGGTGCTGACTGAGTCATGTGTACAACAGAAACAAAATCCTTTGTGATTTCCATCATCATGCTCTGTTATTTTATTGCACTTAGCTTACAGAACAGAATAAAACAAACACAACACCAGTCAAAAGGGTGCTGATTTGACCTCTGTGTACTTGTGTGAATGGTCCTTATTAATTTGAGGTCTTTCTATTTATTCAAATGAGGCCATTTAATAAAACAAGCTTTGAGTAGAACTTTCTAGGAGCAGATGCTGTATTTATAGAGCAAAACCATAATTTTAAAGCTTTATGAAATCATAATAAAAATAAAAGATTATTACATATTACTGTCTTTGATTACACATTTATAATTTATTCTAAATAAAAGGAATTATGTATATGAGGGGTCAATAAATTGTTTTCTCATAGATTCAACTGCCTTTCCTGAGCTTGCCAGTTTGGGCTGAATTCACAAGGACAGTAGTAGAAAGGATTTTGGATGTGAACATTTATCACGTGTGTAGCATGATAAAATTTACGTTTTTCACTTTAGGTTGGAATGTTAATTCCCTGCCAGATTTGGCAGAGGGGCAGATTGTATGTCAAAAGTAAGTAGGCAGCAGAGTGGAGGAGAGATACTAATGGGGACCCAAAATGAAGATTTTACAGGGGTTTGCCTTTTACTAGACAGTAGAGAAATTACACTAAACTGATTCCCTGAGGCATAGATCTGTATGAAAACAGTTTGAGTTTGGGTGGGTTCTTAAACTGTTCTCACAGTTATTGAAACCCTTTGTTTATTGTATCATTAGTAAAATAGAAATGAATAATGTCTTCCTATTTAAGAATCACATTTCCCTTGAAGCCTTTGAAATATTTTACTAAGCATATAATATTGTAATCAAATTATAGCTTAAAATTCATCTGAGACTGGAATTTGTGTATTCAGATACTACTTTTTGATTGTTGATCAGGCATGTGTTTTATTTTCAGGAAGCTGCAGCACTAGTACAGTATAATTTAGCTGATTCCTTTCTCTGGTTAGTTTGTTGCTTTAGTCCAATGCTTGTGCATATGTTATCTTGGTTGATGACATGGGAAAAATTGTAATGGATTAAAATGCTTTTTAATGAATTATAATTACCTGTATTCATAAGATATATGAAGAAGAAATAGCTTTGTGAGCCATAACAGTTATAGGAGGAGATATAAATTCTGTAAGGGTTATATTTATTTCAAACTGATGAAAAGAGAAACTGAGTTATGATATGGAAAATAAACACAAGATTTAGGCTTTTATCCTTTCCAGTGCAGGTGACTGAGGTTTTCCATAGGAGGATACATTTGGTTTTACTTGATACAAGGTTTTACTTGAAAGAGGGCAAATTATGCATATGTGGCATCCTTGATCTCTTTGTAGAGTCTCTCAACTCCTTTTCCTTTGGCTATACAGGACAAACAAATAGAAAATCCCTAATTTAATGATTACTAGTTGCCTCAAGAAATAGTAGGGTGGAAAATTGCATCTCATCAATTTTTTATGGCTGTTATTGGAGTCAGGGACTGTGTTCAGCAGGTACTTTGCACATTGATTGTGAACAACTGCTAGGTTCTATCTTGGGTTCTCAGTCTTTTCTGCTGGCTTGTAAGGATTGTCAGGTCTCTTATAGCAAGTTTAATGGATCAACAATGAGATTTGATATAAAAGATACTGTTTTCCTGTATAATAAAGAAAATCTCCACTCTCCTAGGACTTGCTTTCTTTAGTTTTCCATCCTGTCTGACCATGGATCCAAGCAGAAGTTTCACATACTTATTATAAGGCTATTTATATTCATGACTATTTCTACATAGAAGCAACAAAACGAACTTTTGAATAATACCTTCATTAGAATTAAGAAAACCCCAACTTTTAAGAAGTCTGTTGTTTTGATGTAAATATGAAGTAAGGAGAACACTGCTTCATCTTAAAGATACTGGTATTTGAATTCCACATTTTTTTCATCATCTTCAGGGAATGTTGCTTTTTCAACAGTGTAGGACTGTGAACTGTAAACATAAAGAGATATTAGAATGATTACACATTGAGTACTTCTCATAAATATCTTTTTAGTCTAGTTTAGACACTAGAACAAGTACTGTTGTAATGGCACATGTAGTTCTCTTCCTGATGTAGTAAATTTTAAGGGATCAATAACAGCTTAAAGACAGAATTAGTAGCTACCTCGCATGTCTCCATATGAATGTAATGGCTGTCTTATCTGTGAGGAGCTGATGGCTATAAAATGAAATGCATTTAAATAAATGCCTAAGGATGATTAAAATATCATACAGAACCAAAGCACTTCAGCTGTAGATAGTCATTAAATTGACCATTAATAACTTACAATATAAGGGAATATTACTGTATTCATAAATTTTGCATGCAGATTTTATTAAGCTGGCATATTATATGAATTGATTCCCTGACACCTTCTGGCTGTGGCTGTATAGATAATAGTGTCTTGTAGGAGTTTTCTATAATCTGGGAATTCTGATTGACTGTTTCCAGCTAGAAATCAGAGTTTTGTTCTGGGTGGCAATTCTTCCAACCAGCTGTTAATCAAGGAATGTAATTAAAGCATTTTGTTTAGAATGCTCATAATGTTTTGCCAGCATTTCTGTCCCAAACTCCTTTTCTTCCAATGCTTGTAACTTGAATATGAGAACACTCTCAGACCTGTCAATTGTGGTTACAATGTTTTTAACTTTTTTAGACCTGTTTTTAACCTCTGAAGAGCAGCTGTAGTGACTCCTTGTATTCAGCCAGGGTCACCCCACCACGGTTCTGTATTTGCAGAAAGTGTGTATGGGGTTGTGTGTGCTTAGACACAAATGAACACAGCCTTTATATTTGTAATACCTGCCCAGTGTAATCAGGCCTTCAGTGACATTTCTTATATGTGAATTAAGAGCAAATATTCCAAATTATAAAATAAGGTATATCTTTAGCATGTGATAATCATTGTAGAATGTTTTTTAATACTGTTCAGGGAGAGAACTTGTAGGACATAGCAACAGTAACCTAAAATTTCTCTTTATTAAAAAAATTTAAAAGTAGTTGGAAATAAATCAAAATGAAAAGTTTGAATCTGATTATTTCCACAGCATAAACTTAGGTTGATTTCAAATGCATTCAGTAAAATACAATATGTGGATCAAAAGGAAAATGTAATTTCTGCGTTTTGACAATATAATTTCTCTAGTATGAAAATATCTCCTGCTGATCAATTTCATCTTTCATACAAAGTATGGGGTTTTTCTCAACTGGAATATGTTTTAGTTTTTAGAATCATTTAAGTAAAATTAACCAAAAGGATAAAGTTGAAATATTTTAAACTTATCATGAGGTGAGAATTCATTTAAACACTTCACCTGTAAGAAATGTTACTTTGAGCAACCTCTATTTGCAATATGCTTCCATTTTAATATGAAGTCTTTTTTTCAACAGAAAACAAGTTTCTAAACAAAATCAGGTTGTTTAAGTTTGCTTAGAAATAGCAGATTGCCAGAAAGGTGGTGAGGAAACTCCAGTTCTTTGCAAAATGCCTTTCTCTGAGTGTCCCTGTGTGAACATTTTCTGCTTACACTTTCTTCTATAAGAAATATTCTGACTTGTTTAGAAGCAAGTCTTGTTAAAGGAACAACTTTTAATGTGCAAGGCAGTGCTGATTTATCTCAACCCACAGCTAAAAGTTAAATTCATACTTCAATCAGAACTACAGCACAGAGCAGGGCTGTTTTAGAGGGCTGGAACAAAAAGTATGGTAAGAGAGTTCTGCATTAAAGAGTTTTCTACACGTTAGCTCTTCGAAAGGCAGTAGTTTTTGTTTTCCCATATTTCACTTGTATTGGCACTGGGGCTGAGGCTGTAGGAAATGTTACTTTAAGGGGATCCTGGTCAGCAATCTCAGTGCTTGAGCTCTGGAGGGTGCTGAGCACACAGAGCCCAGACAGACAGATGTGGGAACCAGCATCAACCAGGGGCTGCTCTGGCTGGGGCAGGGTGACACGGGGCTTTTGGCTGGGTTAGAATGACACAGGGCTTTTGGCTGGGTTAGAATGACACAGGGCTTTTGGCTGGGTTAGAATGACACAGGGCTTTTGGCTAGGTGAGGGTGACACGGTGCTTTTGGCTTTACACATCAGTTGTTCATAGGTGTAAGATGCTCACAGAAATTTAAAGACATTGCTAGCATCAACTTCCTCACATGATTTAGCTGTGGGTTGCAGGCTTTTTCTCTGAGCTTCTTCAGCCTAAAGCGGACTCCTTATCTGCTAAATTTGCCCAATGCAGAATTTTTTGACACTCAAATACACACAGAGGAATGCTCACAGACCAATTTCCATGGCAACCCTGAAGTCACCTCTCAACAGACTTCATGCTGCTTTTCTATCCAGCTCTTTTGCAGTACTATTACCAGTAAATAAACTGAGAATTAAAAGTTTCTCTCAAAGCATATGTTTGGCAGGTGTTTGTATGACACACAGTGACCTCCATAAGAATCTGTTGGACTCTGAATTGTTTACCTAACTTCTTATTTTAAGTGTATTAAAGTGTAGTTGTTTAATGAGATAAACTAAGAGAAATTAATGAGAAACTAACAGAGAACATTTTTGGTTCATACTCCAACAAGGAAAAATCTCATCAAAATTCAGTTAAGAGTGCTTGAAGTCAAAAGTTTATGAAAACAAATCCCAGACACTCTTATTATGATTCAAAAAAGGAACCTAGACCACTCCAAGATGCTTCTATATATTTTTCATCTCTCTGATAGATACCGCCTCACCTTGCTAAGGTTAAAGAATTTATTGTTGATTATATGTGCATTACTGCACATAGTCCTGGTAGGAGAGGGAATGAGGTTTGAAAAAAGAGATGTTGGAACATTGGCAGTATTTTCAGGCTTGTGCGAGGCAATAAGGGAATTGGATATAGGGTTGTACAGGAAGGAACTTTAAATAATAGTCTATAAGTATTTATTGCTTTTTTGATGAAGTGTTGTCACATGTACTGTCCTACAGTAAGAAGTAGCAAACTAAAATAACTGAAGAATCTGTTGTAGTCAGTGATACATTTTTTAAAAATAAAATATAAGTAACAAATAAAAAGGTTTGGGGCGTAACTGAATATAGAAGAAGCTGCCTTGGCCTAAAATACTGATTTGGTGTTACAGGCTTTCCCCCTCAGCTGTATTCTTACTCAGATATATTTCCTTTTGCTTCTTTTTCCCTGGATGAAACATTCCCACACTTGACAGACAATAACAAGCCAGTCCCACTGAGCCCAGCGGGGTTAGTCAGGGCTTGGGAGTTATATACTGAGTGTTCTCTATTACATTGCCTGTGGTACATATATTTGTTTCTGGTGTTATTGTGGATGCTTGTTGTGTAGCAGCTCCACTGGAAAGGTTTAGATTGTGCTGCTTTGGAACTGGTCAGTCCTGCAGCTCTCTGAGCTGTTTGGGTTTGCTGTCTGCCTTGGATGCTGAGAGAAGCAAGCACAGCAGCACTGGAGGGTGACCTGGAGCAGTGCAGGAGCAGCAGCACAGGGGGACGAACCAAGCTGGTGTGACTGGGGGGCTGAATCCCATGAACTTTCCTTTTGCAGTGCTGAATATTAATCAGGGAAAGGATGGATTAAGATGATTTCCAAATAGTGCAAATGATACATGTGTATGAAGTATGTTAGATTGAGAAGCTGATAAATATTACAAAAAATGTCTGTAACTTATTTCTCTTTGATGTGCCAGAATGCTTCCTGCCATACACATTATCTTTGATACATTGAACTGATATTCGAAAGTCTTATGTCTAATCCTTTCACTTATGTTGAGCTTTAGAACTTAAAACACTGAATTTTAATTTAAATTAACTCTTTATAGTCTCTTAAAAAAACAACACTTAACTAGCTGAGCAGAAATCACATTTTTGCCAAATTTATGCTTGCCTTCAACAAATTCTTTCTCATCAACAAACCATATTGGTGTCAGAAAGTAAAATTTTGTAGTTTTTTGATGATCTTTTTTGTTCAATATGTTGAATTGAAATTGTGGAAGCAGAAGCATAAAAATGCTGGGGATCCTGTCACATAAGGTGCTGCCTTCTCTTGCTTGCTTATTTTTGGTGCTTCAGCTGTTCCTTTGGTGCCCTGTATCCCTGCTTGCAAAGCTAAGGCTGAAAAGCCAGAAGATGAAAAGAGACCTAGTAAATAGAAATCTGGTAGAGAAATCTGGTAACTGAAAAAGTCAGGAACTAAGACAAAACTAGCAAAAATCCTGGTCAAATCTTAGAAAGTAATGTTGGGTGGTGAGCTTAACAAACATAACCATGTGGGCTGCTTAAGCCAGTTGAGTAGAAACAATATTCTCCTTATTTTTTTCTTTGCTGAGGACAGAATGAAAACTTTCCAAATTTTTTTGTTTCGATTCAATCACAAGGGTTTTTTATTCTTGAACATAAAAGTGTTGAAATTATATTTGTGTTGAAATATTAACACAAATAAAATTTCAATTTAAGAGCTGACAGTTATTAGAACTTGTATTTCTGAAAAATCAGAAATATTACATTAGTGAACACTAGTTTAGTACATCTTTTTAAGGGATGCTTAAACCAACTTTTTCTTGAGCTTCTTCTTCAAGGGCAAGTGTTCACCTCCTTCCTTTGCTGACAGACTTCTCCGGTTAGCCATCTGCATTGAATTTCTATTCCTATGTCCTTGTGCTCTTCCTTTTTAGCATTCAGGTCTGTAAACGGCTCTCTTACTGCCGTTGCATTTCTTCTGGACAGGCTGTAAGGACATTGTCCCATGTGCTCTGTAAATACTGGTGGGGAAGGGGAGAAAAGCTTACACATCACTCCTTCTGCAGTGGGAGGAAAGGAAGAGATTTGTTCTCTCATGCAGTATCTATATTTCACTTCTCTTTCTTCAAGCCCATTAATGAAAGACAGATGCACTTCCTAGACATTGGAAGGGCAGTGAGTCTCCAGAAGAGCAGAAGCCAGAAGAATGAGAATCTCCAACTTGTTTTTGGCATTCCCAAACAATTAATAATGCTCAATGTGTCTTTGAGCCTTTCAGCTGGAAGAGCTTGTTTTAATGTCATTAATTTGGATTGTGCTTAATCCATTGCTGCCTCCCAGCAGATCACAAAAAGCTTTGTGGAAAATTTGTCCAACATTGCTGTGTATGCTTCCAGCAGGTTGTTACATGGCTTTGATGGATAGGATACAGGTAGGAAAAATCACCACAACATCTGGGAAGGCAAGAATGCAGGCAGAGATACTCTTCTGGAAGGTGACTACCTAGAGATGCTGACAGATGGTGAATAAACAAACTTGTCATGTGATTTGATCAACTAATTATGTGTTTGGACCACAAAGTGCAGTGATATCAAGCCAAAACCAGTCTATATTTGTTGTTGATTTGAGAGTACCTGGCACTTTGACTCAACTTAATCTCTGTTGTGTAACTTCTTCCACCTCAGCAATTATGATGGAGGAGAACATTGTTCTGTCCCTGACACTGCTGTCATAAGTAGTGTCACGATGATATCAACGTGAATGTTGCTATCAAAGGAGGCACTGAGGTTATTCTTTGTGCAGAGGATATAACTTACACCCATTCTGCCTGAGACAATGATGGATTGCTATGGAACGTTCAAATAGAAAAGAAACTTTTATCAAGTCATGGAAAGTAATGTGCTGGAGATTAATATGACACGATAGGGAGGGAGAAAAAGCAGCAGCAGAAACCTTGACTGTCACCAAGTTCCTGAGAGTAAGGTGTGCAATTTATGTATTTCTAGTCTGTTATGCCTTGTATTTTTAAAATTTAGGGGTTAAAACCAACACTACATTATAGGACAAGGATTCTATGCTTGTGGAGAAGTGCTATGAGACGATTAATAATCATTATTGAAATTCCTAAGAGTCTTTGACATCTGGGAAATTAAGGCCTGAGGGACTTCATCGCTGAGCTTTGCAATTCTAAAAAGTGTGCAGCATTTTTTACTTGTCTTATTGATGGTAACAAATTAGACTTAATCCTGATTTATCTACTTTTCCTGAAAAATCAAGACTTAACTGAGTTTTTTAATAATATGCATATATTACTAATGAAACTTGATCTACTTAATTTAACATGAAGAATAAATGCAGACTTTTCTCTTGTATGCTTTAGCATTCAATGAGGCAAATGGTAGATACCACTGTTTGGGAGGAAGCAAGTAATGTTTATTCAAGCCACTTGATTTTCCTGCAATTTATGGGATATGATAATTGCTGCAATTTTAAGATCAAAAAGCCATTTCTATTCATTTGAACACTAATGTCTTTAGGGGTTTGGGACTTTCTATTAATCCAAAATGTACAAAGGCTTAAAAAAAAATCCCAGATTTTAGCAATGAGTTTCAAGGAGTGCATGAAATATGATGGTTCTCTGTGTGAAATGAATATCATGGACAATTTTATCAGTGGGGGTGAATTAAACACACTAGAAATCCATGAATTGCCAATGCTGGAATAAAGAAATCTATGTGCTGTGCTTCATTATAATGGGTTGGAAACACAGGGAGTGTATGTACATGTATACAAATATGCAGTTAGAGAACTTAAAAAGCTGTTATCGAGAAAAAAGTATTAGAGTATTATAAGAAAGTTTCTAATTCTAATGAATGAGCTCTTTAACATGCTGGTAATGCTGCTTCATTTAAATTGAAAATAAAAGATTATATGAAAAGAATATTCTCCAAATGGCATCCATGGACTAGAAATAAATGCTCATGCAGTTAGCAGAAGCGCTGTGCTTTAATCCTTGTGCTTTCAAGAGTCTGTGTTATAAAATGTCTCTTCATTTGTGTGTGTCACACTGGAGCAGTGTCTGCAGCCTGGTCCTGAGTGAGGCTGTGCCCAGTGAGGCCACGTAGGGTGACAGGATGAGGGCAGGCTGGTCACACTTGCACTTGGTGGCAATAGCCGTGAATGATGTTTTCTCCTTGAGATGGTTCTGAAGTTTTGTCAAGCTGTGGCTTGTGCTCAGGACAGTTTGTGCATCCTTCTTGGAAAAATGCTGTTGTGCTGTGCTTGATCCAGTCTTCTCTTCCATGGTGGTTGGCACAGGGCAGACTCTTCAGGTTGCAGATTTTGATCCATATTGTGCCACTTCCTGGCATCTTCCAAAGGCTTTGTAAAGGCCAGCAACGGACTTGCCAAGGTGAGGTTGTTGGGACTGGAGTCCCTGCTCCAGGCTGCTAGGGACCATATATAGTGCATTTTATCATGAACCTAGTTGCATGTTAGGGCCTTAATATTTGCAGGCTGGTGTATTTTTGTATCTATTCTTAGACAGTCTCTTTTTTGGTAACAAAAATCACTGTGGTTAAATCATAGTGCATTCAGCAGAATTGATAATCTTTCCCCTGGGAAGTGCTTTCACTAATGACAGGATCCATAGGCTCTTATCCTAGATTGTGTGCCTGTTATTGTCAGAAATGGACCTCACTCAGCACAACCAGCTTATGGATGAAAACAATGAACTGCGATCTTACAAGAGTGAAAGCATGTGCATCCAAGTCCTTCTAGAGGGATGTTTCTCTGGGTGATATTGCAGAAGTGCACAAACTGTGTAAGTTCAAATATGAAAAATTAGGAACCTAAGTTTAAAACCAGTGTGTTGACTGCAGTTAACTATAAATTTTCCTCAGTATTACCTCAGAATCACAGATCATTCACCTGTTTGCACTGCAGGGAGATGTCTTTTGCACCAGCCCCTGGTAATACTGACAGGCTCAAACAATCCTTAGAGGAAGTGGTCTGGACAAACACGGCCTTTTTGGCAGGCCCTGTTTGGGTTGGTACACTTTACTGGCTATAACTTCTGATTGTTTGGTGACCATTGTGGAATAAAACCCAAAACCAACCAACCAAACCCCCAGACAAAATAAAAACCCCACTTGCAGGAGGATGACTGCCACCCTTCCTGCTTGCTGTGCCATGCCCTCAGAGTCATGCCACACCTGTTTGCCTGCTCCTGTTCACTGCCCTCCCCAGAAACTTCTTTTAATTGCACCTGCCTGTGCCTGAATGGCTAATAAGAGGACTTCATTCCCATCTGCCCGTTTGCCAGCATATTAAGATATCAATTGTGTGAAACTTGGCTGTAGTTTTCTGGGGTCCTTAAGCAGGAAGGTTACAGAACTCAAATGCTGTTAATCTTTTTCCTGAATTGGTGGTAAAACCTGAAAAGGTGCTCTAGACTGAAGAGCATTAGAAAAATTAGCCAGGGCTAATCTGGGACAGAAGACATCACAAAAATTTGCATCCCACTGTAATGACAGCATAGGATCCTAAGGGTTCAGAGGACTGGGTAGCTAATTATTTTAATATGTAAGTTCTCACATTTTGCAGATAGCTGAGGCATTTTTAGTGCCATATGACTGGGGGGAAAAAAGGAAATATTTGGAAAAAACCCTGGGAGGAAGAGAAACATATCTGCTAGGCAATTGGAAAGGCTTCCTACTGAGAAGCAACATCTGGCAGGTGTCATACTTTTGATAAATTTTCTAGGAAGCTGTGTCACTACAAAATAATGGGAAATGGGCTTTCCTAGGTGTTAGAACTTCCTTTCCAGCTTAAGATAAATCCTTATACTTCAAACGGAGGAAAGAAAGAACAGCTGGTAAGGTTTAAAATTTGATTAACACACAAAAAAAGGAGGAAGGAATGGGTTCACTTCTGGAATGCATCCAAGGGTTTTGGCTGGTATGTAATGCCATTTTTCTGGAGCACATGCAAGAATTCAATGAACACATATTTACTTTTTATAAACTCAAGTTGCCAGTCCATGTTTCCTTGGTCACTCTGAGTTAAGAGGGTTGCATATGGCTGATGTTTAAGGACAGTGAAGCACGAGAAAAAACAAACCTGTGATCCTGTGGTTGGCATTAATTTTTATTATAGACCTTAAAATAAGAGGTTAGAACCTAGAAAGAAAGGCAGATAAAATGTCATTTTTATAATTGAATTCTCTCCAAAGAACTGTGCCAATCATGCAACTGGTAAATTGCTATCACCCAAGATGAGAATTCAAGTTCAGTGGCTTATTGAATTATAGCAGTTGACTGAATGATTAACTTGCCTGTTTTGTTACCAGTGCATGGTGTAGAGGGAATATACAAATAAAAAAATCAAAGATTCCATAGAGTTGATACATTTCCTCATTTCTCTTTTGTGAACTTTATTGTTTAGAGAATCAAGTAATTTTAACTTGGAAGCTGTAGTGGAGATTTTTGGGAAGAGTTAGAGTGTTCCACTTGAATGCAAAGAATTTTTATTCTCTGGTAGAAGGCAGCTGTTCTTTTGAAAACTAACACAGAAACTTTACCCAGTGGGTTTCTTGCTTTCTCTCCATGCAAAGATGTACAAAAATTAAGTTTAGGAGCTATTTTTGTTGCTACTGCCTTATAAGTGAAATAATGTCACCTTTCCTCAGACTGCTTAGCAAAGTTGTGATCAAGTAAAGGTTGTGCTGCAGGGTGTGAAGAAATGAAGGAGTGATGAAATCAGGAGGTAGGTAAGTCACAGCCCAGATTTCTTGCTGCCTTGTGGTTTCCTTACGTGCTTGTTCTCGTTGGATTCCTGCACAGGTATTGAACTGAAAAGCTGCAGGTATGGAAGCCATAAAGAACTTCATGGTTTTTGGAATTGGGAGACATTTAAAATCATTTTTATTACCTTCTGTGATTCACTTTAGAACATATTTCTTTATTGTCATATAAATATTTGAAAAATATGAAGTGGAAATGAAGAACCACTGGTGCTTGATTTTGTAATGTCCATTTTCTTGAAAACAACTCAGCACTGGCTGTTCATGGCATTCTTTTGGGGAGCCAAGATAATGAGAAACACATAAGGAACAGTCTGGAAATTCTGCCTTTGGATGTTTTGAAAGATACTTCAAGGGAGTTTTTTGATCTTGTGCCTTTTAGGAAGATGTGTGGCATTGGTCTTCTCTCTTCTCTAACCCTCCACACCCCTCAAAAATTTTAAACAATAAAACACACAGCAAAAATAGAATTTTCAAGATCTGACTGAATGAAGAAGAGTTTTTCTGAGAAATTTTTATATATTAAGAAAATAGGATATATCCCAATAAAGATAAATTTCTAAAGTGATGGGAAATAGTCACAGATATCCTTTTTGAGGTTTTTTTTTCTTTTTATTGTCTTTCTTTTTTTTTTTAATAATTGTTCTAGCATACATCCGTATAGTATCAATTAAAAAGGGGAAAAATTACTGGAATTTCCAGGCTTGCAACAGGGATGAGGAATGAATACTTCTACTGTTTGCAAGAAGTCTTAAATCTTAACATTTCAGGTGAAGTCACATCCTTCAAAATTAAATGTACAAACCTTTCATCTCCTTAGGAGCCCTAAATCCATACAGAAAGCACTTCCTTTGTGAGCAGGGTTGAAGACATCTGCTCCACACCAGCAGCACAGGCAGTGAGTGGGATTACAGACTTATAATGTAATGGCCTGAGAGACCTATTTTAATATGGCTAAGAAAAAAAGTAAAGTATAATTTCTTTTTATCCTCTCATAAGAGTTTAATTAAAGGTTTTGTTTTCTCGAGGCAATCCTAATCCTGGCAGTACAGTAGGAGTAGAATAAATTGGTGTGAAACTTGCATGGTAAAAAGGGCAAAATCTTGCACATTTTAAACATGTTTAGTTTTTGGTGTTTTTCTCTGGAGTTGTTAAAACAAATTTCACTATAAAAATTATAAGTATTAGAAACTCAGAATATCTCAAAATCTTTCTTAAAACCAAGTTACAGAAATCTTGACTGGGGGAAGGAAATCCCATCTATTGCAATACTTATTTTAATGAAATGTGTAGATATTAATGGAAATCTGAAAGAAAAAAAAATTTTGTGATGCAAATAATGTGAGAGCGAAGTACACCAATCTTTCTTTTTAGATTTTTTTTTTTCTTTGAGTAGTATTACTGACTTTAGTGTTGAATTTAAAGCAAGAAAACATTTTGGTAGATTGAGCTCTGAGTTGTGCTGTGTCTGGAATGAGTAGGTTCAGGGAAAGGGTTGTTTTGGCTGATTGTATGAAAAGCCACACATTTTTTATCAAAACTCCATTAGTTCACTGCTGTTTCCCAGCAGTACAAATATATTATGAACTCACTTTTTATAGGTTTCTGTTTGACTGCTGGGGTCATCTTGCTGTTGGTGGGGAAGTCCTCAAAGCATCATTACTGTTCAGGCACAACTGTTGTGTTCCTGCAAAGGGGCAAATCCTGGGACAGAGTGATCAGCTTGTTGTTAAGGCTGGCAGTAAGGTCTGCAGAATGCTGGATTCCCTTCCCAGCTCTATCAGTGCCTTTCCTTTACTTTTATCTTTGTCTCAGAAACTCGGGAATGGCAGTGCTGTCCCCACAAGGCTGAGCAGATGTTTTTTGATCCCAAAATGTCTGGTATTTGACACTGCAAATAGAATAGGAATGGAAATACTTCTAAGATGCTCTGACATCATCATCATCATAAACATTCTTAAATACTGTGAAAAAGCATGATGCATTTAAAAATAGCGTGGCAGACAGGACACTCTTTCCTTCAGCCAAAACAAGATCAGAGAGATGCAGATTTTGAACTACCTTGTGATTCATCCCCAAAGCCTAATATTAATAGTACCCAATATTTCATAATTTGTTCAAACTTTGCTCTTAAAGAAGAGAAAATTATGTATGGGTGCCAGATAGGTTCTGCTGCTCGCTGCAAAAGTGGAATGCTCTGCTTTGAATCGCCCTGGTTAGGTCATTCCTTCCTCTTAGATCCATATGGTACTCTTTAAAAATTAAAAATCTTCCTGAAGAATAACTTTTAAAGTAAACTTTCACAGATGGGTTTTGGTAAGATGTCAACAAACATGACCTTTCAATCTCCAGTGCAAATGGCAATAAAACCCAAGCCTATCTAATCTGCCTGCAAATAGCTGTAGCTTCACTGATCTAGTCTAATCAAAGGAACAAGCCCACGGGGGTTTAAAGGATTTCTTGCTGTTGCTGCAGCCATTAATTTAATTGCTAGAGTACGGTGAACTCTCAGAGTACAGTAAATGTTTGGATCTGCAGGGGGATAAACAGCTGAACCCTTGGAAATAAAATCTAAAGCAAATAGGGTTTTCTCTGCAATTAGTGTTGTCTTAAAGTATGTTCTAAAAGCAGGCCCCAGTAGAGCTGACATGAGTTATCATCTGCATTTCCATGTGATGTAGCACTGGTTATTCCAGCATGTCCTGCAGGAACTCCAGTGAATTGCCTGCAACTGCCAAGTGAAATGCTGAGCAATAACAAGTGGCAGGAGTGCACGTGGGGGTGGTAACACTTATTCCATCATCTGCCTGGCTGCTGCCATCCTCGTCCTCCCCATTTTGAGATGCTTTTCCCCCCAAGGATGAATTTTCAAGGTGCTACTGTACTTTTTAGTTACATTTAAAGGTAATTACTATACAGGGCAGAGATTAAATTATTAGTGGAATGTAAAAAACTGATGATATGGATGAAAAGGACTTCTTGAACAGAATCTCAACTGTGCAGGTCTAAAGTGATTCCAGATTGAGGAAGGTGTCTGAATTTCAATTTTATGTGGTGCTTCTCAGGGCAGAGTTGCCTTCCTTTCCATCTCAAAGAAAGTTTGCTTTCGGTATTAATATTAATAGAAGCATAGCTTTAGCAATTTTTGTATAAGGTGTCTTTTTATTTTAATCAAGAACAGAAAATGAATATTTTTTCCAGGAAAAATTGTTTCTCTGTAAAAGTCTGAGCAATTTACTGGTCAGCAAAGTTGGGTGCTTTCCCTTTTGGCAATGCATATTCCCACTTATGGAATGATGAATCAATTTCATTTAATAATGAGAATTGGCTTGAGGCAAAGCCAAGCTTAGAATAAAACAAAAGAGATCCTTATTGGGTTAGAGTTTAAATTGCCCTCTCCATCCCAGCTCTAACATGGCTGCTTTGGCTGCCCTCTTGTTGGCAGATGTAGGACTGGACAAAGTCACTGTCCAGCCTGTGGAGGTCATGGGGCAGAGGAGGGTTGTATCAAGATGCAAATGTTCATCATGAAAGGAGAATTCAAAATCACTTGTAGCTGGAAATGCAGAATGCCAAGTACAGCTGTAGCTTCTTAAGATGTTTGTGGGAGATTTTCAGATATTTTGATGAGCAAGGACTTACATTCATGACCGTGAATTCTAATTAATTGGTGAGCAATAAATACTGAAGATTTAAGTGTAGCTTCCAGTGCTGCCAAATATTTAGGAGAAACAAAGCTTCTCATGATATCTTTTTAGTGAGGAGTGTAGGAGTACAGATGTATTAAGGAATTCATGTGTATGCTTTCTTTTTAAAGGAAAATTGAAGACCCCCTTTTGGTTTCCCATTGACAATCACAAACCCCACTGGAATTTTGTCATAATGAAGGATAGGCGGTTTAGTGCTTCCTCCCAGCTTCACAGTGTCATGTGGGTCATCCCTTATCATCCCTTCCCATGTACCATAGGCAGTTTTATGAAATGTATTTTTCACTGGGCTTGGATAATCCAGTAGAATTATTAATGAGAAGGTTAAAAAAACCCTCTACAAGTTGGCAAGTTTATTTATAGATCAAATGTGACCACTGAAATGCAGGAAATCTCTAGGGAAAACTGTTATTACCTGCCTCTAACAGTGTGATCCACATTAGAGTCTTTTATAAATGTACAATTGAAACAACCCCTGCCTTGCCAGTAGAACCTCCCCTGTGTGGAGCCCTCCATTGATTCAGGCACGTTTTTCTTTAATGCAAATGGCTTTCCAGTGTAGTTATTCAACGAGCAGTGTTGCATCAGCAGGTGCCAAAATGGGGCTTGGCAGCTTTTTTTGCAGTACTGTGCAGTTCTCAGGGGCACACTCTTTGTGCATCATATGTGTGACACTTTCTGTCAGCAATGTATGAGCTAAGGATAGGCTTTAAGCGGTGTTTAAGCACTAAAGATGTAGCTGACTATCCAACAATTTCAAAATTACTTTGGTGAATATTAATGTTTAATGAAAACCTTTTCAATTTCTGTTTGACCACAGCCAATATTTCTAAAAAGAGAAACATGAAGTATCACTTAATGCTGGTTGGTGACTTTTTAATCCATGGAGTGTATGTGGTTTTTTGTTTGTGTTGTGCTGCTGCAGAAAGGAATGAATTTCTATAAACTAACATTGTAATCTAGGACTACACTATCAATGTACTTAAAATCAGTCAGGACTATACTATCAATTTACTTAAAATCAGTCAGGTACAGAAGTAAGAAAATTCCAACAATGCCCTAATTTTTTAAAAAAAAGGTTTGCTCAGGCATGTGGTAATTAAACTGTCCATGACCGCATGTAATTACATCATTATGTACACAGTCCTGTTTCTGTAATTTGGATCATTGGACGGCAAAGTGTCAAAATCTCTCTAATGATGTTTAATTCCATTCTAACATTTCCTAGAGGAATTGCTTTGAGTTTATTTTCAAACCACAAAACTTAGGAAACCTCTTGAAGTTTGTGGAATTATGTAAGTTACAGCTGCTTTTCTGAACCGGTTTGATCATGCCATCACTAGTTGCCATACCTTCTGATCTGCCTCTTTGATTCTAACAAACAGGCAGCATTTAGAGTAACCTACTTCTCACAGATTTTCTCAGTACTTTTAGGAGCCTGAATATGGATTGAAGTGATTTTATTTTAACACAAATACATTCTTTAATTCTTTTAGGTTTTAATTACTTTGAAGAACTTCTATGTGTTAGTATGACTTTTTGCAGTGAAGTACAGTATAGGAATTGCCATTGGACTCTCTATTGAAATCTGCAAAATAATCCAGTATGGATTTTATTGTTTATGCTGTGCTCTCATTTGCTCCGTTTAAAAAATGAGAAGGGTGTATTTTAAGAGCTATAAATATAAATGTGGGCTTTTCCCCCTCAGTTAAGATTTTTTCACTTTGCAGAAATGTTTTCAAAGTAATTATATTCCTAGAATAATAATTCAGAAGGTTTGTGATTAATTACTACGGTTCTGCCATTAAATCTCAAGATATTTAAAGACACTCTTTCTTATAGTTGGATTCATCATTGAAATGACTAACTGCAAGGTTTTTTAATAAAAGATTTAATCTAGGTTGCTCCTAAGAGTCTGACCATTGAATTCAGTAGGCTTTGAATCGAGATGTAGAATAGGATAAAGAGCTGCACTGAATCTTACTGGATGTGAGGTCAATTCTCTGGTCTTTCAGTGACCAGCTCTGGTGCTGAAATGATTTTTGCCTCTTGCTCCCTCATTTTCTCTGTTTCAGCAATAGTCACACTATAATCACAGTCACTGAAAGCTCCAAGAACACAGATTACTTTCTGAAATGATGTTGTGGAAGAAGTGGCAGTTTCTCCATGGATGATGGAGTGTGCCTAAAGCAGCAGGAAGGCTAATTAGGCACAATCTAAGCCTCTGTGTCTCTGTTTCTGTATACGAGAGCAGAATAATTATTCCACTTCCCGCCCATGTTTTTAAAAATGCACTCATTAAAATGTAACCTTTTTGAGACAGACTCTCCCTTATTATGCATGAAGTATAATAAGGGGCTATTTTTACTCTAAATTAATAGACAAATAAAAAATATTTTGGGTTTAAAAAATGAACAAAATAAGTGAATTTCTTAAGCAGACACATGCTTATTCTGGAAGCCAGAGAGATATTTTGAAATTTTTATACAAAAGTTTTATTTTTAAAAGTGCATAAAATACCAGTAGCAGTTTGCATTGAGAAGAAAAGTTATCTAATACCAGGTAGTTTGATTCCTTCAAGAGGACTGGTAGCTCTCCAGAGGTCTGTCTATAATTGGCCTCTTGGGATGTCTGCTTTGTTTTTTGTGTCATGGACAGGGTGAGCATGATGCCCAATTATTAACTAGTACAAGCCAACAGAGTAATCACTTTAAAAAAAATCTTGATGCTTTTCCCAAGCTTAATAATACTGTCTGTTTGTTCTACTTTGGCTCCAAGGGACACAACCTGGAAATCAGGAGTGCTATTAAACTAATTTCAACACAGACCAAAACATGTTCTTGCCCCAAAAGGATGAGAGTGCAGAATATACACAAATTGGTTATGGTTCCTTTAATAGTGGTGTGTATGAACAGTAAATGCCATTTGTACCTGCCCTTTCTATTTATGGAGATTTGCAGATACAGAGACAAGAGCTGAAAGAAAATTACTTTCCCCTACCAGATTTGAGAGGTAGGGACAGACCAGTGCTTATGGAAAGACAATTCATTGTCTGAGTACCAGGAAGATGAATTCATTTACTAGAACTCAGCATCAAAGTGGACAAGAGACACTGCTGGACAAACAAGACTTCCCAGATTCCTTGTAAACATACTGTAAAATGTCCTAGCAAGTTGTTAGATGAGAGAGGATGGCAGCTTTCAAGTGCCAAGGAATCACTGAAATGCCTATTGGCTACAGGAAGAAAAATGAGATAGCATGGGCTTTTAAAACTTGGAAAGGTTTCCACTGCCAGGCTTGGAATAATTAAAGAATTTATTTCATGGTGAACATACTAGACATATGAGAAGGCAAGAAAGCTTATGAGAACTTTATAAGGAATATTTAGCCCAAAATGAGGAGTAGATAAGCCAAGTATCCCAGGAAGAGAATAATTAGAAGAAGGCCAGCAGTCTAAAGACAAACAATTAGAAACTGGCATACATCCAGCTGCTATAAAGTCAGATTATTTTAGGGCAAGAAATATACCACTGTATACTGAAATTACAGTCAGCTTATCTTAAGCAGCAGCTTGTATCCAGGCAGTGTGTGGTATTCTGTTCTGAACAAACAGAAACCATATCTCATTGGCAAAAGAATCAAAGATAAATTTGTGTGCAGAGGTGCTACTCATCAGGAATTATGTATTTCAACAGACAAATTCTTCAGGATGCTGATACTGTATGTATTAGGGGGAGAAAGAGAGAATTTTGAGGTTAGACAGACACCATACAGCTACTTCAAGAGTGCACTTTGTGAAAATCTTAAAATGCTCTCTGAGGGAAGATCTTGTTTTCAGCAGTGTTACCTGGCGTAGAGTGAGGTCTTGGTGAGGTTTTTGGGGGAGATGTCAGTAAACTTACAGTGTTTCAAACTGTACCTAATGAAATATGTACTCTTAGTGCTTTCATAGAGAAGTTCATTATTCACTTGAAGAACAAGTTCAACAGCATGAAAGCGCCTCTGTCCCTTCCTGCTGCATCCAAAGAGAGCTTCTGGTGTGATTATTCCAAATATATTTGGCCTTTGACCTCAGAGTAAGATTGACATGGCTCTTCATATTGTCAAGAACCTTCTTGTATGACTGTGGGGAAGGTGAGAAGTTAGAGGTTTCAGCTGTGTCTTTCAGGTAATAAAGGCTAACATGCTGCCCTGGTAGTGTTTCATGAGCTTTTTCCTGATTTTTATTATATCAGTTCTTAAAATGTAAACATCAATTTGCAATATACAGAAGAGTGGCTGAAACAGTCAGTACAGGAGTTGGCTAGCAGTGATGGTTTAAAAGAATGGGACAGGTCATTTTGGATGGGAGGAGGCTGAAGAGAACATGATGGTTTACAAACTTCCTAAGAGGCGTGGCAGGTTTGTAAAAAAGTGAAGAGCACATATTTTCCTCTACACTTCATGCTGAATATCCATATCCAGAGCCTTTCCTCTAGACTTTGACCTGAATGCTTCATAAGGTGTTCCTGGAATTTCTCCTCACACAGCATTTCAGAGCATTAATAAATCCACAGTCTGCATTCCCTGTTCCCTCCACCCTCCCCCTTGTCCTTCTGTTTCTGTTCTTTGATGTAACACCAATGACAACATTTTTAACGAAAGGTCTAAAATAGAATTGTTCCAGTGGTATATTTTTCTCTCCCTCCACCTGCTCCTCTAAAAAGCAGTTGCTTCCTGAAAAGCATGTCAGGAGCAACAAGCTTGCTGTCAGGCAGCAGCATTGCCTGGCTTTGTTACTTCTGCAGCCACAGACAGCACATATTGGAAAAGCACATTCCCCAAACTGCCTTCCCTCAGGGTCAGCTGCAAGCCACTTTTACATATCTGAGCTTGTTTTCAACTTATTTTCCATTCTTGTCATGATTATTTGTATTTCACATGATATCCTTACCGGTAATACTTCAGTATCTAATAGAAAAATGGGCCATTCTGAGAAATTAGTCCTCTATTTAGGAGTGTTTTATTTAAATATGACAATGTTTTCCCAAAATGACAACTCTTCAGAGTCCTTTTTGCCAGGCCAATCTTGAGAGCTTTAATTGTAATCTCAGCAGCAGGAAGCTTGTTCCAATGCAGTCAATGGAAGAATATCTGTCATTCTGTAAATCACTTTAATAATAGGGCCTTTTCATCTTCAGTAAGTAAAGCCATTATTATTACCAGGAAAATAACATGTCTTATTTGCTGGACACAGCTTGTCATGCTGTGTGAAGTCCAAACACAACTATTGAAGACTGCAAGGAAAGAGGACTGCCATCCTTCCAAGATAACTCAATCTTGTCTGTCTCTCTATAAATGCAGAAAACCTAGAACAAGACAGATATTTCAAAGTCAGTCAGGAGTTAGTAAATAGCAGAATTAAAATAATTTTTACAAGTTTTTGGTTCCTGTATATACACATCAACTCTAATTACATCATCAAATTATTTATTACTTTCAGATCTCTGCATCTTTCAGTATGCAGAGACAGTGGTGGAAGCTTCCGAAGCAGCTGTTGAGAGTTTTGCTTCCTTGCATGATTGAGTATATGGCCCTGATTTTTATACACTGTGCTAGGGCTAGCTGCAGTATCATTTGCTTTATAGACTTTCCTGTGACACTTATCAAATTGTAGGTGCTTCACAGAAGTAGTGAACCTCTGCTCACAGTCTCTGCTGAGAAACCACGTGATGATTTGTATGCTCATTTGTCTTCATAGAGAAATAGTGAGCGTTAACATCAGCTAATTTGAGAAACTCAATCTGAGTCATTATTTTTCAGAGCTCTGTTTCATGCAAAGTTCATATCTTCCTTTATTTGCAGCTATGAGAAATCTGAAGCACACAATTCAATAATTCACTATTTATGACAATTCAATATTATGACAATTCAATAATTGCACCACAACATGTAGGGTTTATTTCTAGATAGGGCACAATTCTCCTATGCCATTCCCTTTAGATGGTCTCTGTCCTTTCCTCTCATGTCACCTGGCTATCTGACCAGATTTTCCCTCATTCAATCCTTTTCTAAGTCTTCACACTTCTTTGTTTTTCTTTCTTCACCTCTTCTCTTGGTCTCTGAGCTCTTAACAGGATGAAGAAGCTTAACTGCTTATAGATTTGTGCTGTAAGGTGTACTCTGACCACTTAGTTGAATTTTCCACCATGGTTTGGGACAGTTTTTCGTGGCAGCAGAACCAAGAAGTTCCTCCATGAGAGGTGTAGTGGGGGTTACGTACAAGCAGTTGCATCTCATGAGAAATGCGTGAGCAAAAGAAACGTGGGAATGATTTTTTTAAGAGCAGAGCTGGTCCTTTAATTTAGCATTAGGAGCTCTGAAAGCATCAAACCTCAACAGAGGGAGGCTGTGTGGTGATGTAATTATTTGACTGAGGTGTTGGAATGGCAATCTCCAGCTGGCTTCATTGCACATCCAAATGGAGAGGGATTTTTGGCAGATGCCCAGTGAGCTCCTTCTTCCCACTGTTCATGCCTAAAGTGCAGGAGGGTAATCAAAGAAAAGGTCACCAAACCTTTATAGTAGGTAAAAGAAAGTTATCCACCATAAAGCCCACTGACCAAAACAGCCCCAAAGGCTGGTTAAATGCTATCTGCTTGGAAACAATGGTTTTGGGCATTCAAAGAGGATTTAGCTGGATAATGAGCCACATGCAGAAGTGCAGCACATTTTTAACAGCTCTTTGCTGAAAAGGAAATGTCCCAATGCTTTTAAAATTTTTTTTTTTTTTTTTTTTTGCAGTGGGGTTGGTGGGCAGTGCCAGTTCCTTTGGGTTTGGGACTGGAAAGGTCTGGATCCATTAATGCAGGGACTACAGTATAAAGAATGCCTGCATTTCCAGTGAAGTATCAGGACTGTAAAATTAAATATTTTATTACAGTGTAAAAGCTGGAAATTGGTAGTTTGAGGAACATGACTGAATCGGGTATTTTAGTATAGGCCTAATGTCATAACCATTAATTTGTTAAAAGGTGATAGATCTTTGTAAGCACAGTTCTGCTGGATGTGTTGTGTAGTACTGTAATTGTACATGCTTCTTTAGACTTGGGATGTGAATCATATTTACCTGTAGAATAAAATAATTTGATTAGTGAATGTATACAAATAGCCCATTTTGCAAAAGAGTCTATACAACAACAAAGATTGGATTTAACCTCTTTGTTGCAGAAGGCACATTGTAGTTTGTCAGTGCATATTGGACAGTAAATCCATCTTCAGTAAAGATCTGCTTAGGATTTTTATTCCTTAGCAAATTCCTGCAGTCACTGTGATATTTTACACAGGATGGGCAGAGCAGGCAGCCAGAGTCACCTGGCAGGGCTTCTGCCAACTTTCACTGTAGCCCTTTGTGAGCTTCACTGCAAGCTTTGTGTTCATGTGTGTGTGTCTGTGGAAAGGAGGGAAAAGAATTCGTGAGAGTGTGTATGTGCATGGTAAATTTTCAAAACACTGTACAGAAAATTGGCATTATTTTATTAAGGGAAAATTTCTGGAAAAATATCAGTATGGTGCTTGGTTTCTAGGGTGCACTTCCAACACCTTAGATTATATCACTTAGGGTTTTGGTGCTTGTTTTTTTTCCATTTCTCAATGACAATTAGCATTAATACTCTTGTTGCTCTGCATATTAGTTATTTAACTTATCATGATACTTGGGAAATCTAAAACTTGGATTTTATTTTATGATTCCATAATTGCAGGAAACAACTCATACTGGGCATTCAAAAAGTAAGACGCTATTTAAAATAAGTTTAAAGTAAAATTGCTGATCTTGAGTGTCATGAAAATACCTGGTGATGTTACAGGATGATACTGTGGAGATGAGATGTACAGTTCGTGGCTTTGGGAATGATGGGACAAAAGTTCTGCACTTCCCTCTGTCCTTTTCTTGGTGTTGTTTCCTATTTTTAGAGACTGGCCAGAAGGCTCTTCTAGGAGCCATTTTGTTAGGTTGTAACTAGGAGATTGCTGTCTGTGTTGTATTTATTTGGTAAGAGAAATGGAGCATTAATCAAATATTTTTGCAATTGATTGGTCTCCATAGTGGGAATTCTGAAGGAATAACTGGGTTTGGGAGGAAATTTAGATGATAAATGAGCTGAATGCTCATATTGTGTCTTCTAGACCTGTTCTAATCACTGTTATAAGTGACTCTGTGTGTTTTTTTTTAATCTTAAATGAGGTAGGATTGTTTTTACTCTCTGCAGATGTGATTGTCTTTGAGAAGAGCATCTCCATTTACTTCTTACAAATTGCTAGTCACAAATTTTATCTGCTGCTCTAGTTTTGCATATAAACAACTTTGGATTTTCTTTCTATAAAAACACAATAACGTGAAACAACTTTTTGAACTGTATTGTACAAAGAAACAGATCTTTGTGAGGTTTAAACAGGACAAGTTCAATAAAATGACTTTGTCATAAGGAATTTTGAGACAGTCTTAACTGTATTTGCAAAAATATGTCAGAGGCATTTTATAGTCCTCATGTTTTAAGTGCCCAAAATGCTGAACTACCACACATAAAAACTTTACTTTTAAAAATAGCCAGTTATTAAATTTGCTTTCATTTGAACAAATGAATAGATGCAAGACAGAAATTAGTTTCCTACTTCTAGAACTTGATTTATCTTCAGAAGATATATGCAGCAGCATTTTTCTTCTATGTGTTTTCTGAGTTAGAGCTTCTCAGTGTAAGTAAATATGTGTGTTTTTCTCATTACTTGTTTTCCAGTGTATGAATATATTTATAACCTCTTGTAGCTTCACAACTTCTTCCATAATGGCAGAAAAAACATTGCTACTAAGTAAATCTGTATAAAGCAATATTTTACTTCTTTTGCTTTAATAAGATTGTGTACACTCTTATTGGAAATCCCTACAGGATAAGTTTAGACTTTGAGTATCTGCAAGCACTGCAGAGCATTTCAGGGAATAGCTCTACAAGACCTCAGCAAGAGGAGCCCAAGTCCCTTCCTTGGGCTTAGCACAATCACGATTAAGCTGAAATCTTGCTTAGATAAAGGCTGGAACTATTTCAGCACCTTTGTTTCCTTCCAGAGCTGTTCTGTGCAGCTCAACATACTAAGTAATCATTTAAGGAGAGGGAAGGAGTAAGTTCTTGCTCTGTGGAGGACTCCTGGAGTAGCAGTCTGGCTCCAGAGAATGCAGTGGAGCAGCATGAACTGTGAGGCTGCCAGGACTCCACCAGCCAAGGGGTCTGTGATCTCCAGGGAGTAGAGAGAGGCAAGTGAACATGGATTTCTGGGCTTAGGGAAGGGCATTTTAAGTTTGAGCTATACCATTAAAAGGGAACTGGCTCTACCTTCAAATTTTTGAAGCAGGTTCTTGTTTTCTCTTTGCCTTGCTTATAGGTACCCAGAATAAATATTTGATGTCAGATTGAATTAACCATGTTGTTCTGAACTGAGAAAATGTTGTGCCACTTCATTGCAGTCTGTTGGGGAAAAACAAGATAAATAATGAAATAACTTAATCAAAAGCAGTTTGGGGTTCTTCAGTGTGTTCTTTGCTTCGTGTTTGATTTTTTTTTTTTTTTTTTTTTTTTACTTTCTAGTTCCAACTTTCAGCTGGAAAACCACTTATTGCTACTATTCCTCTTGTGGAGTCATGTACTGATTTGTGACCCAACTCACTTGCAAAGGATCCACTGCAATACTGAAATCCGTGATGGTTTCAGAAGCAGTGCCAAACAATTTTTTCAATGCTGTGTATCAGACAGTATTGAAGCCATTAAAAAAATAAAAAAGGGTGAAACTTGTGTATTTTGTATATTGACCATAATAAAATCTGTTGCTATCAGGAAAATGAAAGGAAAAAATAATGACTTCAATATATGAGGATGTGCAGTCACTTAGTGTGCTTGAAAAACATTCTCTGTATCTTCATTTATCATCATTAGAATGCATTTGCAAAAGAGTGAATTTACCTTCATCAAGTTGGAAAAGGCATTTGCCTTCATGCATCCTTACCCATGTAAACTAAAATGTTTTATTTTGATATTTTTGATTAATGCACGTGTGCATTACTCTTCATAAAATTCTAAATGACAAAATATGGGTGCAGTTTTTAAAACTAAAAATAAAATAAGAAAAATTGAAAGTTTTATGTAAAAATATTAGGGCCAAAGGGAAAAAATCAAAGATTTGACATAGAACACTAAATACAGAATAGCAGTTTGTTCTATGCACTAGAGTTCAGCAGCAGGAAATGATGCATTATAGCTTTCAAATAATTTGCACAGTTTAAGACTATATTTTAAGTAAAATCAGTAGCCAGAGTCTCAGCAGGTATAAATAATGTCTTTCCATTTACCTTGAGATATTTTTGTCATCTGTTAAAATGGCTGTGGAAGAGGAGAGCTGGTCACAAGCAGAATGTTTTCCAGTATAGGGCTGGATGTGTTTGAGATAATCTCCAGAGCTGTGCAGCATCTGATGTGGCTGCAGACTGGAATTGTTTAACCTACCAGTTTACCCTAAAATCCATCACAGTGAAGAAATGTGTCTACAAGAATTGAAAACTCCTTCCTCATACTGTTGTGTGTGTTAAGTTTGGCACTGAGCAGCAGAAGGTGTTTGTGGTTTGCATGTCAGTCTCTCGTGGGCCTGGCAAGAAGCCACATGCAAGCTGATGCATCCTGAGCCTCAACAGAAGTGATAAACAATCAAAATAAACCAAAAAGTGCCTCTGTCTGCACAAGCAGCTTCCTCATGCAGAAGGCAACTGATGAGTGGTGACATTTCTCCTCCCTGTGTTTTTGCAGCAGTTCCATTGGTTACGAGCAGGCACAAGCTGTGATAGGTATCGAGTACATTCCTTGTTTTTATGTCCTGGGGATGCCTGTGGGCAAAAGAGAATATTTTCTATTTTTGAGTTTGATTGCTCTTTTGCTGCTTTGGGAATATGAATTAAAACTGCAAAATGAGGATGCTATTGAGATGAGCAGGTTACATCTCTCAAGAAGCGCTGAAAGCTTAAAGTGAGCTGGCTGGGTTCTGTGAATTAGCTGTTAATTTTTGTTGTCTTTTGTGGATGACTGCAATGGGGTGACCATATTCTCCTGTTTTTATATCATGCCTTTTTGTAACTGGTTTTCCTTTTTATTTTCTTCCCAGTTTTGTCACCTTTGCTCTCAGTCTATGACTTTTCTAAATCTATGATCCATTCAGTAAAATCTCTATTTTCCCTGCTAGATTTTGATCCCCTTTAGAACTTATCTGTCTTCTACAGAAAGGAGAAATAGCCTTTGTTTTCTGTAAATACATGCATATAACAAATGGTATGTTTATTTATCTTGTCCTGTAACACTTATGTGCTCCAGTGACATTAGAGGCAGGTTGTGCCTGCTCTGCAGTAGGGAACTTCTGCTTCTGCCTCATGGAACTATTCTATTTCATTACCTCTTTTCAGTGTTGAGACAGGGGTTTGGTTGTTTTCTGGTTATTTTTTTAAATAGCTCCTTTGTTTGACAGTTCCTGTTCATAGCCAGGTTAATACCTTGTGTATTTTCTGTGCCTGATATGCCCATGATTTTCACTCAGGTAAATTAACATACTTGGTTTTCCTTAGCTGGCAGTTCCTCTCCTGTTGGCCCCTCTGAAACCCAAGCTTTGAAGAAATGACATGGAGGATATACAGTGCCAGTGGCATCTGGGTCTTTCAAAGACTGACACTGATGCTGGGAGCAGCAGGTCTTCTTCACTTCTCATATTTGTTCCTCTTTTTTCCTCCCTCTGCAATGTTTGCAGTCCATTTTATTCTATTTTTCTACCACTTTTTGTTTGTTCTGTATCCTGTAAGGCTGAACCAACCTGTCCAATAGGTACCAGTAGAGCTTCAGAGTTCCCAAAGGTGCTGTGAGATGAGCTGTGAAAAGCTTCCAGCCTTCCCCTGGCTGCCAAAATGAGTCAGGTAGCTCTGATACTGCATGAATGCTGACTTTCAGAACTGTGAAAAGCAATGAGGGTTCTTTTTCTGAAAATTAAAAATCTTGGCAATATGAGTCCCTATTTCAGACCATCCTTGTAATATTTTTATTGCTTTATAATTAGATGTATTTACTAGTGAACTGTGCTTTCTTTCTACTAGTTCTGTCCTCCAACTAAATCAGCATGGTCCTTATTAGTCTTTAATTTCTTTGAAAGCAACATCTATATTCTACTTTTTGCCATTTTCCCTTTGTGGTGTCACATCTACAAGTGCATAAACTTGTCATGCTCCCTAATCAAAAGCAAAATTTAAAGCCTTTTCATTTAGTGGAATATATAAATTTCTTTTTCTCTCTTTTTAAGAAATTCAAAATATGTCTATTTCAGGTAATGGGAAAAAATGAAATTCAGGATTAAAAGACAAATTTTCTGGCACGACCAATTCTTGCTTGTTTCTGATATGAGTTCAAGTTAAATATTGCCCATAAAATTGCTGCCTTGTGTTTCTCTTACAGAGGCATAACAATGATGAAAAAGAGCTTTCTCTATTTCTGTATTACCACTATGGACTGTTTCACATCTGTGTATTTATAGAGACATACCTGCTGTGCAACAATTATTATTTTCATAAACACGAGAATAAAAAGATGAGTTTGCCATTATTCTGCATCAGAGGTAATGACAAAAAAGCTTGGCAGCTTTTTTTGAAGTAGCAAATGAAGACAAGGACTGCAGATGCCTTGGTCAGGCTGGCCCCTGCAGGTGTCTGAATGGGAAGCTGGGGTAGGATGTGAAATAAAGATTACATTTAGACAGATGACATGATAATTTCACTTCTTCCACTAGAGCTTGAAATTGCATCTTTTTATGTTTCTATGATCCATTATTTTTGAAAGGAACACATGTCTTGGAGCATCCTGCACTGTCACAAAGATCTTGCTGTAGGTGTGAAATGAATCTGTGCAATCTCTGTGTTTACAGACAAACTGTAAAATATTTCTTCCCTTTACTAACTGTGAGCTGTAATCATGGGAAAAAAGTGTTCAGGTTTTGAAAGGAACAGCACATTTTCTGTAATTGAGATTGCTAATAATAATAATAATGTAATTTTAAATCACAATTCTATATCTTGATGTGATACAAGAAAGAGAAAATTAGAAATGTCCTGGAGTAAAGATGCTGCTTGTAAGGGACGAGAATGATAACAAGTACAGTGCTGATATAGCTGAGGGACAGAAGTCATTTCAGAGTTGTTAGTAAATATGTGGATATATAATATACTATGGAAAGGAGGAAAATAAAAATTTTAAGCTGAAAATGACAGTCTGAAGAAAAGAAAAATATTTTGATGATTTTAATATTTGCTGCTCTTAGGAAGTCTAGAAGAAATACAAATACATATGGCTTTATAATAGCAGTGTGATTTATTTTGTTTCCTGTGTTATATCCTTGCATATGCAGTTCTTCCAGAAAAATAAAAAAACAAAGTGGATAAAAGATCAAATACAAGTAATGATTTTGAATTTATAGAGTAAATTAATTTTGTTTAACTGTTCAGTTGAGCTGGTTTAAAAAATGTATCGTTTCAGAAAACAAGAAAATATTTTTCTGTAATACAGCAAAATGAAGTATGACTGTAGCAGCTTTATTCTTTTATCCTCCCTTATAGTCTATTCTGACCAGTTATTTCATGGCCTGAAAAAGGCATGAAGAAAGGAAGAACAGACAGTCCTGATTGTGGCTGGGTAGATTCCAGTGGTATAGAGGGGATGTGGAATACATAAAAGGAGTAAGAAGAGATAAAAATGATTGGATATGACATTTAGGAGACTAAAGGAATACTGGAATAATCATAAGCAATGTAATAGTTGCAAGAAATGAAGTCTTTCATTAGATCAACTCATATTGCTGGGAAAAGAAAAATATATTTTGAGTCAGAAACATGTTTTGAGACAGAAACATGTTTTCAGCTCTTTAGTTGTGGTCCACTTACTCTCACTGTGTCCTGATAGACTCTGCCTGTCCTTCTCCCTTATTTTTTGTACAGTATCATTTAACTTTCACGTTTTTTCAGAACTTGTCTTCAGTTTCAGGCTTAGGAAGTATGGTGGCTGGTTGGAATAAATATCTCATCACAAGGTGAATTAGCTGCTCAATGCCTGATCTGGTAGATATTTTTTAATAATCAATTTTGCATGTGATGTCTTAAAGTTCACATGAAGGGTTTGAGAAATTTCTTGTCAAATGCAGAAATTTCTTCAATCATTAGAGTGGGACAAGAAGTTTTGTGGCCTACTAACCCTAAACGATGCCAATAATGGAGTTCTAAACCTCTCCTCTCCATATGAGGTACACTTGTATAAAATGCTGCTGGAACATTATACCTTTAGGCTGTGGCTTCAGTGATTTTAATATATAGTGTCCTACTGTTTGTAAAAAATACAAAGTTTACCTTGCTAACAGCAGAATTTATGTTAGGTATCTCTATTGCACTCAGCACTGAGAAATATCACTTCTTTTGATTTATGTTAGGGAAATCGTGCTTGCCAAAGCACAGAATTTTGAATTTGAAATTAGGACATTTTTTGTTTGACTGCCATGACATCTGTTTCAGCTGCTTCAGTGCACATGGCTCTAGTTTATTGCACATTCTCTGGAAACAGTTTTAAATTGCAGGGCAGGTGTGTATTTTGAGTATTTTAAGTCCTGTTGTAAGGCATTCCCTGCACACATCTGAGACAAGAAAATAGGTCATATACAGGTGGCACTGGTATTTTGGGTAAAAGATTTAAACCTTTTTTTTTTTTAATGGAAGATATTTTTGGTGATGCTTAACTTAGACCTTGTGAGAGGAGACAGGCATGTAAATGAAGTCAACTTTCAGACCTCTGGGATCTATTACAGCATGAGTTACTCTTAACAGTTAATTAGCTGGGGCTGTTAATCAAGTTTAGCAGGTGTTGAGTAATGGACCGAGGCAGGGCATCTGCTGTGACCCGCCTCTCACTCTAATCTGGTTAGGGAACCTGATGCCAGTTGGAGCCCAGGATGCTTTGTAGTGACATCCAGCACTGCACTTTCCTGGTGCTTCCATCAGTGCTGTGACATCAAAGGATGTTGACTTTGCAACAGGAATACATAAGGAATCAGTCCAAAATTCCCAAAGTAGAACCTGTTAATGAATAGGTTCCTTTTCTTTACTTTGAAAGCATTTCTTTGCTTAAACTGAATGAGCAGTTGAACTTTTCTCTATGTTTATTATCTGTTTGCCTTCCAAAATGTAATGAAATCCATTTTAGACTGCTGCTTAACTAGGATCATATAGAGCACTGTTGTCAAAGTGGCAGGAAATTATAGTTTCAGCATGTCATTTCCAAGACCTCTCTGAAATAAGAACTTTTCAACTTCCTATTATGTGTTAAGTGATTTTGCATATTTAAGAATTGCAGGCTTTGCAATCCATTGTCACTGAGTAGCAGCTTCAACACTTTGATCTTTCTATAAACTCCTACCTTGACCATTGAGCTGCCTGTTTTTCCCAGCATTCTGTCCACAAAGTGGGCAGTGGCAGCTTGGAGTGTGAGGATTGATTGTTAGGAGCACACTTGGGGCTCACTTTGGGTCAATCAAATTGTTCAGGGAAGGGGAATCCAGTGCTGCTGAGTATGGTCTCTGTGTGTTGTGTCAGAATACAGAGTAATTTCCTATGTTTTCATATTTTTTTTTAATATCACCTTGCCTCGATTTATTTGCTGTACCCTTTACATCTCTTTCCAACTTTTGCCCAAAAGCAAAAAATAACTCAAACTTTAATTTCCTTCCTCTTACTAGATTAATCAGAGATGCTTCAAGCAGAAATGAACGCTGAGTCATGTTGTGAATATTGCAATTCTGTGCTTCTAAGCAAGGCTGAGGCTTTTAGATCTGTTTTGCCATTAAATGGCAAAACCAGTGTAATGTTGTATCTTTGGCTATTTTGCTCCAGAGCTCTTTCATAATCTACTTGTGCTGGTCATTTTCTCTCTCTGTGATCAAATTCATAACAATGTTTCATAGCTATTCACTTTTTCAGTGCAGCATGGACTTGTGTATCCAATAATTAGCATAATGCATAGAATAAGTGTGTTTAAAGCCAGTGGATAATTCAAAGTGGTAACCAACATTCCTGGCAGAAGAAACAGCAATATTTCTACTGTTGGCAGTGTTTGACATGTGTCTTTTGATTGGTGTGAGAGATTATGGTGCTCTCATTTATACAGGACCTAAAGTCTGAGATTTTGATTATAGATCCCTGAAATGATCACAGGAATTAGAAAACCCTCTGCAATATTTCCTTACATGAAAAGTAAAATTCTGATCCAGTGGGCTTGGCAGGCAGTTCCCACTGAGCTCAGGAGATTTAGGTTATCACCTGGCAAGTCAGGAAAAGCTCAGCAGAATTGATATAATATAAAGCAAAAAGTGAGGTGAGAAACAAGCTCAGAATAACTACATGGGAATTCAGAATGAGGGAGATGAAGATATCACACAGCTACAGAGAGAGCAGGAGGAAAATTGAATATAATCAGAAATTGTGCTAGGAAGAGAAGGAGCATCACATAGACTGTGAGTTTTAGGTGAGCAGTCTGGAGAAGATCAGGAGAGGAATATGGACCAGTTGGTCACCTGGGGATGGGGAGAAAGCATCCCCAGTGCAGTAATGGAGGAGCAGAGTCAGAAGGCCAGAGAACCTGTGCCTTGCTGCTCCTTTTCAGGAACAGGCATGTGTTTTTCTCATGTAATTTTTCTTCTGGAAGGTTGTCAGTATGGAGTTGTGCTTGGCAGTTTAGTTAGCTCTATCTTTTCTGTATGTTTGTTTGCCTTTTTTTAAAATTTAGGATATGTAGTTTTCCCTAATGGGAGTAATTCCTGTCTATTATGTACATTAAAAAGTATGGTAAAATTCCATGGGAAAGCTCTCAATATATGTGCAAAGTAGCCATAATCCAAAGTAGCCATATTTAATTCATGGATATTTGATATTTCATTTTCCCTATCCTCAAAAGTATGAGAAGTGATCAGCCCCTATTAAAGACTTAGCCAATTTTATTTTAAAATTCTGGTTTGTAGTGCTGTGATCTTTAAGACCCTCTGGGAAATTGCATGGAGTCTCATGACAAGAGTGATATTAACCTGTGCAATTATTGCAAGTAACAATTTTTAGAGCTTCTGAATGTGGTTTTCCCTTTCTCTTATTAATTTTGAGACCTTGTTCATCTCTTCTGCATTGGCCTGTGTAACCTCAGGGAGGATTATGGTTCTGCTTAACTGTTTGCCATCTTAAGACATCTGGATAAAGATGCCTTCCTTTCATTGTGGTAGTAAGACACCTTTAACTTTCAGAAAGAGCAAAATTAAATTTTAGCTCTTTGTCTCTCCTCTGGATAAAAAAAATAGGTGTCAAAACTTTGGACTTCTCCCTTGATATTAGTTTTGCCAACATATATACCACTGGCTCTCTAGACTTCTTTCCTGCATTCGGAATTAACCTGTCTGTTCCTCTGAGCCTTTAACCTTTGCTCCAAAAGATAAATCACTTCCTGGAAATGGCTGAAAACTGTTTGAATGGTTTTTCCCCCTCAGCTATGTCTTTTCTACAAATGCTTTTGTTAAGTAAAGTGGGTTTTAGTACTTCATAGGTCTGTTACTCTTTAGCAAGTTTTAAATTATTTTTAAGTGATGTTTTCTTTCCCTTTTCAGGTTTTTGCACTTCAAACTTTTGTTGTTTTCAGAGTGCTTTAATAACAGGCAGTACTGTGTGATTTTTGTCTTTTTGTGAGTGCATAGTGAAATTGCTTTGTAAGTAGTCAGAGTATTCTGTTCATCTCATTTCATACATGAAAACAAATGGTCTCTTTGAAGTTAGATGGTCCTGTGTGTTACATCACTGGTAGTCATGTAGGCTCCAGAAAGTAGGTTTTTTTGTCCAGTCCTTGCTGCTGATTAACTTGTAGATAGAATAGCTGCAGAAGGCAGCTATAGCTGTGGTGTATGACCTTCAAATTCTTTTAATGGCAGAGACAGAGCTTTGCAGACTTTTGAAAGTTTCTCCACAAGGACTTTAACTTTATTAATTTGGCTTTGATATCTATCTGAGAGTATGTAATGGACACAGCAGAAATGTGGATGTGTGGCAGTGGGTTGTCATTCTCTGATCCCAAAATGCACACTGCTGTGTACATAAGGATAATGTCTCAGTCTATCCTCTATTCCTTGGCCAGGAATAGAAACTGAAATTCTTTTGTGTTTCCCCTGGATTTCTGCCACATGCATTTTTGATTATTCCGGTTCTACCAGCAAATCAGAACAATCACAAGAAACTCCATGTCAAAAGTGCTTCCACAGAAACTTTTCAAGATTATTCAAATAATCTTAGGAGTCTTCTACTATTTCCACTCTGTTTTGGAGGTGCCCAGTATTATTAATGAATCAAAAGAGAAATGAAGTATAAACTAATATTAAGATAAATTAAAAGTACAAGTTTATTTATATGAAAGTATAAATTGACAGTTGTTTCATTCAACAGATGCAGCACTGTATACCCATGAAGTTTGTCTGTATTAATTGATCTATCTATATGTATAGATATGGGTGCAGAGATCAACTGTCCAAAATTCACTTTCTTCTTTCCTACCAGGATCTATTGCTGAAAATAATAAATTTTAGTTTCTAAACTTGGTATGTTTGAAGATTCAAAATTTTTTTCTGAGGGTAACAGTTTCTGTGCAAACTGACACCCAGTCACTCCATCAATTATGATCAATCAATCACATCAATCAATTATGGTAGGAGCATATGCTGATTCGTATGGCCCAATCTAAAACTTCTGCATTGCCTTGGTTATATTGATATCTGACATGCAACTGGAAGCAGTGAACACCCCAGGCTTAGTTACCAGCAAGTGTTCTGGCTTTTGGTGTAGAGGAGAAAGGTGCAATGGCTGTATCTTGGTTAGGACGCTGCTCCTGAGACTGGAAGGGAATTCTCTTCGATTTAACCAGGGCTGAGAAAAAGGCTCTTGCTTTCTGTCTGTATGTTGGTGTGCATCTGACAGGTGTCGGCTTCAAAGCCAAGACAAAGACATGAAAGCATATTTTGGAAAGTCTTTTGGGAGAGCAATTCTTGAAATAAATATTGGATAGGAAAAATAGTTGTGGTGCTTCAGCCAGATGAGAATTCATAGGGCTTGACAGGGGGAAGTTGGAGGTGGCTCAGTCTGTGTTACTGAGCCTATTTCAAAGCCACTCTATTTGGCAGAGAGGCACAGGATGCTGACTGCTGTGCAGGAATCAAGAAGCTGCCTCCACTCTTTTACTATTTGCTGCTCAGTGTGTTTAAGTCACTCATGGTCTTTGGCACTGCAGGATTTGTTTCAGAATGGTTTTTGGGACTGCCTTGAGCTCAGTGTCAGCAGCCTCAGAAGCTTGTTCCTACATGGCTGTATCTAAGTGCAGCCTTTTGCAGTGCTTGCTACACTGCCCACAGCAACACTGACCCTGCATCACAATCTCCTTATTTGTACTCAAAAAATGAGTTTATAGTATTTTTATTTGCCTTCCCATTCCACTCCCACGCATCCACCAAATCACTTTTAAGTGATTTGCTTTTGAAGCCAAGCAGAATCATAAATATTTAAAAACAATATTTTAGTGTTTTGAGACCTTGTTCAGGTTATGAGAAGAGTAAGTGAAATTTGGAATGTAGGAACTGCTGTTAATGACTGCAACAGTAGTGTAGGTTTGTTTGGTTTTTTTACATGCCAGACTTTGTTTGTTTTAGTGAAGTGAACCATATTATATTTTCCAACAGGAAGGAAGCTTCCGTGGATCTTGGTTTTTATAATTCTTATAATAGCATCAAACTGAACATTCTTACAGCAGAGACATCTGTTTTCACAGTTGCCTTCTGTAGGAAGAGACTTTGTTTTGTTTTGAAATTCATAGTTCATGTATTTTAGCAGATGATCATATTTAAGCCAGATTCTGATTGTCATCGTACAAATTGGGAATTAACTCAGTGTATTTCACTTCATCTCTCCCAATTTATGTTAGTGTAAAGGAAAACTGAATCTAATGAATTGGCTGTTCTATTTCTGTGTTTAATTGTGCCGACAAGTATTTTTGGAGAAATGAGACGATGCAATTGCAGATAGCTCAGAAAGCTCCAGTATTCTGGCAGCTTATTGCATTTATTTTGCTGTCCAATAGAGTGATTAGAAGACTTCATTTGGGTTAGACAAACAGTATGAGATACTGCAGCCTTCCATATGAAACTTTGAGCATGCTGGCACATTCTTCCAATCTAAAAAGATTTTGTAAATCTTATTAGAAGATTTTGTATTTGTTCTCTCAGATGCTTCATTCTGTATAGATTTTGTAAAACCTTTAGATTTTAGTATTAGGTGGAAAAGGCTCACTTTCCAGCATCTTGCAGCTACTGCAATACATTTCCTAAAACACGAATATCAGTTGTGCTCTGAAGGAGCACTGTGTGAACTCTTTCAAATTATACTCCTAAATCTGTGCAAGCAAATGTTCTGACTTTTGGACTTCAAGGCAAATTTGAGAGCCACACTTGGTTTCAGTGTGTGGAAATTCAACTATAAACCCAAGTATGTTGGGCTCAAATTGGTCTATTTTTCTTCCTGGTTTTATTTAGCTCTTGGAATGGAAATAGATGTCCTTAGTAAATCCTGAAGCTTTTATAGCTCTAGTTTTATCTCAGACAAATTATTGGAAAATGCATAATGCCATTGATCTGACTAGAACTAATAGGAGTTTTAAATAGCAAAGAAAATAAGACCTTTAATGCTGAAAACCTCTTCCTCCCTTTTCTTTCTTCCTTCCTTCCTTCCCCAAAACATCAGCAAAAGGACCTAATAAATGCAATTGATTTATTTTGAAGTGCTGTCTGTCTTTTTCAGTTTTCTTTTGAATAGCAGAGTCTGTGCCAGCCCTGGCTCCAGATGTCTGCGAGACAAGCTGTAATATGTTTCAGAAATCCCTGTTTGATGGCAATTGTCTGGGGAGAAAAACGAAATAAGCTTTGTCTTTGCTACAGTAACACTTGGCTCCTGAGAACAGCATCACAAGGAGAGAGGGCATTTCTGATCTAGGATTAAAAAACCTCTGTTTGCAGTTGTTGTGGCATATTTGTAGTAAGCACAAGCAGAGGTGGTTTTTTTCTGCAGCACATGCAGATGAACATCCTGTAGTTGTACCTTTTTTCTGCAGCTGCTGGGGCAATATAGCAGAATGCAGTGAGCCATTCTGGAGTCTGTGGCTTGAAGAACTTTGTCCCAAACATGTTACATAAGAGGTCTGAAGTTTTGCTCACACAGAGCAAATATTTTAAGCATGAGTTGTTTATTTGATGGGCCTTAGATTCCTGAGAATTTGGAATGCTGCACCCATCTTTCTTGGAGGTACCTTCAAATATTTCATTAGAGCAGAAAAGGCCAGAAGTCAAGGTGCTCCCATGCTGTGTTTGCTTTTCAGTTTGTGTAACACTTTGCTGGAATCACAGGGTTTTCTTTGCCATCAGCACTGGTTAGTGGTCAGTTCAAACTCTGCGTGTATTCTGGTGAGAAAATTCAAGATGTAATTTCCATGTTGGGAAATCTGGGCAGCATGACTTGAGTGCCTCTCTTGCTGGCAACATCCTTCAAAGCATTTAAAATGGAAAGAAAATGCAAGGAATTCCACCTCTGCCCAATTTTTAAAGAAAGGACAGTAACAGCAGAAATTATCTAACCTCACCAATCTTGACTTTACAAAGGGATAATTTATTATTAATGTTTTTTAAGGTTAAACTTGTTAATGTGTGTCAGATATAGTCTAACTAATTCCATGTTCTTGGCTTATGTGCCACATTTAATTGCAGCAATTGGAATGGATTTCAGGAAACCATATTCCCAGTGTCAAGTGGGTTACATTTTCTTGTTTGTTAAAAATGAAAAATTCTGGGAGTTGGATCCTGGCTCTAAGAGAATCAGCTATATTTCTCCTGAAGTGTGAATTCCTTCCCAAGTTGGCTCATTTTATTTGTCCTTTATTCAATTTTCAGTGGAAACATAGTCAGCTGTAGCCAGAAAAATGAAGCTAAAATTTCTTTAGGAGATTTTATGCATATGTGAAAAGATTCTCAAGGTATGTCCGTGTGGATTTGCTTTGGTGAAGAACAGTTACTGAGTACTAAGTCTCCAAACAAGTTGGAAAAGAACAATACCAAGATTTGGTAGAGTTGCTTTCCTAGAAAGAGCAGTTTGCTCACTGAATGTGGCTTTTCTCATTGGTGTTTTTTGTCTGTGTTTTGTAAGTGAAGTGATGCTTCCTTTTGTTTATGGAATGCCTAGATAACAATTAGGGATGTGTCTAATCCATGTCTAGAGCATGAATGTAACCATGCTCTACTCCTGAGCTGTGTCATAGGAATAGTACAAGAAAATTAATCTTATATTTGCTACTAGTGTCACTTACTACCCTATATACCTATTGTACTAAAATCTATTTAAAATAGTTTTTTGTTTGTTTTCAATTTCTGTGTAATAGCATTCTTTGCTGGTTTAGAAATAACAGATTTTTAACCATTTTAGACACTGGGTCTCAACCTGTCCTCAGTGGAATGCAGTTTTTCAAATAAAAGTTTGCATGAATTTTTTACTTACTGTAAGAAGAAATATTCTCCTTGCTCTTAATGCTCCTGGTCAAGGAGTCTTGTTTGAGTAGTTACTGCTAATTTGAAACTTCTTCTATTCCACGTGTCTCTGTTTATTTGCACTGTAGTTTTACTCTGTTAGCTCCCTTCCAATCCAGATATGAATGTGGATCATCTGACACCACTGTGAGTTAGGGATGTGTAACTTGCACCAGTCTGAACCTTGTTTCTGCCTCCTCTTCTAAAGGGCTTCGCAAGAGTCTTGTTAGACTTTTCCAGTTTAGTGAAATCAGTACGATTAGAGTCACCAGTCTGTTCTGGTCTCTACTAAAGGAAGCTTGATGTCCACAACTCTGTATCCTGAGGCCTTGGAGAACCCATTTTCCTGATATTACTTTTTATTCTCCTCTCTAAATAATGTCTTGCATTAAATGTAGGTACAGAGACTAAATGAAAGTGTTGTGAGAGAAAGCTGGCTTGTTACAGCCCTGATTGCTGCTGGAAGTGAAATACTGCAGAATAGACCAAATCAAAGCATTGGGAAGTGAGATATGGAGAGAAAACATTTCCTGGCTTATAAAATATCAAGGGAAGTAAACAAATGCACTCTATTTTTCTTGCTATTGAAAACCAGAATGTCCTTTTTCCATTAGGAGTGTTTTGCTATTCTTTTGGAAATCTCTTTTAATTAAGGCTGTATAATATGTTTCCAAGGATATGAAAGAAATAATTCACCATGGCTCCAGCAGCCACTGTTCCTTCCTGATGAAGAAAAGCAAATATTTCTTATCACTTGGAGAGGCAGCAATGATTAGAAATAGTCTATAGTCAGAAATCAATTACTCTTTCTCTGGACAGCTTCAAAATATTGTTGGCCATTTTGCTGTGTAATTCTGTGGTGTGATGATACTGCAGTAAGGTGTTGTGATCCTTTCTGTGCTGGGACATTGCTGGCAGAGCTCTCCAGCACATGAACTTTGCCAAACCCATTTCAAAGTTAGTGGGGTGCTACAGAATGTTTGCGATATCATCACAGAAGCCACTACAGTGGGTTTGACATGGAGTAAGGGCATCCAAACAGGAGAAGAATTACTCTGAGCTCCCCAGCTCATAAAGCTGCCTGCCAGCCTGGGGGTGTTGTCAGGGCACTTTTATCCAGAATGAACACAGTCCTGTTTTTGCAGTGTCAGGTGGACAAAGAGGAATGTTTTATTAGCTTCCTGTACTACCACAGAACTTGCTCAGAGTAATTCTTGGTTGTCCCAAAAAGAGCAGGAGGTGAAGAGGGAGCACTGACCACCGTGCCAGTGACCCTGGAACTGAAGAAGAATCTTGTGTGTGCTCCTCAGAAGTACAGCAGGGTTTCAGCTTCTGCCCAGGCTGCTCCAGGACCTGTTAATGCCTGCTCAGGCACAGTCTCCCCCTTCCCTCACCTTCACAACCCGACCTGAATTCCTCTGTCTGCTTTTTGGTGATTAGCTTAGTCTCCTTCACCATGTGGGGTCATCATAGGGAAAAACTGCCCGACAAGAGGGAACGTGAGCTGCTAAATATGGCAGTGCTAGAAAGTAAAAAAAAGGGGATCTTTCTGCATTGCAAAAGGTGATGTCCTTGTAAAAGGCTTCAGTCTGCTTTTTGTTCAACATTTTGCTGAAGAACTGTCTGTCTCATTTACTTGCTCACCACTAACAAAGAGGAGCACTGACAGCACTGGCTCCAGGTGTCTGTCAGGAGAGCAATAAAAGTTTCAGCCATGCCCAGTGTGATTGTGTTTGATAGGTAAAAACAGGCAGATGCTAATTTCAAAACTCAACTTTCAAGCAGACAATTCTCTGTATGTCAGGTTAAGGAAATGAGAAGTACATGTGACTTACAGCAACAAGTCACTCAGTTTCTTTTGTGATTAAAAATATTAAATTACTCTTTCTTTTTCTAGTGCTGATCATAATTTTTTACCAATAAGGCATGTGCATTTATTTTCTGCAGACACTGCAGTTTTACTGTCTTCCTTCAGAACAGAGATGTTGGAAATGAATCAAATGTGATTCACTGGACATACAATGACTACCTTTGAACAGCACTAATGGCTCCAAGAGCAGGATGTATCCAGTATCATCTCTGATGTACAAACCCTATAGTCAGTGGGGATAAAGTAGACAAAAGCCAGGCCCCTATATATTTTCCTCTCTTTTCCTTTGCTTTTTCCTGCTATTCTCCCTTTTACATTTTATTTTTAACTTCCATTTTAGGTGTGTTATTAAAGTGCTTTTAGCAAATTATTGCTTTATTTAAATGAGGGTTAAAGGGTTGGCATGGGACTGAACAGCACTTTCCCTTCAGGGCTCCAGGAAAGTTCTGTTAGGAATTGCTGAAGGATGCTGGACCTGTTGATTCAGCAATAGTTTGGTGTGAATATGGCATCTACTTGGACATTTGAGATAACTTATTTGTAGTACAAATAGTAAACATTTTATGAGCGTGCTCAAGTGGCAGAGTTAACCGGCCTTCAAGTTCTTGATAGACCACTTTCAGTGGTGTTAATATAAATAACACATTTCAACATACAAGTAAGCAACTTCTACATAATTACATGAAATTGTTTACTTGTAAGGACACTAAGGCTTACATATGAAAAAGGGCAGTATTTATTTCCAGAATGCACCCTTTTCTCCCTCCACTAGGTGAATTTACTCTCAATATGCTATTCTGTACCATGTAATTGAATGAAAATTTAAAGTTTTTATCTGGAAATTGCATTGATTTCCTTTTTGCTCCTTGGATATTCTTCAAAGTGATGGTGCTTGTGGCAAATGTCACTTTATCAACAGCCACACAGAACGTTATTTCCAGCTACAAAGCACCATGAAAGTATTCAGAGAAGCAAATAAAAGCTCTGAAGGATTGTTAGGATGGACAACTGCAATACCATCACCACCAGAATTACCTTAAATTCATTGCATACTCTGTGTGTTTTAATTAGTGTGTTGGTGAAATAAATGGGGACGTATGTTACCACAGGAAAGTAGCAGGAGATGACAATCCATTAAGCCCTGACAGGTTTTGTAGGCTTGAGAATGAATAATGAAAAAAAGTGACAGTAATTAAAACATGTTTACTTAAGATGACAATTACTTGAAATACGGTTGCATAGTAAAGACCTCATTATGAGCCAGACTCTGTATGTAAAAATTATCCTTATGCCAAGGGGTAATTAATTTGTTCTGGTAGGTGAGTGATAGGTCACTTGTGGTTCTGTCTCACCTTGTTTACATTTGATGATAATGGAGATGGTATTGTACTTTGATTTCTCATATACTTTAAGGTTCAACATGATGGTTTTATTGTTGCTTTTAAATGAAAGTATCTTTATGGATTCTGAGTGAAGACATGGTCAAGTCTTGAAAAGTATGTGGACTTCCAAACAATGTGTTCTGCATAACAAGATTTCCTGTTGCTGAAATAGTTGTTGCAGCCTATTCGCATCTTTTATCTCCCAGTTTTTACTTTGGCAGAGTGGAACTAAGAACTGTAATTGAACTATTACAGTTTCAGGAGAGCATTTGAGAGATGTAAAAATAATCCAAGAAAAGCAGATGATATATTTTAGAGATGCCTAAAACAGGAGTTTCCAGGAAGTCTCAGTACTCTGGGGTTTGTTCAAGGCTCATGGAATCATTGGACATGTAGCATTTACAATGTTCTAAGAGTCCCAAGTATGGTGAATTTTTTTTAGAGTTCAAACAACAGATGCTCCTGAGGTGGCTGCCAGTCTTTAGCATTTTCAGAGCCTTGTCTAAGGATGTGATACAGATTTATATTTGTGAGTAACCTCAGAAGAAGAGCTGAAGATTTTTGAACCATTTTTACATTTACTTTTTGGATGTCATTTTTTCCCCCCTTCATTGTAAGTGCTTACAGAAAGAGAGATGGCCACTTCTCTTTTTCACTTGCCACCCTGTGCCATGATCTTCTGCTGGAGTTCAACTCTTTTTGACTACAAAAGTTTGGCAATGTGAAAAAATGGAAGCTTGTAGAGAATCCCCAATGGATTTTTGTTATTGCATTTGAAATACACTCTGTATAATAAAATGCAGTAAAATAATGATAATGTCCATTACAAAGTTGTCTTGGGGATGGTTTATTACCCCGTACCATTTTGGGGTTTTTGATCTGTTTTGTTTTGTTAGTGCCCAGGGTGGCTGCTGTCCCTGCCCCAGCCCCCATCCTGCCTGGTCTGGGGCTGTTGCAATAAATGGGAGCTGGGCTGGGGTTCCTGGAGGGAGTTGGGTGCAGGTGAGAGGCAGCCCTTCCTTTGAGTGTTCTGTTCCACTGGACACACGTGGCCAGTACAGCAAAACCACCTTTTTACAGCATTTAAATGTAAGCATTATTAAAAAGAGGATGTGGTGTTAAAATGTCCTCCATTCCAAATAATTCATATCTTATTTCTCACTGCCTCTTAGGAGTGAAAGATACTGAGTTGCCAAACTGGTATCAGAAACATCTCCCCTGCTCAGTGTGTAGTGTTGTCTCATTTTTCTTGTATGTATTAATTGTTAATCAGTCATGGCAGTGTGAAGTCTGATAAACAAATTGTGCTTTCACTGCTTCACTGAAGAACTAACAGATCCTTTTAATGTGTCTTGGGAATGCAAGAATTGCTTTACAGCATCATGCTACTGGTCTGTCGTGTCCATTATCCTGTTTCTCTAACAGTGCTGAAAATCAAATGCTGCAAGGAAAATGAAACAATTCACTTACCAAAGCATTATGAATTGACGTGGTACTTGGGTGAGGTTGGGAAGAAAAATTCCTACACTGTGAGCTTCAGAAACACCTGATCTGCTTTTTGTTTCCACCAAGTTGCTGTACCAACATTTAGACACCTTGTCCTCTACAGGCTTCTTATGCTATGGGTGAGGGAAGAGGGATTGAGGAAAGTTCTTCTAACTATTGTCCTTTAACAGGAAGAATGCATTAGGCATGTCTTTGCTACATTTTATGAACTCTTACTTTTGTCTTAATTGGTGGTATCTGAATATCTGTACTATTGTACATAAATTTTGACCAATGATCATAATTCACTGCTCATCCCTCTGTACTTATTTTCCTAAATAATCTTTTGCATGGGCCTTTGGGGAAAAAAATTATTCTCAAATATTTTTTTCAAACCATGTTCCTTCATGTTTCAGCTTCATAGCAGGTCAGCTGTACATTCACACAAGGTTTTTGCTGATGTGGGAATGACTTGATAAACAGACACAATTATCTCCATATCATGATTTTCATAAATACAAATGTTAAGTTCTGACTTGTTCTGTTCAGGCATTTGATTGCTGCTTTCCTGCTGTACTGTTCACTTCTTGCAGAGAAAAACACTTTTCCTTCAAACTCTGGCCATCTGAAGAAACCTCTGACTTCTAAATTGAAAGGAAAAATTGATCCCAGGGTAAAAGATAATACTCATGGTTTCCAGGTCTGCAAGGCTGACTGTAGAAAATGGGGAGGAAGGATGCTGTCACCTTTGGTCTCTTCTGTGAGATGCACAAAATATAGGATAAGGATGGGAAAAAAACTGTGGGAAATATGTGTTACATTTTTAGTTTCAGAATATGGATTTTGAATTTTGTAGATCTTTGATATAAGCTTGGATATCAGCTTTTCCACTAGTGTGAGATTATTTGACCTTACTAATACTTCTAACATGACACCATTTTTCTGTATATGCATTTTTAGGATTAACAAAAGCCAGCATGTATATAATTCCTATTCTGTATATAATTTTGACAGTTAATGGAACAGGTAAATATTTTGTATTTTATTCTGTGATTTTAAAAAACACATTTCTTACTTAACTATTGGACTTTTGAAAGAATTTTATATTTTTTATCTCAAAGTGTCAGATTTAGTATATACAAATCCCACTGTACTACTATAGATAAAGGAACAATAAACTTTATCTTAATATAATGCCAGATTTTCTGAGAAGTTGTTGGTATAGACCACATTGATTAAATTCACAGTGAATTTTCTACCGCTTTGTGTAATTTCAAGTTAATATTTAGTAGAGCTCAGTCTTAGCTGGGAGTGAGCCCGCTGTGGTCAGTACTTACCTTCTTTCTGCATTCACTCCTATTGATTCCAGTAATTTAGTGCAGAGATTTTGAATTCCCACAACTACTCCTTGACCTGCTATTGAAGAATAGGGTGGATTTGTCTTGGCAACACAGAGTTGGAGTTCCTTAAATACCCATTAGCTTTAAGTTTATCCTTGTTTCACTTAGACACACACGCACGCACATGGAGCCATTTGTTCGCTCTCAGCTTACATTTTCTGGATCACATCTACTTATAAAGACATCCTTGCAGAGAGCAAATGCTCATTACTATCTCAGTAATTCCCCACTAAGGTCTAATTGATTGGCTTGTAGTCCCCAAGTCTGCACTGGAGAAGGTTTTATCCTATTAGAATAGCTGGCAAATTGCTTAACTCCCATTGCATGACGGGCAAAACTGTCCTTGATGAAAGTAAAATTATTCTGTGACATGCAAAACTGGCTTTAATGGGAGATTTATCTATCTGTGATTCCTTTTGTGCTGGGATTCCTTTTGTTTTGGTTTACCTAGGGTTTTTTGTGTTGGTTATTTTGGGTTTCCCCCACTGGAGGGTAAATTCTTCATGACAATGCTAAGAATTTATAAAATTAAGTAAGCTTGATTTGATATGAAAAAGAGCCAAATCTGTCATTGAACATTTTTCTTAGTTTTAGAAAAATAAAATTCAACTGCAGGCAAAATCAGACACTTGGCCCAAAGTAAAATTTTGCTTTTCTCAAAGGGATCCTTCATAATTTCAACAGTCAGAGTGTGGCTTCTGAGAGAGAGTAAGAAAAGCTGGAAGCATTGAGCCTATGTTTTCATGGAATCAAAAGGAAATTTGAGATAAAATTGGTATGAACCATGATTTTCATTTACCATTTTTGAAAGCAGTTGGATTTGGTTTTGATGTTTTTTCCTATAACTTCCCCAGTCATTTAAATTTCTTATTTGAATAAAGACTCTCGGGGGCATATTGGGATCTTGGTCTGTGCCTGAGATTCCCACTGACAGCAGTGGGAGATCTGTGTGTGAGCCAATGATGGTTTGTGGCCCATAGTTTTTCTGTGCCTTAGAGGCACAATACACTCCTGCCACTAAAGATTTCATTTACATATTCATTTTACATGGGGCTACCCAGTTCTTTCCCATAATAGTTCTTTAAAATATGCAAGAAAGGAGATTTGCTGCTGTTACAGTGCCCTATTGACCAAATCTGCAGAGTGACTTGGCCTTGGGATGCTGAGCTGTCCCAGGGCAGAATTGGCCTTTGGAGCTGATGCTGAGTTAATGTTCAAGCTCCTACCGTGAAATGTGTGGGGAGTGGGATGTGGCAGCCACTGTCTCTGTGACCTGAGCTCATTCCCACTGAACTCAGAAGAGTAGGTGTTGTTTAAATCCTACCCTGTGGGGTAAAGTGCTTCTGGCAGAGAGCAGAACCTCTGCAGGGTGGGCACCTGTACCATCAAAAGCTGAACCAGGAATGTCCCTTTCTTAGAAAGCAGACTGAAAAGGGGATAGTGATGGTGCCTCCTCCACACAGCAGATGGGGAAGGGCTCCCTTGGTCAGGGTGGTCCATCCTCAACTCTCATGGGTCAGGACAGGCTCTGTGCCACTGCAAAAGAATGTTTCATCTTCTCAGGATATTCCATGCCTTTTGCAAAGGAAAAAAGTGAGGATGTGCTTATATATTTATGAATATTTTCAAGCTTCAGTCAACCAGGGCGAGAGAAGGGAGAGACTGATGCAATGACCTAGAGACTGGGGAACTTAGGGGAAATTATAGTCAGGAATCCCAGGATCCAGTCCCTGCTCCAAGGTCTTCCTATGCATTTTACATTAACTGAGCACTGCAGAAAATGAAACTTCAGGTGATATTGCCTGTAACAGTTAGCAGCATCTGCTTTTGCTGATTCACAGGGATTTGATTGATGTGTTTTAAAATTGCTTTGAGGTTGCAAAATCCACATGGAGTATGAACTCAATATTTATTAAACAGAAATTTTTGGCCAGCTTCACATGATGGCTCCTAGCTTTGCAAATAGCATTCAAAACTATTCTAAAATTACAAATTGCCATTTTTATGCATGATGCTGATGTAGAGATGTCCAAACCCATGATATCCCATTCAAATGTCTTGTTTTCATTTGCTTTTAGATCTTCCAGATTTTATTTTCATGGCTAAGATCTGATACAAACACATTTTAGATCTGAGGCTGAATGGTTTCATGATGTTTGCACTTTTTTATTGATAATATTGCAAAGTTTAGGTGAAGTTATTAATCTATTTCCAAAAAGAAAATTAAGGAAAATGTTTTTGAAAATGTTCCTGTGGTGTTCCCTTTGAAAAAGTTTTTTAGTTTCCATGGAATTCTGATCCTGAGCTGTGTCAGCATCTCCTAAGGGACAGAGTGTTGGAGAACAGTCTGTACTTCAAGCATTCACACTCCTCATTCTGTTTGAAAATAAAGGTGCAAAAACAGGGAGAGGAAGAGAGAGCACTGAAATTAAGGGCAAGAGGAGTTGAAATCATGTCTCACATCATGCCTTTGGACTGGTGCGCGAGGAGAGCCTTTCTCACTGATGGAAGTGCTAGAGTAGCAAAAAAGCTATAAGCTTTTTTCATAAAGCTGGTTTAAGTTTTATCCAGCCCTTGCTTTATCTACTATATTTTTTCTGCAATTTCTGTGTGCTTTCAACCTCTCCTAATAAGATAACTTTCAGACCCCAAGTGATGCTTCTATGTACAGCCTTTGGGAAAAAAAACCAAAAGTGGTTAATGGATTGGGCTGTGAAAGTCACAGAATTATGGAAAACTGAAATATTTATAGACAGACCTGACAAAGAATTTGCTAAATAATAATGGAAAATTACAGAAGCAAGGTGGTCTCATATTTGGTACAGAATTAAATCAAGCAAACAGCAGAATTTGTTTAACCTCTCTGTAAAATTGTAATGAATTGCATCAGGCAGCAGCAACTCCTCTGCAGACCCTGTGGGGTTTTTTTGTTTTTTTAAAAAACGTAGTTCTAAAAGTTCATGGTGAAATTTCCTGTAGACAAATCCTTTAAGGTCACTTCTTGAGCCTGTTTTGGGGGAGTGATGAGGTTTTAGTACACACATCCAGCCTAGTGCTGGGGCTGTGATGTTTGACTGCTGCTTGGCCGCTTTCAGGTGATACTCTCTCACAGGGCAGCCTAAAGATGTGTCTGTTCTGATAAAGCATTTGTATTGCTTTGACTGTGACACATCCAGCCTCTCCCAGCCTGCAGACAGGGAATATGAGCCTTGTTAGCCTTCCAGTGTGTGCCAGAGTGGAGTGCACTGTGTGTGTGGCACCCAGCATAGCCCAGATTAAACACAGGAACAATGAGTGTGCTTTGAAACAAGTGTGTTTGCAGACAGTCTTATCTGAAGTGAAAGTCATCACTTATGTAACATAAAGCTTGGCCCTGAGAAGTCTTTTGTCCAACCCTTTCATCTTGTTAAAAGGTGATTCAAGTAGTTTTTTTATTTCCCTCTGGGCAGTTGATTGCCCTGATTTAAAGTCCAATGGCTGGCACAACAGACATGCAAATGGAGCAAGAGATGGAGATAAAGCAGGGTCTGTTAGAGGAACTTGGTTTTGTCTGTTCAGGACACTAAATGTTATTCATTAAATATACCTCTGTAGCCACAGATACAGTCACTTTTATGACTGTACTCAGAGATGGCTGGAGTTGTGCTTCTTTAATGAATGAAAGTCTTTCCTCAGTGCTTTAAAAATATACACACTATTAAGGAAGGTAGAAAGTTTTACACTTACTTTTATTCTCTGCAATCACTGCCTGAATGAGTTCAGTTTAATGAGAAATTGATACTGTACTAATCCAAATATATTTCAAAAAACCCTGAAGTCATCCTGAGTTCAAGTCAACTCTAATTTTTCCCTGTAAAAGACTGATGAAAGGCAATGACATCAGCCTTGATAATAGCCCTTCCTTTAGCTTATTGTTAATGATCACCATTGAATCAAATGTAGACTTGGTGGAATTCCAAGGACTTAAATGGAGCTGCACCAGAGATAAATTTTGCCCAGTTTACATACCAGGAATACAAACATTGAGGCCCATGTCATGCCCAATGAGCCACTTACTGCACTAACAGATGCTTGTTCTTGTTAGGACAATGGGAATTCAGTAACTCTGTCTTTCCCTCTTAGAAACAATTGCACCAATTTGCACATTTTAATAACTTCCCTCAGCAAGTCCATCTGTATCACGGCTTTTTTTACCTCCTTTTCAGTGTTTTGCCTATGTCAAGAGAAAGCCACATTTTGCAGGAATTATCACCATGCAAAGTACATATTGTCAAAGGAACTTCCTGCTGGGACACATCTGTTGGCTTGATAAGAAAGCAGATACAGAATAATACCTTTTCTACTGCAGCATGCTGTAAGGAGGTAACACAATTAACATAGGCTAATTAGTTGTATTTTACTCATGATATTTTATCATAAACATAAAACTGCCTAAACTTGTGGAAAACTTACTACAGGAGCATCCCTGGAACAAAAACCATTTATTTTTCTGATTATTCTTCCTCCTTTTCCTGTATTAAAATGCAGAGAGAAGATACTTCCTTGGCTATTTAAAAGCATGGTTAGGTTCATCAGCTGGAATTGGTTTTTTATGATGTTAGTGCTCTAGTTCCACTGGTTGTTATCACCTGAATATATTCCCTTTTAGTCACATTAATATTTGCTAGAAACTGAAGATTAATCAGATGAACTCCACAAGCAGCTATCATTTACAGGTTGAAATTAGGAGGAATTGTTTGGGAGAAAGGTTATTCTATAGCTGAAATCTGTATTGCAGTACAGGAATAGAATGTGTAGAACTAAGGGATCCTGAACTCTGGAATTTCCTCCTCTGAGAATGCTTCACTTTATGATATTCACATTTTGAGGTGGATTTCTGCAGAATCTTAGAAGTTGTGGGTGGGAAGGGAAAGTTTTTTCAGCATGTACTGGTGAATTGGGATTGAAGAGTTTTATTGTTTCAATATAGAATTTACAATATTCAGAGCTCTAAGTTCAGTTAGGTGTAATTTTGTTTGCTGTGGTGCTCAGCTCTTCAAGTCTTTGTGTCTGTTTTATGACAGTGCACTGATTAGACAAAAGAATCATAAAGATCACAATGACAAAGCAAAACTTTCTCTAAATTGAGGTGCTTACATAATGACCACAACTCACAAGTAGATTTCAAGCAGCAGACTGAGTCACACCTGTATATGAAATCATTATCTACATGACTTAGCAATTACTGCAGTTATTTGACAGTGGTGCTTTGGATAAGGAAAAGGAATGCTGGGAACTCCAGTAAATAAGTTCTTTATATATCTTAATTGACAAACATTTTTGAAGTTCAATAACCTTTCAGAAAAGCCTTTTATCACTTGATTTCGTGCTCTGCTTTTTAAGCTGTTTAAGTTTACAACTTATGCATAATTTTGTTTCTGTACAAAGGTTCTTTTTTTTAAACAAATGACATGGATTTCATATTTGACAAAATAAATGTGTAGCTTTTGGAGTATTTTTGAGAACTAAATGTCATTATTATGCTTTCCCCTTTCTTTTTTTTGTAACACCATCTGTTTAGTAAACATCAAAATGGATTGATATGAAACTTAAAAAGTTTATAACATCAACAAAATAATGCATGACAGATTATATAAGAACAAGTCATTAAAATGGCCTATAAAAGGACAACCATCTGTAGCACTAAAATAATCTTTCTATTGAAGACAGTAATAACTTTCTAAGTCAATGACAATTTTGGATTTACAGCATAAATAGTAATCATATGAACCAAAAAATTGGAACGTATTTTTTGTAATTAATGAACTCTTCCCCCCCTCACCAATTACTGTTATGAAGAAGAAGAATTAAAACAAAATACACATGTATGCTTAATAATGATTTGTATATCTTCTCCCAAGTTCACATAAAGCAATTATAAGTTCATGAAATATTATATAACTCTAAGTCTGAAGAAAATAAGCTTGTGTTTATGGAGAAAGTTTCTGATGTCCTCTGTCACTCTGAAAATCTTGGCAGTAGGCAAGAAGAGTGAAAAATGCTGAGGCTGCAACTTCAGTAAAGATTCAGATGCACAGAGATCCCCTCTTGGAGAGGCCAGTGGGTGTTTTCTGAGCAGAGAACAGCCAGCAGGTGTCCCAAGAGGAGAATATCTGTGAATTATTTTAATTAAAAAGCTACCTGTTCATAATGGTTTGATTTTTTGACCTGTTCAAGGGCATGTTATAGGGGAAATGTCTATTTTAGTTGCACACAACCTCTGCCTGGGAACCAGCAGCTGCCTCGCTCACACCAGGATGCCGTGGTCACCTCTGATGATTTGTGTCTTGCTGGAGGTCTCCTCCCTCTAACAGATTGATCCTGTTGGGAATTGATTTAATTCCTTGTACATGAAAATTTATGTTCTTGGACTTCAAGCAACCCTTGTAATTCACTTTCAATGCAAAAAGGAATCCACTGAATAGAAGGTATTACCTTTACTTCTTTTATTAGGCGTATAGTTAAAGCTTTTAATCTCCAAAGTACTTTAAAAATGCTAATTAACCTTCACAAAATTTCCCTCCCCTTAATGGTAGGTGGCACACGAATGACTCCCTGCTACATTATAATCCAGCCATTTCAGTAATTAGTTTTGAAGTACAGCACATGAACTAATTAGAAAATTGTGCAACTACCAGGCACCTGTTGGCCACAAATGCCTGGGAACTATCCAAAAATGTCACGTACTTTCAAGTGATGCTGTAGCTGTGTACCTCATGGAGTAATTAATTTTTTGTATGCCTTGAGATGGGTCTCTGGGAGCCAGCAATATGGGAGCTTTCCTCCTTCCCAGCCCCCACTGGGCCTGTGGGACTGTCTCTCCGTGTTGGAGAACTCTCAGGACCCTGGAGGGCTTTGCCAGGGAGATTTTATTTTTTTATTTACATGGTTTTTTCATTGCGTGTATTGTGCACAGGCAGAGCTGTGGCCAGGAGCCTTTCCTGACTGGGGTCACAGCTGGGTTGTGTCACTGAGAAGGGGGAACAGAGCACCCCCAGTTTTCATGCAGAGCCCAAAGCCATCACAAGGCATGTGGAAAAGGAAGCTTGGCCAGATGCTTCAGCTTTCTCTCCTGTCAGGGAGGTTTTACATTCCTGCTAAAGGAGAGGCACAGTAGGTCCATGTTGAGTGCTTTTAGCTTTTCAGGTTATTTTTCTTCTTTGTACTCAACTGTAAAGCAGAAATGAAACTTGCGACAAATACTGAGCACTTGGAGTGTGCATTACCTGAGTATGTAAGTGTTGGCTATAAAAACACTTCACCCTGTCTGTTCTTGCTGCTGAGTCTGCTCTCCTGAAATAAACTCCCTTGGTGTTTCTCAAAGCCTGTTTTGCTGCTGAAAAACAGAGTTCTAATTTCAGCTCAGAAGTTTGTCTGGATTGAATAAGCAATAGCCATGTTTCTGTGACATAAACTTAATTAAAGAAAACTATCTCCAGTCAAACAGTTCTTGCCCTAGAAGATGGAGCAAGCAAACATGGCTTCATTTGGGGGTCAGAACTCTCAAGGACAACAATCTGCTGCTTTGTGCTTCTCATGTTTACTGCTCAATGCACAGCCAAGCAGAACAGCCTGGAAGGGGAAATGGAGTGTTGCACTTCTGGTTTGCTGCAGTGGCACAGTCCTCATGTCTTACTGATGGTGATGCTCTGATTTATATGAGACAAACTCTTTTGTTCAGATAAGCACAGCTGAATTCCAGTTGCTTCCCATGTAGAGTAGTGAAGTTGGTTGCCTTTATCAATGTCATGGTATTGTACAGCCTAGGATAAATCCATTTATAGCATGGATTGTGACACTTGGGAATGTCATATCACTGTTTTTTGTCTGAGTTGAAGTTTAACAAGTTCCTCTGATACTCTGTCCTTTGAAGACAGATCTAATTTCCTCCATTTTAAATTCAAGTAGCTTTGTGTGATCATGGTTGTTATTGCTATGTTTGTGTTCTATAACTCAACATCCAGCTGCATAGAGTGTACAATGATCACTTCCAACTTTTTGGCATTTCCCTTTTCTCTGCTGCCCAAACATCTCTCCAAAACTCAGTGGTAAAACCCCATAAGCAATATTATTTCACACTAAACCCGAAATCATTGCTTCTATTTAAGACAGGACTAAACTGTTTAGGATGTTTTTCCAGAATTTGTCATGTCAACTTTCAACAAATTTGTTCAGTTGTTTCCCAAGATGAAAAAATTTGACTAGTTTTGCACAGAGATGCGTCGCTGTGGACTTTTTATCCTTTGAGGCATGTGCTGAATCTGTTATTTAATTTTGGAATTCTTCAAAAATTTTGTTAATATTTTTTTCAGTGAGAGAAGAGTACCCATTCTTCTATGCTGGCAGAGTTATGTTGGTGCCAGTTTGTGTAGAAATTCACTACTTCACAATCAGTCCATTCCTCTGCCTTCCAGCATCTCTCCAGCAGAGCTTACTGGGTTTCAGGAGCTGCCCAAACTGGTCTAATCAGCTGCCTGGAGCAGTCCTTACCCTGAGGGCAGAAGGGTTTGCTCTTGTTGTCTGCTGTGGGTTTTTCTCAATCACAGTGATTTTCTTAAGATGATGATTTTTCTGTCTGTGAGGTTTGAGGTTTCCTGTAGATGTTACATAAACTTGATACAAAATCAAGCCATTGAAACTTAATATTTCTGTGCTTTTACTTTCCATACTTTCAAAGGAAAGAACATTTTTTTTTTTGCCAGAAAATCTCATGTGCATTTCCTTTAATCGCTTGCTCTCAACCTTCTTCCTGAAATTAATCTGGTTCTCATCCCCAAGAAATAAAAATCAAAATAAATATTGAAGATAGTTTTCTTTTAAACTTGAAATTGTATTTACTCCCTACAGCTGTGTTTATCCACACTTGTCTTTTTATTTAATGTTGAGTGCCTCCAAGGTTTGTGGACCTCAGTGTAAGGCTTCTTGTTGATCAGTAGTTTTGAAAATATAATCTTTTCCTTAAGTAGGCATTAGACATAAATGTTAGACTAACATATACTTAAAAAACTAAGTAATTTTAATCTTTTCAGTACCAATAATCAGCTATGAAGCATATTAGAGATGTGTCACAACAATAAAAACCCTTTTTGTTTTTCTTTTTTCTACTGGTTTAGTAATCATAATTTTTAATTCTCACCTGCTGTGCTGCACTAATTTAATATTGTTGAATTGTGGTTGATTGAAACTGTAAACTTTAGCAGAGAATTTAGTGCTTTAATATTATTAATGAATTCAGTATTGGATTTTCTAAGCACTCACTGAATGAGAGAAGCAATAAATTAGGAGCTGTTTAGTTTAGTTCTTCAGCACTGGCTTTGCAGGGGGTTCACTGGGGGTGATTTTATGGAAAAAGATTCTGAGCAACTGAGGTGGATTTTCTTCCTTTCTTGTTTCCCCTTTTCCTTAGACAAGCTGAATTATTTAGGGTGTTGGTCAAAGAAGGCAGGATAATAGCAGTGACTGTTCCTTAGGAAAGTAAAAGAATTTGAGAAGCTGTAAAAGCTGCTGGAACCACTGTTAATTCAGGGTGGGAGTTATCATGGTCCCCTCACCACCTCAATGTCCTCATCTTGGTTGCCCAGGGAAAGTTGGGGGTTTTCAGGCATGCCTGGGTTTTAGCAATGCTTGTGATAGGAAAGACTTTGAGATTTGTTTCACAATATTTATAGGGTTGATTCATCTAGTATTTATTGGATATTTTTCTGTTTAATGAGTTTTTAAGGGTGACAACTGCAGTTAAAAAAATAGTGCATTTGATTTTGTGAGAACCTGCATCCTATCAAAACCTGCATCCTACGTTTCTTGACAAGCTCATCTGATTGCTAAATTCACGTGATCTGTAGAAGAACTTATATTATTAATTATATATTAATTTATATAAGTGTGTCCCAGCACTTTTTTTTTTTTAATAATACTTGGTAAAATACTTCCTTAGATATTCACTGCACAAAAATAGACATAGTGCTTGGTGGCCCTTGCAGACAGCACTAATCCTGTCCTCTCAGGGCATACTCAGACTTTACTAATGCCTTGTGTGATGTGTGATTGTCACCAGCTTCTCCTCACAGCTCACTGGGTAACAGGATTGTAGGTACTTTGGGTAAGGTAGGTCTTGCAAGTTCAAGAGCAAAAGTTGACTGATTCGTGTGTGATGAGTAATCCTCTAGAATTTGTCATCACAAGTAAAGGTTACAGGTGCCTCTTAATAATTCACAGTCTGTAGTATATTTGCAATATGAAGCTTATTAAATTTTAGCTTATCATTTGGGTGATAGGGAAATTAATGTAAAAAAATATTCATTTTTTCACCCGCAATAAACCTGTAACTAATTAACAAATTTATGACTTGCCTCATGTGGTTTTCATGGTGTTTTGCAGTCTGAGAGCTCCTTTGTCAAATGTGTCCAGTCCTTGCTTTGGCAGAGATGAGCACAGAGGTCACTGTGCCATGTGTTACACACTGGCCTGGATTTGCTTACTCCATAAATGACATTTGTGCATATGTGCAGGTGCTGACACTCCACACATTCTTGAGAATTTTATTTATTTTCTTTAATGATGTTGTTAATCAGAGAAAAAGATTAATCTGCATTAGCCTGAGGGCAGACTCAGTGAAAATGTCACGATCAAAGTGGGTCACTTGCTTGTTTTATCTCATTCATGGTTTATTTATGCAGAAACCCTTGGGTGTTCCTGCACAGGCTGAGGCCCCACTTGCACCCAGGATGCCCCCCTTGTTCTGAGATGAGGAACATCAGCTCTGCAGCCTTGGGCAGCTGCATGCAAGGCTGGGTGTGCTGAGCAGGGCTTTCCTTGCCCCAGGCAGGAGTTGCCCTCACCCACAGCATCTCCGGGCCCACACTTTTATCACCTGGTGGTCCTTATATCATTCTGCTCTTGACTAAGACATGTTCAGTTCTTGGCTGATTTTTTTTCCTTTTTTTGTAATACTCAAAAACCAAACAAATAACCACTTACTAATTTATTCTCCTACCTTACACTTACCTTTTTTCCTGCATTGTCCTTTAGCTTAAAGGTTCTTGCCTCCTTTTGTCATTTCCTATCCCATCTCAATCCCTTAGGGCAGAGATGTTTCAACACCTGAGAGTTCTTTGTCAGCTCCTATTCTGGTACACTGAACAAGTCTAAGTTTTCCAATAATGAGATATATTGAATAAACAGTTAAGGGTATGGCAATAAATTAAAAAATGAGCATTGCTTTTCTCTAGCCCAGTTAATATTATCTTGTATATATCTTGGTAAGTCACTTAGATTTACTTAAGTACAATGTAAAGTGCTATTACCTCTTCCCTTGCTGCTTCCCTAAAAAATAGATATAACATTTTTATTTGGTTAAGCAGATATTTTGGCTAAGATAAAAATGGAAACACAACTTTCCAGGCTGTGGTAGTCTTTTAGGATTCTACACTAGTTTAAGAAGCTGGTCATAGAAGATAACTTGACATCAACCTGCTTTGGTTTTCCCTTGGTTTTGGTTGAGTTCTTAGTTCTTAGAAGAAGAAAGTAAATGGTAAGGCTCCCAGGTATCTCAGATATGATCCAAACTATCCATGGCAAGAATACATAGACATCCTATTAACTGCTGTTGTTTATGGTATACAGTGAGTGCTCACCTGCCCAAGGAGTGCTAACTACTCGGTAAGGCTGCAATATTCAGGGGTGCTGGAGAAAGGTTTGGGTTTTTTTTTTTTTTTTTTAGTGACAGAATGGGACTAAGGAATATGATAGATGTCTTTGAAACCTGACAATATTTTAACAGGCTAGAACTAAAGCCTGTTTAAGCTTTAAGCTTTCCCTTCTGCTTTTGCATAAATCTGACAATTTTTGAGCTCATCACCTTTTCCAATCTAGGTCTCATTATAGAACTGCTAAAAGAGAACTTTGTAATAGGAATTGATTGCAACGTTAACTTGGGAGCTGTTATTTCCTTTCCATAATGTTCTTTTCTCCCTCCTTCAGTTTACTCTTTATTAAATCATTCTCTCATGCTGCCTGTTTGATGCAGGCACAGTTGTGTTGCTGCTGGCCCATAACAAAACATTTGTGGCACAGGTGCTTTGGGGAGAGCAGGAGCTCTTCTCAGGCCATCAGCTGCTGGGTGCTTTGATGTCTGGAAGACAGCTTTCTTAATTTCATTAGATAGAAGATGGCCCAGAAAATTAAATGTGCTGACAATTCTAAGCAGCCAGTTATGGGCTGTTTATTAGTCCTTGTAGTTTCCTGACAGCAATTTTTTAAAAACTTATACATTCAGAAAAAACAATGAAAATCAGGTAAAGCATTTAATATGTAATGAGATGAGGGCAGCTTTTATGCTGATATTGTGGATTTCTTTTCCCTCTAGTTAGGCAAAGTTTTGTTCAAAAATCATCACCATCACTGTCCCTTTTTAGAGACAAGAGGAATATATTAAAAATTGAGTGGGTTTTATACTTTTGTGCTTTGTCCTTCTCCAAAATTTTTCTGCTATAACTCTGCCTTGGTTGCATTTGTCTATAACATGCACTTGGTTGCATGATTTCAATATTGGCCTTTCTTACCTTTATGCTTCAACAAGCCCATTTCCCCCCGATTCTGTTTTCTGCTTTTCAGTTAATAGCTGTTCCAGTAAATGGGTATCATGCTCCAGAACCTTCACTCATGTTTCTTTGGCTGAATTTACTGTAAGGCAAACTTATGATTCCCCAGCTGTCACAGCAGCATAGTCCTTACAACCTTTGTCTGATGTACTGGAAATGCTTTTATTTCACCATGGAAGCCTGTGAGCATGAGGATGTTCTTTGATTCTGCAATAGTTTGGGGAGTCTTTTTTGATTGTGTTTTTCTTTTGTTGTTGCTCTTGTTGTTTTTGTTGTTGTTGTTGTTTTGTTTTGTTTTTGTTTTTTTTTAATACACAGTAGGAGGTGGCAATGTCTGTAGTTTTCTGACTTCAGTCTAAGGAACTGTTACTCATAACCTTCCCTTTACTGTGCTTTATATACTGAACTTCTTTATTCCCTGTTCAGGGAAAGTTCAGGCACATTCTCCTTAGCACAGCATACTGGCCAAAGGTTTGAGAGCCCTCGGTTCAAGCCTAGTTGTCCCTTTTGCTGTGTGTAATAAGCTGCACGAACAGCAGTCTCTGAGCTTCATGCCCTGCTTTCTTTATGGCACACTATATTTGTAAACACGTTTCTTAACTTACTTCAAAACATGTTTGTTCTGCCTCATTTATTTGCAGATAACTTACTGTCTCTTGGATCTTTAGCTTCTTGTTCTAATGATTGCTTTGAAATATTATTTTAATGAACCCATGTAACACATCATTGTATTCTTTTTTTTTGGTCGGACCGCTAATGATACCCATCCATTAAGTAAATGGTTTTGTAAGCAATACAAATGTAATAAATAAAGTTAGTTGGCTCTTTTTTACCACTTCTGTGCTGATAGGCATACCACATGCTGGGGAGGTAATGTTTCATGACCAGAATGTTTCAGGCTCTAGGCAGCCCGCGAATCTTTGTGTTTAGGTTCAGTCAAAGAGCTTCAGAGAACTTCCTGAACTATGGTTTATATACACTAGAGTTTATAAATTTTGAATCTGGTTGCAATGTCCTGTGGGAGGTGATCCTGAAGGGCAGAGAAGTCCAGGAAGGTTAGACATTGTTGAAGAGGGAAATCTTGGGTGCACAAGATCAGGCTGTTCCTATGTGCTGGAAGAGGGGCCAGCAGGGATGAGACCAGCCTGACTGAACTGAACTGAGAGCTTTGGCTGGAACTCAGGAAAATGAAGAAAAAGAAAAAAAGGAGAGTTTATGAATGTTGGAAAAAGGAACAAACAATGCAGGAGGTATACAAGGGTGTCATGAGTTTATATAGGAAGGAAATTTAAAGGGTCAAAGCCCAACTGGAACTTAATTAGGTTACTGCCTTAAAAGACAATAAAAATATTTCTATGAATAGGTTAAAGGAGGCTCTGGGAGAATCTCCATCCTTCATTGGATGGGAGGGAAAGCATCACGACCAAGTGTGAGGAAAAGGCTGAGATACTTAGTGCTTTCTTTGCTGCAGTCTTTAAGAGCAAATTGACAGCAATTGTTCTGTGAGTACCCAGTCCCAGAGCTGGAAGAGGGAGCAGAATGAAGACCCCCTAAGCCAAGGTCAGTGACCTGCTCCATGCACCACTTGGACACACACAGCTCTGTGGGGCTGGATGGGATCCACCCAGAGGCACTGAGGACCTGCTGGAAGTATTGACTGAGCCACTTGCCGTGGTTTACCAGCAGTCCAGGCCAACTGGGGAGGTCCCAACCAACTGGAAGCTGGCAAACATCACACAAGAAGGGCTGGAAGGAGGATCCAGGGAATTGTCAACCTGATCTTGATGCTGGGAAAAGTCATGGAGCAGGTCATCTTGAGTGCCATCAAGGGGCATTTGCAGGACAGCTAAGGGTCAGGCCCAGCCAGGGTGGGTTTAGGAAGGGCAGGAACACTTGAGCCACTGCTGAGTGGGAGAGGGAAAGGCTGTGGATGTGTCTACCTAGACTTTTGTGAATACACTACATATGAGTGGCTATAAATAACATCATTTCTTTAACCAGCAAGGGTTAGCATTGTGACAAGCTCTTATTTTTAATATTTCTAACATGATCACTTACGGTGATAACTCAAGGTGGATAGCAGGGGTTAATTTTTAACCATTAAATAAAGCCATTGCCCCTGCCATCCTAAATGAGGAATTTTCTAAATGAAAAGAGGTGTTTCCTTTGAGTTCTTGAGAGATCAATAACAAATGTCACTGTAAAACTTCTAGGGATGTGCCAACAGCATAAAAAAATCAAGCTGCTTATAAGTTATAAATGAGACCTTTGCTTGAACTACTAGAGATGATTCCCTAATGAGATTCACATCGCTTGATTTATTTTTTAATATATTTTAATTCTCAAAGGATATAAAAAATCTGTAAATTACAGCTCTGGAATGTAATCAGACTTAGTCACAAGAAGGCAAGGTTTAACCACGCATATGGAAATGACATAATATTTTACCAGGTAATTATAACTGGAAAATTTAGGTTGAAAGGATGGGTCAGAAGTCCTCTTTGAAATGTCATTAATTCACTGAAGAAATGAGAGTTACTATAAAAATTATTATTTTATCCCCTTTTGGAGAATATAACGCCTTTGCACTACTTCCAATGATTTAGTAAGATTTAAGCCAGATGGCACAAGCAAGCGTTCTCTTCCCCTAGAATTGCGAAGGTACCTGCCACTAAAGATCAAAGCTGACTTTATTAATGTTTTATGAGGTCTTCTACAATCACTACTAATTTTGGAGCAGGTGTAGGGCAAGCATTGTCAGCAAGAATGCTTCTACTGCCCCTCCTTTTTTTTTCTTTTTTTTTTCTTTGAATAGCATTTTAACATGATTGCCTCAGGCATTCATTCAGGGAAAGCATAGGGGTGATGGAAAATGGCAATTTTCATGTATTCCACACATTAGGATGATTTGGGGAAATTATCCCATTTTCTAAATATCCTACCATCATGAATTGCACAAAAGATTAGGGTTTGCTTTGATTGAATGGCATTTTTCTTAGATTTTGACTGTTCTGAACTCTAGTCTCTTCTTGACTGGGAACTGAAATACAGGGCAGGCTGCAAATTCTGGATTAAAGCTTTTGACTAGCGGAATTTTAATTTTTTTCAAACATCCTTCTACAACGCACTTAATAAAGGCAAATACGAATTCAGGTGGCATTTTAGGTTGATGCAAATTAGAGTGAAATGTTATCCTAAAAGTTCTGCATTTTGATGGAGAGAAATTAAGGTGAAGTTAATACAGGGTTGATAATTTTCTTGTGTACTGCATGGAGATGTTAGGTCCTGGGCGTATCCTGAAAGAAGAAGTCATTCAGGATATTATTTATAATATAGAGATACAGATTAAGGACACAATGCAGAAGTTTTGGGTTGGTTAGGAGGTGCTTGCTCCTTGAATTGACTCTTCTGAACCTCTGAATTCCTAAGTTGTTTTTTTGCACTCCATGAAACTCAGATTTTTATTTATTTATGTCTAAATACAATACATCCTACAATTTCAAAGATACTATCCCAGGAGATGCATTAATAATGGAGATGTGTCCTACTCTCCAGACACTGGATTCAAACATCTCAGGAAGAAAAAAAAAACCTTTAAACTATTGGGAAATACTAAGATACTTCTGAGCACTTTTTGCTTTGAGTTTTAGAATGACCATATTTTTCTGATTCAGTTCAAAGCTACTAACTTAGAATTACCATCAGTATAGGGGTGTGTACAGAAAAATTTGGTGTTTGCTGATAAACTGGAATGTATGGTTAAAAGACAAAAAATACACTTCATTGAGGACCTTTCCTAAATGACAATTAATTACTCTTTTAAGGTTTTTGGCTTTTTTCCCCAGAGAAATGCTTGAACTGCTTAACAGTAATTTGGAGTTGGCAGACCATGGACACTTTCCTGTCTGCTCTCCTCCTGCTGGCCAGCTTTTGTTGGAACATTGCAGGTTTCCCATTTGGAAGTGAAGTGGGAAATGTTGTCCTTTAAATTTTAGCTGTCGTGTCAAATTAGGTCAGAGTTTACAGCATGCCATGGCACAAAGTGATGCAGTGTGTTATGAGCAGAGCCTGCTAAACCCTGGTGCCTTCTGCTGCCAGTTGTACTTTATTTGAGAATGAAGTGACTTTCTGCTTATAAATCTTCATTAGATTCATAGCTCTCCTGAAAAGATGAATAGTGGGAATTACTGGGTCCTGCAATGTTGCAAATCACTTGTGTTGTTTGACTGTTCTGTTGGAAAATCTATTGCACTCAATAGCTCCGGTTTTCTGAAGGGTGGAGGTCTGAGCAGAGCACTGAATCACTTAATAAAATCATTTCTGTGCAGGAAAGTTAAGCATAACACAATTTGAAGCCCCAGAGATTTTCCAGGTGGCTTTACTGATTTACTGATCTACAGAAATGATTGAATTGCTATCAAAAAGATTAAGAAAAGGCTTTGTTTTTGTATGTAAAAAGAAGATTGTGAAGGAGAACTCCACCCACTAGAAAAATGGAGCTCTTCTGTTCCCAGGCCATTAAAGCAATCTGTTAAACCTTCTGACAAGAGCAATCCATGATATTGGCCTTTTTAGGCTGGTTCTGTTACTGGAAAAACCTGTGACAAACCTGGACAAAGGAATTCATGAGGTAAAAAAATAATGCATCCTGCTCCACCTTCCCTTAAGCATTCCTAAGATGAGAAAAAATGGATTGATGGGCATTATCTAGAACTGTTTTAGCCAGACTTTCCACTACCCTGGATATGAGTTGAAGGGTGAAACCCATATCCAGAAAAAGCACCAGATGGAATAATGTACTTCAGGCACAATGTCCTGGTGAAGGTCTTGTGTTAGATGTGGAAAATCAGTCCAATATCCCAGTGCTGGCTGTACTAGCTGGGATTTATTTGCCATACATGGTGCCAGGTGAGATATTGTCACACGTGTTTCCTGCCACCACTGCTTGATCAGGAATTGCACAATGCAGGAGATAACACAGGGATGGAGGGGAGTGCCAAGGGCAATGGAAGAGCCTTGGAAATGGAAAAGCCTATGGCTTTTATGAGCCATATTCCTCACAAGCCAGAGTTATTGGTTAAACTGATTCCTGGTGTTTGTGGTGTGCTCAAAATAAAGAGTGTGTAACAGCAGGTGTCATAAAAAATGTGATGAATGAGAGATTGCACTTCAGTGTTCCTGGCCTGCCATGGGGGACAATGACCCAGCCACACTCCTTATCTTGTGTCAGGCAAAAACAGTGCGGAGCTCTGGATTAAACTCCTTGAGGTGCCAGTGAAAACTGAGAGCTTGTCTGCTTGTTTGTCATGGTAGTTTAGATAAATTTGAAAGATAGCATGACAGGATTCAGAATAGGAGCAGATAAAGAAGTTCTGGCTAACAGCCTGTCTATCACTTAATGCTCTGATAAAGCAGCAGCACTGACTCTCAGGGCTGTAGGTGAGGCTGCTGAGTGCATAATGGCTGCCGTGTTTATTTGGCAACAAGGAGCACTTTGCTCTCCTTTAGCATGCCTCCTGCTGCTAAAGGCTTTGCTGCCTCTTTCTCTAATATGTCCATGGTAATTCTATACCTCAAAAAGGCCATTATTACTGTTAAAGAGAAATGGAAATGTGTGTATATGAACAGAAAAGCCTGTGTGTGCACACAGACATTGCAGATGTTTATCATTCTGCACCATGGACTAAGAAACTGTGTAATACACTGATTTTTAATTTTTTTTTTCCAATTTGAACTGAGGTTGTCTGCATCCCTCTTTAAAAAGGGATGTTAAAAAAACTAACCATGGAAATGTATATTGTTATTTATATCATGATGAAATGTAATGGTCCAAACTAAGTACTTGAATTTCATAACATTTAAATATCTGGAAAGAGATTATCTCCTGCTCTGAAAATCATCCCATTAGAAAGTGCAAAGTCCATGAATGACTGTGAGAGCAAAAGACTTAAGATCTAAAGGGTCAGCAGATTTGGTCAAGGTTAAAGATCAGCCTCAAGACCTTCATGGTCAAGGTTAAAGATCAGCCTCAAGACCTTCATGGCTTAAGTGAAAAGAAAATTATTCTCCCAATAATAGTGAATTTCTTTCATTTGCATGCAAATCAAGAGAATTAGAAGAGACATTTGGGTGAACTTGATCCATTTGGCTAAGATGTGCTTGGTTCCCTGTTGCTGTTTCCACTGAATTTTCAGCTGCTTGCATGGAGTGGAGAGTCCCCAGAGCTCCCCTCTGCCAGGAAACCCCTGACTGCTGGGCTGCTCCCTGACAGCCACCACCAGTTTCCTTTGGCAGCTTTGTGATTTTAGCCTTTAGCACCTCCTGTGTGCAGGTGATACTGGTATTAGATGTGTTTTCTCTGTATGTGCAAAATGTGTGGCAGGGCTTGAACAACATTGCTCAGCACGTTCACCACAAACAATTCCCTGGAGCTGTCCTTTGACAAGGCCTGACAGGTAGGGAGGATCCACAGGCTGGGAAGGTAACAGCAGGTCAGCTTAGCCTGCTAGGGGCTGCTCTCCATTTGTTTTCTTGGCCAGACAGACATGGCTGAAGATTCCCAGCGTTTCTCCCTCTGACGCTTCCAAGGAGACTCACTCCATTTTTAAATTTTATGTACTAATATGTTATTTAATAGATTCAGTGATGAACGAGTAAATAAATCAGTGTTATGCTGTATTTGTGGAACCACAGCTGCTTAAGAGGGATGTTTCTAAGTCCAGTAAGTCAAAACCAAAGGATTTTGAAATAATGGCAGTGCTTGATCTGAAATTAAAATATTTGGATGTCAGGTCACCCCAAGAAGCATAATCCAGCTGTTTTGTTCATGCTTGCTGTGACTGATTGACAGTGCACTGCTCTGCCTTTTAAAAAAAAATATTTTTCAGTTAGGAGAAAGTCCACTAACCACAGGGAAATCCCTGTTCTTAGACATCCCAGAGTAACAATTTGATGAAGTTAAGAACAATAATGAATAATAAAGAGATGAGACTATAGAACATCGGCCCCATCTGAGCTAATTTACCAGGTGGATGGAAGCAAAGATCTCAAGGCCTTTCTGGCCATATCTGTCACGCATCAGGCAACACAATGCAGATAATTTCAGCTATTCATGTGATTTACTGCTCTTAAGAAACAGAGAATCATCCATTGCTGCATTGGGTTCAGAAAAGTGGTTTTTATTGTGTTGGTTTTGTTTGTTGTTTTGGTTTGGTTTGATTTAAAAAAAATAAATTAATTCTGATAGGATTTTTTTGTCTTATTGTGAGCCCTAAAGACAGAAAAGAGCATTATAAGGCTCTGTGGAGAAGTGGTGTGGAGTTTGGGAGGTTAGGGAATGCAGACAGAGCAGCAGACCTATAGGGCTTGAAATCTGGAGTTTTGTGTGCCTCACAGGGATGTCACAAGTATTGTGTTCTCTCCAGTTGAAGGACAGGGACATGGGAAGCCACTGGCTTTAGACACATCTTGATTCAATTTTCTGTCTAAATGTGATGATTCAGTAGAGCATTTGCTTTAACATTTTTGCAAAGTTTATGCTGACTTGGATTTTCTGATTTTCAAGTGAGGTGTCAGATATGTAAGTGGATTACTTACTCTTCTTCCTGGCCCTAAGCAACTGCTTATCAGTCAGTGTGATCCAAGCTTTTATGAGAGTCATATTCCTCACAGAGTTATTTGCCTTATGTGTGCATGCAGTACCCAGCTAAACCTATGTTTTCTTTCTTTACTTTATAACCTTTCTACATAGAGCATTTTATGCATGTTTTAACCCCAGAATTGGTGTCATAGTCTGAATCAGATATTTCAATGTAATTATTACATTTTTAAGCTATCCCATTTATAACGTTATGGAGTCACAGACCAGTTCAAAACATCCTGATTTCCAAAGGCTGTTGCCCTGGAGCCTTCATAGCTCACCACATCTGTGAGCTATGACTGTGTTTCCTTTTAATTTCCTCAGGATCTGAGATACACAGATGATGTGTGATTCTGGGACTGAAATGAACACAAAAGAAGTGTTTAAGAGGTGTTTAGAGGTGTTTAACACAATTAGAGGTGTTTCATAAACCCATCTGAACTCCACAGAGGAGGGCAGAAATTAAGCAGAAGACTCTTTTTGTCTTGCAGCATGTGATGTAGGATGGCATTATCCAATTGCAAAGCTGTCAAGAAAGGCTGTCCTTGAACATGCAGCTTGTAGACAAAATCTTGTAATACCCAAGAATAGCTGAATCATAGAATCACAGAATGCTTTGGCCTGGAAGGACCTTTAAAGATCATCCAATTCCAACCCCCTATGATGGGCAGGAGCACCTTCCATTAGAGCAGGTTGCTCCAAGCCCTGTCCAACCTGGCCTTGAAGATTTCCAGAGGTGGGGAATCTGCAGCTTGTGTGGGCAATCTGTGCCAGGGCCTCCCCAAATTCTCTCTCTCAAGAATTTCTTCCTCTCTGATGTAAATCCACCCACTTTCAGTTTAAAGCCATTAGCCCTCACCATGCCCATGTAAAATATCCCTCTCTCTCTCTACCTCCCCTGTGGCCCCCTTCCAGTACTGTGAGGTGCTGTAAGTCTCCCCAGAGCTCTCTTTCCTCCAGGCTGAACAACTCCAGCTCCCCCAGTCTGAGCAGAGATGTTCCAGCCTCCTCTGAACCCTCTCCAACAGGTCCCTGTTCTTGTATTAGGGGACCCAGAGCTGGATGCGGTGCTCCAGGTGGGACCTTATGGGAGCTGAGTAGAGGGGGAGAAGGAAAAACTCTTCTAAAAGCTTGGAGTTTCATAAGGGAAATGATACCTTTCATCATGCGTTTGATTTGAACAATTTTAAGCTGACATTGATGAAGAATCCAAAGCTTCCATAATAAAATAATGGGGAGGATGAAATAAAAGATGTAATCATTCCTGTAGTTGCTTAAGTTATTTGGTTAGTGTATTTTGTCATATTTAACTTGGAACATAGATTAAAACTGAACTACATCCCTATAAACATAACAGTACATATCCCAATCATAGTCTCTCTTAATAAAATACCAAGGAGTTTTCAGCTGGAAGACGTTGCTGGATTTTACCATGTTTTTAGTGCAGATACAAATGCACAGATTGCTGCTGATTTAAAGCATGTGGAAAAAGCCCATGGAGATTTATATTTCTTTCATGATTGAATGCTGGTGCTTGGTGTTATGTGGAAAAGCAGTCACTTGGTTTAATAGTTGCACAGCTGGTGTTATCTGAAAAATAATCATTATGATAGAAAGCACACATTTTTCATGTTTTTTGTCAGGTCTGTCAGAATATGTTCTGTGCTAAGTCTACGCACTCCATCTGACATTCCTTAAATTAATATATTAACATATAATACTTTTAAGAATGTCAGTTATAAAATGTGACTGTAATTGAAACATAACAGAGTATGGCTGTGTGAAACAAAGCAATTTGCAGGACCCATAAAGTGAGGAAGTCACTGTGATCCATGTTTAGAAACAACATAACATTATTGTCTGGGAAACAAGTGACAAATTGCAAGAATTAAAATTATGCATAACCAGTTCAGCTTGGTAATATGTACTGATTTGTACATCTTTAAATTACAGCAAATATGAAAATATTAATTTGAAGTACAAACCAGCTTGATTACAAAATCTAGATTTCTCTTTGCTCCTCTGTACCTTATCAGGGCTTTTCAGCAAGTGAGGAGAGGCAGATCAATTCAGGCTGTAAATGAGCACATGATGTCACTTGTGAGGAGCTGGGGACTTGCTGGATGTCCATTATTTCTATCTGTGGTAACTGGAGAGCTGAACTTTTTATCTTCTCAGTGCCAGAGGCGGGGGTCAGCCTGGGAAAAAGAAGCTTATTTACCCAGTCTTCTCTCTTTTTTATATGTTAATGGACAACCCACTAACACATAATTCTGTCCTGTGTGGACTCCAGCAATAGGAGGAAGGATAAGGAGGGGTTAGAGTGTGAATGCAAAATGATCTGCGGTTGCACAAGTTATGGGGAGCTCCTCCTCTTGTCACTTTGTCAAATGGCAGAGGTTTAATCTCCCAAATAAAGGGATTGTGTGAGCTCCAGAAGGAAATGTTTCTAGTTCTGAATTTGAATTATCTCCTTTTAAACTCGTGAATGGAATGTGAGTGGCCCCATGCTGGATTGAAACTCCTCACTGTTAGAGATGATTGTGTGTCAGGAAGGAAAAGTGGTGAGTTAAGTTCCATGTGCTGGTGCCTTTTCCTTGGCTATTCCACATGTGCAGTTCCTACAAGAAACAAGATCTTGAGGAGGAAGAGGTTCTGTAATGGAAGAAGCAGCACACTAATTCTGTACTCAGAAAGACTTGTAGAATTTACCTGAACCATAAACCTTAATGGGTAAATGATATTGAATGTAATCTGTTGCTATCAGAAAATCCAAAGATTTGACTTAGGAAAACTCATAATATTTATATTGCTTGCTTTTACATTGCCATGACATTTTAAAACTCTTCACAGTATTTAAAAGCTTAACCCCACACTAAAGAGGTTTCTCTTTTTTACCATGAATATTTCATACCAAAGAAGAATACAGTAAGCTCAATTCAAATAGAAAAACTCAGGATTTACATGGACGTGTTCCAGCATATGTTATTGTTCCAGTTAGCTGCTTCAGGAAAAATCCTATAGAAAATTCACCTTCCCTGACATTAGCAGAACTTTCCAGGCACTCATAGCCAGGGTTCATTTGATGAAATAGCAACGAAATAGACTGCCCACTTTTAGTTTTCATACAGGTAGCAAATATAAGGATAATAGCAGAAAATATAACCTGTAAGTTATCAGAGTGCCAGTGATCCTCAGTTCCCCACAGTGCAGGCAGAAAAGAGAAAGTGTTTATGATCCAAAATGGAAGAAATCTTGAATATGTCCTTAATACAGAAGACAAATGCATTTAAATGTTGCGTTCAAGAAGTTCAGTTCACAGAGATGGCTCTTTTATTTTGGTGATTGAGTGGTTCTTTGGAAAGATAAAAAGTGTTCTGCACTACTGAAAAAGTGAGGTTCAGTTGCCATGGTGGCTTTGAGATTGGTAGTAAAAGGCTGTTTGTTTGCAAATGTAACTGTTTCCCCTCTCTCTGCCCTTGCTTCAATACTTGGCAATTTCCAGAGTGAATCTTGAGCTAATTGCTGATATTGCATTAGTGGTTTTTTCACCATGTCTCATTCACCCTCAGAAACACAATGGACACAAAAGGAAATGGTTTGAAAGAGAAGTAAAGTCCATCAGAATGAATTCTGATCTGTTTAAGCAGCGCTTATTAGCAGTGTTCACCCCTATTGTGCTGTTTTCATTAATTAATTTGCCTTTTCATGGCAATTTTCAGTGCCCTTTACACCCATTTTTGTCGGAGTCTTAATTGAAGACACCAAGTCATGATGAGCCTGTGCAAGTGCTCTGACAGAAGGAGCTGCTCTGGTCCAACAAGGGAAACACTGTGGTTGTCTTTGTCACTAATTGTCATCTCTACTTTTTGGTGAGGGGGATGAATTGGCTGCCACTTAAATGGGCTGCACTGTGCCAGGCCGTGCTGTAGCACAGGACTATTTCTGTGAACTCCAAAAACGAGCCTGAAGGAGCTGATCCCAAGCAAATGTGTGGTAAAAGTGTTGAGTTACAGTAGAGACACCAAGGTACCAGACCTCATGTTTAAATAAATGCATAGTTTTGAACAGCTGCCTCATTCCTGTATTAATTTTAGTGCTTGTGTTTTAAAACATTCTAATTTCTTGTGTTTTTGCAACACAGTGATATCCTGCTGTGTGTGGATCAATCCAAAATACTGTAATTAGTCAAGAGAAGTTTGACTTGTTTCTGAAAAGACACTTGTAAATCTAATGTGCTGATTTTTCTTTGCAGTTAGAAATTTACTAAATACTATACTGGTGACACAAGGAAGTGCATGCTCATTCGTAGTTTTTCAGCAAAATCTCAAGCAAGCATATTTTGTTCCTTTTTTTTCAGGACACAGGAATTTAAATATATGGAAAATAAAGACCCAGTGTTGTTTTTTCATATTATAAACAATGGCATCAGGAAAAACCCAAGTTAGAAAAAGACTTTGTCTTTTAAAATGAGGTGATCCCTACTACTGTGTGTTCTGGCTGTGGTTTCACATACAGAATTCTTCTAGAATTTTCCAGGAGTGTTAAGGATATTAAGGATGAGCCCATGCTTCCCACCTTCCCAGTTGCACACAGATGAGTGCAGCCAGCACGGATCCAGCTGGAAAGTTGCTTTTGCTTTGATCTGCAAGAATATTGGTGATTACACTTGCTGTGACGCGAAGCGCGAGTCAGGATGTCCCTTGTTGCCTGCCTGGCCCAGCAGGATGAGCTTCCCTCTCCCCATCCCATCCAGGACCTCAGGCCTCCCTTTGATCCTGACACTGGGCTTTGCACTAAAGCCTTTAATGCTTTTGAAGTGAAAGCTCTTCTCTCCCTCTGTGTTTGGGGCCTAGCACACACTAAAGAAAGAGCAGAATTTTGCCCTTTTATGTTTATATGATGGATTTTGTCTTTATAGATCCCAAATCACTTCACAAAATTTGTAGGTTGCAAAGAGACCTTGAGAGTTTATCCAGTTTATCCCTCTGCCAAAAGGGAGCCCAAATTATACCTGATTGATTCTTGGCCAACTTAAACTTTTTGTATTCTTGTCACTGGACAATTACAATTTTTTTTCAAATCTGAGTGCTTTTTTGTTTGATTGTTTTTAATTTCTTCGACATTTTGGTGAAGGTATTTTTTATAAGGGTCATCTTTTATAAGAGTCATCCCTGTACTGGTTTAGGAATTGAAGCTCCAGATTAGAATCGAAGAGAATTATATGCTCAAATTTATTCTAATAAGTAGTTGTTTTTCAGTAAGTGGGGTTACTCAAATATGATGTAAGTCAATCCCAAGTTTATATACTTGGCTGGACAAGACTTTAATATCCAATATTGCAATTTTTTTTCCAATGCTTATGAGATTTTTAGTTGTTTATTATAAACTGTATATTCTTTTCAAAGCTTTCTGGTGTCGCTATATATATAACATTATTATTTATTATCAAATAAGGTCACTGGATCTGTTCAGACTAATCTGTCCTGAGTATTGTAAAAAGGTTTCAGATTGCTTTGGGGTTATGTGTTTCTTGTTTCACATGCAATGGTTTATTTCTTTTTCATAAAATATGGGGCATTGAAAACACAGCTTGATTTCCAGGCCTATTTAGTTATGGGTATTGATCTGGTTCTAAGTTTGAGAAGAAAAGTACTTTGGATAAAGAACCTTATATAGGAGTTTGGATTAAGAACCTTATATAATAACAGCCATGGTCATAGGAGCCTCATTTCTCCTTATCCTGCTGCTGTATTAGTGCTGAAAACAGTACAAGGATCTTGTAAAACCCCCATTATTGAAATACAGCTTCTGCTTTGGTTTATCTTGCTAAATACTATGATTTATGCTTTAATATTTTGGAATATAGTCAGAAGATTTTCAACTTAAAACAGTTTTACATTAATAGAATATATTTTATCCACCTGCTAGTAGAAATGTATTTTATATATTCCTGAATTGCTTGATAAATATGCATGGTGAGAGAAATTTGGTTCGGAAGCGATGTGATAGGAATAACTTGCCTGTTTCCAAACACAAAAGATGAAACCTCTCAGGGATGTGTGTGTGTGAAAGGGACTGGTGGGTGCTAAACACAGCTCTCTGGTGTGAAAGCAGTTTTGGGCTCATGGGACTGCCAGCCATCCCTCAGGAGGTTGGTTGAACGATGGTTTTCTGTGGGAAACACAGCTGGAGCCAGAGGTGCTCCATGGAGCCCCAGAGCTGGGGCACTGCGGAGGGTCTGGGCTGTGCAGGGGAACTGGGCATCCCAGAGGGGCAGAGACAGAGCTTCCTGCTTTATTGCCCTGCACCTGTGTGTACCTGGGCGTGTCTGCACTGGAATCCCCCAGGAAGCCAAGAGACGATTCTCACATAATGAGGGAAGTGCAGTTGCAAGGCAGAGCAGAGACAGGGATTGTGTAGGGATCAGACCCAGCTGGAAAGGCAAAGTTGGAAACCGCTTTGGTTTTTTCTTCTTTTCCAGTAAGTTTTTTATGTTGCAGCAGAAGAACACTTGATTTACATCACTGGGTTTTTTTTTTGTCCTCCTGGGAACATGACATCACTGTTACATTGGCTGACTCCTTTGCTGAGGATAAAAAAAGAATCCAGTCTCAAATGTACACCTGTGCATGTGCAGCTGAATGAGTGAGGATTCATTCTGCATGTTACAGCAACCCAAGAAATTAATTATCATGTGTACAGCCTCACTCCAAAACATGAGCTGAACAGAAAAGCTTTATTTGTTTATAGCAGTGATGAGAATCTGAGCTAGATTAATTTTGGGACTGTATGAGTGTGGAATTGTGTGGCTGTAGGATGGTGTAGAGAAAGGGAGCAACTCTTTTGTGGAAGATTTTATTGAGCCAGCCAAGCCTAGCATTAGATTATTACAACACTTTTGTAGTGTATAACAGTGGGGTTTTTTCTCTTTCTCTCTCTCTTTTTTTTTTTTTTTTTTTTTTTTTTTTTTTTTTTTTTTTTTTTTGCATAGGAGCATAATTAGATATGAAAACAGCACAATCAAAGCATTGTGTCCCAAGCTGCCAGGATTGTGTTGGGTTTTCATTTCATGCTTGTAGTTTATTGTAGCTGCCTTGGTTATATGCCAGGTTATCTGAACTGTTGCAAAAGCAAATGTTTTGGGCTATTCTAAGCACTTTGAGCTTTTTGAAGGGCAGTTTCCTTTTGTGTGCTTAATTTGGGCTTTGGCTTTGAATGAATGATTTCTAACATTCAGTGCTCTGCCACACTCCCAGTTTCTGTGCCCAGGGGTACTCTGGCACCCCTTTCTCCTCTGTGCATTTGTCTTGAAGAGCTTAAACCCAAATGGCAGTGCCTGATTTCAGCACCCAGTTTTGGAAATCTGAATCTACATTAAAAAGCAGTCTTAGTGTGAGGACCACCAGCAGAGTTTAGAGAGTGTCTTAAATTACCATCACGGCAGTTATGATTAATATATTTGTCTCTTTAGGGCTTTTGTGGCACTGATAATATTTGCTGTTCTCACTAAGTCTCGATTAAATGAGTGCCTGAGACTGACGGGCAGTTTGTCTGTAATGACAAGTGCTTTACTGTAGCAGAAAAGGATGAGCTGCCCCAGGGAGACATCACCACCCACTTGAGCGAGATCCATGAAGGGTTTATGACCCGTTTGAATCCTGATTGAGCATCACTGTCTTGACCCTCAGGGAGCCAATTGTCTGGAATACTTGCTCTGTCAGTCTGAGCGATGTGCTCAGAATCCCTCTGAAACCTGGATGTCTTGATTGTGTGTAATACACACTGTGAATTATCAAAATGGTATAAAAGATAGGGAAATACTTTGTCACCGGGTAGCTGGGTGTCATTATTTAGAGAGCACACTGTTTTACTTGCCAAGTAAAATGTACTGTGAGTTAACTCTTTCAGGAATAAATTATTTCAGATCTGGCATTTAATGTATGAAGGGTGTCCTTTGAGGCAAATGTGTCTGATAGGTGATTACTGAATAAAATTAAACTCATTGAGGCAGAAAGTCTGTGCCTGGAGCTCTGGGGAAGGCTGGAAGCCTCTAAAGCCAAATCCAATTGCAGGGATGGTCAGTGCCCCTCCATGGGAGCCCAGGTGGGCACAGGCTGGTCACAAGTTCTGGCAATAGAACAGCTCTAAGGGAAAGCCAGGCTGATGGGGAAGGCAGCACTTAGCACAGACATGGCTTCTGTGCTTCTTCTGGTCATAAAGAAGGTTTTGTGAGTCCACAGCAAGAGTGGAGCTGGAATCCTGTCTCTGCAGTGGGGAGTGTTGGGAAGGGGCAGTTCAGGAGGGTGTTGCAAGTCTTTTTCTCTTATTGGTGTCATTGGCCTTTTAAATCTCAAGTGCTCTTGTACCAAACTCAGGATGGTCAAGTCATAACCCCCTGTGGAACAGGAGAGGGGTGCTCCTGTAATAAATAAACTGTGCTTCATCTGCTGGGCAGCCTCTAGACTGTGTGTATATGTAGTAGGGAAGAAGGAGATAGTTGACTGTTGCTGCAAAAATTTTAGAAGAAAAAAAGCCTCACAAAAAATCAAAACCAAAATTCAAACAACAAGATCACAAAAAGAAATCTTCCTCCATTTTACCCTCATCCTGCAAAAACAGAAAACAACAGCCAGTATGAGAAATGGGAAAAAAAATCCTCCTTTGTTTTATAGTTAAGTGTTTCACAGCCAGCTAATCTTTATTATTATGGCTATTGAAGCAATTAAACAGATTAAACAGAATTAACTGTTGTTTTTCTACTAATATAAAGATGGCCTCTTAATCCCAAATGCCCTTTTTTCTAAGTAAATTATACTTTCATTTCTAATTCCAAGAAGATTGTGGTGGGGTATGTATTTTTATCTATGCAGGTACTGTTGCTGTTAGCAACATTTTTTAAAATGACCAACTAGTATATGTAACTAAAACCTTGTTAAAAAACTCATTAAATCTTAAAAATGGTTAGATAAATTAAAGGAAGTAGTAGCAGACTCCTGTATAACTCAGTACAAGAGAACATCAATATTGTTCATTGAACAGTCTATTCTTCTAATTTTAAAAGAACAACTATTTGTCATGGTTCCTGTCCTTGGGCTGGCAGTTATCTAATTAAATGCATATGAAATTCAAAAGCATTTACTGAGGGACAGTAATTTTCCTTGGTTGTTTTTAAAGTCACCAAGAGGAAAGAAGAATTACATTGAACAGATAATGGATAAATTTCTCCATTGTGCATTAAGGTCTTGGATTGACTAATCATCCCATGGTTATTAATCAATGTGTTATCTTATAATTTGAAATTAGAGGATCCGTTCTCATTATTGCTGTCTCCAGGTAACAATACTTCCAGTCCTTGATTACCGTGACAGGCCAATGCACTGCCTTGCAAAATACCACAAAACTAATCAAAACCAGGTCAGATCTATAAAGAGCATCCCCAGTGCATTATGTTTACATGACTCTTCAGCAGGGTATTTTTCAGTCTAGGCGCTCCAGAATGCCCTCTGTGTTGTTTTTCACATTGATCTCTGTCTGCCCCTTTTTCCTTATCACCATCCAAATGGGATGTGCTGGTTTATATTTGATGGCATTGGAAGATAGAGACACTGCCTGAGATTTTTGCTTAAAGGAGGTGATTCCCTCAGTCATGCCAGAACAATTCCAAAGGGTGGATTGTTGCAGGGGGCCAGTAAATACATGTGCAACATAGACAGAAAATAGCATTTTAAAGTTGTGATTTCTGTACTAAATATAATGCAGTGCTCAAAGGGAGTTTGTAGGCATGATCTGGCCCTGACTGCACCTTGTGAAGATAGCCTGGCAAATTAGAAGGTACAGCAATATGTAAATATATATATTTAAGCACAATTAGGCATATATTCTGGTATTTTTGAAGACCTGTTTTTGACCACTGATTGTATATAAAGATGAAAAGATATTAAAGCAGGAGATATGAGGATGGACTCATGGGAAGGTTTTGTTACTTTCACCCCTATAGTGTTTTCCTATTTCTTTACTTCTCCCCTAGGGTCAGAAATCATCAGGCTTAGTGCACTTGAGGACCTTCTCTCCTATGGCTCATACTGAAGTTATATTATTTAGAGAGAAAAATAGTCCCTGATTCTGTAATTGAAGCTTTTAAGGGCATGATACAGACGCAAAGATCTGACTATTCATGTGCAGCTGTGGAATTGGGATATCAGAACTAGATATTAGAATTGGAACAATCAAGTTTAACAAGTCTTGATCTGTACCACAATTATAGTGAACAATCCAGAGGGTGATGTTGGTTTCTTAACAGATCTGTGGTATTATGTAGTTTGAATTCGGCATTAAAAAATACACTGCAAAATGTTTCTCATCAATGTCAAAGACAGTGCACTGTTTAAGGAGCAGAATGCTGCTTCTAACCCAAATTATCATTTAGTGAACTGCCAATAATGATCTCGGCTCAGGAATTTCCAGTATTGAGCCCTTTTGATGGCAGAATAATGATGCTGTGAACAGACTCCTTTTTCTGGTTTTGTCTACATCAGTGTCATGTTCAAAAGCAGTTAAATAATTCTAATTTTTGGGCTTGTTGCTGTGTGAATGCACACTTCTGTTGCTTTTTTAAATACTGGAAAAAGGCACTAAAAAGTCATTTCATGAATAGTGCATGTGGTTCAAAGCTAAATATTTTAGAGGTCTAGCATTCAACAGAGGTGAATAATGATAGACTTCACATTTAAAAAGTGAGGTATCCATTGTATTGGAGGAAGTCTGAGAAAGAGCAAGTCATTATGCACAATCAAATGAAACAACCTTTCTGTGGTGTGTTGGGATTCATATTATCTACTTTAGCAGATAAGCTACGACACAGCAGAGATTAATCAGTTATTTGCTGTAATTAAATCACAAAAGTGCTTCATCAGCTTCCTGATTTCAGTGCTCTTCCACTTGCTTATATCCTGGCTGTGCTTGAGCCAACACAAACATGGGAAAAAAATGAACTCTTTGAAAGAAATTATATCCCAACATGTCAGAGCTAAAACCTCCACAGTATTAAAATTATACCCTGCTGAAACTTATAATGTCCTGGAGAGATTTCATTATGCTATGTGCACTGAAGTTTGTGCTGAACTCCAAAATACAGTTCACACATATGATAAAATATTAAAGAAGGACAAATGTAGGGCTTGCCAAGCTGAGGTGCTGTACACTTGTCCGTGCATATTTGGCCTTTCATGACTTCTCGTGCATCTTTATTTATTGCTTCCAAATGAAGTGTATTGTCACGAAAATGACATTGTACTTGGAAAAATCCTATCAGGCAAAGTCAACCCCTAAAATAAGTGTTATAATAAATATGCAGAAATGTCATTCTTTACATTAGCCCAAAGGTTTTGTATAGCTTAAGGATATGTGCAGTAAGCTAACTATAAAAATAGAAGCTTGACAGTGGGGATGAATGTGTGTGTCAAAATAATATTACTCTTTCTGGGAGGATGGCAGAAAAAATGACACTACATCCACCAGCATGATTTTTATAGATCTGCCTCTTTGCCAGATGTCACCTTTTATAAACTACTTTATAAAAACATGACAGCGTAGTGAAGTAGTGTGTTTATAGCTTGATAAACTTTTGTAATAAAGTTAGGATTGGCTGAAAATTAAAGCCTTAGAGCCTACTCATTAAGCATTTGAGAAGCTTGCTCAGATTTAAAAAGGAAAATATTAAAGAAATATGCAGAATGAGTCACAGGCAGTAAGTGGTCTTTTTCAGGAGAGAATGGCTTATGGTTGTGTTTACCAGTATGCCATGCAATAACCTTTCCAGATATATTACTGGGATTTTAGAGAATAAAGTTTGCATTACTTTAAATGTAAACACACAGAGACAAAATATACAGTGTGTATTAAATTATATGTTTCCAAAGAGTGCTGTGAAGACATACAGGATTATACTATAAATATCAGGCCAGCACACAATTGTTTTATTACATAATAAAGGTCTGTATATTACCCTCTGCTGCACCATGTGACACATAATTCAGATTTTTTCTGACATGTCTAATTTATACAGGTCTCTGGCTCTGGAAATCATACAGGAATAATATCTTATACTCAAACTGTTTTTAGTCTGAAAGACTTCAACACTGGAATTGCTATCCCAGAGCAAACACTGCTCTGTGGAGGCTGGGGTCACCTCTCTGTGTGCTTCACTAACTGCAGTGCAGGGAGAAAAGTCCCCTCTGGTCTGCAGGAAGCTTTGACAGACACCTTGAAGGCAGAGATGCAAAGACCTCCTGTATACCCTCTTGTCTCTTAGAGAATTCCTGTCATACCTCCCTCCTTCCTTCTTCACCAAGAGAAACTTTTGAAACTCTTCCAGCAGACTTTATTCCATCCATATTAACACTGGTGAGGAGAGGCCATGGGCAGTACATGCAGGGTCCTGGGCATCAGCTGCCATCACAGGGGGGCTCTCCTGGACAATATGAGGTGAAATCCTCTGTGTGCACATGGATTGCTCATAACTGAAAGTGCTGATCTGCTGAGAAGCAGAAATGCCACCACCACGTGAAGAAACAAACCCGTGTTTATTTGCTCAGCCACCTCTTTTTGACAGACAAAACTTGAAGTCAAAATCATCCTCTAACATAGAGAATCTTCTGTACAGGGTGAACCATAAGCAAGCTGCTTTTTCACAAGTCATTTCTATACCTGAGAGTTTTCTAGCAATGTGAAACATATTCAAGCCAATGTTGAAAATATTACTATCCTTTTAGTTGTGTTTGAAGTTCTTAACCTTTCCCACTTCTACCCTCCCTAGAGATGCACTTTCTTGTGTAACTTCAAACTAAACACAGTCTTTCTCTTGGGCTATGTAGGTTTGCATTTTGTGTGGAAAAACACACACAAACACGATTTAGAATCACAGGAAAATAGGCTTGGAAGTCTCCCAAGAGGCGCTCAGTGCACTCTGCCATCCCATGCAGTACCAGCCTGTGTTGGTTTATGCTGATGCTCTGCCTCTCAAGTGTTTGTTTAATCCTTTTTCCCCACAGATCTTTGGTGATGGAAGTTCCACAATATCTCCAGGAAAATCCATTCCAGTATTATACTATTAATTTAGGGACATGTTGGGGGAAGGGTTTTTTCCCAGGTGTCTAACCCAGCCCTGTCAAATTTCCAGAAAAAAACAGTTTGGTATTTTTTTTTTGTTTTCTCAAGGGGTTGGAGTTGGGTTTTTTTGGTTTTGGTAGGGTTTTTGGGTTTTTTTCCTGGGGGGGGGGGTGGTGGGAGGGGCAGGTGTTTGGGTTTTTTTAAGCCTAGTTAAAAAAAGAAAAAACTGTTCTATGAAATTTTACTAAGCCTAATTTGTAGTCCTTGTGTATCCCAACAAAACGCTGCAGTACCACAGCAAGAGCACGAATTTGCTGGACAACTTGAAGCTGAGCTTTACTTTAGTATTTAGTATGGAAATCAATCTAAAAGAACCTTTTGTTCCATAATACATCTAATGGATGGGAGTTCTGCTTTGGCTGGCATAATAGGAAAAGTGGCTTGCTCGTGTGATTAATGGTCTCTTGCAGGTACAGTCACAGTGGGTGCCTCTCTAAGTGGGAAAGCTCCCACAACAATATGGAGGGCACAGGATACTGGATTTTTGTGGGAATTGTTCCTAAAGCTGAGTACACAAGAGCATGATGAGGGAGGGCATCTCCTGTACTGCCTGCAAGATCCCAAATGACACCAATCCCAAAACCCCTCTGTGACCCATCAGGTAACAGAGCAGTGAAGGAGTCACCTGCATTACAATGCCCAAGAGGGCATTGAAGGGCTCCTCGGGAAGGAGAACATGGCAAAAGCTTGAAATGGAGTCTCACAGAAAATAGCACAGAATATTTTTTTCAGAAAACAGCAGAGATTTCCTTCGGCCCATCCTCTCAGTGAGGAGCAGCCACAAAGGAGGTACTTCCAGGGCATGTCCTTCCTGTGCCCATCTCCTGGAGCCCAGTCTGTTGATAGCTGATGTGTCTCTGAGCACTGCTGACAATTCCCATCTGAGGAAAAATGTAGGTTATGCTAGAGACAGATCTGCTCCTTAAATTCTCTGCCCCATGACACTTGACCTCACAGATTCTGACAATGGCGATAGATTTTTGGGGAAGACACCTGGCTGTTTGGGCCCAGTGTTCCTTACATGTCCCTGAATTTATTCTGTTATTTATGCAGTGCTCAAACTGCTCATGGTACTTATCAGACTGTTAAGCAGCACAGTCCTTGCCTTAGAGAGGCAAGTGAATGCTCTAATGGAGGAATATGAGGTGCTCTGGTAAATATCTAAGTACTCAAGATTGGTTGAAATGGAAATAGAGGAAAATTACATTATGGCATTAGAATGGGCTAGATCTTATGATACATTTTTTGTGTGGTGAGGGTTAGTTTTGTTCCTCTAAGACTCCATGTAGCTTTAAACATGGGATCTTAGAAAACATTGATTTTACTGCTGATCCTGCTCTCTGTGGTTTAAGTAAACAAGTTTCACTTAGTTCCCTATGCTGAGCTTCGTGCTACTGCAGCCAAATGCAACTATCCTGAAACTAAATAGTTCAGACTTGAGGTTCTTTGGCTTGACTGCTTTTCTGCTGATTTTGTAGACTGAGTGGACTCCCTGAGGAGTCACATGAGCAGTGGGGTCAACTGCACTGTAGTTTGTCCAGAGAATTTTTTGACTGTACAATTATTTGCAGGTTCTAATACACCTGTAAATTTCTATATTCAGGTGTTGGTGTTGTAAATTAAAGAATTTCCAGATGCATGTGTTCTAGTGATGGAAGGAAGTTCTTATGTTACAAGTGGAGCACTTAAACAGCATTGCCTATTTTCTTCTAACATTCTGGTTTTTTCTTGATCGTTCTCCTGTCATGTTGCTTGTTGTGTTTTTTAGAGTCTTGGCAAAATGAAATCCTTTGTGGCAAATGTCATTTTTCTATGCATGATTCCAAAGGGATGGGGCAGTTTAGACTTTTATCTTTGCTTTGCTTAGTTCTAAAGAAAAAATAGGGGGGTCACCCCCCACCAATGTTGTACTTGTGAAGACAGATCAAACTTAATGTAACAGCATCAAAATTACACTGTGAATCGTGTAGCCATTTCATGCATTCTCTGTATATTATGTGTGTTAATTTGCACGAAATTCAGTCTAAGTGCCCTTGGAAAGGTGTAGGCGCTCCCATGCGCAGGAGGTTTAACTCTGACTCTGTGCACTTCATGGGCTCCCAGCTCAACCTGTGCAAGTCCTTCACAGAATGTCCCAGGAGGGAGCTTGACCTGTGGGTTTGTATCCAAAGCTGGATTCAAGGCCCAGAGGAATGCAGAGTGTTTTGTTTGGCTCCTTTCTGTGGAAGGTGCTCGCTCCCTGCCAGCTCTGAATGTCAGCTGTGAAGGTATGGGGTGATTCTGCACCACACACAATGCACTGCCTTCTTCCATTCCATTTATTCAATACTTTGTCCTTTATGTTTCCACTCTCTAGTCCTTGATGGTTCTTAAGAAACACAAAGTGAGGTTTTGTAGCTGATTTGGGAAATAGAATTATGAAAAGTTCTGTCAGGTATATTATATGATGATTTGATCATTTCCCATATCTGCTACTTCATTTCTTCATGTTATTTTGAAAAAAAACAATGAAATTTCTTTAAATTCTACTTGCAAGTTATTTTTAAATTGATTATACACAAAATATGAAGTAATTATAAAATAAAATGAAATAAAGTGAAAGAGCCTTCCATTGTATGCCTAAGCATTAGGCAGGAAAGATTTTGACCAAACTAAATATGTAGCTGGCCATTTCCTTGTTTGAATGCTGATTTTTTTTAAATGGAATTTTATTGTACTTCTCTTGAAGTAACTTCTGGAAACAGTAGTTTTCCATGACTTGTAGCCAGTGAGAGCTGTCCGGATCATTGTCAGGTATTCAGGCTCCTCAGCTGGGGTTTCTTATGCTGAGTAAGTGCCTTCTGAAATTTAATGTCACAGTCTACCTTCTTCTGTTACTTTTGGAATATATTGCAAAGACAAATGGAATTCAATTAGTTTTAACCCACAAGCTCCACTTCTTTTGCTCAGCAGGAAAATCTCTCACCCTCTTAATCTTCCCTTGGTTTTGGGAGATTGAGCATGAAGGCATGGAAGCAAGGCAGCAATTAGGAAATGTAACTAAAGATCTCAACTCTCAGAGAAGGAAAGATGCTAGAAAAACTGTACTTTATGTAGAGGAAAGGTGTTTGATTAACTTTGACTCAGTATCTGACTCAAAGTAGGTCAGCAGTGAGACACTGTGTGACAGTGTGATGAGATTGGAGAGAATTATTCCAAAAGCAGGATAATCTCTGAATTAGAAAAAGCACATGGCGGAATGGATTAAGAAGGGGTGTAAGTAGAGTGTTTTCCAGAATATTAATAATAAAACTTTTTAGATTATTGTTTCTGGTAAAACAGACAATGTTCTTAAAACTGAATAAGGTTTTTCTGGATGAGTACTTCGGACTTCGTGGCAATAAATCATTACTTAGTTGAGAAAATCCTGTCAGAAAAAAGATAGAAGGAAAGCTTTTACAAGTGATCCATTCACTTTTTTAACTTCAACTTGGATAGTTATGAAACTCATCCCAGGGATGTTGTTGTCTGGAATTATCATTTCGGTAAATATTTGAGCGAGGCTTACAGAGATGAATACAGGATTATGCAGGTGCCATTTAGTATCCATCATTTTTTCTTACTACTTTGCTAAATAATATTTAATTTTATTTATAAGTGAAAGATACAACCAGTGAAATATTTCATCTTTCTATCTTAATATTAGCTGAAATAAATAATTTTGTTTGTGTGTCACAAAGATATAGGCCCCTCTGTTTCTGCAGTCTTTGGCAGATGCAAAGTAGATTTCTTTTAAATAAAACTGCTTAAAACAAACAAAAAAACATGTCCAGAAAGTAAAGGAGGCTGTGTAAATCACGGCACTTACAAATTCAGAATCTGAGAATCTTGGTAAATGACTTCCTTTGACTTTGAAATTTTTGCCTGTGCATGTGATTGTTTTCTTTTACAAAGAAAATTAAGTGAAATGATCAAAGCACCAATTTTCATTACTCTTGTTTTCCTGACTACCCCCAAATGATGATGATTGATGTTTGTATTTTAACAGCTTCAGCTGAAGGGTCCACTTAACTGCATCTGTTTTCTATTTTATAATGGGCCAAGGTAAATAATCTTTTTCTTATATGTACAGTCCACCTTTGTTGGGGTTTTTTTGTGGGCAGAGGAAATCTACTTAAAATTCCATTAGTTCTTAAGAGCTGGTTCTTGAAACCATATAAAACATGTCCAAAAATGTGAACCATGAACATACCAGAGCTATTCACCCCAGCTGTCAGAGGAATATGTGTTATTCCTCTGTGTTCCATGCTTTAAAATAAATACTTTGTGGTTTTCATTTCTGCAGTCTCTGGCTACCCTGGAAGTGATGTTGATCTTGGCCACATGGTATAAAGACAATAATTGTTTTCCACAAGGTAATAATTATGTTCTGTTAATGTTATTGAAGTTGATTAACAAATATTTTACTTGTGGAATTCTGCTTTTCCAAGTAACAGTAACTATTCCTCTGGACATATAATATTTTAAGTTTGTGTGGTACAAACTACTCCAGTATAGGTGATTTCAATTTTTTGATGGGCTCCAAAAGAGAGCAACAGGGTTCACCTTGTGGAGTTGTAATTTCAGGAATGTCAGTTACTGAAATTAATTTTCAGATAAACTCAAAAGAAATATAGACAGAGGGAAACTTTGTGACAGATTAAAAGAGTTTGTAGTTCATCCCAGTAACAGGAACTAGGCAGCCAGCAAGTTTGAACTTTTAAGAAGAAATTTCAGTTCAGATTTTGATTAAGGGACTTCTTGGTCTGCAATTCAAGGACCTGTTCATATAAAAGCCCTGGAATTTCGTTGCAAACAGATTTGAAAGAGAGAGTTAAACCACCTCAACTTCAACCTCAGACAGAATGGATCTTCTTAATCATTATGAACCCGTGCCATTAGTGCTGAGGTGGATGATAAATAGCCTGTCTGATGTCTCCGTCCAGCCATCCTCCCTTGTAGCTGTGCTATTGCAACACTTTAAACTTCCACTTCTTTCTGGTGAGCTAGGAGACCATAGATAATCCCTTCAGTTGAGTTCATATTAATTATATTGACAGCAAAATGAAGTATCTTAATTTCCCACAATCGATCAGAAGATTCTTTGTGAGGCTGCAGGGCTTGGATAGCTGTCTGTTGGACCTGGTCTTCATGCCAGAGGTCTGCAAAGTGTCTCATATGCAGCCTTTTGCTATCCTACATAAAATCTAATTTCTCATTTGATAGATGTTTTGTGTACTGACCAACACTGGGATTTGACTTTGTGCATTGAAGGGGTCAGTCTATAAGGCACAAAAGGAAAAGTAACCTGTTTATATCAACCTGGAATGTCATCTAAAATCTCATGAGGAGCCAGTGCAGCTCAATGTGTGTGAAATGCTGCAGATGGAGCTCTGGAAAGCATCCTGGCCATGTGAGCAGCAGAATTCTTTTCCTGAAGGTGGGAGGTTTTGTAACAGCCCATTGTTAGCAAAGTTCTTGGTTTATTTTTAATTAATCATGTGCTGCTGTTTGACAGTACCTAATAGAACTAGAAAGCAATCACTTACAACAGGAAGCAACTGTCAATTAATACACTAACACACTAATGAATCAAGTTTACCAAAGGTGGAGTGATGGGAAAAATTAAACCCTGAGCTTCTGTGCACAGAAAATTCATCCTTTAGCATTTCACCTCTCTTTTGGTGGTTTTCAAACAGTGGTTCCTCCTTGTCCTTGCAGTGCTCATGTTGGTTCATGCTGATGCTGAACTTGCACAGGTTTAAACTTCCAACGTGATTAAATCTCACCTCTACAGCTCAGAAAACCTGAGTGTTTATTTTATTGAAAACAGGAGAAGGCTCTGAAGCCAGTGCTCAGTTTGATTCAGCAATGTTTTTATTATTATTCAGGTAGTCATTGTTTTCATAAGAGTGAGTCACATAATAAATGTGGTGGTGTACCAGACATTACCTGTAGTAGGTATTCCTAATATTTGACAGCCAGACAGATTTATTGGTTTGGGGCCTTTTTTTCAGATCTGGCATATCACTGGTACTTGCACACAGAGTCCAAAATGTGCTGGGGTATTTCTGTTTGCAATTCTGTGTACTCTGCCACAGGTAGGTGAAAACAAAAGCCTGAGACATTTCCATTTCAGAAACAGACTCCTGGCAATTTGGTATTGTGCCTCAAGGTTTCAGTAACCCATATTTCAGATTTCATTACAATGTGTTCTGTGATGTTGTTCTACATTATTTTTGTTTCCTGTTTAAAAAAGAAAAACAAAAAAGAATGCAGTGATTTTGTGAGCCTTAAGATGCCTTTGCAGTAAGAGTTGGCAAATCTCAGCACCCTCCCCTGGAATCTAGGCATGGATACCTATCTTTTGGAAATAAATCCTGCTGAATTGGCATCAGATGCACTGTGAAGGGGATGCAAACAATGAATCTATGAAGCTGTCAGCACTGTATATTGCCTTGTGGGCTGGGGTGTCCAGCAGTGCACAGTTCTTTCCATCTCCATGGAGGAGCAAGGCTGTGGAATGCCATATATATGGATTAATCTCAAACATGCAATTTATGGATTTGAAAGCTGCTGTAAATTTACCCCAGTGTTTTGCATTGAGGTGATTTGTATCTTCAAGCAGGAAACTGTGTGTATTTCCTGGACAAATCACTGTGATATTTTAAGTGTCCTGGAAGCAGTCTGGCACAAAGGAACGCTGCAGCAGTTCTGCTGATGGAGCTTGCCAGCTGTGGACATTGTGGTCAGCACTGAAGCCCTGGGTGTGGTGTAATTATGGTTTTGGGTTTATTTCACTGATTTTAATTCATATAGGCACCTGTGCTACTTGGATTTGGGTTTTTTACTCTCTTGATAGAAAATAAATTTAGATGACTGTAATTATGTTTGAAGTAAAATGGACACAGCCTTTTAAATTGGCTTGTCCTGCTGTTTCAGGAAGGGGTGTTCCTTGGGAAGCTGACATGAGGTTTGAAAGTGTCAGTAAACTAGAACTTTTTTCAGGTTGCCGCTGTGTGTTCTGTACATTAAAATATTTAGAATTAGCTTTTGATTTATGTAAAAAATCAAGTAAGGTTTGGCTCTATATTGTATATTTTCGAGTAGTATGTTTTAAATATTTTGCTTCGTACCTGCTTTAAAAGTAGCAAAGGCAGCAAAAACCCATTTTATTATAAAATTTGGTTTAATTATCTATGCTGAACAAGTCAGCAACACAGCATAAATAGGAAATAATATTGCTTTTATACTTTAATATATATATATAAGTAGCCTTGTAAGTTGTTCTCCTGCTTGAGGCATTTGGCAGTTTATTTCTTATTTCCTGAATATTTCAAGATGTAAGCTTTTTAATGTTCAAAAGAAGCAGGGCCATAAAGCAAATTGTTTTGAAACTCCAAGATGAATGGACGATTGCAGACATCGTTCCTTTAAAGCACCAGCTGGGAGACTCCATTAAGTTGTGGCAGCAGCACACGGACCCACATGGAGATTTCTGCAGCCTGAAATATTGTTATTGGCAGGTTTCTGAATAATTTCACAAAGGCACTTCAGGCCAGGAATCTTGTTAGTGGAACCCAGTCTTTATATCTCCAGCATGTAAAACTCAGCTGTATCCTCCTAAGACTCCGAGTATTATTTTTTTATTCAATTCACTGGCTGTGATTGACAAGGACCTCTTCATGAATATGTTAAGAAAGAACTGTTTCCTGGATATTATGTCCTTTCATATCTGTCATAACTAGAATATTCATGATGCTGTTTTTAACAGGCCTTCTATTGTAAAAGAAATATCACGGAAACATATTCTAGTTTTTATAAAGTCCAGGGAAAAATGAATGCCTTTGGGGCTGATAGGTAAAGGGTTTTTTTTAACAATTTAGAAATACAATGTGACAGCTGGCAGAATATATATCAGTGAGCAGAAAGCTCTTAAATATCGCAGTCACAGGCCTAGAATCGATAAAATGGTAGGGGTTGTATATGTATTTTTGTATTTTCTCATGGCTGTAGTTACATAATAGTTCCTGGTACATATCTCCACTTAAAGATGCAATTATGAATCAATTTCTTTGCAATTTTTATTTCTGGTTGCTGAGAGCCTTTTTTTCTGTAAAATCCTGCCAAAACAACATGCACAGCCATATGTCTTTGTTATAGAGGAACATTGGGCTGCTGAATGCCAGCTGCCCTTTGAGGTTCAGTGCTGGCATCTCCAAGAGAGGGATTCTGTGACAGAGAAGAAGGCAGCAAAACTGAAAGCCATGAAGAGCAGCCACCTCTTCCCTGAAAAAACAGGCAGATACAACACCCCCATGTTTTAAAGCAGGCTGAGTTATTTGTGGGAGATATTTTCTAAGCAAAAATATGATATTGTCAAAACAAATTTTCTGTTTAATAGAAAATATTTATTTGGTCAAAAGGCTTCTTTCAATAATAAATAGAAGAGAATGTTCTAGTGAAGATGTCCCTGCCCATAGCAGGGGGTTTGGAGCTAGATGGTCTTTAAGGTCCCTTCTAACCCAAACCATTCCATGTTTCTATGATTTTATGATTTTCACCTAACTTTATTTTGACTTGCAAAGGTAGTCTAATGTCAGTTTTTGAGATTAAAAGACAAATAAGATCCTTTTTTGTAGTCAGAATTGAAATTTTGACTTTCAGTATCATGTGACTTTGATCTCAGTCAAAGGTAAACACATCTGCTTTTTAGAGGAGTTAATTATTTCCCATGAACATATCCTTCTTATTTGTCTTAGCTTAGAAACATTAAAGCTTCTTCTAGAGAAAGAAGGTTTTTCTAGCTAATTCTAATGATTTCTAGTCCAAGAGGCATTATGTGTTACTGAACAGTTCAGCTGTGTTACATAACTTCGTTAATGTTGTACTGGGCATTTGCAGCATATTTCCAAATCAGTGATGGCGACACTTACAAATGTGTTATCCACTTTAATGCAGATGAGGGGACTTCCACCACTCTACCTGAGGCTGGAATTGTTAGAATTCAGCTCATTATTTCCTGGGAAAAGATTGGTCTAAGTGTTGCATAGATGCAAGTAACTCTTCTCTAACTGCTGGATGCCATCAGCTTATTCAAAATACATTGGTATCTTTTTATAGGTGAAAAAAAAAGAAGAAGAAAAAGAAAAAAGGTTAATGTGTTTTTGGAGAAACACTGTATTCTCTGTGGCTATTCACAGCATCCTTTTGGCTGGATATGCCATGGGCTGGGTACTGGGGGCAGATCCCTGCGGGCTGCAGCAGCGATTCAGGCCCGATGGAAGCGCATCTGCCACTGCAATTCTGTGCAACAAATGGGGCAGCCCCGTGTTTTCTTTTATTAATGTAAGAGGAACAAAGCTGACAGGAGCACTGTGTTCCACCTGCTCTCAGTGCAGCACTTTCCATCAGCAGGATCTGGTTCTCCCAGGGCTGAGTGCTCCCGTCCCCACCCGAGCTCAGAGCATCCCTGGGGCTGCAATGGTCCCTGCGGAGCTCAGGGCGTGGTGCGAGATGGAACTGCATAAACTGGGCTCAAATTGAACACACTGACCTGCAGGTGAAAGGCTCTGCATCCTATCAGACATCTTAGTGTCATACAATCCCCCAATGTAAATAAGTCCTGATCAAAATGCAGGAAAGCAGCCCTGCTTAGAAGAAGCGCGAACTTATTTTGTGGATCAGCGTGCTTAGGGAGGTCATGCCTGCCTGTCTCTGGGAGGGAGTACAGCTGGGTATTTACCCTGTCAGAAGGAAAAAAGATGTCTGTCACAAGGAAGAGTGAGATGTTTGTTCCCTGCCTTGTTGGTTTCTCTTCAGATGTTTTCTCAGGGCTTTTGTTTTTATAGGGAAGTTGTATGGCAGTGAGAGAAGCTCCAGTTCACTTTGAATGTGCAATGATCCCGGGGTGATGGGAACTCCTGGAAGAACTAAAAGGCACTGGGTTTTGCTTTGTCTCCAAAGAGCTTTCAGCTGGCACTGGCTGTAAAATCAATATAACACAAGTTGTGCAGGCTTCACTTTGCTTTATGTGAATGATCCAGGCAGCACAAGGGAAATTAGAAATTAGGGGTGCTCATTTTTGCTGTGTTGCCTGTCTAGATGGGTTTCCCACCTTTATGTTCAGTAGGATCTGTACTGGCATAAACTGGATAAGACTGACCCAGGGCCTGCAATTCACTGTTCATGTCTTAAGGATGCTCATAATAGAGATATTAATATTTTATTTCTAATAGCTAATGGAGTCCTAAAGACTTTATAGGCACTTTACCCCTTTATGTCACTGGTTTTGCATCGTAAGTTGCTGGTGATTCATTGGGATCTGAGCACAGGTCCACAAGATTCCTCCACAGGCATCATTGAACTAAATATTAAATTACCTTTTTCTTGCTCTTTGTAACCTCTGTCTGTAACTCTTATGGCTAAAGGGAAAAAGAGAAAACTGAGCTGGGATGAGTTAAACCTGGATGCTGTCTGTCTAAAACATGATTAAGTAGGGAAAAAAGAAAAGCAATCAAAGTGGTGTTTTTATGCCAAAAAGCAGTGAATAAAGAATGCTGCTGGCTTCTGTCTTAATCCATAAAAATTCCACAGTCAGAATGTCTATGGAATAATCCTTTCTGTAAGAAAGAAAAACAGGAAGAGAGAGAATTCACATTGACTAATAACAATGCATGAGTGTTAAACTGTGCTCATCAGCACAATGAACCAAATAGAGCACCACAAAACCAAACAAACAAAACCCCAGTCAGACAGGTTGGCATCCTTGGTGCTTGTGGTACTTAGTTCATGTGTGGGTTTCTCTTTTGGTGTGCTGCAGCTACATGTCTGGCTCTTGACTGATTTGGCAAAATTATGATAAATGAAAGAAATTATGATCTTGTGTAGTTTGCTTTTTGTCACATTTTGGTTATAAATTTTCTCCTGCTTTGAATAATTAATACAAGCTAGTATTTACTGCTGCATAGTGATGAAAGAAACATGGATGAGGAGGAACTGTATGTTTTCAGTGAAGAAATTCTTAATTTCTATGTAGGTTCCCTCATTTGGGCATTGATTGGTTAGAGACATGTAGGGATAAAACAATCTGACCAGTTTCACAGTGCTTGTAGAAGATAATTCACATCCCAGGTAATACAGGCAAATGCCCCTTTGTTGTGTCTGTAATGCACAATAATGTCTCTATGGAATGTTAATATTCTGAGATTTGTATTTATTTCCTCTTAGACCCTGGTTTTGTGAAGCTGCAGACAACTGATGAAGTATCAATATAGAGACATGTGAGGCAATTAGAGCTGTGCTTGACAAGCAAGTCTGTGTTCAAAGCATGCACAGCCTGGGTGGTTGGGAAGTGCTGACATGAAGGGGGAAGGGAATATCTGAAATAGCAGAGAATGAGTGACCTCATTGTGATGGTGAAATGGTGAAACAGGAGAACTAGGGGCTGGGAAGAAGGGAAATGGCATTGAGAGATTTTGGACAGAGGGTGATGAAATGGAAAATTCACATTCAAATGATCTTGAAGAATAAAGCTTGAAAGGCTTCTTGGGGTGAGAGTTGTTTTACTATACAGCAGCTTTTGCTGAATCTTGCAGACCCAGTGGGGCCATGTGCCACTCCTGTCCCCAAGGTGAGCCCTGCCTGCAGTGTGGCTGCTGTTGGAGAGGAGCTGGAGGCATTTCCAGCTGATGTCCCTCTCCATTTTGGAGCTGAAGGAGTGACCCAGAGTGACAGCAGAATGTTCATGTGGGACAGAAAACAAATGGTTGGGAATGACAATGGCTTGCTGACAGGTCAGCAAAGCCTCAGTTCCCAATAATGTCCTGTGTCCATCCTGAGCCTGACTCTGGGAAGTATTCTAGTGGTACATTTCTGAAAAGAGATGGTAACTTTTATTATTTTATTTTATTTTTTATTTTTAATTTTATTTTTTATTATTTTATTGTGTTTTCCTAAAAATAATGATGCGAGATTATTGGGGCAGAATGTGGGTGGAATGTAGAACACAGTGATATCTCCCCCATGTCTCTGAACAGAAAACAAATCACCAAGTAACTTTTTTATCAAATGCTGCAGCTCATCCCCAATAACAGCCATCCCATAAAATGTTCACCTAAAGTCTGTGTATTCCTGGCCACCATTTTAGGATATGTTTAACAAAGAACATTGAGCATCTTTTGTACAGCACCTCCAATACTGAATAATTAGAATAGGAAGACTTTCAAGTTGGCTTCAAGTTTTAGGTTGTTATATAAATAAGTTCACAGGAATCTCAGATGCTTTACATAAATCTGACAGCAACTATAAAAGGCTTTTGAACATTTTTGTTGCCAAAGTCCCAGGGATTGCTGGAATCTTAAATAGCCTGTTTTAAGCTTCAATTCAGAAGCTTTTTGTCATGTTTAATAATGTGGTGAATAATTCCTTTTCTGTTCTTAGTTTTCACATTTATAATCCACAAGGATCTTTGAGGCATGGAATAGATGCTTTCCAGATCCATGAGGGTGAGGGGTCTTTCCTACCCCAAACTCCAAACTTGCTTTCAAGCTCTCTTTATACTTGTCTTTGTCTGTGTCTGGCTTCTTCTAAAGGGCTGTCATTAGAAGCTGCTAAAATCAGAAGTTGTTAGTAGTCTGCAGAATTATGCTTGAGATATCAAAGTAAGAGAGACTAACCCTGATGATTAATGCTTTGTAAAACCAGATGTGCAACATGCAGCTGGATTAGGGAAAGGCCTGAACAGCAATGGGTGGGACCCATGGCTTAGGCTCAGTCCAGCTCCACAAAGCTGCACTGATGCATTTTCAGAGAGAATTGTGCTGCAGTGCAACAAGGCAATTAAAGCAAAGAACGTGCTGGAACACGAGGCACAGACATTCACAGAGGCTCAGAAATGCCAGCACCTGTCATCCCTGGATGACACAGCGTGTTGTTCCTGCTGTCACTGTCAGCCTGGGAGCTCCTAGAGCTGCAGGGTCAGAATTTCATTTCAGTGTAGTAGAAATGAGTAGAGCTTTGCCTGGTTTAGCTGTATTTAATGGCATTCTGAATATGAATTACACACTTCCCATCCACCAGCCAGGTCAAGTTTCAAAAGTGGCCTCATGCTAACTATTGTAGTTCCTTCAGCATTTGTGCAGGCTCTGAAATTGCACCTGTGTGTGTGTTACATTCCCAAACCTGGTTGTTAGTTTCAGGGGTAAGCAGGTAGGTTCTCTATATAATTTTTCTTTTAAAAATTGATTTTGAAAGGTAGAATTGTTGGAGTATACCTGATTTTGTGCCTTGTGAATAAGTCTTGGGAATATTAGGATTTAAGACAGTGTTTATGAAAATACATCTGTGTTTGAGCTAAACAGTTTTCTTTGAAGTTCCACTTCTTCTTCTTCATCACCACCATGAGAAAACACTATTTCTCAATGCACTGTGAAGGAATCATTATTTAGCAAAATCATTTCAGAAAGTATTTTGCTATGTAAATATGTGGAATAGGAAATGTTCTTAAAGGCATATCTTTTCAGGGCTGAACATACCAAATGGTGGCTTATTTGAAATAGTTTAAGTCCACACTAAAGCTATCTACAAACTTTAGAAATATCATTCTAGCACACATGAGTATTCTGAATAGCTCTTTTGTTTCAAAACCATGGAATTTGTCACAGGCCTTCATTTTGTAATCAAAACTTTAAGAATTTTAGGAAAATGAAACGGATTTTTAAATTACTCTAAAATGAATCTTATTTAATTAGACAGCATTGTGTAAATTGGGTTTTCATTTTGTGATCGAATGAAAAAGGTTTATCTGCCTGTTTTCATACCTTTTACTGATTCTGCCTCAACGATATTAATGCCCCACATTGTTGAGCTTTCATCAAAAGATGCAATAAAATGGTTTTCTTTTCATGAATAGCTCTGCTGTTTTGCAATCAAACATCTCTCTGCCATTTGTCATTGTATTTACCACCCTCCAGTTTCACTCTTTAATAAGCTTCTTGTATTTGCTGTTGTACATTTTCTGAGAATAATTTTTCTGTTTCAGAATAGAGGTTTGGTTTACTGTAGTTTTTCTAATCTCATTTGATTTTACAGACTCATAGAGTGAGATTGTCTTTCTTTTCTCCCCATTTTATTGTATGGCCTTCTTATTACATGGTTCCTACTATTTTATGACACACTCTCCTACTTCACTTTGCAGTTATTTCCAACAGATTTAGCATTTAGCTGTCCACATCCACTTTATGGCTATGTATAATGTATGGATGGCAGTACAGTGCCATTAATTTTTAATGAATTGGCTCTTTATCTAGTGCTATCTAATAAAGATGATCATCAGAGTGCATTGTCATACTGCAGGGCCCAAGAAACTTTTTAATATTCCTTATTGCATATGCATATTCCCAGATCCTCTCTTGCTCTCATTTGGTTTACCATGGCTCAATCACATTTCCATTATTTAGTTGAAAATCTGCATGTTTCAGTCCTAATACCTTGCAGCCTGTGTTGAGCAGTAAATTGGCAGAGGGATGTGCAGAAATATTAAAAGTTCCAGTGAGCACTGACTTCTCACTATAGTTTTAATCTCTGCTTTTCTGGAACTGACAATTACTAACTTAAACTGAAAATTAAACCAAATGAGTGCATCTGTGCTGATCCATTAAAGACTTGGCGTTTCCAATTGCTTGGCTTTCTTACTGCAGCTTCTCTGATGTCTCCCAGGTAACTCAAATGGGACACTGTGATGAGGCTGGGCAGTGGAGGAGGCAGAGTTACATCTGCTGAGTTAATTGTGGCTCTGCAGATGCTCTGGCAGAGAAACCCTGAGCTCAGAGTAAATAAGTATTTATTCACAAAATTATTTTATTCTGTCTCTAAGCACACTACATCTGCCAGCAGTGAATGAGCTGAATTTCTTTCTTAGAAAAGCTATATTTCAAGTTCTCAAAGAACATAACCTGTTCTTTGTGCCATGCAGAATGCTTTTCCCCATTGCCTCTGTACCTGTCTGTGGTGTGCCTGTGCAGGTGTGGATTCAGCACTTTTAGAGGTGAGAATGAGCAGTTCCAGAGGAGGAGCTCAGTGCAGCCCAAACCAACCTGCACACCAGGCCCACATTGTTCTCATTCCAGAACCAGTTTCCATGAATCTTGCTTAGCCATGGAACTGCCAAAATGGCAAGAGATTGCAGCTGTGCTGTGACAGCTGTCCATAAAAGCATGGAGTAGAGCAGGGAGTTAATTTAACAGGGGTCATGTGAATGCCCCCAGATGGTCACAACCTTCAGTCACTCCTGAATTTGAAGCAAAGATGGGAATGGAAGCATTTGTATTGCAAATGTTTGATTTCTGCCAGTGCACAGGTTTATACAGTAAATGTAAATACTCCATTCAGGTTTCATGTTGAGGACAGGTTGCCTTTTATAATCAACAAGGAGTATTTAGCATTAAAATGTAATGGGCTGCTGTTAAAGTCCCTGAAGTCAATTTGACATCATCTCTCTCCATTCTGGTGTTGGTGAGAACATTAAAAGCCTTGAAATCTAAGGCTTTAGTTTACATAATTAAATGTGAACCAACCTGCTGCATCAGATCTTGGACTGTTCTGCCGATAACTCTCATATCCCCCATTATTTCTCAGTTTTCTTCTGTGGCTGATCCAGAGGCAATCTCCCCTTGCTTCTCTGCTGTGTGGCCTGTGGAGCCATTTCTCACCTCCTCTTTGCATGTTTCTGAAGCACCCTGTACTTCTGAGGAGCAAAAGTAAATGAGAGTGGACTTGAGGCATGCCCAGAGGATCATCACCCCTCTCTGTGCTCATGGCAGCACCTCAGCATGTTCCAGGGAAGGTGTAGGGCCACAGGACACAGTGCTGCCATCTGAAACCCTCCTCTGGCCTCCAGTGAACATGTTAAGGCACCAGTTTTATTTTATTGCTGTAAATGCTAGATGTTATCATGTTCTGATAGTCACATAACTTAATAATTGATCTTCAGATACAGACAATTCTCTTGGGAATATACTAAAATTACCATTTTGGTTCTGAGTGGTTTTGTAAGTATTTGAATTTGTTTCTTTTGCTAGAACTAAAGTGCCATCTGTGTGTCAGTGCATATATAAAGTCCCTTTCTGTTAAGTAAGTGGCTCTTAAAACCCAGGAGATAATATTTAATTGCTGCCTTGAATGGGTGCTGTCAGTATTATTAATGTTGACTGGATTCGTAGTGTAATTTGAAACATTGGAAAACAGGTTTTGTTGCTTAAATAAAGGCACTTCAGTTCTAATTTGCTAGAAGACTTTTTAATTTTAAGCCTTCTTTATGAAGAAAATAATAAGACTATTACTCTACTGGTATATTTTCTATAAGTATATCTGTACCAGATCCAGCTGAAGCTGGGAACAAAGGTAGCTGTGTTCATTTACACACATGATATGTGGGGAAGCCCTTTGGTCCTTGCTCAGGCTGTAAGATTTTGAATTATATTTGGTTTTCTCTTATATTCAGAGGACTTTGTGCTATTTCAAGACATTGTAAGATGCTATAAATGCTGCTGACTTTTTGGTATCTGCTCCTAAAATAGATGTTGTGGAATAACATTTGGCTTCAAAGAAGCACTTTGTAAGTGAATCTTGACTGCTGGAATGAGACAATGGCAGCTGAAAAAAGAAAAACACTGAAGTAGTTCATGGATTTCTGGCCTTATAGAAACACAGTGTCCCTGGGAGCATCTGTATTGTAGTCACTTCTGTAGCTTGCATCAGACCTGTCCTGGCTTTGGACTGTTCATAGAAAGCTGTGGTTGGCATGGCTGGGACAGGAGTGCCATAAATCCCAGGAGCACTGGTGGGCAGCCCCCACTGGGCATCAGGGCACTGCAGCACCCAGCCCAGGCAGGGCTGGACAAGCTGCAATTCCTGCTGGTGATTCACAGCATCTCCCTTTACATTTGTACTCTCACAGCTACTGAGCATGTGGCTTGTGTGGTTTTATCTGGCATCTGCTGTTTCTCATCCTCTGTTCCTGCATATAAATCATTTAGGGGGCAGGCAGAGGGAGTGTCGAACTCCTGCAGTGGTGTTGAATTACAGCTGTGTCTAAAATCACAGCCAGCACAACAACCAAGAATTTAAAAGCAAATCTAATATCTTCTTTTTTATCTATAGTTTGTCTTAGTTGTTTTAGAATGAAAAAGAACAACCACAGTTACTCAATATTGGCTTTCACAAAGATAGAGGTCTTTCCAGCAAAGCAGATAAAAGCACACTCCCCAAACCCACTAGAATACATTTTCCCCTCCTACACACCATTGTTGTGTTATCATTATCCTCCCTGTCCTTCCCCCTTTGCCTAATAAGGATGTTTTTATATGACCAAAAAAAGAATGTCAAGTCTGTCATAACAGTAAAAAATGTACTTGGTACATGTCTGTATATTACAGTGAATAAGGATGCTTTGAAATAGCATTCTTTCTTTGAAATTTTGTTTCAATGGTCAAGGAACTGGCAGTTATAAAGACTGAGGTGATAGTGAAGCTCTGATAATGCAGCTATTGATTTCAGTGGGGCTAGGGTTCCACTCCAGGAAAGAATTATTTGGCTATCGTTCTCCAAATGGGAGGAACATGTGATATTCTCCTGCTGCTGAGTATAAAATATGTTCATTTTCAATAAATAGAACTTTGTCTTGAGGTTTATATTGTTATGTGTTATATTAATTATTTGAACATTCTCCACAGAAAGTCCAAGGCAGCATGTTCTTAGATTTCATGGATCCTTTGCAATTTCTGTTTTCAGGCTGAAACTCTTTCAGGGATCAGGGACTTGGTTAGTTTTTTGGTACTTTGGATGTAGGCTTCTGGTGTTCTGGGAAATATGTGGCATTATTTCTGTTTCAGAGCAATCTGCTTGGTAAGTAGTGCTGTCTGGTTCTGTGGAATTCTTGCTTCCTAGGGTTATCCCATTAGCTTAACTGTTATCCCATCAGGAGGAAAAGGGCAGTTATTGTAGGAAGCTATGTGAAGGTTTTATCTCTCCTTAGCAAAAAACAAGTATTGAGCAAGAAAAGGGGAGATATGCCTGAGAATACACAGGAGCAATTTCTGACTGCACTGTCCCCAAGGGCAGCAGCCTTGATCCAATCCAAGTCCTTTTTAACTCTGTCCCAGAACAAACATCTACCTTCCTAAAAAAATAAATTTAAAGGGATAGTTGTGTCACCAGCTGGACAATTTTCAAAGTGAAAATAGATGATTTCATGAGAGATGTTAAAATCTCCGTTGCATGTGCTTATTTGTGTGCCTGATGCCTTCTGTCTTATCCTCCCCATTCCCTGATCTCCAACAGCAGTGACATTATCCCAGCCAGCACTAGTTTGACATTTCCAAATTAGTGAAAGGAGCAGGCTACATTACTGTTTCCTTAAACATACATTTTAGTAACATCCTAAAAACAAAGGCAGGTTATGCAAATTACTTTCAAAAAAAAGGAAACAAGTTCCTTTTCTCTGGGGTCAAGTTTCCCAAACCCGATTACTGAGGGTTTTGTGTGTAATTTGCACTCACAGAAGCTACTTGTGCAGGAAAAGATGTCATTAGTCCCCTTAGACTTGCAGCCAGTGGTGGCCAGCCAACTTTTAACTCAAATATGCTCTTTTTGACAAGAATGGACAGCTCCCATTCTCTCTCCCAGGGGCACAGGCTGGGCTATGCAAGGCTCAGCCAAGGTTTGTCCCTGGCTCCAAAGGCCACCTGGCTGCCAGCAGGTCCTTGGGGTGGGAGCTTTGTTCTGGGCTCCAGGGGGGCTGCAAACATCTGCCTGCACACATCAGCTTATGCTGGTTCAGTGTGAATTAGCAGAGTTTTCAAATGAGCTGGCAGAGTGTTTGATCAGAACAGCTGTGATTTTTCTTTTTTCTTTTGCTGTCACATATACAGACATTTCTCGTTGCTCCGGAACTTTGTCTTAGTTTGTAAATTCTCAGGAGACAAGCAAACCCAGAAACTTCTAGAGCAAGGATATGTTGAACCAGAAAAAACAGGACCTGCAGCTTTGAGACACTGAATCTCTCTCTTGATAAGAGCTGAAGCCCTGGGGCATACATATATATAGCCAAACCCACAATAAATGTCAATGCACAAAATGTGTCACCAGGAAAGGAACTGAGAATTCACTCTGGGAACAAAGATCTGCAAATCAATAAAAAAGGGGAAAAGAAAGATTTCATAAGAAAACATACTGTGTTTCAACAATTTCACCACCTGCCCCACCCCGTGACAAAGGGCAGGACTTTACATTAAAAGCTCTGCTGAGATAAGTTGTGCTGTGATTTGCTCACACTACTGCTAATTTTCAAAATTTAATGCCATGACTGTAAAACTATCCTGATGAAAGAGAATGATATGTGAGCCTGGATATACTAGCACAGTGGCAGAAATGTGTTTCTCTTACAGATGGGCACCCTCAGTTCTATACTGAGCTTTTGTTCAGAGACACTGCCTGCTGTGGAAATCATGGCACATCTGATGTCAGGACCTCCAATGGTATTTTAATGGTATTATTTACAACTTGCATGCAGTTGAAGGCTTGACAGCTGCTTCACAAACAAGTGTGTTGGGAGGATTGCAGCCACATGTAGCTTATCACACAGAGGACATGGTGAAGCCAGGGCAAACATATTCAGTGGGAATATTTGCCTGTCAGTCTTAGTCCCAAATTGTTGGGTTTATTAGCTGGAACAGGAAAGCAGCCTAACTAGATGCCTTTAAGTAGAGGAGCTGTGCTCAGGAAGATATGGAAAAACTGGGGGTATCTGTGTATATATATAAAAGTTAAGCATGAGTGGGAGAAAGTAAAGACCTTCCAGAGTATGGAGCTGAATTATTTGGGCTCAGGAGGATGGGAGGGTGAGAGGAAATGTGTGAAGAGAAGGAGATGATATTTGAGAAAGCAGAGTGACCCATCACACTGAGCAAATCCAAGTGTGGAAGTGCAATAGTGGGAAGGCAAATATGTGTGTGGAAATGAACAGGTCTGTTGGGGAGCTCTGAGATCAAAACATGCAGTGTTTCTTATAGACTATCTAAAATTAGGCATACATGTAAAATGGAGGAGAAGAGCTGGGGCTGATAAAGACCAAACCAAGTCATTTTGCTATTAGTTCTCCTAGGAGAAGTATTGCAAATATGTGTAACCTGGTCTCTTGCCCCTAAGAATTTCCTTCCAGGTAACAAAGTGTTAGTTTGGTATTTGGGATCAGGTCCACTGGAGGAGCTCACTTTTAGGGACAGGTTCCTTGCACTGAGTTAGTCTGGGTGATGAGCTTGCAATTTGTAAATGCTCTTGAAGTGCCCTGGCTTTGTCAGTGGGAGAAGTGACCACAATGGACAAGTGATATTGACCTCTTCCCCCTCTCCATCCCCTGTGGCTGTCTTTTAGAATCATTGACAAAACCAAGCAAACAAAAAAGCATGTTGAAATTGCATACTATTTTACATCTCCACTTTTTAAAAATCAGATATGCCAAATGCTAAACTAATTACAGACAACTCCTGCGCTTATCAGGATCTCTTATCAGGTTTTTCATTCTTCTCTGACCACTGCCTACGTGACCTGAATTTGTGTGCAGCCTGGGCACCTCCTGGGTGTGCCAAGTTCTGCACAGGTCATTTGTGTAACACCGACTTTACAAAGGAAACCAGTTCTGCCTTGTTCAAACACTTTTCTATATCAGTAGAATACTATCAGAGATCTAATATAACCTGATTCAGGATTTCTTTTGGTCATTGTAACCCTAGATTAAAGCTAATTACTTGATAGTATCAGTCAGTCAATCAAGGAAGCCTTGTAAAATCAATAGAGCTCGTAACATAATAATATCCTTTGTCCAGGCTCTTTATACATCATCTGCCACCTTAATTGGTACTGATGTCAAGCCACACAATGGTTCAAATCTGGGCTGATTTGTTTTAGCAGCAACATGTTACCCAGCTAATGCAGGATCATTAACATCATTTTCCCAGTTACTGACCTTGGGGCAGCTGTTCATAGTTTGCTTATGAAAATTGTCGTTACCCTTTACTTGTTTTTATTCTTCTACTTCTTTCTGGATTACTCTTGACAAGAAGAGTCCAGAGCTAAGTTTCAGCTGATTGCTGAACTTATTTTTTCTAGCTGCTATGAATTATTTTGCAGCAATGAAGTTCTTATGATAACTAAGCAAAATGAAATCTCTTCAGTGTGTGACCTCCAAAATGATGATTCTACACATCATAAGGCTTATGGATCAGCAGTAAGAGCCTGGAAGGAGACTATTGCTTAACTTATTCACATCTTTGCCCCTATAATGCATATTAATATAGAATCTGACAGTTGTTGTATGGACATTTAAAAGGATGGAGGAGAAATTGTTTAAAAAATTCTTAGGAAGCCCTTTGGATTAACCAGTTTCCTGTCACCCAGTGTGCCAGATGACTGCTCAGACTATAGAAATTGCATCCTCCAAAACTTTTCTGTGCTTGAGAAATTTATCAACTCTGTCACATTTAAGAAATTTCTTTCCCTGCGATATGAACATTTCTCCAGGGATTTACAAATTTAGCAAAAGCTTTGCAAATAAATGGGATAAATTCCCTAGGCCAAATCCAAGTCTTGCTGAAATCAAAGGAAATTGTGACGATAATTTTTAGAGACCAAAATGAGGTTTAGCACGTAGCTGTATACATTGGAAGCTGATGTCCACTGGAAGATGGTAAATAAGATTACCAAGAAAAATGAACATAGGTAGAATTTATGTTGCTGCATGAAGATTACATGATATCTGCCAAATAGTGATAAGGGTGAGCAGCAATCAAAATATGTACTGTAGGATATGACCTGAAATAAGATACTTCATGCTCCGTGAAAATTATGCTAGTTGTTACCTTAGAAGGTGCCATGATAGCAGGCAAAAAATTTGTATATTATTATTATTGTTATTATTATTATGTTATTATTATTATTATTAGGAAATATTTGTTTTGGTTCTGCTAAATGATCCTCCAGACAGAGCTACCCATTTAACACAAAACCTTTTGGTAGTGTTTTAGGTTTTGATGGCTTTATTTTCTAGATAAATAAGTGTGTGTCATATTAAAATGACAGACAGTGTCTTGCAGAACCTATTGAGGGTTGAAGTACTCTGCTTGTTGTTAATAGGGATAGGGTTTATACATGCCACATGAAACATGATTTAAATATAGATATACATGAAGGAATTTTCCTTTTAGATTTCTTTAAATATCTATGCCTGCCAGTTAAACAGTAATACTATAAATAATAATAAAACAGTAGCAATGACCATACGGGGAACATGTGACCCTCAGATCTGTTCAGACCCAAAGTGAATGCAGTGCTCATGGACTTCATTTTCAGCACTGCTGCCAGCACCTTCTTCTGTGCCCTCAGGCAGGAGTCCCAACGTACTCCCATAAAATGATGTTGTTTCTCCTTCAAAACACTCCTTAAATATCTCATTTTCAGCGGAATATACACACAAATGTACTGGTCATGGGCAGAGGTTGTTTAGGAGCTAGAGACGGCTGTGGAGATGATGGAGGGCAGGTTTTTGTTGTGTGTTTCTGTTAGGGTTCCCTGTATTCTGCTCGATGATGAGGTTCTCATGGAAGAGGGCTTTATAAATCCTCCCTGAACTGCTCCCACTCTGGGGCTTGTGACTTGTTTCCCACATTCTATGTTAATGTAAATTATGAGGGTGGTGACAATCTTGGGTCCATCCCTTCAGGGCCTCACCTGGCCCAGCCTTTTCAAAGGATGGGGTAGAAAACCTGCTGCCCTCCTTGTGAGGATTATTGGCCATGAAACCTACGGGAGCTGCTGAGCTCTTCGTGCTGCTCTCTGCAAATGCTGCCAGGTTGCATTAGGACCTCCCTCAGCCTCACAGAGCCACAGTGAGGAGGTTTTGCTGCTTGCAGGGAAAAAGATTAAAAATTACAGCACTGGCAGGGTGGCCATCATCAGTCCTTCACACTTACTTGGTGGAAGAAACCAAGGGAATTTGTTTAGATATGCAAAACACAGTCCCAGGATTTTAATTTTCTGTACACATAACAGAAAAATTCCATTAGATCCAAATCTGAAGGAATACAGGTATTTTACTTCATCAGGGTCTATTAATTAGATGCAATTCACAGCCTTTAAAAGAGAAGTAGATGTAGCTGGTATTAGTTTAACATTTAGCTGCCATAAGTAAAGAAAAACAACCTCAAAATAACCTTCCTTTAAGTCTCCCCAGGCTTGTCTACCACGTTTCATTCTCATATTCACACAGGATGAAAAAAAAATAAAAGAAGGCTGAAACAGAATATTGCAATGATTCAAACCCCTTTCATCTGAGCTTCTCTCAGCATGTTATTCACCATATCACAACAGAAATGATCACACCCCTCAGATTTAATTGGCAAATCCCATTGTTATGAGGCCTCAACATATACTAAAGTGTCTCTATTTTGCAGTGAGCTTGCAATGTGCTATTCTCTGCTGAACACAATGAATATTTATATTCTTCCACTCTGGGAGATTCAGAATTGTTTTGCGGTAGCTGCATCCTTCAGGACTCTTTCATTTTGTTTCCTATTTCAAGCCTGTGTATTTTCAGTGATTGTGAAAGTGCCTTGCCAGTTCCTTCTGTCACTGTCAGGTCTTGGTTCTTAGACTGATGCCTATGGTATATTTCTGGAAAAAATCCACTTTTTCTTTGATATTGTTATTTAACATAATGAGAAACTGGAAGATGAGTTGTGACAACAATAAAATCCACCTTAGAAAAAGTTTTGTTTCATGCAAAGGATATTGCCTCCTCTTCCCTAACAGTGAATTATCATAAGGATAATTTAGAATCTCACCATCAGTATGTGATTTGTGAAGCTACTTTGTTAGAGTAGATGCAAAGAGAATATAATTATTTTACCTAAAACTAATCCCAAAAATTCTTAACTTTCCTTTGACCATGAGAAAAAGAAAAAAAGTGCCATGTACATGATAACATAGAAAAAGTATTCATAATTACTGCTTAAAGACCCTCTGTATTGTGCTTGGGAATACGATTATCTCAGAAGGCATGTTAAATACTATACAAGTGCTGGAATAATCCCAAAGCTACCTGCTACAGACAATTCCAATTTTATTTAAATTTGTATTTTCACATGGATATCACTGTCCTTTCTGAGGGATACAAGGTTTTACTATTGATTTTATGGGTGAGGTTGTCAAGAGTATCTGTAAAGCTTGAATTGATTTAATGTCAAATCCAAATACCACATTACTCCTCTGGAAATCTAATTAATTGTAATATATGCCATTTTAACATATTTCTAGTGAATGCTGTTCACCAACACTTGTAACAAATAGTTTAGCTTCATTTCCCAGGGGAAGAGAAATGAGGATTTCTTGATAATGGTAAAGAACATTTTCTAATTTGCCTCAGGATTTGCAGTGCATAAAAGTTTTATTCATGTGGCTACTTATGGATGGAACTACATGAGGATATTCCATATTCAGTGTCCTTTTTCACATGTCTTGCTAGGCTGGTTGCAATGTATTATGCCCATGTACTAAACCCTCTCTCCAAACAGCTAAAATGGAAGCAGAAGATTATTGGTGAATGTTTTTGATAAAGTCAGCTCTGATGGAAAACTCTCAAAACTGAACAAAAATAAAAATAAAATACTTGGTAGGCATCAGTGTCCCTGCATTGCTGTTGTGAGATCTGGTGATACAGGGACTGGAACCCTGATTCTGTGTCAAACAGCACTACATGTTATTGCATACTTATACTTTATTTGCATACCATACCTGAGTTTTGAGACTTAATAGGGGGAAAAAAAATGCAGTAAGACTTAATTTATGTCAGAATCCTTGTTTCATAGTGAAACCCTGAAATTAGTGCCTCAGTAGAAATTTTTAGCTCAATAATTTTTTGTGATGGCAGTTGTCTATGGACATTTGATGTGTAATAATAACATGGTTGGAAACTGAAATGGAAATTTTTGAGATCTCTGTTCCTGGAACTCTTTTTCATTGTAGACTATGTGTCACTGTACTTCTTGAGGTATCCAAGTTATCTCTCAAATTATCTCTTTTTAGTCTTCAAGATTTCCTTTTTGCCACAAAATTAATTGGGAGAAGATTTCTAATTACACTGAATAATTTGAAATACTCGAGGCAGAATGTACCATACTTTAAAAAATAAGACATTTAGAAGATTTAGACACGTTTTTTCAGGCTGTTGCATCTAAATAGCAATCCCACCGGCAATTATTGGTGTTGTCTGTCTACTTCTCATGGGATGCTTTGAAAAGGTACACCTCTGGCATAATGATGCAGAGATACAATAGCATGCTGTCATCATCAATAATACTTATTTTTCCTTCAGAGCTGATCATCCATACTGACAATTTAATGATTTTTCATGGAGACTCCAGACGGGTGGAAACTATGTATGTATTGTTTAGTTACCTCATTTGGAAGATGGCTACAAACATCAATATTCATTACCCTGAATGCAGCAGACACCCAACATTAGTTTTAGGTGCAAAAAGTGGATAGTTTCCTTTTCTGACCAACATAAATTAGAGCAGTTGGAGGAGACAGCCAGGAGAGAGCAATGCTTGGTTGCAGTGTGGTTATTCTGAGCTGTGCTCAGATGTGGCTGCACTCTGGCATGCCCTGCTCTGCTCCCCCAGCTCTCTGCAGGAGCTGCTGCTGCTCCCCGGGCTGTGCTGGGAGCAGAGGAGCTGTGCTGGGGACAGTGGAGCTGTGCTGGGGACAGTGGAGCTGTGCTGGGAGCAATGGAGCTGTGCTGGGAGCAATGGAGCTGTACTGGGAACGGTGGAGCTGAGCTGGGGGCAGTGGAACTGAACTGGGGGCAATGGAGCCGTGCTGGGGTCGGTGGAGCTGTGCTGGGGACAGTGGAGCTGTGCTGGGAACAGTGGAGCTGTGCTGGGAGCAATGGAGCTGTGCTGGGGACAGTGGAGCCGTGCTGGGGTCGGTGGAGCTGAGCTGGGAACGGTGGAGCTGAGCTGGGAACAGTGGAGCTGTGCTGGGGACAGTGGGGCTGTGCTGGGGACAGTGGAGCTGTGCTGGGGACAGTGGGGCTGTGCTGGGGACAGTGGGGCTGTGCTGGGGACAGTGGAGCTGCACTGCTGCAGCACCAGTGCTCTGCACGTGCCTGCCAACTCACTCATGGATCCAACAGATGTTTTCACTTCTTGGCCAATGGGAACTTTGTGAACCAGCTTTTCTCTTTCTGATAACAAATAAGAAAGTAGAAACAGCTGAAACAGCTTTTTTCTTTTTTGTGAAATACAAGTGACTTTATATTACCATGACCACACATCCTTTTGTTTCTCTGTGGTTTTAATATCTTTTTCCAAATAACAGACCCATCAAAGTATTTTTTATTTTTTCCATATTGAAACAAGGTGGCTTTAAAATAGTGCATATGGAATTTCAAATGAAATGTAGATCTCATTTCCATATCACTGTTTTCTTTACTCTTTTTTTTTTCTTCAGAAAACAGTTAAGGAGTCATTATATTTTCCAGCAAGCTGTCTTGTACACCCTGAAGGGAATATTATAAGATTAAATGCAGAGTAGCATTCCTCCAGCAAGGTGAATGTTTCTCATTACAGAGATCCCTAGTTGATCTCCTAAATATAATTCCCTGTAATAATGTGAAACTTCTGAATTATTTATTTTTTCATATTAGATCAGGAGTATAATTTCTGAAAATAAATTTATTGTCATGAGAAAATCAGCTTATGAAGGTTATCCATAACCATGGAATGAAAGAGAACAGATGCCGTGTTTTGCAAGACGATCTATTGTAGCCACTTTTTGGCTTTTAGGAGGAAGCTCTAAATGTGGACTTAAAAATTGATGAACCACGATTCTGTAAATGTACAGGCTCAGAGTCATAGCACTTTGTGTCTTTACTATTATATTTGATTGAATAAGAACATCTCTGAGTGAAGGTCTGTGCTTGGTTCTGACCCCCTCTGCCTGCCCAGCCCCAGGGACTGCCTGGGCACTCGGGGATGTGGCGGTGCAGACACTTCACTGAGCACTGGCTCAGCTCCCAGAGGGCACAAATCACTAGTGACTCAGCAATGCCACCACTTTACAAACCTCTGAAGGGCCTGTGAACTTTTATTTGAGTCTTTTCAGGAGTTACAGGTGCCTTTTATTCACAAACTCCTCCAGAAACAGAGTGGCTTGGATCAGTATGTCCCAAGCTTCCAGCTCCATCAGATATTTCCTTGCCTTCTGCCAGGTTCTTAAAGTGGTCATTGATGGCTGTTCCTCACAGTGATTTCTGGCACTGCTGGATCTCTTTCAGTGCAGTGAAAATAACAAAGGGGAAATATTGCTGAGTGTCAGGGCGTGCCAACCAAGGGCCCTGATCTTGGTAAAGATGGACCTTGGTTCACGTTGAGCTTTCTCTGGATATAGCACTCAAGGTGCTTGGGGAAAATTGAAGGGGGTATCTTCACGATGAGTGAAAATTTCTCTCATTTTTCCAATGCTTCTGGGTTTTTTTCCCCAATATGTTCACCCTCTCTTTGTGTTTGGGTGTTCATTTTCAGTCTCCCCAGACTCGAGGAGCAGATGAGGAAGCAAGATCTGTGTTTACTAATAGGAGACAGACTAGGACAAGTTTTGGGTTCTCCTGGCAGAGGGAGAGCCCTCTTTCTGTACAGGTCTTGGCACTGGCAGCTGACATTGCATTTCATCTTCTCAGGGCATCTCCAGGAAGGGGTTAAAAAGCTGCTTGTTGACAAATCACAAGCACAACAGTGTGTCAGCTCATTAGTAAAATAAACAGCGGTGTGCAAAATCAAACTGGTTTTTAGTCTGACAGACAGTACTCAGAAGACTACAAAAACACTTCCACAGAATGTTTTCTTCTCCAAATCCTGGCCTGTTTTGCAGAGCAGGCATTTACTGTTCTATATCTGATCAGACACTTAGGAAAAATGTTGCCCATGTTAGGCTGAAGGACTCAGCAGGTGAAGTGCCTGTCTCCTGTCTGGGACAGAGGTTTAAGTCACAGTTGAAGTTTCAATTAACAGGACCTCGTGGTTTCCTGCTGTGACTCTAATGGATAATGGTTCACATTAAAAAGAACTAAACATAATTTAGCACATTTTGGTGCAGATGGCTGTCGATGTTGAAGAGATGGCCACCTGGTGACTGTATTATTTTTCACCCCTGAAGAATGGCTGCTGAGGTCAAGTTTTCAATCATTGGCAGGGATGTGGAGGGGAATTTGTGCTGTGACTCTGTGTGCCACCTGGCCTCTCTAATTAAGGACTAACATTGTCTGCTTTGATATCCCCTCTGCCTTGGCGTCCACAAAATTCAGAATGATTACAGGCATCTCAGACTAATGAATGCTCTCTGGATCCGGGGAGGAAAACATGGTGATTTTTTTCTTTGTTCATTCTGTTTTGTAATTAAAAAATATAGAAGTGAAGAAAAAATGTTTTGTTCTGCGCCTGCCTTGAAGTATCCTTCAGGGAATTGATATAAAGTTAAAATCATGCCTGAATCATTGCAGCTGAGAGAGAGCAGGCAACTGCAGACCTCCTGTGTGCAGCAGTTTCCTTAGCTGTTACGTTGCAAAAAATTCTTCCAGGCCATTTATGCAAGAATTGTGTTACAAAATGTTTTAATTATGAACAATTAAGTAGTTGTCTAAGAGTCAAAAATTGCATTTCTTCTATCCTTGTGCATCTATTTTATCACTCGGGTAAAGCTTTGAATACAAATTCCAGCAGAGGAGTTTACATAATGCATGTGAAAGACCTTTCTTTTTAATATTAAAAAACAGGAATTATAATTTCAGCACCAAGCTGGGAAATGATTCATTATTTGGATAATCAGAGAAACAAAGATGAGCTGGCTCAGATGTATTATGATCCCTTTTGTGAGATTCATTAAATGGAGCCCCTGACTTCTAGAATCCATATCAGTGTTCTCTGTCTTAGGGGGATTAAACTCTGTTATAGATTATATTTCATTCAACCATAGTGGATTAGTTGCAGTTTCTACCTTTTAATTAAACAGCTGCTGTAACTAAACACAAATTTGAATTATTTAAAAGTCCACAGAATTTTAGTCAACTTACAGTGCTTGGATTTTTTAATTATATGAAGCTATACATTTTTTATGATGAAGGCTTCAGTCAGATCAATCGACAGTCACTAATAACTCATCTTTTCTAGAAGGCTGCAGCGTTTTCCCAGTGCATGAAAGTATTCCAATTAAATTAAAAATATAAAGCTTTCTAAGAAAAGGCCAATGTCACCTAAATTTTGTTTGTGGCTTTTGATGAGATGTTTGTGGTGTCTTTGTTGTTTTTAAAACTATTCTATTGGCTTAGTGTGTTGTCTAATTTACAATGTCTGTCTCATTATATCCAAGTGTAAACACTGCAGCTAAGTTTAAAAGGTGGTTGTTGTGCTGGATTGATGAGTATCATGCTCAGATCAAAATGTCATGATACTGGGAGTGTGTCAAAGCAAATATACCTTTGGTAGTTCTGTTTGTAATAATAGCTGCTGTGAATGCACAGACTACCTCTTTATGACGTACACAGAGCAAATCAATCAGTCAGGTAACTGTTAGCAACAATAATTTGTGCAGCTGAAATAATCCATTACCCGTGGTTAACTTTTGTCTCTAAGGCATTGCTTACTTTTTAATTTCTTGGAATAAAAATGGCTGAATAATTCTGGGTATCCATGAACCCTATATGTCCTAAAAGAATTTTTGGAGCAATTATAGAAAATGAAAATTGAAATATAGAAAATGTCAAACTTCTGGGTAGCAGTAATATGAAGGGCAGGTGTGAATCCTTTGACCAATAGGAGGAAAATATAGTGAACTCTGTGAAAATACTATTGACAAAATATAATTAAGACCGTTAAAGTCAAAAAAATTCCAGGTGCATGAAGGGTGCGCGTGAGTTAGAGAAAAAATCTGAAAACTCAGTGCTGAAGTGGTCTGATATATAAATACTGATATGACCAGATTTGGAAACAGTGTGAATTTTTTTGTCTACAAAGTAATTTTGTTAGGAGAAAATCTCTTATTTTATATTTGATTATATTGATAGTCTCAATGGTCCAAATGTTTTTCCATGTTAGTTTGTTGATCAATCAGAAAGTAAGTGCAGAGCCTTATTAAATCAACATTTTTTTTTTAATTTAAGCTGTTTCAAAAGAATTTATTTTAAGACTAATAAAACTCATTAAAATCTGAATATTTATATGAAAATTATAATAATTTTAAATTGAGATTACATTGTGGTTTGGATGAGAAAACCTGGAGTTTGAGAGTTGAGCAATTTATAGAATTTCCTGGCCGGTCCTACTCATAACTACAGAGAAATGAAACCCAGGATCCAGAGTCTCAGTTCAGAGGTATCAATTCACATTGCCCTTTGGGGTGACTCTGCACACCTGGAAGTTTCTGACTTCCAAGCTCAAGAACCTCAACATGTGGGTGGCTTATTACAGAAAGGTGAAGTTCAGTGCTTGGATTTTTTCTCATGTTGAAAAATTAACGCAGCAGAATTCAGGGAGCAGGGTAGTCACTCACTCCTTTTTTATGTACCAAAAGGGTTTCCACACGCCATAGACCTCCAGGGAAGGAATTGGCTTTCCACTTGAAACACATGTCTTCCTCTGAAACTAGAAAGGTCATTATTGAAGGATAACAATACAGAGAATTGGAAAAAAAAAAAAAAAGTTGCACTGGTAAGGATAACTAGAAATTCAACCAGACTCTCTGTGTCTTCTTGAAAGTGCATTGTCCTCTGACCTCTGACACAGAGATTGCACACAACAGATGCATCAACTGTGACCAAGCAAAATTATTTCTGTCATCTTTTCCTTGCAAGATTTTCAGCATTTCTTCTACTTGAACCTAACACCATGTATGTGCACTTCTGTGAAATACTCTTTGCATGCATAAACTGGTTGTTTAAGTCCTTATGAGGCTGCTATTTCATCCATTTTTTTTTTTAAGGGGCATGCTGTATTGAGGTGTTTGTGTCCTTGATGAGTATTTGTCCTGTACTGTAGCCTAATTTTTGTGGATTTTGATTGCCCAATTTCTGAGCATTCCCACAGCAAAAATGTGAATGCGCCATGGTCATTGTGGAAAGCAGAATAAGCCTGAAGCTGTGTTGGCTGTAGCTTGGAAAGTGTGGCTGTGTTTTGGTCTCCAAGCTTTTCAGCTGGGTATGATCAGGTGCTGTTGACTGCAGTCCTTGGCTGAACTGGGCTGATTTTCACTGCAGTGTGGGTTCTCTGGTGTTGGTTCACTGCTGTGGGGCTGGGAACAGCTGCTGGGGCTGAACCTGCTGCCTCTCGTGTCCTTTAGCTTGGCACTTCCACCACAGAGAGCACTTGGTCAAGTGACCACTTGAGGTTTGTTCATTCAGTCCTTGCCTGAGAATATGAACCTCAGTTACCTCGTTGGAATGCAACTTGGGAATCTGTTCCTGTACAAAAAAAAGGGTGTTTGGGGCAGCAGTGACCTTCAGAGTGTGGGGTCTGTGTAGGATCTTGGTGTGTGTTTTGGCTGAGCAGGTTATTTAGCCTTTAGGAAGGCATTTTCTCTGAATGTAGTGTTTTCCCTTGATACCAAAAAGCAGCAGGAGTGTTTGGGTCTGTACTTTTGGATAAAAATCCCCATAGAGTACAATCAATGCACATTCTATGGATTATTATTTATGTATTTTTCTTTAAAACCTACGTGCTGAGACTCCTCAGGGCTGTAAGACTGCTGATGTTCAAGTTACATGTTCAGTGGCTGTTTAGTTAGGGTTAACCTAATGCATTACAACAAATGTATTCTGAAAGGAATGCAAGAAATAAAAATAAGAAAGAAAGATGACTAAATATTGTTGGCACTTGAATAAAACAAAAAGCATAGAGTAATAATTTCCACAGTCCCTGCAGTCATTCCTGAATTTTTAATATTGCTTTGTTTATTGTACCTTTACATTGCAGTCATGTTGTTTACCAAATAATTTCAGGTCATTGTAGTTGGAGAGTGATGGCTTCCCAGAGTCACATTTTCTAGATGTCAATGTGTGGTAGAAGCTCCTGGCTGGGCTCTGTTCCTATTTGATTTATTTGATTGTAGGCTGTCAAGTTTGGGGGATTTTTAAATAATTTTTTCAATTGTGAGGTTACAAATGAGTCATTCTGAAGTGTTTCCCTTTCAGTGTTTTTAATGTTTGGGAAAAATAAGTCTAAAAAGGTCTTCATGTTTTTTCCTCACTCTTTTATTACCAGATCTTGCAAGTGAAAGTCCTTTTTACAATTACTTTCAAGATATAATTACAGCCCCATACATATAATAAATAAAAAGTTTTAGAATTCATATGAAGTGCAAGCTGCAGAGACATTTCAACTGCAATGTTATTGCATTAGGGTTATACTCCCTTATTTTGGCAGAGGGACCCAGAGAAGTTCATTTTAGGCTCTCTTCTGCCTGAAGGAGCATAGATTACCCTGGTACAGCAATCACAGGTTCCAAAAAGGACCAGCAGAACTGGGCAGGTAAATAGTTCTGTCCCCTGAAGTAATTCCCAGTTTCCAATATGGATGTTTTTTAGGATAATGACTGAGCTGTTAATGTTGTTGAAGGAGCAAACAGCAAGGGCCTTGCACTACACCTACACCTCTGGGAAAAAGGTGTTCACAGGAGAAGATGCCCAACCAAAGTGACCAGCTGTACTTTTAATTTGGCTGCATTGCCTTGATGGGAGGCACAGTGTTCCATTTGTGTGTGTATGAGGCACACTCTTCCCTCAGCTGCCTTTGACCCTTTCTGCTGCATTTCAGACCCTTTCAGCAGTGCAGAGGGTGCAGGCTGTGTTTATGCTCCTGCAGCCGTGTCCTTTGCTAAGAGGGATCTGAGCCCAGTGGAGATGGAGATCTAAACAGTGCAATCTCCCAGTGGCATCCTGCATCCTGCTCCTTGTATGCCAGCTCCTCTGTTCCTTGTTCAATTTTCACAGTCTTTACAGAAGCAATTTTCCTTTGACCTATATAGGTGTTTGCTTGACTGAAAAAGGAGTTCAGATGCCAGATTCAGCTCACTTGTGGCTGAGATGACAAATAGACTGAGAATGCTGTTACATTTGGGGTTACCATGTGGAAAGGGTGAGTCTGGTTTTGTTTACACATTTAATTTGTGTACACTCTCATCTAATTTTTAGAGAAATGGATATATGTTAACCATGAGGAAAATGAGAATTGATGCCCATTCTTTTCCCAGGGTATATATAGGACTGTGAAAATTATTCTACTCCAGTGAGTGTTCTGTTACATCCATAGGTCAGGATAATTTGCAGGAATGTTTTTTGACCAGCTATGTCAAGAACCTCCAGGCTTTTGTGTCTCAGCTGAGCATCCTTTATAATGGGGACAATGTAGAGGACTATGCTGCAAGCATAGTTGACTCTTGGATTTTCAGACTAGAAAGGACCTTTAAGATAAGGTAGGCAGTTCTTTTGAGTAACACAGCCAGTGGATGGATCACAGAATACCCTAAGCTAGAAATTATCCACAAGGATCATTGACTCCCACTCTTAACACCCATGGTAGCCCCTTCAGACAGAAATTGCTTGGTCTGAGCTTGTTTGCTAGGTTGGAGCATGACACCAACATCTCCTTTAAAGAAGGCTTTGGGCATTTTTAATTTAAACTTTGGTGAAAGAAATTGTGCGTGCAAGCAGAAATCTAGGCCTGTGTAATTGGAATAGAAACATAAAGTGACACTAAAGGAGGAAATTCATTATCATGCAATGTTATCAGGTATGGCAAGCTCCTGGTCATTAGCTTTTACATGTAAGAAGGAGAAACCATAGTTCAGGGAGATGCACAGAAAGAATAATGTCAAAAAGAGCTAAATTGTACTTGCAATTAAAGTAGTACAAAGAACACAGTATTTCTCAAAAGATAATGTATATAAAAAATGAGCTCTGCAGAGGAGTGGGGGACAACAACCAGGCTTGAAAGTCCATCATGAATCCTCATGACAGCAGAGAATCACCCCCAAAAGAACCACAAAATTAATTGATAAAAATCTTAAAAATCAATTTTTTAAGCATCCTGGAATAACTGAAGGAAAATCAAAGTGTGCTTAATATGCTGAGGTTGCTTAACACAAGATGTGGCTGTTGCACCTGAATATAAAGTATGCTGAAGTCTGACAGAGGAATATTCCTGTAAACCTGTAAATACATATTTAATAATCAGGACATGGTGTTATACATTTACTGTATGAACAAACAGCTGCCACATAATGTCCTCACACTGCTGAAGGGAGCCTATGAATTCTTCTTCATCTTTCTGATTAAAGTGAAGCCAGACATAGCCATTAGAGCTGTCTGCAAATGAAAGCTTTTAAATATACCTGCTCTTTCTCTGGCTCAAATCTTCCCTGGCTTATTTTAATCTTTATCCCCATCTTGGTCAGGCAGAATAAGGATATATTTTTTATGTGATGGTTCACAGGTACTAGGGAGCCTTTCAGCTTAAGGAGGAAAAACTGACCTAGTTTATAGGATGCTATTTATCTCTAAAGTATTTCTTCTTATTTGGTATCTGCCACATAATGAAGAATTTTGCCATACATGTTGTACTTTGATCAGAAGTCACAAAAGGAGCCTTAAACTTACTATCTTTCAGGGAGATATTGGAACTTTTGTTCTTGTGAATAAGGTAGGTGGTTAATACTACAATAAGAAATACTGGGTACAGCTAGAAACTAATGCAGAGTATAGGAAAAATCATCTGAAAGGAAGGAATAAAAGGAAGACTCATCTTTCTCTTAGGATCTCTAGGCATTTTTAAGCCTCAGTTCATAATTTCAAACTGCTTAAATAAAGGTAATTTCCAGTTAGAAGGGGGCCAGCCATTAAAAAAGCACAAGCAGTATCTTCTTGTATCTCCTTTGTAATATTTTATGTGCTTTCCCTAGGACAGTAGAAGGTACATTGTATAAAATCTCATTTGACCCCAAACATGATCACTTTTAAAATGTAAAAAAGGAGAGATTTATGTGGTACCTTATTGTTACAGTTGAATTCCAGCTGGAAATGCAAAGAGGAACATGTACAATCAGATATTGTCCTTATGATTTCCAAACTTATTTTTCAGAACTTGCTCTCCCTTGGATTTTTTTTGAGCCAACCCTCAACACTTTAGATAACCCACTCCATTTTTTTTTTTCATAACTATCAGAACAAATAGCTTCAGGTCCAGTTGTTTCAGGGAATGGTGCTGTAAGCAATTGTTTTGATGTCATTCTGAATAGGCTCCATTCATAATCCTGTGTTGAGCCTCATGCTTGGTGATGGGGAGACAGGTCCATGGAGAAACATGAGTGGTTGTTGTGCCACAGACATTTTTCCTTTGTACTGTGTGTGTTGGGGAAGAGATATTTCTAGGTAGGAAGTTTCCTTTTTTTTTGCTGAACATGTTAGCTGGGTGTTTGAGCCACACATAAATGTGGAGTTTTCTACTGGGAGAACGTGTGCCCAGTTTATTTTTTGTGTGCCCAAGCTTCAAAGCTATTGAGAAGTTAATGGAATGCAGTGTCAGCAGCACCTTTAGGAATGGGGAGTTTAGGAACAGCAATGACTCTACTGATGCATGTTCTCCTTCTCTCTTCAGCTAGAACGTGCTTCAAATGAAAAATTGCTCTAGGGGAATTAGGAAAGGCTGTTTTTTACCCATCAGTGCATTTAAGTCTATGTGTGGAGGGTCACACATGTAGGAGGTTTCCATAAAATTTATAATCTCAGAAATACCATACTATCAGCAAGCAGTTAATATTAAAATGCTTGATTCAGTCTTTGATGTTCCTCCTAACACACAAGTCCTCAAAAAGTAAGATATGGAAAGAATAGAAAGAAAGCAAAACAAAACTTCTCCATTAGACCATGTAACAGAAAGTTATACTTTTGTATTCACCTGTAACCTCATCAGGGGATGCCAGACAGTAATTCCTTTCTAGCTGCCACATAAAAATATCTTCAACAAACATAGTGATAGCTTCCCAGGAAAAGACTAATCTTTAATACAACAATAAAAAGGGCAAGGAAGAGGGAGGGGATGGTTGATGTATGAGTAATGTGTAGTATATTGTACCTGCTCAAATTTAAAACCAGTTAGAGCACAAAAGGCACATGTACCCCAAATCCTGGGCTGCAGAACAGGTTAGGGAGGGAGTTCTGCCCCTCTGCCCTGCTCTGGTGGGACCTCACCTGCAGAGCTGCTTCCAGCACAGATGGGACATGGAGCTGTTGGAGAAAGCCCAGAGGAGGCCACCAAAATGATCACAGGGATGGAGCACCTCTGCCATGAGGGAATTGGGATTGTTCAGTCTGGAAAGGAGAAGGCTTTAGGGAGACCTGGTTGTGTCCTTCCAGTACCTGGAGGGAACTTGAGGGAAAAATAGAGAGAGACTATTTACACAGGCAAGAGGGAATGGTTTTAAACTGAGAGGGGATTTAGATTAGATATGAGGGAGAAATTCTTTCATGTGAGGATGTTGCTCCACAAAGAGAAGTGACTCAATCTTCCCACTATCCCTGGAAAGCCAAGTGCTATTGGCACCCTGGCATTTTTCTAGCAGCTAAATCACAGTAACCATCAAGGCTCTTCCTTGACATTCTGTACTAACAACAGTGCCCCACAAGTGGAGGGTGGAGGAAACTCTTAATTCATTGCAGCCTGATTTGCATTGTCCTCTCATCTGTGCCCTAGAATCCCCAAATTTCTTCCTATTTCCCTGCAAGCCAGAGCAGGGTCTCTTCAGACGCTGTGGTGCAGGTGTTGCATTCATGCTTTTACTGATCTAGACTCTTCCATGGCTTCTCCTGTGTTTTTACCACTGATAATAAAGGTGCTGTTATTGCTGTGCCCAAGGTTTCACTCAGAGCAACATGACACCATTTTAATTGTGTGGTATTATCATAAAAGTGACCCAGAATTCAGTGTGGAGGCTGTGGAAGAGCCTGATTTCTCTCTGATCCCTGCACAGAATCATCTGAGGTGTCACTGGAGCTGCCTCTCCACAAACTTAAACAGATTTTTCCAGAACTAATGTTCTATTTTAAGGCTTTGAAAGTGCATTAACATAAGGATTTGTACCTAACACTGCTTTCTTTTTCTCTAGGCACGTGTAGAAATGCTTTTGTGAAGGAGAAATCTAATGATCTTATTGCAGAACTTTGAAAGATAATTGAGTTGTCTCCCATAAACTAATGTCTCTTATTCACTACTGTTGAAAGATCACAAATCTTTCTTTGGTGTGAGCTAGTTCTTATGTAAATTGTAGTAAATAATATATGTATGCATGGGCCAGCTAATGTAGGACTATACTCTGTTTGGTTTTGAGGAATTGTACACACTTGGCAGTGCAAAGGCAGAGAGGAAGGAGGAGGAGCAGTTAGTATTTCATATCCATGCATTGCAGGAAATAAAAGTTAACAGCTCTAGTAAAATTCATATGCTAGACAACTGTAGAGCTGAAGAGACAGTGAATCCCAGAGGGTTAACTCCTCCTCACCTAAGCAAAGTAAATTATTTGACTCTTTGAAATGTCTTCTGAAATGTAATAAAATCTGAAGGGGGTAAGGATCTTCATCTCATTAATACAGGGTCCCAGCAAATGTCATTTTCTAAGCTGCTTTGGGAAATGGGATTCTTTTCAGATTTCAGCGAATAGTTCACAGTCACAGTGTATTACTTTAGCAGCACATTTCTCTTCCTTACACATTACATGCAGCACAGTTTAAACAGTAGAGTGAGCTTATTTTGGCTTCATTCCTTTATATGAACAGAGAGAATTTTGATTTGCTATATATTTCACTGCTACTGTAGATTCCCTTTCCATCTTAAATGGTAGTTTATTAAGATTAAGTGCTTTCTTATGTAGATGTATTGAAAGGACCTTTGATTTGGTTTAAATTAAATTTGATTCAATTAAAATGTAAGATAGATTGAAGCACATTTGTGAGGAGAAAATGAAAAAGGCTCCATTAAATAGAACCCAAGCCATAATAGACATGGAATCAGGAGGTTGCTATCAGGTAGGCAAGTTGTGAAAATTGGGTACCAGAACATTACTTTCAATGAAGAATCCAACCTTGTGGTATCTAGGAGGGGATACAAAGAGCAAATAACATGGCTCATGCCCTAAGAAATTATCCAAAGTGACTAACTGGCTGGGTCAGGTCTTGTTAGCATTCAGCACCACTGCTTGGGCATGAAGGGAGAAAGAAGAAGAGAAACATGAAAGGAGACATTAAAGGAGGGGAATGAGAAAGGAAAAAAGGAAGGATTTGTGAAGGCATTATGAACCCAATCCTTTCTTCTTTGTACTCTCCTCGACCCACATTAAATCCAGGCTCTAGGATGTCCTCTGGACAGGGCAAAAGAGGATTGTGTGTAGCTCATCTGCACGCAAATCACTGCTCGAGACCTCTGAAAAGTTTGCCTTGGTGCTGAACCTTGGAGTAGTCTCTCACCCTCACCCAGGTGGGTTTGTGAGTTCAGAGCAGTGGGTTTGGAGCCCAGGCACTTCTGTAAAACACTTGTTCACTAAAACATGAGTGTCAGGCACCCCAGCTGTGCCTGGGAGGGGTTACAGCCTGCAGAAAAGAGCTGAGCCTCTCCTGGGAGCTGGCCCTGACCTCCTGCCTGCTGAGGAAACTTTCCAAGGTGCAGACCTTATCCACTCCTGCAAAGCCACTGGTTTTTTCCACAGACCATGTCACATTTAAGCAGCTTTTGGTCATTTTCAACACAGACCGAATTTAAATCAGAAGCCTTGAAATAGGAACTATTTTATTTTATTGTGAGCAACTAGAGCTGCTTAGCCCTTTGCATAAAGTTTAGAAAAGCTTTCTTTTTATCCCCTTTTTTTCTTTGCATATGTATGCTTCATTTCAGACCTGGAAATGCATAAAGGCTTTTGCATTCAGTAGCATTATATATAGATAAGATATTTTACCATTAAGTCATTGTATGGTTATTAGTCCCTATGATCAATGTAGCAGAGATGTTGGTTTAGCCATTCCAATACTAATAGGCCGCCAAAGAAACAGTTCATTTTGTCAGTTATGTATAAACTCTCTTCTCATTTACATAATTGAAATTCTTTAAAATGGTTGGATATTTTTTTCAGACTGTCAAAGTTAAATATTTAAATTCTCAGCACTGCATTGAAGATTTTATTTTTTGCTTTCTGAGGCAGTCACAAATATGAAGTTTAATGTTAGAATATTGATTTTAGAAACAGTCATCTGTAAGAACGCCAATTTCAACACTTTGTCTTGATTTAGTGAACTGCATTTAGATATTTTTCAGTCTGTTTATTGAGTAATATTACACATCAGATATACTTCACTTGTCATGTTGACCTAGATCTGATATTTTTCACATGTATAAAGTTATTCGAACTTGCAAAAGTTTTTTCCTCTTTGCTGCTTGGTACCAGTTATTGAGGCTTTGTCCGTAACTTGGTATTAATGTGCTATTGTTAAAAATTGGGATTTGGATGTTGCAAAATGAAAAAAAACAGTGTGCATGAGTGTGCCCGGGTGTGCAAGGGTGTGCGCGAGTGTGAGTAGTATCCGAGAGTGTGAGCAAGTGTAAGTAGTGTGCAGGAGTGTGAGTGTGAGTAGTGTGTAAGAGTGTGAGCGGGTGTGCAAGGGTGTGCATGAGTGTGCCAGGGTGTGCCCAGGTGTTCCCAAGTTCATTTTTCAAAGGCAGTCCCTAGATTCAGAGCTGTCTCTATGCACGCTGTTCCTGTAGTGAGTGCACAGATCTGTGACTTTCTCAGCAGAACTAACTCATGTGTTCTGAGTGCACATTAGGAAGAAAAAATAGACTGTGGAAAAATGTATTAGGTATTAAATAGGTCACTAATATATAATGTGCATTTCTGTTAATTGATGTAGCCAATGTACAGTGTAATAGCTGCAAAGGAGCTGTTGTGGTGCATGCTGTGAAGACATATTAAAACAATACACAATAGTAATTTAAATTCTAATAAGTCCTTTAACATACAGCAGTATTGGATCCAAGAGTATCTCTATGATTTCCCGGTCTCAAAGGGACAAGCTGTTTGGTTTCATTTCTACAATATTAAAAGAAAAGAAATTATGAGCCCAGCTACTTCTAGCGTATGGACTAAACGATGTGTATGCATCATGTTTTGGTGTGGTGTAACCTGAGTTTATTTTAGCTTAAAGAAGATTGAATAATCTTTGTGCTTTTAGTAGGAGCATCTAAATAGCAGTTCCCGATAGTACAGTGCTGATAACTACTTTAAAGGGTCTTTGCTGATTAAAATGCAGTTTGCATGATTCTTTTAAACAACTCTATACTTACTTGCCCATGTAATCTAATGCACTTCAAACATGGGAGATGTTCATAGTTTTTGACCTCAGTAAATGTGATAGCCATGGATAAAGAATTTTTCAATTACTAGAGAACAAAGCTTTGTGGCTAGGATAATACAGTGATACAGTAAGATACAGTATTTGTGGCACAGAAGGAAAAATGGGCACTGAACAAGGAGAAAGGATAATAAAGGTAAACACAAAGGATGTTATTTCCCTTGTATAATTCTCTGGACAATACTGTATCTTTAGGAACATGATGCCCAGAAGCAGTGATCACAAATTAATCAAATATCACCTGAACTAGGGCTGAAAAGGATTGAGTTAATAAAGCAGAGGGGGAGCTAAAAGTAAGGATAGCATGGGAAGTGTTGTTTGTCTACTGGAATACAGCAATAAAGATAAAGATGAGTGTTCTAAAAACTGCAATAAATTCATATCTCACAAAGAAATACTATGATATTTTTGTAGTTCATGTATTAAAAAAATAAAATAAAATCTGCCTTTAGGGATTTATACTGTAAAACCATAGAACTAATCCTTTTATAGGATCACCATAAAGGAAACCTCCTAATCCTTGTCAATGACTGTGTATGCAGTTATTGCATCAGTTCAGAATATTTTTACAAATTTCGCTGCAGCCAGACTTGTCTTGGAGCAAGATATTCTTAAATGTCTGGAACAGGCTGTAGAAAAGCTGCTCTTTCTGTGTGAGACACTGTATAGACCCTTTGAAAGTTCATCTAATGAATTTCGGTTTATACTAAAGAACTGTTGCTACTTAGCTGTCACCTCCCATTTGTCTTGAATGTAGCACTGCAGGAAAGTTCAAAGGTGTGTACCAGAATTTAGAGCAGTGGCAATTGTTGGAGCTGAGTTTAAGGTAGACCTCTTGGCAAGATTTACAAATGTGTCCTGGAACTCAATTTTTACACCCTTTAAATCATTAATAATTAGATACGTTGATCCCGTTTGCTTTTACTGAATGGGAAGAGTTCAGTTGGCTGAATCACTTTTAAGGAGACAAAAGATAATTTGTGCTGCAGCACACAGTGACAGTTTCAATCATACTCCAAAACTAAACCCTATGGCCATATTTGATTTCACAGGAAAAGTACCCCACAACTTGCTTGTAGTAGCAAGCCTGGACAAGAATTTCTGGCTTGCACAAGCTAATTTTCAAGCTATGGTGCTTCAGTTTGGAAGGAAGGGAAAGGCTTTGCTGGTCTGTGGCAGTGCTTGTTTCTTTTGGCCCAGCAGAGTTTTTCTGCTTTTTGCAGCCCTGCTGATCTGCAAGCTGCCAAGCATTACCACCTCTGTCTCTTTTTAAAAAAGAGCTAATATCACATGTGAAGGGGAACAAGCAAGTGCCTTCTACCCAGAGAGCAGCAGAATGGAAGAGATCACCATGGCAGCAGTGTTATTAAGTGCAAAACCACTTTTCAATCATTTTCATTATATACCAGCTCCCCAGCTGGATTCTTTTCCCCTAAAGGTGGCAACTCTATTGCAGGCTGGCTGCCAGGTCCAGGTGCCCGCTTCAGCAATGCCTCACTGAGGTAGCTTTGAACCCAATAAAAACACAAACCCACTGCCTTGTAAGATCTCTGCCCCAGGCTCCAGGTGCTGCAGGGACAGATGTGGATGTGCTTTATGGCAGTGGTGTCACTTCACAGGACTGATGTGTTGCCTTCCCCTCTCTGCTAACAGGGTATGGGTTTATTTTTTTCCCTTGTCAGTGCCTCTTCTTTTCAGTGAGACACAGCAGGGAATAAACTCATGAGTGAGACACCTTAGGAGCTAGCTACATGAGATGCACTTAGATTCCTCATAAAGTCCTGGAGCTGCAATAGGTTTGAGATAATTACACCACTATTATGCTTGATTGCTTAAATATACTTTAAGAATTCATAAACAAGCATAGACTCCTCATGAAATAATAATGAAATAAACATGGCAGATGCAAATTTCCATTTCAAATTTAGATGAGGTGCCTCTGAGTTCAGCTTGTTATTAATTTTACTGAAATACAGTATATGTAATTTGGCTATTTAGATGCAACATTCTTCCCTGTACCCTCTGGCCTGCTCTGTGTACACTGCCTGAATGTTGCACTGAACCCTCTGTGTCTCATGGCACATTTCAGGCAGGTTGTGCTGTGTCTGTTCTGTTAAACTGGGGCACAGGGGTGGCTGCCCCATCCCTGGAAGTTTCCAAGGCCAGGTTGGATGGGGCTAGGAGCAATCTGGGATAGTGGAAGGTGGCAGGAACTGGAATGAGATGATCTGTAAGGTCCCTTTCAACCCAAACCATCCTGTGAATCCACAAGGTGTTACCAAATCTGCAGGGAAGTGATGGGTCACATTCTGCCCATACCTTCAAAAAAATGAGCTGTTTGTGTCCATCTCTTACTGTGGTCTTTGCTTGGTAATGAACTTTCCATTTTAGCTCAAATAATGATGGAGTGACAGGAACTCATGTTGTTTAATCTCCTCAACAGGTTCTACATCTGTCTCTGCTGCCTGATTTCTTCTGTGGCAGTGAGTGCAATGGGCTGGCACTGGGATTTAATGTTTTCACTGCTCTCTGGACAGCAGGACTCAGTCTCTTGGGGGCTATAAAAAGAATGTAAAATATCCTGTCTGTTGGTCTAGGAATGCCATGCCTTCTACTGGCTGGGGTGCATTTTTCACCTTCAAATGTCTTTAAGGATAGCACCATTTTAAGCAAAAAAGGCAAAAAAATTGCATAATAACAATACCAGAAGAAAAGAAAGAACAACACTGACCAAAGAAAGCTCAAATTTAGTATTTCCATGTGGGTCTTTCTAATATCTGAATTGAAGCAGACAGAAAGAGAAAATGCACTGTTCTTTCTTTTTAAAAATGAATAGTACTGTAACTATTCCTTTTTATTTCAAGGAAGGAATAATTACAACGACTTAGTGTTTGAGAGCTCTTGGCAAAAACTGTTTTCCTAAAACAGTAACTGTATTGCCCAAGGAAAATAAAAAGGTTAAGTTTCTCAGAGAAACCCAATTGAAGTGTGCTTTTGCTCTAACAAGCCTTCTGCATATTGGTGAGCAAAACAAACTTATTGGTTGAAATTTCCTATGAAGGACATGGTGATGGGATAAGCAGGTATTCATCTCCAGGGAGTAATTTTAGTAACTCAGTGTGCTTTGCCTTTGCTGGAAACACAGGACATGGAGTTCACCCAGGGATTCTTTAGATTTACCAGTGGTTGAGAACAAAAATTATAGGTAATTTTCCTTTCATCTCTTCTTGCCCATTTATATTTCAGGGTCATCATCATCCCCTTAATATCAGGACCCCTCCCTGGAGCAATATGTGAAGATTACTCTTATTTTCTTGGAGGTAATGCTATGAAATTACCTATAGTCTTCAGGTGATTTACACAGTCATGTGGATGAAATCATATTTTTCCTAGAGAGATTTCCATCTGCTAGTAGACTGCTTTGCTGCCATGTTGGACAAGATTTACCAAAAACTCTTGACAAATATTTTTTAATCTTCTATAAATTCAGTATTTTAAAATGTATTTTCATGTTGCCTAATGTGTAGTAGTAAGCTGTATTTAGTCAAGTATGAGGGCTGACTTCACTCCATGAGGATTGTGAAATCTTTTAAAATGCTATAGCAGGTTTAAACAAGGGAAAAAGACAACTTCTATATTTTTTATTAAAATTTGCTAACTTTAGTTTCACATTTAATAGAATATTTATATCTAGTTTTTATCCCTCACAATCAAAAGAAGCTGGTGCCAGTATTCACCTGGCAAGTATTTATACAGCAATTGGAAACTGATAGAGAAAACTCTCCTCTTGCTAGCCAAAGAAGGAGTGCTATTAGATTACAGAAAATATTATCCTCTGTGCAGTACATTTTGCATTTATTTACCTTCAGATTTTTTTCCCATTTTATAATTTCTGATTTCCTGCACTGATTTCAGGAGAAGTATGCATAACCTCATGAATGAAATTTAATTCATGTCTAATAATGGTTCTGAGGCTATGTATAGCCTCAGCAGTGTGAAACACCATTAACAGGGAAGGTTAATGAAGGCACAGAGAAACAAAGTTGTTTGCTGATGCTGCATTGCTAAGTTTAGGACAGAAGACAGAAGTTGAAGTAAGATTGCTTCCCTTTCTGTCAAATATCCTAATAAAGGGATTTCCTCATTTCTGTGGGGATGTAACATAGGACACATTGCATTAACATTTTTAGGTATTGACTGTAAGGTCACTGAACAGTTCATAACTAAAAGCACTCAGTGGGAAAGAGCCTAATGCCAATATTTGTAATTGGAACAGGACTTGTTAAGACAAAGAAAAATGTGAAAACCAAATAACACTGATTGGTTGTCCATCAGGAATTGGACATCAGCCTCCATTCAAAAATTCTGCAAAACTTGGCAAAGAGGCCTTATTTAGTTACATTTTATTGTGGGAGCCTGTGTTGAGTTCTGCTGAGTGAAAGCTGTTCCCATCCTTATTTTAATATTTGTAATCCATGGCATGGATTGACACTGCTAATGTTCATTTCTAGTGTATATTGTCTATATTGTGCATTGTCTATCTCTTTTGCACACACACCCACCCCCCTCTAGTTTTGGTTTCCATTAGCTGCCCAACCTGCCCACTGCAAGAAATTGGGATGGATGGAAATTGGTGAGATGCTGTATAGAGGCTGTCTAGGTCAGCCCAGGCACAAGGGGGATGTGCTGGCTACATTTTAACATCCTGGAAATCTGGTGATGGAACAGCCTCACCAGCTGAGCCAGATGTGTGGGAGAGGAAGGGGAGTTAGACAGGAGGGTAGGCAGCAGCTTCCTGTGCTGTGTTACAGGTTTTGTAACATTGAGCTTTCCCCAGTTCCAGTGTAACACACTGGGTGGGTGTGCAGGAGGTCATTTTATGGCTGGATTTTGCTGTGTTTAAGGAAGGCTTTTATTTATTTTTTTTACAAGAGAACATGAAGGCAGTATTTCAGTTTTCAAGGTACTTCAAAATCTCTGAAAAGGACCAACTGAGAAAGGTCCCTAGCAGTTCAAGTTAAAAGAAGTGAAGATTGTAGTTTCTGTGCCCTTACTTCTTTAGATAACTTCTTATTTCAATAGATTTAGGTATTAACAGGCTTTTCCTGTACCCTTTCAGATTTTGAATTTCACTCTAGGCTCATATCAATTTTTTAAAAGTGAATTTACAAATAATATTTTGTGATTCCAGGGCATCCTTGGCTCACTTCATGCTGGGCAAGACATCAAAGAAATTGGTCAGGTTTCCAGCAATGGCACACATTTATATCACTTTCCCTATAAGAATGTGATTAATTTAATAATAATGGGGTTTTGCCCAAAGCATTCTGAATTTCTTTGATTTAGCATATCTTCACAGTGACATGTTTGGCTTTCTCATCATGTCCTTTATGCAGATTAAAGGTAAATATGTCCTGAATGATTGATCAGATGGAATCTATACTCTTTGAATGTATAATTTTAGCAGCTATAATTTAGCAGCCTCTGCACGTGTGTGTTGATATACAGCCAGGTATTTAAAGACAGCACACACCTCTGATTTTCTGTGTGCCCTCCTGATGCACACATGGTAGATTCTGTATATATCCTGTCTCACTGGATACTCTCCAACTTTCTGTCTGGTAGCAGGCTGTGTCAGGTTTCTCTTGAAAATATCTGTGTGCCACAGAGATTTCATCATTCCCAGCCAAGTGAGGGATTTCACTGATCAAATGTAGTACTGAAACCGAGGTCAGGGACCAATTTAAGCTACTGTGTTTTCCAACACACCAAATGTTACCTTGAGTTTTTCATCACTTGAGCAGAAATTTCTAAATCTTTCTGGACCTGTCAGGTGTGGAGAAAATTAAAAATTGTGTCATTTCCATGTCAAGAGATTACTTTGTGTCATTTCCACACAACCAGGCAGGTGAGATGGAAATAGTCACAAAGAGCTTTATTCACAGAGGCTTCTGTTTCTGTGGGCCCACAGCAGTTCTGGATGAACATCAGATCAACCACACCAAAATCAGAGAAAGACATTTTTAAACTGCACTCCTGTAAGGTAAAGAGTACTGAACAAAGTAAAGCAAATTGATGAATAGCTGTTGTGAGTTACTCATTTCAGAAGCTTCTCCCAAAGTGTCCAGCCAGCTGTGGAGGTGGGAGGTTGTGCAAACCCTTTGTCCCTGAGGGCTCTCCAGCTCATGGTGCCTCTGTGAACACCCTGGGTGCTGCATGGGGCTCCCCAGGACTGGGCCCACTGCACAAATGCTTTTGAATACTGTCAAAGGACCATGTGATGGCAGCAGGAACTTCAGTACTAAAAAACCTCCCCCAGATTTTTGATTCCATGCATTTATGGGTGCTCAATGCACCTTTTAACCAAGAGGTGCAATCCTCCTTTGCATGGAGACACACTGGCTTAAAAAACCTTGGGGGTTTTTAACCTTGTTTGATAACACTGTATCTCCTCCTTATATGGAAAATGTGATATTTTAAAAACACAAACTGTAGAGATACAGTGGAGTTTTATTTACTTTCCTTGAGCTACCAATGAACCCACAGTCAGAACATCCCAAGTTTCTGATAGTAAGCAAGGCCTAGTTGAGCAATGCAGTTTTTTGAAGTTTTTTGAGGAAGTTATCATCCTTTCATCTTTCTTTACTTCCTTCCTGAATCCCTGTAATTTACAATGTGTTTGCAGAAGAATTGGGGTTACATGGCCGTAGTTGGAAAATTAATTGTGCTGAGAAATCTCTGTATTTATTTTCCTTTTGAGTCTATAATGCAATGTTCTGCTTGGGTCCTCTGAACACGGCTGCAGTCGACTTCTAAAGACAAATCTGCCACCCCTCTTATCACTGTAACACATAACTGTTCAAAAGGAAGTGACAGAACTAATTTGAGCTTTTTCCCTAGGAGATGTCAGCTAGCAATCTTTGTTTAAACACTGTGATTGTTATTGAACTTAGTCTTAATTTAATTTTTAATCTTAAAATTAGGCAGTCCAGCTTTGAATCCATTCCCATTGAGAAGTGAAGATTAGGTCTATGTCTTGAGCAGTCAAACAGATTTGTAATCTGCTGTGTGGCTTTTAATGCAGTCCAGGTTCTGTGCCATTATGAACCATCTGAATCAAGAATTAGTAACTCTGAACATAAATATACATAATATATACTATATGTGTAATTTGTACTTCGTAGATAAAATCCAGCCAATGAAGACAGCACTTGTACTGCTGTATCCTTGCTGATAGTTTTAGGAGGCTATATTGTCATAGAAATATCTGACTCTTGCACACAAGATTCATGGCAGCAATGGGGTACATGTTCTCACTTAACAATGGAAATTCAGTCTTGCAGGGATCTTGGAGTGTCATTTTACAGAGGCATGAATTTTCATCCTGTGTCTAGTTCATGTAATGTTGTAAGCAAAGATTAATTTGACATGTCAGAAGTTGAAAGGATAGCTATATTTAGGACTATAATCTTCCCTTATAACATATCAATGACAGTTTTATATGTCTGTCAAAAGGAAAATGTACCTCTTATTACCCTTAGTAGTAGAGTAAAATTTATTTATTTTATTGGTAAGACAAAGGACACAAGATGTGAATTGGTATTTCAGCCAATTGTCTTAAAAATTATAGAGTGTAAGGGTATAATTTCTATCTTCCAAAATGCTGGCTGGATTTCTTAATGATGCCTAAAGGTTGTGGTGTCACTTGGAGCAATTACTGTTATGTCTCTCATTGCTGCCCTTTAGCATGAATGAAGCCAGAGGCCTAACTGCAAAAGTCAGAAAAAAATACCAATCCATTAAATTGACTATTCTGTTGTAACTACTGGAGATTTAACTGATGTCTTTACTGCTTTGTTGAAAATAATTGATTTTCTGTAGTACCTCAACTTCTTGCAATAGGTGATAAAGGCAGAATGCTGAGATAAATTCAGTTATTAAAGAAATATTTACTTCACACTTTAATGAATCAAACCATATTTGAGTATTTCAGATCAAGGCTATTGAGAAAATTAATCCCGAATTATCTTCAAGTTTTTTGAGAAGATTGAGGTAATTTCATTTATTCTTGAATGAAGACATGTAGAATGTCAATATGGCTGGCAGAAAAACTCCAGTTCCAAGGTGCACAAAAACATGATGCTGTGAAATCAGCTTCATTTTCACTGGAATGAAAAGGCCTTTTGAGAGATTTTACAAAATACAAGTGCAAGTAATCTGCTGCACTTCAAAGTTACTAAGTGCTTAGGGCATTCCTTTGGCAGGAACCAGGTTCAAGTTACTGAGAGAAACAGCAAAGGGATTTGAAGTTAGGTTTTCTGCATCCTAAATGAGTGTTCTGGTTTTTTTTTTTTTTTTTTTTTTTTTTTTTTTTTTTTGTTTAGTTTTTTTTTATTTCCCTTCATTTCAGTATGTTGACTGCTGAGTACATTTGTTCTACACATGGGGCATGGACCATTAAAGGTGTGGTGGTTTCCCATTGTCCCTTGCTAACAGGGACAACTTAAAGAAGTTTCTCTAAGTGAAGTGTGTTCAGATGAACAGTTTTGGCCATCCCTTGAGGTCTGTCCAAGCTGACTTTGTTTATTTGCCACTCTGCCATGTTACAGCCCCATGTGCAGCTCCATAGCAGGGGTGGCTTTGGTGGGGATGTCCTGGCTCCCTTTAGCTCAATCACATTCCTCGCAAAGCTCCTCTGGGATAATTTGTCTTCTGGCATGACCGAGCTGCAAATCCATGGAATCAGCTGGAGCACTGCCTCTTTGTTCTTTTGGCCTTGAACCTGTGTTTCCAAGCTTTAAGGAAAAGAGCACCAGGGATGGGATTTTTTGGAAGTTGTCAGGAGGCAAAAATTACCTCTCAGCTCTCATGCTCACTCTGTATCTGATCTGTGTTTTTGTGGGGCATGAGGAACCTTCTGCGGTGGATGGTGCTGGAAGCTGGGCAGATCTTCAGTAGGAAGACAGTAATACCAAGTAAGCTGAAGAATTAGAAATGCTCGTGCTTTCTGGTAACTCAGAAAGGTGATGACACCCTGATGTGAGCTGGAGGTTTTTTTCCCCGCTATGGCTACTCCCATAGTTGAGGAGATGCTTCAGAAAAGTGTTCCCTGTAAATACATGTTCTAAAATTCTGTCTCTGCTTTGGTCCCCTTCGAAATTTAATGGGAAACAGTTAGTAGAACACTTGATAAAATTTTTGGTTTTCTATTCTAAAAGCTTTCCTTAGGCTGCCTTATGATTTCTTAAGTGGCACATTTCAGTGGCTGATTATGCTACTGGTTATGCAGTACATAACTTGTAACAGAAAAAATCCATTATAAGGCTGTAAAAATGCATATGGGCACTGCCCTTAGCTGCCAGATCCATCTCAGTCATGCCATATCAGTTGATATTAAAATCTTGGTAGTTTTATGTTTTGTGGATTAGGTGCTGATAAAGAAGTGCTGAGTTTATCAAGGTTTTTTTCTTTTTTTGCTTTATGAACATCATGTAATCTGTGAAGAAGGAAAAACAACAGGTCAGTAGGAGACAGGACTGGCCCCAGCACTGTTGTCTGAAGTGGGCAATGTCCAGTTTGCTGGAACTGAGGGGCAGAGCCAGTGTGGGACAATGTGACACAGGACATCACCCCTCCATCAGAACTGCAACCTTGCTCTCTGACCTAAACCAAAGCTGGAAACCCACCAAGTTACAGGCTGCACAAGCACAAAAGAAGTGATTTGGAAAGGACTGAAAGCTCAGTAAGTGTAAGACACAAATATGGCAGGAGGACAGGGCTGAGATAAGATGTTGTTTGGAGAAGATGGTAAATGAATGGCAGAGCTCAAATAGACTCAGGCATCCTGACATCAACACTAACATTCTGTCCCCTTCACTGCATTTCTTGTGAAAACATCCTGCCCTGAAAAATGGCAGTAGGTGCATACTGAAGTAACCTGTGTCAAGCTAGATGTTTCATTTTATTTTCATTTATAATTCAGGAAACATTTTGCAGAAAAACGTCTCAATGGTTATAGTCATTACAAGCAGTGTGTGCTGCAGGAGGCTCATTCTGGGCAGAGAAATATTGTGCTTGCCCTCTGGATCTTTATTACAGCAAACAACCATCTTAAGCTCTGAATTGAATATTTGTGATTAAAGATATGTTTAAAACTGGAAGAGGCCAGGTAAATAGAATAAATATTTCCTTTGAGCAGGACAGGTGATGCCAGTGCCATCTAAATATTTAGCATTCCTTTTCTGACATGTTCTTCTGACTGCAGTGACACCTACTGAAATGGTATTGGATTCTTATTTGACAATACCCTTTTTCCAAATTAATTGCCTATCCGTAATCAGTCAACCATGGCTGCTGTTTGCAAGCAACATCTCCTGTACAGCTCTGAACAAGTGAATTAATGCCAATTAATTTCCAGTTATTATTCAAGAAACAGAATGATAGTTGGGGCAGTAGTGTCTCTTGCTGTCTTTATGAACAGTCTCTTGAGATCCTAAGGTCCAATGAAATAAAAAGAAGCAGATAGGAGGAGAGCACCATCACATGCTTTGTGAGAAATGGTGTTTGGTGATTAAATGCCTTTCTCATGAAGGGAACTGGAGTGCTGGGTGTTGAGAGGAAACTTTAAAGCAATAATCCCACAGGCTGAAAAAGGAGCATGACACTGCACAACATGCAAAGGCTCCGCTTTGAAAACAGAGCTCTGTTAATAGCCACATAGTGATGTTGTCCCTTGCTACAGGTGACCTTTTCTTTTTAGGAAGATATTTAGATATTTTGAAGTTTCACCTATAGATTTTTAAAAGTTATTACTCAGAGAGATTTTTTATTCCTACTAGGAGATGGTCCAGTTTGCAGAGGATTTTTTGTTGCTGCATCAGAATAGAGATGGAGTTTTAAACGGAGAAATTTTTATCTAAAATGTGTAAAATGTGATCTGTTTGGACATGACTACATGGTGGAAGAGAATTTCAGCCAGGCCAGCCAAAAAATTAGGCTGTGAGAGTGTGGGTCCTCCTGGGATCAAACCAGGATGGCAAAGGCAGGAGAAGCTTTGGGCTGGGTTGTGTTGGGAGCACTGCTAAGAGGAGCTGGAGCAGGCTTGGGAAGGAGACGAGAATCAGTGAGAAACAAAGTCTTTCTGCTGAGGATGCAGAGATAATGGACAATGACAACATAAGGTGATGAAAATGAATATATGTACATATGAATATATAATTGCAAAAAGCCTTGTTAATATATTGGAATTTATTCTCATGCTGCCACTAAAAAGCACACTTAGAATTCAGAACAGTCCTCTTGCCATCAGAGATGAACTGACTCTGGAACAATCAGACTATGCTTTTGTTTTTAGTATTTACAAGGCTGAATTAAGCTGCAAAATTAATACTGCTAAAATCATTGCTGGGTCTATACTTTTTAATTTAATTTTTCTTCTGTCTGGGTGAAAACTAAGTGAGAGTTTTTTTTGTAAATGCTGGTGTCCCTATGTTCATCTCATTTTCATTATTGCACATCAAGGCATCTAAGACTGGAAAAACATCAGGATCTCCCTTTGAGACCAGTGCTGAGCATGTAGGGCTGGTTCCTTTGGGTGGATTTTCCTTTCCTGGCTTCAGGGACATTCTGCATTTATCTCTTTTCATGTGCATTAAACATCCTGCTGATTCTCTGTAACTTATGTAATATTTTCTTACAAAAGGGTCCAGAATTATGATTCTCTGAATTGAAACCATTGATAGAAACATATAGACTTGTGAAAAAATTGGGGTTTATTTCTTGTGACTCACTTGAGCTGTGATACTAAGTGGATTCCTATTTGTTATTAAAGTCAAGAATACAAGAGGGATATGAATCTTTCCCTGGAAAAGATGAAATGTAATGAGGAACTGATCCAAACAAACTGAGAATAAGGCTAATATCCTTTCTGTTTCTTATTTAAATTAAAAATAATTATTGGGGAAAAAAAATTTGAACTGAACTATTGTGTGGCTATTGAGTTAGAGACAGAATTTGGTACCATTTTTTATTCATAGATCATAAATTATTCCTATAAATTTAATGTTTTTTAACATAATACCTACATTCATTTAAAAATAATTCTTAAAGAAAATGTTTTAGACATCTTTTGAGTTATGTGCAGCTTTTTAGAGGGGTGTATATATATTGCTGTGTCTATTTTCCTAGACAGGCCTATTTCCTAGTTTATTGACAAGGTATTCTTTTCCATCAGGCTTTAATTTGCTGACACATATCTATCTGTTGCTGTGTGCAGCAGCTGAGTTGTTCTATCTAAATGTAAAGAGTTTTCCTGGCTGGGATGCAGGGCACAGGATGAGCCAAGCCTCTGGGGTCTTGCTCACAATCATAAGCTGACACTGAGAGCATTTTGCAGGTGGTGCTTGAGTGGACAAAAGAAGTGAACATATACAGATCTAATGAACGTGCTGAATTGGTTTCTGTTCAACATTTCTCACTGGACTACCAGAGAAAGGAAATTAAATCAACTCACGACAGCTATCTTGCACATCTCACCTGGGAAGGTATGCATGAGGTAGGACAGGCACTGCTTAACATTAATCAGTCTCCTGAAGTCATTACATTCATGAGGAAATGTAATTCACATGTGATTACTTTTTAATTTACTCTGTAATCACATTCCAAGTGAACAGGGCAAGCTTAAAATGAAATTTAAAAGTCAAATACTGCTTTGTATTAAGAATTCACAATTTTTATATGCACTTAGGTTAATAAAGATTTTACAATAACCATTTGTGACTGAATATATAATTTTTGATGGAAGCTGGTGCCATGTTTTGGGTAAAATGTATTTGAATTTTGTCCAAGCATTGTAGTGGACCCTAGGCTTTAAGGATTATGTTTCATATCAAATTTTCCTCTTGTTTAAACTTTCTTATTTTAATAATAGAACAAAACAAAACAGATATATCCCAGATCTCATTTTGCATGAATTAATGCATTTTAAATTTCTGCTTTGCCTCTGAGGCAAATTAGATACTTGTTATATCCATCATCAGGAAAGGCAGGCAGGATTTCCTAGAAACAGAACTGATTTTATAGAATGACAAATGTGGATGTACAGTCATTTCATGCTTTCTTCAAGAGTTTCTTACACTTTTGTTTTGGTCCTAATTCCAGTGAATCAGTTGTGAAATTCCTGTTTGTCATAAGCTCAGGGATTTTCAGAATAACAAACCTTGAAATCACCTAAACTTTTCATCATTTTTAGCTCTAAGCTTATCACTTCCAAGGAATTGTTGTTTGAAGTGAGGTGGTCAGAAGATAGTTCAGTGTTACTGCAGCTGTGTATTGTGAGGGAAGGTGAGTGCTGGAGGATGTCTGGGGTAAATTAAAGCCAATTTACCTTGGTTTAGTTTAAAAGCAAAGTGAGCTCTTTCATGTAACACTGGATTTTTGTTTTATTGGTGCAAATCCAGCCCTCCCTGTGGGCTGTGAATGACCTTGTTATGCTTTCCCAGAGTGTGCAGAGCACAGTGGTGTGTCCCAGAGAGCCCTGATCCCCATTTTCTTAGCCTGGGAGAGGGGCTTGGTCAGCAATAGAGGGAGGACAGAACCATGAATTCACCTCTATACACTCACAGAGCTGAGGATGGAGACCAGATATCACACTGGCTGTCACTGGGGATTTGATTCTCTGAGTTTTTGGGTCCAGAAAGTTGAGTGGGGCCCTCTCCTTTGAGCTGGACTGCCCAACCTGTGGATGAGGAGAGGGCTGGATGGGTGCTTAGTGCTGAAAAAGGGTTGCAATTAGTTTTTTTTCTGGTTGTGTCCCTTAAAAGAATGAGAAAAAACTTTTTTTTCCTTCACAGTTGGCTCAGTGGAAGTGTTGATTTGATACATATGTTATAAATGATCTCTTGGCAAAGAAACACTATGATTTAAAAAGGTAGCAGCCACCTACATACAAATACATGCAGTTTAGAATTTTGGTTCATTTTCTACTGAGAACACTCCCTACACTCTTTATTTCTGCACAGAGTGATAGGGACACTGTGAATTAAGATGGAGAAATTCCTGTTGTCTCCACCCTTCATCAAGCAAGAAAGAATATTCTGCCACTAGAGCTCTCTGAGTCTCCCCAAAGTCTTCTGCCCTTTGGTTTGCTTTGCAGCATCTTCCAGAGTGAGAAAACAAACAGAAAATCCTCACCTGTGGATCTTGGCAGGTTTGTGCAGTCCCTGTCTTCAAAGCTCTTTGGCTCTCTCAGAATGTCCCTTGCTTAGTGGGCACTCCTCATGCCCTGTGTCACCTGGGACTGTGATTTGTGCCCCTCCTGAGGGAGGAATTGGGGGAATTTGGGACATTGCTTTTCACTGACACCTTTTCATGGAGGAGACTCATCTGAATCTCAAGTTTCCTCTGCTGTTCAGCTTGTGGCTCACTGCTGGTTTGGGGATTTCTGATCCCAGGGGCTGGAAGTCATCTGCAGAAGGGAGACCATGCTGCTAACATGTAAAATGTAAATACAGGTTTTTAGCTTGTGAAGTATTTTCATCTTTGTGACCATCAGTATAAAATAGATGTTTTGGTAGCATTTCTTAGTTGACTAGCAAAAGCCTGGTTTTTCATTTTGAAGGCTTATTGTGTAATATGGTAAAATGTGGCTAAGAACTGGTTTAAACTAAAATCCTTAGTCTCCTAAAATGCAAAATAAACAACTAAAAATCCTTTAAGAAAAAAAAAAATTAACTGAAACCATGGTTGCATGATCCGTCCTGGGCTTTTTAAATCTTTGACTCCTTCATGTTTAACAGCACAAACTGTTGTTAGATGAGCCTTCAGGTAAACTTCTGGATCTAAGCTGCTTGGGAAGTTTTACCTTCAAAGCAGAGATTGTCAGTTAAATCAGGCTTTGTTGTGTCCCTTGCTGCTTGTGTGACTTAAGCTATCATGATGTGTTTCAAGCTTCAGTAGTGAAAAACTTCTGTAAAAGGACAAGCAGAGGCTTTATATATTTCTAAGGCAGATAACCTTCATAAATAAGGGCACTGAGCATGCTGTTGCTAAATTACACCTAAAATATGGTGAGATAGTTGGAATTAGGTTTCCCATGTGCTTGATCTGTGCCCAGTTCTTCGTGTGGGTTTATGGAGCATGGATAATGAAAGAGACTTTGTACACTAACATCTGGAAAGCCATAAAAGTGTATTTATCACCACCCAAGATAGCAAAGCTGAAAAGTGCTGCAGACCTTGCATGGGTTGCAATAGTGACTGAGGAGGTGACTTTAATTGATAATGCTCTCCTGAGTATCTTCTGAGCTATGTCTCTTGTCAGATTATTAGAATTGCAATTATGATCAAGATAATTATTGTCTTTTATTGTCAAGGACTGGGTGAAATGCAGGTCATGTTCTGCTGGCTTTGGCCAGGACAGCATCTCAACAGCTGAAATGGGCTGTGAAGCATGCCAGAGGCTGTGCTGCAGTTGCTTTGCTCATCCTTTCTAGGGAGAGATGTGGAAATCTTTCAGTAGTGCCAAGTAATATGTAAGACCTGGAAAAAAAAAATCCATCTTTCAGGCCTCAACAATAATGTCTGTAAGGAGTTGTGGTCAAAATGTAGCTGAAAATCACCTACAGTGGCAAGTTGCCCATTCCTGAGAGTATACAAATCACCATAGGAATGAAGAACACCAAAGCTTCAGGTCCAATGTTTTGGTGGCAAATCTTGATTGACTCCTCAGCCCCCACCTGTCCTTGCAGTGAGATCTGCATCTGTAATATTTCAGGGGGATGCCAGAACAATCACCTCTCAATCACCAGGGCTTCCCTGGGCTTCACCTGGTACTGCTGGGTTGGAGACCTGCCATGGGATGTCTCCTGTCCCTGCATTTCACTTCGAGTGAAATGGCCTTGTTATTTTTTTAAAATCACTTTTCTGGGGAATTGATATCTAGAATTCAGTTTGAAAATATTAACCTGTTAACTTCAGGGGACAAACTGCAGGTTGTATGACCACAGAACCTTTTGTTTTGATGAATTTGAAGCAGTCTTGCTCTCAGTGGAGCTGCTGAAATGATTTCCAAAGCCTTTCACTTTCTCACTCATCACATCAGGGAGGCCAGTGCTAGGATACCATGCTCAGCTCTGGTGCTCAAAGGACATTGAAAAAACAGTGAGACTGCAGAAAAGAACAATAAATAGTCAATCAAGAAATGTAGAAAATGCCTGCAAGTGTAAGAGAGTAATGTGTATATAAGAATAAGGCAGAAAGAGCCCTCAAGGACCAGCTTCAGATGGGGTTGCTCATGTCATAAGCTGTGAGTAACAAAAGTCAAAGTTTATCCCACAATTAATTAAGAGAGAAACAACAACCAAATAGTTTCATACCACTTTAAGCAAAGATACAGAGGCAACTCAATTTGTGGGTTTCGTTTTTTTCACACAAAGAGCTTATCTGCTGCTTAAAATGGTCAATGAGAAACATGTTTCTATGGTTAGCATGCAAAGCTGTAGGAAAATATTCCTTAGATTTGACATGTTAGAAATAAATAATTTGAATTTTTGTTTTAGAATGACATTTTCTTCTGAGATCAGTCTTATTTAATTAAGCAGGTTCCATCATCACACATGCATCCTAACCTGGAAATAATTTAGTAGGACTTGAAGGGACAGCTCTGGCTACCCTGGGAAAAAATGTGTCATATCGGATGGTTTGGCTAGGTTTTTTTGCTTTTGTTTTAATTTAAAAAATCCCCAAATTTTACATATTTTGACATTGTGACATTATAGCTTCTCTGTTTGTTTTTATTTTTTCTCCTGTTTAGACAATGATCTCAAGAAGAAATTATTTAATAGCTCTAGACCACCTTTACCTGTTTTTTTTTTTTTTTAAGTTGTACAAAAGATTAGCAGAGAGCAGAATAGCAGATGAATGTGAATATCAGCATTTCTGTAAGACTTTAACAGTAACTGAAATTTCCTGTTTTCTTTGGCCTGTCCAGGCTACACCAGCCAGGTTTTACTCTTTCCAGTGAGCTTCAATAACTGCATTTCATTTGAGAGCAGAAGACAGCATTCTCTAATAAAACACATCTGGTGTAGCTGAAGGATCAGTCATGAGCTGACCTGAATGTGGGCTGGAAGTGCTCCTGAGGGGACACTTCTTTCTTCAGTCCTTTTAATCTTTTTTAAATCCTTAGAAGTGGCAGCCCAGCTCTATAAGTAGTTCCCAGTCCTAATTAACAGCCCTACCTTGTGGATGTGGTTGTATATAGACTTTGCTAAGCCAGAATTCAGTGAGACTGATTTGTGTTTACCTTTCATTAGGTCAGTGTCTCTTCCATCACAGAAACCCTTTTCTTGGAGGGAGCAGTCACAGGTAAATGTCACACAGTTTTTAAAGGAGACTTTCTTCATGCATTCAAGTTTAATTAACCCAAATCTGCTTTGAAAGAGTGTTTTCAGGGATTTCTCTGTAGCTTGGCAAGGTGTCCCCAGCAACAGGTCTCTCCCAGCAGTGTGACTTTGCTGAATCCAATCAGATTTATGTGCAACCCTGTTATATAGGTGCTGGAACAGAGAGGGGAGCAAAGTTGTGCTGCTCAGCAGAACTGTCCAGAACTAGGAAACAAAAGCTGAAGTGATTGATTGGGTGAAGATTTCTGCAAATGATACCAAAATTAAAACATTAGGCTAATGACTTTAAAGAAAATTGCATTGCCATATGCAATTTATTCACTAGAGAGAAAGCAAATGTGGTTTTACTTTCACAAAAAAAAAGACTTAAATAAAATTGAGCAAAGAAACCTTATTTCCCTCCTTTCTCTGTCTGCTTCTCCCTGGAACTTCAAAACTGAGTGGCTGTCAGAATGTTTCATCCATTTGACCTGTCACAGGAGAGGTCAGCAGTGATCAGTGACTACACTTTTTAACAGATGGAGGGCTGTAATTGACAATAATTCCTCAGCAATTTGGGAGACAGGGGTTGTTTCAAACTGGCTTTCAAAGGCAGTGCCAGAATGGAAATGTTAGAAACTCTGTAAGTGAATCAGGTTTTATTGGTGAGGCTGCAAATTTCTTTTTTACGTTGTTTCTGGGTAGGTTTTTTTGTTGTTGCTTTGGATTTCTTGGGGGGGAAGGAGGAGATGGGTTTTGTTGTTGTTTTTGTTGTCATTTGGTTTATGGGTTTTCTGTTTGCTTGGGGTTTTTTTGGAGGCATTTTTTTTTGTTTGGTTTTGTTTTGTCTGTAATGAAAAAAACTGCAGAATAAGAGCACTCACATTTTAAACAGCCATCTATTTTCCAGAAATTACTTGAAGTGTAATCAATTTTTACCATCTCCTGGGGTGCCCTGCAGCTAAGCTGAGAAGGAGCCCAGAAATGCAGTGACAAACAGCTGATGGGGAGGGCTCAGATGCCCTGGGCTGGACATGTGGCCCACACAGCTGATGCACAAATGCCCAAGCAGCTGCTGCACCCTGGGTCCATGCTCAGCAAGAGAGGCCAGAGAAGAATTTTAGACCTTCTCTGGAGTACTACTTGCAATAAATGAGTTTATTTGTTGAGCACTTGGTGAGAGCCAGGGAGCCCAGGTGAAGCTTCTGAGGCACAAAAATGGGTTAAGAACTGCACTCCGTGCACAGGATGGAGGGAGCTGTGGCACTTTGTGCTGGCCTTTGTGCAAGGACGAGCCAGTGAGCACAGGGGAAGTGTCCTGACCCAGGATTTATAGGAATTGCAAGGGAAATGCACAGATCAGTGTTGGGGGCAATGCCCAAAGCCAGAGTTCCATGGGGGCTGATAAGGAGCCCAGGTTTGTGCTCTCCCCATTCATCTCCTGAGGCAGAGCAGCCCTTGAATCTGAGCCACTCCTGTCCCCCTGCCACCACCTGCAGCCAGGGGCACACAGCTGTACTGGCCTGGGTATTGGTGTGACTTTTGGGTGGCTTTTTGGATGATGAGGTTACATATCTTGTGTTCAAGGACACATTCTGCTAAATGCCAATCTATGGCATTTTTTTCTCACTTCTTTTCTGAAAGTAGCAATTGGTTCTTTAGTTAGAAATCTGTGAAGCTTTGATGGGTATAAGAATTTGGATGGCTCAATACTGCAACATCTCTAAAGTCCTTTCTATATTTTTTTTTACTGAAAGTATTGCATATGTTTGTGGGGTTTATGTTTGTGTTTTCCACAGCAGCTTGGTTCCTTCCAAGAATCCTGTTTGGAGTTGTCACAGATGTTGAGGTGACTGTTCATTAGGTGCTGACAGGTTAGGCCTGAAGGAATTTTAAAAATATAAAAATTGTAATGTTTGCTTTTCTTTAAACTTTCTCCCAACCCACATTTTTCAGCTAAGTAAATCCCTTTCTTTGTCTTGCTAACACTGTGTAGAAATTTCAAAAACTTCAGGTCATTTGAATACCACTAACAGACTGCAAATCCTGAATGAGAAATGTCTGTTAGTGCTGCAGTTCCATACATTTTCTGTACTTAGACCTGATTATGTAAATTAATATGTTCAGCTTGGTAATGTAAATTGAGTTGATTTAGATCACAGCCCAGGCTGAGTACAGTGACTATTTGGGGTTATTTGGCACGATACAATATCATTCCCTTCCTCTCCACTGGATATGACTGCATGCTCCCCACAGGCCAGAGCACAATTAATTTAGAAACATGATCAAATTCTGCAATCATTACTGGATGTTGTCCACAGTCTCCAGAGACCACTGATAAGAACAACAATAGACTAAGACATGATAGTCCTCTCATCCAAAGTCTAATTACAAAGTTACACACTTCAGTTCTCAAAGGAAAACCTTTTAGCACAACTTCAGCATCTTTTGATTATCTTTTTGCACGATATCTATAATTTGATCCATCTTTCTTTCTTTCTTTCTTTTACAAATCATAAGAAACAGGGGCTAAATGTGCAATAATGCGAGTCCAGAGTGACACAATTAAGGACTTTGTCCCTTATGGATTTGCTGCTGTGATTTCTGTATGTGAGTGACCGAGAAATCTTTATTTTATCATCTGGAAACAGACACAGAGAGAACAGGGAAGTGATTCAGAATTCCTTCCATTTCATTTCTCGTGGTGCCCCTGGGACAGCAAAGCATTTCTTTGACCTTGTCTTGGATCTAATTGCTTCCTGCAGACTGTAATTATGATCACAATAATAATAATAATAATAATAATAATAATAATAATAATAATAATAATAGTAATTAATAATGGCATCAAGAGCTCTGGGGCAGATAGACCAAAATGATCACATAGCTTGAATAAAGGGAAAAGATTTACTTTTAGAAACTGAGAAATGAGATGAAATCACAATTTAAATATCACCTCTGAATCATTAAGTCTCAGGCAGACTTTAAACTAAAAAAGTAACATAATTAAAGACATCTTATTTATATTTGATAATTTTTTTCCTTACATTTTAGTGTTCTGAATATAAGATAGCGTTTCTAATCTTTGTTATCTCCACATTCCCAAATATTAATTTATAAAAAATTTCTTACTGCTAGGCTTTCTATCCTTCATCCAGATGGAGCAATGACTTGAAAAACAACATGGTGCTACATTCTGATCTGTGAAAACAATTTTACGGGTTCCTGCATTCAGAATTTGCACATTTTTTCTGGAATTCAGAGGTCTAATATGAACGAGTCAAATCACAGAACAAAGGCATCTTACAAATATTGATCTGTTTGATTTGAGCTCCAGCTGCCCTGGTTGGCAGACTGGACCCAGAGCTGCATTTGTGCTTTTCCATGAGGCAATTCCAGGAAGGAATTCCACAGGAATAGGACAGCCTAGGAAGCCTGAATTCCCAGGGAAGTACCTGAGTTACATTAAATGGACATTGAGGATAAATGCAGCAAATCTTGACTCAGACTTCTCTCAGTACAGGAGTAGAGGAATCCTTATCTGTATTAGAATAAGTTACTCTACTCTTCTTGTATTGCAGCTGTGTTTTGAGATTTAAAATATCCAATCTTTAAAAAAAAAGTGATTAATGTCAGTGAATGTAATGATGGGACTTTTTTCAGTGAGAAAGTAAAATTGACTCTTTTTTTTCTTGCTGTTTTTTTAAGGTTTTGGGGAGGATTAGCTGGAATTACTGTGCTGTATAACAACACATCCCAGTTAATTCTCTGTGTATTCATAGCAGGCAGTTCTGTAATGCAGACTCTTAGCACACATTTTGATTGATGTGAAATAAAGAAACAATTGGGTTACCTGGAACAGGTGTAGTGGAGCAGAGCTTCATTTGGCACAAACAACAATTAGTGAATGTTTCCATTTTGGAATGTAAAACAAAATAATTCTAAACATTTACTTTTTTCAGTTTCTAAAATGAAATATTTTCCATTTTCAGAATAAGGTTTCTTTCAAACCATCTTCTTAAAAGTTAGCACTTCTTTACTTAATTTTTTTTAAGTTCTAGACTGAAATGTAACATTTAAATTTTGTTAAAGAGAAACCTTTATTCCACTATTTCTGATCTGCTAGTTTTAATAATTGGGTTTGTTTGGTTTGGTTTGGTTGGTTTTGGGATTGTTTTTTGGTTCTGGTTTTTTGGTTTGTTTTTTTTTTTTTTTCAATTTTTGGTGATCAAAATATCTGGCTTGATTTTTCCCTCTGACTTCTAATGTGTGAGAATTTATTTTAGTATACACGGAGAGGATATTAATTCAAATTAAGTTTTGCTCAATAACTTTATATCATGAATAAAATTTCTCTAGGGTTTTTAAAAACACAAACCCCATGGAAACCTGGTTCTGAGGTCCTGCTGTCATGGCAAAAATATTGGTAAATATAAACCATACCATTTGGCCCATCAATATCTCCAGAAGGCAGAGAGACAAATGTGTGGGATGTCAAATCATCCTTGGGATTTTGCACTGCAACTTCGTCTAAAGCTCTGTTACTTGTTCTAAGTATTTTTATTGGTAAAGCTGTACACTGAAGTTCTATTTATAGTTTCATCATCTTTATGCTGAAGTGCTAAGGGACACAGACTCAAAGATGTCATGTTAATCTTCATAAAAATCCTAGCTTGTATGGCCATGCCCCTGATCTGGGTTTTTAAGAGAGCTTTGGTTTGATTATTCTGGCTTTTTCAATTCCCCAAAAAGAGGCACCAGTAAGAAATGACTGCTTTTTTTTTTTTCTTTTTCATTCTCTTGTTTTTGTAAACATAAATTTTAAGGGAAAAAAATTGCTGAAGTCTCATTGCCACTAAACTGACTTTACAAGTTAAACTGGAAGAGAGCTCAAGATACCACTTGAGCCATAAATGCAGTCACTCCTTTAATGCTATTAAAAAGTCTCTGCCTAAAGAAATCCATTGATGCTCTATATTCTAATTTACAGTTCTGTGACTCACATTTGTAGCTATCAGCACCAGCTGCCAACACAGTCAATTCCAGCAATTCAGAGTATACTGATTTATGATAAGATTCCCCTGGAAGAAAGCTCAGAAAAACAGGTACTGGAAAAAATAAATGTTATTGTATGTTGCAAAATGATCTTGTGTTCATTCCGTTTTCCAAATAAGATTACCAAACAGGCAGGAAAATGATGTCAAGATCATCTGATTAAAATGACTATTAAAAGTTAAAGGTGCCAAAGTACCTCCTGTAATTTTTCCCTGCTGTTTGTAATAGCACCCTGTGAGGCTTGAAATTGGAATTGGATTGTCATCTGCAGTGTTACTGTCCAATGCTGCTTTGCATCTTCTCAGCATCTTTCCTGGGAGTGTTGGTGCTGAGAATGGCTTGAAAGAAACACATTGCACTAAAATCTGCTGCTCTGCAGTGCCATGGGGAGCAGGGCAAAGGCAAAGGCTGAGAGTCTCCTCCTGCTGAGGTCCATCAGGTGGAACTGTTGCTAAACTCCCAAAACAAATCTTTACAAGCACCTTTGGGGGTTCTGTGAACACAGTCGTTATAAAATTGTTTCCTACATGCAAGAGGAGAGAACAGTGGGCATGGGGAGGTCAGGTGAGCAGAGCCCTGTGTCCTGAGCAGGGTAAGGAACAGCAGGGACCAGAAGCTTCAGGCACCTTGGCCTTGCTCTTTAAAGAATCCCTGCTATTTACACAGCCTGCATTTCTTCTAATTTGTAGTGGTGAGATACCCTGAAATACTGAAATACTGAAAGGTTTATACACACAGGAGTGGAGACAGAGTGAGCCAGCACCTTCCAGTATTGCCATTGGCCAAGGCTGTCAGTGGCCAATGCTGAGGAGTGCACATTCCAGATCTTTTCATTTTGGGATGAGTTGCTGTAAAACCAGGGCTGATTTTGTCCTCTGCTTCCTACTCCATATCCCCAGTGATCCTGTTCTCATGATGCTGTTTGAAAGGATTATTCAACTTTTGCTCATTCTGATGTGTTTCCAGTTTAAATCTGTTTTCTGATGGCTTGTTTTGGTGAGCCTTTCTGAAACCATGCTTACTGAAAGAATATGAATCTGTTGGGTAAGATTTGTCCTTCTCTCTATTTCCTGCTGCAAGGTAGTTTCATATCTCTCCCTTAGTCACATCCATCATTTTGTACTGGGGGAGTTCCTTCCCTTCTCCACATTTTATACTAAACAGTTGCTATACTCATAAATGGGATTAAAGGCTCTGCATGTGGGAAAGGCTTTTCAGTAGGGCTCTGCTGGTGACTGAGGGCTGTCTGCTGCTGTCCCTGTGAGCAGGGAATTCAACCCTGTCACTGTCCAGCAGTGAATAATAGCTGTGTTATGGACCCATGTTTGTGGGTCTGATTCTGCAGAAATTGAGATAAACACTCCAACCCACAGTGGTGTGAGCTGGGGTAGTGCCAGTGTTCACCACCTTGACTCACTGATTGCTGGATTCCTGCCAGTGACTCATTTGGGACCCAGCCTGTATCAGAGGTACTCCTGTGGGAACATTTGCAGGATCAGATTTTGTGTTTGTGCTCTGAGGTCATAAATCTCCCAGGGAAGAGTGTCATTTTTACATGGTGTTTTAGACATAAAATCTGTTTGATGTTTAGGGTAGAAAATTTGATTAAAATTCAAAATTAAAAATTTTAGTACCTCATCATTTGACGGTACCTGTCAACTTCCAGCCCAGGCTATGCATTTCAAATTCATGGGATATTTACTTGGAAATAAATTACAAAATTATGTTGTGTGTGGGGTTTTTTAACTTCAGAATGTAGCTTGTGTATCCCATTATAGAATATTTTTACCATCTCCTGTTAACCATCAAAAATGGATTTGTGTGTAATTGGTATAACTGGAAAATAATATGCTAAGATGTAAGTTGTTGTTTTTTGTGGTAATAGCTCAGTTAAATCGCTTTCAGTTATTCCTGCTGTTTGCAGAGTACTTCAAACCCCCTACCTGACTCTGGTTTCTGAACTTCTTTTTTTTCTTTTTATGCTGTGTGCATCATTTAAATTCTGTTTTATGCTTTGTAAGCAAACACTAATATTTTGTATTTTGCAAAAGACAGCTGTGAGGCTCCTTATTTTTCTCTTCAAGGCTTTTTACAGTTTCTTTACACATACAGTGTTAGAATACTTCCCTTGTTTTCTTCACCATTGAAATGCTTCTGCTTCCAGTCTGACAATTTTAAGCTCAACTGGGCTGTTTTCCCTTTCATCAATTAATTTGTCAGGAAAACCTGTTTGTTTCCCACTGCACTTCATGAGACATTGGTGAAATGACTGGCCTGGAATAAATCCAGACAGATTTTGGTACATTCAGAGATGCTAGAACCTCCCTGCACTCCATCATTAGCCGCACTGATCCTGGTATCATACAACAAATGGCATCACAACAGGGTCCAGGTGGAATAATTTTAGCTGAGACACTGCCCTTGAGCTTGCCTGAAGAGAAGCCAGTTGTCCCAGTCTTTCTGTGTTACAGCTGAGGAAGGATTCTCATCCTTTTCTGAAAAAGTGAAATCATGTGAGAATACACATTGGGGCAGATCACAGCCACAGCTGGGAGCTGCTGCTCTGCTCAGAACAGGAATCATAAGCCTGCCTGGGCTCTTCCAGTGCAAATCACAGCAAGGTGGCCTTAAACAGTTGAAGATGATTTAAGCAGAAGTGTTTTCCTTTGCTCTGAGCTGGAACTGGGTGCCTCACGTGCCTGGCCACTGAGTCTCAGCTGAAGGGACATAGATTAAGGTTGAGCTGCCTGAGCAAGGTTATTGCCCCAAGAGAGAGGCTGCTGCAGTGTCTCAGGGGAAGGAGAAGCCTGTAGAGGAAAAAGGTTCAGCAGCACTGAAGTGCTGGAGATGTGGCTTACCAAATACCAGTATTTTAAAAGTTCCCATATTGGGGTGGTTTTAAGCAGTATAACCTGATGCTTGCAGTGGTGATTTGCAAAGTAGCAGAAGTTCTTATAGCCCTGGTCACTCTCTGCTCTAACCTGTAGCACTTGTAGTTCTTCCTTCTATGTTTCCTCAAGTCACACAATGGCGAGGAAATGAGAAAGGAGCAAATGTGTCTTTAACTTGGGAAACCAAAAGCTTCAGGTCACTTCATGATGAGTCCATTCTTGGTGAGAGGCAGGAGGTTGTATTATTTTTAATATTTTATTTATTAGAAGCAGCTCCCCATGCATCTTATTTTTAGGCACCATTTTCCTGCACTGGGCCTGAACTGGTGTCACAATATTTTCTGTCTTTAGGTAAAAATTAGAATTAATATATTTTTAATTAGACCTTGCAACTGATAACAGTTGCAAGGTCTAATTAAAAATATATTACTGCAGCTAAGCTTCTCCTGCTGCTTTTGGCTTGTGCTTCTTTTAGAAAAGGTTTGTCACAGAGTGAGTTAATTTATATGTACCTGAGTGCATGGGCTATCAAGAGAGGCCTTGTAATTTGATGTGGTCACTGCATTTCTGGTATGACCCTTTTTATCACCTCTGTAAATCCCACTGAAAAGCTTTGCATTGGTCATATATATCTATATTTATTGTGAATACATTACACACTGTGGCATTTCTCTCTCACCTGTCAACTAAGAGCAATTAAATTGTACCCTGACAACAGAACAAATAATCTTAAACAATATGAATATACCTCATCTCCCAAATCCGAGAGCTGTTGCTTTCCTGTTGGTTTACCTACTCGTGCCATAATCTGAGAATATTTTTTGCTTTTCCTCCTGTTTTTAGAGTGCAGTTTGTTTTGCATTTATCTACATAGCAAATGTGGGAGAGCACATAGAAGAGAGGAATGGAGTGTCTTGACCTACATTAACTCACAGCTGGGGAGCAGCAGTGTTTCTGATTTGATCTGACAACATCTGCTGAAGTTGATGCTTTATCTTTCCTCGCTGTTACTTTTGGAGATCACTCTCTGTGATCTCCCCTGCCTGTCTGTGCTCTCACCAGCCCTCAGCTGCCCAGGGCATTTTTGTTCTGGGGAAGATAGTGGATGACTGTGCAGGCCCATGACCCTTCCCCAAGCTGTGTAGGAAGGGATTCTGGAGGAGGGTAGGCAGAAGTGATTTCTGTTCTCAAGTAGCAGTGCTGCCTATTTGAGAGCCTTTATTATGTATGAACTGCTCTGGAGTTGGAGACAGAGAGGTGAGGAAAGACACAGAGCTCTGGCTGCCATCCTCATCCTCTCAGCAGAGAGCCCTCTGTGGTCACAAGGAGGGATGGATGGATGGACGTGCACATCCCTCTGGGTTCTTCCTGGATCTTTAACCCTTTCTGAGAAGGGTTTATTGACAGCCCTGTTTCCAATAATCAGCCTGTATGTCTTTGTGTTCCTGACAATTCAGCAGCTGTTCTTTGGGCAGCTTTACCTCTGCTCATGCCAGTTACCCACAACCTGCTTTGGAGCACTGAGGATGTCCATGTTAGCTCTGGGTACCCTGGCAGAGTGAAGCTGGACACTGCTTTCACTGACAGAAAAAAAGAGGCATCAGCTCCATTGCCTGTGTGCTGGATGGGCCAGCAAGGGTGAGACACAGGCAAGCAGCTGAGAGTTACAGAGATGGATTGTGTCAGTGGCTCCTTCCAGCTGGGCATTAAATACAGGATTCCAGTTCTGATGAGTGCCCAAGGTGTGAGCACTGCCCTTTGAGAATGAAGCTCAGCATTTATTCTGCAAGTGCTTAAATAGGCAGTGTATCAATCTTAATCTTGGCCCAGTTTAGCTTTATTTTCCTTTACCACATTTGATCTGTGTGAATGGGCTTTTTCTGCTCTTAGAAAAAACACCAGTAGTATTTGCCTTGTGTTGGCACATTCATGTACCTTTGACTTTCAAGATGTCCACAGTTTGTTTAAGAAAGCATCTGTCTGTGCTGTTGGCACTCCTGTAAATGCAAACCCTCACAGTGCATCACAGCAGACCAACACCCTCCCACAGGGTATAAAACACTGCTCCATCTTAGTGAACAGCTCTCCTCATTTCACAGCCTTAACCTGAAACTGCAGCACAGCTTCATAGCATGCCTTAGAAGGCAATTGATGTGGACCAAAGGACTGGAGGGAGATGTTGGTTTCAGCAGTCTGCCATCTGCTGCAGACCTTCATGTGTGCTCATGAACCCTCTTCACCCTCCAGGAAAAGTGTGCAAACACTTCTTCCTCTTGCAGCCCCTCTTTTCTCTTTGTGTCTCTGCTATATGCCTCATTGCCTGCTTTTATTCCAGATGAATGCTGCCTCTTCAGCTCTTTGTGTGTTTCTACTCTTTCTACTTGTGTGACAGCCTTCAGCTCCTTTGAACACTTGTCTTTGTAATTCTAACTTTTCCCTACAAAACTGTCCTTCTGCTGATGTTCTGCTCCTATCTGTTGCCCATCATTCTGCACTTCTCTCCACATATTTACCTTTGTGCTGTATCCTTTTGTGTGTCTCTTCTCTCATCTGTGCAGTGGAAAATCCAGTGCTCCTCTTTCCTATTGTGGAAAGAGGTGAAAGTTATGGAGAGGAACAATGGTAAGTTTGGAAATCCTCCTTGCCAGACTTGATATGTTGTTCTCTTGCTTGTGACATGGACATTTCCCCATCTCTTACCCAAAACCACACATTTTCCTGTATGGCATCTGCCTTCCCAGATGTTTCTTCTTTTCTGGCATGCAAATGCTGGTTGTCAAGTGTCTGTCTGGGTCTTGGGACTACAGCATGGTTTCATGTTCAGTTATTCTGCTTTGAGCAATTTCTAGTGCTTTGTTCTTTCTAGGCTGGTTTTGTCAAAGGCCATCTTTGATTTTTTCCAATAATTTATATCCCAAACTAGTCTTGGTGTGTCTGAGATAGGCTTCCCAGAGTGTCTATGAAAATGGAATCCCTCTCCTGGCCAGTCATGTATTATATTTAAACTGTTGTGTAATTGCTGCCAGCTTAAGGTTGTGGTAGTTTGTATGTTACTGTGCAGCTTCTTGAAAGATTTGTTCCTGAGAATATCAGCTGCTCTCAAACTTTTAATGAAACTGTACAGTGTGTGTTTTTTCAACCTGCAAATTTCCAGCCCAATGTTCCTTACCATATTACTCTCAGTGCAGCCTGTGAAAGGGTTTCTGTATATTAAATCCAGTCCCTCTGATCTGAGCTATGCTGTGTAATTTCACTAATGTTGCAGTCAGATTCTCTAATGTACACTTAAGGTGATTAGAAAGAGTTTAGTGTTCTTTCTCTGTCTCTTACAGTCTTTATTTTTTCTGTCACTGCTACCCAAAGGAATTAAGAGCAGAAACTGTATGGAAACACTTCCCTTGTTACATCATTGCTTCACATTGTCAAATTCCCTATATAATGTATTCAATACCCTGTAATTATTCCCACTGTAACACTGGGAACACAGCTCTAGTAATTCCAATACTCTGTTTCACCACTGAAGTAACATTAGTTTTGGATTTAATAGGACAGTATATCCAAGTTTAGTGTATCTCACAGTTTTACAGCATTGGCATTCAGTGTACTGAGATTATCCATTTTCAACTGCTGCATATTAATGCTGGCTTTGTGTGTATGAACTTCTGTTTTATGAACATGCTGCAGTGCACTGGGCTGAAATTTGCAGATAGGCCTAACATAGCATTTTGGCTATGCAAGATAAAATTTGAGAGCACAGTAATAGCACAGCTTTCTGACAAGTGTAAATGCTGCTTGGAGAGAGTGCAGCAGAAAAGCTGAGGAGACAACCAGGAAGATTGTTCCCAACTATTAGGGGAGATTGGAAAGAGAAATCCTAATCCTTGTGTCACACACTGTTCTTGCTAGTTAAAAGAATTGCTGAGAACTCAGGTGTCTGTGAAAGCTCCTGCTCAGACTGTGGTTTCAAAGTACAGGTAAATATTTAACCAAAATCCAATGGAACAATTACCCTGTGATATTGCTGTTCAAATGAATGCTGTAAATCCTTTCCAGCAGCAGCCTAGTGGAGCCCAGTCCATGGGAGGGATGCATGGGTATCATTAGAGACAGCAGGATGGAAAGGGAATAAATGTCCCTTGGGTTTCACCTTCAGCTCTATGCATCCCTAGGTTTCTTCACAATTTGTTTTCTCAGAAATTGCCTTTCACATGTGACAACTGTTGCAGAATGCTGAGGAATCAAAGCTTGACCAGGACTTTCAGCCTTGTAGAGTAAATGAGGATGTCCTGGGTTCTACTAATTCCTGAAAATTGCATTGCTCTTCTTCCTAAGCCTACTGAACATAATGTATAAAATGTGATATCCTGGGTAAATTGTTAGTTTCAGGATTATATTCTATTTTATCTATATTCCTCCTCCTGCACTGTAATTACCATCTTTTTCTTAGCTTCCCACACAAGAATATAGCCAGTGCAGATTATACACAGTGGGTTTTATGGTCCTTGTACTGAAGATCTGCAGCCCTGCCCAGTGAGGTTTGGAAGCTCTGTGAGAGGTACTGTCAGTGAACTGGCTGCACTTTACCTGAGGGTATCCTGATTCTTCTGTGTAAGTCAGAAGAGCACTTGAAATTAAAGGCATTATAAAAATGCAATTTACTACTTAGAAATCTAAGCATGTCTATAAAATCAATCCAGTTTTATTTTTCAATCCATTGATAGTGTATCATTCTGGCTGTCTTTACTCCACCTGTGTTTCTCACTAATGGCTCTTTTGGGGCTCTACAACTGGGAAAAAAAAAGGAAAAAAAGGATAAAAAAGCAACATCCCTACCATCATTCACCTTGTATTGATACTGCCCTGACTACCAGCCTAATGGCACACACATGACATCTTAGCTACCTTTCTTGTACCCAAGTGGTTTTTGGCATTTCTGAAGGTTTTCAGGCACTTTTCCTGCTGAGGTGAATTGCATTGCTTTGGGGTGAAAATAAACCACTGAAAAAATAATTGTAAAATTTGATTGACAGGACTTCCTTTCACAATCCCCACATTTCCAACTCCTTCTCTGCAGGAAGCAACCATAAAGAACAGTTTCTACCTGGTACTTAAAGACCTAGAAGCTATGTTTTTACCCTCACTGCAATTTCCAGCCCAGGTTGCTTTCTGGGATTTTCAAATCACATTTTGAGGGCTTAGATCACATTGGCTAAACTCAAGAATGTTCAGCTGCCACAACAGTTCATTTAACAATTTTTCAAATGTTTCCCTGATGCCAGTCTCCTACTAGAGAGAAAATGACATCTGTTCCTTATTAAATCTGTGCATTCCTTTTCCCTTTCTGTTAAAAGGTGATGTCTAGCATTGGCCTGGTCAATGGATTAAGCTTTTTTCCTCTGTTTAGGTCACGTCCATGCTTTTACCTGGTGTTACAGAATGTCCTGGCACAGTTTCAAGCAGTACCCAAGGGCTGGACATCTGATAAATTTTGTTTGATGATTCCCAACACATCAAGCTGGTCTTCCTAATTTGATTTCTTCAGGGCTTGTGGTGCTCTTCCTTAGGAGCTTTAAAACATATTTCAGTTTTTATTTTTTAAAGGAATGAGAGAACATAACTGATCAAACTCGAGTTTTTTCTTAGACAAAAGTAGCAGTTGTTAAAGAAGGACCCTCTGACTTTTTCAAATGACTTTATGTCCAATTGTACTGATAAGCTAAAGAGTACAGATGTACAGAAGTTGAACACGAATACTTCTTTAATTGGCAACAGAATAATGTGTGCAATCATTTGGCTTTATTCTTTTTTATTCTATTTTATTCTTGATTTTTTTTTAACTGAATAGTCAGTAGGTACAACTACTACTGAAAAAGAATCTTTTATTGGGAAAATTAGCTGGGCCTGCAAAACATTTCAAGTGATAGGATTAACACAGTGGAGTTGTAACTCCTAAGAAGACAAACGAGATGCCTCTGTGTTTTGGATAGAAACTATTGCTGGATTAGTGACTGGCATTGGTATAGATTTGGAGCAGAAAATGCAGTTCAATACAGATGGGTTTGGAAGCTGTGTGCTTGGAAAACATTTTATGCTTGGAATTGTGTAGAATGAATCAAGCCATTCAATGGTGACTGGAGAGTCTCTCACTGGGTATTTGAGAAACATCAATTTCTCATCAGTCCTGGTGTGTTTTTTAAAGTAAAGATCAGGGCTTGTGAAAAGTTCTCAAAGTGTGATGATGTCCAGAGAGCTAGAAAAAGACATTTTGAAAGGTGTAAACTCAAAGGGGAAATGGTGGTTTCCCAATGCATATAAATAGCTGTAAACATTAATTTTGTGAGACTCCTGGCAGTAAGGTCAAAAAGGGTTTCCTAAAGTGTTTTGATTGTCCTCTAAGTTGTCAGTTCTGACAAAACAAAAAGGCAGCTGGAAATGAGAGGAAACAAAAGCCGATCTTGTCTGAGCTCACAGTCATTAAAATGAAAGGCAGGCATCCTGCAAGGGACAGCAGAGCTCTGCTCCTGCCTCACAGGCTGCTGAGGGAAGGTGGGAGCAAACAGCACTCAGGAATGTTTATTCACTGCTGGCACAGGGAGCTCTCTGGAGGACTCTGTGCAAGGTGTAAAATTCCTGGCAATATGACCTTTCCTGAGGTCCTCACAGAGAATTCTTCAGAAGAAAGCTCTAAAGGCAAAATAAATATATTAAAAGGACTCTCCTAAAAAAGCATTTCTATACCTATTAAATTATCCACTGAGTCTTCCCAGGGCATGAGGGTTGGTGTACATTATCATGTCTATCAGATGGGAGCATCTAAGGCCTTCAAATGGCTTCTTCTTAAAGTAAATCTAGCTGAGTCATGTCATCACATGTGTTTGTATCTTCTTTGAGAGATATTTGTAGGTATATTGAACATTTAATGCTTACAGAGGCTGCTTGGAATCAAAAGGCTGTATATTCAAGTTTTTTTTTTAAATTCCTTTGTATTTAAATGGACCCTTGAGGCACAGTCTAGAAGAAATTGGGAAATCCAGTGTAGTAAATGCTTTTCAGCTTTGCATTTATTGTTATTCAGGAAAGTTTGTAGATAAAATGAGTGCATTGCTCTGAACTTCCAAATCTCCTTTCAGCCATGCAGTAACACACTGAAGGTGGCCCCCGTTTTGAAGTTAGCAGAGGAGCTCTGGGCTCATGAACTCACAATATATTATTTGCCCTTACTAAAGTCTGATTTCTCTGGTATATGGGTATATGACTTTCTTTGCTATATTCTCTAGATCAGGGTTGTAAGTGAACTCTGTTTGAGTCATAGAGAAATCCATGGAGGAGTCTGCAACTATGAGGACCTTCACTTTGTGCCCCTAACAACAAAGCTTTTGTCCTTTGCAGTGCCTGCCAGGTACCTGTGTTGTGCCTGAGGGCAGAAGGAAACACTCATTTGAGCCAGAGGCACTTTCAAAAGATCTGCACAGGACATGCCTGAGGCTCTGGGCTCTCTGAGGACACAGGGAGAAAGAGAGGTCCTGCCCAGAGGAGCAGAACAAAAATTAGCAAAAGAAGTTCAAACATGTGAGACTGAAAATGTTTAAATTACTGTCTGGTTCTCCTCAGAAAAGGGTATTCTGGGCCGCATTTCCATGTGTGCTCACACAGAGATCACAGTGAGAAAAGCACTGTCTGAGCACTCCTGAAAATGTAGCTCAGTCTTGTTTTGAAGTGTTTTCAAGAGCTGTGGGAATAGTTGGATGAATGTTTGAATCTCTTAAACAATGGAGGAGAGAAAGAAAAGGTTAAAAGCTAGACAGTCTTCCACCCCACTCTTCAGACAGCCCAAGCTCTAAGAGGGCTGCACAACCAATAAAAAATGGTGAGATTTTTCCTCAGCAGACAGTTCGGATCCCAATTTTAATTTAGTTCAGTTTCTTCAGTTTAGTTTGAGCTTGCCTTTGACCTGGGTTTTTTTTTCTGGTCTTTATATGTTGACTGCAAACTCTAAAAGCAGAAATTGTGCTTTTCTGTCGTTTGGTGCCTGCCATGGTGGATTCAGCAGTGGGGTGGCATGGGAAGAATGGCAATGAGCAGGGATTTAAATGTGGGATACAAAAGGTTTTACTTGCCTGCAATAGATGGTGTCCCACTGGTGAAGGACTGACAACTACCTAAGTGTTTTCCAGAAATTTTGAGTCTCTTGGATTGGTATTTTCTAACATCAATCCAAGGGTTGAAATCTTTATAGGAAAGTCCAACAGCCATAAAGCCATTAAATCTTTCTCCTTCCCTAACACAAACAACAATATTAGACAACTCAATTAAAATCAACTTGGTTGAGATAAAACTAAAAGGACTTGTGTGGTGGCTGTGTGTACCAAGTCTCAGCTTAGAGAAATTTTGCAATTTGAGTATAAACCCTTGCAAACTGGGACTTGCACTGGTAGCAATGGTGCAGCCTTGAGCACAAATTGGTTTTTTAGCATAGCCGAGAGCAGTTGAACTAAGGGAGCAAGGTCAGAGTAGACTCCTTCTCTGGGTTTTCCTTTTGATCACTGAAAACCACCCAAGTACAGATGGCATGCAATCTATGTGCCTGAAAGCACCTGCATTCTAAATAATTAACATGACATTTACAAGGCTGTTTGCTTACTCTTTTCCTCTATTTTTCTACTTTTTTCTTTTTACCAATTACTTCCAATAATGGTAGCAAGTAGGTTTCTGCTCCTGACTGAGTTAGTGATTATAATGTCAAAGGGGCTTGTGTAATGTCTTCTGTGTCTTAATAAACCTGTCAGCTGAGGTTACATTGCTTTCTAATTTTCACCAGTGTAACATGCTGCTGCACAGCTGGGGAGAAATGGCAGACTCAGGAGCATTGTAGCCTGCTGCTGTATTTTATTATTAGATTGTGTCCTGATAAAACCATGCAAAGTGGTTAAGCTTTAAGTTTACAGATTAATCTTACACTTTAGCAATCAGTCTGCTGCTGTCTTTGTGTGCTTGGTTTGGAGTGTTTGATCTGTATTTTCAGCCTTTTGCATCATTTTTCTTAGTTTTCTGGGCAGTGCCTCATTTTAACATGCAGAATATAAATTCTGTTTGCAGCAGAGACAAACAATTAGTAATCAATAATAATAGCAGCTAGGAAAGCCTAATGAATTGCTGTGGAATATGTATGTCTTGATTTGTCTCTGTGTGTGTGATGTTTTAGAGCAAACTAAAGCAAGAAGTTATGGGAGGAGAATCCATAGCTCTGCAGATGGCTGGAAATAAAAGCATCTTATTGCTAAGGTGGATGCAGTGGGAGCATCAGATTAATGGCTGCACTGTGTGAGTTCAGTCCCTTATATTTACTGTACATAATGATTTGCTTATAAGTAAGTGAGGCCTTGCAAACAGGTCTGCAGAGACAGTGCATTCAGATAATTGTGGTTTCTACCTGGCAATTCTCCCCTTTACTGAAATTTCCAGGAGATGAGCAGGGGCTGTTTGAAGGGGAACCCAGGGCAGCTGTCCTCAGCTTCCTGTGCTGGTGCAAGAGCTGCATTCCTTCCCTCATCAGCATCCACTGCTGCAGGGGGATAGAATATAAGGAAATAAAGATAGTGTAGACAGTAATCTTACCCCTAAGGAGTTGCAGCTGGGCCAATTATCAAAGATTGGGAACAGGCCTGACTTTAGCAGGCCACAGCTGTAAGCAATGAGAAGAAGATGCTATAAAAGAGTGGGGTGGCTGGGTGAGAAGGGAACTGGGGTTAATTGGATGCTTTGTGAAGAAGGAAGAGTCAGAGCTCTGAGGAGTTGTCCATGAGAAATACCAAGAAGGTCTGAAACTTTGTGATAAGGAGATAACAGCATGGAACCCCTGCAATAAGATGACAACACACTGCCACTGGATATTTATTTCTTGTTTTACTCCGTCTCCTTCTTTCCTCAAGCACAATCTTTGTTATTCCCTGGCTTGTTTTTCCCCCACTCTTGCCACCTATGGGTTTCCTCTTTGTTTCCTCAGGCAGGATCATCTTGCCTGACAATGTCACCTCTCCTGGGCACTGGGCCCACCCCATCCTCTATAACATGCATAATTTCCAAATTAATGACTTAATCAGCCATAGAAAATATCAATGGTGCCTCTATCAGGGGAAATGCAACTCTGAGTATGTGACAAAGGTTGAAAGGACCTGGTCCAGCATGCTGGACACAAATTCAGCCTGCAAAGGGGGCTGGATTCAACACTTCAGTTAATTTTGACAAATGTGAGAAATTTCTTTTGTCTTCTTCTCATTACATTTTCAAATTTGCATTTCACAGAGTTAATCAATTATTAAAAGTGCCTCAAAATCTTCTCAAGACATATGGGGATTATTGGCATCTGTGTGTTTAAGGAAGCAGGTATTTTACAGCTTGAAAATAGCATATGCCTAAGGTTCTAATGTAACAATTTAGTTTTCAAGAGCTGCAGCAGCAACACAAGTGCCTGTAACTCACCTACCATATGCTGTGGTGTGAGGGGACAGCAACAAACACGTTACATATCCTGTTTCTTTGCTGCAGCTAGCTAAAAATGTGTATTGAAATGCGTTTGGGTGTTCAAAATAGAAAATAACATTAAATTAATTTTTTTTTAAAATAGAAACCAGAGTTTTAGTGGGTTGTGTTTAATATAGAAATGAAAACTGCCATGATGGTCCTGAGCAAGCTGGGTTTCTTGTATGTATGAAGTATGTATGTAAAGTATGAAGTCCAATGGATGTCACCAGAATTCTGTACCTTGGTCACTAAAGCACCATTGACAATTCCATCTGGAAGCCACTATTCCATGCATTCCAGTTTCCATGTTTTTCAAGGGCCGTGAACCTGCAAACATCGATCACAATTTAAAGCATTTGTCCTTTATTTAGTTAACAAGAAGGCACAGCTGTTTCCCTCCTTTGCCCACCAATCCCTTTTGCAGCAAAGCTGTCTCAGAGGACTGAGCTTACCTTGAGTCTCTCCACTCATGTAATTCTCCGTATGTTTGGGGAAAGCATTTCCCCAAATACTTCCTGAGTATCTTTCTCCTAATTAAAAAAACCCAGGGTATACCCTTAAATAAGGTGTGAGCCAACCAGCATTTAGGATTTTATGTGATCTTAACAGGTTGCTTAAGACACTGAAGGCAAATTTGTCCACTTTTTCTTAAAGCCTGACTTTAAGGTAGAAATTTCTATTTTAGTAATTTATTTTATGGCTACTTTCCTCCCAGGTCATATTTTAGAGAACATTAAAGCCATTGGCCCAAACACAAAGACTATAATCTTTCCCTTGGAGGAATGCTGGCTGACAAGGCTGCTAATGTGTCACCTTCTAATAATCTGATAATTATAAATGATGCAAACAGGAGCGTGGGGTGGAGGAGCAGCAGCACACACCAGGCAGTGCTGGCCTGATGACTGCAGCACAAAAGGGAGGGGGATTTGTAAGCTACAATCCAAAGGCTGTACTTGAAACACCAGGGGCATGTTTAATTACCCTGCAAGGCACAGCCTGTCATGTTCCATTGCTATTGCAGGTGTATTATGGGAATAAGGTGTTATTTATACATCACAGGACTTATTGTAAATTATATTCTGCCTTTTATGAATTTAGAAAAGAGGTTGAGTTTTGTCATCAAATCTGGCGTTCTGTTCTTCCAGAGGAAAAAAAAGTATAATTTGTACTTTAATTAACATTTTTTTTCTAGATTGCAGCCTGTTTTGCAACTAAGAGAGTGTTATTGGTTTGGAATTGATTTTGGTGTCATATGTTGTCATTTGACAAAAAACAGTTTTACTAAGCTGTTTGACATTCGAACAGCTGGTAATGTCACTTTTGTTAATGTCTTTAACCACATTTTTAACAAAACAGCAGATGCTCATCACAAAAGCCATTTTCCTCTTCCATCCAAATGTGTAAAATCAGCTAACTTACTGCTTCAATTAGAGCTGAACCTTCTAAACAAGGGAACTGACCTGAAAACAGGCAACCCTTTAAGGAATGCCCTTTGGGTGTATATCTGGTTAACCTCTAATCCTAGGAAATACCTTTTTTGGAGAAATCCGTTCTTCAGTACTGCAAATGGTCCCCAGACTTGCTATCTCTGAATGCTGAAGGATCTCTTTCAGTGCTGAAATACTCAGCAGTCATGGAAAGAATTGTTAGCTATGTATATAGAGCTATATGTTTTAACATCATAGAATATTTACAACTGAATAGTGGAGGAGTTAAGAGGAGCTGTAGTCTGGGATTTTGTATTTGTCAGATTGTGCCATATGTGAAATTGTTTATGCTTGTAAAATGTGACTGCATTTTGTTTGGTCACACAAAAGAGGATTTCCAGCCAGAGCTGCATGTCAGAGATTATTCTGACAGGTCAGAACTTCCCCAGAACTTGATCCTTTTATTGGTGAGTGCAAATTTTATGCATATTTGATTTAAAGTGAAAACAAAATTAATATGCATTTAGCAAACACAGCACACATAGGTAATTCTTTATGTTAGGTAATTTTTTGGAGTTTCTCAGACATCAAAACTTCAATTTGGCTTTTTACTGGGGTTCAACCTGGCAGGCAGCTCAGCACCACACAGGCACCCCCTCACCCTACCCCCAACAACAGTGATATGGGGTGACAGCTGGAAGAAAAAAGGTAAAATCTGTGGGTTGAGATAAAGAGAGCTTAATAGGACAGGAAATGGAAATGATGATGATTATCATAATAATGATAATAATAATAATTTATGATGATGATAAAATAATTAGACTATACAAAACAAGGGATGCACAGTTGAATTGCCAGCACCCACTGACTGATGCTTGGCCAGTTCCCGAGCAGCAGCCCCCAGCCAGCTTCCCCCAGCTCTGTGTGCTGAGCTGTGTGACCTGGGATATCCCTTGGATCATTTGGGATCCAGCCAGCTTCCCCCAGCTCTGTGTGCTGGGCTGGGTGGCCTGGGATATCCCTTGGGTCATTTGGGATCAGCTGTCCCAGCTGGGTCCCCTCCCACCCCCCTGACCCTCCCCAGTTCCTCACTGCTGGGATGGGATGGGGAGCAGCAAAGGCTTTGACTCTGTGTGGGCACTGCCCAGCAATACCCACAACACCCCTGAGTTACCAACGTTATTCTCATCTTAAATCCAAGGCACAGCACTGTACCAGCTACTAGGAAGAAAATTAACTTTATCCCAGCAGAAACCAGGACACTTTTGCTGTCAAGGTGACAGACTCATCCTCTGTGTCGTATTTTAGCAACACTTCATAAAATCTGAGCTTGGATGGTGAAGTGGGAAATGGCTTAACGGGGGAATTATTTAACTCTTCCAGGCATTTTATAGGAAGCAGTTTAAACGAACCTTTAGAAATGGTAGCAAAATAATTTTTAAAATAATTTTATATTTTTAATAGTGCAATACTGTCTTCTTGTCTTTTTTCTTTTTTGTATTTTCTCTTTTTTTAGCTGAAGGTCAGTTACAAAACTGTAACTGTTACTAGGCAACAATTAAAAATGCTATTTCTACAGCTTATAAATTCTGTTTATTACATAGAATATATTAAGCCTGCACATGCTTACTATAAAAAAGAAATTATTTGGTTCTCTTTATATGTGTGATGACAGCAAGAGATACCAATATATCATGATCAAGAAACATTTAGTTCATATTCTGAAATTGACCTTAAAAAATAATCTATGTCTGTACCAATCCCTGATAATACAAATTTGTTAAACTTTGTTACTAATTGTTACTGACATAAAATAGTAAAATTACCAGAATTTAATGTGAATTAGGTAAATGTTTTTCCAATTTATCATTTTTGTGATAATATTGTGGATCTAACAGTACTGCCCTTGTAGCTGTTATATTGTGCTCCAAAATTTCTGCTGCTGTCTTCTTCCATATGCAGCCAAGTGAAATACCTGTTTGTATGTTTACTCTCTCTGGGATTATTATTTATTATTTGATTATTTACTCTCTCTGGGATTATTATTATATATGCACTAGGCAGACTAACAGTAGGAAACAGTAGGAAAAGTTAGTTTTTACCAGATAAGGCACAATGCTAATGGAGAGGGAAATTTGTATTCCTAAGAGTGACCATTCATGCTCTGTGCTGGATTACAATAGGTACAAGTTTCAGTTACAGAAAGGAGATTTTTAGGTGGTCTCCATTTAGTGGCAAATTAAAATAAACTGATCCCAAATGTCAGGTTCTGAACATTTACTATGAACTGTATCTTACACTCTACTTCCCTGAAAAATTATATCTGTTCCAACTTCTGAAGGCATCCCATTGACCAGCTAGAACTAGAAAGGTAAATGATAAATGGTTGATTTAATAACAGCGCAGGCTAAATTCAAGTTGATTTACTGTGTTTAGAGTTTCACCCACTTAGACAAATGAAAAGTAAAAAGGTTTTTGTTTTATTTTTTGTTTATACATTACTATCTTATGCATTTTCATTACATAGAAAATACTTCAGCAGAGTAGCCTGTTTTAGTTGTTAGAGAGTGTGGCAGAGCAGGTGAAACTTCAGTGTTGGCTGGCAGTGTGTGACTGTGTTCTGAGTTTATCAGAGGATGACTCTTGTAGAAAGGCTCTTAGGCCCTTATTTTCACATTTACCTGACAAATTTCTTCTCAGTATTTCTCTTCCTTACTGGCTACAGTTTATTCCACTTGTGTCCAAACCATCATGGCTCAGTTCCTCTTCTCTTGCTTCTTTGACCCAAATAATAGCCCAGAATGCTGACTCATATTTTCTGCTCAGTGATCACAAATTGTTCATTCCTTGTCTACTTTTCTCTTTTACCCAGAATGACATTCCTGCAAATGGAGGAGTGATTTTGGAGCTGACTTTTTTGTGTAGGTTTTTCCATTATGTTTTAGGTGCACAGAAATCACAGCTTTTCTTGGAGTCACATTCACAACTGTTTTCCTCTGCTGCTTTAATTAATTTGGAGTGTTTGTTGGGACAATCTCTGAGTTTTGAGTCAGTCTCCAAGAAGTGCTTCTTGTTCTTACTCTGAAGTACAATTTGCCCAAAACCTTTTAGATGATGCTCTGGTGTGTGTGGTTCCTCACTGCTTCCAGCTGCTGCTCCATCCTTTCTGCCCAGATCATGGATATTCTTTCTGTTTGGGCAGAAAAATGCTTCAAGGAACCTTTTGTGTTTCCTCCAACAAAGGTTTCACACACTTAAAATATGCAAAATGTGTGCTATAAATCTCTACAGAGATGTTGACTCACTACAGGTAATTAACTATCATTTTGTTAAGATCCCTTTCACTTTCTGGAGAGTATGATCTAAAGGCCAGTAACCAGCTTTCCACTGACTTCAGCTTGTATCAGATCAATTCTTGATCAGTATCTATATTCTATATCTATTCTATATTCTATTCTATAGAATAATTCAATTGAGTTTAAAGATGGGTTTTAATTTCAATATCAGTGTTTTTCTTTAAAAGTACAAATAAATTATATTTGAAAGTGGGAAATGAAATCCCCAAAGTACATCCTCCAAAAGAGTTGTTTATTGCTATCATCCATCTTTTGGTAATAATAACAACAACTCAGAAGTCAGGAAATACTGAAGATTAACAAGCCTAAAACAAGTCTGAATAATGTGTTAGTTCTATTCAAAGTGGTTATTGAATGTAAGCTGATAAAAAGTCAAGGGGAAATTTGCCATAAATTATTCCCAACTGTTTCTTTTGTTTTCAGAAAGTCAATCTTTCTCTCAGAAGTCAAGAGTAATTGAAGTTGTTTCTCTGAATTTTCATGATAATTCCTTTTTTAAAAAGTGGTTGAGGTAATTTGGGTAAATAACTTAAATATCTCAAGAAAGTGACAGATTTCTATAAATGATGAAATGCATGCATTGCATTGGTTGTTGGTAACCACCTGTGCCTGAATGTAGCTGAATTGTTGAACTATTCAACTTTATCAAACATCAAAAGCCTGAACTCAATTTTTTAAAACATGATATAATTTATATAGTGCACAAAACTATTTTAGAAACACATACTGAAGCAGAGTTAGAAAATTCTGAAATTAAGATTGCCTGTGCAATTGACTGGGAAAAGTTTCTTTTGCCACTTGGGTCCAATCACAAAGTAGAACCAATGGACAGTGTGGGGTGCCTGGTTTTAATTCCATTGAGATGCAAACCTTGCATGGCCCATCCTGGTGGGATGTTGCTTGTGAAGGGATGTCCCACACAAACAGGTCCCTCTTGCAGAGTTTGTAATGGATTGAGCCACAAAACTCCAGGTAGAGTCTACTGTAAAGGGCATCAGGGAACAAACAACAGTTTTAGTCTAGATGTTTAATGTGCTGCTGGGAGAAACTGGTCTATTATGGGACTAATCATTACATAAAAATGGGGTGTGTGTGTATAAATATATATATATATATATATAAATATATATTCTGGGTTTACAACTTTGAGTGTATCAGCACTTGCTTGTGTGGGTCTTTGGTGAATTACACAACAAATCCCTTCTCTAGCAGCTTGCACAGCCAGTCTGTATTTACTCTCTGAGTCCTCAGTATTAGACTTGAAGTATTTGGATTTAACTGATAGCTCAGCCCACAAATGCCTTTCCCTGGAAAGACAGATTCCCTTTATCTGCTCCATTAGCAGTACCACCAACAACCTGCTCTTCTTCTGCACTTCAGGAAAGTCTCATAAACTGCACACATTTTTTTTGACTTGAAGTTTTCCTTGATCTGTGTGGCTTAGGAGATATGTTGTACAATGATAAAGTTTAAGCTGCTTCATTCAGCTGAGTGTGTTTCAGCTGAAACCTCCCTGGTTCAATGAACTTTTCTGCATGTGCAATAATATTGGAACTGTCTGATCTGGCTGAAAAAAAATGTTAATATCACTTTTTCAACCACAGCTGCCTGTGAGCCACAACTACCTTTTTGCCAGCTCCAGTGCTGATCAAATTCACATAAAATCACAGAATAATTCAGGTTGTAAGGGACTTCACAACTTCAATGGGATCTTCAATTTGTCTAAACTTCAATCTCTTACTAGACTGCAGAGATGTGGGAATAGAAGGAAAGGAAGTTTTTCATTTGTCCTGCAGTTTGTGACATGGTTTGGGGATTTGTGATTTTTCTTTTGTCTTTATCCAAGAACTGTGAGCATGAAAGATAAATGGAGTAAAAGAAGTGTGACACCACAGAGGAACAGGAGATAACAAGCATCCTGAAGAGGAAGGAAGTGCATGTGTATGCAGAGATGTATGGAGGGAAGGGCTGAGGGATCCTGGCATGGGCTGGGAAGTGTGCTTTGAGGAATTAACATTGTCTTTGGGGAGAGACAATGCTGGTGGCAGAGAGAAATATGAAGGTGAAGAGGAAAGATATGAAGAAGAGGAATACAGATGAAAAGGCAGAAGGGATGTGGGGATGTTTGGGACATGGTGAGCTGTCTCTGTCTGGGAAGGAGAGGAGGAGGGACAAGCTGTTCCCCAGCCATGGAGGAGGGTTTGTGGGCTTTAGGCAGCCCCAGTGGTGTGGGGAAGGAGGACCTGACCAGCCAGGAGATCAGTGTGGAGCAAGGGATGGAAACAAAGGATGGAAGTTCTGGACTTCTGCAGAGAATTCAGTCTATGGAGCCAGACCCACTGCTATCCCATATTTCTTATGGTAACTTCACTAAAAATCCCAACCCCTCAGTTCTGTGAGGGAACCCTAATATTTCATATTCATTGCAGAGAGTGTAGATCTTTGAGTGCATAATGAGTTTATTATATGTTGTACCCAAAGCTGATGTCACATTTTGCTGAATAGCACATAAGACATTTTGACATAATGCAGCTTTCTTGTTCCAACCTTTCAGCTAAATACTGCAAAGTAATAACAACAAGAAAATAGTTTCTGCAAGGAAGAAGAAGTATTTTATGACAAAAACAGCATTTGGAGTAACATTCTAGAAGAGCAGAGACTGTTTTTTTCCCCTTGTCATTCTCATTAAGGCTCTGAGAGATTTTTTTGTACTGTCTCTAGCTGTTGGAATACCTGTCTCCAAACAGCTTTCTGTAGTGGAAAATCCAATTTAATCTCAAAGAGTTTTATCACTTCTGCACTACTTTTTTCTTCTATTGGAAAATAAAATAAAAAGATCATATGTCAACTAGACTACAAGGTGTAAAGCTTCTGAGCTTGCATTAATAAATGTATGCATCAATTATATGCTTGCACATTCATGTATGTATAGCTGAAGGCAGCCTCTTTGTTGGCTAAGGTTTATTTATGCTGCATAGAATATATTTTTCCAATTTCTAGTGTTCTTGAAAGGCAGAATTTTTCCAGAGATTGTCCAGCTTTCAAGTCTTCATGAGATGAAACTTAATTTCTTTTCCAGGGATGAGGAACATGGGAAATTAAATAAACTTTCAGTCTGAGAATGCTACATGCATTTAATTACTTTAATTCAAATGTTCACCTTTTTTTTCACTGTGTGCTCCAGCTGGTGGAGGAGGTTGCATGTACTCACTTATGCTGTGCCTTCTACAAACTGGGGTGGGCTTGGAGAGCCCAAAGGAAGAGCTTACAGAAGACTTTTGTTTGAGCTCTGCAATTCACAATATATTTCACACAGAATTCACAGAATGACCAGGTTGGAAGAAACCTTCAAGATTATCGAGTACAACCCATGCCCTAACACCTAACAATATATTTGAACAGAGGGATCTCAAAATTGCCGCCTTCTCCTCTCTGAATTAAGGCAGACACGCCTGCCAAGGCTCCTGCCCCATGTGCAGCCATCTCCAGGGCTCTGATTGTGCTCAATTCTCCCAGGACCTCCTCCCACACCCTCTCAGCTTTCTGCCCTGAGGTTTCAGCTTAGCCCTGAGCTGTGCTTGTGCCTGTGTGCAACCCTGGGAGGGTTCTGGTCTCTGGTTTGCTGTTACTGGGATGGTTGAAGGACTCTAGAGGAAACATCTTTCTTCTCTCCCCTGCTTTTAGTGGCCTCACACCAGTGATTTGCCTGTGGCACCTTGCTGCCTTAAAGCAGCATCATAGCAGCTCTGAATTTCATATCCCTCTCTGCCTCCTGGCTCAGGTGTGTCCATCAGCTCTGTGGGTTTCCCTACAGCTGTGCAGGGAATGTGCTGCAGGAGGCTGGAGGGGCTGCCTGGAGGAAAACCCCTCTGTGCCTGCTCTTGGCCTGGTTTGGGGGCAGCCCTGTTACCTCCAGGGCTGGAAGATCAGCTCTCATCCATGTGAATGTAAGAAGGACTGGAAAGAGAAGCCCAGTTTCCTTTCTAAACAGCAGCTGTGTAGTTGTACCCCTAGGAGAGAGTGCTTACCTTGGCTGTGAAATAATGCCTGTAGCTAAAAAGCTTTCGGCATTGTAAATGATCACACACTTCATTTTGAGGCATTTTCCCTTTCCTTTGGGCAGTGTTGTACAGCTCTATTCCTCAAAACATGATGCTAGTTAATACTGCATCAAACACTTGGAAAATAACACTAATGCAACAGTAGAAATAAAAAGTACCCCAAAGTCAGGGAATACCAAGGGTCTTGCTACTTCTGCAGCCATTTGCTTTGCTATCCTCTACCCTCTTACATATTTTATGATGTTCTGAGGTATCACACTGCTAACACATTTATAAGGTCTGGGTTTGTGAAAGAGCAATAGAGACAAGCAGGTGAGGCTTCAGTTAAAATTTTGAACCTGCTGGAGTTTGTCAGTTCTTGTAGTAAAGCTTGCCTGAAGACCAAGTTCTTTGACCTTTAATCACCTGTTTGAGGTGGGCACAAAGCTTTGTCTGGAGGGAGTGTAAGATGTCAGTGTTGTAGGGCTGCCCTGGCTGGGCTCGTTGGCCCTGACTGTCTCACTGCAGCTGTACCTGGAGGCTCAGCTTCCCCAGAGTCCTGGTGTGTGGTGGGGCTGGAGCAGCCTCAGGGGGAACAAGTGGCTGTGGGGAGGTGCTGGCCCTGCTCAGGGCTCTGGTGGCCACAGGAGGGATGAACACTGAAAGAACAGAAGCCATCCTCATGGCTCTCCTTTGGATACCCTCCAACAGCTTAAAGTCTCTGCCTGTGGCCTGTGCTCTTATGGAGTTTTTGAGAGGGTTGTAGCACATGTTGGTACCCAAAACAGGTGATACCATTGTACTGGATGGGAAATTCCAGGCCAGGAGATGCATCTGCCACACATCCCCCTCACTGCAGGACGGCTGGGAGGGGACCTTGTGAGTGGGGACTGGGGCTCAGCTGGAGATGAGGAAAATCCCATGGCAGATCCCATGGAGCAGCTGTCAGGAATCAGAACCTTCAGCTGATCACAGGTGTTACATTATTTTCACTTGGATATTAACTGGTAGTTGGTATTTTGTGTGACCATGTACTGCATTTAGTGGTCCTGAAAACATCAGTGGTCTTTACCTCATCATCTGAGCTGTGCTTCAGGTAAAGCCATCTTTGCCTGTGTTGTGAATGTTTATTTCTTGCCTCCATTGTTTGTAAACATAATTTATAATGATCTGCTGCTGGTTATTATCAAGTATGGTGCACTCCTTTGTGGAAAATAGTATAATGTATTAGGGTTAGTAGTGAATCTTCTCAATAATGTGTGTGTGGGCATGCAGATTGTCATTGGTTCTGATACAAAGGGGGAAAAAAGGGAGACTAAAACAGTAATGCAGATGACACAGACAAAAATACTCCACAAGGCTTAGTTGGTGGTATTTTCACATTATTTTTTTTAAACCAGGCTGTAAAGCATGATAAGTGTTAGAGCTGTGCTATTGCATATCATTCTGGAATCTGTGTGGTGCCTGATTGGAGAAATTTTTATACAAGCCTAAGCTGCAGAAAAAGCTATTTGCAATAAGTGCTGGTGATGGATAGACTTGCAGTGGTAACAGCCTTGATTTTCACAGCTTTAATAGTAAATCTACTTTATTTATTGCTGTAGGTACTATGTATGTTAAATGATCAGTTAGGGGACTTCAATGTAAGAACACTTTGGTGTTCTTTAAGGAGATCTGAGCCCATGAGCTTTTTGAAGAAATTATTTAAAATGTTTTGTATGATTGAAGTGGACTAAGCAGAAAAGCATTCTATGTAGTTCCTCAATAGGGTAGAATTTTCATGCTGACAATCTGCCTGATTGCTGGGTGTCACTGGAATATGTTCATTTTATTTGACATGTACAGCAGAAATGAAAAGTAGCCTCTGATGTGAACAATATCAGTGTTTGGCTGTCACATCTGACAAACAACAGCTGAGTCAAACAAGGGCCCTTAGCTCAGCTAAATGCATCTGTGTGCATCTATAGCAAAATGTGTGTCCAAGTCAGCTTCTCTTTGCTCCTTTGGCCTTCAAAGTCACCTGCAAACTTTGGCCATGACCCTGCTCTGCATGGCAGTTAGGGAGGGGTATCTCACAGGAGTGGAGACACACTGAGGGCTCCTGGGATATCACTGGTACAATGATATCAGCACTCCTTATCACCCTCTTGCATCCTGTCCTCTGGTAGTATTTACTTGATTGACCGAAATTACACTTAAGTAAAACTTGCTATAACAGCAAAAACAATCACAGGGCAAGTGGCACCTAGTTTGGGTTTTCATGAGGTCTAAGCATCTGTTATGTGTATTTAAATAAACACAGCTTCCTCTGCCCTTTCTCTGTCCAAAGGGTTGATATCTTTCTCTCTTTTAGCCTCATAAAGATTGGGTGTGTTGGGAGATGTGTGCACGTCAGTGTTTAGAAACATCAAAAGAGATGTTGTGCTCGCATCAGTGATCAGCACTGAGTATCAGGCAGTATTTGGGAAAGAATCTGGCATATCCCTCAGTGACTTATCCGGGAAGTGTGAATGGCATTTAATAAAACAGATTTTCCAGCAAACGACAGGCCAGAGCCTTGAAGCAAAAAGTGCTTCTGCCCCGTGCCAATCATTCACTTTCTTCCAGCTCAGTGATTTCTCCCATGTAAAAGGTTCTTGTATTTAAACAGCTCCACACTGCAGCATTAGTAAGGTGTCAAATCCCTCACTGAAGCCATATAATAAAATATGAAAACCTGACCGCTAACCAGAGTTAGGTTACTCATCACTGCATGGCCTGCCTGCATCCTGTGCCGGTGCCTCACCATCCTCACAGGAAAGGATTCCTCCCTAATATCTCATCCAAATCTACCTTCCTTCTGTTCAAAGCAATATCCCCTTCTCCCATCACTACATGTCTTTGTGGAAAGTCCCTCTCCAGGTCTTCTGGAGCCCTTTTAGGTACTCAAGGGACCTCAGGGTTTCCCCAAAGCCTTCTCTTCTCCAGGATGAACAACCCCAGCTCTCTCAGCCTCCCTGCACAGCAGAAGTTCTTCAGCCCTGTGAGCAGCTTAGTTCTTCTCTGGACTCATTCCAACAGATCAGTGTCATTCTTGTGTTGGGGACCCCAGATTTGGACAATCCAAAAACATCTCTTTACCTTTCCTGCTCCCCTGTGCTTACCCTGGGTTTAGGTTTTGAGTTTTCATTTCATTCCATTTACCTCATTCTTCCTTGTATTGTTCCTAGTAACAATAAGCTTGTTGCCTAGTACACCTTTGAAGCTGAAAATTGTAGTGTAGACAAGATACTTTTGAATTTTAATATGCACTGTGCATGCTAAGAAAGCATTAGTATTCTGTCTCGTTTGCTTCCACTAATAAAATTATAATAAAAGTATAGTTTGCCTTATCTAACCTGATTTTTAACACATTAGATACCTCTTAGCCAATATGTTCCTTTCTTTTTTCCCCATAAAATTGTTGTTCAATGTAAATGATGCTCTAGCCACCTTTTCAGAGTTTAAATCATACTGTCAGGTACATCAGCATTGTCCATGACAGAAAATAATGCCCTATTGTTCCAAGGTCTTGTGCTCTTTTTTACAGATCATGAAAAAGTAATGCACTGCAGAATACTGTGACATTAAGCAAGTTCAGTTGTATTTTGAGGTTGTTAATTACCCTTACAAGGTGGATAAGAATTCTTGTGGGGAATCTCTTAAAAGAGAAGTGCTTTGCCCTTGGGATGTGTATTACCATATGGAAAGCAGGCTTATGTTCTTAGTTAATTATCTTTGTTGTTTCAGTTCATTTAAAGGAAATGTAATAATTTGTTGGTTGTTAGTACCTGTGTATTTTAAACTGGGAAATTGTTAGAATAATAAACACCCCAAGGGTGTGCTTATAGTGCTTCAGGAAGACACTTTCAATTATTTTTTCCCAAGGCATTAATTTTTTTAAGTGGAACTGACAAAAATATTAAACAAAGGTGATGTATGGCATCTTTGGGAAAGCTTATTTCATTATTATTGCTATTTTTTGCAGATGGTTTGAAACTTTTCTCCCAGTGATAATCACATTCTTAATACTTTCAGTGAGAGTGGAATCACACTGAATTTGACAGCTTTGAGCAACAAAATATCAACGTAATAAAATTGAAATTGGATAGGATGATAGTACTTAGTCTTGTCTCATGGAAATGTGAAGGTCTTGGAAATAGGTGAGGGAAAAGCTCAGCATTATAGTAAACAAATGGATATGGGCAGGATCCTACTGAAAGGAGAGCCTGGGATTAGTTCACCTGGCTGGTAACAGGATAGCATTTCTGTCACAGAAAATAGAAGTCCTTGCTGTGTAAGGTGTTAGGAAGCTCTCTGTTATTTGGGCAGTGTGCATCCTGCAGAGCTGTGTGGGATGCTGGTGATTCTGCTTTTCTAAAACATTTTCTAAAACGATCATGTCTGTGCCCAGGACTGAGGCCATGCTTGTTTTCCTGCTCCTACTGCAATTGTTGCTGCACAGTTCTATTGACTTTTGGCATTATTTGGAAAAGAATAATTTTTTATTCTTTAAGGTAAAATTCGAGTAACTTTTTCCTTTCAGTCAAACTAAAATTGCAGTTGATTGTTATTTATAATTTGTAGCTTTTGCTAGTTGAGTATTTTTTTATGTAAGCTTCTGAAAATGAGGGTCAAATTGAAGAGGTTATTCTACTGATTTCAAGTACTTGCTTTGGATTTACCTCCCTGAGACTGAGAGGAAGAAGCATCATCTAAATAAAAGAGCAATTGTTTCCAAAGCACTCAGAAATTAGCGGGTTTTAGTGTGTTTCATTTCCTAGAAGAAAACAAAATCATGTCTAAGCATTTCCTTCCTCAGCATTAGCTTAGGAAATCATCATTATTCTCCCAAGCTGAAGCCAAAAATGGTTGGGAGCTTGCTATACATGTCACAGATTTGGTGTACCCATTCCACCTGACACTGGGTTGCAGTAGGATGGATAGACCTAATTTAGGAGGAAATAAATTGAACAATTGGCATCTGTTGCTTCCCATGAACACTAGGAGTCTTATGGGTAAGATGTTCTGAAATGGAAAAAAAGCCTGAAGAGGAATTAAAGCACCCCATTTGTCCCTGTGTCAGCAAACAGGGAAATCAGTGCTGTGCACAGCTCCCCTGTGCCAGGCACTGGAAAAACTGATGGACCCTTTTGCCAGTGTTCACAGGCATGAGTGGAAGTGTTCAAATGTGTTCCCAGAGGGGTTACTGGGGGCTTGGAATGGACTTCATCTAAAAGTCCTCACTTAGACTCTCTTTTCAAACTGCAGCAGTTTTTTCCTCTGCTTACTACAAATAGCTGGTTACAGAATTGCTTTAAAGTTAGAAAAATCACCTTAGAATGTTTTGGCCAACAAACCACTCTTGTGTACATGCTGAGCCACATGTGCTGCCTTTCCCACATTTGTACTTGCTTTGTATTCCAGTCAAACTCCCAGAGCCAGGATTGCCCAGGTGTAACTGAGGGCAGGGTTTGGTCAGGACAATCTTTCTGCTGTTGCTGCTGCCATCTCTGTGGTGGGAGCCAGAGAGCACAGCTTGACTTTCAAAGGCCTAAGGTTGAGTTTGCAGAAAGATGAGCAAATTTGCTCTGGAAACATCAGTCAGACTGATGCCTTAAGTTTTCACTTTTATATTTTTCAGATCAGTATTGCTTTAGTGTATAACTCTGAACTCCATAGCCTGTCAGCTATTGTTCTCTCACTTTATTCAGACAAAACAGTTTCTCTCTAGGCCTGAAACTCAAGGACACCTCACTTTCTCAGGCCCCAAAAAATGTAAACAACAGTGAAGTAGGGGGGCAAACTGGGGAAATGTGACTCCATTACCTGAAGCTGTAATTGGACAATTGACATCTGATACACAAATAGACCAAACTTATATCTGTCCAAAAAAACCTGCGACCATCATCCATCTTGGGTGCAGCCTCTGTGAGACTCCTGCACTGCCTGAGGTGTATCCTTTGAAGGCCTTTCAATAAATGCCTACTTTTATCTTTTAGCCTCTGTTCTAGGTAGCCTCTCCAGGCATCAAGACCAGAGCAGAACTGTGTTTTAATTTGGTGAAATGGCCAGTTCTGACTAGCCTGGGTCTGGCAGTCTCCCTTCAGTATTGGTTTGGGCCTTCCTTAATCAGAGCATTTTAAGGTAGTAAGGCATCTTTAGCAAAACAAGTTTTGTTTTGTTCTCTCCCCTCTGATAATTTGTCACATCAGTTTATTAATATCTTTCAGCAGAAGAGAATGCAAAAACATATTACATGGAATGGAGGTAATTCTGCTGTCTTTGGGGAAATGTTTTGGATGTGTGTGGGAGTAGAGATTGCACTTAGGTATTTCATGTTCCCAAATCCAACCCTGCCTTGTTGGATGGGGGCTCTGCCAGGCTCATGGGGTGGCATGTGAACTCTATCTGAAAATAGACCCATTTGGTTCTGAACTGTAGTTCTCATCTAGTCTTTTAATTAAGTGTCTTTATACTCCAAGAAGCATCCAGCCTTACATTGTGAAGCTCTTACCTGCCTGATTATATTCCAGTTTGATTTCTATAAAATCTACTCTGAAAAAATCAATTGAAGGTAAACTTATGCTGGTGATACAGACAAGATTTTCACTGGTCATGAGCTCTGATTGGACATTCGCAGGTGGTCATTTTGCAGTGCTTTTCAGATATAGGCAAAGGATATATTTATCTTCAGAACTGTTATTTTAAACATCATAGCTACAAATGAGAGTGACAGTAGCTTGTAGTTTAGGTTACTTAGGACATCCCGGATTATTATGAAACAAGCACATAGGCTGAGGTTAAACACTGCCCTGTTTTTTTAGGAGAGCCACCCATATTTGTGTGTAAAACTAGGAGATCTTGGCTTAACTTGTCTAAATAACTATTAGCCACTGCTTTAATCTTTATATAAGCCTTTCTTCTCAATTAGCAGGGTATAAATTTGTTTTCAAAAAGTCTTTGTTTTCTCTCTGGTGTTGTTTACTTTCACTTAGATGATCTCATTTGATCAATAGAAATGTAGTTATGGAGAAGGGAAGGACGGAAGGAAGGAGAAAATGTAAATAGCATGTTCATTTGAATGTCACCTCAGTATGGTGAAACAAAAGATTGGTTGCCTTTACAGCAAAAGGGAGTTTCTCTGCTGTCCTATTTCATATTTCTCTCAGGTAATGTGAAGGGTTGCTGTGTAACTCCAGTCAGGAGCCAGTGAGCTGCCAAATGATGCCCAAGCAGCCCCTGTGTGCTGCAGTGCTTCTCTGTGGCAGCCTCCTCCTCCTCCCCAGGGTGGCTGTTGCTGGTCAGTCTGGTTCATTACTGCTGAAGGAAAAGTTTGCTAAAGAGCCTTGGTCAGTTGTGGGCAGCTCAGGCTCCTGGTTCAGGGTAGGAGGAGATAGTCTGGGCTGAACTGTGGTCCTGAGTAGAGATCCAGCATGTATTTGCCTGAGCAGACAACTGGAATCTGCATGTGTGGACAACTTCAACACTTTAAATAGGCCAGAAATAGTAAATAAGCAAGGTATAAGCTTTATTCTAGCCTTCCCAAAAGGAGATAGAGCTTGATTAGAGGTTAAATGACACTCAGCCTCCTTTGGGCTAGCATTGCCTGGAATCTCTGTCTGGTGTTGGAGGTAGCAGACAGAAGGGAAGGCAATGTAGCCACCATCAGCTTTGCCCACAGGAGAGTTCAAAGAGCAAGATGGAGAAAATAACTCATTCAAAGCCATCCAACCATTTATCTGTGTGGACTGGAATGTGTGAGGATGTCCTGCTGTGTGCTCAGCAGCCTGCAGGTTTTTCACTGTGGAGTGAAAAGCACAGCAGCAGCTCCAGGAATTAACTCTTGAGAAGTTGGTTCTCCTCACTGCTCCTTGAAGGATTGCTGATAGGAGAGGGAGGATTCAGGACAAAAGATTTATCTGAGATATTAAGCTATATCACCGAAAAATGGACAGGAAAACACCTCAACAAGCTGTGTGAGGAACTCAAAGGCCATTTAGCTGGAGAGAAGCTGCAGGGTATTCTGAGCATGGAGCACAGAGAAGCTGAAGAGATACTGTGCATTAGACTTTAATGAGCATTACACAAGATCTTCCTAAAGTATTGATTAGCTAGACATTAGGGACTTTTGAACCTTAAATGCCTGCAAAAGCATGCAGGGTTTAAAAGACTCATCACTACTCCACAGAATAAGAATCAGGTTCTGGGTAAAAGGACTGAACACGGCAAAGGCTTTGGTTCAGCTATTTTGGGCTACAAAGAGCCTTTGAGGGCTCAACAATAGCATCATGTTCAGAGCCCAAGAAGGAAAAAGAACAGACAAGCCATATATTGTGAAAGTCATCTACATGGCATTGAAGCTTGGCTGGGAGAGAATGAAAAGATGCAGATAAAACATGGTGCTGCATGAAAAAGCCTTTCTCTCATTTACATCCTCACCTCCTATTTGGAGAGACTTTTTAGAATCTAGGGCTATGAGAAGGAAAAGACACAATGAACAATATGTATTTCTAGTGTTTTCAGACCTCAGTACTTCATGGTCTTGAGGCTGGGATAATTTTTATAGTCTGGTAGTACTTTACGGTGGTGCAAATGTGCTCAACTCTTCACCCAAAATGACAGCTCTGAATATCCTTAGTCCTAAAAATCAAGGGTGCCTGAGTCTGCTGAGGGCTGGGTGTGCCAGGAGGTTAAGGTGACCCCACTAAAGAGACAATAGGAGAAAGCAGTTATCAAAATTATAGACTTGGTATCCTTGGTATTTGATGTGTTCCACCTACTAACTGCTTTGGTTTGTTTTCTTTCTCAAAAACTTGTAAAACAATCAGAAAATTTAAAGTAAATTATGAATGTTGTTATTTTGAAATTCATATAAATATCTGCCTAGATCTAAATATATATTAAATAGATATAGAGAAAGATGTATGACACAACAAGAAGTAGAAAAAAGTTACAGTGGATGTAAAAGAACAGAGTGCTAATTAAGAGGTCTGTGATGACTTGGCCAAAGAAGATGAGCATCAAAGATAGATGAACATTATTTGAATTTCCAAACAGAATAATGAACCAGTCTTTTTCACTTCAAATATTCACATAACACCTGTTCCATATAGGGATGCTCAAAGAGATGGAATAAGACTGAAGTTGAAAGGACAAAATTCTAGAATTATATACTCTCTTTATATGGAGGAAGGAAGGAAAAGAAAGAAAGAGAAAGTAAGAAATTAAATCAACTATACTAAATAAAACTGAAGAAAATGAGTCAAATAAGCAGAAGGTGAACCTGTATCTGATGGGAGCATATTTGTGCAGTGAAACACTGCAAGCCTTGCAGGACATGCTTACTTTAACAGAGATGCTGGTGCAGGTATAATGACCTGGGATTGGTCCAGTACTAGAAGGAATGGTGTTGGGACAAAGTGTGCTTGAAGCACAGTTTGCATAATTACTATCTTTTGGATCTTTATATAAGCAAGAACTTGCCATGTAGTGCAAATTTTGTGGTTATGTTTACTACTTTTATACACACTTGGGAGAATACTGCTATTTAGATGTGGCTGATCTGTTATTTCACCACTGGTTAATTTACCCAACATGGATATGTGTCTGATAAAAATATAAACCTTTTTTCCAAATTCCTACTAAGTTTTTATGAGATGAGACATAATTTGGATTAATTCCAAACTAAGCAAAAGAAATTAAAGATTTTTTTTTTTCTTAATTCTGTCTCCTCAGCATTTTACTGAATATTCAGGGATTTACCTCTGTGTGGTTATATATATATATATATATATATATATATATATATATATATATATGAGAAACTGCACTGTGTGAGAATCAATGGGTAGTCCAACAAAGAATTAGCAAAACATCTCCCTGCCTCCATGTGGATGTACAACAGGCATGAGAAGGGCATGCAAACATCCTTTCTCAGCTGTTATTTGCTGAGGACAGTGAAAGAGGAACAGCATGGCTTATGCTGGTGTATATTTGCAATTAACAGCTTTCACAGCTAATGTGCATCCTTATCTTTCTGTGACATCTAATCACCTGCAGAAAGCACTTTTTCACTTGTATATTCTAACATGAATGTTATCCTTTAATTGTAAACAGGCAGAAGTCAATTACCAGCAGTAGAGAAAGTCACTGCAGCAAACAAAAAAGAGAATATGTAGTCAAAAGATTTCACTTAACCGCCATTGCTCATTTTTCTACCAGACCTCCTACATTTCAGCATGCTCACTTTCTCCTGGGAGCTTTTTAGTCCATTGTCAGTCTGTAAAATTAGAAAGAGGAGTGAGTTAAAGCCTATGTAGAGACTAGAATTTTCCTATTAAAAATCATCTCTGCCTCAGTAGAATATCTGCATATCCATCCATTACAAACTGTTCTGAAACCTTTTCATCCTGTTACAATATTCCTCTCACACTACTTTAGTGCATTTAGCAACTACCCAGTTTGCCTGGGTAGTGCTACATAGGTGAAAGTAAATTCTCATGAGAGATGGAGAAAAGGTGAGGCAGGCAAAGTATGACAGGTCTGAGATGTATGCAAAGTTGATATGCAGAGTCAATTCCTACTAAATAAACAAATGGCTGAGCAGAGATAGTGAACAGGGCATTTTAGCAGATGATTACATTATTATAATGTTAAAAGGATAAAGACACTATGGCTCTGTTACTCTTCTGTACATTGAAGTCTGTCACATTTCTCTTAGATGAGATGGTACTTGGGCAGATTTATGCACAGGAAATATGTCAGTTGTCAAAGGCCAGATCCTGCAGCAGGCTCCACAGTGGGGCTGTGGTTTGCTAGAACAGGGCAAAGCCTTTCCTTTGGACATATAAAGTGTTTTATGTAAAGGGGTAGTAGATTGCAGCTCAGCAATCCTTTTCCATAAAGCACAGGACTGGATTAGTTGTAGCACATGACATGTGCAAACACAAGTAAAACAAGTAAAAGTCTAAGGAGGTGGGAAATTAAAACATCACAGTCTGTTTAAAAGGGTGGCTTCTAAGCAGGAACCTGGTAGTCCAGAACACTGAACATCCCAGTAATCCACACTGCTGGGACTTGTGCTGCTGCTATTGCAGCAAGGATTAGACTATCACAATAGGATGATGAATGAATAAATATAGGAATATATCCTGTTAGTGCTGCGTCTCAGGGGAGAGGAACAGTGAGGTGGAGAGGTATTGATTCAATTATTTTCCTAATTAAACAAGAAATATTGCAGGTAACTAAAGGCAAAGAAAGAGGTAGCAGAAATGCCCTCTGTGGAAAATGCACACAATAGAGTTGTTAAATGTGCCAAGGACATGGTGCTCATTCAGTCCCATCTGTGCCCTGTGCATGTGGGGACAGTGTAGGGGAGAAGATATTTAGATTGCTCTGGATTCATTAGCACAATAATGATGGATCTACAGAAGGAATTTTCAGAAGTTTTTGTGGCCAGGATTGCCTAGCAGAAAGATCACCATGACACAGAACTTTCTGTGACTCCACATTTAATTTGGATAGCAGTTCTTTCAGATAGATATTTTCTTAGCAGTTGATTTAGCAGAAATACCAGTCTTTCAGTTAAGCTGTCTTGTTTCTCAAATGTATATTTTAATTTGATAGGGTATTTGAAACAGCAGTATTTCTTACATGATCAGGCAATTAATTGTCCAGCTTATTCAATTTTATATGAAGAAATAGTGTCAACAGGATAACAAAATCCTGTAGCTCAGCACTGGCATGAGGTTTGTAATATCTGAATTGTGCAAATGTTTTAACTTAGAAATAAACATGAATAGGGTTTAAGCATATTTTCAGGGAATCTCCTGTGATGACACTTGGAGGCCTTGCTCCTGTTGACAATCAGAAATGCTGTTGCCTTGCACAGGTAAAAGCAGTAGTGGGCAGCATGCAGAGCCCAAATGCTCTGTGGGTGTGCAAAAGGAGGAGACATTTTTGCTCGTTGTCAGTTCTCACCTGCCTGGGCACACTCAAGGTGGTGTTTGAGTCTCCAGGTGTGTGTTCTGTACTGCTGGCATAGAGCTCTGCCACAGCCTGCCTGATTTGTCTGAGGACATGGTACCTATTTTCTTATCAAAAGATAATTCATGAGTATTATTAAGACAATGGATTTGACTTTTCAATGAGTTTATGTCTTTAAGAATAGTTTTCAGAGAATGAGTCAGCCATATGTTAAATCAAATTTAACATCCATTATGAAACACTGAATCATACTTTATATCTCTGTAATGATAATAAATGATCATCTCTCCCATGTTCCCCTCATTTGTACTACTGCTCATCAATCTTGCTAATATCACAAAGATTTATTAAATGAATAATCTTCAAAGTATAGCTGCTTTAATATTAATAGCCCCATTTTATGTTGTTTCTCTTACGATAATTCCATTTGTGTTTAAGCATGCTGACTTTAAAAGTAATAATCCTTTTTACAGTGAAATTTAATGAATAGAAAACCAGTAAATCAATAATAAAGTCCTTCTTAATGAGATTTTGTAATTATACCAATACATTACGAAATACAGGAAACTTCTGAATGCCCTTCACATGTAGGAGAATCACAGAATTAACAAACTATACCATGAAAGCTGAGGTAGGACTTAAATGGAAGAGATGCTGAGATACCATTGTGAATACATGCAGATGAATAATATATTTAGTCAATGTTTAACAGTATCCCAAGGCTGTTGTGTTATGCTCAGTGAGTTATGACTCACCTCACTTCAGAGTAAACTCTGTTAAAGTACATTCTGCATGGTTAGCTCTCCTGACTCTGTTAACACACCAGTCCTGGTGGTAGTCATAGTTGGCTTGTCTTAATTTCTGTTCTCCAAGAGTCTTTGGTATGCCTTAGTTGTGTTTCCAGGCTGACTGGAGGGAGGAATCACTGCATTCTCTGCTAATACAGATATATAATCTTTAACCCCACAACTGAGTAATGTGTTAAGCACCTTCTTAGTAAAGTTTCTCACATTAAAAAAAATGTTCTATTCAATATCAAAGTGGTGAAATTTGAAATATTAATTTTTTAAAATTATTCTCATTCTAAACTAGAGAGCTGGGATTTACATGTGTGAATTGGGTGATTTCTAGGAGAATTGAGAAAGCCTGGCCAGTCTTGAATATTTTCCTTTTAGTGAAATAAATAGGTTTGAGCAGATGAAGAGTGGGTCAGCTGGCTGAATGTGACAGGAGAATCCCTGGGCTCTGGGATGGTGTGAAGGCAAATCTGCTTTTTCCCAGGGTAGGGGAAATGAATGTTCTGATGTGTGGAGCACCACACAGTGCTCAACAAGTCCTGAACCTCTCTCTGCCATGTCATTAATAACCAAATAACACCCAGAGGGGCCAGATCTATTTCTTGGGCTCGCTGCTGGTGCAGGTATGGAGAACTATTATTAGAGGCGGGTTGGGAGACAAGAACTGCAGTTTGCTGCCTTGCCTGAGGTTCTTGTTTAGCTCTCAGCATGGGTGCAGTGGGTTGTGCTCACTGACAGCTCCTTATCCCTCCAGCTTCAATATTTTTGCTGTGTTGCAGTTTGTGAAGTGCCTGGTCTGGAAGGCATGTGAACAATGTGTTTTGATAATCCAGCTGAGACGTAATGAAAGCATGAATGACAGCCTAGCACCCTCCTGAGACAGCCTTGGTTGTGGCTGTACTTACTATCCTCTGCAGATGTGGAAGTTTTTGTTATGTAGCTAAACTGATAATCAAAAGCTGGGCTGATATCAAAGGTGACCTCCAGGTCAGGAACCTTCAAACCAGACACTCTGAAACTTCCTTGAAAAGGAGCTGCAAAGGATGAAGTGAAATTCAAAAGGTATCAGGCACCAGCCAAAATAAGTTCAGCATTTTAAAAATCTAATTGTAGGGCATGTTATTCTGATATCCACAGCTAAATGTCATTTAGGTGTTTCCTCAAACAGGAAATTACTTTCCTTGGGTCACCTGTTGCAGGAAAATAAACCTGGCCTTAGCAGTATAAGAATAGTTTCAAATTATACCTCTCAGCCATAGTTCCTAATAAAACCCTAGGAACACATGGCAGGCACCCGTGAATTTCAGCCTGAGTCTCCAGAGCACATTTCTGGAGAGAAAAAAAAAATTAAAAGGTCTTATTCTGTCTGTGTCAGAGAAGACAACAGGAAGGCCGCTTGGGATGGGGCAGTGCTCCAGTGCATGGAGTTAAAAAGGAGTGGTGAGGTTAATAAACCTGGTTAATAAAGCAAACAGGGGACTTGAGGCTGAGGATCAGTTCCCTGATCTATGTGTGTCTTAAAGCCTGTCCCATAATTTACTTTTGCTGTTCCTTTTCAATTAGGATTTTAATGAGCAGGCAACATGAAGTACAGTGTAGCTTTTATCAGAGCTGAAGTCTGTCACGTATTCTATTGCACAGGTGATGAAATAATTCCTCTCTGTGTTGGTCTTGTTGTTTTAACCTCATGTACTTCCCAGATAAAAATGTCCTCATAAAAGTATCTGGTTTTCCCTTTAAAAGGTTTATACCTTAATTCTACTGTCATTTTACTCTAAATTTTAACTGATAAACTGAATTCCTGAGAACTGGGATCATGAGGTTACAGTATCATAACAGCAAATTCCATGGGTTTGGTTTTGGTTTTTTTAAAATGTAAAATCTAACGGAGCATTTGTGTATAACTGACCCTACAGGAAACCTAGCTAACAATTACTGACAGTTTCTAAAAGCTGAATAGTTGCTTCCTTCTCACCAAAAGGAATTTAGCAGCACATAAGCTCTCTTGAGCTGCTGCACTCAAGCATCACAACTCCTCACTTTGCCCTTCTTCTAGTCTCCCAAGCTTCTCTGACTTCCTGAAATCAGACATTTTAGATGACTTGGGCCTCTAGGGCTCTCGCATTTTAAGAAAAACTCTTCCCCTTCTGGACCTCAGACCTACCTACTGGAAATCTTATCATCCATTTAGTTCAGCTTGTATTAAAATTCGGCAATTAATTATCTGCAGTTCTAATCCAGTGAGTCTGTGCAATTAACATCTGGGATTCAGCACATCCTTTTGCTGACTTTTTAATTTTAGGACTTGGAGACAGTAGATCCCCTCTAGGAGAACTGAAATAAGTGCAAGTAACCTATACCTGGTTATTTTTAATCTTATCTTAGAACCCGTCCTGTTACTCACTGGCTCTCTAGTACTTTAATGCTTCTGAGCAGTTCCTTTAATGTGTGACAGCAAACTTGTGTAACCTGAAGTGTCTAATGGATACAGAGAATGTGGAAATGGGGATTACTCTGTTCTCCCTTCCATAGCCAGCAGATGACATTGGCTTTTCTGTCTTTTTGTGAAATGGAATCACAGAATCATAGAATGGTTTGGGTTGGAAGGGGCCTTGAAGACCTTGTTACAATTCTCTGCCATGGGCAGGCACACTGTCCACTCGACCAGGACACTGAGAGCCCCATCCAGCCTGGCCTAATCTGAATGCTCTTTCTGTTCCTGGTATGACAGATTCAATTAATAAACAAACTTATCCTGAAAACCTATTACAGGAAGTTATAAATGTGGGAAAAGACCCCCTGACTACTAACGTTACCAAAAGCTTTTTCAACCCTGCCAATGGAGCTTGGTTACATATTCATAGAATCATAGAAGGTCTTGGGCTGCAAGAGACATTAAAGATCATCCGGTTCTAGTTTCATTTAGCAGTCAGGGCATTTACTATTAAACAGAAAGACAAAAGAGTAGAAACAAAAATTAAAATTCTACATATGCCTAGTCTTTCATTCTGAGGAACAAGGGGACTTCATTTCTAGGGAACAACAGTGGACAATGCAGCTATTTGTTTCACAATAGAAAATGGTAGGTAACTCTCTTCTGGAAAGGACAATTCTAGAAATGACTCGAAGTTTCTGAGCAGTCAAGCACTCAGCCATACCTTATTCTCAAGCAAAGCATCATCCATTCTCCTCACATCTTTTATAGGCAAAAGCACTGTTCAGGACACAGTCCTATTTTTTGCATCATCAAAGAACCTTAACTGCATCAAAGGAAAAATGGACATTTGTTCTTCATTCTCTGGGTGTTTAGATGCAAGTTGCACCTGTGTTACTTAAAATCCTACTGACACCTAAAATCCTGCTGACAAATCCTACTTAAAATCCTGCCCACAATTCATAAATTCCTTATTATTCAGCTGTGGTGAAATACAGTGACAACAAAATGTCGTTTACAAAATGACACAGCAATGTCCTGGTAGACACCATCACCAGTGATGACTCAGGTTTGTTGGGGTAAGTTCCTTTAGCATGTTACTTAATTTTTCAGTATAATGTGCTTTTCTTTTGAAAAGACACTTAATTTCAATTATGTATTTGTAGTGAAGGAAAAGTTTTGGGAGGAGATAAAAGCCCACTTTTTTTTCTTTCTTATCTATACCTCTCTTGTACAATTACATCCTGCATCTGTTCTTCTGAAGGATTTAGCATTTAGGATGGACTTGAGGTAGATTATCTGCAAAGGTGAGAATTGGCAGGTTTCTGTGTTTCAGTACTGTTTTTTCCTCTTGCCTGAAATATTCCTGAGCACTGCTGGAAGACCTTGTCAGAATATGTAAAGGCATAACTTAATCAGCCTTCACATCATATGTGGATGTGCCACAGAAGGAAATATAAAAAATCTAGAATAGTGTAACTTCTTACAGATGTTCAGTGATTTACAGGATTGTATCTAGAAGCTAGAATATCATGTAGAAGGTGTGGATTAAATATTTAAGAGCTTAGAGACAAACTCTCTTTAGTCTCTCTGTTTGGCTGCAGGCGTATGGGAAACACAAGGGAAGATGAACTCCTGTGTTTTTAACTCTGATCTTTTATTGTGTAGTGATGGCTGTGAGTCATCTACACGGGCAAAAAGCCTGAGCCTCCCCCAGCTGGTGTGGAAAGGAGTGGGCTGAGGGCTGGCTGAGCTCAGTGCCCACCCTGCAGAGCCCAGCTGAGCTCAGTGCCCACCCCACAGGCCCAGCTGAGCTCAGTGCCCACTCCACAGACCCAGTGAGCTCAGTGCCCACCCTGCAGAGCCCAGCTGAGCTCAGTGCCCACCCTACAGACCCAGTGAGCTCAGTGCCCACCCTACAGACCCAGCTGGGGTTCAGGCTCCATGTGCTCAGAGCCAGGCACAGCTGTGGGCTGGGAAGGGGCTGCTGCAGTGACCCTGTGGAAAGGAGAGAACAGCCAGGTACCAGGCTCTAGAGGCACCTACCTGAGCAGTCAGTTTGTAATTCCTCAGCAGAACCCTAGAGATAGGAAAGAACATATTGATGTTGCTTGGGGCTCAAGTAAAGTAGGGAAACGTCTTGGTTACAGAACATCCTTAGCTCAAACATGAAAATTCCTTTGCAAAAGGGGAGCTTCCATTAAACCATTATTAAATGGGCTTAATAGTGGAAATGACAACCTTCAGGTTCTAGGAAGCATGGACTTGCCTTTGAGAATTCTAAAAATTGACTTAATAAGGAGATTCAGAGGAAAGAGACTAACCTTGGACTTACTATTGTTTGTGTTTTAGTTTCTGAACATTTTGGGTGCATTGAGATACATTTTCAGGCTTTTCTTATCAATCAGGAAGAATAAAAAATAAGACTTGTGTTTGCAGTAAAAGCAGGAATATTTGAAAGCAATTTATCCCAACAACAAAAGAGAAAATCCAACTGTTGCAACAGTGAGCAGCTCTCCTGGAAGATGAAGCATGAGACTATTCTGCCTGTAACATTCACTGAGACAAGCTATATGAGTGGTCCAAAATGGATTTCACCCATGTATTGTCCATTTGAAAAGTAAGATTAATGCCAATAGAAGCAAAAGCCTTTACAGAGAACAACAGAACTCTGTCTATCAGAGATAGGTGCTTCTACCAAGCACTATGGAGGTGCAGCCTCCTTGTAATGACCTAAAGAATGCTGTCATCTGGCTCATTGCTTGTTCTGTTTATTTTGTCTTTCACCTTTGTGTTTTAATTAGCTCCTTTTTTTTCTTCTGTTGTAGTGATTTAGTTTACATGCCATGGAACATGCATTTGATTTCAGTGCAGCATGGCATGCATGCAAATAATACTCAGGTAGGTGCTGTCTGTTCAGAAGTTGTAGGGGGGTGATCCATTTTCTCACCTTAATCTGTTTAGAGTGAATAGATTTATGTAAAACAATTAAGAAAATAACAGCAGACTCCTATTCAATTAGAAAGGCAGATGTAATTCAAAACCAGGAGCTAAAAGTGGAGGACCTAAGGAGTACTGACCCTTTCTCCTTTTGCTGTTATTCATCTTTGAAGTGTCCTGAGTTAAATATCTGTTTTTTGAGACAGGACCCAGTGACTGAGTTTCAGCAGCTGCTGGTTTTGCATAGCTGTGTGCTATCAAGGACTAAGGATGAGGAGCAGTTGTTAAAGGCTGGGAGGGGAAGGGTTGGCTGAACAGCATTTGCCTTGGAATTTAAAACTGAAACTTACAGATTTATAACATGCTAAGTGCAGCACCTATTAACTGGAGTGCAGTGTGATAATATAAGCATTTTTCCTCACTCTTTCCCTAGACCTTAGTGTTTTGTAAGCCACCCTTAGCATTTACCTTTTTGTTTGGGATTAACAGAAAAACACAGGGAGCTTGAACTGAGGTCAAGAGCAAAGCCTGCCAGCATCCATTTTCCTAATGGTCCTAACCCTGAAAGGAGGAAAGTTAGTAAAAGAATATATTTAATGCAGCTTTGAGTCTCTGTAGGGGACAGCACTGGTTTCCATAGCATCACCAGAAACATCTCTCTGAATATGGAAGAGGATGTTTGGGCTCAGGGTTCATCAGGTTTGGCAGCAGGTGTGGAGTTAAAGCACCTCAGTCCAGAATGCTTTTTCCATGGCCAGTGGGCACACAAGGGCATTTCCACAGGATGAAAGCATTTCCTAATAGACCATTGAGGTCACCCAGTATGAGGAGGCTTCTCTTAAGAGGCTGATTTTAGAGGTGAAAAGAAGTGGGCAGTTTCACAAGCATATAAACCAACTGAGATACACATATAATGCTACAGTGCCTTTGACTCCTGCTCTTTCCTCTTGGCAGCTTGGCTGCTGAACTCTTTTGCTTCATGGTTTTACAGGAAATATGCCCCATTTATTTCAGCTGGGCTGTGGTTTCACATTTAGTCACAGCTTAATGGTTTCTGTCCTTGATGTTGTCCTGGTTCCTGCTCTCCACTGCAAGCCACCCATTGTGTGTGGTGGCAGAGCTGGTGACCTGGATCAAGGGACTTTCCTGGCAGATTACAACCCATTATGTGGATCCCCAGCCTCACAAAGACAGGCTCAAAACAGCCAGGAGATTTTCAAGTACTTCTTTAAAAAAGGAAATTCACATGAGCAGAGAGGGGGAGATAAGGAATCTCTGCAATGGGAGGTGCAGATAGAATTTTTTCCAGGGTTATCTGGCAGGCTGAGGCAGAATATTTCTTCCCTTAGAAGTGGAATACACAACTTTGTATTTTCATCATCTTTGACATTAGCAGTCTATATGACTAGCTCTGGCTATTCTCTTTACACTTCCACTCATGCTCTACAGGACTCTTGAGAATGGATTGGAATATCTTTCAGTTTAAAATAACTTTTTCTCTATAAATCTCTGCACAAAGATGTTGTGGGCACTAGTTAATCTAACATTTCCTTTTGGCTAGTATGTTATAATTATAAAGTGCAGATGATTTTAAGATAACTCTGATTAAATGATATTTCTGTCTTTGCAGCTGCCATTAGAGAAGCAACACAATAAAGCTTTGGAGAGTCACAGATTTTGTGTGTGTGCACATCCAGCTGAGTGAGACTTTTTTTTAAAACTATTTTTTTATCTGTTTAGAAATTGCCAGGAAAATAAAAAGTAAACAGCAATATTTATTCTGTGGCAGGTCTCTCTATTCCTGCTAATATCAAAGGCATGAAGAGCTTCAGGGAAATGACCACTGTGGGTAACTTTGACCCTTTCACGTTGCTTGTGGTGAAGGTCAGGCCTAAGGCCCAGAATCTCATCTTCAGTGTCCCCTGAAGGGACAGGAGGTGCTGAGCCCAGCTGCTGGCCCTTCTGGCAAGGGAGGGGCTGCAGGTCACTGAAACACCAAAAGGGGAGGGAGGAAAAGGGAGGGGACATGTATATACACTGATATATGTGACATGCCTGCATGTGTGTGTACAGAAAATAAATGGGTCTCTTGGTGGATGTTGCTCTGTGGCCTTGCATCTAAAAGCAGTCATTTAATATTTTCCTCTCTGGAGAACCTTACACTTGTTTTATTAGTATGTATTTTTTAATTTATCAAGTAAATATATAAATAACTAGAGCAGATATATTATTAATGCAGAACACTTGTGTAAGTCACTGAAAGTCGCAGATGTGTCATAAAAATAGATGGCAATCAATAGTCACAGGAAAATGTTATTTGTTTCTTGCAAAGCTGCAGCTATAAACTCCCCTTCCTGCTAGTAGGAGTGTTACTGCCAGAGCTCTGCATAGGTAGTTCAGAACAGACTGTATCATTCACAGTTTTAAAGAAATCAGCTTCAAGAAGCAGACTTCCAGGCAAATGCAGCACTGGCCTATATTGCAGAGTAGGGCTATTTAAAAACAAACCAGAAAAAGATGCCCAGGCTCTGAAAGTAGAGACATCTTTACATGGAGATGAATATTGCCTGTCCTTAATGTATGCACAGTTTTGGCCACTGTTTCTATTCGTTTTCTCATGGCAATGTGAGAGGGAAGAGGGGATTTACTGAAATTTACTTATTGCTGTAAAGCTAGGACATGTTTAAGCAGGCTTGCAGGCTCAGAGGTGTGCATGGTACCTAAGTTATTCTGTGACTGCTTCATTTGATAACATGGATAACATTCAGACAGCCCCTCTGTGTGAGTCTTCCCTTTAATTTCAAGGAACAGGTATTTAAAAATCCCTTTTTACAAAAAGGAGGCAGTGCAACACCTGTGCACATATTTCCTTCCTGTGGTCATGGGCCCATGTGCAGATTAGAAACTGTCCATCTTTGTGATTGCTCCACTTTGCTCAGTCCCTTTGATAGGTCTCCTCTAAAATGCATTCACTAAAGATTATTTTTTTTAACCTGTTGGCGTGGCTCAGTTTTGATGGCTTTGATTTTTCTGAAGTGATTTCATTGTTTGGTGTCAGTGTGTCTGGCACTCACTGGGGGTTTTGTAAAGGAAAGGGAGCTTAGGTTTCTGTGTGTGCCCATGGGAAATAGGTGTGAGGGAGACCCCATGGAGAACCTGCAGGTGTGGGGTGTCTACATGCAAACTGCACCTGTGTTACTTAAAATCCTGCTGACAATTCTGCTGATATCTAAAATCCTATTGACAAATCCAACTTAAAATCCTGCCCACAATCCATAAATCCCTTATTATTGTGGGATTTATGGGGTGCTGAGCTGGGGTGTGGATTTGGCCGCACTTCAGCCATCTCTGCCTCTCTGCCAGGCCTACCAGGTGAAGCACAAATTTTCCCCTTCCCACTGTCTTGTGTAAATTATTCCAGGGTGGGATTACACAGCCTTTCTTAAGCATGGCTGGGCAGTACCTGTCTTTACATTCAAGTCTAATTTTCTGCCAAACAGGAAGTGTTGGTGTGTAGCTGTCACCTTCTTTTCATAGGTATACAGTTTCTGTGACTTATGAATCATGAAGTATGAAAATGAAAAACCCTGTTGTGATGTGCTTTTGGCATCTTATTTCTTTTCACGGATTTCTTATTACACTTTGACAGGTGTCTGACACAAGAAACTGTCACTACTGTGATTTAACCTTGCTGTAGCACCTCCAATTTCAATGCCTAGGACTGTGAAACAATAGAACTCATCTGAGCTGTTGAAACATCAATAAAATTGCATTTAATGTTTTTAGAGTTGCTCTGTATGTTGCAGATTTTTTTTTATCCTGGTGCTCAGGATAAAAGCCAAATTTGTACACATTTTGGTGATTTTTAAGTTATCTTTTATGGGAATTTTTCTCAGAGAGGTCAGCTCAGACCAGCCTGATGTTTTGCAAAGAACTCAGTAAAATAGAGACAATGCTTGCTAATTCCTTATATAATTGTAAATTGATTCATTATGAATATCTAAGCTGTTAATACCAAAACAGTGTCACTTGGATAAATGGAAAGTAAAATCTATACAGGTATTTTTTTAGATAATTTATTCCCTCAGAAACCTGTGGTGAGTCAACAGCAGTCTACTTGGGTGCAGCAATTTTGTTTAATTCTCCAATTCCCAGAATCTGTGACTAACAGGAAAATGCCTCTTGGTGTGTTTGTGACTCTCTGGGGGCTGTGGCAGCACCCACTGCTGGTCTGCCAGAGCTGCTGCCCTGTGATGCCCCAGGTGATGTCTCTGCTGTGCTGCACACAGGGGCACCAACAGCCCCAAACTGGGCTCCTGAGGCTTCTCTGCAGCAGAATCCTGTTTTGTGAGCCTGTGTCCAGACCCAGCAGTGCCTGGCCCAGTTTCCAGCCTGGCTTCCAGCATGATTTCCTGCAGAGTGAGAGGCCCCTGGTGCTGACAGAGGAGCACCTAATCCAAGTCATTAGCGATCGTGGCACTGTGATTCCTGCCAAACTGGAGCCTGGCACTTCAAAACGTGCTGCCCTGTGTCAACCCCAAAGTATCAAAGATGAGGCTGTTGTCACCCTGCAGTGCTGGTAGGTGCTGTAGAACAGGCTGTCATCTGGGCTTCATTGATCACACTAAGCAGCTTCTTTACTTTCAATTACTCACAGGTGTCAGGAGGAGAAAGAGAACACTGGAGAGGTATTATACGTAGTGGCACTTCAAAGGTGATTACTCTTTCTTCCTATCAATCATGTTAAGGAAATTCTGCTAGTGCACTTAATAATCCTATTTTCCTTTGAAGAAAAGAAAAAGTCTTGATTTGAAGCTAGCCATAGAATTAGCAGTGTCATTACACATTTTTGAACTCATTAGAGTGTACTTAGTATGCCTGAGATGTAATAGATTTGAAAAGCAATTTCTCCAATGATGGCTTCAAGTGGATAACAATTTTTTCCCAAAACAAATTGTGAATCAACTAATCATTATTTTTTTCCATAGATTTTCATGTACAAATGTATCACAGTTCTTTAGCTGTGTGATTCATGAGGGGTTAAAATTATAATGACACAATATAGCAAATAACATACATAGCATACATTTTGATTGAATGCAAATTCTTCTATATGATTTCCTAGCCTGTTGTGATGGTTCAATTTTCCATTGCTTAAATCATGGTACCTACACACTTAGATTAAATCCAAGATTCATGTACAGCCAATCTATACAGAGGGTTTTGTTTACTTTGAAATCAATAGATTTGATAAGTGTGGGGTGGAGCAAGATTTGAATCTTAATAAAGATAAGGGATTTATTGTCAGCCCTTTCTAATAGGTTATGCCTGCTCCCCTGGCACTTTGCAGAGAAACTGTTTTGTGAGAAAATGACACTGACTTGTCTGCAGCTGGAGCATTGAGGTGATGCATGTGGTGCACATTGGAAAAACTCTGCAAAGGACTAATTGTTCACATCCCATGGCTCTTGTCTTAAAACAAATCTCAGCAGAGACTGCTGGGTTTGCTGCAAGAAGTGGGGTGCCTCTTCGCAGGCTTTTCAATCAAGTCTTCCAACTTCTCTCCTGTCTTTATTTCCTTTATTTTATAACCCTTTCCCAGTTTATCTTACAAGTGTCAGAAAGCATGAGCCCCTTGAGCTTTTTAGGGACCACTAATGACTGTGTAAGCGAGCCCATTTGATTTCCCTTTGGGCTTGATTACATGCCTGACAGAGCAGAAGCTTCCCAAGGGGTCAAAGAGTCTGAAGGGAGAAAAAATACAGACAAATCAAGAGAATTTCAAACAAATCCCCCTGCTTCATCCCCCAGGCAACATATGTGAGTCCGGCAGTGTTTTGAGCTGGAAACGAATGGCTCACTTTGAGAGATTTCATTTGTTGTTAGTTCCTCTCCAGACTCAGCATGGTTTGGACACTACAGTCAGGATCTTCTATTAAGAATGTTTGCTGTTCTGTCTGAGTGCAGCTGCTGGGAATCATTTTATTTTTATTCATGTATTAGTAAATAGGTGGAAAATACAGCTGACTGCTCTGCAGTATGACCAGGATCACCAAGACTGTTAATTTTCCTGGGATACCTAATCTGTCATAAACCTCCACCTGATTTACATAGTTAATTTTTCTGTAGAAGGTGGCACCCACCAGGTCCTTCATTTCCAAAGCCTTGTGAGCTGGGCATTGTGCATCAGACTGACAACCAAGGAAGCTGAGACACAGAAGAGATGGATTTCCCAGTGCCACGATAGGGAATCAGGCTGTGAATAGCACAGTGTCCATCCCCTACTCATTTCTAGATATAAGACCTAAACAAAGGACAGTGCTTGGAGAGAAATCATTTGAACCAGCATTCTCAACAGCTTTTGGTTACAACATGTTGAACTGTTATAACACAACCACATCACACCAGTTGGGCAGAAGTGTGAGTGTGAGATCTGCAGAAGGCTGCAAACATTCTCAGTGTATCACAATTATAGCCATCACAGCACCCAGCAGCACTGTGAAAACACAGCCTTGTGTAACCTGCAAGTTCTCACATCTTCCCTGTGCTGGGGTAGATTTTGGGTAAAAATAGGACAGCACAGGATAAATCAAAAGGATTTTGGATTTGGATTGCCCCTCTCCTTGATGAGGATCTATTTTTGCTTTGGTCAGCTCATGACAATCCAAAGTGAGAATCAAACCCTGCCTTTGATGTGATGGCAAAATGCCTTAATCACTCTCCAACGTATTGAATTTCTAAAATCCATTGTTTTTCAAACTGTTTTGGCTGCCTCTAACTGCTGGGAGCAGCTGCTCCTCCAGGGCTGGGGACAAGAACCTGCACCCAGTGATTAGTGGCTTCAGCAGCAAAGTCTCATTCTCTGTCCCTGAGAGCTCTGCCAGCCGTGGTTAATGTCAGTGCTTTGTGATCCTTTGAAATCTTCGGCCTCTCTCTGCGGAAAACCATTGTTTTTCTGTGGTTTGATAAACACTGAATGAGTCTGTTTGGGCTCTGTTAACAGGTAGTTGGCACAAAAGGTGTGTGGGGTTCAGCAGAGAGATTATTCTGCCAATCTGCAGCAGATCAGTGCTCCCACAGCTGCCTCTGCAGGAAGCAGAGGAAGATACCAAATATCTCAGACTTCATTCATTTCTGTTATTGGCATAGCCTGTTCTAGCAGATCCCTTTGTTACTCAGGGTGCTTTTTTCTGATGTGATGAGTGTTAGGGAAGAAAGCATCAGGCTCTTGGCATTGTACATAGGTCTAGAGGACATTCAAACACATGTAATTTTAACAGGTGTATTTGTTTGGTTGGTTTTTTGTGGTGACTTTCAAGCATGTTAAAAGCTTAAATCTTACATACAATCTTTAAATTATTTTAAAGAGATATGAAGATATTAACCAGAAATACATAAGAAAAAGATAAAACTACTTGCCTGAAGAAAATGTGGCTTTGATAAGCTAAGAAACATTTCATCTTGTCCTTGGACAATTGGTGAAATACTTGATGGTCAGGGAGGCCCCCAATGGCTCCTTGCTTCTGCAGTCATCCAGGGATACCTCGCAATGAGGTATAAAATAGTAAATAAATACCTGTGTGAGCTGTCCTTCACACCCAGGGCTGGGTTGGAGGCATTGCCAAAATGTGTAAGAAAAGACCTGTGTCTTGATTCAGGTGGAATTTCAGAGATAATGATTATTGCTAATTGCAGGCTAAGAGGCCAGGGGAGATAAATGATATTTAAAGAATGGAGTGACTTAAATGATGGGGACTGCTTAAAATGATGGGGAACATGAATGATTAGAATTATGTGTTTTGTTTGCACTTTTTTGCACTTTGATATCCTCATACCTTTGGGACAGGCATACATCTATTTTCTCCTTCTGTCCAGTGCTGAATACACTGCTGACTGTTTGCTCTCTCTCAACAAAAGATGAGACATCCCTTAACAGAAGGCACTTAATTATGGGCCTTACCATATAAAATTCTGATTTTATCTTTTGAGGTATTTTCCCCTACTAAAATAAGAGAGATGACAATTGGTTTGTGGCAACTGTTTCCATAATAATTATAGTTGCTACCTTTGATGGAAAATTAATGCTTTTCCTGGAGCTGGGTCTGTAGTAGTTTCTGGTGTAAGGTTAAAGAGAAATTGCATTTTAAAAATATCAGAGAAGCATTTTTTCCCCTAGATTTCTCTTTTGGGAATTAACCCAGATTGTATTATCAACATAATATATCATTAAAATAATGACACTAAATGATAGTTTACAATGTTCAGTACACACTCAAGTGGAAAAATATAATTAGCACATCTCTGTTGTAACTCTTTATTAGTTGGTTTAACACCAGTGTAGATTCTGGTAAGGACCCTAAATCACAGACTCTGTCACTGCAGTCCTGCTGCCAAAAGGTAGTTGGAGCCCTTAGATGAGAATTACCAAGTTTTCCGTGCCACTTGCTTTTGTCACCCCATAGTCAGGGGTTGTATTTTGCTGTGACTCCTTGGTGGCTAGAAAATGTTGCAGGGTTCAGGGGGAGCCATAGAAATTAGTTATAAACTGGAGTGAGTGCAATCTTCAGATTTTTTCCATGCCTTTTCCTTTTTTCTTTATTATCTTTTTTTACCCTTGATTACTACTTTAAAAGAAGAGACAGAAAAATGAGAGGGTGGGACAAAAAACATTGACAGATGACAGCAGAGAAATAGATGGGGAGCAATACAGAATAAATGGACAGAAAGGTTCTGGGCAGATAGAAAAAGAATGGAACCAGAAAGAAGGAGACAGGATGATGTCCTCAGAAATGAAATGAAATGAAATAAAACCTTCTGCCCCGATTGGCCTCATGGTGCCACTGAGCTGCCAGCCTCGTGTTGTTATTTTGCAAAGCTTGTTTGTGTGATGGGATTCACAAGCACAGGTCTGACCAGGGTGTACAGGAGGCAGCAGATTTGCCAAGGAGCTCAGTAGAACCCTCAGTGCTTGCCTGGTCCTGGTAGATAAAACCCCTACATTTTAAAAGGCACCATCACCTTGTAGCTTGCATTTGTGCATTTCTGCACATTTCTGCACTAGCATCCGTAACAATTTGCTACAAAACACAAGGAAATTATTTGTAAAAATGTATTTTCTCCTTTATCTCATGCAGTTGTCATTAGTGAGGTACTTAAGCACAGTGCCTGGGCTTAGAACTAGCTAGAGGCATAAATCAGTGGAATTGCTGAGAAGGTAGGCAGCACCTGGAGTCTGGCAGACTATTTCCTCAGGGAGGGGAAGCTGATGAGCCAGACTGGATTTCTTTGCAGCCATCAAGTTTATTCACAAAGAAAGCACCCTGTGACCCATTTCTCCAGACACATTAGACAGCAGATAACAAGGCTACTTCTCTGTGAAGCCAAGTCTGTCTTGGTTAGGGCTTTAGTCAAAGGGTCTGTGTCTGGTCTCACAGGGCAAATTACCAGTTCTGTTCTTAGTGCATAACTTTTGGGATGTTAGCACTTAAAAGCTTTAAGGTGTTTCTCTTCTTTCTGCTTTCTACATGCATACATATCTTGACATTATTATCTGGCAAAACATTTCTGTCCATATAGGCTGATTCCTAGCTTTCCCCAAGGTTTCTGTTTGGGTGGATGAGACAAAGCACAAAACCTGGCTGGTCCTGGAATTACGTGGATATGTCAGACCTGGATTGTATCTCTGTTAAGCTTTTTGCTACAGCGTATTAATCCTGGTGTTCCCATATCCTCTTGCTGGTTTCCAGTACTTCCTGAAAACCATTGAGCTGGAAATTTGATCCTTCCATGTTAGTGGTGTCAAAAGAATAGCAGAGATAGAAGGTCTATTCCAGCCATGCTTGGGCATTTCTGATTTAGCTGAGGTCCCTTTCATGGCTCATTTGGACAGCACAGGAAAAGAGGGATCCTAAAACCAAGCATAGGCACTTACATTCAAATCAATACTGGTTCTTCAGACTCACAGTAAATATGTTGTTCCTAATAAGATGACCTTGAACCTTCAGAAATGAACTGGAATGGTACAGCCTCATTTTCTGTGTATAATAATGGGCCAGAGATCCTAATATATTACTCAGGTCTCTTTCTGTATCACGATCACATCAGATGATCTTTCTTATTTCCCCTTTTGCATTGCAGAAAACTAATTTGAAATATAATTATGTTGCTGCTGGAGATCAGCGTGGCTGTTGGGCTGCAGAGTGCTCACCATTTGCTGGGTGACATTGTGTGATATTATCTCCTCATCTATCACAGTCCCTTCCTCTCTCATCCTTGCACAATTCCAGCTAATACCCCAGCCTCTGCCTGGTGAGCCTGCATGGATAATGACAGCTGTGAGTTTATGCTTGTATGTTTTTGTTTTGTTTGCTTTCATCCCAGGTCAGCAATGATTGCACAATGCTGCCTTAATACAGGAAGAAACACAAAGGTTTGTAATCAACCCGTGGTTCTATCAGCACAGAAATTGGAGCTGTTGTATTCACCGATGCTTTTAATATTTTTTAGGAAGGATTTTTTGAAAGGTCACTTGAAAATTAAAGCTGATTTTCCTTTTCGTTTTTAAAAAAGCCCCTAATGTTACATTGGCAGAGGGAGGGTGTTTTAATGAGAATGCTTCAGTGAGGGCGCCTGCTTTTCTACAGTGCATTGCCTGAGGATTTGATCCCATTTCGATCTGTGAAAGCATCACTTCCTTGTCATGCTAAAAAATAGAGTTTTTTTGTTTTAAGAGTGCAACTTTCTGACACCTGTCTATGCTTTGCTGTTTCCTTTTCTTATTTTGTAACAGGTAAGCCTTGGTATTTCAGCCTTTGGTTTTGTTTTGTTTTCTGAATGAGCTTGTATGAGGAGCACTTGCAGTGCTGTTTCTGTGGTGCACAAAAAAGCAGCTGGATGGTGGGGAAAATGGAGCATTGGAGCAGGGAAAAGTGGCCTGTGAATCTGGGGGCTTTCACACCCTGGACTATATTAACATATGGAGCTGTCCAACTTTAAGGGTTGCTTGAGAAAAACAGGATATGTTTTCACTTGAAATATTAGTTGTTGTGTGTCCATGCTTCTGCTTGAAGAGATTCTTTCTGGATGAATCTTAGAAGTAATTGGCACTGCGTTTAAAATCTTTAAATAAAGACAACTCTTTCTTCTCCCCCTCAGGAGATGAAAGCCATGCTGAAAGCTGTGTCTTTGAAAATGTGTTTCTGCTGTTGATGGGTCACTTGATGTGGTTGTCCTAAGAACCAGCCAACCCTGTTCTACAGACTGAAATTATACCTTTTTGAAGTTGGGAAAACATGTCAATATGTGTATTAATCTTGCAGTTGGAAGAAAACAGGCTGTTCCTTTCTGGGTCTCTGCGGGGGGAAAAGAAGGAAGACCAAAATCCTGGATAAAATCATGGGGAAGTCTCAGGAGTGCCAGTCTGTAGTTTATCCTCTGTACTTGGCAAAACTTCCTTGGCTGTCTTGGCAGCTCTGTGTGCACAACGTGCCCAATGATGAGACCAATTTGACCTCCTTGCATCAAATGTCTGTTTTATAGCCAGTGACTCTAAATTGGTTTAATTGTTCATTGAAAATGGAACATCTCTTGAGTTCTCCTCCATAACATCTGCTGTTATCTAGAATTGATGCATTCCTCAGCTTGCTATGGGAACCATTTGCTAGGGCTTTTCCAAATCTTACAGCTTCCCCATCACGATGAACGCAACATGTGCCAGAATTATATGAAAAACATTCCAAAGACATTGTTTAATCTGTTTTCTGTCCCAGAACTTGTCACCTATGCTTTTATCAGCAGTGCAAGGTCCGTCAGTCTCTTTGGAAACATCTGCCCTTAAGCCCAAGTTGGTAGCCCTCAGAAGAAACATTTTCTTTTCTCTAGTGGTCCCCTTGTGCTGCAGTTTAAGTTCATTATGTTTTCTGGCCAGACACACCAAGAACAGTGTTTTCTCTTTGCAATAGATCTATATATACCTCAAGATTGCTATGTTCACATATTTCCTTCCTTAGGTTCCTCTAGCCCATTACCAGTGATGTCATTTAAGATTTTTATCTAAAGCCTTCAGCATCCTCCCTCTAGGCAGAAGAAATCTTCCAGAGCTCAGTGGTCACTGATGTGTGACTGCTCGTTGTAAATGACCATCACTAATAGAGGCATTGTACATGCTGACCAAAACCTGATAACAGAAGCAGGAAAATTCCTCTGTTGTCCACTTTATTCTGTCCTTCCCATTACAGGTTTAAATGCTCACATCTTATAGGTGTTCTTACATATAGCATGGAGAAAATAGCTGCCCTCGTTGTGATTTCTTTGCCAAGATGTGCAAGATCTCTTTAATTTTGCAATAATTCTTTCCAAGCTCATTATGTCCTCCTGTGGACAGCTGATATGTGTTGGTTGCTTCAGCTGTGCCAGGATGCTTTGCTTGCATTAGCAGACATTGAGTTGAGAGGCATTTTGGTTTTATTAGCATGTGTCTGCCACTCTCCTGCTCACATAATACTGTGCTTATTTGCTGTAATGTACTGAAAATCTTTCCTACCACAAGAAGAAAAGTAAAAAAGGCAGGAACAGCAGGCTCACTATGGACATTCCTGACAGTATGCAACTCCCTGGAATTTTTGCTGCTTCAGTGACTGAGTACCTTAATATTTTAACTTGCACCACATTATCTGCTGTATTTCTCAATACTGGCATCAATGTGTTTTTCATGTTTTTCTTTTACTTTCCTTTTTTTTTCCTCCCTGGGTGCCAACAGAGGATAATGTGCTGTCCTTGCTGGTTTTGCCTACAGCAGAGTAATTTCAATATGCCATTCTTCCTTTGGCAGAACAGGAACAGATGACACTCATAAAACAGATCTTTGCATTAGTCCTGAGCCCTTCTCCCACATCCCTGGCACCAGTAAGATTTATTATTCTTCCAAATATCTCCTGGCAGGCTACTCAGAATGTTGAAAAAATTATAATAAAGGGTTTTATCTGAACACAAACAACATGCTTTGCTGCTCAAAAAGTATGGTAAACTATATTCTTCTGCCTGTTAGGCAGACACTCAAAGATGTATCATAAAATTATGAATAAGTAAGATGCTGTGTGGACCCTTAGGTTTGATCTGGCTGAAATGGAGAGGAAACTTTGTCTAAACTAGTGCAGGACCTCCAAAGTCCCCAGTTATTATTGAAGGTCCTGTTGCCCCATCTCTATGGAGCTGGAAATTGCCCACAGAGCCTAGGGGAGGCTGAAGGATGAGGAGATGGTGTGATGTGCTCTCCAGTGCCTCTGCTCAGCACTTTAGCTGAGACACCTTCACCTTTCCCTCTGCCTGTCCCATGCTGCTCTTTCACTAAGGTTGGATAATTATTAACAAGTTTTATATATATATATGTATATATATATAAAGGTAATAGCCTGGAAGTATTTAGACTTTCTATAGAGTAAAAGCAATTAAAAATATAATTGGAGACTCTGGAGCTTCCAAATCCACAATCTGCATAATCCAAAGCAAAATGTAAAGGGTTTTTTTGCCAGTTACTTCTGAAAATATGACAATTCTGCTAATAAATGCAGTGCTCTGGAGTTGCTATATAAATGGAGTGTATAAGCAAAGCAGTTTTGTAGTCTCAAGACAAACTTTTCTTTTCATAAATTTAGGATCTCCAGGGGTTATCTCAGTTAGAAGCTAAGTTTAGTGCTTCATCCACTGGATCCTTTGATCCATTGCAGATTACTCAGAGAAAAAAAAAAAAAAGAATCCAATCCTGCACTGAAGGAATCCACCAAAAAAATTTGCTGCTCATGGCACCACTACCCCAAAGTTTTTGTCTCAGGATGACTGAAGTTGTGTTGGGCTGTGCTTTTTGTTTAATCTGTTTCTGACCTTTCTGTCTTCCAAATGTGTGACACACATAAGTCAAATGATCAGAAAACTTATTTTTGCTTGTGTGGAGGCACAGCTCTGTCCCAGGGTTGGAACCTGTTGCAGTTTTTTCCCCCTGAGTCTGTAAGTGAGCTCGGTATCCCCCACAAGTATCCCAAATGAAGGGCAGCAGTTATGGTCATCACTCTCAGCAAGGTTCCCTGCAATGCACCACAACATTAACAGGTTGTACTCACAGGTTATTTCCAGTACCACTGACACAACATTGGGTTAATATATTCATTTAATGGGAGCCCAGAGGGAAATGAGATAGGGGATGAGAAAAGCCTCTGCAAATATGACAAGATGTTGATTCCCACTAGTAAACCTCTTTTGGGTAATAGTATTAGAGACTGTAATATCCTCCCTGCTGAAGTAAAACAGTTTTCCTGTTCCCAGCTGCTGTAGGTTGAAGAGTTGACGTAGCTGGGAGAGCTGCTCTGACCAGAGAGGCCAGAGAATGTCTGCTCTGCTCAGAAATATTTATTCAATAATGCTGCAAAATGCAGGGTGCTCTATTTCGGTAGTGTGCAGGAAGGTGGGAGATGCAGTGCTGCATGAAATCCAGTTGGGATAAAATAAGAGCCATGCAAATACTGTCACCTGTGTAAAACACCTTCCCAACAAGCAGCACCAATGAGCAAACAGCAGTTTGCTGCACCCTGTGGGCCCTGCCTAATGGGGGTGATGGTTTCAGTTTTAGAAATTTCTTTCAGTTATGTGACATTTCAAGGGAAATCATAGAGGGAATGAGAGTGGTCTGTTCCTTTTCTAATGGTCCTAATTAGGGAGCTACTGTTGCTTTGAGTGCTAGGGGGATGATGCATCCCTTTCTCAGAAGAGGGCTATTGCAGCACTTTGCCTACTCACACACCTATTTCTCAGGAAGTCTGAATGTTCCCATTCTCCATGGTTGTTGAATATTTCTCTTTAGATCTTGAGACTCTCCAGGTTAGCTATAGCCCTCAGGGCATTTGTGTTGGTTTCTCCCAAAACCAGAACTTGTGATGGGGGAGTTTAGAAATCCACATTTTGCATCTCCCCCTACTGCTGTTTGCAGTCTGAAACCTAAACTGCAAACTTCTCAGAGCAGCTGTCTGATCATAAATGGAATAACACATGGAGCGCACATCCTGTCCTACATCCCTGACATTCCAAATGTGCCAACAGCCCCAGCAGCTCTCAGAGGCTGTGGCTGCTGCTGTCCCCAGCCTTTCTCTCAGTGTGATGTTATCTCCAACACTCCCTTCTCCTCCTGCCAATTGCTGTGGAATACTTGTGAATTTTTATGTTGAGAGTGTTCCTTGCTGAGGTGTATCAAACCCCACTGCTCAAGTTCAAGATATTTGGGGACAGGAAATGTGGGGAAGGGAGGCTGGTGCCCAGAGCAAGGGACACAGAGCAGGTGTATTGCCTGGGCTTCTTCCTCTGAGGACATCAGGAGACTGCAGCACACACTTAGCAGTTAGATCACATAAAAAATTCAGATAAGACTTGCAGTCTGAGGGAAGGACCTTGCTCTTTTTCTTTACTATCAGGCATAAGAAATGGACCAAATACTTTGGGAAAAGGATGCAATTCTAATGAGATGCAAGATTTCATTCATATTTCTCTTGAGAGGCTTGTAATACTAATAGCCAGTGTTCAACTCTTCCACAAAACTTCTCAGAAAAAATAAAGTTTCACTTATTAGTAAGCAGTGCATGATTTCTAGACATCTGTTGGAGTTTTCCCAGTTTATTTAGTTGGAAGTGGTAAATGTCACACTACCCAAGGTGGAGGAGACAGTGAGGATTTCTCCTTTGGAATTCAATTCTTCCTTAAAACATTTTCACAGTATTTTATGAGCATTAACTATTTAATCATATTTCTTCTTTAATAATTTAAAGGAAATACAGCTCTGTAATCATACAAAGAAAAATCTTGGATTTTGTTGTTTTGGAGTTTAATAGCATTTAAGGTCAGTGCTTGAAAAGTAAACATTTCAATGGCAAGATCATTATGAAAGTGCTTTTGCTCTGCCTTGAGACACAGTGTATTTAATAATCTTGAATTTAAGAAATATTTATTTAGTAAGATACATTCTCAGATGATTTCAGTGAGAATATGGAGCTAACATACAAAGTACTCGTGAACTAGGGATTGCTTTCCAGCTGTGTGGGGAAAGAATGTTCTTAGTTAAGAGGCTCTCCTCTGGTAAGAGAAACTCAAATATTGCTGTAATTTCACTTCCTTTAGCCCACCCTTTATGAAGAGGTCTCATTTGGCATGATAATGTATGATTAAATTTATCAATTTTTCCCAGTATACCCTGCTGGCACCAATATGGAGAAATCTCCAGAAGGAACCCAACAGAAATAACTTATGTGCTGTGATTTGCTACACTTGCCTTCTGTAGTAAGGAAATATAGATTACAGGGATAATTCAGCTATTGAAGAGGACCTTCTGTTGGAATACACTGGCACAGGTTTCCAAGTTTCTGCATTTTCACTCGGTTAAGGATTCAGCCCTTCACCTCCCCAGAAAATTGACTTGGAAAACGTCGCACCTTTTGTGATCCATTAAAGATGCATTATGGAAAAGCAATAAAGAAGAAAAATGGGAGAAGTTAACAGCTCCTGTGGCCTGTCCCCGTGGTGTGCCTGTGTTTGCCCATTTTCCTTGGTGGGGATCAGGGCAGGTTGTTTACAGCAGGAGCAGGCAGTGCTGAAAGGCCCTGAGTGTGCTCCGCTCAGATGCAGGGCAGATCCTGTTCAGGATGGAAGGAAATGACAGAACAGAGCAAAGCAAGTGCAGCACATTAGTCATAGTTACACTCCTTCATTACTGCTTCAAATTGAAAAATGCCAACCACTGCACAGCTCGCTGGAGTAAGTTCAGAGAGAACTGCACACATTCAAAGGTCAGGAAAAGGAAAATTATAAACTATATTGTTTTACTGCCTCCACAAAGTGATTTATTTTTTCTTTGTCTTTCTTTCAAAGTTTAAAAGAGAGAGGGATTGTGCTAGGGAATGAAATTTTAGAAATTAAATTTACTTGCAATGCAACAGCTCTTTTATTTGAGTGGAAAGCTGTAAAGCAGGGCTGTATTTAGAGGCTTCCTTTGGGAACTGAGCCTCGCAAGGTGAGATTTGAGCAGTATTGGAGGCTGATTTCTGCATACAAGGCATGATAATTTAGCAGGATAGTGGGAGTATTTGCCTCTCCTAACTGCCTAATTTAATTTACCATTTTTTATAATTAGCTATAAAACACTTTTATTTATGTGATTTCCATGTTGTGAGATGACATTATTGTACACACTTGAAATGTTCCTAATTCTTTTTACTCTAACAAATAGGATGTGAGAAAACTTCACTATCCAAGACTTGTTCTGACTTCTTGGACTTTGTTTTCTCTCTCTCTCTTTTTTTTTGTTAAGCTTTGTTGTTGTTCTTTGGTGGGGTTTTTTAGGTTTCTCTTTTTTTTTCTCTTTTTTTTTCTGACGCATTCTGTTGTTTGACTGCATGCTCTGGAATTGCATCTATTTATAAACCAAAAACATAGATATATGACTGTGCTGAGAATCTTATGGGGTAAATATTCCTGTGTTGTTTGGGGTTTGTTTTCATTGCATACTTCTGGTGCAAATATTTTTGTTTGTACAAACTTCACGGTAATGGGTCTCAATGCAATTTTGTCTGATATTTGCTATGTTTTCTTTTTGAAAACAGACAAATATAAAATAGACATAAAAAGTGTGTTCTATTTCTGGTTGAGGCTATTGTGTTAACCATAATTTGCAGCACAGTCCACTGGTCACACTGACACAAAAATGGGCAACTAAAACATCCCTGGGGGATTCTGATACAAATAAAATGCCAATAATTATTATTTCACACACAGATAGCAAAGAGTTTAGATATTCTGAGGGATTGCTGCTTAAAACCTGTTGGTTATGTCTTTATAAAGCAATTGTTATTTCTGTATGTGTGGTAGATTTTTAGATTAGATTATTGTATTTTATTCTATTTTTCTCAAAGTGTGGCTAATTAAAGCAGCCTCCATGATTTGAAAGGTTTTAGGCTGATTTATCTCAAGTATGCCCTGGGTTTTTCAGCCAGGGTATTGGAGACCTGAATGCAAGACCAGAACTTTCTTTGTCACTGGAAAGCTGCTCTGTGGAGATGAAGATTATTGATGGGGGACAACATTTGTTTAGTGCTGTTTAAAAAAAAAAATTCTTCTCATGTACCTCTTGTATCCCCTTTAACATTTTCTGAGGGTGAGGTGCAAAACTGAGAGAAAAAAACCCATATTCTAGCATGATATAATTTATTAGCAATGCAATTTGAGTGGCAATGTTCTTTGTATGTAATGCAGTGAGTCACTGATAAAATAAGAGATTGAAATACACAAATACAATGTAGTCTGTTTACAAGGTTTTAGCACAAAACAGTCAAGCCAGTTGTCTTTATAAAGTAGAAAAATATAGTGATTTTTTTTTTTTGGGTAGAGTTTATTTGAATAATTTTCATTTTAAATTCTCCTTCTATGTTAGAAGATGTAGAGGTCCAATTAGCATCAAGCTCCCAGAAAGACTGAAATGACAAGGAAGCAAGCATGCATTTCATATCTCCAGTTAAGAGCATGAAGCCTATGAATTTTGTAACATGCTCTCATTTTTGAGATGACTTTAATTCCTTATGTAATATATTCAGCACTGAATTTTAATCAGTACACAGTTTGTTGATTCTTATTGTGTGAATTTGTAAAAATAGCTAGTAATTGTGCCCTGCATAGTAATAGGATGGTATTTTCATGGATCAATAATGAAGGATTCAGTGATCCTTAGTAAATCCCTAGATATCGATTCCATGATCTAAATTCATTTTAAGTTGATTTTTCTCCAGCTTTACTGTAGTGCTGTCCTCTGAAATCTCAGTGGTATTCCTCATTTGTTTTATTAATATGTATTACACACTAAAGATATGTCAAATTATTCAAGCAATTTAAGTGACACTTGATTGCTGAGATACTTGTTTGGCTTGGGGTGGTTATTATTTCCTTCTAATCATAATAACCCATTTGCTGTGAAACTTCATCTTTTTATTGTTCAAACAAGGTATAGAGCTTTCCAAGGGTTATTGTGCAATTTCATGTTGCCAGTGTCTGTCAACCATAAATAATTGTGACTGTCTTGATTTTTCTTTACACATCTAGATAGATTGCCCAGTGGAGCAGAGAATACCAATTTAACACTATTTAGGACAGGATTGTGAAGTGTATCTTGAGCTATGAATTATCACTCAGGAGATGCCAGTGTGAAGCTAAGTTCAAAAAGGATGTTCCTAAGAATGTGAATTCCTTAAACACAGTTCCTGTGTGCTGATTAGTTGGGTGCAAAAGGAAAAAGGTGCATTCTTTGGTGGCCTTTTAACAGAGCAGAGGTTTTCCATCAGAGAGATTATCCTGAGTTCTTTCTAAAGTCAGCCTGAAAGCAATTAAGAATGAAACACTTTAAAGCCACCAAAGTGTAGGACTCCAAGAGATGGAATAATCAAACTGGGTTTTATATTGGAAAAAAATACTGTCTCAGATTAAACCAACACTGATTAAACTTGGGGGAACCTGGAAGAAGAAAGGTTGGACACTGACTTCCAGAAAACTTAGGCACAGAACTTTACAAAATTTAGGAGTCTGACATGTCTTGAAATTAGCTCCATAAGTTACATAATTGTTGCTCAAAATGGCTTTCATGGTAGAAGTTTGACTCACAATGCTTCTATAGTCAAGTTTGCTGAAGCCAATAGTTTTAATTCTTAACACTGAGTTACCATAAGTTAATGGTGAATACAGTTGAATGAGTTACTAATTCTCTTCTGGTCCTTAGAAGTGGCAATCAAAAAATCCCAAAACACATATAAAATATTATATAACTGTATTTCATAAAAAGTTCCTACTTTCAAAAAAGTAGTTTGAAACTATTTAAATATTGACCTCTGTTATATTTAGACAAAAGTTGGATTTTGCTTATTTAGTCAATTGAAATGGTCAGCTCCTGGCACCCAAACTGGGTGGAATTTTTCTTGGAAACATTTTTCCTGTAAGTGTCATCAGCCTAGTTTATGTTGCTGCCATTACAGTTAGTGAAATATTAGGTACATAGTAGGAAATAGGTTACTTAGATAAACCTTTGAAATACGAAGTGCACTTTTTAAAAATAGTTTGTCTCATTTATATTTTACATGATATGCACAACTTTGTTATTCAGATTTCACTGTCTCGCTTCAGGGAGATATTATGAACAGCTGAGTTGTTGTTTGTTATATGCATATTATTTATACTCCCATTTTGTGACACATTATCTGCTTGATCATAGAAAGTAACACAATTTCAGGAACTATGTAAGATATTATTTCCCCTGCCCCTAAAATCAGTAGGTACAATTCCCTAGAGGAAATCTATCACTGCTTGTTCTTCATCTGTTGCTTGGAGCTGTGCCACTCTTTAGTCAAAAAAAAAGCTCTGTAGGACCTGGCCTGAAACTCAGGCAATTCACTGAAAACCTTTCAAGTGACTTTGTAAAACTCTCAGAAAATTGTAAGAATGGTGGAAAATACCCTATTTTGAAAAAAAAAAAAAAAAAAAAAACCGAAAACAAAACCAAACAAGTAAATTTCAACAAACCAAACCCAAACCAGTAGTCAAGCACTAAATAGAAAGCTCAGTCTGGGCTGTCAGAATCCAGCAGAAGTTAAGACACCTGTACTTATGTAGGTGTGCAGGGATTCCCCTTTGGGAATAACAGTGTGGCAAAAGAAATCAAATTATCTGGGGCAGTCAGGAAAGCCTCAGTCCAAAACATGACTTTTCATTGACTGCTGCCCACTAGGCATCTGCTGAGCACTGCTTGTTTAGCCTGATTAAAGGAAACCTTGGAAGGATATTTGGCTCTGTATTTCCATGTATGTGTAAATATAATGAAATGGTAGAACAAAAATTAATTGCTTTTTAGCCTTCTTCCCATTTCTGTGTAGTCATTCCCTGGCTCTTTGAAGCCAGCCTTGGTACCCAATATTGCTACCAGGGAAGTGTGGTAAGCTATGGATTAATTTGGCTGAAAGAGAGACCCAAAATATGGAGTGAAAATAAATTTCATTGAGATTCTAGAAATTCATCATCTTAGGATTTAAGTTCCAATCTGTGTTATAAGTTTGCATTCTGGCTTTTGAAAAGAGAATTAAAAAGACGTTTAGATAATTTGTATGCTGTCTGGAGGAACCCCTATTTAAGTGTAAAAGAAAATGTGTTGTCACTTGTTCTTGACTGGAAGACTGTTTACTTCTGTTCTTGATCTGAGGCCTTGGCACAAAAGGTATTCACTACTATGCCAAGAACAGCAATGAAATAAATTTCTTTTTAAATCACATCTGGATTTGAAGAGATTGAGATCACACTGGTTTAGGATGTTATGCTGCAGACCCCTGCTGCTATGGCAGTCTCACTGCCTTACCAAGTAGAATTCTTTGGACATTCTTTGTACCTCCTCAAATCCATTACTAAAATATCTTTCTTTGCTCTCTCACCTCAAGCCAAACACCTTTCATCTCTTCATGAGGTTACAGATGTACTGATGTGGACATGCTGTATTTAGCATTATGCTAACAGTATGCTCACCACTGCCAAGGAGATGCCAAAGAGCTTTTGGGGCTGGGCAGGAGGGAAGTGTTGACCTCTGTTTTCTCTTTAAAGAGGCTGATCCTCAGTCTTGCTGAGGTCAGTCTTTTGCTTTTTTGATTCTTATTTCTTATAGTTTATATATTTTCAAGTCAATGCTTTTGTTTGCATGGATAATAATCATCAATTCAACAATTACACTTTGATCCTTTTGCTCTTATTTTACATGGCTTTAGCTCATGTTCTCTATTCCAGCTGAAGCAAGTTTAATCAGTAAAGCTTGACCAAGGTCACCCAGCAATGTTGCTCCAACTAATCCTTGGGCTATAGGTATTTGAAACCTGGCCCTGGGTTGTAATTTTGGCAGAAAGAAATACCTGAGTAGTTTAGCTGGCTGTGCAGGTGGGTGCTGTGCTGCTCCTGGGCTGGGCAGAGCACCCTTCTGGCAGCTCTGCTTAGCTGAGCTTCTGTTCTCAAGTATTTTATTCTGGAATAAGCAAAACTACCTGAAAATGAGCCTGAAAGTACTGAGAAATTGCAGATGTGTTATTGAGAAGGCTGTGCACAATACAGGCAATGCAGAAGGGGCATAAAGCTGGGTCAAGAGTGGAATTAGAAAGTCTTAAGCATAAATGGCAGCTTTTCTTGTGGTCAAGCTGTCTGGCTGCTCAGTTTCTCTCTCTGTGAAATGTTTTTTTCTGATATGTATTACAGAGCAGACAGTGAAGATTACATGATTAATGCTTTGCATGGTATTTTGTGAATGCAAAGTGCCATCTATCTTCTAGATGAAACTGTTAGAAGCAATATATAAACCTGAAGTGCAAAGATTCTGTTACAAGTTTAGTATTAGCCCTTATCTAAACATTTTAATTCAAAAAACTTTACTATATATAGATTTGTCTTCAGACCAAGTTATTTAAAAAGCACAGATCTTTCTATCATGTCATACTGCAAATCATTTGTGTTTAAAAATGGGATTTTGATCATGTAACATCTGGCTTGATTAAGTTTTTCTGACTTTCCATCAAGTTTGTATTTTTATTTTAAAATGCAAAAACTATCCCACTCAGTGTCAAAATCTCAATATTTTTGGGGGAGAGCTTTCATTTTTGTCTATTCAAAGTGAAAACAAATGGTGAACTCCCAGAATTTTCCTTTAAAAGAAAATTTCATTTTCCAGTTCTTTCAAATATTTCAGTAATTTTGATGCCAGAACTGTCCTGTTTTCCAGTGACTGACAGTTGTCTGTACATGTAGGTAGAGCAGGTCCATGGGGATTGTTTTCCAAGGCAAGGTGGGCCACTCTCAGCATTGCTCAGTGTGGAAAGAAGCTCAGCTGGTGCAGGAAGCAGGTTCTTTTTTATGTTCTGGCCATTATATATTTTAAAGCCAAAATAATTGATTGGGGAACATAAGCTGTCTTTGTACCAGAGTGAAGGATATTCAATAAACAAATAACTGCTTATTTTTGTACTCAAAGAATGAGGGAACTGGAAGATTATTCAATGGCCATTGTGATGGATTTCCTGTGTGTTACAGACATCTCAAATGTGTGATTCTGCTCTTGAGTCTTTGCACAAAGTTTTATTTGTTCATAAATATTCTTGTTACTCTGTAGATAGATTTCTTTATACTTTAAGTATTTGTATGGAAGAGAGGAAACCTTCAGAGCAATGCCACTGGGCTTGAAGATTCATAATCAATGTGGAGCATTAGAACTGTGCATCACTCACCACATTTCTCATTGCCTTTTCTGGGTGGAGGATTCTGTTTTAAAATACTCTCTTCCATCTAGAGACTCATGTGTCTAGAAGAGTGTTTGACAGGAATTTTTTTCTCTTTGTGCTAAGGCAGGGTAAAGTGACAAGGAGATGCACACTAGAGATGTCAGTTCATAGCATCCTGGATCTGGAATTGCTAATGAAGTCTCTTCTGTGCCTCACAGAGGATGTGCCAGTGCATTTCAGCTTCAAGAGGAGAGAAGTACAAAGCAGTCAAGGGTACCTTCCTTATCACATAAGAAGAGAGGTTAAAAATACAAAAGAATGAGACTGTAATTCTGAATGGGAATGTTCTATTATTCATAAAGTATTTTGTTTCTGTAGAGAATCATATTATGAGATGACATTCAGATCTTATTACTCCTTTTGTTACTGTTGTGCTGTGAGGCTGTTCCACATTAGGGGGCTTCTCCTCCATTTGTTTTGCAGAACAATCCTTTTTCATATATTTTGGGTGTGGTAAGGCAAGAAAATTTGTGCTTTCTTGGATTTTTGGCTATGTTAAGAACTATTCATCATTTCTCTCTGAGTCACTAAGCAATGTGATTGGCTATAAGAAATTAATACCAGAATTGAAGATAAGGAATAGCAATAAGGGATATATAAAGAAAAAAAAAAATCTTCAAAATGCTGATGAACTATGCATTTATAACACTCTTCATATGTTGTTTTACCCTCCTGCATTTTAATTGTGACACTTAGGAGTAATACAAATGTTTTCCACAGCTCATTTGTATGCAGTGCAATAATTCTCCCTAATTTTGTGGGGCTTCTGTTCCAAGTGGGGAACAGGAACTTCCTCTCTACACCTGTATGATGTAATTTCTGACTTCCAATTAGTAAGAGTAGGGTTTTTTTCTGCAGAAAATTCTATTCTCCATTTCATTTTAAGGCTATTTCTTTCTTCTCAGTATGGCACTGTGATTACCCACTGTATACCTGAGCAGAAATTTGGATAAATGCTTCTGAAATATAGTGCACTGCAAATCAGCACAAAATGTAGATAATAGGTGAGTGACTGATTTAGATTTTCTGTTCAGGTCTTGAGGGGCATAAACATACCCCAGATTTTTCTCTCTAGTGCATCTTATCCCTATTTGTAGTAGCACCATTTCCAACAAACTTTCTATTTAATGCTGGGTAGGAAAAAAGAAAAAAACACATTGCAATTCTGAGTAGCTCTGGTGAATAAAAAAATATTTAGTCTTAGATATGATTTCCTTCCATGGAAAGGAAAATGCCACTCTTTCCATAGTGCATCAGCTTAACAAATTCACTGTGAAGGGCCAAAGCTGGCACAAGAGGAAGCAAGAGCTGCAGTTCCTTCATGCCACTTGGTTTTTCAGCAGGAGCAGCTTCATTTGTGGCCCCACCAGTAAGCTGTTTGGATACAAGCAAAGCCAATCATGCATAAATGCATGATTGTGGGTAAAAAAATGTGTAGATGATTTGAATAGGAAGTAATAAAAAAGGCAGTCAGGATGCTGTAAAATACAGAGCTCCTGGAAGTTTTCTCTTACATATTCAAGCACACTTATTTTTGTCCCATAATAGACATCATATAATCTAACTGTGATCTTTATGTGGTATTAAATAGCAAATATTTGCAATTTATCAAGCTAATGAAACAGGGTGAGTGGTCTGACACACAAACCTTTGGAACCTGACAGGTTTCCAGAACAAGAATTTCCATGCTATGGTACAAAAGTCTGAAGTTAGAAATGAAAAAAGAAAAACAACTTTGTGAGCAGGTGAGATGTGAGGTAGGAAACACAGCCTGCCTTGGCATGGACACCTGCACGTTTCAGGTACTGCAAGTTTGTGTTTGGTTTTTTTAATGTGCATTAGTGTTCAGAGAATCAAAGTCTAAAGTAGTACAGGAAGAGAAATATGCCATTTTCTCAGTCCTTGTGATCTCTATTAATAGCTTTCATCCCTGGTGTGTGCTGGGATTTACATAACAGAGACAAACATACAAGAATCTCTGAATAAGAGCACAATATTCTCCATCTCCAGCCCTTTGAGAACTCTGTTCCAAAATAATAGGCACTAGGCAAAACAAGATCTTACTGCTTGCAGTGGGCCACAAGACCCTTGTTGTTTGCCACAATGTTTAATTTGTTTCTTTCTATCTCCTTGGCTGATAATTGGAATACTCCACCTATGACTTTTATTAAGCTGCCAGTCCCAAGGTTAATAGACTGAAGTTTTGTAGATGCTTTGACTTCTTGTGCTTGGAATAAATTGCCCACAATAGAAAATGTAGATCAAGACCTCAGAAATCAAATTGACTAATTTTAGGAAGAAATGAGAGCAAGAGAGACTGTTATTTACAATTACTGTTTCTCTTTGCACGTTTGATCTCCTTTTCTTTTTGTTAGATAAATGCCTATGCAGGCAGATATATTTATCAATTTGGACATGTGTGTGGTTCTGCAAATATATCAGCCATTCTGCTGCCTTGCTTTTGCTCCCCCTCCCTGAAGCTTTATATCCCAGTGATTAAAAACATAGCTAGGTGTCTATGGAAATTTTGTAACTTTAATATTGGGGGAAAGCTTTAAATTTAATTATTTCTAAACTTTAAATTATGATCTGTGACAAAATAATTAGGAAAAATCAGAACTATCTCAAAGTTTCATGGGACTTTAAATGCTTGGTATTCTGTTGTAAATCAGAGTTCAGACTGGTAGAAATGTGATGTGCGAAGGATAAGGACAGATCTTCCTGGTAGTGTTATTCATCCACTTCTACGTGATAATGATTGAAACAGGGATTACCAATTAGGAACTTGAAATTTTGCAGAATAATTTGGTAGTCAAGGAAAAGTCAGGCATTGTTTGTTTCTATTTGTTACATTTAACATGTAGCTTACATTCTTAAGCTTTTTAAGAGTTGACCATTAATGTGGACTGCTAATAAGACTCTGAAGACTTTGATTTCCAGAAGAGTAGAGCAAATCTAATGTTGTGGTACTATTTAAAAGTTGTAAGCTTGGCTTTTATGACAAAATAACAGAGAGATTGATGTAAGTTTTAATTAATAATGCTGATGAAATGAAAAGATGATGCTTATCACTGTAAATTTGGAGCAAATGGTTCTTGTGGGACTGGCTGGGCAGACTTAAATTTGATTTCAAGCTGATAAGGCTGATAATACTGCTGTAAGATTTCCATATATCCTTCAACTTGGCTTCACTTGTCATTCTGGTGTTTCTGTCAGTAGTGGGGATGAAGGCAGTGGGCTCTCACTGCTCAGTTTTGCAATTACACAGACCAGAGTGACACAAATAACAAAGAGAATGACTTGCTAACACTGAGCACACCTGGACACAGCACCTAGTCTAAGTGTTAGAAATCAGGATCTACTCCCAGATGTTTTGGTGCCTTTGTAGCACACATTGCCTGCCTGGCTGCTGTCCTGATACACTTGACTGTAATTCAGCACAAGTTCATGACACCACCACCATTTCTGCTTTCTGCTGTCTGTAATTTGTCTTCCACAAACTACAGTTTGTGGAAGACAGGAATTGATGACTTTCCCTTTTGTCTGGAGTCTGTAGGGTCTGGGGCTGTTGATCTTTAGGAGCCAGGGGCAGCCTGTTCTTCCTTGATCAGAAAGCAGTCCTAGGATGAAGCCACGAGCCACGCAGAGTCCCCTCATCCCCTTGCTCCTCCTGGGGCAAGCTGAAATCTCCATTTGCTTGCTGGGCACAATATCCCCTCACACACTCATACCCTGTAGTATCCAGCCCTTCCTTTCACATGGGTCAGCACTGGCAGCCATCCAGGCTGGAAAGAATCAGATTCCAGCAGGCAATTCATCCTGTTTGCCTGAGATAGCTGCCACAGGACAGGAAAATTGCATTCTAGAGAAATCTTGCTTTTCCCCCTGAGGGATGGCTATAAACTAGATTTACACACATTTAAACTATCTTAATATTTAGATGGCTAAAGTTAGGTGAAGTGAGCAAAAGGTGTAGCATGGAATGAGGGAGAAAGTTCAAGACTTTTATATTTTCATATTTAGGACCTAAGGAGAATTTTCTCTCAGTTCACCCCGCAGCATCTATTGGATTCAAGAACAGAAATTTTTCTTTCTTAGCATCTTGAGAACCAGCAGGAAGCTGCCTGGGCTAGAAATGTTTCTAAACCACTGCTCTCAGGCCCTTCCCCTGCCCTCAGTAACAGAAATAGCTCTGCCATTGCAAGTGCTGCTGAGCCACACTTGCAGCAGCTCCTGACTGTCTCGCTGCCTGCAAGAACATTATCTGGGAAGAACCTACTTTGCCCAGATCCTTAGGAGCCCATAACAATTCCTAGAGAATATCACTCAACAGGGACACCTAAAGAAGAAATAAAAGATAGTTTAGCTACTCCCAAAGTTGAGAGTTGCTTTCAAGCAGTGTCTAAAATTCAGTGTCAGGTAACAGGCTTTAGGATTAACTCTTGGGACCCTGAGGAAATGGCAGGGACACCTGTTTTTATTCTATTCACAGTTAGGCACCTGGCTACTTGAAATGCTGCCCACACAAACGTGGCTTTACTCCAGAGTAACCCCCAGGTGTGGTAAAGGCACTGCACACGTTTGTGTATCATCAGGAGCATGGTGAGAATGAGCCAAATAAGGGAGTAACTAAGAAGCCTTTGATGGGGAACTGTACTTGCAAGTTATAATTTTCCCTCTGTTCTGATCCCCATGCAATTTATTCTGAAGTCATTATGTAAAGAAACTGCAGGCTTTCTGTCAGAAAGGTGCCTGTGAGGAGCGTTCATTAGAGCAGCAGAGAAAGGAGTGACACTGAGGGTATTTGCCTGTCCTCCTTCTTTCCTCCCACAGAGAGCAGGAGCAAACGTGCCTGTGGCTGCTTCTACCTTACACCTCTTGAAAGAAGTTTCTTTGAAAGTCTCTTACACAAGTCTTCTGTAGAGAGCTAAATATGCAGGTGGAAGTTAGCTGAGTGCACTGTGTACCACAGGATACTGGACTTGGGTGTTTATTCTGTAAACACAGAACCCCTGGGAGGGAGCAGCTGATTGATGTGGAGCACTGGCAGCCAAGCCAGAAAAGCCCTGACCACTCTTATGGGCAGCACTGGGCCATGTGTGATGGTGCAGCTTTGGGGTGCTGTTAGCATTTTGTGACAAACTTCACAGCCTCTCTGCACGGGGCACAGTCCACACAAGATGGCACATGGACTGGTATTTTATATCCCTTCATCCACAGCTCTATGCTGGTCTCACATGAGCAGGGCTTGCTCCAGTGCTGAAAGTGTGAGCTGCTCTGGTGGTACAGCAAGTGATCTGCACTTTGTGTAACTGGAAAAGAGCAGGGAGGACAGGGCTCTTCATGGCAAAACAAAGACAAGACTGTGGCAAGCTGGACACAGCATCATTTAAGGGCTTTCTAAACCTCATAGCTACACAGCAATATTTCCCTGACCACAATCTAAGTCCCTTCTATTCATTGAGGACTGCTAGAATGCGCTGTATGGCTACTGTGATTCAGCTGAGGTGTGGTAGCTTTGTGTCCCTGGCAGTTCTGCAATTATTTGTTGTTTACATATTATAAAAACTCAGGTAATGAGCAAATATTGTATGGGTCAGGATATAAATGTTTTGTAAAAACCACGTTTAGTCAGCTCTTGATGCTTGGTAGTCAGGCAAGCAGCAGTCAGGCAGAGAGGTGGCAAGTTATGCTGCCCTAAAGCCATGTAGACTTATGTGAAAATGTCCTGCTTATGCAAATGGATCATAAAAAAGGACAGAGTCTGGCCTCCAGCACATTTAATAGCATTCTTAGACTTTGCCAGGCAAGTGTTGCTTCCTGCCTCATGGTTTTGATAGATGGAAAGTTACTGCTAATGCATTTTTAACTCTGAGTATTGTAGTGAAAATGTCACCGACTGAAATGCATTCTCTCTTCTACGTGTGCTGGCTCCCTTAACATGTCAAACTCTGCTAAGCAGATAAAAGGTGTGGCTGCCATGTTCTGCCTCTGCTCTCTCAGTGTCCAGAATTTCCCATACCAGCTACTTCTATCCCCCTCATTCTAACCAGGATCCATCATGATCAGGACCCTCACTGGTGCCTTCTTATTCAAAGGAGACAACATGTTTTTAAGTACATTTCCTGCTAAAAAAACACATGGGGATTATTAAAAGCTTATCCATGTTTGTCTCCTTTCTCAGGCAAATAGTTGATTTTCCTGTACACCTATGATGTGGCATATTCTCTGCAGTCCATCCTTTTTCTGCATTCTCACTTTTGTATCAGTTATAAGAATGTTTTATTTATGAAAATAAGGAACTTTAAATCCTTTTTAGGGGAAACATTGCAGTTATTCATGATTTCCAGCATCCTCTGCTTTTCATTTAGCGGGAGCAGAGCCTGCCAGGTTGTGCTGGGGGCTTGTGGGGAGTAACTGTGGCCAGACAGCTGATATGTAACTACTCAAACTTAAGTATTCACTGAAGCATTTTCTTGTCTGAGAGCTCTCAAATCTCGGGTATGTGATCTGTGTGCTGAAGCTGTGCCAGCCAAATATTTACTATTAGCCTACTGCTTCCTGAAAAAATTAGAGTTCACACATATTACAAAAAGTAGCATTTTTCAGAACAGACATGACTGAAAGATGTGCTTTATTAGTTAAAATGGTTTGTTTTGCACTGTTGTAATTAGGGTTTAGCTCAGACAATGTTTTCTCAGTAGCCTCATGTTGTTTGAATAATTCAACTATGAAGAATATTCTGAGCTAAACTCTGCTTTAATTCCAGCCAATTTATGAACCTTCATTCAAACACTCTTCAAGATGCTACCATTTTAAAATTAAAATAATTTGCCTTTCTAGTTCCTGATTTCAAATATCTTCCTTCTGTTTGTCTAACATCCTTTGTTTAGACATAAAATACAAAGTGACATAACATGTTTTTGGCACTTTTATCTGATGGAAATAACTAAACTTTGGTACTGATTTGCTTTTTTGTTGTCTTAAAATGAGTCCACATGGATAGGAGGGTTCACATTGCAAACACTGCTGGGTTTTTTAGTGATCTGCAGCACTGTTCTGCTGAGTTAGATTATGGAAGATATTTAGCACAGTTTCCCTAGGAAATGGCATTTATATTCTGGTGCTGCACACCTCTGCTTTGAACATGTGCTTTATTTCTTCTCCTTCTGTGTTCCTGTCCCCAGTCTCTCCTGCATGGTTTCAGAGCAGGGACTGTTTCCTACTTCATCTGTGCAGGACCTCACACCTTGCCTCAGGTTTGGCTTTTGGGGCCTGAAGGGATTTTAGAGTGCAGATAAAAAAAACCAAACCAACAAACTGATGTTGATAATGAGCCATCTGCCTTGCCTGCCTTCAAACCAAGAGAAAAACTGGATTCAGATCCAAGCATTCCCTGGAACTTGGAGCCCATTTGACCAGCTTTGAGAGGGAAGTGGTCTTCAGTGGTGGGAAGGGAAAAGGGAAAGGGAAGGGGAAAGCAAAGACTTATTTCCCAAATATGTCCAGAGGTTTCCTGGTGACCATGTTTGGGTGCAGGAGGCATATTCTGAGTATCCTTTCTCATCTCCCTTTTCTCTCAGGGAGGGCTGGAAGTGTGAACTGACAGCAGTAAAGCACAGGCCCTTGTAAATGGGAACCAGCAGAGAGGAGCTGGGTCACAGTTTGCAAATCCTGCACAACAGGGGCCAGTAGTCTTTGAAATGCAACCCAAAGCCAGACTGCTCCTTTTTAAGCCTTCCTTGAATTTGTTAATAAACCAAATTTGGAGGAATTCTTTCTCACTATGAGGAAAAATATAATTTTATTAATCTTTAAAGAAAGTCCTTGTTCCCTTGGCCTGTAATTCCACCATATCTAGTACTTTGGAGGAAGGTCAACATTAAGTGAAACCAAGCCTGTAGTAATTTTTAGGAGCAGTGCATACCCAGTGAATTGTGAAAAATACAGGGATTAATATATAGGTCTTAAACCTTAGGGAAACACTTTGGACTTCTATAGGCAGCTTAATCTAATCTAAAGTGTGGGCATGGTTCTAAATGTATTTTCTAGTGAGCTCTGTGTTCCTGGAAGCGGTAGAGAAAATTGCTTGACCAGTTAATGGGATTAGCCAACCCCATTCAAAGGTTTACAGTCCACTATGGAGCATCTAATTGAGTAAGATGGATATTTCTAATATTCATTGCTTTAATTTTTATGTTTTATTAAAGTATGAAAGGCTCAGTGCCTGCTTGTAAGATAGCTGGAAGGTCTCCTGAGAGAGGGATTGTTTAGGGTAAAATAAACCAGGAAGACAGTAAAAAGAGGCAGAAACAAAATGTTCTGAGAGCTTCTATTGTGCTAGGGATGTTTATGCATCCATACAAATTGCTCAACTGGACCATATTACCTTCCTGTGATGGTGTCATTGATGTGGGAAGAAATTGTTTCTTAAGAAGCAAGAATAAAGGATTATGGAAATAATAACTGTTGTTAGAATTATCTGAAAATGCAGCTGGTTTTCCCTGTTTGCAGCTGTTGTAGTGCTTGCAAGAAGAACACAAAATGCAAGGACTACAGGCTGAATCTTCCTGTGCAGGATTCCAGCTGCTGTAGGAGTGGAAGGATGGTTCTCCCTGTCCTTTCTTCCTTCCCACCATGTCTTCTCTCTGCCCCTGGTGTCTGAACAAAATGTAGCTGTAAATGCATCTCTGTGTCCTTATTACCTCTGGCCTGGGGACAGAGGTGACAATGGTGACAGTGGTGACAAGGTGACAATGTCAGTGTTTCCCTGCAGGGTGTGGGACCAAGGATGCCTGAAGCAGCCTGGCCTGAGATAGGGTCCCTGGCTCAGCCAGGCTCCATGGCACTGATATCAGACTGATATCAAGTCCTGGAGTGTCAGACCCCCAGTCTGAGTCATTTCAAGGCTTTTCCAGTCAAGGGACAGGGACAGCTGCGAGTGGAGAGAAGCAAACCCCAAATACAAACAATTCTCACTCCTGAGGGCAGCACCAGAGGGGATGAAGCATTCCCACACGTGCAGGGGGATGGCCAGAACTGTGGGAAGTCATGGCTGGCCTGCAGGGCAAGAGGAATTCCTTGCAATGAGCTCTATTTGAGCATTCCCAGGTCTTGTGGGTGGGAGAGCCAGCCTGCTGTGTGTGCACTGAGGCACTTCTTGCTCAGCTCTGAACAAGCGAGGCGGAGGGCACACAGAAATGTACATTTAACATCTCCAGTGGTACCTTGTCCAAGTAAGGATGGAAACAAGCATGCTGCAGGCCTTAGGAAAGAAAGAAATAGATTTGAACAAAATCTCTAAGATACTTATGCCATAAACACATAAGAAGTCATCCTGATAATGAACATACAGAAGGTTGCAAAGGTAGTGGGGAATTAACCCCATTAACTTGAAAGGGGAAACAAAAGCATGTGTCAATAAATATTTACTCTCCTTCTGGTATTTGCAAGTGTTCTTATGTGCAGAGCAAACTGAAATCTTTTCTGTGGGATTTTGTAGAAGTAATATTAATATTAACTTTGTGTCTTTGTTGCTTTATTTTATTTCTTTGAAACAAGTAGTAAATTTACCATTGCAAAAATGAGATTTTTTTTCAGTTGTAAAATTTATCTCAGCTCATTTGTCATGAAAATTTGCCCCTTAGGACTAGTTTGAACAGTATCCCAGGTGTTTAATGTTGTTCACCTAATGAAGGCACAACTCATGAAAACAACTATTGAACTGTGGTACACTTCATGAATACTGAGGAGGCATTCAATTTTAAAATGCATGTAGTGGTAACTGGGTCTATAAACTGCTGCTCCTGAAGCCTCAATGCTGGATGCATATTTCTCCAAATGAATGTTTTTCACTTGCATGTTTTTCTATTTACTGAAGCAGTTTGTAGATCTCCATTTAGCTTCATCAAGCTGCAGAGAGTACAGTTATAATTAGTTTGGCCGTGGAGGGCTTGGCAGATTTTTTTTGTGAAATACTCAACTTCATAACATGCCTTACTAGTCACATTTCTGTCCTCTTAAATAAGAGGAAATGAATCGTGGTTGGATGCAAATAATGGAGGAGAAGAGGTAGAGAGCAAAGAAAGAAGGCTTTTATACCCAGGTGTGAGGGCCTGCTGTGCATCACACTTTGTTAAAAGAGCACGCTGTGTGAGGAGGAGGCAGGGATATTGGGTGGATGAGGAGAAACCTGCTGAAATGTGTCCAAAAGGAGTGTGAAAAAAAGGAAAAGCCTGACCCAGTTGCACCCCTTAGAGAGGAAGGGAACCAAATAAAAGGATCTGAGCACCACAGGAGCAGCTTCTGCCCGGGCAGAACAGGAGATCTCCTGCACAAATGTGCCATTGAGATGCTCCAGCAAAGCTGGAGGTTCTGAGATGGGAATGTGCCTGGAGTGCCTGCCCTGCAGGACGTCTTGGGGTGAAGCTGCTGTTGAAATGAGATGTCACCCTTACTACAGGGGAGCTGCAGCTCTGTCAGTCATAGCCTGGAAACAGAAAGTCTGTATTCCAGGGAGCTGAAATGAAATAGCTGTCGTTGTCTGCCACCCTGATGACAAACCCACTTTTCCTTTCTTTTTTCTTTTTTTTTTTTAAGCTTCATTTTGCAGTGCCTGGCCCAAAGGCAGGGGGATTTTGCTCTCTTCTCTGAGCTGATGTTCCTTAGCTCTACTAAAAATGCGTATCAGCATTTGCCAGACTCAAATCATTGTTCTTGACAGATTATGCAACTTGGATTATAAAAATCCAATGTTTTTCTCTTTCTGTCTGAAAATTCACAACTTGCCAGCATGGTGGGAGGCATTAGTGTTCTCATTTAATTCTGAGAATTAAGCATATTTTCAAATTTAGGCTGGCTAAAAGTAAGAATTCTGTTCTGAGAAAAAATGGTTGATGTGCTTCTGTCTGTTGTTCTGAAATGGCTGTTGAGTTTCTCATTAAAAATCACCATGAGTGTGTAACACACCACAGAACAGTCAGGATGCTCATAGCAGGAGACAGGTCTCTGTGCAGAATTACCAGGCTCCAAATAAATGCTCAAATGCCCATATTTTTGACTGATCTGAGATCACTTTGAGTCTGGAATCTCAATTTTTTTTTATTTTATTTTTAACTAGTAATTGTTTTGTAACCCTGAAAAACATTTACTTGTGAACCATCACTAACTGCATCCGAAAAATAAAAAAGAATGCCAGGTAGCTCTATTCTTCAACTTTTACTGTATCCCAAAATAGCTCTAGACCTCATTCTGCTCTGAGATCTGCAGTGCACATCTCTGCTCTGATATGCTGCTCTCTGTCCTGTATTTTTAGGGAAACCAGTAGGAGTTCAGAGCATGTGGGGCTGCAGAATCCTCGATCTTCCTTGCTGACCTGAGACTAGGTTTTCTTTCTGTGTTTGAAATGGATGTGCTGCTGTGATATTAAAAATGACTGTGAAAAATTTCATTCTTGCTGCAACCAGGTGGTCAGCATTTTGCATTTAGCCCTTTGTGTTTCCACTCAAAGAGCAAAGATGAACTCCTGATTCTGGGGATTTATTTTACTTTTGTTTTCATATTGAAAACACTGCAGATTCACTACCTGGTGTCACCTCTGCCATGATTCCTGTGCCTGAGATACAAGCAGATTTTTATTTAAAGAGCCTAAACAACCAGATTTGGTAAATGATGTGTCTCATGTATTGAAATGGTGAAAAGTGAAATGGTGATCTGGTGAAGAAATCTTATTGGCAGATCAAATTTCTTAGCTGTTTTGCTTGAAAGCCAGACGCTTAACATCATTTTAATGCAGTTTTTGTGTTTGAATTGATATAATAAATGTCAATGTTGAATAGCATAAGGTCATATTTTACTACTTTGACCACAAGTGCAATCTTCCAGGATTCAGTTTTATTACTATTATAACAGTCAAGCTGGAGAAGGTCACCAATATATCTTTCAATAGGAAGTAACATATGAATGAATAGTTTATACCAACTTTATTCTCTGCAATGTGCTGCGAGCTGTATTGACAAGGACCTGCCTGGGAAATATTCTCTGTAACTCTGGAGCTGCGGTAATTGTGTGTTGCTTATGATCATTAGGGCCTTAGTCTTTGCAAAGAAATGAACCTTTGAGGTTTGTACTCTGCTACTTCAAAAGAAAAAGGGCATTTTCTTCAGCAGTATAGATATTTACTCTGAAAAGCACAGCTACGCACCACACAGCATGATGAAAATGATCCAGCTTTTGCATACATACACTTTGGTTGAACAACAACAGTCCCCAGCAGGGCCAGATTTCAAAGGTAATACATCAAGAGAGTGTATCAAAACCTGTGTGCACCCTCTCTGCTTATAAAGAGAAAGACTACACTGATCTTTAAAGCTGAAGTAATTGGACACCTACCTGCATATTTACATTGCCTGACATAGTGTTACAATTACTCTTTTTTTTTGTGGATTCCATGGTGCATTTGTACAAGATGCAATAGAGACCCTTGATTTTTGATTTTTCTTTTGAGTGAAGGGCTGTGTTCCAAGTGAGGCCATCTCTGTTGCCCTCTGTGGAAGCTCCAGCACTACTGATTTTCTTCTGTTTGGGATTCATCCTGGTTTGTTTTTTAAAGAATTTTTAATGAATTTTTATCATGTGAGGATGAAATGCTCCTCAACTTATTAACTTGTATATCTTACTTCCTTAGAGAAAAGTCACCAGTTTTTGTGGAAATTGAGAGTGGGGAAAAAAATGAGGGGTTAAAAGGTTTAGCAACATCCAGTGCTGTACTGAATTATGTAAGGCAAAAATATTAAGTAATAATATTTTTCTTATTGCACATAGTCTGTTTGGGGATTATGTGCAGCAGGATATATGGATCCCAAGCTCCTTCCTTTACTTTTTTGGAGGCTTTAAAGCATTCTTGTAGCTAAAAAAGTTGTTACTTTGGAAAACTTTTTTGCCTTTCTTTTTCTTTTTCTTTTTTTTTTCAGTATCTCAAGGGTTAGCATTACTGAACAGTAAAACTATTTTGTAAAGCTGAAGTCCCCAAACTGTTTCTGCTTTGTGTGGTGTTGAGTGCACAACAAGCAATATCAGCTTGCTGCTGCTGCTGTCAGTCAAGATCTCGTATAGCTGTTGCAGAAGATTTGTGCATCCCATGCCAGAGGAGCTGGGTTTCAAATCTTGTCTGACAGCTCTGGAGGAGCCTGTGCTGTGCATGCAGCTATTTCTGTGCTGAAAGCTACGTAATGTGGGATGTTAGATATTTCAGGTGGGTTTTTCTGTGGCTGGATTTGTGCTGTGGGCTCCCTGAGCACTGTGAGGATGCGCAAGATGAGACCCCCGAGGTGAGAGCTGTGTCCCATTGTGCTGCACCCTCCTGCCCGTGGCTCTGCTCCCTGGGCTTGCTCTCCTGTGTGCCAGCAGCACATCCAGCCCTGCTGGGGCTCCCCTTGCTGTGCCCAGGCAGGGGAAGGGGTCCCAATGCTCTCCCACCCTCACAGGTGTAATGGGAAAATGGAGCTGCAAATGTCCCGGCTGCTCAGCCCAGCCTCTTCTCCATCAGTGCTAAGCCATGTTTCAGAAAAATATTTTGAAATCCTTCTCCTTGAAGAATCTGAATCAAGGTAAATAATTTTCCTGACATCTGCTTCCACAATGTTTTCCTTGCCATTATGTGCAGGTCTATTCTATTGCATAGCACTTGCCAGCGTGGGAACATTTTGTGCTCTGATGTATTCAAAATTATGTTTAATGACTTTGGCCTTCACCTATTAGGACTTTTATTTCTGAAAAATGTTTATAGCATGCAAACAGAGGAAGCAGGTGTGAACGTGCAGGCACATAAGCTAAATCTCCAAAAGAGAGTTTTAGTTGTCGGTAAATTTTGGAAGTTTTGTGATAGATCAGCGGCAGTCTCAGAAATGTCATCCTCCAAAACACAATTGTGTGCCTATGTGAGTTAAGGCAAGAAAATAATTTTTAAAATTTTAAAATTGTATTTTGAGATGCTTATTCGGACTCTCTCCTGCTTTGTTAAAAGTGATTTCCTTTTGTCCTGTAGGTTGTCCTAGAGCACACTTGGGGAGATTGGAGATGTTTTGATATTGGAGTTCTGAACAAGGAAACATGCTGAGTTTCAATGCACGTACACATCTATATATCTATGGCTTACACAAGTTTAAAGGAAATCAATCAGCAATTGACTATTGCAGAGCAGTGGTGATAGCATCTGCAAGTGGGGATAGTTTTCTAAGTCTAAACAAGGTTTTGAATGTTTTACTACTTTTTGAAGGCAAAATAACTCAAGGAGGAACCTTGAGTAATTGCAGAATTTCATTATTTTAGTATTTCTGTAAGTGCAGATGAAAATGTAGAGGTGTCACTTGTCACCAAATGTTTCCAAATCCAAAATCTGTAAAACAGAGCTGCTCTTTAGGCATTCTCTAAGTGGCCCCCATGGCTTTGGCCTCTGTCTGCTCCTGTTGACCTTTAAAGTGTGCTGGAGGGCTACCCCCTTCCCTGGGCCCTGAGGAGGGAGGGATGGCTACCAAATGTAATTCCTGGTGCTTTTTTCCTGCTCAGTCCTTGCTGGTTGGAAGGCCTGGGTGAAACTGCCCAAGGGCAAACACACTGTCCTGAACAAACAGAGAGAAAATGAAAGCGTGTAAAGCAAAACGAGCCCGACCATTCCTTCTCAGCAGCAGGGTTTGCTCTTAGCTTTATTCAAACATTGGCTCCCCATTCCTCCTCCCACTGGAAAACATTAAATTATTATAAGTGATACTGAGTGTTCCATGCATTTTGCAGCACCTCAGGTCGCAGAGGTTGCCAGTAAGTGCAGTGTTTTACTGCCAAGCTTGGGCCTCTTGATGTCCTGGCTGCTGCCACTGGAGGTTTGGGTGTCAGAATTGTGCTGCTTGTGTGCTGTCAGCTCTGCCTGTGAGCACAGCACAGCTCCATCTCCCAGCCTCCTAATGGCTATTAGAGGGGACAGCAGCAACCTTGCAGCTGGCATCTCATTCCATCAGAGTAGTGATAAACTATATTCAAAAAATCCTCCTGTCACTGCAAAATCCTTTAGTTTTGCTGACAAATGTTGGGGCATATTTGCATACAAATCCTTTTCTTCCAGGAAAAGGCTGATTTTTTTTTTTTGCTGGTGTTGTTTTTTTAATGTTTTCTAAACATAGTTTGTCTGAAAGTTTTATGAGCCACTCCTCTTTTTTTTCATGCACAGCCTGATGTGCTGTCTGCTTCTGGAACAGAAGATACTGAAACAACATTAAATTGCTTGTTGGTTCCTCTTTTGAGGGCAATCTAAGCATGTTTTGCTATGGAACAATTTCCCTTGCCTCTTACAACTCTTTGGCTTCTCATCTCCATTCATGACTTTGCTTATCTTGCACATATAAATTAGCAGTACAAATATAATTGGATCTGGCATCATGGCTGCAAGGGATTTTTAAAATTTTTCACTATTGGTTTAACTTTTTTTCAAGTTTGGTTTAAAAGGCTGGGGGTTTTATTCATTAACTTTCCATTCTAATCAACTGTCCTAAGAAAGTGGCAGTCAAATGGAAATTTTGTTTACTCTTTCTGATGGGAAATATGGTTTAAGAGAGGTTAATTTTCCCCTACTGAAAATCTACCCTGTAGAAGCACTTTTATCTCTTGATGACTGGCTGCATGGCAAAAACATCTCAGCCTAATCTATCGCATTCTTGGGCACCATTTTATCTCCTCTGCAATCGAATTTGTCTGTAGTGGAACCAACATTCTTTTTATCACCCAAGGTCTGATCTTCCAGCTTTCACCTTCAAAAGCACAGCCATCCTTAGGCAGACTGGTAGCTCAGAATGATTTATAACTGAGGAGAACTTTGAAGTTCCTATAAATAACCAAAAAAAAAGCAGTGTTTTCTGCCTTTTTTAGTTACACTGCAGTTTGCTTGCTTATGCTTAGGCATCTCTTGTGTCTTCCATTCTCTATCAGTGACATGCAGCCAGTAATGACTGTGCCACCAGTTTCTGAGTGGCCTGATAAGAATCCCAAGATAGTAATGTAAAGCCCAGGGAAAAATGATTCTCAAGTGTTTTTCACACCAGTGGTAAGGATCAGCGTGGGGCTGCATGTGAAATGCAGACACCACATTCAAGGGGACTCTGTAGAGAGCATGTTTAATTTCCAGAGCAGCAAGTCTGCACATCACTTTTGCAAGACTGAGCTCTCCAACTGCACACAGCCATCACTGACATGTTGGGAGGCTGCTGAGTGATTCACATCCAGCAGCTCAGCAAGGGGAGGCTGAACAAATGACACTGGAGATGCTTTCATTTGGAGGAATACCAAATGTTCCTGCTCTCTCAGCCCCTAGATATGGGATATCTACTTTGTGACCTTCAGAAAGAGAAAGAAATGCACATTTCTCAGCAAGATGGCTTTGATGGTGATCATAAACCCCCAAGATATGCTGTGTGCTTGTAATTTAAGGAAGAAACACAGAAATCTGGAAATTCATATGCAGATACCAAATTCAACATCAATTTTCTCCTTCACATCCAGGATGCAGTTGGAATACTGTCATCTTTGTTGGATTTTTGTCTCAATTGTTTGTCTGTTTTTGGCATATATTTAATTTCTCTTTTAACACTGATAGCATGTCAGATTTAAACCATTTTTTTCCCTTCCCTCCAGGGAACTGTCTACTGGAAATAAGTGCAGTGACATATTGTTGTTATCAGCTCATATTATGGTAACACAGAGAGTTCCAAACCAAAGATCACAGCCCAAATCTTTGGGGATATGTAGACATGCTGTGGAGCTCTAACAGCTACTCAGATCTTGCTCCAGTGAGACTTTTAGGACTGGGATTAATTGGGAGTGCACAGGGATCTTGCAGGTTGTCCCACTGGTTCCAGCAGTGGAAAGGGAAATATCCAGTATTGAGGGTGAGGTAGGATGTAAGGGTTGAAGGGCCATAAAATCAGATGGTTCTCTTAATGGACATCAGCCTAAAGTATCTGAAAACCTCACACTCTACAGCACTTACAGGGAGCTACATGCAATTATTGAGGTTCTTAAGGATGTTTCCATCTGGAGCTTTGCAATAAAGTGGAGAAAGGAGGAGAGCAGGTTTGAGTCTCTGCAGAGCAGAAACCACACTCGTAAACACAGATTTCACCTCTGCAAACATCCTTTCATACCCCTTGTATGGTTGATTTTTGTGTTGATCTCACACCTACAAGACATTCAGGGTCTCCCCTTGCTACTTGTGTGTTGGAGCATTTTTTCCCAGAAGTGACCCTGTGCTGGGCATGAACATCCTTGGCTGCTTTCAGTAGTATCAACATAGGGAGAAAACATCAGTGGCTTTTACAAGAAGCTGATGTTGTGCAGGAGACAATTTTTAGACTTGGCTCTTCAAGAATGTGTGCATTTCTTTGCCTCTCCACAAAGCTGGCTGTGGCTGACACCAGCACAGGAGGATCTGCACCCAGCTGCTTTCCTGCAGGTGATGGGAGTGGAAATGCTCCTGTGGGCACAAAGCCATGCCAGCTCCTGCTGCACAAGCCCTGAAGGAATTTTGGGCTGCTTGGCCCTTACAGAGGGCAGAGGAGAGGGAGGAGATGCCTTCCCCCCCATCTCCTCCATGAGCACCTGTTAAAGAGCTAAGCATACACTGTTCTGGATTTGCAAATCATTATAATGACAGACTGTGACAATAAAAAGAGCCATGAAAATAGATCATGTAAAGAAGTCCTGGATTAAAAATCCCCTGATACACTGGGACATGATAAAACTCCACTAAGTCAATAATCTGTGCATTAAGAACTCCTCTGGTTATGTAAAGGAACTAAAACAGTCTGTTTTTCTCAGTGAGCCAGAGGAAGCAGTAGCTTGGGTATGTAATAGGATGATAAAGAGTGCTTGCTTTTCAGTAGCCCTTACAGTGTAACTTGATTTACAGATCAGATCTCTGCTGCTGACAGTAGAAAGACTGTAATGATGCCAATGACCGTGTCTAAGAGAGTCTCGGTTGTGTCTTTATTCCAAGTCCTCAGAAAGGAAATAATAAAAACAGATAATCACATTAAAGTAATGGTTTCAGATGACACTCACACAAAATAAGGTTATTCAGTTAAGCTGCTAGTTTGTCTTCTTCATTCCCGTGTTCTTGAATATTGCAGGAGTTCTGGATGAGAGTATGAATTTATGTACCGTGCATGGCGGAGCCATTCAGCAGAGCTGGGAACAATGTGCATTAATGACAATAATAGCATTAGAACAGCATCTACAGAGGCAATCATGACACAGGGCCCTGTTGTCCTTATCCAAGAGAGCTTATTATGCAAGTGAAAAACAGGAAGGAGACCTACTTTCTGATTCCCCCCTCCTTTACAGCTTTCATTGTCTCGGGTGCTTTGTAAGCTATGTTTTAGCATCTCTGCTTGAGTTTTATTTTGTATTAAAAGGAGTGCTCTGTACGGATAGTTTCGTGTTGAAGATGTACTCCACATCTGTTTTACATTTTCTCAGCCCTTAAGTATGACTTTCTCAAAACTGACTCCCTGGCAGGTGAAGAAAAATGCACCTTTGGGAGCATTTTGTCCTGACACACACCCTCTCTTTGAACCTTCTCATCGACTCCAGGCTTTTTGTGTTAAAGCAGGTATGAAATAAGTTGTCAAAATTAAGTAGCTAAAGAATAGTGGCTTAAAATAATTTCTTTTCATGTTGAGCTGCCTCTTAGTCTCTGCTTAAATGATATACAGGGTCTTTGATATTTCCACCCCACCTTTCTACTGCAGCTGAGTGAGGGTTGATTCCCTGCTTAGCTGCGCTTGTGGTTTTAATCCCCAGAGACATAAACTACAGAAGAGACTATTGCTCTATCCCTTTTCCTTCTGAAGTACCAGTGTCAGCCCCCACTTGCTTTCCCTTGTTTACCCTTTCAGTGTCCTTGTCATGCAGCTGTCAATGTTTGCAAGGGTCTCCTGACACACAGAGGGGTGTGTGTGCACCTGGGCCTCTCTGGTGAATGCTGCAGAACTCCTGTGGGTGCTAACAGGGCTGCTCTCTGTAGTCCTGCTAAACAGCAAAGAAATTTAAATTTACAAAGCCAGTAATCAACTCTCTTACTTGGAAAGTCATTTCTCTACTACATCCACTTCAACAGTGGCCAATGCAGTAGAGATGCACATCCATTATCATGGACTTTGCAATTTTAAGATTCAAAGGAAGTGATGAAAATACACTGGGACATTTATCACATCAAAGATGTGATATTGCAGGGCAGAGATATTATAGTTTGTCTCTCTGTCATGCATGTGTTATGAATGGCTCTTTCACAAGGGAGACAGAAGATTCTGTAATTTTTTGCACTGTTCCTAAAGATGCTGATGCTTTAACAGAGGGCTAAGCCATACCTGCAAGGGGTGTAGTAATTTAGGTTCCTCCTACTCTCATGGAATTCTTTGAGGAATACTTAGTGTAAGATAGCCTGAATTATCCAAATTCAGTTTTCCAAAACTCCCTGTTATTCATGTTTCTCATTATCTATAAATTACATTCAAAATTGCCTTAATTACCTGAAACCTTGGTTATCCAGACATATTTGTTGTCCCCTGTGATGCTCTGGTAATTGATCTTGTACTGCATTGCTCCAGCTGATGCTTCAGTGGTTACAGAATGAAGGCACTGTTGGTCTGGATGTGCTGCTACAGGTTTGTCTTTCTCTCAGCATAAAGTTGGTGCAGAGCTACAAAGAGTACATGGGAAGCTCTTAATCATTGCATTGATAGGTATTTGGAGAAAGTAGAGCTGTTTTCAACCTCTTCAAGTCTAACAGGACCTTCCTTGACTTAACTCTGGAGGAAACAGAAGAGGATGAAATGAAACTTCCGAAGCAGTACTTCAAAACTGCCAATAAAGATCTGGCTTTTCACAGTTCCAGATGCACCGGTTTACTCTGGTCAAACCAATTTGCCTTCAAAATTAGGTGAGAGATATCCCAGGGTGATTCACCAATTATTAATCTGATTAATTTACTACTGTCACCCACCATAGATGCCCAAAACAGAAAAAATATTTTACTTTTGAGTGCCATAGACAAAAATGTCACTAAATGCTTATAGTTTGTACAGAACCTTAATTCCCACATTATGTGGTATCTTTCTACCGTGTAAAATCTTGTTTCCAGGAAAACTTATTGTCTGGTATATGGCATCCAATAAATTTCAAGAAAGTAAATTTATCATAACTAATATTTAGTAATTAGTTATTCCCTCATTATAGCTCCTGAATCATGACCTAGAATATAGCTTCATAATGATCACCTTAGTTTTTGAATATGATGGTGCTGCAGCCTTAATTAAGACCAAATGCTGAAGCATTTTCTCACAATATTCTCAGGTGGAGGGGTTGGATCACAAACTCACTTTCTCTGTTTGAAATGAGGCATTGCAATGGCATGTTAAAATGTTATAATTCCAGCAGGGTTATTTTGGTAAATTGAATTTTTCTGGTGGCGCAGGTCATTTGGACAAGGCTTGTAGCTGCTGAGTAGCTTTGCATGAACAAATCAGTTACTATGACAAATGCCATCACTCCAATATTTAGACCAAAACCATGATTTTTGACTGGTGCACCCCAAATGTTGTTTGGTCTCTGCTGTCAGCTTTGGGTGTGGCTGTTTATTTCAGTGGTCTTGTACATTTATAATTGCTATAGGGGCATTGATAGCTTCATGTAATTGTGACCAGTTTTGTCATCCATTTAGAAAAAGGATGCATCAACTGGAGCAATAAAGATGTATTTCTTAGCTGGGATGGGCTGCTGTACAGCAGGATTTCTTTACAGGATCCCAGAGCACCACAGCAGTTAGAGATGACATCCTTCTATATTGGAATTTCTGCATTTCTGTGTTGGTCCCTGGTTATTTATTGCTTTTGGGCCTTCCAAGATCAGAAGCTTGCTGTGACTCTAGGAATGTGGTCGCGATTCCTGTTACAAATGTAAGTTTAAACCTTGAGTAAATTTCCACCAGATGGGACTTGGATCAGAGGTGGTTTCTGAGCCACAAAGTCCCTGAGCTGCTCTCTCTGTGGTTCCACTTTGGTACCTGCTCCTGCCCCAGGCTGTCCCCGAGGCCAGGACCCAGCAGAAAAGGACAAATCCTGCAGTAAAATACCACTTGCTATGAGGAACTGAGCTTTTAGTTGACCTACTTGACATACCCTAAAGGCATTTAAAGGGAATATCAAATATATGAAAGACTTGTTTAAATGAAAAGTGAGCAGTTCTGAATCTCACATTTCCCCACTGTGGCCCTGTGTCTTGTGGAGTCACTGTACTTTGTGTAGCAGGACTTTGTACTTTGCTGTGCTATCTAGCAAGATTCAGACTATAACCCTTATCTATATTTAAATTAATAAGCCATATCTATATTTAAATTAGATGTATTGACTTTTAAAAGTAATGTTTATTGTTCTTTTCTTGGAACTATTGCATGTTTCACTGACATGAAAAGTTATTTTAAGTCCTTTCAGTGGGGTGAGAAGATCAAGTAGAATAAAAACCCCTCTGTATAAAAGCTGCAATGTGGTCTTCAAAGAGTGTACTTCTCATAGTGTGGAGAGATCCATGTCAAAGATTTGCAGTGATTGTTCTTTGTTCTAGTGGAACCACTAGTTCTCTGATATATTGCATAAATCTGATCTTCTGCATTAGTGTAAACATGTACTGAGCTGCCTTATCAAGATCAAATTGTTTAGATAATTTGTCTTATCTTTATGGCTTTTTTTTATTAATGCTAATATGTAGCAGAGCAATATATAAAAAAGTTGTATGTGGGTTTAATAGTCTGAAGCAATTTTTAAGTTTTCATTGTAACTTTATTGCATTTGCATTGGTTCTTAATCATCTTTATTGTTCAGAGTTGTTTTTTCCCAAACTAGCAAACTCTGTGAGGTACTGCTATTTCCCATATTGTACCAAGGCACTCCTCTAACATGTATTTAAATACAGTTCTACATGTAAAATCCATTAAAGAGTTCTCCTTCATGCTTTCCTATTATGAGATACTTACTCTTGATCCAGACACCTCCACAGATTTCCTCCCTAAAGTCAGCCCCTCCATCTTTCTGAATAAGGCTTGTTCTGGGCTGGGGGAGATGTCAGGTTTTGCATTGCTACAGGTTTATGGATGTCCTTATTATCTGGGTTTACTGGGAACTGAATGGGTGCCTTGACATATTGTTGCAATGAAGCAAAATATGCATTTGATTAATTTTTAAAGGCTTTTTTGATGCCCTCTGTGTGTACAAGTGTGTGCTACTTCAGTGTTCTCTTCCTTCCTAACTCCTCCTCTAAGCAGCATCTCTGAAACCATTATTGTTTTCCTCACACAGAGAAATTGCTCCCATAGCCTTCAAAATTTGAAGAATTGTTCAAGGGCAGAAAAAAGATAAATGACTGGCAGTTGTTTTTCAGTTATATTAATTTTATTAGTCATGCATTCTCCTGTGTTTTTTCAGAGCTTTGGGATTTCTTTCTCTGAGCAATTAGAGCTTTTTGAACAAAGCAAAGTTCTGCTTAGATGCAATGATGAATTTAATACCCCTGCCCACACTCCTCAGCTGAATCTGGAGACATTGTGGTGGGTTTTAGTACCTGAAGCTTTGTCTGTGTGATTCTCTCTGCTTGGGGCTCTTGATGCAAATTCATGTAAAACAGTGTAAGAAGAGAATCATCCCTCCCTCTGCCCCCCACGGCACATTATTTCTGCATTCCCATCAGCCTAGGGGTGTGCAGAAGGGTTCTTTCCTGCAGATGCATGAAATAGTTGGAAATAATCATTTATTACAGTTTTCTGCAGCTGGTTCTCCCAGCCCCTGAGCTCCCAGCACCCCCCCAAGGCAGTGCCCTCCCTGCTCACTGAGGGCTGGGCTGGTTCCCGCGGGACATCTCCCATCCCCACCCAGCTCTTGGTACCAAGAGATGGTGGCAATATCCCATCTGCATTGATCCCAAAGTGAGCACAGCCGCCATTCCCAGGGCAGGAGGAAATCCCAGTTGGGGGCTGCTCTGTGAGTGACTGAGGTGTGTTCAGCCTGGAGGGAGAGCAGAGGCTGCTGGGCTTTAAGTCACTTACCTGAGCTTATGAAATGCATGCAGGAATATTCTCTATAGTTCAGGACAGTTTTTTTAATGAAAACCAGTTAGTCAAAACCGAAATATCAATGAAAAAGTAGTTTTTGAGGTGTTTCCCAAAATTAAATCATTAAGGAAAATTTTGAGTATTAACTAAAACACTTTTTATGTAAAAACTAGAATGCTAAAAATACATGTTTAAGACTTCTTAAACTTTTGGAGATTTTATTTTAAACTTTTAGGGATTTTATTTTGGAGATTTTGACTTTTTGTCATTAAAATCTTTTGTTGTTTTTGTGGGGAGTTTTGGTTGTTGTTGTTTGCTGCTTGGTTGTTTGGTTTGCTGTTGTTCTGGTTTGCTGTTGTTTTGTAGATGTTGACTCTTGCACTCCCTCTTGTGAGAGGGAAGACTGTTTAATGAAATGGGAAATGTTTCTATTCTAATGTGAGCTATGAATTCCTGACTGTGTGAAAATAAATAATCTTCCTAAGTTAAAAAATTTTATAACAAATGGTATAGAAAGCTAACAATATTGGTGAAACCCAGGAGCTTCATAAAGTAGCAATTACCCTTTCACTTTCAGATATTTTGCCTTTTTTCCCTTGTATTTTGTTCTTTTAAAGCCTCACATATTAAGAAAACCTGTCAATTTTAATGTTTTTAAGTGGCTCCTCAAAAAGACAAAGAGAAAAAAAAGAACTTTATTCCTATTGTTAGAGTGTCAGTACCTGGAGAGCCTTTAATTTTTTCCTTTTTAAAGCTTTGAATTGTTCTGTTTGAAGTTCAAATTCAGGAATAAAACAAGAGTCAAAACTGAAAGTATGTTTCTATATAGCAAATTAATGGACTTAACCAGGAAAAAGCTGTGTTTAGCTCTAAAGCTTGTCACATAAAAGGAATTGTAACCTCTTTGGGATTTCTTTTTTTTGGTTTTCTTTCTTTTTTGACCCCCCCAAAGGCCATTTTTCCAACATTTCAGAACTACAGAATGTGTGTACCTTGATAGTTATGTGTGAAAATTTATAATAGGCACTTTGTGGGGTTGAGTGGAGTCCCATTGAAGTGAACAGAGAGCTTGGCCTAGGCTTTAAATACACAATTACAATAATTTAAGCTTCTGAGTCAAAATCTATATAAAGCAAATAAAAATTACTGCTGAGCCTTTGAATTTCAGCCTTCACTCTGTGGGAATTAGTGGAAGGAAAATTACATTTGAAGTGGTCACCATGCAGATGTTGGCCAGGAGTTTTGATTTTCTCGTAGAATTTGATTTTTCTCTCTCTGATCAGCTCAAAGCCAGCGTGCAGTTAGCACGTGCTCACTTTTCAGTCATGCCCCAAAATCCTCAGGGTGAGCACATCCTTCAATCCACAAATCCAAGAGGGATTTTTCCAACACAGATTGATTTGTGTATGCATATTCAGGTGTTAGGGAGAGAAAGAAGGCTGTTGAGAGACTTCTGCAAGATTTAGAGAGAGAGAAACAGTTGTTACAGATTAAAATAAGGTGCAAAGGTTTTTCACTCCCTAAAATGGAGAAGCTGACATATTAAATTGCATGTACTCTGGTGATGTGGACTGACTCAGAGAACTTGAAGGAAATAACAGCTGTGCACATCAAAGCTTAAAAATAGAAACTTCATCAGTCAGTAGCAGTTCAGAATGAATGAAGAAATCAAAAACTTATTAATTACAGTGCTTAGAGAGAGGAAAGCTAAAGTTCAAACTTTCTGAAGTTAGAATGCTGTCAGCAGTGCTGCAGCACGTCTGTGCTGGGTGGCAGCACCTTGTCCTGCTGAGCCACTGTTACAGGGGGCTCTTGGACACACACAGGCACCTGTGGCCATTTCAGACAGCCCAGGAGGACTCAGGGGTCCCACCTGAGTTATGATGTTATGGTGTAGGGCATATGGGAGACTCCTGTCCTTCTGGAGTGGCAGCTGGATACCCTGAGGCATCTCAGATGGGAGTGGATGCTTCAGTCTAAGGAGTAATTGCACATAAACATAAGCACAGACTCACTTTCTGTCACATTTTAATACATGATCACCTGAAGTGGTTTCATAGCAGGGTTTGCAGTGGGTTATTGTAGAAAGCAGTGAACAGTTTATCTAATTTTAAACTTAGTAAGAATTCTGAGGTGAATAGAACAGGTGTACAGCTTAAAATCAAACAAGGTATAAAATTAAAAACTATCCTAGTGTCAAAAACTTTAGTTAAAAACTATGATTTAAAGTTGCAGTGGATGGTTGTTTTCCTAATGACCTCGAATTCATGAATTCATTCTAACATTTTCCTTTTAATATATTCATAGTTAAATATAACTTGAATGTTGTCCTAATTACATTCTCATGTTAATGTAGCTCTGATTCAGAATTTCTATCATTATTCTTTGTAGAATTATTTTGAAATGATGGAAAGTTCAGAGAAGATGCTCCATTCTATGATTGTGCCTTTGAATTATTTATCAAATTCCGAGACAGAAATATAGCTAAGATCTAGTTTGGGTTATAAATGAGTTTTGGTAATGTAAGGAGGAAGTGCAAGTCCTTTTTGAGGAATGCCACAGGTGCAGCATTAGGTGCTGCAGGAGCACTGGGGGCCCCACATGAGCAGAGATGTTCTTGGTTAATGAGAAACCTCCACTGCACCAGCTGGCAAGTGCTGTCTAAGCAGATAAGACAGATGATGTATGGAAGAGGAGAGACGAAGAGAAATACAGAGAACTTGCAAAATGGCAGTGCAGGTTAGTGATCAAATTAAGAGAAAATCTGTCCTGTCTTGGCCAGAACCAGCCATCGCTCCCTCTGCAATGAGCCATGGAAACAAAAGCTCTCCCAAGAACTGTTTGCCTCACGTTTTCCACAACCCATTGCAGTGGCAAACAGCACAGTGCTAACATCAGATTGTAGAAACCAGCATTAATGCAAAAATTGTGGCTGTGGCCCTGAGCTAAGTAGAGAACAAACAATTGCTGGTGAGGCGTGCGCGAGTCTGAGAGGGTGAGACGCTGCTGGGGAAAACTCGAAAGGAGAAAAGGAAACTTGTCTTAATGTAAGCAGCAGTTTTGCTAGAGGTAAGTGAGGGGAAATTCTTCATTTATAAATGGTTCATTGAGCCATGATAATAAAGCAGTGCTGCAGAAGAGGGATAATTATCTACTTAAGTATCAGATGCCCTAAGGGTACAAGCTTCCCTTCTCTCCTTTGGAAAAATGAACTCAGATTAAATGAATGTCCTTTTTCCTGTTTTAGTGTTGACATGGATTTCCTTCTTATGAGTAAAATTAATTAGTTTTTCTATTCCTTTATTCCTGGTATGGAAATCAGGTCTGCCAATCAACTTTGCAGCTCTTCCCTTGGGCCCCAAGTTTAGCCAATAGCATCATTTATGGATGTTCTCTGTACAATGCACTGGGAAGGCACAACTGAATTACAAGGGGTTTACTATGCCTGGTAATTTACCAAGGGACACAGAATTGCAGGACTAAAACTCCACAAAACTAGGGGTTTTGTATCCAGCCAGGATTGTTTTGTTTCCAAGTACCTGCTTTCTAAATATATTTTTCTCCTTTCTTAAATGTTAATAACATAAGCTGTAACAAGCAAAAAGGAAAACAGGGGTGGCATAGCTGATTCTGTACAAAAAACCCCTGAGAGACAGATTTTCAAAGCAGATTAGCACCCACAGCTGGGACCAGTCTCCTCCTGTTCTCTTGGGAGCTGCTACAGGTAGAGCTTGCTCAATTCTGCTCCCACTATAGCAAATATCCATTACAGACTCGTCTGTTCTCATCTGGATTTAGAAAAATGATCAAAACCTGCCACTACATCTTTACTTTGAGAAAATGTCTGGTTTTCTGTCCTATCAGAATGATAGGTGTGATTCTTATAATACAGCCTTGGTGTATGTAAACATGTTGTCTCTGTGCTTATGGAAATAATTGATCTTTCACATGTATTAATCTCTCCTTATTTCAAATGTCTCACATGGTTCTTGACAATCAGGTTGATGTAACCTTTTTGTGAACCTGTTAACTGCAGAGCAGCTCCTAGTTACCTTTCCTGGATTATACAGAATATTCCTGAACACCTGCAGGCTTCAAGATGCAGTAAAAATAGAGATGACTGTAATACAATGGCATGGAACTTAATTTTCTTCAAATAGTCTTTTGAATACTTATTTTAATACTGGAAAAAATAATTTTCATAGCCTTTGGTCATGAAAGTTCAAGTGATGTTAAAGGTTACTTTAAGGTCTTCAATCTGCAAATTCTATTCTGTAAGTCAGCAAAGAATCCTGTCTGCAGGGAATTGAAATGAGAATCAAGTACTTGCTTGTTGGATCTACACAACTGAGGCTCTGCTAAGAATTCTGGACCATATTAATATGCTGCATAATTGACTTTCAAGTGAGGAATCATAGCAATTATTAATTACTGTGAACACAGCAGATCAGATGACTGTCAGCAGCATCTGTGTACTTCCATTATTTAGTTTATAGCTTCATTTCACTGACTGTCAAATCATAGTCACCGAGGTAGAATTAAATCAAAGTATATTTACAGGATTGTGAACACTGTGCTTAAAAAGAAATAGTCTTAATTATCTTAATCTATTTTAAAAACATGTTATAGTTACAACAGGTGAGCATTCCTTGTGAATTGTAAATAATGTGTATAAATAAGTGAACTGCTATGATCAGCATAGTGCCAGCTTGTCATATTTAGGTGCCTAAAATTAGAGGTGTCAGATCAAGATTTTCAAAAATATATATCACATATGGGGAAAAGCATTGTAAACTGCTGTCTCAGACAACACATCCAAAGCCCTCTTAAATTTCTTTGGCTTTCCTCCATTTTTAATCACAAAAGAAAATGTCTCTGGTTTTCACAGGAGATAAATACCAGCATTTCTCCATTGAGATGGTAAATTTGAGTCTGTGAAAAATCTGCTTTCCTTTTAAGGTCTCAGTATAGCACAAAAGCCTTATTAATTTTATCCATATCTGAGGGGTTTGAGGAAAAGAATTCTGAACAGAGCATCATACAATTCCCTGTAATGAGCCCTGTGTTTCTGATGCTCTTGCTGTGTCACCAGAGAGGAAGAGCTCAGGCGATTCAAGGGTGATCAGAACCAGGTTCCAGGCTGGGGATTGAGACTGTTATGTCTCGGGGTCTCTAGCTGGTCAGAGTGACGCTGAGAAACATTAGAAAGTCTCTTTTCCTAGCCCAGTGGTCAAAGAAGGAGTCGGAGCTCTTCATTTCTCATTCTCAAGGTTGTTTATTATATCTTATCTATAAAATTCTTTCTCCTGACCCACCGAGGTCCGCTCAGCAAGACAGTCCGAGGCACTCTGCCTTTCCTGGGGTGGTATCTTTTTATACTAAAAACCACATGTACAATATTTACAATAACTTTCCAATACCTATCACCTATGTTAGACAGTGAGCTTCTACTCTAAACCAATCTATAAGTGCCAGCATCACAGCAGAAGATGGAGGCCAAGAAGAAGGAGAAAGGCAGGACATGCCCAGATTGCTCCATCTTGCCCCCTGAACCTCCGTTCTAAAAACCCCAAAAATCTATTTTTCCACTCTGTGATAAATTCACTATCCTTCTACTTAAACTTTCATGGCTTGTAATTCTTCCTATAAAGGTTGGTAATTGTTTTTTCCAAGGGCTAAATCAAAGGCACAGGGGTCTTGGGCTCTGTGGCAAGGTCTCTGAGCTCCCTGACAGGGTCTCGAGTCCTCCAGGGCAGCCAGAGGAACATCCTGGGTTCCCACAGTTCTGGTCCACTCAGCTTTGTGTTTGAGCCTTGACATGGCCCCCTCAGATGTCCTTGTGTGTCCCCTGCGGCCGGTGGAGCGTTTCCGTGACCTGCGTCCCGAGGAAGTGGCTGATTTGTTCCGTACGGCGCAAAGGGTCGGCAGCGTGGTGGAGAAACACTTCTGTGGCACCTCTCTCACCTTCTCCATCCAGGTTGGTAAAACAGTCAGCTAAGAAAGGTTTAATGGTTTGTTTTATCAAGCTTTCAGCCTTTTTCCCCAGCCCAATCACAAAAGGAACTTCAAGTGGCATTAAATGCAAAATAACAGCAATAACCGACAAGAAGCCAAATAACTGCATTGCAGTCTTCCAGATTTGCCATTGAGAAATCTAAAGAGGAAACCAGTGGGAAAGTGCGGTTAATTAATTACTGCAAAACCTTGGATAAAGCCAGCAAACACTCTCAAATGCTGTGCTTGTTTGTGAGTATTTCAGGAAATATTCCTCTTTCAAAGAAGTGTTGGCAGGGTTGAACTCTAGAGAAGGCAGCCACAGCCCCTGTTGCACACACAACCCACTGCACACACTGGAGATAGGTGATCCCTCCTCACAGATATTTATATGCAGCAGAGAGCTGTAGCCATGTAAATACATTATAAATTCTGACCTTTCAGTTGTTTGTGCTGGGTGTTTTTGTACCAAAAATGAACTCTGTTTAAAGCAAACCAGGAGACTAAGCCCATTCATTAGAATCAGAATTTAAGCAAGCACAGTTTGATTAAATTCTTACTTCCGTGTGTGATTTTATGTTCACAAGGATCAGAAATCTATTGCTACCTATTGAAAAACATAATCTGAAAAAATGAAAAATAGAAACTGTTGTTTTTGTGATATGAGATAGTTTCCCTCTTTGCTGGGGTTTCATATGAAAAGAAGCTTTGTCCAAAGACTTAGTGTTGAATAGTCCTCAGGAAAAACATGCTAATTTAACAGACTGTAATTGATGTAAATGATTATTGAGTAAGATTTCTGAAATCCTGTGTGATCCTTGTTATATCCTCTAACCTGAGACTTTTCCCTTTGCTTACAGGATGGCCCTGAAGCTGGACAAACAGTGAAGGTGAGTGCTCATTATGCAGAATACAAATTAAGACACAATTATAGGAACTAATAAAAGATCAAAGCTCGTCATCTGCAGTGCATTGCTGTAGTGTTACTTTATCCTTGAGATCAAAAAATCCCAAGTGTACAATAGCAGTAAATACTTTTTATTGAAATTGCACTAGCTAATGTTTACACGTTTGCTTCCTGGACAAAAATTTTCAATCAAGAAAATATCTTTTCTATGCTGCTGGGTGTATTTATGCAAGGAAAGCCTCATGAAAAAGGCATCTGGTTATGTTTTTTGTTTGTTTTATGGAGAAAATATTGCCCTTCCATTCAGGATCTCTTTGTTTTTCTGTTTATTGCCTAATGAGTTGTAGCTAATTGTAGGAACAGTTAAACTGAACCACATTATGAAAATATACCTTTTGTCTATGCTTTCTCTCAGTGTATTCATATCACATTCTTGTTACTGAAGTTCAAATGTAATGGGCCCAGTGAAGCTAAAACCCAGATTTTAAGTGTACTTCCAAAAAAAAAAGGTGGGAGGGCGGAAGGGAAGAGAAGGATTTATGATTATATTCTCCACTTGAGTAATAACGCAGATAACATCCAAGATGTCTCTCCAGCCATGTTTCACTGCCTCATAATGCAAATGCAATTGCGTGTGTATTAGATGATATGCCTCAACGTTAGATAAAGACTATTTTTTACATTTGGAATCAGAGGAAAGTCAAATATAGCTATGGGTTAGCACTTTGTAAAATCAAATTAGATGTCTCAGAGAACCTGTTTGAGTTGATTAAGATAACTGTAACAACTGAATGATGGTGGATAGGAACATTTTGCTTTTTTTTTCAATTTGCTGAATTGACCTTATTTTTCCTTCTGCCATTTGCTGCCTGCTTTGAATATTTAACAGAGAGGTAATAGGGAGAGAGAAGAAGAAATTAGAATATCATGAAACTTGGGATGTGATGAAGGAATGTAACATGATTTATTTCTGTATTGTGACAAAACAGATTCCTTGACTCATGACTTTGAGTGCATTGGGTGGGTTTCACTGGCAGGGTCTGTTGATAGGTGAAATAGTAAGTTAAAAAAAATACTTGTGAATAAATTTTGTTATTATCACCAGTATGATTATGAAGAAAAACTGAGGATTTATTTTAATAATTTGGACGAGTGTTTTTCTCTCTACTAAGAAAAGGTATAGAGGAATGGTTATATGTGAGAGGAATTATTTATATGAGTGAGCAAAGATGTAAAAATTCCCATCTTCTGTGACTGTGAACAGTAACAAATGCTTATGTAGGCCTTAAAAAGGCAGAAAGTTCTGTATTGCTTTGGGTTTGTACTGGAAACAAAGAGCTTTAAGTGTTTATTACAAAATGGCAGCCACCCTTCATGCCTCCTTCTCACACTTTTAATAAACACTGAGATGAAAATGACCCAATGCTTACAACTTTGAACCCCTAGACTTTGCAATTATGAGTGTGTATTCATAAATCAGAGGTTATCAGTTTAAATTCTCTACTTTTCTGCATCATTGGGCAACACTGTAATTTATCATCATCGCTTTGGGATGTTTATCATCCAAAAATGCCAACAACTATTTTCTTCAGAGAATTTAGAGCTTTCAAAACTTCAATCAGGAAAGAAATTACTGTGATCAAGATCTTCTTTTAAGTGAACAACAGGGTGGATACATAAATAGCTGGTTTCATTTAAACTTTTCTGAATCACAAAGCTTGAAACAACACCTATGTGACCTACAAACAATTTATGAACCTTAAATTCAATGTGTCATGTTTCTGGATGTGGATTTATTTGGGGTTTTCTTTTCATGTATGAGAATCCACAATAATCCAGTCTCCTCTGAGAGAGCTTTTAATTAAAATTTCTGGAACAGACCAAACATTAGAAAAACATTCTAAAAGTAAAAATAGCAAAACATCACAAATATCCAAGGGAGTTTGTGGAGACTGTTTAAGTAGGGTAGGCAAGCGTATCTCAGGAGCTAATTAGGTGTAGCTGATTCTGCTTTGAATGGGGTTACATACCAGATGGTTTCAAGAGTCTTTTCCAGTTGTATTTTTTGTAATTCTGTGTACCTGTATAAATATATAAATAAATACTGCATGTGTTATGGAGGAACAGAAATACAGGAAGCAGAGGAGTATTTACTTTTCAATTGCTCAGTACAAAATTTTACTACAAAATAGAAAGAGCTATCGGCCTAGCTGAAGACAAAATCTGAGAAATTTAGTCTGAAAAAGATTAAGGAATTCTCCTTCTTTGTCCACAAGAAGAAATGATAATCCATGAACGAGAAAAATCTTGAACCTGAATATGAGTCTCAGGTCTGTCTTAGCAATGGAGATGCTGAAAATCATATGTGCAATGCATGCAGCAGGTTGGAGGGAGAAGACCTTTTCTATGTGATTTTGGCTAGAAATCAGTGATAAGATTGTCTGCCAGGGTTATGTGTCCCTTTTGGTGGTGAGAAAGCTTCTGCTGTGTGCATTTTGTGTTAAAGCCTTTCTATTTACCTAATGGGAAGCTGTTAATGATCTAACTGTAGTTTCACTATTGCTGTACTCTGTTCCTCCTTTGCATCCAAGGTAGCAGAGCCCGCAGTCAATGTTCTAGGGCAGCTGAGGGCAAATTCCCCTTCACTGTGCTTTCACTGGATGGGTCTTTGGAAGTAATTGTACCTGACCCTCAGTTCACCACTATTTGTGAGTATAGGTGGGTCTTTTCCCACCCTTTAGCAGCTGGAAATGTACACATGGTAAGGAATTCTGAACCATGTCCCCAGTCTCAGACAGCAAAATAAGGCAAAATATTCCTTCATAACATTTTTCATAGCTTTCCACCTATTGTACCTATTCCAGCCCTGTCACCTGTTTATGAGAGAAACAATTGTCCTTCTCCAAAGATGGTCACAGAATTGCACACTGTTTTATTGTGAGAGGTTCTTGAACCACTCACAACAGAGAACTTGAGCATCTCAGGCACCTGAACAGTGTGTCATCAAGCAAAACCTTCTTTTAGCATTCAAGAGGTTTTGAATACTTATTTCTTATTATTTGAGAAAGGGAGGAAATTGTGTTTAGGTATTCCCTTAAAGACTATTAATCTCTGCAATTTTGAGCTCTCTTTTTATTGGAGAACACAAAACCCACGGTGTCCTTGTGCCAGGAATGGAGGGTGAGTTTCATGCTGGTTCTGTTTGAGAATGCCTTAAATATCCAGGCAATTTCATGGATCAGGGAAATCAGCTCTGCATCTTAATGCAGGGCTCTTATTGCTATGTCAAGTGAGCGACGTTTCAAGATTTCCCTGGTATGTTTTATAGCCTTCTTTTCATCATCAAGTCAGCAAATGCTCTGGCTGCCTGGGTGGATGTATAGCTTAGTGTAGAATAAGCTCTCAGGTTTACCTTTTACGTGAGATTCAATCACAAGAAACTCCATGGATTCTGTACTCTGTAAAGGCTAAACAAATCAAGCTGGCAGGAGCATGAAGCAACTAATTTATCTGTAGAGACAAGATAATATTGCACAGCAAGTGTCCATTGCACAAACAGGTATGAACACATCCTCTATTTTGCAGCAGTGGTGAAGTCTCCAGCAGCTCAGCACCTCCTCTGTTATCCATGAGAAAGGAAGAGCCTGTTTGCCAATTTAGGTTCCCCTAAATAAATGAGAAAGCAAAGCTGATGGTGGCAGTGTGGGTATGTGTGCAGAAACTCATTTTATATGTCACACATTCCACTGGTTATTTTACTCTGAGAAGACTGTCTCATGATTATTTTTGATGTACATATTTTTCTTTTCCAGATGTTTTTTAATGCTGTGTTAAATCAATCCACTTGGCTTGCATTCCTCAGAAATCTTAACCTGAGCTGTGGAGCCCAGGGCTCATTTAAGCCCACAGCAGACTTCTCTTTCATCCTCTTTGTCTATTTATGTCTTGACCCAAAGTACTGGACTTGAGGTTTGAGTCTTAAAATTTAATCAGATCTCATTGCAGACTAATTGCATCGGAAGGATTAAATTTGCTAACTGCAATGCTTTTGATGCCTCAGCCTTCTTTCCCTGCAGACCAGCACAAGTGAGCCCTGGTTTAGTGAAGTACTAGAAACCCTCTTTTGCTCTCTTAGAAGAACAAAAAAACCTGGTGTTTGAGAAATGTGAAGACTTTTCTTACCTTTAAACAAATCTAAAAACTCAGATACAAAAAGACATGGAAGCAACAAATTTTTGAAAACCAGATTGTACTGAAACATGTGAACAAATCGTCTCCTGTGCTTTACCCTTAAGAATGATAATTCTCTTGGAAGCTTGTGAGACATCCAAAAATGATTTGAGAAAGTGCAGCAGTGTCTTTGAATTACTCTGAGAACCACACTAATAGTATTTGGTTGGAGACTATGTAATATTGTGGACAGGTAATTGGTACAGCAAATTCAGTAGTCTCAGGGCTGCTATGTCTGGTTTGAGCTCAAAATTTTCTTTCTATTTCAGTACTGTATTTAGTTTGGGGTGGTTTGGGGTTAGTGATGTATATTTGCAAAGCTAGGATTATACTGCCCCTTACAGAGACAGAGAAGCAGCAGGATCATCCAGATAGTTTCTCCCTCCCTTCCTTGAAGTCTTTTACCAGCTCTATGGTTTCCACTGAGTCAAAATAATAATTCCTGCCCTTTCCTTCAAAATTTTTTCAAAATCTGCCTTGTGTTGGTCTAAATCCCCTTTCAGTCCTTTGGCCTGACCTGTGTTTTCTATAATGCAAAATAAGTCGTAATAAGTCTTTGCTTTGTCAGGTCCTTACTTCTCTTCATAACATGTAGCATTCAGTTTTTGACTGAACAATAAAGAAAAAACATATTGGTATTTTGTTTGCCGGGCTTATAGATTTAAGAGGCACTGGTAAATCTGTAAACCCTTCCTCAAAACAAATAATAATATACAGGGCCTAGAATGAAAACAGTTCTTTTGGCCCCCATAATTTGAACAGATCAGTTCCTGTACTTCAAACAGGTGACAGAAGTAAGAGGTGTCTGTGTCCAGCATATACCCATGGAAAGTTTAAGAGATTGTTTTGAAGACTGAAGAAGATGAAAGAAAAGTGTGAATGTGGAAACAGCCCAGTGATTGATGGACATAACACCATCCTAGCTGTGAATACCAAAGGCCCCAAGGCACTGATAAATTGAAATGATGACCTGGATAATGAAGTCTGATCTAGAAATACTGGGTTGTGAAGTTCCCTGAAGGGATGGGGACGGAAATTTTTGAAAGATTCTCTTTAGCAGTGAATTATGATAGTTCTGAATCTAGATTATTTTGAATTTCCAGTAGTGAATGTCATGGCATGCTGTACCTCTGACTTGTAAAGCAATATAATCCTCTGTCTCTGTACAAACACAGAATAGTCTGTATAGTCTATAAACATAAAAATCCTAAACAAACAAACAAACAAAAAAAATCACCCAAAAAATCATTGTTAAAAATAGGCTGGTATAAATGAGGATAGTAAATGAAATTTCCAGAGATTTGAGTTAAAGAATGGTGATGAAAAGGAACATTTTACTATTCCATGCTAGCAGTTCTACCCTTCTTTCCTGCCATATGGATTTCTTAGATGAATGTTCTCTTTAGGTAGTTTAATTCCAAAAATATCCCCAGAGCTAGTCACAGATATTGACACTGTCTAAATTAAACTATAATAAGCAAGTAAGTGGGTTCAAATGCTTGTTTAAATTGCTTTGGCATGCAGATATTAAAAGTCCTGCAGCTCTGCTGGCCACATCCGGCTCCTCCTGGCTGGGCACGTTCCCCTTCAGCCCCAGGGGTTTCCTCTCCCAAAATCTGGTGAGTGGGAGCTGGACTGTGACAGTGTTCACAGGGGTTTCAGGTTGAGGGAAGAGATGAGGATTTGACTCCATGTTTCAGAAGGCTTGATTTATTATTTTATGATATATATTACATTAAAACTGCACTAAAGGAATAGAAGAAAGGATTCCCTCAGAAGGCTAGCTAAGAATAGAATAGGAAAGAATGATAACCAAGTTTTGTGGCTCAGACAGAGTGTCTGAGCCAGCTGGGCTGTGTTGGCCATTAATTACAAACATCCAACATGAGCCAATCACAGATGCACCTGTTGCATTCCACAGCAGCAGATAATCAATGTTTACATTTTGTTCCTGAGGCCTCTCAGCTTCTCAGGAGGAAAAATCCTAAGGAAAGGATTTTTCATAAAAGATGTCTGCGATTCTGGACCATGGAACCTGCAGCTCTGTGAGCCAGGAGGGGAGTGAGCACTGCCAGGAGTGTCCCTGGGAGGGTGATGTGCCTGTCCCAGCCTGTCCCAGCCCCAGCAGCCCCATGGTGGCTCAGCAGAGCCCGGGGCTGTGCCAGCAGCTGCTCCAAGTGGAACCCAGTGATCACCTTGGGTGACCTCACTAATCCCTGCAGGAAAGGGTTAAACTCTGCCAGTGCTCTTCATTCTGCCCCTCTGCAGCTCCAGGACAGCCTGCTCCTGCTTTGACAAAAGATTTTCAAATATCCTCTTTTTTTTCCCTTTTTTTTTTTTTTCTGATATATGTTCAGTTATTTGCATGACAGAGGAATCTTGAACAAATCAGTCTTTTTTTTTTATTCAATAAACAGAGTTGCATTTCCAAATGAAAAAATATTTCTTGCAAAAAGGTAGAAATATTTTCCTGTGAAAATGCTATAACTGAGTATTTGACAACAAAAACTTTTTCTTTGTGAAAACAAAACCTCCTTTGGAAATGCTGTTGTATTGAATTGACATGTTTTGACCAAAAAAACCCAAACAATAGAGGGAGGGGTGTTGAGAAATCCATGACATGCTGCTCTTTATTTGCCCCACAATGACTGAGATTAGGATCAAAAATCCTCTGTTTTAATTAGAAAGTATCTTTCACTTCTTTGTTCCCCTGTTACAGCAATATGTTTCGCATTTAAAGCATTCTCTGTCTCAGAGTATGTACAATCAATCAAATGCCACTCTTGAGTACAGGTCCTACAAATACTGTATTGTACTTGAAATGTAAAACCTCTTGAAATCCCATGCATCAGATCTAAAATCATTAATAGCACAGTCAAGGCTGTCTGATTAATTTTTGTGTGGTTAGTGTATGAATTTCTTTTCAAGCTCCATCTCATCCATAATACTTCTCTTTGTCAGTCTCATATCTTATAAAACTCTTCATCAAAGAGGAAATATTTGAGTTTGTTTTGTTTCTCCTTTTTTTCCAATTTTGTTACAAAACATTGTTTTTCAACTAAAATGTATCTCACCAAGAAATGTGCAAAATTATTCCTGTTTAATTCAGATGTGTAACTTGATGTTTTTCTTTGTTCTGTAGTAGGTGAAAATTGTTTATTAAGCAAGTGTTGTAAAGCTAGATTTCAGCTAAATAGGTTTCTGACTAACTCTTTCTTAAAGTTAATATAATGCTTTAAAATGAAACATGATGTGACTGTGCTCTGATCTCATGTGATTTTGCACATTTGTCGTTACATTCTTACCTCCCAGGTACTGCTTTTCCCAAGATCCACAGAAAATTATTCATTTGCTGACCACAGATTAGAAGGGATGTGACAAGACTTTTCTGCCTCATGCCAATGTGTGCCTTCCACAAGCAGGCATTAATCCTGAATATTCAAACTGTTCATGGTTGGGTTTATGGGGTGTTCTTGCCCAGGGGCATTTTCAGCTGACTGCTCTGAGCTAAACTTTGGTGCTCCAGTGTCCGGATGCTGTGACAGGGCAGGATCAGGGTTCTTTGTGTGTGGTGCTGACCCAGTTTTGGCCAGACAAAGGCAGCCACCCACTAGAGCCCTGGGTCCCTTATCAGTGCAACAAGAAGGAAAAAGTTGGCTCCATATTTTTCCCCTGAAAGTCATCTCCTCCTCTGAAAAGGAAAGAAGTGTGTACTTAAAGCTGCCCTTGCATATTCCCAAAGAGCCTGCACAGCTTGGAGGAGTTTGCTTCTTAAAAATGTCAAAAAGAAGGAGTGTATGTAACATTTTTGCATGTAATAGCAAGGGAATGGTGGCCTTTCCTTGCCCTGTGTTCCTGTGACACATGAAAGTGGTTACACTGCCCTGTTATCTGTGGAAAGCACATCTGAAATACAGGAATATCTGACCTAGCCCATTTTAGTTTGATCTGGCAGCACCATGTTAGCCCATGCAGGACTTTCTTTCTTAAAGTCTCTGCTTGAAGTGATTTAGAAATGGAAAACTAAGGTTAAAATAATAGAATAAAACTTGCTCAGCAAGCTCCAGACAGGATGACAAGGGTGAAAAGTAGGTAATATTTTTACTGTTTTAAAAAAAAGAAAAAAAGCCAATAATTCAGGATACTGCAGTGTGTTTCAGATCATGCTCACATTGGACAAGCCAAGAGCTTCCTGCAAAACAGCAAAACTCCCAGTAAAACAGGGAATCTCTCAAGCCTCATTTGCCCCATCTCTCCTGAAAGCTGCTTGGGTGCCACTTAGGCCACTCTCATGCCGGGTCTCTGCTCACTGCATAAAGCTAAGCTGTCCTTTGAAAGAATTTGAAATATGCCCTTAAAATCCAGTCTCAGGGAGCTTTATCCTCAGCTCCTGTGCTCACATTTTACACTGACCTTTCCCTTGTGTGCAGGGATGGGGTAAAACCCTGCCCTTGTGCAGTGCAGCTCAGCTGGGACTCCCCAGGGCAGGGTCTCAGCCAGGGGGGGTTTTGGAGCTCTGGACTCCCCTCTGCCTGCCTGGTTTGCAGTTTCAGGGACAGCTGCTGAGAAATCCTCTGAGAAATCCTCATCTTGCTTTGCCAGGCAGGTGGGGTGCAGCACTCCCTGCAGGGAGATGCACCCAAACCTTCTCTTTGGCACAAATCTCTCTCCAGGTGGATTGGGCACACCCACACGTACCAAATGTTAGGAGATGTGCCTTTAAAAAGTGAAAGGAACAGTCACAAAACATAGCCTGATTCTTCCATAAATGTAGGCAGTTACCTGCTAAAATCAGGTTGAGATGTTTGGCCTTTTCTCAGCTTTGGATCACATAAAAAAAATCAACATCTATGGGTGCAGTTCAGCACAGCTGCCTGCCTTTTTCTGGAGAGGAATTCCTGGTAGATAACTGGGCAGTTCAGGATTAGGATTCTTAAAATAAATTATTCTATTTCTGAATCAGATGCTGGTGCTCAGGATTTTCTTTCAATGCGTAACCACTGTTCAGTCCCTTGCTTTTGAAGGAAAGAAAAATTATCATTTAAACGTCTGCATAGCGAGTTCTGTAAATAAAAACCATCTCTGGGTATTTTAGTAATGATGCCACAATTGACATAAATTGGGGAAAACCCCAAAATTAATCTATCAACAATTACACTGTCTCCTTAACTGAGATTACAGACAGAAAATGTGAGCAAAGTTATACTTTTTGTGAGATACCACCTTCATTGCTACCATGAAATCTTCATTTCATGTCATCTGCCTGGCATCAGCGATCAGAATTCTCTCTGTGAGAGGCTGAAAGAAAATAAACTAGAAAGAAAATAAACTAGACCAGATGGAAAGTGCTCATGTGAATGATTGTCTTGATCTTATTTGTAAAGATGTTAAATCTCTAATGATGAATAATTCCTCTGATTTCATGAATGTTGAGTTTCTCAGATTTCAATTATAATTTTTAGTATTTGAAGTAAAGATAATGTCCAGAGGTAACACTTTTTTAAAAATGGATCTCTGAATGAGCTTTATTAATTCCCCATTGAGAAGGTATAGAAAAGGTAATATCACTAATTCCCTCACCTGGCCTTCCAGCACCCCGGTGGAGGGGATTTATCTTTAGGGAGTGGTCAGCCTGCCCAGATTGAGGAGTGCATCAGTTCACACTGCATTTAATCAATCCTTTTTTCCCTGCAAATAAGTCATGTCTGTGCTCAACAAAAGCCATTCTTTCAATTGTGCATTTTGGTGAGGCCACCCTAAGTTAAATTCAGAATTATGATCCAGCAGAATATGAATTTATAACCTGTCTTCGATTGTCTGAGCCTGATGTAAGTAGCACAACCTTGGTGTCTGGGGCAAGATTTTTCTCTGGTATAAATGGTTCAGCTCACTTGTGAAAACATGTGAAATAAATCAATGGGGCTTTTTCCATTCCTTTACAAACATTTTTGATCCTACAATAGTAATATTTTGATTTCATATAGTGTATAATTTAAGCCTACAGTTATTAGTGATGTGTGTAAATCCAATAATTCTGAATGAAAAATAGCATTTTGAGAAAATAACCTATGAAGCATAATTCAATATAACATTTTTTATTTTCTCTTTAAATATGTTTCACTTCACCTGGAGAAGTTCAGTTATAATAACTATAAAGTAAAATTAAAATACAAATAAAGAAGGAAAATACCAGTATTTATTATGTTCTAATAAACTCCTCTCAGTGCATATCCATTTAGTATCTTTTATTAACAATTATGAGAATCGTGCATGGATCCTGGGAAGAATAGGCCCTGTTGTTTCATTTCTCATCTTTTTTTTCAGTACTAAATCTTGTCCTGCAGTCAGTTCCATAGGGCAGACAGGCATTCCCACTGCTCAGTTGTTTCCTCTGCTCAACACATACAGTTTGAGCACCTCCTTTAGCATAGTGAAGGTAAAAAGTTCATAAATTCAAAAAAAAAAAAAAGCTGACAGAATTTGTGGCCACGCATAAAAACAAGGGATATGCAAATTATTGAATTAATAGATTGCTATTGATTACCAGTAAGGCCTAATTAAATAATAAATTTTCCCCCACACAATTACTTGTTTCATGTTATTCAATGATCAAATCCATAACTAGTTTGGAAGCTCAGCCTCCCAGAATTAAATGAGGTGCTCAAGAGAGCAAAGTTGTGTTTTGGAGCAACCAAGACAGAGGCAGGGTCTAGTTACATGGATTTATGATTTAATTTTCTATGTAATCTAATTTAATGTAACTATTGAGTTTCTAAAAAAAATGAACTTTGATTAGATTTTGTTGACAAAAATAAATACAAAATACAGGGTAGTTTATTCATTATCTGTTGCATATTGAAAGAAGTGGCTCATGGGTATTTCTGTACCTTAATGGGCTTTTTTTCCCCATTTCCTCTGCTTTTAGCAGTCCTGCACAGCAGGCACTTATCCTTCAGAGCCCGTCCAGGTGCAGCATGTTCCAAAGGTACAAAATCAAAAGGATTCAAAACTCATTTCTGTGGGATCCTTAATTCATTTTGTATAACTAACAGCTCCATCACTTCTCATTTCTGGATAGGCATCAATATTTCACAGCATTAACTGTGTGTGAGTCCAGGAAAGGCTGCGTTGGAGAAGGAGAGTGAGCAAATCAAACTCTCCAGTTTGAAACACTTTCACTGAATTGGGAGCTTTAAGAGCAGATCATGGGAGCAGGAAATGAGTCTTTCAGCTAATTCCCTCCCGTATAGAAGATGCTTTGTGCCAAAGCAGAGCTGTCCTGGTGAGCACATCCTGGAGTGAGATTCCTCAGCCTGGGGCTCAGGGGGTGCCTCCCTGGCGGCTCTGGAATTTGCAGCACATTTCAGGGCAGACCCTGCATCTCATGGGTCAGCTTTAGAGATGTTTGGTCTCTTCTCAGCTTTGGATCACATAAAAGAAATCAACCTCTATGGGTGCAGTTCAGCACAGCTGCCTGGCTTTTTCTGGAGAGGAATTCCTGGTAGATAACTTGGCAGTTCAGGATTAGGATTTTAAAATAATTATATTGTGTCTGAATCAGGTGCTGCTGCTCAGGATTTTCTTTCAATACATAACCACTGTTCAGTCCCTTGCATTTGAAGGAAAGAAAAAATTTGCTCGGGTTTGCTGAGCTTGCCTGGGGTGGGGAGACAAGATCTTGTTCCGTTCTAGGACTCCACATCTGTATGGTCCTGGTGTGGTTTTATCACCACTGTGCTGGGAGTGTGCTGTCCTGGGCTGGGGCAGGGCTTAGGAGAGCCCAAAGGTTTTGGCAGAGCACTGTTCCAGCTGGGCTTTATTTGTGTGATGCCCTGGGGACTTTGGCTGGCTGTGCCCATCCTGGCCTGGGGCTGCTGCAGGGGCAGGACCGTGGCTCTGCCCGTGGTGATGTGTGGGGGGATAGAAGATAAGGAAATAAAGATAGCATAGAAAGTAATCTTACCCCTAATGAGCTGCAGCTGAGCCAATTATCAAAGATTGGGAACAGGCCTGACTTTACCAGGCCACAGCTGTAAGCAATGAGAAGAAGAGTACTTTAAAAGAGTGGGGTGGCTGGGTGAGAAGGGAGCTGGATGCTTTGGGAAGACAAAAGAGTCAGTACTTGGAGGAGAAGCCCATGAGAAACACCAGGAAGATGTGAAACCTTTGTGATAAGGAGACAACAGTATGGAACCCCTGCAATAAGATGACAACAGCGATGGTCCTGGAGAGAGGAGGGATGGCTTAGGGATACAGGGATTCATTCTAAATTCTCGAGGCCCTTTGAACAAGCTGCATATGGGAAATGCCAACACTGTCCTTCCCTGAGAGCTGGAAGGGTTTGCTTTCCTTCTTCAGCACATAAAATGCATGGACCCATTTTTAAAACCCCTCTTCCTTGTCTTTCCATTTTCTTGTGATTAGCATATTCAATTTCTATATGAATCTTTCTGTTTGCTGAATACCTGGATACAGGAGCAAAAAGCAGTTGCTCTGTAGTAGCCTGCCTGGGTGACTCTCTAATTAGCAGCAGATTGCAATGAATGACATCCTGTTCCTTAATGGGCAGGGCTGTGTTTTGCTGATGTTGGGTTGACTTGACCTCAGGAGGTCTGGGCTGGCAAGCAGATGTCAGCTCTTTTCAGTAGACTAACTTCTGGTCACTCCAGTAAAACAGGGAATATCTGTGCAGAAGTGAAAGGCAGAATATTTGCAGTAACCCTTGAGTGAAACATGCAAACAAATTTCAGTAGGCAGGCAAAATCAGGTTGCAAACCCTATTGGGAAATGATAAATTGCTGTTAAATGTTGTAATTATCCCATGACATTCAGGACTGAAACTTAAATAAATTTTGCTGAAAACTTTAAAAAATAATGGAGAGCAGTAATATGATTTAATAAATTAGCCACAGAGTAAGGAAAAAAATAGAGCACAACAGAAAATTAATATTTATCTTTTACCAGTATGTAACAGACTTTGTTAAAAATTGTCAGAAAGTGAAGAAGAGTTTGTTAGACAAATTATAATTTTAATTGCAGACGTAATTGATTATACACAGCATGCTCATTAGGTTAAGGGAGAATATGAGGTAACTCTCAAGGTCATTACAGTAATAGATATTGTAGGCATGTAATTTGTGATAAGCTGGTTCCTGAACATCTAATTGCTCATTCATGGCAGTGTGTCTGGCACTTTTACTCCCCAAACACCTCTTTGTCCAATTTATTTAACACCCCTTAATATTCCAGGGTCAAATTTACTACAGGAGGCATCAAGCAGTGAATTTTCAGCCTCCAAATGATTACACCACCTCACCCTTTTTGTGCCTCAAAGACAGAGCATGCATTACAAAAATTAGTGGTCTGGCACTAAGCAGGGTACATACAAATGTAAATACTCACCCACAGAGATGAGCTGGGATTTCTCATGGAAAACAGCTGTTCCCTGCCCTCCCCAATGGCAGCCAGACATTGCAGTAGGATGCCAAAAGAAATGTTCTTTTTTAAAATATGCACTAATTAATGAGAAGTTTGTATTGTTCCCTGAAAGAACACACACTAGCAGTGCCTTGTTAATCCTTTCATTATTTTGTTTCACTGCTTTGACACAAAGTCATCAGTACTAGCTCAATATTGTCTCCTTGGATGAACATTAGTTGGAATGTCACTCCTCAGTTCTTGCAGGCAGACAAAATGGAAAGAAGCTCTTACAATGTATATCCACTTAAAATGAATATCAACTATAAGTGACAACCCTTCCTCACTTTGATATCATGCATTATATTCTTAAAGGGAATGAATCACTGTCCTCACTGTTGACATGCAAATAGTTGAATCCAGGCCACAGCACCAGGACAGGACTGGAAATTGAAGCCAGACATCCTGAAGTGCAGGTTGAATGATTTTCTACCCCTCTCTCCAGTCATTCCACCTTAACCCAGGATCATGCAGTCCCAAGGAATTAATCAGTGCCATCAGGTTATGCAGCATTGCAGAGCGGTGGCTGACATAAGAAAACCAAATTCATTCTCTTTAGACTAAAAAGTAAGGAGAAAATTAAACTTTTGATTCAAATATCTTTGGCTGTATTATCAAGGAATCTAGGACTCAGAGTTTTAGTTAGGATTTGCTTTTTTGTTTGTAATAAATAAACAATGAGGCTCTCAGAGCAGCATAACTTTCCTTTATAATTATTACCTTATTTGCAAGATATTATCTTCACTTAACATGACATAGCCCATAATTATCTGTTGTTTAATGCTGACGAGTGCAGTAGATACAGCTATAGATATTTATTCTTACACCAAATGAATCCCAGTATGATTTCACAGTCATTCTTTGTTAATATTATTTTTAAGATTCAGAGGTTTGAAGTCCTTCAGGAAAAGGATTCTATCTAGAAGCATCATGTTCCATTACTCGTTCTACTCTTGGTACTATGGTTTTGCTCTTTAAAGAATTGTCCATAATGATATATATTTGCTAAATCTCTCCTTTGCAATATAGAAATTACTCTGTTGACTGACTGACTGTCTGATTGATAGTGCAAAAATAATCCCCATGTTCACCAATATATATCAATCCCTATAACTACCTTGTAGATTGACCTGCCCAAAAAAATTGTTATGCAAACACACTGCCATCTGTTGTGTAGTTATTCTTCAGTAATAGAACATAAACTGGGGATATGTCAAAGTAATTTAGTAACTCCACAAATGTAAAATGAGACTTGGTAAATATAGTGTGTTACACTGAGTTTATAAACCCTTGTCATGTGCAACCACATAACAGGGATACCCAATGTCTGCAAGGCTGGCTTGTTTTGTTTCATCCATCAAATGCTGGTGCCAGATCTAGTTATGAAAAACATGATGTGAATTATAATAATTAATTTTAAAGTAAGGATTTAAAGAATTCTGGGGTTGATACAAAGCCCACTAAAAATTCTGGGAAGATCCAAGCAATTTATAAGACTGTCAGTGAATTCTAAGCATCTTCATTTAATGAGTTCAGAGTGGACAGTCACATTTATACTGGTGGTTGTGCTACCTGTTCAAGAATGTATATGTGGATTTGTTGCTCATTTTAGCAATGAAACCAACAGTACCCAAATAAAACAGATATCTCCTGGAAGTAGGTGCTGTTTTTTAATTGGAGAATTACAGTAAACTCAATAAGTTAATGAAAAAATTATTATTTGGATTCTGGTTCTCTAAGTGCAATTCTCAAAATGTGTTTAGACATCGTGATAATTAATGAAGAGGTTTCAAATGCAGCATTTTCCAGTATCCCTTCCCTTTGCTAATTTCCATTTTTTTAATTAAGAAAAGATAAATTGTATGCAATTATTGAAAATTATGTAGGTCATTATCTTGAATGAAACTGCAATTAAACTCGGCTTTCACACAGAAAGAGGAGGTTATCTTGTCACAGGGTAGGTGCTGGTGTCCCTGCCTTGGGGCCAGGGCCACTGTGGGGTCAGGTCCCGCCTCAGCCCAGGGAGCTGGGTTTGGCTGGGGCTGTGCTGAGAGACTCCCAAAGAACTGGAGCCCAAACCCCACTGGGTGCAGCCCAAGTGTTCACTGTCTCATACAGCTTTTGTTTAAGCAACCAGCAGGGCATAAATCCCCTTTTTCCTGAGCAGATGTTCCCCTTTCCCAGGCAGAACAAGCAGCAGAGGCTGGGGTGTCTCTGTGGGGTGATCCCTGCCCCAGCTGCTCCCCAGAGCTCTGTGGGATCCAGAGCCAGGCTGCTTGTCTGAGCCTGGGCACCAAGGCACAGATTTTGTCCCAAAGGACTGATAATTCCCTGTGAATGGAAGGGGACAGCATGGTGAGAGCTCTGCTGGATCCCACCCCTCCTGCTGCTGGGAACCCCTTTGGCATCTCTCCCTCCTTTGGCCAGGCAATGGGCACAGGTGCTGGGCTTGAAGGAGAGAAACCCTGCAGGGACCTGTGAGAGCAGAGAGAGAACATCCCTGAGCAGCAAAACTGAGAGGAAAGGACAGGGAGAGACAGTGACCCCAAAAAACAAGCTGAGCAAGATTCTCCTGCATTTAGCAGGTCTCTAATTTGACCCCAAATAATCTTTTTCCTTTTAAAATAAACAAGCAAAGCCATCCAAGCATAAAAGCAGGAGAATTTTATTGAAAGAATTAAGGAGGGCTACAGGTTATTTAACTGCTTACATTACTCAAATTGCTGTACCTGAGGAAATGTAAAGAAACTAAATTTATTCTGTTTTCTAGCCAATTTTAATAAACTAATTTAACCCTCTAACTTATGTTAAACTGCTTTAAGGTTTTCATATTAGATTCACCTTAGATTTAACTCTGATTATTACAGGCTTGGCTGCAATCATTGGTAATTACAGCTTCCCATCCTTTTCCAGAAATATAGAATGTGAAGTGCTTTGCACTTTAAACTTTTTTCTATTTATTGTTCCCATCCAGTTGGATGTACTAATAAGCATTAAAGTGCAAATAATTATCACCAGTATTTGATATTCATAGAGAACAAATGCTAATACAGTTTATACATCAAATATAAAAGTCTTTTAATTCAAAAAAGAAAAAATATTAAAAATATTATCTTTTTATATAAAAAAGCATTTGCAATGATTATAAATTCTATTGAGTTTGCAGAAAACTTGAGCTTTGGGTTTGCATATCATTAATGTTTAGCCTCAAGAAAGAGTTTATAATAAAGGGACTTAGGCAGACAACAGATAAATAGAAATGATACAGCCGAGAGGGTTGAAGAGTCCTGGGTATATTTGTTGTCATTCTACCATGCTGATTTCCATCAGAGGTGCTGAATATGCTAAGAGTTATGTAGAAGACAAAGTGAAATGCAATATGCATTGATAACAGCTCAGCTTGGAATGCCAGGAAATTATTTTCTTTTGGTTCTCCTCTAAGTTTCTTTTTCTTGTTATAACTTCCTGTGGGATGGAACAGGTTAGCCCTGTTCTTGCAAAGTCAGCTGGTTGGGCTAAACCTGCAGATCTCAGTGGAATGGTAATTGGGAGGAATCTAATGTGCTGTAAAGCAGAGGTCAGTGTGGGTAATCTGGTGTCCCCTGCTGGCTGTAACAACTGTGAGTGTCTCCTGCAGATGGGAGGGAAACGTTTCTGTGTAGGCACTGTGTGCCTCTGTGGCTTTGCTGCTTCTGTGCACTGGAATCCAGGCCCCTCTGGGTGGGACTGGGGCTTTAGTGAGGAAAAGGGATAAAAACAAATCTTCTTTGTTTTTATGGCAAGGCTGAGCTGAGTAGTTTGCTCCAAGGTGGTAAAACAAAACAAAACAAAAAAATTAAAAAAAGAGACTACCATTTGTTGCAGACAGAATTTAGTTTATACTGGGAGGAATACCTGAAGTATGAGGCTGGAAGGGAAGAGAGGATGCTCAAGAGCAATGGAGGGGGACACAGAGCTGAGATTAGGTGGGAAAGGGTTGCAGGATCCTGTCTGCAGCTTGAGTTGGATGTGGCAAGAGCTCAGCAGGGAACACTGAGGTATTTGTGCAAGGTGCACCACCATTTAAGCTAAACCCCTGTAGGTTTGGGATCAGACCACTTGGAAATTCTGTGTGCTTCTGTTGAGTTGTGTAAGTGTCCCTAAATAACATCTGCTAAAAGCAGTCCTCAAATGAAAAATGAAAATGCACCAGAAGTATGAGCAATATCAGCACTTTGGTTTCACAGTGTTTGCAATAAATGCTTTCGGTGTTCTGAGGCTGAACTAGAAGAGTTCTTTTTCTAAATAGATTGGGGTTTTTTTATAGCCTCGTCAATAAATGCTAGTAACCATAATCTCTTTCCCTAAGTGTCATTATGTTTTATGAATTTTTAATAGAAATTAATCACTGAAATATTTAAGTCTTAATTAATTAATTACACCAGAAATTTACAGCCAATGTAGTGTGATGTCTGTTAGAAAAAAATATTTAATAGGTTTTTAGTCCTGCCATTGTCCTGCCTTGTCAATGAATTACTTAAGTGTCATTTGTTAAATAAGTTAGGTCAATAAAGTTCTTTAGCTGTTTTTCAGAGAGTGAGCATTATTTCCAGATAATGTATATCTAATTCTCTTTTTACTTTGGTCTGTCTGTAATGGCTAGTGTGGGTTAGTATTAATTAGCCCTTCAAAGCAGATTAGGCAGGAGAGATCATAACACAGTCATACATAAAGGTTCACAGTGACAGAATTCTTTAATTAGGAAGTGTGGGTTAGTGGTGAGCAGTGTCCTCAAATGGATTGCCATCTGTTAAATTAAAGCTGCTTTCCTTCATTTGCTTATGTAATGTTTCTAAAGAAAGTGGCTCTTTTTATTTATGGAAATTATATATTCCCTTTCATTATTTTCTCTTAATTGATTCTGCATTCCTGTAATTAGTAAGCAATGGAAACTCAGTGCAGGAGGAGAGCCACAGTAATGGACAATATGACCCTGTAGTAATTGCCATATATACTGGAGAATATCATTCTGCTCTAAGATGTTCCTTTTGAAGTGTTCGGATTAAATGAATGTAAATTTAAATTCCTGTTTCCAGGGGAATAAGCTGCATCAGTTTGTGTCCTTTTTTATTAGGTTACAGCAAACTCTGGAGTGGGCCTAGATATGCAGGCTTTTCTCTTTCAGCTTTTTTAGATAAAGATTCCTGCTTTCACATTCTTTCACAACGTACTGATTTGGTTTGTAAATGACTGAAATAATTAATCTTGGGTTACTTAAATAATCATAGTGTGCTGGGGGCCAACATAAACAAGGAAATTCACATAAGGTAAATCGATTTTTGGGAAAATTTCCCTGGTACTCAAGGACATCCTAGAAATCTTGGACTTTTATTGACAGCTTTGGCGTCCATAGTTTTGTGGTTTTGCTTTTTCACAGCAATTTTCATGAAAGACCATGAAAAACAAAACCTCCTTGAGCTGAAATTCTCTTTTCCTCCTTTCTCTGATTTCTTTTAAAGAAGGAGCTCTCCGGTCCTGCAGTAATGGCTGTGGAGGGAAGGCAATTAGCACTCAGCCTCTGATAGCTGTGCAGACACACCCTTCTCACCAGGGAAGGAAAACCCCGCTGCTGTTGTCAGTGCCTGCAGTAATGAACTCAGAAGTTTGGATCTAGTGCTGGGCAGCTTCTGTTTGAAGCATGACATCTGTGATGGCACAAGTTACAAATTATAGTTAAGTCAAGGATTATATCTCCAAGTTCAGCAGCTATTGATTGTCATGTGGAGATATAAAGAGCTCTTCTTTCTCCCCTGGATAATAAAGATAATTAGATGTGCTGTTAAGAGATATTCAGCTTCTGCTGCAGCATCTGGCAATTGCCAGTCCCACAGCAAGAGATTGGCCCTGATGGATTGCTTGGCTGACTGGGGGGTGGTGGCACTTTTGGTGTCAAGGGTGTCACAGGGTGGTGTTAAAATGGGATGTGCTGGAGGCCTTTCAGAAAGGAGCAAGGAAAGGGTCTGAACTTAGTTAAAACTTACCTTGTGCCAGAAAATCCCAGAAATCTCCTCCACTGCATCTTTGAGGGTTTCATGTGGGCTTTCCTTCACTTGTGCAACATAGATATGGTAATTTGTGCATTATGTATTGAGAAATGGATCAATTAAAAGCATGGAAACAGAATTAATCAGATGTTCACTTTATTTATGAACATATGTTCCATATTATATTTCCACCGGGATAGCTAATGAAACTAAGTCAGAAAAAGAGCAGTTCCTAACATGCTCCTTATATGTTCTTCCATCTCTGCTTTCAGTTAGAAACAAAGTTGTTTTTAGTTTCTTTGAATTTCTTTTTAATCTGGTACTTGATGTAGCTTTAACAAGCAAGAAGTACCATAGAAGTCTCTGCAAAGCTCAAAAACATTTCCTTCACCAACAAGTTTAAAAGCAACAGAAGGAAAAGAGTCAGAGAGAGTTTAATTTAAAAACTCAATATACAATCCCTGAAGATACCCCCAAGAGGATATCACTGAGGAGAACAAGTGCTAGATTGCAACATAAAAATATTCTACTTTAAAGTTATCTCACCACAAAAGGGTCTTTAAATTGGAGCAGAGAAGTTGAGCTTGTGTCAAGCTATGGACAAGGCATTAATAGCAATTTTTTGGTTTGGTTTGGTTTTTGTCCTCTTGGGTGTTAAGATCTGATGGGGGGAAAATGCCAAGACCTGATACAGAACAGATAAAACACATGGAAAGGAAAAAAAGGCCTTTATGCTGCTAGTAGAAAGAATGCACAAAAGTATGTGCATAGGTAATATCTTCTCTAGCATTTATTTTCTCATTTCCAAACACACTTTACTTTTGAAACAGGTGAACCACGGAGAGAGACATATATTGTAATTTTCTTCTTATAGTCCCAAACTCTTCCTGAAAATGCAACAAAGCAACTCAGCAACTTTAGTGCCAGATGGATGAAAAAAAAATTGCATATTAAGCTTTCTTTGTTAATTAAAAATGGAATACCAAGGTTTAAGTTTACAAATGTCTCCAAACAGGGTGGTATCTTGGGACAGGGTGCTGCTAATGCACTCAGTATTGGCCTTGGATATTGTTTTCTTTGAATGTTAACAAGGTGATGTTATACAAGAGAGAAAAAAAGGTACACCAGGAGCAGGTAAAACAGCATTTCAGTGCATACCACAGGAAGCAGTCCTGCAGGGGTAGGGGTCCACACAAGATAGCTGCAGAATTTTGTTCTAGGCCTAATGCTTATCTTCCTATTTGAAGTCTGTTGCATTTATGTCAATTTAATGGTGCTTAAGTTTAGCCCCCCAAGCGAGAGGTGGGCAGAGAGCGCTCGCACACACTCCCAGCAGAATTCAATTAGGGCTCTCTGCAGTCCAGAGCCCAGCTCACCCTGCAAGGCAAAGCCTCTGCTGAATTTACATTGCTCATCTCTGTAAAAATGATTTAGCTGTGGCGTGCTGTGGGTGCAGGGTTTAACTGATGCTCCTCAGCTTTCTCCTGTAGGCCCAGCAGTGTTCAAGGTGAGAGAAGTCACAGCTGCCTCTTTGCTGCATCTCAGATAAAAAGGGGAAGCTGTTTGATCAGAGGCAGGATTCTTATCATGATACACTGCTGGTTCTGTTTGTCTTGTATCTCCTGGAAATCACATAAGGGCTTGGTTAATAGGACTGGATTTGGTGGCAGGGTGGGGGGTGCTACAAGGGTGGCTCCCAAGAGAAGCTTCCAGAAATCTCCCCTGTGTCTGATGGAGCCAATGCCAGCATTTCCAAGAGAGACCCTCCAAAGCTGAGGCCATCAGCACCAGGTTAGTGTCTCTGAGAGACCCACATTATTCTGATTTGATTGGCAATAAATTAAATAAATTTCTCCAAGCCAGGTCTGTTTTGCCTGTAACAATAATTGGTGATTGATTTCCGTCCATCCTTATCTTGACCCACAAGACTTTCCAGCTGTGGAAAGTTAGTGATAAGGGGCTTTGGTGGGCAGCTGCCATCCAGTCAGGGTCACTCCACCACACTATAATGCATTCAGGTTCTTCATGCAACTACACAAGTCCATCTGCTGAGTTGGCCACTCTGCAGTGTAATAGGGAGAGAGCTTGACAGGAGAGCATCAGGTTTTATGCCACCAAATTTAATGATAAATGCCAAAATAATATCTGGTAAGTATCAGGCTCAGGCAGTACCAGATCAGTGCTGACATTTTTTTTTCCCCTACACAACAGCTGAGTGTAAAGAGATGAGTGGTTTTGCTTACCTTGCAGCTGCTCCCAGGTGACAGCTCTGTTACCACCCAGAAAGTCTGACACAGAACTGGCTGCAACAGATTGCCTGTTCCCACATTCCTCAACTGCTAGAGAGCGGTGGATTACTGTATTTTTAGAACAAATGAGGATAAAAGCCACACTGTCGTTTTAGAGGGCCAATCTGGGGGTTAAATTCTGCTGTTCAGTGGTATTTTTCAGTAATTTCTACTCTAAAACAGGAACGAGGAATGAACATCTGTCATATGTAAAGGAAATAATGCAGAGTTACCCTCTAAGAACAGAATAAGTATATTCCATAATACAAATTCAGTGGATGAAGATGGATGATATTTCAGCTTCTGCCTATCACAACTCTCTATGTGCCTGGCTCATGTAATTTTGTCTGTTTGAAAATGTTGGCAGAAATTAATTCTTTACTAAAAAGCATAAGTACATCCATTTCCTTTACTTAAAAAGCAAAACAAAATTATTGCCAGGCATTGCCTCTGTCATAGCAGAAGTCTTATAATCAGACTTGCAATTATACAAATGTTGTCTTTATCTTAAAATAAAATATTTGACAGCAGAAGTGAACGCAACAGAAAAGTGATAGAGATGTCTCTCACAAGAGAAAAAACGTTAGTGTTTGGTGAAATCAAGAGGAGACAGTGAACTCATGCAGGGATGAAAAGAGGGAAGCAGGATGTTAAAAATAACCAGCAAAGGAAAGGTATTTACAGGATTTGGGGTAGGTGGAGATGAGATTTGCTGTGATCTCGGGCAATGCCCTGGCCCAGCGAGGCAGCAGTGGCTCTGGGCTGGCAGGGAGGAGCTGCACTCTGTCCCTGGGGAGTGGGACAGGCTCTGCACGGGGACATCACCCAGGAAAGGGAGGGAGCCGAGGATCCAACAGAGCATGGAGAGGGGATGGCAAGGAAAGTGAAAGATTTTCTAAAGATATACTTAGAGAAAATCAAAGAGTAGAAAGTGACCCAAGAGAAGACTGACTTTTACTGGCAAGAGAAGGGCAGGATTTAAAGGAGAGTTCATTAAGAAAAGACAGCTGGAAATACAACAGCCAAGAACTCCTCACATTATCATATTTATGTTACAATAAACTATGTTTATGGCCAGAAGGGCTTATTAGAAATCCTGTTGCTCTGTAGGTTTGCTGAGATCTGATTTTTGCAGATAGCTGAACAGGAATCTGTCCCTGAATGTTGCATTTCTCTCCTAGTCTCAAAGGCTTTTTGTAGAGGAATTGTCATGTCAGAAAACCAACCACACCAGAATGTTTTTAGTTTTACAGGAGAAAATACACTTTTTGTTTTTACTAAACATAAAACCAGGAACCATAAGCCTGTTGGCAAAAGAAGGAGGTAAAAAAGAGCATGAATTATTTAAAAAATAAAATCATAGTAGAAAACTTGACAACATAGTTAACTTCATTTGCTAACACACAGAAATAATCACACCTTTCCCTCTGCTTCCTCTGGATATTGCATTACAAAGAATTTTTAAAAAATTAATTATTTTTGGCATTGCCCCTTTCTTATAATACTATGTCAGAACTTTGAAGACATTTTTATTTTTATAATGTCAATGCTGAAATTTAAAATTCGAGCAGAATAAATTATATTCTGTATGTTCTCCAACAAAAGATATTCCTTGATATTCTTACACAATATTGATACTTCCAAGGCAAATGTGAGAAGAGAGATTTGTCTGAATAGTGAATTTTTTGTTTCATCTTACCACTAAAAGGATCAGCCTTGAGTATATCTCTGGTAGTAAGTGCTGCTTGTTCTCAGAGGATTTCATGTCAACTGATTTTTAATAATAATCAATAACTTTTTCTACTTTTGCTGATCCTGCAGTTAGTTCACACTCTTGAACAGATATCTATGGTCCTGATGGGTTATCAATGTGGGCCAAGGTAAAGTGGGTTTTGAGCTCAGTAACAGCATCCCTCAGTAAAGCCTTTGTGTGTTCCACTATTTTTTTACTTTATGAATTTTTGAGCTTAATGTCATCTACTTAATGCCCATTTGAACCACTTATTTCACACATGCTTATCCATATATCTGGTTTCTGGTGATTTGCTGACTTTACCAAAGCTTTTATACTTAATTTCTGTTCTAAGATAATTGAAAAATTAAGATGCTACAAATTTTCTGTTTTCTTTGTTCAGCAAAAAAAAAATTGCCTTAATACCCTTGTCTTTCCTGTGTTGTGAAGCTGCTTTGTCAGTGCTGTGGGAGTGAGGCAAAGTCTCCACTGTGAGGTCCTGTCACTGATTTATCTTTCATAGAACTTTATAGCTTTTTTCCCATAACTTTCATAGAACTGCTCTGTCTGATGTGGGTGTTACTTTGGGTTGGCAGTGTCCAGCAGAGGTTTAGGTGCTGAGCTGTTGCCCAGCACCTTTAGGGCAGAATCCCTGCTTTTGTTTTGCCGTCCAGTGAGTCCCAGCCCAAGGAGCCTGGCACACAGCAAGCATTGCACTCTCTGCTGCATCCTTGGGAAGCAGCAGGGTGTAAGTGATGCTCAAGTGAACATTATGTTGCAGTGATGTAGCTGTGCTATAAACCTTTTCATCTGTCCTGTGTTTTAATTATGCTGCGGAGCTCCCTGGTGAGGCAGGTAAAATGATATATTAAAATTATTCCATCTGTCAGAAAACAGAGCCACATCTTTGGAAAAATACACTGCTATCATTTAAAAGCTGCTCAGGAAAAGGTCATAAGAAAAATCTGATGGCTGGTTAAAAGGTGGGAGAGTGGGATGTAAATCAGGAGAGGTATTTCTCCTTCACTTGTAACCTGCCCAGGATGTTGGTGTTTATAGAAAACAGAGGGCTGGGATCTAATCTGGGAAGAGCAGGAGACAGAAATTCAGCCTTGTAGCTTTGCTGAGGGTTTGTCTCTCTGCCTTTTTACCTACAGCTATTCAGTTTCCCATCATTCACCTAGTTGATATTTTTGTGCATAGAAATCTCTGGGTGGAGAGTTGGTTAATAAATGAGCTTTCTGCTTCTGCAGATAGCTGGATGTGACAGATGTTTCACCTCCAGCCACTCTGTGATCCAAGGCCCTTTTCCACTCATTTCCAGTTTGAGGGTTTTGTCTCTTGTAGCTTATCAGTGCCATATGTAAGCTCTGGGGACAGGTAGCAACCTTTCACCTTTCCTACAATCCTTTTTTGGGTGAATTAACATTGTTCTGCATGAACAGATGAGCCTAATGAGGCTGAGTGTTTCAGGAGGGGTGAAGGTGATCGAGCTGCTCTCCATGCTCTGCTCTTTAATCACTGCAGACTTCCTCATTCAATCCCCATAAGCAGTAATTGCTCCTTATGCCACTGAGACAGGCATGAATAAATGCACTTTTGGCACTGTTCAGGCAAACTTTCAGCAGTGACTCTGTGGGGGATCCCAGGAGGGATCCCCCAGGGTTATTGTGTGACATGCAGGACAGCTGGAGGAACTGAGCATCTCTCAGGGTGAACTTGTGCTGCTGATCCACAGCTGTGCCAGCACAGGCTCGTGGAGCTCCTGAATTGCTCGACAAGGCTCCAGTGCAAAAGCCTTTGAGATGTGAGGGGTTGTGTGAGTGCCAGGAAAGGGCTCTGCCTGTGAAAGGGTGATGGAATCAAAGCTCTGGCTGCAGGCAGGGCAGTGCCACTCTCTGAGCATTCCCATGGACTCTTTTCCTGGGCTCCACAGTGCCTTGCTGCTCGTCCCCTGTAAGTCAGTGGTTAGTGGTGTGACTGTGGGCAAGCCATCCCTCATTATTTCCTCTCCCACCCTTTGACTGTCTTGTCTGTTTAGGCTGAAAATAAAATGTTTCTTCAGGACAGTAACTTGTCTCTTAGGATGTATTTGTTCAGCAAGTACAAATAAGATCAAGGCACCATGGCTGGGGTTTCTATGTGCTCCCACAGCATGAATAATAAATAATAGCAGAGGTAAACTGATTGTGTTAGTACCATTTATGTGCAGAGGTATTATTGAATGAGACAACAAAGGAATACAATGGGAACATTCCCAAGTATTGCAGCAGAAAATGATGATTTTTAAATAGTGGGGGGGAATTTACAGAGCAGATGTCTGCTTGCAAATGATGCAAAGGTTGCACTGTACTCGTGTGGTAACAGCAGTGCTTTTAATCTCATATATGGAAATTCTGTTGTTACTATTTCAGGAATGGAAAAAAAAATTAAATTGCTGGTCTTCTTGAGATAAACAAAAAAGGACTCCTCACCATCAAGGAGGGTTTGACAGTAGCTGAGATTTAAACCTTTGAGTATTGTGAGTGTTATCTACTTCCACAGAAAGGCTGCCTCATTTCCCTCTGGGACTTCTGATCCCAGCCACACGCTAAAACTATGCATGGCTGGATGCTAATGTTGCTATCTATAGCTTTGAAGTGATTGAACTCCCACCAGAACTTAGATTTTAATCATCACTTTGATCTGAGGCTCTGCTACAAGACCAGTTACAAATGTGTCTCGAATCTGTAAACCTCAAATTGTGCAGGACTACTACGTGTCACCTATTTCAGGAACAGTGCAAATGATGGTATTTGTGAATCAAAGTCAAATCCAAGGGGAAGTGTATGCAAAGTTACTAGAGATTCTTAAATAATCTCTTTCAATTTGTCCTGTTCTGTTTCTTTAGCTAGAAATAAGAACATTCTAAAGATATTGTCAACTTTCTACATGTTTACTTTCTGAAGTAGGAGAGAAAACTAAGTTCCTCTTATGACAATGGTCAAAGAGTTGATGTTATTGTCTATTTTTTAGTGAAAGGATATTTTTGGAGTGTTTATCATCATCCTATCTCCCCTTGTCTGACTTCTGCAATTAAACTTCCAGCATTTACAGTACAGGCTGAATCCAATGCTGGTTATTTCCTTAAAAGCTGCCATAGAGTTCATTCTTGTCTACACAGAAATAACTGCCAGAGACCCATTTGATGACTTCAAGTAAGCCAGTATTTTACTGTTTTCATCCTACACTAAAGCTAATGAGCCAAGTGGAAATTTCATATCTGATCAGCCACAGAAGTAAAAGGTGAAGGATTATCTTCTCAGGGTATTGTATCTACACAAATAAAGCCAGAACAAATGCATATTTTCAGAAAACTTTTCTTAGTTATAGAAGCATGGGAGTTCCTTAGCACTAAAGCAGGATGAAATAGTTGAAACAGACTTTCCAGATTAATTCTTTCTTTGGAAAATTCATTTTGTTGTTACTGAGCTTATTTGTGTTACAAAGAAAAAGATCATTATTGCATGAAGGATCTTTCATGTCATAGTTGAAACAAGGCAGAGAGACATGAAGGGCATGGTCAGCAAAGCAGTAATGTTATTTATTTGGGGATGTTTCTTGAAGCATGGACAGAAACCATTCTGGGTGGTAGACAGGTGTGCACTTCACCATTTTAGAGAAGTTTCTTTCTACTTTCACAAGTTTGTAATCAAAAGCTATCAAATGGATAGACATGCTTTTATATATATTTATATTTACCTTTTCTATAAGCATTTTGATGTATCAGGAGCATAAAACAAATAAATGAGGGTGGGTATCAGACATGGAGGCTGGATACCCCCATGTCTGCCAAGCACACCTGACTCAGGCTTGAGAGAAGCTGAGTGTGAAATTAATACCAGAGTCCCAAATGGCTGTGGATGAGACACTGTTTCACCACTTCATTTCAAGACAGGAACTCTGATGGTTTATCTGCATGGTTTTGGTCCAATTTGCCTAATTCAAGTTGCCTTTTTTGAGGGACAGAAATAAGATTGTGAAGCATTCGGAGCATCTGTGGTGTGAGCATAGAGCTCTACTGTGAGAAGTCCTTTCTTTCTTATTTAAAACTAAATGCTGAAGCTAAAAGAAAAAGGAACAACTGGCACCAGTGTATGCTGAAAAACACCAGAGTAAGGCCTGACTAATTTTGTTCCTTTGTGGAATTATTTTGGATTTTCAGTACCCAAGAGGGAAGATCAAATTTTGGGTCAATCACTGAGGATTTCAACTGAAATGCATTGCTCTTTTCCACAGACCCATAGGGAAGGCCTTAGGGCTTCTCTCTGGAAGGTGAAAGGTTCACCATGCTAATTAGAGTGAAAAAAGGAAAAGTGTGCTATTTTGACTCAAATGTTTTCAAAAAAAGTTATACTTAACAGGAAACTGTTAGTAGAAATAAGAATTCAGGGTGCCTCTATCTTCCATAATTTTATCTTATTGTCTTTGTAGACTTGGAAGTGAATTTTGGCTGTTGAGAATTGAAAGTCATTGCCCTAAACTTCAGACAGGGAGCTCAATGAGCCTTCCAAAAAAACAAACCCATGCACACACAAAAAGCAATAAAGTTTAAAGGTTAGGATTTCTTCTCCATTTCAAGGTTTCTTTGTGTCTTTGCCCTGGTATGATTGTGTTTCCCAGCTAACAGTGTTTACTCCCCAAATACTCTACCCCTAAAGTCATGCAGCCCCCTGAAGCTGAGGGGCCTTTTATAGATTTAGGTCTGATGAACTTGGTAAATGAACACTGTTAAATATGAAACAGAGAAGATCCTTAACAAAAAAAAAATTTAAAAAAAATAAAAGAAAAAAGAAAAAAAAGGTCCCAAACAAATAAAAAAGAAAAACCCCAAAAGACTTTTCTGTCCCAGTTGTTTCTGCATTGCACTCAGCATTACAGCTGGCCCAGGGAGCATTCACAAAATTGCAGGATCTCTGCCAAAATGCAGAAAACAACAAATATTAGGAGGTGTCTCAGAAGTATATAAAAGAAAGGATTTGCTCATTTGGGCTGTGGCTTGGTAAAATCCCTCCACATCTGCTGTCAAGTGTAGCCAGGCTCAGTGGAAAGCATGCTGGACACAAGAGGTTGTTCCAGGTGTTGGGGTATAAACTGATCCTTTCAGGTAGGAATGCAACTGTGCTTGACAGACTGAATTTGTCCACTTTTCATAGAGGAGGGAGCTGTTGTGTTACAATTTCCCATCCTACGCTAATAATACCTAAACAACAGCTACTCACATTTGTATTCAGTCAAATACAATCAATAGACATCTGTTGGTACATGAATGACTGTACACTGGTACCTGTTTACTGCTAATTAAGCTTCATTAGTGATTAGTTTGTCTTCAGAAGGGGAAAGAAACAACTGTAATTAAGGGCTAGCATTTTATGTGGTCCCATATTTTCCCTTTTCAGAACTTGCATTCTAACAGGACCATTAGTCTGCAGTGCATTTGTCTGTATTTAAGTGTAACTACATTTCCTTGAAAAGACCATCTGTTCATAAAGACCATCTTTTTCATGCTCCCTGCACTAAACTTTAGAGAGTGGTAGAATTAGCAAAGGACTGTATTTAAATGAAAATATATGTGGATTGAAACTAGGTAAAGCTGTTCTGTACACAGAATAGTTCTGTGCTGGAAAGATTGTAATTATCTTCCTCCTTTACTTTTACAGAGTTATTAATCTGCACTGAATTTTGCCACCTTTGACTGAGTAATTTTGTTCTTTCTACCTACACCTGAATGGAAAGTACCAAGTGGCAAATTATTTGAGTAGTGATTGTGGTGAAGGTGGTTTTACTTTGCAGAAAATGAAGCACTTATATTTTCATTTTGCTTGGATTGATCATAAATAGTCACATTTTAAACCTGCAGTATAAAGGTCTGGATTTCACCCTACCACAGTTCCAGTGAGTGCTGCTTTATTCCACAAATTGTCCTGTTGTAGAGTTAGGTAGTATTCAGTTTTAGAGTGGCCTGGATGAACAGCAGGTTGGTCTCTTTTAAATAACAATTTCAGTTTAAATTAATCCTGTACATAAACTGGGAGAGTAGACTAAAATGAATGTTAGTGAGGCAGAACTCACCACCATAGAGATTTCTATGAAAGAATGTGAAATACCCAGCAGTATTTTTTTAAAAAAATACATGGAAAATTTGTAAATGTAAATGTTTTCATATTGCACAAAACAGATCAAGCATTCCTGCTACTTCAGTGTAGATTATGCAAATACAGCCCTTGAAGATCTGCACAAACACAAGAATGACAATAGAGAGCAAACAAGATAACATTCTTATCTGGAATGCAGACAAGAAGGATAAATGTTAACTCCATGAAAAAGTTAGGATAAACTTTTTTGGTTTTGTTTAACAGTTCATTTCTTGTACAACTAAACTGTGTATCCTGGGCTTTCTTAGAAACCTCAGCAAAGCACACAACAACTTCAACCAGAAATAATGAACTGAGCACTGCTGAAGTACTTGGAATGTGATTAATTTTTTTCCTCAAAGATAAAAGAAAAATCTCATTAGCTAATAGCTGCTTCTCATGCAGTAATCAATGTAACCAACAATAAGGGAATCCTGTGACCATGAGTTCTATTGAAATGTCTCACAGAAGTAAATTTCTGTTTAGCAGACAAAAATGAGTTTGTTTTATGGTGCAACCAAGTGACACCTCTGCACTGTGGGACTTATCAAACCTTCAATACCAGTATGACCTTCTGTGTACTCTTATCACAAGCATGTGCATCTCTTCCATGACAAGATAACTCTGTATGGCAGAGAGGCTGCCAAAAAATCTCATTGCCTGTGTTCTCCACATGCTGTTATCTAGAGGAGCTTCACATTGTAGGGGGATAGAATATAAGGAAATAAAGATAGTGTAGACAGTAATCTTACCCCTAAGGAGTTGCAGCTGGGCCAATTAGCAAAGATTAGGAACAGGCCTGACTTTAACAGTCCACAGCTGTAAGCTGTGAGACGAAGATGCTATAAAAGAGTGGGGTGGCGGGGTGAGAAGGGAACTGGAGTCAGTTGGTTGCTTTGTGAAGAAGAAAGAGTGCTCTGAGGAGATGCCCATGAGAAACACCAGGAAGGTGTGAAACCTTTGTGATAAGGAGACAACAGCATGGATCCCCTGCAATAAGGTGACATCATCACATAAGAGGTGAGTTATGTATAAATGCAAAAAGTTTCCATTTTATTAAGAGCTTCTTCTACTGGAAAAAAAAAAAAAACATACCTGGGACTCTGCCTGAGCTGCAGCTCAGGGGGATACAGGGCAGCACTGGTCCAGAAGCCCTGAGGCTGTGCTGGCCCCAATGGTGAACCCCAGTTAATGAACCTGGAACCCTGGGCTGGGTTGTCTCTGGATTGTGGTCCTGGTGCTTGGATCTACCCTGGCTTGCATCCCACTGTCTGGACAGACAGAGAGCTCCTGTATTCTTCAAAAGCTGTAGACGGACCTAAAGCTGGAGGATGAGGGGTTTTCTAGTCCTGATTGACAGGAGGTATTTTCTCCTTTCTAATCTAGAAGCATTTTCTAAGGCTTGTTTTCTGTAAGTGGGTTGATAAGCTAGGGTAACAGAGTGTATGTGTTATGGTTCTACATATATTAGGCAAGAGAGGAAACTTTAATCAGCATTCAGATTTCCTCCAATACCTTCTACCTCTCTGCCAGTACTATGCCAGGAATGCAGGGGAAGAAGCAGTATTACAGCCCTTGGATTTGTCCAGATTTCACATTCATGTTTTGAAGATACATAAATAAGGCAGAAAATTGAAAAATATTAGGGTTTGGTTGGTTTGTTTGATTGTTTCTCTTTACAGATGGCATAGTTGGATCAAAAGTGGAGAGCACTGGGTAACAGTCCTTAAGAAGTGCAGATGGATCTACTGAAATTACAAATGTCTGTATCTGAGTGTGCAATTTCAACACTGTGAAAAAGCTCAGGAAGTGCTAAAGTAAATTTTGCATTACAAAGACAGCAGGCCCGTCTGTGCCTGCAAGGAGTGTATAAACAAGTGAGATTTAGTAGGAATATGTCCTTGAGCTTGCTTTCAATTGCTCAGCATTACTAAAAGCCACATCCTTTCTCTGACATGAATTACAAAAATCTAAATCAGCATAAAACAAACTATACAGCTTTGATTTCAGTTACAAAACTGTCTATTTATTTCTCTTTATGGTGCTGTTCTGCTCCCATTGTGCTGGTGATGATCTTGAGAGTGTTTTCAGTTGTGATTCTTGCTGCTGTTTGATGCCTTCTTGGTGCATCAGACTTGGAGATAACATTTGTTTAATGCCTCTGAAGTTCTGTGTCAAGTGTCTCTGCCTGCAACTACAAAAGGGATTCAGCCAAAGATTGTTCCCACTTGGCTTTTTGCAAGTCCCTTTTCCAGACACATTTCAAGTCCCTTTTCCAGAGACCCCCTGTTTTTCTGTGTCTTGCCCAAATGGGCTGCTCAGCTTGCACTGTTTGTTTTTGTGCTGCTCAGGTGCTCCTGTGTTCTGCAGTTGCACTGTTTGTCCATGTAACTCAGGTCTAATTTCAACGGCCTGTTAGAACTCCCTAAGTAATGGAAACACCCTGCTTCTGTGTTCTCCTTTCTGGTCATTTTTTAAAAACAGTTTTTCACAGAGGGTGGACAGCTGTTGAGCTTTCAGAAAAGAGAGGCTTGTCAGGGCTGTTGAAATGGTGCTTGTTGGAGTTCCCCTCACTAATTGCACGTGTTTATTAGCACTGTTTTAGAGAGGTAAGAAACAAAGAGGTTATTTTGTGCAGATGTGCACCAGCAGCCACCTTTTCTCTCTATACTCTTGCTGTCACCAGAGGAGCCTTGATCTAGAGCAGCTTTGCACACAGGTGAGAATTGCAATTACATGCCTCAGAAACATCTCTGCAAAATTAATCCTGTGCTCTACATATAAGCCCTCCATCGTAAGCAACTAAACAAATCCTGCCCATCATTTCTGTGATGTTGCTCAGAAAATGTGTAACAGGAAAAGAAATCAATATAATATCAATGCAATCGTTATTAGACGCAACTTCTTAAAGCTAGCATGAGATTAACTGAAACAAATCTGAAGGCTGAAAGTTTGATGTTGATGTCCTAAATCAAATTAAAATTGAGCTAGAATCGAGCACAGCATAAAATCTTATTTACACAACTTACACATTCTATTAAATCTTATCTCATTAGTTTAATCTTACTTGATAGCACCTCAAAATTTCTAATTTTAAAAAGATCCCATGTCCTTATTTAATGAATATAGCAATTAAATGTAATGCTATGTTATGATTCATGGGATCATTCCATTAGGATTTACTGTGCTAGTATACTGGATGTAAATCACTCTTGCCAGAGATGGGTGAATTATTACTGATGTGCAAAAACTACTATGTTTAAAGGAAGTTAGAACTGTAAAATTAAACTCTGAAGGATTAGGAAAAGGCAAATTAAGGCTGTATGTGTAGCTTTAATTTGGAAGATGAATGTGATACAGTCTTAAAGACTTGATCACAAGCTGCTACTTTATTCTGTGCTCAGGGTGGACAAGATCAAGTGTTTATTTTTATCTGCATCGTTCAGTGAAGTTCCAGATGCCATCCAAACTCTGCCCTGAATACAAGGTTATTAATGTCCTCTGAGCTTTCTCACAGAGCCTCTCAGCAGAGTATCTGAATGGCTCTGAAGCATTAATACACATATTTTATACTTTAAGTAATGCTCATTCTCTTTGGGTGACAACTTAGCTTTAGAGCTTGATTTCTTTTGCATACTTAGCAACCTAAATGACAGATTCAGCTTATGGCTCTTAGAGACTAAAGTTAAACTTGTCATTGCTCAGGGTTTCTGCAGACCAGTCCAGTGCGTTTCATGTGGGTGCCCAGAAGGTGACCAACAGTGAGATGTTCTGGCTGAGGTGACTTTCCCAGTGGTGCAAAATTGTGGCAGAGAGAAGGATAGGCTCACTTCTATAAACTGCTGTCTGATTACCTTATCCATGGATTTATCCTTAAATAAAGCAGCCTCATGTACAATTTGCTGTGCTTTCTGAAGTGTCTCTACCAGACAGAGCAAGGACCAAATCACAGAAAGCCTCACTTAACCTCAGTCTGCTGTTAGAACTCTCTTGAACCTTGCATGATACCACACCTTTCTTGAAACAGTATTTTCATTGTTCTTGCTTTTGATTAATGCTTTAACTGATAGCAATGCAGTATAGATGCATAATTATCATCATATAGACTGATGAAAATTTAATTTTCCAACGTGAAGCTGGTTCAAAGCCAGTGTGGATCATGGTAGGCCGAGTCTCCTTGGAACAGCCCCTGGTGAAAACCTCTGCCCTGCAGCTGTTGAACTGGATGCCCAATGGCTCACAAGGCTTTCTTTAAATTCTGCTCATCCCTGGTGTGAGCACCTCAAGGACCTAATCCTCTGCAGGATCATGTACACCAGTTTTCCCTCTCTGGAGGTGTTCTAAGCATGTTGTAACCCCTGGAAATGCTCTTGTACAGGTCTCTGTTCCAGTGTTGGTGGGCTCTGGATCTCTGTGAAAATGTGTCTCTGCTCTTTGGGAGGAAAGGATCCTTTTGGCTTTCTTGCCTAGCTGTGATGCAGGGCTGGTTTTGGCTAATTTCATCCATTATGCAGCTCAGGGAGAACTTAACTGAGCAACACATTTTTGCAGTGTTTCAACAGGCAGGGGAAGCAAAGTCAAAATTTCCTTCTGCGGTCTGTAATGACTGAGGCTGGGAAAACTCCAGCATTGTATTTGAGAAGCACTGGGATTAAATGATGTCATTTAAGAACTCATTAGCCTGTCTTTCAAGTGTATGCACTTTGGGGAATAATCATCTTTCCTCTCTTGCTTTGCCTTTGAGTTGTTCGTGTGTCATATCTCCCATGCCTGGGAACTGCAGCTTTATGGCACTTTGGATTGGATAAAACCCCTTAGCTTTGAAATGTTAAATCCTTCAATTAGTTCAAGATGAAGACTAAAGGCCAAACATTTCAAATGTGGGCACCTGAAGTCGACAGGAGCTGGAGGCATTCATCACCTTGGAAAATCAAACCAGATCATTTAGAGAGCTAAATTTAGACTCAGATACCTCACTTTGGCCAGTCCAATTTAATCACTGAGTCCCATAGTATTACTCTGGATCATATGTTTTTTCTCTACCCTTTGGAGTTCTGCTTTCCTTTCAGTGGAGGGAAAAGGCTGGAATTTATGTTTAGATATTTGTATATAATGTCCTCCTGTCCCAGCAAGCTGCTCCCTGTGAAAAGCTCCATCCCACTCCTTGTGCTGAAATCACCTACTGGGTTTAGCAGTCTAAAAACAAAGTAGGCCCCTAAAAATTGCTTAGAGAGGTCTACATTTACCTGCCAAAAACAAATACTAGTTTACATTGTCTGGGGGAACCTGTGGCCTGTTTTTCTGTCATCAGCCACTATCCCTCCAAGATGTGCTTTCTGGCTATCAATAATGCATGTCCTCTGGTCAAAAAAACATCTGTCTTTCTAAGCCTTCCCTTTGAAATGTATTTGGACACTATGAAGACTTGTATCCTACTCATAAGTTTTGACTTACTCCATAGTTTTGAAGGGAAAAAGTGATCAATTGAGGGTTGTGTGGTTTGAACACCTGCTTCTAACTGTACACATGGAAAGAATTGATTTCTTTAACTGATTTTTTAACTGAGTGAAGTGGCAGAAGGAGTATGGACAACAGTTTGCTTGTTCAAATTTAGGTGTAGTGGTGCAACTGCCCAAAGAAGTAAATCCACTGGTAAAGAGAGTTTTTTAGAGATTTGTATTCATAAGATGAAAAGCTTCTGAAAGAATGCAACAACTCTGGGAATCAAATGCCTTTCCATTGCCATGATCTTCTGCTTCTGCTGATTGTGAATGCTGAAAGTCTGCTCTGCTTCCCCAGAGTCCTGATAGGAAATTCATTGTCAGAACTGGAAAGGCAGAAAACTAGCGGAGACAAAACCCCAAACAAACAAAACTCTCAAACCCCCAAACAAGGAAAGGAGATTTCTTAATTATAGTTTACCCTAAGCAGATGTTAACAAGTCTATTTAAACCTGTAATCTGCTGCTGGCCTCCTGTCCTCATCTGTGGTGGCATTTCCCTGATCAGCTAATTCTGCCCTGATTAGCATTTCAGAAATTGAGGGGTTTTGTCAAACAGCTTCAGGAGCTGCTTTGGAATACCCCTTTGGGTGGTTGGTTTTTGTGAGCTGCAGATTACAAAGGATGATTTCCCAGCCTGCTCCATTATTTTTATTCTTGCTTTGATTTGAAACGAGAAGGATTTGTGACATTGAGATGCTCCTCCTTGCTGGACTTCGCAGTTTCACTGCCCCTGCTTGGATGGTCTCAGCCTTGCTCATTATCCTGCTGCCATCCCAGCATCAGCCCCTCTCTCCATGTCCTCCTACCTTGGCAGGGCAGTCCCTGCTTCTCTGGGTGAAAAACCTCTCTAAAGAGGCAAAGAAGAGATCTGCCTGTCCTATTATCTCCCCAGCTTTTCCCTCTTGTGGAGGGGACAAGGATCTGGTTCCATGCTTGGAGAAGTACAAAATTGAGAGTTTCTTTCCTCATAGAAATGGGGGAGAGAATTTCTTTAAGTTGTTTTCAAGTTATTAAACTGGTTTTTCCCCATTAAAATTTGGGGGGAAAGCATTCCCTTAAAATTCTTGCTAGATGAGGATTTTGGTGTAACTTAATTCATTGCACTTTTTATTTTCTTTGTGGAGAAAGAAGGTCCTTCTTTTTCCCTGGCCATGTTTTGTGTGGTGCTTCCCCAAAGGCACCTTCTTTCCTTGGGTTTGCAAATATGGACCTCTTCCTTTCTCATGACTAAGAATATGGAATAGTTCATCCCTGTCTTCATCTTCTTATGCTCTCCTTCTACCAATACAAGAGTATTCTATGTCCCTGGATATACCATGTGCTGCTTTCCCACACCTCCTGCTAAGAGTTGCTTGTGGCAGTTCTCATTGGAAAATACCTTCTTATCACCCAAGAACAACTTCTTTTCCCAGAGTTATCAAGATTCTCTTAATATCTGGTCTTTCTCCCTCTCTCCAGCAGTAGCAAGAGGAGGCTTGCTTGCTCAACTCAGTTTGGAACAATACAGAGGTAAATGTTCCCAGCAGCTGAGTTACCAACAGAGGAGTCTGTGTAATGCTATTTTTAACTTGAAGCTTGTCTTCATTTTACTTATCTGAGATGAAGGTCCTGTGATGATAGAAGATTTTTGATAAATAGACACAGTGGGATTGATCCCAGTTTCTTTACAATTTTGGATAGATTGAACTAGAAAATAATACCCTGTGAAAAGGGCCTTGACGGGTCTCTAAAATATTCAAAGAACAGCTTCTGAAGTGCCTAAACACCATTTGGAATAAAACATATAGGTAGAAGTTTTCATGAGAGCTTAACACAGATGAAACAAGGTTTTCAGAACTGATTTGCAATAATGCAGGTGGCTAATTTCTTTGAAGTGTGCTGAACATTGAAGTGCTTTGAAAATCTGACAAGACATTGATGTCAGTTGCTCCTCATTGCTGAGTGAATTTAGAAACTTGGCTTTAAATTTGGATGTGTGATGATCTGGCTTAAGAGCAATGGCTACCTAAGAAGCAAATAAACCAATGCATTTTTGCTTTCTTTTCAGGTTAGATGCCCAAGGGAAAGCTCTTAAGTGAGCATTTCTAATTTCTTGATTTGTGATTTGAGTTTCAGAATATCACTTTGCTTGCTAGTTGTCACTTTGCACACTCTAACTTCTAACATAGAGGCTAGTTCTGTTCATGTTGTTTAGCAAATTCCTATGTAGTAGGAATGGCATCCACTCTCCGTGAGCATGGCTTTCACTTCAGGTTTGTCCAGTGTCTATATCTGAAGCTAAAATTCAGTGTTATTGTTATGTTTACAGCCTGAACTGTGAGGTTTTGTATTTATTGCATTCTTAATCTGCTGAGATGCCAAGAGACTGCCATGATATGATTCACACAACTGGGGTTTTGCTTACTTGACTATAAGAAGATAATAGCAATAAAGACCGAGCCTATCCCTGATGCACGTCCTGGAAGCAGGGACTGTTCTGCTGAGGAGTAAATAGAGCTCATTAGGAGTTTCTCTCTGTAGCTGCTGCTACTTATCAGAGAGTCAGAACTGCTGCATGCAGAGCAGCACCCCAGGAGCATTACCCTTCACCTTCTAGAAATGTGCCCTCATGTAAAAATGCCTGTCTGCAGGTGCTGTTCTGGCACCTGGCTGCAGGGAAGCATTGAGCTGCTGATGCTGGAGAGAGGAACAAGTAGTTGGCACCTCTAAAATTCAGGCTTTTGCTCCTGGTGAGCTGAGAGAAAACCCAAGACTGCAGACTGATCTGGGGAGCTTCAGACTCTCAGAGATAACAGAAGGTTTGAGGGGAGCTTTGGATCAAGTCCAGTCTTAGCTGACCTGATTTGCTTATTCCCAGGCAGCACATATTGCTCTCTGAACATCCCTTGTTAGGAGTGCAGACTACATTTCTGGAGCAGCAGCTCCACACTGTACAACTAGCACCTTTTTTTTTAATGTGTAACTGGCCTGAAAGTTGGAGTGCCCAACTCTGCTAATTACATGGAGCTCTTTAATGTGATTCTGGAGGTGTTAAACAATGGTACCTGCATTAAATATGCTGTGCTTATGCAAACGTGGCACACAGATTGCAAGTTCTAAAATTTATCAGGCAGACTAATTATTTAAATGTGAGCTATAGGTTACATAAATAAATAGCTCTCCCTCAGTAAATGGTAAGGTGTCATGGTGTTAACCACGTGGCTTGTAGCAGAGTAGAATTAATGTTAACACTTCTGTAGCTTTCTTTCTCTGATTACTAATTCTTTCGATGTTGGTAGATGAACTGAATTTATGAAAGTTTTGCCTGCCCTCTAGGTCCCTATTTTGTATTCCTTGTGCATTGCAGCTTGCTTTTGACTCTGGCAGCAATGTTGGATACTAAAAACCATGGATAGCTCAGGCTGCCTGCTCAGCGTGTGGGATGAGGCAGATCCAGACCAAGCTGGGAGCTTTACTGGGGTAAGATCTCCACTCCCCCAGCTCTTGCAACCTGGTCTTTCAGCTACAGAAGCAGCCAAAATATAATTAGCAGCATTTATATCTTAGAGCAATGACATAGAATTGCATATATGCCAAGAAAATAGAGATCGCTCTGGTAATGAATCAAGAGTTTGCTGTGATGGGCTCCTGACATTTTGCTGTTATACGTGTGCTGCAGAAAAGGTGCATTTGTGTTCACAGAGGCACAAAGTGATAATATGCTGCCTGCAACTTCTGAGAATGATTTTTGAGTGCAGAGTTATGAAAGCTCCAGAAAATCCTATATGAGAAAAGCAGCTCTAGCTAGTCAGAGAGAGTTTCATTAAAGTTTGTTGCTGTTATTAGTTTTAAATTCACTTACGTCTCCTCAGTTTCATTTCCGGAGGCACCTGCTCTGGTGGTTTTCTGGCAGAAACACTGCAGAGGGTGGGGAGTGTAAAGTGACAGGTTGCATATTCCTCCTTGGTCTCCTAGAATTGCCTTTTTTTCCCCCTCCAGTCATGCTAATTTACGCACAGCTTTCATAATGAAACTTGAGCAGGCATCCTTCCCCATCTGCCCCAATTCCCAGTCCTTTTCTGCTGCACCAGCCGAGTTGCCTGATTTCACAGAAGTGAAAGGCGGGTGAGTGTTTCACACTTCACCCAAGGGCAGGCTGTGGGTCTGATCCTGCCGCCTTCAAACGCTGCTCCGGCAAAGCACAGGGAAGGAGCTGAGCAAAGTGCTCAGCTCTCAGAATCTCTGCTGGTCAGAGTGACCCCGAGATATGTTAGAAAGTCTCTTTTCCCAGCCTGACAGTCAAAGGAGGAGTCAGAACTCTTCTATTCTTGTTCTCAAGGTTGTTTATTGTTTCTTATCTATAGAATTCTCTCTCTGACCCATTGAGGTCTGTCTGGCAGGTCGGGTTGAGGCACACTGCCCATCCTTGGGGTGGTGTTGTCTTTTTATACTAAAAAATATGTGTACAATATTTACAACAACTTTCCAATACCTACCACCTATGTTAGACAGTGAATTTCTTCTCTAAACCAATCTAAAAATGCCAACATCACCCAGAAGATGGAGGCTAGGAAGAAGAAGGAAAAAGGACAGGGCATGCCCAAATTCCTCCATCTTGGGACCCTGAGCCCTCATTCTAAAAACTTCAAAAATCTATTTTTCACCCCGTTACAAACTATTATTCTACTTAAACTCTCTTGACTTGTAATTCTTCATATAAAGGTTGGTAATTGTTTTTTCCAAGGGCTAAATCAAAGGCACAGGGGGCTTGGGCTCTGTGCCAAGGTCTCTGAGCCCCAAGGGCAGGGGCTTGAGCCCTCCAGGGCAGCCAGAGGATTTTCCTGGGTTCTGACACCCAGCCGTGTGCAGGCTCCCAGCCCAGGCACTGCTTTGCTCTCCTGCATCTCAGGGAGCCTCTTGCCCACCCGTTTCATGGTGGATTTCGGAGGAAGATCGCGGTTTCATGGCAGTCATTCAGCAGCAGCGCCTGCGTTGCCGTGTCTCCGGAGGCAGCAATCGGATCAACTCCGTTAGTGCAAGGGATTAAAAGAAGCCAGATGCTCTCTTAATGGACAAACATACGGCGAAGTTGCAAAGTTGGCCTTTTGGGGAAACTGAAAGCAGTTTAGTTCAGGTTCAGCTTAAAGGGTTGGGAAAGGAATTGTCGATTAGTGTCAAACCGGGCTGACAGCGCGTCCATACCGAGCTCGCAGCTGCTCTGGAGCCGCCAGGCCGAGCCCCGTTACTGTGAGGGGCCTGGGGCCGCTCCTCGGCCTGGCAGCACAGCCCGGGGGTCCTGGGCAGCACCTCCCGAGCCCAGACCTCAGATGGTGCAGGCAGGGCACGTCTGTGCAATGGCAGCTCTGTGCAGTCCGAGGCAAACCCTGCAGTGCTGCTGCTGCACCGAGCCCCACAGCGCCGGGCTGGGAGCGCCGGAGGGGCCGGGCTCGGTCACCTCAGCAACCCGCGGCCCTCGCTCCTGGAGAACTCACCGGCTTTGGGCCAACCAAATCCCTTCCCAGCACCCTGAGAACAGGGAAAGGAGGCAGGTTGTGAGCCCGAGTTCCAGGCTGCTCGCAGCTCTGATCCCAGGGCAGCAGATCAGCATTCGAGGCTGGTGGTGGAGCTGTGCTGTAACCCCTCACAGGTCACCTTTGTACTCAGTGAAAATCCAGGTTGCTCTGCTAGTCTTTTCCTAGTTTGTGGAAAGGGAACAGACAATAATGGTGACTGCAGCTCCTTCTGTTTTCATTTTATTCTGTGAACAGCCACTGGTCAATCACGAGACTGTTGTTAAAGTACAGTTACAAGTTCTACATAAAGTTAGAGTGTTTAAATTTATTTCAATTCCTTCATTACTAAATGTTTCCTTCCGTTTCCTTCCGTTTCCTTCCGTTTCCTTCCGTTTCCTTCCGTTTCCTTCCGTTTCCTTCCGTTTCCTTCCGTTTCCTTCCGTTTCCTTCCGTTTCCTTCCGTTTCCTTCCGTTTCCTTCCGTTTCCTTCCGTTTCCTTCCGTTTCCTTCCGTTTCCTTCCGTTTCCTTCCGTTTCCTTCCGTTTCCTTCCGTCCTCTTTCCCTCCCTCTTGTTTTCTGAGCAGTTTCTCTATCATCAAGGTGTTGAGCTGCAAGCACAGAAGGCCATGCAAACAAGACCAAGGCAGATGCGCAAGTTTTTCACGCTTTAATTAAGTTGCGGGGCTTCAGAGGAATTTGGCTCCAGTTTCTGATGCTTCCATGCCCTGTCTTCTGTTCCAGTGTGGATGTTAAACCGTGCAGAAATGGACCGTGACCTACCTTTCATGCCAGCTGATCTGGCTGTAGCTGTTTTTGTGTAACTAATTTAAAAAGATTGATTGTTGGTTAATTACATTAATGAACTGAACCAACATGGGCACAGACCAGAGCTCAGCAGTCTCCTAAACAGTCATTAAGAATAGACATCTATCTTTTTACCTGCTTGTACAGCCTCCTGTTGGGTGGCAGAGTGTGTGGAATGGTAATTCTGAAGGTTAAATGACTTAGGGACTAATCACAGACTGTTCACCTCTGCTCCCCCCTGCCCATATGGCCCTGCTTGTCACAGTCAAAGTCCATTTGGACAAAGTGTCTGTTGAAAAGTCTCCAGGACAGCAAGTCTGGTGGTTTCAGCCGGCCTCCTGGCAAACACCAGCCTGTGTTACAAATCCACCAAAGTTCCCTGTTGAAAGGAATCTGTGGATTTAAACAATTTTGAAATAACTTCTGTCCCAATTAGGGTAATTCATGTTTATTAAGGTGAAAGTGTACTGAGCAGAACAGTTCACTCTTCTCTCTAGCCAGCTCATGAATATGAAGAAAGATTGAATCAATAATACATTTCTCTAATTAAACTGGTAAGTTAAAATCCAGGTTCCAAGTTAATCCAAGTTAAAATCAAGTTCTTGTTTTAGCAGGTGCTCAATGGAAGATGCATTTCTGGGTGTTTATCAGTGATGGCCTTGCAGCCATTCACCACACCTAGGTGAGAGCTGTGCAAATGTTGCCTGCCACACAAGGGCTTAGAAAAGTACCCTAAGAAGTTAATAAAATGTTTGAGAGAGGGCTATTGGTACATTTTCTAAACTAACTTGAAAATCATACACAGTGAATAAAGGCAATGGAGTGCATTTTATTTGCACTCCATTGGTGAGGTTTGGTGAAGTCTGTGGACATACTATTGTATAACCTTTGCCATTATTAGCCCATCTGTTTGCCAGATTTAGTCAAACCAGGAAGGACTTCAGCTGAAGTTAATAAGTGTGTTATCACTGGCTTGAGCAGAAAAAGAACTGAAACACGGCTGGATATTATGAAAGATGGTGAGAAAAATCTTAGTTATTTGGGAAGTCAAGGACAGTACTTTTGCACTGGTAGCCTGGGGGAAGATATTGGTCTCTAAAGGCTGTTGTCAGAATCTTCAAAGGTGTCAGTGCTGCTAGCACAGTGTTGTGCAAAGCCTGATCCAACAGGAACTGAGGAGTTGTTGCAGGGATTTCAGTCCCCTTTGGGTGATATTCTAGGTGCCCTATGAAGTCTGATGATTTTCAAGGAGGCTTTTTTGTATCCCAAATTCAACACTGAGTGAGGGAAGTAAGTCAAAGAAAAATGGGATTGACCTGCAGTCATAAACTACAGGCTGAAAATCTGCTTTCTTCATTTTCAACTGTCATTGAAATGGTTGAGGTGACAAAGGAGGAGACCTAATGCTGAGGGGTTTTTGGAGACTGCTCCATTCTCCATGGTCCCAGAGGCTTCCATGGACTGTTGAGGGGTGAACACCTGAGTGGTTGCACAAGGGGTTTCAGGCATTGGTTCATGACACCTTAAAAATACTTTAAATGAGAGGCAAAGAAGTTGTGGAATTAGGCATATGCAAATAGCATTAAATTATGGTTTTATGTAAGATCTTATGTTTCAAGCTAATTGAAAGACAGAGGCCATTGCTGCAGGAGAAAAATATGAAAAGAAAACTATACTGAAACATAAAAGTGTTTCTGATCAAGTAAAATTCTGTTTCTGTTGAATGTTTTATTTTGTTCCAGTCACATAAATTACCATCTTTGAAATACTAAAACTCCCACAATCAGCTTTTTATAACAGAAAATAATTTACATTTAAAAGGTTTAACTGAAGCAGCTAAACCTTAGTGATGAATGTGCACATTTGGCAATAAAACAGGGAAATAGCCCATGTTTTGGAACCCATAGCTGCTATATATAATTTTAATATTATAAAGAACTAAATACAGTCGAGTGAGTGCTACAGGTATGCACTAAGATATTTGCTAGTTCCTGGGAAATGTATTCTTAAGGGTATATAGTACTGACACAGAGCTTTGGAAATCTCCTTTAGCACTGATGGTTTCTGTGATGAGAGGCAGCATGGCTGGAATGCATTTCATCCTCCACAGAAACTTATGAACTTGGTCACATTGCCATCATCAGAAGCCATTTCTTTCTCAGGGCAGCAGCACCTCTCTTCCATCTTGTGGTGGGCTGGCCCTGGCTGGACACCAGGTACCCACTCTGTCAATCCCTTTCCTCAACTGGACAGGGGGGAGAAAATGCATCAAAAGGCTTGTAGGTGGAGATAAGGATGGGCAGAGATCAATCACCATTTACTGTCATCAGCAAAACAGACCTGCCTTGGGGAAATTAATGTAATTTATTACCAATCAAATCACAGTAGGGTAATGAAAAATAAAACCAAATCTTAAACCCGCCTTCTCTCTACCCCTCCCTTCTTCTTGGGCTCGACTGCACTCCTGATTTTCCCTTCCTGTGGCACAAGAGGATGGGGAATGGGGGCTGTGGTAAATACATCCTACTTGTGTCTGCTGCTCCTTTCCCCCACAGGGGCAGGACTCTTCAGGACTCTGCTCCCCTGCTCCAGTGTGGGATTCCCTCCCACAGGAGACCAGAAAACCTGCACCACCATGGGCTTCCCATGGGATCTCAGCCTTCTTTGGGCATCTCCTGTCCCACTGTGATCCCCCATGGGCTGCAGGGGCACAGCTCCCTCTCCATGTTTTGCACCAGGGGCTGCAGCAGCTCCTGCTGCTTCTGCTGCTGCTCACACCCCTCCTGTGGTGTCTGCAGGGCTGTTTTTCTTGCATCTCACTTTTCTCTCTGGCTGTACTTGCTTTTGCACAGGGCTTTTTTCCCCCTCCTCAAATCTTATTTCCCAGAGGCCTCACCCTTCTTGTTGATGGGCTCAGCCTTGGCCAGGGGTGGATCCATCCTGGAGCTGCAGGAATTGGCTCCACTGGACATGGGGGAAGCTTCTGGCAGCTTCTCACAGAATCCACCCCTGTGGCCCCCTGCTACCAAAACCTGGCTGCACAAACTCAATACACATCTTTAAATAATGAAAGAGGAGACAGAGACAGTATTTTCATTCTGCAGGAACCTTGTCATCATCCTAGAAGAGATTGCAGCAGTTGTCTAAAGGGACCACAAAATAGCCACAAAAATTAGAGATAATGATTTCCCTCTCAGAATAACTGGCATGTAAGTCTTGTCTTCCCCCTGTCACATACATTGCTGTTTTATTTTCTCTTCCTCTCCCCCACTCCCTGCATTAAAGGGGGAGTGGGCCATTGCTGCTATAATGCTCTTATTCCCTGCTAGAGCAGAGAAGATATATTTCAGTTTTATGCTCTCCTCAAATGTACTCAGACATATGGAAGAAATACCTTACAGGTGTTTGTATTCTTGCAGAGACTCCAGAGAATTGAAAACCCTCTGTATTCCAACAATAATCTTTCCCTTGACCTAGTGTGCTTTATATCTCACGTGGGAGGCTGAGTCCTGCTATTACTGGAGTCAGAGAGAAAATGGGTGGAAGTTTCAGCAAAATGGGGATGAGACCCTGGGTGTTAATTGTGGAGCTGCAGGGCCCCGTGGTGGGAGCAGCTGTGCTCAGCTTTGTGCAGCACTCAGCCTGCCCTGACTGAGCTGGATGTTGCTTTACATCTCCAAGATTTGCCTGGGGAATTTGGTCCTTCCTCTTATTAATATCAGAAAGTGAATTAGCTTTATGTTGTCCTTCATATCAGCCCTTTAAGGGGTCTCCTATCCTTTTAATTTAGCCTGGGTCTCTGAGGGAAAAACCCAGTAAAAACACACCGGTGTGGTGATTAGTAAGCACATTTTATATAATTACAGTGTTGGCATCTCAAGGGGAAAATGAAAGTTTGTGCTGTCCCTTTAACAGGACAATTTGATAATCCTCTTAGCATTTTCTCTTTTAGTTGATAATATTTCACACAATTTTACTTTGTAAAATATTCCTAAAGGGAGGCTTAAGCTATAATGCACAGATTATGGAAATGACTCTCATTAAGTATAGGCAGAGACTTCAGCAAAGCCATGAACTGCTTCGAAACATGTAACCCCCATTAGGAGCTTCATTTAAATGTTTATTCACAGAGCAGTAAATGTTTATAATAGAACATTTTATTGAAACATAAATTAAAGAACCCTAATTATAGATATTACAAGTATTCAAACAATATGCATTTATCAAGACTTAAGTAAAGATCAGAGATGGAGGAAATGCAGTTGTGCTTTCATTTGCATCTCAGCAATGCCAAATTTGCACAAAAATACCTGGGCAAAGTGACCCTGAAGGAAGGCACAGGGCCTCAAGGCAGGTGCTCTCCAGCTACCCCTGAATATGTGCCACCTTCTAAAGTAACTTCAGAGGCACCTCTTCTGATCATTCCCATCTGTAAAAAACGCTGGGGGCTGCCAGGGTTTTGGGTTGTTTTTGCAGAGTAGTGGTTGCTACGCCTGCAGATCTGCCCGGGTCAGTGCTGTAGAGGGGATGGACAATGAGTAAAGGCAGTTGATGGTCCTTGGCCTGACCCTCCCACCACCATGCATGGACCCTCTTTCCTAGACTTGCAGAGCAGCTTAGAGGTCAGGAAGTACAAGTTCAAAGAATCAGTCGACCTTTATTTCCAATTATTTTATTCCTTTGCTGCCTTTCAGAGGATCTCTTAAGAGATGTTCAGAGAGATGTACGTTGGGATCGCCACTTCCAACAAGCAGGCTTATTACCCTCATTATTGTGCCAGTTTTCTTGGGTTTGGGGCTGAAGGGGAGGGTTCTTGCAACTGCTAAAGCTGCCTTTAGCCATGGAAGTTTTAACTCCAGATATCAAGTGGGTTAAATAAATCTTCCTGTGCTTGTTTTCATGAGGTCTACATCCCTTTTCTAGCTCACCCACAGCTCGTTTCTTTAAACTTCATAGCAGTTGACATATGCATTATTTATTGAGAATGCTGAATGTGCACATTCTGAACCTACATGTTTGAAGATGTACCCTGCTGCAAGTCCCCCACTCGGTTTGGCTTCTGACACATTTGCAAATTCTCTTAATTTTGTTGCTTTCCAAAGTACCTGTTTTCTGTGCTGAGAAAGTGTCTGGATAATTACTCTTCCAGAGGCAAATCCATGGTGTAAGTGTTGGTGGGGATTATTGCAAAGCTTTATTTTTCCTCCTAAGGATGTGTGTACTGCACAATGTGATGCAGATTTACACAAAGGGCCCTCACTCTCCAGCTTGGTAGCACGTGGACACCCTCTGTGACCTTCTCTCCCAAGGCTTGTTCCAGTTTCTGTTTTCTTTCTTTGCAGTCTCTTTCTGTACAACATTTTTGATTCACAAAATTTTGACCACTGCCTTCATTCTATCAACAGCTTCAACCCTCCCTGTTTTCCAGTGGCTCTTCCAGTCCATCCTCACATCTGTCTCTGCTGTTTCCCCTGCTGCTCTCCTGGGCTTTGAGACAGGCATGGATTTCCCTGTCCTTCCCTTGCAAGCATCAGTCTGCTCCCCTGCACATCCTGCTCTCCAGCCTGGCAGTCTGTGCCACTCCTTTCCATCTGTACCACGTCCTTATGCTCCTCACAACAGCAGAAAAGCAAACCTCAGGTTTGTGTTTAAATAAACCAGAGCCAGGGGTGCCACAGGGGTGTGTCAGGCCATGCAGCCCCCCTGGATTTGGAGCAATCCTCACCCCCAGCACTGCAGAGCTGCCAGCTGGGGAGGAGATGCCAGGGGCCTGCACCTGTGCAGCCTCGTGCTCAAGGCTTCAGCAAAGCTGGAAAGGAAAGCACTGATTCCTAGAAATGGGGCGGTTTTGTAGGAAAGGAATGGTTTCAAGCAGTTTCCTGTCATGTTTTATTATTTTATAAAAATTAGCTCCTTTAAAGTGGTCTGTCTTTGACTAATTTAGAACTCCTAAATGAGAGAAAAAACACTAATGCAGGCAATAATTTTAAAGGCTGTTAAAATTGAGTGGTTTAGTTGTCCAAAACTATTTCCCTAATGTTGGATAGGACTTTTTAAAATTTTTTTAAATTTGTTTCTCCATCTTAAACCAATTCAGGACTTGGAAAATCATCAAGAACTCATAAATACTCACTGAATAGAGACTGTTTTCCCACAAAGATGTCTCTGCCAGGACTTACAGGTCAAGGGCCCTGGGAGTGAGCTTTCAGTGCCTAGAAAGAGCAATGGTACCAGGTGTGCCTGTGGCTGGATTTTCAGGGGCAGCAGAGGGAGAGCTTCCTGCTAATGAGCTGAGGATATACAGGCAGAGCTTTCCATGGAATAACTTTGTAACAGGGACAATTGAGCAGTTAATCAAGAATAGCAAACAAGGGCTCCATGGAAGCCCAGTTTACAGAGAGGACAAAATTGCCCTATTTTTCATGTGGCTATCTCTGTATTATGGCTGATTTTCTTTATCACCCACTAACAGTCTCACTTGGAGAATGGTTATTAGTTTGGAATTTCTACAGTTAATCTGGTAGTTTAGAAGAAGCATTATCACAGCCTCCCATAGGAAGCCCCTGTCTCCGTAATGGACAGGGCACTTTGCAGCAAGTGAGGTCTTACCTGAGAGCCACCATCCCTTTTTCCAGTGAAGTGGCTGCTCAATGTCTCCTGGCCAGCTGCTCTTGCTGCCTGGAGCTGCTGATTCCCCTCCAGCCCTTCCTCCTGCCTGGCCACAGCCATAGCAGGTCACAGCTTTTCCTGTCCTGCTGCACCCTGAGACCGTGGAAACCCACAGCTGCCAAGCTTTGATGCAGAAAAAATGAAAAGTAACAAGGGGAAGGATGAAGCTGCTGAAAGCATCTGGTTTTGCTGCAGGAAGGCACAGGTCAGCCATGCTCTGCTTTTGCAGATGTGGGGGGAGCAGCCCCTCATTCTCAAGGTTGTATGACCCTTTGCAAGCTTTTATGTGTTCATGCTGTAAGAACATCTATTGCTGATAGACCCTGGGTGCTGAGCAGCTCATGTGAAGATTATTATCTCCATTTCAACTGGAAGCTGAGCTCTGTTGCTCTGCTAACCAGCACAGCAGCTGAGTGAAAACAACATAATGTCTGTGAGTTATTGCAGGCAATGCCCATGTCCTCCCCAGTGGTGAGTGGCAGGGTCATCTGCTCTTCACTATTCTGGTCTACCTGGGAAATCTCTTTCACTGTCTATTTTTGTCTGGTGTTTTCACTTTAAATCACATGCAGTGGCGACACATTGGTTATTTGACCATAATTCAGTGTATAAAACCAGCTGTTACCAGTTACATTGCTTCCTGCATGGCCTTGAGTGCTCAAGTAAAACTTACCTGACCTGAATGCTTGTTCCTCCAACAACACAAGCTCCAGGTCTTTTGGCTGAGACTTTCTGGGCGTTTTGCAGCCCTGGTTCACTGGAGAGCAGCTTTAGTGGTGTAATCCCACAAATGCCTGTGATGCAGCCAGACTTTGGCAGTGTGGGATGAGTGCCCATGAGCAGCTCTGTGCTCCCATGGTCCTGATTGGAGCCATGGAGCTCCTCAGAGCATCCTCTTGCTGTAGTGGGAGGCCAGAGGCATCTCACACTGGCTCTGGCTCATTAGTTCCCCATGGTGCTACAGATCTGTTACTTGCAGTAAATTTTCTGATGCTCTTGTCATTCTGTATAAAGGCCTTGAAGAAACTTCTCTTGTGAGTGATTTTGCATCACCTGTAAACACTCACCATTAGAAGTTTCTCAAACTGAGATTTTATTTACATTGCAAAGCAGGGAGAGCTGCAGTCCCTACCGTAGAAGAATGTCAGTCTAATAATTTTAATTTTGAAGGTCCTATAAAATCCAGCTCCCACAGCCTCCTTCCAGCTACTGCTGTTCTAAATATCCCTGACTGGAAATCTTGCCCCTGGTTTCAGAAGCAACTAGCAAGGTTCAGGCATCTTTAACTCACACAGTCCACCACACCTGGAGATTTCTGTTGCATCCTCACATTGTCACTATTGTCACACCCAGCCTGGCAGTGTCCTGCTTCTTCCATCAGTGCCTGAGGAGCAGGGGATGGAGATAAGCAATGCAAGTGTGTGCCTGCATTTTCCTGCCCTGATGTGGGTGATATTGATTGGTCCATTAATGTAAATGTCTTGGCTGTTGTGTGTTGCTTTCCTTGCTTATTAATCAAAATCATGCAAAATGAGGGGAAAGCAATTTTTTTAGGAAAAAAAATGAAATGCCGTCAACAGTGAGTGATTACAGCCTGCTGGAATGTGATGGGGCTGTCTGCCACCCACCAGGCATGAGGCTCCCCACAATAACTGGGGAAAAAAATTAAAATGCTTTATTTTGACAGTTTTGGTCAATTTTAGATGTTTTCTGTTCCAGCAGTGTTTTGATGGAAGGTTTGCCTAAATCTATTTGTTTGGCTTAAAAAAAAAAAAAGGCATTCCAGTGTTTTGTTTGTATCCGACGTATTTCAGTCAATTGCAAATGGTTTTTTTTGGATGTGCAGGTTTTTGTTTTGCTTGGAAAAACAAATGAAAGGAAACAACTTTCATTTGTGGGCACCTTGAAGTTATTTTTGCTACTGCCATTTAGGGAGACCTCTCTATAGCCAGCAGTGGATGGAAAACACTGAGACATAAACAAAACATTTGGGATGTGAATATTCCCACTGAAGCAATGCACAGGTTGGAAATGGAGCTGGTGCTTAAGTGCCTTGGTGAATTGAGGCTTTAGCAGTAACAAATAGTACTGAGGAGTAAAATGATCAATTAAAGATCTCCTAATGAATCAAAGTATCAGCCACTCAGAGTAGAGAAGGGCAGAAGCTGAAAGGCAGATTGGAGAAGGTGTGAAATCTCCTGTTCGGTGTTTCTGACTGCATGGTAGCCACAGCTCTGCACTGCTTGTATTTCTTGGTAAAACTGAATAGAGGGGAAATATATGAGACACTGCTGCTGATCCTGTTTGTTTCTGATATACAAACAGTGAGGAGAATCCAGATATTTATTTCTTTCCCATACACAGAATTAAAAAAAACAAAAAAAAAAAAAACAAAAAAAAAAAAACAACCAAAAAACCCCCAAAAAATCAAACCAAAAATGGATGACTGGGAAAAATTACTCTCTTTTAAATTGATTGTTGTTACTTCAAACCTTGGGAATATTCATTTGTGTTGTGATACAGTTGATGGATTCTGCTGTGCAGCCTGGCAGTGTGTGAGAACATAATGCCTGTAGTAAAGGTGACTAACCCCTGAGAACATCCCCACCGATGCCAAGTGGCCCATATGCTGTCATAAACACTTTTTATTCTTTTTTTATTTTCCACACTGATCATAAGAGCCCATTTTGGGTAGAAGATCACATTAGGCTCATTCACTACCTGCTGTGCTGGTCTGTGCATCTGCAGTGCAGCATCTCTGCTCTGAGCTTTGGACTCATCCCTGCGTGTTTTCTGATATTCCAAATCCTCTGTCACGGGTATACATGGATCTTCTCCTGTGCATGTCCTGGAGCATTCTGCACCAGAGATAAAAATTATGCTTAAAGGTGGCCAAATTTCTGGGGAATGTGGTTGTTGATAGCTGATGTTAGGTTTTATATGTATCATCAAGAGAAATTCCTGCAAATTGATACTTGTAGCAAAACTATCGTTCCTTGTAGCAGAAGAGAAGGGAACTGACTGGCAGATGAACTGGCTCTATCCTTATGAATAAATTTAAAATCTAATGAGAACAACAGGTGTGTGACAGTAGTGAAATTTTACAGTACCCCTGCAAACTTTAATCTACACTTTTATTTCTCTTGAAGGTCTGTCCAAAAGTGAAATTTCAGGCCTAGGGCTACTGAAGACTGTCTTTAAAGTTGCTTTGTGATTTTGAGTAATACATCATACCAGCAGTGATGTTCAGATGATACATTGCACTAATACATCACAGGAGCACTTTTGCTCTTATGATATATTAGTATAATACACTATCAGAACACTATCACTGATATATTACTCAAAAACACAGTTTCTGACCCTCAAGATTCACCCTCATCTCTAGTCTGAATAGACTGAAAGCTGTGGATAATGATAAGAATAAGAAATCACATATTCAGTTTCTCTAGGGTAAAGCTGAGGAAAAAAAATAGTGTGGTATTTGGAATATTTCATTAACTGAAACATCCTTGTGTTTTCATTTTATTCACTGAGCAAATGTTATTATGGATAGAAGCTAACACAATATAGGTGTGTTTGAATTTTCTTACAAATAGCCTAAGAAAACCTTTTTTGATTTCATATTTCAATATAGAGTTAAGCCATGTTTTGAGAATGTTTCCATGAGGTGCAGGAGTTTCAGCTGATTTCTACCTCATCAAATTGAATCAGTTGCAAGCTATCTAAATTCTTTGCAAACCATTTGGTGCAGTTTCTGATTTTCAGTCATTTTTTTTAAAGGATTTAGGCACCATCTAAAAAGATCTGAAGGTGCATAAATGTGATCTATCACTCAGATTATTTGCTGCCTCTCCTCACTGAGGTGTTGGGGTATTTTTCCCTGAAGAATTATTCTCAGTTATTGTTTTTCTTTGCTAAAGAGTGAAAGACAAAGGGAAAAAGAAAAAAGAATGCATTGCAATTTTGTTAGTAGCTCAACTTACTGCAGGAAAGTATTTTTCCCAGTCGAGTTTGGGTCTTGAGGACCTTCCTTTATGGCATGAACAGTGTCAAGAAAAAATAAAAAAGGTAATAGTAATGACACAACACTAAGGGGCCAAGTCATGTATTTGTGTTCTTGCCCATAATTTTGTTTGTATTCCCCAGTTCTCATGAGCACTTTTGATGAAAACACATCACCACTCACCTCCTTCCCAAACTGGGTAACCCAAAGCTGCCTGTGCAGCCTTTGTGCAGCTCAGTGCCCAGCTCTGCTACCCCATGGGCAATGGCCCTGTACCAGGAGAGGGACACACTTCAGGCTCTGCCAAACTGGGCTCATAATCCTTATGCCTCACAGGTTTTGGGCCACCTGGCTCTCTGTCCCTGCAGGTGTGTCCCCAGCATGAGGCTTGTGCCCCACAGGTTTCAGTTTGTTGTGTTTGGGCTACATCCTCCAGGGAGGAAGAGAAGCATTGAAGTGTTTTTAACTTTGTGGGAGGCGCTGTCCTCTTCTGCCAGCCCTTGTGCCCATGTGCTGTCCATGGTGTGGCAGCTGCTCTGTCCCCAGAAGGGAGCCCTGAGCCCAGGCTGCCCACACGAGCTCTCCCCCACATCCCATCTCCAGTACCTTCTTATTCCCCTCTCTTCCAAAGCCACAACACTCAGCTCCAAGGGACATTGTTATTTCAAAGCTGTGCCTAAATATGTCTCTGACTGACAACTATGAATAATTCCACAGAGCCCCTAAACTTCCAGGCATTTCACTCTGAAGCTCATATAATACACCAGGGCTGCTCTCTAATGTTTTTCATCTTTTATATTCTCCAAAGAGTTGAGATACAGTTATGGAACAGGTTAATGTATTTTCCTCTGAATATAATGCTGTGGGAGCCTGTGCACGGTTACTTGTGTGTGTTGAGAATAATGCTGACAGTTCAGAAAAGAAAGTCATGAACTTGATAATGACCATTATTTTGTTTCATGTTTCCAGCATGTTCATGTCCATGTGCTGCCAAGGAAGGCTGGAGACTTCAGCAGGAATGATGATGTCTATGAGGAGGTAAGATTTACACTCCATCTCTTCTTCAGAGTTGGTTTTGCTGTTAGTAAATTGTTTTAATGGTCCAGCCCCTCCCATGGGTGGAGGGGTGGGATCTCTGCATTTTTGTTGTTGCAAATATCCTGTGACAGTGCCAAGATCTGTACTGGGATTTCCTTGTGAGCTCCCTCTCTGAGGGACGATATAGTTGGCACCTTTGGTACTTCAGTCTGTCACTGCACACAGGGTGCATATCTACAAATAATTGTGGTCTCTTATTTTGAGGGCACAGGGAAAAAGGGTGACCACGTGGCCAGCCTGACATGCAGGGAGGGTGTCCTGCACCAGCTGCTCGCCTGGGGTGCCAAACCTCCCCCTTTCCACCAGAGAAAACACAGGCAGCTTGTTACTGCTCAATCACAAACTGCCTTCTGCCCTGATTTTGGTAGGGCTCTGTTCAGCTCTGGACAAATCACATTGCAGCCCCAAAGATGAGAACTAAAGAGCAACTCTGCATATGGATGGACTATCTGCATGTGTGCAGATTGTGCAGCAGAGCTCAGCTCATGAGCTGTTCCAGTGTGACTGAATCACTGGCTTTTGTTTAAATGAACAATTGTACTGGCATTAACAAAAGGTTTTCCCCAGTTTGACAGCTGTCATAATGATTCTATGAAAGAATCTCACTATTGTTAAATTTATGGCTTGTTCTTCATAGGTTTGGTAGGATCCTCTTTCTGAAATATGACATCTCCTTCTCTTCCTGAAAGTAATTAATATAAACTTGTTCAGTGCTACTGTAATACCATCTGCTTGAAAGAGACATCGTGACATTTTCTGCTTTGGTATTTTTTCCTTTGTGAGATCTACATGATGACAAGTCCCCACTCACAAAAAAAAAAAAAAGGTGGAGTGTTTTAAACTTTTTCAATTACTTAAATATGCAAAAATGGAGAAGAAAGCATATTAGTGACAAGTTATATGAAGTGTAGTGCCTGAAAACTGTGCTAGTAAGGGTAAAAGCTTAATGAGGCTGCTGAGCAAGGAGGTCCAATGGAAGTAAATGATGGCAATCTTTGCTGGTGTGGTGGTTAAAAGCAGTTGAGTGAGACAAAAGTTAGCAGGGTTAAAGGGTTGTCAGGCACTGGAAGAGACTGTTCAGGGGAGTCACCATCCCTGGATGTGTTTAAAGGATGTGTGGATGGGGCTCTCAGGGACCTGGGTTACTGATGGGCTTGGCAGTGCTGCCTTGATGGTTGGATCCGGTGGCCTTACAGATGTTTTCCACCTAAATGATTGTATGGTTCTGTGATCTTTTCCTTTCACATGTGTTAAGGGGTTTCAGATGCTGCATCAACCCATCAAATCTCTTTCCATTTCTGTCATATTTACAATTCCATTTTCTTCTTTTTTAACACAGTTATTTCTCTCCTGTTATAGCTGAACAGAAACAGGCAAAACTCTGATGAACTAGACTATATATTTAGTGTTCTTAGATGCAAAAGGGTGGCAAATTGGGGAAGAATTTCTTTTTTATTTTGTCATTTCCAATTACAGCAATTGTAGGTGTTGCTTTTAGCAAACAGGAACCATAAATATTTAGACATAGATGTGATAATGCATCTTTTAGCAGAAGAATGTATAGCCTCAGAGTCTAACTAGCTATTCTTGAACACCACAGAGCTAACACACTTTTGTACAGACTGTAGCTGAAGAAAGATTTAAATTTTTTTGGATGCCAGGGAAACAAAAACACATTTGCTGCTATAAAAAGTTTGGTGCCGAGTTCCATCACTGTCTGGATTGAGGATGGAGGGACTTAAGAAACTTGCTATCACAGGTGAATAAAGCTATTTTGAAAAATGAAAAAGGGACAAATTATTGAAAATACAGCTGACTTTGGAAATAATTTGGAGCTTATGTCAGTACAGCAAAAACATTTTGATATAATGCATCTCTGTGATGTCAGCAAGTCATGTCCTTTTGACAAGAAGATACTTTAAAAGATTTAGGAAGATATGTAGATCATGGTGGGGCAACAGGCTGGAAATCAACAAGGGATAAAGTACCATTAGGTGAGATGTGGGAGCTGGAGAGAGCTTTAAATCTATTTTTTATGAAATTTGTACTTTAAAAATCCAAAACCCGTTCATAAACACTTCATTTCCATGTATTTGAGTGATAGATGGAGTTGTAGTTTAGGCAGCAAAGACCACCTTCCAAAATCATCCCATTGGCCTTTTCCTTGTAAAATGTGACATGGGGGCTGATCAGCCTCCCTCAGACACTCTGTGCAATTGTGAAGCACACTGAGGATAAATTGTGCATATTGCAGTGCCTGGGTTAGCTACCACAGCTAAAGGTTTAACAGCAATTGGGAGCAATTTTCACAGGCTCCAGGTCTCAGCTCTGGCTCAACATGTCTTTTGCAAACCCCTTTCTATCTGTAAGTGCCTTTGAGCTCTCCAAGCTCTGCAGTTGTCATCTGTATATGCTCAGCAGATTGCTGATAAATCCCACTGCTCTTAGTGTCTGACAGTGAAAGGAATGCCCAGATGCTGAGACATCACTCCTCTTAGGAGCCTTCTAGAACTGAGACAGCCAGAAAGTGCTTGCAGTCTCTCACTGTGTGCTTAATTTCTCCCATTCAGTTTTGGAGTGACCACTCATCTGATGGAAAAGGCAGAAGAAAGCACATCAGGTTATTCCCTGCTTAGTCTGTTTGCTGGGCTCTGAAATCTTCAGGCTTTTGGCTCTGAAGCTCTGACACAGCCCTGTCTAAAGCAGTTTTTAAGTGTAAAAAGTATAATTAAGGGTAAGGTGTTTCTTAGCACTTGTATTTTAATCAGGTATCTGATGGACACAACTGTCTGCTGATTTCTGGACATATTTTTAGATCTGTGGTAGTGGAAAATTAATTGTGGAAGGAATAAAACAGGGTCTGACACTTATTTCACAGCACCTTCTCTAAGGCACTCCTTGGTAGAATGTGTCACTTAATATTTTAGATTTTTTTACCTCAGTGCATATTAAAGAAGTCACTGTGTGATTTTTCCAAGATACAAAGAGAATAACTAATAGTAAAAAAAAAAAAAAAAAAAAAAAACTTCATTTAATATTTTAGATGTAGTTCTTCTGCATCTTTGCAGGTCTATTTCTTGGAAGAGTATTTCCTGGGAAGTGTTAGTTATCCACTCTCTGGGCTCACTGTAGTGGAAAGCTAAAGCTATAGTTTATCAGTTCTTACATTTCTCTGCAATTATTTGAAGCCTAATCCTGCAAGTGTGCACATGCCAAAGTTAAATTGGTCTTACAGGATTTTTTATAGGATCAGGCTCTTCATCTTTTACTATTGCTAGATTACTTTTCTCATCTTCCTCTTGAGTAGTTCTTATTCACTGATTCTTTATTTCTTGGACAGCAGAACAATAGCAGCTAAATATTAGGAAAACCTTCTCTTAGAATAACTCTTTATACCTCTGCATTTTCTGTTTGGTTTGAAAGAGATTATATTTCACATTTATTAATCAAGAAACTTTAAAGCCTCTTATGAAGTAGTTGCTTGCTTTGAAGTAGATGAGTTCTTTGCTATTATAAGGGCATGTCACAGTGGCTGATAAGAATTTGGTATGAAAGAACATCTTTACTGTAGAGCAGCCCCCAGTGTTGTTGCAGTCAGCACAAGTGCTGCAGTTGTTGGAGGTCATTGTGTCCAAGACATTCAAGAACATTATCCTGAAGAGCCTTGGCACTTGCGTGGGCAGCCCTCATTCAGTGGGTGTTTGAAAAGTCCATAGCACAGCCTGTCCCTGGTCTCCTCTGAGTGGTTAGCCATTACTGCAATATAAATAACATTCATCATCCTTTAGGCTGGCAGGTAATAGCTGTACTGGGCCAGAGACGATGGGGCTCTCTCAGAAAGGAAGACTCAATCAAAACTCTGCACTCCTGTTATGAGTACTGACCTCAATAAGTTAATTCTGAGCCTGACAGACTCAGATGGGTAAGGGCAGCCTGGCCTCTCAGTGGAACCCTGAGCATCCCTGGCATGCTGAGGTGGGTTTTGTGGGGCACACCCCTGTTCCTCCCCAAATTCTGTTTCCCTTGGTGCCTGCAGCCTCCTGTAGCAGATGCAGCTGCCACAGCAATGCACATCCATGGCTGTGCATGCAGGGCAAAGAATGCCCAGCCCCTCCCCAGCCTTGCTCTCCTGCCCTCCTGGTTTCACTGCCTGTCTGCAGTGCCCAGCCTAGACTGGAGAGCACTGAAAAAGGGGAAGTGTGAAAAAGAGAGGTTAACCCAAACCCCAGTGTCTCCATCCTCCTCTGCCTGCCAGACCTGCATCATGGATCTCTTCTAATGAACCTGAGTGAAACTTCCTACTGCGAGTTCTTCAGTAATTTACGAAATTTTGTAAAAAGCCAGCAAAAGAATTTGCTTCATGCTATCCTCCTTCCCCTCTGGCATTCAGGCAAGCAGTGAGAGACTCACTTAGGAAAAGATACTTTGACTTAGTGATCTCATTCAGCATGTTATGCTAAATCATTTCAGCACGAATACCTATTAGTAATCATTTCCAGTTCCAGGAAGGATGAAGGAGGCATTTTGGCATATGAGTCAAGAACCTGCTGGGCTGTTTCTTCAGGCTGGCAAAACAGGGGAACTGTGGTGAATTCAGAAGTTTAGTCAAACAAGCCAGAAGTTTAATTCTCCCTGAATGGCTTTGACTGTGACATGCCATCACTCGGAGCTGCAGACAGCATCCTGCCTGCTGCTGGGCACTGAACCTGGCACAGGGCTGGAAACCTGCACAGCTGCATGAGCTGCTCAAAGGCCTTAAAGGTAAGGAGTGAAGTAAAAAGATAAATAAGCCCTCATCCAGGTCTGTGAGACAAAATGGAAAGATGCCCAACAGTTCCTGTGAGCATCAGATTGAACTATTCATGAAAATTAATGGCATGCAGAGCTAATAGGCTGTTCCTTGGCCTCAGAATGATATTGTACCTTCTGGGAACATATTGTAGCCTGCTGGGAGATCAGTCTGCTGTGTCTGAACTCCCCTGGGGCCAGACCCTGCTCTCTCTGCACCCTGCATGGTTAAACCATAGAAAAGAACAGAGGCAGCACAGAATCTCAGTGGTTTTATGGGATGTTTTTTAAAGCTCTGCTTTCCCCAGGTACAAGTTTATTTCCTAATCTCCTGATGCAGCAGCAAATAAATTCTTCCCAGTAGGCTTCAGATTTTACCCTGGTCTTGCCAATGCTGCTTTTTCTGACTGCAGGCATCAGAGGAGGCTCTCCTAGCCAAGGAGTATGTGCCTTTCCCAGTTGATTCCTGAATCTTGTGATATTTTAGTGACTCCTGCAGGGCAGGGCAAATGAACTGTGTGTGAATATTTCCAGCTGGGTGTATTGCAATAGAACCTAGAACTGTGCCAATAATTGTGGTTTTGATCTCGTAGATGGATGGACAAAAAATAATTTTTAATTAACCTGAAATAATGTTTTTTTCCCATCAAATGAATTTCCTTTTTGTTTTAAACAGGATAATTTATTTTCTGGACCATAATATTTTGTCTGATTAGGATTTGAAATCCTGTATGATGCGGGCATGCCCTGCAAGCTTATTCCATATCCTCAACCTACATGAGGCAAAACTGACAAATTTGTCAGTAAGGCCCAGTATCAATACTGGAAGACATCCTAGGGTCACATTTATCTCCCTAGATGAAACCCCCACTGTTTGTGGCATTTTCTGGCCTCATCAGCCCTGTCAAGTATTTCTTAATTTGACACCTGAAATCTCTGAGACCTTCCTCTATGCTGTCTGTGTTGCTGCACTTAATTCAAGATAGCAGGATATCATAATGTGATCTGATTAAGAATCATTTCATTCATTTGTCTGGATCCTATGGAAGATCTTCCATAGCATCTAGAGAAATGGAAACAGCTATAGAAAAGAATTAGAAGTGGTTGAAGGTTTCCCATTGAGGCAGCCATCCCTCATGATCACACAGTGCCCTTTACACCTAGGCTTTGTCTGGAGGGCAATGTGCATTTGGCATTTCACACACCATGGATCAGCCTCACTGCCCTCTACTCTGGCTGTCTCTCTGCATTCCATCACTGCTCTTGATGCTTCTTACCTTTCCTGCCTCAGGGGTTTTACAATCATTGTCCTCCCAGGTTAAAAGACATTGGCTTCCAGGATTCACTTACATTTCATTTATAATATAGTAGATGCAAATTCTTGTGACCATTGCAAAGGATCTCTTGGCTCCTTGTGTAGGATGTTTGTTGTGTTTAGCTCATGGAGTATTTGCTCTGCTGTGTCCTTGATGGTGCTTCGTTGGCAAGTGACTTTCTGACAAAAAACCTCCAACCAAGGACAACTTGCTGCTAAGAAGATTAAAGTGAACATGGTCTCTGAAGCCTGATCATGCTGTCAGTGCTTAGGCTTGCTCAGACGCTTCCTGTGTATTCCCAGCCCTGAGGTAAAACTGTCTTCAGATCTCTGCTTATCCTTGGAGGCAGTGTAGGTTGAACTCATTCTGGTGGGAGAACATGCCCCATTAGTATCCTAGGTGCTCATGTTTTTGGAATTGATGATATGGAAACCAAACAAACCTATCAGGGAGCTGCCATTTTCTAAAGAGAGGTTTTTCTTTGCCAAATTAAAATGCTGCCTTAAACTTCAAATGAAATGCTCCCCTGTTCTCTTTAAGGTTCAGGATATTGGAGAAGGTAGTTGGTAAGCACAAACCAAATCACACTGAAATCCAGTGCAGACCTGGCAAGGGATTAAGGCCAGAAGAGAAGAGAAGCTGATCACAAAATGAGGATAGAACGAGAATGGATTTTATCTTTTGTTGCAGTGGTTTTGCCAGGAAAGCAATGCAAAGTAACCAGAGATCTGTTGCTGTACTGGGGGCAAAGAAAGTGTTATTTTAGTTTGAGAAAGGAAATTCTAATAATACATTGCAGCAGAGTGAGAATTTAGTTTAACAGAGTGTTAGCATAATTGTGCACAATTTGGTTTTATTTAAATACATTAAGCACCATTGTTTCTTTTCCATGTTAAGGATTGACTTTGGTGGTAGGTTGCAGCAGTTTTCCTTAATTGCTTTAATCCTTGGCCTTAAGAAAATGAATACTTTAAATTCACACTTGTTAAGTACACTGCTAATGAAGAACAGGCTTTAGCAATCTTTGGTGAGCCCAAACTATATGTTAAAAAAAAAAAAGAGGAAGCAAAAAGGAAAAAAAAAGAGAGAGGGAGAAGCTAATCACCAACCATTCTGTTAATGCTTATTTTAATCATCTTGCCTGCCCTTGCTGGCAGACAGAGCCATTTGGCTGCAGAGGCAGGAGGCAGCCATCGCCTCAAATGGCACTGATGTTGAGAATTGGGCCCAGGAGGACAATCTGACTTGTCAGTTTATATAGACATAAAGCTTCATTGTTGTGCACAGACACAACTAGCTTTTTAAAAGCCTATTTCCCTCCTGATGATGTGAGAATCTGCTCCCCTCTCTCCCACTGTTCTCCAGCCCTCAGATTTATTAGACAGTGTTTGTAGCCCTGCTCAGTGTGTCTGTGGTGCCACAGGGGCAGGTGGGGACCAGCAGTGCCACAGTGACCAAATGACCAGCTTTGAACCACGGGGACCTGTGCGGGCTGGGGGAGTAAAGAGCTGTGACTGCACACTGGGTGATGTCTCCTCAGAGAGTTTTAACACACTGATATCCCCGACGGAATATTCTCTGTGGAATTAAGTGTGTGTTTAAAACATACAGGATGCTCAGAAGTGAGGAGCTAACAGCATTTCCTTGGGGGCCCGAAAAGAAACATCTCCAAAATTCAATTAATTATGAGAAATGTATGATCTGTTTTCAAAAACTATTTTGCATGTGCGGGAAACTTTTATCTTTCTGACAGCTAAGAGTTGCAGCTAGCAAAGTGAGCTTACAACTTCTCCTGGCTGCCTGTGCCTCCCCGTGCTGCAGGGAGCCCATGGAAGGGTTTCAAGTGGCGCAGTGCAGCATTTTTCCCATTTCAGCTTTTGTGTCCTGCAAATTGGAGAAAGTGACAACTGGTGCCCACATCAAGCAGTGGCATTTACTGCTCCAAGGAAAAGAAAGCTTCAAAATTCCGCTTGGCTGAGTTACAACCCAATTATAGCTATCCAAGCACAGGTATTCCAAAAAAACAGGGAAACAGGGAAGTGAGGCAGCCTTTGTCCCGGTTTGGCCAGATAGCTGGAGCATTGTGTATGAGGTTGCCAAAAAATCCCCTCCTGCATTTAATTGCAGAAATTGATCATAGGTTTGTGGTAAACATGCAAGCAAATCCAGCTAAACCTTTGTGTCTCCCTTTTGCTACATAAATTACTTCAGTGGACTGGTATCTTGCTTCTAGGGGTTGTAATCTCTGTGGGAGTGGGGAGGTCTTGCAATAAATAGAGTTTTAATGGAAGGCCTGTTTTAGAATTTCTCTTTTCTTTGAACTATGACCTTTTTCTTTTTTTGTAAGAAAAAATCTATTCTCATTCATTACATGTGTGTCTCTGAAGGGGCAAATGCACACAACTGCCAGGCCACGTACAGCATGGGCTCTGTGCAGGGTTCTCTTCAGCTGAGACTTGACTGGGAGCAGTAATTGAGATTAGCTCCCTAGGAGATGGGCCTCTGCTCTCCTCCTGGCTTTTTTCTCAGTAAAATAGTTGCATTTAATGCATTTATGAGTAGACTATAAGTGCTAAGATACTTTCTTCCCATACCCCTGCCATTTCCATGGCAGGCTTCTGAAGAAATAACAATACATAAAGCTGCATGAACACTTAAGGTCTTCAGTGTCTGCTGCCATTGGCACTTTCATATTTTCTATTTGAAGATAATTTCATTTCACACTTTTTACATCTGAAGAGCCTGTTTTTGAAGACCTCCAAGTATATTTTTAATGTATATAATTGAAGTTTCCTCCTGCCTCTGTGAGTACATTAAGTAACAGTATTAGCAGGTTTGATGCAGAGAGGTGAAGGGACCTTGTGAAGTTCTGGAGTGAGTCAGGGCAAAACAGCTGAGTGCAGATACCTCCCTGAACAAGCAAAAGGTGGATTGATCACCCATCTACAGCTACATGGAGTAATTAATACAATATATGAAGCCCTTGCTTCCCTGTATGAAAGTATGGTCCTAAGACAGCTGGTAGATATTCTAGGATGTGCTCCAAAGGGTTGAGCAACACTTAAAACTGGAATGACTCTCAAGAACTTTGCTTCTATTTTTGGGTTTTGGTTTTTGCTTTGGTTTTGTTGGGTTTTTTTTGTTTGTTTGTTTGTTTTTGGTGGGGTTTTTTTTTTGGTGGTTTGTTGGTTTTTTTTTTTTTCCCCTGAAGAATAATGCTGCTGACATTTAAAGATTCAGATTGTCACCTGGTAGTGCACTGGCTTCATTCAGCCAAGGCCTGTGAGCAGCAGCAATTGCTGCTCTCTGAAGGTGAACACCTCAGGTGTTTTAACAAGAGGTGACATGTTCACCCAGCTGTACAAAAGGGGGTCTATCTTCAGTGGTATGGTGTCTCCTGGGACACCAGGAGGGAAATGCTTAGGGAAAAAATGACAAGAATGAACATATGTATGAAATGGTGCAGCTTTTTGTCTCCATAAAGGCAGATTCAGGGAGTCCTTTGCCATAAGTGGATTCTCAGGTGGTTTTCTAAAAAACGATAAGCAAAACAGCCACTGACTTTCAACAAGAGTCAGATGTCTGAATGCCTTAAAGACTTTGGAAAAGCCAGCCCTTTATCCTCTGTATCAGGTTCAGTGGCAATATTGATACTCAGCAGGATGTTATTGGCATGTGATTCTCTCTTTTCATCTTGCACAAGGGCATGAGGCAGAATTGCCCTCTGCTGCTGCGTGAGCAGAGGAGTTGTGGATTGATGTATCAGCACTTCGTGTTTCTGGGCTGTTCTCAGGAACATGTGCAAAAGGGAAATAACAGCAGAACAAGGACACTTCCCAGGTTAGGTAATGTGCTCCACTGACATCCTTTACTTTGCTTTTAAGGGTGATAAGCATAATGAAGCTGAGAACAATCTGGTGTTTTTCCACCACTTTTAGTAACTTCTTGTCATTTTGAGCTGCTGATGTTTCTTCTCAGGTGCTACCTGGTGATCCTTTTAACGTGTTTATTACTGTTGCTTCTTCTCAAGAAATAAATTTGCTGAGAGTAAAGAAAGTTGCTCATTAGGGCAATGTAATTAAAGGAAAAGTAGACATCATGCCAAGTTCCGTTTTCTCTACAAAGCACCACCTTGGAGATTGCCTGAAACTCAATTACTCATTGCTATGCTTATTAGGGAGAACAATGTGCTGAAATGATCCCCACTTCTAATAACCTTGTTTTCTACATGTGAATCATGTTAATACTTTTTGCTTTAGTGCCTTAATCGCCATGTGTAAAATGGGTCTGTTTCTAAAGGGGGAATAGGGAAGGTGGGCCACATGGTGGGTGTTCTCTGAATTGCCACTCTCCATGGAGAGTTTCTTGTTTCCTGCTGGTCCACAGTTATTTTGTGGCACTTTTTTTTTGTTGTTGTTTTTTTCTTTTAATTACATGGAACAATATTTATTAACAGATTACATCTTGATAGTCGGATTTCCTCTGGTGAAATGAAAATCTTTATCCTCTGCCTTGCTCTCTCCCTTTGGGGGAAGGAGTGTTCGGTATCTTTCATGTCACAGTCTCTTCTTTGTTACCTCATGGCTTCACCAAGACAAATCATTTCTGCAACAGAAAGCTGGTATTAACACTTGCTAAATAACCTTGTTCTGATAATCAGTCTGGTGCCCAGTTTTTTTCCTTGATCAGAGCTACTCTGATACTTTCCTGCTGTCCTCCTAACATGATGTCTTCAGCTTCTCTGAACAGGCTATGGCCCCAAAAATCCTGTGTACCCCTGCAGGTGTGTTAGAGGGAGGTGTAAATACCAATATTCTGTCCAGGGCTTTGGAAGAGACCTGAAGCCATGAAGGAAACATAATGTTCTTCCATCCAGCCCACAACATAATTACTCTCCTTAGCTTCATGCTCAAGCCTTCTCCTCTAAACATGCAGGAAACCTTTGTTAATGGGGTATTCCATCAGAACTGAAGGACAGAAGTCTTAATCATGCTAGTAAGGACAACCAAAATTGCCATGGGAATGTAGGGAAATTGTTTGAAGTTCAGGCCCAGTGGTGGCTAAGTTCATTTAAGATACCAGTAAGTTTCCCTAAGATTCTTCTTCAAAAATGCCACAAGCACTCATAAAATAGTTGGGTACAAACTTCACTTTTGATCAAAATCATGGATGAAACCATGGAAGTGGCTGAATGTTGAAAATATGTAAGGGACAGAGAGGGAGGTCATTTGTTCCTAAGCAAAAAACTTGACTGGCAAAGCTTCACTCCCAGAGTGGAAAAGAAATGTAAGGCTGTTTTCTCTTTGGTGCATTTACCCATCCCTGGAATTGTTGAGAGCCATATTGCATGAAGCTTGGAACCAACTCATCTCGTGGAAGGTGCTCCTGCCCCTGACAGAGGAGTTGGACTAGATAACTTTTAAGGTCCTTTCCAAGCCAAACCATTCTATAATTCTATGATAGGAAGAGGAAATTAGTCCAGGACATCAGTTCATGTACCACTGGTGTCTTATATATCATGTAAGACAGGTATCCTTGTTACCAGCTATGTCATATGAATATTAAGAAATCACTGCTCCTAAGAAATTCTGTGTGTTCATCTCAGAAGGAAGTGCATGTCTGGGCAGTTAACCATTCCTTCTCCTCCTTTCATGTCAGAATATTTCAGTCCTTTTATGCAGAGCACAGGCAGACATGATTGAAAAGGAAAGTCTTACCCTTTGATGTTTGTTTGTTATATTATCCACTTTTCATGGCTCTGTTATTCCAGAATCCTATTGAGCCATTCATTGGCAAGTGGAAATTTCCACTGCAGTCAGTAGGGTATTTCTGCCTCTAAATCACTTAATTTGGCCCCTGATACTTAACTTGGGGCCAGATTATCAAAAGTGTTGAGCACCAGCTTTCTGAAGGCTTAGCACCTCCCACTGAGGAAAGATTTTCAAACTGCTCTAAACAGAGCAGCTCCTGTTGTGACCCTTTAAGGACAGATTTGCAAAAGAACTCAGCAGTTCCATTTCACCAAGGAGCCAAGTCCTTTCCAAAATCTGTCCAGCTTTGCTTGGTGCCAGGCTGGAAGATAAGGACTTTTGAAAATGTAGATTTTAGCAAGCTCTCTGATGTGGAAAAATACTAAGTTCCAAACATTGGGAAGGACTTGAAACAAATGCTGGCAAAGAGAAAAAACCTCCACGTTTCAAGATGTGCCAATTTTATTGACTGATAGAGGGGCTGGAAGAAAATTTTGGATCTGAACAGGTTTTCCCATAATTGCCCACTAGGAGGTTTTCTGCACATTCTCCTGCAGCAGCTGCCAGGCAGGATGCTGGGGCAGAGCACTGCTGTGCTGAGGCAGCACAGCAATTCCTGTGTTCTCAGAAATGCATTCACTTAGCAAAATGTGGTTTATAAGCAAAGTGGCACAAAGCAGCCATTATTCTTCTACCAATCTTTCTGGGGAATAAAATACACAAAAAAACCGACACAACAAAACAAGACAAAAAAAAAAAAAAAAGGCAAAATACTGATTTGAACCTCATAAAAATTGAGTGAATTTTACAATTTTACTTTTGAAATGTTAGACCCAGGATTCCCCTTGCATGCTCTATACTGCCTTCTTTTCCAGAGAGCCTTTTCTGGTGTGGCTAGCAAGAAAAGTCTTCACAGAACAGTTTGTGTAACCTTCTGCAAGCTTCTGGGTTTCTAGGTGAGATTTAGTTCTTCACCTGAAAGTTATTGTAGGCAGGTGGCAATGGAGGATGTGATGCAGAGAGGATATTTCAGTATCTAAAATTCATGACTTTAGGCTTTAACCCTAGGCAGCACTTAAGCTCCCAGGAAGGCAGTTCTTAAGACTTTCAGAAAACTGAAGGTGTACATCTTGCATGTGTGTTCTGGAAGGTGGATGTTCCCTCCCCATGGGAGCTGGCAAAGGAGCACTAAAGCCTCAGCAGCCATTTGGGGACCTGGCACAGCCCAGTGCAAAGCAGACATTTGATTTTGGTCCCCTGTACTGCAGGAGCCTTGGCACATACAGACTTCAGGCCTCTGTGAACTTAGAGGGTGCTTTTCCTTTGCTTATCCAGCCCCACTTTGACAGAAAGTACTTTTTAAAATAATGAAATAGATGTAAAAGAAATAAAGCAAAGGAGGAGGCACAGCCTTGCTAAAAGCCTTTACTGCTGTCAGAGGACTGTGCAGCTTCTGTGATTATCCCTTGCCTTGTTCAGCAGTGTATAATTTAATGATTGCATTCGGGGCATGCTATTAACTTTCTTTTCTACTTCTATGACCCCAAAGCTCATTAATTCTTTTTCCTATTCCCCAATTGACACGTGTGTATGGGGAGGGCAGTGGCTAAAGAAGTGTTGTGGATTTCATATCTTTGCTTCGTCTGCCACATTATAGCAAATGACAGTTGATTAGGTCTTTCTATAGATCATTACCAATTGTTTTCTACCTTGCAAATGCTGCTATTACGACAAATCTATCATATCCTGGAGATCCTGTGCAGCTTGTTATTTCTGTGTGATTTATTACACTCGCAGTAGAAATGTTGTTAGCGAACATTGGGGAAGCAGTGAATATATTGAGAAATATCAATGTATCCTCATGTTCTGGCTTGCAGTGACAGTCAGTGATCCATCTCACTGACACTTACCTTGTTAACATTTTGATCAGATGGCAAATTTGTCATTTTTCCTGGTAACAAGTATAAGTTTGTACAAGAATTGCGGAAACATGGGGAAGATAAAGGGCCCCTCTCTTAGTTTTTTCCAATGTGATGTAATCAGTAATCTTTCTGGAAAATGAAATAATTACTCTGTGAAAAAGCTTATCCACTAGAAAATGTGCCAGTGTTAGAAAGCTCAGATTTCTCTTCATTTGAGGATTGAATGAGTTCTCTTTGCAGCCATTACTGACACATTGATTAACACACCAAACCAACATGAAATGATAATATAGAACAAAGAGGTTTGCAGTCAGATTTCCTCTCCTTGATTATAGTGAGGAACACAAAGATCTTGCAAGTAAAAGGGAAGGCATTATCTCTGGCAACAATGGAGTACAAAATGCTACAAAAACAACGTTGCAAATTTCTTCTCATACTCAAAGCTTTTTCTCAGCTGGGCTGTCGGCTCTGCAGCTCTCCTGTTCCAAAGCGTGGGCATGAAAACTGTGCTCGCAACACGAGTGGCTACATAGGGGGAAATTACAGCCCCTAATGAAATAGAGTCACCTCAAAGAGCCAGTGACTCACTGACAGCCCACAAACATGGGGAAGGGGACAAGAAGAAGAGTGGGATGTTGCCATTGGAGATTTAGAGTTGTTTGCCATCTCTGTGCATGGCATTAATAAGGGCTTGCCCATGCAAGGGAATGAACATGGCAGCGCTGACACAAAATCATAGAATCAAAGAATAATTTAGGTTGGGAAAGATTTCTAAGATCATCAACTCCAACCATGAACCCAGCATTGCCAAGCCACCACTAAACCATGTCCCTGAGTGCCACCTCTACACATCTTTTACAAACCTCCAGGGATGGTGACTCACCACTTCCCTGGGCAGCCTGTTCAGTGTTGGACAACACTTGCTGTGGAGAAATTTTTCTTAATTTCCAATCTAAATAAGCCTGTAGAGAGGATGTATGTTTGACTCAAGTTTCAGTTCAGGACCAAACCAGAATAAACCCTACACAAATAGCCTTTATTTCAGGACTTGTATGAAATTTTCTTTCATTCCATTGGGGTATTTTTCAGTTTTATCCAGTGAAAATTTGGCTGCATTATTTCAAATGGCCAGTGCCAAATGTAAGTTCTCAGTCAACATAATGAAAAAAACAGAGGTCAAACAGTTCTTCATTTCAACCAGATAGCTTAAAAAATAGAGTGGATAGATCTTGAGAGTACTTGTATGAGAGTTTAATTGAAATGATACAGCTTTTCACTCTCATCTTCACTAAATGATTTGGGAGGTCTGATCCTCAGCTGGGTTTGGTTTTATCTTGTTGCTGCTTTTCTAACTTTCTTTGTAGTGTATTGTCAGGTTGTAATGCTGTGAACAAAGGCTCAGATTGTATTCAGAGAGCACACACAGAAGCTGAGCACTGCTTCAGTTGTGTCATTTTGGTCATAGCAGTATAGCTTGGAATTGTTTCATTCCTCTGATGTTATGCATAGCAATGCAATAGTTCAGGCATCAGAGAACTCGAGGAACGAATCTTAGTGTTCTACATCAGTTTGAGAAAGCACAATGTCATCTTCTAGAAAGTCTAATTGTTATGATTAATATTTAGCATAGGGAAGTCTGTGTGGAAGGGCAAAGTTGCATCTGCTTGTTGAATTGAATGAGTTATTGATTTTTCATTTCCTTTTATTTTCAGCATCCCACTGAATAGCAGAAAATGTACAAGTACACATTTTCTGTAGCAGTGTCTCTTGGACTGTGCCTCTAACAAAGCCACTCTTCAGGGCAGCAGATACAGGAATGGGGATGATGAGGTGATAAGAGACAGGAGTCAGCTCTGGAGAGGGGTAAGGGCTGGCTTCACTTCTTGAAACTAGCTCTGACAGGGCATCTCACAGATATATTGGACCTGATGGCACAATCTTTCTATTGAACAGTCAGTCCAGCACCATAATTGCAACTTCCTGGAAACTCTGGTCACTTAGTAAGTGCTTCTCCTCACTGAAAACAAAGGGTCTTCATTAAAAATGAAGAAAAATATGAAAATTCCAACAAGTATTCCTGAAGAAACTTGGGCAAAATGTTTTTTGAGAGAAAAGCTAACAGTGAAACAGGTGCAAGGAGAATACACAGCAAAGTAAGTTTAACAGAGCTGGTTGACAAGATATTGCTGCAATTTGTCTTTAGGATCACACAGAAGGCTGACAGATTTTGCTAGGTCTTGGTGACATTCATATAAAAAAGTTTCCTAAATCACCAGCTGAAATTTCAGACAATGGTTTCTGATAAAGGGATGTCAGAAAGTTTCACCTTCTGAAATTGGTGACTCATTTACCATTATCTTCATTGAACAGCTGAGATCCTTCCTTTAGGAAGAGAAATGAAAAATTATCTTTGAATGTACCATATTGCTTCCAATTCCAGAGAGGAGAAGGGAATTAATGTTGAGGATGGTGTTGCAGTAATTAGTTTCAGATGCAAAGGGCTGAAAGTAAATCCCAACAAGCAGCAAGAAAGGGATTCACCAGCAGAGCAGCTGGAGGGTGGTATTTTTTTTCTAGAATATGCAATCAGTGTTGCTCATCAGTGTTTTGCTCCTTAATAATTAGAGCAAGATTAAAAAAAAAGAAGAAGAAGGAGAGCAGATTATTGCTGGGAACTCATTTATGGCTGTATCAGGAGTTAATATTGAACTCTGAAAGTGCTTAACACTTGGTGGAGATTGTTCAGTGCCTGACAGTGGGAATGCAGAGCACCAGCTCCTGCTCTGTGGTTGTGAGCAGTGTGCTCACACAGGCTGCTTGGAGTCCAATTCATTCCTATTTAAACCAATGTGAAGATCTATTAAGCTTGAATTAAAAATTCTCCATTGAGTACATGTAAGACTGCAGAACCCTCTCTTTCCTTTTCATTCAAGTGGCAGAACTCCTGCTCTTGGGCTGTTGGCATCTCTCTTTAGCGGTCATTGACACAGAAGAATTTCCTGGCCCTGAGGATTGAATTTTATCAGGTCATGGGACCTGCTGGATCTTGCAGAAGAGTGTTTTCTCAGACTGTGTTTTATGAGCTGGCAAATTGAAACTTGTGACTCTCTTAGGAGCTTTATTCAGTCATTTAGGTTTTACCTGTTTCTAAAATAGAATTTTTCAGTCAGCCCAACTTATTTGGGTTTACAAAGAACAAACATGTTTGTCCTCTAATTTGCATTAAGGAAAGCTTTCATTACTCTTGCATTTCATTTCACTACTGTGAAAACTAAACCCAAACCAAAATAAACCAGCACCACTGATGCAGCAAGAAAGAAGGTGTTGTTTAGTAAACATCTGTGCCTTTGATGGCTGTGGATAAGTGCTTGCTGGTGCCTGGAAAACCTGGCTACAGACTCAGAGTGAGGGCTCCATCCTGTGATGACCCAAAATTGCAGTAGCACCGCCTGGCAGTTGTGATATGCATAAAGCTGAGCCACAACCCACCTTAGGAACAGAGATCAAAATCTCAGAGACTGAAGAGGACCAGGAAAGAGGCTCCTTACTGGCATCTCTGCATTTGCAGGGAGTTTTCTTTAGATTAAACTCTGCTCTCACAATAAATCCAATTGGGTGCCTCTCAGTTTCTCAGTTCAGTTCCGTGTCTGCTGTGCTGGGGTTTCTCCTCACCCCTGCACCTTGAGGGTATGTACAGGATAAAAGAGAGAGGGAGGTGGGGGCTCTGGCAGGGAACCCTGATGGCATTTCCAGGCAGCAAAGTGGGATCAGCCACAACACAGTTCTTCGACTTCAGCTCAGTTTGCTGGGGTCCCTGGCTGACAACACTCCCTCCCTGCTTCTGCTACTCCAACATTTATTTCACAGTAAATGCTGTGAAATAAATTTCACAGTTTCATATAATCATCAGTATTCTAGGACTAAAATGACCTCCTTTTTATTTTATTTGTTTTACCAAAAGGTGAAAGGTAAATATCATTTCAGTACAAAGCTGTAAGTAACATGATTTCTGTGATTTTTCTTCCTTCACACATCCTCAGCCCTATTCATAGATACCTGATAAGGAAGCAGCAGCAGATGTTAAAACAGTACATCTTGCCAACCGTAAGATGGGCCATCATCAAAATAATGTTTTGTATGCAAGTGTTTATTTTTTTATTTCTGGCATCCAGTATCAGTAGGGAGGTTTTAATCTGAAGCTGAAAAAGCCTGAACAGGGTGTCCAAAAGCCAAACTTTTACCCAAGTGGGTGAGGAGAGCTCTGAACTCCAATGAGGTTATAGGCAGATATTGAGTTTTGCTCATTGCAGGCTCAACAGCCACTTAGCACAGCTCACTGGCCCTTGCTAATGGATGTGTTGTAATGCCCTGCATCTCTCACAGCCAGGAGTTTAGTTTTTAATGGATCTGAGGTCACTTGGGCTGAGAAGTCCATACCCCGACTTCTTGCTAATAGTGCTTAACATTTCTATGAAACTTAGTTGTGTTTCTTAATTTCTTTATTATGGGAGTATTGCACTCATGGCCCTGCTGAAATGAGGATGTAATGGATTCCTGCCTTTACCTCCAATTTTCCACTGCTGAGCAAACCTTCCATTGGGAGAGCTGGACTTAGGTTGTTGTGGGCATGAGAGGCATAACTTAGGCAGGATTCACAAAGAATCACAAAGGGTTTTGTGGAACTACTGTGGGGTTTGTGTTTGCTTTTTTGCTGTGTGATGGGCTGGCAACTTGGTAACATGGGCTGAGTGGCTGCCCATGTCTGTGTGGTATTATTTCTCTGCAAGTGCCAAATTGTCTTGTCAGGAAATCAAACCCACGGAATATATTTTCGTTGCCAAAATTATTGTAAAATTAGGGTTGGGTTTGTTTTTTGGGGGTTTTTTTTGGTTTTTTTTTTTTTTGTTTGTCTTTAATTTTGGGGGGCACTTTTCCCAGGTTTTTTTCTGGATGTTTGTTTTGTTTTTTTGGGTTTTTTTTCCCCACAGAATAGGAGTTCTGCTTCTATCTTTGCCTTGCCAGAGCCTCCTGCTTTCATTTCTATCCTGGCAGGGCCAGCCTGACTTTGTTTTGCCAGAAATCTGACAGCACTTCTATATTGCAGAGTTGTTATCAGAGTGTTTTAACAGCAGGTGGGGGACACTGGTGGATCTCAGGTGCCCAGGGCACAAACTGTGTCTGTAGGAGCCACAGAGAGCCTGCAGACCCTTTCATGCAAAACTTCAGCTTGGATTGGACACTAACTTAATCAGGGATTTGCTTAGTGTGAAAATACACATTTTTTCACATTTGAAATTATTTATTTAATTTTCTTGAGACTGTGTTTATTCCACTACATTTTTTATTAGGAAATTGGTGCTTGTTTCTTTGGTGTGGTGGCCCTTGGTTGGCATTCTAGTGTGCTGCAAAGAGAAGTCAATCTTCTCTGCCACTGTTTTTCAAAATATTTACCACTAGGAGATAGAACTCAATTTTAAAAAGCATTGAGAGCTTTGCATATCAGGGCATGTTGGATTCAAATGATATGAAGTGTGTACACAGAAAATAAGGGGTTAAGTCAGAGATGTTCACTTTTGCTGCAATTACTGGGATGAATACCCCCAGTTGGAAAGATTTTAAATAGACTGGGCTGGATACATGGGAAAAGCAAAAAAGGGTTGAACCGATGGGAGCGTTTTGTCAGGATGATGGAGTGAAAACTCCAGCAGGTATTTTCTGTCTGTTAATGTACCAGGCTGTGTAATGCAGTTGGGCTCTCCCACCTGAGGGATGTGTGTGCCAGTTGGCACCAGGCTCCCCTCTGGCTTGGCATGGCTGCCTTTCTGGGCCAGCCTCACTGAAGGAATGTGATTTGCTGTGAAAAATGTGTTGATCAGGCTTGGTTTTGTGCCACCAGGCAGATTAGTGAATTGCCTTGTCTGCCTCCCATTGCTTTACTCCAGCCAGCAACATCTAAGCCTTTATGATTTTGCAGGTCTTCATTAAAAATAGCTGTTTCTATATCTGATTACTGAGCCCCATCTGGGGAGAAATGAGCCTTTCATCTGTGTATTATGAGGCCATATCCGAGCACATTGATTCCATAACAGAGTAAAATCAGACAAACTTTCTGTTCAATTGCTTTTTCAGCTCATCTCCAAGTTCTCTATGAGCCCTGTCCTGTCCCCAGCACATAATGTCTGGGTTAGGGCTTTTATTTTTTGTTTTAATTGCTCTTTTACTGCTAAATGCAATTTTTGTAATTGCTTACATAACTCCAGGGTTTTATTTTTAAATTAATCTAACTTTGCAGTCATTCTACATATGTTGCTCCTAACATTGCCTATTATTTGGATTAATTCCACTAATTTATCACCTCTGTTTAGATATGCATTGTTTTTATAATCCTTACAACTGAATTAAAGCACACTTGTTGGGCTAAAGGCAAAGTTTGCCTCAGTAAATCAAGTGGATTTCTTTTCCCTCTCTGTTACTACATATTTACTTGGACAGGGTTTTTTTTCTGTCTGTGCTCAGGTAGCTGGCTGTAAAATTAGCAAATATTTGAGTAAATAAATTTAAATTATTTTGATCATAGAATAAAATGAATGGGTAGTGCTGACATTTTTCTTTTTGTCAAATTCTAAAATACTTCTCAAGATTTCAACACCTAATTAACAGCCAACTTCTTTTACCTAAGATTAGCACTAAAGTTTGATGGTGGCATTAGTGAAAGGAGCAGAAGTCATGATTAGCTTGAATTTTGAGTTGGTGCCTGGCTATTCATCCCTTGAGTATATTTTTAAATGGTTGGGTAGGCATCACCTAAAAGCCAGTACAGCCTGTCCTCATAAGCAGAAGCTGTGCCACCAGGTGCTTTCTTTATGCACAGAGCAAATGGAGACATTTAATGGTGGTGCTCATCTCTCATCTTCCCATTTTCCCCACCAATGCATTGTAAAGGGACCAAGCAAATACATAATGTGAGACTTATGGGCAAATTACTTTCTTAAAGGAAAATTTCCTTTGAAAATGGGCTTCCACTGTGAACAGGCTGTTCTTCCATGGGTACAGAACCAGAAACGCTGAAATCTTTCACTGCCTATATATTGAAGCTGTCTTTAGGGATGTGGAAGAAAGGGTTTTTTTCTGAATGTGCATGAAAGGAATAGCACACAGTTTATTGTTCAACAGCCCCTGCCAAACTCTTTTTTGATGAATACATGCATATATTTCTGGGATTTGGCATGTGAAAAACCCTTGTGGGATATCTCTTTGGGAATGATAGAATGTTAAAATATAACAGGTACCAAGTCCAACGTTTTCTCAACTGAAAAACTCCTCCATTGATGGTGACACTGCAAACAGCAGAAATGTGAGCCAAGGGTTTCTCAGATGTGCAGCAGAGCTCAGCTTTCCCATTGACTGTGAGCAGGCAAGGATGATTCTTATGGCTACAAAAGGGTGCAGGCTGCATTAGTAAAGGGCGACTCACATTTTGTCTAAAATGAGGAGTAGTCAGGGGTTTTCTCCTAACTCAGTGGCTGATCAATTCAGTACATGTGAAAAGATCTTTTTAAACAGAAACAAACCAATTCCCATGGATTCCACTATTAATTGCATGTAACACACAGTGTATCTATTATTTATTTTACTATCATGTTAACATTATTGAGATTGCTTATAGTTATTTTTCTTCCAGCATGTGGCGCTTTGATGATTTCTCACAAATTGCAATTTTTAATCTTAAATTGAAAATGTGTCCAGAAATTTAACTAGGCCCAGACTTGCATTGTAGAAAATAAAGAAAAGGATTGCAGCTCTCATAAACTCTTATCCATGAGTAATTATCTTGTTATGTTAAAGTGGTTCTCCTGAATATTAAAATAATTAGGACCAACGATCTCAGCAATACTTTCCTCAGATGTTGTAATTGGCAGGGGGTGTTAACTAATTAAATGTATTTCTATTGCTGGCTGGCTAAAGAAAAGGATGAAGCACTTATAATTGCTGAGATTTAGCAAGAGCACTTGTTTACTACAGTATAAACACAGAGATTACGGTGTTTGTGATGGGCTAATGGCTGAGACAGGAACAGAAATGCTTCCTGAGGGCATTTTTCCTTGCTCAAGGGGAGCTGGAATAAGGGGTGTTGGCAGAGGGATGGGGCTGCTGCAGCAGTGATCTCACAGGAAGGGTCCCCAAGCACTGGAGTTGCTGTGGGCTGCAGGGAACAGGAACACATCTCTCTGCAAGTCTGCAAGGGCTGAGCTCGTGATGGAAACAGGCTGGCAGGTCATGCATCCACCCCTGAGCAGTGTCTGTGTACCAGTGCTGGGTTAAACACTTGCCCTGAGTGCTGTATCCTGGGATCCCATTCCTGCAGACATTGGGTGGGTCTGTGCTTCCTCCCCTCCTCTGCAAACAACCACTGCTGCTGTCTCAAAAAGCTGGTGGTTACTTGCTCTTATTTCAAAAGGGGCTCTTTCTCTCTCTCTCTCTCTTTTTTTTTTTTTAAGTTCATAGGAAAGACTTTAAAAAAATCACTCTAAAATTGGCTATTGTCTGATCTCTGAAGTAATCAATTTTGGATTCAGCCCCCTATAACAGTTTGACATTTCAGGGTCAGCAGAACAACTTTCTGGCAGATTGAAAAGCTGTGTTTCTGGCCCCAGGGTAGATTAGAGTAAAACTGGGCCAAATAAAATGAGGTTTCAAAGCATCTCACTTCCATTTCACTGCAGTTGGAAAAGGCAGCAAGGGCTGTTTTAGGGAGCACAGATGCCAGAAACCTTGCCTCTTTCCATGCTTCCCTGTCTCCATTTCCCCACATGTGCTTCCTCCTCTTCTTTTGGAGCAATCCCAGGCACTGCACTGGAGTGACCCAGCCAGGCTGGATCAGCCACAGCTCCTCCCCAAAGCATCCCTAAGCTGCACAGGAGGGACTGTCCCCTTGGAGAGGTGGGACATGAAAACAGGGAGGTTCATCCCCCACCCCCAGCGTTTTCCTGCTTCCTCTCCTCCTCCTTCACCCTCCTTTATTTCCTTTGCCCCTCCTCTCCCCTCCTACTCCAGCTTTGTTCTCTGCTTTTTTTCATTCTCCTGCCATTTCTTCTTGTACTCTCTGCCCTCCCTCAGTCCACACTGACAGCGCAGAACAGCAGCAGCCTTTTCCCCAGCTGGGGGAAGCTGGAGCCCATGAGCTGCCTCAGCCAAAATCCACCTCCCCTGCTCACTCCTTGCTTTCAGCCTCCTTAGAAATGAAAATTCAGTTCACTAGAAAGGACATATGTTTGCGATCCCACAGCTGGTAGGTACATGAGTAGCAGGAGCGTGTGCCAAGGTTATATAGACGCATGTCACTTTTATCCCAGAATCCCATTTGGTGCCTGGGAACATCTTCATGCTGTAATGCTGTGGAGGTCATCATTACTCCCTGTAATCCTCCATGAAGGTTTTCCATTTTCATTTATACACAGTAATAAAATACACATCTCAGCATCAGGCATTAGGATTAGCACTGACAAGGCTTAAGCTGAAATGTTTTAAGGATGCATTTCCAATATGGATAGAATAGCTAGCACACAGCATGCAATTATGCTTCATGGAGGGCAGGATTCATGCTTCAGCACTGTTCATATCACAGTGGCACCAGCAGCATAAAAGAATTTTTTTAAAATATGAAGATTGAATTAATTTTTTCATTGTAGTACTAATCTAGTATTATTAATTTATTTTAAGTTTCTCATGTTGATAAGCCACCAGAAGTGTGAAGAGAAATGCCCTTTCTAATTTCATCATCTCTTCTTTATTTCTTTGGGGAAGTTGAAATCCTGGGAGGCTGCAATGTGGGGTTGGCTGTGCTCAGAGCAGGGACTGGTGTGTGGTGGCTCTGGACAGAATTGCCTGGGGACAGAGTCAGTGCCTGGGCAAGGCTCTGAGCCTGCTGTTCTTTGCTAATGCAGCTTTGAGCTCTTGTGCTTAAGTCTCTTTGCATCCAGCAGGGCTCCAGCCCCTTCCTAAATGTGTGTGAGCACCAGCCTGTGCCTTGCAGAGCTAGCTAGTGCCTGTGCATTTAGAGCCAGCTACACCTGCTGCAGGCAGGCCAGGCTGTGCATCCCTCTGTGGGCTGGGAGAGCTCACCCCCTTCCTGTCTCCCATCTCCCCTGAAAGTCACAGCCCTGCTTTAGCAGCCAGGAGAAAGCTGTTCTCTCCCTGGCATCTCCTGCCATCTGCTTCTCCTCTTCCTCAGCTGGAAGGAATAATGTGATAATCCTCTGGAGCATCCTTGGAGTATGCATGAGGACTGGATGAATTGGAAATGAATGGGAGATGCTTCTGGTGCAGCCAGTGGGTGTGACAGTCCTCATGTTGTTGCCTCATGGCCAAAATGTGGGGTAAAACTAGGGCTAACCCAGTAACACAAGGTGCATTGCTCCAGAGGGAGTCCTGCCTCCTGAAAATCCCTGTCACACACCCCAGTCCAAGCAACAGAAAGCTTTAGACCTCTCCTCCCCTATCCCTGCATCATGGAGGAGCAGCTGGCCTCATAACAAAACATAAATTCCCAGTGCAGAATGAATGAGAAGGAGCAAATGGATCCAATAAAGGCAATCATGTTTGCCCAATTTTTTCTGAGAGCCTTGGTTATTTAAGTGGAGGAGCCTGGCACAAGCATGGTCAGTGGGTTATGTATTCCCTTCTGGTTTCTGGCCATTCCACACTACAATAAACACAACTGTGGAGCCCAGCAGGTTCAGGCTGCTCTTACATTGCTAGATTTACAGTTGCTGGCATAATGGAGATATGAGGAATTGAGAAGCAATTTCATATATTGCTGTTGCCACTGCTGGCAGTTCCCTCCCCTTCAAGATATTTGTTGTGATAGTATGGAACCACCCCCTCTGAAGGATATATATTTAAAAAGTCCAAGGTGCTGAAGGAATGATGTAGCTCAGTGTGCTTGCCAAGGTTTTAGTAAATATCATATATATTTAGTATAAATGTCATTATTTTCTGTTTCCTTTTCTAATTCATAATTGGAGTTTAATTGCAGCCTTAAATGTCTCTTTATTTAGCGGAAATAGAAAAAAAATTACACAGCCTGTCATAAGAAGGAAAACAGATACAAGGAAACCGAAGTTTGTGGTATTAATTTTTCCCTCCTGATTTCCCCATCTTTGTGGTGAAAAGATGCAATTTGGTGCCTTGCAGGATGGGTGCTAAGAGAAAGGCAAAACTTAAAGACCTTAATTCACCAGCCTTAGACAATTCTCCATAAGTACCTACCCCTGACAGTGCTGGGTGCTGAAACTGCCTGAAAAATAGTGTGCGATGGGGAAAGCCACCCAACCAACAGCTCTGGGGCAGCTCTCCATGGTTTTTGTACTGAGCATGTCCCAGTGAGACCCAGCAGCTGCCCTGAGCAGTGCACAAATGCAGTGGCAGGAATAGCTGTAAGTGGCAGCTGCACAGTGCCTCTTGCAAAGCACCAGGCACTGGTGTCATATTTTATGGCTGGTGGAAATTCAGCCACTGAAAAGCCAGGAGAAATGTGTATCAGGTGTTGTCTCAAGTCAGACAGCTAAATAATACAAAGTCTTGTTGCAGTTGTGAATCAGGTCTCTGAGTAACTTACTTAGCTCAGCTTCCACTAGAGCCTCAGCACTGTTATTACTCTGTGATGTAACCAGTTTATGGAGCAGCATTGTTTGTTTGTGGTGGGGCAGTTCCCAGGTCCTGGAGGGGCTGGGAATGTCAGGATTATCCCAGTGGAAGGGCAGGGAGGCAGAGGCAGCCTGGCCCTGCAGGAGGTGCTGGCACTGTCCCATCACAGCTCTGCACGCTGTCCCCTGGCCATGCTGCTGCTGTCCTGGGCATTTCTGTCATGTTCTTGTCCATTTGGTGGCTAATGTCTCCCTGTGTAGATGAGAGCAATTTCTGCAGCTGCACGAATGGGGGCACACACACATCCCCTGAGCTGGGCAGAGTTTGTGCTCACAGCTCTGACAGCCCATAAGTGCTGCCAGCTCCTGCTTCCCTCAGACACCATTTCTGTGGATTTCAGGGCGTCATTCCTCCCAGGACCTAGTGCCCAGACCCCAGGGCCTCTGCTCTGCTCCCTACATAAACCCAAGCTCAGAAGCAGAGCACTGTTGTTCATGCATCTTCTGAAATTTAAGAATCAAAAAGCACATTATCATTGCAATTCATTATAGTGCCCTACATGTCAGCTCATGGGACAAAGGAAATCTGTGAGCAATACCTGATAGCAGGTCCCTAGCACAATGAATATTTTCCTGGTATAAAAACTTTTCATGATGAAATGGCCTCATCTCTGAGCAAAATCATTGTATTGCCCAAGCTGTTGTCAAAAACTTTTATGCATTGACTGCTTTTTCCACTAGATGATATTTACACTTCTCCATTCACCCCATTGATCTTCATTTTTGCAGGAAATTTTTTGGGGGTAAAATATAACCTTTTTTTTTTTTTTTAAAGGTAAGCATCCAAGAATTGTACTCGAGGGAAGATATACAGGGTAGACATAGTGACAACTTAATAGCCTGTAGTATATCAGATGTCTTCTATGCTGCCATCTTCTTGGGGAAAGTATTTCTATTCTGTGCATTAAACTATGCACACAGAAAGGTGTATAAACTCCCTCATTTTTTCTCTTTCAGGAATAAGCATTCTTGGCACTGGCAGAATGTGTGTGGTGTACAGGAGCTGCACAGCTCCTCTGCTGCAGGAAATAGAATAAAACATTTATTCCATTGCTCCCACATTCACAACAAGCCTGTAGATTAACTGTCTTTTCACAGAATACTATTTACTCGTTTCACAGAAAATACATTATTTCCTTGATTTAGTTTCTATTTGGTGTGCTAAAGAAATCAAATTTCCATATAGAAAAGTATACACAAAGGATATGACCTTTTAAGTTTAGCAGGGAAAATAACTGAGTGAATGTAATTAATATGCCATATAAATGCCAACAACAACATTAATGCACCATAAAATCAGGACAGTTAAAATGATATAGTCTGGAAATGAAAAAGTTAAGTTTCTGGTAGCTTCATTAATTTGCTCACATGGTATTTCAGTGAAAAAATCACAATCTCCTTATCTGAAGCAGGAGAATAGATATGGAATGAGAAAATGTATTTTTGTGAGGAGGAAACTGGATCTTGCTTAAGGCTTGACCAAACTCCTGAGTTGGCAGCCCTACTTATGCAGTTGGCATCATTTTTCCAGTGCTTGTACCTTTTAATTTTTCCCTAAAACCTTCTGCATGTCTCAGATCCAAAGCCTGTCCACACCTGTAGGTCTGTCAGCAGTAGTGTAGTAAAATACTTGCATTGCCATAGTTATACCACTGCAGTGTATCTTTTTCTAGACTAAATATTTTTTCCTGAACTTGCTTTCTCATTGAGAAAATTTCCCTGTCATGTTCATAGTCCCACATCCTCCTGTGGATAAGGTCTTCACAGGGGATAAGTGCTTCATAAGATTCAGATGGGCAGCTTGTACCTGACTTTAACAAAGAGGTCTCCGGGGAAAAAAAATGGGTTTTGGGTATTTTTGTAGTTCTAGAATGCAAAAATAACAGCCAAATTAATAGTTAACTTTCCAGCAAGGGGTTTACAGTGGGGCAGGGGTCAGCCAGGCAAAATGTGATCCCCACACCATGGGGATGCTCTTCAAGAGCTGAAACCATTGGAAGTCACTCTGCCACCTCTGTGCTGGGGCTGGCAAATGCTTCCATCACTGCAAGGGTATGTTGTGGCTGTCACCACAACTAAGGCACCTGTCCAGCTGTTCCAGGCTCAGGTCAGTTATTAGAGGTGAAAGAAATGGTGGAGAAAAGCTTAAAATAAGAGGGGATCTATTCTTCCCACTGTGTGTGCCCAGCTCCCATTAATAATGAAATGTTAATGATAGTTATGTGTTCACATCAAAGGCAGAGCACAGCCTTTCATCTCACTTAAATCTTATTCAAATAATTAATGGAAGTAGTTGTCTATAAAAAAAAATATTAAGAAATTCCTTTGTAGAGCATTTCAAACTTTGCTGCCCCTGGGGAGCAGCTCCTAGAATCAAGGATGCTAACAAATTGCATCTAAGTGGGTCTGTCCCTGCTTTCCACCAGCCTTGACTGCATTGCATCCTAAAAAACTGTGAAACGTTATTGGCATTGCAATAGATAATCCAACCAAAATCAAATCAAAAATCCCTGACAAGGCCTATGTTATGAAAATAATCATAAATTTTCTGCTGTGGTAGCTGTGTGTACCAGCATTAAGCATTCTGCTCAGGCCTGTGTCAACATTTAAAAAATAGGGGAAAAGATGTCATCTGAAGTTCTGATATCTGCTCTGCATCTGTTGTCTGGTGTGCCTGGTCCTGCCAAGCACAGGCACTGCCCCTTGCTCTGGTCACAGCCACAGGCCTGGAACAGCTCCCCTGGAGAGGCAAAGAGGGATCAAAGCCCAGTCCCCAGCTCTCATTAGCTGGTATTAGAGCCAGCCTCATTCCTGTTAGCTTTTAGCCTTCCTGCAAAGACTGACATGGCCCCTGCAGCTGGGGAATGCTCTCTGGGAATGCTCTCTGGAATGCTCTCTCGGATTGCTCTCTGGTTTCTGTTCCAGGATTGCTTCTGGTGGTGCTGTCCCAGGACATAGAGGTGGGAATGTGCAGCCCAGCTGGGCTGGTGCTCCATCTCAGGAGGGCTCCACATTGCTCATCCCAGGTACTGCAGCCTTGGGACTCAGGGAAAGCTCTTCATGGGCATCAGGGCTGCAAGAGGGGGCTTGAAGGAGCTGCCTGCTTCTCACAACCCTGACAGCACTCACACAATTTCTGCTTCTACAGCTCCACTCTGCCTTGCATGATCCCCAGGCCAGGAGAAGCTCCTGAGGCACAGCACAAATATTGATTTCAGGGAGAAAGTTTGCTCAGTGTTTTGGTTGCTGTCTGGAGCCCTCCCTACCCTGGGTCACTGCTGTGTGTACAAAGCTGGAGCAAACAGCGTTTGCTGGAGATGCAGAGGCACAGCCTGCCAGGAAGTGCTTCCTTGGATATTCATGGGATAATTACTCTGAAAATGATGCTGGTGTGCATAATGTCTGTAACAGAATGTAGTTCTGGGGCAGCAGTTTGGTACTTTGGCATTCATTTATCCATGGCATGTGGATCCCTGCCATTTGTAGTTCTGGGGCAGCAGTTTGGTACTTTGGCATTCATTTATCCATGGCATGTGGATCCCTGCCATTTGCAAACCATGACTCCTTTAATCTGTGACTTCCTCAAAAAAGACCTTGAAAGTAGAGGACAGAAATATATTTTAGAACTTCAGAAATCAGAAAGTTTTTTATACATAGATGTGCGCCATGGAAGTGCCTATAAATAGATATTAAAACGTGCAATTTATAGCCTATCATTTCATGGCCTTTCAAGGCTAGAAATAAAGCCATATTTTACTGTGAAAATGAGATTTGTAGTTTTCCATGGCTTAAAGCTCCTGTTACTAACCCTGATGGGCTGCAAGATGTTGGACAAGATACCTGTCACAGGTCTGAAATATATATTTATATATATAAAATATCTATGGATATAAATAAATTAGTGAAAATTATGATGTTTCCACCAGTAAAGGAACAAGTTAAGAGATTGTAAGATAACTTGGTGGTGCCTGGGGGGAATACTTGCAGTGAGAGTAATTTTTATTCCTCAGTGGTGGTGACAAAGGCAATTAATCCACTCTCCCAGCAAATGAAGTCGATGGAATCATAACCTCCTAATGGTGCTCCAAGGTAAAATGAGCTCTCTGAATGCACTTCTGAAATAATTCTGAAGGTGCAGAAACTCCTCTGGCAGGAGACCAAGGGTCCTGCATGGAGGATCTGGCTCCAAGGTTGGCTCCCTCCTGGATGGGATGTGCTCACTCCAAGCCTCCTGTGGGCTGCAAAGCAAAAGATTAATTAACAAAACGAGTGACCAATAAGCAAGGGGCTCAATTTCATCCTTAGACTTGTTTCTCATTTGTCTCTGAGTGTTTCACGGGGCTCAGTGATGTGTTATATTTGTATTAATCCATGCAAGGGCATGACCCCTCCTCATTCACAGAGACCTCAGCTTGTCCTGATGGCAGGGGAAGGGGGTGCTGGACATGTCACTTGAATTAGATGCCTCAAATCAGACTTGCTGTCCTCGAACCTCCTCCTGTTCTTGATTTTTATGTTGGTGTCTCCAGAACTTTTAGACCCAGTTTTCCTTATAAAAGATAAGGATTTGAAAGAATATGTGAACAAGATATTGCTGAGCTGCTAAAAACTTTAGTGAATAATTTAAATAACTTATTCAATATATATAAAAATTAAATGACTAGCAACAGTATCCCTCCTTTAGCATTACATATTTATTAAAACAATTTGGAGATGTAAATTATAATCAGTCATAGGTATGTGCCTAACCCTGAATTTTAATCTTAGCTGTTCCATCCCTCTAAATTAATTTTTAAAATGTATGATTTTTTTTCGTAATCTAAATCTAGCCAGAATTTTTATTCAGAAGTGTTTTAAAATATAACTGCTGCGTCCCAAACAAGGATTGCAAATGAGATTCTGTCTTTAGCTAAAACATAGTTTCTGGCCAGATAATTTATTTTGGTGAGATGATAGTTGCACAAGTGCTAAGTTCACTGTAACCTTGTAAGAGGTAATAGTTTTTGAAAAAAAAATATTCTTACTAATTAAAAAATGCTGATAGAGATATTAATTTGAACTGTAGAACTGAGAATTACTGTGCTGTGGTTGGGACACACAACAAAGATGGGAAATTACAGAAGAAAACAGAGACATTTTTGATATATTGAAATTCAGCATCCATTGTAATCTTCTTTCCCTTTTCTTCCCAGAATTCAGTTTTCTATGAACAGAACTTCCTCTTGGGCATATGGCATTTATTATATTTGGGCAAAGTACAGCGCTGAATTTTTTTAATTTAGGGAAATTTCAGTGAAATCCATTAAACCAGGAGAAATTTCAGTGAAATCCATTAAACCAGCTTCAGGAGAATCTGCATGACTTCCCTGGGAAGGCAGACTGAACAGGTCAAGGTCCTCTGGCTGGAAAAGAGAAAAAGAAGGAAAAATATCCCTAAAAATCACAGGACACCATGGAGGGGGTGAGTAGGAGAGGGTTATCCACTATTCCTCTGAAGAAAGGACAGGACATGTGGAAGTCTGAAGCAGAATATTTGGTACAAATTCTAGCATTAGGTGGTGCATTATTGAGCTGTGAAGGGTGGGAGCAGTTCTGGGGATGTGCTGCATCTCCTGGCCCTGCACGTGGCTGTGGCTCCTGTGTGGGTGAGGATTCACATTTGTCACCCTGAGCAGCTTTGGCAGATCACTGGGATGGCCGTGCTGGGCCCCTTTAGCTTTGGAGAGCAAGAAAAGGAGCCCCCCAAACCACAGACTGATTCCCAAACTGCTGTCTGCTCGTTTAGGATTGTTCTGTGGCACTGACTTTGTGACTGGACTTGGGGAAGTCCCTGGCCCTTGGATACCGAGTGCTGCCAGGGAAGCAAAGGGTTAAATCTGGTGGAAAAAAAGCCACAAAAAACCCCACTTTTTTGTTGATCACCTCCATTAAGCCTGGGAGAAGAAGCAGAGCAGCCTCCTGAGGGAACCTTTCAGTCATACATTTGTCAGCCCTGGAAAGGACAGTCGCTGGGTGTTGAATGAATGTGTCTGCAGTGGAGTTTCCCCAGGTCCAGGTTTCCCTGGCACAGCCACTGCCACATCAGGGACCTGCTCATGTACAACAGGGATGCCTCATGTTTGTCCTCTGAGGGGATCAAAGTGCCCTGACCTGCAAGAGATGTGCAAGGGAGGGGTTTAAATTGAAATGTTACATTAAAAACTTTGCAAATTACAGGCTCATTTTCAATTTCTCACCTCTTAGGTTAGGGTACTTGCGCTGAGACTGCCTCATTAAGTGCAATAACGCAGCCTCTAGGATCTCTGTGCTGTTTGATGAGGCAGATATCCTATCTTTGCTGTAATTTGGGAGAAGATATGTACCTTTTTCTTTTGTTTTTTTTTTTTCCTGAGGTCTGAGGTCCTCTAGTGTTAGACTGCATCTGAATTTTACTGTAATGTGGGAGCTCAGCAAAGTCACAGGATTCTGCTCACTGGATGATTGGTATTTCATGACTTCAGAATGTTTATTCATGAAGCTAGACATTATGAACTAAGCTGGATGGCAAAGGGATGTATTTGTTGTTTGGAAACTTCCTAACAAAATCTTCAAATTTAGAAGTTTGTCTCTAGATGATGAAGACTGGCAGTTTTCTCTCATTTGGATGCTAATAGTTGCTCTTCCTCTTTCAAAATTTGCATGGAAATCCTGACAGCTTTGTGTTAACAGTTACTGTTACATTTTTTTCTCTGAAGCAGGACTACTTCTGTCAAAGAGAATTTAGTTTAGAAAACTTCATCCTCTCACAAACGCAGCTCATTTCCTCACCTCCAGATGAATTTCTGTGTGTACACATGCATATTTTTCAACAGAGGCACAAAGTTGGTTATTGAGGGATGTGAGGGGTGTTTCTATAATTTTTACATTTTGGGGAGAAAGGCATTAAAGAGATGAAATATAACTTTAAACTGGCAGAGCAGTAACTAGAAACTTTCCATAGTTATGCCTGTTTGAAACTTGTGGGAAAAAAAGTAATGGAAGCAGAGGATGAAAAATTAATCTCTGAAAGTGCAGCAGTACCAATAGTGGGTGAAGCAGGGCTGGGAGACAAAAGCTCTTACAGTTCACCAAGAAGGACTTTCTTTGTACTGGAGAACACAGCTCACAACTCCACAGAAATGTCTTAGATGTACAAAGTTAAAAAACAAAACAAAACCCCACATGTATTTCTGGATGCTGTGGGAGAGGCTGCTTCCAAGGGGGGAAAACTTGCAGCACTGACTGCAAAGAGGAAAACAGAAAATGCACTTGAGGCTCCCAGAGCCACAGTCCCTCTTGGAGGGGGAGCAGAAATAGCCTGGTCCAGCTGAGCCAAATGAAAATACAAAATGAATCCAGGACTAGGCTGTGCCTGCTGGGATGCAGGATCAGGCTCCAGTGCCTCCCCTGGCTGAGCTGTTAACATTAGGGACAATGTCACCATTGTCACAGCTTAGGGGATTCATTCCCAGCTGACCTTTCTGAGGGTGGCAGGGCCAGCTGTGCCCACCCACAACACTGCTGAGGTGCTCCATCACCTCAGGTGTCCCAGACTCCTTTGGATGCCCAAAAAAACAACCCCAAATTTTCACTTGATGCTAAGAGCTGAAAAGGCAAATAATAAATTTACATGTTCTAATCAACGTATTTTTACTTTGCAGATATTCTAAAGACTAATTAAAATCTGAATTTAGCTGAGCAACTTAATAAATTATTAACACTTCTGTTTAGATGCATAATTTTTATATAAATGGAAAAAGGAATTTTGTGATGCAGTTTCAATTTTAAGTGCAGTCTCTGTGTATATGCTGTGTTGCTATCCATTTTAAAAAGGAGCTTTGATAACCATGATTAATCCATGGCCCTGCATTAAAGCTTTTCTCCAATCTCATGTTTTTGCAAATAGTTAAGAAAAGGTACAAATCTTGAGAGAGACAGAGAATCACACAAGGTGCAATACAACCTTGCCATCTCAGAGAGACAGATTAGGATTTATAAACTTTACAACTGCCAGGATAAGAGTGAAAGGAATGAATATTAAATATATGAAGCCAATGCCAAAACAGAATGGAAGGTGTAAAGCCTGCAACATATAAATCAATTTTTTCTCTTGGTGGATAAATTCTGTTGCAAGAACACCCAAATGCTGGATGTTCCAACAATCTTTGCTGCAATATTGTTTGTGAATAGGTGATGGGCAGCACGATGGAAATAGTGTCAGACCAAGCTGTGACTCCAGCAGTAAGAGAGGAAGGCTCTGAGAGAAAAAAGAAATCCCAGTTTGAATAAAAAGCACAATGAAAGCACTGATAGCAGAAGTAGTGCTTGGAGGACATGTCAATTGACAAATGAATTCCTGAAATTTTTAAGGAGTTTCAGGATCCTCAGCAGCTGAGCAGTGCTGGAAATATGTATTGGCAATTCTGTGCTGCGTGGCAGAGCTGTGTGGAGAGCTGCAGTGTGTGATGGAACGAGGCACCATCCCCTGCACACAGAGCTGGGGCCTCAGGGGAAACCAGCACTGTGGTCACTGAGGAGGAGTTTAGGGCTAGTGCAAGGCTTAAATTTGGGAGGGATATAGGGGGATGGAATATAAGAAAATAGTGTAGAGAATAATCTTACCCCTAAGGAGTTGTAGCTGGGCCAATTAGCAAAGATTAGGAACAGGCCTGACTTTACCAGGCCACAGCTGTAAGCAATGAGAAGAAGATGCTATAAAAGAGTGGGGTGGCTGGGTGAGAAGGGAACTGGAGTCAGTGGCTGCTTTGTGGAGAAGAAAGAGTCAGTGCCCTGAGGAGCTGATCACGAGAAACACCAGGAAGGTGTGGAACTTTTGTGATAAGGAGACAACAGTATGGAACCCCTGCAATAAGATGACAAGAAGGGTTGTGGGATTCTGTGCTTAGCAGGGCTGTGGAGACTTCCCTGGGAATGCTGGAGCTGAACAGGGACAGGGCTGGGGCTTCCCATGCCTGCAGAGGTGTGGGAATGCACTTTGCCTGCACCTGCAGCAAGCTCTGAAAGCTTAGAGTGCAGTTGGGACTGATCTCTGTAAATCAGCTTATACCCACAGCACTGTATCCTTAAGGAGACACTCTTGTTTCTGCGCTGAAGAGGCAAGGGAGATTATCCCTTTTGATGCAGGCTTGCTATTAGAAGAGCAGCTAAAGATGGTAATTTTTTAATCCCCTTTCCGAAAAAACTTCAGAGGAAGAAGACTTTGTTTTGTTTTGTTTTCTGTTGTGGTACTGTTATATCAAAGAGATTATCTTGAGCAAAACAGATTTACTTTGAATAGATCTGCCCCAATACTGCTGAAAAGTTTGGGGATTCAGAAACTGATAGGCTCTGAAAATTGCATAGAAAATACAGGATTTTGGAGATTGCTTGTTAATTTGGTGTCCCGGGTGTTCTGCCTTGTAGGCTGAAAATTGACAGAGCCACACTACCATGCATAAGGATTTAAATGTTTAATTATTTTGTGACTTTGTCAGTAAGGGCCTCCAAAGCTTGCTAAGGATCAATTCTGATTTTTAGCTAAATCAGAATTGCTACAAGGATATTTTATTCTAATATGAATATCAGATTTTATTGAAAATAATAATTTTTACAAATGGACTGTTGAATAAATATCATTTAAAATGGAAGCTGTTAGTTTTCCCATTGATAAACTGTATATTTAAATGCTCATTCTCTAGTATTTTTCTGATACTCTTGAATAATCTGTTTCAACAAATGTAATATAGGTACTTGATTTGTTCTTTAATCTTATTTTTAGGCATTTAAGTAAGGGACTGAATCTCCATAAATGCCTATTACCCAGAAATTTTGTTGCCTGAAGGAACTTACAGCAAGTGCCTAAACAGATTTCCAGGAGAAAAGTTGCAAAATATATGCAGAGCATTTATATAGGGGACTTCCTGGAGTTCCCTAGTCCAACTTGTTATTTGGATGTTAAAATCCAGAAATCCATAGGGCATTTCCCCATTCTCTGTTAGGTAAAAAGAAAATGTAACCCCATATTGATTTTTCTTTCCCTTTAAATAGGGCTGTGTATAGCCCTGTGTAATGGAATTCCAGTGTTAGGTGCTAACAGATGAAAATGCTTTGTTTGACCTCCTGTGACATACCCAGGAAAGCAAAATGGAATAGCCTAAAAACATGGAAATAAAAATGGGCAGGGTAACACATGAGAATAAATTGATGGTAGTACAATAAAATTGTTTTTCATATGCCTTTTTTGACATACCTCCAATCTGAAATATACAGGGGGAATTTTTTTTTTTTTTTGGCTTGATGATGTGCTGCCCAGATTGCTGCTGGTTGCAAAATTATGCAGTGATAGAAATAGTGTTTGAAGATGCACTCTAGGAAACTTCATCACCTTTATCTGCTCTTTTGGGTTTTTGGATCATTGTCTTCACTTTGGAGCTGAGATGGATGCTGACTCCATTAGTTGTTAATTGGGAGGAGAAGGGAGAGATCTTACTTCAAGTTTTTCCAGACTGCTCGGGGATGTATTTTCAACTAATGTCAGGCAAGCTTCCATCTTGCACTAATGCAGGGTTTTCTTTTAATTATTTTGCATCAATTGTAGCAGAAAGTAGCTGGTCTTTCATTACACTATTGGTAACAATAAAAGATGAGATGAATGCATTAGCTGCATTATTCTGTGAAATAATAAAACACATTTCCTTTCTCAGAAAGACTCCACCCAGGCATCCTGCACATGCTGTGGTTTAAATAAGCAGGCTGCCCATGTCAGTCCACCTCACTGAATCAGAAAATGGATTTCAAGCAAATAGAATGCCACTCTTGTTTCTAGCAAGACTTGAAAGCTACAGTTTTATTTAGCTGTAAATTTACTGAAGAAAGATTCCTTTAATATTTTATGACTCTAGTGGATTAAACCTTGTATAAATCAACAAATTAGCAGTTACTCTATATTTGCGTTCAGGAGAGGGCTGGGTAAGGTGAAGGCAAGATTACTCCTTCCTGGCAGGCTGACCAAACTGCAAAGCTAAATTGAATGACTTCAGCATGCTTAGAGCAATGCAGGAGTGAGGTGAGGATGATAAATAATACACACTGGATGCAGCTAAAGCAGGTGCAAAGTAGCAGGATTTTCATTCTTCTTTGAAGTTTTCTATTACTCCCCCTTTGGAGTGGATCAAAGGCATCTCAGTTTTGGGGGGTTCTTTGGGAACTCAAAATCCATGACATGGTGACTTCGATGCAACTTTTTCTGCTCTGATATATGTACATCTCTAGTCAAGTTTTCAACAGTGTTGCTTGCAACAGCTGGCCAAAAAAGAATTCAGTCTCCTTAAAATATTCAGAGGCACCATGCCTTCTCATAATTCCTCAACTTTTTTTGTTTGTTTACATAAATAATTTAAATCAGGAAAGAAATGCAGATAGATGAAAACAGGTGCTCCAAGTGTGGAGTGGGCTTTGGGGACTGATTTGAAACAGAAGCAAATGGTCCTTGGCATCTTGTGAGAATGTTGAATGGTTCTATTGTGCTTTCCACCCACCAGTGTGGTTTCCTTCCTTGTAAGTAGCAAAGTGCTCAATGCAGAGAGGGTGACTCTGTGTCCAGCAGAGAGGAGCAAATGCCCTGCAGAGAGATGCTGCTGTCATATTCCATGGTTTGTTACAAACATGGTGTGAACCTGCATGGCTGAGCCTGTTGCCAATTCAGGTTTTGAGATTCAAAATCAGAACGGCACCTTTGGGAGAAAGAACCTAAGAAAGAGGTGTGCCTACAACACATGAAAACATTTGAAATACTTTAAAAAATTCAAGCCTTAAGGCAACTGGTTTTCTGAAAACAGAGTATCCTACAGTTGGTAGTTTGGAAAATTAATGCAAAAACACCATCTGCTAAACTTCAGATGTATGAATACTATTTGGTCTATAGAGAGTACAGACTGTACAGGAAACTATTGATCCCCCATCTGCCTCAAAATTATCTTTTAAGGATTTCTCTCACTGAATCAAGTACTACATTAGTAACATAACATTATACAGAGCACAGCTTCCCAGTTGCTGTTAGAGGTGCAGGAAGTAGAGATGTTCTTCTGTCACCCTTCAGCCACCAGAGCACAGAAACAGCTCTTGGCTTTCTGCAGGTTTATTTTCTGTGCAGCCAAGAAAATCTCAAGTAGATGCCCTTGTCTGCTAACATCATGGGTTTGGAAGTGTTGTCAGATATTCATGGGGGGAGACCACACCTTGCAGACAGCGAGCTTCCTTCGTGTCCTCTTCCTCCTAATTAATAATTAGATAATGTCCAGATGGTGAACCAGTAGGAAGTCTAGTTTTTGTTGCTGTACTTCATAAAGTTCTTGTCCCTGAGAGCATTGGGGCTGAGATTTCTGTTCTAAACCTTCATCCCTAAGACAAATATTCCAACTCCAATATGCCAGTGGAATTGAAGCCCAGCTGAGCAAGGTGCCTCCCTGAGCACAATGTGCCTCTTTCCAAATCCTGCACTTCTTTATATGTAAATACCTCCATATTTCTAGACAATTTGCTGACCCTCTCATGGGTAGCCATCAAACATCTAAAATCATGTTCTGAAAAGGAGAAAATGTCATTTGTACTTCATTGTAACAGACTGCAAATGATTAAGAACAGTTAGAGTAAAATAAGCAAAAAAATAAATTACAGAAAGATGCCCCCAACCAAGAATGCTCTGCGGGTGTCTGTGTGGATTCACAAGACAAGCAAATATTTAACTTGTTTAATTTAAGAGAATACTATTTTATTGTTGGAAAATACATGTGTTTAAAAATGTATTTATTTCTGTTGTTGAACTTCTCCTGGAATGAGATCTGTGCAGAGGTAAAAGTATCAGATTTTCACCAAAACTGCAGAATAATTCTGATTTTGCCTTTCCAAGGAGTTGGTTGGCTTAGCATACTTTTCAATGCCAGCATAAACCCACAGCTCTGTCTTTCCAGCCTTTTGGGCCAGCATCCATTTGTCAGTGCCCATAATTTCTTAGGGATAGCATGCAGACTCATCAAGGAGCACTAAATTTAAAATACCCAAAGGGTGTTATGTCTCTGTGGGCCAGATCAGGTTTCCAGCAAGGGCTGCACAGGCTGTCAGTAATCTGTGTACCTTAACTCAGGAAGTGGTGACACAGAATATCAGTCATTCCCTGCAAGATTCACAGCCCCTTTTGCAGATCAAACTGGCTACACTCCATACAGAGTTCCATTTATAAATTAAAGGTTAATATATTAGCGTTAGCAGTGATATATCTGTTCATCAGGGAGCCAGTTGTTATATAGCCCCACAGCTTCAAAAAATAATTATCACTGTTATCTCTAAGGCTTTCTTTTGTTGTATTTAGGACCATGTCTCATGCATTATATTCATGTCTCTGCATATAATAACTGTTAACCATTTCTAGGCTTTTGTGAGCAACTTAGAAAAGCCTGGCGCAGGAAATTCAGGGTAGGAGGAGTTTGGGGAAGTACCAACATAGGCTCAGCCTGCTCTTTTATGCTTTTCTTGGGACCCAATTCCACTCTCTCATGGAGACAGGTCCTGGGCTGGAGGGGTTTGTGGTCAGACCATTCTCCCTAATGGAACACCAATCAGGACTTTGAGTTCAAACCTGCATTTGAACCCTGTAAGGAGGGGATAAAAGACCAGGAGTACTGCACCACACAAAAGTGTTAAATGTGAGCCAGTGATGCTTCCACTTAAATAGAAACTGTGAGAAATTAAATGTGTTGTGAAATGCATATAAGCCTAGGGACTGGGGTGCTCAAAGACAATTAGCAACTAAACATTTCATTAATGAATAATGATTAATTATAATTACTAATTAAAATTCAGGATTATGGTGTTGGTTTTGAGCATTAACAGGAGTAATAACATTACCATTTTTAATGAAATTCCAATAAAGAAAATTATAATACAAGTTAAAAAATTAGGTACAGGCAGCAGCAAGATTAGGAGTTATTGTTAAGCCCAGAGGCATAGAATTTTCCCAGCTGGTGAACTTAAGTTAAGTAAATTTAGTGCACTGTAATTTAATTACTAATCACAGTTTTTCTACACAATGGGAATTGATACTAGGTTTCTGTTTTACAAGAACAAAAATGAGAATTTGAATACCTGCTCTGTGATTGATTGGTGATGACATTCTGCTACGGGCTACAAATAAAACAATATTTTGCAGTATAACATTTTTTATGTTATTTTTTAAAAACAATATTTGCTGTAAACCATTTGGATTTAAATATATTAGAGTATGATTTAATTATTATTTATTTAATGATTATGATTTATTTAATGATTACTGTATTAGAAATTAAGTAGTCCCTATAGGTTTTTAATACAAATATAATGCAGCCTTTGTGAAGAGCATACTCAATACAATTTTGTATATAAATGGAATATATCTTTGAATAATTCAGAGAGACATATTAGTAAATGTCAAATTCCCAGAAGAAGAAGGAATTTGACCTACATTAATAAAGCTATTTAGGATTCATTAATTGTAGACAGATGTCTTAAGCTATTTGCTATTATTCACCTTTTCATGCATAATGCAATATGTTGGCTTAAATACAATTCCTAATTTACATACTGTTGGATCTGTTGCTCTTCTTGCTATTCACTATTTGACTTCTCTTAACCTGCCTGACTCATAGGTTCTCTTAGTAATTTGCTAACTTGTGAAGTTCTCAAATATCAAGTTCAATTAGAAGTTTTGTCACAGTTGGTTGAAGCCGAGCAATGGATGAAATTTCATTTTTCCTGAATTTTCTGGGAGAATTAGGAAGGATTTAATGAAACAATTTTGATGAGAGACCTGACTCCTCTTTCCCTTGCTGGTGAGGGAGATGGATTCCACAAAAGGAGACTTCATTCTGTTGGGTGTGCATGTTAGGAATATAAAACCAATGTGAAGAGTTTTGTCAACACTTAGTAAATATATTTGTAATTCTTCAAGCTGAAATATGGAAGCCACATACATGCTGAATGTATCTAGGTTCAAAGAAAATTTGCCTAGAGAGATAAAAGGCTTTTTATTGTTATTGATATTTATAATGAGGTCTTTATGCTCCAAAGAGATATTGCAACCAAGACAGTGAGCAAATTGGCACAGAGCGTGCCTGAGTATGTTCAAATAGATATAGAAATGGCTCTGTAGGAAATGTGTGAATCCAGTCCAGCAAAAAGGCTGATGTGGTGGCAGCTCAGGAATATTAAAATCTGTTCACTAAATTTGTCATTAGCTCTCTGGGAGGTTTGGGGCAGCCTCAGCCAGCAGAGATGAGCCATTCTCTAAATGAAGTTGGATATGAAGCTGCCGTGGGACAGGCAGTGTGGAGAGTTGCTACCCTAAATTAATGGTGATGTGAAAGCCCCAGGTATACTGTGGAAGACAGGTTTTTGAGGAATGATGCTTCCTTCTTGTGTTTGGAAAGTAATCAAATCTTCCTGAGAGCCATGGGCTTTCAATCACCGCCATGTGTGTTTGTGTTGGAGCGTTAGAGGGAAATCCTGTCTCAAGAGATGACAACCAAACCTCCATTTCACCATTACTGCTTTTTGCTTTTGTAATCTTTTCTTCTTTCTGTGTTTGTATTGTGGGTAAAATTCAAATCAACAAATTGTTGTTGTGATTTCAGCAGGTAATTAATTTGAGGAAAGCTGAGCACGTTGCCAGCTTTTCCTCCTGATGTTGCTGCTGGCAGTGGTGTGTTTTGCTGTTTTGAAGAGACCCAGAGACTGAGCATATCTGTTACCATAATAAAACAACTCCATACTGTTAAGCTACATAAAATAGCATGGAGAGGCAGCAAAGGAAGCCCAGTTTTGCAAACTAGGCTCCTAGGTTTTGTAATTAGTCTGCAGCAAAGATGAAGTTTGACAGTCTTGCTCTTATATTGCTCTCTGGGGTACAAGTGCATACATAGCTTTCCGAGAAGAGCTGAAAATCAACTAGTACCTGGAATACTAATCTGTTATCTGTACCCTTCTGAATGACAAAAATGTGCCTTCTGGCAGACTGGGAAATGCATTGGTTTCGTGCCTCTCCGTTGCTTAGAGGCTGTGTACAGTGGTCACCATGGAGAACCCAATAACTGGGGAGTTTCTCCTTACATTAGCATGTTTCCATGAAAAAATTGCACACAGCCGTAAAGTACTACTAATATTTGTGACATTAAATATCAGCTCATTTGTATTCTTCTTCTGTCCCAAGAGTCCTGGTCAGGCTGCAGACACTCGGGGTGACCTCCCAGGCACAAGAAGATCTTTGGCTGAGAAAAATAGCAAATAACTGTGACATCCCATTGTCCCCACTGAGCTGAAACAATCCTTCAAAAATCTTAGTTGGGTGCTGTGTGCACACATATTTGGCAGGGTAAATAAATACAAAAGGATCTTATTAGTTCTTAGAATGTAAAACTTACAATATGTGATAATTGCAAAAACTTCTAATTGGATATAATTATAATCTTCAAAGCATGTTGAACAGGGTAGTGTTTGATCGTGTTGTTGACCTTTTCACTCCACTTTCAGGAGAAACCCTCAGAAATGAGGTGTTGTAAAATTCATCAGAGAGCAATTAATTTGTGTAATTAGAGGGATATAATCTGAATTAATGCCTATGTACATATCAGAACATAAATGGACTTTAATGTGGCTGCACAGACTTCAGCTGGTAATGAGAATTCATTGTATGACAACTAAGAGAATACATGAATAGGACCTTGCTCATGCGAGACAGGCTCGGTGGTAGTCCAAGCATAAGTGGAAAACCAGTACAAATTGTCATTGACTATTTGAAACTTTTTATCTGATATGAAAAGGCAAAGCAATCTATTTTCTTAAGCCCAAGTTCTTGTCAAAAGAAATAAACCTTTAATATTTGTTTAAAAATAGGAATTTTCTGTCTCATTTTACATTTTCCAAAGAGTAGGATGTCCTATTTTTCCTTGGCCTGTGTGAATTGGATCCACCACGGTCCTCACTTTAAAACAGGCTAAGAAAGAGCTACCTAAGCCTACTGCTGCTGGTCCTGTGTCTTTGTCTCAGGATATCATTAACCGATAGCAAAGAGCACAGCAAAACTGGAACACTGCATCATTCATGTGACTCTGTTCACTTTAGAGACTCAAATCCAATCTGCAGGCACCATCTCTCATTGCACTGTTGCTCTTAGGTATAAATTTTGCTTTTCAATTAAAGGACAGGAAGAAGGATATGAGATAAAAATTGCATAAAGCTATAAATAAGAAGTAGACGCTCTCATGAATCTGTTTTTCTTTTGTATCTCTCTGGGAAAATGTTTTCTATTACTGGTAACTGGATCAAAGACACAGATTTGATGGGGCTTTTTCTGACTCATATAGTCCAGAAGCACAATTCTAAAAATATGTATTAGTTTGAATTAAAACTTGATGCTCCCAGGTTTTTGAAGCATAATTACTCTTTAGTTATCAGATATTCCTTTCATATTATATTTTTAGATAATATTTTCAACCCACCACTCCACTTATTTTTAATTTTACTTCATTAGCTCTTAGTTTTCTGTAAAGTGTGGTCATTGCCCAACACTGGGTACAAATCTTTGCTATTTCAAAATCAAAGTGTGATTTCAGGCTCCTGCTGTGATTTCAGATTCCCCAGCTGCAATGAGTGCTCATGAGGAGAACTACCCCTCTGTGAGCATCCCATGCTCTTCCTCTTCCCATTCTGTATTTTCTAAATTACTGAAGCACAGCTCCAATAAATAAACCTACCTTAAAATCTGTGCCAGTCAAAATATTTTTCACAGTTTTATGTGGAGGCATACATTGTTTTTATGCAGCTGTCTCTTTCTGAACTAATTTTATTGCCATACATCAAGCTTTAAAGACCATCTCATGTGAAACTTTGCCAATGCTTTAATGGGCTTAAAGTGCTAAGTATTCTTATTTATTTCTCTGTATTTACTTATAGGCACTGTAATGACAAGCAAATGTATGATCAGTGGCACAGAAAGCAGTATATTCAGGCTGAACATAATGCACATGAGCACGTGCATTCTGAGTGTAAGGAAATCCATAACCAGGGGAGCCTGTGGCTGTCTCCTCCTCCACTCTGCAGATTCTCATCTCCCATGGGGAGCAGGAGTTGGTGGACCCCCATACCTGCTCCCAATTCTCACAGGGCACTGGGAGCCAGGCCTTTTGCCCAGCTCTCAGCCCACAAAATCCCCCAGAGCTGATTTGGACTGGTAGGGGCAGAGGTGAAAATGCTGAGAGCCAGGGGCAGCTGTGGCACAGCTGGGGAGCAGCAGCCCCAGACACATCCAGAGCTGCAGTGAGCCTGGGATAAGCTCTTTCTGCCTCACAACAGCAGTGTTGTGACCCTCTAGTGCCAGAGGGTCACATTTCCATTTCCACCCAGGCTGGGTGGTGGAGTTTGTGCTGCAGGCAGGTGACCCCCATGGATCACAGCTGCATCCTGAGACAGCTGATTACCTCCTCCTCTGGCTGCTTTGGTTTTGCTGCTGCTCTCCTGCTCTAGAGGAGTTGTTTCACTCAGCCATGGCTGGGTAAGTGGTTTTTCTCCTGCCCTCAGCAGCTGAAGGTTGAATCTGAAAATCTCTGCTCAAAGTGACCCCTGTGGCTCCTGCCCTCAGCCTCACACCCAGGATCCAGCTGGCATTTGAAGGGTACTGTCCTGGTGGAAGTTGTCACGTTGTAAATGGGCATTTCAAATGAGAACAAATGCAGGAGGAAAATTAAGTCGTTGAGACATTTTAACTGAAAGAGGGAAAGGGAGACTTCAGATTGATAAAGCTGTAAAAGGCTGTTCTGTGCATCTCTTGGAAGCCTGAAGCTCACAGTCCTGCTGCAGAGGTGTCCCCAATAACCTGAGTGACCCCAGGAGCCAGGCTGAGATATGTGTCAGTAGAATTCCCCCTGTGGATAAGGAGCCCCTGTCCCCTGGGGAGAGGCATTGTACTGACCTCAGCCCAGTTGACTGAGGGCAACTGCATACATAGGGTGTCATTTAATATCTGGGCCAGGGAACTAAAATGTCTAGAGGGCTTGATAGGCAGAAAAAATTGTCAGAACTATGGTTAAAAAGCAGCTGGTTCCATCTGCTAGGTGGCAGGATTTAAGGCTTTGCTGTAGCTTGGCCAGCACAGTTGTGCAGCCACAGGAACCCCCTGAGAGGCTCCTGGGCTCACTTCACCTGTAACTCTCCATGCCAGAGTCAGAGGTATCTCTGCTTGTTTCTGTTTTCTCTTGTACCTTTATAATATTGGTGTCCGTTTTCTCCTCACCCTTAAACAACTTCCAACATTTTCATTGCATGTCCAACTTAATGAGAAACCTGGGATGTGCCTGGAGCTGTATCCAGGGCTGTGCTCAGATGTTGAAACCACTGCCTGAAAATTGCCTTCCTATGTAATAACCCAGAGCTCAGTGGATGAGGTGTACTGTGCTGTAGATGTTCTCTCAGTGCAATCTCTTTGAAGAAATAAATTACCACTGTGTTTTGCGTTGGGAGAAAGAGTGTTTTGTTGTTATAAGTGACCCATAAAGATAACAGTTCCAGAATTTGGCACTTTACCTTCGTGGGTCTTTTTCAATAGATTTAAATGATGATAAAGGATTTCTTATTATAAAGGTCTCTGAATTACTTATCTAAATTATGAGTGAGGTGGATGTTATCCTTGAAAGGATAAGCTTTCTGCTTGCTGTGTTCCCAGACAAAGTATTTTCCAACAACGTGGTCTTCAGCGTTTGCCCATTTTTGCACTGTAATGAGATGTATGCCACTACAAACCTGCATTAAAGGACTTTTTAATGCAGTGGGGAGCCACAGCTAACAGGCCTTCTATCAGTGTAAGTGCCATAGCTCAAACTGATAAAGAGCTAAATCCCTAACAAGCTCTAAGTTACAGCATGGAAATAGAAAGTAGACTTTCTCCATACACGTTTTAAGTACCTCATTAGTTCTCAATATGTCTACATGAGCTGAAAGTCATTGATCTCATTACTATGTATGTAAATGTGGCAAATTTCTTAAATTTTGCAACTTAGCTATGTTCAATTAACCAGTTTGTTAAAATATATGACTCTTCAATTAATTGCAGGAGTGAGAGCGTGAAAGGGAATGTATGCATATGTTAGGGTCTAGAGGACAGAGATTCTGAGTCTCATCCAAGTCTCAGCTATGGAATTTTTGGATTTTGAAAAAGCCACCCTCCACAGAAGACAGTGCACAGAAAGGGGTGTTGGCTGCTGGGGTGGGAGAGCAGCTGTGCCCTGCTGGGTGGTGGCAGCTTCAGTGATGCTGAAGATTGTTCTCTGTGTTACCCAGAGCATTCTTCACACTGTTTTGGGGTGTTTTTTCCCTTCTGGAACTGTCTGGGAGAACCTGACCTTCCTGCAGAGTGTAGCCAAGTCTGCACTGGTGCTTAAACTGGCTTTGGTGGATCCATGCAATGCACCTGCAGCCCAGGTGTGAGAGTTACTGAGGTGAGACCTCTGGTGCAATGAACAGTCCTTGTGTTCACTCTGCTTAAGGGATTTCATTCTCTGCATCTCAGTACTAAGAGTAGATTTGCAGGCTGGATTCCCCAAGCCTGAGCACAAGATGGTTCCCTATAAATGCCACAAAATGCAAAATGGCCACAAAGTCCTTAAACAATCAATTCCTCTACATCCTCTGCATCTCTGCAGTGCAGCAGTTACTGCTCCCCCAGGGCTGAGACATTTCCTGTCCCCTCCAGGAGAGCCCAGCAAGAGGTGGAAGTTGGCCTAAGGTTTGTGAAAGGAGCAGTGAGGGGCTTGTTCACATGCACTCCTAGCCCTGGGCAGAGGCCTTGGGGGGAAAGTGGTTTCTGTGGAAGCCCTACCATGAGGGGCTCGGGCTGTGAACTCACATCTGGAAAGATCAGGGTACCTAGGAAACAGTCCACCCAGGCAAAAGAATTGGGCTAGAACAAAATAAAACCATTTAAGGGGAAAATGTATGGTAGTACAGTATCTGAGATATTGAAATAAATGTGATAAGACTGGGAAGTCCATAGTGCAGCCTGTTTAATACACTTCTGTAGAAGATCTGTAACTAAAATTGTAGTAGCTGTGACCAAGTAGGGTGATTTCTAACATTCCTTGAGGCTTTATTTGTTATGTGATATTCACTGATAAAAAAATGAGCCATAAGGATGGGACAACTGACATGGGGGTTTTATTTTTACCTTCAGAAGTTCTTGAGCTTACCTGGACATCACGTGCTCCTGGCTAAGGCTGCCCTTAGGCAAGGCTTCCTGGTCTGCAGTGAAAGCTTTGCCATGCTCAGAATTACGAGATTTGGTTCTGGGGTTATTTCTTCCTTCAATGTTCTGACAAACTGCTTTCCCCTCCTTAGAGCTTGTGACTTCTAAGAATTTTTTGAACAAAGTGATTTGTTCAGTTAGTTGCACTACAAAAACCATACCTATAAATGTTTGCAGCGTGCCCTGCTACTTCTTCTTCAGTAATAAAAGAACATGTTCTTGTTCTAATAATTCTATCTTTTGGAGGGCAGGGGGTTATTTGTTTTGTGAGTAGTTTTGTGTGCGACTTTACCCATAAACCAGATGTTAACACAAGACTCCACATGTTTGTCATCATTAGACAATATTAAAAGCTATCATTCAATCACCATTTGGGAACATGAACACTGGGGGTTCTGCTACCTGCAAAGCAATAAAATTATTATCTGACACGTTTACAATCCCAGGACTGGCAATCTGCTTTTGCACAGAATAAGGTGTGTTGATACAATACAATGTCTTGCTGAGCTGTTCATATATAACATTTGCATTAGATAACTTAATTTAAATACATAGAGCACAGTTGTAGGTCTTATAAGTAAGGTAATGAGATAATCTTCAGATAGGTACTTCTGTAAATAATTGTGTCATTCTGAATTAATTCTGATTTTTTTTACCTGTTTTCTGTTAACTTTTGCCATTTTTGCCAAAGAGATTATAAAAGGCTGGATATTTGCAAACACTTGAGAACTATATTTCTATTTTATTTAACCATTTTTTTAAACATGGAAACAGTATCAGCATATTTTCCCGTTTCCAGAGGGTTTTGAAAAGAATGATAGGAAACCATAAAACTCCTGAAAGGACTTTACCTTGGCTGAAGACTTTATATATAAAGAGATCAATTTTCTGATAAGATTCTCTGGAATGAAAGGACATTTTGTAATTTTAGCAAACATGAATACCAAAACTAGGGAAGGCTGATTGGGACCTGGAGCCTGATACAAACCTCATTATAGACTGCACAAAGTTTCCTGGAACTTTTATGGCCTTTGGATCTGGTCCTTTAATGTGTCTGGTAAGGTAATGGTTGAAATAGCTTCAGTGTTCTGGCCTGTTCCCTGAATGTCACAATGCTGCCAATTTCTGTGGAAAGGCTTTAACTCTCTGGGAAGTCATTTCAGGGTGGGGGGAGAATGTTCCAGTGTTAGGAGCAATTACAATGCAATATTGCACCTCCTAGCCTGTCTGTTCCAGCCTAACATCCATAACGAGAAGCAAAGCCTGGTTATCTGTGCTGATTACACAGTGACAAATAACTCCTGCACAGTGCCCCGTTTTCATGGCAGTCAGTCAGCGCTCAGCTGACACCCCTTGCACAAAGGAGACGTGCTCTTGTTCAAAATTCCCACTGAAGGTGCCCAGCCTGGGGCTGTGCTGGCTCTCCTGCAGGCTGTGATTGCTGTGCCCTCATTGTCACCTTCCCCTTGCTCCTGACTGATGGGAAGGTGTGGGTGGGACATGAATTTGTGATCACTTTGGAAGGCGTGTGCATGTGTTACCCTGCTGTCCTAAACTGGTGCTGGTGATGCCTTTTGTAATCAAATCTGGCGTGTCAGCAAAATGGACTCTTCTAACCCGAGAGCAGTGAGAATGTTTATAGTTGAACAGATCTCCAAAAGCATTAGTATCAATTGCCTTTGTACTGTACTTGGATATTAAATGCAATGATTTCATCAGAAATTTATGAGTTTTTTTCTTTTTGGAACAGAACTGGAAATCTACTGAGATCAGTAGGAAAGTAAACTTGCTGCAGTGCTGTTCTGTCAGGTCAGGGCTTCTCTTTTCTCCATGAACTCCCTGAGAAATGCCTGCATGAGTTCAAAGCAAAATTTTTCTGTGGTTCTGTGGGTTTTAGTTCCAGGCACAGGCTGCATGGCTGCTTTTGGCCACATTAGCTGTATCATAATTAATGCTTTCTGCTCACCAGGAGTTAAGGATGGTGACCAGCCCAGCTTTGCCCCTGACACTGGGCTTCCTCCAGCTGCACAGCTCTTCCTTCACCCTCCCTTTGCCAAAACCTTGCCTCCAGTGCTGTGCTTGGATTTGTGGGATTTTTGTGTGTCATTTCCAGCACTGTGGATGCTGCCCTTCAACCTCAACAGCCCTCTAAGGCTCACACAGCTCACCTGCATTGCCTGGTGGGTGTTTTAACCCTATTAGCAGGTAGAAAGTGCAATTGAAATAGGAAGATTTCATTCAGCTGGAAATGTGCACAGACCTTCAATAAGGAGGTGGCCACAGAAATAAGGAACGTGTGACAACCTGAGATAAACCAAAGGGATAATTGTAAGAGGGGAAAAGCCCAAGGAAACAGGGTATGAGCAGATAATTGATACAGTAACTTTCTCAGTTATTTGCCTTGTGTATTACTCAAGTTTCTAATTTTTTTTTTAATTACTATTTTTTTGTTCCTTGGTTGCTGGCTGAGTTTAACACTTTCCAACAAGAAAGGCTCCTGACAAGGAGGTGGATTGTATTGCAGGTCGAGGTCCTGGATGGCTGCCATGCAAAGTGGTTTAGACAGAGAGGCTCCCACTAAGTGCTACAGTAGTTGCAAATTGGCAGATCTTCTCTGTGTGGATGCCAAATAGCCAATTCCCACTTCACAATGTTGAATAATGAGCATTGTTTCTACATTCTTTCAAGAATAAATTCCATTAAGATGCTTGGAATGTAAATACTTCCTCTTAGAGAAAGTAATGATTTTAATTTGTTTTAATTCTATTATTAAGTCTGTTAATAAAAATGCCTATTTAAACTATTTAAGACATCCACTGAAATTCTACAATATTAATTTTATGGAAAACTTCCAAAGAACTCTATTAGTTTTCCTCCATTAAGATAACATTATGGACTTTTAATAGAGCTCTTGGCTACAGCAATTTTTATTGACCTAGTTAGTAAATGAATTAATGTTAGTCCCAGTGTCTTCAAAATATGTGATATACTTTTAAAAATAAAGTTTAAAAAAAAGTATTTAGTAATTTATCTGTTACAGCAACTTTTACCACCCCTTGATAACACATATACATGCACTGGGTGAATTTTAGGTGTGATTTAGTTTTGCTTAGGACTTTCTGGACATCTCAAATAATGATTTTTCATCTCTCCATAACCTTATTTTTTAAGTCGGGCAGAAAAATCAATTCTTACATTATCTCACCCACAAGTTGGTTCCATACAAATAAATCTCAGGACGGGATGTGTTAATTCTTTTAATAATACTCTTTCTGCTCAATCAGATTGAATAAATGCACCTAGGTTACCTACAGTGGTGGCTGATTTCTTTTTACCAAATTGTGTGTGAGCTTTAGCCATGGTTGTTTTCATCTTGTTCTATTTTTGACAGGATTGTTTTTTCTGTAGTCTTGGGCAGAGATTGCTGTGGTTTCCTCGGGGGTTGCACTGAGCTCCTGCCCATGACTCTGAGGAGGACCCAATCCTGTTCAAAGAGCTCAGATCTGCTCTGCTCTGACAGCCCAAGCCCCTGCTCAGTCTGGGGAGCTCAGCTGCATCTCAGCATGGTCTCCCAAGCAAAGGATCATGACTGACAGTATCCCAAATTCATTATGAAAACATACAATTCTTCTGGTCCTGGGGACATTTGTGTTTCTCTTGCACAGGCATTGGACACACAAGACATTTACATGGTCTTTAAAGCACTGTGCCATTAATTAGTCCATCCAGTGGTCCACTAATGAGAATTTTATTTGAAAAGTAAAAGCAAAACAGATTAATGGTGTCTGAGTTAATAATTAGCTGAAGCTTATTTAAATTCTGTGTTAGGTAGGTTATAGATGAACAATGTAACTTTTTTTCAAGGGCTATTTCTTATAAAACAGCACTGTCTTATCTTCAACGTGAAGAATGATGATTTAGGTTTGATTTGTTGCTTTTCAGTGAATCCATCCACATTGCATTTCATATTCTGACCTGTCATGCTCATGAGTATGAGCCAGTAGCACATCATAGATTATTTGTGTAATGCAAGTCCTTTGTAATCACCCATCATCCTCAAATCTGAGCATAAAACAAGAGGTAGCCAGAAAAGAGAATCTATACTGCTGCCAGTTCTTTGCATGCTGTTTTGCTTGGGTACACTGGACAGATTACATCCCTGCCTTGCACAGCTGACACCAGAGAGATGGATGCTTAGCCACTGTGCAGAGTCCCACCAGTAATTCAGTAAGTGACTTGGGCTTTTCCTGAGTGCCCTCTTGAGGGCTTTTAAATTACCTGTAGGTTATTTACTGGGTTTCTGCATAAGAATCAAGCTCATTTCTGGCCACTGAATGCCCAGATGTGCCAGAGTGACTGATTCCGTGTTGTAGGAACTTGTGGTTTAGGTCTTGATCTTTTAAACACTTGCTACTTAATTTAACTTTATTCCTGGCCACAAAGTTGCTTCAATTTCTTTTCATTTACAGCTTTATTGGATCTGTCTGATAAATGTTAAGCACAGCATTTTTACATTTGGGTGTTCTGCAGTGAGCAAGACTTACATGTACAAGCACTGTGGCTAAATCCTGTTTTGATGCACCAGGATCTTCTTGGGAGTGGGCTGGCACAGGCTGCAGATGATGGGCAAGAAAACAAAGCTGGATATGGAAAAGAACAAGGTTTAAATGTGTCACTGCTGTCGTTCTCTGCTTGAAAATGGCACTGTGGGAGCTATGTGTGAGCACTAGACCTTGCTAGTCTGAAAGCCTAAAGGTTGTGGAGACTTGTTAGTGGAGGTCAAGGGAGGGATGTTTATTTTCAGCACTGTTCTCACACTGACAACTTGAGAGCGAAAGGGATCCATGGATGCGTATGCTTGGTGATTTCAAGTAGCACTCTTGCCACTTAGTTAGAACTGAGTAATTTCTGGCCAACACATCTATGCCACTTTGCCACTCATGTATCATAGCTTCAGGCCCAAGAGCTAAATTTGAGATTGTTTAGTGTTTGTTTATTAATATTTTTAAAACAGTGTAGCGTAGCGCAGTTCTGTTTGATTTTTCAAAATGTAAAACAATATGGTGATACTCATGCATCATTTCAGTCTGTGCTAAAAACTCCTCAGGTAGCAGGGTATTTTTAGGGATTGACTTGTCTACACTGTATGTAAAATACAGGGACCTCATAAGGCAAATCTGACATGTGTGCAGTATATGTGTACTGCTGAGAGGTCAGGTCAGCTCTGCACTTGGGCAAACCTTTGAAACAGAGTTTGTGTGGTAGATAAGTGATTCCTGGTGTGCATGTGTACTCCTTGTGTGGTGCATGGAGATTTCTGTGTGTGCCAGTTGCGAATCAGTGCCTGGCAGAGTGTGTAATTGCATGTTCCCTTGCCTGTATGGGGAAACAGAGGCTCCTCAAGGACCCTTTCACAGCCACAGTATCAGGAGCCTTTAAGCAATCTGACCATGCTGAGAACAAAAGCTGCAGCATTTTCAGGGTCCCTCCTTATTTCCAAAAGCAGTGATGCATCTCAGCAATTCATGCAGCCTTTGCTTGTCTTTTTGCAGGCTCTGCAACCACACCATGCTCCTTTGTACAAATTCTTGCCACTCTAGCTTAGGAACCCTTGCTGTTGTTTCTACCATCTGGAGCAGCGTCTCTGTATCTTTCTGCCTCATCAACTCCTCATCTTTTCAACTTTTGTCTTTTTATCTTAAGTAGATCTTCTCATCTGTGTATGCCTCTGTTTTCATTTTTTTTCCCTCACTCTTTTATTGGCCTTGTTGCTCAGTGCCTTAATTTATTCATCAAACAGTGTCTTGACAACACTTTACATCAGTGTATCACAATACACACATCTACTGTGCATTGCCTGAATTCACTTCTTCCTTCTATTTAATGCTGTCCATCTGGGAATGCAGTTGGTATGAAAGGCAGTAGAAGTTGTAAAGTTGTATTATATTGTGAGAGAGACAGCAGCATCTGCTGCTATACATATAAATACTCTAACTTTGCAACACTTCAACAAAGCAAATCATTTGGGCTAGTTTTAAACAGGAAAATTATTAAGTGATAAGATGCATGCAATGACTTTTAAAACAGAACTTGAGACTTTTAAGAACAGGGGTCAAGGACAAGGTTTGTTAACTTTTGTTTTTCATATGTATAATATGTACTAAATATATTTATATATAATATATTTAAATATATATTTGTACATGTGTTTGTGTGTACATATTTATTTTTTATATAATGCAGTATTGTTAAAAATCTGGTTTTGGAGCTCTGGGATCAAAGGAAGCCATTGCTTTCTTCTCTTTTCCTTTGGTTCATCTTTTTGACAATTTTGAAAATTGAAGCTTTCACCAGGGGAGCTCTGCATCTGACTGTCCTGGCTCCCAGGAGTGCAGGCTGCCTTTTATATCTGCACTTCTGTGCTGGAGTTTGCTGTTGGCACAACACCTGAGCTACTCTGAACCTCCTTGTCTCTCTTTGCAGGTAATCTGAATTCCTCAAGTTATAAGACAGATTTGAGAAATGTACCTCATAAAACAAATACCTGTGGCTTTGTTTGTCCAAGTGAGAATTAAATTCAAAATTTGATTTTCAGAAATCTCATCAGTCAAATAACAGCACTAATGCTGTTCTATCCTCCCAGTAGTGCATTCCTGGGGCTGAAAGTCTCCACCCCTTCAAACCTCTGAAAGCTCTGAGGTTTTCCAACACCCTCAGGATTGCACAGCATGTGGATGCTGGATTTTTTTTGATCTTGTGAGTCCCTTCCTCTGGCAGGGGGCTCTGTAGGGCTGAGCAGGATTGCTGAGGCCAATCCATGCCCCAAAGCAAAGGCAATCAGGGTTTAAGTGTTCAGGGGACAAAAGCAGTTAAGCATGGTTTGTGCTCAGAGAATCCTGCTCCTGGTCATCCCAGGACTATCCTGAAATCCCAAAGGTTTGTGGGTATGGCTAACATTACTGTTTTAATGGTGTAACCAATATTTGTTGATTCTCTGAGGGTTTTTTCTTCACTCATTCAATTTTGCATCCTTTGTCCAAGCTACTGTTTGTCTGAACTTTGTAAGCTGAACTAGAATAACAAGAGACAACTATTTAAAGAAAATAATTTAAACATGAGTGTGTTGGTAATAAAAAGAGTTAATCTGTGCAACAATATTACATTTGCCATTGTATTTGATTACTAATGAACACAGAGTATTCATCTTAGCAACAAGCAGAAAAGGGGAGGAAAGAGCTTTTGTATTAAATCAACCAAACGATGAACTGAGTCAGTGGAGGCTGTTTCAGTGTTCAGAATGCAAAATGTGCAGCTCATAACTATGAAATTTACTGTACCTTTTATAAGCATATTTTGATTGTAAATGTGTGAGAGATAAAAATGCTTCGTTTTTAAGGCAAGATGGACAGCTAATTTTTTTAAAGCATGACATTAATGGCTGGAACTGTAATGCCCTTGTTATTCAATCTTGGAAAAGTTTGCTTACAGTTCACTTCTAATGGCTCTTTCATACCATTATCAAATGACTGATAGTCATTGCAAGCATTTTAGCAGCTTTCAGATCTGTTATATTTTTAATTAAATTGGCTGTGAATTGTGTAAGTAGCAAAGGTTGACAAACTAGCACTCAGTGCAGCATCACTGCTTCTCAGTGAAGCTGTCACAGGACATGCATGATCTTGATTTCTTTAAACACTTTATGATTCTTTTAATCTGTATCAGATGTTGGCTTGGAACAGCAAGTAAACAGCTCTGGAGAGCAGGATGGGGTGTTGCAGAAGTTTCCCTGAGGTGCTTCCATGGAAGCAGCCTGGTTCAGAGTGCATGGAGCAGCCTGAGCTGTGTGATGGCTGTGGATTTGTGGAGAGCATGTTCTCTGTGCTCCAGGCCAAAGGACTTGTATGTGGTGCACATGTGCATGCTGCCAGCACTGTGCCCTGATTTCCAGCTGGAAAATGTCAGTAGGGTCTCTGGAGCTTACTGTTATTGGAGCAACAGCCACTTTCCTCCCCAGGGAGCTGCAGATAAACCTTCACCTCCTGTGGGCTGCTGCTCGGGCAGCTGCTTGCTTGCAGAATGAAAAATCAGAGGTTTCCCTCTTTCTGATGTGCCATTTATTTTAAAGTATTTAAGTTTCTGTTATCATTATCTTTGCTGCCTTTGTCTCCTTCTGCAAAGCACCCTTCCAAACTGGTAGAGCATCACTGCAAACTTGGGAGAATGTGGCTTTTCTTGTGTTAGGCTGATTTGCAATGTCTCATTCAAAACTATCTTAGACCAAACTAGTTCAGCCTTCCCAAAACCATGGTACCGTCAAAGGGAAGTAAAGCTGGGATTTTTAAGAGCTTAGTAAGTCCTAAAGAAAATAAACTCATCTTTAATATTTTGTTTCCAAATGTATGAGCCAAATCTTGAAGACTCATTAGTTTGTCTTTACTTGGGCAAAACCATATCAGAGAAAAAAGGCCTGAGGAAAAAAAGATCTAGTCTAGAGTCTGACTTGTTCTCAAGAGTTTACCATTTTTTCTCCTAATTCTTTTGTTTTGCTGTGTCCCTTTCTGTGTACATATCACTTCCTAAAAATATCCTAACACATTCTAGAATAGACAGAAACCTTCAATTTTTAGAACAAAAAGTGCAAAAATCATTGGTTTTCATTGCTTTCTGAGTTTCTGCTCTTACTTGACCCTTGTATTTGGTGTCAATGGGCAGCCACAGTTTGCTTAGAGCTTTGATCCAAGAAATGTGATATTTTCAAGCTTAGCAGGCACCTGATCAACTTCTGTGCTTGCTGTGGGGCTGCTGTGCTTGCTGTGGGGCTGCTGGTGGGGTAAAAGGCACTTGTTTGCCATCAAAGTGCTCTGCAGTGATTCAGCCAGGGAAAAACACTGGGGGAAGGCTCTTCGGGGAGCTGCTGTGTCTCATCTTTAGAGCATCACCTGATAACCTCAGGCCTGGCTCAAGATAGCAGTGAAAATTCAGGCATATACAAACAGGTTTTTTTTTTAAGAACAGAGAAACTTGAATCTAAATTCAGCCTCTACGGGGGTTGGCTGCAGCCAATGGGGTCAGATCCTGCCCTGCTTCACCAGGGTGGTAGTTTGTGCTTAAATGGATTAGCAGCCATCCATATCCTCTTGTTAGCATTGCAATTACAAATTAGTACAACATAAAAGCTTGGTATAATTGTGCTGGAAATGAAAAATATCTCTTTATGTTGCACATTTCACAGCCACATTAGCCTTGCAGAGTATTGTGTCAATGATTACTTTTTGCTGAGGGGGAGAGAAAAAGATAAATTACTTCTAAATCACCACATGACTCAGCCTGCAAACTCTGAGTTTATTTGTGAGACATTTATCTCCTTGTATACTTAGCAGGAAAAAAAAATTATCATTTAATTAATAAAGGTAATAGCCTGAGGTATTCTGATCAATAAGAAATAGTTTGAGAACAGGGCCTGATGCAGTGAAATATTGAGTAGTCTGCAGACAAACCCATGATTTTCCTTAAATCCGATCATACTTCTGCCTGGTTAGTTAGGGGAGCCTGCATGGTAAAGCACAGTGCTCTGCTGAAAATCAAACTGATAGACCAGCTTGAACAAAAAAATTGAAGCAGCTCCTTGTGCCTTGAAACAATTTCCCCTTTATGTTTGCTCTGCGTGACCTTTTGAGCTTTGTTTCCCTGCTGGCGCTGAAGCACAGAACGAGCTTCCAGGGAAGCCAATGGATGCTGCAGAATGCACCAGACCCTGCTTGGGTCAAATTCTGCTGCCAGTGGGGCCTGGCTCTCCTGTGGCATGAGGTCAGAGCCCCATTACAGCTCTGCAAATCCAGAGTTCCTGTGCTGGCTCCAGGGCTGATCCTGGATAACGCAGAATAACCAACAGCAAGACATGCCCTGGCCTCGTGTTGGACGTGAGCAGGGGGAGCTGCTGGCAGGATGGGCTGTGTTTGCTCTCCCTCAGCCCCAGGATGATTTCACTCCTTGCCAAGGCAGCCAAAGGCTGAGGTAATGCTTGCTGGGGGAAATACACAAATGTGTCATTTCTTTCGTTCAACCCTGCTAAAAATGTGTCCTTAAAGAAAAGAGCTGTGCAGATTGGGCTTTGTAGGCACTCAGAAACAGCAGGAATTCTTCATCTCAGTTTGCAGGGCAGCTTTGCAGTGGCAGATAGAAATGGAAGCAATACACCTTTTCTCCCAGACAGATGCAGAGAATTAGCTCCACATGTCATTCTGACATCAGTGGTAAGTGAAGTATGGGGTTTAACTGGAACATGCTTTAGAAACAAGAAGAAACAATGCTATGGACACCAGAACTTGATTGGGAAGTGGTGATTCTCAGTTCTTCCTTTCTGCATTGAAAAACCCAGATGCCCCCATGGTTCTCCTCTGTGGATTAGGTACCTTGTGCTGGGTGCTGCACAGCATCTGCTGGGGCATCAGATAAAACTGAGAGAAAAAGAAAATCATAATTGAAATGGAAAAAGAGACAAAGGAAAGGAAGGATGGTCAGGATGGTGGCGGATCCCCTTCAAGAGCTGCAGTTGTAGTCTGACAAATATGCTGACCTCAGTGTAGTTGTGGCTGACACTGAATATCTGGAGCAGAAATGAGCCCTCTCTTCACTTCCTCTGGAGCCTGCTTCACCCCTTTTGTTCTCAGACTGCCTTTTGAAGCTCCAAAGTGACATGGAAACACTAGTCAGTGTTATTCACCTTAATTTTCACAAAATTAATGTAATTGTGTAATTAATGTAAATTGTGCCAATTATGATCCACTAATTTATCCTGTGTTAATCACAATATTGAGTTTATACACAAAGCTGTCTTGTTTGGATGAATGGAGGCTCCTCCCTTTCTGTGCTGTTTTTATTAGCAGTTGTTGCAGTTTTCCAGATTGTTGTGTTAAACCTTGCATTTCCCTGTGCTGAGGGAAACAATTATGGAAGACCTGCAGACCCCAATTATCACTGCAGGTCAAAGGGCATGCTATTGAAATGCTCATGAGTAAACACTGCAGGATGTGGTCTTTCCTTGCTGGGGCTCTTTTTACCCCTTAAGCACCGTGCATATTTCCTATCTTTTTTTATAAAAAAGATCAAATGTTCATTAGCAACAACTGAAACATGACAGTGGTGAAGAGTGATAATAAGAGAAACTTCTGAAGATGCAAGAGAAGAAACATTAACAATGAAGGAAATGTTGTTTTCCTAAAATTTGTCAGAAGGTTTGGGTTTGCACTAGCAAATAATATTTTCATGAAGAATTTCATCTAATGTCTCACATTTTTTTCCCTAGTGTTAATCCAGCCCTACATGCAATTTTCTGACTCACATGATGACTTAATTTCTTTCTCTGTCAGCATTCAGATGTCTTCACTTGATCACTTTAATTAAAGCAGGAGTCCTTGCTCTCACATGTGGACAATGCGTAACACAGCCAGCTCTGCTTGTTAGGCTCAGAAGGGTTGTTATAATTATAGATGTGCCTACTGGTATTCAGTGCAATCCCACTTTAGCATTTAAGAAGCGATCAGCTTAAGTGAGTTCAAACACCTCTTAAGCATTGAAAGAAAACTTAAATGCCCTGCTGAATGGGGACATGAATCAGCTTCAGATTTACTGGCAAATTTGTCTAGAGAGAATGTCCTTCCTACCTAAGATCTTATTACATGAGTTGGAGATTTTCCTTTTCCTAGTGGTGCCAAAATCAGCACAAGGTTTGTCTTCACATCACAAACTGCAAATTGACACACACTATTTTGCTTTCTTTAGTTTATTGTCAGCCTTTACCACTCCCTTTATTAAAGAATGAACATGAGATACTTGTCAGTGTTAATTTTCAGGAGGCTCTTTAGATGTGGACTGTGATTTTTTCATTTTTTTAAGAGCCAATTTATCCAAATTTTTATGGATGTTCCAAAGCCCCAGAGATGAGTTGAAAGGATCAAAACTCTTGACTCTACCTGTGCCACTGAAATAATCCCTAGGAGAGAATTTACAGCTTTCCTAATGTTCTCAAGGCTGTCTCCTGAAATGTCTCCAGTTTCTGGGTACTGTCATCTGCAGCAAACTCTTAGGGAAATAAATATGAAATTATCAGCTCAGATAGTGCCAGTAGGCTGTGATAGGAGGCAGTGAATTGCTACCCCATGGGCTCTCTCTGGCTCCAAGGCAGCTGAGAGTCCTGCCAGTGTTTTTTGGAGGCAGGATGGCCCTGGCTGGCACCAAAGCCAGGAGAAAGTGTGGGAGGAGTCTGGAGGCTGCATTTGCTCAGGTGGAGCCCCACACAGAGCTTTGGTCCTGAGTACCTGCTCAGGGATAATAGTGCCCATTTCATGTAAAGAATTTCTCCTTAGAGGCAGAAGGATCCCCCTTGGCTGAGGGGATCAGAGCCACTCCAGGAGCCCAGAGACACTTGACAAAGAGTATGAGTAAAATCAGGCTTGAAACAGGTTTTGACATAAGAACAGATTCATGCATAAATGCAGTGTGGTGTTGGTTATAAATGGATGAAGTGGAAATAGAATGTTAGCAGAGAGTTTATTTTTAACTACTATTTAGACTTTCCAAAGTGTTGTATGTGATAAAAACCAAGGGCTGATAAAAATTCAGGTAAGGGCAAAATGTTACAATATTCAGTATTCTCTGACAGTAGATAAAACACAGAGAAGAATGTTATTGTGATAATGTGATAAGAAAACAAAATACTCCATCTAAAAATATTAGTTTATAATGTTAGCTAAATTAAGCAGTTATTGATTTTTAAAATTTGTTCTCCTCTTACTGGCTTTTCTTTTTTTCTTTGGAAGCGTTCAGAATTTATTATAGAATGCTCTCACTTTGAGTGGCACAGTGGAAGATATAGGCTCTGCAGCATGCTGGCTGCTCTGCCAGCAAAGTAAACAGCACTTCAGATAAGATTTGGGCTTGCAGCTTCTCTTAATGAGAACATCATCTTTCAGGGAACGGATTTGCTCATGTAACCAAATAGGCCATGCATGCCCCTATTTATTATGAAAATTAATATACAAAACAAACTCTATGTATCTATATGGGCAAGCTATATTATGCCTGTGTCTTATCTGCATAACTTAATTATAGCAGTGCTCAGCAGCTCAGAGAAGGAATGGCAGTGAAGCTCTGTGGCATCACATGGGTGCTTCAGCTGGGAAGGAAAATCCAGCATTGCTGATATGAGAAGGAGCCCTGTGCTGCATCCCCACTGCCACACTCTGCTGGCAGTGCTCCTCTTCACAGGGAGCTCCAGATGATATGCACAGCGCAAAATGCTTAGCTCTACACTGAGGTTAAAATCAGTATGGAATAGAACACAGGAATTGGTGCTGTGTGGTATTTGATGATAAACTTAAATTGGATGCCTGTAAGAGGAATAGCAGCTATGCCATATTGCTGCGTGGATGCTGTTATCTTACATGTGTGTTCATTTTCCTTAAATCTAAAATAATGCTGCAAACATGGAGTGAAAGGGAAAATAACGTCAGATTTGTAATCTGTTCACAAATGCTGCTCCTTTTACCACAACCATGATGCAGAGCAGGAGCTTCCTCACCATGCTTCCCCATTAAAGTGGGAATGGGATTAAATGGCACTGTCTTTTTATAAAATTCACCAGGAAAAACAAGGAAGGGAGAAGGGCAGGGCCATGAGGCCCAGCAGCTGCCCTGCTGTTGAGGCTGCTCAGTGGCTCCCCTGTCTCAGAGGCATTTGATAACTCTGTGAGATCTCTGTGAGAGATCTGTCCTTCTACCAGTGCCACACCATCAACAGGGTGTGCTGGTAAAACTTCTCTTTATTTTTCAATGCCTTTTTGTAGTTCCACAGTGGCGTAAAAGGCAGTGTGTTCTCCTTCCAGACCTATCCATAAATCTGTTGTTTTCCATTTTTTTTCTTTTTAAATGAAAATAATTTAGTTGTACCCATTGAGTTTTCTTTCCTATTATAAAACCTTCAACCAAAAAGCATTCTTTAAAAACTCTAGAGATGAAAAATGTAAACTAAACTTTAAAATTTTCTAGTTGTAAATTTCTTTGTCTTTGGGTTGTTGCATAGCAGATCAATTCCAAGTAATTATTATGTGAAAAATGTAGGACTTTTTGGTTCATATGTGTATTGAAAAGATGCAAAGCCAATATTAAAAGAATTTTAATTGGTTTGAGATAGTAGCAGGAAATGATTTTCCTTCATTTGTAGAATCAAGAAAAAATGAAAGTATCTCAGCTATTAAATTTGGGAAAGGAGTGCGTATTTCAGCACTGCAGTTACTGATGTGTGAAATACAGAAAAATGTTAATTGAGGTAGGCTTGTGAAGTGAAATTAGTTGCAAGTGGACTGTAGATGAGCAAAGGGATTCTTAGGGTGTTGCACCTCAGCCATACTTTGAGGTTAATTCATTAGAGATAATTGGAATGTTAAATAGCTTTCTATAAGGAATCGCTGCTACAGTGGTCTAACACTTTTAATCTGATTGAATGAAATGCTAATTACCAATATTCAGATTTATGCTATGCTTATTTATGTACTTGCCACCCTTATTACTTCCTTGACTGCTGATAATATTTTCTGTCAAGGGTGACAGCCCTTCAATCATCTGAAAATAAGGGCTTGAATGAGGGAAACCAGCAAGGGCTGCCTGTCCTGTCTCTATCCATGAAGTCTGCTAAACCACAGGAGCAGCTGAGCAGTCTTTAATGTTTCACAGCAGATTAAATCCTCACAACACCTCCAGAGCAAATGCAATGCCTTTGGTGGTTTCTGTGGGGGCTTGAGAGCATTTATATCCCATTGCACCAAAATTCCAACAAATGGCAGTTCTTGCCATAGACACGAGTGGGTTTGCAGCCTGAGTACCCAGATGTGGTCTGGGTGCCTTTGTGACCCACCAGGACCTGTTGCACTCCAGCCAGCAGGACAGACCCAGGGTTCTGGAAGCAGGGAGAGGAGATCTGGTCCTCCAGGCTCTGTCCCCTGGGCCGAGGCCATTCCTGTGGGGGGACACAGCATCCATGCCCTCAGCCAGGAGTGAGACAAATCAAATAATGCAGGATATATTCTCCAGAGAACACCAAGGTGAGCTGTCAGGAATGAAGAGAAACGCTGATTTACACCAGAAACCCAAATACAAACCCATAGCCTGTCACAGATTTTCTTTTTTTCTTTCCTTTATTTATGACTGTGACATAAGTGTCCTCTGCATCTATTTACTCTTACCTGGGGTCTCAGGCTTGCATATTTCATTTGCCCATATGGGCTGCATCACTCAGTGAAGGATGATCTCTGTGCTGAGAGGTGCCTGTGCCAGGTCCATGCATGTTATCTCTTATTTATTGCCTCCCTGGCGGCAGCCTGTCGCCAACAGGCAGATAATTAGAGTGGCTCAGGCTGGAGACCTGTGGAAAGTCTGAGTACTTTCATAATTAGCCCATAAATGCTGTAGGTTTGTGCTAGAATCCTCCACAATTTCCGCTATCAGAAGTTCAAGGTTCTTTCTTCGGTGACATATTTATCTTTTATTCTTATAAAAAGAGGAAATCCTTGCATTATGGATCTATTCTCATTTGTGTTGACTTACTTTTGATGGCTTCCTATTTAAAACAGACAGCTTTTGTTTTTGGAGAACCTTGGAATCATTTAAAGAGAAAAACTGTCCCTCTTTCTGCTTGTGCTCCCACCCTGTGCAGAAAGAGAAAAAGCAAAAGGAAGAAGTAAGAATAGGAGAAAAGTGTTACCAGAAACAGCTAAACCAACAGCATAATCTGCAAGTTCTGTGCGTACTGTTATGATATCTGAAACATAATTATCAAGCTTAAGTTAATTAGACTAATGCTTAGAAAATCTGGCATGGCAGATTGTGGTAAGCAATTATATATCCCGATTAAAAGATGTAATGTGCAGCGAGCAAAAGCAAAAAGAAAACTCCATTTGACACAGCCAGTGAACACAGACAATTAAGAAGTCAAGTAGATGAGCACCGACAAAGATACTGAACTTTGTGGAGGATGATGGGCAAGATGCCAATTTTTCAGTGGAACAGATTTTGCATAGTATCAGTCAAACTTTTGTTTTATGAAAATCCATGCTACTGTTTCCTAACTGAAATCCACGAAGGGCCACTTGCTTTTGCATTAGGGCTAGCTGACATGAATAGAAGGGAATGTGCAAACAAGAATGTGACATTGGAGTACTAGTTTACATATATATAGAAGTTGTGTAAATGGCTTTTCTTAAAAGCAATTCACAAGATGTCATATGAGAAATAAAGCTGTGAATACAGTGTCTTCTGCAATTAAGTTTAATAATGATTATGGGTCAGGATGAATGGGGAGAGCTTGTGTGCCTTTGTACCACACAGAATGTGCACAGGAAAGCCCTGAAACACACTGAAAACATGATCTTTTTTTTTTTAACTTTTGCTTGAAGAAGAAAGTTTTGCTAGAAGATAGTTTAAATAAAAAAGACCTAAAGAAAGGAGAGAAATGTAACAACAGACCTGTGAAAGAAGTTCAGATTGCAACTTCAAAATGTGTCTAAATAAATAAAATTATTTTGCAAGTTCTTCACAAAGTGTGTGACTGTACAACTGATTCCCCAATCAACTCCCTCCTGAAGGAGGAGTGAGAAACCTGCAAAGCCCTAGTCTGGTAAATTCAGATGAAGCAAGTCCATGCATGATCCATTCTCTCAGCATTTAATCCACAAGTTTTTGACTGTGCTTCTGGAATAACGTGCGAGTTCTTCTCAGCAGAGCCACGTGTTTTATCCATATCTGCTGGAAATTGCTTTCATTTCCGTTCATCTCATTGTTTCCTAAGGCATGAACAAACTGATTGAGCTGAAAGCATACAAAATTACTTTTTTGTCTCTGGAAATTGGGAGTGTTTGGGTTGCTTTAGGTTGTCTTTGTAGCTTTCCTACCCTCCATCCTGCATGGTGATGTGCTCCCCCTCCAAGCAGTGTGGGATTTTCTGTAGCTCTGGAGCATGTCCTGTGGATTATGCAAAGAGAAGGTGGTGATCTGCTGCCAGGGTATCATCACCAGAACAGAACTTGCAAAAATATTGCAAACTAAAAAAGTTCCTGTGACTTTCAGATGAGTTTTTTTAAAAATATCTGTGCTCAAAGGTTTTAATATTAATTCTGTCCAAAAGCAATGGTACTGAAGTCTACATACTAAATAATAATTGTTATGCAAATGCTATCAGTTTATGATTTCTACATAGAAACATGGGATGTCTGGGAGGTTTTAGCATGGGGAATAGCAACTGGTTTTTCCTAGGCAGTTTAATAATATTTTCAATATATTTTCATCAAAAACACCTTTCTACAAGTAGAAGCTACCAGCCTTAATTAACTGCCAGTCTATCCAGCTAAAATTAATTCTTCACAAATTCACAGTCCCTTCACTTAAATTAATTTCAGAATATTCTATTCCATGGCTATTATGCCATCCTTATTTTTCTGCATGGGCATTATGTGGGTACAACTTATTCCCAAGAAGGATTTCAACAGAAGGCCAACACTGCAACACAAATACATCTTTGTGATGTTTGTACAATAGGGAAAAAATTACATGGGCAAAACCTCCTGTGATGCCCCTTAATAAGACAACTTCCTGCATAAGTTTTACAGCAATATTAATGGGCTGGGTAAACTGGAACAGGGGATTGGCCATCTGAAATCTCCAATTCTGCTCCCATATATGGGTCTGGTACTATCCACTGCCACTGTATTGAGACATGGGAGCCTCCACTGGGTTTAAAACTGTTCCAGGTATTGAAGATTTTCTTCCTTTTTCCTGCTGCCACTTTAAGAAATGAATTTACAGACTCTGGGGCATTTGCCCTTGATAAAATTTGTTTGGTTCTTATCCCACTAGGTCAGTGGAATATCAATAGATCCTTAATGCAGTCTGTCTTTTAGAGTTTCTTTCATTTCTCAGAGCAAAAGTAAATGTCATTCATATTGGCAGGTTGTAATGGGAACATTGAGACAGTAGTTTTTAAAAATATACACAACTTCTTTCAAATAGTCTTTGCCTCTCTCTTGTTTCTTCAATGTGTTTATAGCAATTACAAGGTCAGATATCCCTTAAGATGGTAGAAAAGGTCATTTTGTTGTCTTTTCTACCCCGTGCCTCAGTGAAATATTCATGGTACAGCTCAGGTATTGGGCTTGGGTTTAATGTTTCGATGCATTGCCATCTGTTTTTTTGTTGAAGTTGTTGTTGTTGTTGTTTCCCTTGGAGGGGGTGAGGGAGCCTGGAGGCAGCAGGGAGGGATGCTGGCACATGAGCCCAGACCTGATGGAAGAGAGGAGCAGTGAATCTGCAGGAGCAGAGCAGCTCCTTTGATCCTCACTCTTCTTTTTTAACATTAAAAGTCCTGCTGGTGAAAACCTGCCATTGTGCATGTGGCTCATCAGTAGTAGATGTGGGAGGCTCTGTGCCTCCTCAAAGGCTAGGAACCCACATTAAAGTAGTCTTTTATACTATTTGCAAAGTTCATTTGTATGACAGCACAGGCATTGAAGCCCAGCTCTCACTGAGCCAAGGGGCATTAACAAGGCCCAGGGTGTGTGGAAATCCAAGAGATTTCCAGAGTGCTGCAGGGGCTCAGGGGCAAAGGGCAGCCTGAGCAAGGATGAACCCGTGAGGGGATGCAGAGCACCGGGAGGACTTGGCAGCAGGTGCCCAAATCCCTTGGCCACAGCCAGCTGCCACCACCCAGCTGTGACAGACCTGGGGACACCACAAGGACACAGAGACCTGGGCAGAGAGGGTTTCTCTACAGTGGGTTTCTCAGGGGTGAGTTTAAAGCTCTTTTTTGTGACTGTTTTTACTGTAATGAGACTGTTTGGCCCATAATGACTCACCAGGATTTTTCAGATTCTTTTTGATCATCTTGCTCTTTTTCAGCATTTCCCTCTTACTGCTGTTGATTTAAATGTCATGACATTTTAAACATGACTTATTATAACAAAACAGTATATAAAACAATATGCTGCATAATAAATGCAGCCATATTTTTTTGAGTGAATGTTAAATGAGAGCAATTTACTCTTCAACCTGTTTTACTACCTACTTACTAGAGGGCATTGGCTGCCTAAATCCCAGGGAGGCAATCTAGGTGGTGAAGTAGCCTTGCAAGGCTGAAAGCCAGAGAAGTATTTGAGGGGTGCCTGGGGGAAAAGGCTGACCCTGGGATGTAGCTTTATCCAGGAGTGTTGGGATCCTGAGCCCTGGGAAAGCAGAGCAGGCAGGATCATCCTGGGAAGGTCTGTTGGTGAGTGAGGGGTGCCCACAGAAGCACACACAAAATCAGGCTGTGAAGCCCCTGTGGTTCACCACAGTGTCATTTCAGACCCTGAAGTCTCCTTGAAATCCTCCTAGAGCCAGTGGAGGGAGTGACTCAGAGTGTGAGTTATTCCAGAACACATTGATGGAATGTTTTCATCTTCATTTCACGAAGTGTTGCAGGGGTGAGGAATTTTTTTAATAGAAATAAGCTTATTCCCCAGAGAAGAAGAAATACACTCTGACCACTATGGGCTCTTCCTGCACATCCCAGAGATGTGGTGAGAGAGGTGGAACTCCCCCCTGGAGATGAGGGCATGCTCCCATTCCCCTTGGTGGTGAGCTGGCTTTGTGCCAATGCCACAGCCCCTGCAGCTGAGATCCTTTGTGCTGTCAGAAAAAGGCAAAGAAAGCAAATAAACCAAATCAACCTCCTTAACACACATGTGTTTTCCTTGGCATGTCGTGAATCTTATTGAGAGTATGGCAAATATTTGTCTAAAGTTAAGAAGATTACTGAGGGGAGTTGTGACTTTGAGACTCACTGCAGCAGGAGCCAGAATACATCACCCTGATTCAGGCACCTCGAGGTTATCTCTGCTCTTGGAGTGGGACACGCACACGTCTCTGCAGCTCTGACCTCTTGGGAAGAGCCTTTCAGTCAAGTAATGCATGCACCTGCATGAAATTTTTGAATCACTGACTCTATCCTTGATTAAAGTGCTTTTCCTTGATTAAAAATAGCCTTTTTCCAAATGAGTAATGTTGCATGACAGGCTGTGCACGCAGGATAAGGTTTCCTCCAACGTTATCACACTGATGACATTGCCATTTCTTAGCCAGGTCCCTGTGTGACACATTTCTCATGTGCAGACAGCCCTCTGTAGCCCAGGCCATTAGGAAGCTCCCGACAAAAATCCACCTTCTCTTCCCAGGTGAGGAAGACTACACAGGTGTTCTAACATTATCTGCTAATTAGGAGGATAATGGGCATGGAGAAAATGTATCTAAACACTTTTATAGATTCTTGCCTGGATTGAAATCAGGTTGTAAATAGCAGTTCCCCAAGTCTTTGGCAAGACTTCTTACCCCAGTGGATATTCCTTCAAGTCTCTTCTTTATAATGTGCTCACTTTCCAAGAATTTTATCTCAGTTGGAGCCAAACTGGAAGTATGTCAAGATCTGAGCTCTTCAGAGTGCAATCTACATATTTCACTGAATGGTAAACGTGTTTTCCGTGCAACTGTCGTTCTGCTCATGGGCTTGCTTGTCTTTTATATTTTCAAAAGCAAATTTCTTAAGATTCCTTTTATATTTAGTCTTTTCTTTTTCTTATCAGAATTGTTAGAAACGGTGGTTTGCAGAGTTTATTTTAGCCAAGCACTTAAACATGTATGCTTAAGGGTTTTACTTAACCTTTATGTGTTTTCACAAAATTCTCTTCATCTAAGTGCTAAATAGGGTGTAGTTATTCATATGTGAAGTGTGGGGTTCAAGTCTTTCCTCAAAGCACAACAATAAAACTGAAAAAATATTTGCAGTCAGTATGACAAAGAGTCGACAGGAGGGTAAAGAACCACCACTCTCTAAACCACACTTTTGATAAACGGAGGTTTCCAATGGAATATGTGCTTTGCAGCAATATCAGCAGCTGGGAGGTAGCAGCATATTTCATGCATAAGCAGTAAAACAATTGGAGAAGGATTTTCCAGTAGATACTTTAAAAATTGCCTAATATAAAATGCAGATAATTTAGGCTTTTTTTCCCATCTCCTTAAATAATTCAGATTTAATGCAGCATGTAAAAACCACCCCAAAATCAGGGATTTCTGATTCATGCAAACACAGATATCTGTACGATATAGAATCATAAGCAAAGTCAGCAGATGAGAAAATTATAGGATGTGGGTTTTTTCTGCAGTGTTCACTGTAAATTAGAGCAATTAAATTACAGCAGTTTTGTAGCTGTAATTAAATATGGAGATGGGCCCAGAGATGTGGAAAGCTCTGAGCTGCTGAGGCTGGGAGGGGGAAAGGGGCTTGGAAAGGGGTGCTGATCCCACAGCAGCTGCTGGGGCAGAGGGGCCTCCAGCACCGATTTAACACAGAGTCTGGTGGATTTTGTGTGTGTACCTGCTGGGCTTGTTCTCTGCCTTGTTCTTGCCTTTCCTGGGCCCTGGGCAGAACTGGGGTGATCTCAGCTGGGAGACGAGCCCAGGGCTGGGAGCTGCTGCAATGATTTCCCCCCATGGTTTTTCCCAGGTAGGTGGAACAGGATGTGTAAGGGCATGTGATTCCAGCATCCCTGAGAAGCTGCTTTGTGAAACTGCTGTGCTTCATCCATTATTCTTTCATTTTACATCGCAAGTCAAATCAGGACTTGAGGCACAGCTGAAGGCAAATGGGATGGGGGCAGGAGGCTCAGACTGGCAGAGGAGGGCACCTACCAAAAAGCTCACACTCCTTTCAGCAAGGCAGCAGAGAGTGAGGAAAGGCTGGAGCATAGCAGGAGGTGCAGATAATAGCAGTAAATGCTGCATTTAATCACATTGTGCAGTGGGGTGGAAATGAAGTCTTACTCTGAGGTTATAAGTGAAATACAAAGAGAAGTGAAAGGAAAGAAAGCACTGGGGGAAGAGAGCAAAGAGGGGGAGCAGGGCAAAGGGGGGGAGAGGAGACCAGGGGGAGCAGGGCAAAGGAAACAATTCAGGAGTTAAGTTGTAAAAGCAGCAGCAGAGGAGGCTTACATGGCTGGAAGCCATCACCAGGACCATCCCACTATCACCAAAGGAGTTTTCCCCCATGGGGTGGAAGCTGCCCACAGCTGCAGTGCAAGAACAGGAGCAGGGGTGTGCTCTGCAGTGTTTGGGTCACAACTCTGTTGCCTTAAGGGAGTTGGGGGAAGCAAGGTGTAGCAGCAGCCCTGGGATAAAGTTTGTCTTCAGCCTCTGGAAATGGTTGCTACTGGTGAGAAGAAATTAGATTTTCAGCCTCCTCATGGTTCATGTGTTAATCTGATGTTGAGATATCACTCTGAATATTTCACCACAGTGTGATTTGACCATAGACAAGATGCCTGGATATCCCAAGGTGTGTTGGTAATAATGAACACCAGCAGCTGGGTAATGCCTGATATCTGATTCAAGCCACTGGCAAAAATTCATTCTTTCTATTTTTTGGTAGCTACTGGTTTTGATAATACTATATTTTATAATTGCTGAAGCAGCTGAGTTTGGTTATGTTGCTGCAGTTTTGTGTAATTACTCTCCATCACTATAATTTTTCTTTTAGTTAAATGCATTGGAGGTTATAAACTCTTAACTATCAACTGTAAATATTCATGGGGAGTGAGAATAGTTCTAACTACCATAAAAGCTTTTTCCCAATAATTTTGGCTAGTGCTCTGTATTTACACAGGTTGCTTTGCTGATGGTGTTATGGCATAAGTAGAAAAAAAATATACATATCACTTCAAGCAACAGCCAGTCATAGCCCCAGGTCCCCTGTAGTCTGCTCTGCTGAGAATTCTGGGCTGCTCCACAAAGGGCAGGAAGGAGAGGTCTCCCAATGTGAATGTGCTATAAAACAATATTGTGTTTCCCTTAAGAATTGCAGTGATAAAAACATAGCCCATTCTGCAGCACTAGCAACTTTAATAAAATAACATAAAGCACAGCTGTCAGGTCTGCCAGCATCTCACACTGGGAGACATGAGTGAGAAAATTAACACTTTTCACAAGCAGAAATATTCAAAGAGCTCCACTGTTTACATGTAATCAAGACTGACAGTCATAGATTATCGGTGGAAGAGCATTTTCTGCTTGAGGTGAAAGAAGAGGATAATTTATCAGGAAGCCCAAGAAGTCAGACATCAGTAATAATCTGCTTGAAGAAGGGCATATCTTAGAAATAGTGCATTTATTTGTACTGCAAGGCAAGAAGATGTTTGGAGTTACAAACACGAGCCTTGGTGCTTGAGGAATGTTGAGCAGATCCAGTGTGTAATTTGCTGGGCAGCTGTGATTAGAGACCTGACTAATGTGTGTCCCAGTGCTGGTTCAGAATATTAAAAGAAAAATTTAGCATAATACAGATTGTCTAAAAGAGCTGCTTGTGCTCTCTCATCCTGTTCCCTCCTTTGGGAGTTGTCCAGGCTCTGCTGAGGGCGTTGCTCACCTTCCTGCTGATGCTCAGGATTCAGAGATGCTCCTGCAGAATCTCTATAAACAGGTTGGGTTTTAGAGAATTTGGGGCTTTTGGAGTTTTGCAGTAAAACATTTTGTCCACCTGGTGCAATGCTTTTGCATCACCTTCCTCTTATGAAAACAGGCCAAATATCAGCTGCTTTAAAATGGTAACTAATTTGGAGCCCTACAGAAAAGGTTTTATAGGCTCACCTTGCCTTGGTGTGCTGTGAGTTTGCAGAAGTAGGATTGTTGTACAGAAAGTAGCACAAACTTCAACTAGTCTGTGTTTGGATATATCTGAATAAGGATGTCAGCTCAACTTACCCAGCTTTTACTCTGACAGGGGTAGGAAAGATGGATAAATCACTATTTTTAATGAATTGATATCTGGCAAATAGAGGCACTTTTTTGCCATTTAGGTTGAGCAGAACCTTGGAGTGTTCTCGAGGTGCAAGACAGTGTTGCTTCCTCAGCTTAATCCAAACTTTCAATACAAGTCAGATGGTTGCAAAGATTCACAGCTGGGACTTGGATGTGTGTGTCAACATGAGCACACTCTGAGGCACAGAAGTCCCCAAGAAACAAGTATCAACTGCTATGTTTGTTCCCCACCTGAATTCTAAATCAGTACAATTTATAACTGAAATATCTATGTTCTCCTCTCCTGAATGCAGCTTTACAACTTTTCAGCCATGTTCAGTTCTCCCCATGAGGGCCTCTGTAAGCTACTTTTTACTTTTTTTTTTACTTTATGTAAAATCATACTTTATGTAAATTTTTTACTTTATGTAAAATGTTTTTGTTTGTTTTAATTAAGAGAGATTAAGACAGTCTCTGTAGTATTTTGGCTAGGCTGCTCTGTGTCCTGGGGCTGTGCACTGGCAGAAGGGCTGCTGGGCTTCCAGGCAAGTTTCAGGCTTCATTGCTCCTCTCCATACATCTGTTTTAACCTCAAAGATTGATTATTTTTAAAGGTTAGCACTTATGTAGCAGAAGAAACCCTCACCTTTGCCAGCTTTGAGAAGTCACTGTGGTCTGTAACTGCACAGTTTTAATTTAGACAACAACAACAGCCATTGCAGTTTAACCCTCCTTATTACCACTCACTTCAGTTTTCTTGAACAGGAAAAAAAAAAATCACCACCTACCAGTCACACCCTCATTTCACCAGTCTCCACATGGAGCCAGCTCTCACCTGGATTGTGCAGAAATGAGAGAGAAGGGAGAGCAGCAGCCAAACCATATCACTGAAAGCAACTCTTCTGGGTAAACAGAGAGACCTTGAGGAACAGGGACAGCTCTCCCTTGCCTTCCAGCTTTTGCCTGTTGCACCTCCTACCAGCATTAGGTTGAATCAAAACTCTGCTTTTTTCAGAGAACAGCTCACACCTCAGTCAGATTTACCTCCCCTTGCCTTGTCCTGGTGCATTCTCTTGTGAGGTGTGAGCATTCCCAGTGCACAGAAAGCACAGGATTATGGATGCTCTTTCCAATAACTCATGGCCAGGTCAGCTGTGGTGCCTCCACACCCTGTGGGTGTGAGCAGAGGGTGACAGAGACCTGGGGACCCAGGGCTGACAATGTGTACACTGCACCAGTCCCTGCCTTTTGAATCTTTCTCTCTCATTCTGTGGCATTATTACAAGATGGATTTATAACATACTTAGCACTAATGTAACAATGAAGATTAGTCTTCTCTGAGTCGAGCAGTAATACACTTTAATTTGCCTACAGCTACTGCATTGTATTGGCATGAAAGGAAATGATTTTCTAATGCAGCTTTATCTGCTGAGCAGGGGGAAATCTGTGCTGCAGGGTATACAGCTACATGGGACTCTAGCTGGCAGCAAAATTCAGAGTAGGAGAAACACAGCATAAATGTGTTTGTGAGTTGGAGGTGTGCTAACAATCTTAGTTTATTGCTAAACATTCCATATCCAGTAATGCACTTTGCTTGGAGCTTCATCATGGCTTCATCTTTGTTTTTTCACCACTTCATCTTCTACACTATAATTTTTCCTGGAATAAGAAATTCAATTAGTTTTCAATTCATTAGTTTTCAATTTTTCTTTTTTTGTGACATTAAGAGGAAGTTGGTGATATGAAGTTCCTTAGAAGCACTGGTGCTGTTAATGCAGTCTGTGCTGTGCTCTAAACCTAGGGAACCACTGGAATCTCAACACTTGATCTGTTAAGTAAATGTTTCTGCTGTCTGGTGTAACTGCTGCCTTCACTTGACAAGTGTCAGGCGTTCTTTGAAGGGACATGTGCACAAACAGTCACTCAAGTGCCAGTATTTACCCTAATGTGGAACTTCCCTCTTCAGGAAAGCAGCAAAGCTGTCAGCTGCTCCCTTCTTCTTGAGTGGCAAAGGAAGAAATTATCATGTCTGGGACAATCTCATGTAACAGTTCCTGCATATGGGATAGAGCAAATTTTTGTGGGCATAGTGTGCCAGTTGGACACAAAAATTATATGTTTCTTATACTTTTTTTTTTCCCAAGAAATCAATCAAATATAATTATGCTTAAAATAGCAGGTTTTGTTTCTAGACCAGGGATGTGTCTTGCTTTCAGCAATGGCAGGGAAGGATTGATAACTTGCATGCAGAGAAGGAATGAAAAAAAATATTAATATAAACTCCTGGTGGGAAACAATTGCAACAGGGCCTTGTTATCACAATAGGTCTTTGATAGGAAAGTTGGGCAGAGGAAATGACAGAGAGAAAAATTCACAGGAAATACTGACAAGGTGTCCAGCTCACTCCACTGCTTCAAAGGATGCTGAGTGTTTTCCCACTGTTTTACCTGCCAGTTTTGCATCAATTGCCTACAAAGTGTCTGAGCATCAGCCCACAGAGCTGAGCCTGTCCCTGCCTGTCACACCCTGGCACCTGGTGCTGTCCTGGTAAATGCAGCCACTGTCACCACTCTAAACCAGCAACCTTCACCTTTCCTCTCTTCATTACCAGGTTCATCCATCCTGAAGGCACATGGAAGAGTTAGATTGATTGCCCTTAATTTGAAATCAAAACTGAAAAAATAATAATCTGATTTTTTTTTCTTGTCTCCCTCAAAAAGCTGCAGCGCCACGACAAAGATGATTCCCCTGACAAGTGGAGGACAGAAGAAGAAATGGCAGCTGAAGCAGAAATTCTGAAGAAATATTTCCAGGAAAATTAAAGGTAATGATCTCAACATTGACTTAGTCCTGCAGCACCCAAGCCTTTGCTCAAACCTCCAGAGGCTTCTTGAAGGCAACAAGGCAAATATCTAGAATGAAACAAAAGAAAGCAAAGCTCTTAGTTTTGTGTTGTTTCCAAAAGGTCACAGCACTCCAGCAGTGGCTGAAATGAAATGCTCCTTCTTGAACAATCAGCACCATCCTACAGCATTTTGTTTCCAGACAGCAAAAATAATGGTGCATCTAGAAATGAGAATCATCAGCATTTACTTAAGAGGAGTCTTTAACCTAAACCTCTGTTTTAAGGACAGAAAACAGCCCTAATACCTCTACACAGAGCTAAAACTGATATGTCTGTGTACAACATATGCATATGCACCTATACATACAAAATTGCATCAGAATTCAGACTATAGACGGCATAAATTATAACCTCACCTGTCAAGTATTAACTTATTTGATCAGTTCAACTTCCAAAACCAAGCCTGCTGGAAAACTGCCTGTTCTGCTAAATTTTCCACTGACCTTAAAAGAAAAAGAAAGATTTGCAGGGAGGAATAGAAAAGAGAAAACACTTGGCAAACACTAACATTGGTGCTCTAGAAATTGAGAGTTTTTCATTTTGTACCTGGAGTCCCAGGAGCCAGATTCTTCCTGCAGAAATGAACTGGCCCCTGGAGATCAATGTGAGTTGAGCTGGGATGTAATACTGCAGCAAGGATGCCAAATCTCCCGCTCCCCTGCTCCCCATATGCTGTTTGCCATCATCCAGCACTCTCACTTCTCTGTCATTTCTGGCTGTTTCATGTTTTTCCTCTGTAGAACCAAAATCCCAGAAATAACCCTCCTTTCTCTCTATGACTCACTGCTTGCAGCCTGGCTTGAGAAATCTTGAGCTAAACCCCACATTGTATGGGTGGCACACTGAGGTGGCAGCTCTCATCTCCTGTGCCATTCAAATGGCAAACTGAAATGCTTATTTGGATGGCATTTTGGATGACTCCATTTGGAGTTCCTCAGATTTCCCCTTCCATTTTTTTTTTCTTGCATCGTGACCATGCTCTTGTCTCCTCCAGCCGAAGTAGCTGTGCCAGCCCTTCTGTGGGTGCACAGAAAAAGCCATGGAACACATTTATTCCCATCTGGGGAGGAAATTCCTCCCCAGCAGCTGGCACCTCCAGGGTTTGGGCTACACAGTCACAGTTCTGCAGGGGCTGCTGGAGTTGCACTTAGACACCCACTTCTCACCTTCTCAGAAATATGCTGCTGAAATGTGAATTACTCAGGCAGGAAGAGCATATCCTTGGTAATGCATGTGTAAGCACTCTGCTCTAACAGAGGCATTATGTGGTGCTTCATCTATGGCCCAGCAACCAATGAATAGTACTTAGGGGAAAATGGCACATCCCTATTCCAGTGTGATATTGTTTCCCTTTATTGATTTGGTAGGTTTTGGGGGGATTTTTTTTTTTTTTTGGTCAGAAATAAATTGGAAATGCCTTTTTTTCCTTGAGATTCTCAAAGGGGCTGAAATTAAATCCCCACATATCAATAAAATGTTCTTTATTTCTTCTGATACTAAACACAAGCTGGATAGATGATATAAATCCTTTCCTGCAAGCAAATTAGTGTGGCTGGAGGTCTATTTCCATTTATTATGAAAATGAGTCAGTGTGTGTCTGCATGGATGACCTCTTGATACGTTTCCCGTGATATTAAGGTCATTACCTTTCCTAGAACAAACTGGTAAATTAAATCTTCCTGGCATCATTATCATGAGAGTGCCTAGTCCTTCCAACCCTTGATTCCCAACATCAGGCATCACTGTCAATCTCTTCTCCCCAACATTATTTTGCTTCTGAAGTTTAATGCTCTGAACCTGAGATAAAGATATATCTATGCATTCTGCATTTCTCAGCCTTTGTCTTCTCTCTTAACCTTGCTTCTAAAGCAATGAAGATGGAAAACTTTTGGCAAATTAACAAGGTTATATGCATCCTTCTTTGAAGCCATTTTTGCATTTCACCTACAAAGGATTTATTTTGCCATTTGTGGGTTTACCTGGATGACACTTGACTTGAGGTTTTTTCATGCAGCATGGGGAAAGTCAGAAAGAGCTGAATGTGGGTGTTCTGCAGCCAATAAATAGCAATTTTTAAGGCTTCATGCATTATTTTTGTGCTTCATTGTTTTATTTAAAGAAGCCCAGCTTAGCCAGCTTAGCCTGGGCAGACCAAGCTGTGTTTTAGGGCTTTTCCAGCTACCCTCACATTTATCACAAGTCCTTCTCCACCTGCCATAACTCCTGTATGACTGGACAAGGTCCAGTAGCACCTTTTACATGTATTTAGAGACTATCTAATCAAGAAGGACTTGCAAGTAACTTTTTCCTAATAAATACTTGAGTAAGGCAAGCAGCTCTTAGTTCTCTCCCTACTTCATTTGCTGGTGCTGATCCCTCTTGGCTGAATAACTACAGTTAAGTGCTTCTACATCAGTCCCCAGATGACCCAAAATATCCACCCACTTGCTTAAGGAAATGAACACATTTAGCCTTGCTAAGTTTCTACCCTTGAGAAAAGGCTTATCTTTAAATATTTTATCTGTGTGTGCAATATCAGCGAGTGAATTTGTGCTTTGCATGTGTTTCTGCTCTTCCCCTGGGTGTCCCCATGCCACTGTGTCCCACGTCATTAGAAGGACTTGTTCTTTCTGCTCACAGAACTGTGCCTGCAGAGCTGGAGCTCAGGAGAACTTCATGTGGCTCTGGAAGAAAGAAAGAAAAACTTTCTAGGGGAGGAGGATATTTAATATAGAATTTCCCCAGTTAGTCACTCTCTTGTGAGTAGCACCAAGATTTTACCTCTTTACAGCCTCTTTGGGAGCTGTTCCTCATTCTGTCCTCTGGTCAGCTGTGTTTGATAACTTGGTTGCTTTTTGAGGTGGATGCACAGGGAAAAGGTCCCTACTCAAAGAGCAGGATTTGATGCAGCACCCTAATTTCCAAGCCTATTTTCAGATGTGCCTTTTGAATTTTCTAGCTATGTATAGCTGGGTGTTTTGATAGTCTGTTTTGAGCATTTTAAATTGCACATGCCAGCAAAAAGGCTAAAGATTAAAAGACTTTAACCTTCAGATGGTATGTGAAAAATGTTTCTCTTCAAAGGCAGCTTCACTCTGTGTTGTTATTTCTGAAGAAAGAACCAGGCTGTACAAGTTTCAGTAGTTTTCCTATTTTGTGCATAACTGAAGTAATACTTTCATGCCATTAGAAAAGTAGTCAGTTTTAAGTACAATGTCAAAATGTCCCTTTGCATAAAGAAGTTGACAGTGATATTCTGTTGCCAAGTGCTTGGAGTTACAAATATTCAATAGCTTTTAATTGCTTAACCACCTGAATATTTTGCATACTGCAACATGCCAAATTCTTGTAGAAATCCCTTCAAATAATGTGTCCTGCACAGTCTTGCAGGATTTCTGATGTCAGTTCTCCCCCTTGTCCCCAGTCTGGCAATGTTTCTGGAGAATATAGTCTTTCCAGCTTTTCTAAAAAGTATAAATTTTATTCCTTTTTTCCCCACTCATTCTTTGAGAACACTCATCCTTCCTCACAGCTGCCTGATCTGCACCAAGATTCTGCATGTGTGAAAAAATGCAGTTCTATTGCCTTCAGCAGGGAAATTACCCCTGATAGCAGCAGCTGGCCAGGGGGGAATTTAAACTGGCAATTTGACTTGCATCTGATGCTGCTCCAGCACCTCTGGAGTGTGACAATCCATGCTGCATGCACGAGAGTGAACACCAGAGCAATCCCATCACTTCCCTTAAATTGAGGCAAGTATACAAAATGACTTGCAACACCCATCTTTGCTTGTTTTACTGTAAGAAAAACCCTCCTATCATTTCTGGTACTTTAAACTGCACAGACCCACAAAGAAATGGCTGTGTCTGTGATCCAAGGGGTGCATCTGGGATGCAGTGAGGACAGTCTGTCCCAGAAGATGCTGTGCCTGCACTTGCAGAGCAGGCTGTGCCCTGGGTGGGCACCACAGGCATGGTCAGGGGTATTTTCTGCACTTGGTGCTGCCTGTTGGCAAAGCAGGCAGCTTTGAGGAGCATAGCAGGCTGAGCCATGGGAAATGGGAGCAGGGACAAGGCTGCAGCAAGCACAAACCCTCAGTGTTTTCAGAGCCTCACTTGTTAAAGCAGGGCAACCTTTTGAGTGCTTACACTGGAGTCAGAGCCAGTGGTGCCAGGGCTGGGCAGTTCCCAGAGGACATGGTCTAGGAGCTGTTTGTGTGTAATCCTGAGGTAAATACACATCCCAGTAATCTGCTATAGATTCCTCTGCACTCCAGACTTAAGTGCTATTAATTATATCCCCCACTCAGAAGCCTCCAAGAAGCATTAATTAGAAAGCAGGAGCTGGCAGTTTTCTTGCCTGTGTGAAACTATTATGACCTGAGAATGAAGTATAAGCTTCAAAAGAAACACATTTTATGAAGGTCACCTTGAAAAATATCATAAAAATCTGTCAGAAGAGAATGCAGCATTCCAAGTGTGCATTTCAGTGTGACATTATGCTTTAAGTAGTTGGAAATAGCAAAGAGAAGATGGATCAGATCATGGGGTCTGTGCTTTTCCACCCAAAATTCTCTTTTTTCTGCAGTAAGTACATATACAGTAATGTTTTTGTCATTTCAATGGGATGCAAGGAAAATTAATTATCAACACAAATCCAACAAACATAATCTGCCCTTGCTGGTATTTTTTAAGTGTAAAATATCCAAACTCTCCAACTCTGCAGCAGGGAGAAGGTTTATACAGGAATTACATTACCTCTTCAAGGTGTAAACAGCCAGCAGTGGTGCAGTGACTGCTCAGCAGTGACACCCAGCCTGGAAAGCTCAGGGCAAAAGGCTTCCCCAAATAAATGTGCTGTGCTAATGCACAGCAGCCTCAGTGCTGAGGCTGATTATTTTTCTGGTTGAAGCATGTGATTATTTCTTATGAAAACAGAGCTACAGGAGAGCTAGCTAGAGTTATAAATGAAATGTCATCCTCTTGTGAGAGGCAGTGATGTCCCCCTCATACACTTGCCAGGGCTCTGTTTTGAGGCTGGAAGCAGTACTGTCCTGAAAGTTATACACCTCATTCTCTGGACTTTATATATTATTATACAAAGTTATTTCATTTCCCTATAGATGGCCATTTAATTCAGCTATCCAGTACATGAATTCCATAGAGCACTGCTTGGATCCTGTAATTATGGCTACAGTAGAAACATCAGGGCCAGGGACACAGACACGATTGTAGAGCAGAAATGCAAAGCAGCAAATGTGCTACTGTTGGTGAAGGAAGCTGACAGCCAAATGTTCTCTTAACCTGCACATCCACATCCTGAATGCCCACCTGGCTGCCTGTCAAAATCAAATATTGTCAGTGGGATCAGTTCTTGATTCATCGTTGGCTTGGTGTGTCACATTGTATGAGAGGAAAATGGGGAAGCTGAGCTTGGTGGTGGACATTTGCCTGAGGACCTGGGGTGAAAGAGCTGAGGTGCAGGACAATGCTGAGCTTCAAATAAGGATGATATCAACTGTGACTGGGCATTTTTACACCCAAACCTGTGCTGAAATGGTGCTAATCTCTTGCCCCCAAAGCTGCCAGAGGATGCTCCTCGCGAGCAGCCAGACCCTCCTCGAAGCAGATTCACAAAATCCGTGCCAAGCGATTCACAGGCTGCCATCGAACTGTCACTCACCAGGGGCTCACAATGGAAACTGTTGCTCGAAATGCCGTGGGAATGGGAAACATATGTTTCAGAGAGAGAGACAATCAAACAGAGGAGTGGGTGGCTGGGGAATTGCAGCCACAACAGCGGCGAGAGCTGAGCCCTGCGCGCAGCCCCGGGAGTGAGTTCGGGGCCGTGCCCTCATCCAACACTTGGGTAACAGTTCTGTGTTTAATAAGCTGAGATAATTTCCCCAGTGTTGAAGCCAGCTCTAAACATGCTCTGAAGTGAAGGTACAAAACTGAAGATACCAAGCCAAAAGCCTATTTCATGCTCCATTATTAGCAAAGGTTTGTATGGTGGTATCCTGTTGCTGTAGCTGCTGCATAATAGAACTGCCCAGAGAGACATTGGAACCAACAGCTCAACATGACCTCAGAGCTTCAGCACTGCCTTTGTGTGAGTGTCGGTATCCAGGCTGTGTAGGTGGAAAGGCATTAATAACTCCTGCAGTAAGTAGTTATTTGAGAAGGGAAGGGGGTGATGGATGTTGGAAATATGTTGGACTGAGCGTACTTGAGGCTCTGTTGTGTGCCAGGGTGTCTCTACACAAAAGCAGAGGAATGTCAGGGATAAACTCAAATGCCCCACTTGTGTCAGCACCTGGGGCTGCTGCAAGCCTCCAGCTGCCACTGCAGTAGCACCTGTGCCATGGGTTTGTGCAGGGATTTCACACACAGCTTCCACGGCTTCAGGCGCGCAGGATTTCTATTTCTCTGCTACAGGAACACCTTCACATCTGTCATGGCACCTATTACAGGGCTTTTACTAGGATGGACCACCAAGAGATGCATAAAATTGGAGCAGACATGGCAAGAAATGCCCCATCCATTCTCCAGCGTGGGGGCATTTTCTGGGTGATGGTCCCAAATCACTGGTGTGTAATTCCTTGGCATTAGGCAGAGTCCCACCACATGGTCAGGATGGAGGAGGATAAACAAGAGATGATAGTCTTGAAAGATTATTTGTGGGAGTTTATATAAGAGATCATGAGCCCCAAAGAGTCTTGCATGAGGCTATTACAGCAAAATAGATTTGAAGAGTAAGAAGCTGGATTTGATGACACAAGATGCCCTTTCTAATCCTTTGTTCCTATGAGGAGCGGTCAGCAGAGCTGGGGACTGTGCTGTCTCACTCAGGGACATCAGAGAGATGGCCTCACTTCATGTTTGTTTTTTGTAAAATGATCCTGACCTCTGTCCAAGGGTGCTTTGTGAGTTGGGAATGAAAAGCCTGATGTGAAAGGCAGGCATTACTATTATTTGCAAGTGCAGTTTATTGAAAAAGCAGATAAGAAATAGGACAAATCTCTTTCTTACTCTGGTAAATAATTTTAAAATAGTTCTGTGCAAGGCTTTTCTCCTTCCTCTGTTCCAGGGGCTGTAATGGGAGCTGCAATGAGCTGTGTGGGGGTTTAACACTGAACATTTCCTTTTGCCTATTGCTGTCAGTGACTCCTGTCAGAACACACTAATGAGCACCTAAGTCGTTAGTAATAAACAGCCTCACATTTTGTCTTACTAACAAAGATCAAAGCTGCTATTATATGTAATGATCTGTTATGTTTGATACTTCTCAGGTAACAAAGTGCTTGGAACACATCCCACGACACCAGAAAGTCCCCAGAAAGAACAACCTCATTCTCCAGTTCTCAGTGGCCCTGGAGCTGCAGCTTGACAATTTTATTATATTCTACAAATATGGGATTCTTCCATGAAAAATTTTATTGGACCTTTGGATATCATCAAGGTTGAATTCCAGCTAAGACAACTAAACAGCACTGGTTCAAACTATTGCTCTGAATTGTAACTCATATTTTTCTGAATTGTCTACTTGGGAATGAATCTTTTTAAATTGTCCCTTGGCCTAAATAGAAATAAAGTGCCAGGAAAATCAGGTAGCTACTATGTTTAGGTACATTATAAAGTGTTTACTCCATGTTGTGCTCTTTGATTCAGTTACTGTACGTAGGCTATTTTATCATAGAAAAATTAGATTTTTTAGCAGTGTGGCAATTCATACAAACCCAGACTTTGTTACAGACTAGCCAAGATAAACTTGGAAAGCTGCTTTTTCTTCAGGTGAGTTCTATACCAAGAAATATTAAGCTTCCTGAGATCTTTTTTTCTCTGTTCTTTTAATGCATTATGAAAAGGCCTCTGGAGTTTTAAGGGATACAAAACACTTCTGTAAAACAATTAATATGGGAAGTTGCTCATGGGATAGTAATCACATTAGGATTAGGCTGGCAGGAATGGCTGCTCCCAGCCACAAACAACACATGGAGCAATCCCTGGGCAAGAAATGCTGCGCTCAGAACCCTGCACAGGAAGAAACCCACTGTGGGTTAGTTGTTGATTGCAGGAAAAGAAGTCAAACAACAGATGGAAGAGAGAAGAAATGAGTCTGTAAGATGTGCATGAAAAGAGCGCCCATAATCCTCCTCTGGAAATGCAGGGAAGCAAAAAACAAAAGCTTTCTGTGTCCCACAAAGTCAGGATGAAAACAAAATGCCCCCAAATCTTTCAGTAAGAATCATGCTGAGGGAGGCCATGGGTGCAGAGCCTGCCAGAGGAACTGAGGAGGTCAGGCAGGTCCCAGCCAGAGCCTGGTGGAGCTCTGCCTGCCTGGCAGCACAGTGTGATCATGTTCAGAACAAATTCAGCTGCTCCATGATGGTCTGTCCTGGAGGGTTACAGCCTGACCTGAGCACTATGACAATGCACAATGGATGAGTTCTCACCATTTTCACCAAGTCTCTCTCTGCTCTCTACTGCAGAGCCATGCAGTCCATTGGCTTGAAGTCTTTATGCTTGTCAAATTTAAATAGAAATACTACAGCAAAATCACTCATATTTGATTCCTGGTTTTACTGTCATGCTATTTAAATATTGCCCCTGAAAACCACTTTGATTCAAAGACTTACCATGACCCAGTCTGGCCCCCAGTATCTTGCATTAGCCCTTTTAAAAACTGTACAGATTGTAACACTATTTCTTTTTCTGTGCAGAAAAAATGAAAAGTCCATTTTGATGGAGTCTGCACTTTTTAGACCCTGAGCAAGGGCTGAATAAACAGGAAATGAAGGTCAGGGAGCAAGAAACAACAGAGAAGGTAAGGTGAGCAGACAGACTGGTGAAAGATGCTGGCAAATGGGCCAACATAAATGGTTGTCCTTTTGCACTTCAGCATTTCAAGTTGCTGTGATTTCACACAGAAGGAAACAATGGTTGTGCTGCTGGGGAACGCTAAAGAAAAACCTCAGCATCAGTTACATTTTCAAACCTGCTGCTCAATGGTTTCCTATTTATTATGGAATATTCTGTATTAATTCTGTAGCCTGTGATGAGCAGGCTCTGTGCCAGCCATCCTGCATGGGGGCTGCAGAGCAGATGAGTGCTGAGCTCCATGGAAGATTTCATTTGTGTAAATGAGGAGCCCGTTATCACAGCACTAAAGGTCCTGGTTTTAAAAAAGGCCTCCTGTGACATTATGCACAAAACAACCTCTTTATGCAGCATGAAAATATTTATGTGCTTCGCTCCAGCTTAAAAATGGAATTTGCAATAGATGAGGGACATGAGAAAGGATTGGAGAGAGAGATAAGGAGAGATTAGAAAAGGCAGATCATGAAGTACATGACATCCTGCAGCAGTATGTGGAGTAAACCCTCGTGGTTTTTTTAAGATATGGACCTTGAAGATGCTGTCTGGATCATTTATATATTCTTACAGAGTTAATTTTCCACGGGCAAGGAGCTGTATGCAGAAGGTGCCATTGCTGGAAATGTGAGGAGATGCTGTGCTGAAGACACTGATGAACTTTGTAACCATCTTTGTCCTTTTCAGCCTTCATCTCTCACCCTCATGGGGGTCATGCCTGGGCTGGGGAATGCTGCAGTGCTGAGCTCCCTCACCCAAAGCAGGAAACACAGGAAAACCCACCAGTACAGGGGCTCAGATGGACGTGGCACAAGAGGAGTCGTCCCAATGGGGTGGCTGCATAACAGGACAGAGCTCAGACCCTCATTCCCTGTCTTTACACAGAAGGAAATTTCCCAGATTTTTTCAATTCCTAAGAGCTTTTCCTGAAGCAGCAGTTCCTCTGAAGGGCTGCAAGGGCTGTGTGCCTCTTTATCCATGAGTAAACCAGATATGGTTCAGCCACAGCTCTCCTCACTGACTTGTAGGAGCAGCCTGGGAGCTCCACACGTGCCCTGAGTGCCCTGGAACTTGCAGAAGAGGTGACTCAGGACACACACTGGAGAGCAGATGGGTTATTGGGAGCTTGATCTGATGGGGACACATCAGCCCATCCACTGCCATGCCAGGCAGCTCCAGTGCCTTCAGCAAAGGCTGTGAGTGCAGCATGGGGATGTTTGTTATTTGTCTTTCAGCAGTTCAGCATTGCTCTTGCTCCAGGTGCAGATGTACGAGCTCCAGGTTCTCCCAGGCAGCCCAAAATGGGTGTGAGCTGACAGATGAATGGGCTGGGGATGGGCTGTGTCAGCTCCTTGAGGACATTGTGTGTTAATTCAGAAACCTCTGCTGCTTCCAACCTCCCCCAGCACACACTCACCCACCCCCCAGGTATCAGGCTCTCTTTTGATGCTGTGCTTGAATAAGCCAGTGTTTTGTTTTTAGGTAATGTTGGAGAAGAGGGAAATGTTCTGCTGGCTCTGTGGGAGTCTGACTGGGCTGCAGGCTCAGGCTGATGCCAAGACAGCAGGTCCTGGCTGCAGTGGGGGGATCAAGGTCAGCTCCTGGCATGTGACAGTACCCTGAAATGTGGCCAGGGACTGAGCACTGCTGAAATAAAAATACCTGAATCCACGTGGAATCCAGGGTGATCTCATACCCAGCCATAAAGCAATAAAAATCTAAATGCCCAGTACCCACAGAGCTAATGAAAAACTCTCAAGCCCAAATACCCACACAGTGACAGCCATGAAAGTTCCAAAATAATTCCTATGCCAGCTTTCTGTGTCCTCCCATCCACTCCCCAGCTCTCACTGTCACTGTGGTCGATGGCTGCTGAAAAGCCTTGTCCAATTCCTGCATCCTGATGTGCAGGCCAGCAGCTCTGTGAAGGAGAAAATGCTGCTGCTCATGTAAGCTGTCCTGTGTGTTGGCAGGGCTGTGAGTTTCAGAGCAGAGTGATATATTTCAGCTCTTGTGAAATTTCTGAATAATCAGCTCATCAAAAAATATCATGCAGAGTTCCCTTGTAGTCCTTTCCAACTTGCCACCTCTCCCGCCAATAGCTCTGTAGGGTGACCACAGCTTGGCAGAGCCCATTAGCACAGCTCTGCACAATCACTCATGAGGAGAGCTGGCTGGAAAATACACTGCTCCCTCCTGAAAAAAAAAAAAAAAAGAAAAAAAAAGAAAGAAAAAAGATGAGGTGGGGCAGAGGGTGTGTTTGAAGATGAAGATTTTTCCCACTTCTCTCTCCAGAACCCTCTTCTGCTCCCCCATTGCTCCTCACCTTTTTTCCTCCTTTGACTTCAGAAAATAAAAATTCTGCTTAAAGTAGCAAAGACATTGGATGCTGTTTGATCTGCTGGTGATTCCTCCTGGCCCCCAGGCTTGGACTGGCACCAATGCACCTTCTCCACCAGAGACTCCTGAGCAAGTTGTCCTCGGACCTGAACATTTTGCTGCGACTGCCCAGTTTCTTCTTTGGAGTTTCTTAAGCAGATATTCTTGAGATAGATTTCTCTCCTTGAGCAGCACAGCAACCTGCTGTTTGGGCATCTGGGAGCTGGTACCTTGTCTCTGTGCATGGTGAGATGGGGGATGCTGGAAGGGCCTCAGTGCTGCAGAGACCAGGGGCTGAGCAGCCAGAGTCCCTCCAGCTGCTCCTCACAGACCTGGGCTGCCTCCAGGCATGCCCCCTGTGTTTCCCACTCATTGCAGACAGCTGTTCCCAATCCCAGGTGAACATGGCTTTGGCTGGGGAGAGCAGAGTCCCTCTGTGTCCCCTAAGGATGCTCAGCTGCTGCACTGTGGGGAGGGGGCTGCAGAACCCCCTAGGGCAGGTGGCAAACAGGTCCTGCAGAGGAAGGTGGTGCAAAAATCAGTGGTTAGTGCACTGGGATTAAAGCTGTGGCAGGAAAGCCTTGTACGGCTCAGGTTATTATAATTTTTTAATATTTTTATTATATTTTATAATATTTTTTTGTCTGTGGTAGCTGCATTGGCTGTGACACTTGGTGCAACTTGGGTTTAGTACTTGTGTCACATTGCAGACCCTGTGTGGGACCAAACTGCGTCCATCAGCAGCAATGGCTCCAGCACAGGTTTCCTGTTCTGCCCTCCTGGCTCTGTCCTGACCCACCTGCAGCTGCCAAGCATTTGCTCTGTCCCTCTCTACTTGTGTCACCATACCTTTCTGCTCGGGCTTTTGTCATGTCTTTTGTCACCATAGTGACAGGAAAAGAGTGATGATTGCTGGAGTAATTTCCCATATTAGCTAGCACTGGCTTTTCAGCCTAAATCAGCACTTCATTTTCCCTGTGCTCTGGCTGAGCATCACTGGGGAGCAGTGGCACCATTAAGGAGCAGTGGCAGAGGAGCCTTGGTGTGTTGTGGTGCTGCCAGTGCTCCCTGGGGACAGCCAAGGCAGGGACAGGGCCTTCAGGTCACCTCATGTCCCACCAGGAATGCAGAGAGAGAAGGGGAAGACAAAAAAATGTATTTGCAAAGGTTTCTCTCTGAGTGCATTTGCTCATTCTCAAGGTCAATAAAAGCAGGAATTTGGGCACTTGCACCTGTCCTGGGCAATAGGAAGAGCTCCCCAGAGGGGAGTGCTCTCCCTCACTGATACAGTGAGTGGGAAAAGAACAAAAACCCCCCTGTGCCCCCAGGCTGTGCCCTCTGCTCTGCACAGCCCCAGCCTGGGCTGGGACCAAACCTGGGCTCCCAAGGGGTGCTCAGTGCCAAATCCTGCTCTCTGCCAGGCCCCATGAGCCATGCAGTGCATCTCAGAGAGACACCCAGCACACACACACAAATACATACCTAAAAATCAAGATCATTAAGTAAGCAAATGTGTTTAAACAGCAAACAAGCTACTGAAAAGCAGGGAAAGGTCACAAAATGTGAAATGAAAGCAGCTCTTCTGTTCCTCATGCCAGCAGCACTGGTCCTGCCTCAGAGGATACATTAAGAGTCAACCTTCATTTTGAGCAGGCTGCCTTTTGTCCTTCTATCACAACATTAACATTATCCCCACATAATTTTATGTATTTAATTTTACAATAGACTGTGTCAGTGAGCACTGCCTGTAAATATTTGATCACCACCGTTCCTCTAGGATTATCTTATCAAGAGTAAAGATATTAAAATAGAAATCTTGTCATATTGCTGCCTTTATACTTCCAGCCTAAGAATTGATTGACAGAAAATGAACTGCCCGAAGTAGCTGTAAAGTGTCTTTTCACTGAGAGTTTTAATGCCAGAGGCTATAGAAAAAAAGGTTTGCTAGTCATTGGGAACGTATGCCTTAGTTACAGAGCTTTTGTACTGAAGATTAAAAAATATGAATCTGCTAGGGGTATTTTTACAAGTGTAAAATGGCGTTGGTCTTTTTGTATCTTTTTGCCATCACTAATGAGCCTTAAAAAGAGCTTTTCCTTTTTTTGCTGCACTTGAATTTTAGATGCAGCTTCACTGCAGCTCACAGACACAGGCTGAAGTTTTGCAAGAACAAGCTCTTGACTTTCCTAACCTAAAAAATTTCTTTTTGGTGATAAAATGGCTTGCAAGCCAGGACTAAATGTTCTTGTCTAGCTTGGAATATCAAACCACTGTAGACAAGTCAAGGTTTCTATTTATGGCCAGCTAAAGACACACTGGTAATGCCGTTTTAATGTTCCTAAATTGTGCTGAAATTGTCATGTGTCTGAAGAGCACCACACTGCAAATATACAGCTGCTCCCTGAGGGCTCGCTCAGCCTGAGCTCCAGCACGGATCAATGGGAGATTTTGCTGGAGTAAGGACCCAAGTGCCAATTCAGGAAGGTACAGCACGAGCAAACTTTAATCACAGGCTTAGAAATCAATAAAGAAGCTGGCTGGGGTGAGCAGACAGGGAGGGGTGTGGCTCCCACGTCTCTGCAGCTCCTGCACCAAGGTGGGCACTGGGGCAGCAGCTCCTGGCATCCTGGCATCCTTAATAAATCTGGATTAGTCTTGGCCTGATCCTGGAGGGCAGGAGAGGGTGGTTGGTTCACAGAACTGTCCCATTGCAATGACAAACTGCAGCCACCAGCATTAAACCACCCAAAGTCTTCCAGACATTAACAAAATGTTATTGTGGGATGGCTGAGGCTGGAGTGGCCAGAGACAGCAACCTGGAGCTTTCTGCTTTAACCAGAGCAGCCCTCCCACTTTTCTACCCTCCAACATGAACAATAACTGTATGAAATGAAACTAATTGCACATTCAGCAGCCCATTGTTGAGCTGTCATAAAGGGATTTACATGGGTGGCTCCATTAACAGCAGTGGGTGGGCCCCTCCTTGCTCTCCCTGGGCTCAGAATGTAGAGAAGCTTGTTCTAACATTTCACTCATGAGAAAGGTCAAGAGCTGTGCTTTTTGTTCAGAGTGCTCAATATATTCAATTAAAATATACTGCTGTGTTCATCAGCTATTAACTGTCTTTGCAATAGCTGTAATTAAACAGGTACTTCCCTGTGAAAGAAAATCTTTCAAGACGAATTCTGACATGGGGAGAGAGTGGGAATTTCTCCAGAGTGGGTTTGCTTTGTGTCTCCACATGAATCCCTCAGGCCCTGTGTGTTTTCCTTTTCCTGTTGTTGAAGCAAGGATGGCTTGGAGGTGATGGGCAGGCCAGATCCAGGTCCTGGCATGTCCCTTCCCTGGGCACACTGGGGTGAGCTGGACACCAGCAGATGCTTGGCAATGGTGGGAGAATAAAACCAGCCAGGCAATTTCTTCAATCAGGCAATTCACTTGCAGAAACAACATTTACAAAGTTCCACTTAGAGCCTCAGGGATAAGAAATGGAGAATGAGAGGAGTTGGCTGCTCAGGGAGAGTTTAACAAACTCAGAGGTTTCAGAGGGTTCAGCAGCTGGTAACACCAATCCAATGGGTGGAAGAGTTAAAAGCCACACAGCCTGCTTTGAAAACTTCCTCCACAAAGCCTGAAATGAAGAAAAACCCCAAAAGCCAGACTAGAGGAAAGCAGAGGAAGGAACTGAAAGAAGAAAAAAAGAAATTACCTGAGCCAACTGTTCTAATTATATACACACAGCAGTCAAACAGTGATAGCAATTGTTGGCACTCTTAAGACGGATAGCAGGGAAATGGAGATACAGTGGCAAATAACACACATTAAGGAATTAGTATTCAATTATGCTAAAGAAGGGGGTGTGTATTTACATTAGTCAGAAATCAGGCATGCAGAGAGATGGGTGACAGCAGGGAGAAGTACAGCAAGAAAGCCAGAGCGTGGCTGTGACAGGTTTCCCTGGTAGCTGTGAACAAGGGGGTGCTGAACCAGGCATGGCACCACCAGCATTGCTGGATTATGTCACAGCTTTTTGCATCTGACAGCATGCAGCATCAGTTGCAGAAGCCTCCAGGCACAGGGATGGAGCAGGACATGAGGAAATCCAGAGCCTTGGTGCACCACATGGGATAAACTGAGTGTTCTCCCTCTTGCCAGGGGGCTGTGGGGACAGTGGAGAGCCTCTTACCATGCTGTACCAGTTTTGAGCTCCTGTGTGTTCATGGTCCTCCAGGTCCTTTCACTAAAATATCCCAAAGCTCCTTGTGTGTTTGCCATCATGCCCACCAGATTCCCTCAGCAAACAGCCCTGTTCCTCTGCTGAGGCCTTTAATACAGAATGATCAAAGTAAGCTGCAGCCCAGTCCTTGAAAAAGCTCTCTTACCATTACTGGGCCCTATTAGCCAATTCCTCACCTATTTCTGGGTTATTTAATTAATGCCCATCTTCTCCAGCACAACTTGCACTGTTAGATATTCAGAGCACAAAAGCAGGGGATTCACTGAAATCCTGGAGGAGGGGAACTGTTGGATTTCCTTTATCTACAAGATCAGTTAGGGATTTCAGGTTAATCTTGCTTGATAAATCATGTTGCATTTTATCACATTTGCCTTCATGTCTCTGTAAATGGTCTTTATCTCAGAAAAAAGTGACCAAGCTCTCAGTACTGGACCCAGCAAGCTTTTCTTAAATACCTGCACAACATCAGACACACTGCTTGTACAAAATCCACCCCTGAGCTTATAAAATGGTCAAGCACCCACCTTGAAAACTGCAGGAGAGACTGCCCACTCTGCTGTTGGGAGCCCAAGCCTGCTCCTTAGGTGCCCAATAAAACACTTTATTTACATAAAATACCCCAAAAATGTCCTGTTGTAAGTTCCTGCTGGTTGACCAGAATCTATAAAATCCAGCTCAGCATGGGCTCATGTGTTTGGGATTTCATTTCTGCACATCTTTCTTAACCTCCAGTTTTGCTCCAAATCCTCCTCCTCACCCAAAACCCAGGTATTTTTTCCCACTTTGAAGAGGAGGCCACATAACCTGTTCACATACTCCTGCCCTGTGCTTTGAGCCAGCTGCTCTCCCTCCAGCCTGCTCTCCCTGGTCCTCCTCATGCCCTGTGTTTGTAGAAGTTGTGCATTTGAAAAGTCTTCCTCCCAAGGTCTAAATCTCAGCAAGTGTCCCTTCATCCTTCCCTTCCTGACCTATTCACACAGCTTGCTTTATTGCCAAAACTTCTTTCATTATGTTACTTAGATTCTGCTAATTCTTCTTCTTTTTAGTAACATATTTTTCATCCAATTCTGCTTCCAGTTCCTTCCTAGATGTTTTTTTTTTTCCTTTTAAACTGATCTGGAGCAGGTGGGACCTGCCTGCTGAGTGACAATGCAGATGGTGGAGTTGCAAAGCTCCTTGGGTGGTCAAGCACTTCATGAATTTTGAGCCAGAGATAAACAAAAAAATGGCCAAAATAAAAGTCTTTCCAGGGAGCAGAAAATCAACACAACAGCTTTGGCTGGCTGCATGTGGGGAGGAATGTGTCACTGCCTTGAGCTGCCCAGGTGTGTGTGCCCACCTGAGTTTCCAGCTTCTGCCCCATCCTGAATTTATCCAGCAGCACTTGCAAGCCCCACTGAGTCCCCCAACCAGAAGGGAAGGGAACACTGAATCCCAAGCCTCTCCTGATGCAAACCAGGCTGCAAATGATAAAAAACCCATCAGTATCTGTGCTACAAACACTAAACAGAAGATTTCTAGTCAAGTCCAGCAGCTGAGAAGCAAAGCATCCCTTTCCACCCTGGGTGTCCTCTCCAAAGGCCCAGCCACCTCTGCTGGCCCTGCAGCAGGAACCTGGCTCTGCCCTGTCCCCAGCCCCTCTCCAGAGCCACTTTTGGACTAGGCTGAGACACTGACTGTCAGGAAAACAAGAGGGAAAATTAACAGTGGCAAGACAGCAAGCCTGGGTGTGTGCACACCTGTGCATCTCCCTCAGGACAGACTGCAGCACACTCCCTGTTTGTCAGGCTAAACACAGCCAGATGCCAGGAAATGCTCACAGGGGTGGCAGAGGGGGAACTGAAATCTCATTGTTTGTAGAGTGGCATCAGGGGACAGAGAAACAAATACAAATGCTCAGGCACAAGCTCAGCCAAGGGTGTTTGGGGCACTCAGTCACAGTCCCTGAACAGGGAGGCAGCAGCAGCAGCTCACAGAGATGGGGACTTCCCCCAGACCTTCTGGGCAGGTGAGATGGGCACTGCTGAGCACAGCTGAGCCAAGCACCAGAGCCACAGCCTCTGCAAAATGCTTATATTCACTAGATACAGATGATATATAGATATAGAATGTGTTCATGTATTTATATAAAAAGATATTTACATATCTAAACTCCAATGCTTTTTAATGTTTAAAATATGTGCATATATATATAGTGGTTGTATATATATAAAAAGACCTTTTAAAAAGTCTTTAGAGATACACACATGCATGTGCATTTATAACACTTTTCTAAATATATTTATACATACACATATTCTATTATTCTATTATTCTATTATTATTATATTATATTATTATATTATTATATTATTGTATCATTATATTATGTTATTATGTATTAAAGATCTCATATAAATGTAAGTATATAAAGGTCTTTTAGAGGGCTATATGTGGATATATATATTTATATGCTTTACTTATTCATATAAGTATACTACATTAAATTATTATAAGCAATAAATATTATTAGATATACATATACTATAAACCATTAAATTACCTAATATTATCATGCATCTCAGAGTATTGAGGAGTCAGTGCTGAGATGATATGGAGGGGCAGAAAAAGAGGCCAGGTTGGATCTGGTATCACCCCAGTTTGTCCCAGGAAAAACCACCCAAGTGCAGCCACCAAATGTGCACATCTTACTTTTAAATCCATGGGCTGCTGCCTTTGGGTGTGACAGGTGCCCTTACCCCTCCCTGTTGCTGCTGCCCCATCAGGAGCTGTGCTGTCTGTCTGTCTGTCCAGGTGCTGTGTGCTGGCTGGTGCCAGGTGCAGCTGGGACAGAGGAGCTGTCAGGCTGTGACATTTCTCTCCTTCTCTGGCAAAGGGATCCTGCTGAAAGAAGTGAGGGAACAACATGAAAACCCCAGCCAGAGGCTGACAAGCAAACTGACATTTAGCAAAAAAGAAAATAAAAGTAGGTGAGGTGGGAAGAAAAGCCTGGGTGGGTAGTTCAGATTTTGTCTACAGCTGCAAATGTTTGGGTGGGCCTTTCTGACTCCACAAATGCACTTGCAGACACTTCCAGTCCTAAAATGCCAGCACAGGTATTTCCCCCTGTTTTTGCTGTCATTAGCAGCTCTCCCTGACCTGCAGCAGCTCTCCCACACCCAGAAGAGCAGCGATGGCTGAGGAAAGTTTGTCACCAGCTCCAGCTCCAGCAGCAGAGGGAGGTGGGCAGGCAAGGGTTAAGTAACAATTTATTTACAAGTGACAGGAGTGTGCAGAAATCTGGAAGATTCTTTTTCCAATTTTCATTTGATGACAGACACTTTATGGGCAGTTCTGCTGTCCCAGGGAACGTCAGTGTGAAATGGAGAACTGGTGACATTTACAGGCTGAAGTTTCTCTTTGTCCTCAATGACAAAATTAAGTGGAAGATTTTAAAAACTAACCCATGAATGTTCTTAACCAGGAGCGCCTCCAGCCTGTTTTTATGCCAGCTCTCACTCTGGCTGGTTAGACTCACTGCTTTCTGCAGAGAGGTCTGGTTGAGCTGCTGGTGGACAGCACTGCTCTCCACTCAAACTATTTCTCACTCAATTCTACCCTGCACTTCCACTGTTACAGAGAGCAGATGTGAAGGCTTACCTTGGGACAGATACATTCTGTACACAGCATTAACTTCACACCCATCCAGTCCCCATTTTAATTACACAGCCTGTGGGGGACCCAGGATAGTTTGCTGGCAGAGCAGTTGGTTTCATCAGCAATTCCCAAGCTGTCTGCAGCATCCTCACTCATGCAGGCTGAGCTGCACTGGAGATCCAGCCCATGGCAGCCAAGGATGCACTGCCTGACTTCAGGGAAAACACCCCAGAAAAGTGTAAAACTGCCAGGGCACACCTCTGGGCTGCGACAAGCTCCAGCCTGAGTTTCATCTTAAACATGAGTATTTTGGAGAAACCTTAATGGGATACAAAATGTGAGGCCAAAGTATATTGAAAGGATATGAAAGACAACTTGGACATAGATCACTGAGAAGTTTGTTTGATCTGTGACCCCTGTCAGGGAAACATCAGTGTGACAGGTCCCTGCAGGCTGCATCTCCGTGCTAATAAAAGCCTTTAGCAGCTCTCAGAGAAGGGTTTGATCAGAGCCTCTTGCTGGGTTTAACAGGTGGCAGAGCACAAGGCAGCATTGGTTTGTCACTGCATTATGAGCTCAGGTGAGTGAGCAGAGCATGGGGACAGCAAAGGGACACTGCAGAGAGCTGGGTGCCATCACCAAGGGCATCACCAGCAGAGACAGAGCAGTCATTACCCCACTTTACCCAGCCCTAGCTGGCCCACACCTGCAATTCTGTGCTCAGTTCTGGGCCTGTGACATAAAAAGGATGTGACCAGGCAGAGAGAGCCCAGAGAAAGGCTGCAAAGGTGAGCCAAGGATTGGGAAGGGCTGCCACGTGAGGAAAGGCTGAGAGAGCTGGGTTTGTTCAGCCTGCAGCAAACAAGCCTTGGGGAAGGCATTTATAGCCATGCTCCAATATTTAGAGGGTGGCTACAAAGAAACAGAGACTCCCTTTTCACAGGATCCCAGGGAAAAGGGAGGGATAATGGCTACAAATCACTTCTGGGAAGATTCCAACTAGACACAAGAACATTTTTCACAGTGGAAGCAATCAGCCAATGGAATAATCTCCCCAGGGAAGTGGTGGATCCGCTGACATTGGACACTCTGAGATTCAGCAGGGCAGGGTGATGGACCATCCTGTCTGACACTGCTTTTGCCAAGAAATGTTGGACCAGGCGATCCTTGAGGTCACTTCCAGCTTGGGGCTCTATGATTTGACACATCTCCTCTTTTAAGTGACACAAGAAATGTCCTTTTGCTCATGCTACAATAAAGCAGGGAAAAATCTAAAAGAGCAGCATTTAATCCATCAAACCCACAGCATCACACCCAGGTAAGGAGACTGCTTCTGCAGTTGTTCCTTCCCAAGGTGAACCAAAAAAAGGGCCATTTTGCTGCTTTCTCCTTTAAATTTCTTTCCAGGTGACAATTGGCTCTCCTGAACCCTTTCCCCACAGCCACTTCTTGTTAGCAGAGCTGCCCTTCTCACTGCCCAGAGTGCAGCAATTCCATCCTCTGGTTCCAGCCCAGGAGAGAAACTATCAATATCAACGTCAGGTGAAATTAAAATTGTCCCTGTGAGTTATTCTATGACACAAGCTAGCACTGGCTATATTAAATCTTATTAATTAACGTTAAATTAATTATTCTCCTTGCCTATAAACACGGAGTGTTACTGTGGAGCACAGAAGCAATTATTATCCAGGATGCTTCAAGGTACAAGTTTCAGAGTCAAAAAGCTGCATATTTGTTAGAAACAGAATGACAAATCTGTCACTGTTAGAGCCACTCTACCAGGACAACAAAAATCCTGAATAAACTGCAATAGGTCAACAATTTGCCAGAAATATCAGCTGAATCAGGAGCCTGAGGTTTCATCTCACTGGAACACTACACAGTATGCGCACAAAGAGCACTACCTCAGCATAACTCTGTGTCGCTTTCTGAGGGGCCAGCAAGGCGTAGCTCGTGTTTCACTGCCTTCTGCTCATTCAGCCTTAATTCTCTGCTGCTCCTCTGCTTTGGGGATGGGTGAGGAAGGGCATGGGGGAGCTTTGAGGATGGTGGGACAGGCAAACTTTGCCTCTTGCAGGACTGTGCCCTTCACAGTGGCAGCTGGTGGAGCACAGCAGTGGGCAAGACTCAGCTGAACTGAGCAAGTTTCAGCAGGCAGGGCACTGACTGCTCCTCTCTGCCTGGGAAGGGAGGCAAAAAGCAAGAGAGCAAGTCTCTCTTTGTTTCTGCTTGCTGGGAAAATGTTCTTCCAGCCAGCAGTGCTTTTGCAGTGCCCTTGCTGTGCCCTCCCCACGTGGCTGGTACAGACAAGGGGTGGCTGCCCTGTTCCCACAGGATCCTGCAAACCGGGGTGGAGTGGTATAAATGGGTCTATCAGGCTGGGGGATAACAAGCCACCAGCTATCTGCCAGCTGCTCACCAGGTCATGGCTGTGCTCCTTCAGGAGGCAGAAATGCTCTTGGTGTCCGTGCCTCCCAGAGAGACTGCTGATGACATTTATCCAGGTCATGACTTTCTCAGTGGTCCTGGGAGACCTGGAAGACAAAGCTCTCAAACAAAAGCCTTGATGGCCTTTTGAAAAGCTCATCTCTCTGTTTCCCTGCTTGAAGTAGTAGAGGGAAAAAAATGCCCCTTTACTGAAGTTGTTATGCCATGAGTCATTTGTGGTGCACAGGAGATGGGCCAGCTTCCCTCTCTGCGCCGCAGTGATTTGACTAATTACTCCTATCTGCTCCAGCAGAAGAGCAGCCTCCTCCAGCCTTTCTGCTGCCTGAGCCCTGTCTGTCAGCAGCAGAGGAGGGGGAGGTGATGGGAAACAGTGTCCTTCTGCTTTGAGTGGTGGCATTTGGTCTGGTCCTTACCCCTTCTGGGTGGCAGGTCCCAAATTCGAGCTCCGTGAAACACCGGAGCCCCCAAAGCCCAGACTGGGTAGACTGGTTATTCTGGGCTGGACTGGTTATTTGGGGCTGTCACACAGGTGTTCTCATCCCCCCCAACAGTCACAGTGGCCCCTTTTACACCAGCCCATGTCTCCATGTGCCCCTGGGGCACAGGACAGGGAGGATGCACATCCCATTCCCCCTGTGGTGCTCCCAACCATCAGAGCATCCCCAGGGTTAAGGCATGGAGCAGCCATCAGGCTTCAAGGGAAACAATGGAATTTTAAGGCAGTATTTTCTTTCAGCTTGCATCTGATGAGTTCTCATGGAGGATTTGGGGGCTGAAGGGTCACAGGTCTCACTCCAAAACGTCATCCAAAACATCTGGACAGAGGGTGAGGATAGGGACAGCCATGGGGCTTCTTCCAGTGCTTCCAAAATGCTTCAGTCTCCTCTGAGTGCTAAACAGGGCCCAGGGTTTCCACAGCTGTTAATTGGAGGTGAATGTTATTAAAGAATATTAGAAGGAAAAGACAGCTGCATATACAAACTAATTGTATTTTTACACTTGTTTAAAATCACAACTCTGATTTTTAATTATAGTGGATCAAAGAAAAGAACCATATTAATCCAATGTAATCACGTGTGAATTGATAACAACACTGTATTTAATTGGCAGTAAGCTCAGGCAATGTTAAATACAAATGAAAAGCACTGACACATTCTGAAGACTAATTAATATGACAGACTGGTAGCAAATGCATTGTTTATTAGTACTAATTTCCAGTGGCTGGTTCAACACCATTTTGTTGCCACAATCCCCAGTGCTGTGTCCATCAATGCATGATATTTAAAAGGAAAATTAAATACTATTTATTTTAAGAAGGAACAAAGTAGTTCAAAGATAATTAAATTATGTATTTCAAATACCAAGTTGCAGATAAAGAGCTTTAAAATACAGGATTTTTCTCTTTCCCCTTGATATGTGCATATAATTCACATTAATGTGCTACATCAGTGACAGAAGACATTTCTTTCTCTGCACATTTTAATGCAGTTAACAAATGGAGATTTTTTTCAGGGCTGACACAACTCTCAGAGAAGTAAACAGAAGGATTACCCTCAGGACCCTGCCAAAGCCCAGCAACTCATTGGAAGAATTTCCCTTGACTCCCATGGACTCTCAATCATATTTTAAGCTTTTCAGATCAGGACCTGTTATTTTCTTTTTTCATCCTTAGCAAGTACCTAGCAGAAATGAAGACCATTCATTCAGGTAACATCTTTTAAATGCAGTGTCCTGAAAGTTTGCTAAGGCTTTCCAGAGATTTGTGTGCATTAAAATTCTCCTACCTGACTGCACCACCTTGCACAGCTGGTTATGGACTGCAATGGCACATATTTGTCACACCTTGTTACAGCCTTGGTCAATAGAATAATGGAATAATCAATCATCTATATTTTAGTGTGAGACAAAATAAATACAGTGCATAATAGTCAATCAGGTCTTCACCAAGGAAAAGTTGAACAATTACAGTGGTTGTCAGTGATAAACTGCCTATGATAAGTATGCAAACATTGACCCCAAGTGTTACACTGAGAACATGGAAATTAAAACCATCTATCTTACTTGATTCAAAGTCTCCCAGATAACAAGGGTGGTATTTAAGGAAAACCTCAGCTGGACTTGGATTGCTTCTTTCTGTTAGATTAGAATTAAATTCAGTCAAAATTTAGAAAATAGTGTTTTAATTAAAGATACTTCACTAGCTCATAAATTATACATTCTCTGTCCTGTTGCAAAGTGTGGGTCTGATATAAGGTGTCAGATCTGCAGAGGATTCCTAAAGGTTAGTTCACATTTATGTGCTGTATAAGCAGACTTTTGGGAACGAAGGAGTAATTATTGAAGTTCCCAAATTGCTACCCCAGTCTGCTCAGCAAGTGCAGCCTCCCAGATTTCAGCAAAAGCAGTGTTTTCTTCAGAAGCTTAGTACTAATATGCAAAATAAGATGGTCAGAAGAGACCTTGGCCAAAAGCAGACATTGGCATAGAATCAAGCATGAAATATTAATAGATAATCATCTAGAAACTAATTACAAAATGTAAAAAGTCCAGCTATCTTGCACAGACCACTGCAAGGAAGAGTATTTCAGTTTCATTAGCACAGTAGCAGAAGGAGAATCCTTGCAAAGTAGTTTCTGAGCTTCCTACTGCTCATACCAACGTACATCTATGCTCGATAAAGAAATATTCATTTAAATTAGCAGCATAAAAAAATAACCTAACAATGAAGGTAATAACTCACTGAAACATACTTGTCCTGGTTTCAGCTGCTATAGAGTCAATTATCTTCTCAGTAGCTGGTGCAGGGCTGTGTTTGGGTTTTGGAGGAGAATAACACCAAGAACACCCCAAAGTTTAACTGTGGCCAGGCTGTGCTCACTCTGAGGCAGGGAATTTCCACAGTCCCATGTCCTGGCAGGGAGCAGGGCATGAGGAGCCGGGAGGGGCCTGGCTGGACTGTCCTGACCTGGCCAAGGGGATGTTCCACATGCTCGGGGCATGAACTGGGGGGAGTCACTGAGGCTGAGCATCCATCTGTGGGTGGTGAGAGACTGTCCTTTGAATCATTTGGAATAAAATCATCCTGGTTTTTATTCCATTCTCTATTTTCTTTTTATACCACCACCAACAACAACAACATCATGTTGTTGCTATTATTCTTGTTAATATTGCTATAAAGTTATTTACATTATTAAACTGTTCTTATCTCAACACATGAGTTTCACCTGTTTTCCAGGTCTCCTCCCCATTGCACTTGGGAGGGCAGGGAGTGAACCAGTGGTTGTGGGTTCTCAGTTGCCAGCTGGGATTAAACTGCGTCAATACTGTTGATACAAATTAGAAAACAAAACAAAACAAAGAAATATTGAGAGCAATGCCTTCCTAGAAATTCTGGATTCCAGTGCACCTATTGGGTCATCTCTAGGAACACAGACCAAAATGAAATGGCTGCTCATATAAAGGTGGCAGACTTTGTAACTAACTTGAACTTAAAATATCCTCTTAAAATTCACTTGGTCTAAACAAATTAAAATTAAATTCTGTGGGAATTATCTGGACTCAGATCTAAGAATGCATCAAAAAGCCATCTCTGGACTCTCCATTCTAGCATTGCTCTGTCAGCAGTAGTACCAAACTCTCCTGCCAACACCTCCACACCAGGAACTGGTTTGTGCCAGCACACCTAGCTGTGGCAGTCCTTCCCTAATTGCTAGGCCAGGTAACAAAGGCAGCCTTGCACCCTGAGTGGATTTATTCATGCATCTAATGTCAAGCTTATGCCCCACCTGTGCCCTGGCCTTGCCCACTGTGGTGAGCAAAGGGGCACAGCCACATCCACCACCCAAGGTCTCTGCTGAATCCTCTGCCATCCTGCCAAGGCTGCCCTTGCAGCCCAAAAGGAGCCTGGAAAACTCTGCCCTGAGGAGTGGGGCTGCCCTGCGTGACACAGATCCTCAGCAGCCTCTGGCCAGGAACTGCAGCATTTCCAACCCAGTCTCCAACACACACTGGCAAGGGCTTGGCACTGAGACAGTGGGTAACAGATGCCCATCAGGGCTGGAGATGAAAATAGGAGGATGGGAGAGGTAAACAAGGAATTTGGAGGAGAACTGGAGACATTATTGATTTGCAGCATTGCTGAGAGGCCTCTTTGCTGCTAGGCAGAGCTGGCACTCAGCAAGATGAGACCCTCCATCCAAAGAGTGGCTGTGATTGCCTGAACCACTGCTGAAGATGCACATCAGTGCATCCTGAAACGTCCTTGTACACTGACCCAGCAATTAGCAGGCTGCTGGTTCAGAGCAGGGAGCTGAGCCCTCTGTGCAGCTCTCAGCTGCATCCACCACATCGTGGAGCTTTGCAGAACCACAAAAACCCCTCTGAGATGGTTTCAAACACCCAGCACTGATTATTCAGATAAGCCACGATGAGATAAGCTGTGATATCGTCAGAAAGGGTGCAAGGCACTGTCACAAGAGGGAGAGAGATGGGAAGGATGTGAACTCTATTGAAGCGGTCCCACAGTGAAACAGTTTGCAGAGAGTGCACAACTTCCTGACAGCTCTCTGTGAGCAGCTCCTTTGATTGCACTGCTCTGTGAAGGAGCACTTGTCACTTTTTATTGAAGGAGAGGCAAAGAAAGCAAAGCAGCTTGTTGCCAGGAGAAAAGATGCCACTCACTTTAAGTTAAAATATAGACAGTTGCAATGCCCTGGCTGCTGGTGATGGAGGACCAGCAGAAGTGTGAAGGAAGTATCAATGCAGGGCAAGAAAAAGAAAACAGCAAGAGATTAAAAGCACAGAGCAGGGAAGGATGAGGCTCAGACTGCCTGTTTGTAACTGGGAATGCCTGACCATGCACGAAGGGAAAACAGCAGCCATATGCCCTCCAAAACCAGCAGCTCCATCAGGCTGAGTCGGGGTGCTGTTCCCACAACTCTTGTACCCAAACTCCTGTGAGACACCTGGACTGGGATAAACCCAGACTCAGAATGACCCAGTGCAGAGGAGCTGTTTAAATCCCCTCTATTAACAGTGCAGTTGTTTGGCATTGCACTGGTCCCTCCTTGTTATCCTCTCCCAGCAGGTGAGCAGCTCTAATCGCCCTGGGGAAGAGCTGCAGCCCTGCTCAGCCCGTGCTGCAGCTCTGCCTGCCCACACCATCAGGCTCAGTGAAATCCCCCTTGCAGAGCTAGAAATCCCTCACCCCAAAGCAAGAGTATTAAAGCTTTGTGATTGCATCTCTGTAACCCAGCAAGCAGAGGAAAACAACCTGGAGAAGGTACAAAAGCTCAACGAGAGCAGGCCCTTCCCCCCCCCCCCCCCCCCCCCCCCCCGCCTTCATTTGTCAGGATTCTGCTTGTTCAAGATAGTAATCAGCAAACAGAAAACCCTGCACAAAGAGGCTCTGGTGGAGAAAGCCCAATTTCCCCTCAGCCTCTGGTGCTTCTGCTGAGAGTTACTGTGGAATATTAAAAGGCACAAGAGATGACAGAAGTAACTGCAAAGATGGAGGAAATGACTCTGCAATATAGAACAAAAATGCAAGGCAATATTACAGTATCCCAAGTACCACAAGGCAAATCATTTCCCACAGGAACTGGCAAAGCTGCTATTTAACAGCTGGATCCTGCAGACTAACAAATTTGCTTCCACCTTGTTTTTACTTATAGCAAAGCAGAAAATATAAATAGCTACTGTTTTGCTAAATTCAGCTTCATCCTTGCCCTATTTGTCAACACAACTGGTGTAATTTCTAGCAAGACTCTTAGACTGCACCTCCTCACCCACACTTTGGGAGGTGTTTTTGCAATTCCAGCCACTTGTCCAATGGCAGAGAAGCTCCAACACCTTGTCCCAGCTACCAGGTTTGAAGGATCATATTCCTGTGCAATAGAAGGGTCTGGAGCACAAATCTGATGAGGAGCAACTGAGGGAACTGGGGGTTTTTAGCCTGGAGAAGAAGAGGCTGAGGAGAGATTTTATCCCTCTCTGAAAGGAGGTTACAACCAGGCAGGGGTTCATTTTTTCTCCCAAGCAAAAAGCAACAAGACAAGATGAAATTTCCTCAGCTGGGTGGGTGTTAGGCTGGATATCTGGAGCTTGGTAGTCTCTGCTCTGGTGCCTGCAGCACCCCCTCCCCTCCTCCTTCCCCAGCCATGCTCTCTGCAGAGCTGCTCCTCTCCCAGATGCTCCCCCCTCACCCCAGCTGCAATCCTGCAGGGTTTGGTTTCCTCTGCCCTTATTAAACCTGTTATCCCAGAGGCACTGCCAGCCTGCACCACCCCTGAAGGGCTCAGCCTTGGCCAGGGGCAGCTCTGCCTTGGCTCTATCAGACATTGGGGAAGCTTCTGGCAGCGTCTCACAGAGGCCACCCTTGTATTCCCCCTGCTACCAAAACCTTGAAATTTGACACACAGGCCTGACAGGATTGCAGGATTGTAAGATTCTAGGTGTAGAAATCACAAATGGTGTATCTGTCCTGAACAGATAAAGGATAAAGTCACTGAAATCCCAATATAGAGGCATATTGCACATTGGCATGCTGCAATGGAGGGTAAAGTGGAGGAGCTCATTTTTCATTGTTTCTAGTCATGCTGTATTTTCCTTTCCCTATGAGCACAAGGGCTCACTCAGATTCCACAGGGGTGCCTCTAATGCCAGTGTGTGTCTCATAGCAGCCCACAGCCATCCATCCTGGCAGTGGAGAGCCCTTGCTAAGGAGTTACACACACATTTGGCAACAGGCAGTACCAATGTCACCTTCCAAACCAAGGAGCAAACAGAGGAACAGCCTTTCCCTGGAAGCAGAGCAGGCAGAGGCTCCAATCCTGCAGTACTGGGCTGTCATCTGGACCTGGCTGCATTTCCCTGAGACTCATTTCTCCTCATCTCAGCCTCTGGCAGGGACAGGTGGCATATGGACATCTTCCTGCTCCTGCCCATCCTGCCAGAGGTCACAGCTTTCTATTCCCCAGCAGCCTGGGGCTGGCTCCTGGAAGCACTGTGGGCTCTTCCCATCCCCTCTGCCTTTTGGGCTCATCATCTCTCTGCTATGCACTGGCTTTGTGTGTGACTCCAGGACCATGGGATCTTTTCCTCCAGTGAAACCCCAATTTCTGTACAGAGCTCCAGCACACCCCAGGCACTGAGCCCTGGGAGCATCCCCCATGCCAGCAATGAATATGGGATAAGGGAACCTCACAAGTGTCTGTTAGGAAAATTAATCCACAAACATCAGAGGTTTATGTCCAAAAAGGAGACAAGGGAGTCCTTTTACTTTATTCCAATAAAGGGAGAGGCCATGGGGCATTCCCCTGGGATCCCTCTAATTTTTGGAGGATGTAGCCTCCCTTTTTATCCCAATTTCCAGCCGCATTTCCTTTCTCCCTTTCCCCCTTGGCTGGGGTACTTGAAAGGTTCAGACTTCCCAGAACACCTGATCCCAAAGATTCCCCTCTAATGTATAACCTTCTCTTTCAATTTTTAATTCTTATGAAATTTAGGGGGTTTTCTTCCCCATTGTTTCTTTCATCTTTCAATGTCTAATTTCACTTCTCAGCAAACCTAAAGTTTATTTGTACAAGCAAAATATCTTTTTCCATTCATCAACCAGCAGAACCCTTCCCATTGTTTCCTTTATCTCCCAGTGCCAGTTTTATCTACCAGCAGACCCAGAGATTGTTTGTAAAGACAAATCCACCATTCCTGTCATGTCAAACACAGCACGGCAGCAGTGCCACGGCCTGTGGGGACAGGTCACACAGCACTGGGGACAGGTCACACAGAGCCCCTGGGGACACAGAGCCAGCGCTGTCCCACGGCACCTGGGGAGCACAGCGGGTGTGCCTGAGCTGAGACAGCATCTCTGCTGTGTGAGGAACTGAAAAGGCTTTTTTGCTGTCTTTTGAGGTTGTTTTTTTCCTTTGTTTTTAAGAGAGAAGACTGCAGATCTTGTCTGTCCCGGGAAATGCGTTATAAAACTGCAATTTGCCTGTCTTGGCTCTTTCACCCCAGCACTGACCCCAAAGATGAACTCCCACAAACAAGTCTAATCCTGTTTTTCATGTTTCCCCAGGCTAATGAATATTTATGAATTGTTTCTCCAGAGCCAAAGCATGGCCCTTACAACCGGCCATGATAGTTCAATTTGTTTGCTTGCCAATTCTTCCAATTGTTTTTTTGTTGTTGTTCTTTTTGAAACTTAGAGGAAAAAAAAAGGATCTCATTCCCAGTTGGCTCTTATCAAAGTGTGTGGGGTTTTTGTTTAGTTGTTGGGATTTTTTTTTTAAACTCAGCTGGTGCTTGGAGACTTTCCAATCGGCTTGAATGATTAATGTGTTGCCACTGACTTGTTTTGTGTTTGTATTAACAAAAAAAAAAAAAAAAAGCACAATTCATGTATTCCAAAGAGCCAGTTAGGTATCTCTGATTGAGCATACCATGTAAGTTTTAAATTGTTCTTTGTATGCACAAAATGTATAGTGAAAAGGAAGCATTTCCACAGAGATGAATCGAAAATTCAGGGTTAGAGACATGGGCAAAATACCTCCTCTCAGCAAGCTGTGTATTAGACTGTAATCATTACAAAGCCAGGTCTTAATATCTTACATTTATTTAGGGGAAAAGATTTGTTCTTTAGCCTGCTATTTATTTAGCTAGTCTAAATTCAGTTTGAATAGCAAAACAGCTTTCCCAGTTTAGCTGCATTATCAAGTCAAGGTCATTCCCCTCAGAGAAAGATCAAGATCCTCTACAAGGAAGAAAAAAAAAATAAATTACTCTCCCCCTGATTGATCTACTGAACATCATTAGCGAAGGGTAAGAGATATCTGAACATGCTCTGCAGCCCACTGATGTGCATGGTGCTTTTCAGTGTGAAACAGAAGGAAGTTATGCAATTACCTTGAGGGAAAAAACTGTTCCTTTAGTGGTGTTTGGAAATAAATAGAGTTGTGAAGGGGGGTATCCTGAAGGACTCCTACAAGCTGCATGTTTGTGAGCCAATAAAGAGGTAAAGAATTGCAGCTCTCTTGATTTGCATTATGTGCCTCTTTGCAGGTGAGAGTTCAGCCTTTTCCAGTGCTTTTCATCCAACATTATAATAATATCTGCAGAAGTTTAATAGCACTTAATAGCATGTATTCCTCTAGAAATAATAACTGTTTGTGCTTAAACTCGTTAGATTAAGATGTGCCATTGTAAGGCCATGGCTCAGAGACTGCTTGGCAAAGCACACAGGGGCTCCACCCAGCAAGGGGAAATGTCACACCAGCCAATAGATATTGCATCATAAACCCCCAAACAACAAAAGTTATCACACTAATTTCTGTTATTTTATCCCTCTGTCAAAGGGGGAAAAAAAGGTCATTTGAAATCTGAGAGTGAAGGGCAGCCTTTCCCAAATCGTTTTGCTGCAAGGAGACAGAGCATTACATTACCAGGGATCCTGAAATTTTTCCAGGGGTTGAAATGACTCACAAGATATTATGGGGGTCTTGTCCATGTGCTCAGAACTGCCCAGGGTGGGGAGGGGGTGAGTGGGCCCTGCTGCATCTCCAGGGCAGGAGCTGCTTCCTCTGATTATTTGAGCAAAAGCAAACACAGCTGAACCCCAGAGAGGCAAACGACCATGAGCTGTGGTTAGGGCAGCACTGCAAATTCAGCACAGGGCAAGAATGCAGGGGGGCTTGCTGGCAGGAGGTGACACTGCTGGGGTGACTGACCCACTGAAGCCCAGCCCAGAGCCCTGGGCTGCCCTCCCTGCAGCCCCCAGGGACAGCTCAGGGCCCCCAGGGCACCTCTCTGCCCATTGTGCACAGACATTAAAGAGATGCACACACACCTCAGCCCCTGACAGCTCAACCAGCCACACCTCAGAACTCTCTGGAGAGGACACCTGGAAAAGGTCTGGGAAGGCTCAGTCAGTTTTGAACTGTAACTCCTGTTCAACAATTGAAAGTGTAAATAGGGATGGCTGTGAAAAGAGCCTTTTTATCCACAGAAAACTCCACAATCCAGGTGGCTCAGCCCCTCTGGAGGAGTGGAGGTGCTCTGTGTGACTCCAGCACACTCTCAGGGATGTTGGTGGGGCAGGGGACTGGTCTGAGAGCAGCTCAAGGTTTTGAGGAAAGGCCAGCACAGCTTAAACTTGTCTGCTGGCAGTGTCCTGCAGAAACCACACCACAGATGAGAAATGGGCTACAACAATCCCCTCTGCCTCCCTGCCTGGCCACTGCCCAGGCTAAGGTGAGAACAGCCCTGCTATGGCTAGCAGTTAAAGAAAATGACAATTTTTTGCCAGCTCACCTGGGTCACACCCACATTCACCCCGCTGGTAATGGTGAGTCAGTGAGCTCACACCACCCACGGCAGGAGGAGATTCCCAGAGTGGGAGTGATGATAACCAGAACCCAAATCTTAATGAACCATTAAGGAAAAACATTGCAGAGAGCCCCTGAGATCCATGCAAGTTCCTTGGGCACACACATCAGGCAGCACACTGCTGGTTATCAGTGCTGTAAATCAAAGCAGAATTAGCATAATTTTTCAGGTCTGGGGTTTGTTTTTTACTGAGGTCATAAACAAGCTGATAACACCGGGGGTTTTTTACACCACATTGTAATTGTGTTGGCAGCCTAATTTTCAACACTGTGCTCACCTATGCTCAGTCACAACCGCGTTAATGCCAACTTTCTTCGAAAGAAAACCAAATTGTTCCAGGAGCAAATCTGAATTCAGTGATATTTCTGTCAATCCAGTGGGCTGCCTTTCCTTCTGCCTTCCTTAGGAGACAATCATTGCCTGCTGGGACTTTATGCATAGATTGCTAACTTGCTGTGCATAAGCTGATGCAAAGAATGAGCTTTGTAATTTAAATAACAGACTGTGCAATTGGTGACAGACACACATGGTCATTCACCCAGTGGCAGAAATCTGACAGTGAAGGCTCCAGCAGGAAGGTGGAGAAATATTTTGCTTTTCTCAGGGAACAGACACACAGCCTGCAGCCATGGACATCTCTTGGAGGAGGACACCATATGCAAAATGAAGCAGATCCCCCCAAAACAGAAGGGTTTACACATATCCTGCTCAGAGCAGAGGGGCCTCCTGTTCTGTGCTGCTTACTCCCATTCCACCTGGCTGGATCTTCAGTCTGCATGCAAAGTGAAGATGTTCCTTGCTAAAGGATTAGAGAAATAAGGTGGGCTTTGGTAAAATGCTGCTGGTGGCTGCGTGGTCCCTGAGAGGGGCAGCTGGGGAGCATCCATCAGCTCAGGCAGGACAGCCCCTCTCTGCCAGGCAGGGTCACAGCCACCAACAATTCCTGCATCATCACTGGGCTCCCTCAGCCTCCAAACTGGGCCTTTTGCCCCTGGACACGCTGATTTACACCCTGACCCACTGGTGCTGTGTCCCACAGTCCCCCTGAGCCTGCACTGAGCATCCTGGGGACCCTCAGCTGGAGCAGTCCTGGGAAATACCCTGTGCAAAGCAGGGTCATGCTGCAGAGCAAATACCTGTTCAGGTAAAATAAACCTCCCTAATCTGGTATATCTTATTTGCATAACAGCAGAGTCTTTGTTTGGGGGTTTTTTTTAAGGTTTATAAATACCTTTTCTTTTTTTGAAAAGAAACAAAGTCTCTGACAAGGACTTTCATCATAAAATCAGTACAAACAATATTATAATACATTAGACTTGGAAATTACAACCTGTGATTATGCATCAACTAATTAAATTAGTACTGACAGTTTTCAAAGTGTAGGAGAAAAAGGCAAAATACATCTCTTGCTTTCAGGGATGATTTTTCCTGGAAGAAGTGAAGACAGACGAGCTGCTAGTGCTTTCTATCTGGGAATGAGGATTCACACAGGAAACTCCCACACCTGAAACACAACCTCTACTGATGCTTGCCAGGAAACCGATTTCACAAGTGGGAGCTATGGATGGTCAGCAGTGAGGAATAAGCAACAAGTGAAAGCCCTGCTTATAATGAAACCCAGGGAATTTGCCCTAGAAAAGACCAGGTACAGCTGCTGTGCCACTGAGCAGGAGCCAGCAGCCTTCTGGAAACAGATTGAGTTTCACTGCTCAGGAAGATGAAAGTCTTCACTTGGCTGAGAAACAGCATAAAAACAATTCTCAAATGAGCAAGACAGAGTGTATTTATGCATAAGTAGCATTAATAGCCTTTTGAGGGCTCTTCTAATAATTTAGGGTTGCTATGCAACACACAGGTCCAAACATGATTCCAGCAGCAGCAGAACTGAGCAGCTCCTCTGGTGGCTTTTACAGCACCTGGAGGGAGCCTGCACAGCCACTGGGCTGCACCCAGCAGGGTCCCAGCTGCCCAGGGCCAAGGGGACAGGCTAAAAGGCAGCCCCTGTAGAGTCAGTGCTCTGAGGAGATGCCCATGGGAAACATCAGGAAGATATGAAGCTTTTGTGATAAGGAGATAACAGCATGGAACCCCTGCAATAAGATTATAACAATTGGAGACCCCGACATGATTCGGCAAAAAGGACTTAAATACTGAACTATATGACCCCGTGGATTTGGGAAAAAGGACTTAAGTATCAACCAATGTGGTCCCGTGGTGATTCAGGAAAGAAGACTCAAACATTAAGCAATGTGATCCCATGGTGATCTGACTAGAGAACTGCATGAGGAAAAGTAAGAAGGGGAGAATTTACTAAAGCAACTGTATGAACTGGAAAAAGAATAGTTCTATTATTCAGTACTATGTGTTTATTGACTAGTGAAATATATTAATTGCAGCTATTAATGTTTGTTAAGCATGAGTATAAAAGATTTTGAAGATAAGTACTTTGTAAACTGAGAAAAACTGCAAAACTGAACCAACACTTAGAAATATATATTCATACTGTAATGTGTTGTTTGAAAATTTGTGTAACTATTAGCTCTAAATGAAATATATGAATGTGTCATAATATTAATTTAGTTGAACATGGCCTTCTAGAAATGCTGCAACTCTGTAATTAAAAGAAAAAGGGGAATTGTAGGGGGATAGAATATAGGAAAATAAAGATAGTGTAGACAGTAATCTTGCCCCTAAAGAGTTGCAGCTGGGCCAATGAGCAAAGATTGGAAACAGGCCTGACTTTACCAGGCCACAGCTGTAAGCAATGAGAAGAAGAGTGCTATAAAAGGGTGCTGCTTGAGAAGGGAACTGGAGTCAGTTGGTTGCTTTGTGAAGAAGAAAGAGTCAGTGCTCTGAGGAGATGCCCACGAGAAACACCAAGAAGGAATGAAACCTTTGTGATCGGGAGACAACAGCATGGATCCCCTGCAATAAGATGACAAAAATTTCCCCAGAGCTCTCACCTGGGCTATGAGGAGATGCAGATCCATCAGGTTTAAAACATCCAACTTTTAAAGCCAACTTTCTGTCCTCTAGTACACATCAGATAAACAAACCCAGTGTAGAACAAATCCAACCTGTACTAAAAAAACTCCTGCAGCCAGCAACTATCTTCTGCATATTTTATCCTATAATCCACTGCACTAATACTTAACCACCACACCAAGCAGGTGGAAGTTTGAGGGCCATTGAGCACCGTGAATTTTCCCAATGCATCACAATTACCAAAACACCTGTGCTAAATAACTTTGCGCTGAGCCACTGTGAAAATTCACAGAGTGCTCAATAGCCCTTGAAATTTCTCATTTCTACCTGGCAGCAGAGTGGCTGAGCGCTCACACATCACCCAGCGCACACAGACACCGGAGCAGGACCTCGGAAAGGCCTTTTCTCCTCGGCAGGATGTTCTGCCATCCCTGGGATTTGCAGGCTGCCCCTACTTTGTCTCTGCAATTACACTCACTGTGAGCTGGTGAAGTCTGTGTGAGCAGGCTGGGCACAGCCGGGCTCCCCTGTCCCTGCTCCCCAGCCCAGCCCAGCCCAGCACTGCTGCCTGTCCCAGGCCCTCCCTTCTCCTGTGGCAGAGCCAGGGCAGAGGCAGGAGAACGCAGTGGCCGTGACAGACTGAACCCCAGCTCAGGGCGGCCCCTCCCCGCTGCCCCTGCCCGGCTCCTGCACACCCAGAGAGGGACCCAGGACTCAGCTTCCTTCGGGGCTCAGCGGCAGCTCGGGACAGGCCGGGCCCTGCCTGAGCCAGGCCGAACTGGTTTGAACTGGTCGGAACCAGGATGAACTGGTTTGAACCAGTCAGAACTGGTCGGAACCGGTTTAAACTGGTTGGGACAGGTCAGAACTGGTTTGAACTGGTCGGAAGCTCTGGTGGGGATCTCCAGGTGCTCAATGCATACCATCTGTCCCTGTCCCTGGTCAGAGATGTCTCGTCAGGGAGCAGCAGGGCCCTCACACAGAGAGCAGTCACACAGGCTCTGCATTCTGCCAGTCCAAGGCATCTCCAGCTGCAGCGGCTACAAACCAAAGGCATTTCTACAGGGAAATCAAATCGCTAGTGGTGCAGAACTGAGGTCATTCATTACTCAGTGGAACAATTTACCTGAGGATGAGACATTCTCTGTCACTTCAGCTCCTTAAGTTGGACCTCTGTGGGACATCTGAACTCCACCCGAGCACCTTCGTTTTGAAGGCTGGAAAGGCAAGGGGAAGTGTTGCAGGAGAAATTGTTAGTGCAGGCTCTTGGGGCTCCTGCATGTCACCATGTGTCCCCAGAGCCCTGCAGTGCCAGGCTGTGTCCTGCTCTGTGCCCTTTGCTGCTCTAAAGGAGCAAGGCAGCAGAACATCTGCTCACAGGTGGGGTGAGCGTGGCCGCTGTGTCCCCTCTGCCGTCCCCACTGCGGGACAGGAGCTGCCCAAATCACAGCTACCAGGCTGGGCTGGGTTCCACATCCTCCCTGCTCCCCAGCTTGTATTGCTGTCCATTGTGGGCACAGGCAGCAGCTCCCCTGGACAGGTGCATGGCTCATTTTACATCAATAACAGCTTTGGTTTCCACCCCTGAGCAAGAGTCACCCAAGCAGCCCCTTGGAAACCTGGGGCTCGCTGCTGCCTCTTCACACACTTCTTCCCAGCCAAAATGCAATCAGAAAGAGGAATAGGTTTGCTCTGTCTCTCCCCAGCTCATTAGGCTGATCAAACATTGCCTATGCAAGCCTGGGATGAATTTGGGCCAACAAGGAAAGAGGTTTTGCCTGCCTTGTAGGTCTACAGATTGGGTTTCCTGCTTTTCACTGCTTCCCAAAGACCCTTCCTCTGCCCTGTGGATGTGACAGTGATTTGGTTAATCCAGAATGGGTACAATGACAGCTCACCAGCCACTTCAGCTCATCTGTGGGACTGCCCAACCTCAGCTTCTCTTTAACAACTCCACCACTTACTTGTAAAATGTTGCCATAATAATGAAGTTGAACTTCTATAGCAAATCTGTTGATACAAGTACTATAAACCTAATTTCCAGGGTTGCTTAGCTCATTGCTAAAAGGTTCACTGCATCTCTAGCAACCTCCAGCTGAAATCCAGATTATTTTTCAAGAGATGACTTTTTAGAAGTCTGAGGCTTTTATGTTACTTCTTGTATTTTAGAAAAGACATGTTTTGGAGCCCTTGACACAAATAGGAGGTGAAGTTCAATGGTCCCAATTTAAATGTGTTTTAGAGTTAGTGATGTTTAAATATGGCTATTTTTGCTACATTAGCATAAGAATGTGGGGACAAAAGCCCAATTTTTCTCATGTGGTTTTCTAGGAATTAGACACTTCTGATTATAAAATTATATAAATGCATCAATTCAGTAATACTAAGTGAAATAATTTAAAAACTCAAACAAAAGAGAAAGGAGCAAATCACATATACAGAAACACAAATCACATACAGACACAAACAGAATCACATACACACAAACAGAATCACATACACACACAGACAGGGGAGTTAAAACCTGGCTGGACAGGCACAACATCCCCCTTTGCCTCAGAGCTCCATCACACACACTCATCCAAACCAGGGGCAAAAGAACCTTCAACACCAAGCTCTGGAAAAGTAACTTCCTGCTAAATCCTCACGTAATGAGGCTGCCTGGCAGATTCTCATCTCCACAAAAAAATCCCAGGGCCCCCTGACTGTCCACTCACAGCGTGCACCAGGGCCAGGAGTATTGGAATATTTACCAATATTGCCGGATGGGACGTGCCTGAGCTTGTCTGGCCCTTGCTGCTGAACCAAATAGCGGCACTATGGTGTTTTCAACCCAGAGACACCTTTGGCTGGCTGGGTGCTGCAGCTGGGCACTTGGGGACAAGGCCAGGCCTGCAGGAGCTCAGGTTTACCTTGGTGGAGAAGCTTTAAGGCGATGGTGAAGGAAAGGAGTCGGTTCTGATGGAGGGTTTGGATCCAGAGCTTCATTCTGGCCCACAGGCCTCTGAATCCAGCAACAGCTCCAACAGAACTCTTTAGCCGTGTGGTTGCTGTTCCTTTTAACCCTGGGGAGAGGGAGAGGGAAGGGGTAGGGATCCCACTAACCAGGTACAGGAGGGGAGGGACAAAGGGACAAAGGACACCTGGATGGCCCAATGCCCCCAGGAGTAGAGGACATCCTTTGAATCTGCCCAATCCCTTCTGGAATGCCAGGACTGACAGACTGTGCTGGGAGGGGAAAGGAGAGGAGACTGACACACCTGGGGAAGGAATCTTCAGGGAGAAACTCGGGGTACCTGAGGCAAACCATGACATCACACCATAACACATGAGCCCCATCTGAGCTCCAGATGCCCCTGATGAGCCCCACTCTGAGCTGGGACTCTGCAGGGCAGCACAGGCACCCCCAGCCAGCCTGGGCTCCAGCAGCCTCTCCACCAGCTGGGCTTGTCCCTGCCTCCCTCTCCTGTGGCCACAGGCACCTGGTGAATGTGCTCTTGCTCTCTGCCACTGCTCATCTGCAGACAGCAGGACTGTGTGACCTCAGGGCTGCTTCATAAATTGTCAAACAACTGCCTGGGCAATAAAACAATTTACGTTCTCCGTGTGTTTTGGTGTATTTCTTGTTAGGCAATAACCAAAAACAAACATTACATTGCTCTGAGTACATAAAAGGCTTATTTCACTGATTACCCAGGCTTTAATTTTCTTTAAGCAACTCTAAGTGGGTGGTATTTGGGTACAATTAGCCATCCAATAATCACAGTGTTGCAGCCAAGAACCATTGCAGGCTGTCCAGAAGTCTCATGACTTCACTATGATGCACGGAGAAGGACTAATCAAAGTCCCATTATAATTAAAACAAATCCAATGGCCTGCTCATTAGGTCAATGTGGACAAAAGTGACTCTCCAATGTCTCTCTGTGCTGGATGGTTCACACAGATGCTGCTCTCTCTGCAGCAAGCAAGAGACCACTCCAAATGTGACTGGAAGGTTGTTTGCTTTGTAATAGGCACCTGAGTTTTATTTGGCTGGCTTCTAAATGATTCCCCATTCCTTTCTGATTAGGAGAGCTTTCAGATCTTACACTCAGAGCTCTCAGGCTCTTTGTTACTCGGGAATTCTTTTCTAATTAAAAAATAAATAAAAACACACCAAAAAAACCCCTCACATCTGCAAACAGAAATGCAGGAAGACAGCCAAAAATCAGATGCTGAGCATTAACATTTAGCTGTGGCTGTATTTCACTGTGGGCCTGCACACATCTTGTACAGAGGCAGAGGCCCTTCTGCTCCGTGTCCCCTGGAACAGGAAGTACACATGCTCCATCCATAATTGATGGCCCAGCTCTTCCACAAGCACCAACAACTGCATCTGTTCCTGCCTGCTGAGGGTTGGACCCTCAGGGTTCAGCTTCACCAGACTAAAGCTCTGCCTGCAAAGCAGCCACCCAGGACACGCTGGAGCCAGGCTTCATCTCCAGGTTACCCAAGGCTGGCTTGGATCCAGCCTGTCCAGGCTTGATCCCAGGTGCATCCAAGGCAGCAGCAAACATAACCACACTACACTCATCCTCTGAAGTCAACGCTGCCTTTGGCACCCATTTTGAGGGCAGTGAGCTTGGCCCCAGGCACAGAGCTGTCCAAGTGCTTAGGATTGGGACTAAGGCCTCCTGAAGCCTCAAGCAAGCTGAGAGCCCTCAGCACCCCTGGCAAACTGAATTTCTACGTGATTGCAGCCTTTGCACTGCCCAGAGCACAGACACAGCCCAGACACAGCCCAGCACTGCAGAGCTGTGCCTGCCCCAGGCACTCAGCACTTCAGCTCCAGCAGGGCACAGCCATGCTCCTGGCAGCCAGGCTGCTGCTAAAAGGCATCCAAAGTCACCTGGAAATGGTTTCATTGCCTTGTTACCTGGTGCATGGAGTGAGAGATGCCCTGAGTATATTTGTTCTGCTGAGGTAACCAGAAAGAAAGCCTCACCAAAGCAGGCTCTCTACTGCCAGAGAGCGGTTTTGATTTTCAAGGGAACACAAATATGTTTTCGAGCACAGACTTGACCTGTAAACAATTCTCCATTCCTTTTTCTTGTGGCTTTTATTTGTGCTTCTCTTCACCCAGTGAGACAGTCCCCTCTTGCAGCCCCTTGAGAGGCTTCTCAACAAGAAAAATAGAATTTTGGGCCCATCAGAACCATCAGAGGCTCCGGATCTGCCCTAGGAGAGCCCCCCATGCCAGGCCTTCCATAGCTGGTGGCCCAAACGTTGCATGGCAATATTCTTCAGTCAAAACAAAGCATTCTGCTCCAGGAAAACCCCTGAAAATAACACCCACAACTATAGAAATAAAACTTCTTTGTCAGAACACCCCCACATGGGTTCAAAAGACATTGGTTGGAAAAATTCACCCTGATATAACTGGTCTGTTTTCACCTCTGTTGTCTATTTCTCTTTGTTTTACATGATTCTTCTGTACTTTGGAGTGATCCATGTAAAACTAAAGGGATAACATGAAGGGAACAAAGGTGGATAAAAACCTTAGAGTACTTGCCAAACTGAAAAAATAAAAGAAAGAAAAAAAGGAAAGAAAACATCAAGTCAAGCCAATACAAATATCCCTCTACTTTTGTGTGCTTTGTTACATTAAGTTTATTTAATGATTCATTTGTAACAAAGTAGGGTGGATAATGCAGACTTGCATCACAAACCTCTGCATGCATAAGAAATCACTCATGCTCCACAAAGCAGGGTTGGATAACAAAAACAGAGCCCTCTCATTTGCAAAAGTGGTTGGTGGTCCAAGCCTGAGTGCAGATCTCTCAGAGCCAGTTCCTCCAGCAGGGCTGAACTGGTGGCTCTCACATGGAAGTGGTCAAGTCCTCACCAGAGCACTCCAGCCCTGTGGAGACAGCCCAGCCCTGTATATTCAGGCCTGCCAAGACATCCTGAAAGCACATCTCAGAGCACAGGGTGGATTTGGGGCAGCTGCCTCCAGGTGATGGCCCAGGAGACACCCACGTGTGGGTGGGCCAAGAGATCTCCCAGAAAATGCTGGGACATTTCAACCCTGTCTCAAAAGTGCCAGCAGGCAAAGGTCTGAGGCTGCTGAGGTCTGAGTCTGGCTCAGGGAGCTCAGGGATAATCTTTCAGTTCAGGGTCAGCTCTATCTCCACACTCAGGCTCTTTTAGTGTCAAAGCCCAAGATCTCCAGGCTTGCAAACACAAGGGAAAACGTCCCCTGTCCAAGCTGCTTGTATTTCTGACTGAATGGGTGGACAAACACCAAGGGGAAGCAAGCAGGTGGTGATATCACATAAAACAGACCAGGCTTTGCAGATGAGTTCATTGCCCTTCCAACATGAGCCCCTCACACTGCAAAATTCCTGCATCTTTCTTGTTTCCTTAACATTCCAAATATTTCACTCACAATTCTATGGGGAGTTAGGTCTCAAACATATTAGGCTTTCCTAAAATTCAACATTTCTACATGTTAATCCCTGGCTGTGCATGCCACTTGTGTCCTTCATCCAGGATCATGGAATGCCCCAGGGAAGCAGGGAATAACCCCAGCTCCCATCTGCTCCAGGAACAATAACCTCAGTGCTGGAGAGGGCATCTCCCAGGTGACAGGCAGCCAGAAATGAGCTGAGCAAGCAGGAAAAGAAGCATCCAGGGCTGTTTTGCAGAAAGGCTGCAGGTGTTACAATTATTGTAGGAGTTTGGCAAACCAGGGGAACAGCACACGTTCCTAAAGCGACAGCACAGCTTTTATACTTTCATTGCACATCTGTGCATCAGTGTCTCAGCCACTCTCCCAGGCATTTCAAACACACACCAGAGCCACAGAAAACCTTGGAGTGAAGTTCCAAACTCTCAACAAAATGATAAACGGGATCAGAACCTGCTCTGCTCCCTCACGCCACCCAGACCAGCTGCTGAGGATGGGAACGTGTGGCACAGAGAGAGGTGATTCAAGGGGATGCTTCATGGTGCTGTGGCTGCTACAGAGAGGGGAACCTGTCCCTGCTGGACACTTTCAGCCACTTGGCTTGGTGAATCTTTATCAGCTATGCAGAAATAAGAGCAGAGCATTCATTTGATGCCTTTTGCAAACTAGCCCTGAGGGAAGAAGTAGCCGACAGGAAAAGTTTCCACTTCTGCCAACTCCCCTCTTCCTTTTTTGTTTATTGTTTGCCCTCATATTTTCAAACACTTGCCATTTTCCCCAAAACTCCTGTGTAAGAATATAGATTCTTTTCTGCTATGAGACCCCAGCAATAAAGGAACATTTATTAGAGCAAGTATTTCCCCATCTCTGCTGAAGCAGAATTTCTTCTTTGGAAGGGGAACCCAAGCAAGTTTACCACTTTTGCTTTTCTGTGCATCCTGTAAACACACATTACCATTTCCTGCCCACCAATCCTGCAAAGGGGCACTTACAGTGCATTCAGAAAGGTTTTCGTCCCTTACCAGCTCCCTGTGGTCCCATCCAGTTTCTGATCTGAAGGGCAGTCAATAAAGAAGCCCTGCCATCCATCGAGGCTCCCAGTGAGAGCAGCAAACCCACCGTGCTGGTTTGTTACCCAGCAGCAGCAGCTGCCCTGGGCAGTGCCAGTGCTGGTTTGGATGTTTGTGTTTGAGTGCCACAGCAGTGAGGGCTGGGGGAGCCAGCAGGGCTGTTCAGTGCCAGGCTGCGCAGATTCACCCCCCGAGCTCTGCAGCTCCAGCACAGGGCGCTTTCGCCAACCGCCTGCATGGGGGTGGATGTCCATGGCACCATTTAATTTCTCAGAACAGAAAATGGGTGAATTTCTGGCTTGTCAAGGACATTGTACAGAAAAGAGACATTATTAATCTCTCCAAATCCTAGCTGGTGAGCGGGGCCTTAAAACAGCAGAACAGCAAAGCAAACACACTCAGCAAGTGGGCAGCGTGCCACGGTGAGGGACAGCATGGACAGGGCTCCAAGGGAAGGTGCTGCTGGCTCCTGAGCTCTTCTCCAGCTAATAAATAATGCTAAAAAGCCTGGCAGGAGGCAGCATAAACAGAAGGTGCTGCTCCATCTCATATAGCTTTCAGAAAGAGGGATATATTTTCTTGAGGCACCACAAATGTTTTTTATGCACCCCTGCACTGGCAGTGCCAGCAGCTGCTGGTGCCAATGGGGTGTGCCAGTGCCTGGCCTGCAGGAGGCAAAGGCATTCCCTGATGCTGCCAGGGAAAAGAGCTGCCCGGCTGGCCCAGAAGTGGCCTGAGAGACTGCAGACAGCAGGGGCTGTGTAGACAAGCTCTGTCTGCCTCTCCCACAGCCGCTGGGATCTGTGCTCTGCAGCATATCTGTGCTGGCATGCTGGCTATGGGAAAGCAGCAGGATGTGATAGGAAGAGCTGGTTTGCAGGGAGCTGAAAAGAGGAATCCCATCCTGCCCCACTGAGAGTTTTAAGTGCATTTTAAATTAAAATGAAACCAATTCTCTAAAGGTTTTGGCAGGAGGGGGATGCCCTTGCAGGGAAGCACTGCCCACCCATGGAGGATTTATTCCTCTGTTACCTCTCTCCTTGGCTCACCAAGATCCAGTCAGTCACTGCAGAGAACACAGCTGCACGGGGGAGCAGCTCAGTCCAGGGTTCCTCATCACACCAAGGAAGGTTCCAGGCTGGAAGAATCAGTTTAGTTAAGTCAGTTTAGTTTCATTCAGTTTAGTTTATTGGGTTTTTTCTTTACCCAACACACCCACTGGTGGAGGAAGGGGTGGGAACCCCTGACAGACACAGTGTCCCTATTTTCTCCACCTGCCCTCACATCACCATTTTCCCTGCCTTTAACTCAGCTCAGCCAGTGAGTCTGAGCCCAGGCTCACCTTGCTGCACATCCACTGCTGGACCCCAGCTGCCCTCCTGCTCCCTTTGTCCATCACAAACCACCCAGTCAGTCACACCACTCCCTCAAACCAGTGACTTTTGAACTTAGAATCAGATGCACAGCAAAAGCAGGTCCAGGCTCCAGCCAGCACAGCCTAGCACCTCAGAAGGGATGAGCAGACTCTGTTCCAGCAGGCAGCTAAACCAAACAGCTGCCAAATGCAGAGTCCTCCCCCACAGAGGTTCTAAACCTATGTTTGGGTACTTCAGGAGCACAGAGCTCCAACCAGCACTGAGAAGGAAGCACATCACAGGGCCAAATCTCTCCCAGACAGCACACTGCCTTCTGCTAATGGTCTTAAATCCTTCTTAACCACAGAAGTGCAAGAAGCAGATTTGGAAATAAAGGATGATAGTGGTCACTCAGCAGGGGATGGCATTATCCTAGGTGAGCCTCCCCCAGGAGGACAGCAGAGATCATTAGAGGAATTGCTTGTCCTTATTTAAGCCTCCCCAACTCTACCAGGAGCCCAGCTGACCTGCTGTTATCTGGTGGGTAAGCACAGATACAAGAGACTCATTACTCTAAGCTAAGGCATTGCAGGTCACTGTGCCACCTAAGAAGTAAAAAAGATAAAAGATTCCCAATTTTCCTGCTTCCTGGGAGCAGCAGCCATTTTGCACCTCCATAAAGCAGGTCTCATCTGAGCAATTTGGCCTATACAATAAGTAGCCAGCACTAACTAGCTGCCAGCTGAACACTAGCAAAAATGTTATATTCCTTCTTCAGTCCTATTTTTAAGCACTGACATTAAAAGAAAAGACACAGGGGAATTAAATCTGTGGGAAGTCTTTAAGAGAGAACACATTTCTTCCACCTGCACTTTGCAGATAACACCCTACATTTCCAGCTTTTCTGATTTATTCCCACTCATTTTTCTCTTCTTCTACCCACCCAATGAGTGGGATATTAGCAGACTAGGCAGACTGCAGACACCTCTCACAGGTAGATAGTTCATCCTACAGATGAAGGTCTCTTTTCCAGCTGCCTTCCAGCTCATCCTCACAGTTCTACATCCCTCTCTTAAGTAGTAAATTTCTTCCTCCTACTGAGCCCTCAGGTGATGCACTCCCCATCTGATCTGTCTGTATTAACAACTTGGCTACTCCTAATAGAGGGGAGGTTTGGTTTGGTTTGATTTGGTTTGGTTTTGTTTCTTTGGTTTCGTTTGGTTTGGTTTTCCAGGTAAATATTCAGACTGGCAGCTGCAGCCAAGAAACAGTCTCAGAAAATTTTGGTGGTAAATGGGCACAGAGGAGGAAATTAAACTAAAGGATGTCCTGGCAGGCTAGGGAGATGCAGGAGAGCCAGGCAGTCCCATCAAAGCCACTGCTGCCAGGCAAAGGCTGTCTGGAGGAGGAGGGACATGGCTCCGACTTTCATGCAGGAAAGCTGAAAGGAAAAGCAGCTGCTCTACTTAGGTAGTGCTTTAAACAGGGAGATTTTCTAACAATTTCTGTGCTTTATGACTGTGCTTTACAGGATTTTTGCCTGAGACAAAGCTGATGCTCCAGGCCAAACAGGGCTGCCAGGAAGTGACAGCTCCCCAGGGATTTCATCTGGCTGCTTGCCCGGGCCTTTCCACAACTCCCAGCAGGGCATCTCTCTCTCTCAGAGCCCAAGAGGCACAGGCTTGAATAGGCCTGGCAGTTCCTACCAAATTGGACAGGACAGACAAGAACCCTGGATCCAGAGGGTCCATAGCAAAGCCCAGACGTGGAGTTTGGGCCAAATCCCACCAGAGGTTTGCAGGGTGACTCAGCTTGGGTCTCTCTGTCCAAGCTAGTGTTGAGACATGCTAACAGGCATTTCACAGGGTCTCCAAATTACTGAGTTGGTTAGGATGACTGGCAAGGTGGCCCCAGGGCTGTAGTCCTCTGAACAGAAAGAAACATAGTCCTCCCAGGATTTTAGAAGCAGTGGGAACCTTAGAGAGAAGAATTCAAACAATTGTTATCTCTCTTTCTGTAACCATTGTTTATAGATATGGTTCTCCAGAGTGTGCTATTCATAGTTCACCAACAGTGTGAGAGAAGATTCCTAAAGGCCAATCAGGTCTTAGGTCCACCATTATTTCTATCAGAACTGTAGATTTCTAATAATAAAATGTCTTTTTCATGCCTTCTGATGATAGAGTCTCTGTATCACCTTTGCCTGTCCCTGATACCCTTTTAGTGATACAGGGCCACACTCCTCCCAGGATTGTCCTCCTCCTCCACCAAGCCCATGACACAGCTCTCCTCCTTCAGTGCACTGCAGCAAAGCAAAGGTTGAAGCACAACTGAGAAACGGCTGCAAGGTCTGTATCTGCCCAGCAGTGCTGCTGTAAGGCTTGGGTTGAGCCTCCAAAGCTGAACTTCCCAGAGCTCTCTCCATGCAGCACCTGAAACTCTGGCTGTGGCAGGACAAACGGCTCCTGCCATGCAGCAGGGTAAATAAACGGCTCAGTGCCATGCTGTGCAAAGCCTGAAGCACTGATGGCTTCCTCTGCTGCTGTAATAGCCTCATCTCCCCAGCTCTTATTAAGCCCAAGCCCCATGGATCCAAATCTTCACTGAGCAGAGCCCCAAGTAAGGAGATCAATCATTCATTCTGCAGCGGATGCTCCGTCACCACGTGCTGCGCCGCCATCCGCGCTGCCCAGCGTCATTCAGGCCCTGCAGAGGGGAGCTGCTGCTGCTGCTGCTGCTGCTGCCTGGGGTGCCCCAGAGGGCTCAGCAGCCCTGCAGGCAGCTCCCCACAGTGCCACACCCAGCAGGAGCCCATGGCATCATGCCGTGCTAATGGCCAGGACAGATCACTGAGCTGCCCCAGGGCCCTGCTTGGTGCCAGCGCTGCTGTGTCAGTGACAGGGCAGCATCAGTCACCCTCAAATGCCAGCCAAACCCCTCAGCCCTCCATCCCCTGCAGGCAGCCCAGCTGGGAGAGGGAGGATTACCCTGCACTGCCAGGAGCTCCTCCCTGTGCTGAGCTGAGAGAGAAAAGCCTCAGTGCTGGTGCTCAGCACCCTGTTCCCTGCAGAGGAACCTCTGTAGAGACCCAGCTGCCTTGTAGGAATGTTCATCTATGATTCAGGGCTTGCAGAAAACCACTGTACAGAACTAAGCTACATGCATGGAAATGCCAGTATTCCTCCCCCTTTCCCATATATGAATTTCAAATACCTCAGCATCCAAAGAGACCTCAGCATCCAAACAGGCTGGAGTAAGAGCTGTCTGCTGTTAGCAGCAGGGACTTGTCTGTGCTGGGGAAGCTGAGAGTCAGTGTAAGCACAGGCACAGCATTGCCACCGGCAAAGTCCATCTCACTCTATGTGCAACACAAACTCATGCTCTGAAGTGCACCAGGTGTGCTGGGGAGGGAGAATTGTGGCAGGGACTATCCCAGATTATGAGCTGGAAGGCTGCAAATGTGCACTGGCAGTGCATTAACTTCCCTATTATATTAGAATTTAACCCTAGACCTTAAAAATTCTCCTGGCCCCTGATAAGACACTGTATGTGACTTTCTTGTTTGCCTTACTCTCCCTCACCCTACACACTCAGCATCAGCTTTAGCATTGTGGCTGCAATCACTTTATTTCTTTATATTAATTAGTAAGTTGTAAGTTTTCTCCCCCATGAGCTTACAGGAGCTCAGTCTGGATCTCCCAGTGTTTCCCAGGCAGAGAGGGAGGAATACCTGGCAGCTTGGCTGGGCTCCCACTGTTTCACTGGACACAGCAAGGAGCAATCCAGGGAGTTTTGTGTTTTGTGACTTCTTTCTAACGAGGTCAGGCATCATGGTATTTCAGCTGGATTAAGGGTCTGTAATCACATGCCTGGTCTTTGGTTTCCATGAGCTGTAGGGCCTGAGGCTGAATCAGTCACTGCTGCGCTGGAGCTTCACCTTCCCTGCAATTAGCTCAGCATTTCTGGAGCAGCACCGTGGCCTCTGCAGCCTGAGGTCCTTGCACCCATCAGCAGCAGGACTCAGCTCTGCAGGGCTGGGTGACAGGAACACACCACTCCAGGCTGCCCACGGTCCTGGCCTGAGAGCTGGCAGAGGAGCGCAGGGCTCCTGCACCTCAGCCAGACTGTCCAGGGGGGTTTCAATGCTACAGGCTGAGAGACCACCCCGATTTTTGGGAAATATTCCCCAAAAACGAGAGGAGGCTGCTGTGGGAGGGCTGGGGCCACTCTCACACTGCAAAACAGAGAGCTCCATTTCTCGCTGCCCCACAAAGGTTTCTGCCTCTGGGTGAACCTCAGTCACAAGCACAAAAGAAACATAAAGCCTGCACATTCAGGAGGGTAAAGGTAACAGGACACTTCTATGCAAGATTGGCAATGGTGTGAGCAGCTTCCTCGAAGGAGAGATTTAAGGGGCAAACTGCAAACACCCAAGAGCAACTCGAGCTTCCTCTCCCACACAGCTCAGTCCAAGAGGGCAGTGGCAATTCCTTAAAACCCCTGGGAGGAGCAGACTTGGGAGGGGCACAGAGAAAACTGCAGATGAAAAAGGCACAACACAGTGAGGGGTGAAGGCAGGCACAGCCCCAAAGGCAGCTCTCATCTCCACACTGCTCCCCTGGCAAAGCACGCTGTGAAATGCAGTATTCTGTGTAGTGTTTTGGAATCAAGACCAAAACAGCTTTCATGGAGGAAATCTGAGTTAAAAGTAAGAGATAACTCAAAGGATGACACATCCTTAGTGCCTGCTGAGGAGCTCCAAGGGGAGCCCAGCCCAGAGCTCTCTGCATACAGAATATACAGAACTGCACTGAGCTGCTCTCCTGGCACTGCCTGGGCACAAACACACTCCATATCACAGCAGCACCTTAAGGCAAGAGCTTTGAAAATCCAGAATTAGATGTTGCTATTAGACATTACAAGAGAAGAGATGCTGGCTTTTCTTGTTGCTTCCATCCTGAGACTGGTTTGCACAGATAGGAAGAAGCATTGTGTGTGTTTGCATTACTCACCAGGAGTGAAGGTACCAGGAGCACCCACTGATAGCACAGCTCTCTGTCATGGACAGGCATCAGCTTCTGCTCAACTCCAGCAGCAAAACTGTCACAGGCAGCATCTAGCCAGAGCTTTGTTGCATGTAGACTGTAAGAGCTTGATCCAGTTCATTTTCTGAGGGAGAAATTAAAAAATCTGAGTTGTAGAGATTTGTTTCAGCAGACAAGAACCAGCTCTCCGTGTCTGGCTGGAGCTGTCCTGTCTGTGCACCTCTGTCCCATGCAGGACAGCCCCCGGAGCTGCTACCCTGTTAGTAATAGCACAAAACAGAGCATTGTTCCAGGAGAAAAATCCGTGTTTATTCCATGAAAGTGGGACATGGAAACAATTTTAATGCCAGCATTATTTGCAAATACATGACCTGCTGCCAGATGACTCCACAGTCACTGGGCAGTGCCCTTCTCCAAAAAAGATCATCAAAGAAAAAAGGCTGAAAAAAAGTAGTGATCAACCCAAAATCAAATTGTCCACACTTATTTATATATCACACTAGAGGCAGAAAAGCCTTATAGAACAATGTCAGAAAAAGTTAAACAGTAGAAAGGAAAAAGACTGACTGCTATGTCAAATTATCAGACTGCCAAGGAATAAAACCTTGTCATATATCATTCATGCACTAAATACAGCACTCTCACTTCTGCAGCCTCTTCCTTCCTTCCTTCCTTGGATCTCAACACTGTTTGCAAACATAAATGAATAAACCCTCTCACCTCCTGTGAAGCAGGTAATTTGTTTTTATTAATACATAAATGATAGAGGAAATTAATTAAGGAACAGAAAGGGCAAGAGGCCCAAGATCACACAGCAAGAGCACTTTAATCACTACATTCTGGCCACTTAAGAGTAGTGCTTGCATGTTAATGCTTTCCTGTAGGAAGCCAGCATTTCCAACACACCTCCTTTCCTCAGACTAAGGCCTCCCCCAGCCCTGGCTAACTTTCCAACTTTGCACCATCAGGGACATGGAGTTGTTCTTCACATTCACACCACACCTCTGTCCCCTGGTTTAATTATTATTTATGCTGAATATAAATAGCACAGGAGATGATCCTAAGATGAATAATGTAAAGGCAACAAGAGACAGAAAAACTGCTCCAGTCAGCTCATCTCCTACCTGCTTTATATTAAACACATCTGAGCCCTGGGTCTCTGCATACTAGAGGAGGATGGGTGAGTTTTAGGGCCATTGCACAGTATGAACTTTCCCAATGTATCACACTTACAGAACCTCCCATGCCAAATAACTTTGTGCTGATCCCCAGTGAAAATTCACAGTGTTCAACAGCCCATGAAATTTCTAATTTGTGATTCCCCACAGAGGAGTGGTGCAGGGGTGCATTTCTTGCTGCATCCCCTGCCTTGGACAGGGGATCAGGTACTCCTTGGAGCCTGACTGCACTGCCCAAAATCTGTGCTCCTATTTTAATTAATAAGCAATGTATATCTATCTGCTTCCCCATTTGCATCTAGTGCTGCTAATGACAAGAAAATACATCTTTTTAAAATGCTAACCTAGTAAGAGGTATTAGGAAAAGCGAAAGCTATTACATGTGCAAATTTCAGAGCAATTAGTCACAGAGGCAGAAGCACAGACAGGAGATTAGTCCTCAAGTCCTCATTCCCATCTGCTTCCCCAGTGGAGCCAGCAGTTTTGTGCAGACCCAGGAGGTGAAGGCCAGGCTCAGCCCCACCAGGAGGTGTCAAAGCAATTTCCCTGCATCCACCTTGCTGTCAGCAATGCCCTGCACTCAGCATCTCCCACAGCCTGGCTGGAATCAGGGCTGGGTGTCAGCAATGCCCTGCACTCAGCATCTCCCACAGCCTGGCTGGAATCAGGGCTGGGTGTCAGCAATGCCTGCACTCAGCATCTCCCTCAGCCTGGCTGGAATCAGGGCTGGGTGTCAGCAATGCCTGCACTCAGCATCTCCCAAACCTGGCAGGAATCAGGGCTGGTGCAGGCTGCCAGAGCCTGGCCAAGGGGCAGCACTCACAACAGGCTCACATCTAAAGAAACAATTTTCTTTCCCCATTTCCCTGCAGCCAACATGATCCCACTGAAGAAAAAAGCACTGAGTGCATCTAGAAAGAGAACACAAATAGCTAAATTCTGTTGGTGTGAAGATTTCTTCCCCTGACAGTGCTATTCTAGATGCATCACTGCATATTTGCAGTGGAAGATGGAAATACTTCTAACATTAAAGATAGTGACATTCTCAATTTATCTCACTTGGTGGAAAGGTGTGTGTGGGAGTGTGAGTGACTCTTAGGAATATGTCCTGAGTAGTTTGATGAAGAATAGTACACATTTCTCCCAGGATTTTTTTTAATAAAGCTCAAAATTGTAGTAGAAGATTCTTGGCAAGAGTTTAGAAAAAAAAAAAAACAGCTTTGGGAAATAAATCTCATATTGTGCTCCTTCTTGTAGGATTTTTGAGTCCTCTATCTCTCTCTATAAAAATACATTAAATTATTAAAAAATGGAATCCAAATTATTCTACAGCACTTTTGAGCACTTGATTGCTCCCAGTTTTTTAACAAATCTGTGGCTAGGGTTGCGGCAAGGTAAAACTGTGCCTGAACAGTCAGTGTTTGTCACAGACCTGTACCACTAAACTGCTTCTAAAAACAGAAAAAAAAAGAAAAAAAGAAAAATAAAAAGGATCTGGTTTTCAGCATCAGAATGTTGTCAGCTAAAATCACTCTCCAGGGATGTGGCGAATTTTAACCCATTTGAGCAGAATCAGCCACCCCTGCCTGAGCTCTCCAGCCCTGACCCTCATCTCCCCCCGGGGCTGGGGCAGCTCCATCCCCACCCAGAGCTGGCAGGGGCACCTGAGAGCAGGGCAGGCTCCCAGCTCAGCCTCAGCACATCCACAAGTGCCTCCCCACACCCCCAAAGCTGCTCCAATTCCTCACAGGAAATTGCAGAGTAAAAGTGACACAGGGCACAGACGGGGCTCCAGATCCGCCCCCCAATACAAGAGCTACAAATGCTCTATTTTCCTCTGGCTGACAATACATTAGCAGACACATTTTTGTTGTTCGTGGATGCTCACAGAAGACCTAAAGATAGCCTAGTATTGTCAAGAGAAAATGCAATTCTATTCCCTAAAATATCAGGAACACAGGCTATGAAGAGTTTGTTTTTCCCCAGTAATGCACTTTTTCATTATTGCCCTGGATTAAAATTAAATTGCTAACATAAGGACAAGCAGATGAATCTGTGGTTATGATAGCATAGAAAAATGTCAATACAATGCTTGTACACTGCATGCTCCTTCAGTAGTTAAAGATTCTTATCTCCAGAATATTATAAACTGAAACACATTGTGAGGGTCTCATGCTATTAAATCAAGCAGTGCTGCTCATATTGCTTCACTTCTGCCATCAGCCAGGCAATGCATCACCTCTGGGGAGAAAATTTCTGGGTCTCCTGCACAGGGAAGCAGCATTTTCATAGCTCAGAAGCACAACAGGAATGTGTTTTAATGCATGCAAATCTGACCCTAACATTGGCAAAATAAAACCCCTAAAATTTGATATCAACCCTAATCAAAACAAGTCCTGGCTCACAGCATCTTTGTAGTGGGGACACGGAGCTGCCAGTTTTTGGTGACAGGCAAAGTAGCGGCTCAAATTCTAAAACATTTAATAAGACAGTGACTTAAGGAGTCAAATGAATTGTATAATTTCTAATTCCACAACAACAAATAACACAACAATATAAAAACAACAACAAAAAATAAAAACAACATCCAAAAAAGCGATATAGAAACAAACCGCCATTTCAGAAAAAGACACATTCATACATTCTTCCAAGGTGCTTTACACAGACAACCTTTGCTCTGAAAATGTCTTTTCTCTTTCCAGGGTAGCAGCACACAGAGTTGGGGGCTGCAGCCAAATGCCACAAAACTGGATTGAATCTCATTGCCCCACACACTCCCCCAGACCAGGAGCTGGTCCTGGCAGCTCCAGCTTCACCCTGGAAAAGTTCCCTTACAAACCCTGCTTTTCCCAGTGTCAGTGTTCTCCTTGGATTTCCTTTTTAGCTGGTGAAGGGTGATTTAAGTTGCAAAATACATAATTTCACATGTTTCCAAGTAGTTTCATCACTAAGCCCTATGTAAATACACGGGACCAGAGACTGACAGAAGAAGGTTGCCAAAACCAATCATTTTGAACCAACTAATTGGGAAACACTTTTGACTGATAGTTTTGTTTTTTTCTTAGCAGCTGTATTTTACAAGGGTTATTCCCAGGATTCTGCACAAATGGACTTTCCCCATGAGCCCAGTGGCTGGTGTGGACACTTGGCAGTCCCAGAGAGAGAAAGGAGCAGGATTAAAGCACGAGAAGCTGCATGAAATCAGGCTGTGGAGTGTGTGAGCCCAGTGCAAACTGCACATTGCACATGCTGCAGGCAGCCCTGCTGGCTCCTGGGCTCTCTTAGGAGATCAGACAGGAAACCAGGGCTTTGTTCTAGGAAAGGCATAAAGGCCCTCAGAAGTCACATTACCAAAGAACTCTGCAGGCATGGGCCAGAGTGCAACATTTTGTTATGTAGTCTCACCTGGCTGGAAACACACTGTCAGCTTCTAAGGAAAAAGAATAAGGATTGGATTTATTTCTGTAAACCAAATCCTTTCTTGTTTTACTTGCTGGCCAACTGTTGAGGCTCATGCTTCTATATATTGCTGTTTGGAAAATATTAATTTAAAATAATATGGACAAAAAAAACCTATCACTGGTTATTGTTGGAGTCTCAGGGGAACAAAAAATGGCAAAAAAAATATTTCTGGACAACTTCTGCTCTCCTGTAATGAAAAAAGTAAAGGGAAGTTTCAAAATGACACCTCCATCCAGTAGAATTAAGGAATTGACTTTTCCTATCTTGAGTCAGAACACTGCAAAAAAATTCTGACAACCTCAGTTTAGAAAGCTGTCATAGGGAAAGCAGGTAATTCACTCCTCAATGCAGCCCTTTAATGTATAAGAAAGTATACTTTGCAAACTAATATACCTACTGAATTTCACTCTACATTATTTTTGTCTCACTTTTCACTTCCATGCTTTCACTAATTGAGCTTCTGTCTTTTGTTATTTGTACAACAATCTCTCAGGGGATCCTCTTGTTCTCTTTATAAAAATCTAGTTAAAGTGCTTCCGTTATATAACCATGTCTCTGTATTAACTTGTATTAGTGGGTGTACTTCAGCTGCATGGCTGGAACATTTAAACATACTGGAGAGGATGCAGAGAGTATAGAAAGCTTGGATGGTGTTTACATAGCCTTCCCACGCATTTTGGCAAAACTGTATTGCTCCAAGTCCTGTGACATGCTAAACAAAAACAAATTTGAGCACCAACAAGGGCAAACCTCAAGAGCAGAAACACATAATATGTGAATACAAGTGTTATTTACCATAAATCATATGGCTGAGAGCTTTAAAAGGAGCTCTTTTCCTATAGGATCTTGGTGTTACTGAAAGGAGTCACCCTTCAGGATGTGATACTCCCCACAGGAGAGATGAACATTAGTGCTCCACAATTATGTTTCATGAGACCTCACCATATGCCACACACAAAACTCATGTAGTGCAGCAATCAAGGCTCTATCCTACAAGCAGCTATGAGAAAGCTCAGCCATATTCATGCAAGGAGTGAAAAAAAGTAAACCTAATTATTGAAATTTATGGGTTAAGGTATTTACATAATGATTACAATTAACAAGGTGTTTATCTCTATTTTTGTTCTTCATCTATGTGCTTGGCATTTATATCAGTCATAGAAATTACATATTTTAAAAAGGAGAAGGTAATTCAGGTCAGCCAGGAAAAGCTTTTTGGGATCAAACTGGAGCAAGAGCTTCCCAGAATGGAAGCAGCCCTTCATGCCTGTCAGCATTTAGGGTCCAGCATGGCAAATATCAGACCTGGGAGCTCCCAGAGACCTCAGCCCCCTCAGCCTGGCTGGGAACACAGAGGTGGCAGCAGCCCCGTGCTCCCACCAGGTGAGGATCCTGAGGTGCCCCACAGCAAAGGTGACAATGGTGACAACAGCTCCCAGGTAAACAAACAAACAAACAAACAAACTTACCCATCCAGAAGGAAACCTGCCTGTGAGTGCAATACTTCTGCAGCAGCCCTCAGTGCTCCATGCTGGGGACAGCTCTGGGCCAGTTTGTGGGCAGAAGTGACCTCCTGACCATGCACCACAGTCTGGGTGTGCAGAGGGCTCCTCGCCAGCTGAGAGTGAAACCTTGCAGGGATGGGACATAAAACCTATGAAGATGAAATCTGGAGAGACAAGATCCCAGAGGAAAACATCCATTTCCAAAACTAATCTCAGAGGGCCACTGACTCCCAAGGGCCGGCAGAAGCCACGTGGTGTGTGCCATCCTCATTCCTGAATCTGAGGCATCCTTTGCAAAAGCAGAGATGCAATGACAGGGAAGACTAAAGGGGTTTGCTGGGGAAAGTGCACTCTGCTTACTGCTGCTGCTGCTGGATTTTAAACTGATAATCAGAGACTGAGCCTCTTCTGAAGCAATAGTGAGAAAACTACTGCTATTATATTGTTCAAATTTAGTTCAGTATTAGCAAAGGAAGTAGAAAACAACTCGGCATCTCCATCTTTCATCCTTGACTGAACCTCTTCTAAAGCAATAGTGAGAAAACTATTTGCTCTTCCTGCCCCTCCAGGGCAGATCCCAAGTAGTGAGGAGACTGTGCTGGTGCAAATGGGTCACAGAACTCCTTTGTGCTGTGTCACAGCTGGCCCTGGTACTCACAGCCCCTTGTGCTCCACTTGAATGCCCTCTCTGGGACATTTTCTGGGACTTTCCTTGGGCTTCATTCATCTTTACACAGCAAATGAGCATTTTTTTTGTCAACAATCAGTTCTTCACACATTTTGGCACCTGACCTACACATGGCACACCCAGTCAAGCTGCATGATACATTACAGAAACACTGCAAGGAAAGATAGATATAGATAAAAATGCAGATGTAGATATAGATATACAGATTAGATAAATAAAGCTATAGATATAGATATAGATACAGATATAGATGTAGATGTTGATATAAATATATAGAAAATATATAGATGATATAGATATATAGATATAGATAGACATAGATGATATAGATGAGATAGATATAGACAGATTAGATATAGATATAGATTAAATTTGATATAGATATAGATGATATAGATATAGATATAGATAAGATACATATTATATAGATAAGATATATATTATACAGATATAGATACAGATATAATATATATTAATACATATGCACTGTATTGTTTTTCCAAAGTGTCAGATCACTACATTATAACAGAGAGGCTATTACAGACAGGTTTAGTTAGCTGTGCATCATTTCACACCTTCATTACAATCTTTACTGGGAAAATGGATTGCTTTTGAGGCTCTCTCCATTCTCATTAAACTTCCACTCTTGCAGGGTGTCAGAACTGTAAAATGCCTAATACAGACAGTTAATTATAACAGCACTCACTACTTCAGCCTTTTCAATTACCCACATTTCCAGCAGCTGGAGCAGCCAAGCTCCCATCCAGGGTGAGTCACAGCACCACTAACAAGGGAGACCAAGGGTGGCCAGGGGACAACACGCTCTGCCAGACCATGCAGAACCTGGAAAACCATCAGAAAGCTTTCCACTGGCAGGAAACAGCATTGCTTGGGAGGTTTGTGATCATGGAAGGATGAAAGATGGAGATGCAGAGTTGTTTTCCACTTCCTTTGCTAATACTAAACTAAATTTGAACAAGATAAACATTATTAAGGAAGCTGTCCTAGGAGTTGCTCAGGGTAATAGAAGCACTTTGTCAGATGAAAAATTGGCAGAAATTAGCTTGAAATTGTTACCGAAAATGAAATCACATAAACAACTTTGATTTCTGCTCCAGGACACAAGCTGCCAGATAGGAGTTACCTCTCTCCTTGTCACATTCAGGCATGTGTGGCAAGCAGAAACCTCAGCTGATTGCAGGTCCCAGGGATCAGACACTGGAAATCTCGTGGTCCAACAGGACAACTTCCACTCCCTCCTGCAAAAGGGAGCTGTTCAGACAGAGTCTCTGACACTTCTGCACAGTAAACTGTGGTTTGTGGTGGCATTGAGGGTATCTGGCATTCTGGGGCTGGAATGGGGCTCTCTGCAGTTTCTGAACAGCACAAACACTTTGATCACTGTAAAGCCTGGCAGATTTTCAATATCTGCCCCACAAGGGAATGAAACTCCCCTGAGCAGCCCCTGAGTCCCACCCAGAGCCACCCCACCAGCTCCCCATGAGCTGGCTCCAGCCTCTCAAAGAAACCCCAGCTTCAGGTTTATCACAGCAGCAAACCCACTCAGATACAAACCAAGTTTTTCCAAGGATAAATGACCCCCCTAGATTGCAGGCCCAGCACATGGCCACAAAAGGTCACTGCTCTTCTCAGCTCTTTCCTCTTTTTACAAAAACCACACAGCTGAGGATTGTCCAAGTCACACCTTGCTGTAGAAATGAGAATTCCATTTTGAGCACCTAACTCTCAATGTATCTATGAAGAAAGCATCCTTGCTGTAAAGGAACACCATGTTCCAGCACAGACATCCCAAACACAGCAGAAAAAGCCATCTCCCTTATGAGGGATCAGAAGATCAGAGCTGTGTTTTATTAGTTGTATAAAAAGTATCTTTAGCTCTCAGTTGAAAGGAAAAATTTGCATTTAAATAGAAAGATTAATAACTGTAATACACAGAGCCCACACTGAATAATTTTTTTGTAACAGAAAATAATTCATATTTTTGTATAAATTGTTCACCTTAAGTCAAGCTACAAAAAATGATAATCACAATATTTTATGGAACAATTTTAATCTAATACAGCTTTGTTACATTATAATTCTCCAGTGTAAATAATGCATGCCTGCAGTCTTGAAAAAGGCCAGATTTAAAATACCTGTCTCTGAAAATTCAATAGGGTGTGTGCTTTTTGGTGTGTTTACACTGTGCACGAGTTTTACCTATTAAAATAAAAAGAATCCTTCAGAAGGATAATAACAAACCATTCCTTCTGCTGCAAGGACAGGCCAGGAGGTGATGCTTATGGAGAGCTTAATGAACTTTTTTGGAAAGAAAGCTTTTTCTCTAGAACACACAGTTTTGGATTCACTCAAGTATTTCAACATGATACCAAACTCTATGGTTGTTTTGGTCAGGCTTAAAACCTGAGCAGTTATGTTTTGGTATTCTTTTGGCATTGGGGAGCAGATTTTAATTTTATTTTGCAATTATTTTTCACCTACAGCTATATTTTTTTAACACTGACTCCAAGCCACAGGAAAACAACCTCCCTTCTCCCTTTCAATCTAACCAAGCCTTTAAAAATGTATAAAAGCATTGACGTGTCAGAGAAAACTTCCAAAAAATCCTCTAGGATTACCTTAAAGCATTTCCTTTTTTGTCTGTGTACATTTTGCTTTAGTGCATCTCCTGTTTGAGACAAATTTGGGATTCACCCCAGGACATGGCACTGGTTGTTTTCCCAGTGCTCGGGAGGAGGAGAGGGTGGTGTCTCTGGGTATAGCCCTGGGATGGTGTCCTGGGGCTGTCCCAGCAGGGATATCCCACCCTGGGAGGGGCAGATGGATGCAATTCCTTCCTGCTCCATCCCTCTGGGTTGCCAGTGTCCTCCCAGCTCCCCAGCCCACCACATGTGGGGGAAGCCATCAGGAAGGAGCCAGAGCTCCTGCTGCATTTGGGCAGAAAAGCTGCATTTCCCACCCTATGTCCTGGGAAAGAGGCCAGTGCAGCCCAGGGGCTGCAGCAACTGCTTGAGGCAGCTCTACTGCTGCTTTCTCTCTGCTGGAAGAAGGCAATTCCTTTGCTCTCCCCTCCTGGACTCGTGCCAGCAGAGCTCTACCACACTCAGAGCATTTCTGCTGCCTGTAGCCAGGGGATGGCTCCTGCACCCCACGGCCACTTGGCTCACACTGTGTCCTGTCCCCAGGCACAGCAAACCTGGCAGTGCCACAAGCTCCTGTTTGCAGTGGGAAAGGAGCAGTTTGCTCCCTGGCCTGGCTGTGAGATGCAGAGTCCATTTCCTGCTGCAGCAGGAGCACAGAGTGGGGAGCTCATGGCGTTTAATTTATCACATCCTCGTGCATTACAGACCTTCCACATAAAAACCTTTTAATTAGAGAAGAATCAGGAGGGAGTTGCCTGGTGTTTCTCCAGTGCCACACAGATAATAGCAGAAAGCAAACCCCCTTATTCTGCTTGGAGCCACTGGCACCACTAATTACTCTCCCAAAATTCAGCTCAGGTTCCTCTCGCTGCTCATTTAATCTTTGTCACTCTTGCTGCCTTCCATTTCATCACTCAGGCACCGAGCAACAGGCACAGACACAATCAGGGAAGTTTGGAGGAGCTGCTGCTGGCATGCAGGGGGAAGCCCAGCACTGCTGGAAGCCAGGGCTGAGAGCAGACAATCAGCAGAGGATGCAGGATGCTCAAAACCACTGCATGTGTTCATTAGGGAGCTCAGCTCCCTTCAGGCTGTAATGCACCTGGACTCCAGGGCCTGCAGGCTTCACTGCCACTGGGATATCTGCTACTGCCCAGCCTGATTTTAGGTTGGATGGTAGTGCAAGAATTGAGATATTCAACTTCACCTTGCTGCTCTCACCCCCTGTGTCCCCGTGTGCCCAGAGCCAGTCTGGTGCCACCAGCAGGGAGACCTGGCAAGGCTGGCAGCTCCTGGAGAGGCCCCTCATCACTGGAACTACAGAATTACAGCAAAAACCAAAGGGGTTCAGGAAACCACTGGAACTTGTGAAATGCTGTACAGACACAAATCGTCAATAAGCTAATTTTAAAATGCTCTTTAAACAGTGAAAATGAAAAGGCAAATAATAAACAACCAGTGAAGAGCACATGGGAGCTGATGCAGACAAGCCCCAGCATTAGCAGCAGCCCACCTGGGCAGCAGGTGAGGCTTGGGTGACCAAACTCCTGAGCTGCCAGTGCTGGCTGGACTCCTCCTGCCCTGTCTGATCCCTTTGGTTTGGCCACTCAGCCCCTCAGGGGACACAAAAGGATGGCAGGAGGCCAGGGACAGCTACTTCCCAGAGAGTGAGCTGGGCTGGAATTTGGTTAAGGAGGTGCTTTGCCTCAGGAGGTTTGGTACCGGGGTGTGAGGTGCATGGATGGCAGCAGATCACACAGCTGGAATTGCAGCTTTCATTGCTGCCTCAGCACCTAAAGACACAAACAAGTACAAGCCAAAACAATTATCCCTTTGCTCCTACAGAAAAACCAATCTAAAAAAACCCCAAAACTGCTGCTCAAGTAGGAATTTACGCTGCAAGTTTTCCCTTGCTGGAAAAGGCTTTTGGAGAATCTCCACCACAGCAGAGCTGGTTTAGGAACCCCCAGGGCAGTGCTGGGTCTGGGAGGTTGAGCTGAGCTGAAGGACACAGAGGCAGCGCTTGGGCAGGTCCCTGCACCCCAGTGTGCCCAGCAGGTCCCACTCTTGCTCCTGCCTCTGCTCCTGAGGTGATGCAGCTCCCAGAGCTCACAGGAGTTTGCAGAGAGGGGCAGTGGGGGAATGTGCCACAGGTCAGGGATTTCTGCTCCAGGGATGAGCCAGCACTGCACTGCCAAGGATGGTGGGCAACTGGTTTAGAGCCCAGCTCTTACAGCATGGTCCCAAGGTGCTGCTGTCACACACTGCTCTCCTGTGGCACAGACACTCTGCCCCCAGGGACCCTTCCTCCAGCAGCTGCCATTACTTCAGGCATTTGTCACCTTTTTTTGCCTATTGAGAGGGCCAAGACTGATCAAATCTTTTAGCAATAAAAGGAAACTAATTTTCTTTTGCACAATGTCAGTTAGCTTTGCGATATTCTGTCATATATTCCTTAGCTGCTCAATGCTACATTGGGAGCTTCTGAATGCAAATATTGCCTGACAAGAAGGATGAAACCAGATGATTTTTTATCTCAGCTATACATTCACATATCACATATCCAAAGTTAACAAGTGACTCTCTGGTGTAAAGGCATTTTCTACATTCCATGCATCCCACATAACAGCTATGAAAATCCTTGTCTATTATATAGTAAGATAGTTTGCTGCCTTTATTTTTCTGACCACTTGTGTATTGTACAAAGGACTGATGCTTACATGTTATCATCCTGCTCCCTGGTAATCTCATTCTGCAATCTCTGCTTTTTCATTGCCATTTTCAGATGTTTAATGGAGCAACACTTGGATATGAGATATCCCTGATATTTCTTTTGCCCAGTCTCCACTGTTTTCAACCTCAGAACTACTGAATAAATGGAAATATATTTACCAGGCCTGCTTTGCACTCCCTGAACAGAACTCCCTCTGGAGGCAATGAGAAATGTGCCTAACATGGACAATCCAGGTGTAAGTCTCCTTTTTTTCCCCACATTGCCTGTGTGGATTAACATGAAAAGAACATATTCACAGTTAATAGGCCTTGTCTGCTCCTAAGCCAAATATTACCATTAGGAAAGTGTTTCCTAAATGAAGAATCTATGTTTACACTCCACCACAGCCATTCCCTTACCTAGCTGCCTTTCCCTTGAGACCTTGTGAAAGTACCAGCAACCAGCAGAACTCCAAGACATAAATGTGCCACACACTGCACACAGGTGGGGATGTGCCCAAGAAAGCCATGCTGAAGATCATTTCTCCCCATTTCCAGCTCAGAGCTGCCCCACTGACCTTTTCTTCCCACCCAGCCATCTCAAACAACAGGAATGATCAGGCTAGCACACTGAAGGTCAGCAACATCAGCCCTGTCCATTTTCCCCTTCTCAAAAGCTCACACACATCCTTCCCCTCCCCAGGATCACGCTCAGCCCACTGGTCTGCGAGAGCATACATTAGAGGGAATTTTAATTACTTGAACTCGTGCTGAACTTCCTCTTTTAGCTGCTATTTTAGTGATTTGTTGACTCTCCAAGGCTCATTCAGGACTTTTTTTTTTTTAGCCCTGACAGAGTAGCTAGAGTAGACATGGATTTTATGTGCCAACTCTTCTGTATTTTTGGCACTCTGCTCGTCACATAGCAGGGCAGTGAAATACAAGTTCAAGAAACAGAGGATGCCTCCCACATATATCTGTGATGTCTCAAAGTAGCCTAAACTAATCTCTTCCTCTCTTCACCATTAGCAGTGATGCTAAGCTGGAAGCAACGGCTGAGGATGATTTAACAGCCACACAGAATCTTAATAAGATCTACTTACATTTATATTGTCCATTTCAGGCTGGCTGGCTGTTTCCTTAGCCACAGCCTCACAAAAGGAGCTGAGTGCACTGTTTCATTTTTTTGTGAGCTTTTTAATTATTTCAGCATTGTCTCTGATTTTTGTATCAGCCATCTGCAAAGTGTGGCAGGATGTGTGTAATCTTCTGTGGCACTTGTTGTACTTTCTCCATTATTATCAGATGGGAAAGAAAACCAAAGTTAAGGGAGATTAAGGTCAGCTACTCTCGACATCCAATCGCTGTATAATCCACTGTGTTATCGCCAGGGAAGATTATCAGCCTTGATAGGGACCATTCTTTGAGCCATTCAGCTCTGTGGCAGCCCACTTCTCTGGCAGAATGACATTTCTGCTCCATCTGAAGGCAGAGGAATCGTACAGAAATTTTCCACCACGTCCCAGTAATGTGCAGCAAGAGAGTGTGCAGGACACAGGAGAGGTGCTCCACTGCAAAGGCACCATGCCTTGTGCCCTGTGCTGTGCCTTGTGCCCTGTGCTGTGCCCTGTGCCATGCTCCATGCTGTGCCTTGTGCTGTGTCCTGTGCCTTGTGCAGTTTTCTGTGCCCTGTGCTCTGTCCTGTGCTGTTCTCTATGCTGTGTCATATCCTGTGACCTGTGCTGCACCTTGTGCCGTGTGTCCTGTGTCCAGTACCTTGTGTTGTGCCCTGTCCCCTGTGCTGTACTCTGTGCTATGCCCAGTGCTGTGCTCTGTGCCCTGTGCTCTTTGCTGTGCCCTGTGCTGTTCTCTGTGTGCTGTACTGTGCCCTGTGCTGTGCATTGTGCTGTGCCCAGTTCCCTGTGCTCTGTGCCCACTGCTCTACCCTGTGCTGTGTGCTCTGTTCTGTGCCCTGTGCTGTGCCAGAGCAGAAGCAATGCAGTTCTGCCCCACCAGTCATCTGGAGACATCCCCTCCCCTCCCAAGCCCCTAAAACACCACGGGGCTGAAGGAGAGAGCAGCAGCTGCACTGAGCAAGGGCTCCCTGCCAGCCAGGAAGGTGTTCCTGGGCTGGATGAGGCCTCACCAGGCACAAATCCCATGCTGCTTCTTGCAAAGGGCTCACAGGCGTGATTTTTTTGATGTTAAATGGACCAAAGAATTATTTGGGGAGGGTGAGGCACAAAGTGCAGTGTGCTTGGGATGAGTGACTCCATGCCCTGCCTCCAGTCTCCCAGCAGAGATGTGTGACATTCCAAAAAACACCCTGAAATGCATTATCTCCTAGCAGGAGCAATGAATCTCTCTCTAGTAGGACTATAACTCAGCAGACACGCTTCATCTACCAAAGTTCAGTGAGGCTGGGCCCCACACAGCTCTGAGCAGCACCACAGTGACCTGTTAATGGTCTCTGCATGTCTCTGTGTGATGGCAGAGAGCAGGGACAGCACCAGCAGATGCTGGGCTCTGCCACCCTCTGCATGGCTAAAACACCTCCATGGCTCAAGAGCAGCCAGAATACCCCATATTTCAGGATAATTTTCCTGTTTGTAGTTAATGTATGGAACTATTTTCCAACTGCCTTAACCCCCAGTTTGTTATCCACTCCCAACAAGCTGATGAGTGCTGCTCTTCCAGGAGATGTCTCTTAGCAACAAAGGCTCATCAGCTCCCTCCAGCTCCATGCTGGGGCTTCATCAGGGATGTCAAAGGAAGGCAAGATGGAAGAGCAGCTGCTGACCCCGGGCAGGCAGCATTCAGCTCCAGGAAACTCCCTCTCAATTATCACATTGTGCACAAGTGAATGAGGGCTCTTTGCAGGGGACAGAGCAGGAGGCACCATTGCTTTCCCACAGGAAGATCCACCATGGATTCCAGGAGCCGAGGCCTCACTGCAAGCCTCTGCTGCAGAATCTGCTGCTTAAAAATCCCTGCAGGGCTGCAGCAGGAAAAATGCCAGAGGGTGATTGCAATTTGGTCACACCAACACCTTCATTTGCTCCTGGGGCTTTTCAATCACTTACCAGTTACTTGTGTCACACCTATGCCTTAACAGTCCAAATTCCACAGCTCCTTTCCATGGATTTCCACTTATTTTTTGTTTTTAATGACTTGGGATTGCAGTACTCACCTTCTGCATCCATATCTTAAATACTGTGGATAACACATGGGGCAGGAATGGAAACTTCAAAACTGATGGATCTGGAACTGAGCAAATGAGAAACCAAAGCCAATACTGTGGAAAGAATCAAAATGACACAATTACAGCAAGCTACAAGCAAAGGAGGAATAAAAATTCATAAAATACTTCCATTGTTGGAAAACACAAGGCAAATAATCCAAACAAACCAACATGTTTCATTTTAAAAAGTAAAGTATTTCATTTCAGCATCATCCAAATGAAGCTTGTAGCTTTTTCTCTCCAAAACCTTTTTGGTGTGCTACTCAGTTTTAAAAGGAAGAATGAAAGGGAGATTTTTAAGGATCAGATCACATACAAAGTAGCTACAGCATCATTTGGTTAATCCAAAAATGATTCAAAAATTGCAGCCATGGGTATCCCCCTTTGAAAAATGGGGATAACTGGGGAGAGATGGGACCCACCTCATAAAATGGGGCCAGAAGAAGCCAATAGCCTACTGGGGACAGCAGCCAGTGAAATCCACAGGGACTGGATACTGAAGCCCACAGGAGAGCAGGTGGAGGTTGAAGATGTGCACAGGGCAAGGGGAAAATCCTGAAAATGACCTGAGCTTCTAAATTATATAAAAATCAATTAAAATCACATATAACATTTTGCTACATTGCTTTCTTGAGCAATAAATGACTGTAGCTGTCATGAGGAAGGAAAATGAGGATGATGGGAGGAGAGGCAGACAGTGAAGCAATTAAAACAAGGTTTTTTTCCCAGAAAAGATGTGGAGAGCTGAGAGCCAGGTTCTGACTGTGGTCCTGGGAAAGTTCTGCTTTCTGTGCCAGGGTTTCCTGCAAGAGAAGAGATCACCACTAATCCCACAGAATGTGTCACATTCAGAAAACTGGAAAGAAGCAGCCAAGGCTGAGGGGTGCCCAGGCCTGCCATGCAAACAGGAGCTGTGTGAGAGCAGAAAGGTCCAGGACAAGGTTCCCCAGCAGGGAGGGACTGTCCTGGAGCCAGTCTGGGGAACCTTCCTGGTGCCAACCTTACAGCTAGGGTAAGGTCTTCATTCTGGTAGACTTTTAAGTATTTTCTTGTATCTTTAGCATTGCTGCATCATATATAACTGTACTTTCATGCTTGGGTAGCAGCAGTAATAGATCAGTATCAAGATTTCTTGCATCTAATCTCAGGATAAAAGGTTTTATTAAATCATTAAATAAAATTGTCACGTGGTCTGCCTTTACAAAATAATAAAAAAAGCTCAGCTTTAGAACTGAACCAGCAGGGGGAAAGAGTGGGAAAGCAGTCATGAGCACTGTCCCAGAGCAGCTGAGCTAGATGGTGCCATACACAAATTCAAGACAAGAAGAGAGAAAAAGAAAAGCAAAACAAAAGATCCTTTTGAATTAAGCCTTTTCTCACCTCTAACAAGGCTCTAGAAACAGCACCAATCAATCCAAATGACACTTTAGTATAGAGATCTATTATATTCCTCAATGATCATATGGCTTTATATGTTATAATTTGGTTCTGAATTATGACCTACATCAATTATAATTGAATGCTGCTTCCCACTCTACAATCAGACTGTGATGAGAACAGAAAGGCAGTGGACATTAGAGGATTACTATCAGAACAACCTAATTTAATTAAGGAGGAGATTTATTAAAATGGTAACATTAACAGGTGTTTTATGAGACTAATAATTAATAAGGTTTCTGTAGAACATTTGTAAGAGAAATAGACAATATGCACTGGCAGCAGAACTCCCTGTAATGGGATAACAATAAAGCATTAGGAACTGCAGATAAGATATTGTGATAATAATCTGATACTGTAAATTATGGTTTGAAAAGGATTAAATATCATTACTGCAAATTAGTATTTATTTAATCTCCAGCAGGCCTTTGCACACTGCCTGGAGGAAAGGTGGGCTGTGGACAGGCCCTCCAGCAGGGACACTTGATGTTCTCCTGAGCCCCACTGCAGTGAGTTGGGCCCTGCCAACACAGCACTAACACTGCCAGTACCCACCTAGGAAACCACAATGGGGCTACAAGGGAGGATTTTTGACAGTGAAGTTCAGCAACTTATTTTTGACCTTTCTGAAGTTACCTTCAATCCCTGAACACAGCCCCAGGCTGCTCTCCAAGCTGCAGGCTCAGATGTGGCCCCAGGGCCAGAGCTGTCCCCTTGGCTCCAACTCTCTCCCAGCACACAGGACAGAAATGTGTGAATGGCAGGCCTGATTTCTCCCTTCCCATTGCAAAAACTGCAGGTACAGCAAGAGGTGAATTCCAGTAGCATGAGGAGGGAAAGTGGGGAGTGGGGAGAAAAGCAGGAGGGAGGACTCTGCTCTCAGAGCACAGAGCAGTGCCCCAGCTCACTAAGGGAGGAGGAGAGAGAAAACAGCCCCAGGTTCTTTTCTGGAAATGAAGGTGCTGAGGGGTTTTGCCAGGGTTACTTAGCAATTTACTGCTCATGTTAACACCTTTCTTAGCTCTAGGCTTTCAAAAGTTTTATCCCAGCTCTGGTCCTGGTGGCCCCCAGGTAAGAGGTGGGAAACAGCCACAGAGCACAGAGCACTTTCTCTAAACAGCTCCAGTCCCTGACACAGTGATGGAGGAGGATATTAGCAGTGGGAAATTTTTTCAAGGCCAGTACTTTAATGAGCTCCTAAATAATGACTTTATCTTAGAGGCACACTCAATACTCGTTCAGCATTGCACCAGAACAAAACCACTGCCTTACTTCAGTCAACAGCAAACCAGTCCAGAGGAAGCATCCCCCCACTTTGGGGAGCAGGGATGGGGCAGGACACTCCCCTGGCTGGGCACAGGGTGGGAAAGGTTCCTGGTGTGGCAGAAGGTGGAGTGGTCTCTGTCCCCCTCTGCCAGCTGAGCTGCCACCTGTCCTGCTCACTGCCACCTGTCCTGCAGCAAGGCAAAGATGTCCAGGCTCTGCTTTCCCACCCTTTCCCCTTGCTGGTTCAGTTCTAAAGCTGAGCTTTTTTTATTATTTTGTAAAGGCAGACCACGTGAAAATTTTATTTAATGATTTAATAAAATCTTTTCTCCTGAGATTAGATGCAAGAAATCTTGATGCTGATCTATCACTGCTCCTACCCAAGCATGAAGGGGGATGTTCATGCCACCTAAAGTCTGAGCTATGCTTTTTCCACTCTTAATTGGCATCTGATGGCAACAAGCACAGTCTGCAGAGCAATGGAACAGTGTCAAACAGGTGTTACTTCCCCTCTTGGGTGCAGAGATGCTGATTTTGGACCAGATCTCAGCTCCTTCTTTGCTCAGGGATGGGTCGGATTTGCTTTTTAATCAGACTGAGCCAAGGCACAAGACCTTTGGCTTTGCTCCTGGCACCCAGTCCAGCAAACATTTTGTCACAGTCCTCTTTCATGGATTGCCCCCAAATGGGTTTGGGTTATTTCAAACTTAATCAGTTTTGCTTCTGGGAATCATTCTGGTTAGTACACCTCAACTGGACAGCTTCGATCAAACTTTTCCCTGTTTTTTGTTTCCAAGTTCTGGACTACAAACACCTTGGAGATTTATGCCTAACCCAACATTAAATATTGTCTCTGGCGGGGCTTGGAGATTTCCTGCAGGAGACTATTTCCATTAAAAATTTCCCAGTCCAGAAACAGACTCTGGACATGTAATTTTTATGGTTCTGGGACTCTTATGAAAGCAGATTGGTAACTAACCTGTCTTGAAAGAGAAACCATCCAGCAGCCTCTGGAGCTCTCATACATCTACTTCCAAGTTTCATTTCATTTTTAGCAGCGTCCTTTACTTGTGTGTGTCCACAGAAGCCCAAGCTGGAGTGCTGGGAATACCTTGTTTTCCCCAGCAAGTACCTCGTGGGCAGTGGAGACTGAGAAATGCCTCTCTCCAGTGCAGTGTTACAGATCTTGGAGGTTCACAGCATGTAGCAAAATCTCCATCCTATTTTCCATGGGCAAGCAAGGACTCCCAGGCATTTTGAAGGACTCCTGTCCAGCTCCCACTTCACTGACTGGCTCTGTGAATCCAAACCTCATGAGGTCCTTTGAAATTCCCACCTGTAGGATGCACACCTTTTGTGACTATCGATTAGCCAAATGCCTTCAGTTTCACAGGAATGCTCTTTTCATTTGCTTTGTATCATGAATTACATGAAGAACAGGCTGGGGCTTGTTTGAACAGACAGCAGCCCTGTGCCCTACACAAATAACCTGTTCCCACCTACAACCCAAAAATTCCTACCTGCTTTCAAAGGCTGCACCCAGCTGTGCCAACAGCAGGAATCCTCTTGGCTTCACAGGCATAGACAGGGCTGCAAGAAATACCAATGACATATTTCAAAGGAAAAAGGTGCCCAGGCTATTCCCTCCATCCAAGGGAGTTCCTCTGTGCCAGTTTGAGCAAAATCATTGCAAAAACAATGCCTGCTTTCTTCCCTGGTACTGCTATTTAAATTACTTTTATGGGACGCCAATGTCAGTCACTGAGTTTTAATATTACCACGGCAACATTACAGGAGAATGAGTACTGAATCAATAAAAAAATTAAGGAAATACAGTTTTTATTACAGAGTGATATTTGGAATTGATCCCTCAGGCTTTGCAGTCGCCTCAGTTTTGTTTTATATGCCCGTGGATGGAGCATTGTTCAAAGCAGTTTGAATGCAGGAACCAATCAGTCGTAATCTAATTTTAAATGGACCACAAGCAAACTGAGAAAATAAAGACAGGCAGGGGCATCATGTTGACAGATGTGCCCATGGTATATTGGAACTCTGCTCTGCCTAACTAGGAGAAATACTTTCTGAAATTGCTTTATCCATGTATAATGTCAATAACAAGAACAATAGGGGGGAAGCTTGGTTTCTGCAGAGACATGAAGAATAAATTTATAGGACAAATGGTGAAAAGAAAACATAATGTCATCTCTTCATGGCTTTACTTGTAAAATGGCAAACTAACAGCCAGCAAGTGCATGAAAAGCATAGAATAAGCAGCATGGATGTTTTACTTGCTCAAGTTAAAAAGAATTTCTCTCTGAGGCCAAAATACAATTGTTCCTCCAACTCCTCAGGTGAAGGGGCTACCATTTACCTGAAGGGAATGTGGACAAACAAAGAGATGGTGACAATCAGCAGGTAGTTACACACAGCACTGTGTGCAGCTTTCTGCACCTTCACCTCACACTGCAGTGCTAATTAATTTCAGCTGCTTTCACTGCTATTTGCAATTATGATTTCCCCTCTCATTTCCACCACCAGCAGCTCTCACAGCTGACCCTCCCCTGCTCCATCCAGCCTGCAGAGCTCCAGGGAGCAGGTCCTGGGATGCCAGAGCAGGGAGACAGCAGCACTGAGCTGCCAGCTCTGCTCCCACAGCCAAACCCTGACCCCTACCAGCCCCATCCTCAGCCTCAGCATGAGATTTTTGTATATTTTGTGTATTTATGTATTGATAAATATAAAAATTTGTATTTTTATCAATACATAAATAGCAACATTGGGTGTTTGAAGCTTCAGCCTCTGCTCCTTCCTCACGAGGGCTGATGGTCTCTCCCAAGTCCATCTCCTACCTGCCAGCCCCTGAGAGTGATGTGCCCACTTATCAGACCGTGGCTCAGCTTGAGCTAATTCAGATGGATTTTCCAGATCATTTATTTAGCTGGGTAATCCAGCTAATTTCAGCCCCTGGCCCTTCCTGAGTCAACAGCTTTTATTGGTCCTTTACTGAATTTGCACCTTTTACCTCTTTATCAGCCATGGCTGTAATTCCTACTCTGTCCTGAATAAAACAGCTGTATTTGCTTCCTAAACATAAAGAAAACAGAATTAGAGGCTTTTCTTTAAATTTAACACCCAGTTAGTATAGGATACTACCATGGTGCATTGAGAGCTGTCCCTGTGAGACCTCTGCAGACCTACTGAAATACATCCACCATGATATGAGGAAAAAGTTACATTACCACAGGGGCGCAACTTCAGGAAACACTTTGGAAACTGATAACTTTCTAACAGAAAAAATAAAATACAGTGGTTGCACTGAGGTGGTTCAGCAGTCAATCTCCCTGGATCAAAAAACAGATGAAGAGAATGAATCATCAAGCTAAATATTCATCATGGATTCACTGCTAGGAATCATGGCCACATTTCATACTGCTCTGCAGATACCTGCTTGACCATTAATGCTGGCTGCTGATACTCCAGAAAACCAGCAAGGCAAAATATAAACTGAAAATGCTTTTCAGGCAAATAAACTGAGTGAATAATAAACAGGAGACAAGAGAAACAAACAAACAAACAACCCTTTCAACCATGAAAGAAGGTTTCTTTAAAAAGGAAAAACACCCAATTAAAATGAAAGCTGTAAAAATGCTTTTAAATGCAATTACAAATGGAGAAGTCATGGCTGTGATCTCAAGGAACAGATCAGCAGCAAGGAAGAGCAGGCAATAAGAAAAAAGGAACCTAAAGGTATCAATGTAAATTCTAAAACTTGTAGAATAATAAAAATATGGAAATTTAACATAATAGCATGATATTAAACCCTAGCCAGATTGAAAATTTCATAATAGATGAGGATGGAAAAATTGTCAGACATGATGCAGGAAATACAGAAATAAACTACAAACATTTCTGCCCTGTATTTAAAATGGTGGAAAATTTGTTCATCTTTTACAGAGACATGGCAACAATTTCCATCTCAACAGTAAAAGATTTAAGTGGATATTAAATATAAACATTTAAGTATGAGATTGAATAATTTGCTCTGCAGATTATCAAAATAATTGACAAAGATCCCCCTGGAGCAGCCGCATTTTGAATCATCTGCATTCAATGAGGAAGCCTCAAAGAAACTCCATGAAATTCAGGGCCACCCCCATACTGAGCAGCAGGGTGACCACAGCACTCATCCCCTCCATCCCCAGGCTGGGGTCTCATCCCTGCCCTTCCCCAGACCAAAGAGAAAAGGCACTGCTGTGTTGTTTCTTGCCTTTGAAAACTCTTTGCTGCCACTTTGGTTTCCGTGTTCCCCAGCCCACCTCAGAGGATGTTATTTGTTAAACTGATCCTACTTGAGAGAGTGAGTTTATTTTGATTGGATTTGACTATCACATCTAAACCTCAGAGCACTTGGGCTGGCCAGGAACATAAATACAATTAGTAGTAATAAAAAAATAAAGCAAAGCTGCACTTACTCAGTGCAGAATGCTCTTTAAGCCCTGGCCAAACAATTGGTTTTGCTTTGCTTTCCTGCCTGCTGCTTTTGCAGCAGATGCTCTTCAGAGGAAAAGCTGTATCACCTTCACCCAGAGCCCAAGTTTGACTTTACTCCACGTTTGCTCTCTTGCTTAAGTTATGCCAGCCCATCTGCAGGCACATCTAATCCTCTCGTTAGCGAGCTCCTGGTAGCTCAGCTCTGCTCTGCTGTGCTTCACATTACACAGATCAGCCAAGTATTGATGCAACATCACTGAGGAGAATCTAGATTTTTTATTTTTCCCTGTGCTTTCTTCTTTGGAAACTTAAAATACATGCTGGAAATAATTTCAAGGGCTGCTGAGCATTGCCACTGGGGGAATGCAAGGGGCTTTCAATACTAAGACTTAAAGACAGTTGGAAATTTGAAAGCGGTTACCTTTGAAATTAGATTTTGAGGTTAAATTCAAAGAAACCCGTGTAGCTTTTCCCAATCCCTCAATCCATGCAGTGCTGCTGGGAGGGGGTAACAAAAGCTCCTCTCTCTTGCTGGGTTCTGTGTCTCACCCCAGAGGCCAGATGCCCATCTGTGTGGGGCCAGGGAGGCCAAACCGGCCCTGCAAACCCACCTGAGAGGAAGGTGCAGCTCAATGTGCAAACAAAACTCCACATTTCTCCCAAGCCAACTCACCAGCAGGGGCAGGATGGTGGGGGCTCATTCCCACATCTCCATCCCACCAGGTCCTGGCTCACCAGGGACAAACTCCAGCCACCAAATGCTGCTGCAAGGCCTGTGGTGTTGTTCTCCATCTCTGTTTCAAAAGCTCCAAAGGAAGCCAGGACTGCCTGTGTTACATCCTTCCAATGACAAATCCTTTCCAAATCCTTTCACAAAGAATTGACACTCAAACTAGGCAAGGTAGACCAAAAATATTATGAATGCAACAGTACAGATAGGAAAAATACCATGAAACTTGCTAAATTGTACAGAAGTCTTCTGTGGTTCAAAAACAGGAAAAAAATTAAAACCAGTTATCCTCAGCTCAGACACTCCCTACAATCCATTTATCTGAATTCCCAGAGCTCCCTGGCCCCTTGAGGCACATCAGTGCCCAGCTCCTGTTCAATACAGGAAAGCACTGCTGTATCAAAGGGGAGCTGGTCAGAGCAGTCTTTGGCCAGCAAGTTGTGTTTCCCACTTGGTACCAATTTCCATTCATATGATGAGAGTTCTACATTACAAATTTTCACATTTCATCCTCCTGTAACCTGAACATGGCCACATTTGCTTCTGTGCCATCTCCACTTCCATGCACTGAGTGAAGGACGTGTGCCAAATCATCCTCATGGAGAGGTCACTTAATTTTGGTTTGTAAAGGCAAATCTCCTGTGAACTCCATACTTATCAATCAATACATAAATAGCAAAATTAAGCCCCATTATTCTCATTTGCCACAAAATTAAATGAATTAATTAGACATGGGAAAAGTGCTGATGTCTGCCAAATTGTTATTTCCAACAGATAAAAACAAATTGAGGAATGATGTGCAGACAGAAGAAGAAAATTAGCTTTCCATCCAGCAATGCAGTGAACTATAGCAAGGAAAACTGTAAATAACAATCAGTGGGCCAGACTTCTGCATCTGAACACTGAGACATGAGGAACACAATCTTTGTTGTAGAGGAAAAAACCACTCTGAAACAATCTCCTTGTTTTTGCAGAACAGAAAAGGCCCTGGAGACTGCTAACAACAGGCTTCAGCAAGAATGGTTCTTTCAAACTCTGATTTGCAAAAGGACTGCTGCTTTGTAATTATCATGAATGGTTTTTGCTAAACATCTCAAAGGAACAAAAAAGAGTGCAAACACTTGGAGACAAGTTGTGACCACTGGAAGTTTTTGCAGGTGGCTGAATAATAGCAGGGAGAGAGACATTTCAGGACTCAGGGTTGGAAAATAGGGAAAAATTGAAGCAGAGCATTGGAGAATTTGGAAACTTCAGCATTTTCTCCTGTCCTAATGAAGATGCATCAACAGGCTGGTTCTGAAGTTACAGTCATAAGACAAATGCATCACTGCAAACAGTGTTTGAAAGACACTTGCAATTACAGCTGCTCTGGAACAATGAAATATATACTGTTCCTTAAATAAACTGAAAAAATGATAACCTCTTTTAACTGTCGTGGTGTAGTAGAGAGATCTTCATATCTTCCTTAATGAGATTTTTATTGCCAGTGTAAATTTGTCTTGAACTGAATTTTTGTCTTGGGAACTCTGAATTATGTTATACCAAGTTGTTCCTGGTAAGCATGCAGGCTTGCACACATTTTTTGCTGTGAAAATGGCTCCTTCTGGCAAACTGAAAGCAATTGAAGCTCAATTTAATTAGCTGCCTTCTGTAAATATGCCATTATTCTTCTAGCTCAACGCTGGAGTTATAGTTACAAAGAGAACAGATAGCAATAATTATTTTGGGCCATAGTTAGTCAGCATTAGTTAATGCCTGAGTGTAATTGAGAGGAAATTAAGACAAGTGTGGTCTTTGGGGGGAAAAAAAAGAATCTATCAGTCTAGAGCAGAACAGACACTGCACCTGTGTGCTTCTTCTTGGGCTGGAATACAGAGAAAAGTTTGGCTAAAAGAAGCAAACCTTTACTCTGTGCTCTGGAACCAGAGAAGGACAACAATAAACACTTTACATATTCAGTCATTCAAAATTTGGTGAAAGGTTGAAATAACTCTTACCAGCCACCTTCTCTGAGTTTCTGTTTGCTTCTGAAGTCACAGCAGTGACCAGAACCTGCTGTGTCCTCCTCATGAGGAAAGGAGCCCAGAGCCAGACAGCTCAGAGAGCTCAGAGCACCCACAGCTGGAGGGGCATGAGATGCTTGGAAAGGTTTTGTAGATGATGTCCAAGAGTCCTTACGTGGCTCAGAACAGGGGGAACCTGTTCCAAGGACATTTTCCTGCATCTCTGCAGGAATACTTTCCAATGCCCATCTTAACAGAATTCTTCAAAGTGCCCCATAGCCCTTTTCGTTGGTCTGGATCTGCTATTCAAATCAACCCTCAGAACATATTAGTTTAATTGCATCACTATGTAGATGCATCTATTTAAAATTAAAGAGGCCTTAATTTGCCTTCATCCACTTTCAAAGTAAATTATAGCAAATGAAGAGTTTGCTAATTCTGAATGATTGTTCACACTCAGGTTAAATGCAGTTTAACTAACTCCCTTTAAATGTATGTATCTACTTAATTTTCATTACTTTCCCTTTATGTCACCACAACACATTCCTCTTTTTTTTAGGTTTGCAAGTGTCAAACTATATATATAATACTAAAAAATTATTATTCGGATACTGCATTTCTTTATGTAGCAAAGATTCTTGAATAAATTTGTGGGAACTCTTTTTTTGCACATGGGTGAACAAATTGTGCCCACTGTTTCCATGCTGGAACAGTTGCTAATGCAAGTGGTGGGTTTTTCATTAGCTTATTGCACCAAGCAATAGAATAGTGTTTTGAGGTTCATAATTCCAACAAAAGCTCTCTGGGTCAGACTGGGCAGCCCCAGTGAGAGCTGAGGAACTTGCCCAGGCCATCAACACCATCCTGGCTGGGATCTTGCACTGAGAGCTGCTCTGCTAAATGGCTCCTGGCTCCAGGGCTCACTCACTTGCTGTGCTGCCTGGCATGATGGAGAAACTCCCTCTCTGGTCCACATTTGCTCTAAGACAGGCCCACAAAACACTTCTTTTCACCTGCTGAATGCCCATCCAGTCTGGGAGCTCAGGACACCAGGGCTCACAGCATCCTGCTCCCAAATGCACTTTTGTCCACAGCCTGCCTTGAAATCAGGGGTTTCTCTCCGCACTTAATGGTTGGCTAATCAGCAACACTACAAAAAACCCACAAAGCCACTTAAGCTGCAGGGGACAAGTTAATGGGGTTTGAGTGGCACGACTCTGACAAGCCAGAAAGTGCCCAAACTCCACTGATGCTACTGATTCCTGTGCTATTTCCATGCCATACAGAACTCCACAGCAAATCAAAGGACCCCAGGGTACCTATTCAACAGGTAAAAAACTCAGCCCTTATGCAAATGAAATGCTAAAAAGGTTCTTTGTTTCTCTGAGGTATTAGTACTATTAATGCAAGGTGCACAAACTTCATAATGAAGTAAAATATTACCTTGTGGTACTTGCAAAGTGCCAGAACTTTATTGACTCTGTCTCTAGGAGACCAGCAATACTCATGGAGCTTTAGATGTCCTTTAGCCAAAGTTCAAACGAAAAATGTTTTCATCATTTAAAATTCTGTTGTAAAGTGGGATGGGAAATGGCATGCAGCTACTTAGAAATGAAGAGTTAGTACAATAACAATAAAAAAAGATCTAGTGTATGTGAGCACACATGGTTTCTCCTTTGTGTAACTTATGATTTCAGAGCATCTTGCCAAAGCTAAGCCGAACTATGAATACCAACTATTTCAGTCTCCAAGAGTTATAGTGCAGGAAATTCACGTCTCTGTATTCTTCCCGTAGCTGTCACTCAGGCTGCTCCTTGTGAAAGACCTGAATTCAAAAGGCAGCTTTGGACATTAATTTGACAGCAGATGGATCAGATAGATTGGCCCCCCATTTCAGCAGCACAAAGCTGGAATACATTGCTGCCCTGCATGCAGAATTGCTGCAGTGCCTGAGTGCACAACAGCCCCTGTGCCCTGCAGAATGGCACCACTGCTCCATGGGCTGGTGATCCATGGGTCTGTCCCAGGCTACTGCTGACCCACAGGCTCTCACAGGCAGATCAGGCACAACAGCTACACTGGAAACCATGGGAGAAGCATCACTTTCACAGAAACCCTTCAGAGAACTGCTCCAAACCAAGCCTCATCTGCTCTCATGGCTTCCAACTGCTGGCAAAGTTGGTAAAATATCGAAGATAGATACTCAGAGAATCATCTGATACTCTAATTGGACCTTCTCACAGAAAATACATCCATCACACCCACAATTCCACTAATTTAAGTTCGTTCCCTGTTCCCAGCTTCAAAAAGAGCACTCAATAACTAAATTGAGTGCTAGGGCTGCATTCAGCAAAGCAGCTCTGAGCAAGTGCCACCAACACTGACGCAAGCATACACCCTCTCAAAATGCTCCACCAGGCCCATTCAGATGGCTCCAATGTCCACAGAACCCTGTTGAGAGCAGGTGTCAGATATTCTGGCACAGGAGATGCAGAGCACAGGGGGAAGAAGGAAATCGAGGCATTCCAGGTGTGCAGCATTTGCTTGCACTGGGGGAGACTCAGAGGAGGAGCAGCTGCTAAAGAACAGAGCTGTGGGTCCAAATGAGTCCCCTGAAGATGAAAGATACAGACCATGGCTCCTGAGAAGATCACAAGCAGCTGGGGGTGTGCATGAGTTTGAGGGGTAAGATTTCCAGAGAGGGAGGCAAGGACAGAGTACAGAGTGGCTCTCAAAGTCAGAAGGATTGAATGGAAAGGCAAGAAAGGGCTCAGAGCAGGCAGTGGGTTGAACCAGAGGCAGCAGAAACATGAGCTCAACCTCTGTGCCAGGAGTCTGGGAGCTGCTGGTAACTCCTCCCAGCTCAGCAGCAGCTCTTCCCAAGCAATGCAGCCACAAGAAATGTTTTTTCTATACCTCAGAGTAATTCCAAATGGAGCATTAAATGGTTTTAACACAGGAATAAACACGAGTGGACTGTGAAGGACTCCTTGGGCAGTGAGTCTGGGCTTCTGCAGGACTCACCCCCATAATCCCTTTCACACCCTGAGGATCCTCCTGTAAAAAGGCAGCTTTGGGTTTTGCCTGATGTTCCTACTGTGCCATTGTCCCAGAATTGCCCTGATCAGACATGAAGGAGCTTCTGGCATCCTAAATTAATTCAGGACAAATCTATCCCTCTTTGTTCTCCTGCAAGTATTATCCTCAGCTGAAGCTGCTCTTCCCCACCCGCTTGGGCTTTTGCCCCTTTATGTGCTCACAGAAAACTAATCCCTTCTCAGCTTTTGTTTTTCTTGGCTAAGGAGGTCAAACTGAAGTTTAAATCTATTTGTTAGCTAAGATGTTGTAGCAGTTCCCATTAGTTTTTAAAGGGAGTTGAAATTATGTGATAAGGGCCACTGGTTTGGGTTTTTTTTTTCCCTCCTACAGGCACAAACTAGAAACACAGACACCAGACAAATAAAATGCATACAGGATGGTTAACACAACAATCCAAAGCTCAGTTCTACTCCTTACCTTGTGTAACCAGCTAGGATGGTTGAAAAGAAGCCAAATTTAGCCCTCCTGAAATGGAGGGAAGCCTGCCAAACAGATGTGCCTTGCTAATGTAAAATACCTACATTCAGAGGAAACTATTTACATTCCTATTAGGTCTGCTTTGCAACTGAAAACTTCCAATGCTTTTGAAACGCAGCAGAATTAGCACTGAAGCCTGGGCATCTTGCGCCCAGAGACAAACTGACAGCAAGGCTCTGCAGAAGGAGATCTCAACAGTGCAGTGTCAGAGGGGGAAATTAAGAAATGTCCAAAGGACATGCACTGGAGCAAGGAAGCCTGGGAAGGAAGGAGGTGCACAGACACAGCAAGGCCCTGATGGTGTTATTGCCCCAACAGTGACATTAAGAGAGAGATGAGAAAATCTACAAAGAGCTGGATTCCCATTAGCTTGCAGGGGCCAAATGCTGACCTCTTTTATTCCAAACTTACCTGGGTGCAACAACCATTCTGATGAGCAGCAGGTAGTTCAGGGCAGGCACAGCCACGAGTTCATAATTGGAGCAGGGCTGTGCTTTGCGTGGCAGGAGAGCTGTCTCAGTAATACAGATGAAAATATGCCATTAGACCTGTTATGCTGCTCAGCGCTGCCATATATAAAAATATTTTTTGAAGACACAATTCACTACAAAAAGAGCTGAGTACATTTCTCTGTCACAGTAAGGAAAAAAATATGGGTAGTTAGGTTTAAAGGAGAAGAAAGCGTGTGCCCTGCTTTCTGACCCTGGTTTTTGTTTATTGTTTGGATCCTACACCATATTTTTCTCGTTTTCTCCTTCAATTATTTATTAAGAAAAAAAGAGATGGAGAAGGCTTCTCTGTTCTTGTTTGTGCCAGAACTCATGGCTGCTGCTGTGGGAATACTGCTAAGAGCAGCTACTAGTGGTTTATAAAAAATAATAAAGTATATCGTTATCAAAAAATACCAATGTGATCAAAAGGATTATTCTGTTATGCCCTTGTCTAAGTTCCAACTGTAAATTAGAGCTCAGGTAAAAACAATCTGCAGTAGAGTATATAAAGTTTGGAAATTATAATGTGTTTCTATACAAACTCTTATGTTAATCAATGTATATATCACAGAGCAGTCCCCTCACCAAAAACGGGAATTTAACATGTATTTTTCTTACCCTGAAGCATTCATTCTGTATTTTATAGATGCACAGGAGCCGATCAGCCCAACCCCGCTGACTTTCACCGCGCTGCTCCGGATGAGGCGCATCCAGCCCCGCATCCCTGAGCGCAGGAACACTGCTCCATCTGCTGGGCTCCCGCTCCAGGACAAGGGCAGGCTGGGGGCTCAGGGAACACCCAGTTCCAGGCACAAATCCGAGGCTGTGACCCCAGCATCACTCCATCCATCGGGGCGCGTCCCCGGGATGGGCACAGTGCCCTGGGCAGCGCTGGGATGCACGGGGGGCTGCACAGGCACAGAGGCTGCACACAAACTCCCCTTGAAGTCCTCATCCTTCCCAAATAGTCCTACACCACCAGCAAAGCTCACACAGCTGTGCTGAGGATCCTCAGGTACACTCCAGGTTCCCACAGATTCCTTGCTGAGAAACACAACCCCTCTGCAAAAACCTCCCTTTGGTAAGGTATTGTTTCTTGGTAGCACATAAATCTTGTTTTTACTTTCAGCCCACAGCATCAACAGTTCTCAACTATTACTAGGGAGTCTCTTCCACTACCTGCTCTCTGTTCTGGTTTGTCACATATACACACAGTAAATTGCACAGACCCGAGGCACATCCAAACACACCTTCCAGTGCTCCTGGGTGGTATCTTACTCTGCCCCTACACACTCATACTCCTTCAGAAATAAGTGTGAGTTAGATGAATAAAATGGTGTCTTTCCCCTGCAACATAGCATGGCTTTGCATTGAAACAATCTGTTTAAAACCTCTTATTTAAAAAAAAAATGTCCTGGTCTTGATTATTATTCAGAGCATATTCAATGATTCAAGTAAAAAAAAAAAAACAGGCATTTGCATTTAACTTCTCTTTTTACTGTGCTTTATTCTCTTCCTGCATTTCTAAGAGCTCAGCCAATGCAAAATACAGGAACTGACTTCTTGGCTTTGTTTTTACATTTTAACATATCATCACCTTACAGTCAATTAATTTCAGTGTCCTTTTTCATTAACAAAAAGCACCAACATCTGGATTGCAAATGCTGCAACATGATGTTGATTTATAGAAGAAAAAAATGCTCTGCTGAAAATAAAGAAGCAAAAGCATGTAATTTCTGGAGGTGTTTTATTACTTCAGCAGCCAGCAGAGTTTGAGAGCAGTACCAAAACAGAGGGACTGGGTGACCTGGTGACTGATTGTAACACTCAGGGATGGTTTTAAACTCAGAAGTTTGGGACATGACTATTGCCAGACAAAGTTTTGGGGAGAACCTCTTACAGCAGGAAGCATTTGCAGAAGCCTCTGCTGAGCACCTTGAGCCAGCTCAGCTGCAGGTGAGCAGTGAGCACTGCCCACCTCACCCCTGGGAAACTGAGATTATTCCCTGGGAGCACACTGATCCACAGGAGCATGATAACAGGTGGCAAGTGAAGGGAGCTCAGAGATGATGAAGTGAGCTGGGTTTATGCACCCAGGATGCATAGTAAAGCAGCAGTCTTATCCCCTAGCATTAAGCATTATATTGATGGAGTGACTTTTTGGTCAGAAGCCATCTGCTGTTTCCAGGGGTAGGAGTCTAAAAGAATTAGCAAAGCTGGCTATCAAAAAGAGAAAAGTTTTACATGGCTGTGGGTGTTTTCATTAAGAACCAGACTAGCAACAGCACAGAGGTACAAAATAAAACCATTTCTGAAGCAAATGCACAAGGCTTCCTGCTGCTGAGGCCCAGGGTGATGGGCAGGGACAGTTGCCAATGCCAGCTGCCCTTGGAGGGGCAGAAGGCAGCAGCCTGGTATTTCTGCAAGAACTGAGGGAGTTACCTCAGGGATTGGGATTGATGCATTGATGGACTTCCAATCTGATAAGGAGAGAAGGGGAAATGAGAGACAGCAAGTCAAGGACACCTTGGAGGAGAAGCAAAGATGGAGCAGGGCAGGAAAGGGCAGCAGGGAAGGCAGGGACCAGAGGTTATGGGGTGCTACCAGTGACTGCAGCAAGAACAGGAGCAAGCCAACAGAGTGGCTGCCAACCCACACTGACACCTGAGGTTCTGGGGGCCAAAGCACCCCACAAACCCATGAGCAAGGCTGCATCCTGCATCCTGCAGCAGGGTGCCACCAGGAGCTCTGCTGGCAGAGGACAGGCAGACCTTGTGCACATCCCCTGGGGCTGCACTGCCACAACAGCCCCTGTGCCTCCAGGAGAGGCCGGGGAGGGCATAAAGAAAGTGATGTGCTTTTTCCTGAACAGCTTCAAAATTAACACTCCAACAATCCCCCCACATCCTGCCAGTTCCTTACTTCAGGGCTGAGAACACACCAGTTCCCTCTGCTCCTGACCATGCTGCAGAAGCTGGAATTTCTGGTTTCCCTGGAGTGTCACAGTCTGTCTGAATGCCACAAGAAGTGCTCAGCCATGGATGGCCAGCCAGGGCCAAGGCATCCCCTGGAGCAATCACCTTCACCAGATGCTTAGGGCATTTATTTGTTTCTCTCCACACTCCCATCTCCACCTGTGCAGAATAAACAGCCACACTTAAGGTGAAATGGAGCCTCACAGCTGACAGTGCAAGATAAGAGCCCAAGTCCCTGGTAAGAAGATGGGCAGCTTTTCAAATTTTCAAGCAGGTCAAGGCAGGGGCAGAGGGAGGGACAGGACAGGATGGCAGAAGCAGCCAGGACTGCTCCTCTGCTGTCACTCCTCTGGCACAAAGCAGCCAAATCCCTTCAGTTGTCAAATGTGCACTATACTATTGTTAATGATGCTATTACTTACCATATGTTTAGCAGTATGGCTGGATTTATTCAGTTTATTCAAATGTGGCATTGAACATTTTGGTGGAGCAAGCGGCCTCGGGCTCGGGGGGGTTGAACTGTGGGAGAAAGCAAAAGCTACTGCAGAGGAGGAAAAATGTTAGTTACTTAACAAGGTCAATAGCATAAATTCTTATTTTGTTTACTTCAGAGAGCACAGAAGCCAGTGTTTACACCCTGTTTCTGTTAATTACTTTCAGAGTAGGCTGTGAAATCATTTGCTCTCCACATAAAATTGTGCTTTATGCTGTTAAAAAAGAGCCTCCTGCCATTTCACCCAGGAATGGCTACACTCTAGAGAAGGATAAACTGATTCTTTTCCATCACTGTAGATGGGGTCAAGCTTTGATATTCAGAGCCAGAGCTTGCAGGACCTGGAACATTGGCTCAGCCACTTGAAAAGAAAAGGTTATTTGTGAAATTTAGATTGAGATTCAGATCTCAAACTTGTCCAAAGATTTGAGTTAACCAAAGAGAAGACTCTGTTAACAGCTGGCTTGCCTGGGTTTATCTCTTAATCACAAGTGCTCCCATCAATTTCATATAAATCTGTGTTCTGCATGTTCAAAAAGAAAGGCTTGATAATCACTGAAAGGAGCATAATGTTCCAAAAGGTGTGGAAACAGAGTCTTAGGAAAAATTAAATTTGTTTGAAAGCAGAATAAACCCAATACCTGTTTTGCTTCCCTTTGCCTTGCAGCCATAAAACAGATACCACCACCAGATACCCCCACCATGAATCTCACCCATATAATATCCCCATTGGATTCTCACCCAGTACAACCAGTTTAATTACCAAGATATTCCTATTACCAGAACTTATTCTGGTACTCTAGAACATCCTGCAGATTGGCTGCTTTGGCAGAAGAATGCAGCATAGTGACCTTTTTCACCCTACTAGTGCCACATTCTGGCTCTTCTCTGATATATCCAAGCACAGTTCTAAATCCATCACCAGCCCAAATTCATATTTTTATTCTGGAAGGCCTGCTGACAAGAGTTGACAGAAAGGAAACATCATCCAAAATTATCTTAAAATTCCATGTTATTGGGAGTCCTCAGCAAAACTAGTAAAACATAGAGCTGGAGTAATATGCAATTGGTGCCAGCTGATTTGCAGTTTGATTGGATCATGTAGTGAAGAGGAAAGAAACAGCAAAGTTGCAGAACAGTAACTGCAACCATAGTATTTTTCAAAGAAGCAAGCAACCTTGCAAGATCTCTTCAGCTATTTCAAATCAAATATTCTTCCAGATATTAACTCATCCCAATATAAACTGTGTTCAGCCCAATGCCCATGAACTGCACCTTCACTGCCCGTGGTTTCCCAGGAACAGCCATGGCAGTAATTAGTGGGCATAAAAATCAATTCTGAAGACTCCAAAGACAATCTGTGATTGTGGAAGTGACTGTGCCTGGAATAACAAGGAATACACTTTGCATTCAGAACAAGGCAGGCTCTTCCTTTGCCCACAACCACATTTCTGTGACTCCCTCCTTCAAGCCAAACAAGAGGTAGCTCTGAACCCAGCCACTACATGGAACTAGCAGGTGAAACAGCTTCCCTGAAGAATTTAAAATGCTTGCTGAAATCAGTGTTGCAAAACCGACTCCTTGTCTGGCTTTCATGAAACTACAGAGTTCTGCCTTGACATCCAAGCCCCTCTCAATTAGCACTTTCCTGCAGTGTCTAACATGGTGCTCTTGGAGCAGGCTGTATTTCTGCAGCCACGAGATGAAGACATGGCCCTCAACCCTCTAATCCTCTGCTTCTGCTAAAAGAGTGTAATAAGTCCTTACTTGCCCATCAGTGCACTGACAATATAGGGAACTGAACACCAATCCAAACCCATTCTGGTTACAGCACTGGGAACACGATGTCCCAACACACACTAGATAATAGAGGAGTATTTCATACCTCATTTTAGTGGATCTTCAAAACAGAAAGCCCATCAGCTTCTTCAAGACTAAAAGGTACTTTGCAGAGAAGAGCAGCCATCAAGCAAATTTTCAAGAAAAAGCGTGAACAAAACCAGCAAGTTTCTCCTGCAAACAGCATCAGGTTCTCTCTGTAGACAGCACTGTAATTTACTCAAAGCATCACCAGCCTGGCTGAGAGGCTCCTATTTTACAGGAACACGCTACACAGGCAACCCCAAGGGGCACCTAATCAATGGATAATACCAGGATGGTTCTTGCAGCGCCAGGTCTTGGTTAAAACAGAAAATGTGGTTTTTGCGGAATGGCTGCAAGGCCAAGGTGCTTTGTGGCACATACAAAACAGTAAATAACTGGATGTCCTTACTGCTCTGAGCAAACACAGCACAATCATTTGCAAAAAAAACAGCTCATCAGTAGCTGCCTTCATTACTTTCACCTTTGCACACAGTGCTGCAGATGTAGGGTCACAAGCACCATGTCAAGTAACAGAGAAGCAAAAACCTCAGCCCTCTTGTAATTCTGTGTACAACAGCAAAACCTCCTCAAGGGGACCATGACAGGAACTGGCAGGCTGTTTGCAGTGCCCCAGTGCTGCTGGCACTGCTGGCACACCATCCTGGGCAGGCAGGACCAGTCCCTGCTCACAGCCCAGCCTCTGCCACGCTGCTTCCAACACTGCTCCCAGCACAGCCCCACTCCCATTGCAGCTGGGGAGTCAAAGATTAATGGCACACAGAAACCCCAGGTCAAGGGTAACAAAGTAAGCAGAGAAAAAGGAAATTTCCGGTCATACAGAACACAGAAAGTACAATGCTCCATGTAAAAGGAAATTTTGACAAGACATTTCCTTTGGGTCAAGATCTAGGGCCTGGCTCAGTGAAGTAAAAGCCATGAGGAAAGAACAGTAACAGATGCAAAAGCATCTGGGACTGAAAAGGAAAAAAAATTAGAAGGAAGAAAAAAAAAGGAACATTTCAGCCCTGAAACTTAATAGTAGCAGGCTGTTCTTTAGCACAAATACTGCTTTGATCTGTCATAGCTTGCCTATGGGTTTGCTATCTTCAGCATTTCAAAGAAATCTCTTATCATTGTATACCTGCCTCAGAGAAATCATACCACTGAAGGAACAAAAAGGTTGATTGTTATTTTAATTGAATTTGTTTTCAATTTATTTTCAAACTGTCTGGGGGAAACCTTTTACACGCGCATTGTTTGATTTGTTTTTAACTTTGGTTCCATTATCCTAATAATGAAGCTTTTAAGGCATTTTAAGAAGCCTGTTTGTCCAAAAGGGTACTCACATTGATCAGATCAATACCTAGGTAAGCGCCTGAAAGCAGGAAATAAATATGGATTTTAAAAAGCCAGCATTATTTCACAGAATTTGGGTTTTGTTGTGAATTCAGATGCTCAGCATGAACTGCTGGCTTGATCTCTGCCAACACACACAGCCATGAGCTAATGTGCCAGGGGATTATTTTCCAGCATCCCTTAATGCAGGCTACCTGCATGTGGTCTCTTTCTCAAAGGTGCTGAACACTTCCAGCTCATGCTGCTCCTGGTGTTAAGCTCCAGGCCAAACAGGACAGAAGGAATCCTTGAATGAGATTAACCGTAAAGCCAGGATTTGTGCTACAATAGGTTAATTAGTTTTCCAGGTAGTTAGCTAATAGTTCTTTTTCCATTTTATAACAAACCAGAGTCACAGGAGCTGTGGAGCTGCAGGAAAGGGCACTGCACAAGGAAGGGGCTGTCAGGCAGCTCTGCCCTTCATCTGCAGCTCCCACTGACACCAGGGGCTTTGAGATGAGGCCCTGAACTGCACCAGCCCTGCTTCCCCCACTCCCCTGGAGTATACAGGGATGCTGTAATCCCCTGCTCAGAGCAGCAGCATCTCCTACTGCCCTTCCTGCTCAACCCTGTGGAGCTGCACTCTGCCATCCTGGACCTTTCTCCAAACCTGCTTCTCCTGCAAGCCCAGCTGGAACTGCTGTGTGATGGCAGCTCCCTCACTGCACACCCCCCTCCCACTCTAATATACCAGTCAGGCAAAACATCCTATTGCACAAGGAATCCAGAGGGTTTTGTGTTAAGACAAAAAGGGTTTAGAGTTACCTTTTCACTGCTGAGCTTTCTCCTCCAAGTGATATATGCTTCATTCTTTAAAAGATGTTTGGAGTCTCTTAACGTGTAGAAGTAGTTCTCATTAATAATGAAGGAGTTTCAGCTGATCTTCTAATGATCCCTTCCTTTAGTGCAGCTTTATCTCAGTTAATAGCTGACTTTGCCTGTGTGGCCTGATGCAACAGCTGTAGCTTATACCAAGGACTTACAGTCACTTGTTACATTTATGAATGAAATTCATTATTTCTTTTCCATGGTAGTAAAACAGCAGGATGACATTAGACAGACAGGCTTCATTTTATGTTATTATTCCAGTGGAGATCTATTAATTTTTCTGAATATTAAATTTCTTGAAGAGCAGAAATGAAAGGACAAAAAAGACTTGCAATGAGTTGTTTCTGTCATTCTCTTCCCTTTCGTCTTGCTCCAAAAAGGAAACAAACTGTCAGCACCATTAATTTTTAAAATGCCATTTTAAAATTAAATATTGAGCTGGGTTTTTAAAAGACAGGACAGTTTTAAAAATTAAAGCACTAAAACTAAACTAAGTACTTTTTCAGAGTAGAGAGTATTTCTTTTTGGCCACTCAACTATGGCTGCTTATTCCACATCTCCAATTTTTTATTTTAACTACAGATCCAAAACATCCACGATTTACTCAGCTCTATCTTCACCTAGAGCAGCAAACCAGAAGTTTTAATAATCTGAAGAGGAATCTATTTAAGATAAAGTCCTTAGGGAAGGGCCTGCCATTAGTCACATGGTTGTTCAGCATGAAGTTCAGGTCTCAGTTCCCTGTGAGCCTTTTGCAGTGTGTAAGGAAAACCCTCATGGCTCTGGGGTCCATCAGACAGGCTGGGCACTAAAGCAGGAATGCTAATGTGGGAACCTGGGCCAAACCTAAACCCAGGCAATGACACCAAGGAAATCCATCTGAACACAGGGGAGATCTCCCAGAGCTGCAATAATGTTGTTTAAAGCCATGCCTGGGATGAGCACAGCTCGTGTTTTGGATCCAGTGGGATGGGTGAGAGCCACAGCTGCCTGCCTGGCTCCCAGGGCAGCTTCCACATGAAAAACTGCTCCAGCCTCATTTGTTTTCATATCTCCTCATGAAAGCAGTAAGCTGAGGAGAGTTGCAGCTGCTTGCTTAGATCACACCACCCTTACCTGTGTCAAGGATCACTCTGCTGTTCAGGCAGCCCCACTGAGGTGGATAAAAGCCTCAAGAAGTATTAGATATGCAGGAAGGAGCAGGCTGGCCCAGAGTAAACACCAGTACCACAAGAGTGTCTTTTGAAGAGGAAACCTCTACTGCTGCACCTGAGAGGGCAACTCCATTACCCAGGAGCAACTCTGTGCCAGCCTGCTGCTGGCAAGGCAAATCTCTGCCAGGGACTGTCAGGGGGGCTGATGGCAGCACCAAGCAGAGGATGGAGGCCTGCCCTCCTCACACACATCTGGGGCACAGGGGTGTGCCCTGCAGCTGTCTGGGGACCTGGTGCTACACCCCAAGGCTTGGCTACACCCCTGCCCAAACAGCCACGGCCCGCCATGAGCCCTGCAGTCACTGCACTGGGGAGTGCTCGTGCTCCTCCAGCTGGAAACCCTTCCTGGCTCCACTCCTCCCTCACTTTTAGCAGCCAGCAAAGCAGGAGGGACTCGTGGCTCTGGCCTCTGCAGGTGGGCACTGCCACCACCCTGGTCCCCTGGTGTGTGCACAGTCCCCAGGAGCAGCACACCTGCATGCCAGCCTCCCCAGCGTCCTCATGCACTGCTGATCTAGATACCACCACACTGCCCTCCCACTTCAGCTTCAATTCCTGCTCCCTGCTGCTCTCAGTAGTGAACAATGATGCATTACAATTTTCAGGTGCCTAAGGCTCGCAGAGCTTTCTCAATATAATCAGCAAAAAGAAGGATTTTGCATCGAAAGCCAGTGCCAACATCCCTGCAGTGATAACCATCCCTGTATAATTAAAATGAACATTTCACAAAATGTCATCTCCAAGCAGCATATTTTAGATTAATAAAAAAAATTTAAAAAAAACATTTCCATGATCAAAAGAAGAGAATCATAATTGGGAAAGGGTGGAAGTGGGGGAGGACAGTATGACAGCCCCAAGAAGAATTACTATTATTATGGGGAAAAGTTTGCTAAAATACCAACTGCTTGCCCACAGTCAAAGGAAGCACCAGTTTACTTGTTAATCGCCTTAATTAATTAACTGGCATTGTCCTGGATTTCCTGAAGCTGGGTTTACTGTGGGAATCAATTTTAAAGAGCTTCCAGAAAGAAAATTTAAATTTCTGCTTAAAGACTTTACAGCTTAGTAAACAAGAGCCTGCTTCCAAACCATTTGGACAAAACCACAGCCATGATTTATGGAGACAAAGTCCTTTTTCCCACAGAGTCTGTTGTGATCAGCTATATTGACCTACTGCACTGCACAAACTCCCCTGAATTAATTCCTCTTTGAACTGCAGCAGCTCTTTTGGTAAAACAGCCCATCCTGATTACAAAACTGGCAGTGAGTCAGGAGCCAGTGTCATCAGGGTGTGCTGCACCAGGGGCTCCCACTGAGAGCCCTACTCCTTTCCACCACTGATGTGTTCAGTTCCATGCTCCACCCAGTGCTGGCCTTCCCTTCTGCTGGATCAGGGGCAATTTGGCAAGGCCTTGCTCCCTGTACAAGAACTTACAGATGGTGAGTGAGTTTTCATTACTAGGGCTGTAATCTTCCAGACTTTCTCAATTAAATGGGAATGAAAACAGGCCACGAGCTCCCTCATGGTCCTCTGGGGCTGTTCCTTCTCATCATGCTTTCCAAGCTCAGGATGTGGTTGCACCCAATGACAGATACTAGGGCAGCACCAATTTACTGAGTCCTGTTAACATACACAATTATCTGCTCTGTAACTTCTGACCACAGCACTGCATTGGACTTTCTCCCATCCCACAGGTTATCTAACTTGTGCTCTAAATTTTGCTTTATTCACTCTTTCCAGGGTTAGCAATTCTCACTCTATAAACTTGACTACTGGTCCCTTTTTGGCTGTGGTCAAACAGATCCTAAGATATCTGTTACATGAAAGAGCAGCTAAGAAAGCAAACACACACACACAGAGGAGTTTTCACATGTTAAACTCAAGTTTTCTTGACTTCACCAGGGCCCTTTCTTTCCTGGAGTTCTGCAGAGGACTCTGGTGTGGGGTAGAATTCACCTTACTGCAGACTTGACCCATCCAGGCCCAGAACCCAAAATGTCCTTTGTGATCAACAGAGTGGAAAAGGTGCTTTTAGGATTCATCTCTCTGCTCTTACACATCTATTTTTTTGATGATAAATGACATCTCTAAAGCACCAGCTTCCTCTCACTGACTGTGAAACTGCATGTCCAAACTAAGATGAGCACAACTACAGCAGGGTAGGTGAGTCTCAACCTTTGAGTCTAAATAAAATAGTGCAGATAAGAAAAGCATAATATGTATGCCCTTATTAAAGTGTTCCAGCAGTAAAACACCCATCACATAAATATGGAAGTGAATACTTCTTTAAATAATGCATTTTAAGTGCTAGTTTTGGTGTCAGATTCTGCTCTTACATGCCTCTAACTAGACAGGAGTAAGTAAGGAGTTCTCCCAGCTCAGAGCTGGTAAAGAATAGCTGGGTAGAACCTGCCCCTCCCAAGAAGAGGCAGACAGAGATGGGTTTTGGTTCTCCAACAGGGTCAGCAGCATGAAGGAGGGTGCAGAATGCATCCCTCTCACCTGTGTAAGAACATCACAGTCATTTTCTGCCTACAGGTGCAAGAGAAGATCACAGCCTAGCAACATTTCTCTATTTTGTGGAATGGCTCATTTAGCAATGACAAAATTTTCCTTGGGAAAACTATAGTCTGTGAAGGAAAGGCTCAACAAATAAAAAAAAAAGTTTTAAAGAGGAAGCTGAATGGAAGGCACACAGAGCCATTTTTCATCTGTTTTTCCTAATATGCAAATAAAACAGTTCCCCACTCCTCCTGGCAGGGGCAGAGGAGCAGCTAATGGAGCAATGCTGATCTCCTAAAGACAGAGAACATCTCAGAAAAATGACATGGAAGAGGTGAGCCTGCCATGCTGATGGATTACACCAGGCATTTGGGTGTTTATCCTGCCAAACAGCTACAGAGCTGCAAAACAGTGGTGAGAATTCTGTGAGGAAGATGTAGAATTTGCATAAATTTGTGTATGTCTCAGCCCCTGAACATGCACTTCTATGAAGGACTGAGAGTAAGAGAATCATCTATGTGCTGGTGTCAGCTTTGGGGTGAAATGCATCCTCTGGCATGAATGGGGACATTTACACAAGGAAGAAAAGTGTTGGATTTTCTGCTGTGTTGTTCATCAGCTGCAGAGAAATTTGGTGAGACCTGAGGAGGGGCAACAAACTCAGAGGGAAAGAGAGGGAGAGAAGGAAAGAGGGACATGGTCAGGAAAGGGTTGGCCAACATTTTAAATCAGCTTGTCATCCAACAGCTTCCCCCACCTTAGAAAGGGCTCCTTTCTCAGCACAGCTCTTCTGCCCTTGTCTGACTGTGGATTCCTCTCAAGGAAGCTGGAGTTGGTCTCATGGCAGTGGGGAGGATGTGGATCATGGCATTATGGATGCAGGGCAAGGAGCTGTGTCCTGCCAGGGGCTGCCCAGACACTGGGCAAGGCTGTGTGACTCTGAAGTTTGGTGGTTTTGGCCCACCTGGAGCTGCAGCAGTCCTGGCCCAGCTGGACAGGCTTCAGTTTGCACACAGCATATAAACTGGAGCTTATCTGCCATGGCCACTTCTCCGAACATCCTGCAATGGTCATTTTCAAGAGAAGACCTTCCCATTAACTTCCTGAAAGATTTGACTGAAGCTGTTCAGTGAACCCTGTATTACAGAGAACATTTTTCATAATCCCTAGCACTTTTTAGAACCTAGAAATTCAGTCCTTGTCACTCAACCAGGTGACCAGTGGGAGGCCAGAAAAGGAGCCTAAGAGGCAGAAGGGAAGGTAGAACAAGAGGGACTGACAAATGTCAGGTAAATCCTGGGGTCCCAGGCAGAAACATCAAAGCAGCCCACACCAAGAGTGCATTTTGGAAGGATAAATCTGCAAAGACTGAAACAGGAAAGTTCATTTTTTGCTGTAGGAAATCAAGTAGCAGTGATGGGTGCTGGGTAACCTGTCCCCAGTCAGGGCACAAAACCACACCATGAGCAGTTCCCACCCTCTCTCCCCTCTGAGGCTGTTCCACCTTTTCTGGGGACAGGAAAGGCACACAGTGTCTTCCTTCCCCACTGAAATCTCTTCCCCTTATCACTGAGCTTTTGGGCTGAATGACACACCAGTAATCCTGCACAGGAGGGGAAGTTTCTGCTGGGCAATTAGCAGAGCACCCCAGCATTACGGGGCTTTGCTTGACTTCATCTCCAGCAACAGCAAAATTCACCTGACAGTTCAGTCTTTCCTCTGCAAAAATCCTCCAGTACCAACACAGAGTACAAAAAATTCCTCCAGTACAACACAGATAAGTCATGTGCTGGCCCATTGCCCAGCTCAGTGCTTGGCTTGGCTTCAGCAGTTCAGCTGACAGCACATATCTCTTTCCTTTCCTTTCCCAAGTCCCTTCTCCTCCTGCCCCACCACCACTCACCCCCATGCACACACTCCACTCACAGGCAGGGCTGCTTGTGATGCCCTGCTCTGCTCACACAGGCCCCTGCTCAGCCTGTGCTGTGCCTTATTCTGCAAATTATCACACAAAAAGAATAAAATTAAAATCTACAAAATGACTGAGTAGTTCTGATATACCAGACCTCACTGGAAAAGAGCAAAACAGCCCTGAGAGAAAAGTGGGAGATGATCTTGTCATGTCACATCCAGCTTTTGCACAGACCATGTGCTGTTCCTGCAGCACCAGCCCAGCCCATTAGGCACACTCAGCCCTTCTCTCACCTCTTTAGACACCAGTCATTGATAATCTGTGCAATTAGTGTAAGGCTTACAGTTGGACTCAATGATCTTAAAGGTCTTTTCCAACCTGAATGATTCCATGATTAATCTTGCCTGTCAGTAAAGCTACAGCATCTCTGCACACAGCAATATCCTACAACAGCTGAATATATTGCATAAGAGCAAGAATCTCCTTAATGGATTTCTGCAGCAGGAGTGGAAAATGGGGGTGTTCCCAGCCACATATATCCTAGTGAGAGGTAATGAATGGCACACCCATAGCATTTTGCTAATAACCTTAAATAGAGTGAAGAGTTCAGCTGGGAGGAGAGAATTTCTTTTTTTCTGGTAAAAGTTTGATGAGCTTTCAGAATCAAATATTTCAGAGCTTGCTCATTGCTAATTAAGGGTTAGTATACTAAATTAGCAGTAAATTAACATTCATTTCTCTGCTAGTACACTAGAGCTGCAGGAAATTACCCAAATTATTCAGGTAGTGACATTCATCACTGGGTGGAATTACTGTAGCTTAAACAAGATTTAGTGCTACTCTGTAGCTAATATTCACAGCTGCAGGAAAAGAGAGGCAGGCTCCCTCATTCACAGCGATTTTGACAGCAGAGGTGCCAAGACAGTGGAAAATGTTCATCTGAGCTGTTGATTATTGAGACAAGAGAACAGGACAGGCCAGGCTTTGCTGAGCTCACTGCATGCTTGGGGTGCAAATGGTGAGGTGGCACCTGGCTGGTGGCTGCAAGTGACCGAGTGCTGCTGTAAAATGAAAATATCACCCTAAAAATATCTCTGTGCGGTTGCTGGGGATAATTGATGCTGGTGCAGCATTACTTCGAACCACTCATAAAGCTCCATCTGTGGCTGCAGCTCTATAGACATTTCATAATTATGTTTAATATTGCAATCCCCTATTTCTAGGGAGGATTTGAGGATCTCTGCACATTTGTCTAAGTGATGAGCATTTTATCTAGGGCTTAGGAGCTTTCCTTCCTCCCTGGGGAATAGCTGGCTCAGGAAACTGCTGGCTGCCTCCAGAGCCCTCCCTAACCCCTTTTTAGGTCAAACACAACTCAGCCACAGCAGGCTGAAGAAACCATTCAGGTTTGATGGTCTAGGAAAGAGGTGGTGAGCATCCCATTGGAGCCACATGCCCGTACCCAAGCGGACTTTCCTGATACATTCATCTCCAAAGCAAAGAGCACACCTGATATGCTGGAGCTTGGAGCTTGCTGCACTGCCAGGCCAGCTGCCTCCCAACCACTTCTGCATCATCAATGTCACAGACATATTTTCTGAAAAATCATTTTGCCATGAAAAAAATCTCAGGATTTTTTTTCTGAGAAGCTGAGAAGCCTCAGAGGAAAAGAAAAATAATAATTATCTGCTGCTGTGGAATGCAACAGGTGCATCTTTGATAGGTCCATGAGAGTTGTTTCTACTTGATGACCAATCAAAGTCCAGCTGTGTTGGGACTCTGGTCAGTCACAAGATTTTATCATTCCATTCCACTCCATCCCATTCCATCCCATTCCCTTCTTTGCTAGACTTCTGACGAAATCCTTTCTTCCATTCTTTTAGTATAGTATTAATATATCACTTTCCTTTAATATAATAGATATCATAAAATAATAAGTCAGCCTTCTGAAAGCTGGAGTCAAGATTTTCATCTCTTCCCTTGTCCTGGGACCCCTGCAAACACCACCACACATGAAGAATGTGAAATGTGCACAGCAGGGCTTTCCTGGGCACCCTGAGGTTTTGGGCAGGCAGCAGGAAAGGTGTGCAGGCAGGGAAAGTCCCCCTGGGGAGGACAAGGATGGTTTATGCCCTAGTGCAAACCAGCAGCCAGAGGGAGGGAAGCAGAGTCCCTGGGAGAGAAGAAAGGTGGCAAAGGGGAAGATGGAGCCTGAGAACAAAGCACTGCTGCTTTCTCATTCACTAAAACTGTGTGCCAAGAACCAAACACCTACAATACTTGAGGAGAAGCTCCTCAGGATACCATTTTAGCCTTGGCTATTAAGAACAGCCACTCTGTCGAATGCAGCTGCCTGAACAGACACAGTTACACAGACAACAGGACAGATCCCTTTTGATCACAAAGAAGTCCACGTGCTGTCTGAAGCCTTGTGCAGAATGGCAGCAGGGGTCTTCACACTCTATTTTTACATTTTCCAGCACTCATACTAGGGGAATGAGCCGCTCCCCCCCGCAAATAAAGGCCAAATCTAAAGCAGGCATTACTTTTTAGCTCACGGATGGAGATTTCAGATGTCACCACTATTAATTTTCACTCTTCTGGCTGTGTTCCTTGTCTGCTGCTGGCAATCACAGTGGGATCAAGAATGAGTCTCAAAACAGGAGGAAAAGACAGTTGTCTAGTTGTGCTTTTTATATTCTCTCACAAGCAGCCCAAAGCAGAGATGATAATGCATATCTTAATTAACTAACCCTCCACGAACTGCCTGGGGCAGGTTTTTATAGATACTGGCTTCTGGCTGGACAACTGGCAAGTAGACTTTTACTGCCTGGAAACAAAGCCATTGCAAAAAGCCAGTAAGTTAAATCAATGTTCTATTAATTCATTTTTAAAGTCTCACAGGAACATTGTACTCTTTGTCCAAAAATGTTGCAGAGCTTTAACAGCTGCCCTGCTGGCATGGAAAGCACAACAACAGGATCTTTAGATGTCTGTATGTGCAGGGACACAGCTCTCTTCTGTTTGAAATCCACCAGGTTTCATACAAAGCTGGTATGGGCCCACTTTTGTCATCCAGCTTGCCTTTAAGATGAAGAATCACCATATGGCTGTGCTAGGAAGGAGAAAATCTCTCCTCTGTGGGGAGAGTCCCCTAAGAGTTTCCCTCTCCTTTCCTTATCCTTTACGGCACAGGATCCCCACATATGTGCCCTAATGCTAAGCAGTGGCAGGAGGAACAAATCTACAGTCACCGCTTCTCAGCCACTCCTGGGGACAATAACAGAGGGATCTATTTACTTGCTCCTTTCTGACCTGCAGTGGAGAATGAATTTTTCTCAGTGCTCTAAGGAGGAGCAGCTGCTGCCTCCTCTCCCAGAGGGATAAGTTTGCTCTCCAGACAATGTGGAGAGGATAGCAAGGGAACTGAAGATCTTTTTTAGGGACAGGACTGTTTCTCTCATTAGCCATGGCCCCCTCTGAGCCCCTCAAAAAGCCCTTCCTGCAGGACCTTGTTACAGAGAGCCTTGGTGGAAAACAGCACTTCCAAATGTGCCTGTTGGGAGCTACATGGGATAAAATCTGAGAGTGCAGCAAGAGGAGATGGACAGAGAAGCCCAGATGTGTTATTTGAAGCCACCCTGTGGTGCTGTGAGGGGCAGGACAGCTGGCAGATCACAGCACTGGGCGCTGCTGGGGTGACTGCACCCCGACATGGCCCATGCACAGCCCCATCCCCAGGAGAAGCAGGAACCAGCTCACCCCAAATTCAGTCTCACTGTTCCCCAGCAGCTCACAGAGCCCTTCTGTGGGACCGGAGGTTCTCAATCCCCATTCTGGAGAGAACTGAGGTTTCTGCAGTGCCTTCCCTGATCACACCCTGAGCAGAGCCAAGAACAGACTGCAGGACTCCTGTGTGCCAAGCCACCAGCTCTGCATTAGGCTAAACTCTCCTACAAGCACAAAGTGCCTCAGAGCACAATTTTTGGGCACAGAGTTGGAGCTGTACAGAGGAGAGCATCTGTGCTGGTGCTGTACCCCAGGCTAGGCCTGCTCTTTGTCAATCCATCTGCACCCTCCCCTTTTCCCAAAGGGCTCTCCCCCACCAAACACCAATGCACATTTGAAGGATTTCCATCCCGTGGATATTTCATGTTTTTAACTTTCTACATTTTCAAAAGAAAACCAAAAAAGCAATTAATGTCTTGCAATGGCAAAGAAGGTATGCTGTGGCATTGGAAAATAGGCAGCATGTGATCCACAAAAGCTGCAGAACTGGTCTGTTACAGGAGGAAGTCACAGTGCCAATTTTTTAATGCTGTTTACCAAATCAAACAGGCATTCTGCAGCCCACCTGTTCCTACTGCCTCTGACTTCAGGATAGCCATTTTCTGAAGCCAGAGAAATAATTACTGGACCAGTTTATTGATGGCAGCTGGTTTGGAGTGAAAAAGTCCAAAATGTGCAATAATTAAAGACTGTAAGGGATGCAAGCTATTAAGAGGACAAAGAAAGCGAAATAAATCAATACAGAATGGGCAAATGGACACCTTCCATGGGAAGCCAAAACCTCTCCTCAAAGCTGATGTACTCAGTCAACTCACAGGGAAGTCCAAAGGTGAGGTGGGGGAAACGTCAACAATCCAAATTTCTGCAGTTATTTTTTTTTATGCAGGAATTATTACCCAGTCCTTGTCACTAACACAGAATTCAAAGTCCTGGAGTCAAGCAATGGCCTAGAGACCAGCATGTGCCAGCTGCTTCAAAAGGCCCTGTAAAATCCCATAAAGGAGAACTGTACACCAGTGTGTGCCTGGGGGATAAGCTGTGTGCAGCATTCAGCCCAAAGTGCAGGGATGGAGCTGATCCCACCCAGCTGGAGGTGATATTGCCAATCCTACAAACAAAGCCAATCTGCCAGTCTCAATATCCCACCTTGTGGCAATGAGTCCCACTGGCTAATTAAAACTTAGGTTAAGAGTGCTTCCTATCAAAGCTGTTCAATGCATTGACTTCTAATTTAATTTTATGTCTCTTTCTTCTCCAAGAGAGGAAAAAGCCATTGGTGTTTTATTTATATCCATCACAGCCCGTCTCGCCATGGCACTTCCCATGTATTGTTCTGCCTAAAATAAACAGACTTAACCTTTGCAGTCTCTGCTGCATGCAAATCTTCCCTCTAAACTATTTTCTATGCTTCTGATTAGGTTTGCTGCCCTTCACTGAACCTCTTCTATTTCCTGCTCTATTATTTTTTAATTAGGGTAACCAAACCAAGCATGCTTCTCAAGGTGAGGCCACATCACCATCTCTAGAACAACACTGTCATATTTTCAGTGTTGTCCTCTATTCAACAAATTAATGTCATGCCATTTTATATTTATGCTTCCCTGATCACTGCTCAGACCTCAGCAGATGTTTTCCATTGAGCTCTTTGAGATATTTTTTTGTTCTGAGGCTCACCCCATTAGACAATCAACTGTTCCATCCAATTAATAGTAACTTCCTTTTACTCACATTGCATTTTATTGTCAGTATTTTGATTAATAAAGCTTTGGTAAATTCAAAGAAAATTCTTAGTCACACTTAGATTTTATTAAATTTTGGAGCATTCAATTTCAGCAATTTGCTACTTACTTTTTCAGATTATCATAAAATACTCAGTACAGGCTCAAGGGGTGCCTGCCATACAAATGCCTGTATTCGTAATTACTGAACCTCTCCACAGAGATATGATTTTCAAAGAATTCATTTATCATAACATAAATAAAAACCTAATTTATTTTTAAAGCGTTTTAAAATCTCAAATCTTGACTTTCTGTACCTGCACCACAAGTCTGCAAAGAGGGAAGCAGTAAAGCCTCTGTCACTTCCCAGGGTGCATTCACATGCACATCACCAAGCCAAACAAACCCTCCTCCTCTGGCTGCTGTAACACAATTTTCAAGAAAGGTGAACATGACAGTCTTCAAAGGGATTTAAACAAAACAATGTCAGGAAAGGTTTCACCACCCCTTGTACCACACACTTCTGTAGCCTGTGAAAAGAAATACCCCTCAGTGAAATTCAGACTACATAAGGGTTTTGAATTCAGAATGTCTTTTTATAATGATATATTCATGCTTGCTGCCAACCATCAGAAACTTCCTATAGAGTGGATGCTTTTCTGTCAAAAAAAAAAAAAAAAGGCTGAATTGCTTTAGAGGGAATCAAGTTTTTGAACACCTACAGGGGGAAGACGAGAAGTGAAGGGAATCTTCAGCAGTGTCTCATCTATATGGATGTCCCTTCCCAAGGATTTCATCATAGAATGGTTTGGGTTGGAAGGCAGCTTAAAGATCCCCCACTTCCAAACCCCCTGCCATGGGCAGGGACACCTTTCACCAATCCAGTCTGGCCTTGAACTTCAGGGATGGAGCATCCAGAGTTTCTCTGAGCAACCCGTGCCAATGCCTCACCAGCCTCACAAAAGAACTTCTTCCTAACATCTAATATAAACCCATACTCTCAGTTTAAATGCATTTCCTCTTGTCCTACCACTACATATCCTCATAACAAGTCCCTCCTCCACTCCCTCACAGACCCTTTGGGCACCCAAAACCTTCTCCAGATTGAACAACCCCAGCTCTCCCAGCCTGCCTTTGTAGGAGAGGCACAGCCAACAGGAATATTGCACAGCAGTGGTCTCAACACCAACCTCCAAGGAATTCCACTCCTCACTGGTCTCCACTTGGGTGTCAAGTCAGTGACCAAAGGCATGGAAGCAGACAGACAGCCCTCTTCCCACCACAGAAATATTCCCAAGTTCTTGGCAGCAGCCTCCTGCAGGAAGGCATCTTGCTGTTCAGACACCTGAGAGCTCACCACAAATCACCAGTTAGTGCTGAGGCGGTTGGCAGTGGCTTCTGGGATATTATTAATTGCAAGAATTTATTTTGAAAATATTTTCCTCAGCATATGACATACTAAGTTGTCGGAAGTTACTTTCTTCTAATGAGAATTTCTGCACATTAGATAAGAGTCCATAAGCATAGCTGGGTGTTATTTTAAAAAGCTGTGTTTCTGATGGGAAGGAAAAATCATCACATTTTCCAGAGATCAGTTTTCTAGAAAGAAAAAATAGCAACTTTCTTTTTAGGACAAAAGCAATAGTTTCTACCTCAGCTAAAGAATCCCATCTGCTGTGGGCTCTGAGTCATTGGCTTATTAGCAAAATTGTCTGAAAGAAGCATAAATCTGATTTGCTCAAAAAACAAATCTGCACACAGACAAAAATTACAGTCTGCCACTTCCCTGTAAATGAGGCTCCTTCCCTGCCCTCAGTTCATTTCCATGGACAATGGGTAGCACCTGCTGCCAGTCAGATTCCTGCAGCACTTTCCCTTTATCCAGGAGGCCTTTGGCCAGTGCCAGCCCCCAAAGGCTGGTGCTTCCCTCCCCAGAAGGCAGCCCATCCACACACTGTAATCTCTGGCTTATGCTACAATTCCTTTTTGACCATAAGACACCCCTTCTTTTTCCTCTCTCGCCTCTCTATCTTGTGAACACCCCACGCTGGTTTGTGCCTTGTCACGGCTGTCACCACTCAGCACCTCAGCCCCTGCTTCCCTTTTCATGGCACATTTCTCCTCTGCTTTACACTGAGCCATCTATTACCACTTGGATGATCAACACAGCACACTTCTGGGGTCAGGTGTGAGACTGTAAGTTTGCTGGGGTTAATTTCAGAGTTGGTTTTTTGCTGGTACTTAGACACACACTCTTAGTAAATCATCAGAGCTAATGGGGGAGGGAGTCTGAGGAGGACGGTGGAGGCACAATTTACAGGCAATGTTTACAGCTCTTTTTTCTTTCCTCCATCCAAGCCTGTCATCTGGGGAGGCAGCACATCCTGATCTCTACCAACACAAGATCAAAGCTTTCCAGGTCTGTCAGAACTCCGAGCCTGTCGCTATCCCTATTTACACTTGTTTATTTTTATTATTGTTACCATTAATAGTAATTCATCTTGACAGCTCCTGAGCAGCCACATGGGTAAGGACCTTATCCCACTAAATGCTGTAAAAATGCAAACCAAAATGACAAGAGCTTACAGCTCTTAGGACAAGCTTGCAGCACAGAAGCTGTTTAAATGCTGGCCCTCATTCAGGCTGTTGGTGCAGGAAGAGCCAGGCTCATCCCTGGAGTTTAGTGCCCCATTTCTGTTACACTGAGACAGAATTAGGCACCCAGATGTCTCTGAAGTTCAGTCCCTGTGCACCTCATTTTCACCAGCAGTCAAATTATTGGACTGTTGTGTCCCTCACAACAACCTGCTCCAGGAACTTCACTGCTCAGTTCCTCAGCCACCCCACTCCCCCACACCAGCAAAGTGCTCAGGTGCCTGAGGAGTCTGAGAGCTTGCTTCATTTTGGCAGAGTAATTCCCAAGGTGTGAGGTGCCAGGAGCACAAAATCATCATGTTCACAGGCGTAGAGTTTTGCTTCCAACCACTTCTGTGATAAACAGCACCAAAGGAGATGCGTGCCAACTGCAGTTGGAGTTTTATGGTTGTTCCTTTAGCACCTCTTCGCATTTTGTTTAGTTCACTTCTGCAACAACAGCTGGGAGCAGTATTTCCTTCAAATTACAGAAAGATTTAGTGTTACCTTAATGTGATACAAGTGTAGGCTGAATTATATTTAGGAGGAAGTACAATAAGTGCTAATGAATAATAAAGGCTGTCTACCAGGGTATTAGCCCGTCTCTGGCTGCTGCCTCAGCCAGTTCTCACCTTCTTGATCACAATGGTTCTGCCACTCAACAGTGGGACCATACTGGAAACATTCTCCATTTGCTAAGGTTTCAGCTGGAAATAGATCCCTATTTCCAAACATAAGAACTGAGCTGGAAAACAGACTCTCCTTTCTGCTAAACACATCCTGCAGGATTGCAAAGCCAACACCTGTAAACTGACAGGCACAGAAAGAGTTTGGGGAGAGGCTCAGCCCCAGTTTCACTCCAAAAACCGGCAGCAAGTCCCAGATGCAGTCCTTATTTTGCCCTTCTCAGTTTGTCCATGTGCAATACAAGCGGGCATTTGGCAGGACGCTCATGTCTGAATCACTGCTAGGGACGTGTGGCTGGTGGGAAACACAAGTTCAGCCCAGTCAACAGTGAACTGACAGCTGCAACCAAGAATAGCACCAATATGGTTCACTGATTATCTGAATTACTTCAGGGTACCTTACAAAATCCCTGCAATGTATCACAGCCACCAAAGGAACACATTATTTTATGCAAAGAATATTTTGAAAGATGCAACAAAATACCCACTGACATAAAGAGCTGAGAAAATGCAGTGTTAATGCATACTCCTTTCCTTCTGCATTATTTATCCTTCATAAAATACTACATAAATACACTTGTTCCTACAGAGAGTCAAAAATAACCTATTTGACTTATCTATTTAAGAAATAGTGACATGTGTCAACCAAAACGTTCCAACACAGGATTTTTCAGTTTCAACAACTGTCAGAGGGCTCCTCTATTGAAAATAATCAATGTCTTTGACAGATAAAGGGAGGTAATATTATGACTTATTTTGATACAACTTGACAGCTTTTTTTTGGACAGTATTTTTCACTGTCAGTCTATTGGATTTGAATTTTAGCTGGGGCCCATGAGAAATATGCCTTTGGTCTTTAGCACTGAATCTCTGCAAATCAAAAGGGCAGTGGGAGTGCAGTAGTTACCTGCTTTTTATTTGCCATTATCTATCAGTCTCCACTTTTAATTATTCATTTTTAATACCCTTCCCAATTTTTATACTCATGAGATGTCATAATAAGGCACATTTAAACTATACTTTGCTGCTCCCTTGGCAAGATAGGACATTTCACACAGCTAGGCTTGGAAATGGAGCTATTTCCTAATGTCACAGTGTTCAGACTGATAGTTCACTTCCATCAAGAGCTCATCTCTTCTGTTCTTATGAGACTGCAGCAACTTAAAAGAAGTTATTAATATTGATTATGAAATATTCAAACACTTGTCCATGCAGGAGATTGTGGGGGTAAGGATCTCTTCATTAAAATTCTTTATTCAAAACACATCCTTGAATTAAAATAATTTTTTTTTTACAAAATTCAACAATGGATCCAGATCTGAATTCTTGTAAAACAAAATCAAGGCATTTAAGAGAATCACATAAATCACAAGCCAGTCCTTCACCGCTGCAAAGCTCCACCAAAAGGTGAGAAGTTCTAGACTTGGCAGACATTGCCCTGGGACAAAGAGAAGGCAGGTGCAGGGTGGAGAGGATAAAGGGAAATTCTCCATTACCCTGTATTTTGATAATAACCTTTGGATAACTACCATCTTGAACAACTTCTCCCACTGAGCAGTCAGGCAGAGTCCACTTACTCTGACCCAAAGTGTTTGTTCCTGGCTGCAATTTCCATGAACATTGTCACCATGTTTTGCCTTTGATGTAAATATGTGACCTTGTAGGGTTTAATATCTAAATATTTATTTGTTCCCAAGCCTAAATTCACAGCGTGATGTGTGAAAATTCCCTTTGGTATAACAATGCTCACAGAGACAAGGCTGTGAGATGACTGAAGGTACAAAGGTGCAGGAAGTAAAAGGACTTGTATTCCCAACTCATCATTCCATATACTGCTCAAGACAAGAATTGCATCCTGGCTTTTGATGTATTGTTGTTGTATATGTTGAGAGCTCGGTTATGTTTAAATGTAGTACTTCAGCTCCTTTGCTTAACAACACCTGCTAACTTGCTTGACATCTCAAAGAGTTTCTTAAAATATTCTTAAACCTTTGGCATCCCTTCCTGCCCTGGGCTCCATGAATAAAACATTTATCCAGTCAGCAGCTTTAGCAAAGAGGAACAGCCAAGTTCCATCCATCAAAGTCAGCAGCTGAATTACTGAGTGATTTCAGATCCTTTAATAACTCTGTTTCTTTATGACTGTGTTGGTAAACAATCAAACACTGCTGGCACCTGGCTTTCAGTGAGCATTAACTTTTTTTCCATTATCAAATACTACTAATAGAGCTCATTGCTGGTTTTGTTATTTCAATTTAAAAAAATGTCTGCAATGCTGTCTACCTTTGTGAGAATGCACTGAGGTTTACTCCTGATTTGTTACGAAGGTCATCAAAAGCTACTCACATTAAACCTGCTGGGACTTTGGAAAATAAAAAGCACAAGAATAAATAGAGCCTTTACTTCACATATAATGTGCTTCATTTATCATTGGGATCACCACGTAGTAATACACTGCCCTTTTGTAAGGTTGTTAATAGAAACTAAGCATTTTGGGGTGAAAAACCAATGATATAAAGCTTCTGTTGTTGTACAAGTCCAAGGAAGCTTGGAGGTCCAAGTACTACAAGGAAATTGCCTACAGATATTCAAAAAGAAGTTCCTGGTATGAGCCTCTGTGTAAAGGAGGGAGAATAGGGATAAGAGAAATCAGCCTTCTGAATTGAAAACCTAGCCAGAATGTGTATGAGCACATTTAGTTTGGATTAAATGGATATTCAAGATAAAAAATCTTTTCCTAGGACTTTACATTGGCAGACCAGGAGGAAGAGATTTTCCACACACTTGGATGCAAGGAACAATTTAGACTCTAACCAGGATATGCAAATGGAAAGCCCTGGTATTCAATCCTCTAACCCCTCACAAAGGAAAACTATTCTTAGGCATGCAGGAGTAGCACACTGAAGTCAAAGGGGTCATTAAATAAGGATGAGTGGCCAGGGTAGAGCCCCTGCTCTGCCTCTGTTCACCAGGGGTTTGTGCCTGGAATATAAACAGCAAATCTCCACAGACACACTAATAGGAGAAAAACTTTTGAGTGTCTGATCCTGCAAAAAGTATCCTTCCCAGCTCTGGGACAGAAAAATTACCAACGTGGAATTTGCAGAGGATGGAAAGCATGGGGAGTACAACAAGAGAAGAGCATGAGCCTCCCTAAGCCCACCTGGACTCTTGCTCCTAAAACCTTTGGGCTCAGATGAAGGTGCCAGTGTAGGATCACTCCAGAGACAGTTCCAGGGGGTTCCGGTGTTTTCTCTCCCCTCTGGGAAATCCCTTTTACCAAGCAATAGCTCTTTTGCCAGGTTTGAGCAGAGCAATGTGTGCAGAAATACGGGAGGGGTTTTCTCACCTCCTAATATGCATTCCCAGCTGCAGAACCAGAGGAAAACAGAGGCTGATTGCACCAGAGAAAACATGCTTTTTATAGGTTTCTGCATGTTTAAATGAGCTCTGTGCTACTGAAGTCAAGGGGCACACAGGTAGAGACCAGTAACATTTTCATTTAGAGGCATCTTAGAGCCTCTCCATAGGAAAATAAACAGACTCTTCAGTAGAATTACACCCAATTAAGCCACAGGTAAATAATTAAGCCACAGGCTTCACTATTTAAGCACTTCCCAGTTGCCTGGATAAGTGAAGTGTCACCATTATGGATTAGGCTTCTACACTCTAAGTTTTCTCTGTGGCATCTTAAAAATAAAAAGCAACACTCAGTCATATTTAACCAAAGAATGTCTCTGCTTCCTTTGTTGAAATGAAGGCAGGTACTGCTCCTGAGGAGCACAAGTTAGCTCATTCTTTGACTCCCAGGAAGGGTGATGGCAAACAATTATTAACCATGAACGTGATGGCTTGGTAAAACAAAAACCCCATGGCAGAGAAGCCCAGCCCCAACCTTCCTACACAGTTGGCTTGCACACAAACTCAGGCTGATCATGGCTCATCATGCCCACCCAGCCCACCATTCTGTTTCCCACCTGCTCCTGGGTACCCATCCAGGGCTCACATCCTCATGTGTCCTGCCTGCACTGCACTCCCAGCACACAGGTCCCTGCCCAAAGCCCTCAATCCAGGCTGGCTCCTGAGCCTTTACTGACTCCTTTGGGAACACTGCCAAAGGACAGGGAGGAGAAGTTCCCATCAAGATCTTCTCCCACCTGCACAGAGCAGTCCAACAAGGGCAGAACTGGAGCCAGGTGGATTTTAGAGTGAGACTCTGCCTGTCCTGCTGCCACTGGCAGAGGTTTGGGGACAGCATCTCAGGAATCTGCTTCCCTTGGTGAGCCAGAGACAGGAGCTCCCCCCTGACCTGCTACAACACAAGCAGAGCTGGGATCAGCCACAGCTTTGAGGCCTGGGGTTTTTTTTTCTATGTTTCTTCTAAAATTTGCAATTCTTCCTATGCCCTGTTGAAGGAAAAACATTGGACCCAATGGAGGTCTTTCTGCTGGGTTTGGAGTAAGACCTGTGAATTTCTACTTTCAGTTAAAAAAAAAATAAAATCCAAACCCTCATTCCATTTTATTGTTTGATCCCAGGCTCTACAGCTGTAAACACAAAAAGCATCTCACTCATTTGAAATCCGCAACCTCTCCACCATAAATCAATCTCCAGAGAAATTAGTAACTACATTTCTGGGGGGATTTTTTTTGTTTTGTTTGTCAATTTTAAAGATTGTGGATTACATAACCAGACATGTGGGTATCAACAGCAGCTGCAACTGGAATGCCCAAGGCAAAAAATCCTTTGTCTTGAATTTTAAAGAAGTCTGTTCTTCCCCTACATCCCCACTGAAACAAGTTTCACACTTTGCTACTGGAAACATACCCTGAAGACATTTACATCACAGGCTTTGTTATTATAAAGTTATAGCAAAAGACAAAAGGAACAAGGTTTTGTAACCAGAGGGCAAACATCACAACTGCTAATTTGTTAGGGGGTGACATTTCTGATAATGCCGTTTTAGTCGAGCTCCATATTGTAACTTCATCATGGTATCAAATCACGGCACTTAAAAGGAGAGGTACACGTGAACAGATCTATTACCTAAAACAAACAGAGGTATTATCAGGAAACTTCTCAGGACTGAGTTGTATATTGACTTCTGGTCAACATTTCCAGAGAACTTCATTAAATTTATGTCATCAAAAACATAACTTATGGACCTTCTGAACGGGAACTCGTACCGGCAGGAGTAACAATTGTTTTTCCCCATTTTGCGATTTATCATCCATTCTATTACATGCTACACGGGCTGTCATTTTTCTTTAAATGTGTTTGATAAAAGACTTCTTGTTCTACTGGGTCAGGTATTATTATTCACCAACATTATGTGGTAACCAGCACGGACGGCAGCAGCAGCTGCAGAGCTGGGGTGAATATCAGAGCAAGGCTCGGCTTTTCCCCACTGCACATAAACTGGGGAGAGGGTGAAGGGGAGCAGTCCCCATGGTGCTGAGCAGGTCACAGACACCCTGACAGTTTTCTCTAGGACACCAGGAGGCTGCAGGGAGTGAAATCAGCTCTGCCTTCCCCAGCACAGCCCATGGGAAGGGCCAGGGCCGCCTCTGCTCCCAGCACCCTGGGCAGCTCCATGGCAGCGCCGCTCCCGCACGCAGCCCAGCAATTCCCCAGGGATTTGGGAGCACAGGGGTGGCAGTGGCACTGCCACCAGCGAGCTTGGAGTGTCCCGGTCACCCTGGCACGGCTGAGCCATGGGCAGGGCAGCGCTGGAGCCTCCTGCTCACCCTGTGTGCAGTGCCCCCAGCACCCTGAGGCCCGGGCTCAGCACAGGCAGAACCCTCTCTGCGCTGCTTGCCAGCACTTTAAATGGTCCCCTCTCTGCTCTTAATTACCCAGGCTATTTTTACACTGTTCCACCCCCCCACACCCCCTTTCCTAATTGCCTGATCCAACTTTCCTGATCGTTTTGTGCTGAAGATGAATTTCAGGAGCCGAGGCCATTTCCACACGTAATTAACACCACCACTCCCCTCATTAGGGAGTGGCCTACTTTCCCTCCAGCACCGCCATTCCCCCCAAACGCTTGGAAGGGCGTGTTATTCCCCTGTAGCTCTCTGGCTAACATTGACTCCTTGTGTTTCTCAGGACTCTCTCTCTCCCTGTCTGCAGCTGGGGAATCCTGCCCGAGGATTGCTGGGTTCCTTCTCAAGTCCTGGCGCTGGGAAGTTGGAGCCCCCACTCGTGGATGGAGAGCTGTGCTCTGTCCCATTGCAGAGCCCCATCTTGTCACCCATCAGCAGTCAGGGTACCCAGCTGACACGGCTCTAGGTGCTGCCCAGACACATGAGAGTGACCCCAGCCCAGAGGGTTTGCAATCATTCAGAGAAAACAAGGAAAGATCTTGGAAATTCCGGGTTGTAAGGCACAAATACACAGAGCTTCCAGCAAACCTAGCTTTACCCAACCCAGTTGGGTTACAACCACCCTATAGTACCCAAGTGCAATTCCTCCTCAAGCTGAACTTCTCTTGCCTTGAGTATGAGTTTTGCTCCAGTAACTGGAGCTGATTTGGCACAGCAGACTGGACCATTCCATGTTCCCCTTTCCACAGTCCAGCATCCTGGTACTGCCATGTCCTACAAACCCATCACTTAGGAAGCAAAACCAAAAGCCTGTTTGCAGAGCTAACCCATCAAGAGCCCACATAGGAGGCTAAACTTAATTGTCTGTGGCTGTAGCAATATCAGATAAGCCCTGCAGAGGTAAACAAGCAGACTTGAGGGATTAACATTTTCTTTGATATAAACTTTGCAAGATGCTCTGTTGTCAAAAAGTCCACAGAGATTACTTGTGCTGTAGTAGGTGGTACTTCATTTTCCAGAATCTATGACCCAGCAGAAATTACTGTCAGCTCCCCAAGCAGCCGAGGGGTATCGATTCCCCCGTTACTACAGCAACCCATTAGTTACTCGATTGTGTCTCATGTGCACTGACTAATCTGCCTCAGCAAGGGCTCGGATTTTGACACTTTTTCATTCTAATCTTTAATTAGTTTATTTGATGCGGCCTGCACATTTTATTTTTATACTAAGTAGTTACTGAAAATACAGTCAAACCGAGCAGAGATCAAAGGAGCAAAACCAGTCTGCTGTCAACTAAACTAGTTATGCAAAAAAATAACAAGGAAAAAAGAGTAGCGTGCCATATCAAATGTGTAAGCCAGTTTCACTCAGCACTCCTGAAGCTGCACAGAAATCAACCCAGGACACTCCTCCATCCCCAGGCTTCACTTGAAATGAAAGTGCCCCTGATATGTCACCTCCTTTGTATCCCCCATTTCAGTGATTACAGTAAAAGACTAGAAAGCGTTCACCAGCAACTTTATCAACTTCCTTTGATACCAGCTCTTGAGAGGAATAGACTTGGAGAGCTATCTTCCCAAAATAGCCAGAGACTGGGCACCCTTTAATGGCTTCTCCTCTCTTTGATGTCAGGTACTGAGTGAGGGGTTTGCACAACAACCCAAACCTGCACAGAGGAGCAGCATGGTTGGGTAAGACCCACACTCATTCTCACAAACCACTTTACACATAAAACTGTAAGTTTTGGCCACAAACAAAAACAATTTTAACTTAATATCACACTCATTAAAAAGTCCCTCTTTCACCTGGCAAAAATATCCCAGCAGTGGAAACAAAAAAAATCTTCACGTTAATTCAGCAAGTTATGCGTATTCAAAAAACCCACAAAAAATGGAGACTGTGCAGTACCAAAGCCAAGAAAAAAATTAATTTATGTTTAACTGAGGTGCCATAATATCATCATTTTACATCTCTTTGGGGCACAAAACATCCACCCGATTCTTGTGCATTTAAATGGACAAACATGTAAAACCAGTGTCCCTCCATAGGTTTTACCTCTGCTCCATTTCTGTGTGTCAGGGTGTCCACAGGTCTCAGCTGCATGTTTGAGCTTACACAAGCAATATGCACTTAGTAAAGGGTTTGAATAAATCCCCTTAGTAAAGGGATGGAAAAATTGCTGAATTTTATGCAGTAAAAAGAGGTTTTGCTTTAGCTTAATTTGATAGCAAACTATGGATTTATGCTATGGCTTTTCTCCAGCTTGATGAATCAAGTGGATGAAAAGGATCCTAAAGAAGAAAGGCTTAGGATAAATATCCAGACATCTAAATGCAGGTATTTCCATTGCTTGGTGTTATCACCAGACTAGAGGGCAGCAAAAGTTTAATTCAAGCTATGGACTCGGTTTCACCAATATTCCCCACAATTTAAACTTCACAACACTGAAGAGATAGGAAGTGAACATTTGGACCACTCACTCACCAGCTCCAAGTCACTCCATTTAGCACAATCTCCAGTGCTTCAATCAACTTCAAAACTCTCAAATAGATGAAATGCGAACAGAACAGAATTCAGAATTGGTTTTATCTATGTGGTGCAGCGTGGGAGTGCACATACACATGTGCCAGCTGTTTTCCAAAACAAACCCACTTTGATCCATTAGGAAATTGATCCAGTGTGCTCAAGAGAGTGGCTTGAGTTAACCCAAGTAACCCATTTGTGGTATCATCCCTCTTCAACAATTCCCGGGATGTAATTCATGGAACTGCAGAGCAGTTATTAAATCACAACACTGCTCTCCAGAGAAACCTGACACAGACTGAGCCTGTAACAGGGAGAGTCAAGTGGTCCCCCTGTACACATCCAAGCTGGGCATTCCCTCTTACCTAAATGGAAACCTGTAGGAACACTGGATTTGGTAGTAAACTGTGCAGTATTTTATTAGTATGCATTTCACTGAAGATGGACAGAAGCACTAACAAAACACAAAAGGGAGTTTCTAATAACTGCTACTGAAGATACAGTGAAACATTAAGGTAAAGCAAGATGCATTTGCACCAACAAAATAACAGAAAATTCAAGGACATTGACAATTGGAAACTGACATTTCATACAATTTGACATACAGTTAGGGAATGGGATTGACCAGCTTATACTTTCTGACAAGGTGTTTCATGTCATCTATCCCTACTTTGCCATAGGTGAGACTTTCAGCTCAGCCTTTTTTCCAAGACTAACATTCTACTTAGGAGTAAACCAGTGATATTTGAGGCACAGGGTGAGATCTTAAATCTGTCCCCTGTACGCCTCTAACTCCTGTGTCCTTGTCTGGCTTGGGGAGCAAATACTGATAATTCTGTCCTCTGAGATTTCCCTTCCAAGAGCTTCCATTTCACCCAGAGCAGGCCAGGAAAAGCACTCCCCAAAGCCCTTTGCTGTACTAAATGCCTTCTCAATTTCTTATAAAGTCAGTGGGAGTTCAGTATGTCCCACAAACTCCTGTGGAGGTTGTAGATGCAATCCCAAAGGCCCAGCCTTGTTAACACTGCAGCTGAGCACAAGGCACGTCAGCCATCCCCTTGAAGTCTATTTTATTTAATTACCACTGTCAACTGTCTAAAAGGCTGTTAGTTTAGAAGGAACTTCAGGAAAGTGAGGTGAAGAAGAGAATCAGTGCTAGGAGAGGAAGCTTACAAATGATAGTGATGAATGAGAAAGCAAAAGAGACATTGAATCTAAGTGGCTGCTCCTGAGTCTTTATACACCATTACATATGCAGTTACACAAAAATAAAGCATGTTCATGCTCCTCTTCATATCTTATTTCACTCTAGTGTATGAATAATTCGATATGCCTGTAAGCAGAGTCCAGATTCAAAAATATTAAGGAATTGCACAGATACAGTAATAATGAAACAAAATTCCTAAGCCAGAGAAAAACCAGCTGTGTGTAATTCATTATGTCACAGGACTGTCATGTTGCTCAACAGAAAAGCCTGCTTTTTGCCTGGCCAGGAATCACCCTAAACCTATAGCAAAATATAAATTATGCTTCAGGACATTATATATTTGTTTTGCAAATATAACTTGACTTTAGGCACTTCCAAGAATAAAGGAATATGCAGATGTGCATCCACTGGTAGTGACATGACAAAGCTCCTGTTCTGCACGAGTTCTGGCAGCATCACCATGTCCATGGGCCACATCCTCACACTGGTACTGATTAGTGTAATCCCTTTGCTGCAGGGCAGCTCTGCAGAAGAGCCCCAGAGGAGCGTGTGGTTTAACAGCCTGTGTGCTAAGTGAGGGCAGGAACCAGTGGAGAGGAAAAGAACAGGGCTGTAGCAGCCAGTTTATCACACTTGAACCAAGGACTTGCTCCTCTCATATACTGCCCTTCCCAGCTGCCATGGCTTGGAGGCATTTTCTCTGCTCAGGGAGAGCTGTGCTTGTGGCAGCTCCCCCATGGTGGCTGGCAGTGATCCCATCACTGCTGTGTGGAGCATTAAGGTCAATATGCCTGTAACCATAAATACTCAAATACATTTTGCTAATGATCAACCATCGTCACTGAGCAAATGTGTTCACCACACACTCCAAGAGCACCACAGCATTGCTTTCAGAGGAAAATACACTGAAGAACCTGGACTTCTTGTCCCTGGAAATAAGCCATGTCTTCATGGCCTAGTCACCTCTATAAATACAATGAAGTATGGTAAATACATCTGGGATTACATTAGACACTGAGCAATTTGGGAAGATTGGTCGACTGTGGAAATCTAAAATGGTCTCACTAAAGCAGCTTAAGTGCTACTAGCTAAGCAGGTTTGGAGCCCACATTTCAATGCACAATACCATTCTCTATGGGAACTCACTTTGAAAAACTGTCCAGGCTCAATGTTCATTACTAGACTGCTTGATGATTTACTGTGTCATAAACTGGAACTTCTCCTAGTGCCCTTTGTGTTGATGATGTCATTTGAAGATCACTTCTCTTTATGGTTGGAACAAGCAGTAAAAAGATTTACAGTGTTCATATGTCTCCACCAATGGCTCTTCTGTACAATCTTTAAGCTCCAAACCCTGTTAGAGGGTGGGATTCATCTCACCTAACCAACATCCCAAAGCCAGGCCAGCTTTGCTGTAAGGGCTGTTCTATAGAAAACAAAAGAGACATGTTCAGATCATGCATCTTTCCACATAGCTCAACCATCTATTTGATCAATCCAAGCCAGAATAAAGTCACAATCTTATCTGACAAAGTTGTAGATGTTCAGCAGGATAGGACAGCAGAGACTAGAGAAACCTCTGCCCTGTAAGCAAAATAATTTAGAAGGAGAGGGAGTATATATTAAGATAATATGTGTCTAGCTTATCTGTATGTTTATGACTGGTTGAATCTAACTTGCATTATGTATTAGTGCAAGTCTTCCTTCAAGTTTCACTTAGCCTGGAAAGACAGTGAAATAAAAACAGTGAAAAGACCCAAACTCAAGGGATTTGTAAGGCTAAATCACATCACTATTCTCAGGTTTCTGCAGATGCAAGCCCCATAGCAAGCAGAGAAAACCAGTGGAGGTGGATTTATCCCAGTATTCTCCAAACTCTACAGGTGCACTACTCCTGCCTCACTGAGCTTTGGGTTAAAAGTGTCCCAGGAAGGGTTTGCCCATTTTCACCAGTAACAGAGAGTTCATCACAGGCACGATGAAAAACAAGCCAGAACAGCCACTGATCTCAGCTTCAGTTGCAGGGAATATTTACTCCTCCCATCTCATGGGAGGAACGTGCAATTTGGGCACCATAGCAAGTGGAGATACCCACATTTCTGGGTGTTGGGGGGTTCCCATCTTTCCAAGTCACCTCTGGGACAGCAGCAGGAACACCAGTCAGCATCTCATCCCAAATCCAACCTCTGCACACACAGCAAAAATTAAACCAATTGCACATGCACAACATCCCACCTCTTTAAGATCCTGTACCAAAATTAGTAAAACATGCAGCTACTCTATGTCATTTTTATTGTATATAAAAAGAGCCCATTACATTTATTTGTTACTTTTTGTTGCTGTCACGAATGCCTAAATAATCCTTCAGTGTTTAGAAACAAGCCACTAGGGACCAATGAGACACATTTATTGTAATTACATGATTCTTCTAATTAATTTTTGTCAGGAAATTTGAAAGTAAAAATCTCCAGCTAAATGGTCTCCCCCCCCTTGCTTCCCTTCAACCAACAGACACGTTCCTGAGCCTTGTTTAAAAAGCTCGTTTTCTTTTTGCCTGGTTGAAATAAAGTGGAATTGTAATTGAGAGTGGGCAGAAAGGAGAGAACATTGTCATTAGACCACATTGTTTAAATCAACCCCTAACAAGCATTTCATTTCGTTTGGGTCATTAACTACATTTGAGTGAAAAATGTAGTTTGCCTGGCAAATTGGTTGGTGGCCAAATGCCTCTGACTGGAGACTTGCCTGGGTGAAACCCAGAGACCACAGGCACACAAATTTTACAGGTGGGAAACTTAAACATAAAGGAAAAATGTTTCAAACCAGCATTAAAAAGTGGATGCTTATCAAAGATGCACAGAAAATTTGATATTTACTGATCTATGAGGTTGTACAGCCTGAGGCAGTATTCTCATAATTTATTCTATTCTCCCCTGTGACACAGATCACTGAATGTCATAGAGTAATTCAGATGAGATAGCCTGTAATTAGGGATTAATGCTATCAGCTGCTGGACTCACAACCACTTGTGACACGTGATACCCAGGTGATTTTACTAAAACAGTTCACCAGATCCCTGGATAAGCCTCAAACAAATCCATTTGAATAGTCAACCTCCCTTTCCCAAGCCACACCAGGACTTGGCAATAGTTCACTTTCTCTCTTTCTTTCTCTGACACAGCCCAGCAGGGAGCTGACCTGCCAGATGCTCAGCAGATGTCACTTGCCCCACCTCTTTGGTGGTCCACAGCTGAGTGTCCCGGACAGAATTCCTGTTCCCAACCAGGAGCCTTGCAGGATACACAGCACAACTTCAGTCTGAGCCTCAGCCTCTCCCCCATGGCCAAGTCCTCCCTGAATGAGTTGTAACTCTTCTATCAGGACTCTATCCATTGACATTTTCTACCAAGCCTCTGCTACAGCTTTTAAATTATAACATTGGCTACACACAAGATCTGAAGTTCCTCTTTTATATTCCTAGTCTGACATACTTAAGACATTTGACTGATTGACCCATTCATTTTCTCCTTGTGACAATTATCCCTCAACCTCTCCCAGTTCTTGCTCATGCCAGTGGTTTGATGCTCCACTATTCTCTGCCAATCCTATTTTCAATCCTTCTCAGCAGCAAATCTCTCCTCATTGTCTGTTTCCTGCACATGAGGTTCCACTGGGACAACACACAACATGGGGACAGTGTCTAACATTGTATTTGGTCCCTGCTACTCCCAATCTCATCTCTGGCTGCATGTCATACTAACTGCAGAGATACTTATTTGAAATAACCCCAAGTTATTCTCTCCTATCCTCCTATTTATGGAAAAGCACTGATTAACCAGAAGTATTTTTATTTAAACCAAAAACCAATTTATATTATATAAGAAAAAAAAGGTCAGGTAGATACTCCATTTATCACTATTACAAAGGGCTGTAACACAGTGATGAAAAGAAAGAGAAATTAATTACAAGTCAGAGGCTGCAATAACTCTCTCTGTAATTGTGACGAAAAATTTAAATTAACATTTCTGTCACCAGGAGAAGTTTGATTAATTTTACAATAGTGGAGATGCTATCACCTTAATATTGGTGGGTAAGGAAATTTTACTATTTGCAATTTAGATGTAGATCATTTCTTTAAGATTCAAAAAGTGCCTGCGAGGCACCTTCACACTTTATTAACAGCTCAATCAGTGCCATGCTAGAAATAATTAGCCAAGAGACCATGTAGTAAATACATCTAGACTAGGAAACCTGCAGAATAAGAAGCACATGATAAAATCCAGACCCCTACAAGAGAAACAGCCTCTATCCAAAGAGACTGCTGCTACCCAGCTGCCTGCTATGGCACTCTGCCTTCAGGGAAACAACACAAATACCAGGGTTTCTGACAGATTTGGTTTGTTTTGTGGTTTTAAGCCTCTGCTTGGCTGCAGAGCCCGAGGGCAGAGGGGATGGATCCAAGCAGTGGTCAGTGCCATCACACCCTGCCATGGCAGCCAGCCCCATGCCCTGGTGCCATCCAAGGGGCTGCCTTCCCTCTGGGGCTGGTGGGTGCAGGAGGTGGGAGGGGGAAGAGCTGCTGAGGAAAGCTGCTGCTGGCAGATGGTGAGTGAAATGCTGCAGGAAAGAAACTGAGGCCAGCAGGGATTCCCATGGTGTAGGACCAAGGGCTCTGCAGCAGCCAGGCAGGTCTCCTGCTCCCAGCCCATGGACACAGGCTTTACCTTCTGAGTCTGTTTTGTTTCCCTCAGCTTTCAGTCCTCACAAGACCCTGACCGGGGTCTCAGACAGGGCTTGGACATGCACAACCACTGGTATCCTGGAACAGCAGCTTTGATATTAAACACCCCACAGACAGACCCTGGCCAGGCCCTGCTTTCTCTGCAACTTGAGGGTTTGCTGTCCTTTCAGACAGTGCAGAGCTCCATGCAGGACAGGACAGGAGCCAGGCAGCCTCTCCACTCTTGCTGGGAGCAGAGGAACCCTTTGATCTCAGCCTTGCAGCTTCAGGCTTTGCAGAGCAGGGAGGGGCAGCACTGCCTTGGGATCCCTCTGGGGCTGCTCATGTCAACAGCCCAAATATCCAGTCTGCACTGTGCCTGTAAGGGGGAAATCCATGTGTTTCTGTGCCCTGAGACCTTCCCCAGCTGCAGCACACACAGGAGCAGGGGAGGAGACCCAGAGGGAGCACCAGAGCCCTGCAGCCAGGCTCTGAGTGACACCAGAACCCAGCCTCTGCTACCAGAGCAACCCGTGCAGAATCCCAAGGATAATGCAAGAAAGTAAGGATCAGACCAAAACCCTGGGAAGCTTTCCCAGTTTTTCTCTGCACTATTTAGCAAGGGCCATTAATTTCTTTCTTTCATAAACACTGTGAATGACAAAAATCCAAGAAATAAAATGAGCCTAATGAAAATGTTCTGGTTCTAAGGCAATCAATGGCATTTGGCTTACAGAGAAAGGGAAGCACAGCTCCCATCTGTACTCTGCTCCCTGTAATCAGCCAGGCTGTTTGCAGCATGGATCAGTGAACCATTCCTTAGGGGAACCAAACCCACATGAACAGCATCCATCTCCCTCCTTCAAGATCAAACTGACCCACATAGGAAGTTTCAAGAATGCTCTCAAAGCTTTGAGTTTAGGGAAAGCTGGAGCACTGGAAGTTTCTCTGCACCTAATGGTGTCTAATAAACCACAGGACCTGCTGCACCCAGATGCTGAGCAGAAAGGAGCTGATTGTGCTCGTGGGGGTTGGATCACCTCCTCTGCAGCACTGACCATGGGTGCAGGGGCTGCTGAAAGTATTGGGCTGAGCAGGGGAGAAGGAGCTTTCTCATGCTGTCAGCTTGTAAGCAATATTAAACAGTTGATACAAAATTTTCACTGAACTTCTTTACATAGAGTGAAGTTAAACTGGGGGAGAGATGGGCAGGAAGGAGAAAAAAAATTGAAAAAGGAAGAATGGAAGGCAACAGTGGGGTAATACAACCAAAGCAGTGAATTCACCATTCAAAGAACTTTGAAGGCCTATTATAGAAAACAGGACTTTGCCCCAAAAGTTGAAAATCCTTACAAGGAATGCTATGAATAAATGTTTACTCCAGCAGTGAAGATATCCCCAAAAGCAGGCAGGAGCTGGCACTGCCACACACTGCTGCAGGCAGCTCCAAAGCATTTGTGCTGTAGAGAGGGAGAGGCAAGTGCTCTGTCAAGAGCCAGGCCCTTTCCTGAGACACATCAGCCCAGGCTCTGACAAATGGTACCTCCAGGATGCTGTCAGAGGCTGTCACTGGGCATGTTCAGCACCAGTGTAATTCACCATGACAGTAACAGGCATGGGGCAGCACAAGGTCCCCAAACCACACTCATTTAAGTAACTGGAAAGCCAAGGAAGGCACAGGCTGGCCAAGGAGGTGAACTGCAGCAGGCACATAACAAATGTTTATTGCACATGGCTAAGGTAAGGCCACGTTCCTTCCTCCTCTTGAACTGACACAAAATTTAATGGGAGATCTTTATAAGGACAGGCTATGGAAAGAGGCACTAAAGGCTGTTTCCAATGACATTTAGAAGTAGGCAACAATAAAAAGAGGAAATTATAAAATACAGATACCAGACTGGCTGCAAAACTTAAAGGTGGAATTTCTGCATACTCTGAGCATTGTTGTAAGCCAAAGAGAAACAGCTGCCCTCTGAAAAACAGCTGGAAAAGCAAGATACCAAAACACAGCACAGTCCCACCAACTCCAGCCACCAAAAGCATTTACCCAATGATGGGGTCAGTATCATCAGGCAACTAAAACCTCAAATTGTTTCAGTTGCTTCATGGCTGAGCTGCATCTTGGGACAAGGCACTGCCAATATCCTCCAAGGAGAAGGATTTTCTGCCTGGCCAGTGATAATCCTTTCCCAAGAAAATTTAGTAGGGCCTTTCCTTTACACTGAAACCTACAAACAGGTTTTAGTGTAAAGGAACTAAAACTAAAGTAAACTACTTGGTTGTTTACTAACTAAGCAAACAAACTAAGCCTCCCCTTTAGTGCTTTGGCGGCACACAGCAGAAGTGGGCAGGCCCTGGTGACAACATCCCCCCCCCCACCTCTGCTCCTGTAGATGCCTTTTGCCAGTAGCTGGCACTGCCAGAATATTACAGAAACATGAACTACCAGTCCTCCAGTTAGTATTTGACAGATTAAACATTGCCTTGAGCTTTATTTCTTCAGCAGAGTTTGAAAAACTAACTTCCACTGGAATTAGCATTTAGCGGTAGCTTGCAGAGTGGCTGCCTGAGGCTCTGCTCTGGAGCACATCTGCATCTGGCAGGGATCCCTCTGACCCAGCAGATCTGTCTCCTGCTCTCGTGGCCCTGCAAAAGCAGGAGCTGAGATCTGGTGCTCAGCTGCCCTGCTGGGATGACCACCATGAGAACAGAGCACAGCTTGGGTGCCACAGAGGCTGGTGATAATGTTCTGGAATTAATTATAGCCCAATTGGTGTTTGTCCCACAAGTCTGATGGAGACATCCCCAAGGAGGGAGGCTAACAGGGGACAAGATGCTGTACATCTTCCCACATGGCAATTGAAAGAAGAAAAAAGTAGGAGAAATCATATGATTCTTTATTTGAGCGCTAAAGACACATTTAGAACTTATGAGTCACCCAAAAAAGCCACACAATTGTGTGACCTGGCAAGATATGAGGCTTTCCAAGAAACTGTCTCTGGACAAACAGATGCCATAAAGTACCCAGCTTCTCTGTTCTCTGTTCTCTTCACCCTCATCTCCAACAAGAAGTAGTTTCTCAGCTCAGGCAGGAGCCACAGAGAATCAATTGAACCTGCTTATTGAGAAAATACTTTCAAACAACTGATTCCTTATCATAAAGGATGCACTTGGGAACTACACACCATCTGTGAATTAGAGCCAAAAGCTCTCTAAAACTTCATGTCTTTGAATGGCAAAGCCTTTAAGAGGGAAGGGGAAAAAAAAGGAAAAAGGAAGGAAATTCAGGTCTAATAACATTGCTAGCAGCCATTTACCTTTGACTACTGAGGGGGAAAAAAAGAAAATCATTAAATGTATCTCTCACAGAATCCATTTTACAAGCTAATGTCACTTTGCTTTGCTTTCAATCAGAGATTAAGGTTAATCTCCAGAACTACTGGCGTGCATGCAGACACGGTGAAAAAATGCAAATAATTCCACCAAGGAGGCACAGGGAAGAAAGCTCTTTCTTCACCAGAAATCTATTACACTACATTAAAATGCACCATCTGATTTACAGTCCCTGTTGGGTACTGAAGTACAGCTGGGAACCGGCAGAAGCTCTGAATGCAGCACCAAGAAAGCAAATTACAAATGAGTGCACGTGTAGCTGTGTTCAGTGGGGGACAGGGGGCAAACATGGGCACAGGCTTTGAGTGCTTGTGGATTTCTGACCTAAACACACCTCATTTCCTGCCCACTGTGAGAGCTCTGCACCAAGCCTGAATGAATGCAGAAGGGTCCATTTATGAAGATACAGCCCTCATAGCACAGACAAGCAGTGACCACTTCCCCAGCCCTCCTTGGGGCAGTTTGATTCACTAGGGCCGAACAGGAAGCCCCAGCAAGAGAATAAATGGTGCACACAGAAACATCACCTCCCAAGATTGCTGTGTGCTGGACACAGCTCCCCTGCACTGAAGGCAGCTGTCTGACCCCATAACAGCAGCAACTAGGCAGCCACCAGGATTGCGTCTGTGTGTTCCTCATGAAAGAGAGTGGCAGCTTTATTCCAGGGCTGGAGTTCACAGCACCATCCTTTACAAAAGCTACCCAAGGTGCAAGGTACTGCTGGAAAACAAAAAAGGTAAATTTAAAGTTTTAATTATTCCAATTACAAAATTGTCCATAACTCATGTAACATAGAGTTATTGCAGTCCTTTCCAATACAAGAGGTATTGGTCCTAAAAATGAATGTACATAAAAGGGATGTATAACAGGTCAGATACACATGTGAAGAACACACTAAGGGACAAGCCACTTCCATTCCTTAGTACTAAGCTTTTCTGTCCTGCTCCTCAACAGATTTTCAGAGACCATCCTCAAAAACATTCCCCACCTGGTCTGGGTTCAGCTGTGCCCTAAACTGTCCCATCACCAGAGTCTGATGCTGCTGCCTGTGCCATTCCAAAGCTTTTTTCCTTATTCTCTTTTTCCTCACTTTTCTTTGCTTGGCTTTGTGCTTAACCAGAGCATGACTTTACTGGCCACAACTGACCTGGCATTTCACTGACATGTTGGTCTATTTACAGTTATATTGCTGAGAGAACCATACTTTCCTTTTAACTTGAATTTGCCCCTTGCAGACCCATTAACAGCAACAGGGAAGCTGGCAAATAATTATTTTTTGCTGTGGAGTAATTCCCTATATCACAAATTTTCTTTTAAAGCTGGCTGTACCACTGCCGCACATCCACCTGAGTAGAAGCACACACAGAGTGGAGCAAACCCCATTTGGGACTGCATGAAAAAGACAATCTGGAAATGTGTCAGCAAGGAAAGCCTGAGGACACTATTTTGTAAAATGTGTCTGAAAGCTGTGGAAGGTCTGTCTTGTAGTCAAGACCTCATCATTAAAATTCAATCAAGAAAGGCAGTATAACCTTCTAAGTTAAAACACTAAATAAAAGGAGATCAAGATAAATAGCAGATATCATCTGAGCCAGTCATAAGAACGGATGTGCATCAATCTCCAAAAAAAGTCACTCAAGATTGATAACACCAAAAGACAACATCTTGATAATCAGTTTTACAGTGATGGATTGAGGGAAAGTTTAATGAGTCAACTACCAGTCTGGAATTTCATTAGAGACTTTACAAGAGCTAGAAAAACCTGTAAAAACAAAAGAAAAATCTGCCTTGTAAAATACAATAGTGAATACATTTCTGTCCACACAGTGAATTATCACATACATTTGTGTCAGGAGGAGTTTGACTAGAATCTACTGCAGAAAATCCACTGCCTACTACTCTGTAATTTAGCAGTTGTGAGAGCTGATCTAACATAATGTAATTGTATTTTAATGTCTTCTGTGAGACAAAGGCTCATTAGTCATCCCCTAAAGAGAAGCACAAGCTGAAGTCACATGTCATTATACCAGGGTGTGTGGTGCTCACCACTCTCTTCACACTAAACTTCATCTGCAGGCAAATGCAATCTGATGGAAGGACCCTTAAGGATGAGAAGCTGGATTTTAGCTTCAAACTGAATTAAAATGTGTTTCATCTTCCACATTTACAGGTATAAGTTTAACACCAGCCAGGAGCTCAGCCCCACACAGCTGCTCACTCTTTCCTCCTTAGTGGGACAGGGAGAGAATCAGAAGGGTGAAAGAAAACTCTTGTGTTGAAATAAAGACAGTTTCATGGGTCAAACAAAAGCTTCACAAGAGCAAAGCAAAACAAGGCGTTCATTACCCACTTCCTGTGGTCAGGCAAGTGTTCATCCATCCCCAGGAAAGCAGAAATGTGAAAAGGTGATTAGGGAGGGCAAACACCATTGCTCTGAACCTCGCACTCCCAGCTCTACCTGCTGAGCATGATGCCCTGTGGGCTGGGCATCCCTTGGGTCAGCTGGGATCAGCTGCTCCAGCTGTGTCCCCTCCCAGCTCCTTGTGCACCCCCAGCCTTCTCACTGGTGGGGTGGAGACAGGAGCAGCAAAGGCTTTGACTCTGTGTAAGCGCTGCCCAGCAAACAGCCCCAAATCATCAACACTCTTCTAGCACAAAGCTAAAAGCCAACTCCATACTAGCTACCAGGAGGAACACTGACTAATCCAACTCAATTCAGCACAGCAGGGCTGGTAAAAAACATGCCATGTTTCTTGGGTCAAATCCTCATTTTATTTAGAGCAGCTTGCCCTGGATACAGCTCATCTCTAGATGACTTCACAGCCAAGGGCTGTGCTGACATTGCATCAGTAGAGAAGCACCCATGTTTGTTAAAACAGCACTCTCCTCTTTACAGAACACACTGGGTGCACTCGTCCTCTGGAGGCTTTGCTCCTCCATTTGTTAACCCACCTAGCCATTTGCCATGCTTTTCTCTGAGGTATAAATCCAAATCCATCCATGCTGCTTCAGGAGCTACAAGGCCAACATGGAGCTCAAAAACCTCAGAGAGTGCTGCAACATAACAAGAGGGTCCCAATTTGATTGTTTAAAGTAAAACTCTAAGTTTTTAAACTTTTAGTTTGAGAAAAGATAGTTTTTTCCCTATTGTTGATCCAAATGCCATAAGCAATGTGAATGCTAATATCACAGACACACAGTGATTATCAAACTCTCTAGGTGCTGCATTAAATATGTTGCCAACAGCATGTTTCTCACTGGAAGGCAACTCACTTCATAAGATTTTCTTCTTTTATGGCTGAAAGATTTTTCCTTATTACATTAAAAGTGTATAATAATGATCCAGCAATGTGAGCATCATGAACAAGAGCATAACCCTGTACACAAGCTATCTGTGCAAATTAATGACATAGGCAAAAACACCAGGAGAAAAGTTCAACTATCAAAATAGCTATATAGCCCCTGAGACTACCTAGCAGTGATAAAATAGCTTATTATCCCTTTTGTAGGCTAGCTATTTGTGAAAAATTTACATTTTCATACCCTAGAAATGAATTATTAATAACAATGAGCACATCCTTGCCAACGGAGTCCTGCCTGTGTAATCCTTGTGGAGAGACAGCACCACAAGGTGCTGCAGTCTGGTGCAGCACTGACTGCAAGAGGGCAGAGCTTGAGCTGAAGCCACAACTGTGCTTCACCAGAACAGGCATCCAGATATTTCAGTTTTGATCCAAGCTCCTACACCAGTGAGGGCCGGGCAGAAGCTCAGGAGGCAGAGAGAGACCAAGCCCAGCCTGGCCAGGCAGATAACGTGGTGTGGGCACCCTGGCAGTGGCTGCAGAGGCTCCTCATTCCTAAACAGAGAGATCTCACTGCCACAAAATTCAACCCTTTCCTCTCATGCTTAAAGTTTTCATTTTTATATATTTCAGATGCTGTACTGCACTAGTGTATAACTCTGAATTTCACACAGTGTTAGTAAGTTCTCTTCACATTCTGGCCAGACAAAACAATCCTTCTGGGCCTGAGAACCAAACACACCCTCTGCCTCAGGCCCTGAACAGTATAAACAAAGTGAATCAGGAGAGAGCAAACTGGGGGAATATGACTCCTTACCTGAAGCTGTAATTGGAGAATTGACCCCCTGATATGCAAATAGACCAAACCTATATCTGAAAAACTCATGGCCATTGTCCATCTTGGGTGCAGCCTCTGCAAGGCTCTGCACTGCCCAAGGTGTAGCTATTGAAGGCCTTTGATAAATATCCATATAATATGGCTATATGATTTTTATAATAGAAAATATATTATATATCATTTACATATTATATATCATTTATGTTATTAAAATATTATTACTATATAATTTATATTTTTTATATATAATATAATAAAATTATATATATATCTAATTTTTTCTCTTAACTCTGTCTGGCCTCTGTTCTAGGCAGCCTCTCCAGGCATCACCCCAGGGACATTGGCCACACCGTGGTGCCCACTTAGCAAGGTGGACCAGCTCCTTCTCCCCTACTCAATATAGTCAGAGCTAAATGCAAGCAAACCTGTGCTGCTTTCTGCAGAAGCCAGAGCAGTGGCCATTTCTGCAGTTTCCATTTTAAAAATGTAATATTCTGGCATGAGGAGAGATCTCTGTGTCCCTTACAGGGTTCCCACTGCCACCAGGTCTGCCCAAAGGGTGAGTCACAGGAAAAGCCTGTCAGAGCATCCCTGTGGCACTCACCAGCGAGAACAGGGCAGGAAATCTTCTTTAAACTGTGAAAAAATGAACATATTTAACAGATGTTGAAGTGAATACCTCTCTGGAAGCCAAACTGGCAGACGTTTGGGTCTTCCTAAGTGGATAATTGATCACAAGGCTATGCCAGTGATGTTACAGCAATGAAACAAGGAGGGAACTGGGAATTAAGGATCTCAAATAAGCCTGTCAAAAACATGTAATAATACTGTCAGATCAATTTGCTGTCAAATACAGGTATGATGTGATAAAACCACTGAGTTTTTAGTATATTATATTATTGAAGCAGTAATTTAAGAACACCTTCCAGGTAATAAATTACAATAAATCAAAATTTAAAACTTGAAAGCATGTACCAGAAGACACACAGTGTATGATATGAGAGAGACAAGTAAATTTAAGCCATATTCCCAAGCTGGAGTAAAGCAAATTCAATTGCTTTAGAAAGATAATGATCAAAACCTATTTTTGTATTAAATCAATAAATCTTGCAAAGTTCTAAAGAAAAACCTGCTAAATGCTTCTGCCCTTCACCCTCCTGTGTGTCTTAGTGCAGCAAAAGCAAAGGTGATAAAGGAGTTCAAGACAATGTCCTCAGAAAACACAGTGGTCAGTCATAAATACCGCACAAACACAATGGGTGGCATTTACAAAGAAGTTTTACATAAGAAAAGTCCAATTTCTCTGACCAACAGCACTTCACCAAAAAGAAAAATATTTTAGGGAAAATACTTGGCTTTCATTTAAAAATTATTTATTTATCATTTAAAAAGAAAGGGAGGGAGGGAGGGAGGGGAATGTTCATGAAAAGAATGTTAATGTCTTCCAGTTTCCCCAAAAGTGAGTGTATCCACAGCTCATAGTCCATAATTCACTTATTTATGTCTTCTAGCACAACAAAAGGGCAAGAATTAAAATCTAAAGTCAGAGGTTGGACCAGATGGGAAAATGCCATTGGGATGAGCACAAAAACACTGGTGCTTAAACAGCTTCAATAGGATGCAACCACCCAGCAGGACAACGTCTTGTCTGGTACTGCCTTAGGGGCCTGCCATGGTTTAACCCCAGCCTCTCCCTCCTCAGCTCCTCACAAGTGGGGTGAGGAGCAGGAGAGGCCTTGGCTCAGTGTAGGCTCACATAAAATATCCCTGAGTTACCAGCACTGCTTCCAGCACTGAGCCAAAGCACAAACTCATACCAGCCACTATGGAGAAAATCCACTCCAGGCAAAACCAGCTAGGTGAAAATGAAAGGAAAACAGTGATCAATTATTGGATTGGCAGCCAGGAGAGGTCAGGGAAGAAAACAAATGAAATCATATCTAGATCAGTGAAAAAAAATGTCCTGGCAGCCTTCAGCAAAGACCTTACAGCAAGAGATGTTTCCTAAACCCTTATGAGCACATATTATACCCTGTGCTCATAAGTTATGGGGGTATTGCTCATATGTTTTCCAAGTCAATCCATTTTGAAATTGGAGTAAATTTTAAAATCCAGAAGAAAAAAAAGAAGTTACACACATGTATCCTCTCCTATTTCTTATTGCATTTAGTATCACACAGTATCTCTGCAACAGCCATTAGAGTTATGTGGAGAAAAAGAGCATAAAGGAGAGTATTTAATGTATTTTTAATGCCTTTCAACACACTTCAGCACCTGGATTCCAGGATTCAGCAGGATACGGCCAGACAGCACTCTCCTCTGAAAAGGGATCATTTATTGCTTCACTCAAGGGAACATTCTTCCAGCACAGCAGGAGCACATGAGCTGGAGCCTGGCAGCTAATGCTCCACTGCCCAGGGATCAGAATCAGCAAAATGTTTCCTCTTTTATATTTTACATAGGCCTTCTTGCAGAGAATATTGTATTTCTCTGCCTTTGATGAACCTCTTTTCCCAGCAATCATTTGCCTCAGGTTTTCCCTTTAGAATTTGGGTCATAAGAAGCTTTGCTGACTTAACTTTCTGGCGCAGTATATTTCCCTCTGAGAAGCAGAGCCCCAGAGCCAGGTCAGTGTTACAGCAGAGCTCCTCTTTCTGCTCCGAGCTGGAACTGCTCCACAAAGATGTGTGGGTACCCAATTTCTGTCAGGGCTTGCACTTAAAATGCACTGCCGGTTCTCATTTCTCACATTACCCTCTCAAATGGGCAGAAAAGGACAGCTAACCTGGCAATCAGCTTCCAAAGAGAGCGGGTCAAGCTGGGCTATCTCACATGAGGAGCTGTTGGCTGCCATGAGGAGGCCAAAACAGCTGCAGGCAGCAGAGCAGCACTTTCCATGGGCTCCCTGGAGGAGCTCACAGCTGGGCAGGCCATCCCAGGGGATGCAGCATGGGAAGCACAGCAGTGAATCATCCTCCAGCAGATCCAGCCCCAGAGTGGTTCTGCTTTGCTTACTTCAGTAATGCACAGAATCTCATGCAAACACCTCACCCAGCAGAAGGATTCCAGCTGTTTTTCCTAAAACTACACCTGAGATACCTGCCTGGGTATCTGTCCTGATACCTGAGGCCAGCTGTCCTTGAACCTGCCCGAGGGACACTCCCAGAGCTGAAGGGCCCCAGGGAAGGGCACACAGTGGCACTGAGCAGCACCAGGCACCAGGCAGAAACCACACCAGAGCACAGGGACACTCAAACCATGTGAAAACTTCATCTGCATGAAAGACACAGACATGACAGCCCTCCCTTGGCTTGGAGCACCCCCTCCAATGAATGAGGCACCCCTGTATCAGAGGGCGAGCTTCAGCAAAGCTCCAAAGAAATGCTGGTACTCAGCAATTTGGCAAGAGCAAGGAGTAAATTGGAAATAAGCCCTTCCTTGTTCCTGGCTGGAAAGCACAATCCAAAACCAATGTCTGCTTTGCCCAGGTGGTGACCACAGGGCTGGTCAGTGCCCTGTGCAGCAGCACACAGCACTTGGTGCAAGCTGAGCCTTGCCACAAACTCCAGCATACATTCAGAGCTGGCACCTGAATCCCTTTCCCCAAGAAAGATGAATTGATACTGAACTGATTCCTTCTGCTGCTGCAACAAAATAAAGGAGCAAAGCCAGGAGCAAAGGAAACCATGGTGCTTTCACTGATTGTGATGGTTCAGTTAAACAGGTTTTGCCTGTGGCCATTGCCCCTGCAGCAGGTGCCAGGCAGGGGAAGCACTGCACTACTCCAACCAATAACTTTTAGGAAATGGAAATCTGCACCTGTTTAATAGATGTTTTCAATTTCTTACATCACCATCAGTAGCTGCTTGTCACTTGGCAGGTTTTCTGTAGCTTCTTAGGTCCAAGCTGATTTCAAACCCAATTGGTAATGTCAATGTGACTTCAAGATTTAATGATTCATTATTTTTCAGGCACAAGAGCAAGAGAATCTGTTAATTTTTTTGCCTGCACGGGGTCAGTGATTTCCTTCTGGTTTATTCACTTATGTATCATTAAAAACAAGGGCTGATAAGAAAAAAAACCCTTCAGTGACACATACCAAAAAGAGACTTCTTTAGTTTAAAAAAATACTATAAACATTCTACCTTTTATAACCTGCAGACAATTACAAGGGCAACAGTTCTCAGTGCAAAACACTTGGAGATTCCTGGAGAGCCAGGAATATTAGGCTAGTGAAAACTCACCACTCTACACTTAGATAAAATTCACATGCACACATATGCATTTGACATAGGCTAGAAAGTTTTTAGCTTTGTTCCTGCTCCTGCTTATTATGAAAGAGCAAGAAAAGAACCAAGCCACCCCATACCACCAACACACACATGAGATAACCAGAGAGCACTGGGTGAGTTCTGTGTTGATCTCTCCAATCAGGCTCTTACACAGCTTGTCCTAGACCTGCACACCTCACTGCATTTTAACCAATATTTGTGCTTACCTAAAATTGCCAGAGCCTGGAGAGAGAATGAAGGTTGGAAGAATTCACTCAAGGTTTCCCTTTCTGCCCTAACTTTGCTGTTATGTATGGGAAAAGGAGATATTACGCACATAAAAAGAAGAATTAGAGGATCACAGAAACTCTGGAAAGGTGATAAATTTGGTTGTCTCCATTCAGTCAATGCTGTCCTCTAAATAGCTGAGGCCTCTCATGGTTCTCCAGGGCCAAGAACTCAACAGAAGTTGCAAAGGGAAAAGTCAGAGTTCTTCAGTGGGCATTCTGTTGATGTGGGGTCACAGCCAGCACAACCCACCCTGTGCCTCCTGCAAAAGGACAGAGCAGACCTGGTGCTGGGTGGATCCCATACAGAGGGCATGGGTCATGCCAGAGAAATGTTCTTCTTCTAAAGGGTTCATTTTCCACATAATTGTTAACATTGACTCCTTCATGATCAATGGCTTTGGGGTCTTGGCAGCAAAAATACAGCCACCACTAAGATGTCTGCAGTTTCCCCCTCAATATCTCAACTTCTGCATGTCTCAGGAGCTGGGAAAAATTTTTTTCCTGCCACAGGAATCATGACTGGGACCTGAATCCACCAGGAGGAAGGTGAGTTATACACTAGATTGGGGCACACAGAAAGGGCAGAAGGAAAATATTTCAATCAAACCTTCCTAATTAGAAGGGAATGTGCTGGTTCCAGTGCGGGTAGGGATGGACTCTGAGTTGAGACAGGGCTGATGTTTCATTCATTCATTGCTTGTAGGAACTGAGAAAACAGCCAGAGTCCAGCCCCAGAGGCACCCACCTGGTGCAAGAAACTGCCCCTGTCAGTGGGGCTGAGAGCAGCACTGGCTCTGGGGAAGGAACCTGCTCAGAGACATTAACATGCTGAATACTCCTCAGCTAAATGGCCTCATTCCGCCCAGAATGAAGAAGCAGTTTCACAGAATTTAATGACTGATTAATATTCATTTAATAATTCTTGCCTAAAACTGCAGCAAATGGTTTTAAATTATGCCATTTGGGAGACAGCAGACTCAATTCAGCAGGATCACTGGGCTTAGACTGTTGAAGTCAGTCCCTGGATTATTTGGTTCTTCCTTCCCTTGCCAATGACTGCCATGTGTCTACCTTGCCTTTTTCTGCTTATTTCTGCCTTTTTCTCCATGATTCTTTTATAATACATGCAGCTCTAACAGGACACACAGAGTAATGGCTACCAGAGTGAGGCAAGGGCCCTACTGTTCTCAAACCTTTGGAGACAGCAGGCTGCTGCAGACCAAGAGGACAGGCCATGCTTGATCTGCTGCCAGCAGACTCCAAAGGGAGCAATAAGAGGAGCATGCAGGGTAGAAAGCAGATCTGAGCTAGCAAGCAGAGCAGCCTGGATCTGCTCCTGCTCCGTAGAAAGACTGGGAGTTTAAAGGTGCTTTTTAAAAAATGCACAACCAGAACAAAGTTAAGGTCTGATGGATCCCTGGCACTCAGCAGTCACAGCACCAAAAGCTGCACTCGCCATCCCGCAACAAAGTCCAGGGAAGAACAGTCAAGGGAGAACCACAAAAACCACATGATATTAGCGTGTCCTTGGGGAGCTGGCTCAGTGCATTGTGCCAGGCAGGAAAGTCAGGCTTTTCACAACAAGCCCACAAAGCAGCAACCTCCAGCATCATCTGCTCCTTCTAAAGCTCACCCCAAGCACCAGCCCCACCAGCTCCAGCACAGGCACATGGAAGCAGTGCCCAAGGAGCTTCTCTGGAGGGGAAAGATCCACAGCACTACAACTGGAGCCAGCAATATGAATTTTTGTAGTTGGAGATGCCCCTCCCATCCAAGCAAAGCCCCATTATGAGCCCAGGCACTGATGTGGAACTGTGCTGTTCCCACCTCTGCATCCAAGTGGAGGAAAGCCACCAAAATACAAAAGCAATGGTGCAGTGGTACCCACCAAATCCCAGAGAGCTTAATTCCCTCTCCTATTCTATCCAGAACCCCCTCCAGTGCAGACAGTAGCACCTTTCCCTTGCTGTACTGTGCCCTGGCAGTGTGTCCCCTCTTTTCCAGAGCCAATCTCCCTCACCATTCCCAGAGCCTGGCACTGGCCTTGCTGGCACCTTCACCTTCTTTGATGTACCTGCACCTAGACAACTACAATTCTTCCCTTTTCAGTTTTTATTGATTTTTGAGGCACTCATTTCTGAGATGTATGGTATCATTGGATTATACCATTTAGCAATTTATTTGTGTCTCTCTGTATGTTTGAGATTGATTCTTTTTTCCGCCAAGTCTCAACAAAGACGCTGCCACTGTTGTTATTTGGCTGTCACAACAGCTCACGTAGCCCTGGACTATTAGGCATTGCTGCTCCAAGAAATTTTGTGCTGAGGTAATTTGGAGACTAAATCAAGTTTTATCACTGAATGAGGTTAGTGGATATTAATGGGAAGGCAGGAGTTTGCACTGAATCATTAATGTGGATAAATGGAGAGCGCTTGTTTAATACTTTCTACAGCAAGTGCTAATAATGCCCTGAAATAGTGGGGAAATATTGCAAGTTGTATTTAAACACAGAGAAGGAGGCCTAATTTGACCTGTTCTGGTACATTAGCTGTGACCATACACTGGGACCTTCTGTTAGCCTCAGCCATCTCTCTGTGCTGCTCTTCTCTATCTCAGTGTTGACATCCTGACTTTGAGCAATGTTTCTGAACAAAGAAATACAACTGGGGCTGGGACAATATGTATTTGAGGGAAATTACTGCAAACAAACATTTCTATGAAGCTGAAATTTAAAAATCATTTTTGAAACAAAGAATATTAACTTACAAAGAAATAACAGTAAGAGCAATGTGTGACTCTCAGAACCTGCTCATCAATGAAATGCAAAATGCAATGACCTACACAGGCTCATGTGTACACTGATTAAGTTGTTCAGAAGTGCTCAGAACCAATGTGACCTTTGTAAGGTGAGCATGAAGCAGCTGTCTGGGACATATGGCCTGACCTGAGAGTCTGACATCCAGCACTTTCAGAAGCCTCTCTGTGAATGAATGCATGGAAAGAACAGACTTAGAGAGATGGACGAAGCCAAAGCAATGCAGAACACAGAGCATTCACACATTTTACGTGCAGGAAGAAATTCAGGGGCAGTGGAATGATTTGCACTGCAGCTCTGGTGCTGTCAGAGTTTGCTAAAGGAGACACTTTCACCACCAAGCAATCACCAGGCAATTATTCCCTGGTAATTCACACTAAGCAAGCAAAGTGAAGGTTCATTATCAGAAGCAGACACACAGGTCTGAGGTCACCCACTCTGGTAAGGAGCATGCAGTCTTTGTACACAGAAGACAGGCTGCAGGATGAGGGGATTATAGAGAAACACTGAAGTGTTCTCATGCTTGTAAAAGTAACACGGTATATTCTCTGTTTGCCAAGCAAAAGCAACTGCTCAAAGCTTGCATTGACTCCCTGTAACAGTGAGAATGAAGCTCAGCAGTACTCACTAGCTGAGGAGACAGACCACAGCCAGTTATAAAACAGCATCTGCTAGGCTGCTCTCCCACATATAAAAAGCAAGCCCTGGAAAAAGCAAACTAGGAGAAAAGACTCCAAGAAAAAGGAAGCCCTGCAGGGGGAGAGTTAAAAAAGGACTAGCAAGTCAAAGAGGTGCTGTTTGAATAGGGATGACCCATGCTGTTAGAAGAGCTTAGGTTCCCTTTTAAACAACTAAATGAAACGAATAATACTCTGAATAGGGCCCCTCCTGCCCCAGCAGGAGCTGAAGACAGGGCTGTTTGTCGCAATAAAATGTTTGCCATAGGTGACTGGGGTGTGATCTGCCCTTCCCCAAACACAGCTGATAAATTAGATAATAAAAATTAGTTAAGCAGCTGATAATTAGATAATAAAATGCCTCTCAGCATCACAGATCATGTGATTCCTTGTTGTCACAGAACTGCTGGTCTGTGCAGATCCCTTTGGGATTGCCCCAAGTGCTCCACTTCCTTCACGTCCTCAGCACTGCCTTTGCTAGGCTGTATCTCACATCTCCAATGAGCTGCAATGACACAACTGTTTTAGGGTTTCTAAAATTCTCCAGTCCCTGCAATGCCTTGGCAGAGCACAAGAAGCCTCAGATACCTCCTGAGCACAGCTGGTGCTCTGCTCCTGCAGGCAAGGCAGGTGGATGCTGCACTCCATTTCCAAGGCACAGCTTTTCCAACCAATCTTCCAAGTCCCCAGCACTGCTTTGCAATATTTAGTGTTCATTAGCCCAAGTGGGCATCAGTAAAGCAGTTAGTGTGAAGCTGATACAGTGGGAGTTTGGAGGATGCTCTTAAGGACAGGCAGTTTGTCTGTCACAACTGCAACTCAGGAGAGTTTTCATCTACCAAAAAAAGACATGGGCTAGCAGGCTTTCAGGGATACATAGGCTGATGCTGGCTTTTGATTTTTTCCTTTAGGAATTCAACTATATCTTAAGTAGCCCCCACATTTTGAATTATATTCCTTCCAGAGCTCTACCTGGCCTGTGCAAATTGAACACCCTTGAGAGCACTCAGGAGTGGAGAGCAGAGAGTTAAACTGTGAGGCACCAGGGTGGCATCCCTTTCCAGACAAGGAGGGGACATGCACGGAGCTCAGAGCAAGCCTGGCCTGCTCCATGCTCCCAGCTGGTGTAGAAAACAATGAGGCTGTTCCAGGGAGACAAATAGGGAAGGAATGTGTGCAAGCTACTTAATGTACATTGTGGCTGTTCCATCAGCTTTGGCTGGATAGCTGCAGTGAGTGGGACTGGCAAGGGATGTGGTGGAAGCCCCTGACTCCCTGCAGGGAAACAGTGATCCCAGACATGCTGAGGATTGTGCAGTGAAAGGTCCTGGCTGTGAGCACCCCACAGCTGCAGCCACCCAGAGCCTGCTAGGAGAGCTGCTTCCCCTGCAAATCCTTCCATGATTAGAAAATTCAAATTGAGTTTCTCCAAAACTTTCTCAGGAGTAAGGGGTTTAACCCAGTTGCAACTCACAGGTCAAGCCATGCAGCTGAAAAATTACCACTTCATTGGCTTTTCCAAGTAATAAGCTCCTGATATCATCATATTTTGCTGAATGCATTTCACAGAGTGAATTTTGAAATGCAAAGTCAAAGCCCTGCTGCCAGTGTGCCATCACCAGCCTTGTCTAAGCTGACCCAAGTAATTCCCTCTCTAATTCTGATGGAGCAGAGCACTGCAGCCATTTGAGAGGAAAGCAGCTGTTTCAGGAAGGAATGACTAAGTTAAACCAAATTAAATTGTTCCTGTGACCTCAGTTGTTCTTTGCAGCTTTGTAAGTGCAATTACAATTCAGTCACTATTTACCAATAAATCCTTCTTGTTATTTCAGAAAGTCCAGTCTATTTTTTGCTGCTATATATTTACTGAAAAAGCACTGGCAAGTGCAGGAAGTGAAGAGTTAAAATGATGCTAACAGCTACAGCAAAGAAAAACACGTGGGAAATGGAACATCACATAGCAACCAAAGAATGATGATGAAGAAATGATTACAGTGTAGAAAGGGCACAAAAGAACGATATAAAAGACTTAGTTATAAAAAGAATTTTGTGTAAGGGGAAAATATACATAAGTAGGGAAGATGCAGAGAAGTAAAGAAAATGCTTTTGAAACTCTGGAATCATTGGGTTAACACAGAACTATAATATTTTACAATATTTTGTTTCGCAGAAATTTATGCAGATTGGGGAAGCAGATGTTTATAGACCCTATAGAGAATCAAGGACAAAATAGATACTTAATTTTTTTCTCTGATTTTTTTTCTAACAGAAGAAGGACTGGAATTTCACTTTGTGACTCTTTAGGAGACATGCCCTATTGATTTGAATAACAACCCACTGGTGGAAAATCTGCCACATCTTCTTTCAAAGTGTTTCAATTATTAATTACAATCATAGTTTAAAAAATTAATCTTATTTCCAACATAAACTTTGATGCCTTTTTCTATTCTCTGCTGTGAAATAAAATTCAGTTTACTAACCAGGTAAGTGAAAATTTAAGGCACAAATTATTTTTTTACCTGCTCTCTGAACATCTTTTAAAGAACAAACATTGGAGCAATGAACACAGTTTCCATTAATTCAATACAGTTTTATACATTATGAGATTTGATATCACATATTCTTAGGAGAGCATGGAAGGGCATTGTTCATTTGCTCAGCTTTTCAAAGCCTTTGGAACATCCCAAGTCTTTCAAAGCACTTGGATTATCCAGTAGCCTGCTGCCTCTCAGGAACACAGGGCGAGACATGGTGAAGAAAAGTCACTTTTGGCAAACTCCCACCATGCCAATCCCTGCATTCAGAGGCAATAGCTGGGGTGATAAAGTATTTTCAATGTGTTTTCCAGCTTTCATTAGGGACACCTCACTGCAGCTTGGTTATCTGATGAGGCACCTGCTAGGAATCTCTCTTCTGGTTTCCTCTGTGTCTTCTTAAATTCTTTCCCTCTTAGTGTGTAAAGAGAACTACTTATGTTAGGAAAGGCAGGGAGCAGAGATGGTGATGGCATTGCTGCTTGAAGATTTCCTGCTCTCAGACCCACAGGACACCAGGGAAACTCAGATTACTGCAAAGACAGGAGGGGCTGAAATCTGTCTGGAGACAGGCATCAGCCTCATGCTGGGACCTTCCCTTCAAATCCAAGCTTCAAAGGTCAGGCTGGATGGGTTCCAGAAGCTGCAGGCCTCCCTGCAGAGGGGAATAGTGGCACAATGAGCCACAGCAGCTCCACCTCTGCAAAGGACAGAATTTTCCTGAGAATGAGCTATTGAAAAGCCACAACAATCTCTTTAGTCCTAACTGCAAATGTACCAATTTCCAAGGCAATATTCTTGGACCTGGGAAGTCTCTCACTCTCTTTCACAGAAAATAAATTCAAGCAGCAATGCTACAGGGAGTGGAGGGTGTGTGGGTGGGTAGGTGTGAAAGAAAATAATTATTTAGAAGTCTTAAAACCAGGGCGAGAAACTTATTTGGAAAACACACATTTCTTCCAAAGCAAACATTACCCCTCCAGCAGCTCCCTTCAAATCCTCCCTGAGCATGCTTAGGGTGACTGCAGAAACACTGCAAACACTGGGGTTGAAGAGTGACAGAACAAGAAATCACAGAGGATCTACTGAACAATATAACACTAAGATAAAAAATTCACATTTGCTTTGTGTATCCCACTGAAGATGCAAGGGCTTTTTTCAAAGCAGCATGGCAGTCTATAAAAAGATGGAAGTGCAAGGCTCACCCCTCTTAAAAAAGCACAATTCCCATCCTGCAGCCATATAACCCACATCAGCAGTGGCCATAAAACATTCTGCTATTATGGTCCAGGACATTGCAGCTACAAAAGGGTTCCTTTCAAACTCTATCTTCTTTTGTGCATCCTGCAGGCAATTTTACCACTATGGCCTTAAACCAGAGGCAGTTCCAGGGGTGCAGTGGGACCTGTGCTGCTTGTCAGGAATTGGGGAATGAGATAAGGGAGGACTTCCAGCAGGAGTGCAGCAGGCATGGTGGGTGTGGGAGCCTGATGAGACATGGTCAGGATGGAAAGCTGCCACAGGAATAGTGCCACTCCTCACCTTCCCATGGAAAACCCAATTTCTGCTCCATTATTCCCAGTTCTCTGTGTTGCCACAGTTGCACCACAAGAAATCATCTGCAAAGGGATGGCTCTGCCACAGAGGGGATGGAGTGAGAAGGCATCTGAGAAAGGGCTGCAAGAGGGGGAATTTGCCCTCACCAAGCAGGCAGAAGGCAGGGACAGACACAGAAACCCAGCTGAGCACAAAGATGCCCACCCACAGCCACCATTTGATTTCCCTATTTTATTTCCCCACCTTGGGAGCTGGCTGTTTAACCTGTGCCTGCAGCCCTGCTGCTGGGGCCTGTCTTGTGAACATGGCACTGAACAAGTCCTGCAGGGTGGCTTTGTCCCTTGAGGAATCAGGGAGGGAGCATTTCCAGGAGCTGAAGAGTGTGCTGAAATCAGTCAAGTTAAATGGTGGTATGTGAGAATAGGAATGAATAAACCTCGAGGGATATCATTTGTCATTTACTGTACTTGTTAAAAGTTACAAAACAGCAGTTCAGCAGAGGTTAGAGAAAGGACAGTGCAAGAACACAAACTTCCAACCCATTTCTAAAACTCCCTACAGCTCCAGTATTTTCCAGAAAGATGAAAATTTCATAAAGAAGAAAATACTAAGGATTAAAAGGAAACTTGTTTAATTGAAAAGTAATAAGCTGTTCAGGTCTTTCAATTGCCAGCAAGCATTGCTTTTAAGGTGAGAGATCCTGATCCAACCATCAAGAATTTTTGGACAATAAAATGTCCATGAACAAACACATGAAAATGATAATAAAGAAAACTGCACAGCCAGAGGTCAAACCTACTTTATACTAGAGGCTGAACTCTGATAATTCACAGTAGATTAAATTCAGCAGCAGTAGAAGCTTAGTAAGAAATTTGGATGTTAGGAAGATTTAAGCTGGGAATACGTCTTACTCTTATTTTACCAAAGGCCAGACACAGACTCATACATGTTTATGAGGAAAAAGGAAAAGTGACTGAATTTCAAAGAACAGGCTGTGTAGAAAATACTTTGGGCTTAGCAGGGTCTTTGGAAAATGCTGTCAAAAGTTAGAGAGCAATAACTTAAATTTTCATCAGTGACTTTCAACTTTACTTCCAAATGTCAAAAGCCAAAAACCAGGGCCAGGAATGCTAAGTACAAAATGGTTTTTGAGCAGACTTTTCATCTTCCAATGTGAAACTGAGAATTTTGAAAGAAAGCAAATGCTTACGATGACAATTTTTGATATTACTCAATATCAAGCTTTTGACTTCAAAACATTTTGAGGATTTTTTTTCATTCATTATGCTTTTAAGTCCAATCCCATTTCCTTTGGAAATAACACAATGTTTTTGATTACAGAGGGTGTAGGAATCTTCAGAGCAAAGCAGGAGGCTCAGTAGCTCAGGGCTGCACTGTGACTCCCCTGGGTGGGCACCAAGGCCCATCAGGCTGGGGACAAGGAGCAGCATCCTCCTGGGTTTGCTCCAAAGCAAATGTGAGCACGTGTCCAGCATTGCCTCCCATCCCCTGCCCTCATCTATCTGCAGTATTTATGTTATATGCTCTTCTCTGCAAAATATTTTCTTTTGGTAATTGCAGACTTCACTTCAAAGAGTCCACCTTGGCATTTACTTTGAAATAAGGTGACTTTTTGTGGGCCAAGAAGCCTCTTCCAGTGGCAGAGCCCTGCAGCCATTCCCCTGTCTACTCATCAATGGTTCAGGGATTCTGTGGGAGGTTTCTGTGCAGAGGAATTGCAGGCTGGAATTTCTCAGCGACAGCACAGAAGGGAATTTGAAGGGCAGTAGGGCAAATCTGCCTGCCATTGCTGTTAGCAGGTGACTACTACTGTAGCTTCCTGCCAGAGTTAAATTACAGCCTGTGAGATCTTTAGCTATTCCTGTCCATAGACTCTTTTTGAGAGTCAGTTGCCATTGAAGACAAGATATAATTTTGATACCTGCCTAATTTGCGTACCTATATCCTGCCTGACAGAATGATTTCCGTGCCTTTAGAAATGGAAACGTGTTCCTCTCAATTGGCATTCAGTCCTCTGGCTGCATGAGCATCCATCTGTCCAAAATCTTTAGAGAAACAGTTCACAGAGAGCAGTTAACTATGATCTCTCTCAAAAAAATTAGTTCCTGTTTTCCCTCTGACAAATGAAGACATTGTTTCAACAATATTTTCCTTCTCCACTGACAGTGCTAAATATTTATAACCTGTGCCTCCTAGAAATGCTGGTCTCCTCATGAATAAACACTAGGCTAACAAGGAGCAGCTTCCAAGAAGAATGCAGGGTGTAGCTGACCTATTCACACTCCTTCCCCTCTCCAGTACCTGGTTCCCCATGACAGCCATTTAAAATCAACACTGATCCTGACACCTGACCCAGAATTTTTTGTGTTTGCCAGAAAACATCCTTGAGTAGGCCCATCTGGGCAGCGTGTAGCAAACAAGGCCAAGCCTTGCATTGCAAAATGTTACAATCCAAGCCCCATGTTAAAAATGCTCAAATAAAACGAGCACATTTTCTTTAAGCCTTGGTAAATGCATCCCACCTCTGCCAGCTCCCATTTCAGCGTGTGAGCAAGCCTTGGTGTGGCATCCTTCTTTCCTCCCAGTCTTTGCAGGTGATTTCTTTGGTGTGGAGGCTCTGATTAGAAGGAGAAGGTGCCTCTCTAACCACCATGGCCTGAGCACATCCCTGTCTTGGGGAGCATGGGTTCAAACCTCCATCGGTCTCAGCTTTCCAGCTGTTTTCTCCCAGCTCAGCCACCCAGCCGAGGCAAAGCGGCTGAGCAGCCCTGGCCAGCAGTAACCCTTCCTCCCCAAAGCACAGATTTTACCCTCTTCTACATTTATATTTCAAGTTTAAAAGAAGGAAAAAAGGAAGAAAGAAAAATTATGATGTCTACTTGTTATGGTTTAGGCCTGGCAAAGCCAAGGCCCCCATAAATATACCTTTTACCTGATATCTGCTGTGAGATGTGGCCAGGAAATAAGCAAAGCAGGCTCCAACTTAAACATAAAGAGAAGTTTATTAACTAAACTACACACACAATTACTAAACTACACACACAATTACTAACCTACACACACACAGGGAAAAAAACAAGGAGAATGAAAACTACACAGAAACACTTCCTTATCCTCCTCCCACCAAATTCCCAAACACATTTACATTTCCCAAAAAATTATCCACACTCGGTCTGGCACCACCCTTTGGAAAAAAAAATCAAATCTTCAGCTCATAAGGGATAGACGGAGTCCTTCCTTGTGCCACGGACTTCTTGTCACAATCAGCAATCCGCCCGGTATCTTGCTATCTCGTGACATCTCCTTTCCATGCCGAGGTGCTCTCACCACCTGGCATGGGATGGGGCAGGGGCCTGCCTTCAGGGCCTTTTAAGAATGCCTCGTCTCGTTCCAAGCAGAGTACAGTCACAATCCTGGGACCTCTGTCCCCCCCCCATGTCTTCTATACCCCCTGGGGCCGAGGGGTCTCAAAACCAAACTCTCTTGACGCCGAGCCTCCGCTTCCCCCTGCAATACAGCCTCTGCCTCACCAGGAAACAGTCCATGGAAATACAACAAAAAAGAGTCCAGCAAAAACTGCCACTCCATCTTCCTCCATTCCTTCAACATCTCTCTTCTCCCTTTGCCAGACCCTCCTTACTGGCCTAATTTTCTTCCTTCATCTTCCACTCCTGTCCCTTTCCCAGGAAAGGGAATGTTCTGCGAAGCCTTCATTCCCCAAAGGGTTAAAAGCTCTCCCAGGCGGCCGGACTGCCCGCTGCCCCCCCCTTTCTCCTCCCAGCCGTGCTGCCTGCCGGCACATGATATCAAGTTTCAAGATATACAGTTCGAGCACGGGCTGCATTCTCTGGGGGGGGGGAATAAACTGGTCGCTCAAGGGTCTGCCACCCTTCCTCCGAACCCGGGCCTACCGTAGATGGGCCACGTGGCTTTTCCCTCCCCCAGCCCAGCCAGAAACTGGGCCTCACGCCGGAAATCCCAAGAGGGCTCCGAAGGCCAAGAGCCCTGCTTTTAACCCCTTGAGTTCGTAGTCTCAAGAGGCGGATCCAAATGTCCCACTGGTCAAACTAAGTGCCCATCTTAAATTCCAATTACCCATTGGTAATCACAGCAAAACAAAATATCCCAGATGTCCCATTTCCGGTCAAACCACGACACTACTGATGTTATTTTCACCATTTACCTTTTTTATTCTTCTGCAGTTTGGGACTACCTCATGCACTGGGAACCAGGTGCATCAGCTCTGCTTGAGTCCAAAGCCCCTCTCTTCCCTAGGGCTTCACCTGCAGCAAGGCCATTTGCAAAGGTGTCAAAATAATCACACGATTTTCAGTATAAGGTCCCTTTGTTATAAAGGATGTCAGAAAGGCAGACAGTTTAGAGCAGGGAAAGAGCTTTGTATTCTAATTGCTGCAAAGTAGGACTCCAGCACTAATCAAATTAAATAGGTTTTCGTTTCTGGGAGATGAGTGTATGAGCTGATGTGGAGATTTTTTTCCTTACATTAAGAGATTGGTTCTGCAAGTGGATAAAGCTACAGCACTGCTCCCAAAAGGTGCAGTTCCATACTTTCTACTCATATGGCTATTCAGCATTATTCCCCATTTTAGGACTGTTTTCCTTTTGTTTGAGCTGTTGTTGTTGTATTTATACAATCTTCTCTTTCCTTCCCAAGCCCCCTGTGCCTGTTCTGAGCCTTCATGGAGTTCCCAGTTCATGTTTCTGCTGTTAACACGGCCCTGCCCTCTCCTACCTGGCACAGCTTTGCACTTCTCAATCCCAGTTCCCCCTGAAACAACCAAGCAGCCTGCAGCAATTTTTCCTTCAGCTTTAGCCCTCTTATTATCACACACGACTCCCATTTGAAATTAGCCCATCAATATTTAACTTCCATCACTGCAGCTGGTGTGGAGCACGCACACTCCCATCCCTTGTTTGCTTGCTCCCACTGAGCACTGCTGAAAACAAAGCCTGTGATGTTGGGGAACAAGCACAAGTGAGGTAAATAAAGTCCTACAGAACTTCTGCTAGAAAATAACAGAAAAATTTCCCATCATTTCTGCACATATAATTACAATTCCTCTGCATGACTCCAGAGAAGCACCGAGTTTCTGCTGCTGAAGACATTTCACTCTCTTTCTTTTATAGATGAACTAAACTATGAGTGAGGCAACCCCTCCCAAAAATTTCCTGGCAAACTGCATTGACACAAGTTAAGTAACCCAATTATTGGCATGAAGAGTCCAAAGAGGAAGAGGCTTCCTATGGAAGCCCCCTTGCACCAAGCCCACAGCAGCTGCTCAATTCCTTTAAGTTCCATTGAGTTCCATTTCTCAGTAATTCAGTACCACCAATTTCTTTTCCAGATGGAAAAGAAACTTAATAATTCATATTTAAATAATTGCTTTATTTGATTCCTGGAATACTTACTAAAAAAATATAAACCAAACATCTTTTCTCTAGACAGAAAATTTTATCAGCGTTTGCCTACTTTGCCAAGATCCCATCTGCACAACATTATTTGATTCTTAATAAAGAGGATTCCAGAAGCATCATTCCTAATAGTGTTTAGATCACAGATAAAGATGCTTATTTATTTTCTTAAAGATTAGCATTTAAATCCTCACAATTGCCTGACTTTCCAAAAGCCTAGTAGGGTTTTTATTTTATTTAAAGGTCTATCACCACCTGTCAGTGCAGCATCAAGAAAACCCTGGAATGTGCCATTAGTTCAGAGCTTCAGTAGGACAGATGAGCTTTTTTAGTAGCTGTACTGTATTAATGCCTTGTTAGGGGTTCTTATATGTCTCTTGATAATAGGAATTACCTCTGGAGCAATAGCAATTTATCCATACATCTAGCTCACCCTGCTTGTCAGAGATAGTAACAGTTGATAACCCTCTTAGGCTGCTTTTCATCTTCTGTGGAAGCAGTCTCATTCCAGAATACATTATTTTAACCTGTCAGCCTATGAACAGGACAATTACTTGGACCAATGTAGGCTGAAAGTGTTGATAACTAAAGTTAAATCCAGCATTGTCACTCTAATGTTTTGCTGCTAAGTCAAGCCCAATGAGGCAGCATGTCTTCTCAAATGAAAACATTTGTCAAACTCATTAATTCAAAATCGACCTAGTGCAGACCTTGATTTGCACTGCTTGCTGACAAGATCAGGAAAGCGGCAATTGAAACAGTGAACTGACTATTGGGGCAAAGAGAGAAAATTATCAAGCAGAAAGAATGAAGCTGGTTTGTGTCTGTGAAGGAAGAGCTCAGCACACTCTAACAACCCCTCCCATTGCACTCAGGTATTGTAAGACTTGCACAAAACCCAGGGCTGCTCTGCACTCCTGAGTGCAGTTTTGTGTCCACAAAAGCTGCTTTGCTGCTCTGCATCCTTCTCCAGCCTGTTTCCCACCAGCACACACAGCTGCATTAACAGCAACATCATTTTGCCCAACAGAGGACCAGCAGCAGAGCTCCAGCCCATGCACTGCATGCAGTCATCTGTTCTTGCTGACCAATTTCTATGAAGCAAAAAGGCAGAAGATGTCAAAACCATTTCTTCCCTCCCTTTTCCCCCTTCCCACAGTGCCTCTGCCTCGTTTATCCCATGGGCACATCATTTCCTGCTAAGCAGAGCCAATGGTGATGCTGCTCTCTAACCTTTCTGCTTTCTCCTTCAGGGACTGCCTCAGAGTATCAGCACTCTCAGATTTGACCTTATCTTCCTCCTCTCCTTGTCCAAACCAAACACAAACTCCCCTGAAATCCCCCTCTCTGAAATCTCTGCTGACCAAACCTGGGGATTTGTGCTCCATCTGCAGCTTCCTCAAGCATTCTGCTCCTCTATGCTATTTTCCTGACTTGCATTCTGCACAGTTATTCTACTTTCCTATTTAGCCATTAGCCCCTGATACATCCCTGGCCAGGCTGTGCTGAGACCTCGTCACTTCATCCTTCCTGACATTTTGTAAAAATTGCTTAAAGAAATGTAGATCCAAGTGCCTCCTCTCTGCCACATCCCACTGCTGAAAACAATCCCTGGGCTTGTGTGATGATCTCTGAGTGCTTCAGGGAGGAGGAAATCAGCACTGACACTGAGCCAAAAAGGAACCTGAATACACTTTGAGCAAAAACATGATACCATGTGTATTTTTATATCAAATTTTCACAAGACAGTCCATTTTGACTAAAAATTTTATGCAGAGTTTCAAAAGAAGAAAAGGGCTGAGTCTCTTTGACTCTCCAGGGCGGGCCACTGCAAACCAGCAGGATTGCTCATAATCCAGACCCAGGACCAAGTTGAACTTGCTTTACCTTCTATGCTGTGCCTAATTTTACATTAAAATACCTTGAAAGCCAGAAATGTAAACAACCCAGCTGCAAGTAAATTAATGTTATTGATTAAGTTCCTCTTTTACATTGTTGCCATAACACTTAGCCCAGTTTTCATTTCCCTGCCATTCTGTGAAGACAAATATTTGCTTAGAGCAATCTGATAATTAGTATGAAGACTTTGAATTGAAAAGAGTCTGTGTACTTAATCCTGCGTTCCTTCAATGCCCATCAATTATGAAAATTTATATGAAATTATATACCTTTCATTCTTTCCTTTAGTTTATATCATTTTTAATTTTTTTTCCAATTTTTTTGTTTCAGATTGACAACCAGGCTTTGTAAAACACTCACCATAGCCTTCAATCTAAGGTTCAGAGGGTAACACATATTTTTATAATAGTTTGGGCAGATAATTATAGTAATAACCATATCTACAGTTTATTATTTGCACCTCTGGGTAAGGCCTTTAACCCACGCTTTTCAGTAAGACTGTTGGAAAAACAAGAGTGGAAACTAATGACCATATAATTTCTGTATGAAAGCAACTGGAAACAGGAGATCCCAAATAACCATCCATCAAGGCAGAAGAACAAGGGTTCAGCACAAAGGGGAATGCAGAGCTGGCTGGGTCCCATTCAGTGTTAATATTATCAGTACCCCTCCACTGATGAGACTGATGGAAAAGATATGATTTAATAACCCATGCTCCATTTAAAGTCTCAGGTTTATTAGATATAGAGGCTAGAAACATAAATGTTTAAAATGCAATCAGAGAAGTTATAGATGGCTTCATTGAATATTTCACCTGCCTGTGCCACAGAGAATGAGGAAATCTGTTGGAATTTTCATACACTGCAGCTTCTTATTGCAAAGTAAGCCAAACACTTGACACACATGTTAATATACCCTTCCAGCTTTTCTTTTCACTGTTTATTCTTTTCTTAAGCTTATTTTTGTGTAATTTCCTTTTCTAGTTTGTAAACACAGTTTCAATGTCTTAATTTTTTTCAAAGTCTTTGTTGACCTGTCTATGACATTCTGTGGTTCTTTAAAAGGCCAAAGTCCTTATTCATCACTCTCTTACTATCTTAATATCTACAGGTTGTTCTTTCATACTATTTCTTTATTTTACTAAGGACTAAACCTAAAAGTATCAGTGTGAAAGAGACAGAATGTATTTTCCACTGTGGCATTCTTCCCACTCCTTTGGGCGTCTCTAAAGGTCTCTATGATCTGTTTGAAATTACAGACAGCAGTTTAGCAAACAAGGCAATAATCCCCATTCAACCTTTACAACCCTCCCCATGTCCTGAACTGCAGACTGGGGGCCCACTGAGAGAAATAAATAAACTATGGACCTGTAAAAGAACTCACCACCACAGCACCACTGTCACTGTGCTGGATAACTGTAAGAGGCACATTGTTCCTTAAACCAAAAGAATCCAGTTATTTCCATTTAGTTCACACTATCATGGCATAAAGTGACATTTTCTTCTTCATTCTCTTTTTTTACAATTGATGCTAGAACCAGAGGTATTCACTTATTTGAAAACATTGCTAGGACCAAACAGAGAGGGGCCTGAGACCCAAGCACTACTGAAAATTGTGCTGAAGGTCAGAAGCCTTACAGTCTTATTTCAGTGTACCACAGGCAGTGCATTGAAGAACACAAGGCTGATAATTGCAATTATACCTTGAACAAACCATCTCATTGTGACGTGATGGGGGAGTGAAAGTAGTTAAAAATGAGGAAAATGCCAATAAATGTCAAATGCAAAAGAGAGAAAGTTGGCAGCAATGCACTAGAAGCCAGGAATGACACAAAATTAATAAGGGAAGAAAAAGGACAACTGAAGAAATCAATGGTCAATAAAACTAAGGACAATAAAATGAAGTTTATAAACTGTGTTGTACCAAAGAGTGTCTAACCAACAGCTACTGGTCCATTGCCACTATGAAAATGATAACATTGTCAATAATACTGTAAGAAAGAACCATGTTCAATAAACGCTTCTTTGTTCAGTTCTGTGTTTCAGCTAATACCAGTGATGGAGCCATACAACAGATCAATGATGATTAAATACTGCATTTTCCAGTAGTCAGTTAATAAAGATGTTAAACACTGTCTCTTACAATCATCATCTTTAATTAGTAATGTAGACAATTAATAACAAGGAGCTTAAAGCCTCTGGCTGAAGACTTCTTATGACCTTTCCCTGTTGGTCTTAAACATTCACAAAATTCCAGGCTCCAGTAAAGTTACTCTTGTCATTGTATTTCAAATATGGAAGAAAAGTTAATGAATTCATTGTCAGTTTCGAAGCAAGAAACCAAAATATACAAAAAAAAAAAAAAAGAAATCTGCAATTTAGCTAACAAAAAATTAATAGAAAGTATTTTGAGCAAGCTCTAAGCAGAAGTCCAAGAAGAACAAACACTTTTGCTTTGTGTTGCATAACATTACTGAGTTATTTAATACAGATCATAGCTCTGACTAAACCAGCTTTCTCCTACCCCATTTGGCTTTCACAGCATTTTGGAAGAGAAAACAGAACATTCCAAATTTACTGAAACAGACATTAAGCATGTGCCAAAGAGATGGAACCACTGACTGGAGAAACTCTTGGGGCAGCCCAGCCAAGACAAACCCTGCCCTGCCTGGACAGGTCACATCCTCCCATCCTACACACCCAGCACTGCCCCACACAGACAACAAAATCTGGGGATCACATCAAAGGAAATAATTTGGTGTCCAGACCAATGCAGTGAAAATACAGCAGGGCCAAGAAAACATTCTCTGAGCAACACTGAATTTATGGGCAGGGGCACTGGCAACGTAAGAACAGAGGCTTTGCTGTAGGACTTTGTGGATCAATGTACAAATTGTTATACTCATTGTTCAGTAGAACAATTACTAAAATCCATTTGCCGGTAAATGTGCCTTGTCTTGTAAATCATTGGGTCATTAACCTTAACAATGTCAGTGTGTTGTCACTATCCAATTCAATTAAATTACTGACCAAGGTAATACCTAAAAGCACATTTCAGACAAAAGGATCTACTATTATATCATTATCTGTGATGACACTTAGCATTATCTTAATTTTGTACCTGGAAATATGAATATATCCTAAAACTGAAATTATACTCTAAAAGCCAGGTGAAGAGATGCACAAACATCCTGAACAGAAAAAATGGGTATGGAAAGGTTAGGAAAAGGGGAAGAGAGAGGGAGACAATGGAAAATTGTGCCAGTCACCTCCATGGGGTCATGTGTGCATTGTTATTTGCCATATTTCAATGTTCCATGAGGTCAGGAGACAGGGACGCAGGATCTTCTCCCGCCCATCAATTATTAAACCTGGCAATGTGCCTCAGCAAATGTCCAGTGATGCAGTTTCTAAAAGGGGCACTGTCTCCACCATACCAGAGTGAGTAATACAGCAGCACATGGGAAGGGTGAGCAAGGAAAGTCTCCCATGACCTTCCCGGGCCAGCAGTGAAGCGCAAGCCCAGAGTCTGTTTAACCTGGAGGGGAAAAGCAGCCACTCATTTCCAGTTTCACACAAAAAACCAAGTGTGTGTGCGACTCATGAGGGCTGGTGAGCTGCTTTCATCACACTAAAGAGCCTCATTTAGATGTCTACATGTGCTTCCATGCAGATATTTTCATATTTCAGGCAGATTCTCAGCCCACACTTCAGGGCAGTATTTTTTTTTCTATCTCCCTTTGTTTCCCTCCAGTTTTTTCCTTGCCCCTAAAAAACCAGAAGCTTTATGATGGAAGGCACAAGCAGGCAGGCTCAGAGAGGTCACTTATTGCTATTGTTTATAAGCCTCTTGCTTTTCCATGGCCTGGGACCTCCCTGTGTGAGGTGCTGAAGAAAGCACAAGGAGAAAGGATGGCCTGTGCCATCAGAGAGATGCCAGAGGGCTGTGGGCAGATGGCTGGAGAGGATGTGGAAGCCACAAGACCATTTTTACCAGTACATCAGGCAATGAACAGCCTTGCTCCTGACTGTCTTTGTGTAAACCAGAGGGTAAACAAGCTTGCCTTGCTCTGGGGTCTGTGGTCAAAGCATTGAATTGGAGAACTCATTTTTTAACCCTCAGCAATCCTGTGGAGTGTCCTTGTAAGAGCATTGCTGGGGTACATCTGCTCAGGAGGAATGATTTACTGTGAATCTGTTATCTCTGGATATCCCAGGTTCTGGAGGGCTTCCCAGGGGATGTCCTTGTGAAGCAGCAACACAGGGGCACCACATTAAACCCAACAAGCTCAGCCAGGAGCAGCAGCCACTGGCTTTAGAACTGCTGATTGTGAGGCACTGAGGAAAACTGTGCTCCTGTCTCAGAAGTTTCACAGAGCTAGGTCACATTTTGTTCCTCTTTTGGAAGAAGACACAATTTCAGGCTGAATCGAGAACTTTATGCACCTTGGATGCACAAGGAGCCCTCAGAGCTGAAAGGCACACAATGCCACATGTGCTCCTCACATTGTACAGAAAAGGTATCTCAGCCCTCAGAGGTGGAGGGAGGAACACAGTGAAATAAAGCAGAAAAAAAAAAATCAACTTCACGCTTTATATAAGAGAGAATTTTGACCGAATAAATGCATTTTACTTTACATTTTACTCAGTACAGGTTTTATCTTGAATGGAAAAATGAAAATGATTCTATCAAATGTTTTCTGAAAAGTTATTTGGTCTACAAAGAAAGAAAATAGAACAGAGTGGAAATGAACTGAACTAAATCACCTGCAAAACTTCTCTTTTTATGGGAGACACAATGACAGGAATGGGCTTTAAGGATAACAGCATGCACAAAAGGTAGAGAGCTGCTTTGTTAATGGAATTACACTGTGGATCCCGAGCCAAATGGATGCAATTTTATGTCAACTGCACACACAAAAAATTCCCTCAATAAACATATGGAACATGAGGCTTCTTTTCCCCTTACTTTAACTAGGCAGCAGGGAAACATTATGACCAAAGAGTAGACATCAGTGCTAGAAAACTTACAGGGCTGCTTAAAAGGGAGTTCAAAATAAAATAGAAGGCAGACAAAATAATTGCTTGAGCACCATAAGAGATTATTGTTTTCCTTATAGGTTTTTCTCTTCTTTCAGGATGCACAAACCCAGGCACACATACACATTTTTGGAATGTTATTTTTCTTTTAACAGCAGAAGTATCTCCTAGATGTATGAAGAGAATAATGCAACCCATATAGTCCATTACAAGAGCTTGAGGGCTTTGAGGAGAAAAATATATTTATAATAGATGAACATCTGAATAGACAGACACAAAGCAAGGCTTAAATAAGGCTTTGTACTAACTAGTGATTTTTTTCAGATAACATACAATTAATTAGAAACCACTGACACTAACAACATTGGACTTGTATTACTTTCCTTGCTTTGGAACCTGGATTTGGCAGCACACTTAAGAGCTTTTCAGAAGGCTCCTGTTGATAAACTATTAGAGGGAAATCCACATCCCATTTGCAGTTTACTATCCTCATCAGATCATCTTTTAGTGGTCCCAGCTTGCATCCCTGCTGGCAGTGACTATTTGTTTTTAATAGAGCATCTCTTTTTAAAACTTACCTGACTCTAAGATGCTCATTATGTTTGAAATTATAGGAAACAAGGACAACAGTTCTGGACCCAAAAAACACTGGCTGTCAGTGCCCTCCTGTCCTCCAATGTCAAGTCTTGTAAGGATGATTGCAGTGCAATCTTTAAAACTGTTGTCTTCATCCCTCCAGCCTTGCAAGGAAGGATCTCAACAACACCCTAAAGCTTGCTGAGAGACAATAACTCATCCAAAGACAACTGCAGCAGCTTCCAGGGACAGATTTTCCTCACAAAAGTTACACAGATACTCCAACTACTTTATTGCTGTTTGGGAAAAAAAAAACCCTCTTAGCTGCTGCAGTTTCCAAACCCTGCTTTTAGAATTCTCTGCAGAATCAATATTTTACTGCAAAACTCTTTGCTCTTTCCCAGCTCTGAGCTGCAATTTCAAATTATAGCATCTCAGAGGTCTGCCTGAAATGGCCTTGGGTCTGCTCCCTCCAGTTTGATGGCAAATGTCTTAAAATGTGCAGGACTTCCCTGTAGGGAATGTGAAGGGTGATGCAAGTATGTAAAATCCAATGTCCACAATCTGATAAACTGTCCCAACATGTAACAACGTCATGATCCTGAAGAACAAACCTTGTGGTTCCATGATGCCCATTTTCAAATCCTTTTCATTATTTAGAAGACATTCTGGGTCACCAAGTGCTCCTGCTTAGGGCCAACCAATTGGAAGTTATTGATTATTGCTGAAACCTCCAGGCTGCCAGTGGCTCTGACACACGTGTGCCACAGAGCATGGCGTGAATACCAACCAATGTAATCTGCTCTGCTGATTCAGAGAGCCTTAATTGCAACAGACCACACAGACCTCACATACTTCATCATCCTGATAAGTTCTTATCACATGAATCATCTTATGGATTAGCTTTCACCGCTGGTTCTGGTCTTTGTTTCCCCCCAGAGGCACAGACACTCTGCCACTCACTCAGCAGCAGATTTCACACCCATTCTCCACCTTTCCTGAGGGTTTCAGAGTGATCAATGCTGAAATCACTTCACTCATACCTGTCTCACTTTGCCTGTCATACCTGAGAAGCTGTGCCACACACTTAGGAAACTGGGATTCTCCAAAAACTCCCAAGACAAGACTGGCTTTCCTCCCTGTGCTTCAGGAGCACAGGGAAACTAGACAGAATTTTTAGTACACCTCAGCTTCTAAAAAAGCTGTATGAGAAGTTCATACTTCACTAACCCACAGCTAGGCAAGTCTGCTAAATTTTTAATCATGGATAACCAGAAAAACACCCTGAAAACAATACAGGAAATCCTAACACAGCCTTCAAACATCAGTGCCTGGGCAGGTTGATTTGCTACACTAAGGGAAGCCTTGAGGTTACTGAAATGCATTATCTTAGCTCAACCACAATTTCAGGGTATTTCTGCAGGTCTTCTCTTACCAAAAGAATAGCTTCTTCTCAGCAACATTTTTTTACTAGATAAAAGTGAGCAGCAAATAATCCAAAATCCTATGTAAGGCATAAGCACAATGCAATCTCTGTGTTCAAATGCTGCAAAATAAATAATTTGCTCACCGTTTCAATGAAAATTCATTCAAATTGAGTAAAGATATTGTACAAAAGATGTAATGCAAGCATGCACAAGCAATTAGAAATGTTGCTCCATCTCCTAAATACATTGTAATTAAACAAATGTCAGCAGTTCAGCTTTATGCAGAGATGATTTGACAGTACTTGAGAATCTCAATTGTACAGTTCAAGACAGTTCAGGGGCCCTGTTATTGCTTGCAGTAATTTTTTTTTTCTTATGTATTTTGCACTGAAAACCTCTTTACCAAATTATATTCATCTTTGATAAACATCAGCTCTAATTAGGCATGGATGCATCATTATAAAACTTTGCTCTGCATCACAAGTGAAAAAGGTAAGGTAATCCTGTTGACCACTTTCCAGATTTAGAAATTCAGAAGGAGCCATCATTCTGCAGATATTGAAATCAAGATTGAATCCTTCAGTGTCAGAGCCAGTGTCAGCTCCCTCTCAGGCAGCTCTGCTCCCAAGGGACAGCAGTCTTTGTTCAAATACCTTAAATTCTTTAGCTACCTAAGGCTGGCAGGAACTCCAACCAAAAGCCACATTCCAGCGCTAGGAGACATCAAGAGAGAAATTGCCGCAGCACTTTTCCTCAGTGTGACTCTCAGGTACACAGGAGACCCGGTCTGAGTGAGTGTTAACACAAGGCTTCACCCAGACCCCCTCAGCAGAACAGCTGAAGAACACAAACACCATTCCCAGTGGAGCACAGCCACCAGCAGGATGCACTGCTGGGAATCTCAGACTCCGGGGAGCAGAAGGATGAACAGGGAAAAGCCCAGAAAGCTCTACCAACATCTGAGCTTTGCAGGCAGGACTTTCTCTATTGCCAGCCAGGGGCTTTGTACAAATCACAAACAGGATGGGGCTGCTGTGGAATGTGCCTTGAGCTGTTTTATTTTCCAGCATCACTCTCATTACATGGCTATGACAATGGGAAGGTGCCATCAGCTCACATCCCAGGCAGCAGACCAGGAACTTAATGTTACAACTTAGTTTATAGGTTTTTTTAACCAATCACACAAAGCAAAAGCAGATTGACAGTAGTTCCATCCAACCACTATAAGCACACATAAACATTGGTTAAAACAATGCTTGCTTATTTCAAATACAATACCTGCTTGCCTTAAAACACAATGCACAGAGCTCCATTATTAAGCTTAAAGTTTCCTAATATCTTGTAGATAAATTTTTCTGTAGCTTAGGGTGTTATTCTAGACCAGCATTAATACACAGACTATTGTTCTGTTTGTCCTTGCTTTTCTACTTTTTAAATAATTTTTCTGCTGACAAATCTTATGGCTAGCGCTTCAGTTCTGCTGCCTCTGAGGCCTGCCTTTTGCAACTTTCCCAAAACCATCTGATTTTGTGGATTCCCTCCTGCTTTCTCCTGCTCTGAAATCCCTGCCCACAGACTGGAGGTAGAAAGATGAGAAAGAAGAGACTGTCAGCTCCATTCCTGTGCTCACTGGTTGCTAATTACAGGAGAATGCAAGTGATCCCTAGATATGCCTCACAGAAAAGACCATGCCCAAAGCTCTGTGTTTCCTTTATATGACATGAAATCTTTAACAATGATGAGACATCCAGCAGAGAAAGGAGTTAGCATCCACTTTTGTCCAGGAACAAGAGAGTTAAATCATTGCAAGCACCTGGCAGCATTTCTTTCTGAGCAAGGGCTGAACAAACTATTACAGATTCTGGATGCAGGCAGCAGCAGAGCTCTGAGTGCTGCTCTGTGGTGCCCATCATATTTGTCTCCTCCTGTGCTCAACTTCCTTGTGCTGACAAATGAACAGTTAGAAGCTCTTTGTTATATAAATGTCAGCAGAGGCAAACAGAGTGGAAATTTGGTGGTCAAGTGTAGGTGGCCAAATACCCATAAAAAAAAGATTAGGTAGCTGATAGGGAATGGTATTTACCAGCTGCATGAGGTGTCAGGTGTTGTGGAGAGACATTGTTTTCACAAGAGAAGCTTGAAATAGGCTCCTTTTGTTTCTCCCAGGATTTTGTGCTCTCTGCAAGGGAACCCCCTGATCTCCACAAGGTAGAGATGATCCTTGAAAATACTTGAATAGTATGGCTGAACCCCTGGAACCTCTTCCACAGTGCCTTTGTGCTGAGATTGAAATCACAGCAACAAGGCTTTCTCACAAGGAGTGGAATCAGCCACCACTGACTCAAACATCTTACCAAGCTCCTCAGTTTCTCTGAAGGAGATTTATCAAGTATTTGTAATTATAAGTCGCCTGTGCTGCCACTTGCTTCAGAGGACAGTGGAGTCAAATGCCTGCTCTCAATGCCACAAGTTTCCAATGAATTGCAAGAAACTTCAGGCACTTTCTGTGCAGACCTTCAGGCAGGGTAAATTACAACTGTTCTCTCCAGCCAGTGGAGCTGGGCTGATTTACATCTTGGGATGATCTGCTCCCTTGTGTGGGACAAGTTTAAAGGGGAAATAGATTGTGTCTTGCTTGTTCCTTATCTTTGTCTCAAGTCTTCAGTTAAAAAACATTCCTTGATAATATCAAGATGAATTCTAAATTTGTTTGTCATTCTTTGGTCTTGCCCTTTCCCCTGCCATGGGTGTGGAGGGATGGCAGAGCCAGCTGCAGCACTGCTGCAGGGAGGGAGCAGGTGGAAGTCACTGAGTGCTTCTGTGTATTGAGGCTTTGCTAAATACTAATTTTCAGTGTAACAGGGCACATCCTCACCTGCCTGTGAGTCAGACCCAGAGCCAGGATAGCCTGGTGGGACAGCACCTCTTGATCAATGGGTCACATTTCTTCTTTACCTGACATTTAATTCCTTACTAGGACTTGTGACTGCTTGAAATCCAATATAAAAAGAACTCATGTGCATAAACATGAACACTAATAAGAACCTCAGTAACATCAGGCTCCAGCTCCTCACCATGAGGAGAGCTGGTAACTAATTAAAAGCGTGAATGAACAGACGTGAGAGATAAACAAAGTTCCCATTTGGCTGCAGTGTGATGTGAAAAACTGCTGAGCTGCCACTGACAAAGCTGAAGGTCTGGTCCTACAGCGAGCCCTAATTCCATGGTGAACATATTTTAGCTGCTCTTTGTCACTGTTTTTCTTTCAGTGATTCTTAAAGATCATTGAAGTGTGACTCCTACATTCGAGTGGCTGGTTTGGCAGCAGAGGACAGAGCACAGATTTTGGTGCATGCCTTATGAGCTTGGGCATCAACACTGCATGGCAGAAACCTGATCTGCTGCAGCTACACCACTTATTATAATTAGCAATCTGTGCCCTGTCTATACATGCTAAAGAATCACATTTCACAGCAAAATGCAAACTTAACCCATCTTAGAGTCCACCCAGGGATTTTGTACCAATTTTAATTAAAGCATTCTCCAGAACAATTTGACTGCTTTCCTTGTGTAGGCATAACCCAGAAGAAAATGGATTATAAAATTTCTCATTCTCATATATTATCAATTTCATGTTAACAATTGTTCTTCAAGTCGTCACTTCTGGAGTCGCGTTATTGTCTCGGAAATTCAACTTACATATTTCTTCTAATCCTGTGTTTCAAAGGATGACGTGAAAAGATAACCTTGTGTCCCAAAACTACTTAAAAATTTGCATGCAAATTATCCAATATGCATTGTTCTCCCTTTTAAACAGCAGTTATGTATATGCTGGTGCCATGCTGTGCAGGAGCTGTGCTCCAGATCTTTGAACCCATGAGTAAACAGAATGAAACTAGAACAATATACTTCAGAGACTCTTAACTGAGACAGCTGACTGAGCCCTACAATCTTCAAGACACCTGAGAAGATTCAGCAACCCCAAGAAGTGGTCCTGGTCTCCACCGTATGAAGACCCCTTGGTGGTACCGCTCTCTCCTGGAAAAGCCCAGGGGTGCCCTGTGGAAGTTTGGCCGTGAATCTGGACAAATCCAGCTCTGTGCATGCACAGCAGTGATCCTGCTCTGCTCCCTCTGCCAGAGGGGAGCCAGGACAGGGTCTGCAGTGCCCTCACAGGAAGGCTGAAGTCCTTCCCTAAAACATGATGAACAAAGATTGGGCAGAGCTGTGCTGCAATCACAGCTGCAGGTGCAGCTCCTCTGCAGCCCCAGGGACACCAGGGCTGAGCCTGTAAAAGGTTCCTGCCTGCCCATGGAGTCCTGCAATTCCTCCTCCTCCTCCTCCTGGCAGTCTGGCTCTCATCCCCATGACACCAATCCTGGTACTGAAAGGAGGGACAGCCACCCTGCCAGACAGTGGTGAATCACCTCCATCCCACTCCAAAACTGCCAGCACAAAGGAGTTAACAGAATCCGTTTGAGCTGAAGGTATTTATGCTTCAGCAGTTCCATTAATAGGTATTAAATAACACTCCTTTAAGCTACAATGCTGTTTCATAGGGTTTCAGCCTCATCTTTATGGATGCCTTGTCATAATTTCTAGAATTATAGAATTTCCAGCCACACACCTACATATATCTGCAAAGTTACAAAATAGTCAAAGATTATTTTTTCTGCCCACAACTAGCAGAAATGACTTTTCATTAATCAAGATCAGATGAGCTGAAATTAAATCAATTCTTCTCCTTAAAGTCTGAGATGCACAGAGAGGGAGCGAACAACTCTCCTCAACCCTGAACTTGGGAGCTACAGTGAAACTCCAGCTCTGGGTACATTTTCCATGGGTGGAATTGCCACACCATGTGAGCACTTAGAACCTCTGCTGGCTGCTCCTCTCCACTCACACACAAATGCTGCCTCAATTCCTGTTGGCTGAACACTTAGGGGACCCTCCCCTCTTTATGTTCCTGGATTACTCCCAAAAATTCAACCACAGCCTAACCAACATGTTCTGTCTTTTACTTTGTACATCATACACTCCCATTAGGCATCATCTCCAAAAAGGACCTTCCAGGAGATACAATTCCCCATTCCTTCAAGCAATTCCAAAGAGACTCAGAGAAGGTAGTGAGGCAATCTCCTACACATGGCAAATTGTGTTGGAGAGTAAAAAGATACCAGGTATGGAAATGTAATTGTGCCTGAGAAGGAGAGAAGTAAATGGGCTTCACTGTAACAATGTAAAATTCAGATTGCAAGTGGCTCCAGGACTCCCTCTGGCCCAGAATCTGAGCTCAGATCTCCCATGCATCACTTCTAGCATTTGTATGTGTGAATGCATCCATTGCCTAGCAGGAGACTGGAGAAAAAGCAGGAGTCTGCTGCTCTTCCTGCTGAAATCCATGGGTGTTTGGTTAAAACTTCTCTGAGGATCCCTGAGCACAGAGGATGCTCTTTGCATTCACAGACAGCACTCCCCAGGACACAGCAAGCCTTGCTGAGCACCTCCCATCCCATTTATCTCCACATGACATTGGTGGGAGGCTTTTCCTACTGACAGAGCCTGTTCTGCCCAGCCCAAAAGCATCCGGAGCAGCTCTTAGAACCTCCTGCTTGATAAACGGGAAACTTAAAATAACATGGGGGAGGCACATCAAAGTGCAATAAAATGAGATGACATCCTCTGCTCTGCAGAGGCCCAGACAGATTTCTGACTACACTGTAGCAGCAAACCAGCATGATAAAAGAGCTAAAGCAAAAGGTTATGATATGCTTGAATCACTCCAGAGAAAGCAAGTGCTGTGTGTAACTAGGGAGATAAATAATCAGGCAGACAGTGTAGCGCTGCCCCCTCACTCACTTAAATCAAAGCAGCTTCTTTTGCCACCTCTCCACCCACTTGGAACTGGCATCAGGGGAGTTTAAAAGTTGTCACTGGCAGGCACAAATAGAGAAGTGCAGCTCTGGAGCTGAGATACAAACCCAGAGGCAGCAGCCATGCCTCTTGAGCAGGGCTCCCACAGCCCTGCTCCCCTCCACAGCCAGGGCCACCCACAGCTTGAAAATATCCACAAGGAGCTTGGGAATCAGCAAAGCTAGGCTGCCATACCCAGGATATATCCTGGCCAGCACATACCAGCCAAACCACAGCAGCAAATACACCCAGGCATGGTTGGCACAAGCCTTTTTCTGAGATCCCAGTGGCATGTTGTCTGCTGAGCTGGCAGTGTCTGGCCCAGGACTGACTGATGCTGCTGCTCAGCAGCTTGGATCTGACCCCCAGCAGAATTTACATTCTGCCTGAAGAGCCATGCACTGAAATCAGAGGGCCATGGGAGTACATCCAAGGTCAGGTTTTACTGTAATACCTTCCATCTCAAAAGCAGCTGCATGTTTCTGACAATTATTTGAGAAGGTAATTGAACTCAGCTGTTTCAAATGTGATTTCCATACAATGTGCGCTGTACTTTGATCCTGAGTTGGGAAAAGGAATAAATAATCCTGTTTTAACCTTGATTTGACATGGCACTTGCTAGGCAAACACCCTGCCTGCAGATCTCACAGCCCAAGGAGGAAAGAATGTGACATTCTAGCATGGGGGAAGAGCTACTATTTGATATTTCTGCCCTTTAGTTCATGGTGTTAAAAAGACATCTAAGCTCACAAAACGGGTAAAAAACTGAAAAGAAAAATCTGCTTTGGCCCCCCACTACATTCCTGAAAAGGGAAACTGAAAACTACACATCTCACAAGGAGCAGGTACTTGATGGTGAAAGGAGAATCTTCCATTCTCTTGCATTATCTTGGTAGTAGAGTATTTGTTGTGCCTCAAATTAAGAATTTTCCCCCTAATGTAGGAAAAAAAAAAATAAAATCAAGTTTCCAAAATGCACCTTTCACATTGCAAGGAAGGCTGAGGAGGACCAGCTGTGAGAGAGAATCGCAGGTTTTCCTCACAGGATCTGGCATGATCACAGCAAGAATATCAAGGAACAGGAGAGAAGTTTCCATGCAGACAGGACTCCAGGGAGCAGCTGCCTGTGTGACTGCACTCACAGGGCTCTCCCCAAAGAGGGGCATGAGATTCAGGGAGTTTATTCTGCAGCACCCCGAGGAGTTAAAGTGACGTATTCTCCAGCTGGGAACAAAGAGGGAGTCCCAAGAAGATCTTGTTGGATCAGAGAGCTGATCCCAGCTCTGAGTGAGCTTGGCTATCCAACCATCCTAGAGGAAGTCTGGTAAGAGTAGAGAGAGAGAAGAGAGTGCCCTGACAAAGTTATGTGTGCACACCCATCCAGCCTCTTGGACCAAGGGGTAACTTCACACCTAAATTACTTTTGCACACACCTCTCTGCATGCAAAAAGTCAGGCCCTGCCTAAGAGGATCTAATTTTTGGGGTGCAGAGTACAACTTCCCTTCCCCAGAGCTTCCCTTCCGTGAAACATAAGGATGTTCTAGAACACACCAAGGTTTGGAAAGAAACATAGAAACAGGCTAAGAAATGCAACAAAATGGATGGAAAAAAAAGCAACATTATCATTCCAAAAGTGCCTGAGAGCACCAGCAACAAACTAGGGGCACAGCTTCCCTAGAAATGTATATGAAAGGTACATATCAAAGGAAAACATACATGATTGCAGAAAATGAGGTGAGGCACCAGTCTGGCTCAGCAGCATGGCAAATACTGACAGAAGGCTCAGAGACACTGATGGGACAGTAACTCCCTGATATTCGCATAAAGTTGTATTTAAACATCCAACAAGCTTTGATCTGCTACTCTTGCAAAGAAGCTGTTCTTGGGAGTCCTTCTGATCTAATCGCTGTAAGCTGCTCCGTTTCCCCTGCTGACACCTCTGTACAAAGATGCATCAAATTCAGCCATGCACACTTGGGTGCAGGTGTGGGCAGGCATGCACAAGGATATGCACAGGGCATGGGAAAAGAAAAACTGGGCATGCCTTTTGTCTTTGCAACCAGATCACTAGCACAGGACAGAAACCAAATGCCCTTTTCATCCTCCACTGTGCCTAACTGACTTCAGCAGAATTAAATACTGCTCGTGGTGAGGGAGAACAGAAAACTCCATCTCCAAATATGTAACGATCCACTCAGAATACACCAAGGGATTCAGTGAGTCTCTACATATGCTTCCTCTCAGCATGCAGGTGTAAGATTTAAAAATCCATATTTTTCTCCAATAAACTTAAAAACAGCTATAATACCAAGTACCAAAAGCACCATCTGTGCTTCACATATAGTGATGATGTTTTTTTTTCAGAGTTGGTGCTGCTTCTCAGTATAGCTCGATCTTATTTTGTCAACCGCATCATGAAAAGTGCAAAGAACCCCTGTGGATCCAAATGTCTCTGAACAAGCTGCTTTAACAAGAGCACACAACATATTTCTGCTTCTTTAGGGCACTATACTGTTGGCTCACATACTCAGTAACATTTAAATGTGTAGAAGTGTTCAGCCTGGACACCAAAATGCTCCATGCACCTTGGCAGTGACTGACTGGATGTTGCTGTGGCCAGCACAAGACAAGGGTTTCTTGATGAGAAAAAGAAGCTGAAAAATGTAAGTGCTCACGCAGATTTATTTTCCTTGCTGTGCAGGCAGCACCTTCTCGCTGTCCATCTCCTCTTTACTGCACATCCACCACTTACACCCTCCAAGAAAGTGCAGCCCAAGCACTGCCCTCTTGTGCACCTACCAAGTGCCAAAGCTTTTAAGTCCACTGAGGACCTTGCTGTCCAAACACATCTGCAGTAGCCAGCAGGCAGTGATGGACACACATGTCAAACTCAAAGACAGAGCCCAGGCAAGGTAAGTTTGACAAACTCCTGTCAGGTCTTCTCCTCCTTCACTTTTCCTCAGCTGTAAACTGTAACTTAAGCCTGGATCTGCTGCATCTCCTCAGAGCTGTGTTAATGCCATTTCCATTGACCTGCTCTGTTCAGGGCCATGTCAGCACCCACCATCCTTCTCAGAGCTACTGCAGGGATTTCTCACCACATTCAAATGTGGATGTGGGTGCCTACTTTAAGCATACAGTTACCAATTTGACATTTGGTGTTTTACTCAACTCAGAATCATGGAATCATTAAGGTTGGAAAAGATCTCCAAGATGATTAAGTCCAAACTTTGATCAAACACTAACATGCCAACCAATCCACAGCAAGAAGTGTTATGTGCAGACCCTGCTTCACTCTGTACCTTGGTAGAGTACCTCTCCTTGCTCCTTCTCCAAGGCCTTTTTTCTCTCAGTTTCTTTAATTCCTTCTTTTGTGTCTTGTAATGTCCATAGACAGAAACATTACTAAATGTTTCTTTACAGAAGTTTTCAGCATAGTACTGAGACAGCATTTGACCAAAAAGTTCCTCAATATATTCCTGGAAAGAAACATCAACTTTGAGGGTCAGATTTATTTCCCTTGTCATCCTTTGGTTGGTTTATTTTTCATCCTCACCTTTGTCTTTCCAGTGGAGCACAGCTTCATGTCTGCCACTTCCTCTGCAGCAGGAATAGATCTCAGCAAGGCCCTGCTCTGTGCATCACCGCCTCCTCCAAAATCTGTAATATTTTAGATGAGGATGAACCAGGTGGCTGCCACCACATAATCAGGTACCACACCAAGGGAGCTTCTCTTAGGAGTGTATCCTGACTGGCCTTCTCACTGTGCCTTCCTATGAGCTCAGCATGTTCAGTGAGGAAAAATTCACAGCATTCCATCTACCATCTAATACCACACATGTCTTTTGAAAGTTCAGATGGATTCATTTTGACCCAAACCCTTTTGTCCAAGTTCCCTTGTGCTTTGCTACTCCAGATGGATTCTCCTCCAAGCAGGCAATATCATACAAAGCAAGGATGTGATGGCAGATATCAAACTGCATTCTCTGCTGGTGATAATCAGAGTATTTTCACCCAGAGTTTTGCCAGTTATAACAACACAAAATACACCCCTGCATTTCTTCTCAGCCTGTCGCTTTTTAATCAGTTGGAATGACAACCATGCTATTCAGATTTGCTGGAGCTCACAGCCACTACTCAGAACCATTGCTTGAATGCTGATTTTTTTTTATACCATTCTTTGTAATATTTCTAATTCTTTCATAATTCTTTGCAAACATAAAAAAGAGAATATAAATGATTTACTAGTGAAGCAGTGAAGCATATTAACATTTAAAACCAATGACCAATTAGAGATTTGAAAACATCTGAATAGGCCTACTATTGAAAATGCCATCTGGTCTCCTGATTATTCCTTCCATGTACTTCTTCATGACAACCACAAAAAAGATGATTTGGACCAAAAAAAAATAATTCTTGAATTAAAAAAAAAAAATCACTTTTACTGTACTTAGCTGCTGTCAGCATTGGGCAGGACAAGCAATCATCCTCCAAACAGAAATGCTCAAAGAGAGATTACTGACAGAGACTTTGTTTCCTCTACTTTCTTTTTGTGCAGCTTCCAACCAACACCTATTGAATTAGAGAGAAAAGCTGCAAACATACCTAAAGCTGTGCTCTAAATTCACCCCATTACCTTTGTGTTTGACACCTCCTCCTAGAAGATATATGCTGAGCTCCAGGTAGATCATTTGTAACCTTAATAATGATGATGGCAACAAATACAGCACAGTGCCCTCCAACTGATACGGAATGGATGCTCAGTGCTTCACTATTCTGCAATGAATAAATCGCTTGTCAGCACACGTGCACTAGCATTTTTTCCCCCAATTTAATGATCACACAGCCATGACACAGCAGATATTCAGGTATTAGAATGATCAGGAAAGTCTGATTGAAAGATTTGGAGAGTGAATTTCAAGCCAAAGTTGCCACTGCCCTGGAAAGCAGCAGTGTGAATTGATTTCTGGGTTGGAGTAATGCTGCACAGCAGTTTCAGCTTGCATTGGGGTGACCTTCATTAGGATCCAGCTCCTTTGTCAGAACAATAAAAGCTCTGCCCTATGAAGCACATTCCCATGGACAGCAAGGTGCAATACCTGTGTGTGTGCATAAATTGGGCATTTGTCCTGGCAGCTGGGTGGCTGCACACCTAACTGTGTCCATGGTCACTGTATTGAGAGCAGAGATGCACTGAGGCACCCAAAGGCCACGCTGTAGAAGATAGGTTTATGTAAAAATTGTGAGCCATTTCCCTTTTCTATACAAGTTTTCTACATGAAAACAATCTGTACAGGTCTGCACAGGCAGACAGAAACCTCCTGCACTGGGAGCATCTGTATCTTGGGAGCAGGATTCTTTTATGGACACTGGGAAGCACAGAATCTCTCTGGAAAAGTGAACATGGCCTAATCCACATCCCCGCTGGGCACCAGGAGAGCCCTCACTCAGATGCTGAGCTCCCTGCTAGGAGACAATGCTGCTGCCTCAGCCATGCTGCATTTCAGGACATTCAGCAACATTTCTTTCACAAAGAAGTAGAGGTTTTGACATTAAAATTCCCAGTGATGGTTCCTCCCTCTTTACTGAATTTGTCTTTATTTTTTTCTGGTATCCAACCACAAGTCTGGGGGGTTTTTTTGTTTTTTGTGGTTTTTTCTGTTTGGTTGGGGTTTTTTTGGTTTTTTTTGTTTGGAGGTTTTCCCCAGCTGGCCTGAGAACATTCAATCTTTGCAGACAAATAAACACCTCCAGGTTTCAGATGTCTATTTGCAGTTTTACTGTTTCAGCAAAGTGCAGAGTATTTGTTATTTAAAAAATAGAAATTTCCATAGGAAAAGCTAGACACCACTAATGAGTTCTATTTCCCAGCATGTACAGATCCATCTAGCACAGAAGCACATTGCTCATGACCCTCCAGCAACACCTTCAGCTTTAGGGGACTGCTTAATCCCACTCTGCTTCTGACTGGAATTAGCAAAACAGAGAGGAAAGTGGCCCCTTATTGACGTTAACAATCTTCATTAGAAATTTACAGTATGACCCCTTTAAAAATTCACAGAAATCATTATTCTTCAAACATTGAAGTAAAAAAATTACATTGCAATGGACTGATAATGATAAATTATTTGTTAAATTTAAGACCAATCCCTGCACAAAAGGCACAATTGTTTTAATTTAGGGATAGGCAACGTTTGCGATGAAAGTTAACAACTGCATTATTATCCTGCCCCATTCATCTTGTCAGCTATCAAAGAGGAGAAAGTTCTTTAAAATTGAAGGGTTTTTTCCTTCATTTTGCTAAACTTTAGGCATTTTTAATGGCTTCCAGCTCCCCAGTTTATGCCTACATACACATGCACCCAGCATGCAATTTAGGCACGGAAAAGCAAGCTACTTTCTTTACCTCTTTCTACATTACATTGTTCAAAATGAGACTTTCACCTCTGAGGTTCTCATTTCTTCTTCTTAATTATTTCCAGGCAGGAAAAAGTCAAGCAAGTGAGGATAAGCCATTTTCACCTTTAGTTCTACAGTGGGAGAAAACCCAAGGACTCTAAACATGCTCTGGAGTATAACAATTAGCATAGCAATTAATTATGGTCTCCTCTACCAATGAAAGTTTGGTTCAGTGAAACAGCAACACCACGCAACTGCCTCACATTCTGAGTATGTTTATTTCTTCCCAAATTACACAAGTAGGCCTAGAAATGTCTCACTTTTTTAATTAGCATCATAGCAGATGGGATGACTAAGAGCCTGAGTTTAAAATTCATGTGCAAAATTTCTCTTCTGCAGAAGCCTATGATGTGATTCAGTGACACAGGCCCACCCCAGCCACAGGACAGCAGCTGTCCCTTACAAGACATAAATGGTCACTGCAGAAACAACTCTTGTGACCTCCAGGCAATGTTCAGGACCTTCACAGAATCACCATAAAGTCATAGAAAGGTTTGGGTTAAAAGGGATTTCTGAAGATCATCCAGTTCCAACCCCTGCCATGGGCAGAAATGCCATTTAACATTGCTCAAGGATATCCCATCCAACCTTGCCTTGAACATCTCCAGGAATGGGCACCCAGAACCTTCCTGGGCAACCTCACAACTCTTCCAGCCTCATCACCCTCACAATGACTTCCTCCTAACATCTAATTTAGATCACCAAAGCCATTACTCCTTGTCCTATTCTCCATATCATTTTTACAAGTCCCTCTCTGGCTCTCTTGCAGCCCTTTCATGCACTGGAAGGTGCCACAAGGTCTCCCTGAAGCCTTCTCCTCTCCATGCTGGGCACTCCCAGCCCTCTCAAGCTGTCTCCACAGGAATGGTGCTCCAGCCTGTGATCACCTCCATGGCCCTCAACCTTCCAGCAGTGGAGCCTTCACTTGCATTCTGCATTCCATGGGCAACTTGGATTCATGGCACAACTTGAAAAGAACACTCTGGGTTCAGACCAACTCCTTTGCACATCCCTGCATCAAACACCAGCTCTCCATGCCCCAGGCAGTAGTGCTGATAAAGGCAGATCAACACAAGGCAGGACAAGCCACTTGCAACTCTCAGGCCAGGGTGTGAATTGACATGGGAAGTTACAGCAAACCTCCTCTTCCTCCCTCACTGTGCTCCAAGGGGCAGCCCAGCAGCTGCTCTGCAGATTTCTTGCCTTAGCTGTGGCAGGCAGTCTGAAACTGCTTGCAGCTGTTATTGTATTTCTGTGCTTTTTAAAATTACACATTTCCCTTTAAATACAGTATTTGATTTAAATATTTGGAGAATGCAAATTTCTTTATTTACACATGCCTGAAAAAAAAAAACCTCTGACTGCTGTGTTCCCTGGGTAATTCAGGAATTCTCACCAGCCTCTTTTCAGTTAATTATTCTGAGAGACTGCCTGGTGAAAAATGAATCCTGCCTGGTTCCCCTCCTGAAAAACATGCAGCAAGTGGCAAGTCAGACTAATTCGTGCTGCAAGAGAGCTGTGCACACAGCAAACACAGCATGTGAAACAAATCAATACTGTAATCACCAATGCAACCTATCAAACCCAACTCCAGGGTCAATCAATACTGTATCTTCCCAGATGACAACTGGGGAACAGAAGCTTTTAATACCTTCCAAAGATAAATCTCTTCCTTTACAATGCGAGACACAATTTTCCAGTATGTTCTGTAGTAAGGGGAGGATTTTCCTAGAAATTAGCCAGATCTTAGATTAAAGCAGCCAAAGCTTTCTGCATTTGTGAGACCTTCCATACACCTCCCCAATTATTTTCAGCAGTAACACTTCCTGCTCCTGTGCTACACACCAAGCAATGCAAACCCTCCCATTTTGCCTCTTCACGAGAGCAGATCATTCCATGACTGAATTGTATCTGCCAAATTAAACACTTAATAGCCCAGAAACCCTTCCACACCACCATCCCACTGTGCTTTCAGGGGCCAGTTTCTGTAAATCCCAGATACCAATGTGTTAATGTCAGCTTTGTGTGACCACGGTCTGTAGATGTACTTCTGGGAATGAAACCCATCTGTCTGAGCACTGAGCAATGATTAATGGGTTTTTATCCCATGCTACCTCCATGATGCAGTGGGCTATTAGACCCCCTTGACAGACCTGAGGCACAGGGAGATTAAGGGGCCAGCCTGCACGGGTGAGTGCAGACAGACACACAGACACACACTGCCCTGCCTGTGCTGGCTGCATGGGGCTGCACAGACACACACTGCCCTGCCTGTGCTGGCTGCATGGGGCTCTGTTTGGGCTGGGAGCCATGACCAGGCTGCTGGGCTTGGGCCATGCTCAGCTGAGCCCCTTTCCCCGGCTCAGCATCGTGCCAGAGGCTCCAGGCAGGAGGAGCTGCCTCAGGAGCAGCCAGACAGGAGCAGAGGGCACAGGGCTGTCCTGGGCACAGGGACACTGGCTGAGGGCACAGATGAAAGTTTGACAAGAAAGTCTCACAGATATATATGCTTAGCAGAAAGATTTTTAAACATGGAGTCTGATGAAGGAATAGAGATGGAAGCAAGTTCGGATATGGAAGAAAAGAATTGCTGAGCCAGTCTTGCTGGATAACCAAGGAGGCAAAGGGTGTGTTAGTTCGAAGGTGTTTTTATGACTTAGAGCAAAGGATAAACCCACCTCAAACAAGTTGATGTTTTTACCAAGCAGAAAGAGAGCACAGGCAAACAAGTCAGCAAAGTTGCAAGTAGAAAAAAGGCCTCAGAATTTTCCTCTGCAAGAAAACTAAAAAACAAGTTCTAGCTTAAACTGTAATGTACTAACTTTTAGTGATTGGAGAATAGTAACAGGAATATGGTAATTATAGTAGTTATGATAGGCTATAGATAAAAGTTAAGGTATAGATTGGTTCTACTGTATTAAGATGCTCAGCAAAGAAAAGTCTATAATGCATTGTAACCAAAACCAAAGGGTGTCCAGGCCTGCCTGTAACTGACAGCTGCAGGCACAGGCTCTGTCACCCACGGCCCTGGACTGCTGGAACCTCTTGGATGGAATAAACTGCATTTTGGAGAGCCCCTGAGTCCCACATCCCTCATTTCGGGTCTTACACGCAGCTCTGTCTGCAGCCAGCCCTGGGGACACATTTGCAGGGACAGGGATCCTGATCAGGGACATGCCCTGACCAAGGGCACCCAGCCAGCAGCAGTGGAGGGGGGAATGAGGCTGAAGCCTGAGCAGCCAATTCACAGGATCATCAGGACTTGGCGGAATTACCTGAATTTGTGTCGGGGGAGGTTTAGGTTAGATAACAGACAAGGGTTCCTCACCCAGAGGGTGGCTGGGCACTGAACAGGCTCCTCAGGGAAGTGGTCCCAGCTCCAAGTGTGACAGAGTTCAAGCAGCATTTGGACAATGCTCTCAGGGACATGGGGGGATCCCTGGGGATGGTTCTGTGCAGGGCCAGGAGTTGGAATTGATGATCCTGATGGGTCCCTTCCAACTCAGCACATTCTGTGGTTCTGTGACTGTTCCTGTCCTTCATCTGATAAGCTACAAAAATTAGGCACACTAACTGCAAGGCAGTGCCTCAGAGAAGAGAAGAAAGAGAGAACCTTTAGAGACCCTTTAGAGGGTGCTCCTTCCCTCCCAGAGTTGGGAACAGGGCCCAGGAAATCAAGGGGATCAGCCACTGGAGCACAGCAAATTGCGCACATGTTTGCAGCAGGGGAGCTTCCATTTCAGTGCTTTTCATTCCAGCAGAAAAGCCCTTCTGGCAGCTCCAGGAACATATCATAGCTGGGAATGACTGCTGTTATTGCCCACTTTAAAAATACACCAGGAAAAAAATAAACAACAACATATTTCTCTCTATTTAGGATGGCTCAGGTTGAGATTAATTTGGTAAAAATCCTTAAAATACACCTGCAAATGCCCAGCCATGATTCTGGCACACACTCCAAGCATCAAAGCTTGTGCCTTATGGAGGTCTCCTCTCTGGAGAGTCCAGAGGCACAAAGAGCATGAACTACATATTGGATACAAACCTGTTTATAACAGCTCTCATCAGAAAAGGAGAAGGGAGCAGCCTTGGAAAGAAGCAACTGAATGATTAGTTCTTTGATTAATTGATTTTCAGGCCATTAAAGACCATTTTGGTCCTCTCACTCATTCTCCCATGTGAAAAGTCAGGGGATTTTCCCAGAGGCTGCCAGGGCTCTGCTGGGTTTGCTGAGGTGTCAGTGGGGACACCCATGTGCCCCAGCACTGCCAGCTCCACATCGGTGCCTCAGCCCAGCAAGGGCCAAATCTCACAGCCTGCAGACACTTCATTTTCCATTTGGCATCCTGCTGATTTCATCAGAAGTGTTAACTGAGAAAAGACTGCTCGTGGACCCTAAACCAGAACCTGGAACAGACAGCAATATTTTTAAATGCATTTCCCTCAGCCTCTTAAACAGCATGTCGAGTGCTGTGGTTCCCTCTGCTGCTGTGGTTCCCTCTGCCCCTGAGACATTGTACCAAAACTCTTTTTCCTTAGGAAGCCTTTCCAAGCCTCTGATGTGCATATTTTATAAAGAGAATCCTAAAATGAAGATGACAGTCTTGTGCACTACTCTATTTCTTAGCATTTTCCTCTCTTCTTTAACTTTCCACTTCAGCAAGCGAAGTTTAACAGAATCAATTTCTCTCTGTGCTCAGTAAAATCCTCAGTGGGAGCCACTGCTCCATGGGCTTCTTTTAGTTATTTATTGCCTGCTCCTGCATATGTTAAGAGATGTGCCACCAGCTTAGAAAACAATTAATCCTATTACTGTTTGGAACATGCATGCTGCAGAAGCAGTAACAGCACCAAGGTTAACTATGCAGGAAGACAAATAAAAAATAATTAGTTCCAGGGTGTGGAAATACTTCACCTTGTGCACAGCACTGCTGCCGATATTTTGGCTTCCCCAAGCTTGGATGTTTACACAAAACGTGACATATTTGGGTTACACTCACCTGCCAGACCATCAGCTACAAGCAGGAGCTCCAACACCCTCTCCCTGGAGGAGCCCTCCCTGAACTGAGCCCATTCCTGCTGCCCACTGTCATTCTAACACATCTACAGGTGTCAGCAGCAGTGTTTTTCCTAAACTCGGTCATTTTTGAATCCAAGTGTCTCTCACTTCCACTGACCTGCTAACAGAAAAAGCTGTTCTGAATGTGGAGATGAAGACAGGTCTCAGTGTGACAATCTGGATGACACAGGTCTGCCTGGGCTCACCCTGACCAGGCGTGTTGGTGCTGCCACTGCTGCTGCTGTTCAGAGGACAGAAACAAGATTCCAGCCCCAGGCCAGGAGAGATCCCTGATCTCTCTGCACCAGCAGCACGCCCTGGCTGAGCTCCACACTGCTGTCAGGGCTGACCACTCACCTCAGGGCACCTGCAAAGGCAGCTTGCTCTGAAAGATAAAACCTGCACAGCACAGGGGCCAGCAGGCTCTGGGGAGGGGATGCTGTTGTGCAGCAACAGCCAGGACAAACTGCCACAGACCAGCACAGAGACCCGAGCGTGTCACCAGCAAGGCCAGCAGGTGACATCCCTGCCCCAGAGACAGACAAACATCAAGTGCTTGGTGGATGTGCTGGGCAAAGGGCTGGCTCCTGCTCCTCTGGTGCACTGTGCTTTCAGGTTTGCACAGAGGATGGGACTGGGACTGTTTTTCACTCAGTCTCACTAAATCAATTTATCTGCAGGGTAAATCGATTCATCTCTCTTTGTCATCATTTCTACATCTAGAAAATGGGGATAGAATCAGAAACCTTCCTCTTCAGCAAAGCACTTTGGGATCATCATGAGCATGGTATGAGAACTCAAGTTTATTATACAGTGGCAGTTATATCATGCCACAACTCCAGCTCTAAATGAAGGCAGTAGTGCTATGAAAAATTTCAGAAATCACAATTTTGTACTCAATCAAGACAAAACAATATTTCAGATGTGGGAATCCCTTTCCCCTCTTGGGCTCCACAGTTCTCCCAAGGTTCTGACTGTGGATTCCTGTATCACACAGAGCAAGTCCCTCTGGCTCCCTCCAGGAACAGCAACCTCTCTGGACACCTATGGGGGCTCCAGCTCCAGCTGAGGGACCCTGTGACAGCCCACGGTGCAATGGCCAGAAAAAAATCAAATCTTTGTCAGATTTGCTTGACCTGAAGCCAATTCACATCAGAGTTTCCCAGCAGAAACCTCATATTCCCCTCTGACCACTTCCAGTAAGGAATCAGTGTACAGAATACCTTTCATCTGCTCTGGTCCAGGCTGTTACAACCCCTGCACATATCTGGGAATCCAAACTTCATGAATTTGTCTGCCTTCCTCCACCTTCAAGTCCAGGACAATTATTTTTTTCCCCTGCTTGTTGGGGTGGCAATTGCTCCTGCTAGAATTTTGTGGCCTGTGGCAGATGAGGCCACCGTTCACTGCTGGGACTTGTCAGGCTGACAGAGCCCCACAGCTGAGCACCAGCACTGATCCTGCCAGGCCAGACACTGCTGGTTTTTCCCTGTCAGGGCAAGGCTGTGGCTCCAGACACGCTGAGCCAGCCAAGGCTGATGTGTGCTGTGAACACCTCTGCTCTCAGTCACTTTCTGTGAAATTCTGTGAACAAGTTTGCTGCCACCAGTGCCTCTACGCCAGAGACAAATAAAAAACAACCCCAAAAACCCATCCACACTCCAAATCCTATCCTTCTTGCAAAAGTGAGTCATTCCTGTGCAGTCCAACAGGTCTCTGAAGGAGACCCCTGGACTGTGGTTTCCTGGCTAAAAGCACTGCTCCATCTTCTGATTCCTGCTCGCACATATGAATTTCTTAAGATTTCCTGGGCAGACCAGTGCCCTTCTCCCAGACTGCACACCCCTCCTGCTCTGGGCAGAACCACAAGTATTCTCTCTGACATTCTTCACCACCTTTCTCTATTCCCTCATCCAACCTCCTGCTATTTTGCCCATGTTTGTAAAGAGCTTTTGTCCCCAGCCCCAGCTCTCAGTCCCTTGGGATCAGGGAATTCAGCAGCCCTTCAGGTGTCAGGGACAGCTGGGACACAAATTCTGCCACTCACAGAGCCCAAAACAGAGCCTGGCCCCCACAGCTGAACTTCCCTCCCCCTGCACATAAACCAGGGACAAGCAGCTCCTCCTTTGCAGCTCAGGCTCCAGAGGAAATGTTTTCACAACTAAAACATAATTCTGTCTAAAAATCAGAAGCCAACAAGCAGTGAAACAGAAATTTCAAAATAATGAAACAGCTTGGTAACCCAATTCTCCACCCTGAAGTCCTCCAAAACAGCAATTCACTGCTTGAATTATGGACAGAAGTGATTGCTGAGCAAATCTGACCACTGCTACCAGAAAGGGAAATAAAGCCTCTCTCTAGTTTTACCTTCAGCACCAGAAAATTCAGGTGAACAAGGGGAAAAAGCAATGCAGGAGAGCAAAGGGAAGGTCCCCAGCTAGGAACATCATTGCCCAAATTCTGCCTTGGTTTCAAGCTTCACTCCTGGGCATTTGTGATTTTGACACACTTTAATAATTGCTAATGTTTACAAGTCTCCTGTTGATTCTGTTTATTTATTGGTAAACTATATATAGCTCTTATCCTAAGTGAAAAGATTATTAAAGTCAATAGAAGTTTTTCTATGGGCTTTTAATTCTATTCCCTAACTGCAAATAAAAAAAAAAAATCTGTCCAAGCCAATTTCAACAAAGCACCACCAGAACATTTACAGGACAGTTTTACTTGAGAATTTCTATTGTGTACTTACAGAACACCAGACATGAAATGAGAGTTCCCCCCAGTAAGGGATTGCTCTAGAAACACAACATATTGCTTCTGCTTTGACAGGACCAGGACCAAACTCTACAACAAACACCAAAAATCAGCAGCTGGCACAGGCAGCCAACACCATCAACAGATGTGCTTTCACTGCTTGGGAGGCCTGAATTTGGCCAGGAATTTTCACATCCACCAAATGGAATTGTCTGTCCCTGCTGCTGCTCCCTGCTAAGCTGATTCTGCACACACAGCCATTTACATCCCCTTGTGAGGAATATCTTCCATTTAAACCTGGAGCTTTATTAGTTACAGGGCCTCCTGCCACCCTGAGAAACCTGCCTGGCACCAAGCTCCCACTGGTGATTTTCTGGGTGGGTTACTACAGATAGAAGAATACTGCCAATACTCAGTGCAATTTTCAAAGCATTATTAAAGCAATATTTTTTATATTATTACCTAAGTCTAATACTGTTTTGAATTTGCAGTTGTGGAGTTCATTTTAAAGCACTTAATTATACTTTGAGAAGAAATAGTCTTATAGCACAAGTCATTTTTTTCAAGTACACTTGAAGAAAGGATAGTCCATGGCTCAGTAAATACAACAGTCTGAAAAGTTATGAGCTATCAGCCTAAGCTGAATTGACTTACTGATATTACCTGCAATGAATGAGTTTTAGATAGCCTCTCATAAATAGGCAGCTACTGAGCCTACAATTTTATGGATGTCTTGTACTTATCAATATAGATGAGAAATGATGCTGTCAGGCTTTTGAGGGGATACTAGGTGAACCACACCACTGTCAATTTAATTTTTATGATTAAATATTTGGTGCTGTTAAAGGATATTTAACATTTAATATAGCTGCTCTTCTACATAGCTGATAACTGTCATCTTTACATAATGCTGAAGCTGAAAATGGATGGGGAAGGCATATTTTTTAGAAGGTACCAATTTTTTTTTCCAATTTACTGTTAGATGTGTTCCAGTAATAGAATAATATTAGGTGAGTTTAAGAGGTTTTCAATATTCAGATGTACAAAAATTTAGCCTTAATGACAGCTGCAGCTGAGCTCAACATTTGATACAGAGGTTGCTGAATTTTCATCTGTGATAGAAAAACCTCTCCCAGGGTGTTGGGGGATGGCAGCTCATCCCACAGTGGGATCTTCAGGGCTCATATCCAGGCTTATCAGCTTTTATATCTTTAAGAGAGATGTCATCAATTTAAACATCACTTTCCTGTTTTATTTTTTTTTTTATTTTTACTTGTCAAGGTTAGTGTAGCTGAGAGAAATGAAAGATAATACTTTTTCTATGTGTTTTGCAGAAACCACATTTTGTGCAGTGACAGAATTCTGCCTGGGCAGGCACATGGTCCCCACATAACCACCCAATATTTAAGGAGTTAGGAGAAAAATGAGATACTCAGCCCTTGGTAAGGAAACTCACATGTGTACAGGTGGGTACACAGGCATTGTTTCCAGAGCTCTTGCATACAACAGCACACAAAGAAAGGAAAAAAAAAAAAAAAAAGACAATTCTTAAAACCAAAGAAATTGTCAATAAGCTGCACAGATTTAATGGAAAGATTTTGTGCTTACACCACTCTATTTTTTTTCTTTCAACAGCTGAGTGTGTTAGCTGTGTTCCCTAAGCAGAGTCCAAAGCAATTCTTGGTTTCTGCACCCACACATCAAAAAGCTGCAATTTTAAAAACACCTAGAGGCAGAAAATGTTTCTATAATTAAAAATAAAACCAAAATGTATAAACAAAACCAACCACACAACTAGAGTACAGAACAGGTCAGTTCAGGTCCTGATCTCAATTACATTTTCTGTCAAGTGGATCCCTTTGTGGAACTGAGACTTTGTATTTTCTTCAGTAACACTTACTACAGTACATTTACAAAGAAATCTTTATTGCTTTTCAGTGATGGAATTATATTTTTCTGTAATAAAAGCATTTATGTGGACTTCCCTTACCGAAGCACTAAAGTAAAGCGCAAGCCTTTTTAATCTCCTAAAGGTATCACTCCATTTTCCTACAGTTTTTGAATTTTCTCTCCTGTGTCCTGGCTCAGGGCTGGTTCTGGGCTTCACCAGGGCACCCCAAAGACAGACACAAGGCATTGTTTTGCAGGCTGAAATGTCTTTTCTGGAACAACACCCATTAATTGGGATGATGCTCGTGAACAGAGAAACCAGAGAAAATGTCGCTTATCAGTAACGTCGCTGATCAGTGACACTAAGGATGCTCCTGGGGGCTGTTGTAGAAGAACACAGACAGAAAAGCACCAGTGCAGTGAGGGTCAGTGCAGAGAGCCCTGGGCAGAGCCAGAGACAGCCCTGCCCAGCCGTGGTGCTGCTCACAGACCTTGCCTTGGCACAATGCGCCAGGGGCTGTGCTGGGCAGGAGCTGCTGCTGGTCCTGGGCAGGCTGGTCAGCTGCTGTCAGACAGTCCACACTCCCAAGCTCTGCTTCACAGCCATGAGAATTAACCATGTAAACTGAAATATCAAGCCAAGAAAGCGGTGCAATCACACATGCACAAGTTTGGGCACAATACCCCAGCTTTAAGTGGTGCTGCCTCACAGATGGGGTTGTGCTCATTGCTTCAACTCCTCTGATACAAAACACTTTAGGAGAGACCAGATTTTAACCACTCTGAACTGCAATGATCATGTGCAGCCTCTTCATATATAATGTTAGAGTCAGGTCCTCAGCACATGACACAGTTCAGTCTCTCAACTTGTGGATCACTGAATTAAGGATTTTTTGGGGGAAGTGTTTTTCAAATGAAACCTCTAATATGCGTGGTGCTCCCATTTCAGTGCAACAGAGCAAATTCAGATATTAAATTAAATAGACACGGTTTCAGATATTCAAATTAAGTTTCCACATCCCCCAGTGAAGTATATTTCATTATTTCAGGTCAAACCTGCAAAATAAATAGGGCAGAAATACAGATTTTCCATATTAAAAAAAGAACTCAGAAATTTTTAGCAAAAAATTCTCAAACACTTGAAAGGCCTCTTCTATCTCTTTGCAACAGAGGTAGGAAGGGCAGAAAATTATGACACAGTAATTATGATGATGGATGTTGAGCCAGTCCTTTCTATTAGATACACTGCTTGTGCAGGAAGCAGCACTACAGATTGCACACTTCACCAAGCAGGACACTCGAGATTATAATGGGCAATACAGATTAACAACATTAGGTTAAAGCTGGATAATTCTTCTTCTTTCTCATTTCTATTCCTTTCCCATGGAACAGCTTCTGCTTCACATTTCTGTGCTTCTTGCTTCCAAGCCCTGATCTACACATCAAGGAGGCATTTTTCCATTTCAGCAGGTACAAATCTCCAGTAATTGGATGGAAATTTATAAAATTGCACTGGTGTAAAATTCAGCTATGACTTAACCTGTCTGTTCTGAATTAGAGGTGATGATGTCTTTGCTTTTGCCATCTCATGCAAACAGCAGGAAAGATTCATCTTATTCAAAAGCAGCATGAGAATTTAAGAGAAAGACTTGTCTTGGCACAGTGTAAATAATCAGCTTGGTGCTATAAAAGGGCTGATTTATAATTTCAGTGTGAAACCAGAGCAGTATAACACTTTTAACATAGGTAGGAGCTGCACACTGTCCTGTGCTCATCCCTCAGATTTGGGGGTGCCACCAAGAAAAAGCCAAACTGCCTCAGTAATGATTGTCACCACTCCTGCTGTTCAAGGGGAATCAGATAAAGACCTTGGAGAACTCTGGCTCAGATCCTTGTCCCAGCAGCCCAGGGCTGAGCAGGGTTTACCTGCACACAGCCCCTGCCCAGCCCCTGTTTTCCTTGGCCCTGGGTCAGTGCAGCTGCACTGGGAGTTTTCTCCAAGTGAGTCAACAAGCTTGAAGATAAATTAGCCTACAGATTCATGGTGACACCAGGGACAGCAAAGCAGATGTGACTTTCATTCCTTTGGCCCTAATTCATTCCCTTCTCCGGTGACTCAGCACTTCAGGTGCTGAACTTTCCCCAGGAAGGGTCTGAGGTGCCATAGGTGCTGGATGGGTGCAGCTCCTCTCCATTTCCAGCCAGCGACAGGGACTCCGAGCAGCACTGCTCCCCTTTCCCAGGATAAGGCAGCAACTACACTTTGCTTTTAAGCCTCATTTTACAGCCACTCTCTGGCATGACCAACACATTAAAAAAGATACAGAAGTCCCCAGCACATGACACATTCATTCCTAGCCACCCAAGACAGCTCCCACAATGGCAGCTGCTTGCTGTTCCCTTGTGCTGAGCAATTGCCCATGGTCATCCCAGGCAGAGCATGGAGGAAACCAGAACATGGCTTGGGTTCTTAATGAATTTTTGCATCTCTTGTGCATCCTCAGGGGGTCCTGGGCATGGGATTCCAAGGCTCCCTTGCTCAGCAGCTGCAGCTCCTGGCAGGGCTCCCAGCCAGCTGCATTCCCACTGCTTGCTCTGCACTGATTCCTGAAGGACCCCTTCACCATGGGTCAGTGACCCCCCCCAGCACGTACAGGGCTGGATTCCAGCCTGGCTCATGAGGAGAGCTCTTAAATGTTTAATGCTAGCTGCAGTGGAGAAATGCTGTAAACATTCCTGTAATTGGCCTGCTTTAAAAAATTGATGTTGTGTGAAACAGCAAAGGAAGTTCATACTGCACTTTGTGGCTCAGAAGTGCTTGCAAGGCCTAAGAGGTAAAATCAGAGGAAAGACATTGTCTTGGCAGCACTTCTCTTTCAGTGTGATCTAGAGAGCAAATGTGCCTGTCCCCAGGTGTGTGTTGTCCTCAGCCAGAGCCATCAGGAGGGGAAAGGAGGGCTGGGGGCTACACTGAGCTTTGGAGCAGCTTCAGGCATCTCCTGCTTCTCCTGTGCTCAGCTCAGGGCTGCAAGGATGGACAGAAGGGCAGCAAACATCTGCAGAAGAAGAGTAAAGCCTGAGCATAAAGAAGGGAACTCCACAACTCAGGTGACAAAGACTGAAAGGACTGGAGATTGCTTGTGCTGTGCCTTATCAGTCCTAAGGACTGGTGATAGCAGAGATAATACAAAAGCAAGCTTACAGTGAATTTATGAATTGGTAAGTCACTTTGTTGTAACAGCCCTCAGTAAATCATTGTTTGTTCCTGCATTTCTGTAATGCCTTCTGTTACACATTCCCTACCTGCTCTCTGACTTTATCTGAGTTTGCTTCTTATTTGTCAGACAAGGAATTCAAGATTTCTCCTAAATCACCTCAGCAAAACTGACATTTTCACTCCTCTTGTTTCTTAGAAAAATGAGGGGGAAAGTGGTTCATTGTTTCAAGTCCTCATTCATCTGGCTGCAATTTCTGCAGAGTTGGGTTTATCATTTTCTTACAGAGAAACCAGGTTGGCACCACTGGATCCCTGGGTTAGAGGTGGGGAAAGGCTCAGTGAGCATGACCTGAACACACAAGAATGCCTTGCTCAGCTCCTGGCTCTGTTGGTCAGGTTTTTGGTGGGGACACAGAGCTCCTCCCTGTGCTCACAGCTGCTGGGCAGTGAAGATATTCCCTGTATTCAGCCTCTCACAATTTCAGCTCCTGTCCTCCCAGGGAGAGCACTACCTGTTTAGAGTAGACTTTCTGTAAATACACATATTTTGTCTTTGATCTTGTCCAGCTTGGAGCATCTCAGTGGTACCAAACAGAGGCTTGGATGTCCCTCTGCTTTCCAGGATTTACCAGCCTGGAGTGGGTGTTAACTGATGGTTCTGTTCATTTTGGTATTATCACCATGGAAGAGCTTTCTTGCTTATAGGGGGTTATGCTTTATCCCTTTTCTATCCTTTGAACATTGGCAGTATCACCTATATCTCTGTAGAAAAAAAAAAACCAAACCAAAAACACACACAAAAACCACCTCTCCTCTTCACTAAAGAGTTTGTGCTGTGTTCCCTTTCATTCCCTATGTGTGCCTGTCACTTCCCCTTATTACTTACACAAGAAAATAATTTGTCCTGTCAAAAGTTCTGTTGCTCCTTTAATAAGGAGTAATTACATGTGGAAATAAACAATCTCTCTGTTTTCCTGCAGGCACAGAGATTGATTGGCTCATTCTTTAGCTGCATGTACTAGACTGTTGCCTGCATGTGTGCAAAGGAGCTGGTGTGTGTGCAAAAAGCAAGGGAAAGAAGGAATTAATGAGGAAAACACTGCTTAAAGAAATCAGATTTGCATTTAGATTGATTTCTGCCCTGAAGCCAGATTACCAGATTAGTGTAACTTGAGTAAGATCAAGGTTGCCAAAAGTGACTTATGAGGTTCCACACACAATCTGAGACAATCCCATGTCTTCCACAATCATACACACACAAAAAAAAGATATTGCTCTGATTGCTGGCATTACAACCCAAAACACTCTGTTCCAACGTCATTATTCAACTTCATGCTAGCAGAGTTTATGAACCGTGCAAAGAACAACCTCACAAACAGAAAGCATCGCCTTGAAAGGAGAGAACTATTCACATCAATCAGGTGTGCCTGTACAGTCTCCCCAAAATTAAATCGGTTCTGATATCTCACAGAGATATTAAAGAATTAAACAGTCCCAATTAAAAGGAGTAGGATATTTTGTAAGACAATATTATGCATGCCATATTACGATTTATTACCCACACATTGCAAAAAAAAGAGAAAAGTTCCAACTTCCCCTCAATTTCTAAAATGGTATTTTAACTTACACTTCCAAGAAAGTTTCACAAAGCTTTTCTTTGTACCAAACTGGAAGGAACACACACACTGAAATTAAAACCTTTTCCAAAAAATAAAAATAAACTCACAAGATCAATTCATTGCTACTTCCTATATAGCAGGAACTCAATAACAGTCATAGTCCACTCTTGCCTGGTATAACATATCAAAGAAAATGCTCTGGCTTTTAACAATCATTGTCTTCAAGCTGTTTTTCCCCTTGGAGGTTATTAAACCTTCAGGCACTATTAATTCTCTTACAATGACCCTTTTGTTGTCAGAGGATGGGGCATTCCATAAGGAAATGTAATACTGAGGATGAGTAGGTGCCTATTCTTGACTATAGGTCAAGAATATTCAAGAGATTTTGTAAATTAAGCTGCTGAAGAAAGGAATAATTACGTGGCCCAAGGATTCTTGTGCTGCTGCAGAAAAAGGCCTTTTCTTGTTGGATTTCTTGGTTTTCATCACCACTTGCTGCAGGGATTAGGGTAAGCTCTTTTTGCTTACAAGTGGAGTTGCTCAGGAAAAGAAGAGCTTTCCTTCCTTTTCTTAGATAACAGCCCAGGCTTTGTGTGCTTTTTAATAAAATTCTAAAGAAAACACCTCCCAGATTTCTCCACACCAGAAGCAGCCAGTGCACCTTTGGCTCTCCTTTCCAAGACATGTTTTAACATTCCAAACTCTTTGGTAAAATGAGAATGATATAAGCACATTAAATCAATAAATAGCAATAAATACATCCTGCAGCTGGGTTTGGGAACACCAGACAGCTCTTGAATAACAGTTGGTAGTGATGGTGAGCTGGGGTATCAGCAGGACAAAGAGGGACGGGAGGGAAGCCCAGGAGGCAAAAATAAACCTACAAGGATGCTGCACACCCTAAAAAAGCAGCTTGTCCCAGATGCAAGACAAGAGAGAGCAAACAGCCAACAATGTAGTTGAGAAAAATACTTGAGATGAAAGCATTTATTCTAGAAAATTCCTCTGAGCTGAAATGGTGAACATGTGAAGCAGGATCAGCAGCAAGATTCTTTACAATGTGAGTGATGCCCTTAGGAAGATTAGAGCTGCAGGATTGCTTGAAATCTAAAAACAAGAGCTGCCTAGAAATTGGCATTATTAGGAAACTAAGAAATTACAGAAAAAAGGCAAGGCATTCACAGGAGGTATGGGAGCTATTTAGTAAACCATAGGAGTTGCTCAGAAGAAATACTTGCTACTTATTCTTTCAAAAAATCAAATAAATTGGTGATGTGGTCAAACAGGATAAAAAATAAAGAAAACAGGCTAATAATAGGTCCTTGTTTAAAAGTTCAATTCAGAAACATTAGATAGGAAGTTTAGAAATGCAGGCAAAATTGCATCAAATGAGCAAAGACAAATCAACATGCCAAAGACAAAAAAAGTAAATAGCAAAAAATTTTTCAATCCACAAGTCAAAAAGGAATCCTGCCAAAGAACTTGCAGAGCTGATAAGAAATTGAGCTGTAAAGAAAGACTGAAAAAAGATAAAACTATTGCAAAAATTTAATAAAAAAATTGAGGGAGAAAAATCCAGCCATAACTACATTTTTTGCATCAGATTTCTTGATGGAGGATATTAAGGATGTTCTGATATCAGAGTGGGTTTTTGTGGGGTTTTGTCAGGGTTTTTTTTCCCTCTTATGTGCAGGAAATATGCCTGAGAAATTGTGTCAAACTGAAATGTCAGTAAGAGACATTTCAGAATAAATGAATAAAATTACTAGTAACAAGTTACCAGCACCAACACAGAGCTGGATATGAAATTGCCAAAGCACTTACAGTGGCATGTACCCCATCGTTTACCTTCCCTTCAGCATTAAAGACAGGAAGAAATGAAAAAAAAAAAATTACAGCAATTTTTAACAGGCTTTTCAGAACACTGAAAGAGCTGGGTCCATTAAATCTGACTGGTTGGCTAAAACTACAACAAAGAAAAGAATTAGCAGGCACTTAAATAAATTCAATGCTGTGGGAATGCACCAGCATTGCTGCTGAAAAACATCTTGGCTCACAAATAGCCCAAATTAGTGACCTAGGGGATTGTGCCTCCACTTCAGAAAAGCTGACCCAAATATGGGTCATGTTCCTCATGAAAAGCTCTTCAAGGGCTCCAGGTGTCCTGGGATGATGCTCTGAGCCCTAACTAACAGGGCCAGAGGCAGCAAACTCTGCATAGGGAGGAGCCGTCTGTCCCCTGGGATGTGCTCACTGCATCCACAGTGACAGGAAAACTGATGGGAATCCTCCAGCAACCAACACTAATGAACACACAAAAACTGCTCCAGATGCCTCAGACAGTACAAAATTGCTCCAGATACCTCACAGATAATTTAGTTTCTGAGTATGTTGCACATAAAACAATGGGGTGATAAAATGGCAGGTGAAACTCGGTGTCAAGACAGGAAAGTCTTTCAGGGGAAACACAAGCATATCTATACACATATATTGATTGCTACAGCTCACCATCCTGAAATGTCTTTTCTTTGCCATTCAGTATGGGAAAAAAAAAATTATACACAAAATCCTTCCAATTTTGAAAATAAAATTAACTTTTGTGTGTTCGTCAACCAGGTCACACAGCAGAGAAAACATGGAAAACAGCCTGACAAAATGAAGATATAAACTCTTCCTTAGAAGTCAAAGGGAAGCAGATCCTACTATGGTTTATTTGAAATTAAGGTCCAAGAATCCCCCAGCACTGAGCTATGACAATCAGGTTCTTGAGCTGCTTCATGCAGCAAGCACCAGCTCTGTCTTTGCCCTGGAGAAATCACCACCTCCACTGTACAGCCTTTTTCAGTCTCTGTTTTGTAATGCACCACCAGGCTTGTTTGAGAGACACATTTGGTGCCTTCAGTTTGTGATTTTTGCTTCACTTTGTACAAGTCACTTCCAGAGCAGTTCTCTCTTAGATGGGCAGGAGTAAAATACCACAGAACAAAGCCTGCTGAGCTCCCAAGGAGCAGGAGTGACGTGGAGGAGCAGGGGTACATCCCTGCTGGAAAAGCTGCTAATCTTGATGATCTCTAAGGACAATGATCAAATTGCATAGCAAACCCAGAGTACACAAATATAATTCAGTCTTGAGAGTCATACGACAGCCTTTCCAACAGAACTGGAATTTAAGTCCTACTCTGAGTGCCCTACCCCAATCCACTGAAGGGAACTTCAAATCCAGCATTTCAAAAGGTCCTGAGCTCCTTGCAACGGTCTGCAATCCACAGCAAAACCAAGATATATTACCTGAAAAATATCCTCTTAAATAATTTCCCACAAGTTAGGGAAGATGAGTGCAGGCAAACCCTTTCCTTTTACTCTCCTCTAGACACAGAAGCACAAACCTTTCCATTTGCATTTTCAGGGTTTTCAAGTTGTATAAGTTGTGTTTTATTACAGAGACTTGTTGAAATGCTCCTAATTCAAGTGGAAAATAATAATGAATGTATGCTGGAGCTTTAACTTGGTTTGGATTAAGCATCCCTTCATTTTTTACCATTAATTATGTTTATCACTGACTGTCAGCTTTATGTCAAATTGTTACAGGTATGTGTATCATGAATTGTCTAAAAAGCAGATAAACATAAGGTCTCTGCCTTTATATTTCCCAAGAATACAGCATATTAGTCTCATTTAATATTTTGCCTCAGTTAATTTCATTTCAGAATGGAAAAAAACCTTTAATTGCTCTGAGATTTCAAATATTCCTACCCTCCTCCTGTGTACAGGGAATATTTTTGCAAAAAGCAAAATCTGTTCTTAAACAGCAGCTGTATAAATCAGCTCCTTTCAGTGAATGAGCTTAACCTGTTTGCTTCCTTGTTTCCTAGGACTTCAAGGTAAACCTCTTGACCCCAATCTTGACTTTCACCCTGTGCTGTTTGTGTGGAAGTGATCAATGAAAAACATGTTAAGGAGATGGAAGGGACTTGTCTTGCTCAACCTAAAATACTTGCTGGGGGATTTCTGTAAAATTCATTTTGGATTGATCCAGAGCATTTCATTTGACCAAAAGAAAATAATCCTAGCTTCACTATATGGATTATTTAATTTATATTTCTTTTAACCTTGAAATTCAGGTCACACCATTTCATGAGAAGTGCTTCTTTGTAGCAACAGGTTGAAAAGTTTTTCTCGATGCAGTGTGGCTGTGCAATGCCAAAGTGAAACGCTTCATTTGATTACTTGGGGAAGAGTACATGAGGATGGTGCACTGGGGTGAGGCTCAGGCCACATCACAGCGCTGAGCCCCCATCATGGGCTTGGCAGTGCCTGCAGGAGGAGAGAGGATTTCAGCCACCTGTGAAAGAGAGCTTTGACATATTCTAAGTTTCTGTCCCTGTTTTATTTTGAGTTACTGAGAGAACTCCATCTAAATTTGTAAATGGCATACATCACACCATCAAAATCTTCATTTCTCAGCAGGCACACTCCTCACCAAAATAGCATCCGTTCCTTCCAAACCTTCTGGACACATGAACAAGACACACCTGAAACAAGTTTGCACTCCATAGTTCTGCACCCCAGTGAATCCCCACTCCTCCCCAGCCCCTCAGAGGCATTTTCCATTTTCCTGGGACACTTCCCTGCTGGACTTTGGGATGTGCTCCCTGAGGACTCGGGCAGCCACAGCCCTCAGCTGCCCGAGCTTTTTCCATTTTTCACCCATTTCCATCCACAAAACCTTTCACAATCTACAACAAGTGGAAGTAATTCATATACACAGTCCCTAAATTTTATGTCCTTCACTGTGCCCCACCCCAATCACAAATCCCAGGAGGCAGCAGCAGCTCTCACACCAAATTACAGACAATTCATATTGCACACTAATAATGTTGGGAAATTTAAGTACTATGGGGAAACCAACCCTTCCTCCACTAAAACACTGTCCTACTCTTCAGCAGAAAACCACATTCTGTGACAATGATCTGAGTTTAAATGTCTCTGTTTCCACCCATTTGTACCCAGACAACTGAGAATCAGGGAGTTAGAGCCCACTTATTCCCCCATGTCTCCAAGAGTTTTTAAGAAGTAATTTCAGCCAAGAAAAGGATCTGGTTTTGCATGTTTACATGTTTTCTGCTCTCAGCCCTCACCCCTCTTGTGAATCTCATTTACAAGTGACAGCCCTGAAGAAAGTGCTTTTAACACAGTGCTCTAATAAACTATGAAAAAACAGATTTACAATCTAATCTCCTCATGTGCAGTGATATGTATTCAATAAATTGTTAACATCAGAAACCACAGTAAATTTGGTGTATGCCTAAGAAACTATAATCTATATTATCAACAGCAAAAGTTGTGGTTTTTCCTCAGTCCTGCTACTTAGATAAACTGGGAGCAGCCTTATTGTAAGAAAATATAATTTTCCTAGCATGCTGTTCATTAGTTCAAAGAAGCAACAGTCCACTCAAAAAAAAAAAAGTTAATTTTTTGTTGATTTTTCTGAGTAGTGTCTACTCTTTAGTCATTAGCTAGCAAAATGTTTACTCCTATAAAAATATCCATTTCCTAGGGCTTGTTAATTACACTTTATTGAGAAACAATCAGTTATTTAGTTGAGTTACCCACCCCTTTAGAAAATTAAAAGCTGAGATATTCATTTTTGCAATGAATATCTATCCAGTAATTACCATATTTACTTTTCATTTATGGGGGAATAATCTGTTTTAATTAAGCCTAACTGAAGAACTTTTATCAGATGTAATTATCCCTTTCGATAAATATGTCTCTAGTAATTACAGTTAACCATGGGATTTATAGCTCTTAAGTCATTTGGTGGGAAACATAATAAATCTTTAGTAATACATGCTAAATTACTATAAATTAATTCAGATCATTAACATAATAAACAAATTAGGAAAATTTCACTTAATTAGTTTGGGTGGTTAACTCAAAATCCCTTGTAAAGCTTCATAGTAATCAAAATTTTACCAGTATTTTTAGAGATAAATTTTTCCTAACAAACCTGTTTGAATATTTACACAGAAAATCAGATCACTGCTGGAACCCAGAACGCACATATTCCTTTTAGATCATAGAGCCCTTAGGAATTGATGCTGGGTAACATTTTAAATGTAGTTAATTGTGCCTCACAGGTTTTCAGGTCTGTTCCATTGCACAGTGAAGAATCTGTATGGTGGGAAAGGAAGGTTTAGAAGTAAAGGTGCTTCCTCTCTCCTTCCCTTGGTTCATTTCTGTGAGTCCTCAAAAAGGCAGGAACAGGGAGAGGTAAGAGCTGAGCACTCAGAGAGCAGGAGAAGGGATCCCACAGGGAAAACAAATCCCCTGAGCAGGCAGGGGTGGGTGCCAGCCTGGATGAACCCCTGCCCCAGGAGGGATGCACTGGGGACCAGAGCTGGGCTGGGACCCACAGGGACAATCCTGCAGCCCTGCCCAGGGCACATCCCAACCAGCAGTGCAGCTGTCTCCTAAATAACTCTTATTCCCTGTTCCATGATTGTTCCACGCCCAGAGAGCCCAAGAGCAGTGGTGGGGCAGAGAACTGAGATCAGGCACATGAGGTAATGACTCTCAGAAACCCCTTTGCCATCTTCCTCTTGCACTGAACCCTCAGTGCATCCACCAAAGGCTTCCTGAGTGGGTCCTGCTGCACCAGCATTGTTCTCCTCCTGTGCATGGGTGGGGTGACAAACCCCACAGAATGTCACTGTGCTGCACACACACACAGCCCACAGCTCCTGCAGACACACACACACACCATCCCAGCACTGCTTCCACCTCCTGCTACTTGGAGAGAAGTCTTGAGCTTAGTTCAGCCAAGTCAAAGCCCATCTCTATATTTATATCCAAACCACTCATCAGATTACATGTCCAAGGTGAGGAATGCAGATGAACACAGATGAGCTTTTTAGTCATGAACTTTTGGAGTTTAATCTTCTTAGATAAACTCAGACAAGCAAAGAGCTTCCCTGCAGGCAAAATATCCTTCATAAAGAGAGAACAAAGCATGCACCAAAACTTACTATTAAAAGAACATTTTAAACCCTTTTTTCCCTGAAGCATTATTGGATCTTCCTGGTGGGAATGCCCTGTTTATTCCATGCTGTCCAACTTTGCTGTGGTGATCTGAGAGGGACAGAGGGTATTTGGCTCAGGCTGGCTGATTTTTTTCAGCTCTTTAAGTTGCAGTATAAGTGAAGGACATAGGAAAGAGAAACCTTCCATGTCCTGGCTTCAGGTCTGAGACAATTCTTTGCATATAAAGAAAAATGAGAAAGCCATTTTGGAGGATCTCGATTCAATTTTTATATACTAATTTTCCCTACTCCCTCCCTGCCTAGCACCAGTCTTTTGGCTCCCTGTAAGGACCTTTTCTTCTGGCCTCCAAGGGCAGTTCTACCCATAGTGATCCAAGCTCCAGAGAATTCTCTTCTGCTCTCCTGGCTCCAGTCCCAGGACAGGGGCAAGCAGGAAGGAAAGGACAGAAATCACAACATTGTCACAGAAGATCAAGGAAAAAGAAAGAAAATCAAAGTCATGACTTCAAACCAGCATTTGCTTCACCCAGGAGCCCTGGCAGGACTCAGCAGCCCTTCTCCATGGAGGCTGGAGAAACTGGTCAGGAGATGGGCAGCAGTGTTTAAATTGTCCCAAGATAAGAGAGTGCCCAACAGACCCCTCAGGGGAGGCAGAGCAGATCCTCCCTTCCCCAAAGGGTTCAAACTCTTGGGGAAAAACTCCCTCCTACATCCTACAGAACACCAGGACCAGGGCAACACAAAGCATGCATCATGCACAGAGTTGGAGCTGTCCATCTGCAAATTAATGAATTTCACCCTGAACTGAACCTTTCAATACATCAGAAATGGTCCATCTCCATGTTTTATTTTCTAAAGATGGATGGTGCAGCTGTTTTATTTGACTTAGTGCTGGGAAACTCAAAATCCTATTTGTATTTCCAAACTGCCATGTTAACTTTCCTCCCATTTTTACTTAAGTCATTTTTTACCTTCGTCATATTAATGGTTATATAATAATATTAGACAACGTTTGCTAACCATTAACTCCAAAAATAATGGTTGTGCTAAATCAGAGCTAATTAGTGTGTCACAAACTCCAGTCCTAGCACAGGGTGATGACTGAACGAAAAGAATGTAATGTCACTTCACCAAGAATTACATATACAATTTTAAGAGGTATTTTAAATATTTTTCTTAATAGCTGTCAGCAGAAACGATGGGATGTGATTCTTTAGAGAGCATTGCTCTTTACTAAGTACAGGCAAGTGAGTCATCACCAGTCTTACACTGGCTGCAGAAAACAGATTTAATATTAATTTATGAATAGCTGAACTTTTTCTCTTTAACGTCTAACAGTGAATTATGTTCTAAAGCCTTTATATTTCACTGCACATCAGCAAGGTTGTCAGGAGCAAAAGATCAGGATAACATAATTCTTATGGCTTGTTCTCACGCACCCCTCATTTACTCCTAAAGCAGCCTGAATCATCCTGAAAGTAAGATGCATGGGGTGGCAAAATTTAAATGTGAAAGGAGTTGCTCTTTAAGGGCCATCAAGTTTTTAAAAGCGTAACTTCCAGCTGAAGCCGTGGGAGTGGGATTTGTTCTCTCAGACAGACACTGAGTCATTCACATTCATTTCCAGCGCCCCGAGCAAAGGAAGGTCAGGCCACTGGCTGTGCCTATGTACCTGCATCCCAGCTCACAGCAGAGGCAGAGGAAACGCAGATGGCAAAGCCTCCCAAGGCCCAGGATTTTCACCTTTTTAAATCTTCTCTCTAATTCACTTAATGGTATGGAGCAATGTGCAGCTACACCAGTTCCTCGGTGCCTCAGGGGTCACGGAGCAGGCTGCCAAAGGAGTAACTTCTGCCATTGTGACCAACAGATCACAGCATTTCATGGAGTCCATACATTTTTAACTTTCCAATGTATTTGCAACATAGACCTGATACCTCAGATCTCCACACACAGCAGAAAGCTACATGATAGTTTTGGTAGTCTCCACAACCAGACCCTTTAACCCAAATTTCACAACTGTGTAGGCAAAGACACTTTAAACATGCTCATGGCACACTGCAGAATTACAGTATTAACACTGGGTTTCACTTTTTTCTTGGTTTTCACATCTATGAAACATCTACAAACATACATAAGATCAGATACTGCCAGTGAGAAGATGAAAAGAAAACCAGACCTAAAGGATCTATTTCTAGAAGATGCCTTGGCAGAATTTTTTTCTTCTTCTTTCCTTTCAAATGTAAAGTCATTGCCAAGGGCTTCACAAGACCAGCAGAAAGTGTGATTCTGTCACCACACAGTGCAGTGTCTTGGCAAAGCCTTACCCAGCTTCCTCCCAATGCTTCCTGTGCAACATGGGGTGAGGAGCAACACTAAAAAACCCCACACAGAATTCCTTGATGTCACATCAGGCTGAGCTTTTTATATTAACTTTGAGAGATGACAGCCCTACTTCCCCTTCCTTTCCTTTCTTGATATTCCATCTTAGATCTCCATAGATGTCAGCTCCTACCCTGCCTTAGGATATGCAGAAAGCACTGACATAACCCTAGTCTTTGAGCCCTTCAGTGCAAAGGGTTACTAAAAACCTCAAGAGTACATAGCCACAAATTGCCCTTCTGCTGCTTATATCATGGTATGCTTGGACACAAGCACAAAAGAACCTTGATATTTCTGCTACTCAAATTTATATATTAAAATGCAAGTATTAATTATCATTTATTTTGAAACGTCATAAAGATGCTAATTACAGGCTCCTGGAAGTCTGGGCATAATTTTAGAATTGCCAGCAAGTGTGGAAGGAAGAGGCTTCAAGCTCTGGGGAGCAGACTCAAAAAGCTAACTTAGACCAAGGTGTAAAGACATCAAACACCTGGCACAATGTTCAAAGACACGTGGGCTGCAGCAGTGTAACTTTCACTGCTGAGCTCTGACAGATGAACTGCATTTCTCTAACATTTCAGAAACCTGAGATGCTTCGATTAGACCCTGCAAGAGACTCTCTAACACCTGATGGAGGAGAAGGCTTCGGTTAAGGATCTGACCTCTGGTATTATGATGATTTAGGAGGACAGCAAGTCCTCCACAGGAGCATCCACAGGACACTTAATGGAACACTATTCCCTTACCGAGCAGACAAAGGAAGAAAGAAGGTGAAAGCTTTTGTGTAGAACTCTATTATTACCACTACTGCCTGGGTGTTCTGTCTGCTCGAACGATCTCTGTGATCTCTCAGGTGTGGTGAAACACTGACTAATACTGGACATAGAATTGGTTAGCCCTGATGATCTTAGTAACTCTCAACACTTCCTGAGCAGGGAAATCTCAACAGGCAGCTGCTCTCTCCTCCCCAGGCTGCTTTCTCTGTGACAGTAAATACATACAGCACTACTGCTGCCTCGCCCCTCCAAGTGCTGCTGGTACAAACCATCAATTATAATTTTATAATGCCACAGAGGCTGGTTGTTATATTAGGTAATCATGGGACAGTTACAAAACCACGCAAGGAAAGTGAGGCCTCAGGCTGCTACGGTAGCTAACAAACCTGTCATTAATTACTGAGGAAAAAAAAACCTTCTGCCTTTTAAATAATTTATATAGCTGGATCTACAGTAGCAAAAGATTAAACCTAATTTAAATGGAATCTTTAAATTCCAAGGGAAAGTCTGACCCCTGGACTGGGCCACCACCAGCAGAGCACAGATAAGGACCAGGGCTAATGACGATCCTGCCCCGGGCTGGCATCCCAGCTCCTGCTCTGGGCTGGGATTCCCTCTATGAAATCATTTCAGACAAAGATGAAGGCCTGCTAATCTCAAGCTCGCACATTGGATGCCTTGCTTAAGCACCTTATCCCTATGACCAGCATATCTTTGGGAGGGTTTCTTTGTTTTGGTCTTTGAGCGAAGAGTAATGTAATCTTCCAACAGGGTTACTGTGCTCCTAGGTCTCAGTTTAATTGGGCTGTCCTGTAGTTCAATTCCTATGTACACTCAAAAAATCTTGGGGTGAATTCAATCCATATATATATTATAGCCCCCTGGTATGCAAAGCAGTGTGCTAATGCACTCCAAACTCATTTGCATTCCTCTTTCACAGGGACCAGCTTTAATTATACTGTATTTTAAAATGAAGTAAAACGTGGCAAAATATTAATCTCATCATTATGCTTCCTTATAGCAGTCCTTGCTGTATCTCCTGTTATATCTGAAAATAGATCAGTACTGCCCCAGTTTCCTGAACTCCAAAGCTTACTGAGAGGACTCTTTTCCAGTCTGGTAATTCAGGTACTAGCATCAACAAATTCTCAGATCAAATGCTTTCAAAGGTCTTGGACACTTTGGTTTTGCAGAGTTCTAAAGATCTGTCCTTCTAGCATAATATGGAAAAAATCTGCATACACATTTATTTATAAATATATATGATTTATACATACTGACACATACATACACTGTATGTCCCATCCCTGTAACAGGACATAGCTGTGCTAATCCTCAGCCTGAGCAGTCCATCCAGTGGGCATCCCAGTCAGTAGAAATAACTCCTAGCTGTGCTGGGGCATTAGTATCTGGTTTTTACTTATTTGTTTTAATAGTACTTCAAAGCATTTTATTCTATTATCTCTGATTAGAAGCTAAGAGACCTTTCTTCAGTGCAGATTGATGTCTTTTTGTACATATCCAATATCTTATTTTCAAAAGAAAATTGTTGCACCACTACTTCCATTTGTGTGCAGGCTCTGGTCAATACCTGTGTTGCTTTATCTCTCTGCACAGAGGGACAACATCACACAAGATATATTTTTCACTACTACAGTGGTCTTCCTTAAAACTACCTACCAGTTAAACTTTCTATTGCTTTTCAGTGTTAAGGTTATCTGAAAAATGTTATTTGACATTAGCATTCACCCATTATACTGAGCATTCCCTAAATCACATTTGTTAACCTAGACTAACCTCCACATAGTTAAATTAGCCTTTCATGTCTAATTATGCCCTGTGATGGGATATATTAGTTCCAATCCTCACAGTCACAAGGGACCTGTAGTTTCAAGTGACCTCTATAGTTGGAGAGTAATCCAAATAAAAAGAGACATGAAAGCAGGATCAAGGCCTAGACATGAAGGGTTTTGTACTATTTCCCAAGGTCAGTTTAAAGATTTGAAGACTCTTGGCACTTTTCTAATTAAGAGCTCCTGGAAAATTAACCTGGTTCAAAACCAACAGCAGGAAAGAGTAAAGAATCTCTGTGGGCACAAATTAACTTTTTATCACATGTTTGTATCCTGACAGATTCATGTGCTGTCCTCAGCTCCCTGTGCTAGCAATTCACATCCTGTATTGGAGAATATATAGAAGCACTTTGGAATGAGCTAATGGTTTTACCTGAATGATAAACTGTCATTATCTAATTGCTACACAACAATCAAAGTGGGTTTTGATGCTCTGTTAATCTATTATTTTGCAAGCAATGATCTTCCCATCCATTAACTGTCCTTATTTATCTAGCCTAATTCGGATATAATTTGATTGTTTGGTAATTTTGCTAAACCGTTCAATTTGCATTTAAAACCTGTTCAATATAAGTTAATAAAATTGTGTCAACTAATCAGTAAGGAAATTTTAAATTAGTACAAAATAAGCCTTACTTAAAGCAGATCTCAGAAGAAAAGACTTGCTTTGCAGACTGGACAAAGCTGTTCAGACTGAAAAGTTCATGGAGCCAAGGAGAAGAGCTATATGGAATTGAGTCTTAAGTTATTGCTGTTAATAAATCTTCATTGACAACTTAAATATATTAAAATAAAATAAAAATCGTGTGAGTCTTACTGCTTTTCTCACATGGCAACTGCTCCTTACTGCATTCCTCTTAAGGCCACATTTCAGTTGTGCACCTGTGCATGAGCAGGATGAGAGATGTGCCATGAATACTCAGCCAAAAATCGAGGCATCTTGTGTCCTTTTGCTCCACATCACCAGCCCAAAACTGGCTGAACTTTGCCCAGCACCTGAAACAGCTTCTCTCTAGCTGGCTTGTAAATTCTGAGGCCATGTCAGGTGGAGGAAGAAAATATCACTGCCAGATGATCTTCACATATTAACTTGTGGCTGTAGCAGAGAGCTGAAGCTTGAAGTTCATTTTTTTTTTTTCTGGTTGTTTAGCTATCTAGAAAGACACCTGGAAAAATGGGAGTTTTGCCACTGGCTTCACTAAGGTGAGGATATTTCCCTTCAGCCAGAAGTCATTCTGAGCCTGCAGTGAGCCCCAAAGAGAGCCCTTGTTCAAGCACATCAGCAATTTCCCCCTCCTCATCCACTGTTCATGCTGATCTGCCCCTTTGGTAACTTCCCTGCAGGGACACACATCAACTCAGCAACAAACACATCTATGGGGTGTCCTCACTTTATGTAATCTCCATCTCATCCAAGTACTTTTGGCCCTTGTAAAATGTTTTGCTGCTGTTTAGCACAACGTGGGGGTTTTATCTATCCCCTCACTCCCTTTCCATCTCTAGGTTCAGCTGTCACAGACAGTAACAGGAGGTGTTTGTTTATCAGCTCTGTCTCCCCAGTAATGCATTGAGGGCGCAGCAGCCCTGCTCCCACAGATCCCACAGCTGGCACCCACCAGGTTTGCACATCCACCATTCCCTCAGGCTCCTCTCTGCCCCTCACTTTGCTCTCACACAGATGAGAGTCCCTTCCCCACCCCACAGCCCAAACCCCTCTCGTATTGGACTGTCACCTGGCTGAGAAATGCAGGCTGCCTGTGCCATGGGAGCCTCTCACCTGCCCTGCAAGGACACAATCCCCAAAAAACCCCCAGGGCAGGAAACAGAGCACGCCTGAGCAACCCCAGCCTGTCATGTTGGCTTACATCAAGGGACACCTTCCCCCAGGCAGCCCTCCAGGTCACCTTCTGCCATCTCCAGCTCAGGGATGAAAATGCAAAATGACAAACCCTGGTCCTGTGGGTCTCCCCAGAGCATTAACATTTCCCATACAGTCACCTCTACCACAGACTCTACAGAAACTAGAAAACCCACAAAGTTCAATATTTTTTTTCCAGCTCAAAGGCAAGGCCCCTGGAAGCTACTCAGCAAATACAAAGCAGCACAGTCCCATCCTACACTCCTGTAAGATAGGAAAATGCTGAAAATCCATGAAGTTGTTCTAGGTGTCATGAATGGAGGATCTAGACCACTGTAGTTTACAAGGCCTGGCTATGGATCAAAACACTACAAATATTTAGGGTCTGTAAAGAGCTAATGCTAATGGAACATTCATATCAGGCATGAAAAAAAGTGCCCAAAAGCAGAGAAGATGTAATTATGTTCTATAATTTCCTAAAGTACTTTCAGCGCCCACATCTCAGTGCATGACTTTTATTATTAATGACTTAAATGCATAGAGTAACAAAGGACTGTGCTACCATTTGCAGTTCATAATTATGCCACATTTGCCTGCCACCACTGATTCACTAATACTAATTTTGTTTAACATACACTGTTGAGAACAGTGCAATAAATCTTGTGACATAAAGTAGCAACCACTCCAGCCTTGTCTGTATGATTTCTCTCATTCCACCCAGAGTAATCTTTTTCATAGTCTCTATACACTTTTTAAAGAATTAATAGCAATAAATGCATGTTTTTGTTGCATGAAATGTGAATTTGAGTGGAATTGTATTTGTTGAAAGGTCAGTGCTAAAAGCATCTCACTAAACATAGTACATCAGCTGGGAATCAAAGGTCTAGAAAGTATAAAATATATTACCAGTGGAGTCAGAACACAATCTAATTTGGCATTCTTTTCCAATACACACCACCATGAAAATACTTTATTTGTCAAAGCATTTCTCCATGTGACACAGATATCTTCTCTAACATTATATTGGTACACTCCAATTGGTTCCATTCATTCTCTTAGCCCTTTAGCCACATTCTTCAGTGCTGTATATCTGAATAATTGGGCTAGATTTTATATTCATTTTCACAACAGCCCACCATATTATTTCATTACAGGTCTTTGTAGCTAAAATCAATAATCAAAGTTACTTTTATAGTCTGCATGAAGTTTCCATATTTCTAGAGTGTGCATAGTTTGTATTATTCAAAGTTCCTACAGAAACCCCATGATTATAATACTGTAAAATTGACTTTTATGTGCATTTTTCTGCAAGACAGATGAGCAAAAAAATATAAAGGCAGTTAAGCTTAGACATAGTAACTTCTTCTGAACAAGTTTTGGAGACAGCCAAAATGTTATCTCTGGGGAGTAAATCAATAATATGAAAAAAAAAAATGTTTTACAAAGTACTTGGCTTACAGAAACCTTTAATGAATACTCTCCGTAGAGGATTACAATTCAGTGCTTATCCACTGCAAGATATTGGAACTTCTTACCAACTTTGCTTTAGTTTTTCAAGAAATTGAGGACTAAAAATAATTCAGAATTTTGAGCCACAATGCCCGTTAGTGCAAATGTTATGGATATGGTAATATTTGCCACACTTCTATCTACTGCAATTGATTTTGATCTGACCAGGCTGATTTCTTATCTATGGAGGACAAGAGCGCTCCTGGCTAGTTCTGTGGTTGCAAAACTTTACCCATCATTCTCCAAATATCACCAAAATATCAAACAATCTACTCTGAAGTGTCATCCTGAGCAAGCAGGCAAATCAGTTACAGGAGGTAACAATTCTCTTCACATCTGTTTTCCCTTTCCTTACCATCCTACCAGTACAACTGTATGTATAAAGCAGGACAACATGGACAAGTAGGATTTAATAATCCTAACAAGTAGGATTTTAAAAAAGAAGGATTTAGGTCACTAAAAACCCAGAAGTGGAATGTGGCTGACACTTCACCTGCTGTTTGTTTCCTCTGGTTCAAAGCCAGGAAAGCAGAGCAGCAGTGTTCAGCTCTGGCTTTGCTCACAGTAACATCAGAAGCAAATGCTCGACTTGGATCCTGTCAGCGCTCTCATCCTGCTCACTGCCTGGCTGCAGATGCTTTCCAGAGCAATGTCTTCATGCCAGTTGTTGAGATTCATTTGCCCAGATTTAATGGACCAACTCCAGACCCCTTTCTCAGCAATGTCAGCCGAGGGTCACCTGAGACATGTGCACATTGTGGGCAGGACAATGCCCAGAGTTCTGACAGCCCCACAGCCTGATCCACCACCTGCACCTACACTGACTGACAGGTTCCTGCTTATGCAGGCAGCCCCTTCCCCCAGAAGCAGCAGCAAGGAGAATCATGACAGCTCTGTCCTGCAGTCAGTGCTGGAACAGTCAGCCACATGCCAAAGTTTCATCTCACACTCCTAAACAAAGATCAAACAAGAGCATATTACTTGGTCCAAACAGTATCACTTCTTGTAAATGGATCTTTCTCTGCTGTTCTGAATACCTTATGTCTTTTATGAAGTAAGAAATATGCAGTAAAATCAGGGCAAATCTCCTACCTAAAAGTCCTGTGGGCAATTAGCTTTTTGATTAAGGTATAATTTCTATAGCCTTTCAGAAAAAGGGCGATAAAAAAATAAAACCTGCTAATATAAGTAATCTCTCTGATGCCAAAAGTCCAGCCTTAAACCATCTCCTGTCTCCCAAGAGGGAGCACCAATTATCTGTCCTTACTCAAGATGCAGTGTTTGATCCATGTTGCAGAGGCAGAACAGCACGTTTAGATTGTATCACACAGGCAATACAAAGCTCAACACCAAAAGTATTTTGCACAGAAATCTCTGCCATCACTGCTTGCTATCCTTTACAAGATACCAGAGAAGTACTCTGTGCTGGAGGAAAAAAAATAATATTATTTAATTTGTGTATCAAAGTGTAAAAGCCCAAATCAGGAATATTTGGAAGCTGACCACATCCTGCACTGAATTCCAGCCACACCAGGACTCTGCCTGCCCTGTAACATGTTCTAGCTGGAATCTGCTTCTTTATATGCTCGGACTTTGTCAGCTACGTAATTACATTCTTAATTCTTAGGGGAGGGGAAAATGTATATGCAGTTATCCATTAAATAATTTTCCATTCTTAAATGGGAAATTAGGAAGAAAGATGAAAGTCTTTATCCTTTACAAAATCAGAAGGGCCTTGACTGCGTACCTTGGTATATGACTTCCAGTACAATATTTCTGTAACCATAGAGTTCCCAATAATAAACACATGCCATTACACAACCATGCTGATCCCTTGATAGAATTTAGCACTAGATGAACTAGAAATCTAAAATTTTCACGATGATGTTATTAATTGCCTATGCAGTGGAAAAGTTCTGAAACACTCGTGAAAACTCTGCGCAAAGTACAGAAATTCTGAATTATACTTCAGCATTTTACCAACAACTCCTAAGTCCAACCAAATATGAATTCATATAAGTCCTTAGAGAATGGGAAAAAAAATCTAGTCTGGACACAAGGGAATATCAGATTTGTTCAGTAAGTGAGAATGTGTAAAAACTAAACTCTGCAGTGCCCCAGCTCCTGTCAGATGGACTCCTGAACATAATGCAAGTTGGAAAAACAGCAACTGGAGGATAATCCCTTCTTGGGAAGAAGCCATTTATGTAGTGGCACTATTTTCAGACAGCAGCAAACACAGAGACAGCAAAGGAACCCCCTTCACTCCTAAGTCAGTGACACAAACCTGGTACACATGAGAGCTACAGCAAAGCCACTCCTTGGGCAGCCATGGGTGAAACAGAAATTCTGCACTCTGCTCCTGGCAAATGAGCTACTGGAAACTGAAAACTGTGGCCATAACCTGAGTCCTTTCCCTTCTGTGACAAGCTCCAGAATGAAATGAATGCCTGCAGTCACTTTCTTGTTCAGCTGTCATGACTTTGGCCCTGGAGACCCTTTGTTCAGTCCCCTGATACATGTTCACTGCCTAGGAGTAGGTGGCTGCACTGTGCTGCAGGTGGATTTCCACTGCAAGGCTTGTCATCCTGCCCTGCTCACAAAATAACAATGCTTTTCCCCCTGATGACTGCCTCATTGCTTTGACTCTGATGATGAATGAGCAGTAAACATACCACAAAATTAATTCAACCCTATGGCAGATTATCGTTAGAAGCTGAAAATTACAAAAATAGACTCATTCTTATTACAGCTTTAAGACTGATAGGTAAATCTCATTCACAAAAGGAAACTATAATGACACTAACATAAATGTTAATGTGAGGTTCAAATGCAATTTTAAATATTTATCTTGCAGAGGTAAACAGCCACAGTGAATATCTGAAGAGTAAACACATATTAAATCAATTCAAGTGCTTGCAAACTAATCTATTCTCAAATGCATTTACTTAAAGGCAAAGAATCTACATTGCCAAGAGCCCAGACATTCCCTGGTGTCAACGTACTTGAAAAGCACCAGTCTCTTGTGAGCGGCCTTCTCAGCAGGTCAGCTCTCTGCCCAGCAATCACATTTCCTGGACTCTCTCATCACAAATTCTCAGGACAGTTTTGTGCACTCTAAAGTGGAGATTGAACATTTTTCCAAAAGGTGCACTCAGGTGTCAAAAAACCAAAACCTTCCTAACACCTCTCTGCTGTCTTTGAGAAGGAAGAGAGTTTAAAAATCCAAAACATGGATCCACATGTGTATAGCACTTTCATTTCATTGTCAAACCCCTGGACTAGCACCCAGTTGCAGCAGCAGATCTAAAACCCAGGAAACTCCCATAGGCTCACCTTCACACTGCGTGGAAATGTTGACTTTCAATGGTTTTGAATAAGTTTATTTTGATGGTTGATATTCTAACATCCCACAGCTCAGAGCTTTGGAAACATGAATTTTTGCCTTAGCTTCTTCTGAACCATAATTCTGGCATGCAGATGCCAGAACAAAGGAGGGTGCATGAACTGTGGTGCTCTTCTCTTTTGGCATTGCTGGCACACATATGGAAGATTCACCACTGAAGCAGGCAGTAGCTCCTTCTGAAACCTTCACCTTTCTAAAAAAATGCCATGATACCCTTAGAATGCAATACCAATTGCCAGGTACAGGGAAATAAGCCATAGGGGAAACTAACATCTTTTAATAAGGTAATGACTGTATAAGTATTTATTGTATTTCCATATAATAAAGCCAACAAGGTAAGCTTGTACCAAGACACACAAAAAAATGCAATTAGGAACTGTCAGATTGCTCCCTCCACATTATACATAAAATGGTTCAGTATCAGTAATTAAAACTATAAGATAGGAAAGTGAAGTCTCAATAACTCTCCATTTTAAATAAACACTTGGTCTGGACTTCTTATCACATGCACTTCTAAGCTTTCAGAATATCTCAGGACAGTAATTTAACACATTGCCAGAGCAGGACATTACCTACAAAACAGTAATTATGATATTTAATGAAGAGCAGTTAGAAAGTCAGAGCTCTTTGTAGCTTGATGACAGCATATCGACAAAGAGTTGGAAATAAGGATACCTAATTTTTTCTGCATAATGTAACTAATTATACAACAATTCACAGATTAAACAAACCTTGTATAAACATAATGCCTTCATTTGTAGGAATTCCCTCAGTTTAGTTAAGCAATTGCTTTTCTAATTCTTGAGGTATCATTAAAACCTTCCTAATTTGAATAGACACAGATGTGTACCATAATACCATTTCCAAATGTAACCCTTGATACTTCCATAAATAAATGAAGGAAGAATTGTATTTTTCTCATGTACTACTAATTACTTGGTGTAAGAGGAAACAGCAATTGCTAATGACAAAATTAAGGGTTTCAAGATGTAATTCTATTAGGTTTTTGCTTACAGGAATATTTCTCAAGGTGATTTCCAATTGACATGGGGCATACTTTATTTTTAAAGGAAAAGAATCTAAGCCTCTAGTACATTATTTTAACTTGGCCACTTCTCTAAAACAGTGGGCAATTCCTTGGCTATAACACTAAATGATGGCTGGATATGGACACCACTGCCAGCTTGAGCCAAAGAGGAAGGCAGTTAATGGACCAACATCAGCTGTTCTTAGATTATGAAGATGCTTATTTTACAGGATGTTATTATACTAATATGTTGTAAAAGAGTTTACAAGTACCTGGCTTTAATGTGTTCACCCCTGAAGGCGATCCAAAATCTGCTTTCTAGGCAATGCTCATGAATTCTTACAAATTTGAAAAACTACTTCTGTGGTATCATCTATTTCAGCTTTCAGGCTGTACATGCAGTAAAAAGAATGAGCAATTTAGTAGAAGAGAGATCACTTACAGACAGAGAATACAGTAATATAAGATTGATTAAATAAAGTTAGGTACAATTAAAACCAGATAAATTAGATAAACAGACACTTTCTCAAACACACACAAAAGAAATGAGGCTTATTTGTCCAGGAATTTCAGAATATTTCATGAGCATTGGGTTGAACGTGAGGCACCAAAGTTCACATCTAATTCAGTGAGCCACTTTTCCCCTGTTACTGCCAGCATCTCACAGCAGCTGCTCCGTACCTGGGAGCCTCTAGCAATGCCATCTCCCTTTTTCCTTCCCAGCTGTTCTTCTTGCATGTGAGCAAAGGAAAACAGACTAAGACAGACAGATCAGCCCAGGCTGGCACCATCTCTGGAGAAACCCATCCAAACCAAATCTCTTTGCATCTGTTTCCCAGGTCCCTTGTGGCAATGAATCTCACTTGAAGACACCTGCCTGAAGACACAGAGTCTTCACTCTGTGGCAAGTCCTGGGCCTCCTTAGGCAGACATATGCTCCCCATTCTTCTGCCATATTACTCTTAATTTCAGAGGCACAAGTCTCATCAGGCACTGAAAGGTGGCACACACAGGCAGCAGGTAACTGCTAGTGGAAAATGCTGTGTTTTATTTAGAAACCAGTCCAAGGGTGCATCACGACCTCACTGCTGCAGCAGCGACTGAATCTGAAAGGCTGCACTTGGCAGTAGGGCAGGCCTTGATATAGCATTGTTAGGCACAATTTATGGCTATAATTTAAAAATTAAACTAAGACAAAGCACTGAACTGAAAAGAGCTCAATTAACATGCAGGAGGCCAAACTTCCTGCTGATATAATTTCTCCAACTTCAATGGCACGGGAACAGAAGCGAATCTGGCTCATTATTTCCTATTCTTCTGAAGAGAGAGATGATACTATCTGTTATACTGTTATCACAGCATGGAAGGAGTTCTGCAATAGTGACCACTAATGCTGAATTCTGGGGAGAATATAAATGCTATTTCTTGCTTCCAAACAATGAACAGAGAGATTGAATCTGGTCTCAAATAAGCCAATATTCAGTGTAAGCCCTTATACTGTATCCTGATAGCTGCCGCACTCTGGCTAAAAATGAAGAAAGCCATGGATGCAGACTTTAGAACATGTAAATTAAAAATGTTAAATATTATTCTCAGGCAAAAGTAAAGAAATATAGAACCTAGTCCAAATCCCTCTGCAAATGAGGGTGATTCCAATGCTAGGAGCAGAGGGGTTTTACCCTCAGAGTTCAGACTTTACCCAGTTATGGAGTTATGTCTCAAACATAATTCTATCTTTTCTGTTTCTAATTTCAAAACTGTAGCCTATTTTGCCTATCCTAGGGTTGGGATTTACACATTTTGGCTTTGGTACACTGGCATTTACAAAGCTCTGTGCTGGGCTTTCAAAACAGAAATAACTTGTTCTATAAGCTCTTTTTATGCACAGGCTTCCAGTCTACACATAGGTTCCCTATACTGCCCTACAAACTATGAGTCACAAATAAACATTTCCTGTGGAATGGGACAACAGAAAAGTAGAAAAGCATGTTACTCTGTGCTTTCATCTTCAAGCATTTCTATTTTTTTACATATGCAAACATTGCCACATAGTGCTAACCTAGGAACAAACACTATATTTAGCCAGGCTTGGTGTCTTTCTAGCACTTAGTCCTTTTCAGCAATAGCAACCCAAGAGATTTCATTAGTCTCATTCTACTCTAGTCAAACACTTCCGCTGAGGAACGGCAACTAATTAAGCACATCAAGATTAATGAAAAATATAAGAAGCAAAGATACTGCAGTTGTTAAATCTAAAATACCTCTTGTGCCAGTACTTAAAAAAATTATATATCAAATTTCATTACAGTCTCATTTGAAGAAATGCTAGGAATTAATATTAACAGCAAATCTTCATTTCTTAGCTAGTCACTAGCAGTTACAAGGCCAGATTCCAGCAGTGGGAGATCTTCCTTTATTTCTATGGAAAATTAAACACAGTTGCATGCTGGACCAGAAAGATAGGAGGATGTCTCCAGAACTTCCCTGAGAAAGCAGGCACTGTTAAAGGTCCCTGTGGGTCACATTTCACAGGTAGGCCATGCTCTGCCATCTGCTAATGCTATCACAGAGCATTATCAACTGAGACAGTCTGCACCCTTGCCTGGTGAGATACTGGACAAGTCTACAGCTGCTTTGGGAGAATTAGCCAGGACACATCAATTTGGTAACTTTTCTGTAATGAAATGATAGATGGCCAGCTGGTGGGAAAGGCCACAGATTCCTGGAGCCATGCAGCATTACCTTCTGAATCAAAGCTGACACCAAGACAGGGACATCTCTCCTCAGGTGGAACAAGCCTTCAAGGAAATCAAGGCTCTTGAAAGAAAAATATAAGCTTAAGCTCAGGAGAAACTGAACTGCAAAGAAAAGCATTGTGTTTAAGGGGTCCAACTGGTCCTGAAATTGTTCTTCCTGGAGCTTTTTGACAGCTGAAGCTGTCTTTTGCTAAAAGTGGCTTAGAAGAGGAAAGATTAGCTTATGATAAAATGCACCACTGTCCTATGAATAAAGGCATTTACATGAATAAGTTGCAATTACTATTGCCCTCCTGTCTTGGAGATGAGTTCAATGTATATTTCCATGTGTATTCCTGCACAGATTTAAAACATTTTTGCTGTGGCCAAGGTGCTACCTAAGTTTTGCACTTCACAATTCATCTTTTCATCAGCTTCCTAATTCTCTCATGCTGCATTTTGGATGGAAAACCAAAGGCCAGCCTTATTTAAATATTCTGTTAATTTTCAGCCTTCAGCTTACAACTTTTCTGAAGTCAGGAGAAGTTTGGCATTGAATTCTGGTTGAGGCCATGGGATCCAAGATACAACTCTAGATTCCATCATATTTTGCATGAGCCTTTATCAGCATTTGGCTTCTAGTGTGGCTGATTACATACCAGCAAAAATTCTCTGCTATTCACTTTCCTTACCAGATGTATCAATATCCCAATGAATTAAGCTGCAATTCTTTTTCTCACACCTTTGGAATATGCTACAACCAATGCATGAACAGCTTGCTTCCTTGTTTTATATTTCAGCCCAAATAAGCTCACATTAAAACCCCTATTTGCTCATCATTTGGGGGGGGCAATGTCTGACCCTGATTCTCCTGGGACACAGAGGGCTGCCTTGGCAGATGCAGCCACACACAAGTGCCACAGACACTGCTTTCATACAATGTTCAAGGCTGCTGCTCAGATATTTTTTGCAGCAAGCCCATAAAACTGCCCATGATGTTTCTGGCTAAGTGGGTAAGAAAAAAGAATGCTTCCTGCATGAGCTAAAAATGAAAAGGGCTAATTAAATCAGTTCAGAAATAATACTGAAACGACGCAGTAAAGGTTCCTCTCTCTCACGCAAATGCATAAAGTTCAGCCTGGTCTGACCCGATTACTGCAGCCCAGGATGACAAAAGCAATGACCCAGTGGAAGAAGAAATCTCTCTGGGCACTTGCTGGCATGAGGTTCTGAACAAGGGGAAAATGCTGACATGCTGCAGTCTGTGGGGCAGGTGCCACAAACCCACGAGTCACATCCCATTCAAGGCTCTGAAACCTGTTTGTTGTGAAAAGTTTACAAAGTTTACAGTTTCCTTTGGGGGCTGATGGCTGGGTAATGCTGAGAGTGGATCTGCATGCAGGGCTGCTGGAGCAGCCATAAGAAACCACTGCTCACAACTGGCCTGAAAGAAGAGAATGGCCAATTTTCAATTTTTTTTTCCTGGCAGACAGAAGGACAGACTCCTAAAGCCATTCAGGCACAGCCATGGGGAACATTGAGCTGCCATGGTGTTCATCAAACATTTCTCCAGGCTTCAGCTGAGCTTTTTCCCCTACTCAGAAGAATGACAACAAAAATAGCAGTTTGCCTATTTTTGGACATATTTTACTCTGCACTCTGAGGTCAGTAACAAACCTGTCCCTTCAGCAAACTTTATTTGGCTTCTTCACATCTCCTTACATCATAAAGGAGCATGAATTGTTACTGTCCAAATACTAAGCTCTCAGTTTCCTTCTGATAAACCAGAAGTATGAGAATCACCTGGCATTCCAGAACTCCAGCTGGCCTTGTCATTGCAGACTCTAGAGGACTAACAACATTTACACTTGCTGCTGCCAAAACCAGGACAGAGCAGGCATAAACCAAACAAAAGACTGTTAACCTTCAATGACTATTTTCCAGATTAAAAGTTCAATTATGCAGGTGTTACATTTGTGGTGCAGAGCTGTAGTATTTCAGGCAATATGACTTATATAGGAAGATTTTTCTTGTCTCCCACTAAAGTAAAAAAAGGAAAAAGCAAAACAGCACGCACTCAAAAAAAGACAAACCAAACCACCTTTCACTAGTTTTTCAGCTACACAAGAACCACACTGTATTTTTTATTTGTAGCTCGTTCAGATTTATCCTTTCTATATTGATATAAACATGCTGCTTACTGATGCTGTTGTTTGCATACAGACTTATGTTACTTTCTTAGGGAGGAGAAAAATTACCAACAAATGTGCACTCCAGCAGACGGTGCATGCCGTGTGCTCGTTAGCAAGGTATCTTTATAATAGCAAAGCAGTTAAATATTGATCATGAAGCTGAGCAAGGGCACAAATGCTTTATCTAAATTACCTTGAGGTTTGAGGAGGTTGCTGAAGATAAAGTAGTCTACAGGGCTTACAAGAAGTCAGCCCACACAGGCATCTGCTGTGGAACGATCAGCAAAGCTGTTCCGAGGCAGATTGCAGTCTGACAGCCCGGGGCTCACGTACTCTGTAACTGCTCTATCAAACACCACCAAGGAATGCTGCCAGTGGCCCTCTATTCACAGGGGAAAGGGCTGGACCCACCTCAGCTTGCTTAATTCTGTAGGATGGTAAAGAGGAAAGGAGTGGACATGGGATTCCAAAGCAATGTCACAGCAGGAATTCAGCTTTGATCATTATGAGGGAAAATAAAGGGTTGTGCAGAGATTCCTTCTGGCCTAGCTGGATGAGCTCAGTGAGTATCCACACCAAGAGATTCCCAGACACCAGATAAAACAGGGACATGTTGCAATATCTCCATTGAGCAGAAGACTTTAAATAAATTAATTTGATTGCATTTTTTCCACATCTAACCTTTTCCTACCCATGTCCACACATCTTCCCTGCTTATACATCAGGGCCAGACCAGCCAGAAAGGGACGGCAGACACAAAAAGGTCCAAGGAGGTTTCATCTACAACACCCAGAAGTATCTCACTCCTAATCTACACAGTCAGCACCAAGTTTACACACCAGCTCGATTTGCAGAGGTGAGATTTTAAGAAGAAGGACCAAGAGAGCACACTGAGCCAAGCTGAAAGCCCAGAACCCTCTCAGTGCTGTCCCAGGAGATCAGCCCCAGGGTGGTCTGGCCTCTGCTCCAGCCCCCAGCACCCATGGAATGGTGGGGAAAGCAGAGAGCTCCAGTTACCATGACATCCCAGACAGCAGCCCTCCAAGCCTTACACTAATGAGTCTGGATTCTGCTGTTTACATGCCTCGTTTAAAAGTATAATGATTTAGGAGTCAGCAGGATTAAATCAGAGTAACAGAAAAGCATTTTGCCTCGAGGCTTTCTTTAGAAATTAGACAGATCACTTTCAAACGTGCCCAGTAGCATTTTAGTGTACCTTTGAGAGGTTTCAGCTCTGGTATGGCATCTCAAAAGCACAGGAAGAAGAAAATGCAGGTCTTCAACATCTAGACTGTATGAGGAGAGGGGAGGTTGGTGTCCCCAAGGAAACAGTTCAGGGCTTATATATGGAATCACTTTGTAATTCAGACTTTCTAATAAGACTCTCACAAAAAAAAGACTTGAAATCTCCATGTCTTTTCACTGATAAAGTAGGAGTACCCCTGGGCAGAACAAGGACAGCAGCAAACATGCTTTAAATTAAAGGGAAAGCAAGATGAGCAAGATGTGACCCAAATATCTGTGTGCCAGCGTACAGGCAGCATTTCTTGTCCTGGCCTCAGGGGATTCACGAGGCACTGCTCTAGCACTGCTGCTCCAGCACTACACAGACACCCCAGAACAAGTGCTCTCAGTCACATTCTGGTGTAGTTTTGCTCAGTACCTCTCATTGTAGCACTGAGCCAGACAGACAAAACAGACCAAGCAGAAGAAACAAAAATTGCAGTTACAGCTGATGGTGCTCAAGTGTCTAATTTTCACCATTATGGGGCTTCAACTTTTTAAAAATAAGTCTCCCATAATTATTTCAGAAATTTGGCCTAATTCCAGTGGAGGCTTTAATGGGACTCATTTTTGACAAGAAATAGGACATTGTCCCAATGGAGTCTCATTTGGATATGGGCCACCTGCAATTACCAATGAGCAGAGCTATGTAAGATGAAAAGCACAGGCAGTGTAATTTCTACCTTGCATCCCAGGCTCTGTGGATTTGTTACTCATACAGCCTGTCCATCTGGGGAGCAAACAGCATGTACTCCTTGATGAGAAACTCTGGCCAACCGACCAGCTGTGAAAAAAATAGATTACTCTTGTCATTTTTTTTCTCATAGGTAATTTGCTGGGAGTAAAAATATAATTTCTTTGAAGGTTTGCAGTTAAAAGAAGATCCAAAGGATAGGTCTTACTTGTATTTAAATTCCACCACACTTTTATTTGCTGAATGCAGTTTTGAAGATATAATGCCGATTAAACAGTTTTCCCTGTCATATGGAACACTGGAAAAGTGAATTTCTATTATTCACAGTACACCAAAACCAAATTACTGTTAAAGGGAAAAGTCCCTTTTAAAAGCAATACTACACTTTCTGAGAGAAAATATTTTTTCTATCATTTTCTCAATATCTTTTTCATAATCATATGTTCTTGCTGCACCCAGGAAACTGAACAGACAGTTTCTGTCTTATTCAAGAAGGTTTTGGGCAAAATTCCATGGTAGTTTTGAAATTAAAAGTTAAGAACAAGTCAGTGACCTAGAACTGCTCTTAAAAGACAGATTGCAAATGACAGACTAAATGACATTATAATATGAAAATTATTCTTTTTAGCTTTAATTCCATTGTAGTCACAGCAGTTCACACATCATGCTTGCTGACAGATTCACTGCTTGAGCTAAAAAGCCAGAGGGTTTTGCCACAGATTCTACCATTTTCTCCAGAACACATCACAAGAGGGTGCCAGAAAACTCATTTTTCTGAAAACAAAGAATGAGAAACCAAGCAGGTCCAGATAGTATTTTGGCTTTTGGATGTATTCAACCAATTTCTGCTCTGTATTTCTTAGATTTTGTATCTGATGAGCCAAGACTACTTAGACATACATGTAAGACTACTGCTTTTAAAATGTTAATATATTTTCCCAACTACCAGCTCATTTTAGGAAGTTATTGATGATTAGCACAACAGCAGGACTTATACTCAGCACCTGTCCTAAACTACACCCAGCAGTTGTAGATTTGGGTGTATCTGTGCAGCAATCACCCTTTCAGGGACAGTAGTTGTGTGGGAGTAAATCACATAAACTTAAAAGCAGTGAACGTAGGTATGGCCAAACGGCATCATGAGAAGTGAAATGCTTTATAACACCCTTTATTCCACCACCTGATAGAATTCTAAAATTTAAAAAGTAAATACTATTACTTTTTTATACCTAAAGGAGTACAAGAATAGCAGAAAAGTAGTCTGAAATAGAGAAAATACTGTTCTCCTATATGATTCCCCCATTATCTCTGTTACACATGACAGAAATACCTCTCCATGCTCGCTGCACTTACAATACTAGGTAATGGAAAGAGATGGATCTCGGTAATTAGGAAGAGAGGAAGTCACAACAGGGGAATCGGTGCTTGCTGTGTCTGATGCAGCAGTTGCTAACCTGACCTGACTGCAGAGGTCATGCTCAAGGAACAGCTCCAGTGCTGTTGATGCCTCTGACTTCACCCACCAAACTCCCCCAGAACAGCCAGAGCTGGTGAGAGCACATCTTCAATGTTAAAAGGAGAGAGAAGAACAGATGTGTTCCCCAATTGCAAAAACTCTCTGCTAACAGCTGAGCTGTGGAAAGATGATGATGGCAGAGAATCTGCACTACAAGCAACAATACAGACTCCCCTATGATGTCAAAGACAGAATGTCTCCATGGACAGAACGTGTCCAGCACCTGCAGCACTAAAACACCAAGAGAGGTGCTTTAGCAGAGATATACTCCCCATTTTGTATTGAAAATTTGATCCAAGGAAATAAGTAAAACTTGCCAGAAAGCAAAATTTCCTTTTTTTGCCTTTATCATTTGCATATTTCAGTCTATCACAAAGGAAAGCAGAGACTAAATTCTCAGTGGGTTATGAGTACAGAGCAAGTCAGATGAACCGGTTCACCTTGTAAGACTCAATGAATCTTGATTTAAGTAAACTTTCAGTAGAGATAACAATGAAAAACACCTGCCAAGGACTTAGTAGAAATCAGTGTACTATTTTCAAACACTTCACCCTAAACTTATCCTATTCTTCTATTTTTCCACAAAATTATGTATAAAAACACCATGGATGCACCCAATGGTACACATTGAAATAGTCAAATTCAATATTAGGCCTCTCTTTCTTACATATTAATAAGTAGTCAATCCAATGGAAGTAATTCCGAATAAATATTTATGACAGTTTTATTTTAAAAAGACCATATATATATCAAAAAAAGATACTTCTTTTTTTATCCTGAAGCACCAAAATTCACAAGTCTAGTCATTTAATTATAAATATATTCCACACTACACACAGAGGGATAAATATTTTAAACATATCTGCATAGACAACATATATGTATTTTCAACACAATATTTCAAGTGCATTCTAATCAATGATTTACCATAAATAGAAGACAGACTGTTCTCCTTTCATGATGCAGACAGGTGTGGTGAGCATTATAAAATACTGACTCAATGCACGTTTGTTTTGTTTTGACTGCACTGAAATCTTTCTAGTAGTGAATATCCCCACTGCAAAGAGAGCCTGACACTGAATTAGGAGCCATTTAAGTCTGAGAAATTAGTCTTTATCAGACCTGTGCACAGAACTAAGTTTCACATAACGAAGGCAACACGATTCAACTGCACAAGGCTGTGTTTTAAATAAAATGGACAGAAGGCAACATGCCCAAAACCTACAGTGCTCTGCTGCTACATGAAATGAAAAGATATTTAGCCAAATAATCTGCTGGCATATGCCCATGCACTTGGAGTCAAAGCAGTCATAGGAGTACAGAATCTGCTAACAATTATCCATATTCTCACACAGAAATGCATTGACATGAATCCACACTCACACAGGCTTATTCCTCATGCAGTTTCCAGATCACTCATCTTGTGGGTACAAAAAGATACATGCTCATATTTTATACAGTACATTTGAAGACTGAGCTACAAAAAGATTTCTGCATGTAAACGTATGGGAACATTTCCTCCGGGTGGAGAGGGACGTCAGGAGAATCTGATCTCACAGCCAGATCTGCAGCAACCACCCCGAGATAACCTCAGAGGCAGCTTCACAGCCAGCTGTTCTGAGCTCACAGAGAATTCAGGCAGCAAGCCAGAGCCAAGCCCAGATGCTGCTATTGGGAACTTTCCAAAGCTTTACATCTGGATCCTGCTTCTGCCAAATGCCCCATCTGCCTGCAAGGTGATAAATTCCACCTCTCGGAGGACAAGAAGCAAGAGAACACAGCAGGGAAGGAGAGCACCAACAGCACCAAATCAATACAGGGGATAGTTAACATTTGGTTAGAATTTAATAAAGTATTTTCTCAATATTCTCCTGCTCCACATTCCTACATCAGCTTTCCACAGAATGCCCAAAGTCCTGCTTTTCCATCATTTTCAGCTACTGGAACACTTCATATCCAGGAGACCTAAAACAACAAGCCATATGCCAAATGTGCAAGGGCAATACAAATGGTTTGTGGGGGGATTTTTTCTTCCCCAAGATACCAAGAGATGGCTCAGATAGGTCTGAAGAGTACAAGGATTTAAAATACTCCAAACATAGAAGCATCAGCATGGCTCTGCCCAGAGGCAGGACTGTCCTTGGGAAGGGTTGTAGGTTTTTAAAAGGCTGATCAGGAGACATAATTAGTACTGTGAGAGTTAAAAACTTATCCCTTTATGCTCATGAACAGCAGGCAGGAAGAGAAAACTGCACAGGAAAAAAAATATACTTCTACTAGTGGGGCAGCAGATCTTATTTTTGCAACTGAGGACAGTATCAGAACAGTCAAAAAAAAGAAGAATTCAGTCCAAGAGAAGTCACAATGGATATTCTGTATCCAGAATTGTAAAGCAAGGAGAGATAAAAAATAAAAAAGGACAACAAACACTGTGGAAGTGGTTTCATGTGCTTCAGGGTTTCTATTGCCCCCCTTTTTGGTACTTTCTCTTTTAAAAGCAGCAGTTGCTGAAATCCCTCTGAATATCACAGAACTGTGAGCTCTTCTCTCACACCAAACTGCAGAAAGCTCAGCTTGGGGTGGGACCCTCCGTGAAAAGAACTGCTCTGAAAAAAAATCCATAGCATTCTGTAGCTCAAAGCCTTTGTAACATCACTATTCTTAACAGCACTGGCTTGTACACTGCCCTAGAAAAGAGCAATTTTTCAATAGGGCTAAGTATTTGTGGAAAGCTTACATCACATCCACACTTAAAACAGATTTAAGGGCCAAGTTAGAAAACTACAGAGCTGTAGCACAGGCAAAGATCCTAAACTCGGTGATCAGGCAAAGAACAGAAAACTATTCAAGCAGGCTGCATAGCCTGGTCCAAGAAGGCTTTTAAAGGGGAGTTTATGTTCAGCAAAACTTTTGTGAGCATAGCATTAAAAAGCTGTTGGGATTCAAGCTAGAACTACAAAGTACTGGAAATAAAAGGTCCAGGAATGCTTTCTAGACCATAGTGTATAATGCTAGTATATAGAGATTAATAAGTACAGCAATGATGGCACAATTCATGGAGAGGAAACAAGCTCAGTGCTACACCTAAGTTCAGTGATTAGCAACAGATGGGTTCTACTTGGAAAAAGGGAGAAGTGAATTGAATTGCAATCTGGTTTTGTACAGGACCCAATTAATAAATATATAACAGCACTGTGCAGGAAGCAACTGAGCTTACTTCCTACCTATACATTCATAGTTGGCCAAAGACTTTATAAAACCTGGAGAAATAACAGAAAAAAAAACTTCTACATTTTAAAGACAAAAAAGTAATTTGCAAGCCAATGACTTACACATAGTAATGTTTTAACATTAAATATAACAGAGAACATAATGCTGCTTAGAGGTCTATCAAGCTGGTACCTTTGTACAAAGTACCATGTAAACAAGATAAATATCACCCCCCACTTCAAAGGCCTTATAAAATAAAAAGTACATGATGCAGTGGGTTTGACATTTTAATAAGATAAAAACCTCATGGCAAACATGCTAAAGAATCACAAGGAAAGCAGTCCAGAGAACAAAGACAAACAAAAACTGGAAACCAAACAAGGGTCTGGCAGTGAGAAGCCACAGAATCAACCAAGACTGACAACAAGCAACCCAAAGAAACCTCCTGAGAAGGTCTTACAAAAAAGAGGTATGAAAGGTTCTAAAGACAAGAGCTAGAACATACAAGATCCAGGTATGCATAGACCTACACATGTGTATATTGACATATATAAAATGAGACCTTCCTGGACCTGAAGCAAAGCTGGGAGCTCACAGAGGCTGTAGTGGAGGACAGTGAAGGGAAGAGAAGAATAGAACTGGACTTTGAGCACCAAATTGTGGCTTTTAATGTTGCTTTTTACTACTTAGTACAGCTACGTTCCCTCAAGTCCTTTTGTTTTGAGGAACTAATATAGGAGATTTAGGGTCCTTTTAGGTCTAGAGTGACCTGCACTATTTTCCAGTGTTGAAAGCCAGAGATTTATGGACATTAGTGAAAAGTCAGAATCTTTTATGACAAGGCAAGAACAGAGCATGTTGCCAAAAGAGCAGAGCCTCTTACTGGCAGGAACGGGACATTTCTGCAAAGGACTGGGCACATTTTGATTTAACAGAAGAGCAATGCTGCATTTCTGTCTATCAGCCAGTGTAAGATTAATGCCTTCTGATGTGAGACTACTGCACACCAGAGAGAGCTGACTGACAGAAGCATTAACTAATGTTTGTAACATGATGGTTTTACAATCACTGCCCTCATATCTTTTTAACTAAGGGCTCCTATAAAGCAGGAGGCGACACCACATGTCACTTTAATAAATCTCTAGAAGCTAAATTCAAAATCTAGCTGTTTGTGCATAGAGAAATACATGTGTGCATGTGCACATATATGTCCATTCCATGATATTTCTTTTAAGCTTAGTACCTATAATTACTGGTACAGAATTGCACAAGCTGAGCAGAATTGTTCCTTTTTAAAGGAAAAAGACTCCAGCATTGTTGAATTAGGGTATTTATAAATTTTAGGGAGAATATTTTTAGCCCTAAAGGTATTCCTCTGAAAACTCTAGTTTATTTATGTCATTTTCTATCAGGGCACATTAAGTTGGCACAAAAATCCTATCTCATTGCCAACCAAGTAGTTGAGTGGATTTACAGCAAACTTCAATGTGGCTCACAAGGGGGAAGCCCAAATTCCAGCTTTGACTTTACTGCAAAACTGATATTGAGCAATTTTAGTTAGAGATGAAAAAAAAAGTGTTTGTAGACTCAGGCTTCATTCTAAGAAAAAGCAAAACAAAGAACAGAATTAGTATTCTGAAGCCTGTGGTTAACTCTACTGAGCTGGAGACTTCTCATTTATCCATTGCTGGCTTGTGAAATTTAAGACACGTCCCCAGCTTCAGTAGGACTAAAATCAAAACTATTTCTACTTTTCCTCATCACTAATGCAGATTAATTCATTAAGAACTAAGAAAAGACCATCAATCAAGCTTCCAGGTAATCAATAACAAAAGTCCTGTAGGTTCAGACTGACCCATCTCTATTTTCACCGGGAAGCAATTAGCAGGTTGAGTGTTATTAGAGTATATTGGACCAATTCCAATAGAGATGTAGTGAATAGAATTAAACAGATTTCATTAACACCTGCATATTGAAATACATACAGAACAGGCTTGGTGAGAAACCAACAAGAAATATGAAATGTGATCCCAACCTGAATCGTCTCTTCAAACTGCTCTTCAGAAAAAGACAGCCCAGCTCTATTGACTAAGTCTCTATGTTTCAGCCAGATTATTTTTTTTTAGTTACTTTCTCATTCCCATCCAGTTGCCCTCTTCTTTTGCTTGGACATGGATAATAAAGCAGGGTTAAAAAATAAAAATAGAAAAGGATCATTTGACAGCAATGCATTCATTCTTCTTTAACTCCAAACACTGACAACTCCAGCAGCTACCTCGTATCTCCAGGTTCCAGCAGACTACTGGAAGGATTGATAACCAGCCTGCAAATAATTTCTATGTCTGTGAACACACTAAATACAGATTGTTTGTCTTCTATGCTAAAGGATCTCTGTATTACCATCCTGCTTCTCCTTAAGACATTTCTGTCGCTGCTTTTATGTTTTACTTAGGGTAGGGAGAAAAAAATTAAAAGATCTGTTAATCTTTTCTTGGCAGGTACAATTTAGAAGTGCAGTGGAGCAGGTAACGAGTTTGACCTTGTGGGAGTGGTGGGGCCCTCAGGGTACCCTGCTCTCGTGCTCTCTTCCTTTCTTTAGGACCCTGCAAGCAATGGACAGAGGCTTATGAGGAGATGAAAAGATTCCTTTTCAGTTGCTGTTGAAATTAACTGATCAGACTGCCATCTGTAGGGTCCTGCTCTTCCTTTTCTTGTATTCTCCCTGCTGTGGGAATGAAACTGCAAAGAGAACAAAAGTGCCACTCAATTCAGCTAAAAGGAGTTCTCTGAAATGGCAAGCTGTTAATGTACATACTAAAGATCATGTCCCATTGTGCTTGTCAACCAGTTTGCTCATCATTTAAGCTAACACTATCTCTTTGCTTTATCTTGAAAGTCCATGAGTTGCCATGACAAGTCCGGAAAAAAAAAATCTTAAACGTTTCTTCAGATAATTGATGAGATGTTAAGCTTGGGTTAATAAAGGCTAAGTATCAATTCCTGTCCATTTCAGCAAGGTAGGGATACTTCAGAAGAGAGCTCTGAAGACTTCACACAAAACCCAGCTACAAAAGAAGAGCTGAGGAAGTCTCCAGAAGTTTACATCAGGATACTCTCACTGGGGAGCAATGCCTGGGATGCTACAGCAGCAGGAGATAAACCTAAGGACAACATTCCCAAATAACTCATTTTGATAGTAGGAACAAAACCCAAATGATACATCCACTGCAGAACAGAGTTATACAAGAGGGACAGACTCATTTTCCAGTACAAAGAAGAAGCAGACAAACATAACAAGTGAAGACTTTACTTCAAAACTGTTCAATGTTCTGCATAAGGGTCATAATTTTTAGGTGCAACTCCTGAAAGGACAGAGATCTGACCTTGTGTTAAGCTTTGCAGGCAAAACTCAGCACATTATCAGCCTTCATAGTTAACTGTTTGCATTGGGAGACTTTTGGTTAAGCCAGCAGTGACTCAAGGATATTCTTATAGTGGAAAAGTAGTTTCAGGGTGGAATAAGTGTGATTTTCTGAAGGAAAAGGGCTGGAGACAAGAAGAAACAAGAGCTAAATGTTTTAGCTGATGAGCTAAATGTCCATGGGAGAAAAAAAACTATTACTACCATTTTTAATTTTTTATTTAAATCTCAAGATCACCATTAGAAATTAATGCTTGCCATGCAAAGGTGCAATGCAGCATAAATTTGGTGAAGACTATGGCTAGATCAATATTCCTTTAGCTTGTAAAAAGGCATCATGACCTAAAAAGCCCTAAAATACCTGCTGTCAATAAAGCAAAGTACATTTGCAAACTCTCAGGTTACATTATCTAGTACCTGATGCAAAAATGTTTATAAGAGCTCTCTACCATGTTTGGGAATTTCTGTTATCTTTATGTTAAATTTAGGAGTTGAGCTACAGTACTTGAACACAATGTACATTGTTTGTGCAAGCAGCTTTCAAGCTGGGGGAATTGTAGGACACTGAAAATTCTTTGTGCTTCCTGTTCATATGTGCATACACTGAATTGCCTGTAAACCAGATGCTTTGAAAGTGCTGGGACTCCTTTGTAGCTAAGGCAGAAGTGTTCTAGTAAGAGTTTCTAGCTTTTTAGAGAACACCTTACTTTAAATTATCTCTTCTCTCTTTCATCAAGATCATTAATTGCATGTGTATTTGCAGTGCTATCTGAGACAGGTGCCTCATATCTTTGCCCAACTCATTTGATTAATTGCCTCCAGAGCCTGCCTCTGGCTAAGGGGCATGCCACCTTTTACTACAATCCCTGCCAGTCACCAGCAATTTATTTGTCACATGTAGACACACAACCCTAGCTAAGAACAGTAAGAACTCATGTTACCATGCCCATCTCATTCAATTAATTGCTTCAGTGGCAAGCCCCTGGCCAGGACAAATTTGGGTAACTGTAGTGTTAAATCACCCATACAAACATTTTCCACATCTATACTAAATCCATTTACTGGATTCACCACTTGCCCATTTTCTGTCACCATTTCCCCCAGTCCTTGCCACTCATTTGAAGGTTAAATATCACATGCACAGTCTCAGCTCCAGCTGTTCATCTTGACTCTGCCCGCCCTTTGCTCCATGTTCTGGAGTCAGAACACACAGGTGAGATGTTGTTTCTCCCAAATCCAAATATATATTATTATGTAGAAAGTGTCATCATTTAGAAGGCAGGTGGTGTAAAACTCACATAATTTAATGTTTGTATTTTGTGCAATTTACCCATACCACTGGTTGTTTCACAATGCCCAGAGAGCTGCAGTTTATGCCAGGTGTGCAATGACCAGGAACTTACACGCCCTGAGAAGGAAATAAGAGTCAGAATGGGGAATTCCAGAATGCCCAGCTCAATAAACAGCACATGTCATTCAGCCCAACAAAAGTGTTCGATCAGGGTACACACATCCATAGGTTTGATGGAGAGGATCCACATTTTAATTGCAGCTGGGACCAAAGCCTGTGTGAGTCAGGCACAGGCATGAGGAAAAGGAGGGAATACACTGCTGCAAGTTCACAAACACAGAAAATACCAGATGAGATCCCTTCAGCAGAGCCCAGACTTCACAAAAATCAGTGGAGGATATGCAGCTGTCATTACCTACAGCAGTACTCCATCTTAGTCTGGCACTCATGGCTGATTGTACAAAGTCAGAATTACAACTGGTACACATCACTTCTAATTTCTTTGTAATAATGATTAATCACTAAACTCTTCCTCCCTCAAAAGTTACCCAGTAATGAAAAAACATCATGAAAACAGCATTATAAATGTGTGTGAGAAACAATGCAGCCTGACTTCTGGTCATTTTGTCATGGTTTAAAACCCCAACCAGCAGCCAAAGACCACACAGCCACTCACTCCCCCAACAGTAGGACTGGGAGAGAACTGGAAGGGTAAAAGCCAGAAAAGTCATGAGTTGAGACAAAGACAGTTTAAAAGGGAGAGCAAAAATCATGCACAAAGCAAAGCAAAACAAGGAATGAATTCACTTCTTCCCATGGGCAGGCAGGAGTTCATCCATCTCCAGGAAAGCAGGGCCCCCTCATGAGTATCAGTGACTTTGGAAGACAAAACACCATCACTCCAAACACCTCCTCTTCCTCCTTCTTCCCCCCACTCTATATATTGAGCAGGAATATCCTGCTACATATCTATATAAATGGCCTGGAATATCCCTTTGGTCAGCTGGGGTCACCTGTCCTGGCTGTGCCTCCTCCTCACCTCTCACAGTCCCCATTTCCTTGCCAGCATGGCAGTGTGGGACGGAGGAAAGGGCTCAGCTCTGTGTAAGCCCTGCTCAGCAGGAGCAAAAGCACTTTGTTATCACCATCACTGTGTTCAGCACAAATCCAAAACACAGCTCCAAAGTCACTGGGAAGAAAAATAGCCCTACTCCAGCCAACACCAGCATAATGTTATTTAACTTCAATCTCTACAATAAAAGTGAGTGAAAACCATCTGAAGTATTAGAGAAAGTAATTTATGATGGCAGAAAGGAATTCAGAAAAATTCAGAAAGGAAACAATACTGGAAAAATCTTGCTGTTCTGGCGTGGGTGAGCTGGTTCTGACAAACAGGCGCCTGCTGCTGCTGAACCCTTCACATGCCACAGTCACACCCTGCATCTGATCAGTCATGAAAGCACAAATCCTACCCTCAGACTGAATCTGGAAGAAGCTACATGACAAGCAGTTATCCTCCAGGTTCACAAAATTACACAAAAGGTCACATCTACCCTGGCCATTCTTCATTTAAGTGTCACCCACACAGCCATGTGTTCACAGGAGATTTATACACCAGTTAAGCAGCTGCTGTTCATTCTGGATGCAGGACCATGCTCAGACCAGCTACTGCAGTACAGCTGTATGCATTGGGAATGATAGCATGATTTCTCTGGATATTGTCCACATTTATGGAGCCTCATTTATTGATCCAGCAAAGGTTTCTGATACAGCTGACCGCACATTTTTGTTACAGCAATTTAAGCGTGACACAGATTTTACTGTGGCTTGGTTTAGCAGCAATAGAATTGGTCACTGGGTATTATGGGGGAGCTGGCACTGCAACAGCTCTGCTGTGTCCCTGCAACAAAGGAAGGACATTCCATTCCCCCAGACTGTTGATCCAACACCTTCCCCAAGTATGGCACATTCACTCCCCCCAACCTACAGAAGTCCACTGAAAAGTCTGTGACAAACACTCAGTTTGCTTCTTCAATGGAACCTGTCCATATCTGGCAGCCTGGATAGATCAAGAGACAACAATTTTCGATACCCTCTCTGCTCCTCAGAAGAGCAACATCAGAACTCAGAAGCTTCAACATCATCTTCCAGGCTTTCCCCAAATTCTGCAATTTAGTAATCTTTTCTTTAACCCTTATCCTAGCAGATGTCTAATTCTTGGGCTTGCAGAAGGATGTGTAAAATCCCTTACAAGCTGCAGTGTGATTTCACTTCAGCTGACAGTAGTTTATTTTAATATGTATGCTGCTGTCCAAAAAGTTCAATGCAAAGGTAAATCATTAATTCTGTGAAAGAAGTGTTTCCTGCTTTATTTACTGTGCTTCTCATGAACCTCAGAAAGCACAGAAATACACAGGAGAATCTCAGCTACAGGAAGTCTGCATGGTGGGACAGGAGTTTGTAGGAAACAGGGCAGTTCTGGTCTCACAGGTCTGGCAGGATGAAGGCAGAGGGGAGAAGCCACAGCAGGACCAGTACAACTCCTGCATCCAGAGAAGCAATAAAGCCACCATTGCTGGCATCATCAAACACCACAAGTCTGACTAAAGAACAGGGTTTGAACCCACTACTCAGCCTGGAAAAGGAAGGGAAGAGCAGGAGCAAATTCAGGAATGCCCCTGGGCAGGCCCTTTAGCCACAAGGCACAGCAAGCAACAGCAGCCCTTGATTTTCCTCAGAATTCAGCTCAACTTCTGAAAAATTATTGTAATCAGCTCTTTCATTTCAGGGGTTGATCATCTGCCAGAGCTAACAAAGAATTTGTTTTCCTCCCATTTTAGCAGATGCACTTGAGTTCTTTAGGTTTCTCCACCTCCAGCCCTAAAGCATCAGAGCACTCATGTGTTCCTGGGTGCTGCAGGCACAGGGGGGGAGGCATATCCTGGCTTTTCTGCCTGTGACACATCTGCTTTTTCCAAAGGCTAAACACTTCAGTCTGACTAAAAGCACTGGGTTAACAGTGCAGGCATCTGTGAGGGGTAATCATCTCTGTTATACAAAATTTACTTAATATTTAAGATTATGGTGTGTCCTCATGTCACCTTTAACCCTATGATGACAGTATCTTAAATACACATAGCTGATTCCTCTTGATGTTCAGCAGGAAATATCACATCATCTCCAAACTGAGAAATTAATTTACTTTTTCTTACAGGATATAAAATGAATTGAACTTTGAATGATATACAGCACTTAAGGCAATCTGATCCCTAATCTTTCTCAAAATTCCTCAGCAGAAGCAATGAATTGTCCAAAGAGCCAACCATTGGAGGGAGGAAGGCAGAAAACATTCCTCCGCAAAGCCAAGGGTACAGGGAGATGGTTTCTCTTATCCCAGTGGATCCTGGCATGCACAGCAAGGTCCTTGAGAGAGTTTCAGACACATAGGCAATATTTAAGTGTTACAATATGAGCACACACAGCCAGGAGCTCTCACAGCCTCACAGGTGTTGTTTGCCCCATGGAAATAGCTGCTTAAATCCATTCATACCCTGAAGGAAACTGTAGTATTTCCACTCTGTAGTATCCTTTCTTTCTATTCCAGCTCATCTCAGGTGATATTTCCATACCTTATGTGAAACAGCAAAGCTGATCTCTCATTGACATTCTGATTAAAGGTACTGGAGTGCATTCCCTGTACACTTACACACAAAATGGCTTAGGTCCCATTCCAAATTATATGCACTTACTGAAATGGGATCCAAAAATGGATAGAACTTGAGATCACACATTTATATTAATTTTAATGTTCTCAAGATTAGTCAGAATTTTTTAAGCAAATCATTCATTTACTTGAATCTCTGTTTCACATTAGAGAGGATAGTTGTACTGAGATTTTAAATCAATTTTGGAGTCCTTTTCTACTGAGGATTAAGCTTGATGATTAAAGGGACTTCATGTTAATTTCAATAAAATTTTGCTTCCCCTTTCATTTACTATTTCATCAATTCAGTAAGAGAATTTTGCAGTCCCAGAGCTCATCTCTTGAGGTCTAACACAACAGTTTCTTGGTAGGCTGTTCTTTTTCCCTTTCCCACTGACTGGGATAGTACCTAACAATAGTCTCTCTTCCCTTTGACACTGACCTGCTGGAAGACTCCTAATGTTCTCCTCACACCCCACTGTTCTCACTAAATGTATTTTGACAAAAGATCAAAAAGGTGAATGACCAGCACATCCCTGTGCCTGCTCTGGGTTACCCCCACAGGTTGTAGAGAGAGCAAATACAAATCAGTCTGTGTGCAAAAAGCCAAGAATAACTCACAGGCAGCACTCCTGGTGACCTTAGAAAGGTTCCCTCCCAATTATGAAAATCCCAGAAACTGCCAGACAACATGAGGCCAACAAACCAACAGAAAATTTCAGCCCCATCTGCAGTCTGTGTTATGGAAGCCCCAAAAGCCCCAGCCTACAAACCACACAAGAAAAGGCAGGAAAAGGCTCCAGCTTCATCAAACCTATTCTCCATCCCAAGGCAGGAACATGCCTAGCTGCTCCCCTGAAGTATTTGCCTGTCCAACAACTCTGCCCTGTCTGTCCAGGTCTGCAGAGCCGAAAAAGAGCCACAGTGGCATCATCAGGAGTTCCCCCAGGAAGGAACAGTCCTCCAGCACAGACATCCCCAGCACTCCACCCCAGGGGCATGGGGTCAAATGGAACTTCTGTTCCACATTCTCATGCAATGAATCTAAACAAAATCAAAACAAGCAGTGATTGCTTTTTACAGAATAGAGAAATTTTTCTCTGCATTGCAGTAATAGTAATTTTCCACCAATTTCCTTAAAGATTAGATTTTTCTAATTATAAGAGAAATATTCACAACCACCTAAAACTTCATTTTCTTTTCCCCAATAAGAATCCTTTCAATAAACCCTGATAGATTTTCAAATTCCAAAGTCTTTGTCACCGTAAGTTCCTTTTAATCCAAGTACACCTACCAAGTCCATAAAATATTTTCCAATTCCAAACCTGATATCAGCTTTGCAGACAAAGCACTCAAGGTCAACCCAGATGTCAAATAGCTCAACAAATGGTGAGGCTAGAAAACACTCTCAGCTGCATGACCACCTCCACAGCACCTTGCTCCTGGTGCCATCTTATCCCTCTCAGCTCTGTACTTGTATTAAGAAAAGCTACATAACTGACACCACCTACATACTGTCCATGGCTATATTTAACACTTCAAATCTGTTGCAAGTCTCTCCCTTATCCCTTTTTAAAGTAAACCTATCAAAGAAGTAAGTCCTTCTCTCTACAGAACATAGATATTTTTTTCCTCCCAGGAGACAGGATAAATTTAAGACCCAACACCTAATGACTGAGCAGAGACGGAAGAAGGAAATGTTCAGCTGTGAAAAGGGAAGAATTTCAACTTTTTACTCTGAAAAGCATGCCATTTCCTTCTTCCCTAATGTTCCCAATAAAAGTATGCCTAGAAAAGAGATTAGAAATAATTTTTAAGGGGTTTTATTCTCCACTGAGCCCTGTGCATTTGGACTCATAACAGCACTACAGAAAGATTACAGTGGATTCTAGTCATTCATTCTTCACCAAACACCTTTCAAATTCACCAAACAGGAATGGGTTGCTCTTCCTGCTTTCAATGGAAATTACCAAGCAACATCTCCAATGCTTTTGCTCATAGGTTGAGGATGGGTTTTGCCATTGTAAATAGGTTTTTTAGGTCTACTACCTCAGATCGTGGATCTCTTAACAAATGTTTGTGCCAACATTTCTCCCAAAGTGTGGTTTTACTGGTATGTCAAACAAGACCATCTGGGCCTGTGCCTTGTTATTCCTCAGACTTTATCCAAGACTTTCTCACCTCTCATTTCTCCTGCCAAGGGAGCAGCTCCCTCAAGGCACTGGCACAGGCTGCCCAGAGCAGCTGTGGCTATCCCAGCCCTGGCAGAGTTCAAGGCCAGGCTGGATGGGGCTTTGAGCAAGCTTGTCTATGGAAGATCTGCCCTGCCCACGTCAGGGTCTTGGAACTAAAAGATCTTTAAGGCATCTCTCAACTCAAACCATTCTGTGATTCTTCATCCTCACTGACAAACAGGCAGAAGCTCCCAAGCATGAACAACCTCAGCGTGCCCCTACAAAATTCTTCTCCTTAGAATTAAATCTGGAGTGTGCTGTGCTAATCTGCTACTTAGTCCTACTCTCAATTTCCCCCTCAGGCTTAAAAAAGGTACAGAAGCTGTGTTGCCCTGTCCTTCAGATAAGCAATGATTCTTGTATTGCTTTCAGCAGTTTGATTAACACAGCTACTGCTCAGTACAGACTCCAGAGCTCCTTTTGGGAGACACTTAGGCAAAAGGTTTGATTGAGAAAGTCACCAGAATCAGCCTGGGTTTAAGAAAGTAGTTTAACACAGCAGTGTCACTATTAAATGCACAGAAGCTTATGGCTTCCTAGCAGCTGTGAATGCAGAGCTGTTAGAGACCATCTTTATTATAACAAATATATAGAAATCCTTTGTGTTAATCTAGGGTTTTGAGCTGAGCCTAGGCTGCAGCCAGCAGTATCTATTTCATGGTACAGAGTTCTCAAGATGCCTCTGAAGCTTTTATCAGATACTCCAGCACACAGGTATTGAGCACAGGTGACAAAATACTAGAGTGCTTCCACCTCTGTCTGCACTCCACGATGGAAGAAAACAGGTTCTCTGCTCTGTGCCACTGCTGCCATCCAGAGCCAGGATGAATGGTGGTTTTTTTGGGAGTCTGACTCCAGCAGGAGGATTTCTGCTAGAATTTCATTCTGCAGCATTGCTATGTTTTATTTGCTGCATTTGCAATGCCATCCTTCTTCCCCTTTAAACAAATTGACTGTTAGAGCACATCACAGAGTGAAAACAGCTCTGAGAGTGCTGGCACTTTGAATGTTCTGCTGGAGTATGGGAAATTTGTATCTTTTGATGGAACAAAGTCAGTGGCTTTACTTTGCTGTCGCATTTTGTTAAGCCTGTGTCCAGTTTCATTTACATGGCTGTTAACATCCCCTTCTCCTTGCTTAGAAACACTGAGGCCAATAACACAGAGCTCACACTGGAAATGGAAAATGGAAATACAAGAATGCATCTCTCTATTTATACACTCACAGGCATAATGTCAGAGCCAGGGGCAGCAAGAAGAAAAATACCTTTGCATCTTACCTATGACAGCCAGGTAAATCTCAAATTCCTGAATGAATTTGATGTCTAAAATATGCATGCTTAGTTTTCTAATTAAACAAAACTGTATTTGCCATGTGCCGAGAGTTTTTTTTTTCCTTGTTGTTCTTCAGACTGTTGTAGGGATGTGGAAAAGGAGAGACATGCATCCTGCATCTTACTGCTAGATGCTTTTACATGAGTCTGTCCACTACATTGTGTTCTCTTCTGCTTTCCCAATTAAGACAGGTTCACAGCAAGCTCTTTAGCATAACATTTCCTGCCAGCTAATGCCAGAAGTACACAGTATGTTACAGTTTCACATGTTGGATTTAGCTCCCAAAGGTGTAGAGCCATACTTGTGACAAGAGTGGACACTGGTCCTGGCATTTGTAAAGCTGTGCATGTAGCAGAGGATGGTCACCAAACAAAGCAGCCCCTTCAGGCCAACCCTGCACCAGGTAGAAAAGGGGTAAGGGCAGGGCATGAGTAGATTTAAGCACAACAGAAAGGTCTTTCCATATGTGATATGATGCATAAACATACAAGGCAACATGCAAGGGGTGCTGGAGTGCATATTCCAGGTGCTGTCATGGAGGTTACTCAAACCCAGCAGCAGCACCTGACATCACCCAGGATGGTCCTTGGGAGCCGGAGCTCATTCCAGCTGCAGACTCTCAACAGCACTGTCCTGCATCTGCATCCCATTAAACACACCAGGAGCATTTAAAGACATATTAATTATTAATAAGGTGGGTAGAATTCAGCCTATAATGGCTTCAGAAAAGTGAAGTGGTTCTAGGCAGCATGGGGGCTGTTCTATCAAACTGCTGAATGCAGCAAAGGCATTCACTGACTTCCACAAAATGACTGCCTGTCTCAGTCAGTTCAGACTCATTTGACAGTGCTCTTGGTATAATCAAATATTTCTAAATTTAGAAATTCAACAGGGAATCTCGTTCTGTCTGAAACTTGAGAACAATGCCATCTTCTAGACAAGTTACTACTAGCACTGCAATTCAAATTTTATTTCTTCTTATATTTCAGTACTAATAATTGTGAAAAATGCATCAGGCCAATTTAACAACAGACAAACCCATTTTTGGTATAATTTCCCAGGACTTTGCATTATGACACACTTAGTGAAACAAATCTTATGCTCTGAAGATGAATACTTAATTTGATTTTTTAAACCATGTTATACCCTGTGTTCTACATAAGAAACAGGCAGGGCACATGCCTGTGCCTTAATCAAAACCAACACCATTCCATTAAGACCCACTTTCCCTTTGAGAAGAAAGGTGTCAGGCTGGGATTCAGCAGGTGGCACTGTTACACATAATTTAACACTTTTACAGGCTAGACATACTTTTTAATATGGAGATGGATTACACCTTTGTTAGGTTTTCCAGAGAAGTTCCTTTCTGGGGAGCAGGGAAAAAAAAGGACAGGTCTTCCAAAGTGTAGGAGGCTCTCTCTCTCCACTTTAATCTCTCTCACAGGAGTCAGCAGTTGAAACAGAAGTCAAGGTGTACATTGGAAATGCTGGGAGACAAGGTGCATTTAAATTCGACACCCTTTCTCTTTCAGGAACCAGTTGAACATTTAAATAATCCTCACATCACTTTGAAGAGAGCCATCATCCATACGGCTCTGCTTTTAACAGGGAGTCAACTCACAAAAATTCCTGAGGTGCAAAACCTTTACAGTGAGAATGCTCACGATATTTAGTGGCAGTTATATTAAAAAAAATAAAAATCAGTACCTAATACTTTTTATTACACTGAATGTTACTTTATTGTACTGAAATTGGTCGTCCCCTCTATGTGAGCACCCCAGGTTACCAGGGGTGGTATAACTGGGGTTACCAGGGGAAGAAATCTGGGTACAAAACTTCAACTTCACTCTCCTTTCCTGTTGTTTTTTCTGGGTTAAGCGCAGCCCAGGTCCTTGGCTTGGTGCCCTCTATCATAACTATTCCCATCACTAGAAGCTCCCAGATGAGAGGCACTGACTTGTAGTTCCACACCAAGGAAGCGTTGAACATAGAGAAGCCTTCTAGCAGCCAGGAAAACAAATTTGCTGCTGTTTTGGCATTTCCATCACTCTCCAGTCTACTCCTCAAGAGCACCAACCACCTCCCAGCAATGTGCACTGCAATTATGAATTAGGCTTGATGGCAGAAAGCTTTTCTCTAGGCTCCAGACTTGTTTTCCTAGATGTCCCTCACTCACGCACTCCCACTCTCACTCACTGCCTGCTCCCTCTCCACTTCCCACAACACAGCAGGGTCCACCTCTGACTGCCCATCAACTCTCCACAATAAGTTTTGAAATGGGATTTCAGTTTCAAAGAATTGATTCTTTATCACCTTTGGCAGTATTGCAAGGAATGAGATTTTCAATTGCTGCCTTTTCCTGCACAGCCAATGTTGGTGGCCAACACCTTTGAATCAGATCTAGTGTTATTTTTTTTTTGTCTGGGTTTTTTTTATATCTACTTGCATGGAATTCACCAAACACTAAACAAAGTACTTTTTTCTTGGTGATTTTTTGAGGGGTTTCTCTTTGTTGGGTTTTTTTAAAATCGTATCATTTAAACCAATTTGTGCCAACATCAAAAGCTTTGAACTTTTATCTAGGAGGTTGAGCTGAGCAAATAACAGATATTGCTGCCTGAGCTTTGGGGGAAAAGCAAGGATGTGGAAGCATCAGGAAAGATTTATGAGAGAGGAGTTCAGTCTCTTTTGAGGCAAATCTATACTGAGATTACAACAGCTTTTAAAACAGATGTTTGAGTCAGGAAACCACAGGTGGGGAGAGTCAGATGGCATCTTCTTAGAAGGACTAAAGGACTCTGGAGAGAAGATCTATAAGAGGCAGACTAGTATCCATTACAAACTCTGAAGCAAGCAGCCTTACTGGCAGATGACATGCAGGAAAAAAAATGGGGAAGATGCAAAAAAAGAGAGGAAATTATCAGATTGTTCTATTCTATTTGTGAGCATGCTTATTTCTTCATCAAGATGGTGGTCAAACACTGGGACCGGTGTCCAAGAAAAATATCAATGCCCCAAGCCTGTCAGTGCTTAAGGAGCATCTGGACAATAGCCTTAGGAAACATGCTTTAACTTTTGGTGAGACAAGTTATCCCTTGAGTGGGAATGATTTAAATATAATTTGTTCCTGGACACTAGACAAGGAGACTGTACTTCCAAAGACATGCTGCTGCTTTGAATTAGCATTTGCCTTTGAACTCATGTCCATTTGTAAAGTTAAGGCTTTGGCACCAAGAAGAGCATCAATGCTGTACAAAAGCTGCCTATTTGGGAATGAATTTTTCACTGACCTTCACAGGACATGGCCAATTTCCATGCCTGCAAGTTATTCTGATAGGGAACTAATATATGCAATTTGAAGACAATGCTGAGGAAACCAGCAGAGACAAAACTCAGAGACCAGTATCAGATGGGCTCAAAGAGACTTTTAATATGGCAGGACACGCTGGGCTATTCTCTCTGTAAAACAATACCATCTGCCTTCCCCCTTTAAAAATTAAAATTCAAATAGAAGCATAATTCTGACTGTTTCAGCCTTTATCAAACTCAACTGTTCAGCACAGCATTAAATAGTATGAAATAAGGACTCTTGGAGGACTGTGCATACTGCATGAAAGCATTCATTAAGTCTAAGTTATGGTTACTTTTGCTGTCAAGTCAACAATGCACAATCAGTGGTGGCTAAAATTTTAGGCTGGTGTGTTAGACTAACAAATAGCTTTTGAGTCATATAAATTCTGTTTCCTGCTAATGAGGACAAATTATATGTCACCACAGAATTAATTTCTTTCTTCGCACTAAACAAAATAACAGGAAGAAACTTCTTGCAGATACAACTTTGTAAAAACTTGTGATTTTGCCAGAAGCAGCACTTCTGTTTTCTGCATAAGTGCATACAAAGAGGAGGCAAAGGGAAAAACATTTGGGTTCAGACTTTTAAGAAAAATAACAGAAAATAAATTGGAAACTACACCTATACACAATTCTGCAAGTGCCCCACGTTGTCAAAAATATTTGGATTCACATGAAAATGAAGCATCTCTGAAGTTCAGGCTGTACTGAATTCAAACACAAACTTTATGGCCAGGACCATCATTAGTTAGGATGGCATCCTACAGTATCACAGACCACCAACCTGAGCTACTAAATTTTATTGAACACTCTTCCAAAAGTTTACAGGCTGCTCCTTGCTGGTTTGCCAAATGCCAGCTCAGAGTCATTCAAATCAGCACCACAAAACAACATCCCCAGCTCATTTCTATCTGACTGTATCAACACCATTTCCTATAAACCCCTTGGCATAAAGCACAAAGCCTTACCATAGACCTATTGAATGGTTTGGATCGAAAGGGATCTTAGAGATCACTTATCTAGAAAACATTAGCTATAGGGTATGTAGAGTAGGATTTGGGAATAGCACCATTGGCCACACCACCACAGATCACATTAAGAGCATAAAACTCCTCATGGAGAACAAAGCTTGGGCCTCAGGGTCAAAACAGGAATTACAGAAGCATTCTACCGGTACTGTGCTTCCTCAGGAACACTAAAACAAAATATTAAATGTTTTGCAGTCAAGACCATGCAGCTGAATCAAGATAAAATGGCCCCTAGCTCTGTAGAGCTCTATCCATCCAGTGAGCAAAGAACCCCAGAAAGCAAGTGCTGTATAGGAGCTACAAGGTGCACAAACTGAACTCATACCAAAGAAAAGGACTGGTTTTTCAATACAAACATAGTAAAGCCTGCTGGAGATGGTTCAGAAGAAAACACAAATAAGACTTACCTTAACCTCATGACGGACTAGAACAAAGGGGAAAGCTTGCACAAAGCAGCCCAACACCAAGAGCTTCAAATTTCATCCCGAGGCACAAAAAACCCACCCCCACCAAAACCCCAAAACACCTGGAGGCATTTATTTGTTTAGTAATTCCTCCTCAGCCCAGCTGCTCCTGGGAAGTGCAATTCAAGGTCATTTAATGACAAAACCTGGGCACCTGAGGGAATTACAGACTGTGAGTTCACAGAATTGTGTATTTGTATGCAACAGAAATCAGTAACACCTTGATTATAACGACTAAATCAATGTTTTCAGGTGAAAAGACCTAAGTCTTTGGGTCAGTGCAAGAGGTTAAATTTCTTCTATAAAGCCACATTAACAGCATCTCAGTTAAGGCAGTTGGGACAGAGTTATCCTAGGAAAATATTCCATAAACATTGATGTACTCATTGTTATATTTCATAGGAAGATCTAAAGCTTAAATATTTTGTATGAATTCTGCTAAGATTTTTAACTAAAAGAGATCTTTTTAACCAATTTTTCCATTTCTCCAGGAGTAAGCCTGACAGTCACAATTGATCCCTGTTTCCTAGTACCTCACAAGGATGTCATCCCTTTCTTTTTAAACCAAATCCTTTCTAGCATTTCAGAAGACAGAAATAAAATCATCTGCTCTCAGTTTCAGCTATAATAGTTCTGAATAATTTATATGTAGGAAGAGAAGGAGAAGAGATGTACAGCATATGACTGATCATATTAGTGTAGAACAGTCTGATAAACTGTTTTCCAGAGGAATGTCAGTCTAGTTGCATCTTTATAAATAACACACTGAAAACTGAACAAGAAGCTACTTCCAAAATGTAAATATTTCTAATGAAATTGTTGCATGTAAGAGCAACCCTATCTTATTGCACAGGTTTTTTTTCCTTATAAAGGCAGATAATTATTTGACTATCAAAATTCCTATTAGATTAGGAGAGGGTGCACTGAGGTATGGGCCTGAGAAGCAGGAATTCAGGTCTCATCTATCCATTAACTGTTCTTTCAGAGGCAGTGATGGATGGAGGATCTTGCTGAAAGGCAAAAGGCAAGTTCTGTTCCCAGTTCTGCAAAGTGATCCCAGACACTTGTCCTGTTACAACACTATGGTCTTTGCAATATAGCAATAGACTTCTGTGACTTCTTTCTTTTAAGGTCCACAAGACATAAAAATTTGCAAAGTCTAATGAGATCAAAAAATAAAAGGAACCTTGGTGCTTGTTCTAATGTGAAAGAATTAGTGAATTGCCCAAATAATTAGCTATAATTACACACTCCAATTAGCAAAACACACAAACTCTCACAAACCAAACCCATAACTCTCAGTCCAATTGGTCCACTTCCATGTGCATTTGTAGGCTGGCATCCACATTAGAACTAGAATTTTCCAGTATATGCCAAATAAAGGCCTTACTAGGAGGTGAGTAGGTCCCTGGGTATGGGAATAGTCCTTTGCTCTTCCAGCACAGCCATACAGAATTAATGAAATGGAACATTCAGAATTTCACAGGCTCAGCAGATGATGCAAATTTCACCCTTTTTCTCTCCACAGTATTCCCTGATTGTATCATTAGCAGAACAGCTCCCACCAGGAAAGAAGAAAAAGTGGGTGTGAGTGAGAAAGACTTTATGTATTATACATATACAGAAAAGTACACAGAAAGAAGCTCATGTGAAAAAAATAATTAGTCAAATGACTGAACCAAGACAAGGAGAACACAAGCAGAACCCTCTATAGGTTGCTGAGTGCCCCTCTGCTCCCTAAAAGGATCAATCATAACGGTGATTGCTGTGTAGATGGTAGGAACATATTTACATATTTAAAAATCCCTTTCTACCATTGGGTCAGACTCCTGTGAGAGGAAATAGCACAAGAGCCACTTGACCAATTCTGGGGAAGGTTAAAGCATTGCCTTTTAAATTTAGACCAAAGTGACTGCTCTTCCTTTTCTGGCTGTCTGTTCTGAAGCTGCTTGCTGAGAAATGACAGCTTCCCCACCTCATCCTGCGCCCTGCTTACAAAGTGGATTCTGGCAGGGAAAAAAGAAGTGTTCTGCTCCTCCTTGGCCGAGGCTGCTGTGTGCTGGTAACCCAGTACAGCCACAGAGCAGTGTCAGTGTCACAGCTTAGCCAGTCCCTCCTCAGCACACTGACCATGGAAAAGAGGGCAACATTCTGCTTTCTCTTGTAATAGAGAAAAACAAGTTAAACTCAATAAATCACCAGTAAAAGTGCTCATCAAATTGATTTTCAACTTTTGAGAGACACTTTACATCCAAGGAGGTATTTTCTAATCATCTCTGATACTTCTTATTTTCCAGGCATCCTAGACACTGCTATGAGGAAACAGGTAATTGATTGAGACCTCAAGATTTAATGTATTCACTGAACCTTGGTCTACTAACAGCTCATATTCATCTCAATAACAATTGAATAAGCAGGTCACACCATGCCACCAGGATAATTACAGACAGAATGTATGAGATTTTTAAAATCCACTAGTTTTTGTATGGCTTTAGTTTATATCAAGCATGAATGACAAGGAAGGTCCAAAAGGTTAAAGCAAATGTTTAGCACAAGAATCAGCTGTGATATTCTGTGATATTCAGAACCAAACCTGTTATGTTTAGGGAGGTAAAACACAGTTATTTTCACTTGGAAGATTGTTTTTTTCAAAGGTTTTGGGTTTGGTTTTTTTCCCAAATAACATTTAGCCTTATTCACATCTGAACTTAAAGGCACTTCATTACAATTTATAGTGAAACCCAGAGTGCAAATATGCATTTAAAAGTATTTATAAAAGCAATCACTTCTACAGTCCACAATTTCCACACTTAAAATTGGGTCTTATTTCTTCACATTTTGTTAGTTACACAGTAATTTCTGCTTATCCAAGAATGCCCTGCTCAGATGTAATATCGCGCTTTCAGCAAGGCCCTGGTTTTTACCCAATTTTTCACAGCTAAATTCACTGCAGTAGAAGAAGGTCAATAAGCAACTCTCTCAAGAGTCTTAATATATAATCCAATTATTTTATGCATTTTTTTAACTTGACAATGTGAAGGGTTGATAAATTGAGAGTTAGGCAGACACACTGGAAACAGATGTTGGAGGCAAACTCTTCTGGCTCCCTGGTCTCTGGGTCCTGGCCATCAGCCAGATTATGAGACTCCTGCTCATCCATACCAAGAACACTTCATTTAGAAAGCATTTACACCCAACTGCACCTCAAGGCTAATAACTCTCCAGGCTAATGTCAGAACTGGGCACCTACACGATTTTGCTGAATTGTGACTAGCACCAACTCTGCAGCAGCTCTTGTGGAGCTGCAGGTAAATGCTGACATTTCCACAGTGAGTTTTGGGAGTGTGCAGGTGGGAGAGATGATGCTACCAGGTCATTAGGATCAGAAAGAGACTTCTAATATGTCCAGGTACTCTTAGGTATCACGGAAAAATAATTAATCCCTGAAACAATGTTTAATATTGGAGACTTCAATGTAGGCAGGCAAAATAGTGCTTAGCAATGGGTCAGATGACCAGAGGTGCATCCTACAAGAATGTGAATGCTGCCAACAAAGAAGCTGGTAACTCCTCTTGGAATGACCAAGGAATGTGTCACTGGTGTGCTGATGTGGGAAGGCAGGTGTAGTAAGTGGGACAGTATGGGAGGGATTTGGAGACGGACTCAAGGACAGAAGTCACTTGTAATTGCCTCAGATTAGATGACAGCAATGGCTGTTCCCACCTGAGAACTATGCACATTCCCATGCCAGTGGAATAAGGGTTGTGTAATAAGATGGGATCTATGGTGCTCTGACTGCCATAAAAAGTAAATAAGACTATTACAAATAATATCTCATAAATAATTATTATATACATAAAAATAGAGCAGCAAGGTTAATAACTGGGCAATTGGATGTCTTTCAAATGACTGAAAGAAATTATCACATTTAATTAAAAATACATTTAATACTGATAAATTATTTTCAGATAGGGAAATTTCAGGCCATCATGCTGCAACTTGCTGTTTGAAAGATTCAGGGCGCAAATGTGGTTAACTTGGTATCAATAGCCTGGCCCAGTTAATCACTGCCAAAGTAACTGAAGTGTTATTGCAATTACCATCATAACACTTAGGACTCACAGTCAGGCATTACAATTTCTGTATATTAAAAAGACAGAACAGAAAGACAGTACCTGCTGTGAGCAGCTTACAGACTGGTTTGTCATGTGAGACAACAGAAGAATGGACACAAACAAGCAGAAGAAAACACACCCTGGCAACGCATAAAGCTCACAGCACAATGCCCTGCAGAGACCCCCCAAGCTTGTTGCTACGTTCACACCTGAAAATAGCAACATGGAAATGAGGTCCTACTGCTTGAGCACCTGCAACAGTCTACACTGTGCAGGCTGAACTGTGTTCTGGTCAGTAGAAGCCAAGGCTCAGCAGAAGGTAACAGCTCCCATTCCCTGCAGGAAGAGAGGGCCTCACTCACAAAGTGAAATTCATCTGAACTGCTGCCAGCAGTTCAAACTCAGCCCACCTCCCTTTGATACAAATGCTGCAATTGCTAGCACATGCCCTTGGCTGCCACCAGTAAATTAGCTGAATCATTACGATTTGTTGCCATAATTTCTTTTTCTATGATATTTTAAACAGTTTCTATCCTAAAGGTTGTCCATTCCATCCTTATATTGTAATTTTAGGAAGTCTGCTGTAAAATTGTCATGTGATGGAGCACTACAGTGTGTGTTGGTGATTAAAGATAAATTCCATGTATGGTTCAAAAGTTCAGCTCCAATTTGAAGGCTCTGGAATAGAAAGCGATAAAAGAGGAGAGAAAATGAAGGGAGAAAATATAGGATAAAAAATGCAGTTGAGAAGAGGGAGTAGAAAGTTGAAAATAAGCATAGAAGCAATTTAATTACTATATACAGCACACTTGTCAAATGCTACATTTCTCTGCTTTAACACCTGATCTACAGAGAAAAGCTGTTTGCTGCTCCTTCAGAGACAGTTTGGTTTTGCTTTATTGATTCAGCAGAAACCATTGAATCCTCTGCTCTTGACCTCTGCCAAATGTAGCCCAGAGAATTTCACCAGTGGATTACTGCATGGTGCTCAATAACATCTTGTTGAACTGGGGCACAGCTTTTAGGAAGACATCTGTTCCTGACTGGATCCATAGGTGAGTTGTTTCAATTATTAATTTCCCTTGCTTTAAAAAAAAAATGACTTTATTTCCCATTTGAATTTGCCAACCTTTGTTCTAACAGTCACAGGTTTGTACCCTGATGACAGCTCATCTATCAGCTCAGCATTACACAATTCATATGTGCCAACAATCCTGTCTTTGGAAGGACTTTCCTTTAGAGGGAGCAAGAAAAACAACCTTTAATAAAAACTCCTCAGCAAGAAAAACAGCCTTTAATAAAATCTCCTCTGTAACTAAAGAGTGAATCAGAAACTCCAGGGAGAAACGATACAGGGATCAATCAGTAACGGCTCTAGAAGCTAGAGCGACAAGCTTGGATGTTACAGCCTGAGAGCCTGCTGCTGATGCAAAACTACAACACCCTCTCAATGATTTTTTAATGACTCAGTGGTTCACATTGAACTCTGCAAATCATCTCTAAAATGGAATGAAATTTTGGTGCCCAGAATTTGTCTATCTTTATGACCCAGATGGAGGCACTGTAGCAAAAAGTTACCATAGTTACGTCTTAAGGACAGCAAAAGGAGGTTTCAGAGTTGAGCACTGCTGCTGCTTTTAACTCTTCTCCAATATTTGTGGCTACTCAAATATCCAAATATCACTGCATCAACACCAGCTGCCCAAAGCAGAGAAGTGCCAGGGCCAGGGAAGTGTCCTGGTAGCACCATTCCCTGTAGCACCAATAAATGAAACTCAGCTGGCTGAGGAAATCAGCTGTGTGACCCTGGTGTAGGGTTAACCCACCAAAGGCAAAGGGCTTGGCCAAGGAACATGATATTGCCAAGGCTGGCTTTGCAGAACATGCAGTTTTGACTGAAATGCACCGTCTTCAGGGATACAAATTACTGCTTCATGTATATGGACCTTCTGCCAAATTCCAAAGAGGGAAGAGAACAGAGAACTGACCAGAAGATAACTGAAATCACAATTTTTATAAGTAGCATTAAGTAGTCAGGCACACAGTAATACTGGCCAGATGGAGATTTGTATTAAAGCAGCAGAATCTTGCCTATATCCTCTAGTATCTCTCCACCTAGATTTTCCCAGTTCTCTGTTTGCAGGTGTTCTATGTACTTTCCTAAAACCTAAAAGCTGAATTCCATGCACCCATCAATTTACTTACTTGCAAGCTCTACGTTATTTTTCTCCTTCTATTACTGTGTATAGACACACACATATGCAAACATAGCTATGTCCAGTATGCATCTGTGTAGGTGCTAGTTGTAGTCAACACAGCACTCACATTTCACCACAAAAGAATTATTTCTTACATTATGTATCTTGCACACATTCCTTTATCTTCTCTCCATTTGAGCTATTTCAAGTCCTTTTTTTCTGGCTACCATTGTTTTATGTTATAGAGGTGGATATGTGAGGCAAACCAAAGGACTGGAATTGTATCACCATCTGACCCAATGTCAACCAACATTTCCTACATATTTCCCAATTCTGACATTCTCAATCTGAGAGATGTAAATACACTCATGAGGTGGAACAACACTCTGACCTTGCGCAGAGAGCAGATATATAAGAAGTGATTTTCAGCCAAAACAGTTTGGTTTTTGCTCTGTGTATCAGGCATGAAATTAAAAATCATCAGAGCCATGTCTTAGTAACTAAGTTTAAGTTTTCTTGCATGCATCTACAACTTTGTCTATGAGAGACCAGCAGGTAGATCACTGAGCACTGGAAGGGTTTGAATCAATATATGCTTCTGACTGACAGGTGCTCAACCACTGTGAAGGAAACTTCTCTGTCTGCCAGTCCTGGAGCTACTCTGGCAGCCACATCCACACCACCTGGGCTGGGACTGAGGCCCCTAAAGAGCTACAAATCCCACAGTCACATAGACAGACAGAGTTGAGCAGAAAGTTTCCCTTTCTGCTCAACCCAAGGTTTCCCATAGCAGAGCCTCAGATATCTCAATTTTAAAATAATTGAATCATGCTGCATCAACAAAATAACACCTTGAGCTCAAGTTGGGTGCCTCCAAGGAGGGATCCTGAACAAAGGAAGCCATAGATTTTATATTCTTACAGTCTAAGCACACAAAAGTCTGGGGCCATCAGCTCCTGTCGTGTCTCTGAGTGCCCAGTCACAGTTCCCAGCCTCTTGCCTGGGGCTCCTGTCACCCAGGGCTCAACCTGCAGCTGCACACTGAGCTACCTGCATGGGATGTATTTCTCAACAGCACACAGTACAAAACTACTCCACAAAGGGCCTCCTGGATGCTGTACCAAAGCAGCTAAGCAGCCATCCAGGCTAGGGTGGAAAAACAACATGGGAAAGTCTAATGTCAAAAACCGTGAATAGCCAATTACTGCTCTGTCTTCTCTAGAAATCCTCTCCAGAAGGTTTGGTAGACCACACAGGACATGTGCTGGATTGCAAGAAGACTGTTGACTGTCCCTTTGAGGGACACCAAAGGAGGCCTCCTGATTACAGCTACCACAAGGCATGTAAAGTTCTCTAGAAGGCCACCCCAGTTAATAAATTGGAGAAAATGCAGCAAGATTTTTTGTCTCGGCATTGTAACCACGGATCTTGTAACTAGAGAAAGACAGGAAAAGTTTCAGTGCAGGAAGATTTTCTTAGCTGCCTGAGAGCAGTTGCCTGGTGGAACAAGCACTGAGGTCTGGGTGGCAGGAATATCTTTATGCCCTTTTTGAAAGTCTTCAGCCATAACCATTTGCCTCCCCACAGCAGCTAAGAAAGCCATCTTGTGTTACTGTCCTTCAGTTTCAGCTCTACACCCCCTTATTTCAGCCCCATCCATCCCTATTTTCTATGGCTGGTACTTTAATAAGAATTGAACCTACTCACACTTTTCTGATGTTAACTTTAATTTCAGTTTCTGCCGAACAGGTGTCATGAGGAATTAGTACCATTGCATTTAGCAATTCAATTAATGAAAGTATATTAAAATTACAGTGGTAATGAGTAAAAAACTATTCAAACCATTAGCAGTGTCAGAAGTCCCAAATTTCAGTAAAAATATGCAACCCTGATGAATTTAATGTTAATTCTCAAGCCTGAGAATAAAATTTGAACTCCCTGCCATCCAATCACATCTCTACTCTTGGCCTATCCAGTTATTAATAATTTCTCTGCTGTTGATGAGGGCTATTTTGCAATTTTATTTCATCAATTTCTAGTGGAGCAAAGAGGACATGTAGTTTGGTTCCATTTTTCATTTCTAAAGACATGCGTAAATTTGAGTTTCTGACATTTAAATAAATCATTTTCTCCTATAGAAATGACAATAAACAAAAGTCAAACTCTTATTGATCTTCATCTCAAATTCGCCACACTGAATCATAGAATTGGCATCCAGAACCTGAGCATATAATAGATATTTTTTAGCATTATAATTGTAGAGGAAAGCCTGAATTTTGACAGCAAAAAAGCATATGTCACTGCTGCCTGTCAGCATATGTGGACAGCTTGGATAAAGCTCTAGAGGTGTCAGCTGCTCTGCTCTTCTCCCTGACAGCCAGGTAGACCCCACTGCTCTGCAGCTGTAGCATATGTCAATTAGCCAACATCCAAATGCAAATTTTTTCTTTTGAGATTTGCCCTGCCCCAGCAAGATGTGACATGACTTCCTGCCAGACCCACTTGTACTCACCTCAGCTTTCCATCTTGCAGAGAGAGAGGCTTGGAACAACTCGAGGATGAGTTGAGGCAATGGAGCAGGCAGGAGGATTGCTGATAAAGCAATCTGCAAAGGATCACATGTGAAAAAAGGGAGATTCTATGTTGGGTTGCTCAAAGAGCACAATTATAGGAGAAGAATCATGAAGTTCTTCTGCAAACCATTACAGGCAACCCAATCTGCAAAAATAATGACTGAGAGAAACAATCCTTTACACATTTAATGGCATCTATTATTCTCAAATATAGGACTGTAGATGTGCAGGCTTTGGTGACACCACAAAAAGAGTGAGAATGACAAACATGCCCTGCTAAGAGTACAATTTAAGGGAGTAAAACATTCTGGAATTACTAATATCTAATGTAGGATTGCATGTTGAATAAAGTGATTCAATTTTTCCAGAGACCTTCAGTGAACATTGCAGTCACACATGAGTGGATTACAGGAGCTGATTAATTTATGTATTCACTTTGAGATTTTAAAAATATAGATTAAAAGCACTTTGAATAAAAATGTAAAATTACATCCCATTACAAAGTCCTAGTAGTGATAAATGAAAGAGGTGGAAAGTGTGGTTTTGAATATTTCTCCACACCCTCACACTCTTTGTACTACATAGGATAAAAATATCTATTTTCTAGCTATTTAACTTAGAAATCAATAGGAAAAAAGTGGCCAGGATTTAAAAAAAAATAATTCTAATTAAAGCTCAGCATTTCCAGAGTACAGAAAATGTTTCACATACAATCAGCTATATTCAGTTCAGTAGGAAATTTCCCACTGATAGTTATGGAAGAAAGACTGGATCCTGGATTGTAGAGAACATTTGCATTCTTCATTTTAGTTATTGCTCAAAGTTCTGTTTGACCAAGTGGCCACAAAGAGCCATGAGAATGTGGTGACCAAAGAGCTGATGCCAGGGAGGCCTGGCACAGACACAGGCGACTGCCCCTCCTGTGACACACAGCCAGCAAAGCTGCCAGCTGTGTCAGGCTCCCTCCTCTTCCCCTCAAAAGCTATAAAATCTTCTCAAATACTCAAGAACTATTGGCTAGTAAGCCAAGGCAACTGCATAAAGAATAGCTGGAACCAGATTTTTAGCTGCATAAAACAGCCGTGATGAGTCAAAGTAAAGATGTGTTGAGGCAAGACTCCCCAGAGGGACAGAGCTTTGTGCAGGGAAGGAAGAAACACCCACAGAGAGCTGCATGGGCACTGTGTGCCACAGCATTCCTGGGCTGGGGGGACTCATTCATGCATGTGTCATTTAGCAGTCTAAATATGAACAAAGCTTTGCCCACCATCAGAGGCATTGTCCTTTCACAGGGCTTATGTTCTGTAAATACTGTGGACCCTCAGTGAGATTTCCAGGACAGTATTTTCCTCAAAACTGTTCATAACTTCACCTAGGTATCACCCAGCAATTAGTTTTCTTAAGCAGTTTTATAACGACAGTGCCACGACCTTACTCCAATGAAATTAATTCTATGGCCCTTTTTAACTTAATCCAACAAAAACCTACTCATCTCAACACAGGCTCATGAATCATTTTAATATATACATTTATACTAGTACAATTAGTGTTATTAATATAAATGAAATGAGAACCCTAACATTATTTTACACAGAGTAGTGATAGAATTATTAATGCCAGTGAGTATTAGGACAGTATTGAACATTAAATATGCTGTAGGTCATAGGTGTTTTTAAAGTACATGATCAGAGAAAATTTGTTCACTTTAAAAAATGTAGGTTCTTTTTGTTTCATCTCATATAAGTGATTTTTTATCTACACAAGTTAAACACATACATAGAGAATGATTTTCACAATATCCCAATGTTAAATCCCTCCAGTGAAAATGAAAATCCTTAACAGCAGACATAAGTTTAATTTCCTTAAACTACTTCTGTACCTGCATGTCTTCACTCAGGCACTACCTTTTGTAATGGGAATTAGTGTATGTTTTTCTTACTATGAGAGACCTCCAGCAGAACACCTCTGTCATTAGAAACATGAAATTATGAGAAGAAAGATCTGCTTTGTCCTGCATTTAATGCTCACTCAATTAACAGATTATTGAGTTCTTTTTCAGCTGTATCCCTCTTCTCTGGAGAAGCTTCACTCAACTTTTGCAGGGTCTCCAAACCTCATGTCTACAAAAGACAAACTATTTTTATCTGGATTTTTTTCCCTTATATTTAAGGACAACCATTCCTTCTTCACCTGTCCTCCAATCACCACTCTTCATGTAAACCCTTCCTTCTCCAAAACATCAGCTGAGAGCCACCTCCTACTTTAACAGCAACAAGAGCAGTAGATCACCAGCAATGAGGAAAGATGGACCTTCTATATAGAAGAGGATATTACCAAATAATATCCTCAACATCTTTACATTTCAACAAGCATAAGTGCAAATCATTTTCCAAAAAGTGGAAAATCATCATTTGTTCTAAACAAAAATTCAAGAAGTATAAAATCATTAGCTTTATGAGCTTGAGAAGTTCAGAGTACTCTGCCTGGCAAAAAAAAAGTCTGAAACTAGACACTAAATAGTATTAAAAATCCATTTTCCTTTCATGTTAATTCCCAAAATAATGATGGATTTATTTTAATGAGTATCTAGATAAATTTTCACTGCATTTTCTGTATAAGATAAATGCTGAAGTCTTCATTTAAACCAAGTGCAGGCCCTAACTACAGAATCACCACCAGAGCTTCTGGAAATCCATATGGACATCTTTTCTGGTGTGGAAAGACACACACTATTACACTAAAATCAGCAGGGCCAAGAAACTGTTTCTGCATTTGGAACAGCTTTCTGCACAAAGTGTGATATCTTTGTAAGAGATGTGCATAGAATAGACCTTAATCTTAAAGCTTTTGCTGAGAGAAATGAAGTTTAAGGAGTGTGATTTCGTTAAACCAAAAAGCAAGTGCAAATATCTAACAAGGGATACACCAGAGGTGCATGAACAGAATGAAGGTTGCCTTGTCAAGTGTTGTAGAAAATTATATCTATGTTCATACTAGAGACAGACACCTCAGAAAAAAAAAAGAAAGAGCATTTGATTTCATGAGTAGAAAACATTCATCTGACAGATTAATTATTTTTGAAGCAACAGCAGCAATGAACTGATTAATACATGGAGCTCTCTATCTCCATGCTCATATAACCATCACATTAAATAAATTCCATTTCCCTGAAAAGATTCTGACTTACTGAAAGGTCTTTATGCACTTATAAATGTGTCAACAAGCGACAAGGAGATAATAGTTTCCAGGAGGTGCTACTGCAATGTATATTTGATAATGAAATTTGCTGGGTAAATTAGCCAAAGAAAAAGTATAAAGGTCTAATGGGCTTAGTCTACCATTCAATGAAGCACACACTGCTGGCTGTAGCAAAGATATGATGGATGTTTTCTGCCATGGAGTATCACAACCAGCCAGGACAGAGATTAATTTATCTGTTTGCAAGGAAGATATTTTTACAAATAAATTTGGCCATGAGAACAAAGTCTTTTCTTTGACAAACCAACCCCCATTACCATAATTACCTGTTTACCAGAAAAAAAATCTATCTTTTGTCTAGAGCATTGCAACTTGCCCACTCCAGGAATCCTTTAGTGGATGTCCACTGAGGGTCACTGATCATTTAAATCAAAGATATCACTGCTGTTCTGATCCCTAAACAGATTGTTCAAGTTAGAAAGTGATAAACAGCAAACCAGCAGGTCCATTCTGGACATTTGGATGCTTTCAATTTGCACTTAAATTAATATTTTTAGATTTGCAATATAAAGTGAAGATTCAGAGACTTCAGGGAGCTGTTCAGAGAGCATACACTGGGAATTGTATGCCCAAAAAATTAATATAAATCAAACTCAAAGCTTGTACTCTACCAAAATAACTTAAAATCACTCTTGTTAATAGTTGATTAGCCGTACCAGCTAAACAGGGCAATGAGTGCTACTTATTACACAGGAGAGAAGAGCTGCCTGAAACCAGAAATCAAAATCTCAAGGCTTTAAAGATGCAGAGCACTGGGGAAGCCATTTGACCAGCACTCAGTCATACACTCACATTATATGATGAGTAGCTTATAAGAAAGGATTCAAGTGTCAGAAATGTGTCATGTGCTACCATGGAATGCAATTCAATATATATATCACTTTTGTCACTTCAGCTCATTGTTTAAGAAAAGGAAAAACCTAGTGGGATGTAGTAAAATGGCGATGGTGTATTTATGCAAATGCATCCTTCTCATAAAGCTTCTCATCAAACAAGATGAATTACAGTTCATCCTCAACTTGAGACAAATTAAAAAATATCAGAATATTTTACAGTTATGCAAGTATTATCACCTGGAAGAACCCAATCTAAAGGGATGATGTGATGCAGCGGGGAGCTCTGGGACCAGATTTGCCTAAGTAAATACATCCCATATTTCCATAGAGAAAAAATTCACATTGCACAGTTCTGTATTAATATAAAATCATGAAAAAAATGGTAAAACTATACTGGTATGTTAATGGACTAGGTTTTCAATATAGAAGCCAGATTCATTTTTCTTCTTATGAAATGCAACAAGTCCTTTCACATTCTTTCTGAAGTGAAAAGAATTAATGTTCATTTCTGGAAGTGTGAGAAATTAGGTTTTAGCTGCAAATATAATATCTTTACAGATTCTAGTGTGAAATTAATACATTGCTACTACACAAAATGTGTAATTCATGTACTGATAGCCAGTCAGATGTAGCAGCCATGAAAACAGAGGCTTCTGCAAATCATCAGCATACATCTGCAAAACAAGTGTTGGCAACAATCCTCTAAAAGTGGACTATGTGGGGGGGTTTAAGTACCAAATTTTCACTGCCTGTTACCTTTGCAAGTTAAAATGCAAAAATGGAAATTAAACTTAGAAAAGAAGATAAGTTTTTTTTTGTGTTTGTGCGTTTGTTAAAAATTATTATGTATAAGTAGGAAGAGAATTAGTTGTTTTAGACTCTAGAAGACAAACACCAATGCACAATGAATATAATTGGGGCATGAGCTGTAGGAGAATAGTAGGGGCATATATTGAAACAATGATGTAACTTGTAAGGGTTGCTGAGAGCAGGATTTGGGAAATACAGTGAGCAAATCAGAAGCTAGTGACACAGAACGTAGGCAGACCTTCACAAACTCCCATTTACTTTGAGTCTTTCTCTGTTGTGGACCAGAGTGTGAAGGATCCTCCCAAGAAAGTCACAGATCTCTGATAAATTCATCATGAGCAGATTGCAGGGGACACCAAGGAACACATAACATGTACAACAGAAGTTAAAAGAAACGTGTAAAGTTGTGGATTAGTTTATCAGTAATTTGAACAATGAAAAGGTAGATATCCTGAACCAAGAAACAAAACAATATCCCAAAGAAGCCAGAATCTGTAGAATATATTTCCTGAGAGAAAGAACTGACTGGATTTGAGAGTGTGCATAATAGGTACTCAGTGTCTGATGTAGTGGATATCACAGCCACAGAGTGAAAATGAGGGAACAAAATGCCATGCATCTGCCGTGGCTGCAGAGCCAGACTAAAGGGATCACAGCAGGAAAGCCGTGCAAAATGCCTCATTTCTGTAGCTCTTTACAGGGACCTCTTTCACATTTCAAGTCAGTGCCAATGCCCCCCACACAACCAAAATATGGCCTGAAAGACAGTTGACTTTGTTGCCTGAACCTCAGAGTATTCCCCCAAAGCATTCCAACTCATCCTTATGGGAAAATGCTGACAGGATTTGCAGGACCTTGCAGAGAGGCCACAGGGGACAGAGGCCTCATTCTCCTCTCAGTCACCCCGCGCTATACAACAAGATCCCTCTCCCCACTGAGCCTGATCCTGCTTTGCTTGCCAGCTGCCATTCATTGTTCTAATGGCTTCAAGCAGCCCCAAAGCCCATTAGCCACTCACTGGCAAGAAACTGAACATTTCCAAAGCATCCCAAATGTGCTTCAGCCCCAAGCTGTCAGCACAGCCTCCACAGACACTGGCAAAGAAATGAAGGGAGAGCTTTCACCAGAAGTGCAGCAGAAGCTGGTAGAAGCTTCAGAGTACTTGTGGCATAAAGATGGACATTAAGTCACCTTCATATGGAGCCACAAATGAGGGTCTGGCTCTTTGCACGGGACTAAAACGTGAAAAGAATCTTTTAAAAAGTTACAAGAGCAAAGAAACATTTTTTACTGGCTAGTCCTGTTCTCCCTGCTGTGATCTCCACACATTGGCATGCTGGCCTTGACAGATGCAAAGCATTTTTTGCCCTTCATTCTCATTTTGCAGTGGTGGCACAACTACAAGAAGCACAGTGAAGCCATTAATCAATTACTCTCAAATATCCAACTCCTCCTCAGTCCAAACAGACGTCCCACAAACTTGTCACTGCATGTCTCAGGGTGCCTTTGTGAAAAAAGTACTTTAGTTTGTTTTACTTATATTAAATAAAGAATTAGCAGAAGAAGCTATGTGTAAGGTTTGAGAAATAAGCAGAACTTGATAGAATCATAGAATGGTTTGGGTTGGAAGGGACCTTAAAAATCTCCTTCTTCCAATTCCTCTGCCATGGGGAGACAACTTTCCACCAGGTCAGGTTGCTCAGGTCTCCATTCAACCTGGTCTTGAACACTTCCAGGGATGAGGTATCCACAATTTCTCTGGGTAACCTGATCCAGTTTCTCACCACCTTCTTAGTAAAGAACTTCTTCCTAACATATTATCTAAATCTCCCCTCTGTAATTTAATTTTTCTTTGCCCCTACAATTCCCATGGGAAAACCATTCCAGAATTTTACTTCATCAACAACTAAAAATGTCCTTCTAGTTTCCACATTTAATTGTATTTATGATTGCTTTATGCTCATTTGTCCTTTTGCCAACACTGCTCTTTAGCTTCAGCACTTTTGCTTCCTCAGTCATTTCCAATACACAAGCTTGCAACTTACTCGTCTCCAAATGCATGACCTTGCACCACACAGCAGTGAATTTCATCTGGTTTTCATTACTCCAGGCCTTAAGTTCATCCACTTCTTCCTAGCTGGCAGACTGCTCCTGTCGAGAGTTCCTTCATCTGTATATTTCACATGTACACATCTCCTTTTTGGGAAAATTATGTGAACAAAAATACCAAAAAGTTAGTCAGAAGATCAGTTCTTTAAAATTGTACAGCAACCTAGTCCTCCAATTAAAATTTTCTAGTGTCTCCTGCAGCTCTCAAACCCTCACATGATTCTTTACTTGCTTTGCAATTTTCTTTCTGATGAGTATTATCCCTAATCTCCTTAGGAAATGCCAGATCACATACACAACTACAGTCCAGCTAGAGAAGTCCAGTTGCATTTTCCTATATAGAAAATGAATTATCTTATCAACGAGGTCCCTATAGATTTATCCTCAATGTATTCCATCAAATCAGTGCTGAGCAGTGGCCAAAAGGACAAGTTGCTGAAAGATTGTTTGCAAAAGTGCCAGGTGCTGTATATTTTATCCAGCACAGTTCACCTTCATTTCTCATAACCCAAACCTCTATTAGTGGCTAATGTGACACCAGTGCCAATGATTGGCAAGCTGAACCAAATTCCATCATGGCTGGGACCTGAGTATCCCTATTTATCTCAGCAGGCATCCCAGGGCACAGAACCTCCCCAGCCTTCCCTGTCTTTAGAGTCATGTTGTACCAAGGTGCAGTATAGTCTACAGCAGCCTGTGGTACAAAGCTCCACCTATAGCAGTAATCTTCAAAAAGAACAGAAAGTTCAATCAGGGAAGGGACAAGACAAAAATGTGATCTCTTCTCCCAGATTCACAGCATTCATGAAAAACTGAGCCAATAAACACAGTTTCACATCATCATGATGGCACTGGTGTGCAGGACTCCTGAATTATGCCAGTTTGATTTGCATCACAAACTTCTTCAGAAGCTAAGGGTAACATGACAGAAATTGAAGAGACTGAAAAACTTTCTCTATTTTGCAATTCCCTAAAGCCTATTAGTCCACACTTACTTTGCATCTGGCTTTATTCATAAGATCTAATGATGATAGCATTCAAACTATATTAGCAGAATCCTGTGAAAGCTCAGATCACCAGTGCACACAAAAGCACTGTGTGCTTTCACACATATGTATTGCTTTTAGCAATACATCCTGGTAAGAAGTAAATAAATGTACCATTCCACAAACTATCCTCTGTGAGAGTGGCTGCTGCTCCACAGGCAACCCCCAGAACATGGTTCATTAATTTAAAATGGAAGTCAGATAATTCACATTTTATATTTTAAGAGGAATCAGTTAAAGTCATACAGAATTCATGCTTTGGAAGGGAGTAATGCATTTATGTCACATTGCTTACTACCAAGTCTTTGTAGTAGTATCAAGCAAGAATATAAATGTATAAAAAGGAATATCATATTCATTTTGGTAGGTTTAAAATTGCTCATGCTCCCCTCATGACAGAAGAATTTGTCAGCTCCCTCTAAGAAATATACAGAAACATTTGTTTTGAGTTGTTTAAAATGAACCCACCACAAAATTATCTGAGACATGGCTCCCTTCCTTTTCCATCTGCTTACAACAGAAAATAAAAGCTGGCTGTATCCAAAAGAGGAACACAGCTTTAACCTCCACCAGCCTTGGAGGTTTTGACAACCAGCTACTCAGTCAAAACACAGCAAATATTGATTTACATTTCAGATCAAAGATATGAACAAAAGACCAAAGACAGCCAACTTTCAGAATGCACTGTGTAACATAGAAATGTAAGGCATTAGGTCAAGTACTCCAAATCTTCCTCTTGAAATTGGTGACATTTTTTAGTCTTACTTCATATGGAATATCCGAAGACATCAAGCTCCTGAAAGGCTGATGAGAATCCACAGCAGGATGCAGAACAGATGTTATTGATGCTGCCATTAGTGAGAGGTGGGGAGAAATGAAGTCACCACTCATTTGCTCTGGCAGCAGCCAGGCTGACAGGCACTCCCTGGCTGTCCACCCAGCACAGCTCCTCCTGGACACACCACAGCACAGACTTTCTGTTCTGGCTGCTGAGCAGAAAAAACACACAAAGGAGCTTGGACATCTGGGAACTCTGCACTGCAGGAAGAGTTTTAGGAAAGCAGAAACTGGTCAAGATACAAGATAAATGGCCAGGGATATAGAAATGGGGAAATATTATAGAAGAAAAAGGAAAAACGAGTGGGATTGTTGTCTTAAGGGAGTTATGAGAGACAGAGGAAGTTGAGATTGTTGGAGGATATAAATCTGCAAGACATCTGTCTTTATGAAGACTATTTTTCAGAGAAAAATTTTGTAAGAGCCAAAATTAAGAATGCTGCATGGAATCCAGTGACTCAGTCCAAAGAAATTCATTGAAAACTGCAGATGCTGTTTATTTCTCAAAATTTGTATTTTTATGTTTATTTATATTCCAAATCTGCAAAGAATTTTATTTGAAGTTGCTTGTATTTCTGAAAAAATATTAATTTTAAAAAATTAATTTAAAAGAAAACACAACAGAGGCATTTATATGAAGTGCCTACTATGAGAAACCTTAAACCCTAACAATGTGAACAATAATTGAATGAAAAAGAAGTATCAAAACACTAAACAAAGTTGGATGAGCAACATCAAACTATATATTGACTTCTCTTTTTTTCTTGTCAGTAAAAATAAATCAAAGGTGGAGAGAAAGGAAAATAAGCCCCACAGTTATCAGAACAAATAAAGGCTGTGTTTATCCCATTTCAGCACAAAGGAACACAGGAAATGTCAAAATAGAAGATCCCATTTTGACCCATTGCAACCAATATCCTTCTTTCTAATATTTTATGCTGCTTCAAAGGAAATACTCCATGGCATTCTCATTCTTTGTACAAACTATGTGATGGAGAGATGAAGAAATTCCTCTGTGAGTCCAGACAGCCATCCATTTTAGCAGTGGATCATGATGCTGCTCCTGAAATTCCAATTTTTATTCTTGTCTGGGCAAGTTACTAAAACTTTTTAGGTACTATAAACTATCTGCCTTAAGAAGGTCCCAATAATAGTAAATTACAGTGGTTACTTTTTTTTGTATATACACACTACACTCAATGGGATAAAGAGCATGGATCCATTTCAGAGACAAAACTCTGTGCAGCACTGGACTGGTGTGGAGATGGTTTCATTCTGAGAACAGCTTGAAGATTGTTTTATTCCAGACTGAGAACACTCTCCTCCAATTCACAATAGATAATGTGCTGAGTGCATAATACAGAAAATGTACAATGATTTCTTAAGAAATCGTTGGCACCTTAATTGTGTTATAAAAATCAATAGTTTATCATTTAATGGATTTACTGGACAGAGAAGAGTGGCTATGCTATTAAAGTTCCCACCAGTCATCCAGAGGCTGTTTTTCTTTAATCCTATTCAAAAATTCTCTGAATCAAAGAAGCATGACCCAACTACAAAAGGCATTACACAAAATATCCTTCTACACTGCAAAGCTGAAATGAAACAAGCAATAGATTGGCATAGTTTGGGCTGTGTGAAGACTAACTCTGTAAAGCACAGTAGCAGGTGCAAAGAGAACCTGGAAATGTTTTTTATTCCAACATAACTTGCCAAACTTAAGCACAGGTTGCTCCAATACTAAGGCAAACCATGACAGGTTGTCACTTTTCCTGTATGCTTTTCTTGTTATTACATAGCTTTAATGAACTATCCTGAGGGAAAGAAGGGGATTAACACATCCACAGCATAAAGCTGATGGATCTTTCAGTTACAGGAATTCACTGCCTTTCTTCAGCTGATACCACATTTTTTTAATCTGTAAACAGATACCAGTTGCCTCAAAATAAACCAAAAAACCATTAAAAAGGAATAAATTAATAATCTTTTTGACCCTCTGCTAATTGTCTTTCTACATCCATGAATGCTGGCTAACTAGTTAGTCATCCTCATTAAATATATCTTCATGATTTAAGGTTTTAATTGCCTGCTCTGGACCGAAATGTGGCCAACTGGTCACATGGGTGGATTCCTATAAAGCCAGACAAGACATAAGCAGCCAGTTTCCAGTATTACTGTCTGAGGACTCAATGCTTTCTGGAGTGGCACTATACTCCAACACTATTTATTTTACAGAAAGACTACAATTTTTTCCATGCTTTGTCAACGGAATTACTCTGGTGATGGAGAGCTGCCTTTGCTCTCAACTCACCACTGTCCAGTGTGGTGTAAAGAACAGAGAGATGCAGAGGGAATGTCTCCACAACTTTTCCATACCTGCTGCATCTTTGTCTATCCCCTTGTCAGTCCCTTTGACCATGACCCTTCTGGAGTCTCCTTCTGTGTTTGAGCATCAGGAACACATCAGTGAGAGGAAACTTTGTGAAAGTCTAATCTTGGGAGTAGACACCACAAAAATTGGCCCAACTGTTTTGTCATAACTATCCACAACCCTCAAATAAGGATTCTTACAGAAGAATCCTTATTCTTGAGGAATAAGGGTTCCTCAAGAACCTTATTGTGGGGCTTTGGAAAATAGGTTGCAAACTGATTCTCAATTTTAACATATTTACCCAAGAAAATATTTACCCAAGTCTTCTGCAAATTGCTGTTTTCTGAATCAAAGGTGTTACTCCTTCCTTCTAAAAGCAAACCCTTAAGATGATGGAGAGATTATATGCATCTCTCACAGAATTTATTTTTTTCTAGAAGATGAAACAGTCATGCTAATTAATGAATTTCACTTCTTTATTTATTTGAGCAGTAATTCTATTAAAGACCAAGGTACAAATAAAAATGAGAAAAAACTCAGAGCTCATGTACATGATGAAGAAGAAGAGAGCATTCTGCTGGAAATTGTTCAGAGAGCCACAAATAGTAGTGGATACAATGGTGACCAGGCAGTTAAATTACCCTGCATGATGTAATCTTGGCAAACTCACTCCTAGGAGGGTGACTGGCTGAGCAGGAATGTTCAGAGGAAATGCAGAGGGGCCTGGCACTGGGGCAAGCACGCCTTGGCTCCATGGCAGCTGTCACCAAGTGAAGGCTAAGCAGGCAGCAACCCACATCATGTCTCCCTTCCCTGCACATCAAGAATAGAATGAAAGAACTACAGAAAATTTCATAGGATGCCTGGCTGTCTTCTTTTTTAGTTTAAATTGCATTTATAATATATTTAGATCTCAAGACAAAACATAGCATTTTACAAAATACAGTATGAACGAGAAAGATAAGAGATCTCCAGACTACATGAACTGACAGTCTTAAAAGAGCAGAAACCAAACTAATTCAGAAGAGTACTGTACTGAACAGACTGGCAAATGGTCATTAGAGCTGAAATGGAGCTTTACAGAGGGAAGGGAGACTGCCCCAAGTGTGAGCAATGATATGTAATAAGGCTAAGCCAGGAAAGGATGAAGGAAAATACAGAACTATTCCTATGAATATAAACCCAAGCTATATCAGTGGGAGTCCTTCAAAAATGGCTGGGTTTAATATCACACATCAGATATCTAATGCACATTGAATACTCTCCTAAATTAAATCAATTCATTTCCCAGCATGATGCTCCCAACTTCTGAGTATTTTAATTTAAGACAGGAGACATAACCACACCTTATGCTTGGGTTATTTATGAGAAGAAGAGATGCTCATGTGTTCCATTTTCCTAGTCCAAGACACAATAGAAATATCTTCACTGAAATATGTTCTAACATGTAAGGGGTGAAGATAAATGTATTTGAGTTCTCACAGTTTTTCCCAAATTATTACCCAGGCACTTGCTGAACACTCTGCCTTTCCAGGGCTTTGGTAGTTGTACACTGCACAGAGGCTTCAAATATTTAGCCAAAAAAAGTGCATAATCCAGCAGCTCAGGTACCAACTGCAGCCAACCTACAGCTGCAATCTCAAAGAATTAATCATAACAAACACCTTGATTGTCTCATCACTATTTTTACAATGTGTCCCACATCACCATAATTCCAAAACAGAATATCGAAGTATGATGTGCTCAGGCTATTGATGGACCAAATTTAATGACACAAAAGATTTCTTGCCAGTCTTACATTACCTGCAATTTTTGGGTTACAAGACATACGGGGTTTTTTGTAAAACTGGAAAAAAAAACGGGACAGAAATTTCCTTGACAGTATGCCTAAAACCAGTTTCCAGTGGCAGCTGGCAAAGGGTACTTGGGCAGCCCAGATTTGCCCCCAGCATGCAGGTAGCTCTTTACACCTTACACTCACAGATGGCTGCTTCATACAACATTTCGAATTTAGGTTCTTCAGCCCAAATCTCAGTTTTTAACCAGAATTTCTAAACTACTCAGGCCTTAGCATAACTCCTGTCAGAAAGGGTGCAGGGTTTTTAGATACAGTGCTATGTGTAATTAATTTCAAAATTACTTCAGGTTAAACTGTATGTAATGAACTATGTAGTTCGTTTCTGTTGGCTGAAGAACTCCACAATGCTTTTTTAACCTTTCTTTTCCTATCATCATCTCTCTTCTGTCCTTGTTCCATTAACTGTTTTCATTGAATAACCCGTAGCTCTGCTTTAGTATTATTGTTTTCCTTATCTCCAATACCTAAGAACTCTAATCAGTGTAATCCAGTGTATGATAAAACAACATTGGATTTCTTTGAAAATCCTAAGGTAAAATGAGAAAGCTAAATACATCCTAAAACTGATTTAACTCATTCCCTTCCTTGGCAAAATCAGGATGGTACCTTCAGGATGAAAAGCGAGGGAGGTGAGCAGAGCAATGGTGAGCTGAGCACAGCAGGTCCCATCGGGTCTCAGCCTTTCAGTTCATGTGTTTCATTATGCCATGATGGGTTACAAGGTTCTTAATAATTGCTCTTCACAGAAACATTAAGACACACTTTGAGGAAGGAAACGGTATTCCAGTACTTTTTTGTGAAAAGGGTACAAAGTTTCATGAAGAAATGCTGTGATCAAAAAAGCAGTCACTTCAAGGGAAGATCTTCTTTGACTAATATCTCATTATAAAACTCCAGATCAAATTGGTTCCCCATAACCTTGTTCCCAGAGGTTTTTGAAGCCATCGGGAGGTGTTTGCTTGTACTTGTCAGTGATGTTAAACTAATGGGGCTGTCCTTCTTGCTTCCCTCTCACAGGGAAAAATGCCAGACGTCCGAGGCCGCTGTAATTCCTTGAAAACCAAGGACTTTGATGTGGCTGCTGTAGCTCACCCTTCATACCTCTCAAAAAAAAAAAAAAAAAAAAAAAAAAAAAAAAAAAAAAAAACAAACACTAAACAAAACAGAAAAAAAAATAAAAATTGAGACTGCAGCCTTAAAGGGGAAAGGGAAAATATGTTTCATGAGTTGACATGTCAACGACATTTGCACTGGGTGACACGGCGTCATTTCTCACACGCTTGGGGGCACCTGCGAGGGGCCAGCACAGGCTCTGGGACAGCCTCGGCCGTGTGTGAGTGGTTGGTGCGGGACCGGGGACCGCGGGCCCGCAGCCCCCACGGGCCACCGGCACCCCGCACCCCGGAGCCGCCGCCGCTGTCCCCGAGCCGGTACCGGCCCTCAGGGGCCGCGCCGCCCGCGCCGCCATCTTCAACGGCCCCGCCGCCCTCACCCAGGTGAGACCCGGCGGGGACGGAGCGGCCCCGACCCCGGTCCCGATCCTGACCCCGACCCCGATCCCCGATCACCGTCCCGATCGCAGCCCCGGCTCTGGCAGAGGGGCGGCGGAGCCGCGGCCGCGCCGCTGGAGCTGCGCAGCCAAGGGGGAGCCGCAGGTGTCGCGGTCTTGTGTCAAAGCGTTTTGCGGTCCAGTTTTTATAAAGCGAAAGGCTCGGGTTTGAGTTATTTTTCCCTTTAATTCTGCGCGTTGTGCATAAAAGCTTCGCCCGGTGCAGCGCCAGTAGGCTTGCAATAGCTTATTAATGGTCTTTCTGCTCATTTATTATGGTAACTTGTGTTTTGAGAAAATATATGGTGGTGTTACAAACTCAGCTTTAAATATTTAATATGTGGAATTCATTTGTCTGGGAGATACTAAAACCTTTCATCAGTGATGAACTGCTCTCCCTGGCGTGTCCCAGGCACCATAAATCAGCTCTGGCTTTGGGCCCATGATGGTGAGTTATATGTATGAACAGCCTTGGGTCTGAGCCTGTGTGCCCTGCCAAAAATAGTGTATCCGTGTCATTTTTCAATGCAAATTACTAGTATGTGCAAATTCACTTTATTTTGCTTCACAGATATGACTTTGGAATAAAAAAATCTCAAATAAATATTGCTTTGACAGCACCGGGATATTGATCAGAAGCTTGTATTCTTATACTTATGTAAATAGTGCCTTTTAAGATAAGGGACTAACCATGACTATGAAGGGTTTTAGGTCTGTGTCAGTCTGTCCATCCCTGTCTGTCCTGGATTTAGAGAAGTGCTTAGTACTAATTACATTAAGAGAGCATGAAGGTCTGTCTGCATTTGCTGTTTGTGAAATACTCTTTTTGCTTGTCACTTTCAAAGGACCAATTGTTGGAATCCAGGACTACATAAACACAAATATTATTGAAATATACATGAGAAGCCGTCACAGGATGGAGATATTTTTGCAGAGTCCTGAGTGGCTTGGGTGAATGGAAGGAATAAGGGGCTCTTTGGATACTGCTACTTTATTGTTGATGTAAGAAGCATGGTGAAACCAGTGATCAAAGCCACTGCAAAAACCAAGACAACACAAGGTAAATTCGGATAGGAATCTATTCAAAGATAAATATCTTTCATTGTTGCTTAGCTTTATAAATTACTTTCTTGATTATTTGTCGTTGACTGATATGATAGACCTGTGTTTCCAGTTGGACAGACATTCATGGTTCATGGTTCAGGGCACTAAAAGAATAATTTTGATCTCTGACTGAAAAATGAGAAAGCTACTAATCTATGGCATTCTGCAAAGATGTCATAAAAGTCGTATTTATTTGATAACTAGGCAAAAAACTGCTGTTTTTTTTTTTTTTTTTCTAAGTAGTCCCTCTGGATTTTAAGTACTTTTGAATTTTAGACTTTCTGGAGGGACTGGCAAGAGGAAAGGTGAAAAGAGGAAAAATACCACAACTATAAATTTTCCAGATTGTTCTCTCCTTTAAGAATTGCTTACTATAATTAAAGACAATAATACTTGATGCATAATGGAAGCACTTTTTAACATTACCTCAGTAATTACGTGACAAATATGTCATTCACTTAATGGTTTTAGTGACCACCAATCTTAATAGCAAAGGTAATTTCTAGTCTTCATTTGTAGTAATGAAATTTGGTAAGTTATAATTAAGCAATATAGGAGCAAAGATGTATTCAGTGTCACTTGCAGTATTTTACCTGCCTGAATGAAAAACAAACTGAAATTTACTGCTTTCACAGAGGTGTTTACAATGATCAGCTTTGTAGCTGAATGACTTGTCCAAACACAGATGCTTGTAAGCTTTGGGTTTACAAGTTTACCTTCCACTGAAGTTAGGAAGAGTCATCTGGCTATGAATTTGATCAAAATACTAATTACAAGTTTTGATAGGCCTGTTACAAATGCTGTGGGTTTTAAATTTCATTTTCCTTATAATAAAAAAAAAATTTAAACAAACTAATATTTCTGGCAACAGCATGGGATAAATTTACAATATCTGCTTGTTTTTCCATTTTTATTTTTTTTACAAACAACTTTAAGATTTAATTGTTGCTGATTAAAATAAATGTGGATAAATATCAATAGATTTCATCATGTTTTCATAAATGAATGATTATTTACTTTTTCAAATAGAATGGTGCCCTAATCCTTTAGATGGATTCATTCTTCATGAACTCATGCATATTGTCACTGAATTTCTAGTTCATTTGTAGCCATATATGTTTTCATAATTTTTTTTAACTTTGTTACTTTTTGGTTGTGAGAGCTGAACTGTTCATTATGAGAAGCTGTATTTATATTCACCTGGTCAGCATATTGTTTCTATTTGTAAAAAACTAGTTGCAGTCTGGAATAATATCCAGTCATTTAAAATAATTTAATTCTTAAGTTGTTTGTACCAAAACTGAACATGAACAGAAGAAAGTATATCAAATAAAAGTGAGGCAGAGTCCTGTGAAAGGATTCCTGTGTGAGTTGAGGAGCACTTCCAGCTCTCAGTGAAGGTGCTTCCTGTCTCTTGTGGCTGATTTTTCACTGTCTTTGGAGTGACAACTTCTTTTTATGTTCAGGGCCTCTTCACTTTCTGTGGATGCCAGGTGAGCCCCCAGACACTCAGTGTGATCAAAGAAGGACGTCCAGTGTCAGTCCTATTCCCTTTCCACTGTTCCAATCCTGTAACTGCAGACATCTCTTAATTCACAGTGACTTGAGCAGCCCTCAGATGACTGAAGTGCTTGGTTTGAGTCTTACAGTAATCACTGTCAAAGAAGAGTGCTGAATGTGAAAGAAGATAACTTGTCTCAGAAGTCTCTGCCAAATACCTCTAGATGGAGAGATTTCTGTTGCAGCTGTTCCATGTTTCTACTTTTCTATATTGAATGTTAAACTCCTCTTTAATTGTTTTTAATGTTTCCAGTGGGCATTTGAGAGCAAATAGCAATAAAAAAATATGTATCAAAGATTATTTTTAAGCATTTTTAAAGAATGAGAAAGTCTTCATTGATAAAAAATAAGGACTGACATAAAATTACTTGTTGGAATAAGAAAAGGCAGCCCTGGAATATAAGAAAAGGCAGCCCTGAGTACTTGATGCACAAAGAGAATGTTTTCCAAGACAGTGTCAGTGTCAATATTAATATTATTTTGGTGCTAATTCTTTTGCAGTAGCACTCTGATGCAGTTGATACACATTTCTATTCAGAAAAGTACTTTGTAATAGTAGTCACATGTTTTAAAATATGGCTGTATTGTCATAGGATTTTTTTCATGTCAAATCCTAAAGTTGTTTTTTTTTTTGTTTTTCAGCATAGCTTGCAGGTGTCTTTACTGACTGAGAAGCTAAATTATTTTCTGCCTATGAAAGTTGGAAAATGTTCAGAAACCACTATCAGGTAAAACAGAAATAATAATAATTCTAATTTTTACCCATTTTCATTTCATCTCTGAGAGAGCTCAATTAAAATAGCTTATCCTGAGATGCAAAAAGTCCAGCTACAGGAGTGTTTTGGAGTGTTTCATAATTCAGTATTTTTGGAGAAGTGTTATGAAGAAGTGGGTACCTGCTGATGCTGTCTGGTCTAGAATGGGCACAACATGAGTTTGCCAATGGCTTTTGTTCTTTACCCTTGTGGGCCAGGGAAGGCACAACTGCTTCCATGTTGTCATGGAAGGAGTCCCAGCTCCTAAGGTGTGGTCAGAAAAGGGGGTTGGTTTATGCCCTTGGTACAGCACAAGCATGTGACAGCAGCAGTCACATCATTAGGAGCTTCATTATCCCTTTTACTCCTTCCTGGCCTCTCTTTCCACCACACTTTGCCTTCCCTTTCTCTGCACCAATCCCATCCCAAAAGAACAGCCCACCCTAACTACATTTTCCCCACTGGTCCCAAATATTTTACTTCTGTATCCAAAATTGATATTCCTGATGCCGTTCCCTAGGCTGTCTCAGCTTTTCATGGAATTTCTGATGCCTAGCTCCCACTGACTTTGCTCCCAGAGATGCCCCATACTCCCCTGCAGTTGATTGTGGAGTTTGTGGTTTCTTGCCTAACTTCACTGGAACCCCTCATGAGGCCTAACAATCCTCCACAGCACCAAGTAACTTTTGTCAGCAAAAGTAGCATCACTGTTTGTTTGACATTTTCTCATGTCAAACAAACAGTGTCTGGTATTTTTACATGTCCTGTTCAGTTTAACCTCAAATCAGGGCCAATTCAAGGGCTGTGCTATTAACAAAATGTATTTGTAAAGATGGAAGAAAAAGCCACTTGTTTAAGATTTGCTGCAAGCACATACAGCTTAGCAGTTAAAAATCTTTCTTAACTTTTTGAGAACTTGATCCTGTAGTCCTTAAATGAATTGGGTAACTTGAAAATTGATAGTATATCATATTAAAAATCCATCCATTGTAAGTTTAAAAAATATTTTGGCCAGAGTTTATGGAATGCCATTTTGAATTTCCTTAGAATTGACTAAGTCAATCACTGGATCAGCCATGTGGCTGGAGCTGCCAGGTGTGTGTGGGCAGAGGAAAATACCTAATTCATATACAGTGCAGAGTTGATGTTCTCTGAAAAACTAATCTGAGGAGCATTTCTTTTGCTTGCCCCTCTTGCTCATTCTGACTTGCAGGCAATTGCTTGGGCAGCTGAGCATAAGGAGAATTGGGGAGTGCAGGCAACTAGAAATGAGAAGGGAACGGCAGAGTTGTAATGATTTATTAGGTCAACCATGCTGCTGAAAAATGCTTAGCAAACTGTAGGCTCAGTGCATCAGATGTCACAAAAAATGCCACATCAAATGACAAAAATCTAGAGGTGAATAATTCCCTAAGCAGAGATGATGAAGCCAACCTCCCCAAGAGCCTGTGTTGGAATTCCTTGAGGTCCAGTAGGCCCGTGCTCTGTGTCAGGAGTTTTCACCTGACAGGGACATCCATAATAATCTTTTTCCAGTAGTAATTCTCTGTTCCCTCATGAAGGCTGTAGCTTTTTTCATGGTGATACTGCCTGGAACAGATCTACTCCCAGGCTGCTTAAGTTGGCCCAGAAAAGTTAGTAAGTTTTTTTTTTGTCAAATCGGGTTGAAATTTGGTAACTTAGAAAAGTTACTGCAAAATATGTAGGCAGAGCCATTCACATATGTAGACAAATGGTGTAAACTTCATTTCCTTTGGAGATCAGACAAAACATCCAATCTGCATCACCTTTTATTTTTTAGCGGCATGTTTTAAAACTCACTTCATTTGGCAAATTGTGGAAATGAATCTTATCCAAATATAAATTAGTCATCTCTTGCATAGTTTTTGAATGTCTACAATAATTTTGCTTTTTAGAGAATGACATAATAAATAAAATAATTTAAAAATACTCCATAGTATTCCTTCAATTTTATCTTCTAATCCTCTAGTAAAGCCAAATATTGACTACACTAATTGATATGTTATAGTAGTCTAGAAGCTGTTATTTATATTCTGATGTCTGACTGATCAGTAGTACTGACTGTGGTAACAATATGATACAGAGGGATTCTTAGGTTCTCATCTTGACCCTTGATAATTTAGTGCTGGCTGATGTATCCTCAAACCATTTTATCATAGGGGGGCCGGTTTGTTGAAATATTCAGTGCTCAAGGCAAGAACCCAGGAGCAAAATGGAAGATTTTTGGCAACCCATCAGCTATATCAAAAGTAAGTTTTTAAAGAAATCTATGAAACCTAGAGTAGAAACCAGAAAAATGTGAATGAAGCTTAAAATTAGAAGGTAATGAGGGCTTTGACCTGACAGTGGAGTTGTCACTTACAGTTCTATCATTTTGGCAGACTAAATGACTACTTAAATTACTTCTGTATGCCTGCTTGCAAACTGAGTTGGTCACAGTGTAATTTTACAGTTTAAATATTTAGAAAGTAATTTTGGCACTCTGGTAACCAGTGAATTGAGCTTTGCTCACTGACTCGTGAATCCTGTTTGTCAGCAATATTTGTTCATAAAACACACAAGTAAAGGACATATTTTTGTGGATTATATTTTTGCCATCAAATGTGAGCCAGTCATACTTGCAGTGCCATCTGCATTTTCTGATATGTTACTAGCATGGTTGGCTGACAGGAGGAGAATTCTGTCAGGATGTTTATGTTTGTTGTTCCTTTCTGTAGGAATACGACAAAGAACTAAAAGGCTTTGTTTTTGTACTTGAAGGAAACAGTCTAATCAACAAAATGAAGCTACCAAGGGAAACCAAACAAACTTGTGAGTATCAAAGAATTCAATGTCTGTGATGCTGTTCTGATTATTACATCAATCTTATATTGAAATGCTAAACATTGTTCTCCCTTAGTTCAGACATAATTCAGCATGGAAAAGTTTTTTAAGTTTTTAGCAGGTCAGTGACAAATAAGTAAAACTTACAGAAATGCCATATTAGAGTAAATGCTGTAGGGAAGATCTAACATGTCCTGGTGCTGCCAAGGTCACTTTGTACCTGATCCTGCTACAGACCAATATCTGATAAATAACTCTGATTCCATTCAGCACTTAATAAAGTCAGTAATTCTACTGGCATTAATGAATGGAAACTAGGTTCTTGTCCCCTTTCTTATTTTACTTTTTAAAGAATTTTTAGTTTTGTATCAAATAAGCGCTAGTGGTACAAGAAATTTATACCCAAATTTCCTCTCTGTTCAGGTAATCAGTGTTTAAGGGTACTGTGGAGTGTTTTCCCAGGGTGTCTGTTGCACCACAATAATCCAGAGTCCAAGCAGTCTGCAATACAGAAGTCATAATATGCCTTAAACTCCATGAGAGGGTGCTGTACCTTGTAAGGCTTGTAGGAGTGACTTGAGCTGGCTTAGAATTAACTGCTTGCTTTTAAAGAAAAATTGAGATGGTGATTTTAAACAAATGGTATGGGAATCTTTTAGTGTACTTCTAATGTAGGGTATACAGTAACACGTAGGTTTCTCCCAATAAACACCAAAAAAAAAAATTTCTTGGGCTGGTGACTGTGTAAGGCCTTTAAGTTTAGTCTGATTTTCATGAAAGAAATTGGCTGTTATCTTCATTAAAATTACTATTAATGCAATGTATATTTTTGAGAAACCAAACTAATTTATTTTCAATGGTACAACAAACTAATACAGCAAACAGTAAACAATTAAAAGAAAAACAGTTGCTAACTGTTACTAAATATTAAAATGAGGATTAAGAATTTATTGTGTGGGTAATCACTGCTAAAAATAGTTTGGTTTTAAATTTACTGTAGCTAATGCTGCAATACTGCAGTCAGGTTTCCATCTGTTACCAGTCTGTTTCCTTCTGTTTGGTCTCTTCCTCTCTTGAGGTGTATGTACCTCAAGTATTTCATTAATCAATATATGGTCTCCCAGTTGCACTGGAACTTTGTATACTCTTCCAAAATAAAAGCTACTATATATGCAAATCTAATTTGAAGTTTTAAGGTGTCTTTTGGCCCTCAAAAGAAGAAAGTTCTGATGTGTCATTCTTTAGAGGAGGAGCCAGTGTTGCTGTTCAGGCTTGTGAAGTCAATGAAAAGCAGCCTTTGTGTCATCCCTGATGGAATATCTGAGAAAACAACATATGGTTCAATTCAGACAGCTTTGTACTGTTTTCCCTTGATAGGAAGCTACCTGAATCTTTTTGTTTGCTCCCTCAGTCAAACTCCTTTGTTATTATTCTAAAAATCAGAAGCCTCCACTGAGACGCATTGTCATGATCTGAATTGCATTCTTACCCAAGAGCTTTGTTGAAGTTGCTTAGTAAGGTGTAAATTGTCACCAACATGAGCGCAAGTTTAATGCCACTATAAGATAATCTTGATAGGACAGTATTGCTTCATTTTATAATTCTCATGGGATATTTATTGTCTTCATGCTCTTGGAGCAGAAAAATTGTAAGCTAAAAAAAAGGCTCCATTTACTTTCATGAGAATTCCACCAAAGCCACAAATGGACTTTTAAAACAATACTTTTATTGCAGTTTGAATTGGATTTCTTCAGGTTTTTCTCCTGTTCATATGTTGTGTGAACCTTGGGAAATAGTGTGGTAGGAGCATAGCATATGGTACAAAATGGAAATGCTGGATGGTGAAATGTGCATCTGCATGCACACAGCTTTTTTTTTTTTTTTCCTGTTTCTAGTGGGACTGGTGCAGCAATATCTGACACTTCAGATTTTTGTGCCATTGGGAAAAGACTTCGCCACTGAGTTACTGTAAGATGCATAAAATTTCTTTGAATACTTAAAGTGAATTCTTGATTGAGGTCATTAATTGTGGTGGCATATTTTGCATTAAAGCATGGTGACTTGTCAAGTCAATAAAAAGTAATTAAGCTAATGAGATCGTTATTTCTTAGATGTTTTAAATACTGACATTCCTTTGAAGACAGAACAAACTCCAAAAAATCCTGAATGAAGATGATGAAAAATCTGGAGAAATGGAGCACAAATTTATCAAACACATGAAAATACTGGAGCATGAGGACTGCCTGAAAATTCATGAGACTTATTCATTAGTCATAAGAGAGGGCCCTTTGGTCCAAGGCAAAAAGAAATACATATTCTAATAACTGGAGGAGAAAAACACAACCAAACAAATGCTAAAAAGCTAGAGAAACAAATGGAGTACTCGATTGGTATAATTTGTTCCACACTGTGAAGAAAGAGAGATACAGCAGAAACAGACATTTTATTAGTTAGGTGTGAAATGATTTAATAGAGTTTTAAACTTGGGCCGTTGTCAGGCTTTGGACAACATTTCTCCCTTAGTGACACCATCTGTTTATACTATATATAAACAGCACAACTCACTCAGCTTTGTAGCCCATAGAATATCTGAGATTGGACTAAGAAAAGAAATCTTGGGCCATTAGAAGCCCTGCAAGCAAAGATGAGTTGAATGATATCAATTAAATTAGCAATTAAATCGTGTAAAGTGAAAGAAGGATTTTATTTTTGTTTGACTTTCTGTAAGTTTGCATTCAAAGGGAAAAACAAACAGGGTATGTCATGCAACAGAGGCCAAACACCAAGTACCAACTCAAAACCAAGATTTGTTTCTCATGTTCATTCTGCAGGCAGGGGCAGAGATTTAATGACAGGTGCAGGAATTCAGATTTTTTTGTAGCGTCATCTTCAGTTTGATTCTTTTGGGTATTTGACACCTTCTTAACAAGAACCTCTTTTCTACTTCTACTAATTTCATTTTTCTCATTGCTTGCTTTTTTTGATAAAAACATTTTCTATCACCTCTCCCACCCTTATTTACCTTTTCTCTTTCCAGCTTATATTTAGACTTCACATTTTTTAATATTTTCTTTCTATTTCCTGTTCCCATCTTTACTGTGTCCCTCTTATAAAAGCAAATATATGTTTCTATTATATTCTTAGATACTTTTATAGATTTATATACATGTATATTGTATTTGCTATATATATTTTTTATGTAACATATACTATATTGCTATATAATGCATGTAATAGAAACCATATTAACTGTATTTTCTCTGGAGCTCCAGTTACTTTGAATGAAGGTGTTTATGTCTTAAAAGTACAATATCAGTTGTTCCCCACTGAGTGCAGCTGTATTAAAAAGTTAATAAAAGTTCTTTAAAAATAGTTTTAATACTGAGTTTTGTATTTGAAATCAACTGTAACTTACTTGTACCCATAAAGTCCTTCAATACTTGCAGAATAGACAATGCATTATTTTATCCTAGCAGACTTAAGATAATCCAGTAAATAATAAATACAAGTCCTTCTTGCCATGTGACTGCTGTTCAGTTCCCTTCTTTCCAGATGTTCTGAAAGCAATCTCTTGCTTGTTTGCAGACAGAGTGTTGATGGTGTTGTTGCTTTCTGAAGTTTAATGTTCAAAGGTGGTTTCTTACACAACCTGACTACTTAGTCTTGAATCTTTGAGCAGCTTCAAGTAAAATAGATAGCATGCCCAGCTATGAAATTTACTGTGTGTAAAAATCACTGACAAGTTTTGTAATAGCTGGGCATGAAGCTTTATGTTGCATTTCTTGCTCTCCCATTCTGCAGAGAGATGGAAATAGGAATTTAGTTTGAGCCTCATCTTCTTTTGCATTCTGTTCAGTGATTGATTTGGTCAGCAAACAAGAATTTCTTCAAGACCATCCATCACTGCTGGCATCAGCAGAGCTAAACTTTCTAACTTGCTGCTGTCAACCAGTCATTCGAGATTCCTGCCATAAATACTGAAATGTACAAACCATATATTAGCTGGTTTATCTTTTCTTCAGAAGAAATCTTAATAGAATTTTAGATACTTTTTAATGTGGCATGATTAGATGAATACCCCCACATTAACAGTCAATGTATTGATCTGTGTAGAAATGTGTAAAATAGATTGTGGATGAAAAATTTGATGAAGCATAATAAAATCACAACTAAGGTAGAGAGCATGTAATTTATGCAGCTTCTTTGGAGCAAATAATAGCAAAGCTATTAGTAATGCTGAACATAGCTGTCTGCTGCAAATGCAGTAGCCAGTTGTTAAATCTTCAGTGTTATGGATTTTGCTACTTTTCTGAAAAAGCAAAGGTAACTCAATGTTTGAAAAAATATTTGCATGTAAAAGAAAACAGCATCTGGCTTGTGTTGTCATTTTTGCTTTAATTCCCAGTGCATGGACATGTGGGTGTTAGTACTTCTGCTTGGCATTTTGACAAGCACTCAAACATTTATTCTTAAAGAACTGTAATGCCAGTCATGGTCACACTTTGTTTCTGATATGGTTTTTCTCAGTGTTTGGTATCACATGAAATTAGCACATCTTGTAATGGAAAGTTTTAGAGCAAATGAGTAGAGCAGTTGGTGTGCAGAAACAAACCATAGAAATTGTACCATAGCATAAAAAAAAAAATTAGAAGGAAACAAAAAGAAAACAAAAAGAGCAGACTGGTCTACTCTAAGAACAAGGATGAGGTGCTCAATTCCTGGTTGTGTACTGAAACATTTTGTGGTCTTATATGAGTCCCTGTGTATTGTTCTCTTTTTTCCCCAGTTCAGGCATGGTTCTTACTCATCCATTGCTGCAGCTCTGAAGTCACACTGCTTCTCTCCGTGTTGGCCAAAACCTGCTGCTTCAAACTTGTTTAAATCTTAGCATGGTAAACAGCTGTAAAACATGTGGCACAACTTGTAGCTGGGTGATCTGAGTTCTGTTAAGAGCTCCCCTCAGCTCTGCCATGAAAAGCTGCAGAGCAAACATGCCCATTGTCAGTGAGAGCTGCAGCTGCCCCCAAGCCCAGACGTGGTGCTCAGTATTAAAGTGCTGTGGGGCTCTGCTGTGCTGCCCCTTCCTCGAATCACTCAGTACCTCATGGACCATCTTTCCAGCCAGAATGTGCTGAGGATTCACAGGATTGCTCATTCACTCTAATGGTACCTATGTCTCCTAATTTCTTAATTCTTCCTGGTGTTCCAACCTCAGACTTTCAACCTTTGCTCAGCTGGCAGAGCACTTATCAACAGGTTGGCTCAGTTACTATCCCACTATTCATAGTCAAATTAGCTTTGTTTGCCACTAGCCTTAGCCAGCTCCAGAAGGCATCAGCTCTTGTTATATTCTGAATTAATGCAAACTCTGTGAGTTTCAAACTCTGGAACATACCTGATAAGTTTTCTGTTGAAGCTAGTTATGTATGAAGGAATCTGTAGGCGAAAAGGTGTTAAAAATCTCTTCATTCCTGAAGTAGTTGTGCTTGCTGCTAAGAAATCTTATTGCAAGGCCTGTGAACAGTACAGTGGAATATATATTTTGATACAATATTTCCTGTTTTCAAACATTTGTTTCTATAAATATAAGCTTATTACTTTGAGATTTTTAATAACCACAACATAATAGGTTTTACAAGTATAGCTAATTTATTCATAGATACCATAACAGTTTGAATTTATGTGAATTAGATGCTATCATAATCAGTCATCATTTTAGCTTTGCTGACAGAGATATCATAAATTATTCATGTTAACCTAAACACCCAGCATGTTTTCAGATACAGAACAATATGAATCTTGGTTAGTCTTGTAAAACTTAGACCAATCTCTTAAAATTGAAAGCAGGACATAGATGCTAACTCTATCATGTACATCTGAAATTATTGGAAGATTTTAGATAGAGAATGAAGGTAAACTTTATTGAATAGATTTAGCTGAGAGATTATTTGAAATTCTGGTATTTAGTAGCATGAGACATGTTCCTTGATTATTTTGTGAAGCAGGAGTGAAATACAGAAATATTCTTAGAAGTATTAGGGTACGCTGAATTTCATAATTTACAAAGGAGATTTTAACTCATATATTTGAAAGTTAAAAAATTTTAATAACTCTCCCAGTCATCACATCTTCTAGAACTTTAGATGGAAGCACTAATAAGTACTAAAGTATTAATTATTTTGGTTGGGAGAGGTCAGGATTCACCATTTCTTCATAACTGCTCATATTTTGAAAGATTTTCATTCTCACAACCAGATTTGATGATTCTTGTTTTGTGCCTGCCACTTGTGTTACTCATTCTTTATGGACACTGGTTAAGGGCACTTTATGGGGTTTTTTTCTTAATGCTCTCCAAAAAAAAACCACTATCAACAGGAAATTCCAGTATACAGTACAACTTGTTCTCTAGTCTGGATGACATATCAGTCTTCCAGATCTCTTATTTTGTAGAGATTTGATGATTTTCAATGTAACTACTTCTGTTTTTTGGGGGGCAGGATACATTGTTCTGGGTTGCAGATCAGACAGGCACTTCAGTAATGTGATATCTCCTACAAGACCAATTTACAAGTAGCATATAAAATAAAATGTATGTGAAGTACAGGGTGCCTCTGAATAAGGAAATTTGAGAATCTGCAAGCATGGCAAATCAGCTGACAATTGGTATTACTTTGTTTTTTGTCTTTAAAATGGAGGTGGTGATGATGATAATGATGTAACCTGTAATGTTTAGGAAGCAAATGCCTTTATGGAGAAAATGGCACTACAGTTGTTAAGGACTAATGTACTAATAGTGAAGCATTAGCAAAGAATTCTCTCTGGATTTTGACCAGGATACAAAGAGATTTCTGTTAGTATTAAATTGCATGGGAGCTTAGCAACATCGATGAAATACCTGCTTTTATGTTTGGTAAACTTCCAGGTTGCATCATTTATAAAGAGAAAGCCACTTTCATTTGAAGACCAAGTGATCCTGACAAATGAAGCATCCCTTCAATAGTTCAGTATTGTTTTTTCCTAAGTTCATTTTTAGCCTTGAATTGAACATTAACAAATGGTTATAAATTATTATCCATTTATCCATAGAGAAGCAAAGTGAATAGGCAATCTGAGCAGATGAGTCTATCTGTGCTCTTGGGTAGTTGCTGCCATTCACTTGCAATCTCACTATAGTTACCATTGTGAGCAAAATAGCCAATCAAATTTGAAGATGTAAAATAAAATTGAAAATTGAATTGGAAGGTAATTTTACTTTCAAATGGCTTGCAAATGTAGATGTTAAGTGTGAAATGAATGCAGTTAATGACCATAGCTGGAAGAGTTATGCACCTGCTGATCACAGGAATATTATTATAAATGAGGTTGATTTTCTTGTTGACCACCTCATTTTTCTCAACATGGTCTCATTACTTTTCTATCACATCTGACCCTTAGATATAAATACTCAAGCACAGACATAATAAAAATACATTAACTCCCATATAGATTTTTAAAATTCATCTTTGAAAATCAAGATGTGTGCTGCAGATGTTTCTTGCGATTGTAGGTTTAACATAAGTTCTACTCTTGGATAGCAGGAAAAAAAGTTGTGTGCCACCAAAAGTACTCTGGACTCATTTTCTAACTGAGAGATCTGATGTTCTAGCTCCCATTGTCTGAATTATTTCAGAAAAGAGTTTCTCCAGACCCTTTCTTTATTTTTATTTTCCAATAAGCAGTGTAATTGAAAAGTCTGAAAGTTACACTAACTCCTGATTATCTTCCTTCTCCTGGGAAATAAATTATTTTATATAATTTTAAGGCCATTTTCTTTTTTTTTAATTTACCTGTTAGAATGTTTCATCTACTTCTGCCTGTGAAATATAAGTATTTTTATTATTTTAAATGTATTTACAAAAATAAATTACACTTCTTTAGGAGTGATTATATCTGAGCATCTCAGGTTTGCCCCTTCCTTATGGCACATCTATTGTCGTAAAAAGTCTTACTTTAGACTTATATGGCAGAGTCTGATATAAATGTATGTCTTTTGATCAAAACAAATGTGTTCAATGTTACATTCTGGAATGTAACTGAGTTGTAAATTTACCAATGGCCCTTCTATAACCAAGGTTCTTATTTTTTCTTCGTGAGGGAGAGAGATAAACCTATTCATATAGAAAATAAATAATAAAATTTAAACATATTGAACTGATAGTATAGAGTAAACTTAGGTTTATTGCCAGTTGTTTGGAAATATGCATGACTTAATTCTAGGCTCTACTGCTGTGTTATAGCCTCATTTAAAGCACCATTCTCTGTTGAGAATTATGCAGTTTGGGGTTCAGCAGGGATGGTATTTTTGTTTCTCAGTACTCAGGTTATTGCAGCTGCCTGGTTTCTCAGCACAATTGCTCAGCTCTAAATACAACCAGGAAATCCAGGGAGCTTCAAGCAACCATTGCTCCACTGCTTTGGACTTCTTTGGTGCACTGAATTTTAGCACTTCTGAACACCCAAGATTTAGAGTGAAGAGTTTCTGGAAACTAGATTCATAGGTTTTTCACCAAAGGCTATATGGGAAGTAAAGTGATGGCTGGAATTATGCCTTAATCAAAAGCTTAGCTGTGTGGCCCATTTGTTGGTGATCTTCATGGAATTATTTCACATCTTGCTTAAACTTCTTCAAAAGATCAAGCCCAGGTACCAGCACTGTAAGACACTTGGAGGTGTTCTGATGAAATCACTTTTCAAGGACTTGATATAATTTGTCCGTTCATAAAAATATGTGCTGCTGATTTTGGAATCTCTCATGTCAAACAATAGCAATAGTGAGGATATAATAGTTTTTTCTTGGCACAGTAGTGGGATTTCTGCTTTTCAAGTGCATGTGATTTATAAAAGGAACTGCCAGTCTTTAAAAATGAAACAGATAATGAGTCTTCCACTTTGTTTTCATTTGCCCACCCATATTATGAGGATGAACAGATTAAAGGTCAGGTTATCTGCAAGGGAGAAGAAAGAATCAGCAAGTTCTGCAAAGCTGGTGAACAGTTTGCTTTGGGTGATGGTCTTAATGACTATGGGGGAACAAGAAGGTGCTTATGTATTTTTATTGCCTGTACTTGATATTTACATACTTGCAGTATACTTTGTACTGTCCTTGCTTAAACTCTCAAATTGGCAAAAATAACTAAAGTATGTAATTTGTCACAGAGTAATGTCCTCCTAAGTTGACCAAAGGAAACCTATGAATGTTTTGTGGTGTTATTCTGCAAATTTATAATTTTATTATTTAAGCTACGGGTAGTCCTTAGCTAATGAAAAAGTGTTTTCAGTAATAAATAAAATTTTAAAAAAATCTACAGGACAGTCTTTACTGTTTTAAAGTAAAACCCAGCATTTCAATGATTATGAGTAATTACTTTTAGCAACACTAAGTACTGACAAAAAAGTTGTTTTTTATAAGTGTTTGTCATCTCAGAGGGGCTGCTAATTACAGAGAAATACCCATCTGTTAGAAATAGGCTTGTTCAAAATAATAGGTAAATTAATCATTGTTTCCCCATATTCTCCCAGACTGCAGCCTTTAAAGTAATATCTGTGCTCTGGAGTGTTAAGGGAGGACTGCTGGGGACTGTCAGGGTTGTGCTGCTGCTGTGGTTTCACCCCTGGAAGCAGCTGAGCCAGAGCAGCCCCTCTCTCTCCTGGGGAAGAGAATGCACGAGGGTAAAAGTGCAAAACCTTGTTCCCTGAGATAAAAACAGTTTAATGGGGTGAGCAAAAGCTGCACATGGAACCAAAATCTAAACAAGGCATTAATTCCTTCCCATGGGCCTGCAGATGTTCAGCCATCTCCAGGAGCTCAGGGCTTCATGCTCTGTAATGGCTGCATGGGAAAACAAGGTAGCTCTCAGCTTCCCCCATTCCTTCTCCTTCCCCACAGTTCTTTCTGCTGAGCATGGCTCTGTGTTGTCTGAAACATCCCCTGGGTCAGGAGGCATCTCCTGTCCTGACTGTGTCCCCTCCCAGCTCCTCACACATCCCCAGCCTCCTGTCTGGTGAGATGAGGTGAGGAGCAGAAAAGGCTTTGGCTCTGTGTGAGCAGAGCCCAGCAGCAGTGAAAACATCCCTGAGTTACCAAAAACACATCCCTGAGTTACCAGCACTGCTTCCAGCACCAACCCAAAGCATAGAACTCTCCAAGATGCCCTCAAGAAATTTAACTGGATCCCAGCCAAAACCAGTACAGCTGCTAACAGGACTTGAAGGAAACAGAACATAAAAATTACCCTCTTTATCAGTTTAAAGGAAACCTTTTTTTTTTTTGTGACCATGGTTGTAGTCTGAATTTATTAGAAATGTTGAAATTCAGTGTCCTTGGTATCATTGTGAGATGACCTGAATAGTGAGCAATAAACTTCTGCATTATAATTCACCTTTGAAGATAAGTCCTTGTGAAGTAAAACAGATAGACAATGTATTGTGTTTACCTTTAAGCTGAAAAAAATCTATATGCAGTGACAGAGGCATTTTTAGGAAAAGAAAGCAAATAATGTTTTTCTAGTTAGCAGGCCCCAAGATAAGACAAACTTAAGGGGCCAAATACTTGTGATTATTAAAGGCTACTGGGTTCTTAGTTCATACAAATTTAATTCTTTCATACTCTGAAGGGCTGTGGAAATCTAGCAAAGAGTGTAGACTGTTGAAATGAAATTAGCATGTAAAGTGATTTTATATATGCAGGGATATAGCCACAAAGTTTGAATTGGAGAAAGAAATCTCATTACTCATCTTGTAAAAGTATTTTTTAATTCCATATTTGTTGTCACTGACATAAAGGTTTCTGCACATGAACAGGTTTTTTGTGATTTCCCAAAGATATTGGATTATTGAATTGACAAAGATCTGTTCCATTCTCTCCTGACTTTTCTTTTATAGGATAACTGATTTTGACAATATTAAAAGAAGATTGTATTTGTCAACGGTGCACAAGGAGTTGTCTGTAACCCCTCTGCATGCCAAAATTCCTCTGTTTATGATCAAGCGCAAAATAGTAGGTACCTTGGGAATGTTACTTGGACTGAGGTTGAAAATCTGAAATATTTTGTGTATATTATGAAATTTTTGGAATTATTACTTGTTTAGAACTCAGCTCCTACTGATTGAAGATGATTAAAGACACTTTTGTATGTCCCCTTTACCAGATGGCATCAGAACCACTCGTTCTTATATTAGGAATTCATTCTCATTTTATAAAATTACTGCTGTTTGTGATGTTTCTTCACCTCTCCTGTTGATCCAGCCTCTGTAAAATTCTCTGTGTCCCTGACACTGGTTCATGATAGTGCTCCTGCTCGTGTGTCCCTTCTCCTGTAGTGACCTTTGGTGACATTCACTGGAGGTAGACTGCAGCTGATGGCTGCTTTCACATTCCTCAGGTTCTTCCAAATATAGAACAATCTCTGTGTCAAACTGATGAGAACAAAACAAAAACAATTTTCTTCTCCTCGTTCCCCTCTCCCAGCCACAATATGGTTATAGCTGACAGGATACAAAGCCTGATGGTTACTGTGTAACCACGTAAGGATTGGAGCGTCAAATGCTGCTTTAGAAAATAAACCTGATATGAGAATAGTTAGATTTCAAATATTTTAAAATTTATATTTGCAGGAAGAGAACTAGATAACAGTATACTAAGCAGTTGTGAATTTAAGGCTAGACATGAGAGAGAATATTTTACAAAAAAAAACTCTGAATTTATAACTTTTTTTGAGATAGGTTAAATGAAAGCAGCTTTGGCAACTTAAAATTGAGAAGTGTTCTGCTTTGTGGGAATAAGTAGTTGGATTTTTTTTTAAATGAATATGTATCAGATGATACCCCTGAAGTTGCTGTTAATTCAAAATCCAATGAAATGAAATTTTTTTTCTTCAGTGTAATTTCAGTTAGTTGATGTCAGACTAGTACAGGTATTTCAGGATTAACGTGTGCATTAATGTACACCAAGTTAAATTCAAGCAGAAGATGAACTTCAGCTATGAATTTTAATTTAGATAATAAAGCATGAATCAGATATGTCTAGATGCTCTGATCATTTATAATGACAAAATATTTTAATAACCTTAATGCTTGACCAACCTTAAAGAGTAGATCTGTATTCCTGAGTGTATCTGAATACATATCTGTCTCCCTTAAATGCTTCTCTGCCTTTTTATCATTGCTTTTGCTTAAAGGAGGGAGCATTCTGCTTGCAGTGATTGATCTTGGAGGATCTTGATAAAGGAGGGAGTGATCTGCTTGACAAGATAGATCTTTTACATGGCTCTGATAGTTCCCCTTACTGTATACACAAGCTGATTGTTATAATCAGCATGAGGGGTTGTGAATCAGGATATAAAATAAGTTGTTTGTTCCATCAGCAGAACAGAGTTTGCATTTTCACATGCTAGATTTCTGTATTGTATCCCTACAAATTATTCTGTTTCAACCTCATCACTAGAAGTATCAGTTATAATTAAATACTAAATCTTTCAGTGCATTACTTGGTGTCTTCAAAACAAGTATTCCTTTCCTTCCAAAATTTCAGATTTAAGACCTGAACAGTAATGTATGCACCTAAATTTTTTCTCAAAAATATTTGCTATTTGTGGATTAGAAGCTAATATTTCTACCTTGACTTTATAAGGAAATCAGGCCTGTACAATCATTCTGTTTTTACTTTTCTTTTCCCTTAAAATTTCAACCATTGCTCAGCTGAATTTTACACACGAGTAATCATATAAAATATATTACAGTTCTGCAAATTAAATGAAAATTGCTGCATTTCTACTCAAGGCCATCTATTTGTATAGAAGGTGTGTTAGCCTCAGCTCATGGATTTTACTAAAGAGTATTGTTTTTCTTTTCTAGTGGTGCAATATGTGTATTGACTTGGTAACATTTACCTATGAAATATTCAGAGGAGCTCTCTTCCAGTCCTTGGATGGAATTACTATTTCAGCCAACTGTAAGCTAAGAAAGGTCTTCACTTTAAAATTCAAGCCTCCAGTTACAGCTGAGGAAGATGGTGTGTTTTAATTACTGTCTAGTCTTAATCATAACTGTTCATGTTATAAAATCAAAAGTTTCTTATTCATCAGATTGGCAATTTGAAGGATTACATGATTTAATAAAAATTAAAGTGGTAGTGCAGCATATTAAGTCTGAGAGTGTTGGACTTAGGGCAACTAATTAAATATGTGTGTACTCCTGTGTTTTAAACACTGAATTCCTTAGAAGTATTTTATTGAAAAAATTCTGGCAAGATTTATCGAGTAGAGAGCTTGTTTTAATGAGGGTGTCTGATGCTGATAGAAATCTGATTTTTGCTCAGGAACAGAGTATCTGAGAGGAAAGAGAAGTACTGAAAACAGCAGCATTTGCTGTTTGCTTTCTTAATTTTGGATGTTAGCAGCTGATGAGAGATTTCTTTCTGAAATAATGCAGACAAAATTGTAACAAAACATTTTATGAAACAGAGCTATGAAACTATAATAAACACCTCAGATCATGTCCAGTTATCCTAATGTGGCCTTGTTTATTGGGAAAGTAATCTTGGAGTGAGCTGAAAAATAACAGGGTTTTTTGGACCTGATATTGGTCAAGTTTACCAGTCTCCAGACTCACATCATAATCCTGAATCATCATTTTCCAAGGAGAGAACTTCCTTCCTCACTGGTATTTGCAGTAACAGAGGAGAAATTTCAAAAGCACAGCTGGCACTTTCTTATTTTAAAGGCACCCCTAGGAATAACTCAGCTTCTATTTTATTCAAATTTTCATTTTTCATCTTTTAAGGAACATACCTGAAAAACGTTTCTGGTTTCAGAAGGAGGGGTAGTTAACAGAATTATAAGTGTAGCAAAATGTATTTTCCATTTGGAAACACTCAGCCAATAGGAGAGAGTAGGCAAACATTGTGATTACTCCTCTGATTTTTTGTTGGTAAGATTGGAAAAAATATTAATTAAAAATGTCTACAGAGAGAATGTGGTAAATTCTCAGCAGGAAACTGCAGTTCAAGCTCTCACTGGCATTCATTTAATTTAATTCCATTGGTGCATTGTTTTTTCCCTTCCACTCTAAACAGCTTCTGAGATGTGCTTAAATATTCTAAATGAGTTCCAAAATTCTAAAATGCAGCTAACATAATGAGTCAACAGCTTTAATAAACTGTAAGCATACTAAAATATCACACTTTTAATTACTTCATTATCAATTCTATGATTATTACACAGCTGGTGGGCATTAGTACTTTCTGTATGCTTTTGAACTTCCTTATCTAGGCAAGAATATAGAATATAGAAATAGAATATAGAATATAGGAATAGAATCAGAATCATGGAATTGTTTAGGTTGGAAAAGACTTTTAAGGTCTTTTGTGTCCAGCTGTTAAGCCAGCCAAGGCCACCACTAAGCCATGTCCCTAAGATCCCCACCCACTTGGGTTTTAAATACCACCAGGAATGGTGACTCCACCACCCTGGGCAGTCTGTGCCAGGGCCTGACAACCCTTTGATGAAGAAAGAGTTCCTATTATCCAATCTAAACATCCTCTGGCACAACTTGGGGCTCTTTCCTCTCGTGTTGCTGCTTGTTGCCTGGGAGAAGACACCAACACCTACCTCTGTACAAGGTCTCCCTCCCTTCAGCCTCCTTTTCTCCAGGCTGAACAACCCCTGTTCCCTCAGCTACTCTTCTAAATTTGTTCTCTAGACCCATCTTAAATTTTCATTACAGCTGAAGGTTTGGCTGAATTTAAATGATTCTATACTTCATACCCAAGTGAAGAAAAACAATAGTAATTTTCTTATTATTAATTAAGTTTCATATAACAATTACTCTTTAATAAAGCTTTTTCCCTCTCAGAATGACTGGACTAGTTAGTTTAGTCCTACTGAATGTAATGACATCGTATTGAGAGCTGTTATGCTTTAACCTTGGCCAGCACCTAAGCAGCACACAGCCACTCCCCTCAGTGGGATGGGGGAAAGAAGCAGAAGGGTAAAAGTAGGAAAATGCATGGGTTGAGATAAGAACACCTTAATGCTAAATTGTTATTACCAGGGGGGAAAAAAGGTAAATAATACCCAAGAAGGACAATTGGTTTTTATTTGCATAATTTTACCAACATCAACTCGCCCCAGCCAGCTTTCCCTGCAGTTGATGTGCTGAGCACACTGCCCTGTGGTCTGGGATATCCCTGGGGTCAGCTGGGGTCAGCTGTCCTGGCTGTGTCCCCTCAGCTTCTTGTGCCCCCTGCCATCTGCTCCCTGACAGGGCAGCTTGGGGAGCTGGACAACAACTCACACTCCAGTGTGTCATCAGCTCTGCTCACATGCCAGATCCAACACACAGCCCTCCACCAGCCCCTGGGACAAAAATTAAATCTTTCCCAGCAGAAACCAGGACAAGGGTTGAGCTCTTTGCTTCAAACTCCTTGGTGTGGTGGAAGAACTGATTTCAAGGTGCAATGAGTTTGTTACCCTTTTCAAGTAGCAAATATACACTGTGTTTTGAATTTTTAAAATGACAGTAAATGCAAAGGGGACAACCATATATACAGAGAAATTATTTCTGTATGAGATCATTGAGATAGAAGAGGAAATACTTCATCTTTTCTGCCTCATGACACTGAAGCACACAAGCTTAAACTATACCTAGTTTCTTGTTTCCATAGTGATGCAGAACTTACGTATGAGTTTTATCACTAAGTATTGCCCAACAGTGATAAATAATGTACTGGCTTGGCTAAAAAAAAAAAAAAAAAAAATTGAAAAAATATGTCCTGCACTGAAATACAGCATGGGACATTTGATTTTTTTATTTGAATTGCAATACTTGATCCCTTATTCATGTTTGGGTTTCAGGTTGTGTTTTCCTCTTATTTTCCTTGGAAAATAGGCTAATTCATTTGCTTATTATATTCAAGTCTTCTAAAATTTGCAATTAATTTGTGTTGTAACATCAGGAATGGTTCTGACGTGGATTCCTTTCTTTGCAGAGAGCAGCTTTCATAAATTCAGTCTATATTGGTTATCAAAGGGAAAGCAGAGATAATCAGCTCACATTCTGCCATGCCTGGTGTCACAAGAATACATAGGTTGACAGCTTTTTAGTTTATCATGAAAGCATAATGGAGTCCAAAGTTTGGAATTAAAGCTTGTTAAATTCTTTATTTGCATATATGGGACTTCTTCGCTACTTCAATCCCACAGATATGAATACCATATTTAGCTGTTCATTTTATCTGAAAATCACTGTATCAGTGTTACAATTAAAGCTGAGTTGTAAAAAAAATTATCAAAATATATTTTATTATTGTTTTGTTTGCTCTCTTGACAAATCAAAGAAATTGATTCTCTATGACTACTCCAGCCATTAGTGTTTATTTCTATAACTGTATTCAAATTTTTTGGCCTAAAAGTATACACAATATAGTTTTAAAATTTGCAATAAAAAGTGACCAATTGCAGCAATATTTTCAAATTACCATAATCTATTTAGTTTTTATAGCCATATGAACTAAAGTATATGTAATCTACCAAATAACGCAAGTCCTATTGAATTCCATAGTGTCATGAAGTAAAGCCCATGTTTTCTGATTCCAGGTACATCCATTGTTACACCTGGGCCATACGAGGTCTTAGATGATATTCCTCCAACCTGCCAGCTCAATTCTGATGTCCCACAAGTTACACAACTGCTGGATTTAAATGAAATTCACAAGCCAAAAACAAAATGCAGGGAAAAGGCAGTGCAAGAAACAGGTATTCTGTTGTATTAGAATACTGTGAGTACAATCCATACAGTGTGTGTGCAAACAATTGATTGTTTTGTAAATATCCATGTTTAGAGTTCCAATGTCTTAAAATGAAACATGACAACTCCTGCACACTTGTAGTGCCTCAAGCACACAGACACAAGTGTGTTCTATAGTTTGAGATCTGTGTGGAGCCTAAACAGTTCTAATTTAATCCTGAGATTTGTAACAATATTTGAGATGTCATATGAATGTACATTGAAGCATTTTGCAGTGAAGTTGTTACACTTCTTTTTAAAGTATGTTCACATCAATGAAACGTTGCTGGCAATATGAGTATGCAGTGTCCTCAGCTTATACTCTGAAAAGGGAAATCTTGTCTTATTGGTGTCTTGTCTTATTTGAATGTTTCTTTAAGCTACAAAATAATGAACCATATAATTTAGACTTTAGCAGCATTGCACTGAAGAGATTTATTAAAGAAGCTGGGCAGTGGTGTGCTACAATACAAGCTATTGACTTGGATAAAAGCTAAGAGAAAGCAAAGAAAGGATTAAATTTAAAATTATTGTTACAGCTGAAGGCTAACAGCAGGAGAGCTAAAAAGCTTTTGTTCTACTCTCTGTATTGTTTATCATAGTTATGAATAATCTCAACAGAGAAGCAAATAACAGGGGAGCAAAATTTTGTTATGATACAGATACTGGTTTAATAAAGAGTGGGACTTCCGAAAGTTTTAAGTTTGTTAGATTGGAAATCCCATATTTACTTTTTCCTGAAAAATAAAGCAGGTAACATGCAGGAAATATCACAGTTTTCAAAGCAAGGTTTATTGGTTTTATGTCTTGTGGCCACTGTGTTGAAAAATTATGGTCTAGGGACCACTGTATGGGGTAAATGTGGAACATGACATCACATAAAATCTAGCTTTGCTAAATGCAGAGGATTCTACAGTGGGGAGGAATGATAGCTACAGTTAAGCTTTAAAGGATCAAAATTAAATGAATCAAGGCTGGCAGGTTATCATCACCAAAGATACAGCTCAGTAGAACTTTCAGATTTTAATATGTTTTTAAAAACTAAGTAGCAGGAAATTCAAATTCATAGGAAATGAAAAAGGTATCAAACCTTTAAATCACTTTTGCATTATTATCTGAAATACTTTATACATTATCAGCTAAACCATCTCAGAAAATATCTTACAGACCAAGAAGTGATTCAGGGAGAAGCAGCATGAATGATAATCTCTCACATAAGATATGCTGAAAACATTAAAAATCTACATAAGGGCATTTAAAAAGTAACCAGTGATACAAAGGATGTTCAATAAAAGCTGTTTTTCTTATCTCATGGCACAAAAACAAGACATCATTTGATGTGATGTTGCAGTTGAAAATTAAAAACTCATAAAAGAAAATGCCATGTTACACAGAATAAGACTAAAATATGAAATCTACTGCTAAAAGAGGCTAGTAAAGAAATTGGTATGATTCCAAAATCAGTTGCCAATTTATATAGGTAACAGTAATGTTGTATTTAGCAGCAGTAAAAATGTGAAGAGAAAATTCAATTTTGTGCTTCCAAGTATTGCCAGCCTTACACTAAGAACTGTGTTAAAGGCAGATGATTTCAAGTCCATACTGAATTATCTTGTGCTATTTCTGAAGTGTTGGGTTTGGCCTTTGGAACTGAATGTTAGAGAGATTACTGGCCAGTTCTAGACCAGCGTTTCCTGTGTTTTATGTTTAAGTTGGCATGTCTGCTTCAGTAAGATCTGTAAGCCAAGAATCAGTAGAAACTGAATTGTAGATACAAGTGCCAAGATGTGAAATTGCTTAAATAGACTTGAGTCAGACAATTGAGAGCTTTTTAGTAAAGCTGCTGTTTTGCTTTAAAACTGTGTATTGCTTCCTACCTGCAGTAAAGTCAACAGCAGAATTTCACCAAGGCAAAAATATTTCCAGTCCTTATTGTCTTGATTCAAAGTACTGATTATCTCTTTAAAGCAATTTTGTAAACAGATTGATCATCATTATAAAACAGAAGTATAGAGAAACATAGATTATTTATGTTCATTATCGGAAATCTGGAGTTGTAAAATTATTCATAAGTGGTGGTGGTCTTCAATCCCACCTTATAAACATAGCATGTGTCCTTCCAGACATGTTTTTTAAATTTCAGATGTTGGTCTGCTTGAAAGTGGAAGTTTTGGTATGCTTAGGTAAATTTAATTGGAAAATCTTCCTTTAATCCACTAAACTTTTTTGTTTATTTGATAATCAAAAGCCCAAATTATTTTTAGTATCATGCACTTTTAATTACACATATTATTTCATTATGTCATCAACACACTATTATGTGTAGATGTAGGTAATTAATTGCAGTCAATTAATGTGGTCATTAAGAGAGATTTTAATGCAAATCAGCTTTTCTAATTGGAGCTAACAACATCCCAAGGTAGCCAGTAAAAAAGAAATTGATGTTAAACCAAGACAGGTCATCTGATCTTGTGAAATGGCAGCTGTTAACAGCAACCAAATGTCACATCAGGAAAAGAGTCAGGTAATGGCAGCAGGGAGCTTCTTCTGTGCTTATTAGTACAGTAAATGATGATATTGGTGGCTAATGTATGATCTGTTTTTCATTTCCTTGATGACACTGTAAATAAAGCTGATCTTGAAATAAGGTTATGAAAAATGCTCAGGGGAATCGGCAGAATATTTTGTTTCTACTTTATTGCTTTATGAAGGTGTCAAATCTCTAAAGTGAGACAGCAATTTAATACAAGTTGTAGCAAGAAAATATCTTTGGACATTGTAAATATTAAATATAAATTAATGTGAAGATACCATTTTTATCAGCTCTGGAAAGGAGAATTCACTGACAATATTGGAGAATTATAAAAGGAAAATAGATAGTACGTGCAGCTCTACAACCCTGATGGTGAAATTAATGTGTAACCATTTTACTGTCCTTCCTTTTTAAATTTTTTGGAGAACATTCACCTGCATTACATGTTTACTTTTTGTCTTGAAGACTGGTTGGCAATTTCCATGCTTTAAAAGACTTATAAAAATAAATCTACAGTTTAAGCAGTAAAAAAAAAAAAAAAAAAGAGTAATAAATATTTTAGCAGCAATAGAGTGCATTTGCAATATTAGGGCTCAGCCCTGGTAATAGAGTAGATTCAGTAATTTCAAAAAGCAGGGTACATGTAAATAGTTCTCTGAGCTGTGACTGATATCTTGACAGTCTTGCCTTCATTTTTTTTGTGTTATTATTTATTTATTCTGTTATTTATTAATTAGAGTTCTTTTTTCTCCCTGTCAGAAGTTAGGTTTTCATTGAAGTTCTAAAGAAATCCTGCAAACCTTTTTTTTTGTTTGTTTATAAATAACCCACTTTTAAATAAATCTTTAAAGCAAGAAGATTAGAATTATATCTCTATAATAGACCAAAAGTTTCTTGCTGATATGTTGACACACTTGCAGACAATGTGCATTTGCTATTCCTATATTTCTAGGGAGTGCACTTTAAAGGCTTATAACTCTTAAATATGTTTAGTATTCATAATCTTTTTCTTTTAGTTGATTCTAAAAAAAAAAGCTACTTTTTATGGTTTGTAAGTACTGTAATTTTTTTTAATTCTTAACTTTCTTAACTTAGGCATTCTGGGTAATAGAGGCCAAGGCAACACATGCAATGGTAAAACTCAGGATGTATCACATATTGCATTTGGGTCAAAGATCCTTGGGCCACCTCCATCTTCAAACAGAAGAACCAATGCAAAGGTACCTGGAAAGGTAAGAAGGGCTAAATTCCAACAACACCGTGGCCCTTTTACAAAGGAAGATATTGATAAGGAGAGGAGTTAAACTAAAGGTTTATTCCAGAGGCTGCCTCCAGAGAACTGGGATAGGTCTCAGTGCCAGAGATCCTGTAACACCCAGAGGAGGACAAGGGAAATGCACGGGTGGCTCCAGCACAGGGCATGGGTATATTGATCCCACAGGAGAGGAGGCCAAGGGGAAATCTGGTTGCTGTTTTCAATGAATGTGGGGCTGTAGAGAGGCCAGACCTCTTCTAAGGGGTGCCTGAAAGGCCAAGGACAGCAGGCTCTAATTGCAGGGAGACCCTGACTAAATACAACAAAGTGATTCAGTACTGCAACTGAGCCACAAGAGAGTGGCGAATTTCAAAACTTAAATGAAACATGCTGATGCAGCATCAGACATAAAGATGCCTCTCTCTACAGAAATTGGTCTTACCATTCTTTTCTGAATTTTTTTCCTAGACTACTAAAATTTCTCTCTCTCTCTCTCTCTGTGGTGTAAATATTTTTCCTTACGATGAGAGCCATAATGCAGAGCAGAAATTATATTTCAGGATTCTCTGATAGTCAGCCTTACAGTAGCTCCTGTCAATTACAATGCCAGGGAAAACACCTGATCCCAGGCTGCCAGCAACAAATATGCAGAGTTTTGGAATCTGATCAGGACTACAGTTTTCAGTTTAACACCGAGAATAAGGGATCCAGCCAACTCTTGTGTAGGAAGTCACTTGAAAGTCAGGTTGTAAAATGATATTCCTTTCTTCAAAGAAGAAAATACTCCTGAGGTCTAGAATAACTATAAGTTTTAGTCTTTTTATTCTGATAGTGAATTCTAATTTTTTCCCTTTTCTTTGCGTTGTTCCATTCACTCAGTGGAAAAAAAAAAACTCTGCTTGCTACTTGACTGTAAAGATTGAAGATACCACACTGAATAGAGCCCACCATGAGGTTTTGTGAAAAGATACTGTTTAAAAAAGATTTGGAAATATATATTTGGAAAAAAAGTGTAATTCCTAATCTGTATTTTACCTTTGAGTATTTTGAAAGCTGTTATATTTTTGTCTTTCATCAAGAAATAATGTCTTTCAAGGTAACAAAGACCTTGGGTAGCAAAACATCGTGCCAACTTCAAACTTCAGGAACACCAACTGAAACCACACCAGAAAATGAGAGATTGGAGTCACCACTGTGGCCATGCAATGATACTTTAGATCAAGGAGGCAAAAGAAGTACTCTCCAAACAACTGCAAATGAATATCAAAATGGTAAGAGCATAAAGCAAAGAATATGTAGGCTTTTCAAACTGCCAAATTTTTGCATGATTGTGCCTTTGAATTAGGACTTAATTCTTTGTTTTTCTAATCCTTTATCTACTTAATTAATTACTGAAGACATATTCATTAAATAATGATTTATTCTCCTGTATGAGGGTGAATAAATGCTCATTCTCTCTGCAGCTATTTGTGTTGTGAGTGATTGAGCCAGGGATCATCACCTGCTGGCAGTACCCACAATTTATACACATGCTCCTCTTTCCTCATGCTGTGAAAATAACTGAGCTGCTGCCATGGTTCTTGATTGTTTTGCAGACTTTTGCAAGCCTATTTTTTATAATTACTATGGTTTGCCCTTCTTCTATACCTTTTGTTCAATTTTTCCTTCCTTGTGGCTGCCCTGCTCCTGCTGCCCTGCAAGATTCCCATGCTGTTTAGATGTTTGCACCCCAGTACAAAGCCCCATATGCACACAATATGAGTCTTCACAGGCATTTCATTTCTGCATTGCATTTCAGACCCTGAAATTCAGACTCTGACAACACCTGTAAGTGGAGAAGCAGATTTTCAGCTCACCTCACCACAAGTACCATCACCAGACAAGGACAGTCATATAAGATTATCTCCAAAAAATGCAGCCAAAGCCACATGGGAGATAACCAATGGTATGGTACTCATTTTATGTTATTTTACATTTCAGTTCTATGTGGTCTGAAGCAATGTTGTAAATTTCAAAGGACCCAAAATCAGTTCATATAAAAAATAAACATCTGTGTTGTGGGGATTATGGAAATCAAGCACCCTGCAACAGAATTTCTTTAGAGCATTGATAAAGATTTGCAGGATTAAGCAGAGTACCAGAGCAGTGAATGAATATCAAAAGAAAAATTCCATGCTCTCATGATTAAAGGAAAAGAACTAAAAATAATTTATTCTTTAAATCCCTAATAAATTTAACACTGAACATTCCAAATATGAAATGTACAAGAAATTTTACTTGTCCTAGATAAGAGTTTAGAATATTAACTACAGTACCTATGTAATATCACGAGGGGAGGGGAGAAAGGAAGAGGGAAGAGTTGATTTGTTTATAGAGTTCAATGGTGATTCATTTCTTGTTATTCACAGAAAGACACCTCAGCTTACATTTTGAGTTTTTTCCCTCTCTGCCAAAAAATGTGGATTTTTTTTGTCATACATTGTCTCTCTACTTCCTTTGCATGAGTCTGGGAATTGCATTCTTGGGGCAAAAGTATCCCTTGTCTCTATAAAAAGTAGTATTACTTTTTATTAGAAGGCATAGTCACCAATTTGAAAAGTGTTTGGACCATTCAAATGTGCTCAAAATTGCCCAATGAGATTTTCCTTCATATTGTGAGTGATTTCCTTTGTGTTTATTCTTTGGGGATATTAAGGAAAATATTATATACTCTGGCAGTTTCAGTAATTCATAATTGCTATTATGGGTTCCATAACTTGACTGAAAGAGATCCAAGATATTTCAGGCAAATAGAAGTCTTCTGGAGAATTTTTTCATTCCTTCCTATTTATGTGAATTTTGAGAAATCTGGGGCAGGAATCACTATCTTTACTTTTTTTTCATCTAGAACACCAAAACCTCTATCTAGTGACAAAATTTAAAAAAAAATTAATCAACACTTGTTATTTAATGAAAATATAGATGATATTACAAGACAACTTTAGGGCAGTAGGCTGGCCTGTCTGAATGTCCTCTCATAAATTCAGAGGCAGAGAACTGAGGAAGAAAGATGTGTGTAAAGTCTGTTCTTTTGCTGTTTGAATGTCAAAGAATGAAAACTGTTTCTTTATAATCTTAGTTGTGTGTACAGACAGAAAAATGCATTATGTGAGTTTGTGAGGTACAGTCCTACAGAGTTTTTCTCTGTATTTTCATTGCTTGTCACTGTTGTCACTCTCAGTCTGCAGATTTCTGTTTTTTTCAGTATATGAATTTATCACATTTTACATAGATGACTTAATGATTTCTTTATCCATTAGTACTGGATTTATTTTTTCTGAAGAACTTCCTATAAGGAACTTCTTCATCAGCAAAGTCCCCTTCTAGGCTTTGTTCTGGACATCTTCCAAAGTGGGATAAACTTGACCTGAGAGAAGAGGTAAAATGAATAAACACTGTTTATGCCAATCTTATTTACTCAATGCTGAAGCCTTCATTATAATGTTAGGCTGTGATTAGGAGCTTTAGCATAAGTCTGACTGTGTAGAAGGGCTAATTAGATGTTAAGGTGATCATTCTTGCATTTATGTTGTTTGCTGCAATATTGTGATTACGTAGTAGTTTGCATATTTTACTCAGAATGTACTCCAAATTATTCATTACAATTGACATGGAAATGATGAGTTAAAAAGAAACTCTAGTATAGTTTTTGTTGGAGAGGTAATGGAATTTTGTTTAGTCCAGAACTCCCAGTACCTTTCACTTGTGGACTATTGGATGACTGCTACACTGACTGCAGGTTACAGAAGTTCCTGAACTCTGTAACCAGCATAAAATGTCATCTTCAAATCATACAGACTTTTTTGTCTGCCCCCTGGATATTTCATTAAGAAAAAGAACTATGCAAATGAGTGTTTGGGTTTGACTTATTTCTATCTCAAGTATATTTCTTCAACAACTCTAGAAATGAATGTAGTTCTTTACAGGGTGGCTTAGACTAAAAAAGCAGAATATTCAGGCTAATATTATAGAGATATTAATAAATCTAAATTAGTTCTTTGTATTTCTGAACTCCTTTTGGTCTGGGCAAGACATTATAATGGTGACTAAAGTTTAAGAAATTTTTGGATATTTGAGGCAGAGCCAGGATTAGAAATCAGGAGTTTAAGTCTCTAATTGCCTCATGTTCTCTAAACACTTGATAAAAACTGTTGCTCTAGGATTTCTTTTTCATGTTTTGATACTTCATTCAAAACTGACTTAAAATCTTAAAAAAGCAAGAGATTCATCACACTGTTTCCTTCAGAATTCATTACACAATTTTTTCTGTAATGCCCTCTACAAATTAAACAGCGACAACTACATTGGAAGTTATTCTAGAATGAGAACAGAACAGGTGAGATTGGGGGGAAGTGGGTTGTTGCTAAGTCAGTAGACAAAAATATTAAGCTACCCCTCTCTATGCTTTCCCAGTTGTATGTGCATAAGAATTAGTGAATTCTCCTGGAGTGGGTTGTACACTAAGTACATAACCATACCCCAGAGGGCTCTTCACAGTGGCCTGAGCTATTAGTGCATATTTGTAAACCACAAAGGCAGCATGAGACATGTCAAATCTAATTTTATCATGGGGAAAAGACCTTCTGAATACTGAAGGAGTTTATGTTATGTATTTTGATGTTAGTCTCAGCACCGACAGGGAAACCTAATAAAATGTGTCTAGATTAAACTGGAAGGGTTGGTGCCAGACTGGAAAGAAGACTGCAAAGTGCTGAGATAAGAAAAAATACAAAAAGTTTTTTAGCTAGGTAACTTTTGAAGATTTTTTGTTTGTTTGTTTTGATAAATGCAGCAAGTAAAAATTTTAATATTTTTGCCTTAGGAAAAAGGGTAAACATCATTTTAGACTTAGCAACCAAAATAGCTGGGAAAAAGATTCTTCACATCCTGAAGAGTTGTCTAGCTGAAGTTTGGGGATAAATAATATTTTTATGTCATTTCTGTATAGCAATTTCTGAAGCTGTGAACAAGGCATCTCTCCAGGTCCTAAAACTTTTAAAACAATCTCAGTCTTGATGGGCCAGATTCCTACAGAATAAATAATTGAATAATTGAAAATACGGATTTAGTGTGACAGAGTTTTTCAGTCATGTTAGGTCACAGAATCAGTTGGGGAAAAAACAGTTCCTGAGTCTTTGTCCTTGAACATCCAAAGACTGTGTTCAGCCTCACTTGAAAAACTCATGAAAATATGCCTCTTCTCATTTCATTTTTATAGGGGGAATGGTAGCTTAATAAAGGTAGCTTATATAGATATAAAGTACACCGAAAGCATAAAATTGTGAAATGTTCATGACTGTGTTTTCTCTTATTATTTCAGTTGTTTTATTTGTGTACCACCCTTCACATGTAATTCCAATTGCCTATAAAACTGCTTTGTCAGAGGAATGTGACACAATCTTGAATGATAGTAGACTGGAGAATTCCACCCCAACACCCTCCTTTGAAGAACCTGTAGCTATAGATACAGAACTAAAAATCATTTGGCTTACTCATTGAAGGGTGTTTCCCAGAAGTTTTGAGTAGTCTCACTCATTTCTTGATGCTCTTTGAAAAACTAGTCCAAAATATTTATAAAATAAATGGAATCACTTGCATGTTCAGCTTTCAAGGCTTATAATAATTAGAAGCAGAATCCACTACATTGTTTTAAACCAGAAAGATTTTCTAATAGAATAAGAGTTTATTTGAAAAGCCTTGGGAGTTCTGACTAAAGATGGTCTTCATGAGGAGACTGAAAAATGGTCTTTTCTGGAATGAGAAGATGCAAGCCATGGTCATACAAGATACATCAAGTCCCAACCTTCCCCTGGTTCCTGGATATTAACTGGAGTTTGGTAGCTTTACTGTCTGTCTTCAGTAAACTGGAAAAATCACAGCAACCCAGTAAGAAGACAGCTGTTTCTCCTGGCATCTCAATCTTCTTTCTTTTGCCTTCATTTATGGTGATTCAGACTTCCTCCCACACTCTCACTCCTCCCCAGCTGCTGAATGTGCCTGAAGTGGTAATTCTAACAAAACTAAAAGTAAAATATTACAGTAAAGCACAAAATACCCTTCTAAACTTACTATCGTCTGTGGTGGCAAGCACTTTATTATTGCAACGCTGCTTTATTATTACATTTTTAGTATTTTTCATTGGGTTTTTTTAATATGGTTGATGGTAACTTTGTTTTATGGAGCTGGAAAGTTTCAATATCTAGTGAATAATCCACACCACACTACCTTTAATGAAGATAAGGGAGTATTGCATACTTGAGCAATTCTCTTTTTCTTAGATGCTATTTGAGATTGGTTGTAATCAATCAAATTGGCATTTTTTTTCTATACCATCATTCCAAACAGTAAAATATAAGTTAACAATAAGAACATAAAAATGGTCTTTTCATGTGTATCTGGTGCACTCAATCTTTAAATCCATTTCTGTAGTTTATTGTTTGTTTTAAAATTGTTAGATTAGTTGTGGCTGTGTTCAGGGAAACCTGGTGAAACAGATATCTTTATACATTTTTCATGTCACACTTTTTTATCAGAACAGTAGTTTGAAATTGAGATTTAAACCATAAGTTCTGAATGTAAAAGTGTGGAATTTCAGCAGTAAAGAAGGAGCAACTGTAATATTATGAACTTTCCACCAATGTGTTGTTATTTTTTTAAATGTCAGATACAAAAAATGCCTTTAGAAAAAGATCAATGGCCATATTAAATACAATCATGCTCTGCTAGAATAAAATTCAGTTATGGGTTTCAAATCTTGATGGCTAAACAGTTTCAGGTTTACATGTCCTGTACCAAAGCCTGTGTACTTTTTGAGCTCTGTTTAGAAATTTTATTACCTTTGCACTTTGAAAGCAATCTGATCTTTTTCATTGCATCCTCATCACTCTTGCTCTTCTTTAATAGGCCAAATATTTCTGTATTAGAAAAACTTAGTTTGCTGTACAACTTTCTGAGAAAATGAGAATGATCAGAGTAGCTGACAATTCGCATATTTTGGCATTGAAATTGTGTGTTTCAGATACATGGGTGTTTCCAGAGAGGTTCACTGAGAGCATTCAGTTGGATAGCAAGGAGCGCTTTGAAGCTACTGCAAGTTCAGCCTGCTGTGATTTACCCTCAGCCCAGAATGCCTCTGTTGAGCCTCCCAGCAGGGAAACAGCTGATCACCAAAGGAGTCAGAAAGAGGTTTTCACATTTTCATCCAAACCTCGATCAGCTCCTTACGGAACGTCTCCCAACATATCCCCAGAAAGTTCCATTTCCCCACTGGAGTTGGAGCCCGACAGTAACGGAGAACAGGAGCAAACCAAAACTGAAGATAGCTTTGAAGGAGCTGACAGCAGTGAGGAGGTAGGCCACCTTGTGCATGTGACTCCTGACAAAGCAGTCCTCATCCTCAAACTCCTAGAATGAGGTTCTGTCTTCAAGGCAGACAGAGAGGATAAATCATCTTTTCCCCATATACCGACGGGTGGATTTGTCTCTGTCAGGTTGCTGTGTCTAACTAGGACTCAGGACTCAGTGCAGGTGTACCCTGTGTAACAAGTTGACAAAAGAAACCTAACTCTGTCAGCCCCTATGCTAACAGAGAGATGCCAGAATTGTGCATTATTACAACAAAAAAAAAAAAAAAACCTGCATCATCGATCTGAGTGAGATCCAAGTCCTTTATGGCTGCTCAAGACTTCAGTAAATAAGACTTCATTGCGTTTTTTAAAGCTGCAAATGGAGACTGGTTTTGCTCATTGACATTGTTGAAAAGGAATTACAAAATTCCAGCTTTTGAATGTCACTTGATTATTGGTATTTCTGCTGCATATTCTGTCTGAGCATCACCAACTTTAATTCCTTTGCAATGCGGAAATCTTCCAGCAATGAAGTTAATGAAAGAAAACAATTTTTTAGTATACCTATCTAGTATAATTTGATACTATGTAGACATTTGCTGAATTGTCAATGTATGCAATAATTTCATTATGTCATTACAGTGACTACTAAAGTTCCTCCTTTTATGAACATTCTAGTATATTTCACTTCTAACTATAAAATCTGTTTCTTTGCATTTGAACCTGCAGCTCACAGCTGAGAAATAAAGTGTAACTGAGTCGCATAATAGCAAGATGGACTGAATTTAACTCTTTTACAGAATAACTGAGGGAATCAAACTATAAATTTCCAAAATGTGTACCATTAATAAAACTGAGGGATTATCTTCTTGAACATACATTTCATGCTGTGTAATCCTGGACTCACTGAAGTCAGTAACAATCTTGGATGCTTTCATGTGCAGCAGGATTGCACCTCAGCTGTGAGAGGCACTGCAGGTGATACTGCCTGACATCCTCTGTGGGAACATATGGCAGATCATGAGATGAGGATGAGGCTGCTCTCATCCTTTCCTTCTTGGGAATAAGAACACTGAGGCTAACACTAGATGCACTCCTGCATTATTTCTCTTTTCATCTCTTCAGTCCTGCTGATTGCTGTTGAGATGGGGTATGTGTGAACATCATACACTTGATTCATGGGATATTTTGCAGGGACTTTGTTAGAAGCATGGACATAAAGTTAATAAACTAACCTCTAAAATTCCTAAATTGTATTGAAATGATAATGAATATGATATCCAGTACCATATGATTACCAGAGCAGAGCAAAGTGATCTCAGCAGGAGTTACTGCTTCTACATTTAAGTTGAAGATGCAGTGTGAAAATAGGGAATATTAATAATTCAATTGAAAGACACCATCGTGGACATATTGCTTAGTTTTGGTTTACAGCTGTAATAAATTCTATTGAAATTATGAATGTCAGGTGAGACACAGGTCTTGGATGTTACCAGCATTCAAAATCTGACCTGACATTTTTAAAAATGTAATCAGCTTCAGATGTAAGAAGATGTTTATGGTATAGTCAGTGTATTTACCAGGAGAAGCAGCTGTTTTTCAGAATCCTTGTAAATTTAGAAACAGGAGGCAGAGATTAAAGAGAGATTTTGAAGTGTTAAGGTTATGTAAAACTGAACTGTGTAATGATGAGAGGGAACCAACCACTCTTGCTTTGTTTCCTAAATTTAGGATGACAACAGTGAACTCATCCAGAGTGCTGAGAACATTGAGAACAGCCACAGCAGACAAAGAACACCTGATTCAGCAGTTTTTAAAGAGATCCCATTAAATAAGATGTCACAGGGAAATGAATACTGGAAGAATAAGGAACACAGCAAATATAACTTCGAAGAGGCCGTCTTATCAAAACCACAGAGTTCCACCATGACAAAAACAGAATCTATTAGCTTTCAGAGAAGTTTAAAGCCTATCCTTTCTCTTTCTCCAATTCAAAGTAAATCCAAATCCTTTAGAGTAATTAGAAATGTATCTGAAGAAACTGAAAGATATGAAGGAGTTTCAGATCAATTCGAAAGATCTGTCAGTAAAACATCTCTCAAGAAAGTTTCAAATGGAAATTCATGTTTGACAGCACAGACTTTTGTAAGTGATTTTTTCTTTGAAATTGAATTACTAGGTTGTGTAGAGAAGCTATATTAGATATACCCATTTGCATGAAGTGATTAATAGTGCATCTTTCATTCTGATATATTCTGGCTTCATCATAACTGCATTTACTGGGCTCAGTCTGTTGAAAGTTGATTTTGTAGGGGTTTGTGGAACAAAAAATCATACTCCAAATATAACAGAAATCACAAAGGTTTGTAGATAAAAAGATGTGTCACTGAGCAGCTCACATTTTGGAAATAAATTAGTTAGAAAATAGTTTGGGGCTGAAAGGTTACAGAGGAAAATTGGCAGATTTTAAATTGCTGTGCTAACGAATGACCACAGCAGGAGTGTTAATTTGGGTACTTCATGGTCTCTCTGTGTCAGCCCTGAGCAATGATGAATTATGTGCCTGAGAGCCAGCAGCCAGGCAGCTTCTGTCCAGCAGTCAGCCCTGGATGGCTGGGAGAAAAACAGGGCAAGGACAGGGAAAGCACCCAGGGTACCTCAGCAGCAGGGCCCTGCAGGCTTCCCTCCAGCAAGCCTCAGCTTTGCCATTTCTTCAGGAAAGGTGGTGAATAACTGGTGGTGGAGGTTTTTTCACAGACATTTGTGTGTTTGCTTTTTGCATCTATATGGCCTTTGCCTTGTGACAGTGAATTTCAAAATGTAACTGCTATTTGTGAGGAAAAAAAAATATGTATCTTCACTTTTTTAATGCATTGTCTCATTCCTGATGCTTTCTTATTCTTCTCTTTGCTATAAAAAAGCAATGATTTTTTTTTTACCTAATATTCTTTCCTCTGCCACTTCCTGACTCATGGCTGTGTATCAGATTCCCTTGCAGGTGTCTCTTTTACAGGTCAGGGAGTTCTATGGTACTTAGTCCCAGGATTGCTGTTTTGTGATTTTTTTTTGGATAATTTTGCCCAGGGATGTTGAATTGAACTCATGATCATTATTGTAAGCATGGGGTTTGTTTTATAATATCTCGGATATATCTTGAATTTCTTATCATATCATTGGTCCCCAGGTATTGCACACTTCTGAGGACCAAAAGAATAGACTCCTCTCTTTTGCAGGGGCTCTCAGCTTTTCTGTGTGTCCTTGATGGGGAAATGCTCATCCTGCCCTGGAACAGATTCATTTTTGTGCAATGAGTCTCTTTTTGTGCTGGTGCAGGGATGGGGTTTAGGTGTCTCAGTGCTGTGAGGTCGTGTTTCGCACTGGGGATTCTGGAAATCTCTTCCTGCATCCTGCAAGTAGTTTATTGGACTGGTGAAGGCCCTGCACTTTTCCCGACAAAAACAGAACATCCTTTTCCATGAAGGTTGTGGAGACTGGTTTCCTTTGGGAAAGAAGGAGATTAGGGGAAAGTAAGGGGAGTGAAACACAGCAGCGCAAGTGAAAATCAGAAGCAGTGCTGAGACTTTATTATCATGAGAAGTATCAGTGGCTGGTGATTTAAAAGACCATGAAAAGCAAAAAAAATTAAAAAGCAAAGAAAATCCTTTTAATAGCAGCATATGTTCTATGTATTTATTATCTGGAAAAGACATTAGAATTGCCACTAGTGATGTAGAAAATGTGGAAGAAAGCAATGCATGGGTTCATTTCTATTTGGAAAGAAGATAATGTTTCTGTAATTTTCAGTGATAGGAAAAGCCCCAGTTGATACCAATAATCTGATTCTCTTTTTCTTAGAGATGGTAATATGCAGTGAATATGTATGATAAAATTTGTTTGTATTTTTCATTCCTTTACCCTCCTATTATAGTTTATAGAAATTTAATCCTTCTTTTTTCCACGAGCTACTTACATCTTTGCAATTAAATGTATTCCTTGTTTCCTGATACTTTCAAGTTTTAGAAAATTGTTCCAATTGCAGTTCAATTATTTTTATTACTTATCATAACTGTAACCTATTTGTCCATAATAAATTAAATCACACATGTATTACTTTCCTTAAAGATATTATCTGTGTTTAATGCAGTCATCAACTTTGTCCTGTAGAACACAGCTAAATGTAGCCTGTCTGGGTGGATTGCAGTAGTTGATTACTAATTTAAACAATAAGATTATTACCATACTGCAGTTGTAGCTGTAAATGTATTGCACATGTGATTTGTTCCTTGTATTTTTTTTCAAGAACAAATTCTATTATTAATGTATAGAAACTCATTAGCTACAGATTTTGGTTTATTGCTATAAAACATGAGATTAAAGTATCTGGCAGATCTAGGTCTTACATTTGATCAAGTCTTAAAATTTTAGGGAAGCCCTTCCTTGTAGTTCTTTGACATTTCTTTTTGTGCTCATACAAGGGGCCAGTAAAGGAAAAAAAGTGCTTAACCAAGTCTTCTGCAATTGATTTGCCTGCTGCTTAATATGCTTTAAGGACCTGGTTTCTTGCAATGTTTTATTCATGTTTTAATAGAGTTCTCTATTATTAAGTTCAAATATTTTTAATTAAGAAAGAAGTATAGCCCTCTGGGAAATATTGCAAGCATGTAGATAGCTGGTAATTAAAGTTTTCCACACGTACAACTACATTCAAACAATTCTGAATTAATCATTTGAACCTAGAAGAATGCAAATGTCATTATATATGAAAAAAATCCTTTAAACAACAGGTTTTAGCAATCTAGCAAAAGTTTTAAGTGCTTAATAAAAATACTTTATTGTAAGGGAAGGATATTCAAATAGACAAGATAAGCTTTTAATTACTAAATGAAATATTAATTTTAGACAAATTTAGGAGTATTGCAAAATTACTTCTTACATCAAAAGATTCTCCTAAATTACAAAGTTAACTCAATTTCAAATTCAGTTTTCAAATTCTCTCTTTAAAAACCAACAAAGAAAATATAAAATTTTTGAAGAGGCTTTTTGGTAGCAGTCATCTAAACTTGAAGAATAAATATTTCAAACTATTTTTCCTTCAGTAGTTTATTTTAGGGGATGTTTAACAGAGAAAATGGTCATAGCATCTCTTTTCCTTCCTGAGTGTGATATTTTCAGAGTGAGACCATTAGAGGAAAAGAAAACAGAATGACAATTTGAAATAAGCTGGGGAGGGGAACAGCAGATGTTTAGAATTACGCTGTAATAATTCCAGAAATCTATGCATCTTTCTTCATAGATGTAAAGGAAAAGACAAGCAAGTTCGGGCAATTTTTTGAGCTTTTATTAAAAAGAGAATGAGAAAAAAAGTTCTTTCAATAGTTAGTGCTTTTATTCTGCAGAGCACCAGTTCATTCTGTCAGTTTAATGAGTGCATAGCAATTATATGAAAGAAGAAAGATAAGCCAAAGCTTCTCTTATAATAATCAAATAACTGCAGAAGGTTTAAATATAGGAAAATTAACAGGAAATCAGCCTGTTCAATAAGATCAATAAAAGTTACAGCAGCTGCAGGTCTGGTAGAATATTGATACATTTGAGCAAAGCAGGCTCCCCGAGCACAACAAAGAGCTTTGGGTGAGGTGAACAAATGACTAATAGTCCCTGAGCTAGTAACAGGCTTTTAGAAAGGGTCTGGAGAACACATCTCACATTACTTTAGGATTAAAAATGGTAGCAGTCATCACAATATTCAGGAATTAAGCTTGGACCTCATTAGCTAGCTTTGTAAAAAAAGGAATGGTAAATGTGCAAACTGCTTCTGTCATCTTATGCTTTGTATCTTCTGTCATCTTCTTGTACGTTGTGTCTTAAATGCATAGGAAGAAAGCAAAAGAGGTAAAATTTCACTATGAATTCTGGTGTAAGGTGACTTCTATACCCCTGAAGATACACTAAAACATTACACTCCACATTTCATAGCAAGAAAAGTTGTCAGTGTTCATGTACTTGTACTGCTGACTCGTGTGAGTTCTTGAGGTCTTCAGTTACCCAATGCCTTCTCACAGCAAAAGAGACTGAGAGATCTTCCTTTCTGCCATGAATGTGATACATTCCTGGTCTAAAAGCTCCATTCTCTAGAATCAAAGCTCTGTCCTTCTTTGGGATGGTGTTATACATGATCTCACAGCCCACTGGCCAATACTCCAGTGATCCGTTCAAGTCCTGCTCACTGCCTGGATTCACTTTTCAAGCAGAAATGCTTTTTACTTACATTTAGAACCAAAACTAAATGTCTCAAGTATTAGACTTGTTCCTTTGTGAAAGAGCAATCTATGTGGACCCTTTAAAAAGGGGAAAGCTTTGCTTAAAGGAGGTGTTCTTTAAACAAAGACAGTGCCAGCAGCAGGTTGGGTGACTTTAAACTGTCTTGTCTTAAGGTTTTGAGCAAGGCTTAAGTATCAACTGCAAAATGGTCAGTATGTGTTTGCAGCTTTTGGCCTGTGGATCAAGTTAGGTGTAACAATTAGGGCTATATTAACAATTCCACCAGTGGATTTGAAGTGAAAGGACATTGAAGTTTACTTGAAAATTCATCCACTAGCAAACTGCCAGAATAACCTTTTAAATCTAGTGTTGACATGGTTTTCCAGAGAAGTTTTATGCTGTGCTTGACCAACAACTAAATGTTACACTGATGGTGTTGATGATACTGTGATAACTGTGGGATTGGCTTTGATTCAAGATCTGCATTTAACAGCTGATGGATTTTTTAACTTCTTAAGGCCTGTTTTTATCTTCTGTTTTTTATTGCAGTGGAACAGCAGCTTCACCAAACACCCTGGATCAAAACTGCAGTTCATTACAGTTCTTATGGTGTTCTTCCTTCCTGGAATTGTTTATAAAAATGCTTGATCTTCATAGATGAACAGAAACATGTTAACTAATTTTTTTCTAGTAAACATTTTGTTTCTTTTTCAGTATTGAAGCTTTTTGAGGATTCTCTGAGAGATTCTCCAAGGTCTCTCTGGGTTTCATTCATCTATTCTGTTCGGTGATCCTGTCTAGATTGTTGACTTTTCCATTTTATTTCACAGGAGTATGACAGGAAAAAGTACCAGTCAAATAGACTGAGTTCATCTGAACTACAGATGCTGGCCAGCACGAAGAGACAACAAAATGAAGAATTATGGGATGCTGGGATTTCCCATGGGCTGGGTGCCACACTGATCGATTGCTGCAATGTCACCCTAAGTATGAGCAGTGATGATGATACAGCAACCTGGAACTCTGGTTTCTCACCAGTAAGTCTAAACTCCCAGTATTTTCTCAGGGGTCTTGAATGCTAAATTTTCTTTGAGTAGAGTTGAAATTTAAGGTATCATTACCAAGGGCTCTTAGAACTTATCAAGGAAAACATTTAACCAAGACACATGCACTTTCAGCATGTTCTCTAGTGCCACCATGGAAAAAGAGCAAATCTGTTATATATATATATATCCTTCCTAGAATTCTGAATAATCATGTAGGCTGTACAGTTCATCACAATAGTGGCTGACAACCCGCAGGTGTGTGATATAGTACTTAAAAATAGTTCCAAAATGAATGAAACCCAGATATACCAGTCAGCAGCTGCATTACAGTGTGAGTAATGGAAAATAATTGCTTCTTACAATGATAAAGTCTCATTACTGAAAAGCTAAATGTTTAAAGAACTCAAGCAGGAGAAAGCAGCAAAAAGCTGCAGTAGTTCTAAGCACTTAGTATGTGATCATTACGTGTTTTACACCTTGGATCATTATTTGTCCTGGTACAAAGTGGTACAGAATCACACACAGCTGCACTATGTGACAGTGCTGCTATAAGAAGCAGAGTATTTGTTACATTCCACCAAAAAGTACTGAATGTATGAAAGCACAGAATAACATTTCTGGAACTATATAAAGGTGCTAGCAGGAGCTGCTGTAAAACTAGATAACCTCATACTCCATATATATATCAGCAATATAGCTGTTATTTTATTACAGTTGAGGCAATAATAAACAATGAATGTGGCTTAAGTAAAGCACATAGCACAGCTCTGAGGCAAATCCAATGTCAGGAAACTAAACACAGCTGTGTTGCCCCAATATACACTATTGCAGAGTAAATGCTCTAAAATGTTAGGTGCAAATTACCTTCAAGGGTCTACAGGGTCCAAATAGAGGCCTGGAGCAGCAACTTTCCACAGTGAATATCAACACAGTGCTGGAACTTTGGAGTACCCTGTTAAATGAAGGTTTCAAATGAGAAGAAATGTGTTGATAAGTGGGTAATTGTACAAATAAAAACTTGATTTACAGAGGAATATTTTGCAGGACATCAGAGAAATATTAGTTGGTATTAACTATTTTATATACATCTCCATTAGGCATTTTGTTAATTTAATATTTCCAATGTGTTTTCTCCCTGCTCGTTAAATGGCTCAAATATGGTACAAATCTGCAAGACCAGACAAATGGAACTCAATTAAATATAGAGAATAGCAGTCTCATTATTTTTTTAGTAGTTTAATTATAAGGAAATTGATAAGAATATTTAGACACGTCAGGTTTGGTTATTACAAATTACATGACTAAAACAAAATGAACTTTTAAAGTAAAATGTACTGCTGCAGTATTCAGTGTAGCACAATGTGATTGCAAAGAGTATTCTTTGATCTTACTGCCTTGATCAACTTCTGTAGCTTCAATCTAAAATAGTGTTTAGATAGTGTTAGTAATATAAATTGCAATTTAATATAGTTGTAGTTTTTCATAACAGCCCTTTATTGCTATCTTTCTCTACATAATTCAAGCATAAAAACCAAGATTTTGTCTTTGAGAGAGTTCTTCACATTTCATTCAGCTGACTGAAGAGTTTGGTGTGCCTTACACATTCAGGTTTCTCCTCTGCATTTTGCAAGGTGGACATTGAGGGTTCAAGATACAAAGGCAAGAACCTCATTTCCAAGGAGGCATAACTTAGGGAAGAAACCCAAACTTTCTCAGATAAAGACCAACCACTTAGTGCCTCACAAAAAAACAAAGAAATTCAGCTTTTAAGGTCTTCCATGCCCATTTACCTCAGCCTTTGTGGAGAGCAGCACTGGACCAGTACAGTGTCACTCAGTCCCCAGAATCTCCTGCTGCACTTCATCTTTTCCTTGCTGACATATCAGCCAGAGCACCAGCTATTCATGGACATGATGGAATTTTTTTGTGTGGACTTCTGTGTTTAACACTACTCAATGTAATTCTGTTCCAACATTTGGAAAAATGCAGAGCATCGAGGTGAGGGTGATAATTCACTTTGTAGTCCTTTGGTATCTAAGAAGGCTTTAACAACATTTGTTAATGGAGGTGATTATTTCATCACCCCACATTCTTTTAACACAGAAGCTTTTAAAAGAGTAGTTGGGGGAATTTTTGGTATGCTGCTGTTAAATGTCAGGATATTTTGATATTATTACAACATTTCAGAAGGCTTGGGAGTAGCAGTGGTGTGCCGCTATTCAAATGGTTAGCTGAAAGTCTTTAGTCATGCATTCTCTTTCTGTAAGACCTAAAATAATGGAGTTATAGAATACTTTCATTTGGAAGGGACCTTTAAAGGTCATCTAATCTATTCCTCCTACCACTGGACAAGGATACCTTCCACTAAACCCAGTTGCTCAGGTCCCCATCCAACCAGGCCTTCAACATTTGTAGGGATGGGCAGTCACAGCTTCTCTGAGCAATCTGTTCCAATGCCTCATCACCCTCATTGTAAAAAACTTCCTCCTAGCATCTGGTCTAAATCTACACTTTTAGTTTAAAACTGTTGCCCTTTGTCCTACCACAACATGCCCTACTAAAACCTCTGTCCCCATCTTTCTTGTAAAGTCTCCTTTAGGTTCTGAGTGGCTGCAGTAAAACCTTCCCAGAGCCTTCTCCATGCTGAAACCCCAATTCTCTCAGCCTCTCTCCACAGGAGACATCTTCCAATCCTCTGATAATTTTTGCAGCCCTGTTCTGAGCTCATTCCAGCAGGTCCAAGTCTTTCCTGTGCTGAGGAGCCCAGGTGGGGTCTCACAGGGACACAATTCCCTCCCTGATCCTGCTCCGATGCTTCCTTTGGATGCAGCCCAGGAGACAATTGGCATTCTGGTCTGACAGGTCATGTCTGGCTCTTCAACCCCCAATACTCCCAAATCCTTCTCCACAGAGCTGCTCTCAATCCCTTCATCCCCCAGTACCAGTAAACTCATCATTTTCTCAGCTTCCAGTTTTTATAAAGTGTTTCTTTTATATATATATTTATTCCTTATACATACTTCTTATGTAAAAAATATATGTGTAGAACAAAAGCAGATTTGTTTTATGTCTCTGATCTTTAGTACCACTATCATTTAAGAGAATTTTCAAATGCTCAATCCTTCCAAAATCAGATGTACAAACTGCAGAAAACTTTTGAGATAGATAGATAGATAGATAGATAGATAGATAGATATCTGTAGCCATCTTCCAGTTGCATAGGTAAATGATTTTAGCAGTGCAGTATACAGAAAAGAAATAGAAATAATCCTTATATTGGAATTTGAGAAATTAAGTACAGCTTGAAATTCTTGTCATGATTAAACTTTCATGCTTACATGTGTTTCCAGGTTGTATCTTTCTAAATCTTTAAATCAGTAGTATCAATTGCTTTCTCTTATGTTTTTCAAAGATAAATAAGGAGTATTTTCTTACAAATTTTTCTTCATTTTATACATTTGTATCCTTTAGGTGGAATCTATGGCAACAGCACCACCAGAAGGCAGCTTTTTGTGTATCTTTAATTTTGAAATACCTTTGATATTTTGCAAGGCAGGGCAGGGTATAATCATGTTAGATGGTGAATTTATGTATCAAAGCAATAAACCACATTCTAAGTGAGTTTAATTTTTTTCATCACTTAACCATTTTTAGCCTGATTTCCAGAGTCATTGAAAAGTGTCTTGTTACTGATTTTAATGAATCTGAGAAACCCTTGTCAATGTAAAGGCACAGAGATCAATCATATTATTGAGCTGCAGTTAGAACAGATGTCCTTAACAACTACAAAACAGATATACTGAAATTGTGGATTTATATTCTATGATAGTCTACCAAGAACTGAATATATGCTGTCAGGAGAAAATGTTGAAATGTAAGTGGTTTAGCTGCTGCTGTAAACTATGACAGCCAAAAAGGAATAAAATCACTTTGAATATTATACATTAGCTAGTATAGCCTCAGTTATAAATATGAAAAACTTCTGCTTTAAAATGGGTTTACTTTGAAGGAGAATTGTAAACCCTTGTAAAATGTGTGTGGGGCGCAGTTCCAATTCAAAAATATGTTTGTAGAACTAAATATTTTTAAATATTTTATTTGACCATGTCTTACCTAAATGTTTTCTTAAATCTTAAGGCCTATAAAAATCCATGCTTGATTTGCAACACTGTGAAAGACACAGTTCTGTATATTCCAGAATGTCATGTGAAGTTTATATTCACACAGATATAAATTATCCAAGAAAATTTGCAAAGCTTAGAAAACATTTCTGTTTAAATGCCTTGCTTTATCCTAGAGATCTTGTAAGACTTTCTTGCTCTGTCAGAGAATTGGCCCATTCAGCTTCTTGGATTGTTGTTTCCACACTTCAGACACCAATTAAGACACAATCCAAGCATTTTGGAGAAAGATCTATAGGAGAATTCAGGATATCTTACTACATATGGTCCCTGTTTCTCATCAGAAATGCAAAAGAGAAGGAAGATTCTCCTAATTGCTCACTGATAAATCCTGGAAGCTTGTAGTGATATAATAGTGATATAATGTTGCATTAGCAGAATCCAAATTATGCCCACCACTAAAACCTGTCTCTCAAGTTAGGAGTACTCACAGAGAAGAAAGATTACTTGTTCCACAAGCAACTCCCTAAATATAAATTCAGTCACATAAGTCTTGATCTGAAAAAATATTTGAAATAGCACTTCCAGGTTCATACCTAATTTGTGGTAGGTCTTTTGGCCTCCTTTGTGAGTCTTCAGAAAAGAAAGCCACTTAACACAGAAATGGTCTGGCAGAAGTGAAGCTGACAGACAAGAGGAGTGTTATTCAAACCCAGAATTATGCCAACTGTGAGCTCAGTTTGACAACCCCTGGAGGGATCTGTTCACATCAAGTCAAATTGCAGAACTGAGGAAGAGTATTCTTTACCATGAAATGAGACTAAAAATTATTTAGACAGATATTCTGGTTCATAGACTGACTAATTCACTCTCTGTCTTGTCTTCATCTTCCACTAGCTATCATCTGGGAATTGCACTATCCGCCACCAGGCAGTGAGTCATATTTGGTAGTAATTAGGATGTCATTCATCCTGAACATATATTTTTACAAAATCCCTTTCCCTTTCCATTTTCTGAAACCATGAGGACATACTCAGTTTTATACTAACTTTTGTTTTAAAAATAATTTAATAACACTTTTTTATTATTTTAGCATTTAATGTACTAAATTGAGCAAGTATTGTAAATGTACGCTTACATTTTCACTTCTTTTGCATTTCCTTCAATGACTTGTTTAGAAGTGCTTTTGAGGTGTGTGATAATGACAGGGAGTCTCTTCTGGTAGAACCATATAAATTCTGTGAGAAAATGTATTGGTGGATTTTAGAATTCTTGAATTTTTACCAGTTTATAGATATTAATTTTTCTTGCAAATAATCTTTTTAATGCCATAAACCAAATGTAGTTTGAAACTTTTGAGGCATGGGTAGGTAAGATTTGACTGGGAAATTCTCATTGATTTACAATGGGTAGGTAAGATTTGACTGGGAATTGATCATGTCTTGTATGAATATTCATACAGTCCACTGTTAGCTATTCATTAACAGTTTAATTCAGGCTTCAAAGCTGCAGTGCCATGGAGAATCATATGTGCTTCACTAATCTTCATTTGGGGCTGCTAAAATTGCTGTTACTGCTTATAACCTGGTCTGCCAGCCCTCTTACCTCTCCCTTGGTGTTTTCTACCCTTAAAAGTGGTTCATTCTGCACAGATCCTAACAAGATTTTCTTCCTCATGCTTTGTACACGTTCCAGAAGAGTTCCATCCAGACTCTTCTGTCATACCAGACTTTACCATCCCTCCATCTCTGAAGTCTCCTGGCTATCCCAACACTCTCACAGGCAGCAGAGAAATAACTGTGTGATCACCTCTTTAATTCATATGTATTTCCACCTAGACAAAAATCATCTTCAAAGTTGTACTTGTAGACAGTTATGACCAGAATATCCATTTTTAATTTCACAGATAAGAAAAGAGACTGTAAAAATTCTAATATCAGAAGCTGCAAATGTACATGCTCATACCAGATCTCTGACATACTTCTAAACAATCCATTCTTTTTGTTTTCCACAGCCTGTCAGTCAGCAGCATCACTATCAGAAAGAAATGAGCCCACTTTCCCATTCCAGCCCACGGTAAGATTCCATTTATAGCCCAGGCAGTAAGGATTCAGTTAGAGTGTTCTGAATATTAAATGTGACATTCTTTGATTTAATCTTCAATCTCTTTTCAATTGCAACCTCCTCTCAGAGGGCTTTATTGCTCGTTTTAGTCATTGTCTACAGTATGTCTGAGCTGTCTGGGAACACAGAACTGAATTCTGCATGTTTTGGATGTACCACTGTGTATTTAAAATATCTGACACAGGCCTTGCTCCTGCATCTGCTTTGATGTGTGATTCAGCAAATCATCCTCATCTCACATCCCTACACTCTCATCTATTTCTTTCTCCCTCTCTGCTTTGAAGGCTTAGAGCCAGAATTCTGTATGTGGCTGTAGGTGTCAGGGAATCAATTGGTTCCAAAAGATTTTAATGCTACTTATTAAGAAAGGGGTTTTTTCAAAAGGTAGCCCAGTTAGGAGATGGGGCAACAACACTTTGGGAGAGAGCAAAGGGGTCCTGTCTACAGCATATTTTGTGTGGCAGATTTTTAGCTTGATCCATTTTGTTTGGAATCAGGAACAAAATCCCTGTGAATTCATTGTAAGGTGAGATGACAAGGGGAGAAGGTGGCTAAGGAAAATTAATCACATTGAGACTGTTGAGACAATCAAGATTAATTGTCCAGTTTCAGACCTGCTTTGTACCTGTGAAACTCGAACATCACTTTGTCAATTTTTTAACTGCCTGAACAAGAGGTGTACTAATTTTTAAAAGCAGTCCTATTTCACTTCCACTTGGTGTCATTAATGTGGATTTTACTTGTCCAAGTTTTAACTGGATGATGTATGTGTGTGTTGGGGGACAGGGATAGGAGGAGAGGACATTTCAGTTACAACTTCTTTATATTTTACCAGCAGTTGAAATGTTTTCTGAGAGCTCACTGGCAGTCAGTTGTGCAGGATAATGTGTTTCTCCTCACACAGATGTTTTCAGCCACTTGTCTCACTTGCTATCCATAATTTTATGGATTCAAGATCTTCTGATTAGATTTTATGAAGTAAACCATCTGAAACTTTCTGTGCAAGTTCACCCTGTTGCATCATTTATTGCAAGACACAGCCATATATTTCCAGTATATTACTGGAGTTAAAAGAATAATCCTGGATTCCTGTTCCCTTTCACATGTAAATCAAGGTACTTCTGTTTGTCTAGAAGACCTCTCTGCCTTAGGTGATGGTTGTCTAAGGAACCATCTCCTTGTAAGTTGGATGGATGAATGGATGAAGTGGGCAGAGATAACTGACTACAGTTCACAGAGTACAACAGGAGGTACCTTGAGACAGAACTTTGGACTCTTTATTCCAAAACTTATTTTATAGTTCTGATGACATTAAAATTGCCTATATTTTAGTGCAAGGTACATTGCTTGTCATCTTTTTGCCCATATGTTGGTTAAGTCAGGTTTTATTAAGTTATTTTTATGCATGTGCTAAAGCAATTTGGTACTTGGTACATTTTATATACTGGAAAAACAAATAAACACCATTATCGGTAAAAAGAAAGTGTTTCATCATATCAAGTTAATATGATCAACAATGAAAACTTGTATATTCATATAATAAAATTTAAAACAAAATAGTATAATTTATTACTTAGTTCTTATGCTATTTTAATCCAGTACACACAGTAGACTTAAATTTCCCTAGAAATCATTTCTGAGAAATGCAGGTGGTATTCATAAAATACCTGACTTGCAAGTGCCTCATAAATTCAGTAACCCTTGTGAACTGCCAGAAAAGCATTATTGGGCTGTAAATACAGAAGATGACAAAATTATGAGGTCAGTTTGCATCATGATATAAAAACTGGAGAGGATGTGACTTGAATACCATTATTCACATCGTTACCTTTCATTTATAATGGAAAACTGTAATGTTTTTCACAGAGGATGTGTACCTAAATAAGGAGGAAATAAAATTAATGGCAATTCTATAACAGTTCCTAAACTGTTTCTAAAGGGAATTTTAACAAATCCTGTATAAGCAACCAGAAAATGTCTAAAAACTTTGTAAGCCTACTATAGCTTTGTAAGGAACACATGGAATATTTGAAATACAGCCCCTTTAGGTGTGTGGGTGTAAATGCTATGGTATGAAGACAGATACATGGTGCATTTACTGAATGAACAAATAGGTTTTTTTGTAAAGAGGGGAAAAGAACAGGTCTTGAAAGTAATTTTTGAAGTGTAGTAGTGATATCTTCTGGGAAATGAAGAGACCAATGTGGAAGCTGTTGTCCAGTAAATGTAGGTTCTGTCCATAATGAGATAAAAGGACAAGCCAGGAAAGAAAGGCTGTGAAGGTAATGGAAATTCAGTCAATAAAGAGACTCAGCTTGACTCTTTGTCCATTGGTTCCACTGGGTAAAGGTCATAACTCTGCCAAGAATATTGTTCCTGCCACAGAAACCAGCCCAGCTGGGGCTGCTGTGCAGGGCAGAGACCCGGGTAATGAGAGGAGACAGCTGAGGCTGCAGGGCCAGGGCAGTGAGGGGATGTGGCTGCTCCTGCCCTGGCCCTGCAGCTCCCACAGCTGATGGGCTGCTGGCAGAGCTCAGGCATTGCTTTCCTCTCTGCACACAGGGAGCTCTCGCTGTCTGTGAAAACTGAAAATTATGGTCATAAGTCCAAAAGATTCTTTTGCTTTCCATCGCAGTTCAGCTGTCATGTGGCATTTCACTTTTGCAGTGCAAGGACTACATTTATCTATATAACCAGCATCTCCTTAGTAAGATTTTCTCCTCCAAACTATTTGTGTGTCATAGGAGGTTTGAATGTTTCACTGAAGGAAATCCTGGAAGATAGTAAATATTCTAGAATTTCAGCCATACTGAATTGTGGTATCCAGAGCTATTCTCTGAAAAAGATCACTTGAACCTAATTTATTAAAAGACTTTTAACTAATTTATTAAAAGACTTAATTTATTAAAAGACCTAAACTTCTACAGATGCTCTCAAGAACATTTATTTCTGATAAAAGATTGTTTTTCTGCCTCTAGAGAAAGGTTTCAACTTATTAGAAAACCCCTACCTTTATAAGCATTGCCTCACTAGATCCTGTCTTGACATCCTACTCAACTCTTCCCAAACTACAAATAAAATTTGTTCTTCTTGTTCAAACAGTTGTTCCACAGAAACTGCACTGAAGCAGGGCACAAATATTTCAACATTTAATTGAGTAGCCTTTCACAAGAAGTATATTTTACTTAAATAATTTTGTGCCAATAATTTTGTGCCAAATGTGCATGTCTAAATTTTCAATTCAGTTTTATCCAGATGTTTCTTTTTCCGTTTCTTCTCTCTAAAACCAGCTGGTAAGTTCTGCAGCCTCTGACAAATGATTAAGAGCCATTGACCTCCCTTCATGTGGGCTTGCTATGAGCTGACTAAAGCAGGTTGTCTTGTCATTGTAACCTACATTTGTTAAGTTAGACTGATTGGGATGTCATCATTATTCTTCCCTCTACAATCAAAATAACCCAAAAAACTAAACAATGCAATTGACCCAAAGAAAATTAACTAACATTTTCATCCCTTCTATGGTAAATGTTATAGATTTGAGATTTGTCACCATAAAATGTTTCACTGATATGGAGAGTGGTGTGTTTGAGGAGGACAATAACTTTAAAAATAAAAAAAAGTTGGTTTTACCTTAAGGAAAAAAAAAGAAGCCAAATCCTCAGTTGCTACTTTATCCAACAATGCAATTTTCTTATTTTTGTAATGATATGCCTGCACAGCACTTCAGGTAATGAATCATGAGATGCATAAACCTGTACATTTAACAAAAAGTATCTTTTAATTATATACAAACTTGATGACTGGTAAAATTTAGGTATGTTAGTTTTAAATATAAATTATATGTAAATATAATGAACACCTCTTTCTGTGCATTCTGAACACTCTACTGGTTTTAGAGAATAAATTATTTCTTTCTTTTTGTTTGGAATTTTCTTCTAGAGAAGTCTTTTTTCAGAACCTATGGTTACCATATATATTGCCATTACCATGGTACCTGACATTTGCATAATTTGCATAATATCAGTGATTCCAGCATAAAAAACACATCAACTGTAAACTTTAAATATTGAAAGTATCTTCAGCTTTGAGACTACCATTCAAGTACTCTCATCCATCCCAGATGAAAACTAAACATTCCAATAGCTGGTGCATGTGTTATTATACCGTTGAGAGATTCTGTAAAATTAAACTCACCCATGAAATGGTGCAGTAAAAGAGGGATTGCAGCTATAACATTTATTTGCACTACACCAGAACCTCTCCCTCGTGCAGGGTGTGAAATTCAGGCACAAGAGGCCCCTGCGTTTTCATGCAAAGGTTTGAATAGCAGAATAACTTAGTTATGAAGCACATTTAAAGACTGTTTTTTTCAAGCAAAGAAGGATATTTATTCTTATGATTCATTATAAGATCATACAATACCATTACTTCTGCAAAACAGACAATATTACATTCTGAAGTAGTATAAAATTACACAACAGTTGTCAAAATAAGTGAACAAGAACAATGTATCACAAAATGTACTTTGGTTTTTATTTTACTTGTTCAGTTACTTACCCACAAAATAGAGTAATTTGCAGTAGATCTCCCAGTCGTTAATCTGAATTAGCAAAGTTCTGCTGCATTTGTCAGGCAATAATGTGCATGAAAAAGAACATGACAAAAGAAGAAAATGGCACAGGAACCATCTAATTGAACAGGTTACATTTTTTTAATCATGATGCTAAAAAGCTTAGCTGCAAAAAGGTTATGGAGAACCAAGCAGCTAACATGCTAAAGCTTGTTAAATTAATCCAAAAATGGCTTTCCCTTGTATGGGAATCTAAGAACATGGAAACGTGACAGCATATGCACTAAGGATTTTAGAAATTACTTTGATTGCAACAACACTTCTTAGTCACTAGACTCAGGTGCTTCCTGAACTGGTGGAAGAGTAAAATATAATTTCTTTTAAAATTTTGATTTAATTGTTAAAAGTACACAAAAAATAAGCACATCTTGCCTAACAGATACTCCATTAAATGTGCAAATCCATTTCATTCACTGATCAATGAGTATCTAATGTAGTTACTAGAATTTACTTGCTTAGGTTAGATTAACACAAAGGAATTTTGACACACCTTTGCAAATTCATTACTTCCAATTTATACAGCTGATCTTCTGATAAATGAAACACAAGTAGCAAGGAAGAAAGAGTTAGTACTTTACTTATATCAGGGGTTAAAACACTGGTTTTCTCTACTAGTGCCATTTATATTGCTAGTGAATATCAAGACTATGATCTAGCCAGCAAGCTAACGAAGTGAAAATCTAAAGGTTCAGTCTTTAAGTAAAATTAAATGTTCCTTCTATTTAACAGAACCTATGATAGCAATTTCATGTATTTAAACATAGACCAAATAGCAAAATATATTAATTACTAAGCTCTTAGACCTTCAAATTTAGGTCATTTGTATTTTTAGATGTAGATGACTGTGTATGGTTTTAATAACCTGCACAAAGTTATCATTTCAACTTTGTTAATGAAAGAAAAACTGGCAAACACTAACAGGTCAGATTTTCTGCCAATACCAGTCAGCATGATTATAGTGTAGATACCTGTAGTAGCACCTTACTTTATCTAAATATCTTGTTTAGTAAGTAGAATTCACATCTCCTTTGTTATCCTTGAATCCAGTCTAGCACCCCTAAGACTGTTCATTTAGAGATTTAAGACTTTAGGAGCAGATTCAAGTGTTCCCTGCACAGTTGCATTTGTACTTTTTATGATCTCGTGGACAATTAAATTATTTAGCTTTTAAGGAGGTCCCTGCCTCCATTAGAAGTGCAGTGTTTGGCAGAAAGGACTTGCTGAAGTGGTTTGGAGGAAGGAAAAAAGCTTTTTCTAAATATGCTTGTGATTTTCTCAATCTTAGTGCTAGGAAAAAAAAATGCAAGTTCCAGTAAGGCATACAGTAAATGAAGATATTATGTATTAGGGATGGAATGAATCTGTCACTTTGACGGATTGTGAGGCAGAGAACAGATTAACAGATTACTCATAGTCAGAATGCAGCTCACTGTGAAAAATGTGCAGGAAATGATAAGTGTTGCTTTGTGCTGATTTAATGATATCTTGAAACTACAGTAGCACTCCAGGAAAATAACACAATTTTAGCTCATGGCCTACTTTTTTTTTTTTTTTCAATAATCAATGCATTGCCAGATTGCCCTTAAATAGATTTGAAAATAGAACTTTCAATTCCTGCAAAGTCATAGCAAGATATTTATTTATGTTATCTTTCAAGATTTTTGTTAAAATATGCATTCAAAACTCCTTGATTTTTATGTATAAGTATATTCTGTATTCTTTTGATAGTATATCTTCTGCTTCTGTGAACTCTCCCAGATTTTCATTTAAAAAAACAGTGGTTTCCCCACCTGAAACTGTGTAGCACTAAACAGTTATTGATGTATAAATTAATACTGAATTTGTATTAGTTTATGGAATTTTTATGGAAAAACTTAATAATTTTCAAGAACTTGAATTGTTTAAAGCATTTTATGTACAATAATGGACAACTTAATGCTCAGGTGGTTTCATAATTATTACAGTCATATGTAGTGGCAAGACCTGAAATTATTTTCAAATAATAATGGCATTTTTTACACACATCAAACAAATCTCATCATTAATAGCCTACAAAAGTCATTGCTTCACTATTGAACCTATTATTTAAGATTATTATTTAATAATTATTATTTTTATGGAGGTACTCCTGTTAAAAAAAAAACCAAAACCTCCCATTATGATTCAGGACTTACATGTGACAAAGCAGAAACAAAACAGGTGTGTGCAGGTAATTTGCCTTAAATTAATAAAGTTACACATGTGCCTGAAACTGATGAGATATGGAAATAATTGAAAATTCTCATCTTTTAATCTGAAGGAGCCTAACCAACAACTCATACTCCAAAAAAGTTGGATCAGGGAAGAGATGAGGGGTCTTACAAAGCCAGGTGACTTTTTATTAATTTATCTAAGAACTGAGATAGTTTCCACTAAATTTTCTTAAATAGATGTAACTAAAATTAAAAACAGGAGAAAATTAGGTCTCTATCTCAGCAGAACTGGAGCATCCTTGAGATGGGAGCTGGCACTCTGCATTCAGTGCATCAGGGTAAGGTATCACTGTGCACTTTGAGCATTTGCAGCAGGATTTGCTCCACATGGTATTAAATACTGCTAATACAGCAGAACTATGCACTGAGATTTAAGTTGATAGCTGCACAAGATGTCAGGAATTCGTCCTTTTTTGTTAAAATGTTTTTCCAGTTGATTCATACATTGACATTTTCTGGCCCTCCAGAGTTAGTCAAATAATCCACTGTAAAAACACAGTTCAGCAAATGTGCTCCTCTTACTTCACCCAGGCACAAGCCCATTCTCCTCTCAAGTCCATAAAAATTCACTGAGTAAAGCAGTTAAATAAGATCTTTTGTGGTTTTAGTGATTGTACCCTTCAGGTGCTGAACAGACTGCCAATCTGATGTGTTCATAATGATACAAAACTAATGCTGGTTTTCATTCCCTGATTTGATATAATGGAGCCCTGGCCTTGCACTTTTGCAGTACACTGCAAGGCTGAACAAATATTTCTTTTAATATTTTTAGACAAAACCATACTAAAACTTTGAAGCATTTCATTTTTAATAAAGTGAATTAAATGATCCCATTGATTTAAGTAATACAAATTAAATGTGATCCAAAAGAAATGCAATAAAGTATGCTATCTCAAGACAGTGCAATATTAAAAATCTCTATACTAAGTGATTTGACATTTTCTCAGTCTCCCAATCTGCAAAAGTATCTGTGAAAAAATCAAAGTATCAAAGGTATTCATTAAGATTTCAGTGAAAAACTTCTGATTCTAAGGATTTCTGTTGATGGTAATAATTTTAATACCTTGTCATTGATAAGTGCTGCTTAATAAAACATCATTAATTTTCTCAACAGACTTTGCTGGTAGAAGCCTTTTTTCCGCAAAATTTACCATACTGTCATAAAAGTGAAAATTATGTTCATAAGTCTAAAAGATTCTTTTGCTTTCTATCACAGTTCAGTTGTCATGTGACCATTTCACTATATGACCACTATTATCTGAAAGTATTGTAAAGAATTTATAAGTGATATTTTTTTAAGAAAAATGTAACAAGCTTATATAACATTTGCATTATATTTTGGTATGCAGAATAGCTTTCAGAATAATGAAGAATTTTAGTGCAAGCCCTAAAGGTACATGATACTGTTGAGTGTGTGTGGAACCTATTCAGAGCCTTTCTACAATGCAGCTCACAATGTCAAAAGACAATATTTGGCATTCCACACTGTTATCAGGAAGCTCTGGATGGTTTATTGCATATTGATTGTATTGATTACAGCTGGAGGCATTGATAGCATAAATAGAGTGGGTTTAATTAGTCAGAATGTGTGATTAGCTTTTCTGTTTTAATGAGATAAACTGGCTTCTTTAATAAAAAATAAATATTCTCTATTCACTCAGAATAAAACCACAATAACCAGAAACACAGATCACAGTCTGTGTTGCCTCCATGCTGGTCCTTGACTTTTGTCAAGGTCTAACACATTTTTCAGGATGCTTTTTTAAAATTCACTGAAACCCTCTGTCCCACACACACACACACACAAATGCTTTAGCTTCTTCCAAAAAGCAGCTGCAGGTTTTACTGTGGGAGTTTGGTGTGACTGCTCAGCTGCAGCATCTCTCAGAATTCCTCCTGTAAAGCCTCTCCTCAGAATTTTATCCATCAACTGCCAGCACTTAACCTTCAGTGTAATTTAACCAGGAAGATTTCAGCACTCCTGACATTTTTTTAAAATTTCTCTTCAGGTTTTTAGGAGGGTAATTTAGACTTTGCTAACTAACTTACAGAAGTAGTAAACCAGTTTTTAATATAAATAGTGTAAAATGTTTTATCCTTGAAAGTAATACTAAGTCAACAATGAAACCCTAATACTGAAAGGTTTTGATTACATGTCTTGGTGGGAGAGGGTTGAATAGCAAAACTATTTGTTTTCCTTGGACACTGAGAGAAAACACATTAACTGAATCAAGACTGTCTTAATAGGAAATAATAAACTTTCCAACACATCTCTGTTGCATCTGCCATTGATAAAAACTTCTTTGCCTCCTTCTAGAACCATCAAAATCATTAGATCTTACACTTGCACCTCCTAGAAAAAGTAGTTATTCATCTACTGAGTCAGATAAATCAAAATAAATATGAATATGAATATGAAACTGAACACCTTAATAGAATATTTGACTCCAATAAATGAAGGACAAAATCAAAGATAAAATCACCTGGCTACTCAAAAAATCATCCCATCTCTGATTTCTCAGACTTAATATTTCATGCACATCTTCCAGATATGAGACTTCAAACTAAAATTTATCAATTTCCTGAGTAGTAAAACCTATTAATATAGCACAAATACTGGTTTAAACAACATATTATTAAATATTAACAACATATTATTTAATTTTAACAACATATTATTATGTTCCCTCATTGTTTTCTCCATGATTTGCCTCTTTCTTTTCCATTGGAGTTAATTACCTTACTAGCTTTCTTTCCTTCTTGCTGACATCCTCTCTGCTTTACAGGTCCTATTTTCTTTAGGAATTCCCTGATACATGTTTTATATGAAAAAACACAAATCTTTAAATGCTTCTGGTTTATGCCAGACTGGTAGAACTGCATATGTACTCTAAAGCTTTTATACTTTGTAACTGTGTTGGTCTGACTAAGATAATTCTCTTCAGAAGTGAGCACTGTCTTTCTCCTTGCACTTTTGTTTCAGCAGCTGTCCAAGCAGAAATATTCTGGTTCTTCTCTGGTTCTCAGACATCGCTGCCTTTTGCAAAAGCTGTGGTGACTGTGGAAGGAAATGCAGTTGGGAAGCAGAGGTGTTATTTAGGACTCAGTTCTTCCTTACCTTCCCCAAATCTGATGCAGTTTCTCTGAGATCACCTTTGCCTCGGCTGCCTTTGTTTCAGTGCACTTGTAGGGAATCAGGCTGGTGCTGTTGCTTTGTGCTGCCAGCCCTGCTGTGAGGATGGGCAGAGACATCTCGTGGGTTTGGGGCTGATTTTCAGGCAGATCAAATCAAACATGCAAAGGACAGCAATGGAAAATACACTCCACCATGTTACTGAGTACAGCCTGCATTTAACTGTTATTCCTAAAACTTGTAAAGCTTTGGTGTGGACAAAGAGGCTTTGGCTGCACTCAGGGCATGCAGATAAGGTGACAGTGACACACATGGCTGTGGGCATTGCTTGTACCAACTCCCAGTGGCCTCGGCTGAACAGCAGAACAGAGGGACTGGCTGTGAGGTTGGCCATGTATGTGAAAATAACATGATGCTATAAGGAAATTTTAAGGTATGTTTTTTACATTCTGACATGATGGAAAACTCAATATCTCTTTCTTTAAATCTGCCATGCTACTTGCTGGGTTTCTACACCAACAGTTCTGTTTCCTGAGGCGGAAAATTAGTTTTTTCCATTTTGACTGCAAACAGATAGGTGGTTGTCCCCAGATTCAACCCAGATTATGCACACATGCCAACAGGAGATGATGTAGAATCAATAACAAGTCCAGAAGTAGCAGAAAAACTAAAAAAAAAACCAAAGCAGTCAGCATATTTTAGCAATTGCACCAGATGACTGAGCCTTGCCAGATTTCTCTGACAGAAGCAACTTGTACATGAGATCATGAAGGCTCTTAAGAAACTAGAAGTCTGTTACCTATTTCCTTGGTGTTGGACCATCAAGTTGAGACAATTGCAGTCTGGAATGTAAAGAAATCTGCCAAATTTATCTGGAAATCTGGGAAAATTTATCCCTTTTGGACAAAGCCATGGATGTTGAAGTTACCTCTCCAGCTCTGGCTAATCTCCCCAGCCTGTAGCACAAGTTCATATGCAAAATGCTTTTGTGGCAGCTGTTGGAACAGCCAGACATAAGATAAATCAATCCCAAACCAAGTTTAATTTACTCTTTAGAGCTGCACTGCTCCATCAGCATGAAGCAAACATACGGGAATTTATCTCCTTCCATACCTCTTGCCTTGCAGTGGAATAGTTTGGTCAAAAATGTTGGATCTGGTTCTATCAAAATGAGGTGATTCACTGAGGTCCCTCAGACTCTGTGTTCAAGTGTTGACTTGCAGTTGTTCAGTCTAGTTAATGATGATATGGAAGCTTTAATGTGTTCCAGCTCTTTACTGCTGGAGAGAAGGGAATTTAAGGAACCATCAGCTATGCACAGTGTGCAGAGATTAATTTCATATGTGAAAAGATTTACAAGACATGGTCACCTAACAAAGAATGTTTGTGACATGGATGTGTCCTTCCAGGGCTATCTTTCTCTGATATGTGTGACTTTGTCACTGCACTGCAGTTTGCCACAAAAAAATGTGACAACAATAGCAATAAAAACAGCTGTTCTGTTTTCCTTTATCTGAGCTGCAACAATCAAAGACAGTGTTTCATAAAGTGGGGTATATGAAAGGAACATTGACTTTGCATGAATGTATGATAGCATGAAAATCATTCTTAGAAGTTATGACACTAGTGTCCAGAACAGACATAATTTGTCCTTAAATAGAAGTACTCTCTCCTCTATGATGAAGATCCCATCAAAATCTTCTTCTTCACAGAAGTAAAATAGATACAGGACACCTGTTAGAGTCCTCTATATTGTCTTGTCAGTAGCTAGAATCATGTTATGTTCAATAATAAATTTTTCTCTATTACATACAAGACTTTATAACAATAGGAAATGGATAGAAAGAATTATTTAGGATGTATTTGCCTCAAAATGGTTTTTTTCTCCCATATCAACAACAGCATTCAGACTCAATCCAATGTTTCCTCTTCAGAAAAATGTTTGTGGCATCCATTTCTGTCTGAGCTCAGCTCTAACTCACCGCCCATCCAGACAGGGAATGTCACACCACATTCTGTGTCTGTCACCCGACTGCAAGGGCACCAAGCACTGCCAAGGCAGTGGTAACCAAACCAAACACATCTTGTGATTGTCTTTGAGCCTCTTTCTGTAGAGGGGGTAAGGATTTTTAATCAAATTTACTCCCACAAGTTGTTCCCAAGACTCTATTCCCCAGAAAATGACTCTAATGGGTCCTGTAGGCGTTCAGAGGATAACTGTGTGTGATACTTGCACACCCTGTGCTGAGAGAGCAACATCAGCTGAAATCTAAAATGCAAACCTGATTTAAATCACAGATTTTAATGTGAACAGAAAAGGTGAACAGGCCTGAATGGAGAAAGCCTTAACATTTAATAATTATATTAACTGTAAAGTTTATTTTTATAGTAATAAAATCCAGCTTGATTTTGTTTCAGAACACTTGGCAACCTGAGATTTCTTCTGGCTTTTTTTTTTTTTTTAAATAATCAAAAGAATTAGAAAAAAATAGGAACACAAACTGGGTTTTTATAGATGATATTTTGATTTGTATTTTTCAGGGACTCGTTAAATGTGTTCAGTCCCCCTGTCATTCCTGGAAGCCAACAACTAGAAGAGAACACTAAATCTTCAGCAAAACAGAGACCTCCAGGTAGGAATTTATGAAGACAATGAAAAGAACCTGGGTAGAAAGACACTTCTAAATGTTCTTTCTGTAGTGCTGGTACTGCCTTCTCATAGCTTTCTATCCAACTACTTTCTGGTTTCAAGTTTCTTGTTTATGAATCTCAGCTCAAGGCAGCAGAGTTTTCCATGCAGTATTATTTGCCTTTGTTAGAAGAACAACAACATGCAGTTGCTGTTTCCTGGTGTTCTGGCTCTATACAGATTAGCTCATAAAAAATGCATCTTATTTGTTAAAAATAAGGAATTTATGCTAATGGGGATGGCAAACCTACATAAGAACACAAGGACTAAACATTCTTATTCAGAGGCATGATTATACTTGCATAAGAGATACTTCTCTTATGAAGAAAAATTGCAGATTTAGCTCTAAATGAAATCTTAGAGTGATTTCCTGAGGACTGTTGTCACCAGAGTTCCAGGCTGTTGCTTATTAATGGTGTTTGCTTAGAGAATGGTAAAGACCTTCACTGAAACTGGAAAGTCAACAGCAGAATAAAGACAATGCCTTGTTTTCCTCCTTTTTCTTATCATTTATGTTAGGAAACAGGGTAGAAGGATCATCACCACAGAGTATCACAGAATGCTTTGGGCTGAAGGGGACCTTGGGGTCCAGTTCCAACCCCCCTGCCATGGACAGGGACATTCCCCTCAGCCAGGTCCAGCCTGGCCTTGGACACTTCCAGACAGACATTCCCATTTTTCTTCAGGGCTCAAGAATTCACTGGGAGCTCTCATAAATCTGACCCCTCTGTTCTGGCTGTCCAAGGGGTAAAGATGTCTCAGGGATTTACTGTCTAAAGTAAATTATGCCCCTCAAATTGGGAACATTTTCATAGACATAGACTTGTAATTGTTTGTGACAGCAAAATACAAATTTTCTGTCAGGAAGAGACCTTGGTTGGAAGAATCAAGTAATATGTTGTGTTAAGGGTCCTAAATAAGCCAAGCAGAATTGAACAGTCATCCTTGAGCTATAGGCACATTGCATAAAAATTCATGAAAGGTCCCAGAGAATGGTTTTCATTAGTATTATGAAATCCAAGGCTTGTTGGAGTAAACCTATAATTTTTAATTTTTTTTTTAAATTGTGTTACTATCTTTAAAAAGCTTTTAAAAATAAGTATATTTTGGAATTCGTATTTCTCCTGGTATCCACACTAGAATTTCAACACTGTTTTGTGAATTGTTCCTAAACTCATTTTCCTTTAAGCTGAAATATTTTACATCATGTGCCTATGATTGCACATGTGGAGAAGAGAAATTGTCTATATACCATAGCTTTTTTTTTTTTCCTTTTATTTTGTACCTTCATTGAGTAAAATTCTGGCTCATGTATACGTAGGATGTTTGTAATTTTGATAACTTCATACAGAAATTTTCTATCTCCAGATACTCAAAAAACCCTTCTGTACTGAAAGGATCATTTCTCCAAGAAACAAGAGAGAACAACAAAGCCATTCCATGACCTTCCCTCCCCAAACAGGACAGTTTGGATTTTTTCTGAGCTACTGGACACCCCTCTCTATGAAAGCAGCAGAGGAGCTGCAGTGCTGTGTGATAAAGGCCTCACAGATTGGATCATCCCCATCAAACATCAGAATCTGGGTATTTTCCTAGATACCTTGGGTTAAAAAAAATCTAATGGACCATGGTAGATGGTTTGGAGTATCATTTTTGAAAGAGGTGCTAGATAAATTGTGTCCTGTGATATATCTTGAGCACCCTTGGGAAAAACTTTTTTTCCTTATTCATTTCAGTTGAGGTCAGTAATTTGTGTGGTTCATTACTGACAGTTATATACCAGATCTGAACAACAAACTGAATGCTCAAATTCATTCCAGGAAATTCTGCTGCTCTGCTCAGCCTCACTCTTTTTTTTTTTTTTTTTTTTTTTTTTTTTAATACCACGTTAGATAATTACTTAATTCTCATGTTGGGAAGTGTCCCAAGATTATTTACTCTGTGCAGTTTTCCAGTGTTCCAAGTGTCACAAGAGAACAAAACCATATAAAGAGCCCTGAAAATCTGCAATGAGTCATAGTCTATTCCAGATAGGAATTTTAGCTAAAAATATCCTTAAGTAAAAATAGTATAGCATTAGTACATTAATAAAGATTGGTCAATTTTTATATTTTAAAGAAATCTTTAAGTTGAGGCTTAACTTTGGGGGGAAAAGTGATTCCTTTCTAAGAAAGGATTTCACTCTGTAGTTCTTTTCTTAACATTTGCACCATCCATTAGTTAAATGGTGAGATGCAATGAGTAGTCTTCTATTCAACAGGTTTCCCAATACAATAAGAGGAAAAATTAGACTCATAAATATGATAAATTTCCACAGATTTTTCCATTATTGGGCACTGATGTTTCTGGGGTATATACAGTTTTGTTTATCTTGACATAGCAAGAAAATCTCCAAATAAAGTGACAGTGATAAAGCTATAAGTGTTCTGTAACTTACTTTATGGTACCTTGGCCTTAAGACCTCAGTTTTCACTTAAAATCAAATTATTTTCTCACCTCAAATACCATTTAATTTTTTAGTGATTTAAGAACAAAAGCTTTGATTTTGCTTTCACCATGAGATGCAAATTAAACTGCAAAGAGTTTTTTTCATGCAATTCTGAGCAGCTCCAACCCCAGAAGTGTGGGTGGTGGCAAGATGAACAACGATGGAAATTTTCTTTGAAAGTGACCTGTTGACCAGTTAATTTGGCCACAAACACTTCTGTCCTGTCTGTGGTCAGGCTGCCCAGAATGTACCCCTTGAAACAAGAAAGACAACTTCTAACACAACCATTACATACTGCTGGAGTCTTTCAGAAGAATATAATTTAATTTAAGTAGTACTTCTATTCAGGAAGAAGAACAGCAAGGAGGTTTTCGTATGTCTGCTAAGAATTGGATACTCCATCCTGCCATTGGAAATTTGTTGCAACACCTAGAAATGCCTTTTAATGCATTTAGGGGTCTTGTGAGCTGCTAAAGGAATTAAACCTGACTTTAAAAACAAGATAGTTCTAGAAAACTAAGTTCTCCTTCTAGTCACATGAAAAAACATGCAGGGAATTACTGATATACAGGTATAAATCCAGCTAGTCCTGGATGCAATGTAATTTTGATTTGTATGAGTTCAAGGCCCATGGGGAAAGAGGTATACCTGTGATGGAGCTGAAGAATTTCTTATTCCTAACTCAAACCAGGGAGTGTATTGAGTGGCCAGTTTCAAGCTAAAGAGGGAGAGACATTTAAGCTTAGAGGAGAACAGAGAATCATTTTAAAGTGAAGCATAGGCTCTGGAAAGCAAAATAATAAAAGGAAGAATGCAGTGGAAATAACAGCATGGTTTCAGGTGAAATTGTGAGGCTGTGTGAGGGAGTGAGGCATGAACACCATTTGCTTGTGTGCTGTGATCTGAAATGGAGAAAAAGACATTCAGTTCTTCCCCTTCTTTCTGCACTGCATCACTTTGCCCAAGAGCTGTCCAAACAAAATACCCCAGTTGACCTCATTTGGTGTCCCAGGCCTGATGAAGCACCCACAGCAGGAGGGAAACAATTTGGCTTTGCCTTCTTATCTTTGGTTGGGGTGAAGGACAGTTTCTTTCTGATGGTATTTGTTACATGCTACTGCGGAAACAAAACTGAAATCTCTTCTGAAGGGATGAAGTGCACACTTCTGTATGCATCAAATGCTCCAAGTTACTTTCTGGTCTCCAGATAATGTTCTCTATTTATTGCTGTGTGATCCTGGCTGAAAATAGGATCTGAGAGTTGTGAAACCATTGCTGTTTGCATAACAGGCCATTACCTGTCATGGAGCTTTGGGGTGTGCAAAGCACTCAGTATTAGCAGGCTGAGGATGGGATGAACATTTATGATGAAATTCAAGGTACAGATTGCATTCAGCTGTGAATTATCTCCTATCAAAAAACTGTAGATCATCTGACTTAAATTTAGCTTATATGAAAGACACACAGGTTCAGAAAAGAAGCTATAATATATAAAGCATCTGTAAGAAAAGCCTGTAGGGCTTTATCAGTGTATTCTAGACTAAAGATTCATTTCTGTTACCTGAAAGTTTTCTTAAAGTTCTTTTACATAACTTTAGACAAGTTAGATTTAAATTTTTTCTTATCTGGAAGAATCTTTTTTCCTGTCTGATATTGAAAGATCTTCTTTTGCACAGCTTTACCTATCCTGGATATTCAGGTGACATTTTGGATACCAGACATCCAAATTCTTTCAATCTTACAAGCCTTAAGTATGCGCTGACTGTCTTTGTTCAAGCTAAAAGATTATTAAGAAGGTTATTGAGGAAAATACCACTTAAGAATACTTTTATCCACCATTAGTAAAGGTACTTTTGGTGAACTGCTCCATTGAACTTTGAAAAGTCCAGTTGTTAAGCAAACTCCAGCTGACCTCATTCCACCTCAAGTTAAGTACAAGTCTTCAGAAATATAATAAAAATGTGAATTGCTGTTATCTTGAAGGCAACAATTCAGAAGTCAGAAGATTATGCATTTGAAAGAAAAAATGTCACATCTGACAGAAAGATATTTCCATGTTATTGTTTGAGGGAATAAGAGTGATTTATTCTTACTTTCTCCACTTCACACAGGTGAAGATCACCCCAGTGCTGAAGAAGATGAGCAAGTTTTGACTCTTTTGTATGTTCCATTTCTGAACTGTTACTTTGACCTGAATTGTGGGAAATGCTATGAATTGGCATAGTCAGAACATCAGAGGGTATTATTTTGTATTCATAGTATCTTCTAACTTCTTGCAAAATCTGACTGAGCCATATAATTTATTATATAACTTGAAACTTAAATTAAACAATAGTTTTGCAACCAAATTAATATATTTGGCAAAGACTGTCTTATTTTTATAGCTTTGTATTAAATTGTAATGCAGTGGAAGATCACATAGCATAAAAGTTCCTTGTGTCTAAGACAGTTATTTGCTAGTCTAATTTATTTCCAATATTCACAGCTTCCATATGAAAACAAATGAAGCTGAATCAAGAAGGTTGGTGGTGTTTATATGTAAATCATGGTTTTACTCAAATAAAAAAAAAATTCCTTGTTTACTGTGTATTTTGTGAGATGCTGAGGGTATCAGCTGTAACAGCACAGGGCTGAGGGGTGGGGAGGGTTGGTCCAACACTCCAAAAGTGAATTCTTGTGCCAGGTAAGGCAGGGAGGTGTTTGTGATTCCTGTGGGAAGCTGTGCTTGGAGGGCTGGTCCAACTTGTTTGTGTGAGGTTCTCCACTACACTTTGCAATAAAATAATGCAATTCCTTTAACACATCTCTGTTGGGTTTCAGTGCAGTTTTCAGTGAGGGCCCTAAATTCCAACCTGGATTTTTAAATTTCCTGCATCACTGTGGATTTTGCTTTTATGGTATGTAAAATAAGTCTACACAAAGAATACAGATAAAGAGCACAAAGATCACAGAGAAAGAATACAGATAAAGAGCAGAACATATGTAGCATTTGCAAATGAAATCACTATATAAAATCAATCAAATAGCGTGCGTGTATTTTATTTGTTTTATTTATTCATGGATTTATTACTGTGCATGGATCCTGTGTAGTGTTCTTTGATCTAAAATCCAGTTAACCTGACCCTGATGTTTCTGGCTGCTGCTCAGCTCCAAGCTGTGCCCAAATTTGCCAGCCCCAGAGCAGGAGCAGTGCTGCTTGCCAAGAGCATCCCCCCCAGCAGGACACTTGTCTAAAGGGTAAATAAATCACTGAAACACCAGCTGCCTGTATAGGAGAAAAGGTGTTGCTTAGGAGTTGTCCATGACACACGAAGTCCAAGGAGTTTTGTTTTAATGGAGTTGAGTCAGTGGAACAGCTCTGGAGCCCCCCAGTCCAGTACATAACATTTCCTGAAGGGAATGTGAAAGTCACATGGCAAAAGTGATCTATAGGCATTGCTGGTCATTCCTGTTCTAAGTTTCTACTTGATTATATCCACTGCTATCCCACTGTAATTATTTTCAAGCTGACTACTCAGTGAATTTTTAAGAATAATGTATTTGAAATGTCATAAAGTGAGCTTAGTAACCTCAGTGCAAGTGATTTAAAATTATATGCCTGTAAATTATATGTAATTGTAGATTCCAGTTAATGAATATCCTTGAATCAATTGAAAATGCAGTTGTTAATAGTGGCTTGGCATAAGATCAGATTGTGTATTTGGCTCTGTGGCAGGTACAAACACATCATCACAAATTGATTCAAGGAAGAGTAGCACTGAAATCCACAGGAAGACAGATACTGCACTGAGATAATTTACTTACCCTGCCTTAGCCAGAAAGATTTGTACTGTTCTTGCTAATGCCCTAATCAGTTTAAAAGTTCAATGAAATCATAATTTTGACTTTCAGAAATCAGATGCTGGCTTGTACATACTTGTGCATATCTCTGGCCATTTTAGCATCATTTAGTGATCACAACCACACTTCCTCTGTTTGTGGCAAGGGTATTTAAAACATGTCATTAATTTTCTTTCATAGCCACATGTCTCACAGGAGAGGTTGGGTGTGCCAGGGCACCACTGTGAGTCCAGACTGGGTCCCTGATGCAGCTGAGGTTGCCACTCCTTGGGAGAACAGACCCCAGCTAAATGCTGGCTGCAAACTGGTGTCAGGGGATTGTCTGCCAGGGCCTGTCTGGGTGGGTGTGCTTGTCCTGGCACTCACTCACCCTGTCACACACAGAAGGGCACCAGTAAGGGTCACGGACGTATTTTATGAAATATCCTTTTGCTAGGATCTTCTCTCCTGAGAAGCTGAGAGGCCTCAGAAATGAAATGTAAACAATGGTTATCTGCTGCTGTGGAATGCAAGAGGTGCATCTTTGATTGGTCTCATGTGGTTGTTTTTAATTGATGGCCAATCACAGTCAGCTGTCTCGGACTCTCTGGTCAGTCACAAGATTTTGTTATCATTCCATTCCTCTCCTTTGCTAGCCTTCTGATGAAATCCTTTCTCCTATTCTTTTAGTATAGTTCTAATATATAATTTTCTTTTAATATAATATATATCATAAAATAATAAATCAGCCTTCTGAAACATGGAGTCAAGATTCTCATCTCTTCCCTCGTCCTGGGACTCTTGCAAACACCACCACCAGCAAGCATCCAAAGCTTGGCAAAAGGGAGTCCTTGGAGACTCCACACCCTTATCCCTGCCTGTAATGAGCTAAGGAGGCAGGTGAGGACTGACAGTAGGTTCAGGGTGAGTTGTTGTTCCCAGTTCACAGTCAAGCACAAACAGGATCTGTTTTCTTGTCATTAGCACAGCAGTATTTTACAGGTAAGCAGCTGTAACCTGCTTTTCAAGATCAGCAGTTTGGGATCCTTGCCCTTTGTGTTCTAGTTAGCAGCTTTATGTCTCCAGCACCCATGGGGATTGATTGCCATGAGGTTGTGAACAACAGCCCTGCCTGGAGCAGCACCAGAGGCTCACAAGGGCTCTGAGTTCTGCTCACAATGTTTTCCTTAATCATCATCCTGTGAACCTCAAACTAAAGCACTGCTGACACACAGCAGGGGCTTTGTTGAGCCAATTTGTCAAAGCCAGCAGTTATGGCAAGTGATGAGGAACACAGAGATTTGCTCTTAGCAGTCATGGGCAATGGTTGAGGCCATGAGAATCACAGTTTTCACTAGAGCATGCTTTCCAACAGGTAGAAGTACCTGTGTCTGGGCATAAAGATTCATAAATGAAACTGCAGGGATTTATTTCTACAAACTGGCATCAGTTATGAATTTTGGGAACAGAAATTTTGAAATGCAGTAAATTTCAGTAAGGCTTCAATAATGTTCCTTGGACCTGCATTAAAAATAGAGGAAGTTAGGTTAGAGCTGCTGGAGTCAGCAGATCACATCTCAACCAATTGGTCTCCCAGGCCTTTCTATGTTCCTCACACATGTGAGATGTAACTGATACCTTCGCTTTGTTTCTGCTTGCTAAGAAACAGTCAACCAGCTTTCAGATAGTTCAGGAGTAAGAAGAAATCTTTAAAATACATTTTATTGCTTTAAAACACAGCCCAGAGCAGCGTGTTTCTGGAATGTTGCTGGAATGATTCTCCTCATCTCTCATTCTTTTTGTCTTAGGTCCATCCACCATGGTTTTGTCCAAAGTCCAGCCAGATTTCAGCCCTCAGGTGTGTGTGAGAGCAGCAGCACTGAGGTGCAGATCACTGAGCCTGGTACCTTGTGCTGCCACCTGGGCTCCTCCCAGCAGCTCTGAGATTTCACACTCTTGTACCCAAGTGTTGTCTGTACCTGAGCCTCATTGTGCCAAACAAAGAACACACTCTGTCCTAAGGAGCTTACAGTAAGAAATCAATATTGATTTTTCTCCTTTGCTGTCTGGGTTACTAGGTGAGAAAATATGAAAAGTCCTGCTTTATTATTCACAGATTCTTCTGCCATAAAGCATTCTGCTCAGAGACTCATCCTCTAAACACTGAGGCAAGTAGCAAGGATACACAGGCTGGAAAATCCTAGAAAATAATTTTCCATAATGCATTTCATATTCAATTTTTTTTCCATAGGGTTTTTCCTTTTTTTCAAAAAAGAGTTTAATTTTTTTAAGCAATGGGCTACATGCAAAATGAAAAGACAATCCAGTCTTTCCTATGTGATATTGCTGATAATCACTGCTTTTCTCATGGTTACTATAGAAACTTGGCCTCCTTATCTGCCACCTTTTTTGGCATCTTGAAAAAAACTATTTAAACTCACTTCCCTGATAAACTGAACGCTTGGCTTGACGATACCCACGGGAATATGTAAGTGTAACAACAATATTTGTCATTTCTTCTTATTTGGTGTTTAACTTGCTCATTAGCAGCTGCAGAGGCATTTCTGACTGTGATGTTCAGGGATCCTGCTGCAGGCACTGTCAGCAGCACAAATGCAGAGTCCTGGATGAAACCCAGGAGCGGCTCCCAAGGCTCACATGCAGCAGCCCAGGGTGCCGAGACCTGAGCAGGATTTTGCTCCTGTCACACCCCTCTAAAAGCAGCTCTGTTTCCAAGTCTGACAGTTTTCAAGCGCACAAATAATCTGTGGGCATTAAACTGCATGGTAAGAGTGATTATGAAAGTTCCTCTGGTAAATCAGTGGTGAATCAACACTTGTGATGCTTTTAATCCCTTTCCAAGCCTCATCCAGTCTGCATGGCAGATGAGAGTGGGCTTGGGCTGGGGATGCCGAGGAGCTGAGAGACATTTCTGGAGGTGAGCACAAGGCCAGTGCAAGCACCAGGTGTCCCAGCACCAGAAGTGTGCTTGTAACCAAGGCTGTTTTTTGCAGTTCTATCAAAATGTGGCCCAGCTGGGTCTCTCCCCTTACACAGCCCCTGCACTGTGTCCGTCAAGGTGTCTCACAGGAATCCCCTCAGCACTGGGGGAGAAAGGAGATGTCAGCCCTGGGCAGCTGCTCTGGCTCCCAGCCCTCAGCACGAGGGTCCAGCGTGGGCTGCAGGGGCAGAACGTTCTGCTAAAGCCAGAGCAGTGAGGGATCAGCCCTGCAGCTGGGCCGCCTTCAGCACACCTCAGGGTTTAATTTGTTACCGTGCTCTTTCACCAGGAGTTTTAAAGAACAGACAGGTTTGAAAGATTACAGAAACAGGTTACAAAATTATTACAGAAACAGGTTACAAAACAGCACAAGAAAAATGCTATCAAGAGTCATTAAATAAAATGCAATTTTACTTTTATATTGTGGCTGAAGTGCTCCTGGGGACTAACACTGTGTTCTCATCCCAGTCCTCACAGGTATCCTCACCTGGCCTCTGCCAGGCTATGCCAATGGTGGGTTCTCTGCACTGACCCACAGAGCAACAGTAAAACACTTTTCATAAGGAAACCCAGCTAGGCTCCCAGTGCAAACTGCTAGTGTACTTCAAAAGATGTTTACATCAGACTGCTTAGGGGGTTCTTTGATGAAAAAGTTTATTATTGGATGATTGTGCATTTTATCTGCATGGGAGACCAAAAAACCTGAGGTCACAGAAATTACTGACGTTGTTTTAGAGCACTGCATATTTATTAGACCATCTGCTGCTGCAGCACTCCAGGCAGAAACCTCCACACAGGCAATCTATTCCCAGCTACTGTTCTACCACCTGATGTGCAAAATATCAAAGCTCTGGATGCATTTCTTACAGCACTGAGTAATTTCCTAATGAATACACAAAGCTCAGCAAACATCCCATGCAGGAGTTTCCTGTACCTTAGGCTGCTGTTTTCTCACTGGGGCTTGAGAGGGGCCTCTGAGGAGGAATTCCATTGTGTCAGTGCTCTGAGATGTTAGTGGGGTGAAACTGAGTCATTCAACCGTGTGCCAAGGCAGAGGAGCTGGGTGCTGAGGGTCTGGCAGCTCATGGTGCCAGGGATGCCTGGCAGGGCCCTTGCTGTGCATCACACCTCATCTAACATGAGCTATAAATCCTCTTGTGCCAATAGAAGGAAGTGTCTGTCAGTCTGTCCGTCTGTAAGGAGCGCCAAGGACTTTTACTGATATCTCCTGTTATCTTTTACTGATACCTCCTGTTAACTTCCAGCTCATAAGCAAACCAACCCCCAGCACATTCTGAGACGCCCAGGACAGGAGTGCCAGCTCACATGGATCCACCATCCCATCTCCTGCTGCCATTCCCCCTCCAGAGCCACCTAAGAGCTACACACACACAGGCAGAAAGTATTTAAGGAATTTAAGGTATTTATACCTTCCTCCAAGTGAAACAGGGGGTTTGATATCACTTTGTGCACTCATCACACTGAAGGTCATCGTGGGAACACTTTGCCAACGTTGCAGGTTAATGATGCATTGTTTAAATGGGAATGAGCTGTCTGTAGTCAAATTTACAGCTGGATTTAGCACTGAGGGCCAGGCAGAGCCCAGCTGCTGAACCAGGTGCCTGTGGCAGGGAGCTGCCCTAGCCCCACTCCCTGGGAGCTGCCTTTTCCCTATCCCAACAGCCTTCCTCCTCCCTGGGCTCTGCTGGCCCCATCCATGGGCACCCTGAGCCCAGAAAACCCTGGTGACACCCATTTGTGGGGCTCTGCATAAAGAACACAGTGAAATAGGGATAAGGGTGCTAATTCATGAATTTGCCTTCCCTCCCTGGTCCTCTGGCACCTCCAGCTCTGCAGCCCTCTCAGCAATAAACTCAGTGCCAGGAGATTAAAATGTACAACTACGTGACACCTTATAAACCACATAAATATGGACTGGCAAGGCCCTGTAACAATGAAGGATTTTGCACAAAATGTTCAGGCACTAATTCAGTCTCAAGGCTCTCTTTCCACTGCAGTGGGTATGCAGTGCCATTATGAAGCCTTGACTGAATTATAACCCTTTATTCTTCTAGGGCACCTTTTTTTTCTATCTTCACAAGGCTTTGTTTTGATCCAATCATGAAAATAAAGAGCATTAGAAATACAAATTCACTTGGTGATAGATTTGTTTTCCCTCTAAAAACATGATATATGCTAGGAAAACACCTATTAACTTGTAGTTTATTTTAAAGTTAATGCATAATTATTATTCTGTGGAAATTTTTTCCCAGGGAAGAGTTTAGTTTGCTGAATGGTCCCTTTCCATTTGCAGCACTGATGTTTCTTTTCCCCTGCATTAACACATTACCAGATGTTATCAGAACAAATGGCTGTGCTTTTGGCTTTGAATTTTTCTTTCACATTTTTGACAATTGTTTTTTATATCTTGCATAAATCACTGTAACACATGATAAAGTAAAGCAGATTCAATGCCTGTGAAGAGTTAAGACACTGTTTCTCCTTTATGCAACAGCCTGTAACTATATTTTAAAGCAGTTAAAATCTTTTATCAAGCACACTGGCACATTTGTGCAGCTGGATCACTGAGCACACTCTAACAGCCCTTAAGAGCTCTCTCACAGTGTCAGGTAAATCCTTTTTAACCCACGGTTCATTGGCCACAGTGGCTCTGGATGACGCCAGTCCCCTCTGGGCAGGGGGACACCAGCTGCCACATCACCATGGACATTCCCAAAGTTCCTCTGGAAAAACCAATCCAGGTGCTGCAGATCATCACTGCTTCCACAGGGAATCCAAGCTGGAGAGATGACACCCTTTGCAGTGGTTGGTGAGTGGGACAGCCCATGGCCAGGCAGAGAGGAGCCCCCTGATCCTGGTGGAAGGAGCTCCTGGAAAAGCCCCAGTCGTGTGTGGGATGAGGAGCAGGAGCCTTCATCCCAAAGGGTCAGTCCTGGGGAAGCAGGAGGTGACAGCTGGTGCTTGGGGACATGTGTGGCTGCGAGCAGCTTGATGGCACCAAATCTGCACACCCAAACACCCAGGACACCCTTGTGCAGTGCAATCTGCAGTCAGTGTGGGTGGAAGGGGGTTATTCTGCTCCTTTCATGAGCTGATTTATGACTTGTTTACTTGTATGCTTCACCCACACTGCTAATGGTGTAATTAAACCTTGTTAAACTGCTCAGGCCCCCCTCAGGCATGTGTTGTAACACATTTTTTCCCCCCCAAAACCATAATTATTGTGTAGGGGGAGGGAAAACCTGGGTGGTGAGGAAGGGTGTCAGGCCAGCTTGCTTGTAATAAATACCTGTTTAGCAGGCAGAGGATGTTTAGTCCTAAATCAGATTGTGCATTAAAAGTGGAAATTGCTGAGATTGGTGTTTACCTGTGAAACCAAAATTACTTCATGGAGAAAATAATTACAGATGCAGGCTCTCTAAGAAAGCAGTTTTGAGCCTTTATTAAATAGTTAAAATCTAGATGCAGCTGTGAAGCTCAGCATCAGCACATTGTGTGAGGGCTGGCTGGGAGGGGGCTGTGAGCTGTGTGTTGTGCACACCCCACTGAGCTCTATCCCACAGTTTGCAATGTTTTTCTAGCAGATAACAACTCCCATGAAGTAATATTAAAGCAGGTGAAACAGGGCACAGGGGAGGCGTTTTAGTACCAGAAAAGGCTGATGAGTTCAGGGAATTATTAGGGAAAAATGAACTTTATATTAATAATAGTCATCTATTAGCTGTAACAAGACAGCAAACACCCTAATGAGGGAGCACAGAGGCACAGAGCTCACCAGGGCTGCAGTCCCTGTTCCAGAGGAGCCCCTGCCTCTAAAGCAGCTTCAGTTCAGTGCTGGATTCACTCAGGGCCTCTCTGGTGAAGCAGATCCAGTGCTCACTGCCAGGAGGGTCTCTCCAGATGTGATCCCACAGCTGGGGCTGGGTGGGTGCAGCTGGCAGAGCTGCCCTGGGAGCAGTCTGGCTGCAGGGGCAGCACCACGGAGGAGTTTGTGGCTGGGTGGCAGCTGACAGATGGCAGCAGAAAGCCCCAAAGGCCAGGAAGCTGCTTACTTGTCAGAACCCAGGATATCCCTCTGGGTGCCCTGGAGGGCTCAAGCCCCTGGCCAGGGGCTCAGAGACCTTGGTACAAAGCCACAGACACCTGTGCCTTTGATTTTAACCCATGGAAAAAATTACCAACCTTATATGAGGATTCACAAGCCACAAGAGTTTAAGTAGAACGATAGTTAGTTTGTCACAAGATAGAAAAATAGAATTTTAGGGTTTTTAAGAATGAGGGTTCCGAAGCCAAGATGGAGGGACTTGGGCGTGCCTTGTCCTTCTTCTTTCTTCTTCTTCTTAGCCTCCATTTTCTGGGTAATGTCAGCATTTTTGGATTGGTTTAGAGTAGGAACACACTGTCCAACATAGGTGATAGGTATTGGAAAAGTATTGTAAATAATGTACACGCAGTTTTTAGTATAAAAAGATAACACCACCTCAGTGTGCCACGGACCCACTTGCTAGACAGACCTTAGCAGGTCAGAAAAAGAATGTTACAGATAACAGAGAATAAACAACCTTGAAAACCACAGTTGAGGAATCCTTTTTCCATCTCGGGGCTGGGGAAAAGACACTTTCTAACACCTCATGGTCATCTCAAGCACAGAAACCCTGAGCCTTGCTGTCACCTGAAGCTGCTGTGGACACAGGGCCAGGAGCAGGGTGGCCCTTCCTGGAACTCTCCCCCAGCGCCTGGCTCTGCCAGGAACGCTTCCCTCACACTGGAGCTTTGCAGCTGGAAACTCACCAAAAACTGCTTGGATCTGGGCTATTTTCAGTCAGCCCTGGCCAAAAGGAAAGCCTTTCCTGAAAGAGGTGTTCCTCCTGGATGGGTGGATTAGCTTGGGATGTGGGAGAGTCACTGGAAGGACAAAGAGCCCTGGGTTTGGTGTGAAGCTGGAGCTGCTGTGTCGTGTGTCCATCAGCATTGGGGCAAACAGCAGCTCCCCCCAGCACACACCACTGGTGAGCACCAAAAATCAGGTTATTTGGGAAGGAACTGCTGAGGTATTCAGAACAGCAGCTCACCACAGTGCAGGCAGTGTGAAGGTTTGGGTTTCATAGGCTGAACATGAGTGTCTTTAGTCTGGATTAGCAATTTCCCCTTCCAAGGATGGCAGAACTGTGGTGAAGGACCCTGGGCAGCCCAAAGGCTTCACCCTGACTCTTCACCTCAGGAACTGCACCACTCTCCATGCACCTCCTGGATGGATTCTCAGTGATGGATTCTCAGTGATGTGGGAAGTGGGAACAAAAGTGGGGGAAACAGATGGATTCTTCTTATGGAGATGCATGGAAGAAAATTCTTCACAATGTTTTTCAGGTAATTAGCCAGTGGTACAAAATGGCACATGGAATCATTCCTAAAAATGAACTGCTGCCCTACACAGAAGTTGATGGATATTAAAGCCATGCAGTTTTCAGGGAAGTACAGACAGGAGTGCAAGGAGTTCTCACCCAGCTTGGCTCAGCTACAGTGTGTGTGTCTGTGTGTCTGTGTGTTCATTAAAGGGAGTCATTAGTTCTGTAATCATTTCTCTTGAGTCAAACACAGGATTCCAGCTATAAGAATTCCCACCAATGGTGAATTTTTGGATGCTCTAGAAGTGCCATTCATTGCTGTGAGAACAGCATCATGCACTGCCTCAGTCATGAGGGAGTCTCTGTGGCATGTTACACAAATGTCCCTCATGTTTGGCCAGTCTGGTTTGAAAAGCTCTGGAGGAATTTGCACTTTTTTACCATTTCAAATTAATTTTTAGCATTTCAGATTTTGCACAAATTTTACCGTTTCCTTTGGTAGCATCAGCCATTTGCTCTGGGGCCAAACTGGCTGTGAGCTGCATCGTGGCTGAACACCCTCTGGAATACAGAAAAGGCAAACATAAACTACTGAAATACAGCAGACAGAAGAAAGAATTTCCACCCTCTACACCCACGATGCTTGAGCTGGTGGTGCACTGTCACCATGAGGGACACTGGCTCAGGGCTCCAGCCTGGGGTTCCACATTCTCAGGCATCTCCTTTGGCAAGTGAGGAAGGCAACTCCAGCCTCCCACCCATCAAATCCCTCAGCCTGCTTGTCTCAACCAGGAGTAAAGGCTAAATAAACACATCTAAACAACTGAAAAGCACGTCAACATCCAACTTCAAAATAAAATGCAGTCAAGTGTGAAATTATACCTTTTATTCCATAAATCTTCAGCAAGCAGCACAGTTCTATAGCTTGTATCACGCTTTAATACTGGCAGAATTTAACACACCATGCAAAGCCCCATAAGGTAATTACATTTCATCTCAACAAAGCAACAAAATCCCAGCCCATTCAACCCCCTCCATCTGAGGAAGGATTATAGACAATTCAGCACATGTTGATTTTTCCTGGTGATAAATCCAAAGCAGGTTACCAATGAAATGTGAGTGTGGGCTCCCAAGGCAGCTGATTTACAGGGGAAAATAGAGATGTTATTTGGTGTCCTTCAAGGCAGTGTCACCCTGCTTTCTGAATCTTCCTGAGCTTTATCCTCCACCTAAAAGAAGCTTAAAATGTAAAACTTAACCTTGAACAGACCACTTTGGTGATGCAGGGCATTTACATCCTTCACAGCAGATTCCTATCCAGATTTTAAAGAGTTATTTAATTTTGCAATAAGTGAGGTTGTATGACTGATGATGGAAATGATATAGAAAGCCAGCAGAAGACACTCACAGCCCCACATCCTGTAACACCAACCACCAGTCTCCAGAGGTTTGGGCATTCCAGACCCACAGGCCAGGCTGGAAATATTTGTCATCAGAGCATGTGTTGGTTGCCCTTCTGCCAAACCAAGGGTATCTCTGTATACAACAAACCACAATTAATTTAACTAATTTATCTATTAACTGCCCTCAAATAAAGCCTCCAAACTTTAATTAGACCTCTGTGATTAAATGCAATTAAAACCCTTAAAGCAAGTCAACAAGGACTGCAGGCACTCTCATTCCCCAAGCCAGCACGAAGCTACAAACACACACAGGAATGGATAACTGAGGGTGAGGACAAAAGCATCTTTCCCCAGGCACAAAGCAACATGACTTTCTATAATCCTTTACTCAGCCTCTGCAGCAAGACAAGACCTTGGAAAGGACACAGAGGCCTCCTGAGGGATGGGGTGAGAGGCTTAGAAGTCCTAAAAGGGGAGAGGAATGCAATTGCCTGCCATGATGGATGTTTGTTGCACCAGCCCAAATAATGATGATGCCCCTCAGCAGCCCTGGCAGTGATGGGGTTCAGTGATGGCACAGACACAAGAGAAACTTGTTGAGACACTTTTTTCACTTTTTTTTTCATAATTTGTTTCTTGTGCCTTGTTTCCTTGCATCTGAACCAAGCAGTCTGTGATAAACATTGCACAGTGATGGGAAACAGTGGGGGAAAGCCATGACAGCTTCCCAGCACTTGGTGCTGTTGTATAAAACTGAAGGCAGGCAATGCAGAAATTACTTGCACAAGCCTTTCCACACTTTTTCAGCTGATACACCTCATGAAGGCAGCTCAGTTCCCAGCTCCTTCCAAAAAAACCAAAGACTTGAAGTGGTGCGTGCAATTGTATTGCCATAGTTGAGTCTTGTGCATAGAGAGGTCAGAGGGAAACCACCACAATTTCCAAGACAGAGGGAATGGCACTGAGCAGTGGCAGCACAGAGGATTAGATTGGGCTAAGAATCACCTGAACACAGAGTGGTCTTGGTGGAAGACATAAAATTTGATGGGAAATTTTTATATCAAAAAGTTCACAACCTTTCTAGGAGGTGATGAGTAGTGGAAAACCAAAATGAGGGAAAATACTGCAAGGCAAGCACTAGACAGATTGCACAGGGCAAAGAATTTGGTAATTTTATCATCAATTATGATGAAATAGGAAGACAAAAGTAGAAAGGGCAATGAGAAACCAGGAAATGTCACTGAGGTGGGGGACAGCAAGGAGGTGAGCAGCAAGCAAGGAAAAAAATCAGATCTCTAAATATAAACCACGTCCCGGTCCCTTGTTCCAGCTGTGGTCATTTCTCTTGCCCTTTAGACTTTTTGAAAAGCTGACCCCAAGCTGTAACTTGAACAGCCCCAAATCCTCCCTGCTAATGGCAGCTGTATTCAGAATTGTGCTCTGTAGTGTAGGAGGAGCTGCAATAGGCACCCTGTGGCTCCCCAGCCAGCACAGCTCAGAGCGAGCACGGCGCCAGGAAAAACCCAGCAGGTGCAGGAGAGCTCCCTGAGTTATTTCCTATTCTCTGTCTGGCAGTAAAGACACAGCTACACCGGGTGGTAACTCTCAGCAGATGGTGACTTTTTAAAGTTGATTGCTGTATAAATGATACTTTCTGAGTTTGTTCGTTTTAATTCAGATTCTCAGTAGTGTGTTCAAATGTCAGAGAGCATCATATTTCTATCTTTTATTTCCTTTGTGAGCAGAAATCTTCTTTAAGAAGTCTAGGAATTACAGCTTGGGAGAGAAGATAGACTCCCTCGATGAAAGTGATCTACTTTACAAATGTTACAGAATACTATAAAAACAGGACATGCAAAAAGCCCCACTGGCTTTGTTCTCAGTGGAGAGTTTGAATTTCTATTGCACTTTTAAAGAGACATTTTGTCTGCACTGTAATGTTTTATTGGATCTGTGAGGTCCATTAGCAGCACAAAAGCAGGATTTCCTCTGCTGGCAGCACAGGAAGGGTGGGGAGATGGGGTGGAAGACATCAAATTAATTTACTACTGCAGGTAAATAATAACAGGACAAGTGAATGAGAACCTTATTTACCCCCCAGATGCCCTGTAGCCCCAAGCTGGGGTGGCCAGACCCCCATATCCTGCTCTGCTGTAACCAACCAGCAGCTCTGGCTGGCCCCAGTGCAGGACTGTCGTGTGTGCTCCTTTGAATATTTGCTTTTCGATGACACAGACACACCAGAACTGGCCACAAACAAACACCCCATGACCCAGCACTGAGGTCCATCACCTGATGATGTCAGTACTCTGAAAATAATGGAGGTGACAAATGGCTGAAGCACCTGTGTGATTTGCACTACTGCCACCCCCTGCCACCACAAGAAGCCCCTGCCCGTGTCCCCAGCTTGGGAGAGATGCACCAGATCATCACAGGTGCCACTGTGGCAAAGTGGGGACATTCAAAGGGCTCTGGTACAGTCACTCATCTGCCCTCTGCACTGCACCTCCCCTCAGAGCCTGTGTCTCAGCCCATTTATTTATTGCACCTCATTGGCAAAAAAAGGAAAGACATCCCCTGGCCAGAGGGAAATGTCCCAATTAAAGAGCAAACGATGCAGTAAAACAGCAGAGCATTCTTGAGAGCCGTGGTAAAAGCGGCCACCTCTTGTCCTCAATTTATGCTGCTCCCATCACCCTGGGCATTATATTTGTGCTGACAAGGATCAGTTTAACCCCTGCCTGCAATCTAATAAAAAGCTGGCATGGTGCAAGCATGCATAATCTTTCTTCAGTGTCCTAGAATGGATGCAATAAAAAACTGCTGCTGCTGCTCGATGGTCAGAGCCACTGCCTGGAATAAATAACTCCCTGTCTGAAGTCAGCAGTGGGAAGGGCTTTGGACCAGAGGTTTTTCAGACCCTCATCCCTTTATAGAACATTATAATCATGGGGTTGTTTAGGTCAGAAAAACCTCCTATGATCATCAAGTCCAACAGTTCCGCCAGCACTGCCCAGTTCACCACTAAACCATGACCCATGAGCCACATCTGCACATCTTTTAAATCCCTCCAGTGACTCATCCTCCTCCCTGGTCAGCCTGTTCCAATGCTTGACAGCCCTTTTGGTGAAGAAATTGGTCCTAATATCCAATCTAGAACTCCCCCATACAGCTTGAGCTCACTTCCTCTTGTCCTGTTGTTCATTACTTGGGAGGAGAGACCAACCTCCATGGGGCAACAAGCTCCTTTCAGGGACTTGTAGGGAGCAGAAATGACCTTTCTGAGTCTCCTTTCCTCTGGGCTGAGCCCCCCAGTTCCAGCTTGGCACCCCAGCACATCTGTGAGTGCAGCACGTGCCTGGTGGCAGTAACCACCCACCACCCCTCAGTTTGTACCAGGGGAAAAGCAAAAAGAAGAGTCAACAAACAGCAGATTCTTGCCCCTCTCATCATTAATTGAGCAAGGCAGCACAGCAGAGCTGGCATTACGCTCTGCTACCCTTTGTAATGAAATCACTGCCGGGCGCAAGAAACAAATTCAGCGATATGATACTAATAGGGTTAGAAATTTCCCATGCAAATATTAATAATTTATATCTACATGCCTATTTTTTTTTAATACTGCTTGCAGTCTGTAGCAAGGGAGTGCTGAGGTTTACCAGCCTCTTGTCTGGGGAAGGTGCAGGTGTTACCCAGCTGGAGACAGAAGCCCCCAACACAATTTCACCAGGGGCTCAAATTAGCTTTTGGAAATCATGTCCTGGCCTATTTCAAAAAGGAGACAATGCTTAAACAGGAGCACTGCTTGCATGGACCAGCGAGCAACAGGAGATGGATGTTGAGCCTTGGTGCGCCCAGGCCCCTTCCCACAGGCATCCCAACACCTGCACCAAGAGCCAGGGATGCTGATGCCCCTGCAGGAGCCCAGGGGGCAGTGAGCTGTGGCCCAGCTGCCACAGAACACACCAAGCAGCCACCTGAATCCTGAGGTAGCTGGCAGCAAAAGGAGCAACCTTAGGGCTGCAAAGTCAGAGGGATTTAGGGACTAAGGAGAGGACATTTTATTTTAGAAGTAGGGAAGGATTTGTGTTGAATGTCTTTTTTCTCATCGGTAAAAAAGACTCGGAAAGGAAGGGCAGTGACTGGGAACCTGCAGGGTTGAAAGAGAAGCTAATTCCCTCAGACAGGCGTAATTGCTTCAATTCAGAATGGTAAAAATGTGGAATTAGGAATAATCAATGGCTGTTTATGATCTGTGTCTATACTGTGAATTCAGCTAATACGGAGTAATTACACCGCGCTAATTCCTGGTATTTGTCATCGTTCTGTTGCAGAGGAGTCCTGCGGAACACTAAAAGCAGATTGGCTGTGCTGGGCGCACAGACCAGGGCCTGGGCACGGCACGGGATAATTTCTGTTCAATATACCAGCGGCTGTGAGTTCCCTGGTTCCCGCCGGGGCTGGGCGCTGGGATGCGCTGCACAACAGCACCCCCGGCAGCCGGCACACCGACCATCCATCCCTGCCGGCCACACAGCACCTGCTGCCTCGCCCTCCTGTCCCATATTGTTATTTCAGCCCTCTTTAAACTCTGTCCTCACGCAACCCCTCCCATCCGGCAGCAGGGAGCCGTGCCGGATGCTCGGTGGCCCGCGGCACCGGGGATGTGTCACGGTGTGCCGGCATGATTCACTCACTGTGTGCCCGGTGGAAGGAACAGCGCTGGTTCCGAGCTCTGCAGCAGCGCCAGAGCAGAGGCGAGCCGAGGGCGGGATTGCTCGGGGCAGGGTGAATAATCCCGAATAACCCCGCAGCAGCACAGGTGGGAGGTGTGCCGCAGGGACAGCCCTCGCTCTCACCCATGTGGCATGCGGGACTGCGGGCGGTGTTTAACACAAACACAGGAGGTACAGAGCGTTTCCTTGCCGAGGAGCTGCACTTAACACCTGCAGTAGTTGGGCAGGAGCAATCTGAAACCAAACACCCGCTGTGCTTATCAGTGGCCAAACCTTTCCTAAAACAACTTGTCAACACTTCGTCCCAGTGAGCTCACTCCTGAAAAGCAGCTCTTCCTGGCACTGCAGAGCCCAACCAGGGATCTCTGGGGGAAACCTCCTTCCACATCCTGGGAGGGATAATCCTGCAGCCACTTTCTTGGCACCAGTGTCCCAATGCTCCCACCACTCACTGAGGGTCAGTGTACCCAGTGTTGGCACATGGAGCGAGGAGGAGGAGGAGAGCAGCTCCTCACTCACCAGCTCGCTCCTGCTGGTCTACCAGAGTGCTGATCACAGTGCAGTGAGTTTGCACCACTGGTTATTCATTCGCCAGTCTGGCAGATTTTTGATACCACATCTATTATTTTTTTCTTGATTCCTCTTTTTCTATGTCATGCAGAACCCCTTGGGGAAGCCTGTGAATGAGGCTTGGTGCATTTTAACTGCACTGCACTAGTAAATTATTTGCTGAGTCAAAACTAAACTGGTGCCCCACTCCCAGCACTTGACACATTCCCTAATGTTAGGTGGGATTTAAAAGCCCATTTTTGCTGTGTGCCACAGTGGATGGGCAAAACCTGGGCTACCACAGGATACAGAGATGAGACGTGAGGGTTCCCCATACCAGGGTGTGCCACAAGGAAAGCCCGCAGCTCCCCACCCTTTCCTGTGGTTTCAGGGAAACATCTTGGATGAAATGTTCAGTTCCAGAGAGCAGAAGCATTTCACACACGATTCTGTTGTTGGAGGCTCGGGGCCCTGCTGATGGTTTTTGCTCAGTTGTGCAAGCAGCAGAAATGGCTCCATCTCCATGGAGGATTTGGCCTCAGGTCCCTTGAAGGAGGAGGGAAGCTCACATGGACCAGGCTCCATGGAACACCTCCCCAGGGTGTTACAGTGCCCGGGCCCTGGGGCTGCTCCTGCAGGGCAGCAAGCAGGGGACACAGCAGGGACAGCGCTGGGCGCGCCAGGGCTTGGGGCACTTTGTTATTGAGCTGAGCTGGATATTGCCAGCAGCTAAACAAACCAATAGGAGGGATATTTCCCCTGAGAGGCAGAAGGTTTTTGATTCAGACTGTGCTGTTTAAGCTCAGACTCTCACCACAGCTAGAATTTCCTTCCGAGGGCAATAATTATCCCAAGGCAGAGCCCAGACTTTTCTGTGTGTTTGCTTTTCTGCTCCCTGTCTGGAACCCTGTTTGGTTTAGAGGCTGTGATTTCCCCCAGTGTTCAGCACCTCCTGCACCTCTTGCCCAGCACTGAGGACCGGAACTGGGGAGAAGCAAAGAAAGGCTCAGGGCACAGCTTTATACAGAGATCACCTTCAGGTTTTACACTAATTATCAGGAAGCAGCGTTGGTCCCACAGGGGCTCTGCTCCAGCCCTGTGCAAGCTGCAGTCCCAAAGGCAGCACTGTTGCTCCCAGCCCCACGACTCCTCCACTGGTTCTTGGATGAAAATCGCTTCAAAAGCTCCAAGAGAAGACGTTTGGTTCTCCTAAGTGGTAAGAATGGAAAAGAAAAAGGAAAGAAGGAATGGAAACACTTCTGTTCTTGGCTGCCAGGTAAATGAAGTGCAACACTGGAAAAAATAAAGAGCCCCTAGCGCTAACTTCAGGAGTGATTTCTTCCTTCAGAACCATAATAACAACGATGGTAAATGATTAAAAAGAAAACAGCCTAAATCTATACCTTGAGTTAACTCAGGACTCCTTTTGAGCTCAGGACTGTTGCTGGATAAATAAATGCTTACTTGGAAAAGGAACCTTCAGCTTCCTTTAAATCACAGGCAGAGAAGCAGAACTCAGGACCAGCCACACACTTGCAGCACAGCTGGTGGGAAATCCCGACAGATCAGGTAATTCTGGTTTTACATCGCTTTGGGGAACACCACTCCTGGCTTCATGCCCCCTGTTCCCATTGCAGCACCCCTGCCAGCCCAGTGTGCTGCTTTGGGGAAAGAGCCGAAAGTCAGGGCGCTGCCCACCCTGGGAGAGGTTCCCAAAAAGGCGAGGGCCAAAGGGAAGCAAACCCGCACAGGAAGCGCTGCTGGCCGCAGCAGTGAGTGAGTGCTCTGTTCTCCCTGCCGCGGGGAGATAAGGGGATAAGGAGATAAGGGGATCAGGCTCGGGGAGGTGCCAGGAGGGCTGGGCAGGCTGGGCAGGTGCCGAGCACACGGAGCCCCAGCTCGCTGGGATGTGCCAGCGCGCCCAGAGCCCGCCCGGACACTGAGCGGTGCGTGGGCTTGGCCCGTCCCCTTGTCCCCTGGAGCATCACTGAATAATGTGCTTTTCCTTGGACTTGCTGGCAGGTTAGGGGCTTGCCTGGGGGAGGTTTTAGTTGTTCTTCATCTCGTAGGAGACGGGAGAGGAGGTGAAGGGGAAGCCCTGGGCATCCTTTCCGTGGGGCACAGCTGGGCTGGGTCATGGGCTGAGCTGAGGGGAGCTGGGATGGGCTGGAGTCAGCTCTGTGCTGTGCCATGCTGTGCCATGCTGTGCTGTGCCGTGCCATGCTGTGCTGTGCCATGCTGTGCTGTGCCATGCTGTGCTGTGCTGTGCCGTGCCGTGCTGTGCCATGCTGTGCTGTGCCGTGCCATGCTGTGCTGTGCCGTGCTGTGCCGTGCTGTGCTGTGCTGTGCCGTGCCATGCTGTGCCGTGCTGTGCTGTGCCGTGCTGTGCCGTGCTGTGCTGTGCCATGCTGTGCCATGCTGTGCCGTGCTGTGCTGTGCCGTGCCATGCTGTGCTGTGCCGTGCTGTGCCGTGCTGTGCTGTGCCGTGCCATGCTGTGCCGTGCTGTGCTGTGCCATGCTGTGCCATGCTGTGCTGTGCCGTGCCATGCTGTGCTGTGCCGTGCTGTGCTGTGCTGTGCCGTGCCATGCTGTGCCGTGCTGTGCTGTACCATGCTGTGCCATGCTGTGCTGTGCTGTGCTGTGCCATGCTGTGCCGTGCTGTGCCGTGCCGTGCTGTGACGTGCTGTGCCGTGCCGTGCTGTGACGTGCTGTGCCATGCTGTGCCGTGCCGTGCTGTGCCATGCTGTGCTGTGCCATGCCATGCTGTGCTGTGCTGTGCTGTGCTGTGACGTGCTGTGACGTGCTGTGCCGTGCCGTGCTGTGCCATGCTGTGCCATGCCGTGCTGTGCCATGCTGTGCCGTGCTGTGCTGTGCTGTGCGGGCCAGATCATCGTGGCCATGGATGAATTTGCAGGGAGTTCACTCTGCAAATGTGGGGCTCGTCCAAGGTCAGGCCACTGCTCAGGGCATTGTCTGTTTTCTCCTGCACTGCTGAAAGGGTTGGTGTAGGGACCAGGTCTTGCTGCCCACACAGTGCCCGTTACTGAATTACCAGTTACAGAATTACTTCCTTTAAAAAACTGATGGCATCATCTGGAATTTTGAGAAACCAAGCTAGGTGGAAGGGTAGGAGGACACAAGGTACCAAGTGCTTTCTGGTAGAAAGCAGCAAAACACCCCAGATAACTGTGGGCTCATTCCAGGGCCAGTTCTGCCATGAGATGCCCTCTCCAGCCATTTGGTGGATGCAGAAGCTGGCCAGGCATTTTTATAAGCAAGAAAATTTATAAAGCTCTCTAGCAAACAGCAGCTTCCTATTGATCAACTCAGCAAATTTCAGTCACATTGATTCCTTTTGAGGCTGGCACTGGCACTGCAGCATCCTCCATTCCTGTGGTGATAAATCCTGAACGCAGGGTGGACGTGCTCCCACCCTGCCAGTGCCTCCTCTGCACCCTGCATTCAGCTGTGCAGGAAATCCCTGGATTTTGGATGGGGCAAAACTTGACTCAGGGGCTGTGGGCATCTGGCAGTCACCCTTTTGGGGTTGCATCCCCACTTTGCACCAAAATGATTTTGTTCGCAGTCAGGGACCTGTTGGGAGGGAGAGGGACACGTGGGGCTCAAAAGCAGGGGGGAAAAAAAAAGGAAAAAGGCAGAATTTTGTGGGGAAGAGCAGTGAAGTTTTCCTGCAGCACCGAGGGAGAACAGGAGCAGTGACCGGGTGCATCCGGGAAGGGCTCCCCGGGAGGGCAGGGATCTGTCTGTCTGTCTGTCTGTCTGTCCGTCTGTTCCCCAGCAGCAGTGACTCAGCTCCGCCAAGCGGCGCTTCAGGCCAGAGCAGGCTGGGGTGGAGCTTTTTCCTTTTCAACACCGCGAGCCGCTGTAGCAATATTTGTCCAAGAACTTTCTTGTTCCTGAAATGTTTTTTTAAGCAAACAAGTTTGAGGCTTTATTAGACAAATAACTCTGTTTAACACCTATCACAATGCCTTCTTTTCTCCCTCTCCTGCCAGCAGCCCTCTGGCAGATGCCAGAACACAGGTGCCTTTTATTCTGGCACAACTCTAGAAAGAAAAAAAAATTATCAATGCAAACAATTAAAAAATAATATAATAGAAGTCCCAGGACAGGGCCACTCTCTTGTAATGAAATCAGGCTCTAGGAATTTCAGCACCCAGGGACTCCACCCAATAAATTTTATCTGGGATTAAGGTGAAGATAAACAGCCCAAAGAAATATATGACTTCCCTAAAGCACTGGCATTTATTGTTTTATTTTTCCATTTCTCTTCCTCTGCGATGAAATCAATATGTGCAAAGAATAAAACCACAGCTTTGGTGAAGGGGAGGGCTGTGCAATGGGCCCCAGCGAGGCCAATGTTCACTGTAGGACTGGGCACCCAACAGGGAAGGTTTTGCAAACCCAGCAGAGTTTTTCTCCACTCTCTGTGTTCAAATCCCACCCCAACTCTAAATCCTCACCAGATCCAGGCTCTGCTCAGGGCACTTGTGGGGAAGACAGCAAGCTCCCAAGGCAAGCCAATACCAATTTTGAAGTCTTCCCAACTTGCCAAGGGGGTTTGTGAGAAGTGGCCCCATTTCCCAGCCCCATCATCAGATCAGGCATGGGATGGGGAGCCAGAAATGGGAAGAGGGTCCCTGTGTTCATAAACTTCATGCTGAAAGGAGCAAAAGGGAAGAGCCTCGTGCTGCCCCTCCACATCCAGCCACAGGCAACGTTTGTCCTCTAAAACCTTTAAACTGTCCTTTTTCAGGTCTGTGGATCTTATACCATGGGCTTGCTCATGCCAGCTCTGGCACAAGCCTTAAAATCCATTTCAGAGTGACTGTGCTGAGGGCTGGGGTGTGGGGAAGGGCTTGTGGCATCACAGACCCCCCGTCACCTCCCTTGGGGACAGATTCCTGCTCACAGCCAGCCTTGCTCTGAGGGGAACAGCTGCAGAGAGAGGGGAGATGCTGCTGGGAATCCAGAGTGCCCAGCTGATACACAAACAAAACCACTTTGTCTGGGTACATGGGGGGACACAAATCCCTCCCAAGGGTCCCCTTAGGGCAGGTGGGCCAGTCTCCTTGGGGAGCTGGGAGCAGCTTTGGCAGACTGTCCTTGCTGCAGTGCCACAGCAGGTGTGGGGACAGCAGAGGGTGTCACAGGGAGGAGTGCCAGGCTCCAGAAACCTCAGCTGAAACTGGTGGGGCTGCCTAAAAACCCCAGACAGTGATGCTGCAACCACCCCTGGGTGTAGGGAACCACAGGGAGCCTCTCCTCGGGGCACTGAGGGGGGACACAGCTCCATCCACAGCCAGGGTCAATAACCCAGCCAGCCCTGGGAGGGGACCCACAGCAGGGCTGGGCAGGAGGAAAAGCTCTTCTCTCCTTCCTCGTGACGCAGCAGCCTGAAATCCACGTCCAGCCCAGCCCTGCTACAGCCCGCTGCTCCTATTTACCCTTCAAACAGGAAGAGCAACTCTCAGCACAGCTCATTGACAAATTCTCTGTCAAACATTACTGAAGGGCTGCTTTAGTTGCTCGTGAACTCTCAGCACCCATCTCACAAGTGACAGTTCAGCACAGGGCTCCAGCCTTGCCAGGACAGAGATTCAGCAGACTGCAGCAGCCCCGAATCTCAACAGGTAGGAGTGGTCCCAGCCCTGGGGAGCCCAGTGTGGGGTGGCAGAGCCTGTCCCATCGGTCAGGGTGGCACTGGGACAGAGGACAGAGGGCAGCAGGTGGATTCTCTGGGGTAGGAAACAGTTCATGCTCCAAATGACAACCTCTCCCTGTCCCCGGGGTGAAGACACTCCAGGTGGAAATATTCCTGGGTTGAAGTCGGGTGTCCACAAAGCTGGCTGCTCTCCTCAGTGCAGTGGTGCTGCCCTTCCTCCCTTCTCCTTTGGATTTTAAGGAAGACAGGCTTGTTCCCAGCTTGTCCTCAGCATTTTGCAGTGCCCAATATTTGAAATCTACCCTGCATCATCCCAGAAGAAAATGTGATTGAAAGCGTCCTCATTGCTACCAGGAGAACAGAAAAGGCTGCTCCAGGGCATGAACGGGGAGCACAGGGGGCAGCAGACCCGGGGAGGGTTCAGAGGCTCCAGAAGGAAGCTCAGGCAGTGCAGCTGCTCCAGGGTTTAATCAGGGTGGGACCTTCTGCGTGGTAGGAGTTTGCATTTCTTTGATGACGTCCTCACTATGGCAAATGTGACTGAACATAGCAATCACCTTCTCACCTAGAACCTGCCTGGCTTTGGTGGGTCACAGGCACTCTTTAAGGCATTGCCTTCTTTCCTCAGGGTCACCTGTGGCTGTCAGTCCTTCCCAGCTGTGCTCCTGCCCACCACCATGCGGGTAACAAGTAAGGAGGGACACATTTACTTTTCTCTGGGTTTCTGTGGTTCTTTATGCATCCTTCTCATTTACATGATGCCTTCCAGGCCCAGCAGCCCTGCCCTTCCCCTGCCAGGGACATGGGAAAGGGCCTTTGTGTAAGCATCAGGTTTTTACAAGATTTGTGTCGATTTCAGCCTGTTGTATTTTTCCCAGTGAAACCTTCTGTGACTGGGAAGAGATGGCTATTGAGACGTTCCTGGTTCCATAAGAGCCATTCAGCTGCAATAAAAGTACATTTTTCTGCTCTCTTTCCATGCAGGACTGGAACGTTTTGCTCTGATGAGCGCTGCTTTAAAGCCAAATGCCAATCACAGTTGTACCAGCAGCTGCTCTGCTGTAGCTAGTGACTAATTGGGGGATAGCAGCCTTCCCAGCACGGGGAACATAAGAAATATTTGGATTTACACAGCCTTCTGAGTAATTATCAGATTTACTTTAACACAGAGAGAAATATGAATAGTGCCTCCCAGCAGAGCAGAAATGCCTATGTGAGCCCCACCACATACCCTGGAGATGGTAATTAAGAGATCAGAATCCATTTGGAGGGTGAGGGATTGTGAGCTGCCTTCCCACACCGTGCAGGCACTGGCTGTCACCCTGTGCCTGCTAACCTGGGGACACACGGATCAAATCCAAATAAACCAGGGGGGTGGTGTGGTGCCTGCCCCTCCTGCAGCTCTCACCCTGCCCCTCTCACACTCCCAGGTGTGATCCGGGCCATGCTGCTGCTCCTCACCCTGCTGGGCACCTGGTTCCTCATGCACACCTACTTCCAGCACAGCTGGAGAGCCATCAGCCTGCGCAGCTGGCTCGGTGAGGCACGGGGGGCTCCGGAGGGACGGTGGGAGAGGCTCCAGGGTGTGAGCCAGCCCCAGAGCTGGGCACAGCTGCCCTGAGCACTGGGATTTGCAGCCTCTGGATGAGGCTTCAGCCACCAGCTCTGACCACCAGGGCAGGGAAGGGATGTGTGGTGTGTGGTATGAGGTGTGTGTGGTGTGTGGTGTGAAGCTGCACTGGGGTGGGTGGGTCCAGGGATGCCTGCAGCCATGAGAAGCAGTTTTACAGAGCTGGTGCCTGGACAGCTGCTCCTTCAGGGTGTCTAATCCTCCTTCTTGATACCCACAGGTGCCCCGAAGAAGCCCAGCAGTGAGTATTGCTCTCGACTTCATCACACAACTCCAGGGTTCAGGGTAATGGTGGAAGCCTGGGATCTCCTTCAAGAGCCCCTTCCCTAAGGCAAAAATCCGCCTCTCCCAAACACGGGGGATTTTGTTACTGCACACAGCAGTGGGGTCTTTGGCAGGCCCCAGCCTTGGCCAAGAATGGGGAAGCTGTGGGCAGAAAAGCCTTGGATACCATCTCTGAATGCTCCTGGCACACAGCATGTGTCACACCTGGAGCAGCACCTGGCCTTGCCACCATAAACCCCAAACAAGAAGCTGGTCCCAGCCCCAGGACAAGCCTCCTTCATGGAATAAACTGGTCCAGGTGTTGCCTCCTTGGTGGGCCAGTACATCCCAGTCCAGCCCCTCTCAGCCCCTCAGGGACACAGCCAGTGTCCCCCCAAGGGGACCAAGCCATGACCTTCAGCTCCACTCCTCCCTCACAGGTGAGAAGCTGCCCCGGCACAAGTGTGGGAACCAGAGGAGCTGCCCCCAGAATCATTTTGCCTTCAAGATCATCAGTGGTGCTGCAAATGTGGTGGGACCCTCGATCTGCTTTGAAGACTTAGTGTAAGCAGCACATGGCAGGGACAAGGCAGCCCTGGCTGGCCTGGCCTCCAAGAGGGCAAGTTTGGCCTCTGCCAAGCACATCAATGGCCATCACAGTATTAGTGGCTAAAAGAAAAAATATAAATAGATTTATTTGCTACCACTTTTGGTTATTTTGCTATCTACAGCCACGGCATCCCACCACAGTTTCAGTGGTGTCAGCATCTCCAGGGCATCCCTGCACTCACCAGTGCTCTCTGCTCTCCTTTCCAGCCTCATGAGCAGCGTGAAAAACAACATTGGCAGAGGCCTGAACATTGCACTGGTGAATGGTGAGTCAGAAGGCACTGACCCCCTGCTCCCCACTGCCAGGGTCCTTCCTTCCCCAGGAAAGCACAGGCCACTGAAAACCCCATCCCAGGCACTGAGGCTGAGCCCAAAGCACATCGACCTGGTGGTGCATGGGGAGCACAGCCACAATCATGGTGCACTGCCAGTGAGAAGGGAACAGACCCACTTGGGTTGTGCACAACCAGCTCCACAAACTCCTCCAAGCAGCACAGTGGCCATAGCAGCAGCCACAACACACTGAGGGAACAGCAAAGCAGTTTGCTCATGGCCAGGCAAGGCCCAGAGCCACCCCAGGGCAAACTCACTGTGCTGTGTTTTCAATTTTAACCTTTCAGGAACAACTGGGAAGCTCCTGAAAACTGATGCCTTCGACATGTACACTGGAGGTAAGCTCAGTCACCCTGCCCCTTGGTGGCTCCCAGCCAGGGCTCACACCAGCACTGCTGGCTGCTGCAGCTGCTTCTCTGCCATGTATTTAATGATAAAGTCAAGTGGGCTTTGACCAGTCGGGGTGGTAAAAGCCCAGCTTCCCCTGAGGCCATCAAGCCTGGAGTCCTCACAATGCTTCCACATCCAAGATTGGCTTCTTGCTCCTTTTACAAGCATGTAGTAGCCTGGAAAACATGATTTCACTCACCTGAATAAACCAAGGCACTTGAGAAAAGTACTTTCTGAGATCAGGATACACTAATCCTGATACTTTGCAACCTGTAACTCAGTTTTGGCACACTGGTGGCTGAGCAGCTGCTCATTCCCCTGCCTTTCACAGCAGGATAAATGAGGGAGCTCAGGGAGACAGGGCCCCCGTGGGTTTGCAACCTGCTCTTGGTAACTCTGATTTTAAGGAGAATCACCAATATAATGAGATCTCCAGCCAAGTTTGTGAGTGAGATGCTCAGGGAAGAAAGCAGCAGTCAGCTCGTGTGCCACTAGATGGGGCCTTGGATTCAAGCATCCCACAGACACGGGATGAGGAGAAATTCCCCCGGTCCAGCTAGCACGATGGCAGGGAAGGAGCCTCTGAGGATAGGCAGGTTCATTTCTTGTGTTGGGAGGTAAATTTACACAGCTGGATTTTAGAGTTAGCAAGCAAAGTTTAGGAGGAATTTCCACCCTGCAAAAGGAGGGCATCAGTTCTGTGCACTGCAGGAGAGCCCAGGAGAGAACACAGGATGGGGAATGCATCATTTGGGAGCCCCCCATTCCCCCAAATCCTGGCTAGCACCAGCACAGTCAGGTTATTTCCCAGCAGCCCAGAGGAGGCCCCCCCAGCTACCATGCAGAAGTACCTCCTAAACCCCCTTTTTCTCTCTCAGATGTTACCAAGCTGCAGACCTTCCTCCAAGGGATCAAGCGTGGCACCCTTGTGCTCACAGCAAGCTACGACGATGCTGCCACAAAGTGAGTTTGCCCACAGAAGCAACACCGGGCTCCCCAAAACCACACAGCTGGGGCAGCTGGGCATGCTGCTGCCACCAACGGAGACGGGGAAAGAGGGGACACCCAGCTGGCACCACAGTGACACCTCCTTTCCCTCTTTCAGGATGAATGCCAGAGTGCGGGAGTATTTCACGGAGCTGGGCAGCAGCCATGTGGGCACGCTGGGCTTCAGGGACAACTGGATTTTCCTGGGAGCAAAGGGGCTGATGAACAAGAGCCCCTTTGAAAAGGTACATGGCCCTCCCTGCCAGGAGCTCTGCAGGCTCCATCCTCTTCATGGCACCCCCCGAGCTGCACCTGTGTGCAGAGGACAAGGAGCAGTGGCATTGTCCCCAGCTGCAGCTTCTGCCACCTTGCAGACTTGCACTGCTCCAGCCTCCTCATTCCCTCTCTCTCTTTCTCTCTCTTTTTCCTGCAGCACATTAAAAATGATAGAGAGACAAATAAATACGAGGGCTGGCCCGAGCTGTTGGAGATGGAGGGCTGTGCCCCCAGGAAGATGGACTAGCCCCAAGCTCCAGCCTGCCATGGAGGGCAGCCTCACCAGTCACACAGGGACACAGAACTGCCTGTGTCACAGCAGGAGCTGTGCAGGCCTTGGAGAGGAGCTGTACAAGTGCCTGCAGAGCTGAGCAGACATGTGGCCAGGCTGCAGCCAAGCCATCCTAATCTGTGGGTCAGTTTTGGGTATTTTATTTTTCTATCTTTTAACTAAACAACTTCGTAGAAGTTTTTGTAAATTTCTTAAATGAGATTTCTAATTACAAAACACTACCTTCTCCTTTCCATTTTCAAGCATAATCAACACTTTCCCCCACAGGCAGAGCATGCCAGTCCTGTGCCACCAGTCAAGCATCACCCATCCCACAGCCCTGCTCACAGGAGCTCCCCCTCCCCACATGGCACTGGGTAAAGTCATCCCTGGGGATGCTCAGACTTTGGTGGTTTCCCCTTGGAGCTCTTGCCAATGTCCTACAGTCTCCTACAGCCACAATAAGGCCAGAAGTCCACAGGGATAACACAAAGCAATGAAGGTTAATATTTGCAGACCAAAGTATCATTCCTGGGTGTTACAAACTAGTTTAAACCCAGAAGAGCAAGGAAAACTAAGACTCTGTGTATAAAACAGCAGGAACTTTGAAGGTTCAAAATATTGCTGAAAACAAGATAAAAACAAACAAGATTAAATGTTGATACCAAAAAATTGATATATTTTGATTTAATAGTAAGAGAGGCAAAGAGACAGAAAGTCAGGAAAAGTTAGAAAATGCTAGAATTACTTTTAAAAGCAGAGGACAGGTCATCACCTCACTGTGCTGCCTTGGTTACTGCTGAGACAGGGTGGGGGGAGTGGAGCAGGTTTTGCAATGTTTTTTCTGCTGCTTGAAGAGTCTCATCTGCCCTCCCCGATCTCAGGAGCAGTTTATCTGGGATGTGGCTGCCCATCCTCGGGATGCAGGAGCCCTGCCCAGTCTCTGCAGCTGAACCTTGGTCTGCTTGTGGTGCTCCCTCCCTGCCAGGGGGCACAGGAGCAGGGCAGGGGTTCCACAGCTCCCTCCTGACCTCGGTCCCGGGCTGCAGGATCTCCCCAAGCAGCCAGTGTCAGCTCCTGGAGGCCTCAGGGTGTGGTGGAGGCGGGGGAAAGGCAAAGGTCAGGGATTCTGCCCCTCGCTTTCCCCTCCACATTCTGCACCAGTTTTGCCTCCCTTTTTATGGGCCTCAAGGCAGGTTACTCACAGTCCATCCCACCTGTAGTTTTCAGGTGTTCAAGAGTGATTATGATAAGCAGACACAATGACAGAGCACTTTTTGAAGCCATTCTCTTTTTATCATGTTCTTACACTGGGTTAAATCCAGGCTAAATCCTCTGTGGCACATGCCCGTCAATGGTCAGGATAATGCCAGGGATGTGCCAACCTTGGGATGGATGGATGGATGGATGGATGGATGGATGGATGGATGGATGGATGGATGTGCGGATGGATGTGCGGATGGATGTGCAGGTTTCCCGGGCAGCTGAAGTTGTGCGGCACAACCAATAGGTGGGAGCCTTTCACCGGCAGAGCCAGAGCCAGCAGCGCTCCTGAGCGCTCCAGCGCGCCCGAGTCAGGCACCACCGGAGCTGCAGCCCAGCCTGGGGCAGCCGACAGCACCCGGAGGGGATAGATCCCTGCCCAAAGGCGGGCAGGAAAGCCCCGCAGTGCCCCTGGAGCAGTCCCCACGCTCTGCCCAGCACCGAGCAGGTCCTGGGGAGCAGCTGCCCGTCCCCTGCTCCTGCCCAGAGGCATCAGCCAAGCTCGGTCTGTTCCCAGCCCCTCCCGAGCCCGGCACTGCTGGGATCAGATCAGCTGCACTGGGTTTATCTGCCATCAGAGGCAGGGATGAATTTGCATCATGTACAGACTTTAATTTCCGATGATTGTATCTGGGTTTTCCCCATTCTCTGAAGCAGACCAGCAGTTTTGCAAAACATGAGGATGGTGTGTTTCTCCTGGAGCATTTGAAGGGTAACAGACTGTCCTGCACAGCCTTCTCTGCTTCCAACAGCCCCTGCACAGCTCCTAGCAGGCAGTTCACAGGGTTATGGGAGCCCTCGGGTCACCTCAGGGGAGCAGAAGTGAGGAACAGGGCAGGACAAGGCCAGGAAAGGCACAGCCTGAAGAATGAAACCCTGGATCCAAAACTCAACACCACCAATCAATTGGTTTTCCCTAAACAAGGAAAAATCCCCACATAAACAGTGCAACACCTGTAAGAACTTCAAAAGGCAGAACTGAAATAAAGCCCCAAAACATCACAGAGGAATCCCCAAAGAGGTGTAGTATTTTGTCCCAGCTTATCCTCCCATGCTCTTAGCACACACCTGATGGCACTGAGGGAAACCTGTGCCATAAATCGATTCCTGAATCTGCTGCAACAACAGCAGTTAATCCCAGGAGCTGAATCATCCCTACCCGTGGCACAGCAAGAAATAACACAGACACAACAGCCCTGCCGAGCTGCCAGCATAAATATGCCAACTATTTTAAGCCCCTCAAAGGATTTAGATTCACTCACAAACCAAACTGAAAACAGCCCAAGAGTTGTAAAGGTGGCTCCACTGGGTAAACCAGAGCACAGCATCAACTACAGCCCCAAAAACAACCAGCCCCATTCAGCTGCAGGAAACTCTTCCTACCCCTTCTCAATGCACATTAGAAATCTGGTTTAAAGCCAAAATCAAGGAAATTTATGGTTCAACATGCTACAGGCAGTTAAAACTAGCTCTGAATCCATCACAGAGCAGTTACTAAGGTACATCACTATTTTCAAGAAATAGGGAGAGCTAAAAGTGCAATTCCTGTGCAGGGACCTTCAGTAGCAGCCCCAAATTCCCTGTGTCCTGATAAATAAATCAGAGTTTTTTAAATATCCAGACACTGAGAGACAGGGAATAAATATGAATTCATGAGTCAAATTGAAGTTGCTAATTTCTTTAAAAGGATTTGAAAAGGACAGCGGGTGCAGGGACAGCAATCTCCAAATGAGGTTTTGCAGTGCTGTGGCATTTTGAAAGCTGTGTTATTGCAGGGACAGGCACCTACCTGGCTGCTCTGCACTGTGCCACATCCCCAGAGTCTTCACCAAACAAGAGCCTGAGCTGCCCAGATTCCCTTCAGGTCACCTGGGCTCACCTGGGCTCACGGGAGGCACCGAGGCTGCAGCAGCAAACAGGCAGCCTGGGGTGCTTGTGAGAGCAAAGTTTGCAAAATCCAGGGCTGCTACAGGAGTCAAGAGCTAGGATGCAGACAGGCAGCAGAAGGATAATCCTCCTTTATTTTTTGGGGTCCATTTGGGCAGAGCACCACAGGAGTCTCTAGGAAAGATGCCACAGGCAAGGACCTGCGGGTGCCGGGCCGCAGCTGGGCGAATCCGCATCCTGTGACATCTTGCCCTGTCAAGTGCAATTACCGTAATCTTCCACAGCCTCTCAAAATACGGATCCCGGCTTAGAAACCGGGCATCCACAGCATGAAAGCTGCCTTTGTGCCCGGGCAGAGCCTGGGTGCGAGCCAGCCGTTAGGTGCATGAAGAAAATGAGTTCTCCACGTGCTGGAAGAAGGGAGGAAAAGCGAGCTTTCCCAGCCGAGCCCGCCACAGCCGGGCTGGATCTGACGCCGGTGTTCCCGCAGCAGCCGCGGAGGGCCCGGGAGCAGCGGGGCCGCCGGTGTCCCCGGCAGTGACGGGGCCGGGCCCGCGGGGAGCGCCGGGGCCGCGGCCGGGCCGGAGCCATCGCGCCATGGGGGCCTCGCACGGCAAAAAGGTAACAGGGCACCGGGGCGGCTCTGCTCGGGCTGGGATGGGGTGGAGAAGGCACCCCCGGCTCACGTGGGGCTCCATTCGCCCCATGCGTGCCGCTGGCAGCCCGGGATTAAGGGACGGACCCGCTCCCACTCGTCAGGGCCGGATTAAGTAATTCCAGCTAATGGGCTCAGCCTCGGGGCCTGCCGGGGCGTTCGGGACAGCCAGGAGGGGATCAGAGCATGGCAAGCGTGGCTTTAGAGCGGACAAAGTTTGGTTCTCTGAGGAGAAGTGTCAGATTTGTTCTGAATGCCTCCAGCAGCCTCTGGGATGTCTCCTGACACGCAGGGCACAGCAAGCCCTGAGTGTTTCTTGGCCTGGGAAGAATTGGTGCCAGCTCCCTCCCGGGACAGGGAGGGGCTGGGCCGGGTCCCACAGCACCAATGTGTATCCCAAATCCCCAGGGGAGAGAGGTCAAACAGCTCCAAACTGAAACAGATTTATGGAGTCAGAGCCCTGCAGAGTGGCTGGAGATGGTCCTGGTCCCACAGCACCAACGTGTATCCCTGTCCTCCAAATCCCCTGGGGAGGGAGGTCAAACAGCTCCAAATGGAAACAGTTTTATGGAGGCAGAGCCCTGCAGAGTGCCTGGAGATGGTTGTGCTGAGGATGTTGCATTTCATTTTGCTTCCATGGCTGATGACATCAGTGCCTAGAGATGCATCATCCCCGCTCAGTTGCAATGCCCTGTCTGGAATAAGACTTCCATAGCTCATCTCCCAGCTCTAAGAGAAACATACTTGTGCACCACACTAGGTAATAACTTCACTGGAATGGGGACAGCAGTGACCCTTTGCCCCAACAGGGACCCTTCACGCTCAGCTGAGCATGACTGTGGCTTTCAGAGGTACAGGCACAAAGTACCTTTCAGAGTTTTGCCAACTTGCTGGACTTTCTTCCAAAACCAAAGCTAGGCACCCTTGCAGGGCAAGTATGTGAAAAAGCAGCCCAGTGGCCAGTGAGACCAACACCCAGAAGGAAAATCAGAGCTGAAGTGGGACTAGTAAACATTTATCTGTTTTTCTGGGCTTCTGACAAGTGCCAGGTGCAGGAGGTGCTGCTCCAGCTCCCATCCCAGGTACCAAGGCCAGGCTGGCTCTGGCACACACTGGAGCCCTGGCTGTCCCCGTGGCTCAGGACCACAACACACTCAGGAGGAGCCATGCTCTGCCCACAGCTAATCCCCAGCCCCTGCTCACGTGGCCCTGACCTTCAGGCCCCAGCACATTTGCAGAGGCATTACTGGAAGCAGGGAATAAGCTGGTTAGGTCAGGCTTGGCTCAGTGCCACCCAGCTAAGCCCCGCTGCATACAAAGCAGCCCCTGCCTGCCTCCTGACCACCAGACCAAACTGCTTTTGGACAGCTTTCCCCACTGTTCCCTCTCTCTGAAACACCAGGATCCCACCACAGCCCAGCACTGAATGGCCTGGCTTTGAAACGCTGCCGGGAGCTTGGGCTCTGCAGCTTCCTGGCAGCTCCTAAAAGCTGAGGCAGTTTTACTTTCATGGGTACCAAAAGGTCAGAGATGTCTCTCCCATTTCAGCCTCCCAAATGTTGCCTGGCTTGACAAAAGCCTGTGCCACTGCCCAGCTGGCACCAAGCAGGGATGTCTGACTGGCAGCTCCTGCTCCTCTATCCTTGGGCTGATGCTGATGGGAGATGAAAACAAGACAACTCTTTCTGCTGCCTTTCCAGGCTGGGTGTGAACAGCAGGATCCAGCTCTCCTGAAGAGCAGGATGAGCCCAGGTGCCAGGAAAGCTCCCCTTCCCCCAGCCCGTGCAGGACCAGGGCTCAGGGACCTGAGGCACAGCTCAGGGCTCAGGGAGCTGCCAGGGCTGAGCCCATCTGTCAGCAGCAGCCCAGAAGGACTCACAGGGAGCACAGAGCAGGGCTCAGCCCCCTGGCCAGCACAGCCTGCATTAGCAGTCTCAGCTGCACCTCTTTCAGGCTTAGTCCAGAGCAGCACTCCAAGGGGATTACAGTAGTGGATTGTGGAGTGCAAGGCAATCCCCAGCTCCACAACAAAGGGACCGGAAAGGCTGCCAGCATGAATCCAGGGACATTTTTCCTTTAAAAGGATGCATCTAGTCCCAAAAACCCTTGTTCTCATATCACCAGTGTTCTGTGGGCCCAAGCCAACAGCAGGGCTCCAGCAAGACACAGATTTTTGCTGGGCTGCCCTTCTCTTGAAGGGAAGGCAAGGACTTTGCCACAGGCTGGTTCGTGCGTGCTGCAGAGCTGGTGCTGATTGTGTGATGAGCTGGTGATGGTTCCCTGCTGATTCCTCTGCTCTGCAGGGCTTCAGCCCCACTGGTGTGGCTGACATCCCTCTAACCTCAGCAAACATCCTTCAAATAATCTGCTAGCACAGCCTCACCAGCAGCAGATCCCCAGGGTGCCAGGGCAGATGCCCCAGACCCTGTGGCAGAGGAGGAGATTGTTCCCAGGCACCTGCACCTCTCCACTTGTTTTCTCAAGGCAGAGTTTGCATAGTGGCTGTTTCCCCAGGGAAAGTTCTCTGTCCCCAAATTCCCAAGAGTGTCAGTTTACACTAATGTCAGATGAGCCTGGATTAGCCCTGCTGCTGAGCAGGGAGCTTTGCTCTGTGGCTGGTTTAGAACAACAAGAGGCAGCACGCCAGTGCCAGGGAGAGAGGCTCTGCTTGTTCAGGCAAACCACAGTACCTGGCTGCCCATGCTGAAAACAGGGCTTTGAGAACACCCTTTAAAACTCCTCCATCTGAGCAGGACAGGACAAGCACTTCTGGGACCTGCTGGTGGGATTTCCCCACAACCACGACTTGCCCCGCTAGTGAGGGATCCCCGCAGTGTGGCCAGAGAAGCGTTTTAGCCTGTGCCACAGAAGGACAAAGAGATCTGAAGCAGGCAGCACCTTGTGACACCCCAAGAAGTCCAGCAGCCCCTCTCAGCTGGGAGGAGATATTTCTCCAAGGCAGTGAGCTGGGACACCTCTGCTCCATCACGCTGCACAGAGCAGCAGGCACAGGGAGATTCTCCTGGCTCTCCCTGACAAGTATTTCAGAAAGCTGGTAGCCAGTGTCCCTGCCAGCTCTTTGAAAGCGTCCCTGTGCCTGGGCAGCACAAGATCCCTCCGAGGGACCAACCCTGCCTGCTGTGACACTGCAGCCCTGGCCATCCCCCCCATCACCAAGGGCTCCCATCAGCAAGAGGGGCTGCAGGTGCCAAGGCCCCTGAGCAGAGCAAATCCCACTGACAGAATGCCAAAGGCTGTTTGGTGGCACTGGCCCCAGGAGCAACCCAAAAACCAGATGGCAACCAGGAGCCACAATGTGTCGGTGTCCTTGAGCATTGTGCTTCCTGGGGAGGAGGGTTTGCATGTGCTGCCTGCAACAAGCCTTGCTGTGGGGGCAGAGATGAGAGGCACAGCAGTGAAGTCCCAAAGTGCCTCAGGAGTAGGGACATTAGTGATAAAAAATCCATTTCTGGGCAAAAATAACACACACCCAGAAAATAATGGTTCTGCACCATGAGACAGCAAACATCTCTAAGTCCTCTCATCTGTCTGACACAGCACAGTCCAGAGTGGGAGAGCTGGGCAAGGGCTAGCCCCAAAACCTCCACAGAAGCCCTCTAAAGTGACTTTATCCTGCCTCTTGCCTTCATTTTCTTCAACCCTTTAAGGTCCCACATGGAGACTCTAAGTAGAGACACTGCTCTGGGTTTTTGCAGCTTTTACAGTGGAATAACATGCTGTAGCACCCAGCTCTCAGAGGCCAAACTCATTACTCATACAGTGGGGCTGCTCCAGCCCCAGCTCCTAGAATGAGATCACAGCTTGATTTCTTACTTCTCCATCCCAAGCATGCAGACAGCACCAGCAAACCAGCTCCAACACCTAACATCACCCATTCCCTGCCTCCAAACAGGCTGGCATTCTGGTGCTGAGAGAGCTCAAATGGGCTCAGTGAGACAGGGAGCTCACTTGGACACAGCTAGCCCAGGCTGAAACTCTGCCTTCATGCATGACAAGCAGCACTAGGGTTTGATCCATGGGTGAGGGTGTGGGGCAGGACACAGAGGAGTGTGCTGCCAGCCCTCCAGGGCAAGGGCAGAGTTATCCAGCACTGGCTAATGCTGCTGCAGCACTGGGGCTGCCAGGGAGTCATGGAGAGGGCTCAGACTGAAGGGAGGTGCACGATGTGCTCATGGGGAGACCAAGAGCAGCAATGCATGGGAAATGCTGCAGCTGGCTCTGGGATGGCTCAGCAGTCCTCAAATAAAAATGGATTAAAGTAATTAAAGGCTTCACTGGTTCACTCTGCTCCTGGGGGGCTTAAGTGGCATCTGCTGCCTCCTCCGGAACCCTGCATTAACAGGGATGCTTCATGTCTTCTTTTGCTGCCTCCTCCATTTGCAGCCCATGGTGGCATTTGCAGCCTGGCAGGTGGCCTCTCATCCCAGACAGCAGCCAAACCTCCTCCCTTTTGAGCAGCCAAACCTCCTCCCTTTTGGCCCCTTCCCCTGGGCTCTCCTCCACCAGGACCCAGCTGGCACTGCAGGGATCAGACCCCACTCTGCTTTGAGCAGCACTGCCTGGGGCTGCTGGGGCATTTCTGCCCTTGCTTTTCACAAATTCCTTTTTTCCAAGGTAAGGACCAATTGAAGTGACCCTGGGCAGGTAAAGAGCCCAACAAGGGGGTGTCATAAGGGCACATTTCTGATGGCAGCCCTATCCTTGTCCCCTAACATATGGTCCCTAGTTGAGAAATGGAGTGGTGATGCCACTGCAGCCTGGCAGGTCTAGGACAGCATGACACTGTGCCAGAAATAAACACTCTCCCTATTAATCATGTGGCATAAGCCTCACTTTTTGCAAAACAACATTCTTCAAGGCATTTTAGAGTGTCTTAATGGTCTCTCTGCAGCATGGCAACAATTCACTCCAAAGCTGTTGGAGTCCTTTTGTGCCAGTGACTGATGTTCTTCCTGTGCAATCAGCAGCATCCCCAGAAATAGTGGAGCAGTCCTTCAAATCAGCAGTGGTATCACATCTCCAGCACAGGGCAGGAATAAGCTCCTGAGACACATCAAAAATGGTTCATCCATTGCAGCAACAACTTTTAGCCACTGCTGACAACACTGAGGTGGGCAATAGAGGAATTTCCAGCAGTGAACAGGGCTACAATTTGGCTTTGTCCTGGTATGCAGAGGTGGTGTGTGCTCTGCAGTTTGCAAGGGATCAGATTAAAAAGCACTGAACTGAAGTGAGGATGTCCTTGGGGACCAAGGCAGAACAGCTGGCCCGTCGGTGTGTGCTCTGCCCTGCTTTGTGCCAAGAGCCTCTTGGTGCCCTTCTCAGTGGGATGTCAGGCTTCACAGTCAGCTCCAGTGCTGACAAATGAGCCTTGTGCAGAGGCTGCTGTGGGGCTGAGCCCTGCCACTGATTGCTCTCATTAATCTGCAGGAAATTTTCTGCTGAGCTCTGGTGTGTCACATTCCACCTCCCCAGCCGTGTGCTGGGAGCAGGGTCAGCTCAGCCATGGTGGGAAGTTCCAGCAGGCTCCCTGCCCCAGGGCTGGCAGCTCCAGCAAGCCTCCATCCCCATGCTGCTGCCTCCCTGCTTTAGTTGTTTGGGGGTTTTTTCCCTTTTTTGTTGACAGTCAGTGAGATGGGACTCAATTTTCCAGCTTTCACACCACAGGAGGGCTGTGTTTGCCCTCTGGGGCCACAGGGATTTGGGAGGGGGAATGACATTGGTGAAAAAGGCAGGCAGGGGTCAGCACAGCACACATCTGTGTCAAATTGTGTGTTCTTTATGAATAAAATAACACCAAGCACTATCTGAAGCATTTACAATTTTCTACTCCACTAGGCAGCAAAGTGGCCACCTGGCTGCTGCTCCCAGTCACTGGCACAGGAGCTGAGGAGTGTCAGCCTGAGCCTGATCCCCTTCTGCAAGCCCAAATTTACAAATTCCTGTGGTCAAAATATCCTTGAGGCTGCTGGCTGCTCTCGTGAGAGTTGCCACATGCATCTGCCCTCAGCTCACTTCAACCCAAGAAAAGCTGCAGACTTGTAGAGGTCAAAAGACCAGTAATGAAATCTTACACCAATAACTTGATATTTCTTAGAGTCCTTTGCAATATGATAGTGAAATCAGCTATGGTTGTGGCCAGGGACCAGGAGTAACACAAGCCCAGCTTGGTTTGAAAAGCCAGCTCCCTCTGGGCAGGTGTGCATGGAGGGCTGGGCACGGGCACAGGACAGGGATGGGGCTGGGCTGAGGCATGGACTGGATGCTGTGGTGGCTCCCAGACCCCTTCCATGTCAAGGGCAGTGCTGTGGCAGCAGATTTTATACCTGCTGGCCCAGGAATGCTGGGATGTGCCTGGACACTGACTCCTGGGAGCTGCCCCTCCCAGCTGCACAACCTGCCAATGCAGCAGTGTCCCACAGTGAGCTGGGAGCACAGGAATGTGCACAGTCAAGCTCCCTGCCAAGGAGGAACCCTCCCAAACCCGGCACTGCTCTGCCTCTGCAAGAGACAGGAACCTGCAGTTTCTCACAATAATCCTGAGAGCAGCTTCACCCTGACCACCACCAGCAAGGCACAACCAGTCTGCAAGCTCCAGGGTGTCACACTGCCTTTCCTAGCCCTCGAGAAATTTTGGAAATTCATCCAAACTGCAGCGCTTCCTTTGGCCTTCAGGGAATTAGCAGCAGTGTGAGGCATTTGGTTGGGCTGCTGGTTTTCTGTGTTTCTCCTTACCAAAAACACAGTGTCATCCCAGCAAACATGAGCCCCAGCTTGCTGAATCAAACCAGCCTCAGCACCTCACATGTCAGGACTTTGCAGCAAAACAATGGAGCTGACAGATTTTTGTGCACTGACATCACAGATGGAGAAAAGTCTTACTAATCCTCCAAAGTTCCTTCCAGTGGATGACTTCATTGATGTCTCTGGATCAGTCCCAGCTGCTGCAAATGAGCAGAGATAAACCAAAATTCAGCAATAGCACAGGAAATTTGGGCAAGATCAGCTCAGATAGCATCTCAGAGCCCAGGGGCACATGAAAACATACAAGATGTTTTCATACAGAGCACCGAAAACAGCAAAAGGTATTTGGGGCTAATCAAAAGTAATGGTAGAGAACAGTTTCGTTAACCTCTAAGTCACAGGTTTTGTGGCTTCATCACAAACAGAAATGGTGGTTTCGATCTCCCAGGCATCAATGAACCTTGTTCCAGGTCATGACACCTCCTTTCAAAGTCTCTGGGTTTAGCAATGAGACTATTTTAATCAATGGATGTGGTCATTAATTGCACACCGATGTCAGGAGCTGTCACAGCACCTTAGGGACAAAGTACCTTTCTCTGAGTCCATCTACTCCTAAATAGCTTGAGCAACATCTAACCCTGTTAATGATGTCTCTCTCACAAACCAAACCTGTGGGTTGTGACCTGAAGTCACATCAGCCCAAGTGACATTTTGCCCACTTTTATTCCTCTTTATCACCCTGATCAAATTGCAACCATTTCTTACCTAATTCATTAGCTCAGACTTTGGCTACAGTGCAATAAAAATGCTCTGATACTGCCTCTTAATGGCAGCTGTATTGATCTGAACTTGCCTGAAGCCATTCTCATCACCCTCTCCATGGCTGGCACTCTGACCGTGCTGATGGCTCTTTTCCCTGCTTTGTCAGAGCACAGAGTCCAAAATTACTGTCAGCTCTGCTACAAGTAAACACCACAGGACCCACACGTGGGACAAATAACACTGATTAATGGTTTATTCAAATTGGCTGGCTTTAAGCTCCAGTGGGAGCATTGCAGTCCCCTAGTGGGGAGCCAGGGAGGAGGACTGGGGTTAGAGCTGGTGGTTCAAAGCAGCCCATGCCTGTGATATTGCCTCCAGAGATTTACAGCTCTGCTGTGCATCCGAGTCAAGGCCAGGAACAGTCCTGCCAGGACACAGAGGTGCCCAGGATGCTTGGGAGTAACACAGAGTAGTGCATATAAAGCATGGAACTACTTGCTATTTATACCTTGTGTTGTTGCTTTGTGGGATTTAACCCACTTAATCAGCAGGCTAATTCCAGCTGAAACAGTGGCTGTCCTCACTGACACGGTCAGAGCAGGATGGGGATCCCAGGCAGGAGGAGCTGCCTGCAGGTCCCTTCAGCAATGTCTCCAGGACTGTCCTGCTCAGCTGCACAGGGGCACAGTGTTACTGTCTGATGCTAGATTTTATTACTGCTTCTTACTGCTGGCAAGATGCAGTCACACTGCACACAGAAGTGGTTTTCACACGGAAATAGAAGGGTTTGGGAAATAGCAGGCATTTTCTGCCCATTTACTGCAACACAAACTCCCCATCTGAGCCCTCACTGTGACAAATTAAAGCCTCTGACTGTAACACCTGTCCCTCAGCTGCCTGGGGACTCGGTGCCATACCCTGCTTTGCCCCATAGGGAGCAGGCAAGTCTCCATCACCCGGGCAATCATTAACTGCCCTGGGGAGCTGGGGAGGTGCAAGGAGAAGCTGTCCTGCTCTGCAAATACACTAATGGCTCAAGTGGAGATTAGCAGGAGTGTGTTACCAACCAACCTGTGCCAAGAGGTGACAGGGTACCCAGCATGGTCTGACCAGCCTACACATCCCCTGCCTTTGGCTTTGCACCACCAAGGTCACCAGCACAGCGCAACCAGCACGACTTGTGAGGCTGTACTGGGATTGCACAGAGTTTGTGCTGGGAGCTGGTGCCACAGGGTGGGAGGGCAGGCTGGGCTGCACAGCCAGTCCCTAGCACCACCAGCAGCACCTCAGCCCAAATCAAGCATTAACTCAGCAGAGCAAATGTTTAACCAGCCTCCAGGGCCTCCCTGCAGCAGGAGGTGAAGCGCTGTCTGCCTCCGAGTCCAGCCTGGGTGACTTGAGCAGAGCAAAGTTTTGTCTGCACATTGGGAGCCTGACCTGACTGGCAGTGATGCTGCCATCCCAACCCTGCTGAGAGTGGAGATTTAATAAAATCCAGGCAGAACTTTTGCTCTCTCACAGCTGCAGCCAGGCTCCTCAGCAGGCACACACTGTCACTGTCACTGCACTCCTATCAGTGGGCAGCACTGCACATCCAGGCAGCAGGGCCAGGGTTGCTGTTGGGAACTGGCCTGACACATCTGGGGTTTTTTAATACACAGGAGACATGTCCACACAAGAAAGCTCCTGGTGTCACTCTCTTTAGCAATTGGCTAAAGAGATGACAGCCAGCAGCCAACATCACTAACACAAAACTCAGCAGCTAGAAGTCCATCTAATGAACAGCCCTGGTAACAAGAACCTGGCTGTGGGCTCCTCCAGAACCATTTTCCTGTTTCCAGTATTTATTAATAACCATACAGCCACCCACCAGTGACACTCCAGATGCAGCATTATTTTCTCTTTACGTGCACACTGAACAAGAAAACCATGTTATTCCTCCAGCATCCCAAGTCCCAAGGGATGAACCCTCTGTGCCACACATGTCAGAGAGTTGTTCCAGAGCTATCCCAGAGCCATGCCAGAACTGCCTGGGTGTGCCAGCTGCTGACTCAGGGACACCCTGGGCTCGCTCCTCTGGGGTGATGCCCCCAAAGATCCCCCCACAAACCCCTGCAGCATTCCCAGCCACACGGGGCCATCTGTGTACAGGAGATGGGCGATGCTGGAATGAGCTCCCTGTGTCACCTTCTCCTAGGACATGGAGCCACTTCCTAAGACACACAGGGCAGCTGGTGAATGATGCAACTCATTGTCTGCAGGAGCCACTCCAGATAAATCTCAGCCAGCAATCAACCACCCCCACAAAGTAACCTTCATGGAGCTACAGGGGCAGCACAAAGGCTTTTTGTTAATCTCAAAGGCACAGGAGCACAGGGGGAGTTCTTACTAATTTAGATAGCAAAGAGAACTGTTCTGCAGGGAGCTCCCAGAAAAAGAGCTTTGCCATGAAAAGTCCCTTGGCTCAGGAGAGGAGCCCAGATGTGCAAGCTGGGCAGGCACCAGGGTGCATCAGAAATATATCCAGAAAATTTAGCTGGCCTTTTTCTGATTTTACTCAGTTAAAAGCAGATGTTGATGGATCACAGCCCTTTTCCACTCCCACATCCACCAGCTATAACCACGCTTCCTTGGGAGCTCAAAACAGGTTTACATCAATGCTCTTTTCCCCTTTTGACACATCTCCAGTGAACTCACAGACCTGAAACTTGTTCAAAGGTGACCCAAGGGGAAGAGCACAGATGTGTACCCATTTCCTTTTCCATTCACATTGAGCCAAATGGTATTTTTGGAGTGTGCATTGAGCAGCCAGGCCATGGGACAATGCATGATGTGAGGGGAGTCTGTTGGGCCATGAAGATCTTGTGGGGCACAGATGGGCTATGAGATCACAGCTTGAGCAGAAAAACTGCATAACCTCCCCACTTAAAGGCTTCTCCTTTGCCACAGCCTTGGTTCAGGTGCAAAAGCTGTGTGGGGTCTTTCCAAACCCTGCCTGTGAGTAATCCACAGCTGGACAGGTCCGACAGACTGCGCTCACAAGCACACAGGCACACCACACACACTGCCAGTAAGGACCAGCCTGCCTCTCCTCTCCTGCATCTGAGGCCCCATGTCAATTAAACTGAACAGCTCCTGGTCAGGAGGTTAAAAATAATAATAATTTTTTAAGTCTCTGGTGGCAAAGGACTGGCAACTTCTCCTATGTTTCATTTCCTGTGATAGAGCAATACATGTACAGTCTTTTCTCATTTCTCTCTTGTCTTTTCTTCCAGAAAGAATATTCCCTTCAGTCCAAGGGCCCAGGTGGAAGCAAGAAGCCAGGGAGTGGCAGTTCAGGTGAGTGCCAGCAGCCCATGCTGACCCTCAAAGAGCTTTGGAGGCAAACTGGGAGGGGCTGGGGCTTTGGCTCGCCCCTGGGGCTGCTGAGCCCTTGGCTGGGATGGGGGAAATGTTGGGATGTGGAGAGGCGCAAATTGTGGAAAGGTGCCAGTGAAAGAGCACCCCTGTGTCTGTGAGAACCTGGCTTCTTTCTCCAGTCCTTCACAGGGCCAGGAGTGTCAGGGCAGGACATGGCCTGGACAATGCACCCTCGGGTGCCACAGAGTGTGAAGGTCACTGGGCACCCCAGTGGTGCCCCCCAGCCTTCCCTATGCCCTTCCTCTGTGTGAAAATGGTTTTGCTTCATCCTTGACCCTCCTGGGCCTGGGACACTAAAACCCACTGAAGAGCCAAAAGGAGTCGCTGGAGTGGTTTAACCCCTTCTTCTCCCCTACCTTTGCAGCCTTTGGTTTCCCAAACTGTGTCAATTCAGGGGCAGCCACTGTGGCACCTTCCAGCCATGGTGATGATGGAGACAAGAAGCCCAGCTCAGGCAGGGGCTGCCTCTAACAGCATAGAGGACATAGGGCAGCTGCTGTGGCATCACAGGAGCTCTGATGCCACCAGCACCCCTTGGCCCCGTGTAGGGGCTGCTTGTCCCTCTCTCAGCCCTTTCCCCCGGGCCGTGCAGCGCTTGGTGGATGGCAGGGTGTTGCAACATGCCAGGGAATAATCACGATAGCTGGAGCGGTTGCCCTGGTGCCGGCTTGGCTGTTGCAGTGGTTGCTAAAGAGAGTGGGCGTGCGGCTTCCTCTGGGGCGATCTGATTTCTCCAGGAGCGTGGTTAAGGCACGCTGAGGAGAAACCGTCCTCGGTGGAGCAGGGACACGAGCAGGGACACGACCTCTCCTCCAGCAGCAGCGGCTGTGCCGAGCAGCAGCTCGGTGCCCGGGCACGCACAGAGCTCTTTGCTCTGGGGAGGGAAAGGATCAGCGCCTCCACCTGCGCTGGCAAAGCACCTTCGGACAGCGAGGAGCCGAGGAGAGAAGTTCTCAGGGCGGCACCGAGGAGCGAGCAAGGCCGGCGGCTGCTGCCTGCCGAGCTCGGGAGGTCCCGGAGGGTGGCAGGAGCAGCAGGGAGGGACCAGCTGCCACCTCCACGTCACCTTGTGTCCCTGCTGCCAGCGCACGGGCCCGGCGGGAGCCGGGCACTGCCTTGGAGCGGCCAAAGGCACCGGGTGACTGCCGGGGCAGCAGCAGCAGCAGCAACTCCATGTCGTGGGGCACAGGGCAGCACCTGCCCCCCGGGCTGCCCCGGGCCTCGCTGCGCAAATCAGGTAAGGGCCGGGCCCCGGGATCCCCGCTTCTCCTGCTCTCCCTTCTATGGGGATGGGCTGCTTCACCCCCTGGGATTGCTCTGCACTGCGTACACAGCTGACTTGGGACCCGGCTTTAATTTTATTGGCGATATCATGCTACTTTAACACTTCTGTAGCTGTTTGAGAAGCTGCCCTTCTGTTTCTGCCTTTCCATATCTCGCAAGAAGTTCCCTTAGAATACCCATCCTGCAATTCAGACCTTCCTGGAAAAGGCACTGGACTGGAGAGGGGACTAACGCAATCCCTACAAATCAACATGGGAGGGTATTTTCTCTATTTAACAAAATACCTTTGAACTAAGTTGAAGCATTCATTACTGATTGATGTGCATCTCTGTCATTGGCAGGCAAATGTGCAGAGCAAATATTTGGTGAGATATTAAAACTAAGTTTATCATTGTCAAGGGGGACTGCTAAGCATCTGCCACTGTCAAACAAAACTAAACCAGTGCTCCACACGCTGCTTGTAAAAGGCATGGGACGTCTTGGTGATTGCTTACAGACTAGGATCCCAGCCTTGCTATCTTTGCTTATCACAGTCCAAGGTAATTAAAGGAAATAATTAACCAGCACACCCAGTCCTGCCTGCCAGCAGAGAGGCTCTTGCTGCTGCCTGACAATAACAAGCATTTCCAACTGGTAACTTCTACATGCCAGAATGCTGGGCAAGCCTCAGACCTGTGGGATTTCTCTCTTCTAAACCCATGTGCATGAATGCAAAGTTCAGCAGATGCTCATGGTGACATCCAGAGTCCTTTACCTTTGGGGTCATGGCTGGTGACAATGTCTGATCAATCTGTGCTCCCTTAGGTGCAGAGCTGGTGCAAATGGGGACCCAGCCCTGGGGGCTGCAGTGCTGGCAGGGGCTCAGCAAGGGCAAGCAGGACTGGGGACAAACTGGGGAGATGGGGATAAACTGGGGAGCCTGGCTGCACCAGTGAGAGAACACTGGCTGTACAGGTGAGCAGCCCCATCCCCAGCATGTGCTGAGCAGAGACACAGAGGTAGGAACAGTGGTGACGTGTGGCAGCAGTGCTGGGAGCTGCAGGGATGTGTCCTCCAGCCCTGTTTTACATTTCCATCAGGGTTTTCTCTGCTTTTCTGACCTTGTGACCCCGTGGGGTTTATTTCTGACCGTCAAGGCTGAGTGGAGACAAGGGGACCTGGGGTGTGAGCGCCTGCTGCCCCGAGGCAGCCACTTGATAGCTGGGAACTGCTTCCCACAGCAGCCACATCGAGTTACACTCACCCTATTGCATTATAAATACCAGAATTAGCCTTGCTTAATTATTTAAAACTATAGATTAAAAGCAGACAAAGGCTCTTGGACTCCTTCCCAGAGCACACCTATCATTTATCAGAGGCACGGTCGCCTGGTGACAAGCTCAGGGGAGCGTGCCAGCTCCATTGGTATGAGGAGCTCTGGCACAGCTGGAGCCAGAGGAGAGGAAAATCACAGTGAGGGTGGGAGCTGCTGCCATCTCACCCAGGGAGGGTAATGTTTAACATCTGCCAATCTTCGGGCTCACATTATTACTATTATTATCATTATTATCATTATTAATATCACCATCCTCCATCTCCAGGGCAGTAAGCCACAGCAGTCATTAGGCTGATGTGAATTACAGGTATTTTGTTCCAGGTTGTTGTAACAGCAGCACACGGATTACTGGGGTGATAAGGCACATTTTGTGGGTGTCCAAGCACTGTGAGCCTCCCCATCAAGCTGCGCCCACATCCAGGTACCTCCCTCTGCCCTGAAGCCACCAACCATGCCAAAGGAGCTTCCTAAACAAGTGCCCAACTTTGAGGCCAAACCTCCTGTCCCCCTGGCAAATGATCCTCTGCAATGCAGGTGCACATTGATCATCAGACAAAGCTTTGGGGCTTTCAGGGACTGACATGAAATTCTTTCCCATTTTGCTAACCCTCGCTATTCTGTATTTCTAAAATACAGTTAATTAACACCAGAAAAATCATGCACATAGCAAGTGCCGTCACTTGAAGAATCCAAAACCAACGACAAACTTTCAGCTTCATTCTTTGTAGGACTTAGCATATAGCATGACCTTTTCTGCCATTACTCTCTCACAAGAAAAGCTGTTGAGCCAAACTCCAGCTGCACTTCGGACACTGGAAATGCATTGACAGAAAGTTCATACTCTAAAATGAAAAAAAAAAAAAGTTAGTTCTGGTTAACAGAGAAGCATGCAAGAGTTTAAAAGTAACAGAGGCTGGTTTAAAGATCCCACACATCTCCACTTGCACATGCAAACTCTTGTGGGGAGTGAGGGCAAGCCCTGCTCCTCTGAGCCTTCCCAAGAGGGGTGAGGGACATTACTCTGACCCTGAAGAAAGGAGGGTTCCCAGGAACTGGATGCTGTTGGGGTCTGGGGCTCAGAAAAGGGATGGTTTCCCCCCATAATTGCAGTTAAAAGTGTCAGAAACCTGCATTAGCCCCCAGGCTCAGGCTACTTGTGTAAATAGCTTTAAACTCGCTCTGCTGGCCCACACTGCTGTGTTGGTTTTGTAGCTGCCTGGCTTGCAGGACGTGTATGACCAGCTGCTGTCAGCAGCCCTTTATTAATCTCTTGGTTCTTTAAAAAAGACTCATTCATAAATAAATCCTGGGCATCCAGAAAACCAGAGGTTTTTCCCTGTAACCACAGTTGTAAGTGATCATTTCTGCTCAGGAAGTGGTCTCTTGGATCAGGGGTTTTACAAACCCAGATCCAGGGCTCTGACCCTGGACATCCTGAGGTTTTTGCCCAGCCTTGTCCCTTCTACCAAGTGACAGGGTCTCACAAGGTTACAGCAGCAATGTCCCCTGAGTGCAGATCCCATTCCCAGAATAATGCCTTCTCAATGTTTTTACATGGGTGGCATTACACAAAGGCCCATTATCTGCCCAGAAATGGATGCCAATCCAATATTTTTAACAAAAGCAGTTTGGTAATCATCTGGCCCTATTGAAAAAACTCTTCTGAGATGCTCTAGTTCAGTTCTCAGATGACACAGACAGCAGAAATAAAACACTGTGAACCACATTTGCTTTCTAGATTTCAGCTGAAGTTGAACACTGACCTGTGCTGCAGAAGGCAGCACTGACAGCTTTGCAGTTTAAGGATGCAGGTGGCATGGAAAGGGCTGAGGGATGGGCAGGGGAAAAACGAGATGTCACAGGGGGCAGGATGTCAGGAGACCTTGGCAAAACACAAGTGAGGCATTTCACATAGAAACCTGCAAAAAGCAGCTGCACCCTCCATTCTCCTGTACAGGTGCATGTTGACAGGTGCTGGGCAGGACCCCAGATCTCCACTCTGCAGCTTCCTAAATCCAACAGCTATGGATTAACTCCATTTCCGACCTGTTTCATTTTTCCCTTGTAAAGAACAGCTGTAGCCATGCAGGCAGCCTAAGCAGAGCTGCATCCCTCAGGTTACCTGCCCTTTCCAGGACTGTTAATCCCTTTAACATTCCTGGGGGTTATTTCCATCCCACAGGAAGGTGGCACAGGCTGCCAGCAGCAGTGCACAGCCCTGACACAGAGAGGCTCACACAGCAATCCACCACCAGGAGACAAATTGCTTATAAATGCTCTGTGAAGGGCATCTCCTCCTTGTGAGGGAAAACCAAAAAGCAGCAGCAGCCAAAGGAAGCATAGCCCAGCTCCAGCTGCGGCCAAACCCTCATGTCCAATGCCTGTCCTTGGGCATGAGCCAGTCCTCTCCCTCCTCCTCCTCTTCCTCCTCTTCTCCAGGAGCAGGCTAAAACCTTGCTCCTTGTTCTGGGGGGCTGCACTAAAGCCACTTAGCACCTCAAGCAGCACACCCTGTTTTACACTCCTAGTAGAGCATATTTAATATAAATTTGCAGCATTCATGCTTTCAAAAGTATTTACTGCTGCACCAAAGCTGCCTGATAGCCTGTTTCCCAGAAAGATTGTGGCTGAGCATAGTCAGAAGTGGAAACAATTTGTCCCAGGATTGCAGAGTGATGATTTTGTTGCACCTCTCCCAGGAACTGGGGGATTTATAAGTGCTTCCAGGTGGTCTGAGCAGGAATTTGGGCTTTGCTTTAGGTCAGAGCAGAACAAGATATTAAAATGTCACTTTTCTCCTCCAGTCAGTCCCACACCCTGGGGCAGGAGGGTCTCTGCTCTCTGGGGCACCTCAAAGATGCTGAAAATTCCCTGTGTGGTCTCCTGAAAAACGAATGGAGACTGGAGGCTCATTTCACACTATGGTTGAGAGAGAAGATAACTCCATGTGTGATGGCCAAGTACCTGCCAGGGCCCTGGCATCCTCATCCTGGCAGTCTTGCTTTTTTCTAAAGAAAAGCAGCTGGAAACACATATTCCCTAGAAAGCTTTGAGCTTCTAGAAATGAGGAAAGGGAAAATACCTAAAAGTAAGCAAAGACCTGAGTTGTTGAAGCAAACAGATTTACTTTTTATAAGCAACACTCCAAAGCAGACCTATTTAAAAGGTCACATTGTCTTCCTCAGGCAGCAGGGGGTATTAACATCCACGTATGGTTTTTTGTTTGTATCTTGCAAAGAACAAAATAAAAATGTCCAACACTTTTTGCTGATTTATGATGCTGGCCAGGAGGTGCCAGGGCAGAGCCTTGTTCATTGATCTGCAGCTGAATCATGCAAAAACAGACATCCTGCTGTAAATCCACTGCAGAGACCTGCTTGATTTACACCTCCAGCACCATAAATAATGACAAAAAGCAGCCTGATAGCACTCTGTCTGTGTTACATGGACATGCATTACCTCAGGTCTCAGAGATGATAGATCTACCCCCTGACAAACATTTTGCACTGGCTCCTATTTGCCAACCTGCAGGAGAAAGGATGCCCCATCCTTACCCTCAGCATGGCCCCAAGTTGTGCTCCAGACATGCCAGTATTTTTATATTCTCATTTTTCTTTTTCTGCTCAGGGTAAATGAAGACATTCCTTGAATTGTTCAGGCTGAGGGCTTCTGAAGGTTTAAATTCTTGTAGAGAGGCTCAAGGCTCCTTCAAGTCTCAGTCAGGGCTTTGACTTTGTCCCCAGGGCAGCAGTACAGACACCTATGGGAAGCCAAACCCTCGAGGTGGGTTTCTGCACACTCCTAGGTACCTTTAGTGCCATGAAAACCAAGCACAGAGGTACCTGCTGTGTCCTGGACCCCGCAGTTTATTGAGGCAAACTGCACTCCTCATGAGGACTTTCACATGCTGATTCAACAGAACCAGCCCAGAAAAAGCTTCCAGTCCATTTCAGTTCCTCCCACTCCTTCCTTCCCAGTTTTTCTCTAATTTGTACTAGTTTAAGGGAAAAGTTCCCTATCTGCCTTCAGGAAATAGGTTGATAAATTGCTCTTTCAGTCATGCAGTGTTAGATTACTGCAATCTGGAAATAACCACATTAGCCCATCCAAAACCTCCAGGCTCACCACAGTGCTCCCTCAAAATGCTGCATAAGACAGAAGGGGGGCCCTTCTCTGATGATCCTGGGTGTCTGGGGAAACACCACAAGCCCAGACTGAAGGACTGGATGACACCATTCCATGTGTGTGCATTGCTGGGTGCTGGACCTGTGTGGATGTGGGGAAAGAATATCTGCTCAAGCAAATCTCCAAGGATCTGGGTCTGGGAGTAGGGAAGAAGGGACTCCTAGTTCTGAGTTGCAAAAGGAAAACCATCCATCATGGAGGCAGGGGAAAAGAGTATTTAATAAATAGCAGTGCTGCACCAGTGCCCCAAGAGCTAGCACAGCTTAGCAACAGGACCAAGAGCTAATTGGTCCAGAGAAAAATACCAAAGTCACTTGAGTTTCAGCCATTTACACACTCAGGTGTGTCCTTCAGGCTTGGTTGGCTGCATAATCCTTCCACGCTCGCTACTCACAGCATTGTCCCGTAGCAGAGCACATCAAGTGGATTTGAGATGGACAAATCCAGGAGGGACATGTCCCAGCTCTTCTCCTGACAGGCATCAGGATTTGGTACCAACACACAAGCACCTGTGGGCATCTGTGTCACTGGAGGCAGCTCTGGACTACACAGCAACAGCAGGAAAGGGCAGTGGAATGACAAGGTGACATTGTCTATTGACAATTGAGCCCAGTCTATTAGTACAGCTTCCAAAACCTGTGTTTCCATTAAAAACACCTGGCATTTTATTGAAGTTACTCCATGGAGATACATTTTTGTTTGGAAAATGAAGACATAGCTTTGCCATTTGAAATAGGAGGTTAACCACTTCATTCATGCCAAAACAAACCTTTGTTTTTGTACGTTCTTTCCTTCCTTGTATTTTCTCTGCCTCTTCTGTGGAGAAAGGAAAAAAAAAAAAAAAGAGAGAGAGAAATACAAGAAAAAAATGAAGCCATTTTACCCTAGTGAAAATCTGATATGTTTTCTCATTGTTCCAAACCTGGCTTTCATCTAACAAAAATTAGCCATGAAATTGCACTGCCTTAACCCTTGGCTGTTCTTCAGTCCCTGCATCTCTCTGGAAGGCAAAGCTGAGCTCCCAGTTTCAGCCTGGGGAGTCCAGCCCTGCAAGGGTTTGAGTCAGCCTGGCACTTGCCACCAAACATCAAAGCACACCACCTTCCCTTCTGCCAGCAGTGATGTGTGATCCTAGAGAAAATAATGTGATACAAAAAATCACTGGTTGCAGCTTCCAAGCACCCTCTAAATATTCACCGAACTATTCACCCCAATTACACTCCTGTAATGGGCTCTGATTTGTTTGCCTTTGTTCCCAAAGCAGTAGGGCACTGGCCACATTAACATTCAATGAGAAGTTGTTTGATATTGAATCTTTTCTTCAGCAGTATTATTCCTTACACAATTTTGTTTGATTGCAATCCACTTCACATTTTTAAGTGCTTACTGACTGTGAAAGAATGACCTAGCCCGCTTTCTCTTGGCTTTTTTTATTGATTTCTCTTTTAAAAAGGTTTTGTTCCTTTTATACATGAGATTGAAATAAAAGAAAGAGGCAACATTACTGAACAACTGTTTTTCTTCCAGCTCCATCAACCCATATAACTTCACAGTAGGCCTCAAAAAAATGCTGTAATAATGAGACACTTAAATACATGAAGCTGCCTACACCCTTTTCCTGGGACTTTTTTGGGTTTTGCTGGTAAACTTCCAAATTGTTCAAATGAACACTCAGGAATAAATTGCTCTTTCTGAGCACCTGATTAGACCATACACTGAGTAATTGGAGGCAGACCTACTGTGCTTCTCATTTAAAGACACAGCCCACCACATGCAGTTTGTCTTATAACTTGTGCTTTGCACTCACTCTGTATAGGAGTTTTTTGTAAAGAGAAAAATGTAAAGGAATTGGAAAACACCAGCAGTGAGCATGCCCTGTGATTTGCCTGAAATCCAAGCTGCCATTCCTTCCAAAACAGTGGGCTCTTGTTCTTACATCCAGAACATACAAATTATTGCAGCATGATCACAGGCTGCATGGGCGAAGGATGCTTTTCTTGGCACTGGACTCAATCCTGATTAATAGGTCAGCAGGATATCAGTAGGACTTCCTCATGCCAGTGTTTCAGAAACCCCTTAAATCCCACAGCATCCGCTTGTGCTATGGGACCAACAGCCCCATCCAGAACGCCCAAAGCAGCAGCTCAACACAGTCTACACCCATGGCTGCTTCCAGTTTTACTTAGATCTATCTTGCATTAATTAATCCTTGGCACTAAATTCTTGCAGCCACTGAAGCGAGTGGCTGGCAAGTAATTTAAGTGATCTAATTAATTTGAGTCATCAACAACACGAAGGGAGTATTTTTTAAAACCTCTAAAAATCCCATGCCGGCAGATGAAGGCACGTGCACTGTGACACTGACATGGTGTCAAGCAGCCAGGACAAGCAGCAGCTCCTCTCCTCTGTCTTTCCTGGGGTTCTCACACCAAGCAGGGTGAGACTTCTCATGCAAACACCTCATTTTTTCTTCCAGCATCGATGTACACGGAAATACAGCGGGAGCGACCAGATGGTGGGAATATCCTGACTCACCCAGACTACATAGATGGAAACCCAGACCTCATCAAACCTAAAAAGCTCCTAAATCCTGTAAAAGCCTCGAAGAGCCATCAAGAGCTGCACAGGGAGCTGCTGATGAACCACAAAAGGTAAGGGGAGGTTGCAGCCTGCCCCTGGAGCGGCCCAAGAGGTGCTGAGCTGTCAGAGGAGCTGAGGCACAGGAGCCAGTGACAGACTGCAAGCTGGAACAGCAGGATAAACCCCCTCACTTGCAAACACAGTGTCCTCACCTCTTTGGCTGCATCCTTTCCTCTTTTCTCTGATGTGACCATTTCTTTTACAAAAATAGAACAAAAAGCCCACACTCTGCCATCCTGAAGCATTGGCTGGCACTTCTTAGAGTCACAAGCACTGGAAGATGCAGGGCATCCCTGCAGCCCCTTTTTGGTCTCCCTTGGAGGTTTCTGGTATTTCTATCTCTGTCACTGATCTGCCAAGTCCCCAGCAATGCACAGCATTCCTGTGCACTTGAAGGTCAATCCAAAGGCAGGAAGAGGTGCAGGCTGGATGCAGCCACTGAAAGCTGAGGTAGCAGCAGGGTGAGATCATCTGCACAAGGCTACTCAGCAACTCCCTAAATATCAAATGGGGAAAGACAGGCTGGAATTCATATTCCTGACTTCCTACCCCTTCACCCCAATTTAACTCTTTGGGGGTACAGATACAACATCAGGAAAACCATACCAATGATCAAGAACCTACAACTACATCATTCCATTGTGGCAACTGTCTGAACATCAGTGCAATAAAATCATATTTGGCTCAGAGGCTTTTAAGCACAGCAAAAAATCTGCTGGATTTTTATTGACATTTTCTGAACACCCTGAAATACCTTGACACAATAGCTCTTTGGCTGCCTAATTAAAAGGAGCACAGCCTCTGTTCTAAAGGACTGCAGCCATCACAAGAAGCAGACACGGATATTAATTCAGTGAACAATCAAGCCTGCCAGCAGGGTGCATTAATCAATACTGGCACTGGCTGGGCTTGGGTTTGATTTGATTTTCCCAGAATCAGAAGAATTACAGGGACCTTTCTCAGATGTCACTATACCAGCCAGATATTTTTAATAGTCTCTGGCATGAGAGTGACCATCTCCTCCCTAGTGATACTGCCCAGTTTAAAGGGTCACCTACCAGCACTGTCTGACCTCACAGAGCATTGTTCCAGTCTAACCATGATGGAACAAGGAACCCCTGCAATGGAAGCAGCAGAGAGGAATGGCAGTGAGGGAGGTGCAGACCCTGCAGCACCAGATCACAGTGGCAAACACAAACATCATCTCTTTGTGCTCCAGCCCTGCGCCTGCCACTGTGTCACGGCCACATGTGGCACCTGTACTGGCAGGAGGCAGCTCCAGCACAGGCATCCGGCACCACCTACTCATGTGGCCCCTCTCAAGCATCAGTTTAAACCCGTTCTGGCTCTGACCTCCCATGTATTTTTCAGCAAATACGTGAAACAAACCTTACTGCAAAAAGTAGTCCATTGTTGCTGGTTTCTTGTCACTCTCAAATCTACCAGTTTTGCTTCCTGCTAAATATTACCATTGAGGGAGAGAGGGGAGAAGGGGAGAGAGAAGGAATTATGACCTGCTCCTGTTTCTGCTTTGGTTGGTTTTTCCCCCTCAAGCAGCAGGGAGAAGCAACTGAAATCAGCAGCTTGTGTAACAAAATCCTTATCTTACTCAACACCTCTGGGCACTAACACAGGCTGATTAAATCAAAGAATAGTAACAAATCTACAGGCAACATTACAAGCTGTGTCTCCAGCAAGCCAAAGCAGGTTTTCCTTCTCTCAAGCCTTGGGAAAAGCAATTTTGCAGCATCCAAATTGTTCCTGCTTCAAAAAGCATGATGAAAGCTCTGGGGCCAAGGCCATGGCTGCCTTCACTGATGTTGCTGTGAACTTTGTCCTGTCATTAAGCAAAAAAAAAAAGAAATTACAATAGGAAGTATCGTTAAAAGTGGTATTGGAAGGATGCAAGCACTAAGCCCCAGCCATGCTGCACCTGGAGAGGGTGGTTCCTCTCTCCTGCCTGCCAGTTTAGCTTCTCATGATGTGAGGTACCACCTCAGCACCCGCTATCCTGCCAAGAAATCCACAGCCCACAGGATCTGATCCCTCTACTTTCAAACAGCCTTGGCCAAAACCAGCCAGCGTTCTGGTGCTGAGGAGGAGCTTTACATGAACAGCACTCCCAGCCCAGGGCACCCTGGGCAAGCCCTTAGCACAGGCATGGGGAGGTGCCCTCCTCTCTCAACACAGACCTGCACCCACAGGAATACCAAACAACCCATAACTACTTCAGGTATGGCAATATCCAAAGTGTGAGGTTTCTGAAATCTGTTCAGGGAACACTTTCCGTCTCTTTGCCACACATTTATTCCCTGCCTGCATGGCCCTGCTGTGTCTCCTTTCCCGTGATCCCACCCCTCACAGAACTGGGGCTCACCTGAGATGCATCAGGTGGCCAAAGGAAAGTCAGGCACTGTGCCATCAGCAAATCCTCCGGCTCCCAGAAGGAAAGGACAGTTCATTTTGGCCTCTTGATCCTCAACTATCCATGTCAGCAGGGGGATCGTCGGCCCTCAGCTCCGAAGCAAAGCTTCAGATGAAGCAAAGCTTCAGAGCTTCAGATGGGAAGCGCGGGGAGGAAGGAGCCGCCAGGACAATTACTGCAGCCCAATGACTACCCCTGCTGGTGGGAAAAGAATCGTCATTATTGCACATGTTCTCAGCGCCGCTGAATCGTCACCTGGCACGCTAAAACCAGTAACAGCAGGAGCCTATGGAAGGTCCCTTTTCCACACCCGACACAGAAAGCTGTGGTACCCCCGTGCAATGGGAGCAGACGGACTTCCAGCACCAAACGGGCCATACACGAACAGCAACATGTGCCCACCCCAAGCAGCAGCCCAAGGCACCATCAAACACCCTCAAACCTTGTGGATGGATTTGTGGGCAGGGCTGGGTCATAGATCTCCCATGGATCTCATGGAACACAGGTCTCCCGTGTTTCCACTTAGGACCAAGACAAGTTTTGGGGTGCCAGGCTGGCAGTGGTTACACCCCAGGTGTAGATGCTCTGGCTCTCATTTATCTGCTTTTTATCCACAGAGGTTTGGGTGTGGCCAGCAAGCCAGAGCTGCAGCGAGTGCTCGAGCACCGCCGGCGAGACCTGCTCATCAAACAGAAGAAGGAAGAGGAAGAGGCAAAGAAATTGCAATCTCCTTTTGAAAAAGAGCTATTAAAGAGGCACCAGAGGCTGGATCAGGTAGAACTGAGCTCTCAGCCATCCTTGGCTTAACAACCACCTCACACAAGGCACAGGGCAGATGGGTGGACTGAGGCTCAACCCAAGCTATAGCACTGCTACCCCTCCATACAATGTACATCTTCCTCTGTGCCCCACACAGCTGCAGCACTCCCATCCCCACAATGGGATCTACCACTTCACCCAGGACCCCATTGCACACCACTCACCCTGGGTCTCCTCTGGGTCCCACACAGTGTCCATGGGGGTTTTTCCCAGTTCAAAGCACCCTAAACTGCAGGGGGCAATAATGAACTGCTTTGGACAATAATAACTGGACCCAGCAATAATGAAACCTTGTGTTTTAATGTAGCTGATGCCCTTTTGTCCTTTCATGTGCACAAAGAATTCTTTCTTACAGCTGGAGAAGGAGCAGGAGAAGCAGGAAGACCATGCACCAGAATTCATTAAAGTCAAGGAAAACCTGAGAAGAACATCAACGGTGACAGGGGACGAGAAAGCAGCATAGCTTCTGCCAAAACCCAACGGGATCCTGCCAAGGCCAACACCCCCACTGAAATCTCTGTACATGGTGGACATTCCCAGCCACAACATTGGGGCTTCTTGCAGTTATTAACACTTGCTCCAGTAGAAGGCACAGAAAAGGTTTTCCCAGACCAGAGGGAATCACTGTGGGAAAAGTGCAGTATTCACCAAAGTACTCACACAAGTGGATGCAGAGAGAATGGTGTTACTTCCCCCCCAGACTGTGGGTGCACACTAACCACTAGCTAACTCTTGGTTAACTCTAGAGTCACAGTGAATATTTCAAACAGGGAAGTCTGTGTAGGAACAGCTTGGGGGACTCCTGCTTCTCTGTGGAGGCAGGTTTGCCAAGCACAAGGGGTCAAGAGGGCAGCTGCAGCTCTGGAAAGCCTCCTAGAAACCTGGTAACTAAAAGGGACAATCTGTGTATTACTGAGAACAGCCCAAGTGACCATAGTGGCTTTCCCAAGGGTCACTGGCTTTGCACCAGTGTGCCAGTCAAGCTGTGTGTCTCAGCAGCACACCTGTACCATCAGAAATACCAACCTCTGTGTGCCCTTACCAGAGCAGCACAGGCAGGTGCAGCTGTACTTCACATGCACCTCTAGACACCATTTCAGCCATTTCAAAGTGGCTTTTTAGGCAGTTCCATGATCAGGCAGAAAATACATTGGGCTGTTCCATCAACTCCCCAGGTGGAAGGCAAATGCTCTGTGCAGAAAGCAAAGGCTGAGTGTTCCCAGCACAGGTGTCCATGGAAGTGTGCAGTGACCGGGCAGCAGATCCCTGTGGATGCAGACAGACAGACAGACAGACAAACAGCTTCTTGCCCCTGCACTTCTGAGCTTCATCCTCTCTCCCAGCAGCTGGGCATGTGCTACCATAGGGACCCACGAGAAATGCCCTGTGATGGAGAGGGGGTGATGTGGTCATGTCCCACGGGTGCCAGGCTGTCCTGTAAACCACCCTGTGGTACCTGTGGGCACCAGAGAGTACAGGGCATGTAGGTCCTGATGCAGAACCACTTGTCAGTGCTTCTCATCCCCTTTTCCAGAGGTCAGAGCTGCCTCATTGCAGCTGCCACTTTACAAAGCTTCTTCTTGCTGCTGGTATAGCCAGGCTGAGGTGGATGGTGCATCTGCAGCCTGTTTGGACAGAGCCTGTCACACTTACAGGGCACCTGTGTCCTGGGATATCCACACCTAGAGCTAGAAGTGTGTTTTCAGGAATATCTCAGCTTCTTGCTTCTCACACCAACCCTGATACAAAGCCTGAACAGCAAAACTCACCGACTGCCTTTGGACACTGGCTCCTAAACAGCCTCAGCAGAACTCGTCAGCTGGGCAGGTAATACCTGGGTAATCAACATTTATTATCCACATCCTCAGTGGATCTCTATGTAACTTAAGGGAAACTGGGCATTTATACATATTTATAAAAAGTTACTAACCCATTCTCTAGTCTCCTGGTGCAGTGGGATGTTTCATTTCAGAGGGCTGCTGCTTGACCTGGCAGCTTGAGTAAAACATCTGAGCCACATCACGTGTCAAGAGCAGTGACACAGCTATGGAGCTTCTGTGACAGACTGGCCTGTAAAAGCCCTTAACTCAGCCTCAATCCTTGAGCATCCCATCCCATGGCACTGACTCTGTGTAGTTTTTAAAGCCCTTGCTCATATGCTTGTTCTAAATATGATTTTATTTCAGAAATCCATATTGCGTATTGTCACTATGGGTCAAACAAAATTTGAAAGGATCTATTAACAGCCTTTCCCACTGTGAAGCTTTTTATACAGGTTATGATTAAAACCATAAGAAAGAAGCAGCATCCAGTATTTTTTCACAGGGGAAAAAAAGCCAAATTTCTCCAAGGACAAAAAACTGTTGCTAAGGATGCTTGTATATAGCTGTAAACAGTGCTGCATGATACTCCATAGGTAACATCAGTGTAAGTAACTAGCCAGAATTACTCTGCTGAGGTTTTGTCAGGAGTTATGGTACAGATTAAGTAACCTTGATCAAAGAGCTCCAAAAAATTCAGCAAATTAATTTGTAATTTTGCCACGGATGGAAATGCACTCCAGGAGAGGCAATCTGTCGCTCCATATGCCCCAGTGAAATCCATGGTATCAGCTCACCCTGCCTGGGACAGGGGCATTTATGCAAGTCCTTGGGTGGGAGCCATCCAGTGAGGTCAGCAGTGAAGAGGCAGAAAGGATTTTGCTGCTCTTCTAAAGTATTCAAATATTACCTGGAGGGGAAAAATAAATCAAAGTGTCTCCCTTTGTCCACCAAGCACAGAGAGGGGCTGCACACAACACAGCCATTGTGGCTGGGGGTGTCTGGGTCATTTCCAGCAGAGGTCCCAAAGGATGAGGGAGGGCTGGGTGACACTGTCCTAACTCAGGCCGGGCTAGCAGAGTCACAAGAAATCCTCCCAGCAGTGGGGAGACAGCAGAAAGCCCCGACCCAGCTGCCCACCAGGACCCCACGGGCTGTGAGCTGGGACACAGCAGCAGGGACAGCCAGCACAGGCAGTGCCCTGGGGCACACAGCAGGGCAGGCAGAGCTTCAGCCCTGACCAGAGCTCCAGGCACATGGGAAATGATCCTTTCCCTGCTGAAGTACTGGCTTAAACATCACAGCATTTTCCAGCACAGCTTTTCTGACCCCTCTGAACTGATAACCCCCAGCTGGGCTCAGACCCAGAGCCTGTACAGCTTTCACCAATGCTCTTGAGCTTCATGGAACAGCAGTGAGGAGATGGCACCCTAAAAAAATCAGTGTAGGTATCACCAGGAAGATTTTGGGCTATCTTTGTGTCTCTATTTCTTTTGCATTAATTTTGTTCCCTATGCATCTAAAGCACATTCCTGAATAAAACTGGTGTATCCAGAAGGTACAGATTATCAGAGTATTGATGTAAGACAGTTTTTTGCACTGTGTATGTTGGTTATGTGGTATATAGTCTGTATTCTGTGTTGGTGTTTATAAATTTATATTAAACTATATGTCATGCACTTCTACTGAATTAACTCACTGTTTAATGTGGACATTTCTGAAGAAATAAACTAAATTATGATTGTATATTTTGCTCTTTTCCACAAGGAACTGAAAAAGCTCCAAGGATACAAACAGACAACAGCCAAATAAACTAAATGAACATAAAAAACAGTGAAGTCTGACACCAATTCCTTTATTAATGTTGTGTTAACTCACTCATCAATGAGCTCTTTGCATCATCTGCACCCAACACTGCTTATCCCCAGACATCTTCTCAATTTGATAAAAGTATAAGGGCACACAAATTGTGAATCAGGCTTTGTGCACTGAAATTCCAATATGATTTCTAACTGACTGTGGATGCCCACCTGCCTGGCAGGGTAAAATCCACATAAAGCTTGGATTTAATTTAAAAACACATTTTTGAACTGACAAGTAATCCTCACACTAGTGAGCCTATTTAATTATTTTTAAACATTTTTAAAGTTGCTTTAGCAGCAACCAAAGACCACAGGTTTAGGAGATAAGAAAAAGAGATGATGCTTCACATGTGCAGGTCACACGCACCATGGTTCCTGAGAGCCAGGACTAAAACTGAATGCAGTGAAGCAATGAAAAGGACTTTTCTGTCTCATTAGCAACATCCTTATCAACACAGATGCCAACATCCCACTCAGAACAGGGCAGAGGTGGTGCTTGGATGCATTTCTCTGATACCAGGTATCTGCTGGGGTTGCCACACTGGGAGGTGTTCCCTGTGGCACTGGTGTGGCCAGTCAGCTCCTCACTGGGGGTGAGATCTCCTCCAAACCTGTTTTTCAGCTCAGGTTTACAAAACATCTTCCCACCTCTTTGATGCTGACAACAACAGCTCCCTGCTGCCCTACCATGGCAGGTTGTGTACTTCATTTCCTGGCATAAACCTTTCAAAGCAACAAATCTTCTCTACACCTTTGGTTAGACATGAGACCAGGGCACTCATGCAGGACTTTGTAAAATGCTTTATCAACCTTCCCCAGCCCCAGCAGTGAGGTTTCAATGGGCTGTGCCCCAAAACTCCTGACAGTGATCACACACCTCCTTCCATGCATGGATGCCAATGGTAGCTGTTCATTGTGACAGTTTCTCTTCTGTGGAAGAGAGTAAGAACCAATCACTTCTGCTCTTTAAAGATAAAAACCTTTTAGCTATGCTCTAACTGCTCCATTGCCTGGGATTTCTCCAACTGCCAGAGTTTTCAATACCAGCTTTGCTCTTTATCCAGGTCATGCTGAGATCTCTTCTCCTATGCACACACTCCTGAAGTGCTCCTAGATAATTTGCTGCAGTGAAATTTCCTGTCAAGGAACACTTACATTTTACTGCCTGATTTACTCCTCGTGACTGCCTCAAAAATGGGAAGTTCTGGTTTCCTTCCTCAAGCCAGTGGTACCCTCAGACTGGCCCTGGCTGAACACCCCTTCCCAGGAATTTGCCTCTGCCTATCCTAGGTGTTTCCCCATACTTGGATCATTTCCCAAAATGATCTAAAATTGCCATGGACTGAAACTTCATCAACTTTGTGTTGGTGAAAGCGTTATATGAAATCTTGAATTCGTCATGATACTGGTGAGATCCAGCGTAATGAAAATGGGCAAAAATGCAGAATTATCAGCAACATAATAATGAGAGAGTGTTCCAACACACCACGACCACGTGATCTTGTGGGTTTTGTTGGTTCTCATCACAGTCCATGAGATCTCTGGGCTTCCACAGGCACTCTGAGCTGAGCTGGGTGTGTGGCTCTGGTGGCTGTCCAGCTCAGACCTCACTAACACAGACTGGCAATGACCTACTCAGGCAGCACCTGAGCCTGCCCAAATATAAACCTGCATGAACATCAGGCTGCAAAGAGATTCGGGGACAGGCTTTTTCCAGTCTGTCATCCCTCACCCTCCCTTCAGGAGAGCCAGACCCACCCGCTGAATTACAAACAGCAGTCAAGAAGCACAAGGCCGAGCACTTCAGACTCCAGCAGAAGGAAATGTAAGAACAAATGGAAAAATCCCACAGAGCACTTCAAAAGGATGTACTGCCTCCCTACCACTCATGACCCTGAGTCACTGTGGGACAGACACTGTGTAGTACAGAGCAGAAACTGGCACATCCCTAGGACACCCTGTCGCTCTGGGAGTGGATGGAGCCACATGGCATCTTTAGTCCACCAGAGTGATCCCAAACACACCGTCCACTGCCCGAGAGCCACTCACTGCATTGCAGCTGGCTGCTCTCATTGCCTGCTGCTCCTCGTGGCTGCTGGGCTTGGTTCAGCAAACTCAGCTCCAAGCTTAAAATTATCGTTACCCAAAACTACATCTGATGTCCCAACATTTGCTTAACTTCCCATATTAAAGCAAGCCTTCTGTAATGTGAACCCCAGGCGTTGCACCCCGTGCCCTGACAAAGCAGTTTCCAGCGTGGGTCTCAGCAGCAGCACAGGCCCATGGATGGGCCGTGCCCAGGGGGGATCCTCTGCTGTATTCCTCTCCTCAGGCTCACCCTGCTGTAGCCATGGTCAGAGGGGTGTGAGGGATGTGAGCTCCCATCTCCTGCCCAGCAGGGACAGGCTCAGTACAGCCGGAGGTGAGGGAGCCCAGCCCGTGTCAGGCTCCCTCGGGCCCCGGCATTCAGCACAGCCGGAGGTGAGGGAGCCCAGCCCGTGTCAGGCTCCCTCGGGCCCCGGCATTCAGCACAGCCGGAGGTGAGGGAGCACATCCCGTGTCAGGCTCCCTCGGGCCCCCGGCACAGCCCCGCACCCCGGCCCTGCACCCCGAGCTGCGGGAAGGGCTGAGGGCAGTGCCCTGACACTGCCGGGGAAACCCTGAGCACGTCAAAGCCCCATGCAAGGAGCAGCGCCAGCCCCAGGCGTGCTGCTCTCCACCCGGAGCAGGCTACGAAAACAATAAACCAAAATTAAAAACACCAGAAGAAGGGCAGGGTGTCCATTCGGGGACAGAGCTGGAAGAGCAATCTCCAAGGCGCCAGCTGCCCTTAGCGGATACAAGCAGTCCCGTTTGGAAGCGCAGAGCCCACCGAGCGCCGTGGGATTTTCCTGCCTGCAGAGGTCAGCGCTCCCCGGAACACCCGCGGCCCGCGGCGCCGGCTCCGGGGACAAGGTCCCCCCACAGGGCTCGGCAGCCGCGGCCCAGGCAGGAGGCAGCAGCCGGACGGCTCCACGGAGGACGCCTGAGACGAGGTACGTGGGGGACTGCGTTTGCACGGAGAGAAAGCAATCGCATTTTCCTCCCGCAGGCGCACGGAAGAGGAAGCTGAGGCCGAGGCGGCCCCGGTGCCCAGCCCCGCGCTCCAGTGGCGGCTCAAGGGCAGTCCCCGGTTACCCCGGCTCTGGGTGCCCGCCGCGCTGTCCCGGGGCCTTTCTCTCTGCACCAAGACACCTTGGACTAAAGACCTGGATATCAGAAAAAGCAGGAATTAATAACACATTTGCAGTGTTTTCCAGAGTTTGTATTTCTTAAAGTAATCTGATGCATGGAAAGGCAGCAGCTTCTTCAAGGGAAAAATCTGATTTGTTTTCTACTCACTACGGTTTTGTTTTTACTAGTGTCCTGCGACTACCAGTCTCACTAACATGGGTTAGGGGTTGAGCCCCAAGGACAGAGGCAGCACAGGCAAGGCCACCAGTGCCTGTGAGTGCTGGGCCAGAAACCCCTGTAAACATTAACACACAGCAGTGGGATATTGCAGCATTAACTTTTCATAGAATACTGGGGACAGACTGGGAAAATAAAAATATTTTATGTTGTAAAATACATCATAAAACCTTCAATTTGAGTTCCTGGAAGTGCTGTATATCTCCACTGTCTATTGCAATGAGGAGTGCCTAAATATTCACGCAACCCTTGTGCAGGTGCAACATCTTGGCCAACCTACCAAAACCGTCCTCGCTGTGCCAACACCTCCATCAGGCATCCAGTGACGGGTGGCAGTGCCAGAGGAGCCCTGTCCCTTTGCAGAGCAGCGCAGGCTCCGGGATGGCACTGCTAGAGACCAGCAAGCACTGTCAGGGCTCGGTGCTCGGCAGTGTGAACCCCGACCTCGACAGCGAGCGGCAGACGGCCTCCTTCTGCATGGAGAGGCTCACGGCCCTGCTGGACGGCGGCGCCGAGCAGACACGGATTCGGAGGGCAGTAGGTGAGTGACCCTCAGACAAGGCCCTGCTGAGGGGCTGGCACAGGCCATGCCTGTGTCCTGCTGCTCTGCTGCTCCTTTGCAGCACAGTGGGGTTTGTGCTCCTGGGCATTTGCTTATCCCCCATCTCTTTAAAAAGTGGGAGTGTGGAGCTGAGTCTTCTCTTCATGTAAATCAATGCAATTCCTCCGCAGCCACTCCTGCTGTCTGAAGCTTTTCCTCCTCCTTGCTCCCATCCCCTGTCTCTGGCAAGACTGGTTAAACTGGAATACAAGAACTGGGGGTCGGGGATCCATGTGTGAGGGCAATGCGTGCAGGGGCTGGTGCTGCTGTGCAGAAATGCACATCACGTGTGAACCACAGCCAGCTTTCCTCCTTGGCACATTGGGCTCATCCAGGTGGAGAATTTCGTGCGTGGGTTGGCTCAGCCAGGCTGAGCTGCTCTCGCTCGTGATGGGTGTGCCAAAAAATGACTGTTGCTCAGGAGAAATAGAGGGAAAAAAACTCTCACTGTTGTCTCTGTAACTGCGTCCATATTATACACTTACCAGAGGAAAACAGCACAGCCACTGGGATTGCCCTCTTCACAGGGCCCCTGGAGTTCAGTATAACCTTCCACATCAATAGACTCAAGGTTTTAAGGCAAAATGGACAAGGGGAGTGTTCAAACTGACACAGAAATAGTGACTATGAGTTGTTGTGTAACAGTGCAATGGGCTGGTAACATCCTGAGCAGGACACCCAGCAGGCTCCAGCCATAATCCACCCTCTGGCTAATGCAGCTCACCACAGCCTGGTCAAAATGCAGCTCACCACAGCCCTCACTGCCCTCACAGCAGTTGGAGGCAGAGGGATCCTTACCATCTTCTGCCAGAAGTCACCTCTCCCACCCTGACCAGGGAGGGTGCCTTACCCTGCAGGGTCACCATTTCCACTGAACCACCATTTCCCTCTCTCAGGCCCACTCAGTTCTCCTTGTGCTTCCCCAAACCCGCTGCTTTCCAGAGTTAGATGTGACAGCCATGGGAGCCAGAACTGGCAAAACAAAACCTGCCTGCAAGCACCCTAAAAACCACAGCAAATCAGTATCTATCAGTCCAGTCCTGCCTGCTCTTCCTGAACGTGACTCAAGGCACTGCCTGCACTTCCCCAGCCCCAGGAGAACCAACTATTCTGTGTTGCTTTGCAGTGGAAGCCATCGAATCTGACCCTGTGTTTAGCAGAGAAAATCAGTATTTCCAGACCCAGAATGAGAGGTACGAAGCAGCAGTCAGGAAGGCTGTTCATCTCCAGAAAAAGATGCATGAGATGGGATGGACTGAGAATGGACCTGAATATAAGTACATTTACAGGTGATTTCATTTTTTTTTCTATGTACAACTAATTTTTTGTTAAAGAATCAGCTTTAGCAAATGCTGGGAAAGGCTAACAGCTGACAGATGAGGTTTGGATAAAAATGTGCTGCAGGTTTTTACTTCAGCATCACACTTGGGAAAAGGGAAAATAGTGGTACATGACTGGGAACTTCTCAGAGAGCAGCACATGGGTACAGTGTGATAGATCAAGCAGTTCACAACCACAACATGAGATTTCCACTTCAACAACCTCATTACTTGTGCTGCAGCTCACATACCATCCCTTAGACATTTTTAAATGTATAACTAGAATTGGAAGTGGTGCTGTTTCAGTTCCATTACTGACTTCTAAATAAATTAAAGATTACATTTTGTGTATCTAGAAAACACATATTTTATTAAAGGAAAAAAAAGGAAAAAACTCACCTTAGTTTGTAGGTAAATGAGAATAAAGTATTGTCACAGTCCTTTGCTTTAAAAGTTTTCTCAACACTTCGTGTGGGGTTGAGCTCCACATTTCCATTGCTTGCCCCTCCTTTCCCCTTTGCTCAGTCAGTTCCTGGCTGGCTGTTGCCCAGGGCACGCTGTCTGCTTGGCGGGGTCACATTCCCAGTAGGAAGGTGCAAGTTCAGAAGTGTCACTCTGAAGGGCAAAGCCTGTCCCTTACACAGCACTGCTGACACCCAGAGCCAATTTTTGGCATTTCATAGACTCATAGCACAGTTAGAGTTGGAAAGGACATTTAAAGGTCATCTAGTCCATCTAGCCTTCTGCAATGAGCAACAACATCTTCAGCTAGATCAGGTTGCTCAGAGCCCTGTTCAGCCTGACCTGGAATGTTTACAGAGAGGGGGCATCCACCAGCTCTCTGGGCAACCTGTGCCACTGTTTCACCATGTTCACTGAAAATGAGCTCTTCATGATGTCTAGTCTAAATCTACCTTCTTTTAGTTCAAAACCATCACCCCTTGCCTGTGGTAGCAGCCCTGCTAAAAAGTTGACCCCATCATATGAAAGATGATAATTTTTTATGCTGAGCCCTTCACCACTTACAGCGAGCAGAACTAATGAAGGGGGAAATGTGCCATGAAGAGCTCTTGGACCTGATCATTATATTCCCATTAAAAAGCAGCTCTCCACTGCTCCCTCAGAACAAAAAACATCCCACCCAGCTGTGCTTTTATCAGGCCCCCTGATGCCAAAGGCTGCAGCAGGACCAGCCCTGGGCTGTCCCATTTGCTGGATGAGGAGCAGAGCTGTCTGGCAGGGCAGCTCTTGCCTGATGGAGCTGCAGGTGAGCACCAAGCTCTTATGACAGAACCCTGGCTCCCAGTGCCAGGCACAGTGAATCACTCACACAATTTAAAATCCAGCTTTTCAAATCGCAGCTAAAGGAACATTATTTCTGGCCAGGCTGCCAAGGATTCATTAAGTCATTTTCTGTTAATCAAGGCAATTTTCCTTTAACTTCTTTGTTCATATTTCCCCCCCACACTGTTTCAGCATGATTAATTCTCTCTCAGGGCCAGTATAAAAGAAAGGTCAGAGTCATTTGTTAACAACAGAAGGTATCTATGTGAAAGGAGATGCTCTCTAGAGCATTGCAGTAAAGCAATGTGCTAACATCCACTCAGCTGCTGAGAACAGCACAGGCACTCACCTGCACATGTACCTGTATCTGTGAGGTGATTCAACCATGATCTGAGGAATCCCAGGAAGAGGGGTATAGTTATATTCCTCATGTTTTCTTATTATTTCTCACACACTAAAAAAGCTTAAATAAATTTCTCATTTGCACCATGGAAATCACTGTACCCAAGTTCCCATACACAGTTTCTGGAATGGTGCTTTTTAATGTATGCAGATGGTGAAGGACCAGAGGTTACTTGGATGTATTTTCATTTTTCTACAAGAAAATAACATCTGAATTTGGGACAAATCTCCATGAACCCAGTATTGTTCACTGACAGCAAAAGGCAGCAAACAAACAGCAGAAAGCACAGCAACAAACCCAACATACCATGGTATTTCTCCAGAATGGGAATGGGAAGGTTCAGGAGATCCAGGTCCCAGATACCTACATGTGTAATTCAGTCTAATATGCCTCACAGGAAATTGCTAGGGTTTGGGGTTTTTCAAGTAGGGTGCTGTTTTGCTCTTTCTTTTTAGTTCAGCTTCAAAATCTGACTTAAATAATCAAGAAAAAAAATCCTCTGAAGTAAAATAAAAATGTAAAATGCTCGCGGAGTGTCAGGAGCTCTGGAGCTGGGTTGTGCTTTTAGCTCAGCATCTGCTACTCAGAACAGATAATTCCTTCAAGACCAAGTGAAATGAGCAAGCAACACATATGCAAACTCTGTTATGAAAAAAAGAGACAAAAGCAGCTTGGAAGGGCACTTTTCCTGCAACACTGTGCTGATGCTGGGTGCTGAGCAAGGTATGACAAGGCAGAAAGCAAAAGGCAGCAGGTGGTACTGTCTGGTGACCGCTGCAGTGCCACTGCCTCATTCATCACATGCCTGGGACTCCATCCCCTGAAACGCTGCCCTTGTGCCCTCTCTGCAGGGCACTGTCAGGAGATGTCGCGTTCCTCCTTCACCGCGTCTTCATGAGAAGCATTTCAGTGCTGGGCTCGGACAGACAGGTTGCCAAGTGGATTCCTCTGGCCACCCAGCACAAGCTCATTGGGAGCTACGCCCAGACTGAACTGGGGCACGGTAAGGCTGCAGGGAAAACAGCTTTTCTCTATGACACAAGCCTGCAGCCCAGATTCCCGTGGGAATTTGACTCCACACTGTCCATCCTTTACTGGGACGGGGGTGGTTGGGTTCTCGTTCATGGTTCTAATCAGAAGGGTAACCACAAAACCCTGATAGTACCCACAGCCAGCTTCCAGGGATCCTTTGCTCTCTCCATCCCTGTGATATACCAGGAAATAGATACATAGATAGATACTTTTTTAATTTCTTTTTTAAAGGCACTTATCTTCAGGGTTTGGAAACAACAGCAGTCTTTGATACTGCTACTCAGGAGTTTATACTGAACACACCAAAGATCTCTGCCATGAAGTGGTGGCCTGGAGACAGTAAGTACCACACAAAATATCTTGGTTTTTGCCTCCTTCAGTTACTCCATCTACCCTGGTTAAGTTCAGTGTTTGAGGGTCCAGGTGCTAGCAGAAGACTGCAATAAAAGATACTCACATGGACAAGCAAGTAAGAGAAAGGAGACTGTCCAAGTTCAAAGGCCACAAAGGAGCCACCATCATCTACAAAAACCTTTGGGTTGCAGGCTGAAGAACTTCACTCAGGAAAGCTTTTACTCTGCAGGAATAAATCTTCTTTTTAAATAATACTCAGACAACCAAAAACTGCAGGGAGGTCATCAGCATAAAGGATTCGAGTTATCAGACAGTCTCAGCATAAAGGATTCAAGTGTGAAATTCTTTGCTCCCTTCAGGAAGGTATTTCACAGAAAATAACTGGAGTCACTGTAACAGCCACAGCACTTCCCACTCTCACCACTACTATTAGCTCAAACTGTTTATTTTTTCTCGTATTCTGTTACAAAACTGTTAATCCAAGCCTCATGGGCAGCAAGAGACAGAATGATGGTGCAACTTCTGAGAGCTAAGAGCAGGCTGATTTAGGTTGTGCTGACCCATACCTAAGACCCAACACATAATTAGTACTCATCTCTCTTAACTGTGTTTGTGCTGTACCTTGTCTTAAGGGAATGGGGCTGTTTTTCTTCTCACAGTGGGAAGATCAGCAACCCACACAGTGGTCTTTGCCCAGCTGTACATCCATGGGAAGTGCTATGGCATCCATCCCTTCATCGTGCAGATACGCAGCCTTCAGGACCATTCCCTCTGCCCAGGTAAATAACCCCAGATGCTGCAGCACTTGTGCACATGCTCTGCCTATTTTGCCCTTAAATGTTTTCTAAAACATTGGGCCCAGGGCAAGTTATAATTGCCAAAACCAAGCCAAGAGAGATAGCCAAGGTGCAGTTATCATTAACCCCAACCTTTTGATCTGAAGGGAAATTTAACATATCTTCACCATGTCCAGACCAAGCCCTTGACATTACCAGAAGCCTGGGTTGCTCTGAGCACCTCTGCATTAACACCTCAGTTCTGTCCCCAGCCAGCACAGATCCATCTGTCAATGGATCATGGAAACAAACTACTACAAGGCATTCTAATGCCTGTTTCACCCCTCGGGCAAGATCGCCCATACTGGGGAAGAAGCAGAGCTGACTGTGCCTTTCTTTGGAGGTCCCCATCCTGACACAAAATGGGGAGGAAAAAGTTCAAGTGGAAGCAAGCAGGCTGTGTTTTCTCCTGCTGCAGGCGTAACTGCAGGAGACATCGGTCCCAAAATGAATTTTGAGCACATTGACAACGGCTACCTCCTGCTGAAGAACGTGCGTGTCCCCAGGGAGAACATGCTGAGCAAGTTTTGTGAGGTATGTGTGGACTCACATCACAAACTTGTTGTCAGACTCTCATTCCACAGCCAGAGAGACAACAGGGACCTGTCTAAATTTGGGACAAAAATCTTCCTTTGAGTGTCAGCAAGTCTCTGAGGTTTTACCAAGGGCAGAAGGTACCTGAATCCTAAATGAAAATCAGCATCAAGAATTCCACATTCAGAAGCTGGGGATCATGGGGCAGGCAGAACCTACCTCTGCCACAAACAGTAAGAGTTTGTCTCTTCAAATGGATGTCTTTCATCCATCATCCATAAAAGCACTGTTTACATTCAGTGAAGGATTTTTATATCCATTTTATTCCATGCATAGCAATTACACATCCACAGTAGTACTGACTAAGGCAGCACCTGACAGCCTCTCTCTACCCTAGGTTCGACCAGATGGCACCTATGTAAGACAGGGCTCCCAGCAGATCAATTATTTCACAATGACGTCCGTGCGCATTTCCCTCATTTCAGACGAGGTTCTGACTCCCCTCCAGAAGGCGTGCACCATCGCCATCCGCTACTCCGTGGTTCGCCGCCAGTCCAAGCTAAAGCCTGGGTAATGCCACACATCCCACTGGGAAGGGGACTGCACCCTGTGTTCCCCCACACCAGTTTGTATTTCTTCTCCTCATCTTATCTTTCAGCCCATCACTGGCTGATTTCCTGGCCCAGACAGGGCATGATAAACATGCTTCCCCAGTATTTACATTAACGAGCTTCAGTCAAAGTACAAGAGAATGTTTACAGTTCTTTCCAAGTTTCATACTTTGAATAGGTCAGTGGCTCACACATGCAACTTGCTCTTTTATAACTGGCCTTCCCCTATAATCCCATAACTGAGCAGAATCCAGACAAAATGGACAAGTTGCTGAATTCTTATTCCATAGTGCCCTACTAGTGGATGTGACATTAAAATACCTTCCAACATCCAGAAATCTAATATCCAAACTTTAAGCACTGAATTGTATTCAGTGTTGAATCCCCATTATTTTTAAAGAAATATGTTCATTTGAATGGACTACAAAGATTTCCATTTAAATATCCTTTCAAAAGCAGAAAGATCCTAGTGAAAACACAGTTCAGTTCAAACACAAACCAAACAGAAAAGCACAGCAGGTGAACTATTGTAATAACCAGTTCCAGTGATTGAAGTCCTAAATGTACCAACCACAGAAGTGATAAAGAACATCCAAAAACAGCTCAGAAAACTTAAAATAATTCAGACTCACATACTTTCAGGGAAACATTTCTACGCACGGGGCCACAAAGATTCCATTTAAAAAGCCAAAGTTTATCAGGTGCAATGCCACTGCCTTTTCTGGAGCACCTAACAACTTGCTGTCCTTGAAGGCCTCATTCTCATCCTCTCCTGCAGTCTCGGTTGCCCTCTGTACTGACTGACCACACAGAGCCTTCTCTACACTGTTAGGCTTTTTAGGGGTTGTTTCTCCAACAGCTCAGCAAGCTGGACAGATTTGCTGCCACACTGTCAGCTCAGTCTTGTGCACACACTGCTTCTTGGTAATGAAAAATGCCATTTTCATTCTGCAGCAGGTGAAGTAACAGTAGCTATGCCCATGTCCACACTCCCCCTACTTCATCAGCTGTCTTCCAACAGGGAACAAGAAGCAAAAATCCTTGACTACCAGACTCAGCAAGAGAAACTGCTGCCCCAGCTGGCAGCAGCCTATGCCTTTCATTTCACCAATGACTACCTGCAGGAGCTATTCGACAAGGGGTACAGAGAGATCCAGAGGAAGAACTTTGACATGCTGCCAGAGGTGAGCTGCAGCAGGATTAACTCATACAGCACTTCTGTTCCTTAAATGTTAAAGTATTTTAGCAAATTGGACAAGCATTCCTCTCACCACTAGAGAACTGGAGAAAGAGGAAGCACTAATTGCTCAAATCACGTGTCCCAGATCTGCAACCAGTCAGCAGCAGCATTCACTGTACCACCCCAAACTTTTTGTTTTGGGAACCATTGCAGAGTGAAAAGTCCTTGAAAAGCATGTCCAGAACCTCGTTCCAAGTAGCTGGTGGCACAAAGTGTTATTACACAACTTCAGGTCCAGTGCGCATGCACGAACATCTGAGCCAAAACCAAAAATGGGACTTTTTAAACAGAACAGAATATTTTGCAATTAAGTACTTGAAATGAAAACACATTCTGAACAAAGGTGGCCAAAGCCAGAACTGGCTGAGAGAAATCCAAAAATGCATAATCTGACTACAGTGTGCCCAGCAGGAGCATGTGCAGCATCCCAGAGAGACACCAAAGGTCAGGCTCAGGGAACTGGGTGCTACCAGCATTCAAAGGGGAACCTGACAGGGATTTCATGCCCAGATATTGCACAAAATTAAAAAAAGGAACTTATTCTGAGGATTCCACTGGTAATACTCTGCTTTTTTTCTCCCTTTTTTAACAGCTCCATGCATTATCTTCAGGTTTTAAAGCCATGATCACTCAACACTGCACAGCAGGAGTGGAGATCTGTCTCCGGGCCTGTGGGGGCCATGGCTACTCCCTGCTGAGTGGACTGCCTTCCTTGTATACCAAAATACTTGCCTCTTGTATTTATGAAGGGGAAAACACCATTTTGCTGCTGCAAACTGCCAGGTAACAATTCAGATATGTTCATCTAAAAGCCTGCCCCCTCATTTATTCAGCCTTTACCACTTCTTCTCCAAAACCAGTAAAACCAGCTACTCTTTTCTCACAGCACCATCTAAAAATACAGCTCAGGATATAAACTATTCATGCCTTCAGTCTAACAAGCATGGAAGTGTGTGGGAACTGGCTTATCTCTTCTGTTTTTGGTTTGGGGATGTATGCAGGTGCTGCTCTGCATAACCTCATTTTCCTCTTTGCCTGGTAGCACAAGAAAGGTATTGCTGTCAAAGTTTTGTGGGTAATGTTTTAAGCAACCAATGTGACAATGGTGCCATGTAATGCAATATTGGTAAAGTGGGGTCGATTCAGAGGAAGCAAAGTTGTTGGATGCTGAAAGTGGCTGAGTATGCTCCAAGAACATCACATTCCTCCAAACACGCAGACTCATGATTATCAAGAGTAGATGAAATACAGGGTAAAGAAACTACAGCTGCTTGAACTTTTAATAATGTTTGTTTTTACTAGAAGGAGAAAACCAGGGCACTTCCAAGGGTCAGAGCACCACATAGCTCTGTGCTGCCATGCAGATATTTTTGCACTCATTACTCCTTTTTGCAAGATCAACAGCAAAGTCACGAGAAATGCTGTAACCTTTTAATTCCAGACCTGGTCAGTCTAGCTCATAGCAGAGGTACCAAAAAACTAAGGGAGTGGGGAATGCTCCTTGTAAACTCTCTGCAAGGGTCTCATGTGTTAACATAATGTGACTGTGTGTTGGGGATCACAGAGGGTAAGACCAGAGCATTGAGACTCAGGTTGCAAAGTTGATAATGTATCTAATCACTACACTGCTGAGACTGCCAATAGCCACAGCAAGTTTCTGCTGAAAAAAATATCATTATGGATTGCTGTAGTGTTTAATAAGGCAGACAGACCCACCACAGATCAGGTTACTGTGAGTAACATACAAAACCAAAGGTCATTACTTGTTCAAGTCCATTCTGGGCCACTCATGGGATGGGTCACACCTTGCTGCTCCTCACCTGAGCCCACTTTACTTTTTGCATGTTTGTTTGCTGCAAGATCAGCACCATGCCCTGCTCTGACTGTTACCTCTTCCCAGGTTCCTGATTAAGTGCTTCATGGCAGCCAGTGCTGGCCAGCCTGTGCCACCATCTGTCACTTATCTGGCTGCAGTGAAACATGGGAAGTGTCCAGCCAAGAACAAGTTGGATTTTCTCAGTCCAGATATTTACACTGAGGCCTATCAACACATGGCAGTCAGGTCAGTACAGAGGATGGGACACAGAATTTCTCTCTTTGACATCAGAAATGTGTTAAGAGCTCAGCTTCTTCCTTGCTTTAAAGGGAGGTAAAATAAAATAAGTTAAACTAGGATTGGTACTGAAAAAGAAAAGAAAGGCTACACAGGGTTAACAGCCATGTCAAATGTTCATTATGAAGCTTCCACACTCAGAAGTTTTTAAGCCATGTGCTACCAAACAACTATATTTCAGAGTTGGTGGCACTATTAAAGTAAATCCCTGACCACATCACTGAGTTAACATCCAGTAAAATCTTTATTGGACCCTGAGAAATTCTATTAAAACCTTAAAATTACACATACCTGAGAAAGTGATGTTTGTTTTCAGTTTACATCACAGCAAGAACAGAGCTTCTCATTCTGTCTGTAGCCTTTTAACTCCACACATTTAGCAACTCAACATAAATAAAAATTATATCATGAGTGGTCTCAGAATTATGTACACAGTTATGGGCTGTATAGGTGCCACCTCTGAAAGTCAGGGAAAAAGACAACCCTGCTGTCATTGAAACCACTGTAAAAACAGCCACTCTTTGAAAAGCTTCATCAGTGGGAACAGGATTTGAATCCCTGTGTAGAAAAGGAGAAACATAATGTGACAGCAGTCCAGTATTACTGTTTGTTTTGCAAACTCTCCTTACACACACACAACCCAAGAAAGGCTCAGCCAAACCCCTGGTAAATACCCTGGAAGCTGAGAAGGCAGAAATCCTTCAGGACCAGGGTGGTCTGGGTTCTTCTCACAATTTATACTTAGATTTTGCATAATCTAAGTTCATTCATACTGAGTGTGGGTAACTCCAGATGTCAGAAATGCCACTTTGCACTTCAGTCACACTCACCTCCTGAGTGCAAATTCATGCATGTGGGATGCACATATAAGATGCTTTGTGCTTTTTCAATTTTCCAGGCTCACAAGAAGCACAGCAGCAAAACTACAGGACTTGATCCAGTCTGGAGTCAAAAAGCATGATGCATGGAACCAGTGCACAGTGCAGCTGGTGCAGGCTGCAAAGGTTAGCAAAATTTATCTGCTTATCTGATGTTTGTCTTTATGAAACAATATGCAACAGAAATGGCATGATTAGCTTAAAGCCTCAGTGCTGTTTATTGTTTCTTGTTGGCATCTAAGAGACACCACAAACACTGGCACTGTGGTCTGCATGGTGGAAAAGTTGTATTAAGAAGCAATTCCTTACCTGAAAAATTTGCTGTCTGTATAGGCCAGGTAGAAAAAGACTAGGAGAAATGAAAGGGGGAAAAAATACATTCACAGTTAGGCTGCCACTACTGGCAGAATCAGACCTCCCATATCCTGCAACAAAACCCCATCTCCAGCCAACACTCATCTTTCTATAAGAATCCAGCATTTCTGGTGCCCAGAGGAGTCTTCCTAAAGCCACTCCACTGCAAGCTGGTGGAGTCACAGCAAAGGGTGAAACATGCCTGGTACTTCTTCCATCTGCTGGAAAGACAACTCCAGGGAAAAGAGTGAAAACCAGTGATAAGTGCAATGTTAACTACTGCTGAAAGATAAATCAAATTTATACGAGATGCTTTCAGCTGAAGTAGCATTGGGACAGCAGCAGTTGTTCCCTAAAACAAGGGTGAATTAATACAGAATTGAGCAGAAAAGAGGGGAGAAAAGCCCTAAATATTAATGAAAACTAAATCTGTTGATAGTGCTGTATCTCCAAAAGCCAAAAATTTTTTTAATATGTAATTAAAGTGCAATTCCACTACAGTTATGGTGAAGGCCTTCCCTTCCCATCCACAACTTATTTTAACATCATTTAGCATCCCATCCACAAATTTTAACGTTAACTATTTCTGAAGAGCCTAACATAAGCAGAGGGCTGGCTGTGGTATCATCAGCACTGCTGGCAGACTCTTCAGAAAATGGGATCCAGGCCCCCAAAGTCTCTTAAGTATTTCAAGGGCAGGAGAAGTCTCCAAACCCCTTTAATTTTCCCCATAACTTTAAAATTTTGATATACTGCTGCCTTCTTGGGGCAATTCTGTATTTATTTCTTATTCCATACCTTCCCTGGTGGTTCACTCCCACATCTGGCATGGCAGCTCTCTGAACTGACCCCTGCGAGCTCTCAGCTGAGTGGCTCAGACACTGGGCAGACTCCACTCTGGTTAATTGCTTGAGTTAATTGCTTGAGTGCCCACTCAGGGCCACTCAGCTTCTCAGGCAGGTTCTGCACTCCACACTGGCCTCCACCTCTGCTGCTTCACCAGGAAAAGCAGCAGTGCAGGTGTGCCATGCTTACACCTGCAGCTGGAAGGGAACTCAGCAGTGGAGGAGTGAACCCAGCATCAGCAACCACCCCAGCAGTGTCAGTGTAGCCTAATTAATGCATGCATCTCTCCATCTCTGCTAATACTTTATTGTGGGTCAGACATTCTACTGGTGTGTGACCCCAAAATTACCAGTTTACTTAAAACCACAAAAGTGGGAGGTAAATTGGTTGTTCTTCTGTGACAATGGTGTTTCCAGAGCTGGAGCCTTGTAGACACTGATCCCAAAGTACCATGAGCCCAAGGTCTTCAACAGAAGTTTTCTCCTATTGATATACAAGCAACATTCACTTACAACACAAGCACATTCCAATGCGTTTCCTTCACAGAAACTCTTTGGGATATTGATCAGAACTATTTAGAATAAATATCAGCATGATTTCTGAAGCAGTTTTCTGGAGTTTACAAATCCCATGGTGTTGACTGTTTACACATTCTGAATTCTGTTGTCGCTGTAAGCCATGAATGTGAAAGGCCTGGTCACCCAGCAAACAAAGGATACAGACTGGAGAAGTGCCAGGGAAATGAAAAGGTTTTATATTCTTTGCAAGAACATTTGAGTCATTTGGCCTACTAAAGTGTTTGAGGTGCATTCACTGTTGATTGCATTTGTTTTCCAGGCTCACTGCCACTACATTGCAGTGAAAAACTTTGCAGAAACTGTGGAAAAACTCGAGACCAAGGCTGGCATCCAGAAGATTATGAAACATCTCTGTGACCTCTTTGCACTGCACGGGATCTTCTCAAACACAGGGGCCTTCCTGCATGATGGATACACATCTGCAGCTCAAATGGACATGGTCACAGCTGCCTACCTGGACCTCCTGGCTGTCATTCGGTGAGCTGCTTTGGCAGGACACACACAGCTCTCCAGTTTATCCCTGGGCTGGATATAAAAGGGTGCTGCTGTACCTATGGCAACATCTCCACAGTCAATTCACCTCATTCAGTGTTTATTTCCAGTGCCTGGCAGTACTAGAAATTGATTGAAACATCTACTCAGAGCTTGTTTTCGTGGCAAAACAGACCCCAGTGTCCTCTGCAATCTCTAAAGTTCTGTAACATAAAGTCTTAAATTATAAATGAAGAAGTCATGAACACTTTCTACCATCTGCAGTAGAGTGAAAGCAGGGAAATATGTAGTCAGAGCACACTGGCAGGAGGCAGCCACAGCAACCCATCACACATTGCAAAATGTGCTCAAGCCACAGCTAATACAGCCTCCTCTGTTGCCATGGCTGAGCTGCAACTGGTACCCAAACAATCCTGCCTACAGCTACTTCAGATGCATCTGCTCTACACCATTTATCACCAACTCTGTGAATTCTGAGTTAAGGTTTTCACTTACCACGGCACTCACAGAGGCTTTTTGACAAAGGGTTCAGCTGTTTGTTTAGAACATAGTAACTTATGGTGCAGAGGAGTTGCTACTGTATCTAAAATTCTACCTAAGCCACCGGGAAAGAAACAAGAACACACTATAAGCAAGGGCTGAGCCAAACAAGAAAGGTTTTCAAAACTGATAACAGAATCTGAATTAAGTGATAATTTTAACATAACATTTTCAAAAGCCTAACATGTTGTCTTTGGAATTCATTGCAATTTCTGTGTTAGTCCATGCCTTGTTAACTGGATTCAAGAATGGAGTATTTACATGTTTACAGTTAGTAGAAAGGATATAACCACTTCCTGGTCTGTAGCAAAAACCCAGCCTTTCCCAAACCCTTTCAGCTCTTCCCCAAAAGGAACTGGAAGATAGAAATGCTGACATTTGAGCAAACCACTTTGCATCCTGGTACCTCAGGTACGAGGTACAGCCAGCACAACTTCCTACACCCAGGATGATGGAAGGATGAGGGAAAAGAAACCATCTCCTGCTTAGGAGGTGCTGCCTGTGGTCTGGTGTCCATACTGGCCCCTGGGCTAGATGGGCCCTTGGATGGGTCAGGGTTTTTTTGCTCTTACAGATATGAATAGAAGAGCTCAGCACCTCATAATGAGATAATGGAAATACTGAAAGGTGGATGAAGGTTGAAGATCAGCAAAGCAACTTCACATCAATCTAGTAGGAATCTTATTCCATTTTATAAGACACACATACAGTATTAAAAAAATGAAACAAAGACAAAAATCAAAAGAACAAACTGGCAGAGACTACTGAGAAAAAATCTGACATAAGTCCTGAATCAGGGATGGAGCCCGGGTGATGGAGCCAGGGTGAAGACCCTGCAAACACCCACTCAGCAGTGCAGACAACTCAGGGCATTGGTAGAACATCACAGAATGACAAAATTATTAGGGTTGAAAGGGACCCCTGGAGATCATCTAGTCCAATCTCCCTGCCAAGGCAGGGTCACCTAGAGATGTCTCTGAGGAATCAGAACATACAGGATTTCCCCCCACCCAGTAAAGACAAGAGGAAAACTGGCAAAAGCTTTCCAGGAGACACATGGAACCTGCCAAGTTTATCTTTGATTTATTTTCCCATCTTGCAAAGCAGCACCTGTCAGTAACAGGAATGTCACTCCTGTGCTCTGTAGGAAGGATGCTGTGCCACTGGTGGATGCTTTTGACTTCACAGACAAGAGCCTGAACTCTGCCCTGGGCAGCTACGACGGGCAGGTTTACCAGCGCCTCTACGAGTGGGCTCAGAAATCACCCACCAACCAGGTAGGGATGAACTACAGCTGGGCACCTCCAGCAGCCAGGGCAGAAACTGCTTCTCTTCTAACAAAGCAATACAGACAGGAGACAAGAGCTTTTCATTCCTCTTTGTATCACATGGTACAGAATAAGCTAAAATTAAAGTCTGTTTACATATTATGGAACAGCATAAATGCAGGGTATTTTCTATACACTAATGCTTCTACTAGTGCAAAACTTGGGGTTTTAAATATGTTTAACCAGAAAGGGTATAAGTGTTAAACAAGGCAATTTGATCCTTCATGGTCTTTAGCACTTTGCTTTCTCAATTCATCCATACTGTGGAATAATGGAAAAATTTTTTGTGATGTAAATATGTATTGCTCTGTTTGAAAACTCATTTGGCCTTGAGTGGGATTTTTACTGTGGTAATTGGTATCCCTCTGAAATTCCACACTTGAACACAAAATTTGCCTTCAGCAAACATTCAAGTCCAAGCATATTTTCTGAGGTTAAATAGTATGCTGTCCCCTTTGGGAGGAGCGTGGTGTGCTGGTTATGAAGGACAGCACGTATTATAGGAAAAAAGATCTTGCACATAGTTGAAGCAGCTGCTGGTTTGTTGGTTGTTTTTTAAGTAGTGCAGCTTTATGTGTTTCAGAGATTGTTCTTAAGAAAAAAAACCAGCCTTTCCCTTCTTAATTGTCATTAATTCCCTTCCACATTCTCTTTCTGAACAGATGAGCCCAGCCTACGAGAGGTATTTGAAGCCACTTCTGCACAACACGCTATCGAAATTATGAAGAACATGTTCAAAGTGAAGGGGACACATTTCCTCCTGTTCTTTGTGCAGCAGTACATTTATGAAGCATCAGTAATGACTAATCAGAATTAATAATCAGTTGCTTACTTGCAGTTACAACAAGTATGAAAGATTCTCAGCCAGCCATTTGCAATTAGACAGATGCCAACAGCGCTGAGTGGTACCTGCTGCTGTGAGACAATCCAGTCAGGAATGGTCCAGGGTTCACTGTTTTCTATCCTCAAGTGTCTTGACAGCATCAAAACTCTCTTTTGACTTTCTTATTCTCTTTCTAAATCCACTATATGATGATTGAGGGGAAAAAAAAAAAACCACCACCACACTGTGAACTCTCTCTCAGTGTGTTGTATCTGTATAGTGCCTTCAGAAAACCCAAACCAACCAACTTTACTGAAAAATCCACAGTGAAATCATGATTGTTTGTTTTTAGGAACAAGTTGTTCTCTTTGATCAGAAACTATATTAGAAAATGCATCTGTTTTGACAATTAAAATAGCTCTTGATTTGCTCAGTACTGGAATATTCCTGCCTAATGAAAATGCAGACAAAGCTGATGCCAGCTCCAGTCTGCAGAATTTACCTTCCCATTAATAGAGCTGCTCGTTTCTATAAATCTTGAGCTCCAATAAAGTCTATTATTTGGAATACTGCTTCTCTAATTATTATACTTCATAATTATGGAAAGGGCAAGCTGATCCAGGCCAGTCATTAATTTGCTCATAAATTAAGTGTTGCAAAGAACATCTTGTGATTATAATTCAATGCCAGTTAACACAAATATTTCTTACCACGTGTTGCAAGAAAGAAACAACTTTTCCTGAGCTTCATGAGTTCTGCTTCTCTTCCCTCCTTCTTAGCAAGAATACAGCTCTCACTGCTGCCTCTTATTACATAAGTCAAAAACCTGCAATGTATGAACAGGAAGAGACCAAATATGACAGAGAAATACCCCCGAGACAGCCTTTAGAGGCAGATAAGGGATGGAAAGCTCCCACTTACTTGGGACAAGAACTTCATGGGAGAACAGGATCCACTCCATGAAACAGATCCCAACTCCCTTACTCCCAGCTGCAATCAAGTTAGATCATAACCAGAAATTCTATTAATTACTATGACAAAGGGACCAGGATAAGTAAAAATGTCTGTATGAAATTGAGTAAAGCCATAAAATTTGAGTGCCTGGACTTGAACATCACTAGAAAAAGCATTTTGCAGTCAGAATTACATATATATGTATAAAGTCACTACATAAAGTGCTGACAAACCAGGCAACTCTATTAGCAGCTACAAGTATTTAGGCTCTGTGTTCCCTCCATCCCTATCCCTTTAGCCAGTACAAATATTTGCCATCTTTCTATCAATCTAAAGCAGTTTTCAGAACACAAGCTTTGTCTTGTGTCTAATGAAGACATTTGAATCAACTCATTAACATAATCAACTAATTCCATAAAAAGGAACAAGTTCCATCATTAATGGAAGAATCCAGGGCCCTACCAGAACACCCCAACTACTCCACAGCACAAAAAATCAGGATTTGGGTGGGAGGTTTTTTGTTTGGTTGGGTTTGATTTTTTTAAGTATGAGAATTCTAAAAGACAAAAAGAAAATACAAAACAGTATTCTGTATTTCACATTTTTATTAGCTTCTTCTGGCAGGCATTACACTTGGGAATAATATTGCACCAGGCATTAAAAATATGAATTCTACCACAGGGACATTTTGCATTTAGAATCCAATATAAATATTTGTAATCGTATTTCCATGGCTACAGATAATATTTGGTTGCTTGATTTATATGCATAGAAAGAAACAGTTGTCATAACTGTAAGAAACTGTACTTATCAAGTACTTTTAAAGGGTGGGATTTGTTTTCCTAGAATATTACAATACTGTTTATTGATTTAGAAACTAAATTAGTCTACACAATAGCAGCTTCTCCCCAAACTGCATTTTAAAATCTTTTTTGTTTCTTGCTCCCAGTGTCATAGCATTAGATGGATTAGAAACCATTTAAACAAGAGGTAATTTTAGCACTTTGAGTCGAGTCAGAGAATTGTGTTAATGACACAAAATACCCTATTGTACTGATTCTTCGGACTCCCTCTTTCAAACAAAAAGGTGTCTTGACTGAACAGGCACATGCACGGTTTTTTTTCTGAACTGGACAAAAGAACAGAGCTGCTAGAGAATGAAACTCCTCCAGTCCTCACTGATAAACAATAAATAGTCGTATAAAAAAAGCCCATATTGTTGCTTTAGTCAAAATCCAGACTCTCTTGGGTTCACAGTCCAATGAAGTTGCTAATCACTGAAGTGGCTCCCGTGGAGTCAGAATCAGTCATCTGTTTTCCGTGCCAGTCTGCAGAAAGTCCAGTTGTGCTCCACTGTGTTCTCGTTGGCACGCTCGCTCATGTGGTGCACGCGGGTGTTCCTGATGGTGAAGCCCTGCTTGGTGATGTACTCCATGAGGTGCACGCGCAGCGACACTTCCTGGTGGTAATCGCACGGCCCGAAGGTGAAGGACACCTGGCAGTCCCTGGTGTCCATCATGTGCTTGTTCCACTTGGTGAAGTGGTTGGAAATGCCTTCCAGCAGCGCGTGGACCTTGGTGGTGATGGTGAGCTGCGTGATGATCACGGCCACCGGGTTGGAGTACTTGGAAAGCTTGCGGGTGCTGGACAGCTCCACCACCTCCTCAAAGGTATCCACAGGATACAATGGCTTGGGGTCATTGAGACACTGGATCAAGGGCTCAATCTGATAGAAGTCTGCTTCCTTCCGGAGCAGGTCAAACTCCTTGAAGTCCAGTGGCAAAGTGAGCTCTGAGGTCCTTAAAAAGTTAAGAACATAACGGAAAAGTGGTCCATCTCTGTCAATAAAGTAATTGCCCTGAGAGTCCCTGGCAGTGGGGAAGTCTCCCCTGAACATGGCCCCGAGCATTGAGTCAGGATATCTCGTTAGAGTTGTGAGGGAGGTCGTGTACATGTGTCCACCCACATTTAGCGTGACTGGATCAGTCATCTAGAAAGAGAGAAATTGCAGAGTTTATCAAGCCCCAACAAGAAGATTCGATCACCTTGCTGACACACAGAGCAAACACTGCTGGAAAACTGGGGGAATCACACTTCTCCTGTTCGGTGCCTCTAAGGGCTGCTCAAACCTGAACAAATCCAAGGCACCTAGCAACAAGGCACAACTGGCAACTCGACAGGATGATACTTAGCATGCAGAATGCACATTTCCAGAATGCTTTAGAAATCTTAACAACTGAGCTACTGTCGCAGGATCAAGTTTAGCATTCAGGCAGCAAGTTTTTTCCTATTCTACAGATGGGGAAATGAGAACAGAGAAATTTCCCGAAGAACAAGTTAGTCAGAATGAGGCCCAGCAACGTTCCTTACTTTCACAAGCTGTCTCTCATTCTAGAACAAAACCAAAACCAAAAAAAAAAAAGGAAAGAAAAAAATCAGCCAAACAAACGTTAAGCCTCTTTTTATCCCTCAAAAGAGGAAGACAATGCAGGTTTAAACATAGGACCAAGAGCTCACTATCAAAATAATCCACACTTTGGCTCAGAGGCTTCATTAAAACAGGCAAGGAGAAAAAGAACTTTCAGCTTTTAACTCCAAAAAGAAATATTTATTAACAAATTAGTGTGCTGCATAGAAGTGGAGAGCAGAGCACAAACCAGTCTGCATCAGATTCCAGATAGCACATTGAGGAAGCAAGAGAGAAAGGAACATAAATCCCATCTGGCCATCAACTCTAACAACCAGGACTGCAGCCAGCCAGAGAAAAGAGACATATGCATGGCAGCAGAATGAGAAGGGGAGGAAAATAAGATGTGCTTGTCTAGTTTGAGACAAGGTTTACAAGGAAAAATACTTTTCTCGATAAATAAAATGACAGACGTCCTTAAAATAATAAGCAAAAAGCATAAACTATTTTCAGCTTTTGTGTTAGGAAAATGATAACAGTGAGCTCAAGGCATCAGTTCAGTCCTGGCTGACTGTGCCCAGCAAATGTGAACCTGGGCACTCCCCACAAAGTGCACAGGAGCTGTGCAGCACTCCAGGGAAGGTGTGCAAGCTGTTGTACAGCTGTTCTAACAGGCATAGTTTCCCTTCTCTCATGACTGAAGCTCTGGATCTATGAAGGCAGATCTGGAAGGACTCTGGCTGCAAGAGCCTGGAAGCCCAGCTGAGGTGCACAGTGCACACCTGCACTCACCATATATCCCCAGTCTCCATTATCCATCTGTTCACGTGCTTGAGCTGTGGGATTCCAAGTTTAACAGGAGGCTGCTGAAAGGATACACAATTCCTCTCCTCTTATCTCCCTGCAGGAAAAAGCACACACAAACACAGAACAAAACATGGCAGACCATCAGCACCTACAAGAACACCAAGGGGAATGCTTTCCAATCAAAGGCAGGCTCTCTGCCAGGAAAGCATTCAGCTACAAAGTCACATTAGCAGAAGAATCTGCAAACCCTCTTTTCCCTCCTTCTCCCCTCACATTACCCACAGGACTGCCTCTGGAGCACACACGGCCACTCCACCAGTTGCCTGAACATCCCAGATTTCTTGAATAACAAGCAATGTGCCTCTGAGGACAATACATGTTCACAAGCAACCTTTCACCTGGGAAACTGTGAGTACTTTGAAAGACAGATGTTATTTTCCCAATTAAAAAAGTTTATTTAGCCACCTCTGAGGTCACACATGTGATCTGTTAATATTAGTCAACATTCCCATGCTCCAGTTTCAAACTGCTCAGAAAAATAAATCAAGCATGAAAGTCAATGAACACTAAGAATAAAAAAACCCTCACTGCAGAATTAATAATTCAGTAGTGGAGAACTGCAACTGATAGCAAGAACATTAATCTACAGACAAAGAGTATGAAAGGACTTCCCAGACACCTACTCTCAAAAGCAATCTCTGTAGGGACAAGCCAGAGGACATCTAACATGCTGTCAACACACACCAACAAAAGCAATTTGAGAAGAGATTCATGCTGTGACTCCCCAGAAGATGCTGAACTGTTGACTTGCATAACAAGGAGACTGTCCACAGGAGCACAAGGCAAATCCCCAGCCAGGCTGTGCAGCTCAAGAAGGGGGAAGTGAATGACCTCAGAGTCCAGTGTTGATGTGCCAAAGGTGGCCTGTCAACCTTGTCAAGCGATGGAAGGACAGGGAAGCCAGTCATCAGCCAGCCTTTATCCCTGCCCAGAGCTGCCTCTCTGCTAGAAGTGCTGAAAATTTAGGTCAGCCTGTTTTAAGTAGGGTAGAGCTTCTCAGCTTTGTTTATTTTTACATCTTAAAAAGACCACACAGTTCCCAAGACTTCTGGTCCCATCCTCTTTACTAACAAACTTCAACATGCAGCCACCCAGCTAAAGGCAGCACAAAGATTTAGCCAAGCCAGAGCCCCACGTTCCAAAACTACTCATTGTTCACAGTTAATTCCCAACCAAAAAAGATACCTTGCCCTTCCCATGCCTAGGAAATGAGGTGGGTTTCATTCACCACAGAACAAGGCAGCACATCCCACCTCTCTGTGCCCTGCTGCCCTGCCCAAATCCACAGCCTGGGCAAAACAGTGCCCAGCAGGTCCTGGGGACCCAGCAGCACAAGCACAGCCCCAGCTGCATCTCAGGTGGATTAAAGAGTATAAAAAACAAAATCAGTATATGAAAATAGTGAGGTCAGAACAACAGAAGACTAAGGAATACTAAGATACAGAACAAGTCATACCAGGATCCTATTTTTACAAATTAGAGACAGAGTATGCCTCAAGAGAGGACATTAAAGCACATCCCCCAGCAGCAGATAAACCTGGAACACCAGCTCTTTTGCCAACATCTCTAATTATTTTTTTTAACTGCTCACAAATCAAGAACTCAATTCTTTCAGGGTTTTGCTGTTTGCTTTTTTGTTTCATTTTGTTTTGTTTTTTGGGGGGGATTTTGGGTTTGGGCTTTTGTTTGTTTGTTTCTTTGGGGGGGTTGTTTGGTTTGGTTTTGGGGTTGTTTTTTTTTAATTGTCACTCAAGTACAGTTTGTAAACTTTGAGCAATAGACCAGACCTTTTAAATTCTAGCACTTGAAGGTGTTATTCTGCTCCAGTACAAGATGAGGAAAACATGAAGAGGCATTAAAACCATATGAGACTGGTACAGATTTCTGACACTCACTCAAAAGTGAAATGATGCAGCCAGCCAGAAACCTCTCCAGTAATCATGACAGAAGAGATCTGCAGTCTTAATAAAATTAACTCAAATTAGACATCCAGAATATTTCAAAGGCAGAGATGTCCATCAGTTATTTTAACTAGGGAATATGATGCTATTTTGGTCAGCATGTAAGTCCAGTACAGATGAATCAAGACTTCATCAGGGAAAGAAAGCGATGACACTGCAAGCCGGTGCAAAGGCATGATTTAATCTTTGATCACAGCTCTGCTGTGTAACACCAGAGTGAAAAATTTACAAGAGCAATTATCTGGAACAAACCTAGCCCTAAACATAGAAGGGGCACGGAGAAATCTCTGTGACCTTTGTGTAAGGACCCAGAGCCAGGAGGCACACACAGAGCGCCCAGGCAAACCAGTGCTGGAGCGAGATGTGCCACACAAAAGGAGATACCAGGAGCCCATCCTGAAATGCCTGAGAGTGATCCCAACCCTTCACTACCTCCCTCATCAACCTGGGAGTTCTGAATTTACACACAGCTTCACAGGTGAGAGTAGCTTAGTTTGGGTACAGCCTGAGCTAAGGACTCACCAACCACACCACAGCAAGGCTGAGGATGGACACCCTTCATGACATGTGCCCTCTCAATGATGCTTTAAATCCTCCTGAACGGGACACAGTGATCACCAGGGGGTGGGCAGACACTCCATCCATCCCCCAGCACAGGCAGCCTCAAGCCAGCTCTGTCCTTGTGTCACACACCAGTGGACTGCACGCAGGAACAAGCTTGCCAACACAGCTACTCCTGTCCAGACAGCAAATTACAGATGACACACAGCCATATCCCAAGGCAGCCTACATTTGATAACCACAAAAGAATATGTGAAGTGAAATTCAGTCAGACAAATTGCTGACACAGTTCAGCCAAACGGGATGTCCCTCTCTGGTGGGAGCAGAAGTGCAGGGACGGTGTCAGACCACAGTCCTGCTGTGGTGACACTGCTGTGCCTGCAGGGAGGGGACACACAGCAGGGACACGGGCACTGGGGCTGCTGCCACAGCCCAGCACAGCCAGAGCTGGAATGGCACAGTGAGAAGCAAGAAAAGCACTCAGGTCATCACTTTACACTCGACACACCAAACTGGATACCTGCACTTATAAAATGCTTGCTCTTATTTCATTTGTTATGACTCAGAGGATTACAGGGCTGTTTATCAGCAGCACTGCTGCAACAGGTAGTGCCACTAACTCCAGCAGGGCTTCTCCCACAACACAGCTGCAAACCAGTTTGCAAGCTGAAATTCAAAGAAAGCATTTAAGAGTCAGATGAATGTCTGCACCTGTGAAAACACACACACAGACACACATACACAGGCCAGGGAGGCCAGCAGCCCTGCCAGGCATTCATCCACACTGCTGGCACTACAGGCTCCCACCACTCCTGGAGAGAGCCCTGCAATGGTGCAACATGCAGTTACTCAAAGGAGGAGCAGAAATACACCAAGCTGTTGTAAGTCAAGAGGCACAGACCACCTGATTTGCTCTGAATGTTCCTCACCTAGTTTTTCAAATAAGAATTAAGGGATTTACTCCTGGCAATAATCTTTCATGGGCAGTTTGGTATCAATATTACAGCACAGGCTGTTTAACCTCAAGAGTTACCTTTGATTCCTATGTCAATAGAGAGATGGAAGGAATTCTAGCAATGGCAACTTAAAAATGAAAAAGAGCAAGGTAAGACTCTGACATACACTTGGCATTTCAGCTACTCACCCCCTTTGTGAGCTCCCTGCCTCTCACACTTAGATCTCACAAGATGAGAAGGAACTCCATCCACCAGCACAGTTATGCTGTACAGGGACAACCTCTCTCTTTCCCAGCCAGTCAGAAAATTTGAAAGGCAAGTTCTTACTGTAAATTACTGGTGACTCACCTGAACTGACAAACACTGAGCAGCACCAGTGCTGACTGCTCTCCACCAAACTACAGTGAGCTGATGGTCTGCAGGGCACCCCTGAGCCCCAGCTCTGTGCCACCCTAACCAGGGGAGTGAGGAGGAGGAGGAGGAACGTTCTCAAAACAACCAGTTACCAAATCTTCTGGCAATTCAGCAGATCAGCTTCACTAAAGAAAGCACCTACTGCCTTCTACACATGTCAAGTTTATCATGACTAATGCAGTTTATTAAAAGTTAACTTAGCTTTTGCTTTTCTTGGGTTGTTTTATACTAATACTCAGTCTTTACCTCAGGCAGGATGGAAAAACGCTCACGCTAGCCACTCAACATTTTCACTCCTTTATGTTTAATTGCTTCACAACAAATTCCAAGCTCCTAAAGTTTCCATCCCTTCCCCAAGGAGCTCTATGACATCCTGTTTTAAGCCCTGATTCCAAACCTGTATTTCAATTGCTTCTTGTTGGAAGAGCCCACATCCAGTACGACTTTGGTCCTCCTATAAGAGACCCAAAGGAGGACTCTCACATCCAGCCTGGTCCTGCTGAAGCAACCCAGGGCACTCAGGCTTCCAGGACCTGTGATAATAATTGGGGTTTATCCATGCACTTTGCTTCTGTGATATTAGCCAGTGCTTTTCCATTGAGGAAACACGTCTCTGAACAGTTCTGGCGGGGGGCAGGTGTCAGACACACGGAGCATCCCTGCACACAGCTGGGGCTTGGCACTCACACGGACCAAGGAGGGACAGCCACATGGGACAGAAATCCCCCCGGGGAGCGCAGAGTGGGGTCCAGGGCTGCAGCAGGAGCCGGGAAGTGCCCGTTTCCATCCCAGAAGAGCCAACGAGACGGTGGTAGAAGAACTCTCCCCCGGATCACCGTGATTCAGCAAAGATGCTGGGATTAACCCCTTGTGCTCTCTCCCCGCAAGTGACCCGCGAGCCCATGGCCTGACCCCCACCCAGAACAGAGCCCCAGCTCTGCTCCTCTCCCGCTGGGGAAGCGGGACCCGCTCCCCTCCCGGTACCGAGCAAAGCCCCGGTCCGGAGCCTCCCTGCCAGGGCTCAGCGCCGGCACCCACCGGGCATCCCCCGCGCCCGACCGGGAATGGGACCCGTAACACCCCCGGTCCCAGCCCCACGCCAACTCGGGGCCTCCGCTCTCGGTGCCCGGCCGGGCACGGCCCCGGGAGCCCGGCACGGCACGGGCACCTGCCCCGCTCCCGCTCCCGCCGTGACGCGCTGCCCTCCGCGGCTGCGGCCCCCGCCCCGCACCGCCCCCCGAGCCGGGGCAGCCCCGGGCCCGGCCCCGCGCCCCCCGCCCGCCCCGGCACTCACGGGCGCAGCTCTCGGCACTGAGGCGGAGCCCGGCGGCAGCAGCGGCGGCGGCGGGGACCGTGCCCGAGCCCGGAGCGGAGCCGCCGGCGCGGGCGGGGACGGCGCGGGGGAGTGTCCCGGCGGGCCCCGCCCCGGCGGTCGGTGACGGGGCGGGGCGGACGGGCGCGGCCGGGACGCGCGTTCCCGCCGCCCAGGGGCTGCCCGGCGGTTCCGGCGCGTCCCCGCGGGCGCGTCCCCGCGGGGCTGCGCGCGCCCGGCCGGGGCCGCGGGCGGGGCGTTCGGGCGCGCGCCACGCGCGGCCCCGCGGGGGTCCCCGCACGGCCCCGGTACCGGAAGTGGCGCAAGAAGGCCGCGCGCTCCTCGCCACGCCCGCGCGCCGCGGAACCTCTCGCGAGAGCCGCGGGGAGGCGGGGCCGGGCGGCCCAGGGCGAGAGGACACGGGCAAGATGGCGGCGGCTGCGGCGGCCCTGCGGCACCTGGCGCTGGGCGCCCGCCTCGCCCCGCACGGCAGCGGCGCCCGGGCCCCGCTCCAGCGGCTCCAGCAGCGCAGGGGCCTCCGCCTGTCCGCGTCCGCCGCCATACAGGTAGCGGGGAGGGCTGCCCCCTCAGGGAAGGGTTCGGCCCCAGGCGGGCGGGCGTTGAGGTGACTGCGCCGCCGGGCTGAGGTGACTCCGGCGTGTGAGGAGCCGGTCCCCGCTCAGCCCGCCCGCCGCTGTCTCGCAGGTGACGGTGCGGGACGCGCTGAACCAGGCGCTGGATGAGGAGCTGGAGCGAGACGAGCGCGTCTTCCTGCTGGGCGAGGAGGTGGCACAGTACGATGGCGCCTACAAGGTACGCGGGAGACGCTGGCGGCCCGGGAAGGGGCTTCAGGCGGGCCCTGACTCCTTGCTCCTACCCTGCAGATCTCCAGGGGTCTCTGGAAGAAGTACGGGGACAAAAGGGTGATCGACACCCCGATATCTGAGGTGAGGCTGCCTTCTCTCCTACCCTACTGATGCCGTCATCAGCTGCTCCCTGGTCCTTATCCCTTGGTTTCCTTCTCTTTCAGATGGGCTTTGCAGGAATCGCTGTCGGTGCTGCTATGGTTTGTACATTTGCATTCCTTTACTTCTGCTTTTAAAAATTGAACCGTTTTTATGTCAAAACCCATATTTCAATACACTTAATAGGCAGGGTTGAGACCGGTGTGCGAATTCATGACGTTCAACTTCTCGATGCAAGCCATCGATCAGGTGATCAACTCCGCTGCCAAGACCTGTTACATGTCTGCGGGCTCCATCGCCGTGCCCATCGTGTTCCGCGGCCCCAACGGCGCCTCGGCGGGCGTGGCCGCGCAGCATTCCCAGTGCTTCGCCGCCTGGTACGGCCACTGCCCCGGCCTCAAAGTCGTCAGCCCCTGGAGCTCCGAGGATGCCAAAGGGCTGCTGAAAGCATCCATCCGGGATGACAATCCAGGTGGGCACGAGCAGCTCATAGCAATGCCTCCCACTGGAGGAATGGCTGGTTTTACCCACAAAACAAAGATTGGTTAAACCCTGGAGCACTCAAGGTTGGCTTACTGCAGTTTTAGGGTATGTAAAAAGACACAGAGGGATTTGTGCTTTTCTCTTTCACTCTGAGGAGAGGCTGGCACAGCCCAGGGCTGGGTGAAGGGATGTTGGCAGTGTCTGGTTTGGAGAGCACTCTGAGCATGCAGAAAGGCTTCTGTAAAAGAGCTGAAATAATCCTGAACCTTTTCACTATGTGATGGGAAACAATACCTGATTTTTCCTTACTAGCTGCCACATAACAGTCCCTGCCATGCTAACAGCAGACTGATTTTGTGCTGATGCCAGGTGCACAGTTTTAGTGCTAGTTTGGTATCAGCCTGGAAACCTGAGAGTATTTACAAATCTATCATAAAGGGGTTAAAAAGGGTGAAGATGAGTTAGGAGAATTATTATATTACATTACATTCCTGCATTTATAGTGCCTATGTAACTCAATTTTACAGATCATGAAATTCAAATTATAAATTCACAATGTCCTTATTCAAGAGCAGGGCAACCTTTGACTTTATTTTTTCACAAACAGTAATTAAAAATATTAGACCTTTCTAAAACTAGTGGTTGTACTGTCATGTACCAAAAGTAAAATGGCTCACCTCATTTCAGAGTAGTTGTAGAAGTTTCTTAAATAATTCATTATTGAAGTAAAAACTTAGATTTACTCTTTTTTTTTTAATTCCTTCTGCAAACAGTCCTCACTCCCTTGTTGCCTGGGTGGGTTTGCTGTCTTGAGCTGCAGGACTGTTAATGGTCAGTGCAGGCCTGTGCCTGCGGCTGTGCACACTAATCCAAGTATGTTTCCTTCTAGTTGTGGTGCTGGAAAGTGAATTACTCTATGGTGTTCCCTTTGAAATGTCTGAACAGGCACAGTCAAAGGAGTTTGTTGTTCCCATTGGGAAAGCTAAAATAGAAAAGCAAGGTAAGCTGAGAATGCATTTGTTTCCTTATTAATTGACATCCTTTGAGACTTTTCTTAACCTCTCATCTATTCAGGGTACAGAAAAGTATTTCAAATGTTAAGTATTCAAATGTTCTTTTATCCACTGTTGTGGTTTCTTGTTCTGTTGCCCTTACAAGGAAATATGACCTGATTGTCCATATCTCAGCTTAAACCATACCCTTCTAGAGGATTCCATAAAGGATTTGTTCTGTAGTACAGATTGGGTAGGTGATGGCTGAAACTGCTTTTTCCTCACCTAAGTATGTGATTTTGGTCAAAAATGCAAAAAGAGATCACTGTAGTGTTTCTGCCCACTTTTTCATAATTTACCTCTGAATTATATGAATATTTGAATAGGATAATCTGAAAACTATATTAAATACCTCTTCAGTTCCCTGGATTCAAGGGCAAAATTTGTGTCTTAACATGGTCCTTCCTCTCTTCATACTATGTCTGGGCTCAGTATTTCAAATAAATCTAAGAACCTAAAATTTACAAGTGAATCCTAATGCTACTTGCAAGGAGCCTGAGGTCTGGAAAAAAGCTTTAAATCTCAAGAGGTTTTTTCTTACTCTTGTTTCTGTTGTAGGAACTCATGTTACATTAGTGGCACACTCAAGACCTGTTGGCCATTGTTTGGAAGCAGCTGCTGTACTTTCTAAAGAAGGTGTAGAGTGTGAGGTGAGTGAGGTTTGGGTTACCTTTCTCTTTCTCTAAAGTAGGGGTAAAAGTAGCATCTACTTGTTCAAGTTCTGCAAAACTTCAGTGTATTACCTACAACAGTCTTAATACTTGCAAGTGGCCTAACAGCATGTGCCTTTCACGTTTCTGAGTCAAAAATTAATTATTAAGTCTTGTCTTTGGAGTCAGAACTGGAAGTTCTGAGGGGCCCTGTACCCAAGCAGTGGTGGGTGACAGGCTCAGGGCACAGCTCTCAGGGCACAGGGCACAGCTCCCGGGCTCAGGGCACAGCTCTCAGGGCACAGGGCACAGCTCCCAGGCTCAGGGCACAGCTCACAGGCTCAGGGCACAGCTCACAGCTCCCAGGCTCAGGGCACAGCTCTCAGGCTCAGGGCACAGGCTCAGGCTCGGGGCACAGGGCACAGCTCACAGGCTCAGGGTACACACTCAGGGCACAGCTCTCAGGCTCAGGGCACAGCTCACAGGGCACAGCTCACAGGGTGTAGCTCTCAGGCTCAGGGCACAGGCTCAGGCTCGGGGCACAGGGCACAGCTCCCAGGCTCAGGGTACACACTCAGGGCACAGCTCCCAGGCTCAGGGCACAGCTCACAGGCACAGCTCACAGCTCTCAGGCTCAGGGCACTGCCAGGCTCACCCTCTCCCTTTCCCCAGGTGATAAACCTGCGAACCATTCGGCCGATGGACATAGAGACGGTGGAAGCCAGCGTGGTCAAGACAAACCATCTGGTCACTGTAGAAGGAGGTTGGCCCCAGTTTGGAGTTGGAGCTGAAATCTGTGCCAGGATCATGGAAGGTACTGAGTTTCACAGCACACTGATCTCATTCCCTACTCTAAATCCTGATTATTCTTGATGAAGCCAGGCAAAAGCAGAGTTAGAGTTACATCAGGGGAGTGGAGCTGTCTTACTCTGGAGATTTTCACGGGGTGGGTGACCAAACCCCACAGTGCATGAACACAAACAAGCCAGAACACTGCTTTCTGGAATGTTAGAGCTACAGGAACAAAATTGTTTATAAATAGAGTAAGATTCAGAAATTGAATCAAGATAAAAGCATAGTACTTGGCAACCTGACACTGTCTTCTGTTTCAGGGCCTGCCTTTAACTACCTGGATGCTCCAGCTGTGCGTGTCACCGGTGCTGATGTCCCCATGCCTTATGCAAAAATCTTAGAGGATAACAGCATACCTCAAGTGAAGGATATAGTATTTGCAGTGAAAAAAACTTTGAATATATAAGTTGTAAATAGATGTTTTAAAATCCTGCTCTACAAGGCATTCTTGGTGTTGGGCATGTTGTATGCATAATTTCTGTTGTATAAGCTCCATGATCTTTTTTGTACAGTGGGGAAAGTATAGTGACCTCCCAAAATATTTATATGGGGTTACCCCCCCAAGCCACACTTTCTGTCTGCAACCATGTGGTAATGCTTGTTTGTTCAACAGTACAGCTGGGTCAGTGCTGCTCTTTGTGGAGAAACCCCGTTGTAAACTCAGCATGAGGGGAAATCCTCTGGTTTTGTGGCTTGTAAGTGCCAGAGGAGCTGTGTTGAAGCTGCTGCAGCAGTGAGTGAGGGCAGAGCTGCAGAGAGCAGGAGCAGGCCTTGAATGCTGCACAGCTGCAGGAGCCTGTGGTTGCAGGGCTCATTGGAGAGCAATGATCAGGCTGATCACTGGAGCCCAGCCCTGAGTGCAGCAGAGGCTGTGGCAGCCCAGGGCTGGCTTAGGAGATGCTGGCTGTGTCTGCTTTGAAGAGCACTGTGCACATGCAGAAAGGCTTCTGTACAAGAGCTCAAATAAAGATCCTGAACCTTTCCACGATGTGATAGGAAACAATACCCGATTTTTCTTTACTACCTGCCACATAACAGTGATTAAAAAAAATGCCCAGATGCTTTGCTTTTACTATTCAAGTTTTTTGTGGTTTCTTTTTTTTTTTTAAGCTCCTCACCTAGGCTGACAGCAGCACACTCTTACTATAGCTCTTGCAATGCAAAATGAGTTTATCCAGCTGCACTGAGCCCAAGCAGCAGGTCTGTGGAGTGTGTATGAAGAGCTGGGACACATTTAGAGCAGCCTTTGGAGATCCCAGGGAGCTCTGCCAGGCCTCCCTCAGCAGCTCCTGGTACAGAGGGAAAGCTGCCTGGAGGGGCCTGTGCAGCAGGGGCTGCTCTGCCCCTCGGGTAAATGGGGGCAGAGGATCTTCTGTGAGCAGGCAGAAGAGTTGGGTCCTGTTTCTGCAGAGCCAGGAACACTCCCCAGAGTATTTCCTGTAGCAGAGATGCTGCTCAGTTCTTGGGAGGTCTGGCTTGGAGGTTGAATCCCACTGGAACATACCCACCACATGCTGCTGAAGGAATTCCATTAACATTTTAATAAAAATGAATATCACAGGTTACATGAAACTTTGTACAGACATTCTCTGCATAGTAACAAACACTGATGTACTTGAATTTAAAAAAATGGATTATCTATAATCCTTTAAAGTGCAATTTGTTTAAGGTTTTAAATCAAAAAGGATCTTGCAATAAAGTTTAAATGATAGAATTAACTTGAAGTAACTTTTCATTTAATTAAATCAACAAAAACATCCCAGTGCCCTATAACCTCCCACTTCAACTGCTTCCTCATTTAAAAACACTTTCTCCTAGAGTTGCAGGTAGGATGTCCATTTAAACAAGCTTCATGAGACAGCATTTTAACTCCACCAGCAAAACATGGTGGGAATAAGATTTAATTCTCCAGTTCCCTCACCTGTGCAGTATGTTTCAAAGGTTGGATTATGTAAAACAAATTGTTGACTCCATGCAGCAAGAATTAAGATGAGTTACAAGTGCGTGAAAAGAGTTGAAAAACTGAGCAGACTAAAACTACATTCCTGTAATTTGAAAAATGGGGTGGAATGGAGCTAGGAAAAATGCATTAATTTACCATCATCATGGTCATTCCTATTTTCAGATTTTTTTGTTCAGCTACAGAGGAGTTGCTGTTCCCCTGTAGGTGTAGCTGGAGAACCCAGTTCCTACAGCCAAGTAAAGACCGGAGTGCTCATCCCAGCGGGGCACAGCAGGGATCAGGGTGTTGGGATCGCAGCAGCCCGGGCAGGCAGTGCTGGAACCGGGCAGAGGGGAGCTGCAGTGCTGGGTGCTGCTCAGGAGGGGCAGCACAGGAGGGGACAGGGAATTGAATCCTGCAGTGACCGGCGGCCTCAGCTGATCCTGGGGGCGCTGTGGTCGCACGTCTGTGTTTTCTTCAGGGTTCCTTTCTGGAAGTTCTGGATGGAGCTGAGCAGGGCTCCTCGGCTGGCGCTGACCTCGGGCCGGGCCGGGGGCGCCTCCGCGCTCCCCTCTGAGCCCGGGGGCGGAGCTGCTGGCGGCGGCGGCGGCGGGGCTGGCGGGATGGACGATGCTCCTGAGACATTCGGGAGAGAAGGTGGAGTTTGGTTATGCCGGGCAGGTCCTGCCCCAGGGGCTGCGTGGCTGGACTTGCTCAGTCCCGCACTAGTCCCGTCATCCCTTGAATGCCAGTGAGTGTGAAGAACAGAACAGATGGAAAATGCCAAAGTGATCCAATCCCTCTATCTGCAGGTGAGATAGCATGGCATCTGAGATACCTCTGAAATGAAGCCTGAAGGGCCTCAGGACTCAGATGCAAAACGTGACTCATATGTGATCTTGCACCAAGGAAAACAGGGATCACTGAAGGGGACTTCCCAGGTTCAGCTTCACCTGCTTGTCCCTAGTGAGGCTGTTCATGTTCTGTGGGACATGAACAGCAACAAGGACTGGAAGCAAATTTTACTACCTGTTCTTACTTACATAACTCATTTTACAATCCTATGAATGAAGAACCACATCCCTGTAATATTTGTGATGACCATTTCACTTGGCCAGATTATACCTCATTTTTAGAGTACTAACTGCAGATAGAGTTTTCTGGAAGTGTTTTACACTTCCAAAGTTCTGTTTGACTTTCTCCAAATATGTTGTAACACATGGCTGTTTTGACAGACTGAATGAATCACAACACTGTCACACACACCTCCAGCCTGCCTCTCTTGTTCCCACCTTTGTACTCTGTCCCTGCCACATCCACTTTCTGCTTCTCATCCAACCTCAGCCTGCACATCCTGACTCCCTGGGGAGCCAGAGCCCACAGTGGAACGTGCAGCTGCCCCAGCAGTGGGGGCCTGCAGGGAGCTGTTCCTGGCACTTCAGAGCCAGGCAAGCGGATTTCCTCATTCACCCAGGAATTCTCCCAACACCCTGATCTTGTGCAGCCCTGCTGCTACACCACTGCTACACCAGTCAAATAACAATGGGCCATCTTGTCTCATGTTCTGGAAGGAGTAGGGACATAAAGATTAATATCCTGGTACTGCTCAGCAGTGAATTTGAACTCTAATCTAGATCATGAGTTATGCCGTAGGAAGACTGAAGAGACAAATGGCACCTAGTAACACTTGCTTCCAGTAGCTCTGACCTACAAAGAGGAATATACTGGTAAATGGCAAGAACTGTGATACTGGGCAAGGAAAACAACATGAAGGCAGCCAAGAGACTGTTGTTCCTCAAGTGAACTGCTTGGTAGAAGTGAGCAAATATCAAGTAGGTGAGCAAATATCAAGTAATTATGTAACATTATGCCACTCAGACTCAAAAGGGATTTGATGAAGGATAAAGCTCAACTACAGAAAAGAAGCAGAGTTCTCTGTGCTCCATTTGTCTGTCAATTCCTCATCAACAACTGTTTTTAGGCTAACAAGTAAAGTAAAAACACAACTGCTGTTATTAAAACAAGCAGTTATACTAGATGAAAGACATAATTCAAAACTTCCTTATTTTCTATCTGTACCAGTCTTTGAAGAAAGACTTTTCCCATATGAGAGCAAGCTCAAAATGCAGAGTATTCACATAAAGCATCCAATTTTGGCAGTGTACATTAATATGTGCTGTGACTGTAGCACTTCCAGCTCTTCAGGAGAAATTCTCATTGGCACAAAAGCCTTCTGTGAAAACAAAGCATTAAAGTACACATTGAGCTCATCTTCACTCTCTTCCCTTCCAGAGGAAATACTCAAGTCCCAATAGAAACACCAGAGATGAACTGAAACAATTTAACCTGCCTGTTGCCTGTGAATCAACTGCTTTCTGAGGTAACCAAAACTTCACAGGATGGCAGCACAATCTGAAATTACATACTGGGGCCTTCTAACTTATACAAATCTGCTTTTTACACTTGCCAAAGATGTACATCAATTTACTGTTAGAAATACTGACTAAACATTCCCAGCACTAGAGTCCTGCTTTTCTTGTGGATGGATGCCAGGAAAGAAAAACTTGGCACTTGTCCAAAGGAAGAATAAGACCAAGAGCAGTCCAAGAACTCATTTAGTGGTTGAAGTGGTCAGAGCAGGACTGGTGCACCAACCTACCTCCAAACAGATCATGCAAACTGCTGTGAAAGCACCAAGAGCAGCTCATCACAAAAGAAATGCATCAAAGAGATGCAAGAACTGCAGAGAACAGACAAGATTTTTGTCTGGGATTGCAAGGTGAGGCTGAAAGAGACTATGCAAGGAGTTGTACAAGATGCAATAGGAAATGACCACGAAAGCAGTGGGCAGGGAATACAAATACAGTGGTAATGTGGTGAAAGAAGGCACATGTTCAACACACAGAGAGCAAAAAGGACACAAAATGCTTGGATCACTAAGTATTAGTAGGCCAACATTCCACATGCTATCTTCAAATTTTGGTCTGGTTATTTTACAAGAGTAAAAAGACAGGGATGTAGGGGCAGAGATCACCTTTCTTCCTGGAAATCTGTTAAGTTCCTCAGGACTCACTATTACTGAAATTGAGCTGTAGTTGAACTCTTGGGAGACTGCTAACATAGAATTGCACCTCACACTTGAGCTCTGCTGTGAGACATTAATACACTCAGGGTTCAGAATGACATCTGACAAGCTATGAGCCTTATATATTGAACCTGTTAATTAAGAAATCTTCAAAAATCTTCAAATCCATTCACTTCAGTCAGGTAATCAACACCAAGCTGCCCTTCCCTTCTTGACACGAGTGGTGCAAAGAAATCTGAGTTCACACACATTTACATCTACAGAGGAAATTGTTCTGCCCTACAGTGAAATCTTTTCCTGTATTTACTAGAAAAAACATTTGAAACAAGTGCTTAGCTATCACCAGGCCCTTCCACTACATCCATTGAAGGATATTGCCTGCAAACACACATTTTATTCATTCATGCAGTTATAAGAATAAAACACTCAAACAAGAACTTACCAAGGGTTTTTACAGGGACATTTTTGTTAAAAGAGTGTGTTAAAAGGAATAGGAAGTAAATCAGATGCTGTAAACTTGATGCCTGAATTGAAACAAAAACTTAATTATGAATTTAAAGTGACAGCAATTGTGCAAACAGCATTAAAAACTTGGCTGAGAATGGGATGTGAACAAAGAAAATAATTTTAGTGATAGTTTTTAAAGATGCTGTATTTCATTAAAATAATCTGTAAGAACATTCAGATTTTTTTTCTTCTATTCCCTCCCAATACTAAGCAACTTCAAGATTTGCATCCAACTTTCCCATTCAGAAACAGAGCATCTTTAAAGAGATAAATCAGCATTAGCTTACTTTTCCGAAAATTCACGTTCAAAATGATGCATGCTCTATTGAAGACAGCAGAGAAAGAGAGAGGACACAAGTTAATCATCCAGTTCTCGTGTCAAAGTAAGAAAAACAGACACTGTTAGCTGAAAAGTTAGTACAGAAGTCAATATATTCTTACTCACTGACAAATATGAGGACAGCAGATTGACTATTTCATATTACATTTACAATACTTCACTCAATTCTGAAAAATGAACAACAATTTTCCATGCTCTAAGCATTATTATACCTGATAACAAATACAACATCCATGCTTTCAGTTGCACATGCCATAATTCAAGCTCCACAGGATTAAAGTGCATTTAGAGAGATTTAGAAAGAAATCTGCAGGAAGGTTGGACACAGAAGACAAAATCCATTCCGTTCCAGAAACACTTCCTGCTGTATCAACACCTGTATTCACGCTTGTGGTCAGAGACACCCAGGAAAAGCACTTCCTAAAGCATTCCACCTGTTTTACAGGAAGGTGAGGGGCAGGAAAGATGCACCATAAGGGTGCCAATGAAACACATGTCATACTGAAGGATTCAGAACAACTGGCACAGAAAAAGATTGTTAAGTACAATTCTTTCACTATTCCTGCAGGTAAATCCAGAGAAGCAAAAGTGACCCCCTCCAAATTTGTCTCTGTTGAAAGAGATCTTGCTGTATCTTATGGGCTTATTTGATTTAGAAAATATTCAGTGAAATTTTAAATAACCCATACCACACTGTTCTGCAGCCCTTCTGATCCTAGCCACTGCTCACAGCCACAAAGAAAATGAACAGATTTTCACAGCAGGAGCAAAGAATTGGGGGAAAAAAAAAAGAACCACACCAGGAGAATGTCAGAAACACAGGATGTTATATTAGAGTCACTTGCATGATCTAACTATGTATTTCAAATGCTCTTTAGCCAAGAACCTGCAGCACCACCAGCCCAAAACATTCTCACCAGTGAGAACAGCCCATGAGAGCCAACACCTCCAGAGGCACCTTCCCCCTCATGCTCTCAGTCCTGCAGCTGCCACCACACAGCAGAAGCCAGCCATGGTTTTATTCCTCACTCTGGTTTCCATCCACTCTCCCAAGCTCTCTGCTGCAAGCCAAGCCTCTCAATGCCTTTGTTCAGAGACAAAGAACCTCTCAACACATGAGAAACCCCCTGCAGGAGGCTCCTTCCCCAGGGCAGGCCAGCCTGGAGCCCTTCCCCTTTGATCAGTGTCTCTCTCTTCACACAGCACACTCTGCATGAACAGTTACAGGCCAGGATGGGAGCAAAGCTTCTCTTGAGGGCACTTTTTCCTCATCAGCCTTAGTTCTGTCATGGTATTGTATCAGCAGGATGCTCTGAGAGGCCCCAGTTCCAACACAGCCATTCCAAGCCAGACAGACAGACAGACTGAAAGCCTCAATGCCTTTTTGAGAATCATCTCACCACACTGACACCCACGAGCAGTTTTGGTACAGAGGTAAATATCCTTAGTAATACAAGGAAATCAGAAGAGAGAAATGCAAGCTGCAGATGCATCACTTGTCACAAACAAAGTCCTACCATGGGACCAGAGTGTCTTTCCTCAAGGCAGTAAAAGCAGACTTGCCTAGAACAGCTAAAACTCCAACACTGCTGGTGAAAAAAAATCTAGTTGTTGTTATTCTCTCAGAATTAATATCTGAAATTTCTTCTACGAACTCTACTCACAAAAGCATTCCTGAAAATGTGACACTTGGCTTTACACCTCATAAACAGCACCCAGCCATCAGCTCACTAAAGCAAGCCCCAGTGTGAGGACAGGCAGGGCCACCAGCACCTTGTCACACAGGGGGGACCCCCACAAGTCACCAGGAGCACACTGGCACAAGATGACCAACAAACACACTGTGACAATATGCTCTGAATTGAGACAAGTTTTGAGCACAAACCTGAGCTATTTTGACCCATATCTGCACATAAACCTGCATCCCATGCTTAAAATTTGAGAAAGCTTTCAACCAAGTTCCAGCAAGTCTGAGTCAGAACATAACTAAAGAGTAGTTTCATAGGGGAAAAATGCTTTCTACACATCTGTCCATTTTGGAGCCACATTTCAGCTACTTCCTTATGGAAGCCCTGGCAGAACTGGCAAATTCTCCAGATCACAGTCAGTGCAATAGCAGTGTTACTGTGCAACACAGTAACAGTCATTATCTTGCTTAGGCTGACTGGGAGAAGTTAGTTCCTACAATACACATTCCCCATGCCCTCAACTTGAAGGAGAAATTACTAATTTGAGTTTCAGCATGACTGATTAGAATTACATCACACACACTGCAGTGTCCTTTGAAAGATTATCCACAGCAAAGACAAATTTGATTGCATTGCTTTGGTTAATGAGTTGTGCTGTGGGGAAAGTTCCTGGAACTAGAAATCCTATGGCAGGAGTCACCATAAAAAATGATGACTTCCCCTCTGGAAATGCATTCTGTTAACATCTTTGGTTTTTAGTATTGGCCAGTGCTCCTCTTCCAGTCATTCAGACTGAAGAATACGCACTACCGCTCAATATTCAGATTTGTAATTCAACTTTCAGAGCATTTCTATTCCCCACTCAAGCAGATTCTTCACCACTTCCCACCCCTGTCTTAAACATTAGCAAAACTCTCTGCACAGCCACCCAGCAAACTGAAAAACAGAACTGTCCGAAAATAATAAAGATACTATTTTTAACCCAAATTAGTCTTGTTTCTAGATTTGTTTCTACAAACTCTACTGGGTTATCAATGGAGTGTAGCAGAACTGAGGAGATTTATGAAGCTTAAGTCACTGAATTTGTCACACCTAAAATTCCTGAAAATAAATCACAGCAGTACAGGAACAAAAAGAACAAAGAAACAAGGGATGAACGAGCAGTATTTCAGAGTCAGCAGACCATTAACACCAGAACAAATGCATACTGCAACATGAGGCCCAGAAAATGCCTGGAAATTTGCAATGTGGGTAGGCCTGGAGTAACACAGACTTCAAAGCAAGCAGGTCCACCCTGGGTAAATCATATCATGTGTATCTCAGAAAGGTTATAGTTACAAAAAGGTTCTCTGTGACCCTCAAAAGAGAGCACAAGCCCACACTCAGGCTGCCACAAGGTAACTGACATCTCCATGTTCCATCCTTGAAAACCATCATCTGATCATCCTTGGGAATAACACCACCACTGAGGGCAGAGGGGAGTAAAAAACAACATAAAAAAGATAAAAACTGTAATGATTGTTGAACATACCTGCTGTGGAGGGCGGAGTGGGGGATGATGGAGATGTTAAAGGAGAACTGGCCCCAGAGCCTGCTGAATAAAACAACAGTCAGGTAACTACAGCTGTGGCATGGCAGCTCAACACAGACAAGGCAGAGTGCTGGGAGCAGACCAAGTTTATTGACTGAAAATCCAGTCCTGCTTCCACATCTTGAGAAATGCACCCACTCATAGCAACAGTGGCTCTACAGTGCAGAGTATGAGAGAAGCCCCAAAGGCATAGGAAAGGCACCCAGCATTTCTCAGTGGGAAACATTTCTGCTGCTTAGGCTGTTGGGTACAGCACACAAATTCTGTTCACCCTAAGAGCTGTGCCAATGCATGGGTGGCACCCCATCTCCCCTAAGAGAGGATTTTCAGTCAGTGCTGTACTCCACAACAAGCTGCTTTTGGACACATTTTAGCCAAGCAAATCAACTCCGGTGATGTGTTTGATCCATAGTACCAACCACACCTTTTAACTAAATGAAAATTTGTCAAAGGCTCTGTTGTTTTGAAATTTGGCACTGAAGCAGCAATTTAGCACATAATTTTCTCATTCATCTTAACACCTTGCTATGTAACACAGATCACCAGAGAGTCTCCCTGAAGACTGCATTATTTGATGGCCCAAGTAATGGATGTTGTTGTTATTCAACTCAAATACCAAACAGAATGAAGAGACTGATCTTTTTTTGAGGAATGGGGCACAGAAGAGACATTACTTTAAATTTGGCAACTGAAAATATAACATCAACAATATTTTTAAGCCCTCCATTTACTTATTATTAAATACCCAAAACAGTGGTACCAGACTTTGTAAAGTGTTGGTAATCCCAAATCTTTCAGACAGAAGATGACAGGAATAACAGAAAAACTGACACAGCTGTGTAGGAGCAAATTCCCCTCTCTGTAGTTACCTGAGTTATTTGAGTTGCTGTATTTGGCTGAGTGTTCTTCCCCACTTTCATTGGCAGAACGTTTTGACTTCTTTAAAAGGGAGCAGAGGAAATGGAAGATAGGAATGAATAATCACTTTCTATGAAAGGTAAGGACTGAACTGACACACAGATCTGTAAAGGCCACCCATTATATCACACAATGCCTTTCAATGCTCAGCATCCCCTCCCCATAGCCAGCACACACTGATGTGGTCACAGGAGCTGCAAGGCTGCTCTGAGCTCAAACATCTCCAGGCAGGCCCCAGGGAGCTGCAGTGCCCTCTGACCATAAGGGAAAGGAAGGAAACTGGCACACAGACCCCTCCCAGGAAAGAGGAGGAACAGACAGTGCTGCAGGCTCCAACCCCTGCCCAGGAGTGGGACAGGGCAGAGCAGCTCCTCTGGGTCTGGGCTGCTGACCAGGACTGGGTTGTTCAGCAGCCTCAAACAGGCTGCACCATATGCAAGTCAGCTACCACTGTAATTTAAACATTTTAGTAAATCTATTCCTTAGTTAAAGAAGTGAAAACAACCAGGAAGTAGTGCAGAAAAACACAGGAAGGAGTAGAGTCATGTACATATGGCTAAACCTGTGCATGGTAAACATTACAAAAACAAACACATCTTTTTCTGTGGGAGAAACCTATTTAAAGATTGCTTACTTTTCGTGCCAAGATCTTCCTTTTCTTTTTTTCCTCTTCAGAGCCATGATGAGATTGAGCTCTTGTCAGCCTTCTGTGCTGGTGAATCTGCAAAATTAAAGAAAAAACAGAAAAAGACTATAGTAAGATCTCAAATGTTTGAAAACAATGTTTGAGCTACAAGAAAACACATTGTAGTCACTTTGTGAATGTTTGGATTCCCTTTCTCATTTCTAGTTTTTCCTTTACTGTTTCTGGTAGAGGATGGAGACTTGTACTGAAGTTAAAATGATCCTCTAACTTGGGAGCCACTACCTGTGAAACTGCAACTCTTAAAATAATGAAATGCCATACAGTCAACAGCTGTTATACAACTCCTGATATTGCACTTTTGGGAAAGCAAATCTGCTGGTGAAAATCTTTATTATTCAAAATCACTTTTGAGCGAAACTCACTTTCTGCATGTAAAAGTGATAAGGGGAAATTAAATGTCTGTAGGAAATGAAGAAATGTAGACATTACCAATTTCTGTTCCTCTGTTAATCGCTTTTCTATGCATTCCTTGGAGATTTTCAATGCTTCTTTTAGCTTAGTAGGAATCTAGTACAGAATGGGGAACAAAATTATAGCACAAAATGTGATAAAGGAAAGCACAACTTCAAAATCAAAATTCACCATTCATGTGATGACATTTCTCATCTAAAGCCCCAAGATATGACACTACTCCTTTAGTGAAGCAGAAAAGAAGACTAGATGAATGTTTTTCTACTCCAAATCTACCGACAGATCAGCAGGGACAAAGAAAACACCAAACCCTGGCAGTGATACTCTAAAAGCAAGGACAGATAACTACTTTGAGACTGCAGTCACACCCCCAAAATTCTCGGAGGCTGACAACACAAGACACAGGGCACAAATCCTCCAGGAGAAGCCCCTGGGGCAGCTCTCAGTGGGACCAGAAGGGGCCCCTGAGTGCTGGAGCTGGCAGCAAGGTGCTGAAGGTCTCAGGCAGCAGAACTGGCTCCCAGAGGTGCTGCTGTGACATGGCATCTCCTCTCACTGCAAGGGACCTGCAGGGCCCAGAGCCTCTGCTCAGACAGAGCAGCACCACCAGCCCCACAAATGGGCTCCAGCTCAGCAGCTGCCCCCAAACACCCCTGGGTCACATCCAAGGGGTGGCACAATGTTCTCATAGGGTGGCAAAGGAATCCAAACGCTGATGGCAGCAGCCAGAGGCAAATCAAACCAGATCTCCGCAACTCCTTCTGTCAATTAATATGTAGCTACCCACATCCTGGCACTTCCACAAACATCAGCAAATCAGTGTTCAACTCTACCTTGAACTGTGGTTTCTCAGAGTTTGTTAGCAGGACATCACTGAATAATCTGTAAGTTGATTAAAAAAAAAAAAAAAGAGGAATATTATTCCCAAGAGACAGGCAAAGCCAGAACAAGAATTCTATTGGTACTGTTCACTTAAACCCCTCTTTCTCCTTTTGCTTCTCTGTCCTCAACCCTTGGCCACAGATTTCTAGGTACTGCTTCTCATTTTCTAAGCACTGCTGTAAGATTAGCAGCACCCAACCCTCAGAATCTAGCCACTACTTATGGCTGAGAAAACTGGCTTGTGTGAGCTGTTTTGAAAGTGGATAGAACAGATACAGCTATCAAAGGCAGAGAAAGGTTCTCCCCAAAAGAGAATACCTTTTCCTCAAAAGATTATAGATTTTTTTATTTTAAAAAAAAATTCCATGGACTTTATTTTAAATTTCACCAAAACAAAATCATAGCTCTTGTTAAAAAAACTTCTCTTAGCAGAACCCTTGTCTTAGAATTAACAAGGAACATGTGAAAGATCAAGTGAACTTAACATTTGAAATATCTGAATTCTTGCCTGTCCTCTACAAAAGGCAATTAAAGCAAATATTGCAATATTTTCTCTCCCCTCTATGGTATCAGCAGAAACACAATAAATGATTAATCCTTTTCCATCCAAAACAAAGACACTAGAGGGCAATGGTAGTCTGAAAATAAACTGGTTAGCCCATTTCAAGATACTCTGTCCTGGAGAACATACTAGAAAATTGTCACAGAGAGACCTCAATCCTGGCTCCAAAATAAATATTTCTGAGTTGCTGTTCACTATGGAAAATTATCACAGGCTTATGGTAGAGAAAATGAATTCACATCTAGAATCAAGTTAATTCAGGAGAATGAAAAATTTAGAAACAAAGCAAATTTTAAAGTACTTCAAAAATCCATGAAAGTTCATCCTTGTTTACAGGACTTTCTGACCCTTTCAGATTACATGTTCTTATGGTTATAATAAACATATATTTCAATTATATTAATTACTTTAAATTACATTAATTGCATTGCATATCTATGTAGAAGACTTTTGTAAAGAGTATTGGTATGAAGGGAATGTAGTATAACATCTTCCATGTCAAATGCAGCTGGGCATAGATTGTTTATTCAACATCTTTAAACACCTGAATATTTCTGTATTCACAGAGTTTTCCTACAGTATTTCTACCCTGCTTGCATTGTTCTCTCTACCTCACACCATAAAAAGCAGAGGAGGGGAGGAGAAGAAGGAATTGAAGGCTGCAGTGACTCTTCCCAAGCAAGGAATCTGAACCTCAGAGCAGGCTCCAAATGCACTGCAATCTGTGCTGTGAGAGCAGACCCAGATTCAGGTATGGACAATCTGCCCCAGCTACAGCATCTCACACTGAGAAATAACAAAAGAACCTCCCACCAGAACTGTGGCTCCATGCTGAGCATGCTGGTGCCATGTCCCAGCGTGGGGACAGCAATTTCCCTGGAATGCTGTGCCCTAAGTGCAGGCAGGGTGGCACTGCAGGCTGGGGTGGTGCCACTCAGTGGCACAATGACAGTGCTCCCTTTCTGCATCCTGGCCTTGCCCCCCTGCACTGCATAACTGAAAGGGAGCCTGTAAGGAAATTTATTCTGTCTATGCTTCAGAGAATCCCCAAGCCAGCCCTGCAAGAAACCAGAGAGAAATCCATTCTACATTTCAGACCCAGAGCAGCTCTAAATGTCACTGCTGAGCAAAGCAAGAGACGTATTTCACCAGTCCTAAGTGAACTGAGAGCAGAACCTTCTGAAGTAGGTCTGAAGGCAACCTGCAAAAAGACTCCTTATTCTAAATAATTTAAATCAATCTGTACATGATCTCAATCATGCTTGCATTACTTTAATGGCTGGATTAATTCAAACCATGCTAAATAAAGTGCATAAGTAACAGCTCCAACACACCGAGGGACAAAGAAATGTTAAACACACATATTAACAAGGGATGGGTTCTGTAAAGTCTATCAAGCTTCACTTGGGATACATCCCTCAGAAGAAGGAGCAAACCTTTCTAAAGGGGAACAAGAGCAGAAAGTTTCTTCCTCCTGAAATAATTTAAAACATTTCTATGAGTATAAAACAAGTCGAGCAGGACTTACGGCATCTGTAAGAGCCGTGAGACAGTTGGCATCCCATTCTTCAGAGCTTCACAAGTCAGAATGGACTCCAACACTGACACTGCCAAAGAAAGAACAAGAATGAACACATTTTTGCACAGCAGGACAGCAAATGATTTAGAATGGATGTTTGGCACCGCTTTTTATGCTCCCCTAAGTATTGCATCAAGCAAGCAGTGATGAAGCTCTGTGGCACGTGGTTTTTATTATAGCATTACTATTACACATAGAAGCTTTTCAAGAATGTTAGACATGAGGCAAGGGAACCCAGGCATCTCATTACTTGCTAAACATTGCTTTGTCACTCAGCTAAAAATGTTTTACTCATGCACTAGATATATTTGACGAAGAACACATTTTCTATTTGACCAAATTGCTAATTCTTTCTGGGCACAGGGTGCAAAGACCTCAGGCTGCTATTTCACAGCCCTTCAGCTTAGGTGAAGTCTAAGAGTGCACCCAGGCAGCTGTGACTGAGATGTTCTGCACTGCATACTAACCAACAAACACTGATGGAGCAGGAGGGAAGCTCTCCACTGGAATGGTGTCTGGAGGTCTTCCATAGGTCATTTCATACAGTAAGTGTCCAAAGCAATGAACATCAACACCCTCTAAAGTCTGTGGGAGAGCAAAAAAATAAAACCACAACTCGTTAGTTTTTCACAACTGGTTAACCCAGTGATCTGGCATGTGAAGACAGAAAAGAGGAACCAGTAAGGCAGCTCCTAACCACAACCATTTCCCTGCATAACTGTAGCTCAGATGAAATCTTCATGCCACAAGCTACAGCAGCCTCTGCTGCCTTTCTGTACAAGATGGTACAAATGGGAGAGCAGTGTAGCCATGTTCTGTAAAAAGGTGTGAAGCAGTAAACTCTTCACAAAGCACTTTAGAGATCTACACACCAACAGAAGTCCCAACCAAGCACACTTTCCTGGCTAAGTCAAACAGCAAAGAATGAGATTCATAAAACAACCAGCTGTCACTTTACGGGGAAGTATATAAAAAGATGGGAAAAAATGCATACCAAACAAACCCAGGAGAGTCTCTTTTGCTCCTCCTTAGGTTTGTGTAAGCTGTACATACATGCTGAGCTCCCAGACAGCATATTTCCAAGATTTCTGAATCATGTTTAAACAGAAGAGGTTCCTCTTACTGTGAGAGGCTTTGATGGCACTAACAGATTTGGACTAACCATGAACTTGTGATCATTTCTTTGACAACACAGTAGAACTTGTTTAGCAAGGTCAGCAAGCAGCTCTCTCGTGATGCTGCACAGAATTTATTACAATGAGAGCCTAAAGGCAGGGAATGATGTTGCTGCAACAGGGCAAATCTGTTTTCATATCTTTGCAGTTAGATAAATATTTTGCTTTGCAAGCCTGCAGTCAAACAGACACCCCTCAAACAAATAAAAATAACCTTTTCTATTTGGATAGCTAGAATCTGCAAGCATCTGATCAATTTTCACAGTCCCCACCAAAGATAAGGCCGATTACTGCTCCCAGCTAAGCTAAGTAAGTAGCTGTGCTCACTGTACAGACACAGAAGTGAAACTGTAGTAGACAATATGCAAATTCCTATGAAATACAAACCCGGGTGAAAAGAGATCTTAAAACAATTGCACTTTACCTCTATTTGTGCTGGCACTGTTGTCATAAAAACACTCACCTGCACTCCCCCTCTACCTGCTCACCTTTGGCCTCAGCCTCACTCCAGTGTGCTGCAACAGAGCTGCTGTGCAGCCAGACAGGGATTTGGGGGAAGCAGAAAAGCAATTTGATGGAGCAAAGCTCAGATTAAAAAAAAAGGGGGCTTGAGAGAGGACTTTTCATTCTAGTCAGTTCTCCACAAACAAAGGTTGAGAACAAAGATTCGCATAAGAGTCAGATGAATTCCTTGTCTGAGCCTTACATTAATTTTCCGAAACTGGGAAAAGTACGATCGATAAAACGATGGGAGTCCCAACAAGGAATTTTCTAGATCCAGTAACTTGCAGGTATCCCCATCCAGCATCACATTGGCAGAGTGAAGATGGCCATAAGGAAATCCTTTCTCATGGAGGAATTTTAATACCTGAAAAAAATGGAATAGAGAAGACTATCACAAGATGCTCTGATGATCACAAGATTGTAAAATCATCAACTTAAATGCTCCAATACTAAATACATAATAAATAAGGCCCCCATTTGGAATGCTCACTCAACTTGATCTTCTATCTACATCCTCTTTGGCTGACTATTCCTTCCCATTTCACTGGTAACACTTTTCACAAAACAAATATTTGATGCTGATCCTCAAAGCAGGCTTATGGACACCTCCCAAAGAGATCTGGAAACTAAAATTTAAAATTCTACTGAATATGATGGTTTGAGTGAAAAAAAAATTAAAAACACACTAACAACCATGAATTTATGGTACATGTTCTGCAGGCTATGAGTTACTTCTTTCCCTTTTTACACAAGGAGCAGACTGTATTATCACTTCTCTCCCATTTAAGCTCCATGAATATCAACTGCATTTCTTGGGGGGGGTCATAAATGGTCTCACACAAATATATCTAAATTCAACTCAGCAGATCTCAATTTACATTTAGCCTTGAAGTCTGCTGCTGATATAAAGCTTGTGTACTCAGAAATTCATCCACTTTCTGTAGTTAGACCAGTTGGCCACCAAAATAATAAATTAAAAAAATGGGTAAATAAAGAAAAACAAATTACCTCTAATATTTGCCTTCCATATGTTTTTATTTGCTGAAGTTCAAGACCTTGAATTTTTTTAGGATTGCAATACTTCTTCAGGAATGGGTCTTTTGGCTTTGCCTTTAAAAGAAACACACAAATCAAGTACCATGCCCAAAAAAGTTATTACTTGTCTTAGCTTGCTTAGCAATTGATGGAAAACACTTTTATAAAAAACATGTATGGTCATTCCAGCATAAGTTGTGCCATTTGACTTGGGGGTAGGGGGAAGATGTTACCTTATAAATAAGGTCCTTTAGTGTCCCTTTTTCACTGAATGGTCTAATAACCAGCGCTGAAGATTCGTTGGCAGTGGCAAAAGTGATTTTGTAAATATAGGGATGCTACCAAAAGAAGAAACTGAAGGTAAATTTTAGATGATGGATTTTTTTAAAATCATTTGTGTTCAATTCATAAGAAAAGATCAGTCTGAATTGTATATTTAAAGTAGTAAATTGGATTCTGTCAGTGGCATGGAATAACTCAAGTTATTCAGTCTTAACCTGGAGTAAATGCAAAGAAAACTTCACAAAGACATTATTCAATTAACATATAAATTAAAAACAACAAAAAAAAAAATCAGCCAGTCTTTCACATGCTTAACATCCTTAAAAGAGACTCCAGAGACTCCTTTTGTAGTCAAATGCCAGTTTTTCAGGCAGAGATGTCTGCTGGATTTATAATGTGGCATTTCACAGGAGCTTAAATTGTAGACCCTGCACTGCAGCTCTACTAAGATGCTCCCACCTTGAGTCCAAAGAACTGAAAAAATAATGATACTTGTTCCACTGCCTCATCCACTGCTGCCTGAGAATATCCCAGCTCACAGGTTGGCAATTACACCTCACAGCACTATCCTAACAGCCTGAAGGTGTTGAGGAGATTAAATAAAAGCTCATGATCTCACAGTACTGCACAAGAAGAAAGAAATCAAATCAACCACAACACTGAATCTCCTGTAATAATCCTGCAGGATTATTACTTGTGCTGAGAACAGGTTACCTCATAGTATATGAGAAATGTAATTAAAAGGTTTGCAAACCTTTAATGAAAGCAACTCTAAAATTACAAACTATGCCAACTAGGCTACATGTGCTTTTCCAAGATCAGTTCTTGACACACACCTTCATGCTAGCACAATTTAAAAATCTTCAGTACTCACAGAACAGGAAGAAAGAAGTTTCACAGCATACTGTAAGTCTCTGTCAGACAAGTATTTATCAGGGCCAAGATCAGCCTGGAAGTAAACAGGAAAAGAATGGCATCATAATATACGTTGCATTCCATACAGAAAATGTGATCAATGTTCTACCCTGGCAAATCAGGACACATGTTTGAAGGCATATTTTGAAGAGCAAGCAAGAAAATTACACATACAAAATGAAACCTGAGGAGGCTGAGTAAGGCCATACAAACATCCTGACCATAAATAAGTATTACTGCCTCTTTCCTCCCACAGACCTGACATGCATTACTACCACTGAATGAACTTTGCCAACCCTAAACTGGGGGACTGTGTACATTAGGAACTGATAAGGCACCTCCTTCCTCTGCAGCAAGAAAAACTTCCCTCCTCCCACTAAAGCCTCCAGGCTTTGGTGACCTCCATGCTCCAGTGAAGTGTCACAAACAGCTGTGCTCATAGAACCAACAGGGCAACACATTTCAGCACAGGAGCAAGAGCAGCTCCCATTAAGGGAGTAATTCATGCCCTCCTCACCTATTAGTTTGTCAGTACAACTAAAGATCTGAGTAGGAAAACCCATGACTTTAAAAAGTTCATCTCATTATTTTTAGTGAGCACATTTATATTATGACCAACAGCCACATCATGACAAGTAAAGAATCCTGAGGTGCAGGTTTGGAAACAAGTGACCAGGCACAGAAACTTCCAAACTGGATTTGCCACCAGAGGAAAGAAATACAGGAAATTCCACACCACACATCTACCTAAGGGCTCCATCAAAGCCTGAGCTCTTCAATCTCTCTCCCCATCACTCACACATGATAGCCAAAAATCAAACTTTGAGTGAAATTGAGAAAGACTTAAGTATGAAATTAAAGCATAGATACCCAGCTTAACACTAGCCGTTCCTTTGGTTGATTCTTAATTTTCATTAGGAAATATTTCTTACGTATTCGCCAACCTAAAAAAAAAGTGAAGAAAAAAGTCAGCAGGGGCTTTAACTAAAGACAGCTAAATATCACACAGCTTACAGGCAGGACAAGGTCTGTAAGCAAAGACAGCATTGGAACCTCTCACAGTTGGGGAAACAATCAGAGAAGTTTTCATGCACACATCCCTTCTTACCTATATCTTTTAATGGTTCAACTACTTCCCACTTTGGCTCTGATCGGAAGAACATTGAAACATGCTGTAAGGCAATTTCTGGAAAGAAAAAAAGAAGACAGAGAGGGAGAAAAAGAAGAAAAAAATTTAATGTTTTTAACTCACTATGTAATGTAATTATCCATCTATGAAGTAAGGTCCAATGCCAGAAGGAAGCGTTCAGGAATTTAGACTAAAAGTCAGCAAAATCAATTTGAAAGGAAATCAGATAAAAACACAGAGGGCATTTGCATTTTTAACCTGATAACTCAAATCCAGAGAGAAAACAGAGAAAGCAGTGCTTGGAAAACTTGGCTTCCCAATCTCCATTCTGTCTGTACTGGATCTACATTTCCAAGTCTAAATCGCAGCTCAGATTTCCCACACTAGGTGTACACAACATTAGAACATCAAATGTTCCTGCTGCATCTGTAAAAGTGCTTTTATCTCTTTGACATCCATCTATGTTGCTAAGCATAGTTTATGTAAACTCATTAGTTGTGTTTCACTAAAGGTTATTGTGCCCTTTTCTGTGCAGGCAGAGGTATTTGGCCAGCTATCATGAGCCTCCATACATTTTGGGGGCCAAGGGGGAGGACACCCATCTGGTTGGTGAATTCTCCCACAGCTGGGAACACAACTGGTTTATTCATGAAGTGACTTGAGGGGAAATCTCAATGAGAAGTGGGGGGGAGAAAGGGAATCATGCCAAGGGAATCATGGCATAGAAACACAGCAAAAAGGTAAGGATGTGATGATCTCTCTGCATGGTATCTTCTTCCTTTAGAAATATGCTAGAAAAAAAAGTGTAATAAATATCATCTCTCTGCTCCAGTGTTTAGGAAATGAAAAACTGATGGTGTTTCTAAAGACCATAGGCAATGATGTGTGTCACCAGCTTCCCAGCAACTTGCAGAAAAACAATCTTGATGAAAGTGCTCAAAATTAACACAGAAATCACAACGCCTCCTTGAGAATTTAAACTGCTTGCTCAGCATTAGCCAGACAAACTGCATCCTTAAAGAGTCACTAATAATTTACAACGCCTGCACAGCTTATCATATTGGGAAATGTTCTTTGCACTTTGAAGCTGAAGACCCAATAATGTTACACAAAGAGAGAGAAAATAGACAAGTGAAAAGGAAACAGTGAGTTCCTGCTTCAGTAGGCTCTGCTTCTAAGAAAACAAGCTTTGCATTTTACAAAGAGTTGGTTTGCCTATGAACTAAATTTGTGGAGTGGGTTTCATCACTAAGAGGAAGTTTTTTCAATCTGTAAGACAAATATTTATTGATATCCAATGACTGAAGCTGAAGTAAGACAAATTCAAAGAAGAAACAGTTAGTAATGAAGAAACTGATCACTGGGATATCATTTTAAGGAATGCAGTGACTTTCCAGTATCTGTGGGAAGAGGGTATCTGGCTTAGTCTAGCCTTGAAAAAGTACTCAACCTAGCTCAAACAATTAGTTCTAAATTAGCTCGGACCTCAAAGCAAGGGCAGGAGCTGGACAAGATAACCACAATTCTTGAAAGATTCAGTGTTCAGATAATGGGCAGTTTTAACAAAACACTAAGCTAACAAACTTATCTCCACCTTACACTCTGACAGAAAAATTATCTCCCAAAAGCATCTCTTTGCATTTATTATGAATTATGAAAAGTAGATGTCACTCTCACCAACCCCCTCCTCCAGGTTCTGCACATACAGATCTTGACCCTCTTCACCCCTCTGTGAAATAACTCAAATATTTATATTTGACAATCCCAGCAGGATCCATGCACAGAGCTAGAGAAGCCTTATCATAAATAATCACATGCACAGTAGGATAATTTTGAAGATTATGATTCAGTGTAGATCCTGGCCAGCATTCACACAAGATACACAGCACACACTGAAGTCAAAGTGAAGCACAGTTTTGCATTTTGCACTTACCAGTGTAATTTACAGAATAGCTGTTTGGGTCCAAGAATTTCTTTACCAGTTCACAGTTGGACAGTATGTGATGGGTGGTAATTACATCCAGGTAGACCTGGAGGCCCTTCTGTCTTTCAGCAATGAATTCACGCTCCATATTTCCAATCAACTTTTTTGGAGGAAGAGGTAGACTTAGAGTTGAGATCTTAAAAAGAGAGCAAAAATTACTAACCTTGCTCTCAAACTAAAGGATATAAAACTAGCAATCCAGAAAGCAAAAGTTTCTCAGCAGCAAGCTAACTACTGGATAACTCTCTTTGTACTGTGTATGTACAAGCTTTTCTATTTTTCCTAAGCACTGTTATCAGAGTCAGATGACAGCTCACATCCCACTGTGAAGAGATTAGTAAATGGAACAACACTGAAAATACAAGGAGACAAATTTTTGCTAGTGAGTCATACATTTAAGATCACTACCCAAAACTTTCAGATATTAAATAGCTACAATTTTCAGCCAGGTTCTTTTCATGATGTACTTCTAGCAGAGCACAAAAACAATTCACACCTGATCATTTTTTCTGGGTAAGATTTATGCTTTCTTATTTCATCAAGTGCAGATTAGTAACTTTCATCTGCCTCTATGTATCTGTAGGTAATGTTAAGTCCGATTAGTATTTTAAATATGTAATTTCAAATATAGTGTAGATTTCCATTTTATCTTCTGAATTTGTTCCTGTACATTTTTTAAACATCTATACATCCTTCAACCCAGAAATAGCTGCAATCTACCAGGAGATGTACACTAATTGTATTATACTGACACAAGAGATCCAAAACTTAAGGGAAAAAAATCAGAGAAATCCTTCAAAATAGGACAATGAAAAAAAACTAAAAACCTTGTGTAACTCAGATCAAAGAGATGATCTTCAGTGTTTAGATTCAATTACGCCATGTGAATTGCCAGAATACATTTTGTGTGTTGTTAACACATCGTTGTCCTGCAGATCAAAGCACCTGCCCTGGGTAAGCTGAATCTCCCTGGGAGTTATCTTTGAGCATTGTGTGTTGCAGGAATCAATTACACCAGATGCAATAACCTCATTTCTAAAGCAAACAGTTCACCACGGGAGAAGACTGGGACTTCTGGTGTTTGAACAACTTTCATTTTAACTAGTGGAAAAAGTAACAGATTAGCTCAACAAACTGGGGTAGAAGGAGCATCCCCCTTCCTTTCCACCTCCTTCATTTGAACACAGGAGTTGTCCTCTGATAACTTTAGCACTTCTCCTACTTCTCGTTTTCTGACTTCAAATTATGGACTGGAAAAGAACTACAACTATGTCTGAATTACAGAAACTATTAATAAAAACCAGGAAAAAACTAAAAGCAACCATATATCACTTACAGCCAGTAATCCACCAAATTAGTTTTAGCACCAGAGGCAAACAGAACTCTCTTTTGGCAGATCACTCATTTCAATTAAAAACTGAGTTTCTAAACAAGAACTGAGTCCTTTTCTAGTATCATTCACTTAAAATGCATGTCAAATCATCACCTTTACCTAGACCTGACAGCTAGCTACCATCAGAGAGAAACCGACTCTAATTCACATGTTTTCCAACCACTATAATTTGTTTTAAAATTTATAAATCAAATTTCTACTATTTTTCAACAGAAAGTAACCTTCAGGCCCAGGTTTTTGCAGCTTTCTGCCAAAACACACAGCACAGCACAGCAAGAGCACTCGAGCACAGAAGAGCACCTCACTGAGGGCCTGACCTTGCAAAGACCTCACATGCCTTCAGACACCACTTCTCAGCTCACCACTGGAGCCAGGATGGGAAGAACCTGGGAATTAACATTCTTATCTTCAAACCACAGCCTGCTCAGGAATGTCTGTTCAAAAGCTGCAATAAAATGCTTCACAAAAGCCAGATATCTTGCTGTGAATTCCAGTACTTCCAGTACCAGCACTTCACTTGACAAAACAGAAGAATGATCTCCACTGATCTCTGTCAACTAAGTCAAGAGGAAGAAATGCAGAACTGACTGGGAGAAGCTTTTCAATCTGGTACAATTGAGAGTTCAGGGAACCTTTCTTGAAATTTTCTGATACAAATCAGAGTTACCTATCTATATTTCATTTTTTTTCCAAGCTGTTTGGCAGGACAGCATTCCCTAACCTAGACAATTTTTAAATTATCAATTCTTACTATGGGTAGTTCTAGATTAAGAACAGAAAATTTGCATCCCAACTCAACTGCAGCTGTGCTCAAACACATCCACACAAACAGAGAGATTAGTCAAGTATGCCACAAGAACTTGGAGAACTTGGGCTGTACACCCAAAAGAAGTTCCATCAGTTCTTCCAGCAGATCTTTAGCTTTGAAGGAAAAAGATTAGGGTTTGGTATCTTCTTATTTGTTTGGAGTTTTGTTTGCATACTCTAATTTAAATATACACAGGATGAGAGCTTAAAGAGTGTTGAAACATGTCATGGGACCTGAATACTGTGATGGAATATTGTTGTTTAGAGTTTTGGATGGAAACATCTGAGAAGTGTTGTGTTGTCTTAATGGATGAGGAAAGTTGAGCTTGGCCTGCTAATTTAGCCACCCTCTCATATCCTCCCATTAGAGGTACATTTTGATAATTCTTTTTAATGTTTTTAGTCATCCAAGCAGCTAACATTTTTGTCCTGGATCTTAGTCTCTCTTGTTTCAAATTTCCCTTTTGTCCCACTCTGCAAAGTTGTTGTCAGGTAATTCCCTGGACCCTCCACTTTTATCATTCACCTCTATTTCAGATAAAAAGGCTTTCCCTTTCTAAACTCCATCACACATAACCTATTTACATTCACGTAATAGATTTTCCACATAGGCCTAACTTTGCAGAACCTGTCATTTCTGGATTTTAAGTCTTAAAGCTCCATTGCCTTCTCTACTAAAGCTGCCTCATTTGAAAGGTAAATGAGAAGGCAACAAATCCTTTTCCTGCCTTAACACATTCTGTTCCCCATGGTTAAGAGCAACTTGTTATAGGTGGCTGCAAAGTGAACTCTTCCTTCTTTTTAAAACTTTTACAAATTTTTTTCCTCTGTATGACCCCAAGGTACTCTGATGACCAGTATCATCTCAACTCCTTGTGTTCCCATGGGTGTTCGTCTAATTTTAGATCGTGGATGTCTCTGGTGCAGGAGACACCTCTGTATTGCATTTGTTCAGCACATCACAGAGGAGGTTTCTAGGTCATGATAAAAGTTCCTACGTGCTACTGCACAGTTAACAGAATAATTCCACAAGGCAATAATAGGAGTAATTCCACATGGCAGCCAGGCTGCATCTGTTGAATTATGACTGATTTGCCCTGATCCACCTGCAGCAGAGGCAGCAGTCACAGTGGGCTCTCAGAGCACACAAATCAACTCCCTTGCAGGGTTTTGCTCACTGAGGTTCATCAAGCAGATAGTTGATTTGATTTGGGGAGGAGGGAGGAAGTGGGAGCAGTATTAAGGCCTTGAATTCATGAAATACTTAACAAGGGAAAAATTTTAAAGTCACAAAAATCTATCCTCAAATCATGTCATTCACTTTTTATCCTGTTTGCCCAGTATGGAAATCCCAAGTAAAGAGTTTGTCCCCTGTAGATGTTAATCACTGCTGCTTCCCCCCTGTTCCCAAACACACTCACACTTCTGCTTTTTCCCACACAAACTAAAAAGAAAGAATTGTCCTAAAAAGCAGAAGAAAACACACAGTAAGTCCAGTGTCTGACCAAGGAACACTCCTCAGTGACACAGAAAACCATCACATGAGAAGCAGCATCTGGTAGTGCTTTTAGAGGAATATAAATAATGAGACACATAGCACTTCAATGCTGAATTTATAAGGTTGTTATGTGCCTTGGCTTTCTCCAAATCAAAGGAGGAACAAATAAAAACACATAAAACCGGAACAAGTCACAGGACTGAAGGGAAAGATTCAGTATCTGCCAATTTTCTCCATTTCTATATAAATTGATCCTGTTGATGTTAATATTCAAATTTTACAAGAGAAAACCTAAGAGTGAATAAGTACACATTCATGTTACATTTGAAGTCACAGTTTCTCTTTACAGTTAGGCAAATTCTTTTCTTTTTTCACCACAATATATAAAAATATCATAATTCTGAATATATTCTTCTAATTACATTTTTTATTCATATATAAAGAGTGAAAATTACCTGCAGGCTATTATTCAACAAGTCAAAGTCACTATATCGCCTCACAATCTGTAAAATAAAATGCAAAGTTCAGGAAACAAATTACTTTTTCCATTAGAATTTTACTCCTGAAAATCCCATCAGAGAAAATTAATTCCCATTTACAATCATCTTCTTTTGCAATTTTTGTACAAATGCCTAACTGCTGGATTTATGACACATTGCCAGAGAGCAAAAAGGAGTCTTTAATCACAACTTGATCAGACAGAAAATGCATTTCTAAAAATTATCTTAAAACAGTACTTGTGAGCAAAGTTGTCTGCAAAAAAGGCATTTATGCCATATTAGATGGAAAAACTTTTCACACTCATCTTCATTACTACTGCTTGGTTTCATTGGGCTCATATAAGCAGAGCTGTGATTTCAGCACTGAGAAAGGCAAACTGGAATTTCAGATTTTAAAACTATGGTTGTACCAACACACAGTAGAAACACATGACAGGCATTTTTCCTGGAATATTCAGAATAGCAGCAGACAACATTGCCTTCTGTAGCTGGCAGCAATACTGTTTTTCTCTTAGTTTTGACCAAAAGAATTCAAGCACTTCATGTTCTCAATTTCAAATCAACATTTCTGTTTCCAGCTCAAATTTTAAAAGCTAGGAATAGGCAATTTTCAAACTTTTCCTAAAAAAAGAATCCTGTTTCCATGAACTACAACTTAAGAAATTACCTGCCAGCTGTTTTCTGTTGAAACTCCTCTCTGGACACGGATTATGTATTCCTAATAAAAGGAAAAAAATCATTAGAAATGAGAACTAATGAGTTGAAGAAAGTTATAAGGCACTTCTTCATATAAGACAACTAACATTCAAATGCAGAAAATTCAGATCCAGCACCTTGGGGAATGTCAGAGCTGGGTTTGCTCAGACCATCCCTAACAGTTGCTCTGCTTTGCCTTCCCAGCATAGAAGACAAGGAGAGCTCCAGGAGCTTGCACACTCAAGTGGTTTAATTTAATTTAGTTACAGAAAAGGACAGCAAATTGAAGATGCCACAAACCAAGACACATAACTGTTAGATTAGAACTGAAGTATCTATTTTCAGAAAGTCAGCCTGACACGGTCCCTCCATATTCTTTCCTCTTACCCATTTGAAATCACAATTTTGGTATCTTCCTGCAAAACAAGAACCCAAATCCTCATAACTAGTAACATAAATCCACAGAGCTGATAACATTTAGCCAGTGTAATTATCTTTGTAAACTGTGTGACAGAAATCAATTAATGGGACACCTGGAAACCCATATTCACCACTAACATGTTTTTTCTTGTTTTGTGGCCATTGCTGCATTTTGGGAAGAGGCTACTTCACACACAGGCAAAAAATTGCAGCAACTGCTTATTCATCAAGTCTCAAAGGAACATTGGCTGTTCCTCTGAAAAACCACACCAGTGATGATTCACCATGTGCAGTCATTCATCTTTTCTAGGATTTTGGAAGAAGCTGAGTTATTGCTCAATCTCTTGTAGCACTTGCTCTTTATCCAGTGATTGTCATTTTCTATTGAGCACCAAGAAAATGCTCCAAGAGAGGCAGAACACAAATTCATTAAACAGCCATCAAAGCATCTTTTTGCACACAACCACACTGGTCAACACAGCTCTTCTGGAGACCCTTATGATAAACAACTTGGGACACAGATCTTCTCACAGTAAGATTATACTTAAAAAAAAAAAAAACAACATATTTGGAGCACAACTATTTTTCCCCACACTTACTTGAGCATTTTCCCATCCCATCCATATCTGCTTTTGTGCTCTAATGCACCAATGAAGTTTCTTTTTAATGTCACAGGGTTTGCAAGTGGAAAGAGAAGAGCAAACACTCTCCAGGTGTGGCCATTAGCTCTGTCTGTAAGGAAGAGCTGTCCCCACCACAGGCTCTCCATCAGCACTGACCATAAAGAATTATTGTCCAACTCAGCACTACCCTGTCAATACAACTAAGGAAAAAGCCTAAATGGTCTTCTGAGTTGGTTGAGGGCCTTTTCCCCCAAAGCTGGTAATGAGATTGAAAGTCAAAGAACAGCAATAGTAGAAAGGCCAGGATAAGAAATATAATCCCATTCCCAGTATCTGCCACGGCTACACATAATCAGCAGAGCACAGGATGCTGAGCTCCAGTGAGAAGCTGACACTTCCTATTGCCTCTGTGTGGCAACAAGCTTGTCCTGGGATTATAATTAGCACCACTGATACATGCTTCCCATAGGACCAGAGAAGAGCTTTCAACTCTTCAAGTCCAAATGCACAAAAACCTTTATTTCTCTGCCAAATTCTGGTTTACTTAGGGAAAAAAATTGAATTACAAAAATCTTCTTCTGAGACAACCTGACAGTGGGACTGAGGCTGTGCCCATAGGAAATAAATGAAAGCATAAGGAAAACAGAGGTACACTCAGGATCATTTCTGTTTAGCAGCATCATCAAATGTAGGAAAACAGGGTGGAAAAAAGAAAAAGCTAGTAATTACCAGAGTTCACTCCTGCAAACAATTTTAGGCATCAGCAACCAGGCTGAGGGAGTCTATTTTAGCTACACTAATGTAGAAATTCCCATGGCATCTTTCACTCCTACATGAATAGCTCAGAATTTTTCCTATGGCTCAGTTTACCAAATAACTTCAAAGGAGCCCTAACAGCTGCTGGTTGGGAAAGAAAGGTTTCAGCTTGCAGCAGAGAGATGACCTGCGGCTCTGTTTGCCCATGGGCAGCAAGGTCACTGTCAGCAGGAGCCTCCAACAGGACAGGCCACAAAACCACTCCTAAAACACAAACCACACCTCCACAGAACCATTCCTAAAACACAAACCACACCTCCACAAAACCACTCCTAAAACACAAACCACACCTCCACAAAACCCCTCCTAAAACACCTTCCCTGCCCCCCCCACAGGTAAGGTTTGTACAGGTGAGGTTTGTAGATCCACTGCTCTTCCTGTCAGTATTGCCAAACCACTTCATGACACAACCTTGAAATTCCTGCAGCAGCTCAAAATACTTCTTAAAAGATGCCAAGCAAAGCAGTTTTACCTATGGGATCATTTCCTGGCTGCTCCAATTAGTCAAAAAAAGCTGAAATGGGTGCTGGGAAGAGGAGGTCAGGAGCAGGGAAAGATGTGTGACCCCTGTTGCACACTGTCATTTCCTAAAGTCTTCTTCCTAGTACTACAGAGCTCTGGATAGAGTTTCTGAAAAGGAATATTTTCCAAATAACCACATGGATCAGTGACAACCACACTACATTTCTCCAATCCTTTGCTGATAACAGTTTCACACTCACTGCGTGGGATTAATGTTATCCTGAACTTACCCATTTTCAGGCAGAGCCAAGATTTAGGTGGCTTGGTTTTTTGGGTTTTTTTCTCCCCAAAATTCATCAAGATTAGTCCCTAGTGTTCCAGCACTTATTAAAACACTATCAACAGCAACTCGGAGCTACTCAGCAAAATTTTGTTAACATTCCTGAGTGAAAATTGCAGAGCAAAGCACTCCAAATGTTTAACAATTGCTCTTTATCACCATTCCTGGTTTTTGAAACAGGAAGCAAACAGGAAAGAAGACTTTTGCAGAGACAAAATAGGAATAAAAAAGTGGTGAGTTAAGAGATTCTTATAATAAAATGTAGAGTCTCAACAATATTGGGAAATACATTCTGTTTCCCCAAGCAAATAGTCTAAATTTCCAGCTCAGGATAGTCAGTCTCTTTTTCCACAGATTTCTGCTTTACATCTGTTTAATCCAACAGGCCTGAAAAGCCAACCATTATAAAGATCCAGGTCACCTTCAGGTCACATCAACTAAAAGTTTGAAAGGGCTTTATTTTATAAGCATTAAAAAGAGGAAAGCCTAATTAAGCATGAATACAATCCCTGCTTAAGTAGGCTGGATTGGAACAATTTCTAGTAAGAAACTCTTTTAAATGTTTATTTAGAAAATCTCCCATGTGAAAAGCAGCAACAACATCAGGAGAGCTGCTCAGCCTCAGAGGCCTCTCTGTTACAGGGCCCAGCATTTATTTGCTATTGCTCAAGTGCCATTGAGCCCATCTGAGGTAGGAGCAGCAGCAGTGGTTGGTGTTTCTCCACTTTTAAACAATTCAGGTGTGTGTGTGTCTGCTGCACCATTCACACTCTGTATCCCTCTGTAGTAATGAGTCAGCCATTCAAGTGAAAGCTATGAACTAGGACAACTGCAGGGAAAAAATAGGACACACATCTACATGGAATGAAACTTAGTGAACATGAAAAGCTTTGGAGAGAGATGAGAAATCACAGATTTTCAGTGCTCTGCATCACTGTGACCTTCACCAGAAAGGCAAATTACTCACTGTTTTTCAGGAAATACTCAGTAGCCAACAAAAATATTCTAATTAGGGTTTACTAAAGTACAACATGGAAACTAGTATTTTGACTACAATGTTGACAGGACCTACAAATGCAATACTAATTTAGTAAGATCACCAGTGGAAACCGTAAGTTTGGAATATTTAAAATTAAGTGTGATGAAAGAGTCATCTTTTGTGAGCTCAGGCTGGAGAAGAGGTGGGAGGTAATCGAGTTTACTGACTAACTCCAGGGGAGGAACTGCATTTCTGAAACCTCAAACAAGTGAGCTAAGACAGTTCCCAGTGTAATGCCATGTCTATAAGTAATTTCATGTTTGTTTTTGTCCAAAGTGAATAAAGCCTTGAAAAGACTGAATTCCTTGTAAAGCAGATGTGCAAAATCTTTTACAAGCTTTTAAACTAAACCCTACAGTCCTAGAAATATGTGGCTCCATTTTTCCATTTGGAACAATAAAGGAAAAATATAAATGCTTTTTCAATGTTTTTCTAATCTAACAGCCATGAGTGCCAACATTCATCATTGCTTAAAGAAAACTAAAAACCCTGAAAGATTGTTAGGAGAGGGATTTATTTCAGCTGTTCATTTCCAAATGCCTTTAAGACAACAATGTATTGAATCAAAGCTGGCTGTTTCACTACTTCAATTTCAAAATATAAAACACATGAAAAAGGAAAATTACTTCAGAAGAATTGAGAAATGTTCAGAAGAACATGTACAACTCACCAGTAGTGTTAGTGCTGAACAGACTTGAAGGTAAAGTTCTTAATAAGGAAAATGTCAGATTTTCATGGAAGAAAATAGCATCCTATTTTAAGGCTTAGAAAGAAACCACTATTAAATGGTGAACACACAGATGAAATATTGCAATATGAGGCAAGTTTAACAGCCAAAATTTATTAAAGCTTTAGTGCTGAAATTGCCTCTGTTGTCAGAACACAACATTTGGCATCAAGATGAGACACTTGCAAATGGCTTAGTATACTGGATGTAATCCTGCTCCTATTGAAGTCCAGGAATGCAACAAAACTTCATTTTCTGCAGAAGGGAAGGGTTGGTACCCAGACCTACAACGGGACTGACTCACGGCTGTGGAAAGGTGCCCAGCACACCCCTGGGGTCACACAGTTACTCTCCCTGAGGCATCGCTGGTGGCTGAAGCATAAAAAGGAGACAAAATGAAACTGACTGGGCTTGCTCTTGTAATTTCAAATCCATTAGGTGAGATGCCACTGGAATGCACCTGCAATACGTTTTTTTTTTGCTTTCAAAATGAAAAGGGCTCCATAAACCCCATGCTATAGAGTTAATTGTATTTAAGTGCACGTTCCAACAAAACTCAGACTGTTTGTAACACACTTAACCAGGGAAACAACTTCTACAAACATAGAAAGGGATCATTTTCCTCCTCCAATTATGATTGGAAATAAATACACAGAAAGAAAACCTCAGTGAAGAATTTCTTTGTTGCAATGCAAAACCATGGAGATTATGTTCCAGCTCAGATGTTCTAAGTCCAGTAAGAACTCCTGAGCTCTCCGACTCGAACGAAGCTTGCTGAGCCTGTGAGCCTATCAGATAATGGGGAAGTTGGCTCCCTAACAATCTAAAAACCCATTTATGGGGGGGATTGACACACTCTTACTAAGCAAAAAGTGCAAATCCTCAAAAGTTCATTTTCAATAGTAGCTCTTAACCCCTTCTGAGGTTTCTTGAGAATTCAGGTAAGAACATAATGGTCTCAGGTTTTGTTTTCAGTTTTGTTTCTTTTAGTTTCACCTTCAGCCTCAGGAAACAGAAACTCAGCCTCTGCCAAGTACAGCCCTTGACTCAATGCTATGAAGTTTACACTTACCCAGTCTGTTGTACTAAATTTAAATTAACAGAAACTGCTTAGAACAATACACAAGCAAACTATTCATTAGACACAAGCTTTGGTCTTCTGTGTGATATTTCACCATGTCTACAGAGCTTTTCCTGAAATTCTTCACCTTTTCCTTAGCTGTTTTTTCAGAAGACTGGCTATTTTCAGCACCAACAGAAGGTTTACATAATTAGTAGTTCAGTTGCCATGTTAAAGTTGCACCTAAACTCAGCCTAAGCCATCTTCATATGAGTGCTTTTAGAAGCTATGATCTACAGGAAAAAAAATACAAACCCAAGTTTAAAACAACTCTTTCAACACTAAACAACATTTTAAAATCTTAATATATAATGCTGACAAAAGAATAAAAAAAAATTCATGGCTGCCTTTGCTTTAGAACAGGCCTAGTTCTCCAAACATTAGTTTGGGATAAAGGATTTTATAGATCTACATCTTCTGAAGATACCACTTTAGGTGGAATGAAGAACAAAACTGAAAAGCATTCATTTAATGACAATCTATTTTCTTCTAGTTATAATTTAACAAGGTAAAATACAGTTTTCAGGCCTCACACAAACACTTCAACCCTTATTTCTTAGAAGGGCTTCATTTACACACTTCTGGAGAGACAAGGATTTATTTCTGCAGCTTATTTTGAACCAGGAAAGTTCAAATCAGGGACAGCATCACCCACCAATAAACAAGCTATTCACGCACCAGGGACATAAGATGAAGTATCTGAAATGACAGAATAGTCCACTTACATCAAATAAGAAACCAAGTCTCTGCTAATGGCTTCCTGTATTTTGTTATCCCACACTGGCTCTGTATAAACCATCTGCGCTACACACACTTCAAGCCATCTTTCAGCTATCAACAGGGCTTCTGCAGTACAACAAACAATTACTAATAGATGTATCTTAGAGACAGATTTTAACTCAAAAGGCACGGTGCTCCAGCATTCTGTTATTAAGAAAAGATCAGAAGAAAACAGCAGAGAATTTTCCTGCACAACTGTTAGTAACAGAATAGAGAGATGAAAGACAGGGCTATCACACTCCCTCACACAAGATGACACAAGGAGAGTCTGGATTGCAAAAATTCTTCCAAGTGATCATTCTAAAAGAATCTTGTGACTTTTCCAACCAGAACCATGCAAACCAAAGGAAAGAACACAAAACACTGTTGTCATTTGCACTAAGGAAAAAGCATAATAAGGAAACAAGCTACTAACGAAACATAATCTGGTCTGCTGGGGAGTATTAGGAGTTACACAACTTCTCACAGGACTTGGCACACCCATCCTTCAGCTATTGAATCAGGTAAAAAGCATCACACTTGCCAGGAAATAAACCTCTTTAGTCTTACTTATAAGAAGAGGAGTTGCACCAATTGAGACCCACAGCCTGTTGGATTCACAAGACCTCCTAGACAATTTCTCATAGAACTTCTGTTCAGAGAAAGACTGGAACGTCAATAAATGTGAGTTCCTCAGACAAAAAATAAACCACTTCTTGGTGTGAATTATTTATATGAAGAGTATGTAATAAGACAGTCTGTAAATTAGTGTATACCCCATGGTGAACCCGCAGTTATTGTTGTTCAGGTTAAGGGTATGCAACAGATGCAGGGAACCAGGAAGCAATCCACAATGCAGGCATCAGAGCTGGGTAAGGGACATAAGGAAACCCTCTCTCCATTCAAAGCAAGCTTCCCACTGGAGTACCTGCTGCTGAGCTACCTCTGGCCTCCTCTCCAGCATCCCTGCTCTCAGCTCATTACAGCCAGTTCTCTGATTCATGTTACTGCTTGGTCATACTATAATGAAGCCCGGTTTTCAAAGTGGAAAATAACTGCAAACAGGACATTGTAGAATTTGGATTATTGCTGCATGCTGAAAGACAGTTCTTATGGAAGCACTGTGCATGTGTCCTAGGCATCCCTAAAGAATTAATCCGTGACACCCAAGTCACGGCAGGGTTTGTTCTGCTGAGTGCCACCGCTCCCCGAGCTGAGAACCGGGGCTGGGGCTGCGGGGTCCCTGCGGTTCGCAGCCGCCGCTCGGCCCCACGGCAGGACCCGGAGGCGAATGCAGCCCGTTCACGTGTAACTCCATCACCGCCACCGGAACGCGGCGGGCAGAGCCCATCCCTGCTCCGCGGGCTGCACACCCCGAGAGCAGCAGGAATCACAGGAACGCACAGGCCCGCTCGGAGCGGCCGCGGGGCAGCCGAACCCCGCAGCGGCCGCCCCCGCAGAGCCCCCCGCTCCCTGCCGGGGGTGCTGCCGGCTGTCCCCGGGAGCCCCGTGGGCAGAGAGGGGCCGAAGGAGCCGAACGAGCAGCGGCACCGCCGCTCCCCACCGCGGGGCTCCGGGGCGCTGGGACCCGCGCCGCCTCCCGCCCCGCTCCCGCTCGCCCCCAGCGCACCCCGCAGTGCCCCGCCGCAGCCACCGCCTCCCGCCACCCCCGGCCCCGCAGCCGCGGGCTCGGCTCCGGCCCCCGCCCAGCCCCGCTCCCGCCGTGCCCCGGCCGGCACCGCGCACCCCGAGCACCCCCCGGTGCCCCCGGTACCGGCTCCCTCCATTCCCTCCCCCGCCCCGGCCGCTCCCGCCTGCCCCCGCGGCCCGGCCTGCCCCGCTCACCGTGTGCGAGTGCAGGCTCTGGCTCGCCTCGATCTGCGCTGTCAGCGGCACCGTGTCGTCCAGCAGCACCTTGCCGGCCGGCGGCTTCTCCATGAAGGCCATAGCGGAGCTGGGAGCGGAGAACCGGCGCCGCCAACTCGCTTCCCGGGGCAGCTCCCGGCGCGGCCGCCGCTGTCAACACGGCAGCGCCGCCGCCGCCGCGGGGCCTTAGCGCCGCCGCTGCCACCGCCCGCCGCAAGGGGGCGCCGCGGGCGCCGCTCCGCGCGGGTCCCGCCCCGGGAGCGCGGGACAGGGAGAGACGGGGACAGGGAGAGACGGGGGACAGGGAGAGACGGGGGACACGGAGAGACGGGGACAGGGAGAGACGGGGACACGGAGAGACGGGGACAGGGAGAGACGGGGGACACGGAGAGACGGGGACAGGGAGAGATGGGGACACGGAGAGACGGGGACAGGGAGAGACGGGGGACACGGAGAGACGGGGACAGGGAGAGACGGGGACAGGGAGAGACGGGGACAGGGAGAGATGGGGACACGGAGAGACGGGGGACAGGGAGAGACGGGGACAGGGAGAGACGGGGGACACGGAGAGATGGGGACAGGGAGAGACGGGGGACAGGGAGAGATTGAGGACATGGGCGAGAGGAGGGACACGGAGAGACGGGGACAGGGAGGGATAGGGGACACGGAGAGACGGGGACAGGGAGGGATAGGGGACACGGAGAGACGGGAGACACGGGCGGGGATGGGGAACAGGACGGGATGGGGACACGAGGAGGTTCGTCCCCACGGGGTTGGAAAGGGGCTGGAGGGGAGGCCATGAGTGCAGGCTGGTCACCCCGCCACCCAAGCCTCCCGTGCCTGGTGCCCCCGGTAGCACCGACAGCAGCAACAGCAGCTGCAGCCCCGGGGGAATCAGCCCCGAGACACTGCTGGTCCTCCCAAAGAGACCAGGAAAATTATAAGGGCACTTGCTGCTCTTTACCTCTCAGGGGGTTTTGTGTTAATAAAATAATCAGAATATACTGTATATTTTACTCGATTCCTAGAATATAGGCTTTGGAGTTGATCTTTTTTGTGGTTTTGGTTTCTGGTTTGGTTGTTTTTCAGAATACAGATTTAAAGTTGTTAACAATTGAATTCCTCAATGTGACTTTTGATTGCAGCAGCATGAGAAACTTTCTATTTGAATACTGCTTAGTGCTTGAGAACCTACAAGTTGGGCACCTGTCTGCATTTCCTCTTTTTACACCATACACAGGAATTACTCTCACTTAAGATGTTGTAAGAGTGCAGAGCTGGGGTTTGTCATACACCTGGAGCAGGTGTCATGAACAGCTTCATCTCTCTGTCTTGCAGCTCCATGATGAGGGGAAAATGGGCTGTGTTGCTGTGGTTCAGCAGCCAGGCTGGAACAGCAACCCCAACTCCCCAAACTACTGCTCCTGCAGTGACCCAGGAGGTCAGGCACAGATCTGATTCATTTTGTTAACAGGCATTAACAAGACAACTTCCACTTGGAGAGGCAGGGGAAGGAGGGGCCTGCTTGGATGAAGTGCTTTGTCCAGCAAAAGCCAGTGACAGGCAGTGACCTCAGGCAGAAGGAAAGGAAACTTGAAGTGAAACAGCTCCTAGAGAGAAGAGATAAGGAAACCTCTTCCTAATTACTGCTTCCAGGTTGCACACAGGCCAAACTCCAAGCTTTGGAAAGAGAAGGCATGGAGTCAAACACCTGACACATCACCCCTCCCTCTGCTCCAGTAACTAACAGCTGGGGTTAGAGTGCAGCACACTCTGGCAGGGCAGCTGTTTTATCAATAGCTTTCACCACAGGCTGAGGAGAAACTCTCTTTTCTTAGCAGACAACTCCTGAGGTTATTTGCAGCCAAGGAAAGTTTCAAATGCATTTCTGCTGCAGAGAAGACAGGGGGATAACAGACACTTTGCCAGGAAGTTATGTGAGCCACCAACTGGAGGCCTGAGTCCTGATGGCCTCAATCCTTCCTAAAAGAAGTTCCTTAGTGTATAACAATCTTATGCCAGTACTAAAATAATTTAACCCAGATGATTTACTAATGAATTTGCCAGAAGTCTACTCTACCAAGGTACTTTCAGTGGACAAAGGGAAATCCATGTTCACACATTTAAGCAAAGAGAGAGAAGCCATACAGTTAGTACTCAAATCATCTATCTGCCCTTGTTTGCCTTGCCCTCAGGAGCACAAATACAGTCAGTACAAGTTGTGACAATATATTTTTTTAAAGCCTTCTTCACTCTCTTTCTGGGAGGCAAGTTTCAGAAGAAGCACAAGCTGGAGCTGCCATGCAGATTACAACACATCTTGCAGTACATGAGTGTCAGCACCTCCACTTCTGTTTCTTTTGAACACAGCACTGTCCCCTCCTCGGTGCTTGTTGGCAGTACAGCTGCTTTGTACAGAGGGAACAAGTTTCAACTGAACTTTGCTGGTGTGGACTGCAATTTTACCAGAAAGAACAGCCTCAGTGTGAGCCCCACCAGTCCAAACTTCCCACTGTGGCAGCACAAAGGCTTGTCTGAATGTGCCACTTTGTCACAGCAAGTGCCTGGTTCACCTTGGCAGAGAAACCCATCATGGTGAAAAAAGGAAAAGCTCTAATTTCAATGCAGTTGTAGTTAAGTTTGTGCACTTTCAGACATTTTGAAAGGCTTTTGTTGCAAATTTACTGGTTTTGTGATTTCACATAAAAAGAGACTCAAAACTAAGTGTACATTGGTTGTGGCTGAAGTTGCACATGATGAACAGCTCTAACTCTCTGGCACCATGACTTTCACCATCCCTTCCATAACAGTTTTCCCACCTTCCCTGACCTGACACGATACAGAAATGTGTGCAACAGAACCCTTCAGTCGTTTCACTTCTGCTGCAGCTGTGACTTCTTCACCAACATACAAAGGAGCTGGAAAACGAATCTCCTGGGAGAGAAATATACATCCTTGACCAGGCATTTTGGTGCCCAGAACTGCAGAAATAAGTCCATTGATCAGAACTCCATGGACAACGGTTCTCCCAAACCTAGACTTCTTTGCAAATTCTTCATTTAAATGCAAAGGATTTGTGTCACCTGTTAAATAAGAAAAAGTAACTACATCATTCTGTGTAAAAGCCTTGCTAAGTTCAGCTTTGTCTCCAACTTTTACGTGTAAGTTCTGAAATGCAGGATGTCCAAGCAGTGTGTTGATAAACATTGGCTTTGTCAAGGCTCTTTGTTGGAAAATCCCTCCAGAAATTCCATGCCTGAAGGGCCACAACATTTCCAGGAACTTCTCCTGCATGCAGCTGAACCATCAATTGCCTTCAGTCCAAGACTAATTCTCTACTGTTGCCAGATAACGCAAGCAGAAACGGAGATGTCTGGTTTGGGGAAAGAAAAAACAAACAAAACTGAACAACTAAAGCCTTAAAAAAATCCACCATCAAATGCTCTCAGAGTCGAAAATACTTCAATTTTCCTTTCACATGACAGATTAAAAACTTAGAGTTATGCCTGAGCAGACTTTTGTCTACCCATTGCTTCAGAAACAAAGAATTCTCAGAACTCATTTTATTAAGCAGCATCCTCTGGAAAAAAATAAGCTCTGGAAATGCATGTTAAACAAGGTCAGTTGACAATAACCATTAGAAAGGTGGAAAGTGGAGTAGGGAAAATAAAACCTGGATCAAGATGTCGGTCATGAACAGCACTTGCCAGAAATTATTTTCTTGCAGATGTATTAATGACATCAGGACTTGTCACTGGAGTGAAATCATGAAGTTATGAGACAGCCACTACTGTCACATTGTACAAGACTCATTTTAAGATGAGAACTGCTCAACCAGGGGCCCACAGACCTGCACTGAAAGGCACATCATTCCCAAAGCAAGGCAGTTTGGCATCTAGGCCATCTTTCTATGAAAAGGCAGCAGGCTGAGGCAGCCTGCCAAGCTTGGAGCCAGAGCTGACAGCTGGGGGAAGGCACCCAGCCCCACAGGGCTTTACCTGCAGCACCCGGAAGGCACACCTCCTGTTCTGGTAGAAGCCCAGCAAGGTGAGAGCACTCCACAGCTTGACAAGGCCACTAGATAAAAAGAAAACAAAATATATTAATGAAATTTGAGGTTTTCTGTTTTCCTGCAGCATAGACATCTCAAATAGAAAGTATGTTATGCAAAGTGTAACAAACACTTAACAGTTCAACAGCAGGTAATTTCAGTAAAGTAGCAAAACTGCATCTTGAAGGATTACTGCAGTGGCTGCAGTCTCTTGTCTTTGACACAGACTTATGTACTGCAACCTAAAGTTCACTTTACCAGAACTGTTCTTGTTCTCAGTGGGCATTTAAGTTCATTCTTCACCCAAATCACTTGCAGTTGTCATCACCATTTAGAGTAACCGTTCTCATCTTTACTATAGAAAGAGATTTAAAGTCACTACCTCAGCAATGCTTACTTCCTGCCTTAAAACCATTAAAATCATTCTGGTTTAAAGCAGGAATAATGTACTGATGCACAAAGTTACCAAGACTCAGTAATTATTTTCTGTATGCTGTATGCAAATATCTGCAGGTTAGGCTTAATTCTTCACCGGTCATTCTTAGTTTAAGAGTTCTATTTTATTACAAAAAATATTTTCATGGCATGGAAGCACTGACTGACTGCACCTTACCTGCTAATGACTCTTAATATGGCAGACAGAGTTTTTTCCTCATAGGTTAAGACATCAACAGGCAAAGCTGCTCCAACCTATGAAAACAAATGTTACTTAGTAAGTATCACCCTATGTTCTTATCGTGGTTTATAAGCAACTGATTTCACCCTCAGCATGTTACATCATTAAAGGTGTTATAGTTACACTCAAATTTCACACAAGTGTTTCAGTCACATTACTGGATATTAAACAGCACCCTTCCTCTCAGAGGTCTTTAGAAACCCCTTTTATTTCCACATTACAGCCAAGAGGTGATGTGACCTGCCTAAAGTCAGCCAGCAATAGAGTAAACAGAGCAAAACCAATGCTGTGGACTTTCCCATCCAAAAGCTGTTCCATTCCCACAGTTCTCTTTTTAAAGCCTCTCTCCAGCAAAAGCATCAATACCACAAATTCTAAAAACAATTCTCAAAGAGTGGTTTGAGCTGGAAGGGACCTTACAGAGTTCCCCCAGCTCCAGCCCGGCTGCCGGGTCAGAGGCACCTTCCACTGGAGCAGGCTGCCAGGGATGGCTGCGGGCACCGAACCGAACCGCACAGCTCCACCGGCAACGAGTCGGGAGGGCTGGCTGCTAACCGGGTACCGGCGGGTCAAACCCGGCCCATCCACCCCTGGGCTGTTCCAGGACACAGCACCCCGCTCCCGCAAGGCTCTCCCGGCCCGGGCCGGAGCCGCAGTCCCGGTACCGGTGCCGGTCCCACCTCTCCGTGCAGCTCCCTCAGCGCCGTCACCACGAGCTGCTTGAACTGCGCGGCGTTCGGCCGGGCCCCGCCGTCGGGTAGCTCCCTGCGGGAAGGAGAGCACAGGGGTCAGGAGGGGCCAGGAGGGCTCTGAGGGGGGCTCGGGGATCCCGGCTCGGGGGGCGGTCCCGGTTCGGAGGGTCCCGGTATCATGGGTGCCGCTCACAGGCGCACGCGCAGATAGTGATGCTCGGCCACGCTCCGCAGCACGCGCCGCTCGAACGCGGCCTCCGCCATTCCCGGCCCCGCCGGGCCGCGCGCGCCGCCCGCCCGCCCCTTCTACGGCGGCCGCGCGGGGTCACTGTCGCCATGGAAACCTCGCGGCGCCTCCGGTGTCGCCGTGGCCCGGCCCAGGCCCGCAGCCGTGTCCGCGGCACCAAAAGCAGCCCTGCGGACGGAGGAGAGCCAGAGCGGTGTCTGAAGCTGAGACGAATCTCTGGGAAGCGGCGGGAACAGACCAAGAGCGGCATGCAAACCTTTAGCTTCGCGAAGGCAAACACGGAGCGCCGCAGCACAAACACACCCCTGCAGGCGGGCACGGAAACGCGGCTGCGCTGGGCCCCCGAGCTAAGGGGCTGTTCCCGAGACAACTTCTGGGAAAGTTTACAGACACTGAGGAGACTCTGCTGCCCCAGACTCAGATTTGCAGGGACACACAGCTGAAAGGAATTGGAAAGCGCACAGAACGATCCTGGCAGCCTGTCTGCACTCACCAGTCAACAGCTAATTGAGATGATAAAATAACACAATTTTAGTAACTTGTACCTGTTCTAAAGATTGCCATTAAATGTATCCTTACCACAGAAACAGCAGAAAGGATGGAAGTACCTTTGCTCTGCTGAAATAATTAAACATTATCCTCAAAAAAACCTCACAGAATCGTCCTTCTTTTACCAGAAGGTTTATCCAGGAATTAGCATCCACCCCAGCAGGGTAACACTGCAGAGCAGCCCAATGTACATCCAGCAGCCTTGAGTCAAGGCCCAGCTCACAGAACACCTTTTGCCTGCACCGTCACATGGCTCAGTCTGTGCAAAAGTCCTCATTATTCCAGCAGAGCTTTCTCAAGCTTAACACCACAATCCACCTGAGCTTCGCTCCTGGACTGACTTAAAAATGGTACATAAGCTGTACCAAACGTACCAAACTCTGCCAAACATTCAGAAACAAAACTTCAGCAAAAGCAAATATAATTTCACACGTACCAAAGTAATTTTTGGATTGTTAGTTAAGTTAAAGAAAAGGCAGTGTGCCACGTAAAGTTCAGTAGCTGTACGTGTAGGCTAACAAGATACCTTCAGGAATACTGTGTTTCTCCTGGGAACTGAGCACCAGTTAGTGTAGTGCTCAATAAATCAGTTCCACAATAATTTGGCAGACTTACCAGAGCAGCCAGTTTAATGGGACCAACACTACCTACAGTAGTTTGTATTACTTTTAAGATATTAGTAAAATTTCATCACCAAGCAGCAAAACTTGGAGGTCAGGTGCTGTATAAAATGTACTTTTGTTACTGCAGTGGGGCAGGTGCTGCAAGAGGAACTCACTCAGGCACTCCCAGCGCATCCAGGGAGCTGCTGGAAGGCTGGGGCTGTGTCAGCTGCAGCGAGTCAATAACGAGCACACACAGGACTGTACAGGAAGGCTGGACACAACAGGTCAGTTTTTTATTAACCAAAAGTGAAGCTGAACCCCAGAGTGGTTTACTTGTTAAAACCATATGTTTATATGGCAGATATTTTTCTTTCATGTTCAACACTACAGTGCAAGAATCAAACTTCGCAGCTGTTCATCCTTTGAGAATCAAGTAGTAAAATGAATTAAAATAAGGGTCCCTCAATGAATCAATTAAAAAAAACTCATTTAACTCAAAAGAACAGACCAATTTTAAGAACTGTCTTATTAAATTCTCCCAAGTGAAAGACCTTTAAAAGCACTTGGAGCCTTGAGGTAGCAACTTTATGCAGAATTTAATTCCCCTCCTGCCCCACAGAGGAAAATTAGTAGCGCATCATTAGCTCCAGCCAGCTAAGCTGTGTTGAGTGTCTCCTGTGAGGTGACTTTCTCTTGCCTCTTGAAAGAGCAGTGTAGTGCTGCAGAGCACCAGGAGGAAATCCACAGGGAAGGCCTCTTGAATTAAAATTTATGGTTTGAAAGAAGTTGAAATGATCAGCAACGACTGTAACAACAAAAATTATCTGAAGTGAAAAAACCCAACGTGTATTTTGGCAAGACTAGTTTACAAATACAAGTCAAGAACAAGAGTCTGCTTTCAGCAAAAGAAAGGAAGAATGGAAGTGACATTCAAAGGAGTTTCAGGGTTTTTTTGCCCTCTGTGCAAAATTGCACTTTGTTTTCAAAGTTTTATTTTAAGTTCTGCACTTTTGTTTCTAAGAAGGGAGCACTTCCACACTTTTTTGTTCTTTTACATTGTTAAACCTGTGCTGTGACATTAGACAGAAATACCAAGTGCCAGGATATTTAACCACTGAAAGCTCCTCTCACTGACTTCACAACAATCACAAGCAGGGAATCACAAACAGGAGATGTCTTCCTCTAAGCCTCAAAATCGTGATCCTCTGTGCCCACTTTGCTGCTGAGTTGTTTCATTAAAAACTAATCTCTCTTCACTGCCAATTTCAGAGACTCAGTGGCAGATTTACTGAACACTGAGTGGTAACAAAACACCTGGGCTTACAACACTGCAACAACTGCAATGAACAGAGTGCAAAGGAACGAGCTGAGATACAGGGGTGGGGCAGATGGTCACTAACAGGTGCTGTACTTGCTCCCTGGACTCAGTATCAGCACTTGCACATCGCTCACTGCTGGTGCTCTAACCAGATTCCTGGCAATATTGAGTATCTTACTAAAGAAGCTTTCTTTCCACTACCTTCATGCTCCAAACCCGTGCAAACAGGTTGGTTAAACCAGACCAAACTAATCAGGCACATTGCACATTATAGCTCTTAAATGGATGAGCCTTCTTAGCAGCTCATTTTCTTTCAGCTCAAAGCCAGCTGCCTCTCTACAGCACAGAATGATGCTGCACAGAGCCTGGGTGCAGGATGGCACTGCCCAGTTTGCCATTGCTCCAGGGAGCCCAGAGAAAGGTAAAACTTCAAAAGCTTGTTCTTGTTCACATGGGATCCCAATACTTTGATTTTATATTCTTGTCTTTTCCTTTGACTTTCAGAAGCCATCAAATTCTGCCTTCGAGGCAGAAACATCTCAAGAATCTGAGATCAGCCTTGCCTGGGTTTTGGTTAAGCTTTGGAGCAACTGCCAGTGTTTGCCTGTGCTGAGGTTACAGCCCTGTCCTGCACAGAAACAAAGGCATTACAGAACCCATCTGTAAGGCAGCCCCACCTGCCAGGCTCCTCTGGATAAAGGAGAGGACATTCTGCCTGGGAGCAGCAAAGGCCAGCTGGTGATTAATCACAGCAAGTTTCTCTTTAGCTCACATGACAGTTTAGGCAACACAGAAATTCAGGCTGGTTTAGAGACCAGTTCCTGTTTGGTTCACAGCACAGTCATGAGCTGGCTCCAGAAACTCTCTTTGTCATGGAGCCCAAAGTATCTTAAAGTTATATCTGCTATCACTGCAAGGAGCTGATGAGTTGTTTGGGGTTTTTCTCCTTCTTTTTTTTTGTTGGTTTGGTTTGGGTTTTGTTCGATTTTTTAAATTCTGTGATGAAAATAATTATTTTTGTCTTTGGTGTTAAACCTTGGAAGCATGAGTGAAGAGTACCTGCTGCTTCTTTGGCTGTAACTTATGACAAAAAACAGCCCAGGAAAGCAAGTGAAATTCACTGTTCTAAAATACATGCAGTTAGAACAGCCACTAGACATCACGACCAGAACTTTAATAATATGGAAACACCAAATTCAGTGGTGTCCATTACAAATCATTTGCATTATATAAAAATATGACTGCAATTACAGTAACTGGACAACAGTCATTCAAATTTATCAACTTTCCATCTTACTCATATTGCAGGAAATGGGAGGAGCTCATCCACTGTAGGGAAAAAACTGTCCAGAAATCATCTCAGAGTTGCTGCTAAGCATCTCATGCCTTAGAGAAATGTCCACTGTGATAACTAAAAGCAGGAATTCAAGATTAGCATCCTTCCATTCTTGCTTACATGGCCATGAATAAAAAGAGCAAGTTCTGTTACACTAGTATTCACTATTAAAAATTTATAACCCCATAAAACACCAATATGCTTTGCATGAGCTGTGGAAGAATGCAAACTCAAAGGGTCACTAGATTTATTACCTCCAAATTCAATGTCTTAATATATATAGTCTGTTTGAACACCATAAAAACATCCTTCTCATGGTCTGATTCTTATTTAGATAATACCCTGATAAAATCTCAGCCATATGCCAATTAAGGTCCTTAAAGCTATAGAAACAGAATCTACCTAATAAATGCTGCAAATTTAACAGGTATTTTAGATAAACATCATTAGCTTAGTTATCACCTAAACCAAAAAGACTCCTCAAACACACCAACTGCGTAGTTAGCAAAGACATTTGCTTTACAAAGTCAAATGTTGCCAACTTTTGAAAAGTTTAGCAAATCAACGTGGTATTTGGAAGCATTCAAGTGTCTAATGAAGTTAAAATACTGTGAAATGTTAGGACTAGGGGAAGCTCCTGTAAACAAGTACAGAAGTAGTCTTCATTTAAATTACAAAACATTCACCTCCTTAAAAAGCTTTAAAACTGACCCAGTCAACAACTGCACCCTGGGAAATGTAGCAGTATAAAGGATCTCTGTAAGCAAGAGAAGGTCATATATTGTTATCTCACCACCATAAAATGTACTCAGTGTCAGGAACAAGGAGCAAATTTGGGGAGATGACAATTATGACACTTTCAGGCCATCTGATCTGAACCACTGCACTTTGTTGGACAGCACAGAGTAAACCAATTTTCTTTGCTGCTCAGAAAACACTTAAAATAAGTTTTCTGCATCTGGTTGCTAAGCAGACTCTCCCATGTCCCCAGCTCAATTTACTTGGTTTAAAGAGTTCTCTGTATTTATTACCTGCTGCTTTCAGCAGGTGGACCAAAACTTCAGTGCCATCTTATTCATTGGCTCCATTGATACTTTAACTTCAAACCCAGATGCTACAATCAAAAGCAAATTTGACATTGTGTAAGGAAAGCATCAGATGAAGGTAATCAGCCCATAAAAGGCTTGTATTCCACAGGCTGCCTCTGCAGAACAGGCAACCTCCCACTAGAGAATGTGAAGGGACAATTTACCCCAACAGTGAGACCCAGAAGGAAGGAGGCTCCTATGTCTTGCACACTTTGGGTTTCGTATCAGGCACTTGAACTGTTGGACAGACGCCATTCTGAACCAAGTAAGTGAACATAGGGTTAGAATCATCTTTAATCTAGGTCTAATAATGAAGTATCAGCAGCAAAGTGGAGGCAGGGAGGAGTGAGCAATCCATCTGTGCTGAGACTTGTTTATGGTTTCTAAAATGCCCAAGAAAACAGCAGCAGTAACTGTTCCGTAGTGTCCGTTGTCCTTGTGAGTTGTGTTGCTGATAGGAGGCTTTTCTGTGTCTTGAACTAAGAAGGCATTGAGGTACCCTGTGCCTAATTCCCTGGATCCATCAGGTCCATGCTAGAGCCAAACATTGCCACCAGTTGCTCCTCATAATGTGTAATATTCCTCTTCATAATGTCCATGCAGGGTCCAAGCAACCTCTCAAACGCTTGCACATCCATGACTGTAATGGAACAGAGGTGAAAACAAGACTGTCAAAAAGGACACCAAATACCAATCTGCTTTTTGAACTCAGAACACACACCTTCAGTTCAACACACTTAGGGCTGACGCTTGAAAAGAAGCCACAGAAACAGAAATTATGTTTCTGATTTCTCTCTGTACTGTTATTTGGTGAAACAAGACTAATGAAATACAAACCTGATCCCAAGGATAAACACAGAAGGCAAATACACCCACAGTGGTATTAAAAGATGACCTGAAGACTGTGTGACAAACCAGTACAGGCCACACACAGAGAAAACAGAAAATCAGCCATGAGGAAGCAGCAGTGCTTCTCCAGCTTCCACCTGGAGCTCCCCTCCAGCCCATGCTCCCAGCCTCTGGAACCTGACTGCCAGTTACCAAAAGGTTTCTGGGTTTTGGATGGCTGCTCACTCAAGCATGGTCCATGAGACAAGCAAAGAACAGAAAAGGATGACTAGAAACACAGACCACCTGCTTACCTAAACATTTGACCTCCCCAACAGCATAGGCAGAGGCTGCTCTGGGTTTGTTGGTAACAAGTGCAAGCTCTCCAAAGTACTGCCCTCTGTGACACCGGGCAATCTCCACCTCTTGATTGGCTTCTTTACTCGTCATGGTCTGTCAAACAGTGCAGTTGCATTATTTGCACACAGCTCTGTCCTTGTACAAACCCACAGTTAATAATCCCAGACACTTTACACCTGTGAAAGCTCCTTAGTTTCAGGCCTTCAAACCAGCAACTCACAAGTCATGGTAGAACAACTCAACACCAGGTTCAGCTGGAAGTTGGGTAAGAAAAATGTGTGCCAGCCCACAAGTTTTGAGACAGGCAGGTATCTACTGCTACAGCTTTGGGAACTGCTGCTGTGCAGCCTAACACAGACTTTGCTTTATCATGCACCACATGCTGCTCCCCTGGCTGCTTCAGACTGCACAGAGACCCAGGCAAATGCCAACATCTGGTATGTCACTAAAGATAACAGACCCCACACTTTGTAATGTGCAATCTTCTACAATCATGGAAGAAAAGTTTTATCTCCAGCCTTAAAGCCAGGGAAAGTGTATCAGTGTGGAAAGGGATGGGATGGGTTGAGCTGCAGGCTCTCTCAGTCTCTCACACATCAGGTTAGTTTGCAGAGCAGCAGACAGAAACAAAAGACCTTGGCACTTCAGTAAAATGACTTCTGACTGCTTCAGAGCAGGTATGGGATTTTACAACCTACATCACACTAATAATGATGATCAACATCATAAAATAATATATTAAAATAACTCAGGGTGGGCTTTTTCACATCTCTTGTATTAATCAGTCAAATCAGGGATTGATCAATACAAAGCCTAATCACTCAATTTGAACTCACCTTGCTTTTTATCAAGATTTTTACTTCTCCAGATTCTACAATGTAAAAACAGTCTGCTTTGTCACCCTGTGAAGAAGAAAAGCTAAAATAAATTCTTTTTTACTTGACTGTGAAAGTATGTATAGATGGTATTCATGCATTCAATTTGAACTAGGCCTTCTGCAGAAATCTGCTAGAATTGACAAACACTCAGATTCTTAACATTAAAAGGTGACTGGTTGGGTAATGCAGCAGAGGAGCCCACAAGGAAGGAAGTATTAGTGCACATCATTCAGTAAGGGGGCAGGAGGAAAGGAAAACACAAAGGAGATTGATGATATATAGCAAAATCACTTAAATGAAAATCTTCTGATCCTGATTGAAATAGGCAACAGCTAGTGAAACTAAGCAGAACCTAGAATTTTCAGAAGCAAATTTTAATAAAACAGGGATTTTATTTAACAGTGACTATTTCTTTCAGTAGGAAGAAGGTGCCATTAAACTCTCTGTGGCCCTGCTTGAGCAGAGGGGTTGGACAGGATGACTTCCAGGGGTCCCTTCCAACCTCAACTATTCTGTCATTTTGTGAGATGTTCTAGAACATTTTTCACATCTCTCTCAACCTCATCATGTTTAAAATCTTCAAGTGATCCCAGTTTACATCTGCTCTGGAGAGCTCCACCAGCATTTTGTAATTTTAATTTAAACTGTGACAGGAAGGACATTTCCTCTCTATCTTTGCCCCTGTGGGCCTGGCATAGGGCTGGAAGTCAGAGGGGAGATCTGCAATGTGCCTTCGCTACAAACCAAAATCCAAGGGACTAAAGGCTTCAGGGAGACAAAGGCTGGAAAAGGAATGGATAAGGGAATGGGAGCAGCTCACCAGAAAATCCTGAAACAAAGTGAGGAGAGAGAGAAATCTGACATTAAGTCAAGTGGTCAAGGAGATAAATGTGAGGGGAAGGATGGAGAGAAATGGTTGTAACTTGAGTGTGAAATAAGGGTGGGAGAAGATAATGCAAGATTTAAACATGGATTTAAACAGAAGAAACTGGGCCTTTAGCTAAGCTTCCTGGGGATGGTCATAAGCCATCCAGTGCAAACTTTTCATTCACCACTGCCAGCCATCACAGCATGAAATAATGCTCTATGCAAACTTCTGAAAGAGTAACTGCTGAAAGAGTATTTTATTTTTAAAAAGAATGGAAACAAAGTGAGTGGGAGACACCCTCATAACACTACTAACAATTTTCAAGTGCTTTAAAGCTTACTGCCCTTAACTGAAGGGTCACATTCCAGAAAGGTAATTAAAATTTTAAATTACTCACAAGGGAAAAGAGGTTCCTGGTATTGATGCAACTGCTTTAATTTAAGAGTTATCATATCTTTTCCAAGCACAGAATTTCATCATCTCTAGCACTGTACTACCATCACCCAGACCTATCCAAACTATTAATCCTCCTTATAAGGATAATTACATCCTTGCCCTTAATTCAGTTATTAAAAAAGAATAAAACCAACTGTGTAATTGGATCACTGATGGTATGAATTCCCAGTTTTGATACTGATTTATAAGCTCTGATTTTGCTGAGAGTTCAGTTTTCTCAGGGTCTTAAGCAAAAGGAGTTTCAACTTTAAAAACTGAGGGTATTTTTGGAGTGAAGTAATTTGACAGTTATCACCAAACATGCTTCCTATATTCAGTTATGTGACATTCAAGACAATTAAGATCAATTATTCAAGACACTATCAAGGAATCATATTCTGTCTATACAACAAGAACAACATTGTAACCAAAACCATGCAGTTTCAGGTAAGCCTTTCTTGCATTAATTTCTACTTGAACTGGAACACTTTTACAACACAGTAACCTACAGCTAAATCTGATGCATAATTCTAGTGTCTGTAACAGTGCTCAAAAAGTTGTTTCTGTCACAGCCAAAAAAAAAAAATCAAACAGCTACAGCTTGAGTTCATCCAGCTTCATGTTCTACCACCCTGGCCTTGATCTACTGCAGCAGACAAAACATTCCTCAGTCACTGAAGGACTCAACTGAAACCAGACCACTGAAATAGCTCAGGAAAGCACAAGAAAAAACAATGGTTTCAATTAACTCTGACAGTTTCTTAGAGCTAGTGAGTCCCTGTTTAATCTGGTCACAGGGGCCTAGGAAAACTCTACATGGGGTATTTCATGGTAAACTGCATGGACATTTAATTTCAGCTCCTGAAGGCACACTCATCTTGAATCCTTGCAAAGACTACTTTAAAAAACATAGATGAGAGAAGAAATACCAAGAAGCTAAAGTAATAGAATAAATTTGCAGCAAAATACATACTGTCTATTCCCCAAACATTCAAGAAGTGGTCAAATAAATCAGAAATAAATATTAAAAGAATAAATGCCAAGTTGGTCCAAGTAATACAACTCTGCAAGTCAATTCCAAACAGAAAAAACAGAAGCACAGAAAGGAGAATGATAAAGAGAACTTGAGATTTCAAGTACCTGAGAAATGATACGTTCCCCATCTTGGTACACCTTCTCTCCTATAACATCCACTATCTTCATTCGCTCTGATGCCTGCAACAAAGAGGAAAATTAAAAACAATAATCAGTTATAGCTTATCTCTATGAACTCTTCTGAATCTCTATGACCCCTCCTGAAATGAACAGATATTCACTAGACACACAAACACACAATTTATAAATATAGCCCCAAAATGACATTATCATAGTACTGCAACACAGGTGTTAAAATGACCATAATCAACAGGAAAATAAAATTGTCCAGTGTCCCATCCCTGGGCTTGTCTGAGCACTCAAAAAATATCTGATTTGGCTGGTGTAGAGCAAAGGGGAAGGGGGAAAAAAAATCTTTATTTAAGATTCAGATGAAATTTGAAAAAAACACTCTGAAAAATGTTATAAACTTCCTAAGAACAAACTCTAATGAGAAATACCAGCAAAACATTTCAAAAATATTTTAACCACTATATACTTAAACACATGTGTGGGAAGAATTGTGTCCAAGAACTCATTCCTAGAGTGAAGAGGAAGGTGACATGACCAGGGATTTGCACTGGGAGCAAGGGCAGGAGCAGCACCTGCCATGCCAGGACACATGTCTGAGTCTTCACAAACAGGAAGGGAGAAAAAAGTTCTCTCCAGTGTTTCCCACCACCCATTTAGAACCCCACAAAACAATTTCACTGCTTCAGAGCAGCACAAAAAATCATACCAAGAAAGGAAGAAAAGTCTAACAGTTAAAATTCAGCAGATGATTCAGTTGCAATCAATCCATTCATTCCCCAAGTGCACCTTCATCTTGCCTATCTTTGAGAAATCAGATTCTGGTCCATGCATGATTCAACTGCAATGTGTCATGCAAAAAGCCATCTAGTGCTAATGAGTTATTTTGCTGTATCTTTAAATATTTGAGTCATTTCTGTGCTCAAAAAAAGTCACATTGATGGAACCAGTTTAAGGCAGGCACTGAGAGAAAAGGTGTTGTAATTTATCCCTTCCACAGCTACAATGTATGTCCAAAATAACACACAGTAGAGGCTGCTGTTCACACCTAATGATATTTACAATTTTGTAAACTTCTCCCAAGGGGATTAAGAGCTCAAATACTAAAGATTAATGCTGGAAAGCATTTTGTTATAAGGAAAGTTAAATTATGGTTTAAGGCAGAAACAGACTAATGTAAAAGCAGGTTGGTGAGTTCCAAAAGCCCTCTGACAACACAGGGTGAATCAATGGAAGTGATAATTTCCATATTGTTCCTAAATTCACGCACCACACACCCCAACAGGGCAGTGTGACTGCATTCTCAAGTCACAGTGCTTCCCTTTAGCAGTTTAACTCCTGAATATTAAGTTAAGCTTAAAGCAAGACTTTACAGCTCACACCTTTGTATCAAATTTAAAACCATTCCTGGCTGATAAAAGGTCAGGTGTCCACTGACTGTATCCTTACTTCACTATCACACCCTCACAAGAAACCACAGCCCTGACTACCATACTGCATCTTGATACCTGTTCCCTGAAATACCTATTTTTGATGTGGGTTTTTTTGTGTAAAGAACTTTTTAAAAATCCGACTGAGATAAAAATCAGCAAATCGCTATTGTGAATAAAGGATCCGGGGAAAAAACCCTAAAACTATTTCAGCAACGCAAATTAATTTGTGTAATGTATGTGATACCAAAGCAATATTTTGTTCTAAGCAAAAACAACAGATTTTTGATATAGATAGCAGGAGCACTGACTGGAGCTGCTGCTAATGCAAGAACTTGATGCAGATGTCTCTAAGAGGTTTTACCTCCAAGGATTTAAGAAGGGGCACAGACTCAATAAATAATTCATAAGTCTTCCTCTTCTTTGCGTTGTTTTTCAGTATAATTCTCCTGAACGTCACTCGATCCTGCAAGAAATAGCACAGAGAAATTCATTATTCCTCTTCACTGAAATGCTCCCTGTTTGAAGAACTGACAAACATGGATCCAGTATTTTACAGCAAATGCCAGGGCTGGGAAAGCAGCTGCTGAAGTGATACCACATCCACTATGACTGCAACAGCTCCTGTTAAGAGTACTTCTGGCAATAACAAATTAAAAAATTGGGAGCTGTAAGACTTGTTCCTTCTCAGACAACTACTCAGGGATTCAATTTTTATTCTGTCTTATACAGTTTTTCTGGGTTGAGTTTTGGGGTTTTGTTTGCCTGTTTGCTAATATATATATATCATGCTTCTGCATCAAATGAAGAAGTTTCGCTCTTCCTGCTGAAGCCAGTGAAAATTGGCATTTCCAGCACTTGTTAGGGCAACTGCAGAACTAACTCTGATGGGATTCTTCTCTGCTTGAGTCACAGATTTCCAGCGTTGAAGATTTATCCTGCTCTCAGGTCAGGAACAGAGGATCAAACGCCAAGGGGGCAAAATCCCCCCGGCCCCGGCGGCGCTGCGCCCCGCGGCCACAGGGCGGCGCTGCGGGGCCGGCGGCTCCGCCAACACCGAGCGGAGCGGGAGCGGCACCGGGAGCGCGGCCCGAGCGGCACCGGCACCGCACGGAACCAGCACGGGCACGGACACCGGGCACCGCAGGGCACCGGCACCGCAGGGCACCGGGACCGCAGGGCACCGGGACCGCAGGGCACCGGGACCGCAGGGCACCGGGACCGGGCACCGCAGGGAACCGGGACCGGGCACGGACACCGGGCACCGCAGGGCACCGGGCTCCTCTCAGCGTCTGCCCCACCGGGATCCGCCAACAGAGCCACAGCTGCAGTTCGCCGTGTGCAGCTGGGACCGTAAGTGTAAAAAAACAAAAGAAGTCAGAGGACAGGAGCAGAAATTTGGTCAGGAAAATGGTACCAAAAAAACCCAAAAATCAAAAAACCAAACAAAAACACAAAAAAAAACCCAAGAAAACAAAAAAACCCAAACAAAACAAAACACCACAAAAAAACCAAAAAACAAACAATAAAAAAATACTCCCCCTAAAACACCAGAAACCTCCTGAGAGCCATTCCTCCGGTTCCCAAAACCATCAGCTGGTTTTGTACCTAAGCAGCAGCATTTTGAGGTGAAGAGGTATTTTCAAGTAAGTGGACATCTTTAAGGGATGCAGGCTGCAAATAATTATTTAGGTATTTGAATAATAAGGACTAATAGAGGTGATATAAGTATGCTATATATTATAAGTATATAATATAATTATATACTTATATATATTATATATTTATATAAGTACATTATACTATACTATAAGTATAATGAGGACTAATAGAGGTGATATCAGTGGAACATGAAAGTTGAAGGATGAGGAAGATGAAAAGCAGGATGGTATTATTGTTATCCAAAGTAGAAAAACAGATGATAAAGCATAAGGGATTTTTCTGTTTTTAAGGAAATCTTCAGTGGTGAAAGTGTCTTCAAATGTTTGTATTTGGAGAAGCAGAAATACACAGAAACTGTGGGGGGATTGTAAAAGCATTAAAAAATCGGAATTCACCTGCTTGAGAGCATCAGTGAGGGAGGAAAAGCAGCAGTGTTTGAGCAAGAAAAAGCCAGGCTGTGAAGGCAGCAGTGAAGGCAGCGAGTGTGACCGTGAGGCTCCCCCAGACACATTCAGCAGCAAAGGCTGAGGACATTTCCCTCTAGAAGGGACCCGCTGTGGTAAATGCTTTGTGCCTGAGCCTTCCCTGTTTCTGTCGGCCTAAGCCTGCAATGCAGCAGGAATAATCCACACTTCCCAAAAGGCAGATAACCAAAGAGCTTAAGCAATGACTTCTGCATACTAATAAAAATATGTTTAAATTATATTAAGGACAAAACAGTACAATAAAACATGGCAACAAACAGAGTAACTGGAAGAAATAACTGAAGTTTGAGATAAAAATGCAGCCTTAGTTAATAAAATGTTACCGAACAGATGATTAGCAAGAGGTCCCTGTTCATCTACACCTTGCTAATTAATTGAATATAATCACAGAAAAACTAAATCCAAAATTAACCCAATTTCTGCAGTTCTTTTCAAAGGCAAACTGGAACAAAGAATAATCTTCTCATTTTCTTCCTTTTATGAATGAGTTCAGTTTGTAGCTAGCTGCTTTGTTCTGTCTTCCTTCAGAAATGAGATTCTGACATTGCTCCCTGGTTGATTTACCAAACTCTTTTCTTTCAGGTCACAAATAGAAGGGAAGTCAGATCCCCCCAGCAAGGCCGGGATGGCAGGAACAGCCACGGGCAGCAGCAGCTCATCAGCCCCACAATCAGGGTCACAACAGCAGCCAGCCCCCAGCGAGGAGCCCGGGGCTCACAGCACTTGTGGCTTCAAAGCTCTGCTGATGGCACAATCCACTCATTATGCCAACCCTCAGAGATGAGTAAGAGAGCACTGGGAAAATAACCCCATCCAAACAGTGCAGAGAAAAGAAGTAAAAAAGGAAACTAATGGCTGCAGCTTCACATTCAGCACTGCTGGGCTAGAGACAAAGCAATACCATCATTTAGCTCGAATCTCATAGGTCATGCTGACCTGAGAACCTCTTCCAAGGTAACAGAACCAGAGTTTATTGTGAAGGAAAACAAAGCTTTGGGCAGTTTTCTGGCCTCTTTAAATTACAAACATCCTCAAGAAGATATTTAACACATTCCCATTCCCTTAAGAGACAAAATGGTAAGAAGGTGAGTTGAAAATAAGGAACATAATTTAGATATGGTGCTTTAATGGCTCCACTGTCCTCTGCAGGATGAAAACAAAACCAGGTTTTTCTTCCCCACTAACAAAAGCCCCAATTACAGTAAAAGCAAAACTATAAAGGGACAGATAGAACTAGTGATATAGTTTTTATAGACAAGTTGTTCCAGAAAGTCAGCCAAAAAGATTTGCACAATGGATCTGTCAAGCCAGGAGATGAGATAGCAGGTCCTGATAAAATACCTATGAGCAGAGGAGCCATATCAAGAGGAGCTCTGGACACGCTGAGGTACTGCTTAAAATATTATGATATGAGAGCAACTTCATTTCCTTACCAGTCCCCAAAGGGCTCCTTCTGTTGTGGCAACAATGGTGGCAGCTCTGGGAGTGTTGTACATCAGTGCCAGCTCCCCAAAACTGCCGTGGTTATCGTAGCGGCCCACACAACGAGACTGGTTGTCTTTTGCTACAACAATGTCATACAACCCTCTGGAAAACAACAGAACAAACACTTTTTATTAGACAACATCCCAGTGCAAATCTTGAGAACAGCTTTTTGCTGTTATACAAACAGTCCTTTTATTGCTGTGTGAGATGGAACTTTTTGAGCTTTCCAACTGCCTGATTCTCGGCTGCTTCTATCTACACTATTTTCACAATAATTGTCTCTTGCTAAAGCATTTCTATCTATACTATTTTCACAATAATTGTCTCTTGCTAAAGCATTTCACTCCTGATAGACATGGGCAGGATCTACTTGGTTTCCTCTGCACAATATTTTGATGCTGCTGTTCTGGCCAAGGTGAGAAGCATTTTCACCATCTTTAACAGTGACATTTCACAGCACATGTGTTACCCAGTGAGGCCTCTAGAGAGACTCAGATTCATCTCTACCCATTTTCTCAGTGCCAGCAATGCTGCAGGACCTTTGGGACACACTCAATCCAACTGCTCACCTGCTACTATGGGTTTGCCTCAACTCCAGCTTCAGGGTATATCATACTCCAAGATGCTCTAAACCCACTGATATCTAGGCAAGATCTCTGAACAGAAAATGGTAACTGGTATTATAAAATACCAAAAATGGTATTATATATCCCATAAAATCACTAGGAACATAAGTAAAAAAGAAAATGAATGACCAGAAATGGTACTAGGTGAGGAAGGAAGGCACATGAGACTGCACAACAACCCTACCAGACACCTTATACTCTGCTGCTTGCTTACACCTAAGAGAGTAAGAAACCAGCAGCATACTAAAAGTAAACCAGAAAAGGATTACTATTGATGGAAAGTGTCACTAATTCTTGTAATGTCTGATATCAATTTAATGACTCTGAGAGGCACCAGAGGCAACAATCTTCAGAATTGGGGTTTTTTTTATCTGGAAGAGCCAGATGTAAACACCTTAAGCAAAAGCAGCAACAACTTCTTCCATCCTTCAGCCTGAAAGTAACTTACTAGTGCCATTTATTTCCAAATAACTGTAGCCATGTAACAACCTTCAGTCAAGCATTCTGCTGTCTTTGGCCCAAGGACTAATCTGGTGATGTAACACTGGGTGACCTTGGCTCAGCTTTACTGAGAAAACTGTTGCTGAGCTGTGAGAGTGTCCATGAACTAAAGCCCTGCAAGATAAGAAGAATAAAAACAGGCCCAAGTGTAATTGTTGAGAAGGTAATCGTTACGAGCCCAAGGACTCAAGCGAAAAGTACTGACATGAAAAAATATAAAACCCTCAGGCAGAAAAAGAAAGCAAAAAAGCAGAAGAGGGCAGCTCAGCAAGATTGTGGCTCAGTGTGTACCAAGAGGCAGCAGAGACTGCCCCTCCTGAGTGATGACTGCTCTATCAGCACAGACCCTGCCCTGCAGGTGCCTCCTCAGCAGCAATGAGTGTCCCATGTTCAGCCATGCAATAAATAAATCCCTCTGAGCTCTTCCCTCCTTGCACAGGGCACTGAACTCCGCTGCTCCCTCAGGATGTGCCTCCCCTGCCTGCTGCCCCTCTGTGCATGGTGAAAGACACTCAGACACCTGGTGAGGAAGTACTGCAAGCAGAAGGATTTAGGAAATAAAGGCCTGTGCCAGAACACAAAGTCACTGCTCATTTAGACAGAAAGAAACTAATTCTCAGGAATATTCAGGCATTAATTACTTGGGAGTAACAAGACATGCCTAATCATGGAAGAGCTGGAGTTCTCCAAACTTGCACTTGCACACAGTGGAAACACTGCGGTTTTCCATAAGGACCAGGACTCTGCTATTCTTTTGCATGAAAAATTAAGTGTGGGGGAGATGTAGGAAGACTGGAAAGGGAGAAAGGACTGAAAATTCCTAGCTGCAGAAGTTATTCCTAATAACCAAATAGCCAGCAAAAGAGTTGCAGCCAAGTTCCTGCTCACAGCAAAGGCTGCCATGGTGTCACTGGACAGCACCAATTTAATCTCCTTCACTGTATGACCTTTCTGTCACATACTCTTAACTTGGGAACAAAAAAGAACAAAAACCTAAAAGCCTGAAAACTTCCAATACAACTATGTATTGACACAAAAAACCTGTTGTGGAGTATCACTGCATCAGTAGAACAGAGATCATAAAAGCATTTACCTGAGTGCCTAAGTTAAGGTTCCATTTCACTTCTTCATTTTAGGTTAAAACTCATAGCAGAGAGCTTTTAATAACCAACAGGATAAGAGCCTTGCACAGAAACAAATCAAGATAGCTGATAGTATCTCACATTTCTGAGAGGCTCCCAAACCGAGTTTAAGGTTCCTCAAAATCAGGAACCACTGCTGTGCACAGATCTCATCTCTGCAGGGCTGGTGGCTCTGCTCCCACAAGCTCTGATCTGCAGGACCTTGCTCTTATCTGTAACAGCCTCATCTCTCTGCTCAATGTAGCAAGAGAAGGAACTCAGCCTGCCTAGCCAAAGACATGGGACTGGATGGAGGGAGAGCAGATGAGGAAGACAACAGAGTGCAGAAATGGGGCACTGGTTTAGGTAATGGGGTGGGATAGCAGAGGACAGGGAATGGCTGGAATATGTTTAATGCAGCCCTATGTTTTGTAATTTCACTAACCAGAAAGGGAATGTCCTTAAAATGAACAAAAAGCATTTCAAACAAACAATTTCTAACCTAGAAATTCTTTTGCAATTCAAAAGGCAACCTGTCTCGAAGAACTGCTCTGAAAGCATTTCATACAATATTAATGGTGCCATTATTTCAGTGATAAAAAGATAACAGTGCACCAAAAAAGCAGTTTGCTAAGAACATGTTCTAACAGACATTTATAAATCACTCAGTAATATTCTGTTTAACATTACAGTTTTGCAGAAGGAAATAAATCCATGTTCTTAATTAGTCTTTGGATATGGTTACTCAAAGTAACATTAGCCAGATTTTTTTCCAAAAGGGTAAAAGGTACTTAAAATGCCCACGCACACAGGTATGTATTATATGCCTGTTACACGTATATGTGATCCCAAAATTATGATGTGAATTTGCTTGATGGAAGAAATTCCAAAATGGCACCTTAAACTCTGCAAATACAAATCACAACCAACAGAGGAAGAGCACCCCCAACTCTCTCTGAAGTCAGTCATCAAAACTAATTGAATAAAGTCCAGGTTTTTCCAAGGTGGCCACTACCATGGATTTTTATTTCCTATATTCTCCTTCCTGAAAATAATGTCCTACCCCTTCCCCTTACCACAGAGCTACTTTGCTGCTTTTCCCCCTCCTTCCTTCAAAAAAAAATTTAACCTGGTCTAGAGACAACATGTAATATGGCTGGTTTTAAGCTGTGCTTATGCTGACAGGCACAAAACCTCAACTGAACAAATTATTTTCCTTCATAAACTGTCCTGTAGTAAACATTCCTTGCCATTTCTAAGAAACTGAAAAGAAAACATCCTCTACATTTCACAGGCACAGCTGCTTACCGCTCAACGACATAGAAGTTATCTCCATCATCCCCTTGGTCAATCACATGTTCCTGAGGTTTCACCTTCCTCTCAAACATGGCATCAAGGACCTGAGACAGCTGCTCCTAAAAAACAAGCAGGAGTGGGGGGAAAAAAATCAACTATCAGAAAACACACCTTAGTGTTACTGCTCTGTGGGAAATGGATTTATAGAAAATTTTTAAAGGTCAACTTAAAAGTCTGACACTGCTGGACAAGGGTGAGCTCATTTCATTTGGTGGGGATAGTGAACTGGAACTTTTGTACACTTGACTGTACAAAAATACAAGTAATACTGATGTTACATGTTGATTTCCACTAGCAGCTCACTCCTTTCCAGCTTATTAATATAAGTTCAGTAATGCAGACAACCAGACACAGGCACAGAAGAGCCATTATCTCAAATATATGTCCAAATGTCTCAATTTTCACATTTCACTGCCAAAGCACACACCTACCTTTGGTATAATCTGACACAGCTTCACTGCAATGGACACACATCAGTTCATATCAACAGTACATTTATTTCATTCATTTCATAGAAATGGCACCATGATCTATTCTATTCACCTATATCTATTAATTAATCTGTACTATCATCATCAAAGAGCCCCACTCATGATCAGGACTGTACTGAACAAGACTCTCCACAGACTTATTTCCCTGGATAGCCTGTTCTCTTAGAGCAGCTGCAATTCTAGCCCCAGATGAGACAGGACAGGTACAGAAGTGGAGCCCCAACAGAAAATGAGATAAAGCTGGTCTGCACAGCAGGCTCCAGCTGGGTTTCCCTGTTGAACCATGACTAAACTTCCTTTTTTTGCAAGCAGCACAGCCAGGGAAACTGTGAAAGCCAAGAAAGATGACACCATATAAATGCCTTGCCTTGATACTGACCTGCTTTACCATCTTTGCTATTCCCAAGCCCATAAACAATATACTTCCACTGCATTTTCAATGACCAGATGTTCAAAGTTGAAGATGTATATCACAGCTGAGTTTCTAAAAATACTCTTCATCAACACACAAGCCAATCTTCATGCTGCTGATACACTTGAAATATTTACTGCACTCCTGAAGTTGGGAATTATCACTGCAGCATCTCTTGGCACCACTACACTGAAAATATTCCTTATCTTTTAAACAGAATTCTGCTTTCTTGTCTTTAAAAACTGTGTCTGGACTTTTAGATCATATTAACTGTACATAACAAAAAATAAACTCCATTTAAGATTTGCTTGAAATGCTATTACCTGATCTAGGTTTTTGAAGAGCAGGATATCTTTACATGCTTCCTGCAGTCTGCATCGCTGTTCATCAGTTTTTGGATGAACTACCTTTAAAACAAAGTAGAAGAGAACAGTCATGACAACAAAGAAATATGATTACAGACTAAACCTTCAGCATGTAAAAGCAGAGCACAATTTAAGTGTCAAAAGTATACAGTCCTTTTTGTTTGCATAAACAGTATTTATATATAAACACACAATGCAAGACAGAATGAAAGACACATAAGAAAAATACTATGTTGACAATTAACATCTGAAAAATAACAGTGAAGAAAGACAAGAAAGAAGTGGATGCCTTTTTTCCATTCCATTCCCTTTCCTTCTAACACAGCCACAGTCAAAGGTTGAACATATCAAACAGGGGAAGAAGTGAACAGTTTTCTTCCTGAACTCTGACTATGTTAGTCGCAGTGTAACTACTGCTGGCACACAGGCAGTTTATATCCTATATGAGACATCTATCCAATAAGAAGTTATTGAATAAGAATGGTTTTTTTCTAACAAAATTACTTAAATAAAAGCTTTGTTGTTTGAGATATTTTGTTATTTCCTTCTATTTATAAGCATCAGGTTAAAGGAATCAATACTCACTGTATCACGAAAATGTTTATATATGTGCTTGTTAGGGGCTAAAAATGAAAATTTATTAAAAAATTAATTACCTGACATGCACCACATTAACATTTCTTATTTCTGGAATAACAAGGATTCCAAAAACCAGTTATATCAGTAGGTATTTCTAACAAGTTCTTTCCATAGTTATATAGGTCACAGATCCTTGTTTTAAAAGAAAACAGAATATTCAATCATCAGCCAAGAAAACTAAGACCTTTGATGGAACAAATGTGTCCAAGTTTACAAACATTTGAATAATCTGACACACTCACAGTAGTTTTTTTTTCTTTTTATAGCACATAAAAATTATTTACAAAGTATATTTATTAAGTATCTCTTCTTTTTTAAGAGAAATTATATTAGACTTAGATTTTCATTGCAGAAGTGTAAGCATCCTTTGCAATGGAATCTGGAAAGGAACACCAGAAGTCCAGGGAGAAAACACTGATTCCCACCAAGCAGGCTACAAGATTTGCTCACACAAACCCACCTCTGAAGAAATACCATTACAGTATCTGGATTTGCAATTCCTAGAAATTCCCAACTTTCAAGAACAAGAGAAAAAACAGGTGTCCACAGACTTAAAATATTTCAACCAAGCATTTCTCCTACCCAGGCAGAACTGCTCTGACAAGACAGTAAAAAGCATGTGAGGAATTTTAAGCACCCATGAAGAAACAGCTGTGGTAAAGCTTAACTAATTCTTCTTAACAGCATCGCGATCTAGGAATTGCCTCAACAAGCCTTTAAGAGAATTAAGAAAGGAAAATAGCAAAAATTTTAAAGATGGTAGAGTTAAGCACAGCTCTCAAATCCTTTGAAGTAAAATTGTACTAAAGCTGTAGTGACTGAAAAAGTCCATGAGACAAAGTGGCTCTGAATTTCAAAGGAATGTCACTTTGCCAGTGTCACCACACCACGCTCAGCAGGAAAAGCACAAGTGGTAAGAAAAGGCAATGCACATCTGACTGTCAGTCTGCAGAGAGACCCATGCATGCAGTGATTCCCTCACTCTTACCCTTTGTTCTGTATCTTCTTCCTCTTCATCTGGATTGAAAGCTTCAGCACAAACTTGGAAGAAAAAGAGAGAGGAGATAAGTAAAAAGAAGTAATTACATGAGAACAGCAAACAAATCAGTTTAAGTACGTTTCTTCTGTTTTCCTACAGGAAAAACAAAATCACTTTTCATTTTGTCATTATAATGTCAGAGGCTCAAACCCTGACTGCTCTCTGAGCAGGCACAGCACGGCTGTGCTCAGACTCTCATGTAAAAATTCTGTGACTTACTAAATAATCTTGCCTAGCAAGAACTCAAGCATGGACACAGCTTTCCTTTCAACTGGTATCAAAGCTTAACAACCTCCATTCAGATTCATTTACAAGCATCTTCCCTAAAATGCAGGAGAAAAATACTGCTGCTCCACTGCTTTGTTTTTTGCAGTGCCATGTACAGAGCAAAACACTGAGAGAAAGGAGCACAGGGAAGGATGAGGCACTCACTCCACCTCAATTCTGATTTGCAAGTGAGTATCTATATTTTGGGAGGTTTTTTGATACAGAGAAATCATGTTTTCACAGAAATTAACCTGGGAAATTAACCATCAACTTCACCATAGTACAGTCTAGGGAAAAACAGTATTTAGCCCCATCCCCCACACGTTTCTCTATCTTACTACATTTTAACCAAATTAATGTCAACTGATGATACAAAAACAACTCTAAAATTTACAGAGTGATTTTTTTAAAAGGATGAGAACAGTTGTGGAAAAGCGCACACTACAGAGCACTGGGACAAGGCTCTGCCAAACATGTCATTATACCTACAGGATCAACTGAAAGAGAGGCAAAAATGCAGAGCTGCTGAAATTTCAAACCCTTTTTGTTCAGTTTTAATTCTTCAGAAAAGGCTTATCTTCAGTTATCTCAGCATTTACACACAGTCTTCCAACACTAAACACAGACACTCTGGCCACCAAAAGCTCACAGTTCTAGCTCAGATTTTCTTATGAATTCATGGATGTTTACAGTTCTTGCATGTGGAAGTGATCTGCACATTGTAACCACCGGTACTGACAGCCCTGTTTTCATCTAGCTGTGCTCTTACCTTCATAAGGGTGGTCTCACTTCTGAGGTTATACATTACTTATAAAATTTTACAAGGAAACATAGACAAGCATTTTCCTTTGTACTTTATCCAGCATCCTGACAATAGTGAAGACTTGGCAGAATGCCCAGAAGCTCACTGCAATGACATCTAACTGCTGAATGGAGTGAGAAAGTATAAATAAAAATCCAGAATGTCTAGAATTCAGCAACTTGTAAATAATTTGAAAATGCACACATCTATTGACCCTGTCATTGTGCACTCAGTAGGACAATAAAAATGCAAAACTCTAGCACAATTTACTAGGAAAGATTTGTTTGGTTTTGTGTGTCTTGATTTTTTTTTTATTTAGTATTTTTTCTCCCTAACTAAAAGATACAAGTCTTTCCTAGGAAATTGGATTTTAATTCATTTTTTTCCTGGAGAGAACGAGGAGACTCAAATACAACAACAAGCATTCCACTTACCAAACCACAAAGTAAAAATGTAATCATATAATCATCAGGCATTTAGGGAGTAAGTATTGCTCATACAATAAATCCATTTAACAATACAGAAACAGTTTATTGACAGTGCACCTACCACACACATGCTTTTAGCTTAACAGAGCCACCCACACTTAGGGCAGACACTTGACAAAGGATAAACAGAATTCTTCCCTAGCTGAAAAAGAAGTATAGTCCATGCTAGAGTCCAAGGATGGCTGGTTTATAGGAAGGTGGATGCCCACAAAGCTGCAGAACTTGGACTGATAGGCTGATCCACTTAATATGCAATACAAAGGCACTAACAAAGAGAACATTATTAGCATTTTGGTGTGAAAGCTTCCTCCTCCTTCCATTTTACAGTAAAGATCAAAGTCTATTGTGAAAGCTTTGGATTTTCAAATAAGGAACAGTTACTAAGAAGAAAGGCTCCGTGGTTTCAACAGTATGGTGAAACTGGAGATAATTAACTCTCTCCATTTTTTACAACTAGTGAATCACAGAACTCCAAACTGGAGTCCAATTCTCTATTAAGCACAATATTACATACTATAAATGGTCACATATCTATGAATTCAGAGATCACTGTACAACTAGACCATTCTATCATTCAAATTTTAATATTAAGCTGCAAATCTGATTTTGTTCCTACCTCAGCTGCAGGGAAGCTATTTCTAAGAATACTTCAGAAAATTCAGGAAATTTTCTTTAAGATTTCCTTGGGAAAACAAGTTTTATTGCCACAACTAAAACTAGAGCATCAGAGCAAAACCTTATCTCAAAACACACATCAAAGCAACACAGTCATCTGTAATTTCAGTATGAAATGGCTTTGGTTATGGTTTGTAAATGTATGTTTCCCCTATTTCATCTTACCCAGTAAGGGTGAAAACAGGTCCCAAAGCCCACCAAGGACACAGACTAGGACTTAGTGCCCTTCCCTTACATATGGAAATCTCTTCTGTAATGCCTGTGAATGGGCACCACAGAAATACAATCAAAACACGGCAAAATATCACTTCTTCCCATGCTGTCACATAGAATGCCTTCCCATTATACTTTCCATTCTTGAACCTCCTGCTGGGATTTCTTTTTCCATGCAGAAGAGCAGGCCAGACGTTTTGACTCCAACCTTGGGCAGCTCTGATTGACAGGCCTCTACTTACTTGCAGGCAGAGCTGTAACACTTAATGTAACATTTCTGTTGTGGTATACTTTAAAAGGGGGAGAGACACAAAATTCTCAGGCTTAATTAACATTGTGATACTCTGGAAAGCCAACAGAAAGCTTTTCAGCCCACTACCTAACAACCAACAGTATTTTCCAAATACTTTAAAACAATGACTAATGAAAAGATACAGCAGCATTACATCAAACCCACCCCATGTTTTATGGGGCAGTATGTCCAATTTTTCTTTCCACTATTGTTAATTGGTAAATCACTTGGGGAAATATGTACTGTTGAACATATGACCTGTGTGTCAGTCTTACCTGCAAAATGTTTCATGTTATCTGTGCTGCTTTGCTATTCTTCTGGCCGTAAAGGACCCCCATAACTACCCTAAACTCTGCCAACCCCTGTCAGAAATCCAGGGAATTTCAGGACTCCTGAAGGTTATTCATTTGTGCATTACAGTACAGCCAGTCCTAATGAAAAAATATCTGATCTTTCATCATGACAGAGTGAAAACAGCCTTGACCCATTATTTGATACGTGACTGAATTCACATATTAACTATTAAAGTGTCCCAACAAAACACACTCTGAGGCAAGCTTGTTCTCACAAGATTCTCCTGAAAAGTGCTGTTTTACAGACTCATTTTAAAGGCAGTTGGAAGGGATCTCTCTCTGAAGATCATCCAGTCCAGCCTACCCGTCCAAGAGGAGCTATTTGGAATTCTGGGCTACTTTGGGGCTGACCTGGAAACCTCCTGAGGCAAAGATGGCACATCTCTCTGCTAACCTGCTCCAGCACCCATGGGGGAAGAGGTTTTCTGAATGTGCAACCTAAAGCTCACCAGTATCTCCATATAATTTGAAGTGACTTCTGAAATCACACCTTGCCTAGTTGAGATTTTCAGCACAACTCTGCCCTTGAGCAAGTGCTAAGCAAGAATCCATCAGTGGAAGTTACACAGCAGTGTGACACATCTACAGCTCTATCAGCTCACACCATGCAGACCAAGCTTCCTTCCAAATCCACCCATACATAGTTCAAATAGCTTTGGAACATAAAAAAAAAAAACGTTTTCAATTTTATGAAGCTTTGAGATAAAAAGAAATTCAGGCTTTTATCCTACCATCTACATTTAGTCTCTCTTAGCTTTTGCAGCTCTCATGCTGCACCTTCTTTGGCTTTCAAGAACATCTGTTAACACTTCTGAAGGCTCAGAAATGATAGAGCTCCATGGCTGCTTTGTTATGCAGGTGACAGCATCTGAAAGCAGCCGAGATGTGTGGAGCTGCAGCAATGACATCAGCAGTGGATGGGTGAGGGGAAGCAGGGGTGGGGAGAGAGGCAGAAGCAGCAAGACAAGTTTGCCAGTACAAACACCACCTTCGTTTACGCAAGTTTTAATCACTCTCAAGATAATATTTTTCTGCAAAATAAGTGTTTTGTCAAGATCAAAGTCCTTGCACTCTATAGAAATCTGTATGCAAAATAACAGTTGAGCTTTTAGCTCTGGCAAGTTAATAGAGCCTCCAAGAGAAATGCACACCATCCAGGTCCCTGAGAGATCTCTGCTTTTTGCAAAATAACAGCCAAGAGGCCGATGCCTGAACACCTTCAAACACACACAAAAGAAGGAAATTTAAGTTCTATGTTTTATGTAAGGTGAATGCATTATTAATATTCCTGTTGCTACTGAAACAAGTAGCAAATAGATGCTCTGTCATACTCTCTTTTCAATTTTGGATCCCACCTGCAGAGTGAAATCCAATTCACTCTTCCTTACTTATGAGGATGCATCACCTCCAATTGATCCTATCAGACCCATTACTAAAAATCCACTCAGAGCAGAACATGAAAACCACATTTCCAGTTATTTATTCAGATGAGTAATTTTAAACTCTGTTTAAAGCGGTGTTCTTTGCATTTGAGTTTGTCAAAGCTTCAAGCATTTTTTGAGTCTGTCTCTCAAGGACAGATGCATAGGCTGTTCTGGGAGCACCATGCCAGCTGGAAAGATGACCACTGCCAGTGGCTTGTCATTCCCTCTGACAGCTGAGCTGCACTTCAAAACCGTGCACTCAGATGAATTAGGAAGCTCGAACAGCACTTACACACAGGCCTTTGCTGGCACAGCTAAATGTGATTTTCCACACTTGGAAAACAACTCCAAGTTTCCTCTCACTTCTGTTGCTGGTTAGCTCAGAACTTTTTGGTTTAGAAACTGCACTTTGTTTCTCAAGTGAAAGATCTCACCATGTCAAAGCAGACGACAGATTCGTACCTCAATCCAGCAAGTGGGAAACAGAACCTGCAACCATTTGCACCACCTGAGCCATTTTCACATTTATGACAGTTGGAAAGAAAAGCAACACTGAAACTCAAAGAACAGTTAATATGTTCAGGAAAATCAGCCACTTCAGCCTTCAATTCACTAGTGAGAACTGACTGAAATCAAGGGTAAATTTTTTGTTAAAACCAACGTTATTGCATCAGCCCAAAACTCAGATCTTGGGTCTCAAAAGACTGGTCTGTCACTTTATGTGCCACATGGCAATCTCCACATGCAGGATAGTCCACAAGAATACCACCTCCTGACTTCACTCTTAATTCTCACAGAGGTATAACTGAGACATGATTTACAATTAACCAGGACCTGAGCAAAAACCACCCCATCAACCCTTAGTCAAATACCAAAGCAGAATATTCAAACATGCAACCACTTGCATGACCGTATATGTCAAATCAAGTGTCAAATTTTTTTCAGTGGAGAAATATTTAGAAATGATTCATTTCAGGGGGAAAGGAAAAGAATGGATTTTCAGTTCTTGTAACAGCTTCAAATGTCATTTAAAGTTAAAAGGAAAGTAAATCAAGTAGGTTCTTCACAGGCAGAGTTCTTGTGTGTTACAGATTAACTCCAAAGGCACTCAGACTCAGCACAGCTGTGCCAAACCAGCTCTGTCCAGTCAGGATTCCAGGTTCAAGCACACTCCACACTTGGTCCCAGAGGCTGCTCAGGCTGGGAAGCTGCAAAGATCACTGTGTCAGGAAAAGAAGCCCATGAGACACTGATGGAGCCTGTAAAACCCTAAAACCCTGCACTGTTTCACCTAGACATGCAGAAAGCCACTCTTGCACAATAGGTTGAAGTGCTCATCTGGCTCTACCCAAAGCCTTGCCTACAGCCCAGAGTAAACCTGAAAATGCCCAGCTCTGATGTGGACATCACCTGTGTTCCTCAAGGGCCATTAATTTAATTTAACAGAGCAGCAAAACTGAGGTCCAAGGTGGAGCTCGGAGAAATCCCACTCTAGTTCACAGTTGGATAAACACTTTTACCAAGAGAAGTGCATGATTCATTACAGTGCTTGCTGCTAACCTTGCCTTTAGAAATCTCTGATAACCATTTCCTCACCATGATTATGTACTTCCCAACAGCATTATCTAAATCAGACTTCTCCAGCTTGTTCTGTTTCCATCAAGAGAGAAATGCGACACTTCCGGTGACAATGGCTTGTGACATTGTCACACACTCCCACCTCATACTACTCCTCAGTAACAAGTTCAGCACAGACTGCACAATCAATTATAAATTCCACCTTTTATGATAATGGGTTTTTTTCTTCGCAGGAAATCCAACTTTACATGCACAGACACCTTTTCTCCCAAGATGCCTAAGTACAGGCAACATAATAAGCCCTTTACAATTATGACAATTGGCTGACAACTATTTCCATAAGTGCATTTGCTTTATGTATTCTGAATAATGCAGTTTTCACATATTCTTATTACATTCATACAGATTAATAAAGATCTGATTTAAGTGTTTCTTTAAAAGGCTTTATCATCATATGTACAGTAAAACAACTGAGACAATGCCTTACAGCAGAATAGCCATTAATTTTTTTTTTCTTCTACTACAGCAAGATTTGGCAAAGTATTTAAAATTACATTTCCCTAGGGGCAAACGAGAACTTTGATGATGAAAGAAGTAGAATAATAAACGGAAAGTAAATAATCACAGTCTGTTTTTGATTCATATCTTTACACACATATAATGAAAGCATTACAAGCAGACAATACTGCTTCAATTAGATTTTAAAGACAAGCATAAAGCACTTTTAACAAGATACAATGTGTTCCTACTTGATTATTACTCCTAGGTAGGCTTTGTTCAGGGTTTGTTTTTTGTTTTGTTTAAGTCCTTCTGCAGCCTGCAGGATCTGGCCTGGAAACCAGCCCCAGCTCAAGTGACTAAGGGACACAGCACCAGACAAACCACAGACCAAAAGCTTCACAGCACCCAGGAATCTGCTCCAGGGATCTGGGAGGAAAAGACCTTCCCTATCATCCTAAGAGGCAACTTGTTGGGGGTCTTACTGAACTGCAACAAAACTTCAGAAGACAATCCTCAGCTTATATATCTTGATCTAAATCCTCCTCCTACTCAGGAGCAATTAAAATGAAATACTTGTGCCAATGTAGGACTAGAGACAGAATTCTCCTAAGCACTTCTCCTACCTCTCTGGCATATCCAAATGAACATGACATTTGCCTTTTTTTCTTTTTTTTTTTTTTTTTCAACTAAACCAACAGCTGTTTATCATTGTATTTACTTCATATAGTTGCCTATTTAGTTGTATCAAGGCACAACTTTTACTTAATGCTCTTATGTATGAGTTATGCCAAATGTTTTAGCTTTTCCTACCACTCTGCATGCTCACACATTGGGGGGTTATATTCTCTCACCTCACTGAAGCCACATGCTGCAGGAGAATAATGACAAACCCATGAGGCTATAAATCCTAGCCTATAATTTTTGATAATTGAAAATTTACAGTTTCCAGAGGACCTATGATGAAAGCACTCTGGTGATAAAATGAACACTCTGCAGGTCTCTCCTGCCCGATTCCAGAGAATCATCTGCTGACTAAACCACACCTGGGACTCCTGCACTTGGGGCTTCCATTTCTCAGCTCACAAGAAGAGAGCCCAGCATCCCATGAGACACTGGGACTTGCAGTAAGAGATAAGTCTGCATGAAAATTAAAACAACAAAAATACTTCCATCACGGTAGAGGACTAACAAAAATAAGACAGTTTTCCATGTGGCTGCTCATTGGAGTAAACAGCTCTGACACTGACAGTAACTACCAAAAGCAAAATACTGCCCTTTCAATCTTAAAACAGAAATTTACAATTTGCTACTTCTGTTTCCAATTCCCTTTACTACATTTAAATAGAATGGAAGCAGGTTATTTTGGAGTTATACATTACTCCATCTGGTGAAGCCTGGGAAATTCAATTGGAGCAAGCTTTATTCTTGCAAGTCAAGAAATCAGAAGACTGCAATGGATAAGCATGCTGCTGACCTTGTTCAAGCCTTCTAAGAGAGCCTTACTGATGAGATAGTCAGCCATAAAAAAGGTCTCCTGGAAAACATGATGCTACTACTATTTCAGAGCACACAGATTCACAATTGTAGAAGAAAGCCTTCTGCTTTAATGATCCTGGTTTAGCCCATCACATAAATTTTAACACATTTCCAAATGTGTTACGTAAGCAAGGCAGATAGAACCAGGAATTCAGCACCAATAATACTCACATGCCTGAAACAGTGATACTTTCCCTGAGTTAAAAACAGCACAGGGAATGTTCACTTTCCCTTCAGTTTACAGCAGAACACCACAAGTTCCAAGAAATGGCTCAAATATACGCCTTCCCCCCAGAAAAGGCATGTAGCTTACAGGCTTTCAGTTGCAAACTGCAGCTAGAAAAGAGAATTTAGCTGGGGAATAAAACAGGAAAAGTGGTTTTCTAGTATAGAAATAAGAAATTTTCTTTCAATATACAGATCAAGCCTTTTTTTTTGTTTTGTAAGTGCAATTCTGCCATATGAACTGCTAAACCTGCAAGAAGGCAAACAGTATTTTAAAATCATCTTGAGAAAAGTGCAGTAAAGCACTTTCTGCCTTAAAATTTCATTCAGCTACTTCTTTCTGACATCTCTTGTGACAGAGAACCAAAGCATGCCAAAATGTTAAAAGGCACTTCTGAAATCAATTATATGATATGATTTTCAAAGATTTCTAAAGAACGTCCAAATATGTTAAAAACCACATTACCCTGAATAGAACAACAAACACCTATTTACCTGTAGCAAACCAGGAACAATAAAAAATTAGCATGGCTTGACACAAAAGGATTGTGTGCAGAGGAATGACGTGGAAGCCCCCAATTCCCTGTGCTTGGAAACTGCTGCTTCCTTTCCTGGCACACTGGAAATCAGGAAATGTGGGAAGTTACTGTTGGAGCCCTTGAAGAAAAACCTGGCAGCTCCCCCCATTCCTGTGGGGCTGCTGAGCAATTCCAGTGCCCTGGTGAGCACCAGCCATGGCAAAGGTGTGACTCCTTCACTCATTCATCTCCAGGATCAGCCAACTCTGGATTCAGCATCTCACCGAATAAATGAATTGTCTTTGCAGGAAATACACAAAATACACACTTGCAGTGGTCCAGCAAAATACTAATATTGGATAGAACTTCATCAGCTGGAACTTGTGTGCCTTACTGCTGACCAGTTTTGAGTTTTTCCATCAGAGAAGATTAGGGAGCTTAAGAAAATTGGGGTCTTTCCTCTCCCAAATTTTGGAGACATGGGAAAACCACACCAAATCAGATAAGTGCTTCAGGCAGCCAAGTACCCACACACAAGGCACCTCCCAAAGTCAAGCCTGACTCAAGTCTCTACAAATGAGGGCTCAGAGCAGCTCCTTAGATACCTTTAATATTTCCTGAAGTGGGCTTTCATAATGCCATTATATTCCTTACACTGAGTTTTTTTGTATTCCTATAACATTTTGTGTTAATTTCGGCTACACACAGACTCAGCAAGGTGTTCTGGTGTTAAAAATTACCAAGCAGAGTTCCTGAAAGTACCTCCTTTCACATTTAAATCAAGTCTGTTTAAACTTATCTGTTCTCCATGGATGGACTATTTGACCTATTCCACATTTAAACTGAAATTACAGCAACCTAAAGTTGATTGAGGGTATTAATCAATATAGGAGCATAACATCTCTGACTCTGTCTAAAACTTTATATTAAAACAGGGATGAAGTGCAGCCTTATATATTCACAAGAAAAATGGAAATCACATCTGACTCTGAGGTCACTCTAAAGATACATTACAGCACCAGGTTTTGCACCAAGTATAAAACTCTTTTTTAGCCTGTATTGTGACAGGCATTTTGAGATTTGTGTGTTTGACCAACAAACCAAACTTTCATCTGGGCTTTAATTCCCATGTTAAAAACCATCCTGAGTTCAAAGAACAAAAACAAAACAAACAAAAAATTCTCTATCACACAAAAGAGAAAAGTTTAGTTCCAACCTATCAAAGGGAGAACTAAATTTTATTTCAATCATCAGCTGAAGGCTGATATTTTCAAAAGTATTTATGTATACAAAGATATGGACCAACATTTATGCAGGCTTGATAAAGACCTTTAATGTAAAACAATTAATGGAAGTTAACCACTTGCACCTTTTGCTACCTGAATACTTTTGGAAAACTGATCCATATTGCACTACTTGCTTAAAAATGTGCATAGCTAAATTTGCTCCCAACTCCTAAGGGCTAATTTCAGTTAAAACATTTGACTTTGGACAAACAACTTCTAATTCTTATGTTACACTCTGGCCATGAACTATTATTAAGAAAGCATAAATAAAAAATATGAAGGATTAATTGATTCTACTTCACTGCAGCACTTATGTGCATTAAGCAGACTGGATGAGATTTCTTCTGACCAGGAATTGCACTGACTTAAATTTTAAGTACAGATGCTCCCAGTGCTGTATTTCTCTTTATGTCACAAAAAAAAATCCTGCAGAATTGTTCACAACACTGTGAAATCCAAGTAATTGTGAAGTCATGACTATTAATTTCCAAAAATAAGCATTTTATTATTCACTGAACGTCAATCACATGCCAGGAATTTTTAAATAAGTCCCAATATTGCAAACAGAGAAAACAAGCTTTTTTTGTTTAACGAATAATGATTCAGACACTTTCTTACAGGAGAGCACCCACACAATTTATCACCACTTTCATCTGTCATCCCACATGCTTGGCTTTTGCTCATATCAACATTTTTTAAAATGAATTCTTTTCACTGTAGTTATGATACTGGTTTTGCAATCATTAGGGCTAGCAAAAATCCACAGAAGGTTGTTGATACAGGAAAACTGTGCCTTTTATAAAAATGTGGATTTTTGAAGTCTCTTATCATTTATCACATGCCTGGAAATCTATCAGCAGAAGTTATTAAGTGTTGTAAGATGGTGAATAATCAATATAGAAATTAATTAAATAGCTTCAAGAGAAGAAACCAGATCATGATTTTCAAGTCAACCTCTGATAATCAGATAAATACACAGAGAAGAGAACAGCACAGAGAAAGTCAGTCATCACTCAGTCTTCCTCCCTTGATGATTTCAAGTGCTGAGATTTTTATCACTGAAGTAGCAGAGAGTATTCTGCAAGAGAAATACTCAAAACAACCTCCCAAGAGAAGCAGTGCCTCTTGTTTCATTGCTGCCATTTAGATGTCCTAATTTAACAGGGTCCCAAAACAGTCTTTCTTACCAAATACTAACATGCTGTGTGGCAATAATTAACAGAACAGCTTTATTAGAAAATGATTTTTGTTAAAGCTGTCATTTTAAAGCACTAGAAGCTACTAATAGGAATTTACTATGTGTAATATTATCATATCCTGACATCTCAACTTGCCAGGGTGTGAAGAAAATGCTGCATTGCACTCAAAAGCACAGAGGAATATCACACTTTAGCAACATATGTGCATTATGAGATGATTGCTCATTTTGGCAGGAGCCAGACTAATGAAGAGTTCAGGGGAAGGAGTCCCCACCACCATCAAAATAGAGAAGAATCAGTGAGTTGGAAGAGCCAATAGTAAAGGCCTCTCATGGAAGCTGATGTGATCAGAAAAAGCCAGAAAATGTCAGGGAATATTGATTTACACATTATTAAAAAAAAAACAAAAAAAAACCAACACAAACCCAAAAAAACTCCACAACACCACACCATAGTGTCACATCAGATAGCTAGAAACAAGAGAAACATGGAAAGTACTGATTCTGAACCCAGCATCTGCTGGGGACACTGACAATTGGCAACTGTCAGGGGTCCACACAATGCTCATGTTTGTTATACACAGGAACACAGGATTCAGGAACATTTCAACAAAATTAACCTCTACACATGAAACCTTTATTCAGCAGCCCCATCTCAGGGGTTTAGCACCCAGAATTTGATCCTTCTCACTCCACTGAGTCTCTGCTGAAAGCTGCCCCACCAAAAGGACCAACTGAGACAAGTCTTGTTAATTTGATTCTTTTTTGTATTAATATGAAAACAGGCATAGATCCTGACAGTTGTGTTACTATTAAGGAAATAACTATTATATATTGCTTCCCTTGATCATATAGCTCAATTATTCTGCTTACAGTTGTTGAATGTGAAAACTGTAATTTCATTCCAATGAGGCCAAAGGAAGGCTCAGGAGGGAGTACAGGCACATGCAAAAGAGAGATTATTACACCAGGTCACTCAGATAAACTGAAATAATTGTAGAAAAAAGATGAAAACTTTTTGTGACACATGTATAGTACGGGTGTCATTTCGTCAGATTATCCTATCCCAAGAAGAAATCTGCAAGTCTGCTGGAGAGTGGGTGTTCTGTGGAATTAATCAAAAGTGTCTAGAAATGGCAATAGAGAAATCTATCAAAAAACTTCACTTTTCTGAAATATGCTAAAACTAAAAGAGGAGGAACTATGCACAAGAGAGACTCTAGTGGGCGTCACACTCTCCCTTCCAAAAACACAATTAACTTTTCATTCATATCCTGCCAGGAGCAGAATTCTCCTCAGTGTTATGTACCAGTTCTTATAGTGGGACAAATAGAAGTGCTCTCTCCCTCTAGTTTTGAAACATCTTTGATATAACTGAGAAAGGAGGTGTCTCTGATTTCTGCCACCTCCCTGCACTGTGTAGTCAGTCCCCAGCCAAGGACACAGATACCGGCAGGCTCTGCAGCCTTCCACGACAGAAAATGAAGTGACCAACATAATTAAGTTTGTTAGAAGCCGCTATGCTTGGAGGAAGATCAAGAAATGTAATGAAGCAAGTATGAATTTCAAAGTTCCCAGCCCAGTTCTTGGGAGGAAGGCCTCCCTAAGGGATTCAGGCCACTCCATCCAAGGCTGAGTCAGTCAGCAATCCATGGAACACAGGTTAGTTTCCCTGGGAGAAGGCTCAGACTCTGCTAACTCAGAGCAGCAGCAAGACAACTGCTCTGCTGGGTAACTAGCACTGAAATTGCATCTCAGCCCATGGCACCCCAGAGCTAGGAGGTTTCCAAATCAGTGAGCTGGTTTTTACCATTTTAGTTTCTACCACCAAAATAGCTTACGATTTTACAAACAGGATTATTTTAATGAAGTCAGCTCAGATACAAATTAGAGCTGACCAACCGTTTGTGTGCACACCATGGATCTCAACACGTTACATGGCCAAACATGCCACACACAAGCCAGCTATTCACTAGATTAATTTCTAGAGGAACATGAAGCTCTCATTTCTCCTTCTCCCTCCAAGCATTCTGTGGAAAAGGCTGTTTCTCTTCATGAGAACACTACCACTCTGCACTTCTATAAATAATTACATGAACATGATTAGATAAATCCCCTTCTTCCAGGATGACCCTCCTGCACAGTCCATTTTGAGTAAGTCTTAAAGAATGACAGCTAAATATTTACAACACTGGTAGTATTTGCCAAAACAGTTTAGATGTTTCATAACCAGAAATAAACACCTAAATGAAAATTTAGTAATCATTAGAACAGATTTATTCTATGGGTTTATGTATCTCTAGAATTTTCAATAATGCACCAGGGGAACCATGATCATCCTGTTATCTGTAGGCAACTAATCAGAATCAACCTGTAGAAAACACTTCAAGTTTAATATTAAAAAATTAATAAAATAACTAAAAAGAGATCCTCTAACTGCTATGTGTAAGAGAGCATAATAAACACCTGTTAGGCTCCAAGAACACACCTGTAGTTGAATGGTTTACCAGAACAATTATTAGCCCGTCATAAACTGCATGTAATGTAGACAATCACTTTATCAACTTTTCCTCTAAAAATTATAAAAAACTATATTTTTCTTTTATTTTTGACCTAGTGAATGAGGACAATGCTGTAATTCCCTAGGCAGCCAAACACTTAAAAAGAACAATGCTTGCTTGAATTTACCTCAATACATCCCGTGTTAGCTTTTAAATGCTCTGTAAATCTATGATTTTGTGCATGCAAATGTTGATAACAGCAAGCAACTGAGCTCTGCTCTTCACTCCCCTTACAAACACACACTGCACTGGAAACACAGAAATACTGGTTGGATTGACAAGGTTCAACATGGACTAGCAGAAAGCTCTTCTGAAGAGAAGACCACAAAATGAAATTACAAAGAAGAATTATGTGCCAGCTTTTCTATGGTTTGTTCTGCTTTACTTTATAAGTTAAATGCAGAAACATTTAGCTACTATGCTAAATAATCTGTAAGGCAACAGTGGTTTGGTGTTTGCTGTTATTTTCTCATTTATAAAGACAAAACCTATCTCACAAAAATTGCAGAATGAAAACTTGCTGAAAACCTTATGCATCAAACACAAGTCAAACAAAATTCAGAGCAGCAAACCCAGCAAGTCAGTCACTGATTTTCTGCAAGGGATTGTAAAATGTGGCTGCCTGTGATGGCAGGGGGCTGAGCTCAGTACCCAGCCTCATTCCTATGCAGTTCTTGAGAGAAACAGCAGATATGAAGTGGAATAAACCACCCCAGCAAACAACCCCCACCCCAAAGCAGTTTCTCTGCTTTTCCTGCCAAGAGAAGGAAAACTGCATCTCTTTGTGTGCATATGGATGGTGTTTGCATTGCCTTTGCATTTTAACAAATCCCACACTGATCATGACCTATACAGTGTATACAGAGAGAAAATTGATTTTTTTTATATTCTGGAAAGTATTTAACATAGCAGTAATATACACATATTCTGTTATTGTTTGTCTCCATGACAATTCTAATATGAACTGTAAACTCTGAATATTTCTAGCTCTTCCTGAAGCAGGAGCATTATTAAGCAACTAAAGCCCTCCTTAATCTAATTGCACAAGTTAGCAATTCAATTTTACATTTGCTTTTTAGTTGTTCACATTAACCTTTAGACCCCCTAAATGAGAGAATTGTTTTTGAACTAAGAGCAGCTCAGTACTGTGTGAGCACCAACACTGCATTTCAAAAAGATTCAAAAAGTCAAAAAGATTACAAACACTTTCTGATTAAGGCTTAATTTTTTAACTTTGGGAATAACTCAGTCTTTATTTAAATTTAAATCTGAGATTTTTTCACTCCTCATTTCTAAGATTTTTCTCCATCAGCAGGATCCAGGATGGATTAGTTTAATTAGAAGAGAAAGTGTCTTAGGCCTCTCCAAATACTCTACAACATATGACTCTCAATATTTACTATCAGAGCATCAAACTCCACCATCCAAGATGAAATTCTGTCCTGCCTAGATTTCTCATGTAATCATATCTCAAAACTAGAGCACTGTCCATCTTTAAGAGTTATGAAATTCTCATTATACTCAGTTATTTGTTTGTAGTGGCATAAATAAACAATTATCTTTAATAATATCCAAGCAACCAGTAGGAATGCAAATGAACTGCATGGGTATAAGGACATTTTGCACATAAACACATATTAATCTCATATATATGTGGTATATAAATAAATAAATGTATTACCAACAATGCCCCACCATAACTAACATACCCAAAAACATGTCAGATCACCCACATGAATTACAAAATGAGTAGACTTGAACTCAAAACTAGAGAGAAAACACTGAATACACTGGCATTTTAAAGATATTTGTTAAAGCAGAATTAAAACTTTCTGGACCAGCTAAATGTTAGTAAAATATTTGAAGACAAAAAAAAAGTACCACATGCAAAGCAAGTCACATTGCACTTCAAATGAAAAAACAATGTAATATCTTCTCATCAACATATAACATTTTGCTCATGTGATACTCTTCAAAATCAACTTGCAAAGGAATTTTTTGGGAGTTAGTTTCTCATTAAAGCATTTTATATTGGTTGAGATAGGAAACAAACAAACAAATAAGTATAATCTGTGTCTCTAGAACAAGTGAACAGCCACTAATTCAACTACTATAAATATCAACTGCATATCTAAATGTGCTGACCATTGGCGCCTACAGTGAATTAAGAAACAATTCTCATTATTTCAAACAAAAACAATGCCAGAATTATGAGACATAAGGCAATAAGAGAAAGGTAATATTTAATGTACTTCCTTTAGTCAGATACACATTTCAAAACTATTTCAGATACTTTGAATTCTTAAAAATAAACCATACCTGATACTCTTCTGTTGTATCGGTTAACAACTGGAGCTGGAAAAAAAGAAAAATAAAATTACACATTTGTATTTATTATTACAAATATTTTTAATTATTTGCATAATCATTATATACTTTCAGTACAGAAACCCCATACAAATCTCTTTTTTAAATGATACAGCATAAAGCTTTCATCCATTCACTTGCCAGCCAGTAAGCTTTTATTCAAAATGAAACTTCATATTCCTGAAGGCATTACATGCTAGGATGGATGGTAAGTAGCTTTGGGCTGGGTTTTTTCCTTTTTACCTAAGTCTGACAAAACATACCTCTACACAGATTATCCAATCATAACCTATCATCAGCTAGCAGCCTCAATTTATTTGGTATTATTGCCAAGCATTGCAGCACTTTAGGTGAGTTCTACCTCATTAAGGTGGATCAAAAGCCAAAGAAGTTTTGGCCAACCCATTCTGTGCCCCAAGCAGGGCAGGGCAGGGCTCCCCCAGTCCCTGCAGCCCTGAGCAAGGCTGCCTCACACATTGAAACTGGAGAATGCTGAGGTGCAGCATCCATTGCCTCCTTGCTCATGCTGTAGCTCTACAAGGCACGTGGATTTTGGACTGGGATGAACTGCCTGAGTTCCACTGTGCATATCCATTCTGACATTACCTTCAGCAAACAGCACCTTTCCCCCTTTTACAGTAACCAAGGCACCGTCTTTGAGAGTTACTTCAGTCTCAAAAAAAAACCAAAACAAAATCTGCCTGTAAAGTTTCACCCAGAACAAAACCAAAGCACTCTCTTCTCCTTCACTCTAACAACCAACATCATTTTATTCTGACTGCTTCATAGGTTTTCATTTTCTTCCCTTCAATAGGTAATTCTATTTTTCCTGATACAACCTTTCTATTCCATTCTTTCAATATTTAAGAATTAGAGGAGCCTTTATACCCCATCAAAGCAAATGCATCACAGAGCCAGATTTATTAAACACCCACCACAAAAATCTTAATGACCCCATCATTTCTTAGAAACTTTTGAGTATCTCAGCACCACCAGAATACAGAGAACAATGATTACTTAGCAAAGCCAGAAGAGTTCAGCTTCTTTGGAGCACTTACAACCATCCTACATCTATATGAAAACACAAAACTGCAAATAATACCCCAAAAATGAGATCAAAATTATTATTGGGTATTTTTTTTAAATAAAGGAATTCAGAAGAGGTTGGAGGGGAAAGGAATAATCAGGCTAATTCCATAGTTTTCAGCTAAATCTATTAACAGGGAGACAATGCTCAGCCTCAAAAGCAGCTCAGGATTAAATGCAACATTATTATGAATTTTACAATTTAGATCTAAACTTCTATAATATGATATAATCCTTATAAAAATAACACTGACACAGTGTTTCATACATCAAGCTTGAAGAGGTTCAAAAACACTGAATAACAACCCTGAGAATTCAAGTAACTTTCTCTTCAAACCTTTCAGCAATTTACGACCAGCAGGGACCCTTCCTGCAAATAAGGGCAGGACTTATCTCACTTGCCAAAAGACACCAGGGATGGGAGAAGTTTACCCCACCTTAAGGGGAAGCAGGGATTGGGAATACAGATCCATGCAGGTTTATTAAACAATCTCATGATATGAAAGTGTTCAGACATTTTGCCCTTTCTTAACTTTTCCTCGTGGGTATGTCTGTGACACAAAACTGCTCTGGACAGTAATTTGCCCCCGTAATTATACTCACATCTAACTGAATAACTACTCAAAATTGGCCAATTTGGACCTAAAGAAACAGGAAAATTCACTACTTTTGTCCAGAGACCCAGTCAAATGCCTACCAGTTCTCTAAGGTTTTGAAGAATGGGAAGACCGAAACAAATTAGTTCAGTTTCCACTACAAAGTCCTTTATTACAAAAGACAATACTAAATTCAAAATGTAATTTGATATGTTTGCTGTACAAGCACCTCATCAAGGTCATAACAGTTTTCAGTAAATTATTAACCAGTCTCATGAACGGATTCAGATACTTTTAATCAACACCGTTAGTGAGTAAATACATTATTTCAGTTTCTATCTTGCACATACAGAATTTCTTCTCCACCTTATGACTTCTACACCCATTTCTTGCTCATATTTAAGAATAATATTTTCATGTCTTTGAACAGAATTAATATACTACAGAATACTCTGGTGTACTTTGGGTAACATAGAAAAAAATCCAACAACGATGTCTTCTTTTGGAATCTTAATTATTTTATCCCATAGCAGGGTTCAGTGTCATCAAAACTGCATCAAGTTTTCCAATGTTAAAAATGAGCAAAACACATAACCTTTTAAGGGCAGTTAAGAGACGACTATTATTCTGCCTCCACAAAGCTTTTAAGATTAAAATGATAGTTTGCATCTCTTACACCAGTGACAGTTCTAACATGTATAAAATTCACTTTTATGTGTTGTCAGATGACTATTTTTATGCTAAAGAGATAAAAATCTGACATTTCCTAGTAGAGAAGATTGGTGAGGTTTTCTTTCCTTCTGGCTTACCAATGAAAAGCTCTCATTGCTTATGACTATTTTCAGTATTGCACAGTCATATTGCCACTCCTATGGCACCCTTGTGTTTTGCTATTGGAAGTACACGAAGGAAACGCCTGGCATTGAGCACTGCTAAGAGAAACCTCTCCTGAAGGTCCCATGAACACCTACGCTGGTCTGTGGACAGATTCCAAAAAATCAGATGGGGTGGAAGGGAATAATACATTTACTGTTAATACAGCCTAGCTCCTAGGCTGAGCATTAAAGGGCACCTAATTTACAGCAATGGTGATGGACACACCAATAACAAATTCCTACTACACCAGAGCAGCCCCCAGAGCACAACCCTGCCTGCACTGTGACAAGAATCCAGTGAATCCAGCACTGCAGGACCTGGTACCACTCAGAGATCTGGAATCTACAGAAACAAGATTAAACTACAGCTTTGAAAGAGGAAACAATTTTTTTTTTTTTTTTTTTAATCTCCAGTTAGAACTCCCCCCTGCTGCACACCCATGGGCCACATTCAGTTTGAACAATGGCCCATGTCTCTGGTAATGATATGAATGTTATTATACTTTAATTGCAAAAACTATAATGAGATTAGAAGATTTTGTTGTGAGATGATTGCATTGTAAACTCCCCATTATGTCAAAACCTCAGGTGCAGCAATATTCGAGTTTAAAATGTCTCATACCTTTGGCACAGCTCCTGCTTTTACTTGGCTCATGGGAACCAAGACACAGTAATTGGGTAAACACAACAAAAACGGAGGTAAATTAAACCATTGTACCAGAAGAGAGCAAAACGGCCCAATTTCCTCCCTGGCAGCCAAAGGCAAGCGATTCTGGCACTGGAAAGGCAGATCAAGCTGTGCATTCCACACTTCTGCCAGAACTGACTCAGGACAATCATCCTACTCCACTGTTCAAGAAAAATCAGGAATGTCTGCTGAACATGTACGTGCCCTCCATTCTGTGATTAGACACAGACTGAAGTAAGTACTAGATAGGAACACTTAAAAGGCTGCTTCAGATTGTCATTATATTGATTTAATAAAAAATATTTTAATAAATTGCATAAATAGGTCAATACTGTACATTGCAGACCTTAAATTCAAAAATGTGCATTACATCAAACAGCAGCAGTGCCATGCAGTTAGTGGCTACTGCTAACTGTACTGCCACTTGCTAGTGGCTCCATTTCACTGGGTTTTCTCACTTGAAAAATCAGGCATGTAAATCAGACACTGGGATTTTAATTTTTTTTTTTGAATACTTTCCATAAGTGACAAAACATGAATTTCTCCAATATCCTTCAGTTTGCTTTGGCATTGAGATTTACTTTGAAATATCTGATGCTCAATTATGGCTCACTATATTTAACTCACAATAGTTCTGAGTGTGGTTATAAGCAGGTATAAAATACAGCCCCATAGGTGAAAAATGGACACAGATATTTTTCTTACTGTTTTTAAGCCAAATCAAACCAGCAATTCCAATATTTAAGGCAAACAAGTGACAGTAAAACCACTCTTTACAACCAGACCTAAAAGCACACTTTTCCTACAGTGCGTGGGCTCCTTTCTCTGTCATTGACTTTGAAAAGTGACTGGTAAAAAAAACCATCAGGCTTTTTTAGATGTACACTACTACCGTAACAGGGAAAGCTGTTTCTCTACACTACTCACAAGCCTGAAATGAACAGAGGTACAACCATCATTCTCCCAGCTACTGCTACCCACTTATTACACATACTAATAAAAATTCTTACAGAAAAAGACAAAACTCAAAAGATCAATTCAGGGTCACAGGAAAAAAAAAAATTCTGGGGCAAACAAAGGACTGGCATTCCAGGCATGACAGTAGAGTACAAGGTGCTACTGCTCTGTACAGGATGTACCTTGAAAACTTACTTCTCTTTCTTCACAAGCACTTTGCTTTTCACTATGATCTGTCAACATTTCCTAATTTCAACTAGGGTGGAAAAATCACACTGTTTGTGATTCTGAATACGATTTACAGTAGCATACTAAATTAAGCTATTGTGCATACAAATATTTAATACAGATCTTCTGTGTAATCTAATCAACAATTTTTGAAGGTTTCCTGATGAAAGATGGAGCACAGCTCATAGTAGGTGGCATAAACTTAGTATAGCACTCAGAGTTCAAAGAGCATAAGCACAAAACACCAGCTTTATTACAACCAAGTAGCACAAATCAGTGATTTACAGAGTACTTTCCCATTGGATCATGGCACAAAATCATCCTGTGGGAAGAGAAACAAAAAGAGAAACAGAATGTAAACGGTTCTAATTTAACAAGTCAATTAAGTTTATCCAAACAACACATGAGTTGACACTAAAAACTATTAAAGCTGAAATAGCAGAAGCAGAGTGGAGTATAAATCTGAGGCGTGACTGTCTCTCTGGAATGCTGTATCAAGTTACGATAAGGAAGTGCCAGACTACAGCTGTCAAACTGTTTTTCTACACACCAAGATGTTAATGGACTTACATAAATAGGAACCACCACAACTCTGAGAAAACTCATCAATTCAAGATCAGCTTTTTTAGGATTCCTGTCAATTAAAAAGTAATGCTAAAGCAGAAAGAACTTTCATCATCAGACATGCAACTGTACTTCAGTAAATACCAATCTGAATCTTTTTTTTCACCAGGTAAGTAAAACAGAATTCCCTCTGACTGTTACCAATATAACAGCTGCATATCCATGATTTCCTTCAGGATGTCCTTGCTGGATAATGGCAAATTCTCACTTCCCCCTTCCACATCTCTGCTTTATAAGGTGAGGACCACAGGTAGGGCTACAAACTACTTAAGATTTTTTCAGAGGCAGCTCTGGAACCCAAGAGATCTCCTCAAAGCTTCTCTCAGAAAAGCAGAACAGACAGAAATGGATCAGAGTTTTATAGACATCCTTTTATTTTCCTTTCTATTCCCTTTAATTTCCCTTCTATTCCTCTGCCTACCCACCCCCAAAGAGGAGGATGGAAACTCAGAGCCCGGTTAGACAGGCAGGAGAGACCCTGATGGTGTCAGCTGAAGCATGCCAGACATTTGGAGGAAGACAAAAGGTCAGGGAACACTGGGAAGAAGTGAGTTTTCAGAGAACAAACAGAGGGAGGACAGAACAGAGAACATTAAAAAATAAAAAAGTGGAAACCATGATCCACGATTAGGTACACACAGGCTTTGCTTTTCTGTAAAAGACTTTTACATCTATTAAGTTGGAAAACAATAAAAATTATTACATTGCTATTAAACATTGTTTTCCTGGCTGCTGCTGTAAAAATAACAGAGACATAGACACCTTGTTATTTCTCAGTATTGAAAAACAGCTGTCATCAACAGCAAGAGAACAAAACATAAAAACAAAGTTGCAACATATCCTGGTCTCCAATTTAATTGCTTTTCTTTTAATTTGTATTTAAAAATTACTGACAAAATGAAGAAACACTGTCTGAAAGCCTCATTTTTGAAGAGTCTCTGACCCTGGCTTTCCAAGTTTTTTAGAGCCCCTCTGATAGAAAGAATGTAGCAACTTCTGAAGGGAAAAGTTGAGTCAACAAGCAAAGCATTTATGTCAGTGAAAAAAAGATGTTTATGAAGTTAAAACTGTTGTGCTATTTTGAGTTGGCTCTTTTTTGGTTTTCAAGTACAGTAGAAAAATGAACATGCACTCTGGAATGGACAGACTTTAAACAGCTGATCAATTCAAGAAAGAAATCATTGCTTGACTAACTGAAAGGAATCTGGTGAATCTCTGGTTACAATGGCACTTCTTGACTAAGGCCTCCAGAGTGTTGTTTGTTTTTAAATCAAAGATCCTTGTTTCCAATGTATCCCTGTCTCAATATTCCCTTTCCACAACTGAACCTGAGCAGTCATGCATGGCACTGCTTTCATTCAGAGATATTCATTCTCACAAATAAAGGACCATTACCTGCTCCCAGAATTCAGGAGCTTGTACAGCCTGACTGAAGCCTGGGCCCAGGAGAACAAACACCTTCCAAGCAGCATTTCACATTATCTGACATTGCAATGGCATGACCCACACAGCCCTCTCCTATTTCTTGCTGACATGTCTCAGATCAAGCCAAACACAGCACTTTTTTATTTTTTATGAGTGTAATCTATATTATGAAGATCAAAGAGATAGCAACAAGGCATGCACTTGCTTTACAGACATGAAATTAGAAAAACTCCTGGTGCTGAGGTACAATCTCAGCTAAAAGGACACATTTCACAGTGATTAAAGATATAACCATATGCTGATACTACAACAGAGATTGTCAGGGACTGAAATGAAAGACTTGGGAATGTTATCAAGTATTAGAAAGACAAATCTATGCACTGCACAGAGAAAGAAGGATGCTGCAAAAAGCCAGGAAAGTTAAGAAGCAGCTGACAAATCTTCAAAGCATTGTCAGAAGAGGCAAGACACTGGAAGGTACAACAAAGCAAGTGAAAAATGGAAATTTGCTTGGGCTTTAGGAGTAGGCTTAGAGAAGAAGGCATTTCAGAGAGAGAGAAGCTAAGGAGCCACATTAGTAATAGCAGAAAAATTAAGCTTACAAATCAAACATTAAGCAGATGATAAAAAGAAAAGATCCTAAACATATTTGAATGTGACTTTCACTGGGATTGTGAGACAATGGAAAAGCCAGAAAAGGTCAAAGATGAGAATGAGACTGTGGAGAAACAGAAATATCACATCAAGAAGTAAGTGCAAGTTTCCTTAAAATAAATGCTTCATACAGAAAAAGATATTGGCATCTTATGTAGGGAACCACATTTCCCAATCAGTAAGAAACATGGGCAAAGCACCCCCATGACCAGATGCACTGGCAGAGAACAGAAATCCTCCTCCTTTTCCAAGGCTCCTGACTAACCCCTCCTATTCTACCAGTTCTGCTTTCAAACCTCACCTCTTTATCCACCAGTCTCCTGATCCACCAGAGATCAGAGATGGATGAGGCAGGAGGATTAATACCTCAGGGTACTTAGGATTTTTGAAACATCACAAAGATAAATTTTCTCTGAAATCTTTTCATTAGAAACTTCAGAAGTGCTGTTTAAAGCAACATTTGGCTCTGACACACACAGTTCTTTCAGAGCAACACTTTCTGTATTTCAATTGGTTTTTCACTATGGTTTTGATTTCTAAGGTTTAACTCCACATCCTCATACCTTTTAAAACATCAAATCCCAAAGACTTTTGATCAGACTTTTATCCTGTGCCTGGTTGAAAGGTGCAATCACTGTTACAAACTAACAAAACTTAAACCTCTTTCAGGCTTTTTGGAAAGCTGAGTTCCACCAAACATACTTGGAAGTCCTGGAGATAATTCCTAAATGAGTCATAAAAAACGTCATTTAACTATATCTAGCACATCAGTCTATTTTTATTATTTCCAACTGCGCTGCTTGCATAAATCTCTTTCTACAAAATAATTAACTGTATACAGGTGAATGCAATCTGAGTAAGCTCATATATGTGAACAAACAAAAAAAAATCCCAAAACCACAATAATAGAATCAGTCAAGGGAAGGTGTTTTTCCATTTTCAGAAGCCTAATTAAAAGTCCCACCATTATTCTGAACATCTGAATGCAGAAAACATTGTAAAAACTAATAAGAGCAACAACTCACTGGGGGCCTCTCACAACAGGAGGTCAGACTCACCACAAAATTCTAAAACTCCTCCCTAAGTAAGATGGTCCCTACATCAGCAGTCTGGGACATCCCCATCACACCCAGCTTCACAAGGTCTGACATTCCAAGCAAATTAATATTATCCTCAGGATAGCACAGAGCCAACTTCTCTGAAGGGGGCATGTATCAAATAAATACCATCAATGAAGCCAAGGACTTTTTCTCAACAGTCTGGTCAGTAACTTTGAGAGAAGTATTAGCCAGGCAATGTAACTGTAATAGACAAATATAAGCCAAATGCAGATCTTGGAGGAAATCTTCATAAGGTAATAGGGATGAAGTGGAAAATGCTATCACTGGCACTGGCTTTAGTGTTTATACAGCCTCAGGAATAAGCAGCTGTAAAATTAAGTTTGAAAATAGTGGAAGACATGCATGTGACAGCTATGGTAAAGGCACAAGTGATGCAGTGCATGGCTGCAGGTATTTCACACCTCCTGTCACTGTCTTTTCTGTAACCTCTTCCCCCGTACCCTCCCCTCACAACCTCCATTCTGCCCCAGAGGAGAAGACAAATGCAGCTGCAAAGAGGAGAGGTACGATTCCACTCCCACAGAAACTCTCCTACTTTCAGTTTCTGTATCAGACTTACCCTGCTTGTTTTTAAGGCCTTTAACCAATTCCTCCAACCAAGGCTTTGCTTTGTGTCTCCTGCATGCCACAGAAGCATGATAAATATTTCAGCAATTAATACACATTTTCCCAGCTGCACTGCTGCTCTCTCCTGACAGTGAACTTTGGGGTTACAGTGCACCCCTGATGTCCTTGTCATTCTCTACATTCCCCAGTTTTGTTCTACCCCACCTGTGCAGGATGGATTTTTCCTGATACACTGCACAGAACACTTCCAAATCCCAGTTAAACACACATACACCTGTATATACACCTTTACAAGGCCTCTTCCAGTGAGCAACTCCTCAAATAACTCATAGACATCCTATATTGCAACTATTATCTGTCCTCTAGGCAGAGGCATATTTTAAGGCACAGGAAACATTGCATGTACTCCTAATATTTTTCTAGGTACATCTGGCATTTGAGAAAACTTCAATATGGCATAATTCTGTATTTTTATTTGAATGTATAATGAAGAGTTGATTTCCTCCTATATGTAAAGAAATATGATGATGATGATGCACAGATATTCTTGCGGGTTAGCAATGAAAAAGAGAGAAATAAGAAAATTTTTGACTGCCTATCAGTTTTCACCAGAAACACAATTTTACATTCACTGCATTGTATTTTAAAGAGATTCCATCTGCTCTATCTGTAGTGCACATTAATATTCAGAAGACATCTGCAGTGTGCAGACCAAGCTTTTAATTGGAATCATGTCACAGCTACCATCACACAACACAGAATGTAAATGTTGGCTATCTGCACTTGGCAGCTGCTTGGCAGGCTCAGCATAAAGTCCTACTGAGACTGATAGTGTCTTTAAATAATGCAGTATCAGGATATAAAAGCTATCTTGAGAAATCAAATATTGACTATCATATCCATAACTAATATCACTTACTAGCACCCTAAACTACTTATAAGCAAAATATGGTTCATATTCAGCCATCATTTTCAAAGAGAGACAACAAATTGATACAACTGAGCACTCACATCTTTCACTAGGATAGATACTTAAGCAAATTTAACTTGTACACAAAAGGGGACAATGACAATTGAAGCTCAGTACAAACAAAATGGTGTAATAAAGCTCAAAGCATTTATAAAAATCTAAAACTCAAGCATTGCTAAGGACATAAGAGCACCTAAATAAAAATTCAATTAACAGGTGCACTCAGTGAATTAAGATACTTTCCTACAATGTCAGACTAATTATTTGAGAATGAACAATATAGTTACCTTTTCTTGGAATTAAAAAAACCCACCCAACCCTGAGTCAATAGCATTATCATCTGCTTCAAATTCTTGCCAAACCATGGTAACACAAAATTACATTTTCCCAGTCACCTGCATATTTTCTGCTGATACTCTGCTTTAAATTTCTGACAAATGGAGCAGTGAGCAGCAATCTACAGACAGAGAAAATTGTATGTGTGTGTGTGCAGGTTTATACACACAAACAACGCTCTGTCCAATACAAGCAAGTGGTTGTTACACTGACAAACTGGTCTCAGGTAAGCTGCAAGAAATTTAAGTCTATCAGTATGTAAGAATGACAAAGGAACTCCAAGAACAACAACACTTGCTTTTCATGAAATACACATTTCCTTGGGGAATTTATATGCCACCACCTTTGCCACTGTACTGTAAAAAACACAAAGCCAAAATTCAAGACCACAAGCCATAAAGGTACACAGTTATACCACCACAAAAATAATTATGCAAGTAGAGGCAACATCAGAACAGAGTCATCATGATGCAGTGTCCTCCTCTGATAGACTAATTGGATTACTGGATCCTCTTAGCTTCAGAGCAGCTCCCAACACAGATAAGGGATTTAAGAGAAGGGGAAGACACAATTGTTTGTGTTCAGAGCATGCATACACTCAATGTGTACACTCAGTCTCAAACCTGCACTTGCAGATCTGCCACCATTTGATGGAAGGGTAGGAAAGTAAAGAAACTGAGAAGGCAGAGCTGGGTTTCAGTCCCAAACATGAGAGCACAACAAACCCATTGCTGACCACTGATTGCAGTAGAACTTCCAATCTGTGTCAATGTCAAGGAAAAAAGGGCTGGGCTGGTCTCAGCATTTTCCATCAGTGATGTGCAGCTGGTCTGCTTAAGTTTGGACTACAACAGAAAAGAAAAATTATCATGGGCAGCTGCAGATGAGATGCAGCCTAAGAAGCTTTTCCTTTCACCTCTGAGCTGTTTAGTCTCAGACAAAATAGGTTGGAGCCACCCTCACAGTCAGGTGTATCTCATGTGACAGTATGAAACAACTGAACTACTTCTACAAAAGAGCAATTTATAAGAAAAATATGGAACAGGAGATTTGAAGCTCAGCAGAAACAACCAGCAGCATGGAGAGAGCCTGGTGTGTCATACACCCAGCAGGCATGTTACATCTGCCAGGTCAACCTGAGTTCAGGATTGATTAATTACAGGGATCTAGGTAAAATTTAAGAATAGCATCCTACAGATACAACAGGCACATAAAAGCCCATTGTTCTTTGCCTGGGTCACTCCATTACCAATGAAGTATTGGTATTTCATTACCAATTCCTGCTGACATTTGAATGATGAAACATACTGTGTTTTTACATAAGATAAAACTGCAATAGGTTGTGCTGTCATCTGATTTGATCTGAATAAAAGAGCACAAGGAATTTCAATCAAGTGTCACTTCAAGCTGATTCAGAGCTTAATCTCACACATCCACATTTAACTCAAGGCATAAGCACACATTTATGTGCCAGGGCACTCTGGACAGCTTCTGATGCAATGTTTCTGTGTCAGGGATGTGGTGCTTCCCTCTTTTGTGGTATTTGCAGGGGTCCCCAGGATGAGGTGAAAGATGAGTGAAACTGACTCCATGTCCTTAGAAGGCTAATTTATTATTGTATGATATTTATATAATATTAAAGAACACTAAATACTAAAGCTATACTAGAGAATAGAGAAAGGATACAGACAGAAGGCTACAATGAATGATAATGAAAAACTCGTGACTGACTCCTCAGAGTCCAACACAGCAGATGGTGATTGGTCATTAAGTAAAAACAATTCACATGAAACCAATCAAACATGCACCTGTTGGTAAACACTCTCCAGTCACATTCCAAAGCAGCAGAACAGGGAGAAGCAAATGAGATAAATATTGTTTTTTCTCTGAGGCTTCTTATCTTCCCAGGAGAAGAAATCCTGGCAAAAGGATTTTTCAGAAAATGTGACAGTGACACCTCCTACTCAGCCCTGGTAAGGTCACACCTGGAGCTCCCTGTCCAGTTCCAGGCTCCCCAGAACAAAAACCTCATGGAAATACTGAGGTTTGCTTGGACAGAGTCCAGCAAAGGGCCATAAAGAAGATGAGGGGACATGAAGCATCTCTGGTGTGAGGACAGACTGAAAAAGCTGGACTGTCAGCCTAGAGAAGATAAGGCTCACAGGAGTTCTTATCAATACCTGAAGGGCACTGAAGGACAATAGAGGCAGTTTCTCCTCACTGGCACTCACAGCAGGACAAGAGCCAGCGGCCACAAACTCAAATCCAGAAAGGGTCCACCTGAACATCATGAAGCACTTTTTTACTGCCAGGGGGGCCATACACTGGCATAAATTGCCCAGAAAGGTTCTGGAGCCTCCATCCCCTCAGAAACTGAAAAGCCACCTGGATGTGGTCCTGGGCAACCACTACAGGCAGTCCTGCCTCACAAAAGGGGCCAGGCAAGACCTCCAGAGACACCTTACAAACTCAACCATTCTGTAATTCCACAGAGACCCTCAACAGCTTATTAAAATTCATGCTGTGCTTCCAGTTTAATTTCCAATGCAAGTAGAAGTAAAATTCATCTGCAGGTAGATGGATCTAGTTTCAGGTATCCTTTTTCCAGGTAGGTAACTACAAATTCTGACACAGCCACTGCACAGATTTTGGGCTGTTGGGGTCTAATTTGTTTGGCTGAGTTTTTTTAAGGGAAGAAAGGTAGAAAGAGCAAGCCTGAGAAATAGCCTGGGCTTCTACAGGTTCTTACTATGGGCACATTCTTCATAACTGCAAAGTGAGCACTTTCTTGGGCATTTTTTACAATGCTCACTATTGACATACTGCAATATACCAAACTACTACTTATTCTAATAATGCCACATAAAAATCAAGGTGCATCCACATCCTGGACAACCCTCAGCAGGAGTATCAGCCAGCTTAGCCAGTGTCACAAAAGGCATCTATTATCAGCTGATCAGCTACGACCTTTCTAGGATTTAGCACTCTATCCTGCACAAGTGATCACCTCTGAAGGTTCATTCTTGCCTGAACAGTTTGCAAATTACCTTTCTCAAACAAGTCTTTCTCAAAAGAGCAACAATTTTAAAAGATGGCTCAATTCTTCTGGAAGTCTGATTTTTACAGTTTTGGTGGATTTATATTAAGTGCTTAAAAAAGACCGATGATGTATTGTTGATCTCTGAAATTACAGAAAATTTATTCAAAGAACTGGTGTTTCTACATGATGATGCGTTTAAAAAAACTGCAGAAAAAATCGTATAATACATCACACCACATTTTTTAATAACCCAAACCAGAAAACATTGGTCAGTTGCTTATAAGAAGTTCTACATGTACTTGGAACTGATTTTCTTTCCAGTTTAAAAAAAAAAAAAAAAAGGCAAAACAAAAACCAACACAGCAAAACCCTCCCCCACCAACTCACAGTTTGTGTCCTTGCTATATACAGATTTATCTACAGTAGTGATAGAAGAGGTACACTGGATTTACAGGATTTTATGCTGTAGTGGGGGTTTCAGAGTCACAACACTGGACACACACCAGGTTTTCTGCCTTGCTTTCCCTCATCCCTAAGGTGCAGGATCCTCCATATGAGCACAACTGACTCTACAATTGATGATCATTTATTGTCTGGTGCTTTTCTAGTGACAAAATGTGAATTGCACCCAGTGCCTCTCCAGGAGCCAGCACAGGCTCTGCAGGAGGGTGGCAGCCAGAGGACTGAGGGGTGACACAAACTGATCAGGCAGAATGTACACAGCAGAATGAGAGATTCTACAGAAGCATCATTAACATCTCTGGCAATTTTGTGATATTATGAGCACAGAACATGAAGTACTACTTCACTGCCAGTACAATATATTCATCAGTAATTCACAAGTGAACCTTGTTTCATTGAGATATAATTTGGTTACAGCTTCTTTTAGTAAATAAAGCATAAATAAATTTGAGTGGATTATAAATATGTATGTTTTAAAATTTAAAACTGTTTAATCTCCTAATGTGGTCAATCTTTAGGTTATGGTACACAACCAAATTAGTAAGCAAGAACAACTTCTGTACTGCATCTCAAAATAAAGTGTTTCATAGCTTTTCTTCCTTCAGATTTACACTTCTAACAACATTATATCAACATTCAACAGTTACTTACAACATATAGCTGTAAAAAGAATCATCTCCATGCGAAAATGTATTTTGACAAGACAGCCCCCCACACACACTTCCAGTAATTGCATCCTGTGCACTTTCACAGGAAGAGGATTTTTGGGAAAGAGAAGGGTGAAGGCAGACATATGTTCTGTATCCTAAGCAGGGATAATAGTAAAAAATATCACTGTGTTCTACCCAGACCAAGGAAAATCCTCTTTATAGAGTCACTTAGGTTGGAAAAGACCTTTAAGATAATTGATGGAGTCCAACCACAAACCCAACACTGCTCCATCCACCACTGAGCAGGTCCCTGAGCACTGTGCCAAATCTGCTCATGGACGTCCAAAGTCTCAGCAAGAGCCTTGGACAAAGAACATTCATTCTGACAATTTTTGGATGCAACAATAAAAAATTCCCTGACCAAACTGAGGCACAGCAGGTGGCAAGTGCTGCATGGTTCAGCTTCCAGATGAATTGATTTTTAGGAGCAGAACTTCTAGGATACAACTCCCCCGAGTCACACAGTGCTTCACAACAAATGTACACACTGCAGATCTTCCAGCTATGGAAAGCTAAGAAAAGCTAAAACCACTAGAAAAATCAGTACACATCATGCAAAGTTATATTATTTCATAGTGATATGAAAAAATTGGTAAAATAGTTAATAATTATATGTTTCCAGCAGTAAGAAATTAAAATTACTTCACAGGGATTTAAGAGATGCTCATAAAAAATACAAGTCATGTTTGTGGCTTTTTATCATGAAGTTACAGGATCTTAAAATTACAATTAAAAACATGGTATCCAGGAATGTTTAACACTACAAAAATTGGTCCTTGAATATCCCCACTCTGAATACAAATAATTTTTAGCATTTTATAACAAAACTACACATGGCATTTTTCCCCAACCCTCCCCAAAGGTGTGAAAGACAGAAGACTAAATATTAATCTATTCTAATAAGCCATCTTTCATAATTTATGAACCCGAGAACCCTGTGAGTCTTACAAATACTTAAACATTTTAATCAGAAACACTGGCAACATCAAATGTTTAAAAATTGTTTCTGAACAATTACTTTTTTCTGAAAAAAAATTAATAAAGGGGCAACTAAATCTTAGCATTTTCATTCCAGGGCTGTACAAGAGAAATCTTGCAGAGAGGGGTACCCCCATACCCATGAGAACCAGCTCCTTCACTACAAATGTCCTTGAGGAAGCAATTCTTCCTGAACGATCATAATTAGCACAAGTTTGCCACAAAAATAAGTATTTACTGGAGCCTCACCAGGAAAAATAACACAAAAAATATTTGTGTCTTTTTTCAAAAAAATTTCTTCTATGGAACACAGTTTTCTCAATAGGAAGCAGAAAACAATATGCTGTCCCAAGGGAGGAAGAACCAAAATGGAAATGAAGAGCCATTGTGACATCCTGCTTTACAGCAGTTTGTCAATATGCAATCACCAAGAATGAGGAAATTGGCACCATGGTTGATTCAAAAATACAGAGGAAAACTACAAAGCAGTTTCTCAACCCTCATCCAAAACCCACATTTCATTCCCCACACAAGCTCCACACATGTTTTTTACAATGTTCTGCAAGGACAAGCTCAGATCCAGAAGGACAGAACAGGGACTGCTGGAAGAACATGCACTTTCCTCCAACCTGCAATCCTAATCCACACAACAGCTCATAGCGGGATTTTGTGACAATTTGCTCAGTTCTGCTGGTCAGGCCCCTGATCTGACCATGCCTTCACTAACACCCAAAAAGCAATGCAGGGTTCCAGACTTCTGTAAGATGACCTCACACCAAAAGCTGACATCATGCCAGCCCCTGCAGGCTGGAGACCATTTCTGAACAGAAGCAAAGCTGTTCTGCAAGCCACCAGGAAATAAAAGGAGAGAACAGAGAGTGCCTGAACGTTTCTTACAAAATAAACCCCAAGGTGGTAGTTGGTTTTAAATGACAATAAAAACAATGCTACAGAAGGAATACCTGCAAGTCCCTACCTCATGCCCTGAGCTGTTCCTAAAGATGATTTCTCCCCTAAAGAGAAATTCCACATCTATGCACAGAGAGCTGCCACTCTCAATCATTTACCATTTCTACAGAGAAAAGAAATGTATGGAAAGGACTAGCAGCAAAACTGCTACTAATAAATGCTGGCCTTTGTTATACATGATTTATTGTGTATTTATGAGACAGAGGCCAAATCCTAGCAGTGTGAAAATTGTAAGACAGGGTGCTTTCCTCTAAACCTCCTCTCTCTTGTAAGCATCCTTCCCACTACAGCAGAGAACATTGCCATCATCTCCACAATTCCTATGGTAAAACACCAATGACCACAAAACTGCTGCTTGTTCTGCACAGTGGATTTCTGGAGCTTCTATCCAATGGCCCCTCTTTCAGATCTATATTTTTAAAAGGAAAAAAAGCTTTTGCATTAAAGGATCTCATAAGCACACAACCTTTATTAGTATTACTATCATATAAGACTATGCAGGTCTTTTATGCAAGAGCATTTTGTCCACACTCAAGATTTCCCAGATTTCCCCCGAGCTGCTTTTCTAACCAATGTTTGTTTGATTTATTATTTCCCTTCTCTGTTTCATATTACAGTGAGGTAGAAAGACATGAAAACTGCAGACTGGAGAAGAGTACACACTATTTGCTGTGGAACTGACAGTACCTCAGGAAAAAATTAAATTGGCATGAATCAAAGAATCTTGATGGATCAAAAACCACCAAACAATTGTTACATACCAAAAAAGTACTGATGCAAAGACAGGCATGGAACACAAAGAACCATAACTAAAGGAATCTACAGAACCATCACAGAGGAAGGAATAACATCACTCTAAAAAAGGAACCAGCACGTTTGTTGAGTTATATTCATTACTGTCTCCCTCTTCTTTCACAAGAAAATATGAATGATCATTCATGAAGCTGAAAACGTTACTGAAGCCAGTGGGAAACATTCATAGCTCATCTTGGCTACATTTCCAGTCTTCATTTGAATAATGAGCAACTGCTCTGTCAGACATTAAGGGTTTTAATGACTGACTGGTGAATAGCTCCAAGTGAGCTTGTTCTCTGCTGTCTCCTCCTCTTCCCCGAGACCTCCATTGTTCTATTTTAGGTAAGAGGGTACAAGAAAATTTCACTATTAGCATGAGGGGAACACTGACAGAACTGTCTCAATTCTAATAGTAGTTTATTAAATGAACAAAAAATAGCAAAGTTAAACAGAAGCTAATGTTCAGTACAATATCTAGTACCAATATACAATATCTTCCTTTACCTTAATTTTAGAACCAGCTAGAAAAATACAATTTCAGAAGTTTCATACAACTTTTCTAACAATAAACTTCCTCAACATGGAAACTCAGGATTTTAAGAATTCAGCAATTATTTCTAATGGCTAGTTACCCACTTCAGAGTTACTTATGCTCTTTCAGAAGCTCATACACAGAGTAACTGCAGAATATCAACAGAGCAGAAACAGTCAAGAATTCATCTGTACAGTTATAGCAACTATGTAAAGCTGTTTCTGAAAATAAGCTTAGGAGTTATGTGAAAGGTTACTGGTAAGCAACAGACTACAAATACGAATTTAAATGAAATTTTAAACAAAGAAAATACTGCATGCTTCTTCACATTTTAGGACACACTGATCACTTAAAGCAGAACAATTATGTCAAGCCACTACACACTGAAGTAAGAGGGCATCTTTCTCAAGAGATTGAAAGGAATATCTAACAGATGTTACAGGAATATCAGCAGTGCTGAGGGCAAGACATTAAAAACAACTCTACGTGTACTATGTCAAAATTGCAATAAATTTAGCTCTGATAATTAATACAGAAGCTCATCTTTCCTGATGTAAACCAATGTACACTTAGCAATATCCAGGGATATCTGTATTTCAGTCAAACCCATTATAATTCTCTGTTTCTCAGCCAGTCAGGACCTTTTAGCCCTTTGCTTCAAACTTCTAGTTCTTTTACTGTCTCAGGTAAGGATGTATTACAGATACATTCTCATTAAATTTCCTTTGTACAGAGGACTACTTCCTTCAAGCCCCATGAGCTACAATTTGTGGCTTCCTTAGAACTACATTACTTAGTTCAAAAAATTCCTAGTCTAACCTTGTAATACAGTAATTGCACCTTAAGAACAAATGCTGAAAAGCAATTTTATTGTGATAAACAAATACAGAAACAAAAAGGCCTCCAGGGGGGGAAAAAAAGTATTTACATGCTCTGTCCAAACAACTAAAAAGAAGTAAATCAGTCTCCCTTAATACTTAGTTTATCTTCAAAATTCCCCCATGAGAACAAGATAAATAGAGGGAGTGAAGTTCCATTAGTACTAACAGCAGCTACTCAATCCTTCAGATTTAAGTCATGCAGAACTGCCTCTGTAAAAGCAAAGACATGTGCAAGTACAGCAGCTGCACAACAGTAGTCCTTCAGTTCATATTTATGTTAAACACATTCAAGATATTGTGCTGCCAAAAATTAATACAATTAGAAAATTAAATGCAGAGATCTATTCCTCTTAAAACAGATGCATCACTAATACTGTGCTTTACAATTGATTTCATGTCATTGAAGGAGACCAATGAATAAAGAAAACTCTCAAGCTTCTTCTATACCTTCTGGTCACTAGGCTTGTTTGAACATACCTTTCAGAACATAAAGCAGGAATATGCATTTCTTTTCTTTGTATACCAAATTCAAGGGTTCAGTGCAATCAGATCATAGAATTGTTTAAAGTGGAAACGACCTTTAAGATCACTGAAGCCAACCATTAACCCAGCTCTTTCCTCTACCTCCCTAAAAATCTAGAGGCCACTTATGGAGAGCACAAAACACTTTTGTTATAACCACTACTTTAAAAAAGGTATGTAGAACTAGTAATTATCAGATTATGAGAGTGCTCACTGTGCTGCCTAGATTTTAAATACAGTAGCTACTCTTTGGATTTCATTTATATTGCACATTTGAAGAGAAAGCTAGTGTGCTTTATTACCAGTTAATTAACAGTTAATGATGAAGTAGGTAGGTGAAAACACTGGTAAAAACTTCAAAGTACTTTAATTTTAAAGATGGTATCTCACAGCAACATGTGCAATCCCCATGAATCTGATTTATATCTAAAAACTTGAACAGTATTTTTCAAAAGGACCACTATTCTTTTTATGCTATGCTGCAAAAGTTTTAACATCATCCAATTCCTGTAATTCAATAAATTCCATTGAATTATTTCAGGGAAACAGCAAGGAGTTATGCCTAACCTGTGAATTGATGTAGGCAGAGCATAAATGCTTTGTGATTGATATAACACAGTGATTTCTGAGGAATTCCACAAGACACCGGTTCAGAATAAGAAAGAATAAGCAAATGATGCTTAAAAATAAGTAGATAGGCAACCTAAAACAGGTTTAATTTAATACCAAGTGTTTCCATTAGCAATGAAATAGTTAAATATTTCAAAAATGCACTGAACTCTTATTCTGTACCACATTCAAGATCTAATCATGTAAACGAGCATTTCTCCACTCTCTTCTGCTCAGATATTCTAGTGATGTTTTAAAGATGACATTTAGCAAATCCTCGAATTTTAACTGAGAAGCTCAGTGCAGAGCTAAAGAATCTTTTCACCTGCCCATCCAGATTCATATGCACCATTTCCCATCACAACAAGACAGCATACTGAACAGGATTATTTCAAAAGCAAAATACTAAGAAGGGCTCTGTTTTGCTCAGGGAGCAGCTGAAAAGCACATCATCTTTCCTTCAATATCAAGGCAAAATCCTGAGAAGGAAAAATTTTATTTGCAATAAAATAATTGTAATTAGTTGAAACATCCGAGTTGCTCAAATTAGTGTAATCCCGAAAATATTTCAGTGCCACTGTTAGTTATACTTAATACTCCCAAGAACACATACAGGTGGTTTTATTGTCACAAAAAATAAGACAAAACAGTAAGTTAATCATGTAGCACTTTGCACTTTTGTGCAACAGCCTCAAGGGACAGGGAAGCAGAGCCTCTGCCCTCCTTCAGGTGTGCTCCTCAACAGCAGCTTTCCCAAAGCAGTAATTCAAACAGTGAACAGACCATTTCTGTGGCATTAATTTCAGCCTCAACACATCCATTCAGAGCCTGCTTGCTAGAAGTACAAGTGTCATGGTCAAGGACACACTTTAAGAATACGTATCTGTCCTTGGCTACGTTCTCAGGCTAATTTTTGAAGGTCTTGCTTTGCACCTTTCCCAACCCTCCCAACTTCTCAATTTTTCAGTTATACCAAACAAATCAATGCTCTGAGGAAAGTGTGGTATCATCTCTTAAATTCTCTGCCACAGCCCAGTGGATAAATGTTTCTGAGGGCTCCCCCAATACAATCACCATTTTTTCACTCGTGCCTTACAATGCACTCTGCTGAACAGCCACATCCTGATGCCCTTTGATCACATGTACAAAACCAGTCAAAATCAAGGATGAAACTCCAGGGGGGTCAGACAGGAAACACAAACCTGGAAATAATTTCCTAAGCATCACCTAAGAGTGATCATCCTAAGAGAATCAAGGTTTGGGAAGGTTTTTTTGTAGCCTAGCTAGTTTCAGTGACTTTTGCCACATGGATGGAGTTCCACTGTGGCATCACTATGGCTACTTGAAGACATTTGCCACAAGGCTTACACCAAAGGCCAGGACCTCCTTCTGACTTGTTTCTGTTACCATATGCAGTCAGCACACAAAAACCCCACATAACTTATCTGCAGTGTTATCTCAGTCTGAGTGTGCAGACGCAACCCAGTGACATACACAGATTTCATACTGGGCCAGACACACACACGAACAAAAGCACATTATTTCTAAAGATCTCTCCTACTCCCAACAAACACAGTAAGGGTAATTGTTTAAACTAGCTGTAAGTTTCCTTAACATAGTCATTTACAAAAACAACTGGTCAATTTCACCTTTTTATTTACAAACAGACACGGAAACATGTTTGAAAGATCCATGTGACCTGTCACAGCAATTCAAAGGTAACAAAGCATAACCTAGGAAAGCACACCAAAGTCTTTCCTAAATTTCCTAAGATGAAAAACTGCAGTCTTTACAAACAGTATTTTGGTCCATTCAATGAGATTATCTGGCTCTCCCATTGTGTACGCTTCCCCCATCTCCACATCTTCTTTAAATACAAAGCAATATAAGCACCCAGGATCTTGTCTTCTGCAAGGCCCAAATATTGTCGTACCTATGACAGTGATCAAGAACCAGAACCTCTAAATTAACATTTTTCATTGATAGAGACAACATTACAACAGAAACCTAAATAAGACATAGCCATGGTTGACTGTCACTGTTAAACAATGCAGGAAAGAATCATTTCCCTGACCCTCCGGAGGGATCCTCACCTGCTGTCACGGAGAACATGGCACTGATCCTGGGAAGCCACAAGGGGGGAACAGCTTGGGTTTTCAGAGAGGAAGCAACACAGCGTTACTGACAGTGGCACTTGCACAAAGGGCTCCACTACAAGAAGTGACAGTGCCCAGCCTTGTTAATTTAATTTTCTCTCTGACTAAGTTAGAAAGATGATAAGCAGAAACATGAAGCAAAGGAACCACCCTTCTGCTTTGGACAGCCTCGCTATGGAAAGCTGCATTTGAAAAGCTGTACGGCACCATTAAATTTTTACATTTTTATCTAAAAACATTCAACTTCACAGGATCCCTCCAGCTGCAGCTGCAACATTCAAAAATAAAATTTTACACTTATTTCCCTGAAGGTGGTATTTCAAACCCCAAATCTAGGTAAACTGATCACAAAATAGCAAAACTGCACCCAAAGACATTAGAATTTCTGGTGGAGTGGGTTTTCTGATTGGTTTTGTTAGTTGGGGGTTTTTTTTGTGTTTTGGGTTCCTTTTTTTTAAGGAAGATATTAAATACAAAGACATTGCACATTTTTAAGAATTACATCCAACTATCTGACATTTTTCCCATGTGGAGTTTAATTTTAAAATACATTTCACAGGAAAGTCTAACTTCTTTCATATTTAGATGTTTGAAAATACTGCTGACTTGGTTGCAGGGCAAAAAATCACTTGTAATTTCCAAAAATCTGTGCTCATATTTGAACATTTCCTTAAATTCAATTCAGTCACCACCAGCGTCCACACCTTTACCCTTCACCTTTCATCTATTATTCTTCATGCCCTAAACAGAACTTCTGTCTCATTAGTAAAAACATCCAAACCCAGACGCTGACTGCAAACTGGTTTTCAATTCAATCTGTCCATTTCACTCTTGTCCTCTCGCACATTCCACGTCCTGTTTGTTTATTTTCATGAGCTTAAGATATGTTTCACTTTGTGAAGTTCCCAGCCTAAAAGCACTGCAAAAATAGCTGGTGTCTCAATGCTTCCTTAATAAAAAACAATTATTTGTTCCATAGCTTAATTCCTTCCTGCTTCCCTGAAACTGTTAACCAGGGAGTAGATGTTAAGAGCACACTGCATCCACAAGGTGACATCCAGTAATTGGCCTAAAAGAGGATCCTCTATCAATAAGAGTCAGAAACCTTTATGTTATAGGTCAAGGGCACAAGATTTTCAATCGAGGGCACTGAAAGTTCAGGGAAAGCACGCCTTTTCTCACCTTTCCCTCCCCTTTAAGCTACTTTCTAATAATGAGAAAGTATTCAGTTCAAAAAATTCTGGGTGTGCCAAGCACCACCATTCACAGGCATTTTAAATAACTGCTCACACTGAGGCTCGATTACAAACACTCCGCATAGCCTAAAACACACAGTACAATTCTGACAGAATCAAAATTTCAGTATCACAAATGGCATTTCATTGTCCAGCTCAGGTTAAGTATCTTTTCCATCTTCGAGGCTGGCAGTATAAACAGCAATACACAAGTGGCTTAGAATTTTAATATGTTGCTAAATAACGAAAGTTATTTCAGTGCTTTATAACAGCCACTTTAAATACACAACAACGGCAATAAACCACCCCAGTTTCAGCGAAAAAATCCCAACCACACTCGTCCACGATGATTTAAAGACAGAAATGTAAAGATAAGTACAGAAGAGGTTGCACAATAACACATGATCTTCCCTATCACATGCTTGGCAGCGCGCTCGCTGCCCGGCGATACCCGGTCAGACCCCGGGGCACTCCGGCCGCCCGGGGCAGCGCCGGACACCCCCGGCACGGGGCTCCGGCCCAACAGCCGGGGCCATCCGGGGCTCCCGGAGCCCGGCCGGAGCCCACGGGGAGCGGCGGCAGCGGGAGCCGGCGGAGCCTCTCCCCCATTCAATCCCCGCTCGCTGCCCGCCCTGCCCAGCGGCGGCGGCCGCGGCACCGGGCACGGCGGGGAGGCGGCCCCGGGCTGGAGTCCCCGGCAGGACCCGCGCTCCCGGCGCCCCCTCCGCGACAGCCCCGCACTTACGCTCGAAGTCGGAGTCGGACTCGTCGTCGCCGCGGTCGGGCTCCTCGTCGCCGTTGGACTCCGTCTGCATGGGCTCCCCGTCGAAGCTGACCACCCTGCGGCCACCGCCCGCCTCCTGGTCGCGGGCATCCCGCAGGCGGGCGAAGTACTCGGCGGCGAAGCCCAGCAGGTCGGACGGCCGGTGCCGCAGCACCTCCACCGTGTAGCCCTGCAGCAGCTCGGTGAGGCCCGGCGGGATCTCGATGCTCATGGTGCCGGACACCCGGGAGGCCGCCTCGCCTCCCTGCCTCCCACCCTCCCTGCGTCCGTCCGCCCTTCCCCGCGTCCGCGGCCGGCGGTGCCGGTGGCGGTGGCGGTGGCGGTGCGGGCTCAGGGCCTCCCAGACGGGCGCGGACCGACTCCCGCCGCTCCGGTCACACGAGCCGCGGGGCGCGGAGGGGAGGGACGGGACGGGGCGGGAGCGGCCCCGAGGCGCAGGCGCGGAGCGGGCGCGGGAGCGGGCGCGGGGCTGCGGCCGCGCGTGCGCGGGGGCGGGGGGGCTCATGCGTCACGGAGGGGCATGGCGGGGCCGGGGCGGGAGCGGGCACCGGGAGCGGGCACCGGGCACGGGGAGCGGGGGAGAGTCGGCAGGGATGGGACGGGTCGCTGCGTGCGTGCCTGGATGGTTCCGCTCTCTGGAAAACTGATGGGCGCCCGCCGCTCTGCGCCCGCCGCAGTCGTTAAACCCCGGTCACGGCGGATTGGGCGGTGTTGGGAGAGCTCCGGGCCACAGCTGGCGGCGGGCTGTGGGGAGGGCGCAGGTCAGGCGGGCGCCTCCCGGCCGTCGCTGCTGCGTCTTTATTTTTCTCTGGCTTCACATCAGTGCCCCCGTACGCTCATTCCTTGTCAGAATCACAGAACAATTAGGCTGGAAAAGACCTCTGAGATCAGTGAGTTCAGCTTTGACCAAACACCGCCGTGTCTAGACCACGACACCGAGTACCACATCCTTTAATCCTTAACCACGTCCAGGGACGGTGACTCCATCCCTGGGCAGCCTGTTCCGATATCTAGTCACCCTTTCTGTGAAAGAATTCCACCTGATGTCCAACCTAAACCTCCCCTGGCACAGCTTGAGGCCACGTCCTCTTGTCCTTTTGTCGGTGTCATGGGAGAAGAGACCAATCCTCACCTGGCTACACTCGCAGGTATACTGGAGAGCAATAAGGTCCCCCTCGAGCTTCCTTTTCTCCACGCTAAACACCCCCAGCTCCCTGAGCTTCTCCTCACCAGATTTGTGTTCCAGACCCTTCCTCAGCTCCGGTCCCTTCTCTGGGTCACTCCAGCACCTCAATGTCCTTCCTGAACTGAGGGGCCCAGAACCAGACACAGCAGTCAAAAATTCAAAGCCACTTGTATATTGCCTCACCAGTGCCAGGGACAGAGGTTCTCCTTCCTCACGGAGCATGTGAGGGTGTTCCAAAGCTCCCACAGCAGCAGGAGAATGAGGGCGTTTTGACCTTGATTGGATCCAATCGAACTTCCATCCAGTTCTTGGTTGGAGTTAGATTTAGGACCTATGACCCCCAGGTTCTTGTCAGAATTATGTCATTAGAGAACAATTAAGCCAGTGCAAGGTCTTCACACCTTTTGGCAAACACTGAATAGAGCCATGATATAGTCTGAAAGGGTGGCAATAGTATGGATCTGATAATAATAAAGAGTTACAGATAAGAATTGCAGACCTAAAGGTCACCTAGTTCCAAACCCTCTGCCGTGATCAGGAACACCTTCCACTAGACCAGGTTGCTCCAGGCCCCATCCAACCTGGCCTTGAACACTTCCAGGCATGGAGCATCCACAGCTCTGTGTCACTGCCTCATCACCCACATCACTGCCGATACACATGAGCTTTGGAGATACCCATTGAAATGCCCTTAACTGTGCTTTATTCAGATTTTTGCTTGTGCTTGTTGTACAGAACCTGTTATCTGTGTGTACAAGGGAGGTTTGGCAGATGCCCAGGGGCTGCGTGGAGTGGAGCCATCAGCCCTTAAGGTTTGACGTTGCTGGGAAGCTCCTTGTGGGACAAAACAGACCTGTGCAAACATGACTCAAGGAGAATACGGATGTTGGCTTAGTGACACCGCTGCGTGTTGTCACTGTACATATTTTTATTTCATTCTTCTGTTTCAACAATAAAACAGCAGAAATCAACTCATTCTCAAAATATAAAATTTCACTTAGAAGCCCAGAATTGGCTGAGGCGGCGTGCTGTGTGTTTTGGTTTCGTTTGCTTGTGTGCCAAAGAGTCCCCTCGCTCATCCAGATGGTTCTCACTGCACTCCCAGAGAAATGCAGCCTGTGCATCCCTGCTGCATGGAGGGCACTGTGGCAGTGCCAGAGCACCACATCCAGGGCTTTTCCTGGTGGTGCTCACTGAGGGAGGCCACTTGGAAATCTCATGGCACATAAAGGTGTTCTTTGTAATGCAGCTCCCATATTTTCATACACAGTAAGACTAAATTGTTCATCCATACAAAGTGAAAAATTTTTCAAAAAGCACAGAAGGTAGATTTGCCACATCTCAGCAGTTTATCCAAAGATTTTGTATGAAGTTGTTGCTCTTAATTTCTGTTACTCTACTGCCTTTTTCAAAAGATAATTGATACTGATTTTTTGTTTGCCATTCCTACCATTATTATCTGTCTGATGATCTCAAACATTACAAGAGCACATCTCACTGCTCAATATATGTACTTTAGCTATTGACACAATTGGTACAGAGAAAAATTCTCATCAATGAGAATGAGAACTAACTATGGTTAGTCCCCCCAAAAAATTAGGATTTCTGACAAGATCTTCCCTTTGCTGATTGGGTGCTGAAGATATTGCTGGTGAGGAAGAGGTAAAAATGAAATTTTAAAAATTCTGTAAAAATAGTAAAACAAAATATCAGTAAAAAGCAAGAAAGTTCAAAGAAAGAAAGGGACAGTCTAATTCCAATGGAGTACACTTATTTTTCTTTCCCACTTTTTTGCACAACAGCCTTACAATTGCCTGCTTTTGGCATTAGTCAGCTCTTGTATTAACTTTTAATGTTTGTTGATAATTTTGTGTCATTTGTGTCTGTGAATATTAATCTAGTTATTTATTTGAAAGAAAAGTGTTACCAGTAAATATTGTTAAGGCTCTGAAGGGCTACATTGTACTGGCCTTCTGATATTTATATGTCCACACACAGCTAATCAGCTTCAGGGGAAAGTAAAGAGCACAGCTCTGTTTATTCTCTTCCTGAAGGTCAACGGACAAAATCAAAAGCATCCAAGGTCACACAAAGTGCATTTTCAAGTTGATTTACGCCACAGTTTATCCTGTTTCTTTATATACCTTTTTTTCTTTTTGGTAAGCATCAGAACTGAAGGCACAAATATGCAAGAAGCTTGTGGGCAATGAAGTTAATTGTTACAGTGCCTGCTGTGCATTCAGAGAGCACATCATCTGCTTTCTTTCTCCCTGAATTTGCATAACTTTTTAAATTATTACTATAATAAGCATTCACATTAAAAGAATGTTAGAAAATAAATTAGAAAATGCACTTGCAGCCTTAATTTGATCCCCTTTATAATAACATTTTTAATTCAGGCAGCATGACCAATGCAATTTCTTTCCTCTGGCTTCATGGCATGTTCAGCAGCCAGTATGGAGTTAGATAAGACTTGTGTAGCTGATGAAGCTGGTCCCCACAGCATTCCTATAAAAAAAATATATATATCTTTCAGTATATAGTTGTCCTAATAATTTCTTAGTGGCTAAAAGCTGTTCCCATATATACCACATGCCTGTGCTCCCAAATGGTGAAGTCTCTTCCCTTCACTCTGCCTGTTCTACCCAGACTTTGTGACTTTGATGTGTCATTAGTGAAGCTGTTGTGAAGCTCCAGTGCTTGTCCTGCTCAGGCAGGAGCTGCAAAGTTGCCAGCAGCAAAAGCAAAATGGTCTGTGTAGTCTTTCACTGGGGAAAAATAATCAGATTAAACTTCCCTACTGGCTCCTTAAAAAGTAAAATAAATCCTTTTATAACGAGTAATAATTCACTTCTCATAAACCTGTCAGCACCAGCCAGAGCTCAGACACTATATAAACATATGTACATCTTGGATTAATTACACTTTCCTTCAAATTCCATACAAGGATCATGCAAGAAAACACTAAATATTCTGATGACAGTTTTTAGTGAACACAGCCTCACGTTTTCCACATGCCCCTGGTGCTGAAGCCAGCAACCAAGGTTTGTCCCAGCAGCAAGTTCCAGAAGTTAAATACCTGTTAGATAAAGCAGCACTTCTTTTTCTAAGATCTGTAGCACTCTTCCCAGATTTACCAAATTCCTCCTACTCCTGGTATTGCAGGATTTGGCAAATTATATTTCTGCCTGTGTTTTATTTGCTACTTTGTGATTTTGTAAACCTCAGTCTTACCTCAGCCCTCTCAAAATTAAGGTCTGACAGTCCTGCTGGTCTCTCCTCCAAAAGCAGCTGCTTCGCCAGGATGACATGAAATGCTCCTTTCTGAGGCTGCTCAGCTTCTCCGTGCCTTTCATGAGCTCTGTGTGCAGTTCTGTCTCCACAGCCCAAAACGTGGGCTCACCCTGGTTTTACACAGCAGGAAAATGGCTCTGTCTGTTTTGTCCTCCAACACTTTTCCTTAGATTTTTTTGTCTGCCACATCATTATGAACTGAATTTATCCAGTCTTCATTTTAAGATATAAAGAGATTTAAAAACTCCCATTTCCCTTGCTCTGTTGCTCCCATAGCTGACCACCCCCATTGTAAAAAACATGCTGAGTTTTGCATTTTAAGTTTTCTATGTTTAACATTCAAATGTTTTTCTACCCACTGCTCTCTCCAGTTGCTGCAAATGTGCATAAACATCATGTAACTTTGTGCACAATGTACACAAACTTTCTGAGTTTGCATTTTACCAGGAGTAAAAGTAACAAACAAAAGTGATCCTGCCCTTAAAAACCAGGATGTGGAGACCCTTGAACACCATGTGCTAGATGAAACTGCTGCTCCTGCCTCTCTGTGGTTCCTGCTCAGGAAAGTGCTAAACCTCAGAAACCAAACTTAGGTGCTCTAAGCAGTAGGTTTGCTTGTGACAGTAAGCAAGATTTAGTCTGTATTTTGTTAGCCTTTAGAGTGAATAGCTTGAGTACTCTATACTTCAGCAAATCATGTGGGACTATCAATAGTAGAAAGACAGGAGAAAAAAAGATCAACCTTTTTTTTTCAATAAATACATATAAATACTTGTGTCAGCTTGAAATTTGTTACCTTGACACTACCATTAGTCCGTCAAAAATATTTTGGATAATTCTTAGAAAGATACCTTGCTGCATTTGTTGATAAATGTCAGAGTATCAAGTTGGGGGAAACATCTGTATAAATGTCCAGATTTTCATTGGTAGATTTTAGTTTATGAACACAGAAAGTACTGATTCTGTTGGTAACAATTACAAATTTTCAGGAAGTAAAAAGCACCAAGCTTAAAATGATTTTGTAAATCACCTGACCTAGATGTTACCTAGATGTAAAAAGAAATCCCTCTGACTATCATGTCATACTTTTGATGTAAAATGGCACGTGTTTGAATCTAGATAAAAGTAGTTTCTGTGACATAAGCCGTGTGGGATGACCATGTTGTTTAAACTACCCTGAGCAACACTGAATAGCAGATGTAGAGTTTATGGTTGCCACGTCAGAGCAGCCCTGAGCAACAGCCCTGCCGTGCAAACAAGGGATATTCAAATAAGGACTTGGCTAAGCCCTTGCTTCTCTTGCATACAAAGTGGTAGCTGTACCCATTTTGGTTGTACTTTCGTTTCTGGCCCCAGCACTGCAAACATTACATTAAGACCTTCTCCACAGAGGTTGGTGTGAGTTCTGGGCAGGAGGAACTGCTGGGAACAGACCTTTGTGTGTGTCCTGTTGTAGCCAGTCCCCCACTGGGTAGCCCTGATTCTGCTGGAGGATACAGACATCACTACTAAATAAAGATAGAAGGGTTTCAGATTGCTCTGTTTTAAGAGAAGAAAGAAAATTAACCTCCCTGTGACTTGTTCAGAGACTAATCTGAATCCAGACTATCAATTGCTGTCTGTGTTTTCCAGTAGAACCTGTTCAAACACAAACTGGTTGATGTTGAGGGGTTTGTCATAAAAAGAGCTCTGCAATTTATTTGCTCCTTAAGCCTTTGCTTGAAAATCTGGAATTGTCTTTTGCTGTCTGTACAAACTTGTCCCCTCCCCATCTTCTCACATTTCCACCTGACACAGTTCAGGTTATGAACATTTCTGTGCTGGTCCCAGCCTGCCACTACCCAGACATTTATGGCTTTGTCACTGTTGCTACAGCTCTTGTTTTCACATCTTCTGTTGTCCCCTTTGTAGACTGAATGTCATTAACCATTTATCACACTTGGCATTTGCCCATTTATCATGTATCTTCTCCAGATGCTTGTAAAATAACCATTCCCTTTCCCCTCACCTCCAAGTTTTACTCTATATCCACAATCTATCCCTCGCCCCAGGATGCTTATTTCACCTGGGGGACAGCTTGAGCCTCCTTCCAGATCTGTCTCTCCTCTTGCAGCACCTGATCTCCCACTGAGACAGAAGCCAGAGCTCCTTTGCTCTTTGGCCATGTTTTCTGGTGTCCAGCAGAAGGCATTGACACATTTCACTGTTCCCAGTGTTGGTGTCCTGCCCTTTGGTGTTCACAAACCCATCCCAGGCACAGAAGTGCTGTACACAAACATTGGGCAATCTTGTGATGAAGGGCTCATTTTTCAGGTCAGTATGGGGTGTTAAGTAATTCCAAGTGCTGAAATTGCAGTATTAAATTTAAATTACAACAGTAAAAATTAGCTTTATCTGCCAAATCCCCAAATTTTTATATTTGCCTCTGAAAACCCTTTTGTTGGCCTCATTACAGCTGTTAGCATTTGTTTTAATTAAACTCATAGCACAGTATGAAGATGAGTTAACCAGTTTTCAGAGAAAATCAGTAAGCAGTTCCTATTCTGTTTTACTGTCATTGTTCACATCCTGTGCTTTGGTATGTGCATTACGAAAATGGTGGTAGAGAATTCTGTATCTCAGGGAAGGATAATGGAGATATGAAACTTCTCACTTCTAGGCTGGTTTTCCAAATCAGATTAGGTTCTTAACTTTTATGCAAGTATTTGATGTTGGACTGCAGCTTGGATGTCTTCATTCAAGGAAACAGGTGGTCTTATCATCCAAGGCAGAGGATTACAAGGCCACATCACCATGTCCAGATCCCTCTTTGCAGTCTCAGCAACAAATGATTGGTTGTAGAGCTGAAAAATGCTTGCTGCCTTCAACATGACTTAAATCATGCTGCATATGAAACTAACTGAATGGGTGTTCTGTGTAAAGTGCTGCTCCTGAGGGGGGTTTTGAGTTTAATTCCAAGGCTATCAGCCCAGAAGAGTTGCATTAGGAAAAGAGGAAAAGAAGAATTTTAGGTTTTAGAGAATGCAGCAGCACTGCCTTTTGTTGCAGTTGCTTTGAAGTGTCTCTCCATTGACATCTAGTGTCCGTGCAGGAAGATCTTTAGATTCCTCACAGCCGTGCTGGCAATATTTATCTATACATTTTAAAAGATTTTTTCCCTGTGTAGTTATTAAGAGCTCTTATTGATCATTCCAGGTCAGCCAGTATGTGATGGTGCAAACACAGCAATCTCCCCACTCCTGACAGTGACATCAGAGACATCCCTGTATGTCTGTTCTGAATGGCTACAGGAGCCCTTTTCAGTGCTTTGCAGTGCAAAATATTATCCCTTTTTATTTTTTTCTGTAAATATCTACAAAATATTTTAAATCTGTATCCCTTTCCTCAGAGCATGCAAGCAATTGGGAAGCAATGAATATTCAATACAGATCTTACGAAGTATTGTACTTTGTAGTCAGGCATTATTCTAATTATATTTAATTAAAGAAGAGTCTTTTCAATGATAGAAATCTCTTTTTTACACTCTATTTTATCACTGAAAGATACTTAATAAAGAGGTGCCTTTATTCTTCAAATGGTGATAGTTATTTTCATACTTATTTATTTATACTATTGGAATCCCAAGTTTTTCCAAAAGCATTTGTTGCCATTCTGTTTTGGCAAAATCTTGAGCAATGGCTGTGAGCAATTAATCATGCCATTGCTGTGCACTTTGTTCTGTGAGCAGCTCTTCCTTTGCAGTGCTTCCTGCTGCTCCTCCAATCAGCCTGAAGTGCTTCTGTTGGGCTGTGCCAGAGTCACAGCCACACCATGCTTGGTCCTAAACTGATGTGAAGTCCTCTCCTACTCTGAAAACACCCTGTACATCCATACTTGGATCATCTGCATTGTTACCTGCTCACAAAGGCAGTTATTCCAAATAAATTATATTATGAAAGCTTGACAAGATATATTATCCTAATATTTGTGTTGCAGCTTCAGGAAAAGACAACTGGATCAAGGATGCACAGCAGACACAGCCTCTGTCCATGATGGACTCTGTGTATCCAGGGGGCTCAGGAGCTCCATCAATTCTTGGAAGTGTTTTTATGATTCATCCCTTTCCAGCCTTTCCTCAATGTCTCATAAGCCCTAGGTGAACTCTCTCTTGAATTGGTGACACCTGACATGGTAGGGTCCTGTCCTTGCTGGCTGGTGGAAGTTACTAGTGTGAAAATAATAGATCTTTGCCTTGGAACAGCAGGAAACCTGCTGGAAAAGAGCTAGAACAGCCTTGAAATTCTCCTTTGAAAGTCAGACGAGAGTGAAGCAGTATTTTCCACCATTTCTGGAAAAGGAGCAGTCATCAGTTTCTATGGATGGTCACATATTTTCCCTCTTTCTCCTTTCAGTGTTCTGTTATTTAAAAATTCTCATTCCATTAACTGTCAGAGAGTCTGTGTTGAAAGAACCTGCTGAATCAATGCATCCAGAATAAGAATGACAGCATCATTAAGATGGATCCTGCTTGGATTATTCATAATTTAACTATAAAGCAAAACATGTGATCATGAGTAATAAAGGAATGTGACATAAATTATTTCATTCAGAGCTGTGCATTAATGCAGGCCCTGGCAAAGCTGCTGCAACAGCAGCTGGAGCCTTTAATTGCAACTGCTTTAATTGGGGTTACAGATAGGTGTTAATGCCTGGGTTTGCCATGATCCTTTGGCCACCCCAGCTTTTCATCCCCGATAGGACTCGGTGCTTCCAGCAGCCCCACATTTCCCTCCATGGCGTCAACGGAAGGTGGCAGGAGCCAAGAGCATCGTGTTGCTATGGCAACGCATCCCACTTCCCTGGGGATGCTGTTGCCTCGGCGACACCGGCGGGCGATGCTGGTGGGAGAGCAGGACAGGCCTTGGAGAGCAGGACAGGCCCTGGAGAGCAGGACAGGCCCTGGAGAGCAGGACAGAGCCTGGAGAGCAGAACAGGCCCTGGAGAGCAGGACAGGCCGTGGAGAGCAGGACAGGCCCTGGAGAGCAGGACAGAGCCTGGAGAGCAGGACAATCCCTGGAGAGCAGGACAGGCCATGGAAAGCAGGACAGAGCCTGGAGAGCAGGACAATCCCTGGAGAGCAGGACAATCCCTGGAGAGCAGGACAGCTCCTGGAGAGCAGGACAGGCCCTGGAGATCAGGACAGAGCCTGGAGAACAGGACAGGCCCTGGAGAGCAGGACAGGCCCTGGAGAGCAGGACAGCTCCTGGAGAGCAGGACAGAGCCTGGAGAACAGGACAGCCCCAGTTCAGGGAGCATGGGAACCCAGAGGTTCCTGGCTGCTGCATGTGGGACCCTGCACCCACAGCAGGCTCTGGGAAGAGAGGCTGACCCGTGTGTGTTCCTTCAGGTGCTGAGACAAAGCTACAGCCACAAGGAGCTTCCCGTCATCAGCTGGTGTGTTAAAATAAGATGGATGGCAGGAAAGGCAGTGTCAGTGGGAGGGTTCTGCTGAGGGCAGCAAATGCCTGGGGCCACTGTCCTTGGTTTGTATGATCAGCACCTGCAGACATAACACAACACCTGAAGTCATTGTTGCACAACCCATCTGTGAATGGAGGTGAACTTGTACATTGATTTTAGGGTGGTCCAGCGCTGCTTTTCACTGTGTCACCTCCAGTACCCAGCACTGTTATGAACAAAATTCGGGTAATATTTTTTTTGTGAGAAAAAGTTACAAAAAGCAGCCAGACCACGGGTAGCTGCTGAAGTTCTTCGTGTTTTGTTATTGTAATCACGAGTCGTTGTGGCTAATCGCTCCTTTTGTATCAGCAGAGCCTCGCCCGAGGCTAAGTTGTACCTTTCCCAGAAGGGTGGGAACCTTCCCGAACAGTAGAAGGTGGGGGGGGCTATGCAAAGTGACTCCAAGACCACAATGCAGCATGGGTCCCCCGGTGTACGGAGAAAACCCCAAAACAACGAGCCACCTAAGAGTTGAGAGACTGGAGTGATGTCTGGACGTGAAGAGCCGAATGCTGAACCTGCAGAGATGCAAAACACCTTCAGAGCCTCTCGCCCTGACCAAGAGAGACGACCCCGGCGGTGAGACAAGGCTGACTGAGCCGGTAAAGGTACCATCTGACGGGATCAGCAGGCCCTAAAGGCTCCCACGAGGACTTGATCCCCAGCTCTGCCCCTTGCGGACAGAGCTGCGCATATCCTCCTCCTCTGAGTCGCCCGGGAAGACGACGGAGACTGCAGCCCCGTCGAGCCACCCAATCCTGAGCTGATCACTTTTAATAAAGGCATTGAAAAAGGAGAAGAAGTCTCCTGGCCCTTTTTGTTTATTTCAGCTGGGGGCGCTCGTCCGGAATAGCCACGCCGCAAGAAGACTCAGGACTGGCCATCTTGGATCTTCAGAGGACAGCTGGCTACCAGGACCAGAGAGATCGGCTCAGGACAGCGACGCAGAGGAGCACCGGAGCACCGGACTGGTGAGAAACCCGGTGGCGGGAGTGGGAGACGTGCGCAAGTGTGTGAGTGAGACGAGGGCCGGCAGCCGGACCTTCGAAGTGAGTGGGACCCCTCAGTACCGCGTTTCCTGACTCCTGCGAAGGGGCAGGCCGGAAACAGGGGAAAGCGAGTGGAATTAGCGTGAGTGAAGTCGTCTCCCAAGGGGGAATAAAGGGCCCCCCCACTCCGGGCGTGCGGAGTGAATTACTGTGTATGAGTGGCACGCACCCCAAAGTCCTGACAAAGGGAGGTCAGGCACTTTTGTAAGTCTCGAGAAGGATTCGCGTAAGATTTGTCAGTCCCGAGAAGGATTCGGGTGTTTTCGCAAGCCCTGCAGGCAAAGTAAGTCCTGACAAAGGGAGTCAGGCACAAACCCCAGCGAAGGAGGCTGTGGTTTGCTTTTAAGTCCTGATACGGTGGAGCCTAAAAATTGGCGAGTTAGGCAAACTAAAAATCAGGCAGTTGTTTTTCCTGACTGAGGGAGTCAGGCACGACCCGGATTCTTGGCCGAGGCATCGTGTGTTCAAGTCCCGATAGATATAAGACCTGACGAAAGTTGGGCAATCAAGAGATTGGGCAGTTGTTTCAGTATAAAGTCCTGAGCATCAGGCAGAAATTTGAAGTTCAGTGGAGGAGGCTGAAGCTCCTCAAACAAGGGTTTTTTTGAAATTACCGGTCAGTTGAGGCACCTTTGAGACTTTGTTATAGAGACCTGCAAAAATGGGATGTTGTAATAGTAAAAAGACCGGCAAGAGACTGAGAGACATACCTCCCGGTAGTCCCTTAGGAGAACTGTTAGTGAAATGGGATTCTATAGAGGCCACGGAGGGATTAGATAAAGTGAAAATGATCCATTATTGTATGGAAGTCTGGCCAGAATTAGAACTGCAAGGGGGATGGCCTTGGTGTGGGACAAAGGATAAGTGGATGTGCCAACTATTAAATAATTATCTGACAGCTCGAAGAGATACTGATCCTGAGCAATTACTGTATGTATCGTGCTGGTTACAGAGCGCTGTTGGGGATGAAGGGGTGCGAATTTGTAAGGTACAGAGGAAGAAAGAGGGGAACGAAGGAGGGGATGATAGAACTAGTAAAAGATGGGACCCCCTGGATTATTTGCCTCCTTCTGCCCCTCCACCTTATAATCCTCTTCTACAAGCACCTCAAATGGCAGGTCCGGTTCCTCCCCCGGCTGCCATCTCACTACCACCTGCTCAAATTCCTCCTTCTACCTCTTCAGCTTCCGCTATGGTAAACCCAGTATCTCCTCCAACCACTCCCTCACCACCCCCTTCAGCTCCTCCAGTTCCTTCTGCATCACCACAAGCGCCTACTCCACCTGCTGCATTCTCCACCCCTTCTCCAGCTCCGCTGAATATTCACTCAGGCTCTTCTCCCCTTCCTATTGCTGTCCCTTTACCTCCTCCTAGTTGGGGCACAAATGCCTCCTCGCCTGATAAACAGCTATCAGCAAATACACCTGCTGATGGGCAGGAAGTTCAGGGTAACCCAGATATCCCTCAAAGTAGTTTGGCATCTGAAGATGGGCCATACTGTAGCACCAGATCCAAGACCTCCAAGGCGGAGAGACTCTTTCCCCTCAGAGAGGTTCCTATGGGAGGAATAGCGGGAGGTGTTGGCTTTGTGAATGCTCCCCTAACTGCTTCTGAGGTGAGAGGATTCAAGAAAGAGTTGGGGCATTTAGTTGAGGACCCAGTGGGCATAGCCAACCAAGTGGATCAATTTCTAGGTCCAAATATCTACACTTGGGGGGAGATGAATTGCATCCTGAGTATATTATTTTCCCCAGAAGAAGTCTGGATGATAAGGGCGGCTGGCATAAGAATATGGGAGAAAGATAACAGTCCAGGACCCCAGGTGCCAACAGGTGAACAGAAATTGCCACTAACGGAGCCCAGCTGGAACCCTAACCAGGAGGAGGGGAGGAAGGCCATGAGGGAATATAGATCTTTGATAATACGGGGGATCAAAGAGTCAGTTCCCAAAGGAACTAATACCCAATTGGCATTTGAGGGTGCACAAGAGAAGGATGAAGCTCCTGCTGCTTGGCTAAATCGCCTAAGGCGGAACTTCCAGTTGTACTCTAAAATAGACACAGACACCCCAGAAGGTCAAATGCTACTAAAAGTCCAATTTGTTACCAAATCTTGGCCTGATATAAGGAGAAAACTGGAGAAGATGAAAGATTGGCAAGAGAAGGACATAAATGAATTGTTAAAAGAGGCACTGAAGGTGTATTTAAGGAGGGAGGAAGAAAAAGCAAAGGCCAAGGCTAAGATCATGGTTGCTGTAGCTAGAGAAAGTGCAGAGTGGGCGGGTCCACCACCAGGAGGAGGCAAGGATAGGCCAGTACTGTCAGGTGCAAGAGGGATGGAAACACCTCAAGGCTCTTTGAGAGAGCGACATTGCTATTACTGTGGAGAGCCAGGACACGTCAGGAGGTTTTGTAGAAAGCTTAGTCTCGATGCGGCAATAGCCAGGGAACAAGATAATTTAGGGAAGATCCTTAGAGGTGATGATTAGAAGGTCAGGGGCTTTACACTATAGGGGACCCAATGCAACATCTAGAAGAGCCCTTGGTAAACATGGAAGTGGGACCCCTAAATGAAGAATTTGAATTTTTGAGTAGATACAGGAGCAGATAAGTCCTGTCTCAACAAAGTACTAAAAAGTATAGTATAGTATAGTGAAAAAACATCTGAAGTTAGACAAAACCAGCTAGGTAGAAAGGATATCCAATAGCACCAAAACTGGCCAGTAATACTTTACTTGTAATAAATTATGTGAAAGTAAAAGGTACCTTATTGTTGTCTTGTGTGTGTGAGAGTGAGTCACGAAGTCAGCCTCAACTTCCCGGGCAGGTGGGAAGGTGGCAGTGGAAGTGTGTGTATGTGTGACCTGCAAACCAGGCTTGTGTCCCCCGGGCGGGTGGGGGCTGTGGCCAAAGAGTGTGTGTGACCTGCAAACCAGACTAGTGCTCCTCAGGTGTGTGAGGGAGCTGTAGCTGTAAGAGCGTGAGTGACACGCAGACAGCCTCACAAGTGAATGTGCACCAGAGGCAACCAGTCAGGGCCCTTCCAAGAGGCCCAGGGATACTGAGACCTGTGGGCCAACCCCAGGGTGAGAGGGGGCTACAGGGACCCGTGATTTTCTAGCAATAATGATCCAGTTTGTGTCTTGAAGGTGTGAAAAAAATAGACAAATTAGAATAGAGGTAATGTAGATTGTGCATTATAAGTTTTACCACATTACCTTAGAGGGAAGTGTATTGTGTAGAAGAATGGTGTAAGAAAAAAACCCCAAAAATTTAAGTGTAAGGGGTTGAAAGAAATATCTAGGCTCTAAGTGAAAGTAAGAAACAGAAGCAAGAGATAAATAAGATCTTGAAAATAGAACAGAAAACCAGTGAATTAAATACACAGATATAAGAGAATAAAAATACTTTGGGAGTAAAGTTAGCTGAGAAATACAACTCCTTGCAAAATACAGAGTATGCAGAAGTTGATGAGAGAAACATGCAAGCTATGGAAAAAGAAATTAACCAATAACATTAGACAGAGAAACTGAGTTTTGATAAAATCATTAAATAGCAGACCATTAATGCCTGTGTTTGAAAGCCTGTTTCAGGTATTCTTCATTACTAATTCGACTGTGCAGACCAAAAGGAAAAAGGTTGGACTCACATCACTCTCACCCCCTGGCATTGGACCAGGATTCAACATCAGGGTTTTTTTTTTCCTCTGGCATTGGGCCAGAGTCCACACCACTCACCCCCGGGCACTGGATAAGGATTCATCTGCTTCACAAGTTAAATCACCTGAGTATACTGTGGTAAAAGGACCAAAGGATTTAAAGTTGACTCTCAAAGGAAGAGTCAAAAAGACTGAACTGTGTGGGAAAAATTGGTATCAGAGTTCTAATATTGCTTAAAATGTTTCAAAACTGTTTTGTGTAAACTATGTGGGTAAAAAGTTTAAGACTGTAAATAAGTAATTCTAGTTAAGTTCCCCAATTTATCTCAAAAAAGACTCCAGGTTAATCCTCTACAGAGCACTCCCCTGGGAGGGGAAACCAAAATTGGTAGGGAACAGACCAAGAGGGGTTTAACCAGAGAAGCGGGTAGAAGGGACTCTAAAGAGCTTGGAAGCTTTTCCTCAGTAAAATTCCCCAAGAGGCAAGGCCGGGTGGGCAGGCTCTGCAAGATGACCCATACCGGACTCTTGGGAAGGGTAGTACTGATGGCTCTGATTGCTGGTGGTGCTCTGGGAAGCCCAGCTGAGCGGTGCAGTGAATGCTACCAACTTCTCTGTGCGGAGGAAGTGAGCTCCTTGTCGAGAGTCCACATCAGTTCTGACCCTGATCGTGTTAACCCCTCCCAATTGGTCCTTTATCAGAAAAATAAGAGAATGTATTGGATAGCATACAATACTGCCACTTTTGGGCAGCCACTCCTAGGAGAGTGTACTGTAGGGGAAGCCTGGTTGTGCTTTGAATGTGATGCTGCTGAAACAAGCTCAGCAGATCTAGTAAAAAGTAAAGAAATGGTGAAAATGGTAAGAAAAATTGTTTGTTACAAGTATTTATATAAGTGTACTGGAAAGGAGATCAACCCCTTTTGGAACACATTTCAGGGGAGCCCAAAATCCCTAAGTTTGATCTCATCTGGCAACTGCATTGCTAGAGTGATAAAACCAATTCTCTTATTACCCAAAGAAACTGGATCAAGTTTGGGAGTTCCTATATATAATGATTTGGGAGAAAATAAACAGAACCGGGAAAGTGAAATAGAAATTGAGAAAATCCAAAATTGTAAAAGCCAAATTGGGATCCCAATATCTATGTTAAACAAATTAATCCGGCTCCAGGCAGTATTAAAAATAAAGAATTCAATTATTAGGAACATTTCAAATGAAATAAAAAGATTAGCATGTGTAAATAATCAAGATCAAACTCCTACACTTGATCCCAGTGAGTGGGAGAACCTAGAGATTTTCAAAAAGGATGTATGGGAAAAGGTAGTTTTTCTCACTGTGTGTGTACTTGGAAGATTGCTTTTTTTACTATGCTTATTTATCTGTTTTAGTAGAATAGTACTTGCCGTGCAGACCAACCTGAAGAAACCAAAGAAAGTAACAAGGTTTAGTAACCATGATTACCAAAGTGCACAAGAGATTTATAGTAGATTCAAAACAAAAAAATTGTGAGTTGATGCGAGCTTGGAATTTAAGCTCGATCAAAGAAAAAGAGGGGGGACTGTTATGAACAAAATTCGGGTAATATTTTTTTTGTGAGAAAAAGTTACAAAAAGCAGCCAGACCACGGGTAGCTGCTGAAGTTCTTCGTGTTTTGTTATTGTAATCACGAGTCGTTGTGGCTAATCGCTCCTTTTGTATCAGCAGAGCCTCGCCCGAGGCTAAGTTGTACCTTTCCCAGAAGGGTGGGAACCTTCCCGAACAGTAGAAGGTGGGGGGGGGCTATGCAAAGTGACTCCAAGACCACAATGCAGCATGGGTCCCCCGGTGTACGGAGAAAACCCCAAAACAACGAGCCACCTAAGAGTTGAGAGACTGGAGTGATGTCTGGACGTGAAGAGCCGAATGCTGAACCTGCAGAGATGCAAAACACCTTCAGAGCCTCTCGCCCTGACCAAGAGAGACGACCCCGGCGGTGAGACAAGGCTGACTGAGCCGGTAAAGGTACCATCTGACGGGATCAGCAGGCCCTAAAGGCTCCCACGAGGACTTGATCCCCAGCTCTGCCCCTTGCGGACAGAGCTGCGCATATCCTCCTCCTCTGAGTCGCCCGGGAAGACGACGGAGACTGCAGCCCCGTCGAGCCACCCAATCCTGAGCTGATCACTTTTAATAAAGGCATTGAAAAAGGAGAAGAAGTCTCCTGGCCCTTTTTGTTTATTTCAAGCACCAGGTAGGCAGAGGATTAAAGATCAATTTACATAGGCAAATGCCTTTGTTAATGCTGTGAGCACAGAGCCTCCCTCCTGTGTGCCTGCAGACACTCCAGCCATCAGTCCCAAGGCACAGGAAAGCAGTGACAGGATCTCAAGAGCCCCCAGACCCTTTGTCACAAGAGAGGTTTTGGATATCTGCACCAAACCTTCTGTGGGCTTCACTGGAGCCTCTGTGTGGCTGCCAGGAAGAAGAGGGGATTCAAAGCCCAGTGCATGGACTCCAGTTATGGACACCAGTCATCCAGAGCTCTTGGAGAGCTATTTGAGAAGCAGGGAGATGGTAAAGGACTGACAAAATTGCACAAGAGAGGTAAATTCCTTCTAATTTGTCTGTTCATACGAGAGTCTATTCTCCCTTCACGCTGTTGCATTAAGGAACCTCTTGCCTACTGTAATTAGCCCTTGAATAAACACCATGTCTGCAATACAAACCTCTTGTCCTGATTTTGTGAGTTAGCAGTGTTTTGCTTTTTTTTTAAACCTTACACTAATTATTGCAGAAGAGCAGAGGCTACTCCAGGGAGTCTAGTGTTACTTTTTGCCTGTGAAAATATTACCAAATGCTGCATAACTGTGCTCAGTGGTGGTGTTAACACACCTGGCTTTAAGCAGATATTGTTTGTACTTGCAGCTACACCCTGCTACTTGCTCTATCCTTGTATTTCTGTATTTTTTACTCTCTCTGAGCCATTCTGTGTGCATTTTCCACACAACATTAGCTCTCTTTCTTCTCACAATCAGAGCTGTGGTTAATTGTGTTTACAAAGGATTCCTGAACTGTGGGAAATATTCCTCAGAATGTGCAGTTTTGCTTCATTTAGCCTTGAAAGGATGCTGCTTCCCCTGACCTCTTGTTGGTTTTTTCTCAATGACTCTGGTAATTACATCAGTAGCCTTGGGAGTCACATTTTCCTTTCACATCTAGGAAAGATCCAACCTTTCCTTACCCTTTCTCAGTGGAATCACATGTCCAGCCCCTCCTGTTTTCTGTGCCTCAACCACACCGGCTCTTTTTCTGACTTCTTGTTTCACCCTTGTCCCAAATAAACTCTGCCACTTTCCTGGGTCATCATTTCCACCACTCTGTATTTCTATGAAATTCTCAGTCTTTCTTCTCCTCTCCTGCATCAAACACATTTCTTATCTCCTCCTTTGACTTCCTTTACAGCCAATCTTCTGTCAGGTCTGTCAGCATTTGTTCTGACAGCACTGTCCCCAGAATTCTGGCAGCATTTTGACGCCACATCAAACAGATATGTCAGTGTTTTTCCCACACCTCCCCTCCACAGCTGGGCAGAAACATCTGCAAAGAGGGTTTGGGGCACAAAGACCAGCATGGTTCCACATGCTCTGTCCTGTTGAGGGGATTCATCTGCCGTGTTTCACTTATATTTAAAATCCAACTGCCTTGTGAAGGGTTTTTTTTTTGCTTCAGCACACTGAGGAAGTGAAAAATGGCAGCCGGGAGCGCCCCTCAAGCGCACACATTTCAGGTTCTGAGTCACTCACAGCCCCCCAGTCCCCACCCTGCTGTGCCAGCTCTCTGCAGTTGTGTGTGGGGTTCCCTTTCAAACACACACAAGCACTGTCAGGTCCTTGGGGCCAAGCTGCACTCAGCAAGAAGCTGCAGGCAACATGCAGAGAAAAAACCTGTTTCCTCTCTCTCTTCACACCTCTTTAAAGGAGACTGGTTTTTCTGAGTCACAGCTAATGCAAACCTGTTGGAAAAGATTCAGTCTAGATTTACACCACGGCTCAGAGGAACATGAAAGACCATTTAGTGTTCAAAGTATTATTTTTAATTATTAATCAAGCTCCCTGTCTGGCTGAGCTCTGTCAGACTCTTCTTTGGGTTTTGTAGAGTTTATTTCTCTTGTCATCCTGAGCAGAACACGGGCTTGCTGCTGAAACGAGAAGATTGCTGGCAAAGTTTGGCTCTGTCTCTGCATTTGCAGCAGGATCTCAGTGCAGGGGATGTGCACTGCAGCAGTTCTTTTGTTCATATTTAATCATACAAGAAAGAAGAAAATAATTAAGGCCTGTCTCCCTCAATCTCCTCCCAGCCTCAGAGTATTTCAACCCTTTGAGATAAAGGAAATGGAGCTTTTTCTGACAGCAAAGTGCAGCCCAGAGCATATCAGGAGTGATTCTGCCCCCATCACTCCACAGTTTCCATTTGGCAACATTTTCCCTCTGAGCAGTTTCCTGTATGAAGGAGCAGAGCCATTAGAAACAGCACTGCAAGCACCAAAATCTGATCAAAGCTGGAAGCACGGTGTTTGCTCTTGGTTCTCTTTGCACCTTTGACAGCCCAGCTTGCTTCACTGTCCCCCTCAATAGCTGACTGATTTCTCTTTAGCTGAAAACACCCTTAGGCATTTACTAGATTTCAGGATGCAGCATCAAAAGGGGTCTTGGCTCAGAAATAGACTTTTTTTTTCCTATGTAGCTATTTTAGCTGTTTATTGTCTGCTCTGCTTTGTATCTCAAGTTAAAATCACTCCATTTGTGCTCTAAACCCACCAAATGCTTCAAAGCCCAGCACAGGCTTATGAAAAATTTACTGCTGAAGAATCTTGAAAATTGGAAATGCCTCATTGAAAAGGGTGTTTCAAGCCTGCAATTTTGGTTGGCCTTGGGCTGAACTGAAACCTTATCAGCAAAGACAAGAAATGGCTGGAAGGGGCAGAGAAGGATGAGGAGAGATTCTGGCCCCAGGCTGAGGAGCTGGGGAGGTGGCCCAGGATGAGGAGGGACGGTGCTCCACCAGACCAAGGAGAAACATCCCAAGCCTGAGTGAACCCTGCCAGACAGCTACAAAAAACAGTCAGTGAGAAGACTGTTGATTGATGAAATTGCCTGAAATGAGGAAGGAGGGAGGAGGCTCTAATATGTAAACACTTTAATTGCAATGTTGTTTATTCTGAGCTTTCCTAAGAGCTGACAGGGTAAGTGTTATTGCTGCTTCCCAGGATATGTAACAGGCACAGAGACTGACAGAGAAGTTTTCCACTTAGTGGCAGGGTTATTAAATTATAAAAAGGATAAGAGTTTATCACAAAAGCAATAAGCTGCTATTCTCTCAAGATTTTGCTGCTGAACTTTAGAAGAAATGCTGTGGAAATCAAAGCAGTGCTCGAAAGGGAGAAATCTGCTGCAGAAAAAATGCTGATTTAAATCTTGCTTCAATTTGCAAAACTGTTTTTACCTACAGAGAGGCTTTAAAAAAGGGGAAAATATATTCCAGCTGCTTGGGATCAAAATCCAAGTCTCAGTAAGACAAAGACTAGTCCAGAGGGAGAAGCTGCTGAAAAAAGCCATGGCAAATGAGGGACTCAATGGGCATGTAAAGTGAAGGGAGGAAAAGGACAAAACAATAAAAAACGTTCTTGCAGTAGCAAAAGTGCAGCTAAAACATGAGATTTGACTATGTGGGGAAGAAACAAATAGTTATATGGGAGGATTTCTTGGGAGTTAGAGAGTCTGAAGGCTGCACAGTGCCAGTGCTGGTGCTTAGAAGGAAATCTGCAAGAAGGGGCTGCTCCCGTGGTGGAGGAACACAGACAGGATGAGCCCAGGAAAGATGAGTTAAATCAAATGGAAAGGATAGAATGAAATGCAGGCAGAGGCCAGTGCTGGATGCCCATGGTGGGAATGTGTGTCCAAGCTCAGGCAGGGAGCAGGGCCATGCCTGGGTCTGCCTGGGGCAGGGTCACAGCCCAGCACTGCAGGGATGCTCAGGGAGCTGGGCCAGGCTCTGCTGCTCAGCATCCTGCCATTGCCACAGTGCTCTGGCTGCTCAGAGCTCCTGGGACACCCCCACAGGCACGGGGCAGCCCCTTCCCTCACAGGGGTTGTCTCCATCCAAAGCTGCACACCTGAAGCTTTAAAAAAAAAACCCAAATAATCACTAGTTACCTTTAAACTTAGATATTAGAAGATCAAAAAAAAAAAAAAAAAAATAAAGCAACAAAGGCAAAAATGACAAAACTGAAAAACTGTTACCCTCCTTCAGGAAAGTATTTGATCGAGTGCCAGACAAGGAAGGTCTGCTCCAGCTGCTGTTTTCTGCAGCTGGAGCAAAGGAAAGGCTTGCACTGTGCTGGTGGCCTTCAGACTGAGGCTGTGTGTAAGAGTAGTGATGGTATCTCTTGTTAAAGGACACAGTTTCTTTCCTAGTCATCCCTATCACAGGATTCAGATTCTGCTCACTGTCAAAAGCAAACAGTTTAAAATACACTTTAAACTAGGCCAGTACTTTGGGAAAGGTCAAATTCTGTTTGGAATTCCGAGGAGTATATATTTTTTTACAGGAAAAGACCCAATAAAGAAGGAAAAATAGAGGAGGCAGCAGGCACTCACTGTATCAGCAATTCAGGCTCCCAGACTGCCTTCAGGGAAATGAGATTATACTTTACCTCTGACATATATGGAATAACAGATTTCTCATTCATCTCTAAATTCATATTCAAACCGATTAGGCAAGAGCTCCTGGAACAGGAGGAAAATCATGACCAAGCCTTAGGAGCAGAATTTGTTTGCCAGATGAAGTCTCAGGGAACATTCTTTTGGAAATGAATACTGCAGTCCCTGGAAGAAGTTAGAGAAATTAAGGATGACTGCTTCATGCTTTCAGTAAATGGAAACCTACTTATTTACTCATTTTTATGAAGACAAATTGCTTAAGCAATGTTTAGGGTAAAGAAGGTCCTTATTTATTTTAGAGAAAAAAATAAGAGTAATCAAGAATAAGTAAAAAATTACATAGTAAATAAATTCTTAAAATCAGACTTTTTTTGAAGTATATTTAGAATGAATTTAATTTGAACTTCATGGCATATGACAAGAAAATCTGGTCTCTTATAAAAATGGAAATCAAGTGGTAAGGATCATTATTGTCAGCATTGAAGAGCACCAGTGTTTTCAGTACCATAGTTACATTTGTAGCAAAATGTGTACTGGTGTTGATTGCTTCCTCAAAAAACAGTTTATATTTGAGATATTTTGACACAAACAAAAAAGATGTAACAGTTTGTCAACTGTTACATTAGTTAAATGCACAAAGAATAAAAAAAAATCTCAGAGGAAAATAAGAAAAAAAAACCCAAATTTAGAATGCTGTAAGAACAGAGGATGTTATGGATTATGCTTTCCCAGCTGGATTCTACCAAGCCTTTTAAATTTTGAGGGGCACTTGAGTTGGCATCCTGTGTGCCACAAGCTTACACGTGAAAATTACCCTTTTCCCCCGAAAATATGTCACCTCCTAATTCTCCTGCAGCCCTTTGTGGAATCTGAGAAGGTTCCATGTCCTGCCAGGTGCTGCAGAGCGCCGAGGGGTGAGGTGTGCCCTGCAGGAGCTGCAGGCCCTGCCCTGGGTGCCAGCAGGGCCCAGGGGCTGTGCAGAGCTGGGCAGGGGCCAGGTCCCACCCATGGAAGGAGAGCCTGCAGCCACAGCTCCAAGGGCTGCTTCTGACATCTGGCACAGAAAAGGCTCTGGGGCAGGACCCCTCCAGGGAATTTCCTTCTCATCCTCCCCATCGGTAAATGATGCAGACAAAGTGGGTCACTGGGTGACAAGGCTTCAGCCAAATGCTCTGTGGATCTAAGGGTTTATGGATCTCAGAGTTATTATTCATCTGTGTACATAACAAAGGTGGAATTCCTGTTTTCATCACCACGTCACCCAGGTGGGGTGGGCACTGCAGCTCACCCTCACATTCCTGGACCCGTGCATCCCAGGGACCTTGGAAAGATCTGTTCCTTAGAAGCTAAATTGTAGGAAATTTCAGAAGTGACACCCAGTTGTTAAAGATCTTGGGAAAATACTTGTGGGCAAACATTTAACAGTTCCCAAGGCTCCTAGCAGTGATGTTTCAGGGAGGGTAAAACAGACATGTGACAAACGTGGTCAGCAGCTCTGCCAGCAAGTAAAACATGAGAGACATGAGAATCAAGATGAGCCTTTTCCATGGGCACCTCACTTCAAGATTTTGACATTATTCTGAGCAAAGCTTTAGCAGGTGAGTTGAAGTGTGAACAAAAGGGACACAAAACAAGAAGGAAACACCCTAAATGCAGCAGGCTGGACACTCTCAGTGCCACTACCAGCAACCGTCAGGATGGAGTAAAGGCCAGGCAATCTTTTGTTCAGAAAACCAGAGCTTGTTTATTGACATGTAAATGTTGCTAAGCAATATGGATTAAATTAAACCCCTCATCCTTTCCCAATGTGTACACCACCTTCAGCAAAGAATGCTCTGTGAATATAGTAAAAGTTGGGAGGTTATTCCAGATCAGTCTAATATAATTATAGAGGAACCTATAGAAGATAGATTATCAGCCAGCTACTCAATAAAGAAACTTTTAAGCATATTTAGGGATCAATACCCATTTTGTTAACCAGATGTGCCAGTGCAAGAGGAAACTAACAGAGAATAGAATAAAAATATCAATATGGCTGGTAAAAGCTGTATTTTATTTAAAAATTGTATGTAGAAGAAATACAAAATAGGGGGAAAGGCATTATATAAGGATAGGCTAAATAAGACATCAGCTTGGAAAAGAACCCAAAGGAGAAAGGCCCAGAAAGTTAAAAACTATTGCAGGAAAGACGAAGGGGAACAATATGTTATTACTTCTCACAAGACAAAATTTAAGTAACGTCAGTGAAACCATTCAGCCAATCTGGAACAAAGCAGCACATAATTAAACAGTGCTGCTCACTGACACCAGACACTGGGGAGGCCAAGCCCAGCAAGGTGTCTGGAAGGTAATTGTATTTAAAGCAAGCCCAGAGCTCTGGGTGTGGATTCAGGCTGCAGCCCAGTGAATCCCAGCTGGTGGCTGTGAGGGCAGAGCCGATGGCAGCACTCTGGGGAGGCACAGCTGGTGCTTTGTGCCCCCTGCTCTTCTCTCTGCAGAGCTTTGGGCTGGGACACCCTCGGTCTGAGGCCCAAACCCATTCTTAATGACACAGCCTGCTTTTGTCTTTCCCAGAAAGAGGACCCTGAGCTGTGCTAAATTCTGTTTGCTGAGGGAGGGAGGTGGAGGAGCCGTGCTTCACCCCCCAGCTCCCTTTGGGACAGGTCTCTGCAGACATTCTCACCAGCCCTGTGCCCGGAGGAGCACGGAATGAAGCAGGGGAGAGGGGAGAGGTCAGCACAGAGCTGTCCTTGGGAAGGGCTGCTTTTCTGGGAAGGTCTGCTCTCCCAAAGCAGCAGGCAGCTCTGGCATCTCTGGACATGCCCACACTGGAGAGCAGGACAGCTGCAAGCTGCATTTTGTGAGCATTCATGAGAGAAATGCCAGGAACAGTCTGTGCTTTTGGGGCAAACCCTGTGGATGCTTCATCCTCTGAGCTGCACCCATAGGGAGGGAAACGGGGAAACCCCAACAATTTGTCATCAGCACCTCAGAGATTCATCCAAACCAAGGAATTGCTCATGTTGGGAGAGAGGGACATTTCACAGCAGTGCTGTGTCACCGTGCCTCATCCATCATCCCCAGCAGGCACAGAAACACCCACAGGGGCCTCCCCAGCCTGGGCAGCTGAACTTCCCTGTCTGATGGAGTTTGGGGGGATCTGAGCTTCCCTGTCCAATGGAGTTTGGGGGGGGGTCTGGGCCAGCCCCTTCCCCCTGCAGAGGGTGAGCAAGGACAGAGATACCCGGAGGTACCAGGGCTGTGCCCTCTGACTTTTCCCATTGGAATATTTACCAATATAGGTGGACGGGACGTGCCTGAGCTTGTCTGGCCCTTGCTGCTGAACCAAAGAGCGGCACTGTGGTGTTTTCACGCCAGAGACACCTTTGGCTGGCTGGGTGCTGCAGCTGGGCACTTGGGGACAAGGCCAGGCTTGCAGGAGCTCAGGTTTACCTTGGTGGAGAAGCTTTAAGGTGAGGTGAAGGAAAGGAGTCGGTTCTGATGGAGGGTTTGGATCCAGAGCTTTATTCTGGCCCACAGGCCTCTGAATCCAGCAACAGCTCCAACAGAACTCTTCAACCATGTGGTTGCTGTTCCTTTTAACCCCAGGGAGAGGGAAGGGGTAAGGAGTCACTAACCAGGTACAGGAGAGGAGGTCTTAAGGGACAAAGGACACCTGGATGGTCCAATGTCCCCCCAGGGGTAGGGGGCATCCTTTGAATCTGCCCAATCCTTTCTGGAATGCTAGGACTGACGGACAGTGCTTGGCAGGGGAAAGGAGAGGAGACTGACACACCTGGCAGGGAATTATCAGGGAGGAACCCGGGGTATCTGACGCAAACCATGGTATCACACCGCTGACATTCCCCATCCCGGCAGATCCCGTTCCCGGGGATGCTGGCAGAGCAAGGCGAGCCCCTGCTCGGCTCCTGCCCACCGCGCTCCAGGCTCCTTCATGGGAGAGGCTCCGGGGCAGGAGCCGGGACAGGAGCCGGGGCAGGAGCCGGGACAGGAACCGGGGCAGGAGCCGGGGCAGGAGCCGGGACAGGAACCGGGGCAGGAGCCGGGCTCAGAGCTGGGCTCACAGCCGGGCTCGGCTGCTCCCATGGGCGATGGGTGCCGGGCCGGGAGAACAGCGAGTTCCCTCTCCTGCCATCCCCTGCCAGATCCTGAACTTTGGCTCGGGCCAGGAGGCAGCGGACGGAGCAGATAATTGCTTGGCAGGGAGCGATAGGGAGCCAAGGGTGAGCGGGCAGGCAGGGGCGGGGGATGAGCCGCAGGATTATGTTTCAGAGGGAAGTATTTTTTTAGGATTTGTCTATGCAGGCATTCAGGAGCTTTTCTGAATCACATGGGCTTAGCCCCAGGAGAAGGAGGACTAGCTGTAATTTTACACCTTTTCAGAGTTTCAGCTGATTCTGCTGAAATCTGTGTAGGGATTAAAGATGGGAAGGGACAGAGCATTGATTTCCTCGCCTTTAGTCTCCAGGACAGACATTCAAAGCTAAATCACAGTTTAGAATTTTTTTTGACGGCATGAGTGGAGAGAGGAAGGAGCCAGCAGCTGACAGTAATAAATAACTATTAGGAAACAGTATTAGGAAATAGTACCAAGGAGAAATGTCTCTGCTGGGATATGCTTTCAGCCTTGGGGAATCCATATGCAGGCAGCTCAACATTCACTTCAGCACCCAGAGCTTGTGTGCAGCTTCTCTTAGGCTGAGGGAGCAGCCTGAGCTCAGGGCTCCAGTGAGGGAGGGAACTCAGCTCACTGCACACACAAACATCTCAGGCTTCCACCCTCCGTGCCAAGGGTCAGCAACAGCCCCATGTCCTTCAGCAAACCAACACCCAAACTGTCACCTGCAGAGGGAAGTGGAGCTTATCTGGGGCCTATTGCTAAAGCTTTGATACTGATCTTTACAGCCATGTAAGCCTAGGGACAGCCCGTGCATCATAAACTGCTGAAAAAGATCTGTCTGAGCGTGAGCTGAACTGTCTGAACTGAACTGGTGTCTGAATTCTGAGACACATGTTAGTAAAAATCCAGTCCAATGTCTCCTTAATGTTTACATTTTACCAGGTTTGAGACACACTTGCAGAACTATTCTAATACGTTGAGGTAACGGAAAATGTCCTCGGTTTTATACACAAACCTCCCTAAATTAGAAATGGTTTTCCATTTCAAGCATCCAGCACCAGGCAGCCTGTTTGCCCCGTCCCTGGACAGTTTTCTCAGAGCAGGGTCTGCTGGGCACAAAGTGTGGTAAAATGGGGTCAGAGCCTAGTTCAGAGCCCAACGTTGTGAATGAGCACAGCTGCCCGTGATCCAATCACCCTAAAGGCATCCTGGAGAGCAGAGAAGAGGCAGAAATCCCAGCAATCCCTACACACACCCTCCTGGAGAGCAGAGAAGAGGCAGAAATCCCAGCAATCCCTACACACGCCCTCCTGGGAAGCCCCCAGCTCCAAGGCAGGCATCTCCCTGCCATCATCTGAGTCAGGAGCAAAAACCCCCAGGATGCAGCTGCCAGGGCAGCCAGGTCTATTTTCAGCCAGCACCATGGAAAGCCTTGGGTGCAGAGCATCCTGGGTGCCACTGTCACAGTGCCACTGTCACAGTGCCACAGCATGCATGGCTTCATGCCACTGACTCAGCAGGCATTCTAGCCTGTGGCCTGGACAAGCCTGGACCAGCAGTGGGGTCACACCTTCCAGCTGGAGCAGGATGTCATGGGGACAAGAACACAGGCCACCAATATGCCCTTGTGACAAAGAAAGCCACCAGCCTGCTGGGCTGCTCTAGGAAAGCATCACCACCAGGCCTGGAGAGAGGAACCTTCCCTGCTCTCAGCACTGCTGGAGTGCAGGGCCCAGTTCTGGCTCCCAGCACAGGAGAGGCATTGAAACACTGGACAATCCAGTGAGCCCTGCAGAGAAGGTGAAGGACCTGGAGCATTTGCAGTGTGAGAAGACCAGGAGAGATGGAATTGTTCAGCCTGGAGGAGGCTTCATGAGGGTCTTACTGATGGGTATGGATCCCTGATCAGAAAAGGTTTAGAAGGCGGAGCCAGACTCTTCTCAGTGATATCTAGTGACATTGAAATACATCAAGTTCCTCTTAGACATAAGAGAACTTGGTTTTTTTGTGGAGCTGGAACTGGTTGCCCCAAGAAGCTGTCAAGTTTCTATCCTTGGAGACATGAAGAACCCAACTGAACCTGGGCAACCTACACTAGTGAGCCCTGCCCAGATGCTCTGTCATCCTGTGAACTATCTGCTGGTGAAAACCACTTTGCTCAGGCTGTGCACAAGGCTGGTCTCTCACTGGCACAAACAGGATATTGACATAGCAGTCCCCTTATCCAAGAGGCAGCAGATAAAAAGAATAGTGTAGAAATGGAAAACGGAACCATTAGAGGCCAATTGGGCCCATGCAAAGCTATAGGTGGTGCTGTGTCCTGACACCAGTCAGACTGATGAAGATCAGATTGGAAGCCTGTCTCTTCCTGTGCCCAGCACTGTCCAGCAGCAGATGCTTACAGAAATAACACAAGAAATAAAACACTTGTGCCTTCCCTAGCACACCCTCCAAATCCCATCAACAGCAATTCAGGAACACCCTGTGCCAAGGCTTTGCAGCCCTATCAGTTTTCAGTTGATCCTGATGAACTGTTCTTCTGTGATTATTTTTCTTGCATTCTGTTTAAATATTGCTTGATCTCCTCATTGTATATCTTGTCCTGTGAGAAATATGAGTAAATGCACTCTCTTGACATTGCTCACCATTTGTAAGATCTACCTTGCAATGCCCTTTTCCAAACTGGAGACTCTGTACTGAATGTGCCTCCCACAGGCAGCTTCCTTTAATTAGACAAATTTGATCAAGACTGACTTGTCAGGGGTGTTCCAAGGACCTTTCTGTCACCACAGCAATACTGAGTGTGCACAAAAGTACTCACCCACAATGGGCAGAGAAATGCAAGCACAGAAGATTTATCTATCATGGATTACTTCCAGACACCTTGAATCACCACTGGAAAAATCACTTACATCAAAGCAGAAGGGGCCAGGAGGATGAACAGCACAGGAGTCTCAGGGCACTGATTTTGATACAGCAAACCCAGATGTTATCAGCACAAGGAGCATAAAGAAAATTATCACTGGTATCACTGGCTGGCACCAGTGTACCAGCTGCTGCTGTGTGCCCTAAACTGTAGATACACTGCCTGAATTCCCACAAGAACCTGGGCAGTTAGAAAGTAACATTTGAATGCAAATTTAGGCCTCTGAAAGCAAAAGAGTCCTCAGGGTATAGAAAATTATGCTTGTGCTAAAATCCTTCTCTCTTTCTGAGGCTGCACACATTAGAGGCAAGGAATTGGCAAATTTTGTATGGCAGAATCTTTAGAGATATGAGCAGCTTTTTAAACATTTCCAGGGTGCCTGGGTTTCAGTTTTTGAATAAGCAAGCAGATGTGTCTGATGAGCCTTTGCAAAGCTCTTCCTCTCCTGCCATTGCTGTTGGAAAGCAGCCCCTCATTCCTGATTGTCTTCTGCCATATTTTACTTAGCTAAAGGCACCAAATGAAACCAACCATGGTAAACAACAGAATGTTATCACACAAAATACAAAGCTCTGCAAAAACTTTAGAGTGGGGAAAATACAGAATACAATTAGGGTAAGTCAGGATCTGAAATGTTTAAGAAAAAAATGTTAAAAGGGATAGTTTGGCAGAAGGAAAAGAGTCTACAGTTACTGGTAACAACTGAAGTAGTAGAGAGTGAAGTGTTATTTGTTCCAAAGTATGTGTTATTTGTTCCAAGATGTGCTATTTAGTGTTTTGCTTTATTAAAAATTTGCATCCACAATGCAGCACCTAAAAGGACTTGTATGGCAAACATGCCAAGTGCAGAATATTCCTTTCCATAGCTCGTGTCAAAAATGAAAAAGCTAAAAGGCAAAGGGTTAGCAAAGACAGCACAGCACAGCTTATTTACCAACCAATCTGGGAATTAAGAATTGGAAAACTTTTGCAAAACTTAGCATGCATGACCATGCAAAAAGTAAATGAACCAAAGCACGCATTCTAGCCAAGCAGCATCTAGTTTTATTGAGTTCCAGTAACACTGCATCACAACCAAAAGAAATTAAAATCTGCTATTTGCTTCTCAGTATTAGTCACTTCTCAAATGAAAATGTGATCATATTTAATAAGAGTTACAGAAAACCAAGGAATAGGAGAAAGAATAAAGTTAGACAAAACTGCAAAGCCGGTGTCCTCTTCATGTGTCCCCCTCATGTCAGAGAAATTCAGTTCTTGGAGATGCTATTACATTTTCTCACATCAGTGTCAGGGATTGAATGCCAGGACACAGTATTTGATGAATCACATATATCACAGATTGCTACGAGCTGTGCTGTACTTTTGAAATCACATTTGGACTCTCTTCAATGGGACAGAAAGGATCTGAGAGAAAAGTTCAGGTTAATCACACACATTTCCATACTGGCTCCCTCAGTAAAGCTTAGTACAAATGTTAAACATAATGCATTTTGTGTCCTAGTTCCACAGAAAAGATCAGTGTGCAGGACCTGATATGGTACCTGGATCACCCCTCAACCCACTGGACATAGCTCTGCCTCCCCTGCTGAGCTGTGTTTGCTGCTGCACATGCAGAGGAGATTAAAAGCAGTGTTAACACAGAAACAGCCACAAGTGACAAACTACAGGAGATGAGAACATTGCCTGACATTGCCTGCACACACAACCATGTGCAGCTGCTGACTTATGCCCTGAGAGTTAAGTACATGCTGCCAAAAAATTATTTTAAGGAGGTTTTTCAGCATTAATGCTACATGTTTCTTCAGCAAATAAAGAACTACATTTTAAGATGTGTCCCCTTCTTCCATGAGGAAGTACTTAAGGTAGCACGTGTGACAGTGACAGCTGTGTGTTAGCAGTGTCACTGCTGTGGTTGGCTCAGAAGATTTGTCACCCCTAGCTCCTCACCAACTCTGTCAGAGTTACAGCTTGCATTTCTGACTGGCACATAGCACCACCTAAAGAATGTGAGAAAGGCAAAAAGGCATTAGGCAAACAATTATTCCTGAAATATTAAATGATCGTTAATTTATTCCTGTGAGGCAGATTTGCAGTCTCTTCCTTCTCCTCTCTCGTTTCCAGACTTCCCAGTCTTCATAGACCAGGTGCAACCCAGTTAAGAAACTTCATAGCGACTTCAAAACCGAGAAAACATGCCTGGAAAAGAGAACACAGAACAAATAAAGATTTTTAGAATCTCTTTCAAGCAAGGCTTTTGAACCGCTGCACTATGAACACCTAATGTGGTTTATATGGAAGGAGGAAGAGGACAAAAAAAGTCTTGACCCAGAACCAAGAATTCTACTGTATCCCTCCACACAAAGGCTGACCTTTGGCTCTTTTAGGCTCATTATTTGTTGAAGGGAAAGTGAGTCCAAACTTATTCCATCTTCTACAGCTGGATGTACAACCAATAGCTAAAAACTATCAGAAAAATTCAACACAGAGCTTTCATGCAAAGCTTTGAAGAAAGATTTCCTTGTTGCTCCTAGATTAAAGCATAGTTTTACAATCTGGACACCAACAATCAGAAGTACCTGCAGTGACAAGAACCTCTCTGGAATGGTACAAGAGCAAACAGGCAGTTTTGTCCTCCCCAGACTGCAAGCACTCTCTGTGAGCACCACGTCCCCAGCCCAGCCGGGGTCCCGGCGCACTCACCGCGTTGGCAGGAAAGGCCCTGATCATCACAGCTGTGAAACCCTTGTACAGAGATGCAACTCCCTCCTCTCTGATGAGCTCCCTCAGCACATCTCTAAAGCCATTGGGGTATTTTCCTGCAGGAGCTGAAAGGGATGCACAAATGTTAGCCCAGATGTTGTGGGATCTCAGTCTCTCAGAACTGGGGTGCAGGGTGAACAAGACCCCCCCTGGGGGGCTCGGGAGTCCTGGAATGCTGCCAGAAATGTCTGGTGGCTGGACTTTGATCCCACATGGGAGATGACATCAGTATGAGGACAGGAGGATTTCACCGGGGTGAATGGTGAAGGGACAAGTTAATTGGAGTGTGAGATACAGGGTTTAAGATCCCTGTACAGGGGGGTCTAGAGGGGCAAGATGGAGGGATTGGGGCGTGCCCTTCTCCTTCTTCTTCTTCCTCTAGGCCTCCATCTTCTGTGGTGGAGTTGGCACTCCGGGATTGGACCTTACTAGGGGAACACTGGTTAATATGGGTAGAGGGTATTGGAGAAAAATGATAAATATTGTATACGTAACTCCGGGTATAAAGATAGGTGACCGCCCCAGGGGCTTTCAGTGTGTGCCCATGGCTGACTGCTGAGCAGAACTCTGTCAGGCCAAGAGAAAATCTTTTAGATAAGCAATTAATAAACACCGAGACCGAGAACAAATCTGAAGCTTCCTCTCGTCCTTTCGAACCCGGGGGCCCAAGGCCATCTTTGGGCTTTTCCCCAGACCATCTAAACAGCCCAGAAATCCCACAAGATGTGTGGCAGTGGCGAGGGCTGAAGGATGGGCCACAGGTAACAGGCCAGGGTTTCCTAGAGGTCCACACTGCTACAGCAAACAGAAAAGAGAGCTCAGCAAAGGCTCAGTGAACAGTTTAGTTTGTAAACCAAAGAATTTACATCATCAAGTCATTGCAGGCGGGGAAGAAAGGAGAGTAACTTTTTTCAGGGTTGGAATTCTGAGCTGTTACTTGCACTGCTGATCACAGCTCTCCCAGGAGCTGCACTTAGGTGATAGGAATGTCAGATACAAAACCTGATGAAGCTTATTAATAAGAAAATGATCCTATCACATGCCCCAGCCACTAACACCAACAGACTTCAAAAGAAAAGCACAGGATGTTCCAATGCTGATGTTACATGATTATGCTGAGGTGTTTTTTAAAAGCTACTCTACTCAAAACACAGTTTCTTCCTTCTTCTGACACTGCCCTGGGAAATTCTGCCTCTGCCAGCCCTCTGAAGAAGCAGTCCACAGATCAGCCCAGTTAAACAGAACCACCATGAACCCACATCATCCACACAGCAGCACTGGGGACTGGCTCAGTAGAACAAAGCTGTGACGGGTTTCCCTCTCAGCCCTTGGTATGGTACAAACAACCACAGCAGCCATTGCTCAGAGAAAAATAAATGAGGTTTCCTGCACTGATTATCATGATTTGTGACTCAAAAAAAAATGGTCACTGTCCAGTGGAGAGCTGAGTCCACAGAGACCATGGGGAGCCTTAACAAAAATATTCATTGACAGGACTGGCAGAGAAACCAAGGAAAAACCTGTCAAACTGTGCTGAAGCACAAGGTCTGGGGTCATCCTAACTGTAATTAGGCCACAAACATTGAAGAGCAGAGCTGCCAGTCCAAAAGCAATGCTCTCAGCAAGTCACACCCTGTTACTATAAACTGCAGATAGCACAGGCTACAATTTATACAATTATGTCTGAAGTGAAATAATAAAACCTCTCAAAGTATTACATTTGTAACAAAATAGCTATGACAATTCTATTATTATGAGTTCTATGCTTAGGTTTCAAATCAGGTACCTCAAATCAAGATCAATATATTATCAAGGAGGCAGAAACAAAGCAGTGCAGCCTGATGTGCCAAAAATTTGTGAGGCAACCAAGTAGAATGCCAGGAACACCCTTGGGTTTTTCATGCACTTGTCCCAAGCAGCACTCAAGACCTTCCATCCCTGCCCAGCCCAATCCCAGGAGCATCACAGCAGTGTGGCTGTGACACCCTGGAATGCAACTCACCAGTCTGGAAACGTGATTTCAGCACGTCTGGTGGGATGGCAACTGCCCAGTTGAAGATCCCAGCCAGGCCTCCAGCAAAGAGGATCCTAGGCACACTGAGGTCGCTCACACTGTGGCAGGATCAGAGTGGGGTGGGAGGAAAAAGTGAAAAAACTATTTAAAAAGGAGAAAAATGTCAAACTCATTGTTTTGACTAAGGTGACAATCAAAAAGACAGCCTGGCTGGCAGCCAGAAGGCAGCACAATGCTGCAGACAGACACAGTGCAGTATCTGAGCAAACTTTCCAAGATGGACCAACTCCACTCTAAAGATTCAAATATTTTTGTTCAGCAGCACACACACACATATGCTGTGGCAAAAAAAAAACCAAAAACCAAACCAACCAACCAAACCCCCAAAAAAATCCAACAAAGCCCCCCAGCATTTTGTGTGCATACAGGGTTGAAACTACTTTACGTATTCCTTACTTGGCTAAAAAGATCCAAACTGGAATCTGAGAGAAACTCAGAATATTATTTTAATTGTCAGCTAACCCCAGACCAAACCAGTCCAACTCACTAGATGAGCAACCATTCTTCTCTTTTTTAAATTAGTTTTGATGATCCAGCTGTAAATCTCTTTGTAGCTGGGAGATGAATCAGCAGTGCCTGGGAAGTGCAGGGAGTGGTGCCTGTGAGATTTCACTGACCTCTTTCCCTGCGGGGTCAGAATGTTCTTCAGCCACTCGTACGTCATGAAGTACATTCCGCTGGCCGGGACGTCTGGTGGGTAAACAGCAAAGGCTCTGAGGAGTGGGAAACCAAAGGAAGCCCAGAGGCACCCCAGCCCCATGCCAGCCCAGCAGCACCACTAAGTACATACAGATTTTTTTCCTCTGAACCCCTTCTACAAACAAAATAAAAATCTTCTGCTGCCTCAGACAGAGGAGGCTGAACTTTCCCATGGAGAGCAGGTGCTATTGGCAAGAACTGGGAAATAACTTTTCTGCCAGCAGCCTTTCAAGCCAGGCTGTAACCTGGTTACATTACACTAATGATGAGACCGCTCTAAACTGTCCAAATTTCTGCACAGCACATCACAGCAGCGCAGGAACTTCATGAATTTTGCACACTATTAGTTCTAATGATTCTATTTGGGAATTTTTTTCTGCACATGATGGGTATTGTTTTGGTTTTTTTTAAGCTACTCTCACAGCCTATTCTTATCCCATACCTAAACTGGAGAACCAGCCCCTATCTAGGGACACTGCCAGAGTTACACTGCAGGCTGCTACACTTGCGTGAGAAGCAGAGGATAGAACCAATTCCTAAACTGAAGTAACAAAATACAGAAATTTCAGTTTTTCAAAGGGGAATTACTAAAAAACATACAGGATTCTGAGTCTGGCACAATTACTTAGTTGTTATTGTATTTGAGAGAGGGGTCATGACATCCCAGTTCAAAATAACCCAGACTCAAAAGGGTAGAAAGCATAGCTGCTGCCACCACATATTTTAAAGCAGTCAGTATTATACAGCAACAGTAACAGACAGGCACAATCTTTCTCTCAAGGAGAAAAAAAGAAGGAAAAAAGAAGAAAATAATTTTTTTAAAAAGCCCACTTCTGCATTTTTCTCTTCTCTTTGTTCTCTCTGCTCCTCTCCTGAAGTCTCTCATTCCTCTTGGCTTCTCAGATCTTAATTACTTCCTATATCCCTCTGATCCTTGTCATCTAATCTCTTCCTCACCCACTGAGAATCTCATGTTTATTTCTCAGGCCCTTTGAGGCACTGGAGTAGCTCTGCAGACTGGAAAAAAAAAAAAAAAAGAAAAAATAAAGAGAATGGGTGACACAACCCCTCCAACTGCCTAAAGGGACAGTGAGATCTCCCATCCTGTGTCAGGTTTGTCATCCAGCAGGGATGGGCCAGCCCTGTCCCTCACCTCGCATGAGGGTCAGCACGGTTCCCTTGTACATGCCGCGGATGCCGGACTCGCGGTACAGCTGCTTGGCACAGTCCAGGGAGCCACTGTACTTGGTTTCACCTGTAGCTGCCTGGATCTGCAGGGTTAAAGTGAGAGTTTCTGACCACTGAAGCTTTCTGCTCGATGCAGAATCATTCCTCATATGTGTTCACAGAGAGGAAGGAGCACACGCTCCTGTCTAGGGAGCCTCTCCCTCACTTGAGCAGCCCTCACATTGAAGCTGAGGCTGTGGTTACTGCTCCATGCAGAGAACAGATTCTCCTTTATTTTTCCACAGTGTAAGTTTGAAATAACTCAAGTCACTTAGGTAATTCCACACCGACAAAAAGTAGTCTTCAAATAGTGAAATTCAAAGCATTTGTATAAAATCTCCCATGATAATATCCTGTCTGTCAGAACTAACATGTGACCACCCATCACTGTATTAACAGAGCTCAACACAGTCTGAAGCAAGCAGAGCTTCCCACAGTTGCTAAAGATGGCATTTCATTTGTTCAGGTTTGCATTTTCCAACAATGCTTTCAAACCCCCGCAGGAGGTGCAGAGCTAACAGCCACCCAAATGTCAGAACATTGCTTGGAAATGCATTCCTTAGCTCTGCATGGGAACTGTCAAGGTAACAGAACTTCTTTACACCAGAAGGAGTCTCATGATCTAGCAGGTTTACACCTTTTTTTTTAAGGAAAAGTTTCATTCAGAAAAAATTGAGTTTTCCATACTTTGAAGTGGACTGAGGCATCCATGGATGCCTCATAGAGTGTCCCACAGCATAAGGCTTGGGCTGTGTAAAATGAATAGAGCAATTACTGCTGTGTGTACTGATACTGTCATGGTGGGTTTGTTTAATGATTCTTCATGACACAGCTGCATTAAATGACAGCTGTCTCAGTCCTGTCAAAAACTAGAACAGAGTAAATGCACTAACCAAAGAAATTCCTGCTATGGAAAGACAAGACCCCTAAAATTAAATTCCCATCACCACCATCCAATGCCTTACCTGTAAAAGGCACTTGATTCTCTCTCCTGGAGCCATGATTACTGTTGTGAACACTCCTGACAACATGCCAGCAGCAAACAGCTGAGGATATCTGCCCCAAGGAAAGAGAAAAGACCCTAACACAACACAGCACACAGGAAATGAAGGGCAGAAAGACCCCTACATCCCCAGGTGATGCTGTTCCACATCAGTGGAACTTGAAATGCAAACACTGCTTTTATCAGTGCAGAAGTGCCTTGTCAGTGCAGAGCTAAACATTTAAGATTTCCAGGACTCAAAGCACTGGTTCCTACAGCAACCACAACTCAGCTCTTCACATCCATTCTATTTGCTGATATCCCTTCTACTTACATTTATTGCTATAGATTTCCCATTCATTTTCATTCCCTTTCACTTCAGTTTCTTCCTCCTCCAGTTCCCCATATTCTTCTCAGCGACCCCAGATTCCACACAGATTCCTGCTCGTGCAGCCAGGAGCCTCCTTTCCAAAACCCTCCCAAAAACCCTACCAACCTGCCATTATCCCACACATTCTGCACCTGCTGAGTGGCAAAGTCTCCATGACAAAAATCCCTTCAACAAGCTGAGTTTCTCCATCACAAAACCATCTTTACATCCAGCCTCATACTACCTCCCCTAGTAAGATGACCTAACATCTCAATTTAATCAAATTCCACACCTTCCACTTCTCTCCACTTGCCCAAGAGATGGCATTCTATTCCAATCCTTGCACCTTTCTCTACTCTAATTCCCATGATATCTTCCAGACCATTCAGACCTCCCTGACCACTCCACAAGCACCTCCTACTCAAACTAAGTTTAGAGGATTTTAGCTCACTTTGGGATTATTCAGCCCCAGAAAAGGCAGGATAGGCTCCTCAGGTTTCTCTCCATCTTCTTCCTTCCACAACTTCCCTTCAAAATCAGCATGGGAAATACAACCATCCAGCCTGCCTCTAGACCCATAACCACAGCACTGGGAGCCTGACCTTTATTTTTGGGTCTCACTGTACCTTCACTGTGTCAGGTCTGCACCCACAGAACAGCACACCTGAGCACAGTGACACTACATACACCATTTGTTCTTTCCCACTGCTCTGCTTGAGAGGAATTCTACATAAAGACCCAAAAATCTACACTGTCCTTCTCAGCTTGCTCCTTAAAACTTCCTGTTGGCACCACGTGTATAAAACACAAGGCACTGAGGTGATGAGGCTGCTGGGAGTAACTTCATGGTGCACTTGTTGCTCAGTCCCTGCTGTTGCCCTGGCCTTTCCCTTCAGTCTTGCCTGCATGGGGACACTGTCATGGTGTGTAAGAGGGTAAGTGAGAGTTCCCCAGCACCTTAGCACTGCGTCCCCTGAGCAATGGGAGCTCTGTTGGCAGCAGCTCGTGTTGCAGGGCCAGCTGTGCTCACACCAGCCCTGTGCAGACAAGGCTCCAAACGAAACCAAAGCCCCATCACAGCTGGCTCTACATGATGGGCTCCTGCTTTCTGACAGAGCTCCTACCTAGCTCACAAATAATGGGATAAAATCTTACTAAGCTACAGCCCAGTCCCTGTGGAGCTGTAAATCACAGCTCAACAAACGCATTACAGGAGTACTTTATGGCTGGGGGGCTCTCTTCATGCACAGGTTGGCTTGTAGAAAGCCCCACCAACTTTTCTGAGCTTCCTATTGCTGTTTCTGAAGGTCAGACACGCCTGACAGGAGGGCTGCTCATAAACACCTCTTTCCAGAAATAATAATAAAACATTTTTATGGCTGTTTTCACATCCTAATGAAGGGCCATAAGAAGACTCGTAACTAACAGGGAAAGGAGAATCAGGGCTGTGAATGCTATCAATTCATGCTTGACCATGAATTTATTGCTCCCATAGTTTCTGTTAATAGCAAGCCTGCTGGCAGGCAATCATTACATAACTCTCACTGTGCTCATCCACACCGGAATTGTTCCTCCGTGGCTCCTTCTTGCGTAGAGAGGGAATTGCATCTCACCTGCCCACACAGCGCCTGTTTTAGCCTGTGCTATCACTCCCACGCTTCCAGAAGCATTAAAACATGAGTGGTTTATCTTTCAGAACTGTATTTATAACCTAGGAGAAGACACCAATTTACACCACAGCTCAACGTGTGACAGTGCAGCCTCAGGATGCCTTTCCCAACCGTCTGATCAAGCAGGAACTCACGTCAAAACATCGTCAGGATTCCTCTGCTGGAGTCTCTTCCCCAAGCCAAACCCAAAGAAGCACACAGCAAACATGGGTGTCACCCCGATGATGGGAGCTGCCATTCCTCTGTATAAGCCTTGGACTCCCTGCAAGAAACATTATCACAGGAATTATTGGTTTGGCATAAACTTCGCACACATTTCAGCTTGTTGAGAAGGGAAAGGCAGCAATTCAGGATAGGATCTATCTAACAGTCAAATTGATCAGAGGAATGAAGGGGCTTATTGCTCATTTGCAGTTATACATGTTTAGCTGAGGCTCAGGGACTGCTGCAGAGGAAAGTTATCCTTCCTGGGAAACCCTGGCACCACTGATGCCCTTCTAGAGCAACACTCATCACCTGCATGTTCATCTCAAGCATGGGAAGTGAAGGTAAAAGCCCCCTCAATAAGAGCCTTAATAGATTATGTCAGAGAGAACACTCTCAGCTGCACACAGAAATGCACCTGTGTTTTATTGGTAACCTAATGCAGTAGTGTAAAATCCTGACACTGAACCTGAGAATGCTGAAATGAATTCACTCTTCAACTAAAGAAAGAGCCAGGGAGAGCAACTGGAATTCCTTCACTCCCCACATGAATTCACTTTGGGACAGACTCAAGGGCAATTTTTTTTTTTCCTACCCTAAACCCAAACTTTTCCCCCACACAACATCACATTCCTGATGTTTCCTTCCATAGACTCCACATATGAAAAAGTTCTAATGCAGACCCCAGCAGCTGTATTTATTTCACTTCTCTTGCCTTTAAACTGAACTTTGTCCAATAAAAAGGAGAGTTATCTTCCTAGATAAAGGCTAGGCACATAAATTCAATATTTGCTGGTCTCTGCACCCCTTTCTTCCCCCTGTCCCAATAAACCAGCTCATCCCAGTACCTGCTGAAGTCTTACAGGCACAACTGGCTCTGCCATGAAATTGCACCTGGCTGAGAGATCAGGCACTGCTGCTCAAGCTTCCCTTGGGCACTGGGAAGCAAAAGGCCTTGGCAGAGAGGGTTAGTAGTTTTCCTCACAGAAATGGATGAGTATTGAGTAGGAGTGGAGAGGCAGCAGTGCTTTTGAACTCCCCATCACAAGGCTGTTATTATGGCTCAGCTCTGACGTCCGTGCTGCAGCAGGGGTGTTAAAAACTGCCAGGGATTCAGAGCTGGCACAGCATTCCACTCCTTTGTGGGAGAGACCAGGCAAACAAGATTTGCTTTGGTTATATAACCACCTGTTAATACCACAATGGAAGGAGATTTCAGATTTTGAGGCAGATCTTTCATTCAACAGGGAGTTACCTAACAAGATCCAGCACTTAGAAATGAGACTTTAGGCAAGCAGATAAACAGCTGGGCTTTACAGTCATAATTTCCAAATGGTAAATAGCTGCTGAGAAAACTTAAAAAGCAGAAAATTTGACTATCTGCTAATTGAAGGCTTTAAATCAAAGCTGTGTGCCTTTAAAAACAAAACAGACTAGCTCAACAACATGATCATGATGATTCAGGAGTAAAAAACACTGTCCACCTTCTAGAGAAGGTTCAACAACTACTATAATTGACACTCTGCTCTCAAAAAAAGAAAAATATAAAAAACTCTATAAATTAAAGATCCTCTGCTTTCTCACAGGTGGCATAACACCTTATAGAAAAAAGTTAAAGTGCTGCTTGTAACAAGAAAAGTCATTATCCATTTTAGAATTTCCAGAGATGACTCCAAATACCTGCAAAATCCAAAGGCCAAAAAACAACTGCCAACATTTACTCCAGTCTAACTTCAGACATTAGTTAATATCATGCTATTTTGAACCCAAAACATTTCCTAGCAAAACAAAGATACATGTATCTGGAGCTAAGTATTCCCCAAGCTTTGTAATCTGCTTAAAAATGTTAATTAGAATCAATTTAACTGACAACCCAGGAACTGTAGGGTTTCTCTGTAGGATTCCACACAGAGAATGTACAGAAACAACTGATATATCTGGCAGGTGTCACAGTACCTCTCCAACAAGAGTCTTTCTGAAGCAGTCAAAGGTCCCAGAATAGAGTGGGGGCTGGCCAGGCTGTGGCTTAGGCTGGGTTTGCAGTCTGACCTAGTAAGAAGGAAAGGAAAACATTATTTGATTAAATATTACAATCTCAACTTCAATTGACAGAACACCTCTGGCTATTATGGAGTATGTTTTGTGACTGGACCTGAAGATCATGATAGTAACATTGACATCATTTTAGCCCTTTGCAGAAGAGATTGAATTTTAATGTAATGAGTAGTGAATGTATTTAACTAATTAATTGTTGGAACAACGTCCGGATGAGGACCCCAGCTCCGCAGACCCCATATGGTCACTCCTGGCCTCCCCCTGGAGCAAGGGCGCGGGGTCCCGCCGGGCTGGCGGGCGCATCCCAGCTCCCATCTCCTTCCAGCCCCGGGAGCACCGGGGCTCTTTCCCCGCCGCTCTTTCCCCGGTTTCTCACTAGAACCGGCACCGGCACCGCCACACGCCCGGCCGCCGCGCCGCCAGAGGGCGCCCTATAGAGGCCGGGCGCAGCCTCCCCGCGGCGGCACCGAGTCCCGCCCCCCGCGCAGTGCCTGCCGGGAGCTGTAGTTCTGCCATAGCGCCCACCGGGACCCGCGCCGCTCCCGCGCAGTTTCTGCCGGGAGCTGTAGTTCCACATCCCGGTGCCCCGACCGCACCGAGCACCGGCCGCCCCATCGTTCCCGGGCGTCCCGCGCCACTTTACCTTGATGGTGTCCAGCGGGTGCCCCACGAACACCAGGCAGACACCCCCGAAACCGCCAGCGAAGAAGTTCTTCAAGGGGCTGATGGGCTGCGGCTGTTTTGCCATGGCGGCGGCGGCGGTGGAGGGTGAGAAGCGGGACCGGGACCGGGGTCGGGACGCTGCGTCCCTGCCGAGCCAATGCCGCCCCTACCGCGCCGCGACCTTTAGCCCAGTGCGGGGCACGCCGGGAAGCGGGCGCGGGGCGGGCCGGGACGGCGGCGGTGCGAGGGACCGCTCCCGGCGCGGCCACTGGGCGCTGTCACCGGCCGCGCCCGGCCCGGGGGCCGCTCCTTAGCCCGCGGGGCCGCTTCCCCCCGCACACCCGCAGTGGTTCGGCCGCTCCCCCCCGGCCCAGCGCCGTGGCCCGGCCCGGCCCCGCCCCGCCCGGCGGAGGTGACGCACCGGGCCCGGCGGTTCCGGCGCGCAGAGGGAGCCCGGGGCGCCGCTCTCGCCGCCCGCCCGGTAAGTGCGGGGCCCGGCCGCGCCGGGGCTGGGGCGGGCCCGGCGGGAGGGATGCGGGGCCGCTTATCCGTGCCCGGTGCTGAGCTCGGCGCTCCGCCCCGGCAGACGCCGCAGCCCGGAGCTCTCGGGCTCCGGGCGGCCGTGCGGGGGCCCCTCCTGGCCCCGCCGCCGCCCGGGCTCCCCGCACGGCTCCGCTCCCGCTCTGCCCTCCCGCCAGCCTGCGGCGCTCCGGTGTGCGGGACGGGCCGGGGGCTGCGTTCCTCTCCGAACCCCGTTCCGAGAGAATGGAGCCGGGGTAGTTTAAACGCGCTGGGTGCCCGAGCACGGAGGTGCCCTGGAATACGCAGGCATCCGTAAAACAACTTGTTTAAAGTGACGGTGGGTTAGAAAGGGCAGGAGCGAAATGCGTAAGGTGGCAAAGACAAGGCAGCCGTGGGAGCGTGAACCGAGGCTGGCAGGAGGAAGGAGAGCAGGTTTGTCCCTGGGGAAGGGTGGCACAGCTGCAAGGGGGTCCCTGCAGAGTCATCTGTGGTGAAAAGGGTCGGGCATCTTCTGGTTTCTCAGTCTTGGATGAAAAATTCCTCCCTAAAAAACAGTGGAGAAGGACCAGCGAGGTGTGCACTGCATATATGAGGAAGCAGCTAGGGATGATCCACAAATTATAGGTTTGGGTGGCACAGATGAAGATGCAGTTAGCATTGATGGCCAGCATGGAGCTCAGGCTGTGGATGGTTTCAGGGAAAAGGAAGAGTGTTAGCCTGTCTAAAGGTTACACGGATAAGGAGTCCAGGAAGCAGACTTAAGTTGCACTTTCTCTGTTTCAGATAAATAAAGAGGTGAAAGAAGATAAAACCGTATGAAATGGTTGTGAAATATCAACAGAAAAACTGGAGAGCATTCTCCAATTGGAGGAGTCTCCACCAAAAGAGTTATTAGAGGAATCCCACAAGGATAGGAATAAGAAAAGAGAGATGTAGTTGGACTAGGAATGAGGTGGGATCACAGTGTGGTGGCATGGTGGAAGGCATTTTGTTTCAAAAGACCTTGTTAAGAATTGTGTTGCAAAGCAGGAGTCAGGGAAAGGGCACTGTTGGAGGTGATAGATGGCAGAGGGTAGGGGTGGGTGTGTTTAGGAGTTCCTGCAAGAGACTGGAGCGAGAGAGGTGACTAAATTGTATCAGTGTTAGTGAAGATACAGGAGTATCTTGGATTAAGGTGGTTAAGGAGGAGATCATCCTCCCTTGGATTGGAAAGTGAGCTAAGTATGGTTTAAAAATTTATAATTTGGTCTTGGGAGCTATGGTCATTATTTAATCTAAATAAACTTGGCTTTTTTGACCCTATCTTTTGAGCTTAACATCTTTATTGTCTTAAAAATTAGTGCTATCAAGTAGTAGCTCTGCCTTGTCTTTGTATTCAGAGAGTTTGATTTGGGCATTGGGCTGAGCATAGATGAGGAGAGTTTATTCCTGGTTTTCCAAGGACCCTGCTTTGCTTTGTCCACAGAGCATGTTCCTTATGCTTCCTTTCCCTTCACCTGTGTCAGAGTGGTGTCCAGTTATGCTGGAAGTGAGCTCTTTCCTATAATCTTGGGACAGGAGTCACAGAAGTCACCCAGTCCTGCAGACTGTTTTCTGCTTTATAAATCTATGTGTCCCTTTCCTGTGCAAACAGTTCCCCTGTTTGCTCACAGAACTGTGCCAGTGGCACAGAGAGACATCTCTGCCCTCCTCTGAGCCCCTCCCCAGGGACTGGTGTGCGACTGGGAGCTACCGGGCAGCCCCTTATTCTACAAACATCTCAGTGCTTGGGTGTGACTTGCCGTGTGTTGGAATAGCAGAGGGCCCAATGTTATCATGGGTTTTTATCCCTAGAGTGTGGAATGATCTGAGTGAGTTTGAGAAGTTCCCTGGCCTGTGAGACTTGCTCAGTTGTTGTTGCCCTCTGGGCTGTTGATGGCCCACACTGGGGTTAGAGGCTCAATAAGGAATTATTTTAACATAAGTTTTAGCAGGTAAAGATCCATTACTCCTTTTATGCAAGAGCTCAGTGTCAGTGCAGATTAAGCCCAGACTCTAAGCAGGGTAGAGGGAAGGATGAGGGTTTGCCCTGTGTCTGCCAAATCAGATTTCACATCTGTCTCCTTCCAGTATGGAGAGACTGTGTCTGTTCCTCTGAAGTCCTGTGGAAAGCAGTGCTGTAAATTGTTTCTGTGCTACATGTGCTGTGGATAGCTAAGGAATCAAGAGGCAAATGAAAGGAAGGAAGACCAGAATTCATGAGGAAATTTAATTAGGTACTAGTCTTCAGCCTCTCTGGAGGTTTGCATCTCCTGAAATCACTGAAGCCCCTCAAATTAATTGTACATCACATCTTATTGTACATCACATCTCTTCCTGGTTATTCTCTGCTGCCTGGTCAAGTGACTGGAAACAGAAAAAAAAAATAGAGTTGAGGAAAAATAATGAAAATTTGTGGTTGAGATTTCCTGTACTCTAAAGTCAGGATTATCAAAGCTTGATTATGGTTTCCCCAGCAGCTACAAATTGCAGTACTGAGGGAATGTATTTGAGTGGCAGAGCTGACAACATTGTCATGCAGAATGGGAATGTTTTTAAGGAACCAAATACATGCTGTACATGCTGCTTGTGGAAAGTAGAGCTTTGATTTTAATAGATGTTTTTGAATGTAAAATAGGGTTACAGCATTGTTTTAATTCTTCTGTATTTAATATACCCTCTCTAAACTAAATAATTTGGTTAAATGGAAATTTACAACTAAATATGAGATGACCATAATTCAAGGTTGATTCATGCTTTACTGCTGAATCTTTTAGAGCTCAAATTCATATGGCTCAGTTACACAAGCAGAAGATTTGTAGTTCAGATAAGTATCAGATGTGTGAATTTTCCAAAACAAGTGAGAATCTTAAAAAAAAAAAGTTAGCTGTTCTGATTCTTCTTCAATAACAGCTATCAACATCTGAGCATAAATTTGTACATTCAAAAGGTAAGAAGTATATATTGAGAAGGGAATAAATAATAATTTTATTTCCCCCTTCAGATATAAGGTCCAAGCCACATCACATCCAGTAGAACCAATTTAAAGGGATTAACTAGCTTCACAATTTCTTTTGAGATGATATTGAAGACTGTTAAATTGTGTGCATGTGAGAGATCTGTTTGCTGCTCTTATTTTCCTAAGTCTCACTTAATGTCTGTGTTTCTGGAGCAATATGGATTTGTACAGAATATCACAGGTTTGTACAGGACATCACAGGTTGCCTTTCTGCCTACTATGGCCATAGGTAAGGGGTTTGTGTTTTTCCTGTTAATTAAATAGATAGGATGTTGCAGCATTGCAGGCTGTTGATAAAGAACTTTGTCATAAATTCATTTTTTTCCCTGAGAAGATCTGTAGTGAAGGTTGTGCAGCCAGTTTCCAAATGTCAGAGGTCAGGGGGCCTGCACTGGGGACTGGGATGCAGTGTAATAACCCAATCTCCAGGGATCTGACCTGTCCTTTAAGAGCAGCCTTGCTTTGGACTTGCAGGAGTCACAATGGATGCAAACCAGGGACATGCACAGCAGAATCCTCTTTACTGGGCCCTTGGGTTGGTCTGTTCCTACCTGCTTGATCACCTCTTTGTTGTTGATGTGGCACCTCTTACAATTTCCTAGGCACAGAAAAAACTGTTTTTCCTCCCTTAGGAGACAGAGCTCAGATGAAATCAAAAGAACGATAAAGTTTGGAGGAAAAACAAGAAGCTGCTCTTGCTTTCCTGGTCTGCAGTTGGGCAGGGCATTAAGATGTCCGTGGACATGAACAGCCAGGGCTCTGACAGCAATGAAGAGGATTATGACCCTAATTGCGAGGAGGAGGAAGAGGATGAGGATCCTGGGGATATTGAGGATTATTATGATGGGGTAGCTAACGACGTGGAGCAGCAGGGAGCAGATGCCTTTGATCCAGAGGAGTATCAGTTCACCTGCTTGACTTACAAGGAGTCGGAGAGCACTCTCAATGAGCACATGGCCAGCTTGGCTGCCACGTTAAAGGTGAGGAAAGGTTTCTGCATTCACAGAGACACGTCTGCGGTTGAACAGGCAAACACTGAACACAGTTCTAATGAAAGCTGTGGCAATGTTGCTGCTATGGGGGGTTGGAGGAGCGTTGTTGAAGGTCCCTTGTTTGAAACTGACTCAAAGGTTTACAATTGTTACACACTGGGGCCTGAAAAATCTTCCTTTTTGAATGTTGATTCTCTTTTTTTTACAGAGCTGAGCTTCCTGACCAAAATGCCTGAGTTATAACTCTGCATTAACACAATGCAAAGAGGGTATATAGAAAAGAAACAAATCAAACCATAAGTGGTGCAGTTTGGTACACCTGCGTTTGAGGAGATAACTGACAAATAGGAAGACATGCTAAAACTCTAATTCTAACAAAAACATTTTTCTTGGTTGGTTCTGAGAGAATAATCAGTTTTTCAAAGTCAGATCAGCTGTTATGCCAGTTATTAACCCTGCTGTTGCAGTGACAGTTCCAGTACAGTGAACTTACCACCTCTTGGAGCACGTGTGACTTAATTCATCTCAGAAAAATCTCACTCAGAGTCAGCTCCATGGAATTATGCTCAATAAGACTTTGGTGATCTCTTCTTTCTCTTTTTGTAACCAGCTACTGTAGTGTCAGTCAAAAGAGGAGTCAGGCCAGAGGAAAGCAGAGTTTTCTAAGCTCTAGATGTGGACACTGGGTTGAAATTACTGCTGTATCTACTTTGTAACAGACCAGGTCTTCTGGTGCTTGCTCTTGTCTGGAGCAGGACAGGTGGTGACTGCAGCATGTTAAACATGTTGGGTCGGTTTTGATTCCAACTCACTCTGTCTGAATCAAATCTAATTTTAAAAATGAGAGGGATCTCTTGATCTTTATTTGCACATCAATGTCCTGTAGAAAGAGTATAACCGTGAAGCCTGAGGACTGTGAACCATAAACAACAGGTTTTAAAAGGCATCCATAATTTGGTGATTTTGCCACCTGTTATGCTTGTTCCCAGCGTTTACCACCTCAGAAAATGAAGTTGTACTTTTTCTTGCTCTTAAACTTGTCTTTGTAATTACCTCAAAATGTGCATTCTGAGCTCTGAATGCCTGCAGTTCCCTACAGATTGTCAGAAACTGGAGGCAACAGAAAAGTACAAATGGGAATAGCTGGTCAGCACTTCTGGTCCAGCTGCCTGTTGCTTTGGGTTCTTAGCAATTAATATTTAGAACAGCTTTTCTGTGCCTGATTTTCTGCCTTCAAATGGAACACCCTTTTAAAAGGTGACCACTGCCATATTGTTCTCTTGAATTAAATTACAGAAAGCAATACTTTTAGTCCTTAAAATCAGGCTTCCAGTGTTAAAAAAATTTTCAGGAGTTCTGAAGGTCTCATTGAGCATATATTATAGTTGCCCAGACTATACCAACCTGCTAGCTCAGATCTCATCCCAAGGAGAGAAAAATCTAATTTTTTTTAATATCAAAAATATGCCTGCATATTTACTGTTACAATTAAGTGCTACACACTTGGGTTGGTGCATAAGAAGATGAAATTGAATTTGAGTAGCAGTTTGGAATGATGTGAACTTGTAAGCCACACTCTCAGGCTTCAGTCCTTGAAGTGCCACATTAACTCTCTTTTCTCCAGCAACAATAGTCCCACAGTTGCTCTTTTATTGGATTTCTCTTGTGTATCTGCAGTATTTGCTTTTTGCTTCCTGGCATACTTACTTACAATTCTTCAACAACCCTGTCTTCCTTCCCCTCTCTCTCCCCCAAGGAAACTTGTGATTTTGTTAGTTTTGAGACAAAATGGAATAGAAAGAATTAGTATGGAATTAGCAAGCATAGAGAAGAAAGAAATGAAATGGAATATGCTGAACTATTTATCATAATTATTTTCAATGGACTTAATGAATATGAGTAAACAGGGGTCGACTTTCTAAAGAATTGTATTAACTTCTTTTCTGTTAATTTGCTTGAGCTGTAAAAACTGCTTTTTCTTTTTAAAACTGCCTTTCACAATGTCTCAGGTTTCCTTGGATAGTGATGATTGTTCTTCTGGAGTATCTAGTTAATTTTGATTTTAATTCCTTTGTGATAGATACTGATTATATGGTGCTTTTTCAGCACTAGCCTGTATTTAAGGCAGAGTGGTTGCCCCAACAGGGAAGACTGAAGATAAATGAAAGATTATCTTCCGGAGGTACAATGTTGAAGCCAATGGATGACGTGGTGTTTGAGTGATTTACTGTCACAGATTAATAGATTAACACAATTCCCTAAAGGAAATAAAAAATAAATGCAATGAAGGGCTTAAAGCTGGGTTGGAATGTTCTACCAGTGTCTGTTCTCATGAGGGGATTCACTTTCTGAAGGTTAAACTCCAGGACACACACATGTGTATTGAGTGGCTTTTTTCTTTGTGACATATTGTCTGCACACTTTAAAGACCAGAAACAGAATTTCAGAGCTTTACATCTTCATATTTGCTATCTGTGCTAATAGTGGTTAATAACAGTTTAAATAGATAATATTTGATTTGCTCTGCTCATTAACCTCAACATTTGTTTTTCAAACTGTTTTGCTCAGCTATTTCAGACAGATTGTTAAAATCCTATTTTATTTTAAAGTGTTGTAGGGAAGGGTGGTCTTTGGAAACCTTCCTGGCTGTTTGCATTCCCCATGAGTTACAGCTGACCTTGTCCTCATTCTTGCTGAAGGCGCTGAACTGAGCAAACCTTGCACTGGCTGGTTAATGTCAGGCCAGGTGTGAACACCCTGCACATGTTTAGAAGTTTTCATGAAATATTGAAAGAGAATCTCTACTAAACAAAATACTTGTGTTTTGTTTACCTCAGTTAGAAACAACACTCAGTTAAAATCTGAAGTCTGATAAAAGCATATGACCCTGCATGTAGGTAAATGTATGTCCTTGTATCCCTTACTGTTGTAGGAAACTTTTGCCTCAAAATCTTCTGACTTTTTTTTGTCAGTGGAGAAATCTGAATAGGAACATTGGTGCAAGCAAGGCAGCAGGAGACTAAACGAGCTGTGCTGTGTGACAGGCCTGCTGCTGCATTAGTGGTTATTCCAGAACCATACAAAAGCTGGAGAGATTTAATAAGTGTTACTCTGAGAGTTTCTCCTTAATTTTGGTTTTAGTGAGAACTGTGAGTTCTTTGGTGTTCAAGGAAAAGAAGAGGAAATCTTTGCTCCTTGGTTAGTGCTGCTAATAGGAAGATCTGAGGAAGGTTCTGTTAATACCCTGACTAAAATTAGGACAGGCTATCTCTGTTGAAACATACCAGAAGAAAATCTTGAATGAATACCCAAAACTGTGCTTCTCAGACCAAAAGGCCTGTGAATTGAAGCAGGTCACTTTTAATTCCTCAAAAGGTCACTTGCCCACAGTCAACACTTGCAAAGGACAATGCTCTCAAAAGCAGAGCGGCCTGTATTGCCTGCAGACCAGCAAGTGAATTCACAACAGTTCTTTTTAAGAAATACATGTAATTATAAGATACAGTATCTTTCAAAAATAATGAATTGAAATGGTACAATAGTAACTGTGCTTTCGAGATAACTCTGTCAGTTGTCATTGAGGGATTGTGGGTCCTGGAGTGGCTTATCAGTACATGCAAACAGTGTGATACTCAGCAGTTGTACAAACAAAGCTGAGCCTGTCACTGGCAAGCAGTAAAGTGTGTGATGATGTCATATTGTTTTTGTTTGTTAATGATGCTTCCTGGCTCTGCTGAGGGTCTCCATACATGCCTGCAGTATCAAATGTTTCAAATAACTGGCAGTGGTTTCTCTGTTCCAGTGATGAAGTGGATTTTTCTAGTGTTACTTTTTTTGTTTTTTTAATAAAACAATTGCAATTAGAATTTATGAAAAAAAAAAATCTATCTTGACTTTAGGTGTTAGCTGATTGTCATGAGGAAGCTGTGATCTTTCTGCAAATGCAAGCTAGCAAGGGGTTAGTCATGTGGTTCTACAGGCAATTGGAACTGATGTCTTTCCACTAAAACCAAAGAAATTGTAAGATTGAAGAACTTATACTTTTCACTTCACTAATTTGAGTGATCTGTTATCTGATATTTCTCAGAGAGCAAAAACCTTACTTCCTGTGCTTCCTGAAATTACAGCTTGTGATGTGGGTGTTGTTAGCTCTGTCCCTTGAAGAGTAAATCTTGGTAGATGCAAAAAGTACTCGATATCATGACATAATTCTGTTCATCTATGTTATCTCTACTGATCTTTCAGAGATAAACCAGTTTTTCATATATTGTGGCTCGCCATACTGATGTTGCATCTTTTCATGGGTCCAGATAAGTTTTTACTCATGAGGCTGCTGCACACACTCAAGTTGCCCTGACACAGAGCAGTTAGTTTGTGAAGCTGCTTGGTGAGAGCTGGCAGTGCTCCTTTGGAAATGCCATCTCCAGCAGAGCCAGAGTCATGTGCATGGGGCTGGCAGCCGTGTGAGCAGCCCTCCTGAAGGAGCCTGTGCCTGCAGTCACAAAGTGTCTGTAAAGAGCCCTGTGCAGGAGCCTGGTGTGTGTGTCTGTCTGTGTGTGTGTCTGTCTGTCTGTGTGTGTGCCCTGCTGTATTGCTGTTCAAACCATGCCCCAGAGTGTGCTGTGGGTGCTGCTTATCTGAACCAGCCTGCAGTGCCATCCTTTCAATGCTTCATGGAGCTTTCTGCAATGTAAAATGGCATTGTTAAAGCCTCACTGTGCCTGGGTACCTCAGGTGCAGGAGGGGGATTAAAGGCCCTTAATGTATTAAAATGCATGTACATAAGAGCAGGGTTTCAAAAATTTATGTTCAAAGTTTAGCTCCATTGGTAAGCATTAGTAAGCAGTAAATATTTAAATATAATTTTTTATAAATGGCAGAACCTGATAAGCAAATTTGGCTTTTTCACAGAACCCCTGTGGTGCTGTTTGGCTAAGATAACAGGCTGTATCAAAGTACTAATAAACCCCCAGATGAGTCAGGACGTGCAGGTTTATATCTGTACAGTGTTCTTTATTTAACACCAAGCCAACATTGTATGGGACATCCAGTCTGAAGCTGTAACCCTTAGGAGCACTGGTGTTTGAGACATGACTTTGTCCTTTACCTGTTTTTTGTTCCTGAACAGAAAGATCCTGGAAGTTCTGCAATGCCAAAGTTGTGGCTTTGCCTACCCATTCACAGTGCCTGTACTTCAGTAGTGTCAAGAGGATAGAAGTGTGTTGAACTTCAGTGTAACTGTCTTCAGTTTGTCTTGTTTTGGCTCACAAGAATATTTTTGTTTTTAAAAAATGTATTAAATTTTTGTAAACTTCCGGTCAGCAGAATAAGAGAACTGACTGGAGAGCCCAGACCTTGCAACCTTGTGACACTTTCCTGGTGTCATTTGAGGAGAGAAAACAATTTTGTTACTTATTGCCCAGGAAATGCTGAAATTCTCAACTTGACTGAAAAAATGAGCCACAAATGTGGAGGGTGATTACAGCCCACACATTTCTTTGTGATTCACACCTTAAGTGTATTTTAGAGCCAGTGTGACTCTGCAGTGAGGAGAATAATCTGTTCACAGCTGTTGATGAGTGTGATCTTGGTGGGAGGTGGAGGCAAGACACAAGTCAATAAAAATGCCAAAACAATCTTTCAGTAACTGTTTCATGTTGCAAGCTTACAGCTGGACATCATGGTCACAGAGCAGCATGGAACAGCTGAACACTGCCAAATTTGTGCTGTGCCTATTAAGGATGGTGCAGCAGAAAGGAGCTGTGCTGTGCACTGTTAAACATGGTTGTGCAAAGCAGATATTCCTCCTCTTCATCTTTGTGTAACAACAGTAAAATGCCCTCAGAGCTGGGTTGTTGAGTGAAGGGCTGTGTTATTTGGGGCTGAGCAGGGATTACTCACTGCAAAGTTCCCTAAGCCCTGCTCCACTGTGGCTGTGTGCACACACCAGTGCTCCCAGTTTGGAGCTGGCTGCCCAGTGTTCTGAGGCACAATTCTGTGGGTTCAGGTTATTACCAGACCTTTGCTGCTTCCCTGTGCACCTCGTGAATCCTCCTCTCTGCCAGCCAGAAGGAATTGTCCCCTTGTGCTGTGCTGGGAGGGCACCTGGGCAGGGGCTGTGCAGTGGGGTGAGCTGCTGGGTTGGCAGCACTCAGGGAGCTCAGTGCAGCACTGCTGGTTCACACTGTGTTGCTTTGGGAACAATAACTGCAGGGAGGACAGCTGGGGAGTCTCATGTCAATCTTGTATCTGTGTGCTGTCTTACAGCTCTCTTGCTGCATTTCTCTCGCTCTAAATCTTTCAAAGAAGGGATCTCATAGCTGTTTTGTAATAATGCCTTCTGGCATACCAGCTTGCTTCAATGTTTCTGTTCTTTTAATATTTATTTCTGAATTTCCTCAGGAAGAATAGCCTAACAGCTTGAGAAATACGTATGTTGAGATTTCCTAGCCGAGTCCTACTGATCCTGTTTGCTGGCAGCTGCAGCTGAAATTGTTGCTGTCCTTGTGTAGGAGAGCAGATGGATTAAAGCCATGTGTAAATGTGGGGAAAGAACTAGAATTTAACCCCAGGTCCCCTTTCTTCACTCTGTGGCCAACTAGGTTATGCACTGACAGCTTCACAACAATGGTGTAACACCAGCAGAGTTTGTCATCCCCAAACTGCACTCTGCCTCCTAAATATGCTTCTAATCTTGCAGGCTGGCACCAGGTCTCTGCATGCCAGGTGAGTGACAGGGTACAGGTTAAAACCCTGTGATGAAGCAGAGCTTATGAAGTGCTGGTTGACAAAACCTTTCCGTGGTATTGAGAGTAGCAGTTGCAGCTACAGTCTCTTAAATGGCATTTCTTACCTGCTGCAGCCTGCAGTCTGTAATCAGGAGAGGGCCTGAAATGTCAGACAAATCATAATCTATCCTCTGTGTGAAACATAAAGGTGGAGGGCTTTTTCTCACTTTTTAACAAAACTTGACTGAACACAAGAAATAAAGAAATACAGTGTATATGTTTTTGTTTTAAGACTGCCTGGTTTTCCTGTTAGATGAAATTAATTTGAGTTCAGTTTTGAAAGCAATCTTCTTATGCTCAGAAACCTATAATAGGTATGAAAGATTTGCTACAAGACTGAAGACTTGGGGTGTTCATGGCAGGTGATGTGAATCCTCATGAGTTTTCTACTTGGATTACATACTGGAAGTCTGCTTACAAGAGGTAGATCAAAGGACAAAGTGTGGTCCAAAAAAAAGCTTCAGGTTACCTTTTCTTAATTCTTGATACTGCTGCAGTTTTTTGAGAAACCCTCCAGTAAAAACAGGGCAGTCACATAATTTTTCCAGTAGGGCATGGAGGGAGTCAGATCTACTTTCCACAAGAAAAACAAGTATAAAATGAATTTTTTTTCCATTTGTGGGTTACTTTCCTTACCTCAGCATACTGAAGAAGCATGTCTGAAGGGATTTTTTTTTCAGTGAAATCACTCAATACAAATTATGGTTTCTTTATAAGGTGTTACTCTACTGCCAGCTCAGCTCAGTCTCTATTTTGCCATAGTTTCTCACCAGCAGAAACAATTTCAGTGGCTTTTGCTCTGTGTGCCTTTCCTGTTGTAAAGAATTTTAGTGTGTTTTTAGAGGTTTGGATGCAACACACAAACTAGTATCTTTTGAAGTTCATCCTTTCATTGTAGAGCTAACAGAAACTATTTGTGGATTAAAACAAATGCTTCTCAAGATTAATCCTATTTGTTTAAATCTATTTGTATAAAAACCTTTGATTAGGGAAAATAAAAGAAGTAGAAGCTACATTTCTTTATGCCAGATTTGTGTTCTTCTTGGGCAGACATTTCAGTGCAATCCTGATCTAACAGGAATTGTCAGCTTGGTGCAAAGCCGTGGGATGTCAGCTCCAACCAGACTCTATCATCTCCAACTCATTCTGAATTGAATCTTTTTAAGAATCATGTGATGATCATTGTTTTAAATTCCTGATACTATATCTCTGCAAAAATGAGGATTGAAATGCACCTCCAAAAAATAGGCCTTCCCTTTGAGAAAAGTGAAATAAACTGATGAGATATGCACGTGATATAAATAAGCTTGGAGAAATTTCTGTGGAATATAAGCTCTTCAAAAGATGGTGGTTTTTTAGCTTTTAGGAAACATTTCTGTCGGAATTAGCAATTGTCAAGGTGGCATGGTTGAAAAGATTTTCTGCTGTAAAAAGGTGAAACATCAGCTCTCTAAACACCTTGGCTTATCTAAGGCAGCAAGTTGAGACAATTGTTTTAGAGCCCTCTGAACACAGCAAGGGACCTGCAGAAATTCTTTGCAAACTCTTTTGATATTGTCTTATCCTAAAGAGTGCCAGACTCTCTTTCACACTTCAGAAGTGTGAGAATTTTGCTCATCTTGGAGACTAAAGAACCTAGAAGATAAATGGAGATGGAAATAATAATGAAAAACAAATATTGTGCACTCTTCCAGAAAATGGATACATTTGTGTTTGATGCAGTGGCATTACAATTTTGTTCCACTTTCAGAATCTGATTTTGTTCAGCACTATGTAAAATCTTCAGACTTTTTTTACAATTCCTGTAGAGCCTTTTCCTTATGCAGAACAGCTTCCTCATGGCACCCTTGCTCTGTGCATAGGCACTGTGTCCCTTTTCCAGTGCACTGATCAACATTTGGTGCCATTCCTGGCAAACAGCAGCCCTCCATAAGTCAGGGTTAAACTGGTGGAGGTTTGGAAGAGACTTTGGAGGTGATAAAGTTCCTGTTTTAAAATAAAGCTGGAAATGGCAGATTGGATGACATTCTGTCTGTTCAGCTTTGCTGCCACATCATGGAGAAAGAAGTTTGGTCTTCAATCTGAAATGTTCCAGGTTCAGATTTGGACTGGGCTTATCTTTGATATTAAAGTTTTAAGCTGTTAGTCTAGAAATAAGAATGAGGAAAAGAAAAAAAAAATAGCATGAATATTTCTTTCAGCTTCTAAACTTTAATAAATTTAATCCCAGACAGAGGAGTTTGGGAGGAGTCAGGCTATATAGAAGCACTGGCATAATTGATGGGCTGCAGGCAAATACTGGAAGAGTGCAACATATAGAATAAACATTCCCCTGTGCACTGGGGTCTGTAGAAGTATTTCACTGAAAGAAGCTGCTGCCAGCAAGACACCAAGTGGGCTATGTTACTGCCTTTTTTGGTTCTTGGGATTCTGAAATGAGAACAGGAAAGTTTAAACAAAGCAGACAATTTATCAGAGGCATAATTTTTTTTTAATGTGTTTTGTGTCTGAGACAAAGCATTACTGTTCCTGAGATCTTGTGGCACCCAGTGATTGATAGGGAACTGAATCAATGCTCTTTCTGAAGTGTTTTGTAAGTTTGAGGTACTTCATTGGGTGAAACTTCTGTCAGGGAAATGCTGCATTGGACAGTGTGCCAGCAGTGTCAGCTTCTGTACATTGCTTCTTCAGTACTGGAAGATACTGAATTTGTACACATGGACCAAACTTCTGACTGGAATGGTATTTTTCTGTGTTCAGCATGGTTTTGCTCCTGCTTACAAAGAAATACTTCAACTGCTGTGGGGTGTTATTGTGGAAGAACTGGCTGACTTGGTACAATCATTCAGTCATTGTGAGTATGCAGTCATTGAAGAGAGGCTGGGGAGCGCTGCTAATCAATAGAAGCAGGCTTTTGTTAAACATTTGTTTTTCTTCTCATGCTTGTTTTCTGGAATCTCCTCAGTAGTGTTGGCCCCTGATGGTATTTACATTTGTAAATTCTTCTCAATTCCCAGCCTTGCTGTCAGTGAGCAGGACATAGCATGTGGTGAGACTCCACTCAGCAGGCACAGCCCCAGCCTCACCAGCTGTCTGCTGCTCTCCCATCCCTCTTCCTTACAGTCTCAATGTCACCTGTCTTTAATCTGTAAGAACTGGTACTTTGTGCCAAGGACACTGTGCATTTATTGCTGCAACTGTCTGACTCTGGGACTTCTGTTTTGCAAGATCACATGCACTCCAGTCAGGTAGTATCAAACATTTTTCTGCTTCAGGGCTTTTATGAAAGTGGTCTAATGTTATGGATCAGGCTTTATGAATTGAAAATTTCTATTTTTTTATATTGTGTACTTTGTATTCTTGTGTGCTTTTACGATGAAAGTACTAAAATTAGTGCTACAGCTGATCCAGTCAGTGCTTGTAGCTGGAGTTAAATAGGAATAGTCACAGAAGCTTTGTTATTCTTCTAGATCTGTTAGTCTGGCATCCTTCTGGAGCATTAATTCCACATTTTGCCTGATGTATAATTTGGCTCAAAAGCATTTGATTGTGTTAGGATAGTTTGTTAGATTTCAGAAATGTCTGCTTGTATTTGTCTTTGTCTTTCCATACATCTTCAGTCTTGAATGTACTTGACTCCTCCTCAGGGAACAACTACCTCCATGGAATTGTGATGCTGCAACAAATGCTGTACCTCAGGCTCTGAAAATCCAACTGAAAAATACTCATTTTCCTATGTTACAAATCAGCTTCCCATTTAAGTCCAGCAGTTTGTTTTCTTCTGTCAGTTCTTCCTTCCTGCTACTGAGAAATAGTTTCATTACTGCTAAAGAATGATTCATTAGCATGTGGTTTGCATTTGTAGGAAGCCAGTCTTGTAGAGACCACATTCCTGGTGCCTGTTTGTTTTACAGACTGAAATGCAGATGTTTTCCTTGTACAGACAAGTCAGAGGTGTCTGTCTGGGTCTGCCAGGCTGGGGGCTTAGGATAACAGCCCATCCCAGGCTGGCAGTGTCACCCATGCAGACTGTGTGTGTTGGCAGCAGCAGCCCTGTGTGCCACGCTCCATCTGATCACAGGCTTCTGTGCTGGGAGGGAGGGCAATGCTGCCTGGCAGCCTTTGCTTTCAGAGGGTCACATCACATTGCTGCTAAAGTTGAGGAAGGTGACATGCCAGGTCTTGCACAGCATGAGCTAGTGCATTGGTTCTCCTAGAAAAAAAGGTTATTTGTATATTGAAAATTGCTCTTTTGTTAGTGGCATTTCTTAGTGACCAGAAAAGTGGGCACATCAGAATGTAGAGATGGATAGGAGTCAATTAAACACCACATCTGCTTTATGAATTGGTGTTGCTCTGATTTAATTCACTGACCCAACTGTCCAGTGCTGAAAAATGCCAGTGCAGGATCAGGGCAGTGTCATGTGGCAGCTATAGGTCAGTTGTGTTGTGAAACTGCACCTCTTGAGCAGGGTTGACTTAGGAGAGTAATGAATATGCTGCTTCTGGGTGTGCAGAGCCTGACTGTCTTTGTAGGAGTGACCATTGCCTGGTTTTCCTTGCAGGATTGTGTTGGTGTGCTGTCTGTACTACATCACATGCTGTGATTCACCTGTAGCAGGGTTCAAGAGGGCCTGGGGCATTTCAACCAATGATTGGGACTGACAGCTTCTCTAGGAGAAAAAAAAGCAACTTTTCCTGCAGCTAGAACAGAAGGAGTTGTTTTCTGTGAGCAAAGTAGAGAGATGCCGTGGTGATAGCTCATCTTGGAGTGAGCGAGGCAGAGCCCTTTGGTGTCAGAGGATGTTTGAATGCAGAAGTGCAGACACTGAACTTGCCCAGGTGCTTCCTAGCACAAATAGCACTGAGGAGACAGGCATTGTCAGCCCTGAATTCCCCTGGAAAAGGTCTGTTTGGAGGACACCTGCTTTGTTTGAGCTCTAGGACCTGAAGGGCTTGAGCAGCAGGGTGAAGGTCTATCAGCTCAGCAGATGTCTGTCCTCTTGGTGGGTAGGAGTCTTTTTGTGCAAGCAGAGCAGTCTGTTTTCTTCTGAAATAAACTAATACATAAAATGGAGGAGAACTTGTTTGCTTGTACCCTTGTAGCATGACTTTAAATGTCACATTGCATACTCTGATGGTGCTCAGGCTAGCGCGGATTGTGCCGCTGTTTGCCAAGAGTCCACGTAATGCAAGCAGCTCTCATGGAAACAGGGCCTGTCACTGGAGTTTTCTATCTCCCTCTCCACTCCAGCATGTAACTTTCTTCTCTGCAGTGAAGGGCTGGCAAAATGTTTTGTATTTTCCCCCTACCCTGTGCTGTCCCAGTTTGCCTGTCACATTTACTGTCACATTTGCAGCCTGTTGCTGTTTCTCCACCTCATTAAGGGGTATCTGTCAGCCCTGGGGTTCCTACTTTGCATTTCTTGTGAGGACCCTGATTGCAGTCTAGTGTGGCCCTCTGGAGTGGGGATGACGGTCAGGACTGGATGTGGGGCTTCCTTGAGCAGTTAAGCTACTCCAGTGCATTCTTGATTCCTTCCTCTCTGTGCTCTTGTATCAAAGTACATGAGTTAGTTTTTGGTACACCCATACTTCATTCCAGTTTTTGTATTGCAGATGTACTGGCTGTGAGCATCATGTCCAGCAATTTAATGTGAATTGATTATCACTGGGATGTTGTACTGAGATTGTACAATTTTTATATGAAAATCATACTCCTAAGCGGAGGTGTGGCTTCCAAATGTGCAAAGTTTGACCTTTTTTTTTCTTTTATTTTCCACCTAGGTATCACATGCTGTTGCAAAGCTAGTATTAGTTAGTTTCCACTGGCAAATCTCAGAGATTTTGGAAAGGTAAGTGTAAATAGTCTTATCTCATCTGTGCTTAGTGCTTTCCCTCCTGGCTAAGCAGAAATGCTCAGGGTGCTCCATAGGTATTTTTGGCAAGTGTCTTTGGACCTGGAAGCAGGACACACAGTCCATTTTAGGGAGCAGAGGAAAGCTACTGATTTGTTGAGGCTACACTGCCTGTAAGAAATTTTTAAGCAGGGAGAGGGTAGTAATGGTAAATGCCTTTCAGTTTAGGAATTATTGTTATGCTAGGAACCCTCTAGATAGATTTATCTTAAATTTTGAGATAGCAGATTGAGAGTGCTGCATCTATATTTATTTAATAGACATAACATATGTTCTGCTTTGAACACAGGAGCCATAAATCATAAAGGAGCACTGACCCTCTACTGATGTAGTCTTTAGTAGTACATTCACACTGCAGTTTTTGTTCCTTTTGACCTTAAGTGATTTTTTTTTCCCAAGCTGGCCAGCATTTGGGGAGCAGGAGAAGATAAAGTGAGAGATCTGAGCATTGTAGCTCCCTTGTTTGGTCAGTGTCACTGTAATTAACAAAACTCTCCAGCTGATTTCAAAAAGAGGGTTCAGACTCAGCCCAAACATATGTGGGAAGTGCATTGGGAGGCACTGCTGGCTGCAGCCCCACCACAGAACACTGGCTCAGAACTGAACATTGTCTGAAAATAGAGAGCATATCAGCTTGACTCATTCTGCCCAGACGTTTTTGGCCCTGTAGCCAGCAACTTTATCCAGAGAATGTATGGAAAATGCATCCTGTCCATGGATGCTGTTGCCTCCTTGGTTACCCTGTATCCTGAAAGCTTTTCCCTGGGGTTCAAGGAGGGTGAGATTCCTGCATAGCAGCTCTGGGTGATCCTGCAGGTTAACTGATAAGGTTTAAACAAGAGGAAATTTGGGGAAAGATTTACTTCTAAAGTGATGAATTTGCAAATTGTTCTCCTGTTGATCTAGTCCTCAAACTTCTCTCTTGGTAAAAAATGAAATTGTCAAAAGAAGGTTCACTAGTACAATTAAGAAGTGCTGATGAGGAGGGAGGACTTACAGCAAGGCCACAGCAGTGATGCTGCTGTTTCTGCATTCAGTGAGATATAAACATTTGTCTGCAAAGGAAATCACAAGCAGCAAAATGTGTTTAATTATATGGCTGCTGATAGACAGCTTCATCTGCCCAAGGGTGATAATTTGTCACAGAGTAATCACTTCAATAGACAATAGTCTGGAGTTAAAGTGAGACTTCACCAGGACAGTTTAATTTTACAGAGGGGTAGGAGACAGTCCAGAGCCTCACTGGTGTGTGTTATTGTGGACAGTGGCTTAGGACTGCTCTAGGAGTGTGGATGGAAAATCTTAGCTTAAAATAATTTTTCAGGGGAGGGAGATAGTTGTAAAAATATTCATCACGATGTATAAGGGAAAAGTTAATCCATTCCTAGGAAAAGTAGTATTTCTGGTTCTGAATAAACTCTCATAAGGTTTTGATGGGAGCTCAGCTCTCTGTATGAAGGAGCCTCACACAGGAGACATTTCCACTTTCCTTGTTGAAACCTACCCTACTATTTGCACGGGGAAAACTGTTTATTCAGGCAAGGAGGATCAATTAAACGAAGCAAAATGTCTTCAGAACTTGATTTGATCATTCTTCAATTGCCTTTTCAGGCACAAGTCTAATCCTGCCCAGTTGCTAGTTGAAGCTCGAGTTCAGCCCACCTCATCCAAACATGTAAGTATGCAAACCATCCCGTCTGTTCCCTTGGCAGACACCTCTGACCCCCCTCCTGGGGGATTGCATTACTAATGGCATCCTCTGCCCATGTTAACCCTTTGCAAGCTCTGGTCTGACACTGATTCATTGCTGGGTTTACTTCTGAAATGAGAATGCATTCAAGAGGGCTCTAATATTTAAATAGCAGCTTTGCTCTTGGCTTGCAGGTAGTGTTCAAGAATTACTTTCTTCAAGAAAATTAGGATCATTTTTTGGCACAAATGATGGCAGACAATGGAAGGAACAGAGTGCAGGGGCTTGGCTGCCTTTTCCAATTCTGTAAAGACACTGAAAGGAAGTTCTGGCTGCACAGAGTGAGCAGAGCTTGTCTATGTCTGGAACAGATTTTTTAGGGTTTTTTTTGTCTTTTCTTTTACCTTTTTTATCTTTTTTATTTATTTGTACTGCTCAGCTCAGAGATGCTTAAGCTAAATTTTCCAGTGAATTGTGTTGCTGCTGAGTCAGTCAGTGCTGATATTTGAAACAACAACTTGTTTTTTGTAGCCAGGGCTACACAGAACTTCAGATACTTCCCACCCCCTTTAAATAGAAATTTCCTGTTGCATGCTTATGGATTTCATTCACAGTGGGTGTCTTGGTACAATGAAGAATTACCCTAGGAACACATTGCCATGTGTCAGATTATGGGTGATAAAATACTACATCTGGGAAGCATTCAGAGTTGTGGGGGAGAGGAGATCTTAAAAGTCTGGTTTGGCATCTGTGCTCTCTTGTAACTAGCAGATAGTGAAAAAGTTAAGCTGACAGAAGTGTAAGCTTCATGGGCTCAAATTATCTGCTTAAAGTCCAGAAAAGAAAATCTTTCTGATTTGACATACCTGCAAATTAGTCTGTGTAGTTCAAGATTTATCCAAGTCTTGTATCAGCTGTCCCATCATTATTCCCCCTGCAGGGGCCATTCCAACCTCCTTGGCAGGCAAGGTGAAGACCACCAGCACATAATTTCAGTCAGGGTCCTGGGTTTGGACCGAACACTTTCCCAACTTTAATTTACAATAACTTTATATTTTGCTCCAAGGAGGTAGAAACTGGTATGGGAATCTTTTTCACCCAATTTGGCAACCCAAAACAATGCTTGAGACAAAACTGCTAAACTGAAACAAAACATTACAAATATAAACATGACAAAACTAAGACAAACTGCATGCAAATAATCAATGCAGTGAAGAACAGTGTAACTCTTCAGTCCTGTTGCCACTTCATCTTTTCATGAAATACCTGTAAGAGGAGAGAGAAAAGAAACCCCAGTCCCACTTGGACTGGTTTTAAAAAGAAAGACCCCTCCATCTGGTGTTAATTTTGTGTTCTCTGCCATGGGCATCTGTGGTTACCCATGGGATCCCTGAGGTTTGCCCTTTGTACAGCAGCCTGACTCTTCATTTGCAACAAATCCTACCTGTCTGCCACAGGTTACCAGCTGCCCCCATGTAAGAGCAGGTCCTGCCTGCAGTCCACCCCCACAAGCAGCTCTAAGCAGTTGAGTTGCCTAAAGCTTCAATGAGTCAGGTAGTCCTTTAATCAGGGGGGTTTATTCTCTGGCTCAACAAACAACAGCATGGGAGAAGACTGAGAGGTTGCAAGACCCCTCTCATGTATCACTTGAAGGTGAGCAGCCTATTGCACACCCTAGGTCAGATTACCCAGTGCTGGAGTGGGGGTACAGATGGGTTCTCCCCTCCCCAAGGGCTCTGAACCTCCTGCCCAGTGGGAGGTGATAGTTTGTGAATTCCCTTTCCTCTCCATATAAACACTCTACAATTGTCCTTGGGGTCAGAGACCAGGGCCCTCTGCTGTTATGTGTTGTGAAGTACACTCTGGGACTCCAGGGTCCTTGTGTTTCATCCTCCAACAGCTTTATGCTGTCTCCCCCCATCAGTGAAATCCTCCACACATCATGTTTTAGTTTCCTTTGCATGCGTGCTGTATTTTTCTTGCAGCTGAGCCAGCTCAGTTGCAGAATAAGGCATTTGTTTAGTTGTTGCAGTGGGTGCTGCCTCCTCACACTCCATCTCATAAACAGCATCAGTCTTTAGAAGTGGGCAGAGTTTAGGGAGAGGTTGGGGGTCTGGCTTTGCTGTATCAAGCTCCTCCCAAGGATCAAGGCAAGTGACATCATTGGCAGTAAGGTGCCCCTCTTAAGTGGGTCTGGAAAGCCTCAGAGGCTCCAGGCTCCAGTAGGTGGGATGTGAGCAGTGACCACCCCACACTCACAGAACTTGTCCTGCCCCACCCCAAACACACACTTTAGTTGTTTTGAGCTATTCGTAATTTCTCCAGTCTGCTACAAACTGTGATTTTATTTTAGGGAGAAAGATGATATGGTTAAAAGGTTAACTTAAACTTGATTTGCTAGGCAATTCATGACAGTCTGTGTGCTAGAGCTCTGTGCTTCAGCTTGTAATGCAGAATGATTCTGGGGACAGATGCTCCTAGTGAGTGTTTGTAGTGGGGCTGACCCTCTAGGGAGAAGCTGTAGTGGTGAGCTCAGGGAGGCAGTTGCAAGGGTTTGAGGTAGCCCATGAGCTTTTCAGGCTGAGCAGCTGATCCAGGCAATCAGTGCAATTACAGACTCAGTGAATCTTGTTCTGCTCTGGAAGTGAGGCCACTTAGAACAAATTTGCATTACTTCCTCTTTGATGTGGCCATGCCATGAATCAAGCTCTGTCAGTCATGGTGCTGCTGCTCCACGTCTCCAGCACACAAGTCAGCCTGGAAACTGATGGCAGGCTGGCACCAGCTCCTCCACCAGTAGCAAAGTGGATGCAAAGTGATTATATGACTTCTCTGTGAAAGAAAAAACTGGAACATAAACTGCAGCTGACAGCTTTGTAGAACCTTGGCTTTGATGATGCTGGGCTAGACCTAGTTCTGCAGGTCCCAGGGGTGAGTGGAGATGTGTTGAAGGCTGGATCTGTTGTCTAGGGATCAGCTCTGCACTACATAGGGGGAAACCACACTACTTTCAACTACTTTCAGTGGTTTGGTGAAGCAATAGCAGTTCTGCCTGATTTGAAGCAAACCCTCTTAATCCTTTTCAGCTGAAGGGATGATGCCAGTTTTGCCAAATGTAGCATAGGCAGAAGACAGGAGATGGGAGGTGATAGTTTGTGAATTCCCTTTCCTCTCTGTATGAACACTCCACAATTATGTCTTCCATTACCCTAAATTACTGTCTGGTAAAAGGGCACTGCTAAGTCTGTTTGCAGTGACAGCTGCTCTCCAGAGCCTGTGGAGATAGTCTGGCCCAGCTAACAGAGAATATCAGTAAATCCAGGGAAGGACTAGCACAATGACATGTTTCAAACAAGGTCCAGAGTAAGAAAAGTGAAGGGGGGTTCTGGGCAGCACTAGAGGAGAGGCAGAGACTCTTCAGTATCAGCTTTTGCTCTGTGAGATGAGAGGTTCTTGAGAGGGACTGACTGAGGCAGTGCAGCACCGCAGCACCCCAGCTGCTCATGAACCTGTTCTGGCCTGGACCTCCCTGGAGACCATTGTCACAGTGAGGGTGATGCAGGTGTGTGAGGATGAGCTGAAGATGCTCTGGGAGGTGTGGATGCTGTCCCTGCACTGCTGCTGTGTCTCTCCCCAGGCAATGGTACATTCCTCCCACCACTGCGCCGTGTGCATGCAGTTTGTCCGCAAGGAGAACCTGCTCTCCCTGGCCTGTCAGCACCAGTTCTGCCGCAGCTGCTGGGAGCAGCACTGCACAGTGCTCGTCAAGGACGGCGTTGGAGTCGGTGAGTTCAGGCTGTGTCTGCCCCACTGGCCATTCTGATGAGTCAAGAGCACGACTGTAACAAGTTAAAAACTGCAAATCTGTTGAACAGAATTTGCATCTGTGATGATGTACATTTGCAATGCCCCTGGAGTGCTTGTGGATGCAAGCATCTGTTCCCTTTGTGTTGGGGAGAAGCCAGTAGTTGCCAGAGTTGCTTTGGGCTTTTCCAAGCCTGTCTTTCATGTTGGCATGGCAGTAACATGTAATTTTCTAATTTAAGTATCTGACCTTGTGAATACTGGCTGAAGCACTCACTGGTCCTGGATGCACATGTGCCTTGTCATCTTTTGGTGAAGACAGTTGGGCTTCAGCTTTTCAGCAGCCCTGGTTTGGTTCACAGTTGTATCCCTCTTGCCACAAGAACAGATGGCACTGAGGAAACTGTGCTGAGTACTCTCTGTGCATTCACCCCTTAGTATGAGCTGCACTGTTCTAAGATGTTGCTTTCTCTTCTCAGGGGTGTCCTGCATGGCTCAGGACTGTCTACTCCGGACACCAGAAGACTTTGTGTTTCCATTGCTGCCTAGTGAAGAGCTGAAAGACAAATACAGGCGCTACCTCTTCAGGGACTATGTGGAGGTAGTAGATTTTTTTCAGTTCTAAAATACCCTGGGTCAAATCACCAATGACTTGCAGAAATTTTGTTTGAAGTGTCTTGCATTTTTGATTAGAACTGCAGTAACTGCAGCAAAATTGTCCTCAATAGACATGATGTGGCTGCTTTTGTAGGACAGCCTCACTGACAAAATGCTCTAGCAGGTTGCCAAAGTAAATTCTGCTGTAAGGTCATCCACTAACTCCTTGGCTGGGGCTTCAGAATTCTCAGAGTGTTGCAGCTGAGAATTTCAAAACTTCAATCTGATTATTCTAGTCCTTCTTGTTCTTACGTAAATATTTTTAGGTTCAGAAAAATAGGTCCCTCAGCTTAGGGTAGTCCAGCTGAATTGACTTGCTCAATTACATTTTATGTGAGTTTTTTTGAAATTAAAGCAGCAGTTGTTAAGCTTAAATATGCCGGAGTATTCTGGGAACAGACAGGGGACACTAAAAAAGCAGCAAAGCAATATGAAAGCATGGTGTCACCTCTTCTCAATAAGAGGCCCTTTGGGAAGAAATGGCTACCACAGGAGAGCAGCTGAATAACTTCTGGGAGATAAGGAGAAGATGGGAAAAGAGCTCAAATGGAGTAAAATAGTTTGTTTAGTGTCTTTGTGGGGTTTTGTTTGTTGTGCTGACTTAGTTTTTAACCATCCATTTGAAATCCCTGTTTTAAAGAAGCTATAAGTAACTAACAAACCTCTTCCATACTCAGAAAGGCAGGATCTGCTCTGATAGCCAAGACCTGGTGACACTTTCCACTCATTTTTAATACAAAATAACTGCTTTGTATATTTTTGAGGATAGGAATGGTTAAAGTTGAACAGATAATGGTCTCCTGCACCCAGTGCTGATCTCACTCCTCGCTGTGCCCACAGAGCCATTACCAGCTGCAGCTGTGCCCTGGTGCAGATTGCCCCATGGTCATACAGGTACAAGAGCCAAAGGCCCGGCGGGTGCAGTGCAATCGTTGCAATGAGGTCTTCTGGTAAGAAACAGAGAAGGTTACAGATCACAGGGAAGGTCTGTGCTGTCCTCAGGGCCAGTCCTTTTGCTTGCCAACAGTTTGGGTGTGTAGAAGTATCTGAAATGCTTTGCTAGAGTTGTTTGTAACTTGAGTTAGCCTGAGTAATTGGACACTTGTGATCTGACTTCTGCAGGTGGTCAGACGTCCCCTTGCTTCCTAAACTCCTGGGAACTTGGGTGTTCTGACAACCAGAGAACACAGCTTGAGTAACCAAGGGGTTACAAATCTACCAGTCTCACATTTTGGCTAGGTTAAAAATTTTCCTACAGAGACAGTGGTTGATACAGATTCCAGTAGTAAACATGGAGCCCTTCTTGCTATCTGCTGGTTTTAAGTTTGTTAAAAACATTTGACTCCCAGTTTAGAGACCCAGCTTTCTGGTATCTCCACGCAAATGGCCCAGGGTATAAGCAAGTATTGTCAAGTCATACTAATACAGGTGCCTGATATCTGCCACTGAAGTCAGGCTACTTGTAAGTGACTGGCCCACCCCAGAATTCTGTAGTCATGTTAGAGGAGACATAGGTGGGCTCTAGGAAGGGACAAGTCAGCCCTCAGACACATGATTTGTCAGGTGTGAGTTCACTTCCATCCTCACTCTGCCTTTACAGAAGGGGGAACTGGAGTTCAATTTTGGTCTTCACACTCTACTAACAGACAAGAGCATTTCCATCCCTTACTGGGCCCCCAGATTTTGGTCAGGAAAACCTCAATCCTTGAGTCATTTCCGTAGAAATTGATATGTTTTTTTCTTTTTTTCTCCCCCCTTTTAAGCTTTAAGTGTCGGCAGATGTACCACGCACCCACAGACTGCGCTACCATTCGGAAATGGCTCACCAAGTGTGCAGATGACTCTGAAACAGCCAACTACATCAGTGCTCACACTAAAGATGTAAGGACAGGCACCTGCATGTTATTTCTTGTCCTCTAACCCTGCCTAGAAGCCAGGATAGAATTCTATACATACATAGCATTGTGTTCTTCTTTTTTGCAGAGTGCAAATCCTTACAGCTCCCTAGGGACTGTCAAGAAGCTTCTGTCAGAAGCTCCTGTCATATGTGAGCTAATTACATCCCTATGGCAGTGGTGTAACTCAGCTGAGTGCCTTGGGAAAGCTTTGTGAGGGAGGCTCAGTGCCCTCCTGCAGTAAGGACCTGGTGGTCCTTATTCCAGACCTGGTGTGAATGTCTTTGACTGCCAAGTGTGCTGTCCTCCCACAGGCAAAAGAATTGTGGGTACTTTGAAATGATCAGTGGAGATGTATTTAAAATGGAAGGAGAGGCTGTGCAAAGTCAGTACCCAATAAGACTCCAGTGGTGTTTAAGCCTGCAAAACTTTGTGCTGTACTGTGAGCTGGAGGGCAAGGGAAAAAGTCTTGATTTGGCAAGGACTGCAAAATGGAGCAGTTGAAGTCTGTAAATTAGATATTGCAGTACTTCTAGTAGGTTTAGACCCCAAGACAAAGAAATAGTATTACATACTGTGCACACTAGCCTACCTACTATAGAATTGTTGTATAAATGTACTATCTTTATCCTCTAAATTACCTGTTTGAGATTGGAACTTTTGATGTCTTTTGGGCATTTTGTGGCCTGACTTCAAAACAGTTCTTGGCTACATTTGTGCTGCCATGGCCAGTGGCAGTTGTGACAGTGGTGATTAGCTGCAAGCTTCAGTTATGTTAGGAAAGGGGATGCTTAGGTAGACCAGAGATTTCAAGTTCCCTTCTTTCTCTGGAGAAGGTGTCAGCATAGTGATGGTATTGTTTCTGCTATGCTTATTTGTAGAATTTTTATTTTATTGAGCACTATCCTGGCATACCTTTTGCCTGACATGAAAATTTATGCAAAGTAGCTCAAAACTCACTTCCTCCTTTTCACCTATGCAGCCCAAAAAATGTATCTGGATACTCCAGGGTATCTGTGGAGTGGGGATATGTGCAGCTTTCCTGTGGTTAGGCAGATTCTCTGCAGGTAGCTGAGATGTCATTTGTTAGTGGCTGCTGAAGGCAGAATATAGTGACAATTATCTGTAGTCAAATGATACACTGTCATACATGAACTAATCATGTCCCTGTGCCAGAGTAACTGCAGAGGGGCAACTCAGCAAGACCTTCAGTTTTACATGGAGTAACAACAGTACATTTGTTTTCCTGAGCAAACAGTCCAGTGCTGCAGTGCAGCTTCCTGACTTTGCCTTTCTGCCATCTTTTAAGTGGAGCTGTCAGGAGCTGGAGGGAAGCAGGGTGAAAATGCTAATATTCTGATATGAGAATATTTCTCATACATGAATGCATATTTTTAAGAAAAAAAGGCAGAGAGGAATAATCACACAAGTGCTGTCATTCTTCAGAAGGCTGCTAGAGTTGGATCTAACAATTGTGTCTGTTTCCTCAGTGTCCCAAGTGCAATATCTGTATTGAGAAGAACGGAGGCTGCAATCACATGGTGAGTAATTCCCTGAACACGTCAAACTTCCCTTGTTCTAAGTGGAATTTTTTTCCCACACTTTCTGCTAACCAAATGCCTCTTGTCTCTTCTTTTTCAGCAATGTTCCAAATGCAAGCATGGTAAGTTTGGTTTAGAAGCTGTTTTCTCTGCAATGTTTGTCAGTGGTGATGATCCCTTCTCTTTTTTTCGTGATATTAAGACAAATTGTGAGCATAGGCTGAAATATTTTGTCCCTAGTAAAAGCTGAACAGGATATTAATTACAGATTTCTGTGTGATAGCTTTTTTTTTTTCCCCACTGGCTGTGATCTCAGCTGAGTTCTCTAGTGCTGATTTGGCTTTTGCCCCTGACATATCTATTGGATAGAGAAGTCTCCAGAATATTAACAGTGCAATCCATCTCACAGGAGAGCTTTCCATATAATTGTATTTTTAATCAGCTGAAAATATTATCAAACGTAGCCATTTACTCAAATCAGCTTAAGTCCTTCTGCTTAGTGATGGAAATAATGAGCTTCAGCTTAAACTGCAGGAGCTGTGAATTGTTATATGGGGCTGCAGATGTTGAACTTCTCAGTCCTTCTCAGCTGCAATTAGCAGCCTGAGTGTCTTTGGCCCATTGTGTGGGCCCTGTTCTTGCACTTACCTTTTCATGGCAGAATTAATTTCTGTTGCCTTGGAGTCAGATAACTCAGAGGGCTGAATACAACTAAGTGTACCACTAGAAACTATTGTAATATCAGAACCTTATTGGGAAGGTGATTAGAGATGACTGTCCTCTCATTTCCTTTGGGGTTCTTGTCAGCACTGGATGTGCTTTGATGGAGCTCTGTGACAAGGGGGAGCAGGCAAGTGCCAAGATACCGTGGTGACTTAGCACTCGAGAAGGCTGATGAACCTGGGAATTACAGTTTTCAGTCTCATTATCATAAGTAACACAGGAGGGATTCTTATTGTAGCAACTTAGTCTCCATCTTTTTTCCTTTGCAGCAGAACACTCACAGCCTCACTCTGAAATCAGAAAATTGCCATGTTTTGCTATTTTTATTATTGCTCTCTTTACTCTGCCTTCTTCCTATTTCAGCAGCTTCTAACTCGAAGTGTCATAAGCCAGTGACATCTGACCTGGGTTGTTCCCTCCTGGAGAGAACTGAGGGCAGGCTTTCTTTTGCATTACTTAGTTCACTTTTGGATCCAATTGTTTTATTCAGACTGAGGTTTGCATGGGGCAGTGTGCCCATGGTGGGGAGGGTGCAACTCACAAAGAGACTGACAGCCTCTTCTCTAACCCAGTGACAGTATGTGCAGGGTGCAAGTGCAGTTCTGCCTAGTGGTTTTGGTGTACAGGATGCAGAGCTTCAAGATTTACTTTCCATAGTTGAATGAGAGGCTATGGAATTAAAATCTTCAAGACAGGCTGGTATTTTTGGCTCACTGCTGAGTTCTGTTTTGCAAGATGACACAGAACGTGTGTGTTTCTTGGCTTAGCAGAAATATCTGAACACAGATGGGCTCTGTCTCCTGAAGTTTTTCTTTCTCAGAGGTTTTTTTCCCCTGGATCACAGTGGGTTTTTTTGCTGTTTTCTGCAGACTTCTGCTGGATGTGTCTGGGAGACTGGAAGACTCACGGCAGCGAGTACTACGAATGCAGTCGGTACAAAGAGAATCCTGATATTGTAAACCAGAGTCAGCAAGCACAGGCCAGGGAGGCCCTTAAGAAGTACTTGTTCTATTTTGAGAGGGTAGGAGACATCTCCTTGGCCAGAGCTGCTGTAGCCTTTTAATGCTCCCTGCCTGGTGCAAAGGTCATTGCCAGCAATCTCCGTGCAAGAAACTGCCCAAAGAGAATCTGTGCAGAATTTTCAGGCCCTGTTGTTTTTCACTCAAAATCCTGCCCTGGAAGTCCCATCCAAACCAGTGATGTCATACCCAAAGCAATTTGTATTCACTCCTATATTCCCTTGTGGTAGAGAAAATCAGAATTATCTGTGTGCCACTGTACTATGTACCTGCAGGCTGAGTGCTGCTGCAGTAGATAGATATTGCTCCAATCATTTCCTTTCAGGACTGGGGAACTTCTGTTCCTTGCAGTACATCTTTATACAGATAAAAACGAAATAAATTGTACCATGTTGAAAGCTCCATTGGCTGTAGCAAACTTTTTACTAAAATTTCATGTAGTCACATTTTTAAAAGTTGCTATCAGAGCATGTCTGTCCACACAGCAGGCTCCATGCACCTGGCCATGCAGAGCAACTCTACAGTAGTGTCTCTAGAAGAGAATGTGGTAGATGTTAAATACTGCTGCATTTCAGTTTCCCCATTAAAATTAGTTATTCTTCACAGCATGAGCCAAGTCCTGTAGTAAAATAAATGCCTTCATTCCTGGCTCTCCAGACCAACAGGCTTTGGGAAATAGCCATGTTTACAATGTGCACATGGATACTGGAGTTCACTGAGCCCATGTCAAATGTTAATTTAATCTCTTGACCTTCCTATAGAAATCCTTTAAGTAGAGGAATCACCATGATTACATTTATTATATTATATTTAAGTACTTTCCCCCTTGTTAGACACGAGGTCACTGTGTGACCAGAGGGCATTCCCACTCAGAGGAGCTGGGTTTGCTCCCTGTTTTTGCTGCTGTCAGTCTGTTGTCTGCAGCCTCTGCCACTTGCTACTGGAGGTGCTGCCTTGCCATTCTTTCCCACAGCATGTCTTGCCTTGCTGGACTCCTGCCCCACTCCAATTTCTGCTTGCTAGAGCTTGTGCTTTTACAGCATAGTACTCTGTTCTCATGCTGGTTTTTTCCTTTCCCTGTCTCCCCATCGTTTGCAGTGGGAGAATCACAATAAAAGCCTACAGCTGGAGGCACAGACATACCAACGAATCCAGGAGAAAATCCAAGAAAGAGTTATGAACAACTTGGGAACATGGATAGATTGGCAATATCTACAGAATGCTGCAAAACTACTTGCAAAGGTGAGTAATTGTCTCTTGTTTGGCATGTGAAGAGAATACATGCCAGAATGCTAAATTCATAACACCAAGTAAGGAAGGAAATTTAAGAGTTGTGGTTATGTGGCACAGTACTTCTGGTGCAGGACATGAACAAACCAAAAATCATCTAGGAGTGACCTCTGTGAAGTCATGCTCCACAGTACACAGACCTGCACAAGTTCTTCCAAGGAAGGTGTAGGAAATTCTACCAAGAAGTCTCCAGTTGTCAGGAGGGAGCTTCTTAGCCTGTAGTGGTTGCATAAATATGACTGTGCTGACTTCCAAGACTGAGACTCCTGTCTGTTTCTCTCTCTCTCCCTCCCACTCTTGGACAGTGTCGTTACACCCTGCAGTACACATATCCCTATGCCTACTACATGGAGTCTGGTCCCAGAAAGAAGCTGGTAAGATGCTCTGCTCTTTTGTTTGCTGATAACTTTTTGGGGTATAGCTGGCAGCATGCTGGGCTGAATTCCAGAGCTGGGCAATGTCTGAAATATTAGTCCTGAGTTTGAGATAAGAACAGGATAAATAGGTGGGTTTGCACCTTTCTTCTTCACTTCAAATCAACCCGCAGCTCTGTCCTCTTATACATTACATTATTTTCCCAGGGCACTTGACTGCACTTTCACTAACAAGCCATTTATCCAGAATGTTTTGAGGCTGGAAGTGTGCATTTATTTCTTGGTAAGATTTATCACAAAGCTGTGGGCCATATTTCCTGTGAAGAGCTGCTGGAGGAGAGCTTTTCCTTGGATCAGGGTGTAGCTTTGCTTTTTATTCCTGCTATAAGTTCCTTACTGGTTTGGTGCATCTCATGGGCTGAAAAAGTCCAAAAACAACCTTGAATTCAGGGAAGAATTTTTTCTTTGACTCAGCTGTCCTGTAAAACCTGTAATAGAATCTTTCTTCATGGCATCATGTGTTCTCTAAGGCTGTGGACAGATGTTCTCTTCTGGATCTGACTGCCTGTGGAACAAGTTGCTGCTCCCAGCAGTGGATAACAATCCCTTCACTCTGCCTGCAGAGCTACTTAGGAGAGCATCTTGTGACCTGTTTATGGCAAAATAAACTGAATTAGGAGATATTTCTCACATGCAGTGTTTTTAGGCTGACTGGGTTAATTTTGAGTGATGCAGATTGGAGAGTGCTTACACAAGAAAAGCCCAGAAGGGGTGATCCCATCTAGGTGGAGGTGGATGAGGAGGAGACATAATCCTGCTCTGCCAGCACTGCTGACAGCAGGACACATTTGTCTGCTCCTCAAGTGTAATGAAACTGCTCCACTAAACTAGTTTCTTATTGATGTCCCTTATTTTGCTCTTTGCAGTTTGAATACCAGCAGGCCCAGCTGGAAGCTGAAATTGAAAATCTCTCATGGAAGGTGGAGCGAGCAGACAGCTATGACAGAGGGGTGAGTGTTCTGCTTGCTTGAGCTTGTTGGCCAGATTTTGTTTGTTGGGATTAACACTTCTGCAGGAGCACTGAGGCTGTCAAGTGAGGGTTTGAGAAGCTAGATCCAGAAACCACCTTTAGCCAGCAGATGATGAGGAAGCAGAATGCTCACTGCCTTGTGGGAGAGGAGGGAGGGCTGCAGGGATTCCTGCAGAATTAAACAAGTCCCATGGAGCTCTGGAGGAGACTGCATGCAGTCTTCTGGTGAAAAGCAGGTTTCTTAAGTGTGTAGCATTTTAGACAGAGCAGGTGCTGGGTAACTGCAGAGGGAGCCCACATAAAAAGGAAGAAGATCTGGGATCTTGTAATCCAGAGTGTGCATGAAGTGTGTGATGGTTGGTGCTTCTCAAGCTGGAGTTCAGTGTCCCCTAAGGAAAATGAGGTCTGCTCCAGGGATTTTATGCTAACAGTTTGTACCTTCTCTTTTACCAGGACTTAGAGAATCAGATGCACATAGCAGAGCAGAGACGGAGGACCCTGCTGAAAGACTTCCATGACACATAAGAGAGGAGGAAGTGACAGTGCAGGGGTGAGAGCAGCAGTGAAGTGATGGTAGCTTCACTGGGATAAGCAGGCACTGCCTCTGGGAGAACACGGCCAAGGACAAAGCCACCCCTCCCCTTGCAAGTCAGACACATGCAAACACCACCTCTTAGTCCAGTTTGTTCTCTTATCTTTCTGTTTCTGTTTTTGCCAGGCTAGAGGCCAGAGCTCAGATTGGCATATTTCCTGGGCCATTTCCCTCCTGCCCTTGATGGTTTCAGAAGGGGAGGGAGTTTTTTTCTGAATGGCTGTTAATAGTGTTAGATCATTACAGTTTATGTAATTTTCAACGGTTGTACAATTATACAGACAAACCTTAGAATAACACAAAACCCTTTTTAAAAATAAATTGGCAGTGGAGTGTTTTTCCTTAATCTGCTTGTAAATTTAATGGGCTTTTCCCCCTTCTCCTTCTCCCTTCCTCTGACCCAAAAATCCTCCTAGTCATTGAAGGAGGTTAAAAAATATCTCAGCTAGATTTTCCAATGCTCCTTTAACCAGGGCGTTGCAGCATTGGCATTGCATGAGGAGAGTGGCTGGTGTTAAGGGTGACTGCTGCTGTGCCTGGCCTGACAGTACCAGCAGTGGCTGTGATTCAGTATGATCACTTGTGACATCTCTTTTTCTTGTAAGTCAGCTGTGCAAAATCCAGCTACACAAACAAAAGCAAACAGAGGAATTGTAGGGGACACACCGGGTTAACACTGGGGGATATGCTTGAGTTTGAGAGAAATTGAGAGAAATCAGATTCTGCATTTGATGAATTTAGGTCTTCCATGTAGATTTTTGCTTTACTTGTTTTTGTGGGGAGGATGTTGTATTGCCAAAGTGAGTGATGAGGGAGTAGTAGCATACAGTTGTTAATCAAGGCTTGGGGCTTTTGCAGAGTGAAAGAATCCATGTTATAACAGTGCCATGCAGCCTGATAAAGATTATTTGTGCCTGCTGGGTAGCATGGCTGAGAAAAATTGATCTCATTCATCAAAGTGAGACTAAACACCACTACATTATGAGGAGGAAAGATTATGTACAACACACTCCCTGGCACGTGTTGGCAATGGGGACGGGCACTTGAATACAGGTGCCCTGCTTGTGCAGAGCCTGCACCAAGCCAGGCAGAAAATTAACTAGCAAAATTAATTTATTTGTATATTAGTATTGATGCTGGTGGGAATTTATCAGAAAATTGATTGTTAGGAGCATGTGGAGCTTTTTTATTAACATTCTCTTTTCTAATGTAAAATATACACTAAAATAAAAATATGAAAAACCTAGTTCATCTTAGTAGGGGTTAACATGAAAAAGGTTACTTAAATGCTGACTCTTGCCTGTTTGCTACAGGAAGCAGGCCATATATTAGGATTTCACAGATATCTGTGTCACTTGCACCAGGAGCTTCTTGTTTGCAGCCAGGTGCAGCTGGAGTCTGATCCAAGGAAATTTTCGCCTCTGTGGGGAACTCGTGGGATTCTCTTCTATGCTGTACTTGGAAGTGTTGCCTTTGATGCATCCCTGTATTGTTCTTATGCAATGTCACTTGATAAAGATTAAACTGGAGGGGGGAAAAGTGCTAAATTCCTCGTGTCAGAAAAAGCTAACTCTGCTGTTGGAGCCTCTTTCATGTACCTGAGACGTGCCCCAGGTATTTGCAGCAGGTGTAATTGGGCTCATAGATTTTATCAAGATTGATGCATTAGTTTAAACAAGGAGTAGGTGTCATAGGAGCTAATCCTGTGGCCATGCTTGTTGTACACAGCAGAAAATTTCAAACTGAGAGGCCTTTTCCTTCCTCCCTCCCATCCCTGGTGTGGGATCTATCCTCAGGGAATGAGGGGATGCACTGCGAGGAGCTGCTGGCCTTGGAGTGGGTGTTACAGCAGAAGCAGCTGAGGTAGGCAGGTTGTGGAGGGATGGCTGGAGCCAGGGAGCAGGGCAGGGGCTGTGGTTTCTGGGAGCAGCACTGCTTGCTGTGCAGGAAATCTCCATGGCCATGGCTCCTCACGTTCCTGCTGTGTCCTGCTCTGGCTCCCCTCGAGGCTGGAGCTGTAGAGATAGAGCTGGCCTTGCTCCAGCCACTGTCTCTTCATTTCATTCGTTACTCTGAACCAAGCAGCAGCCTCTCTGTGCCCTCCTCATGATATATCCTAGAGGTCTGTCTCTCTTCCTGTCCCCTTCCCAAATGATTGTCTTGGCATGCTGCTTCCACAGGAGGGGATAGTGGAGGGAGGAAGGTTTGCTGAGACCCAGCAGTTTGCAGTGAATACAACCAATGTTTGAACTATTCTTTAAAAATGTAATGTGCAAAGTACTGATTAGGATAAAAGCTGGTGTTCTTGCTGTCTAAACACATGACTATTTTAACACCTAATCCCTTTGCAGAGCAGGTATGTGGAGTTTCCTAATCCCAAAGAATTTTCACTTCTGTTACATAATTGTCCATCTTTGAGCTAAATGAGAATGAGGTTTTGTCTCTCCTTCCTTCACTCCCTCCCTCTTCTATGCCCCCACAAAATATTTTGCTATGAATTCTTGTTTGTAGACAAGCCAGACCATATAGCTGTGGCGAGGCTTACTGAACAGGCTGCTGAGATGCTTGGCTGAGGAACAGTAATAAAGATTGCACAGTGCACCCACTAATTCTTTCAAATTTTCTGAAACTAGAGCTTTGTCAACAGTTCCATTTATTTTTAAACAAATAATCCTTTCTAAAAATGGTGAAAGCCCTGGGTTGCACCCACAAATCCTATTGCCATACTCTGGGAAAACAACAGGAATTGCTTTTGCAGCCCAGGCAGGACCACTTCTGTGTTGGTGTTGTACAGAAAGTCATGGCCTTCAAGACAAAGTGTGCAGGGCACAGGGGCTGCTGGCTCTGTGTGTAAGGTGAATGACACTGCTCAGGAGGCAGGTGACAGGAAGGAAATGAAGGTTCTCAACACCAGAAGAAAAGGCCATTTCCCCCTCTGTAATAAATACATGGCCCTCTTTGAGTTAGGAAGGTTATATGGTTGTAGGTAATAAAAAGTGGCTCAGGAGTCATTTTGATGCGTTAACTGCTACAGATGTGGAATGTTTGCTCTCTTTTTTCTTTTTTTGCACTTGTTTCCAGCTCCTGCGCCAGCCCGACACCTCTCCATCCTTGCATCTGGTACTCTTTTATTTGGGCCTCGCTTGTGTTAGTGCATTGGCTGCCTCATCTCTGTTGGTCCTCAGGCTTCCCAGACTGTAACAAAACGTTTTCTACTGACACCATAAACTGCATGACTGCTGCTCCGCGCAGCGAAGTCTCTGTGCCCGCCCGGGGCAGCAGGAGGTTTCTGTACTATAGTCTTGCACTCTAAATTTTAGACTTTTTAAGCAGGTGAAAAATAGAACTTTATTTTTAAATGAGGCACTTGTTCTGGGAATTCCTTTCTCGGCCCCCGTCTGGTTGGGGCTGTGGGACAGCGCTGAGGTGTGTGGGAGGGCACAGGACTGCTCCCACGCCTCGCTTTTCTTCGCAGGCACCAGAGAGGGGCAGGGGCGGCGGAAACCGCCCGGGAGACGGTTGCCAGAGGTGTGCCCGTGGTTTATTTGAAATAAATTGTGACTTTCTAACTTCGGCAGTGTCCCGGCTGTTCTTATCGGTGCACGGGGAGGTGGGGGGGGGCTCGCGTCGCTGTCCCCGCCCCGCTGTCCCCGCCCCGCGGTGACGCAGCCCCGCCGCGCCGTTGCCGTGGTGACGCGGGGCCGGCCGGGCCGGGGCGATGGCGGCGGCGGAGGCGCGGGCCGAGGGGCCCCCGCTGCCCGGCCCGCCGGGGGGCCGCCCGCGGCCCGTCTGCTCCCGGCCCTACTTCCTCGTCCTCATGGTCTTCGCGCACCTCTACGTCCTCAACGTCCTGGGGCTGCTGCTCTTCGTGCACCTCAGCGCCGGCGAGCCCGGCGGGCCGCCCGCCGCCCCCCCGCCGCCGCCGCCGCCGCCCGCCCGCGCCCTCCCGCGCCTCGAGGGCATCAAGGCAAGGCCGCGACCGGGGGCCGGGACCGGGGCCGCCGAGCGCCGGGCGCTGACCGCTGCTCTCCCCGCAGGTGGGCCACACGCAGCGGGTGGAGCTGGTGCCCGGCAGGGCCCACGCCGTGCGCACCCTCAGCCTCAAGCCGCTCCTGTTCGGTGAGTACCGGCCCCGCCGGGGCAGCGCTGCCGGACCCGGGCACGCCGGTACCGGGGGTTTCCGCCCTGCCGGCGGGGCGGGGGCTGCGTGCGTGTCTGACACCGCCGCTGCCTTACACCCACCCGGGGGAACATGACTCCCCGCGTGTCGGCATCACCGCCCGGGGCTGCTGCTCCTCGGGGCTGCGCTAAACAGAGTGTGGTATCCTTCAAGGTATGTTAATATTGATGCAAAATTGGCAGAGGTTACGTGTTCTGGATGGCCCACTTTGAAGAATTTGGAAGATTAACCTTTCCAGGTTTTTCAGGTTTCTGTAAAATACTACGAATAGGCAGCAGATCGCTGGCAAGAACTTTGAAGAAGCTGCTCAATACAAGGAAAGGACAAACTTTTGTTAATAAATTATTAAAACAATTTAGTATTGATGCTTCAGCACTGAGGAAATTTGATAGATTTAAATTCTTCCACCATTTTGTGTCCTGTTCTAGATTTATCTCTATTTTTGGCTTCTCTGATACACAACCACACAACATCTGCCTTTCAGATATTTTTAAATCTTCTTTACCTTTCTGTGATGCTTTGCTGTCACTGGTCAAGTCTCACTAATTGAACTCTGTGTTCTGGAAAGTCACTGACAACATGCTAAATAATTTGAGGGGGAGGAGTCAATCATTACAAAATTCCTACTATTGCAAAGTCAGAGAAAACCTGTTATTTCTGAAAAGAGCATAGAGAATCTTTCAGGTGCTTTCTCAATAAAATAAATAGAGGGATTTTTTCTGATTCTAAATCAATCATACACACTGAAAACCTCACCATGAATTTCTTAGTGGATTTCTGTCTGACATTCACGAAACAGACACACCAACCTGGAGCTGATAACCCCACAGCATCACAAAACTGGTGTCATTACCAGAACCACAGTCTGAGGCAATTGCTCTGGTTTTCACTCAGCATAACTCCTGTTTCCTCTTTCCCTGCCTTTCCAGTACCACTGAAGTGAGACAGTTGGTCCTGGCTCCCAAGGAAGGTGCTGAAGATGATAAAAGGCAGGTTTGTTCTAGCAGCAGTAATCCTGCAGTTTTTAGCTTCTTGTTCCAGCACCTCCATTGGTTTTGAGGGATGCTTTGCTCCCTGAGGATGCCATCACAGACAGTGACAGACATTCTCCATTTGAGATGCCATGAGTCTGTTCTCCTTTGTCCTCTGATAAGGAGTCCCTTATTTAGAAACTGCAAGTTGCAAGACAATTCTTATCTCCTGGATGAACCTGCCAGGAGCCAGCTCTGGCTTTAAAAGACTTCCAGAGACTTCTCTATCTATGCAAGCAGTACCAATGTCATTCAAGTAGTTTAAAAAAACTAATTCATTGTATCTCTGTTACTTAAATTAGTAGAAGTGTGTCTTTAATTTGGTTGTGTTTGGTGATTGCAGAAACCATTAGCAAAGACTCTTGAGTTTCTGGGGATTTAACACAAAATGCTGCAGCGTACAAGAGCCAATTTAAGCAAACAGGAAAGTGCCTGATCTGTCATCTTAGCTTTCAGCAGAGCAGGCTGCAGTGGGACCACAGCAGCAGACACTCAGGAATGATTTAATGTGTTCTCTGGGCTTCAGAGCATGGGCTGGGCACCGTAGGGGAACTTTAGGTTTGGTTTTTAGTGGTGGGTAAGTCACATCTGCATGGAACCCAAGCATATTTTATAGAGCTATGAAAAAATCCCTGCCCTATTTTCCTCCCTCTGGCTACAAGGCATCGTTTCTAAAGCTTGTAAATCAGACCATCTGTGCAGTTTTCAGTTGGGAAACTCTCGTAATCAAATAACCCTACTAATGGAAAACAAATCAGACAAAGCCTTTTCAACCTTCAGAGCTTTTATGTGTTTTGTTTTCCAAACGCAGTCTGTTCAGAAGATACTGCCGTTGCAGGGACCACCTGACAGCAGAATCAGTGGATTGGGCAGCAGTTTCTAAGACAAGACAGTGGAGAGGAATAAAAATAGGAAATTTGACTGTGTTTTTCTTCTGAGCCTCGGGGAAGAGGAGTAAGCACTGCACAAATATCAGGGCGCAGCTGAATTGCACTGTGTGTGTCTGAGCACTCATTCCAGCCCGCACCAGTGAGAGGAGGAGCCCTCAGGGTTGCTGGTGTGCCCTGTGAACACAGGGACAATGTGTGTGTGTGCCCTGTGAACACGGGGACAGTGTGTGTGTGTGCCCTGTGAACACAGGGACAATGTGTGTGTGTGCCTGTGAACACGGGGACAGTGTGTGTGTGTGCCTGTGAACATGGGGACAGTGTGTGTGTGTGTCCTGTGAACACGGGGACAGTGTGTGTGTGTGCCTGTGAACATGGGGACAGTGTGTGTGTGTGCTCTGTGAACACGGGGACAGTGTGTGTGTGTGCCCTGTGAACACAGGGACAATGTGTGTGTGTGCCTGTGAACACGGGGACAGTGTGTGTGTGTGCCTGTGAACATGGGGACAATGTGTGTGTGTGCCTGTGAACATGGGGACAGTGTGTGTGTGTGCCCTGTGAACACGGGGACAATGTGTGTGTGTGTGCCCTGTGAACACGGGGAGGCGATGTGTCCCCAGCAGACCGATGTGTCCCCAAGCAGACTGGCTGTCTCTGCACAGCGTCACCAGCAGGGCAGAAAGCATTCCTCCCAAAGGCTGGTTTTTCCACTTGTTTTGGTTTTTTATTTCAGCCATTGGTTTCAACCAATATAGAAAACTTTCCATGGACGGTGCTTTGTTAGGCTGTAGAAATCCCACTTGTTTCCTCATTTGGGGGTTTGCTGTTTTCTGCTCTGTGGTCTGGAGCACAGTGTGTGCCCCTGCAGGGAGTGACAGTCCTGCTTGAGTGAGATAGCTGCAGAGAGACTGAGTTTTCCCATATTTTTCCCATATTTTCTATCTTCCTTATGTACAGATGGAAGGCCAGGCAGCTGTGAAAGGTTTCTCCCCTGCTCCCATATCAAAACTGCAATATCCTACTGTGCTTGGGCTGGAAATCACCTCCCAATCCCGAGCAAAGCTGCTGTTCACACCAGAGCAGAGCTTTGAACAGCTGATGTCTCACTCGTGCTCTGCTTTTCTCAAGGTTCTTGTGATATCCCCAGTTACCAGAATCTTCTGATCCACACTGAATTTCTGATGTTGAAAAACAGTTTTTTTCCTGTTATGTAGAAACTCTCAGCTGTCTGCTCTGTGCCTTTCCTGCTTGAGAATGATTGTTTCTTTTTGCTTGTGTGGGTGCTCATCTGCTCTCAGTGCAGGAAGCTGAAGGGACAGCCTGACTCAAGAGCAGAGTTCAGCATGCAGTTTTTAAAGGGCTGGGCATAGCCAGGGTGGGTTCCTCTCCCCATTAATTTACCTCAGACTGTTCAAGAGTAAAATATTTGCTCCATTACATAACAAAGTATCATTTCACAGTCAGGGACACTTTCATGTAATCTCTGGACAGAAAATAAGCAGGCACTTGGACAGCATCAATGTCTCGGGGTCAAATAATGAATCTGAATAATGAGAACTAGATAATGAGAACTAGAAGGAACTGTTATTAAAGGTTTCTTCTAGTTTGTCCTCACCTGCATAGTTTTGTTGTGATGTTGGATCCTATGCAAAGCTGAACATAGCACATCCTGGATCTACAGAGCATTGTGAGAGGAACATGTTAAACCTGCATCCTTAAGCTCTGTCTTGGTAAAACAGGGATCTAGTGAAGCCCTATCTGTGCACTATGACTGCTTCAAATCACCTAGAAATATCACTGTACATCTCCAAAACACCACCTGCCAGGGAAAGGAGTTTTCTAGCCATAGGGAGGGGAGCAGTTTCTTGTTGCTGTAGCTGAGCTTTTTCAGACCTTCCATCCCACCTGTTCGGGGCAGCGGTGATGCTTCCACCTCCTCACTGCCTGGTGCAGGTTCCTGTTCCTCTTCTGCCAGGCATAGGCCTTGTTCACCACCACTTTGTCACTCTGCACGTCACCACTGACAACGAAGACCCCTGCCTGGGTGCCTCGCATGATGTTGTGGGCGCAGGTGGCATCTATGTCCAGCCACTGCTGGAGCCTGGCAGGGATTTCAGTTCTGAGCAGCGGGCCGTGCTTCAGCACCTCCACTTTGGAGGGGTCCAGGTCGAAGTCTGAGATGGTGGTGGTGGTGTTCCTCCTCAGGATTCGGATTTTCACTGCTGCAGGGGTTGGAAAAAGAGCTGTGAGTTCTGTTTACTCTTCATAGCTCTCTCCTACTTCAAGACATGGAGCCAGCCCAAGGCTTCTCTGCTGTCTCTGTAGTGTGGGGAAGTATCTGTCCAAGCTTTTCCAATTGCAGTGAACTTCTAAAAGTTCTCATTTGAGGTTAGTCTCCAGTGCTGAACACTGTTCTTAGAATCACAGAATTATTTAGGTTGGAAAGTACCTCAGAGATCAAGTTCAACCACTGACCCAGCACTGCCCAGTTCACCACTAAACCATGTCCTCAAGTGCCCACAACCACATGTCTTTCAAATACCTTCAGGGGTGGTGACTCAAGCCCTTCCCTGGGCAGCCTGTTCCAATGCTTGATAATTTGTTTGGTGAAGAAATTTTTCCTATTACCCAATCTGAACCTCTCCATTGCAACTTGAAGCAGTTTCCTCTTGTTACTTGGGAGAAAAGGCCTCCTTCTCCTTCTCAATCCATGTCCCTTCTAAGAGCAGCAAAGGTGTATCAGTGGCAAAGATATACCACTGCAGAAACCCTGGAGGAATCATGGGCACAAGCAAGCAGATGCATCAGTCCTGGTCTTGTGCAAATTACTTTTCTCTGAGCAGGGATTTCAGGAAGTTACATGACTGACAGCTGCTCAGGATTTGTAACCTTTCTTACTGAAAAATATCTTTATTTTTCTGTATGTGTGCCTGAATTCAGGACAGTATCTTGAAAACTTTCTGCCATGTGATTGAGCAGCACCAGTGCTGCTGCTTGCTTGGGCTAGGAGCGGGAGAGTCACAATGCTAGAACAACACTATTAAAGTTTGAAATAGCTGGCATGGAATTTGCTAAAGATTCTTATAGGCATTGATTGAAATGTTTGTCTGCAAGGGAAAACCAGAGTACTGCTTGTTTTTAGCACTCACAGACCAAAACCAAACCAGAGCCCACAGAAATAAATCAGATCTTCACTTTCAGTGCTGCCAGGAGCTGGGTCCTCCTGGAACCTCACAGGTAAGGTGGATACTGAAAATCCCTGGGATCTGCTGTAAAAGTTGCAGTTTCTCCAAGTCAGTGTGTTATGGCAAAGCTATTTTCTGTCCATGGCACTGCTTGGCTGCTGGAGGGAGTGGTGGCAGTTGAGAGAAAAAGGAGTGTACTCACCAAAATCATTTGCACAGAGGCTTTCCAGGATCTCCCTGGCAGTGCTGGCCTCCTCAAGCTCACAGTCCTGGCAGCTGGCTCGGGGCACTGCTGCAACACAAATGAGGTTATAACACCCTTGTCAAGCTTCACTGGAAAAGGCACAATGAAATTTTGGGATCTGCAAGTGGTGGCTTGCTGTTTCTTAGTGATGCTTCTTCCTGAGCTACCCAGGCCCTGGAGAGGTACCTCAGACAGGCAAGGTGGGAAATGTTAGACTCTCCTTCCTGTGAAGGCAAACACTGCTTGTCAGTGCTTTGTTCAGGCTTGTGTGTGTTGCTACATGTTAAAGCAGCAGTGAAAATGCGTAGTGAAGATCTCCTAATTTGGATGAAACAGCAAAACCAGTGGTATGGCCGGACTCCATCCAGTGATGCTGAAATGATGTTGAAATGTCTGTTCTCCCCTTAACTGCTCTTGAATCTCCCCCAGTGTTCATCAGGATCTGGGTGTTAATTGAGTCCTTCAGACAGACTTTTTTCCAGTGTAACTCATGTCTGCAGAGGCTCATGTCCCTTCATGGTGTTTCCAATGTTTAGAGAGAAGGCTTACAATTTCTTTTTGCATGCTTTTAAGCCCTAGACATAGCTGAAAGATCTGGGCTGCAGCTCCATAGCTGCACTGGAAGCACATCTCACTCACTGCTGGGAGTCTGCACTCCATGAGCTCTCCCACTGTGCCTGGGCTGGAGGCTTTGCAGCCTTTCCTCCCCCCTGCCCCAAACCCTGCGGGGTCTGATGGCACCCAGGGAGAGAATGAATAGAGCAGAGAGAGGAACAAGCCACAGCCAATGTTATGCTAATTTTCTATACACGGTTCCCAGAGAGAACAAAACTAGAATCTGTATTTTTTTTTAAATACAGCTTAAAACCAGAAATATGCAGAATAGAAACAAATATGCAGAATAGAAACAAGTCATAGGATCATCCTTTTGAGCTTTCAGTGTTATATATGGGAAAATACATGAAGCAAAAAACCTCTTACTTCTCCTGCTTGAGGAATTTTCATCCACGGACACTGCTGCAATGCACAGCTCATGGTCTGCAGGGAACTTGTTGCAGTTGAGGATTTCGGGCCAGGGGTAGCCGTAACAAGCCATGACGGGCGCGCAGCTTCTCTTGACGGCCTCGCAGAGGCTGCGGCAGGGGAAGATGAGCCTGGGGAGGGGATGGCATTCGGATGAGCCTGGGGAGGGGATGGGCATTCAGGTGAGCCTGGGGAGGGGATGGGCATTCAGGTGAGCCTGGGGAGGGGATGGGCATTCAGCGCCTCCGTGTGCCTGCCCGGGGGCTGAGGGTCGAGCCCTAACACCGCTGCTGCTGCACAGGGCTGTGAGAAGGGTTAGCAGGCAGTGTGGGGATCTTTGACTTTTTTTTTTTTTTTTGAACATTCATGTCCAGGAGGCAAGCAAGGAATTTTTGAGGACAAGAGGGATAGGGCAAGCTGCCAGGAGCCCTCCACCTTATGGGTCTTCTCTAGTTGTGCAAAGACTGCTTATCTTTAAAGGCACCTGATTAAACACCAAATTTCCTTAGCAGCTCTGTACTTTGAGAGCTGTACCTCAAAACTGGGGATTTCTTTCTGCTGCTGGAACTGTTGGGAAACTGAGAACCATATGTTCAGGGCAGGAGCTGGGGTGAGGGGCTGCACAGGAGATGGGAGGTGGAGCTGGTGTGTGCCAGCAGCCACTGCAGTGTATGAGGGGCTGGCCAGGGCATATGGCAGCAGTGCCTGGGGTGAGAGAGCAGAACCCAAGGAGGGAACATATTTCTGCTCCTGTGATGTGAAATGCTCATGTTTTGCTTTCAGAAGGATGATCCCTGCTGAGTAATCCAATTGTCCCTTGCCGAGAGCAGCAGCACTGCTTGTTGGGGACTGCACAGATCACATCGAATGCATTTTCTCTCGGGAGGCACACGGAGTCGTGCTCCTGCAGGGAGTTACCTGTTACACTGAAATAACTCATAAAAGCATCTTACCTGTCCAAACAGATGGGTGCAAAGAGGGAGCAGAGGAAAATCCTAGCGTCTGGGTGGCACTCCCTGGCTAGCAGGGGCAGCCAGCTGGAAGACTGCTGGATGACTTCTGTCATGGTCTCATGCTCCAGCAGGTTGGGGATCCTCATGTCGGAGTAGCCGATGTCATAGCAGAGGGCCATGCTCTGGGGGATGGGCATGCAGCTGGAGGATCTCCTCAGGTAGCTCCCCCGGGCACCTGGAGAGCCCCAGAGCAGCAGGCGGGCCAGGACACCCAGCAGCCACGGGCCACCCAAGCTCCAGGGGTGCCTGCCAAGGGACCTGACCATGCTTGGAGCAAGTGAACCAACAGCACACCCTGCACTGAGCTGCTCCTGCCTGTGGAATGCCTTTTATAGCCTACCAGCCACCTCTTTGTCAATCCATCCTCATTAAGTGCGGCCCTTTCAGAGCCCTCATGGGGAAGACAATGCTCCAATTTTCATTTGCCAGAGGCCCCGATTGTTTGTATTTTAGCAGGGGTTTGGCTTAGATCAGCAGGTGTGGAAATGAGGGCAGTTGGGGAGGGGTGAATGACTTGGCCCATGTGTCTTGGGGCTCTTTCAGCCAAGATTGAATCTCTGTTTGACACCAGTGCTCCAACCCATCCCCTTTCTCTTGCTCCAGGATTAGTCATTATTTCATAAACCGTAATGTTTTCCTCTCTTTTGTTTTTTGTAAAAGCAATCAAGTGTTGCTTAAAGTCAATTAGGAGGCATTTGTTTAGCTGGATCTATTGTTGAGCAGGCAGGGAGATAGGATGGTCTCACAGCCACAAGTTAACTGTTTGGGAGAGCTGGGGGCAGAGAGGAACTAATTTGCAGCTGTGGAGCCAAGTTGTTTGCAGACAGATTTGGCAGCACTCAGCTGGAAACCCCCTCACCTTGCAAGCTGCATGACCACACACTTTCCAGTTAACAGAATTCCTGCTTCATTCTGAAATCCCCTTACTGCCACTGAAGAATGGAGTTGTCCTTCCTCCAGCATGTAATTAAGGTTCTGTCAGCCATCATTATTGTAGCCCAGTTTGGGGAACCTGAAATACTGGGGGTGTTGGTTGCCAGTGCACATGGTTCATGTGGACCTGGTGCTGTGCCATGAGGTTCAAACTGGTCAGTAGAAGCTCCAGCTCTGAAGCATCCTCTGGCACAAGGACCCTGTGCTGCCTGTGGCAGAAATTGTTTCCTTGGAGTGTGTTATGGATACAGCTGGCTGCATTGTGTTCCTGGGGCTTCCCAGGAACAGCTCATTTTCTACAGGGCTGGTTCTGGTCTGTGCTTAGCAGGAAGCCAACTGCTTATTGACAGCTTGAGCCGATAGGGTTGATTTCAGGTCATGAAAGTAATTAATTTTCCCCTCCATTTGAGGACTGCTGCTGTAGTTGATCTATAACATGTCCTTGGCACATACCTGCAGGAGCTCTAGGGAGCTGCAATTTGGAGAGCAGGACCTTGGGTCTAGGAGCACTTAACCTGTCCTGTATGGGTGGTTTTCCTTTCCCTTTTCAAAAGTCTCAGCAGCTCATACCAGGGTCACCATAGCTGTGACAGACAGCAGCCAGGAGGATCCTCTGAACCTCCTGGGCCACAGTGTAACTGTGCTCTGGAATGGGACCTTGCCAGTGCTGTCCAAGTGCATGCCCAGTGTACCAAGCAGCTAGAAGTCTCCTAGCCTCATGGCCGTCAGTGGATTTTTCTGCACTTTAATTTGCTTGGGATTGTGGAATTGCCAGTTCGCTGCTGGGTTTGTGCTGCAAAGGAAAGCTGGAGATACCTGGGTATGGAGTTTGGCATCATCCACATTCAGTATTTTCCTCTTTAACATTGCATTTGAAGACCATTTTTAGTGGGAGACTCAAGAGAATGAGTGGGAGTAAGTTAGAATTTTTCCCCTTTCTGTTTGAGTTGTATAATAGAGCACTGTGCCATGTTCCCCTGAAAGGGATTTGGTTTTGTGCAAAGTGCCTTCCTCCCCACATGAGAGCGAGGAAGTCTGGAACCCTGGCCATCACCACCGCCCACTGTAATGATTTTTGGCCTCCCTTCCTGTAAAGCAGCAGTTCCCAGACTGTGATCCACATGGCACCTTTGAAATGGTAATATGCAGAGATATGCAGGTGTTTGTTCACTCCTTTGTCCATTGTGGTATCTGTGAGAGAGTTTAAGGGCTTGACCCCAGGATCCAAGCATTCAGGAACTGCTGCTATAAAAATACTTGCCTCCAGCAGCTCAGGTGTGTGGTGTATGCTCTTTGAGAGCCCTTTTGCTAGAAGGGTGGATGTTTTTAAAAGTCCCAAACTTAGTTCCTAAATTTTCCCCCTACCTATTTTGATTTGTTTCCTGAGAGTCCTGCTACCAGCATGGGATCCCACTGTAACAGTTCCTCAGTCTCTGTTCCTGCTCACACTTTTGCTGCAGAAATCCCTGACTTCCTGACAGAGGAGGAGTGCAAGCTCATTGTCCATCTGGCAAAGCTAAAGGGACTACAGAAGAGCCAGATTCTACCAACAGAGGACTATGAGGAAGCCATGGAAATGATTGAAATCAGCCAGATGGACATTTTCAATCTGCTGGATCACAATCAGGACGGGCAGCTGCAGCTCAAAGAGGTAGAGTGTGGGCAGACTGGGGAAGGTGTGCTGGAGACCCTCTGGCACATCCCCTCATCAGATGCTCTCTTGGTTACTCATGTGCTTGGGTGGGGCCAGAGCCCAGAATGTACCAATCACAATTTGCTTCATTTTAATGCCTCAGAATTTGTGCTGGCCTTCAGAATGGAAGTTTCTGGGCAATGTGCAGCAGCTGTCATGCTATTGGGAGGCAGCAACAGTCCTTGGCAGGACATGTGTGATGTGAATATGCTGGATAAAATGTTCCTGTGCTGTGGGTTGTTGCCTCTTGCTGTGTGTGTCCTGGGAAGTGAGTTTGTCACGCAGGCTGCTTTGTGGGGAACTCACTGTGTGAATTCACAAGCCCCAGCAAAGCCACCCCTATAGATGAGCCAAGGACAATAATAAGCCTCCTGTCCACAGCTCTTCAGCACCCTTGCCCTGTATGGCAGGATGCATCAGGGCAGGTACTGACAGTTCAAGCGTGTCCCTCCTCAGGCTCCCATTCCAGGTGAAGCTGGGAGTCTGAACCATCCTGTGCACCATGAGTGCTGTGGAGTATGGGGAGCTGTGCCAGTGACAGCCCAGGGCAAGGCTCCTTTCTCTCAAGGTCAGAGCCTGCTGAGAGCTGTTCAGGCTTCTGTATCTCTCTGTACATGTTGAAGGGAAGAATTTTGTTCCAAGCCCTTACCTTGGACAAGTAAAAGCATTCACTCATCAATATTATCATCAATAGCTTTACTTTCCCTTCAAGAGAAGGCTGTGCTCTCTCCACCCCAGGGCTGGTTAACCAAGTTCCAGCAGTCATTTGCCATGACCTAAACTGGAAATAACAGCACTCATCAGCAACACTTTCTGCCAGATGATTCTCACTGCAATCGTCTTTCTGCAGAAATGTGCTGATGCCTGTCTGGCTGATGTGCTGTGGAAGAGATCCCACCAGGCCTCCCACAGGGAATCTGTAGGGTCTCAGGAGTGCAAGAAACCAGTGGGTTTTTTTGATCCATTTATGAATTTCAGGTGTTGACCCATACCCGACTTGGAAACGGCAGGTGGATGACCCCTGAGAACATCCGGGAGATGTACACAGCAGTCAAAGCTGATCCTGATGGGAATGGTAAGAGCAGCTCCGTGGGAATCCCTTCACCCTCAGCACCTTGGACACCTTGCACAGCCATATGGGGGAGAGCAAGACCTGTGTCCCTGCCCAGGCCTTTTTTTCTGGCTGAATTCTTTGAAGGGAAGTAGCCCTGCCCTAGACACCTTCTCAGGGAAGTACATGCAGGGTAACCCCCTTACTGCAGCACTCCTGCATCACCACTCTAGTGGCTAACTGGTCCCACTGCCTGGGCTTGGATCTTGCTGGAGCAGGACCAGACCACAACTCTGCACTCCCTTTCCCCTGTCAGACCTGCCTTGGTTCATGCCCTGCTGTAACAGGATCTTAGGATCTTCTGATACAGAGCTTTTGTTACCTGGAATGCAGGTGTTCAGACACACATTGTATGCTCCCCCGTTTTCAGGGAGACTTTCACAGCAGGCCAAGAGGCCCATGTCACTGTGAGGGGAGAGTGGAATAAGTGGAGCTGGGGGTGATCTTGTCTGTCAGCCTTTGGGGCTGGCCCCCCTTTCTGCCACTGCAACCTCTCTGTATTCCATGAGGCCACTTCTGCCCCTCCTGCCCCCGGCCTCCCAAGGGCTCCTGCTGGTCCGGACATACACTCTAACCTCTGCTGCTCTAATTAGAGTGGCCTCAATTAAGCAGCACTCCATTTCCTAATCAAATTAAGTGAATGCACAGTCTCTTCCAGTGACCTGGCATTGAGAGCTGCCCAGGAGGAGCTGCTTTGGAGTTGAAGCAGTAGCAGTGTGAAAGCATAAATATCCGGAGGGCACCCTGTGCAACTCTCCTCCAGGCTGGTGGCATTCTTGGCATGGGTCTGACTGAGTCCTCAGTGGCTTTTCCACCATTCTGGACATTAACAAATGAAAGGTCCTGTTAAAGGGCTATTGGCAGGACCTTGCTTCCAGTGTGCTGCTTCCCTCTGTTGTTAGATTGGTACATGACACTGAGAGACCAGGTCACAACCTGGATGTGGCACTGCATCATCAAAGACTGTGGGGAGTCAGGGGAAGTGCAGACAGTGAGACACTAGGAATAATGACAGTGGATCGTTTGGTCATGACCTGAGGATGTGGCACATGAGGAACTGTCCCTGACTTACCCTTGTGGCTGGTCCTTCCTCCTGCCAGGGGGTGCTCATGGCCAGGGAGCAGAGCTGGCACCCAGCAGCACTGGGTTTGCTGCCTGAGTGAGCTCCTCTCCCAGCCCATGGTGTGTGCAGCCAGCCCAGGGCAGTGCACTGCTTGCTGCTATCAGGGACCTGTGCAAGGCTTCCCTTCTCCAGAAGGAGGAAACAACAAACGTGAGGATTTTCCTGAAGCTGAGAAAGAGTCCACCTCTTGCTGATTCCAGCTGAGTGCAAACAAGAAATACCTGTTTCAGGAGAAACTGCTTTATACCTCTTGCTTTTCTGTTATTTCTATTTACGCAAGACCATACTGTCATGCATTCCTCATTTATGTTTTGCAGTTACACAAATGCAAGAGAATGTACTGCTTGTTTTGGGTTTGGGTTTTTCTTAATTACCCTGCAAGATCATATAGAAAATGTGGTCTGAGGTCCCACTCTGTCCTTAAACATGTTGATTTAAATATCTAAATAATAAGCCTTGAGACATTGGGTAGCACGGATTATCTTGCGCATATCAGAACTGTAGTGTCTGTTTCTCTCTTTTGATATATTGATTTGTGGGTTTCAGGCGCTTTTTTAAGTTTAAAACGGTGTTTTGCCTGTCCCAGTTCTGACCCTGCACAGTTCACTGTGGCAGGTTGCTCTGTGTCCCCTGCTGCAGGCAGGAGCACTGCTGTAGCCCATGATCAGGGGCAGGAGGGGGGCAGCCTGTGCCGCACAGTGAGCCCTGACTGGGTCTGTGTGAGGAAGGCAGTTTCTGCAGTGCCCTCAGCTGGTGGTTCTCCGAGTACAGGATGCAAGAACTGTTACCTGCACCAGAGTCAGGTGGCCTTTCCTGTGTTCCCATAGGTGTGCTAAGTTTGGAGGAGTTCAAGCAGTTGAATATCCGTGATTTCCACAAGTACATGGGAAGCCAGAAAGTGAAGATGAGCGACTTGGTGCGCAACAGCCAGCACACCTGGCTGTACCAGGGCGAGGGGGCACACCAGGTCATGAGAGCCATTCGGCAAAGGTAAGGGCCGGGGAGCTGAGGGGAGGCTGGGTTTGGGTAGGCACAAGCATCACCTGTGTGCTGGGAGAGGCAGTGGCAGTTGCTAATATTCACACTTCCTAATTGTGTGAAAAGTCCTTGGAGTATAAAGAGCAATGAACACAGACACAAAATGGAGAGAGGAGGTTTTCATTAGAAGAAGAATTTGCATTGTCCTGTGGAAAGGGAAAAAGAAAAAATCGAGCCTTTCAGCATCTCCATTCACTTTTGGGAACAGCCCTATAAAACCAGGGAGATTTGGCAGTATATGAAATCATTCATTCTAATTAGTAACTGAGCTTACTGGGAGAAACTGCCCGGTTCCAATGCTGTCTGGGTGCCAGCAGTTACTGTCATTTGCTTTAGTTACTCATGCATTTCACTGAAATCTGTCTTTGCTGTTCAGAGCTGACTTTTTAAAAAGCACGACTTCACCTTAAATTAGTCAAGGTAGTTTAATCCTCCAAGCACACATATTGTAGGGCAGATGGGAGAACCTCTTACCTTTCCCTTCATCTCAGATTTGGTACTGGGAAGAGCTGAAGCCCAGCACAAAGGCCAGATCATGTAGCTGTAGTGAGTTTCAGATAATTGGCTGAAGACTCACTTGTTCTTGTGGTGCTGGTCCTCACCCAGAGCGTGGGTGGGTAAAATCTGTCCTGAGGCCTGAAAAACAGCTGTTGGCCTCTCCTTTTCTTCAGTGCATTCCAGTGGGAAAATGGGGTCACATATTGCCTTGATTAGAGCAGACTGTGGCTGTCACCTTCTCTGTGCCAGCTAGCCAGCACACACAGGCATCGGCATTCTGCTCGCACGCTCTGCAGTTGGCCACTGTCAGGAGGATGTGGAGGAGGTTGTTGGTCCTCCTGGGACCAGGCAGCGCCTGCAGGGGCTTTGCCATCCTGCCCAGGTGCCACATTGTCCTTGCACCTGCCCCAAGGGCTTCACCAGTCCGGATTCTCAGAGCTCTGAGTGTTCTTTGGCAGGTCTCAAGACGTACCTGCTTGCCTTGGGGATGATCTCAGATGTAGCAGTGGAAAAATCCCAGAGCAGGAGGGCTCCGGTCTCCTTGATCACTTCCAGTGCCCCTCTGCCCTGGGGGAGGCTGCTGCAAAGGCAACAGGGAAAGGTGAGTTAGGTGACAAGACTGTTCCTAGAGCTAGTCTCTCGTTCACTCTCAGCAGGAGTCCTGTGCTTTGCTGACTGTCCCTGAGGTCTGTAGGTGGTGTGCAGGAGTCCAGAGAAGTGATGAGATGGCACATGAAGGCTCCAGGGACATGCACAGAAGGGATCTTGCTGAGCAAGCAAAGTCTTCCTGAGAGCAGTCCTGCTAGACATGCTGCCTTCAGTTTTGTTTTGGTTTTTTATTAACCTTGATGAGGGTTTTCTGAGCCGATGCTGATGGTCCAACAGATGAGTAAGGACCTGGCTGTCTCTTGGCATGCTCGCTGCAGCCCATCCGTCTCTCCGGTCTTTTGGGAAGGGGGTTCTCTTTCTCTGGGTTTATTCACTGCTTGGGAGTAGTGGCTGCCTGGGGTGAGGGTGGCTTTGCACTCAGCAGCTCTGCTCTTCCCCAGGGTAATGCGCCTCACTCGCTTGCCCCCCGAGATCGTGGAGCACAGCGAGCCCCTGCAGGTTGTGCGCTACGACCAGGGAGGGCACTACCACGCCCACATGGACAGCGGCCCCGTGTTCCCCGAGACTGCCTGCAGCCACACCAAGCTTGTTGCCAATGAAAGCGCTCCCTTTGAGACCTCCTGCCGGTAAGCTCTGCCCTGAGCACCTTTGACAAGGGCTGTGAGGAGCCATTTCACCTCACCTCATCTCGCCTGGGACTCAGTGCTCGGGTTGTGGGCTTACAAACCAGCTCAGGACATCACAGGCATGAAGGGGTTTTAAAGGGGATGGGGGCAAATCCCACCTGGGTCCATGCAAGGAAGGTGGAGTGGATGGGCCTGCCCCAGCAGAGCCTACAAGCACACTCATTACTCTGGGCAGGGGTTTTCTTTGTTGTCCTTGTGTTACTCTTGGAGAAAAGCTGATGGTGTAAATCATGTGCAGTGTGATGTCTTGGAGGAGCCACTTTATTTATGGTGGAGCAGCTTGGCATGGGGAGCTCCTGTGCATCTCCTCCTGCTCCAGGTGTGTCTCCTGACAGTCTCTGTCTTGCAGGTATGTGACCGTGCTGTTCTACCTGAACAACGTGACTGGGGGAGGTGAAACAGTCTTTCCTATTGCTGATAACAGGACCTACGAAGAGATGGTAAATGAACCTCCCTATGTGTTACCCCTGGGGATTCTGAGTCCCTCTTGGAATGTCTTTATTCATTGTGGCTGCAGAAGGGGTCTGGTGTGTTAGGTTGGTGTGCATTAGCATTTGCAGCTAGAGCATTGGGGAGACCATGTTCCACTTACAGTCTTTTTCCTCTGAGGACAGGGGAGGAGGCACAGAGCTTTGACAGCTCAGCTCTCCCTGCTCAGAGGTGTGAGGTGTCAGGTAAAGTGTTAAGAAATGGCAGCTGCTCAGAAATGGGTTATGAACCTCCTGGGGCCTGAAACTGGCTGCTCCAGGTGGGTTATGAAAGCTCCTGCATCAACCTTAAGCTATCCTGTGGAACACTCAGACAAGGGTGAGGGGCAGGGGTATCCCAGTGCGTGTGCCTTGTTCCAGCCCTGTTTGTGACATCTTCCCTGTGGTTTCTGTCCAGTCTTTGATCCAGAACGACATTGACCTGCGAGATACTCGGAAAAACTGTGACAAGGGCAATTTGCGAGTGAAACCTCAGCAAGGCACTGCTGTCTTCTGGTACAACTACCTGTCAGATGGAGAAGGTACAGGCTCACTTCAAAACTGGGCTCCTGGGAGGGGTGGGATTGCAGTAGGTGACAGCCATCATCTCCTTGCTGCAGCTGGGAGCTCAAAGAGCAGCCAGAAAAAGGGTGGTAGCTGCCTGCTAGTGGGAACTGTAGAGTCTTTTTGTCAACAGCTGAGTAGGAGCTTCCTGACTCTGAAAGGCCTTTGTTTACAGGCAGTAGGTCAGTGGCTCCTGATGTCTTTGGGGGACGGGACTAGCTAGCAAACAAAGACCTTGGCTGCACTCGCCATCACCAGCTGCCTTCCATCCCACTGTGCAAGCTGAAACTCCTGCTGGAACTTGGTCTGCAATTCAGAATGTGTCACTGATGTGGTGTTGCCCAAAGGGGTGGGGAGGGGAGGTAGACAAAGGCACGACCATCAGCTCTGCAGCATGAGGACACATGGGCCACCCCATGCCATGCTTGGGGCCAGTGCCTGCTTTGTAGCTCAGCCACAGCCCCACAATGTGTCCTTGGGCTGTTTTTGTCATGAAGCGCAGTGTGGTTTTCCCTGACACGCTGGGAATGAACATGAATCTTCAGGGCTGCTGGTGAGTTTGGCTCCAGAGGGTTTCCATGGCAGATTTTGAGCTTTGGTTGGAGGAAGGAGTGTAATGCCCCAGGTCCCCTGAGAGCAGCCCATGTTTCCATCTCTAGAAAATCCACAGAGGAGGTCACAAGACCAGTGTTTGGCGTGTTGGGTGATAATAGCAAGAATTGTCGCTCTCCTACTAGAAGAGCCCTGTTGTGTTTTTACGAGCAATTTGTTCCTAAATGGAAAGTGGCTGCTGATGTAAGTCTGCCACAGAAAAATGATAGGATCATTGTAAACAGATCATTTAAGACTGCTGAAATGCAATCTCTAAAATGGCTGCAAGCCTCTGGCTTCCTCAGGCTTTTTAGTGGCAGAACCCATCTCTTCTATGCCAGCCTTCCTTTTTCCAAGAGAGCTGAGAAAGACAGGCTGTGATCCGGATTGTGAGAGCCACGTGTGCTGAGTGGAGAGATGGAGGCAGTGGGCATTTTGCACTCAGGGAGCTTGCCCTGATGAACTCCTTGTAGGCGCTAGGGTAAGATGGCACTAAGATGGAGGGATGCAAGGAAAAGTAACTGCTGGAAGATGTATCTGAGCTCAAATCCAAGCAGGTAGTGCAGGCAGGAGAGACAGCATCGGTGTTTGCTGGCCGTGTGTTCCTGTGTGGTCCCAGCTGTGTCTGCCTTCCTGTGCCACCGTCTAACGGGGCTCTTCTCCGCAGGCTGGGTAGGGGAGCTGGACGACTTCGCTCTGCACGGGGGCTGCCTGGTCACCCAAGGCACCAAGTGGATTGCCAACAACTGGATCAACGTGGACCCCAACCGCCGGCGGCAGCAGCAGTTCCAGCAGGAGATGGAGCGCTTAGCGGGGTCCGAGGCGGGGCCCGGGGCCGGAGCCCCGGGGGAGTGGACAGTGGACAAGGCCTACAGCGGGGTGCACCTGGAGCTGTAGCGGCGGCAATGCCGCGCGTGCCCTTTTCCCGCGCAGCGCGGGGGGGCGGAGCCGGAGCCGAGTGCGCGGCGGGGCCGCGTCGCGCGCCAATAAAGCGTGAGAGACACGGGCGGCGCCTCCGCGTGCTCGGGGCGGGGCGGCGGGACCGGCCAATGGGCGGAGGAGGGGGCGGGGGCGGGGTTGGTGCGACCAAGATGGAGTCGGTGGCTCTGGTGGCCCCGGTGACCGCGCTGGAGTTCGCGGGGGATGTGCTGCTGGCAGGTGAGCGCCGGGACCGGACCGGGGCGGGCGGCGGGGCCAGCGGCAGCTGCTGACGCGGTGTCCCGCAGGTACAGGCCCGGAGGTGGTGGCGTTTCGGCTGAGCGGCGGCGGGCCGGCGGCGGCGGCGGGCCGGCGGAGCGTGCTGCGTGAGGCCAGCGTGCAGGGGCTGCGGACCGAGCCGGGGCCCGGGCCGGCGGCGCGAGTAGCGGTGTTCGGCGGGCGCTGGCTGGCAGTGCTGGCGGTGCGGCGCGGCGGAGCGGGCGCTGGGTCGCTGCTGGCGGCGTGCGGCGGCGGGGCCGCGCGCGAGCTCCGGACGCGGGTGTGGGAGGCGCGGTGGGCGGCGGGCGGACGGCTGGCGCTGGCGCTGGGCGGCGGGACCGTGGCGCTCTACGAGTGGTGGGGCGGCGGGCGCTGGCTGCGGCAGGCGAGCTGTGGCGGGGCCGGGGCGCTGCGCTGCGCCGTTCTGGCGGGGGTGAGCTGGGGGCGGCTGGCGCTGGCGGCCGGCACGGCGATGGGGAACGTGGTGGTGTGGCGGGCGGCGGCGGCCGAGGCCCCGCACCGTCAGCTGCGCGGGCACCGGGGCGCGGTGCTGGCGCTCTGCTACGCGGCGTCGCGGGGACTGCTCGCCTCCGCCTCCGAAGACCGCAGCGTGCGGCTGTGGGCCGTGGGCGAGTTGGGCGGCGGGGACGGGGCCGGTACCTGCCTGCTGGTGTGCTACGGGCACGGGGCGCGAGTGGCCGCCGTGGTGCTGCGGGGGCCGCTCCCGGTCAGCGCCGGGGAGGACGGCGCCTGCCTAGAGTGGGGCGGCGGCGGCACCGTGCGGCGGGCGCGGCGCGGGCACCGCGGGGCCCTGCGCGCCCTGGCCCTGCGCCCCGCCGGCGGCCGCCTGGCCACGGGCGGCGACGACGGCGGCGTCCGGCTGTGGCAGCCCCGGCGGGAGGCTACTGCGGCGATCCCTGCGGTTGCAGCGCTGGGGGCCCGGGAGCGGCCGCGGGCCGTGCTGCTGGTGGGGCCGCAGCGGGTGCTGGTGCTGGACGAGGCGGGCGGGCTGGCGGCATTCGAGGTGGCTCAGGGTTGCTGGACGCCGGTGCTGCACCCCGCCGCCAGCGGGCCCCGCGCCGTGCTGGCGGCCGCCCCGCTGCACGGATGGGACGAGACGCTCTGCGCCGTGGCCGGCGGCGACGGGCGCCTCCTCGTTTTCGCCTTGAGCCGCCCCGGGGCCGCCACCGAGCTCACGCTGTTCGAGGGGGCCGTGCACGGGCTGAGCTGGGCTCTCCGTCCTGGGCTGCTCCCCGACACCGCTGCTGCTCTTCTGGCCTCTGGTCCCGACGGGGAGATGCTCTGGCTGGATGTCACCCACCGCCCCGGGCAGGCTCCCTGGGTGCGGCTCATGGGTCGGTACCTGCTGCCCCCCTGCAAGCAGCGCTGGCACACCTGTGCCGCCTTCTTGCCCCAGGAAGGGCTCCTGGTCTGTGGGGACCGCCGGGGCTCCCTCCTCCTCTTTCCTTGCAGCAGCTCCTCGGGGTGGGCTGCAGAAAGCAACAGCATTGTCAATGGTGGCACTGACCCCGTTGTTGAGGACTCCAGCAATGAGCTGGAGCCCTCTTGCTTTTTGCACAAAGACGCTCTTCCTCTTGAGTCCCCGCTGTCAGTGCTCTTTGGACTCCACGGGAAGACAGGAGTTACCTCGGTGACCATCCACAAGGGCTACATTTACAGCACGGGCCGGGATGGTGTCTACCGCCAGCTCCACCTGAGGGACCAGCAGCTGGAGGTCCTGCAGAAGCACAGGCCCTGCAAAGGGCTGCAATGGATTGAGGAGCTGCACTTCACCTCGGATGGGGACCTGCTTGTGCTGGGCTTTCACGCTGACAACTTCGTGGTGTGGAGCAGCAGGACCGGCGAGAACATGCACTGCATCCCCTGCGGGGGCGGGCACCGCTCCTGGAGCTACTGCAGCAGCCCCTCGGCCGAGGTGTTTGCCTTTATCAAGTCTGGGGATGTGATGCTGTACCACCGTGAGGCCGAGCCCTGCGAGCAGCAGGTGCTGCTGGAATCCCTGCACGGGCGGGAGATCACCTGCGTGCGGCGCCTGGGGGCCCTGCAGGTGCCCGGCCGTGCCACCGTTAACGTGTTTGTCACCGGCAGTGAGGACACCACGACCTGCATCCTGGTGCTCAGTGGGAACTCTCGGGCAGCTGTGCCCCTTGCCCGCCTCAGTGACCACATTTCCAGTGTGAGGACGTTGGCGTTCGCCATGGGACCTGGAGATGAGGGTCTTGGTGATGAGGGCTTGTCTGCCCTGCTCTTCTCTGCAGGTGGCCGTGCACAGATCGAGTGCTACCGGCTGCTGTGCACTGGGGACACGGCGGCTCAGAGTGCTGTGGCCTGCCAGGTCATGCACGTGGCCTCCCACCGGCTGGACAAGCACTGGGAGAAGAAGAAGAACAGGCACAAGCTTGTCAAGATGGACCCAGAGACGAGGTGATGATCAGGGACTGCCCAAGGCAGGATTAGTAGTGATCACAGTGTGGGAGGGTGTTGGAAGCTGCAGGGGCCTCCACTGGAATACCTGCTCTGTGCAGCTGCAGGTTCAGACAGGGCCAGCGTGGCTTCGTGTGTGATTCCTGGTGTACAGTGTCCTGTGGGTCTCAAGGGGCTTTTGGTGTTAGGGAAAGGCTCAGGGCTGCTCTCCTGGGCCACCCACCTCCATGGGGCCACAGAGGTGTTGGTGAATGTTGTGTCTTTGCTGCAGGTACATGTCCCTGTCAGTTGTGCCTGGGACGAGCACCAAGCAGCTGCCAACACCCTGGAAATTCCTGGCTGCTGCCTGCAGCGATGGATCAGTCCGGTGAGGAGCCATCATGGGGCCTGGCAGGGAGAATGGAGCTGGTGATGGCAGCAGAGCAGGCTCAAAACAGGAGGCTGCTGCCATGGGATGTGGCCTGCTCTGAGCTGGCCATAAGACAGGGCATGGTGAGAAATGGGGCAGTGGAGCCAGAAGCTCCTACTCTCCCACAGCCAACTGGCCTCTGCTCCATTACAGGATCTTTGGGCTGCTGGAGGCTGCTCGGAAGTTGGTGCTGGTGGCAGAGTCATTTCACCACCAGCGCTGTGTGCTGAAGGTGGAAGCGTTCCTGCACACAGGGGCAGGAGGAGAGAGGTGAGCCCTGAATGCTGGGCTGCAGTCGATGGGCTCTGGGGAGAAATGTCTGTCCTTGCAGAGTGCTGGCAGCTCAGCAGGCAGAGGGAAGGGAGAAGTTAATCCCTGGGGGCTGCTCTGCCACTCCCACGGTCCAGTGGGGACCCCCAGGGCTGCAGCCAGAGACTCCCTCTACACCCCCCATTCTAGGAGGCACCTCCTGTGCAGCGCAGCCACTGATGGCAGCATTGCCTTTTGGGACATCACCGGCCCCATCACGGATGCAGCAGACGCCCTGCACCAAGGAGAGGGAGAGATGCAGCCCCTGGGTGAGTGCTGCTGCCCAGCAGCTCTTGTGCTCCCTCTGACAAGGTGAGCATTGCTCTCCTGACCCAGCCGTGTTCCCAGCCCTGGAGGCCCCGCTGGTCACGGTCATGGCGCACAGCTGCGGCGTCAACAGCCTCCACATCCGAGAGACGCCCGAGGGACGGTACCTGGTGGCCAGCGGCAGCGACGATGGCTCCATCCACGTCTGCCTGCTGGAGGTAGCCCTGGGCGGGGCTGAGGGCACGGCAGGGACCTGCCTGCAGGTCCTGGAGCGGGTGTGCAGGCCCTGTGCCCACGCTGCCCACGTGACGGGGATCCGCGTGCTGCGGCCAGACCTGCTGCTCTCGGCCTCGGTGGACCAGCGCCTGACGCTGTGGAACCGCTGCCCAGGAGAGCTGGTGCCCCTCAGCACCACCTTCTTCCACGTGCCTGACTTAGCTGAGCTCGACTGCTGGGAGGTGGAGGAGGCTGGGGGTGAGCTGTGCTACTACTGCGTGCTCTGTGGGCAGGGCCTGGAGATGCTGTGTGGCACAGCCTGCTCCAAACCTCCTCCACAAGAGGCTCCTCACTAATGGGGCAGGTGTGTGACACACCCAGATCCCTGCCTGCATTCGGAGGGCACCCTGCACTTGGGCTTTGCCCATCACTGTGGTCCCTGCCTCCAGCCTGCACACTTGTGTGTCTTGTCCTGAGGGGAGAGGCATACTTGGCTCCTTCAGGCACATGCCATGGTTGTGGTGCATGAGGCCAGTGGTCTCTGGAAGAAGGCAGATGTGATCCCTCCAGACAAGCCTAGGGCTTCCCCATGCAGTAAGGAAGTGGGGCTGTTAGCCCCTGCTGCCCAAGAGCAGCTCTTCCTCTGCAAGGTGTGAAGGACCAATGTCAGCTTTCCAGTCTTGGTCTCGGAGAGGAACCTTGCTTGGGAGGGCACTGAGGATATGGCCCAGCCCTGGGAGCTTGAGAGCAGCAGGAGGCCAGGAAGGGTCAGGGACTGGTGTGACACATGGTGGGCTGCAGCCTTGTGTGTCCACAGACAAAGTGTGACAGTCTTGACCCTGCAGAGCTGAAATCCACAGGGACACTGATCCTCCACAGCAGCACCCTTGTGGCATGGGGTGGGAGTGGCTGGGCTGCCCACAAATACCAACCCCCTCAGGCCAAGTGGGTTTTTCCTGCATAGCAGCAGGATCCAGAACAGTCAGACCAAAGAAAAGAAGGAAGGTCAGACACATAGAAGGGTTGTCCAGCAACAAGTGTATTGGACTCCAATACTGGGGCCTGGCTCAGAGCCCAACAGGAGCCAGGAGCCTCAGGAGCTCCCTGCCAGCACGGAGCGCCTTTCAATAAAAAGTTTTGAGGGAAGTGAAGTTGGCATTTGTCTGTCTTTGTGGTGACTGGTCCCTGCTGCCACCTCCCCAGTACTCCCAGCCCATCTTTCTGGGGTGCCATGGGAGCCCTTTTCCCTTCTGCTGGTGTGGATGTGGGGGGCATCCATGTGCCACAGTGGACAGAGCTGCAGAGAGCACAGACCAATCCCCAAACACCATGGGAAGGGAAATGCCTCCATGGGGCTGAACTGTGCCTTGCCTGCCCCTGGAGCAGCCCTTGCCCTGCCAGGACAGTGTGCCCTGTTCTCTCCCCCAGCGTGTGGTGTGTAGGTGACTGTCACACCATGGTCCAGCTCTTCAGGGGTGGCTCAGATCTGGCTGAGGGGAGGGAGGTGCAGGGTTGCCAGGGCGCTGTGGAACACATCCCTCACTGCTCCCAACAGCTGGAGGCGAGCAAACATCTGGTCAAAGAGATGAGGGAAGGGCTCCTGCAGGGAGAAAGGCAGCTTGGCCAAACTGCCCCTTGGCAGGCTGGCCCAGCAGGCACTGCTGCCTGTGCTCCCTTGGAGGATGGGACAGAGGCCATCACACTCCTGGCACCATTCCCCACATGGCTGCCCCCCAGGAGCAGTGCAGCCCCAAAGACTGCAGGGGCACAAGGCTGAGGCTGGCACACCTAACTCACCCCCAGGATGTGCACCCGGTTGTAGTAGGAGCTGAAATCCATGCTGAGCTGGATGAGGAACTTGCACACCTACAAGGCAGAGACATTCCCATGGCACAGTGAATTCTGGCTGGTCTTGGGCCCTCACCCACCCCAAGCAAAGCAGGAACTGCCCCAGGGGCATGGCCATCTATTCTCTCAGCACTGTCCCTGTGTTGCTCACTGATGGGCAGCACCTGCTGGCCTGAAGCTTTGCCCTGGGCTGGGCCTGCTGGAGCAGCATCCATGGGTGCTGTGGCACATGGCACTTACTGTCTCTGTGCTGGCAGTGATCCGGATCCCCTTGGAGGGTGGGGGCAGCTGTGCTGCCTGCTGCAGGACTTCAGGGAAGGGCAGGAGATAGTTGAAGAGCAGGAGCCATTCACCCTGTGAAGGGATTACATGTCTAAGTGTCAGATCCTCCTGGGCCATAGCATCCATCACCAGAGCTGAGGGTGCACAGATCCCCCCATTCCTCGTCTCAGCACTCACCTCTTCTCGGAGGCAGGAGAAGTTCAGTTCAGACACTGGTGGCAGAGGTGGGTATGTGCCTGGAAAGCAGGGAGACTGTTGTGCCCAAAGAGCCCCTGTGGCTCCAGCAGTGGCTGTCAGAGGAGGTGCTGGGGCTGGTGCTCACCCTGCTCCACAGCCTGCTGGAAGGTGCTGAAGAGCGTGGCCAGTCGGGCACAGTTGTACATCACAAAGGCACCACTCTTTGTTCCCTTTGTGGAGATGCTGTTGTTCTCCAGGTCCAGGGTGATCTGAGGGCAGGGAGAAGCCACAGTTCAGGTTGCTCAGCACAGATCTACTCTTCCCACAGCCAGCCAGCCCTGGCCCCATGCAAGCCACTGTCCTACCTGACTCCGGTGAGCAGTGCTCAGCATCTCAAACCTGATGGCAGCCACTGTCAGGGTATCAATCACCTCTGTCCAGGCCTCATCTGTGGAGAATGTAGGTGCCATCATGCACAGCTTGCTCCGTTCCCATGTACTGATACCCCCAGCACCCAGGCAGGACACCCCTGGTTGAGGACCACCACAGCACCAGCCCTGGCTCCCATCAGGAGTTGCTCTGTGCCAGTGCCCTGGATGTTCAAATGCCTTCCCAAAGCGAGGGCAACCCCTGGCTCGGTCCTGGAGGGGAGGAGCACCCTGCAGGTGCAGCCCCCCCAGCTGTGGACTCATGGGAGCAATGAAGATGGGATGGAGCTGCATCCCCATGGAGCCCCAGCTCTCACCTTGTGCAAGCTCCCCATACTTGATCACGGAGGCCTCATACATCTGGTGCTTCCGGAGCCTGGGACAAACACAGACAGAGCCACCTGCTGTGGGCTGAGCTGGCCCACAGGGAGCCTTAGCAGCAGAGAAAGCAGCAGGCGCCCTGCACAGCAACTTACTGGAAGTACTGGTCTGCCCCAATGGGTGATGAGGGGTTGGTCACCTTCACTGGCCCACAGACAAGGTGTTTCTGAAAGACACAGAGGCTGAGGCTGGGAACTGAGTGAAATCCAGCTCTGTTCTATACCTAGAGCCAAGGATGGATGCTGGGGGCCACACTGAGAAGGGTCAGGTTGCTCTTGCTCACCTGCAAAGCTGTGTGGGCTCCCGGATCCAAAATCCTCCAGAGCACATCCAGCTGCTGCTGCTGGAATTCCTCCTCACAATTCACCACATGCACGATGCTGCAGCAACTGCTCTGGCCTTTGGCCTGCAGCAGAGCACAACAGGGAGCTCAATCCCATTGTCTACCAGAAGGATGGGACACTTGGGAGGCGAGAGGTGGGCAGTGCTGTGGGGTCACTCACTGGGCACTGCAGAACAGCTTCCTGCAGCTCAGCCAAGGACTGCAGTGTCCTCTCTGTCACTGAAAGAAGGAGGGACACACAGTGGGACACGGCATTCTCCACCCCCCAGCATCGGGTCTGCCCCAGCATCAAACCAGACTGAAGGAGAACAAGAGGGGCAAGCCATTTGTGTCCACCACCCCACCGTATTTTTGTTAAAAACAGCTGCAAGGAAACAGGTCTGTTTGCACCCATTCCACCCCCACTGCCACACCTGAGCTGCTGTACATGTGAGGCTCACCGAGAAGCACATCTAGATTGGGGTCGTAGCCCAGCAAGCCTTGCTGCTCTACGAAGCTCTTCAGGTGCACCTTAGAGATGACACCCTCGGCTGTGCCTGGCCCCTGCTCGCAGGCTGTGGTACAGGGGCACCGGCCCAGCGCTGCCTTCAAGGCCGAGATGGCATCAGCGAGGGCCGAGCCGCCGGAGCCGGAGGGCCAGCAGACGCGGAGCTGCCGCAGGACGTCCCAGCTCCTCTCCTCGCTGAGGGCAGGGACCAGGCGCACGTCGACCCTGCGAGAGAGGGCGAGGCAGGCGCTGGGAGCGGCGGGCGCTGCGGCGGGGCCGGGAGCAGGCCGGGCCGGAGCACTCACCCCTGGGCGCGCAGCAGCTGGGCCAGATGGTCGGCCAGCAGGACGGAGCGGAGGTGGCGGGGCCGCAAGGCCGCGGGGCTGCTGCGCAGGGCCGGGCAGTGCAGCACCACGCAGCCCGTGCGCGGCCCCGCCGCGGGGGCGGGCGGGCCGGGCAGAGCCCCCAGCAGGCGCTGGAAGGCCTCGGGCCGGTGCACCTGCACCGCCAGCCCCGCCGGCGTCTGCCGGCAGACCCGCAGCGGCAGCACCGCCGGGCCCCGCAGCGACGGCACCACCGACACGGCCTCGGGGGGCACCTGCGGGCGGAGGGCGAGGAGCGGTCCGGGCTGCACGGGCACAGGACGGCTCCAGCCCCGGCCCCATCAAACCGCTCCCGCAAATCCCGCTCCCGGCCCAGCCCTGCCCACGCCGCCGCGGCCTACCTGCCCGCCGGGAAAGGCGGCGCTCAGCGCGGCCCGCGGCGCCAGGAAGTCCCGGTGGCGCAGGTTGCGGGCGCCGCTCTCCTTCACCCAGAGCGCGGCGGGCCGCCCCAGGGCCCCGTTCAGCGCCCGCAGCGTCGCCGCTACCCCCGGGCGGCCCCCGTCCATATCCTCGCCCATCGCGCGCTTCCGCCACCGCGGCCGGAAATGATGTCACGCCTCTCCCAGAAGGCCGCCATGTTGCGTGCGGCGCTCCCGGGCGGCCATCTTGGTGACGGGCGCCTTGGCCGGGCAGGGCGGCCATCTTGGGGGGGGAACGGGCGCGAGCCGCCATGGTGGGTGTGGCGGGCAGCGGGCGCCGCCATGATGGGTGTGTCAGGGCAGGACCACAGGGCTGCAAGCCGGCACCCCGAATGGCCCGAGAGGGTGTCAGTCCCACTCAGCCTCACCCCAGCGGGGCCATGGTGTCACCCTGAGGCGTGTAGGAGTGGTGTCCTCTCTTCTCCAAAGCTGGGGAGCCCAGACCTAAAACCCTCAGGAACCGAGCGGGAGCAGGAGACAGAGACCGTGCCAGGGTCAGAGAGGCCTGGGCAGAAAGGGCTGCTTGGGGCAGAGAGTGCAGCACAGCCATGGACATGGCCCAGCCCAGAGCACAGCCTGGCGGTCCCTGGGCTGTTAGGGACAACAAGGGGCCCTGGGAGCAGGTCCAGGGCCTGAACTGTGGTGGGAAAGGAGGTTTGGATGGGCTGGAGTGTGTGAGGCAGACCCCAGCTGTGGGCATGGTGTCACTGGCAGACCCTGGCTGGGCAGTCCACCCTGTCCACATGAGCCCCAGGGCTTGGCTGGACTCTGATACGATGGCTGAGGAACATCAGCAGCACCCATGTGCCTGCAGCACGGCCTCTGTGGCACAGCGATGAGCAGCTGTGTGTGCACGCCTTGCCATGTTCTCCAGGCCTGCCCCAGAGGGCTGCTCTCCTGTCCAGCACATGAGCAGTGTCCTGCTTATCAGCCCCAGGAAGAAGGAAGTGGAAGCGATTAGATCACGCCATCGAGGTCTTGATTACATCTGCAGAGCTGAGCTGCTCCACAGCAATGGTTGAAGTACAGATCTGACAGCTCAGTGCTGGCCAGCTCCCTGACAAGTGTGCCAGTGGCTGCTGAACTGGGGACAGGGCAAGGGCTCAGCACAGCACTGACAGGAGCAGGAAGCACCAAACCCCACCACAGCACAGAGTTAGGGACCTCCCTTTCTGTTGTGCCCTTCCTGCCCTCTCCGTTAGGCAGGTGGGGGGTGGGGGGAAAGGAAGGAGCTCTGCCCGCAGGGCCCAAACCGGTTCCTCCAGGGCTTGTGTACGTGGGGGAAAAGGGGGGGGAGCAGGGTGAGGGCAGATCCTGCCGCATGGGCTCTTCCAGGAATGCAACAACTGCCTTTGGGGCTCCTCAGGCTGCTCTGGAGCCCCAGGGCTGCAGCCCACAGGCAGTGAGAATCTGCAGCCCCAGGGCAAGAGTGAGAACACGTCCCCCAGCCGTGCCATGGTGGGGTGCTCCCTGCACCACCCACAGCCAAGAGGTGATCTGAGAATCGCTGCTCACACCAGACCAACTGCTGACTGTCCGCAGGGCAGGAGCTGCCCAGGACCCTGCCCGGCCAGGGGGACTTGCTGGACCTTCTGTCACCACTCAAGGTGGGTCCAGGCTGGATCCGTCCACATCCCCAGAGCGTCCCGCAGGCCACCCACGTGGGCCCCGGCAGCGCACTGGCCTGGGGAGGGCTCTCGGAGGCGCCGAAAGAGCTTTGGAAAGACACGACATCCCCGATGGCTCTCTGGCTGCTGGCTCAGCGGGAGTGATCGTGTCATTCCAAAGCCATCTCTCTCTCAGGGGTTGGATCCTGCCATCCCTGCAGGGACTGGGGTGCTGCGAGGGCCAGGGAGAGCCGGCATGGGCAGGAAGTTTGGCAGCGTCACAGCCTGCACCACATCCACGCTGTGGCCAAGCAGCCATGCTCCCCACACTCTCCCAGGAAGCCAGCTGCTATTTTTAGCTGTTGGGGGCACAAGAAACAGAAGCGCCCCCCAGCCCGGTGCAGGGGCTGAGCCACGAGGCTGGGCACGGGCGATCCCCCATCCTGACACCCCCTTCGTCTTCCAGCGTGGCCCAGGCGCTGCCCCAGCCCCGGCAGGGTTGCAGTGGGACACGCGGCTCGTGCCCAGCACGGGCAGGTGGGCAGGGGTGCGGCGAGGCGGTGGCGGGAGCGCGGGTAACGAAACCCCAGGGCAGCTGGGCACAGCGGGAACAGCTGCTTTTGGGATTCCGTTGCCCGCGCTGGCGCCGCGGAGGGATGGGCACGGGCACCACGGCCATGCCCCCCCGAGCCTGGGGCAGTCGGTGGGCCAGGAGGGGAAAGGGCGACTTACCGGCGGAGAGCGGGGCGGAGGAGGTGAGTGGGAGCCACCCCCGGGCCGTTGTGATCGGGGGTGCCGGCAGAGACCGGGCTTGTGCTGCCGGCTCCCCCCGCACCGCGGGCCGGGTGCCAAGGGGAGGGCGGCACGGCCGAGCCAAAAGGAAACGGCTCCGAACAAAGCCCCGGTGGGGCTGGAGCAACTGGTGCCAGCCCATCAGCCCCCGACGGGGCCCGGAAACACGAGCCGTCCCCGAGGGAGGGCACCTGCCCCGGCACCTGCGCCTAGAGGCGGCACGGCCCGGCCCGGCCCCGCCGCTGCCAGCGCCTCTGGCCCCCGCCCCGGCGAGGGGCATGGGGGGAACTCAAACCGCGTGGGGAACCCCACCGGCCCCGTGCGGAGCTCCCGCGGTGCTGCCCGGGGATCCCGGGGACCCTGCCCTGGCCGAGGCTGCCGGCTGTGGGAATTCCTGATGCCTGCGGCACGGCACGGTGGCGGGAAATGCTCCGCCGCTACTGCCAGGGAGCTTCCCGGTAGCCCCCGCAATGTCAGGCCACGGCTTACCGGGGGGGTGACACAGGTGGGGGACGCGGGTCCCCTGTCCCAGGGCACCTCTGAGCCCGCAGTGCCACCGGCCGCACCGAGCGCGGCAAGAGGAGGGTGAGAGTGCAGCGGAAGGTGCCGGCGGCGGCTCCGGGCGTTCAGCCCCGACTGGCACCAGCCGCCCGCAGCGGGGCACAGGGGGAACCGGGGCGCTGTGCCGACCCCGGTGCAGCGCAGGGGCACCGGCAGGGCCGGGCCAGGAGCGCAGCCGAGACCGGGCCCGCTCTCTCCCGCCGAGGGAGCCGCCCGCTCCCCTCTCACCTCCGGCCCCGCAGCCTTCGGCACAGCAGCCCGGGCCGGTCCGCAGCCCCTCCCGTCGGCGGGGTCGGGGCGGCGGGGTCGGGGAGGCTCCAACGGGACACCCCGCGCCCCTCTCCCGCCGTGCCGCTCCCGCCCCGCCACCGGCCGCTTTCGGTTTTGCTCCGGCGCCCACCTGGGCTCTGCAGGTCGGGGCGCGCCCGGGCCCGGAGGCAGCGGGTGTGTGAGTGTCGCCGCCCTCCCGTCCCTCAGGACCCCGGGCGGGGGGACCCCGAGGGCTCCCGGGAGCCCCGCTCCGATCCCGCTCTCCCGGTGGCGCTGTCCCGGCCCCGGCCGCCGGGGGGCGGTAGCGGCGGGGGCGGGGCCGCCCGGCGGTTCCGGCGGGGTCGCGGCCATGGCGGCGCTGCGGCGGCTCGTGCCGGCGGTGGGGCGGGCGGCGGGCAGGTACCGGCACCGGCAACCGGCACCGTCGCTGCCCTGCGACCGGGGGAGGTGCCTGTGGGATGCCGCAGGGTGTCCGGGAGGTGTCCGTGGGTCCCCCGTGTCCCAGCTGCTCACTCTCCCCGCAGAGCGCCGTACCGGGGTCACCGGCTCACTCCGGCGGACGATGAGATGTACCAGCGGACGCGGGTGATGGTGCTGGAGCCGGAGTCCCCCAACATCATGTTCATCGAGGGCTACAGCACCCGCGGCTTCACCATCAGCGGAGACCTGGTGGTGGGGCCCTGCGCCGTGCTGCCCCGCAGCATCCTCCAGTGGAACGTGAGTGCCGGGCGGCGGGGCCGGGGCTGCCGGGGCCACCGCGCGCCGGGGGCAGCCACCCTCAACGGGCGCCGTGTCCCCGCAGGTTGGCTCCCACCGGGACATCTCGCTCGAGAGTCTGTCGCTGTTCCGGCTGCTGGAGCCCCAGATAGGTACGCGGGGCAGGAGGGGCGCGGGCTGCCCCCCTTGGGGCTCCTGTCGGGGTGGCTGCGCGGGAGCCATTGGTGCCCGCAGGAGGGGCAGCTCTGGGCCGAGGCAGCTCCGATGCTGCCCTGCCCACCCTTGTCTTGCCCTGCCTGCAGAGATCCTGGTGCTGGGCACGGGGGACAGGGTGGAGCGGCTGCACCCTGCCATGATGAAGCAGATGCGGGAGCGCGGGATTGCTGTGGAGGTGCAGGACACGGTAAGGGCGAGCCCAGGCAGCACCCCATTGAAAAGGAGGGAGGGGGTCATGTGCCGTGTGGGGAAGGGCTGAGTCTCCCTTCTCCTTTCTGAGGGCTGGAGCTTCACTCACTCCCTTTTCTATTCACAGGCGAATGCATGTGCAACCTTCAACTTCCTGATGAATGAAAGGCGCGTGGTGGCTGCTGGGCTCATCCCCCCGCGGGGCACCTGAGCCGTGTGGGCACTGCCTGCCGTGCCCAGGGGCTGAGTGGTTCCTCCCCTGCCCGCCTGAAGCCCTCGAGGATCACTGCTCCATGGTGAACTGTGGAGCTGTCGGCTCAGTGATGGCTCTGCACACAGGAGAGATGTAAAATACATGGGCTTAGCTCCTCCCTGCAGTCTCTGGCTTCTTGGCCTCCCTGCCCAGGCTGGGCTGGAGACTGTGGGGCACAGCACAAGGCTTTGCTGGTGGCACTGTTCCCACGGCCCTGCCAAGGTCATGTCCCACACCTTGGCAGCAAGAAGCCTCACCTGAGGGAGGGTGGAGGCTGGTGGGGTGAGCTGTACATCCCCAGGCACATCTGGAGCTCCACAAGGAAAATACATATAAATTGGTAGTACAAGAAATTGTGTGGTAGTTAATGCACAATGCATTGAGGCTGTAACAAATTGAGGGGGCATGAGCTCACCTTGGGCACTGGGCAGCATGTGTGCTGGTGGGATGCCATGTGCCAGCAGCTTCCTGAGCACAGCCAGCATAAGCAACTTGTGTGTCCCAGCTGGTGCTGGCCTGGCTTGGGCTCTCCAGTGGAGCTTTGTACCACCCTAGCACGGATGTCCCTTGGGCAGTGTTGGTCCAAGGGTGCTGCATCCCCTTTCACTAAAGGCTCAAGCTCCAGCAGGGGACTTGGAAAGGGTCCCTGTCCTGAACTGGATGGTTCATAGTTGGGGATGTCACCTCTGGGGAAGAGAGTACATGTACCTTGTGTACATGGAAGCCTCATGCCCTGAACTCTGCCACCTTGGCAGGCAGAGGCAGGGGATGCAGCTGCAAGGTTTGGGTGGCTTTGCTTAGCGAGTGTCTCACAGGTAAACCTGCCAAACCAGGGAAGGTTGCCCTGCTCAGGCCTGCAGAAATGCAGATCAGCTCCTTTATAAACTTGTGCCCCTCAGTGCAGCATTGCTCACCTTCCAGCAAACAACTGCTCTGCTGGAGCCTGGGCAGACACTCCACGGTGAACAGCCCAAGGGGGTGCAGCCTGGGTTTGGCAGCTGCCAGCAGGAGATAATGGCAATGTAAAACCGTTTGCTTTCTTACCCAGCAGTCCAGCCTTTGTTTTCTGCTCTCAGGAAGGATTTGTAAAGAAGCCACACTGTGTTACCCACTCAGCTCTGTCTCAGGCTCTCCCCTCCCTGTCACCCTTCACATGCACACAGTCCCTTCAGAGGTTATCAGCTGCCTCTGACAGTGTGGGAAGCAAGGGACAGAGCCAAGGATGGAGAGCAAGGGAGGTGAAGAAGGAAGAGGGGCTCTGGGCTGACAGCAACTGCACATATTTTAATATTTTTATTGTAAAACATGGCCAACACGTGCAAGGCTCCAGCCCAGGCTCACGGCTCCGGGGTGGAAGGCGGGCCCCGCGGGTGGTCAGGAAGCAGCCAAGGGACAGCAGGAGCTCCAGGCAGCCCAGAATAATGGCACTTCTGCAGCAAGAGCAGCTCCCACGCAGAGCAGCGCAGGGCTGGTGGCACAGGGACAGACACAGATCTCTCAGAAGAGGCGTTTCTCATACCTGTGAGGGAAGCAGCACCAGGGAGCCCCTTTACGACCCACCTCACTCAGGTCAGGGACCAAGGTGCAGTGTGGGACAGATCCTGCCAGCCCAGGGAGGGGAACAGCCTCAGCCCCCCGACAGGCCAGGGCTTGGCCCGGCTGTGGTGCCACGGCAAGCCCATGAATGGCACGCCAAGGGCATGGCAGCTGAGGTACAGGATGGCTGTTCCTCACCCCCAACACCCCCCAGGGTGACAAGGCTCCTGCCAGAAGCACTTACGAGTGGAGGCCGTGCACCCCTCCTTCAACTTGGGCAGACGTTGTCCTCTTCTCAAACTTCAGCTCTCCCGAGTACATCATGGCTCTGAGGGGGAAGGACACCTGTCACAAGCCAGGCAGAGTCCAGGGAGGACAGTGCTCTGGCACATGCTCAGCTGGAACATCTGGAATGAGGGTCACTGGTTCCTCCAGCTGTGGCCAGAATGGTCTTTGCTGTGCTCCCAAAAACACACTAGGTAATGTAATCCCAACATTTTGAGCCCAGCCAGCTGAATATGCCACAACAGACCATACTCTTGTGTCCCTGAGGCTGGCAGATCCATTATGCACTGCCCGCTGGAGATGAGGGAAGGGAGCTACAAATTATCCAGAACACACCACAGCTTGAGGACAGCTGCACAGGGACTCAGACAGCAGCACCATGACCTGACCAGAACAAAGGCATGGGGAAGCACTCACCGGACTTGGGTCAGGCTCTTGGCACCGATATCCTGGCAGGAATGCTGGATCCCAGCAATAAGGTATGGAATGAATTTATGGATAGAGCCTTTGTCTTGCACTGCACCGGAGACCCCCTGGGCCACTTTAATTTTGTCTGTCTCACTGCATGAAAGCACAAATCAAGGGTATTTGTGAAGCACAGAAACCCCAAAAGCTTGATCTGCTGCCCCAAAGCACCATCTCTGACCTGAAATACCGATTCTGGCTGCCCAAGTTCTTGTCCATGGCATCTAGGGAGCCCATGCCGCGGTATTTCTTCAGCCTGATGCCATCCGAGAAGAAGTACTCGCCTGGGGCCTCCGTGGTGGCAGCCAGGAGAGAGCCCATCATCACTGGCACAAGATATCACCAGGAACAGCACATCAGTGACAGTGGCTGCAAACCCCCTCAGGGTTCCTGGGCACAGCACCGGCTGCAGCCACCTGCAGGTAAAGGCCCTCGTGCCCAGCGTGGTGCCATATGGAAACACCTCCTGGGAGATTGCCCACGGTGTGCTCACCTGTGGAGGCCCCCAGTGCCAGGGCCTTGGCGATGTGCCCGACCGTCTGGATGCCGCCGTCGGCGATGACGGGGACGCCGAACCTGCGCGCGTACTCGGACACCTTGTACACCGCCGTGGCCTGGGGACGGCCGCACGCCAGCACTGCGGGACAGACACAGCTCAGCCCCAGCCCGCAGCACGGCCCCGTCCCAGCAGGCTCGCTCAGGCTCCCTGCACACGCATGCTCCGGCACTCAGAACGCACAAATCCCCGGGCGCTCCTTCCCTGGGCCAAGTCCAAGAGAAGCGGGTGCCCGGGAGGTGCCTGCTGAGACGTCCTCACAGCCCTTGGCTCCAAAAAGCTGGGAGTGACCTCGGGACTGGGGGCTTTGGTTGGATGCCTGGGATCAGACAAGACTCGTGGCTCAATCCTTGTGCACGGCAGACACATGGGGAGCTTGGGAAGGAAATAAAGCAAATTCCAAAAGCCCCTCTCCAAAGCATCCCAGGCATGTAGCCATGTCCCACTGCTGGCTCTCTCCTGCAGCTGCCAGACCCCTTGTCCATGTACCCAGCATCTGTAAGATGTGCCTCTTGAATGGAAAGGCAGTTGGCTGGGAGAGAGCTCATATGCCTGTATATGCTATAGATATAAATATATCTATGCATACAGGTCTGCATATACACACAAACACACATGCAGCAGTGGAAAAGGAAAGAGGCAGAATGGTTTGGTAATAATTTATCTTCCTGCCCTGCAATGGGTTCCATCAAGTTTAGCTGCCCCATGAGGAGAGAGTTCTTAGCTTTGGATTTACTTGTTCTTCCCAGTCAGTAGCAGTTAAGCTTCCCGTTATGTGAGGAAAACCAGCACAAGGCATGTCTTGTAAGATGTTTGTCAGCCACAGGCATGCAAGAACACTGAGATAAGCTTCTCTCAGGGAGACGTCCCTTCCCCACCATCAACTGGAAGCCTTTTCTTCAGTCATGGTTAGTCCCATAAACTGGGAAAGATTAAGGTGATTCAGTATTAGTACTCTGGAGTGTAAAATCCAGGTTTGGTTCAGCCTGCACGGCGGCAGTGCTGGCAGCATGTCCCTGGCAGAGGCCTGCAGGGGCCAGGAGGATACAGTTTCTCTACTCCCTGCACTCAGCAGCAGCTGCTGAGGGAGGGCAGCCAGACTGCAGGCTGAGATTGTGACAGAACTAAATTTAATCAGACCCCAGCGTTCAGCTCAGGCTCAGCCAGCCAGGGAGAGGCTGCCAGCTTCATCATCAATGCCCTTAAAGAGATGGTCTTGCAGTTCTGCACTGCTGAAGGCCACAGTGCAGCTGCAAAATGCTGCTGTGGAAGAGCTCTGTGGAGAGAAACACCCATTTCTGAAGGGTTTTGAGTCCAGGGTCTATGGGAGTGTGCCACAGACAGTGCAGGGCCTGCAGAAACCTCTCAAGCACAGAGACCAGCCCTTTTAAGGCACAGCTGGGCTCAGGGCCCCTGGGAGCATCGTGCCTCTCGAGTGTCCCAGTGCCCAGTGCCACAGCCCCGCAGCGCAGGCGTCCCAAGCGGGGTTCTGAGCACACACACACATCACACGGTCAGGGAAGGGTTTGTCCCTTTCAGTGCATCGGCAAAGGGTGGCCCTACAAAATCATCTGCTAGAGAAAACCTGCCAGGATCTGCAAGAGTAAACCTCTCCCTTTGGGGTGTGTCAGAACTAGGGGCAAGGACAAAGCCTAAGGCTTCCCTTGCAGGGGCTGCTTGGTCAGAGCATCAGAGCAGAGAACACTGCACCCTGGGCTGGGCAGGCAGAAGCTCCTTCTCTCCACAGGACTTGGTGGGGAGAAGATGGAACACAGCTGCCAAGGTGGCCAGGTGCAGTGAAGTCCCTCTGTAACTCAGGGAAGCCAGCTCCAGGGGAAGGGAGCACAACTTGCCCAGAATTAGAGCTACATTTTGAGCACGATCAAGAACTGCTCAGGGATCACCTCCCAGTACTGGATCAGCAGGAGCATGCCTGGTTAGGGATCCGAAAGGCACAATCAGGCTCCTAACTGGAATTTGGAGTGGAGACAGGACAGGCCTGAGTTCCCTCAGCTTGGACAGTTCAGATTCTGCTTTATGAAATCAGAGAGGCTTCTCAGATTTAATTTTAGATTCAAAACCAGTATCCAAAGCCACAAAACCCCAAGTGCATCTACAGCTAAATTATTCTCAAACAAGCAGTAGGGCCATGTGCAGCCAAATCAGGGTCCTGCTTCAAGACACATAATTAGGGTTGGGAACAGGGCAAGTGACTTACTATAGGTGCCCGTGACAGTAGAAGGGCATTTGGGGCTGTGGGACTTTAGGTCTGGAGGGATCTTTGGAGCAGCTAAACAAAAACAAACACACACATTTTAGAGACAGAAGAACAGCAGCAGAACAAAGGACCCCAGAAGTGACCTGCTACTGGGCAGAGCATATGGTGGGACAGAGCTGACTTTGAGACCCTTCCTAGCCTGAGCCAAGCCAGAGGCCAGATCCAAGGCAGCCAGGCCTGGCTGTGCACAGCGCATGCTCGCCCTACCCCAGCAGCCACCAGAGAGGTGACCCCAACCCCAAAAAGCCAGAGCTCTTTCCCTTAACAGTGCCAAAAACCTGGGAAGCTGCAGGCAAAGAGTTCTGCAACCACATCTCCTGTGAAGTGCCACATTCTGCCTCTGCTCTACACCTTCACCAAACACAGCACCCAGCCCCATTCCCAGGGCAGCTGGAGGAAGCCCAGGGACATTCACCACTCTGCAGATCAGAGCATGCCTTTGCCTCAGAGCCAGGGCAGGGCATGTGTGTCCTGGCTCTGCTCTGGCTATGGAAGTGTCAGCCCAAGGATACTCCTCCCTCCTCAGAAAGCTGACCTGAGACACTGCCCTGACTGGAACCCCTGCAGCCAGGCAAAGCAGGAACACAGCACAGGTCCAGGGCTGCTCACAGGCTCCATGCTGGAAAGGGCAGAGCCAATGCAGCTCCTACAGCCAAGCAGCTGCTCATTTACTGCCTCCTGTGGCACAGACCAAGGACCAAAACAGTGAGGGGCTGTGCTGGTGGACTGCAGCACCTTGCTGCACCACTCTGCACCCCACCTGAGGCTCAACACACAAGCACCGAGTCTGTCGTCAAGACAGACTTTCTTCAGGCCCTGGGGGATGCCCCTCTTGCCTTTTAGCTAAGGGTGGCACAGCCTCTGCCCCACACAAGCTCTGTCTAGCTGCAGAGACAAAAGCAAGAAATCCCATTTTGGCCTGGAAACTGCAAAGGCATCGAGCCCAGATCAATAGTCAAGCATCACACACACTGCTGCCAGGGAAAGGGAGCACAGACAGCCCAGTGTGCTCCACCCATCAGCACTGGGGATCCAGTAAGCCCCTCTCCCTGCAGAGCTGCCTGCCAGCCCCATTCCACACGAGCCACCAGCTCCCCTCAGGCAAAGCCACCATCTGCCACACCGGCTCTACTCAGTCTCGGTCAGTCCTGGGAAATGCCTTTGCTGCTGCTGCCACCCCAAGGGTTGGAAGTCCTGGACAAAGGGGGTGAAAGACATCTTCCTGATGGACACTGCCCTCAAAAGGGAGAATTCCATCCCAGCCATGCTGCTTTTCAGCAGGGAATTTCTACTAAACACGTGTCTTCAGCCTATTTAGGAGTAGCTGATCTCTCTCACCTTCCTGTGTGATGCAGATGGAGCCACTGCCCATCCCGACCCTCAGGGCATCAACCCCCGCGTCAATCAGGTTCTTGGCCTGAGCCGCAGTCACCACTGTGGGGAGCAAAAATCGGTTTGAAAGCAGACAAGCACATTTGCAAACAACACTTCTTCCCCATGGCTGCCAGCATCCCCCACCCTGGCTGACAGCCTGTGGCAGAGCCAGGCCTGTCAGGGAGGGGCAGTGAGTTTCTGCTCCAGCTGCCACAGTGGCTGAGGTGACACTGCCCCTTCAGGCTATTCTGCAACTTCTACCCAAAGGCTGAGGCAGCACAAGTCATGGCACGGTCCCAAACACTCTCTGGGCCACATGAGGTAGGGAGGGCAGAGTACAGGGTAACAGCACCAGGTAAAGACAAGGACCACTGGGCTCTGCTGTAGAGAGGCAGGGAAAATTGCCACTAGATTTCCACATCAAGCAGTACTCATTACAAAGCAAAATTTTAAACTGGTGTGTAAAATAAGCTAATGCATAATGTGCCATGGAGAACTGTAACATGCTGTGCTGCAGAACAAAGGTTTTAAGTATCTGCAGCAGTAAGGTACTCCCCTGTGTCTGCAGTGGCCTTTCTCCAGTCAGAGGAAACTATTTTAAGCCCATAGAAATTTACCAAGACGATCGTTTCATTCACATCCCTGCAGCTCCCTCTGTGTCTAAGAAACAAATGTCATTTAAAGACAAGAGTCCTCAACACATGCCTACCGTTTCCTCCAATAACTTGTAGGTTGGGATATTTCTCCTTAATATATTTAATCATATTGATCTGGAAGATGGAATTCCCCTGAGAGGAATCCTGCAACAGAAAGAAAATCAGTTTCAACCAGAATTTCTGCAGATTACAAATGCAGCTTCAGAAACGTTTCAGATTTTCACTCTGCTTGCTGGGGTCTCTGCTAAGCTGAGTAATGGGCAAAATGACTCCCCACATTGGGCATGGAACCCCAGCAGAAGCTGCTGCCAAGATGGGAATGCATTTCCCTGCACAAGGGAAGTACATTGTAAGGACTTCAGTATTGTAAAGACTTCAGTAATATCCTTCAGGTTTAATCCTGTAGCTTCTACAGAAGGCAACAAGCAGAACATCTGGCTGTGGATAAGAACCATCTGGCTCTATCAGCAGGACACTGTCAGTCCTGTCTCAAACTACAGGTGAAATTGAGAATGTTCCTTGTGAAAGCCAGCAGGGCAGGTGGGGGGATGCACCTCCTTACTGTGCAGCAGAGCAGCTCAAATACCAGATGTGGGGCACTGAGCCCTCAGTCCCTGCCAATCTCTGTGACCCAGTCAAATGATGTCTGTTAAACATTTCCCACTGCACAGCCGTGCCCTCAGAGCACAGCACACTCACAGTACCACAATCGATGAGAAAACCATGTGCAAATACAGGCAGTGAAAACTGTGCCTGAAAGTTTACAGGCCAGAAAGGGAGACCAGCAGAGCAGCTCTGGGCTCACTGATCACTCCTGGACATCAGTAAGAGAGTAACACAGTAACAAACACCAAAGGGACGAAGGGAAACTGATAAGCTGAATATTCAAAACTAGTCAGGAACATCAGAGAGGCTGGTGGCAGAGTGCAAGAGGTATTTGTAGAAGATTCTGTATTAACTGATAATATTTCTCTTCACAGCCTTCAGGGCTTCAATGCACCCTAGGAACTCCTTCAGGTCACATAAATCTCCAGGGAAGAAGAATCCCTCCAATCTGAGGATTCCAACCTGAACAAGACTGAGAGGTCAACAAACTGCCCATATTCTAACACAGAAAGGCCGGTGACAAAGACAGTGACATTCATCCAGCCTGGGGACTCAAGCCCCAGTGTCCCAGGCTGACACAATGCCCAGGGGTGCTCACCAGCACGACGGCGTCCACGCCAGCCTGCACCAGCAGGTCCAGCCGGTACTTGTCATCCTCGTGGGTCCCGATAGCGGCACCGCACAGCAGCTGCTTCTTGGAGTCCTTGGAAGCCAGAGGGTAATCCCTGTTCTTCTTGAGATCAGTGCGGGCAATGATGGCCACCAGCTCGTCATCTTCATTAACAATTGGCAGCTTGCCTGGAAACACACAGAGAGAACATCACTGCAGATTTCTGCAGGACACAGGCATTAGCTCAGAGCAGTGCAGCAGCAGGCAGGCAAAAACTGCTACAAGATGGAGACTCGGGTGTGTTACCAAATCTTGCTTGGCCATGGATGCCAGCAGCTCTGGCTTGAGAAACAGAGAAAGGAGTCTATAGGACTGGACAAGGACTCAGTATTTTTACATCAACCATAGAAAATGTGTGCATTTTTTAATAACTAGATGCACAACACCCTGTTAAAAGTGAAACTACTAAACCCTAAGAGGGATGAACTGAGCACTGAAATGCAAAGACCAGGCCAGAAAATCAAAGACGTGGCTGGACAGCCGAACACTGGGCTGCCAAGAATCCCTCAACTCCAAATACATTTGAGATGAAGGCAGGTGAACTCTGTACCCCAGCAGAGGGCTGTGGGCACCGTGTTCACCGCTGTCTCCCATGTTTCACCCACACAGGGACTGTGTGCCCACATTCACCCAGCACTTTCACAGCTCTCCCTCGTGCCACAGACAGCCACAGGTACCTTTTTTACTCCTTTGCAGAATTTCATTTGCTTCCTTCAACATTACGCCAGCTGGGGCCACAACAAGATCTTCCCGCTTTGTCATAATCTAGTGGGTGGGAGAAGATAAAAAGTCACAAGAACTCCTTCACACTGATCTGAAAATACCAAACCCCCCTGCCTACGTGAAACACTCTGCAGTGGCCGTGCAGGAGTGCTCCACAAAGAGCCCACAGCACAGCAACACGCCTCCAGGAACACACGGGAAAAGCCTCCAGTGTGCTGTCCCCATGCAGGCTCTGGCATCAGGCCCCAAGCCCATCAGTGCCCTGAAAACAGGAGATGGCAGAAGGCCTCAGGAACACAAGTGAAAGCACCTGGAACCAGGGACAACTCTCAGATGACCCTTGTTTGGGATATCACCCTAACAGCTCTCCCTTTCATTGGAGCACATGCAAATAAGGGCTGGAGACAGCTTGGGAGTCCCATGCTGTGCTGGCAGAAACGGTGCTGCCCTCAATCTTGTGTTCAGGCAGCATCTCCAGTGCACAGGCCCTGGAAGGGCTCTGCCCAGAATAACCCACTGCTGCTGCTGGTAAGGACAGTGGGGCAAAGGAGTTGCATCAATCCAAATATGCTCAGCCACGCTCACTCTGACAACCAAAACAAGCACCACAACACGGTGGAAAGCAAAGGGCAGAGCTGGACAGTGGGGAACATCTGACCTGCTATGGTGGCTTTCATCACAACAGTGCTCTCCCACTGGGAGGGCAGCTGAGAGAGATAATGAAATCTCCATCCTTGGAGATTTAGACACAGCCCCACAAAACCTCCACCAGCTCAACGTGCCTTGAGCAGGTGGCTTGACAAGGGACCTCCAAGTCCCTTTCCAACCACAGCATTCTGTGATCATCAAGTCCCCATGAAAGGTTATTTGAGAAGGCTGGGCAAAGCTAAAAGGGAGCATTCTCTAACCCTTCAGGAAGGTAGGTCAGTTGCATACAAAGAAGGAACATTTTAGTTATTTATACCATAAGAACAGACATTTTGCATTGGAAAGAGGCTGACCATGCCTCCATCTACCAAAAATGCTGTGACAGAACCCACACCTCAAGAGAAGCCTGAGGCATCACAGACATGTCACAGAACCACAAGGTTAGAAGAGACCTTCAAGATAATCGAGTCCAACCCATGCCCTAATACCTCAATTAAACCATGGCACTGAGTGCCACATCCAGCCTTTTTTAAAACACATCCAGAGCTGGTGACTCCACCACCTCCCCAGGCAGACCATTCCAGGGCTTTACCACTTTTTCTGTAAAAAACTTTCCTAATATCCAACCCATATTTTTCCCTTGCACAGCTTAAGACTGTGTCCTCTGGTTCTGTCAGTTGCTGCCTGGAGAATGAGACCAACCCCACCTGACTACAACCACCTTTCAGGGAGTTGTAGAGACTGAAAAGGTCACCCCTGAGTCTCCTTTTCTCCAGGCTGAGCACCCCCAGCTCCCTCAGACATTCTTCACAGGTTTGTGTTTCAAGCCCCTCACCAGCCTCGTTGCCTCCTCTGGACACAGCACTCGAGATGTGCCCTCACCAGTGCTGAGCACAGGGGCAGGATGACCTCCCTGCTCCTGCTGGCCTCACCATTCCTGACACAGGCCAGGAGCCCTTGGCCTTCCTGGACACCAGGGCACACTGCTGGCTCATGTTCAGCCAGCTGTCACCAGCACCCCCAGGTCCCTTCCTGCCTGGGCACTGCCCAGCCACACCGTCCCCAGCCTGTAACACTGCAGGGGGTTACTGTGGCCAAATGCAGGACTGGGCACTTGGACTTATTAACCTCCATCCTACTGGACTCTGCCCATCCATCCAACTGTTCCAGGTCTCCCTGCAGAGCCCTCCTGCCCTGAGGGACACCCCTGGTGCCTGGCCCCAGCTGGATGCAGCATGAGTCACCACTACTCTCTGGCCCGGCCATCCAGCCAGTTCTGAGCCCAGCACAGAGTGCTCCTGTCCCAGCCCTGGGCTGCAGCTTTGCCAGGAGTGTGCTGGGGGAGACAGTGCCAAAGGCCTTGCTGGACTCCAGGCACTCAACAACCACAGCTCTTCCTGCATCCACCAGGAGGGTCACCTGGTCATGAAAGGAGATCAGGTTGGTCAAACATGACCTACCCCTCCTAAACCCCTTTTGGCTGGCTCTGATACCTTGGCCATCCTGTAAGTGCTGTGTGATGACACTCAGTATGAACTGCTCCATTACCTTACTGGGTACTGAGGTCAGGCTAACTGGCCTGTAATTACCAGGATCCTCCTTCCCACCCTTGTTGTGAATGGGTGTCACATTGGCCAGCTTCCAGTCATCTAGAACAAGCACCACACACTGACAGCAGAAAGTTTCCTGCTCTGCAGTGCTGAATGACCCAAAGAAAGTATGAGGAAAGATCCTTATCTGGCTCCTCTGATGGGCAGCATTGCTTCAAAGGGCCATATGCACTTTTATAACCTGCTCCTAGTTTAAGGCTCTTGTATCATTATCTTGTATTTATAGCTGATTTCAAACCAAACAGGGATCAGCATGTGACACCACGTTTGGTCAGCAAGAGCTAAAAATATTTGTGAGCCAAGACGAAAGCATGGCCAAGAGGCACTGGTGGTGTAACCTGACAGCACCGCAGATCTCCAGTTACAGCTTGTGTAACTGGAATCACAGAACGTTCTCCTGCACAGGGGAGTCTGACAGTGAAGCATTATGAAGTCCAGACTGCAAGTTCAGGGGGTTATTTTAAAGAACAAGTAATCCAGATGATGCATAGAGGGAAAGGCAGCCCAGAAAAGGAAGCTCAGCACTTGGAGAGTTTGCTGGGCAGAGCACAGCTGCTACAAAGCTGGCGGTGCCAGCATGCGGGACTACAGCAACAGCCACAAACACCAGCAATTAATTAGTGAAGCAGGGCTGAGGTTCCACAGCGCTGAAAGATAATCCTCATGATTCACACAAACTGCATGGTCTGCACTGCAGGAGTCGCTCAGAGAGAGCAAATGAGCAAGACACTCTCCCCTGGAAATACACTCACAGACAGATCTGCTGAGCTAAGCTGGAGCTGCTCCCTCCCACTGGCAGAACACCCTCACAGCCACACACTCACCCTTATCCTTATCACAGGCCACACGGCTTCCTAACATAGTGTTCACAGCCCTCAGGTGTGAGCACTTCTCACCTCACCGAGGGGCAGGTCATGCTCTGACTCTTTCAGGAAATCAATATCTCTGGACGAGATGATCCCAACCAGCTTGCCCCCCATCTTCCCATTGTCCGTGATGGGAATCCCACAAAATCCATGACGAGCTTTTGCTTCAAACACATCTCGCACTCGGTCATTGGGGCTCAGCACCACGGGGTCTGTGATGAATCCTTGCTCGTATTTCTGAAAGGAAGCAGATCCAGCAGCCAGGCTGAGTGGCACTGCCAGGCCAGACAGGAGCGAGGCACGTGCCTGCAGGTTACTGCAGCCACTCACACGGGTCTGCCATCACCCAGCCTAGCCACATGCTCACCAACAGGACGACTCTCAAACCAGCAACAAGGCTCACCCAAATAACGTTAACATGGAAGAGCTTCCAGGCTAACCTCCTCCCTGAAATGATGGGGAATATTCCCACACCAGGAGGACTCAAGTCCCAGGCTGACCACAGACAGTGTCTGGCACACAACAAGAGGGCTGTGACTGCAAACCCTGGCAGCACTACAGCTCTGAAACACGAAGATCGGGCACACGTCAGCAATCTCCTCACACAGCTCATTCAGCGAGGCCAGACCCGCTCCCACCTCCACAGAGCGCCCTGTGCCAGTACGGTTTGGTGCTGCCGTTACAAGCACTCACCTTCACCTTCCGCACCTCGTTGGCCTGGAACTCCGGGGTGCAGTTGTGGTGGATGAACCCGATTCCTCCGGTCAGCTGGGGACACAAAGGCGGCTGTGAGTCACCGCAGCCCCTGCCCGCGCTGCACCGGCAGGCTGCAGCAGCGGGGCCGGCACCGATGGAGCTCCGGGCCCGGCCTCGCCCCGAGGCGCTGCGGGACCCCGGGGCAGCCACGCGGGCGCCTCAGGCAGCGTTTCCTGCCCCGCCAGCCCGGTGAGGGCGGCACAGGGGACCCGCCCTCACGGGGTCGCACTCACCGCCATGGCGATGGCCATGCTGGCCTCGGTGACCGTGTCCATGGGCGAGGAGACCAGCGGCGTCTTCAGGGTGATTCTCTTGGTCAGCGCCGAGGTCAGGTCCTGGCGGGGAGGCAGGCGGCGGCGGCGGGTGAGCGGCGGCACCGGCGCAACCCCCGGCCCGGCCCCCGGCCCGCTCCCCCGCCCCGGCCACTCACCACCTGGTCGGCCGTGAAGTCGATGTACCCCGGGAGGATGAGGAAATCGCTGCGGGGGAACGAGGGGAGACGCGTCAGCGACCGCGGCGGCCCCGCGCCCCAGGTCCCGGTCCCGGTCCCACCCCCGTGCCGGCCGCACTCACTTGTAGGTGAGGCCATCGCCGCAGCTGAAGAGCTGCTGAGCCGTCAGCCCGTCGTCAGGCACGTAGCCGGTGCCGCCGCTGATCAGGTAGTCCGCCATGGCCCCGCCGCGTGCCCGCCCCGCCACACCGAGCGCACGCGCGCCCCAACGGCCGCCGGGAGGGACCCGCTGTGCCCGCCCCGCCACGGCGCGGACAGAGCGCCTCCGGTAGGGGCCAGGGCCGACAGCGCCCCCTGGCCCCGCGGAGGGCCCCGGAGCGGAGCAGCACAGCCGCGGCTCCCGGCCTGCGCTGTGCCGGGCGGCAGCGGGCACACACCGGGCACGGCTGTCGCTCTCAGCACCTCCTGAGCAGCTTCTCGGCACCGAGTTCGTACGTCTTCAGCCCGGTGACATCGCGTCATCGCGGCTGTCCTGTACTCAGGTTGAGCAGCCGGGTCCGTGTACCGGCAGGAGGCAACAGGAGAGAGCTGAACTCCAGTGCAGCCCAGTAGGCCCTGCGTGCCAGGCTCCGCCTTGGCTGGCACCAGCTTGTGGCACCAGTACAGTGTGATGCCTGCTGTAAGACCACCTAAAAAAGCCCAGCTACAGATGACATGGTGACATGCACAGACTGTGGGTTTGGAGCTGATTCCAGCTACTCCCACAGCTTGAGAAGGCAAGAATGGGCTTGTTGGGGCGCTGGTGAATGCAGAGCTGGGACAAGCCAGCAGAATCCAAAGCAATTTTGTAAGTCAAAGGGAGCTGCACAAAAGATTAAAGTCAAGAGGCAGCAGCGAGGCCAGTCTTGCACCTTAAAGGGGAATGAAAGGCAGAGAGGCAGCAGTCTCAGCAGACAGAATCCAAGGTGATCCCAGCTAGGCATCAGCCCCCTCTTCCCAAAGCCACCAGGCCAGGCTGTACAAACAAGCAGTGTGAAGAGGACAGCTGCACACTGGGGATGGGGTGTAGCACCTTCAGATCTGTGCCACAGACTGGGGCTGGAGGGAGGATTTTGGAGAAGAGCGGGGGGACTGTGCCAGGAGGAGCAGAACAGGCACAAACACAGATCTGCCTCAGAGGAGCCTTACAGGACACAGCAGTTGGCTTTTTCCAGGATGAGATGTTCCCATCCCTGCAGTTCCATTTGAGCATCAGGAAAAGTTCCTGTACTGCAGGTTACTGAACAACTTCCTCCTCTTGGTTTACTTGTTGTGACATTCCAGACTCAGCCTCAGAGCACAAGGGACATGAGACAACCACACCCCTTCTGAGCGGCTCCCCAGAACACCCTGCCCAAGGCAAGCCCCTGTCTAACACTAACTAGTTCAGGGACTAAAGTACAGTGCAGTGCTCCTGTGCCTACAACTGCCTGCTGCAGAAGGTTAATTCCTTGTTCAAAGATCAGAAAACAGCTTCAAGAAACGTGTTCCTTATGTTGCCCTGTAGGACACAGGAAGTGAACAGAGATCGGAAAGCGCCGCCTGCCAAGGACACGCACCCTCGAGTCAGCATCACCTGTCACAGGATCAGCACAACAGGAGGCATCGTGCCAGACCAAGATCAGCATGACAGGTCTCTCTACCCTTATTTTAAAAAAGAACAGGCTAACAAAGGTTTGCTGAGCCTACCTGGGAGGGACACACAGATCTGAGCTGTTGTGCTACAGGCACAGGCACAGCAGTAAACAGGCGTGTTGGCTTCTGTTCCAACAGAAACATCAGGCAAAGTTTAATGATTCTCAAACAGACTACAACAAAGGCTGCAGGGAAAAACATTTTATTTCCAAGCAGATTACAAAGAGCAGAGAATATAAGAGTAAAATTAAATTAAAAAAATAGTTGAGTGCATCTCTTTAAAATGATTTGTAGTGTGAGTTACTCACGGGGCAAAGCTACTGGAGAGTTCTGAAGGTCACTTTGCAGGATGCCAATCACATGTGCTGTTTAGACCTGGGTCAACACAGGAGGGACAGACAAGATGTATTTTGCATATAGGCTGCACACTCATTATCAAGCGAGGTTTTGGGCTGCAACTGGACCCTGCCTTTTTGAGACATCCCCTCCACCTCATTCTCTCCTGCAGTTCCCTCGAGCTCTAGACATGGTTTATTGCTGCTGTAAGTGGGTTTAATCTGCCTTCCCGTTCTGCTGAGTTCCAACGCCAAAGGAGAAGCAGGCAAACGTGTGTGCCATGCACAAGGTTACAGGGAATGTGACTGCAGCGTCAGAGCAGAGCTTCAGCCACGCAGCAAAGGAAACCAACGAGTAGGGACACAGCAATCGCTTCAGAGATTTGGGGGAAGCATGGCAGCAAGACTTCTGGAAGAATTGAGATGTTCCTTAAGGTAGGAAGAGGTATAAGCAAGAAGGGCTCTTTCCTAAGCATTGGCACCAACAAAACAGAAGAGGCTGAATCATCAGGATAAGGTGCATTCCCTGTAATGTTTGAGAGGAGCAGCTCCAGCAACAGGATGGGGAGAAAAGCCCCCTATATGGTGGAAGACAGTTGATATCCCACTTTAAGAGTGATTTAGGAGTCCAAGCGCTAACTCCAAGTCAGTCAGTGTTAAACTTGGGTAAGAACGTGGTATGGCTGGACAGCTGCACAGCCATTCAGTGTCCAGCAGCACTCAGTCCAGCAAGAGGACGAGAAACTACAGTACCAGCAATCCTCCAACCCCTGTACACTCAGGGGGCTCTTTTCTACCATTTCTGGATCTGCTCTTATCATAGCATAGGAATATTTGAGGCCTCATCCCTTCTATGTATGCCAAGGCAGACAGTAGCCCTGATGCAGCTCAGAACAAGACTGTCTTAATTTCTGCCCTAGCAGCAACAGTACAGAAGAGGATTCTTATTTAGAAATCAGATTAAGTCTTTTTGTATTGTCCAAGGCAGAACAGTTCAGGAACTACTTCAGATCTTGTGACCCCTCTGAAGTCTAAACCTCTAGGGGAGAGGCAGCCAACAGGTGAGAGCCCTATGAAGTTCTTAGACCATTTCCTTTATACACTGCTTTAGACAGGAGTGAAGAATCACTCCCTAGTCTGCTCTCCGCTGCTTCAGCCATTACCACTTAAAGAGGAAATGCTTGACCTCTTGAAAGCAAATGAAAATCTAATGGTGCTGTGGACACGTGTAAGAGGCTACAAGTTCCCTAACGAAAGCAACACTGCTAAACGTCAAGAGCTTGGACAATACATGAGTCTCATGTCAGAATGTGAGGTGCTTTACAACAGTCTCTGCTTTCTATGGTTCCTTTCATACCAAAGTGACAAGATGGGCACAGTTCAAAATCAACAACACAGGGTCTCTAGCTTGACTTCTCAGCTCTATTCATTTAGAGATGGATGCATTTTGAGCCTGTCTCGTACAAGGCATAGGGCACAGAGAGTTCCTGTCAATATATACACGCATACAAGAGCAGTACAAGCAGTTTGGCACTCTCAGAGCCAAGGGGGAATGCCCTTTAAGCAGCAGTCAAGCTGGTTATAGGAAAGTGTTAAAAAGCTATTTTACATGTTTGACTGGGAACATTTCCCAGAATGTGGATAGCAACCCTAAGCCACAGCACTCTTCTGTGCTACTCTGTGCACGTCTTCCTACGAGCCCCTACAAGGGAGCAGATCATGTTCTTCACTATCAAAGAACATGGTATTTAAATTCTAGAAATACTGTACCTTTTAAGCTAGCTCCAGAGAGACAGACTAGAAGCCAGATCCAGGAAAATAATCCTTAAGTCACAGTATATCGATTGTCTCTAAAAATAGGGAATGAAGTGAACACAGTGGACATTCTGATGAGACAGTACAGAACAGTGCAGCAGTCCACTTCTGCATCAGCAGATCCTCTCCTATGTACATGTGGACAATGAGAAAGAAATGGAAACACTCCAGTCCATCAATCATCAGGAGATCTCCACAGCTCACTATGTGCCTAGTTTCCCTGTTCTTAACCAGTATCCTCCAAGGAGAACTCTTCCCCCTACAAAGACTTGAGATCATCTTGCAGTTAAGAGTAGTAAGAAAAGTGCACAATCTAGAATTTTAAGGTAACATGGAATTCTGTTTCCCCAGAAAGCTCAGCTGAAGTTCCTGTCAATGTGTAGTGTTAAGAGGTGACTCTCAAGGCTGCCCAGTAAAACAACTGGTACAGTGTGGATTTGGCAGATTATTTAATATCTGCTGTATTTTGATGGAGACAGCCAAGGCAGCAGGATTTCCAACTCTGCTCTGATGATGGGACAAACTGCCCAAAAGAAAGGGAAAGCCACTCTGTGGATGCCTGTTGGGCACACCCTGTGCAGCAGGCACATGCAACTGCTTGGAATAGTGGAGCCTGCCCCAGCCATATCTTCAAAGACTGAAAACAGGGCCAAAGATGGACGTGCCAGTCACTGTGATACGGTGAAAGGAACAGAGGTTTCTGACAGCTGAAGCAGTACTGGTGATCCCAAGAGCCACCCTACAATGGGGCAACTGCTGGCTCCCAGCAGACAAACTGAGGTCCCAGTACTTGCTGCCAGCACTACACCCACCCTAAGCACCATCTTCCCAGCTGAGCCACTGGGATCTGAGCAGTGATCCCAGGCTGTTTTCCTCTGGCCTAGTTCTGAGGGCAGACACTGAGCTAAGAGTCTAAAACAACAACAGTGCATTGCTACTTCACCTCTCTGCACACACCTACTTGAGCACAGAGTCCTGCAGAGGGAACAAACTGCTCACACTGACACTAACTCAAGCACACCTGCTCCCTCAGAAACACCAACATCAATATGAAGCATCAGGGCCTTGGGAAGCCTCTCTAAGCTGCACACCTCAACACTGCTCACAAGCACAAAGACAGGGAACATTGGCTACTCTCATCAATTTACACTCTTGCACAACCAACAGAGAGGGCAGACCTTCCTTCTCAATACAGATAGGTGCTGGACAACAGAGGCTTCAGGAAAGTTGCTTGCCTGTACACAAGTTTAAGTTCTTTTACTGCAATATATATCTAAATATTTATCTGTGTATTTTGGAACAGGGAAGGGACATGAGGTGGAGAAGCAGGGAAGACAAGTTCAAGAAGCAGAGTAATTTCTCTGCATCCAAGAAGCTGGTGGCACAAGTAACAAGCCTGGCAAGTGATCTCCCATTTCAAGCACAGTTGGCTACTGGCTGGCTTCAAAAGAGCAGACTATTTGTTAATGATATAAAATACAGCAACCATTTAAGATGCAGCAAGGCAAGGCTACAGGGCTGGGGATTATGATCATGAATGATGCCAAAAGCTACACAGCTGTGTTAAAAACTGTGAAAAGGCTGTTAAACAGCAGGAGTAAGCCATATGCTGCTCCTGGAAGGCCTTTTCCCTCCACTACCCCTCCATCATGCTGTTGTTGTGATGCATTTGAAAACGTGGAAAGAGGGGGATTTGCCTAGGGGTAAAGCCACAGAACATTAGGACAGTCTGATCTGGTCTCACAGATCCCATGTTCCTAGCCTGGCACTGAGCTTCCATCAGCAAGCAGACATTCAGGTCCTTCAACAGAAGTGTATGCCCTTCTACCTTCATAAGTTGTAGGGGTGAAAGAAATCCAGCAGAGCTGAGCTGGAAAGCATGAACAGGGATGAAAACAACCAGTTTGCATACTGATCTTTGTATAATGACCCCCCACCCTCACAGCTCACTCTTCCCCAAATAAAGACACATTGTTCAATGGCATGTTGAAAAGACGTGCTCGTCATTCTTAATAAACAACTAGAGTAAGAATACATAAGAGAAACAGGGTGGTATCTTTATATGATACACAAGTGTATGTTACAAGAATTCCATCAGGCACAGAAGCCTCAAGCTTTAAGGCCTCAATGTTAGGCCAAAAAAGAAGAGTGTGGTAAAGTTTGTACTTTTAACATCTAAAAATGTCACTTAAAGGTCTGAATAGAAATTGTTGTTTTGTTTTTTTTGTATAAATCATAATTGCAGTTCACTCTCTCCTCTTTCTTCCAAGATAACAGCAAATTAACGTCCAAGCACAAGAAAAGAAGATGCCTGCCTCTCCTCCACTGGCTGAGCAGGTCCATCCATCATTCTGTGCCCTCTAGGCTGCACGTGCTCCAAGGAGACAGAGGCCCCAGCCAACCAGGCCAATCCTGTAGTTCATGTTTTCTACATCATAAAAAAAAAAACCCAGAGTCAACCAGCAGCTTTCCACAGCTCCCAGCTCGCAGGGGATATGCAGCCTCCAACGGTTCCAACAGTTTGGTGTGTTGGGTAGGATACACAATGGGTAGGTTTTCCTTTAGATTCTTTTAAAGAGAAGAAGCCTAAAAGGGCTTCGTAACTACACCAATAAAAAACCAAAAACTTAGGCATCTCCTTTAGTGTAAAAGTCTGTACAATTTCTCTTTGCTTGTCCCTCCCCCATCACCCTGCCCCACCCCATCTGAGCCACGAAGGATGCCTTAGTGCATGGTGCTGGCATTAGCCACGGCAAGAGCTTCCTGAATCTCTCGTATCACCAGGATCCGGGTGAGCATCTGCTCCATCTGCTCTCTGCTGATGGGCTGGATGGAATACCAGATCGGGCTGTTGGGGGCCACCACCGGCTCCGGGGTCAAGTAAAAGGTGTCATTCCGGCCTTTCACACTCTGGGGGCTGCGTGAGGAAGATCAGAAACAACCAGACTAACAAAATGTGCTGGAACAGAGATAGCACCGCTGTCCTCACCCCAGGCTTCACAAATCCTGACAGTGAACAGCTGGCTGATGACACACATGATGAAGGTACAGAGATACATCTAGGGGCAACATTCATTCTGAAGTTTTAGGACATGCCAAGGTTAAAAAGCCATGGTGAGGACTACAACAAAGTAGTTTTTATTTAACACTGGTAAGCAAACGCACACATGGCTTTAGGGGTCCTGCAGAGTGAAGAAAGGATGGGGCATTTTCACATTCAGGCCACGTGCAGATGAACCATTACATTAAATTTCAGAATCATCATAATTTAGAGAGGAATCCTTTGAGACACCCTCCAATCTCCATTGCAAGTCCTTATTTTTGTTCAGAAGCTAGTTCATAATTTAGAGATTAATCCTTTGAGGCACACTCCAATCTCCATTGCAAGTCCTTATTTTTGTTCAGAAGCTAGTTTGAATAGGACTCTAATCCTGCTTTCAGTAGTAGATGCTTCCAGATGACTTGCAACTCACAAGCAGAAGAACAAGTTCATGTCAACACAGCAAACGTCCAAGATTAAGAGCAGCCAGTTCACAAATCAGGATTTGTCTCTTAAATACCCCAAAAATTCAATTTACATGCGACCAGAGTTAATCCCACTCTTCACCTCAGCACCCCTCTCCATTTAAGTAAATTAATGGAAATATAGAAATTGTGCCAGTGGTATCACAGCACTGAAAACTCAGCCAGGCACAGGGTGCAGCTCCCCAGGCACAGAAGACAAGCACCACACACACAATGAGAGCTCTCACCATTTGAAGAGGTAGAAGTCATACAGCTTTATGGGACACCTCAGGGGGTTCTCTGGATTCTCGGTCTGCTCTGCATACATGTCATCTGTAACTACAAACCAGCCCCCCAGAAGTCTGTCAGACACTCTGTGTAAGCACAGCACACCACAGAGCCTCAACACTGCAGCACCTTGTCACCATACAAGAACTAGCAAGAGACATATGGCTGTTCCAGGGCAGAGGCACCTGGCTAAAAATGCTTAAAAGCATTATGCAGAGCTTGCTATATCCTAAGGCTATAGAAGATCACAACCCATCCATATCCTTCTTTCCATTTCTCCTCAACCAGTGCACAAAATGAGGGAAATATCACTACTGAGACTGCAAAGCCTCAGTTGCATCCTGTGCTTTTAAGAGGATAGATTGTACTTACATAGGAATTCTTATGAGTTCACATGAATCAAGGTAAGAGAAGCCCTCCCAAAGAATTTTCTCCATCTCTTCATAAGCACTTACACCCAATAGTCTCTTTGCCCATAAAAAAAAAAAACACAAAAAAGCAAAAGTAACAAAAAAATTATCCTTAGTTGTTGATGAGTCCCACATGCCTCAGGCAAGGTATGTCCCCAGGGTTATGATTAGAAGGTACTATCCTCTCTTGGAGAGAATGCATGGAAAACACATACTGCCAGGCTCCAGGTAACTGCAGAGCCTTGGATTCCCTACCTGCAAACATCTCCAGGTTCATCCACTTCTTCAAGCCCAAGTAAGTAAAATATTAGCAAAGAAACCTCCTAGACACTACCTTTCTGTCCTGTCTGGTGCATGCCTGGAGCCTTCATGTAGCGGATACTCGTGCTTTTATCCTTGGGATTGGAAGGGTTCTTCTTGGTCTGCCTCAGCACCTTGGAGAAGGCCAGCTTCATGTGCTGGTCTACTGTTTTCAACAGGAAGTATCTGAGCAGCAAGAACAGAACACAGGACATTCAGAGACAAGCAAGGGACACAGTCACAACAGCAAGGTAGTTATCTTTAGTCATCATGAGCAGGCTGCAAACCAACCACTGGGCTAAGGACTCTTCCAGCAGCAAAGCATACAAAAGCCCCAGGTTCAGTCTGCCCTCTGCTAGCTCACTTCCTTGTTATACTGCATCTTTGTCTGATGAAGCTACAAGTGGGCTTTGTGTGCAACCACCTGAAACTTGTGATTTTGCCCCATGCAGTGCAGCAGTTTCACACCAATCCTGTTAAGGTCTCTGAAGTTCTTTTATTCCCCAAGATTCCCTAGGACCTGAGTACTTACTTTGTATTAAAAAACATCAGTGTAGTGAGCAAGGTGGAAGGGGAGTGAGCTCCAAGCTGCTTACACTCCCACAGCATCTCTTCTGTTACATGACTGGAGAGGATGTAACCTGCAATAATCAGAGGTCAGCATCATGCCAGGGGACAGACACAACATGAGCACAGGCAGCATTTTGCAGTCTGTAAGTACTGGAGAGCATATAAATCTTAACAGAAGGAGAAAGAGGAGATTCTCACTAATGTCAAGATTCAGTGCTCTGCAAATAACTTTTTAAATAGCAGGTACAGTTAGGAAACATTTGTACATATCTATCAACCTCTGGCTGTGGAGAGTATGCTTGTGCAACATGCCTATACATCCCAGCCCACAGAGAAGAGAATATGCACTTAAATGCTTTTAATTGTTGGCTTGACTCCAATGCAGATGCTCTTAATCCAATAATATGTGAGAGCAGGCAGGCCAGTGTAACAAATCAGTTCTTGGCCCTGTGCACAGCTTCAGTGCGCACACAGTGCCAAGTGATGTATTTGAACACATGAGTAATCCTTTAATTCTCAGATATTTTTTCCCCTTTGTGTAGAAGAAAAATACTACACTCCAAATACACAGATAAACAGAAAGACAGCAGTATGAACTGTGAGGTTTGTGGAATGTCAAAGCACTGATCAAACAGCCAGACTGAAAACAAAAGGATTCCAAAACCATGGTGCCACTTAGCCACCTAGCCTGTAACATCAGCTACTTTAATGAACATAAGAATTAACTTCTTCACTCATGTCCAAACATATCAAAGGGAATTAGGCAATGAGAAACCAGGTTTCCATGTTCTGAAAATACAATTTTTACCTAGTTCAATTACAGCTCTCTGTCAAAATTTGTCTCCTCTGGAACTGCCTCCCCCATCCATCCCTGTTGCCATGATCTCCTAAACACAAGGTTGAGCTGCAACTGACTGCAGCACTGGAGGCTTTATTCACTCATTGTTTTTTCCTTTCACACTCAGTTGGTTCTGCAGACAGTATCCATCTGGCTACATGGCACTATGACACTGCTGTATTATCTCCCAAAGAAACAATACATATTAGAGGCAGGATGTATTACCACTTCATATGAGGAAACCTGATTCAAATCAAGGATCAGCTGCCTGCCAAGTAAGCCAATCTTATGACACTACAAAGTCCCCACAATGTGCCTTCTGACTGGTGACAAGTGACAGACAAATAATGCTCAATGACAGTCAGGGTTAGAGCCTGACAACTGCAGTAACCCCAGCATTCACTGCGAACATCACATTTTTCTCCCTGACCAGCATTAGCTAGCCTAGGGATGTCACAAACTTCAAAAGGGTTTCCATTCAGACTACACTCATGCTGTAGGTTCAGTTTAAACATTCCAAGCTCTAGGAAGTTTTAAAGTTCTTGAACAATAGCCCTTACCAAGAGGTGAAACACGGGGCTGTATGTCCTTAAGAACTTCATGCAGCCATTCAGTGAAGCGAATGTAGTAGAGATCTGAGAAGATGTCATCGACTCGGCCATTTTCAAAGAGATACTGTAAGAGATCACAACAGCCCAGTACAGTGGCAGCAAGTGTGTTCCTCAGAGCAGACCTCATCCTAAGGGCCCACATGCTCAGCTGAGCATTTTACAGCACAGCACTGAAGGCTAATGCACTTTACTAAAGAGTGAGTACTCTTGCACCAAGGTGAATACAGGGTAGGTAATCTCCTTTACTATCATGGCAATGCCAGGACAGAAAAAGGAAAAACTGTCTTACAAAGTAAAGCTGATTGGACTTCACCTTTTATTTCAGGTGTGTTCACTTCTAGTTATTTCACAAGACTAGTGGATGCTACTTTTTCAGGTTAACAACAAGGATGCTCAATTTCCCTGTTCAAGTGTAGCTCTGCTCCTGCAGCTCTTCCAGAAAGCTCATACTTCCCACAGCACATAAAGCTAAGTTCTTGCCTGTTAAAGCTTCAACTAAATTTAAGTCTTGACATTGACAACTTCTTTAAACATCATCCAACCCTTCTTCTCCCAATCAAAAAAAGCTAAATGGATTTATTACTTTCACTGTGATACTGAACTCAGTTATTCACAAACTTAACTCATAGACTAAAGCATTGCTTGCAGTAAGGACAGAAAAGTCATCTCACGTTTTCAAGGTTTTTAAGCAAAGAGATTTTTTTCTTATAAAATTGTTGGTAAGCTTAATAGAAGTCACAGTGTCTATTTTTATAACCAGGAGTCCCCCTACACATGCTGACAACAGGGACAGTTCTGCAGCACATGGAGCTGTCCCATCCTACCTTCTGAATACACAGGAAGATGTAGTAGAGCACATCTGGATCATAGGGTTCACCGTCACCATTCCGAGCTTCTCGTGTCATTAAGCACAGACCATAGTTCAGCTCAGCCACAGCTGAGGAGATCAGATCTTCCTGGAACCTCAGCAGCTGACGCCCTGGAAAAACAAAACAAAGCTATATTATTGAAGTGATAAAGCCATATTATTTCCTAACATTTCAGGAAAGATTTCCCACGTCTCCATTCTATCTGGCAGGTCCAGCGCTACCTCATTCTCCCAGTATAGTAATGCAAGTTGAAATAAATCCAGATCTCAGGCTGTCAGAAATAATAAAACAGGCAAGAGTTTGATAGGAAGATCCTCTGCCCTACCAAATGCATGACTATTGCCTTCTTTCACCATGTCCCCAGTGAAATGCTGCCCTGCAGCAACAGCAAAACAGCAACTCCATGACTGTTCTACCAGCCTGGATGGACAGTTTGTCCATCACCACAGCCATGCAGTGCCCTTTTCTACTGCTGTCAGCCTGGGGGCTCAAGGGGGCTCAGCACAGAGCTAAAACATGTCCTGTGGCACTGGGAATACACAATAATTAGAACTGCAGAGTAAATTAAAATTTAAATTTAGGAACAATCGCTGATTAAACAAAAGGGTTTTCCAGAGCAGCACACATATAACATTTTAGTCACTCCTAATCCTACTTGAAAGGAAACAAAGGCCATATTGTCAACGGCACTTACTTCCAATAGGTGCTAGTCTATTTTGGGCTTCTTTTTCCAGCTCTGCATTCTTGGTCTGTGCCCAGCTTTTCCACACTTCAAGACCTTCTTCTGGCTTCAGAGAGTTTGGAAGTAGAAGTTCAGGTGAAGTCTGTGGCTGCGGCTGTGGTTCAACTTCAGCAACCTGAACGGTTTGAGCCTATGAAAGAAAACCCTCAGTTTATACACACACTTCAACATGCAACAGCTGGACAAAACCCAAGAATCCCACAAAGCCTGTAGCCCCAGGATACCAACCTTCTGCAACACTCCCAACAAGAAATTAATCCAAGGAATGCAACTTTTGCTGTTCGACCTGAATTGCTGCTCACAAAAGAATATTCTACACTCCAAAAACTCTTTCAGTTTGAATGGACAGATCCATCTTTTCAGCTCACTTGTCACTCTGAATCACCACTGAAATCCATCTCACAACAAGAGCAGCCCACAGAGACCACCAGCCCTGAACAGGAAGGGGCCACCAGCTTCACTCACCACTGCTGCTCCACACCTAGACTGCCCTAAGGAAGGTCCTGGGTACAATCACATGCCATACACCACTGCCATCCCTCCTACCCAGACTCTCTTCTTTAAGCAGTACATAACAGGCACACAGAATAAATGCATTCTGTTCTTAGCATAGTGATAAATAAGATTAATTCATTTGTAAAAGGTATAAAGCAGTAAGACTAGAACACAGCATCAAAATATCAATTCAATTTCAATGTAATGTTCTCAAAATACCAAATATTATTAATGGGGACTACCTACTATTGTGTGAAGAGTGACTGCATGACTTATTACAGACCTAAGGCATCTCCAGACCCTTTGGAAATTTACTTTGCAGTGGGACCTTAGGTCACCAAGAATTTTAATCTCAAACTGAAACTTATTTGTCAGGCAACCAACAGCACCAATCTAAAACCTGCAGCAACCCTTCAGCTGCACTCACTCTGCATTCATCACTACAGGTTTTCAATTCCATGCCACAGAATCTCATAACTACCTCAATTAACAGCTTTACAGACCTTAGTCAAACTCTCACTGGTACCCTGAATGTTACAGAAATAGCAATTCTTATATCAAAGCAGTTTTGCTTTTTCCTTCCTAAGAGCTACTCCAAAAAGCAGCTTTTCCTTTGATACTGCTAAATGTCAATGTTAGTGGAAGTTGCTCTCACAGTACTAGAGCCCATGGCATAGGAAAACAGGACAGGATCGAGACTTTAAATACCTGTACCTTACTTAGTATAAAAAACCAACAGTTTAAGAGGCAAAGACTGCAAGAGCCTCAGACTGGAGCCTTCCAACTCCCTCTGGCTGGCTTTTTATTCTCTGCATCAACTCTTATTAGCTTCTTGCTTCTCAGCCCCTGCAGCTGCAGCAGAGAGACTGCCTGAGAAGGCCCAGCTTTAATCAAGGCAGATGGTGACTGAGTTGTGAAGCAAAGCCTCTCTCTGCCTTCACAACTCCAAGGGTGAACTGACACCTTGTCTTTGCAGGAACCAGGACTGAGCCTCTGCTCTCCTCCAGTGCTGCCACATTACTCTCCAGAGAGCTGAAAGCTTTCCAGAGCCAACTCCCTCCATCAGCCCAACCCAAGGGACAGTCTTCTGCCCTAACCTCACAGACACCTCTGTCCAGTGTGAAGGCTGGACAGAGGCTGACATGAATCTGCTGAACTGGCACGTGCTTCTTAACAAACTTGTATTTTTCACAAATAGACCAAAATTGCTGCAACTTGCCCAGATCCTCTAGAAGCACAATGCCACAGGACAGCACAGGGCAGGCAGGCAAATTCTTTCTCAGTTTCACAGTTTTGAGAGGGTCAACTCTCAAAACCATGATGTTCACCTCTAGTAGCTTTATTGCCCCCCACAGAGAGTGAGTACATTCCTCCTGGAATTGTTTATGTATTTAGGGTATTTTATTTTAAATGTCTTATGTACTCTAAAGTACATTTGATCCTGGAAGTTTGCTCACAACAAGTCAGATTTCAATACTTCACCTGGGCACCAGATCTGCTGTGGAGTCCCAGGTGCAACACAACACAAAGTAACTGATCATGACTAGTACATATTAGCACACCTTATTTGGCTGCAATTATCCCTGCCTATCCACTGCAACCCCTGGAACAGCTCAGGAAAATACTGCAGATCTCAGAATGCCTGCTATGAAGACTCTGGCAATCACTATGCATCTATTAATTTTTAACACTAAGATCAAGACTGTGCTTTCTTTTGGAATGTTTTGAATCCTATAACTATGTACCAACATTATCACATGAAAGTCTTACAGCCATCAGGAGTCAAGTGCCCTGTGTCACATTCAGGCTTCTGGGACAGATGCATCTCTGCTTCCCAGACACCAGCTGTCTGCTGGCACGCTCCCTCTCCAAAACATTTGTAAGCTGTTAATCACCAACTGAGACCAAGAGGCAGTTTTAACTTACTGAGCAAGTGACTTGTAGCTGCTGCTGCTGCCCCTGCTCTTGTGGTGTGGGCTGCTGCTGTTGCTGCTGCGGGTCCCATATGTGCACTGTCTGTGCTGTATTCTGGTATGTCCCTGCCACAGCCTGCACTGCCACTGGAATGTGGATGTTGCCATTCATAAACTGTGCTGGAAAGATCGAATTTGCAAGAGTCTGCACCACTTCCTCATGAGAGTTCTTCACTACTGAAGTACTTCCCACCATCTTATCCTTGTCATCTTCCAGCTTCACTGTAGCCAGAGTTGTGGGGGAGCCACTGACGTGGACGGCGTTGTAGGCCTCCTGAGGGATGGCAATGTGGGTTATGTTTTGCTGCTGAAGGTCACCACGTGGCTGAGCAGAGTAAACAGGGATGGTCCACGTCTCTCCAGTGGGGCTAGTAATGGTCCCAGTGGCACTGTACAGGTGGGCACTGTCCACTGTTAACAAGTCTGGCCTTAAAGAGACATAACTTTGCTGCTGGCCCTGAGGAATGGCCAGCACTGTGGCAACTGGCTGCCCTGAAATAGCATAGGACACAGTAATAGGCATATCCACTTTACGCTTCTTCACCGGCTGAAGGACGCTCGCAGAGCTGATTCGCCTCTCTCCCTCTCGTGGGGAGCCTTGTTGAGAAGGTGGGGGTGACAGTGCCCCAACTGTCTGGATCTGGATCTGCTGGCCACCAGTAATGGCCTGTCCTGCCACAAGCTGGGCCTGGATCTGCTGGTGCTGTATGTGCTCCTCCTGTAGCTCTGCAGCCTGGATCTGCTGGGCAGTCTGCACGTGCTGCACTTGGATCTGGGCTGCCTGCAGCTGCGATGGGCTGGGGCTCTGCAGAGACTGACTCTGTATTGTCTGGGATGCCTGCTGCTGTGCCTGGCCCTGGATCTGCACCTGCACCTGGATGGGCTGCTCTGAAGCCTGATGGACAGAGAGCTGTGGAGAGAGCTGCTGGGCGGAGACCTGCTGCGGTGACTGCTGGACCTGCACCTGAACCTGCAACGACACCAAGGCACCAGTTAGAGGTCAGCAAACACCAGTGTTCAGCAGAGATGGTCTGGCACTCAAGAACTATGCTCCAGGCTTTTTATGCTCCCTTTTGACTCCATGTATTAATCCATTAGTAAAGATTTCAGGAAAATGAAGCCAAGTTATTCTAGAAGTGCCTGGTTGATAACAGTGATACAGTAGATGTGTTTGCTCAGCACTGCACACGACTCTCAGCACACACAGAACAGCATGTGAGCTACATCTCCACCCTCAAAGCTCCATGGGCTCAAGCCAACAGATTCCACCCTTGGAATCCAAGAGTCTTCAAAACTATTTGCATTGCTAAAATGTTACTTTAGCACAGGTCTTGCAATACCAAGACTTAAAGGTCATTCACATTACACTCACAGGAGCTTGCCTCATTCTTACCAAGCTCTAAAGATTGTTCTACTGCTGCCCACCCCAGTCCCAAGATGGCCACAGGATCACTTGCTGGTGACAGGCACTATGAAATATGGGTAAGTCGAAACCAGCACTTGGCTCTTTCCTCATAAAGCACAGGAATATTACTCTGAAACCTATCATTAATAGTAACCCTACTCAAGTGGGTGCCAACACAGAATGTGGCAAGTTCAACCTCAATCTTTGTCATGCATTAATGGCCTATGCTGCAGCATGTTTTGTAAACTCTAGAAGAATTTCTTTGGCAATGATAATTAAAACCAACCTTTTTTCATTATTTACTTATTCCATTTAATACCAGTTATTGTCCAGACTACTCAGTTTTATTTTCTAGCTCACGCACTTAGACAATGCTGAATAACACTGACAGATCTGTTGACTTGATTCCCAATCAGTTCCTTTTATTTTAGAGGGGGAAAAAAAAATCACACCCTCTCACATTAATGCTCATTTGTCCAAGGTCTGCCACAATACCTAGCAGCAGTCCAGCAGCACACTGAAAGCCAGCAGTCAAAGGTAGCCCCTAGCACAAATTTCAGGTCCCAACAGCTTCACATCCCTTGTCCAGACACTTCTCCACTTTTCCTCACATTTACAGAGGCAAGTTGTTGCATTTGCCTTGTCCTTGAAGCGATTTCCCAGGTACTCATGACCATCTGTTTCTCTAGGCTTCATTAACACTTCATCTTAAGCGAGGCAGTTCATTACTCAACACCTCTTTCTGAAGCCAACCTGGACTTCTTTAGTTGCAAGACTAAATGTCTTCCTACTCACAGTTCTCTCACCTTTTTCTACCTCACTTCCTGGATCCAGGCAGACTAAAGCAGCATTTGCAGAGACAGCACACTAGTCTGACAATACCAAAAGGAACTACAATGCAGGCCTGCTGGGCACAAAATCTCACTTCCCAGCATCGCTGCTAAGAAGTCCTGAAAAATGTTAAGGACTCATTTACAGCCAATTAAGAGTTGCTAAGGAAAAAACTGGGGTAGCAAAATGCCCCACTGGCAGGCCAGATTTATAAGTCACCTCCTGTTAAGAATTAATTGATTTCCAGGAAGAACAGGGTATAGTTCCTTCTGGGAACTCTGGGCAGGAGACTGTCATCCAGATGACGTGGTGACTCTGTAATAATTTCCTGCTAGGTAACAAGAAGCATGTGACCCTATGTCAGCATGACGGTTTAAAAAGCTCCATCAATGAGGGATTTGATCAGGCAGTGCATTGAAAAAGCTGAACTCACCTATGGGATGCTTTCTCAGTTCTATTTGATATTGTTCTGCCCTGCAGCATGAGTACTGCCTTGGGCAAACAGGCCCAAACACGGGTACCAGGGAAGGGCTCAGTTTTAGAAAGCCAGTTGTAATCACACCCCTAAGGCAAGAATTTTCCAAAATATTTCACTTTAAAAATCACTAATATGGTCTTTACTATTAATTTAAATCCTTGTTCAGAAGATTACCTGCAAGGCAAAAGCCAAAGATTGAACAAATTACATGTTTTACTGCACTGATATTTTTGGTCTCACACAAGAAACATTTGCTTTATTTGCTATGACCACAGGCTTTACCCTGGTCTGAGACCAGAGGCTTCTTATATTGACCTCATTGTCTAACTTGCTATCTGAGGAAAAAAAGGACAAAGAATTACACTCAGCAGCAGCAGACTTTATAAAAGACTCTGTACAAAGGGGAATGCTTTAAATTTACAGGCCAAGACCAACAGGGGACTTTAAATCTTCATCTTATGCTAAAGATTAAGGCAAAAACATGTTATGCTGGCAATTCCTGGGTTACTGGTGCAAGAAAGGAACATGCCAAGTTACCAGTACTGAAATACTATTTATTGCCAAAAGTCTGGATCCAACAGCATGAAGGAATCACCTCCCAGCAGGCTGCCATGACACAGAGAAATGCCTTTTCACCATGAAGTGGCTGGAAGCTGGACCAAGTACCAGCTGCCTAGAAAACCAAAACTGTCAGAAATCAACCCTGTATTGTAACAGGAGAGCAGAACTAAATTCCCCTAAAGGAAATCTTCTGTCACATCAAACCCAAAAACATATTCTGTCCTGAACTGAGCAAATGCAAAGAGTAAATAAGTAACCCTAGGACCATGAGAACATCTGAAGCCTGCTTGCCAAAACTTTTTTTCCTAATAGTTGATAGAGAAACTTTCAAGTAGGAGTCAGAACATGTCTGCTCTGTGTGGATTCTCTGCCCAAAAAGGAATCAGGCTCAGTTGTTTCAGAACAGCAGTTCTCAAACAACTGAGATTTTCTTTGCTTGTTAATTCTTTCATCTACAGACTGACTGGATTATCTAATATTTCCTAAAACCTAACTCTAAACCATTATATGTAGCTTTTCCTACAGCACCTGACAGGCTCTTAAATGCATCTTTTCACAAAGAGATCTTGGTTTCTGAAGCTGTATTTAAACCAGCAAGCAGTAATACAGACCAAGAGCAGATCTCCAGAGCAAGACTGGAGATGTACCAACATGTCCACACTATGCCTTCCAGAAGACTATTTCAAATTTAGTTCTAGTTTGACATCACCAAAACACAAGACTGCATCTCACAGCTTAGTTTCATCTGGAGGGAACCCCAAATGACAGGCTCCAAACCTACAAGAGGTAAGAAGGCTTCAGCAGGTGGCCAACTTGCTGCAGGAAGTATGCTCCAAATGCCCCCAGAAGTAATGTGGGTAGATCTCAAACTTCCCACACTAAGTCAAACATTTGGGAAAAAAGTTAATGAGAGCACGAGAAGAGTAATCTCAGTTTTTTATGCCAAATTTAAGGACAGAAGACTTTAAAATACACTTTCCTCAACAACAGCCCTAAGCTAAAGCAAGTGCAGCACTAAACAGTGCTAAGCTAAAGCAAGTCCAGCACTAAAAACTAACACTGTAACCAAGAGTTCCCTCTAAAGCCACACCAGAAAGTGTACAAGCAAGTACAAAACAGACATGCAAAGTGTAAGCGAAGAGTAAGTGAAAAGACTGATCAGTGAAGCAGCAGGAAGTATCAGAACTTGTTATTTAAGCACTTTACAGGAAGTCCTTTCTATCCAAGTAAACAAGGGCTGCGGGAAGGGTGCGAGTCAGCTTTTCACAACAAGTGCCACACTGACTCTCACTCCAGGCCTTTCCTCTGCTCATTCATCAACATCACAGAGAGAATTCCATCAGCTAAATTGGGCCCTGGGTGTGTTTAAACAGTTACAATATCAAGATTATGCTGTCAAACTGTACACTGAGGAGGGATTTAGGTCTAAGACAGTTAAAACACATGAACCAAGGAAAACCAGCTTACCTCTCCAACAGAACAGTACTTCCATGTACAGACAGATGCCACCTCTAAAACACCACTCCTGACTATAACCACTCTTTGAATTGTCCCACTCAGCCCTAGCAAATGCTAATTAATACCTGCTGCTACACTAAAATCATACTGGTATGTTTTTCAAACATAACCAAATAGGAACTCTGCCTTCAAGCTAAACCTCAGGACCAGTACAGAGGCAAGAGGAAGGCAGAGCCATCAGAAGCAAAGATGCATTCTGTGCAGAGCCAGAGATGAGACTTTCTTCTCAGCTATTTAAGGGCACCTTTCCCTGCCTTGTGTCATTAATAATGTCCAGCCTCCTATAAATGTCTGAAGTCACAGAATAGAGTGAACAGTAAACACATAAGGAATTGAGCAATTAGAAAGGCACAAGTATTAACTGAAAGATATTTTACACAGGCATTCAAACATTCCCCACACAGTTCTGTGATCTTGCTCACATGTAGCAACCTCCTCTCAAGCCCTGCCCAAGAAAATCTTGCCACCTAGACATCAGAGTGTTCATAAAAAGTTGAAACTGAGGATTTCCTCCACACACACCATAAGCAAAGATACTTTCTGTCCTCTGATATTCTTTCAGTGAAAGCTTCTTGGGTAAGAGGCACAAGAGGTTCACTGACCTCTGCAAAAGTACCATATTTGGGAAGCCAGCAGCACTAAACACTTCACTGGCACCATCAATTCCATGGCCTCCATGCACAGCACCAACAAGCAACAATGTCACCAAAAGCAGAGCTGATAAAACACTTCCTTGACTGGAGCAAAACACAGACCCTCCCTGCCACTCCCTGATCCACAGCAAGGTATGACAACTTGACAAACTCAGCTCCTTCTCAAGGTCACTTATGGCACCCCTGTGATACTGGGTGTGGAGGGAGCTCCAGGACACTTAAACTGTAGCAATGACCAGTGTACATAACCCAACAGCTGCATCCACTCATCCTCTAAAATAAACATTTGCTAAGACTTTTCTGAGCCTTTTAGGCAAGAACACCTTAAGGCGACAACTTCTCCAAAGAGCAAATTCATTGTTCTAGAATAAATAAAAGCAGCAAGCAGTGATACTCTGTCTTTAGTTGTTCACAGCAAGTAAAACCCAGGATGAAACCTGAGCACTATCTCCATGATTGTAAGATCACCAGCAGCACTTTCAACTGTGAGGTCACCTGACTGGTCAAAGTGTTATCACCCCCAGCAGCACTGTCACACTGCCAGACACAAGCACAGTCACTCACAGGGTCTTCCACTGACTTACAATTGGATTAGCAAGAACTAAACAGATTACCAATCCAAGTACCAGGATGACAAGTTTAATCAAAAGTATCAGGATGACAAGTTTAATCAAAAGCTAAGAGGCTTCAGCAGGTGACCAAAATTCATCATAATAAAACACAAGCAGTACTTCAGCATAGGGAGCCAGCTGGAGCAGGTGCATTGCTATGGGGGAACACTGTCACTCCCCAGCCACAACAAAATCCAGCTTCACCCAGAAAATGAGCCCTGCCACTGATGCCACAGTGAACACTAAATCATGAGTTTAACATAAATTAGGTCTCAATAAGAAATCCTGAAAAACAGAAAAACACTCTTGCAAAGGGGTAAAGACATTCTTCTCCACCCTATTCTTGCAGAAAAACAAAGATAATTTTGGCTAGCTGCTCAAATACACCCGAGTTCTGCTGCACTGCTGACACACAAAAGCTGCAGCCACATCTAGTACCAAATGTGCCACCTAAAGTGAGCAGCAGGGTAGGCAACACAAATAGTAATGATGATCTGCACAGATGGGAAGCAGGTATCTAAAAGCAGAGGCACATCAAAAACAAGGAGAAGAGGGTAAACAGCATTCTTCAGGAAAGTTGCTGAAATCTTAATTTTCATGAGAAGCTTTTCATATTCAGGGTGCAGGTCATTCAGTTCCAAAATCAGAAACTGGTCTCTGGCAGCAACTCTATGCTTATTTACAAGAAGGTCAGGTTATTTTTCTCTGGAGCACAAGATATATGACCTCTCTCCCTATCTCTGTTACTAGAAGCCTTGCAAGGGTCAAGCCTGAACATTGGGTAGTTCTGAAACGAGGCAGCAAGAGTGAGAGGGGAAAAAAAAAATTCCTTTTGACTTTTACAATTTGTCTGGGGGTTTTCCACATCTTCAAGGCTGAGGCACTCAAAAGCCAACCCCTCCTAGCTCTTCTGCTGAAAAAAAAACCCCAAAAAACCACTTTTTCCAGAAAACATATTAGCTGGTAAAACCAAACACACTCTTGGTCAGTTTTAACAGCCTCATGCAGAGATCCAAGTCATGCCTGAAAGAGCTCAGGTTTTTGTTCTTCAAAAGCCTTTCAACACAAGTCACTGTAGGGCAACAGGTTACAGAAGTCCCAGTTAAGCATTCATTTATTCAATAGAGAGTAACTGGAGACAAGTTACCGGTGAGGGAGTTTTGTCTTTGCTGTAGGATAAAAACACACAAGTGAGCTGTTGACACAAGTCTACTGCACTGCAGCAAGTACACAGCACCTGAACTCCAGTCATTTGTGACTCCATACCCACACTTGTTGTAAAAAAAAAAGAAAAGAAAGAGCTTGCAGCTTTTCATTCTGCTACAGAAACAGGAAAGATTCATATCTCAAGTGTAGTGTATCAGAATTACAGCTATAGCCAGGGTTCAGCTGTTTAGAAACATATCATAGAAAAACTTTAGTAAATGCTCTGCCACCTATGAACCTATGAACTCTTCAAATTACAAAATGTATCTGAAGACAAAAGCAATTCTCTAAGTTATAAAATTGTTGGTTTTTTTCCTGATAGTGGATTTGCTTACTTAACAAAATACCTAATGTAATATCTACTTAAAAAAAAAAAAAAGACAGCTCCTTCCACTGTGCAAACATATAATCTACCTTGATGCATATGCATCCTTTAGAATTCCTTTCCAGTATCTTCCCCTGATTCACATCCTCAAGTTGACTCTCTTGCATTTCCTCCTCACTTAAGAGTCAGTTCAAGAACAACTTTTAGAATGTTCAAGTTAAACTATTTAAAGATTATTGATGTTATTAAGAAAAAAAAAAATCCTTAAGGCAAGCTCCATCCCACAGCCAGCCTGAACAATCAGACAGCCAGAGGGGGCTGGTATTTATAGCAGCTTCAGAGCACAAGGCTCCTGGAGCTGTGTACATGCCAGAACTGTGACTGTTTCTCCAATAGGTGACACCACTCCATTGCTATGTAAGTGGCTCCTCCTACAGCAGGGCTCCAGGGAGGCAAGAGAGAAATTTACTACCAAACTCCTTAAATGAAAGGGAAATATTGCTGTTCTATTTGAAGTTAATTAGCCCTGCCCTTTAAGTACTTGTCTGAGGCTTAAGGTTAGACAGCACCTCTGGACACTACTCCATCAGTTGGCCAGTCACACATACATTCAGAGACTATTTCAGATGCTTACCTGCACTTGCTGGGGTTGCTGCACCTGTATCTGCTGCTCTGGCTGAGTTTGCTGCTGGATACTGGTTGTCACAGGACAAGCAAGTTCAAGCAAAGACCCAGCCACCTCAGTGCTGTCCGTGTAAATGCAGTTGCCACCCTGCTGATACACCATTGTGGTGGTGGCTGTCTGTTGGAACTCCTGGAGAGCTTCTGGCCCCTTGGAAGCAAGGGAGTCTAGAAACTCCTTCATCCTGTGCTGGGGGATCGTTCGTGCCTTCACACGGATGTATTCTTCAAAGGAAATGGTGTTCTCCAGAGAATTATTCATATTGCAAGGTCCTCAGGGTTCCTGAAGGAAAGAGAAAGTAAAAGTCTTAACTACAGCACTTCCTTGATGCAAGGATATTCTCAACTCCAGTCACTAATCTCTCATACCAAGTACTGTATGAAAACTGGCAAACATGCACAGCCAGATGCCCAGGACAGATGCTTTAGTTTTATGAGGCATTTTGTGCTACTACACATTTCTCAGATTAACCCTTGGCAGCTCAGGGGAGTCTGAATGACACCCAGGTGTGACTCCTCCTCCTCCCAGAGATCACTGCCACGTAAACTCCCCTTGCTCTGTACTTCACCCAGACCAGGCAAGTCCTGTACCAGACAGATCCAGTGGTACATTCCATTTGTTTGCAGCATGCACTGTTAGTGAGAGAGGCTCAGGATCAATATGTGCGGCCCAGAGGTGGCAAACTGAGCAGTGTGCTCTGTCAGGCCCTGCATTCTATTCTAGGCAGCTGATGGGAAGCACAACAGAGAGCAACAGACGCAGCACTCAGCTCACTGCTGTTAGGACTAGGACAGCCTCATCGACTGGAACACAGCAAGCAAAAGGAGAGCGCTGCAATCGAGAAATTTCCTCAAACTGGGAGCTACACACATGGAGAAACACAGCTCTGGAAATGACAAAGGCAACTGCAGCACCAGTTCTTGATGTCCTTTTAATATAGGAAGAGGTTAACATGAAACATGCCATGTGTGAAGACAACAGAAAGACAGAAAAAGAAGTTAAGATGATCAGGGCGGAAGTGAAAGCAAAGAAGAAAACCACCAGGACCAAAGATAACTCCACCTGAGAACAGACAGCTCTAGGGGATACTCTGACAGCATTCTTCTCTTATTGACTTCCCTTGTTTAAACCCACAAATTGTTTCTGCAGTGAGTATGCTGGTTATTTCTAAGGCAGTAATTAGCCTTGATAGAGCATAAATGCATTTGAGCTTTAACATCACCAGATACTGAGACAGTTGTGAAAAGATGTGAAACACCACAAGATCAGGACTAGCAGAGGTGATTCAGCACTACTAGATCAAGCTGCATAAAGGAGGAAAAACAGACAGACATCACTATGTACATTATGACTGTAGGTCTAAAGAGAACAGGTACAAAACCAGAGCTTTAGGTATCCTTTCACCATGATTTAACAAAGTAGAACTGAGACAGGGCTATGGTTGAACTTAGGGCTGCAAAAGCCTGTGTGAAAACTGGAGTTAACTCTAGGCCTTCACTGGAAGTCCAGTGCAGTTATCACCAAAACCTGGCAGAGCTGAAGCAAACACTAACCCCTCTTCCCTGTTATGTGGCAGCAGTACAAACACACTGCTTTTGTTTACATGGAGGTTCATGGCTAGTGCACTGGACCAGGCTCACAAGAGAAAAAGAAATATCAAAGGTAACAGGAACACACGAGGTAACTTGTGCTCTATCTATGGTTTCTGAAGTCTTTAAGACATATTTGTTGCTGTATGATATTTCTGTAGAAGATATTCTTAAAATATACAACATGTTTAGGAAAAAACACCAAATAATGGTGTTCACATAGCAAATCCAACAGCTCTGCAAATATCAGCACACAGAAGCTCCTGCAGAGCCCACATCTGGACAGATCACTCTTTCTGAGACACCAATCTGACATTTTCAAGCCAGCTCTGGGTGACAGAGCCAGTAACATTACTCACTTTTTCAGGAGCTATCCTAGAGTGCTCTGTGTCTCTACAGCACAGATTGCTAACCCCTTCCCAGGTAACCATATGGGCAGGGTGAAACCAGGGGAGAACAACAATGGTAATGCATCCATAGGGACTCAGACAAAACCTACAGCAGGCACACTGAAATGTGTTTTGTATCTAACTGCATGATGCTCCATTACATACTGAGGCTGGAAAACAGATTTTGAGCAATTAACTTGTCCCAGTCTTCTACTTGGAGCTTTCAAGTATTTGCCTTCAATACTACAGTGAGGCTTTCAGAAGAGAATCATCATTCTCCACGTCCACCCTGAGGTGCACTAGCAGATCCAGCTTGGAGAGGGAAGAATAAGCCTCAGGGATGCCATGCTGGGATCCCAGACACGAATGCCACAGATGTTCTCTGACAGCAGGATCCCAGACACAAGTGCCACAGATGCTCCTTGACAGCCAGCTGCTGCTAAACTGGATGGGCTCACCTCTCCCAGGTGCTCCCTTCCTGCTCCAGCATTGGATTTTAGTGTGTTGTAACAACTCAGGGAATAGCTATCCACCTTCTGGTAATCTCCTCAAAGGAGAAAGTCAGGAGGTCAGCAGGGCCACTGTTCCCAATGGGAGCTGTTAGCCCTCACTTTTGGTTTTGAAACTCCAACCCTTCTTTCACAAGCTACATCATTCTCCTGTGTAAGAGCAGAAGCCACAAGACACCCAGAAGCATAAGCAGCAGAGATCCACCACCAAACAATCACCAACCTCTTCTGAGCACCAAGCAAGCACTGATTTCTTAAATACAAATCTTAAAGCAAGCACTGATTTCCTAAACACAAATCCTTGACCCTGCTCAGCTGGTCCATTTCAATTAGTTCTCGTTAGAATCAAATCAAGAGCCTACTAGGCCAGTCTTCCCCTACTAGTAAATTTTCCTCTCTCACAAGCTGTCAGAAGAAATCTTTTTCCTTTCTTCTACCATGGAAAAAAAATCATTTACATTTTCTTGAAGTGACTATACTAAGAGCCACTAAGCTGAGCAGAATTCCAAGTGCCAGGCATGGACCAGAGCCCCACCATGCCATGAGGATCTGCTCCTGCCCCAGAAGAGCAGCAAGATCTTCCTTGGGTTTTCCCTACAGGTGCAGTTACAGACCCTGGAGGAGGTAAAAGTGTCTCCCAGAGTCATTTGTATCAGCTTTAAGGCTGCTTGAGATTATTTAACTAGAAGCACTGAAGCACCCAAAGCTGCACTTCCCAACAGCCTGGGCAGCAGTGGAGGTACCAGGTCCAGAAAGATTCAGAAATGTAATGCTGCACCCACAGAACTTTTACTTATTAAAACTAAACCAACCTGCACTTATGGCAGAAAACCTCTGTAAGGCTCTAGGGTGCATTCAACAGGCTTTTGCAGGGCAACACATACAGCTTGCTGCTGCAGTCACTACTTTTAGTTATTAAAACACAATAATTTGTGCATTCCATTTATCCCACAGACACACACTGGAAACTGCAAACCTCCACCCTCACTGGATCTCAGCAGCATGTTTTTAATATTGCATTTTAGAATTTAAAATAAGAGCATCCAGGCAATAAGTTTCTCCAATAAAGGAAGATAACGCCTCACTGTGCAGCATAACTGCATTTTTTCAAGAAGTAAGTTCAAGAAATTCTTTGAAGATTATGAGCACATACGGTTAGTTGATAAAACTTAGACTGAGGTTACTGAAAACACACACACAACTTGCAGCATGTGGACAATCTGGACTCACCAGTCACCATGTTGCATGTATTTCTGCTGCTCTTGTCCTGAGCTCTTAGACTTGTAACGTTCTGGAGAAGACAGAACAAAGAAGCCCTTTCCATCCCCAGTTCCTCTTTCTTTATTAAGTCATTTTATTTTTAATATGTATTCCATTAAGAAAAAAAAATCAGGAAACAAAGATATGATCATCCCCGCAGCTAGCAGCTCCTACTGAGGAATTGCGAGATGCCCAATTTGTCACCATCGTATCCCCCAGCCTGGTGGGACTGAGAGCGACTGTGCGAGCACATCTGTCACAGAGCGCCGTGCGGCGACAGGCGCGGCACGGCGGTAACGCCGGAGTTACTGGCACACAGAACTTAGAACAAGGCAGCAGCAGCAGTGACCGCATCCAGAGGCGATCCCCCCACCCTCCCCCCGCAGGTGTTCCCGGTGATCCCCGAGAGGCGGCCGGGACCGCTACGGACCGCTCGGCCACCCAGCCGAGACGAGGCGAAGCTCCGTATTTAGGCCCCGAGACACCGGCTGCGGCTCAGCCTCCGTCCCGCCCGAGCGGGGACGCGGAGCCCGTGGGGCTTCCCCCGCCCGCGGGGACCCGGCACTGCCCCAGCCGCTCCCGCCGCCTTTGTCTGTCGGCGGGGCGGCCGGGCCGGGCCCGCAGGCGGCGCCGTGACACCGCCTCCCCCGCCCCCCCCGGCAGGAGCCATGTCGGGGGCTCCGCGAGGACGGGGCCGCCGAGGGCCGCGCACAGGCCGCGCCTTCCGGTGCCTCGCCGCCCGGGCGGGGGGGGTGACGGGGACGCGCCCGGTGCACGGGGGGGAAGAGCGGGGGGCGCGCCCGCGCGGGCCGGGAAAGCGCGCGCGCGCGGCAGGCGGGGCCGCCCCCTCCCCCTCCCCGCCGGGCCCGCGCCGCCCCCGGAACCGCCGCCTCCTCCTCCCGCGCCCGAAGGGGGGCCCCACCCAGCCCCGCCGCCGCCGCGCACTATCCCGGCCCGCCGGCCCGGCTGTGCCGCGGCGTGACCCGGCCCCGCCTCACCCCGGCCCTGTCGCCGCCGCCGCCTCGGCCCCGAGTCTTTTCCCCTCACAGCTCCCTGGGCGCCATCTTACATTCAACCCCCTGCAGCCAATCACCGCGCTGCCCCAGCCTCGCGAGAGCGCGGCTCCCAAGCCCCGCGAGAGCTCAGCCCCCAGGCCCGCCCCGCGCCTTAAAGGGGCCTGGCCACGGCGGGGCGCGGGGAGGGCGCGGCCGCTGGGGGGCGCCCTGCGTGGCGGGGCGTGCGGCCGCGGGGACACCGGAACGCGGCGGGGATACGGAGGGACAGGGACGAAGCCCGCGCAGTCGGGATACCCGGGATGCCACCAGCACCGCGTGGCCGTGGAGCGACGCTGGCCGAGAAGCTCCTCGCGGCCGCCCCGCTCCTTCGCGGCATGCGAGTGCCGCCCGGCCCCCATCCCCACGCAGCTCCTGGGGCGAGGCTTCGAGTCGCGCCCGTGTGGGGCCGGACCCGGCGCACGGGCTCCCCGGGAAGGGCGCCGAGGCCTGCGCGGCCTGTAGCGGAGGGGCTGCGCCCTGCCCCGGGCGGCAGCGCGGAGCGAAGCGTCCCCATGGAGGCGGAGAACGCCCCGCGGGACCGCGCCGGGTCTGCTTTAACGGGCCCATGTGCTCGGCGCGGCCTCGCCAGCCACGGCCCCGCTTAAGGTGGCCCGTGGCGCTGGGCAGGGTCTCCCTGCACTTCCTTCAGCTGCAGGGACACAGACGCGGGGCTCAGGGCACGGGGTGCATGCCCGTTCCGCGGGGACACCGCTCTGACCCCAGCCCGGGGCCGAGCAGGGCGCGCCCCGCTCGAGTCCACCTTAAGGGGGGAGGGCGCTCCGGCGGTGTTTGTACACAGCGTGCACACTCGCCTGCAGCCCCTGTGCCCTGCAGCACAGCCCCTGCACCCGCCCATCCTGCCTGCACCCCCGGAGACACCTCTCCCTTCCACCCCAACAGGCCAACCTTATGGTGCTGGCTGGGGCAGCTGCAGCTCCCGTGGGGTCACAGCAGTGCTACACAGCAGATAGGAGCAGACTGTGCCCCCAAAACAAGGGAGACACCCCACACACACCCCAACACATCAGGGGGACAAACAGGAGACCACCCCCACCCCAGCACCCCGAGACTGAGCAGGAGAACAGGAGGCAGTGACAGTGCAGTGACAGGGCTGGGATCTCTGTTTATTGAGGCGATGCTGTGGGGCACCCCAGGGGACTGCACCAAGGCACGGTGGCACTGGAGGTGTGCAAGGACCCCCAGGGAAGCCACACCACGGTGGTGTAGCAGCAGCAGATCCCTCAGGCCTTGCCAGGGTCCTCCTTGAGTGTCACTGTGCGGTTGAACACCATCTGGGGAGAAACACAGGGTGTGCTCAGAGCCCCATGGCGGGCAGGGGGTGCTTGCACACGTGTGTGCAGGCTGCCTCACTGCCCCCATCCCACAGGGCTCACCTTCCCCTCCTCACTGTCGGGATCCACAGAGAAGTAGCCCAGGCGCTCAAACTGGAACTTGTCGAAGGGCCGGGCAGAGCGGACAGAGCTGTCGACCAGGGCATTGTGCACCACACGCAGGGAGTCCTGACAGGGGGGACAGCTCAGCCAGCACCCCTACACTTCTGTCCTCTGCACAGCCCAGCTCCCCCCAGCTCCTCTTCCCCTTGAGACACAGTAAGGGCCTGCCCCAAGAGGGGTAGGGGGTACATGGAAGTGGATGCCTCAGGACTGGGTGCAGGAGGTCCTCACTTCCCCCCGGGCCCATAACCTCAGCTGCTGCCGCTACTCACAGGGTTGAGGTCACTCAGAAAGCCACCAGGTACCTCCGATGGGTCCTCAGGATTTTTGTGCAAAAACCTGCCATGAGATAAAGAGTCTTATCCCAAAGCTGCCAAATGAGGGGACATGGTGCCACTCATGGAACTCCAGAACATCAATTTTCCCACCAAAGGTCTGGGCAGACCCCAGCAGGGCCTGCTGCTGTACAGCTGTGCTGCTGCTCCAGCACTGCTGAGCTTGTGCTGGCCTTGGCTGGCATTGGGATACTCACAGCCGCTCGTAGAGCCGCACTTCACAGGCCAGTGGCACCGACACCCAGTGGATGAAAGCCTTGGGCTTTTCTGCCACATCCGACTTAGTGCAAGTCACCTCCAGCTCAATGACACGCCCACTGACGTCCTGAGGGAGAGGAGACGAGCTAAGCAGTCTTATCCCATGTGGCAGGCCCAGGGCTGAGCCCCCAGCCCCACAGCTCGGGGACACCTTGTTCCCCTCTGTGAGGCACAGGGCAGGCAGAGAGCAGCCATACAGGCAGCCTGACCCTCCCTGTGTCCAGAGCAGCCAGCATGACATTGCACAGCCCAGCCTCATGTCACCAGTGCCCACAGCCACGCACCTTGATGACATTCTGGATGGTGATGACGTAGCCAGTGTGGCGCAGCCCCACCGGCTGCCCGGGCGCCAGGCGCTTGTAGCCCTTGTCTGCCTCCTGTAAGAGAGTTCACGGCTGCATGAGGGGTCCCAGCATGGGCAGCAGGTCCCCCTTCTAGCATGTCTCTCTGCCATCCCAGGGATCAGTGATCCCAGGGCTGTTTGAACTCCCATGTTGCTGTGGGATGTTCCCACAGACAGGCCACGCTGAGAACCATTGGCTGGACATGTCCTGGCCAGGCTGAGGGCAGCATTTGCCCGGTGCCCATCCGAGCTGCCACATTTGGGAGTCACAGTCAGGTGCTCAACACCCACCCATAACCTCTGTGTGCAGCACCAACACCATTTCCAGGGCTGCCAGGCTCCTGCCGCACAAGCTATAGCTCCAGGAGTGAGGGTAGTATAGCCCAGTGGGCCTGGCTCACCTCCCTGAAGTCTGTCTCCTCAATGTAGACGGTCTGGTGGAAGGGCACTTTGTGAAAACCACGGCTCTCATCGGCTGGGAAGTTGGGCACAAGGACCTCCAGTGCCTGGGGAGAAAGAGAGCTTGAATGCTGCTCTCACAAAACCCCACTCCCACAACAGCCCACGGCAGTCTCACCTTTGGAGCAGGGAAGTTGGTGATGGTGACCTTGAGGGGCTCCAGGACTGCCATGGCACGGGGGGCCTGCTCATTCAGCACCTCCCGGGCACAAGCCTCCAGCAGATGCGGCTCCATTGTCGCCTGGGCCACTGTCACACCAACCTGAGGAACAGCGTGCTGTGACCATGCTGGCCAGGGGATGTAGCCATCTGCCCTGTCCCTGCCCACCCAAAGCCTACCCGTGCACAGAAGTTGTTGATGGCCTCGGGGGGGAAGCCTCGCCGGCGCAGGGCCGTCAGCGTGAAGAGACGTGGGTCATCCCAGTCCCTGAGGAAACACCAGAGTGAGAACCAGGCATGCTGTGGGTGAGCCCCATCATGGCAGCTGGCCCTGCTCCTACCTCACAGCACCCGTCTCCACCAGGCGGATGATCTTTCTCTTGGAGACCACGGTGTAGAGCAGGTTCAGGCGCCCATATTCCCACTGCACGGGGCAGTAAACGTCCAGAGCGTTGCACAGCCAGAAGTAGGAGGAGCGCCTGCAAGGGAGGTGCAGGCACAGCCCAGCTCAGCCGCATGGACATGCTGTCTCCCAGCACTCTGGCAGCCACCAGGTGCTGCTCCCAGGTCTAGCTCAGCCCTGGGCCATGCCATGCATGGTGCTCACCTGGCCTGGAACTCCTTGGTGCAGAGGGAGTGCGTGATGTGCTCGATGGAGTCGCAGAGGCAGTGTGTGTAATCATATGTGGGGTAGATGCACCTGCAAGGCAGATGCAGTCAGCTCAGGGCAGAGCATGGTGCTGCTCCACTCCTGATACCTCCTCACTACCAGGAAATCCAGATCCAGCCCCACCACATGTGCCAGGACATGGCAGGCCCTCCCTACCACTTGTCCCCAGTGCGGTGATGTGGAGTGAACTTGACACGGTAGGCAACGGGATCCATCTTCCCATCCTCCATCACCAGCTTCATCCTCAGCGTGGCTTCCCCCTCCCCAAACTTCCCCTTTCTCATATCCTGTGGAGACAGGGGAAGCTGTCAGCTGAGCCACAGATCCAGAGCCCACAGGCACTCAGCAGCTGCCCCAGCTAGGAGTACCTCAAAGAGCAGGAGTGACTCCTCCACAGGCCGGTCCCGCCACGGCGAGGGTGGTGGGTTGTGGCCCTTGATCTCCTCAACCTTCTGATGGCAGACATATGCCTGACCCCTACGGAGAGGAAATGCCACCACCAGACCTGAGTGACCCATCTCCTGAGTAAGGGGGAGCCCTGACCAGTGCAGGATATCAACACCAGCCCAGCACATTCCTACTGCCCCACACGCTCACCTGCGGATGAGCTCCAGGGCCCAGGTGTAGAGCTGGTCAAAGTAATCTGATGCATGTGTCACTGCATAAGGCTGGTAGCCTGTGGGGATGGGTGAAATGGAACAGGTTGGAGGAACCCCAAAGGTCCAGCAGCAAGACCTGAATGCAGGGGTGTCCCTGGCACCTGGCATGATTCTGCCCTCCCCATCTCAAGCCGTACCCAGCCACTCCACCATCTCCCGGATGGCTGTGAAGTATTTCTCCTCCTCCTTCTCGGGGTTGGTGTCGTCATAGCGCAAGAAGCACACGCCACCATTGGCCTGGGGATGAAGAGACAATGAGCAGTTGCTCCCTGAGGGCCCAGCAGCCAAGCAGCAGGGAAAGGCAGGGCCAGGGTGGCTTGGTGCTTTTTACCTTGGCATAGCCAAAGTTGAAGTTGATGGCCTTGGCATGGCCAATGTGCAGGATCCCGTTAGGCTCAGGAGGGAAGCGTGTCCGTACCTGAAGAGGCAAAGGGGACACCTCTGTCCTTCAGCAGGAGATCTTTACCTTCCCTGACAGCAGTGACACTGACATGAGCCCCTGGCAATCCTGCAGAGCACCCTGTGCTGTGTGGGTGCTGCCTCTGCTGTGCCCCTGTGAGCTGTGTGTTCCCCACCCACCCCTGTGGGGTGTCACTGTCACACGGAACCGCTGGGCTGTGGGATATGGCCTCACCTGCCCACCCGTGATTGCCAGGTGCTGCTTCAGCAGGGCCATCGTGTTGGGTGTCACCACGTAGCCCTCAGTCTTGTAGTTCTCTCCTGCAGGCAGAGGATGCTCAGGGCTGCAGCACTGCCCTAACTGTGCCAAGCCCAGCAGCCAGGGGGGAAGGACACAGGAGCTGTCCAGTTCTCTGCAGCACAGAGAGCTGGGACCACACAGAGCCAGTGGAGTGGCCCCACATATGGCAGCGACACCTTGCACTCACCTGGCTTGTGGAACTTCAGGGCTTCTCCTCGCAGCTGCTCCAGCAGTGACTTTGTCTCTGTGCCCATGTCACCTGCAGGGAGATGGGGCTGAGCTCCCTGATCACAGCTCCCAGGGCCCAACTTGGAAGCAGGTCCAGCAGGAACTAAAGGGCTGGGGAAGAGTCTCTTACCATTCTCCACCACAGCCACCTTCTGTTTCTCTGCTGGGGCCAGACGGGCCTTTGCCACCTGCAGAGACCAGCACAGCATGCTGAGTGCCCAGCTGCAGCACACACCTTCCCCTCCTGGCCCAGCCTGCTGGCCCCACAGCTCCCTCTAGACCTGTACCCATGGTGGCAGCTCAGCCCAGAGCAGCCATTTGGGATCCTGCCGGGACACTTGGCAAGAAAATACTATCCAAGTCTGCAGCCTCCCTTTCTCCTTACCTTTGGTTTCTTTTCCAGATCAGCTTCTGTCTTTGGCCCAAGCAAATGCAGCACCTGGAGAAGAGTGACACAGTCAGGAGTCAAAAAGGCTCCTAGACTAGGTGTGTCCTAGTGTCCTGTGCAGTCATCACTCTGCTCACCCTGCCTGCACCTAGGTGGGGCAGGCTGTCCCCAGGGCTGGGCTCTCTAGGGGACTGACTGACAGGTCACAGCACACCCAGGGGACCACAGCAGCACCTGACACAGTAACCTCACACCCACCTGCAGGTCCACCTCATTCTTGATGGTCTTCCCGTCTGCCCACCGCAGCTGGCTCCGTGCCTCCCCTGCAGACAGGGCACCCCGTGGGCAAGGGGCAGGGCCCAAGCCCGGGGCAGCTTCAGCCAGGGAGCTGATGCAGAATGCCCAGGGCTGTCCCTTTGCCCCAGGGCTGTCCCTGCTGCTGGGCACTATGGCCCTGCCTGTGTGTGGGATCTGGCAGGATGACATCTCCCCATGGCAAAGGGCTGGTTCTCAGGATTTGGGGGAGCACAGTGGCACTGGCAGTCAGGCACAGGGACGTGACGGCCACCAGCACCAGGCAGGGGCTGCCCCGGTGTCACCACTCACCCATCAGCAGCCCCATGTTGAAGTGATAGCGCTCTGCCAGCAGCTCTGCTCGGTGCTTGCTGATCACAGCCTCCACCTGGGAGCAGCACAGGGACCCCGGGGTGAGCGAGGCAGGCAGGAGCACAGCAGGAGCCAGCCCAATGTCCCCTGTGCCGTCCCCACAGGGTCACAGCCCCACTCACCGCCTCCTCGATCTGCTCGGGGGTGACGCAGACCCCCACACCGCAAGCCCGCTCAAAGTCTGCCACGTCCAGGGGCTCCAAGGGGTGGCTCCTCACGTACTCCAGGGCAGCTGGGGACAGAGCAGGGATGAAGCGCGGTGCACGCGGGGCCGGGCGGGGGCCGGGGCCGGGGCCGCACGGTACCGCTGAGCTGCAGGTCGGTGAGGATCTCCCTGCGGGCGATGTAGCCCACGAGGAAGCCGAGGTGTTTCGGGTCCTTGAGGCGGGCGGCCGCGTTGTACAGAAGTGTCCCGGTGGCCTTGTCCAGCGCCGGGCCCAGCGCGCTCCGAGCCTGTCACCACCCCGGAGAGTGTCAGGACAGGACCGGGGCCCGAGCCCCGCGAACCGGCGGCACCGGGGGGCACAGCGGGACAGGGGAGTGCCAAGGGCCGGGAGGCTGGGGGGGCCCAGCAAGGCTGGGGTCGAGGCGGTGACAGCGGGACCACGGTGCCAATGTACCCGGGTGACACCGGAGATCGGGTTACCGAGTGACACCGATACCGGGGTACCGAGTTCCCGGGGTGGCCGGGTCCCCAGGTGACATCGGGGTGACGGGGTACTGGAGATCGAGGACCGGGGATCAGGGTGCAGACCCGCGGCGGACGCACCTGCAGCACAGCCCGGCGCAGCAGCGCGCTGAGTGCCCCGTTACGCAGCGTCTCCCGCGCCTTGGCCTCGCTGAGGCCGATGCCCGTGAACAGCCCCAGCGCCTCCTCCGCTTCCTCCGCCGCCATCGCTGCCGCCGCCGCCGCCATGCTGCCGCCTCCGCCCGGGGGCGGGGCCGTGCCCAGCCAACCGGCAGCGAGAGCGCTCCGTGCCGGCCAATAGCAGGCGAGGGACCGGCGCGGGCCGGGCCAATGGGCGCGCGGGAGGCGGGCTCAGCGCGCGGGCTGTTGCATCATTTAAAGAGACCGGCGGCGGCGGCGGCCACGTGGGGGGCGGGGCTGGAGGCGGGCCCGGGGCGGGGCGGGCTCGGCTCCGATCGCGCCCGGCGCCCCCGCTCCCGGCGCTCGGCGCCCCGCGGCTGCTGCCCGCGCCTCCGGTGTGCCCTGTGCGTCTCTGCCTGCCCCGACGGGCGCGGGCCCTGCGGCGAGCCCCTGGGGATGCGCGTGCCCAAGGTCCTGTGGTGGAGAGCGCGTCGCGGTGGCGGCTTCAGCACGGTGTACGCGGGGCCAGGCCGGCTCGGTGTCCCCAGCTCCCCCGGATCGTGCGTGGTCGTTTGGCCCTGCCAACCCAGTGTCCGCCCTCTTCCCATCTCCCCTGTCCCCCTCGCTGCCCTAGTACACCCCTCATCCCAGTGTTCCCAGGCTTCCCTAGACCGGTGGAACTTTGGCTGCCTCAGCCCAGTGTCCTCCTGCCCCTCCCGCCCCATCTGATGTCTTGTCCAGTCTGGTGTCCCCAGCTCTCTCTTTGCCCCGCCAGCTTCCCCAGTCCGGTATTCTCCAGCTCTTCCGGCCCGGTGCCCCCGGGTGTCCTCCACAACCCCACGTTTTCTGCCTCTCCCCGGGAGACCCTGCCCCAACCCGATATCCCCCCTCAGCTTGGCACTCTTAGCTCAGTGCCCCCCTAGCCCAGTGTCCCATCCATCCTACTCCCACCTCAGCCCGAGTAGCAGCAGACTCGAGTGGTTGTGGAAGGGGGTTTATTGGAAATACGGGGTGGGAGGAGGCACTAGCAGGTCCTGCCAGCCAGAGCCACCGGACACAACCAGACAAGGCAGGTCCTGGCTCCTCCATGGGTGGGTGCTGGAGTCAACGCTGGTGTCACAGTGAGTCCCACACCACGGAGGGGACAGCCATGGCTGAGCACCGGCACAGAGCTATAGTTCCATCCTGGTGCCAGGCACTGTGTCCGTCCCCTTTGTGGCCGCCTGCTCCCTGCCCGTAGCTGGCAGTGGCTTTAAGCTATAGCGGGCACTGACATTGGTACCTGAGACGCTGCGGTACTCGCCCATCTCGGTGCGCACGCTCTCGTTCTGGGTGATGGTGAGCAGCACCGGCACGGAGAGCGTCACCTCCTTCCGAAGCACTTGGATGCTGAGCGCGGTGCGCGGGGGGATCTTGGCCGGCAGCTGCACCTCCACGCGCTGCCGGCGAGTGCTGCTTTCGCTGCGCCCTTTCTGCACTGTAAAGATGTTGGAGGCTTCCACGGTCAGCGTGAAGGAGAGCCCGGCTTTGAGGCTGGTGGCATTGCTGAAGTTGAAGCTCTGCCAGAGTGTGGTGCCATACTCCCGGCTGCTGCTGGCCGCCAGCGCCTGCTCCGACTCGGTCTCGTTCACCCCCTCAATCTCATCCACCAGCACCTCCCGCTCCTCCTCCACCCGCTTCTGTTCCCAGAGGAGACGTGCCGAGACCAGGGGCCGCCCAGGCCGTAGCGGGCGCAGGTGGGACAGCCGAGACTGGAAGTTCAGCTCCAGTTTGTAGTCGGCGAGGTGCTCGCCGGGCCACGCCAGGCAGTGCCAGCCGCCCCGGCCGGGGTGCTGGTAGAGCAGCCAGACCCCTCGCTGCACCGTGTGCGAGGCCACCCGGTCGTTGAAGTACCCATACGCCAAGTTGGTCTCCTCTGTCACCACCTTGCAGGCGCCTTGGAAGTTGGGGTGCTCGTAGAGGGTGATCTGGGGGTCCCCCAGGTCGTGGTGCACGAGGCGCAGTGCTGAGAAGCTGTTGGGCCGATCCACAGAGGGGTACTCGCCCTCCTCGAAGGCGTACGGCTCCCCCTCATACTTGGGGTCCGTGTAGGCAATCCATGGCTGCCCCTCCACCTTCAGGGAGGCGATGCAGTTCCCGAAATCCAGCTCGTGCAGGTCAGGCACGTCGCAGGTGAACTCTCGGCTCAGCCCCTCGAAGTTGGCACGCTCGAACACTGTGATCCGGTTCATGGTGCCCGCCCCTGCCTGGGCACAACAGGGGCCACGTCCCCTCCTCTGGGCTCACGGGGGGCTACAGGAGAACCCTGAGGAAAGCCCAGCAAGCAAAGGCAAACCTCGGCACCCCTTTAACTCTTGTCCTCTGCCTTTCCTTTGCCCACCTGCTGCCTGGGCCCCGTGCTCTCACCGTCTGTGCTGGCAGCACCCTGCAGCTGTGCCTTTTAGGAAGGGGTGGTGGGACCAGGGCGTGCTGCGGCACGAAGCAAAGGCGATGACAGTGCTCGCCCCCGCACCCCGAGCCCAGCCCTTGTCCCCACTTGGTGCTGGGGAGTCAGCCAGGCCCCGCACACCGGGATGCCAGCCGGTCCCACAGACCAGCCCTGCCGGAAAGTCCTGCCGTGCCCCAGGCACGTGAGGCTCCTGCTGAAGAGTCACCGCCAATTATCAGTGATGCTTCCGCCCTGCCCGCGCTAATTACAGTGTGCATCGCCAGTGGGGCAGGAACTGCTGGCTCACCCCACCAGGGTGAGAGGGCATCGTGGTGGGGCAAGCCGGCGCCCCAAAACAAGAGCCTCTGAACCCTGGTGATCCCAGCAATTGGATATGGACACCTGCCATGGTGGCACTGCTCCAGCCCAGCCTCTGAGGATGGCTGGGGCAGATGGGAACACTTCTTCCCCCTTGTCGCTTCATGGGGTGCCCCAGGCACCGCTGGGGTGGGATGCTGGGCACAGCAGGACGCTGACATCAAACCGAGGCATTGGCAGGCAGCCACTCCAAGCACAGCATGCTGGTGGTTTCCTCCGGGCTCCATGCAGGTTGCCATGGCATGAACTGGAGCTGGCCTCCCCAGGAGCTCCTGCTGTGGGGCACAGGGCATGTGCACTGCCTAGCTGGCACCCTGCTGAAACAGGGCTCAGGCAGCTCACAGCTTCTGGGGCAAGGTTAAGCCTTTGACTTCTGGCTACGTGCCCAGAGGCTGCCTCATCCACTTGTCCATACAGCCCTCAGCAGGCCAGGGTTTTTCCCAAGGCACAGTGCATGGAGTGGGGAGGCACAAGGCTGATACGAAAAGTTCCCAGTGGGGTACAGCTGGATCCTGACCCACCCCCTGGGGACAGTCAAAACCCTCAAAGCCTCTGGGCTAAAATCTGCCTCTTGGAGCTGATTAGCAAGGCCAGCCCTTGGCTGCATGGGGTCCCCCGGTCCCACCAGGGTTTGGTACAGCCTGCAGGCACCCACATCCTGTGGTGGAGAAGGATGGAGACCCCATTGCTCCAACAGCCTGTACCCCGCAAGTCACCCAAGAGAGGAACCGAGGCATCCCTGAATTGTTGAACCCTATTCCCTTCAAACCGCTGTCCCCCAAAGGCCAGTGCCACCCCACACCTCGCCCCTCATTGTCCGCTGCTGGTGCCCCACTTCCCCTGCCTGCAGTGCCAGGACTGCCAGGGTCTCCCAGTTTATTGCCAGATGTCGGGGCGGTTGGGGTTACACCAGACAAACGCTACGGGAAGCAGTTAGTGAGTGGGGGGCCATGGGGGCCGCGGGCAGGGGCCAGGGAAGGGCTGTCCCTCTCGCTCCCCCAGCCGGTGGCCTCCCTGCCGTTCCCCCGGGCTGCCGCGCTCCCCCGCGCCGGGGACCCCTCCTGTGCCCCGTGGCTGCCCTGGCTCCGTGGCCCCCAGCACCCCCCAGCTCGCTGCGTTCTCCCCCTGAGCGAGGCCGGCGGCCGGGGCGGCGCGGGGGGCACGGGGCAGCGTGGGTGGGTGGGAGGCGGTGCTGGCATTATTGCTATGGCGGGCGGGAGCAGCGCGACCCTCCCCACGCTCAGATCACAGTCTCGAAGAGCGTCGCCTTCTCCTTGGGGGGCTCTGGGGCCAGCAGCTTGGCTTCTGCCTCTGGCGTCAGGTACTCCAGGTGGTGTTGGCCCCAGATTGGAGTGGTCAGGAGCTGCCAGCGCTGTGGGGACATCGCGTCAGCGCCCAGGAACAACAGCACTGGGACTGCCGGGACCCAGCAACGCACAGGGAGAGGAAAGGGATGGGATTTGGGTGGGGGTGGAGGTGAGACTGGGACAGGAAATGGATTGAAATGGGATTGAGAAAGGGACAGAGATTGTGCGGGGACAGGGATGGGACTGAGACTGACAGGATTACGACAGTGATGTCAGCAAGGATGGGGTTTGGGTGAGGCTGAGAGTGAGACAGCAGTGAGGATAGGAATCTGATAGGAGTGAGAGCAATGAAGATAGGAAGAGGATTTGGACAGGGCGAGTCTAGGATGGGAAAAGGACTAAATGAGATTGAGAGAAGGACAGGAATTGTAAGGAGACAGTGATGGGGATGTGCCCAGGATCTAGCTGCAACAGGGATAGGGATAGGACTGAGACAGTGATGTAAGCATCGGTGGGAACCAGGTAAGACTGGGAATACGACAGCAACGGGGACAGGGATGGGATTTGGGTGGGAGTGAGACACTGGGGACAAGCTCATGATTTGGATGGGAATGAGACAGTGATGACAACAGGGATGAGACCTGGCTATGGATGGGACTGTGATGGCAATGTGGATAGTGGTGGGATTTGAATGGGAATCAGACAGTGATAAAGACAGGGATGGGATCTGGTGGTGGATGGGACTGAGACGGCGATGCGGATGATGGAATTTGACTGGGGCCAAGACTGGGCCATTGACAGCACTATGAAGGGGACAACCATGGCTGAGAATGGGGTGGGGACAGAGGCAGGAGTGATCCCGCTGCACTGCCCTCACCTCGCGCAAGGAGCCTTTGCAGCGCAGGAGCTTGTAGATAACAGTGCAGGGGATGCAGAGCATGGAGGAGAGTGCCAGGACCCAGCCGATGGCTTCCCCCCACCACGGGTACACGTATGTCTTATTGTATGTCAGCGGCTTGTAGTTCACCACGTGGAACACGAAGACGCCCTGGGTGGAGAGAGGGAGGTGAGGTCCCCACCCCGACGCGGTCACGGCCGAGCCCCCGAGCCGCGCTCGCCCCACGGCAGCGACACGCGTGTGCCGGCAGCGGCCGCCGGGGGGCGCTCCGTGCCCGCGGCGCAGCGCGGGGCGGCGGCACACGCGTGTCCCCACGGGCCGTGGCCTCGCTCACCACGCAGACCAGCGGAGTCACCACAGCCCAGCACCACTTCATGACGGGCAAGGGCCGGTAGCCGATCATACGGGCCACATCGTCCATGAAGCGGTCGGCACCTGTGGGGAGCAGGGCGTCAGCTGGGGCACTTGCGTCCCACCTCGTGTCCTCCCTTAAGTCCCCCTCCCCCTGTCCCCCTGGCCTCACCATAGACCCAGGCAATGACCACGCACTCCCAGAAAGCCTGCCACAGCAACGTGATCCCGCTGGCCGAGTAGTTGTCAAAGAGCTGGAATACGTACATGCCGCCCTGCCAGGAAGGTGCCCGTGTCACCAGCATTGTGCTGGCTGTCCCGCTCACTGCCACACTGGCAAGTCATAGCCTTGCCAGCACCAGTACCCCACCTGGCATGAACACCCTGCATGCCATGGGCACCCTGCTCCCACAGCACCCCTGTGCCACAGAGACCCCCATGCCATAGGCAGCTCCACTGACATGAGGGCAGCAGCCCCAGTGAGCTCCCGCCCCACAGTGGCATCTCATGGGAGATGATGCCTCAGGAACAGCCACAGGTGGCCGGTGTGGGGCTGGCCGTCAGTGTCCCTGCTGTGTCCCCCACCTGTGTGACCATGGAGAGGTCAATGAGAAAGCAGATGATGCAGCAGAGCGCAGCGGTGAGCTCACGGCGCAGCGAGCCAGCCCCCGGCTGGGGGAACAGGTCCAGGATGCCCGTGATGAAACCCTCCACACCGACAAACTGTGGCACAAAGCAGAGCTCAGTGGGGATGGGCCACCCATCTTCTCCCTGTTCCCCATCTCCCCGGTTGCCACAGCACCTGGCTGTCCAGCCCCAGCACGAGAAGCATGATGAAAAAGAGCGTGGCCCACAGCGGGGACAAGGGCATCAGCGTCACAGCTTTGGGGTAGGCGATGAAAGCCAGCCCGGGACCTGCAGGAGAGTGGGGTCAGAGATTCCACTCAAGGGGTGACACAGAAGACACCGTTGGCACCCAGCATCCGTCACTTACCAGACTCGGCCACCTTGGAGATGTCCACGCCCTGCTCAGAGGCCATGAAGCCGAGCACAGAGAAGACAACAAAGCCGGCAAAGAAGCTGGTGCAGCTGTTGATCACAGCCAGGATGTAGGCATCCCTGTGGGCACAGCATCTAAGGAAGTGCTGGGGGGCACTGGGGGACACACCAGGGGGTCACTGGGGCACACTGGGGGGCCTGCCTGCAGCTGGCACAGCCCTACCTGTAGCAGTTGTTGTGGAAGCGGTTGTAGCTGCCCAGCGCGGTCAGGGCGCCCAGCCCGATGGCGTAGGAGAAGAACACCTGGGTGCCAGCATCAATCCAGACCTGGGGTGTGAGGGATGATGTCACGGGGTGATGGGGGTGCCAGGGTGTTGTTTAGCACCCAGCTCTCTGCTGCTCTCCCCAGTGCCCTCACCTGTGCCTCAACCAGCTTGGACCAGTCAGGTTTCAGGTAGTAGATGATGCCACCCAGCGCGCCAGGCAGTGTCACTCCGTGGACCAGCAGGAGGATGAGGACCACATACGGGAAGAGCGCCGTGAAGTAGACAATCTGAAGAGCAGTGGGTGGCCATGAGACCCCCCAGGCCAGGGCTCTCTGTCACGTGCCACGGGTGTCCCAGCAGGACCAGAGCTTGGGAACGTCCCCAGCAGCTGCAAGCACCTCCCGGACACGGGCCTCCCACCCCTGTGGGCTGTGGCACAGGGGGGCAGGAGCCAACAGTGCCATGTGATGCAGTCTTCTCTCATGCCAGTGGCCCTGACGCACGTTCCCCCTGCCAGCATTACCTTCCCAGTCGACTTGACACCCTTCCAGATGCAGAAGTAGACAATGACCCAGGTGGTAAGCAAGCAGAGGATCATCTCCCAGTTCATCTCCCCCGGCTCGCTGAGTCCCCCAGAGAGACGCAGCACCTTGTTCCTGCAGAGTGGGGCTGTGCTGAGCACCAGCATGACACTCCCAGCCCCAGACAACACCCTCCTGGCTCCCACACTCACTCCCAAAACTCAATAACAGGCGAGCGCTTGTTGGTCATGTTGGTGCAGCTGAAGTTGGAGGTCCAAGTGCTGGCAGTGGTGTTAATGCTGACATTTTGGCACAGGTCCAGGTTGAAGAGCTCCGTGCACTGCTCCGTGTTCCAGGAATGGCCACAGGTGGCCCAGGGCAGGGTGTCCGTCAGTGAATGCACCAGGTAAAAGAGCCCCCACACCAAGATCATGATGTAGTAGGAGTTGCAGAAGAAGACGATCACCATAGAGGCCAGGCCTAAACCTGTGGCACGGGGGGATCAGAGCCTGCAGGCACCTGTGGGCATCTGGCAGCCAGCATGGAGTGGGATACGGGGTGTTGTAGAGATGGGGGAGGACAGAGGAGAACTGACAGGGACAGGACAGGGAAAGCTGGCAGTCCTGGACAGGACAGGACAGGAGAGAGCTAGTGGGAATGGGACAGGGAAGCTGGCAGCCCCAGGCAGGACGGGACAGGGTGGGGACAGCTGGCAGCATGGCACAGGACCAGGGGGGAGCCGGCAAGATACCTCTGGAGCTGGGGATCCAGCAGCTGCCTGGGACCCAGCAGCATGCAGGCAGGGAGCCACAGGGGCAGGCAAGGCAGGCAGGGCAGCACGGGGTGCCACGGGGCACAGGTGCAGGCAGCTGCCATCCTTGGCCGCGGCAAAGGGCGGCAGTGGGACGCGGGCAAGGTGCAGGGGAGCAGGCAGGGCGTGGGCAGGGTGCTGCCAGCCCCAGCAGGCTGCGTGCAGCCTGGCACAGTCAGGGTGCAGACAGGGTGCCGGGGGCCCTGGCCAGGGTGCAGGGGCCGCGGAAAGGGTGCAGGCAGGGCGCGGGCAGGGCGCGGCGTTACCCTTGAAGAGAGGGGCGATGTTCCAGGCGGCGATGCCCCCCTGCTTCATGAACTGTCCCAGAGCCACCTCCAAGAAGAAGATGGGGATGCCGCCCACGAAGACGATGAGCAGGTAGGGGATGAGGAAGACGCCTGGGGCCGGGGGCAGGGGGCCGGCTCAGCCGCCGCCGTCCCCCCGGCCCCCCCTTTCGCTCCCCCCTTCCCGCGCCGCCCGCCCGGACGCAGCGAATGGCAAAGGCGCCTCCGCGCCCTCCCCTCGCCGCGATGTAGGTCAGCACGGGCAGTACTGGGGGGCTCCCACGACCCCCCGCCCCGTGAGTGACTCCGGAACACCGCGGGCCGGCCCGGGAGCCCCTGGAAGGCGCAGGGCGAGCTGACCCAGCGTGCGGCGAGCCCCAGGCACACACTCCGGGGCGGGAAGGGGGTGCCCCCCGCGCCGCGGGACGCACCCCCGCAGCGTGGGGCGAGCACGAGGCTCACCTCCGCCGTTCTTGTAGCACAGGTAGGGGAAGCGCCAGACGTTGCCCAGCCCCACGGCGAAGCCCACGCAGGACATGATGAAATCCATCTGCCGGGTCCATGTCTCCCGTTCGGGGGCGGCCTCTTTGGGGGGACCAGGGGGTCGCACCAGTGGTGCCGTCACTGTTCGCTCCTCGCCCGCCGTGGGGGGCTCTGTGCCCTCCGCCCCGCCGGGGCCTTCTGCCGAGACGGGGGTTGTGGGGATGCCCACGCCGCCGTCACGCGCGCCCGTGGGGGCGCCGTGGCGGTGGGGGGGAAGCACCTCCCCCCCCCCCCGCGCCCCTCTCCGCGCGTAGGGGCGTGACGTCAGATGTCAGGCCGGCGCGTGACGTCACAATGCAGAGCGGTGACTCACCCCGCGGCGGCGGGAGGGGGCGCGCCGCGGTCGCGCGTGGCCGTGGGCCCCCCTCTCCCCCTCCCCAAGCTCATCCCTCCCCGGCGCTCCCCGCTTACCGGAGCCCGCCGGGGCAGCGGCGGCCGCGGCTGTGGCGGCGGCGGCGTCGCGTCGCGGGGCGTCGGGCGGCTGCGGGGCGGCCGTGTCGGTGGGGACGGGGGGCATGTCGCGGGGGGCCGGGGAGCGGGGGCGGGTCGGGGGCGGCTCCGTGGCCGAGGGGGGCTCAGAAGCAATCCACGAAGCACTTGAAGGTGAGTCGGAAGAACCTCATTGAGGGCGGCGGGGCGCGGCGGGGCGGGCCGGGCCGGGCGGGCGGCTCAGAGCCGGGCTGCGGGGCCGGCGCCGCGCGGCCGCTCCGGGGCTCTCTGCGCCGCGGCACCGGGCGGCGGCGGAGGCAGCGACCGGCCGCACCGCCCCCCGAGCCCCATTGGCCGCGCCACCCGCCCGCGGCTTGACGGGACTTGCAGTTCCGACGCACTGGCACCGGCCGCGGGGCGAGGCGGGGGGCACGGGGGGACGAGGCACAGCCGGCGGGATTCCGGGCACTACGGACAGCGAGGGGCGGCGTTGGTAACGGGGGATACCGGGCGCGAGGGACACAAGGCAGTAGGGCACGCCCGGGGACACCAGGGAGCAGAGCGCTAGGGACAGCAGGTGACAAGACAGGCAGCGGGAACGAGGCACTTCAGTGCACAACAGGCACTGAAACTCCGGGACTTGCACGGCTCGTCCCACCAGCACCAGGGCACAGGAGAAGACACGGGGCACTAAAGCGGCGGGATTTGCACAGGGGACACGAGACATCAGGGAGCAGCCAGCAGCAGAGCACACGAGGCAGCAGGCACCAGGGAACACTGTGTCCCCTGCCGCTGCTGCGGAGTGCACCCGGCAATGGCACCGGTCCCTGAGGGATATTAGGGGATAGCGAGCACCAAGTCACACCAGGGAACACTGGAGCACGAGGGCACCCGTGGCAGCAGAGTGCTGGGGGTCCTATCAGCACACCGGGGACATGGTGCCCTGACTCACGAGGGGGCAGAGGGTCCCAAGGGACAGCAGGCAGCAGAGGCGAGTGGAGTTCAGAGAGTTTAATGAGCGCAGGACAAACCCCGATTCCCCCCATCCCCCCACCCCCCAGTGCCTGGCCTGGCCCACACCCCCAGGCCAGGCCCCCCATGACACCCTAGTCGACTTCTTCCATGCTGCTGTAGGAGGGGGCTGGGCGCTCGGCGGGGCTGGCAAAACGCTCGGGGAGGCCTTCCGCAGCCAGCGGCGGGGCTCCTTCGGGGGCCAGGCCGGATCCGAACGGCACCGGGGGCAGTCCCTGCAAGCAGAAGGTGGGCATGAGAGGGAGACTTGCACCCTGCCCACCCATCTCCCTCCCTGCTCCCGGGGGTCTGCAGAGGTGCCCGGGGGGGACACAGCTCCACACGCAGAATGTGCAGCCCCTGGGCTTGGAGAGCAGCATCTGGTGGCAAACCCCAGGGCAGGGCAGAGGGAAGCAGTGTGCCCAGGGGGCAGGGCAGAGGGAAGCAGTGTGCCCAGGGACTGGGCAGAGGGAAGCAGTGTGCCCAGGGACAGGGCCAAGGGAAGCAGTGTGCCCAGGGGGCAGGGCAGAGGGAAGCAGTGTGCCCAGGGACAGGGCAAAGGGAAGCAGTGTGCCCAGGGCCGCTGGAGGCAGCCCCTTTGGCCCGGCAGGAGGGCCAGGCCGCAGCACTCCTGCCCCAGGGCGGAGCACAGCCCTGCACCCCAGCACGGGCGGCAGTGACGGGCCACAGGCACGCTGCCAGTGCCTGCCGGAGGTCTGAGGAACAGAGCAGGGCCAGAGGGGATTTCCAGGGCTGAGAGCACTTTGTCAGGTCTCACTGCCGGCCACCCACCGCCGGTGAGGTCAGGCAGGTGCAGGCAGCGGCTTGTGGGCCCCAAGGCTGGGGTGCCAGCAGCAGTCAGAGCAGAGGTCAGCCCACCGGCGCCGGGCACTGACTCAGACCCACGAGGCCGGCACCGTGGGTGAGCGGGGGAAGCTGCTGAGACCCAGGGCTGCAGACAATGAGGCGACTGTTCCAGGACAGGCACCTCATGACCACGGCACAGCCCTGCTGTGCTCTCCGGCTGGGACCTGCTTGGGCAGGGAGTAAACCTCAGCACGTGGAGGAGGGGTGTGGGACAAAGGTAGGGGGAGTCCAGCTCAGGCCCTGGCCTAAAACACAGAGGAACCCCTTCACTGCAAAGCATCCCTCCCAGGCCAGCTGAGGGCACTGCCAGCAGAACAGCAGTGGAGACAGAAAAGAAAGTCACAGGGCTCTGAAGTCACCTCTCACACCCAGATACACCAGAGCCGTCTGAGCCACACGCAGCCAAGGGCAACACGTCTCAATGTCAGACACGGTTGGAGTGGCAGCCTGTGCCCCAGCCTCAGGGGACTGCCTGCTCCTGGCCCTGCCAGGATCCCCACACCCTGCACGTGTCCCATGAGGCTATCACTCCACAGCTGGGACTGGAGCCCAGCCTGTGCCCCATGGCACGGGCAGGCAGAGCTCACTCCTGAGCCTGCTGCCGCACAAGGTGCACCAGGCACCCAGCAAAGCCCAAGGGATGGTTCTGGTGCCAGCTGGGTCACATAGTGGCCTCAGGTGACCCCAGTGTGGAGTCCTCACCTCTGTGTGGGAGTCCCAGCACACAGGACAGGAATACTGCATTTTTTTGGAAAACCTGGCTTTATTTAATGCACCATGGCCATATCTGTGCTCCCTGACCCCACGCCTCTCCCGCAGCATGGGCAGCTGGCACCCTCGCAAATGAGGTGCTGCACCACACTGCCCTGAAGAGACCAACTCCCCCAGATGCTACCAGCACACAGCCCCACGGTGCCCACCATGGGCACCTCAGTCTGGATTGCCAGGCTCCCTGGCCCTGTCTGGGGCTGAGCAGGGAAGCACACAAGCCCCTGGTGACAAGCCCGTCCAGCCCCAGCACAGGAGTGTGGCACACGCTCCCAGCACATAGGCGGCTGGCACCAGAAGGCTCAGCAGAAGGCTAGCAGGGCAGACTGGGCTGGCCAAGGACCGTGGGTAACCCAGCCCCAGGGGAGCTCAAGGCTCCTGAAGCAGCACAGCTGAGAGAGGTGGCCAGCCAGGCCCGTGTCAGGGCATCCTGCCCTTGCTGCAGCCTCCCGGCAGGTCTCCATTTCCTTCTTGGGAGCCAAGCAGAGATGGTTGATGTGCCCACAGGGCTCTCAGGCCCCAGCAAGGCTGCAGCAGCAACGTCCCTTCTTGAGCAGCAGGTAGCCTTGAGGTCTTCCCCACTCCCAGTGGGCAGCAAGGAAGGGCAAAGGAGCTTCTGGTTCTGGGTTGTGCCTTGGCAAAGTAGCAGGCTGGCCACACAGGCCTGCCAGCTGGCACAGGAGATGCCAGAGCAGACAGACAGGAGCCGACAGCCCCATGTTTCCCTTGGCGAGTCTTTCCCAGCGATTTCTGTCCTGCTGCCTCATGTCTTGGTCTCAGAGCGTCCTAGGACGGCGCGTGCCCTGGCGGCCCTGCTCCCGCAGCTGGCCACGCGCCTGGGCCTATCTCCAGCGGGGCTGGTAAATGAGTGGGTAGAAGACGTTCAGGAAGAGAGCCACAATTGCAGCCGTGGTGGCCAGGACAAAGTATCTGACGCAGCCTTCATCTGGGTGCTGGGGGGTGCCCGGACTTCGCTTCTGGCCACAGGGCCTCCAAGAGTTTCTTGCAGGCCTTTGGGGTGCCTCAAGCTGCAGCTCTTGTTCTTCAGCCTCCAGTTCCTGCCAGATCAGAGAAGCCTGCGATGTGGAAACCTGCGTCAGCACTTGGAGAACACAACGGGCAACACCCCTTGCCATCCCCCGGGGCAGGCGGCTGCCTGCAAGCCCAGCCCCGTGCCCAGCCAGCCCGCCTCCCCATGCAGCACCGTCGCGGTCGCGCCCGCCCCCGCAGCTCTTCGGGGTCTCTGGTGTGTGGGGCTCCGCTGGGTGGCTCTGTGGGAGGCAGCACGGGCAGCTGCCGGGCAGGGTCTTCACGGGACTGCAGGGAGTGAAGCCAGCAGCTGGATCCCGATGGAGCAGATGCGCTTGCATTGGTGGGTCCGGGAGGCAAGGGAGCAGGCAGCAGCCAATCACAGCCCAGCTTCTGTGATCCCAACAGGATCCTTCACATGACAGCCAATCCAGAGCCAGCTGGAGCAGCAGGAGCAGGAGGCGCAGTGCCAGTACAGCCAGTCACAGCTCTGCTTTGGAGGGTAGGAATGCTCTGACAACCAATTGTAGCCCAGGTTCCAGGATGATTTTCCACAGGCAGCCAACCACAGCTTGGCCCTTCATGGTGGTGATCATGCAGAGCAGCCAGTCAGAGGGAGCAGGTCTCTGGAGGGCACAGGTGGTCCAGGGTGATTGGGGACCTGCTGAGCCCCACTGGGATCCAATGCATCCCATTACTGCAGGGGAACCGGTGCTGCAAGGGGCCCAATGAGCCCCAGTGCCACAGAGCAACCTGATGAACCCCAGTGCCATGGGGCATACAGTGAGCCACAGTGCCAGTTCGGTCCCTGAAGCCTCTCACCACCAGTGTGTGAAAAGCAGCGTGGCTTTCTCATTGCTCAGGGTGCCCCCAGTGAGTGGGGCTGCTCTAGGACACGCACGCAGGGCAGGAACAGCCCAAGCAGGTAGACACCAACATGCCAGACAGCCTTGCCGGCCTCAGAGACAAACAGCTTGTCCTCAGGCAAGAGGGCAGAGCTGGGATGCCTAAATAACACCAGGCCAAGGGGAGGATGAGCCAGAGGGGCAGGGAGGCCAGGCCAGAAGGGCCCCTCAGGGCACACATGTGCAGTCATGCTGGAGATGAACTGAGGATTGTCCTCAGACTCTGCGGGCCCACAGAGGTGCTGAGCATGGAGGGAACGTCTGCAGCACAACGGTGCATAGGATCTCACCAGGTGGGCACCAGCCTAGGCCTTCCTGACTTTCACAAGATCAGTGCAGCCATTCCCTACCACTGAAAGCATTCTGAAAGCACCCTGCCGTCTGGCCCACCCCCGTCCCTCCCTCCCAGGCCACCCAGCAACAGAGCTCGCTCTGGCAGGTTTCTCTACAGCACCCTGTGAAGGTTGCCAGGCCTCTAGCTCAGCACTGGCATTTACCTTTTTTGCACTTGGCTTGGCCCTGAGTTGGGCCCCAGCAGAAAGTGTTCCCCACCCTGCCTTGAAAGTAGCTCCGGAGGGCAAGTTCTTACTGCTCCCTGGCACGACCAGATCCTACTGCACCGCTCACAGCCCCTCCTCCAGTGCAGACCCCAGTGAGGCTGTGCCCCCTTCTTCCTCTTCCAGTGCCCTCCCATCAGCACTTCCACACTGATGATGAAACCAGCTCTCCTGTGACCCCTCAGGACAGGGACTGTCCCAAGACCACAGTGAGAACAAGGCAAGACAGGCTCCAATGCCCAGCTGACGCAAGCTCTCTGGTATCAAAGGGGTGCAGACACTGCACCACAGCTGCACCAGGCTCTGTGGGTGCAGGTAGAGACAGGCAGGGCCCTGCACGAGGGCCCCTGAGCACATTTCAAGGCTCTGTGGCTCCAACAGCGGCGAAATGGACGCGAGTGCTCACCTGGCTGGCAGCAGCTTCGGCAGAGGGGGTGCGCTCGGCGCGGTGGTCTGAGGGATGTCCTGGCAGGGGTCTCTCCACAGGAGAGTTCCTCCGGCGGTAGAAGAGGACATAGGCGTATCTGGTCACCACCTGGCTCTCATCCACCGTGGTGACTGTGCTGTCGTCAAAGAGCCGCCAGCCTGAGGAGGAGGAAGGGTTAAGCAAGCAGACAAGTCACGGCTGCGGGAGCAGCGGGGTGGCCAGGGGGACAGATGCTCACCCACGTCGCTGCGCTGGCTGTTCTTGTCGTTGGGCAGGCGGGCGTACGCTGTGTAGTGCCCTCCAATCATGCCTCCATAGTGGTTGATCACAGCATACAGGTCGTACATAGGCAGGTGCTGCTCACCCTTCCGACCAATGCAGAACTTGCTCAGGTCCAGACTCCTATAGAGAGATACAGTGACCGTCAAGGGTGATCAGTTTTATGCAGGCTGGGTTGCAGGTCAGCAGAGGCAGTGCCAACCCAGGCACACCATCCCCTGGGCTCTCACCGGACAGGAAAGTCCACCATGTCATTGATCTTGTCCCTCCAAATAAAGCTGCGGAAGGAGAAGCGCTTGAGCTGGATGATGAGGACGTTGGGCAGCCGCCACAGCATCAGCTGCTTGGAAGCCTCGCGGTGCTGCTTGCACTTGGGGCAGTACCTGGGGAAGAGTGTGCTCGTTACTGGCATGGAGAGAGCCTCAGTCCTTGCAGCCCAGCTCAGCCCCAGGGTCCCCACATGCAAGGCTGGCAAAGGGTATGTGGAAGGGCTCAGCCTGCTCTGTCAAGGGCAGGCCAGTACAGCCCTGCAGAGCATTAGCTTTGCTCCCTGCTGGCTTAGCCCTTCCGAGTGCACAGGCAAAGCCAGCCCATTGTTCCTGGCTGCCAGCAGAAACAGCGTGCAGGCCTGGGCAGCTCCTGGGAAACCCCTGCTGCTGTCTGGGCCTGTTGGCTGGAACCCACCCTGCTGCCTTCCTCACCACGCTTCCTCTGGGGCCAGGACTTCAGGCTTCGTGAAGAGATTGAGGCACTGCTCCAGGGTGAAGTGGCCAGCCCGGGCTGCTTCGCTGGCTGAGCCTGGATCCTCCACACACTCCAACTCCTTGGATTCTACCAACACGAATTCCTTGAGGCGCTCATTGTTCTTCCACACCAGGGCAAGGGAGCAGTCGTCTGTCAGATCCAGGGGGATGTCACCTGTGAAGGGGCATAGACCTCAAACACTTACCCCACCAGGCTATACCAGGCCACCTTGCTGGAGCAATCCTGCCCATCCCAGTTAGATACAGAAATCAAAAAGTGCTGCCAGAATGAGACAGGTACCCCCCTGGCTAGGTTCATCATGCAGAGCCCCTCAGCCTGCAGGGTGCAACACTGGCACAGCCCTCTCATCAGCAGCACCCTCACAAACAGCACTTGGTGTGGACGTTCTATGCAAAGAGGTGACCCAGAGATCACAGACCCTCTGAGAATACATGAGGTTGGAAGGAACTGGCCTATTTGCTGATGAGAGCAGGAATGTCATGCCCAAGAGGAGATTCTAGACAGAGGCTCTGTGCAGCAGAGCCCTTCCCTCCCCTGTCAGATGCAGCTTTTACTGTCCAGTGTGGACACCTGGGCTCATCTCGTGCCAGGCAGACTCTGGTACCCTGGCCAGGCAGATCCACTACCCTGCCAGAGGCTGTAAGGGATGAAGGTGGTGCTTTACAGGGCTCTGGCTCACCTTTATCTTCCAGCTTGTGCTCTCGGTTGGCAGCATCGATCTTAGTGATGTAGAACTGCGTGGCGCGGGCACTCAGTGAGTCTGGAGTGTGTTGGTACCCAGGGATGGCAGCTGTGAAGAGGCAGGGACAGATTTGTGGTGGCACTGCCTGTCTGCCCTGCGTAGGGGCCAAGAATTTGCAGCGCCCCCACCCCCACCTCACATGCTACGGCCTTGAAGGGACACAACCACGTGCCCGTGTCCTTGACTATTTTTAGCAGGCGCCTGCCCCTGGCAAGCTGTGCTCCTCTGCCTGCCTTGCCCCTTCACTGCACATTGCTGCCATCCTGAGACGAGTGTCTGGAAACGTGACAGCCAGGCAGCCGAGCGCGAGAGGCTGGTCCCATGCAGCTGAGTCAGAGCCAGCCAAGTGCTTTGCTCACAGCCCCCAGGGGCTCAGCCTGCACCAGCTCTGCCTTGCTCCCACAGGACTTCTGCCATTCCCACCTCTCCCACAACAACACAGCACTCCAGCCTCTCTGCTCATCAGGTCTCTGCTCTACACCCTGGGCTTTGCCAGGGCAGGGCAGAGCGTGGGTAGACAAGCATTTCAGGTGAGGCAAGAGTGCCAAAACAAAGCTCCCATGTCCTCATCTGTGATCCCAAGAGTCTCCAGACCAAGCTCACATGTGTAGAAGAGATGCTGTGCTGGAAGGTCACCCCAAGGAGGGAGAATTGCCCGAGGTCCCGGGACAGACACAGCCAGCGCTTCAGCACCTCTTACCTTCTGGCTTGAGGGCTCTCTCATAGGATGGCTCCTTCTCACAACAGCTGTCACCCTGTGACTCCATGTGCTCAGAGAACCCTGAATCCAAGCTCAGGAGGGAACTCCTGGCTGTCAGGACCTTGCTCCGGACAGTGGTAGTATCCCCCATCTCTGGCTGCAGCTCAGGCACAGCTGGGGAGAGCGGGGGCTCCTGAGGGAGGCTGGAAACCCTGTCCCCATCTCCCAGCTCGGGGGCAGAGGTGGCTGCTGCACAGCTGCTCTTGGCCAGGGGCTCCAGCTTGTCCGAGTGCAGAGGCTGCAGCCCCTGCTCCGGTGACATCCGGCCCAACTGGAAGGGAGGCTGGAACACGCTGACTGAGTACCTGGGCATGGAGGTGGGAGTTAGAGCTGGCCAGACACGGGGCTGAGCTCAGCTCCAGGCAGAAGCACACTCCTTCCCCAGACTCTCACCTGGCGTAGCCCTCCAGCAGCTGGGCCAGGCGGGCGTAGGTGAGGCGGGACTCGGGCACGCTGATGAGGAAGGGGAAACCGATGTTCTCAGGACGGCACGAGGCCTTGTGGTCTGGCCAGTGTGTTTTCTGACATGCCCTGTAACACATACACGGCATGTCAGACATACAAACAGCCCCCGCTGAACTCAGCATCCTCGAACAGCCTGGGAAGGAGCAGTGCAGGGCCAGAGGAGTGTGCTGGGGACAAGGGGAACACCAGGAATTCAACTGGCTCCATCCCAAAGGGCAGATCCATCCCACCTTCTCCCAGCAGGCAGAGCTCTCCCATCCAACCCTTCACAGCAGGAGATCCTCCATCCCTGCCAGGCACCAAGCCAACTCACACGTTGCAGTAACCAACTCGATAGCACCTCGTGCAGCGCTTCAGCTTCTCATCCTCTGGCAGCTGCTTCTTCTGGCAGGCTGCACACTTGGCAACAGGGCCACTGGGCACCTGTGGACGCTGCAGGAGAAAGGACCCGTTGGACAGGGAAGGGCACCTGGGCAGGACAAGGTGGGCATTCATGCTCGCTGTAGCTAACTGCCCTTGTGTGCAGTTCTGCCCCTCCTGCTCAGTGCTCAGCCTTCCTGCATCCCTCCCAGCAATCCCGATATGCCTTCTTACCTGCTGGACCTGCAGCTCCACCACACGCTCCTTGGCCAGCTCTGGGGACAGCACCTCAAAGCACAGCAGCAGGTCCGTTGGCGAAACTGTGTCTAGTGAGTTAGAGGGCTGGAACATGCGGTGGAAGTGATTCTTGATCACCTGCCAGGAAAGCAGTGGAGCATGGCCGTGTGAGGGCTGCCCTATGTGTCCTCTCAGAGAGCCACAGACCCCAGTCTCACAGTGAGCTGTGGGAAGAGCAGCAGCCCAAGGATGCTGTGCTCATCTCACCACCTCACAAGGGAAAGATGGACATCCCCAGGCCCTACTGTGGTGGCCCAACCCTCCAGAGGAGGTATCTGCCCAGCACTCTCACCTCTGCCAGGCGCAGGTTCTCTGGTTTCACACGCACGCTGTGGGCAACTGAGTCAAGCACCTCCATGGCACTGGAGTTCTCCTTGCTGATACTCACGAGGAACTGCCACCGAGAAAGTGCCATATTAGTCACAGCACACTAAGGCATGAGGGCCCTTACTCAACACAGGACTTGGCCAGTTGGCACATGACCAGCTGCCTGGGGCACCTCCAGGAGCCTTCTTCGGCTCCCTCCCCAGGGTAAAGGTATCCCTTACCTTGATGGGTTTCTTGTGTGGCTCCTTTGCAAAGTAGTAGACAGTCAGCACCTTTTGCTTCTGTGGGAGGGGCACGGGGAGATACAGGAAGGGGTCAAAGGTAATAGACACCTGGAGAACAAAAACACACTCAGCTGTGGGAAGTGCTTGTGGCTGAGCAGCAGATCCAATGGACCCAGCCTTGCCCTGTGACCTGTGCTCTCTGAGTGTCACGAGCCTACTCCTGCACAACCAGGACAGGGACAGAACCTTCAGAGCTGCCCTACCTTGGAGCACATCGGGCAGACGAGCTTGGATTTGTACTGGCCCTGGAAGAGGTCTACTATGAACGAGTCATTCCTCATCTTGTGTCGTTGCCAAGCCTCCTCAGCTACCACCTGCAGGAAGAAAGGGCTTAGCACCTCATTAAACCACCCAGGCTGCTCTCCCCGGTGACTCTGGGGGAGGAACACCCTCACCTCATCAGGCCTCCCATCCGAGTCAACAGTCTCTGTGTAGGGCTTGTTCTGGATGCGGTTGAGGTCCTCATGCAGGCCATCGAGCAGGAAGGCCATGAACTCCTGAGCATCATGCTGGGCATAGCCAGTGAACTGGCTGGCCTTGCTGGCCACAATTGCCTGTGGGGAGCACAGCAGTCAGGGCTGGTCAGCAGAGCTCTGGCAGCACTGCCTGCCCCATGCACAAACCCTGGCTGCACCCACCCATACCCACAGCTCTCTGTGGCACTTGCCGGGCAGCCAGGTGCCCACAAAGGAATGCTGGAGACCCATAGCTGCTCCTGTGAGCACCAATGCCAGGGGCCCTACCTTCAGTTTAGAGGGCTGGAAGGCATGGTGCGTGCCCTTCCACAGTGCTCTGAGCAGCATGGCAAAGCCAATGGCCAGGCGTCCACCCGTCCCCAGCGGGTTGTTATAGTTGATTTCTGACTCAAAGGACCGATCTGCAAGAGATGCAGGAGCTCAGGGTGACTGCTGGCTTCATCTAAGTGGTCAAGCTCTGCAGGGCTCCCCGTGTGGGCTCACCATGGAAGTAGTCACGCAGCTCCCGGGTGTTGGACAGGGACTGGATGACGCTGTTCATGAAGCAGGTGTTGCCCAGGTTCACCAGACCTGTGAAGCCAGGCAGGCAGACCTTCTTCTTCTCATCCTCATCCTCATCATCCTCCACGCTCTCGGCACTCACCGGGCTGTGTGTCATCGGTGGCACCATACATGTTGGTTTGGGCTGCCAAAGCAGAGGCAGGTGTGAGGGTGTGGCACTCAGGGAGTGTCTCTGGGAACACCAGAGGAACTCAAAAGCCCAAGAAAACCCCTAGAGAGGGTTGGAGCCATCACACCATCTCCCACTTGGACTGGGACAGACAGGCCAACAGTTGCCCCCAGTCCTGCCAACTATGAGTGAGGGGCACCACGTCCTCCTCCGGGAGTACATCAGTCTCCAGAGCAGCTCTGAGGAGGCGTCTCTCTTTCCCCTATCCAGGTCAGACCCAGTGTGACCACACTCACCGAAGGAATGTGTGGCTCTTGCTTCACTGCCAAGTGCTCTGGGGCCGTACGGGCTGCCACACCATCCAGAGCCCCATCTTCCACACGTGGCTTCTCTTTGTCGCTGGTTCGGGCCTCTTCCTTGCTGGAGAGGGGGTGCTGGTTACTGCCTGGAGGGTTCTTATCCAGAGGGGTAGGGCCTGTAGGCATGGCAACCTTTGCACCACCCACTGCACCTTAAAAAGGGGGAAGGGTGGGCCTGTGGTTAGCAGCACCATACACTGCCCACACTGGGGCTGAACTGTTCAGTCCACACTTACACAGGCCCTCTCCTACCCGTGAGCAAGGGAAACAGCAGTGCCCTTCCCCTACACTTGGCTCACACCCTGCCTCACATCCCTCCCACCTGCACCCACTCAGCCCCTCTCCTTCCCCACCATTCCGTGCCAGAGGATGCAGCACCAGCTGGCAGTGGTGAGGAGGGCCCATGGCCCCCTGCAGCACAGCAAGCAGGCAGGACAGAAGGCAGGACAGAAGGCAGGACAGAAGGCAGGGTGCAGACCTCGTGTGGCTGGAGCCTCCAGCCCCCCCCAGCGCTGGCTCTGGCGTTTCTTCAGGCAGACATCGATGCGAGACACCGTGAAGTTGTACGTGCACTGGTCCGGCTCAATAAGGTTCCTGCAAGGCACAAAGCAAGTGAGAGATGCCCCAGACCCCACAGCAGCCTCAGACATGCCAAGGCCTTTGCATGGCAGACCCATAGCCTCCAGGCAGTAGGGACCCTGCTAGCACACATCCTGAGGTAGCCCTGACAAAGCAGGGTGGAAACCCTCAAGCCTGGCCACACTGAGCACACAGAGCATCCCTTTTCTGACAGATCCATTCTGCTTGGCTCTCTCCTGCTGCACATCCTACCCAAAGGGCACACAAGCTGGTCTAGCTCTGTCCCTAAGAGCTCTAGAACAGCCTGGGGCAAACTGCAGGCAAGGAGACACTGGAATTTCCTCCCCTGCAAGCGAGCACAGAGCCAAGGCAGAGCAGGCTCACAGCACCAGTGTAGCATGGTGTAAGTGAAACCTCCAGATGAGGAAACGAGCATTCCCCATACAGAACCTCCAGATGGGACTGGTTCCTGCTCCAGCTCTGCACTCTCATCTCCCCTGCCCTGGTGTGGGTTAGTAGGACAGGACTCATACCTGAGCTTCACCTGCCACCGGAACACCGTGTGGGGCCCACAGCCAGGATGGAGACGAAGGAAGTTTGTATCACTGCAGAGAAATTGGGAGTGAGCAGAGGTGAACAAACAAGTAGCCCAGCTGCAATCAGGAGCTCTGCAGCGGCCTGGCATCATCCCGAGGCAAGCTTGTACCTCGTCTGGAACACTAGTGTGAAGTCTTGTTCCCGGAACAACACCTTGGATGTCTCCTTGTGGATCTCCTTCACATAGACATGCACCACCACCAGATCATTGCCCTTCTCATATGAGTCATTCTTGACAAAGGTCAGGCTTACAAAAGGCTCTGGCTCTGAGTAAGGAAAACCACAGAGAGAGAGGTTATCTTCCTTGCATGTTGGAGCTGCAAGCTAACCCAGGAAAGGTCCTGAGCAGATGGACCTTCCTGACCAGGCTCACCCCATGGGCTCTGGCCACTCACCATCAGCTGCTGCTTCCAGAGCCACGTCGTCCTTGGACCAGTCCCTCTTCTCACCATCCCTGCCCATGGGAGGGGTGGCCACTGGGACAGCCTTAGAGCTCTCTCCCAGGATGGGCAGGCAGTCCCGGCTCCGCAAGGCCTCAGTAGGGCTGCCTGGCTGCAGGACTCTCTTCTCAACACAGGTGGCAACACGATGGGGGAGCACCTCTGTGGTAGCTGCAAGAGGTGGCATCTCCACGGGAACACTCTCTTTGGCCAAAATCACAGCCTTTCAATACAGAAACACACAGTGAACAACAGACACTGTCACCCCTGAGCTGCCCTGGCCCACCCACTGCGGCTCCTGCCAGCCAGTCAGGCACAGCTCCATACCACCTGCTTCCCCCACACATCCCATGCCAGCCCAGCCCCACTAGCACCACAGCACAGCAACTGCAGGGTCCTCACTTCACCCTCTCCTCCACCACAGGTTCTCCTATCAGCCCTGAGCATCCCGGAGCCCACCTCACCCTCATCAGCAGGGCTGGCTCCAGCATCCCCCGCACAGGGCAGAGGAAGCAGGGGCACCCTGCCCAGCCAGGTGCCCAGGTACCTTCTCGAGTGGCAGCGCGAGGTCTGCCAGGGCCGCGGGTGCATCAGCCTGGCTGGCTCTGCCGTTGCGGCGGCTGCCGGCCCTCGTGCCGTGCCCTTTGCTGGGTTCCGTGCCCCCGCTGACCCGGGCATTCGGCTCCTCTTCCGTGGGAGCCACTTTGAGGTACACTGCCCGCTTGGCACTGGGGCCACTCTGTGTCCCTGGGCTGGCTGGGCTCTTCCCTCCCAGGACCTCGCTTCTTCCTGGAGCACGCTTGGGGTTGGAGGGCTCCCGCCGGGATCTCGGTGGCTCTGTGCCTTCAGCCTTCGGCTCTTCAGGGGTCAGCTCTGCAGAAGCAGCCTTCTCCTTCCCGTTCTCCCAGCACGCAGCCCCTTTGGCCACTTCTTTGGATCCGTCTTTCCTTTTTTTCTGTAAAAAGCAATGCAGCACAGTGGGAAGGTACTCAGGTAGCAGCATCTTTCAGGATCCCTATCAGCCCCTCACCCTCACTCCCCCTTCCCAGACTGCACCAGGACTGTACTCCAGAACCTGGGAATGCATGGCAGGCAGAAACAGGGGTATGACTCCCCGGGACAGTGGCAGATGGCTCATGCAGCACGTAGATGACTGATGTGTCCCATGTTGCTCCCTGGGCAGCTCAACAGCAGGGAGCTCGGAGCTCACCCCAGCTCACCAGGGCTCCATGAGTTCACTTAACAGACAGATCATTCCCTCCTTACCAGAAGTGAAGACCAGTTATGGAGTGGGATCTTCTTCTGCAGCACAAGCTGGAGAAAGTTGCCCTTCTTGCACTGGATCTTGCTGCAGGAGCTCTCAATCTCCTCATAGAACTGACAGCTCCACTGGCGCCCGTCTGTAAAGCAGAGGGGAACCAGTACCTCAGGCAGTGCTCCAGGCAGCTGTCACCTAACCCACAGCCCCCTTTCACCTGCCCCCAGGATGAAGGAAGCACTCATTCAGAGCCAAGAAGGCTGCAGGCAGGCTGCCACCATACCCCAGGAGCCTTCCAGGGCTCCAGCCAGCTTCCCTGAACTTGCTTTGTACATCTGGCTGGCCTTCTTCCCAGCGGGAAGGCCCTGGGTCTCCCCACCCTAAAAGGCACAGTCACTTTTCCAAAGGATACCCGGCACTGACTCGGCCATCCCAGCAAGCAGGGGACAGAGACGCACTGGCGTGGCCGTGCACATTTGATCACTTGGCACACAGGCCAGCTCCTGTCCTCCCCAGCTCTACAATGCTCTCCTATCGTCCCTGTCTGCTGCCTGACTGTGTGCCAGCTGAGAGCAGGGCATTGCCTCTGAGGGAAAAGTTTGATGTCTGCCTGCAGCAACCCTGTGCTTGGCCCAGAGCTGTGCCAAATCCCAATGGACAAATGCTTGCAGCAGTTGCTCCGTTCCCATACCTGGTAGTTTGACCACACAGTCCGTGTCAGTGAAATCAGCACGTACATCCTCTGCCTTCAGAGCTCCAGTGCCCAAATTCAACTTGATAATGATCTCATCAGCATTCTGCTTCCAGTCCAGCAGCAGCTCTAGGAAAAGGGAGGGAAGTGTCACCCACTTGCTGGGGAATGAGCCTGAAGTGCCCACTCCTTGGCTGGGGAACGCAAGCCTGAACACACACGCAGTTAAGGAGGTCACCGCAGGGAACACAGATCAGGACAATTAAAAGGGACCTGCCCTCATCAGAGAGGCCACAAACAAGAACACATGTTGCAGCAGGGCAGATGAATCCCAGTGGGAACAAGAGAGATCAGAAAGGCAACGCTGTTCTTGGCAGTGCCACAAGCAGCAGTGGCAGCTGGGAAGAGAGGGTGGCTCCTGCCAACGACAAAGCAATTACTGCTTTCCCAAGGAACGAGGAAGCCACAGAATTACTCTGGGGGATTTAGGTGGACTCTGACCACAATCAGAAATTGCCACTTCCCCTTTGCATATGCAAACCAAGCAGCCCAGCTGCAACCATCAAAGCACTGTACTCCTGCCGGGTGAGGGTGGCTAACAAGGATGAAAGATGTGCAGGCTGGCCAGGGGGCAAGTACGCTGTAACGGGTGAGAAAAAAGTGCAGCAGCGATACTCTGGTGCAGGCAGAACTTCCATTGTGTGCCTGCCACACTCCAGGTGTGGCCTTTGATGCCCTGAAGTCTTCAACACAAGGAAGTGATTTTGATCACCTTGACTTCAATCAGGTTTGTTCTACCCCTGGGGCACAAGGACATCCTACTCTGTCCTCAAAGCAGGCCTGGACTTGGACAGAAACCAGCCAATGCTGTCCACAAGGTGACACAGCTTGAGATGTTCCCAGCACAGCATCATGTCCTACTCAGATACAAGCAGAGCAGGTGTCAGCAGCAAGGTGTCCCAGGCCTGTGCTCAGTGACACTGTGACACTTGAGTTGCAAGCAGCCGGCCACATACCCAGGGCCTCTTCCTTGCAGACAGCCTTTCTCTGCCCCTGGGAAGGCCACATACTGTTAAGATAAACACTGAGGCAAGGGAGTGCTCACGTTAGCTCTGCTCAATGGCAGAGCACTGGACTACAAGGTGAGAGCTTCAGATCCCTTGGCAAGGGCACTCCATGGCCATGCAGTGAGAGCTGGCACACACCTCCACTTACCCTCCTCTGAGTCCTTCTCCTGGGCAGTCTCAGCCTGCTCAAGCTCAGGGCGAGACACTGGTGGGCAGAGAAGCAGAGTGCAGCCAGGTCTGTCATTCTGTCACCTCACAACATAGGCCAGCAAGCTGATGCTGAAAATTTCACACATCACCTCTTTCTACCCTGAATCTGTGTCCAGGCCTTTCATCCTGCATGTGCTGCCCACCTCCCTCCTCTGCTTTCTCACATTTCTCCTTCCCCAGAGTCCTGCCTGCAGCACTGCAGCAAGTCAGCTCCAGGACTGCTCCAGCTGCTCTGGGTCACACCACCATATCCTACTCTAAACAGCACCAGAGTGGGAGCAACACAACAATTCTGCACCATGGAGGCACTGCTTTTTTGAGGCACATCTCATTGTGAGCTTTTGGCACCCAGGCTCAGCTGTGTTGCCCAGCTCAGTTCACCAGGTCCCCGCCTCCAGCCATATAGAGGAGTCCTGTCTTGATCTGACAGAAAGAACCTGGTGTTTGGTCATGCTCAAACTAATTCTGCTGTAACCAGAGAACCACGTGGCCCAGCTGCACTTTAACATTTCCATTCCTGCACAAGCTGCCAATGTCCACATCTGAAAACCTCCTTCCAGATCAGGGTGGGGAACCAAACTGACATGACACCTAATCCCTGCCACTCACAGAATTATCTCCAACAGCCAGAAATGTCTCCAGGCCTGCTCTAGCCCCACAGGATAGTGAACTCTGCCAGGTAAGGAACTGAAAGCGACAGCACCTGCTCCTGAAGCAGAGAAGTAATGGCAACAGGAACTGTGGTCTCCACTCGAGAACACTCAGAAGGCTGTCACTGCCTCCATGACTGGCTACAAACCAGTAGGAAACTTCTGCTGACCACCACAGCCACTGGTGCAAAGTGCTGGTGGGGCTGGCAGCGCGAGAAGCACGGCAGTAGCACTGCCTGGAGGATATACAGCCCCTCACCACCACTCACAGAGGGGACAGGGGCAGCATGGCTGCCCTCAAGATGGCCCCCACGTCAGAGGATGCAGAGTCAAGCCCTACCAGAGGCACAGTCCTCCCACACAAGAGAAAGCACAGTGCTGTTCTCTGCACCGTGGGATTTCACATCAGGGACTGTGCCCGGCCGCTCTGGCAGACCTCGCCAAGCACTCAATTACCTTGGCCTATAAAACACCCTGTGATTTTGAGGTTACAATAATCATAGCAGAGCAGGCACAGAAATCAAACAGCTTCCCAGAGCCACAGAAACTCTTGCAGGCATCCTGCCCACAGGCATCCCCTGCACCCAAAGCAACATTTTTGTCAAAGGATACAAGACAGTTACAGAAGGAATTACTCTACAGCAACTACTTCACCTGAGCCACACCCTGTTCTGACTCAGAAGCTAAAGCACCAGCCCCACCCGCAGGCCTTGCACTCCTGGTCACTGCCTCACAACACTGGCCTCAGCAAACTGAGGGGAAAGAAGCAGCACTGCCTCCTGCTGCAAGAGCACTCACAGGTTTCAGTTCCACTCTCACTGGATTGGGGCAGATCAAAGTCAGTCCAAAGCAGAGTCTAGAAACAATCACCAAGGCCAGCTCCAGACTTTAGCTAACAAGGCCACAGGCCCGACCTTCCTAACATTGCTGGGGCTAAGTAGTGTCCAAAGGAAGGAGGTTACAGGTCCAGGGAGGACACTGTGTCGAAGAAGATCCCACATCACACGGGTTACCATAAGCTGCAGGAAGTGATTAGTTAAATCTGCTTATCCTGCAGCAGATGGCTGAGAGGCTCCCAGGCTGCGGGGCTGAGACACCACAGGCCTGCTCACCAGGGATGCTGAGGGGCTCTCACCTTCCTTGCTTTCCTGATTGGCTCGATCCTTTTGCTTCTTCTTGTTGGTGGCATCATCCAAGCCCCGAGACGCTCTCCTCTGGCCAGGGGCATTTGTGCTGCTGGACATTTTCAGCCGTTTGGAGGACACAAACAGCCCGCCGGGGTCGCTAATGGAGTCTGGGTCAGGGGTGCGACGTTTTCTTCCTGGCCCAGCTATCTTGGCGACTCTCTGTGGTCAAACTCTCTGGCAAGGAAGTAATGGCCTAAAGAGAGGAAACAGCAAGCATGGCAGGAGGAGCAGGTGGAAAAGGCCCAACAGCAGCAGGATCCACTCTTTGCCTCAGGGCCAGTGCCCTTACATGACCTTCACCATGTTGTTTATGGGAAGCCCCATGCAGCACTCAGTGAGGAAACCTACCTCATCACAGCTGCTACAATGCTTACTGCCAAAAGCATGGGCTTGTCAGAGCTCCCAACATACAATCAGGGGTCTTCAGTATGTGGCACGCATTAAAAACCTGGAAAGCAAGTGTCATGCTCATGGCTCCCACTATAGCAACACCGGCCCAGAGCAGCTGCTGCCACTAACACCCCGAGACACAGCTGAGGGCAAGGACATGAGGAGGTCTGGATCTGCAAAACTGAGCCTCCAGAGTCAACGGGGGGAGCCTGTCACACAGCTTGGAGCAACAGCTATTTCAGTCAAACAGTGTCCTGTGCAACAGCGCCAGAATAGGAGCCTGTAACACCCTAAGAAGGAAGCAGGCCTGGGACAGGCTCCCATGACAGACGAGAGCAGAGCTCCCTGGCGAAAGGAGAGTTCCTCCCCCTTCTGCCACTAGCTGGGAACTTAACCAGCATGACTGCACCTTGAATATTTATCCCCCAGCCAGTTTACAGACGGCGTCAGCGGGGCCTGGCCTGGAAACAGGACACCTCTGCTCCTCGTGGCCCAGGAAGAGAGTAGGCTGAGCAGGGCATCTAAGTTGTTCACCCCTGCCCCCTTTGTAGACATGCCCTCCCTACAAACCCAGCTGCCCTACAGGGTTTGGGAGCTGCTAGCCCAGGTGCACTTATCAGTGTCACCCTGCAGTGTTCAGGGCTTTGAGAGAGCAGAGCCAAAACAACCCCTGAAAACAGTCCCACTGGAGGCGTCTCCATGGAGGCGGTGAGAGCAGAGAGCTGGGAAGGTTTCCTCCCTCGCTGCCCTGGCTGCACATCCCGACCCTGGCAGAGCCTGCCAGCCTGCAGGGGTTTGCAGCACGGAAACAGGCCCAGCCACTGGGATCCTGCCCACCCCCAGGTGCCAGCTGCCTGCCACAGCTCCCAGGGCACCGTTTCACACGCAGCCCACGGCCCAGCTCCCATGTGAGGACGTGGAGCCAAGCCCAACAACACCTTGGCCCAGCCCAGCTCCCCTGAGCCAGCCTCTCCTCCACTGGGAGGCAAGCTGTCCCTCGGGAACACCCTGTTCTGCCTGCACCCACATGCCAAGCACAGACCCCTCGCTGTGCATGGGCACGGCCATGGCAGGAAGCAGCTCCAAGGGAGGCACCCTGACAGAGGAAGGACACTGCCAGCTCTGTCCTGCTGGCCCCATGTTGCCAGGGCATTTGTTGCCTAGAAATGTTTGGGGCAACAAGCAGCCACAAATGTGGAGCTGCAGCCACAAACTGAGAGGAAGCCCAATGATCAAAGCAGCCTGGTGTCGCCCTCAGCTCTGGCAAAGCCAGCCCCATGACCGGTGCTGCATCCAAACCACTCGTCTTAGGCCAACCCACCCTCACCACCAAGAACCACTGAAGCCAAGTGAAAAGCTGAGTCCAGCCCAACTGCCTGGCACAGACAACTCCTGCCACCCACGGTGGAGAAGCCCAAGTGACCTGGAGACTGAGATGCTGAGCAGGGTCCAGCATCAGTCCCAAAGAGCTTGAAAGAGTGTGGGAGGGCAGCAGCATCACCCCCATGCTGCTGCACTCACTGGGTCTCTCCAGGATGCAGAAGCATTTCTGGCTCCAGATGGAATGGGAAGGGCCCCCACAGCAGGGAAAGTGGCAGTGATTCACCAGGCTAGGCCTCTGATGCCAGCTGCAGGCTGTCACTCAGCTCCAGTCCCCTGGTGCTGAAGAAGCTCACCTGGGCTTGGCAAACATGGGAAAGCATTTTTTGTTGTATTTCTTTTGCCTCCAGGGTGAAAACTTCAGGAAAAATAGGACTCAAGAAGCAGCGACTGCTTCATGCAGGGTCAGGAGAGGCCCTGCCCTGCACCTCCAAAGGGGTGGCAGAGGATAACTGCTGGGCAGGGCTGAAAGCAAGCTCTGAGAAGGGTCCTGGAGAGCTGAGAAAGGAGAGGCCTCTGCCCAAGAAGGGGTGAGGAAGAGAGGCAGGGTTGCATGGCTGCTTGTCACTGCTCCAGGAGAAGCCTGCTGCTCTCACGCCTCGCTGAGGCTCAGCTGCCCCGGGTGCTTTGCTGCCAGCCATTCCTCACAGCAGGCAGGGACCAAGGGGGCTGGAGCTCTGCCCATTGCAGCTGCCAGACTGATGGCAGCCCGAGGCTGCTGCACACACCCCAAAGTTTTGGAGGAGTGAAGGGAAAGCACAGGTTCCTCAGGGATTAAATAGGTGAATAAGAGACTTTTTGCCACCAGGAAACGCTCACACGGGCAGCACGTTCAGCCCCTGGGTGCACAAAGGTTTTGGCACCACTCCTGTTGGCACAGCAGGAGTCACTGCAGGGGAGAGATGGCGAAAGGCTGCTCTGGCTAGATGCCAGGTGAACCTCTGGGACACACCTGATGAGCTGGGCACTCCCACAAAACCTTACTCAATCCCCAGAGCCAGGGCAGCGTGGCCATGCTGCTGCAGGGAGCAGAAGTGCTTCCCTGTCCTCTGCTCTCCCTGCCTTTGTGCTGTGGGGTGATCCAGATCCAACCAGGGCTTTCTCCTAACTGTGTCTTGCCCCCGAGCAGTTTCCCAACCCAGCTCATGCTGAGACTGCAAATATTTTGACTGGCCAGAGGAAAGGGAGCAAGAGGCCAAGGAGAAGGGCCACTCCTCCCCAGAGCAGCACCAGACCAGGAAGGACAGCACAAAGGGCTCAATGAGATGCAATTTGTGTTCCGTGCCTGGGGCAGGTTTGGCAGGAGGAGCTCCCTGATTCTTGTCCACAGCACTCCCCATCAGTGCCCAAAGGCCTTTCCAGGGGTAGCTGCAGACAAGGTTGGCTATCCCAACAGCATCATCTTTCCAGGGACTTTTGGATCCTCCATGTCCTAAACACAGCTAACAGAAACACGTCCCCCATGTACACAAATACTTCAGTCACCTTCTGTTTCTTGCTCCCCTGAGGGACCAGAAATCCCAAGGCTCAAGCTTGACTTTTATTTTTGTTTCTGGGCATGCCTGACACACGGGTGGAGCCAGGGCAAGCACAGAGTCCCTGGGGCAGCTGCTCAAGCCAGCACTGTCACACAAAATGTTTCCAACCCACGTGGAAATCACTGTGCACCCAACGCAGTGTGACAGCAGCGAGCCTTTGCTGAGTGGGGAACCCGGCAGGCCCAGCTCCCTCATTCCGGGGACGATCACTGAACCACAGAACGGTGTGAGCTGGAAGGAAACCATGGATATCACCTAGCTCCAACCCGCGGGCCATGGGCAGGGATGGTGATGAGAGCGTTCGGACATCAGCCGGCGGCTCCGGCCTCCCGGACACCGCTGCCCGGCCCCGGGCACCGAGAGAGGGCAAAGGGAGTGTGAACGGTGTTTGTGTGAGCGGTGTTTGTGTGTGACCGGTGTTTCTGTGAGCGGTGTTTGTGTGAACGGTGTTTATGCGGCCGGTCGGTGTTTGTGCGAGCGGCCCCGGCGGGCAGAGCACGAGGTCACCGCGCCGGCTCCTGCCGGGGCTGCCGCGCTCGGCCCGTCCTGCCGAGCACCGCTCTCAGCCCCGCGGGCCCGGCTCAGCCGCCCCGCACGTTCTCTCCGCTCAGTCCCGGCACAGGCCGCCGCCACCGCCATCCGCTGCCTGCCTCGCTCTCCGCCGCCCCGGCTCCCGTGCCCACGGGCCGCATCCCGGCCTCCCGCCGCCCCCGGGCCCTGCCCGCCGCTGCGGCCCTCACCCCGCGCTGGCCCGGGCGCCGCTCGCCGCCCCCGGGCCCCGCCGCCGCCCCGGCCCGGCCGGCCCGGCCCTCCCCGCACTCACGGCCCCGCCCGCCGCTCCGGTCTGTTTGTGCCGCGCCGAAGTTCCGAGCGGGCCGACAACGGAGACAGGCCCGAGCCCGTGACGCACTTCCGGGAACCGCCGGGCACGTCCACGTGACACGGGAGCGAGGGAGGGAGTCACGTGACGCGGGCCGGGGGTGGTGCCGGCGCGTTCCCGCGGCACCGGGAGCGCGCGGGAGCCCCTGGCCGGTCCGCGGGCGTTCCGGGGCTGAGCCTGGCACTGCCGGCTGCTCTGGGGGATTATCCCGGCTGTGCTGTGCCCCCCAGCCCCGCTGCCGGTTCCCGCCCGCTGTGCCCTCCAGCCCCGCTGCCCATTCCCGCCCCGCTGTGCCCCATACCCGGTGGCGTCCAGCTCCCACCCGGGGGAAGCCGCCCCGTGGTGGACGGCCCACGGCACGGAGGCGAGATTTGCTCTGCAACTTTATTCACACGGGATACCCTGCAGCCCCCATCCCGCCTGCCGCCGCGGGGCAGGCGGGGGCCGGGCGGCGGGAGGCTGAGTGCTCGGTGCTCGGGGGTCCAGGCCCTCGGGGATCACTGGCAGGTGTTGTAGATCTGGACCTGCTGGTTGATGGTGGCCAGCACCTCCCTCATTCTGGCCTCCAGCCCGCCCAGCTGGGCCGCTTTGGCATCCAGCACCCGCTCGTTCCGCTCGTACTCCTCCTCCAGCGCTGCAGGGACACGGGAACATGAGTCAGCCCGGCCTCCCACCGCTGCCCCCAGCCCCGCCCCAGCATCCCCGCTCCGGCCTCACCTCGCAGCCGCTGCAGCTTGCCCTGGGCGTCCTGCAGCAGCCCCGCGGCCTCCTCCCGCAGCTGCTGTGCCCGGCTGCCCGCCTGCTGCACGCCCTGCGCTCGGTGCTCCACCAGCTCCTGCGCTGTCCGGTACCGGTCCCGAAGTGCCCCGTCCAGCACCTGCTGGGCAGCGGGGCTGGTCAGCAGCATCGCCACGGGACCCCTGCTGCCACATTGTCCCCCTGATCACCCACCTGCTTGGCCTCGCCGGCCCGGTCCCGCGCAGTGCTGGCTGCCTCCTGGGCACGCGTGGCTGCCAGGCTGTTGTTTGCACGTTTCACCTTCAGGGCATCAGTCTGCCTGTCCAGGAGCCCGATCAGCTCCATGGCACCTGCCAGCTGCTGCTCTGCACTTCCTGTCTGGGTCTGCATCTGGGGATGGTGGCATGGCAGTTTGGTGATTGCACAGTGGGGATGGGGTCCCGTGGTCGTGGGGATGGGGCTCTCACCATGCCAAGGGCACTCTCGCTGTGCTGGATGTCACCAGCAGCCTGCTGCAGCGCCCGCTCAGCCATGCCCTGGGCTTGCCGTGCCTCCTCCAGCGCCTGCCGCACGGCCTCGGCCGTGCCCCGCACTGCCTCTGCCCGAGCCCTGTGGCCACACAGCAAGGCCTCAGCATGGCCTGGCCTGGGCTCCCCAGAGGGATTGAGTCCTCACATCCCTGGGCTCACCTGGCCCGCTGGGCATCCTGCAGCAGCTGCCCAGCCTGCTGCACGTCACTGGCTGTCTGCTCCAGGATGGCATCCACGCTGGCCAGGCTGCGCACCCGCGTCTTGATCTCCTCGGCCAGGCGGTGGATCTGGTCCGGTGCAGCGGGGAGTGACAGCTCCAGTACCCGACTGGCTACCACCTCAATGCTCTCAGGATCAGCCCCCTCCTCTGCAGGTGGAAGCAGTCAGTGTGTTCCCTACAGCACGCCGGGGTGCAGGGGGCAGGCAGGCCAAAAGGCAGAGGGGAACATGGGACAGGGCAGGGGGGCCAGAGATGGCTGCAGGGCACAGGATGGCTGGGGCAGGGCAGGGACCAGGCAATGCAGCATGGGGCAGGGGTGGCACAGCCCACATGCAGTGTTGGGACAAGGCAGTGCAGTGCAGGGTCAGTGCAGTGTGGTGCAGGTGCAGAGCCACAGAGCCCTGGGTAGGGGTGGCCAGCCCTACTGGCATGCCGGCACTCACGGCTCAGGAAGGCCTTGACATGGCTGATGAGCTCCCTCAGCTCCTTGTTGGAGCTCTCCACACGGACCCTGGTCTGGTTCGCCTTGTCCAGGGCTGCCTGTGCTCGCAGCCGGGCCTCATCTGCCTTCCCCTTGGCCTCTGCCACCTGAGCATGGGCAGAGACCCTCGGTGCCAGCCCCAAGGGCTGCAGAGCGTGGCTGTGCCACCAGATCCCACCAGCACCCATGTGCCACACACCTTGTGGGAGAGCTGGGCCATGTCGCTGGCAGCCTGACGCAACTCCTCCTGGGCATGGCGTGCCCGGTCCAGAGCACTGTCAGCCTTGGACACGGCTCCACCACAGCTCAGACCACCACAGCGTCGTCCCCTGTCCTCATCCCGGCACCCGGCACCCCCACAAGGGCTCTCAGCACAGGGCACATCTCCCACCACACCGCAGACCTGCAAGGCAGCACGGGATCAGCCCAGCTCTGGGTGCCATTCCCCAGCTCCCTGCCCGTGTCCCACCTTCTCGTTGAGCGGCTGCAGGCTCAGCGCCTGTGCCCTCGCTGCCAGGTCCATCAGTGCCCGCCGGCTGGCTGCGTTGTGGCGGTTGAAGCCATCCCTGTGGCTGGCCAGGAGCTGCTCAGTGCGCTGCCGAGTGCCGGCCGAGCTGCTGACAGGGCTGGGCATGGCACGGGTGGAGGCGTCCGCCCGGCGCTCGGCCTCCTGTGACTCCTGGTAGGACTGACGGATACTGTCATAGGCACCTGGGGGACAGGGACATTGTCAGACCCCCGGCCGTGGCCTGACCACCCTGGCCTGCCTCTGTGGTGTGGCTCACCAAGGAAATTGGAAGTCTTGAGGGTGTGTAGCCGCTGTTCCAAGTCCTGCAGGCTGTGGTTGAGGGCGCGGGCGCCCCGGTCCACAGTGTTCAGCACGTGGCTGGCATTGAAGTTGGCATCCTGAGCGGCCGTCAGCTCCCCTTCCACCCGTGTCAGCCTCTCAGTTGCCTCCTCGATCTGCCGCCTGCAAAGCACGGGGGTGAAAAGCTGCCCCTCGGCTACCCTGGGAGCCATGCCCTGCGCCAGGTGCTCACCGCAGCCCCTCCATGGTGTGTGTCAGGTGGGCAGCGGTGGCAGCAGTGGTGTTGCGGGCGGCCACCACGTCACGTACAGCGGCCAGTTTCTCCTCCAGCTGCCGGAAGGTGCCCTCGAAAGCGCCGGCAGCCCCGGTGTGCTGCAGGAGCCTGGCCCGCTCTGCCAGCGCTCGGGTGCGGGCAGCCAGATCCTGCACCACACGGTCCCAGTCCCCGAAGCAGGGGTGGCAGGGCTGGCAGGCAGGGAAGGTACCAGAAAAGCCCCGGGCACACTGGTCACAGCGGACTCCAGAGATGCCAGGCCGGCAGTCGCAGTGGCCGCTGCTGCGGTGGCACTGGGCACTGGCTATGCCACGGGGGTCACAGTCGCAGGCTGCAGGGAAAGTAGTGTCAGGGCACCACAGGCTCCACTGTGGTCCCCCCGCTGGCACCAGCTCTCACCTCGGCACTGCTGCCGCGGGTCACCCCAGTGCTGCTCCTGGCAGTCCGTGCAAGTCCGGCCACCAAAGCCTGGCCGGCAGGAGCACTGCCCTGTGAACTGACAGACATGGCATGGCCAGGCTGGCACTGCTTCAGCACACCCCCAGCCCCATCCCATCCCCCAACCCCTGTCCCTGTCGTGTCTCACCTGGTTGCAGGTGGGTGACAGGGAGTGCTGGGGGTGGCAGTCACAAGGCTGGCAGCCTTGCCCGCTGGCCAGGTTCCAGTAGTTGGGGCTGCAGCGGTCACAGCTCTGGCCCTCCACATGGGGCAGGCAGTGGCACTGCCCGCTGTGCCTGTCACAGTGGCACTGCTGGGGCCCACAGGTGCTGGCATCAGTGCCCAGGGGGTTGCAGGAGCAACCTGGAACCAAGAGGCACTGAGCAGAGATAGAGTTGAGGGAATGAGGGCAAGGATGGGAATGAGATTGGGATGGAGATGGGATGGAAGTTCTGATGGGGACAGAGCAGGAGTGGGATGATGATGGATGAGGGTGGAAGCAGGATGGAAAGAGAGATTGGACAAAGATGGGGTAGAGACTGGATGGAGGTGGAATGTGTGTAACATGAGGACCACTGGTGGGGATAGGATGGAGATGGGACTAGGGTCAGGATAGAGCTGGCATAAGGACAGGATGGGGATAGATGGATGGCAGTGGGGATGGGATGGCAACGGGGACAAGAATGGGCATGAGAATAGGATATAAATGGGAAAGAATAAATTGGACATGGGCACAGGGACTGCGCCACAGTGCTGGGCCTGGGCAGAGGAGACAACCCTGTTAGAGGGCAGGGCTGCAGGGACTCCACAGCCCTGTGCACAGGCAGGGGCAGCCATTGGTACACATGGTCCCCAAGGATGTGTCAGGCCCTGGAGGCAAGTCTGTGTCTGTCTTGGCCGGCAGTGGGTACTCACGCCTGCAGCTGTGTCGTGTGGCATCCCCGTAGAAGCCGGGCTGGCACTCGGCGCAGTGGGGCCCTGCAGTGTTGTAGAGGCAGCGCAGGCACTGCCCTGTGCGCCGGTCACACGCCTCCGGGTCCGTCACATCGATGTTATCGTGGCACTGGCAGGGCAGGCAGCGCCCGCCCTGCAGAGGGTCCCCATAGTACCCAGGGGCACACTCATCACAGCGGGAACCTGCTGACACAGAGCGCTGGGCAGTGCCTGGGGACAGGGCACCCCAGCAGGCACTGAGTGTGCCCTGGCAGGTACCCACCTGTGTACCCAGGGCTGCAGTGGCAGATGACCTGCTGGGAGTGGCTGTCTTGGTAGCAGGAGGCAGCGAAGTGGCGGGGGGTGCTGGGCCCCTCAGGACAGGGGCAGGGCCGGCAGTGCTGCCCGGAGCCAAGCGCTGGGTTCCCAAAGTGTCCGGCTGCACACCTGCAGGCAGGAGGTCAGCAGGAGCTGGGGCTGCTGGCAGCACCCTGCCCCAGACTGGCCACGTACCCCACCTACCTCTGGCACCTTTCCCCATCCGTGTGGTCACGGCAGCGCAGGCAGCTGCCTGTGCGAGGGTCACAGCTCTCGGCGTGCCCGTTGCACTGGCAGGGCCGGCACACAGGGAAGCCCCAGTGGCCAGGCTGGCAGCGGTCACAACGTGGGCCATGGGTGCCTTCACGGCAGGGGCACTGCCCGGTGGTGCTGTCACAGATGGTGCTCACTGAACCCTCACGGCTGCACTGGCATGCTGGAAGACACAGCACCCACGGCGTCCGGCCCTGAGCTGTAGAGAGCACCCCTTCCCCATGCCCCCAGCCCTGGGATGCCCGGGCTCCTCTCCCATTGGCACTCACGTCGGCACCCGCCGGGCCCAAAGCCAAAGGTTCCCGGAGAACAGCGGTGACAGCGCCGTCCCATGACGTTGGGTTTGCACTGGCACTGCCCACCCTGGGGCTGGCACTCGGCACTGAGCGAGCCCTGGGGATCGCAGAGGCAGGCTGTGGGCAGAGAGCAGGGTCAGCGCCAGCTGCTGTGGGACAGGGGCAGGACAGGGTGTGGGGCTGTACTCACGCAGCGCCCCGTCGTGCAGGATGGCCGAGAGGCTGTGCAGGAGGCTGGAGCAAGGCTCAGCCACAGGCGAGGGCCCTGCAGCGTGGAAGGGCTGGGCACAGTGGTACCGCTCAAAGGTTTCCCGGCGCTCCATGGAGCTGGGGTCACCCGCAATGAACATCTCCAGTGAGGAGTAACGGGGCAGGAGCACCAGCTGCGGGGCAAAGTCAGTGGGACATCACGTCCCTCTCTCCCTGTGTTCCCTATGGCTGTATCCTATCCCCCTAAAGGGTTGCTGTCTCCCATCCCAGTGCCCGTCTGCCCCTCACCGAATCGATGAGCACACTGGCAGTGGGATCCTGATGAGCAGCAGCACAGCCCAGTTCCAGGCGGAGCGTGTAGGAGACACCCTGCTCCAGACAGATGGGCTGGGACAGCACCACATACCTGGATGGGGGCAAAACAGAGCAAGGGCAGCCATGTGCCTCCAGTGAGCCCCAGCACAGCCCAACCCTACTGAGGTGTTTACCTGGCACCGGAGGGGAGGCTGGTGGAGAGCTGGTCATCGGCAGGGATGGTGTTCCCACAAGGGCTGCTGGCGGAGACAGGGCTGGGGCGCAGCACCTTCAGCCTCACCTCCTGCCAGGCCTCTGGGTGCTGGCAGCCAAGAAGGGGCAGTGTCAAAAAGCCTGACCATCTGGAACTCCCCACCACTACCTCCCAATCTGGCAATACATCACACTGCTGGCTTCACCATCTGGTGCTCACCTGTGGCTCATAGCGGATGACCACATTGTACTCGGTGGAGAAAGGCACATCACTCACATGGAACTCCACCCAGCCGCCTTCCAACATGCGGGCAAAGCCTGTCCCTGTCCAGGAAGCTGGACGGTCTGGGGGCGGCTCACGCTCCACCACTGAGCCCTGGTGCAAGCAGGTGTTGTGAGATGGGACCCTGAAAATCACCTTGGCCAGCAGGCACTGCTCTGCCCTGAGTAGGGAGGCAGACCACTGCCTGCTGGTTTGGGCACCCTGCAAAGGGGCACCCACTGTGCTGCTCTGCCTGATGTCCTCCCCAGGGACACCTGCATTCCTTACCTGATGCAGCCGTGCATCCTCCGCCTCATAGGTGTAATGATCCAGGTTGATGCGGTAGAAACCGGTCTCCACCTGTTCACACTGTCGTCCTACCACATGGCTGCGGCACTGGCACTGCCCTGTCCCCATGGCACACCTGGTACCCCAGCAGCACCATCAGCCCTGATGCCAGGAGAGGTGCCCCTTGCCCTCTGCATCCCCGCAAAGACTCACAGGTTGTTACGAGCACCTCCCACATCGCAGTCACAGGGCCGGCAGCCTGGGAGGTCGTGGCTCAGTCCCCAGTGCTCGGGCTGCAGGGGGTCACAGGGTGTTAAAGAGCAGCTGTCTGTGTGCTGCAGTGCTGAGCACTGTGCAGGGGCCGTGGCACAGCCCCACTCACCAGGCACTGGTTGCAGCTGCGCCCGGTCACCAGCCGCTTGCAGAAGCACTCCCCACTGACAGGGTCACACCGGCTGCCATCAGCCACCGTGCCACGGGGGTCACAATGGCACCCTGCATGGAGAGCCAGCAGTTTCCAGCAATGCCAAACCACATGCCCAACCCCAATAGGTGCCACCTTGGTACCTACTTCGGCAGCCTTGCGGGTTGTCGGCGCTGAGGCCGAAGAAGCCGGGTTTGCAGCGGTCACAGCGGGGACCAGCCACGTGCTCCTTGCAGCGGCACTGCCCCGCAATCAGGCCCCTGGCTGGGTCATCAGCACCATCACACAGCCCACCATCCAGAGAACCCTCAGGGTCACAGTCACAGGCTGGGGAGACAGGCAGGGTGAGCACTGTGACCACCAAAGCACTCCCCTGCACAGCCTGTCCCGCACTGACCTCGGCACACCGCGGGGTCCCGCAGGTCCTTGGTGGGGTCCTTGTAGTAGAAGGGCTTGCAGAGGTGACAGCGACGGCCCATGGTGTTGTGCTGGCAGCCATCACACACACCCCCACTGGTGTTCCCCGTGGCCAGAAACACGGCCATGTCAAAGTGGCACCGCCGCGAGTGCTCGTTGCAGTCACAGCCTGCAGGGACAGCACCGTGGCATGGCATGTGGCACCACAGCCCACACCTGGCAGGCAGCGCCCCAAGTGATGCCTGCCAAACCTCCCCTGCCTGAGCTCTCCTCGCTGACATGCAGCAACACAATCCCAAACCTCGCCAAAGTACAGCCCTGGCACCCTAGACCCCCTCAGCCAGTCTGCATGATGTCAGTCACCACCAAACCACATGCCACTGTACAACACCCCAAAACCCCTGGCACAGCACAGCCTGGCAGCCCTGGCACTGGGATCACTGTGCCAGCAGCCAGTGCCAGCAGGGCACTCACGGCGACAGGCGTTGGTGCTGGAGCCCTCGGCCGGGCGCCAGGGCAGGTCTTGGTAGAAATCCTCGCAGCGCTCGCAGTTCAGCCCCTGTGTGTGGTGTTTGCAGACACAGCGCCCGTGCACCTGCCAGGATGCCACAGTGAGGGGCTGTGGGACCAGGCGGCACAGCTACCCAGCTGCAGCAGGGCACACAGGCCTGGCTCGCCCTACCATGCCATCGGTGGTGGCAGGGGCCCCGCTGAGCGGGGCGCACTCAGAGGCGTGCCCGTAGCAGAAGCAGTTCCCGCGCATCACCAGCTCGTAGAGCGCGTAGTAGTACTTCTCCCGGATCTCCCGCCGAGAGTCCAGCAGGTTGTCCCCCAGGGTGTGCAGCTTGGTGAGGTTCACCCGCAGGTTGGTGACACGCAGCAGGTCTAGGGCAGGGAGAGACTCCTCTTGGCACAGGGTGGCTGGGCACGTCTATGCACAGCTCACCTCTGCCGGGCACAGCTGGGCTGGGCTGAGCGTGGCACAGGAGGCTGTGGGTGGTTCAGAGGAGCTGGGCATGGTTGGGATGGGTTGTGCACAGCATGGGGTGTCCATGCAGGGCTGCACGGTATCAGGCTGGTCTTTTGTGGTTTTCTATATCACACAGTGTTGGCCCAGGCCCGTGCATGGTTTGGCTCACAGGCACGTGGTTGCATGTGGCCAGGCTGGCCTGCACGTAGCTGCGGGGGTTCAGCTCCCACACACGTAGCTGTGCACAGTCTGGCTGTGCGTGGGCAGGGCTCTGCATTCCCACAGCAGAGGCAGGCTGGGACCCCACCAGTGCAGGACAGCACTCTTGGCACAGCACCTTTTACGTGTCTCAGGGCACTCACCTTTGGGGGCCATTCCCAGGAGATGGCTGTGCCTGGTGTGGTGGGTGCAGCCTGGGGGCCTTGGGAACACAGGATAGCTTCCCCAGAACTGCATTTTCCCAGAAGCCCTGCCCTGCAGATTCCACCCCTCCTGCTCCCAGGCTAAATTTAGCTTGGGTGGGTGATTAACCCACTGTGTCCCATGCCCAGCCTGACTTCCCATCTCGAACCACAGCTGGTGTTGGGCTCAGCCGTGGCACAGCCATCCTCCTCCATTTAACCCAATGCAGCCTGATCTTCAGCTGCTCTCACAGGGCAGGGTGCAGAGGGGCCCAAGACCCCGCAGGCTGGATCAGGTCCTGATCCCTGTGTAGGGCCCAGAGCAGGGAGAGAGCAGCCAAAATAGCTACACCCAAAATAGAGCAGCCAAGCAGGAGCCCAGATGGCTGGCGACTCACTTTGGATGGCAGGGCTGTAGGGGTCCCGGATGGGAATGGCAGGGTCCAGCACCCGGTAGATGACCTGGAAGGGACAGCAAGGTGATGAGAGCAGTGCAGGGGATCCCCTGCCTCTCCTAGGACACTACGAGGGCCTCACCTCTCCCTCAGTGGAGGGCTCGATGTCAGAGTAGCGGGACTCGCAGACAACATCATCAATGCGGCGCGGGGGCCCGTGGGGGACGTGGGGAAAGGAAGCAGCGCAGTCGTAGGCGAAGTAGCGATACACCTTCCAGGTGTGCCCGAAGTCAGCTGAGCGCTCCACCAGCATGGCCGCGGGCCGGAACGTCTGCGAGACACCCGGGTGGGACAGGGGATAGCCCCACAGTCCCTGAGGGCGTGATCCATCCCGTCCTGTCCCAGCCTGGATCCCCACACACTGGGACCCACCTTGAAGGTCATGATGAGATGGGTGAAGTGGAACTCGGCCTCCAGGTCCAGCTGGATGCTGACATGCTCCACACCTGGGGGTGACAAGTGTGACAAGTGGAAGCACCCACTCACAGGTCCCGGGGGCTTGTCCCCCCCACCCGGCAGTGGTCCAGGGGCGCGGCCGCAGCCACAGGCTGACTCACACTTCCTCAGTGTGGGAGGAAGGGAAGGAGAGCCCCCCGGGACAGGACAGGATGCTCCACCATCCCCACCCACTACTCACCGTTCTCTGACTGCCACCAGGCTTTCTTGGGGCGGGGGGCAAAGCTGGTGATCACATTCTGGATGCGGTGGCTGTTGGTGTTAGTGCGGGCATCGTAGGGCCGCCGGGAGTCGCAGATAAAGCACTTCTTCTCCTCCTGCGAGTTGGAAGGCTCAATGACGCGTGTCCCCAGTCATGTCCCGTGCCCCTCATCCTTGTCTTGTCCCCTCAGGTCCCGTCCCACTCACCTGGAGGTGGCTGACGATGCAGTAGGGCTGAGGCCGGCGCAGCCCGCAGGTGGAGGTGGCACTCAGGCGGGCTGCTCGTCCCACCAGCAGGTCCCCGGTGGCCGGGTAGCAGCTGCCGCGGGCACAGCCCTGGGGGGAATCGGGGGCCAGGGCCGCCCCCAGCCCTGCGCAGCGGCGGGCGGCTGAGGGCGCTGCGGGGCCGGGGGGGCCGGGGCCGGGTTTCCCCCCGCCGCGCCCGGGGCCCCTTCCGCGACCGCCCGGAAACGGGACGGCGGGGCCGGGCCGGACCCTGGCGCCCACCGGCCCCGCCGCGGCGCGGGGCGCGGACTCACCGGCCAGCAGCGGCAGCAGCAGCAGGACGGCGGGGCTCCGCTTCGCCGGGCTCCGCATCGCGGGGCGCCACGGGGCCGGACGGGACCGAAAGGGGCGCAAAGGGCGCGCAAAGGGGGCGCTCGGCAGGTGCCCGCCGGTCCCGTCCCGTCCCGTCCTGACTCACCGGTTCCCCTTCTCGTTCCCGTTCCCAGTCCTTTCCCCGTCCCCTCCCGGCCCCTCCGAACTGGCGGCAGGCGCAGCGCTCGGGGCTGCGCGGAAAGCGCGGGGCGGATCCCGGCTGGAGCGGGGGAGCGGGCCGGCCGGGAGAGGCGGGAGGAGGCAGGAGCAGGCTGGACAGAAGGCATCGGACACAGGCACACACAGTTTAGGGCTTTATTTGCAGGCGCGCCCGCACTAAAGGCTCCTGCAGAGTGGACGGGACTCCCGGGCTCGGGGACCTGCGGGGCGGCGGGGCAGGACCGGCCCCCGGTCCCGCCAGTGGTCCCTAGCAGGTGGCGTAAGCGTTGGCCTTCTCCCGGATCTCCTGCAACAGCCCGGTGACCTGCTGCTCCAAAGCCTGCAGCCGTGTCACCTTTGCCGCCATCATCCGTTCATTGGCCCCAAAGCGCTGCTCCAGATCTGTGGGACGCGCAACATGGTCACAGTGCAGCCTCCCACCATGTCCCATAATCGGGACACCCGGTGGGACTGGCCCAGGGGGACGCGGGGAGATGTATGGAGAGGTGGCGGGAAATGTACCCCACCATGTGCTCCCTCCCACCTTCCAGCTTCCTTTTGCTGTTGCTGGCCTTGTCCAGGAGGTCTCGGGCTTCTGCCATCAGCTGCGACACACGCTGCAGGGCCCCACCAGACACCCTGTCCAGCGTGCCCACCCGGTTCTTCAGCACCACATAACGCTGTGTTACCTGGGCCAGGTCCTGGCAGCACGAGGGCATGGTAAGGCTGAGCACCTGCAGCACCCAGCACCTGCTTGGTGGCATGCATAACCAGGCAGGGATGGAGCTCACCTGGCTAAGCGTCCCTGAGGTGGTGGTGGCACGCTGTGCCCCATCCTTGGCTTGCTGGGCCAGGTGGCGAGTGCCCCGGCCGTGCTCCTGCAGGGTGGCGATGCTCTGTGCCAGCTCCCGCAGCCGCCGCTGCGCCTGAGACTCCTTCCTGTCCAGCGCCTGCAGCCTGCGCTCCGCCTGGCAGGGACGGGCACCGGCTGCAGCAGGCACAGCAACCACCATGCCCATGGTGCCAGCCCCACTGCCCTGGCACCTGCCCCATGCCAGCCACATTTCCCCAGCGCCAGCCTCTCTACCCATAATGTGCCCAAGGCATCAGTCTTCCTCTGCACAGCACTGATCCCATTGTGCCCAGCAGTACCAGCTCCACTCCCCGAGCCCGTGCTCCTCACCTCCCTGGCTCTCTTCTCAGCCACCTGGATGGCATCCCTGGCGCTCTGCAGGGTGCTCCCTGCTGTCATCGCCTGTGTCCGTGCCACCTCCAGTGCCTGCTGTGTCCCCACCAGCTCATCCCTTATGCCTTCTGCTCGCTCCCTGCAGCAGCACAGGCAGCTCCAGCCCTTGCTCCTGCAGGGGGACTGACCCTATCCCTGCCTGCCCCAGCATGGTCCCACCACTTGCCTGGCCTCCTGTCCCTGTGCCAGCAGATCCCGTGCCACAGCCAGCCCCTCCGCTGTGCTGTTGAGGACTGCATCCACCCCCTCCAGCTGGCTGATGCTCTCCCGCATCTCCCACAGCAGCTCCTGGATCTGTCCAGGGCTGCTGGGCAGGGAGATGTTCAGCACCTGCCGGGCCACCAGCTCGATGCTGCCTGGGTCAGCTCCCTCCTCTGTGGGGACAGGGGAGCAGGGTGGGCTCAGGGTGGGCTTGTGGAGTCTTGCCATGCCCACGTGCCCACCCGGTGCTGTCACTACCTGCCAGGAAGGCCTTGATTCGGCGGATGAAGTCCCGCAGCTGGGCTGTTGCCTTCTCTGCATGGCTGCGGGCGGCCTGAGAGCGCCCCAGCGCCTCCTCTGCCCTGCGGCGTGCCCCCCGTGCCAGCTCCTGCACCTCCTGCATCTGAGGGGCACCTGGCTGAGCAGGGGGCACAGGGCAGCCCCGGGAGGGGGCATTTGGGGTGAGCAGGGGGTACGAGGGGACAGGATGTGAGCCTGCAAAGGAGCGTGCAAGGGGGGTGCAAGGGGACAGAGGGTACAGCAGTGGCCCAAGGGGGCACACATAGAAGTGGCACAAGGGACATCTCTGAATGGGCATAAGAGACACATACAGAGCTAACATGCTTGAGGGCATGGAAGAGGAAAAAACAGGACACAGAAGGGGGCCATGGAAAGGGCACAAACAGGACATGCAAAGGGGACACAAGGGGACCCCAGAAAGTGCCATGGAGCAACCACCCCTACCTTCTGTGCCACAACACCCAGCTGCCCTAATGTCACCTCCAGCTGCTGAGAGGCATTATGAGCACTGCTCAGGGCTCGAGCTGAGACAGGCAGTGCCCCTGCACACCCAGTGCCACCGCAGTGCCTTGTCCCCTCACTGTCTCGGCACAAGGCTCCTCCACAAGACGCGTCCTCACAGCTCCGGTCTCCGGGTGCCCCGCAAATCTGTGATGATGCCAGTGGTAGAAATGGCAGCTCAACGCTACATGGCGGGCGATGCCCACACTACTTCTGCCAGTCCTGCTCTCACCTTCTCATTGATCCTGGCAATGTTGAGTCCCATCACCCGTTTTTGTGTCTCCCGTAAGGATTTCCGGGCGGCGGCTGTGCCACGGCGGAAGGTAGCGCCCCGCTGCTGCAGAGCCCGCTCGGTCGCCCGCTGCGTCATCTGTGCCCTGCTGAGCTCGCCAGCCGTGCCATTGGCCAGCGCCTCCGCCTGCCGCGAGGCCTCCGCCGATGCCAGGATGCTGCGGTAGAACTCTGCGGGTGCGGGTGTCAGGCTTGGGCAGGGATGGCTGCCACCAAACCCAAACCTCGCTGGTTGCTCTTACCGCTGAATCCCGCTGCTGCTACAGTGCCGAGGAGGCTCTGAAGGTGGGAGGTGGTTCGGTTGAGACCCCCCAGCTGGCGGCTCAGCTCAGCTAGCCGGCCATGGTGCTGCATATCCGCCTGCGCCAGCTGGTTGAGATATTGCTCCAACTCTTGGAGGTGCTTCCCGAAATTATCCAGCTCCATCCTTTGGGTAGGGAGGATGGCTTTAAATTTTCGGGCAGGGATAAGAGGTGGGTCCCTCCACCCCAGCCCTACATGCACACTTGCCTGGTGCCACCCAGCTGCCTGGGCAGTCCATCGAGGAGGGGACTACCAGGGCTGTGCCCCTCTCCCAGCAGCTGCTCCACGTGTCCCAGAGCCTCCTCCAGCTCCCGCAGGCGACGGGGGCTGAGAGGGAGTGCAGAGCCCCCCTCCCTCAGTGCCTGCACGTGTGCCCTGAGGCGCTGCAGCCCTTCCCGCAGGCTGCCCACGGCCAGGTCCCAGCGCCCAAAGCAAGGGTGGCAGGGCGAGCAGCGGGGGAAGGGCTCCTGGTAGCCCCGCTGGCAGCGGTCACAGTGCAGCCCCCCGAAGCCCGGCCGGCAGCGGCACTGCCCGTTGTCCTGCTCGCACTGCGGGCTCTCGGCACCCAGCGGCTCACACTCACAGGCTGCAGAGACAGTTGGTGGTGTGTCCCAGCCTTCCCATGGAGCCCCGTGCCCCCAGACTGCCACCCTGTCCCAGCATCCCACCATACTCCCGTGTCTCCAGAATCCAATCTATCCCCAGCATCTTCTATTGTCCCCACAGTTCCACCAAGTACTGGGTCCCCAAAGTCCTGCATGTCCCCAGAGACATGCTATGTCCTCAGTGTTCCACCACGTCCCCAGCATCCCACTGTTTCCCCAAGATCTGTCATGCCCACAGTGTCCCACCACATTCCCAAGATCTCCTGAGTCACTTGTGTCTCCAGTGTCCCACTGTCTCCTTACTGTCCCATGTTCAGAGCTCCCACAATATCTCCAGGGCCCTCATTTCCCTAGAGTCTCACTATGCACCCAGAGTCCCCCCATATCCCCCATCCCCAGAGCCCGTGCTCCCCCAGTCCCTGGGATGTGCTCCCACCTCGACACTCCTGCTCAGGATTTCCCCAGTGGTGCTCCTGGCACTGGGAACAGACACGACCTCCGAAGCCAGGCCGGCACTGGCACTGCCCTGTCACCTGCAGCGACAGTGCCATGCTCACTGTGCAGCTCACTGGGCCCCAGGAGGGCAGTGCAGCCGTACCAGGGTGCCAGGGGACTCACTGTGTCACAGGCAGGGTGCAGGGCATGTGTGGGGTGGCAGCCACAGGGCTCACAGCCCCTTGGCCCCCCCAGGCCCCAGAAGTGGGGTGCGCAGCGATCACAGCTCTTGCCCACGACGTTGGGCCGGCAGGCACAGGCTCCTGTGCCACGGTCACAGTCACAGGTGCCATCGGTGCAGTGGGAGGCCAGCGTGCCCCGTGGGTCACAGCCACAGCCTGCAGGAGGGTGGATGGCCATGTGGGGCTCAGCCCATACCCGCTGCCCAGGCAGTGTGGTGCTGAACCCAGCACCCCAAATCTGCCTGACCCCAGTGCCCCCCAGTCTGCCTGGCCTCAAAACCCTGCACAGCCCCACCAACCCCGATCCCTGTCCCCTGCCCAGCCCCAACCCAAGCACAGCCCCCCGCCTCTTCAAACAGCCCCAAACCTCTCCTGGCCCTGAACACTAGCCCTGCAACACCCCAAAATTCTCCCTGACCCAACCCCAATCACCCACACCCAACCACAACCCCACACCTCATCCCTGCCTTGAGCCCGTGCATCACTTCAACCTCCCCATCCCAAACCCCGGTGCAGCCCCAGCCCCACAGCCCCCGCAGCCCCACAGCCTCACAGCCCCACAGCCCAGCAGCCCCACAGCTCCGCAGCCCGCAGCCCCACAGCCTCACAGCCCCGCAGCCCAGCAGCCCCACAGCCCCACAGCCCTGCAGCCCAGCAGCCCAGCAGCCCCACAGCCCTGCAGCCCGCAGCCCCACAGCCTCACAGCCCCGCAGCCCAGCAGCCCCACAGCCCTGCAGCCCCGCAGCCCTGCAGCCCCGCAGCCCCACAGCCCTACAGCCCTACAGCCCAGCAGCCCCACAGCCCTGCAGCCCGCAGCCCCACAGCCCCACAGCCCTGCAGCCCCGCAGCCCGCAGCCCCACAGCCCCACAGCCCCACAGCCCCGCCAGCCCTGCTCACGCCGGCAGCTGCGCTGCAGGGCATTGCCGTAGTAGCCCGGCTGGCAGTGGGCACAGTGGGGCCCAGCCGTGTGGTACAGGCAGCGCAGGCACTGTCCCGTGCGGGGGTCACAGCCCTCCGGGTCGCTGGTGTCGATGTTGTTGTTGCACTGGCAGGGCCGGCACTCCCCCCCCTCCATCTCCGGAGCCCCAAAGTACCCAGGGGAGCAGCGGTCGCAGCGGGGCCCTGCAGAGAGGGGGGCTGTAGGTGCTGGGGTCCCCCAGCCCCAGGCAGGGGGTCCCTGCTGCCCCGTGCCCCCCCATACCCGCGTATCCAGGGGCGCAGAGGCAGACGATGTGGTGTGTCTCATCGTCCGCATGGCAGGCGCTCCCGTGGTAGTGCCGTGTGCCAGGGTAGCCGGGGCAGGGGCAGGGCCGGCACTGCTGCCCCGAGCCCAGCACTGGGTTCCCATAGTAACCGTCCTGGCACCTGAAAGGACGAGGGGGGACCCAGTGGGTCCCTCCAATCCATCATATACCATCCCACCATCCCATCCTATTCCATTGTATCCTGTACCATCATATCTCACCCTATCCTAGCCAATCGTATACCTCCCATTCCATCTCAATCTCATCCCATCCCATCCCATCCCATTCCATCGTATCCCATTCCATCCCATTTGATCATATCTATGCCAGCCCATCTCAATCCATCCCACTATTCCAACATATCCCATGCCATCATATCTCATCCTGTCCTACTCCATTGTACCAACCTCATTCTATGCCACACCACCCCATGCCACGCCCTGGCCTCCTCGTGGAGCTGGCTCACCTCTCACAGTGCCGGCCGCTGGTGTGGTCGCGGCAGTGCAGGCAGGTGCCCGTGCGGGGGTCGCACTCCTCGGCGTGCCCGTTGCACTGGCAGGGCCGGCAGGCAGGGAAGCCCCAGTGGCCGGGCTGGCACTGGTCACACTGCCGGCCCACGGTGCCAGGCTGGCACCGGCACTGCCCGCTCACTTTGTCACACAGCTGGGACACCGAGCCCTCCGGGGAGCAGGTGCAGGCTGCAGGGCAGCACAACTCGGGTCAGGCACATGAGTGCGGGGACACAGGGGTGGACAGACAGACAGACAGACAGGGGACCAGCGCCCAGAACATGCTCACTCCATGGGCTGTGGCACAAAAGGGCTCATGTGGACACACAGGTCCACAAAAGCATGGGTGGACAGACAGATGAGGGAGTGCAGGATAGCTCAATGCTCACAGGGGGCTCATGTGGATGGATGGATGGATGGATGGATGGATGGATGGATGGATGGATGGATGGATAACTGTGACTGAACCCATGGGCTGCAAGACAGCAGGGCTGAGATGGACATATGGGACAGACAGACAAGTGAAGAGGGTGCTGATGGCTGGACAGACAGACAGGAGAGACAGCAATTCCTGGCAGAGGAAGATCCCAGTACTCACGGCTGCATCCCAGGGGCCCAAAGCCGAAGCTGCCGGGAGCACAGCGGTCGCAGCGTCGGCCGATGACGTGGGGCTTGCACTCACACTGCCCGCCCTGCACCTGGCACTCGCTGCTGCGGGAGCCCTGTGGGTCGCACTGGCAGGCTGTGGGAGCAGGACCAGCATGGGGCCAGGGCTGCCTTTTCTGCACCTGCCCACGCCTGCCCACGCCCTGCCACTGCTCTCCTGCCCACCATGCCATGGGCATATCCTGACCCACTGCCCCAGCAGGGCTCCAGCCCTGCCCACTCGTGGGTCCCACCCTGCAGGCTCCCCACTCACGCAGTGCCCCGCCGTGCATCAGGGCTGAGACGCTGCAGACCAGGCGGGCACAGGCCTCGGCCAGGGGGCGAGGGGGGGCCATGCGAAACACCTCCAGGCACTGGTACCGCTCCAGCTCCTCCTGGCGCGCTGCTGCCTCTGCCCCATGGAACCCTGGCAACTCTGACACCCGTGGCAGGAGCACCAGCTGGGGGAAGGGAAGAGGAGATGGGGCAGGGGGGCACAACCAGCCTCCACTGTGGCACCGACCGCTAGGCTGGATCCATGTGCTCCAGGACAGTCCCAGTGCTGCTGAGGTCAACTACCCCAGCTCCATCAACAGCCCCAGCTCCATTGACACCCCCAACCCCACTGATATTCCCATAAAAAGTGCCATCCCCAGAAGCTTCCTTATTCCCTTCCACGCTGACTTCCCTATGCCAACCCTAACTCTATCTAAATTCCCAGTCTCATTGATATTCTCTTCCCCTTCAACATCTACTTCCCCATTCCCATCCCCATCCTCATCTCATCCCCATCTCCATCCCACCCTATCTCATCTCATCTCATCCCCATCCCAACCCCATGTGCATCAACAGAGGGGGGGCTCACTTCCCACTCCAGCCTCTGGTTCCCTGTCCCTGCCCATGATCCCACCCCTGCCAAGCCTCAGGTACAAGGGGCAGTGGGACTCCCCTCACCGAATCAATAAGGATGAAGGCACCGGGGTGGCGCTGGGTGACACCAGCCCGCTGAAGCCGCATGGTCACCTCATAAGGGGTGCTGGGCTCGAAGCAGAAGGGCCGGGACAGCAGCACGTACCTGTACAGAGCCAGGTGTTTCATGGACACAGCAGGGCCATGGAGACAGCAAAAGGACAGCAGCAGCAGGACCCAGCCACCTCCCTTGTTCCCATCCCCAGCCCCCCCAGCCCATCCCATCGCACCTCTGGCTGTGGGGCAGACTCTGGCGGTACATCTGCTCGGAGGGCAGCAGGTTCCCACAGCGAGGGCTGGTGGGCAGCACCCGGGAGCTGACACTGACCACGGCCTCCCAGTCCTCGGCTGACTGTGGCGACAGGCAAGGCAGTGTCAGGGCTGAGCTGTGCCATACACGCCGTGGCCGTGGCTGTGGCCGTGCTCACCTCGGGCTCGTAGCGCAGCAGCAGCTCGTAGTCCATGGCGTAGGGCATGTTGTCCACGCGGAAGGTCAGGCCAGCCCCGTCCCGCACCCGGGCGAACCCCGAGCCTGTCCAGGTCACCATGCGCCCGGCACTGTCCCGCACCACCTCCTCCACATCCGGCTGGGCAGGGCACCGGCACAGTTTGGCCCTGGCTCTACCCCCAGCCACTTCTGCCCTGCAGTGCCTCGCTGTGCCCTCCCCTGCCCCCTCACCTTGGGGGGCTGCTGGCGGCTGCGGCGCGAGGGGACGGGGGGCTGGGGAGCACGGAGGGGGCTGTGCTGATGCCGTGAGCGTCCCTTCCGCCCCGCCGGCTCCCTGGTGTCGTACTCCAGGCAGTCCTGGGGCACCTCCACCCGAATGGCGCCCTGCAGGGATGGGGTCAGGGGACGGCGGCCATGCACAGGGACAGCCGTGCACGAGGACAGCCATGCACAGGGCATGGTATAACAGCCACATGCAGGACAGGGTGACAGCCATGCATAGAGCACAGCGGCAGCTATGCATGGAGCATGGTGCACGGTCACAGCCATGCACAAGCACAGTGACCCCCAAGGAGACTCACCGGGAGCTGAGGGTGGCTGTGGCCATGGCCGGTGGCCTGCTCGGCCTCATAGGTGTAGTAGTCGAGGGGGGCACAGAAGAAGCCAGGTTGTACCTGGTCACACTGCCGCCCCATGATGTGGGGACGGCAGGGACATGCTCCATCCTCCATGGAGCACCTGAGGGTGATCATCCTGTCCTTACATCTGTCCTTCTGTCTGTGTCTTCATCCCTCCCTACGTCCATCTCTGTCCCCATCCCTCCCTCCCCCATGTGTGACTCCCAGCCCTGCCCCCACTCTCATCCCCACCCCTGCCCCACAGGTGCTGTGCTGGGCCCCACCGGTTGTTGTAGGCTCCCCCGAAGTCGCAGGCGCAGGGCCGGCAGCCCCCCAGGTCGTAGCTCAGACCCCAGAACTCGGGCTGCAGTGAGGAGGGGACATGTAGAGCAGGTGTGGGGCCAACCCAGCCCTGGGGGTTGCCATAGGGTTGGGGACAGGTTGGGGCACTCACCACGCATTGGCTGCAGGAGCGCCCAGCCACAAAGCGTTTGCAGTAGCAGTCCCCACTGATGGGGTCACACGGGGAGCTGCCTGCCACCGTACCCCGTGGGTCACACCTGCATGCTGCCCCCACACGTGCACAGGTGAGGGGGTGCCAGTGGGATTACAGCCCACATGCTTCATGGCCCTCCTTCCCCATCCCATATCCATCCATCACCATCCCTTCCATCCCCATCCCTCCACCCCCATCCCTCCATCACCATCCCTCCATCCATTCTCATACAACTATGCCATATCCCTCCATCCTACATCCTTCCATCTCCGTCCCTCTATCCCAGATCTTTCCATCCTCATCCCTCCATCACCATACCTCTACCTCCATCCCTCCACCCCCATTCCTCCATCAACATCTCTTCATTCCCCATCCCTCCAATTTCATCCCTTCCTCCCTACCCCTCCATCATCCCCCCATCCCCTCTCCCACGCCATCCCTGGCTCCCAGCTCACGCTGACAGCCCTGTGGGTCATCGTGGCTGAGGCCATAGGCGCCGTGCCGGCAGCGGTCACAGCGGGGCCCGGCCACGTTCTCCTTGCAGCGGCACTGCCCCGCAATCATGCCCAGCACCATGTCCGTGTGCCCATCGCAGGCACCTCCATCCAGGGACCCTGCTGGGTCACAGTCACACGCTGCCAAGAGAGAGGATCATCAGTAGTTCTGGCTGCTGGCACCAGGAGCCGTGAGGCTGGGGCAGGTGGCACCAGGAGCCATAGGGCTGGGACAAGCCGTGGGGCTGGGTGCCAGGGCACTCACGGGCGCAGGCAGTGGGGGACCGGATGTCGGAGCGAGGGTGGCGGTAGTAGAAGGGCTTGCAGAGGTGGCAGTGGCGGCCCATGGTGTTGTGCTGGCAGTCATCACACACACCCCCACTGGTGTTCCCCGTGGCCAGGAACACGGCCATGTCAAAGTGGCACCGCCGTGAGTGCTCGTTGCAGTCACAGCCTGCAGGGACAGCACCGTGGCATGGCATGTGGCACCACAGCCCACAGCTGGCAGGCAGCACCCCAAGTGCCAAACCTCCCTTACCTGGATTCCCCTTACTCTGATATGCAGAACCACAACTGCAAAGCTCCCCAAAGTACAGCCCTGGCACCCCAAAACCCCCGGCACAGCACAGCCTGGCAGCCCTGGCACCCCAAAACCCCTGGCACAGCTCAGCCTGGCAGCCTGGCACTCACGGCGACAGGCGTTGGTGCTGGAGCCCTCGGCCGGGCGCCAGGGCAGGTCTTGGTAGAAATCCTCGCAGCGCTCGCAGTTCAGCCCCTGCGTGTGGTGCTCGCAGACACAGCGCCCGTGGATCTGGGGGGAGCACCCAGCTCAGTGGGGCTGGCAGGTCCCATGGGGCACCGTGCCATGCTGGTGGGTGCGTGTGCCTCACCATGCCAGGGACAGAGGGTGTCGGGGCACCCGGTGCTGGGGCACAGTGGGCAGCGTGGCCATGGCAGAAGCAGCTCCCGCGCAGCACCAGCTCATCCACAGCGTAGTAGTACTTGTGCAGCACCTCCCGCCGTGAGTCCAGCAGGTTGTCCCCCAGCGTGTGCAGCTTGGTGAGGTTCACCCGCAGGTTGGTGACATGCAGTAGGTCTGGGGGCGTGTCACTGTGAGCACCTGCCCTGACACCAGCCAGCCCTGCATCCCCCACACCCTGGCAACATACCCTGGATGTCTGGGCTGTAGGGATCTGCTACGGGGATGGAGGGGTCCAGCACCTTGAAGATGACCTGTGAGAAGGAAGGAATGTGTGATCCCATTCCACCCAGATCCCTGGCCCTGCTCTGCGCCACCCCATCCCCACGCACCTCCCCGTGGCTGGACGGCTCGATCTCAGAGTAGCGCTGGTCACACAGCACCTCATCCACAAGCCCCAGCGAGTGGCTGGGGATTCCAGGGAAGAGCTTGGAGCAGTTGTAGGCAAAGTAGCGATACACCTTCCAGGTGCGCCCAAAGTCTGCTGAGCGCTCCACCAGCATGGCCGCGGGGCGGAAGGTCTGCAGGACAACAGGATGGGATGGGGACCAGACCCACAGCCCCTCCAGATCCATCCTGTCCCATCCCGTCCCATCCCAGGGATCCATGTGCCAGGACCCACTTTAAACTTCATGATGAGGTGGGTGAAGTGGAACTCGCCCTCCAGGTCCAGGCGGATGCTGACATGCTCCACACCTGGGAGACAGAGAGAGACAGAGATGGCTGAGGCTGGGGAAGACCCCCATGGCCATGCAGCCCCACAGCACATGCATCTGGGGCAACCTCAGTGCCACCCTGACCTCACCGTTCTCCGACTGCCACCAGGTCCGTTTGTCATGGGGGCTGCTCAGGTAAATGACATTCTCGATGCGGTGGCTCTCAGGCAGGGACGGGTCACGTGAGTCACAGGTGAAACATTTCTCCGAGTCCTGTGCCAGGGAGTGGCACCATCAGGGATGGGTGATGGAAACTGCACCAGTGCCTGGCTGTGTGGGTCTGTGCTGGAGCTGTTCTGGGGCTGGGTGGGCTCACCTGGAGGTGGCTGACGATGCAGTACTCCTGGGGCCCATCCAGCCCACAGGTGGAGGTGGCACTCAGGCGGGAGGCTCGCCCCACCAGCAGGTTCCCAGTGGCTGGGTAGCAGCTGCCGCGGGCGCAGCCGTGGCTCAGGTCAGGCTCCTGCCAGCCCCCTACCACCAGTCCCCCGACTGCAGAGAGCATGAGGGCACAGGCTGGGGGCTGCACTGGGGTGCTTGGGCACCCCCTGCTTCCCCACGCACCCACCCCACCCCCAGCCATCCCATCCCGTCCCATCCCTGCATCCCGACCCACTGATGCAGCATGAAGCTCCATGATCCGGAAAGGTGCTGGCAGCAGCGCTGCAGCCTCGTGACCGGGGGCAGGGAGCAGGGTGACTGGGGGGCTGGGCTGCCCCTGCTCCTGGGGGCCCGGGCAGCCCCAGGGTGCCGAGAAGCGCCGCGGGGAGTCAGAAGCCAGGTCAGGCGCTTGCTAATCCCAACAGGGCTTAGTGCAGCCTGGATTCCCCGCTGGATTTTGTGGCAGTCAGGCTGTGGGCGCTGCCAGGCAGGGAGCATCGCCACTGCCACCACCTCCGCTGCCCAGCACCCTCCAACCAGACTGGGGTCCCTGAACCACCGCAGCTCCCAGCAGTGTGGGCATGCAGGGTGTCCCCAAGGCCAATGCTTACCCAGGAGGAAAGCAAGCACCAAGAGGTCCATGGGCAACCACGGGATCTGCCTGGTGGAAAATGGAGATGGCACTGCAATAGGGCGTATGGCACGGGGTGCAAATCAGCTGGTGCCTGTCCTCTCCTGGTTCTAGCACGACTTTGCACCCCAGGATGCACCCCCCACACCGGCATGATGGTGCTTTCCAGGGACAACACGAGGAATCAGGGTCATTTGGGGCAGCTGGGTCTAAAAGCCCTCCGGAATGACATGCAGCGTCCACCTGAGCAGCTCTGCGGGACTGTCACACACACATCCAGGCACACAGCCATGCTATGCCCCACCAGAGCTGGCACGAACTGTGCCGTGCCCCACCCTGCCTGGCTCAGAATGGATCTATCCTTTTGAGAGTCACTAGTGTCCATTGGGGGTACCAGCACCGGGCCAGGGCCAGCTTGGGAGGGGAGCCAGGAACGCTGGAGCCGGCTGGGCAAGGGCGTCCCTGACTCTGGCCAGGGTCCCGCTGTTAAATTTAGGTTGGAGTTGTCTTTTGTGTTTCCTCCTCTCCCGGTACTTCCCGCTCCCAGCCTCACAAGTGCTGGATCAAAGCCTGGTCTCGGCTCTGCCCAAACACATCTCTCCTGTCCCCCGCACGGAGCCAGCCCAGGGCAAGGGGGCTCGGGGCGGCGGGGGAGCCGCGGCTCCGTTCTGGCACCCGCCCCGCTCGAAGCCGTGCCAGGGCGATAGGCAAGGTGGTGCAGAGCCACGTGCTGGCACGAGGGTCCCCGAGCCCCCGAACCCCCTGTACCTGGCGTCCTGCGGCGTCCGGCGGGACCAAGGCCAGGGCCGAGGGCGGCGTGGGACCCGCTGCCCCTGGGCTGGGAGCGCAGAAATGAGCCGGGGCAAGGGCAGCGATGGGATGGCGGCTGCTGGCCCCCCTTCCCCGTGCACGATTCTTATTCAAATGGGCTGCCCGCTGAAAGGGACGGCGGTCTCCAGGCTACGGGAATGTCACTGCCGATTCCTTCTGCCTGGAGGCCCCCGCCGCCCGCCCGCCCGCGGAGGCCAGGCCGGCCAGGCGTCGGCAGCCGGGGCACGCCCCGGCCCCCAGGCGGCACGGTGGGCCCCGCCGGCGAACAAAAGGGCGCCTCGTGGGCTGGCGGGCCAGAGGCACCGCGTTCCCCGGGCTCCCGGCACGGCGCGGCAGGAACGTGCCGGCCGCCGCGGGCAGTGAGGCGTGGGGGCAGCATGGTGGGATGGGTGGGTGCCTGATGCTCCAGGGAGCGGCGGGTGCAGCCGCACAGGGGTCACTGCATCATCCTTCGCCTCAGGTGGGGATGGCCCATAGCGAAGGCACCTGCACGGCTACGCTGAAGGGTGGAGCCGTGCAGGGCATCTGCTCTACCAGGAACTCACCCGGGCACGGCGGCGATGCTGCCGTACGGGAACGTCCCCTCCCTCCCAAGGTACCTGTCCCTGCCCACTGCTACAGCTCCCTGGGCAAAGTCCGGCGCACGTCAGGAAGCGCATGGCAGGGGTGGGGGTACCCAGCCTGTCACTGCCAAGGGACCCCACAGCTCCTTCCTTGTGTGCTGCCTCACGCCAGTTGCCAGCACCCAGCCCATGCCATGGGCTGCGCCGTGTGCCAAGGGCTGTGCCATGCCCCAGAGCTGTGCCGTGCCCAGGATCTCCCCTGCGGCGCACCGGCTCCTACCTGTGCCCGTGGGAGCCCGGGGTGCTGGGCAGTGGCTGGTGGCCCGGGTGGGCTGCGGAGACGGAGGCCCGCTGGGCTCCGGCTGGGCTCAGCTGCTGTTCCTGGAGGAGGGCGGCCGGTGCCTGTCTCCTCCTCCGGCAGCCGTGCCAGGCGAGGGGAGGGACCTGCCTGCACCGAGCTTTAGCCAAGGTGAGGCAGAGGAAGGTACACGCTGGCGGTGGCCCACGTGTGACACAGCAGTGTCCTGTGCCTAGGCGGGCCGGGAGAGCATTCCCACAGGGCGGCTGTGCCCGGCTGCGCAGCACGTGCGGCTGCTGAGACAGGCAGCCCGGCTGGGACTCGCCCCGCACTGCACGGGCCCGTCTGTGCCTCTGCAGGGCGCGTCTCTAGCAGCAGTACCAGGAGCCCTGCACTGCCCCGGTACCCTGCCAGATGGATCCTGCTCACACCCAGTGCTGGCACTGTGGGCACTGCCATGCCCCACTCACCCTGTGCTGCTCGGTGCTGTCTGGGATCCTCTGGACCGGCCGGGCTGGGTGCTGAGCCCTGCAGGGAGCACGGCTGTGCACCAGGGCCGGGTTCCACAGAGCCCGCACTGTCACACAGGGATAGTGCCTTGCCTTTTATTAGCCAAGGCCGAGGGCAAAGGAAGGAAGAGGAGCCGTGTGCTCTCCACGCCAAGGCCACGCTCTGGCCACCCGCCGCCAAGCAAGGTCATGGGCAGACAAAGAAGCAGCTCTCGCCCATAGGGATGCCAAAACCCACACCCCCAGGGACACCCTGAGACAGCCAGGCACCTCAGCAGGGCAAGAGATGCTGTGCACAGCGCACTACCAGCTCCCCATAGCCATGCACGGCACTGGGAAGGCTGGAGGAGGGGCCAGGCTGTGCCCAGCGAGGGCCCAGCAGGGCAGGCTGGTGGTCAGGCACCACTACCACCTTGTGAGCTGGGAGAGCTGGCAGGAGATGAGCTGACAAAGAGCCATCAGCGCTGGCCAGCGTGTCTGTGTCACGGGATCTTGCCAAGCAAACCTCATCTGCTCTGAGGAGATCCAAAGAGGCCTGATAAAGGCAACTGTAACAGGATCTCTGGCCTTGAAAAGCAAAGTAAAAGTGGGAGGGAAGGATTCTCAGCGGGATGTGAGGGACAAGAGAGGCATCCCAGTCCATGTCCAGGCACCTCCCTTAAGGCTGCTCTGACTTCCCATGCCAAGCTGCAATCCCTTCCTCTGCCCCAGAGCCGAACGCGTGGGGGTGCCCGGGTCTGCCCGGGGACAGGGCCTGTCCGGGGGCAGCTCCACCGGCGGAGATCTGCCAGCAGCTCTGCCCTCCATCACCGGTATCTGAACCCTGCCGAGCATCCCCCGCTTCCTCGCGTGCCCACAGCCTCGCTGCCCCGCACCTTTCCGCAGCGATCAGGGCACTCTTGCAGCGGCACAGAGACCCCCCCGTCCCCCCCATCCTCGGCAGAGCCCCTGGGCTCCAGGGCAGCCTCTCACGCCTGGCCAGCCCTGCTTGGACCGACTTCCGTGCACGCAGCAGGCAGCCAGCACTTTCCCGAACACCCTTAATGAGCAGAGAATTACTTAACCACTTCCCTTCTCGAGGAATGAGCTCCAGCACGGCACCGGAGCTGCTGTCTGCCCAGGGCCACGGTCCCACCAGCATTAGTGCTGGGTCAGTGCACTGACAGCCCCGCAGCACACTCTGGATCCAGATCGCAAACCGTGGAACAATGGCGCTTCTGTTGAATTAGCCGGGCAGAGGGTCCCGGCTGCCGAGTGGGCAGATCCAGAGAGGAGGCAGAGGATGGGCAGGCAGGCTGGGGCTGGCAGAGAACCTGCCAGCACCGTGCCACCCTGCATGTTTCTAGGAACTAACCAGGAATGTGGATTTATCCCAGTTAGGCACCAGTGGTATTTCCCACCCCAAAGCAGCAATCCTTAATGGAGTTTGAGTAATGCCAAACTTCCCTGGGAGATGTGGGGAGAAGAGCTGGGGGTGTGGTCTGCAGCTGAGTGTGCCCCATGCAGCAGCTGGCACACAGGAGACACCATTCCATGGAGCTGACACAGGGCTGGGAGCAGGAGCCCAGGGAGGAGCTGTCTGTCATAGCCCAAAGAAACGCTGGACACATTGGGTGGTTCTGAGCACCATTTTACTGAAGGGCTGGACACCTGCTAGGACTTCATAACAAAAAGTTCACTTCATTTAAGAAAAGTGACAGTCTGTTTTTTGTCCCATTCCCTTCCAAAGAGTGGAATAATACTAACGCTGTCTTTTCACTAAGCAATGCCATTCCAAAATATACAACATTGAGTGTGGAACAGCCCAGCTTCATATTAACATTAAATATTATTAGAACTTCAGAAACATTCTACACAAACAAATGAAACAGTAAAAAGTTCACTCAAGAACAAGATGGTCATTTGTAAAATCATGATACAAAGTTTGTAACTCGCCCTCCTGCGGGTTGCAGTTGCTGCTCCCCAGTGTTGCTTGGGATGCCCCACACCCAGGAGTGCCACAGCAGAGCCCCTCGTGCTGCTCTCAGCTGGAGCAGGTCGGTGCAGCTGTGTGGAGTCGGCTCTCATGGAGATGCTGGTTGGCAGAGAGTGGCCGGGCAGTGCCCACCCAGAGCCCCCGTGTCACTCAGAGCAGCTGCCATGCCTGTGCTCAGGAAATGCTCCTCCTCAGCTCAGGAGAGCTGCACCAGGACCCAGGAGGAGAGAGGGCATCACACGGTGCCTTCCCCACCATGAACAAACACTGACACTCCTCTTGTCCCAGTCCTGGCCTGGGCAGGGCGGTGCAGCAGGGGCAGGAGGGGAGGTATTTCTGGGGGTAGCTTTGCAGCACCTTCTCTTTTCAAGCAGCACCATGTGCCTGTGTCTGTGGGAATCACCAGACACTCACAGGGGCTGCCTGTAGCCACAGGAACACAGGAATGGAAAAGGCTAATTAAGAAAATAACGAGAGAGTCCCAGACGATAATAAGGCCTTTAAGGGACTCTCTGGGGAAGGTGTTTTGGAGTCCACAGGAGCAGTGCCAGATTGTGAGATTGATGAAGGATGGGAATGAAGGGTTGGGGGGTGCCTGCCCCAAAAGGACTCCCACTCCCCTGCAGCACCAGTGCCCATGTGCTGCTGCCAGGCAGGGTAGGGGGAGCTCTGTGGCCAGGCAGGGATGGAGGGAAGACAGTGATGTGAAAACCACAGCCTTGGCTCCTCTTTTGCACATCTCCTGCAGCAGACACAGAAGCAGCAGGCTGCTGGCTGTCCAGGTGCTGCTGGCATCTTTAGCTTTCCCTACTCCCAGCTTCTTGCTTTTTCACCAGCCTTCCTTAGTGCTCCTAGGCAAAGGGAGGGGTCTGGCCTAAGCACCATGGCTTTGGAGGCAGCTGCTGGCCAACCTGCAAGTTCCAGCAGTGTCCCAACTACAGACAAGCTTCATTCCACACTCAGGGATGACCTGGTGACAAAGGCTAGCCTCTCATGTCTTCTGGGACAAGATTCCTCCAAGACACCTGGCACCTTCCTAACAGCATCCAGCTCCAGGCAGAAGAGGCTGCAAGGAGAGGGAAACCCTAGCATGGTGCTCTCTAGCAGAGTCCAGAATGTGAGGGCTCAGGAGCATCCTGCCCTGCTGGGCTCTCCACAGGTTGTGCCAGCCCAGGTAGCTGGCAAAGCTGAGGGCTGCAGCATTGTCAGGAAGGTGCCAGATATCCCAAAACTGCTGTTCTCTCTGTGGGCCACCTCAACTCCTGCAAGGCCATCCCCATCCGAGCACAGGAGCAAAGAGGCCAGTGCCCTTTTGAAGACTGAAAAAGAAACTGTCACTCCTACAAAAACCAACCAGCCTGGCTGAGCAGCCGGTGCTCCACAGCTCAGCACCAACCCTGCCAACCACAGCCAAAAAAAGGATCCTCCCACCAGAACCTGCCTTCCTGCCCGGGAAGCTGCCCAGCTCGTGTCACACTGCCCAGCTGGAGCTCAGAGACAAAGCTGCTCTCCATACTCAGGGATCCCTTGAGCCATGGCCAAAGGCCCAGCTTCTAGACAGGGCAGGGAACTTGGATCCAAAGGGGAAGAACTGCTGAACCCCCACACGCTGGCAAGTTCTGGCCATGAACACAGCACAAGTCACAATTTAAAGGGCACAAACTCTGTGCTCAATTCCAAAACTCCCAGCCCCTCCTGCCACACCTGGAGCTGGAGAAATGCTCCTGGTGTACCAGGGGGCCTGGAGGCCAGGCCACAAACCATGGGCAGCTGTGGAGCAGAACCCTGGAGCCACATGTGCAGCATCACCCGTCTATGCCGTGCTGCTGCTGATTCCCCTGGCATGTTCCTAGCTGGCAACTGGCTGAACTCCATGCAAGGAAGCACCAGGCACTGGGGGGATCTCAGCCCACTAACCCCAGCCCTGGTAGTATGACCTGGTCTGAGAGCTGCCCAGTGAGGTGAGCACTCCAGGGAGCACACCTCATCCACACACTGAAATACCACTCATGGGCTGCCAAGCAGGACAAAAATAATCCCTTCTTTTTTTTTGCAAAAAAAGTGCTCCAGAAATTCTGTACAAGGATTGCTACAGCAGCTGGCTCATGGGGATGCAAATACTTTAGAAGCAGCAGCAGCCACATGCTACATGGCTTGCAGGGAAGAGGCTGAGGAGAAACTTCTACAACCATAAGCAGTGGCAGATGGTGAAATCTGATCACAGTGGACATGAGCTTCAGAACATTTCTACCAATTAACTTGTGATTTCAACTGGTATCTGATGTCAGCTTCCCCTTCAGCTGCCTGCCGGACAGGCTGCTCTCCCCACGGACCTTGCTGACGGACATCTGAAGCATGCAGGAAGCTCAAGGACCTTGTCTGCTGGAGAGGAAGCATAAACTGCTCCTTGGCAGCTGAACAAAAGGAGAAATTATTTCCAAAAAAATCAGATGGAAGAAGAGCCCTTTGACCGCTAGCTGAATCATTTCTAGAAGTGACAGTGGCACAAATCCATGCGTTAAAAGCATTCCTCAGAGAGTCTCCAAAGCTCTCTGCTGTCACAGTGCCCAGAACAACACAGGCCAGGTTAGGCACTTGGATGAATTCAAAGTGACTAATACAGAAACAGGTCTGGACAAGGTGCATACCACATGCTCAGCAGAGACCACAGCGCTCTGGGCAATGCATTTCTCTGTGCCTGCCAGTTACTGTTGCACGGATCCCTGCAAGTGTTACTCAGCTGCCACAGACTAACACAGGATAGAAGGGACCTGTGGAGGAGACCTCTGGCTAGATCAGATCTTAGGTAGCTCTGGTTTGATCAAACCCTTCATCTACCCTGAAGAGCAAAGAGCAACACGCACACAGAGTCCCTCTGCAGCCTCGTGCACATCAGTGTTACATGCCCAGGGCACCAGGAGCACCCACACCTGGGCATGAGCTGAAGGATGGGGGAGCCAACCTGTGCCAGACTGAGGCACCCCCTCTGCCAGTGCTGGCTGGTACCAGGGCAGCAGTTGCTGCATTGGCACAGAGGCTGTAAAGCCCCTCTATAACAACGTGCAACCCTTTCAGTCAAGTTCCCAAAGCACCTGCAAGAGGAGGAAGAGACAAGAGGAGGGCAGGGAATGGAGATTAAGCGCTGCCCTGCTGCTCAGGGCCCTGTGGTCTGTTAGAGATGCACAGGAGAGCTGACAGAGGGGACTGGTGATGAGCAAGTCCCTGAGCACACAGCTATGGAGTGCTCACTTCCCTGGCAGCAGCCTCAGTGGCACAGAGGTGTTTCCAAAGCTTGTCTCTCCCTGTGGAGCAGAACACCTTTTGCTGGTGCCTGGAAGGACACAGGGCAAACTGTCACCACCAAGCACGCACAGAACTCAGCTCAGTGCTGGGAAAGGCACGGCAGCACAAAGGCTGGATGCTGTGCTGGATGTGTTAAGCAACAATACAAGTCAAGTCCTTGACTGGCAGAGACCCAAGCTGTGAAAGACAAGAGGTGATAGAAAAGAGTGAAGAGGCAGGCAGCAGTACAGCTGAGAGAAGACACACAGTGATGAGGAGGGATGTGCCCTGGTAAGTTGGCCTCAGGTGCTCAGCTTCCCACTCAGGCTGGAGGAAAAGAGGCTCCGACCTGGATTCAGCCTTGTTGATGCACGTTGTTTTTCCCAGCGGAGGCCAAGGGCTCAGCTGGGACGCCTGTGCTGCATAAGGAGACTCCAAAGACAGCTCTCAGTGCCCTTATAAGGGTCTGGGAACGGGGGAAGCTGCTGAGCAGCCTGACAGCAATACCACAGGCAGGAGTTCAGAGCCCTCCTCGGGAAACAGCCCAAAAGAGAAACACCAGTGCAGGACTTCAAGACCTGGCATTTGAGAGCGTGGGAATGAGAAAGGTCTGAAGGAGTGGGAACAAAAGGAACAAAGCAATTTTTGGCCAGTTGACAGTGATGGAGAGCCCCTGTTCATCCAGCACCAGGTCAGGACAGGGAACTCTCTGCCAGGGCATTTTAAAACACAGAAGCAGAAGAAAATATTTCCTCCTCCTTGGCAGCCAAGCAGCGGCATTCACAGGTCACTCTCAAACACTGCAAGTTATGATCTCTGACAGCAACTCAGACCCCAAGTCTGGGGTTCAGGGCTTGCAATCATTCCCTGAATCATAAAATCACAGAAGGGCTTGGGTTGGAAGGGATCTTAAAGACCATCTTGTTCCAACCAACCTGCCATGGGCAGGGACACTTTACACTAGACCAGGTTGCTTAGTGAAAGTGAACCTCCACCCTGCTCTATGTGGGTGAGAGGAGAACCCAGATGCACCTCAGAACACTCAACTTCCCTGCCTTCTCACCCTGTCATGAACCTCCTCCCTTCTCTCCACACCAGTCTTCCTTTCTGTGCTGGGGATCAGACACTGACCCGTTTTATAAACCACTGAAATCCAACCAGGTGCTTGGGGGGTGGGGCTCAAATATAAGGATCTGGGACTTCCCTGGGGAGCTCATCCCCTCAGCCAATGTCCACAGAGATTATTAGGTCAGACAACTGGTATTTTGAGCTGGTGAGAGAATGAGTGGATTACACTACTGCTGCAGACATCTGAGCAGACAGCAATATACAGAGACAAGTCCATACCCAGCCCAATGCCTCTTCCTTTCCCCAGGACAGCAGGTTGTCCCTTCCAGGTGACAGCAGCAGCACTAACTGCTCCAGTGAGGTGTTTCTCCTGGGATTAGCAGATCCCTCCCTGTGGAGTGCAGAGAGCACAGAGCCGTGTTCTGATCCAACAGCGTGCCCCGGTGCAGGGAGGTGACAGCAGCCGTGTGCAGCGGTTCTGCAGTGCCTCCTAGGGATGGCAGAGCCTGCACTCCTCCTTCCACACAGAGCTCTCACACCTGACACACACCTTCTCACAACATCCCCGATGGCACAGCAAGGCTGCCACCCCCCACATGATGCCCATCTCCCCTCCTACTGCTTCATCCCCACAAACCACAGAAAGCAACTCTCTGTGTTTAAGTGCTGGTGTATGTGCTCCCAAATTTTTCACTTTTCTGCTTCAACTCAGGCTCAAGTATCCCACTGAGTCTGGGACTGGCAGGACGTAGCTAAAGCATTCAAACACAGCGTGTGTCTCTGTCGTGGTTTAACTCCAGCCAAAGCCAACAGTTCTCTACCAGCACCTGGGATCTGCTCCTGGAACACCCAGCAGCAGCAGAGCAGTTACATGGGGGGCAGGACACTACACAGTTCATGCTAACAATTCCAGCCCTTTGGCTCTAACAGTCACAGTTTGTGATCCATAGCTGCACCTGGGGTATAGGAGAGCAGAGTAATGCTGGGTGCTGAGGAGGAATCCTCTTCGGAGGCAAATCCCTACCATGTGTTCAAAACTTCTGCTACCCACAAAGGGAGGAGGTGCCCAAAGATGTCAGACAGACTTGCAGCCCTGTGACACTCCCCCACTGTTATGCAGAGGTTATACTGAAAACAGGATTAAAACTACCAGCTGGTAATTCTCCAGATTGTTTGGCATTCTGGAGACAAACAAGTGGCAACACTGCTGCTGCCTCTGAGCTGCTCAAGGGAGCTCAGGACAGACTGTCACAACAATGAACCACAAAGGAATTCTGGCACCTTTGAACAAAAGGCTAGCTGAAGGGAAGGAGGAACAAAAGCTATCAAACCCAATCCCAAAGGGATGGAGGAAGTGCATCTTCCCACAGTTCCTGGGCCATATGCACATATATGGATATATAGATATATAGATAATAAAGTTATAAAATTTGATCAAAATAAAACCAGTAAATGTACAGCTTGAAAAAGAGCAATATCACAGTGCATCAATGTTATGAGAAAGTCCTGTGTTCTCCCCTGCACAAGAGCACAGCCTGCCACGTTCAGGGGAGCGTGGTGAGAAGTGAACTCTCCGGCCTGCTCAGCTCAATGCTGGCCACAGTCACTGTCCCACACTCGCAAACAGGGGTTTGGATTTCTGCAGCCAGTTCTGCACAGCAGTGGCAGACAGGCAGGAACAGCATGTGAGTGGGCTGCTCTGTCTGCAGGTTAGTGGGCATATTGGCACCAGAGACACAGAGTCACTCCTAAGCCTCTCTGTGCTCTGGTGCCAGGCTCGTATTTACTTACTTACAAAAAAAAGTGACAAAGTGAAGAAATTCAGGGGACACTATGAGAATGGGACAAGGGCTGAATTTGGATCACAGGGGACAAGTTGACCCTAAGAATCTTCTGTGCTCTCCTCCTCACTTCATCATCAGAGGAAGAGTTGCCCACCTTGATGGTCCGGAATTTCAGCAGGTTCAAAGTGCTCTGAGCCTTTCGAGTTTTCTTTCGGACAGGAATGGTATTTGCTTTTTTCCTCTGTGGTGCTTCTTTTGCCTCTGTAGCTCTTCTCTTCTTCTGCCTAGTGCCCTCCTGGTAAGTGCTGCTGTCCTTCCACTCTGTTTTTCCCAGCAGAACTTCCTTATCTTTGATTTTCAAGGTCTTGGGCTGTGGTGCTGTGGCGCAGTCCTGGGACGAGCTGCCTGCGAATCTCCCGTTGAGAACTCCGGAGGCTTTGCAGGCGTTGCTCTCCTGCAGCACTCCCCCCTTTGGTCCCTTCAGAAGCTTTAAAGCACGGCTGCCAGAATCGGGTGGCTTCTTAACCAAACGTTTGTACCCCTTGCCTTCAATAATTTTAGTGCTCTTGCCTGAAGAAAACTGCCTTGGTGCACTTGAAGTCTTGAGGAGTTTAAGGTCTGAGGGAGAGATGCCAAGACGCCCCTGTGTGTACTTGGACTCCAAACAGGACGTTGCAGTTTTCAGTGGCACCAGGGCTTCCAGAACCACTGACAGTCTCATAGCTGGATACACGTCAGGATACATGCTTGTAGGGAAGCCCACCGTCGCCGCCTTGGATGTGCCAGATCCTGTCTGCTTCAAGGAGCTCAAGAGGAGATTTCTGGAATCCCCTTTGGAGACCTTCAAAGAGCTCACTGGCATGCTGGTGGGCAAAGGGGCCACTTTTGCCCCTGAGTTCCTGGCTGGACTCTGGGTGGGCTCAGTGGTGCTGGCACAGTTGCGCTGTGTGTTCTCTCCCGTCTGACTCGGCGTGACTGCCGTGCACGAGCTGTACCCGTACACATCCTTACTCCTCAGAATCGTGGGCTGGTAGCCCTCCTCCTTCAGGCCTTGGATGAAGGCCACCAGCTGGGTCTCTGTGTCCGAAAGATCCTTGGACATCGGGTTGAAGACTCGGAGGGCTTCCTCCAGAACTTTCTGTCCTGCAGAGGAAATTCTTGACCAGGAATGGACAGCTTTTTCTTCCTCATGATTCACTGCAATATTCATGGCATTAGGCAAGCAGGTGCTTCAAAAAGGTCCAAATTACTGGAAAAACAACCCTTGACACCTCAAAAGGAGAAAGAAGACAGTTAGCTTACAGCAACTGAAATTATCCAAGTATTTAATATGGGACCTGAAACCATTAAGTCCAGGCATGGCTAGTCGCAAACCCTGGGTCAGATTCTGGGCTCAATCCAACATAGAAGCATCACCAAGAAAAACCTGTCACTCATTTATCTCTGAAATAAAACTAAAACATCTCTCACAAAAATATCCTCCAACCTAAACAAAGATTTCAGGAAATCCCATCCAATTCACCCCAAGATGAAGGACTCCAATGATTAACTCAGCAAAATCTGCAGCTCATTTCCAGTTTGAGTTTGACCCACCCCAGCTTTGGACAAACAGATCTCATTTTCTCTGGGAAAAACTGAACCCTCATTGAACCTTTTCCCTGTGTACACATCTCAACCAGCACCACTGAGCCATCTCAACACTAAGAAATGCCTAAGTACTTCAACTGCATCCCAGCACCACCTTCAATTTCTCAGCTTCTAAACTGATGCTGCCCAAAAATTGATTCTGAGTCCCCTGCCAAAGCTGCAGCTTCCTCCTGGAGACCTGGCAGCAGGGCTGGAGGCTGTTCCAGTTGTGCTTCGTTGATGCTGAATGCTGTGGCAAGGCAGCACTGCTCCTTGCTGTTCTCTTGTTTGAACAGCGGTCCACAACTTGCTGTCACAGCAAACTGGTGCTGATCCAAGGACACTTGCTGCCAAGTGAGGAGGAAGCAGGAAATTCAAGCAGGGCGGTATGAAGGAAACACGCATCACCAGGGCCAAGTGTACAAAGGCCTGAGGGACAACACTGGGATCACACTCAGGGCACTGTGCAGCTGCCTGCCCAGCATAAAAGCATCAATTATTGCTTGCAATAAAAAATAGGCACTAAAGGGCAGTCCAGGCAGGACTTGAAGAGCAGCCCTTCAAGAGAACTCTGATCCTGGTGGCCTCACAGCTCCACAGCTGGATGCTAGACCAACATAAAATCTTTTGCTTTATTGATAATCTCAAAATAATAATGAAGATTCAGCTAAAAAAACCTGATCAGGGAAATGCAGGTGGTGTCAGAGACAGTTCTGGAGAGGGCAGTGCACAGGCAAGAAAGCTGTGATGGAGAAGTCAGTGCCTGAGCAGCCAGAACAAGGAACTGCTCACGTCCCACGTTCCCCCAGAACTCTGGTCTCACACAGCACAGGAGCAGAGCCCGTGCTGCCGCCAGCTGCACAAGCAGGGAAGAGACACAAGGCAAGAGCAGCCACAGAAGGGAAAGCACAGGTCAGTGGAGGAGTAAGAACCTCCACATGACAGACTAATCTCAGTCAAGTGCTCTGCAGACGTCACGGCCAAAGAGGGATTTGGAGGAGGATAATGCAGTTGTTCAGAGGCAGGCGGGGGATCTCCCACGAAGGAGGGGAGGCAGGCAGGGAGGTGATCCCACAGAGCCCCAGGCAGCGTCACCAGCCAGCACTGAGAGTCACCACCTGCAAAGTGACCAAGCAGTGCCAGGCACAGGAAAGCCAGAGAAGGTGTAATGGTAATTTTGATGTGGTGAGGCAGAGACCAACGAAGAAGCACATGTAACAACATATGCTCAACAGGCTGCAAAATGGATCATCTTCAGGCTGCAGCAAGCCCGGGAGCAGCTGGGACATCTGAAGGGGTGTTCTGGCTGTGACATTTCATGGGAACAGGACTTTCCACCATCAACTGCTCGGTGCTGTTTGGTGCGGTGCCAGCTGTATTGGAGGAAAGCCGGCCACGAGCAGACGCACCCCGGGCCAGTCTGACCTCCTGACAGCAGGTTCCCCCCCGTGCCACACTGCTGTGGGGGGCTACGGGAGCACAGCACTCCCGGCACGGGGCGAGCACAGCACCGGAAGGTCGAGGTTTAGAGGCCCGGCTGTCCAAGCACGGAAAGGGCTTTCCCGGTGCACCGCAAGGGGAAGTGGCTGCGGGCAGGGCCGAGACGCGGGGCTGGGGCAGCCTGTGGGGCCGGAGGCCGGTGCGCAGTCCCAGGGAAGGCTCGGCAGGGCCGCCAGGTCCTCGCTCGGCCTCTCCTTTCGGCCCGCCCCTCGGCGCAGGCGGTGCCCCTTCCCGAGCGCCCGTCCCTCGCTCCCGCTGCACCCTCCCACGGCTCGGCCCGCCGGCCGGAGGGACCCCGGGGCGGGCAGGCCGCCTGGGCCGGCCCCGCCCGGCAGGGCTGCGGGAGGTGATTGGTGCAGACAGGGGGTGCGGCACCCGCGCTCGGCCCGCGCCGGCTCCCGGGACCGGGGGGGCGGGGGCCGGGGCGGGGCCCTCAGCGCCGCGGCTCCGCCTCCAGCGCTCCGAGGCCGCCCCAGCGGGCGGCTCGGCAGTGCCCTCGCCCGGGAGCCGGCGTGGGGCCCGGGCCCGCCGGCCCCAACCTACCGGCTGCCGCCAGACCCGTGCCCGCCGCTGCGCCGCACCCGCCGCTCCAACATGGCCGCCCGCGGGGCGCCGGAAGCGGCCCTGCTTCCGCTTCCCGTCCCTTTCCGCGGGCCGCGGTCACGCCCACAGTCACGGAGCCCTTTCTGTCACGCCCCCGCGCTCCGCCCCTCCGCCCCCGGCCCCGCCGTGACCACGGCAACGGCGGCGAGGGCCGTCCCTGGCCGGCAGGGGGCGCCGCTGGCGGAAGCGGCGGGGGCGGAAGCGGCGCCGTCACCAGGTAACGGGGCCAGTGTCGGGGCAATGAGTGGCGGGGCCGGGCGACGGCGGCGCCTGGTTCTGCACGTGGACCTGAACAACACGGTGGTGGTGGCGGACACGGTGACGGGGCAGGCCCCACGAGCGGCGCTCAACACCTTTCTCAGCACCGTCACCTGGGGCCGCGCCGGGGCTGCCGGTGAGCGCCGGGGCCGGGGGTACGGGGACTCGTGTGGCGGTGAGGGGGCTGAGCACGTTCCTCTCTTCCAGGCGAGTGGGAGTGGGTGAGCGACCGCCCGTCCCTGCGGCCCCCGTGCCCCGGCGCCCTCAGCTACTACAGCCGCCACGGCCGGGACCCCGCCTTCACCGAGGCCGGCCCGGGCCGGCGCTTCCGTGACCTCCACGCCCGCCACCTGCGGCTGCTGGAGTGGCCGGGCCGGCCGCACGACGCCTTGTCGGTGCCAGGGGAGCCCGGCAAACGCTACCACCTGATCCTGCCCTCCTTCTTCCGCCTCCTGGACACGCTGCACCGGGATGGCAGGGCCTTCGCTGTTGTCTTCAGGACCTTCGGCACCGACCTGCCCCGCGCCCTGCAGGCCGTCCGCAGCGCTCTGGACGGGCAGCACCCGCAGTTCCCTGCCCTGCGGGACGTGGCGGTGAGTGGCGCCCTGAGGGTCCGTGGTGATGGGGAAGGGCAGCCGGATGGTCCCACGGAGCCCCCCCCACGTCAGACTGCTCTCCAGCTGCTTGGCCAGACTGCTTTTAAAAGCATGGAGTTCTCTGGATGAAGCTGTGAGCTGTGGGGGAGCATGTGTGTGCAGATCCTGTGTGGAATGGTTTCCTCTTGGGGTATCCCGTGTTGGACGGAGTGTGCCTTCTCCCGAGGAGGGGCTGCTGCAGCAGAGCAGGGCTCCCTGGCCCAGAGCCGATCACAGCTGCACTCTCCTCCCCTGGCAGCACACTGGGCAGGAGTGCTGGGAATGAGGGAATGAGCTTTAGAAGATGCTTTAGTTATTCCTTGGAGTATTTTCAGATAGCAGAGATTGAAATGGGGGCAGTGTGCAGCCAGGAGCACATTCCTTTCCATCCCTGGGGAAGTCGTTCCTTTCCATCCCTGGGGAGGGGATGATTTTTGGTTGGATGCATTCCATGCCTCCTCTTGTCATCTTCCCAACACCATCCTCCCACACTGTAGTGGTGGGGAGTCTCCACCCTGCTGCTTAGTGTCTCTGCCAGTGAAACAACCTGTCTGCTTTGGAAACTTTTCCTTTCCCATTTTCTGTGGTCCTGCAGCTCCCTGTGGACCTTACCCCTGGCCAGATACGGTGCAGCAAGAAAGAGGTGGTGCTAACGCGGGGAGCAGAGCGTCTGGCCACCCGGGATGACAAAAGAAAGCTTTACAACTTCTTCAGCTCCTTTGAGGGAATTGGAGGCTTCCAAGACCACTTTGACTGGTGAGAAAGAGGGCACTGAGAAAGTCGCTTGGGCATTATGTTCTTTCCTGTGATTCTCTTCGTTTCTGGGATAGCTCCTAGTCTTGAAGCCTGTATGTTGTTGGGGTCTCTATCACTTAGGCACTTCCCATGTTGCCTGTGGGCAGCCTGATGGGACTCTCACACCATTCCTGAGGTCCCCATCCCCTGGTGTACCTCCTGCTTTTCTCCAAAGGCCCCCTGATTTCTCACCTTGATGCAAAATGCCTCATTTCTGGGAGGGCATGGGCAGCAGGACCTGTGGACCATTCTCCATCCTGCTTCCCTGGCTCAGAGGGTGCCCTGGGCCTGCAGTACAGTCTGCCATTTCCTGGGAGCTGTCACCCTCTTCCTGCCCTGACTGTTCCTTCTCCACTTACTGTTTCAGGTGGGCCAGAAATCAGTTCTCTTCCCGGGGTGGGAAGCCCCTGTGGATAGACCCCCATGATCCTGACATTCAGCACATCTTCATTGATGACAACATCCGGCTGGATGATGGAGACACCATTGTTCACCCCCAGGTAGGTGGCTGAAGGCCCCTCTGGCACCAGCAGCCTGCACTGGGGTGTCCCTGCAGCCTGCACTGGGGTATCCCTGGCAAGGTCAGACATGTTTTGACCCCTTTTCATGAGGCTGCAGAGGGGGTCAAGGCATAGCCCTGATGTCACTGCATCCTGTGCCACCAGTGTTGGTGCAGCGATGCACAGGGAGGGTGAGATCAGCTGTCAGCAATGCACAGCGGGTGCTGGCTGCCTCTGCTCCCCTCTGAGTCAGCCCCTGGAGGCAGCAGCAATGATATCAGGGCTGCCAGCCTTGTCACCTGCCTGAGTGAAGGAAGGGGCAGTGTTTGTGGGGAGCACACTTGGGAAACAGAATGTTTACACAGACAGAGCCATGCCTGGCCATTGGACAGCTGTCAGTGCTCAAACAAGAGCTGCAGGTCCATGGGTGATCCTCAACCCCTGCCTGTTTCCATCCATATGGAGACGGTGCAGGGGGGAAACACGGCAGCCAGTGAATTGTCTGCAGTGTTTGGCAGGCAGCCTGGGAATGGAAAGGGGTGGGATGCTCATTGGATGTTCCCTTCCATACAAGCTTTCTCAGTTTACACATTTGTAGCTGGTGGCAGGAATTGTTACTGCCTGGAGAGACCTGTCAGGACCAGGCTTTGGCTGTGCCATGCCTGGTTGAGGGGAGCCTCTGCAATGGCTGCTGCATGTAGATCTGCAGCTGGAGCGTGGCTCACACAGCTACACTTGCTGCATTTCAGCATCAGGCTATCTTGTGTGATCAAGGAGTTCCTCCTTTGGCATTGGTAGCCTGCATGGCTGGTCAGTCAGGCTGCTGTGCTAATCTCATGGCAGCCATGCAGCCAGCCCTGGGGCTGCTCCCACGCTGGATCACACAGGTAGGATCCAGTTATGGCAGCAGCAGACCTCGTGGGAGTCTGGGCAGCAGCCAAGCATCTTCCCAGCAGGGCTTATCGTCACTGCTGGGACCTTGCTGTCCTGCAGCCAGGATCAGTAGGTGGAAAGCCATTCTCCCCTCCTCTTGCATCACCACCAGCTCTGAAGGGCTGTCCCCATTTCAGTGATGGTGACAGAGCGGCACTAGGAGTGAAACAGGTTGCCAGGTGGCTTTAAACAGGCCATGGTGGAGATCAGAAGGTGAAGTCCCTGTTCCATCCTGTGGTAGCTAAAGGAAGAGCTGTTGGCAGAGGTTTGCCTGGAGTCAGCTGCTCCACAGAGCCGTTTTCTTCCAGCTGCATGGTGTGGCCTGTTTCCTTAAGGGAGTACCAGGCACATATGACATGCTGGTTCAGAGTCAAAGGCAATTTCTGGGAGAGGGGGAAATCTCAAAAATTTCACCTGCTGTTGCAGTGGGGATAGGATCACCCTGCCCTCTGCTCCTGACATACAGCATGGAGGCGCCTGGCTGAGGGGAGGGCAGAGCACACCTTGGGGTGTGTGCATTGCTGCCAGGCTCTGCTCTCCCTGCAGGTATTCTCAGAGCAGGGCAGCAGCAGTCCCAGGAGCGTGCCCACCTCAGCACTGTACAACATTTGCCTGGTGCAAACCAATCTGCTGGAGGCCATTGCTGATGAGGACTATTTCCTGCACTGTGTGAGGAGGTGTGAGGAGAACTACGACCGCTACCTGGCCTGCATGGAGAAGGACACCCCGAGCCAGCAGTGGGATGGACAGTGATGGCACCTCATGGGGCTGAGTGCCTCCAGACTGGGACACCACCCGCTTCCTGCTGCATGCAGTCAGAGTCCCAGGCGGGCTCCTGCTTCAAGCTGTTACCTCTCCAATGTGCAATGTGGGCGTTCAGTCCTATCAGGACCTTCCATGAGCAAACACAAGCATCCTGGGAGCTTGTGTGATGGGATTTTTGGAGGAAATGGTTTTCCAGTCTTTGGCAGTGTTGCCCGGGGTGCCCACTTCTGCATGAGGGCTGGGGCTCACTGTCCCTCTGCAGTCACCAGGCAGGTCCCTTCCACCATCCTGTGATGCAGGCAGCCTCTCAGTGTTTGCACCTCACTTCCTGCTCCTGCAATGATGGCTGGTGCAGAGCAGGTGCCAGGATGAGTACAGTGTTAGCAGCAGCATCCCCAGGTGGCATTTGTGGTGTGGTGTTCTCGGCGGATGCCTTGTCACTTCTGTCTGTTTTTAAAGCAAACCTTTTTAGCTCATTTCTGTGTGAGTTTCCTGCTTGCCCTTGGCTCTGCCTGTGCTGGTGGGTGGGAAACGCCTTTCCCAGCGTGTTCATTTGCCTGGCTCAGCCAAGTGGGGACAAAAGTGTTGGTGGAGGGTTTGAGACCCATGTGCACCTTTCGTGATGCTGCTGAGAGACCCCAGCAAGGTCGTGCTCAGAGTAGGGCATGTTCTGTCCCTGCAGTGGTGACAGGATAGGGGTCATCTCTAGCGTGGGACGGTGGGTTCCCGACTCCTTGAGCCCGGCACTGCATGGCTCTGGCATCGGCAGCGCACAGCAAGGGAGGGCAGATCCAGGGTCTCTCCAGCCCCTCTCCCTGCGATGGTTCCTTCCCGGCCAGGTGAACGCGGCAGGGGCACAGCGGGCCGGTGGCACCGGGAGGGCCGGGCCGGGGGGAGAGGGGCACGGCAGGGGGGCCGGGGCGGACGCGGCGCCGCCCCCACCGGCAGCGGGCGGGCCCGGGGCGGGCAGAGGCGCGGAGCGGCGGGGAGAGCGGCGGAGCGGGCGGAGAGGTGAGTGCGGTCCTGGTCCCGGTCCCGGTCCTGGTGCCTGACCCTGTCCGTCTCCCAGCGGCGGTGCGGAGAGGAGCGGAGCGGAGCGGGCAGTCCGGGCACGGCGGAGCGGCCGTCCGGGGCTGCGGGCGGGTATCCGGGGAGCGCCGGGGGCGCGAGCGTTGCAGCGGGAGCCCGGGGGACGCCGGTGCCAGCGCGCTGTGGGCGGGAGCCCTGTGGGTGCGGGCTGCGGGGCAGTGCGCCGGAGCGCCGGGGGCTGCGGGCGGGAGTGCGGGCAGCGCCGGGGGTGAGGACGGTGCGCCGAGAGCAGGAACCTGCCGGGGTCCGGATTGTGAACGGGAAGCCTCTGCGGGGTACGGACCCGGGGGATGCGGGTAGAGAGCCCAGGGTGCGCGAGGGTCCCAGTGAGTGCGGGCTGTGCACCAGCAGCACCGGGTAGTGGGAGCCGGGGTGCGGGAACCTCGGGAAGCAAGAGCACTGGTACGTGCGGGCAGAGAGCCCCAGGGAGTGGGAGCCCGGAGGGGACGGACAGGGAGCCGTGGGGCGCAGTCGGGAGCCCGGAGGGGGTGGGCAGGCAGCCCGGGGTGCAGTGCGGAGCCCCGCGAAGCAGGAGCTGTCGCACCGCCGAGGGGAGCTGGCTAGCTGGGGCTGGGCGAGCGATGGGCGCCTGGGCTCTGACTCGGATGCTCTCCCCGCAGGAGGCCGTGGGCCGGACCAGTGGCGAGCCGGGCCGGATGGGCGGCACGGCGGGGCCAGAGCCCGGGGACCCCCGAGGCGGCTGAGCTGGCCCATGGCGGCGGGCGCGGGCGCCTTCGCGTGGGCCACCTTCCCCGCCATGCCCACGCGGCGCGTGTACTGCAGCGCCGCGCACCGCGACGGGCAGCTCTTCGTGCTGGGCGGCTGCGGGGGCGCCGGGCGAGCCCTGGGAACTGCTGAGGTGCTCGACCTCCAAGCACAGCGCTGGACCACGCTCCCACCCCTACCCACGCCGCGGGCTGGCGCTGCCGTCCTCGCCCTGGGCAAGCAGATCTTGGTGGTGGGCGGTGTGGATGCGGCGCAGAGCCCCCTCGCCTCCGTTGAGGTCTACCACGTGGATGAGGGCAAATGGGAGAAGAAAGCGGCATTGGCTCAGCCCTCCATGGGCATCTCAGCTGTGCAGAGAGGTGAGGATAGGAACATGTTGTGACTCTTGCCCAAAGTTTGCTAAGCATCCTTGGAGTCTTGGTACAGTGCAGCTTGCCAGGAGCCAGGGTTCGTCCCTGTATGTGGTGCCCATGTCTGCTCCCTGGACAGGGATGCTGTGGCATGGACCAGGCTGCAGTGGGCAGGGCAGAGGAGATGCCAGGACAGTGGTGGGAGCGGGCAGGGGTGCCGGCCGCGCTGGAAGCAGGATTTGGCAGTATGGCTGTGTTGCCATGGTGTCTCCAGGGAGATGATACTGCCGAGAATAATTAGAGGATGGCCCTGTGCTCTTGTCTGTGCCTGATGGATGGGATGGAGAGGGGGGCAAGAGGGTCCCAGTGCAGTCAGGGCATTGCCAGGCTCAGGCCTGGCTGTACTCACTGTCCCCAGCTGCCCTGGAGCAGTGTCTGGCTGTGGGGCTCAGCAGTAGCGCTGCTGCCTGCCCTGGAGGGCATGGGGGCACTCCCAGCCCTTCGGTGCTGCCCACAGATCCCCCTGCCTCACTGCGGCCTCTTTTCCAGATGGGGCTGTCTACGCCCTGGGGGGAATGGGTGCGGACACCTCTCCCCAGGCTCTGGTCCGTGTCTATGAGCCGGCAAAGGATCACTGGCAGCCCCTACCCTCCATGCCCACACCGTGTTATGGGGCCTCTGCCTTCCTGCAGGGAAACAAGATCTTCGTCCTGGGTAGGTGCTGCTGGGGCAAACCGAGCATCCCCTGTGCCTCTACCCTCTTCTATCTCTGTTCCCTGGTCAGAGAATGACCTGGTGCACCCCACATGGCTCCATAGTGCCCAGCACTGCAGCCAGCAGTGCTTGCTGAGCACACCAATAGTGCCAGCTTGGGGCACTGGCAGCTACATCTCCTCTGTGCATAGGAGGCCGGCAAGGCAAGCTGCCTGTCACCGCCTTTGAGGCTTTTGACGTGGAGACAAGGAGCTGGACACGCTACCCCAGCGTGCCCAGCCGCCGCGCCTTCGCCGCCTGTGCCATGGCTGATGGAGTTGTCTTCAGCCTGGGGGGGCTGCAGCAGCCAGGGCCCCACAACTTCTACTCCCGTCCCCATTTTGTCAACACCGTGGAGATGTTTGATCCTGCGCAGGGTGAGCTCCATGTCTCTGGGTGAGGTGGGAGCATCTACTGTGGGTCCGGGATGATTCTGTGGGTTGGTGAGAGGTGTCTGTGCCTGAGGGACATAATTATATGGGCTCTGAAAATCAGCCCCTTGTACCCATGCTGAATGAATCCTGTGCTCCCTGGTCCCAGGGAGTGATTAACCTGTGGGTGTTCTGGCCTTGGTGTACAGAGGGGAAACCCCAGCGGGCAATGCTCACTCCCTCTCATACCCAGGTGTGTGGAGAAAGCCAAACCGCACCATCCGTATGAAAGAGAAGAGAGCTGACTTCGTGGCTGGATGCCTGGGAGGAAGAGTGGTGGCTGTGGGTGGCCTCGGTAATGCTGGGGGTAGGAGTGTGGCCGTGTTCCCATCCCCACTCTTTGGGGCACATCAGTGATCTGCATGGCAGTGAGGAGGTTGGCTGTGCAAAGCCAGGTTACTGCAACACTGTCTGCAGCAACATCTCTCTGTGCTCTCACAAGTGCTGGGGAGACCCTACTGCCCTGTCCTGCTGGCTGACCCACTGTCTCCCTTGCCCCTTTCACTCCCCAATCAGGATTTTCCCTGTTCTTGTGCAGCGTTCTGGGCTCACACAGCCCAGTAGTGGCTCAGCTCCGCTGTGCAGGGTTGCAGTGCTGCATCCCTCTCCCAAGAGAGCTGGGGAAAGGTTAGAGCTGTCACTCAGCAGAGGGCATTCAGCAGGAAGGGCTGCCTGGGGAGCCTGGTGCCAGCCACAGCACTGCCAGCCCTGCAGGGAGGGCTGCCAGACCCCCAAGATTGCTGTGGGAATAGGGAATGGTGCTGGCTGCATTCCTGCAGTGTGGCGTTGCTCCTGAGTCCTGCTGCAGCTGGAGCTGCCTTATCCCTGCAGAGTGCTGGCACGGAGAGGGGGGGAGGGCGAGAAGTGGTTGAGGGGGCAGAGCCAGCAGGTGGGGCATTAGTGCCAGCCGCCATCCCTATGGGGACTCTTCTAATCCTCTTGTGCCCCCACTAATTGCCTCTGGGATCTCAAAGCCTGTGCAGCTCAGGGTCCCTGTTGAGGCATCAAAGAGATGTGGAGGGGGAAAGGCAGAGCCTGGGGTGAGGGGCGGGGGAGCTGCACAGAGGCTGATGTGGTTCTGTCTTCCACAGGGAACCAGTCCTGCCCACTGGACTCAGTGGAAGGGTTCAGCCTCTCACAGAAAAAGTGGGAGCCGCTGCCCCCCATGCCCACTGGCCGCTGCTCCTGCTCCAGCTGCCCAGCACCCAGCCTGCTCTTCATCATCGGCGGTGTGGCCCAGGGTCCCAGTGGCGCTGTTGAGGCTCTGTGCCTGCGTGATGTGCCCTGAGTGGGACCCCGGGGACCAGCCCTGGCCAAGCACCAAGTGCCTGAAGACGGGGACAGGGTGTGTGAGCGCCCATGTGTTCACCCAGGGTGACCTGGCTCCAGGAAGCCTCTGTCCCATGATGCCAGGCACCAGAGCAGCTGGAGCTGTGGGAACTCCCAGCTCCTGCAGCGCTGTGGCAATGAAGCCCAGGGCAAACTCCTGCCTGGTGGGATGGCCATCGCCAGCAGCGTGGGGGGAGCAGCGGTGGCAGGACTGCCGCTGGCCTCACTGCCCTGTCCGGCCCCATCTGTGCCACGGCGTATCTGTGCCGTGTGTGTAGCAGTGAGTGCTGTGTCGTCGTAGACCCAGTCGATGTCTCATGTAGCACAGAGGTGCCCTGTAGCTCAGTGCCTGGGAGGTGATGTAGCACCTCAAATAAATGAAACATGTGGAGTTTTATCCCACTGGAGTCATGTCGTCTCTGGTTATCCTACTCCGGGCAGACACATGCTGCAGCCTGTCAGGAAAATCCCTCCCAAGGCAGAGTTCAGTGACCCCCACACGGTGGAGCAAGGGTAAGTCTTGTTCTCCCCACCTCCTGGATGAACAGAGCAATGTGATGTAGAGATGCAGAGGGGAGCTAAGCAGTGGCTGTCCTGCCTTGATACAGCCTTTTTCCTGCTTGGCCTCCTGTGGGTGAAGAGGCTGTGGGGGGATGAAGGCAGCAGCAGAGGAAGGACTTTTTTGAAGGTACCCAGGGTGTGAGAGAGGCAGGGAATGTTGAGGGCTGCCAGGATGCTGAGAAGAAAGAAGAGATGCCTAATGTCAGGGCTCATGGGCCCCATCCAGCACCACGGCCCCAACTCAAAGGGTGAACCATGGCTGGTGTGGGAGAGAGCTGAGCCCAACATTGTCCAGCTTCTGTAGGCAGGAGCACTGCAACCCTGCTTGCTGAAATGTAATGCTTACAGGAAGGGAATGTACGCTCCAAACTGGTGGTGTCTGTGGGTGATGTTTAGGGGTGCACTGTGAGATCAAGGGAGGTGACACTTGAGTTACCCAGTGCTATGGGCTCACCTGAGCCTTGCTGCTCTTGGCTCCACACAGAGTCTCACACCCAAAGCAGAAAGCAGGTGAGGGATTTGGTCCTTCATTGGTACACTAGAAAGATCTCACAAGTCTGTGTAAATATTAAGTACAGATGCCTGACCTTTCAGAGAAGACAGCCAGTTTGAGCCTCGGGTGGGCTGCAAGGCTGTAGAGACAGGAGACTGAATCCCATCAGAGTGAGGCAGCATCCAACACACTGCTGGGGCAGGCTGTGCCATGTCTTGGGGGCATCACAGCATGGGAAAAATTGGAAATTATCCATAAAAGAGCATTCAGAAGACATTTTCATGTTGCTGCTCCATTGCCTCTGGTGCCCACCTGGCACAGTGACTGCAGGATCTGTCCTGATGCACTGCATGACTGCCTGTGATTTGGGAGGAACAACTTGGGATACCTAAGCTGGTGGTACCTCAGCTGGAAGCATCCCTGCATCTGCCTCTGGAGTTGCCATAGAAACCACAGTTGTGCCAGAGCCAGCATCAACACTGAGCCCCAAATTAGAGCTGGGAAGATGCACTGGCAGGTGGGGAGGAGGTCAGTGGTTTGTGCTGTGACTGGGGGCTGGACAGAGGGACACCTCTTCTGAGTGCAGTGTGCTCCAGCCTTCTATGAGTATTTCACAGCACTCCCTTGTCTGTGCTCAAACCCTGGTGGCCTTGTCCTTCTCAGGGTCCTGGAAGGGGATAGACCACTTGCTGCCACTTTTGTATGTCTCCCCTCCCTCACAGCTCTTTCCAGAATCCACCAAGGCATGTAATAATTCCAATCCCGCTAAACCTTTAGTCATGGGGGACCCTAAATCATGGAGCTGCGTTGGAGACACAAGCCTGATTAATAAGCTTTTCCCGCAGGAGCGTTGCATGAGGGGGATAAATCAAGATGCTGAGTCACTGGCAAATTGACATCCCTATGTGCCAACTTCACAAGCTCCCTGCTGCTGATGGGGTGCCCAAGGCTACTTTTCCAAATTCAAGGCAGTGGCAGCTGCAAGAGCCAGAGGATGCTGGAGGGGGAAGCTGGAGCTCAGGAGTGCTTCCCTGTGTGGTGTTTCCAGCAGTGAGGCTGATGATCCCTGCCCCACAGGCGTTTGCCCCTCTGTCAGCAGCACTTTGCCTCCTGCACACACTCTCCTGGCACATTGACCCACTGCAGTGCCTTTTGTCTTGGTTCCTCCACCCGAGTTCAACAGGAATCTGTGACCTCTCATTACGTGTGGAATTGTCAGTCTTTTCTATCTCTGCTTTTGAGCACAAGATCAGAATCCCATTTGAATGAGGAGAGAAAAGTTACCAGGAAAATGTTCAAGGACATCTCAGGAATGGAGAGATGAGGGTCCTGGCCACTTTTGCAGACTGACATGTTATTAACTGAGGAACTCATGTGAATTTCTAATGAAATGTGCTGTGAAGTCAAAAAAGTTGAGGAATGTACCAAGTATATTGCTGTCTATCTCCTGGAAGTTTCTGCTAATTTTTACTAAAGGAAAGACTACAAGGTATCTGGCTACCCTCCCTAATGCTAGAAGCACAGACTGTTTCAGATATAAGGAGAGCTATGAGCTAGTGCCTGGCAACGTGGTTCATCTCCCCAGAGTGTGTTATGGACGGGGGAGATGGAAATGGAGGTAGCTGTCAGACCTATAATTAAAAAAAATGTGTTTCCATATTGAAATTTCTTTCCGTTGTCAGGAGAGATGGAAATACAAAAATCTCATTTATCTTATTCCACAAACTTGCTAGACGTTCATACCAGAAGGCTCCAGCCACATCAGAAATAGGAACAGCTCTTTCTAAGTACCTAAAATAACATGTTGAGCCTTATCACCAGTGTGCACAGCACCAGCAATTCCTTTTCTAATGGCAGTGGAAGCACTGCAAATGGGTACAGGACTCTACAGTCTCTTCTGAGGGAGATCTGGGCCAACTTTTCAATCGTGAGCAATAAAATGCTGGAAAATCACTGTTTATGATGCAGGACCATATAGGGCCTGGATGCACAGCAAGGCTCTTGGCAGCAGTGCCAAGTACTTGCCTGTACAACAGAGCTGCAGGCCGTTCAGGAGCAAAACAAGGCTTTTATTTACTTAAAAATCGCAATAAACATTAACGTTTCCATCGGCTTGGCACTCTGGAGGAAGGTTTGCTTTCCAGCCCATGCCTGCCTTGGACAGCCCAGCCACTATCCCATCCCTGAGGTAAGAACACGGCCCAAGCTGCAACTCCCTACTCTGGTCCTGGAAAATCAACACATCAGAGTCTCCTCATTGAGCTGGGACATATCAAGCTGCCTTGATTGATCCAAGCTATTTAAACCAACCCCAGTGCTGTAATGTCAAGTAAAGCAATGCAGTGAAATTGCTCCAATAAGTTTTTTTATGGGTAAAAGACCAGAATTTTATTTTTTTATCTAAAGTGAAAGCTTTATCTACATGGGATTTGATTAGGAAACCAGATAGATAAATCAAGAAAGCCATTATTTTGACACCCCTGAGCTCTGGGCTGCCTTTAATACTAAAGGCAGAAGAGAATAAAGGGGAATGTAAGTAATTCCCCTGATCTATCCATGAATTTATGTCAACCTTATTCCTCCAGTGGTTTAGTGCTTATGGAGTATCTTCAGAGCCAGGAGACAAACATTTTAACTAGTATTGAAATAGTTTTGAATTAAAGGAGGAAAAAATAGGCAAGCAAGCATGCCTGTTCTGCATTCCTAAACATGGGTGTTATGGAACCACAAGGCAAAAAAAAATCCAGTAAAACCATATTTGAGAATGTTTCTTTGGGGAATGTTTAGATGGTGGTTATTTTTGTCATATTTCTGATGGATGAAATTAAATCCTTCTGCATTTCTGCCAGAGGTATTTACATAAGAAACCACACAGCTCTGGAAATAAAGGAAATGGGTGCTGTGGCTGCCATGCTTACATGGGAGCAGCTCTCAGTGTGCCAGGTTCCAAGCTTTCGGCTTTCTCATCCTCCCAGTGTCCTGTGATGACCCCCTGTGCCTGGGGCTGTGCTTCCAGGTGAGGAACAAAGGCTGGCAGGCAGAGCGACTGGAGCTGGGGCTGATCCTGGGTCCATGGCCACAGGGTGAGATCCAGGGACCCTCAGCCCTGAGGTGACCACAGGGACCCTCACCTCCAGGGAAGCAGCCAGGGACACTCAGTTCCAGGGTCACCCCACAGACCCCCAGAGGACCCTGAGGCATCTCAAGCCTCAGGGTGAGGCCCAGAGGCTTCCAGCCTTGAGGTGAAATCCAGGGACCTTCAGTCCCGAAATTATCCCAGTGACCTTTCGCCCTGGGATGAGACCCTGAGACTGCCATAGGACCCTCAGGCCTCTCCAGCCTCAGAGTGTGATTCAGGAACTCTGAGTTTGGGGTGACCCCGAGGACCCTCAGGCCTGGATTGCCCCCAGGGCCCCCCAGCCCTGGGGTGAGACCCAGGGACCCCAGCCCTGGGGTGCGACCCAGACACTGCCCCAGGGCCCCTCAGGCCCCACAGGTGGGCAGGCCCAGTGCTTGGCTGCATCCCAGGCCTGTGGAGGGCCTCAGGCCAGGCCTGCCCTGGGCCTGCAGGGCTGTGTCCCCTGGGCTGTCCCCACAGCCACAGGACACAGGTGATGCTGCCCTGAGTGGGGCTGGCCATCTTCTATCTCCCTCCTCCCTGCCAGGCACTGTGGCACCATGGCCGCTGCTGGTGGGGAGAGGCCGTGAGGGCCGTGGTGCTGTTTGGGGGCTGCCTGCCAGGCTGTCAGCCCTGAGAACAACATGAACTTCAACATCTGGAACATCAAGGAGATGCTGAGCACACCGACAGCCCTCGGGTGAGTGTGGGTGGGGGGAGATGGAGAAGGGATGGGATGTAAAACAAAACACTTGGCAGGGGTGATGACAGGTGAGGTTAAACATGTCCAGAACTGATCTGTGGCTAATTAGGAATGTCTAATGGAAATTCATTAGCCTGCCCTGGGATCCTGTTTATGTCCCCAGCCTGCCAGCACTGCCATAGACCCACCATTGGTGGGATTCTAAAAATCAGCATTGGCTGGAAGCTGGACCCTTGTCCATTCAGGGTGTATTTGGAGAAGCCCTGTGAGCCATGCTCATCTCATTAGATAAGTCAAGTGTTCCTCTTGCCTGTGCAGAGGGCAGATAGAACGAATCGTGATGTGCAGCATTATTGCACATTATGTAACTCAAAAATTATTCCATATCCTGCATTTATACACATGGCTTGTTTTCTCCCCAGCAGAAGCCAAAGAGCAGCTAGAGCTCTGCACATCTCCAGTCTACAGTGAAACAACAAATATTCAGATATAAACATCTGGAGGGCAAATATGTAAGACAAGCTGCAATTTGTACTTCAGAGCATCCTTTGTATCACATGGCTAAAAAAGGCAGTGGTACTCATCCCCTTTTTGACTCCAGAAAAGCTAATTGATTAATTTGGTACTCTGGCCCTCTGTTAGTTAACTAACCCACTTACATAACTAACTTGTTCAAATTCACAGTTTTAGTCATACTGTCTCTTTGGCCAGATGTTACCAAAATGATGGATGATAATGAAAACATAATAGTCATTTTCTTGCCCATTATAGAAATACTTGTCATATAGATATTAATTAACTGAATTTTGCACAGATGCAGGGGGCAAAGGGGAGCCCATTCAGGGGAAAATTTATTTCTATCTCTCACAGTTTTGTCTTTATTATTGTGCATTGCTTAACTCTATTGTCTTCTTGGTACCTGCAGATTAATTTTGTTTGTTTTATGGGAGGTTTGTTAGTTTTCAATAAGTTCTTTCTAAGTTTGAAAACCTGTGACTTTTTTTCAAGTCAGAGACTGAGGAGGGGAAGTTTAGAGAATATATTTAAAAGACATAACATATATAAAATATATAATTGCATTTTTATATTGTATACATGATATATAAGATCTATTTTTAAAATATATAAATAATTCTGTGTAGTTGTGCCATATGGAAGGAAATGAGTGGAAGAAGTACAGATGCCTATTTGGAAAGGGATCACTTGAATTTCTTCCTCCAAAGTAGCCTATCACCTACAACATCTTCCCTTTTAACTCATTTATCAATGCAGGAAGAAAATATAGGCAAGATTTTAACACCCACTCCTCAGCATTTTCCACATTTTTTACAAGTGAGTTCAAAAGGGTCAAATAGGGCATAGAATGTTACTGGAAATGCAGCTGGGTTTTTAGAGGAGGTAAGAAGGGGGAGAAAATTTTCTGTGGACAATTAACTTTTTCTAAAGGAAAGAAAAGTTTCCCACAGGAACATGTGAATGTGTGTGTGTATTTAAAAAGGGGGCAGAAGTGTTGATTACTTTTCCCTGGCTGACTTCTATTACTAGAAACCTTTCCCACCACAGCAGGGTATGCTGTTTAATCCCCAGAAAACTCTGTCAGGGAGCTTTAAAAATGAAACATAAAATCAGCGTATAATCTAGGCAGAGCATGACTCACTCTGTGAGTTCTTTGCAAGTTTGAGTCAGGGTGTTACTTCTGAGAGCAGCTGCCACCAGGTCCCCAGGAAATGCAGAGCTCCAGTGATGCATTGCCCTCACAGACACAGCTCTGCACAAGCCCCAAAGTGCTCTGGGTTTTATTTGTTATCTGTCAGACACACAAGTGCTTCTCTGCAACCCTAACAGCCTGAGAAATAGGGTGTGGGGAACCAGAACCTCTGCTCCAGCTGGTTTTATGTATGAATATTGACATAACAGGGAATTGAGAAATGGAGCAGAGGGAATAAGATCAGGTTGGACAATAGTATCAGGGTGCCAGTTATTTTAGAGGGTGGAAGGGGGACACATGACAGCTATACTGGGAGAGCTTAGGCTCAATTTGAGTGTATTGACAGAGGACACAGTTTTTATGGATTGAAATGCCAGCCTTCATTAGAGAAAGTGCCACATTGAGCAGTGCTGCTGCCTGCCCAGCCTGGAGGGCTGGCAGAGGGAGATCACAGAGGATGAGAGAACAGCAGCCACAAAAGCACTGATGCTTCAATCAGCCTTTGACTGACTGGATAAGCATCACAGGGGTGTGATGCTGAAAGTACATTTTCAGGCACCATCAACACCATCAGCCTTGGCCAGGGGCTCTCAGGGGAAGGCACACATCTTGCCTTGGCCCTGAACTGAGCACAAGATCCCTGTTCAGGCCATTTGCTCTTGTAGTGCTACCATGAGAGTGGCAGTAGGGAACTGGAGTCAGTATCTCTGCAGGAGCAGCAGAAGCCAAAAAATCCACTGCTGTTAATTAAAAGAAAAAAGACACTGGAATAGTAATAATAAAACTCAGTAAAAATTAAATTAAACTGTACAACCCAAAGGGTTAAATGGTTGCCTGAGGGAGAAGGATTATTCAGACTTGATTATATAGATTTTAAATTGAAGTTATGAGAAATTTCTTGTATCATGAGAAAAGAAGTAACTTGCAAAATGCATAAAAGCTACTCATATACTGACTTCCAAAGACATCAGAAGCAGAAAGCCTGCCAGAGAGTGTGTAAGGCCAAGAAATTATGAAAATATTAAAGAGGCATTCTAAACAGCTTCTTGAAGTTAAGGCCTACTTGGGCCACTACTCTGTATGGTTTATTTCTGCTCTTGAGAATAACTTCCAAGTTTAAAAACCTCATTCAATCCATTATCCATGAAATTCCATCCCAAATCACAAGGTCACATATTTTGAAGTTACATTGAGGTTCAAGAAGAAGCAGAAAATGAAGAAGACAGGCAAGACAAAGACCAGGAGAGCAGCTGTAAAATTCCAGAGCCTCACAGGAATGAGAAACCAGGGCTGTAAGTGGAGGCTGGAAGATGGCTTCAGGCTAGAGAGGGGAGTAGCAAAAAAACCCCTTATCTCCAGATGCCTAACTTTTAATATGGTTGGGGATGAATTTTGTAGGAGCAAACAGGGCCACTCTGCAGGAATGCCAATCTCCTCTGAAGGAAAAGGCTCTGTTGTAACAGCTCAGGACAAAGGGTTACATGGATGCCAAGGTCAGGATGTCTGGGCAGTGTTGAATCACAGCTGAATGAATAATGAAGAAAGTCATAGAAAGTAGGAGTGATCTTGAGAAATTAAAATAAGACCAGAGGGATTTTGAACCTGAAATTTGGAAACTGGAGGGAGTGTTTGAGCTGAATAACTGAGAGGGATTTCATCGTGGTTAATGCATTAGGGCCAGTGCCAGAATGTGTTTGTAGAAATTCCTTTTAGGATGTGGTGCAAGTTATTTGCAGCAAGCAGGTCATGCCATTCCAGAGGACAGGAAGCAGAATAATAATTTTCTGCTGTGACTGTTTCCAGTGAAGAGATGGCAAATGGCTGGAGGCTGCAAGAGCAGCTAAAACTCTTTGATTTTAACTCCTCCAGCTCCCCTGTACCCAAAGCCAAGGCTGATCCTTGCTCATTTGCTGAGCACATTGGCAGGCAGCTGATAGTGAGGATGAGAGCAGAATAGCAGAGCTACAGACAGTTCCTATAGATACAGGCTAAAGGCAGGAGGGAGAGCAGGTGAATGGCAGCTCCCAGAATTTATACTGGATTTGTTGTGATTCAGCCCTGGCCCCTAAATGAGGAGGAGCAGAAAGGGCTCTGAGATTTTCTGGAGGGAAACCAGGAGAAGAGAGACTTTATGGCACTGATCCTACTCAAGACACTGCTACTAGGAGAGAAGGATTTCTTTGGGAAAGAGGCTTTACTGCACTTTGAAGAAATGTGTCAGAAAGGTGTAAGTGAGCTTCACCCATAGCGCTTGAGAAGAAGAAGGATGTTGGCACAGGTTCAGTGGGGATGACAGAACCAGAGAAAATCAGTGTTTATAGCAGCACTGCAGATAAATGTTACATTGCATATTGTAAAAGTCTCAGTTTACTTTTTCAAATGACTCTTAAACGTTGGTGTTGACACATTAGGACAGATCCAAACAACAGAATACAAATAGCAGTTCTTAAAAAAAGATTGATGAGGGCTATGGCAATTTACAGTTATGAAGCTTTAGTTTGTCAGTGTGCCTAGAATATCTAGGAAACTTTAGAAGAGGGTATTTATTGCATGCCATGTTTGTTTTGAGGTAAGCCAGAACCTTTGAATGAAAAGTGAATGTTTGCATGTGATTGTGTTAAATACTTGGAGTGGAAATCAGAAAATTAGAAAAATGAAAGAAATTCCTGAAAGTTCTAACTCCTCCTATAAAGGGGGAATTTCCACTGACAACAAGGAAACAGAGCCTGGGAAGATCTTGCTGACCCCCCAGATATGCAGAGCGCTGCAGATTTTTTAGATCACGCTCATGTCACGAGAAAGGGTTGGAGCTGCCAATATTGCAATACCTTGCATTAAGTTAGGTTGGAAAATGCAGTCATTTGACCATCAGTCAGCAGAGGATGATTTACCATGTTTTGGAGCTGTCAAGAACTTGTTTTACATATCTAAAGCTGGTTTTGCTTTGGATGAATATGCTAATGCCAGTACCAAAGGAATGTTATGTGCACCAACACAGATGATTTGGAGCATGGCTCATGTTAGCAGAAAGCCAGAAGTTCTCCTGAGGTAACTATTGCACTCCTCACTTAGGAGGGACTGCTAAGTGGAACTGCATACCTGGGATGTTTCCTTGCTGTTTATGGGAAAGGGTTTATATTTAGGATAGAACATGCACCCCTGAATCTCTGGCATTCTGAAGGGAATGGTCAGGTGGTTTGAAGAGCTGAAGTTGCCTGATCACGGATCTGATCCCACATCTGATCGTCGTTGTCTGATCTCTCTGGCAGGGCCAGGACTGGGCCAGGCATCGCCAGGCTGATGGCTTGCCCAGATGGTCTTGTTAGTAAATTAATTGCCAGCAGTGTTAAGCAAGGGATAAAGAAAGCATTGCTCAGGGGAATGAGTGCATTCAAAAGAGACATCTGTTTCACCTTGCCCTTTAATTTGCAGAAGTGCCATCATTCCTAAACCAACTGCTGAGGTAGTGGACTTAAAACAGAAAAATTGGGCTCCAGAGCAGCCAACAGCTGCCTTTGGTTGTAGTGCAGGGTAAGCCTAGGAAGTCACTTGGCTCATAAAGTCCTGTCAGCTCAATACTCCTCATAAAATCTTTGTTATAAGAATCTTGTGCTTCAGGTAGTAAATAACACAAAGCATCTGAGAAAACGAGCGTACCATGGGGTGTGATATTCACCAATTGTACTGGACAATTTCAAAGGCAGTTCATCAAGACCACAAAGCATCTGAAGATTATAAAAACCCTTCCTCAAACTAAGAGGGAGCTGTTTTGTCTGGAAGACAGAAGGATTTAGAAAACTGGTGCAGGAGCAGAAAGATTTATAAAACTGGTGCAGGAGATGTAATGCTTACATTGCAGGCAGGGCCTCTGCCTGTGTGGGGTCAGGGCAGCCCATGTGCTCACATCTCCCCCACATACTGCCTGTAGATTAAAATTTTTTTTTTTTTTTTTTTTTTACAAAGCTTAGCTGAGATGGAAACAAGAAACTGTGCAAGTAAAACTGTAGTCAGATTTTTTTCTTAGCAGATTTGGGGTCCAGAGAGGGATTAAGGGAGAAGGTTTGAATTCAGACAGACTTATCAGGCTTTTTGAGAATTCAGGAACCCATACCTCATCTATTTTTGCCTGCAGCTCAGTGTAGTCAGTGAGCTTAGAGCCAAAAGCATTAATATGATATTGTCAGTGACACTAGCGTATAATGGAGACCAAGCAGTTCAAGTGCTGCTGCTAAATCCCCTCCCTGTTGTGTCTATGATGTTTGGGCTCCTTCCAAAACTGGGGATTAACCAAACACGTCACTGCTAATAAATGTTGAGGTGATCATCTCTTGTTATACACATGAGTTATTATCCTATTCCTTCTCCTTTACTTGTATCATTTGACATGGAAGAAAAATCTTGTGTAAATTTTTCATTAATTATTTTCATTTATTTTGGTCTCTAGTCCCCAGCTCCAAAGGCAGCAACACATCTCTCCATCTTGGTAGCTCAAAAAAAGCAAGAGCTGAGAATATAAACCTGATACAGTTTTTTGTGTTTGGTCCTAACCTAAACACTCTGCCAGACCTTGTGGATGTGGAGCAATGGAATAGTGATAATTTAAACTGAAAGATAGTAGATTTAGACTGATTGTTATGAAAAAATTCCTTCCTGTGAGGATGATGAGGCACTGGCACTGGTTACCCAGAGAAGCTGTAGATGCCCCATCTCTGAAAATGTTCAAGGCCAGAAGGGATGGCACTTTAAATAACATGGTGCAGTGGAAGGTGTCCCTGCCCATGGTGGGAGGGTTGGAACTAGGTGATCTTTAAGGTCCCTTCTAACCCAAACCCTTCTACAATTCCTTGTGAAAAATGAAAGAAAGCTTTTATATGCACCTTTGCTAACAAAAAAATCGGAGTCAGGCTCCAACACAATGAGAAGCTTTGCAGCTGGGCAGGGAAGCCCTTGTCTGAGGGAAGCTGCTCCTGTGCCACAAGCCTAGCCCATAAAGCAGGAGAGGAGTATGAGAGTGTTTCTGAAGAGGAGTAGAATCAGAGCAACACAGCAAAAAATCAAAGATATCTAGGAAAGATTTATTTGAGTAACGCTCAAGGGAAAGAAGAACACTTTTGAGTAGCATGTTAATATGTTTGAAATACTTCCAACTATTCATATCAGTTCATCCAGCCATATGCTACCTCTATTTATTTGTTGTTCTACTGTGTCAGACTTAAGGCATCTGGAGAATAAACGCCCAAGAAATGTCAGCAATAAGTCAGAAAGGTTTATTGTTTATTCTCTTGGAGCTGCCTTCCAATTTATTGAAGCAACACCTGAGTTACAGCAGAAATTGTTATCCAGAGTAGCACTTCCAGCAGGCCATGTAGGGAATTTTGTTTGGCTTTTTAATTACTCCAGACTCATTCACCTCCCTCTCTGCCCCATTTCAGGCCCAATAAGTTTTCCATGAGGAGCAGCACTGCCAGTGACTACTCGAGCCTGAGTGATTCTCAGCTGCTCTTTGGCTCCCAGTTCTGCCCGGAGAACGCGCAGTCGGCAGCGGCACCGCTGGAGCTGGGCACGCAGCTGGGACAGCAGAACTCCCAGGATGTGAGTCTCACTCCCTCAGCCCTGAGCAGGCACACAACCACCATGCAAATTAATGGAAAATGCTGAAATCAGGTGGTAACATTTGCAAATGTCAGTAACTGCTGAAATCAAGTTGTCTTCTTCCTACATACACATCCTTACTGTGACAAGACAAAGTAGCAGCCTGGTCAGAGTAGTGTGATATTTATAACAGATTGCTATAAATTATTATTGAGATAGGTATGATTTTCTTCAATCACATTTTTTAAGTTACTGAAATAATATGAAATTATTCTCAAGCTAATGTCTTTAGACCACCTACCTAGCTAAGTCAGAATATTACATCTATTTTCCTTTCAAAAATGATGTATTTCACTTCCTTAGCTTTCTGCAAGGATGACAGAGCTACTCAGTGTTTGCTTCCCTGCACTGACAATGACCTTGCTGCTCTGTTGTTAAGGTAGATGCTTGGATGATTTTGGATAGGGGTGAAGAGTTTCTATGCTCACAATATTCCTCCTACAGCTCATGGTTTCTGGTGTTGCCAGCCTCCATTAAAATAGTTCCTGCACAGCTAACAGAGAGAATCAGATCAGAATAAACACACCTGGAGCAAAGATTAGGGAAGAGCAGCTGTGCCAGCTTGGAGGCTCCAGGCTGTCCTTCAGTTCCAGATGCTATCTGCTGTCCTATGTATTTTGCTTAGGAGCAGTTTTCATCAAACACAAACCAGGAAATTCACTTTTCACAATTGCAAAACATTGATGAAATTTGCATTTTTTTATGTTTTAAGGAAAAGGCATTGCCATTTTCATCACACAGTGTCGGGAAATTTTGTAGAATGAAGCTTTCATATTAATATTAAATTTCTGTTCTAAAATGTGTATTGAAGCATGTGAAAAACTCATCTACAGTCTGTCGATGTTGCTAGTTGGCAGCAAAATGATGTCATCCACCAGGCAATTCAATAAGATTTTTTTTTAGATTCCTGTACAGGGAGATTCTACTGACAACTTGAACTTTTCTACAATTTCAGGAACACTGAAATTCATTTATAGTCCCTGTCTTGAACATAGAAGGGGAAAAACCCAGCACACCTTATAATTGTAGCAAACTGAAAACCCTCAAGATGAGAGAAACTCCTGTGTCTGGAGGAATTGGGGCTGGGTCTCAGTTCCACAGAGAGTTGATCTAACTAGGCACACTAAATGAGGCATAATCTCACAAAATTCTTAATCTCCTCATCCAATGTAATCTGTCATGTCCAATCACTGTGAAGTCTGTCTGCACTGGATAAACAAATGGTTTCTTCTAATTAATGTTCTGATTATTTTTGTACTTCAACAGTTTTCTTTTGTTTGTGTCACAGAGTGAGCCCAGTATTTTTACCAAATACCAGACAAAACCACAGTTATTTGATGAAGAAACAAGAGAAAAAGGCTCTCTTAATTTTGGTGCAGGAAGAGCAAAAAGTGTCTTGGAAAATTTTGAAGTGAATAAGAACAAAATAAAGGACAAATATGACCGGTATGTAGACATCCACTGGAAATTCTTTCTCTTCTGGTGGTTTTCACTCTCTGCAGCTCCTTCTTCCCCTCTTACAAATCACATATGGCATATCTGCATACTTCTCCAAGAAAAGTATTTTCAGGTTTTAAATAATTTCTAATTAGAAAGAGTTGCAAGGTAAGAGAATAGTGTTTATTTGCAGTTTATGTAACACATTCAGCCATAAGCCCCACTGAACAGCAAAACTCTAACCTGAATTTACCTTTGTCTTTATCTAATCAGCATTGTTTCTTTTTTCTGTATTGATTCTCTGTGAAAACCCTTTTCTCTCAAACTTTTATAGTCTATGTGGGGAGTGATAAAAGGGACTCTGAGGGTGGCCTTCACATTTGGGCCAGATGAGGGGATTGCCAATCACACTTGTGTGCAGATTGCATCTTTATAAACCTGCACATATCTCTAGAATTTTATTTCCATACAAGATTTTTATGTATTGTTTTTTTTGGTAACAGACAAGTGTTATTTGCTAATGTAATTTGCATCTACTCTTTGTCAGATGTCAAGAATTACAGGTACCTGTAGGTCCTGAAGGACTTCAAGGAACAAGCCAGCAATTTGAAGCTCAAAAATGAAATATGGCAAACTCCCCAGTGCACCTATAAATAATTCTTAGCACTGTACATTTTGTAATGTAACATCCAAAGTGAAGTGTGTTTTTATTGAAAGCCTTTGATCAAATCTGGCTATGTATCTCTCCTGCCTTTTTAATAGGCACTGCCTTTCTGATAAGACAAAATTTTATTCTCAATTGCCTATTAGAAGAAGATTTTTGTAATGAAATGACAAAGTATTTTTAAATGTTTAGGCATCACTCATAATTATTCCTTATTTTTTCTTTAAATGAATTATGCTTCTTCCTACACTCCAGACTTGCTCCCAGATTAGAAGCCTGTTTTTAGAAATAACTATATTATCTTTTCAAAGATAAGCATATAATTTATCAATTTATATCCCCCTCAAGTTTGACTAAGAAAATTAGTATCTTCCTTTCCACAAGGCTAGAGAGATTTCTTATAACTAGATTCTACCTGGCCTCTGCATATTTTTGGCTGTTGTAATTTAGATCACTCAAATGATTGACTTCAAATGACCCAAATCTTCAGAGAGGAAAAGGTTATCACTTTGCTTAGCAACCGTCCGTGCATTTTGGTGTGGCAAGTTAATCACGAGTATAGCCTGGTTCCTGATACGCTGGCTCAACTTAAAAGGGCAGATAACAGAAACCGCAGGCATAATCTCAGGAGAAAAAGATCTGCAGTATTTGTTCTTCCTGGCCTGGGCTTTGTTGATGCTGAAGCTTTTCCTGTGTTTTTCCCACAGTTATTTTAGTCCAAGCACAATAGCCGTGTATCGCAGCAACTGGCACGTCACAGGCTGGGTCCTTCCGGAGCCTATAACGCAGCGCTCACACCCCAGCAGCTAATGGACAGCTGGGCAAATGCCAGCTAAAAATCTGACAGACAGCCAAAAATCTGAAAGTAAAAACCCCATAACTTCATGTATTTGATATATAGGAGCATGTGTGAATATGTATTTTTTTCTTACTTTACATTGCAGAGTCCATGTTTTCCTGAAACAACTGAGGTGACTTCAAAGGGTTATGCCCCCTGAAGTAATCATGTTTCTGTGCTAACATTTCATTCTACATTATGCCTTGCAGTGTTTCATGTCTCATTTTTACAGTGATCTTTTCAATTTTTGTACACTTCAGTAATTTACATTTCTGTTTCATACTTGTTGGTTTTTTTCCATTTTAGTGAAGTCCTAAGCACCTTTATTTCCAGCATCAAAGACAAGCTTCAAGAGGTAAGTTACTTCAAATTCAGAATGTAAAATAATGAAGAGTTAGAAATACTACAGACTATTCAGTATTCACTTTCTCTCCTTTGCTATGCTGATATCTAAAATATTACATTCTGTGTCTTAAGCACTCAAATACTTTAAACCAACAACTGTAAGGGTTTTTTTTGCATATACCATTGCCTTTGTGTCCTTAGGGTCAAGGTCTTTAGGGACTTGCCTCAGAGCCAGTAGTGGAATTTCTCTGGGTCTCTAGAGCAAAACAAGCTGTAGTGGCAGCCTGCAAATATCAGTTCTTTTTCTCTTCTGCCTGAAGAAAGCAGTCTACTCTCAGGATTAGTCATTGTGGTCTGAAGGTGAAGGTCTCTGACCCAACACTTCTAAAATTCATTTTATTAGTTATTATTAACCCTATTTTACAGATCAGTATCTCTTTTTTGAAATATGTTCGGATTTCATGAGCCTTTTGAGCCATCCCAGATCTTCCTTGGGGTTGCAACCAACAGCTGCACAAATTGTTTCAAGTGACAGATAAACAACCATTTTCAGGCTGTTTCATTTCGTGAGTTGCAGTCATTGTTCTGTGGCATCTGGGGATGTGATTTTGCAAACAAAGAAAAGGCAATGTTTGAATTTCCCCATTTACCTTTGTTTTTACAGCTGCCAGTGTGCTTCGAGAAGTTTGAAGAAATGCTTGATTCCAAACTCAAATCCAGTTTGGTTGGCCTAGAAACCCTTTTCAAGACATGTAAGTCCTTCCTGTGCTCCTGTTAACAGCAGAGGGCACAGTCAAACTGCCAAATGTCAGCATGTTGTCTGGAGGCTGGGGTGAATTGGGCAACTCATTCTGCTCACAGCTGTTCTCCCTTAGGGAGGAGAGAAAAGAAGATTTATCCATCGTATGGACTTGTCAGGTTTTCCATTCCTATTATCTCATTTTTTCCTTTTCTCCGTTCTCTTGTACTTAGGTGTGGCATGGCTAGACACTGTGCTCAAATTGATAAACACACCTCTGGTTTTGTGTTTTGTCTGGAGTATGATCATTTTTAGGCTATCTGGAGTACTAATGGAATACACAGTAAAAAATAACTCAGATATTTATATCCTGAGTATCCACATTCAGTTTTTAGGGCTTTCTCAGATTTTCATATGTTAGTTTGAAGTCTTCCATTGCTCCTCTGTGCATGAAGTGATTAAGTTTTGGATGTAAACAAAACTAGTATTGCTCATTTCTTGAATGAGAAGCACATAGTGAAGCACACTATTGCCATGATAAAAGGGTGACCTCCAGAAAAGCTAATAATATAAAATACTTTTGAACAACTCTGTCTCTCAAGTGGCTAATCACAGAATCTTTACTGAGGGAAAATGCTTCAAGAAATCGTTTCTAATTTAGCTTAGAACTGAGCCTTTGAGAGTACATTAATTTTTAATGCTGGTGTGATGCTTTATCAACACTCTGTCAGGACTGCTCAGAGTTGCTCTGCTCTGTGCCAGAGCAAGAGGCCATTTTCAATATACACAAGAAACGTGAAGTGAGTTGTATCTTGTGAGATGAAGGCAGCAGACCTTCACAAAAGCACAGTGGTATTTACTGTGTGGCAAAATGTGGCTCCCACAAAGCACATCTCTGACAGATAGCTTTTAAATCAACAGAGCCCTCTCAAGCAAAAAGAGTGGAGTCTGATTCATTATGCTGGAGGCCATGATAGGCTGTACATTTGAAAGACTAATCTCATTGTACTAAGAACATTCCCTTGCTGTGCTTGGCAAATGCTCTTGGTGGGACCCTAATGTAAACAAAAATCTGTCTGCTTTGGCCAGCACAGCAAATTCCCTCTTACACATTTTCCCACCTTCTAATTACTTCAGTGCCTCAACTTGTCCACTCTGCAGCAGGACTTTGCCTAATTTCACATAGCTCGTGGACAGAAATTGTTGTCATGGCACTGAAAATCAAATCTATTGTTCAGGGCTCCCCCTCTTCATTCCATATCATTTACTCAGTTGTCCTGTTTCCTCTCCATATCCATTTTCAATGAATGTGCCTTGAATGAAATGAGAAACCTCCCAGAGGTGCATGCTGCTAGATTTTCAAAGCAATTGAAAAGAAAAATTGGCAGTTTCTGTAATGCATCATGCTGCAGAATGTTGAATATATAATGAAAATCATCACATGCTGCACAATGTTGTTCTTTTTATATTTCTGGGAGGTTCATCTGTCACTGGTTAATTGCAGATAAACACTGTCATTTGACTGATATCACAGTGATGGATAATTAAGTTCCCACAAAATAGATAACTACGCCAGTGCCTTGAAAAGAGGCAGTTCCCTTGAAAAACTGGTATAAAATTCCAAAACTCAGGTGAAAGAGCTAAATTCAGAGTGAATAAAGTTCTGAATGCCAGAGAGTGATGATACAGTACCTTGGGATGTGGGTTACATGGCAGAGATATGTTAAATCACTGGCAGTGAAGGATTTCACATGTAGGAGAGGAATGCAGAAGATGAAGAGAACTAGTGCACCAGAACATTCCAACAGCTCTGAAAACCAAAGGAAGGTGGAACTTGAAATCAAGTCTATCTTCATTAAAAGCTTATAAGGAGTATCTCAGGTTGCATTTTTAGCAGTGGGTAGCAAGCATATTTGGCATAGTCTGCACAGCCACCAGGCAAGAGCAAAACAGAAAATATTTTTCAAAATGTATTTCCAAGTGCTGCTGGGCTGTCGTGGTCTGTGCAGGAAGATTTTTTAAAATATTCTCTTTTGAGTGTTTGTCCATATGTGCTTGCACACTGTGGATAGAGCTGGGTCTGGCCCTGGAGATGATACAAGGTTTGGCTGAGCAGCTTCCACAGAGGCACAGGCTCTCTGTGCCTTGCTCACATCTCAGTGGGCAGTGCACAGGGAGGTAAAGAGGCAGACAGACCCTGTGGCCTCAGTTCTTCCACCTTATGTACATACAGTTTCTCTGGTTGACTTGCCCATTCATTATTTTCTATTTCCTTCCGGTTTCCACTCCTGTAGCTTGTTTCTTTTCATATTTTTCACATTTTAATTTTCATATCCACACTTCTATTAAAGTCTTCTATTTTTTTTATACAAATGTCAATTTTCACCACTCAGCCCTCTTTTGCTGCTTTGCTGTTCTGTATCTGGTAGTTCCAGCTGTGACAGCTCAGAGCAGCTGAATCCTCCACAACACCTTGTCTGCAGTGCACACGAGCAGCATCCTCCCAGTCTGAGTGCCACAGGCAATCCTCTGACACACTGCCATCAAGGGTGACAAAATAATGTGCAATATGTCACTTGCAGAGGTATGAGGTGATGCAGTTCTCTGACAAGATGCAGGGCACAGTGAGCAGTTTTCAAACATGACTTGCTTCCAGATTCCCCATGCCCAGCAGCTGCTGGCAAAGTTTCCAGGGGACATGCTGTGTTTAAAATGGTGAGATTTGAACTTGTTTACCTTGAACAGTATGGTCCAGACTGGGACACCCAATTCAGACTCCCTTATGTCCTGTATGGATTGAACAGTCAAAAAGTTTGAAAGTGATTTAAAAAATGTTTTTTTCCATGTAGCTGCTAACTAGACATGCAGTGACTGACAAAGGTGAGGGACTTAACCAGAGGTTTAGTCTTAACTTGAGGTGAGGGACTTAACCAGACTCCAAAACAGCTCCGTATGGATGGTGAGAGGAAGTGTGGATGTTCCAGTAGATACTGGAACCCCTCATTGTCACAATTCAGGGCTTGGAGCAGTGTGTGCTGTAGCACAGGGTGAGATCAGGGGCAGCTCATCCCACAGTCCCCTGATGCAGGTTCTCTCTGATGTCTTGTGGAACAGGACCCAGGCTAAGCCAGCACAAACCTGCCAGCTGACTGCTTGGAGTGTATCTGAGCAGGGTGCAGCCATGTCAGCCAACTCTCTCACCCTCTGGCACAGCCCCATGGCTGCCCAGGGAGAGCATGCAGTGCTCTGGTGAGCTCCAGAGCTGTCTTCCCTGCCCGTGTCTCACCAGGTTTATGGCACCTCCAATTTCCCCTACTGAATCTGGGCATGGGGGAACCAACCTCCTTCCAAAGTGTTATTTAAAGTGGCTCTGCTGCTAGTGCCAATCTCAGGATGAGCTGCGTAGATGATGATAGAGAGACATCAGAAGCAGTTGCTGTTTAATATTCCTGGGCTGGGAGGCTGGTGCTCCCTCCCTTGCCTGCTCAGGCTGTAGTTTTCAGCTGCTGGGAGTGCAGCTGCACCTGGGCACAGGCTGATTTGCAGGGAACTCTCTGCAGCACAGGGTGGCAGCCCTACCCCGAGGTCCTTCAGCCTTTTATCTCATGCCAGATTTCATATTCCAAATGTTGTTATTGTAAACAGCAGCATCAGAACACAAGGGTACAGCAAATCAAAACACAGCAATGCCTCAGATTGTAAAAAACTGCTTTGTTTAAATTACCTCGAGAGAGGCACAAGTCTGTGCATAAGTCACCCATTAACTGAGTAAAGATTTCCTGTCTGTGATCAAGTTATTCAGTAACTATCTGCTGCAGGGTTTATTTGAAGAAAACCTCTGAAGCAGCCCTTCTTGATCATATTCAAAGAAAAAAGACGTAACAGGGTCCTTGATCTGATCTAATTTGGCTGTCTCAAGGCCTATTTTTTCGGTAAGCCTTTATTAACACTTATTTTTACCTTGTTTATTAGTGCTTGACAAGTCTGAACACTTCTCTGGGTATGGAAGCAGGGAGGGAAGGAGAGTCCCCTCCTCTGTACTGAGGGTTTTTTCTGCAGAACACTCCTACACGTAGAAACGAAACACGTTCAAAAGGCTGGCTGCTGCTTGCTTGCCGGCAGCACGCTGTGCTGAGTCAAATGTGTGTGCAGATCACAAGCCCAGTGGATGCAGGACTATTTTTAGACTGAGGATAGTATGTTTAAGAAGAATAGATAGATTAGGGAAACCAGAAAGTTTTAAAAATAATTCTGAGCTAAAATTAGGCATATGGAGAAGAGCAGCAAGGTAAGCTTGCAGATGCTGCCCTTCCCGTATCTTCATGATATAGACATGGAAGGTGATAAAGTGACATGAAAGGAGTTTCTTCCTTTAGTCACTACTGTTTTCCTTCTCTTTGTAATTTGGCAGGCTCCCCCAAAACCTCCTGTCAGATTGCAGGTAGCCTTTGTTGCCAATCAGGGAGATGAAATGTCTTAAAGGCCCACTCAAACATTCACTCCCCCATTACAAACCCATCCTACAAATTACAGATTTCCAGGTTTCTAAAACAGTCTAAATCTGTCAGAGCAAAACACTAAAAGATTAAAAACAGCAACCACATTGACTGCAACAGCATATTGTTAGAAATACCTGCAGATAATCCTCAGAAATCAGTCAAGCTCCTACAGAGAACAAGGCAAAGCCATGTGGTGATGTGCATCCTGATATAATGGAGAAATTCCCCTCGAGCTCCAGTCTGGGAGGTGGTTTTAATTCAGTGTGTGTGAGGATGATGCACAGATAAGGCAACTGCAGGGTTCTGTCTCCCAAATGACAGCTGTGTGCACTGTGCCCAGCAGGGCTCCTTTGGAGGAGGCAAAGTTAACATCCCAGCAGGGCACAGGGGATTCCTGGTGCCAGGAGGTGCCATTCCCTGTGCCCATCCCTGAGTGGCACCTCAGCCCTGCGCCACCCCGCGCCTCAGCTTTGCGTGGCTGAATGGGACAAACACTTTCAATCTCCTTTCATAAGAGGAGATTACCATGTAAGCACTTAATTAACTTGCAGCTTTTCTCTGCCCATGTCTAGCCCAGTCTCTTTCTTTCCTTGCACATAGACAGCTGGGAAGGAATGTGGGCTTCCAGACATCTTGGGGTGCATAGCAGTTCTGTCAGCCAGAGCTGGTGCACTGCCACTCACCCCACTGCCCAGTGTCACCTGTGGCCTCTGGGGCTGGCATTTACATCCTTGTGTCACTTGCTAAATAACTGAATGCCATTTGACTTTTGCACCCAGGTGGCTATAGCAGATTTTAAGCCTGTTTGGCTCATGAGAAGGCCTTGATGAGCACCTGTCAGAGCTGCCTTGTCCCCTCATGCCACTCAGCTCAAGAGCTGATGTTTTCCCTTTAGTTGAGGCTTATTTTTTAAGTTTCTCCTTATTTTTTCTCCTTTTTTTTATATTACATGACAACTTCCAGTGAAAAGCTTCGTTTGAATCTACAGAAAGGCCACTGTGTTGTCTTTGACAAAGAAGTCACCTGCATTGTCCTAGAGTATTAAATCACAATACACCTTTTATAAAATCTTGTTCTTATTCTATTTCCCTTCCCTCAAATTCATATATTTGAGTACTTTTCTCCTCAAAGTCTGTTCTAAGACCTTGCACCATAAGAGAACAAATTACTAAGCCCATAATTGCTCAGATTGTTTTCCTTTCTTCCTTCCCAAAATTTCAAAACCATCCCTGTTTTTTCAGAAGCAAAGCCTGTACAATCACTTTCTGCCCGCCGCTCCCTAATAGTTATTAGCTCTTTAACCAATTCCATCTCCAGTTTGACAGAAGGCCACAGCTCACTGAGATAATTAAGTCCCTGGAAGCTTAATGAAAAGAGCTGAGCAGGAGGAGAAGGGATCCCCAGTGCCCTGCAGCCTTTGAGCACAGCACTGTGGGGCAAGAGGTGCTCAGCAAGGAGCTGAGATAAACACTGCAGAGCAGGAACAGCTTCAGATGGGCTCTCAGCTCCTCTGACACCAAAGTCAATCAAACACCTTGGATCTGTAGCAAAAGAAGATTCATTAATTGCAGAGCTCTTGTAGCAGCTCGTTGAAATGTAGGCTTTGTTCTGATTTCTCTCAGGTGTGCAGTGCTCCAGCACTCCAGGGTTTCAGTTATCCTGGCCCATTGGTTTGGCAGTGCTTTACCTTAGCAAGAGTGCTTTGGATCCTGTTCTGTGCCAGCCAGCCAACATTCCTCACCATCTGTACACACCTTCCTGCACCCTTCACAGGAAAGACCAGACATGTTTAGCTCTTCCTCTCCACTCTTTCTCAGCTCTTTCTCTCTGTCCTAATTTACAAATTTAAAGTAGACTTCCACAAGATTGCTAAAGATTTTTCATCTCCACACACAATGCAAGCTGTGTTCCTATCCCATAATGTATTAGGCACAGCAGTGGTTCCTATAAGAGTAATTGAAGTTGTATGGGGGGATTTATATAGTTATACAATCATATAACACAAATCCCTGGGGTTTTATCAGTTTTTCAAAAAGACTGACTGAAGCCAAGAGCAACTTGCTTCAATTTAAAACCCTCCCAGGGAGCCTGTGCCTCCACAGGACTCTGCTGGGGCCCCCACTACTAAGTGCTGGGCACAGCTGCCTGGTTCAGGTGATTTCTGACCCCATCCCTTCCCATGACTGGCAAATGGAAATTCCAATTCTTTGCACACTCCTTCATAATTTCTCTCTATTCCTTCTAGCAGTTTTCCTTCCATTTTCAGCCTCCTGTGCATTTGTGACACAGTTTCTCTGGTTGTACTTCTTAGCCATTAACTTCTTACACCTCCATCCAGTTCAAGCCCCATTTCCCATCACCTGGTTGCATGACAGTGCTGTTTATACAGGGATGGATCAGCTATGCTGGGGTCCCCCTGCCTTGGCCATGCCTGTTGTGCACCTGGTAGACAACCAAGCCTCAGCCTTCCCTGCATTCAGCCTACCAAATTCTGCAGCTCTGCACAGCCTCTCCTCTCCAGCTGCCACATTAACAGAGGGCAGTAAATGAGGTTTGGACTATGTGCAGCATCTTATAAATGTCAAGTGTCTTCCATTAAAAATCCACCCCATTGTTCATTGCTCGGGGCTTGGGGAGATCACAGCAGGAGAATCATGTGGTGATTCATGCCAAGCCATGCAGAGAGTAGCAATAGTACTGATAGCACTTTATTCACATTTACAAATGAAAGACCAAATGTGGTTTTTATTGATTTCCCTATTTAGTGGAAGATGCTCTTCAAAGTCACTGCAGCTTGGTGCTGAAAGCTTTGACAGAAAAAAGCCAAATGGAGCAGGCACTGCTGGAGATGGAGAGGAGACTTGCAGCCGTAAGTGAAGAAATTAATCTTTTATTCTGAGTCCTCATTCTGAATTTCTCCTGCTTCTTCAAAATACTGACTGAATATTAAATTGCCTTCGAATGGTGGATTATAAAGCAGACTGCTCCTGTTATAATGAAAGGGGAAAGACATATTAAAAAGCTAATTCTAGGCCAGCTACTGACAGAGGCTTACCCAGGCACTGGCTAACAGTGCTGTAAGCTCTGACAAAGCCCTGGTCGGTAAGAGAAGAAGCCAACAGTGCCTTGTTGTGGCAGGCTGTGATGGAGCACTCTCTGCTTCCTCACCTGACACATGCCTTTGCTGGAGACATGTGCAGTGCAAGCCTGTGAGGGGAGAGCAGCTCGTCCCTCAGCACCTTGTCCCTTCAGCCAGGTGTGTCACAGGGAGAGGAAAAAAGACATGAAAAGGAAACAAGTGGATGTGAGCGACACAAGAATGAACTGTCAGAGACCTCCTGATCAGGGCTGGTTTCTCCAAAGGCCCTGCTGCAGGAATTGCTTTTGGCAAGGATGTGTCACACCAGCACATGAGAAGGCAGTGCTCCTAGGAGAGGGGGCACACTCTGGGTTAGGGGGATGCTCCAGTCCCAAACCTCTCACCTTTGTGGGAGAGTTTGAGGATATCTATTACACAAGAAGATGCAAATTGCTAATCTTTGGGTCAATACCAAACTGATACATAGTACCTAAAATGTCCTTACTTATTGCGCCTTTTTGTGTGTTTTTTACTGCTTCTGCTCTGCTTTCTGCTTCCCCAGAAAGATGCTGAGATTTTGGATATGAAATCCAGTATGCAGCTGCTGAAGGAGGGTCTGGAGTCCCTGCCAGCCCAGCTGAATGACCAGTTCCTGAAGTCGTGTAAAGAACTTGGCTTCCTGACGCCGTGTAATGCCTCAGCTGGGCAGCACACGCTTTTGTCTGGTGCCAGCCTGCCCCCCCACACGGCAGATAAATCTTTCCAGACCTCCCCTGGGCTGTGCCAGTACTGTGTCCTGAGTGAGGAGCACCTGCACAAGCCATGCTGCCCAGGCAGGGGAGTTTGCAGCTGTTCAGGCTGGTCTTATTTCCCCTGTGTGACAGTGGGACAGCAAAACAGAGCCTCCCCTGGAGGGAACCAGCTCACTGGAGATGGCACATCTAAGGGTGACCTAAACCCAGCCTCAGAAGACAAAGCCAGCCCCATTGCTACAGCAGCCTGTGACAGAGCAAACACCTTCTTGCAGGAGGTGAAATGCAGCTTGGAGACACAGAGCTGTGCTGCCCATCCTTGCATGTGCTGGGCTGGCAGACACTTTTTGGGGAGTAGTCAGAGGAAACAGTGTCCTGTACCACTGGAAGGGCCTCTACCAACCCCCCTGAGGAAGGCGTTCAGGAGAGGCACTCGAGGGTTTAAACCCCTGACAATATCACAGCAGCAGCAGCCTCAAGTTTGCCACCATTCTACACAGAAAGCTACACCTGGGCAAAGATACAGCAACTGGCCCACAAACCATGAGGTGGAGAAGGCAGCTGTAGGGAACAAAACAAAACTGAGTCCAGGAAGGATGTCCTGGAAAAGAGCAATAAGGAGAAAGACAACACACTCCACTAAGGGGAAAGGTGAACGCTCTGGATGTGCTGACAGTGGGCTGAAGCAGAGGAAGGCAACTGGGATTATTGACTTGGAAAGCTCCAGAAAAAATACCCTTCACAGCTACTTGGTTGATCTCAATTCAGAAAATTCTGACCTGGTTTTTGCAGCTCCCCATCAGCAGATCCTCAGCAGTGCTCAGATGGGGCTTACAAAGAATTTCACACCAGTGCCACACTCTGATAAAAGCCTGCAACAACCTGAAAGCAGAAGAAAGAGAAGTCTTGAAATTAAAAAAACAATGAATGTTTCCAGTGTAAAAAGGTATCTCCTGGATTCCTCTCCCGAGGAGAATGTACTCTCCCTGTCTAGCACAACAGATGTAAAGCAAATGAGCTACTTCAGCCTCCAAAGCCCCTCAAGCTCCAAGAAACCACACCCTGTCAATCCACAGGCACAGCAGAAAACAGCCTGTTGCTCTTTACTGTTAGATTGTGATTCTTCTGATTGAAGGGGTTTGTTTCATGCTCAGAGCCCCTAGTGCAGGATGACCATTTCAGCTGCAGTTTATTCCTCTAGGTGTGTTACTGGCATAGTCAGAGGCAAGACTCAGGCCTGCATGCTTGAAAGTGCTATTGCCAATTGGAGATATTGTAAGGGACTAAGCAGGGCTCTCCCCTGGCTTGGAAAGCCGAAGGGATCTGTGCTGCTTTACTTCCCTGCTCCCAGCAGAAATGCCATGGGCTTGAGTTACACATTTACACAGCAGTGAAGTACCTGACATTCCCAGGGAGGAGAGGGCTGGCAGAGCAGACTGTCAGTTCAGTCAGATTTGGCACCGAGGTCTACTGGAAATTCCTCAGCTAGATTGATACAATGCTATCGCTGTGCCCCGAGGCTTCACTCTGTTTCTCACTCCGAGTATCTCTGTTGGTTTGCTATGTAAAAGTTCAGGTTTTTAGTAGAGTAGTATTGTTCTGGTCGATTTCAATCAGGTTCAGATTTGTCTCAGGAGTTGTTTGTGAATGTTTGGCAGGGAGAGGTTTAACTGAGGAAAACCAAACCCCAGTGTCTCAGGTTTGTCCAGTACTGTATCTCTTCTCCTTACAGGCTGAAATTCCTCAGTTTCAGAGATTCAGGAAGTTATTTTGTTTCTACTTCATTTGTCTTTTGTATCTCTTGGCTGATTAAAGAATTCTCCAACATACCCTTTTCAAGGCCAGTGGTTCTCAGAAACCAAAGATACAACAGGCAGATCCAGCAGATGAGATGTCTGGACAGTCCCAGTTCCCACAGAGCAACTCTCTTCAGGGTGCCCAGCTGGGACTGTGGGCAGCTCCCACTGCTTCGGACACTGGTGTCACGTTTGATTTTTGATCTGAAATGTTACCAGCAGAAGAAACATTTTGGTGTTGACAAAACCAGAATGCCACAAATTCAAATTATCCAGCTATGCCATGGGAAATGGCTGTGATCCCTTTCTTCTGGCTTTAATAAACTCATCTTCACCAGAGCCCAGTGTCTCTATGTTGGGTTGAGTTTTTTTCTTTTTTTTTTTTTTTTTCTTTTTTTTTTGTTTTGTTTTTTTGGGAGAGGTAGAGTCCTCTTCCAGCAGGAGAATAGGCAGCTGTTCTTTAGCTGTTTAACTCCCCTGGATGGTGGAATCAGGAGGATTCTTTTTTTTAGCTCCTCTCTGGTATTTAAAGACAGAAACCTTCACCCTTGCAGCTTAACATTGGTCCAGTGATATTAATTAACAAGGAGAAGCTGGGGTGGGGGGGATAGTTAGATAAGGGGAGTCCCCAGAGCCTTGGGATGCCCCTGTCAGTGAAGGGTGTTGGTGATGGCTGCCGGCAGGAGTGGCTGTTATTTACATTGCCCTTGTGTACCCGCCCCCCCAGCACGCTGGGCAAAACCTGTTCGGTGGGCTTTCCACTCCGTGTGCCTTGGAATTAGCAAGGACTGGTGCAGGTCTCTGTGCAGCCCCTGGTGCGGATGCTGGGAGCTCGGCAGCACATGGCTGAGCTTGGAGGGACCTCTGGAGGTGTCTGCTGCAAGCCCCTGTGCAGAGGCAGAGCAGGGACCGGCTCTTTGGCACGCAGAGATGGAGCATCAGTGCCGTGGGGTGCAATGCAGGACTTCCCTGGGGACCCTGCAGCTCCTTGCCACAAACACACACTGGAGCACAGTGCAAAACAAAATCCCTGGAGATGGAGGAGTAACAGCAGGAGCAGCCAGCAATGCCTCCCCTTGCACAGGACAACCTCCCTGGTGCATGGGACGAAGCCCCAGCATAACACCCTGGCCCCCACAGTCCCCCTGTGTATTCCCACTCAGGGTCTCCTCCAGGGTTTCAGCTGCCAACAAGGGCATTTGTCCCAGTATGGCTGTGAGGATGGCAGCTCCTCTCCCAGCCTTGCTGGACAAAAATGGAACTGTGTATGCTGCATGGCAGTGGATTTCCAAGATACTCTGCTTGCACCCTGGAGGAGCTGGTCCTGCCTCCTAGCCTGTACTCCCAACTCACTGTCACTGGCTCCTTGCTGGGTCAGCCATGCCCCAGGTATGTGTGGTTTCTCCTGCCCTTTGTGTCCATGGAGCTGCCATACCAGTATTTGTGAGGGTCTTGTCCCACCCTTCAGCCAGGGAAGGTGCCAGGGTGGTTCCTCCTGCAGCATGGCCAAGAAGAACTGTGGAGGGCACAGGGCAGAACAATAAAACACAAACAATGGTCAGGAAAAAAGCAAAGCTGGGTTCCAGTCTGTCTGAGGGCATTTAACTGGGGCCATTTTCTCTGAAACTCTGAAACTGGCGTTTGGAACCTTTCTTGGGGGAGAACAGTGATGAAAAGCCTGTGACACCAAGGTGGCCCTGGGCACAGGGGTTGAGAGAACTGGATGGTGCATCCTCCACCCAGCTGTGCAGGCAGCAGGCACGTGGCTGCTGCAGCAGCACAGAGCAGGGGCTCAGCTTTTCATCTGCCAGTGAGTCACTTGGCAGAGGAGGAAACCTCTGACAGCACCGAGGATGTGGAGGCGGCTGCTGCGCCCCTGCCTGGTGCCGAAGGTGCTCCAATGGCTGTGGCATACAGGGCACAGCCAGCTCCCTCCCCACAGTGCCACTGCACACCCAGCACTGCAGCTGCACCTTCCTCAGGTGAGACCATCCAGCTGCAGTGGTGCCCAGTGCTGGCAGTGCTTGGTGCAGGGCAGGATCGCCTGCACTCTCCCCCTGTGTGGCCTCCCCAGACCAGCTGCCTGCCCTGCCTGCCTTCTGGGGCCCAGTGTGCCCAAATTGGCCAGATTCCCAGACCCTGTGCTCAGCTGGCTGCCACGGCCTCCAGACCCCACAGAGGAGGGGATCAGGGACCAGAAATGCCTCATGTGCTAGTGGTGAACACAGTGCCCTGGAAATGGAGAGGTGGCAGGGAGCAGGAGTGGGACACTGTGCGCTACTGCCGGCACACAGGTGCTGTCATGGGGACCTGAGGTGCCACATGTACCTGCTGGCCTGGCGAGAGGAGCAATGGGGATGGCAGGACTTTGCCAAGACTTTGGTGGCTCAAGCACTGCTGAGGTGCAGGCAGGGAGGAGCAGGGGTGCAGGCAGGGAGCTGGAGTGCAGATGTCACCCTGCAGGATGGAGCCCTGAGCTGATGGGACTTTTTGACGCTGTGGCCTTACCATTGCCAGCTCAAGCCTGGGCAGGGTGGGCAGTTTTCCAGCCGGACAATTAAGCAGATTAACCAATTACCTGAACCTTGGCAGGGCCCCACATCCCAGTGGCTGCCAGGGTGCTGCATATCCGTGCTGAGCTTTTGAGAGACAAGTGTGGGGCAGGTGTGGGGCAGGGCCCCCTCAGACCTCCCTCAGGACCCTGCTAGTGGATCCGACTGCCCTCTCCCTCCGCCTATCCCCGGCGGCCGCGGGACCAGCCTCGGCCGGGCCCGTCCCAGGGGCAGCATCCCCCGTCCGCCGCCCCGCCGCGTCCTGACCCCCGGAACCTGCCCCGGTGCCCCCCGGAATCCACGTCCCGGAGGAGCTGCGCCACGGAGAACCCGTGCCTGGGAGCCCACCCGAACCTGCCCCGGACTGAGCTGAGCCCCACGGACCCGCTCTCCCCCGTGGCCGGCCCTGCGGATCCCGTCCCGGCGGCGGCCCCGGCCGTGCCCCGCGCCCCCCCTCCCGGTGCGGGCGGGCTCCCGTGCGGGTGCCCGCGGCTCGGGGCGGCGCGTGACCGGCTGCCGCTGCCGCCGCCGCCCGCTCCGCCGCAGAGCCCGGCCCGCCCGCACCGCCACCAGCACCGGCAGGTCAGCGCGGGGGGCTGCGGCCCCCGGGGCACCAGTTCTGGGGCCGCCCGTGCTGCGGCGGGCGGCGGGAGGGGGCTGGCGGCACCGCGGCCCGCGCACCGGGCACCGAGCGGTGGAGCCGGCCCGGCGCGCTGCGGGTGGGGTCGGCGGGATGCGGCGGCCGCACCGGCCCCGCTGTGGTCCCGCACCGGCCGCGGCCCGACTCCGCTGCGCAGCCCCGCCGGTAATCCGCACCGCGCCGCGGGGCCGCCGCCGCAGCAGCCTGGCGGTCCCGGCCCCGTTCCCGGCCCGGCGGGTCTGAGCCGGTGTGCGGCGGCAGCGCGGGGCTCCGGACCGAGCATCCCCGCCGGGATGCGGCCGGGACGCGCCAAGGTGAACGGTGCGCGGCGGAGCGGGGCCGCCGGCGGCGGGGACAGCGGGCGAGGACACTGGGGATGGAGAACCGGGGAGGGGACACCGAGAGGGACGCCAGGACTGAGCACCGGGGAGGGGACATTAAGGACGGAAAGGGACACCGGGGTCGGGGCCACTAAGCACCAAGGACCACCCACACCGGAGACACCGGGATGGGGAACACCAGGGGACACTGGGAAAGGGAAGACTGGGAATGGGGTCACTTGGGACGGGGACAGCTGGGAACAGAGCCCAGGGCTACCCGGGAAGGGACAGCCAAGCCACTGTCTCTCTCCCTGGGCAGTGGGTGGCCAAGGGCACAGCAGCATCACGGCCAGCTGCACGAGTTACCCGGGCATCTGCCGCGGATCCTGGCTCACCACATCCCCATTCCACAGGGTCGACTCGGTACTCACCATGGCTGCAGCACAGCTCGTCACCTGGGGGATGCTCCTGGCCACCGGGGTCCCCGCCAAAGCCCAGGGGGTGGCGCCGGCAGGGCTGTCCTTAGGTGGGGACCCCTTGCACAGCCGTGCCTGGGGACAGCAGTGGCCAGGCCCATCCCCTGCCTGGGAGGCATCGGGGGAGCCCAGCGGTGCCGGGGCCCCAAGGAGTGAGCGCTGGGGGGTCAAGCACCCCGTGCACTGGTCCCCACCTCTGCAGGCAGGGGATGGCACCAGGGCACCCCTGGAGATGGAAACCACTACGACAGGTGCTGATAGCAAGGTCTGGAGGGACGGCAGCGCAGTCCCGGCTGTGACAGAGGAGCCGCTTGTTGCCTGGCGAGGGCACGAAGCTGAAGTCCAGGACAGGCCCCTGCCCCACGGCTCCGCACTGGGTACGCCGGGCCCTGAGGTGCCCACGGACAGAGGAGCAGACTCTTCAGGGCCACCCTGGGCAGGGCAGGGCCTTTCCCTGTCCAGGCACAGCGTCTCCAAGACAGCCAGCACCCCCAACCCTCAGCCAGCCGCACCCACCACTGCCCTGGACCCCACGCTGGCGGCGGGGATGAGGACAGCAGATGCCCAGGCAGGGGGACACACAGCAGCAGAGGGACACACGGCGGTCCCGGGCCTCTCTCAGGATGCCAAACTCACTTCAGCCAGCAGCCAGTCGGTCCCGCCGGGCACAGCCCCTGTCTCTGATCCCGGAGGAACGGGGCCAGCCTGGGGTCCCCATGCCAGCCCTGGCTCTGTGCAGCTGGTGGGCAGCTGGGGGAACACGGGAGGGCCCCCCAGCCCCTCCCCGGCTCTGCCCAGCTCTGCCCCACGGCTGCGCCACACTGCCCCGTCCTGGGGGCTGGCTGAGCCCTGGACTCGGGCGCTCCCGTCCCTCCATCGCAGCACCCGGAGGGCCCCGCTCAGCCACGCCACCACCAGCCCTGGCGATGCAGGCCCCCGGACGGACCCTGGGACTATGGGGCAGCGGGGACCTCAGCCTGTCCCAGGGTCTGTCCCCAGCACCGGCCCTGCGCCACCCCCCGCCTCCAGCACGGGCACCCCCGGTACCCCGAGCACAGGTAGGAGCCAGCACAGTGCGGGGGGACCCCTTGGTATGGCGGGGACCAAGCCCTGCAGGTGTCAGCGCCCTGCTCTCTCTCTCTCTCTCAGGACTGCTGCCCGAGGAAGACGTCGGCTCCCCGCAGCAGGTCCGGGGCGCCGTGGGCCCTGTGAGTGTCCCAAATGCCACCCAAACGACCCCACAGCCAACGGCACATCCCACCACGGGGACGCTCGGGACAACGCACCCAGGTGATACAGGGCTGCGTCCAAGCCCATCCGTTCTGCAGACGCTGTGGGAGCCCATCCCCGGGGCGTCGGGGCTGGCGGGGGGATGGCAGCTATCTTGGGCTGCCCAGCCGGGACACAGTGACACCTTCAATCAGGATTGCCACCTGACAGCGGCCCTAATCTACTCCTGCCCGCAGGGATTAGCGCTAAATGCTCGGTGGGTGGGGGCTTCCCCAAGGGGGTGGGGGACGTGACCGGGGTTGTGCCACCCCTTGCACGGCGCGTCCTGAGAGAAAACCCCGGGAGGCACCGGTGGGCAAAGCCCGGCCAGCACAGGGCATCCCCCGCCGCAGTGTCGGGGTGCCACATTTGATGCAGCGCAGTGCGGGGTGCAGGTGCGGCCCGAGCGGCACCAAGCCCCCCACTTCCCCCGACTGTCCTCCTTCCTACCTGCAGACACGCCGGGGACGCAGCCCGCAGCCTCCAGCACCGCGGCCCCCTCGGCCACGTGGCGACGGGCAGGGACGACGCCTCAGCCGGTGCCCCGGGATCCATCATCGCCGCAGCCACAGCCCACGGTCCGTGCCCCGCCGGCGCCGGGGGCCAACGCGAGCGGGCTGCGCTGGGCCGAGCTGCAGCGCCAGCTGGGCTTCTCCTGGGAGGCCCACGTCTATGGACTGGCTGCGGTGTTCCTGCTGCTGGCGCTGGGCTGCCTGGCCGGGCTGGCGGGGACAGCCATCCTGCGGCCCCCACACCTTCTCCACCTTGTGGGGGCCCACGGGCTGCTGCTGGCCGCCTGCCTGCTGCGGGCCACCTTCCTGCTGCTGGATCCCTACGGGGCACGGGGCCGCCTGCCCAGCCCGGCGCTGCTGCTGCTCAACACGGCCCCTTTCCCCCTGCTGCTCGCCGCCTTTGCCCTCCTGCTCCAGCGGCTGCAGCGCCTGGCCCAGCTCCAGCTGCTGCCGTCCCGGCTGCGGGGGCTGCCGGCGCTGGGGGCTGCCGCTGCCCTGCAGGGTGCGGTGATGGGCGCCGCCGACCTGCTGCCGCCTCGGCTGGGGCTCCCGGCCGCGCTGGGGCTGCAGGCGCTGGGCTGCGGGGCGGGGGCTCTGCTGCTGCTGGGGGGGCTCTGGGGGTGCTGGCGGGCGCTGCGGGCGCCCTGCGAGGGGCCGGGGCCGCAGCCGGGGGCGCGGGCGCTGCTGGCGGCGACGGTGGCGGGGCTGCCGGTCTGCGGGCTGCAGCTCTTCAGCGCCGTGTGGCTGCGGGCGGTCCTGGGGCCCCAGGGGCGCTTCTCCCGGCCCAGCTGGGCGGCACAGCTCTGGCTGCGGATCGGCGAGCTGGGCACGGCCCTGGCGCTGCTGGCGGCCGCCGCCGAGCCCGTGTGCTGCCGGTGCCGCCGCCGGAGCCCCGCCGGCCACTCCTGCTGGGCCAAGGCACTGCGGTACTTCTGCGCCGGCCGCAAAGCTGAGGCACCCGAATACCCCAACAACTGCTACGACTGGGCCGGCGGCGGCACCGGCGGCAGCGGCGCGGAGCGGACACCCGCCAACGACATCTCCAAGAACCTCATCCGCAACCCGGCGGAGCAGCTGCCGCTGCGGGCTCTGAAGGACAGCAACGAGGTCTGGGCAGCTGGCACCGGGATGCCGGGGCTCAGCCCCAAGTGCCCCAACATGCTGGCCGCCCGCTCCTGCGCCGCCTTCGAGCAGGGCTCGTCGCCCTCCCTGGGGGAGCTCATCTTCCGCCCGCCGTCCCCCATCGACCTGCGCCGCAGCATCGACCAGGCGCTCTGCCGCCGCCACCTCCTGCACGACGGCCTCTTCGGCCGGGCCCGCCGCGGCTCCGGCTCCTCGCTGCACGGCTCCCCTGCCCCCGACAAGACCCCCGGCCTGGGGCGCATGGTGCGCTGCAGCTCGCTCACGGAGCTGCCCGGCCCCCGCCAGCCCCACGGCACCATCACTGTCACCGTCACCGCCTCGGCCAGCTCGCTGGAGAGCAGCTCGCTGAAGATCAGCTGGAACCCCTGGCGCCACGGGCTGTCCTCGCCCGACAGCCTGCCCCTGGACGAGGCGCCCAGCCGGGCCCCGCTCCTGGTGCCCGCCGGAGCCCCCGGCTGCGAGCGGGAGGGTCCCCGCGCCTTCCCAGCCCTCGGCAAGGCGCTGGACTCCCGCAGCCTCTCCAGCGACACCATTGAGCTCTGAGCCCGGGACAAGCAGAGACTGGGGGCGCAGAAGGACGATGTGAGGGTGAGGACACTGTGAGGGTGCGGGGGTCTGATCCTGTGCCCCTGTAGGGCCGGGCAGGGGCGGTTCCATTTGTGCCAAACGAGAGAAATAAAGAGTTTATGCTGGGAGGAGACGGTCCTGTTGGCATGTGAAAGCGTTGGTGGGCAGCAGCACCCCCAATCTCCACCAATTCCTACCCTGAGCAGCCAAGCTGGGTGTGCAGAGCTTTATTTCCTGAGATATGGACACACGGACAGATGGGCACACCCCGACGGACAAACCACGGACAAATGCAACGGCCACACTCATGCATCCAGCAGGGCCCCCTCACCAGCACAGCACCCTGCCAGCGGCGAGGGGCCCCTGGCCCCCAGCCTGGGAGGGGAGATGGGCTCTGCCCAGGGATGGGGGGCAGCTCTCCCAGCCGCACAGCTCAGGGCATGGGGGGACCCAGCCCCCCACTCTCCCACAGGGAACGGCCTCATGGGAGGGGAGTCCTACAGGGCCAGGAGCCCCAGCCTGGGGGCAGACAGCAGGTTCCCTCCCTCACCTGCCCCTCCACCCCCTCACCTGTCACAATGCCCGGCCTCTCCTCCAGAGCACGAGGAGCTGGGGGCAGCATGCTGTGCCCCCCACACGATGCTGCACTGCCTGGCATCACCCCTCCATCCAGAGGGGGCTGTGTGGGAGCCCCCAGGATCAGGTACTCCTGGCTCATTCTGCAGGGACAGGGAAAACAAGACCCTATGCTAAGGGGGGGGGCTGGGGGACGCATGCAGGGCACAGCATCTACAGGATGCAGCCTTGGCAGCCAGCCCTGCTTGGGGGAGGCCCTGCACCCCAAGCTGAGTCTGCCCCTCTGCTTGTGCCCAGCAGCTCCAGAGCTATCTGCCCTTCATGAAGCCATCGAGGACACGGTCACTGCGGTCAGAGAGCCAGTAGCCAGCCATGGCAGCCACGGCGCCAATGAAGATGGCGGTGAAGACCATGTCACCCTTGGCAGCCAGCGTGGCGAGGGCACAGATCATCACACCAAAGAACATCTGCTGCAGCACCACCACCTCGTCATCAGTCACGTCATCAAAGAAGCCCTTCTCTGGGGCATCTGCATGGACAACACTCGTGGGAGGGCACAGCTGACCAGCAAGAGTCCCCCCTCACGTCCCACACCCCCTGCCCAATGTCCCCCTGCACTGCATTAGGCCATACCAGGGGGCTTGTCCTCCACGCACTGCCCGTCTCGGCGGACGTGGCCTTGGGCACAGACGCACCGGTAGCTGCCCTCTGTGTTCTCACACACCTCCTGCACCCCTGTGCACACTGGCTCCTCGGCACTGGCACACTCATCCACGTCTAGGGGGGGAGCCAGGGGTCAGGCTGGGCTTGGGCAGTGAAGAGGGGGCAGTATGGCCCCCCAGTCCATGGGAGGCACTCACCCAGGCACTTGGCTCCATCCCGCCAGTAGCCCTTGTTGCATTTCTTGCAGCGAGCCGGCCCAGCACCCATGCAGCCGATGCAAGCCGTGGAGCAGTCTGCCTCAGGGAATGGAGCCAGGGTTGCTGCCAGAGCTCCTTCCCAGCCCAGCCAAGGTTGGCCCCAAGCAGGGAAGAGCCACCTGCACGAAAACCCCCCCTTCCCCCTGACCTCGGCACTCGTAGGAGCCCTCTGTGTTGACGCAGTACTGGTTGGCTCGGCAGTGCGCCATCTCTGTGCCACACTCATCTATATCTGCAGGAGAGATGGGGACGGCCCCGCTGAGCCTCAGCTCTGGGGACGCAGCCCCCACGGCCCTGAGCTCACCCCTGGCCTTCACTCACCGATGCAGCGGTGCTCATGCAGCACCCAGCCCCTCTTGCAGCGAAGGCAGCTGGAGTCCTCGGGACCCGTGCAGCGCCCGCACGCCTGGTAGCACTCTGCGGGCAGGGACAGACACGTGGACACGGGCAGGGGGGAGCTGCCTGTACCCAGGCTGTTCAGCACCGGCAGAGCCCCCACCTACCAGCACACACGAGGTGGCTCTTGTTCCGTGAGGCCTCATAGTAGCCGTCCCCGCACTCGGCGCAGAAGGGGCCGCCGTAGCCGGGGCTGCAGACGCACAGGCCGGTGCCACGGCGCGTGCCGTCACCATCGCAGCGCCCGTTGCCGCTGCAGGGCTGCCGGGGCCCGCCCGCACAGGCTGCACGGGGAGAGACCAGTTGGCAGCTGGGACAGAGGGCAGCAGCCAGGAGAGCCCCTCTGTCCCACCAGCACCCGCTCACCCCACAGTTACTCACACCGGCAGTCCGGACCGTAGGTGCCGGGTGGGCAGCAAAGCATCAGCTTGTCCACACACAGCCACTGGAAAAAGTCAGGGTGCTGCTGCTGCCTGGGGAGGGGAAGATACAGCACTCAGCCCCCTGCCACCTGCCTGTGCCCCTTGCCAACCCCCTGTCCCTGTCTCCAGACTCACTCATGGAACCACCACTGCTCCACGTGCTCCTCGCTCCGCTCCAGCAGCTGGTGACAGGCGAAGTCCGAGGGGGCACAGACACCCTCCAGCACCTCCAGCAGACGGGTCTCGCTGCAGGGACACAAGCCAGTGTGGGGTATAATGTCTGCAGCAGCTGGGCTGCCCCAGCCCCTCACTGGGGTCACTTACCTGTGCTGGTACTTGGACAGCTTCTCTTCCTCCCACGCCGTGTTACCCCCACCGAAGCCCTCATGCTCTGTCCGCTCCAGGCCCTGGGTGATAGGGGAGCGGCAGTGCAGGCATGGAAACCCCCCCAATAACCTCTCCATCCGTAGGGCTCCACAGGACACATCACCTGCAGGGACCGGCCACCCTCTCCCCTCCCCAGAGCCCAGTCCTTGTGCCCCTGGGAACGCCGTAGGAGTGCCTCCACTTCACCACTGTCCCCCGCAAACCACCCCTCCATCGGGCCCTGTCACCACCCTTATCCCCCGGTCTGTGATTCCTCTGGGCCCCCCAACATCACCCCACCCAGGACCCCCCTTGACCCTGCTCACTGTCACCTCCAGGCCGTGTCCCCCACGTCTGCCACCCGTGGGCCCCTCCCGTCACTGTCCCCTGGCCCCCAGCTCCCCCCCGAAGCAGCGGCTGTGTCAGCCCACACCCCTCGGTGCCTTTACCCCCCGTGTGCCCCCTCGCCGCGGCCTCCATCACTCCTGTGCTCCCCCGGCGCGCACCTTGATGAAGCTGTCGGCGAGGCCGCGGCAGGCTCGGCACGGCTCGGCGCCGTCTCGGTGTGGGTCGGGGTCGGCGTGAACGGCCAGCAGGACCCCCCCGAGGAGGGCGGCCCCCAGGAGGGCCCCCCCCAGCCCGGGCCCCCCGCGCCGGGGCGAGCGCGGCAGCAGCGGCCCCATCGTGCGCCCGCCCCGCCCGCACCACGTGGGCCGCGCCCGCTGACTCAGCGCCGCCGCCCCCGCCAATGGCCGCGCGCCGCCGCCGCCCGCCCCCCGCTCCCAGCCAATCAGCGCCGCGCCATGGGCCCGCCCACCCGCGCCTTAAAGGGGCCGCGCGCAAAGGCCCGGGACGTGGGTGCGCGGACTGGCTGCAGTGGGTGACCCCGCACGGAGCGGGACCGGGTGCCCGGAGCGCACCATCCCGGGCCTCGCCTGGCCTGGGAGGGGCCCTCTAAATATCCCTCCCACCCCAGCCAAACCAGGTGGGTTGACCTTCACCCCCTCCACTCAAGCTGATCCAGTTCCCTCCCACTGTGCCCAAATTTGCCCAGTTCCCCCTCATCTCACCCTAAACTGGTCCAGTTTGTTCTCACACTTTCCCCCAAACTGTCCCAGTTGCCAATCATGCTCCAATGAGCTGGCCCACTTCCCCATCATCACCCCAAATTGGTCCATTTCCCCATCCACCCTCCAACCAAAAAACCCCTTCCCCTTCATGCCCCACACAGCCCAGCCCCCTTCCTGCCCCTATACCTCCCCATCATCCCTCTCCGTGCCATCTCAGTCCACCCCATCACCCCTTCCCCACCCATCCCAGTCCGTGCTGGGCTCAGAGCTGGACTCACACTCAGCAAAAGCACTGTCACCCTTTATTCTCCTACCGCCCGCTGCAGAGCCTCGGCCACGGCCGCCACGTGTGGCTCCAGACACCGGCCCCTGTGCCGAGCTGGGCCCGCCAGCGCCTGCAAGAACCGCTCCATGTCGGCGGGCAGGGCGAAGGCAGGGGCTGCCCGCAGCGCTGGGGGCACTGCCGGCACCAGGGCCTCCAGCCGGGCCACCACGTAGTGCCCCTGGGCCACCGCCAACACCGGCATGGCGCAGGACAGAGCCGCCGCAAACACCTCGCAGGGTGCCACAGCGGGGACATCGCCAGGGTCAGGGCTGTGCCGGGGCCCGAGGCTGCTTTCAGCGGCCCCGGACTCCGGCACAACCCTGGCCCCGGCGTCCCACTGCTGTGCAGCAGCCACGGCTGCCGGAGAGAGGAGGAGGATGATGGTGTCGCTGTCACGCAGCGCCCGGTGGTGCTGGGCGTGCAGCCAGGGCAGCGGCCCCAGAGCTGCCACCCCGCTGCCACCTCCCGGCGCCGCCACCACCGCCAGCCCCAGGGAGTGCAGAGCTGCCATCAAGGCACACGCTGCCCGCTCCGCCACCGGCTCTGCTGCGTGCACCAGCAGGGCCCGCCGGCCCTGCAGCGGACCTGGAAGGGAGATCATCAGTGCCCGGATCCCTCTGGGCACCCTGTACCCAGCCTGTGGTGGGAGCCATGCTGGGAGGCACCCACGGTGGGGGAGATCGTCCCCTGCCTCTGTCAGCCGAGCCCTGCAGCACCCCCTGTACCCAAGCTAAAGCACAGCCACGATGGGAAGCAGCTGAGACCACCACTGATGTGAGTCCCCCAGTCCCCTTGCCAAATCCTTTACCTACCCTAAGGGACAGGCATGGTGGGAAGCAGGTTGCAATCTGCCCCCTCCCACCCCCCATAGGGTTCTCACCCTCTTCTCCCTCTTCTCGTTTCCCTACACCCCTAACTACCCTGTCAGGCAGGCAAACATGAACTAATCTGGGTGGGGGACCCCCTCACTCTGTCCTCTGACCCCTCTGGGATAGGTACAGACTGCCCACTCCCCCCGAGGCCTCAGACTCAACACACACTCACCACTGGAGCCATAGCCAGCCCTCAGGGATTTCAGCCATCCTGCAGGGAGGAGAGGCAGTGAGGTCCCAGGAGGGGTCCCAGGCCAGGCACAGCCCCCAGAAGGGCACCACTCACCTTTCATGTCCTCCTTCTTCATCAAGAGCAGCAGCAGGAGACAGGCAGCTCCCAGCAGCACCCCCATCCACACCAGGGCCCAGTGGGTACGCAGGTCTGCAGGGCAGGATCTGCATCCACCGAGGGCCCCCAGCACCCAACAAAGGTCTCCAGTGGCTCCACAGGGGGGGTTCCCTCCCTCAGCCCTCCCTCAGCCCTCCCTCAGCCCTCCTCTCCCCCACCGTGGCTGTCAACACTCACACTTGTGCAGGGGACAGGCCCAGAGTGTAACCCCAGTTCTGTTCAATGGGTGCCACAGCTGTGGGGAACACAGGGACACGTCAGACACTGCCCAGTCCCTGCCCACTGCCCACAGCCCACTGCCCACTCACACTGACCTGCTGGCACTGCCCCCCTGCCACATCCTGCTGCAGATCCTGCTCCAGCAGCCCAGGGTGCCCTGCTCCCTGCAGCAACACAGCACGTCAGACAGCAGTGCCACCACTGAGGGACACAGGGGTCCCTGTGCCACCAGTACCACTGCTGCCAGGACATGGGGGTCTCTTCCTCTTTTACCCTGCTGGTGAAGCTGGCCAGGGGTGTGCAGGCACCCCTCTCCATGGCACACAGTGAGGCATTCCCCCCACGCTGCAGCAGCAGGAGGTCATCGGGGCGGCCGGGCAGCGCTCCTGGGAATGTGCCAGAGGGCTGGGTAGGTGTGAGGGGAGGCCAAGGAGGGGTCCCACCCCTCAGCTGCACCCACAGGCTGCCACTACCCTCCCACCCCAGCAACACTCACGGTCCCGCAGGCACTGGGTCAGCCGGACCTGCCCACCACTCCACACCTGCCCAGAGAGAGGATTAACAGTGCTTGGGGCTGATGTGGGGCTGCCCATGGGGCAGCTGTGGGGCAGAGTAGTGTCCTACCTGCACGCAGAGGTTGGGGTGTGGCCGCAGCCCTCCGAACTCCTGGGGTCCCTGTGAGTGCAAGGGACGCTCTGTAACTGTCACCAGCATCCTTCCCAAAGCCCCCAGCGCCCCACAGAACCCCACTCACCTTCCCCCCGGCAGGCTGCTGCAGGCCAGGCAGGGGTTGGCAGGGCCTGGAGGGTACTGGCTGCCAGCAGGGCACCAGCTCGGCCAGGAGGTCGCAGGGGGCTGAGAGGGAGCAGGTCAGCACGTGCCCCTCGATGTGCAGGACCAGCCGGCTCCGCGCCCACAGTCGCTCCCAGGCCTCGGCATCTGCAGCGGCACCAGGACAGGAGTGTCACTCCCTGTGGTGTCCCCTCAAGCCCCTCTGTGTCCCAGCCCCCCAAAGCCCAGCCTCAGAGTGAAGGTACCATGAGAGAAGGGGCACAGGGTGGCCCGCAGTGGGTCCTGGGTTTCCGGCCAGACCTGGGGATGGGGAAAAAGACAAGAAAAGCATTCATGCTGTGACCGTGATCTGGCCGGCCCCCTTGGGATGCCAGAGGGAGACATGGAGCTTGGAGCCCCTCTTTAGAGGCCACTTATCCTGCCACCCCCACAGTGCCCGGTCAGATGCCCACCTGCAGGCAGAGGCAGGGCAGCACCTCATCGGCGGGCAGGACATAGCTCATGGGACTGCTCTGCTACCAGCAACCAGATGTGGGTCACCCCGTGGCAAATGGCCACCAGCAGGGTCACCCAGGGGGATCTGCTCCCAGGGGACCCTCTCCCAGCACACTGCCTATAACACAGACATGGCTTCTCGGGAACGGGGAGGAGGGCAGTAACCAGAGAACAGGCAAGGTAGCGGGTCAGGGAATGGGGTGCATACTCACCATGGTCACCACACGCCCTGGCCCACTGGTGCCATGGCTATGGTTGTGGTAGAGCCGGAGTGTGTAGCTGTGCCCTACTGCTGCCCCCTCCACCTCCACAACCACCTCCTTCTGCCCCGGGGAGACCCGCAGCCTGGGCACTGTGTGAGAGGCAGCTCAGGTCACCCCGCTCCAGGCACTGTCTGCCCAGCACCATGGCATGGGGCACGGCACCCCCAGGGTCACTCTCCCCCCTGGTGTCCACTGCCCGGCTCTCCCCAGGGGATGCAAACCGAGGTGGGGTGATGCCAGCACCTACCTTGGCACTGTGGGACAGCATCCTGTGCTGCGGGCCACGAACAGTCTGTGGGGACAGTGAATCAGTGGGCAGAGGGGCTGGGGCCACTGCAGGGGACCTGCCGGGGCTTACCTGGCACCCGCTGCTGCTGGCTCAGCCTCTGCCGGCCCCGTGAGTTCATGTATGCTGAGATGTGCAGTTCGGAGCCCAGCGGCGCCTCGAAGCACCGGAAGATCACCCAGCCCTGGGCAGGAAAACCACCACCCCACTGCGGTGAGGCACCGGCACCGCCAGCTGCCACCCCACCTCCCTGGGGCACAGGAACAGGACCCCCATGCCACAGAGATGCGCTGATGCCAGCGTCTACATCCCAAATGCCCAGGGACTGACAGTGTGGGGACACTGACCCCGGTGCCCCACATCTACGTACCACGGTTCGGCCGCGCAGTGCGGGCCCCAAGGGTGCCCAGACCTCCACGGCCACGCAGCGAGATGAGGCAAACGTGTGCCCAGCGAGCAGCAGCAGCCCAGTAACGTTGGGCTGGGACGGGGTGGCCCCAGTCGCTGGTGACCGCTGTCCCCCATCACTGCTGTCCTCTGACCCAGCGGTGCCCGGCTGCGCGGAGAGGGGGGACTCGGCGGCGGTGCCGGTGGCCGGTGCCAAGGCCAGGCGCACCCGTGCCTCCAGGCAGGGCGCACAGGCCGTGGGCTCGGTGCAGCGCAGCGCCGGCTCCAGCCGCAGACGGGCCAGGGCCAGCTCCTGCCGGGGTCCCGGGGGCTCTGTCCCGCACAGCACATCGGTGTCTGCGGGGACACAGAGGGCAGCGTGGGGGGGAGTCCCCATGCCCCGGGTCGGGTAGGGGCCATGGCAGGGTGATGCACTTACCCAAGAGGCGGCAGGTGAGGCCCTGGGGGAGGCAGGGGTGAGGCCGGCGGTGGTGCCAGGTGCCCGATGCCGGCGCGCTATGGACACCAACCCACCTGGGAGCAGGCCAGGGTGTCGCGGGGGTCCCCACGGCCACCCGCCGACCCCGCCACCAGCACCAGCAGGAGCTGCCCCAGTGCGTGCATGGTGGGGCCGGGGCCTCGGGGTGCCCCGGCCCCACGCCGGCTGCTCCCCGGCAGCCCTCTCCCGACTCCACGGGCCCCACCGCCGCCGGCGGCTCCCGCTTCCTGCTCCGATCCCGGACACCCGGCTCCCTGCGTGGCGTCAGCAGCCGCCCTGGGTGGGGCCTGCTGCTCCCGCACCGGCCGCGGAGGGCTCCGTGTCCCGCCACCCCTGCGGAGGGCTTGGGGCCCCACAGGGTCGAGCTGGCTCCATGGCACGGGCACGGTGCCAGGCTGGCCTCAGGCAGCCGCCGCGGCTGTGGGACACGGTGTGGCAGCCGTGCCGGTACAGGCTGTGCCCAAGCGGGTGCGTCCTCTTGCCCCGCCGTGCTGCAGAGAGCACTGGGCAGCCCCCGGTCCTCCAGGGCACCAAAGAATCTCCCCCGGGACACCACAGAGACAACAGGGCAGGGTGAAATGACGCCTTTATTGCTTCCACCCCAGACCAAGTCCTGCTGGCGATGTCGAGGCAAAGAGCAGGGCCGGGCTGTGCCCAGCACCCGCCCCTCCAGCCACCTGTGCGTGGGCAGGGCAGGGAGCCTCCATCTCTCAGTTTCTTCCTGCACCACCCCAACTCCTCACTTGGCTGTGCCGTCCAAAGGTGCTTCTATGGGCTCTCCTCTGGAGCGGGTCCCTGTGTGGGAATAAAGCTGCCCCTGCTCGGGACAGCATCTCCGCTCCTGGCCAGAGATGCCAGCTGGATGCTCACTCCAGCCCCAGCAGCACACTCCATGACTGAGGCCAGTCCTGCTCGAACCCCTGCAGCCCTTCCCGGGGCAACCATGGGTGCCCCTCCTGCCGCTGCAGTGGGCACACGCTCACCTGAGCCCTGCCTTTTCCTGGCAGAAGCCCTGCCCTCACCGGAGGGCTGCACCACGCCCTGCACCCCTTGCGGCCATGCCCAGCTCAGGCCCAGCCTGGGCACTCAGGTGCCAGAAGCTGCCCCGGGGGGCCGGGGCGGGGAACTGCCCTCCCTGGGCCCCACGTCCAGCAGGCGGTGCAGGAGGGCCCCAGCCCTGCCCCAGCGGCAGTGCCGAGGGGCCGGGGGGCTGCCCCGCAGCGCCCCCAGCAGCCCGGGCAGCTGTCGGGGCAGGCGGTAGGTGGGCAGGGGCCGAAGGGGTCGGGGGACATCGCGGGGGCTGCAGAGCCGGCTGAAGTACGCCAGGACCCACCCGCTGCCACGGCCCGCCGCCCCCAGCTCCCCGTGCAGGCAGGCCATGGCTGCCCCAAAAATGTCATGGGCATCCCCGGGCGTGCCGTCGGCCATCCCGACCTGCCACCGACGGAAGAGCCGGGCGCTGCCCCGGCTCCAGAGGAGCAGGACAGTGCCGCGCTGGCGGCCCACGCGGCCCCGCTGGGCGTAGAGCCAGGGCAGGGCGCCCGCCTGGCCCAGGCCGCCCGCTTCCCACAGGTCCAGGCGCACGTCACAGCCCAGCCCCGTGCGCAGCCGCTCGGCCAGGGCACACACCAGCCCCAGGTGCTCCTCGGAGTCGGGCGAGTACAGCAGCAGCACGGGGCGCCTGCCAGGGACACCTGCGGGGTGGAGGGGACAGCAGTGACAGCTCAGCTCCATGTCCTACTGGCATCCCCTGGGATCCAACAGCATCTGCCATCCACCACCCTGGGACCCCCTGCAGCCTGGGAACTGGCATCCCCTGGCACTCCAGCCCCTCCTGCCGTCTCTCCTGCAGCCCCCTTGGGTGCTCCTTACCATCGTTTGGCCTCCAGGCACCACGGCAGTTGAGGAGCAGCACAGTCACCACCAGTCCCAGTGCCAGCACCAGCCCCAGCAGCCCGAAGTGCCTGCGGGAGACTGGGAGAGGGGCAGTAAGGGGCTGTCTGCCCATTTCCACTGCCCCCTGAGTCCCCTCCAGGACCCCCTCTCACCATCGGGACAGAGCAGCTGCTTCCGAGCAAAATGCACGTCCGAGCGCCACACCTGGGGAAGGGGCTGGGTGAGAGGGGGACCATGTTGGGTCCCCCACAGCAGAGATGCCTACACAAGGGTCGCCTTACCAGCACGCAGCTGCCCAGGACCTGCACTGGCAGCAGCAGCGCCAACTCCCCTGGAGCAGAGCCCTCTGGCTGCAAAGCACAAGAGCAGGCTCAGTGCGGGTCTGTCCCCACCACGTCCCCCCAGCTCTGCAGCACTCACCTGTGTGACAGTGTAGAGCGGGGCCTCGGGTTCACACTGCCCACCCCGGCGCTGGCACAGGGCTGCACTGAAGGCTGCAGGGATGCGGGAGGTGAGGTGCAGGTGCAGCTGGAGCCCCCAGACACTCACTGAGACATTCCAGGCAGTCTCTGCGGCCACCAGAGAGAGAGGGGAGGTTGCAGGATGCCCGACAGGGTGAGGGGTGCAAGGGACCCCAGAGCAGGGCAGGGCTTAGCCTAGGGCTGCCTCCCGCTCATAGGACTCACCTGACTGGTGGGGACACTCCACATGGCTGCTGTTCTTGTAGGAGAACTGAAGGAGGTGAGATCAGCAAAGGGCAGGGTGAGCTGCCCTCACCCACCACAGCCCCCAGCCCCTTCTGAGATGGTGCCCACCCACCCACAGGGGCTTACTCGGAAGCAGAGCTGGGGGTGCACGTCCACCTTGTCCAGTACGTACACCTGGAACAAATGGAGAGTGTGTCACAGTTACCATCTCTGACCCACACAGCCACAGTGCCCACCCACTGCCCTACAGGGACCCTGAGATCCAGTGGATGCCCCAGCGAGTGACATGGTCCCACATCCTGTGACATCTCAAGGTCAGGAGCCCTCACCTGCTCGTCCTCACTGGCTGTGGAATTGGGGATGTCGTGACAGGGTGCAGCCTCATCTGCTGCCTCCCTCCAGCAGAGGGTGGCCCGTGGGTGCAGGGGGCAGCTGGCACTCAGCAGCATTGCCATCTGGTCCTTGCTGCTGGTGCTGAAGTCGTGGAAGTGCACCGAGGACCACAGCTCGGGGCCATCTGTGGGGCGCCACATCAGTGGGGTGGGGAGACACCCAGGGACACCCCTGGGACTCAGCTCCCCTCCCCACAGGCACCAGGCACTCACAGGCATCTGGCCGGTCACGGAAGGGGCAGTGTTTGCTCCGTGGGCTGTCGTGGTGGGAGTAGGAGGCCTGGGGCAGCAGAACATGATGGTCAGAGCAGGATATGCCCCCTCTTCCTCCTCATGGGAGGGCAAAGGGGCTCTGATGGCTGTAGGGGAGGGCAACTCACCTCAATGCACAGGCAGGGCACCAGGAACTCATACGGCAGTGAGATGTGGTGGCCTCCGGGCACCAGCACCTGCAACACGGAGGGAGCATCAGCTGGCAGGGACTGTGTCCCCCAGTCTGGGACGGGGGTGTCGGGGGGCAGAGCCGTTACCTGCTGGTGGAAGGGCCGGGGCAGCTCCTCACACTCCAGGGCCAGCTGGTGGCACAGCCGCACCATGAGGGGGGGACCCGCGGGCACCCGCACATCAATGGCCCGCAGCTCAGGGAGCCAAGCATGGCTAAAGACAGGCCCTGCAGAGCAGCCAGCGGGTCAGCTGGAACCGGCGTCCCCCCGGGACACCTCCCAAGCCCTTCAGTCTCACCGGGTGGCTCAGCGATGACCGTATGGCTGCAGCTTAGGGCCAAGCCCCGATCTGGGATGGTGCGAAGGGAGACGAGGACTTGCCGCCCGCTCTCTGCCGGGAAGCAGTCGAACTGCACCTGCCACTGCGGGGAGCAGGGGCTCAGTGCGGGGTCCGGGCCTCGGTGTGCCCCGCTGCACCGCCCCGCAGACTCACCGCGGAGCTGCCCGACACCCGGCGTCGCTGCCACACCTGCAGCCAGCCAGCTCGGTTGGAGCCCAGCTCCCGGAAGGCGAGGTGCAGTCCCCGGACACCGCCGAGCTCTGCGAGAAACCGGCGTGGGGTGCTGACATGGGTGGGGGCACTGGCTGTGTGTCCCCTGCCAGGGGATGCCACCCCCGGCCGTACCTGAGGCGGGGAGGGCCAGGCGCACCCGCAGGCAGGGCTGGCAGGGCTGCGCGGGCAGGCACAGCCGGGCACGGCTCAGCGACAGCGCGGGCGGCTCCAGCGGCGGCTCGGGGCGGGGAGGGCGGCGGCAGCGGGGGCGGCTCAGCGTCCTGTCGGCTGCAGGGGGAGAGCAGACGGGGGGCGGCCGTGCGCCGGGGGTCCCGCGGGCAGCAGGAGCCCCGGGCGCTGGGAGGGCTTGGAAAGGGGGAGAGCCCCGGGGAGTGCCGGGGAGGTGTAGTCGGAAGGGAGGTGCCCCGGGGATCGAGAGTCCTGACAAACCGGGAGCCTCGGTGATTCGGAGTCCTCGGAAGCGGGAATCTTTGGGGGTCGAGAGTGCTGGGAAACAGGGAGCCCCGGAGATCCGGAGGCTTTGGAAGCGGGGAGCCCCAGGAGCCAGGAAGTTTCGGGGATCGGGAGGCTTCGGAAGAGGGGAGCCCGGTGCCCCGGAAACCTGGAGCGCCCCACCCTCGCCCTCCCATCCTCCCGGACCCAGTAGCCGCGGGCAGGGGAAGCCCCACCGTCCCGCCGCACCCCGAGCCGGTATGGGCGGGCAGGAGCAGCCCCGCGCTGACAGCCCTGCCCCGCCGCTACTCACCGGTGGCCCGGCACTCCTGCAAGCAAAGAGACGGGGTGAGCGCGGCGCCGCCTGCCCCCACCTTCCCCCCCACCTCCCTTCCCCGGCGCTCACGAAGTTGGCGGAGACCCGCAGGCGGGTCACGGCGGCCCCGGTCCCGGACGGCAGCAGCAGCAGCGGCAGCAGCGCGGCGGCAGCGGCGAGCAGCTCCGGGCGCCCCATGGCCGAGCGCCGCCGCTCCCCGCCCCGCCCCGGGCCGGCCCCGCCGCATTCCTGCACCGGCACGTGCGGTCCCGCCGGCCCCCCCACCCCGCCGGGCGGCGCTTCCTGCGGCGCAGACACGCGTGGGAGAGCGGACGGTGCTTTATTTCCATAGAGCAACGCGCGGAGGACGGGGCGCGCACCCCAGGGACCCTCCACGGCCCCGGCCCTCGGGGGTCTCCCCCGTGCATGCGAGCGCGGGGCCGTGGTGTGCCTCAGACACCCACCCGTGGTCCCCGGGGATCCCCCACCCACCGGAGCTGCGCCAGCGCTGCCCCACAGGACTGAACTGCAGAGCTTCAGCACCTCACGGAGCCCACCTATCCCCACTCATTTCTTCTTCTTCTCCTGCGTGCTAGTGAACCAGGAGTCCAGCAGCTTCTTGCTGTAGTAGAGTTGCCAGCCATGCACCTGCGCGGCCACCACCACCACCAGGTACATGACAGAGACGGCCGAGAAGCCGAAGATGAAGCGGTAAGCTTTGCCGTGGCGGTACAGCTGCTGTGCCATGGGGAACATCTCCATGGCCCCGTAGATGAGGGGAGCTATGGAGAAGAGGCCGGTGCTGATCATGGAGAGTACCAGGTAGCTGATGTTGTTGCGGGGGAAGGACAGGAGGCCCAGCAGGGAGGGCAGGATGCTGAGCAGGTAGGGATACTCCCACTGATAGGGCATGGCCACCTGGTCGTGGGGCAGCAGCTTGAGGTGCCCCACGACCATCTGGGCCAGGAGCAGCAGCCAGATGACCACATGCGTGTAGATCAGCTTCTTGATCTCCGACTTGAGCGTCACGCTGGAGGAGAGAGTGCGGGGCCATCAGGGCCTGCTGGGGTCGCGTGTCCCCCCGGGATCCCGGGAGAGGGGACACCTACCTCATCTGGTAGTGCGAGGCCACGCGCTCCCGGTGCTGGAAGTCGCTGCCGTCGGTGCCGGGGGCGCGGGGACCGCCGCGGGAGGCCATGGCGCTGTCCTGGGGACACACCGCGTCAGGCGGGGCCGCCCTCCCCGCCCGCCTCCCCAGCGCAGCCCCGCCACAAGCCCCCCGGGCCTCCCTCCCACGGCGACAGCCCCGGGGCTCCCTCCCCGTGCCCGCCCTGCCCTCCGGGACATCCCCGCGGTGATCCCCCGGGGCTGACACCCCCGGCCCGCCGCTCGCCGCCGTGCCGCACCTGCGGGCGGGACCCTCTGCCCGCGCTTCCGCTGCTCTATGGCCGCGGCTGCCGGCTCCGGATGCCGGGGGCACCGCTCGGCGCAGGCGCGGCCCCGCCGCCATGGCGGGCACCGGGAGCGCCGCCGCCGCCGGTGCCGCCGCCGCCGTGCGCGGGCTGGCGCGCCCGGGACCGGGAACGCGCACCGCGGGGTCAGCGGGGGGCGAGGGTGGATGCATGGGGTGGATACATGGGGTGCGTGCATGTGCGGGGTGCGGGTGTGCAGAAGTGCCTGTGTACCCCCGTGGGGCGCACGCCCACGGGTGTGCTGGCGCCTGGAGATGCACACGCGTGGGTACAGAGCGGTTATGAATTGGGGTTATGGGGGGGCTGTGGGATTGGGGACGTACCTGTGGGGTCGCAGATGTGCGAGCAGAGGGGCCGGGGAAGCGTGAGGGTGCGGACACACGTGGAGAGGAGGGCGGACAGTGGTGGGTGAGATTTATGGACACGCAGAGTGGGGTGCAGGGTGGGTGCTGAGGGCAGTCCCACCTGTGTCCCCCTGCCCACTCCATCCCCTGCAGGTGGAGGCGGCTGCTGGGCCCCAAGGAGACGCTGAGGCTGCTGGAGGGCTCCGTGGTGCACCGGGAAGGTACCTGCGACAGGGGAGAGTGGGGACAAGGGACACAGTAAGGGAGGTACATCCTGACCAGACTTCCCCTCACTAGGAGCCCTGCTGGCACTGAACAAGCCCCCTGGCCTCCCCGTTCTGGGTAAGTACAGCACAGCAATGGGGGTCTGCAGGGCTGGGGGTGTCTGCGTGGGGGCTCAGCAGCTGCTGACCTGCCGGCACCTCTGCAGGGCGTCCTGGGGACCTGAGCCTGGATGCGCTGCTGCCGGCACTGAGACGACGCCTGGGCCTCCCTGCTCAGCTCCACGTGGTGAAGGCTCCTGCCAGGTGTGGTAGGAGGGTCCAGGCTGGAGGTCCTGGGGTGGAGCTGGGGCTGCCTTTCCCCCTGCAGGTCTCAAGCAGCCGTGTCCCACAGGGAGTATTCTGGCCTTGTCCTCCTGTCCAGCTGCTACCACACCACTAAGAAGCTCCAACAGTTCTTCACCGATGCTCGTTGGAGAGGCCAGTACCCTGCCACGTATCGGTGAGTCCTTGGGACCCTGCCATGCTGGCATGGGAGTCCTATCCCCTTCTCACCACCTTACCCTGCAGTGCCATCACCGTGGGAGTCCCAGCAGAGGTGGAGGGTGAAATCTCCGCAGGGCTGAGCTGGCAGCAGCAGGGGGACAGAGCCATGGTAAGGGTGTGCCGGTGGGCTGGGGGCACAGGGGGTAGCCCAGGGAGTGCTGAGGGCTGTGCTCTGCAGGTGGTGCCAGTCCCAGCCCCAGGACGCCGCAGCCTGGCCAGGAAGGATGTGAAGAGCACCCTGACACGCTACCGGGTGCTGAGTGCCGTGGGGGGCTGTGCCCTCCTCCAGCTCCAGCCCAGGACGGGTGAGTGTCCCCCAACACCTCTGCCACCTTCCTGACCCCTGCAATCTCACCTTGTCCCTGTTCCTCCTCAGCCTTCCCAGAACAGCTCCAGGTGCACCTGACGCTGCTGCTGTGCCCGGCCCTGGGTGACCACAAGCACTCCTCCCGTGTGGGCAGGGTGCTGGGAGTGCCCTTCTTCCTGAGCCCTGAATCTGCCCCGGCCCACACTCAGGTCCGTGGCCAGGCTGGGTGCTGGGTGGGGCTTTCAGCACAGTCTCAGTCATCCCACTGAGCTGCCCACTCACATTGCAGGTCCTGGACGACGAGTTGCTGTCCCGGCTGGGGCTTTCTCCACAGCAGCTCCATCGCCTCCCACTCCACATCCACCTGCAGGAGCTAGTGCTGCCCGAGGGCCCCCTCTGTGCCCCCCCACCACCATACTTCCTGCACACTCTGCGCTGTCTGGGGCTGCCTGAGCACTAGGAGCCCTATAGTGCTGCCGTGGACACCCACTCCACCCTTCTGCTCTCTGCCACCCCATTAAAATCCCCCCCATTGCCTGGGTGGCCCAGCACTCAGTTCTTTTCTTGGCACACAGAGGATGCATTTCTCCTGGCTGTGCCTCTGGGGACACCAGCCCTGCCACCACTCTCTGCCTGCCCTGGTTCCAAGTGCTGGAGTGCAGCAGCGTCATCACCCAGCGCAGCTCTGTCTGGCAGGGGCGACCATAGGCAGGAGCAGAGGCAGCTTTTCCTGCCTGCTCTCTGCCCTGGCAGCCCCAGTTCCCACCCACAGCCCCATCCCAGGGGCTGTCCTACCCCTCCCCACAGCTGTTACACACAGAAGGTCCGAGACAGACTCCTTATCACAGAATCATTTTAAAGCACGGGAGGAGCTGGGTACCACAACACAGCAGTGGGATCTCTTTGGGATCAGAGGCAGCCTTTGTTGGCTCAGCAAGGACAGGCAGGGTGCTGTCCACTCCGGGGGCTGTCTCAGTGTCCCAAGTCTTCTGCATCCCTTTGGGAGCTGCTGTGTTCTTCTGCTCCAGGTACGGGGTCCCGGTGCTCTGTGCAGACCGAGGTTGTTGCGGCGGCTTGGCAGGAGGGAAGGAGCGTGCAGAACCTTGGGTTTGCCAGGAGTGTCTGAGGGTTCCCCGGGGTGGTGGCATCGGCACCCAATCCAGGGGACAGCCACTGATCCGGGGCTGCTCAGGTGGGTGACTGAGCCGTGGCAGCCCTCGGCTCCTGGTAGGGGAGGCCCGAGACTTTGTTGGTGCTGGGGGGTCAGGGCTGGCGGAAGGGCAGCGGCTCTGTTGCTGCAGAGGTGGCAGCTTCTTTGTGGCTGCTCTGGGCTGGGTCCCCTCGGTGGTTCTGCGCGCTGGGGACACAGAGCGCTTGTAGGCACTGGGCACCGTGGTAGGAGATCGATGCCGGGCTCTCTGGGGCACCTGGGTGGTTCTGCACCCTGGGGACAGGGAGAGCTTGGGGGCACTGGGCACCGTGCTAGGAGAAGGATGCCGTGCTCTCCAGAGCACCTGGGTGGTTCTGGCCCCTGGGGACAGGGAGAGCTTGGGGGCACTGGGCACAGAGTTGGAGAAATGACGCTGTGCTCGCTTGCGTGCATGGGTGGTTCTGGCCCTTGGGGACACGTGGAGCCTGTGGGCACTGAGTGCAGTGGTGGAGAAATGACGCTGGGCTCGCTTGGAGACGCGGGCTTCTCTGGCCCTGGAGAACACAGGGTCCTGGAGAGTCCTGGGGGGCTGGTCCCGGGCTTGCTCTTGTTCTGACTGGAGGCTCTTCAGGGAACAGCCTTTGACCAGCAGCTTCACACGTCCTGACAGAAGCTTGGGCACAGCTGCCTGCAGGGAGACAGCAGGTATTGGAGGGGCTCAGGGTGTCTGGGGGGTGTGTAGCCCCCATCCCCCCAGCCTACCTCCTTGTAGATGAGCTCAAACGCTCCAATGGAACATCTGGGGTTGTCCTTGCGGTCGAGCACGAGGCACAGCGTGTCCCGCTGGACGTTGGCACAGAGCTGTCGGGTCACTGCCGAGGAGGGGCTCATGGTGGGGCAGGAGTTGATCTCCAGCAGCCAGGGCTGGAGGTTCTCCCCAACAACGAAGTCGGCCCCATAGAGCTCGAAGTTGCCCTTGCGGAAGCGCACCCGGTCCCGGGCGCTGCGCAGAGCGTTCAGGATCGCCGCCTTCATGCCGGGCACCAGCACCCCGTGCCAAGCATCCGCCTGCCCCACCTGTGCCAGGTATTCCTGGAACTGCTTGTTTGACCAGATCTTGTCGGGGGGCACGCGGGGGTCCTGGTCTGGTGATGTCTTGTACCACTTCTGGACGGAGACGTTGCAGAGGTGCCTGGCACTGGGGCAGGGAGAGCGGGGCTGGGTCAGGGGGTGCCGGGTGCTGGGGTGTGGGGAGCCGGGGTGGGCACTCACCGCTCCAGGTGATGCAGGGAGAAGGGCCGCGAGCAGAAGCGCAGGTAGCAGTCTTGGTAGAACCAGACGGTCAATGGCTTCCAGTCAGTCACAACAAACCACTGCCGGATGTCGAATTTGGTGCCGAAGATGGTCATCAGCCGCTCCACGTACTTCTGCACCACCCATCTGCCCACCTGCACCGAGGGTGCAGTGCAGCTCCATGCCAGCTGCAGCATCTCCTCCAGCCGTGTCATGCAGATGATGCCTGGGAAACAGGCATCATAGTGGGACCCCTCCTAAATGGGCAACTTCTGTGTGCTCCCCACTTCCCCCAGCCTTACCTCTGCCTTGGGATTCAGCACCAGGCTTGAGGATCCAGACGTTGAGCTTGCCCTCCATGTCAAGCTGGGGCAGCTTCTCTGCCAGGCTCTGCAGCAGGTTCTGGCACTGCTTCCGCTGCTGCCTGGTCAGCACCAGCCCTGCCCCCTCACTGTGGGGGGAAGGGGGCCTCAGCAGCAGCCCTGCCACAGTGCCCCTGTTCCCCCATGCCAGGGGGATGTCCCCCCATCAGCACTCACTGTGCCACACGGTAGTATTGCTGCAGGAAGTTGTCCCAGTCGATGCATGTCCTGCAGGGGGATGGGGTGTTCCTGTCGATGTCCTCGTGCTGCAGAACGCCCAGGTGCTGCTTACAGACCTCCAGGGCTTCTTCCACCAGCTCAGGGTACAGGGGGGAGCCTGGCTGTGCTGTGGAATGCTTGGGGTGAGAGATGTGACTCCTATGCCAGCTTTGGGGACAGAGCCTCCCTGTGGGATGGGTGGCTTTGGGTGCATGGGTATGGCATTGGGAGCAGAACACCCATGAGTTGGGCTAGTAGGAGGGAGTGGGGGATCCCAGGCCACAGCCATGAGCAGAGGCTGTGCCTCCAAGCTCAGCCATCAGTTGTCCCTAACTCTGTACTCTCTGCCATCGTCTCCAGGCCTAGCTCCAGGTACTCACCTTCCCTATTGTTAGAGTTTGGGACCTGCTCAGTCCTCACTGGCCTGTCCCCAGCCTCCTCCAGGGCCAGTTTGAGCAGGCTGCGTGCTGCTGTCAGGCGGAAATCCTCTGCAAGAGGGAGGCATCATCCCCAGCCAGTCCTGTGCAGGACACTGGGGCAGTGGGAGCACAAGGAGGGACAGGATGGCAACAGCCTTCAGCTCACCAATGAAAGCTTCTCGATCATCTCTGGTCCCCAGCCGGTAGCACCGGGGGAAGAAGGCGTTGGGGTCAGCTTTTTCAATCCACGGCAGGTTTTGTAGGCTGAGGCACAGCCCCTCCTGTTTAGAGGAAGTTGTCAGTCCCTACTGGACCCCATCCCCCTGCCCAAGGGCTCCAGCCTCCCACCTTGGTGGTGAATGCATCCACCCGGGCATAGTGGTTCAGCACGCTGTCCTCCTGCAGCAGCTGGCGGTCAACGGTCTCAAGGAAGTTGGTCCAGATGAAGTTTGGCAACTGGTCCCGTGCCAGGTAGGACTGGCGGAGGGAGGAAGGCAGGGTGGGACACAGAGCCCCCATTCCACCACCCTCGTGCCCTGTCCGAGGCTGTGCCCATGCCTGGGGCAGTGGCAGGGCTCAGCCCCAGCCCTCTCTGCTAACCATGAGGCGGTGGATGCACAGCGGGTCCTCATCGCACTGCTCTTCCTCCTTCTCGGCAGGTAGCCATGGGTAGTGCAGGGGGTCTGTGCTCTCCACAACAGGCTGTGCCCCACCACGTGGGTTCAGCAGCACCTCCCTCTGCTTAGCACTAGCGCTGCCTGGCGCCGTGTGCTGCCGCTGCCTGCTTTGGTCACTGCAGTGCTGCTCCAGCTGTCTGCCCGTCCTGGGCGCCTTCCTCTCCACCCAGCCCCGGGCTCGCAGCAGCTGGCGGATGATGGGGTAGGGGCCCTGCACCATGAAGATCTTCTTCTCCTGTGCAGAGACCAGTGGGCTCAGCCTGCCCCAGTTCTTGTTCCTCTGGCTCGGCTCTCCTGAGCCAGAAACGCAATAAATGCAAGCAGGTGGCATTTGAGGTGTGTGAAATCGGGTCCCTCACCTTAACGGCCCTCTCCACATGCAGCTTGGCCTTCTTGATCTGCTCAAGGGTAAACAAGCGCTGGCAGCGACCCTGGTGGCTGCTGCTGGTGGCTGCTGAATGCCCTGTGAGGACAGCCCTGTCTGAGCCCACTGTCCCCATGTCCCCAGTCCCACAGGGCAGGCATGGGGAGGCAGAAAGCACTGACCTGCCTGCCTCTGACATGAACTTTGGGGCCTTGAAAGGGTAGCCTCCGACCTGCCGAGCTTTGTGCCACCGTCCCAGCTGCAGTGCACAGAGCCAGGATACCCCACTGTACCCTTGTCCCCAGCCTCCTGGGCCGTGAGGGGGCTGAAGTGTGCCCTGCTCAAGTATTGTCCCTGTCTGGAGGGCTGTGTGCCTGCAGTGCTGCTCTCTGGGTCACACTGTCCCATGGCAGCCTGAGGAGAGCTCTGGGTGGCTCTTCCTCCTCTGTGCCAAGCAGCTTGGCCTATTCCCCTGTCCTGCTGGGGACTGAAGTTGGAGTGCAGCACAGGACATGGCCTCTGAAGCCCAGTACCACTGGTGTTAGAATGCAGGATATGGCTCCCCAACACCAGCACCGCTGTGATGTCACAGCCCCAGCTCCAGCCACCACGATGGCTCCACTGCACACGGGGGGGACACAAACAGCCCCCCCACATCCACAGCCAGCCATCCCCCACTCAGACCTCACACCCTGCACAAAACCCTTTTGTGCCCCACAACCCAAGCCCCTTGCTGCCCCCAGGCCAACTTCAAGTCCTTTCATACTCTCCTGACACCCCCCATGGCCCTCACACACCATCAGGGCGGACCCCACTGTTGGCTGCTGCTGCTGCACTGTGCCCCTCCAGTTCCATTCGTGCTCCCATTCCATGCCCTCCCCCACCCCCCGGTGTGGCCCAGCGCGGCGGGAGGGAGGAGACAGAGGCGGTGGGTACAGCAAACAAGACCGTTTAAAAAACAAGACGAGACAGGGGCGGCGGCGGGGCCGCGCTGCCGCAAGCAGGGGCTGCTCCCGCCCAGCCCAGGAGGGGCGGGCAGGGCCCGGCCCCGCCCGGCGATCCTCGAGAAACGGGAGCAGGCACAGGCACGGTGCCCGCTGGGCACAAGCACAGGGGAGCCACGGGGTCCTGCACCACGGCCTAAAACTGCAGAGAAAACACACGGCTGTTAGTCCCGTGCCTGCTTGCAGCGCTCTGAGAGCCCTCACCACCCTCCTGGCACCTGGGATGGAGGCTGAGGGTGGCCACTGTTCACAGGGATCCGTGCTCAGCTTCTCCCGCTGCCTCCCCAGGCACTGCACATCCATCTCAGCACCCACCAAAGGGTCTCATCCCCTAAGGCTGCTGCTGCCACTGAGCAGCTCTGGGGGGTCTCAAAAGCTGGCACTTCATGAGCAAAGGGGATACAAGTGCCTTTGGCATCCTTTCCTCCCTGTCCCCAAGAGAGAGGTTCCCAAAAGCCCTCCTCGCCCCCGTCCTCACTAATGGGACTGGGGGGCTTTGGGCACAAGGGCCACACTGGCATTGACCCCACACCCCACTCCCAAAATCAGAGACCCCTCCTCCCATTTCAGAGTCTCACATTCTTAAGGAACTCCTCTGCCACGATGCGGGCCCTGGCATTGACAGAGAGTTTCATCTCGCTGATTTCCTTGTCAATCTCCTCCATGAAGTGGATGACAAAGTCCACCAGCTTGTGCTTGTACATCTGCTCCGTGTGGAAGTTTGTGATCAAGAAGCTGATATCATAACCCTGCACAAGAGAGAAGCACCCTAGGGTTTAGCACCCAAACCGCTGGCCATGCAAGCTCACATCCCAGCTCTGCACTGGGCACCCTCCCAGCGCCAGGGGCAGAGGCAGGAGCTGCTCTGTCCCCTCCCTGTCACCTCACCTCCACGGGCTTCCTGCGCAGAATAAAGAAGTTCTCAGCCCTCATCATCATGAAGCGCATGAATTTGTGGCACAGGATCTTCTCGATCTCGTCAGCCTGGAGAGAGAAAAGGGAAGTGAGGCTTCCCCGGGGGCTGAGCTGCCAGCCCCTGCCCGAGCCCCCCTCACCTGCTTCACGGCGATGCTGACGCGCACGGAGTTAATGGAGCCCTCGATGAGCACCTTCTCCTTCTCGTTCCTGCTGATGATCACCGGCTGCAACAGCAGCTCCTTGCTGCTCCTGCGAACAGAGGGGGGACACGAGTGACTCAGAAGGAAGCATTTACTGTGGGAAACAGGGAAGGGGAGCCGCAGGGATCAGGGCATGTGGGGGCTTTGCTACAGGATGCTCCCGCGTCCCGAAGGTGTTCCCCCTCAGGGCAGGCATTCCCTCGGCCCCAAGCGAGATCCCCTTCCTCCTCCCCGCCGCTCCCCGCTCCCTGCCGGCACCGGCCGTGTGCCTAAGGGCTGGGGGTGGCCGAGGCACGGCAGGAACGGGCCAGCGGCCCCCGGGGCGGGCAGCCAGGACTCCGCGGGGCTCTCTTGCTGTTCCCTCCCGCCCCCGTACCTGACTTCCACCTCGGGCTTGTTGTGCCGCTCCACCACCTGCGAGGAGAAGTTCTCCAGGCACAGCGCGGCCTGCAGCGTAGCGCGCACCGCGTTCAGGTACGGGCGCAGCGTGGCAGTCTGCGGGGACACGGCGGCGGCGTCAGACCCCCGACCGGAGCCCGGGCTCGGGTCTTTCCCCCTGCCCCAGCCCCCGAGCAGCAGCCCGCAGCCCCCGCAGCTCCGCTCACTCCGCCGGCCCCGGTTCCGACCCTCCCCGGCCCCCCCGGTGCCGCCGCCCCTCACGGGGCGCCCCCCGCCCTACCATGGTGGCAGCGGAGCTCCGGGCCGGCCAGGCGGAAGTGGCTGATCACCTCTTCCGGGATGCGCGGCACCTCCCACTGCGGCGGGAGGGAGGGGGGGCGGCGGGAGGCTCCCGCCCTGCGGCCTGGCCCCCCCCGCGGCACGGAGCCGGGTGGCGGCGGCGAGACGTCGAGCGGCTCCCCCCGCGCCGCGCCGCGCTTGGTACGGGCCTGTCAGCGTTTCCATATTAGGGAAGGGAGATGGAGGGCGGGCTGGACCAATGAGCGGCGGCGCGGGGCGCGGTGCGGCCAATGGGCGGCGAGGGGCGGGGCGCCCGCGGGGCCGGAAGGGGCGCCCGGCCCAGACCCGGCCCCGCGGCCTCCGCTGCGCCCCGGGGCCGCCCCCGCCGCGTCCCCGCCGCGCCGTGGTGATCGCCCTCCGGTTCCCCGCCGTGATCCCTCCGTCGGGTTCCTCGGCGCTTCGGTGATCCCCCCCGCCTTGTTCCCTCAGCGCCCTGGTGATTCTCCCCACGTTCCTCTCAGCGCCCCGGTGATTCCCTGCCCCGGTTCCACAGAGCCCCGATGCCCCCCGGCCCTCCGTAGCCCCTCACTCCACTCCATTCCCTGCCGGCTTCCCCCGTCCCGGCTCCCCCGTGTTCCCGTCGGTCCCCCAGAGCCCACTCGGTGCCCGGCCACCATGAGCGAGCTGAAGGACTGCCCGCTGCAGTTCCATGACTTCAAGTCGGTGGACCACGTGAAAGTGTGTCCCCGCTACACGGCCGTGCTGGCCCGCTCGGAGGACGATGGCATCGGCATCGAGGAGCTGGACACTCTGCAGCTGGAGCTGGAGACGCTGCTGTCCTCGGCCAGCCGCCGCCTTCGCGTCCTGGAGGCTGAGACACAGGTGCTGGGGCCGCGCTGGGTCAGCGACGGACTCTCGGTCTGGCTGCTTCCCACCGAGGGGCTGCCTCTGCTCTGCCCTGCCCAGCGCTGGGCACGGGCCCTGATGGGACACCACTCTCTTCCAGATCCTGACGGACTGGCAGGATAAGAAGGGCGACCGGCGGTTCCTGAAGCTGAGCAAGGACCACGATGTGGGCACATCTGTAAAACATGGGAAGCCCAAGAAGCAGAAGCTGGAGGGCAAAGGGGGCCATGGGACTGGGCCTGGGCCTGGCCGGCCCAAGTCTAAGAACCTGCAGCCCAAGATCCAGGAATACGAGTTCCAGGATGATCCCATTGATGTGCCCCGCATCCCCAAAAATGATGCTCCAAACAGGTGGGTGGGTGTTGGGAGGCATTGGGATCATCTTTCTCCTTCCTTGGAGCACGTGGCACAAGAGCTGCCTCTAGCCCGAGAGGAGAGGGGCCACATGGGGAAAGGGGACATGTGTCACCTTCCACATGCTCCCCTGCAGCTCCCTCTCACAGTTCATCCATTCTTGCAGGTTCTGGGCATCAGTGGAGCCGTACTGTGCCGACCTCACCAACGAGGAGGTCAGAGTCCTGGAGGAGCTGCTCAAGCCGCCGGAGGATGAGGCTGAGCATTACAAGGTGAAAGCTCCTAAGCCCCTTCCTCTGCTCTCTCTCCCCATCCCTTCTGGCACCTCACAGTGACTGTTCCTGCCTGGGATGCTGCCGTGGCACTGGTGAGTTGGGAGGCAAGGCAGAGGCTGCAGGAGCTGTGCTGAGCCTTGCTTTTGCAGATTCCACCTCTGGGGAAGCATTACTCCCAACGCTGGGCACAAGAGGACCTGCTGGAGGAGCAGAAGGATGGAGCCCGGGCTGCAGCTGCTGCTGACAAGAAGAAAGGTGTCCTGGGGCCGCTGACTGAGCTGGACACTAAAGGTGCCCCAATCCCACCCCTGCCTTGTGCCCAGTGGAGCCAGGCCTAAGAAAGGCTGAGGCTGCCTTGGCCCTCTGCTCATCTCTGTGTCTTTGGGGTTGCTTTTTCCTCTCTCCCGCTTGCTCCTAGATGTCGATGCTCTCCTGAAGAAGTCAGAAGCCCAGCACGAGCAGCCAGAGGATGGGTGTCCCTTTGGTCCCCTGACACAGCGTCTCCTGCAGGCCCTTGTGGAGGTGAGGGGCTCTGATGGTGCTGTGCCATGGTGGCCTGGCACTGTAGGGCATTGCTGACAAAACCCAGCGCTGTAACCCTTTCCTGGTGCTCCCTGTGCTAGGAGAACATCATCTCCCCTGTTGAGGACTCCCCCATCCCTGAGATCACCGGCAAGGACTCGGGAGCCGACGGTGCTGGCACATCTCCCCGCAGCCAGAACAAGCCCTTCAGGTGAGCAGCTGGGGCGGGCCCTGAGCTCAGCACTGCCCCTGGGTGCACCGAGCCCGCTGCTGGCTCCCTGCCACTGCGAGGCACAGCGAGCAGAGGGCGTGTGGTGGGCAGCAGCACTCTCACCCCGGCAGTGTCCCCCACACCAAGTCACTGGAGGGGCGGATCAAGGAGGAGCTGGTGGCCCAGGGCCTGCTGGAGTCAGAGGACCGCCCGGCTGAGGACTCGGAGGACGAGGTGCTGGCTGAGCTGCGCAAGAGGCAGGCGGAGCTGAAGGCGCTCAGCGCACACAACCGCACCAAGAAGCACGAGCTGCTGAGGTGAGAGCCAGCGGGCTGGGGTGGGTGCAGGGACGGGGCTGGCTGCCTGGCAGGGCCTGACACCCCCCTGTGCCCCCAGGCTGGCCAAAGAGGAGCTGCACCGGCAGGAGCTGCGGCAGCGTGTCCGCATGGCCGACAACGAGGTGATGGATGCATTCCGCAAGATCATGGCTGCCCGGCAAAAGAAGCGCACGCCCACCAAAAAGGAGAAGGACCAGGCCTGGAAGACCCTGAAGGAGAGGGAGAGCATCCTCAAGCTGCTGGATGGGTAGCAGGGACCAAGGACCCACCCACTCTGTGTGGACCTCACCGGCAGGGGGCTGCCCTGCCTGAGCCCTGCCACCACGGGACAGAACTGGCACAGCCTCCCCCATGCCCTGAGTGTGCTCAGCCTCCCTACTTGGATGAAGGAGCCCAGCTGCTGTCTCCTCCCTGTGTGGGGCTGTCATTGATCCAAGCTGGGCACTCCGTGGACTTGTGGAGGTCCCTCCCTTCCATTCCCATGTCCCCCCTGCACTCCCCTGTTACTCCGGTGACATCAGCCAGGTCACTGCAGGGGCCAGATGTGATGGTGCGATTCCCACGGTCCCCTGTCCCTCTCTGTGATGCGGGGCAGAGGCAGATCCCAGCCCCACGGGTGGACTAGGGGGAGTGGGGACGGGAAGCGGCCGGAGGGGTGGGGGGCCTGGTGGGTGGGTGGCCGAGCTCTCCATGTTCCGGTGGTTTCTATTGCCGCGAGCACCGGCAATAAAGGCAGCCGTGTGCAGGTGACGGTGTGGTGACACTGGGGACAGCGCTGCCCGGCTGTGGGGGGGTGGGCTCGGTCTGGGGAGGGGAACGAGGAGTGGCGGGGCCGGGTCTGTCCTGCACTCCACTCGTGTCTCCCCGAGGGATGCCCTCGCATCCCCACGGCAGCTGCGGGGGGAGCGTGTGGGTGATGCCGCGCTCGCCGCCCTCCCCGCGCTTTTCCCGCGTGTCCACGCGCGCCCGCGGTCACGCGTGTCCCCCCCCCCGCCCCTCCCGCGGCCGAGCCGCCCCCTCCCATTGGCAGCGGCCGCGTCTGCCCGCCCTCAGCGTGACGTCAGCGCTGTCCGGCGGCGCCGCGCCGGGAGGAGTCGCCGCTGCTCCGCCGCGGGGCCCGGGGCCGGGGCCGTCGGTAAGGGCGGGCCGGGGCGGGGGCGGCGTGCCCACGCGCGGAGGAGGTCGTGTCCAAGCGGGACACTGAGTAGCGGCGGCGGAGCTGCGCATCACTCGCGCCACGCAGCTCCGCTCCCACGCGTGTCCCGCCCGCCGCCGCTGTGCCGGCTGGCGGGCGCGGGGAATGGCGGTGGGGACCCCCCCGGGCACCTACGCGTGTGTCTGGAGCCCTCTCGCTGTCTGCCCGCCCCGCACCCGCCCATGGGCGGGCATCGGGAGGGTCCCAGCGCGTTCCCCCGCTGGGACAATCTACGCCAAAACTCCTGCGTCGCACAGCTCCTTCCCATCACCCCGGGATGACAGCCACCGCCCCGTAGCACCCTGTCATGCCCGTGTCCCCATGCCATCCCAGCACGCTGACAGCCTGTCCCCACTCGTGTCACAGGTGGGAGTGGGTGGCCCTACAGGGCACCATGCCGCTGGGGCAGGATGGGCCCAGCTGGAAGAAGAGGATCGAGGATATTCAGCGGATCTATGATTTCCGAGATGTCCTGGGCACGTGAGTTGCAGACTGGGGTGACACGCCAGTGACAGTGACTTGTGGTGATGGGTCTGGCCCCTCAGGCTTTTCCCAATCCTCCACATGGAACCAGCTCATATCCTTGCCCAGGGTGGGACTTGCATTTGAGGGGACATGCTGTGGGGCACAGGTGCCACCTCCCTCAGGCACTGGCTGGTTCCTGGGCTGTGCCGAGGGTACCTGAGGGTGGTCCCCTGGCTGGCAGAGGGGTTCCTGGCAGTGCCCACGGCATGGTAAGGCTCTTAGGCTGGATTAGCAGGTTAATTCTGTCAGGGCTTAGAGCCCAGCACAGTGCGGACACACTGCCTGTCCCTCCTGTCTCTTCCCCACCTGAGCACTGCCAACAGCTCTGGCTGGCTCCTGGGTGTCCCTGGGTGCTCCAGGATGGCACAGCAGAGGAATACTGCAGCACACATGGGGGCTCAGCCCCAGCACGGCTCGACCTCAGTAACACCAGAGCCTTACCCTGCCTGATTTGGGGATGGTGCAGCCACCCTGGGAGGGTGGAGGGTTCCAGGCATCCTATCGCTGGCAGGGTCCATGTCTGGCCATCCCAGCCAGCCGCTCCTGCTTGCCTTTCTCCTATAAATAGCTGGACTTTCTGCCTGTCGCCATGACAATCGTGGCACGGCGGCATCGGCAGCTCCGCTCCGGCTGTGGCCGCCGTGCCCTGCTCATCCCTCACCCCCCCAGGGGGGCCTTCTCCGAGGTGGTCCTGGCGGAGGAGAAGGCGACGCGGAAGCTCGTGGCCATCAAGTGCATTGCCAAGAAGGCACTGGAGGGAAAGGAGACCAGCATTGAGAATGAGATTGCCGTCCTCCACAAGTAGGGGCCGTCCCAGCACCGGGGTGGGGGTTTCACTCTGTGCCCCCCACCCGGCACAGCCCCCCGGTGCCAGCACTCATTGCTGCGTGTTATTGCCAGTGCCCAAAATAGCCAGCGGCGCGTGATGACCTGCGGCACGGAGCCTGGCTGCTCCCTGTCCCCTGGGGGCTGGCGTGGGGGCAGCCCAGTGCCCTCTCACCACCCCCCTGTGCCTCCCCCTGCAGAATCAAGCACCCCAATATCGTGGCCTTGGATGACATCTACGAGAGTGGCACCCACCTCTACCTCATCATGCAGCTGTGAGTGACGTTGTGGGGCTCCTGAAGGGGCAGGGGGGCCGTGCTGACAGGTGCTGCTTATCCCTGCAGGGTCTCGGGGGGGGAGCTCTTTGACCGCATTGTGGAGAAGGGTTTCTACACGGAGCGCGACGCCAGCGCCCTGATCCGGCAGATCCTCGACGCCGTCAAATACCTGCACGACATGGGCATCGTCCACCGAGACCTGAAGGTGAGCAGCTGAGGGGGAACACACAGCACTGTCATGGCACCAGGCAGCAGGAGTTCCCAGTGTCACCCCTCCCTCTGCCCTCCTCTCCTCACAGCCCGAGAACCTGCTCTATTACAGCATGGATGAGGACTCCAAGATCATGATCAGCGACTTCGGGCTGTCCAAGATCGAGGGCTGTGGCAGTGTCATGTCCACAGCCTGCGGCACCCCTGGCTATGTGGGTGAGCGCCTGCCACGGGCTGCCACCACCCTAGGTGTGGGGTTGGGATCCCCACACAGGTTGGGGTCCCCCCTCACCGCTGCCTTCCCCCCCAGCCCCTGAGGTGCTAGCACAGAAGCCCTACAGCAAAGCAGTGGATTGCTGGTCCATCGGAGTCATTGCCTACATCCTGTATGTATCCCCCCTCCCACTCCCTCCCCTCCTGGAGGCCTGGCACCTTGAGGCTGCCTGGGACCAGCAGCCCCCTCTCCACTGCCCCTCCAGGCTCTGTGGTTACCCCCCTTTCTATGATGAGAACGATGCCAAGCTCTTTGAGCAGATCCTGCAGGCAGAGTACGAGTTTGACTCACCCTACTGGGATGATATCTCAGACTCAGGTGAGCTGAGACCACCAGGGCAGTGGGGCCTGTGAGCCTGGTGTGGCTTCACAGTACCCAGAGGAATAGAGGACACTCAGAGCTGCTCCATGCTCTGTTGCAGCCAAGGACTTTATCCAGCACCTGATGGAGAAGGACCCTGCCAAGCGATTCACCTGTGAGCAAGCCCTGCAGCATCCCTGGTAATGGGGAGACCAATTGCTGTCTGCCCCCCTCTCCAGCTCCCCCCACAGCAGCCATGGGATAGGGGTGCCCTGGCGGACTTCTCTCTTGCTCCAGGATTGCCGGGGACACAGCCCTGGACAAGAACATCCACCAGTCAGTGAGCGAGCAGATCAAGAAGAATTTTGCAAAGAGCAAGTGGAAGGTGAGTGTGGGGTGCTGGTGGGTGCTAGGGGGTGCAGCAGCCCCTCAGGCACCCCATACCAGCTGACACTGGGGTCAGTAGCAAGCTTTCAACGCCACGGCGGTGGTGAGGCACATGAGAAAGCTGCAGCTGGGAACCAGCCAGGACATCCCTGGGCAGACAACTCCCACGAGCCCTGGCGAACCATTGGTCGGAGGGACCAGCAATGGTGAGCCCCGAACCCCCTATCCCCATTCCAGAGCCCTCAAGCTGCCACCAGGATCTCACCCTGTTCCTCCCTGCAGGGTCAGAGTGTGGGCGCCCACCCCCAAGCAGAGCTCAGCGTCTCCCACCAGACTGAGCACGGCCCCACACAGCTGCCTCCAAGGGGGCCCAAGGGGGTCCAGCCATGTGGGGTGGGGGGCTCTGCAGTGCAGGAGCAGGGGAGATAGTGTGCAGGCACCCTGCTTGGCTTGTCCTGCTTATGTGGAGCTGCCCCCACTGCAGCCTCAGAGCAGAGTTCTGCGTCGGGGCAGGAGCACACCACAGAGCCCCCCAGCTTGGGGCTTTGTCCCAGGCCCCTTCCCACACCCCTTCCCTCCCTCCACGCCTGGCCTGGCACTGTCTCACACCCTCAACCCCAGCATGTTCAAGGACAATTTTCCAAATGGATGTTTCTATTTTATTGCTTGTAATAAAGACAAGAGGCCAAAGGTGCTTGGCTCAGCTCTGCACTGAGGGAGCTGGACACAGCCCTGACCCCTCCAGCTTCACTGCCCAGGGCAGCAGCTTCCCCCGTGCACACAGTGGGCAAGCACCAGGCAGCTGCCCACACCCCTCCATCCCAGGCTGGCAGCAGGTACAGTGTCCCACTCAAGTCTGTTCCTCCTGGGGTGTCCCTAGAGGAACCCACTCCCATGGCTGTCCAAGCCTCAGCTCTCAGGCCTGATGCTGGCTGCCAGCTGGCTTCTGGCCCTTGCGGAGGTCAGCACAGAACAGGACCTGGAATGGGGAGATGATGGGGTGGGCATGGCTTGGGGTGGAGGACAAGGGTGCCAGGAAGGGGGGTACTCACTGCCTGTGCCCAGCCAGCATGAGGGCCCCACAGCTCCCGGAAAAAGTCGCCTGCAGAAAGAGGGTGAACACCAGAGTGAGGGTACACTTGCACCATCCACCATCCCTGAGGGTCCCACATCAGTACGCAGCCCTGCCCTCACCGATCTCCTGGTAGGCCCGGGGGGTGAGGCTCTTGCCGCCCAGCGCCACGCCATAGCGCTGCCGTGCGATTTGCCAGACGTGCGTGTCCACAGGCACCGCCTCCGCCTTGTCCAGGGACAGCAGGCACACACAGTCGGCCACCTGCCACCAGCAGCACCCAGTCAGCCCCCAGTGCTGCTCTCTGCTCCCTGTCCCACCCCCGTCCTGGCACCCACCTTGGCACCTACACCAGGCAGGGCACACAGCACCCTCCTGGCCTCGGCATAGGGCGCGGAGCGGAGCTGGCACAGCCCCTCGGGGCCGAGCCCCTCAGCGATGGCCCGCGCACTGCCGCTGACAAACTTGGCCCGGTAGCCAAAGCCCAGCGCCCGCAGCCGAGCCTCGGCATCAGCACCTGGGGGGGGCACAGCAGAGGGACGTGAGTGGGCGCAGGCGAGGCCACGGCGATATCACAGCGGCAGCAGCGAGGTGGTGGTGGACCTGTGAGCGCCGAGAGGGATGGGAAGGCATGGAAGGGCCGGGAATCGAGGCAGCAGAGGCGGCGGCCGAAGGCCTGGCAGAGGCGCTCGATCATGGCAGTGATGCGGGAAATGTGGTTGTTGGAGGTGCAGATGAAGGAGAAGAGGCACTCGACGGGGTCCTGCCGCAGCACCCGTACCCCTGCAGGCAGGATGCGGTGAGGGGACGCCGAGCAGGTGCTATGCCAACCCTTGTAGCTCCGTGGGGCCGCCTCACCTGGGAAGTCTTTGGCCACCTTGCGGAACAGGGGGTCGGCCGCCCCCCAGGCGTGGTACAGGGCCGACAGCCCCACGTCCAGCTGGAAGTAGTCACGCAGGATCCGCTCCGTCTCTGCGGCGTTCAGCTTCGCCGCTTTGGCGGGACACACATCCCGCTCCTCCTCCTCCTCCTCCTCGTGTTCATCCTCCTCGCCGTACACCGTGTACCAGAGCCGGTCCCCGTCCTGCCGTAGTGTCCAGACGCGGCCCACTAGCACACCCGTCCACGCCCCCGGGCTGCTCTCCCACCACCTGCCGCACACGGGGGGGTCGGGGCCAGCTCGGACGCGCCGAGCTGGGCCGGGGCACACCCGAGACGTCCGGGCTGGCTCACCGGAAGCTCTGTCCCGAGGAGAGCACCAGGTCCAGGCGCAGCTCGGCCGGCGGGCACGGCAACCAGCGCCACAGGGACGGGCAGGCGGAGGGGGCGTCCCGCAGCTTCATGGGGGCCGGGGAGTAACTGCGCGCCGCTACCCGCGGGGGCGGCGGGTCAAGACACCGCCCGGCGCTGCGCCTCCAGCTGCCCCACAGCCCCGGCCCGGCCCCACTCCTCCCCACAGCGGCCCAGCCCGTGCTCCCGGCTCCGCACCTCCCGGCCCGGCCCCGCACCCCCCACCATAGAGACACGGGCGCGGGCGGAGCGCCCGCCGCTCCCGCACAGCTTCCGCTCGCGGCCGGAAGCGGGGCCGGAGCCGCCGCACATGCCCGTCCCGCCCCGCCCCCGCCCCCGCTCCCGCTCCCTCCCCGCCCGCAGCGGCCGCGGCTCCGCAGTGGAGGTTTATTTTCTAAGAATCAATAGATTTTTTTCTTCCTTCAAAATAAATACAAACAACGTCCGAGCGCGGGGCCGGCCAGGGGCTGGGCCCAGGGGTGGGGGCAGCACGGGGGTGAGGGGCGCGGAGGGCCGCCCTGGGGCACGGCGGCGGCCAGAACAGCATCCCGGGGAGCGGCGGGCTGGGGGGAGCGGGCACCGGGAATGGGAGAGTGGGGGGGGCACGGGGGACCGGCCCCACCCCTCCCGGTCCCCCGGCCCCCCGTGGGTGCAGGCCAGCTGCACGGGGTGGGGGTCACCGAGCCCCGTTTGCCCTGAGATTCGGCGGGGGAGCGGCCGGTGGCACCGGCTCAGTCGCTCTCGCTGGAGTCGCTGCTCTGCTCGCCCTGCACCTTGTTGCGGTGCTGCATGGCGCGGTGGTAGGCGATCTGCACCGACTTGCGGATGTTGGACTTGCGGCCCTCCAGCATCTTCTCTTTGTCCAGGTCCTGGTTCACCCCCAGAGGCACCAGCTTCGTCCGGGGCAACCACTGCCTGTGGAGAGCGGGGGGCCACCTCGTTTGAGGGTTACAATCGTCTCTGGGGACCCCCCCAAAGCCCTCGGCTCCCTGGCCTTACCAAGTGCGCTTGTTGTCAAAGAAGAGGACAAGGTAGAGGTGCTCGCGTGCTTCCTGAGTCATCTGCTCCCCCAGCTTCAGCACCTCCAAGGGGGGCACGGGGATGGGGACCCCATGGTGGAACATGCCTTCCCGCGGCATCTTGGGGTCAATGATCTGCAAAACGACCAGGGGAGGGCTGAGAGGAGAACAGGGACCCCAGGAGCCAGTCTGCAGGGAGGGGACGTGGGTTTCACAGGCCCCGATCACAGGCAGTACTCACCAATGCCGGGTAGGAGGGGTAGCCCCTGCACTTAGCCCACACCAGGTCCAGGGCATCCAGGGAAGAATCCTCATCCTCAGACAGCCACCCTGCGCCTCGCCCCATGCCCTTACGCACCACTGTACAGGAGGAGAGGGCAGTCAGCTGTGTCCCCTGGGTGATGGTGCCAGCCAGGCACACAGCTGTGCAGCCACAGTACTTACTACAGCCCAGTACTTACTGCCATGCCCCACACCTCGTCCCGTGCCCACGGAGTAGGACTCGTTCTCTGTCCCTGATGTGTCCTCACTGCTGTCCTCCGGGAAGTTCACTCGGGAGAAGGAGGGTTTCCCTCTGCCCTGCTTGGAGGGTGTTGTGCTGCGGAGACAGGGAGCAGAGCTATCACTAGGAGTCACGTTAAGCTTCCAGAAACTGTTTTCCAGAGGGCCAGGCTGGTAGCACACCAGGGCTTGTGGCCTCCAAATGCCAGCCTTGGCACCGGGAAGGACTTGGCAGGCCTAGCAGGCAGAAAGGTGGGATGGTGCTTCTGCCAGGGTGCAAGCCAGACCCTCACCCAGTTCCACCTGGGAGGACCAGAAGATGTGCCCTCTTCCGAATTAGAGGCGCAGGCAGGAGGCTGCTGGAAGGGCCAATGACAGAACAGCCACTGTGCCAACAGAATTCCCTAGTTCATGCTTCCTACTAGCGCTTTGCTGCACACTTTCACCTTTAGGTTTCACATTTAAAAAGGCACACACTCCACAGACTTCTAGGGATTAGCAGCTGAGCTGCAGGATGAACAAGATGGGGACCACCGAACGGGGTGCTCATCCAGAAGCTCAAGGCTGAGAGCTGCCCACTGCCACCCTGGGCAGCACTGCTGTCAGCAGGGGCAGTACCTGGTGCGGTCTGAGGCAGCACTGCTGCTGCTGCTGCTGCTGGACTCCGAGTCGGAGCTGCTCCGGGGAAGATTGCAGTCATTGCGGTACACCAGGAAGCTCTTCTTCACGGGCTGGTTCCCGCTGCTGAAACCGTTGGCTGGCAGGTCTGAAAAACAGCCCAACAAAGAGCATTACCACTGCACCAGAGCCTGCCACGTGCTGCCAGTGGGAGCACAGGTGGCCAGCTGCACTCACCCATGGTAGCGTCCTCCGTGGATTTGTCACTGTCACTGTCAGAGCTGGAGCTGGGCCGCGGGCTCCGCCCTCGCTTCCTCTGCCGCTGAGAGGACCCCATTATTGGGAGCTGGGGGGGCCCAATGGGGCTGCTCCCATGCCCAGGAGGGATCTGGCTGTCTCGATTCTTTGGGGGGCGTCCTGGACGTTTTGGAGGGCCTGCAGTTTTAGGGTTCTTCTTGGAGAAGAGCACAGAGGTCCTCCTGCCTACTTCATGCGCTGGGGTAGAAGAAGAATTGGGACCCAGACCTGAAGAAGGAGAAGGTGTCAGCTGCAGCCCTGATGGCAGGGACTGCATGGCAGTGGTATCACGAAACAGCTTTGTTTCTGATGAACATGATCTCAGAAGATCCTCCCTCACTATAGGAAGAACCTGTTTTTTCCATGATTAGATGAGAGGACTGGGATGCAGAGGTGGCAAATGCCTAGTGACACATGGTAGCTCTGCCTGGTGCTTTTGCTGTGCTCCCCACAGAGCCCAGCTCACCATCTCCATCCAGGGAGCTGGCAGCTGGCCTGTTTGACTCAGCCCTGGGAGAGCAGCTGGAGGTCAGCAATTGCTGCTGCTGCAACTCCCTCCCATGCCCTCTGGCAGGAAGGGACACTGAAGGCAGCCTGCTCCATAATGCCCCTAGAAACCAGGCAACGCAGCCAAGCTGGTAGGTCCTATCAGAAGGAAACAATCCACCTCATGCCCCACACCACACAGCTGGAACTGTGATCTCTGGAACAGCATCCAGTTCTTTGGCTGACAAAGAGATGAATTCACCAGGTCACTGCTGACCGCAGATGTGAATACCAACAACCTGCCAACCCTCCCCAGGGGCAAGAACACATCAGGCTGTGGCTGTTCCAGACACAGGACATGGCCTCCTTCATCCAATCCCCCCTGCTTGGCTGGCACAGATCACCACAAACTATCCAGTGTGCATGCTGGGAGGGAGCCCACGGAGACACAGACATCACACTCAGCACTCGCCCCTATGGGAGGCACTACAGGCAAGGAGGAGTCCCCACAGCGGGATGTGGGATAAGGGACTGTCCCACAAGAGGCCACCTGCCTCATTTCCATGGAGGAGTGAAGAGCGAGGTGTGTGTGGGGAGCTGCCCACACAGTCCTCCTGCCTAAGGAGGCACCTGCCAGGGCAGCCTCTCCCCAGACAGGCCTGTCCAGAGGCAGCTCTCCATGGCTCCTCAGACTGGCAGTTCTGGTGGGAGTATTACCTTTGCCAGTCTCCTGGCTGCTGCTCTCCTCTGCAGCACTGTCTGTCTGCAGGTCCTTCTCGCAGGGGTTGTGGGACTGCAGGACTCCCCTGGCAGAGGAGCTGTGCCGCTCCAGCCCCTCCCGGCCCAGGTCCCGCGGGTGAGCAAGCTTCCGCCGCAGCACTGTGATCTCCTTCTTGATCATTTTGGCCCGGCGAGACCGTCCAATGCTCTGCTTGCCAGCGTTGACCTCGTCCAGCCGCTCCAGCAGGATCTTCAGCTGCTCCTCCAATGGCAGGTGCTTCTGATTCTCTGAGAGCAGCAGCCGCACATCTTCTGGGGAAACAAAGAGGAGCAGATGGATGAAAGAAATTGGGAACTCCAGTGGAGCTCCTCTACCTGAAAGGGCATGAGGCAATCAAGGTTCTCTGCAGGGGAGAAGGAGCTGGCATGGCACCAAACACCTGTGGACCCTTTAGGGAAGTTAACCTAAAAGACCAAGAGAAGGAGCCCTGTGGGAACTCAGCTAGTTGGGGAAAGCCGTCTGATCAGCAGTATAGAGAATACTGGGGTTCACATTGTCTGGAACAAGGATGCAACAGGAAAGAAAGGACACATAGACAAACCACTGCCTAGAACCAACCTAATGGGGCTGATAAGTACCCGGCTAGCAAAACCACCCCAGGTCTCCAGGGAATGGGGACACACAGCCCAACATTTGACTTAACCTCCCAGAAGAGGCAGCTCAGACTCTTGGGTGCCTTGACTCTGCCCAGGCTTTACCTTTTAGTAGCCCTCGTACCCCACGGCAGGGACCAAATACCCACCATCCTCAATGTCTTGGATCTGAGCCTCTTCCACTGTGACACAGTGGGGGAAGTGCATGCCTGTCTCGAAGTCAATGCCCATCTTCTCTGCCTGCCGGCGAGCCTGCCGCAGCACAGCGCCTCCCTGCTCCCGCAGGCGGATGGCTGCCCGGTAGAAGATCGTGTCTTTGGCATTGTATTTCAAACAGTTGTTAATGATCAGGTTGAAATCCTCCTCAAAGTCATCGAAATTCAGATAGCGATAGGCTTCTAGATTTTGCTTCATTGTCTGAAAATCCATTGGCTTCTTGATGTGATCCAGGTAGTCTGGGACCTGCATGAGGAAAGAGCCAGAGTTAAGAGCCCAGGAGCCACAGTTAGCAGTACCTGCTCCAAGAAAACAGTTGTTAGAGGAATCAGGTATCACTCCCTGTGCTCTGCCCAAATGCACATCGGGGAATGCCGTCTGCTTTTGCAGCTTGAGGAACAGCAACGCCTCCGGACTAGGAAGCCCATGTGCTGTGCTCAACCTGTTAGAGCGGATATGCACTCCGAAGCATTTTTACAGCTCCAGCACACATGCCAGCATCCTGTCCTCAACTCCTGCCTGCAGGCAGCTGGGATCCAGTATGCTACATGTTATTCCCTGGAGAGGGTGCTGCAAGTGCAGCCCCAGGGGTGAAGGTGAGTGCAGAAAGGTAAAACAGAGCCATCCAGGTGGCAAGTGAGATGGTGCAGCCTTCCTCCCCATCTGCTAAGAAACCTCCATGCTGACCTGCTGCCAGAACCTTGCAGAGACCATGTGGACTTTTGCCATGCTCCCAGGCAGGGACTCAGTGACAGTCTCAGGAATTCTCTCTCCTGCCTGCAGCAGTGACAGTCTAAGGGTCAAACCCATCTCTGTGCTGTGCTCAGTCATCTAGCAGAGGCCTTCACAAGAGGACAGGTAAGAGCACGCTGAGTGCTAAGGGCTGGCACTTTGCCTTCCCCAGCGGGAATCCCCAACTGCTCACAGACCCTGGGGTGTCACCAGTAACACACACAGAGGAAGAGTCAAGTGCTGTGCCCCAGCTGTCACCAACTCAGCTGTTCTGCATTTGGCTCACCCAGGAGGGGCACTGCTGCACACCCCCTCTGGTGAGCGAGTGATGCTGCCATGAGCCAGCACCAGGCTGCTCAGGGTTCTTCTGGACCAGAACACACCCTGGGCAGCCCTTGGCACAAGCAAGGGGCAAGTTTGAGTGAAGTAGAAATCTGGGGAGGGGGTTCTTACTTCGTAGTTTTCTGTTACCTCAGACAGAGGGACCGGCTCACTGAAGATGTTGCCTGTGTCTTTCTCCTGCAGCTGCTCAAGCGTCTTGCGGAGGAGGATGAGGAAGGGGGTCAGCTGCATTTCCAGTGCCACCTGCTGCACTTTGATCTGAAACAAAGAACAGAGCGGGGCTGAGCCCCTGGCCCTAGGCAGGCAGTGGGGACTGTCCCCAGGGAGCAGCAGTGCAGCCCTGCAGGACAGCAACCCCTCTCCTCTCCTTGCTGAGGGGTAGGGAGCGCCCCTCAGCCCCGTTTGTGGGAGCAGAGGTGAAACACCGGCTCCAGCACCTGTGCGTCCCACCTGTGCCTTGCAGAGCAGCCACCTTTGCTCGGAGCCATCGGAGCAGAGCGCAGCACAGCCGAGGGGACCCCGGCACACCTGAGCACCCTAAGGAGCCCCTGCTGACGCCCACCCCAGCCGCTCCCCAAGGAGGGGCAGTCGTTACCGTCTCTCTCTTGAGCTTCTCCCGCTTGCGTATCAGCTCCACCAGCAAGCGCGCACGCTCGAGGTCATGGCGCAGGCGCTGCCATGACTTCAGCTGTTCCTTCAGGGCCCAGTTCTTATCCTCAGTGTCTCTCTGTGGGAACATCAGAGACCATGAGCTGATAGAATATGTGCTCCCATCTCCACCTTCCTGACTGTGTGCTGGGGCTCTTCTCTGGCAAAAGGAACCACCATGCCTGACCTGCTGGTGCAGCAAGGTCACAGCTCCTTTCTTGTAACCTAGGCAGGTGATTCAGTCTCACCTCTGGCAAGAGCTAAATACCTGCCCCTTGGTCATCAAGCCCTTAGGATGTCAGGAGGTGAAAATCCTCAGCCTCTGGAAACACTCTTCCTAACATGACCGACTGACTGCCTGCAGCTGCCCAAGAGGTCTGTGCTGCTGCTCACAGCTCTGACAAAGCGCAACAGCTCAAAAAGGGAACAACAGCTCTACCTGCTTTCATTTTTGGAGCACCAAAAAAATTACAGCTTTTATCCTGCCATAGCCAAAACTGAGCAGAAGCAGCCTCAACTCTTCTCCAGCAAAAATAATAAGAGCAGACAAAGCTAGGAGAAAACTCTGCCCAGTCACAGTCATCAGAGAGCTCAGAAAGATTTACAGCTCAGATGGGGAGCCAGAAGAAAAAATCTTTCTCTCTGGCACCAGATTTCACATCTGTGAAGTGCTGACTGTGGGCTGGAAGCAGCACCCAGAAGGAGCACTCTTGGAGCAGTATCAGAAGCTAGAAGAGAGGCCTTGGTTCAGTCCAGACTGTTTCTAGAGATCCCTGGCCATCTCTCTCAACACTGCCTGGCACAGTGGCCTCATATTAGAGCCATTTCTGACAGGTTTGCCATCACTACTGGCTAAATGCAGGCACAAGAAAGGAAATACCTTCAGTGTGGCAGCTTGAGAGGGCAGGATTCCCTTCGTGTGGCAGGCTGCCAGTGGCGTCGCTGCCTGGCAATTCTCTGAACACTGAGAGCGGAGGAGAAGGTGAAGCAGCAAAAGCAGCTGGGGCTGCCCTTCCCTCGTCTGAAAGCTCATACCCCTGACCCCCATTCTGCACCTGCAGGCATTGCATGCAGCTAAGGCTCCAAGCCCACAGCTCCAAAGGCGCAGGAAGCACGCACACAGCCAGGTTCCCTGCAGCCCCACCAGGCAGCCCTTACCTGGTCGCAGTTTCTCTGTGACTGCAGGTGTGTCTGCAGGCGGCGGAGCAGGGGGACACCATTGCGGGACTGTCTCTTCAGAGTCCAGTAGCTGTGCAGCCTCTGCATGAACTGGCTCTTCCTCTGGATGGTTAAACGGTTTGTAATCTTACTGAGCCTGAGGAAAGGAGAAGAACCACAGAGTCCATCAACAAATCAAGCCTGGCTGCTGCAGGAGAAGCCCCAGCTAGGGACAAGTATCAGCAAGGCGATCCCAGCAGAGCTGAGAAGTTCTTCAAGGAGAGAACATCCTTTTATATGGCAGGACTTTCTGTAACACCAAGTCACACAGCCTAGGCACAACACATTTCAATGCCATGAAATGTGCAGCCTTGCCTCTCCATAACTCACGTTTCATTTCTACTTCCTGTCAACTTTCGGGCAAAGCCTGGGGCAGGTTGGGGTGCAAGACAGCCACACTGGGTGCTGGACCTTTAACAGCTCCCATGGTGCCTGAGACCACGAGTGTTATGGTGCTACTACCCCAAAACCATTATTTACCTGGCTGAGGGCCACTTGCTGTGATGGGGGGTCTGGCCAAATGCTACCAGAGAAACTCAAACCCTGGCAAAGCAAAGGAGGGAGCAGGATGCATGAGTACAACAGACGTCCCATCCAAGACTATCCTGAACAGCCCAGAACACCACAAAAGGGATTGCTTACTTCCTACCACAGCTGATAGTCTGGAGGGGCTGGGACAGCCTTGTTCAGCAGAGTTGGACAGAGATGCCCTGCTAGTAGAGTGACAAAGGGATGAACCCGCCCACCTCCCAGGGACAGCTTTTCCCAAAGGATGACCCAACCTGCATCAGCCTCAGCTGAAGAGACTGGGGACAGCAGCCTCAGATGCCATCACTGGCCAAGCACAGCTCCCACAGGAAGACGTGGCATTCTGGCAACAGCCCCTGAAGAATAATTAATCCCAACAGGATTCTAGCTCAGTGTACTTTCACTGTGAATGCAATAGCAGCAAGACCCTACAAACTGCCAACATGTCCACACATAAGAAAAAGAGGCTCTTGCTATGAAGCAAGCCCTGAATGAGCAAAAACATGTCTGGGACACAAACAGACCATGGTAAAAAGCCAGCAGCCTTGTGGCAGACCTGTCTCCCCAAGTCACCAGAATGCTGCCCAGAGAGCATAACCCATGGCTTCCATGTGCTCCTATCCAAGTGCACAGGAGAGAAGTCTTGAGAGTCTAAGAGTCTTGACAGTGTCCCATGGTCACAGCCCCCCACAGCTCCTGCCGCAGGAGCTCACCAGCTCAGGATTGGTGGCTCACCACCACAAAAGCCAATGCTCCATGCCCAACCTGTGCTCAACTGGGTGTTGCCTGCTGCAGAGTGACAGTGAGGTCCAAAAACATCATAGGATGCCCTTATGTGCTTTTACATGCTGCTGAGGACATCCAGAGTTATAAACACTGACAAATTCTGGCAAGGCTCTTAGATGCTCTTGTTTTGGGATTTCCACGCCAGCCCAACAATCTAACAAGAGCAAGGCACAAAGCAGTTGCAACTGTAACTAGAGGGTGTTTGCACCTTCCCATGAAACCACAGGTTTGGAATGTGACAGAAACATAACCCCTCGTGAGGCCTCACACTGGGGAGTCAGCCTTAGGACTGTGGTGTTCCTTGGCAGGCAGGATCCTGGTGCTCTCCAGCCACCCCTCCTCACAGACAGCTTTCAGCACCCGTGGCTGCCCGGCCCTGCTCCAACAGGCAGCGCTGAAAGGGAGCAGCAGCTGCTGTGCCTGGCAGAGAGCACTGAGGAAGCCCAGCAAGGAATACGTGGCTGCTGGGATGGATGAGTTCTGCTCAGCAGAGCACAGTGATCCCGACCCCAAACTTCTCTACTCCAGAGCCAAAATAACCCCGGGATTAACCCGTTTCCCAGGCCTGAATCACTCCCACACTTCTGTCTTTTGCCTGACACAGCCTCAGGAGAAAACAGACCTCAGCAGAAACGAGAGCAGTTCCCTCCTCCTTCCCGCCTCGTTTACTCCAGTGCCTGAGGTCAGCGCAACAGGAAAGGAGTGCTGGGAACCTCCAGCTGCTTCCTGACACATCCGGCCAAGTTCACTCTCTACTGCTAAACTAACAGCAGCTATTTCCTGCCATGCCGAGGGCCCAGACACCTTTGCAGGGCAGTGCATGGCCCTGCCTCTCTGCAGGACTCTCAGAGGAAACCACCACAGTCCTCTGCAGCAACAAAGTGAGAGTACCTGTGCAAAAGCTGAGGGGATAGGATAATGCCCACACGGGAAGGAGGACACAAAACATGGAGGAAAGGAGAAATTTCTCCCCAGTCCAGAGAGGGCAGCAGGTCGTACCTGTGAGGGGGGATGCAGGGCACGGAAACCACAGGTGCTGCAGCTCGTTTCTCTGCCAGGATCTTCCGTGCCTTCTTCATCTTGATCCTAGACTTGGCCTTTGCTTTTTTGACTTTCTCAGAACTCCAGCCCTTCCCCTCCTCCTCTTCCTCCTCATCCTCCTCCTCCCCCTCACTGTGGGAGAGGGCGGGCAGCCTGCGCACGGAGCCTGGCGGCGTGTGGATGTCGCAGTAGGCGGTTTTGCGCACACTGAAGGAGGTACCGTTGGCACCCGTCTCCCTGACGGGCTCCATCTTCATGTACAGCCCGGCCTGCTGGGCACAGGTGACATGGAAGGCAGTGTAGCAATTGGCTTTGTGACACTGGATGCAAGCCCCAGAGCCACGCTGCTTGCAAATGTAACAGGTCAGCTTCCAGCGTGCGGGCGGGATGTGCTCGATGCTGTCGATGGGCTCCAGGAAGACGGTGTTGGCAAAGCACACCTCGGGGATCCAGAGGGCACAGACCACGTGTGCCCAGCGCCCATCGTCCGTCTGCTTGAAGGCCCCCCCCTTGTTTGGGCAGAGGGCGCAGTCCACGGCGCGCGAGGGTGACTGCAGGCACCGTCTGCAGAGCCACTGTCCCTCGGGGATGTAGGGCACCCCATAGCACTCCTGGTGCACAGCCAGGTTGCACATGTCGCAGAAGAGGATGACGTTGCTGTTCTGACACTCCCCGTCGTTGCAGATGCAGCAGACGGCGTCCTCATCCACCAAGGCGTTTGGGTCCCCCTTATTGTGGCTCTCGAAGTAGGACTCCTTCTCTAGGCGGTCCATCAGGTACTCAAAGATCTCCTGGGGAATAGGACTCACGCCTTCGTTCTTCCGCCTCTCGTTCATGATGTCCAGCCAGATGTAATCCTCCTCATCCATGTCGTACTCCACCTCCTCGTCCAGCTCCTCTGCCGACTTCTCAATGTACCTGGAAGGACAGCATGGGCAAGTAAGGCCATGTTTGACATGTTTGGAGCTGCTGAGCCCCAACTCCAGGATTTGTCTGTGATTGAGGGAATGTTCAAATGCTCCAGCTGAGCCATAAGCCAAAATAAAGAAACAGGGACAAGGCAGGAATATGCAGAAGCAGAAGGTGCTGCTGCACCCTGACTAGCACAGCGGCACAACAGCAACTTCGAGACAAAACAAAACTGGTCTAAGGAGCAAGGTCAGGCCTTGGAGACTCATCAGTGCAAGGAGGGGGCCTGCATGGGCCACCCAGCAAGTACCAGTGCTCTGGAGGCAGCAGCCTCACAACCAAGACATGATAACCATGCATGGAGGTGCCATGTTTCACTAATTCCAGTTATGGGGCTCTGTTAACTCCTGCCTGATGTATTAATTGGGGCCACTGCATCCACCAAATCTCTCACAAAGTACTGTAAGAAAACAATTTAAAAGTACGCCCACAAACAGACAACTCCTACAGGTACACCTTGGTGCTGAAGGGCTCTCAAAATATCTCAGCATACCTCCAAAGAGAGACTGAGAGGCAAAAGGACACATTGGGGTTCTGTTTTGATTTTAAGTGCCCTTCCAGCAAGGAAAATGCACAGCAATCAAACTGCCGGCAATGAGCTAAGCAGCAACTGAGAGTTCTGTAGATTCACAGACCTCACAGAACTGTGATGTGACACCAGGCAGAGCCCCAGGAGCCTGAAACCATGATACAGCCACTTCTGTGAGACCTGGAAGAGGCAGACAAAGGCCATTTCCAGGAGCCACAGGCAAGCCACTTGAAGAGAGCGGGGCCAATTCCACCTCCAAACCCTGGGCATGAGCCTGGGAGTCTCCTTGCACCCAGCCACGGACAATACCTGTAGTACGAGGTGGGACGAGGCGGGGCGTCAGGGGTGTCCTGCTCCAGCTCTCGGTACACCACCTCGGGCAGCTTGGGGGTAGTGCTGGCCGAGGCGTTGTGGTGATGGTGGTTGGAGTCCTTGCGCTTCTCCTTGTTCTTGTGCTTCCCAGATTTGGGCGGGACGCTCTGCGTCTCCGTGTTCTCCTTATTGCTTCCATTCTCGGGCACCTCCTCGGGAACATCCTCGTCCTCGGACACCACGTCGAGATTATCGAAGATGCTGATGCGGTGGACGCGGCCGTGCAGGTCCACCTCCACCATGCGCTGGGCCTGGGCGTAGGTCATCACCTCTCGGCCGGGCGACTGGGAGGTCTCGGAGGGGCTGGGCGACTGCTTGTTGGCGGCGCGGGCCTGGCGCCCCTTCTTCTTGTGCTTGCGCAGGGGGGTGTGCTGGGGCAGGGGCGGGTTGTCGTGGTCATAGTGGTACAGGTGGTACTCGATCCCGCTGTAGCTCTTGTAGATCTTGCGGCAGGTGCCCACCGGGCACTCGTAGGGCGGCTTGGTGGCCCTCAGGTTGTGGCAAAAGGTCTTCACGTCGAAGTCTACACCCATGGCGGGGCCGCGGGGGGCCGAGGCCGGGCCGGGCCGGGCCCCCCGCCCCGCCGCCCCCTCCCCGGGCCCCGGCCGCCCTGGCCTGGCTCCCCGCTGCCCGCTCCTTCCCTGCGGCGGCGCTCCCCGGCGCGGGGCCGCGCTCAGCGGGCGGGCGGCTCCATGGGCGGCGGCGGCGGCGGCGGCGGCGGGCCCGGGCCGGCCCCAACAATGGAGCTGCGGCGGCGCCTGGCGCGGGGCGGCCCTGGGTAAAGCGCCGCGCCGCCCTTAGCAACCGCACTTTCGCCACGGCACCGCCGGGCAGCAGCACCGGGCGGGACCGGAGGCAGCGAGGACGGAGGGGACGGGGAAGGCGGCGGCGGCAGCGACGATAGCGCGGGGAGGCCACGTGGGAACGGCGGGAGCGGGCCGGGTCGCGCCGCGATGACGGTGACGAATCTGCCGGCTCGAATCACAGACCCCGCTGCCACCGCCCGGCCCCGCCCCAGCCCGACCCCCCTCGGCCCCCTCACCGTTTCGGTCCTCCCGGTCCCTCCGGACCCCTCCTTCCCCCAGGTCACCCCAATTTTCAAGGTCCTCCCGATTCCCCCGGCCCGGCTACACGCCGCCCGGTACCTTCGGCTCCCTGGCCACCCCCGCCCTACCGGTCCTCCCGCCCCCCTCGCTCTCCCCGCTCCCCCTGGCCCAGCACGGCAGCAGACCCGGTTGAGCAGTTTATTTACAGTCGGTAACGCAGTAGAGACCCGCCTGCCCTCCGCCCCGGCACCCCCGGCGGCGGGAGCCCCGGCCGTGCGGCAGGGCGTGAGGCATGCCGGGTTAGCAGAGCCGGAGGAGCGGGCACAGGCAGCAGCGAGGTGCAGGCAGGAATGGGGCGCAGGCAGGAGCAGGGCGAGGCCGCTGCCCCAAGGAGCAGCGGGGTGCAGGCAGGCACTCAGGGTCAGCCCTCCCCTGGGGCAGAGGCCAGGCTGCTCTCAAGGACACGCACACCGTGGCACACACCGTGTTCCTCCCGGCTGGCCCTGCTCGCACTGCCACGGTCCAGGAACAGTCCCGCCCTGCTGCTGGACATCGGGCAGGAGGAAGGGGCAGCCGAGGATGTCCAGCCCTGTGGTCTCACTGCCAGAACCGGGTCCCAGCCCTGTTTTGACCAACCATAGCAGCTGATTATCTCCCTAAAGAGGCCACATCTCCATGGTTAAGCCCTGGTCACTGGCAGAAAAAAGGTGACATATCCTCGCCCCACCAGTCAGTCCCATGGCTCGTGGAAGAGCTACTCGGGATCTGCCCGGCGAGGCTTGATGTCACGGGTCTTCATGTAAGAGAGCAGCTGCTCAGGGATCTCAGCCAGCACGTCCTTGGCCAGGCGGGCCATGCTCAGCACCTGGTTGCCTGAGTCGTCCACGTAATCCCGAAATGGCACAAACTTTGAGGGCAAAAAGTTTGCAGTCAGTTTGGAAACTCTATTGCTGTGGGGTTCAGCAAGGGGGACTGAGCATCTCTCACCCGCAGCAGGTCTGGATTCAATGCCAGACTTACCTGTACAATGTCCCTCTCAGCATACCGTCCCCGGGAAGACAACCGTACCTCATCACCGTCCAGCTCCTCCATGGCTGGGGGTGACAGCTGGTGTCACCAAGCCTCGGTGGGATGAACACCGGGGATGGAAACACCAGCCCTTTGGATATCTTTGGCATCCCAGAGGAAGGGAAAATGTTTCCATCCCTCTTCCCTGGTGTCCCCAAGTCCCAACTCACCCTCAAACTCAGCTGGACCTACTCCCACTATGATGATGGACATGGGCAGGGAGGAAGCCTGTGGAGCAGAGGCAGGGTGTCAGCCAGGATAGTGTCCATGTGAGGTGAACTCAGCAACAAGGGTGCACTCACGGTGACAATGGCTTCCTTGGTTTGCAGCATGTCAGAGATGACACCGTCAGTGATGATGAGGAGGACGTGGTACTGTGAGCCATCGGTCACCTGGGCGGCTGTCCTATGGGGAAAAGGGATGGGGGCCCTCAAGCACCCCACTGGTGTGGGGCAGTCGACCCTGCTGTGGGACAGGTGGCATTTGGGGACGGCAAAGGGGACATCGCCCCAGTGCTCACCCAGCCACCTGGTTGATGACAGGAGCAAAGTTGGTAGGACCGTAGAGCTGGACGGTGCGCAGGCTTTGGAGGTAGGACTCCAGCACGCCTTCAATGCCGGCACAGCTGGGGTTCTCCACGTTGTTGTTCTGGGGGACAGAGATGGGGCACTTGGAGGGGGACCACAGCCTCTGGTGCCCCAGGCTGTGGGATGCTGGGGCAGAATGTTGCCAGGGTGCTTCCCCTCCCCGCCAAGCTGCTGTGGGCACCCCAAGACCAGCTCTGCCCCACAGCCAGGGGATCTGGGTTCACTCTCAGCCCCGTCCCACAGGGAGGACACACCAGAGGAAACTGGTGGGAGATCTTGCCGTCAGGTGGGACTTTGGCACCAAAGCCATAGGCAGGGAAGAGCTTGTCGCTGTCGTAGTCCTGGATGATTTCCCCCACTGCCTTCAGTGCCAGGGCATAAGCGCTCAGCTGGTAGGGGCTCGCGTAGTGCAGCGAGGTGGGCTGGGATGGCAACCCTGCGGCACAGTGCCCATCACACCCGCCCCTTGGCCAGCCCCAGGGTGATGGGGACCCCCCAGACACCAGGTGCACTCACCATTGGAGGCCGTGAAGTCAATGGCAACAGTGAAATTCAGCTGTGTCCTTAAGGGGGAGAGTGAGGGAGGCTGCCGGCCCCATGGCACAGGGACACCATCTTCCAGCCCCACAGTGCTGGAGTTTCCCTGCCCAGACCCATTGCCTCGGCCCCCCTTCCCCAGCCAGCACCCCATAGCCCCATGCCACCATTCTGCATCTACTTCCCAGCCCCACTGTCCCCTTGTCACCCCCAGGCTGAACCTTCACTGTCACCACTGTCCTTGACCCGAGACTCTCAGCCACGGGGGATCTCGAGGAGCCGGGGGGCTCCCGGCCCCCCACTCACCCGCCCCGTATGTAGTCAACGAAGGTGAACTCAGACTCAACAGAGAAGGAGAGCAGTGTCACCTGTGGGCACTGGGGATCAGATCTGGAGCCCCCTGAACCTGGCACACACAGCAGGTGGAGCCACACCAGCCCCTGGAAGGCAGGAGGCCCAGGAACTCCCCAGCCCCACTCACAGTGCCAGAATTCACATATTTCTTCTTCTTGCATTTCTTCCTGGGATTCAGCACCTGCAGGCACAGGGATGAGTCAGTCTCAGCATGGAGTGCACCCTGCCCTCACCCTGCCCCACCACCCTACCTCATACACTGTGAACTGACTCTGTGCTCGAGAGAGCTCCCGGTAGCTGGTGGCAAATTCCCCAATGAAGTCGTGGCTGCAGGAGGAACACAGGGTCAGTACAGCCAGGCACCTGGCTGAGAGGTGCCCTGGGAAGCTTCAGCAGCACCCTGGTGTGTAAGAATTTAGTGCAATACAACACTGGTGTCCCTTCCCTCACCTCCCATCCCGGTCCCAGTCGTACACATCTATCTTCACCGTCCTGAAAGTGAAGGCACATAGGGTAAGCCATCAGCCAGGCTGGCACAGCCCCTCCAGCCCCTGATTTGGGGATCCCCAGGCCCACAGCCCAACCCGCAGTGAGCACCCTGCCCACCAACTTCCAGCAGAGCCGCCCTGCCTGCCCAGCCTGCGGCTCTGCCAGGAGGGAGCGGGAAATTTGGGTCATGGTGGGGGCCCTGGAAAGGAGGGGGATGCCTTTATGTAATTTGGGTTGCAAAAGAGAAAAAAACCCAATCAGGACCCAATTCTGAGCTGCCTGCCACTGCAGGGCCAAGCCCACCAAGAACTGCTCACACGCTGCTCTGGCCCCACAGCTGCCCATGTCCCCGTCCCCGTTCCTGTACCGGTCGTAGTCGCCGTTGCAGAGGGCGCGCACGGGGATGGTGAAGGGCTGCCACACCGGGTTCAGTGTGTTCTTCACCACCTCTGTCTTATGGCAGATAGTAAAGCTGGGGGGACAGGGCAGGGTTGGGCCATGCCGTCTGGTGACGTTGGCACCCTGTATGCCCCATTGGGTCCCTGTGCTCACGTGCCATCCTCATTGCTACGATAGAAGACGAGGAAAGGATCGGATTTTCCAAAGAAGTCCTTCTTATCCAGCTTGTTGGCACACAGCTGCATTGTGACGATGTCCTGGGGACAGGGACTGTCACTGCCAGCCACCTCCTCACTCCTGGCACCAGCAGCTGCTCTACTGAGGGACCATCAGCCCTCTCCACCCTGCAGCCAGTACACGGGTACTCACCCGGCAGTTGCTCAGTTCCTCGGCCAGCAGCAAGATAGTCCCACACCGCTTCCCTGGGACACCCCTGGAACCAGAGGCACACAGTCAGCTCGGGGACAAGGAGGACAGTTCAGGGACAAGAGAAGAGGTCAGGGTTGGGGCTTCTGTCCCACAGCTGGTGGTGCTTGGCAGTGTGATCAGAATCCCCAGCACAGGACATGCAGGGAGGGTTCCAGAGGAGCAGGTGGTGGAGACAGTGTGGGACCCTCCCACCTCACCTCACCACAGGGTGTGACTCACGTTAGGGGTCTCTCCAGGCGTCCCCGCTGGGACCCAATCACCTCTCCCAGTGCCACAAATGCCTGCCCCAGGAAGTCCTGTGCCCCAAAGAAAGCACTATGAGACCATGGAGGGTGGTTGCCCCAGTCCCCTACCACCCACACCTACCACTTTCTCTCCCAATGCACCCATCGGACCTGCCATCAACTTGACTCTGGGCCACCCTGTTTCCTGAAGCTACACTGTGACCCAAGAGCCAACTTGCAGCCCAGGACCTATTGTTCATCCCCAGGACTACCCCAGGTGCCCACTCCATGTGCCTTACACTCATTCTGTGCCCCCAGGGCCAACTCACATCCCCGGACCCATCCTGTGTTGCTCCCCCAAACTGCCCTCCATGCCCTGACCTGTCCTGAACCCCTTGGGCCACCCTAGACCCATCTTACCCCTCAAAAGCCAATCCTATGGAGTGTCCTGGCCCCATCTTGCCCCACCAGGCACTCCCAGGTTCAGCGTTCCCAGGGCAGAGCAGGGGCAGGTGTGTGGCAGGCACCTACCTTCTGCCAGTCCCCATGGGGCATGGAGAGATGGAGAGCAGGTTAGGGCCTGCCGAGGGGCACATGTCCCCCCGACAGCACCCACACAGGGCACAGCCTCGGGGTGTCCCCCCGGCACAGGCTGTGCTCACCTGCTTTAAAATGGAGCAGCTCTTGGAGTCCACATTGTAGCTGGTGTGAGAGAGCAGAGCCCTGAGCTGGTGCCTGCAGGGATGCTCCAGCACACAACCCCGCTTCCCCGGCCATCCGTGCTATTTGACACTGTATTCTTATTTATTGTCCTTATTTATTACTGACTCGGTGCTTTGTTCCACCCTCAGCGGGGCCAAGCCCTTCCCTGGCCCCCCTACTCACACATCGAAGCGCAGGTTTTGCTTCTCCTCGAAGTAGTAGTCGAGGACGAACTTGCGGACAAAGTCGGGGTTCAGGGTGTTGTCGATCACCTCGGTGCGTCCGAACTGCAGGGAGAGGGGTGAGGGCGGCCCCCCCAGGACCCGTCCCCATCGCAGCTGCCTCGGCGCTAATCCCGGAGGGGGATTAGCGCTGCTGGCGGGGCCGGATCATTAGCGTGGACGGGGAGGGATCATTAGCGTGGACACGGGTGGCCATATGGGCCCGTTTAACCCAGCCGGGGATTAGCCAGGAGAGGGGGCCACGCTCACCTCCTTCCACTCGCTGCTCCCCGAGACCTGCACAAAGAGGACGACCACTGCGGAGAGAGGAGCAGAGCCAGGCTGCCGTGCCGTGTCTGTGCCATGCCATCCATGCTCCCTGCCCGGCTCTGCCACCCACCTGGGTCGGACTTGGAGAAGGTGTCCAGGTCCAGCAGGTTCCTGGGGGAAGAGCCAGGTGTGAGCCAACCTGAGTGCCATCCACCTGGCCCAGCAACGGGTCCCCATGTCCGTCCCCCTGATCACAGGTCAGCACCATGCCAGAAGGCCGTGCTGGCACCCATGGATAAGAGCATCGGCATTCCCAGGGAGACACGCTGGCTCCCTCTGCAAGGTTCGGTGGGGCAGCAGAGCAAGCGGCGAGCAGCGTCTCCAGCGCTGATGATGATTGAACATGACAGGGAACCCATTTACAGGATGAAACCTTCCCCGGTGCCGCCGGCGCCGGCTGAGTGCCCGCCGCGCCCCGGCAGCAGGAGCTGGGCTAATGGCAGGGTGCAGAAGTGAGAAGAAAGAAGACTTGGAGCAGGGGCTGAGCAGCCAGTGGGCATCCCCCGACACACCTACCGGCAGAGCGATTGATCGTCGTCCTGTGCGCGGTGTGACACCGGGAAGTGCCGGGGGATGCTACCGGCTCTGCTGGGATACTTCCCGCACCCCCGGGGTGGCAGCACAGGGTGGGCTGGGGCACGGCGGGGGCTGCGGGGCTAAGCCGGCTCCCCTGGCCCTAGCACGCAGGGGAGAGACCCCACCCTGGTCTGGGTCCTCGGGCTGCGAAGCCGAAGGCTGCCCTGGGTTGTCTCCAGGTGTGACCCCCGGCCCCTGCCTGGAGCTGCCCGGTCCCGTGGACCCACAGTCCCTCTGCCTGCTGTGAGGGAAGCTGGCAGCGGGGGCCAGGGCTCAGCCGCGGGGAGGCACAACAGCCCCCGGCCCGGCCCAGAGTTTGCATAGCTCGGGGATGTGCTGGAGGCACCCACCCCGGTCGGGGCACTCCGTGCCACAGGACCCACGGCACGGGGACGCTCCCCCCCGGCAGGACGCTGTGCCTGTCCCTGCGAGCGGGAGCCCCGGCCGCAAGCAGCGGTGCCTCCGACGGGCTATATTTAGCCGCGGGCAGACCGGCTCAGCCGCCGCCGCTTGATCGGCGGACCCTGGCCAGAAGCTGGGGCACAGAGCAGCCCCTCTTCCGCAGCCCCCATCCCGCTGCCACGTTCCCGGTCCCGAGCACCGAGCTCGCAGCCAGCGCCGGCAGCCCGCGTCCCGCCAGCATCACCCACCTCCCACAAACATCGCCCCACGAGCGGCCGTCCCGCGCTCCAGCCGCGGGTGAGGGCATCGGGTCGCTTCACGCAGCCGTGCCCGGTGACAGCATCCCGTGGGACCCCAGGTAGGGGAAGGGACGGGTAGCAGCAGGGCAGAGGGACGCTGGGCATACGCCCTGGCACCGAGAGCTACCCGCGGAGAGAGGAGGACGCGCAGCTCCCAACGCCTCGAGCCAGGTCCTGAGCGGCGGACAGCGGGACGCAGCGAGCAGCCCCACAGCGCATCCCGGTGCGTTTCGCACCCACCCGTCTCCACGGACTAGCCGCCGCCCTCCCGCTCCCTTGCCCGGCTCCCGGCTCACCGGCAGGACACGGTGAGCTCCACCTTGGTGCCCGGCACGCTGCCGGCCGCCGGCTCCAGCGCTCCCGGAGCCGCCATCCCCGCCCGGGCGCCGCCGATGCTCCGCGCCGCCTCCTCCCGCGCCGCCGAGGAGGCGCGCCCGGGGGCGGGTACGGCACGGGCACGGCTCGGCTCGGCTCAGCTCGAGCACGACGGCCCTTCCCTGCCGGCAGCGGTGGCACCAACGCGGGCAGCAGGGGGTTCGGCTCCCGGGACTCGGCTCCACTGGAACGTCCCGCCCGCGATTCCCAGGCAGGGGCACAACGGGCTCAGCCCCAATCCCGCCCCGACGGGGGCTTCCTCCCGGGCTCGGTTCGGTGCTATTTCGGTGCCGACGCTCGCGAAGAGTGGGCCGGGCTATTTATAGTGAGCGGCTCCCCCGCGCCGCCCCCGCAGCCCCCGCCCGCAGCCCAGAGAGGAGGCAGGAGAGGGCACAGCTCGGGTCATTTACTGCAGAGACTCGCCGAAGACCCCGCACCCCCCAGCCCCAGGCAGGGGGGGCTGGCGGCGGGCGCTGGGTGCAGCAGGTGCCCGCACCAAGGAGAGGGTCCCAGGACTCTGCTGGGGGACGTGCCAGCCCCAGTTTTCCAGGCAGTGGTCTGGGAACGCCGTGCTCAGAGGGTGCTGCTGCCTCTCAGTCCCACGCCCCGCACAAACTGCTCGAGGAGGCCACCGATGGCCCCTGAGGGGCTGGGGGGCACGGCCTTTAGGCCGATGGTCCGGCTGTAGCTTGCCAGAAAGGCAGAGCGCACTTCCTCCAGACGACACTCACGGTCACTCGGTGACACCAGTCTAGGAGAGAGAAGGGGAGGTCAGTGACTGCAGCCATCGCTCTCCACATCCCAGCTCTCACTCCTGACACAGGGCCGTGCTGCTCCACGGGCTGCAGTGGCTAAGGCAGTGCAAGGCAAAAAGGCTCTGTCCACAGCGCTGGTGGCAGCTGGTGCCACTGCCTCCTCATCCAACCCACGGAGCCAGCTGCAGCCTCAGTCTCCTGCTCCCCACGGGGTTTCCTCCTTCACACACCCCACTGTCCCCTGTTTCTCCCACCACCATAGTGTTCATAAGGTTGCAGTTCATAAACGAAGTGGTGCTTTGGCGAAGTGGCTGCTCACATCAGTCCCTATGCCAGCTCCCTCCCCTCACACAGATGAAGCCTGTCCACATGTGCTGTGCCTGGACAGTTGCTTCCAACCTATCTGCAACCATCCCTCACTTCCACCAGCCCCAGCCTCGTGTGCCTGTGCCAGCAGAGACAGCTCTGTGGAAGGGGGATGAGAAGGAGCAGACAAGGTGACAAAAGCCCCAAGGAACACTCCAGCCACAGGAAGAGGAGAGCTGAGCAGCGCTTTACTTCTGCTCCCCGGCATGGCTGCTCTCGGCAAACAGGAGCAGAGTAGGGCATGACTTCCCACGGGACCTGCTCTCCTCTCCTGCTGATCCACACACCTGGTTAGGGGCAGGGGGAAAACAGCAGAAGGAAGGCAAGACTAGCCGAGGGAGCAGGGGAAAGCAAGACTGGAGCCCAGAGGCAGCTGTTCCCAGCTCTCCAGCCTCAAACGATCCTTGCTGTGGTGCCTCTGCGACAAGCCAGTGGTTCCCAGAGAGATTAAGACATTCCTCAAAGGTCACTCCAAGGGCACAGTGCGAACCTTCCCCATAAAAAATTCTCTTTAATCTTCCAGCGCCTGGGCTGGCTATAAATTGGCACAGCTCATTTGAATGGAAGTGTTAACCACCCACAGCCAACAGCTTCGGTCCGGAAACAGCAGCAAGAGGATATGGTGGGAGGCCTATAAACAGCAAGCGATGCCGAGGCAGCCAACCAGGCCGCTGTTTACTGTGTCTGATAATAAAGAGAAGCCAGAGGGCAAAAAAAGGCAACAACATATCTAAACACATTAGCGATGCTTTTTGGCAACCTAATTAGGACGTGGAGCTCGCAAACCTGCTAGCATTTAAAATAAACTCCGTGAAGGCAGGACTTACTTGCACCCGAGTGCAGCGATCTCGGATGTCACGCGCAGAGGTAAGCGAGGGCGTGCAGCAGTGAGGTCCCGTGGCTCGTGGCTCTCGCACCTCTTTACAAGGCAGATTTTGTATTTGGGTCTTTCGGTTTGTTTCGTGGAGCGAGACACTCCAAGGCACAGGGTCAAGCAGCCAGCCACTGCTCCACACCAAGACCTGCAGACGGGCTGCAGCATTTCGCCCTGAGCTGCTCACCGCGGAGGCAGGTCGCGCTTCCCTGCCAAATCCACGGCACTCTGCCCCGCTACACTTCCTACAGCCTGCCCGCTTGCCTGCAGCTTGGGGTGCGGGATGAGAGGAGGCTGTCAAAGCCCCAGCTCGAAGGAAGCCCTGACAAGCCCCACACAAGCACAAGAAGTAGGCTGTGAAAAGCATACCTTCATCGAGCTGCTGCCAGTGAAGATGCAAAGTGGGAACTTAAATGGAATTAAAAGAAAAAAAATCATACTGTGTCGGGCTGCAAAAACTGGGATAAAACCACAATGGAGTCCCGAGCAAACAAGGCTGATGCAGAACAGAGAGAGGGTAGAGGCTCTGGGTTAAGCTCGACACGACACCACTGGGAACTCTTCATCCTTTCAGTGCAGTGCCTGGTCCTGGCACCTTCAGTTGAGCAGTCCCCAGCCCTCAAGCAACCTACAGCTTTAGTGAATAGCTGAACAGGGCAGAGCACCCACAGGAGAAGCACCACTACTGTTCTCTTCCATTTGAATCCACTGCTCCAAGCAGTCACTTTCCAAACTGCATAAGCCTAAGGCCTATCAACTTTGATTCATGTTTCTCTACTGAATTCCCTATTCTGACATTAGATCCAACTCCAAGGGCAGCAACAACTTGCTGGTGATCAGCAGTGACCAAGCACAGCCAGGCTCAGGACACAGTAAAGCAGTCACTATTCAATGCCCATCCTTCAGTCCCTTCTCCCTTGCCCATCTCCAAAATACTGCAGGAACAGCTCAATGTGTCCTCAGGAAAGGAGAAGAACAAATCCTGGCCAGGCCATGTCCAACATCTCTTGCAATGTTTTGATCTGTCAATTCATGGATCTTGTAGCTTCACTGTAACTTGAAGGCAGCTGCTCTGCTCTGTTCAGCAGCACAGCACGCAGCCACACGAGACACAGAGGCAGGGCAGGCAGCTGTCGCACAGGACACACGGGTTTTCATGTCGCCTGCCCTCAGCCTCCAAAGCACGTACTCAGATCTCAGTAAGGGACTGAGCATCTGGCAGCACAGCTCTAGCATTGCTCGCTAGCAGCAGCCCCTGATCTGCCATTTCAGTTTCTTGATGAAGAGCTTGCAGCCTGAAGGCACAAACCAAGGCTCTCCTCTAACAGCAATTAAAGCGCATCTCCAGTCTTTCAAGCTTCCAGAGGTGGATTTCTATTTGGGGAGGAGCATGTGCCTCCCAGCCATTTCACATGGCAGGATGTGGCAGGACACAAGGTCTCTGTGGCTCTGCATCGACCAGGCACAGCACCTGAAAATGATACTGCACAAGCCCAGACAAAATTTGGGTTACAGAAGGAAAGTCCTTCTCTTACTCCAGCAAGGATCTGACCCCAGTGGGAAGATGTAGGTGAGCAAAATCGAAAAGCAAGAAATCTGGGTTACCAGTCCTGTCCTGACAAACATGAATCCTCAACTGCACTCAATTATACCCAAATTCAGCATCTTCGAGGAAGAGAGAAAAACCTCTTCTTCCTACAGAAAGCAAAGAACTTCCCCATCATTAGGCAGAGAAAGTGCCATTTTCTTTCCGTGTTCAGCATAAGCAAAGAGTGCTCAGGGACTGAGTTTGTGGATAGAAACCATCGAGGCAGAGAAGGTGGAACAGTTGGTTATGGGCTCCCAGGCTTCTCCGAAAGTGCCAGAGCGATAAAGTTGCAGCGCTCGCAGGCAGCCAAGAGACCCAAGGAGAGATCCTGCATTTAAGACACTTACAGGCAAGTGTTAGAGAACTCATCCGGGAAGCTGCAAGGGAGATAGGCGTCCGCGCTCAGGCTTGCCTGCTCCCGAATACTGCCACACCCTGTCACCATCTGCCAGCTGCCAAAGTCTGTGGAAACGGAAGATCCGGGCAGAGAATGGTCGGCCGATCTGGGGCAGAGAGAGAGGGAGACGGCGCCATCAGTCAGAGCATTCAGCCACAAGCTTCTCACTGCTGCTGCTGCTGCTGCTGCCAGGGACCTGCCGGGCGCGCGGCCAGCACCGCCCGTGCCAGCGCTGTGACACGCGGGGACCAGGGCGCAACATGCAGCTCGAGCTGGGCCCCAGACCAAGCCTTTCCTTTGAAAGTGAAGGGAGAGCCAAGCTGGCTGGGGCCAACAAAGCAGCAGGAGCACACCAGGAGCTGGACAGGAGAGAGCCAGCACGAAGCAGATGGCCATGCAGAACTGAGAAACCCATTAGTGAGATGGAACAGCATATCCTGCCCTGAGTCCTTCACAGATGTGAAAGCTGTGCTGTACAAGGGACATTCCCCTGTTGCTTGTTGTAGCTGTTAGCACATCCCAGGGCAGCAGGGCAAATCAAGGTTGTGACTTGGTTAGTGCTGGGAAAGACTCAGAGATCATTGCTCTGGCAGCAGTTAGAAAGCAGATCATTCCTGAGACATTACCACCAGATCTGAACAGAGCCAAGGCTCAAGGCGTACCCAGGACACCTACCCCCTTCATTTCTGTATTAAAGAAAGGACTGTGCCAGAAAGCAGGTGACAAAACATCTTCAGGACAGGCTAAATAGCCAAGGAAGAATAATTGTTTGATGTATGCAATCTCCCACCAGGAAAGAAAGAAGCATGAAACACGGCAAGTGAATCTGAGGAGTCCCTCCAAAATCTCAGAGAAGAGGGCACAATCACTTGAGACAAAGCCAGAGCTCTTGGCTTCCAAGGGAGCAAGCAATTATTAAGCCTTGCTGCACAGCAGAGTGTACATAGCTGGAAGCACAGCCTGTGGCAGAGCTGCTCAATTACACACTACCAAGATCTTCTGGATAATTTATCTGAGTTCTGCTGGGCAGAGAGCAGTGCTCCAGCTCTGCTGGGCCAGGTACTTGCACGCTGTCTTCACAGCTAAGAATAGCAGTGGCGCACTGCAGCTGCTCCCCAAGGGACCAAGAGAACAGCCACAAAGACAGGCTCTCCCACAGCAAGAAGGACCTGAGCTAGACTGGAAAGCAAGAGTGGGAAGAGATGCACAGCAGGAAACCTATTTGCAACCTCCATCTAATTCCAGGCCTGCCATTTAATTAGTCTGATCAATACAGCCAAGTTTGAGCAGTGTGAAATGTCCTGAGCTGGCTGTACAAGCAGAGAAAGGGAGTCACAATTCCCTGTGTATCAGCTTCCCATCATGGCTGCAAGTCTGGCGGTAATAGCCCTGTGTGGCAGCTCAGGCTCTGAAAGGACATGACAGCAGAAATCAGGGAGAGCTGAGCTTCACCTGTCTCACACAGATCTTGCTCTCTGGCTGCTCAGTGAACTGAGGAGTGAGGGTTAGAGCATTGGGAGAACCCTGTAATGCAAAATGGTGCTTTTCCTGGGGTACATAATACCTGAGTAAGAATGAGGGCACTTCACTGAAAGCAAAAGCAAAGCACACACTGTTAGAAACACCTTCAGGAGATCAGACAGGGATAACCTTCCCTGGAAAGCAAAGAATTTGTAAGGGAAGGGGAGCTGCTGTTCAGTGACATCTACCTCTCTCCACGCCTTTGGAAGATAAAGTGGAGGGAGTCAGTGTGAAGGAGAGCAGGCAGAGTGTTTGAGCCCACAGTGTTGTGCCATGATGGAATCACAGTGGGAACAGTGCAGGATGCCAGGGAGAAGCATGGAGGAATGCTGCTTCAGTGCAGAGTGAAGAGGAAGATGACACCTCCCTGAGAGCACAGCACAGCCAGACAGGAAAAACAGGAGTGTCACACATGGTGACACAAAATTGAGCTAAAGGAGTAAAGAGATCTGCAGGCAATAGGCTTGGGCTGAAAGTAGGCAGAGACAGGATTCTGCCAGAAAAAGCAATAAGCTGCTGAACAGAGGACAGGTTTGTGGCCAGATAGAAACAAAGGTTTTGGAGAGGGTAAGCATGAATGGCAGAGGAGGGCCTGGACTACACAGGATCTCCAGAGAGAACAGAGTTCTGCAGCTCTTGCAAAGGGACAGTAGTATCTGTAGCCTACTCAGGAGACTCTGCCCACATGGCAAGCCATGATCCAGGGCACCAGGGACAGTAAAAAGATCCCCCTGCCCAATATCATCAACCACACCAGTCAGGTACATCTCTGCTAAAGAAGGTGAACAGAAAATTGATTTTTGCTTTGGGTGTGTGGCCACGGCTTCCAGCTGCTGGTCACCTTCCACGTTTGTCAGCTAAGATTAAACTGATCTTACACCACCTCTTAGAGGTGGAACAAGTAATCTTTTGAATTCTGCCATGGACAGGCTGATAAAAGCATAGTGTATCTCCTGTAAGACTGACTTGGTGACTCTTTAGTCCTCCAGCCCTTCCTGTGGTCCCCAACCCTGTCAAGCAGCTGTGCAAACTTAGTAAGGTTTCATCTAATGCAACAACACTGGGGTCTAAGAGGTCAAGGCAGTCAATTCTGTGTCTTGCCTCCAGGCAGCAGAATAAACACTTGTCAATTCATTGAATAAAGTGATTGACTCTGCAATGAGTCTCAGTAATTTCTTTCCTGGCCCAGAGAGCTGAGCCTGGCCAGCAGAGGTAAGATACTGTGGCAGACCTTCCCCTCTACTCCCAAAGCCTTCTCAAGGGAGGCTCCTGAGGAAATGTCACAATCAAGAAGCATCTTGAACAGCCTCAAGAGACAGCAGGGGCTAAGCCTGGGAAGACACAGCATGGGAAATTTTGTGCTCCCACTTCAATGGCAGCAGAGCTTCTTAAAAGCTGAGCTTGGCTTGAGACCAAGACTAGATGTCTGAGGTGACTGCACCCCCATGCAATCCAGTCACTGCTAGAGGTGAAAGTCTCCCTGTAATTTCTACCCTGAATATTTCTTGTAAAGCCTTACTGCAGAGCCCCAAAAGAGCTTCAGTGAGGCCCTGGGAACAAGCTGGAACTGCCAGGACACCAGAAGCAGTTCCCAAGTCCGTAAGAACAGCATGCCTGCAATACATGACAGCCATGCCAGAGGCTGGCCAGGAGTGAGGGCAGCACAGAGCGCTGGGAAGCAGCCGGACAGCAGCAGAGCTGACATGGTTAGAGGAGATGAGATACAGCCAATCTTCAAGTTGCTGTCTCTGCCACAGACATCTAATGGCAGACAGAAAAAGAATCAAAGTGAGCTTCACACACCCACCTCTTCAGGTCCACGAGTGGGAAGAAACTCCCTCAAAAGTGCAAGATTAACTAAATTAGATTAGCAAAACAGAGATGAGCTGCAAGCTGTTCCTTCACACAAGAAGGGACCTCTCGCAGGCCATAAACTGGCAGCTCCTAACCTGGAATGGTTCCTTTAATTAGGTCAGTGCTTTCCATGCAACATGCAGCACAAGACAGTATTTCAGAGCACATGGACACTCACTTGCCTGCCAGAGAAGAGTCAATCCTGGAGGCAGAGCAAAAGTCAGGGATCCTTCTCTTTCTTAATACGTAACTGAGATGAGTGCCAAGTGCCAACAGCTAGGCTCCATCCTGCCCCTGCTGCTCCTGCTCACCTGACATATTTCTACACACCTAGGACTATTTGGGAAGCAGCTCATTGGCCAGCATATGCTCTTGCCTCAATCTGAAGCATTAAGTAGGTTCTGTATGTACAGGCAGACTGTGGCAACCTGCAGTAAAGGGCAGCCCTTCCCACCTTTGCGTGGGCAATATTGGCAAGGAGTATGGCACCCTGCCAAGCACTGCAAATCCTGGCTGAATCCCAGACAGTTATCTACAGGCTGGGATAGTGCCCCAGCAGCCTGTTCTCTGTGAGCACCATTTCTGATTGCAGCACATAGTCATGTGCCAGCCAGCAAGCCCATTTTGTGGCACGGTCGTGCAGTAATTCCAGAAAACATTCCTGTAAACAATTCCTCTCCTGCTGTGGTCACTACCCCAAGCTGTCACACTGCATACACACCTTCTGAGTGAGGTGGCTGTAAGGAGCAAGACACACAGTGCACACACACTCTTCTCACTACCAACAAAACACCCAAAGCCAAGGGGCAGCAGCTCCTCTGTCCCACTGTGCTCCCTCCAGAGCCACAGCTCAGCCATCTGCAGCCCTTAAGTAAGGGAATTCTCTGTGACTGCTGGTCAAAGCAGATCCTCTGCAATTTAACTCCTCCAGATCTCGACTCTTTAGATCATAGTACTTTGGGTTTTGTTTAATTGACTTAGCAAAAGCACATTCAACCAAAGATTATCCAGCTGTTAATCCACATTAGTGCTATGTAGACACACGCTAAATCCCTGACACAGATACAGAATTTTTCTGCAGTGTCATGGGATGCTTAGACTGCTGGTGTCAAATGCAAACTGCAACCCCACTGCATGCAGAGGGTTCATTCTGAGGCACACTGACTGCCATACTCAGAGCTCTCTGTAGAACAAGCAGCACCTTGTTCTACTCTGCAAATAGTCTATGTAATATCTTCCTGTGTGTTTGTCTTCTGCAGATGTGATCTTACCATCATGTTGAAATAAGCCAGAAAGACTGATAGGAATTGCCTTTGTACTGCTTTGCCTAACAAGAATCATCCTGGAATTTACTCAGGATCTCTGGATCAGAGCAAGATTCACAAGATGAGCTGGTAATGTGACAGCAGCAGCCTGTTGACATTGCCTGGCCAGGAGAGGTGCTTGGCTCCTGATGTCTGACTGGGCATTTGTGACCCCTTCTTTTAGGGCAGCCCAGTTCCCCCCTCCCAGGCCATCCTCATGTCTCCTTCTGACTTGCCTTTTTGTTCCCTCCAGAGCCCCCCTGCCTGCCAGCACCTGGACTGGGCTGTTGACCTGAACTACCTGAAGGACACCTGCTGGCATTTTACAAGCAACCATTTCAACCACTGCAGCAGAAGTTGAGGAAAGTGTTTTGTTGCTATGGCCACGCAGAGGATTAGGAAGTCAAGTATAGTGGTTTCTTCATCTCAAGAGCCTTAGGTGTTGACCTGCCAGCAGCACTGCAGGAATAAAGGTATTTTTGGCATCCTGATCACTCTCTGTGCTCCTGCTTTTCCATCTTAGTACCACAATTTTTCAGGAGGTGAAGAGACAGAAATTACCTCTTCCTTGCATCACAGTCCTCCACCCAAAATGGGACCTACTGTTTTCTTCAGGGTAGAAAATGGTGGCTGAAGGTACTGTGCTATCTACCAGAGCAATTCAGACTATCACAGCTGAAGCAGGGAGATCAAAGGCCAAGTGGAATGACAGAACTTCCTTCAGGAGAAAACATACCATGCTTAGAATCCAGAAACTGCAACCCATGACAGTGCCTGATAAGGCAACCCTAACCCTCACTATGGTGCTCTTCCACCTACTCCTGTTTCTCTCTTTGCTCTTGCAGAGCAGTCTGGCTGAAGCATTACAAACTGCTTCTTACTGAGCATGGCTGCAAGCTTGCTACCAGCAAGCACTGAAAGCCTGTCAGACCTTGGGAATGGCATGGGACCACACACAGGAATTGTGGCACTACCATTGTGAACAAAGCAGCTCCCAAGACAAGCTGTTTTCTTTCCAGTATTCTCTTCTCAGGAGATTCTTTCCATCTTACAGAAAATGCAGAGGTGGGCCCCAGCAACAATTCCAACCCCTCCTATTGATATCTCTCCCTGGGGAGAACAGTTACCCTCATTTATGAAAACTGTCAGACACTGGGGTTTTTCTCTGGAATCGTGAGACACTTGTTAAGAAAGTCTTATAAATTTTCAATGCTTTGCTTGTTTGTTATTTTATTTTCCATACGATGAGAGAGTACTCAGATTTGGCTGGTGGCTGATTCAGAATCACTACAAAAAGACTCATCAGAAAGCCTGCAGAGGCCACACGAGCATATGACGCTGTTAGCAACCTCTTATCTCAGGGTCTCTTTATTCCATGTTGGCCTGAACACAGTGTTTGCTGCACAGGCTCTGCTCTTTCTGCCCCAGGCCAGCTCACGGCTCGGCGCTGCCCTATCGCAGTGTCAGACTCCAGAAGGGTGCCTTTGTTACGGTGTGAGATTAGGCTCAGCTCCAGGGTCCCCATTCCCCAGCAGGAACACTCAGCCTTCAGGGCAGAACTCCTTTGTGCTGGCACAGTGCTCGAAGCTTGCTCCCAGCAGATTCCTACCTCTGCTTGTCACCAGCACCCAGCTTTTTCCAACCTGTGTCATCAGGAGGGTCAGCAGGTGAAAAGGGGGACAGGACAGATGCAGAGTGAGGTCTGCTTGGTTTGAAAAGCTTCCTTCCCCAAACACCACAGCCATTTCAAACCCTGGTGGATGTGTTAGACAGAGAAAGTGCTGTGAGCTGCAAGCATGCAGGATGCAGAGATGCCAGAGCTCAGAGTTGAGGCATGCGCTGAGGACAGGCATATGACAGCTGGCTGTTATCAGCACAGCTCCTTGCTCCTCTAGGGGCTCAGGCAGGAGTGTCTGTGTTCAAGGGCCAGCACTTCAGATAAGGTCAGACTAGAGAGGAACAGGCCTCCCGAGGTTTGTTTGTCTGTAGACACAAACACAGGTGCTCCAGTGTTTTCAGAGCCATAGAAGTGCAGCCCTGCGCTCCCTTTACCAGACACTCATTTTGCTGAGAAATGCCCTGCTCCCACCTCACCTGGATCTGGGCACTTCTAGTGGGCTGCTTCCAATCCTCAGGAAGTTATCAGAATGGGCTGATGAGGAGGAGCTGGAGGACTTGACTTCACCCATCCCTGTGGAAGGCAGCCTGTCTTCAGACTGCTGTGCTCTGCTCCAGAGCACGGCTTGCGGTGACGATGCACAGCTCTTCCTCCTGAGGGATAGAGGACGTGGGTAAGAAAGCTGACTTTTCTATGTACTCCAACTAGGAAGCCTTTCCACCACAGGCTGGAGTTTAGCCAGCAGCTACAAGCTCTTGTTTCCACTGAACCTGCCCTCCTCCCTCCCAAGGAGCCATGAGTCACGGAAAGGGCTCAGCGAGGGGGTACACTGAGCTCAGCCCATCTCAGCCCATTCTTTTATAGACCACCATCCACGTGACCTGCAAATCAGCGATGGGAGAATGCATCAGCCCACACACACACAGCATTGCTTTGTTTAGTCTAGCAGCAAAAATGCCTTGAGCAAGGGGCCTCCCAGTGGGGAAAGACCATTTCAATCTGCTCCAACTCCTCAGTGTCAGCCCAGGTGGGCGTTCGTGCGCACTGAGGGCGACAGGGACACACCACAGTGTTACTTTCCCTTTCAGCAATTCCCTTTGGGCACAACTGACCACACTTCTGACCATGTGCTTACAGCTGACACTCACTCCAGAGGTAGGTACACTTCAGTTCTTTCTCTGTCTATGCTGACAGCCCAAACTGCTCTGGCTTCTTTCCTAGCCAGCACATTCAGACTCAGTCATGATTCACTGTCCATTGCTGCATCAGGCCTTAGCTCACAGTACCATCCAACTACATGCCAAACAAGTACACATCTGGGACTAATTCATATCACTGCTGCTCCACGTTCAGAAGATTTTCCTTCTTACAGTTTGTTGGGTTTTTTTTCCCCCTGGAAGAGTCCCAAGAATTTCTCCCCTTCCAAGACCACACAGAATTGGACAAAGACTCTCTATGTACAAAAGTAAAAAAGAAAAATTCTAAAGCTAATAAACTCTAGGGGAACTCTTCCTAAAACATGGAAGGGGATCTCAGCTTTGAGATCTCAAGCACCGTCAGCAAGTGCAGCTAAAGACAGGCTCATTGTACAGTGGAAAGTGCGATATCCTCCCTTCATTTTTTGAAGGGTGTCCACCCTCAAACATCACACCACAGCCTCTCTTAAGCTTTATTCATCTCATGTTATCATAGCTGCCAACATCTCCAAGTACAGCCTGCAGAAACAGGTCTGAACAGCTAAAAATCAAATGCCTCTCCCTGCACAGAGACTGTGAGGCCACCTGTTTTCAGGGCAACACAACAAAGTACATCCCCTCATGCTATGAAGAGCACAGCTCATCCAGCTTGTAGCAAGCCCTATGTATTCTCCAGACTACAGAGCCACAACAGCCTGCAGTAAAACACCCGTGACCAGTCTTCTCACTGAGCACTCATGGCAAGGCTCACAACATTCCCCTTTCCCAAGCTCATGCCCCCCAGCATGGCCCAAACCATCCCTGCAGAGCAGCTGCTGGCCCCATCACAGCCTGAGGTCACCCACAGAAATAAGAGCAACCCAGAGTTAGGAAGCACATTGCAAAATCAAGCCCTGATCCACACAAGTGCAGATATCTCCTCCAGCATGCTCTGGTCACTTCACATCTTGTAAAAAGCACACATAGGTTCTGTGCAGCAGAATCCAGTCTGTATGTCCCGAGCACTCAGAGCAACACAAATGCTTCCAGCTCACTACCCTGCAGCCCTGCAAATGGAAAATTGTTCTCTACTCAATGTAGTCACTTTGATGTAGATAGGTAGGCTCTGTGTGTTAAGAGGACTCCGTGTTGCTCACTTAGCAAAGAGTTTGGGACACTCCATCTCCATTTTGTGATTCTGCAGGGATACTCTCCTTTCCCTTCTCAGCACTTTAGACTGAACATACAATGTGCTTTAGAAAGGCTGCTGCCACGAGCATGGCTGCAAGCTCAGTCCCAGAGGATTTCAAATGCCTCCAGCACAACCCAGATTTAATTTAAAATAATTGCAATATAAAATAGCATCTTCACATGTGCTGAGGGAGAGAAGAGAAAAATTAAACTGAGAGGGGCAACCCTACAGCAAGGCTCTGAAATCCCCAAACAGCACCAGAAACTCCACAAGCAAGTCCAAAACCTGTCCCAGAGCAGCAGAGTTGCCAGACACCTTCTCCTCTTCCAGACAGTCACCTGCATCCCCAGGCAAGTCCTCTGTGACCCTCTATCAAGAGGCAGTACTGAAAATTCTGTGTTTTCCCCTGGAAATGTCTCTAAGCAGTGCTGCAGGCAGGAACCTGCTTTCAGCATACACACCTCATGCTGGTAGAGGGGCTAAAATTTAGAGGGAATTCTTGGCCACCCAGCCCAGCTCCCACTAACTGCAGACACTCCCTGTGTATAATGTCTTTCCTAAATTCTGATTAAGCTTCATTTTAGGGCAGCTAAACCATCTCCACTTTTCCCTGGGGAGGCTGCTGTGAAATGTAATTTTTCTGGTAGTTTGGAACAATCTTTTAAAAGTAATGAAATCCTTTGTGGATGAAGTTTAACAGTGAAACTGGTGAAAATGAAACAAATGTGCTTTACTCTCATCCATGTACAAACTTTGGAGCATCCCTGCAGAACCCTGGCAGCCTTTTAACATGGGGTGGCCTCCAACTTTTGATGCAGAAGCTCTGGAGTACAAATTGCAGCAAAACTTCTGACAGCCAAATTCCTCCCCCCACTGTAAGGACTCCATGCTACAGAGAGCAAACCTGGAGGGCAAGACACTTCAGAAATATGTTTTCCATCAGGCCCAGAGCCAGCCCCTTCTGTTCAGCCCAAGTGGTTTTCTCCTCACCATGCTGCTTGAGCCTGTGCTCCTGCTGGCATCAGCTCCACTGCTTCATAGGTAAAGCTCCCAGCTGCTCCAGGGGAACTTTCCATCCCCAGGGAGAAGTCACTGCTCAGGCTTGTGGTGCTGCCTCGGTCTTTCTGCTCTAGAGATAAGAAAACAGAGCTACCTGAAGACCAGCTTGGTTTCATTCACTTCCCTCTACCCTGTGTTCTGGCAAGGCCCCACAGGCAGCACACCCATTTGGGGTCATCCTGAAGCTGAAAACCCAAGCCCACAAACAATGAACCATCAGCAGCACCCAGGGGCACTGATGCTTGACACTCACTGAGCATGCAGATCTCTTCCAGGGTGAAGCCAGGTGGCAAGCTCTTCCTTCTGGGGATGGAAAGACAAAGTTACCTCAGGCACACTCCAGGGCAGGCTGGCCATAGCCAGGTCTCTGTCACACACGGCAGATCAGAGTAGTGGGGAATTAGCTATGCAGGGGCAGAGGGGAGAGATGGGCCAGTGTGCATTGTCTGCCTCCTAACAGTCCCAACCCAAACTCCCTATGCTGTGAGAAGGTGGCAACAAGCAACACTGCACATGATGTGCTTATTCAGAGCATCCAGAGTGGGCTTTGCTTCTTTCTGTCCCTCCTGAAGTAAGGAGGTTTGATGCCGGGCAGTCTGTTACAAACCAGCCACCCCTCTGTGCCCACCAGTGCCTGATGGAGCTTGCTGTGCAGCCTGCTTGAGCCAGAGCACACACCTCTGGGCTCACCTGTGCTAAAGCAGCCATGGACAGTCATTAGGCAGAGAGCACATTTCAGCATGGACAGTTTTTCAGAGCACAACGTGGCATCTCACAAGCCTCGGCCCCGTTTTGCAGCCTTCAGAGTGCAGAATAAATTAAAGAAAACTGGGCCAGGACACCAGGGCTTCCATCTCCCCAAAGAAGCAGCACTAACAAGCTCCCTGGCTCTGTAGCCCATGCAGCAGCAAGCACAGGCTCCTTACCTCTGTGACTTCAGAGCAGAGAACTCCTCAGAGGTGATGTGCTTCAGAAAATTGAAGCAGAAAAAGAAAATCTGAGCAAAGGGAAAGAGAAAAGCGGTTCAGGAATGAACCTGAGGCTCCATGCAGCCTCTTATCTTGATGAGGAGGTGCTGGCAGGAAGAAGATAACAAAAAATCTGCAGCTACCAGCCTCCAGTGTGCCACGGGCTGCCACCATCCCATCCTGGGCCTTCTCTTCCATGTAAACTGCCCCTCTGCTCCCTGCCACGGGGAGGCCCAGAAAGGAAAGGGAACAAGAAGTCTCCTTATCAGTGCCTTGCACACATGCTGCAAGCCCACAGCAGGTACTTATGCCATCAGTGCAGAATGGACAGAGATGGCAGCAGCTGCTTATACACCCAGGTGAGCAGCAAACCCAGCAGGACTTGCACGGTTAGAGCCACATGCTCCACCTCAGCAGCAGACCAGTACCACCTCTGGAAGCATGAGGTACCACAGCATTTGTGGCCCCAAGCTCGTGCCCTGCCACACCCCAGTGTGCTCTGCATCACTCACCCCACTGTGCCTTTGCCACCTCACCCACCCCTGCAGAGCTGTGCCCTTCTCCTGGGAGAAGTGGGGAGCAGAGAGGCAGCCAGGCACCCCCTCTCCTGCTGCAGATACTGACTCCACCCATGACCAAGCAGGCACCAGAGCAGAGCTCTCAGGCTTGAGCCAGCAGAACTCCAGGAAAGGAGTGAATAGGAGGAATGATACTGACTCTTTCAGGGGATTCTGTAGCCCTGAAAGATGGAAAATAGGCCAAAGTTGTGCCTCTGCTGTTTGAAGGCAGAAGATTCCTTAGTAAGGTGAGAGTTCAAGGAGCAAGGGAATAGCAACAGGGTTAGACAAACACCCCATTTCTTTTCTACTCATGATAGCGCTCTATACTGCAACTATAGTCAGAGCAATCTTTTCTTGTTGTTCAACAGCAAAAGATTTTGAAGAGAATTCCTTCCACTAATTTTTAGTGTCCTCCAGGCCCACATGTGCACCCACAGACACATCCCACCAAACCCACACACCAGAACCAGCACAAGCTGCTCCATGAACCTGTGATGACATGCAAGCCACATGCAGCTGCAGCACCCAGGCAGGAGGGCTGGCTCTCAGGACAAGCACACAAGACTATCCAGCTTTATTTTCAAGGAGTCACACACCTTAAGCATCCTTCTCACTGCTGAGCTGAACAGCAAGTCCTAGCACCCTCTGATGTGGGGCCTGAACACTAATGGCACAGGAGAGAAACTGGCAGGAGTGACACCCCCCAACAAAACTGCAGCCTGAGAGAGAAGTAACCCCACAACTTATGCATCACAAAGTGACAGGGCAAGGCTCTTACCTTGTATTTCCAGCACCTGAACAATCTTTTTAGAGCCCAGCCACATCACTGATACTACCAGGAGCAGGCAGTGAATGCTGCTACCATAAAAAGCTATCCTGAGAACACAAAGCAGTGCTCAGCCACTGCCCCAGACCAACACTCACCTCTTCTCCTTTACTGAGTCGATCGACTAACATGTGCCTGAAAGAGAGCAAGGGAAGCTCAGTCACATGCCAGAATCAGCACAAGAGCACAAGCTGTCAAGAACAGCCAGATGCCTGAGCTCAGGTAAAAAAAAAGGCATCAGCCCTTCTTGTCCCAGCTCATTGGGACTTGCTCAAACATCAACTTTTGGCTGTGAACAAACATAAAATGACCCCTCAAGGTTTCTCCCCCATTGCACAGGGTTGCACATGTGAGTAAAACTTATCATGCCTACCCAAAGAGAAACCAGTCATAGGCCACTGTCAGATAGAGAATCTCAGATGGATCCAGGGATGTGTGGATCAGCCCATCCTGCAAAGCAAACAAAGCCTTCAGGCAGCAGCCCTGGGGACCAGAACTTGGGAATTCACGATCTGATGAAAACTGTCACGGTGATCCAGGGTGCCCATCTTCCTCTACCTGCCTGTGACAGCACGTCTGAAGGAACATTAACAGCTCCACCACCACTGCCTGGTGACAGTCACTCACCCTCCAAGCAGTCAGGCCCAGAAACAGAGGAGGCAGCCAGGTACTCACAGCCCACAAGGAGAGGCGCAGTAAGGAGATGAAGAGAGGCGTTCGGTCCCAGCCGGATATACAGTGCACCAGGAGCCCGCTGTCATCTGCTCCAGGGGCAGGAAGGAGAAGGGAAAAAAAGGATGTTGCAATGAAAGGAATGATTTCTTTATGGCAAATCTGTAGAGACAAGCCACTCTCTGTACCCACAGACCAGGCTCAAGAGCAGAGCTCAGCCAGAACATTGTGTCTTAAATCCAGCAGCCAGCCAATTGCTCAGAGTGTCCTGGGCTGTCAGCAGCACCAGCTGATGTGCTGTCCTGGCCCTGACAGCTGCACAGGACACAGAGTCATTAGGTATAAACATCACTTTACTATCCCTGAACACACACCTCCCCAGCTGTAACCCACTATCACAATCTATTCCTACACTGGTGAGAAAACAGCTCCAACTGAACATTTTTTTCAGTCTCACTACTCTTCCTACTGCACACTGAGCAGAGGCACACACAAGGCACAAATCCTACACCCCATAGAAAACCTGCAGTGTGTCCCAACACAGCTACTGCAGGAGACTATAGCTGGCCATGCTGTCAGAGCCAGCCATGGCTCCATCCATCAGTGCTAGGTCACAGTGCCCAGAGGGAATGGGATGCCACACCGGGCAAGGGACACTCCTTGAAGAGTTGGGAGTGTCCATGGTGAATGGGGGTGGAAGGGGCTCTTAAACAGGCAAAAATGAGATCCTGTGTTGGTGAGACAAAACACAGGTAACCAGCAAAACAAGAATCAAAAAGCAAAGACACAAGGTTCCTACTCTTCAGGTTTAAAGTACTAAAACAATAGGCTAAGTTTTCAGATCTCCCTTCATATTCAGGAGGAAAGGGTTTTCAAGGAATCAGCAAGTCCCTCTCTAAGAGGGGAGTTGGAGTTCTGAGATGGTAGGACCATCACCCTGTTTTGAATTAAAAGTGACTTCTGTACTGGGGGTTGATCCACAGTGGCACTGATACCATCAGCTGTTCTTCAGGGACAGTGGCTGCTCCACTTACACTGCTGGGTGCAAGGAGTTTGCCTTACCATCACTATTGATAATGGAGATCAGCAGCTTCAGGTAGTTCTGTGTCTGCTGTACGAGGTCCCAGCTCTGCAGGAAGAGGAATGTTGGTGGTGAGGGTCACAGCCAAAGGCTGCTCTGCAGTTCAGAGCTGCTCCATCCAGAACAGCAGCAAAGCAGAAATAACCACATGGCCATTCCTCAAAGTGACAGACTTCCCCTTTGTATCAATCTCCCCAATCTCTGCAAAAGGCACTCTGGGACAAGATAACAGGTAGACAAACAAAACAATAAAAGGGCATCTCTCCTGTCTTCCTGGCTGGCAGAGGAGCTGCTTTGCCTGCAGCCCCAAAGCTGCGAGCAGCCCCTGCTCAGAGAGGCAGCAAACACCTGCAGAGCACTGGCCCAGTTCTGCACACGTGCACTTTTCCAAGTGGCTGAGCCACATTCCAGCCTCGTGTGCAACACCAGCAGCACAATGGGATGAGCAGGCCAAGGCCAGAGGGCTGTTCCCACAACCCAAGCACTTTGCTCAAAACTCTGTGGTCCTTGAAAATGTCCCCAGCTGGCTGCTGACCCTCAGGCACCCTCCAGACAGGCACTGGACTTCTTCAGTAACCCCCAAGTAGCAGCAGAACTACAGAAGGGCTCTGAACTCAAGAGAACTGCAGTACTACAGGACATACAGGTGAAGAACCTCAGAACAAACCCAAGCTTGTCACTTGACCATCATGTCACGAGCAGATGCAGGGAAATTCAGTGGTTTGATCAGAATCAGGACTAGCTCAAGGGAAATAAGATAGCACTGGCAAGGAAAAAGCAGAGTGGGACACATTTCATGGCAAAAGTGTTAGTGGTGCAAGTGACATGAGACCACAAGCAACAGAACCCTTGCTGTGTGCCTGCATGTGTGCACATCTGTGTGTAACCACACTGAAGACTAGAGTCAGACACAGAGCATATTGCTCAGCCATGGAGCCTGCAGAGCCACAAAACATTAGGGAAACGGGGAACACAGTCAGCCTGCAGCAGAAAAACACATAATTACAAAATCTTTTATCTGCCCAATTCAATCCATCTTCTGCTTATTTTAGAAGGCATCATCCAATTATCCAGTCTGATCTCTCTGTATCATGAACCAAAAAGTTTTCTTCGGTTGCCCCACGTAAAGCCTGAGGCTTGCACTTGGCAACATCTTTGCCCAGAGAAGCATCTCAAAGAGGGGTGACAGCTCATTACTCCTTTGGCAGCATGTTCCAGCAGATTATCCTCAAAAGTAATATGCAAGACTGCTTGTCCTTATCTGAAGGCTTGATTTCAGATGCAGATATTGCTTCCTGTGCAGCTCCTCTTCCCCAGATTGAAGAGTGCTTTAGAATTACTATTTTCTTCCTAAAAATGTACTTACACATTAATCACCTTAGTGATTAGCTAAACAGACTGAGAACTTCAGTTTTGAGTGAAGCATGTTCTCCAGGCCTCAAATAATTTCTGCATCTATTTATTACACCCTCTTCAATTTTTAATATCCTTTTTAAAATACGGGCTGCTCAGTATTCTAGTGAACAAGTTTCTAGCCATACACAAGCTCTACTTCTATTAGTTCTGCTTCAACTTTTCTGTGATTCTGCTTATGCTGGCACTTAAACAGTATTTACATCACTGACAACAAACAGTGGCCCAGCACAGGGAGCTCTGCTGGTTCTCTGGTGCTTCCAGCCACAGGGCACAATAATGTGACATGCTCCAGCACAGTCAATCCCCTCAAAACCCGGTAGATCCACTGATGTGTGAAACTGAGCATACTAATCAGTAGTATAAGGTGATACTCCCTGTTGTGAACAAAGGTAGACTTTGAAGCTTGAGCAAACAGAAGAGTTCAATTACTGTTTGCCACGCTGTCCATAGTACAGGGTGGAGACCTGTCATGGCCAGTTATGATTATCTGCTCCTCTCCCATAGGAAGGCACCTTGCATGCCCATGAAGAAGGTGCCCTTGGCCCTGCCCACAGAGGAGTCTCTCTCAAGACTTCCCACAGCCAAGGCAGTCTGCCCAGGGCAGGCCCATGTTGAGCTGAGACTGAGAACAGGTAATACTGCTTTGTTCCCTGTCTAGTTCCTTACCTTTGTTAGCAACCTATCTCCCTAATGGATTGCAAATTTTTGAAAGCTACAAAAAAAGGTTTGACTTTACAGTCAGCTGCCTTGGGGCACAGCAAGCCACGGAGCTTTTGGGTACAGGATTTCCACTGCTGTTCTGAACTGTCAAGCAGCCTTGCCCCCACTGGGATGCTATGAAGTGAGCCAGATTACAGCAATAGGAGCAAGTCAGATTTCAAACCTCTCCTGATCCTTCCTGAATGCATCCCTGACCTCCCACAGCGACATCCACTTTGCTCACCTGGTACTCGCTCCAATCAATATTCAGAGACTGGGTCAGAGAGACTGGGATATTTAATGGAGCATCTACATAGTCCTGTAAAAAACCCAGACACAGTCGGTCAGAGAAAAGTCATGACTCAAAGGGACTGAGTTCCAGAAAAAAAAAACAAGACAACAAATGCCAAATGGTGCATGAGAAGAAAACATCTCAGCAAAGCATCTTTGGATGCAAAGTCCTGAAGAGGTAAGAATAAACCCAGACTCTTGGAACGACTAATGGACCAGAGGACAGAGGAGCTTTTATGTGCTCCCAAGAGTGAAAGCTGGGCATATTAGTCTCTGCATTTCTATAAGACTGCCCCACTCAACCATCCCCTCAGCAGGAGACAAAATATGAAGAAAGAACTGAGAACCAAGACTATCTGTAAGGTCAGAATTCAAAACTGGGAGCAACCCATACCTTCCGTGAGAGGTCAAGCATCCTAGACTTCAGGATAATGATTAATTTATCTTACATACTAATTTTACAATCAGTAATTTAGTACATTCTGTATCTCTTATATCTCCTTGTGATTAGAAATAGGCACATGACATACAGAGCATCACTGAGGAACTGGGAGGCAAGACTTAAACCCAGTGAAACACATAACTCTCCGTTTTGTAACATCCATGTACCTGTTTCCAGTTAAATATGAGACCTTCAGCTGTATAATCCCGGTCTTTGTAGTCCTTAAAAAATTCACAGCCTGCAAGAAAAAGAGATAATGAACAACGATTCAGCTAACTGGTATCTGACTAGTGAAGTGCCTGTGGGACTAGGAGTGCTGGCAGCCCCAGGCTCCAGAAATCCAAACCAATCAAAACTGCTGCCTGTGGGAAGAGAAGAGCAGTAATCCTCAGTACACTGTGCTGAGGCCTCCAGCAACAACAGCCCAGGGCACTCAGCAGTACAGACACTCACACAGCAAAGGGCAACTCCAACTACAGCAAATGGGGAGCTTGAGGGACTGATTTAATTTTTTCCTGAACAAAAGGTTTCAGCAAGGTGCTTTGTTTTTGCAGGGCCTTGGACTTTTGCACAGATCTAAGGCATCAGCTTGACATGCACAGTGAGAAGGAGCCACCAAAAGAAGGTGCTGGCAGAGCCCCGGGGAAAGCCAATTTTCACAGGGCATCTGCTGCAGGGAACAAGAAAGGGCTCTGTCAGAGGCGGCTTGATTTCTCTCACATTTAAGTCTTCTCTTTCAAACATGGGATTTACCCTATCTGAAGGAAGGAGGTACATAACCACTTCCAAGCTGTCCCCCAAGCCCTCTCCTCCTGAAGTGTGTCCTTTGGCTCAGCTCTTCTCAAACAACCATTTGAAGTCTCTGCTGCAAGCCGCAGTCACTTAGTCACAGCTGAGCAGCACCATTAGCACTGCAGCTGCCTGCAGGCTACAGAAAACACCTCTGCCAGTGTGCTGTGCACACCTCAGCAGTGCCACAGAGCCCACAGCACCCAGACACCCCTGTGGCAGGCACAGATATGGAGAGAGATTCCCACCCTGCAAGTCACAAGTAACTTCAATGGAAAAAAAATTAAGGGAAGAATCTGTGCAAGGATAGGACTAATCCTCAAATAGGCAGTCAGGACACAGTCTGTCAGTTGAGATTTAACTCAAATTAAACAATGACTTCGTGCAAAGAATAGGGGATTATGGCATAAGTGTTGGCATCCACAAACACCGAAAGCTTCTACAGACACCTCATTTTAACTCAAGTCTTTCACTTCAGACAGTTCTCACTCTTCACTTGGTAAAATATGTCTGGATGGCTGAGCCCAAAGAGTGGTGGTGAACAGAGTTAAATCCAGTTGCTATCTGATCCCCAGGTTTTGTGGTGCTCCCCAGGGTTCAGTATTGGGGCCTGTTTAATATATTAACTGATGACCTGGATGAGGGGATCAAGTGCACCCTCTGCAAGGAGTGGAGTCACCAGCCCTGGAGGTATTTAAAAGACAGGTAGATGTGGCACTCAGGGACATGGCTTAGTGGGGACTGGGCAGCACTGAGTTAACAACTGGACTCAATTATCTGAAAGGTCTTTTCCAACCACAGCAATTCTATGACTCTATTTGGACACTGCCTTGCTCACCTAAGGCAATAGGATCTCAGAATAACTTCAGAAACAAGTTACAAAACAGAAATTCTTTCTGTGCAACCCTGGAAACATCAATAAGAATGTATCACAGCATTTGGCCAGTCACTAGAGGGGTTGCTGATCCTTAGATGTGTATGCCTTAGATTTAACAGAATGACAACATTCCCCCACGGACCAGCACTGCTGAAATCAGGCAACATCTGCAGGGAGTATTTGCAGTTTTATAAGGTTTATCTCTAGTGTGGCAGTGAAGAGCTGCTAAAAGAAAGCAGCTGTCCCAGAGGGCAGAAGAGGAAGGACCATCACTGAATAATATTGCTTACCATATGCAGATCCCCATACAGAAACAACTCTGCAGTTTAACTCTATAGAGTCACTTCTTCATTCCTTACAGCCCTACATAAGACCTGTGTACACAGTTTTTGTCATGTTCCAAGTCTGGTGATGTGTGCAGCAGCAACATGTATCCGTGCTATGTACTACAGAAAGCAGTAGTACTCTCATTTCTGTACACTTAAGCAACCCGCATGGCAAACTCAATAAAAATCTTCATGCAGCTTCTATGAATTGTCACTAATTTCTGTATAAAAGGAAACATACCTTAAAAAAAATCTTTAAGAGCAATAACTAGCAATCATGGAAGTGTGGGTCTGGATTGTCCACCAGAGTTTTGCCAGTTTTGTTTTTTTCTCCTCTCCCTTTCTTTGTGCATTAGGGAGAAAGTAGAGTCTGCAGACAGACCTCAGCACAGCAGCCTCCCATCTGATCCTGTCGCCAAGCCTGACATCAGCAGGCAGCAGGAATATTCAGTTCATCAGTAAGAGTGAGTGACCCAGCAGTGGTTGCTAGGCACAGGGATGGATACAGCCAAGGAGACAGGCTGCAAAGGGCTGCCTCTGTTGAACACTGCAGGCTCAGGTGAATTCTTCTGCAAGCACTGAGGATTTCTTACAGTGGAGCTCTGGAACACCAGACTAGAAATTACCCTCAAGAATTGGGTCTTTACATAACAAAGAACAAGATATGTATTTTGCATCAAGCAGTAGTTTAGAGTTGCAGAAATGTCAAAGGCCATCTTAACCAGCTCCACCTCTGGGACTTTTGCTCCGTGCTTGAATTAATAAGGACTGCTGGGAAATTATTTTGCCACCTCAAAGAGTGCCTAATGCTGACTCACTGCCAGAGCATCCAGTTCATTGCACTGTTCTCAGCTTAAAGGAGTTTTCTCGAGAAGGAACACAGGAAACATTCAGCAAGTCATGGTCATTTACATATACACACCCAGAGTTATTTCCCAGTGCCCAGAAACAGACTGTCACCTGTCCCTTGTGAATCCCTCTGGACATCATTCCTGTACCTGGATATGGGATGGAGAGAAGTGTGAAATCAGCATAACGTTGAGCTTTGTCCACCTTCTCAGAAGAGGTCACACTGCACAGGACAAAAGGAGAACAGCAGATATTTACAGAGTGTTTTTTGCACAGACACCAGCACCCAAAAATCTACCTGTTGCACCTCCCTGGGCTATGACTTGACTCAGTTGCGAGCAGGGGCAGAACTTACTCAACACATCCACATAAATAGGTACAGCCCAAAATCACTAAGGCTTTTCTCTAAGATAAGTGGGAGAAAAAGCTCTCTCTGTTCCTATGCACAGAGGGCTCCGTTGCTGTCTCCCTTCTGAAGGGGTGACTGTCTCATTACTATAAGATCTACAGGGAAAAAGCCACTCAGACTGCAGAAGACAGATGAAAGCAGCTATGTTGCCCATTGATACAGTTTTCTGTGCCCTAAAACCTTGTGGTTTTCTTTACAGCATCAATTGTATTCTGCTGTAGAATTCTTCCAAGGACTGCTCCCAGGATGCTGAGTCCACACCTGACAGCAAATTCACAGGTAAGGGCTACACTAGCTGCAAACCAAAGCCTGCACAAAAGCAAAAGAACCCAGACTCACTTCAAGCCAAATTTCACCTTCTTGTTTTCCACCATCAGGTCACAGATGTATCGGACAGACAGGTATCGAAGCAGCTTGATGTCGTGCCCTCTGACCTTGTCAAACAGCTGGGAGTCTGCATTTCTGCAAGACAGAATGAGGCAAGCAAGGTGAGCATGGAAGACTGACCAAGGTGAGTCTGATTCTTCCCAGATGAGCCACAGTTCTTCCCTGAACACTTCCAGCCATAAGCAGCAGAGCATGAGCCAAGTCAGACTCTGCAAACTGACACTGCAAGCTTTGTGCTTATGGTCCCTTCCCACATCTCACTCTGTTCTGCAACAAACACATAAGATACAACACAATTTCTACAGCCTGGAGATGTACTTTTAGGTGAAGTAAACACAGCCACACCCTTCAAATGCATTTTAATGGCTCTACATATTCCTGTGTCTGGCTCTTCCTCTGAAAATAAATTAGCAAGCTTCAACCAGCCATTAATACTCAAGACTCTTTTCCAAAAGCAAGGAAAGTAAGACCCTGAGCCTGCTGATGGGTCTCAAGCCTGTGCCCAAAACCCAAACTAGGAAAGAGCAGAAATGAATGGCTGAGCCAGTCAGCAAACTCCCTTTTCCTCACCCCAAACATTCATACAAACCTAAATGCAGAGTCTTCTTCAGAAATGTCTTCTGCATCTGCCCAAGCATCATCAGAACCTCCTGCAACAAAGGCATTAAGAAGTGAAGCTTTTGTGAACCAGCTTGATCCCTAATCCGACAAGATGTGTATACAAACAGAAAGGTCATGGCTTAATGCCTTCTCTTCACACCTAAGTGTGGTTCCCCATAATGCCTCTTCCTGAAAATCTTGTTTTCTAATGTAGCCCACACTCCTTGTCATTGCAAAGTACCTGGGCAGGTCAAACCCATAACTGAAAGCCAGAGGACACTTCAAAAATGGTATGCAGTGCTTTTTTAAGCCAAGCTTCAGCTTCCACACCATAGACACCCACTACTCCCCTAAGAGCTTTCCCTGGAGTCCAATATATCTAACCATTAGCAGCACTGATTCCCAATGATTAGTCAAGCAACAGCAAGTTCTAATCCTCTTTCCTCCATTATTCCCATCCCCAGTGTTTGGGAATTGCTACCCTGAATCCTTTGGGATGCCTTTATTTGCCTATATATTTCCTGTAACTCACTCTTCAACCTCAAGCTCTTTCCTCACTGAGGCCCTTTTGAGGTGTGGCACTGTCCTGTATACAGTGCTTGGAAATGGACATGAGGTTTCATTCTTTGCTCTGTTATGCTAAGCCTGATACAAGCAGCCCATGCTAGAGCTCCCACTGGTTTTGGGAAGAGCTTGGCCTCATGTGTAGCTCTCTGTCCCAGCACTCACTAGCCTTATTACCATGCAGACAGTGACAAATGGCTCCTCACTCACCAGAGAAGATGTAGTTGTAGCCAGTGCGCCCATAGAGCTCTCCCCAGCCAGCCAGTGTTGCTGATCTGCAAATATGCTGGAGGAAGATTTTTTTATTAATCACAGAGGCTCCAGGAGTCATTCCCTTATCATGCCTATTTGCTGTCAGGTTACATAGAAGGGTTGGTATCTACAGCTATCACCTCTCAGCTGTCTGCCCTTTAACCCTGGTCCAGGATTGAGTTCTCCAAACACAGCAAACTCCCAAGTGCCTTTATCTGTAGCTAGTTTTTAAATCATATTTTCATCTCCAGTTCTCCAATGCATTAATACAGTCAGTTCCTGCCAAGTTAGCAACACATGCTCTGTTAATACCCTGCTTGAGCCTTATTTCCACATTCCTCTGGATGAGATTATGGATGGTCCCAAGATGACTCTGGGCAGTTCACTCCTGCAAAAAAGGTCAGCAGATGCAGCCCACAATGGCTTCAATCAAGCCAGATTAAAATTGTCACAGGTATGATTTTGCTATTCATACAGTGTTTCTAAATTCAACTGAGAAAACTGAATTAAGCTACTTAAATTCTAAATTAGACTATTCCTACATGGCTTCAACACAGTTTAAGTAATTCACATAAAAATGAATCTAATTTCACTTTCTTACAGATCCCCATGCAGACAAGCCCACACATTCATAAGACCATTTATGCAATCTTGCTTCCCAAGGGAATAGACAAAGGAAACTTCTCTGGAGAGAGGAAAGTTACTCAAAGAGACTTGCTGGGAAAAGCAAGGGACAAACAGGGACAATAATTATCTTTCCCCTCTGAAATGCCAAATATCATAAGGATTTCAGAAGGGATGTACATAGGAGAAAAGAAAAAGTTAGCCCTTTGGTGCAAGGCTCACGATTTGGTGGGGGAGAAGAGCCTGAAATGCCAACTTATGCAGCCTAGACAGCAATTGCTACCTGCTACTTCAGGCTGCCTGCTTGCACCTAAGCACAGATTTTTACACCATTTGGAAAAGTGACAAGTGACTGAAGATGTGGCAGCACAGCTCAAATGGCAGAGAGAAAGGTCATTTTCTCAGCAAATACAGGTAACCCATGACACTTTACCTTTCCCTTGTACAGAATGACTGGGCAGACAAAGCGTCCTCTGCACCTGGCCATCTTACTCCGGTTGATGAGGTCCTGCAGTTTGCCCACCTGCACAGTGCTCTCATACCTAAGGGACAGAGACTCAGGTCAGTACAGAGCATCTTCTCACACACTTTTCAGCAAAGCCACCACAGAAACCCTGGGCTGCAATCCCATCCCTTCCCCTAGAAGTCTGCTCTGAAGTTAGTAAGCATGAAAACACTTTGAGAATTGCTTCTGCTGCTGTCCAACACATTTGGACACTTTTCTGGCTTCTTTGTTTTATTTTGAAAGACCAATGCACAGTACATGATGGCACCATCAGGAACTGGCAAACATGAGCACCACCAGTAGGGTCTGCCACAGACCAACATGTGGATTACTAGGGAAGGACACTCAGTGCCTACAAAAATACATGTTCTGTTTCCCCTGCTATCACCTTTCCATTCAGAAGCAGCTCAGAGAGATAGTTTTGCAAGAAAAAAAGAAATACATTAGAAAATCAAATCTTGAACACTCTGTGATCCTCAAGCATTTGTGTTGCCAGGTAATTAAGCAACTAAATCAGCTAGTGGGTTGAGCAGGGTACTTAAGATTAATGTCAGCTGGATCTGCAGAGATACATTTTGTTTGGTTTTCTTGTTGAAGGTAAAATAGAATTGTGTTTCATATTGGGAGACATTTTGGAAACATGTTAAAATTGCTCCAGTTTGTCTAAGTATCATCCTACATTGACAGGAATCCACACTCACTTCTGAACTACACAGACCTCAAGGAGGAACTGTCAATGTAAAGAGGACTAGAGTTGGAATTGGAGAAGCATCCAGAGTGATATATTAGAAACCAGGTTAAGTCTGGACATACAAAATTGCATGGCTATGCACCTGGAGATGGTTAACAAGAATTTCCAGGCAGCCTTCCCAGTAATGGAGCACAGTGTAAGAGACAGATGAACTGCCTGATCTCTGGATGTTAATACATTATCCACACGGTAAATCTGAAAAAGGGGAAAAATAAGATCATGGGAAATTCCCTAGAGAGATGCAGAAGTACCAGCATTGCTGTGCAGAGCACAGGCTCTCAGCTGAGATAAAGCATCTGATTCTGGTGACCCACCCCTGCCTGAAGAGGCACAGGAAGATGAGTAGGAGAGTCTATGCTGCAAGGGAAACCACCAGGGTCAGATGGAAAGGGCAGATGAAGATGAGCAGATGCACAGCAATATGTGCATCAGGGTGAAGGAGAGCACAACAGAGGAGGAGAACTCAAACACAAAGGACAACACTGGCCTAAGAACAAATTAATACCTTTACAATGGAGTTAATGAAAGTTGCTAAACTTCAGAATCACTGAGAGTGTGGAGCAATGTACCAGCAGCTGCCATTCTGGGAAGGATTACAAAAATAACCTATTATTAAAATGGAAATCAATCTGTTTATGGAAAATATTATACAAGGTGGTGCCAGTAGAAGCAGGGAAACAGAACACAAGACTTCCAAGTACTTTTTTTTTTTTTAATAGAAGGATTTGGTTCTCAGAATTCATAGTGGTGGTTTAAGTTTTTTCATGTTTTCCTGCATATACAATTATTTTGCTGTTCAGCTCCAAAGACCTTTGACACATACCAGAATTTAAAGAACAAAAACCTAAGCTAATCTTCTTTAAACAATGTGAACATGAGGGTGCTAATTGGAAAGGCAGGAAAATGTGAGCAAGAGTGAGAAGAGATGACTTCACGTATAATTCCCAACACCAAACTATTTTGAAACTCAAAAGATTCTGAGGCACAGATTTGGTTGTGGGGCTGTTTTAAAATGAATGCATGCAATTAAGAGATATATCTTGCACTCTGCTCCAATTCCCTTTGTGTTTCCTTTACAAAAGCAAATATGGAGGGAAACAAAAACTTAAATGCAGTGTTACCAAAATAGCTCCACGGCACTGCTTCCAAGAAAATGAGAGTTAGAAAAACTGAAATACCCGAAAGACCAGAAACTATAAGAGAAGCACCTCTCTGGGAGCTGAGACAAGACAACAGGTGTCACTCACTGCACTTCCCTGGAGAGGTTTCTGCAGCACCCGCAGATGAGTGTGAGCAGCTTGGCAGGAGCCCAGGACACAGAGTGAGCAGGAAGCCCTGCACCCTGCTGGGGACATGCAAGGATGAGCCCCTCTCCCAGGCACACCAGCCCTGCTCCTTGGGAAGCCTGCACACACACTGGACAGACCCATCTGCCAGCAGTCATGGCTGTGTTACAAATAAGGCTCTCAGATCTTCTCATCTCAATAACCACCCTCAGTAATGCAAGAGATGAACATGGTAAAACAAACACAGTTGTATCAAGACTCCTGTAACAAGGGGGAAGCTGCTCTGAAGAACAGGTGTAATGCTTTTACAGGATTAGTGATTAAATGCAGCATAAATGGGAGTAAAATCTAAAGCAAAAGGTTCAAAACACACAGAATTCCTCCTGCACCTGCCTGGATTTCAGAGTACTGTTAGCAAACTTTGATCAAGCAAAGTCCTTTCTTCCCCCAGCTGCCCAGCTACAGAATGAACTGATTTGAGTTAAAAAACATAAATTTTTTGGTGTTCCCCACATGGCTCCAGAAGCAGCTGTACTGACAGAAATGATGGTACAGCAAAGAGTCTGTACATGTGAAAACTGCTTCCAAAGCACCTCGGTATTCTCGGAGTTGTGACGCTTCAAGTAGATCTTACCAGCTGATTAAAAACACTACAAAGATAAAAACAGGAGCATTCAAGGCCAGGTTGGATGGGGCCCTCAGCAACCTGATCTAGTGGAAGTTATCCCTGCCCATAGCAGTAGGGGTTGCAAGTGGATGACCTTTAAGATCCCTTCCAACTCAAACCATTCTGTGGTTCCACAAGAGGCAGCCAAACAGACTCAGTCCTGGATGGAGTGCTCTGCTCACTGGAAGAGGTTCTTTCCTTCCATAACACAAGAAGTGCAATGGTCTCTATTTCATAATTATTCCATAGGAGTAAAATGATTAAACTAAAACTTGAATTTGTCTAAAAATGACTTGGCAGCTTTTACAAAAATCATCATGCTGAAATCAGGAAGTGTAGTCTGTTTTTGTGACTCTCAGACAGTAAATCAAAACTTGCCAAGAATCAGTATAAATACAGTTAATTGTCACTGCTGGCTTGCAAAAGTCACAGAAGAAAATGGGGTACCAAGCATAGGTACTCTTGTTTTGAATACTTGTCAGAAAAATTAAGCATCCTTTCCTCTTGCAAGAGCAGGAAAAGCAGAAGCATTCAGTTTCTCTTCCCTAAAGCTTCCCCTAGTTACACTTAACAGCTTCAAACTTCAGTTTCCTGTTTTTTGCAGCAAGGGGTTTAATCTTTTCTAGTCTCATCCAACTGTTAGGCAGAAGCTCTCCCACCTGGCAGTCAGTTGTGGCTGGTTTCCAAAGACCCCCTCCTACAGCACCCAGCCTACGAGTCAGCACGGCAGCTGATGGTTTTCCTTCCTCAGGCAAAGCAGCTGGACATGTGAGAAGGACTTGCTGACCCTCCTTTTAAACACATCACTCTTGTCATGGACACACAGTCCAGACTGCAAAACTGCATTATATTTAGTTGAAGGAAAAGGTAAAATGAGAGGCTGTGGATGGAGCTGGAAGCAGCAGCTCATACTCAGCCAGAAGCGAGACCAACGTGATCCTGAGTTTGTGGGTCAAAGTCCAGAGATGTGTTGGCTCACATGTGCACCAAACTGAGCAAGTGTTTCCCATTAGCTCACTAAACCTCAGTGCCCACTGACCCCTTCACCATGGTGGGGAGAGACAAAATAATCTGGAACCTGCTCTGGAATGACAGAAATATCTGTCTAGGCTGTCTTGTCTGCCTAGCCCCTATCAGACCCCCTGCCCCGAGATGATTTGCAGACTAAAATTTCCCACATCAGAGGCCTTGCTGCAAGACACAAGTACTTCATCAAGCATCAAGGTGGGGAGAGCATCACACAGGCTTGCTCACAACCCTGAGCCTTCGGGCAAGCTGCAACACAACAATCACCAGGAGCCAAGGCTGTGCTCAGGTTTGCTCCAGGGCCACATGCATGGGAGCTGGTGCTGCCCTGGAGCACCCCCGTTTCCTCCACAGCCCCCGAGTAACAGGTTCAGCTTGGCAGCTTTACCCAGGGCGGCCCAAGAGCCCCGGGAGGAGCCCCACGGGAGCCCCGGCAGGCAGCGAGGGGAGTCCCGGGAGCGGTGACACCACCGGCTATAATTAGCGCAGCGCAGCGCGCAGGGCTTCCCCGGCCGGCGGGAGCCTCGGAGCGCCGGGCGCGGCAGCTCCCCGGGACAACAACTCCGCCGGGCGCCACTGCCCGGGACGGGACACGGGAACCGGGGGCCTTACGGGTCACGGCTGGCGCCGGCGTCGCGCTCCAGGAGGACGATGTGCCGCGGGTAGTGGGCGCAGACCTCGCCGTGCACGTTGGGGATCACGCTGTAGCGATAATCGCGGCCGAAGAGCTCCAGGCACCGCCGCTCGATCCGCTCCACCTGCGCAGAGCCACCGCTCAATGCCCGCCGCGCCGCTCCCCGTGCCCCCCGTGCCCCGCTGCCCTTACCTTGGCAGCAGCGACACCGCCGCCGTCCTTGGCGCGGTACTGTGCCCGGGAGAACTCCAGCAGCAGCTCGGCCAGGGAGCGGTCCCCGGAGCCCGCCGGGGGGCAGCCGCGGGCCGCCGCCGCCGCCATGCCCGCGCCGCTCACCGCCGCCTCGGGCCCATCGTCCCGCCCGCCGCTTCCGCCCGCCCGCGACGCGCCCCTTCCGCCCGCTCCCGGCGTCATCGGGGCGCGCCGCGCTCCGCCCCGGGGTACCGAGCTCCGCTCCGGGGGTACGGGGCTCTGCTCCGGCCCCGCGTTTACACCCGCAGCGAGACGCGGCAAACGCTGTCAGGCCTCGCCGAATGGGTCCGACCGTGGCGTTGGCGGGCGTGCCCAGGGCGCTGCCCTAAAGGAAGAGTCCCGAAACGGGTTTTAGTTAAAGAAGCCCCTCCCGCAGTGTAGTCGCACGCACTGAGCCGTGGCAGAGGAGCTGCGGGGCGAGCGATATCGCTGCCCGGACACGGCTGAGGACGGCACTGGCTCGTGTGCCCGGGCAGTGCCACGGAGCCAGCCTGGGCTGTGCGTGCCGAGGGTGACGGGCAGTGCCCGTGCCCAGCCGGAGGCTCCTTGGCTCTTGCAGGGGAGCACAATGTGGTTGTCATCTGCATTTGTCTGATTTGCAAATCAGCTGCGAATCTTCACAAACATTTAATGACAGCCGAGTTCAACTGCAGCTAACGCGGTGCATCTCGTTGCCTGAGAAATAAACTGGCCCGACGTGGTTTGGTCTCTGCTGGGTTCGGGACGGCTGTGAGGCTGACGGGGCGGTGGCAGGATTTCTCACGGGCACCTGCCGGCATACAAGTGCTGACAGCCTGTGTGACACTTCTGGCATAGCCATTTACCCCAGCCCAGCCATCCACCACACCTAGCCTGGCGCACGCTGTGCACCCCAGCCCTGTCACCACATCTGAGCTGGCACAGCCGTGTACCTGGCCTTGCTGTCAGAGATTTTGGGTCGACTCCTGCTGCCCCAGAGCGGGGTGAAGCCACAGTGGTGGCAACTTACTTGCTCCGTCCCCGCCAGGAGGGTGGGGAAGGTTTGCTGCCCGTCCGGGGGCTACGTCGGCACCCCGCGGGCCTCCCCCGGCCTCGTGAAGGGTGCGGGGGGATGGACGCGCTCCCTGCGGGCGCACTCCGGCCAAAGGCAGCCACGCGGGAACCTTCCAGCACTTATCGGAGCCATGCCCCGCCGCCACCCCGGGCGGGGTCGGTCCAGGGGACGGTCCTGTCGGACCGGGGGAGAGGAATGGGCCCGGTGACCCGAGCCGAGCCAAGCCGAGTGGATGCGAGCCGAACCGAGACAAGCCCGTCGCTCGGCCGAGCCCGAGGAGAGCGCAGCAGAAGGCGGCGGAGCGGTCCGATCCCCGGGGGACGGGCTCGAGGGGTCTCGGTTCGGCTCGGGCTGGGCTGGGCTCTGGCTGGGCTGGGCTGGCCTGCGCCCGGCCGGGTTCTGGCCCGGGCTCGGCTGGGCTCGGCTCCGCAGTGGCGGGGGGGCGCGCGGCCGCGCGCGCGCGGCGGGAACGCGCGGGGCGCAGAGGCGGCAGCCAAGATGGCGGCGCGGGTGTCGCAGGGCCCGGCAGCCCGCGGGCGCTCTTAGGCCGCGGCCCCCCCGCCCCGCCGACCCCGGGCGGGCTCCCCGCCGCCCCGGCCCCTCCCGCCCTCCGGCAGCGGCGGCCGGCAGGATGCTGCCCTCGCAGGAAGCCTCCAAGCTGTACCATGACAACTACGTGCGGAACTCGCGCGCCATCGGCGTGCTCTGGGCCATCTTCACCATCTGCTTCGCCATCATCAACGTGGTGGTCTTCATCCAGCCCTACTGGGTGGGCGACAGCGTTAACACGCCCAAGCCCGGGTACTTCGGGCTGTTCCACTACTGCGTGGGCAGCGGGCTGGCGGGCCGGGAGCTGTCGTGCCGCGGCTCCTTCACCGACTTCAGCACCATCCCCTCGGGCGCCTTCCAGGCGGCCGCGTTCTTCGTGCTGCTCTCCATGGTGCTGACGCTGGGCTGCATCACCTGCTTCGCCCTGTTCTTCTTCTGCAACACCGCCACCGTCTACAAGATCTGCGCCTGGATGCAGCTGCTGGCAGGTACACACCGGCACCGGGAACACCGGCACCGGGAACACCGGCACCGGGAACACCGGCCTGCCCCGGGCCTGGCGGCGGGGACGGGTGGGGAGAATGGGCAGCGCTGAGCGTGCGGCACCCGGGGAACCCCCGGCAGTGGGAGTGGGGTCCCTCGCTACGGGGAGCAGCAAGGTTGCTCAAGGAAGCTGGGCTGAGTCCAAGCACTGCAGGGCCGTGGATCCAGGAGCCAGCCCCACAGTTTCTTGGGACACCCAGGCCAGGTACTAGTGCTGACAGATGGGCACCTGTTTGGGACACTGGCACCGAGGCCTCCCTGGTATCTCCTGGCCACAAGGAACACAAGGGCTGCTCTGGGAAGCTGGGCTGGGTACAAGTACTGTGTATCCATAGGGCATCCCAGCCAGGAGCTGGCCCCAGGACGTCCCAGGCCTTCCTGGGACAAGCAGGCCGGGCACTGGCACTGGCAGAGCACCACAAACAGGTGCTGGCTCTAGGCACTGGCTCCTGGGTCTCCCCAGGCAGAGGCTGGCCACAGGGAACTTTGAGATCACTCAAGGAAGCTGGACAGGTACAAGCATTGTAGGGCCATGGGTCTTCTCAGCCAAGAAATGTCCTCAGAATGCTCTGGAGCTTCCTGGGACATCCAGACCAGGCACTGGCACCAGCTATGGTCACACCTGCTCGGGGCACTGGAGCCTGGGATTCCCCAGGCAAGGTCTGACCCCAGGGAGACATAAGGCTCCTTGGGACACAGCCAGAGAGCTGGATCAGGGACCCACCTCAGGGGACCACAGAACAGGCACCTACCCTGAGACACCTGGACAGACTGAACAGTCTGGACCCTCAGGACATCCTGGGCTAGGGACCCACCTTGGGGCACTTGAGTACACCCCAGCCAAGGACCAGCATTGGGACACCCTAAACATGGCCTAGGACACACTGGATCAGCCCCCTGAATCCCTGGGGATTCAGACACCCCAGCACACTCCACATCAGGGACTAGCCTCCCATCATCCCCAGAGATGTGGGGTGTCCCCGAGAGATTCTCACTTTAGGGGAACACTCAGTCCCCAGAGGGACCCCACTATGGGAAGAAGCCCATGCATGGATCCCCCATCCCTGTAAAAGCACCCTTCAGCTCCCCCTTACAGACATGTTGCACCCAGGGCCCCTCTCTCCTGCATCATGAAAGGGCTGTGAGCACAGGCCTCTCCCAGCTCTCTCCAGTGCTTCGCACAGAGGTACACCATACATCTCCCTTGATGTCTCCCCAGACATGACCACTCAAGCCCAGTAACTAACCCCCACCAAAAGTGACCCTGTCTATAGATCCTCCTTAGGTCCCTCCACAAATGAGACCCCACTGTAGATGTACCCCAGAACTGTCACAGACTCACTCCTCAAAGTGACACTGAATAACCCAGACCTTTCCCCAGAAGGGGACCTGATGCCTGTATTGAAAGGGATCCCAAGTATCCCCTTATGCACAGACTTCCAAGGTGTCCTCACACAGGGTCTGTCCTTTTGGGAGAAAGATCCTTAAGAATGATGTTGAACTTCCCTTGGTAGCAAGACCCTTCACTTCCTTCCCTGCACAGTTTTACCAGGTATGACAAACACTCTCCACTGCATACTAAGTGTGAATAGACCTAGAGCTTCCACTGGAAGGACCTACAGTGCCCCTTATTCCTAATGGACGGACCCCATTCATCCCCTCTGTGAGAAGGGCCCCAGTCCTTGATGTGGAAGGATACAGCCCCTCTGTGTGAGGAGCTTCCAGCTAGCCCAGCTCTTTCCCTTGCAGCTGGCTGGGGCTGGAAAGCCTGACCTCCCCTCACCCAGATCAGGACCACAGCCAGACCTGGAGCTGCCTTGGCTTATCAGGAAATTCCCTCATCTTTAATTTTCCCCATCCTGAAGATTTATCAGTTTAAAGCAAGCTCAGAGCCCAAATCCTACTGATTGTCGGCAGCTTAATCAAGTGGCGTGGGGTGCCCAGCTGCTGCTGCTGCTCAGGGAGCTGTGTGGCAGAGGGCACTGCACTGGAGGCAGCCCTGGGTCTGCTCCCCAGTGCCTCCTGTCCTGTCCTGGCTCAGGTTTGGGTGGCCATGACAGCACTTTGCTGTTGTCACCTCTGGGTTCCCTTCACCTTGCCTTGGGGCTTGTCCTTGTCACACTTTGCACCTTGTAATTACATGTGTAGTGCTGACAATGGCACTTGTGAGAGCCCTGAGTGCTCAGCTCAGTGGGCCATGGGCTGGTTCTTCTGGCCCCAGCCAGCCCAGGTTGGCTTGGAGCTCTCCCAGGGCAGCATGGCTCCATGGCTTCTTGTTGGGGAAAGTCCAAGGCACCATTAACAGACTGGCCCTCCACCCCACCGTGAGACAGGACAGCCTGAGAGAGCTGCTGTCCTACAGGACAGGCTGATGTTCCTGTCAGAGAGGGCCTGGATGCAGAGGTGGGGGTGTGGCGTGTCCCAGCAAGAGACTCTTGTCTGCCAGGGGTCAGGCAGAATTTCCCTGGGAATGTGTGAGGCAGCCACAGGTGGATGTGTTACCCTGAGCATGGAGAAGGAGCTGCCATGACCTATGGAGAGAGTGCCATAGGCCAGATTTACTGCAGGGACATAGCCTGATACAGGCTCTGGCACACCATGGTGGCAAACTTGATTGACCTCGCTGGGAGGTTGGAGGATTCTGTCAGAGCAGAGAGTTTGTGGGAGCAGAGAAGGAAAGGAAATTCCTCCTGCCTCAGTGAGGGTTTAGCAGAAGAAGGACTTGCACTACCACAGCAGAAGCAACTGTGGGGCCCAAAGTCTCTTGGGCTCACTGGTGAAAGCCAGTGAGGCAGGTGATGGGCAGAGACATGGAGTAGAGGTGTCCCCACCCCATCCCTGTGAGATGGCTGGTGCAGAGTAAAGGGCTGCTGATTGTGGGCATGGATGGGCTCTTCAGAGGAGAAAAACCAAGTGCAGGGATGTGGGGGAGGAGGATGAGGAATTCAGGATCTCTTTCAAAAAAAATCCAAAAACCAACAAACTTAAAATCATCGATGTCTAATTAGTGGACAACAATCAAGGCAGGGTTTAATTAGAGCTTGACAGAAAGCTCCAGCTCAAAAGCCACTGCCCCCCTAGGAGGAAACTGGATCTAATTAAGAGGAAAGACTCTGCTTTATCGCAAATTGAAATGTGGCCATCTGCCCTGTTCAAAATCCCAGTAACGCAAAACTGGAGATTTTGCTAAATCCTTCTGTTATAAAACCAGAGATGGGCCCTTCACATGAGCATGTCAACAACTGTATGACTGACAGCACCTGATGCCACCCCAGTACTCCAAATCACAGAGGAGCACCTTCAGAAAGTTCCATGGGATGAGGCTTGAAGAGGAATGGGCTGTGAGGGTGTTCTCCCTTGGGATTTGTCTGTAGGAAATCAGAGCAGAGGAATACACCACCACCAGACCACCCAGGAGCCTGAGCATTTCCTGTGATTCCCCAATACTCTGCTGTAGCATAAGACACAGACACTCACCCTGTGAGTTAACTCTGAGCTTTGAATAAAGTTGTCCTGGTGCCCAGCAGCGATGCCCCTCTGGCAGCCCAGCCAGCTCTGTGGGACACTGCATCCATGTGCTTCCCATCAGGATGATTACCCTCACTGATGCCCAGGGCTGCTTCCAGAGGGCCTTTGGTTTTGTACTTAGAGCCCATTGAGGGTCAAAAGAGGCAGCCAGCTGAGCACACCATCCTGCTTGCATGGAAGAATTGGCTGGCCACATTTCAAGTGTTTCCATGTGTTCCAGGTCCAGCAGTCAGTGTGGTGAGACCTTCACACTCCCTCTTCGGGATACACAACACACGGGGTGCCTTCCCACCTGGGTCATGCTCTTGGCCTTGGGGCTGGGCTTTGTCCTTATCGGTGGCATTTTGGCATTGATTGTGCCATGTCCAGCCACCTTTCCTGATGGAGAATGTGGTAATACATATCCACCTGAGCTCTCTTCTGCTTTGGGGGACTCCCTTCAGAGCTACACTCACCTCTTGGATGGGCCCTTCCAAGGCCTGAGAGCAGAGGCAGGTTCCTAAGCAGGGCTTCATCTTCTGCACCTCAGCTGTGTTTGCAGCTGCCTCAGTGGGATCCCTTGCAGGGCATGGTTGTGGTATATCCACGGGGAGGAGTAATGAGGGAATTGTTGGCAGCTGCTGGGCTGAGCATGGTGGGGCTCTGTGGTGGTGTAGCCTCAGCCCCAAGGGAAGGCAGGATCTGGCCTGGGTGAGTGCTACAGCCCCAAGACCCTCCCTGGTTCTGGCAGCAATGCAGTGGCTCTGCTGAACCACATCAGGACAGGCTCATCTTCCTGACTGTGACTTGCTGGAGAACCAAGTCCTTTCAGAGACTTTGAGGTTTCAAAATATTGTTTTCATGGATATAAAAGTAATTCATTGAAGTTCTTAATGAAAAAATATGAGGCAGATCCCACTCCTGCAAACTGGCTTGGAGAGTAATGGGACTGCCCAGGGAGGTTGTGGGGTCTCTGTCTCTGGAGTCATCCAAATCCCATCTGGACACGTTCCTGTGTCACCTGCTCTAGGTCACCCTTGGCAAGAGAGTTGGAAGAGACAGAGGTCCCTTCCAGCCTTAACTATCCTGTGACTCTGCAGTTTATCCTCAGGCCCTTTCTCTGTCAAAAGGAGAAATATTGCCCGTATAGGAGCCACTTCCACCTGCTGACCTTGCAGCAAAAATAACCACACTGCTAAACCCTCGGCATTTGCTGAATTACTGCCTTCTGAACCGCCAAAAAAGCTTTCCTGAAGGTTCCCCTCTCCCTCCCCTACCGCTCAGGTGGTGCAGGGGGGACAGGAGCGGGGCTGCAGCCCACGCACCCCTGCACCCGTGCAGCGCCGTGCGCTCCGCGGCCGCCCCGCGGGGTTTGCGCGGCCCTCGCGTGGCGGCTCCCGACGTGCCCGGCTACGCGGGGAGGGGCTGAGCCCGTGTCCTGGAGCTTACATCCCTGAACTGTTGTTCCAGATAAAGCAACTGTCAGTTCTGATTCATACAAACTCATAACTCTATTCTGAATCCCGCTGATTTTTTGGCACAAAAGCAGCCTGTGGAGCAAAACGCCGTAAGGGAGCTCGTGTCTGTGTAAATGGCCGGTGCTCGCCGTCCAGAGCACGCTGCCCTAAGTGTTGATTTATTTTTGAGGGATTTCAGTTTTTAGGGGGAGGAGGGGGGATTGTGTTTGTCCCCTTTCCTTTTGGTGCTCAGCTCTCAGGAGGTTTTCTGGTGAGAAGCAGCCACTCTAGACCCCAACAGCACAGCCCAGCCCCTGTTCCCTGGGGTTTTTGGATGTGCTGTCCCCATGCCAGTTTAAAAAGCTCTTTTTTGACCCAGTGATTGCTGGTTTCCCCCCATTACCTCACATCTTCCTGTTTGTGTGTTCTGTGGTGGTGTGGTGCTCTGGGGGAGGTCCCACCTCAGCTGCAGGGCATGTCCTGAGCTCTTTCCACCCATGGCAAGCAGTAAAAGCCAGTTTTCATTCACCCCTGCAGACTAAACTAGACAGAAAAAGTAAATAAAAAATCAGATTTTAATCCTGCAGGCACAGCTGCTCAGGACAGGGGCGGCGGTACTCAGCAAACATGGGAGTTACTCAGACAGTCCAAATTAGCTAAATGCACCTTGTACCAGGAGATGTTGTCCTGCCAGGAGGAGACTCCTCTTTCTGCTTAAATCTTGCTCCAGTGTTGCAGCCTGAGTCATAACATTGCATTCCCTTTGATTAATTTATTTTGTGAGGATATCAAAAGCCCTTGAGATGCCCGTTGTTTCTAATGGACCTTGACAAGGGAGCACTGAGGAGTGAGAAGCCATGAACCAGCTGTAAAGCCAAGAAATGCCAGCTTTATGGGGTCAGAGCCCCAGCCCCAGCAGGATCTCCTCCCTCTGCATGCACCCTGTCCCAGTGATCACTGAAATGCCTGCTCTCAAAACTGTCTTTACAATTGGAAAAACTCTAGGAAAGGGAGTTGTAGCCCAGGGCCTAGGGGCAGGATGGCAGCTGTGGGGTGTGGCAGACCAGCCAGCCACTCTTGGTGCCACTGACAGTGAGGACTGGCACCCACAGGCTCAGAAGAACAGGAATTAAAAGCAAAATAGACAGGAGCTGGGTTATTTTTTCCTCTTTAATAGTGGCTCTCCATAGGAGTCATCACCTGATGTTTTTCTTGTGGTTGCAGGCATAGAAATTTGCTATTTTAAACAAAACCCAAGGTTTTCCTGCAGGTCTGCAAGGGGGCTTGGGGCATTTGGAGGTAGGTGCTGGCAGAACAGTGCTAGAGGGATGGGCAGGAAGAACATCACATCCCTCAGACCTGTTGGAGAGGCACCGAGGACTGTGTGAGATCCCCTCCCTGTTCCTGCTCTGCTTTTCAAAGTCACTGCTTGCTGCAGGCACGGGAAGGTGTTTCCAGGACACTGGGTGGCCTGGGGAGTGCAGGAAAGGGAATTGTTTGTGACAGAGCAGAGGACTCAGCTTGCTGCTGGGGACACGTGGGGCAGATGGGAAGAGGAGAGCACTGAGCTGCTCTTCAGCAGGAGAGCACCTGCCTTGAGCAGCACAGCCACTTCCAGGGAGCTGTACAGCAGTGAGGGGTTTTGGGAAGAGGCCAGTCGCTCTCAGGCAGAGGCATTTGGGTATGTGGGGTGACTTGGGCACACACCTCTGCCCAGTGGTAAATTTGTTGTTTAATTCTGTCAAATGGACTGTGAGGGCATGGGCAGAGATCCTGCTCGGTGGGACAGGGCACAGCCTCCCTTTGCCCTGGCGCAGTACAGAGCAGGCACACGGGGATGAGAGGGATCAGAACAAGCAGACCCAGGCTGGAGCCAGGCAGTGCCCTGGCAGTGGCCATCACTGCATGTCCTCTGTGACTGTGCTGTGGCAACCCACCACATGAGTGTCTCCCTTACCTTTTTGAGCCACCCTAGTTTTGCCTTAAACCCTCTCTCTCATGTCCTCCATGAGTGCCATGGCATAGCTGCCTGTTCTGCCATGTTTGGGACCTGCAGATGTCCTGGGAAACCCTCTCACCTGTGGTGTTTTCAGAGCAGTGAGCTCTTGGCAGGCTTCTGCTTTACCTGGGCAGCTGGACCCACCTTTACCCTGAATAATAGCTCAGGAATGCAGAGGATGTGACACTGCCTGCAGAGTCCAGGGACAGACCCAGGGGCTGCTGTTCTGCTCCTGTGAAGGACTGGCTGAGGGCTGTGCACAAAGGCTGGGAGCCTGCCCAAGCCCTTGCTGGTGTAGGTAAAATTGGTGCCTGACTTTTAAACTCATAATTGCCTACTGTCTTGGGCACAGCCCCTGTTCTCCTTTGGGCCCAGAGTGGCTGTTGCTGAGGTCTGCTGCCCACCCAGGCAGCTGGAGCTGCTGCTTTCTGTGCTTTCCCCCAGCCTCACTGTGTACCTGTAGTCCTTTCCTCCTCCTCTATGATTTCAGCAGATTTCTTACAACTGTGCCCATTTCCAGGCTGGGTTGTGCCAGCCTGAGCAGTGCTGTGGGGGTAAACCCACCCCTTGGTGGGGATTGTCACAGAGCACCTTAGCTTGTTTCACAGCTGCACTGCACTGGGAGCTCAGGGGATCCTAAAATCCTCTTAGCATCTCTGCTTTCACAGGAACAATCCCTGGCACAGGTTTGCTGCACCTGATCCCCTTTAATTCAGGCCCTCAGCTGAATTAATGCCATCCTGTTCCAAGGTGCCCAGGTCAGCAGCAGGCCAGGCTGCTCCTCACCACTTCCCATGCAGTGCACGGTGCTGGTGCTGACCGGGTTTCCTTCAGAGGGATGGTTTTGGGTTGGCCCAGTCCCAGACAGGCTGTGCTTGGCTGGGTGTCCCTGGTGGTGATGTGCTGGAGAAACAGCTTGGCTCTGTGTGGTGCTGGGGTGGCACCAGGGCTGTGCACTGCAGTAAATCAGCATGCAGGGCTTGCCACTGTCTACAGACACTTGTACCAAGGGGGTTTATGTGTGTGGAGGAGTCAGAGACCAGGCAGCAGCTGCTGCATGACACTGTGTGCCAGCGTCCCTGTCCTTTCCTGGGTGCAGTGTGATGCCCTGCAGGCACTTGCCTCCCTCCTGGGATTTCCCTTCCCATAGAAAGCAGTGCAAAGCACATGCCAGCACCCAGAAAGCTCATGCCAGACCGCCAGCTGCCTGCCTGAGGGTGTTTGCTGAAAGGGATGGAGAGAGAACTTCTTACTGGTGTGGGCACAAACCTCTTGTTTCTTCCTTAACTCAGGGCAAAAGTGCCTGCAGGGCACCGCAGCCAACATCATTACTATTTTTAGCTTTTCCAGCTGATATGGGGCGAGGAGCTTTTGTACTTGCTGTAGTCAGAAAAAGTCACCTCCTTACCTTGATAGTCACGGGCTTTGTCTTGGCATTTCCATCCCTGTGTTCCCTGATGTCTCCTTGCTCAGCACAGAGTGTGCAGGGTGGAGGCCTGCTGGGAAGGTGACCCCTCTGGGAGTGGTGCTTGCAGGTGTGGGGTGTCAGGTGTGGGGGCTCCCGGGGATGCCAGTCTTCTCCCCAGGCAGCATCCCTGCCCACAGTGCACCGATAGCTCCTGCCCACGTGCAGGGAGCTTGTAGTGATGAGGAAAGCCCGTGGGCAGCCACCGATCCTGTGGCTGATGCTGGTAGAAACCAAGAGCCTGAAGTCCCTATTTGTGCGTGGGCCAGGTTTGGGACAGCCAAAAACCCTGGGGCTCCTGAGGTAGTGGTGGCTGTCACCTGCCACATTGCTGGGCTGTCGTGGGGCCAAGGTGGGCTCCCTGCCAGGCATGGGCTGCACTCACATACTGACTGGGGGGCTCAGCACCAGCACTGCCACTCCATTCTCTGATGCCTCCCCCTCCTCTCCCTCTTGCAGCGCTCTGCCTGGTGCTGGGCTGCATGATCTTTCCCGATGGCTGGGATGCAGAGACCATACGGGACATGTGTGGGGAGAAGACAGGGAAGTACTCCCTGGGCGACTGCTCTGTACGCTGGGCTTACATCCTGGCCATCATCGGCATCCTCAACGCCCTCATCCTCTCCTTCCTGGCCTTTGTTCTCGGCAACCGGCAGAACGACCTGCTGCACGAGGAGCTCAAGACAGAGAGCAAAGGTCAGCACCGTGCTGCTGGGGGGATCCTGGGTGGGAGCAGCCTGGGGCGGGGGCTTGGCCCCTCTGGCAGCCTGGCAAGGGTCCTGTGGGCTTAACGGGCACCTACAAGGCAAGCCAGGCTGGGCAGGGTGGGAGGGAGCTGCTGAGCCTCTGCCCTGCCTGACCTCTCTCTCTTCTGTTTCCACAGATTTTGTTGGCACTGCGGTAAGCCATGAGTGTCACTGTCTTGTCCCCTCTCCCTCTGTGGTGTCTCTGGGTGTGACTGTGTTTGGTGTCTGCGTGATGTGGGATGGGATGGGATGGGATGGGATGGGATGGGATGGGATGGGATGGGATGGGATGGGATGGGGGACCCTGGCTGTGCAGGCAGCAGGGCTGGGGGCAATGGGGAAGGGAGGCAGCAGAGACAGGGTGGCAGAGATGGGGACAGGCATATGCCTGGCACATGCAAGTAGCACGATGGTGCAGTCAGGGCAGCCCAAGTCCATCCCCAACCTGCTGTGCTTTCCCTGCAGAGGATATAAGGCCGACCATCCGCAGCAGGACCCTCTTCCCATGGCCGGCAGCCTGGGCGCTCCCTCCCTGTCCTGCCCTTCATTTGCTGCCAGCGGCCACACCGCGTCCCGCGCCGCCCTCCGGGCCCCGGTGCCCGTGCCAGGGATGCGCCAGCCGCCCGCCGCATCCATGGCCACCTCCATGTCCACGCCGGCACCGCCATCCCACGCACCCTGCCAGCTCCGTACCCACCGCTGCCTGCGGGCCGCCGCCGGGGGAGGATGCCTCAAACCCGCTTTGTTCAAGAACAGAATCCAGCTGCGGTTTTGTTTCAAGGAAAAAACAGTCTTGGAGTTTTTAACAGATTTCTACATCCCCAGGACTCCTGACCCGCTGCCTCCCACCCGAACGCGCACCCAGTGACGCCCCGTGCCGGCTGCTCCGGGTCCCGGACCCCTCCCCACTCCCATTTTGTACAGCTCCGTGATCCTGTCTCCACAGCCAGGGGACCCGGTGGCCGAGATGGGGCCCAACCCCTACTTTTACATGTAAATTCATATTCTCTAAACAGGGTAAAGTGACTCGAGCCCCCTCTCCCCCCGCCCCGGGAGTCCAGCCCAGGACACGGTTGTTTCCTGGTGCGTGGCTGGGGCCGCAGGCTGCTGCTCGCTCCCCTCAGCACGGGGACCGCAGGGGCCTCGCTGCTGCCGGCCCTGGGACACCCGACTGGCGCCGCCGTTGAATGTAAGCCCTGGTAAGTGGGAGCAGCTGAACATGCAAAACCCCCGGGCGGGCACAGGAGGACCCTCCCGCCAAGACCCCTCCCCGAGCCGGCCGCGGGCTGTTGCCAAACGCCTTCCCTCCCCATCCCCATACGGTGCTTTATCTCCACTGGTGACAGCAAGGCTTTCCCTGCCGCACGGCACGGCCGGGTGTACCCGAGCGCTCCTGTACCCACCCGGCCTCCCGGCTGTGCCTCGCCGGCCCGCGGTGATGGCGTGCGGGGAGCCCGTGGCTGCTGCCCCGGGCAGCGCCGGCGGCCTCGGAGGCCCGCACACGGCACCCGAGAGCCGACACCGGCACGGGTGGCTGCAGCCCGGCTGTGGCTCTGCTGGCCAGGCCAGCGTGTGTGTGCGGGCTTCCCCTGGCCACAGGGGCTTGGGTCACCACCGCCCTCGCAATGCAATAAAGTCCTCGGCACTGGCCGTGTCTCAGTGCGAGCAGCTGGGGCTCCTTGCAGGGCCCAGGGCAGGGCCCCCGGGGCTTGTTGGAGCCCTGGCAGGGCTGGACCGAGACACTGAGCAAGGCCAGGGAGCAGGCGAGTGGGAGCAGGGAGCAGAGTGGGACCGCGGTCCTGGGATGGGCCCACGCAGCGTGGAGGCTCTGGGGCACGGCAGGAAGGGCCCTGCGGGACCCAGCGCCTCACACGCACCAGGGGCGGGCTGCAGCAGGTAAGTGGTGCCCTAAGGCCCTGCGGTGGCGGTGGGGGATGGAGCTGCGCCGAAACACCATCTGGGAGCCCAAGCCACCCGGGATGGAGTGCGTGCCAGCACTCCTGCCAGCGCCCTCCGCCAGCCATGAGCCCAGCGGTGCCCGCGTCCCTCCGACAGCTGCCCCCCAGAACCAGGTCAACAGGAACTCGCAGCGCCCGGGTCTTGCCAGCTTGAGAGTGCTGTTGCCAGATGAATTGGAAAAACAAACCAAGAAAATCAGTGGAGAAAGGAATACAGTAGCTGTAATATATCTGTATTTTAGTACAAAGTTTGATACAGTGTTTCACAAAACCTTATTGAAAAATATAATTCAAACCAGACGAGCTCGGAGCCCTGTGTTGTGGGGAGGGTTGGGATGGGTTCCTCCTGGCCATCACCAAAGGCGGTGGGAGGCCAGAGAAGCCCCTGTGAATGTCTTGAGCTGTGGTGGGGAGCCCATCCTGCAGCCTGTGGAGCTGAGCCTCTGCCCACATGGGCTGGCACACGAGGAGGGGCTCTGGCCAGAGGGAGTCCCCAAAAAGGGTCTGTCCCACAGACAAAGCAGGGGGTGGAGCAGGATCCCATCCATCCCAAGGAGCCTTTGAACCTGTCCCTCTGCCTGTCCACAGTGCACGATGAGTCTGTCAGCTCACTGACTAACACAGACTGATAGGCAAATCCATGAAATTAATCAAAAAACTCCTGAAATTCATCATATTCCAGTGTCTTGATGGAAAAAAACTACATGGCCGGTCAGTTTAATGGCATGCTCTGGTAGAAGAGTGGGGAGAACATTCCAGGCTGTGTGAGGGCAACATGGGGAGCTCTGGGACTTGCAGAGAGCTTTGGCCAGGTCTGGCTCCCCTGGTGTGGGACACACTCACAGCCCAGGTGAGCCCTGCACATGGCAGACGAGCAGGGCTGGTGCTACCCACAGCTGCTTTCAGGGAAAGAGTCCTGGATATGGAGCCACTCTTTTGGGGGACACAAAAGGACAGAATGAACCATGACAGATGCTGTTCCACAGTGTCAGGGGGAACGTTCTCACAAGTGAGGGCAGTTGAAGACCAGAAGCCGTGGGCACCTCAAACCAGCACTTGCAGACATGCCTGGAAGGCCCCACACCGGGCTCAGCCCTTGTCAGGCTTCCTAAGGAAAAGGCAAGCAGTAAGAAAACCCTGGAAACCAGAAAACAGGTTTTAAAGCAGGTGCAGTGGTGCAGGAGACATCCTCCAAATCCATCTCCTCCCCAAATAAGCTTGGGCAAGAAGAACAGCAGCAGCAGAGCCAAAAATCCCACAACCCCAGCCAGAAGCTCAGGGAATTTCCTAAGGAACAGCAGCTCCCACAGCAGCTCCCAGCTTCACCTGGCAGAAGGCAGCAGGGAGGTCTGCAAGGCTGCTCCTGCAAGGATTTGCTAACCCTGCAGGAGACAGGGAAGAGACTTACATGCCCTCACCCTCTTGCCCTATGTCCTGGGCACCAGTGCTCAAGGTGGTAAGAAATTCAGCAATACTAGTTTTCAAGTTAAGTATTTTTATTATCAAAATTATTACATCTCTTGTGAAAGTTCAAATGTTACAGCATGGTGTAAAAACTCCACTAGAGTAAGAAGCTACAGCCCCCACCTTTCCTAGAGCTTTCCAGGGTCCCTCCCTCCTGCCCCCCTGCTGCGCCCGAAGGTGCTGGAGCCTCTGGGCAGGGCCCCCCGGCCCCCTCCCGCCGCCTGGCAGGGCAGAGCCCGTCTGCCCCGTGCTGCTCAGAGCACGAAAGGGGAGGCTGCACCTCCAGGGCTAAGCCGAGTGAAGTTTACACCTATGTTATACAGTATACAGACACCCAACTGCGGGGTGACAAGTTCCATCCCAACACGCTCACAGCCAGACAGTGTGAGAAAGCTACTCTTTGTTTCAATATTTTAAAAGTCTCCCCTAGGCTGAACAAACACCTGATTTCAATTGTGAATTAGAGAAATCTGTAACAGTCCTAAAAAAAGAGGAAGAAGACTGTGCATCTGCAAGGAGAGGGGAGACAGACTCACAGCATTATGTTATCCAAGAGAAAGGAGAAGTTCCACTGCAGCACCAGGGATGACACCTGTCATATATTAGCTAACCTACTATGGTTATAACTGAATATAAAATTAGATAAATAAAAACACGCCCGATATTACAGTAAACAAGTGAGAAAGAAGCTGGCAATCGTATGGAATTGAACACACAGCGCACTGTGTCTGGGCTGGCTCTCCTGCCACGCTCAGTGGGTGACAGCGGCTGGCAAAGACCCACATGGCACTGCCTGGAGAGCCTCTGGCTCAGCACAGGCCGGGGTGCCCGCCCTCCACCCCACCACTGCCCCTTGCAGCCCCCGTGTGCCGCAGCATCACTTGACTGCTCAGGCCTCCGGCCATCCCCTGTGCGTTGCACGCCACAGCCAGAGAGTCCCGGCGCGGCAGCACGGCCCCGGCCGCGCTCCTGTTCACAGATTCCTTAAGCGACCTCAAAACCACTCGTTCACCACAGACCTGCAATGAAGCAGCGCAGGACAGCGCACCCGGATCCTCTGCAGCCACAGGCACACCTCCAACCCTCCCGTGCTCTTTGCATTTGCGGAGACTCTCCCATACCCTGGAAAAGCCCCGGCGGCGGCAGTGGCGACCCAAGCCCAAAGGCAGCCGTGTGCGCTCGTCTGCTTGTGACTGGAATGATCGTAACGGATTAAAGCCCTCCCCAGAACGCACTGAGAACCTGACCTATAAAGAGATTGGAGTTAACTTCCCCCAACGTTTCCTTTAAACTGCTTTTGAATTCAGAACTGTGTCCGTGCTGCATGTGTGACTGTGGCCATGGGCACGGACCAGAGACAGAGGCTGTGCCACAGTCATTGCACTTGAACCATTTTCTTTTTTTTTTCTTTTTTTTTTTTCTTTTCTGTTTGTTTCTTTTTGTTTTTGCAATGTACCCACATGTCAGGGAACTGCTTTGCTACAGTCTCTGCCTCAGAGAAATCTGTGTTCTCCTACCAGGCCAGAGGCCAATACTGCTCACAAATCTCACCCGTGCATTTTCGACCTCAGCCTCTGACCCCTGGCACCCCAGCATCAGGTGCAAGCTTTCAACACCAGCCCAGGAACCACTTCCAGGGGTGACTGGAAGGAGCTATGGGCAGTTTTGTCCTCCTGAAGTCCAGGCAGCCCTAGGAAAGTCCTGTTTGAGTCTTTACTCCAGAACCTTGAATCTGCTGCAGTCTGTACTGATGGACACTGCCTCCTCCGCGGTGCGGATAGTGTTGTGCACTGGAAATGACTGCGCCCCGGGAGCCCTGGTAGAGCACAGACTGGCCCGAGCTGGGCAGGCTGATAGTCCGCAAGTCTGACTGTAGTGAGCGAGCGCTTTGGGGAGCGGAGGAAGAGCCCGACACGCCTGTGCAGGGCTGGGAGCCCGACTCCGAGCACAGAGAGTCCCCAGCTGGCTGCTGTGCCGGGCTGGCAGCCGCAGGGCAGCTCTTCCTCAGGAGGCTGCTGCTGACGCTGCCAGAGTGCTGCTGGCTGCTGAAATACCCCGAATTCCCTGCAAACAGGGCAGAGGAGTCTGTGGAGACCGAGTGGGCAGGGCTGGAATATGAGGTGGAGGAGAGGGATGTTTCCGAGGAACCGTGGGACAGGCTGTGTCCTGTCCTCTGTGCTGCTGCTCGGTAGCTGTATCCAGGAGAGGCGAGGTGCCCTCTGTACGGGGAGGAGTTCTGCTGGAGCAGGGTCTGGGATTCTGCCTGGGGACTGTCAGACTGCAGCAGCTGAACGAGGCATGCGGGAAAAAAGGAAAATGCATGTCAGGCTGACTTCTCCGTTTCCTACCTGCCTCTCATCCTAAGGTGCTTAGTGCAGCACTGTGAACAATGGCAGCTAAGCACTGTTTCCCTCCTTATAAAAGCTTTATTTCAGAATGGCAGATAAGATATGAAAGCATTTACCTGGTAGCTGTATCGAGAAGGACTGTAAACTGCTGGTCCTTTGTGGGCTTCTGGAGTGTCTCCTTCTGCTGCATCTGCAATGTACAGGCAGATGTTAAACCTCACCCCACTGACTGAGGCCACAGCAGCTTCCTCTCACATGACACTTCACAGTCCAGCCCTTGTGTTCCAGCCTCCCCAGCCACCACCATTTCAGAAACTGAAGAAACACAGCAAAAGACAACTGGGAAACCTTAACATGTGGGAAGAGCCACATGTGTAAGAGTGGCCACTCCCCTTACACCAGTGTGCTCTGGTTCATCACAAAGCCAAGCTGCCTTGGACCAGCCTGTCTGAATGATCACACCTGGAGATAATGCACAGATACAGCCAGGGCTCCCCTGGCTGGCTCTTCAGTGTATGAGAGGCAGAAGATGGTTTCTAGGGACTCGCTAATTTTTCACTCAGTCTTGGTTACAGGAATCCACACTGGATACAGTTACATCTCAGGAGACAAAACTGCCCTGCTCAGAGGGCTGTCAGCAGGATCCTGTGGTGGCTTTTCCTCAAAGGCAGATCCAGATGCTTCCAAAGACAGACATCCCATGCTGCCATTTTGGGGACTATGGTTTATAAGCCAACTGACCTGCTACAAACAGAGATACTCCTGGAACTCAGAAATGAAATGCCTGTTTTTCTAACAGGCCAAGATGATGGAAATGCTTTGAGGTTTGAAGGGCACCGGCAGCATACAGCACACTCTGATCCACCTCAGATATGTGAGACACCAAGAGGAATAAAATGCTTCCTGACAGAGTAAGCCTTTCTTGCACTTCAAGGGTGGGTGAGCTTCTTGCCCTACCATACCACTGAACTTGACCTGGGGTAGGCAAGAAGCACTTACAGCAGTGCCACAGCCACTGTGCCACTGTGTGCTTCAGCTGCTACCCCTGTAACCAAGGATGGTGATCCTGCTTTCTGCAGGAGGGTGAAGCTGCTGGGACTAGATGATTTCACATCAGAATTCTCCTGCAGACTAATGAGACAGAACTGTTTATCTGCAGCATCTCAGGGATTCTCAGCAGCCACGTTTGAAATGCCTTGGTGGAACATGCTGGGATTAGTATCAAATTTATATGACAGATGTGTCTCAGTCATGAAACAGGACACGCTGCCTCAGTCTGCTCTGTGCTTCTGCCAGACAAGTCTGGCTTTGCCCCAGCTGCACTGACACAAGCATCAGTGCCAGGAGGGCCCGTGGTTCTGCTGCCATTGTCCTCTCAGTGCTACACCACAGTGCAGGCTTAGCTAACACGGGTCTGGATGTAGCTCTTGCCTGTTCCTGAGGCTCAGAAATTCCCTCAGGGCACAGGCCTGCACAGAGACCGGGGCGTGAAGCTTCCAGCATGTGTCCTGTGCCACCTTCCATTTCTGAAATGTCACTGATGCAGCAAGGGGCTGTTTGGTGACATTCCAAGTGATACCTTAAGTTTTAGCTTTTATATTTTTCAGATTCTGTGCTGCTTTAGTGTGTAACTCTGAGCTTCATATTATGTGTTGGCAAGTTCTCTTCACAAGGTAAGTAGACAAAACAATCCTTTTCCAGCTTGTCCAAGGACAGCTGTTACAAGCTCCAGGCCCAAAAAGTATAAACAACAGTGAATTGAAAAGAGAAAAACAAGGAGGATAGAACTTCATAAGCTAAAGCCATAATTGCACATTTAACTCCAATATGGAAATGGACCAAAATTTGTAAAAATGTGAGACCTTGTGACTGGTGATGCATTTTGTGGCCATTTTCAGTTCATCTTGGGTGTAGCCTGGCCAAGCTCTTGTGCTGCCCAAGGTGTATCCACCATTAAGGCCTTTTAATAAATCACTACTTTATTTTTTAACTCTGTCTAGCCTCTGTTCTAGGTCAGCTTTCTCAAAGCATCACAACTAATGCAGAATGGTAAAATTCAGAAGTTTAGGACATGTTTTGTTAAAAAGTCATGCACAGGAGAGCTGCTCAATTCAGAGATTGCTGTGATTAACACAAGTCAAGTACGAGAACCACAAGAAATCTAAAGATTTCTGGAAGAAACTGTTCCTTAAAAGGCTGGGCACACCAGTAGGGCTATGCAATTTACTGGCAGTGCCTGTTCCCAGAAAGAAACCTTGACAAGTTAAAGACTACTGAAAGACTAAATTACCAATGGTAAATAAACTATGACCTTTCTGAATTTGCTTTATGTAAACTTAAAAGCTAGAGCCAACATCTTCCTCCCCTATTCTCAATACCTGCACAAGGGAAGGACATGCATAACTGCTTTTCTTGGCTGTACTGGCCTGTGTCAACCTCAAGCATATATGAAGTGACAGGTTTTGCTGAGAGCAGCTGCAGTTCTCAGAAGTGTGCAATGCAAACAAATTACACAAATTCCATTTCACTGCTACATGCCTCATCAGCAAACCCTCCAACTTTGGGATTTTTTAGTTCCTGTTAATATTATCTGTTACAGCAGCAGCAAGTGAAAATGTGCATCTTCATAACTTCTCCAGGTGCTACCAGGAACAGCAGGGACTCAGCCACCCATTTGTTTCACTAAGAAGCAGAGCAGCAACTGGGGGAGGGGAGGTGGCTCAAAGAATCTAAACAAGAATCTAAACAAGCTGCTGAAGAAATTGCCAGAGCAAGCAAAAAAAGAAAAAAAGTACTTTGCTGTGCTAGGATGAAGGAAACAAGATGACTTTTGTCAGCTGCAGCATTAGGTTTTCACAACACAGAATGGGATGGGGTTTATGTAACAAGAAAGAATTTATCACTGCAGATGAAAGTTTAACTCCATCCTAAGTCTTGGGTGACACTGAAGAGCCAGAGCTGTACAAGTAACATTGGGCAAAGACCTGTTCCAAAAGCCTGAATTTTGCCTACCCCTCCAAAAATTAACCAGGAAAACCACTTCCACTGGTATGGGAAAGACAGGGAAAAGACTCCCAATTGGGTCTCATGAAAATGTGACATACTAGATAGAGAAGAGGACTTCCTCTCAAGACTAGATGAAGAAAAAGCACTAAAAGAATGTGCTTAGGTGTACAAAACCAGGAGAACTCCAAATGAGAAGCCAATTTTCAAAGCTTGTCTCAAACACACCTTACTGCAGCCTGATTTGCAATGAAGGAAATACATACTTGCCCTAAACTGATCAGAAACGAGGTAATACAGTTGTCAGAATGTTTACCCAATTAAATGACAGCTCTTTCAGAGCTTAGGAGGTGCTAACCCATCTGTGCAAGGACAAAGAAGCTGTCCCTGTCAGAGTCAAGGTGCAGACAGTCTTGGATTCAATCCCTAGAAAAAAATCTAGAAGTCTTCTAGGTCCAACAGGAGAGGGATACAGGCTCAAGCAATATCTGAATAACAGCAAAGTTTGGTTTGCAGAAGGCAGCTTTGATAATGTTAAAGATGAAGGTACAACTAACCAGCTTCACAGACAAGTTGGCAAAGTTCTCCAAGCACATCATGTCCCTCCAAGCAAACATGCCCAAGTTTCCCCACCCTACCTGCATCTCTGTCAGGAGCACAGTCCTGGGTAGGGGAGGATTCGTGTCTCTGGGCCACCTTGGCCCCGCTCCTCAGCACCTTCTCCAGCATCCCCCGGCCCTCCCGCAGCCGCTCCACCGACGTCGGCACCATCCTGCAACCAAACCAGGCACAGCTGAGGGGGAGCAACATCCCCAGTGCACAGGGGATCAGAGACCACCAGATATATAGGTGGATGAGGAACAAACTTCTCAACTGCTTCTGCCATGTAAAAAACCTCCAGTGGGATTTCAGACTGCAGGTCCCTGCTATCATGATGCTACTGCCCTCAGAACACCAAGTCTTTAATCAAAAACATGGTAGGAGCATCCAGTTCAGTAAATCACCTGGTTACAGAAATATTATTTTGAGATTCAAACCTTTTTTTGAAAATCCTGGTATTGGCTTAAGATTAATTGCAGTTATTTTGCATAATTACATTCATTGAAACTAAGCAGAGGCAAACTCAATACCTTTATGATAAGACAGTGCCAAGGCAATATAGTTGGATACTGCAATATTCCAGAGCAGAGCTTGCTGGGCCATTTTGCCCACTAATGCCACTTTGTCCTGTTAATTTTGTAGTGTGAAAACTCTCCACTCAAGATTAATGCTAGATATTGTTCCATTTTATAAGTGTCTTGTCTAAGGGTGACAAAGAGGTGGAGTGGTTTTCCTAAAGCCAAACTGTTGAAGAAAAACAAGAGCTACAGACAAACCTCAGCCCCCTGGGTCAACATTCCATCTACCAGGCACAGAACCATCCAAATCTCTTTGGAAATGTGTCTTTTAACCTAGAGACAGCATCACCATGACTAGGGATTTTACAATGCCTTTACTCTGGACACTGGTGAATTTGTGCCTTAAACGTGCCTGAATTTAAATATTTAGGTTATATTAAATGCATTGCATATGATGGAAGCATGCATATTAGCTGGATATTGACTGATTTCTGTATTTTATTTTTGTTAAGATGTATTGAAAACTGTGCTTTCCATTAGGGTTTTTTTAATATTTTGTTTGCTTGGAGACTTGTTTTCTGCAAGGCTGGCTTTACTGTGCAGCAGCACATCTGTTTACATTGTGATGGCTTTATCCTGGCAACTGAAATAGACAAACCATTGTGGTTTTCTTTTTATTTTAATGAAAGCTATTCTCAATTATTGCAGAATTCAGCAAAAATCTGGAAGATTCTACACATTAGGGCATGGAATTTTAGTTCCCACCAATTTCTTCTGTTCCTAATATTATTGTGAATGTCTGGAAATGTATCTGATATATAAGAATAGGGAGTGAAAGACGAAACTGGGTCACTTTACCTCAGTAACAGGTTCTAATATATTTTTAAAAGTAGAAAGTGAGTGTACATTTGTCAGCCATGCCCATTAAAACACAGAAACCCAAGGATTTTAAAGGCAGCAAATCTGCTTAATCCCACTTCAAAACCTATCAGCATGGTTTCAACTTTATATCCAGTGTGCCATAACAATGGGATCTTTGTACCCACACAATACTTACTCCTGAAACCATGTGGGAAACTGAAGCCAGAGCAGGACCTGCTGAGGGAGCAGCAGATGAAGCTCAGAGAACACAAAAGATGGTACTAAAGCAAGGATGCCACACTGACACCTCACCCTGAACTAGTTTTAGTTCATTCAGCTGGCTGGCTTTTTTCCTACTCTTTTATAGGCAGAAGGAAGTAGCACAGGAGGAGAACAACATGGGCTATTGCCACTTTTACAGAATATTTGAAAATAAAATAATGATGATAAACTAATCATTAGCAGACTGCCTCAGCTGTGGCCAGTCCCAATATCTGGCAGAAGGTCCTCTGGTAGACAAAAAACTGTCAGAGAGGTAAAAGACAAATTGTTTCCATTAAACTCTGCTTGAAAAGTGATGGAAAAAGGAAGGAAACAGATCTATTACTCCCCCAAATTCACCCAAGTGCTTTCAACACAAACTTCATACTTCGCATTGTCCTCAGCACTGCTTTGAATTTCTCCTCATGCCAACCCCCTGCCATTTCCCGAGCAGTGACCCAGCCATGTATGTGGAGATCAGCATCACAAAAGGGGCTGTGTGTCTGTGTGTGCCTTTCTGCTGGTGGTGTGCACAACCAGAACCTCACTCCAGGGCAGCAGAGCCAGTGCCCTACACAGATCCAGTCAGCAGAACCTCCCAGCCATCACTGGCACCATAATCCCACACTTGGCAATTCAGTGCACTACTTCATGTTTTGGACCAGGTTCAAAATATTTGAAGACTTTCCCTTTATCAAACCTTCTCAGGGTAACCATGATAAAGGTGGTTTGTCCATGCCTTTGGCATGCCAGTGACCAGACTCCGGCAAATTAGCAAAGCTGGAGCTGTTGCACAGTCCCTGCTTCTCAAGTGCAAAGCTACAGAGGCCTGTGAGCTTTCCTTCAGAACAGGAGCGGACTTAGTATCACTCACATCCAAGAAGAGTGAAGGTTCAGCCAAAAAAGACCTGCATTAGACTTTCATTACCTGGGCAAGACCTTACAACCCGAGACCTCAAAATGGAACTTGTGGAAGAGCAACAGCTGCTTAAGTTTGTACCTTTCAATACAGCTTTTTGATACCTAAACCAACAACTGAAAGACAGGCTGAGAAGAGTGCTGGTATCCTTCACAGCTGTTTAGCAATTATGAAAGAGAACAATACCAAGAGACCCAAATGAATCCATCTCACTGCACATATTGTTATGGAAATGCCCCCTGGGGACTTTGGTCCTTCCCTTAGGGGAATCTCAGGCTTGCTTGGAAGGGTAACACTCACCACCTACTGCTGATGCTGTCCTGGGATTTACTGAGCGATGATGAGGAACTACAGCCCCTCGAGTCCGGTGGGCTGACGTCCTCAATGTGAGGCAGGGAGGGATGAGAAGGGGAGAAGCCACTTTGTGGGGAGGACGGAGTTCGTGCTGTGGAGCCCGAGGGGCCGTTCCCGTCCGCGTCAGCCCCGGAGGCGCCGCTGCCCTGCCGGGTGGGCGTCCCCGCGCCGCGGCCATCGCCGCCCTCCTTGGCCTCCTGCTTCCGCTTGCGGTACTCGAGCAGCGACACCTGGGGAGGAAACACCGCCATGGGCCAGGGAACAGGGCACCAGGACAGGGAGGAGACACAGCCATGGGCCAGGGAACAGGGCACCAGGACATGGGGAGGAAACACAGCCATGGGCCAGGGAACAGAGTACCAGGACACCAGGAGGAAATACAGCCATGGGCCAGGGAACAGGGCACCAGGACACGGGGAGGAACAGGCCCACACACTGTCCAAAAACATCTTCTGGGTCTGCAGGTAAAACTTGAAAAGGCATACTGGGATTATCAATTCTTGCTGGATGTGGAGATGCTCCAGAAAAGAGCTAAGTGGTGCAAATTCAGAGTGCCATGATCACCCTCCTTTTACTTTTTATCACCAATATATCAGTAGAAACATCCAGCTCGTTTGCTTCTCTAACCACCTGGATTTTCACATTACTTCAGGAGATGTAATTCAAGTAACAAGCTTCTATAACCTCCCTCCTCTCAAAACCCTCCACACAGTCTCACTGGTTCACGACATTATGTAATTCTTTTCAATATCTGTATTGAAATATAATTTTTTTCAATATCACCAAAACAGGTAATAAGTCTTCTTCACAAAACTGATATCTTCAGTGCCCAGTTCATCTGCACTAGTTCAGCCACATTAACACTAAAAGCTTGGTGAAGCCTTGCACAGAATTTTAACTTGCTTAGAGCAGGTTCCTGCCATGGGGGCATTGCAAACTTCAGCCCTACCACCAAAACAAACTGCTTGTAGCCAAGGTAGAATGTGTTTTGGGCAAAGCAGTCTCAGATTTATCAAAGACACCAACCAAAGATAAAGCAGCCTTGGAACACAAGGTCAGCAGAACCAAAAAGAAACCAATATTTCCAGCTGGGCATTTACCTTTCAGCCTGCCTTCCCTCAAAGTTATTATAAGGAAAGGAGCCATAAAGGACTCACAGAAGGCAGTTCTGCTGAAGAATTTATCAGCTATGACTCAATGCCCATACAGAAGGCTTTATGATGCTAAAACATTGAACAAGTTATTTCTAAAAGTAACTCAACATATGAAGGTTTTAAGTTAAATGTAATTTTAAAAGAAAAACAAAGAAAAAAATCAAGAGACTCCAGAAATGGAAAAGAAATAAGATATTCCATCCAGCTGGACCCTTATACAAGTTATCTCAGTTACCACACTTGCCATAAAAAAAATTCCAAGCACAGGAAAAGGCACTGATAATTTGTCCCATGAGTACCCAATTTTATCACAGCACTACCCTGACTTAACATTTTACCTCAGTTTTAGTCCCATGAGAGTCACTGGGCTGCTGTAAGAAACCAGTATGTATTTGGTTTTGTTAAACTATATTCCTGTGTTTTTAGTTTCAAAGAGCTAAAATTTAAATAACCTTCATCTTACTTTTGTTGCAATGTTATGGAAATGTTCTAATATGTTCTAGTAAACAGCCCATGTTTTCTTTTGAAACATTAGACTCTATTTCCCAGTAAGAACCCTTTTCATCCTGATAAATAACACCTTCACCAGCTGTACAGCTGCACTGTGTTATTGCTTTGGGTCTTGTCTCAGTTTAACAACTGCTAATGAAAGCTGCCAGCATTCTACTCTTTTTTCTGTGATCCCAGAAGAGGTATTTGCACCGTGGTGTCTTTTTTTCCACTTCTCATATCAAAATCTTGCCTAAAGGGTAGCTCTCCCTCTTGTAACTGTTTTTCACCCAGGCACTGGATGCCTGGATAACTTGCCCAGACTCTCTGTTCTGCCTGTCTTTGCAGTAATCTGAGTGGGAACAGTAAACCTCACGGCAATGTAAGGATTTCTTTCACAGGAGTACTTGCCTTCTTCCTTTGTGGTGGATTCTGGGGAGCAGCTCTGGTGCCTTCAGCAGCCCTCTCGCTGCAGGGGGACATGGACCCATGTGCTGTCTCTTTGAGCAGCCCTGACTCGTGTCTGCTGAAATACCCTTCTGCAGGAGAGCTGCAGCACCCTGCATCCGAATTCAAGGGCTTCCTGTCTGCCAAAGGAGGAGAGCCCCGCAGCGGCCCGTCCACGCGGGGCATAGCGTTCAGTGGGGAGAAGGCATACATTAAATTAAACTCTGTCCGAAAAGCCTGATCAGAGCTTCGTAGCAGCATCTGTGCTTCCCCACTTTTCCCTGGGAAGTTCATCTCTGAAGTAGAGTTTATGGAGGATTGTGGAGCCACGTCAGAGGATGCAAAGCTGAGCAGCGAGGGCCGTTCCTGGCAGGTGTTTGCACTGGAGTCCAGGTAGCCACCCTTGGAATCCAGCTCGGATCGGAGGCACACCTGGGAAATCCGAGAAGGATATAGGAGGGGGGTGGGCAGTCAGGAAAAAGGTCAGGCAAAAGTAGGGAGAGAAATTTAAGTCAGAAAACCTTCTGTACAATGCTAGCTTCCCTTTTCCCTGTTCCTTTCTAAATACCCCTTTGGTTCTTTCCTGCACTGTTGTACTCATTCCACAGGGGAATGACTGAGACTAAACAATGATCAGTTCAGCTGTCCAATACAGGATGCCCCTTCCCCTTCAGCAGTCTTTCTGCAGCAAGAGGATAAAGCTCAACACTATCCCCAGGCAGTTAATGAATTAAACTCAGCATTTTCAATTGCCTCATACATCGGAGGCATACTGCTCATACAGAGCAGTAGCCAGGAGAGAATAGAACAGATCTGCTGTCCTTCTGCTATTTTATTAGCCAAGTCCTTGCCTGTCCCAAGTCAGCCACTACTAACTTCCTAACAATAAAATATCCAGGACCTCTATGCCATTTGTTTTCACTTATTGTGAACTTTGGAAATCTCTAACAATAGTACATTCATTTAATTTTTACTGCATTTTTACGTTTCACAGTTTCCAACAAAACCACAATGGCATCATCTTTGTGCTGTCAGAGTTTGTGGAGCACTAGGCAATAACACAACAGTATATTCATTTATCTACTTAAAGTGCCAAAAACCCTCCAGGACAGCAGAATAAATCATCTCCTTCACCACATTAATATGTCAGGATCTCAAACAATGAGTACAACTGACAAGATTTCATCCTCTTTGCAGGACTACAGTGCAGAGGGAAAAACACAGCAGCACCAGGCACCAGCTCTGCCCTCCTGCTGTTGCTGAGAACATCTCCCTGCTGTATTACAGCTCCCAGTAATCCACCACCTTGGAGATGAGCACGAATTTTCTACTATGAAACAGTCACTGAGCAAGGCAGCTCATCTCATCTTTCACAACAGGTCAGGCTAAGCAAAATACTACATTTTACCATCTCCTCAACAATTTCAGTCTGCAAGTGAGTAGGTGGTAAGTCAAGGCTGAAGAGAACAGGTCAGGTGTACCACTGTGTGCTTGTAAGTCAAAAATAGAGGTGAATGCTTTCCCTTCCCCAGCAGTCATTTGGCCACTACTCAGTAAATTTCACAGACCACTCATGGGCTGGGCTGAGTCTGAAATTGGTGATGGCAATTCCAGGATCCCCAAATCTCTTGCCTGCACCTCAGTAGCTGAGACACACTGAGTCTTTGCACCGTCTGATTCCCACCAGGGTCAACAAATGAATTGAATTCCAGTCTTCAATTAGTTTGTTTTGTTGTGATAACCCTGAAAATTCTCCTCAGCCTTGCTGTGACTAAAGCTCCACCCTTATTCCCAGTGCCTGCACACTCCTCCCTCCCTCCCCTCCCAGCAGGCTCCCAGAACTACCTCAGGTGACATGGACTCGGGCCTATGCGCAGGGGAGCTCTCGGGGGAGGACACGTTCTAGAGGAGGGAAAAGCATCTAGTTATTCATCTACTTCAAAAGTCAGGAGGCAATTACAATGTACAAAAGCACACAGGTTAGCAATGGCTATTCTAAACAACTGGCCCCAGCCTGGACAGCATCATGCTTGGCTAAGTAGTTGCTAAAGCTTCCTGGAAGCACAGACAGGGCTGGGTTACTGCATCTCATGATGCAACTTAGTACCCAAACCAGAGCACATGAATGTTAAGAAAAGCAGCAGCTACCTCTATATTTCTGGTGCTGTCAGACAGACTTTGCACCATGAAGTATAGAGAAAGACTCTTATGGTTTTTAGTCTGAGAATATGGGAGAGGAGAGAAGAAAAGCCTGGCTTAGCCCAGAAAGTAAACTAAAGACCCCAAAGACTAAGATGACATTTCATAGACATATACTATAAAACAAACATGTCTCTTTCAATCCACCGTGGGCCACCTTTCAGCTCAAGTCAAGAGAAGAGGTGTGAGCAGCCAGCTTTATGAAATGTTGTATTATCTGGGCACCTGTATGTGTGAAGGCAGTGTATGCATGAGACAGCACTGTTAAGGGCTCTTCCCGAGCACTTCCCTTTCCATGCTACTGAGCAGGCCTAAAATAGAATCAGAGAGGCAGGATTCCCAGAGCTGTGCTGCTATCAGAGAAATATAGCAGGAGTCACTGTCTTCTGCAAAGCAGAAAACTGAGGAATCTCAGAAATTTCTTAACAAAAAGTTCTGACAAATTCCACAAAAAAAGCAGAAGCATCATGCTTTTGGCCACTCTTATGAATATGGAGGGGACAAACATTCTCTAAATTGGTTCCACTCTAAAAACATTACAAAATTGAGTCTGAAAAATCTCAGTCTGTAAAACCAAAGAATATAGTGGAAGACGAGGTGAAGTAACGCTACCATACTCTGGGTTACTGAAAGCTGTTTGAGGAAAGAGGAGCCAAGGATGCTTTACAGCCTCTGAGAAATGGAATACTTGTACTCTTTGAAGTGGCAGGGTGAAAACCCCATTGGCAAAGAGATCTGAAGTGGGGGAGATGATTAAAGGTCACTGAAAAACCTGAGAAATTAGGAGCTACTCTGCAGAAATAGAAAAAAAAAAAGATAAGACTAATGTTACTGATAGCTACAGAGTGAGGGGAGGCTGGGCTGTAGCAAAGTTTGACATTTCACAGAGCAGGAGATCTGTCCAGAAGTGAAGTAGAAGAGGAAGGCAGCGGTGCTCTTGAAGCTGAGACTGTGATGCTGCTCAGGAATACACACTCAAAAAGGAAGGTCCTAGTGCCAGCTCTGCTGCAGATATTGCTGTTTTGTTTTTAGCACCCCCAGTCCCGGGCGGATTTACCTCGAACTGTAGTGGAGTATTGCAGCGGCTGGCAGCCAGAGAGGGGATGGGGGAGAACATGACGCCGTAGCCATTGCGAGTCTCCTCCTCGCCGGGCAGCGACGAGCAGGGCGTGGCCAGCTGAGGGCTCGCGGTGCCGGGGACCGGAGGCACCGGAGGGACCGGAGGGACGGGAGGCGGGGGCGTGACAGGGGACAGCGGCCGCAGCAGCTTCTTCACGTTCTGCTCCATCAAGTAGCGAGACTTCCATTTCTTCAGGGGACTCAGCAAGTCTGAAACACAAACTGAGCTGAGGACACGGCTGACCCACTGAACATGAGCACATCACATGCTCCTCTTCCCCCTACTCCCAGCCCAAATGAAGTATTCAATGCAACTACAAAAGACTCCCAAAAATGAAGTACCTCTGAGTTACTTCTATTCAATGTCTAGAGACTGGTAACAGAACAATACATCATCAGGAACATGCACTGAACAAGGAAAGCAAATATTTCAACTAGAAGCAAGCACAAGAGGGAGCTAGGGGAAATGAAGACATGTAAGGTTAAAAAGAGGAGAGAATAGAGGAGAGAGGTCAGAGGACATATTGTGATTCTTACAAACAAATCAGAGACAGCTCAGTTTTCATTACCTGAACCTAACAGTTCTCTATATGCTATATCAATACAGCCCAAGCACATTTCCACTTCCACTAAGGATTAAAGCCTTTGCCTCAGGCCTACCTCTCTTCAAAATAATAATATTTTTGATGCTTAGTTTAAAGAAAAAACCAAAACCAAATCACCAGTAAATTCCACAGGGTACGTCTTGCTCGAGAGGTACATTTATTGGTTCTGGCATTCTGTTTATTTCCTATTCATCTCACCTTTCAATAATCAAATTTGTATTATCTGTGTGATGTCTAGCTTCCTGTCTGGCATCCTTGGAAAACTGATCCCTGACTGGGCTGAGCTGCACTCTCTTTCTCTGTAAATTCAGACACAATATTTAACCATTCTGTTGCTTTACTCAGAGATTTTAACTTCTCCATCCTTGAGACTTACTTAGTGATTTGTTTATTGCACACATGCCTGTAAGACTTTGCTACACCTTCCCACAGTCAGCAAGTATTTAGTTGACCTTCTAACAGCACCTTGCTGAAAAGAGATGATCCTGGGCTCTCTTCCCTCTAACCCCTCCCTTCCATTGTTGAAGATATCCCAGAGCACTGAGATTGATAATGCAATGTTAAGTGATTATCTTTTGACAAGGAAATACTGAGAAACAGTATTTCCATCACAAATGCTCAAGCTAGAATGAGTCTGCAGAAATTTGAATGAACAGCAAAGCAACATTCTCACCTACCCATAAGCTGTGCCATCGGGCAGCAGGACACGTTAAATGCCACTTGCACAGCTCCCTTTGGTGTTCAGCACCTTCCCCAGTCTGACTCCAGTGCCCATGCTGCCCTGATGGTGCTGAGCACTTACCTGTGTCATCTTTGCAGATGCTGGAGGAGCTGCTGTTGTCATTGCTTTGGTATAGACACTGGGTCCTGTTCTCTTGCGGAGCTGCTGAGGTCTGAGTCATCCCCTCTTCCAGGGCCTGTTTGATCCAGCGCTGAAACAGAACGAGACTGCATAAACGTGAAACTCCTCGGGTACTTTGTCTGCAGTCCTGCAGGATGCACTCCAACTCCCACACTGCTGTGGAGCAGGGCAGGCTGCTCAGAAGCCTGGAGTTACCTCGCTGGTGTGTGCTTGGGTGGGAGCACTGAGCCCACCACTGCTGTGCTGGGGCTGTGCCCTTCCTGACAGGGGCTCTGTGAGCAGCAATCGTCACCAGTAACAGAGATAATTAAAGAGCAAATTATAAATATAAAAATGCTGGATGGTGGCACCTAAATCTATTAAAACAATAGTCATTTAAAAGAAAAGGGACACAAATATAATGAACTATGTACAACCACTGATTTTTGTAAAAAAGCTCTTTCCTGCCAAGGAGAGCAAATTTGAGCAAAAAAAAAAAAATCTGACTAAAATGCAAGCAGCAGTTTTCAAGGAGCATAAACCAAGAAAAGAATGATAAAAGCAAATAGTTTCTTCAGCTACTAACAAAAAAGGTAAGTCACAGTAGTCTTCTGAACATGGACAATTAAGAGTGTTTCTCACACAAGTGAACAAAGTGAACATGAACTGAAGCCTCAGCAAATCAGCTGCTGCAGTGGGTATGGTAGCCCTGTATCTTGATACAAACTGACTCCTGATGGCAGGCAGGAATCTTTGCTTATTCTACTGTAAAGGTATCTGCCACAACATAGGGGAAAACACTCAGGTGATCCAGTGAAATGACAGCAAACTGCAGAAAAAAATCAAACAGCAATTTTCATTTGTGTGGTTTACCCAGGGGGCTCACTCCAGTATCCAGACTCCTCTTGTCCTAGAGAGGTTTAAAATTGTACTTTTACCTTTCAGGAATCCACAGTTCATCTGCATGCCAGCAATGTGTATCCTATTAGAGATACACGTGTGTCTTATGACTCCTCAAAGCTATCGTGAAAGTACATCACACACTCAGTGGCCACAATCCTCAAAGTGAAAACTTCAAAGCGAGGATGAAGAGCAGGTGACAGCATCTATTTTGATGGCCTTCACTAATGACAGCAGACACTTCTTCTCTGTTCAAATGGAGCTCAAGGCTTTCCACTGTGGCCGCCAGCAAAAGGGAGAAGTGGCAGCCAGTCTGGAGCACCTCTACCTCAAAGGTGGCATCTGATCTGCCAGCCAAGTCACTGCACAGGGTGTGATTAACGTGAGAGCAGCTCACAGTTCAGTTTCCTTGCGAGGTTCAGACACTGCCATGCTTTGGATGCAAACTGACATCATCAGCTGAGTTTTTTGGCACAGTTCTCAGTAGTTTAAGGATGAGGCCTGCTGACAATCCAAGAAAATATGTGATCTATTTCAACAGCCTTTATAAATCAACCTCCTTGGCTGAGTAGTCAAAAATAGACAAGACACAGATCAGGTCTTGAGAGAGCATATCATCAAGTTCTGGACCATTTCTAGACCTCAGCTGGCTGAAAAGAAGGTGTTCCCTGAGAGTTTTCTAAGCATTCCTGAACATAAGAAGCAGATTTCTATATCTCCAGACTGTTAAACCATAAAACCACCAAATGCTAAAAATAATCCTCCAAGAAAAAGCTAGGGATCTCCTATGAAATGGATGAAACCTCTCACTAGAACAGCTAATAATTATTTACATTCAAAAAGCAGAAATCTAACAAATTATTTCTGCAACACCTGTTCTGGACACAGCAACTTTCAATGCTTTAATAACTATTTAATTGAATAGGTACCATATTTAAGTTTTCAGATTATGAAACGAGAATGCTGGATGACACCATTAATAATTTTTCTACTAAATTGGGAAATGGATAGGGAAAAACATGACACAGCTTAGCAGAGTCTAGAACAATCACTTCTACAATTACAGGCTACAAAACCAATGAGTTGTTCTAGCAACGTACAAAATCACAAACTGAACATGAGTTTAAATCAACCTGTCAAAGAAAACTCAGTCATACTGGGATGCACAAATTGGGTACAGGTCAGAAGACACAAAGCAACTTTTCTGCTTTGAAAATGTCCCAGCTGCAACACAACACCCAGTTTTGGACACAACTTCAAAGAAGGTGTGGACTAAACAGAAGTCATCAATAGTGAGACTAGCCCACTCCCTGTCCAGCAGTGAAAATAACATTTGACTAGAAAAGAGTCAAATGCAGCAACAGATTGGAAGACTTGTTCCATGACAATAGTTTTCCCTCAATTTTGAACTTGCTGGCCAGTTGTACAGCAACTGCACCAAGCACAGAACTCCAAATAACTCTGTCAGGTTTGCTCTGGATATTTCTCTCTTCCCTGGGGCTCAAAGACACTGTTAAGGTTCAAAAGAAGCTCAAACCTTGCAGTTCTCAGCTTAAAGATGCATGAGGAGGTTGCCCAGGCACACAGAAACAGACAAGGTGTTGTCATACCTCTACATACCAACCGTGAAGAGCTTTACCTATGAAGAAAATACTGAAGAAACTGTTAGGGCATGACAACAAATTGGTTGAAGGTGGAAAAGAGTAAAGTCCAAAGATTCTCTCTGGAAAAATACCCTCAAACAAAGGAAGGCAAAGAAACCAGGACATGGTACCTGAAAGCCACCAAGACAGGGAGAGAAGAAAAGATTTCTGTATAATTGTCCTCAGGTAATCACACAGGAACTGGAAAGTCTCTGAGTAAAACCAGCAGGCAACAGGAAAGATGGATTCCAATACAAATCTGACTGAGTGAACTACCCTGCCTTTCCTGCAGATGAGTAAATACTGGCATTTACTGGTCATCTCTGGAGGAACTAGATCCTTAGCTGGGCCTGGTTCAGGCTTCCTGCATGTCTCAAGTATCTGCTGTAGATAGGCAGTCTGTGATGCCAAAGAGCTGTGGACTTGTTCTTGTGAAAAGGCAAACTAAAGCTTTTAAACCACAAAGGCTCTCCGAAGAAAATGAATCTTAACTGAGGCACTGGATTCTTGAGCTCCTCTGCAACACTGTCCTATCCCCACAATGCCAACCATCCTCTGACTGTGAAAGTACTAATATTAAGCTTTCTAAGGGAAGCAATCAACACTCTTTGAATTGTGTATGCTGGATAATAAACAGCCACTGCAGATCTGAAAGTACATATTTCTAAAAGGGCAGTCCCAGAACAGTTTTTCTACCATGGCAAAAGGCAAGGATGAAAACTGACCTCTGGCAAGGAGGTCAGCAGTCATAGCCTGGACACTGCATCAACACATCAGCTCAGTGGGAATACACAGAAATAAACTCCAAAAGGACACAACAACTTTCCAAGAGGGCCAGTAAGATGAGCACACACAGTGTAAAGGTAAGACACGAGCAAACATACCTTCTTACAGGAGCTGTAAATGCCATCCAGCAGGAAGGGCCTTCGACGTCTCTCAGGGTTGAAAGGTGAACCAAAGCGAATGTAGTGTTTGGGTGTGGTACAAATCAGTGGGGAGTGCACGAGACCTGGCAACATATTTAGGGTGGTTGCCAAAACTGTTGGGTCTGTAGTAATGCGCAGAGGACACTCAATTGGACACTCCTGCTTTTCTGCCTTGTCGTTCAGCCATTCAGTAACCAGGTACTGAAGGAGGAAACACACAGGTCAGGGCAATCAGCACAGGTGAAGAAGAAAGGCAACATGGCACAATGGTGTATGGGAAGCAATGCTCAGGTCAGCCCACTGCTAAAACCCTCCTCCTTCTCAACAGAAAGGACTTCCTGTGTCAAACCCAATTCTCACCTGTTGGAGACACAACCCAATGTTGCTGTTGGCAGATTATATACAACGACGAACAGGACTGGACATCCACAATCAGTCTCTAGAGCTTTCCTTACTGTCTTTTGGAGCCTGTCTTTTTCACAACTTTCTCAAAACCCTCTAATTTTATAGATTCCAACAAATGTCACAGAAGTAGTTTGATTTTATGCCCCATTCATCTTATCAGAAGATTCTCCAAAAACTTGATCACCCTGTTCAAAACTAGATTCTAAACAAAACCAGCTAATTTATGCCCAGTATGTGGCAGCTGCCTGTTAGCTTCTGCAATTTTTCCTCCCTTCCAACTTTATTCTAGCTTGTACATGACAGCTGCACTCACATTCCTACTTGGTCTTCAATTCTAAGCTGAAAGTTAACCTCTTTGCTGCGCCCTAAATGAATACCTGCCATCCTGCCATCCCAACTTTGAGCACTTGATCATATTTACCTTTTTTGTTTTGGGGTATTTTACTGCAGCTTTAGACTGGGATCCTGTAGCCAGGATAGCAGTTGGGTCAGATCCTGTCAACTGTCTGCCTTCTCCTGGCCCTTCCACATTGCTGACATCTGTTGTGGTTACCAAGCTGGCAGTGCTTCCTTCCTCTGGGACAGCCTGTGTGAGTTCAGCTTGCTGGGAACTGGCTTGTTTCTGCCTTCTCAGTCTTTGTGCTGAACTGGTCCGGTATCGGGAGAAGCGACTTTTTGGTCGGGGCCTGGAGGGTTTTGCTGGAGCTGGCTTAGCCACTGTTTTTTCAGGGACAGCATCCTACAAAATAAACTGTCATTAGTTTGAGCCCCTCTAAGAGTATTCCTTTTCTCTGCATACAGGATCAAGAATTGAGATTTATTTATTGACACTACCTGACTCTCAAAATCTTGTTGGACTCTGTGTTGGTTCATAAGATGGCCTTGGGGACCCTTCAACACTGGCACATTATCGTTTTGTCTTCTGCATTCTTAAAGGACAGAACATGGGTCTTTAGGAAGAAAGCAGCAATAGGAAACTTGCTGCTTGTCTTGAGATAACTGCTCTTATTCCTGACCTGAGCTGACATGGAGCACTCCAGGCAAGTGTCTGAGCCCTGCCATAAAATGGGAACACATTCATCCAAAGTAGACTGGGTCAAAAAAAAACCCAAACAAAAAGAAAAGAACTTTTCATCACTGCACTTACGCATCCAACTTAAGCTCACACCAGTTCTCTTCCCTGGAGGAGGAGCTGGGCTTGTTCAGCCTAGAGAGGACTGAGGGGGATGTAACAGCAGTCTTCCTACAAACAGCCTGAAGCCACTAAGAAGATGCAGTGGTGCATCAATGGACATACACTGAAATGAGAGGTTCAGACTGGATACACGGAAAATTTTTTTCAACCTAACAGTCACGAACTGGAAGAGGTGCAATCTCCATCCCTGGAGGTTTTCAAGAGAAGACTGGGTAAAACACTGATCAGCCTGGTCTAGCTTCAGAGCTGTCCTTATCTAACTCAGAATGGGCTAGAAAGCCCACAAAGCTCCTCCCCACCTGAATGATCTTATGATCAGAAATGCTGCACCTGAGCTTTGTACAAGATAGCAAACAGTTCTATCTTCATCTTACCGCTACTTGTGAGGAGCGTCGTGTGTTCACCCCAGTACTGCTGGTACTGTTAGCAACAGGAGGAGCAGGAGGAGGAGGAGGAGGAGGTGGAGGAGGAGGCGGAGGAGCAGGAGGAGCACTCAGTGCTGAACTTCCATCTTCAGTTTCAGGAGTCTCTGTTTTCACTTCTTCCAGCTCAGGAGCTTCAGAACTGACGTTGATTTCAGCATCAGTGCTGTTACGGTCTGATGGTTGCTCTCGTCTCCTCTTTCTCTTTTCTAAGTTCTCAAACATGTGCATGATGGCTTCCACCTTCCTGTCTTCCCGAGACTACAACACAAGGGAAATTGAAGTAAGCATGGTGAATTATGCACATAAACAAGGCAAGAACAGATATGGGAAGCAGCACAAAGAGAACAACTGCCAAATAGCAATGACAAAAGCCAGAGAGAGGACAGAGAGAAGCAGTTCTTATCAGTTATTTGCATTTTTCAATATGGCAAATTTCCCAGAATAACAACATAATCATGTGTTTGTAGCCAAGTAGAAGAACTTGACTTTGTTCTTAAATAGGACCACTTAGATACTACTGAGTTATATTAATAAAACAGCCACAAGGAAATGCATAATTTTGAAGAATTAAAAACCGTAAGAAAGCAAAAGTAGAGTGGAGAGATGATTTGGAAACAAATACAGCTATTTGCCAATGACCAACCAAACAGAAGCCAGGGGCAATAGATGTACATGATTAAGTAATTTGCAGCAAGTGTAATACACCACAAATGTTCCAGATTAATTCTTTTCCCAGCAAGAATGTCAGAAGATGACCCAGCTCAAAAATAAAAGCTCTGGTCTAAGCAGCTTACATAGTGGATAAGAAAAACAGAATATGAGAGAATAGAAAGGCAAAACAAGTCAATTTATTAGGTAAACACAAAGGACAGGAAATCTTATCACCAGGCTGTGTCAGGAATAATTGGTACCTATGCATATAAAAAGCCCAGTACAATAATATTGCAGTGACTGGCAAGAATCAAGTGGGTTTAAAGAAGTGGGGTCAACTGTCTTCTGAGATTTATCATGAAGGAAGTAACTTGGAGTCCATAGCCTGGCCTTTACAGTTTTCTATTAAAAAATACTACACACACACAAAGAGAGAGACTGGGGAAACTACAGAGATGGGTATTTACCTGATGCCAAGTATAGAAAACTGAATCGCATTAAAGCAGATTAACTGGTGCAACCTACAGAAACAGGGCTTACAGACTGACAGGAAACTAACACTTCACTTAGGCTTACTGAACTATTCTGTCCCAAAAAGAGATCAGCCTCCCTGCATTAAAATGAAATCTTCCCTCCAAAGCTTTAAGGCCAATCTGATGGATGACTGCTCTCATGCAAATTTCAGTGCAAACTGACTGCTTTATCTCATCTGTTCTAAAAAAATCCATCAGTTAATCCAAGCATCTCTCCACTGGATGGCCCTTGGCTCTCCAGGTTGCTGCACTATCTTAACATTTAAAGCATTCTCAGGAAATTTACACTTGGCAGATTCGTATTCCTGATTAGAGGAAGACAGGTGATTATGATACTGGTGAGCAAAAAAGACCAGGGAATTCCTAGCTTCAATACATTTGTTGGCTGGTAAAAGGATGGGAGCAATTTTTCTGTTTTTCTCCCTTGAGTTTCTGGTTGGTTGGTTATTTTATTTGTGTATTTGCATTTTTGTTTGAATTTTTCTCTTGTTTATTTAAATTAACAAATTAAGAGCCAGAATGGCTCCATTCACATGCATAACACATTCTAATCCAGGCAGCAATCCCAGGAGCCATAAGCAACACAAGAAAAAAAACACCAGCTCTACTCAGTAAAGATGAAGGCTAAAATAAGACTGTATTATCAAAGATCCCAGAGCACTAAGATATAAGTAAGTAATATATTAAATAAGTGCCAATACCACTGTCTACTCCTCTTACTGCCTTTTGCTACTTGATCCCACTCTTTTCCCCACATGGCAACATGTTTATGAAACCATACACCGAACAGACACCTGTTTACAAATCTAACCCAGCAAAAATGACCAAGTTTTAAGAAAAATCAGGTTCTGGTTCATGGTATGATCGAATTGAAGATATCCCTGCTCACTGAGGTGGGGTAGGACTAAGTGACCTTTGATAGCCCTTTCCAACTCAAACTATGCTATGGTTTTATATAGTGCCATAAATTCTTATACTGGCAATAAGGAAGGGCAGCAGGAACATAAAAAAGGTCCAACTGCCTTTTTGGAACCTAGTGCTGATGGTTCTGCTAACGGTGCGCTTTAGACTATAGAACAGCCCTGAAGTTAACAGTTAAACCTTTCAATGAGGAAACAAATCTATAGTGTATCTCCTAATCTGCAGCACCCTAACATAAATCCTGTGACTTGAAGTCAACCAAACCTCGGTGGTTTTTTACTCCCCCTTTTTTTTCTTTTGCTGCTGCTAATCAAATTACTGAAGATCGCTGACAGATGGGATTTGTGTTCAAACAAGTGAAATATCCAACTGAACCTGTGGGTCACTGCATCAAGTAAGTCCTAAAGAGGGTGATACCCAGACAGAGAGAGCTACTTGCCCGTCTGCTGTGGACCAAGGCTCCCTGTTCATCTACAGGCTCCTCTTTCTCCCCTTCTTGTTTCTCCTCCTTCTCTGGCACCTGAGATAGAAACCCAGATTAAGTAACCCAGTACTGTTCCAAAGTTACCAAAATTTCTATGGTAATTTAAGGCGCTAAAGGTTTAAAAAAAACGCTTCCTGCAGTTTCTGTTCTGCAGATTCCAATGCTATTGGATCAGACTCCTGCTGCACTGAATGCTAACATATATAACAAGGGGGCAAAGATTTTACCTCATTGTCACTGACTGCTGCAGGTCCCTCAGGAACCTCCTCAGTTTGCTGAGTGCCGTTCTCATCGGACGCAAGGCTCTGCTGTTCCATTTCCAGCTCCTTTCGTCGGGCCTTTCGCCGGCGTGTTTCTGCCCCAATGAGTGTGCCTAAAACAGGTGGAGGTAGGTGTTCTGCAGCATTTGGGCTACGTTTCTGCACAGGGCAATTCCGGTTCCCCTTGTGACACGCACAGTCCACTTTATAATTGCTGCTCCAAAACACAAACATAATTCGTGTCACTCTTCATTTCTCAACCCCTGCACAGAGACATTCAATACATCTCCTACTAAACATCTCACCACGTGCCAAAGCAAGGACAGCAGGCTACCTTATGGCCTCTATTGGAGAATATGCCAGCAGAACTGGACAGAATAGCCGGGAAATGCAATTCAGTAGAAAACGGAGCAATATGTAGAATGCGAGGAAAGGGCTGGAGAAGATGTCCAGTCCAGGAGGGCAGTGGAGAGCTCCTGGGTGAGGTGAAGGACTCACCAGATGTTGTACTCATAGTCAAAGGCGATGGTAACCTCTGTGTCCTTGGCTATGGTGGCAACAGCATAGATGCACAGGTGGATCATCCCATCAGCAATCACATGACGAACCTTGTTAAACGAAGTAGAAAGAAGTTGATGTCTCCACAGGTTGCATTTCCTACTTCCAAGAAGGAAGTCTCCTTTTGCAAAGTAGCTCTTATTCTACTCTATGAGTAATTATCCCAAATTCTCCATAGGGAAAAGCCTGCTTCACTGCTCTTGTCTCATACTGTGCTTTTCCACTTACAACTACTACCACCTGCTTACCCTCAGTATCATTGTGCAGCCAAAGGAAAGACATAAGAGAAATCTTCCTCTTCCAAAAAAACCTCCCTCATGTTCCCAAACTGTCTCATATTCCAAGTATAAACCATCAAACAGGCAAGTGACACAGAGAATTTACTGTACTTAGTGCATTTTGAGTTAGGGAAAGCACTAAGCTTATGTAAAACATGTATTTGCAGTAACAGTGATGATGAAAAGAGAATTTACCTCTGCATTTGGAGTGCAGGACCGCCTGATGAACCTGGCATCATTACCAAAGGTGCGGGCATCAACACACATCTCAACGCCATTGAACTTGGAGTAGAACAGCACAAAGGGATATGGCCTGCAGAAACAACACAACATCTCAGTCCCAAAACACCCCAACTCCCAAAGCACTGTTGTTAACAGGTCCCTCACTTCACTGGAAGCAGAACTTCCATCAGCACTACTGCTCTGGGGTTAGGTACTTCCAGCTATTTAAAAGATCTATTTCAGAGGGTTTGGTCCATAAGCAGAGCATCAAGCTGAGGTGATATATCTGATTTCCCACTTCTATGGAAGGCACAGCTGACAGGACCCTCTAAGTGAGCACTATCCCATAGAGACACCAGTCTCTCTGTGCCACGATGCTCTCATACCCATCATTTCATAGTACTCTTACTTTTTGAAGAAATGCCCATTGACCTCGAATTGCTGCCGTAACATAACCTTCCCTCGATACTCAATTATGAGGGTATCTAGTGCCAAGTCTCTCGCTGCCCTCAGGATCTTCCGGTGCTTCTGAACCCGAGTCACCCTTCCCAGCTGCAGCTGTAACAAAAACCAGAGCAAAAGAGGAACATTTGAACCAAAGGCCTCTAACTCATGAAGAATATTTTACCTATATAAAAAGAAAATATATTCTAATAGCAACACACAGAAACTCTGTCAGGTGAATATGTTGGTTATTTTATAATAATTCAGTAATGAGCAATAACCTTGATAATATTTATCAAAAGCAAACAGTATTTATTCCTTTCCTTCAACAATAGTCTGACAAATCTATTAGACCGAGTATTTCAGTCTCGCATCTAGGAGGCATAACCAGACCTGTCACTTGCTACTAACTGGGAATTGCTTTGCAATTATGGCCACTTTCACAGCCAGAAGAATTGAAATCTTCCCTAAATTGTGGGTTGTCACACATTCAGAGGAAAAAAATGCAAGCTTTTCCTTCTGCAGAGGATGGCAAATTCCAGCAAACAGGCCAAAGACTTAAGCTGGCAATTTCCATCTCCATCCAGAAACTTCTCTACTTATCTCTTCTCAACGAGTGCTGTTGATTTAAATTTTTTTTTAACATGAGGAACAAAATTTTTAATGAAGTAGTGACAGTTCATTAAAACATACGTTAAAGTCTTCAGCTCTACTACAACTGATTTTCACAACAATGTGTCTGACAGCATGAAACCACAACATTCTTTAAGTACAGACATCGAAATATGACATATTTTATGGAATAATGGAAGGGATATTATAAGCACTAGGGTATAGGAAAGACTTTTTCCATAAAAACAAAGTACTTTTCTTACTTAACAGATGAAACCTCTCTGTAAGTAAAGATTATGTGAAGAAGACTGGTTGCCTCACCATGACTGCTGTGCCTGTTCCTTCCTCACCATTCCATTCCCTGCTCATAAGGGCCCAGTTTTGATACTTTTCCAAAGTGAACTGAAGCATAAGTGCTCTGACTTTGGTAATAATGACAATTATGTATCTAAATTAGGAGTAAACCACAAAATTTTACTGAAAGCACATTCTCAATTTTTCCTGAGAGAACCTTCATTAGAAACAGCTACTGAGCACTCTGCTGAAATGCATAAAAATTAGTTTAAGGGGCTCAGCCTGAATAATGACAGAACACATGATATTTTAACCTTGTGGAAATAAAAGTTAATGTCTTAAGGCAGCACTCAGCACTGGGAACCCAGCAAAACCCTTGTACTGAGCACATGAAAATACTGAACCACAGGTCTTTTAAACCCTTTTTTCTGACTGGGATCTTCTATCTCCTCTGTTTAAAACCCCCTCAAGAAAATGACTTTTGTTGTTTCTATAAAACATTATATTGCAGATCTTGGATGAGCTAGTAAAGTAAGATCTATCTGTTGACTTCTCTCACTCAGATCCAGGATGAAGACAGCTTTATAAAAATATTCACTTGAAACCTATTCAGATGGGAGTAATGGTCCAGAGCTCCTCTTGAGATACAATCCAGGGCCACATTTGTCATGGGGTTTATCTGTTTTATACCACTCTGTCTGCCAGCAACTGGGAAAACCTGGATATATATACTGGAGACTCTGGAGAGCCTTGCAGGGTGTTCATCTCTTCAGGTCTTGGTCCTGACAGAAGCTCACAGAGGATTCCCTAAGTCCACAGAAACATGCTATTTCCAGTCTAAGAAGCCACACTGTTGGTTCTGATTTCTGATCAACAAACCCATGATATGAGTGAGCTGTAGGATGAGACTGTTTACACTACATGGAGTAGTGGCTAAATTACTTTTAGTACTCTGTACTATTCAACTATGGCAACAAATAAATAAATGGGACCAGATTTCCTAGTGTAGGACAGGAGATAAGAAGTATCAGAAGCTACTAGATGAATTAGGACCCAGTGTGTTTCCAGTTGAATAATTCTGTTTCTATACTATCACTGATTTGTTTTTTATACCTTCTCACCTAAGCTGGCCCTACACAGGAGGGTTAGACCAGATGACCTTCAGTGGTTCCTCCCAACCTAAACTGTTCTACTACTCTAAGAGCATAAAAAGATAATATCTTTCAGAAATTAATGTCTGGTAGCCTTCACTCTCACCTTTGTCCCATGACTGACTTGGGGAATACAGGTGGGATAAGCTGGGGTGGTCAAAGGAGGAGAAAGTCCATGCAGGAAAGAGAAACTCTGCATCTGTGTAACTTATTTATCTGAGTTTGGTGAAAGAGGAATGATCTCACAGCTCTTCTGGTAAGACACAGCTCAGCTTGTTTTCATTTTCTGAATTTAGAAATATGAAGTGGATTAGCTGCCATGCTTTCATGTGTGAAAAGAACAAATGATTTTATTCATGTCACAGGCTAGGGACTGCTGACTGCTAATCAGCCAAAACTGTTCTGATATGTTTGCAGAGCAACATCTGCATAATACTCAGTGGCTTTATTTTATAAAGGCCCTTTTGCTCTTCACTTCAGAATGTGAAATCAGTCAGGGGTTTGAGCTCAAGTCAGCAATTATCAGAGGCAGCAAAGGGCAAATACTAACCCTGGGTTTGGCTTGGCAACAATAGTCAGGAAAGTGATTCACAGCTTTCAGTTTGTCGAGCAACTGGCAGTAGCCAGGACTAAGATGATTTTCTTCATAACACTAAACAGCTTCATATTTTCACAACTTTCCCCTTGCATCATGAGGACAGCTGAGAACTGGTTTATCATAAAATCACAGAATAATTTAGGAAAAGCCCTCTAAGACCGAGTTCAACTGTTAACCAGTCCATTACTAACCCATATCCCACAGTGCCACATCCACAAGTCTTTTAAATATCTCCAGGAATACTGACTCCACCACTCCCCCAGGCAGCTATTCCAGTTTGGTAAACCTTCTGGTAAAAAAACCATAATCCTAATATCTAATGTAAACCTCTGCTGGTGCAACTTGAGACCATTTCCTCTTGTCTTACATAAAATATTCCAATGAACAAAATCCCATATCCTCCATGTATAACTGTTAACCCATCTTTCCCTACTCTTCCTGGTTTGAGGAAGCTTTCAGGTCACATCTCAATCTCTTTTAAGTAAATACCTGCATCATTGTTGACTGAAGTCAAATGACTCTGTGAACTACTAAGAGTATGCAGGGCATAATAAAACATTATTTTTATTCCTTTCTCCTCCCTCCAGTCTTCATGGCCTAAGAGAGCAGCAACAATATTTCTACACAGCTGGCAAATGTATATTTGCACAGCCTCCTGATTTTTTTTCTAGCTCAAAGTACCTATTTTCCCTTATCTCACAGAAAAGCTATTTTTGTGTTCAATAATGATACCTAGTTAATAGACAACTGATGCAAACCAAGAAGCCTTCTCAGTTTGCCTACCAAAGGTGAGATGAGTGAAACAAAAATAGAACACAGTGCATGAAAGCACGTGCTCCACACCTATGCAGGTGCCCTCCTCACAACACTCCACAGCCACCTCCTGAGCAGAGACAGCAGGACACAGGAGTGACAAGCAGCAACCCAGGACAGGCACCTGGTTTTTTCTCAGTGTCCAACAGAAACTACAAAGACCCCTGACACCTTCCCAGCATGTGCAATGACAAGTACCTGCCAACAGCTTGTTTACAGTAACTACAGCTCACTAACAAGTTTTGCAAGTTTCAACTTTTTTGTTTCTTTGGCATGTATCACATTTGGAGTCTTCTGATTTGCAATACTGGCCACATTTTCCTATGGGAAAACCTAAGCCTGTACTGGGGAGGGAGAGGCTGAAAGAGCATGGCAAGAACAAGCACATTATCTATGGTATATTTTATAGTCTTGTGTCGTGCTGCACACATATCAAGAAACACAGCATGTGTTTTATTACTTATTTCAGGACTTTTCCTAAAACCCATGTGAGGCAGACAGAATTGGTTACATTTAGTCTCAAAAAATATTATGATTTCTAGAGAAGTAGAACTTTTTCTTATCTGCATTTCCTGCTTTCTATAGAAAGGCTATAAAGAAATGTTTCTCCCCCCCCACAAGAAATCTTATTTATTGCAGAACCAGAGGCAAGAATGGAAGAAAGCTTGGTCCAAAGTCCTCTTTCTGCACTCTCCCTTACTGGCACTATCTGTGCTCTGCCTGAAGTGGTTCACCTGCATGAAGGCAGAGGGAAAGGTAGGAGGGAGCACATGAACTTCACTGAGTCAGCTGATATAAACAAGAAAGATTCAAGCACAAACATATACTTGATATTCAGGTTTCTGACTTTGCTCCCTTTACACAGAAGAAATGCCCCACTTCTCTATTGGAGCCCACCCTTTCAGATGCACCTATCTCCATTCTCCTGGACAAGGAAGGCCCAGGAAAGCCTAAACTGGGTAGGAAGGCTGAACTTTGTTCAATAAAGTATAGATAAGATGAAACAACAGCTAACAAGAGTATGAATGGGGAAGACATACACCACACAAACACATTGTTTTCCTGTTTCTGCTTGTTTACATGCACTCCATAAAGATGGCAAGACACCAACCACTGCTCATGGTTGGCAAGTTAGGGAGAGACCAGCTTCCTGAAGTCAGCTGTAGTTGTGCAGTATTTGGAAGTTACAAGAGTCCAAATAATCCAAAATACTGAAATAATGCTCAAAGGTTCTTTAAAATAGCCTTCCACACAACATGAGTCAAGAAATAAAATAAAAAATAAATAAAGGGGACTGGAAAACTCAGGTGGAAAGCAGGAAATTTCCTATCTCCAGCAAGTGACAGATCTGGTTTTGTCTCAGGCCATTCAGTGACCAAAGTATTTATGACAAAATACCTGTTAAACACATTACAGAAATGTGCAAAACATCCCCAACTTAGCAACACTGATTCAGTCTAATGCAAATATTTGTTAATTTCTGACTGGCACGATTTCTGATTCACTGTGTATCAAATCTCTGCCTGTTGGCCTGAGCTACAATACTGCTCACCATGCCCTGACCTACTCCCCCTCTGTCCTGCTTGCTCTCACCTGCATCTGGGACCCAATAACAGTATTATTGCAGGCCAGCTCAGTTTTGTTGATTGTGTCCAGCATAGCAGTTTTGCCCACATAGTCTTTATTAGAGTTGAGGTGCCGCTCCAGCAGGTTCTGCACGTCAGCACTGTACTGGTTGGTGAAGGCCTCCTCGTACTGGTCCGTCCAGAGGCGGATCCGATTCTCCCACCCTTCAGCTGTGTTTTCATCCAAGGCATGTGCTTCAGAAGGGGAATTCTGCACCAAACAGCAAAGAATGAATGGATAGTACACAGCAGGAAAACCTATCCACAGTGCTCCAAGCACATGAATAAGCTACAAGCTATGTAAGTGTTGGTTATGAGGACACATTTTTCAGCATCTGCACCCTCCAGAACATTGTACAACAGTGTCACTCAGAAATCTACTGAGATTTCTGTGCAAAACTAAGACCTCTTGAAAGTTGGTACTTGGCGCTGCTATATAAAATAAAATTAGGCTAGCACATGGCCAGAAAAAAAAATGTAAGCCACTTTGGAAAAATAATTAAGTACATTAAAAAAGCAAAGCCACAGAACACACAAAGGCAAATAAATTTCATGTAGGCTTGTCCTGCAGTCAACCCACCAATGGCTAACACAATGTTTAGTGATGCTGACTGCATCTCAATCTTTGCAGTGACTGATCCAAAAATAGTCCTGAACCTTCTAGCTAAATGGTCACCAGAGTTTCAAGAAACTGAATGTAGAGCATAAGCTAATACCCACAGGGTTAAAACTGCAAGTCTTAAGCACAGTAAAGAAGAGAGGGCAAAATCAGGTAATCCGTTTAGACTGTCTTGTAAAGGAGGGGAAAACAGAAGCTGGTAGAAAGAAAAAGACTTAAGCTTCATTCTTTACTTGGCAGTAGTTGAAGTAGCTCAACAAATACTCCAGAGCTCAGCAACTCAACTGACTTCATAAAGCACTGAGACACATATGACACTGAGGTCTTAGTAACAAGGACAAGTGAAGAGCAATCATTATTTTAATCATATATATTAAAAACATAGTAAGAGTTGCCATGCATTTTTACCCTCTCAAGTCACTTGCATGCTATGGAGATGGTGCATAGGGACACCACATGTCCTCTTTCCTCTCAGCCACCTGCCAGAAGCCACTGCCAGCTGCAGGACTGGGGTCAGGTGGAGCTGAGCAAACCTTAAGGCACCTCTTGTGTTTAGAAATAAATGCAGCTTACAGTTCAAGTCTACTTTTTTTGTCAAATAACCTTCCTATTCAGTGGCCACACCTATCACTACTGCAGGAAGTCAGAGATAAATATATTGTCCCATCCATTCCTAGTAAGAGGATGTGGAGACAAACAAGGCAGCACTCCTAGGGACTCCCAATATTAAACTTGTGAACTACTTTGATGTCCAAGCTTGAAATAGCTTTGATGCAATCAAACAATAACTGCCCTCACAGAAGAGCAGCCACAACCAGTTCTACATCCCTTACATCAAACACCCCACTCCCAAGTGCCATGAATCAATCACCTCTCAGAACTGGATTGCATTATCTGACTGGAAGCTATCAGAAGCAAATGGAAGGTTCAAGGGGCCATTCCTGTGATAGCCTTTTGAATAGGCCTCCTTGTGGTGCACTGTAAGGTTGGAGTTATTACAAGGCTGGCCCCACAATCAGAAGTTTCCCAGGGAAACCAAAAGAGGGAAAAAATAAAGGGGGAAAAGCCCCACCACCAACACAGAGGGTTGTCATTTCTACTCACCTTCATCCTCAGAGACTTTCGTGAGCCCTCTCGAAAAGCCTGTCCCCCAGACAAGGAGAGAGAGAAAAAAACAAAGTATTATAAATTCCCTAAGAACTAGAATCTCACACTCACTTCAATCCTTAATAAAAGATGGCAAGAATTACAGGAAAACCTACACAAGAAACAATGAACCTGAACAAAAAGAGACTCTGCAATGCAAATCCAGTTGAAACTGCTGAAAAGCTTGATGGCCAGGATTTCTGAACTAAAAAAGCCTGCCTCACACTTAGTAAAAATGTCAAGATCAAAACCAAAACTTTCCCAACTAACCTCACTTGCTTTGACACAAGAAAGGTCCAGCAACGGAATTAAGGTGGTTCACAACAACAAAATAACCCCTCCAGACCACACATCGTTCCTGCCCCCCAGTATTTTATTTAATCAGTGCCTACCAGAAGAACTTCAAGGGAAACCTAGCCTGTGGAAAATCATGGTAAAGCTGGCAGATGATGGGAAAGAACCAGCTGCTCACACACTTGCATTCCAATATAAGCAATTCAAAATTATTTCAGTCCCCAGATCCTCATAAACAAGACAGTAAAGTCATCCCTCAACAAATGTTCATCACTACCTACATAGTTTTCCACACAGGCACTATCTCTGTCCCTGAAGAACAGTGCCAAGAAGCTCTGCAGCCCAAATTCCTCAACAAAGCCTGCTAAAAAATACCACGCTCCCTTCATTTTTCATTCTATTCACAGACTGACCCTTTCCCACAAACAGCCAGACTCCAAAAGCTACTTCCCCAAATCCTAATACAGCAAAAGGAAAAAATATGTAATTGAGTCCAAGCGCTGAGCATGAATGGACAGCATTGGGAAATAAGGGTGGAGCTCCAGCAAGGTAATTTTTAAACCAACAGCCACGTACTCCAGCAGGTCACAAATACAAGGCGTCCCATTATTACACCCAAAAGAGCAATTCTTGACAGAACAAAAATATCTTGTCTGCTGCCCGCTTGTCAACCTGCTCATAACAACACTCTGCACAGCATTTGGTAGGAACTGCAGCAACCTTGTCTCTCTCCACATACCTTGATCTTTTTGGCCTTTGGAGCAGCACGAGCCTTTTCTGTACTCCTCTTCCTCTTCTTGGGTTTGCTCCTGCGGACGCGGTTGACGGTCAGCGTGATGCTGGTGGGCGTGTGCTGCGTGGCCGTGTACAGCACTGTGGAGGGCGAGAGTTCTTCATCCCAGCTCTCAGTGGCACTGCTGTCCCCGCCTAGAGAGACAAGTGCTTCATGAGAACAGCTTCTCATCCCTGAGAGCACAGCTTACCCTTATGTCCGTTTTCATCAAGACAACTTGCTGCCCCTGCATAGCTCTTCCCTGAGAGTATTATACCACCTCAGTTTTCCCACCCAAACTGGGAACAGGTGTTCCAAACTTCTGATATGTCACAGAATGGCACTGATGAAAATTCTCCTTTTCTGTTCGCAAGATAATCTGATTTTCCCTAGAGCTAACTGAGGTGAAGCGTAAGGAGAGGAGAAAATCCCAGTGGTTGGGAAGCAAAGAACATTAGCTGGCACTGATCACAGTGAAATGATTACAGCATCCAAAAGACAAAGGTCTTGAAGAAAGAAAATAAAGACACTGTTATCAGAATTATAACCTCAAACTCACCTGACACGTTGTCCTGCTTCCGGTGGCGGAGTCTGATCACCTTCCCCCTGCTCATTCCTCTGCCAAAGGAGAATGCACAATTGAAGCTGGTTTGTAGGAGTAAAGTCACTTGAAATTCAACAGGATGTCACAAGATGCGTGCCCTCAGTGGGGCCCAGGATGATAAGAACATCGATTTAACATCCTCATCTCCACTCCTGGTGCCACCAACACTTGTCAGGCTGACAACGCAAAGGAGGAGGGTCAATACTGGGTAAAGCACTGGAAAGAATGCTCCAGTTAGCAAAAGGAAGTCTGTCCCACAGCCCAAAGGTGACACGGTTCAGTATGAGCAGTCAAGACAAGGAGCAGCCCAGATCTGCACTGCACCAAAGCTTACCTGCACTTTTCACACTTGAGGAGGAAACCATCTTGAGAGACACTGCAGTGGCACCAAGTGGGAATTGATTCCCCTTCTGAGGAGCTCTCACTATCCCCGGAGTTCTCCTCATCAGGTGAGTGCAGGCCATTCAGTTCTGCACGAGGTATAATGGTCTGGACAGGAGGAGAGGCTGGCGGCGTTGGAGGAGGAGGGGCTCCATAATTATGATCCTGAAAATGAGTATTTGCAGTACTACTTTTAATGTGAAGATATGATGCCTAGAAACTGAAGTCCCAAATCCACAGTTCCCAGGTTAATATTTAACTCGTGTAAAACAATAGCTTGAATTCCTCAGCCTATCAAGAAGGTACAGTAATAGCTCTGAAACATGTAAATTATTTCCTTCAGCACCAATGAATTAAACTCAAAACCTATGAAAACAACCAGGCTATTTCGACATTAACTGCTGTACTGCTAATAATCTGAGATGACATAAGTGTTTAAACAGTGGAACCAGCTGCCCTGAGATGTAGAGTTTCTGTCTGTTGAGATATTCAAAACTCAACTGGACATGGTCTTGAGCAACCTGCTCAGGCAGAGCTTGAACAGGGAAGTTGGATTATGTGATCTCAAGAGGCCCCTTCCAACCTCAATGATTCTGTGACACCCTGTTCATCCCACAGCTTCAAGCCATGCTCCCCCTCCCATGCTCCTGACTGCTCCTTGATCCTCATTCTTTTAAGTTACCACTGTGAAAATCTATGCAGTTGAAACAAGTATAAATAGTGCACAATAAACCAAATGGGGCATAAAATTACCACCAGGAAAATATTATATATTCATATGTATTCACACTTCATTCATTTATTTCATTCAGTTAAAAATCTATCACCTAGAACACTAATAAAGTTTGCTGTAGAGTATGCGAGACTTCACAAACAATAAACACAGAAATGAAAAACGTATGGCAGAACTCAGCTCTAACTTAGTGTTCCCTAAGAAATAAGCCAAAATTCCTAAGGCTTAATAGGCAAAGAACTATGGAACAAGCAGAAAAGAGTAAAAGTAGACAGTAAAGAGCTGATTCACTGCAGAGAGAGTACTCACTGCGTAAGGCAGCCCGCGATAGCTGTGTTTCTGGGTGGCCCCATAGCCGTGGCTGGAGTACACATTCTTCTCACTGACAGCTGGACTAGCTTCCACAGACTCTGGGCTGCAGAAAGGGCCAGAAGTAAAACCCATCAATACAACATCATTTTTTTTAGTGCCAGTATTTCACTGCTCTTTTCTATTGAACACATGAGCTCAAAATGAAGAAACTTCATGAAATCGAGGTGGTGTCATGCGTTTCACCAAGCATCATGTGTGCAGAAACTGTACAGGATGAACCTGCTTTAAGAGGGAAGGAACTGAGTAAGGGCCACCCTATATAGCTCATTAAAACTAGGTCTCAGTCTGAGAAGTTAAAAAGGTAATTAGCAGGTAAGAAGCTCAGTTTCCTTATTGTTGAGGAAATTGGGTCTAGTTCAGCACTCGCATCTGAACCCAGCTAGCCTAATCTCAAAGCCACTGAACAGTACTGCCATTTCATCTCTGCAACAGCTTATTTCAACTGCAGCTAAGCAGCTTTCCTGCACCTGCACTTGCTTCTCTCTCCCTCAGATACCAATTGTTACTGAGTCCAACATCCTGTGATAAAGCCTGCATGAAAACTGCAGCTATCCTGACAGCAACTACCAGGAACTGGAGATTCCTGTTACAAAGAGACAACAAAATCCATGTCCTGGACAGATAGTGGTCACAGACAGATCAGATTCACCCTGTGCGTTCTATACAACAGCCTGCAATGAGCAGAACAGGAAATCTGCTGCTAAGGTACAATGCACTCTTCCACCACAGGGTGGTGAAAAAAAACAGCTAAAAATCAAAGGTATATCCTCAGCAGAAAGCTGCAGAAAACCTACTCAGAGAAGGGATAGCTGCAATTCAATGCAGGGGATATTAGATAATGAGGCTACAGACAGAACACCAGCAAGGAAACATGCTGTCTTCTGTTACAAGGAGAAGATACAAGTCAGATAACCTGCACAGATCAGAAGTAGGGCCTGTATCAGAGTATGGCAGAATATTACTGAATCATGTCTGCAGATAGAATCTTCATCAAAATTACAGCATGGAGCTGAGCAAGCAGGGAAGAAAAACATAGAAAAGGAAAACTTTACCTCAGACCTCTGCTGCTCTGGTGAGATCTCACAGGATTCTCAGTGGGTCCTACATAGTCAGCATGAATCAGGCACCATCAAACAATGGCCAGCAATCACACGTGGGGCAGGGCTTAGGCACCCAAGAAGAGTAACCCCTTGCCCTTTGGACTTCCTATTAGCTCTTGAAATCTCTGCTGCACTGAAGTTTGCCCCACCCTGCCACTCAACCTCATCTATTCTCCAAGGCACCAACCTCTGAGCTTCTGGCTTATTCTGGAGTAAGGTGGGTCTGTCTTTGCAACATAGAGGAGCAATAATTTATTGTACAAAGAACTGCAGAAAGTAGAAGACATTACACCTATGCAAAAAACATCTCTGTAGCTCAGGATTTAGGTGCATGACATGATAAATTCAGTCAGTTTTCAATGTGACTACAGCCAGCTAAACTGTCAGAAGCAGGAGATATAGATGTTCTCTCTCAAAGGATGTATTTCTTAATAAAAGGTACCATGTAGAGCTTGCCACATAATCCAGCCTTTGCAACAATCCTTTAGGACTTTCAGATTGGTACAGTGTCAAATCCATTCAGGTTTAATAACCCTTTCAGAAATATTTCAGTATTAGAAGGAAAAGAGCCTAAACTCTCTAAACAGCAGATATGTCCTCTGTCCAAGTCACCCACATTCCTAAGCACAGTCAGACTGGAATACCAGCAATGCTCTGCAAGCATTAGCAATAAAACTTCAGAATTGTTGGTGCAACGGTGTCCAGGGGCAACAACGCTGGGGCCCATGCTTCCTCAGCAGCAGCATGCCAAGGAGCTTCCACACCTCCCAATATGCAGTCAGACTAACACAGAAAACTACTCTGCAGCCTCCATATCACCCTCAGATGAACAGCAACACCCTACACCATTTTCACCTCCTCTCTGTATCAGAGGCTGGGGAAGATGCTAAAGCTCAGCCTGTAAAGAGATCAGCTCATTTTCCTTTTACCTTCCCCACTGCCTTCGTGGTGCACATCTCAGAATAAATTCCTTTTAAGAGGTACAAAGCTCAGGTACCCCAGACTTAATGTATCAAACCAAAGAGTTTCAAAGGCAAAGTGAAGGACAGCCTTAACTTTGAACAGACCCATGAAGGACACTTCAGCAGTAACAGTGCATTGATGCAAAGCCTGGAGAATGAAGTCCTGGCATTCCCAATTTTTAGAAAACAGGCAGAGAAACCAATTCAGAAATCTTCAAACACCTTTTTTCGAAGCACTCCAGCCTAGCCTCAAGTTGGACCTACAAATTTCTGACAAGGGAAAAAGAAAATGCTTTGCAGAAGGTTTACAGTCAGTCTTTTTGATACTTAAATGCTACAAGGGACACATGCGCAGACACATCTGGCTCTTCTCCCTACCACGCTCAGCTTCGAAAGCAAAGTACATGAGCAAACTATTTAGCACTCTTCCTCCTGCCATAAACAGTTTAAAATTCCTGCATGTTGAGTCTTCAAAGAGCTGCTGTGGGAGAAGCAGGGTGACAAGCAGTACTAAATGATAGATCTTGAAAAGTGAAGGATCATGTAACCAGCGCAGATGAGTGACTTACTAGATTCTGATTCTCTGTTTAAAAACAACATGTAAAAATGTGGGCTTTAGGATGGAATGAAGCATCACAAAGCAGAATGGCCAGAATGGGGTCAGTGCCAAGACAGACAAAAAAGAGCATTAGCAGTCTTGCAGAGAGTACAACCATGTAGTCAAACTCTATGCACAGTCGAATTAGGGTGAGATGGAAGGGAAAAACAGTGATTCAAACCTCAGCCCACTGCTCTTACAGATCAAAATCAATAGTCTGGAGCAATTTCTGTTCTACACTGATCCAGCTGACATGCAGGTATTTGCATAATAGATACCTCTAGATAATACATGGGAGAAACCTATCTCCAAAACGTCATTTGTAGATTTTTGTAAAGAGATACTACACTCTGTGTTTCAAAGAAGGATGCAGGTAAGCAGGAGGCAGAAGCACACAGAAATAAACTTCAGCCCTTGCTCTCATCCTTGACAAAAACATATTCTAATCCTAGCTGACATCATTCAAACAAGGGTTTTAAGAAGAGATCACAATGCAGTATTTCCTGATTTTGAAATGCTCCTGACTCTGCAGAAGCAGAGTGTTTTTAAAGAAATGTAAGTCCTCTCCAACAGGCCTCAGAGATAAAGCTGCAGTGAGAGCCCTGCACATGATCCTGTGGTGGGGACTCCAAAGGATGCTCTCTGAGGTGTGCTCCTTGGAGTCTGCTCAGGGACAGAAACAAAATAAAGGTGCCTACCCAGGCTGATGCTGTCTCACATCTCTGTCAAACTCCAAAGGTCTCCACAAATCAGTCACACAAGACTGGTACCAAGTCTGAGCTAATAGGCTCTACTGAGAGGAAGGTTCAGCACGCTGATCCCTCACATTGCAGCTGTTGGAAAAGGAGCTGGTTTGTACCATGCCAACGTCAAGCCTGGGTACAGCAAATGCATGACAGCCTGCACTTGAGTATAGATTTACTAGCCAAGCTGATAAAAAACCCAAGGTTGAGTGCCTCATACTGCTGGAATTCTCCTTTTCCCCATATCCTCTGTCAAACTTACCAATTTCCATAACACTGCATTTGTTAATACCCATCTCTCAGCAGCCCCTTTCTCCCGAGTGGAGAAAGCACGGGCACCAATCCTACAGCCCGACTCCAGGTGAGCCCTCTGGCACCCTCCCGCTCTCCTTTCTCCTCATCCCTGGGGTAACACTCACTCCGATCCTGCAGCCATGTCGGAGTAGGACGTATCTGGTGTGGTGACTCCCAGAGGGATTGCAATGCTCATGACGCCCGTCGGGGATCACGGAGTCCAGAGGGCAGCGACTGGCCGCTCCGAGGGCGGAGAGGAGCCGCAGAGCCTCGGCCAACACGTCACGGACATGGGGAAACCTACCGGGGTAGAAACAAAGCATTGCATCTCCGTTATGGGGTCAGGTCTCCCTGGATGCCTCTAAAGAAGGCTTTCATAGCAAAGAAAAGCAGAAATAGATTTCCATCAGTGACATGCCACATCATTTTTACTTCATTTTCATATGTAGGGCCAGGGAAGAGGTACATGGCAGAAGTTTGGTGGGGAGGCTGGGGGTTTTTTACAGTGTTGGACTGACATGCAATGAGCTGCTTTGCCTTAAAGCTGATAATGACAGTTCCCTCCTCCCCCAAGTAAACTTAGGAATAATTATCAGATAAGTAATCTATTAGCTCCTTCTGCATATAAGCAGCAGCTGTCACCTATCACCCACAGCCCTCCATCAGCATTTCCTAACTCTTTCCCCAAACGAGCTGTAGGGAAAATCCCATCTCTGTGGACAACTAGACAATGCCAGGGTGGACCGAGCTGAGACCTCTCCCTGGAGATCAGTTTGGAGGTGCATTTGCCAGGCCCACAGCACAGGGGAGCGTGAGCGGCAGAGCAGCCGCTCCCACAGCACCGAGGGCTCCCCAGGGCCACGAGGCCCATCCCGGACTGCGCGGCGCTGGCTCAGCGAGCCCTGACACAGCGGCCCCGGCTGTCCCCGACACCTCCCCGCGGCACAGCCACGTCAGACGCCTGGGGAATGCGGCGGGACCATTGGCTGTGTGCGGGGAGCCGGGTGAGTCACGGCGGCACCGGGGCGCAGCCGCCGGCCGTGAGGGGAAGCCCGGGCTCCACCTTCCCTGCTGACCACAGCGCTTTGTACGGCCGCGAGAGAAATTGCCGATAAACGCGGACTTCCTCGGGTCGGATGGCGGCCGGAGGTGAAATGGGATCAGCTCCTCGTTATGTAAATCGCCTCAGTAACACAGATGAGCATAAAGGAGCTATTATTCTACACAGCTCGAGAGAACCCCCCCACAACACAAAGAGAAAGAAGCTGCATTTCTGCACGCAGCAAAGGTAGCTGCAAAACCAAAGAAAAATGGTGACAGCCACCCTCTCTGCACGTTAAACTTTAAGGGCAGCCTTGAATACTTTCCACCGCCTTTCCCTGGCTCCGGCAGCGCAGACAAACCAGCCCGCTGTCACATGCTCCCCGCATCTCGGGGCTCTGCCAGCGAACCCTCCTGGGCTACAGAGAGGCCGTGAGCCAACTTTTCCTGTGGGTAGTGAATTTCTCACAGGGAACTGCCTTTGGACACCACAGCCCAGCCATTGTTTAATACACAAAACCCCCAGAAAAACAAAAACACACACTCACTATAAGGGCAAATGAAGAGTGAGAGTCAGAAAGTTTAACTGCTACATGCTATGTTGCCTTTTCCTGTCTTAAAAGGCAGGCCACTTGTCTGCCACTTGTCTTGGCACAAGGAAATACTTTCCTTCTTCAGCATACATCCCTATGGAAAATCTTTCAGAGAGTATGACAGGCATACAGTGAATTACAGAAGTAGCACATAAAGATTTCTAAGTGGTCTATGGCAATTCCCTGTTATGCCCCAAAGCAATGGTCTCACAGGGAGGTGGGAGATGAAAAAGGAAACAGGCAGGACTAAGCTCACAAGCAGTTCCAACCCAAGACAGCCCAGTGTCCTTGAGTGTGTTTTCTGGGGAAAAAAAAAAAAGGACCTTCCAGAAGTGTTTTATTTACCCTTTCTTGTGCTTGTGACAAGAGTTGTGATTTCTACACTGCCACAAGATGAGACAAACTGCTCCTAAAATACAGCTAAAAGCTACAGACATCAATCCCTGCTTCAACCAAGTCACGTAAAACTCTAGCACAAGGTTAAAAGCAATACAACAAGTTTGTCAGTGTCTGAAGCATCCTTCTCTTTAAGGAACATGGAAAACTCTTCCTCTCCCCACACCCAGTAATCTTTCTAAATACTTGTTTAGATGTTTTTCCCTCTATTGATCTCATGCCTTTGCCAATGACTGTACCCAGCTGGCAGCAGCCTGACAGTTCAGGATGGATTCCAGCCTCCCGCCTGCCTGTGACTCAGCAGAACTGGAGGATTTCAGGTGCAGCTTCTGGACTAGAGAGTCACAGGATACCTGGGCAGTCCAGGGGTAACTGGGACAAGTTTTCACCCACTTCTCATAGGAAAGCCTCTTTCTATCAGTATTGTACAAAGGCTACTGCACTGATATGGTCTGAACTCCCATTTTTGGGAAGCAGATTACTGGAGAAACATGAAATAGCAAATCGAAAGGTTAAACAAGGCAAATTCCACTTCACTTTTATGTTGACCCAGCAATACTTCCCCAACTATCACCCTTGTTCAGATTTTACTGTTTGGTGCTATTTTATGTGTACTTTCAACTGTGACAATGTGACAATTCAAAACGAATTGCTGAGACCAGCTTCAAGGGCTGTCCAAGACCACATCACCTTCAGGCTACATTACAGTCTGGACTTCACGACACTTGGCCTGCTAACATGCAGAACACCAGCCTGACAGAAAACTCTGGGGTTGAGATCTACATGTTCACCTACCAAACTGGCCAATTTCCTGTACATTCAATCCCCAAGGTCCTACCTACCTCTACCCCCAAAAATACAGCTGAAGGAGAAAAAAACCAGAGGTCACACCCAGTTCTCTCTGCTGCCACTGGAAGAAGTTTTACTAAATTCAGTGTCTTAATTCAAATCTAATGAGCTTCAGACCACAGCACAAATCTGTCTGCCTTACAACACAATTCTTCTTGAAATCAAATGGAGATGGGAATTTTGATGGCCTAACAGGTAGATAATATTTAGCTGGTTTTCAAAGTGCAGCATTTAAAGATATTTTTTCCTCCACATTTGGCACCTACACAGCAGTCTCCTTAACCAGTCATACTGGTATAAGGATACTTGGTCTTCCCCAACATCATCAGAACAGCCCAGATGAGCATCCACCCACACAGCCAGCCCAGCTGGGATCCCCAGTTCTCTCTCAGCACAGGTCACATGCCAAGGGACTGAGCCACTGCGAGTGCTGCCTTGGCTACACTGTGAATATGTGCTATTCAGTTACTTCAGGTAACATCCTGTATTGACAGAAAGGACTGTAATAAATCAAAGCTGGCCAAGGGAAGGTTAAGCAACACCTGCTGCTGTAACAGTGAACTGAATTTTCAGAACGCTGTTTAGGATGCAATGGCTGCAGCGCTGCATTGGCTCACTTCCACAGCCAGTGCCATCCATGTACAAATAAAGCAGATGCAGAAAATTTACTGCTGGAAACTCACTTTATTACTCGTGGTGTTAAAAGTCTGTACTAACAGGGACAATCAAGCATGGTGAGTCAAAGAGCTCACCAGAGTTTCCTCCTTCAAGATGTGGCTGTACCTGTCTTCACTCATGTCCCAGTCATACAGACACCGCTGGGCACCCATGGTGTGCAACATCTGCTGACAGACTCTACAGAGTATTTGTGAGCATCATGAAAATTTCCCCTGCAGAGAAAAAACCCTGGGCACAGCCTCACAGATTGCATGTGCTACCTAAATTCAGATTCCATCTCCCTTTGGTGCTGCTCAGGTGATGCTGTACAATGTCAGGGGGGGACAGAATGTGTCCCTTGCACCCTCCCACGGTCACAGATTCAAGGGCAAAGCAGCTACCAAGCAGGGGGAGGACAGAGATTCATCCTGTTCCTCTGCAGGGTCAGTGCACATCTGTGAGTCTGTGGCCACAGAGAGCCTGAAATACTTTACCATTGTGCAACCAGTGTCTTATGCATGGCCAAGAAAGATAAAAAGGTAACACTGGTACAACCATATCGTGGACAAACTGACAAAAGCATTTTCTGATTATGCAAAACTTCAACATGTGAGCCAGGGCAGGGAGAACAGGGAAATCACCTCTATGTGCAATGACAGCAACCACTTCTTGTTTGCAGACAGTAAAGAACAGACAAGCGCTTCCTTTACCTCTCCCCACACTTCCCAGCAACTCCAGTTATTGAAGTCCCAAACTGGAAACAGATTCCAGACTTTTTACAACCCAGAATTACTAATATCTGAACAATAACCACCATCATCTTCTCTATGCTTAGCAATGGGCCTCTAAGTCACCTACAAAGGATGAGCTCTGTGTATAATGAGTTACACATTTTTTAAGCTCCCACGCGACTACCAGTCATATAAAATTCAAAGCACTTTCTTCTCCTGCACCTCATACTGCCACAGGCCAGTCCAGAGCTGGTGGAAAACTGGTAGTAGCAGCTCTGCCATGCAGCCTTCTTTGGCATCCTCTCAGGCAGCCTCATTTGGGACAGAAACAGCAAGGTCTGATGAGTTCATACTCACACTGTCATCTGCACCAGTGGCAAATCACTTGGCATGTGGAGCAGTGTAACAAGTGTTAGCATCTTAAATCTTCTTCATTTTTCTTTTCCCCTGGAAATTTCAGAATAATCAAAATCTATGGGACATCTCATGTAAACAGGAACAGCTTCCATTACCATGCTGACATAGTGTTCTCATCAGCCAGTGCCACTCAAATATGTGCACAGTCCACCTGAGTCCAACCAAGCACTCCCTGTTCATGCACAAACCTCATGTCAAGGTCAGATCCTTGACAGAAGGGAAAGCACCTTTAGAGCAAACAGAAACAGATCAAGGTTTTCTGTATTTAACAGTTAGGTAAAAAAATGCATCAAATTCCCTGAATTTCAGACATGTTGCTCTATAAGGACATCTACACAGACACAGGGGCAGAGCAGATAAATGCTTAAATCATTTAGCTCCAACTGACTGTGAAACAGATTGCTAAAAGTACTTGAATTGTGCCTCAATCTACCAATAGGAATGCTTAGCTCTGCTCTGAAAACAAGCTGGGTTCACTAAGCAGCAAGGAAACAACTGTGCCAGTTTTAAAGAATGAAATATTGATATAAGTATTCACTATAATCATTACATCCATCCATACATCATCTGCTAGTGGGCTGACAAAGCAAGACAGCAATTCTATCCCAAGGGGTCTGGGAGAACTCAGTCCTGGTCTGCTACAGGAAGGATCAAAGTAACAGGCAACACTGGAATTCATTACTAGCTATGCATACCACGATAACCAAATTATTGACAAGTATAGCACAATGGTTAAAGATTGATTTGTCTTAGGCCTTTCTCAAAACTGTCCCCTGGTTTACAGGCATCCAACCATATGCAAAAAGAAATGCTTGTATGTACATATTTGGTTCAGAGTTCATTTTGCTCTCTGGGATCTAGAAAACCTTGAAAAAACACTGACAAGCTCTTAGAACAAGAATAACAGCATTTTAAAATTGTAAAATGTCAAAAAGCAAGAACCCAGTGAGAGCTGTTCCTGCTCATCACACTCACAAGAGCTGGAGTCAAAGATCAGGGAATAGCAAGACTACTGCTTTTAGAATATGGATGATTAAAAATGCTTTTGGTATCCATGGGCCTATGCATCAGTCAAGTTGTTCCCTACAAGATATGAAATCATATTAACCATTCCCATTATTCTTGAAGTGGCCTGTGAAAGCACTACACACTACCTCAACACATATTTATGCATACACCTACTTAGCCAATGTCAGCATGATAAAGTTGTTCAGTGAAGGCTACGTAAGCCATTATATGAGGTACAAGCAAGTTAAACTGATTTTGATAAAATTTGGAAACAGATGGAAAGTAAGTAAATTTAATAAAAAAATTAAACTAGGTTTAAGCCATTTTAAGGCAATTTTCACAATATCCATGAACACAATTCCATCATTTTATCTCATGAAGAAAACATCAATTTTAGTTAAACTCCTCTGTGAACTACACCTTAAGGGACTACAAATAATGAGAGAGCAACTGATAGGAATTAAACCAAGCAGAGAAATTACAAAATGCATAGTCAAGTACTCTTAGCAACTGACCCAAGACTGCAGAAATTACTGTGAAAAGCAAAAAGAATAACCTCAAAACTTTGCTGCTGCTTCGGCAGTCAAGATATTAAGCAAACCAAAACAAAATCCTGTTTTCATTTGAAATCATTAAAGATTTCAGATACTATGATAAAAAATAGAAATTTAGTAGGAGATAAAAAAAGGGCGGGTAAGACTTTGCCTCCAGAAATACTTTCTCCTGGACAATTCAATCACATCCTTGACTGTTCAATATGCTCCAGAAATAAAGATCCAAACAAGGCTTTGTTTGGACTTTCTTAAAATATCCAATTTGCATCACAGAACCTTACTATAAAGTTTAATTTCTATTGCTTGTAAATTGGTTGAAGAGTCATTAATAAGGATAATTCCATAAAAATGCCATATTAGAAAGTAGAAGCAAATTACAAGAGTAGCAGTGATCCATGGCAGACCAAATTATTCTGAGGTATGTTTATCTAGAGGTGGCAGGCACATGCCAGGGAACTTTGCCTGCACCCCACACTGACGAGAAGGGACCTGGCAGCATCTGCATGGTCTGCACACACAGTGTGCTGAGCAGGTGACACAGACAGTGTTTTAAAGGAATGACAACAATGCAATGCAAAAAGGATTATCCCAACCAAGAATGTCATATTAAAGCCCACATAATTTTAAGGGTCATAAACAGAGGAAATCTTCAAGAAAATATCACAACACTATGAAAATCTAAAATCAGCAGAATAAAACTAAATTAATAACAGAAATACTGGAGAAATTCAGAAAAATACCACAGACTCAAAAAGAACCCCTTTCTATGCTAAAAACATTGCTTTACAGTGGCTCTATCTCACAGCATTCCAAGTTGCTGGCAAAGGTGACAAATTCTTCTAATAATGAAGCATTTAAAATTATATTTTTTAATTTAGTATATTTTATTGTATTTATTACATTTTACTTTTGCAAATACAGTTCTCTACTATTTTCTGGAAAATATATAGTAATACAAGAGAAAAAAAGGATTACACATAAGGCATCACAGTTGAGACAAAAAATTACTAAAGTACATGGAATAGGAGAGAGGAAAAATATCCCTTTTCTCTTCCAGTTCCACAAACTTTTGATTTTGTAACAGTCATAGGGCAAAACTATTCTGCAGTGCAGGGAACACATCCTAATTGCTATGCTGGTCCTATACTGTGAGGTTGCTGCTCCCTTTTCCCATGAGGTGAAGGAGAACAGTCAAATGCCTGTATGTCACAAAAATGCAAACAAAAAGGTTCAGAACAGATACTCTGAGTTTAAGAGTTTGACAACCAACCTCCAGTGAATCCAGCTGTGGCAGCTGATGTTACTGCTGCGACCATCTCGTCTAAGTCTTTGCCAAAACAGGTGGCAGGAAGGAAACACTGCCATGTCTCATCAATTGCAGCTGATGCCAAGAAGACTGGACTAAAAGCAGAAACAGGTAAAATACATATTCCCATTTAGACACTGTTCTAGGGGCAATAAATTTCTTCAATGGGGCTGATAACTAGGAAAAGCAATATTGGAAGTACCACTGCTCAGTCCACCACACCCTGTCCATATATATCCCTATGTTTTCAGGTTTTAAGAGACCTCCCTACACCAGAAAATGGCTACAGATCAAGTAAGATTCAAGGTTAATTTAAATAATGTAAATAACATTGGTTCAATCTTAACAGACCAAAGTGGTTCCTTGTTCTAAATTTTGTTGCTTGTGGATACAATAGTATTCACATTAATGGTTTCATTCATGCAACCATTAAACTTTCCTAAGTAGACAAACATTAAATTTAAAAGCTTGTCAGACAACCCTCCCACAAAAAGAAAAAAACCTTTAGACCCTGAAATTGCGTTTTGAAGGTATTTCAGAGAGAAAAGACTGTACCACATGCAAGGTCAGAGGGAAACTCGGCAATAAAGGGCAATAACTAGGATCACATCCAAAGCCAGAGAATTACAGTTCCCATGAGAATTCAGACAGTCCAGAGTCACGGGAAGTCGCTGAATATAGAAGGGGAATCAGCAGGATTTACTGGCACAGAGCAGTATCCCGAACTTACAACCAGTGGAAGCCTAACCACTAACAAGTTGCCAGGAGTAGGACTGCAACCTCCAGCCCCAGTATCGGAAAAAAGATTTCTGCATAATCCCACTAAATACTCTCTGCCTGTGCCTCGAGGTCTCCTTTATACATCTATTTAGGGCCTCCACGTGACAGGGCCGCCTGCCCGGCCACTCCCATCGGGGCAAACAACCCCGCTTCACAGGAGGCTCCGGCAGCGCTTCCCAGGCAGACGTTGCATCAGCCAGGTGTGCAGGAAGCGGCGGAGAAAAAGCAGCTGTTGAGAGGGGGCTGTCGGACGGAGGCCGCTTCAGGAATCTCATGGAAAGGACGACAGGAAGGAGAGAGACGCTCCGCACACAGAACAAGCTTCATCGGCTTCAGAAAGCCTTTGTGCTGGGGCTCCGGACCTGGCCTTTCTCCCAGAGATGATGCAACACTAAGGAACAAGGTCTGTGCCAGAGAAAACTATTCACAGGCTATGCAGATGGCAAGGCAGCCAAAGGCTCTGCGATCAAAACATGCCAGAGTCCCCCAGGCCCGGCAAGCCCCCCCAGGCCTTCCTTCGTGCCCCCAGGATTCTCCATTTCACACTGCAGCCTCGCTCCTAGCACGACCCCGGCTTGAGGCAGAATGAAGAACTTTGCAATGGAGAGAAATAAGTAAGGAAAAAAAAAAAAAGGTGTTTTAAAGTCCTGCAAAAATCACAGCCCGTTCTCTGATCTGTTGGGAGGGAAGAGATGGGGAAGAGACTGAGCTCAAAGCCTCCAATCTCCCACACAGGGATCCTCCCATCACCGCGGCTTGCCAGCGCACGCCTGAGCTCCCCAAACACGTAGGGCAGCTCTGCGCTCGCCGGCAGCCTCGGCCTGCTCTCACACATCAGGAAACCACGCAGGGACTGCCTGGGCAGCCATGGCAACATCACACAGTGTGGCAATTATGGAGCCGCAGCTCCCACGCGAAGGTTCAGCCCTGCTTTCCATTACAGGACTCGTTTTGACCCTTCGCCCCTGCCCAAACCATCACCGAGTGCCATTCCAGCTCCAACCGGGCCTCTGTGGTTTGTGACCGGCAAGTTTTGCAGCCTTGCACCTGGGCTCCAGATCATGCAAATACATTTTTCTCCAGGTTGTAAGGAAGTTACTCCAGGCTTGTGTAACGCTCTTGAGCCGCGTTCCACAAACACCGGTCTGTCTGATGGGCCTCGAGTGAGAAACCGGGTGACAAAATCACCTGCAACCTGTGCTGCACATGGCAAGAGTCAGATCCATCACAGAGCTACATAATCACTCTTAGGCATTAAAATCCAGTGAATTGTACAGGATTTTGGCAATATTGCCATTTTGTGACAAGTTTCAAGGCTCAGCCCACTGCACTGTCCCACCACATCCCCTTCTCAAGGACATCTTTCTAGGAGACATCACCAACTGTAGCACTTGCCCAGGACCTGGTGCCCAGCTGCACTCATGGTCATGTAAGATGGTTCTGGGACCCCTAGCAAATCCACACATTTCTGGCAGATATGCTTTTCCCAGCACAAAACCTGTTGGAGAGCAGACTGAGTCAGTAGGACAGTGGTGGAGAGCACTCATGAGGCCTAAAGGCAGCATCAGCCAAAAATCCTTAACTCCCCTTCTGGGGCTTCCAACCACTCAATGATGCTGAACAATGTCCAAGAGATGTTCTTTATCGTGTTTCACTTTTCTGGATGAGCTGCATCTCACATTATATGGTATTTTGGCACAGGTAAGATATGCACTGGTCCCAAAATGCAGGTACTACTGACTTGGCATGCCCCAGCTCTGCATGTTGGATCCTCCATGCAGAGAGGATGTTCACCCAGTAGTCAGATTTAGAGAATAAGACAGCAGCCAGCAATACATTGGTCCAACCATATTTAAGGAATATAAATTTTTAAAAGTTATTTTGGTACATTTTTTTGTAAAACAATATAATCACAGACTTACTCTTACAGTCACAGAGAAAAAGGTGTAATGCTTATTCAGGAAACTCCCAAATACCAACTTCCTAACTGCTGGCAACAAATGTAAAGCTTGGCGAGACAGTGCTGAGAGCCACGATCACTTTTTTGAATAGTCCATTTTTGTATTAAGAAGATAAAAAACAGATAATCCAGTTGAACACAATTTCAAAGTAAATGCAGATGACCAGAAATTAGCAGTGAAACAACTGCAACCAGTGACTGAAGAAAGACAAAAATCACTTAAACCTGATTTATTTCTGATGACTTGCACATAAATTAGTAATTTCTTCCTTTGAGAAGAACACAGCACACCATCAACCACCTTAACTGCTTGTGGGTGGTAACACAGGAGCACTGACATCAAACAGTTGGCCAAGAGTGCTCACCTAGAGCTCACATGAAAGCCATGCTGAGTGAGTGGTTCTGTAACACATCTTTGTAATGCTGTCTGTACCTCCATCTTTTCTGAGTGTTGAATTACGAGCAGAGTGATACATTCAGGGTATTTTTCATAATTATCATAAATGCAACTAAGCACATGTATGTACAACCACAGGATGAAATAAAGAGGTTGAAATGTGAAAAGCTGCTCAGGCTAAACAGACTGAGAGCCCTTCTCCAGCAGGTCCTCTCCATCAGCCTCGTGATGCTGTGGAGAGGGGGACAGTGACACATCTGAGAGGGAAGACAAGGAAGAGGGAGATTTCCCTACTCTTAAACTGAGCCCTCACAACCTCTTTTGTGTGCAGCTATGACTTCTTCCTGCAAGCTGCTCCTGCAGGTTAAGGCAGACAGGGCTGTCTGGACAAGGTGAGTAGCAGGGGTTGCTGCACTTGATTTCGAAGCTGGAGGTCTTTGCTTTGTGCTGTGTAGTGCCCCAACACGTTCCTGCAGTTTGCTATCCCTCTAGCCCTAAGCAAGGAAACTTCCAGCTGCCAGATAACTTCTTTCCCACCTCAGAAACAGCACAATTTATGTGACAAATTGATAGAAAATGTTCAGCTGCCTTTTCTTCCATAGAACATAGAAGCATTTTCTTACTGCACAGCTGCAGAGGTGACAGCAATGGGGCTCCTCCCTGACTGGACATGGAGGAGGAAGAGAGGAGAGGCAGGAATGCAGCCACACAGGAGAAAAGAGCGGCCCAGGTAGCTCAAGGTCCTCCTCTGCACAGGCAAGGACGAGCATGCACTCAGGCAGAACCAACCGGGAGAGCTCCACCTGCACAAAGCAGCAGATTTTGAGAGCTACCAGAAGGGAATTTAAGAGCTCTGCATGTCTGCAAAGCATCTGGAACAAGGTAATCTATGGAAATACAGAAACTTGGCAGCCGTCAAGGGAGTGGTGGAATGCACAACTGCAAATAAAAAGTAGAAGCATGATCTGGAGCCATTACCAAACTGAGTCACTCGATTCCCCAAGGTGAATTTACAATGTGATGGACAAGTAGAATTGCTAAAGTACTCTCATTTGGACAGCATGAAAACCAGCAAACAAGTGCCATCAGAACACCACTTCTTACAATTATTTCCAACACAAATAAACTTTCTGAACAAGTCCAGTTAACTTGAGAGATAGATAATATCCTACATTCATTTAAGAATGAAACCTACCAGGAGAGTTTGTGCTTACTCTCAGAAGAATTATAATCATATTGCCATTGTGCAATTTTTTTCATACTGTTTCTAAAAAAGGATGAAAAAGATTTACAGACTTCTGCTGCAGGAACTGGAATGCAGGAATGCTCATCTGAATACTGTGAGTGTACACAGTTACATCAGGGCTTCTCTGTAGGGGCTTTCAGAAAGCCTTAACCATATCTTAAACATCTGAAGAAACACAGTATGGGAAAGAGCTGCGTTCCAGTGATGCAGACCACAAAGCATTAAATTTCAGAGTTCCCTTCACATCTCATGTGTGTTATGCAAGGCAGTATTCTAGCACCAGCTTAACTATTTCTCCTCTAAATTCATCTTAATTTCATGATCTTGGCTGTGACTGCAAGTTCATGTACCTGAACTTGCACCAACTGATCATGGCACAAAATCTCCAAGGATTCTTAAACTCCAGTGTCAGGAAAGGCATATTATCATAATTTAAAAAAATAAATTGCAATGTATTTTCTCCAAAAATAACTATGCTGGGCCTTTCGTAAAAGACTAAGATGAATGTTTGCTCCTTTCCCCTTGTCTGTAAACAAATCCCATGCTCAATTACTATCATTGCTAAGAAACTGTACTTCAAAATTGAATTTGTCTAACCTCAGTTGATATTGCTATGTCTTTGTCAGCAAATCTCACAAGTCCTTTTACAGAAAGATCAAGTCCTCTCTCAATTGTCTTTTCAATAAGCTGAGTAAGTTGAGCTCCTTTAAACCTCACATCATGAGGCTTATTTTCCAGTCCCTGGATCATTTCTGCAGCTGTCCTTTGAATTCTCTCCAAATACACTGGCATTCTTCTTGAAGCATGGAAACCAAAATTCAATTCCAGTATCAGTCTCAACACTGCTGTGTTTATAAGATTACTTATTTTGCTTCACATTCCTTTCCCCACTTTTTTTCCCCCTCCTCTTCAATATGTCCAGGAATCACATTAACACTTTTAAATAAAATAATGGCCCAAGTACAATGCACAGGCAACAAGCTGTAAAGACCTTAAAGCCCTTTGAGCTACTGCTTTCCAAGACTCTGTTTCACAATTTATAGGTGGGTCTGCTGTTTTGATAACAAATGCATCACCTTGCATCTGGATGGATTCACATCTTTTGTTGAAACGTAGCAAAACAATTCAGAGATCTCTAAATATACTTTATTACCCGCTAGCACCTCTCTAGTGATCAAGAATCATCAAATATTTTATGCCATGCAGATAAAAAGAATCTAAAGAACAGTGAATTAAAATCTGATTTCATCTCACAAACATCTATAAAGCTAGGTGTGTCCTTGCCAAGTTCCAGTCTCAGATATTTCAGGTCTCCACTGTTAATGCAATTTCTCCAGCACAAACATTTCCAGTATCAGAGTATAGCCTTCTTCCTCCCACCTTTTGCCCTCTCCACCCAAAACAGGCATGACCCCCCAGACCTCCTACACCCAGTCTTGCACTCAACCACTGAATAATCCACATTTAAAGGGACCACTCAAAGTTAAACCAACTGGAACACTGTCTCCCTACCCCCAAAGCAGGGGCCAGCTTGGATCAGTTGCTCAGGGCACTGCTCATTTCTTCTCCAGGGCCACTAAGTCTTTGTGTAACTATGTATTTTAAGGCCAAAAATAACCTTCTGATGATCTGACTTTCCACCTAACAAAGAATGGAAAATCTCACCTAGTCATTTTTACACTTGGCATTGCAGCTTACATGGAGAGCTAGGCCATGTTTGTCAAGTACAGCCTCAAAAACAGTATATGGATTTACCACAAAAATCATGCAATGCACTGCAGCCTTGGGGTCCCCAAGCAGCATCAACCCAAGCCATTAAGTCTTCACAGTGAGCACAGTGTACTTCTAGTTCTAATGAAAAAACTGCAGAACTTTTTTTTTAGAACTAAAACTACATCAAACACTTTCTCAGAAGCCTTTGAAGAATGGCTCCAACTACCCAAGTGAAGCACAGCTCCGAGTACCCCTCCTAAGGAGACTTTCCCTTGCATACATATGTGACTGAAGATGCCAGCTTCCCCAGTTTCATGAAATGTGTATTAATGGGAAATGTATTGACAGAATTTTAAGTCATCTTCCATGTCCACAGTCATAAGATTTATCAACACCTCTCTTTATCAATACATTTATTTAACAACACACTCAGCAGTGTTGTTGTTGCTGTACAACATCAGTTTTCTTGACTACCTAAACAAGGCTGTTCATCATACCTTAACTAGCACAGAATATCTCTCAACTCACACATGCCAGTTCCTACAAAGCTTACAAGTTCCTGCTTGTCACTAAGAAAAATCTCCCCCACCCCTCCAAAACCTCCATAATTATATAAACAAAGGACCTGTGTGGAAATACATTTATCCATATAAAAGCATTTCATAATAGTCAAGTTATCCCCCTTTCCTTGAAGAACAGCTATGTGAAATCCCAGTGACTAAGAGCAGGGCTGCATGTAAAGTAACAGCAGGAACTACGACACTGAAATTAGTAACATTAGCCAAGATCCTGTGATCTCCTCACCTTACATTCTTCCTCAAACATCAATTTTTGGCCCTGTCAGAGATGAACAAAACCTTCAGTCTGATTCAAGAGTCAACCCTGTTCTCACGTTACGTTCTCTGCTCTCCTGTCTGGAATTATTAGTGCTGTATTCTCTGCCAACAGCAAGGAATTTCTTTAAGCTTGAAAAAAATGTGGAACAGAATAAAATAAAAAAAAAACCCATCACATGAGTAAATGAGGCCTGACAGTATGATGGATGCTGCAGGTTCCCAAGTATGAAGGTACTGCTAAGATGATGCCTTGTGCCTGCTACAGCTTCACATCTTCACATAAGCATCAAAGGTTTGCTGCATTCAGGAGGGAGATGCTCAACTATTTAGACTGGATGCATTTTATATAAGACTGAAGATGACTAACTCACAGCTGGACAAATTATGTTCTAGAAACAAGTTACTTGTTCCTCCCTGTACCTTAAACAACAGCATTTCCTCATATGCATCTTTTCTCCTTTCTCTTCCAAACACAAGATGTTGAATTTTCACAAGAAAAAAAGAAAAAAAGAGCCTGGAAATATTCAGGGCAATGTGCTTTAACCAAAAGGAATTTCACATGCACCACTCATAGGGCTAATTTGATTTTGTCATTATGGAAAAACTGAGAACTATTGAGACCTCAGCTGGGTAAGAGCTGGGTAGGAGAATGATCTAAACACAGAACACAGGAATTATCTTCCTGAGTAATGCAGATAGATTTTGTGCACACTACATATCCAAACACAGTCTGCCAAAGTACTCTGAAGGCCCCTTTACACAGCTTATCAGTCCTGTGGCTACAAATCAGTAGCAGCATTGTTCATAACCCAAACTACCTTGGAGCATTACAAAGCTAGTGAGAACAGGCAGGGAAAACAGCCTGGCTCATACTGCCATGCTTTCCCATCATCAACTCACACAGGTGTTTTCACCTGTATCCACCACGTAATGCACTCCCCACCACACCTACTAACAGCAGTATTAAAACCACTGACAGCTTCACTGAAAGAAAGTGAAGGTACATAGAGAAGGAACACAACACCACAGAACATGGACATGTAGGCAGAGGTGATGACTTGTGTGGGTGAGACAGCCACCTAAAACTGCAATTTGCACCACTAGACCAAAAGCCAAAAACACCCCCAAACCAAATATGTTGTACCTCCACACTGCTTATAAGATGTCCTATGCAAGTCCTTTTTTGTGCCTTAATATTTTTATCAGTAAGATCAAAATACCACTCCTGAGATGTCACATACAGTGTTTCTGACATGAAAGCCAGGGCTGTATCTAGCTCTAAGCAGAACAGGAGTGGGGGCCCTTCATCTTGCCAGCATTTCATCTTGAACTTTCAGGGGGCAAAAAGCACCTGAAAAACATTTCAGCCACTGGCCATTTCACACATTTCATTCCTGATCACTAGAAGCTAAGGACCCACACACATATCCTAGGAGGGAAGCAGCAGACTCCAAAAATCAGCAATGATCAGTGTAACTGCAGAGATTTTGAGCAAAGTTAAATGACACCTTTTCAGTACTAACAGAATTTCATAGAAAGTCCAATTGTTTAAGACAAATTTCTACATTTTAAAATCATGTACCATTTCAGTAACAACCATCTCTCAACAGCTTCAGCAAAAAGTTTCCAACATTTTTAAAATATGTGTCAAAGCTACTTTTTTCCTCCTTCACAACCTTCTCTTCATGTGAAACTGAAAATTTTAGAATTCCTTTCAAGTATTGCCTCAGCCCAGTGACTCTCATGGGAACAGACTGCTTCACTATTACTCAGAAAAAGGAATGACGCCTCAACTCTGACACTGGAGGAGCAACAGAAAGCTACAAACTTTGCTTACAAGAACAGCCTGCTCCCCATCCGTCTCTGCTGTGCCACACTGTTTAAAAACTTTAAAATTTTTTTTCAAGTGAAGGATTTCACGGAGAGGAACCTGGTTACACTTTCATACAGTTCTGCAAAAACCACAGAACCTACACTACATGAACATTTGGATATCCCATTTCATTCTCCCTGGGATTCTCGTTCCATGTGTGATTCAACAAATTTCTGCTGACCAGTTTCAAGCTGACAGTCCCAAGCTGCACCCAAGAGAGGCTTAACTAATGACTGCAGGTTTCAATGCATAGTCTCACTTTTAGAACATGCTAGTGCTTTATTCTTTATTAGTTTATTACTGCTGTCTGCATATGACTTCGAAATGCAGGAGCAGGAAACAGGAACTGTGACACATCAATTTCAACTCTTATGTTGTTCCATGGCAGCCTGTGGGGAAAGTCCTTCCTCAGTTTGGGAGTTCTTAATCTTCTTACAAATTCTGTACCTGAACATTTCATAAAAGATACTCTGAACCTGCAGTGGCCAAAGAGAATCCACCAGAGATCAAACCTGTGTTGTCAGATGCAAACACTTCTGTGCTCAGCTTCTGCACTTTGAGTGACCCACACCATGCTCCAAGTGTTTCAGGAGCTAAGCTGAAAGAAAACAAGCACCACTCTTAGCAGCACTAATGGTGATTTCCACAGGTGTGAAAAGAATGCCAACAGCCTTGGGACTTGGGCATCCAAGCGCCTCCCACCTCAGGCAGAGCAGGCGACAAACAGCCCCTCCAAACAGCACCACTGCAGGGCAGAGTTAAAGTATTTCCTCTGCCTATCTCACAAGTCACAGCTTTAACCTCAGCAGAGATCCTACTGATAAGGGACATATCTAAAGAGACAGATTTGGGATGGCATACCCCAAAAGGCAACGTCCTAGTATAACTTTCCACCTCCTGCCCAGCCTCTGTCACAGATGAATGATGTGTTCCGAGCCCGAGTCCTTAGCCTGGGGCATGGGTGGGAGCAGACACAGGCACTCCCATGGAGTCCCCAGAGCTCTCCTTACACATCACCCAGCGCTCACCTGGGCGTTCAGCTCCCCACTGCAAAAACTCACAGCTGCTGTCAGCTATAACGATAAGGCAGCACATACACTCTGCTTGGTTCCCTTATGGCAAAGTGATTGATTTGGGGCTATTTGCAAATGTTTTCATTAAATAAAACATTACCCTTGCAACAGATGAGATTTCTTGCTTATGAGACATACTGCTCACACCCATCATGAATTTTTTTTGCACAGCAATACACGTTTGGAGATGTCATGACATGCTAACATTTAAATACCTTTATTCAAACACAAACAGCCAAAATGCTGCCTCAAGTTGTGTTAGACCAAGTAGTCTCACCAGGTATGAGACAAAGCCTCAGCTCGCAGTGAGCAGACAGAGCAGCACCCAACAGGATCTGTAGTGCACAGACAATTGCTTTATTTCAAATTTGCTATAACCAAGTTTTTCATATTAAAGAAATAGGATTGAAGTTTCTGCTGCAACTGGCCTTGGCTGAATTACATTTTTGTGTTGTTCCAGTCATACTTTATATATTTTCAGTGAAGTTATATGGAATTCACACCATGTATTTTTTTTATACTGTTGACAGTGTATCTTCAGTAATTTATAATTTTCTGCACACCTTGGTATTTCATTACCCGTAACAACTGGCAAGAAAATACAAACCAAAGACTTTCTAATTCCTAGGTTAAAAAAAAAGAAATATTGTGTGGTATATTGTGTATAAAAAAAGAAATATTGTGTATCTGTGCATTAACTTAGATTAGTAATATTTTTATACCAATTAACTTTTTTCATCTTCCAAAATGAGCCATCACTCCAGCTTTCAGCTGTATTGACTTTCTGCAAAAGTATACCTACAATATTTTGCTGGTTTGAAACAGTTAAGCCCCAAGCTTAGGCTGTAACACTTCTCCACCATCACAGATCAAGCCTACATTAAAGTCACATCTGACCAGCTTCTCAAACAAACAAGATGAAGGCAAGACTACATCACCAATTTTCAAGCAGGGAGCTAACTAAGGCTTTGTCTAAATAAAGCACTCCACACACAGTGATCAAGGGCACAAACTCGGGGACTGGCACAGGTTTGTCAGCATGCAGGGATGGTGGCTCAGTCTCCTTTCAGAGAGTGAACTTCCAGGGGACAGCCTGAGCTGGCCGTGCTGGGTGCGGCACCGAAAGGCGGAGACCCTGTTCCCCTTCTCCGGTCCCCACCACATCCTCTGCACTTCCACCCATATGCTCTCCCCTATTTATTTTGTGAGGGCTCTGGATGCCTGACAAGTCTCTCAGTGAGCCAGTTCAGCTCACTATCTTGGCAAAAAAATAATCCAGCAAAACCCAAAACATAAAATAACCCTAACACAGCTTTCTGCTGGGTTAGCAAGCTGGAGGAGTTCAGAAAAGGAATCCAGCAGGATCCAGAGCTGGCAGGCAAAAAAGGCAGAACTCCCCGTTGGGTGAGAGAGCAAGGGGGAACAAAACTTCCCCCATTCAGCAGCAGAGCAGTTGGATATGCTCAGCTGTCTCGTGTAACTTCACCCGGAGTAACCTCGCTCGCAGGGTGCAGTTCTGCAATAGTTTCAAGCTGACTTCAGCTGGCACGGCTTCAGTGCAGCCTCCCCATCCCTCCCTGCACTGGTGCTAACCTGACCCCACAGTCAAGCAGTTCAGGCAGAAGCCAGCAGAAAACTCTTCCTTTCAAAAATGAAATGCACTTGTTTTCTGAATCATAATCTTCCTGAATAGCTCGCTACTAGGGCAGGCATGGGCCAGAAGAGAGGCAAAAGTGACATTGGGAAGAACAGCCTGAACTGCCATGGAACACTGCTGTGCACCAAAAACCTGCACAAAGCTGTGCAGTGAATATACTGTGCGTCACGAACACCCATTCCAGTTTAACACACAAATTTCCATATACAAGCAAAGCCTGAGGTGGAAATTAGAAGAACTGCACAACAAAGCGAGTTTGTGACAAGCTCAGAACCTGACTTTCACCTTGCAAATATCCTTGTTCCCTCTTAACTTCCAGGCCATCTTGAACCCCAGCATCCTTAAGTTCATAAAACTGCAAGAGAACTTTGAGCCAGCAAGCCAGTCTCCTCTCCAGTCAAACAGAGCCTGCTTAACTCCATCAAGCAGTCATCTTTTCTTCAAAGGCTCACTTCAGATTAATTTATACAGGAAGCTTCCAGATCTTACCTGTAGTGAAAGTTAATCTACAGCCACGTTACTGAAAGCATTCTTGTAACATTATAAGCTATTCCAATTCAATGCCACTGAAACACAGCAAATAATGCTTTAGTGTCTTTAGTTAAAGGCCACACAAATGCAAAAGGCTTGTGCACTCTTCCAAGTATCTATAAATTGATAGTGCAGCTCAGGTTGAGGCATGCTATTTTAAGGGCTCCATGTTGAACCCCCAGGGCACTTCAGTTTCCCAAATCACTGGTTCTCAAACTTCTCCCAGTGTACTCCTTCCTGCCTACAAGCAAGGATACGTTCTCACCTCCTCACTCTCTCCCATAAAAACAGTTGAGAACTGCTCCTTGGCAGCAGTTTCCACACCAGCATCCTGCTGGGGTTCCAGTCCTAAAAACTGACTTAAAGCATTCCCAGAAAGATGTAATTTCGGCAGAGGCAGCTCTGGGAAACATGACCACACTGAAAAATATGCCTCTATGTTCCCATTCTCTGCACTACCTGGATCTGTGATGAGAAGTTTCAGTCTTCCAGGTCTTGCACTTCCACCAGCTATAACCTCTGCACCTCCCATATTCTGCTCCCAGAAGCAAGAAGTGACTTTCTGTCCTGCAGTGTGAGCAACACTGTCTTATGTGGGCTTCCTTATCCAAATATGACCATCAACATAATCCTCAAAAATTCTCTGCCACTTATTTTCATGATTCAAAGTCATGCAAAACCAAGAGGCCACATAATCTGATGCCAATGAACTAAAATTCCAAGCTGCATCCTCTTTTTTTCTTTTTTTTTTTCCCTTTACTGAATCAGTAGCAGCAGGCGTGTTCTGTTAAAAAGTTGGGTGGCAGGGTCTCACACGCCTTCCCTATCAACAAGTTGCATTTCAAACTGCTTGCTTTAAAGTCAAGAAAGAAAGAAAGAAAGAATCAGAAAGAACTTCAAACTGTTTTCCAGGTTGCTGGCACGGTCACTGAAAACATTTTGTCCTGTAAATAGCAAGGCTGCAGAAGAAAACCCTGGTATGAGTTCTGTGAGGACAACAGGAATAGGCCTGAGTCACTAAACGAGCAGCTACCAAATCCAGACAATATCTTCTTGTCAATGTGTATGATTGCAATTGTAATCATGTTCTAAATATGAACACATCAAAAGCACCGTGACCTTTCTACTATGAAATTACTTTGAAATATTTTAGGGCATTTTGGTTTTAAAGCTAACTCACATTCTGCCTCAAAAGGCTGCTTGTAAGTGAAAAAAAACAAACCCAAAAAACAAACCCTAGGCTTGTTTAGAACAGGATGAAAACAGAAAAGTTTCCTGCCTTGAAAACTAGATAGATCTGAGTGTTTGGGATAACTCCCCTTTGCTAAACTTAGCCCTTCTGTGACCCTCAGGGAGGAATGCAAGACCTGTCTACGTTATCAAGTTTATAAGGATTACACTTTAGCATAAACAACAGATCATTTCTGAACTTCACTCTAAAAGTCAAATTCCTGACCATTTCTCAATGCCACTCTTCTACGTTCCTCTCTCTCAGTCCCCCCTTTTTTCTTCATGTTTGGTGAATGTGAGACTATTAGAGTCCTGACCACAAAAGAAATTATTTCTCCCGCTCACTAAAAGCTTGCCACTCAAACCGCTGACAAATCCTCCCACATTTTTCCACCTTCAAGTCTGAGTACATCAGTACACTTTGCTGAATATTTCCCATATTGCTCATTAAAATAATTGGGGTTTGTGCATGTCTGGCAGGAGGGAAATAAAACTCACCAAGAAATACTTTATTTCTCAAATATATTATTTAAAATATAGTTTGTTTGTTCTACTTGTTTCAGCATTTAAATTAGATTTAAGGATCAGAATGATGCAGATTTACAATTTAAAGAACCATATTGATGCTCCTATAGGACTTGTGGCAACAGAAACTAGCATTAAGACTATTATTTGCTGAAGGTTTCTTTTTTTGGGCTACAGCTTTTCAAGTTCAGACTCATCAGTTGAAGTGAGGGAAAAATCTCTTCAGCTATTTTTGTTACAGGAAAATACTACTTCACCACTGGCTCGGGAGGGGGAAGGGGGACGATGAACCAGAACCTCCTGATTTGTCCCATAGATCATCCTTCGAGACAAAGAGCATCTTTGCTAATTATAGAAAAAAAATTTAAACTAGGAGCAGTTGAAAAACTGTTTCTCAGCATGCTCAGTGGGCATTAGCTGCGATTTCAGCAGCTTAGCAAGTCCCACCCCTGTGTGAGCTCAGCAGGGAGGCCTGGAGCACTGCACATTCTCCCTGCTCAGCAGGGACAGGGGCTGCAGCTCGGCTGATTTGCTACAGGAATACTGGAAAATTGCCACCAAAATAGCAAATCCTGTGGAAAAAAAACCAACCCTAACCAAGATCCCCCAAGCAACTTCAATAAGGAATTAAAAGGAAAAAGTGGAAAAAAAAAAATCTCAGCTCCCACAGTTTCAAAATGCTGAACTCTTGCTGCATTATGGTCTGGGGCTTTTTCCATGATCAAAACAAGCAAAAGGTTTAGGTTAAGCCAGATTTATACAAACCCGTCCCTAACAATGCAAGTGCAAACTTACTGTGCTAACTCTTGCCACAAGTTGGTCATGGGAGCCAAAGACTGGCTGTAGAATCTGTAACAGCTGTAATACCCATAGCTATTTTTCTTTTAATTTGGAAGAGGGGGAAAAAAAACTAAATAGACAAGTAAAACACAACAGAATTTTTATTTTAAAATCAAATAGCAGCTGAAGTTTCATAGGGGCAACTGAGACTTTACAGCTTACACACTGTACACTTTAGCATGTGTAACATTTCAACCCAAGCACTGCTACTACATCTTGTACACATAAAGAACAGTTTGCCTATTGCAATCTTTCTCATACACTGCACACAACACAGCATTTCATTGGCAAAATTTCAGAGTTACACACACAAGCAGCACCAGAGTAAAAACACAAATGTGCTTTTGTAATACAGCAATAATGTCATGAGAACAATGATTTTTGAATTTTCAAACCTCTGAACAGTCATTATGTTTGTTTTAATATTGCCAGAATAGATAGAAACATTTTTATCTCATCACATCATTCAACACAAGTTTGTAAAAGTCTAATCATCCAAAATGGGAGAAAGCACAGACTGGACAGATTAATAAATTACATGTCTGGGACATCACACTTTTAGTTCTCCCTTGCACATTCTGCACCTGGAACTTTGAATTTAAAATGTTTGGGTTTTTTTACTTCAAGGAACATTTGGAAAATTTAAATCCATGATAGCTGGTTGGGTTTTCTCCCTCCAGAAAAAAAGAGCATAACTTTTGCATGTTCTGAGATTCCTGTTCAATGCCGTCCCTTTCCTGTGTTTTTTCAACTTAGACCTGTTAGTTTTAAAATAAAATCTTGCAGTAACTGAGGCTCTTTTAAAAAAGTGATTCAAATGTACATGGGATTTCATCACCCCACCTTGCAGTAGGGAAATATCAGACAACATTAGCTAAGGAATATTACTTTCAGGTCACTTGGGATTTGACAGTAAAATGAAGAGCCAGGGCCTTGTCAAAGCAGTGCCAGTTATCCAACAGAATGTGAGGCAATGGACCAATTCCCATTATAACCTACAGAGAGACTGTAAACAACCTACAGAGAGACTGTAAACAAAGACTACAGGGCCATGAAGACCACTTTCTGTATTTCATTAAAACAAGGAGCAGTTTTCATACTCACAAAATTCAGAGTTCAGTACTGGTGTTATGTCACTCCAGGTTAGGCAGCAGATGACACCTCCAGCCCCAGAGACTGATGTGTTTCAGGGGGGTTAGAAGTTGCTCACCCCACCTTGTGAGGCAATTTGTGTGCTACAGATCCTCAGATATAAAAGCTACTCAGAGTTTGGCATCTACCACATGATTGCTGCCAGTCAAGCGGATTTAAGGGCATATTTTAATCTCTCACATTATTCTGGTCCTGGAATTTTTTGCTTCGAGCTCACAGTAATTCTGAGTTGGGTAAGTCAGGCCAGGGCAAGGGGCTCCCCCTGATAGGTGTTAGTTTACAAAGATGGCAGTGTTTTCTAATGCTAATGTATTCCCATGCTGCATACCTCAACTAACAGTTTCATCTCTAACAAACGAACTGGAATATGCTGATAGCTCTAACTCGACAGCACAATATCATACAGACAGGGGCCAGTGCCAAATGGTTAGTTAAGCAGATAAGAAAGGCACTCATTCTTCCTTTAAAAAAAAAAAAAAAAGGAAGCTATTGCAGTCAGGCAGACAGAGTGTGGATGGGAGCTGGCAGATTCCACAATACAGAGTCACGTCAAAAATGGCCTCCTGCAAACTGTTCCTTCAAGCATTTGAGTCAACGGAAAGGGAGGAATCTTTCCCATTATCCACAGGAGTTTTACCTCCCTATTCCACAGCAGAGCAACATTTCCTATACATTTTGACATAAAAGCACGTAAGAAGCTCAGAGAATAAATTGTACTCTGCAGCAGAGGAAAACTCCTCTCCCCACTTTCTGTTTCCAGTCCTAAAGTTGAGTCGGGACTTTATTTTGACAGTTCCCTGGTCTGTGAATGGAAAATCCCTCCTCAGCACTAGCAGGCTGGTGTCTGCTGCACACACCCACTGCACACAGCAGAAATTCCAGTCAATAAGGCAAGTGGGGCCCAGGCGCTGGGAGGGGAGGAAGGAGACATACAAACAATAAGAAAAGCATCTGGCTCTGTTACTGGCTGGGAAGGAGACTGGAGTTCAAAAAAGACACAATTGCAGCCTTCACTTCACAGGAAGATCATATCAATTCTTGCTGCCCTACTTTTCACATAGACCAAAATATGTGGAAAGGGTAACTTGGGGCTTCCAACCCACACTTTAATGCAATTCCATTAACTCAAGAACGGTGATGAAACCCACCTTGGACATTTTTGTCCCACAGGACCAAAACATATCCCTGCTTCTGCTTTAGGCCTGTGGAAACAGCCCAAAAAGTAAAGGCCTTTGCTGAACATAAGTGAGCCATCCCTCTACCACTACACTAATGGAGGCTGCTCTGCTGTCCTTCCCTGGAGATAGCAGCCAAGTCTAGTGAAGCTTTTCTCATAGCAACCAGAGCTCCAGAGCCAACAGCAGCTGCTGTCACTGCCTTCAACGCTTACCCACAGGATCCAGAGCACAGCAACACCCTCCTCCCTGCACCTCTACAGCAAAAAAAAAACCCTGAATGCTGGCAACAAGATGACTTCCTGGGTCAACCACAAGAAGAAGAAAAAAAGAAATCCTAGTATTTCCTATACAAGTGAAAAGAGGAATCTCTGATTATTGAAATAAATAAGAAATTCCTTTTTTGGATTTAGATTCCGGCAGCAACACCCAGCCAGGGTGGGGGCAACTGCCTGAAATCCATAACGTACCAGCACACCATCAGACACCAACATCAAGTTCTTCCCTCACCCAAGGAGAGAGACTCGCCCCCGCCGTACCCCCAACGCTCTCATTACATCATGGCCCGAGCCCGCAGCGGCCCCAGGAGCCGTGCAGCACCCCGTGACCTCTCCAGCCCCGCAGAACGCGCTCTGTCCCCCAGCAGCGCAGCCAGGATCTCCGCTGGTGTCAGAGGAACACGAGGACACGGCCGGGAAGGGGCTGCGAACCCCCTATCGCTGCTACACCCATTTCCCCCCCTTGCACAGGGCCACACGCGGCCTCGCCTCTCTCCCTCCCCCGGGACGGCGAGACGCTGCCCGGCGCCACTTCCCCACCCGGCCCGGCGGTGAACTCCGGTCACCGGCACCCAAGGACGAGCCGCCGGTCGACAGTGACCTTGCCGGTGCCGTCGGGGGTCGGAGCGGGGCCGGGGCGCGGGCACCGCGGCGGGGAACCCCCCCCGCGCCGGCGGCGGCCGCGGTGACGGGCGAGGAAATGCGGGAGGATCCGCGCTGCAGCCGCCGGCGCCGGGAGCGGGGTTACGGAGGAAGGCGCCGCGCGGGCACCATGAGAAAGCAGAAAATGCAGGTCAAACACCGCCTCCACCGAGGCCTGGAGGGGCCGGCGGTTCGGGGCGGGCGGCCACAGCCAGGAGGCTGCCCCGAGCCGGACAACGACTCCCGCGGCCCCTCGGGACAATGCGAGGACACGGGGGCGCGGAGAAGGCCGGACTGCAGAGGAGCTTCCCCGGCGCTCGCCTTCGCCGACAAAGCCCCGCGGCCGCTCCAGCCCCAACTCCGGCCCTGGCACCGCACCGGCCGCCAGCGTCCCGAGCCCGCGCACCGCCGGGCCCGCCATGATGCCCGCACACCGGGCCAGACCGGGTCAGCTCGGGCCGGGCCTCCGGGGGCACGGCGGGGCGCTGCCGACCGGGCTGCCAAGACAGCGCAGAGCAGAGCGTCAGGCCGCGGGCCGCGCAGGAGCCCCCGCGGCCGTCCGCCCAGCCGCCCGCCCCAGCGTTCCCTCCCGCCGCCGGGTACGGCCGGTTCCCGCCTGCCCGCGCCTACCTGGCCGGCCCGTTCCCCGGGCCCCTGCGCGGCACCAGGCCCGGCTCGGCGCCACGGCGTGTCCCGGGCAGCCGGTGAGAGCGAGCGCTCAGCCGCGGCAGCGGCGGCCCCTCCCCCGGCGGCAGCGGCGGCTTCTCCCCGGGCCGGGCGGAAACGGCACTGGGTACACGGGGATCCCCGGCGCCGGCGCCAGGGGCGCCCCGGGCACGCCCACCCCACTCCCCGTTGGCTGTCACGCCGCCGCGTCCCGCCCCGCCGGGGCGCCCGCCGCCGCCACGGACCCGCCCTCCCGCCTTCGCCATTGGCGACCTCGCCTCGCGGCCCCGCCTTTGCTGCCGCCTCATTGGGCTCCACGCGTCCGCCCCGCCGCGCGCCCCACGGTCCCGGCGCCACATTGGCGCGCGGCGCTGCCACTCGGCGCGGGGAGCAGGGGGGCGGCCGCCGGCAGCGCCGACGCGACGCGATGCGGGGCGGGCGGGCTGCGGCAGCGCCCGCCGGGCGAGCCGCGCTACGTGCCGAGGGGCGGGGCCGGCGGGGCGCGATCGCTCGGCGCGGGGCGACTCCCGCGTCGGGACACGTGGCAGAACGAAGGGGCGGTGCGGGGGGCGGCCGGAGCTCTGGGCGGAGGGGGGCGCAGGGCGCCTGCGCGGCGCCGGCGCGCGGGGCCTGCCGCGCGGCACGTCCGCGCGCGCGGGTTTGAGTGGGAGGGGGGCCGGGCCGGGGGTCCCGTCACGGGGTCCCGGCGGGGCCGCCTGGGGCTGAAACCGCCCCTACTCGGGCCGGGCCGGCGGGGCCGGCGCTCCCACAGCTGGCCGGTCGCCGTCCCTGGTGCCCCGAACAAAGGCCGCGGGGCAGTGAGGCGGAGGGACGGCCCCTCCGCGGTAGGAGGGGCGGCCGAGCCGGGCAGGAGGGGCCCCGCGGCGCTCGGTGCCCGAGCTCGGCCTAGGGGCTCCGCCCGGTTTCGGGGCCCGCGGCTGCGGCTGCCCGCAGTGAGCGATGCGTGCGGCCCGCAGCGCTGCAGGCCGCGGGAGGAAGGGAGTGGAGCCCGGGCGCGGAGGGAGCCGCGGGATCACGCCGGGGTGCGCAGCCGCCGCCCCGCTCCGGGGTTGCTCGGCAGAGGCGGCGCTCGGGGGTTGCGGGCGGGCAGCCGCCCCCGCCGCGACAGCCGGCCCGGCCCCGCCGCCCCCGCGGGAGGGCGGTGCGGTGGCTGCGGCGGGTCCCGCGAGGCGGGGACAGCCGGCTCGGGTCACGGTGCGGCGATCCAGGCGTGCCGCAGGCTCTGCGCGGCGCTGGCGCGGCGCTCGGGCGCGTAGTGCAGCGCGGGCAGCAGGAAGGCGGCGAAGGCGGCCGCGTCCTGCGGTGTCCAGCCGTGCCGGTCCGCCAGGATGCCGGGGAGGCTGCGGGGAAAGAGCCGGGAGAGCCGCAGGAGCGCGCCTGGCAGGAACAGCGTGGGCACAGAGCCTCAGTTACACCTGCACGGCTGAGGCTGCCGCGCCTCGCCTCGCCTCGCCTCAGAATTAACCCAAAGCATCCCGAAAGATCTTTGCCTTCTTCTTGGAATTATCTCTGTAAGCTCCACCTGCGCTGCCCCTTGCAGGTTTGGCTCTCGGGTGCTTCTCAGGAACCCCCTTTTCAAGCTAGTGTTTGGAGTCTCCCTGTTCCTGAGTACTTTTCTTAGGTGAGAGTGTGCCAAGAGTGCACAAAGTGTTCCCAGAATAACCATGCCAGAGCCATTGCTGCTTGTACCCTGTGCCTGTCCACAGGCACCCGAATGCATCATGCTATTTCAGTGTCAGAGCCTGCAAGACTCTTGTTGAGTTTGTTACATGCCAGCCAGCTCTGTGGGGCCCAGCAGAGTGTATGACTGAGCGAGGAGCACCCCTCGTCCTGGGGAGTGCATGGTGTAAATACAGTGATTCAGGTTAGGCATGCGTGGTCAGGCCTAGTTGGTTCACAGGAAGAGTGAATGTAGAACTAGTTTTGACTCATTTCTTTCGAGCACCATAGAAGACATAAGTGTGAGCAAAGGATATGGATGTGCAGGGAGGTGCTTATTAAATTCCAGCCTGGGACCAGCTCTAAGCACTGAATGAACTGTGGGTAGGCTGGTAAGCATGAAAGCAGAGAAGGATGATAGGCCAAATTGCAGAAGGGTGGAGTCATGTGATGCCTTGTGGTCAAAGAAGGGTTTCAAGACTCATGAGTCAAAGAGAAAGGAACTGGGGAGAATAAAGCAGAAGAGATGTTGCAGTTGGGTCAGAAGACTAAATATAGCAGCCACATTGGAAGGATATGAGTGTCCCATTCCTGGTCATCATTGTTCTCTCTCAGTGAATGGGTGAAGTGCAGCCTGTTACACACTCTTCAGCCTTCTTGGCACGGAGCTGTTTCCTGTCTGTATTTCCATTTTCTCCAGATCCAAAGGAGAAAGAATGGAAATGCTTTCCCTGTTTGGTGTTTGATACGACCATTTTTCAGGATTTTGCATTCATCTCTGGAATGCTCATGGATTGCAAAGAGGGCAGGGCAGGGGGTGTTACTGCTCTTTATGGAATTTCCATTTATGTTCCATCCCTGCTTGTAGCCTGCATTGTGTGCGTAACTTTTGGGGGAGTTCAGCATGAGCTGAGTAGGAGTGTGTCAGAAATCTGCAGTGATTTTTAAAATAAACTTCCTTATGCCAGTTCTTACCTGGCCTGCTGAAAAATTTTGTTGACTTGTTCCATGAGAAAACAATTTGAGAAGGAATTCTTCCCAAGAGTTCAATAATACGAGCAACATGATCTAGATGGAGGGAAGACAAAATTTAGATACAGACTGTGACACTTCTGTCAGTGAAATGAATAAAACTCATGGAGTCCTACCATCATCTCTGGAGAAGTATTTCCCAGGTTGAGGATCAAATAGACACTCTCCAGTTGCCATTTCAAAAGCCTAGAAATGGAGTAGCACTGTTAATTCACTAATTGTATTGGAGTTTTCCTTGCCCACTAACTGATATTGCCCTCTTTATCACACAAAACTGATTGGAAATACACTGGCTCGATCTGTACCACAATCAAACAACACCTTTAGCTCCATCAGGATTAAAAGCAGCCTGTGCCTGATGCAGGCAAGCCTCTGAGCTAATCTACATGGAATGTGAATTGCCTTAGAGCTTAAACTAAATTAGGAGTGGGTTGTGCCAGCAGCAGACTTTTGCCCTAAAGTGAACGAGTGCCAACAGCCCCTTTTGCCTTCTCAGAAAGGAAGGATAAATGGACAGGTGGATGCTAAGGACACGCTGCCCTGGCCAGGTGAGGTCTGTCCCCTCCCCTGCAGGCAGTGCTGTCCCAGTCCTACCAGGCAGGCTGTGCTCCAGATGTCCGCAGGGGTGCCGTAGTCTAACCCAAGGAGCACTTCCAGGGCCCGGTACGGCTGCGTCTGTATCTCCTTGGAAAAAGGCTTGTACTAAAAGAGAAACAAACTCCTTAAACCAGTCACAGCAGCACTGGGGACACAAGCTTCTTGTGCAGTGACAGGACATTGGGGACACAAATGAATGCGTGTTCTCAGCTCTGCACAGGGCACAGCCAGCACATTCCTGGCCCCACTGACACCAGTGGGAATCTACCTCCCACCATTTCACACTGAACATAGTTATACATTTCTAATTGTAGGGACTAACTGCAAGCTGGAGAGACATCCAAAACTGACAGTGACTCAGGAAGACTGTGCACAGCTTGGAGCTGAGAGTGGCAAACACAACAGCCCCCAATATCAGCATCTCTGAAATAGCTGTTCTGCTGTAAAGGGACAGACAGACACACACACACAGTGTGAGATGGAAAGAAGCACACAGCATCCCACATTGTCATGGGATTGAGACTTGGAGCAGACTCACTGTCCAGCATGCGCTTCCTAGATCTGCAATTTTCACCTCTATGCTCATTAAATCAGATTCTTCCAACTGATTGCCAAGATCACCTCCTAGATGGAAAGGACAAAGAGAAATCAGGTCTTTCTGAACCAGCAGGTACACACCACTTACCACAGGAGAGGTATGTGTGCCTTCCCTTAAAGTTTCTTGGCCTAAAAGCTCCTAAATACTTTGTATCATAAATGCCACCCCTCTTTTTTGAAGGACCCCCCCAAAAAACCTGGTGTCCAGTAAAAACATAAGAGAACGTTTGGGAGAACAGTAGCTTGGAGTGGAACAGTGTGACCATATGCTCCTGTCCTGCTGCAGGGTTCCTCTAGCACCAAGATTAAATTACTGTGGGCCCAGAGGAGAGCACCAGTCAGAACCAAAACATCTGTAATTCCTCCTCAGCCTTCAGCAACTCTGGCTGTCACAGGCCTTGGATACAGCCTGCTTGGCAAGCAATGTGGAGGTTACACTTCCATACGATCCCAGAAAAAGGTAATTCCTGGCTTAGTGTCTTACAGTGAGCTGTCAGCCTATGCTTAACATTGTGCTTTTCTGCTCCAAGCAAAAGACTCGGTCACTAATTTAGCATTCCCTGATTGCCCCAGAGTTTGAGAGACAAAACAACACTGTCATGGGAGAAATGCTCACAGGAGAACAGTGCAAGGATAATATGAAAGGTCTCATTGCTGGGAGATGAGATAATCTCTCGTGAAACTCTCCAGCTCTACATCTTATTCAATATTCACACCATTCTGTGCACATAAATTATGTCTCAGAAGGCCTTGAAGATTAGCAGCACATACAAGTCTCCCACAAACTTCAGAAATGAGGGAAATAAAGAGCAGGAGTGTCATACAGCTTTCTGATCACGCCTTTTTGTATGTAAACCTTTCAGCAGCTGAAAACATCAGACACGTGGAATTGTCCTGTACCTAAAGCCTTGAGAGTGAACTCTGAGGTCGTGGTGGGGCTGTCAACAGATATCTGTGACCTGTAGTTGTCCTTCACACAAACCCACCACACTTCTGTAGGTGCCTTGAGCCCAGCCTGGTGTTTGTGTTAAGCAGAGAAAGGAGAGACCTTTCAGCAGCATCAGCTGCCTATAATGTTTTATACTGGCTGTCATGTTTTGTACTGGCTGTTGTAGGAGATGTGAACCTTTCCTAAGGCATCTGTACCTGCTGCCTCTCATTTCTCTCCTGCCAATAAACACCTAAGTCTGGTCTTTTTTGTTAAAAAAGCCCCGGAGTGCTCACCTGCTCCCTTTAGCCTCCCTCCTGTTCCCTGGTCACAGTGGAGTGTGGCCATGAGAAGCCTCTGGAGCCTTTTGCTGTGCCCACAGAGCAGGATGTTCTCCGGTTTGATGTCTGCGTGGATGATGCGGCAGCACTTGTGCAGGAAGTGCAGCCCTGCCAGCACCTGGCCAAGGAGGCAGCACTGTCACACCAGGCCTGGCAGGGTCCCCACTGCCTCTCCTGCCCCAGCTCTCTCCCCCCAGAGTGAGCAGGCACGGTGGGAGTGCAGGTCAGGGACAGTCTGGGCACTCAGGGTAACTCCTGGCAATAAAAGGTTCCTGTTGGGGTGGCCAATGGGAGCAGGCACAAGGGTCTCATCACCCCACTCGACAGCAAAGCCCCAGGAGCAGGGGGAGGCCTGGACAGCCCAGTGAGGAAAGGGCTCTTTGGGGTGACACACAGCAAGAGGCAGTGTGACAGTCCACAGATGGGCAAGCCCAGGGAGGTGGGAGGAGGGGGGGGGCTATGAGGAGGCTATTATGATTACCAAGCTGAACTTTCTCCTGAAAATCATTCTTGTTTGTATGGCTGTTGTGTCCTGGGACCTCTGTGTCTTGCCACTGATTATAACCAGCCCCCAACTTCCATTTGAATGACAGTGACATGTAAAGGGACTGGTGTCAATGACAGGCATGAGAGGGTGTCCCATCATACAAGGAAAGAAGAAGACACAGGATAACATAGACAGGAGGGGGAGAGACCATGAGTGAGTGCAGAGAGAGGATTTCAGGGCCCTGCAGGAGAGCCATGTAGGGAAAGAACAGCTTGTGATGCAGCAGGGAGAGCCTGGCCTGTCATAGGGGAGAGATAAACAACACCTACCAGATATGAACACTCATTATCAGAAATCAGTAACAGAGAAAAGGCTATGGGGAGATTTAGGTTTGTTTTTTAACACTCTGGTCAGTCATAAAGGACTGGTAAATATTCTCTGTATTATCAAATTCTATTCTGGGATGAACACCAGCCCCAGGGAAATATCAGCCTTAAATGGTAACTGTGAAATGTGGGGAAAGATTTAAATAACTAAACTGGAATGAATCAGAAGTAAATACTGCCCCAGTGCTGATCTGAAGGGGGAAAACAAAACAGATTTTACAGTTAAAGCAGATAATGTATCAAGCAAAAGCCTGAGTATGAAATGGAGCACAGAGGTAATGCCACTACATTTTTGTGTAACTTACTCAGGTGTTAGTGGAGCTTCTTTAGAGAAAGGAGTGGCTACTACAGAAAATAGGATGAAGGAGGAAGCAATTTTCTCTCTTAGTATCCCTAGAAGGGCACAGGAATCAGGGTAGCAAATCTTCATCTTGGCAAGTGTGCAGACTTCTGATGAATCTCAGCACAAGAGGCAAAAAGTAATTTTAACTATTCTGAGGCCCCACTCAGGTTTCCCATTCCTTAAGCAGAGCCAGCCCTGAAGAAACTCATTTTTCACCATCTTTTGAATAGGCACAACACATCCTTACAGGGGATGAAAGAAAAGTTGGCTCTGCACAGGGAAACTTCAATATGGAAAGAGAACCAGCTGACCAAATCAGCAATTTAGAAATTCATGTAAAGATGGAAGGGAGACCTTGAGTGCCTTCAGTGGTACCATGCAGAAAGCTGCTGGAGCTGACAGTGCTACCCATGGCTGGATGCCAAGGCAAATGCCAGCAGCCCGGCATTACTGCCAGAGGGGACTTCTCTGGGCAGCAGGAGGGCAGAGATGGTTTGCCCACAAGAAGCAGAACTATGGCAGCCTGTTTGTCCCCTGCTACTTCTACAAGCAGCAGAGAACCCAATGATTACTGAGCTGATGGGAACAGAAGTGCCAGCCCTGAGTCCCTGGTGTTCATCTGCAGACTTTTGGCACTTTGTGGCCCTGACTGCTTCCCAAACCTGAGGAGGCTGCAGGCTTAGGCAGTAACTCCCAAGTCCTTCCCCTTGGGAGGAAGACTGTGGCATGTCCCACAGCCAACAGCCCCTTGGCACCCTTGCCTGATTGCAGCTGAGTTCTCACCTGCTGTAAAGACTTTTTCACAAAAGGCAAGGGCAGTCCCTGGGCTGTGTAGTTTCCCATCAGACATCGAATGGAAGGACCCAGCACCTCAAATACCAGGCAAGCATGTGGGAAAGAGTTAGGGATTCACTAACAAGGAAAGGCGTTACCACCAACCCTTTGCCTTTCACCAAAGCAACCAAATACCTCCTGGTTCAGCCTCTCCCCTCCAGCCATGTCCATGTGCCCTGGTCCAGCTGCAGCCCTGCCCATCCTCCTCATGGCAGCACAGCACTCAGCCTTACACCATCCCGTGGCTCTCCAAGGCAAGCCCAGGCTTTGCTGGCCCAGAAAAGCACTCTCTGCAGAAGGATATGGAAACCATTCTCTCCAATCATTCTGAAGTCGTCTAACAAACAGACGATGTTTTCTCCTGCCAGGTCCTTCTTCTTCATGCAGCTTACCTGAGGGGGAGGATTCCAAGAAAGCTGCAATCAGAGACATATATGTGCACAAGGACACTTTGCACCTGTTTTATCCTGTCTGACAGACTTTCTCTTCTGGCACTTTGTGACAAATCCCATGAAAACAACATCAGGAAAACCAGGAATGAGTTTCTGCATGTTTTGTCTTGCTCTTGACCAGGTGGGACCATCACAAGGTCACAAGGAGGTGCTCTCCCAGGGGGCTTGTGCTCCCAGAGCACTTACCCTGGTACAGCAATTCATGCTGGCTTTTTCCTCTCTTCATGGCCACAACTGCCAGGGTTTTGGTTTGGTTCATTTTGCAGTTGCCAGATCCACCTGCACCAGTGCCAGAAGGTTTGTTCTGGCACAACAGAAGTGAGCAGCCCTGGAAGCAGAGACCAGATCATCTCTTCTGGCAGCTCTGCAGGCAGTAAGCCCCAGTGCTGGTGGGAACAAGCCTTGGGAAACAGCTGTGTGCTGCTGAATAGGCAGGCATGTCTCTCAGAATTAATAATAAATCAGGGGTAAGGCTCACTCTCTACACAGGGTTGTGCTGATGTGTGGAAAAGCAGCCCTCTGATTGCATTAAATTAGTGCCACTTGGTACTTCCTCTTGCATCACTGCATCTGGCTCATCTCCTTTTAGATAGGGCCTACAGATTTACAGGTGTTAACTAAACCTTCCTCAAACCTGTTGGAGAAAGGCCACAGAGTAATTTAAAATGCAGAATTTAATAGCTTTTTCTCATCTGAAGCTGATGTAACTTTGTATATGAACAAACTGGAAGAATTGTAACCACAAGCTTTCAAGAACTAGCAGTTCAAGCCAACTTCAAAGGCAACCTGCTACAACCCAGATACAGGCACCTAATTATCATCTCCATTAGCAGAGGCCAGAAGAAGCTTTCTGACTTCAGATGTTTATTATGTTTTGGTACATCGTATCTTTTTCTATTGCAGATATTTCCTTTTACTTCAGTATCAGTGTTGTGGTACAGCAATGTCCCCTGAGTGATGTTCCTCTGTGAATGATACAGGTACAGAAGACATGCTCCCATGTCCTGCTTAAGATCATGACCACCTTCTTCTGTTGATTATCCACCTTATCATTCTGCAGATTCCTCCTTTTTGCTGGATTTCAGTCTCAGCTAAAAGAAATGGGCTGACAAGGCAAGTGGGACATGTCCCAGTATGATGCAGGAAGGAGAAAATTCCTGTTTCAGAGGCCAGTGATTTCTATTAATTCCCCAGCTTTTTTAGGTGGGGAATAGGAAAAAAAATAGGGTTTTTTCCTATTCCCCACCTAGCTCCTTGGACTGGGACCTGCAGGCAGAGGGGATGATGATGCTGATACTCAAACCTGAACTCCGTGGCCACCCAGGAGCACAGCACAGAGCCACAGAATTCACTTACACAGCGGAGGAAAGCAACCTCATCCTGGGCACTCTCAGCAAAGCCTTCCCTGCTTTTCAGAACCTTCACAGCTACCTGCTTCTTCCTCCTGGGAAATGAACCACAGCTGTCAGCCAGTGCATGTCAGTGGCCCTGACCAGCAGCACTTCCTTTTCTCCCAGTCAGCCCTGGGCTCCCCAGGGAAGGGGCTGCCCTTCTGCAGGCACCCTTGGCCTTGGTTTGCAGCATGCCAGGCCCATGGGCATCCCTCCCTCTGGCACCTGGCAGCACAACTGCCCCAGGGACCAGCAAGGGACTGGAGAGAAAAAGAACATGGATACTGCAGGGTCTAAACAAGAAAAGAAAATGTAGAGCAAGGACTGATGCCACCTTATTTACATTCTTTGATTTCTGGGGACTGGCTCTGCTCATTGCACCCCACTGGTCTTGCTGTCAGGTGTCCCCGGTGCTCAGGGATGTCTGGCACACTCACAGACTGTGCTCTGCTGTTTCTGCAAGAGGGGCCAACCCCCCCCCAGGATATCAGCCACCCCTTCCCACCTCCCTGGATGGCATTCAGCCCCTCACCTCATGTCCTGGCACAGCCAGACAGTGGCAAAGGTGCCACATCCCAGCTTGTGCAGCACCTGGTATCGTGTGTTGAATACCTCTCCCTCCTGCATGGGGTAGTGGCCTCCTGTGGAAAACCATCACCAAGAGACATTAATGACATCTCTAAATGCTCTTAGAGTGAAGGAGCAGCTGAGGACAGCCTGAGAGGTCCCAGGGGCCTCCTCTAGCCTGGCATGATCTCATCTCTGGAGCCCCATGGCCAAGGACTGACCTGTGTGCTGGGCTGATGGCATCTCCTGCTGCACCTGCTCCTCCATGGCCCTGGAGCACGGCAGGTCCTGGCACAAGGGGATGGAGGCAGTGGGACACCAAGCTGTGGGACACGGGCAGTGTGAGCTTCAGCACTTTATTCCTTTCAAGAGAGCTGCAGGGTGGCCATACCTCTGCTGTGCCCTCACCCCTTTCTTTCCCAATCCCTTCAGCAACCTTGGAGTCAGTCTGTTAGAAACACTTTTGGCACTTCAGGGAGACAGGGATTATTTTAAGAGTTCAGAAGAGGAAAGCTGGCAGGCTGGTCCCGGGCCAGGGCCAGGTGGGAGTCTCAGGTTTCCTAGTGTGTATTTTCAGGGGCTTAGAGGGGTCTGTGGGATCCCCTCCCACAGCAGGGAAAGCACCTCCTCCCTACCCCCATCCTGGCTGAGGAGAGAATTTGGGATTTGGCTGGCAGGAGAAGGCTCCTGCTCCAGAGGGGTGTGAAACAGAACTTGCATTCTTAACACTACAGGGCCGCTCCTCTGCCCACAGTGCAGCCCTGGGGCTGGAGCACGGGTTTGTCACTGACCATCCTGTGACATCCCAGCAAGGCCACAGGACATCCTGGCAAGGGGCTGCTCCTGGGGTTTGTTACTATGACAGTCCGAAGCATAAACACCAAGACAGCACAGACAGACTGACCCAACTGCTGCCCCCAGTGCTGCAGCACTGAGGTAGGGCTGCATTCAGTACTGGTCACCTGAAATAGCAGCCCAGAGCCCTTGTTGCTCATGAAATACAGATTTAAGCCACAGTAGTTGGGGCACTCCCAACCCAGCCTTTCATAATTTGGAAATGTCACTGGCTGTACAGCTGAAGCTTCAGGCTAACACATTGTCAGAGCTAGGGACAGGTGATAGCAATGCCCACAGAGCATTAGCACAGGTAGAAATATTGAACTTTAAATCCTCCAAGTCAGGTCACTAAAGCTAAGAACTCATCTGAACCAGGAGATTTTCAGAAATAGTTATAGAGGGCTGACTGTGCTGGTGGCAGGGAGCTGTTCTGGAGCTGTAACATCTTCCAGCTGCTGAGACAGAGCACCTGTTTTGACTCAATGTTTTGACTTTTCAAAACATTGAAGTTTCTTTCCATGTGCTGATGTTCCTCTCCCAGCACAGCAGCCAGAGGCACAGCCTGCCTTTGGGCACCCAGCAAGCTCTGGGTTACTCTGTTTACCCATACCTGCACAGAAGTCTGAAAGGAGCTCAAAATGCCTCCCCCTCCTCACATTTCTACACCTCTTACCCTTGCATTTATGCTGCTCAGAATCGGTCTCTGGGTATAAACCCCCTGGATGCTGCATGTCAGGCCACTCTTTACATTAAATGCTCCCTGACATCTCTATGAAACAGAACTGAAGTCAAAATTTTCCTTATTTGTGCACAGACTAAGCTGATCGGTACCCTCACACACTCCTGCACCACCAGCATCTGCCTGAGCCTTCTTTGTTCACATCATGAGGACAGCAGGGCCTGAGCTGAGAGCAAGCAAGCTATAATCATGCAGCTTACCATTCACCTGCCAAAGGAAAACTCATGGGTGTGTGGAGATGGGAGTTCAACAACTTCTTCTCTTGGTGGAGTGTTCTGGTGATAGGAGACTTCAGTCAGAAAACAGGACCCAGAGGCAGACCCAAAGTGCAAGACTCAGCCCTAGGGCAGATGGAGCTTTTGGGCAGTTCAGGCCCTGGTAGCCCTGTTGCTGCAGAGGCAAACCAAGTGTGTCCTCGGGCATGCAAGATTTATCTCCATCCACCCTCTCTGGATGGAAGCACTGGCAAAAGATGAAGAGTGTTGCTATGCAACTTGGTACAGGAAAGTGAAATGCACTTTTCTAAGCTTTGTGATAAAGGACAATTGGTGCTTTTAACCCTTCATTTCTTGACACTTTCACATTAAATACAACTTATTTTGCTTTTGTCATTCCAACTGTTTTGTGCAGAACCCACTGAATTGCTGCAGGCCTGGACTAGCTCAGAGAACTTCAGCCCAAGAACTGCTCCTGCCAGGTTTGTGAGAGCCATGGACAAGGAATGATGCTTCACATCTGGCCTGGATTCCTCCACCCAACCTGCATGGAACAGTGTACAGACCTGCCCAACACCAGTCATGCCTTATGACACCTGGACCTTTGGAGTGGCAGAACTCAGCAGGGCAATACACACTTTCAGCTCCTGCACCACCACAGAGCTACAAGCCCTGGCTGAGCACAGCACCCCTGCAAGTCACAGCATGCAGCACACAAGCAGCCCCAGCAGGGCTCTGAGCCCCAGGCCCCAGCACAGACTCACCCTGCAGCAGCTCACGGGTAGGACACGCCATTCCCTTTGTCATCTGGCTCGCTCTGGAGCTCCCCAAAGTGAGATACCAGCTGGTCCTGCTCTGATTTTAGTCTGCACTGCCCCAGGAGGGATGGCCTTGAGGCCACCAAACTTCTGCATCACTGGATGGACGTGGTGAGGAGTGGGGCAGGGTATCAGATCACAGCACCACTTCTGGGAACAACCTTGGCTTTGGGAGAGCAGGGGACCTCAGACAGCTGCGGTGGATTCACTTTACTGCTGGCCTCTCCCTGCCTCCCTGGCAGCAGGCCTGTCAGCCTGCAGGAGATTCACAGTCTCCACAGCAACTATTTATAGCGGGAAATTCACAGCTCTACCGAGATGGAAACAGAGAAATCCTCCCCCTCTGCTCTGCCTTCTCCAGACCCAGAAACCGTGGGGCTGCCTGACTCTGCCCCCTGCTCCCAGCAGTGTGTCAGCAGGACGTGCTCTGCGGCACCATCTTCTGCCTGGCAGAGCCATCCCTGCTCCCAGACCAGCCCCTGTGCCACACTGCCAGGCCTGAGGAACCTCAGCCTCTCCAGCAGTGCCTGCACACAGTCCAACACCATCACAGCATGGTGCTGGTGGCCACAGAGCCCCTGCTTCCCCTGTTCCTGTCTCTTGGAGAGCAAACACAGCAGCATCCTCCCCACAGCCCTGGAGGGACGTGAGCATCCCAGCACCACCCAACACAGGGGAGGAAAAGGCCACACACAGTAAGAATCACATTTTTTTTCCCCCACTGCCACAAGCTGCAGCCTCACACTGGAGCTGGGCACGGCCTGGCCTCCCCCTCACAGGGGCCCTGGGCTCGCACAGCTCCAGCTCGGGTTTCCTGGCTGAGGCTGCCGAGAGCAGGCCCCAGCCCTGCAGCAAAGGGTTAACCCTGCCTGCAGTAGCTCTGCTGCAGCTCCAGGCTGCCAAACCCAGGCCAGGGCCTCCCAGAGTGATTCTTCCCCTGCCTGTGCCCCTCTGCTCTCACCTGCCTTCCCTGCACTAAAAATACCGAGGGAGGGGGCAGAGGCTGCGCCAGGCCGGGCGCTGAGGCCTGCGGGGCAGCGGGCAGGGGACAAGTGGCTTGTGACCCCTAAAAGGGCAACAAGGACACACAGGGTACAGAGAGCAGGGACTAAAAGAGGGGGAGAAGCAGACTGTACAAAACTCTGCTAGCAAAGGAAGGGGAGGGAAGAAAAGAGGACAGATGGGCCAGGAGCCAGATTGCTGTCTGGGAAGAACTGTGAAATTCATTTAAGAATTAAGTTGTTTTGGTAAATTAGGGGCACCGGTTTCTGCCTCATGCTGGTGACCAACAGTGACAACAGTGAAGGTTCAGCAACGCTTACCCACAGTGAGAGACCACATCCAGGGCACCATGCGGCCCCAGGGCCAGCCAAACTGTGGAGGGAGGCTGCCTGCTCCCCTGGGCAGGGATGGTATTTGAGCTCTGGAAACTGCAGAGGGATGCAGGTGGAAGGAGGCACAAGGTTATCTTGAAGAAACACAGCCTAGGGAGGAGGGAAAAGCCTCACTCCTCACACAGCTTCCAGGTCCTGGTGCTTCAGAGTACAGTTTCCACTTAGGAAGAAAAAGAGGCAAATACGTTCTGTGTAATTTGCAATTGCATCATCACGCAATACCAGCACGACACAGAGATTGTATATTAAAATTTATTGAATTATTGTGTAAGAATTCTCTTTATTAAAATCATTTTGACTCTAAACTGATTATTTACAGACAAAACCTCTTATATCACCAATAGATTCCTACATCTCAGAACAGTATCTACAAACAGTTATTACACTATGTAACAAAATTCAGATTTTTTTTTCAAGCTTTTTATATTAATTATTAATTCAAACTTGAGAAAGACAGTACCTTGGGCGCTCTGAGCAGAACCTAAGGTGTGGCAGGGCATAAATGCAGGTCAGGCCATACCATAACAGACAGACAGACACCAAGTCACAAGGCTGGGACAGAGCAGAGTCACCACGACACAGACCAGGAAAAAGACTACAAGAGCAAATGCCCTGGGTGTTCTGGAAACCAAAATAACCATCCCCACAAGAAAGGCACACATTAAAAAAAAAAAAAAAAAAAAAAAAAAGAGAAAAAAAAATCCAACAACAACAACAAAAAAAAGCATCTTGCTGCAACCAGGGCACACCCTGAAAAAGATGGCATTCCACCAAAGCAGCAGCATTCAAGAACCCTCTATTTTCATTTTAAAAAATCAGCCATCATTTCTACCAAAATCAAAAAGCTTTCAGGTACAGCCTAAATTTGCCATCAGACAGATGAAAGGAGGAGCTCTCACATCTACATCACGTGGGCACCAGCTGTGCTTCATCGAGCCAAAGGAGGAGACATTCAAATGCACAAATGGAGATTTATCTTAACACTGATCAGTTCTCAGCCTTTCACCCAGACCATGGCAAAAGCAAGTCCCTCCCTCTGACCACAGCACTAAATAGAGCTGGGTGCCTGCCACAGGGAACATCGAGGTCCTGGGAGTCCCAGTGGAGCAGTGACATCCCTGTGTCCCACAGCAGGCTGCGGTAGCAGGGCTCTCTCTGCTGGTGCCCACTGAACTTGCTACCTGTGAGCAAACAGGAACATCCAGACAGGATTCTCTGTCCTTGCCAAGGAATGTCCGGTTGGTTGTGGAATCAGGCAGAGACTGGAAAAAACTTGGAAGGATCAGGAGGAATAAATAAATAAGTTTTTCCCTGCAATAGGGAATTTCATAATAAAACCTGTTTTGTGCAAATTTAAATGCAACAGAACCCTGCCACAGAAATGGATTTTGCCACAGGAGAAGGGCACGGACGGAGATAAGAGGGGCCATGCCTAAACACCCAAGCTGATCCCAGTGAGGGCCTTCAGTGTGTCCTCAGGGAGCAGGATGCTGTATCTACAACACCAAGGACAAATGGATGGGAGGAGATGGGCACTACCAGCTGTCCACCCTCACTGCACCTGCACTGGGCACTGTGTCCTGCCCAGCCATGCAAGGACAAGCTGAACATGTTAAGTAAGTCAATCACCTATGTTTAGCTCTATTTTTAAGTCTTGATTATCAATCTAATAAAAGCAGACTTTCACAGATACACTTGGAGAAAGGAGATGATTTCCAACATCCAGGAACACAGAAGCAAGGAGAATGTGGATACCAGTGGGAGGTGGAATGAGAATTAAGCCTCAAGCCACTCTGTTCTGGGAAAGTGCAGAGATAATTCTGCAAAAATAGGGGCAGACACTGACAGTCTGTAGAGCCAGAAATCCAGCAGAGATTCTGTGGTGTCTGGCAGACACTGAGCAAGTTGGAGAGGCCACAAACCACGCCTTGTTTCTTAGGGCAGAAAGTCCATCCACCAACACACAAAGGGACAATGCTACTCCACCGCTATACCTGCGCCTGCCTCAAACCAAGGAATCTCCTGCAGTCCCTAAAAGAATGGGCTTTACTAACATGCATTGTATTGGCTTTTTCCCATCCAGCTGTCCTTTCCTCAGCTTTACGGGGTGACCAATTCAATCAGATTTAGTCAAGACAAAGGTTTCAGAGATGCTAAGTTCCCATGAGTTTTGTGGAAATGGATGGTCAGGCAGGAGTAAGATCCTAACTGGTCCTCACCTGGGCAAAGAGGCAAACTCTGCAGCCCCATTTTTGCCTGGCAGCAGCCAGCCAGCCACCCTGCTGCTCTGTGCAGCAGGATAGGAGCAGAAGGTTGCACAGGGATGCTCATACTCTGGGCACACCTGGGAACACTGCTATACTGCTGAGAGAGGCTCACAGGAGACGAACAGAGGCCAGCATTAGCCTGCTCCAAGAACAATTCTGCAACTGCTCAGAACTCACACAAAGCCACAGGGCTGATGGAGCACACCTGGAATTACTGCTATTTGCAATGTAAAGAGAGGTAGGGATGTGATCCTGCTCTGTTCTAGCTCTGCTCCCTCCTGGCCCACACAATCACCACCTCAGAGTAGCGGCAGAGGAGTCAGACCTGTACCTGCCCCAGGCACACAGGACATCAGTGTGGAATTAGCAGCTGGGGGGGGCAGGGGTGGGGTGAGCAGGAAAGAGAACAAGTAAATCATCCTTATAAATTAGCTCCTAGAAGGGCAGAGGACTGTTCACAAAGTGGAGGAACTAAGGAGGGAGCAGTGAGGAGCTGCCCAGTGACAGCTGGCAGCTAACTGTGCTTGTGCCTGCTCCAGCCCTCTCCTCCATGCACAAATCATTCCTTTTTGCAGGACACCCAACCCTCCTTGGGAACATCATGGTTGTGCTTGACAGCTCCTCTGAGTTCACAGCTCACCAAATACTCCTTCTATGTGCCACAAGAGGAGAGTCTGAGCAGTGGAGCTGAGAGTTAGGTGTAAGGCAAGCCTAAGAGAAGAGCACAAAGAGAGCCTGGGGCTGAGCTGCGGGGAAAGCCGAGCTGCTGGTACAACAAGGGAGACACAAGTTATCCCTGCAGACAAAGCAGTGGAGAAAACTGCTCCAGTGCTGACAGACGTTTGTCAGTAGAAGTGCACAGAGATACTTCTCCAAGAAAAGCTTTGTCTCAAAGCCACAAAGTTAAACATTCTCCTTTAGCATTTAAATACATTAACTTTGAGGGTATTTACAAGTCCAGTTCAGAGCAGCAGAACAGCTGGACACTGGAGGAAGGGGGAGTGGCACAAGGCATTTGTTGTGCTTTTCCAAAGAGCAGGGCAACCTCTGACCACAAGGAACCAGGAAGACAGATCCGAGCTGAGTCAGTGGAGACCGAAGCGAGCCAGGTAGCGACTCTCAGACACTGCAATTGTCCTGAGGGAAAGGGTGAGGGGTGCTGTTCATTTACAGTGGGCCCTGTGGCAAACACCCATGCTGGTGAGCACATTCCAGCCAAGCAGGTGCCACACACGAGCTGTCAGAGACCAGGACACTGGGGAACAAGAGATCTTCACCATTGGACATTCTCCTTTCCACATCCAACATCTGGGACCAGCAGGGACATTGCTGCAAGGAGTTTCTCAGGAGTGCTTGCTAGCTGGAAAGAGGTTAGCACAGTGATCAACCCAAGAAAAGCTTCCTGATTCCCAAGGAAGTGAGTGGTTGCAGCAGGGAGTATTCCAGCACTGGAAAGGGCATCCATGCAAGGCTGAAGACTCCACAGACAGTGCTTGGTGTTGTCACCTGGCTCTTCAAGAACATGGTTTGCAAACTTGGCACATTCACATCTGTAGGAAGGACCTGTGTGGTCCCTCAGCAGTCTGCCAGGGAAAAACCAGAGTTTGTCCTTGTTTTTTGTTTCATTTTGCTTTTAAAAAGAAAAAAAAACTGTAAAAAAATATTCTCTGAGATGCAAGGACGCTTGTACTTTGTACTGCCTTGGTCATCCCCTTGCTCACGTCACCCGCAGGTTCCTTGGAGAGTCTGGTTCCAATGGCAGCAGGACACCCTGTTTATCAACTGGGATGAGCACTGTCCCCATTCAGCCAGGGGAGAGCAGTCTGTCTGTGCCTGTCACAAATCTGTGACTTTATTCTCCACAGCTGCTGCAATCTGTTGCAGTCTATATCCAAGCTGCATCTTCTGTGCCGTTGGGTCTTCTTCCAAGGCAGTAATGATCTGCAACCAGACAGAGCTCACTGGCAGCCTTTCTCCAGCACACAACACCCAACCAGCTGAACACCATGCACTATGGAGAACCTCAAGCTGCAATTCAGCATGCTCTAGTCTAGAGTGGGTATGCAGTAATTAATCTCAAATTAACCACATAAGAAGTATTCTAGATTCCTTGTACTAACTTACAGACTTCACACAGCAAAAAAAAAAGCTTAACGTCTCACCTGAAAATTAAGTCTTTAGTAAATTAATCTCAACTAACTGCATTTCTTTTTTAAGTAGAATATTTGGATATTGAAGTAAAAATAAAGAAGCACACATGAAATCCCAAGAGGCTCCAAGTTAGAGATAAGTTCTTTTTGCTGATCTCCTCCCTTGCTCTTTGATAAGAATGAAACAAACTCATGACATGAGTTATGCATGCCAATGAAACAATACAGTGTTGGAATAGTCTGGCTGCTCTTAATTGTTAATTTTTTTAGTTTTTTTGTTTGGGTGGTGGAAGAACAAAGGTATATTCATACCTGCTGGAAACACACACTCACCTGGTCATAGTACTTATTGATGTATTTGTACAATTCATGTAGAGCCACCAGGGAATTGAGGTCACCTGAGTAATTCTGTTTATAAGAAAAGAAATTAGACAAAACTGTGAGACATCTAACAATTGTCCTGTCAAATTCTGTGTCCTCACAACTCATTAAGAAAGCAACAGGAATTCTTGTATTTCTTGCCCTGAATCCTTGACTACCCCTTCTTCTCTCCAGTGCATGGTGGGCAGACCCTCACCCTCCCTGTGGTGCAGGGCAGCCACTAGGCACAGTCAGTGTGTCTGAGCAGAGCTGCACACTCAGCTGGAATATCTCATCTTTGCATTAATAACTCTCTCCTGGATGCACAGGTGAGGGGCCAGGTGACTTCTGAAATACTTTTATTTACCCGTGACAGCTCAGCCAGGGCAGAGTTCATCTCCTGGTCACTGGCAGAGATGGTCTGACGAATGTCTGCGTAGTACCTGGACAGGGGCACACAGGAATTAGTGCATGGTTCCCCCTCCTCCCTGCTGGAACTACAGCCCCTCACACCCATCACTTACCTTTCCACCATCTGCTTGTAGCGAGGAATGTCCCGGGCATAAAGCAGCTTATTGATTGGAGAGTCCTTGAACATCCAAAACCAGAATGGGTTATGAAAAGCTCTTTTATTGTGCTGTAGACTAACCTCAGCAGGTAACACACTTCTATTTTCTGCCATTTGTTCAGGATTGGGAATTTTTTGTCCTCTGCATGGAGAGGCACTTCAAATAACAGGTTCTCTTCTAGTAATGCAGTCTGAGGCACCTTGAGATGAGCTGATGAAGGCACCCCAGGATCCCTAGTCCAGCCTTCCCCCTGGAGCTGGGTGATCACCAGTATGAGATCACACTGGCTATGGCTTTGCACAGCTGATGCCTGATGTGCTCCAGAGATCCACCCATCCCATCTGTGGTGACCTGTGCAGGACTGTTCCACCCTCAGCACAGGGTGAGTAGTGATGGTGGAAAGCCTTTCTAATGGCTAATGTGAATGTCCCAAGTTACCTCCTGTGACTCCCACTGTCTGCCACAGCCAACTGAATTCAGCTCTGTCCCCCAAAAAACTGCAAGCTGTAAATAAAGAGCATTCCTCAACAATTTCTTGTTGCTAAACAAAATCTGATCCTCCCTCCTCTCTTCCCAAGAGTCCCCTTTCCTCTCCAGCTGCACATGGGAGCCAGGGGGAGCCTGGCCTGCTGTCCCCATGGTGCTATGTAAACATTTTTGCCTTCCTAAGGCAGCACTCAACTCTCTGTGCCAGCCAAGGTCCCTTCTCTTCCGTACTCACCCGCCCTAACTTATGGTCAGCTATTGTGCAGGAGTCCATGAAGGTCTGTGCAATGACCAGCAGCACAGCATCCACATTATCCGATGTCTGAACATCAAAAACAAACTGGGGGTTCTTGATGATGTTGATCCAGAACCGCAGGGGGAGGCTGTAGAGAGGACAGAAGTGCAAAAGGGCATCAGCAGAGGTGGCAGCTACAGTGCTGAAAGATATTCTACATGTTACTGCATCTCTCTGCTTTGCTGTCCCAGCAAAACCAACTCTTCACCCTATGGTCTGCTGCCCTGCACTTGAATTTTGCTCCTCCTCAGTAGGCAGAGGTAGCTGTCACTTTGCAAGCTCGAAGCAAGTCAGCAGTGCCTCCTCCAGGGCCCTCAGGAACACCCTACCTGTTTGTCTTCCAGATATGGATGGTCTCAGGGTCTGCAATGCCATAGTGCATGGCCTGCTCATCTAACAGGTCAAAGAAGTACTTGACTGCCAGAGGAACAGGGCGGTTGGTACTGAGGATCACCTGGAACAAGTCATCCACAAACTTCTGCAGAGTGCCCTGTGGAAAATCAAGCAGGACAGGGTCAGCACAGGCAGAGGGGAATAGAGAGCCTAGGCCTCAAAGATGAGAGGTCACCCTCTTCTCAGTGACAGCCCCTCATCCATCCAAGGGCACTCCACCCCCATGAAGGGAGCAGCAACAAAGGAGAAAGAAGGCCCCTGTGGTGTGTGGAACAGAGGTCAGGGAGAACCTTGTGAACAAAGCAAAATGTAGAGGAGACTCAAATGTTCCCAAAGCCACTGCAGGTAAAGGGTATTGCTTCATCTTCAAACACACCCCTGCAATCTGCTGGGGGATATGAAGGAAGGCAAGATCCCAAGCACAACACAATCTGTGCTCCTTCTCACCTTCATTGAGAGCAGACGTGTCAGATAGATCTCTGGGATTGCCTTGGCCCGCTCCCGATCCCTTAAGCTCCCACGCCGATGCTTGGGAAGCTCTGGCTCTTCTGTTGGTTTTACCAGGTGCCAAAGTTTGATCCCACCTTCATCTGCATCCTCCAGCATTGGTGTTTCTAAACCAAGCAATTGTTTACAGATGAGTGTTGGCTCTCTCACAGTAGACCTTGGCCAGGTGAGGCCCAAGAAAGCAAGATTTCCCAGTATAACAGAAACACAGATGGGAAGGAATCTCTAGAGGCCTCTATCCAGCTTTCTGCAGAGTACAAACATTGCCAACTATACAGTAGGTTGTCTTTGTTCACCCAAAACCTTCAAGGTCTTGGAAACTTCCCCACACAGAGATCCCCCACCACCCCAGTGGTTTGTTTCAGGGTTGAACCACCCTTTTGCTGAAGAAGTTTTGTTCCATATCCAATTTCAATCTCTTAAGCTGCAGCCTGTGGCTACTATCCCTCATGCCACAGGAGTATCAATGGAGTTGTCCACTCTGCCAGGCTGTAAGGAAACTGCCTGACATCCCATCATCCCTCTCAGGCCATGCTCAGCACCTGAAGGCACAAAGATTTCTGCAAGTTGCAGACTGTGGTCAGCCCTAGAGAGTCAGACAACTGTGCTTGTTCTGCATTTTCACACCCAGCCCAGCCTTCCTCTGCTCTCACACTTTTGCTTTTCTCTGACCTCACCTGACCAAACTTTCACATTGCCTGACAATCCTATGAGGATCCAAGGCATGTGTCAGCCTTCTATATCAGCATAAAGCTGGGGCTACATCAAGAGACTTGTTCCACTAACTGGCAAGTGCTCTGAAGTAATTTGATGAGAACAAGTCATCAAACTCACTTTCTCCTGGGATGTAATCCTGATTTTCCCTGTGGATGTGCTTGGTCAGGCGTGGGACGAGTGCTACTGTTGCTCCATCAGGCACCTGCACACAAGGAAAACAACAATATTCAAAGCAAATGGCAGGTTTCTCATCAGCATAATAGGCAAGTGCTTGTAGAGCATAACAGGCTGTACCATCACTAGAAATAGGGACAGAAATAGGGATTTAGAGGCACCATCACTGTCTTTCCTGAGGGTGAGAAAATCTTGTCTGTACGAATTAAAGAACAAATGTTCAAAGTACAACAAAGATAATACTCAGGGATTGAGGTCATTCAGATCTAGAACATGTTGCAGCAAGGTACTAACATACTGCAAGATACAACACACTGATGCAAGGTAATTAAAAAAATCCCTCTTTCCATTGTTAGAAGGTACTTGGCAGCTCAGTGTGTCATCACCTCCTGACTGATCTGGCCTGGAACAGGAACAGATCCAGCACATCACCTTCACTGCAGTATGAACTTGTGCCTATCCTTCCAAGCCCTACACATGCCCACATCTCAGGTATGGGGTAAGGACAGGGTTGTGTTTGAGGAAGTCAGGCTGCAGCCACAGTAACAACTTAATTTGAATATGCTCTGCAAGAAAGGTCCAACCTTCTGACAGTGGTTCACCAGGAGCCAGAGCTACAAACAGAGCCTGACAGTGTGTACAAGGATGAGAGGAGAGATATGGCAATGGCAGAGTGAGTTCTGACCTTGTAATGCTGAAGAGTGTTAAGACGTTTCCAAGTTCCTTGAACAACAGATGTCACATCCTCATCGGACAGTATCAGATGACCTGCCAGCCCTGATCTCCACTCTACAGCCATTGAAACACAGAAAAGGAAAGGATTAACTGCTCATTCGAGCCATCATCTGCGTCAACCTGGCTGACCTCATTAAACACCCTCTGCTCCTTGTCAGCTTTTACCTGTGCTATTTCACAGACAACATAACCTGAGCAAGTGTCTGTCATGATGCTGAGTCCTGCAGTCCCAGGACAGACCCCTCTGAGCACAAGGACAGGTGGCCTCATGGCCTCCCATGTTCGACCTATCACGTTCCTACAAATTCTGTCAGATTGTGACTCTCCAGGGAGGTGGCTCAAACCACAAACATGCACCCATAGTTCTTATCAGCTACTATTTCCTCAGTACCTTCTCATCCCTAAATCAACAGAATTAAGAAGACAGCAAACTGAGTGTTTTCTCTCCCAATATAAGTTCTATCATTCATTAGCTACCATGGACAAAATCCTCCCTGACATATATTATTAAGAGGCTGCCAGGAAGTGCCCACAGCATCTTTGCACTACACTCAAATCCTCCTCCCCTCCCACACTTTTTCCATATCCCTTGGACCAAGCCATTGCTGTGGTCTGAGTCTGGCAAAGAACACCATGAAGGGAAAGAGGGTGACCCCAATTGCTTCTTTCCCACCCCTACCTCTTTCTGTTACAGCCTCCTCCCTGTTTTGCCCAGCCAGGGTGGTCAGTGATTCTGCACACTCAGCACAGAACGACAAATGTCACATGCCAGGCTGCTGTGCACAGACACTGAGCCACCATTCCTTCACTTCCTCACTGAGTTTTGTCACCAAAGAGCTCTGCTCACCGAGGTCCAGGGTGTCTGGGTCTGGCCGGTGACAGTATGGCGTCCCTTTATAGATCTGATCTAGGATTTTCTCCTTCACTTGCGTTATGGTGTCACAGTCCAGCACCTTCGCAGAAATCCCTTGAGATTCTTCTGCCCCTCCTGCACCAACTCCTGCTTGTGTCAAAGCATTTAAGGTCTGGGAAAGAAAAGGTCACAGCTACTCAGCTGATAAGATTACATCTGACACATTTACACCTTTGATGGCTGGCACTCAGGCAAGTTAACAACTAGTCCTTTCACTGGGAGATTCAGAAGATAAAACATCACAGATGTTAAACACCTCAGTCTTGTGTTCTTAGCCTTGTGTCAAGAGCTGGAAGCCGGTTCAAGAGCATTGGGCAGGAGCTTCGATGTGCCATCAGCAACGTCACTCCTTTATTTCTAGACACAGCACAGCACGTACACCAGATGAGTGTGGTGAAGGCTCCTATCAGCCTGGGGCAAAAGCGCCTGATTTAGCAGAGCTCTTCATCATCTACTTGTGCTGCTGGAACAAACCTGGCTCCCAGGAGACAGTGGCAGGATGTGCTGCACTTGTGCTTCGGTTATGGGAGCAGAGACATCCAGCCCTGCTGTACAAGAGGACAGAAGATTTGGCACTTACCAGAGTGCGGTACTCCAGGTCCTCTCTCAGAAGGCGGTTGTCATTCAGGGTATATTTGGCTTTCCCTGTCACCCAGTCAACTGGCCCTTTGTCCACCTGGTGTTTGATTCCTCGAAACAGCATGTAAAGGGGCTCCCCAACAGAATCCTGGCATGGAAAGGAAGGAGAGAAATTCAGCTTGCTCCTCCCAGCAGAGCCTCAGGCGTGGAAACATGGATATCAAGCAGGACTGAGGATACAGCAGCTGAGCCACAGCAGGCAAAGACAGAGCCTGTGCCAACAGCTCCTGCTCCCTGCACAGGAAAAGTGCACTGTCCAGCTACCAGAGAAATGCACATCACCAAGGCATTGTTCTGCCTCTGTGTCACTAATCTGAGAGAATCCTTGCTTCCTCCCCAGCCCTCTAGAAAAGGAATTAGACCAGCATCTGTCCCCCCACGCACAGACCAGCCTGTGTCCTGTGTGTTTCAAGATAAAGGAGCTACACTGAGGCCTCCATGACCTGGTGACACATCCTGGAAACAAGTGGTATTGATGCTGATTTAAGAATCCCCATTCCCAGTGAGCAGCCCAGCCCTTATTCCTCACCCTGAAATACAAGGTGACCCTGGCACTATTTCAGCTATAAGTGAGGCACAAAGCAAAGCTGTGCCTGTCTCCCCTCTTTTGGCCCCTCTACACTACAATGGGACAAAGAGCTCACCCTCACAAAGGCGTACAGGCAGATGGACATCCAGTTGGTCAACAGCTTCTCTACCACTGTTTCTGTCCTGAAAAAGAGCATCAGGTTTGTCACAGGAATGTGGTGCAGAACCAGGGGAGATTTGAAGGTGAAGATCACTTGGTTTGGAAGAAGGGCACTCTGAGTCATGATACAGAATGGAGAGGAAAAAAAGCCTTTCAAGACCAGCACAGTTAATGCTTTTTACATCTCTGCTTATTGGAAGCACTTGTCAGCCTGAAGGAGGCACCAAATTACAGAACTGGAGAGACAAGAAGCAGGAACAGTGGCAAGCCTCTGATTGGTCTCAAACAAGGGAAATGTGTTCAGATCAGAAGGATGACCAGGTAGGAGACTATTTGGGATCTAAACATGGGAGATATCTCAGTTCAGCTTCCAAACATGGCATGACTGTGAACTCAAGAGACCTCTAAACAGCAAAGTGGGATTAGAAGACTTGGCAGAGCCTTTCAGAGTTTGCCAACCAGGCAGAAAGGCTCTGTCCCCTCAGGAGTGGGACCATGGCTGGCTCACTCACCTCCGCAGCATCAGCTTGGGGTTCTTGGCCACATACTGCTCCACAAGGTCGTTCAGGAGTGTTTTGAGGATGTCAGTGAAGTACTCCAGCTTCCCATGCAGCGACACCGTGAGCAGCGATGCCACATAGGCCCGGTCTCTGGGAGAGAAAGTGCGCTGGATCTCCAGAGTGTGGATGAACTGGTGGGAGACAGAAAAGCCAATGTGTGACTCTGCTGCAAACAAAGCAGTCACAGCTGCTGGCTCTTGGAAGAAGAGGTGCAGATAACTATTAAGGAATGAACCTTAACAGACACTGCCCACCTCCTGCTGCCAGTGCCATGGCTCTGGCCCTGCAGCAGGCTGCCAGCAGAGAGAGGGACATTACCTTTGTGAGGAAAAGTTTGCTGTTGAGGAGGTTGGAGAGCTGGACCAAGCCCTGCTCCACTGTTTGCCGTCGGCACTCAGGGATGTCAAGGTCCCTCTGGAGTGGGGACTCACGGTGGCCAGGAAAGAAAATGCGTTCTGCGTAGGACTTGTAGTCCAGGAAGGGGATCCCTGTGCCCACAAGGTCACTTGTGAGGTCCATCATCTCAGTCATCAGGTCTGAGGGAAAGGAAAATGCCCATGAGGATGACACAACTGACATGATCTCAACTGATGGTGCAGAGCATGACGTAAGTGGAAGAACCAGGGCCAGCAGCATGGGACTGAGAAACAGGAAGGATGTTTCCTCTCAGGAAGAGGCATATTGGGGTCTCATTGCTAGAACATTTAAAGCTAGACTAGGCAGCAGGAGAAATAGCATGAGGAATGTTCCAATCAGGAGCTGGTTTCCAATTTTGTAAAGAGGAAGCCACTGTTCAACACATCTGTGGTTACAGGCATTACCTACAGCAAAGAGAGAGTATTAGATACTTGCTCCTCACTCCTTCACACATTAATTGGAGACTACAGTCTCAGTGACCTGCAGAGTTTCAGAACCCCACAGTTGTAAAGAGCTGAAGTATAAAGCATGTAAGCTTAGAATATGGGCTGCAATTCAATTTGCCCTACACAAAGATTGGGCTAGTAGTTGTCCTTAAGATCCCTCCAATTGTGCTGTCTTGACTTTTACCTCTTCACCTGAGTCTGGAGAATGAAGTGGAGAATGAGAGAGGTCTGTATAAATCACTGTGCCCTGAATTAAACAATTAAAAAAGGAAGAATTTGGCTCTACGTTTCTATGCACTGGCACAGGATAAATTATCACCTGCTCTGAGCTATGTAGACAAGTACACAGGAATGGGAAGAGAGGTAGTGTTGAGGGTGGTTCTCCAAGTTTCCCTGAAGCTGCAGAAACCCAGGAGCTCAGTGACTGACCTGTGAATTCCTTTTTGCATCTGTCCCGAACACTTGTTTCCAGATTTTCCAGTTGGATTTGAACTTTCTTGTAATCCCTCAGAGCCTGTTTGCTCTTCCTCCTGCAATAAGAAGGAAAATTGTTCTTGGTGGCACTAGCCCAGGGACTGTCCTTGCCAACTGCTATGCTGCTGCCAGGGCTGAGGCAATTTCTACAAAGCATCAATTTTGCAGGACACCACACAGCATACCATAAACTAGATGCGTCTCTTGAAGCACCTGTTAGATTCTAATGAACCACAGTGCAGACTGTGACTAGCAGTGCAACATGCCTCCTGCATCCAACACCACCAGGGGCTCAGAATTTGGCACAAAATAAAGAAAATTGTAGCCTTGTTTAGGCCCAAGATGTACACGCTTGGTGACACCCACTGAAAAACACTGAGAGGAACTTAAAGGCCTCACCCATGCCAGCACTTCTTACCTGTATATGAAGACAATGACCAGAACAATCAGTGCCACAAAGGATGCACCAACACCCAAACCAATCTGTGCCTCCAGCGGGAAGGTGAGCTGGCTCTCTGTGTCATACTGCACTCGGCCCAGGAGGAAGTTCAGGTTTCCCATCTGAACCTGTGAGAAGTAAGCATTAGCCATGATGATTCCATTCCTCTGTGCAGGAATGAAATACAAAGCCACAGGGCTTCTCCAGAATGAGCACAGGGGGCGCACAGCTGCCCAGAAGAGCTGTCCCACAGCAGCGAACCCAGCTATACTGTTTACTTTCAGACAACTTTAGCCTTTAAGAGCAGAATTTGAGAACAAGACCAGTTCCCTGCCACCCCTGTTACCTTCCCCATCCCTCAGCAGGACTTGTACCTTTCCTAACTTCACATCCCACTACCACTTCTTGCACATGCCTCTAGAAATGCCAGGGTTCCTGGCAGTGCTGCTGATGCCCTACCGTGAACTCCGGGAGCAGGTCCGTGCCCTCGCGCTTGGTGCGGTGCCGCGGAGCCGGCTGCTCCGAGGGCGGCTCGCAGTACAGGTGATTCCTTGTTAGTGTCTTCACCACACAGATGCCTTCCCCAATCATAGCCATAACTTCATCCTTGGAAATAGCCAGATCTAGATTTTCCCCCTGAAATACATTTGGACAGCACATGAGATCGGTGAAAAAACAACTACGTATTACCATGGCTTCAGAGAGGATGGAGGAGACCAATACCATGAGATGAAAGCAGCCTTTTTTCTTCTTTGTTTAGGCTCACATGTGAATAGGCTGCAGGAGTTAAGTTTGTAAGCTAAAAAATTCAGTTGCATATGATTTAGATTTAGCTTTAGGACCTGTAGCACACTGCATAAGTACAGTTATAAATAGCCTGTCCTCTTAAGGCTCTTCAGCGAAACCCAGCTAAGCTCAGCTCTTCACTCTGTATATTTAAAAAGGTAGTCTCATGTCAGTTAACCTGCACACTCAGCTGAGTCAATCAATGCCTTTCAAAGGTATAACATATCTGTGCTATTTCTCTTATTTGCTTTAATTTTGGGGGATTAAGACTTTTTCTTTTTTTAATAAAACCATGCTGACTGATGTTAATTACATTTTTATGCTTTAATGCTTTCTAAGCCCAGAGCTCTGTCAGGGTATCCCAACAGGCTGACAGATCAACCTCCTTGTCTTTTAAAGTTCTCTTCCAGTCTTCTCAAACTGCCCTACACCTCCATGATGCATTCAACTCCAATGGCAGTGGTCTAGGCATTTCTATGCTTTTACATCCTCATAGTTTTTCACCCATATACAAAAGGACAGCACGTGGAGAATTTGCACCTACAGCTGCAGCCATTACCTTCTTTAAGAGTACTGGACTGAAAAGTACCTTTCCATACAAACAAAATACCTGAAAATTTTTTTCTTGCATGTACAGTAAAATAGAGTCACTGTGCTCTTCTGTATCATCTTTAATGAGTGATGTTTCTGCCTTCACTTAGTAACAGGTCTTCCTCACTGGCAAGATTCTTTTACTCCTAAGTTATTTCTGGACAAAACCGAAGTAGTTATGATAGAGTCAGCAGCTGAGAACAGGATGTGGGGATAATGTAGTACTAATATCTCATATACAAACAGTTTATTAGGATTAAATAAAACCCCAAAAACAAACCACAAGTTTCCATAAGCCCTATGAAGCCCTAGAAATGATTTATGGACTCAGGAGGCTTTTTTGATGCACTTTTCCCTCATGAACTGTTTCTCACAGGCCAAAGCAGATATGCTGTGACAGGTTGCAACCTGTCAAATGCTTTAAAAACTTTGGATGCTGCAGGACACCAACTTAAAACTTCATACAAGGAACATGAATTCCAGCTGGTTTTTGTCTTACCTCCACAGAGATGACACTTCCTGGCTTGTGACGATATGGTTTGGCAGGGTCCTCAGCATTCAATGGTTTTAGGATGGGGTTGACTTCATAAGAGAAAGGCATGGGATGCAGTGAGTTGAAATCAAAGCTCAGATTATCCAGAATAAATTCCAGTTTGATTCGGACACTCCTCAACAGCAGGTTAATGGCTGGAGTTTTGCACAGGATCAGGTAGGAAGAGTTAACGAGACAGGGTTCTTCAAACTAAGTGGAAAAGGCAAAAAAAAGTGTCAGTAATGGAACACCAGTGCTTCTCCTGCAGCTTGGCAATACTTTCCACCCCAAACAATCTGGGGCCAGTCTGCATTCTTCTAGTCTGGAGAAATGCCAGAAGAACCCTGCTTAACTGTAAAGGGGAAAAATCCAAGATCTGAGGAATTCCCCATGTTCCTCTAAAGGAAAGCTTTCATAGCACTGGTTTTGTTGGAAGGTCTCAGCAGTGGGAATCAGCTCTGACATTCCCCTGGCAGCAAATTCTGGAGAGAGACCAGCTTTAGATTTCCCTGCTCTGAGAGAATAGGACCAAACATCTTCAATACAAGGCTGTTTTCCCAGACTGAATGCTTCTGTGAATGTGTTCCCATGCCTGGTTGGATATGTTTTATACATTCAATGAAAGCATTAGAGTATTTTTTTTTCTGCCCTACAGTCACAAATCTTTCATGAGAACATTGATAAAACCAGCTTTTATTGATGCATGTGCATCAGGAGCACATTTATGACAGGAAGCCCTTCATCATTTGCACTAATGATGCAAATCCTTCTTGTACTCGGGCTGTCAAACCACCCTCTACCTCTGCAAACTCTGCTGCATGCTCTGTGACCTTGATGACCACATCAATATCTCTGTAATGACCCATCTCAGCAGACTGGCAGCAGGAGAGCAGAAAATAATTGTGGTGCTGGTAATTTCACTGCCTGGTTTTGTATGTCAGAGTGAAAGACATCACAGGAACTACACAGACAGATTGAAATATGCAAAAGGAAGAATCTGAAGCACAGACACATTGAGCAACACAAGCTCTCTGGCTCAGATGTAGATTGCTTTATCTCCACACTGCTGCATTGCTATTTTTGTCCCACATCACAGTCCTGCACATCTCTAGGCAGAGGCAGACCCAGCCCATGGAAATGTTTGTGGAAGTGCTTAACCTCTCAGCTGGGCAGAGGACACTTCCATGGGCCAAGACTGTTAGCACAATCCAAGCAGATAACAGCAAGTGGTGGGAGGAAAAAAGCCCTAGGGACAGAAAGGCCACTTCTTCAGAGGTGGAACATCAACCCTTGTGCACCCACACCCCCACAGAGTGCTGTGCTACCTGCTGGATGCTGCACAGAGAGCCCTCAGGACACTCAGAGTCCGGGACGATCCTTCGCCATCGCCCCACTCCTCGGCGCCGGCGTTCAGATGGAGAAACCGTAACTCGGATCTTTGGTTTCTGTACAACATCCAAGTTGTATCCATGAACTCTGAGCACTCTCCCTCCACTGAAAGACAAAAGGAGTTGTGATCTGACTCACCTGTAATTCATTAACTCAGTTTTGTCCATGCTCCCATCCTTCAGTTTATGCTCATTCTGACAAGCCTGGCTTCACCCCAAAGTGCTACTCAAGAGACATGACATTGGTGCTGCAACCCCAGCATACTGCCCAGGGGAAGGGACACTCATTCTTTCTACCTGAGGAAACTTTTAGGTGGCTCTGCAAAAGTGATGTTGGGATCCAGAGTATATCTAAAGAGGGATCCTTCCAATCTCCGCTCCTGCTCCCCGTATTTGATGGTGACTGGGAGTTCTGTGGACACATTGCTGGGGCTTGTCTGGCACGCCAGCTGATCCTCTGTCATCTCAGAGAGGCTTGGAGAGACAAGAAAAACAAGGGATTAACACAGCCACTGCAGAGACAAATTTTATAGTACTGTGTCTTTCTCTTTGCAGAGATTCTGCAAACCTCTTCTGCTATTTTCCTGAATCTCGTGATAAAAGCTCTTGTGCCTTATCTGTGCAAGTAACAATTGCTGGGCAGCTGTTGGGAGCAGCACACAGACAAAAAGCAGGTACAATCAGTGTCCAGATTGAAGGGACTGGACACATGCTACCAAGGCATGTGCACCTCCTCACCAGCAGTGAGGTGCGGCAGGTTTATGTGTCCCTGGGTGCAAGGAAGCAAGCAGCTCTTGGAATCAGGCTGCAGAAGCCAACTTCAGCTCCTAACCAGCAAAAGCAGAGTGCCAGGGTGGGTTACAGTCCTGTCAAGGGACAGGCAGAACAGAAGTGTGCAGGCCTGCTCATGCCCAGGGAAGGTGGGCCAGTATCTAAGATGGTTGAGGTTGCTGCCATGACCCTCACAGGGAAGATCCCCTGAAACACAGAGGAAAGCAGAGCTCCAGCTGCTCCAGGCAGCATCACACCCTGGGAGGCTCTAGGAAGGACTTAGGACAGTGCACAGATGGCATACTGGCAAGTTCTGATCTTACATTTGGCAGGGGAGGTCTCCAAGCAGGACACTGATCTCATTAGGATGCCCAGTCAGCAGCTTTGAGCCTAGAAGGGTAAGGCAGGTTCCTCCTGCTTTGGGACCCTGGGTTGGAACAATGGATTTCAGCTCTGGATTCTAGAAGAGGGAAGGAAAAAAAAAAAAAATGGGAAGTGAATGACAAGGACCTCAAAAGACAAGACAAGGAAAGAAAACAGCAGAATGTGTTCAGTAGCCTACAATGCTCTGAAAATAGAAGCTACAGATCCAAACCACAGCCAGGCCTCAGCTGTACTCCAGCAGCTACTTCACTGAGCAGAGGAGGGATCAATAACACCAGCAAGAACCATGAATCAAGGACCTCTCCACAGAGTGCCAAAGGCATATGGATGCTGCAAACAGCAGAGCTCTGAGCCTCACACACAAACCTGAGGATTAACAGTCCAAAGGGATTGTTCAGATCAGTAACTGGATTAATAACTCAGTTTAGGAAAAACAAGGTAGAAAATAAATTGCTTGTTTGCCTAACAGATGAGGAGATTAACAGCAGGGAGCTTTAAGAATTTTTGTTGAGACCTGTGCTGTAATAAAAAAAAACTTAGTACCACTGAGGAGCTGCTGCAAAATTTAGCCAAGTGACACAAGTAAGTCACTGCTGACAAACAAAAAGCAAGATCCATGAAGTAAGAAGGAGGAAAGAGACTAAAGGATAAAAAGCAAACATGTACACCATTGCTAGTCTCTAAATAGCATCCTAGTGATAACCAAAAGAAGAGCAACAAGCATAATCTAGTACATAAAATGGTTCTATCAAACCAAAAATGGAACAACTCAAGACTTGTCAGAATCTCTTATAAATTGCACAGAAAGGAAGAAAAAGAAGCAATTGTATTTAAAAGTTACTTAAGTATTATTTCATAGTTGCTGGGTTTAAGATATCAAAAAGTTATCAGAAACATGTTTAAAAATGATAGGAAGCATTGCTCCACATAATGCACAGGAATTTTGGACTTACTGCCACCAGCTGCTGAAGGTCAGAAGATAAAAGCATGTTCAAACAGCAATTTGCATATTAACAAAAAGAAAAGTCAGCAGTCTTTGTAAGATGTTAAGTCATCAAAGAAAAAGTCTTCAAGTTGGAAACAGAGGAAAAATACAGAGTATCTTTAAGTATTTAACAGCTACCATTGTAAAAAAAAAAAAATCATAAAATTACCAGCAGCAAGTACCTGATAGAGTCCTGTAAATTAATGCATAAACAGCCATTTAGCAGAGGTACTGGGAAAAGAGGGGAGGTATTTTAGTTCTATTACCTGATAGGTGAAAACATGACCAGAAACCCCACGGCCTCCTCCAGGCACCTCCACCACGATGTGCCCAAACCTCTCGGTCCAGCTCCCGCCGGTGACGCACACGATGCTGCAGGACAATGCAAGACCAAAGTCACACCAGGGGAGAGCAGGGGAGCTGCATCCACTGCAGCACGGCCTAAAAACATCTAGCAGCCTCAGTTCCCTTCTTCCAGCCTTATCTGGTGCTCAGAATATGCAACCAAACACTAAGAAACACCTCTAAAAAAGCTGGGTTAGGTGCAGCAGAAAAAAGCAGGGACTGGTTCCAAACAGGCTCATCCTATCTAAAATTATTCTTTCTGGGACAGACAGGGTGAATCCCACTGTGTCACAGATACACAGAGTCCAAGAACTCTTATATATTCCAGAGCTGATCAAAATCAGTTGCATCTGGAGGGACCTCAGGCCAGCAGTGGTCAATCCACACATTAGTGCTGTGTCTGATGCAGGAGAAGACTCAAGACCTGGTCTTCAGCCAGTGGCCTCTGCAACCAGCCAGATCCCCTGATCTGCACCAGCCATTCCTCCCAGCCCTGATGAAAAGTCAAACTGTACTTAGAACAGAGCAGCAAGGAGTCCCATGTTACAGCACTCAATTGCTAACAGAAAAGCTAATCTGCAGGAGACTTCCCAGCCCTCCTGAATAGCAGATTAATTTTGTCTGGGCCTTGCTCAGGAGCGGGTTCCAGGTTCACAGCTATATCCCCTCAACTAAAGAGGCTGAGGAATTTGAACTTAGGCAGTGCAGTCCAAACCAAGACCCTGTGATGCCAGGTGATTTACAGATACAGAACACAGACAGTGCTAACCCCAGAAAGATTAAGCTCTAATTCTAGGATGAAAACAGAAAGCAGATGGATTCAGACAAACAAATTGCACACAGGACAACACTGCTCAACACAGCAAGCCATTCTCAGCAGGATCTTACCTGGCTCCTAGAGGGAAGGGTGCTACAACTACTGCTACCATGAAATGGAAAAACATGTTTGTGATAGCTCTGATAAGAGTTTACTCACAATTTCCCTCCTCTTCTCCTGCTGGTTGTTTGGTTCCTCTCCCTCCCTTGTCCAAAGCTCCCACCTACCTGCCCTGCCACGGGCCAACTACACAAATGTCCTTTTCTCCTTATCCCCCATTCATACCTCTTAAAACCTAACTACTGCTTTATTATTTTGTTCTGCCCTGGCCAGACACATCAGCTGCACAATTCTCTATCAATAACATGAGCCAGATTCAGGAGGATAGGTCTTTCTGCTTCTCATCCTTCTCCTTGCCACTACTTTTACAACCACTGTGTGACCTGTCAGGCATTCCTGGCCACCAAAAGACTGGCACTGGGCCCACCAGGATGTCCTCATCTGTCCCTGGCAGGGAGGATCTTTTCTTTGAGTTTGTTCCTGGGGGGAAGTCTTGCTAGCAAGTGCAGACTGACAGTCTAGGGGTGCGCCTTCAACCACATGCTCCCATCCTCACCCTGTGTTAACACAGTCAGGCTATTTCCCTATCAGTGGCACTTGCACAAGCCATGTCCTTTGCTTTATTGAAATCTCCTGTGGCTGAGTGAGACACCCACGAAATTGCAGGGTTCTGAGCCCACAGCTCCATGCTGTCTGGGCAGTGTGGTTGGAACACAGCATCACTGTTTGGCTGTCACCTTGTACACACCCTTATCTCTCTAGGGTCACTGCCTCAGCAAGTGCTCACACAGTGACCTTACTCAGGGTATTTCCTGGGAATGTGCAGGGCTCAGCACCTACTACAGCAAAGGCAAAGACATCTGAGGCTGGGTCAGCAGCCAAGGGAAAAGCCAGCGCCTGCCTCTGGGAGAAGGTTTCACAGATACTCTACCTGCTAGAGATCTCATACTCTTGAGCATCTACGGCACAGGGAATTCCTGCAACAGTGACAGTTTCTGCAATGTCTTGATGTTTCTGCCCGAGGTTTGAGCCAGTGATGGTGATTCTAGTGCCACCTTCCACTGGTCCAGACAGGGGGTACACCTGCAAAGACATCCGCGCACGGGTAAATGTCACAGCATCTCAGACCTCCACAGTCTGGTGACTGATCTACAGCACAGGGCCCTTCAGCTGCCCTGGTGCAAACTCTGCCTGTTAGGTCACTGCTGTTGACTCCTTTTACTGGCTTGGACTAGTCCCAGGCTGCAGTCTCACCAGAAGAAAGTCCATAAAGAACATCACAGTTGGAGCCTTCTTTCCCGTACCTCGCTAATGCCAGCAGTCCCCACCCAGAGGTGATAATCCACTTAGAAGGCAAAGACTGCCCTACTTTGCCTTCCCATCAACATGCTGACCACTCCACAGGGCATTTCTGCTGAAGAGTGGGAATGCACAAGCCAATACATGTTACTAGTATTGAAGCAGCAAGCACCATTCCCCCCTCAGCATCAGGACGACAATGAATTGCATGCTGCACAAATGTCAAAGCTCTGTCCCTGAGCAGCATCCAAGGTAAACTAAGACAAGATGCAGCACATGGATGTTGTGTGCCACTGAAGGGAGGACAAGCTGACAGCAAAAGGGACACATGGCTACAGACACTTGTCATGTGGCAGTTAGCAAGAAACATTTAAAATAAACAGACAAAAAATAATTATTTCCAGGAACCTGTCATGCCTTTCCCATCATTGCTGTGCTGTTGCCATTAGGTTTTACCCTCCTCTGCCCCAGGCTTAGTTGGGCCAACCTGTTCCAGGGTCTGGCTCAGGACAGTTGGAGGATCCATCCTGTGGACCATTTCCCAGCTCCTGAATGATTCTGGTGTGCCAGTTTCAGCTGAGATAGAAATGAATCATTCCCCACTGTTCTCTATTAGCAAACTGAAAGCCCAGCAACAACAGTCTAGAATTCTCACAACACTGGGGACTCCAACTGAACTTCCTCTTCAGAAGGTCAATAAATGAATGAGCTGCACTGTTTGCTCTCTGAGTTCACAGCCCTTTGATTTCCACTGCAGAACAGAGCCCTCCTTGCCCTGTGTGCAGTACACCAGTGAGCAAATTACTCACAGAGTGAATGAGAGGTGCTGGACACAGGTCTTCAATTTCTTCCTTGCAAGAGCCCCTGAAGATACAGCTGGGGTTGTCACCTCCACACCACACACAGTTGTACTTTGAGTCAGCTGTTTGGCAGCGGCTACAATCAGCGTGTCCCACAGAGCAGTTGTAAAAAGTCACTGCAAAGGAGAAAAATTCAGAGGTACCTGCAAACATCCCCACAGGGCACAGCATAACCCAGCAACCTGGGGTTTTGTACAGATCCCACTCCTCCTCCTGCCCCCGTGACAAGTAACACAAGTGCAGCTCTGCTTTCCTTAGTTTTCTTGTGATAGGACTACCACAAGTATAAAAAGCCTCATTTGAGGATTTCTCAATTCCCTTCCACCTCATCTGCTGTGTTTTTACTGGGAAGGTGTTGCACTCCTACCATGAAGATCTGCAGCACTGTCCACTCGAAGGTGCCGCCGCCTCTGCACAAACACCACAGCATTGAACTCGAGTTGAGGTGCTGTGTAACTGTACTGCAAAGACAAAGATCATCAAGAGGACTTAACTCAGGCAAAAACAAACCAGCTGAATGGGCAAGAAGCCTCAATACTGAACAGCACATGGCACAAACAGCCTACATGGAACTTCCATGCATGCAGACAAGGCTGTGTTAGTTGGGGCAGTGGCAGCACAGGCTTGTCCTCATGGTTCACAGTCACAATTCTGCTCTAGAAAGAGCAGCAGGTTTTGGTTCACCAAGATGAGCACTGAAAACCCAGTCTGTGCTCACAACAATACTCGTCTAACTTCCTAACTGCATTCCTAAGTGGCCAATTCCTATCTACAAGCCACCTGCTCAGAAAGCTGCTCAAGCTGGCATTTATGTAATTTCAGTAGAGCTGACAATGTAGGATCACAATTGGTCTGCAGGGCTCGTGCACAAGAGCCTGTATTGTTCTTCTCCCTTAACTATATGAGTTTGTGAAGTAAAAATAACATCTCTGCTTGCAAATCTTGCCTTAAGTAAAATTCACCCAGCATCCACAAGTGTACATGTCTGTTTTAGCTTTCCCTGATAATTTTATAATCCACAGGCCTGCTTCTATCACCAAGGATAAAATCAGTACTACAAACCAGCATTTTTCTTCTCACAAAAGAACAATCATCACAGGAGTCATGATGCAGAGAATGACAAACAACAGTGCCTCAAGCTAAAGCAGGAGTGGCACCATGCTGGCCAGTTCAGAGACAGCACCATCCCTGCCACAGCTAGTGCAGCAACAGATCATAGGGCTCAGGCTGCACAATCTTCCTGAAGTTGAAGGTACCAGTACTGGCAGGCAGCAGCATCATAGCTAAAGGCCCCAGAGTGCTAAATAGCCTACAAATACTTTTGCAAAATATGCTCTTTTCTCCAGAGCTCACCTTCCATCCTATTCTCCTGCTGAGTAAAACCTGCATGAACTGTGAAATGGCACAGCACTCACCTGGTTCATCTGGCAGGTGATATAACAGAGGGACTTGTTTGTTTCTTCTCCTTCCACATAAGCTTCCATCACCACTGTCCTCCCCTCCAAATTCAAGACACACTCATAGTCCCACTGCTGGTCCTGCAGGAGGAGACACATGGCACCATTCCTCAGTGACACAGAGCTTTGGGCTGCACAGGTGTCATCCTGCCCCTCTCCAGTTCAGCACCTCCCCCAAGCCACCAAGCCAGCAGCATGCTCCTCTAGTTTCCCTCGTTATGCCAACTCTATTCTATATTCAAGGGCTCTCTATGCAGTGACTGCCTCCATACATGAAGGGCAAACCAACACAAAACACCTAGAAAGGAGTGTGTGTGCCACTGTGTGGAGAACTTAGCACAGAGAGAGAAATAAAAAAAACCAAACAGTGGGACTGTGAAGTTATGCCAGTACATCCCTGTGAAACACTAGCTTGGAGATGAAGAATAGAGTACACAGATTAGGAGAGAGCATGTCAAAACCATTAAGTGTGTATTTCTCCTCCCTGTCTCTTTCCTGTAAACTTTCCACCAAATAGCTTAGATACTTCCTGTAAAAAAGCTAGATATGTATCTCTCTGGAACCAGCTCTGCTCCTCTGAGCAGTGCAGTGTGTCAGCTTTAATGTATAAAGTAACAATTAGACTGTGGGCTGCATGTTCTGAATTGTTTTTTTGTCAAAGGTTACTAAATCATCTTCTGTCTTGAGAAGCAAAGAGAATTTTTATCAGAGGCACACCCAAGAAACAGCTGTCAAGGGTGGTTTTCCCCACTGCAAAAGTTTCAGGTATGGCAGGAATAGCCACATTAACATAAGCATGCCAGAAAGGAAAGGGAACAGATGACTTGTCTTTAACTTATGGAGAGACAAACAAACAGGATGGATTCGGCAGAAAGTTATTCCAAGAACTACCATCTGCAGTGCAGCACAGGTGCAATTTAATCCAAATGCATGCAGATCTTCTCCAGCAGGTTGGTGCACACCTGTACTCTCCCTTTCTCTGGGTGACCTTCTACACATGAAGACGTCCAGTTATGGAATTCTTTATGCACAGAAATAGTTATTCCTCTAGGAGAAACCAAGGCAGAGTCACACCTGTATCTTACACATATTTTTAGCAGCCCAGTGGCCAGGTTGTCCAAACAGTGCCCTGCATTAATGCAATTGCTTGATGGTGATGGCATTGAGCTGCCTACCTGATAGAGGTGGAAGTTCTTTCCCAGCAGGGTTATCTTCCTCGCCACATTGACTGGAAACAGCGAAGATCCCTGGATTCCCTGCACACAGGGACATGCATTTGGACCCCAGCTAGGCTCCTCACTCTGTAAAAAAAACCCACAGGACACAACCCCTCCTGTGTGCTGAAATCTGTAGATTTCAGATTAGCAATCTGTAAGAAAACTTCAAAGAGTTACAGCCTTAGACCATGAATTACAAAAGGCCAGTAACTTACCTCCTCCCAAAACTCAGGGGCATCATACTGATAGTCGAGGTCAGGGTGAAGGATCCTGGGAAATTCAGGGACATCCCTCTCTGAAGAATCACCATCGCCCGACAGAAGAGTAGAAGCAGAGAAAAGAGAAGTGTCATTCTCAGCCTGCAGCAAATCCATCCAGTCCTCTGTGTCCTGGAGTTCTGTGCCCTCCTCCAGCAGCCACTCTGGGGGAGCTGATGTTGGGAGCCCTGATACAGGGAGCTCAGTTCCCGGCAATCCAGGAGCATCATCAGAGACAACAGGGCTCCCTGGCACCTGGCTGGGGGTCTGGGGAGATGAGATGGCAGATGTCAGTGCCTCTGTGGTAGGAAAAGGACTTGGAGGCCACTTGAAACTCGTGACGTGAGGGGAGGGTGTTACAGCTGCCACTGGAGATGTGTGCAGAGAGCTACCCCCGAGCGTGGTGGTGGGTGGGTCTGTGTGCTGGGCCTCCTGGGCTGTGGCTGGCCCTTCAGTGGGCAAGGCCATGCGATCCATGTTCTTAGACGGGCTGGAGAGCACAGATGCAGCAGGAGAAGTTGTCTCTGGCACAGTGACAGGTTTGTCTGCCGGCGGTGGCAGCGGGGCCTCCGTGGCAGCGTGCAGGGAGGCGCCCTCGGTGGGCAGGCTCAGGTGGGTGTAGCTGGGGCTCCGCGCCGGCTCCGTGGTCACCTCCCAGGCTGCGGAGGGCGTGACGTGGATGGCCTCCGTGTGGGGCACAGTGCTGGGGCTCACGGGCACAGGGGTGGTGACGGCTTTTGTGGCCATGGTGGGGGCTGCGGTGGAGGATTTGGTGAGGGGAGCAGCTGGAGAGGGATACACGATCAGGGTTGGGATCTGAGCCTAGAAAGAAACAACACGGTGAGCAGAGAAGAGGGAAAGAAATGAAACAGTAAAACCCAAGCAGAAAAACACTCTGTATGACTTCCCATAGACAAGACACTGTTCCACCCTCTGGATTTTAATGAGAGCTATATCTTGTACCATCTTGTGTGATGGGATTGGGGAATGTTCACAGTGCAGAAGATCCAGCAACACTCCCTCTTCCCACAGATGCCTGCCTCTCAGAGGGAGGTCTGCTTCATCCTCCACAAAAATGCAAGGCCACCTGTGACAGCCACACACTGGGCATGTGTTCCACCTCCCTGCCAGCTTGCTCTTGTCCTTCCACTTTGACAACACTGGCTGCATAGCCCCAGGACAGTGACCTGCTTCATCTGATGGTACTTCTGATGGACAGAAACCTGTCGTATCGATCAGGGATGCAGAGCCTCATGTCACTCCAAGGAGAGCTCCTCTTTGCTCCAACAGCTCATCTCCTTGCTTGATGTGACTGACAGCTGCTATTTTTCCTGAGAAAAGATCTCATCCACTGGGGCTGTGAGAGCACACAGGACTAGGACTGAGCAGGAGACATACCCTTTCATTGTAGATAATGGTTCCCTCCTCACAGGTCGCTTTATGGGTGCAGAGGTGCTGCTGGATGCACCAGTTACATCCCCAGAGACTGCTCACACACTTCTGGCACCTGGAAGAACGACAGAAAAGTAGTTGCTAAGACAGGACAACCCAGAAAGGGACAGCCACCCTCCCTAAAACTACAGAAGAGAAAAAGCAGGTGCTCACGGTGCCGATTTCCACAGCAGGGCCACTGCAGCACAGTCATAGAAAGAGAAGTCCACAGAAGCAATGAAGATGTCATGGAAACGCACTACAAGCTTTATGGTGACATGATCTGAAAATGAAAATAAAAATTTCTTAGAAATGGAGCCCCTACAAGTTTGCCATACTGTTAGGAGATGCAGAATGCTTTAGGATAGACACTGTCAAACACTGAGGCAGATTCCCTTCCAGGCTTTTAGCATCTCAATCACTGGATTATCCTATGGACACTAAAAACAGGTTGGACAAGTTCATCAGGAGTAGTTTGTGATAGCTCTTGCCAACCCATGGGAAAGAAGCCTAGTCTGAAGATCTGTCCACCTTTATCTCTGTAATTCCACTGCCATCTCTGTATTACAGGCAGAAGTAACATTGAGGCTCAAAGCTGATTGCCTTCTTTTGTCATCCAAAGGAAAATGAAACCTTAGAACTGATGTGCCCTTCACATGCTGCCTTTACCTTGAGAGCTTTGTTCTATGACCAGACTAAGAAGTGAGTCAGGGAAGAGGTTTATAAGATTTGTAATCTCACTTGACACGACTGAAGGCTTATCTGCTTTAAAATCCAGGTCTCACATCAATTACAACCCTAAGGATAGCCCTGGTCTCTTTGGGAAGAGACTGTCACTGTTTTCTGTAGACCAAATAGCTGCAGAGATGGTCAAATCTTACTGCAGTTGATAGCATCAACTGGAAGGAGATATTTTGCATAAGACAGTATTAAATCAGCTTATTAATCTTGTCCCAGACAAATGCCTTCAGCCTTAGAGTTGGTTACTAGTTCTCCAAATAATGGGAGCATACTGCATTCTCTGCTCAACCCCAGGAGCTGCTGTTTCACTAGGGCAGTTTGCAATAAAAGTAAGTAACAAGAACCTTGTGCACTGTTCCTCTCAGAATGAGATTTCAGAGCTCCTCTAGCAAGCAATCTCTAGTCACAGCAAAACAAACAATATGTGAAAAACCAGTCAGGTCTAAGCTGGGTTCCTGACAGGATGGCCAGGGCAGAAGTATGCTAACAAAACAGTGATGGGGGTGCATTGAAACCCAGGATGTGCAGAAAATAAGGGTATATCCTATGCAGCTGGAGGCTGGAGTCACTGCAATACTGCCAACTCCTATCACTGTCACAGAGGTGATTGCATTTGGCAGTGGTGGAAGGGCTAACACCTCCCAGGATTTCAGGGTTATGACACCATATTTATAAATACTCCTTTCTCCAGAAAGGCCATTATTTCCCATGACTGCCAATAATGCTGTTTGACAGTACAGAGGATGAGGTCGAGCACTTGCAGACTGAGAGCAAGAGTTTGTGCTACTAACTTGGAGCTCAAGAGCTACACATGATGGATAAGCTGGTATGCAACCTTTAAAATAAAGCAAGAAAATGGCAAATATTTTAGTGAACTGGGAAAAGTATTATAAGTAGGAATAGGAAAGTGTTGGTATCTGAGGCCCTAATGAGATCTCATTTAGAAAACAATACATGAATCTCGTTACCAGCTTCAAATTCATCTTAGCAGAGTACAGAAGCCAGAGAAGGAATAACAATACAGTGAAGGAGAGAGGAAGTCTGAGAAACAAGAGAACACGAAGAAGAAGCTGGCACAGTTAAACAGCAAAGCTCTGTGCTAGGAAGGCCTGCTCACTGAGTGGGAGAAGCACTGCGGAAGCAAAGGGACAACACAAATAGATCAAACAGACAGAAACCATCCACCAGCAAGCTCATGCTACACAACAGGAGCCACTTGATAAGTCTCAGACACAATATGAGAGTCATGTAGGAAAGGTATCTTGCAATAAAAGCAAGGCTGACTTACAAAGGAGCTGATAAGAATATCTGAAGCCTAGAATAATGAGAACTGGACTGTGGCTTTATCTACACTGATTTTTCTCAACTGTGCTTACATTCAAGTCCATACAACTACACAGAGAAGCAAATCCTGCCCACTCTGCTTGCAGTGGCACTGCATGAAGCCCTCTTCCCTCTGCCTGACCACCCTGAATGGAGATCTGGTGGGCTTGTTCCCAACTAAAGCAGTGTGAAAGCCAGGCATCAAAATGCTGCAAACAATATTGAAAATGAAGGAGTTTGAATGAGTGTGTTAGCTGAGTTCTGGTGTCATGTTATGTCCATGGAGATTGCTTCATACCTATTAGCCAGCTGCATACTTGCACAGAAAAATCTGTTCAGCCATTTCGGTGAATGGTGTGGAATGTGTCCCAATGGACACCTGCCTTTTACTTCAGATGAGCAAGCTCTTTGAAGAGATCAGCTCATCAGAGCTCACACTGACAGGCTGGGTAAAATCCAATGCAAAGAAAACAAATTGAGAACTTTCCAGGTTCTTTAGAGTGGCCAATCAGCAATACTCAGCCAACTATTGTTCACAGGCTGACTGTGTATTTTCTGAGGTTATGCTGCATTGAAGATTTATTTAGATCTTTAAGGACTCTTCTTTAGCAGACTTTAAGGTCTCTTCTTGCCTTTCCTTATGTGTACTTCCTTCTCCCACTACATGGATTTTGAGAAGGCTGCATTTTGCTTGGTTTTAATAATAAAGCAATATTTATGAGAGTTTTCTCCCCAGATTTAGGAAAAAGCTGCCAAACCAGCCACTCTCTAGACTGCATTTCAGATCACATTCAGATTTGCATTCACCCCTTCAAACAGGATCTCCTTTCCAACTATCAGAATTTGGCACTGGAATTTGGCAACAGCCCAAAATAGCACAGGATGTGTGTGACACAAGTAGAAAGCAAACAGATATTATGAGGAATGAAATGAACACCTGCTGACAGTCCACATACATTCATGGCTGTTAATCCTGCCAATACGATGGCCTACAACATACTCTCTCCCAACAATGTTATCAGAGCTATCATGCTCCATTTAAAGCATTTCACTAACCTGTTCCTGTTGGCAAAGCTGGTGCTTGGCTGGGATCTGGAGAAGGGCACATGATCCCTGACTCTGTCAGAACTGCTGGGCTTTCGTAATCCTCGAAATAACACGAGTAAAATTCTTCCTCACGCAGAGAAGGTAAGTCCGAGATGGCCAAGAATATCTGTCAGTTCAGTAATATCCAGTAAATAATTTGCCTTCATTTAATATAATTTTCTTGTTCTGTTTTTTCAAGAATCTCATAAAGTAGTTACCTACAACAATGCTCATTTTCCTATAATGTCTCCTAGGACTGACTGTTCCATTCATCATCTCTTGCTATTCCTGAACTGAGCTTGGCATCCCTCCAGCAACTGACAATTTCCCCCATTGCCCAAGCCTCTAGCAAAAGACAGGTTCTTGCCACCTCCTGACACAATGACAGACTTCAAATCACTCCAGCACCTTCTTAGCTTTTCTGTCATCTATCACATGCCAGACAGGAGCTGTAATTTTGGGCCACTCCTTTCAGGCCTTCCTGACAGCAAGTGACAGAAACACTGAAAGCACAGACACAGGCACCTTATAGATACTAAAACAAGGAGGATCCCCATCCAAGCAGGCATCACATACTCCAGAATACCCAGTAAGTCTTAGCAGGCAAGGACATTTAGGTTCAGAGAAAACAAAGAAACAACCAAACAACTGAATGAACAGCTTGGCTGCCCCAGGAGAGAAGTCCTTCATGTGAGGCAGACAATGTGCCTGAAGGTTCAGTGCTTCAGCACCCCAGTGAAAGCAACAGAAAGACTTCTGACTCCTCAGTTTGCAGAGGACTTTCCATAAGCTTGAGCACCATCAGAGGATAGCCCCCACTCACATTTCTCTTTTCCTCTCTGCTGATGTTGGCTGGAGTTAGTGACTGGACAGACAGACACTGCTGTGTAGAGTTGAAGCTCCAGAGCCACTGCTCACTCAGCCTGGACCGCAAGCACTCGGAGCGACGGCTGCACCTGCAGGGAAACAGCAAGAATCCATGAGAGACCTGAGCAGCAGCTTGTGCTTGGCTTGCAAGCAGACACTGCCTGTCTCAAGCCTTGCAAGTCTTGGGGAAGCTGCTGCACAAGCCACTGAAGTCCCAGCCTCCCACCACCTTCAATAACAGGATGAGCTGTTGTGAAATTATAGATGGGTAAGCACTTTTGGGCTTCAGGGGTCATGAACTAATTCCTGTGACTCTCCACAGGGAAGCAGAGGCAGCAGGCAGACACAGACACTGGAATAAACCATGTTTCATTAAGAAACGTCAGTAGGGGAACAAGTAGTGCTAAATAAGACACCAGAAGAAGGGACAAGCTAGTTTCTCTAAACTTGCAATGTGGTAGTTTGAGCTGAAGTCAGACTAAAACCAGGCTGAAATCTGATGAACAGGTGAATTGTGAGTGGTGCCAAAGATCCAAAAAACAATGGAAAGATGCCCTTATATGCAACTGCTATTGCTGCTGGCAGTGTTTTAGGGAAGCAGAGAGAGGAATGGTAAATTAGAGCAAATATCCTATAAAGGAACTAAAAATAGGTAAAATCTAGACACAGAAATAAGGAAGAGAGGAAGCAAAGACAATCCCTAGGCACCTCCCCTCCAAAATCCTTACAGTGAAGAGGGATCTATCTTACCTTCCCTGAAGGACACACCAGCCACAGTAGGGATCTTTCAGTGCCAGACAGGATTCACAGTCCAAGTACAGGGAACATTCCATTATGGGAACCTTTACCACCTGTCAGAGAAAGAAATGAAAAGTGGAAAACACAGCACACACAACACAGCTCCCAGGTCACTGGCTTCTTATGCCTAACTTGCAAGTCTCACCATCCACATGCTCATCAAAATAACTTTTTGATCCTCAATTTATCCACCCTTAAAGACAAACAAAATGAGAACAAGTCTCCAGAGCCCATGTGAATGGCCATTTCACATACAGATGAAGGACATCTAAGCATCAGGCTGTAGAGAGACACTGAGGAAAGCAAACTGTATTGCTATTCATTGGTTACTCTGCAACACATTTTGCAAGGAGGAAATTGTATTTAGTCATAAAACTGCACTTTAACAAAGTGAATTATAGAGTAGCTGACTGAATATCATCCACTCTTTTGCTTTTCTGGACTCTGTCATGTGAGACCATCTCTCCTGACACACAGGTGACTGAAGCTGGAGACAGCAGCTACAGCTGTGGCCTCTGAATCCATCTGCACTATTGCCCAGCTCTACCTGGTAGAACTATCATTTGGACTGAAAGTAGACCCTGAAGCTTTGATCAACGTGGAACAAAAACTTTCTGCCATCTCAGAGTAAATTTTACTTGCAAAATTCTTCTGCTTTAACTTACCCTCCTTGCTGATTTCAGCCTCTTGCCCTCTTTAATCTGCTACTACACTTCAGCTACTACTGTCATCTACTTTGAAATACCAACTTCTAATCCCAGACCTATTACTTTTGCTAAGTACATGATTTAATTTGCATACTTTAATTGGCAGAATAACTACTGTTAAGGATATATTTCAGATTTCCCTAATCTTCTTCCACTCACAGATTTCAACTCCTGCTTTGAAGCGTTACAAATTTTACAAGTATCTCAAAGTGCACTGGGGGAGTAGAGGGAAGTAGTGGCTCTCATTTGTTGTTTGTTCTTTCCTTCAGAGTAACTCAAGGACTGTTTTTCCTTTGCTAGCAGGATCCTTTTCTTTCCAGTTCAAGGAGCTGATACAAGTGGTGGTAAAAATCCTCTCAAATAAAGTATCCATAGCAGGATTTCCTACTCAGCAGACACCAATATCCCAAAAGCCTGAGGCATTGCAATGCCTCTTCTCCTCCAACTGCCTCTAGGCACAAAAGGAATTACAGAAAGCAGGGGTAAAGAGAAAGGTGCCTCACATGCGTCCTTCCACAGCCTGATTTCATCTGCAAGACTGTTATTATATCCCTGGTCAGAGAACACCTCTGCTATCTGAAGACATTTCCCACACATTTCTGCTCTTTGTAGGTTACAGAAGAACAGCCTGATCTTTTAACTGATTAAAAACAGAAGTGACACAAAATCTCTCTTTTCTCTTTTTAAACTCCTGCAAAACCAAGATGGGTCACATATGAACCCAGAGGCTTTTTTCTGCTCAAATGGAGATGCAAACTGTTGTCCAAACAGTTCCTGCTCAACACAGGAATCCAGGAATTGGTGGTCCCTTGTACTCATGCCAGCAGAGCAGCTTTTTACAGCCTGCAGTTCACATTCCTCCATCACTGCTGATACAGCCTGACAGACTTCAGAAAATGCACACGCAAACAAGCCACGGATTAGGCTAACAGGCTTTCTCCATGCTTCCTCCAGCTTTTGGGAAAGGTTCCCATTCCTGTAAGACTGGCAGGCAGCTGCTGCCCAGCACAGGCTTAGCCAGGTGCAGTTCCCCTGCCTCCCCTGCTCCTGCCAGCAGTTTGTCTGGACATCCAGTGTTTTCAGCTCCTCTGTGGAAAGGATTGTATTGCTCTTACCATTGACTGGGTCATGACAAAGAGGTGCTCCTGCAACTGGTCGAACAGCAGGTCTCCACTCACCATGCTGTTCACCTGGATAGGTACTGAAGCATAGGTGTGTGCCTCTCCCTGGGCTCCCAAGTACACCTGCAAGAGAGCCACAGTTGTGAGCAGGCAAAGCACTACCACAGGAGCTGGGGGCACCTGTTCTACAACAGGAACAAACTGGAACTGCTGCTGTGTGCAAGGATTTTAATCTCCCACCAGAACCTCTGTGCAGTGACTTGAGCCATGTGAAGCACATGCCCAGAAATACCTGTGCAAACCATGTAGGATGCACCAGCCTTGCTGCTGGCTCAGTGCAGATGTAACCAAAGGCAATGTGACCATGTTTGGGGCATTCACATTTTCCACAGGCAGTACAGGGTGAGAAGAGACCATGTGATAGCAATGATCTTTAATAGGAAGCCAACTTCCCAAGCAAAAAGAAACACTGCCCTTTTCCCCTTTTACCTGAGCACCCCTGGTTAGTTTAATCCTTTTTGCTGCATGCAGATCATACCTTGTGCAGCCTTCCTCTGCTGTCTCCCAGAAAAGCAATGGTGTGGCCATCTTCCACATTCACTGCCACAGCTGTCAGACGGGCCTCAGTTTTCTCCAGGAGAGGGGCAGCTTCCAAGGGTACCCGGCTGGCCATGGGGCTGGGAGTGTGGTCAGAGCCACAGGGGTAGGCATACAGGGTGTCCTTTTTGGAGGAGTGAAAAGAACAGGGAAATCAGTACCAAAAAAAAAAAGATACAAATAACATTAGCACATTTAACACTTCCCACCATTGCCTCTTCTACCCAAATTCTCCAGGAGTGAATTCAGTTTTAACTCCTCTTAAGCTTTTTTTACTGAGGGCAAAACCACCCATATTTTAATAATTAGTTTAGGTATGTTGGCTGTCTGTACCCTCACAGAATCCTGCAGACATTTCAGCCAGTTCATTCAGCATCAGTAATGAAATGCATTGAAACTCCCTCAAGTTCTCCAAAAAACATTGCTGTTACACACTGACATGACACTGCTTTGGGGAAGATTACTTGTATTTTTCTGAACAAAGGAAAAAGAAGAGAATTTCTGTTTCCAGTGCAAAGCCACCTTGTGACAAGTTTCACCTCAAGCAATTTGCATGGTTTTTCTGTAACCCCTACAAGTTAAATTCTAAGCCTGAAGTAGAATCCCAGTGCATCAGCACATACATAAACACAGGGTGGGACACAACCTGCTCCAAAGAGCTAACTAACTGCACTTAGGAGTCAGAGAGCACATACAAGAGACATTGCACACTTCAATCCTTCTAAGTCTTGTGAGAGTTCTGAACATTAACTCCACTGCTCTGTGCAGAAACATCAATCATTCTTCTGTTCCAGTTAGTTCCCTCCCAGTGCCACCAAACCTTCACTTACTGCATTATAAAGAGGGACAACGAAAGCTGCAAACTTATTTACTATTTATTGTGTGCAGAGAAAAGATATCCCATTATGATTCATCTTTTTCCTAAGTAACAAATTCAGTCTTGTCTGGGATAGTTCCTGTGTGCTTTATATCTTTCTTAATGCCTTGCTCCATGTCCATTTCAATTTTACAGTATCCTTTTGGAGACTGAATGCAGGATTGTTCACTCAACAATTAGTATCTTAAACACCATTTTTTAATTGATCAGTGTCTTGTCTTCAAAAATGTGCCTTGTGTAAATTCAAGATTTTCATCATGAAATCCCTTATGGATAATGTTTTCACTCTCCTCTCCAGCCCCTTACTAATTACTCTGACAAAGCCAAGCATGGAGCAGCACATTAACTGTGCAGTCCATACTGACTCCAGCTCTGTCTCTTGCCTCAGGCAATGTGGTTCAATTTAGACTCCCTGTGAGCAGGGTTACATTTTCCTTCTGCCTGATGTCTGTGGCTTTGCATTTGGCAGCTCAGGCTGCGCGGTACCAACCGGCACCAGGCAATGGAGCTGCCCCCGTCAGAGACCCATGATAACAGCACCTCATGGCATTCCTGAGCTGTCTGCTCATCTCCACTCACTGATCCCATGGAAAACCTGGCCCTCTCTCCCCTCTCCTCCCATTTCTCTTTTTTCAATTTTTTTTAATAGTTTTTTTGGTGTGGTTTGTGTTGTTGTAGGCTTTGTTTTTTAAATACTTGACTACTTCCTGGAGAAACTAGAAGCAATCAGCAGCTTTTGGTAAGGTCTATGGAAATCCCACATTAAAATATATTTAACCGGCTCAGCTCTGTTCCCTTCTCAAATGCATTGTTGTCTTAGCAGGGAAGCACGGCTTGACACAGCTGTCCTATTAACAAACCATGCCAGTTAGACTAGCACTGCTTTCAGTCCACTGCTTTATTGTTTTCCTTTCAAATACTACTTCAATTATTTTTCTGCACACTTGGTGTGAGGTTCTGACAAAGTCTGAGGAGGTTATAGCTTTTAACAATTGCTAGTTCTTAACATCCTCTAAACTAGCATTCAATTTTAGTAGTATATATTTTTCTTACCGCCTGCCATTTGATTTTTAAACTTCTTCCAATCATCTTCTTGTAACTTAAAGACTTCTATTTTTCCAGCTATCCAATTCCTTTAAGATTTATTAGGAAGCAGGCCGCTGCCAAAATTCCATGCTCCAAAGCATTAACTGCTTATTTTGAATGGGATTCTAGATATCTTTTGCAGCCTTTGTACAAATTCTGGAGCCTAATGACCCCACTACTGGCTGAATTTTCAAAGACTGCTTAAAAAATGTCCACATACAAGTCAGCAATATTTGTAAGCCAGTCGTGCTCAGCACTGCTGTTGCCTTTATGTGATGCCAAGGGCAAATCACCTCACACACAACTTTTATCTACCATAAACCAACATGACCTGAGCAAGCTCTCCCAGCACTGGCACAGCCCAGCCGTGGCCTCTCAGGGGCTGTCTGTATAAAGTACTTATATAAATTTACATAGAAGCTCTTTGAATTGCTTGCAATGAATAACATCTTGGCAACGTTGCAGAAAATGCACTTGAGGAATCATCCAGTGTCTTAATGAAATGCAGCAGCTGCTGCTGTGAATTCTGCTGTGGGTATCCTATCTGCACAGGTAGGAAACAACAATAGGACAAGCTATATCTATGCATGAAGAGGACTAAAAACAAAAGGACAAGATCCATGCCTTGAAAACTACACCCACAGAATACATGCAGCCTTCCCAAGCCTCGTAGAAATGTTTCACACTTCCAATTTATCAAGTCACTAAACAGCATCTACACAGCCTCCTGCATCTCATAACTAATGAATCTCCAGCAAACTGAACAAATGAACTGGGTCTGAAATTCTTATAAAAACAAGCTGGCGTTTTTTTCCCCCAGTTCAAGAGATTGTATTGAACTATAAAACTCAATTTTAGCATCCCTTTTTGGACTGAAACCCAGAGGCAGATCTAACTAAGGAAAAGGGCATACCTTACGCACTAGTTGGTTGGGAGGCAGAAAAATGTGAAATTAATTAGCATTATCCTTACATCCAGCAGAAGCTGCCACCACTGAAAACAAGTTAAAACTATTCCTGCCTAAAATGTCCATTGACAGTCGCTTGCACTCAGCCCTGACTGGAGTAGGCTGGGGCTGGCACAGACCTTTCCATGATGTTGGATACAATGTGAAGGACAAGCGCTACCGTGCGCTGAATGGTGCAGGATCAGGTTTGTTGGGATATTTACATTTCATTGGACACACCTGTTAATAAGACATCACATTATGGTCAGCCCACTCAAGCCAAACCACGCAGGTGGGACCCTGGGATCGTGCACCAGGAATCACAGACAGACTGCCTTTTCCTCCCACCCTGTGCATCCACTGCTCCACTGGATCAATTGGTATAAAGGTACTCTACATCATTTTGAAAGAAGGATTCATCTGCTCATACCTGTTCAATATTTAACCCCCTTAAGCTCCCCTGAAAATCACTTGTCATTCCATGTGGCCTTTCAAAGGACTCACAGGGTATGCCTAAGAAATACAGTGAAAGCAGGACATCAAGCTGGGCAGTCTCCTTCTTCCCAACTCTTACATACTCCTCCCACCCTCACTCATACTGCTCCAAGCCTGCTCTTTACCCTTCCCTTGTCCCACAAGTACTGTATAGTCAACTTTAGCTAGTGAAAGGAAAACCATAATTTTAAGACTGGTTTTGAACCACACAACCAACCTCAGAAACTTCTAAAGCTCTGTGGTAACACTTTGCTCTTTGCAGTACCAGGCTGGGAAGAGGCAATTCTCTGGACAGCCTGTTCTGTGGAGGGAAGATACAAGATAACACACTGCTCTGCTAAGGACCTGAAATACCCTTGGTGCAAACAGGCTGCTCATGGTCACAGAGCCTCATGCCAGGACACTGCATCCAGGAGAGCACTGCTGCACTGTTTGAATCACTGTCTCTGATTTTGCAGCCAGTGTGGCTGGCAGATGGTGAGAATTCAGGGTCACAGCCACTTTGGGTTAAATTTTTATCCTGCAACATCCCATCATGCTTTTGTCACTGAATGTAAAGCATTATCACCTCTTTTACAGCTCTGGAGAAAAAGAGCCAGCTCAGGAGGAGGTCCTTCTTGTGCCCAAAAGTCTGCAGGACTAAAGCAGTCTATAGGAAGCTGGGATTTGCACAGAATCACAGAATTATTAAGGTTGGAAGGGACCTCTGGAGACCATCTAGTCCAATCCCTCGGCCAAAGCAGGGTCACTTAAAACCTGCTACGCAGGAGCACATCCAGGAGGGTTTTGAACATCTCTTTGATGACACTTGGTTTTGCTAATGCTCCTTTTTGTTCCTGAGTGCCCTTGCAGGAAGCTGTTTTGAGGTACACTTCACCATAAGCAACAGGGACCCAGCACACCCCTCAAATTCCCTTCCCCACACAGAGGAGCACATACACAAGCTCCTCTTCTTCCCTGCAGTGCAGACCAGGAGATGACACAGATAAAGAACTACTTGAACAGCAGCTTCAGTGCCCTTGGCCTGGTATTGCCACAAGACAGGCCTCAGGGCCAGGTCACACCAGATGCTCTTCCCACTGCCACATACAGTTCCTCTCCCTCTGTAAGGAACCCTGCCCATGTGGGGCACAACAGACTGAGCCCAAAGGCTTTTAACCCAGATTTCAACGTCCATCTGTGTAAGCAAGACAACTTCAGGAACACAGAGCAACACAGGAACAAGCTGCAGACTGCTCAAAAGCACAAAGCCACTTACCGCTGGCAGTTGGACACAGTTGGAACTGACATCATACTCAATATATGCCACTTCTGTCCCTTCTTCTGACTTGCCATCTCTCATGTAGCAAACATCCCTAGTCCAGTTGGTCAGGCGATCCACCTCCTCCATTGTGTAGACGCAGAGCGCAGACTCCTCGCTCAGTTTCCCAGAGGAAGCCTGCCAGGCAGAGAAAGCTGCGAACAGCACCTCGCCCTCAGTGTCCAGCTGTCCCTGGGCCAGCTCCTTTCCCGGCCGGGTGACATAGGCTGCCTGCAGCAGGCTGTATGTATTGCCTTTGCTCTGGCACAGCAGAGGTAACTCCACGTACGAGTAATAGTGGGAGTCATCCAGGCAGATGCGCGAGATGTAGGTCTTGTACTCGCGCGACTGCGATTTGAGGTCCCGCCGGTAGAAGAGGAAATAGACACTGGAGTGGTAAGTGAAGGATTTAATGAAATGGTGGTTGTACTCTGACAGCCGGCCCACAGCCAGTTTTGCCGTTTCTTCATAGGAGAAAATGGAGTGAGAGTCTGTGGCTTGAACATCCCCTCCGTGGGCCCTGAGATTCCGGGTCGTGATGGGAGGAATTCCTCCTCCCACTCCTCGGCTGGTGTACCCTCGTCCCACAAACAGCAAGGGCACCTCATCCTTCGAGTAGGCGATGAGTCCCACAGTGGTGATGTTGGGATCATTGGCAGCCACATACTGAGTGTCACCAGGGCTCTCTGGCCGGAACAGGACGTGGTCGATGGACTCCAGGCTCCTCTTCTCACAGATCCCCTGGTGGACGCTGCCACACACAATGAGCTCCTTCTGCACAGTGTTCACCAGCAGCAGCTTGTTGTGATTGTCAGTGAGGTGTGCCTGAGGGCACTCCAGCTTTGAGACTGGTGGGAGGCAATCCTTACTGTCCAGAACTGGCCCAGTCTGAACCATGTTCTCCAACAGCAGGTCAGATGTCAGCTGGAAAAGAAAGTTGGTGGCCCCCAAGTAAATGGTTCCAGATTCCAAGTCCATGGACAGGTGGAGGAATTTTGTAGCATTGCGTGAGAATGTGACATACTGCAGTCCCTGTGGAATTGATGCTCCCAAGAAACAGAGAACAGGAAGGAGGAACGTTCCCAGAGGCATGGTAAACACTCTGCAAGAGAGGAAAGGCTGTTATAACTCCTTGGAGCCAGAAGTAAGATTTATACTCAAAATCCTTCAATAGCACCCACAGCAAGAGGCCTTCAGGAGTATCAGAGATTTAATTCAGTCAGATCCACATCAAGATGACAGGCACAGCATCCTCAGGAGAAGCTGCAATATTGCAAGTAAATGCAACATTGAAGCTGATCACTACTCTTGTAACATCAGAAAAATCCACATTTAACTTGACTCCTACACAGCTGAGCTATGGTGAGGTACTGGAAGTTCTCCAGGACAGGACCAAATTTCCATAGAAGCCAGCATGTTGCATATGGTATTAATGAGCAACACCACAGTAAAACAAACCACTGTCTAAGACAAACGCAACCTGCAGGACCATTGCTTAAATAAACTGCAGCTGAGATCCAATTTGGAGCAAACTTACAAGCCCTTCACTCTGTACTTGAAGTAGATATCATAATTAAACCCTCTCTTTGTTATCACTTATGGCTATCAACAGCCTCTTGTGGGTCTAAGGCTGTTCCACCCATGCTTCAGAAGAAACCTTCTCATGCCATCTCTGCCACTAGCATCACCCACCCAAGCAGAGCCTGGGTGCCAGGATTAAGCCTCTGGAATATCAGTCACTTCAGCTCCTAGCCTCCCTCTGGGGCTACCAGTCTGCCCTCAGTCCTGCCAAACCAGACCCTGTGGGTCCCCATTTTCCTGGGAACTTACACAGCACATCCAGGTGAGGGGAGATCACCTTTACCTGTTCACCTGTTACTGCTCTCTCTGGGGTAGAAGTCTCTTACAGACACTCATTTCTCCACAGCACTTTTCCCAGTACTATGAAAGGTGATTTAAACATGCCTGCTTTGTGGACAATGCTCCATTCCTTCCCATGTCTCAAACTGCAAGCAAGTCCAGGGTAGATGTTGGACAGACCCAGGGAATCACCAGACCTGTTCAGCTCCTCTCCAGAGAATACTTAGAACAACTCCTTTTGAAACCTACTGTGATCCACTCAAGCCATGCCATGGATGGGAACAACTGCTCTGGACAAGATGGGGATCCCCACAGCCTGGTGGAAATGTGGTAATAAGTACCTGCAGCATTTTGATTAACACTTTCCCCATGGAGAAAGGGAGACAGCTGCAAGTACTCAATAATTTACTATGAGTACCACCTCATTTAAATTGAGAAGTAGGTGGTGATGCAGCTGTGAATCTATTTCCTTCCAGCCCTCCCTCCCTCTTGCAGGCAGGGTATCAAAGCTGCACAGAGCTGCACAGCTGCCAAGCTGGGTCAGAGGCTCCGTGGAGCTGAGGAGTACAGTATCTCCTCCAGAACTGCCCTGTAATCTGCTGGGCTCATTTTGGCAACTCAGCTCCTCAGGGGTGATATTAATTTTGTAGTAAAAGTTAAGAAAACTATCATCACTCCCCTCCTAGGGCATCAGCCCTCTTGGGTCTTCCTCATAAGCTCAAAGTGATTTAGCTCAGAAGTGCTTAAATCACAGAGGCAGAAAAAGATCTGCAGCATTTCAAGAGGAAACTACTCCAGCATTTACTGGAGGACTTATCCAATTTAGGCCACAAACTTCTCAACCCATAAACTGTGTCTTACACTCATTCTATACAATGTCCAGCACACAATGTGCAGAAAACACAGTAGCAATGCTGAGAACAACAGCTGTAAGACTCTGGATCCATCTTCTACTCCCCTGCTATTGCAGAAAAGCCCCCCAGAAGTCTGCTTTCCAGCTCCTTTGTCAGTAAAATTGGCATCTTTGCTCTACCTAAAGACCAGTTGAGAGGATTAGTTTACTTGTGAAATCCAGCGGATAGAAGGTATTACAAAAACAACACTTTATTAAATATAGGCTTTGTGAAGCTCTGGAAAAGCTCCACTTCACACGGTTCTTGTAGGTAAGTAGGCAGCACTGTCAGGATATGGCCAGGCACAGGAATGCTGGCTCTGGGCTGGCAGCTTTCCCCCAGAGCCCACAGCCACTGATTCACACCACCAGCGCTGTGTTTAGGCTACGTGCACACTGGGGCTTTTGTTTGCCCTGATAATGGACACTTAGTGCTTTCTGCTTCAGAGCTATGAACACACTCTGCTTCACCCAGACTGGCAAACAGCCCTGAACTACCCTAGGAGTCTCTTTTCCAGAGTGGTAAGCGAGTGCACTGTAGCACCTGAGAGAAACCCTCACCGTGTGGGAGACGCTATGTGGGAAAACCCAGCAAGAAGATACACACAGACTGAAGGAAGGAGATGTAATTTGACTCTATCCCCTCAGGTTTAGATCAGCAGAAAAGATCTTGCTCCAACTCCAACATGACAGTTATTTTTAACTCTTTTTCATCATTTCTGTAGGAGAGAACTTCATTTAAGAAACCCCCCTAACCACACAACTGTCTCTACACCTCTGCACTGCCATCATGCAGATGTCATGATGGCTTGTACGACTGTCTGGAGTCTCCTCAGTTTCAAAGCTGAAAATCCCTGCAAACAAAGCAATAGGCTGATGGCCACCCAACAGCAGGAGCTTGACTATGTTGTGAACAGCAACAATGACAAGGAGAAGAGAATCTTTGATCTGGAAGCAGCTGAGAATCACAAGATGTCATTATAGCTACACCACTCTGAGGAATCTGTAATCTTCTTTTAGCTAATGCAACCTTCCTCTGCCAACACTTACAAAGTAAAATGGGCATGTGTCTCCAGGATTTATGGATTCTGAAACAGTGGCTTTCTGGCTAGAGGTTATGCCTACAAGCTGCACGACTCTGCCCTGTGTCCCATGGAGCCCCATTGGCAACTGCCAGGGCAGAGCTAACCATTACTTCAACTCACATGACACAACTCCAGCAACATGGATCTTGTTACAAGCTCATTGATCTGTATTTGAACCTGCTCCAAATGTTTCACTGAAAACATTTTACCTATTGGAGCACCTGTACTGGAAAGAGGTTGGAAAATCAACTAGTCCTTCATTCCAGCAGACCATAATCAGATCTTGCTGTGGTCAAGGCTCTAACATATAGCTACTCTTCTTTCAGCCATCAATACTCCCCTGGAAGTCACTTTGTGAAAAGCTAGTCCTTAAAAATGATTCAGATAAGAAACTACTGTCTGGTCCTCATGACTCTGTGAGAACAGAGAAAACAAAACAGAATGGTAGTACAGCATGTTCTGCAGGCTGGTTCTAATCACCCTGCACAATGGATAAACACTGAATATAGTGCTCTTTGTTGCTCTTTGCTACAAAGACCCATTAGCAAATGAACTTGTATTTATTGCTAGGTGAGCAAACATACATTAGCAATGAGCATGACTGTCTAGCTATCAGTAGCTGGAAGCATTTGCACCCTACATGAGAATAGAGAGGGAAGAAAAGCCAGCAGTGTGTTTTGATTCCATTTTCCAAGCTGTTTCTCAAGCACAGCCATCACTGTCTTTTTTATGCTTGCCTTTCAGTTAAGCCCATGACAACCTCTCTGGGAGGACAGGAAGGAGGAGGATAACCTACATTTAAATCTGATGGTTTCATGACAGGCTACACTACAGAGCTCTTTATGGATTTACTGAACCGTTCTGCTTCCTGTGCTCACTGCTAGTGTATAACACAGCTGTTGTAGACAGATTGCACTAAAAGTGTGTAGCCTTTAATTAATTCTGAATGCAATTGCCAAGGTTTAAAGATTCATTTTAAATATTCCATTTTTTTGATGAATTCCCGTTAAACAGGAAAATGTTCCAGACAATACTCTGAACACTGCCTCTAACTCACCGTAAAATATTAATATCCAAATAATACGGCTGAGTTTTATTTATTTAATCTGGATCACAACAGAAGGGCTGGAGGATTAGTCAGTTCTGCCACAGAATATTTATATCACAACCACCTAACAACAACCAGTAACATTAAAGCAATGGCACTATTGTGTTACTTAAAATTTGAAGTAAGATCGTGTTTTCTGTAGCACTATTTTTACCTCTCTGACCTCACGTATCCCTCTGAGAAACTTTGCTTATTTAATAAAGAAACAAACCCAGAACTCATTTGGGCACATTTTAACAGCGTATCAACACATAGAGATTATTCCAATCCTCCCAGATAATTTCCCTAATACCACATTCTATCCTCCAAACATAGAGAGGTCAGTTATGTTCCAACTTCTAGGCTAGATTTTATACTCACCACCAAACCCAGCAAAATCAGCCTTGGGAAAAAAAATAGCTCTCTGAAATGTGCACCTGCAATTTCCACCTTATCATTTGCAGAACCAACCCACAGTGTGAGCACGAAAAGATTTAAAAATTAAAAGCACCATTTTCCAGCTGCACGATGACCCTTGTGCTCCAGCACATTCAAACGGCCCAGCAGCAGGAACACGACCACTGCTATGCTTTCTGCACAAAAGCCCTGAATTACAGCCGCCTTCTAAGCTTCATATGCTCAACAGAGACTTGCTGTTTTCTGCTGTGAAAGATGGCATTCCCATTAAATAAATAAATCTTCTTTGAGTCTTTGCCTTACTACCAGGGCAGTTCCCTGCTCCGTTGTTTAAGAAGACTTGTAGCAAAAAGCTTCAGCAGAGATGAACACAAACCACTGTTTTCCAAGTAAAATTGACCCCAAGGAGAATCCCAAGTTCAAGCAATCCTGTCAGAGCAGGACTGGCACAGACAAGGGAGCTCTGTTATACCAGATGTGAATAACACCAAAGATGAGGTCAAAATAACTTATTAAAAAACCTCAAACCCTTAAAGACAGTATCAAATATGAAATGGCAAGGTGGCAGAAATTCTGTCTTAATATCCAGAATTAATAGCATTCTTGGATAAATACTTGGGAAAATTATGTTTTCTAAATCCTTGATAGTTATTGCTGAACATTACAAGGTATCTTTCTGGATGGCGATTGAAGCTATACTGAAAGAATGTTTCACAAAATATTGTCAACTATGTGATAACTTCAATAATGCTCCTGCATTGCTCTTTGGAAAAACTGCAGAAAGTGCTTCTACCTCTCTGGGACTACTTAAATATTAATTCCAGCTGTACTGGAATTCACTGATGATAGTGAACAGGTATTTCCTCTAAACAGCTCTAGCACAACCAAACTTTATCCTTTCACTGATGAAAATGTGTTATAAATACTAAGCTTCCAGTACAACTAGCTCATGAAGTGTTAATGATTAATACAACATTAAATAGTGAAATTTTTACAAACCAAGACCAACTACATAAACATTTACAAGGAATATAAAGTAACCACAAGATGCTTACTGTTGAAGAAGCTTTCTTCACATATACACTATCATGGCAAATCAAGGATTGACTTTTCCACTTCACCATCCTCTCAAACACTAACTCAATGTGAACTCAAGACCATGCTGCATGTGCATTTTTAAAAGGGAAAATCAAGCCAGCTGGTAGTTTCACAGCATCTTAACACAACCAAAAGATAACGTCCTGCTGGTGTTACACATTTGAAGATTAAAGTCCTTTAGGATCTGCTCCAACTTTCTGCGTAATCAAAAGAAAACCAGTGAACATCCCTTCTAGCCCATGAGCTCCTGATTTAAGTCTCCTCATGATACCAGGATTTTTTCTTAGGGCTCCTAAGTTATAGAAACTACCACCTTAACCCAGCAAGCTGATGCCTGAGGGCTCTCTACCCCAAGTAAAATGCCTTCTCATATTGTCTAACTTGTCACAAAATCTTCCAACTCAAAGAAGCTTCTAGTCACTTTTTGTATGAACGGTTTGAAAACTAATCCTCCTTCCTAATCCTCCTTGGGCAAGAAGATAAAGACAGCTATTCTAAGTCTGACAGAGGTCCACCTACACAGAAACCCTAGCTGCAGCAGCAGATAATAATAGATGCCTAAGAAGTAGACGAAGGGCAGACAAGCATAATGCAATCCTTCCCTTCCACATCCTGCCAGCTTTGAGCTTTCCCAAATCACAGATTGCAGCCACGTGTAATCCTTTGGATGGATACATTAAGTGGTCTGAGCTTCTTCAGTCAGAAAGACTTAATTTCCCTAGTAGCTCTCTGATCTCATCCCAATTTGTCAACACCCTACTTTTTTAGCTACCTGACCTGGATAAGCATTTCTTTTGACAGGACCTGACCTGGACAGGCCACTCCTTTGGCTGACACTGCACTCAAATGTTATTTTACCCAGTTTGAACCCACCAGTTCTCCATTTACCCACACAAGAACCCCTTGATCCACACAAGAACCCCTTGATCTTCTAGCTGCCACGTCACATGTTACATTTGCATCAGTGACTTAACTTTCAATTAGGGAAAAAAAAACTTAGTTAGGAAAAAAATATCCCATTCTATTAGAGCATATCCAAAGAGCCTAGACAGGTTTACAGCATTAATAAAACCCTGTAAGGAAAGCAGGGCTCACTGAAGTTAGCCATGCAATTGGGTCTGCTGAGCAAATTCTCTGTTTCTATGATAATCTACATAAATCTAAGCCCATCACTCCATATAAAAACAAATTTGCTTGCATGAGTTCAGGAAGCCAGTTAGCCAGTTGTTGCCCAAAATATAGATGAATATGTGGAGCACAGAGAAACCTCTTCAGCACCCAGGAAATTCCAAGTGCAGATTTCTCATTTCTGTTTAACTGAGACCCAAGAGACAATTTTTAATCTGGTTAATATTAAATAAACTGATCTTAAAAGAACTGTCAGCTAAGACTCTTGGAAAAAAAAAGTTAACCTATTGTGGAAATCAAGTCACTGTCCCTATCATGATTTAGTAAGTAATTAAAAGACAAGTGTTTCCCTGTCAGATGTGGGTTATCAGTGAGATCTGCCAAGAACTTACTCTGCAATCTGCACTGTTCAGTATGTTCACGTAAGATCTGAGAAGAGGAATATGTCTAGAAGTGGCAAATTTTATTATTAAAAAAAAAGTAATCACAATCAAATTCAAAGACTGTAAAAAATAAAACTCATGCACTTAAAAGTAACTACACAATATCTTAGAATGTCAATACCAAAACCAACAAAAAATATTTTAAGTACATAAACACAACAGGATCAAAACTAGCTGTTATCACTCAGAAAAACTTTGAAAACTTCATAGGTCAGTCCAGTATTGAGTATCAAGCAAAAAGGCAAATACGGCCTGTAGGGTAATTAGGAAAGAAAACACATATCCCCATTATGCTGTCAAATGCTGAAGGCAGTTCTGGTTCCCACATCTGAAAAAGGAGACAACAACAAAAGAGACAACAAAGATGACCAAAAGCATGGAGCAGCTTCCATATAAGGAGTGACTGAGCAGAGCAGGACTTCGGACAGACAAAGAAACAACCAGGGGGAAGATAAGGAAAAGTCAAGAGGTCTGAAACATGACAGTGTCAAGATGGAAAACATGGGGTTATTGATGGAATTACATGGTTATATTGCCATATTTTACAACACAGAAACAAGAGAGCACTCACCAAAGTTACAGACAACTTTCCTAATTCAGCTCAGGGACATTGTCGCTGGATGTAGAATATTTCAAATAACATTTAAAATGCATAATTAAGTTGTAGAGCTCACTGCTGTAGGATGTCATGGAGACCAGAAACATAAACAAGAGAGAAAAGAGATTATATAAATTCATGGAGAATAGACATAGTTGAGATCAGATGATGAGATAGAACTCCTCATGCCAAGCAGGGCCCTAAACTGATGATGGTCATAAGCTGGGAGGCAAATAGAGGTGGGGAAAAAATTAAAAAAAAACAAACCCTACAACAAATCCACCACATTATACATGCCCTGTTTCTTACAGTCCTCATTAAGCATCTGCCTCTGGATCTTGTCAAAGGCAGGACACTGAGCTACACAGAGCTTTGCAATTTGCCCCAGGATGATATTCTATTTAAACTTCTATTTTATGGTACATTTATAGACTTTATTTATTTTTAAATATTAAGAATGTACTCCAGCCCTGCCTAATCACATATTTAGAAGGCTGGAAGCCTAACCTCCCTGGCTGTTTCTGAAGGCAGAATCTCTCATGTCAACATTCAGATACCATCTAACTGAATCCTGACAGCGCAACACAAAAGTTAATGCACACCATGGGAAAGCAAACCCAGGGCCAGAGCCACAGAGCACAGAAGTGGCAGATCCAAGTTGAGTGCACCCACAGCCCCTCTTTCAGGAACAGCTCTTCCCTGTCTGCCAGCATTTGATGGAAACTCCTCATCAGAGGGAACACAGCGGATCCGTGTGTGCCGTCGGAGCAGCCAAGCCTTGGGCAGAACCACGGCTGCTGAAAGTAGGTCAGGACCATCCGTTCTAAGCAGGGAGAAAGGAAAGCTGGAGCACACCAGACTGTTTGGCCAGGTATTACAGAAAACCTTCATCTGGGATTTCATCACTACTTCAAACACATGTGATTCATATTTTACCAACCTCCACCTCAAACAAGGCACACCTTCCCAACCACACTGCCCTCCCTGTCATTAGGGGCACCTCTCCCAGCCTCAGCCAGGATCCTCCTGTTCTCAGCTTTGGCTCCACCAGCTACAAAAGCCAGAATCCTGCTCTGCCAGAGCTGTTTGTGCCAATTTCTATAAAGCAGCAATGTCCAGCTGCTTCATCCACAAACAGCCAGGACAGCACACGATCTCCACATAATCCCTTCTGCCTTAGAGTCTGTTTTCCTTGGCAGGATGCCCTGCAGAAGGGAGAGAGATCTCTGCAACCAGCACATGCTTCCCAGAGGACAGGACCGTGACCCCTAACCAAGCTCTCACAGAGGCAAAGGCCACACCCCCAAGGCAAGTTCTTTTGGATCCAGCCTGGCCTTGGAGTAACCCAGCGAGAGAGGAGAGAAGCCTCAAACATCCTCTGAAACTCCTGTGAAAAAGCACCAGTCCTTCACTTTCACTCCAAGAGGAAAATCCCTGGTTTCCATGCCAGCATCAGCCCTGCAGGTTTGCACAGTGGAAGGGAGAACAGAGGCTCACCACAGAAGGAGTTCATGCCAGCAGTGGTACAGACCACAGACAGACACACAAGGACCACATCCCGAGCTCCACCATCCAGGTGTCAAGATGCAAATAAGAAATGTTAAGCACTATAGCCTGTCTTGAATAAATCATTTTGCTCTGAAGACACTGAGCAGAGCAAGGTGCTCTGTTAAGAAAATTTTCTTGACACCCTTAAGTCTCAGATTTAGTACCACAATAGATCTATAAAGAACTAATGTGCCCTGGGTGGGCAGGAAGAATTCTTCTTGGTGTTTTCCTTCATTTAAAATAAAATTCATTTTTCTACCCTCCCCTCATCTTCTGGAGAACCATACATCCTGACAGCAATTTGACAGTCTTCCCCTCTCACTCCAAGAGTGTCAGCCATTCTGGCTGTAGCCATGAATACAGGCAGCAACATGCAAATACATTTAATGCAATGCAGCCACATGAGTAGTACCTATCCCCTCCCACCCAGAAGAGACAGCAGAATAAACAGAACTCCACATCACTACCACAATCTGCTTGTGGTTTGCCTTCAGACCAAGATGAGGTATATTCTACCTTGTGTTACTCAAGTTATGTTAAAGCATTATCAGAAATGACGCTTTGATCAATTATCTGCCATGAATTAGTGCCTCAGCCTGCAAGGTTCTCAGTCATCAGCTGTGAACTACCAGGCTCAATAGTCTGGCAATTAGGTTACACAGGTCTGTTAGATAATGATCCAAACTGAGGTGACCAGACATTTTCTTCCACCTCAGGAAGCCAAGGCCAAGGCTTTCATAAAGCCAGTAACAGATAACAACACACCATGCTGTTCAAAAAGCCTGGGGACCTTCCCAAGCTTGGGAAGCTTCACACCTACATAACACATCTAAGGAACAACAGCTCTCACCACACAAGTGCAGAAGCCTGAACAGGTTAAGAGTAGACCTGAGGGCCAGGATCAACTTTACCCCAGTCACAACAGCTCTGAACAAAGACTGTCCCATGCAGGCTGGATATTCAGTGCTTTCAGATGGAGTCCAACATGGAATGGTGGCCCAGGGACCATCCATGAAGGGCATTCAAGGTGCTCATGGTTGAGGAGTCACAGGCTGGCAGCAGCCATGCAGCCTTACTCTTCTACTGCACAGTCACAGCCCTCCATGCCACACACGGCCCACACTTGGAAGTTCTTGTGTCAAGGATAAAATTCAGAGCACCAGACTGCATATAGAGAGGGGTGAGAGAACTATTGCTGGGCACAACAGGCAATGCTCTCCCTTCATACCACAGTGGGTCCACAGCCTGAAGGAGTGAAAATAAGCAACAGTAAAATTAAGTGGCAAAGGAAGCAGAAGCTGGGACCCTGCAAGATTTGGTACTTGGAGAAATAAACCATGCAGAACAAGAGTTCTCCAGTTATTTTGTTAACATGCAGACATCCGGTCACATCTTATCCAGAACAAGGAATTGTACAACAAGAAAAAATTCCCAATAAGAAATTTTATACCTTCAAGTGGCTTTACAAACACAAGTTTCTGTTCACTCAGATTAAGGAGATCCTAACTTTTACTGGCAAAATATTTGAGCTCCTGGTTCAGGGCTGCGAAAACTTCTTTGGTGCTCTCCTAGAGGCACAAAGGTTCAGAACCAGCTACCTGCTCACGAGAGCCATGAATTTTAAAGACTTTTGGTTGAGACTGTTCTTCATCTGGTTTGCTACACTCCCACCTGCTCAGTCTGACAGCCACTGGCTGAGCAGGACTGACTGGCTCATCCTTTCCCCTTTGAGAGAAGCCCAGACCTTCACCCTAGGGCTGCAGAGATGCACTAAACAGGTCTGCAGTGCCAATCTGAAATGCAAACTGCTATGAGCAGGAACTTCAGCCAGTATAACTGGCTGACTGTTGGCATTTCAAGACCATGGTGCCTGCCAGGGTCACCCCTGGGCAAAAAAGTGCCCAGGAGACAGGAAAACCAGATTTACAGTAGTTTGTCAGGAACAGCACTGAGTTCTACAGCTGAGTGGCTGCTCCTCTGCTAGAAGGAACAGCTAGAGAGAACAGAGAGGAAGGAAACAAGGGAGAAGTATGCACATCTGTGCTAGAAGGATAAACCATAGCCTGTGGTCATCACAGCTCTGTCTGCAGACTGTCCCAGTTCCAGGCAGCCCTCCTCTGTCCTTTTAAGCTGTGTACTCCACACACATGGCAGGGACTGTGCCTTCCTCTGGGAAAGGAAACAGTTTACTCTGCCATGCACAGATAACTAATCAAAACCCCACAAAAGTGTGGCTCAGACAGCACTTTTCAGACTTATATATGGACTAAACTGAATAATCAGCCACCCAATGTCAACCCTGGAGTCCATGGTGGGGCTGACACAAATTTAGCCTCATGAAAAAGTTTTAGTTTAAATCTTCTAAGGGCTTAGTGGGAAATACACTAGTTAAAATCATGGATCAGCTAGGAATAGAAAAGATCACACTGGCTAAAGATGGGTTCAAACTAAAACTAATCTGGACAGACTAACTGGAGAAGGGCAGACAGGTCCAGCACACACAGGAGCAAGCTGAGAGAGAATCTCTGCTTGAGCCAAGTTACTGATGAAAACAATAATTCAGAAAATGAGAACAAACCAGGAAAAATACTCCATAAATGGGGTAACAACTGAGCACATTGCTACTCTGCAATGATGAGACTTAGGGTTTGGGATAGAAACTTCTTCCCACATCAGAGTTGACCAAATCAAGATAAAGGGGGAGCAATCAGCAGGAAAGGAACTTCAGTCCCCTCCACCTGCATTCTCCCTTAGCCCCAGGTCTGTCAGTAATCTGAGCACCCAACTCCTCAGCCACTGCATGGAGTACTGTTCACTAGAGAACACGATATGCACACAAGATTGTTTCTGTGTCCTTGGAGAGGGGCTGTAGCTTCCAAAACACACCAACTCAGTTTTCAGTCACAAGAGCTGTCTCCAAGAATACACAGCACCGTAGTTCCGCTACCGGTCAGCTCTGCAGAGCTGCTCCCCAGGGATCACAGCAGCAAAATCAGTCAACAAAGAGTTTTAAACCCCCCACTCCCAAAACTCAAAACAGCAGAGACCTTGTCTCTAGAGACAAAATAACAGATAGCCTGACGTTGTTCTCTTCCTTCTGAATTAAAAGTTTAAAGGAACAACCAGGGCTATTCTGTACTGTGCCCTCTGAACATTTGGGTAAGCATCTAAAACCAACTGCAAGAGCTGGCTTTCAAGGGTGAAGCATCTAGAAGTGAGCCCTGTTTCTGAGTTATTTTTAAATGTTTAGACAGGACTTAAAATAGGACCAGTGTTTTGAGTACTTCTGAAGAGTATGAACCTCACGTAGGCCATGACATTTTTAGTTTGAAAAGGCTTTGGAACAGAGGTTTTACTGTTCATGCATCAGCTTATCACCCATTTTAGCTCAAATGAAGTTAGAGTCCATTACAAAGCAAGAAACACCCTTTCAAAGGAGGGAAGTTAACACAAATAAGATGTAGGCTATTGGCAGAAAGGCAGCCTCTGTATCTCAATAAAACCTACCATCCCATAATAACAGAGACAGCATTTGCCACAGAGAAAAGGGGAAAGTCAGCTTCTCTGCTTACAATATTCATCTTCACACCACTTTTCCTACCTGTGTAATTCCTAGACATACTCTCTGCCTCTCCTCAAATTCAAGTCAACAGCCTGCAGACTCCAGCAGCCCAAGGCAGTGCCTTCAGCAACAAGAGGTGCATGCTGTACATCACCAGCAGCACAGAACCAACCCAGAACACCAGCTGTGCCACTCCCTTTTTTTTACAGTTTTATTAGCATCCCCCCTCCCACCCATGCTGACAAACCAGGCTGCACTTGTCTGGCTCTGGCCTGAAACATCAGACTGAAGCAAACCCATGGTAGCACTTCACCTCCCTGAATACTCTCCCAGGCTTCAACAATGACCAGCTCAGGGACTTCCTGGGATTAAGGTGGTTTCTATGCATTAAGTAACCTTCAATAGCTCCCTCTTCTACAGACCTGCCCCATGTCCTCACATACACACAGATACTTGGCATTCACAACATCCTGTGGCAAGAAGCTTCCCAGGTTAACTGCACACATCAAGGACTAAGTTGTTACTTGGTTTTAAGCTTACTCCATGCAACCTGTTCATACTTCTAATGGAAAAGGAAAAAAAAAGGCTCCTCCCCCTCTAAACTTTCCAGGTGATTCAGGAATTGAAGATAATTGTCATTTATTGTTTTTCAGGTGGAAGAATCCCGACTTATTCTGTCATGCTTTGTATGGAAGGTAACACTCACCTCTGTTCACTATTGCTGCTGTTCCATTTCTAAAAACTGAAGATAACTCTATTAAGATGGCAATGGTTTTCCTAAAGCTGTAGAAAACTCAACTTCCATAAGAGCTGGAGGAACTAGTGTGATGGTTATCACATACAGCAGGGATTCCCCACTTCTATAGTGAATTGCCCACCTGGTAGCTCTCTGTTAAAATATTCAGCCTAACTCCTTAAACTGAGTTTGTTCAAAAGTAAGTTTACTTTCAAGCCACAGAATTCAGCTGCATCCTTCTTCCACCAGAACATGGAGTATTTTTAAAAAACTTTCTCTCCCTGTTAGTTCTTTGAAAATACAAATTATCTTATGGTTGAATCAGCCTGCCTTGATGAAGGGTGGATCCCTCACAAGACCGTGTGCCAGAGCTTTATTCTGTCACGCATTCTTCATGAACATTTAAATCCAGCAGTTTTTCCTCAAGGAGGGGCACAGTGTTTATAGATTTCCTGATGCTACACAGAACAGTATTCTTACCAGACCTTGTTCTCCTGCAGAGTCATATAAGGATATCTGGGTTTGGAGACTGTGTGTATTGTGACTCCCAAAAATCCTGAGCGATTTCGTTCACAAATGCACTAATTGCTTCCCACATTGTTTATGAGATATAGAAGTTTGTTAATAATACATGCTTAGCTGAGTAAGCAACCTAAACTTTCCTGTCAGGCTGAAATAACTTTCCTGGCTTCACTCTTTCCTTTGCCAGTTTTACTATTAAGAGCCAAATAAGTGTTTTTCAAAGATGCAGATATGTAGAAGTATAACTGGAATTAGAAAAAGATAAAGAGGGCCATTAAAACCCAACAGAGCAATATATTACCTAGCGTTGCAATACTCAGTGCTAACAGCTTCTTAAAAATATAAACCTATCCCACAATTTAGGGTTTTGAACCACACTCTAAGGGTTTGGAAGGAACACCTCACCCCACAAATGGCCCATAGCTGGTCCTGATAAAAACAAAGAACTCTTGTCCCAAGGTTCTGTGAGCACCTGAGGTGTTTTCAGAGGCAAAGGTGAATGTTTCTCCTGAAGAACTCTTGCCTTGCACACAGCACTGCAGTTGTGCTTATTCTTAAAAACCGGTCGTGCACAGAAAATAGGGCAGAAAAGCAGTCCCTGAACTGCTTAAAAGGGAGGGGAGGGAAGAGGAGGGAACAAGTAACACTCTCCTAGGTAACACCAAGTCGCTACTCCGGCTGCACAGGAATGAAGCTGAGCGCGACTCAGATAATAACCGTAACTCACATTTCAGAAGTTAGTTTGTTCAGACATGATCTTTCACACTTCAAGGTACTAAAAAGCATGTCCTCTAGTGCACTTCTGTTCTGCTGGAGCACTTTTTCAATAGGATCTGGACAGAATCACCTCAGTAATCTCAAAGAATACAACAACACACAGTCCTCTGGCCTCCTTACAATCTTGTATTTTTTTACATACCCTGAAAGCATGGATCCAGAAGAGACTGGCCTGAATTCAAGTCATCTCAAGTACTTACTCATTCCCTATTTCATACTGCTTTGAGTTAATGGTTTTACTGGAACCACCCAGAGCAATGCAAAGCTGAGGCAACCAGACTCTCCAATCTTTGTACATTTGTCACATGTATTCAGCATTTATTCTTGGATGTGTGGATTAAAAGAGATTTTCTGCAAACTTGCTCTTTATTACCTAAGAGTTCCATCCAGGTCTACTACCAAACTTTCAGGTTGCACCCCAGAGAGGTCTGGGCTGGGGGTTGCTGTCTCATTTTGTTCATTGCTTTTATTTCTGCTGATTTCATTTCTCCTGACGTTAGAGCTGCAAATCCAACAAGCAGAAATCCTTCAGATGAAGGGCTCCTGTACTCCCAGTGCTCTAACATGATACTCATCTCTCCAGTGCAAAAGTCAATGACTCATCTGCATCAGCTCCTAGTATCCAGGTGCCAGGGTTTCACTTCCCAGACAGAGGTTCATGCAGATTTGCAGATCTCCAGCATCTCATTCAGTCTGGGATCTCTGGTGTACCACCCTACATTTGATATTCAAATTCCCATATTCAAATTGCATGTATTCACCTACAGAGTGCTTCACCAGGCAGACTGACAGCAGAGTTGTAACTATCCTGTTTAATAGGAAGCAGCCTGAAAGAATTCAGTTTCAGGGAGACATTTCTTCAAGGGTCTATAGCTGTCAACACCACAAAGCTCAGCCAGCACAGAGCAGCTCATCACACTCCATGGTGATTGACAGACAGAGATGAACATCACTCCTGCTCCAGGAGTCTGTCTTCACATTTGGCAACACTCACTGGCCCATTTCTACTTATAGATCACCATCAGAAACTCATGGTTTTGTTTTGGTTTTTTTGGTTTGTTTCTTCAGTAGGTTAAATTAACTCCCTTCTACAGAAAATTTAAAGTATAAAAGTTAGTTTTTATATTTCAAGTGCAGCACCAGAGGTGCCAAGAAGACTTGCAAAAGGTGTGCAGTGGCCTGACTTTGGTAGCATTGCAACCCACAATTCCCAATCACTCTCTCAAGAAAGTTGGGGTGAAAAAGGAAAAAAATGACAAGCAAATAGGCAACTTCTGGAGTAAATACATGTGCCTACAGCAGAACTCCACAGAACAGAGCTTGTGTTGAAGAGATGTCCTTTATCCTTCACGGGATTTAGGCAGGATTTCCCTGCATAAAGAGAATGTTCCCTTTGCAAAGGGAACAAGTGAACACTCCCACATAGAGCCACTCACTCACTCCAGCAGACCACGTGCCGGGAGAACTCGTCCAACTAATCACAGGTGGTGCAGTTGGTCAGGTGGGTTCCTCACGCAGCAGCATCCAGAGGCTGCCCAGCACGACAGGGGCCACACACACGGAGAGGATCAGGAACACGGAGGAGCCCAGCGGGCTGCAGCTGTCCATGGGCATCCCAGGGCTGACTCCCGGCACATTTTGCTTACCATCTGGGCTCTTGGGAACGTTGAGACACCTTCATTTCTCTTACTGAGGAGTGTGCCTCAAGCTGGAAAAAACAACAGAGCATGAAATGCAAAGACTATTTTTCCAATAAATTAAATCTGTTGCACTTGACTCCTGCTGTGGTTCCCTTCTTCCGAGAAGGCATGGTCTGGCCAGCTGCACAAAGTCCAGGCAGCCCTGGGAAAACAATGGGATCTTTTTCTTGCCAGAACCAGCCTTCCTGCTCACCCTTCTAACCATGGCATGGAGGACACCCCCAGTGTGTGTCTGCGGAGGAGAGGAGTCTGTTGGCATAGCAACTGCACACGCTAACTCTCCGCTAATGAACAGGGATAAAATGTTTTGTTCTCATTAGGAAAAATACAGACACATTCCTGATTGGTGAGTAATGTCTCTGCCTCTGGGAGATTAGCTCAGAGCTGTGCAGCCTGAAACAGCCTCAATTGAGCCCACTGCAGTGCTTCCCTTGAACAGCCACTCTCCAAGGACCCCGCATCTCTCCAGGGAAAGCCCACAGAGCTTTCTGCAGCACTTTGCCTTTGGGCCTGAGACAGCTCAAGGCGAGAATAATGAGAAGAGGCCAGACAGGAGCAAACCGGAACAGGCACAATGGGAACACACCCCTGTCCCTGCAGGGGAGCCAGCTCTCGCTGGTGCCTTCCCTGCACCTGGGTCCAAGCTACCTCGCAGCCAGGGAGAGTTTCTCTTTGTGCGTCCACTGCAGGTCTGCCTTGCACAGGGCTCAGATCCGCCTGATTCCCCAGCTCTCACTCCAGCCACATTTCACAGTGCTGGGTGAATAAATGGACAGAGCACAGAGCTGCAGAACACTCACAGCAAAGCTCGGCAACCATTATTAGGTGCCTGGGTGCAGAAAAGACAACAAGGGCTCCAGCCCACCAGTCTTAGGATTCTGGCATTAATAATCAACAAGATCCATCACGAGTCTGGTATTTGCAGAATATTTGCACCCTGCTGTTTTACCACTAAGGTCTGTACCTGGGTGCTAACCCAAGCTACCTAAAGCCTCTGCCCACACAGGCAATACTGCCCCCCAAACCCTCTCCCCTTCAGATCCTCCTGCCACAGGAGCCAGCACAGCAAGTGGGAGGATCACAGTACTTCACTCTTTGCAAAGAAGATCTGGGGCAGATGCAAGGCCAGACACCCAAAGCACAAGCAAAACTCCAGCCTCTAACCACAGTTTTGTCAGGCTTTTGGCATAAACACAAAGCTGGTCTGTACAGTGCAAACACAGCCCAGCAGAATCAAACTCTGAGCCCACAGCTCATCTCTCCTTTATGCTGCTTCTGGGTCTCATTTGCTCACATCAGTTCACCCTGCATTGAATTCAAAAGTCCCTATGGAGAATAGGGACTGCACACCTTACACCTCAGAGGGGACTTCAGAGTCTTTCTAGGGGCTGAACAGGTACACAAACTCCCTTCTCCCTCTGGTGGGAGATAGGTGCTGGCTGGGATTAGTACCTCACACGGACACACTCAGCTCCACAGCAAACTGGGATGTGGCAAAGCTCTCTTGCTCTCCCACACCCCTGCACTGCTGATGGAGAAAGAGTGGGATTTAGGCTCACAGGTAGCCGCAGCTGCTCTCTGAGCACTCACTAATTCCCTCACCCAGCCTCTCAGACTTTCACCTGCCCTTTTCCTGCTCCTCAGGACTTCAAACACCTCAAAGTGATGCAGGAGAAGGTAGAGTCAGCATCGGGAAGAAAGGACTCCGTTCGTTTATGCCTTTGAGAAATGTGCATGTGCAGTAGGGAACGCAGCGTTGCTGCTCTCCCTCAGCCACAACACCTGTGTGTTAACCCTGTACTGGGATCTGCCCACAGGACTGCTCGGGCTTCATTTCTACTTTACGTCCTTCCAGCTGATAATTCTGTTATTCAGTCCCTATGCAGGCACTCTACTGCCTGCAAAGCCATCTCTCTTTGGTAAAGGAGAGAAATAACCCCGGCTCTTGCCCAGCAGGGACAGACCCCGGCCTTGGCAGCCGCTGCCCAGCCTGCCGCGAAGCGCAGATCCCTCCCAGACTAACACAAGGCCAGAGGGGCCGGGGTGCTGTTTTCCAGCCTCCAGGCATTTTACTTGTTCCAGGCGATCCCTCCCCCAGCCCTCAGAAAGGAAAAGCCGTGGGAATGGAGCTCAACACCCCGAAGTAGGCTCACCCCCGGGCGATGCGGAGCTTAACTCCCTGCGCGCCGGCGGGCAGGCCTTGCACCGGCTGGCAGGACCTCGGCACCCGGGGACATCCCGGCATGGCCCCGTCCTGCCCTCGGCACGGACACCGCAGCCCACAGTGCTGTGCCAGCAGGGAAGGGACAGCCCTGCCACTCGTCCATCACAGTCCCTCTCACTTTCCCAGGACGCTCGTCATTGCTGCAGCTCTACTTTCCAGTGTTTCCATCCTCCACCAGCACACAGCCAGCAAGCCACAAGAGCCCTTTTTTCATCTTTCCACTCTCCCAGAAGGTCCCAGAGGCTACCCACTTAACAAAAAAGTTATCTTTATCATATCATCAAGGCATTTCTCCTCCCTTTTGCCCCACACGCTGCGGTACAAAGCGCTCTCACGGGCGCGGAGCCTGCGGTCAGCCATCAGCCAGCATGTCAGGAGTTAAGTCCGCATTTCCATTCTCCTGACCTGCACCAACGCTGGCTGAATATCGAGCTATTCTTTGCAGCTTGATAAAGCATGAGAAAGCTAAAGGCCTCACACACTCCTCTTTTCACAGCTTGGCCTGCTGCCCACAAGCTGTCACTCCCTGGCACCCAGGGCAAAGAGAGAGGGGAGGCCAAACTGCAGCCAGCTGCAATGAATCACCCGCTCCCCGTCCCTCCTCCCCAGGGAGCCCGGGTCCCTCCTTCCGGCAAGGGATAATGTCTGCCTGGCCTCGCTGCCTGCTTTCACAGAAAAAGCCATCCTGGGCCGGGGGGGGCTCCTATTGCAAAAAGCTGCTGCCACAAAAAAGCGCAGAGCGGCTCCCAGCAAGACTGAAGAACGAGGATTTCTGCTCAGCAGCTGGATGGGAACGCACGGCTGCAAGTGTTCAGCACAAACACCACTTAAAAAAATGTGAAGCTGGTCATTTGTCTAAATTGCAGGAAATTCTGGAGGAAGGCTCAGGCACAGAATCTGATTTGAAGGAGACTCTTTATGCCCCACTCATGCAATATTTATTTCGGGGACTGATTTCCATTCAGTCCCTTCCTGGCTGCCCTTTTCCTTCCCGCTATCCCCAGTGTGATAGATGAACGATTTCTCACACCAGCCCAATTACCAGATTCAGCCAAGCTCTCTCAAGCACCACCATCCCCTCTAGTTTATTTTGATGGGTTCCATCACACAAACTGTTTCCGCACATTACAGTTTGTTCTTCATTTTTAACACAAAACAGCAGAGGGAAATCTGATCTCAGGGTCACTGGCATCCCAGACAAAAAGTGTAGCCAAGAAGGCACAGAAAGACCAAGGTCATCACGTGCATTTCTTGCACTACAGACCTACATTTGGAGAGCAGTGCTTTCAAAAGGTAAAGATGTCCAAGCCTTTGCAAGGTCAAGATGTCAGCTGTTTGCTTTCTGAGAAAGGGGATAGTCTTCAGAAAAACACACGCAAACTCAGCCCCTCTCCATCAGCCAAAGCATGAACTGAACAGTGGCACGTGGATCCACATGGCAAATGGGAACCTCCATCCACTTGTTTCTGTCTCCTACAAAGAATAACTTGGCTGCACAGAAGCCAGTCCCTGCTCAACAGCTGCATCTCTCCCAGCACAGAGAAAGGAGCTGCAAACTGCAGTTTTATTGGGAAGAGGGTTTAATCTGAAGCCTTGCAAAGGCAAATTCTCATTACCTCCAGGGCAAGACGAGAGGTTACTCTCCCAAAAGCATGTGCTACCATATCCAGCATCCCTCTTCTCCCACTAGCACTATCCCAGTGCCTCATATCCCCCAACAGGATATGTTACTCATATTCATACCCCTACTCTCTGCCTTCCTTTCCTACTCAAGGCAGCCTTTTAGGCTCCAAATTCAGCATACCTGTCTGGTAGTGTGCTTCAAATTCAGCCAGTGTGAGGGCAGGATTAAATAAATTCCTCTTATCTCTTCCTGCACTTGCAGGGTGATGAGGGAAGGAAGAGCTGCACAGTTCCCACCTGGCAGACAATGTGTATTCAAACAGTGAGAAACTCATCAACTTTGTTTGGCTCACAGAGGTGATCCACAAAGGGTTTTTTTTATTATTGTTGTTGTTTGGGCTTTCAGGGTGTTTGTTTTTACAAACTCTGAAACAGCACAAAACAAAACCATGAAAAGAAACTTTTTTTTTTAAAGAGAAACGGAAGGACCTTAACTATTCCTAAAGCCACCTTCATCACAAACTAAAACAAGTCTTAAAAACACTCTTTCAGGGGCACAGGCTGTCAAGAATCACAAGTAATCACAGTCAATGCCACTTTATCACATTCTCTGACAGATGACACACTATGTATGGATTTCCCCTTATGACACATTTAAAGCACTTTGTAAAGTTTCTCCTGCACATCTACATCAGTAAGTGTCTCCTCCACAACACCTGCAGCTACAAAAACAAGTACATTGAAAAGATTATTACACTGAGCCCCCATAAGTTAGCAAGCTCTGGAACTCGGGTTATCCCTTGTGCAAATGAAACACAAAACACTCCCTAACCAGGCTCACACACACTGTTCTGCTGTGGGAATGCCAGCTCCTGAGCATTGCCCCCCTGCTCTGACAGAAGGATCTCTAAATGCAAAGCTTAATAGAAACAGTTAATATCCTGAGTGTGGCTCTGCGCCATCTGAGCTCTGTGTGTAATATAATCAGGTTCATAATGCCCAGAATAGCACTCTGGAGCCCTAGCACAGACTAAGACCTCACTGTATTAAGTGTTGTGTGGATAGTTGCAGTGGTGCCGTTTTCTCTTCTGTAAAATTACTGAGCGCCACATCCAGGAACCAACCATAACCCATATTTTACAGAAGCTGAGACACAGGAGAGCAATGTACACTTTTCAAATGTCTTTTTTTGGCAGCTAAATCAAGTTAGTATTTTCACAGACACACTGAGGGAGGGAGGGAAGGGAACACTGAGGTTACTCTCTCTCTCCAGAGCAGACAGGCAAAAGCCTAGTTCAGCCAAAGCTCACTGAGGCTCTTTATGTTCCTGCTCAGTGACAGAGGTCACTTGTGGAAGCCTGAACCAGATCTGGTACAGGGCTGCCTGCTAAGCATGCTGGCAAAAGGATCTGAGCTATACCCTTCTCTGCAGTTGTTTGCGTTTCTTCGGGAACACCAAAGACCTGGAGTCTGTCCCAACACTGCTCGCACTGCCTTTGCTAAAAACACGCCTTTTAGCTCCAAAGTAAAATTTGTCTTGAATTCTTTGTGCTCTGAAGAAAGAAATCCCATACACAGGATCCACAAAGAAAGCAACTGCATGTGTCAGCCAAATAATTTCACTTATGCAAATTCTAATTTTCAGTACAGATTCCAGGATACTTTCCTACCATAAACACAGGTTAGGTCCATGTTTGAGCTGATTACCCTTTGATGCTCTTTAGGTTCACATTGCACAGCAGGTGCTGCTCATACTTCCAAAGCATCCAGAAGTCACAGCTCTTCAATTCATTGATTTTTATGAAGCACCAGGTCATACTTTCTGGCCTTCAGCTGATCACAGTTCATGAGCCTTCTGCACATTCTGGGCTTAGGAACTGTATGTGTTTGAAGTGAATAGAGACTAGATGCCTTTTGGCAAGATGCCTGAGGCAAAGGCCTCAAGAGAGAAATCCACCGTTTCCCAGGCTGATATAAATGGACAAGCATCCCCTTGCTTCAACTTTTATTCCCTATTTGTGAACTGGCTATGAAGAAGGACGTTCTCCTCTCACCTACAAAAATCTGTGGTTTTAGCATTGCTTTGCCCTTTCTCTGCTGTGTGTTTGTCCCCAGAGAAGAGGAGCCCCATCAGCCCATGCAGTGTCTGATCAGAGCCCATCCTGCCCTGGCAGCATGTTCTCCTGAGCTAAACAGAACAGGTGGGGAGGCAGGAAGACAAACTTCCACAAAGCTGTTTCTTGAACCAGATTTACAGGGATACAGCGAAACAGAGGAAGGGTCAGGGAAGATTGAACACATTTGTAGCTAACCAACAAGACAGCCAGCAGAGACCCTGACCTAAAACAGATTTTCAGGGAGAAACACCAAATCCAACAGTCACTTGCAGCCCTGCTGGGAGCTGCCACTGCCTCCACTCTGGCTGTACCACTGCAATGCCATCACAACCACAGCACCATCTTTCCCTCTGAAGTACCTGTTCCTCTGAGAGGAGGTCATAAAAACTACCTCATCTTTTGCATGCCATGAATGATGAAGATCCGAAAGTCTGGGTTTTGGCATCTAAAGTAACTACTGTGAAAATGCTACAGGAGATTTTTGCCAGAACAAGTGAGAAGAGCTTTCCAACTTCTTGAAAGAGATAATGTGTACAGAGGCAACCCAGTGCAGAACTGCAGGGACAGCAAAAATGGAAGTCCAACTGCTGTTGTGAACATTCCTGAGGCTGTTGGTAGGGGCAAGAGGAGAGAGTTGATTGCTGCATTACCTGTAGTCACTCAGGAGACAAGCCATCAAAATCTACAGAAATTATGATTATTTTCTGGAATAACAGATGCAGTTTCTGGGAGAAAGATTTTTCATAGGGATATTTTTGACTATTGGTTGAATAACTTCTTTGTTGCAGACTAAAAAAAAACAAAACAGACCCTTCTTGCTATCGCTTTGCCATTCAAGACATTGTCATTGTCACCTTTCAGATGTGTAAGTATAAGAGACAGCAGCAGCTGAGCTGTAGTAATTAGGAGGGAGAGATGTGCAGACCTTGTCTCACATCTTCCTGTTAAGATGCAGTTTACACTTTGGCAGGTTTAACAGTCCCCAGTGAAAATAAGCCATCTGCATCTGCTCCAGCATACCATCCTCATTTCTGAACCCTTCAAGCAGTTCTGGAAAAAATCAGCATTGCCTCCCTGCTTTTATCAGGCCGAAATGCAGTCACAAACCCATTAATTCTCTTACAGTAATGCAGGAACACTGGCTCTAGACCTGTTCACAAAGAATCTACTTTAAAAAACCCATTTCCCATTTTATTCAGGCATCTAGTGAGTTCCAAGTTTCACTGCTTTCTGTCCTTGCAGCAGGGAAGCCAAGAGGGACGCAAGCAACCTCATTCAATTCTATTCACAAGCACCCTTCCCTGGGAAAGCCAATAACTTTCAGAGGGTCTCTGCAGACTTTGCTCCACTGCTTTGCACACTGGAGAATGGCTGGTTGGTAATCCTCTTTTCACTCAGTGAGCACAGACCCAAAGGTTTTCATTCCTCTGAGCTCAGAAATTTCCATTTCCATTTGAGAGAGACATTTTCCTGGCAGTTCTCAAAAGATGCATTTGTAAAATAGGGAAACAACCTCAAGGAATGCTAAAGCAAAGGAATAAAGCTGTACGTGGACAGCCTTTCTACCTCAGCCAGGAAAGGAAATTCCTTCTCAGCACCAATGCCCCATAAACACAACCTACTCTGCAACTACCAAATACTTGATCAAAACAAAGTGACCAGCTGACCACCCTACCCTGTACAAACACCAAACATTTTCAGATCACCTAGGGCAACAGCCTCCAAAATCTCAAGTGAAAGACAGTCCAGAAATGTGCATTTGTGTGTGCATACAATACAAGCAAAGGAAAGGGGTGCACATCAGATGGCTGCAACACATTAGAGAGGATGAAGGTGTTCTGCTGAACCCACTACAGGAAGACATGCTCACGTCAGTGGTTTTTAAACTTGTAGTGCATAGACTTTTGCTGTCTCCAAAGGTAGCTAAAAAGCCAAATCCATTGTTGTATCCGTACTGTAAAATGTTTAGAAGTTTCCAAATCCAAAGAGGTTGAAACTTGCTTCTTCCAAGTGCAAAAGATTTAGCTGGCCCAAAGCCAACTCCCAGAAAAAAGCCCTAGTCAGTGGCTCAGGAATGCCAGCTCTAAACACTGACCAAATGCATACAAACCCTCTGGTAGGGAAATTCACAGTATCATCTCCCACAAAAACTCACTTAAAATTGCAGCTATCATTCATTGCCTTACTTCTGTGCCAGGGAGACCTAAGTGAGTCTCACTTTGACACCCTCCAAAGTAGTCAGCGAGTGAGCTATTGCCCTGCCTTGCTTTGGGGGATTCCTGCTTGGTGTTTCTGTAGAGGGAAGCATGAAGGCTTCACACTGCAACAGGCAGGATCCCCTCCATCACTCCCAGCTCCTTAGCAAAGGCATTCCTGAGGTGCACTGTGCCCTAACAAATCAACAAAAGCGCTCCAGGTTTCCTGGCAGCTGGAAACTGGAATTCTGCAGTGAAGGCAAACACCTCTCCAGCTAAAGCAAACACAGCCAGGGAGCCCCTGCTGAGCACCACGGCTACTGTCAAAGAGGGACCGAGAGAAGGTGATACCCTAAGGCATTTGACTGACAAAGGGCAACCCAACATGGACAGGAGATGGTCACAAGCCCAGCCCTGACACAGGCATTCCTCTGTGCAGGCATGTGCTTGCCAAAATGGTTTATCAGAATAAACCCACAAAGCTTCATTTTCAGAGCAATGACCATCTTGCCCTGATACAGATGGTACTTTTGCCTTTAAGAGCATTTATTTTCATGTTTAGAAGACCCATGTAAAAGATCCTGCAAAAATACAGAACAAAAATAGCCTAGTCTTAAACAGCTTATAACTTAACTCTAAAATAAACGGAGACAAAGGGAACAGCAGTGATCAGTGTGAGCAGCACTCAGCTCAGCAGAACAAGACGACTCCTGTTTCCAGGGGTAAAGGAAGGCATTTGGGTTTTTTTTTTTTCCTTTTAAACTATATAACAGAAAAAACCTGATGAAAGATTTGAGAGAAGAATTATTAGGTGGGTTGGAATACATTTATGGGCCAACCACCTCTCAAAGAGAAACCAAACCAGCATTTTTCAAAAGCAGCACAAGGAAACAACAGAGGGTAATGTTACCAGACAAACAGCAGCAAGAGCCCAGTTTCCAGCACTAATATTTGTTAGATTGCATACAAAAAACTAGATGGGCTGCCTCAGTACCTCGTTTTCAGTTGCACTTGGTAAGGGAAAGGAGAAACCAAGCAGGGCTGAAATAGTGACAGCAAAAGCAAAAGAGCTGCCTGCCTCAAATGCTCTTACAACAGGCACAAGCCCATCAATACCATAAAATACCTCTCATTCAATAAAACAAAGGCATCTTCCTCAGATGCCCCCCAAGAGCTGGAACAAATACCCAGATTTTACCATCTCCCCCTCGTGATGGGTATGCTCTCCCACAGGGAGTTTCCTGGTAACACTTCCAGTGCATGGATGGGAGGTAGCAGAGGGTAAGTGTGAACAAATTTACTCATGTCAGACCCGATCTGGACTGCAAATCCAAGTCTTCAGCTTCCACGGCATCATCTGGAGCCCTCACTGAGACCACTGTAAGGCACACTTTCCTTCCCACTCCCTTGAAGAAGCACCAGATACCAGTCCATAGGCAAATACAGCCTTTGGGGTAAATCCTGCTCTACCTACACGAGGTTAATTGAGACACAGAGATGCCAGGCAGCTGACAGTGCACAGCAATGGTGCAAAGGCAGCAGCCCCATCAGCAGGTGAGTGCCAGGAGCTCCCACAGCACAAATCACCCACCCCCAGCCTGAGGGAGATCCAGCTGGCGGAGTTTGGCTCTGTTTGGGAAGACCCTGAGTGGCGCTTAAAACCCTGAGTCCCAGGAAAGAAAGAACAGCTGAATGTGCAGGGTGAAGGACTCCTACATATGTATAGTGGAGAGACACACACAAAGGAGGGCGGGGGGTGGCTGGGAAGAGTGACAGCAAGACTTGTCTCTGAGCCTTGTGCTTATTTTGACCTTTCAGTTAAAGATTCTCCAAAAAGGCACTGCTCAGCCCCAAGCCTGATTAGATGTCTTGGGAAAAACAGAGCACAAAGCATCACACATGAATGAGCACAGAGCCATAACACGATCTTGATATTCCCACCCATCCATATGGCCAAAAAAAGCCACGTTCTTCAATGCAAACATTGGCAGCAGCAATATGAAACGAATGTGTTAATTAGCAGATTTTGCAATCCAGCACACAGCAGAGACTGCTGATGGTGGCTATTATATAGTCAATCAGAAGTGAAATAGAACAAGTACCACGTTACTTAAACCATTCACAACAAGGTTAATAATTTGCTAATTGCATATTTCTGGCCTGAGCAGACCAAGGTCTGTTTTTCAAGCTTCTTTTCTCAAAGGTATTTTGAAATGTATTTAGTAGGGCAAGCTCTCCATCACTTGCAACTCTTCTCTTTGTTAACTTTCAGTCTCAACTTGAATGTTTAGCTTGAATTCAAGAAAGGCCACTGCCTTGCTTTACACAGCATCAAACTAAATGAGCACAATGATTTCCCAGCCTTGTAAAGTTCTTTCATTTTCAGCCTGTAAACAATCACAAGTTATTCTGAAACAATCAGAGGCTAAATTACAACATTCATCAGATTTGCTTCTTGTATAGGATTTTCACATTGAATGCAAGAGAAGATTATGAAACTGAATTACTTAAATGCCACTGGAATTTAACATAATTCCTTAGGGTACGTGGGTTTACACATTAAATGCTTAATAAAACTCTACTCTCCTAGAAAGTTTAATCAATAAAATAAATACTGCAAGACAGGTGAGATACACTATTTCACCATTACACTGATATTTCTAAGAAATATAAAAAATATAAAGATTTCATTTTCATGAGATATTTGAAGTACAAGCCTGAAGCTGACACTCCTGTCATGAACAATATTCTTTACATCCAGGATGTACCACTAATGGTGCATAAAACATCTAGACATAAAAGTTTGGAAGGAAAAGAACAAACAGGGATGAAGAACATGACTGAATTGGTCTTGGGGTTTTTTCTAAAGCACAGAAAAACAGAAATCAATTGCACCAGGACTAGTCAGAGTCACATAATTTAAGGTACAGCCGCTCTGATTTCCTGCCTAACACACAGGCACTGTTCCATTTTATCCACTCACACCTCCATAAAGCCCATTAAGTGGTTCTGTGAAATGTAGTGGTTTATGGCATCCAGACTAAAGGCCTTTGGAGGTCAAAACCTAAGTTCACTACTCTGCTTGCAGTTTGCTACAATGGCTCCATCATTCTTTCTGGCAGCGAGGCCAGACTAATTTCTTATTTGTTTGCCTTCTGCCTTGAGCCATTAATTCCTTCCCTGCTGGATTAAAGAGGAGCTCCTCAGAGTCAATTATGCACATGTTTTAACCAACTCACCTCTCAATAGCTTTTTTGGCAATCAACAGATTGGTCCTGTCAGTGTCTCAGTACAAGGCATCTTTTCTTGAGTCCTTGAACAGCATTTTACTTTTTGTTTGTTTTTTTAAATATCAATTTGATTGTCCTCCCCCCATCTCCTTCCCCTTCTTCAGGGTCACTGCTTTGGTGAGGCACAACCAGTGAAAAATCAGCATCTCTGGCACACAGAAGTCCAAACTTGCCTGTATCAGATGGATGCAATTTCACTGGACTCATTTTACTGCATAACAGAGGAGCTACAGAAATCAGGCTGCAAAGATGGTATCAATTCACTAACAGTCAATTATCTGACTCTACTGAGGGTAAGGAGCTCGTATCTTTCTTAATCACCATTTAATCATTTCTCCAAAACCTCTAAGGTAAACTTCACTACCTCCCCCATTCTGCCAAAGACTTACATACTATTCAGAATATTCAAGCAAGAAAATCCCAACATTCCTATCATTTCTAGCCATGGTTTTGAATTTGTCCTCAGCATGGCCTGCTTCTCTGCTGAATCAACATTAGCAGTGGCTTTAAACTTATTTTCACAATACTGATGAACTACTGAACAGCAGAGTACACTACTGATGCTGGCTGAAGTCACCTGCTAGGAATACCACTTTCTGAAATGCACCCAGTAACCCATGATTTCAAAAGCATCAGCCTTTTATTTTAATTAAATAATTATGAGGTATGCTGTTGGTGTTGGCACGGATCAATTATTCATGCCATTCTATGGCTCCAAGTCAAACATCCAAGAAACACATGAACAGTCACCTGCTGCCGTGTTCCTTTCCCGCAGCACTTTCTTACTATTAACACAATCCATCCCTTCAGAGGGATACACCTCTGAAGTATACACCAAAATTATAACTCAAACCTCCCCAAAGACCTGACTTATTCAGGATGACTGCATGAAAATCATTAATCCCTTGTAGGTGTTAACCAGGCACTCCATATCACAAGGACTGGTACCTTCCTCTACTTCTGTTCTAGCAGCAGGCCCATTGAACTTCCACCTCTAACCAGATTTCCATTGTGTGGCACTTCTTATTTTGTGTTACTTCTCATTTGGTGTTGTACACTAAACCCACACCTAAGTGTGCAAAGAGCACAAGGCAGAGAGTTTATGCTCTGTGTAAAGGCAGGTACAGCTTTGGCTGTGGGTCAGTGTGACAGCTGGAAGGGCTCTGTCTGTCACACCACTAGGAAGAAAATAATTGCAAAGCAATAGTAGAATGAAACATGTGCCTTTTACCAATCCTTACCTTGGTATTTTCAAAGCAAGAAATTTATTTCCCATTGTGAACCCCCTGGCTCAGCTACCTGGGAACACCAATACCTGCCTGTCTGTCAGGGACAAGATCACCAAGACAGCTCCAAGCAGCAGGAACAAGCAGCCCATGGAAAACTGGTTTCAGGGATGGCTACCCATCAGTTTGAACAGCAGAAAGTCTGCTCATATTTATGCATGACTGCTCAAGTGAACTGCATGACTGCCTTTGTTGATCTGCTCACAGCGATCCATTCTTTCAATAGGAACACCAGGAGGAAGCCACGCTGGGACTGTGCAAGGGGAAAAAAACCACCCCGTGGACATATTGAATGGGACAGAAAATTCCCCTACAATTTCTGTGAGCTTATGTCCAGCAATGCCCTGCATTGACTTTTCCAGCAGCTTTTTGGGACACCTCCACATATCAAAGCCCAAGCCACACCACAGTAGTCATTTTCACTAAACCTACTTTAGAAATTGATTAAACAATTGATTTTTTCATAGCTTAGATAGATACAAAGTGACCTTTCCATCCCACAAAAACCCAAAGGGAATTAACACATGTAAACAGAGTCTTCATTTAAAAGGGAGTGTTTTGCTCCCTTAGAGGGAAAGTCCTGCAATACTTTATTTTTTATTGCAGCTCTCAAAAGATCAATTCCCCTTCCTCCACTTGAGCTTTTCACCTTTCTGTCCAAAACAGGCCAAAGGCACAAGACTTCTCAGAGCATACACAGAAAAGCAGCCTGAAGATAAACACAAATCTTCCTATAGGTCACCAAGACATTAGTACTATTTTGTCAGCTAACAGTTCTATTTCAGTCTGTGAGGCAGAAACTCAGAGGACAGTTCCCAGTAGAGATAAGAGTTTCACAAGCACAAAAAGTTTTCTTTTTTCTCTACACAGAAAAGAGGTTTTTGAGATGTATTTTTCATTACTGAATGGAATAACAAGGTCCATGTGTTTATGCTGTTTGAGACCATTTCCCTTGAGAATCACTGCAGACATAAAATTTCTACCTGCTTAAAATAAACACATTGTGTTTTGGGCAAAGTTCCTTCATTAGGACCTGGTGCCTTCTGGTACTTTCTACATGGTGCACTCGGGGATGCAGATTACAATCCCAGAGCTGAACAGCCAGGTGTCATTTGTGTTTTGATGATCAAACAGGCTGTGGCAGCCTGCAGAACACAGTGTCTGTAGTTGTCACTGGAGCACCCGTTAGGATCTCACTGGGAGGAAGGGAAACAGATGCACAGCCCAGTGGCTTTCCAACATTCAGGAAAAGGATGGAACCACAGAACTGGGAGTGCAGGTCATTCTCCTATAACAGCTTTGCTCAGTGCAAAGCAGCATCCCAGCAGCATCCTGGGACTTGCATGTAGATGCTAAACACCTGCACCAGGCACAGACACAAACCTTTGATCAGCAACAGAATGCCAAAGTGCAAAAGTACTTAAACAGAAATGTTCTTGGGACTGCGTGAGCAGCACCAGCACACAAATTCCTCCCATCCCTGTCACCCACTGGAGGGTAAACACTATTCAATGTTATTTGTCTGTAGCTAATGAGTTTGGCATTCATAGGTCCATGGCAAGAGCTCTGCTACAACAGGTCTGTGATGGTGGGATGGTGTAGATATATTTGGATAACTAGATCCAAAATAACACTGTTAGGTGATATGTCAATCAACTTGCCCAATCTTTCCACTCTTCACAATCCTTATTCACAGAGTTCAAGAGAGGCAGCTCTCCACAGTGGTGGAGCCTAGTTAAACATTGTGAACAGTGGCCATTATCAGTATAGGTCATTAAGGAAAGCCTCATGATGCCACCACCCTGTACAGACAGGCATCAGACCCACAATGAAACAGAACAATTCCCTGCAAGACCATCGATGGCAGGGAGCTGTCTGTGTTCTATGCCCAGAAAATGCATTTTAAAAGCTCGAGTATCTACAACAGAACTGCTACTACAACATACAGGAATAACTAAAAAACATAATTAGCAAGAAAGCATGGTTGTCAGAAGCCTTTATGTTTGTGGCACTCTGCTGAGCTTGTTACTGAGGCTACTGACACAGGCTTTCACCTCCCCTGCAGACCAGTTCAGAGGAGAAGGAAGGGGCCATGGTGACTTGGGCACTGTGAGGACAGAGACTTGACTGTCCCAAGCCCAGAGAAAGCAAAACAGGCTAAATGGCTCTTTCATCTGGTCCTGTGCAGCTGCTTATACGGCCACAATGCCAGCAGCACAGTCCCTACTGCCCATCTGTGCTGCTGTGGGAGGTCATCCTGCAGGTACCTGTCCTCTGGGCAGCACAGAGAGCAAGAGCAGCATTTGTATGGCAGCTGCTCTACCCCACCACTCCTTTTCCTTTAGCTCTGCATCATCCCAGCAGTGCTGGGCACAAAGCACAAGCAGACACTCCAGCTCTGGGGCTGCAGCTGCCTGTGACTGAGGCCAAGGAGCTCAGCACAGCGAGGCACTCGGGGATGGCAGAGCCTCAGGGGCTGCTCTGCCTTCCTGCCAATTCCAACCCTGCCTGCGCTGCCAAGAGAACAAGCTGGTAGCAATCACCCAGGGCCATTCTGAAATTGCACATGCACCTCTGCTGGCTGTCACACATCTGGGGAACAGTTTCTGGTTACAAATCCCCATAAGAGAGGAAAAAAATTTAGATCAAAGGAGGAAATAAACAGTACGAGTCAGTGTTACCCGTTAGAGCCTCAGAAGGCACAGCCACACAAGGGAACCACACCTCTCCATCACAGCCATCAGAAAGCTGCACTGCCACGCAGGACAAACAGCAAAAAGCCCTTGCAATCTTGGTCTTAAATCTCTCTCAAGTATCAGGCTGACGTAAAATGCAATTCAAAATACGTTTCAGCTAAGGATCAGAACATAAATTCACAAAGGCTGTAGTCTCCCCAGGTACTTCAGCCCTTCTGCAGCCTCATTTCATCAATTTCTATCAAAATGCTGAAATGATCTGGCAAATAAAGCAAGCCCCTGGTTAGTACTTCTCCATTTCCTACAGTGGCACACAGAGATTTCATGCAATTAATTCAGTTGCAGATCAGCTTTACCATTCTCTGGGGTAGAATCATTCAGTAGTAGAATGCAATCTGTATGCAAAAAGTCAAGCAGGAAGCAAATAAAGATCAAAATATTGATGTCAGCACAATTCAAAAGTCCAGGAACTGCTTCTGCACTTGAGATCTCCAGCACACACAACTCTTGGCTACACTAGAAGTAGGAGACAGTAGAAGGCAGGTGAGAAGAGTTTATGATTGGTGTGTGGAAGACAGCAAACAGATGATCAAAATTCTCATCACATGTGTTACCAAAATGCTCTCACATATAATTTCATAATTTACTAACACAATCAATCTTTCCAGCATTTTAAGAAGGTTCAATGCAAAAAAATCTTGGGATCAAGGCTGAAAGTACTAAAGAGAGAGTTGTTTCAGGACCATTAACTAACTCCAAGCTGTCCAAAACCCTACAACAGCTTCAGTGAGGACATTATTTCTCACAAAGCCTGGTCTGGCAGGGCCATCTCTGAAGCCATGGTTCCTCTGCTTCATATTTTTTTGTCTGAAGGACTTCCAGCTGAGCAGAACACTCAGCAGGCAATGCCAGGAGCATTTTCTCAAGCATTTGCTTGGCCAGCTGTCCACAGAGGTTGGCATTTCTTTATGGAAACTAGAGAACCCAAAAATTCTGCAGCGTCTCACACAGCAGGATGAGGACATGGGCACTTGCAAGCACAGAGAGATTTCAAGAGCACACAACCTCCTGGAGTCAGGATCAGAGGGGGGGAGACAGGTGGCACTCCAGTTCTTAATGTAGCTCCACACAAAGAGCAGGGAAGTCACTTAACCAAACTGGGAAATGGTGCAGTGCAGGAAAGCTAAAAAAGCAGAGATTGAAACAAAAATTATTTTGAAATTACACACATGGGCAGAAACCCTCAGCTGAAAACACTACTTCTATGTAGTAATTTTGAGAATTATTATAACAGGGTAAGATGTCAAACATACCCATTCTATTTATAGAATGACATGCAATTTAGTCAGAAAACAAGTTTCATCAACATAAATGCTTGAACACAATCAGCTTCCTCCACCTGCACGGTTGCAGGCACAGCCACCCTGCAGGGGAGGGTGGGACACAAGGACTGCATTCTCCCTGGAGTAACTTCAGCAGCAGGATGAGCCCCAGCACTGAGCCTCAATGCCACATTATGCTGAAATAAGCTGACACACATGGTTTTTTTTTCACTGAAACCCAGAAGCACTGCCTTTAATTTCAGAATTAAGGAAAAGTGCAAAGAGAGGGAGAATGGTGATGACTTGAAATTGTCTGCACCTGCAGATACAAAGCAGCAGCAAACCATTCAGTCAATACCTTACAGCTGTGGATCCCAGAGGCTCACCACAGATTCTGTGTGGGTATCTGGAGCGAGTGGTGACACAATTCCTGAACTCCAGTCCCCAGTACAGAACCAGCCTAACTAAACCACCACCCCCAAAGATCAATCCCCTTACAGCCTGTGACACAGGGACTGGAGACTTCCCACACGAGATAGACCAGGAATAGATACAAGTAGCAAGATAAAATTACAGCGTTCAGATACTTCAAGAAGGGAAATGAATTATCATTTTCTAAAAGGGAGTAGCTATGAAGTTGCAAGAATTTTGAGAGCAGCAGTGCTGGTGAAGAGCAGAGCCAGGGGAAATTCAACAGTTCCAGGCTGTTCCACAGTTGAACTTCAGAGCCAAAAGCAAAGCAAAATCTCTCACATTTACCAGGCACAGAAGAAGTGATCCTAACAGTTCTTGCAGTTTTTATACTGCAAGCACATCACAAAAGTTCCCATTCAATTAAAGTCTGGCATCTGGAAATTTCATTAGGATCTGTTTCATTAGAAGATTCATTTCACATTTTGATCAACATCTAAAATGAGATCATACTGCCAAAAATTTGTTTTCTGCTTCCTTTTCCCCTCTTTCTTTCCTGAGATTGGGAGGCAGGACTTGAAAGTGAAGGTCTAAAATTAAATTCAGGATATTAGAAACTATTTAAAAATTGATTCAATAATAAAACAAAACTAAAGAACCAAACAAAAAAAAGGTAAAAAATCCAAAACAAAACAAACCAACAACAAAAAAATTTACCTAAACTGAAACCATTTGTTTCTTCTTTTTTCTTTCCTTCACAAGCATTGGGAGGCAGCACTTACTTCTAGTTAATGAAAAGAATACCTAAATTGTTTCCTGGAACCTCAGAATAGCTCAGATGTCTTAGTTACTACTTGGCTGAAAAAAAAATTATTAGCAGTGAAAACAAGCCCTCAGCATTTATTACTTCAGCAGTTGGGGAGAGGAGGCAGAGCCTCAGAGAGCTCATACCAAAGCACTGTGGTTCTCCCATTAGTCAGGGCTGCATGTTGGTACAGGTTGGAACATCCTCCTTCGTGTTTTTGCACCTTTGCAGCTCTGCAAGTCTGAGCTCCAGCAACTCCAACCCTGGCCAGTTTATTAAGCAGGGGAGCATCTCAGTTATCACTGTGGCAAACCACAGCACGCAGGCTGATCCTTCACGGTGCCAGAGAAAAATGCAGGTAGCAAAACCACCCCCTCCATGCTGATTTTAGAGAGCCTCCCAGGTTCAGTGTGCCACCAGGAAAGGTCCTTTGGCTTTCCCCACTGTGCTGGAGTAAACACAGTGCAACACATGAGTTTGCTGTTTCCCAATTAAATTAAGCATCTACTCTGCTTCCTAGAACAGCGGTATCATCACAGTCACAAGACTGTGCACGTGCTCCCACTGCCTCAGTCACTTGTTTCTGAAAAACACATGCAAGAATTTATAGGAATTGTCTTCCAGCACTGAGACAACACCAGACAAAGCTCAAATAATGATCAATATGGATCTTCTCTAAAGACATCATCACAACCATCAGGTCATCAAAGACGCCTCCAGTAACAGGACAGGGAAAACGATATCAGCACAATGAAAGAGCAGCTGGCACATTCCCATAAAGGCAAAAGCAGCCCTCCTGTGGTTTTTATGAACAGCAGAAGATGAATCCTTTCAGATACAGTAATCCTGCAATCAGATACTCACAAGAACCACAAATAAATGCAAATCAAATCCAGGGCTTAAACAGATTATAGGAAATGCAAAGGAGAGTCAGTAGAACGCACCAGATCCCAGCACACAGAGCACAAAGAAGTTTCACTGAAGATCCAGGTGAGCAAAAAGGGCGCCAGTCCAAGCCCTGCTTCCTGAAACCAGCTTGTATCTAGAGGGCTAATTCTTACAGGGAAGCAGGCAGGCTCATGCCTCCTCTGACTGCTGCCACCCTGCACAGCCTCCAAGCTGGGATGAATCAAAGTCCTATCATCTTCCTCCAAGATGCCCTTATGCAAGATTGGGAGGGTTCGGCTCAGAACTTGGCTACAACAAACAATGTGAAGTTTCAGGAGGCAAAAAAAACAACAGCTACAAACGAAAACAGAACAGACGGAGAGGCTGTCAGTGAGGAGAAGAAACTGATGTCCTTGTGAGTTTGCTTTGACAGGCAGCAGGAAGGACTGAGACAGAGAAGATGACAGAAGAGAAATAATGTACACTACCCAATTCAGCAGTAAAGCTTTTACCAGAAAAAAATCTCAAGCATTTCTGGGGAGTGGCTGCTTCATCTTCTTCTGAAGTTGTCCTCGTCTGTTGCTCTCCCTCTCCAGCTGACACTGAAATTTACACTGAAAAAGACACCATGTTTCCCTGTACCCATCTCTGCTGGCTACAGGAACACTCCAGAAAGCAAACAGCAACAGTGCAGGACAGAAAGTACCATTACTTTTGTCTTCTGTTGGACAGTGCTGGATAGCACACACCCCACACAGGCAACCTGGGTGGGTGCTTTTTCCTTCAGAGCACACCCAACATACAGCTGGCACTGCTTAATTTGGCAGGCAGCCTCTCTCCAGGCTCACGGGGCCACCTTGGGCAGCAACAGATACTTTTCAGGCTGGTTTAGTCCTTGCAGGCTCTGCTGGCATTGCCAGGAAAGCCCAAGCGTGCCAGCAGCAGCAACACTCCAGCAACAGCCCCGCTTCACACAAAGACTGGCACTGAGGGGAACAGCTCTGCACACTCATTACAGCCTCTGTCAGCTATTCCCTCTGCCCTTATATGGGAACATCCCGTGGCCGCGCCGGGAATATGATGCTGTTGGTGGACATGAAAGGTAAGGCAATACCTGAACTGTCAGCAGGCGAGGGCAGAATTTTTCTGTTCTGAAAAGCAAGCAGAGTCTTGGAGCCTGAACTCTTTACAGCTCTCACATGGGAGAAAGCAGAGATTAAAAATGTCAACTGCTGACAGTCTGCACCCACCTTTCTCAAGAGTTATGCTGGTGATTTTAATCTTATTAAATATTGTTAATCGTATTACTAACCTAACTCTTTTCACATGTTAGGAAGAAATTTAAAGAGAAAATTCCATATATGACTGTGCTATAGTAAATGCTTTCTGGCCAAATCTCAGTTCAGGGCAAGTCCTTGGCTTGCAGAGTCCAGTTCAGCTGCACACAGGTGTGGATGTGCATAGAAATAGTCTGCTCAGCACCAACCTGCCTACAAGTCACCTTCCCTGCCTGATTCTTCTCAATCCATAACTTGTTTGCTCTCTTCTCCTGTGATTTTGCTAGGCATTGCTGGCCTCTCAAAGTGACCCTGTTAAAACCTGTGAAATTCCATGCCCCATTTGTAGCAAGGGGAAAACACCAATTCCCCATTACAATGCAAAACCACGTAGCAAAACATCTCAGTGCATCAGCGTTCCTCTGAATCAGGGTGAATGCTTCCATCACTGGCTTAGCCCCCTGACGTCACACAGACACATCATTAATAAAAGTCATTGATTTCTGCATTTCATACACAAGGCGGAACACTTCTGTGATCCCTGTTCAAAAAGTGAGGTCACAACTGAGCAGATCCCATTCAGCCTCACACAGAATAGAGCACTTGTTTAAGTAAAATACTGACCCCGCTGTTTTACAACACTCAGGGTTGTAAGCCCCTTCCTCTTTGTAACCAGCGCAGCGCTCCGGATACTCTCCCAGGACTACTCCTGCTCCAGACTGCTGCCCTGAGATAAAGCAGCAGCCACAGAAAGTTTAGATTTAAGAAAATAAAGATCTCAAATTGCAACTCCTGGAACACAAAACACACCTGCTCGGAGGGGCCCAAACACTTGCTGCAAACTCTTTCAAACGGAACGTGCTCAAGGTGGAGAACGAGATCTGCAGACAGCGGGAACTGCCCGGTCAGGGCGCTCCGAGGAGCGGGGCCGGGGCCGGGCAGCGCCCCCCGCCCGGGCAGCCGGACCCTGGGCGCGGAGCCGCCTCGCACCGAGCCGTGCCCAGCTCCCGGGGACTCCCCCGGTCCCACCGCTCCCGGCTCCGCTACCGCCGCCGGAGGGGCTCGCCAGCCCCGCGCCCGCTCCTGCTGCTGCTCCGGGCGCGGAGCCGCGGGGACCCCCGCCCTGCTCCCCGCACAGCCAGCCGCGGGGGCGGCTCGGAGCGGGGCTTTCCCGACCCACCGGAGCCCCTCGCCCCGCCCGGGAGGCGCCGCCGCTCCGGAGGGGCCGCGCCCATCCCCCCACGCGGAGACAAAGCGCGGCCCCCGGGCGGCACCTGCCGCCGGCCGCTGACCGCCGGCAGCGCTTCCCCGCCCCGGGCCGGGCGCGGCGGCGGCAGCAGCCCGCACTCCCCTCCCCGCGGCCCCGGTGCCCGCCGCCCCTCACCTGCCGGGCGGCCGCCCCGCTCCGCTCCCGCCGCCGCCGCCGAGCGCTGCCCGCACCGAGCCGCGGAGCGCCCGCCCCGCCCCTCTCCCCGCCGGCCGCCCCGCCCCCCGGTCGCGCTCCTCCAATAGCAGCCGTCCGCTCCCCTCGATGCCCCGCCCCCAGAGCGGCCCCGCCCCTCAGGATCCGGCTGCCCCCCTCCGGCACGAGGCCGGCGGCGAGACCCCATTGGCTGGCGCGGGGAGGGGGCGTGGCCAGCGGCCACTCCGCGCCCCGGGCCGTGCCCGGGATCCCCATCCCGGGGGCCGGCGGCGGCCGAGGGTTCCTGCCGGTGAGCACGGCCGGCCAAGGGCTCCTGCGCTGGGCACGGGCAGCCAAAGCTCCTGCCGGTGGGCACGGCGAGCTCCGCCTGCACCGAGCGAGGCCCGGGCAGCGGGAGTGTTCTGCACGTTGCCGCCAAAACGAGCGGCGGTGCCGGCCGGTCCGAGCGCGCAGTCCCGCGCCAGATGGGTCCCCGGCGCCGCTGATGAGAGCTGGGCTTAAAGCTGTGTATTTTGGGAGAAATCGCAGCATTTATCTCTCCTCTGCGTTTGCAGCAATGTAACTTTGCGGTCAGGCTCGAGAAGCCTTTGTGCTCGGCTCTCCCACCGGTGAGAGGTGCGGGTGAGTGGGGAGGGCACGGGGCACCGGGAGCAGAACCTGCCAGCGTGTCCCCTACACACAGCAACGGCACGCTTAGGCACAGCCCAGCTCCAGCTTGCAGCGCATGTGGGAACGAGCACACGAGCGAGATTGAAGAATGTGACAAAAGCAGAGTTATCTCTAGTTGCAAAACAGCGAAGGACATACCATTCTGGCTGGAAGTCGGTGGAGACAAAAGCACCATAAAGCAGAAGCGCCTGAAGTGATATGTATAATATAAACTGACTGCTGGTTTTGTGATTTTTATTCCTGTGAAGCTGGAAGCTCCAGTTATGGGCAGAGCAGAGTCTGGTGCTCTGTGAAAGAGACAAAGGCATTTCTTGCCACTGAGAACTGACTGCATAAAATCCTCTCTCTGAATTAGGGGTAAGTTCTGTCAGTGACAGTTCTACAGAGGGACAGAATTAAAGCCCCCATTTTTCTCTCTCACACTGTAACTTCTGTGTTCCCCAGATGTGCTGTGCTCTGCTGTGTTGTTGATCAGTGAATATACAGTTAGTCTAACAACTGACTCGCTATACATGCAGTGACTGGCTGTAAGTACTGGTCATTTGCCTGCTGAGCTGACTGCCAGATGTTTGGCAACCCCAGACAAAAGATGGAGTTATGCCTTAAGCACCCGGCCACAAATTCTGTGTGGAGGAAAGAAAACATCTCTGAGGATGTGAAGAAGTGTTACAGGAGCTGCAGGTAAAAGCAAACTGAGGAAGGGTGCACTGGCCTGGGTTGTGCAAAATACAGAATTTGCCTTATGCTGGGGTGCCCATCACTTCTCCTTTTTGGCTACAGATGAAGCTACACATCTCCATTGAAGGCATAATGCTGCTCTGAAAGTCTGAATTGGGCTTTCCTCCCACGTTCATTTCTGACATTTCAGAGGGACATAGTTGGTACAAATCCCACGTTCAGAAGTGTCATTAAACATCTACTGTCTTTGTTACAATACATCAGTCTCTCTTACTCCCAGCCCCCAAATTTTATGAAGGAAAAAAAAACTCTGAAAGTTTAGAGATGCTGAACAGTCCCCAGGATCTGGCAGCATGACCGTGGTCTCCCAAAGGAAGGATTATTTCAGAGGCAACTGCTGGCTGCCTCTCTGGACCTTTGCTCCTTGGTTATGCTGTGTGCAGAACCCGTGAGGGTTCCCATGAGGAAATGATCCCTTACTTGTTCTTCTCCCAGCACAGAAAAAGCCATCCTATTACCACACCCCACTCACTGAATCCCTGTTTAGCTTTGAGCTCACAGAATTATCATCTCACTAATCAGACACATTTTAACTGCACTCAAATTGCATCTGCCAAAATCCAGTTTTGGTGACTAAGAGCATTTAAAAAAAATCCTTAACTTTTCTTTGCTCCAACCCATTCCTGACTCAAAACACTAATCCCCTTTGTGCCTTTCCTCCAGAGCCAGTCCCAACCTGCAGCCCCTTCTGTCCGGTAAAAAACATCTGCAAGCTTCACTTAAAAAGCAGCAAAAACCCCTGTGAGAGCACATTTGAAAGGAAAGGCTTTTGCTTCTGTCCCATGGCAGGGTTGGTGCAGGGAGCTGGAGACAGGCCCTGCCTTGGGAGCAGGGCAAGAAGAGCTGCTGTGCACTTTAGGGATGTCACAGTGCCCCCCTCCCACCCCTCTTGCAGCCCTTCTGAGAGACAAGGGTGGTGTAAAACCCCTGTGGGATTAACCATTCCCCCTCCTGGGAAGAGTTTTTATCAGTCTGCACAAAAATTTTGCAGTTCTTAAAAAAACCCAAACAAACCAATCAAACCCTAGAGAAAAAAGCTAATTCTCAAACATTACACAGCTGAAAATGGTGTCACAAAAGAACAGACATTTTGAAGAACAAATAAAAACAATTTTTGATTTCCATTTGTTCAGAAGGTTTGTTTTCTTGTGTTGTTTTTGGTATATTTAAATCCCTAAAGGATCATTTTCTGTAAAAACTCTTGTTAATGTCTGGTTCTAAGCAGGTTGGCTAAGTTTCTTACGTAACTATTATGATAATCACAAGGCAAGCAGCTGCTTATGCTCCTTTTGATTTCCTTCTTGCTCTTCCTCCCCTCCAAGCAGGGGATGAGACAAGTTAAGGAAGTCACAAGGGATATGTGAATACTGTCTATAGCTTCTGGGAATAAAGTGTATTTAGAGCAGTAATTCAGGGACCAGCTGAAGGTTAACTACATCTGCCCTATTTCATATCTGACTCCATTCCTTTCAAGCTTCCAGTTGTCAGAACTTTCAGAAACAGCATTAAGGTATTTGTAATGGCCATTTGGGCACCTACAGATCTGCTGGCAGCAGCTTGTTGATGATTAAGGATCTGTTTTTGAGTAAAAAACAGCCGACACCCCAGAACCTGCAGGGGAAGAGCAAGGGACTGGGCACGCACCTATTTGCATAGGTTTGCCTTCCTCCCTGCAGAACACAGCAGAACACGCTTGGGATGCTCGTGGCAATCCCTTTATCTTGGAGCCCTGCTGCTGTGTTTAAGCACAGACCTTCTCAGATCATCCAGCTGCCAAGCACCAGAAATCTCACTTCTCTTTGCTTTAGGAGTGAGGTCATGAATGTAACTTCCTAGCAAAAATCTGGCAATAAAACACAGTTCTAAATATAATATGGACAAATCCAGCATTGTCTGCCTTTTCCTAGCTCACAAACCTCATTCCTACAGCAAATCTCAAACTTTTTTTCTGAGGTAAACAGGACATCTCTACCACTCCTATGCTCCACAAAGAGGGAAGTGTTTGTTTTTAGAAGGCATGTTGTGAAAGGAACTGTCTTTTCCAAACAAACAGATACAAAGAAATCAACAGGAGCACCTGCAACTTCCGACTAGGATCCTAAAATATTGGAACATCCAAAACCCAAGTAGTAATAAATAAATAAATAAATATATCCTGATTGTTACACTACATCTAACTGCTTTTGTCCTGTCTTCTTGAGCAACATTTTCTGGTTCTTTCATGAGTTGAAGGAAGGGCAGCTTTTCTCTTCAGAATGCACCTACTGTTAGAAGTCTGCAGTGACCTCATTCACAGTTATTTCCATAGCCACAAGCTGTTTGCTTTTGAGTTACTGGTGGTTTCTCAAGGAGCAGTAAGAACCCAAAATAGCTTAGCAAGGGCCAAGCTCAGGCCACTGCCACCCATTTTTCTATAGTTAATATCTATCAAAGGGCTTCCTGTTGCTCTTACCAGGTTCTCCTAATTCAGCTTCTGTGTCCTGCCAGACAGAGGAACTAATCTGAATGAGCACTGCCTTCCTCTGAGCTGCACACAGCACCCAGCTCAGTCCTGGGTAGGATTTTGCAGCCACCATCCCCCTCGGATGGGCACTGGGGCCCAGGGCTGAACCATCCTGCCTAGAGAGGTCTTTGCTCACAGAGTAAGAATTCAAGTCTCCAAAAGCCTTAGCAAGCAGAAATTACTCATTGAAGAAAGGATCTGCTGAGAGACCTCATTCCAAAATGGAAACTCAGCTATCCATTATAAACCTTTTTAATAACCCAAAGGTATACCACAGAACAACAAAATACAGGTTGGTGTGTGTGGTGTGTGGGGTTTTCTTGGTTGGGTTTTTTTTTTTGAGGGGGGCACTTTTTTTTGGTGTGTTTTCTTTTTTTTTTTTTTTTTTTTTTTTTTTTTTTTTTTTTTTTTTTTTTTGGTTTTACTAGAATAGACCTGAAGAGCACAGGCAAAAAGTATTCACTTAGTCCTGGCTGAATCATCAGGAAACATGCACTGAGATGTCATGTGCTTGTATAAATCACTGCTGCAAATGTACCTGAACTGAGGTGAGTGCCCAGGTAAACACCCCCTGTACAGCTGTGCTGGTTTTGTTCAAACTCAGGTATTTGCTGCCTGTGTTACCATGACAAAGGTTTAAGCACAAAGCACAAAACAGATTATACATACAGTCCATGTTTTAGCATCCTCCTGGATATTGCCTTCAGCCAGCCCAGGCAGAGCTGCCACTGCTGCAGCCACACCTTCTGGCTTTGGGGTGCACATACAGTGCAGTGCCAAGCTACACATTTAGATCATTGCCACAATGAAGTGATGATTAATCCAGGATTGAGGGAATACATAAATCTTCTCTCCTAATTATTATATAGTCACAGTTAATTACAAGGGTTTTTCCCTAATTGAAATTATTCTGCTGTCGCTTCACATAGGAGGATTTAGCGAGGAAGAGCAGAACTAAGTGAGCCATGGTAATTATTGTAACACAGAGCTCTGCCAGCTGCACACAGGATCTGTTCCTGAGTCTTCACAACTTCCTACAAATGACCAGTTATTTTCGTCTTGATGCATACACCTTGCAGCTCTTCTCAAATTTCAGGTGTTATTTCAAACAATCATTTATCACAGATTTGTTTGCCACTGTTCATTGACTGTTCATACAGTCCTTGACTGACTTTTTCTTCCTGTAACTATACATAGAGTTAAAGCTACAAACTCTCATAATACTCTCTTTAAATGGGTAAAAAGCAGATTTCTTTAGAGCAATAAACAGCCCTCAGTTTTGTATTCTCATTTATTATAGACAAGTTTGGTCTCACACCTCTACTCATTTTTGATGCCACTGAGTACAATTCAGTGAGTGCTCCCTGACTTTCAAGTTTAGCTGCCTAACCTTCAGCATTTAAAAACCATGCTGATATATACAATCCACATGTTCAGTGATGTCAAATAAAAAATTCAGCCAGTTATAGTAAGGGGGGCCAAGTTTACGTAGTTAAACTGAAAAAATACCCCAAACCTCAAGCCAGAACAAAATTTTCAGTGACTAGTGTGGCAAATTGCAAATAGAACCATTGTACTAATCCTTCCCCTTTAACTACACAGTTGTCTGATTTTCATCAAGCTCCTGCAAGAAATATAACCTGCAAAAATACTTGTGAAATGATAAAATGAAATATTATAGATTTGAAAAATTCTATTCATTGGTATGCACATTTCTTGATACAGATAAGTGTAAGGGAATTTTTATCCCAGTTCTGAAGCCAGCAGATCAAACTGCTTCCCTGACAAATACTTGTTACTCACTTCACACTCTAAATAATCAATGTATAAATCAGCAGTGGCACTTCCCAAAAACACCTTTTGCACTTTCATATTTCTCTTACAAGTGGTGAATCATCAAAGATCATTCCTAACATTGTTTCTTTGTTCTGTCATTAGCACCCAGTGATACCAAACGAAGGTGGTGCCACAAGATCCTGTCCCAAAGATGTTGCAGTCTCAGGAGCTTGCAATCAAAACTTCAAACTCTGTTAGAGCAGGAGAAAGCCCCACCACAGCAGTGTGCACCAGACAGGGGAGTTGCTCACACAAAGCACTGCAACATGAAGTGAGCACGCTGCTCCTTTGCCTGCAGAGGTCCCACAGAAGAGCTTGTGAAGCAGGAGTCCCACACTGGATTTGCCTACCTGCTGCCATCACAGGGGGAAAACGATCTCTTATCTGAGCCATAGCAGAAACCTTGTGTGAGGCCACACACAGATACTGATGTTTAACTGCTCAAGCAAGTGTTTAGCCTCAATCAGCCAATTTTCGTCCTTCCAGGAAAAACACGCAGCTGGACCTTTCACTTCTTTCCAAATATTATTTTGTAGTTTGTGTCTATTGCTGCTAATGTACTGGCTTAAAAGCACCTGCTGTAGAGTAACATTTCAATTGCCAGGTAGGACAAGATTAGGAAAAAACCCCAAAACAACAAACCTGGAGAAAGTTCCAATGAGATATGAGCAGGATAAGAAAGTGATTGCTCCATAGATGATTGCTAAAACCACAAAATACCTTGGGAATGACGGGTTAAGGAGGCTGCAGAGAAAGCATAATTGGCTTATATTGTCAGAATAAACACTATCATACTTAATACAGCTCTGGATCTGAACCCTTTCCCTCTTTCCCTGCCTGAAGGGACATGGAGATATCAATAACAGAGCTGAAGCTTCAGAAATGTTTTGGATACTTCATGACAAACCATCCTCAGAAAAGGTTACCTTGTGTAGCTTCAGTGTATTTTAAATTCATCATCCAGCTGTTTGTTAAGATAACTCCTAATGATTTTGTATGAACAAATGGCAAAACTATGAAGAAATAAAGAGCAAAATACAGAGAATTTTACATGAGGCATTTAAATCAATGACAGAGCAAAGGAGTAATTGGAACAGGAAATCACAAATCCAGCTCTAGAGTGAAAATCACTTTATATTTAATCAGTTGTATCATGTCCATCTTGAGGCTCTGTTACTTGGTGGCCACAGTGTGGGGTGGTGAAGATGTAGTAGGACTTCATGGTGTCCTGGGGAAGGTGACAGGGGAACAGTGATGTCTCTGAGGGGATGCAGGACTTGGGGGGCTCACCTCAGCTCAGTTCTGGCACTGTGCTACTGAAGAAGAATCCTCCTTGTGCCCACCCCTGGGGGAGAGGGGCACAGTGGGCATGAAGGGACACCAGTTCATGGGCCAGGCCCCAAAACCTGTCTGTCCCAGCAATAACTGTGTCTGAACCCCAGAATCTCAAGGGGTCTGGGAGGTGGCTGGGGGCTGCAGGGTGGCTTGGGGCTGGGTACAGGGATCTGTGGGTCAGGGTACCCAGGATTTGTATCTGATTACACTGCAGGGCTTGTCCTGGGCTACTGGGGCCACCGGGGATGCAAACTGGGGCCCATTGGGGTGAGTTAGAACCTGATGGGAACAACTGGGACCACTGTGGGATGATGTGGGGCACTGGGAGCAAGCAGGGATACAACTCAGGGTCTGAAGGGGCCGTTCTGGGCCTCACAGATGCAATTTGGGGCTGAGAGGGGCATCTTGGGTGCTGTTTTGATACACAAGACTAGACAGTAAGAGTGAAACAGTGAATGAAATGAGAAGACCAAGCTGTGGCATTTCCTTTGCTTGTTAAAAAGCACAGTGTGACAGAGACTTGACATGGAGCCTGCAGCAGTAATGGACTAAGGCTTTTCAAGTATTTCAAATATACAGGAGAAGGCATAATGAGAAACACTACAGCAGCTTTATTTGGACTTGTACTCCAGGTACTCAGAGTGCAAGTTTTCCTTTATTAATCTACTAAGTTGTGGCAATTAATTAGGGATCAGTTCCCTTTCAGGATGATATAGAGTACAGGCAGAGTAATGGCAAACATAGCACATGTCAGTGCAGTGCTGTAAATAGAACTTCTCTTGATTTGCGTTTCCAGTCTCCGCTCGGTATCACACAGCTCCAGAATCACATCTCTCACAGCAGCAGCCTGGCCCTTGCCCTCCCCTGCAGGCCTTGGCATCACTCTTTCTGTAGGTCGGGACTGGATGGCGACTCTGACACTCTGCAGCTCCGACAGCACCCGTGTGATGCTTTCCTGCAGACTGTTAAACTGCTGCTGTAAACTCCCCAGACACGAACTGACTTGTTTAATGTAGTTTAGCTGCTCATTTAAAGGCATTAAAAGAGAATCTATTTTTATGGAGTCATTCCTGGTTTCTCTAGTTAACAAAGCCCCTTCTTTCCCTCCCTTCGATGCTGTTGTTTGCAGCACCTTTTTTAGGTCTTCTATGACATCACTGAGATCTTTCTGCTGCAAGTAATGGCTGGAGGCCTGTTCTTTGATGGCTTCTTGTAAATTTACTGGGCCCTTCTGTGCTTCAAGCACCAAGACCTTCAATTCTTGCAGCCTTACACGATTGACATAGGTGGAACCAAGAACACCTATAACAGCTCCCAGCACAGAGCCAATAATAGACCAGTTCTTTGTTTTTTCAGCTCTTGTGCGTTCCTTCTCGTGGCTTTCCCTGACAGCTGCAGAGAAGAGAGAGAACTTTTCTCTCTCAGATTCTTCTGCATTTAAATATGCAGCTCGATACCTCTTCTCTTCCTGCAAGAAATAGAGTGATGAAAAGAGGAGGTATAATATGAAGCTATAAAGTCTATACTAAAGGAAAAAAACCAAACCAATCCCCAAACTCCAGTGCAGTTGAAGGAATGGAAATTGGGAACATCTATTAGTAGCTTCAGAAATTTTCCCTTGCCTGTGGGATTTTCTTTATTAATCCTACTTAAGTCAATGAAGCATCATTCTAAGTCTGAGAAATGGAAAAGGTTATCAGGAATCACAGCTGAAGATCTTGTACATGAGAATCTGCCACGTGATGATAGCAAATGGGTATGAGTGAGCAAGGTCTTTCACTCCCCATAATGTTCACTGTTTCAGCCCTGCTAACTTCTCCAGACACCAGCAGAAAGCAGCTGAGAGAACTTCCATGGGTTAGCCAAAAAAGAGCTTCTCTCATTGCATGGAGAGTTAATTAACCGAATGGCAGCTTTTTCTTAACAACTCATGTACAGGTCACCACTACAACAATTAATTATCTAGGCTCATTATCTTCAGTTTGATTCTCCAAATTTACTACTCTACTTTGGCATTAACATATAAAATTTGCACAGGGGATCAAACCATTGATAACAACTAAGTAAAACAACTACCCTAACAAATTAACTATGATCACTTCAGAACTGAACTGCATCTACAAAAACAATCAATCACTAGTGAGGAAACAAAGCACACAAATTTTCAACACATTCACCAATGCTTAAGTACCAACAAATTACCTGCAGCAACCTGTGTTCCAGAGTAGCCAGTTCTAAATACTGGGTGTCATCCCGAGAGACCCTGTCTAAGCGATCCCGAATTTCCTTCAGTTTCATCTGTTGCGCTTCTACATTTTCACGGGCCTCTCGAACTATCCCTCGAGCTATCATAAAGACATTTTCTGCCTGAGAAGAAAGAGCATTTATTTTAGAGACTTACTACCATACAGACCTAAATTGCTAATTATATATAATTTTTTTTTCTTGTGGAGGGAGGAAAAAAACCACCAACAAAATAAAACACACTCCATTTCAATTCAGAGGATAAGCTCTATTTACTACATGCATAGCCTAGAACACATTCACAGTACCAGCACAGACAGCCAAAGCAGAAAAAGACAGAATTCTCCTTGGATAACCTTTTCTGCCTCAGACAGTGTTTATGCTTCATACAGCTCTATTTTAAAAATTTTACATTAACTCCATCTTTACCTCTGTCACTTTCCCCTGAGCCTCTCGAACTTCATTGATTCCAACAAATTCTTCGTATCTGTCCCACCAGTTCCTGCACGTTGCAGACACTTTTTGGAGGGAGTTTTTCCCCATAGCAGTCCCAGATTCTGTGATGCGATGAAGGAGACCCATGGCCATTTCCACTGCAGACTTGGCTTCGGGCCTCTTGGGCGCCGATGGGCAGTAAGTCCTCACCACATGTAAATTCACTTTGGGACTCCACTTCAGCAATGAATGGTGATACTGCAGACCACAGGACACTGAGGACACACTTGATTTGTATTTCATAGGCCCCATGTCTTCAATTTAATTACTAAATAAAAGTGCTACAAGGAAGAAGAAGAGAAGTTATTGAAGTATGGATGATTTGTAGCTCTTCAACTACACGTGTGCCAAAATAAATCAATTCAAGAATGACTAAACCATTGCTACTTTTACACCACTGCTTACCTAGAGAACTTTCCAAAATTTTCAACAAAGTGCAATTGTGCCACAGATTCCTGATTTTCTGTTAGGAAGTATTCCCACCATGCTTCATGCTTCTTGACTGCTAATTCACCCACGGCGTGAGCAGCGATCATGTGCAGATCCAGGAACAGCAGGAGTAACTTCAGAGAAATTCAGAAATTCGGTGCTTCAGCAGAGCACTGAGCTGCACAATGTGGTTTGTGCCTCAGGTAGGTACTCACAATTCTGCAAAAGAACAGAAAAGGAAAAAAGGCAGAGAAGGGACAAAATCTTGATAAAAAAAGAAGTGTGGCTCGATCATTCTCTTTATCTACATTGCACAGACACAGGAAGTGCTGAAGGATGCAAAGACAAAAACACAAAGGACAGAGGGAAAACCCAGAAGTGCTGAACCGAATACAAGTATTCCCATGAGACTGCCTACAAAATAATAAACCAGGACCAGCCACAAGAATAGAAAAATCTCAGGCAGTGAACGCACAGCATTCTAACACACAGGGCTGCATTTTAAAATGAGCTTAAAATTCTTGCTTACCCTGCAAAAGCAGGCTGCTAGTTATGGTTTATTGTCTACTGATCTTAAATATGATCTCAGAATTCAACTGAGTCATGTTATTCTAAAAACTAGAAACTGGAGAACTTTTCAGTCGGGTTTTATATGAAATTTGAGTATATTAGATTTTGACTAATATAATATGAAAACATAAACTACTGAGAACACTTGATAGCTGTTGCATAGTTTAAAAAAATTATTTAAAACAGATTTCCTTGTTAATTTTAGGTGGTTAATACAGGCATCTCCACAAAAAAGTACTGAAACAGCTGGAAAAATTCTGACCACCACAGGTTCATTCCCTTGCTGACTAGTTCTAACAACTAATAATAACACCAAGTGGCATTATGAAAATCTTACCAGTTGTTTTACATGCCTAACATGTAAGATCAAACCCACAAGAACATGGAAATGAAAGAAGTTCTCTCTCCTGCCAGCATCACTCACACATCTCCTGTCAACAGCAGTGCTGAACACCTACTCTGCATTGCAGGCCACAACAAACATCAATTCAATTTTGTCTTTTCCAGAGTGCAAAATTCCCCTCTCTTAATTGCATTACTTCCTGAAGAGTTTAACCTAATATTCAGGGTACTGGAGAATAGAAAAAAAAAAGAGGAAGAAAGTTGACATTTGAAGAAGAACTTCTATGCATGCAGTCACAGACTCTGATGAACGTGATCTCAGCCTGAGCTTAGAGGACACAAGAAAGTTGTGACAGCTTAACCTGACATTACGTGCCTGGTTCCTCTCTCGCCTCCCTCGCAAGAAGCATTTTCTCTGCCTGCCGTCTCTGACAAACACACTCCCAAAAGCTGCCGCACACAGAGCCGGTGGCCAGCGGGAACTGCGCTCCCGCCTCCCGCAGCGCTCCCGCGCCGGGCCGAGCGCAGCCCGGCGCTGCCGAGGCGCCCTCGCATCCCGCCGCCGGCTTCCTCCGCACCACCGACCCCGTCCCTGCCCGGGGCCCTTCCACCGACCCGGCCGAGCCGCCGCTCCCCTCCCGGCCGGCCCCGGCCCCGGCCCGGCCCCGCCGCGCCCCGTACCTGCCCCGGCCCGGCGGCGGAAGCGGCGGCGGCGGAAGCGGCGGCGGAAGCGGCGGGAGCGGCGGGAGCGGCGGGAGCGGGCGGAGCGAGCGGAGCCATGTCGGGCCGGGAGGGTAAGGCCGGGCCCGGGGCCGTCGGTGCCGTCCGCCCGGCCCCGCTCGCCCCTCACTGTCCCCTCTGTCTTTGCAGGCGGCAAGAAGAAGCCGCTGAAGCAGCCGAAGAAGCAGACGAAGGACCTGGATGAGGTAGGGCGGCGGGAGAGCCCCGGCGGCGGCGGCGGCGGCGGGAGAGCCCGGCCGTGAGGGAGCCGGCGGGCCTGGCTGCCCGGGGTTCCTGCTGACATTTACAGGAGCAGGCAGTGACAGGACGAGCGGGAACGGGATCAAAGTGGAAGAGAAGCGGTTTGGATTAGATATTAGGGAGATATTCTTGCGTGTGAGGGTGCTGGGTCCTTGGCACAGCCCAGAGAGCTGTGGCTGCCCCATCCCTGGAAGTGTTGGCTTGGATGAAACTTGGAGTGACCTGGACTTGTGGAAGGTGTCTCTGCCCATGGCAGGGCTTTGGAACGAGATGATCTTTAAGGTCCCTTCCAACCCGAGCCATTCTGTGTTTCTCTGATGCCGTGATGACATCCCGCCCGTGTTCCACCATGCTGGTGGATGCAGCAGATGCAGAAGCGTCAGACTGAGAGCTGAGCTCGGTCAATCACTGCGGCCCCTGGGATTATTGTGTAGTTTGGATGAATTAAGTACTAGTGAATGTATTAAATTATGTACTACTGAATTGCGTGTTAGAGATACTCTGAACTCTTACATTTAAGTGTGGATGTCAGCTGCTATTTCTGTGAATAGTGCATGATGGATGAGGTGCCACTGTTTGGAAAAAGGCAAATACAATACCTCTTTGAAAAAGAAAAAAACCCGTAGCTTTCTAAATAAGCTTTATTGTTAAAGAAATGGTAGAACTAATAAAGTGTTTACAAGGATGCAAGTTAGAAACATTTGTGTGTCAAATGATGTAATATTTATTTTTGTCTCAGCTCTGCAATACTGTGAGCACTTGGGAACAACACATTGCAAGAAAAACCCCACAGAAGTGGATAAATGGGAGGGATTGATTTACTAGGAAAGACACATTAGCCAACTGGAGACAGGAAAACCTGGAGAGAGAAACAGAATATTCTGTTCTGTGAGGGGTAGGTAGGGGAAGTAATATGGTTACATTGCAGCAAGGGAGGCTTTAATGAAAGAAGAGGAAAGCTTTGCAGTTGTAGAGATGAGCCACAGACTGGACTGGTGAAGAATCTGTGGAATCTCAGTTGCCAAGGTCCTCAGTTCAGTTTCCCCAAAGTCCTGAGTGCCACGTTAAAAATCTGGGTCCTTTTCAGCCTTGGTGTCTGTGAAGAATGTGTATCTGAGGGACAGAGTATGTCTGACTTCTCCTGGATTTGGAGGCCCATCCAGCAAGGAGGCTCAATAGCTGCCTTGCCTGCACAATTTGCCAGCAGTCTCATTAGATTGCTTGGAATTAATTTATTAAACCCAGCAAAAATGACATATATGTGGGAGGATTTTAAAGAAATATGCTTTTACTTTAGCCTTACTTTATTTACATTCTTTATAGCCCAAATGTTTTTGTTAGTGCCTGTTTGCTGGGCTTCATGTGTCACTGAGGGTATGTTCATGAATGGTGTTAGTGCAAACATCTATCAGCCAGAGGAATCATAATTTCAGAATGAAAAATAATTCCAGAAAGACCAAACATACAGAGTTAAAGTCCAGTTTGTGGTCTTTGTGATACTTTTGCAATATTCTGCATATTTCGCATTATTCTGCCATCCTGCCTCGGTCCAGTCAGGTGTTTGTTGCTGCTGGAATAGTACATTTGTTTTTCATTGCTTCTTAGTTGTTTTTGAATTTTTCTGTGGAAGAGATGTTAAAAAATGCTGCTGTTCTTTCCTTCAGACGGATCTGGCATTCAAACAAAAACAGAAGGAGGAGCAAAAGAAACTTGAGGAGATGAAAGCAAAAGCTGCTGGAAAAGGGCCCCTGGGTAAGTGAGGTGCCATCCTGGCAGGAGAACTGGGGGTCTTGCTGGCTTCAAAAATTTAATGGTTTTGCTTGAAAAACATAAAAAGGCAGGTGCCTCTGGGTTATTTGACATAGATAAATAAGTTGATGGCAGGTACAGATGATATGAAACAAACAGAGGCTATTTTTTTTCTGTGCATTTTCATGCCCAGATGATGCAGGTTCTGGTTCAGCAAGGCAGATCACTGTGTCTGGCACCCTGGTATGTGCAGGGACATTTCTCCTTTTTTTTAGCACACCAGTCTTTTCTTTTCAGATGTATTACATGTAGGCTTTTTCCACAGTCCTCCAAGTTGAAAAGATCCAGTGCTTGTCCTCTGAGAGGATGAATTTCTTCATTATAAAAAACAATTCACCAGTGGGAACCAGGGCTGTGCAGGCTGTCTGATGGGGGGATTCAGCTTCATGAGGAACTGCATTTGGAGCTAAGCTCTGTCACAGTCACCTAACCAGCTGTGTTGTTTCTTTTGGCAGCCAGTGGTGGAATAAAGAAGTCTGGCAAAAAGTAGCTTGATCAAACTGCAGGCTGTGAAGTGATCAAGTTAACCAATGGACCTGCAGACTTCAGAGAGTCTTGAAAACATTCTGTCATTTGGGAAACATTGTACATTTTGTTTAGTCACAATAAATCCTTTTTGTTAAGATGTGATACTTTCTCTTTACCTGTAGGTTTTGTTTAAAAATGGCATTACTGTTTTATACCAGAAATGAAACTTTTACTGAAGACCGTGTGTGTCCTTGTGCAGCCTGAGCGCCTCTGGTCATTTGTTAGTAATTTGTGAGAATAAATTTCAACTTCTCCTCTCTTTTCACTGTGGAGTCAGGGCCTGAGTGTTAAAATCTGCAGTTTTATTCTGCAGGCTTATGTTTAGCTGCAGTTGTCTGAGATGTGGCTATAGCAGGGTGTGCTCTCCCAAGAGCTCTAAGTTTTCTTTAAACAAAAGTTGGGTTGTACTTCCATCACCAGCACCTTGGGGCAGCCACTCCAAAACAACTCCTTCCTGTGTTCCTACTTGGGAGCACTGCAGTGCCCCGTAGGCCCACTGCCTGCTGAACATACACTCGCCTTTGTCCTACAAATTGTCACTGCACCGTTTTCCTGAGCCACATCTCGACATCACAGGTCTGTCACACTCGTGGGATGCCTTTGGGGTGGAGAAGGGAGGGGAGCAGGAACTGAATTCACGAAATGAATGGCACTGACTGAACATTGGTTATGGAGACTTGAAGGAAGTAATGTGCTGTTCCCAAGGTGGGAGTCACAGGGGCAAGAATCAATTCAAAGGCCTTACTGAAGAGAAATGGTGATACAGAGAGTGTTCCTGCTGTCAGGCAAGGCAGCTGATGGCTGCAGGGAGGGAATGGCTTCTGAGAACAGCGAGACTCTTGGGCTGCAGTGGCACGGGGGAGTTACATGGGAAATCTGGGCCTGCACAGTCTGGGCTCCTAAGGAAGAGACAGCAGGTGTTGGGTGTTCACTGCACAGCGTGCTACTAAGAGGGTTTCCTTGTTAAAAAGACATTTTTAAAGGACTAGAGGCGTTTCCTCCTTCCTTCTGAAACGCGAGGCTCCGTTTCAGCAGGGTGGGAAGGGGGGTGCCCTGGACACCTGGGAGCGGGAGGCGCAGGCCTTACGGTGCCATCAGCCGTGCCGAGGGCCCCCGGCAGCGCCCCTGCCACGGGGCGGCACCGGGACCGGGACCGGGACCAGGGTCGGGGTCGGGACCGGGCGGGGCCGCGCGCGAGGGTCCCGCCCTTCCTTGGGCTCTGCCGCCCCCGCGCGGCGGCCGCGGGAATGGCGGGGCGCGGGCCGTGCCCGCCTCTCTGCGCATGCGCAGCGCTTCCCGCGGCGGGCGCTCCCTCAGCGCGGCCCCGGGGCGCTCCCGCGCGGCACGGGAGGCTCCGGCCGTGAGGCCTCGCCTTGTGCTCCCCCGCTGCCCGAGCCCCCGGGAGCCGGCGAGCCCTGCGGCATCGGCCCTGAGCTCACACAGCTGCGGGCATGTAGTTTGTACCCCGGGTATAAGCCTCATCTCACGTGCCGGTGGTTCATAGGAACATCAGAGCCCTGCTGTCCTCCAAAAGGGGATAAATCAGCCCTTGGTGATAATAAGGAAATTGTAATTTCTGAAAGTACTTTTCTGGACATCATATTGAGTCCTGCCAGCCAGATAGAGCGTGTGAAGGCTGAAATTCAAGACTGCATCATTCTTGCATTTTGGGTAAGAGTACCTTTGGTAACAGAAAGCTATTCACACAAAAATGTAGGACAAAGCTGCCTTAGACATAGAGCAGGGGCTGCTCCTGGCTCTGTGCAGAACACTGAAGGCAACACAAGGCAGCACTGGTAGCTCCTGGGGCAGAGCCCCAACCCATGAAACACAACCAGAGACAGTGTGCTCACAGTTGTGCACACTCAGTGAGAGCACAAGCTGGTTTAACTTCACCCTCATCAGTCACACACTGGTGGTGGCAGATCCCTGCCCACACTGCCCCCCTCACCCCCATTCCCACTGGTGTGCAACCTGGGGGGTGGTTTAAACGAGAAAGGGAGATAGCATGCTCCAAAACATGGGAGAAATAAAACTTTGGCAGTGAATCAATAAGGAATTGTTTGCCCCAGGAATTACTGAATGAAATGAATGAGGTTGCTGATCCCAGCCAAGCTAACTTGAGGTGGTCTGAGGGGAGGACAGTGAACAGAAATGTGTGCTCCACAGCATGAGACAATATGCAAAAAACATTTCAACAAAAAAGCAAGAGAAGAGGGAAGGAGACCAAATGGCAAAGTGACAGATCACTGCAGTGAGAGCTGTTCTCAACAGGCTTAACTTTAATGTAGGCTCTGAACCGCCCTCCTGGCCAAGAGCCCTCCTGCTTAATATTAGGCTGTGGAAATGAAACTAAACAAAGGAACACTTTGATTGTATCTTTTTACATAACACTATGTAATAAATGGCATTTCATTCCTTACTGCAGCTCCAGCTCAATGTTAAACTAATGCAAAGACAATATAACTCCTAAATCATAGATACACATAAAATTATCACAGTCTGAAGGGCACAGAAAAAACAAAGTCCAAAAGGCAGCTGGAAATGGATGTCAATTAAAATAGCAGCAAATAGACACAAATATTCTTTGTAGGGAAATCTATTGAAGGATACAATTGCCATAATCAATTCAAGTCAAGCTCTAGTGCTTGAAAAGACTTTGCCCACTCTTTAGAGTTAGTGGAGCTCCAAGGAAATTATACCCTGCTCTGAATGGCTTCCAGATACTGATTCTGTGAGGTCTTAGAAGAGGAAACTTCCTTAGTGTAAATCAGCCAGCCTGGAAAACTGGGTGTGACCTTCTCTAAGACATTTTCCATCCTCATTTTCTTCAAAATTGGGATAGTGGTATTATATTACTTCAGAATCGTATTCTGAGGTTAAATGAATACATAATTGTAATGTACTGTTCCTGCTCCGCAAATTCCAGTGCAAAAGGCAGTGATGTAGGAGCTGAGGCTAAAGTAGAATTTGAGGACAGAATATGTTCTGCATATTCTTCAGTCACACTGAACATCTTGCTGTTCACCAGGCTTGCAGAGCAGCCTGAGATCTGACTGAAGCACACAAGAGGAGCAAATCAGTTTTGTCTCTTTGGCCAGTTCACTGTTGCATTTAAATGTTCACTATTTTATCTCTGCCATTTAACAATCTATGCAATTGCCCATTCTAACCTATTTTGCTAGGTCTTATCCTTGTATCAGGCTTTTAAAATACAAGTGATCTAAATTACCTTCAGAAATAACAATCTTCTACATGGCAAGTAAGTATTCTCATTTACTAAGATTCTGAAATAAAAGTTAGTTTGGTAGAGATTGGTCTGCTTTTATATTTAATGACTCCAGTATCACAGTTTTTGGAAAAAAAGTATTAAATAAAGCCATATATGTAACTCCTTATGCAAGAAAAACACACTTGGAGAATTATGAGAGGATCTTCTAAACCAGTAAGAATTTCAGGTGTCAAAGCTTCTGCTTCAGTGTTTTGTTTATTTTCAGCCTACCCATCATTACTTACTGGTTTCTGCAATGTCTCCACTCTAAAATGCTGCATAGAATTATGAGCTACATATAGATTTCAGGAATGCAGAGGCCAGGTGAACCACCACTGTTCACTAGATAATATTCTGCACTTCCTTAAAGAGAAGAGATTAAGTGAGGAACAAAATCATTGTGTGTTTGACAGCAGAGGACCTACCATTTCCATACTGTTTCTATGGATGTCACTGAACTTGTAGCACCTCCAAACCAGAAGCCAGCTGGGAGCAACCAACTAAATGAGTTTATTTCTTGCTAACAAGTAATTAATATACCCTTAAGTTCAGGCCCAAGTGTCAAAGAGTTGAATTTTAGTAAAGAGGGAAGAATAAAAAAACCAACAGGGCAAAATACAGCTGTGATGTTAAACAGCTTAGGTGTCCAGGAGATTTATTCTGATGTACTTACAGAAACTTTTTTTTCCCATATGTGGGAAAATAATATTCTGCTGAGCACATAATTATATTCCAGTTCTTTAGATCATGGTTCTTGTTTATCTTTTTGCTCAGCTCAAGTCACTTGTCTGTAATAAGAGAGCATATCATCTAAACTTTGGTAAAGTGGTTCCTGATTTGGAGTGTCACCGCTGTCAGTCTGAGCTGGAGGTGCCATATCCTGAGTGCTGCAGCCACTGTCCTCCGTTCCTGGTGGCACATCCTGGGTGCTGCTGTCACAGGTGTCTGTTCCTGGTGGCATCTCTTGGCTGCTGCAGTCACAGGTGTGTGTTCCTGGTGGCACATCCTGGCTGCTGCATCCACAAGTGTGTATTCCTGGTGGCACATCCTGGCTGCTGAGGTCACAGACCTGTGTTCCTGGTGGCACATCCTGGGCAATGCAGCTGCAGGTCTGCATTCCTGGTGGCACATCCTGGGCACTGCAGCTGCAGGTCTGCATTCCTGGGGGCACACCCTGGGCACTGCAGCTGCAGGTCTGCATTCCTGGGGGCACACCCTGGGTGCCATAGCCATAGGCCTGCATTGCAAAGGGCACCTCGGGAGTGCCATAGCCGTACCCATGCATTGGTGGCACCATTGCTGGTGCTCCATAGCCATAGGCCTGCACTGGGAAGGGCACCTGGGCAGTGCCATAGCCGTAGGCTGGCATGGGGGGTGGCACAGCCCGGGCGCTGTAGCCGTAACCCCGCAGTGGGGGTGGCACACCTCGGGCACTGAAGCCGTAAGCCTGTGCTGGTGGTGGCACGTCCTCGTCATCGCTGCTGTCATCCTCTGCTGATGACACGCCCTGAGTGTCACGGCCACTGGGCTCTGCTGAGCCTGGCCGAACTGGAACGCTGCTGTTGGAAGGCTGTGGTGATGGTGGCACATCTCCAGTGCTGCTGCCACTGCCCCCTGGCACCGATGGCCTCTGTGGGTTTTGTGCTCTCTCTGTTTCCAGTTTTTCAGAGGAGGTTTCAGAACTGTTCAAATTCCGACTTCGGAGATAATCATCTTTCTTTTGTCCCAAAAAGTAATCAGAAGGTGGTGCAAATTCTGGGTCTCGCTCATCTCTAAGCTCTTCCTGTTTCTTTTCCCATTGTCCAAACATCAGTTCTGTTGGAAACAGGAAAATGGCAGATTTAGCAAGGTCTGAAGGTCAGTCAGGCAGGAGGGAAAACAAATTGGCAAACAAAGATGCAACTGTGTAAAGCCACCTGAAGTTCCTTTTCCACCTCAATCTACATGGAAATACAAGAATCTAGTGCAGATTCCTTCAGTGAACCCCAGTTAGTTCACTTTGCATTTTAGAGTAAGCTGTCCTTTGCTTTCTGAGTGCAGTATTTGCTGCAGTGCTGCCTGGGTGTTGGTGAGACACCAGGCATCACCAGAAGAAGGAAAAAAATAATGTCAGAGAGGATAAAGATTTATGAGATAGGATCTGAAAGTTTGAGGGCTTAATGGAATCATGAAGTTTCCCCTCACAGTGATGTTCATTAATGGAACATAAAGATTGAAAAGTATAAAGATTCTGGAAATACCAGTATTGCATAGAGGAGGAATAGTGCTGTTATGGTACTAAAGAAGGTGGGCATTTATGTGCTTTGTCTATTCCTTGTTTGCTTTTACTTAGAAGTCATGAATCAGATTAGAAGAATGTGCATGAGCTTAGATTAATAGTGCAAAATGAGTTAATAGGTTTGGGAAGTACCTACAAGACAGCTATCACTTGTGGCAAGGAAGATGCTTCAAAATGGGACACAGGCACTGGAGTGGTCTCTGCTTGAATCATGTTTTAGTATTGTGCTGTACCTATTTGTGTGATACATCCTATCAGGTAGCAGAAACCACAGGAATATATCAAGAAAAGATCACACTGTACATCTTCTGAACTACAGAATTTGTCATTCTGTCAACCTGTCAAGATCATTTAGAAATGCAGTAACTCATATAGAAGAAAACTTTTGGGGACATTACAGCAGCTACTGGCATTAAGGCATCCTCGTCAGTGCCCTGGACACTGGAGGTCATCAGTATGAGGCAGAAAAGATTTCAGTGCTTCTCAGTCTCACCATACTTTGGTCACAAAACAGAAATGGAACTGGCAGTGTACATGCTCTTTCCCAACAATGCTCCTGAATCCACATTTCCTTACCTTTGCCTTTATCCCACTCTCGGACATAAGGCACTCCAGGCTTTGTGTCTCTCCTCTCCTGGATGATGACCTCCACCTTCCTACTTGCTGCAGTAACTCTTGGAGGTTCTGGTTCCTCAGCAGCACCTTTCACCTCTGTGTCACAGGAAGAGACAGTAGAGATTGTCAGTTACAGAATAAAATCTGTATGACTCACAGGTAAAAATAGGAACATTTATTTCCATGTATTTCCAATAAGAACAGTATCTCTATTTCATTTACTGGAGAAAACAATTTGCATCTTATTCTTCTGAACAACCATAAGAGTGGGCAGTGGCACAATGCTGTTCTTCATTTCCAGAACACTTCACAGTTAATCACTTGCAAGGAATTCTGAGACAGCTACATTTTCCAGTGGGAGACAGACAGTACAAGTTGACTATCAGTGTTGTAAGAGAGACAGCACAGACACAGGATTAGAATTCAAATTCATTATCCTAAATCCTAGAGTCAGCTGTATCTCCAACTCTCACACTGCACTGAAACTGTCACAGTGTATTATTGAATGATATCAAAATGCCTTGTTACTACTTATTCTACCTCATCTTCATAGAAGAAAAGGCCAGTACAATGTCAGCAGCTCTAGCCTCAACCTGCATAATCAACCCATGTAATTCCAGCTCTCAGGTGTGAATCAGAAAAAGGCTACAATCTACATACTGTATTTCTACCTGCATTATTAAGCTATTTCTGGCATGATTTTATATCTACACACAATTACATCAGCTCTCATTATCCTAACAGTTATGTTAATTGTATATACAGAATACACAATATCAATATATTGAATGTCTAAATGAATATAAATTAGAATCTGTCTGTCCACAGATCAAGAACAAGGTGAAATAGCAAGTATTTAATTTAAAAAGGCAACAGATCATACCTCCATTCTCCAGTTTTTCTGCCTCTTCCTCTAATCCAGCTTCCCTTAACTTTTTAATCTTCCGTGCTCGGAGTTTGGACAGCCTTGCATCTAGAGCTGCTTTCCTCTTCTCCTTCAGCTGCTCACGTTTATTTCTCTGATCAAGTGTCTTAACAGCAAAACAAAACACGAATTATTCTTCCTTTGTTATTATAAACAAGTACATATCTTCCTTCACAAAACAACTAAAAGCAATCCTAAGCAAGCATCAGGTTTCAACAGGAAAAAAGAAGCCAAATTGCTTTGGACTCAGTTGCAGGCATCACCTAATCACTTACACAACAAATCAAAGAAGTAACCACTGAAACCACCCTGCCCTGGCAGCCCAGTCTGCTCTTCCCTCTCATACCTGCTCCCTCAGCATATCCAGAGTTGCCCGTTGTTTATGCCTGAGCTCTTGGTCCCGAGAAAAGGCAAAGTAACCAACACCGAGCTGCCTGGCCTCTGACAAGGAGAAAAACAACAGATTTCAGTTAAATTCAGTTTATAGTTGGCAGTAATTACAGCCTCCAGGCACCCTGCTCTCAGGTGTGGAATTATTACCAACACTGGATTGGTTTTAGATTGCTTTAGATAATACATAAAGTGCAGCTTCTTGAAGGAGAACACAGAAGGAGGTAGAGAAACATTTGAGAAAAATACAATTTGAAGAAAAAATAAATCTAGACTTACGTACTGGTAACTTTCAACAGTTATTACCCATGTGGCTTAACACACACCTACACTTTGCCACAGAGGCACAGGAAGTAACTTTCCCTTGCTCCCTCTACAACTGATTTCTTTGGTGATACAAAGGTAAGTGATACAAAGTATGGCACTGTACCATTTTCTCGGATGTCCTCATAATGTATGGGTCCCATGGGTTTTCTGAGTGCTTCTTCCTCTTCCTTTTCCCACTGCTGCCTCTGAAGTTCTCTTCTCATGTCTTCAGATAACAGAGTATTCCCATCAGGTTCTTGTCTAATTAAAACAAATTAAGGATTACAGAGCAGAATTTACCAGTTTGTCAGTACCAAACAGTGCAAGTATGATTTAGTCTGATCCACTATTGCAGTTTCCACAAAACACAGATCACTGTAGACACTACTTAGTGATACAATGCTGATGACTATGGTATGTGGTCAAGATAGAAATACAAAGCTGCCTCTAAAACAAGTAGAACATGGTTATTAAAAGACAAAATATTATTATTTCTCAGAAGATTTATGAAATGATTATCAAATCACAAAATGGGAGAAGAAACAATCAGTTATTAGCATCTGTGGGAATTCTAGCATTCATATATAGGACCATTTCAGATTTAATGTAAGAAAATGAAAGATATTTAAAGTAACAAAACAATGCTTTACCCAAAAGATTGACTCAAAATATTAATATTCAAATATCAATACCCAAATATTAGTATGGAAGTAATTTTAACAAAAGAGTTGTTAAACAGCTGTTTAACAGAAGAACAAAACTAAACAAATGGAGGTCTAACAAATTCACTTTGAACATCATGAAGAATTTGGAATTGCTAAAAGACTATCATCAATTTCCACATTAAACAGAACTGGAATCACTTTCCTGGCATTTTATGGAAGGTATAAGGAAATACAAAGACCCCAGTTTTTAAAAGATGCAACAAATACCTGAGATTGCTTAAAACCTTTCTCTACAAATTATGCAAATCTAGAGAAAGCAGTAACATCAATTCAGAACTGAGAATGGAGTGACAAAGCTCAGCCTCTCTTCCTTCTCATTTAAAAAAATGTTAAATACTGAGAGGAACAAGCAGCTCCATTAGAGAAACCACACCTTTTCCCTTGAAGTTCCTGATCCATTTTAAGTAGACTTGGTAAATCCTTCTTCATGCAGCGTCTAGATCGGCCCAAGAAATCAACATAATCAACCCTGTAATGAAAGAAAAAGAAAAGTGATGCAAAACTTCTATTTGCAGATTAACAGAAATCTTACCCAGAAGACAGAAGCATTAACCCTTTCCAAGGAGTATTCCAAAGGAGATCTCCAAAGAGCATTTGTCACCTCCCAATGTGTGTGTGACAGTTGCTCCTGCTTTTCACTTAACACACCCCCAGACTAAGAGGACAGTTCTGAATGGGGCATATGACAGTTCTACCAGACATTTATTCCATCTCCCTTTGAGACCCCTGTTCACTTGGGCAATGAAATGGTGTACAAAATGTTCAAAAGTAACCATGTCACGTAGTTTTCACAACAAAACAGAACTCAGCCTACTGTTTGCTTCCCATGGTGAAGATAATGATGCAGCATTGGCTTCTTGTGGATATGAAATTGCTACAATACATTTCATTTATTGGTCTAAAGGCCATTCAGAACAGACTGATAGTGTGCATTCAATTGGCATAACAAAGGCTGACTAAAACACAAGCAAAATGTTCCTCTGAAGCTATTGTGCTTCTTATTCAACCCTTTATAGTACTGAACATCTGATTTATAGTTGCTGAAAAAGCTGTTAAGAGCTACACTTACTGTCCTGTAATGTGGAAAGCTCTTTAGCATCAAGCTGCCTCAATTATCCCATTCTAAAGAATATTACATCTGAAAAAGTATGACTGGCAATCTAGCTCCCAACCCCCAAACTTTTCAAGATCTGTGCTTTCAGTAAGTCCTTTACTTAGTTTCTAAGGATATCTACACTTTAGTATTTGAAGAATGGGAGTGCTGTTTTGTATTGGTTACTGCTGGTTTAAACTGATTATCAGAAGAAAAATCTCTTGTTCCACAAGCATTTTAAACAAATGGGAAATGAAAATGTTTAGTCAGGACTAGTTTCATAATTATTCCTAATGTCTCAGATGAAAAAATAGTGGTAACTTGGAATGACACAGAAAACTGTCAGAGACTATTTGCTGTGCTGCAGCAAATTGGAAGAAATGCTGAAAATCGTGTTCTTATTCCAACCAGAGTTTCTCTCCTTTAAGAGAAGGTTGTACAGTTAAATGACTGCTCATTTTTAAGTCACTCACAATTAAAGAAAGGAAGATAAATACCATGAAATCCTCAAGTTTTGCTAAAATACATTTCAATTCAGCACATCAAAGCATAAAATGGCACCAAACACTGTGACGACTATTTGCATAAACTATTCAAGAAAATAAGAGAGGAGATGACGTTGTCCCCCTTTAGTACATTGCCTTCATTGCAATTTCTCAAGATCCTAGATGTAAATTCTATTGCAGTGTTACCTATGTGGGTGGAAATTAAAGTGTCATGGAGTACTGTCTTTATAGGAGAAATGAAAGAATGTTAACACCTCCTTGTCAATGTGTAGTATGAAACAAACACGAAAAACAAAGGCGTCACTTCACACATTTTAAAAAAGAAAAGTATTTTCTCAAGAATAAGAGTGGCCAGGGCAGATGAGCCTAATCAGTAGCACCAACCATTCCTCATCCGGGTCCTCTGGTGGTGGAATGTCTGCTTCAGGCTGAGTTTCCTCCTCATCTGTGTCTCTTTCTGAAGTCCTCCCAGCAGCTTCACTCTGCTGCAGCTCCTGTACTTCGTGCTGTTTGTCTATGATCTTCTGAGTGAAATCCACCAGGTACAAATCCTCAGTTTCTTCATCTAAGGCAGAAAATCGATTCTTAGCAAACAGCCATGAAAAGAACAGAACTGAGCACAAAATCAATACCAAATAGCTACAATCAGCTTTTCAGCTGCCAGCACTGCCCTTGACTACAGTATTGGGGAATATTTAAATCCCATTCAGTGCCAAACAAACCCAGAGCTATCAAGTGGCTCCACAGTGATAACGTCTATTTCTGAATCGAAGTTTCAGGGCATTGTGTGCAGTACAGAAAAGGCTGCATTCTCTGCAGCAAAACACTCTTTGCTTGTTAACTGTTTCATAAGCAAAGGATTTGTCAAGGCTCAAATACTTTTTTGATGTTTAACATTTGGTATGTTGGCAGGAGCCAAGCATTCATGAGGGTACTTTTTAGGAAAGTAGAGGAAAGTGGTGGGGTCATGTGGATGAAGATGGACGCTGATAAAGAGAACAGATTAATTGCACGGAGATTTGTATTCTATTTTAATAATTACTTTTTGAAAGGGACTGAATGTGTGAGAAGAAAGGAACAGATTAGCATTCTCTATCCCTATTAGCTGCATTCAGATATGGACCAGCCAGACTCCTCTCCTGATCTTCTCCTCCTCATAAAGGCCCAACAATCAGAATGCAGGACAGAGCATCAGCAATGCAATCCAAAGATTGCACAATAGAGAACAAATTTTTTTGTCTTTCTAAGATACTGTATTGAAAAACCAGAACATAGTTCACCCACTTAATGAATGAGTGAAACAAGCCTCCAGTGCTTTACCTGGTCAGGCTGCCCTTCAAAAGTAATTTTATTTTCTCCAGTAAATATATATTTTTTCCTTTTAAAAGTGGAATAAACCATGTCAATCAGTTTCTATAATAATTCCAAAAATTTATACATATATAAATGCTTATTTTGCAATAGTATTGCTCACCTGGGAAGTCTCCTTTTGTCATTTTCTCATACAGCTTTGCTTTCTCTTCAAGCTTCTTCCTGAAAAAAAAAAAAAAGTGAACCTTGCAATCCCACCAATTCCAAGCACATTTTAAAGTGACCTATTTAGGTTTAGATAAATGGAATAGGAAAATCATGGGACTGCCTGAGGTGTTCATTAGAAGCTGACTTATGCCTGGCTTTTGTTTTGAACCTTCACTAGCATTTCTAAAGATACAATATTTTCCAGTTCCAGAATTTATACTGAAAATAATTTCAGTGAAGTTACAAATTTATTCTCAAATGTAATTTGTCAAGTAGGCAGAAACATGCTGTTACAAGAATTCCACCTTTATCTAAGTACTGTGGTCTGTCAGATAAATACTGGAAATGAAACCATTATTTGCAGACACTGAAAGACAGTTTTACAGGAAAAAAAAAGAGATAACACAAAGTTACACCTAATCTTAGAAACTAAAGAGAAAACCTTAGCTAAGTTTTGGAATTTCAAAGAGCACGGAACTGCTTATAGAACCACAGCAAATTATTTATAAATGGCATTTTCCACATATATCTTTTTGTTCAACCAACTCATTTAGAAAATGAGGTAATTCTTGAAAATGTAAGCTATTTTCTGTCAAGCCCAAGAAACACTTTGCTACAGAATTCTAACATTGCACTGCACTGGCTGGTAATTCTAAAGATGATTAAAAAAAAAAATCAGTACCCTGACAGCTGTGATAATTTAGACAGCTGTGAGGTCATGGGAGCATGAGACTGCTGGGATGCAGTTTGTACACTACTGGTAAAAAGTATGGATGATACTGGAATTACTGCCTGGTCTAATGAGAACTGCTGGTCTAAAAAACTTCTTTCTGTGCTTTTCTAAATACCAAAGAACAAATTCTGCAAAGCATTCCTTTCTTACAGAGCCTAAGAGCTACCTTGATTTATCCAATATATCCTGCTCTTCTGCCTTCTGCTCAACGTCCTTCGCAGCTCGATTTACAACTCCCGTGTTCTGCTTGGTCCAGATACTGGGTTTCTGCAGAGGACAATTTTTTAACAACAAATAAATAGATGAAAATATTGAAATGGTAACAATTAAAAAAAAATTTCAACTCTATAATGTAAATGATGCACTTGAATAAATACTAATAAAGCTAAAAAATGTTTCTATTCTCTATTGCCTCCATTTTAGATAGAAAATACAATCAGGTGGCCTGTTTGCAGCATAACACTCTAAATGCTGCATGCGCTTCAAATATGGCAGGAACAGCACATTCTGCTTCTAGAAAGCTACAGAATGAACAAAAGCCAAAGTGCAGTATTGAGCAAAACAAGAGAGATAATTGTGTACATTGTATTCATTATTGTGCACCACAAACAGATAGCAGAGCATTTATCAAGGAAATTCAGTGAGTCTAGAAGAATCTCTCATCCTCCATCCTGCAGCATCATACAACATCCTCCAATAAAAAAAGAAACATCTTTTCCTATAATTAAAGGGTGTAGATCATTGGGGAATGAAGATTAAGTGGGGATTTAGATGGGCACAATACTAAGCTTTCTGCACAGGAATTTCACCTAGAAATGAACTTTAAAGAATGTTCTCATCATGTACATTTTATATTTGACTAGAAACACAGCTGAGTATTTACTATTATTTAGATTTGAATATTAACTTCCTTACTTTCAGGAGAAAGAATGGCAAAACCAACAATGAAGATTAATTTTACCTTATTAGAGGTTCTGGGCTTTGCAAAGACACCAGCATCTTTCAACAGCTTTTCTTTCTTGAACTCCTCTTGCTTTCGGAAAAGTTCAGCTTTGAGATCCACCAACTACACCAGCAGCAAAACAACACATAAATAACAGATGACAGACATCAGTTACTGCAATAAATATCTGTAACTCTAGGAAAACAACCTGCTAGTTACACTTATAGGAGCATTTGATTGCATTTTTATGTGGAAGCACCGATCTGAACACCAAGACCACCTCTTACAGCAAACAAAATAAAAAACCACAGAATGCAAATTATGATTAGGGATTAAAACAATCCCCAAAGATAGCCTTGATCCTTTGCTACATAATGAGGATAACAGAGGCACAGCTCTGTCTAGATTTTATCAGCCTCCTAATGACAAACAAATAGAGAAGGAGCAATGAAAAACACTACTGAATATGAAAAGGGAACTTTTAACCATTAGATAATAAATAAAATCCTGTCTCAGAAAATAACTGATAAAAATTTGCTATAGTAAAACATATATTTTCCCCACTGCTTTATGCACTGTTTAATAGTTTTGGATTTTTTTTCTCCTTCTTTTTAAATAAACATATGAGTAGCATTGCCATCTGTGACCAAGGTCCACCTCAGCTTTTATTAAGGAACTCATCAGCAGGGGTGTTATCTTTACAAAGCTAGTTTGTAAGAGGGTATTTTCCTACTTTTTCCTGCAAGTCCTACAGATGTAAAAATTCAGAGCTGCCCATTAAACCAGAAAAGTGCAAAACTTTGGTATCAATATTTGTCCCAAGCATTGGCTTTTCAAGTTGCTGGGACAACCAAGTGCAGTGTCTTAAAAATCACTCGTTTTCCCTTCTGCTTAGAGGTGATCCTCCAAAAATTCAATGTAAAATATTTCACAGTTAACTGTGAAACATTAACAGTTATTAGCATAAATTGACTATTTACACAGCTCTTCATCTGAAGTGTCTGGGAGCTCTCGTGAGCGTCCTGGAGAACAGCGAGGGTCAGCACCTCACCATCCCTAAGGGTGGGAAGTTAATCTTCCACAGCACAGATCTTCTGCTCCTTAGGAAAAATTATGTTCCTTGTTATGGGCTAATTTAATTTAATTGCACCAGGAATGCGAGCAAACCCAGGCCGGGCAGACTCGGGTTCGGAGCGCAGGGCGTGTGCCTGTTGAGGAAGGTGAGGGGACAAACTCCCAGCCCCGACACTGTCACAGACCCAACATGCAGCACACGGCCTTGAACAGCCCTTTAACCCAGCATGTGCCGCAGTGACTGCCCACGGCAGCGGGGTTAGGAGAGCACACAGAGCTCCGGCCCTTCCCCTGCGCCGCTCTCCCCGCAAGCGGCGGCACCCGCGGGTCCCCGGTGGAGCCTCACGGCCTGCGCCGGCCAGGCCCACCCCGCCCGCGGGAGCCCCGCGGCTGAGCACACCTCACAGCGCTACAAGCCTCCTGGGCGGGCGGAGGAGTTCGTTTCGCCTCTCCCCGCTCAGTCACTCACCGAGGACGCGGCCACGTCCAGCGGTTTCTTCCTGCGGTCCATGGCGGGACCGGCCCCGCCACCGCCTCCCTCCCCGCCGGGCGGCCTTGCCGTAAAGCGCGGCGGAGGCGCGGCGCTATCGCGACAGTGCTGCTGAGGGCGGCCGGCTCGTCGCCGCCATGTTGGGAAGGTCAGGGGCGGTCCCTGGCTCGGCCCGGGGTGGGTTGGCCGGGGCGGAGCGCTCCCGTCCGGGGCTTGTCTGCCTTTGGGTAATCCCTGCGCTCAAACTGAGGGCGAAAATGAGGGAAAATTTGTTCCCGGGTGCGGGACAAACCCTTCCGGCGTCCCGCTGGAAATGCCCTTGTGGGCCGCGGGGCTGGAGGTGCTGCTGTTGTGACGGATCTGGGACTGCCCTGTGGCCAGAAATTGACAGGATTGCAGGCTGGCCCAGAGCTGGGATAGGCGAGATGATGGTTCAAATTTGGCATCAACATGGGTTCATTACCTGGTGCCAGAGCCAAGTCACATGCTGAGGCCAGGTATTCCTGTTTTTTATTCTCGTTTGTGCAGAGTGAGAAGCTGAGTGGTGACCCACGGAAAGTTAATTTACCAATCATCCAAACTTCACACTCTTTATACAACTCAATAAAAAAAGGCATCAACATTCCTTGGTTACAGATTACCCAACTCCCCTATTTGCTAGTTCATCTCTTGCTTCTCCTGCTCATCAGTCTGCAGGCACAGTTCTTCCTCCATTTGGGTCTGGGGCCCATTTTGAGTAGATGGTCAATGAGTTGCCTCAATCTCCTACTGCCAGAATCACCTTTCTCCAAGTACTGCTCAGTTCTGACTTCACTCCTGGTGCCTCTCATCCAGACAGCCCATTCATTTGGGGATTCCCTTCTCTTTTTCTTAAAACAGCAGATTAGCCAAACATATGATGCTCACAATGCAATTGCCTAATCATAGCCATCCAGCCATAGCTACTGATTAACACCTAAAGAAAGAGCAAAGTTTGATTCAACCCCCTATCAAAACCTTGAGAGCCTCAGAACTTGAGGGGTTTGGTATCATCAAGAGAAAAAAACCCCCAAAACAAACCACACCAAAAAACCCCCAAACACAACCATTAAAAAACCCAACCCAACCAACCCAAACTAAAACTCTCTTTGCTGCCTTAGTTGATAAGTGAGTGCACAGAGATGAGACCTGAAAGAAACAGCAAGGACAAACCTACCTACATGTGATGGATCCAGCTCTGCAACCTCAGAGAGGAGCACAGGAGCTCTTGGGGAATGACGTCCAGAGTTTTAATTATTCTGTCTAACACTTTATATTATTTTTCATCCCCATGGAGAAAAAGGACTCTCTGATAGGTTTTAATTGAAATAATGAAGATCACAGTTATCTGTGGTTGCAAGAAGCTGCCTCTCACTTGTCTTTAATAAAGTGGAAAAATACAAGGTGCTCTGGTGTTGTTGCTTGGCAGTGTGACAGCTGATAGAAGCACCAGATACAGTTCTGAGTTTGGAAATGTATTACTTTTGTGTTTGGCAAGCTGGGTCAGGCCTGTGTTTAATACTTTATGGGCACAGAATTGCAATGCTGACTGGGATAATCAGTTGCTAAGAAAGCTGCACCTGTATTCCAGGAGTGTGAAGTGTGCAATTGAGAAAGAACAATTTCTGGCCTTCATGAAGCAATTTCTGACAATGAAGCTGTCTTGGTTTTGGCTGTTTAAAAGGGGAATTGGTGAGAGACATCAGGTACAGGGAAGTGCAGGTCATATTAGTGCCATGAAGTATTTTAACCTGCAATGGAAGAGGAGAAATGCACATTACTGGAAGATAGGACAAATGAATGAAAACATCTGTGCTGTTCTAATTAAATCACACTTCAACAAATCACTTATTATTGCCTGCTCAAACCTCATCTAGTGACAACACTGAGAAGGAAAAACAGCCCAAACCCAGGCCAGGGTTGGTTCTTAAAATGTTCCTTTCTAGTGAGATTCATCACCAAGTCTGTAAGGAAAATCTGTGCTACTGAGTTGCACAACAAGATGTGGAAAAAGGAATTAATCCTAGAAATTCCAAGCTGGCTCGTGCTGCTGTGAGGATTGCAGAGCTGGCACTTGTGTCCTTGCAAGAAGCAGTGGATTGTTCTGTGGGTAGCAGAGGTCTGGCTAGGCATGCCTGGATTGGGAATGAGGCAGTGTCAGTGATGCTGTACAGAACATGTGTGATGATGCTGTAATTATATTTCTAGAGTCCCATACTGTTGCTATCATATTTCTAAAGTCCCATACCTCCTCAGTGTTGTCTTATGGCTGCAGACCTTCACAGCACAGACTCCTTCTTCTGCATGTTGTTGCTTCTGAGTCAGGGCTCCTCCAAGGCTCTCCCTAACTGAGCCAACCCACCCCCTTTTATCCCAGTTATCTTCACTAGCCACAGCTGCAGCCCATCAAGAACAACTGGGACTTACTGGGGCAAGGCCTATATACAAATATTAAAGTACAACACAGATATTTTACTAGGACTCAAAGGCCACCTCTACTATATTTTCCCCTTTTCTTTAACTTCCAGAACCAGGTTTTACATAGAGATATTTACATATCCTGCTTAGAGTTAACAGTTATACAGATATCCAAGTACAATACAGCTATTTTACTAGGACTCAAAGGCCACCTCTGCTATATGATGAGATAACCTTCAGCTCAGGTTCTCTCTCATGGAGCATCAGCAGGCAGGGAAAAACAGAGCAGGACAGAGGGGAGCCCTGCTGGAGCCTTGGGATTGCTCTGCTGCCAGGCTCTGGGACAGAGGGGACACTGCTCCTGCCCAGCTGTGGGGTTGCTGTGCTGCCAGGCTCTGGGACAGAGGGGACACTGCTCCTGCCCAGCTGTGGGGTTGTTCTGCTGCTGGGGGATTCACTGAGAGCACACACCACAGATGGCTTTGGGAGCACCGTGTGTCGCTTCAGTGGCCTGGGATTTACAGCCCAAGAGCTGACAAGCTTTCACATTATGCCACCCCCAGAAATGCTCCATGTTGACTCTAACCTGTGAAGGGCTATTCTGTGCATGCTTTTAATCCAGCCCACAGGAATTAATAAAATTCCAGTGAAGGAGTAATAAGAACACTTCAAATTGTGATGTAAAACAGCTTAACATAAAGAAATGAGGTGGGGAAGGGGAGGAATCTGTTTCAGTGTACAGTAGAAGCTCAATGTGGCTTTTCTGTGCTTATTTTTATCAGGATTTTCTGATAAAAATAAGTCTGTATAGACTACCATGTCTGATCTCAGACTTCTGATAGCCCTGAATTCCTGGGGAATAATTGATTCATCACATCCTGCTGCTCATTTTAGAATGAGGTCTAATTGTGTTTGTTTCCACAGAGCTGCATCAACACAAAAAGCTTGTTTATTATTTTTGAGGAAGATTGAGGATCACAGTGGATTGTTCTAAGGGGACTTTTTATAAAACAGTGATGTTTCACTGTCTCATGAAATTGATGGGAGGTGCTGCACAAACTTGAAATGAATCAGTTTCAAAGCTTTGGTGAGGATTTCTCCTACATCCCCCAACCAGAACTTGCAGGAACCCCAGACCAAATAATATTGATGTTTGGAGGTTTTGTTTTTCTGAGACTGATTCTCTTATCTCAGACTAAGGTTTCATCCTACCCTAAGGCCTTGATATTCTATCTTATTTTCTACATCTTAGCTTTAAGATGAAATAAAACTCTGAGTAAATAACAGCTGGACATTTTGTGAGATAAGCTCTAGTGCTAGGGCATTCAGTCCTCATACACTTTCAGAGCCACTCAACATAAGACAACCCATCCATGTTTTTCTGAGGGATGCAGAAATTCCTTCTGGCTTTCTTTTATATTTTTTTTTCAGTCTCTTCATCTCAGAAGTTATTGTATGGAAGAATTTGTGTTATGTAAACAAAAAAAATCTTTTTTGAAATAGAGAAAGTTTTTCTTTGCTTTCCATAGTTTGCAGGCTCTTGGTTAGCAGGAGTATTTGTGGAATTTGTGTGTCTTAGTGTGTGTGAGGCCAAAAGTGACTGTGGATCAAGAAAAACTGTTTGCAAACTAATCCTTGCAGCATCAGAAGTCCAAAAATGTTTCTTTCCTTCCTAGAAAAGATGACATCTCTTCCCAAAACCAAGTCCCAGCATATCTGTTTTATTTACTTCTCTATATTTTCCTAAGGGGACCTGGACCGTAGTATAGACTTTTCTATTTTTGTATTGTATTTTCAGAAATGGGCAATTGCTGCAGCAAAACAAACAGAAAAAGAAACCAAAAGCCCTTTGGTAGAAGGTCTAGATGGACATTGTGGATTTTTTTTTCAGGAAGGCTAAAAGCTAGAATCATTTGGGTAGGTAATTGGCAGGTATGCAGACTAGGAGAAAAAAATCCCAGGGGTTTGATAAATGTTTGAGCTCTTTTGCATGATCCGAGGCAGAAAGTCAAAACTGGAATAGGTACACAGTAAGTGTTTAACTGGCATGTGTGTGGCTCTGGTTTTTTGCCTGTTGGGTCACAAGCTGCAATGCCAGATTGCTTTTGTGCTTAGTTTTGCTTGCAAACTAAAAATTAGTCCAAGAAAAAAAAAAAGGAAAAAAAAATCTGATGATGACTTAATGCTAAATGAATGGCAATCTAAAGAAGCCTTGTCCTGTTCTCTGGGAACCTGTATTTATGCTCAGTTTTATGATGCATTTTAAATCATGGCTTGTGTCTACAGTGTTGTCCTCTCTTCTGTCTTCATACATGTTATGAGAGAGGGAATGTTGTTATGTGCTAGTTGTATAGAAGTTGTAATTCCTCTCAAATACAGCTTGAAAGTAGGGATTTCCTAAGAGCATCCAAGTGCTTCAATCAGAAATAGGCTTAATGTCATCTTGCAACAGAATCTGTAGGAGTGACATAGTTACTGCAACCAGAATTAGCTTAGAAAACTGTTATTGATAGCCATGATTTTTTTAGTATGCATTTTAGTGAGCTTTGCTGCAAATGGTCATAGTGACCCTTCCTCCTTTGGGGAATGTGTGCATGTTCTTAAGTCTGATGAACATAAAAAAAATTGAGCATAAGTTCAAAAGAATAATAGGTTTTTGCTGTTTTCCTGGACTAAGAGATACCAATAGATATATTTTCTACACTGAAGATATAAAAAGGAAACTTCCAAAGGAAATTGGCTTACCAATTTCATTGGTGTGCGGCTATTTTGATCCCCTTAACAAGAATTCTAATTTGTTGGACTGCATGTGTTTTCTGTGGTTTCTGTCTGATTGGCATAAAAGACAAACATACCCTGTAAGGAATTACTCAGCTCCTTGTGATTTACCCATTCATCTGTCCACCCTTCTTTCACCATCTGCTTCTCCTGCTGTGGACATGCGAGGTTGCTCCATGCCTGCAGCAAAGAGCAGCCTGGGTGGTTCACAGTCAGGCTTTGCAGGCAGCAGTTTTCCTGTCCTTGCAAGCACGGATGGAATTGTCTCTTTTTGTCAAGGTGTAGCCCTATAAAGAAGCTGGGTTTTGTATTCCAGCTGCACATCTGCAAACTCCTTTGAGACACTACAGACTTGTATTTCTTTGTCTCTAGGTCTGGGATGCCAGGCTGGAGGAAGTGCCTTGTGTTTTGTCTGCGGAGAATGCAGGGCAGAGGTAAGGCAAGAGGGGAGCATGACAGCAAAGGGGAGATTATAATCAAGGGCATGCCCATGGGAAGGGGTTGAGTTCAATGCTTCTTTCTGCTCATAGATATTGTTAAAACTGCAGGATTCATCCCAAAATTTGTAACTTTTTATTTAAAAGAAATGAATCCACAGTGTAGCTTTCCCATAAGAAAGCACATTTCCAGCTTGAAATCTGTTCCCCTTCCAAACTGCTGGTCTAGATGCTGCTAGTGAATGCATACCTGCTTTGCTTACAGCTCTCTCTTTAATCTGAACCTGGCCTAACAGAGCTTTTATGGTGATAAAGTTGTCTATTAAAAGCATCTACCAGAGCATAACATTTGGGAGCTCTAAACCTCATGTACCTACTTTATGGTCTGTTTTTCTTTTAAAGAAAACACTGAGCTATTCATTGTGTCAGGTAAAGAGACACATGCTCGTTGTAGCTGTAACTTTCCAAAGAGGCTACACTCTAGCTGTGAGTTTAAACCCTGTTATTTATGTTCATTTAGTGTCACAATGATGATCTAAGTCATATTTATATCACTTCTTGTAAAATGCTTCTGTTTATATCTTGCTGTTTGAGCTGAATTATTTTAAACCAGCAGGCTCATGGCAGCAGATTCAGGTTTTGTGACATGTTGGCAGAAATCTGGGTCCTATAGCACATTACTAGGCTACTTTGGAGAAGGGGAATAATTTAGTCTTTGCACAATAATGTTGAATTGCAGTTGATGCTTTTTAAATGTGTATTGGATGGTGACATTGCAATCTGAACTGGGTGGGATTTCTGTTCAGTACAAAGCAGCATGGTTTTTTCCCTTAGACCAACAGGAATCTCTGGCCTGAGGTCTTTCATTTGTCTTCCCAGGCTAGAAATGCTAGAAATGTAAAGATGTGACTCTTTTAAGAATAAATTAATAAATAAGAATTTTAAAAAAGTATTTATATATAAATCTTTGTTCTGTGGTTATGAATGATCTTTGAATTTTTGAGATGCAAACATGAAGACATCACTTCTACACAATTACTGTTTATGGAGGGTCTGGTTCTTGACACTGAGCAGAAAATGGGCTGGCATAATAGAACAAATTATTGCTGTATGTGTGATTTCCTGATGCATTGGAAAAAATCAGATCTGTGTACTTAGGCAGGACACATCTCTGGCACGGGGTCATTTTTATCTTGATGCACCAAAGAGATTTAAATCAGCATAATTGGGGATGGGGTTTCTCTACCATATGGGCATTGATTACCTTGCAGTCATCCACCATCTGCCTGCATAGATGGCTAAGTGGCAGCTATGATTAATTTATTAAGAGAACAAAACTATCTTGTATATATAATCCTTCTCAGACACTCTGGTAGTGAAAAGCTGCTGTTAGGTGTTTTGGAATTATGGGATTTTTTTTCCCCTCACTGTAGCTCAAAGCCTTGGTCCACTTTAGTTTGGATTTCTCTTTATTTTCTACAGTGCAATAAAGTGTTCTTTCACCATCCATCATCCTGTCATTTATTCCAAAACCATGAAGTGGAAGACATACGTTGTCTTTCTGAACAAATTAGCTGAGGAGAGGCTTGTTTGAGGAGAGGCTCGAAATGCTGTTTAAGGTAATTTTCCCAGGAAAAGAGAGAGCAGCGTCTAAGGAAGAAAGGAATCGTGGTGGATGGAAGAAAGGAATAGCGGTGGATGGAAGAAAGGAATAGCGGTGGATGGCTCTCCCCCGGCTCTCCTGTGCAGCGATGTCCCGGAGCTGTCACTCGCGCTGGCAGAGGGACCTCAGGGCGGTAGATGGCACTGCGAGACTGTCATTGAGCTGTGCAATTCCCGTCTCAGCGGGACCGTGAGCCCTTGGCAGAGGGGACCTCGCATGAATGAATGTCTCCCCTGCACCTCCCTGTCATCTCGCCAGCACTGGAGGGGTAAATTGGTTTCCTCTCGCCACTCCTCCGGTCTCATGTAAAGTTGGGTGAGAAATAAGACAAGTGAAGAACCCAGAACTGCAAGAAGAGCTGGCCCCAGATTTCCAGCTGCCAGTCTAAGTTTGGTGAGAGTCAGTGGGACTCGAGTTTTGAGTTCTACTTTGTCCAGCTCTTTACAATAAAGATTGGACAAGTGCTTTTATGTTAAGAGACTGAAATAGCAGCCATCCTTTCAATCTCCCAGATGACAATGGCTTTGCAAGGGCTGAGATTGAAGATTAAATAGGTAGGGAGTTATCCAAAAGGGTTGTTAGCTTTCTAGAGACACCAAAACACACATCCTAAGGAAATCCATGTTCCTTTTGCTTGAGTGATCCCTGTCCTGTTGTTGAATGGGCCTTCAGCCCCTAATATGAAGGCTACTCCCCATACAGGCCTTCCCATGCAAATGTTACTTAAAATAGAACCCCAGAAGGCACCAAAGTGTTGCTATATGTATAATGAAAGCTTAGACTGATTGTAGATGTTATTTTAGCAATAATTGAGAAAAGAAATATTGAGTCTCTGTGCATAGAGAGAGCTTGAAAGTGTGTGTGGCATTGCTGCTATTAGTCAAATATAGACAAGTGGAATGAGAACTAGAATAATACTTCAAACTGAATAACTACATCAGGCAAAAGTCCAATGATTTCTTTATTAAGGGCTTAATGAGTGCCAAGCAACCCCTCAACTATACCAAGGAGCCATACAAAATGTGAATTCCAGTATTTTATGAAACACTTGCCCACTCTGCAAGAAGTGAAAGGGGTTTTACATTTTTTAGCTCTTGCCCACAGTGCTCATTTCCTTGCCAGCTGATTTGGAAGACATCAGAACACTGAAATGACAATTATTGTATTTTTCTATCCCTTTTGAATGTACATGCAAAATTACAGAGTGTTTCCATTAAGACCAACAGTCAATATCAATGATTTGCAACTCTCTTGCCTCATTCTCTGATCTGAAATAGACTGCAGTCATTAATGGGCTACTGACAGCTGGAGCTGGGTCACAATGAGAGGGACCAGGAGGCAAGACAGTCACAGTAATGACTTTTAACATATGTTGACAGAGATGTAGTGTTGCTTTCTGCACCCTGCTCTTTGCTTGAACTGCTTCTGTTCATCAACCAGAAAAAAGAAAACCACTTAATTTTTTCTAATGGCAATATTGAAGTTAGTTTCCATGAGATTCAAACAGTCATGTGCTTTACTGAGAGATGGATGGATGGTGTTTTTCTGCTTACTATCAAGTGCAGTGGGTTTTGGTGGAATGGATGAGTGCTTAATGTCAACTCTGGTTAAAGAGGGAGCCTGAGACTGTAGCATGAGTGAAGGCTGGATCCAAGCCTGTCTTCATGTCCTGAGTCATCTGCCAGTGATGCACAACAGTAACTCACCTCATAAATTCATTTTCCACAGCTTCTGGTTCATAAGATTCTGGATACTGTTGGATCAGCAGGGCCAAACTTTTGGGAGTCAAACCTGCCAGCAGCTACCCTGAGTCTGACTGTCCAGAGCAGCTGGGATTGGATTTGACTTCCCTTCCACTGTAGTTCTGAATGGACTTCTGAGCATGGCAGATGCTGTAGTCATGCTAATAGAAGGCACAGAAGTAGTTCCATTGTGTATTTCTTTCATGGTTGTTAAAAGACACTGACCTATTCCTGGAAGAAATGACAAATCCCTGGTGATCAACTTTTTTTACTTGCACAGCTGGTAACCAAGAAAAATGCAGTTTGGGAGTGCAGGTACAGCCTAAAGATCCTTTCACATAAAGAACAATTTGTCAATCAGGAAAACAAAGCAAAATGTAGAGCATGTCCTAATGGGAAACCTTCCCAGGCTGTCTGGTACCTGGCATTCTGGGAGGTGCAGAGCCAACTATCCAATACCTGATAGCTCTTTCACTTAAGTGATCTGTAAAATTTCCCTGGGGCACCTCTGCAATGAGGAGCAGAGATGAAACCTTACATAGCCAGAGGCAAATCTTGCTGCTAAGTGGATGCCTGGGATGAAAACCTCCATGCAGCAGTGGGATGGTTTGGAGATTTCTGCTGTGGGTAAATGGTGGTAACGCAGTTCTTGCTTGAGAGGGTTATGTGGCTTTATGAAGGTAAACACTTGGACATGGTGCAAATGGTGACATTTTATTAGTGATGCTGTGTATATGTCTAAGGCAACACATGGCGTGTGCAGGGAAAAAAATAATATGATAAAGGAAAGGAGGGTGTTCTGAAAGCAGTTTGAAAGAAAGAACATGTTTCCAGTAACTCCATCTTAAATCAAAAGTTATAAAATGGCTCTTCATTGCTGTGACCGAGTTCAATCTTGTTTTTAAATTCTCCTGTCTTCCAAAGTAACACTCCAGATCACACAGCAGCTTCACAATGACCCAGACAAAGCTGTCTACTGGCTGAATTGCAGAGATTTTCACACAGGATGGGACCAGAAGTATTGTCTCTTATGTTGCATGGTTGTAAACAAATATTAATGGTATTAAGCAGTTGTATCAACTGCTAACGCTTCAGACTCTGCTGTCTGATTCCATGTGGAGGGTAGTACACAGAGTAACATTGCATGGCCACCTTGGATATTGAATTTCTGACATGTTTCAGTAGCCTGGAAATCAATAGGCAGCAGCTGCAATGGAGCTGGGGGCACTGTAGGGCCCTAAATCCTGCTGTCAGACTTTGGAGTCTTGTTTCAACACTGATAGTTTGGGGCATGAAGTGAGGAAGATGTAAAGCTTCTCTGTCTTGCTGCACTGTGGTCCTCCCAGCACCGTATTGTGTGCTGGTCGCTGGCAGGTAAATGGGGATGGTCTCTGTGGTGGGGCATTGGCAGGAAGTGACAAGACTAGGTTTGAGAACAAGGTGGACAGCCAATGTTGTGTTGTTGGCAGAAAAAGTGACTGGTGTCTGTGACTTGCTCTAAACAGCATCTATAAGTTAAGAACCCTCAAGGGAAGCAAAACCAAAGCTTCAGCGCTAGCATCAGCCCAGCAGTCATCTCAGCAAAGACAGGCCTTGTGCCCAGGAGAAGAGATCTGCTGACAGTGGTGTTGCAGAAGTAGAGAATCAAGCACGGAAACCCCTGGGCTGGTTGGTCACAGGCAGCCTCACTGCTTCAGCACTCAGAGCTTGTTGTACATGTACTTTGTAGGGTTCTTGTATAAGGAAGATGACTTTGTAAGAAGAAGAAGGGTGGGTCTGAGCCCCTTCATGCTTATGCTATGATTTCCAGCAGAGGAGGTGAAGAATCAGCTCCTGAGCTGAGTCCAAGTGTGCCTTTGGGACAGAAACAAGGAGCACTTCAGCTCCCTTCCAGCACAAACAGAGCACAGAGGTGACCATATCCTCAAGGATCCCATAAATGGGGTGTATTCTTGTGCCAGTGAAATCCAAAGGCATCTGTCTAAAAGGTATTCAGCCATTCAGAGAGATGAGTATCACCCAGAAGTGTCAAAATGACAGATTGCTTCCAGCCTTCAGAACCTAGTTGGACACGAACACTTCTGCAGAAATCCATAGTAAGAAGTGCCTGACAAGAAGCAGGCAAGAAAAGAAGTAAACTCTTTGCACTGCCTGAATTTAAGGCAAAAACAGAACCAAGTTGGATTAGTAAGTAAAGTTGCTATTAATCAACCTCTGGTGGTAGCAAAGTGAAGATAATTCATTTTAAAATTGCCTTTCACCTTCTACCATGACAGGATCATTATTAAATTCCATGATCTCACTGCTGTGTATGGGTATAAAAGTGAGTGTAGCAGCCAGTGAGACAAACCCATTGTGACGCTGTGCTGTGACAGAGATTGATGCTCTGTATCCCCACTACCCTTCCATGTGCCTGAGAGGTGAAAGTAGAGACTGGTTCTGCATTAATGCAGTCATGTGCTATTTACATATCACAGTGGGATGGAAATAAATTTCCTATAGTCCCTGCCTGCTCCATGTACAGCTGTAAGGACACAGGGTGCACTGCTTCAATACTCAGCAAAGTAGCCCAGCTTTGGTAGAAAAAGAAAATTTATCTTTTACTTAATTAAGTCTAGGAGTGGGAGTGAGAAAGGAAAAGATTATTCTAGACACCTAAATAGATTTCCTTTGTGTAGGATTACATAGGTCAAAGTAATTTCTAGTTTGATCTTAACTATTGAGTGCTGCCTGGCAGTAGCGCCAGGCCAATATGGAGGGGAGGGAGCCCACAGTCCTCTCTGTTTCCCCAGAGGGTTTCACTCCAGATCACTGTTGAAGCAATGCCACCTCACTAGTGATACATCTTCACTCAAGCTTCTGGGAATGGTGGGTGGACAGAACACCACTCCTAAGGGTCTCCCCAGTGCCAGATCCTCATGGATTCAGACCTGGCAAGAGAGGAACTCTTAAGTCATTTGGCTTGTGGCTGAAAGTGGAGATTGACTCATTTCACTGACTTTCCTTGTTGCAGGGAGCCAGCTTACTCTCGCTGTGAGATGATGAAATGAGTGACCCTCAGAGTGAGGGAACACATGACAGGAGAGTTTGAGCTGGAGCTGTCTGGAGGCAAAGCGGTCAAGGACAAAATTGAAGATAAAAAGCCTGGACATTCTCCCTTAACCCCTGCAGGAAAATGGGACTTTTACATGGGAGCCTCCTCTTGCCACACAAGTGGCATCACTGTCTATCATCCACCACATGCAAGCAGTGTGCAGGCCAGGTGAGATCCATCCCATTTGCAAATCCTGGTTTGAAGGCTTTGACAGGCCTGAACCATTGCTCAGTTGCCAGCTCCTGAGATTGGAAAACATGGTATTTTAATATTATTTTTCTTACAGCTATAGTGGTATTTAAAGCACAGTGGAGCCAACTGTCCCCTCTTGTGTGCCACTGAAAACTGCTGGGAGGGAGAGGTAGGGTTTGAGGCTACCCAGGACCATAGAGACCATGCTCTCTACAACCCATTAAGAGCAAACCTCTAATTCAAGACCTCCCATTGTTCCCCCAGCCCTAGAGAGATACCCTGTAGGGGGATAGAATATAAGAAAATAAAGATAGTGTAGAAAGTAATCTTACCCCTAAGGGGTTGTAGCTGGGCCAATTATCAAAGATTGGGAACAGGCCTGACTTTAACAGCCACAGGTGTAACCAATGAGAAGAAGATGCTATAAAAGAGTGGGTGTGCTGGTTAAGAGAGGCTTTGAAGTCAGTTGGCTGCTTTGTGAAGAAGAAAGAGTCAATGCTTGGAGGAGCAGCCCATGAGAAACACCAAGGAGGTGTGAAACTTGTAATAAGGACCCAATAGTATGGAACCCCTGCAATAAGATGACAACAATTCCCCGATACCCATGCAAGGAAAACTTGGTTTCTGTACTGAGCCATGCTGCCTATTTAGGCTGCACGCACTGCAGGGCAGAGACCTTTCCTTTTGCCCAGCTTAGGAGCAGCTAGGAGTTTAGTCTTGCTGTACTCTGTGTTCCTCAGTGGGGCAAGGACCACCAGCTGCTGAAGCAGCCAATGCACAGGGCACAGAAAATCCTCAGTTAATCAAATCAGGTCATCCTGTCCTGGGCCATGTGGCCAAAGAGCAATCTCTGCCTCACAAATTTTGTCTGATAACCATTTCTGCAGGATGGAGGAGGACAGCAGTGCCTTCTAAAGTTGTGGCAGTATCCATGTCACAGTGGTGCCTAATATCTTGCCTAATATCTGGATATTTCAGTTATACAGACAGGTTAGACATTGCTCAGTGACATAGCTAGTCACTTCTGAAGTTTTCTTTGGGCTTTCTGCTGCTTGAAATGTCCCTCCACAAATTCCCTCCAAAGAAGTATTGTGATTGTGCTTATGAATCTTATGAATTCCCTACTGGTACTTCTAGGTATGTTTCATTTTCTCTAAACCGGTTTCCTGTGTGAGTACTGAAGTTAGTGCTCAAGAAAATCTCACCACACTAGCTTTGGCTCTTTCTACAATAATGGATATGTCAAATTTTATTCTTAAGACCTCTGAGCTGCTTTTTCATCTAGTAATGATGCCTGCTATTTTCACGTTTAATAATTTCTGTGGTAGTAGTGTCCATTAAAAAGCAGTACTGCTGTAGCCATGACAGTCTAAAGACACTTCAGGGAAAGAGTCTTTTGTGAGAACAACCAGTGTAAATGGCAAAACTGGAGGAGCTTTTAGGTACAAAAAGTGCCAATTTAACCTTACTTTTAAGAGCCCCTTCCTCTACCATGTTTGTTTCAGATTCTCATTACTTTTCCTGAGAACAATATTGGATCAATAACAATCGCTTTCCTGGAAATAATTTTCTAATGCCCAGAATCTGGTCATCATCATGCAATTATAAAATACAGCTGAGGAAATCAAGGCACAGAAATGCAGGTGATTTGCCTGTGTGGGTGGTTGAGTTAGTCATATAACTCAGCAGCACTTGCCTCTGTGTGCTGCATTTTAACTATTGAAGAAGCAGCATTTCCTTTCCCTAGGATTCATCCTGGCTCAGATTAGTCCTTCTCAAAAAAGCTTCTGAGTTGTGCTATCAGAGTATTTGGGGCATATCACAAACTTTCTCTAAATTAGCATGATGTGCCCTGATCCAATCCAGCTGTGGAGTTGTGATTTGTTGTGAGTCCCAAAAGTACAGAAGAATTGCAGGGAAGGGGTGGTGGTGGAGGGGGTGTTGTTTTCCTCCAGGGAACAAGCTGTGCAAATGTGCTGTATTTAGCACAAGGAAAGGAGCTCTTTAGGAAGTTTAGCTGGGTGGGGAGTCAATCCTTTCTTATGTTTCCAGTTTGAAGGTAAATGTGGGCAAAAATATATTTTTATGTCAGTGAATTTTTCTGTGCTGTTAGTGGGGTATAGCAGGTCTGAGCTATATCTGTGCTCCTGCTGCCAACAGTCCTCAGGAAATGTCTCTTAGAAGTGATTGCTCCAGCTGGCTGGAATAAGCCTTCAGGTGCCATCACTCCCATCACTGTCCTTTAAACTGATGGGTAACTCTGGTTAGAAATATGGAAGGGAATCAGCTGTACAGTGCTGCTCTCTGCTGTGGTAGGAACCTCCCCTGCAGTCCTAGGGCACTGCATGCTGCTGTCTGCCTCTGCAGTGCTGCAAACTCTTCTGCTCAAGTGAAGAGGGCTGTCTGCTCTCATGAGTTTGTAGTCATCCCAGCTTGACTCATTGCAAAAGCATGCTACAACAATAACTTCAGAAGACCCTCTGCAGCCCAGCTCCCACATTGCTCTTCAAGAACTTGGGGGCATGGGGAGAAGCTAATTTAACTGTAGGCCTTTAACTCAAGTACCTCAGTTAAGATTCTCATCTCCCAGACTGCCCTAAAGTTATGTATTTCTGCTTTTGCCCCTTCCTGCAGAAACAGATTTTCTCCCTTGGTGTGCTCAGAGCTTTACGAGGTTGTTTCAAGAAGATTCCCAAGTACCCTTGTGTTGAGCCACTTCCATTTCCACCAGGCACCGAAAAGGTTTCCAGACTCCTGCTGCCCAGCTTGGCATGTGCCATGCCACACTTGGCTGGCAGCTCCCTAAATGGCAAATGCTTCTCAGATGTGAGCAGAGCACAGAGGGTGAAGCTGCTGCCCCTTGCAGGGTGCTAGGCTGTCCTACAACAGCTGCTTTTCATGCAGGTAGGGACAGAAAGGCTGAACTGAAAAGCCAAGGTCCATATGGATGCATTCTCTTGCTATTACAGCTGCCCTGTTCCACCTGAGTGCTGTGACACACCAGCCTCTGAAACTGGAATTAGCTCATGCTATCCCAAGGAGAGCTTGGTCCCTAATATTTTAGATTATAGCAGATGTTGCACATAATGTAATAACTCTCACAAAGGGAGGCAGAGATGCAGAATGAGACCTACCAGACAGCTAATAAAAGACCTCGTGAAGAACAAAAAAAAGCTGCTAGTGATTGCAGAGATATGTTGCCCCCAGGAAATTAAAAACAGGAATGCCCTGGCATATGCAATAAAGTATCTCCTTTGTGTCCATGTAAAAGTGCTGAAACCTCTGGACTATTAAGTAATTGAAAAGATGCTTGCAAGTTTACCCCATACACTTCAGCTGCTTAAAAGTGGTCGCAAAGAAAATGAAACAGATCAGCCTGGCTGCTGTGCAACTTTATTTACCAGAGAAGCCAACTTCAGGGGAAAAACACAGGCGTCAATGCGCGCACCTGTGCGGGGCTGCCAGGCAGCTGCCGCTCGGTGAGGGGAAGAGGCGCCAGGCTGGAGCTGTAACGAGAATGTGAATGGGAGCAGTGCACTCTCCATATCCTCCATGGGCATGTATCTGTCCAACGTCACCGGAGATTTGGGACCCTCAGGGTGCCGGTGTGGGTCGGAGCCCGGCGCCCGTTTGTAGGCGGGGCCCACCCTGTCTACGCAGACCCCTCCCCGGGGAAAAATATACAATATCCACATATTGACACGATTTCTCTGCCTCGCTCTCCCGAGTTCGCCGTTGCCCGCCCTCGGCGGCGGGGGGAGCGCACCTGCGCGGCGGGCGGCCCGGGGCTGTGCGCAGGCGGGGGCGGGCAGCGCTCCCCGCCCGGCCCCGGCCCCGCCGCCGCATGCACCGCCCGGCCATAAAGCGCCGGGGAGCCCGGCCGCGCTCGGCAGCGCCCGCCGCTCCCGCCGGGCCCCCCGGGCCCCTCCAGCCACGCCGCTGCCCCGGGGGGCGGCAGCGCTGCCGCGATGCCGGGCTGGAGGAAGAGCCTCGCCCTGTGCCTGCAGCGGATGCAAGAGGACGGTGAGCGCGGCGGGGGGAAAGGAGAGCTGGAGGTGCTCGGAATTACCCAGTTACCCTACGCCTCCCCTTTTCCTTTGGGGTGGTGGTGGTGGTGATGGGTGTCCCTTTGGAGGAGGACGATCCTCTGCGGGCACGGAGCTCCGCGGATGAAAGGACTGGAGGGGGGATGCTCTTCGTGCCGATAAACTTTGCCGCAGCCAATCTTCCTTTCTATCCCTGGGCTTGCTTGGTTTCTGCTTTTGTTTATTTTTCTTGTTCGAGCGGTGGGGGCAAACCTGAACGCGAGGTGGCTGAGCGGTCCTTTTTGGCTATTTCGAGGGGCTTTTAGTACCTGAGCCCCAACTTTCTAAAGGTGCTGGTGATGCTGTTTTCAGCTGGTAATTTTCTCCAGCGCCAACTCCACCTGGGGAATAAAGGGTTTGTAAATTGCACGGAGAACGGGTCACGGTAATCTGATTCCTATTGTGCCGCTTACTGTTGCTCACAGTGACTGTGAATTTTTTTGTTTACATGTTTCAAGAGTGTGATGTTAAATAAATGCTGGACCTGCGGCTCATAAAAGCAGTGAGAAGACATCCACAAGGTGGCACAGCGTAAGGGAGGTTTAAATGTTGCACTCTGGCTTCTGCCTTTGTATATGAACAGGAATGAGAGTGGTGGGGAAAGTTTGTCTCTGAAATCAAGTGCGTTTCTCCTGTACTCTCATGGGACTCAGGTGCAGGAGTTGATCCGGGATAGGCAGAAACAAGCAGGAATGCGTGTTTTATAAAACTGCTGCTTTTGTGCAAAGTAGCTAATGGCAGGCTTTTCCTTTGGACCCCTTCCCAGACTACCTCTCTAGACTGTTCTAATCTGCAAACAGACTTAACAAATATATGAAGTGGCACTGCTGCAGCATTTCATGTGAGTAATGTAAGAATTGTGGAATTCTCTGAACCTGCTGGTTAATAAGCACAGAGAGAAATTGTGCTGTTAGATCCCCTGCAAGGTGTTAGGACAGAGTCATTAAGCTGCTGTGCCTTTCTGATGCTGATTCCTGGCTCCCACTGCTTTGAGAGAGCACCATCTATTTCTGCTCCTGGATTGCTCTAGGACCATGGCTTTCCCTTGGTGCCTCCATCCACCTGAGATAGAGCTGTTAACAATCTTGTCCTGCAGAAGAGTGAATCAATCCCCTGCTCAACACACCGAGACCTGTTGGCATGAATTCAGCCCTGTTATGGTGCAGTGCTTTGTAACGCTGCCTTGCTGCAGCTGGCACGGATGCTTTTGCACCATTGGATCAGGGTGGCTTTGGGAGCCTTATTAAACATTCACAGCAGGGACCACTTTGATCTACAGCTGTGCTGGGTTACTTTATCTGTGACTTCATACGTGTATGTGCTGGCTCTTGTGTCTGGCTCTGTGTAACGCTTTTCCTTCTCATCCCCCTTCCCTCAGATTTCAGTCCCAGCACTGCAGTGAGTCTGTGGCTGGTGTGTGTCCCTTTGAGTACATCACATTTATTTCCGTGGGTGGTTCACAGAGTAGTCAGTCTTAGGAAGGTGCCATTTAATCACAGAATGGCTTATCTGGTTGGATAAATCTTGCAGGCTTGAGCTGATATGCTGTGTAGAGAAAGATTAGCTGAGCTTGGAAGGACTTCTTTCCCTTTTCTACAAGGCATCTGGTTTGATGGTTGTGTTATAGCATATACCTCTGCAGGGGCAGCAGAGGAAGTATTTGGTAATGTTTTTGTAGCACTGCAGTGTTAACAGGTATGTTAGAGGAGGTTTTGCATCATGATGTGTCCCTGTCTGTGATGGGAGGATTGGTACTAGATGATCTTTAAGGTTCCTTCCAACCCAAACTGTTCCGTGACAACACTGCAAGAAACATCTGCACTGTTCAGATTTTGATTTTGGAAACCAACCTCCAGCCAGTATATGAAGAAATATTGACTTCTGTTTTTCTTGATTCAGAGCAAGTTATGTCTGCCTTGTTGGCATCTCCATGCCTGTGTGGTTGTGATAGTTTTGGGGTGTTTTTGATGCCCAAGCTGGGCAGCTTTTCTCCCAGGCATGAGTACTCTGGCCCATCAATTTGCTTGCTTCCTCTGAGGACCATAGTACTTCAGCTTCCAAAGGAAATGTCCTGGTGTTCAGCAGGAGCACAATTGTAATTAGAAGAGTGGTATATTTTGGTTTCTGAATATTAAAGTGATGAGCACCTCTTGCAATTTGCAGCCATTCAGAGATGATGAATTGGAAGCTTCATTAATCACAGTTGGTAGAAAAGGTCAGCCATGGTAAGTCATATAGGGAAATGCAAGGTATATGCAAACTGTGCTGAAGTATGATTGCCATTTTGAATACCATGCACAGTGAGTCTCTTCATGCACATTTTGCCTTAAAATTTATGTCTCCTGGAAGATGGAAGTGACTTCTGGCCAGTAAGCAGAATGCTTCATTATATAATGTGTTGGTTTTCTCCACTATTAAGAGACTTGTAGGGATGGGATATTCTACTGCTTATTGTCTTCGTGCAAGGAAAAAAAAAATTATGTCAATGACTTAGAAATATTTGGTGGAAAATGTTTGCTCCACCTGCATTGACAGCAGACCTGTTATTCCAAAATCATGGGGTTCATCAGATCCTGCCTGCCTTACTGTGGGATTTTCTCAGACCTGAAAGAAGAGGTTAAAGCATATGGTCTGGCTTTGTGTCCCTCACTGTGTGTGCAGAGCTTTGTGGCCAGATCTTCTGCTGGTTTCTCTCCCTGATAACTCATCCTCTTTTGAGGCAATGATGAGAACTAGCTGGCCAAGCCAAACCCTTTTCCATCCCAGTTTCCACCCCTCCTGTTGCTGTCCTTTTTGTGAGGACTGAAGGATTTGAATTTCATTCTTGCTGCTCCAAGGTTTTCAGTAGCAGAAGCAGCATAGGCTAATTTCTGCTTTGGTAGCAAGAATGTACGTGGGCAGGTGGGAAAGTGTCTGTTTTTGGCACATCTGAGTGAATGTGGAAACTGTGTGTCTAGAAAGGATAAACTGTATCTGCAGACTGAGAAGTCAGATACTTTTATCCAAACTGGTGAAACACAGTGTTAGCTAGATGGATGAGACTTGTGTGAGATGGGCGGGCCACGGTTGTGGGCAGACACCCTCTGCTTAACCTGAGATGTTTTTCTGCTTTTAGGGGGAGGAAATACAGAGTTTCAGTGAAAATTTAGGTTGTTGATACAATTGCCCTTCCTCTCCCAGATGGTTTATCTTGAGTAAAAGCAGAAAATTTGACTCTCACCTTTAAAACCCCAATATGACGACTTATAAAAATAAAAAAATCAAAACTGAACCTTATGAAAGACTGAGGTAATGAGATTATAAAATGTGAAGTGAGTTATCTAACCCTTGCTTGAGTCATGAGGCAGGTAGCAAGGAGGGGAAGGGGAAAGAGACTAGTCAGACCTGCTTCAAAAAGTGACAATATAGCAGGGTTATGTTGCTGCTGTTTGCTTCCTTCCCTTGTATACAGCTCCGTGCTTGTTACCTTGGAAACAGCTGTAGGAGCATATTGGGGCATTTTGCTGCTGTGCAGCCGTGGGCAGAGGTGTCCTGTGGTGCATGGAAAGGAAAATCTTTCATGGTGCAAGTCGATTTGCAGGATGAGGGCAACAAAGTAAAAACCCATTGGAAGATCTCCCTTTCTTGGCTGCCCTGTCTTGCTGCAGGTACAGTTTGGCAGGAGTGAGAAATTTAGCAGGGGGGTGGATCTTCATGGTTTTGGCAGAGCTATTTAAATTTTTATAATAGGAAGGTAAAAATATCTCAACAGTCTGTTTTGAGGAAGCTTATAACAGCTGGGCTATGGACATCAGGTTTTTATTCAGTTCCTCGGAACAATGTACTGGGATGTTTTGCTCAATAGCTCTGAAACTATGTCCATGACTAGAAATGGGATTCTTCTTTACTTATTCACATGTATCAGGGTGAAACATCCCACTAAGATGGAAATTTGCTGGGTTTGCATGATTAGCAGAAAATTAAATCTTTCAATGAGTTCCATTTTTTTTTGTGATATGCATGTGATGTGTAGAACAACTAAAATAGAATAACTACTAAAAATAATGTGAATTGTCTTTTGTTCACGTACCCATAAACATTTTGTTCTTGCAAATGGTATAGTGTGCATTACTTTAAATCAGTTGAACTATTCTGCTATTTAAAATATAGTGTTTTTTCTTGTGCTTACCATATCAGAAATAATTCAGTCATGTGGAAAGGTTTTTTTGTTGTTATCAGGTTGTCTTAGGACCATCTTTCAGTGCCAGGCTGAGTCTATTCCATTTTAATACATTGCTTTACAGAGTCCTTTTGTCCAAACCTACAATGACATGATCTATTATACTGGCACTTAATGATCAGTAAAGAAATTTGGTTGTTAGCTGTCACTTAAGTAGTGTGCAGTTGAAATGGTACAGCTGAAGGGCTGTTACATCTGTCCACTGTATGTGGTGTATTTAATGTATTTCTGCACGTGACACTTCTGCTTTACAGTGTGTCCAGGCTTTGTCAGAGATGAGGACTTGCTCACACGGAGCTCAGGGATTTATGGGCTGCTGTTTGTTGGCAATACTCATTATACAGGCCACTGCTTTGAAACAAAATGTAAAAATAGAGGTTTTTGACCCTCCAATGAAGTGTGGTGAGGAATTAGGATTGCATGAAGGCTGTGGTGGTAATGCTTAAGGGATAATGCTCACTTATCAACCTGATGGAACAGCTGAGCAAATCCTGCTAGACTTTGATGGGGTCTTTTTTCACTCATTAATATGCTGATGGGGATTTGGCACCCATTGAGTGAGTAATAACTCACTCAGTGCACCCGAGCACTGTGCTCACTGCTCCCCTCCTTGCTGCTGTCACACTGCTCTGACTTTGGGCTGCTGCTTTTGATCCCATACTTCAGCAGTCTGAAAATGTAACTCTGATTGAGAGGTCCTGCACAACCTGGGGATGAAGCCACAAAGGTTTTATGGAATGACTCCAAAGCTTCATTGATATTTGATTAAAGACAGAGATTAATCATTATTTTGCTTTTTGAAGTGATCTACCTGATTTTACAACCTGAATGTGCTCTTATATCTGCAGGCTTTGGCTCTATGAAAATGAATGGACACTGTGGCTTCTGCTCTCTTGTTTATGTTAGTACTCTGTGGGGATTCTTGTGAAGAAGTTTTATTAGCAATATTGAGTGATGATGCTCAGTGCTGACAAAAGCATCAGCTGCAGTGGTTTGGCATGCTTTTCCTTTAGAGCTGCCAAGATTGGAAAGTGTGGGGGGAAACCTTTCAGGATGCTGAAGACCTTGATGAAAACCATGAATTGTGGTAGCCAGGAAAATTTCAGCGTGAGAAGGATTGCCAGATCTGTCTGGAATCAGGCCATATTTGATGTTCTCCAAACCTGTTGGTGTTTCTATGGACTCATGCCAAATGTAGTGGAAAAACACATGAGAAATTCCCAAGAAATGAATGTGGTATTTGAAACTGTTCCAGAGCTGTGATTGCAGTGTCTGACCCAGAGATCCTCTGATGCTCAGGGCTGCACTGAGAGGAAGATTGCTCAGGTTAAATAAGGATGTGTGACCAGTCTGAGGTGAATTATTTGCTGTGCCTTTTTTTCATTTGTTTGTCTCTTCTAAGTGGGCACAAGTGGCAGAGCTGCTTGGTGGGTAGGCAAAAGAAGGCTGTCCACCAGGGCATGAGCTCTGTACCAGGTTCTCTTTCTATGGTTAAGACTGTGTAGGTCTTCCTACAAGTGGCCCATTTTGCTGACTGTTTTGTTAATTATGAGACTTCATTATAACAGAATACAAGTTTTTTTTTTTTTTGAAAATGAAATTAACTTAAAAGTGTAAATATAGTAGAATAATTATAGGGGTAGAGCTCTATTGAATTTGTCTCTTTGTAGACGAGCCCCAAGACAGTGAACCAGGCATTTCTAGAGCTCTGTGTCACATAAACGGAGCCATTTCTTTTAAAAGTCAGACCTAACCCTTGACATTCAGAGCAGTCATCTATGTGTGGAATGCTTAGATCTTCTAGAGAAAAATCCCTTTTCTAGAGGAAGGGGAAAACTTTTTCTCCATGATGGTCTCTTTAAAGGCCACGAGTGAATGTTAGTGATGATTCCATGTGTATGTGAACTGCTCCTGCATTCATGTCTTGTGCAAAGGCAGTCATACCATCTAAATGTCTGTTTGTGTTCCTGAAAGGAGTATAGCTACTGTGTATTGACACTGGTGTAACTGGGAGTGGAACATGGGCAACATGTGATTGAGAAAATAAATCCCATGCTGGTGGTCTCTGTTGGAAATGGGAGCATCTCTTCTGCAGTGCTTGGTCTGGGTGAACCACACAGTGGAATGGTACATTCCCTCTTGGAAGGGTCTGCATTTTGTCCAGTTATTCTTGGTCTTGTTCTGTGCTCTGTCCATTGGGAGAAAAATGTAGTGAAACTTCTCATTTAAAATTGGAATAGAATTTTTGTCTGCTTGTTTTGTCAAAAGAATGAATTACCTTTTTATTTTCTCCAATTTTCCTCCTCCTCTGTCTTTGGAAAATAAAGGAATTCAAATAAGTTTGTAAAATTTATTTGTTTTAGCAATTATGGTGATTTCCCTGTTACTGACTCTCCCCCTCATTAATGTTAGATGAACTTGGCATCTAGTAATTACTGGCTTTCACTTTTCAGCCAAAACTATTTTCTGGCTTCAGCAAAATTTGCTGATTTCACTGAGAGTGTTGGGAGAGCTGCTTTCCACTGGGAAATTAGTTCAAACCTTTTCCTCTGACAGCTCCAGGTATATGGCATCAAGACCACTCAGCATTTAAGGAGAAGGGTTATCATGGTATTTGAGCTCAAGGAAATGCAGTGCATTAGGATGGAGTTAGATCCATGTCTTATCTGCATTAAGTGGAGGTGTCAGTGACTCTGCCAGCTAAGCTGCTGTGTCTTGATGAGTAGAAACCTCTTGCTGAGGCCACAAAATAAATTCAATGCTACATTCTTCAAGTTGTCTATAAAGTAAGACAATTTTTTGCTTAATGACTTCATTTCCACAGTGAACAAAGCACTAGAGAGCTTTTGTTTTGGCAATTATATTAACATTGGCTGCTGCTTTGTTGCCAGTCAGAGGCTTTTCAAGGTATTTATTTGGATTACAGGTGTTGTTGCCTTTTCTTGTACACGTGATGCTGTTAGTCATCCTGGTGACATTTCATTCATCTGTACAAAGAAATAAAAGTCCCAGCTCACATTTGAGTATTGCCTCATACAGCCCAAGAGGGGAGCTGCTACTTACATAAAGCCTGAGAGATCTCACTTGGGTCCCAGGGGATGGAGCTGAGATTAGCCCCTAGATTTTTTTTTCTTTCTGTCTTTTATTTATAAAAATTTCAAAATTCCTTCTTTGTTCTCAATGCAAAGTTGAGCTGAATGTACAGAGTCTGTGCACAGAAGACTCCAGTCTTATCTTTGGTCCCATTTTGATGACAGCTGTAACCACGGGAGCACGGTATAGACTGCAGGGTTGGGGTGGAGGGCTTGTCCTCATTTGCATCCCGTTGCAGCAGAGGCCTTGAAGATTTAGCAACAAATGAGATGCAAAGAAACAAGGAGAAAAATAAGATAATAAGGCAAACTGTCAGGTAGTGTGACAGTTTTGCAGAAATTAGTGATGCTAAGTTGCTCTCTTCTTACTTGGTACCAATGTGCTTTTCTGGTTCAGTTTTTCTGTGTGTGTTCAGGAAATGATGATGATTCCAGGAGTGGGGGCTTCCTCATTAAAACTATCTTGCCCAGATGCATAGCTTCTGATTATTGGAAGTCAGGGGAAATTCCCCGGGGCTGTCAGAGTGGGATGAATTTAGTGAAGAGCTGGGAGGATATGTTAGTATTCATAGCAGCTTGTCTCAGGGCTATGTGTTAATCCTGAGCAAAGGGTACAGTTGGGAATGAATATTTTGTTTCTAGATTAAATGTTCTTTTGTGTTCTTTCATCTTGAAATAGGAGGCAGTCAATCTCAATACTGTACGTGCAGTCATGTCTGTCAAAACACCCTCACAAACTTCCCCTTTGAGGTTAGATAGCAGGTAGGTCTGTGTGAGGTGGGGTGGTGCTGTCTCAGTCTTCTTCCTCTTGGGAGCCTTCATCATCTTTTCAGCCTTCCTCCACCTCTGGTTCTCCCCTTAAAGTTGTGGAGGTTCCTTCTCAGCTGGAAGGTGGCTGCAGGTAAAATTCTTGGGCCCTGTCCCTGCAGAGAGCTGAGCCAGAGTGCTGCCTCCAGGTTGTTTCAAACAAAAGCGAAGTTCAGTGTGCTGCAAATCCCATGGCAGGGATTTAGATGAGATATTGATGCTGTGAGCATGCTCCAGCTCACTGGCCATGCTTTGCTACTCCAGAATCTTTCACAGACTTTGTGAAAGATTTGCATTCTACCCAAACACCTTGTGCAACAGCAGCTGGCTGCATGAAATAGCTGCCTTGTTCCCCAACAGATCAGGCTGCAGCCCAGTGGTAACTGCAGCAATTCCAGTGTGGCTGGCACTTAGTGATGAGTTGGTTGGTATTGGGGATTGAGCCACAGACCTATTGGTCCTGTGCCTGTGTTCCTGACTGAGCACAGGGTTTGCAGCAAAATAATTTTATCATTTAGTTTCTCAGAGTGATGGGGTATTTTCCTCATTTGAGACTAGTGGGACTGAGGGGTTCTGTGCCACTCTGAAAACCTCTGCATGCCCCAGTCTTTGTGTCTGCAGAACATGGGTAATGACTACACGTTAAAAGGTTTTGATGCTCAGATCAAGACAAATATGGAAGTGCAGTTATTAAGTTTAACTTCATGGCTGTCTTCCTCTGCTTAGTATCTTCATATTCATAATGGTACCAATTGTGCCAAATATTTGAACAAAAATGGGGTAGAAAACATCTTTCTGGTACAGGGTTGCAAATCTATTGCAGCATAGAGCTGGACAGAACACGAAGTTCGGTTTATGTGGGTAAAAATTTCCCTGTACAGTAATGAACTGTGCTGTGAGTTTACCAGCTATCTAATCTAGTTTCCATCCGTTACACCAAGTGATAATCCTCTAGCAAATTCAATGCTGTTAGCAGCATTTCTGTCAGCCTGGCTCTGGCTGCACATCTAGGCAACCTGCCTTTGAGGAATTTCAAAATTTGCTCTAGTCAGTCATGCTGCCTCCTCAGCCTCTGGAGACTGCATTTCACATGTAACAGAAAGCTGAACTGTCTTGCTTCTGTAATTGTATTTATTCTGCTTTTCCTCCACCCACCACCTGCCAAAGCTATTTGGCCATGTCTAGAGAAGGCTCCTGGGTTGTTTTCTTGGAATATCCATTGTAATTGGCTTTTTGGTGTATCCTGTTCTACTTTAATATAATTCCTTCACTGTTACTGTGCTTATACAGGGACTTGTTAGGGAGTGGGTGAGGGGATCAGAAAGCAAAACGTGCAGACCAGGCTGGGGTGCTGGTTTCTCCAGGGCTTGCTGTCTGTAGGTAGTGCTTGCCTGGGGATGAGCTCTACAGCCCCATGTGCCTTTGGCTCCCAGAGCCAGGCTTGCTCTCTGGCGAGCCCTGTGCTGCTGTGGCAGCTGGGGCTGCCCCTGCCAAGGGTCACTACTGCCTGGGGAGGTTCAGTGACAGGCAATACTGCAGTGAATGCCATTCAGTTTCTGTCTCTGAATAATTAACAGGGAGAGTGGCTTTTGGCCAGGGAGCGCCGTCCTCTGCCACCCATCTGCTTCCCTGCTGTTGCTTGGAACAGCTGCTTGTCTCCAGGGGCTTCTGGGCAGGGCAGGGGGGGCAGATTGCTGCCTGCCCTTCATTGTCTTGCCACTGACACACTTAGTGAGCTTTTACTCCTTGGGGTGCTGTTTTTCTGTGCTTCTCTTTTGTGCACATTCACATCATGGTTTTTAATGGCAATGGTAATTCTTGGTTTCAATGCTGTGGTGGAGGGCACAGAGGTGGGAGTGAGGGACAGGGACTGGAGGAGTGCAGAGTGAGGAAGGGGCTTATTTCACTGTTATCTCCCTCTGCAGCTCTGAGCTTCTCATAGAAATGCAGCTCCAGCACAGCTGGCTGTAGGCTGGAGGTGCTGCCCAGCAGTGTGCAGGGAGAGCAGCACTGAATTGCTCTGCAGGCAGATCCCCCTGCTCAGGTGTGATGGACATGCTGGCAAAGCCCCCATGGAGAAGGGGGAGGCCTGTTCAGCACTGTGTAAAGCAAAACCACTGACAGAGCAGCCCTGCACTGGAGGAGTAGGTGACTATGGCAGCCTCTGCAGTTGCAAAGCAGCTGAGGAATTCCCTGTGTATATGACCATGTGCAAGTTTTTTAATGTGGCTCTAACTCTAGAGTGAATTGGCTCTAGAGGCTTTTCACAGCCCCTCAGTATGGTAGGATAATGTAATATTTTTATTAGCTGTGGCCCTGTACAGTGGGCTGGTCCAGCATTTGACCTGTTGAACTTGAACACCAAATAAGTGGCGGCCAGGAAGACACCCCTGAAGTTGTGACAGCTTTTCAAACTCATGTCAGGGCACTGTACTCCACTGCAAACTCTTCCCCAACTACAGCTTTTCTCATTTGGTTTCCTACTGAAGCCCAGCAGGTTTCCTGGGATGAGTCACTGCTCTGAGCCAATGTGACAGTCGGTGTGTGACTCCCATCTACCTGTCACCTCCTCAGCCTGCCACTAACCAGCTGGGTGGGTTAGCCACTGGCAACCTACTTAACTCATTTTGACACAATGAGTTAGTCAGGCTCACAAGTCAGAGTTGAAATAGACCTTATCAGACAACACTCAAACTTTGATTTGTGCTGTCGGAGTATTGCTGATGGTGTTTTGGGGAGCATTTTGTGAGTAAAGGAGTAGAGGTCCATGAAGAAATTTTTTTAAATGTATTTCCCTCTTTTTTATTCATAAAAATTTGAATGAAAACCAGCAATTTGGGGATGGATAGGGGGAGTAGGAAAACAGTAAAAAACCCATAAATACAACAGTATTTATGCAGCTAAGTAAGCAAGAAGATGGAGGTACACTGGTGCCATGATTGGATGGAGGTATTGGGAAGTGCAGCTCTCCTCTAGTGTATAATATTCACACTTCACTGCATGAGAAGACAGACGTAAATCTACCCATCCTCCACAAAAAATCCTTGTGGAAAGGTGTCCTCTTCCCAGGAGGTGTTTGTTTCCGACCAAGAGAACAATTCCATCTTCCTGGCTGGCTGTGGTGACCCAGCACTGGAAGGGACTTCTGGGTCTACTTTCCCTGCAAGTGAGATGTTAAAGCACTAATCATCCAGGATAATCCTGTTTCAGGAGCTCATTGATTTTTAGCAGAGGGAAGTGAGTTAAAATGATGAGTCACTGACCTACTTGAAAATGAACAACCTCCTCAGTGCCATTAGGAGCTGGTAGTAGATCATCCTGGACAAGAGCTGGTAAAAGGGGATTAAAGGGTCTCCTTGTGCCTGCTGTTGCTCTACACTGCATTTGACTTCTGTTTGGCTCAATTTTTTTTATGGATGAAGAAGCAGCACACCTTGTATATAAAAAGCTAACAACTTCTTGTGAGTGTACTTGAAATTTAAGTCTAATCCTTGTTAGTCCTGCTGTAATTGTTACCGACAAGGAAAGGGTGCTATGCTGTTGCTGAGATGTGGCAGTGCTGGATAGCTGGAGCAGTTGGAGCTGCTGTAAAGCATCTCTCCCATTAGAGATGCCCTTGCATGGGGATGTCTGAATTGAACAGCAGGGAATTTATCTGCAAAATTTCCTCTTGGCAAACTTGTCCCTGCCCAGGCTGAGGAGCTGCTTGCTAGTTCTGGGCTTTAGGCTGCCACAGGAGATGTGGAGATCTGAGGTCTAGCCTCCTTTGTAAAATACTCTGGGATTCATCTTTGAGAGGTGATGGACAAAATGTAAAATTTTAATTTTAAAATTTAATAATACTGTAATGGGTTTTTTTTGCTTCTTGCATTGTAGACCAACAGAGAGCCCATGGTTACTTGCTCTTTCACTATTTAAATGTCAGTTCTTTCCTGTCTCTGGTACCTGCACAGGGCTTTGGTGTAATGAAGTGGAAGTCTGGTGCTGAAATATCTTCTCTGTTTTGTGCCAAGCCTTGACTTTGGGAGTTCAGTCAGTGTTGTGTGCAGATATGATCAATAAAGCTGCTAGTGATGTACTTTGCTATTAAGTCTTAGTTCATTGATTTATGGAGTACCAGGAACTAGGGGAATAACATGGTTAATTAAGTTAATTGGATTGTAAGGTCCACAGGGATTGTGCCTTTCTTTGTATTCTCTGAAGCACCTCGGACACCTCTGATCACTATAAAATAATGACTTTTTCTTTTCAAATGCTGGCAGTTTGAACTATTTAGTGGCTTTAAAACTACATGCATTTCAAGGCAATGAGTTTCTACATGGGCCATGGAGATTTGGCTTTACAGCCTTTGGCTTTAGAGGCCCTGGTAGAAATGGAGAAATGGACTTTTAATAGAATTTAGCTAAATAGTCCCAAGGAATCTGGAGCTTTGTATTTGTTTGCCAACAACTTGTGGAGTTGCTGCCCATGCTCTTAGCAAAAAGTCTGTGGGGCAACTTCTAATGTGTTTGTATTTTATATCTTGGTCTTACAGCTAATTCTAATTATAGTCTTCTTCCATCCAGTAAGATATATGAAGAAATAATACATCAGGGTCTAGATAGATTTATTCTGTAGCATCCATTTTTCAGGAAAGTAAACATATCTCCCCCTGTCTTAAATGGAAATTTATTCTGGGTATATGAAGTCAAGTCTTGCACAGAGGTATTCTTCTGCAGATTTTATTTCATTGAATTTATAGCTTCTCTTCTTCTCCAAGGGAATTGGAGACTTAAACCTTCCATTATAGGTCTGTAATTTATGTTTTCAAAATTCAATGATTGTTATCTCTCAGTGTTTTTATGAAGCTCTGCTGTGGAGGTGCTCAGATAAAGTTGTATATTAAATATTGGCCAATTTGCTAGGAGCAGAACTGGGATTATAAATTACCAGAAACAGCCTCAGTCAGCATGAGCTGGTTCTTGTGTTAATGTCTTTAACTTCCTTTGAAGAATTAGGGAAGATGAGCTGTAGAAAGACTGGATGAAGCTATGATGTGGTGGCTGGAAAAATGTTCTTGTGTTACTTGGGCAGTGATGAATTGTCACTATTCACAAACAGATTGAGTGAGATTCCCCTGGCATCTTTTGAGGGTCTGGTAAAAGTCAACCCTTCTTTTAATAACCTCCTGAAGAGAAAGAGAATATGCTCATTAAATTTTTAAGATGGCAGCAAGTTGAAGGATGTTGCAAAAACACTGGTGAGGAGAGCATGGGCTTGATCTCTTGAGACATGCTCAGGAAAATTCTGATTTCCATGACTTTATAGGAAAAGCAAGGTATGGAGGATACATGAAGACTGCTTTGGTTCTTTGTATAAATTAGAACTTTTTTTATTTAGGAAAAAGGGGGATGGAGGGAGAAATCACTTCTGTGCTGCTTGGCAATGCAGCCATCAAGAGAAGAAAGTTATTGAAACTGGATTTACCTAGTAATGTGTTTTGAAACTGTACTTATCCTTTGAAGGTTTAAATTTAGACCTGAACTATCTGTGCCTTCTTTGCCACCGTTTTTTGGGATGTTCTGTGATTCTTTTCCATTTCCCAGTTCCACAGGGACCAAGTACTCATCTGAATCTGGAATTTAAACACTTGGCTTTGGTGTGTGTGGTTTTTTTTAGGTAGGTGTTGGTTTTTGGTGGCTCTTTTGGTGGTTATTTTTTGTGTGTTTTGGTTTTTTATCTTTTTTTCCCCCTAGAAGTTTAACATATTTTAGAATAGGACATATCCCCAAATCCAGTTGTGGGAACAACTTACCATTTTTCCTCTTTGCTTGATGGTCATTTTTCTTACTGTTGTTTTTCAAAATGAAAAAAAAATTATCATATAAAATTCTACTATTTCCATAATGCTACCTGTGATGATACAAATGTAATTGAGCCACTTCCCCTCTTGCCCCATCTATCTGCCTTGTCAGGAAAACATTTAATCCTAACTCTTGCTTGCCCAACTTGTGTGTACTATTCTGCTGCATATGGATATGAACCTGTCTGTGTAAAATTAATTTTGATGTGAGAAATTTCAGGGTTTTTTGTTACTAAATAGAAATCAAAGATTTAGTGTGCTTTTCTTTTTCCTTGGTGGGGGGGGAAAAAAAAATCTTTCTTGACAAAAATACCTTCCTTGTAAAAGTGCCAACATGGTTTTTCCAGGAGTAATTTCTGTATGTGGTTGGTACAAAATCAGAAGTACCCAAGGAACAAGGAATACCTGCCCTGATAGTAACTGAACTATGTGAGGACAGATTTCTGAGGCATCCAAGTGTTGCATGGCTTGAAGGAGGAATTGATGTTATGTGTTTATGGTTATTTGTATGGTTGGGTTTTTCTCTATATGTAGATGTGTGTTTTAAAATCTTGCCTGCAGACATCTGTGTTTGCAGAAGCAGCTGTCACTTGAATGAAGGACTGTCTCCTTGTCTGCTTGCCTGATGTAGGCGTAATCTTACAGTCACCAGTGCCAAAATGATTGGCAGCAGTGTGCTTAGATGGAGGCCAGTGGAGGTGCAAGCAGGGCAGGGCACCTTGCTCTCTTTTGTGTGGTCATCCCTGTGGACAGGAGGGTGCTGGTGTGGGTCTGCCAGGTGTTTCTGCAAATGCCTCTCCAGCTTCTCCCCCATCTTGCTTTGAATTCCCATTTTCCAGGATTTTTCCAGCTGCTACAAGAAGCTCATATAACAAGCTAGGAGTGTCTGCTTTATCAGCTCTTTCCAATGTTAGTAAAACCCCTTTTCTCTTTAATTTTCACTGTCTGGTTGTTACAGGCTCTCAAATTAGTTTACAGAGCTTGTGGTATGTGTGGAGCTGAAGCAGGGAAGGGGAAGCAATGCTCCTGGAGGAGAGGGTGAGGGCTTGCCCAGGGCTCCACTGTGGACATACAGTTTCCACATCTCTAAACCTCTTGGAATACAGATCTCTATGGTGTGGAACAAGGAACTTTTAGCCAGGTCTTCTGGTGTAAGTCTCTTAGAGCCTAAAGAATTGCATTATTCAGGGTGTAGTCTTGCATTTTTACATGTGGAGCTGAACAGATCTGTTCCTTCTTCCCAGCCTCCTGAGTCTTCTGGGAGGCTGCTGCTTTTCCCTCTCTCAATATTTGATAGTGGGGTATATATAAAATTATATATAATGGCCACATTTAAGCACTTCTGTGAGCAGCAAAAGTGTTACCTGCCAGCTTCTCCCAGTGGTGCAGTGCTGGTGTGGGCACTGCATTACCTGTGTGAGTCCTGCCAGATTTCTGTTGAAATCCTGAAATCCTCTCTCTCTGCCAACAGTGACGGCTGCCATCACAATCTTTATCCCAAGGGACACAACAAGCATAAATGTATCTCTGTTTTAACCACCTACACCCAGGAATGCCATTGCTGCTGCAGATCTCTCTGCATCCAGCTGCTGCTCAAATGGCAGCACAGCCGTGGGCTGAGATATCCCGAGTTTCTCTAGCCTGCAGAAGGAGTCACCACTGAAAAATTCACAGTGGAATTGCAGATTGACAGTGCTTACCTGCAAATATTTGTGTGAGAGGGATAAATATCAGTGGTGGAGAAGGAGGAGAGACCACAGCCAACAAGATGAGCAGAAATGCTGGTGCTGATCTTCTTGGTCAGGACCAGAAGCTGCACTAGGCAAAATGCCATTGTCAGTGAGTAATGAGGGAAACCCCAAAACATCTGGAGGAGGAATGCTGAAGTGCTTCTGGAGGAGAAAGACTGACAGATGGACTTAAGGGCAAAGCACTTGTAAGAGCTCCTGAGCAGAGAGAAACTCAGAAGCTGAATCTGGTGGAGGGATGTGAGGTCAGTTAGGCACCTTTATTCTGTGAATCCCTAACTCCCCTTACCTCCATCCTGAGCACCTGCAGCAGCGAGCCTCTGGAAGTTGTCATTTTATGTTATCTATATGTGGAGACTGTTTCAGGCAAAGCACCAGTGTCCATCCAAAGAAACAAACAAAAAAAACCCCAACAAACCAAAAAACCAAGAGAAAAGGGAATAGTAAAGCGCCTTCGAACTGCTCCAAGTGCTGCGTCTGCAGTGGATACATTTTCCAGCAGCACAAATCACTGCATTGCAAAAAGCAAACCAAACAGGGGAGCACCTGAGTACTAAAATGAACTCTGAAATGCAAAATAAATCCTTGCAAGCAGCTCAGCAACAGCTCATTTAATTCTCAGGTTGGTGCTGCTTGGGCTTTGGTTTTCTTGTTTTGGGGAAGGAATAAAACAAGATTTAAGCATTAAAAACCTTGAAGTAGACTTTCTCCATTATGAGAGTTCTTTTGCAGCAAACTACTTAAGTCTGCTAGGAAGATTTTGGTGTAAAAAGAGGGAATAACAGTTTGAGGCTGTTTGAATTGGCTGGGAGACTGAGCAGTGCAATGTGTCTCTCTTGATGTGGGGTTGCAAAGACTTCTCAGGGCCTTTGTCCCTTTTGTGCCCTGGTACCTCCTTGGTCTCATCTTCCAGTGGATATTTCAGTCTTTCCTGTCCACAGTCTCATCTAACCCATCACAGGAGCATTTGTCATTTCTGAGGTCAGTTCCAGAGCACAGCAGCCCACACTGCAGGGATGAAGTCTTTGCTTGTCCAGAGCCACTGTGACTCAAGAGAGGTGCTGACCAGATTCTCACTGATCTGCCCGTGCACTTACTCTGGGTATCTGGCAGGTCACAGTGGACTTGAGAGCTCACCTATCTTCTGCTCTTGGCATGGTGATGCTGGAGTATCTAAAGTGAATCACTTTATGTTATTATCAAGGTTGATATGGACCTCTGTAGGGGGATAGAATATAAGAAAATAGAGGTAGTGTAGAAAGTAATCTTACCCCTAAGGAGTTGCAGCTGGGCCAATTATCAAAGATTGGGAACAGGCCTGACTTTAACAGGCCACAGCTGTAAGCAATGAGAAGAAGATGCTATAAGAGAGTGGGTTGGTTGGTTGAGAAGGGAACTGGAGTCAGTTGGCTGCTTTGTGGAGAAGAAAAAGTCAGTGCTCTTAGGAGCTGCCCACATGAAACACCAAGAAGGAATGAAACTTTTGTGATAAAGAGACAACAGCATGGAACCCCTGCAATAAGATGACAACAGACCTCTTCTGGTGAGTTTTTTTCATTTTTATGGCTTTTTGTCTGCTAAGACCTTATGCTATCTTTATTGGTGCCCCAAACCTCTGATGGACATTGTGACCTGAAAGAAGAGGCTGTATAACTTTCTCTAGAGCTTCAAAACTGTGACTTGCAAAAAAATGAGGCAATAGAAGACCAAATCTGGATAGAATACAAGAAGATAAATGCAAACTGCTGGCTTTATCTTATGATGAAAAGATGCAGGAGTTTTTTTTAGGAATAGTGTTACAGCTTGATAATTTGACTTTGTAAATGTGATGATTTAGTTATTCTGGCCTCCAAAATGCACCACCCTGTCCTGCCTCCTTACCCAAATAAGAATTGTAAAACTCCTAAACTGTTGAGAAATACAGTTACAGCTCGGGTCAGGGGCAAGCAGAAAGAATGTGCAGGAGTCCCCCTTTGCTGGCTTTGAGGCAGGAGAGAATGGAACTAGAGATTTGGATAAAAGTGAAATTTGAGTTGTTCTTCAGTGGAGGTTGCGATTAGTGATTCAGATATGCCAGTTAGTCCATTAAATCTTAACCTTACTTATCAAGTCCTCAGAGATCTCACTTCCAAAGCAGAAGGCTTGTGCTGGTGGCTAAGGGTAGAGAGAAAGGAATGATGGAAACATTTGGTGTCCCACATTGGAGTAGTGTCTGGGCTGGCTGGCAGATTGCCTCTTTCATCTTTGTTGGCCTACTCAAAAGACCAGCTAGTTGGTGTAAATCCCTGCTGTGCTGATTCTTAAAGATCTTCATTTAGGGTAGTCCCTTCTGCCCCTATTTCCTCCAGCATGCTGCACGCATTAGTTTAATAGAAATAAAAATTGATTGGTGTGGTCCCTAGTGAATCTTTCAGGGGTTTGGCAGCAACTGCAAGTAATGTGTGTGCAGCTGTTTAGTGAAGGGGTGAGATGGCTGTTATTCCTCTTAAAAATTGATCAGTGCTATTCCTGGGTATTGATCTGAGCCTCCTGGACAGAAGAGGAGCCAGCCCTGTCCAAGGGCACATGGATGGCACTTCTTGAGGAGGCTGGGAAAACAGCTCACTTTCTGGGACAAGAAAAGTTATTCTTTATCCCATCTTGTATTTTAACCTTTTCTTTCTAACAGCTTTCCCTACAGCCATGCTTATGGGTTTGGGTTATGGGAGTCCCCAGTGTTTAGCACCTGGTGGAAGCTGTAAATGACACTGTGGCTGAACAGATCTAGCACATATCAATGTTCTGTATTTGCTCAGGGGAAGCACAGTGCATCTCCCAGGCATAATTCCCACTGTAATGGCTGCAGGCAGGATGACACTGCACCAAGGAGCTTTTCTTTAGCTCATTCCTGTATCCTATTTAGTTGGTCTGTGATAAATGGATTGATGAAAGTCTATACTGGCTGACTGGGAGAAGCAGTGTCTCTACAGGTGGCTCCAGTCCTTGTCATCCTTTCCTGTTGCTCTTCTGAAGGGGCAGCAGCCTTGAAGGGAGAGTCAGTGCTGGTGCCATCCTTAGTATGGCATGGAAGCAGTTTTTCATTGCTGTCTGGTACCTCCTGCAGAAGGCTGCAGCAAAATAATCCTTGCTTGAGAATCTCTTGGGGCTTTCATGATTGTTAATTATTAATTCCCCTCTTTTGAGTTTTTTTGGGGTGTATGGTGGAGTTTTTTTGCACAAATCTCAGTCCCTTGCCACCTTCACATCCTGTCGAAGATTATTTAATGACATACAAATATCTGCACAGAACAGGGCTGCTGGCTTTTGGGTGATGACTGTATTAGCTGTGCTGCTGACAGCTCCTTGCATTTTGTGCTGGAGGAATGCTTAAACAATGAAATAAGCCCCTGGGGAAAGAGGTAGGAAGGCTGCTGTTTGATATTTAAGGCTTGATTGCACAAGGAGGGCATGAAAAAATCAAGCCCCTTGGGAAGGTGCCAGGCACGAGGCCCACACAGAAAAGGATGTTGGAGATGCCTGGATCGTGTGCTGGCTGCCCCATCGCTCTGTTGGGTGCCTTTGCAGTGACTGTGAGTGTGACCCCTGGGTGACACTGCAGGAATGGAATTGCTGTTAATTGCAGCAGTCTGATCCCTGGCTGTGCCTTGCCAGGATTTCCTGAGAGATTTGCTTTACTAGATCAGGCTTCTGGGGGGTTAAACACAACAACCCGTGGTAGGTGGTATCAGAAATAGCTTATCTGGGTATGTCAAGATACATATTGTGTTCATCTGTTGAACCTCTTATTTGGATCAGTGGGTGATGGTCACTCCATACCAGAAAATGTATTTCAGCATTAGTGAGTATTCAGAGGATGGAAGAAGAATTAATGACATGATTAAGCTTTTCTGATGTGAAAGAAAGAACAGACAGGGAACCTAGCCCAAAAAAGAGATAAATAAGGAAAGGTATCAGTAAATGTGTACCACAATGGCCAGTCTGGGGAAGAACAAAAAACATTTTAGTGGTTAATTAATTTCAGAATTTCTAGGTACTAGTTTTACTGTAAATTATAAAATAAAAGGAACTCATAGAAAAATAAATATGAAAGCATGACTTCTACTATAAATATGTGTGTAAATACTGGAATTCAGGCATTCATTATGTTTAAACTGAATTGAGTCTACCCAGCATGCTGAGTCCAATTTCTAACATTGCTTGCTTCCCAGTATTTTTGCTGTGTCCTATTACCAACACATTTTTCAAAGCAGTGGGATTCATCTTATAGGTAGGATGTGGGGAGCTGGAGAGATTTGTCCAGTTGCAAAGCTGTAACAGGACCAGATTTCTGATGGTTTAGTAGACCATATGGTCTTCCTTGCAGGGATGAGAGACCCCCTTTACAGCTAGAAGCTTTGCAGCTTCTGGGATTTTTGTGCAAGGAGGTTTTGCTCTTTTTATGATCTGGGGACAGATTTTGGCTGGAGTAGTTTGAGGTGGTGTGGAAACTCATTCTTTTCTGATCTGCTGCTCTCAGGCTGTGAGTTTTCTTTTTCTTCCCTTCTACAGAGCTTGGGTTTGGAAATGTCTCCTCACTGAAATAAAAAGCGATCTTGAAACTTTACGGCAGGCTCATCATTTCTCAGCGTATGACTGCTATAATAGTCATCAAAGCACTAAGGAAACTGTGGCAGCTTTACTTTACTCTAACTCCTACTAGTCACTGAACTGTAATCCTAGTTTTACAGCAGTATAAAAAGTGTCATTAAGCTGATCATAAATCACTTGGTTGCTGGGAAAGCTGTTAGGACCATTCTGGTCCCACAGAAGAGGTGCTTGGTTTGTGATGACAAGTTATAATGCAGCTGTGAAAAAAATAACCCAGTGCAGTGCAAGCAAGATGTTGGTGTTGGCTGGGAGGGGTCAGTCCTGGCAAATCTGGGGCTGAAAAGAAGCAATTTAATCAAAGTGGATATGTTTATGAATCTTTGCTGTGCTTTGCTCTTTCTGGGTGTCTCTGGGATGACTTCTGCCAGGAATGGGGTAACTCACCCGCCTGAGTGAGTGCCTGCATGGAGCAGCGTGCTTCAGTGGCCACTTGATTTTTCCATGTACAAAACTGCGCTTCTACCCTCCTATCACTCTGCTCTTGGTACAGAATAAGATGTTTCAGGGGCATGCTGAAGCTGTGCAGAGTTCACCACATCTCCTGGAGCCACTGCTGCAGGACTGAGCAGTGCTGTGCAACTTCCCTGCCACATGACTGTTTTATCTGTCATCTGTGTGTGACCCCTTTAGTACAGAAAATTTCAGTGCTAAAAGCTACCAATTAGACAAATGGTGTGTTCAGAGCTGGCAATTGATTTGAAGTAGATGATTTTATGCTCACAAATTCACAGCCTTTTCAAATTGTCTTAACAAATAGCAGTGTTCTCTCCATTCAGCCTTCTGCAGTATAGGTGATGGTTTGTGACCTCCATCCTGTGTGCCTGGCCCAGAAATGGCAGCTGCTTGCTGAGTTCTGCTGGGAAAACCTGTCTGAAGATCATGAATTAAGTAAATCCTATGTGGATTAAAATAACCTGCCAGCTCCAGGATGTGGAGGAAAAGGAGGGTTTTGGTTTTTTTCCTCACGGCTCAAGTCTATTAGACAGGGCTGCTGGAGTGCTAGACACTTTGCTTTTGTGCCAGTTCATCTTTCTCTGTGCCCAAGATACTCTGCTTCATTTAAAATGGGGCTTCAAATCGGTTTTTGCTAAATTGCTGCAAAATCCTGTGTGGATGCTCTTCAGTTGATTTAATCTTGGTTTATGTTGATTTAGTTTCTTGCCAACTTTTGCTAAATCCATTTGAGGCAGAGTTAAATCAACTTATGAGTGTCCTTGCAATTTAATTAAATCGACTGATGTAGCTAATGTAACTGATTGTAATTAAATGCAAGCAGCTTTTATATAAAGACAAGCCCTGAGGGGGTTCAGGAAATCCCATCTCATGTTCCCATTAGCCCCTACAAGGAGTTTGCTCACAGTTTACTATCTCTGCCTCTGATCCTTGTCCCAGAGCAGAACTTTGCTGTGCCCTGTATTTGCAATAAACTCCATCTCTGATGGCTCAGCTTCATGGCTCTGCCTCACTGCTGCCATCCCTTCCTTGGCTGACCATGTGCCCACAGCCTGGTGGAGAATGTCACTGACTTGCTTGCTGCCCTAGATGAATAATAACTTCCTCAGGTGGTCATTATGAAGTTGGTCATTATGAATTCAGTAATTCTAAATACTGACTTTTGCCTGGAAATGCGTTGCTTTTTCTTGCTCTAGGTGTCAAACTAGAGGCAGTGGTCCTTAATGATGCAATCTTCCAAAAAACATCCAGGTCCCATTGCCCAAGGGCTGCTTCCTCTTGTTGATCTCCAGCAAGGAGTCTTGCCATTTAAGTGAGCAAAGATCCTGTGCTAACATGAATTTCTGTGGTTTTGAGTGGTAGAAGATAGGACCAGATGGGAGATCAGCCAGAGCAGGCTGTAGCATCCTTTCCCCCAACCCTGCTGGCATTGCATGGACTAACTGCAGTGACAGCAGCAGAGACAAGGAGTATCCCTCGTCTTCCACCCCCTTCTACTAATGCCCCCAAAAGTCTGGGTAGCAGAGGATGAGCAAGGGAGGCACCATTTATAACCATGCAAGCTTTTAATTTTCCTGCTCTGTTTCTAGCTCATTTTCCTGCTCTGTTTCCCACATTAAGAAAACATTAATAGCCTCTGATGACGGTTTCATGCTCTGTTTCCAACATTCCCAGTGGGAGCCCTCTCTCAATGAGCTGAGGTACCATGTGCAGATGTGCCACTCAGTGACAAGCCCACAAACAAAGAGAGAAGACTGCAGGAACCTGTGGGGCTGTCCATGTCCTGGTACTGAAGGCTGATCGCATGAGTCCCTAAAAGGAAGTTACTCACAGTTTACTATCTCTGCTTCTGTTCCTTGTCTTTAAGGGACTTCAGAAATAATTTTTGGTCTCTGAGGACCCAGATTGGGCTCTTGCACTGCCTTTGCTGCCAGATACATTTGTGATGGAGTTTCTTTTTCAAAGGGCATCAAACCTTCATGGGGTCCACCTTGCCAAGGGATTCTAGGCTCTTTTCTTTCCTCTGTCATCTACCTTTTCTTTTAGCCTGGAGCCCATTATCTTTATTGTGCCCTTTTATCTCTCTTGGCAGGTGTGTCATGTCTGCAAAAGCAGTGGAGAGTGGCACTAGGGCTTAGTGAGCTGAGCAAAGTCATTGGGCCAAGATGCAATGAAAGAGGGAAGAGGCCTAGGAGAAACTTCATGTGCAGGGAGTTCTGGGGTGCATCCATGGCTGAGGAATAAGAACTCTGATCAGGTGGTGGGGTGGGAGCTAGCAGAACTTCAAGACCATCAATGGGAGGGGATTTGTGGACATAAAGGGAAGTGACTGGCTTAGAAAAAAGCCACAAAAACTTCTTTGTGTAATTATTTCTAGAGAGATGTGGTGGACATGCCCAAACCACCTTTTGTAGGATGGAGTTACTGGTGGAAATTGAGGTCATCTTAAAACAGCTGATTGTAAAACCCAACTGTCTGAAGACTGGCAAGTTCCACATCTCTGAGCAGTGTGCCAGAAGAGACAGGTCAGCCTTTGGCTGACATATTTCAACAAAGTGTTGGAACTGGGCCAGGCTGGATGGTTGAAGTGAAGCTGACATCTTGCAGAATAACTGAGGAGAGCTGAGCAAGGAAGAGTTGAACCAATGAACCAGCAGGAATGAGGCTACTGAAAGCCTTTGGGAGTGAGGGAGGGAAGGTACCCTGAAAGACACTGAAGGTAAGAGTGACTATGATACAATCTTCCTCAATCTGTGGGAGTTGAGCAGGGAAAAAGAAGCCTTAAGGGACAGCCCAGATGTTTGTCTGAATGTTAGGTGGAGCAGATAAAACAATCTGCACCTAAAAATAGATTTTGCTTCTGGAAATGCTATAGCAAAGAATGAGTGTATTCAAAACACTGAATTTTGTCCATTTGTTAAAAATCCAATTTGGCGTGCTCTGCTCACCCTTAAAATGCATTTAGATTTTTAATGAGTGAAAAAATTTGGAAAGTGATTTTGATTATTTTGATGCTGTTGAAAGAGAAGTACTTGTAGAGAAGTTAATGAAGGAGAGAAAAAAAGGGGCTATTTATAATGTTCTCAGCCCTCCTTCTAGCACCAGGGATGTTTTGTACAGCAGGATCACAAGTGTGTTGCCAACCACCATCAAGGCAGAGGAAGGAAGCAGAGCAGAGATGGAGTGGCATGAGAGGAGAGAGTGCCACGTGCAGTGTGTACCTGTGTGAGGTGTATGTAGCCACCTATATGCAAGTCAAAAATCCACTTAAATGAGTATAGAAAGCTCACATCCTTTTGCTCTCCTCAAAACCGTTGTACCAGAGAACTCCTGCTGGAAAATACAGAAGGATAAAAAAAAATAAATACTGCACCAGCAGTAGTTACTTTATGCCTCATTTTTCTCATGAAGGCTCTTCTGGGAAAAAGGTATTCCCATGGCCTTGCAGTCAAATTTAATGACAACACATTAGCAAATCCAAGAGCACTGATTGGTTTGAACCTCTTGCAGGCTGTCAGCACTGGAGCTGGGCTGCAGCCTGGCCGTGGGGGTGTGTGTCTGTCATCAGGAGCTGGGAGCATCCTGCTGCCTGCCTTAGCCAGGGTCTCCTGCTTCCCTGGCCCCAGGGTGGCAGGTGGGTGACTGTGGCAGCATTTCTCACCTCCCTGTTGAAATGAGAATCACCAGCAGCTGCTGCAGCTGCTGCTTCAGGCCTGAAGCTTGGCCATGAAAGCCCCCAGCTGGGACTTCTGCCAAAGGGAGGGTTAATTTTGCATCCCACAGGAGTTGTGGATCTGGTGAGATTTGTATTGGGGGATGTAATTGCTTTGGGGAGAGGTGACCCTGCAGGACACGAGACACATGAAGTGGCAGGTGGAGGTGCAGAGGTGGGGGCCGCCAGGGTTGTATTGCTCCCACCACTCCAGCTTGGTGCTGGGCAGCCTTGCTCAGCTCACACCTGGGGCCCAGGTAACACTGGGAAAAGGAGTTTAGTGGGATCTTCCAGTCCACAGGTGCTTTATGTTGTTTGGCTTATTCTGCAAAGTCAATAGCTGTTGCTTCTCGGTTGTTGGTGTAAAGTAAAACTGTAGCACACTTTTGTGGTTTTAGATTTACCTCTTAGAAGAGAAAAATGATTTTGTAGTACTATAAATATTATATTTCCATGCTGGTAATAGGAAGGAAGTGAACCCAGGGCACTGCTGTCCCTAAGGCTTTCTCTCTGTGATAGCAGGTCCTGTCATGCTGACCCATGGAGAAAACCCAAACACTGAGTCACTTCTGGAACTGTTGCATTTGGCTTGTGGGATGGTTTTTAGGCACATGATAGCACTTGGGTTTAGCAACTGTTTAAGGAATGTGCAGTTGTTCACTTCTCCATCTCCTGCAAACATTGCTGTTGCTCAGGATTTTATATCAGTCCACAAAGAGGTTGAAACAAAACACAGTGAGGCAGGAATAAGCATAGGAATTAGCTGTGAGGTAACCTAATAATTATTGATAGAAGAGAAACTCACTTGTGACCCAAAGTAGAAATAAAATTAAAACAACTCTTCAAATGCATTTTCTTGCTACTTTCCTCTGCTCCTATAGGAGTTGAAATGAAAGAGGATGTGACAAAATACTGAGCTGGAGTCTGCTTTCTTTGCTGAGTCTGGCCCTGCTGTAATCCTAACTACTTGTGATTGAGCAGGGTTTGAAGGATCACAGGCCAGGGATTTTTGATTTGCTCTTTAAAGAGATTTGTGTGTGAATGAAACATCTGTGGCTGTGTGATTCTCAACTGGTCTTCTGTGAAATTTTGTGTATTTTTAGAAAGACTCTACTTCCTAGCCCATTCTTGGGCCCAAAATTTTTTGTTTTTCTCAGTTAACAGACAAACCTTTTTGGCACGACTGGGTTTTGTTGTGTGAGCAGCATTTCAAGTCCTTGCCTGCAGAAGTTTAGCCAGCATGGTTCTGACGCAGGTTGGAATCTTGGCTCTGGGTTGCATGTGACCAGCAGAGATGGTGACAAAGCCTCTAAATGGAAAGCTTCTGTGCTTGCTGTTGGAAAGCTTCTTCAAGCCACCCTCTCCTTTTCTGAGGTTAATGAACTTCAGCCCTTGTTGACTAGCACATGGATCTGTAGATCCCATTGGAGATGTTTTATGCAAAGACTACAGCTCTTGAGGTGCACAGTGTGACATGGAGGACATTCCCAAAGGAGCACCATCCTCCCTAGCTCATTGGACATGGCTTTTCTCTTAAGGTGGTCCTTGCAACACGCTCTGTCACACAGGCAGTGTTCTGAATTTAATTTTATTACTGTTTTATTGGTCCCAGAGAAGAGCAAAGGGAATTTCTGCAGGTCACAAGGAAGAGTGGAGGTGGTTTAGCCACAAGAAGTATCCAGTGTGGTGTGAAGAAGTTGCTCCACAGAAACACCTGGTTTTAATTAATCTGTTGAACCAATTTGGTTGTAGCAAACTAATTCCATTAACAGGCTAAGCAGAATAATGACAGGCACAGCTGCTATAATTCCTTGTTACGCTTCTAGTTAAAACAAAATCCTATTTGCATCAAGTAACACAAATCTAATGTGTTCATTATGAAATCATTGGTAGTTGGGCACATCCAAATGTTTCACATGTTTTCATAATTTCCCCCTCCCTACTATACGAACAAAGTGTGGAAATGATGAGGTGATTTCTCCCCAGAGAAACAGAGCTAATTGGTGCATTAATGTTCCTGAGACAAATCAAATTGAAATTCCCTGCTGTGCTTAGGTATAGGGTAGACTTTAATATTAGTTATAATGTTCATTGGGAGTATTTCAGTTGGTTTTTCAGTTTTGAGTTGGTTGCTCACTTACCAGCCAGACCTGTGTTCAAATGGTCAGTTGCTGTCTTCAGCGAACTCAAATGTGCTTGAATTATGGTCTCACTACTAAGAAAAATAGTGTCAGACCATCTAGCTCAGTTATCTGATCCCTGTTAGTACTAAAGGATGGCCAGAGAAAAGGGGACATGTGTACACTGGGTGCTCATCTTCCTTGTGTGCAGTCTGTCCCCTGTTTCTGCCTCCTGCCTGTCTGTCCTGCTCCTTGAGAACTGGCTGTAAATTGGTGATGCTCTGTTGAATCTCATCTGTTTTTTTTAGCCTCCTCCCCATCCTTCAGCTGTGAGTTCCACAGTGCAGCTGTAAACTATGCAAGAAGCAAGAACAGCCCTGCTTCATTTGGTTTAAATGATTTGTCCTTGTGTGTGCCCTCCATCACCAGGGTACCCATGTCTCCAGCTAAAAGGCCAAATGCTTGGGGAGGAGGGACATATTGTGGGGCGTGAATGATCAGGTTGTGGAGTAAGCAAAATATGAAGCCCAAGGAGGCTAGAGGGGAATCTGGGTTCAGACCTGACTCGTGATCTAACCCTCAGCCTTGGAAGGAATGCTTCCTGCTTGTCACACTTGCCATGTGCCTGTGCAGGGATGCTCTGTGTGCTGCTGCCCTTCGGAGACTCACAGCTTACCCTCGAGATCTGACACTGCTAATTTCTAAAGTGCTAGTTTTCCAAACTGGATTTATCACTAAGAAACAGACGAGGTTTCATGGATTAGACTCAAATCATCCACCCTGAGAGGAGGAGGGGGTGCTGGCATGGTCTGCAATTCTTCCCTGCTGGAGCAAGTGGGATGCATAAACCAGGAGTGAGCCCAGGTTCTCTCCTGAACCTGAGACTGGACTCTGCCTTTTATCCATGCTGCAATGTAGCCACTCAAGTCATTGCCTGTAAGTGGTCTTCTTTTGAGATGTCATATGTCACTTCATCACTGTGAGGAAGTTGTAAAGCTTTCTGGTCTTGTTAGGAGTGGCACCATCTCCTGGTGTGCTGACTTCAGGTCCAGCTGGTGAAACATCCTGGCTCCCTGCTGCAAGGGTTGACTGGCTGGAGTCATGCCATGGGGGTTGCATGTCCAAAAGCATCCTGTCTTCAGATGGGATGCTCTTGTAAGCTGCTCCAGTTTCCCTGTGTATTTTTATAATGCATAAAAACCCATTAGAGCCCTGATGTGCATCTGGGGTCTCTTACCCTACAAACAAAGTGAAAAAGGGTATTGTTAAACTCTTGGGAAAAGCACTGGTTTGCTATGCTGGGGCTGCAGCTGCTTGTATGCCCTTAGGGATACAGCTCTGGCTGTGTGGGTTCTATTGCCTGCAGAGAATATGTGGGGCAGCTCTTGCAGTCAGTGAACAAGCTGGCATTTGTTAGACTCACACTGTGAATGGATGTGAGGAAATGGACTCTTGATTTTTGTGGAAATGATGTTTTCAGTGCAGCACAAGGGAAGAGGAGAATCTGAGTTACTGAGATAATTTTGAAACTGTCTGCCCCACTGTGAGATTTTGCTGAGCGATTTCAGAAGTACCATTCAGCACAGCTTATCAGGTTAGTTTAGGAAGAACTAGAAATTAGAGAGTGATGGAGGCCAACCTTCAGAGACCAGCTTTGTCAGAGAAGGCAGCTGCCAAGCAGAGCTTTATGTGACTTGCACGCAGTGGAGCAAGACTGTGGAAATCCTTATTTGCTCCAGCTTGCAGTAGCTTGCTGCAGACAAACAAAAGCACAACCCTCTGCTGGCTGTGTCCATCCTCTCCCACAGGTGTGTGTTGGCAGGCACATACCCACACCCTCTTGGTAAGCACATCCACATCTCAGCTTTCCCACCTGAGCTAGCTCCAAACCTGCTTCAGAAAGATAAACAGCAAGGTGGATAAAGCAGTGCTGTGATGCTCCCCAACGGGGATTAGTTTCTGCTGGGTTAGTTAGGGAGATGCAGGTGTCCAAGCTGAAAGCTGCTGGGCATTTGTGATGGCAGTGTCAGGAGTGCAAGCAGCTGCAGCACCCTGCAAAAGGGAGTGTTGTACCCAGCTTGATCAGCCCTCTGGTCATGGGGCTGCATTCTTCCTATGGAACATGTCTGTTTTCTTTCCTGTTGCTCTCACTCTGTCAGTGCAGATTGTGAATTATGTGGGTGTTCTGCAGGTAAAAAGATGACATTCAATCTGCTTTTTTCATGGTTAACAATCCAGGGGCACTTTTCTCTAGAAAAAACCCAGGGTATCCAGTGGAGTTATGCCAGCAACATACTTGGCATGGCAGGCTGATTGGAAAATCTGTTTGCTTCTCTGTGAATAAACCCCTGACACCTCATTTGCTGAAACCCCCAGAGTGGCATACAGCTTCTTCCTATAAATACTGGCTGATCAAGGATGCTAAAAGCAGAAAGGCCATCCATTGCTAATTACAAAGCTATTTCTGCCAGGCCATTAAAAGATGATGTTTTATCTACTCTTTGCTTTCAAAACTCACTGTATTTGCATGAATTGATAACAGTTTTTCTCTCAGCTTACATTGAATATGATGGCATTTGAACTACAGCTCTCAGAGTATCCAACATAAGCAGTACTCTAAAAATTCAGAAAAACATCAACAAACCAAGGAATCACTGATTAAAAAAAGACCCCTAAACCCATAGCAACAAAGTAATAATCACTGTTAACATTTCAAGGCCTAAGGCTTCAGCCATGGTACTTAATCGATAAGTGAAATTGCAAGAGAAATGTAATGCTTGAAATTAATGCAGTTAATTTTATTGCTAGCACTTGTAATTTGAAAACAATTCTGAAATCAATATGACTTTTGCACAGAATGAGAAAGCCTGGAGTAGGTTCAACCACAAACAGTTCAGTATTTAAGTGGGACCCACTGTTTCATGAGACATCAGGATTAATTTTATCAATTTTTCCCCAGCTATAAATAAGATCTCCCCTATGCCATTTGGGTGCATTTAATGTTTGTAAATTGTTTGATATTGTATTTCTTAAAGGATTCAGTTGCTACTCTCAGGTTTTCTCTCTGTCCCACAGGTTGCCCTGTGGGAGAGGGGAGAGGTCTGGAAAGGCAACCATGGTGTGGAGAATGGAAGGGGTTGTTATGTGTGTCTTGCAAATATGTATTTCATCAGGAAATTGGACTGACTCTGGCCTTAAAAATTCTCTTCTGGGAGAGTCCAGGCAGTTCTGTAACATCCCACCCTCTTTCCAAACTACTCAAGCTTGTGATCCCCCCAAAAAACTCAAAAGCATTGAACCCAAAGAAGAGTCTTACTAATTGCCACTGGTGTATGTAGTCTTGTTTTCTGTCTTGTTGGCTGGAGGATGTTAATTCTTATCACCTGAAGCAGCTCAGATACATGGTGGCTTCTGAGCCAGCCCCTCTCAGGTGCCAGGGTGTGAGAGTTGGCAGCTTGGATCCTCTGTGTGCCTGTGCTTCCCCTGTTCCAATACAACTGCTTTTATGGGCACTGCAACAAATATAACTTGTTTTGCAGTCTACCTCTGGGGGTCCTGAAGTTCAAAGGTTCTCTTTGACAGAAAAGTCTGCGATGACACATGCTGTGATCAAGAGCGTGAGCCTGCAGTGTAGGCAGAGAGCAGCATGGGCCCTTCTCCCCTGAGCAGGGACTGTGACCAAAAGCTGCCATCCAGCCTGTCTCACTGCTTATTCAAACTGGCATCCTCTTGATCTCTGTGGGAGTGTTGCAAATGTAAGAGCAATGGTTTCTTTATATGAAAAATACCCTAAAAAAGCTAATTTTAGAATTAACAATGATTTGGTTGTTTTCCAAAATACCTTTGGTATGTAGCTTCCAATGGCTGGTAGGACTTTGTGCGTGGGGGGGGTTATTTAAATAAGAAAATTCTTTTTTACCTTCAGTCTCATCCTTTAATTTATCAAGCTAATTAACTAGTCTTACCCAGGGACACTTTGTTCCTATGCAATGCCCTCCCCCCTCTGTGCATACAAAGGGTGTTACTCCTGTATCCTGCATGCAAGTGGGGAGGTGCTTTCCCATTCATCTGGCTTCATTTGAATCTTTCTCTCTTCACCCCGAGCTCAGCTGAAGTACATTACAGGTTCTTCAGCTAATTAACACGATTACAGCTGTCTGCATCAGGTTGGGAGATTGAGTTAGAAGCTGTCAAGGTCCCAGTATACTGGAGTCTCATTACTGAGTCTCTAGAGCAGCCACATATAATGAAATTCAAACAGATCAGGTTAAGTTAGATTAGCTAATGGAATTCTCATCTTCTCAGTTTAATGTAATTCTGAACAGTGACTCTTTAGTTTACTTAGAAAATAAATATTTCTTTGAGTTGGATTTGACCTGACCCTGCAGGCCTTTGGACCTCTGAGAAGTTGATGTTCAGGGTCTGAACTCTGTGGGGTTGGTTGGTGGCTTTTGGGGACCTGGAAGTAACTTGGTGCTGGGAGAGGAGGCTCTGCAGTGCTCTTTGTTGGTGTTTGTGGGGTGGCCCCAAGGGACTTGCCTGGTGGATCTCTCCTGTCCTCAGTCACCGTAGCTGGGATAGAAGTACACAGCAACTGCCTCTGCCACAGCTCCTGTACCTCAGTGCAGAAACAGAGGGGCCAGAAGAAATAGCTTCTGTTTTGCAGCACACTTTGAAGTGTTTGATTTGTGCTATCAGCAGCTCAATCCTTTGTCCTGGTACTGAGAAAGAGGAAGGATGGAGCAGGCACCTGATAGCTAACTCCAATGGGTTGATGCTCTTCAAAGTAGACACGTTTTTGGAAATACAGTAGTACTTGTTTCTTTGAAAAACTTGGGCGGTGAGGATATTGTGAAATATTCATTTTTTCTATAGAGGCAATGTCTTGCACTGTCCCTTAGCAATCCCCAGCTGTGGCAGCAAAAATAGCAGTGCCAAAGTGAGTTAGAGCAATTTTCAGAGTTTGATGGGGAGCTGCAAAGTTGTGCAGAACTCAGCAAAGCTGCTGAAGTGTCTTTGCTGTGACCCCTTTTTGTAATCAGCAAGGAAACAGGCAAGATGTAAGGAGAGGTCCCTGGCTGTCTGTCACTGGCTCGGTGTGACAGCCTGTGCTGGTGGAAGATGCAGAGTCTGAAGATCTGATGGGGATGGCAGGGTCCCAGTGCCTGCTGGGGGCTGGCTGTGCTCACTGAGGATCCCTGCTATTGTGTGGCTGCTGCTGATCCTGGAGTGACACTGGATCTTGGTGGAGGGTCACTGGATCTTTGTGTAAGTGGCAAAAGCTGCCTCTGTTTAACTTAAAGAGCAAATAGTGTGGGTTAGGAAAAGATTTGTCCTGGTATCCCCTTACCAGCAGAAAGCCAGGGAGGCACACAACAGTTGAATTGAGTAGGAAAGGAATTGTGTTTTTCTGTCTTTACAGAAATGGCTTCGCTTCTTGACCTCTGTCAGTGTGGCACCTTTTGCAAGAACTAAATTCACTTAATGTGCAATGGCATTTTCTGACTTGGTGTCACTGTCTGGCAGCATGAGGGATTTTGAGGAGCTGTTGGGGCTATGTTCAACTCAGATCCCCACTTTTCCTGACTGTGGTGTCTGCAGCCAGCACATAAGTGTTTGTATCCCACTGTCATGATCAGAGTCCCACCATAATCACATGCAGCTTTTGATTCTCTTCTCAACTTCCAGCAAACTGAACAAGTTTTGATTAGAAATGTAGTAACTTCTGGCCATACAGTGACACTCCTAAGGGCTTTAAGCTCTTCTGTGGGTGGTATTAATTTGGTAGCATCTACTGGTAAAAATGAATGGCTCTGAGGTGTCCTCAATCCAATTTTCTTTTAAAAGACTCTCCTTGCTGTGACGTCTCTGTTGTGCCCTCTGTGGGGTTGGTTTGGTGGATATATTGTCCCTGTGAGTGTCCATCTGCCCACCCAGGCTGATGCACTGTGTTCAAGGCACCAGACACTTCTGCTGGTTATGGGATGCTGCTGGGACTGGAGGAAGTTATTCCCAGCAGGACTCTCCTCTCCTTCCTTAATGCACATCTCTTCTCAGCTGCAAATTCCATTGCCAGCATAGCAGTTGTTTTCATTGCTTCACTGGGAGTAGAGAGGTTAACATCTTGAGCACCAAATAAAATAGATACAAGCAAATAGCACAATAGCTTAATCCCCTGGAAATTACTCCTTCAGTACAGAGTCATGTTCCCTTTTTATTTCCCCCCCACTTTCTTTTAAAAGGCAGAATTACATTTTATTTACAACTGGGCTCAGGACCTGTAGTTTGCCGCTTCTGCATGCGGAGTTACAGAATAATCCCCTAGATATTCTTTTCCCAAGGGGCATTTCCTGTTTAGAAGGTTGTGAGATCTTGGCAATGCAGGGTGAAGCAGTTCAACCACAGTATCTCATCTTTCTTAAATGTGGCCCATTGCAAATAAGGTTCCTTAGTGGAACAACATCTCTCTAGTCTTGCTTGCAGTTGAGCTGGCAGCAAGTTCAAGTTGTCATTGCAGAGATGAGCAGCTTCCAACATACATAAATATCCACTCCTTCTCTGTTGATTCTACCACTTTGCCTATAAACAGGCACACAGCCACTCTCCAAGTGAGCCATCTGGGTTTGACAGATGTCGCTGGCTTTTTCTGGACCCATTGTTAAATGGGAAAAAGGGAGGGAATATTCTGAATTGAAGGAAATAGCTTCTGATGGCAGTCTGCAATTTCATGGGCTGGGAGATGAGCTGCCCTTCTTTCCTTCAATTGCCATCATCTTCGTTGATTGTAATCTGCATTTGAAGCCTGGGGAAAATCACTTCTTGTGGGAAGTCCTGGAATTGTCACTTTTTTGGGGAAGAGAGTTTAGGTGTATTTTTACCCTTGATGCAGATCTAATGGGCTTTTTGTATGTCTGAGAGATGTAGTATTGGTTTCTGAAGCTGTGTAGTGAGGTCTATAAAGCTCTGATCTGGGACTAAATTCCCATACTCTGGATGCTTTTTATCCATCCTGATCCCAGCACTTGGCACATACTGGTACAAGGTAAAGGCCTCCTTCTCTCAGTCTGAGAGCTACATGTACTTGCATATTCTTGAAACCTCTTTGAATCGTGGTATTCGCTTCCTAATGTAGAAAGATTCCTGTGTTGATCATTTTTGACAAATTATGAAGTTAGCGAAGTTGACATTATGGCTAAATAACAACATCAAATATCAGCTTTACAGTGCTGTTTTATACATATATATATTATATACTTTTAGTATTGTTGATGAAAGCATGTGAAATACATCAACTTTCTGAAAGTGATGATATTAAAAATAGTAGGGAAGGTGTCTATGAAGTGCTGAAGGTCATGCACCAAAAGTGAATTTCGAGGAATTTTTTCAGATGAGAGTCTGTGATGAGATGCTTTGCTTCTCCTTTCTAATGTGCGTGGGGGTGAAGTTTCAAGCTCAAGTTGAGACACACACACACAGTTTTCTGCCATGCTGGTGGTGAGGCATCTGGCACAGAAGACCATGTGTGTTTGTGGGCTGAACATGGACATGTGAACATGCAAATGACCATAAAAATACTTCAGTGAGAGCAAAGTCTGAAGGGCACGTTTAGGACAACTTTGTTAAATTGCAGATTTCATGCTTGCTGTTAGGGTTTATTCAATTATCTTAAAAAAGGAGGAGAGAAGCAGATTACTCAATACTGCACATGTAGCAGTACACCAAGTGTGAAACTGTCAAAGATAGAACTTTGCTAAAGAAATCTGTAAATACTGAAAATGTTGTTTCCTCCTCTGCATTATCTTCCCCAAGAGAGTCAATAAAGGATGATACTACTTAACAACCTATGTTCAGCTCTGAACCCTGGATCATTGTCAGCCTGTTGGAGAATGTGTGTGAAGTCTTTGGATGGATTGCTGCTGTGCTCCCAGATTTGACACCAACTCCCAGATTTGACACCAGCTGTTGCTCCCAGCTGTTCTGTGTTTGTGCTATAGAAGTGTGTTTCTGTTTTGTCAGCTTTAGATGTGTTTCTCCCACAAAGGTTCCTGCCCAAACTGTAAGCATTTCTGAAAAGATTTTGTCCCTACTGTGTATCCCCTAGTAAAATGTTTTCTTGCAAGTGGTTGTGGGATGGAGCTCTGGGTTCATGGTTTTATGTGACTCTAGGGAAAAATGGCAATTTCTACAGAAGGATTTGACTGTACAATAATTGTAAGGAAAAACAAACGGAAATTAACTGGCCAGCATTTTGTATCAACAGATATTTTCTCAAGTTAAAAACAACTTGTTCAAATTATTTGCATTTAAGGTGGGATTTGGAGCATGCACAGAGCTTCAAGTACTTTTCCCCATCCATCTGCCCCTTCTGTGCTCCTGAGTTCTGTGCTCAGGAGCTGCAGAAACATCAGTTCACTGTGTGGCCACCCTGGTGAGCTCCCACGGCTCCCTTAGCTATGCTAAATTTCTGGTGATTTTCTTCCTCTTCCTGCTGGACTCTGTCTTGGAGCTGTTTTATCAGCACTAGATTCTTGTGATTTCCTTGCTCCTCACCTACATCCTCTTGTCTCTCCAGCCCCACTGTTGTGCTCCTTTTTTTTATAGCTTGTGTGATGTGTGTTGTTTGATGGCACAGGAATAATCCCAAAGTGTTTGTCCTGCTGAATGCTGGGGCTCAGCCCGGGACATTTGCAGAACTGGCAGTGCTTCTCCAGGACCTGAGCCCGAAGGCTCTTGTATTAGGGTGAAACAGGCAAAATTGGGAAACACAGAGTGCTGTGGAGTCTAAACTTCAGTACCCAGATTGGAAGGCACAGCGTCTGTAGTGCTGAGTAGTGTGAGTGATATCAGCTTGCATTTATTTTGTCCATCGACATCAACTAGCTGGAGGTGCCTGAAAGCAGGACTTTTACTGGCTGTGCTGAAGTGAATGTTAACATGAAATCCGGGATTTCCAGTGGGCTCCATGGAAATGACATACTTAAATCACTGTAAATGGTGGCATTTAGTTCCCTCCGGGGATACTTGGGAAGCCCTACCCTGCAAATGCGAATCGATTACAGCTTTGTGAATAGAAGTGTGATAAAGGGGTTTGAAAAGCTCACTGAGGGATGGGAGGCCTCTGCAGAAAGGGATCTGTGCTGTTTAGGAGCTGAAATGCTGTCTGAATCAGCAACTGGATGAATTGGATTTGTTTCAGGGGTCACTGCCCAAACAAATATTTTCAATAAGATATTCATAAGCCTTTATTAAACCTAGACTGAGGCCACTCTGTACTGTCTGAGACAGTGCAGGAAAGAGGCTCAAGATAAAAGGTTTGCTTTAGTATTGGTAGTTTATGTTTGGGCAAGGTTTTTTTTTTGGCCTTACTTAAAGGGAAAAGTAGTCCAGGAGGTGTCTGTGAGATGACAAAAGAGGCACTTGGGACATAATTTTTCCTTTTGCATGAATTTTCAAAACACCTGAAGCTAGAAAAGCTTTTCCCTCAATAATGTCCCATGGAACTCAGAATTTGCTTTCAAGTGGAAACAGATGCGAACACACATGGAGAAGGAGAGGGCAAAATGCTGCTTTGAAGGAGTTAACAAGAATGTGGAGCAGAGTGCTTGGTTGGTAAAACCTGCTTGGATTTTTTAAAGACCTGCAGAAGATGTTTAAGGAAATGGAGCACCAGCAGAAAAGAGAGGGAGGGTTTTAGAAGAATAGTTGGTTAAAAGAAGATGTACAGACAGTGCAAGTAAATAATGCATTTTCCTGGTGGAGAGAAGTTACCAGCAGAATACTGCAAGGTCTCATGCTGAGACCTTGTCTTTCAAGTAGGATTCAGAGAATTGAACAAGGAATAAAAAAGAAAAGAATTGAGTTTTGGCAACCCAGCAAACTATTTGAGGTGGTAGAGACAGGCAAAGTGCAAGGATGTGCAGAAGGATATTCTGAAACAGAATGATGGGATGGTAAAATGACAGATGAATTTCAGGGTAGGAATATGTGAAGTGATGCACATAAAAGTAATTCTGCATGTACATAAGGCAATGAGCTGTGAGATGCCAACAGGCTCTGGGGGTTTGAGGTTCTGGGTTATAATGTAGAGCTCAGTGGTGGTATTGGCTCAGTGCTCAGCAGTGATGAAAACCAAATTGAACATTAGAAGTTATTAGCAAAGGCAGTGGGAAGAAAACATGCTGCAGCTGTGTAAGCTTGTGTTTGCACTGCCTCGTCTTCTTTGTCTCCTGGCTCTGGAACAGACCAAGAGAACTGCAAAGAGGCTCAGAACGGGGTTAAATCAGAGGTATTGGGTTGTGTTTCTACCAGGAATTTTTAAGGAAACCAGGGTTCCCTAGACTATGAAAGAGACTGGCTAAGGTGAAATACAGCAGCAGTCTGTAAAAACCATCAGAGCTGGTAAAGGTAAATAGGGAGTGATTTCTATGGTTGTTCATCTCCAGCAGGTGAAGGGCAAGATTGCAAGTTTTGCTGGCAAGGGAGGGGAGTGCAATTGTAGCAAAGCATGTGAAATCAAGTTCTAATCATGGGTGCTGTGGCCTTTTTGTAAATGTCTAGGAAGCCTTTAATGAAAGGTTAATTGAGTGTTGGATTGGCAGAGAAGTATCCTGGGAGAGAAAATGGTGAGTGCATGACTGGAGACAAATTGATTTGATTTCTGTGTATCACAGTAGGGTGGTAATTCATGCTGTTCCCTGGCTGGTGTGTCCTGAAATTGCAATGCTGCTGTTCAGCCCTTGACTGTCTGGCTGTCATGGCATAGGTGCCATTTGGCAGCATGTGACATTCCTGTGGCTTGGTTTGAGTCTGGAACTTCAGCCCAAGGGAGCACGTAAGTCTTGGGAGAAGCATTCCCTGGGAGACCTGGGTGTCTTGCAGACCCAACTTGTTGTGGAGATAATTAGCTCCATCAGCCATGCTGGAATCTGTTCAGAGTGGGGCTGGGAAGCAGTGCACTTCACTGGCTTTGCTTCTTGTCACCACTCGTGCTATGGCATGCTTACACTGAAGCAGCAAAGCAGATGAGAACACTGAAGAAGCAAAGCAGATGAGATATGCTTCCAAGCACTGTATCTGGGTTTTATCTCTGTTAATAAAAAGAAAAAAAAGTTAAAAGGAAGCTCTGGAAGGGGCAACAGCTTTCAAATTAATTTAATTTTCAATCTGGACAGACATCTTGAAGATCTCAGTGGTTGTTGCATCAAGCTGAAATCTTTCTCCTTGCTCAGGGCAAGTGTTACCTTGTCAGAATGAGATGTTTCTGGGATCAGAGTGCCTGCCATTAACAGGTCTGTGGACCATGTCAGGCCTTTTTTTTTTAAGTCTCTTTTATTTCTAATATAATTGTCTGCATTTCACAAATTATTTCTGAGGTTGCTGCTGTAGTTTTGTGTTACTGGGCTGCACCCTATGTGTGCTATTTTGGCTGCTGCTCGCCCAGGTACAGGTCTGCTCTCTCTGCCATGGAGGGATTTCTTGGCAGTGATGGTCAAATAGAGATGAGTTAGGTCAAGACTTGCCAGGTAGATGCCAGGTATTATTTAGAACATCATTTTGTTGGCATTTGGGCATGGTAGAGACATCTACATTGATTCTTGTATGTGCTAAGGACGTATGGCTACCCTGAGAATAAATGAATATTTTAATGAGCAGAGTTTGTCTGCTCACCTAAACATTAGACTGAATGGAGTAGCTGGTGGGGAGCACTGTAGCCACAATACTCCCAAACTAAGCTGACTTCTGCTCTCTGACAAAAACCACAATATAACTTTTTGTCAGGCCAAATTTGTAAACTAGAACAACTTTTTTTTTATTTGTTCAAAGGTTTGCCTGCTATTGGCTTTTTCTGAATTGTTGTAGTGCAAAAATGTAATAGGGAAAATAAGCTGATAATTATAGGCTGAGTAAATTGTCTCTAAATCTAAGAATTAATAAATTAAGGAAAAAAGAGTAGAGGAAAATAAGGTTTGCAATGTCTTATAATAACCCACTGGCCTCATGATGTGAATGGGATATTGCAAAGGAAGATATTTAACAGTGAGCTCTTACATGTTTGATAGGGCATTTGCACCAGCAAAGTCGTGTTCTCTCTTGTATGCTGCTGCTTGTGGACCAGCAGTGTTTCCTAAATGAAAACCTACACATGTTAGAAAAGGTCACAAATGTCCTGGGTTTTGCTGAGTTCTGTACTTTGAAAGAAAAACTCTGGAAAAATGCATGACATCTGAAATGGTGCAATTTTTCAAGGATGCTCCACTAGCTCCCTGATGAACAGCCAGAGTGAAGTCCCTCCTGGTGCAGGCAGGTCAAAGTGAGCAGGATGAGCCCTGATGAATTTAAATGAGCTCTGAGCCACCTTGTTTTTGTGGGGGTCCCCATGCTCTGTGTCATCCTGAGGCTGTTGGATTGCAGACTGGAGGGGCTGCCATGGCTCTCCTGAGCTCAGAGCATGAGGGTGGGACTGTGCTGTCGCACAGGCTGCACTGGGCCCCTCTGTGTTTGAAAGCAGGTTTTCCTCCCTATCAACAGCAGCACAGACTCATGAGCTGGCACTATTAGCATGTGTGTTTTCCCCTCACACAGTGCAAGAATAATTATCCTCTCTCAGCAGTGTGACTGTTTCTGTTCCCTCTGATTTATGGAGGCAAAGAACTCATTTGAGAGGATGAGTCAGAAGTAATTGAGCTCCAGGGGGCTGTATTTCATGGCTTCTTCTCTCTTTATTTTTGCCCTGTACTGCACCTCATGGTTACCAGTTCTTTGGCCTTTCAGGGAATGCTCAATAAATCTGAGGAATGAGCTCAGGTCTTGGTTGATGTTTAGAAACCAACCTGATTCTGTAAATCAAGAATGTAACACAGTGATACTCTTTCAAGCTTTGAAATATTATCATGAATATAATATGATTCATAGTTGGCTATTACCAAATACTTGGCACCTTCTATAAAATGCAGGATGGGTGCAAAAGCTGCTCTGCAGGGAATTCCATATGCAGCTGGTGCAGGAGGGGGTTTGGCAGCTGGTGAGTTGCAAGGACTGGTGCCGGGTTTAGCTGCAGAACATGAATTAAAGAGGATTGCTAGGTATACCTGAAGTTTCTGGATTCACAGAGTCCAGGGAAAGCTTTAGGGAATTGTTTGTGCTTCTGCAGAGGAAGCCAAAGTCACGTGTGTCAGTTTGTGTGTGAGTATGATGCTGGTGCTTGAGTCATGCAGACAGATCCCAGGCAATCAGGGATTGATGGCATGGCCTGGGCAAAGGTGGGACACAGAGCCATCACTTGCTGAACTGATGTAAGCAATAGATGGGCAGCAGATGTATTTTGCATGTTACTTGTAAAGGTCTGTGGGCCTGACCTCTGCATGATATTTTGAGAAGGTTTCTGAGTCCCACAGTGGTTGAGTATCAAGGCAGCGTGAAAGACCTGAGGGTTTTTATTACTCTCTTGAAATAATTCTAGTCCTGTTGTGGTGGTGAGGGAAGCACTGGTGTTCACAGGGGCCTCAATCTCACAGGCAGGATTTGAGCTCAGGAGCCAAATAATCCTCCCCTACCCTTCTAGAAAGGCATGGCAGCCAGTTAATCTGGGACCCTTGGGTAGTGCAATTCAAGTAGGAATGTCTGCTTTCTTTGCTGATTTGGTTTCTCCTTATTGTGTATGTATTCTTTTTTTTAAGTTCAAAATTTTGCCTGCAGAAGTGCTCTGGTGACAGGAAGGAGTGAGATGGCTCATGAGGTGCTCTGTCCCCCTGTGATTTTGCTTGATGCCTTTGCCATTGGCTGAAAAAGCTGCCAAATTCAGTTCCTGGCTTCTCCCAACTTGGGACTGACTGATAAACTTCTGTACAAGCTGCAGTGACTGATGACTCTGCTTTTGCATTTCCATTTCTATTTACAGTTTAATTTATCTCTCTCTCTGCCAAGTGCTTCTTGAGAACACTTCAGTGGCTTTTTCCTTCAAGTGTAGCAAAACCAAACAAAAGAGCCTGATGTTTCTTTGCTGGACTGAATAAGTCACTGTTATGATTGATAATGGTGAAACTGGTTTATAATTTATATAAACAGTGATGTACATCATTAAAAACAAAGCAGGCAAACTCCAAGTCCGCTGTGGATCTGATTGCTTTGAACAGCAGATGATCTCTGGGGAGCTCAGAGTGGGAGTTCTAGTTCCAAGGGCTCTTTGAAGCATTGTAAGAAGTAATCAGGAAAACTGAGGTGATGGATCAACAATTCATTGATTTATATATGCCTCTGATGGGTGGAATTGTCTGTTGCAAATGGGCTTTGCTAGCTTTTAGGCAGTAATCCCTTGGTTGTTCCCTCTGCCTATTTCTGCTAAACAGAAAGCACTGTCTCAGAATTAATCCCATTAGTTAATTGCAGTCTTCTTTTCTCTATAGCTTCTTTAGTCTGCATATCCAAACTGTGAATGGTGGTATGGGTGGCATAGTATTTGGTTTTTTTCTGTGCTGTGGTCAACTTATATATGGGTGCGGATGCTTTTGGGGATTAAACTGAAAACAGAAACGTTGTGGACTCTTCAGCATTTTTCTCAGGTGCACATACTTGTGCTGTTTGTCTGCAAGAAGAGTTTTAGGAAAGATTTGGAAATGAAATGAAAGTCTGGTTACAGCTAAACCCAAGGAACATGCAAGCCAAGACTTGTGGAAAGATTTCAGGTGAAGCTTGCCAGCCTCTCTAGAATACATTTTGCAAACTGAATTTTCCTGGAAAAGTACTTAACGTTTGCCATGCATATGTGCTCTGTCTCTGGTGTGCATCTGGGCAATGTAATGCATCCAGGTGCTCACTGTGGCAAAGCCATTCTTACAGATGAGGGTGGTGCCTGATTCTTTTCCCTCAGGGCAATGAAAACCTTGATCTGTATGTTGACCTACCTGGTGGCCTTTCAATCTGACCTTTAAAACCGTGCAGTGTCCTGCCATGTACACCTCTCATGGATAGAACAAGTTGTTTCTCTGTTGCAGATAATGCTGGTGATGACTTTAATTCCTGTCATGCAAAGTGCTGGGGAGTGATTGAAACCCAAATTCTCTGACCTTTGGGCTATCCTTCATCTCTGAGCTGAACTGCTCCATGGACAGTTTTGTAAATGCATGGGTTCCTCTCTCTGAAGCACTTCCTCCCCCACAGATGGAAATACATTCCCGTTTCTCTCTGTCACTTTGCAGCTGGAGTACTCAAGGCACCAGGATCATAGAATATCTCAAATTGGAAGGGACCCATAAGGATCATCAAGTCCAGCTCCCTGCTCCTCACATCCAACAATCACTGTATTAATCAGAGCTTATTTTGTACTTTGCTGCTTTGAACACAAATATCTCCAAATGGCTCAAAGATGGCGTGGTTGAGTAGTCATGTGAAGCAACTCCAGCCTTCCAAAAAATCCAAAACACAGGTGGCTGCTAAAAATGATGTTGCCTGGAAAAGTCTTGTGCTTCATTTACTAAAAACAGTTACTGCTATCAGACATTCTGTGGCTTATGTCAAGGGATTTTGAAGGTTAGTAGCAAATTGCAAGTAAGAGATTATTTTCTTATTGCAGGAAAGTAAGGTTGGTCCCAAGCTAATGGTAAATCATCTTGGTTAGCAAGAGAAGTACAGGAGGAACAGCAGAAGGTGTGGAAGCGGTGTTTGCTGTATCACAGCCTGGAAGGCAGTGTTGTAATTCAGATGGCAGAGTGTAAGATACCAGATTGCTTTAAATGTGTTGCAATCCTGCGGTGTCGAGAGTTTGATGTGTCCCCAGGGGCTTAGCAATGAACAGCCCCACCTCTGTGCGAGAGTCTGGAATCACAAGGTATGCAGAAACTTCTCCTCCACAAATCCACAGGGACAGGCTGGGTCCTTCAAGTAAATGGATTGCTTTCAGCGTTCAGGGAAAGCCTCGTGCTGTGTTTGATGGCACTGCTGGATAGAAGCGTTCTCATTGCCGCTGGTGCTGCCTCGTTAATGCCGCATCGCTCCCCTGCCGCCGGGATTTGAGGATGATTTAAGTGCCTTCGCATTGTCTCTTTGGAGGAGGGGTGAGGATTGCAAGGGAAGCTCTGTCAGATATATGGGACCAGTGGAAAATGGGCTGGAGCGGTGTGGTAGGAGGATGCTGGAGGGGGAGAATGTGTACTGAGGGATTGGCAGCATGGCCAGGGCTGCAGGCAGGACAGGCAGCTTCCTTGCCTCTGAGATGTGCTGTTCTGGGACATGCTGCTGGACCATGGAGGCACTCCAGTGCAAGGCTTCAGCTTTTGTTGACACTGACTGGAATCTGTCTTGTCCAAATTTCCATGTCTGCACTGACAGCAAAGAGCTGGGGTCTTTCCACTGTCACTGTGGGGACAAGGAGCTGGAGAGCTCTGGCCTCCTTGCCCCAGGTAGGGACGAAAGAAAAGGGTAAAGGATCCTCCCTCTATGCTTTGGGGACAAAGCCTGTGAAAACAGTCTCCTGTCAGTAAGAGGCACTGAATCCTGCTGCTTTCTTAACAATGGAGAGCACACTTATGCTTTTCCAGGAGCACAATCCCATATGGGAGAAATTTTTTCCTTGACAAAGCCTCTTCTGAAATTAGAATGCTTTGTCACTAATGAGTGCATCAAAGAACGTCAGGGGGCACATGAAAGTAGCACAGCTTTTTTAAACCCCTGCATTGCTATGGTGTAGGGTAAAAGGTCTTTTAAACATGATTTAATGTCATTTTGCTGATAAAGATACATGCTATAGATGCAAATACTCTTTCATCCGATGATACCTGGAGGTGAATGTGTTCTAGATTTTACCTGGAGGGTATTTTGTTGCGTGTTTTAATTTGTTATGCTAAGTAATTGCAAAATTTCTTGCCAGGTTTGTTGTGGTGCAACCACACAATGATTACATTTCCTTCTTCCCTTCTTGCCATTCTGCATCACCCTTTCTCTCTCCTCATTATTGTACATGCAAAATGAATTTATACAGTTGAGTGGGCAGCTGCTAAACCCGGGAGGCTCCAAATGATCTTCTTCCAGGGAAAAACCTGAAAGAAACACTTGGGGCATTTTTTGTCCCAGAATTTTAGGTGGAAAAAGTCTTGAAGACACAGTTACTATAGCTATGGCTATATATAATCTTTGTGATTTAAATCCTTAAACTGATATTTTATATCAGGAATGTTGGAATTATTTTTTCCCCCCTCCCTCTGTCTTGAAAACAGAATTTTCATTGGTGGGAGGAATAGGTTTAGGACTGTTCATTCCAGTGCAAACTGAAATTGGGAGCCTTCACAGCATGTTAGGAGTTGAAGTGCCAAGGCAGGAGATGCAGTCCCCTCTGGGAAGAGAGCACAGAGCTGGGTTGGGGTGCCCCTTGTGATTCTCTCCTGCCAGCTCCAAGCCAGTCACAGGGAGGACCTGACCCTGCTCATGCCCCATCTCCAGCAAGCATCCGACCCATTGAGTCGTAGAGGTGCTCAATTATTTTGATGAGCAATTGCCTTTTGACCTGGGAGAGCGTTCTGCAGACGGATCAGAGCCCATCAGCCTGATGTGAATCAGCAGCTCTGGCAGAGATCGCTGGGTGTTATTTTGCAGCCGTGCGAGGTCGTGGATGGTGATTTTAATGAGTAGCCCTGAATGAGAGGAGCATTTCTTGCAGTTGACAGGGGCCCCCAGGGCTGAGCTCACTAACCACCCAGCCCCAAAGCCTGGCTCAGCCTGTCCCCCACCATCCTTGGAGGGACAAGATTTCCCTGAGGCTGCTCATGTCCTCCAAGGAGCCACTTGTCCATCCTTTCCTCTCATTTTCCTGCTGATTATACCTTCCATGGCGGTGTCTGTGTGTGTCCTCTGACACCCTGTCTCAAGCAGGATTGCTGTGGGTTTAGTTACTCAGCAGAGCTGGTGTTTCCTTAGAAGGATTCCCAATGGGTTGCTTCCAGCCTGGTATCTGTGTCCTTTTTATTATTCAAACTGAAATAAATAAATACATGAAAAATGTGTTACTTTAATTGCTATCAGAATATATTTGTTTTTCCCTTAGGAACAGAAATAAACAAGCAAAATGTCATCTATAATTTTTTCCATGCATTTCACTGTGAGACCTAGAATAGTCCTGCAGACCACTCCCCCTTCAAGCTCAGTCCAACTTTTTCCAATTGCATCTAATGGGATTTCTGCCCCCTTTTCTCCCTAAGGGCAATGACTACCCTTCTCTTTATACTCCAAACTAGCAGCTATTCTGGGCTAGATCATGGGGATAGATATTATAGACCAGTCCTGTACATGGACTATTGAGTGTTGTTTCATAGATAGAGTGGTGGGAAACTCATGTTACCTCTGTCTTGTCCTCCCTCCCCTTCACTAATTATTTATCAGCACTATCACAACTATGTCTGGAGGCCTCTGATCAGGTTTCCACTGTGCTAAGCATGGCTCAGAGAATTCCTTTGGGATGATAAATCAGGAGTATGAGGAAGAATAGAGTGGCTGTGGCTGAAGGGAGAGAAAGATGAGGTACATGATGCCAGAATAAGGAGCAGCTCAACACAGCATGTTTCTGGTGGCATCAGCTTCTTTTTTGTCATGTTTGTGATCAAAATCTTTTCCTAAATGGATCACTGAAGAGAGAGTCAGAGTTTAATCTGGTGCTGCATTCTGATTACCTAGACTTGCACTTGTAGGGCTTTATTTGCTGACAAATGTGTTCATGGCAGTGTGCACAACCTCTGTGGTTATGTGGGTACTTATCTCTGTGCACCTGTAATGCAGCAGGACGGCTGTCCTGCTGTTATCTGTGTGTTTGGAAGGATTGGTGCAGAGGAAAAAGGAAGACACCTCACTTGAATTGATATCTTAATATCTACAACACTTAATTTTATTTTTGCGTTTTCAATTACGTGTTTTGTTGTATTGCTGTAACTCCCTCTGCTGGTTCATTTCACAGTTTAACCATCTGTTTTGCCTGATTTTACATCTAGATATAGCAGAATTATGTATTGGAGACTGCCTTGGATGGAAAAGGTGAGGAGTTTGTACCCGGTTGGGGTGATGTATTTGCTGCCTGTTCTTGCTGTGCAGGTTTGCCTCTCTCTGCAGCTGAGTAAACCCATTCCTCTGATCACTTGTCCTCTGACTCACAGCTACTGAGTGAGTCTGTAGCAATTCAAATCCCCATCAGAAGGTTTGAGTCTTTGCTGCACTGCTGGGCTGCACCTGACAGATCTGTGGCCAGAGATGCTGGCTGGGGCTGTGCCCGGGGATGTGCTGTTCCCTCCTCCACAAGCACCACTGTAAAAGGAAATGCCAGGTACAATGGGAGCACTGTGCCATGGAGATTCCCAGGAGTTCCCTGACACAGCTAGCAGTTATTAATGCCATGCTGAAGCTGAGACTGGCAGCTGAGCTAGGCAGAAATATCTCACTTGGAAGAGACAAAGGTGACTGGGAATTTTGGTCTCTGCACTGCTGGGCTGCAGCTGTGTGTCCTGTGTGGGAGCATCACCTGCTTCTGTGGGCATGGCTGCTCTCTGCTCAGACAGCTCTGCCTCCTGGGTCTCTGCTCCACTTGCCCATAGGGAAACACTGTCTTTTTTTGACAACTGTTCATTTCCCCATCCATAAGGCATTTTAACACACTGGCCTGTCTGTGCTGCATTGACACAAAAATACAGAAAAATTGCTTTTGCCAATGCCATACAAGAAACACAAAAGATTTTCTTAATGAATATCATCTCAACTGCAGCATAAGTACTGCGTTCCTGCAAAGGTGTCAGTTATTTTCATGTTTTTATATATATATGTGCATGTCCTTTCAGGAATTTTGGGACACAAATAATGACGTGTTCCCCTTTTGCCAGCATAACAGAAGAGCCAGATACTATCTCTTTGTTCTCTGGGTATTATTCCTTGCTGCTTTGTACTGAGTTTAATTAAATTCTGGACATCTAATACTTAGAGTTGATGAATTATATTTAAAACTACCTGCTAGCTAGAAGTATCGTGACGAAAGTGATGAAATGCTCTGGAGCCATTGGGCAGAGCCCTTTTCTCCCTATCTGGCTCCTGGGGGTTCACCTTGATTCAGTGCAAAAGTGCCAAAGGTGCCACAAATCTGTGGCCAGAAAGCTGAGATGTGAGTGATTTGGATCAGATTTAAGGTTGGACCCACATACTGATGTATTTCTCCTGTTTAAAAATGGAATTTGAGGTTAGCTCCTCTTTCCTTCTGTTTTTTCCGATGTTAATGTAGATGCTGAACTTGTGTGTGTGCGCCAAATCAGCATGAGACTGGTGAAAAAACCTCAGCCATTTATCATTGGCTGAGTTACCCCAGGTTTGCTTTAGTTTGAGAAAAGGATGGAGTTGGGTGTTTTCTGTCTTTTCTTGCGTAACTAATGGGTGTACCAAGCTGAACTCTGCATTTCCTAGCACGCATCCAACATGGCAAGAAGTCTAACTTTGGGGTGTGTGTTCTGTGGGCTAAAGCAGAGTGTGGGGATCCCCTGCCACCCCCAGTCCAGGAAGCAGTGTGGTCATGTCCAGGGATGCAGAGAGCATCCTCTAAGTGAACAGTTGGCCTAATTTCCTTTTTTCTGTTCAGCTTCAGGCTATTGAAGAGGCCTAAGTAAGGCAATTTGGGGAGGTGAAGGGGTAGCCCAAGAAGTGGAGATCAGGAAGAAAGTCAGAGCTGGGAAAAGGCAGGCACGAACTGTCTCACCTGGTCAGGGCTGAGCTGAAATCCTCCTCAAAATCACCATTCCCTAGTGTGTCACATAAGGGGGGATGTTAGAGAGAAGAGGTTGGGCAAGGCAGTTTCCTCTTCACATTTGTAAGAACACAAAATCTACTGAGCAAAACAGGATCTGTAAAGTTGCAAAAACCACCTGAATGGATGAGTGTGAGCCATTACTTCTTGCAGGGCTGAGGAGCTGTAAGGGTACCACAGGGAACAGCAGGGGTCAGTCTTGGAAGGGTTAATCCTCCCTGGAGCTGCTGCAGGCAGAGCTGAGTTGCCAGTTCTTGGGGACCTGGGAAACCAGCACTAAGCTGAGCTGGAGGAGATAAAATGCTGTAGTAGTGGCAAAGCTGTGGTGCCTCAGCACCCTGCCTGAGGGGATTATGACTGCAGAGAGCCTCTGTGGAACTCAGGAGCTTGGGCAGTGCAGATGGGTGCCAAAGGTGCTGCAGACCCAGCTGGACCACTCGTGTCCCTTGTGTTCAAGTGTTATTGGGTGCCAAAAGGAGGAAGATTGATCCTGGCCTTACTGTGCTGCTGGAAGGAAATCAGTGGGCTCCTCACCTAATTTGCTGGACATGCATCCCATGTTCCCAGCTGCGCCTGCTGCCTGTGCTTTATCTGGCAGGGAATTTATGGCTCTGGGAAAACTAGTGATGGAGGAGCTGCATCTCCTTGGTTAAAGAGCAGGTAAAGGCCCCAGCACAGTGCTTGGAAACTTTCCCAGACAGTTTTGACACATCTTAAAAGCTGGTGTTTGAGAACTGGACCTGAGGGATCTGCTTGCATTGCACTTGCTGTGATTTGTTGTGGCTAGAAAAAAAATCAAAACTGCAGAACTAGGGAATGTATTACAGTAATTAACTGTGGCCTGAAGAAAGTGAGGGACATCCTGGACACAGAGGAAATTAAATGGAAAGTGGTATTGACCTTAAGTGGGATGGAATTGCAAAGAGTTCTGTTTGCTGGGTGGAAATTAATTATTGGATTTTGTCTAAAGCAGAGCTTATGTAACAGGCATGTCTGTCTTCCAAACTTTGCCACCTCAACTCTTTGCTTCTCTGCTCATTAAAGAGGCACACGTGACAGTTCAAGCCATCTCAGTGGGGCTGGCTTGCTAAGGCTGCTGCTGATGTTTTCATTTAGAGATTTTTCAGTGTTAGACAGAAATTTTAGTTGACTGGGGGTGAATCAAATCTGTCTGCTTGTCGCTCAAAATGCAAATCCCTGCAAGCCCTCCACGTGCTGGTGGTGGGATGTTGCCTTGAACAGGGATGCCTTGGCAGAATGAGGGTGAGGATGATGTTGAACTGGGATCTCCCAATTCCTCCAGGGTCGTGGGGTTGCCTCTGCCATGGGCTGGCAGCCAAGGAAAGCAGCTCCCTTGGCCAGTACTGCCCACACTTTTGCTTTCCTGATGCTGGCAACTTGAGCATGTCCAGGATGGGACATCCCAGCGGCAGGCATGGGGATTTTGTTGACAGCAGCTGACACTGCGTTGGTGACCACTCATCTGCAAGAGAGGCTCAGAAGTAAAAGATTTGGGCTGTTACAGCAGGGATTTTATTACTTGTTTATTTTTGTGTGTATCCCACAGTAGACCAGATTGTAGACCAAGACTGGTAGGCGCTTGTCAGACACAGAAACAGTGTTTAATTCATTGATTGTTCTGCCAGAACCTTGACAGTTGTGCTTTTTCCTTTTTCATTTTCCCACATGCAGAGAGCAGCTCCAATATTTTTCTCTTTATGCTGACCTTTGTTTGAAATGAAAGCAAAAGAAAATTGTAGAAAGCCCCAGTGAGAAAGCCAGGAATCGGTCCTCTTTCATGTACTGCATGGCTTCTATCTCATAGAAAGGCCATGTGTCTCGTTAAAGCATTTTCATAAAAATTTGTTTTCTAGGAGAAATGGTTTTTCAAAGGAAGCAAAACATTACTGAAAGTACTTGCTATTTCAGTTTTCATATTTTGCTGGAAGACATTTTTGTTGTTCATTCCTGTTTTTGGGAAATGTGTGGAAAATATCAAACATTCCAGGCTTTGATTTTATAGCAGAATATGACTATCCTTTTTCTAGTTGTTCCTTATCAGTGTCTAGAGAAACTCACTCTTTATGTGAACAGGCAAAAATAATAAGAAAGATGGGGTTTTTTAATAGGCAATTCTGCTGAAAAGTAAAGCAAAACCAGAGGAAGGAAGCAAAGCCCTGCCTTGGTGCAACATCCAACAGTGCAGGTCCTACCTGTGAAATTTCTCTGTCCCTGAAAGAAGCTAGAAGAAAACTAGAGCTGCCCTCAAGCACTGCAAGAACATATTTAGGTGGAAATAACAATGATGCAATTATTTTACCCATAAAAAACAGCACTTAATTGAAGATGTAATCCTTGCAAAAAGAAAAACAATAATGATTTAAAAAATCAATTAAAAATATGTATTGCAAAATTACTTTGGGGATTACTGGTGGGAGATTCCTTTACTGCTGCTCTTAATATGAAAGCTTACTATGTTTTATTTTTAATGAAGAGAATATTCAAAATATATCATCAACAAAGACCATATTCTCCTAAAACAGTGTTTTTCATTGGATCTGCAGAGTTTTGTTGCTGAGGTGGAGGGGTAGGGTAGCTGTATGTGCAAGATGCTGCTGAATCCTTGATCTCCTTGTACTATTTAGATTTTTGATTCTGTGTGTCCATATAATTTATGGAAATAGACTTTTATATCTAGCTGTAGTCGAAGAGAGTATTGGGATGTCTTGCCAGTGGGTTTCAATCTCTTTTACCCTTTACTGGAGCAACCCAGCTGCAAACGTTTTTTGTGGCTGAAGGAGTGGAACAGGGATAGGGCAACCTTCCACCTGTTTGAGGATTGTTGTGCTTAGAGTCCCTCACATTTATTTCCAGATATAATTCAATGGGCAGCTGAGACATGACCTGCTCAATGCACCTGCTCAGTACCTGTGATTCTTTTTATTGGTTACCTCTGTTCAGTCTCTCCTGGTCTTTTCATGGGGAGAGGCTAAGCAGTGGGAATAGGATGTCAGTGTTAGACAAAGGGTTATCTTCTGTAAGATTCCTAAGGATCAGAGGACAGAGGCAGGTCACTTGTTTAACCTTACAATGGGTAGAGCAAAGATTGAACAGATCTCAGATAAGCTGTTGGAACCCTTTACCTCCTGGTCAATGTCCAGACCATGAGCTAAATCCTACTCTGTCACTGATTTACCAATGTGTTCTGAACAGAGCTGGTGATGGATGTGGAGGGGATCTCCCATGGAAGTACAGCTGCAGTTCCAGCTCAGTTCTGCTCAAAGGGCTCTGGGCTCAGACCTCTTGGGATGGCGTGAGAGGGAGGCAGAGCCTCTCAAGCATCGCCTCAGGCTCAGCACAATTAACTGCAAAGTGTGACCCTCTCTAACAGATCTGCAGGGAGTGGAGGAGAGGCTTGTAACAGATTTTGACAGTCCCTTAATGAAATGTGTGACCTTTCCTAATGCCCACGTGTGCTTGCTGAGCTGGTGAGCCCCTGCCCTGCTCTGGACCCTTGCTGCCCTGCTGAGTGTCAGGGGCAGACCTGCAGGGGTGAGAGGGACCTCAGACACATAGCTGGTGTCTGGCATCACCTAGGGTGCCATCCTTGAGCTGCCAGCCTGTGGTGTTTGGGAGAGAGCTGGCAGGATTCCCCTGTGCTGCTGCTTAGTTTCAGACTCTTTTGTTTTGGTTGTTTCAAGTGAGTGATGGATGAATTTCTCATGAGGATTTTGAAGGGTCTGAAAAATGTTATCCAATGACTTCCATTTGTCACATTATATTTTTGACATAGGAAGGGAAGATGAAGAACATGAGGTGCTTTCCTTTAAATTTGTGAGACTTCTGCCTGATAGGGTTAATATTGGGTATTTTTGACAGAAATAGAATAAAGACCTGGAAGCACTGACCCAGGAAAGGGGTGTTATATAGACAGCATCAGGGAGGGAGGTTTGCAGCTGGTAGTGCTGATATCCCACAATGGGAAGGTAGGAAGGCTTACATGGAATGACAGGCTAGGGTGATCCCTTGGTGCAGGCACTCTGAAGTTATGAGACAAGTTATGGGCTTTCCTAAAGTCAGAGCATGTGTGCAGATGCTCTTCCCCCCTTTGTTAAATCAAGAGAGAGATCAGTTAATTATTTTAATATTTTACTTTAATTTTACTGTGTGTTTTCATTGACCTGACAATTAGTCCAGTACATCTGACCTTCTTTGACTTAACCTGAGCACTTATAAGCTATTTCAGTCTAATCTGATGTCAACCTCACGGTTCTTGATTGAAAGCATTGGGAGGTAAAGAGTCCTTAAGAAAAATGATTTTTTCATCTGACTGTGTGCAGTGCTACTGAGAGAGGCAAATAGAGTAAAAACATAATAGAGCTAAAAGTCTTTTCTGTTCCTTGTTGTGTAGAAATTATTTAATTCTCTCAGAAAATTCTTTTCACCAGCCTATCAGAGACCGCAGAAAGAATGTGCATTTTGTTTCTCTTCTGCTAACTGGGATGTACTTTCCCAGTACCTAAGTATCAGTATCAGTATGTATTCAGTATCATAAGACTGGCAAGTTCTAACATGTCCAGTAAGTTATACGTTTTTGAAATAGCGAGTTTTTATATAAGCAATGAAACAGAACTACGCCACACTTCTTAAGTTGCCTGTTGGTTATTTGCACTGAAGGCAGTGCCACTGAATAGTTGATTGAAATTTGAGGGGGGAAAGGTCAGCAGCAGCTCAAAAGGAGAAAATATTATTCAATGCCAGACTGAGTCTCCTTTTCATTTCTTTCATTGCCTTCTGTAGTCTATGGGGAGTCTACTTCAGTTTGCATTAAGCTATTCTTTCTGTTTGCTGTTCGCATCTTGGTTTTTGGATGTTTTATATTGGTCATTTTCTGACTGTTGGATATTTTTTCCTAATGTAGTGTATGGTCACATTTGGTGTGTTTTATGGCTGCTTTTGTCTGTTAGTGCAGCTTCTGAAATCAAGACACTAAGACTCAATAATGAACCTCATGATTCACTTTGGCACTGTGTATGTACTGTGCTGAGGGTGCTGTGTTCAGGAGGAGGGTGGGGGACAGGCCAGCCCTGCCAGGAACATGGGATGGTGACACCAGGCACCCTGTGGCCATTGATGCAGCACTGGCAGGGCAAATGTGCCCACCTCTGCTGTGCTCTGCAGAGATAAGGTTTACCTGGCCTGGAATGGGAGAGGGCTGAGCTCTGTCCCCTTCCATTTACCATTGGCTACATCCCTGCATCAAGTTCAGCTCCTGGCTGACCCCCATGAGAGCAACTGCTTCTGTACCCAGGGCATTTCAAAGCTCAAGATTTTGATTTCCAATCTAATTATGTCAAAAGCTATAGCCTGCTTTTTTTCTATTTCTTTAAGAAATTTATCTTATCTCTTCTCAATATCCGTGTCTGAAATCTACTGCTGCCCTGTTCCCATGCATAAACACACAGAATGGAGCAAAGATAAGTGAGGTGGAAGCAAACACTTTCTTATTAGGACTGCACTTTGAAGTAATGAAAGTAATAACCAGAGTCTGGGAGGTGCTGCCACGTGTCCTGGTGGCTGCGTGAAAGGAAGATGAGAAAGGGTGTTGTGATGCCTTGGAAAAGATTTTAAGTCCTTGTTAAAAGTTTACAGAGCAATTGTATTAACATCAGGCTTTATCACAGTGTTTTATGACTCTATGCTGTCCTTCCCTCCCATCCTCAACAAAGACCTGTGATCTCTCACCAAGCTTGTGCCACAAATGTAACACTTTCATGTTTCAGCGGGGTCATGGGGAATGATATGTAGATCCATGGAATTGTTCTTGCTTTCCATTGCTGATGGAAACAAAGATCTCAGTTGTACCCTAAAAATTACAGCTAGCCAAATTTGTTCTTGGGACAGGGAGAATGCTCGGTATAGACAGTGTGCAAAATGTTGCACTACAACATGTGACAGTCAGAGCAAAGTGACTCAAAATGACTGTGTGCAAAATTGAAGTTTGGGGGTATGTCAGGAGAATGGAGCTGTTTGGGTTGACAAGGGGATTTCGGATGTGGTTGAGGTCAGCCCTTCCATGACTGGCTTGGGAAACAGCTGAAATGCTTCACAAGCAATCTCACCCTTCCTCCCACATTGCATCTATGCATAGATATGTATGTGCCAGTGTAGCCTGAGACAAACACCTGACATGGAGAACGTCATCCCAATCCGTTCAAATTTGGTGGACATTTAAGCAGCAAAGTACAGAGTCTTATAATGGAAGATAAAGTGCTCTCAGCACAACTTAGAGTCCAGTAAATTGAGGAAAATGCCTCTTGAGCCTCATTGAGTGGATCACATTGAACATATCATGGATGGAGCTGTGCTGAAAGGATCACTGAGGGCACTGTTTCCAGGAGATGAGCATTCCCAGTTGGTCCCCTCAGAGGCTGAGCAGAGGGAAGTGTAATTGTATGGACATGTGTGTAAGTGCCCATGGCTGGATTTTACCTGGCATAAATCAGCTTAGCTCAGGAGCCTCAGAGTGGCTTTGGTGATTACCTTGGCTCAGGCCAATGCTCTTGCTAGTGAATGAATGTGGAGTGCCAGACTCCTGCCCTCAGTCCTTCTGTCTGACATCATTCCCTGGGCTGATAAAAACTCAAGAGCCAGGATCAAAAAGGAAGCCATTGAAAGGAAAAAAGTGTTTCTCTTTTCATTTACTGGTGGTTTTGAAACTCTCCTCTGCAGCTGGATCACATTTTCAAAATTTTTCTGTCATCTCCTTTGCAAAGGCACTATCCATTTGTATGCACAAAATTTGGACCAAAGAGGAAATGTAAATGTGGTGTGACTTGGGATAAAATTAGACTGACAGTGCTGGGCTGTTTTTCCTCCATACTGGGCTAAGTCATCATTATTTGGATTTGCTGGAGTCCAGAAAAGGCTTAGCTCTTGTTTTGAGCAAAGCCAGCAGTCACATCCTGCTTTCTTAATTGCTATTTGAGATGAACCATGATAATTTTCATTATGAAGCCAATTTTAATTAAGCAAACAAAACCTCTCTGCTCTTTTTTCTGGCAAGCTTTTGATGACTTCTTCTGAATTGTGACAGTCGGGTTCTGATGTGTTCTTCAAATGCAGCCAAGTTTAGAAGCTGCAATAAGGCAGGTGGGACAAATAGCCATGTTAAATATTAATACTTTTTCACTAATAATATTGGTAATATATCTGGGGCTGCTTAGTTGGGATCCTACTGTCCTAGTGAAATGAAATAGATTAAGTACCATTCCCCAGTGAGAGTGTAATTCATAAAAGCAGAGTGGACAGTATGTTGTGCCTGTCTGATGTGTTTTAGAGAACATCTCTGCTGATGATAATACTTTAGAAATTGGAAGAACATGTCCCTGGGACATATAAAGTTCCTGTCTATTAGGAACATGTAGAGGATGTGTCAGGTTTTCAAGAAATGTACTAGAAAGAGAAATTAAGTTTGAAAAAGGCAGTGCACTGAGGAAGGCAGGCATCTCCTTTTTCTTCCAACGTGGATGAAAGTGGGTTCTGTTTAGCCATGCATGCAATTTTAAAGCTGCATGTACAGGCTCAGGAAGGATGAAAATAGCATTTTCAAGAAGCTGGCAGAATTTGTCTGAAACAATGGTACCTCATTAGCAGATGGTGATCCTATCAGAAAAAAAAAAAAAAAAAGGTGTCTTTTGCTTCACTGGAGAAGATGGTGCCTTAACCTCTCACTCCCCCAGCGGGAAGGGAAGAGTGATGAAGGGCAGGAGTGATGAAGGGTTGGAGCAGAGCCCTCCTGAGGGGTACCCAGGGTTCACCCAGCAGCACTGTCAGTCCTGTTTGGTTTATTCATGGGCCACATTGCAGCAAGGAGATGTGTTTGGAGCCCACACAGCCTCAAGTGCAGCTTGGGGAGACTCTGCAAGTCATGTCTGGTACCACCCATGAAGTGCTGCTTTTAAACAGTAGCTGGGGAGCTGTGAGGGGGTTCCCAGGAAGGAGGGATGGTGGAGTCACTGGGGGAGGAGGATAGGAAGTGTGTTGGAGGCAGCATGTAGAATCATGGAGAGAAGGAGTAGGCTGCAGTTTTATACTCAGAATCTTACTGCTGAGACTGGCAAGCTGCTTAGAATTTTAATTTTTCTTCTTGCTTGATGTTTAATGTAGCTATCAGTGGAGTGGGAGGGAGTAGGAGGGAGATGGAAGAGGAAAAGGAGGACAACTGAGGTGAAGGTCAAAGTCCTGGAGTTGGTTTTTGATTACTCATGTGTCCATTCAGGCCCTGGTGGTATAAATTTGCTAATAAACTTTCTAGTAATTTATTTTTTTAAGAAAGAAAAGCAATGAATGAATCTTTAAGGGTTGTGTCTCTCATTTGCAATGCTGAAGGGTTTGAGGGTAAAAGTTCAGGATAATGAGAAGTTCTCTCAGCTCTGCCTGGGCTATAGAGGAATCTTTTAGCCAATCTTCTCACCAGCAGCTGCCAGCAATGGGGAGGGAGGAGTAGTGGAAAGAGCCTTTGTATCTAAGTAGGTTGTATTAATGATTTCCTGTGTGGTACCTACCTGAGAGGAGATTCTGTTCACATCTTCATTCTTCCTCATCTTAAAGGGTTTCATTAGCATCTAATTGCTGCTTGTTTTCCTCATTCAGAGCATCCAGGTGCCCAACAATGTTATTAATCATGTGTGGAATAACCATTTATCAAGCAAGTTCCTGCTCCTCCAGCAAGGTGCTTCAGAAAAGGTTTGGCCTTGTCTGTGCCTGTCTAGGGGAAGAACAGGTGACAGGAGTCTGGCACCTGACTGAGGATATTCACTTGATCCTACCACCCTTGTCTCCATGATCACAGCTCACAGTGGCATACCAGTGAAAGCCTCAACTGAACTGGAACTAATTTAATGGTATGATGCCAGTTTTGACCTTGCTGAGCACCTCTGGGGACAAGTAGGTCACTCAATCAGGAGGCTGAGGGAATGTGAGACATTATTGGAAGCCCTAAATCCTTTGCTCTGTAGAACTGGAAGACCTGGCTGGGGAAATGCAGAAGTTTGAGCCCAGCTGGGTGGGGTGGTAATGAAAACAGAAGTTATGTGGGTTCCCCTTGGCCTCATGCATCTTGTTTCAGTCACAAAGGGTCAAATGTGAGAGAGATTTTTGAACCGGGATATCAAGGGAATAGTTCTAGTGGTGTCAGGTGTCTCCAGGTGTCTCAGGTTCAGATTTTCTTTTCAGCAATGACCAGGTGATCAGAGTGATGGACTGTCCTACTGCTGTGAATGCACAAGGCTTGAGAACTTGGGTGTGTTTGTCCACACCATAACCAGGGACACTGGGCAGCTCAAAGGGTTAGTAAGGTAGAGAATACTCTTCCTTTTGAAAGTGACAAAAGTTGTCCCCTGCCTGAGACTGACTGTAGGAAACGCTAACAGCTTTTTCCCCTCTACTTTACAGATTTAATGAATTGGAAACAATCTGGATTTAAGATACCACGCCTGGAATCAGAATAAATATCTTGTTTTCTGGACTGTTAGGATATTTACTAGCTTTTGGCCAAAACCTCTGCTGATGTGACTTCACCAAATTTAGTGAAGCTTGGATCAAGGTCTCCAATGACATATTTTTCATTCAGTTTATTAAGCAGCAAGCAGTTGGATGAGATAGGACGCAGAAAGCACAAAGCACTTGCTGAGAATGTAATATACTCCATTAGTCATCTGGATTTGCAAAAGAGCAGGGAGAGAATTGTACCCACACCATCAAAGTCCTGTCAGCCCTTGGTGGGTGTCTCACTGTGTGTCTCCAGCCCCTGTGTGAGGGATGGGGTGCAGCCCTATTGATCACTGGCTGGGATGATGTGCAGCTTTTCAGCTGAACTGAAATGCCATAAGAGGAAAAACTTCTGATGGAGCAAGCACTAAGGGAATAAAAGATAAAAAGAGATGAGAAAGCATATTCACCCCCACAGAAATCCTATTGATGCCATGTTGCTCCCAGGCATTGCTGGTGGGGAAGAGGGAGCAGCTTTGAGGGCTTCTGTGGAGCAGCAGCCACAGCAACGAGCAGCCAATATGGGACCTCAAAGAAATGTTCATGGTGCTTTTGAAAATGAAGTTTTGTTAATTTTATTTTATTTTTGCTAATGCAGTTCCCAGGAAGCCCCAGATTTCTTTGGGAGGGGCTGTCAGTGAATTTAGCATAAGCTAAGCGTGTACTTGGGGCTTGCAGTGATCTGTAGTAAGTGTGCAGGAAAGGGGAGATATCCCACGTGCCTGTCCAAGTGGTGTGCCAGTCTGTCCAAGCCTTCAGCAGGAGCATCTCTGACTGTGTGACTGTGGGAGGAGAGGGACAGGATGGGTGCAGGAGGAAGACAGCAGCTCTGCAGAAATGTGGAACACAGGATGTGGATTACGCCCACAGTGTTTGATATGGAAGAGCAAGGATTGCTGCCTGTGTGTGACATTGTGTGGGAGAGATTAAAGGCACCCTAGGCAAGCAAAAAATGGGTGTGAAGCAGGAGAAGAAAGGGGGATTATGTTGGAAGGGTGTGTGATACAGGAGGAAAGAGGAGTCTTCCTCTGAGTGAAACACAGGTAGTGTAGGATGACAGGACTTGGATGGTGTGGATAGTAGGTGCATTGTGGAAGAGGTACAAGGGCTGAAGGATCTGCAGCACGGACCTGGGGTCACTCCTAAACCTCAAACTTCTCCTGGAGATTCCAATCATTCCAGCTCTTGGAAGCAAGTGGTATGAGGCTTACCAGAACAGTGGTCAGCCCCAAAGATTGGAGTGGTGCAGGATGCTTCAGAGCCAGGGGGAATTGTAGGGCTTCCTTACTCTTCAGGAACTGCTTGTTAGAGGCTTTCTGCTTTTGGGTGGGTTTCTGGGTTGCCCAAGTGCCACTTGTTATCAGCTCCCTGGAAAGCCTCCTGCCGCTGTAAAGGAATCTCTAGTCTCTTCATAGCTGAAATGCCCAGAAGTTTCAGACTAAGTCTTCATGGTGCCAAGTGCTACATTAAAATGTAATAGGTGATATTTTTTTCCCTGAGGAGTCTTTTTCTACTGTGCCTGGAAAAGACAAAACAATATATGGTATGAAGCAACCAGAAATAGGGATTGTTGGGTTGCTTGGTGCATCCTCTCACGGATATCAACATCAGCATGTTTGGTACAAGGGAAGAACCTGGTGGGATTTAGAGCTGGCTGGAATGCTGTGCTGCAGGTGTTTAAGTGCAAAGGTATGGAGAAGACCATCTGCTGAGTGTCTAAGGCTGATGCTTCAGTTATATTTGCATGTAGGATGCCTGCATTGTTTACTTATGTTTAAAATCCAACCATAAATTTTACTTTCAATGGCTGTTACACATTTCCTGCTCCAGGAGCAGACTTTCAAAGCCCATAAGAAATATTCAGCTACAATTATGTCTGATTTAAAGGGAAAAATCTGTAGCTTTGTAGCCCTAATAATTTGCTCAAACAGCTGTAGGTTAATGAAAGTGTTGCTCAAGGCATGTTTCCAGAAATAGCGTGTAGCTTGGCCTGCTCCAGTCACATTGGGTTAGGAAATATGTTTTTGTTTTTAATGCTGGAATTGCACACAGGAGGTGATCTACCAGAGCTCTCTGGACTCATGGTTTAGCTGATCAGGTGATGTCTGGAGGAGCTTGAAAACTGTTTCTTTATGGAGCTGCAGAGGTCTTTAGAATCGCCTCGTAAGTGGTTTTGCCTATCATAGAGGGAAGGTCAGCCTCCAGTGGGTGACTACCAACAGCTCTGCAGTCAGAGCACTGAGAGCCTGATGTGACTTTCCTGTCCCAGGAGACACAGCAGATAAATCTGTCACTTGAAACACTGAGGCAAAAGAATCTACAAAACATCCCAGTCTGTGGTGTTGGACACTATTGAGCTTCACAGATTGAGTCACCAGGAAAATTAAGTTCTCCAGAAAAATGCTCTTTTAACTGTATGGTTTTTTTTCTCCTAATTTTTTTGAGGTCAGTATGCCTAGGGAAAAGAAGATATTTGATAAGCAAAGTGCAATCATCAAGTGGAAGCAGTTCTTATTCCCATGCAGAGCCACAGGGACCTTGCTTCTTAATGTCCAGTGTGCTTTCTACAGAGGTGCAGTCCCTCAAGATCCAGTTGGGCAAGTATGAAAGCGGAGTTAGTCTTCTTCTTGTGGGGGGTAGCTTGAGGTCATGGGATGCCCTGCTGATTGTTGAAGATAGTTGGAGTCTCTGTTTTGGCATGCTTCCACGTTATCTGTTGGGATTGTTCCTGACTCTGAAGAGAGACATCCAGTAATTGGTAGGAGCTGAGCTTTGCCAGGAGGGCAGGGACCTACACTGGCCCTTGCTCTGATTGTGTGTTATGGACTCTAATGTGTCCTGTAAGGTCCAGGAGTGTCCAGATGGTTCAAGAATAGAGTTAAATGTTATTTGCTCCCTTGTGAAGATCTGATGGCTTGCTGACTTGTGCCCTGCAGTGGGACTGGCATACTCTTCCTGCAGTCATTGCTGCTCAGGATTCCTGGTGGAGAGCTGAAGATCCCTCCCTCCTGAGGCTAAGAGGACACCACACTGCTCCCACTTCAGTGAACACACATCCACTGTTCTGTGTAAGGAGCAATAAACCTGCTAATCTGTTCAAATGCTGCTGCCCTGTAATAACACACACTTTTCTTCTGAGACACTCACTTTATTGGGATTTTTCCATTGATGTCTGGCCTGATTTATCTGTTTCAAACATGACTGCAAATAAAAGCAGCACTCATTGAGCTGATCCAATTTGACCTGACAGGGACAAAATGACTGCAGCTGGATTGTAATTCTCTTCCAAAAGAGAATGACAGTGGTAGATCAGGGAGATATGGATTGGTTGGTATTTTACACAGAACTGGTCCACTTCTTTTTTGCACTGCTTTCATGAGCCTGAACGCAAAGATTTTTGCTTGTGGGTGGAAGATATTTTTTTGGAGGAGGGAGGCAAATCTCTTTATTTTGGGGGGGGGGCGGGGGGGGAATTGGTTCTGCTTGAAAATTTTTGTCTAGCCTTAAAAATGTTGCTAGGCTGGATGTCTGAGTGGGGAACATGTAGGGAGACTGCACTCAGTACTCTTCAGCAAAGCAAAACAACTTTAGGCTTGCACATAATCAGTTTTTTTAATTGGATGTTAAGAAAAAGGCTGTGCAAAAATCCACACCAGCTGTGTGAAATCCTGAAATGATTTTATAACCACTGTATGACCTGCAAGGGTAGGCAGATGATTTTGGAGTGCTTCTAGACCTATCTGACTGTATAAAATAGGAGAGGATGTTGAATGTCCTTCCCATACTTAAGGCAGTGGTAATTTGCCTGTGCCAGGGACAGGAAACAGTGACAAAGAATTACTGCTAGGAAAACATCCTCTCTAAGAAGTTGACCTGCGGAGCAGCAGCAGTGTCTAATGCAGTTGGTGTGAATTTGGAAGCACAGGGGTTTGCCAAGTGAGTGCTGGCTGTTGCTCCAAGTGAGGAGTTATTACTGCACTAAGATGCAGCTCCAGACACTGATTTAATGACTGGAGTATTGCCTGTGGGGTGAGCAGGAGCTGGGATGAGGAAAAATTACCTCTTTCCTTTTTATTTTTTTTTTTTGGTTATTTTGCAAAAAACTGACCTAGGATGCTCCTGGCTGGATTGGCAGCTTGCCTCTCCACAGAGGGGGCAAAGTAGCTTTAAGTACAAAACAAAGCTTTGTGCTCAAGGGCATTGACAAATTTGGAGATGAGTATAAATTTTCACTATCAGACAGTACTAAAAGATTAATTCTCTTTGCAGAAGGGATGCCACAAAGACTTACTGTCTTTGCCATGCACAGGTCTCCAGGGAGAGGACAGAGGTGAGGATGGCAAAGAGCTTGTGGACTCTGATAACATTGCTTTTCAGCAACCCTAACATCAGCTCTGGGTTTGCTGGTCCCTTAATGAGATTTAATTGTGGGCTGCTTGCTTGCCACTAGATGACAGCCTTACTCTGTGCACCAGGGCCTTGCTTATCATTAATAGGGGGCAGGGAAATGACCCTCTTGCAGGACATGTCCTGCCTGTCTTGCTTCCAGATGCTTTCTTGCAAGGCAGGGAGCTGGGCACAGAGGTGATGGTGCAGATTAGCTTGCTTAATGGAGAAGATAGTACTTGAACCTTGGACACGCTTCAAATGTGAGGACAAATCAAAAAGCAAAATCAAGAATCTGCATGTCTTCCAAGAATGAAGACTCTTCAAACATATCATCACAGAAAAGTCACATAATATGTTGCATTCCTTGATTGCTTTTCTTCTGATTTTCTTGTCTTTGGTTTCAGTCTGTCTTGTTGCAGATGCAAGAATCCATTGCATGGGGTTATTTTTGGGGCAGAGCATCCTACCACCTTCCTTCTGCAGGCTTGTGGGGTCTGTATGACATGTATGTGCTGGGAAAGAAAAATGCAAATTGCCCAGCTAACATGACATTGCTATCCAGTCGTTAGCATGGTATAGTATATAAAATGATAGAGATCAGCAGGGCAGATTTAATGGCTTGAAAGCTTTCACACTGACACTGTAATAGTATAAAATCTGAATATATTTGTTTTATGTCAAGGCTGACTTTGAGGGTCTGAATGGAAGGCAAGCTGGAGGAGCAAAAAATGTGAAAGTAGCCAGGGAGATTTTAGTGTTGGACATACGTGACCTATTACAGCCTTTATCGAGGAGGCTTTTGGAGAAAGACCCTTGCAGAGGTTTTGAGTCCTTGGTCAACTGTTCAATTATATTTGTTGCATGCCCTGCCTCAGTGTGTTTGTTTTTATGTGATCCTGGGAGCCTTGAGCCCACCTTGCCTGGAGGCAGTAGCACTCCTACCCGAACATGGCTTTTCAGCTTTGCAGGGCTGAAGACATCCTCTTGGCTTGCTCCTCTGGCTCTGCCCAAGCAGACCAGGGTTGTACTCTAGGCTGTCCTTTGTCTAATGTTTTGTCTGTCCCGGAGCCTTTGGCCAGGGATGCTCAAGGGAACACAGGTACACACCAAAGTGTTTCAGTGTCCAGAATGTGTTGTCAGGATGATGTTAAAGAAGTTGAGTTGTGAGATCATTATTGATGAGGATCTTCTCAAAGTTTGAGCCACTGAACTTACATCATGGAATTCTCTTTCCCTCCTTCTCCTGTCATTAAATATTTCTGCATTATGCAATTCAGCTTGAAAGGAGATCAGGGATGGATTCACTGAAGTACATAGAGGGATGTGGATGGACAGCCACTGGGTCAGCTCGTGGGACAGGATCCTGGAGGTAGCAAGCACAAGCCCACTGCTGTGCCCCACTGCAGGCTGCTCCAGGCAAAGTATACAAGGAAGAGATGCAGGATAACATGGTTCCTTTGTACAGTACATTACACGTGCACACAAAAGATGGGATCTCCTGTTTTGTACAGCTGCTGGATAACCCCTGTGAAACAGCTAATTCCTGGATATGAGCGCTTTACCATCTCTTTTGATTAGGGTGCTAATACATATTAATATTTTACTACTTTCCACCTATCAGATGAAGGAGTCATGTCCTTTACTAGTGCTTAGTTAGCTGGCTTATATGGGCAAACATATAAATAATAATAAGGAGGGCAAAAAATGGTAATATATGGAGTGGAACTCATTAATTACTATTTATTAGTCATTAAGGAGTGAACAAAATGTTAATTGAAATATTTGAGCTTGACTAGCCATGAATGTTTTCAGATGACTGTAAGAGAATCACTGCTTTTCAAAACACTGTAAGAGCATTTTGAATTCTATTATATGTGTTTTGTGCCCCTGGTCTTTGCTGAAGGTTTTCAAGCTGTGCTATTGCATGATGATATCTGATAGTAATTTTCAGCAGAACTTCTAGCTCTAGAAAATTATTGGGGACTCATCCTTATGTTTGAAGAATTGCTTTGGTTTGTATTTCTTTTTACTAGCTAGTACATGCCTGTGCGCACATAGTAAAAGGACAACTGTTCAGCTGAGTCTTGTGGTCTTTCTGGGCCACATTCTGCTTTCACTGCCAGCTCTCCATATTTGCAAACATACCTTATATTTACTGACAGAGCTGAGGTTGTGTTCTGTCCCCAAGGATCTCTGCGTGTGGTCACGTTCACGTGTGTGCACATACTTGTGTGCAAAAGTCTCCCTCCCTTATGAACCATTGATATAGAGGTCATGTTTTGTTGCTTATTTACAGCGTGTTATCCATCCTTGTTCTGTTTGAGACAATTGCACAGAAACACTGAACACTGCTCTGCTTTGTTCTTTGCTTTTTTTCCTCTTCTGTGTATTTTTTTTTTTCTCTTTCCTCCTTTCTGCTATTTGGATGCTGAATTGGAGTTTATCCTTCCTTGCCTGTGAGGGTGACTTTTCAGGCCCAGCTCTGTGGCAGTGGCTCTTGGGGTCCCTCCCCACGTGCAGGGACACACGGGGAGGCGCCGCCGGCCTCGATGCCCAACTGCTCTGATGCTTCCTGACAGCTGCATCCAGGAGGGGAGGCCTGAGCAGGAGCCTGTCTCGCTCCTGTGCTTTTATTTCTGGCTCTGTTGTAAAAAATAAAGCTTTCCAGCACATTAAATATCCTTTTGGGAAACGGGAACAGAAAGCGCCATCTCCCAGCTGCGTGTCTGGTTGTAGGGGCCGAGCCTTGGGTGAGCCTTTGCCCCACAGCAGCTCTCAGCACAAGGCTTGTGGGTGCCTTTATCAAAGCTTGAGTGTTGTGGGGAAAGGTTAACAGATGTTTTTCAGCTATTTGTGCTGGTCATGCAGCAACTTCACAGACTGTCTCCTTGCTCCCTTTGAGCTGAAGGCTTGTGGCTACTTGTCCTGGTTTTGCTCAGTGGTCCTGGCTTTTAAGGACCTGGATTTGTAGCTGAGCATGGGGAGACTCAGTGCTATTGCTGGGGAACCCAAAGGTGGCACTTACTGCAGAGCAACAGAGGCAGATCCTGGGGACTTGCTCTCATTTTCCTAATGGAGGCATAAGGAATTGGATGAAAAACCTGGCTCTGTCAAAGGAGAAAAGCCCTAAATGCATGAGCTCTTCTGTTTTACATCCCGCTTTAGCCCCCAACAGATATTTTGATGGACAGATGATACTCCTCCCTGTGAAGGGTATGGATGTTGCACAGACTGTAGCTTGGACACAGACTGGACTATTTTTCAGTGTTTTGGATAATTGGTTGCATGAGTAATCCTTTCAAGGACTAGGACCCCTGGACACATTATCAACATTTCATGTGATTGTGTTCCACTCATGCTCCTCCCCTTCAGCAGAGACACAGGAGAATGCAGCTGCAGGTGGTGCAGGTTACACCATGTCCAGTGATGCTCCAAGCCCCACTGGCTGCACAGCAGCCACAGTGATAAACAGGAGTGCTATCAGAATTTCTGAGCAAGGACAGCCCTCTTGGAGGAGTATCTCCATCAGCACAGGAGCTTGCAGCTGGACTTTGGTTGTTCCTTCTGTTTGTTTGTTTTAATATTAGCTTGTTAATTATCCAAAAAAAGAGATCTGTGTGTTCTTCTAAAAATAACAAATCCTTACATGCTTTTGTGCCTGAATAATTTCAGTTTGGTGACCCACAAGCCATAGGCAGAAGCATAAAAGAAATAATTTTCTTTTTCTCGTAGGAAGCAGATGGCTCAGTTCAACTTCTGTGACGTTCCCTAAACGAAATTGTGTTGTAGATGTTCAGCAAGAAATGAATTTTAGGAGTTTGGGAGAACTCTGGAGGGGTGAAGGGAACAAAACCACAAACTGTGTGTCTCAGCAAGGGACAGGAGAGAAGATGTGGGAGGAGAAAGGGAGGAAATAATTATAGTGCAGAATTTATTCCAAGCTTTTCCTTCTGTTTTTTCCTCTGCAAAGAAATAGCAACATTCACATATTTATTCAGCGGTTACATTTAATAGCAACCTTTTTTCAGTCTGTAGTTCTTGGCCTGAAGCTGCTAATTGAACAATTCCTTCAAGCTGTTTGCAATTCATGTTGTGGCAACTCACTGTGTACATCAGCTGGCGATGCTGCACTTTCCCCTTATGTGACCACAGCAGCGTGAATTTGGAGCAGTGTATTTGCACATATTGTTTGCAGATGGATGGCTGGAAATGTGTAGCCTGCAAATATTTGAGTGTCTGAGTATAAAATTTGCTTTTGCCTCAGTGTTCACACCTGTAAAACTCAAGCATCAGAGCTGGTACTGTGGGAAAAAGCCAAGTTTGAAGAAAGGACAGGGAGAAAGAGGAAGATGGTTCAGATCAGGCACTGGGAAAATGCAGTGCTGAGAGCACTGCTATACTTGAGGACAAGAGGGGGGAAAGGGTGAGAATTTTGTTGAGGAAATAAGGGTATGTAGGACTTGAGGCTGATCAGCAGTTGCTGAGGGCTGATCTGGCAGAAGGAAGTGGCTGAGCCTGCAGAGCAGAGGATCTGGATATAATGGGGAGGTGTGGAGCTCCTGCACTCCTCTGGCTGGCTGGGATATCATTCCCTGCTCACACTGGGGGTGTCTTTGCTCCTATCTGTGGTGGGTGAGAAGACTGCATGAGATCAGTAAAACCATGGGAAGTTGTGGCAACTCTTAACTGTGGTGACTGCATTGCTTTTAGTCATGTGCATCATATTTTAGCGGGGTACAAAACTGCATTCTGAGGCAGATGAGTGCTGTGGGAGCAGCTTGGTTTTAGCCGCTCCAGTAGCACAGAGCTGGAAAGCAGAAGATGGAAGGAAAAGGCTGGAAAGGCCTCAAGGACTGATAACATTTTAAAATTTATAAAGCTGTTGAGTTGGATCTCTGGCACTTATATCCACTTATTGGTGATGATTTCTATCCTATTTATAAGGATGCTTTCAAACTAACTGGGATGTTTGTGCTACTGTGTGGTGAAAGCAGAGACTGCCACTGGTATCTTGAGCATCCTTGGACAGGTCTTCTCCCATGCCTCATTTTCCCCATGATGGATACAAGTGTTGATTCTGCTTTTAGGATGTGTTTTGGCATCATCTACCATAAATCTACAAGGCATTTGTGAAAATAATAGAAACGGTTGTGTCTCTATGGGCCTCTGGAGGGAAGAGGGTATATGAAATAGGAAATGTCAATGCAGGAGCATTTTTGGTCAAAGAAAAAGATATAAAGAGTAGTAGAACAAAAAGATGAAGAGTAAAAGTACATAAGAATGCAGTTTCATTTCCTCCTCTCTAAACAAATAACTGTGTATGTACATGTGTGTACATGTATATTTATATGTATATTTTTTTCTCAGGGGAAAAAAGATATGATTTATATGACAAAGTCTAATGCATTAGCATATAGGTGCAAAGGTTTGTGAAGCTGTGAAAGTAATTGCTTTGACTCTTGCACTGGAGATTTAGGATAGCTGGATTAGATTGCTTTCTGCCTCTGTCATTGTCTCCTTGTTCCTGTGCATCACCGAACACAAAACATCATCCCTGCAGGCTTTGGAAACTGTGGCAAATTGTCATCTCGCCATTACTGGCTTTCCCTTTAACAGACAGTTTGTATTTCCCTAGCCTGCAGCTGCCATCACAGAATTTGCAAAGAAAGGAAGGAGTGTTTTGTCTATTTGTTTCTAAAATTCTAGATAATTTTATACCCTTTTCTCCAAGAGGGGCTGCATTTGCCTCCATGACAGAAGAAAGAGCTTGCTAAGAGCTTTGCCACTGTGCTTACATTGCTGCAGGCTGGTGTCAGTGTTGTGCTTTATGACTTTTCCCCTTTCTCTCCCCAACTAAGGGCTGTCCTTCCTGCTCACTTGGTTGTGCAGCCTCTGGAGTAACCCAGCAGCACAGAATTCAACTCCTCTTGTCTGTCCTTCCAAGTCCATATTTTTATAAGTAGCAAAAGCAAAATATTATCAGCATCCCCTTTTTGCAAGGAGGAGGCGAGTTGAGGAAAGGGCATGAATGTGACAACAGTTTCCATGACACAGAGATGTCATGCTCTTGAGAAGCTGAGGTGATGTGTTCTCTGAGCCCATGGCATGCTGTGTAGCAGCCTGGTTGCTCATTGATGGTGTTGGATTTTAACAGTGGAGTAACCAGCCCCAGTGGTGAGGACCTTTGCATCTCTTTGTCTCCTCTGTGGATGTCCCATCCTCCTCACAGAGGAGCAAAAGACGGCTTTGCTCCAACAGCCAGTGTGTTCTTTGAAGATAGGTAAAGTATGTGAGCTCTAATCTGTTGGTATTTTTAGCTCTGCCAGGATGATTTGGTCATTTCAGTTCACTATTACTGATTTTTTTGTGTGTGTGACATTCAACCCACAGCTGTGGGACATCTCTGGCTGCTGACCTCTCTGAACAGCCCTGCAGTGCCACGTGGCGGAGCTGTCCTTGCATGGATGATTGGGTTTACGACTTGGCAGCTAGGGAGGAAAAGGGGAGTGGAAAACCGATCCTGACTGAGCAGCGGAGGATTAGCTAGGGAGATTGTACTCTGTAAATTAGCATTTCCTTTCCTAGATAGTCACAGGGAATACAGAGGAAGACTGACAAAGCACAAACATCAACAAGAAAACCAATAGTCTTAAGCTAGTTTTGAACTTCAGAGAAACATCCAGCTAGTTTAAGGCAAAATTACAGGCCTTGTTATCCAAGCTCATTGGTGCCATGGGGCTGGTGTCTTGGAGCTGTGGGGGAGTAGGTTGGCTTCTTTTTACTCTGTATATTAAAGCCAAAGCCAGCATGGTTCTGATTTTTTTTTTTTTTAAACATGATGTTTGGTAATGTTGCATGAAGCAGAAAGGAAGTCATTTGATTTCCCTTTCCCCCCTCCACCCCAATGACCAGCCTTAGCTGTTTTGCATGCTGTCAGTTCAGGAAAAATCATGCTGAGACTTTAAATGGAGCAAATAGGATGAGAGAATCATTAGAAAGGGAAAAAGGCAAGAAATGCTGTTGCTGTTGGAGTTTTGTTTTAGAGTTGAACAGGGATGTGATGGCTTATCAGATGTGGTCAGTATTGGATGGGAAGCACTGCAGGAACTGGAGGTGGCAACTGTAGCGATGCAGTGTGAGTTCCAGTCTCAACAAGGTGGGGACTGAGTTGTTCAATGCAGGAGTAAGGGCTTTTCTGTTCTGAAAATCTGAGGGAGACACCCACAGTCTACAGTCCACTTGCTGGCACTGCTTTATCTCCCAGTGCTTCCTGAACTGATGAAGGGGGTGCTGAGATCTCAAACCAGTCTCAAGAGCTCTGTTATTGTTCAGGAGAAAAGTAGCTCCTGAGCAGCAAGGATCCAAGCTCAGAATGGTTTCAAGCTCAAATCCACATCCTCTGATCAGGCAAGCAGCTGGCAAAGCTCACTCAGACAGACATGTCTAGAGACTGGGGGCCTAGAAGCAGTGCTGGGATATCAGTTTAATGCTTGATATAGGAGACATCACGACTAGCAATGCTTTGTAGTCTTACCACAGCCTTCATGCTGATGGTCCTTGACCAAACCAATGGTGCTCTCAGGAGCACAGTGTGGTGTCAGTATGTGAGAACCTACCAACACAAGTAAGTCAAATTTTTGTTATTAGATCATCAGTCACTAAAATGAACACAGCTTCTCTCCCAGACACTTTTTACAATGTGTGGCCATTAAAAATTCCTGAGAGGTATTCAGAGCTTCTTTACTTGGTGTTTCATGGAGGTCATACCTGAAATGTCATCATTTTGTGTTTTCATACTTCAGAAGCTTTTTTTATTTAAAAGGACATAGGCAGCAGAGATATCAGTTCATTCCTATAACAGCTTGTTAACTTGGTTTAGCTCACTATCACTTGATATGGCAAAGCACATTTTGGCAGGTGAGAGGCCCAGCCTATTGGATACAGCACTTCCCACTCCTTGCCTGCATTGATTGCCCTTTCACACCATCACTGGCAACGGGGAATAGGGTGGTAATGCCATGTGAAATGTCAAGCACGCATGTACTCAATTAGTTTATACAAGCAAAGGGCACCTTTGCTTAGAGGCTACACTGGCTGCAAAATCCATAATGATGTAGCAGCGAGGCTGTGGCATAACCTGCCCTGGGAGAGAAGTTCAGGGCTGCTGCTTCAGCTGATATTTCCTTATAGAGCAGGTTTCTAAGAGTGTCTGGACTTCCAGCCTCTTGTGATAATGACTTTGCATCACCATGGGGCACCTGAACCTACATGCAATTTCTGGGACAGGTGACACAGAGACATGGGCTGCCAGCACAGCATGGTCCATTGGGAAATCATCCCTTTTCCCCAGGGGCCTCTGTGTGGAGGACAACAGCTGGGAATCGACCATGTTTCTAGTGGAAATGGAAATCATTATCCTCTAGTTTTGTAGTGATGTCTGGCCCAAGGACAGCCCTGCATTTTCCCACTTCCCTCTAAAGTCAGTGATGGACATTGTGTTGAGATTTTGGAAGCTCTTTTGAGTTTCCACATTTAACCCTGTTTTTCTTTCTGTAATGCTAGACTAGCTGTAACCAAATCTAGTCACCATAAAAGGAGACCACAAAACTTCCTAAACTTTAAAATATGCTTAATAATGACTTAAAGTAAATGAAAAAAGCTCATTATTTTATTGAGGAGCAGTGGGCCTTGTGAGGCACTAGTAGTGAGATGCAAAGCCTTGCCTTTATGTGTTGCCAGACTGTGTTTAGTCAGACTGTATGTAAAGCATGTCTCAAGTAATAGTTCGTCTTCTCTTTCCCACCTGAAGCCACAATAAATCCTTTGTTGGTGTCCCAGTTGTTCGGACAATAATAGGATGCTGCTGACAGCCAGAGGAATGATCAAGAAGAATAAGCAGTAGGGGATGGGCCTGGACTGCTTCTGTAATTATGACATTACAGAATTTACTTAGGAACTCCTAAGGACTAATCCTAGGTGAAGCGGTTGAGCTGATGGTGCATCAGGGAATGGGCATAGCAATGTGTAGGGGTCCTTGGTGGCCTCTGGAGTTCAAAACTTGGTGGGGGAATATGGTTTCTCTGGAAATGTTAGATCTATGTTTCCTACACTGAGGATTTATATATTTATTCATGGTGCTTGAACTCCACAGGAGCCTATGCACTTAACATAAGCCAGAGTCAAATCTCCACCAAAGGTCTTACCCAATTTTACTGACAGTCAGTGCTGTTCACACTTTTGTTTTCTTGGAATTTTGCTTGAAAGTAGAAATAATTTCAGGAAAAAGTGAAATTACCTCTCATTTAATCTTTTCCCTGTTTTAACACTCCAGCTGTTTTGAGCTCAGTTGAGGACTGCACATTCTGTGTTAGGAGTGGGCTGTGGTTTCTGAACTGGCTGTTTCCTTGGGAATCAATGTGAAAGGAGACTTCTTAAGGAGGGTACACTCCTTTTCATTGGATAAAAACACTGCAGAGCAGCTGTCTCTACTGGACTTTTGGTACCTGCACCTCAATTTCTGAAGTAGAGCACTTAGAAGACAGAAAAGCAGAACTGAAAGACGAAGAACTGTTTCTGAATATTTTGGCTAGACATGCTCTGTTTTCAGCCTGAAAGTGGGCAAATGTCATCCAGCACAAACTGAAGGACACTGGTTGAAGTTACTACATTTATTACAGTGAAGTTTCAATAAAGTTCTTGGATTAGTTAGCTGGCTTTTTATTTTTGTGTTTTAATTTGTGAAATAAACCTGTGACTGCTTTCCCCTTTCAGTAATTGGACACTCCAAATTCTTTTGTAGCTCCTTCTTCCAGCCCAAGTGAGATTGCACCTTCTCCAGAAAAGCCAGCATGCATGGTTTGAGCTAAAATAGCCAGTGAAGGGTTTATGACAAAAAAGGAGCAATCCTGTATTGCTCCACTGGAGGGAAGTCTTTGCCTCAGTGTCAGAAGTATCAGTGTAATTTTTGTCCTTAAATCTAGTTCTATTTTTGTCCTTCAAGAGCATATGATGGGAAACAGCAGCAAAAAAGCAAGCAATACCCTTGTCTGTAGACTATTTCTGCAAATCCTGTGCCCCTGCTTTCAGTTCAAAATAGGTGCTGTATTCTTCTAAGACCTCCTCTGTCTGAGATATTTAAGCTTCCAGGGGAGTGAAAATAATGTCAAAATAACAGCTTTTGGGATGTGTTGCTTTTCAGAGATTACTGAATTACTGTCATTATCTCTCTTGATGTAGACCTTTGACATTTGACTGTCTGACATTTTCTTCCAACAATAGTGAAAAGAATGTTAAGGGACAGTTTTGGGTCATATTTGTGATGTCTCTCTGCCTACCAGTGAAGTCCTGTTACCAAATGTTTAGCTGATACTAATATTTCTGTTATTTAAAAGCTTAAATTAGAAGAAGGAGAGGAGAAAGGAAAAAGTAGCCCATGAAAGTGTGTATCTGCTGGGTGACAAATGACAGTGTGGCTCAAAAATTATGATGCTGCTGACTGGTTTTGGCTGAACCCTCTCAGAAATGAAACAGCACAAGTTCTCTCAGGTAAGTGGGACTTAATGAATTCTGCTCTACCTTCCCTTTGCAGGCAGGACTGTGCTCTGAGCAAAATTAACATCACCTGACACTATAAAAACATATCCAGGAGGCTCCAGTGCCAGCACAGCTGTGTGCAGTGGTGAAACATGAAATTTTCCACCAGGAGGTGTTTGATTTCTGAGGGGTAGTGCAGGATCAAGCTGGGTCCTGGCTCTGTTAGTGCAACCTGCAGTACCAGGAGCCAAGAGGACACTAGTAGTCACTGTTACATTAAAAAAGCAGCAACTGTATGCAATATAATAAAAAGATGGGTCTGTTAGAGGCATTTCTTGGTTGGTATTTGAGAGATTTTGGTTTAATTCTATCCTTTATCACAAGTTCCCTCAGACCCTGGACAAAATCACCAAGAGAAGCATCAGCCCCATCTGAGATTTTGCTCCCAGAGTTGGTTCCTGGCTGGGGCTGCATCTCTGGGGACATGCAAGCAAGATGTGTGAACTTGTAGGTCTGAAACCAGATCTTAGCATCTGTGCTTCATTACCTTTTTTTGAAATAAGGATGGCAGCTAACAGCATTCCCTTGGGAATGCTGTGAGGATAAATTAAAGATAGAGTAGAGAAAGGTGCTGCTGCAGAGAATAAAGAATTAATAGGGAAGAACTAGAAGAATGACAGAAAACCAGTTTTATAGTTAAGGCAGAAGTTAAAAATATGGACACATATTAATGCAGACATTTGCTTGTAGATTATTTCTTCTCTCCACTGTGAGCAGACAGACCAGCCTGCTTTTCCTCAAACTGCAGAATTATCTCCTCTAGTCACTGCACATGAGTGACTCAGTGGTAATTTCTGATTCTGAGGCAGGAAAGTGACTGTAGGAAAGTGCTGGAGACACTTTTAGCCCTGGGTGAGCAGCAGCAGTGTGCAGGGCTGGGAGCACTGGCTGCCCAAACAGGTCTGAGCTCTCATCTCTTCTTGTGTTCAAGCTCCTGCAACCATTTCTTCCTTGTGCCTTCCCTTTAATCATTTTAAAATCCCAATCAAAAGCAAGAAGGACATAAATGCAGCCAATCTGTTTAAATAGCCCTCCCTTCCCACCTAGGCCATGCACAGCTCCTCCATTTTAGTGGGTGCCCTTTGCACAGAGGACATTCTGAAGGATCGTGGTGGTTTTCTGCTCTTGGCACTGCCTGCTAAAGGACTGCCACTCTCTCCTATGCTGTGGCATGAAGTTATGCCTCAGCCTTCTGTCTAAAATGAGACTGAAGGTGCTGCTCTTTGGTGGGTGATTGGTGGTTTGAGTAGTTAAGGTGCCATGAAGTTCTTCCTGTTGTTAAAAGTATTGAATCTGGGCAAATTTTTTGTTGTCTTTTCAAAGTGCAGGTGCTCTTTTGGTTTGTTTTGACTTGTTCTATGTAAGGGCAATAATTTAAATAAATCTGGACTTTTTACAGAGGTCAAGCAGTTAAAAAGTCTGGCTGAGATGCTTGTCAGGGTAAGAGGCTTTTCCTCCAAACTGTGTGTGACTAAAAGGCACTATGCCTACCTTAGGCATCAGTGAGATTTTCAAGGTGCTGGAGGAGGTTGCAGGTTGGTGTGACTTTTTCTGGTCATCCTGACTATGTCCTACATTGGATAAAGAGTCCAGAAACTGCTCAGTGCATTTAATGTGTGCTTGATGCCCATGTGTATGCCTTGCTGTTGGTGCTGGAAGTGCTTGGAGAAGGTTGTTCTGAGGCTTTTGGCAACTGGGGAGCTCTGAGTAGTGAAAAGTCCCGGGCAAGCTTCTCTGTGGGAGACTTGATTGTCTTTGTGTTGGCTACCACAGAGTATTGCAATGTGAGAACCATGCTTGTTCAGCCAGTGGGCATGAGTTCTTTCTGAACAGTGATGTTTTTAATGTAGATCTGATCAAATATATACTCCAGAGGAAATCTTGCTTTAGCTGTCATTCTCCAGGTGCAGCAAGGATAAAATTCTGTTCTGTGCTGAGTTCCGTGAGCCTGAGTGAACCTCCCACATGATTTCAACACCCTGATGGTTCCAGATCTTTGGAGACTGGGAGTAAACTTCAGGAGTGATGTAAGTGTGCCTGAGCAGCACTTCAGCTCCCAGAAGGTTCACAGATGTTCCCTGTGCCCTGGGAACAAGACACTTTGTGTGCTCTGCTCTTCACAAGGGGATAATTTTTCTCACATTTGTCTCACGAAGTGGGAAGGCTTTCATCTTTCCAGCAGTGATTCAAATAAAGCTTGAGTCACTGTCAGAGAAGTCTTTACTATCTGATAGCTCCTCTGTAATCTGGGAAGAATAATTTGGTGAGTGTTGGTTTAGTCCCTACTGGGACAGATGTCTGCGTCACGAAAAATCGATTTGCCATTTGAATAGAGAGGTTAAATGGACTGTGAAGACTGCTCTCCTGTCAGTTCTAGAGGCAATGATGTCTTGTGATTTCAGCATATCAAATATAAGGCACCTTGATAGGACAGGGAAAAGACTGCATTGCCAGGGCACAGTCTGCAGTTGCTTTGTGACTAAAATGTTCTTTTCTTGGCTTGGAATAACAAGAGTATGGCAAGAATACAGGGGTACATTTGTGTGAATGTAAATGAGCCCGTGTGCAGGCATATACACATGAAAGGGTGCACAGTGCATATGAGGAGAAGAGAAAGAAGAGTGAGTCAGATCCAAATGTTGACAGATGTCAAGAAAATTCCCATTTAGCTGAAACATCCAAAGAACATCCAGGAAACCAACAGCTTGACTCTCAGCCTCGAAATGTTCATTGGTGACCTGGTATAATATCATAATGCAGACCTGTCTCCATCTTTATCCCACTATTTTACAGGCTTTTATTTGCCTGCTTCATTTTCATGCCCACATCACAGTTCAAATCATTTTAGCAAGACTGCTGTGCTTAATCTGACTCCCTGTGCCATGTGTATCTTGTTGATTACAGACCCTCTTAAGATGCCATTATGAGTGACTCTTTGCATGTCCTACTGTCAGCAGCTTTTCCTTTCCTTAAGCCTTGTGAATGTCTTTGCTCAGGAGATTATAAGCCTTTCAATAAATACAGGACGATTACGGAATTATTGTAAATTTTGCTCTGGGATTGCCAGTCAGAGCTTGGAAAGCAACAGAACTGTTGGTACGTGTGGATCTTTGCTAATGTCTGATTGAAGCCAGAAAAGTCATGCAAATATGTCTTTCCATGGAAATTGTGAGGAACTGATATTAAGGAAAGCTTGATCTTGTTTGAGGTCTGCTCTCATGCTCCAGGTACTTGGGAACAGGTGAAGCGACCTGGCACCTCTGTGTGCTTCCTGCTTTCTGTGCAAGCCAGGCTGGGGTGTGATGGGAGGATACAGAGCAGGGGAGAGCAGGCTGGCAGGTGACAGGCAAATATTTCATTAAGGTCTGCTCATTTCTGTATCTCTTGTCGGGAACTCAGATTTTGCAGGGATCTTGCAAAAGCCTGTAGCAGCAGAAATCAGGATCGACAGAGATGTACACAGTTAAAAAAGACCTGGTGGAAATGACCTCTTTGAACACCCTGAGGTGTGTGGTGGGGCACTGCTGTCTTCCAGCAGCAACCAAGGAACAGCAGATGAGACATCTGAGTGGTCATTTATCCTACTCATTGTAGATCATGCTGAACAAATCTCTGATTTCTCCCTGCCTCAGTTTCTTGTTTCAGTATAGTGACATGAGAGGACATATCCCAAACAGCTCCCTGTCTGACTTGCACTCTAGCAGGAGTGACAGGATCATTTGAAAGACTGTACTGACATTTTAAAATAAGTCCTGTGCTGGGATGCTTGAGCAGCTCATGGAGGTGCTGTGTTTAGCTCCAAAGCCTGCTCTTGGTCCATGTCCCATTTCTTCTTGCAGGCTGCTATTAGAGGACATCCGTTTAATTGCTTGCTGAGATCTAATATGACATGTTTTGGATGACTTTTAGAATCTTGATGTGGGTTAGACAGCAAGTCGTATGGAGTATTTTTGCAGCCTGGGTTCCTTTACGAGTTGGCAGCTTTTGAGAAATCTCCCAGGACCACTGGGAAACAGCAGGAAACAGCAAAGCAACCTCTCAGTGTATCTGAGTAGCTGCTCTCAGTTTGTATTTGGCAGAGTACTCACAGGTAACAGTGATGGCACAGGAGTTGTGGGTTGGGAATGACCTTTTCTCCCTGCTGGAAATAAAAAATGTGATTGCTTCCCTCTGCCACACACTGTTTAGAAAACGAGCCTGGTTTGATTCAATCAACCTTTGGAAAACCAGTGTTGGTTTCAGGTTGCAGAGGGGAGATGTTTATGGACTCAGACTGGCTCTGTGCACCCTGAAAATGGTTGTCAAGGGTCAGGCTGTGGCAAGCATGGCCCAGCTGGGGTTTGTCTGTGTGATACAGGAGTACATCCTGGAGGGCTGTTAGGGGGCCCAGAGACTCATTTTCTCTGCAGACCAAAATTCCAGCAGTGCCTTGAAGGACACACATTCTCATCTGTTCTGGTCCAAGCATTCTGTGTATAAGGCAGGCAGCAGCAGTTTGGGTTAAATCCCAGAGGAGATGCCAAAGACTAATAATCCAGGAACTACCTAGATGTATGAAACTGTTGGAGGCACTAAAACTGGAGATGGAAGTGTGTGCTCTTTCATGCCAGTGGTCCTGATATGGACAAGTCTTAAAGACTTTTTGACTATTGCCATGAAGTCAGTAGCTTTCTGCTTGGAGCCATATACAGAGAAATATTGCTTGGGGAATGACTGACTTTTATGCCTTAGGCACTGATTTGATAAAAACAACTAGTGCAACAAGAAGTGCACTGTTCTGGTAGCTATTAGCTTTTTGGGAAAGAGTATATCAGGATTTTTTTTTTAGAGAGGGAATCCTTAGTTTTAGAAAGGCATTGTGTTTAATAATGCTTTTTGAAAATTAAAATGGAAATTATGTATTTCAAAAAGATATTCCACATCCACCTCATTAATTTGGTAGAAAATTGTGAAAGCCTTGGGGACTATTAGTGGTTTCAGTCCACGTCAGAGGAAGCACAAACTCCTGAAGCTTTCATTTTAGTGGGTAATGAGGAAAAGGGGACGTCAGTGAAGCTATATCTGAGTGCTCCCACTTTCAGCAAATTTCTTACTTCTCCCTAGCCAAGTGTTGGCATCATATCACTCCACTCTGGTAGGTTTTGATGGTGGTAAATCATGTATTCTCACTAATTATGAATTTGAATTAGTTTTTTCCCCCCTTCTTCCTTTGTTGGCTGGCTTTTGGGATAATCGTGGGGAGTCAGGCCAGACAGCAGGACAGCTGAGTGGATGGAGGGTGTCAGCATGGTGCTTTCTGCAGCAGGGACTAATGATGTGTTCCAGATCCCACAGGAGACACTAGCTGGTTTTTGGAAACGGCAATTATCAGGCATTTGACAAAAAAATTCCTGTAGCTGTGTTTATGTGCAAGTGAAATGTGATTGTAGACTATTATTTGTCTTATACCATTTTGTTTCTCTGTTAAATTATCCATCTACTTCTCTTGGGTCAATCACTAGCAATCAAGTGTCTTCTCATTTGCTTTATATTTTTCTTTCAGGAAAAAGAGACTCCTTACAAGCCATATATACCCTACCTGGTTCCTCCTTCCTGCATCTGCCCCAGCCTCTTTGCTCTTGCTTTCCTTAGACCATCTCCAGACTTCCTCCAAGCCTGGGTTAACTTTATTGATTGAAGTTTCTCCTGTAGTTAAAGGGAAAAGCAGCACACCTTTGCAGAGCAAAGAGCAAACCTGCTGAGGTAGTAAAAGAGGATGTTTGAGGAAACTTCTATTGCTAGCTCTTTTTCAAGATGCTCTAATAAAACAGTGTAGCTTAAGGGTACCTGAGAAGCAAAGCTCAGTAGCATCAAAGTTGGTCTGAGCACAGAGCAGGAACGAGATTGAATGCATGGCTCAGCCATAGTGATTTATTTTTGCAATTATTGTTTAAGGTCAATATTGCAACAAAATAAACTGCAGCATAACTAAGCTAGACATGGAGGAAGCTGGGAGGCAGAATTTATGGTCTAGCTCTGCACTGCTATGCTTTGAGGAGATTTTACAGAGAGCTGTGTGTGCTTAGCACCTGGGAAAAATCAAAAGCCATCTGTTAAGTGTTTGTGGGACCAGATTTTTCCTTCTGTCCAAGCCACTCAAAGTTGGACTAGAGGCCTGGAAAAATGGACCCTGTTCAGAGGCTAACCACAAATCAACTCAAGGACAACTGTTTCACTAACGGAGTTACAGTGGCACAGAGCTGCTGGGTTTTTATGTGTGTTTGTTATCTTTGTTTAAAAGAGCCCCGGTAACTAGCTGGGTTTGGGGACCTGATTTGGCATCTGTCACTGTCTTTATGTTGTGTCATTTTGTTTTGTTAGTTCAGTGGTAAGTGCAATAAGTTCATAGTTCTGGGTCCTGTGCTCCCTGCTTGGCCTTTGAGTTTTGGAAAATTTCAGTAAATAGGCTGAGGTTTTGGTAGTTGTTGCTTGCAGGCAACAAGGCAAAAATCGTAGAACATGGACTAGGAGAATTGCAAATAATACATTTCAGTGTTGAAGGGAATAGGACAACATTGATTTTTGTTTTCTTATTGCCAGCAGACTGATTACAGTAGTTTTGCTTCTATCCTCTGGTGGCATTTGTCTCCTGGGTATAACAGCGACACAGCTTTCTATCTGTGGCTGTTGTATGTGGCATTTGTCAGGGGAACAGCAACTCCTGCCTTGCAAATTACAAAGAGGCAGAGCCCAGCACTGGGATGCTCAAGGGGCATTGTGCCTCTTTTAACTCATGAGCCATTGCATCCTGGCACAGCAAATCTGTTTGTTCACATGTTTGTAAGTTGCTCTCTGAGTTCTTTGTCTACCTGTAAGCTCTCAGTGTAATTTATTCCAAAGTGTTCCCTTTTCAGAGTGTGGTTTGCAAAGTCAGCGCGCAGTGAACGCGTTTCAGTCTTTGCAGGCAATTAAAGAGGTGAAAGTAGGTTGAGTTCATGGAAGGACAGGAGGAGCAGCCGACTGCCTGACTTGAAAGGCTGCTTATTTTTTCAATGCTGCTGATTTCTGGATAATGACTGATGCTTATACTTCAAGGTGAGATGGAACAGGAGAAAAGAGATTATTAGCTGTGTGAGGAGGTCAGTATGCTGCTGCAAGGAATTTGAGGCCAAGGCATTCAGGTTCAGCAGTCTGAAATGAAAGATCTGGAAAACAAAGGAGAAAATCTGAGCTGAACTGGCAGCAAAATTTACACCAAGCCTAATGAATGCTTTTGCACTGTGGTAGCTGAATTCTCTTTTTTTCCTTTAAAATGTGAAGGTAATTGCTTTTACAGTTCTTTTTGCTGTCCAACAATCTGAAATGCTTTAAAGACAGTGCTGAGGAAACATGTAAGTGTCACCAGGCAGAAACTGAAGGAGATTTAAGAGCAACAGTGTGTGAAGCTCAGCAGAGCAATGAGCAGTTAAGGCTGTTTCTTCTCCAGGGCTGCTGGACCTCAGCTGCCTGCTTGGGAAATACCTTTGGGGATGAAGGATCTGAATACTACAAGATCCAGATTTTACATCCATAATGAGTAAGGATTAAATGAAAGCTTCTATTGTTTTATTCTGTTCTGTGTTTACTGAGCAGATTTCATTTATAAAGGGGTAGTTTTATAAATGTTCCCTGGTGAGATTTGTTTGGTATGGTCATGGCAGGCACTCTCCAGCCAGGAAAGGGTCCTCATTACAGTTTGAAGGGAGCTTTTCTCTATATACTCTTGGATGTTTTTTCTTAGTAATGGATAGGATGTCTTTATTAACTAGATGATGATGATGTCTGTCTTAGTATGCATACAGTGGAACAGAGCTGCTTTAAGCATATACAAACTGAAATTTTCCAGTTAAATTTTTAAATTGCCTCCTGTTCATGACTGCATAATCTTTCAGACACAACAGGTGTGGTTTGGAGAAGGCAAATGAGTGGCTGTGGACAATCCCCCATGTCCATAGTGAACAGGCCAAGAAGGAAGTTGCTTAAAATAGCAGATGGGGAGGTTGGGAGAGAGATTTAGGGTGAGGAAAACCCCCAAACTTTATCATTAGAGGTAGCTGCTTTCCTTTACCCCTGTGGCAGCCAAGGTAGGCTGGGTCCAGCAAGGGAGGCAAAGGACAGATTCTCATTTCTGTGCTTCTGATTGAAGTAGTGTTCCCACACCCTCAGCAGATTCACTCCTAAAAGTGCCCAACAAGGCCTGAGGTTAGAAAGGGAGGAGAATAATTGTGCCAGGGATTTCAACATTAATTATTCTGTGACTCAGCATGTGCAGGGCCAAGCAGCCATCCCTGCTAACTTCTAAGGGGTCCCTTTTCACCTAGAGACTGCAAAGGGCTAATTAAAATTGTGCCCTCCAAGACTTGGGTTTAATGAACTGTCTAATGACAGGGAGGGATAAACAAATTTAAAAATCCTGACAACTTCAATAGGAGGACAATTGAATCAATTTTCCAATAGTTTTAAGATGCATGCAGGTCATAGTGGCAAGAATTAGGATCCCATTCTTCTGGGCTGACGTGTGGAGGTGCCTTTGAGCATTTCTCCTGGCTGTTCCTACCTTAAATGGAGGAGCAGAGTTCTGGGATGAGGCTGGGATTTTCCCCACTACTTTAGCCTCTCTGGCAGCAATTCTAGTAAAGATACATTCAAAATACCATCAGCAGCACTGGGAGCCTAAATGCTCTCATTTCCATCCTCTTTTCACAGTTACCTATGCACAGTTTAGATGGTCCAACCCCAGGTCTGGGAGTCTGTTTTACTGAGGTTTTGCCTTGACTTCCCTTGCCTTCTTTCAGCAGTAAGAATAGAAGAAAATACTTTGGCCCAGAAGTACCCTTGTTCTGCTCCTGTTCTTAGTGTCAAAAATGAAGATGAACCCCAAGTTTTCTGGAATCAGAAGAAAAGAAGAAAGAAGTGCTGTTTCTGGGGATTCTTGGTTTTGATTGAGATGCCCAAATTTTCCCTTGGCAGGCAAAGTTCCCTGTGACTGCTCTCCTTTCCTGCCCTTTTATTCTTTCCCTGTGCAATAACTAAAAACAACCAGGTGTGAATTCCCCTTCTGCCACCATCTTTCAAAAGTCTTGCTGAGCCTGGGGCAAACTTGCATTACATCTGGTTTTACATGGAAACTAGGGCAGTTTCAAGGTGCAATGCAGTGTTGCCTGTGTTCAGGTTTGCCTGGGACACCCCATCCTCCTACCCTGACTGTAGTGAGAGTCTGGCTTTTATCAGCAAAGATTTTGTTCTGTGAAACATGGAGGGAAACATCTACTTAGACAATATAAAATGATCAAGGATAAGGCCAAACTGTTTTATGGGAGATGAGGCTCTGGCCTCATGCCTTCTGGAAAGAGGGAAATATGAAGCAGTTCCACACAGAACCAAAGGGAATGGGCATGGTGCCACTCAATTTGTACTAAGTCTGGGCTACTTGCCCCCCAAAGGACTTCCTTTGCACTATAAATTACATTCTGTCTGTGTGCTATGGTTGCTTGGAAGGATGTGAGTTAAACTTTAATGAGTTTCTGTCCAAGAGGAATTGTGAAAATAAATGCAATTCTGCTTCCTTGCTCTCCTCCCCATGCTCTGACTCTCTCCACCCCCCTCACGTCAGAGCAATCACATAATCATATGGTGCTGAACAAACAAAAGGGCCTAATGTTCTGAATGTGGTGTAAATGGAGCAGTAATGGCAAATGACACAGTTTTTAATTTCTTTGATAAACAAATGTGCTCAGGGAGTTAGTTTAGCTCACCAAAGGGACGTGGTGGCACTCTTGTTCCTTTCTGCAGTGGTAGTAGTGAGGATGCTGAAGGACCAAAGCAGTGGGATTGGAAGGGCTTAGCTGGCTGTGCAGCTCATGTACCAGCCAGATTTTTGTGCTACCATTGCTCTCTGGCTTCCTTGGGATTGTGTTTGCCATGGGCTTCTTTCCAGCTGTGCGAAGTCTCTCTCAGCTGCCTTTAATTTCCAGGATGCTTCTTTAATGTTCATTGCCAGAAGGATAAAGAGGAGCCTGGGAAGCAGCAGCTGTCATGTGAGATCAGATAGAGGAGTATTTATTTCAGAATTCTCTTTGCAACTTTTTCACCATTTCACGGTCCCGGATAGGGTAGCAGGAAAGCTGAAGTGTACCTGTCAGTCACAGCATTTGCTGAAGGGCAATCAGGAGCAACAGAGGAGGTGAAAAAGAAGATAAAAAACCAAATCAGCTGGGTTTCAGTGGGTTTTTTTATGCCTTCCATACTCCCTTATTCCTGTTATTATTCCAGACAACACGGTCAATGGCTGGCCAAGGAATGAACGAGGCTTGACCTAATTCCCATCTCCCTGGGCAAGTTTTGCAGCTTGGAGATGGTGTCTGTGTTCTCAGCTGCTGCTTTTACCCAATTGTAGAGAAACTATAACTAATTAATTATTCTTTATTTTCTTTACTTCTGGCAAGAAATCCTGTAATATTCAAACCATTGTTTGGGAAAGCTGACCCTCAAGGTTATGGAAACTCCTGGGATTTGGGGCCCCAGGGAAGCTAAGTGCACTTGGGTGTTGTAGGTTTTTATGTTGCCACCCCTAGGTTCCTGTAAACTCACAGTGTGAAATGGGGGCTTAGAGGTAGAAACCTGCTGATTATTATATTTGGATCAAGTGTGGAGGGACCTTAGATCTGGGTGAGACAACTCCTTAATTTTTCCCTTAACTTTTCACCTTGAAAAGTAAGTAATGAAGCAGCTTTCCTTCTCCTGCTCTGTTGGTCTGTGCACATTTAAAATTGTTTAGGAGGCAAAGAAGCCCAGGAGGCTAAATTTATTATTTTTTTTTTGTGACAAGCAAGTGGGACTGGGTAATGGCTAAATCTTTGTGTGTTGAATGAACAATAAAGAAATGGAGAATTTGTTTAACTACATAAAGTTATGAACCCTGTAGTGCCCTACTGTCAAATGGCTCTGAATTGCACGGGTGGCTCCACGCATTGCATAGCTGTGGGGAACCCATACATTATGCTGTCAGGATGAGTGATACCCTGTTTTGGTAAGAACAACAGGAGTCATTCATTACTTCAAGAGCTCCTTTCAGGCTGACAAGGTGGTAGCCTGCATTCCCAATAGCATATTTTAAAACTGAAAGCACCCTCCTTTGTGCGCTCAGAAGAGGTTGGACACTTGAAGAGCTTCTTGTTGCTGAAGTGGTGCTCTAAATGTCCATGGGATGAGGACCTCGGTGGCTCTCCTGCAAGTTACTGCAGGATGTGGAGACAAAATGGATGGTTTGAAGGGTTATTGCTGTGTTTGTAACCTCACCTCAAATCCTGATTTAAAGGCAGTATTTGCAGAAGTGATTTGCAAACTTATGTGGCACAGCGTGGCACAGGGACCAAAGTTATTTTACTGCTTTTGGCATGTTTCATCTCTGGCTGTAAATGAAAATGTACTCGAAGATCTCACCAGTAATTATGGAAGGGGAAACTACTTTTGAGCATGTTGGTTAGCAGATGCTTTGTGAAAAGTGCTGTGTTGCAGGGACTGGGTCTTTGGCCCATTGAACTGAGGATCCAGAAACCAGTGGTGGCTCTGAGGGCTCTCCTGCCCTGCAGACCTGCAAGCAGGACAGAACTGTCTGTGCAAGTATGGGGTGCTGCTCCAAGCTGTAGAACTGTTTCACAGGCAGTGATGTTGTGGTGTGCTCAAAAGTGAGAAATTGTCTCAACTTCAGCCAGAGCCAATCAGCCCCTTGTGTGCAAGAACAGCAAAGTAATAAATCAGGAATTGGATCCTATCAATATTCTGGAGATGCAGTTACTGAAATCCCTCAGTAGCTTTTCCTGGCTCGGGTAATGGTAGTGTGGATGCAGAAATGCTTTAAACCCATCTTTGTGTGTTCACCCTTGCCTGGAACAACAATCCTTTTGGGATATGTGGTCCTGAATTCGAGGCATGTGGTGTGCCTCAGTGTCTTTCCTCTGCCCTTGCTGATGTTCTGCACTGCCTTGTGTCTCTGATATTTTTCGTTTGTTGTTACCTTTAAAACTTTGAAAAATATTCTGTATTATGTTTTTTGGGCCTGTTCAGCTGTGCAAAATTGAGTTGTTTGTGACTTCTCTTCCACCTTTCATTATCTAGTACAAAATTAATTTTCTTTATCTATATTTGCTGTCCCTAATGCCTCAAAATATGAGTTTAGATGTTAACTTATTGTTTTCTTTTTAAGTACATTTAGTGTCCTTGATATGAGTTATGATTCCTTAGCCTTTAAGCCACAGTGGTTTTCAGAGCCTTTTTATTGGTAATTGTGAAGTTTACAAGTGTGACTTTTTCAAAAATGAAAACTGAGATTCCCACATTTGCCTTCAGGAACTGCAGATTTAAAAGAAATTCTGAATGTTGAGACTCACAGTAAAATCATAAGGCTTGGCTGCTCTGGGAATACCCTCAGATTTTTAATTTGACAGGTTAAATGCCAACAGTCTTCTGAGCGGTGCATTTCATCCAACAGGAATTAATTTTAAGAGGCTTCTGGTGAATTTTTTCCCAAAATTGAGCACTCAGGCTTGCAGAATATAAGCTTTCACATGGGAAAAGTGTGTCCAGTCAGCAGCAGAGAGAGAAATCCAAGCTGGGAAGCAACCTGTGAATTCACTCAGAGTTGGCCTGCACACTCTGAATATTAAGAAGTTGTTCCTGGCAATAATTTTTACTTCTGGGGGCGACTGTTGTTCCATCTTAGTCACTGACAGAATCCCTTTGGGCATCACTGGAGCACAGATGTCAGACCTTGTCTGCTGCCTCTGGATTTCTTATGTAAGAGTGTGGAGGCTCTGCAGCCAGGAGCTGCTTTCCTTGGCATTGAACAGAGACGGAATCAGACCCATTGTCAGAGGCTTTGTAAAATTAGTTTGGGTTTTTTCCCCCTACATAACTAGTTTCAACCACAAGATGTCAATGAGGAGGATCTGAATACAGAGGCTCTGTTGATTGCTTCCCCTCTGCTTGTTTATTTTCAGTTGGCTGATATTAGGTGGTTTATCAACATCTGCTGCCTTCAGCACATGTTCCCTCATGTTTGTCACCCTGTCATGGGCTACCAGAGGTGGCAATGGCTGTGCTAAGGACAGGCCAGCAGCCCTGGTCTGTTTGAACTGGGCATTCAGTGTGTGATCAAACTGTTGTGGTTTAAGCAAGGAGCTTTTCATCAACTTTGGGAGATTTGTGTGCTTTTGGGATCTGTCCCATCCACCAAGAAGGTTCTGTGCTGCAGAACATGGCCTGCAGTGGCCCTGATCTCATGTCTGGGCCTTTGGACCTCCAGAATGGGAGCTTCATTTTGGATAAGTCATAATTTTTTTAGTTCTTGGCTTGAGAAGCTTTTATGAAACTCTTGTTCTTAATCCTCAGAGCAGTCCTCTCTCTTCTATGAAAGTTGGTCTAGAGAAAAGAAATCTCATTGTATTGTGTTCTTGAACATGAGCCCCACTGCCTGAAGTGCTGAACCATGATGTGCACCAGCCTGTTGGACATGGACATGGAAGCATAACATTGCCCCTCTGGCTTCTTTTTGCTTTCCCTAATTTTTATGAGAAATCTCTTTGCAGGTGGGCAGAGATGGAGGCCTTTTCTAGGTTTTGGATGCAGTGAAAGAAAAGCTCATTTACTGCAGTGAGACACCCAGGAAGAGTTAAGTGAGATGCTGATGAACACACCCTGAACTGTGCTACAAATATGCTGTACCTGTATCGGAACTGGGGAAGTCAGAGCTACTGCCCTCCAGATTTTTGTGGGTATGGAAAATAATGGAATGGAAATATTTTTCTTTCTTCAATCTTCTTGAAATTCGAAGTGACCAGAAACCTGAACTGTATGGGAGAGATGGGATCTGGAAACTTGAAAGCGCAATCTCTTCAGTTCTCCAAAGAAACTCTGAATCAAAAGGCCAATTTTCTCAAATCTCCAGTATTTAACAAAGAGAAAAATTATCAGTGATAATTACTTCTTTTTATCATCAGAGTAGAAGACATTGCATAGGAGAGAAAACCCAGACTGATAGGTCATGGATGATAGGATGGAATTGCTCTAAAAATTATCGTAAGTTGGGGTAGGATTTTGTTTTGTTTTCCAATGTCAGCTTCATGGTGTGGCTTAAATTCAGCTGAGGAACAGAGGAAGAAATTAGAAAACCAGTATTGAAATGTGGAGGAAATAAGGACACAAAGAAAATTTCTCTAAAGCATAATGTAGCACATGTGCTACAATCTAAGGTTTCTGGCATGTCCTGCCTGAACAAGTGAGACTTCTGAATTTGAGCTGAATCTGGCAGAGAATATTGCAAACCTGAGAAACCTGTGCAGGTCAGCCTCTGTTAGAGCTGCACACCTGGCCAGGCTTGGGAATCAGCACAAGTGCCCAGATTAATTACAAAGAGGGGGAAAATGACCCATAGCAAGCCAATTTTTTCTTTCTAATTTAACATTTAACACTTATAGCAAGCTATTACAATCAGAATCAGGTTGTATTATCATCTGCTGCTTCAAATTGCATGCAAATCTCCTCAAAGCCTACCTCTTCCCAGTGGGATGGAAAGAGAGCTTTTCCCCCTATTTTGCTAATGCTGCCATCTCAGTGTCTCACTCCATGACATTTAACATCTTTGCCAAATTTAATTTGTGCAAAATCAGCTGCTTAGTCGTGCTGAGGGCAGTCCTGCTGATTTTAGCAGTATGTGGACAGCATGGTGATTGACACTGGAAGAGGCAACCCCAGGGCTCCTGTGAGAGCCTGGCCAGTCCTGCATTACTCTGCTGCACTGGGCCTGTGGAGCAGCCCTTGCTGCATGGCCAGAAAGGGTCAATTTGCTCTTGGCAGATAAGAATATTTAACTGGTCAACTGAGGAGGCTGCAGCTGTATTTTTATGGCCTGGAAAGCTGCAGGGTTTTGATATTTGGTGGAGAATGGTGGGTGATTGGCTGAGTGTAATCATTTTTTGTCATATTTGCTGCTGCTGAGGAATGCAAAGAGCAGGTATGAGTGGGAGGGGGAGGAACCTGTGGCTGACCTGAAGTTTTGTACTCAGTTTGCAATAATGACTTTTTTGTGGATCATTCAGTCACCTGCTCACCCAAACTGGCCAAAAAGCTGGCAGTCAATACACTCCCTGCTCTCTTGTTCTCTACCAGCCATGCCCAGCCTGGCTGTTGACCATGTCTGTTATTCATGGTTGGAAAAATCAGGGCATTTGTCATGAGGATGTAAGAGACAGGTGGAGATTGAGAGAGATTTTCTGATTTAGATTTTAGATGGGTTTTATTAGCCAGTATCTTAGACTGCAGCAGATGTGCAAGAAAAGTCCTTTTTTTATTCTTAGTGATGGCTGAGCTTCAAACTTTGTTTTACCAAAGGCAGAAAAGCTTCTAGATTCTTGGTACACCTCAAAGTATTATCTGAGTCTGTTTGGTTTGCTTATCAACACAGTTTTGCCATGGCTTAGTTACAGGTTATATGATATAAATAGTCCTACTATGGTAAAATACTGGCTATTGAAAAACTCTTGAATCTAGCAGAGAGATGCATAACAGGAATTAATGGCTGAAAGATGGAGCCAGATGAATCTACACCAGTAGAGTGATGAATGTTTTAAGGAGTAATTTTAGATAATCATTGAGATTAAGGAGGTAAGGAATAGAGGAGAGTTAACATTTCTCGATACCTTCAGATCATGATTGAATGCCTTTCTGGAAGATATTTTTCAGGAAATTATGCACTGCTGAGCTCAGTATAAAGAAAACTGGGCCAAAGATAATGGTCTGTGTTAGAAAAGAGATGTCACTGGTTATCAAATGGTGTCTCCTGGCTTCAGATGTTATAAATTGAAGCAGTTGATGACTTGGTAAGTGGTGTATTTTCTTTAAAATTTCCAGGACTTCTGTATGGACTGAAAGTCCAGAGATAACACTGAAGAGTGAGTAATTTTTATCACATTAAAGAAACTCCATCAATCTGAGCCTGGACTAAACATTTATGCTGATGTCTCACTTCAAATATAAATTATATCATAATTTATGACTACTTTGTAATTGGAGGTCATTTTTTGTTTTGAGATCACTTACTTTGTAAAGACTTAATTTTACAATTCAAAACATATATTTTAATAGTTTGTTGCTTTACTAGGAAATCCTCTAATTGGAAAACCCTATATAGGTAGAAGGTGTCACAAAAGGGAGATCCTATATGTTAAAAACAACCCCATCTCACCTATCACAACATATGACCCTGGGGATCATGTAGTATGATGTATGGCACATGTAGTATGTGTCCCTGGGGATGTTTCACTTGAAAGCTGCAATGAAAGGAGAAACAAGAGAGTATTGGATGTTTCACTACTAGCTGAATTTTATATGTGCCCAGAGAATGTTGTTTTTTTCCTCTGCCATCACTATTTAGAAAAGGGCTTTTATTTCATCCTTGCACTGGAGGAGAGCTGCAAATATTCCTTCCTTGTGCAGGAGCCCCAGTGTAACATCACCAGTGGAGGTGAATCCTTTTGTAGGCTGCTTGAGAGTCTCTTGCCACTTCTGTCCCAAGGATGCCACTTCCAAACTGTTTCATATGCAATTTTAAAGTGGACCATTTAAGTGTCTCTCTTCTGAGACCCATCGCATTGAACTCCTGTATGTTTTTCACTGAGATGCTTCCTTGAGGAGATTGCCTGTCAAACTATCAACCCTCTGCAGAGCTCCTGGCTTTGCTTGCTGCAGCAATCCCTTCTGCCAATTCTTAGGACGTGTGTGGATCTGAACACTGTCAGCAAGGACAGTGATTCACATCAGTGCAAAATGCTTCTGACAGAGCAGCAGGTGTTGCTCAGTGTAATCTTCCCCATGGAAACCAAAGAGAGCTTGGTGCCTGAAGAAAGTAAGGAGAGATTTGCTGGTGGATTCCTATGCCAGACATCTATGCAAATAGAGCTCTCTTACAACATTGCAGGGCAGATGTTAATTGAGGTGAATACATGAATATGGGCTGGGGAAGAGTGACTGCAACTGAAGGCAGAGATGGAGAGAACTAGTTTCCATCTTGTTTTGTTCAGTTTTCATCTTTTTTTCTCATGGTGCAATGTGCGGGTTCTCCATAAGAAGGAATGATGAGCTTAGGTGGACCTTGGATCTGATCTGCCATGTATTAACCATAATAATTTCTGTTGATGACTTGGTGGCACAGTAGCACTGAAACTCCTCATCCTTTAGGAGCAAATAATCAGTTTGCTGTTCCCAGTGTGTGTGGTGTTGCCTGGCTGTCACACTTTACCTCGCTGCTGCTAGTTAAGCCTGTATATTAGTGGATTTTTCCTTATGAGACTTGGCACTGGGACACTGCAGTGATGGAAATAGTACAAGTCCTTTAGGCAGGTTTGGCAGTTCACCTGGAAAATGATTATACTGAACAGCATGAGAAATTTTCTGTCTGAGAAAAGAAAAGTTGAGAAATGTGGGGTTCTGAAGCCAGCACATCCCTTGTGGGTGTGCAGGCACAGAGGCCAATACCTTGCTGTGTCCCTTCTCTGTGCTGTGCTTTACTCTGAAGTAGGAGCCATGTGATCAAGAGCCACCTTCCCACCAATTACTTATACACAGAGCAGTACAGCAGCCTCTGAGTGAGGTATTTATACCATGGGATCCTTGTGCTTATAAATAACTGCAGCACTGCAAGCATTGCCTGCTTGACTGTAACCACACTATTTATATAAATCTGACAATGTAACTACAGCTGTGGAAGACGATTTAAATACAGCTGGTGAAGTAAGTACACCCTTAGGAAGATATAACTAACTACACAGATAATAGTAGCAGGTAACTATACCCACAGGAAAGCATAAACATGCAAATAACAGCCACAATGTAAGTGTAATTTAAAAGTCAGAGGGTCTCAATATTGATGTAATAGCAGTTGGGTAACTTTACTCAGAGGAGAGGAAAATAACTGTGTGAATAGTAGCTGCAGTCCATGCAGTGATTGGAGAGGGGAGCTTGGAGAGTTACAGCTGTGATATCTAACTCCCAGTATCAGGAGGTCATCTGCATGGGGCCAGAGCAGGTTTCAAACTGGAACTTTGAGTGTGGGCAATTAACTGTGGAGGGGGTCTGTTCCTGGGAAGTGAAACATTGGGAGGGGAGTGTTGTGTTCTAGCCCAGGATGATGATGGATGGAGGAGTGCAGTGGATTTGGCTTCTGCTCACTTCCCCAAGAATTCAATTCAGTGTATTTCAGAATGTGGTTTTAAGCTGAAACCAGGTGTTCTGAAAGAGAAAAGGTTTCCAACACATGAAATACTGATGGGCCCATACAGCTGCAGAGCAGCAGCATCACATTGTATATTCTGTGTACAGGATTGGTAAAAGAACTTGTGCTGGGAACAGGAGAACAGAGATTCTATTCTCTTTTTTTGCAGCCTGATCTAATAAACCTTCTAAATAGAGATGATTGTCCTGTCTGTCTTATAAAAAAAAAGGGAAATAAAAATAATTGCCCATTATTCTCTGTTTGTATACAGCTTTTCAGTAAGAAACTTGACTGAAGACACAGCAGAAGCAATCCACTTTCCCACTGCCTGCCAGGTTAGATTGAGACTGTGGTCTCTGATCTGTGTTTAGATAGAAATTGGATCGAGTAAAATCAAATGATTGCTGTCTCCTCCAGACCTTCACATGGGCTTTATATATTTAAGATGTATGTTTGACAGTAGAAGTTGAATGCCTTAGTTTTAGAATAGAATCCATTTAAGGCTTCCACGCAGTACTGATCAGTTAAGTTATTGTGTTAAGTCAACAAACTGGGTTTTGGAGTGGGTTTTTTTGAGTTAATTTTTTCATTAGTTTTATGGAAGATGTTGATTGTCAAAACTTGAAATTAAATACTTGTGAGGCTGTGTTGAGAGTGAGCACTGGAACACCACCAAGTCCAGGGCATGGTGTCACCTGGTAGATTTCTGAAAAGTTTCTCTGATCACTTCTGATTTTTAGAAACATGGAGCAAAAATATATTCTTTGATCTCTCTTAGGAAATGTGGTATAAATATGTAATGATTAGCTTGGTTTTCCTTTGTCCTTGGTGCAATGACAGCTGTCTGAATGCTATGACAGCCCTGTAGGAATTGGTGCTTGAACAGACAGGTGGTTGTCAAAGGGAGCATTGTATCTTAGGAATGACTCACTGGAAATCTGAGTTACCTCCATTTTAGAGGTAAGCTCAAGTGTCTGACTGCTTTACCTGAATGTGCCAAGGATATCCTTCACTCTGCAGGTAAGATGATCAGTAAACCCTTGGGCTCAGTATTAAATTCCTACAGGGTGCAGGGATACAGGCACAAAGTGCAAACTCCAAATGAGATAAGAAATAAGATTTTCTGCCTGCAGCTTCCCACTTATGGGACTAAGAACATGCACTATGCCCTGCAGGAAACTTCTCAGGGAGAGTGTATCATTAGCAATGCATATTCACCTTTTTAAAGCTCAGCCTGGGAGTTTTTTCTGATTTGAAGTGTCTGGAAAGCGATGGGGCAGCGATGGTGGTGGGTTGGGTATGGGCAGCCAGAAGCCCTACAGGCCGAAGGATGGGTCAGCAAGAAGGGGGAGAGGGAGGGAAGTGATGCTGAGCATGGGGAGATGTCAGCTGCATTATTCACCAGTTCCTTCAGGCCAGCTTCAGGACTCACATTCTGTTCTGCTGCATTCAGATATCACCATGGTGAGTGCTCTGTGTAATCTCCCAGATGATTTAACAACACCAGTGGATTGATTTAGCAGATGGTATCAGACATGAGCAGCAATGTCAGTCAGGTCCCCATAATCACTACTTATGTTGGTTGAAACCAAGATTTCTGGAGCAGCATGAAGAGCTTGTATTGGTTGCAAGTTCTGCTTGGGTCTAGTTTTAATCACAGTCCTAAACACGTCAGTAGCTGCAGAAATGAGATGGACCTGGGGACAAGTCTGTTGCAAGAGCTAACAGAGAACAGGTAAGGGGTTCTCTTAGTCAGTGATAAGAGCATCTTATTCATAAAATAGTTTGGGTTGGAAGGGACATTAAAGAGCATCCAGTTCCAAGTTCTCTACCATGGGCAGGGGTGCCATTCACTAGGCTGGGCTGCTCAAAGCCCCATCCAGCCTGGCCCTGGACCCTTCCAGGGATAGGACATTTTAGCCTTGGCCACACAGCAGTGAAGTCCTTTACTCTTGCTGGGTTCCTACCAAATTTTGTTTTCCCTTTGAATCCCAAGGAGGTAACACAGGAGTTTTTTAGCTCCCAGAGGAGCTGCCACTGCAGATGTGGTGTTTTTGGTTTATTGTAGTTTTTTTGGATCCAACTGACAAGATCTGTCACAATTTGTTGTCTTTATTGCACTTCTTCTTAGCAATTAAGGAATTCAATATGCTTTTACTTAGCTAATGACCAGAAATTGTGCATTATAAGGTTTCAATCCCAAAATTTCATCATATGATACTTTTTTAAAGCCGAAGTCAGCTGCTTTGTGTCAGCCTAACTTTCAAAGAAATGCAATAAAATTTAATGGCAATGGGGATTCTTCATTAAATGCATTTGTCTTTTCCTTTAGAATTTCAGCACTGCAAATTTTATTTGACTCTGACTTCTGTTTCATAACCACTCTTGCTTAAGGCCATTACAAAAAATTGCATCTCAACCCATACATGCTTTATGGTGGTAGTGGGCCAGATTTTACCAATGGAAGTGATTTACAGTGAGCTTGTAGAATTCCTTTCCAGAGACTGCTGTAAATGCAGGAGGTTTGTACAGACCTCCACAGACCTTTCCTTTTAGCTGGGAGAAGTGCCTTGTGGAGTGATGTGTTGGTCAAGTTCAGGCTGAGAGGAGCACAGACAAGAACATAGTTTAAAACTTGGGAGATTTCTTGCAGGAGTCATGTACACCTGCTCTCTCCCTCGTCTTCACCTGATATCCTCTAGTGCCCACTGCTGAAGGCAGCAAAATTCAGTTAATCTCAGTGTTGGACATTCGCTGATTTATTCAACAGAGGATTAAGCTGTTGTTTGGATGTCAAGTCCTTTTTAGTTCATTGTTGTTCTTTGGAGGAAATGTGAAAAAGGCAGAATTTGTCAGTCAATAGCAGTTTCCATCAGCATCTTTCTTACACAGAAAACCCTACACTAAGCCAGTCAGAAAAAAACCAGATGTATTTTTCCCTGTATGAGCTATTTTCATCCAATATTGTCTTTCTGTTACAAAGTTTTATTCCTGTTGTTTTCCAGCTGGCCCAAATACCGCACTGCTTAGCATAGCAACCTCTTTTTAACTGAGGTTTTTCTAGCATTAATACCCCTGTGCTTCTTTCACTGGAAATTGTGTTGTTGCTATACAAAATTGCTCAAAAATTATCATATGATCCAGAGGTTGTCTTTCATGAAGGCACACTGAATTGCTAAGGATATATCTGTACAATGATGGCAAATCTGCATGAAAAATTGGCATTGTTGTAAAACATAAATTTAACTGAATACCATAATCACAGTTTCAAGAGATTTGTAGCTGAATTACTGCCTTTTCAGTCTAGGTTACCAGCTTATTCACAGGAAAAGGTCCTCACAATAACGTGACTGTTGAAGTGTTGTGGTAGTCTCCATTTGTTCCTGTATGGACAAATTTATATGTGATAACTGGACATACTGGACAAAAGCAAAGGACTGAGAGCAAGTGGAATTTTGGTGCTGAAGATCAGCCTTGGCTATGGCAGGTGAGGCACCAAGGGTTTGTCTTGCTGCTGCCACATGTGCCACAGTGTAAAGTTCATCTCTCCACATTGCCAGTCCAGCAGAGCTGCTGCATGCTGAAGTGTAGTTCAGTGTTAAAAAAGAGCAGTCAAGGGAGGGTGGCTCTTTGTGTGACTTAGGATGCTCTGGATGAAAGGAAAATATGCTCTGCACTTTGAGAAGGGCTGGGGAAGCTCAGCACTACTTAGGAAGAACGAAGCTTCACAAAGGATAAGAGGTGGGATTTAACTCAGTGGTTGATCTCCTTTTTCAGTACTGTGGCTTTTCAAATTCTTTGTCAGGTGAGAGACAGAATGGCAGCTTGAAAGCCAGGAGAGGTGTCCTGTCTGGGCCCCTCTGCAGCAGGACCTCACTGGTATGGAGATGGCCCTTGTCACTTGTCACCTCAGCCCTCGAGTGTCAAAGCCCTTGTCCTTCCCTTGGTGGTGGTCAGTGTTTGTGCCCTGAGCTGTGACCCTAAAGCCAAGGTGGGTTCTGCTGCTAGCAAGTTTTACAGTATTTCTGAGCTGCTTGGGAAGACAGTTCTTCAACCCAGTTTTCCTTCTAATCTTCATTTTTGCATGAAGATAAAAAGTGTTTTCAAGGATTCCCTTGAGGACCAATTTAGAGTTCAGTTTTGATTGAATTAGTTGGATGTATGTAAATAGAATCTCGCATTTAACAGAAACCCAGATGAAAGACACTTTCAGGAGGGCTTGGGGCAGATGCTGTCAGTTTAGCCTGCAGTAAGCACCTCAGAGCAAATCCTATGCCTCTCCTTTTATCATGATTTATTCCTTTCCTCCTTCACATCTCAGCCACTGGTGAATGCTGTTGTTCCAAGATGCATATTTGTTTTGGGCACTTGTGCCTCAAGTCTACCTTGGGTCTGTGCCTGGCCCCTTTTACATAGTTGTGGGCCTGAGAAAAATACTTCTGTGCTGTTCCAGAAGCTCTTGTGTTTGAAAAACTGGAGTCATAAATATGGATGGCACAATTTGTTGGCATGAGCAAGGAGGGGGATAAAGATTAAGGAAAACTGCTTTAATTAGGTGTCTCTGTGTTGGGGGGCAGGCATCCCATGTGTCAGCAGTGAGAGGGGATGTGGGATGCTTTATTACCTCCCTGCATTGAGCAGGGATGAGGAACAGTCACCTGCAAAGCCAACAGCAGGGGCAGGAGGTGCAGTGAAGGGAACAGGGCTGTGAGTACACCTGGGGGCTTGAATGGCTGCAGAGTCCTGCATGTCCATCCCACAAACTGGGAGTGCAGGGCCTGGCACCCAATTCACACCTTGGCAAAGTGAGCCTGGACCACAAGACTCTGCTCCAGATGTGTTTTCTGTGAATGCTGAGGAGGGATACTTCCAAAGACTCACCTTTTTTCCTCATGAACAGCCTGATCTGCAATCTTCTTGGCTGGTAGTTTTTCTTCACCTGGGTGCCTTGTGAGGTTATAGTATGATTGTATCACTGTTTTTGCAGCACAAAACACCTGTTCATCCTCCTGTGGGAAGCCCTGATCTCTGCAAGTACCTGCTGGGCTGTGGCTGGGAGGCACTGTTTGCTGCTGATGTGGCAGGGTTGGATCAACCTGCCAAACTGAGAAAGTAGAATCATGAGCTATGGGGCAAGGGGCAGAAATTGTTTTCCTAGGTGCTTTGGAAGTGACCAGCATGCTTCCTTTCCACAGTAAGTTGGGGGTTTAGTTTGTGTTTCCTTGGTTTGCAAAGTTCAGTGCTAGGATATGGAAAATGTTGGGCTTTACACGGTAAAGAGGACTGCATGCTTTAAGATGTATGTAATCAGTTGTGGGACCAATTATTTCCTTTCAACCATCTCATAGCACAGAAACATCCCCAGCAACAGTAATGCTTTTGGAGCCTTGGATGCAGAATAATCTTTTCAGTGCTGCCCTCACTTGCAGCCATGCTGTTTAGTCAGGGCCTAATCCAGCTCAGATGAGGCTGTACTGCTTCTGTGGCATGTCTGTGTGGCATGTGGTGCTTTGCAGCCAGATACCCTGCATCATTGTTAAAAGCAAAGTAAATAAGGCAGTGCTCATCTCCTCCCTCCCAGCCCTGAGCCTGCCTCTCTCTCTGAATGTGGGCTCTCAAGAGTTACTTAGCCAAAGGCTAAATCACATTATGTCATACATATTAACTGGAAACAAAGCAAGTCTCAGCAGACACCTGAGCAGATGCCAAATGTCAAATTTGATGGAAAATGCTTAATTACTTCTCCTAAGACAGCTTGTTTTTTCCTCCTCCCGTGTTTTCTGAAAATTCCTCTTTTGCTGTGGGAAATGTCTTCCCTGATTCAACCCCTGGTTCAGCTCTCCAGAATGGAGATTCTTGTTCCTACAAGAAGCTGGGAAACTCAGATGAGGGAGCTTAGAAGAATGTGATCATTTCAACACAGTCCTTGCAGCTTTTGTTCTCAGTTTCATGGTCGCCTTCCTTCTACAAAATTGTTTTGGGGGCTTGAGGTTTTATTTCTGCTTTCTGTCCCTCATGTCTTGAGTGGATTTTTGCACCTTCTCTCTTTGGCTGTATTTTTACCACTTACTTTATTCCATGAGAGTGAGTTGCAGAGAGCATAGTGGTGATGTGATGAAACTTGAGAGTAGATGTGCTTGGGAGTGGGTCTGTGCTTCTAAGTGAAATTAGAGGTCAAACTGAGATGATGGGAGTCTGCTGAAATGTGCAAAAACTTCTCAGAGGAACTGTGTACGATGTGTGTGAAATTCAGGTTCTACTCCCTGTAGTAAAGCTGACCAGGGTACAAGCTTAAAACTCTCTTCCCACAGCTGAGGTGAGTGCATTGTCCTTAATGCTCTTCTGGAAGGACTTCAATTGTCTCCTTGCTATATTTTGCTGTTGGTTTAGTGATGAATTCAGATGAGTTTTGTCACTAAGTGGGACAAATGTAGGTTTATGAAATCATTGTTACTCTTGAAGGATAAAAAATCCCTACAAAGACACAGCAGCTGGGTGTGTAACCATTCAGGAGGATGGCAGTGAGGATTTGAACACAGAGTCTAGATTTGAATATAGAATCTTAGGCACTGAGCAGTGCAGTTGCTGCAGAGCACAGCCCAGGATGTACATGGAGCCTGTTGAGAGTACAGAAGTGAGATGTGTTGTGTCTTTTCATACTTGACATATTTTCTGTGATAAATGAATTTCCTGTGTTTGGATTTTCCTGCTTTCCAGATCTGCCTGTGTGTCTTCCCCCAACCCTCCCATTTGGTGAGTCTCTCCAGTCCCATTGGGGCAGCCCAGCAGCAGCAGAGCTCTTCCTCACCCTGGATCTCCCAGCACACAGGGAGCTGTGATCTGGGAGGAGGGGCAGGGATGCTGGTGTATACATTTACTGTTGTAATATTTTCACAGAGGTGGGAAACTTGGCAGCATCTACAGACCTGAGAGCTGCATGGCAGGGTTCAAGCAGCCTCTAGCATGACATTATCACAAAAAGTGAATTGTGAAAAGAAGAAATTGAGGTGAACTTACACTTGTTCTCTTTGAAGGGTAGTTTCCTTAATGCCTCCCATGTTCTCTCCTGCACCTGAGCAGCCTTTGCCATCTTCAAGTACTCCTTGTCCGTGCTGGTGTCTGGACTCACATTGGGTCTTAAATTCTCTCTCCCGTCGAGCTCTGGTGTTTGGAACATCTTCAGTTTCATCCAGAAGCAAACCCAGAGCAATTCACTTTGATGTGTGAAGTCTGAATTAATGAAACGACTGAATTAATGTTTTCTGCCTCTTGGGGAAGAGAGCAAGGGGAATGTGTTGGCCTATATTTCATCAGAGGGAAAAACTTGTTTAGTTGTATGCACAGAACTAAGATATCTTAGACTGCATGGTCTCTGTGTTGGTCAAGTGCAGGTTCTCCAAACCTGTTCCATTTCCCATGCAGCCATTTCTTGCAGACTCTTTGTAGAGCTGTGAGCCAAGACAAGGACATAGTGAAACTTTCTTTTATTTCTTTTCTTGAAAATTGAAATTGAACTTTGAAGAAAAAAACCCCATCTTTTCTGGCTGTTTGTGGCAGGACCTTGTTGGCCACCAGAAACCTCCTCACTTCTAAGGTGGAAGTTGAATTTAATAATAGTTGTGAGGCACTTGGATGCTGCAGTGATTTACTGCTATAGAGGAAGCATTACCATGGGACCCTGGATTTGATTGGGGTAAGGTGAATTGGGCTCTGAGAGGCCCCTGGATCTGTAGATTCATTGGTGTGTGGAAGAACTGTTGCCTTTTGGTCATCACCATAAAACCACTGAACAGAAAGAAGATGAGACTCTGGGTTAAAAATAGTACATATCCTATAATTAAAAACATGCACTTTCATATTTATGTACTCAGAGGCTGAATTAAAGTAATAAAACCCCTTAAATGTGCATTTCATAAGGCTTTCATCATGCAGTTTATAGTTTTAATGTTCTTGCACCTGGTTCTGTTTCGTGTGGTTTTTATGAGCAATCTGTCTGGAGTGGCCAGGGCAGGCAGGGGCAGTGTTTGCACGTGGCCTTCTGAGCACAGGGAGGTGGGAGCTGGCAGCCTGGGGCCAGCCTGTCTGCCAGCAGATCAGCTTCCCTGTGCCCTGGCACGGTGCTGCCTTGCTAAATTATGCTCTGAGGTCTTAACATAATGCCTGCTGTGTCCCGGGAGCTGCTCAGCATCTTGCAGGATGAGCTCCCAACTGCAAATGGGATCTTATGCCTTCCCCATACAAAATAGCTCTGAGTGAGCATTTTTCTGCAGTAACATTGATTATTTTTCTGTGATGCTTGCTCACAGCAATAATGTGGTGTTGTAGATCCTGCTCATTGTTCTGGCAGGGGATTTTTAAAAAAATTATTCTTCTCACAAAATGCTCTTGATAATTGGTCCTGAATCAAAGATAAAGGAACAGGGCATAACTGAGAAGCAGTTAGCAGAAAGTTTTGTTCATCTGCAAAATTTCCTGGGTTCTGCTTGGTCCTTTTTATTAGCTTAATTTATCTGGATAGAAACCCACTGAGATTACAATCTCAGTTTCCAGGATGATTTGTCCTAGTCTCCTGGCTTTGAAAAATGGTCTCCAAACCATCTCAGGGTGACACTCTGGCTGTTCTTTTTTTGCTACTTGCAATCTGTCCTGTTGCTATAGGAAGCTGTAAATGGTTTGTTTGCTTCTTTTCCTACACAACTCCTGTAAATCTTTTCTACCTTTCTCAGGGTGTGAGTTATGACTCCTAGGAGGTTAGTGAAAATCTGCCTGAAAGGGATGGGAAGTATCAGTTTGCTGTAAGTCGTCTATTTATAAAGGCTGGGACAAACAGTCGTGGAAATCACAGCTTTGGGCCTCTTGATGAGTGCTGCCCTTGCTTGTGGTGTGGATTGCATTGTTCTCCCCTGGCATGGGATGACTGACTGTGTCCCTACAAAGGGAGGAGCAGGGAGTACATTGCCACCCTGTGTGCAGACCCCTTCCCTCCAGATCCACCATGGAAAAAAAAGCTTGGCAAAGTTTGACATCAGTGCTGGCACTGCTCCTTTCCCCTTGCATAAAAATAAGGCTCCTGCAGAGCTCAGCTTAGTGGCAATCCTAAATTGTGAAATATTTTCCAATAGTCCACAGCACTGGCAAACCTGCCTGTGGGTGATGTCTTGTCAGGTGTTCCCACATGCAGGGTGGACCTGCAAGGTAGGGCTTTGCTGGACAAGGAGTTTAAAGGGAGATATTTGCCATTTCAAAAAAAATTTATTTAGGTTTTGCAGTGAGAAAGCCTTGAGAAGAGCAGGAGGCTGAGTCTGACCGTGCTGGTGTCAGTCTGGATTTAGCTGTCTTTAAAGGGAATGAGGTTAGTCCAGACTGACACTGGCATAAAAGGAGAGGGCAGAATTAGGCTTATGATATCTAAAAAAGTCTTAGGTCCTGATTCTTCAAAGGACTTTAGTATGGCTGAATTCTTCCTAAAGCCCATATGTTAGCATTTTGCTGACAGGGGATGTTTATTTTTATTCAGAAATATCAGAAAGGACAAAGAAGAACACTTTAGAAATGGTTTCCTTCTGACTAGAAGTATAATTGGCTCTAAATTTGGGGATAAGCAGGAGAAAACATGTTTTAGGCTGAGAATTTCTTGTTTGTTAAGTAATGTATTTTACTGTGAAAAGCAGCATCTAATGCAAATATTGTGTCAGTTTCAATGATAACAGTGATATAATTATTTTTGATAATGAAGGAGCATATTATTATTTTGAACCAAGAAGGCTATAAAGTGGTCATCCTGTAGGATTTTTTTTTACTGTCTATAATTTATTTTCTGTATTTTGTTGTAATTGTGACATAATCATAATCTTGAGATAATACAAGCACTTGACTGCCCTTTATGCATCAAAATACCCCAGAGATGTAATTATCTCACGGCTGCTACATTTTCTGACAAGTCTGATAGCTTAAATATTGCAGATCCTGAACATTGATATATACAGAAAACATTAAATATTAATTTGCTGATACATGTATTTATAAAAATCCCATTTCTCCATTGAGTGAGAGGTGGTTTTCAGGTCACCCAATCCAATAAATATGAGCATATTTGAGGACTCAGGAATTCTTGCTTATTTGAAGTTCTGTAGTTTTTTTTTTTTTTTTTTTTTTTGCAAAGTACTTTGTTAGGAAAAGGAATACATTTATAATACATTTATTCTGCAGTTTGTTCTGCTAATAGTCCCAGTATACTGCATGTACAACTGTGCCTTGGTCTGGCTGCAGGAGGGGAGTGAAGCCTCCGTTTCATCTTCACTGTCTCCCTGATCATGGTGAACTAAACTTCATTTTTTCAAATTGTTACAAGCTGCTTGACTTTTCTGCAGGATGAGCAAATCCATCTCTTCTCCCACCAAAAGTGTCCTTCATGTGTTTTGAAGCAGTGGATGCCAAAGCAGCCCCTTTTGTTGAACCTGGGTCTGGCCAACCAACTACCTGGGAGGCCTCAGATTTTGAAAGAAAAAATGACCTAGTAGCAAATGTTAGAAGATGCCTCAGCATTTAAAGAGCAAAACAATTTTTTCCTTTTTGTATCAGCAGAGTTGTCCAACTCATCTTTTGGGGAGTGGCACTTATTTGTGGCTGTGTAGCCCCTGTTTGTGTGACCTGTGGTGTCCATATGTACATGTATCAATGCGGTGCGTGCTCTGGGGTCACTTTGGAATCTATATCTATGTTGCATTGGCTGCTGGAAGTGCCACGTTTGCTCCTCTCAAGCTGCTTAGGAAGAGGAAGAAGGTGGGGATCTCTCCAATGAGTTTTGAGCAGTGCATTAGTGTCACCTCTGATAGCAGAAAGGGGTATCTGTGCCTCAGGGGCTTTTCTGCTGGTGTGCCCCACTGAAGTGATGGATAAATCCAGGGGCTGCACCTTCCTCAGTGGCCAGCTAAATCTTTCCCTTGTGATTGCCCGAAACATGACTTGTGCTAAGCTGGATAAGCTGAGCAGTTGTGCTGCTGTTTGTGTTTATCCAAAAGTCACAAGCAGTGAGGGGCTCTCTGCTTGAGTCCAATGCGAGGCAAAGGAGCAGGATCCAACATGTGTGGGCTTTTTTTTTAAGGAAAAAGAAAAGAGGAAAAGCACAATGAACCCCAGGTGGTCAACCCAAACAGTTTGCTGCCTTTTCTCCTGCACTGACTAATAATCCATTACAAGAAAAATGGATTACCTGCTGATGAACACACAGGGGTGATACATGAAGGGAAGATGTTCTCTGGATCCAAGTAGCCCAACTGCTTTTAGCTGGAGCTCTGTCCTCTGTAACAGGTAGGTGCAGAAGAAACCTTTGAAGAAGTGAGGAGCCTCCTGTGCTACTCTTACTGAAGAAAAAAATAACAAACCCCTGCATTTCCAGACATGCCATGGCTTCAGGCTGGGGTACTCCTGATGGACAGAGTATCGTGTGGGTCTGCAGTACCAATCTGTGGTGATGTTTTTGGAATTTGCTGTCCTGTTTCATTCCTTCTGCAGAGCCTAGCTGTCATCCTGCCCTTATGTTAAAAAAACCCCAAAACCAACAAATCCAAAATGCCTTTGTTGTGTGTTTTTTGATCTGCTCAGCTCTGAGGAAACCTTTCTGGAATCACCCACCTCAGGTATATAGCTATTTAGCTGTGGTTTGAAGGGGAGTATCACTTTTATGCTTTATGTACTTGAAAGGAAGTTAAATAAATAGCTCCTTTACTCCTTTTAGTTTGTCTTGGACTCTTCACCCCTAAGAAATTGTGAAGCCAAGGGGAATAAGAAAAAGGCTGCATAGCAAGCAGTTTGCCCATGAAATGCATTTGTTTTTAATTGCCTCATTAAGTCAGGTTATGATGGATTATATGACCTTATCCAATGCAGTCTGACATAATGGGATGCTGTCAGAAGTTCTGGAATAACAGAGTGATATTCACTTGACTGGGGTTTTCTTGCTTGTGTTTTTCCCCGCGTTGATTGCTCGCCGTGGTTATACACATCAAGAATGTCTTGGCATGAGTAAAGGCAAGGTCATTAATGCTTTTTGTCATGATTACTTGATAAGCTTGTTGTCCCACAGGAATTAATGCCTTGCTGGTAGCACAGGAAGGAGGCGTGGGGCTGTCATGCTGTGCTGCAATGGGGAGGGTGTTGGGCTCACAGATTCCTCATGGTGCCTCCCAGGGCTCTGTCCATCAGCTGTGACCAGGGCTTGCAGCCAGGGACAGCACAGCCATTCCCAGCAACTCACAGAGCAATTTTCAGCTGAGGTATTTTAAATTATTTGGCTGGTGTTTAATAAACATGGCTTGAGGAGGCCCCTCTGTGTTGCACATCTGTTTTGGAGAAGGGCACAGCAAACGGAGGTGTTGTGTCCAAGGCAAAGAAAGGTGGCTTGGCAGCAGGAGCTGGCTTTGCTCCCTCCATGAGGGAACAGGAGCCCTCTCATTTCCTGGCCTGTGTTGGTGGCTTGTGTAACAGAGAGGTACAAGAACATCCTCCTCTTCCCATGATAGATGAGGTTTGTCGGTTTCAAACTGTTTACATAAGACTTTTAGCCACCAAAAAAGTAGAAGAAACAACTCCCACTCTCAGGTAAATCATTATGCTGCATTTGTTTTCTGAACCCTCTAATAATAATATGAAAAAGCCATTTTGAATGCTATTCCTTTTGCAATTTCAATTTCTCCCTTGGAATCTCTCATCTGTTAAATTAGTTTTTGGATTCACCCCAAACTTATGAATATTTCTTTGTCCCTCTTCACTTATCTGTCTCTACTCCCCCATTCTCTTCCAGAATAATTTCCAGTGGATGAATTTTTTGGAAACAGTGTTTCCATGCGTAGGTCTTATTCACCCAGCACATCTTTCTTTACATAACACTGTTTTTTTTTACATCCTGGATGGTTCTATTTAATTGCCAGGAGCTGGACTGTTGACTTGGATGAAGCCCCACTGTGTGTAAGTGCTCTTAAAAGCATTGATTAGGATGGCAGGTTTTGACAGCTGACTCAGCCAGAAACCTTGAAACACACCATTTGGGATTGTTGGTTGGTGATAATGAGTCTCAACTGCCATGGACTTCTATTCTTTTTATCCAGAAGTTTAGAGCTTTCTCCTTCATTAGGACAAGGGCATTCTTCAGATGAAGCACCTCCTGTTTCCTGCAGTGGTCATTGCTATGAGTAGTTTTGATGGAAATAAGTGAGATTTGGAGCTTTTTTTGAGATACTGCGTTTATTTGCTTATTTACATTAAAGTTCACTGAAAAACTGATTTCCATAATCATTCTTGGGGTTTGTGGGACAAAAATGAATTCTAAATCAGAATACATCTGAACTTAAAAGTTTTCCTAGGAAGTTGAAATTTTAGTGTATTCCTTATGAAAACACTGAAATATATTTCCAGGAAAGTAGATTGCTGTCTGGCATTTCTATGGGAACTGAACTTGGCATTATTCTTGTCAGCTTCATTTGAGTTCCACAGGGGGAGGTGGTAGGAGAGTGAGAGAACTCACATCAAGTCAAATTTGCAGTTACTGGAGCTTGCAGCCTCTGCAGCTCCATGGATCCCTGTGCTTCCAGCCAGAAATGAACTTGCAAGTGTCAGACAGGGCTGAGCAGGCTGCTTGGCCATTGTGGTGTGTGTTTGCAGCACCTGAAAACACAACTGCATGCCTTTCTTGTTTGGCCTCCAGCCATTTGGTCAAGACACCTTGCACAGCCTGATATTCATCCATCTCTCCTCTCTTTTCCTTGTTGAGCTTTTCCTGACAGACCCCTAAACTAGCTGGTTTCTGAGCATTATCTATGTTGCAGCTCCTGGGGACATGAAAACCTTGGAGAAACACAGCAGAGCCAGCAGGTAGCAAGGCTCCCTGCATGTTCATGAAAATGGAGCTGCTTCTATCAGAGTTCTCTTACAGCCTGTCAGTCCTTTGGAAAAGCACTCATTTAATCAGCAATCTCCTTTATTTCTGTTCCTCCTCTCTCTACTCATCCATTTTCTTGTTCTCATTCCCAAGCTTGTGTTTGTCTTTTTCTTTACTTCCAACCTGAACTTCTGGTATCAAGTTCTATTTTTGGGCTGCCAGCCCCTTGCAAGCAGCCAGATTTAGCAGGTTTTGGAAAAATGCAAGCAACTTCTCTGGGGCAACAGAGGAAACCACAGAGCTGAAGGCTAGTCCTGATAGAATCCAGGGAGTTTTTACTGTCGTGAAGTTCTTTAGTGAGAGCTCTTGTTTGTTTGGAGCTGCTGTGCAGTGATTATTTTTCAATGAGAGCTTCAAATTCACCTGAGTGTATCTTAGTGATTACAGAACTGAACCTAAATGTCTGGGGAGAATATGCTAAACTTTGCTGCTGGTGGCAGGCTTTAGTAATACCTGCTTCCACAAGTCTGTGGCTTTAGTCTGCCTCATTTGGGCTTCCTGCAAATTACACCCCCAAGGAGCTTAGGGGACTGAAATAATCTGTACTGACAGAATGTGGTATGGAAATGTCCCTCCTTAACTATTTTGCTGCATGACTTCAGTGTGGAAACAAAGGAAGATTGATGGTATAGAGCAAGTGGAAATCACACTGATGTTTAGGCTTGATCTGGGTTAAGCATTGGAGAAAGAAATAAATGACAGAGGGAACATGGGTCCAGAAGTGTCATTCCTTTTGTTTATTAACTGCCTAAGGTGCTGGTGAGGGAACACAGCTTCTTGTGCCAGAAGCACCACTGTGAATTGCTTTGCTTGGCAGTGCCATCTTTTCAGAGCACTTTGTTTCAATTCCCTCAGAACCTCAGTGGGAGAGCAGAGTCTCTGAACAGCTGTAATGAGCCCATGACTTCACTTCCAAATGGCATCTCCTGAGGACATTAAGAAGGTGGTGAGGTTTGGGAGGAGCAGTGAGCTGGCTGCTTCTCACTGGCTATGGCAGCTTCAAGGGTCAGCAGACCTTGCAGTTAACAGGGAGCAATGAACCAGCCAGGATGCTCTGGCACTTGAGCTGAGGTCCTGGAAGCTAAGGGAAGGGGAGGAAGGCAGTGAGAAACTTGGGAATGGCTTTCTTCTTGCAGCTCTCCTCAAGGCTGACCCCTGGCCATAGGACCCCTTCATTTGAAAGAGAATGACATTGTTTTTCCTCCTAAATAAGCTCAGATCCTTGTATTATAGCCCTGATAACTATGTCATTTGATTGCTTGAATGTATTTGAGTTTTCAGAGCAACTCGATGGTGCATGTGCTCGTAGCCCTGTTTTTAGCTGGGTGCTGGAGGCCAAAGTCCTGCTGATTTCAAGGGTTTGACTTGGCACCATGTGGTGTTGTCCATCATCTTGTACAATCCTGAACAATGCCATTCACTTCTCCTAGTGGTAAATCATGGATCCTCTACCAAGAAAAGGAAGGGTGTTTTGGGGCCAGTTGGCAGCTCTGAGGTCTCTCCATGATCTGGCCAGAGGTCCTTGCAGCCTCAGCTAATTGTCTGTTTGCAGCAGGCTGCCTGTGCCTCCTTTTCTTGATTGCAGCAAGACAGCCAGGGCTATTTCAACTGCAATGATTGCAAGTAGGCTTGGGGAAGCTGATTATTCACAGTCATACCTGACTCTGCTTTCTGATCTAGAAAATAATACCAACATTTGTCAGTGTGAATCCCTTGTGAGGCACTGAGCTCAGAGCCCCTCAGTGAGTCTGCTTGCCTGCAGAACAGGTACATTTTTGGAGGTGGGAGAGAAAACTGCCCACTTCATGCCACTGAAACCTCTTGCACTGTCAGTACCTCTTTGGGCTGCTGCAGAGTAAGTATCTTCCTAGTTCTTCTGAGCTGCTGAATCCTCCTCCTCCATTGGAACTACCCACTGAAGACAGGCCATATTTCACCAGGGTTTGGACCAAGTTCCACATCTCATGATCCTTGTCAGTTAATGCCTTTTTCTGCATGACCCCATCACGCTGATTTCAGACTGGCAGGGCAGCTTCCAGTTTCATTCCAACAATGTTTCTCCAGCCATCCTGTCTTAAAAGTCATGTGTGTAACTTGTCTCTGCTTGCTCTTTTTAAGTTATCTCTCGCAGTGCTGTTTTTCCTTTCTAGTCCTTTACTTATGAGCCTCAGGATTTCATATAAAAGTAGAATTTTGGACCAATGTGGGTTTTTCTGCCTCTGTGACATCATCCTCCACTTAGAAACCATGGTTACAGGGTCAGTCCCTTTAGACTCAGATACTACTGAGCCACCTGTGATACTTTATTTTCCTGAAAAACTCCACTTTTCTCTGAGCTTACTTTCTTTGTCAGCTGTCTGCCAGCCTGCATTTGGCACAGGATCAGAGTTGTCACCTTTCCAGATTTCTTTGCTAAACCAAAATAAAATTTCAGAGGAGCTATAACATGGGAGTGCTGAAGGAACCATTCAAACTTCCACAAAACAGAGTTTTGCTATAACAATTCTGTGTTGGTCTCTCCACTTTCCCTTCCAGTAGAAAAGTGTCTACTCCATGTTCCTGGGCTTGGCTGCAGCCAATGTTTGGGTGTCTGTGAATGCCAGGGATTACATGTCAGTCACCAAATCTGCCACTCCACTTTTCCAGGGCTGTGGCTTTCACCCTACCTAGTGAGGCTTACTATTTAATCTGTGCTATTATGATCACACAGCAGCCTTTGGAAACCAGAAGGCCACTGCAGGTGCTGGAATATCTTGTGAACAAGTTCTATCACCAAACAAGTGATAGAAATTAAGGTAATTGCAGAAAAGGACCTGGAAAAGAAAATGTGTGACTCAGCTAAACTTGTATTTTACTCAGGCATTTTTAATAATTTCCTATGATTAATGGCCACAGTCTGTTACTTGTTCCCAGTATTGTTGTTGTTACAGTGAAAATACCATGGCCACTGTCAAGCACTGAAATTTGTTTATGTGATTGGTGTGGGTTTTGTTGTCTCTACAGCAGTTACAGCTCTTTATAATTTCACAGGTATTTTTGGACAGCTAGTGTTTTCCAGCCCTAGAAAAAACAAAAAGCCAAATATGCACCTGATGCTTTTAAAATTGGGAAGATTTTAAAAACCATCTGAGCCTTTTTTCTCTGACAGTTTTAATTCTGAGACCACATTTCCTTGAAATAAGCATTAGCTTAGTATGGGTGGTTGGAAGTAGCTGGGTAAATCCTTAACTGCTCTGCCAGGCCTGTGCTCTTTCATTTTTTGAAGATTTTGAAATCCCCAACTTTAATTTCTGTAGCTGCAGTTAAGCTGGTAAGATGCTGCACACAGGTGGCAAAACTCCAACACTATCCTCTTTCTCTTTTGCCTTATTTATTGTCATGTTTATTATTTTGTAGTAAAGCCAAAAGCCCAAACTAATTCACTTGAGATGCAGCAGTTGCAAGACACTAAGCTGTTGTCTTCTCAAAAGCTTCTTGTGGTCTTTGAAACAGCTGGAAAATAGTGAAGGGAAGGGAATGAAATATCAGGGCTTCAGGAGAAACTTGCAGAGGGGTTCAGTGCCACTGATTGGTGTTAAAGCAGGTGAAGACTTCCTGACATAAAGCCTACCAGCAGTGCTGCATGATGTGATTAATAACTGCAGCATGCTGGGCTGTCTCCAGCCTCACAGAAACTCAGTTATGCACCAAGTGAAGCAGAATGCCGTAGGGAAGGATCAGGTAAGGGCTCACCTGTGATACTGTAGTTGAGGCAGGATGCAGCTCCTTGTTTGGAGGCATTTGCTAAGGGTGGAACAAGGATGTGGAGTGTCTGTGGTGCCTCTGTGCTGCAGCAGATCCCTGTGCTCCTGTGATTCCCTGGAACCATGTTGCAGCAGGTGGGGATGGCCTTGAGAGCCAGTGCCAAGCACCAGCTCTGGAGAGCAATGCCTTCAGTTTTGCCTGAGGGTTGCCTACCAAAGCAGGCCACAGGTTAGGTCTACTTAAATCTCTCAGATCTGTCAGCTATGGCTTGGGTGGCCTGGCATAGGCAAATAGGGCTGTGCTTTTCCATCCCTTGCTCCTTGGGGTCTTCCTGCTAAAAACCTCTTTCCCTTTAGTGTTTGTGGCAGATTCACCATATGCATGCTTTATAAAAATTCCAGGCAATAGTATTGGTTTCCTCCTGTTTGAAGTCACTTGGCATGTCCCAGTGCTGAGAAATGCTGAATAGTGCTGCTGGTTAGGGAGCAGGCTCTTCCCTCTTCCACAGGGCACAGAATGGCTCTGCAGTCAGGGCGGGATTAGACAGGAACAGAGGAGGAGGAGGATGGCCCAGGATGAAGGGCAGCAGGAGGCTGCTCTCAGTCATGTTGGGAAGAGGCAGCTGCTGTGTGCTGCTGACTCACATAATGACCCTTGTGCTAATGCTGTTCCCTATCATTTAACACAAAAATAAAACTGCTAAATTGAGACCGATCTGAAACATGTGTGGTTTGCTTTGGAAGACATTTGATAGCAGGTATACTTTAACTGTAGGACTCTGATTGGAAAAGGAGGGACAAGTAAATAGTTTACATTAGCTTATCAATATTATTGTTATTGTCGAACCTTCCTAAATTCTACCCAAATCGTGGCTCAAATCAAACAGCTTCAGATAATTTATGAGAAGCAATAGGTGAAAGTAAGTGGGAGTAGGACATGAAAGGAGTGTATGATTACCTGAATGGAAACCAAAGTGTTCCCAGTACTCACAGTAGTTAGTGAGATGCTTTGAAGGTTTTTTCACCTCTTAAATCCTCAGTGCTTTGAGGCAGCGATTTTGGCCTTCAAATGACTGCAGCAACTTGCTGCCCTGACACTGGAATAAATTTTGAAAGCAGTGTGAGTGCAATCTACAGGATTAACAGCCAGGCCATAAAGCAGAAATCTTTACAAAACGGAGAGATCTTGTGATTACTTAATCATGAAAAAGTAGCCTTACAAGACCTGGGTGGTTCATGGTGGCTTGCTGCCTTTTACACTGGCAGGTGGGAAAATGCAGAATGGGCTGAGTGCATTCCCCCTGCAGTCACAGGTTGTATCTCTGGTCCCTGAGAGCCCATCTCAGCAAAATCTTTTGCATTGCTCCATGCTGTCTTGTTTTCCTGCTACTCACTGTATTGCTGGAGCTCTGTAGAATATTAATGAGATGAGAAGGATTTTGCCCTCACATGACCCTCTATAGCCTTGCTTGCTGGACTGAGAGTTTGGGCTACAGTACAGTCCCAAACCGTGTGTTTTGTTTTTATAGAAGTGGTAGTGATGACTCAGTATGGATGACAACTAGAATTGGTTATGTCAGTTCTAACTAATGACACTGAAGACCAATGAAGTGAATCTTAGATTGGTTTTGTATTATTAGTCTTGTTATTAATTATGGAGACATGACAGCAGCATTAGTGCTAGTATTAACCATCAAAATAAAACAGAATTGTACTCATAAATCTCACTGATTAGGAGTACATGAAGGATTACAGCCATTCTCCAAAGGAAAAGAGAGGAAAAGGTGTGAGTCAGGAGTAGGAGTGAGATGGAGGTGGAAGAAAATTTAGGGAGGGATAGCAATATGCTGAAGATGGTTCAAAGAAGGAGCCTCAGCAAAGGGGACTAGGGCTAAAGTCTGCAGCTGCCTGGGTGGACAAGGTTGGATTTTCCTACATTTTAGCAGGAAATATGGACACCACTGCCCTTGAGCCTGGCTACCGGTCTAGTGCTTCCCACTTCCCTTTGGGACTCTGCTTCTGGCTTGACATCCAATCTGGAATCCACTGCAAAGGGTTTGTCCACTGTGTGAGGCTGGGCCCATCCTGGACCCAGGAAGTTTGTGGGAGCCTGAATGCCTGGGAAGAGCAGGCAGATCTCAAATGGTGGAGACCAGTGCAAACTGGGACAAGCTCTTGCCAGGAGCAGGCTCTGATTTGGATGCTGCCTGTGGAAAGGAGGAAAGGAAAGCAGGAACATTCCTGCAGCCCTGGAGGGGAGGCAAGGAGGTCCCTGCTCAGCAGAAGAGCTGCCTTTGCTCCTGCATAGTGAGCCAAGCCTGACAGTGGTAAAGTGCTGAGAGAAGGCAGAGCAAATTACCTCCTGCCCTGGAGAAAGGTGGCAGGAGGAGAATTATGCCTCAGAGTGATGCATGGGAACAGCACAATTTCCTGGGGTGGTGCAATTTGCACGGTGCTGCTTTTCTGGAGACATGACTCATTAAAATATGGGCTTTAATGAGCTGAAAGCATCTGCCAGATCTTGCACTTGGGATGTGCTCTGTGGCACTGCTGATGTGGCCATGTCTGGGTGCTGAGAGTTCAGGCCTCCAAAGGTTACCCAAGGTTGGCAATGGCTGTGGTTGGTGACCATGCTCTGCCCTGTGCTGGCCTTTGCAGGGTGAGGGCTGCATCTTGCGCAGTGGTGAGAGTGATGGCTGTATTTATAATGCCTTAAATGAAGTGCATGGTAATTTAATTTGTACATCCATTAATACGATCTACTGCAGGGTTTGTACTTAATTATATCACACTAAATGGAGTTTTAGGTACATTAACAGGCTCTCAGTCCTGCTGCCAGGCACAGCCATGTCCAATCCCTACACATGGTTGCTTGGAGGTCTGTTCCATTCCCCTAACTCCACTGGCCTGGTTGGGGAGGGTTCTTCCAGGCTGGCAGTCACTGCCCAAAAATCATCATTCCTCCCTGAAATGGCCAGGGGGCAATAATGATATTTCTTTGGCATCAGTGTGGAAGATAGGATGGTATTGACTCTCTGCAGGGCAGAGTTAAAGGGGAAATTTTGGGCCAGGAACTGCCTTGGTTCCCAAAATTTTCCAAGGTAAGCTCTTCCTTCAGCCAAATAACTTTGTAGGTTGGCTGAGGATTGATCTGACTATAGGGAACTGATAATCTGCTTCTGCTATTGATTCTTTTGGGTATAAATGGATTAATAAACATCTGTCTTAGGTCATGTCTCATGGGCATGTTTAAATCTGAGAAGCCAGCAGTAAAGGTGTGTGTTTGTCACAGAATCATAGAACGGTTTGGGTTGGAAGGGACCTGAAAGATCATCTAGTCCTGACCCACCCTGGCATGGGCAGGGATGCCACCTGCTCTATTGGGTTGTTTAGGGCCTCACTCCTCCTGTCACCCACCTGACTCCCAGGCTGTCATTCCCAAGTACACAGGGTTGTTTTCCACTTGGCCTCCTGACTCTCAAAACTGTAGTTTACAAACAAAATGAGTCTTTCAAAGGGAGTGCTCTTACTGCTCATCTGTGCCTTGGTTTGCAGTGCAAGGGACTCTGAAACTCTCTCTCTCCTTGGAGATTGCCGTGGACGTGAGATCACGTCAGAGTTTCCCACACAGGGCTCTTGCCTTCTTCTCAGTGGTTTGATGGTGTCTGAGAGCAGCTATGGCCCTGGGTGGACACTATAGGCTGCATGTCGTTGTCCATCAAAGTCTTCCCAAAAGTACCAGGGTCGTGTAGAAATGTTTAAGGACTTTAAATTATTTGAAAACTTTAGAGCATCTAAGCTTTTGAAACTGGAAGAGAAGCTACTTTCAGGGATGCATTCATTGGTTCTGCTAAAAATGTCTTGACTAGCTAATTCACCTTGCATTGCCTCAGTGTCTACAGGAAACTGGAAAAATTACTTGTCTTTGTCCAAAGATGCTGGTGAGAAAGTAAGTGCTGAAAGGTAAGCAATTGCGTGAGCACAGGAAAGTCAAGGTTTTTTCCTCCAAGCTTGCAGAGTTATTTAGCATTTCTCATAGATGCAGATATTATTTGCTGTCTGAGTTAGCTATTTCTAGTCTTTGAAAAGAAGCCAGAATTCTTTAAGAGTCACTGCTTTTTCTGAGCTGATGCTGGCTCTTTTGCCTGAGGAGTATTTGAAATCTGCCAGAATGCATGTATTGTCAAAAACAGAAATTGAAAACTCCATACAGGATCTGCTGCCCCTGTGAGTTATGTGCTTTCCCAAGTCATCAGGGAGAAGAAATGCCTGCTCTTGTTGTCTGTGAGAGCTGAGGATGGACAGAGGCAAAAGAAATCCCTCTCCCTCCTCCCCCCTCTCCCATCACCACCCAAAACTCTCTCCTTGGGTGGAAAGAAGCTTTTGAAACACACACACACATACACACAAGCGCTTTCCCAGTGACCTGCCTGCTTCTAGCTGTCCCTCCTTCCTTGGGAGCTGGAGCTGCTGAGACACCGGAGCTGGGGAGATCCTGTTCCCTCTCTGCAGCCTTGAGACCAAATGAATAAAGTGAACAAGGTTTTGAAGATCCTTAAGAAGTCATCGAGGAGAAGGAAGAGATGGAGAGAGGAGCTGAGGGTGGAGGAGGAAGGGGAGAGCCAGGAACTCTGTGACCCAGGTGGTTTGTGCCACCTGCACCTCTGTACTGCTGGTAAGGAAGCAGGAACATTCCTGCTCACCTTGGGACAATGTGCCTGTTTGAGATCCATTGCTTGAGATCCACAGCTTCCTGCAGCCAGACACTGTTGTTCTGCTCTTGGTGAAAAATATTGGTGGGAGAAGTGGTAAAGGCAGGGAACTGGAACTCCTGGGTTTCCTTTTATAAACCTGCCCTTCCTTGTGTGGGTGGCATTTTGCACATTTGTGAAGGGGAGAGGGAAGGGAATATGTTCTTTCTGGAAGAATGGTGCTCTTGGAAACGTAGGGAGAATGTGTAGCTCATTCAGAATTTTGTTTGATATATGTGGTTGCATTTTGAGATTTTTAAGGCAGAATGTTTATTCTGTATATTTATGCAAGGGAAAAGCAATGGGAAATGGATGAATTTAGGTTGCTGTTTTTCTAAGGGATGTTTTTGTCCACCAAAGCTGGTCTGGACCCAGGTCCATTATATCCACCCTTGCCTTCCAAGCAAACAATGCTGTGGCTGTAATATCATTGAAATTGATTCTGTGTTTAGTCTGTCTATAAAACAGCAAAACAAAAGATGCCAAGAACCTGAAAAAGGGTCATTTAGGGCATTCACTGGCACATCCCCAGCACGTTTGAACTTTCTGCTGGGGGCTGTGACCCAGCAGAGGAAAATGTGTTGGTCTGTGCACTTGGCCGTCAGGCTCAGCTTCCTTCCCTTTGTGTTGCCAGTGTCCAAGGGATATGAAGCCCTTATGAAACCCCACTTAGTAGGAAGCCACACTCAGGTTCAATGTAGGTCAGTGCTCTTGCTGCTGTCACAGCTCATAGTTTGTCTGCAATAGTATTATTGTAGCTTTTGTGAATTTTACAGACTCTTTTTCTTTCTCACGCACCTAATTCTGTTGAGCTGCTTTTGTGACCCTGTCCTGGAGCACCCAATGGCCCTGTTCTTGCAGGACCTTGGGTGGCTTCATTTACAGCTGGAGACCTGGGGCACAGAGATGTCGCTGGACTTGCCCAGGGTTACACAGACTGGGGCAGGGGTGGGCACTGCCCTCTGAGCTCGAGACATGAGAGAGCATCATGGTGAGCAACACTGCTGACTGTCCTGCTCTTGGCTTCAGCTTCCAATTGTCCAGACTTTCGCTTCTCTTACCTCAGTTCAAGAATCTGATTGTTTCTGCCACCATTTCCCCAGTGAATATAGTAAAATAATTTTGCTTAAAATTTTTGTTATGTTTCTTACCTTATCTTTGGTAAGAAATGGCTTAACAGATAAGAAAGGAAATTAAAACCTGAACGTATTCAGGTATCAGAATGTGAGGAGGCAGCAGAAAACATTAACCAGTTTTGACAGTCTATTTCTATTGGTGACCCTGTGTGTATTTTACTTCATCTTTTTAATAGGAAGTTGTCACTGCGAAGGTTCTCCCCCAGCCCTCAGCTTCTTATGCTGGGAATGTGGTCCCATCATGACTGAGTTTTATATTCAGTCCACTTCCTTCTTACTATCTCATCTAGTGAGCTCCAAGGTGTTGACCTGAGAGATGGAATGCTTTGGCTATTTTTTATTTATTTGGTATGTCTTTTGATAAAAAGAATTACACACCTTTTGAACCTGTAGTTAATGCCAAGCTGTGTGGGCAATAGTTGTTAGATAGCCTGAGTCCATCTCAGCTGGCTGTACACTGTGGACTCTCTAAGCCATGGATTCAGGCTACTCAGCAGGGAAAGGAGAAGAACTGCAGCTTCTTGACTCAAAACATCACAAACTCACGTGATGAATTCTCTGGAGAGTCTGTTCCTCTCTGTTGACTGCAAGGGAAGTAAAATTGAAGGCTAAGATTTCACTTGTGGGCTGACTTATATATGGCTTGTAGGGGTTTTGGGACATGAATGTGCGACGGTCTAAGAACCTTTTGGCTTTATTGCCTGGAAATGCTTTAGGTGAAGAGTCCCCTCTTTCACAGTCTTTGCTGCTCTGCAACAATTTGTAAGCCCGAGGCTTTTAAAAAGCTCAACTGATGGCTTTTTTTTTTTTCCTAAATGCAAGATGAGTAGTGGGTTAATGCACTTCTGCCATCTAGGCTACAGTGATAGAGATGGATTGACAGAAAAAAAGAGAAAAGCATCAGTTAAGGTAAATGGGGAGAAAAATACTGCATTCCTGCAGTTGGGTTCTGTGCTGGCAGTTATTCCAGCCAGTTATATCTCCACAATAAAATGTAAATGAATGCAATCATTTCTTTTGGAGCCTGGAGGCCTAGTGGTATGAAACGATAAGCGAGCATTTCCCATTGTTTATTTGGTGGGGGTGGCTCTTCTGTGCCTGCTACTGGCTCTCTGATACCTTGGCAGCATCTAAATGTTGCCTTTATTATTAAAAACACATATAGGGAGTCTAATATCTGAAACGGATTAGAGTGGTGTTTACAGAAGCGTCAGCCAGCCCCCACTCCCTGCAGGCTCTCAGCATTTGTGTTCCTTCTGCAGGAGCAGTGCACAGCAGTGGGGATGCCAGCAGCTGGCTGAGGACTGGGAACAGCAGAGGAACAAGGCAGGGAGTGATGGGTGTGTAACATGTGTGGCTGTCACTGGTCAGAGGGACCAGCAGCAGGGACTGGGAGTCTCCAGTGAGCTGCTTCTCTGAGATTGAGGAGGGGGAACAGAGGCAGGGTGGAGAACAATAGGACATGACAGTGGCATTGGGATAATCTCTGATCCTATTTAGGCATATTTAATTGGCCTGTCAGTTTTTCACATCTCATGCATTTTCATAAGGATTTTTCTTTGCCTCTTGTTTTATCTTCTCGTAGCTCCTTGGATTTCCCTGCGGACAATCTCTCTGGATTTCTTTGTTTTGTGTTCCCCCTTTCCCATTGCAAAGCAGCACTGAGTTGCCTGGCTTTGTGGTGCCTAAGCAGAAAGACAGATTCAGCAAAGGAGCTGTTTGGGAAAGCCTCGTGTTATTCTCAAGAGAGAAATTTGGTAAGGGAGGGGTGATTGTCAGTGACCTAAACGTGTGTGCCATCTATCACAGCTCTTTTTGCACTGTTCTAAGGGTCTGAATATAAACCTATATCCCAATCATATATAATGTTAAGGGGAACTAATATTTTTTTCCTCTCTGGTCCCTCTGAAAGCTAAGATACATCCAGTCTTCTGATTTTTCACCCAGTATTGGCTACCTTAAAATACAGAGCTGCTGAGCTGCTGGGATATATAAATTAATTCAGAGGGATGTTGCTCAGCCTTTCATATCATCTCTGTTATACTCCTTACCCTTTCATTCCTAAGTGATGCCAGACCTAGCTGCTTCATCCTCCCACAAGAAATCCCCCAGGCACATGATTAAAACCAAGCCATCCTTGTAAAGTCACTGGCCGAGCTTGCCAGAATTGCTGGTGTATTTCTTGTGACTTTGAAGTTCAAAAGTACTGGGGCTTGGAGGGACATGAAGACCCACAGAGGGGCAGTCCTAGCAGGGAAAGATCAGAAGCTGCAGTGATCTCTGATGGGTTGCTCTCAGAGCTGGTCTTGTCCTGCCTGATCCCTGGGGTGAAGACAAACATCTTCAGAGAGGTGCATTTCACGGTGGTTCCCCTTCAGAGGGGGCTGCACCAACAAGAGTCCAAAACTGCATGGCCAGGCTGTCCAAAGGGTTTGTGTGCTTTGGGAAATCAAGGGGCAAAACTCATGAGAAGGATATCCCAGACCCTCAGCAGGGGAGGAGATGGGAAGAGCTGCAGAAGGTGGTGGAGTCCAGGAATGGGTATCTCCTACTTTGGAAGAGACTCTGTACCATAAAATTCTGTCCCATCAGCAGGGTGGTTTTCACAAGGCTTTTATGAATTTTGTGATGACAGCTTGGTTTGAGGCAATTTATTGTCCTGCAGGGCTGTCTTCTCTGTTTATATCTGGTGGGTCTTATTGTACAGCAGTAAATCATTGCAAGCTGATAGTTTAGTTTCCAGCCATAAATTCAAATGCTGGTAAAAGAGATTTGTGTATTCCTATGCCTCTGTTCTATGAATGTGGCTGTTCATAGAGCTCTATATGCCCCTAGATATGAGAATGATATTTGGTAAAAGCAGTGATAACTTAAATAGTGTGAGGAACCTCTAAATAAATTTTTATATAGGTTTGCAAGAGGTGAAGTGATTTGGACAAGACTCTACTCCAGGGAAGGCAGAGAAACAGAAAAGGGAAAGAGATCCTTTTGGCAGAGCATTGGCACAAGGCTGGGTCTATGTGTGCTGCACTATTTGGTCAAGGTTGTGGTCTGGGGATGGTTTTGGAGCACTGGAAGCAGCAGTCAAGCAGCTGAGGTTAAACCTCTGGAGGCCCTGGCACAGCACTGAGAGCTGGCACCAAGTGCCCTGCTAATGAGGGCAGCATTGTTGCTGGTAGAATGGAGAAAACCTGGAGTGGGAATTAATGTGTGGCTCTGAAGAAGCCAGGGTTAATAGCATCGAGGCTGGGATATTTGTAGATAAAGGCAAAGGATCCCAAGGAAGCCACAGGCTGAAGACCCTGATAATCCTCCCTCCTCCAGTGCCCTGCAGTGGTGAGTGAACTGTAAATGAAGCAGTTATTAGCAGCTCTGCTCATATCACAAGATATAAACTGGTCTGTTGAGCAAGAAAGAGTTGCCCTTTTTTAACCTTTCAAAGTGATTTCCCTTGTGGGGACCAGCAGAAGGAGAAAGCTGTGCTTCCTGACCGGAGCCAGGTGCCCTTTCAAAGCCCCAGCAGCCCTGCTCTCGCTCTTTGCTGAGGGCCTTGTGGAGCTGCATTATTTATGGCTCCTCCTGGGCACCCCACTGCAGTGCCCATGGAAAGGGAATTGCTGGCATTCACTGGAGATTCAGAGGGGACTAAAAGCTCACAAATGATTATGGCCTCTCTTAACTTCCAGCAAAGACAATTGTACAGAGAAAGCTTTTGATCAAACAGATTCAGTCCATTGTAGCCAAACATAAATTTTGCTGAGAAAATATTCTGTTTCAACATTTTCAGCAATTAAACCCTTCTACATTTGGACTGTTTGGTGCTAGAAATTAATTAGTTGATAATATTCTCTTTAGAATGAAGACAAATGTTTTTATGTCTTTGCTGAGGGCTAATATTTGGAAAAAGAAAAAGTATATGAGTTCCTTAAATCTCTTTAATCTTTTTCTGATAAATATACTTTCTTACTGTTAAGTGTTCTTTGAATTTCTCTGTGCCTCTTTCTCACATTTCATATAATGGCAAGCACTACAGAGGGGGGAAATAAGAGCTGCAGGTTTCAGCTTTCAGAGGATTGGATGATCAGATTCAATCCAGTCCTTCCATCTTGGAATCAACAATAATAAACACCAAGGAAATGAGTGAAAATGTTTGATGAGACAGACCTTTTTCTTCTTCAAGAATAAGTACATGAATGCTGAAATGATTAGAGGTGGCATCCACACCTTGCTTGCTTATAAAGTAGTTGCAGAAACTGTGTAGTTCAGTCTTTTTTGCAGCCAGATCATGAATTTCTGTGGTTGAGACAAGCACAGGTAAGCCTGGAGGCCAATAGCTGGAATTTCTAGGGAAGCAGAGACACATACTGAAATTAGCTTCTCAAAATACTCTGCAGCACTTGCTTTGGCAGGTTTTCTGCAGTTGAAAAATAAAAATAAATAGGCAAAACCAGGCAGCAAAAGAGTTTTAGAAAAATCCAGACACCATCTTTCCTCTGATTCATCTGAAATCCCACCTGTAGCATGCATCAACGCTGACTTTGGAGCAAAGTGTTTTCACCTCATTCACCTGATGATGGGACCAACCCATTCATAACGAAATGCAAATAGAGAGTGAGAGTTCCAGTCTCCCTGACTATAAAATGCAGGTTTGACATTGCCTTATATTTTATATTGCTGTCTAAAAGCATAGACTGAATCACAGCCTCTGTGAAGGGCTGAGTTTGGCATTGCTGATTAGTGAAATCAGTTTGGCAGTTCTGGGATGAGGGAAATGTAGGCTATTGGAGTAGGGAAATACTTCAGAAATGGGGATAATAAATTAAGTCTGAAGACAATAGATGTGGGAGATGGAGTTCCTAAAGTCTCCCTTGGATGTCAAAAATAAATTTTTCACTTAGTAGGAAGTATGAAATTGCTGGTAAGTGCATTTCAAAATATCAGCTGTTAGCCAGATTCAATCCATTATTAATTATGCCATCATGGTGATAATTGTTACAATTTAGACACTTCCCAATCAAATCTCTAGTTAATTAACTGTGCAGTCAGTTCTTGGAAAAGTGAGCATTGGGTCACCTCTGTGATGGTGCAGCTCTGGGTCTGATAAAAATGGGGCTGGTAAATCTACACCTACTATCAAATGGAGAGGGAAATTCAAGCCTGGTGTGGACAGAAAAATGCTTAAATGAGGAAAAATTAATGATGAATTTTCAGATGGGTATATGGATTTACTCAGGGCTGGGCTCAGTTACCTACTCTGCTGTTGGCTTCCAGTCTAGTGGCTAGGCCACTGATGGGCAAATTTTCTGCCAGAGTAAATGGGTACAGCTGTTTTGCAGATGAAATAATAATGCCAGTTATGTGTGGCAGTGGATTTGGTAATGAGATTTGATGGTGGACAAGGATAATTCAGCTTGATGTCCTGTGAAAACGCAGGCCAAATCCTTCAGCCATGTATCCCTGGCAACTTGGACAAGACCAAGGCAAACCTGGTTGGTTTACTGGTAGGCAGACATCTGGTTTTGATTTAAGGAAACCAGAATACAGATAATGTGCTGTTGCCTTCATTAATTTGTTCTTGTGACTAAAAGACCTTTATTGATATTATTTTGGAAAAGGCATCTGTATATAATGGTTTAAAATAGAGGTAATTGTACTTCTCTTGGCCCATTCTTTACTTCTTCTACTTAAACCCTACTCAGTGTGATATGGGAATATCTGTACACTGTAGGGGACATGAACCATCAGATGAGGTTTCTATAAGCAAATATAGTATTGGTGCAGTGTGTTTAATGAGAATAATAAAATTCAATTTCATGAGTCCTTAAGACCTCTTGAACATTCTGCTATTGATTAATAATTGTTTAACTTGAAGCTTCCAATATTTTACTTAAAAAACAAAGTCATTTTTTTACTGGGTGCTAAATATTAGTAACAGCAAGTCTGCCAGCACAAAAATGCTATTTTAAAAGGCACATATACATCCTAGCATGAGCAGTACTGATTCTGTGTGGTTATTTAAATTTTCCCTGTATAAAATGTCTAAAATGAGGCTGTTTTAATTTCAAAGCTAAGCTGCAGGTTCCAGTAACCGCAGCTTTCCTACCATCCTTTCTGGGGCTGATGGTGCTCTGTAAGTGACAGATTTGTGTGTTATCTTTAACTGTGTTCACAGCAGAGGACTGCAGCTGGCACTTAAACTAGGGCACAAGAACCTGCTTAAAAGGGAGATGTCTTTTGGCTTTCAGCTTTCTAACTCATCTGGGCTGTTCCTGGCTAATTGCTTCATTAGCACAGCAACAATGTAAAATAGAGTGAGAAGACTGTTGGGAGCACATCCATGAAGGCAGAGCATGACCCCTGTCTGGGCAGGCATCTGCAGCCAGCATTTGCAGGAGCCTTTCATTCTCCCAAGTCAATTGGCAGTCGGAGCGAGCGGCAGCACAGCACACGCAGATAAGACTATTTTAATTTCTTGCTTCAGGAGACTCAGCTGCCTCCTTGGAAAGACTGATGTCTTGTCCATGGATTCACAGACTGAGCAAACATACTGTGCCATTTAATTATTAAAGGATGGCTCCAACATTTCCTAGCAAAATAAGCTGTGGTCTTAGGCTGAATCCTGGCAAAAGTGTTTCACCTGCAGGACCACTCCTCTTACTGTGGGCAATAGGCAGTACTACTGTGGTCACTACTGTTTGGGATAATACAGCTCTGCTAGCCCCATTTCCAAATATCAGCTGATAAAATAGTCATTGTAGCAAGAGATGTCTACAAGTAATACTGATATGCCTTAAGCTGGAATCTCAAGAAAGGAACATAGAGGTGAATGCTTAGTCATCTTAGCTCTGGAACATAATTCAAATGCTATTCCCCCATCTGAATTGCAGAAAAGTGTCCAAAAAATCAAATGTGTTCAGCCTTCCTGCTCTTATGGGGTGTGACTTATGGAGGAGAAAAATGGGAAGACATTGTCAGCACATATGGTGGCTACACATGGCTGCATTCCTGGTCTCAGCAAATGCAATGGTGAGAACTAGGAATTTCTCCAAAGAGCCTCTGCTGGTTTCTTGCAGCTGGTGCTACAGAGGGTCTGGGAGGAATTTTAATTCAGGAGAAATAATAGCATGTAGCTGTAAACGAAACATGATATTTCTTATGAAGTATTCTTTTGGTGAGTTTGTAAGAAATTGCACAGGATGTTAAGAGTACGTGTCAGAAAAGGTGTCCCTGGATGCAGAAAATAAGAACTTTCAAAGTATCAAGGTTGAGGGTTAATGACTGAAGCATGTTTGCCTTTTTGCTGAGCACAGTTTGTGGCAGACTGTCACCTGCATACGTTATTGCCAGGGTAATTAAACGTTGTAGTGCCACATGACACATCCCAACCCACATTTTACTCTGTTGGAGGCTGTGGCATTGCACAGGGAAAGCTGTAGCCATGCTAATTAGGATCAGGCAAGGTACTTGTAAAGCATAATTTAGACCATTTCCTTTTGGGAATTGTCTACTAATGAGTGTGGTTCCAATGAAATGATTCATTGTTCACACTGTCACAGGAATGTTTATTAAGGGTAATCAGTTAAAGCAGCACAGGTGTCAATGTGGGCAGAACATCTTCTTCCAAAGGTCTGTTATTGACAATGTCAATATATGAGGAGAAACCACTTCAGTTTGGCTTTGTGGAGCTGCCAGTTTGACCCCCCAGCCTGAACTAACAGCATTTCTTAGCAGCATATTTGCTTTAACACACTCCAAGAGGCAATAAACTTGGAGCCTGGGGGAGGAGAGAGCCCCTTCTGGCTGCTCTGGTGCTGCTCTGCTTTCCACAGCGGATATGGGTGTTTCTGTGGGAATTCATGTGCCAGGAAGGGGGGCTTCGTTGCCAACAGAGAGCAGCCAATGAGTCTGTGGGATACTGGAATTTTATAGATCAGCTCATCCTGCCTTTGGTTCAAGGCTTACTGTATTGGATTTGTTGTTTCAGCATTGATCCTGCTTGCTTATCTAAGGCAGACTTTTTGTCTCCAAATGCTTTAATGACACAGTTGGTCAATGTTATTTTCTTCTGTGGCTCTCAAAGAGCTCTCAGGCTCTTGGGGGGAGGATCTGTTGTCTGTTAATTGCAATAGATTATCATAATTTTCACTATGGCATGAATGTTTTTGAGAGATACCTTCAGATTGCTGTTGGCCCATCTGTTTGACATATTTTTGCAGGCCAGTAATCCCACATAATCTATATGCCCATGTATACTCATACACTATTTACAGAGAAAAACTATTTGTCGTGACTTTTGTTTATTTTGCTTTCTTTCTGAATGGAAGCTGTACACTGGTTGGCCACTTGAATGTAGTCTGATCTATAGAGATGACAAAAACACTGTTAGTCCAGTATGTGGAAATATCTGGTTTTATTTTTTGCAGACAATGTGCAAATACAGAAAGAAAAGAAGAAAAGGTTGCCTTTCTTTATAAATCTGCATTTTTCTCCCCAGAGCCTGTTTTATGGGTCTGCCCACTGACTGTACTGATAGTCATTGAAGCACATAAAAAGTAATGTGGGAACATCCTTTAAACTAGTGAAGAGAAGATGAAAATAATCAGAACAAATTCACAAAGGCAGTATTATCAGTATTTGTAACATTAATACATTCAGTCCTAACTGCACCTGTTAGTAAGGAAATGCTGCCTTCTAAAATGCATTTTAGTACAGTGTGTAATTTTCAGGATATGTATTAGACACACAGGATTTTGCTTTATTATTCCCAAGGAAGAAAACAAACTATATAGCAACTTCAAGGGAAAAATGAACTAATTTAATGTGAACTCTACTTGGAATAGTTTCTGCTCCTTTAATTTTGTTCTGATACATATTTTTAAATGCTTACTTGAAAGAATGCCGTTTCTTTTCCTTGCCACTTCTCCACTGATTTCTGTTATAGAAAAAGTGTGTTCATTGTCAGACAGATAAACATAGCAGTACATATATATATTCTGAATACTGTATATTCATTAATCACATTGTGTTTTGCTTTATTTTTTCTGAAACTTTGTGTATATTTTCATTATCCTCTTGCATTATTTGCAATGGATTCTATGGCTTGGCAGAGCCACCTCAAATACTAGACATGATAAATGGTAATAGATTTCCCATTTTCCAAATGCTTTTTTATCCTCTTAGTTTAATTGCTGCATTTCTCACTACTTCTGTTGTGCACCCTTGATGACCAGTGCCCCCACAGTCATTTCCTGAGCTGAAATGAGGATTAGATTTATATATGGGAAAGCAGAAAACACATTTGTTTCAGTATCAAAGAGAAACAGCTGTGCTTTGTTTTCAACTGGAATTTCCTCTAAGGTAAAACCAATTGTCTTGGGACATTCAGGCAATTCCCCTTGGCTAAAGAAGTTCTCTGAGACTCTTGGAGGAGGGTAAATTGGATCTTAATATTCAGGTTTAAATCAGAATATGCTTAAATTCTAGTGATGAACCTAGAGAGAGAATGAAATGGCATGGTTCCTCTAGTCTTATTTGTAGACTGGTTCTTCAGCATCATGAAAGCAAGGAAGCTGTGGTGCAAAATGGTATTTGATTGGAAAAAGAGTGTAAGACCCTCTGCTACAGCTCAAGTGAAATTAATTGGAGATGCCTGTGCTCAGTAGAGGGGAGAGAAGAAAAAGCATGAACAGAGCATGAAACTGTGCGTGGGGAGCTGGGAGTCAGCTCTCAGGCTGTCTCAGAAATTGAACATTTGGGGTCTAATCAGCCCCCAAGTGCTCAGGCTTTTCATCTTCTATACAAGACTTTAAATACATAATTTACATCTAAATTAATCTGTAGTTAATACACACGTACACACTTGCCAGTGCTTTCAACTCTATATAATTTTAACGAAAACAAGATGGAGACAAGAAGAAAATCTATTGTGTTGTTTCATCAAGATTGACCTCGAAGGTACTGAGGGTTCAATGACTTTTGAGGGTCGGTAATGGGAATTCCTGAATTTGGAGTTTGGTGTTAGCTCTCTGGGATTGTCATTTGTGTGTGCTCCTGACACTTCTACACATTCAGAACAGCTCTCCATAGCCCCTTCCCTGCTGGAAAGCTTTCTGGGTCAGTCTGGGTTGTTTTCCTTTGATTCCAAACTTAGACCTCTGAGTCTGAATTTGCAAAACTGTTCATGCGTCCTTCTAGCCTGAAAAGGGGGAAGGTAACCCTGGTGACTAAGTGCAAAGACTCAGTGGCAGAGCCTTGCTGAGATCAGGCACTGGAGGTGAATTATTCTGTGTCATGTCTCTAAGGAGACTCCTGGAAAGCCACAGTGTGTTGTTTCCACAGACCAATGGCTGCAGGCAGCAAATTGCAATCTCCAAAGTCATCTGTGGGATCAGCAGAAATGTTGGCTAGAGATAAACTCCCAAATGTCCATCTATTGAGGGCAGCCTTTACCCCTCAGGTATTGATTTAGTAATGAAGCTTTCTTGTACAGATCCAGAGTTTCCCTATGGGTTCCTGGAAGGCACCTCTGAGCTCCCCTGGGACCATGGTAAGAAACAGTTGAGAGCCACTGCTGCTGTAGTCTGAATTCCCATAGAGAGAGGGAAGAATATTTTGCTTATTCAGCTGCTGAGAGAGGCTCAACTCAGCAGAAAAGGTCAACTAAAGTGCTACTCCCAGTGTGATCTGGTCTAAATTCAGATGAAAGGGAGTAGTAACATATTGGTTGGGCAGAGTCCTCAGCAGGTGTTGTTCTCCCAGAAGAGTGTGGGGGTGAGCAGGGCTGGGCAAGGAAGGGAGTGAGACTTGTGTACCATCATGAACCCTCTCTAAAGTCCTTCCACAAAAAAATAGTGTGAAGCTTGTTTGGGAAATTGATGTTCAACATGTAGTTGGTGGGATGGTGGCTTTCCTCTTAGGTCTGTGTGATATTGTCAGTGGTTTCTACAGACACAAAAAGCTCTTCTGCAGACAAGTTTCCTTAGCAGGACTTGCCCTGCTGGGGCTGTTACCAGAACAGTCCCATTGTATTTGTGCTGGTGCTGGGTTTCTGGTGAACTGCTCCCATAAAATTGAGGGCTTTTATCTCCATTGCTCTGGTAATCTCTGGATTAGCTTTCTGGTGAAGTGCAAGCAGGCACTCGTGTGTGCTAAGGAATAATCTTACTTTGCAAATTAATATGTTAATGTAGTGCCAGATTCCCAGCCTTTAACAGTGGGAGACCCGTGATAGGTTTAAAACATCAATGTGTGATTTTATTCATCTGCACGAGATAACAAAACAGCCCTGCACTGAAAGCTCCAAAAGGGTCTGTGCCCCCTCTAGCTCAGTCCCTGCCGTTCTCCCCACAAACCCCTTCCCTCTCACTCCCTGTGCCCTGCCTGGAGCCCGGCTCTATTTCCCAGCGCTCAGACATTAATTTGGAGCCGGCAGCCCCTGGCAGAGGCAGGCAGGGGTGCGGAGGGAGCAGCGGCTCAGAGCCATGTGAGCGCAGCGCTGGCGGCTGCAGAAGATGTTCGCTGTCTCGCTCAAGTGCCGGCTCGGGGTGGTGAGACGGAGGAGCAAAGGTATGGCCAGAGCAGAGCAGCTCGCTGCTGCCCGAGAGCGACTCGGAGGGCACTCACTCGAGCATTTGCTTTTCCTTAGCTGGGCTAGAGGAAAAAAAGCTACTTGGTCTGTGATTGATTTTCACCCTCTGTGCATTGGCAGGTGGGAGTAGGATTATTTTAATTTCTTGCATGTCCTATATTTTTCAGATGTGGGATTTTTTTTTTTCCATTGACTCGCTGGATTTTTTCTCTATTCATCTACCACGGTTATTACTGCAGTAAAGTAGATTTAGGTGTGCCTCAGAGTCTCACAAGGTTTCCCTCCTCCCGTGTGGGAGCTCTTACTTTACAGGGAGAAGCACTTGAGTGTTGGACTCCACCAGACTGTTAGGAAGTCATGGTGCCTGTCCCTCCCTACATTCCTTCCAGAAAGGGAGTGGGTTGAAAGGATGAAAAACCTGGCAGGAAAATGGGGAGAAAAATCAACTTTGAAAAGGTTTGAGGAACAGTAATATTTTATTTCAGAGCAAGTTAATCTGAGATGGGGCAGTTTCTGTACTCACCATCCTGCAGTGCTGCATGCGATGAGAAGTGAACAAGTTTTGTGGTGCTGGACTGCGATTCCCTTGTCCCAGGCTGAGCTGTGTGGGTGTTTGGAGGTCTCTGCTCTCCTGGCTCACTGGAGCACTGCGGCCGGGGCTCACTCTCGCTGCTGTTGCCTTTGATTTTGGGAGGTTTGCATTTTAATGGAGCCTGAAGCAGATCCCACTGCTTGGAGCTTGACTCCCCTGTGCAAGCCCATCCAGCCAGCGGCACTCCTGCAGCAGATCAAAGCCCTTTGCTGCTAAGGAAGATGACCTGCATTTTTATGGGCACCTCTAAAGCAAAACAGCTTTTAGGGGCTCAGTGTAACTTGGATGCTATCGATTCCAAATAAATGCATAAACTCAGCTTTTAGTCTCACTTAAGGGGAGAGACACTTACATGCTGATGCAAGGGTTTCTGTGCTGACACACAGAAACTCTGTCAGGACCGGCAGGTAGAAAACCTTAGTAGCAAAGAGAAAGGCCTGAACGCAATGCACAAGTTTCTGATGTGGACTGGACCTTAAGTCTAGGGTGCAATTCCTGTGTGCGACTTGCCTAGTAAGTAAAAAAGTATTTACTCAGATCGAGGTTGCAATTCTATGGGATGGATGTGAATAGGGAGCAGGAGCCTGAGGGCTGCCTCACTTGCCATGGGTTACTGGGGTGCTAAGAGAGCAGGTGGGTTGTGATGGCCCCACGGTGCTGCTTCCTCCTGTGTGTGCACAGGCTGGGAGATGCTCTCTGGCACTCTGCTGCACACAGGGGCACGTTCACCCCGGGGTTACAGTCCTGCTGTGGCAGCCTCAGAACTGAACTTACTTCAGATGTATAAATTTGTATTTGGCTTCACTTGCCTTTGACATTTTATCCTCATGCTCCTTTGTTTCTTTGCCTCCATAGTTTGGAGGCTTTGTGGGCTTCTCTGCACTGGAAGGAGTTTCATGTTTGCAATAAAACATGTTGGCATAGGCAGAATTTCCACCTTCCAGATCAATGCCTGGAAGTGCTTGAATCAAACACAGCCCTGGGGTCCCTTTTTAATTGGCAGATGCCAGGAGAAGGTCTGGTGGTGCCTTATTAGTTTTTACAGTTCTTTTTCCCTGGCTTGCTTTTTTGCTGCATATCCTTAAGGAATTGGCAGTAGTGTTGGAACACGATGGGTTTTTCTTCTACAATTTTCCAGGAAAGTAAGGAACACAGAGCAGAATAAGTGCATTTGTGCCTGCAAATCACTGAATACGTAGCTTGAGATTGTAATGAAGGTTAAAAAAAGAGTTATCCCTGTACTACCTGATAAAGTTTTAGTGGCTTTAGTTGAAATATTTAGAATATACTTAGATCACCTGCTTTTCTTAGTGACAGATTTAAATGAGAGAATTGCTAATCCAATGCTAAATTGTACTGCTTTGATCAAGGATTAAATTGAGCTGGAAGTGGCTTTTGGGACTTGAGCTTTGAAATGAACAACCAGAGAGAGATGTTGTTACTCATCTTCAGCATTTTGGGACAGATAATGTTTAAGGAATGTGCCCAAAAGAATGATCAAAAATAAATATTGCCTGGGCACTTTGGTACTGGAATGAGCCTATCATGACTGGGCAGCAACCAAGGACAGGAGCTGCTATGAATTATGTTAGTGAGTAATGAAACTCTGCTACATTTCACATGTTGCATCCTAGGAGGTGGTCAGGCCATTATTTGGCACTAAAAATTCCACCACCTTTTGAGGAGAGACAGGAAGAAATGGCAAAGGGGATGTGTGAAAGAGAATGGCAAATACCCCAGTCCAGGTATCTGTCTGTCCTCTGGTCCAGGCATTTATGTGACCCAGTGTCCCAAAACTGTGCTCTGCCTGGCTTTGCAGGTGGATGCTTGCTGAGGGCATGCTCTTCTGTGAAGCTGATTTTAATTAATTATAAGGTTAGGTGTTCAAATCTCAGCTATGGTGGCTGCTGTTAGTTTTGTGTAGTCTTAGCTTTAAACATCCTCATAGAAATAAGGATTGATCTCCCTGTACTAATTGCTACTCTCTGCTGCCAAACAGACCCCTTCCCCCAACTTTCTGCCTTCTATATATTCTTTTCCATCCCTCAAACTTTGCCTGCTCCTCGCCAGCTAATCCCCTCACTTCGGGGAGAAATTCTTGCTGTCAGTCCTCTTGGATTCCTGCTTTCCTTCTCTCGCTGAGCCCTTGAGCTTTTCCTGGCATGAGGAACATTCACAGTTAATCCCCCAGGCATTTATCCCGTTGGCTGGGGCTGGCAGCACTTCCCTGTCCACAGCTCTCAGCTGTCTTTGGCCAACATCAGCTCCTACAGCTGCAGGGCTCCTCAGTTCTCTTCAAGGACCCCTGATCCTCTGCAGAAGGTGCTCCTGAAGACCCCAAGGAACACACAGTCACCTGTCCAATACAATAATTAAACTTTCCTCAGTATTAGTGTGTTTTTCAATTGGGAAAGCTAAATGATTTCTGTCTGGTCGTGCTTGTCATTGAGCTGAGCTCAAAAGGGACTGTTTGGGGAGGGTTGGTTGGTGGTTGCCTGCCCTGCTAGCCCCCAGTTGCTGCAGCAAATCAACTCTATTTTATAAATAAGTAAACAGAAGCAGTGAGGAGCCTAAATAATTAACCAGATACATGTGTTGGAGTGAAAAGTAGCAAATGAGGCAGTTTGAAGGCGTCCTCACTGCTTTCCCTGCTTTCCAAAGGCTGCAGCCCAAGGGGAGGGGGGTGCTGTGTGAGAGCTGGTGAGACCAGCAGCTGCCTCAATAAACAGTAGCACACATCAAAGGGTCTGGACCCCACTGCCATGGCAGAAGAAAAGCTTGGTTACTTGCTATGAGACATTCAAGCTTAAAACCTGTTTATTTTTGTCCAGTCTAGTTTCTCCTATTGTGTGGTGTGAATGATGTAATGAAAGCAATTTTGCTGTTCCTTTGTCAAAAACTGTCATCTGGAACGTGCCAGGTATCACATCCTGTAAAAGAAAATACATATTCTGCTTTCCATTTACATTCCTCAGTGTTTTTCAGCCTTTTAAGCTTCCCTAAGTCACATTTCCTATGTTCTTTTTTGGACTAGATGCTTTCTCTTGCATTTTGTTCTTCCTCTCTTGTGTTGTCTGGGAACTGAGAAAATAAATAAGCAAAGAAAAAACACCCTGAAGCCCCCAGGAATAAAATAGAAGAATATGTTCAGAAAAACTGTCATACAGAGTGAAATGTTAAAAAAAAGTTTTAGAACAGCAGCTTTTACCGTGAGACCCAGATTTTCAATAATAAGACATTTGGGCATGTAGGCATTCTTGTCCCTTAGATGGAAGTTACTGCATCCTGTTTGGTGTCGGAAGATGTTTGGATGTATTTCCATGTTTTTATTGAGAACAGTGTCATGGGAATCAATCCCAAGAGCTGGGAACATGCTCTTGGGCCACTTCACCTTGTTTGCTGTACAGCAGTATCACATTGTAAAGGATCCTGGCTGTGTTTCATAGCAGGGACTGTTGCTGCAATTGTGTTCCTGTCACAAAAAGATTTGCTCACTGCAGGAGGACAAGAAAAATTTTGGGTCTCTGCTTGGCAAGGGAAAAAAAGAAAAAAAAGTGCAAACAGATAAGCTGCTTCCATCCTGTGGTGTGATGCCAAGTCCAGAGCACCACACAGCAACATGAGAGAGTGAAAAGTCTAGTGGAGCTTCTACTCCTGGAGGAGAGAAACCATTGTTATTCCTGTATTTATCCTCCAGGCCCAGAGGAGCCAGTAAAACAAAGCAGGTGGGCAACCAACACACAGAGAAACCAGACTCATCCCCAGAATGAAACTGTGGTGCAGAGGTTGAGCCTGTGGTGAGGCCAAGTGCAGTGTTTTGGCCTTTGCTTGGCCAGCTTTTCCTTAGGGTGGTCACTGCCTGCTAGGATTTATCCTCACCTGCCTGTCTCAAAGCAGAAGGCATCTTGGAGATGCTGCTGTGAATATTTATGGGGCTGTTCCTGCTGCAGCCATGAAAACCAGGCAGTGGTGAATGCAGGGAACTCCCTCACCCAAACCACTGAGCTGGCAGTGGCTGAATTCCTTTCCTGTCAGCGTGGCTACGTTCAGCCCTTTCCCTGTCTCATCAATAACTCATGATTGGGCATGTTTTATTTATATCCCCAAATGAAGCCCATTTTTCAGCCTGATGCTCCAGCATCCCAGGTGACTGTCACCAGCTCTGAGTGCTGTGTGGTTCCTTCAGCCCCAGCTCATCCCTCATCTTCCTCCAGGCTCCAGGAGGCAAGAGTATATTGATCTCTTAGGGGGGTAATTGAATGCAAAAAGCCCCCAGCAGCCCAGAGGCAGATGATAAATCCTTGCAGGGAAGCCAGTGTGCAAAGCAGCGTGTCTGAGGGGGCATTATCCCTTCCTGCTGGAAAGGTACAGCATGTATTGGCATCCTGGGTGCAAATCCTGCCCAGATCCCACCTGTTGGAACAGGAATGAAAGACAGCCCTGCCTTGCTGTGGGTGTATTACACAAGAGCAGTTGCACTGGCCCTTTGCTGTGCTGCATGGGGAGACCCGGGCTCTTTCTGGAGTGGTTTGGAAAATCTGGGCCTTGATTTTCACCCTGCAAAAATCATGAGGGGAGAAATCCTGATGCTCCTTGTGTATATCCATGCATTCTTTCTGTTTTGCATGTAAAAGTGTGTGGGGGTTTTGAGGGTGTTATTAAAGCTAAACACAGAGGCTAAGGACTCTGTCCCATACCTTCCCTTTATGTTCCTGTGATTAACCATTTGTTGTGCAGGTGGTTTTCTGGGCATTTGTTTTCTCTGTGACAACCACTCCAGCTGTCTCCCTTGAGAAAAGTCCAGGATGGCAAGAGCAGGTGTCTTGTTTTTGTGGGTGGGTTTGCCCACTGGCTGCAGGGCATCACCCATCACCCTGTGTCCCAGGTATCCCCTGGCACAAGGACATGCCACAGTGACACAGGGCAGCACCTGAGGCTGGGAAGTGCTGCTGATTTGCATCTCTGCCTTGCAAGCTCAGACAGGCATTTTTGGAGAACAAAGAATAATTTCCTTAACCCAGATGATATTTAATCTGCTTTGTCATAGAGAGGAAAACCAGGCCTTGAACTTGGAAACCTGTAGAAGGTTCTCAAGGTCACCACTGGCCTATCTGCAGTGTGTGAGTGAAGGAAATGCAAATGCACATGGTACTGTGATTTGATAGTTGCCATTGAACTGTTTTGTAAACAAAACTCAGTTCACTGAAATTGTAAGATGTAGTGAATTCAGAGTCAATAGAAACAAGATTTTAAAATATTATTTCAGCATTATTATCTTGCTGCTTATAAGGTGTGTCTGAAGTTTCTTTTTTTGCACTGTGTATGTGTCACCAGAGTGGGTTTGGATGTTAAAACCATGGATCTAAAGGAAGTTGTTTTCCCTGTTTGTCACTGAGCTTTTTTCCTCTTGACTCCATTCCTTACATACACCTGTGGGACATTTTTGTCGCAGCCTTCTAAGTCAGTGAATAATACAAAGCAGCTTGGCAGGCAGCATTTAAAACAGGTGAGGAAATGCCTTGATTTCCTATTCCCCTGCACCTGTACAACTTTTTATCCACAGCATTTCTTCCCTTGTGTACAAGTCTGACTTTGCATACTCATGGGGGTGTGCCAAATCATAATTCTTCATTTGTTTTGGAGCTGACAGGGAATCCACAGTGGGTCTGTCTGGAGGCCAATCTGCTCCTGTGCCTCAGGGCCATGTCAAGGAGATTGTATTAGCTTCTCTGTTCTCTCAGTGTGGCAATACTTTCCTTTTAATTGTAAAAATCCACCTAAATTTGACAGAATTGAAAGTCTAAAATCACCCCATGGGCACCCTCAGTAAATTCTGTGTAATGCTTTCCCTCCTCCTCAAAGTCTTAAAATTCAAGCTCCTACCAGGCTGATCTATGCCTCCAGTGTGACATCAGGAACAAACCAAAATTATAATCCTGTATCAGTAAAAATGAATATTTTTCTTTAACCTCTTTCTTCTATTATCACCTACAAAAATATATTCTTTAAAAGCGCTAGAAAGGCAGTAACTGAAGTTATGTACAGACTGATGTTACTAACATGGGTTATTTTATATACTTGCTGGCAGATCTAAGCTTTTGCCCTGGTTTATGGCAAATTTGGGAAGAAACTTCCAAAAGGGTTCCAGTAGAATGGAGATTCAGGCAGCTTCTCCCCCAACTAGTTTGGGAATAGATTTTCTTGCAGAAAAGTGGATAAGTGCTTATTTAACAAACAGTATTCCTATTTAATAAGTATTCACGAGCATAAAAAATTAATAGTAAACAATAAAACCTCTCGCTGTTCTGAAGAGATGGAAAATTCAGAAAGTCCTTTTTGTGGGGAGTAGCTTGGCTTGCTCAGTCTCTTGTAAGTCCCTCCTGCTCTGGAGATGCTGCATCCCAGGCCCTGGTGGGCCGTGGGTGCGAGTTCCCAATCATCTTATGGGTTTCCAGTCCAGAGCACATTTCAACAGTTGCAAGAAAAAGAAAAGCCACAGTCCAGGGGACTTCTCTGCCTCAGATAGCTAAAAACTAACTAAAAAGCAAAGGAGAGCTCTGTCCTGCTGTCTGTGCTGCAGACAACACAGTCTGAAAAACACAGAGAGAGAAAGCTGAAGCTCTTTTCTCTCTGTTTTTGAATACAGCTCCCTCAAGTATTCCACTGATTTACCTTCTCCCCCCTTCACTCTCAGATCTGGTTTTAAAGTGCAAAAGTTATTTCTGGGCTAAACAGGTGAATGGTGATACAATTCACTATCATAAAGTCACCCCAGGACAGATTTCTATCCTGTCTCAATGTAAATACCTGGTAAGGAAGTAGGTTTTTATTTCATACTTTGAAGGAATTACTTTGAATGGTAATGGACAAAATGAAATTAAGTTATTAAATAGCAAAATATTCTAACAATGCATTCCAGAAGAGTAAGAGGACAAAAATAATGTGATGTGAAGTTTCAACATTCTGGATCTGGTGGAGTCCTGAGATGATAACAAGGCCACATATTGGCAAGGTAAAAGGTCTGTATTTTAATTTTGTATATTTGTAGTCTGTCCAAAGAAGATGTTTCTATGAGTTACAGATACAAAAGGAAACTAAACAACACTGACTTTTGCTGTAGGCTGAAATTACAGTAATTTTTCAATTACTTTCAACAAATCTGGTGGCCACCAGCTGTTCTCCTAATGCAACTGTTAGCTAATAATAAGAAGCGCTTCCCCAGCTTTCTATTCCCTCCTGGATATGCTGTGCTGGCTCATTTAGCTCAGGTAAAAGGAGTGATTTGTCTCATTGCAGAATGTGTTGGGAGGGGGTCTGAACAGGATTCCTCTATTCACTTTTTGCTCTGTTGCATGAGCTACTTACACCTCACTGTACTCAGGGTAAAGAAAATAGCACTCTGTGCCTCCTCCTAGGATAGAAGTCCTTGGAAAAAAATTCCATTGCTTTCTTTTAATATGGGTCTATAAAAGCTTTTCTCTAAACGTGCTGCGTTGTGCATTTGAGGCTCACTGGGTCTGACATGCTGGAGTTGGGGTTGTGTCCTTGCCCAGGCTGGCAGCCTAGTGCTGAACTCTTCTCCTCTTCTTGGTTTCACTCAGATCCTGAGGGTTTTTGTAACCTAGTTTTTTTTGTGAGCCATTTCCTTTCCTCTCTGTTCCAATTGCTCTTTTTGCTGTACAGAGTATAGCCAGATTAATCATACAAAGCCATGGAAATCAGCAGTGTGTAATTCAGGGCTTGGTAACTGACTGTGGGGAGGGCACAAGGGAAGGGTTGTGCTCTTTACAAAATTTCCACATGATATATCAATCCTCAAGACTTATGCCTGTGTTTCCTTTTCCACAATATATTTCAGGAAATACAGACCAAAAGGAAACTAAGTGCCTTTTAAAATAAATGGTCTGTCTTTGCAACCTGTACACCCCTTCTCATCTGAGGGCATTGGAGTGTAGCAAAACAGTCATGAGATAATGTTTTCTCCTCATACACACTCTTTTTTCCACTGAGAAAACAGACCTGAACAGAAAATGAATGCTTTGGGCATTTGTCCAGAATCCTGCAGTGGGTTGTTCATGCTGTTGCTGTGTCTGTGCTGCTTGGAGAGATCAGCATGCATTGCACTGGGGCCAAATGCCAATTAGAGAATAAAAGTGATTACACACAGTTGCTGAGGTATTTTTGTGTGGACATAATTTTCACCAAGGTACCTCAGATAAAATATGAAGTTAGCAGAGGCTCAGTGCTGTCTGTGAGAAGATATAGCCTTTTCTCAGCTGGCATGTAACCAAGGAGAAACATCAGCCTTTTTCACTTCAAGGCTTTGCACATTACTCTTGGGGTTTTCCTCCCTCCCCTATCTGCTTGCTTATATTTTGTTTTGCTTAAAATACATTTGCATATCTTTAAAAGTTTTGGAAAATTATGAATTTAACTGATACCTCTGGCAGTGAGGAGGGCAGAGTCTTTCCACCTAATTCCATCCCAGTCTATTGCAACCATATAAGTGGTCTAAGAAATGAAGGTAATTAAGAGTTTTAAAATCAAAATGGAGAGTCAGAGCTCAGAGATGCATGAGATCTGCAGAGTTTTGTCTACCTGCCCTTAGAAACTCCTTCAAGAGTCCAGGATGAACTTTGTAACCAGAGTCCAAATAAAAAGAAAGTGAGAAATAGGTAATGACTGGGTGGTCAGGATATTCATGTGAGCAGAGAGATCCCAGGTCACATCCCTCATGTGCCTGATATAAATCTGCAGTTGGAATTGACATCTCAGGTTATTTTAGGTTGTCAACTATGGCATGTACAGCTTCATCGTAGAAACAATGAACGAAGCTCTGGTTTTGCAAGACAAAAAAATACTGCCCCACTTGGATTCACTGCCAGTGCAACAATAAAAGCACAGACGTATGAATTCAATAACACAGGTCTCTCTTCCTGAAATAATTCTTCCTCTGCCTTTAAGTGAGGGCTCCAGGGGTAGGCATTGTTTTTTCCAATATCTGTTCAGTAATCCTGCTGGAAAATAAAATCATGTCCAGTTAGTTTACTTTACCAGCTGCTCTTGCCATATATTAACAATACCTGTGGTCTTACATCCCAGAGGTATTTACAAGGTCTTTATTTGACAAAATCATCCTTGATTGGTAAAGCAGGAAGAAATAACTCCTTTTTGTTTCTATGATGTGTAGCTGAATGGTCATAAAGATGAGACGTTTTCAGAAAGCAAGGAATTTAAGTAGTAATAATAGGCTGTCTGTGTTGCACCTGTAAAGCAAGCATTGCTTCCCTGAGAAGTTAATTTCTTATGCATTTTCTTTCTTTGTATCTGTTGTCATGTTTTCTGATGAACTCCCTTCCTGCCCTGGAAAGAGCTATTGCTTCCAGTTTTGTCTTCAAGCAATGAGCATAATAATAGATAATTAAAATGACTCAAGAAATAAAAGTGCTAGAGTACCCACATTTATACATTCCTTTCTGGGAAGAAAACAGGAAGAAATATAGGGAGGGGATAAAACAGACTGATTTGAACGACAAAAAGCAATCCTAGCATCTCTCACAGGGAAATGAAAATTATTGTGGTGTTTCTGGTATAGTTTTATTGAAAAATGGTCAAGAACTGAACTCTTGTTGAGCAAGTTCAGGCTTTGTCTGTCTGTCTGTCTGGCTAAGGTGCTATCATTTGGCACAGTGGAGCAGGCTGATTTCAGGTTGCCAGCATCACAGGAGATAGGCTGATGGTTAAAGCCTCACTGGCAGGTGCACCCTGATTTTGGGAACCTCAGAAAGTGAAGTAAACCCTGCACAAGCCCTGACCCTTCAGCATATCCATATTACTTGGATAATTACTTGGATATTGGTCGATACAAATAAATTAACTGCATGTTGGGCTCATGCTCCCAGTCCACGGGGGCACACCCAATGAGCAAACTAGAGCTGGGTCCTGTTCCTGCTCCTGGGCATCAGGTGAAGTTCAACCCAAGGACAGCAGGATGTCACCAGCCTGTAAATGCCATCAAGCTGAAGGTCTCCAGAGACAGCCTTGTGTCACAGAAGGAAGTTTGTTCATGCATGTGCTGCTCATACATGGGTCAGAGCCTGGATATCCTCTGTGTTCATTCCTTGGGGACCCATTTCAGGCCTGTGCTGCCTCCCCACCACTGCCACAGGGAATGGGATTTAGAGCTGCAGTGCCTGGAGGGAGCAGTGGGTTGTTGTGCTGCGACCAGTGGCACAACTTCCATTTCTCACTTCACCCATGGTCTTTTTCTCAACCCCCCCAGGGTTGGGGTTTCCAGCACTGGCTTGCCAGAACTCTGCCACACCCAGAGTATTTTCCCCCAAACCCTTTATCTGCTACTTTTAATGCAGCTTGGGGTAACATGATATTTTCTTTTTCCAACAGTTGCACTGCTTTCTTTTTTTCCTCCTGCACATAAGCATCAAATGCTGTTTGCTGAATATTTCACTTGTTCTTATTTGGGCTGAAGGTTTCTGTTACCACTGGCCCTTAGGGGACCAATTTAGCTGCACTGAACCAGTTTTGGTGTTCAATTCCTTCTTTTCAAAGAGCTGCATTTACACATCAGTTGAACCCTTCGTGTGCTGGCATCTTCCACATTTCCAGCTCAATGAATGTTTAAAACTGATATTTCTATCCCCACACACAGATATGCCTCTGCCTTCGAAATGCTGGGGGGACATGAAAGTCCTGCTGAGAAGCGGGGGAGATTTTGATGTAAATGATGTCCCGCAAGGGACACAACCTCATTCCAGCTGAGTGAGGTTTTATGCACAGAAATGCAAAATATTCAGACCGTGTATCATTAAAGTGTTGCAGGAAAGCCTCCCCAAGCCAATGAGTGCCTCAATAAATTCTGAATTGCTGACCAAATCTCCCCACCTGTGCTCTGAGATCAGCCTTTATAATTGCAAATGTGTCCTGCAGCATCCTGATGTTTGTGGGGCTCTTGACCCTGCTGGTGTCTTGTGGGCATTCCTTGATGGGCAAGCCTACAAAATTCACTCTGTTCTCTTCCAGTGCTAGGAAGAGATGCAGGCAGAGGAAGTGATTCCATAGTGTATTGTGTCTTTCAGATAAAATACAGAGGATTACAGGTCTTTTGGTGCCCATAGGTTTATATTTAGATATTGGAAATGCACCAGTTGTGCATATTGTTTTAGATTATGACTTTCCTTAATGTAACCAGAGTTGTGATGTTGATATCATGGTGGAGGAGAGAATGCTTTGTGTTTTATTGTAGGGAATTTTCAGAAGCATCATTCTGACATCAGCACTTGGGTCTTTTCATGAGGCTGGGTGCCCTGCAATCACACAGAAGCTGTAGAAAAGCCCACCACACTGTCTTATTTGAATTGTCCTCCCACTCTCAGCTGCCTAGGAATCAGCCTATTCAGACTTTACAGGATAAAGATATTAGAACCAGAACAAGCTCCTGTAGAGGATCCCTGAAGGTGGTGTGTGCATGTGTGCTGCATTGAGTGTGTGAATGCCCCGAAATTCTATATATTCCTTCTGGGCCATTGAGCAGGATCCTTATTTCCTGTCAGATTGTAGCATCTGAGTGATGGATTGCAGAACCCTGCCTATTGCCTGCCTATCAGTTTAACTTCTCAAAGCCCTTTTGGAAGCCATGGTGCTGTTTAAGCAGAATATATAATTATTTGGAGTTTGTTTTGCTGTTGGCACAATGGAATCCACATGGTCTTTCACCCTACTTGGTACAACGCTTTCTCATTGTAGGCTGGAGAAAACCTGATGCAAGGGACTGTGATGCAAATGTTAGTACTTAAGATCTCCATTACGAGCTGCAGTAACAGAGATGTGTGCTGGGCTGAGAAGGGAAGTGATTTAATGCTGCTACTGTCTAAATTGTGTTTTACTAGTTGTGTCCTAGTATTAGTAGTATATGATAGCCCCGTAGCCTGCACGGGGATATTCTGTGTCCAGGGTAATACATAATTTCAATGTTTCTATGAGTATGGTTCTATTCTCAGTATGGCTGACTATGACAGAGCATCCAAGAGAGGCATGTCCATGTATTTCCCTTCCTGTCTTGTGTTATCCCTGACAGCTTCTGGATGCTGCTGCTCAGTTCTGCACTGTCAGACTCTGCTATTTAGGAATGGCTCTGAAGCAGCATTGTGTTTGGTTTTCCTATTCAAAATGCATATCCTCCCTTTCCATAAAGTTATACAGAGAGTGGGGTGGCATGTGCAGAAGGCCTCTGCAATGACCACCCAAAGCCAGAGACACTCCTCTCTCAGGACTCCCCCTGTAAAACATGCTCCAAACTGGCTCCTTTGGTGGCAAAGGTATCAAGATGATCCTCAGCAGAAGCCCAAGGGGAATATTGGGATACATTTATTTATTTATTGTGGCATATCCTCTCAGCTTTGGTGGTGAAGTTATTAAAATGAGGCTTGTCAGCACACTGAAGAGGGTTGGGGGGCCTTTGCATCTTCCATGCAGTTTGATCCTGTGCGGCTCGTTAACACTCAGTTGCTTTTGTGATTAATTATTTAGTCTTCTCCCTTGGTACTGGGGTATAATAGCACAACCCCCCTTTCTGCTGAGATTCACAGTTCTTTGCTTTTCCCTTCAAGCCTCTCACACCCCCTCGAAGCTCAGAGCAAGGCTGTCCAGGCTGCAGCACTTAAAGAGGCCGGCAGCTCCCGAGCTGCTGCTGGTCCTTTGGCTCTGTGGAAAGGACAGGGGCTCAGCCCATGGGTGCCCATCAGTCCCAGCTCCTGCACTGCCCAAGTCAGTGGGGAGCAGTGGGACAGCTGCCCCTGAGTGCTCTGTCCCTCCAAGAATGGCCTCTCACTCCAGTGGGTACTTGTGTGCAGAGACATCAGACCAGGCTGGCATCGACTCCGTGTGCAGCCAGACACAAGAATTGCAAATTGGAGGTGAACTTGTCAGCAAGGAGATTTTATTTGGGGAGTCAGCCTCTGCAGCTTTCTTCCCTTTCTCTTTTGGATGCCTTTTGAATAGCTTTCAGTTCAAGTTTTTGTAATCACCCAAGCGTTGCTTCTTCAGCCTTTTGTTTTTGGGGGTGTTGCTCATTGCCTTGATTTGCTGTCTCTGGTCATTTGTGCAAAGAAATTTGTCAGGTCTCTGTGCATGGCAGGGGCTTGTGCCCATTGTGGGGCAGGTGTGGGGTGACCCTGAGTGTGCTGCTCTGTGATCACCCATTGGATGTGTGTGGACCAGCATAGGGTGAATTTGGGTGCTGTGGGTGTTACTGGGGTTGTGTTTCAAAATGGGTGAGCTGAGAGCTTGCAGGTCCTGAACCCGTTCTCTAGGGCATCAAGGCCATGGATCATGTGCAACTGGTGGCCAATGCAGGGCTAGCAAGAACCCCCAGTGCTGGAAAGCACCTTCTCCCTTCCCCACTGTCCTTGGCTGTGCTTCCTGTGTGAAGCTGCTGGATAAGGCAAAGCCTGGGGTCTGAATAATTACCAAGGAATTAGCTGTGTTTTCTTTATGCCACAGTCTCTCCCCTTCCTCTGATGTTTGCATCCTTTTCCTTTCATCTCGTGCCTCTGTGGCAAGTGCCTTGCACAGCCATGGGATGTGTGGGAGGCTCAGCCCAGGGGCAGGCAGGCACATCCCAGTGCAGCAGGGGCTGGATCCTGTCCCCACCCTGCAGATCTGTCCTTTGCCCTGCTGCAAACTGTCTGCTGCTTGATGGGCACTCTTCCCTCAGAGCCATAAAACAGCGAAGTGCCAGCTCCCCTCCCCACCAAAGATGTTAGAAAAGTCTAGGAAACTAATAAAGCATTAGTCTTGGTTTCTTTATGTTTTATTAGGGCCCATAAATTAAATGGAGACTCACAATAATGTGGAAGAGAGCCAGAGAGAGCAATTATTTGTTGGAAAGACAACATGACTAATGGCTTTGCTACCTGTTAATTGAAAGCATTGGAAATCTTAGCAATGTAACACCTGAAGGCAGCTGGTACATGAGTGTGTAGAGCAGACTACAACAGGCTGCATCACTCACTCCTGTTTAGGGAGACCAGTAGTAACCAAAAGTTGTGGATCAAAGAGCATCTTTGAGACTTGGAGCCAGATGATGGAGCCACAAAGCCCCAGACCTCTGAACAGTCCCAGACCTCTGATATCCCCCTGTCTCTGTTTTGAAAGCTGAGCCTCCTGTTTGCAGACCAATTTACTGTCTCCAAGTGTCTGTGCTGCAGCTTCCCCATAGGTTATAATTTTGGAATTTGTCATCCCTTACAGGTCCATTAGGCATATTTCACTTTACCTCCCAAGTCTGTACTTTGCTGTAGATCTGTGCAAATCCCTCCTGGGGTTGCCTGTGCAGAACTGTGGTGCTCCTATCCCCTGCCCACATGCTCTCATCACGGCACTTTCCCACGCAGATTTAAGACCTCAGACAGCTCCCCAGTGCTGTGTCAGGGTGAGATCCTGCAGCAGTGGATCCCTGTGGGCCCTGGCTCCCACCACAGCATGATGGGGACTGTCACCATTGTGTTGGGCAGTGTCACCGAGGCCCTCCCTGTTCCCTGGGGGCACATCCAACTTCTGGGAAAGACATTTCCAACGGGAGAATCCCTGTGTGTGCCTCCCCCTCTAGTGTCCATTAATAGCACATTAACAGCCTGCTGGGTCAGAGATTCTGAGGGTAACACATAAGCTGGAAAGAATCCAGAGCTGAGGCTGGAGTGGCTGCCCTGGCAATTAGGTCATAGTAAAATTAAAAGTCAAGCTCTAAATGTGCATTTCTTTTTCAAATTTAAGCAGCTCTTGAAATTACATTGGGTCCCACTGTAAGTGTGGGTACACCAGGTATAGATTTTTTAACAATAAATCAGCATTTTAAGACCCCAGTGACATAGCCATTGAGCCGTATTGATAATGTTATTTATTAATAATTACCATTTCAGGGTCTGGGTCTTAATATATAGGCTTCAATTAATTCCACTGCTTATTTTACTTGGTGTCTATGGAACAATTCATGTTACAGGGAAACTAATATACATAATAACTTCTGGGATTCGGGAAGTCTATAGGAATATGTTTACTTTCTCAGTTTTCAAGAAATTAGCAAAATAGAAGGTAGTTCTGTAGTAAAAAAGTAGATGAAGTAAAGAAAGTTAAAATGCATATTATATACAATATCTTGGTAAAGTCTCACAAAATTATTAAATAACTGAAGTGATTTTATTTATGTTATGTTGTTTTTATAGTATGCTTGATTATATTCTGCAGTGCCCTGAGCACCTTGACTTCATAAATAAAACAATTATGTGGAATCTTCATAATATGAAAATTAATGCTTAAATGCTCAGAGACATAAATATTCCAGCAGTTTTTCTAAGGGTAGTGATAAGGGTTCATAAACACGTTAATTTTTCCACTCCTAAATATTTCAGGTCAATGGAGTACAAGAGGAGATGTTAACAAAACCTGTGCTCTTTTCATGAGAGACTGGAGTGTTTGGAGGGCAGCTGCTCTTCTGCAACACTCTAATAGCATCTCCAGATACTGCAATAGCAATAAAGCATGACAGGATTGTATAATAACTCAATCTATCACATTTTTAGTAACATGAAGAGGGTATGTTACAGCAGCCATCTAACCCATGCGTCCTTTCAGAGCCTTGGGCAATTTGGGATGGTTACTGCAGAGGGCCACCATTTATTGTTTTGGTCTCTGAACTCCCCAGAACCCTTTGGGGGTGGTGCAGGTAGTGTTTTGGGAGCAGCACATGCACATGTGCCTGTCCCACTGCCTGCCAGGAGAGGCTTTGGGAAGGGGGCAAAGCCAGTTCTATGCAAAGATATTTTAAATGTGCTCAGCCCAGTTTCCCTCCTGAGCTGTTCTGGAGCCCTTACCTGCATAATTTATGTGTTTTTTCCCCTAGCTCTGTGACCTGAGGGATGGGGCAGATGGAAAACCCTGGACAGGGGGTTCCTTTGTGCTGAGTTTATAGTGGGAGCCTGTCTGGCCATTGGTGCCTGCTCCAGCCTGGGGTCAGCTCTCCTGGTGTGGCTCTGCTTTGTGCATGGAATGTGCATGCATATTACCACAGTGTATCCCCCAGGAGGGGAACTGCTCCAAAGTCCTCAGTGCCAAAGATTCATCATGGGATTACACTACAGGCAGTCTCTGAATGGACAGCCCCTTGCTGATTAGCACAGTGTAGGGAAACTGTGGGTTCTCTTCCCCCTTGTGTACATTTGCACATCTAATGATCACTTGGGAAGCAGACATGTAAAATTGGGTTGGATGGAAAGATTTCCAAAAGGATGCTGCCTGACCCCTGCCTCCCACACATTCCAGAGCTTCCCAGTAGCCAGGAGGTGTCCCAGAAGAAGATAATTAGGCTGGTGCTATTTCAACTTCCACTGATCCCTGAGAAAGAGTTAATTACAGTCTTTTCCCTCTTGCTCAAAGGTGGCTGGGTATTATTATCAGAGCTGTAATTATTCATGCTAATTGCTTATTTGGAGAGGGAGAGAGCATGAGAGAGAGAAGCCCCAGACTCCCCCTCAGTGATTAGCAGAGCAGACCAGGTGCACTTTGCGCAGGCTGGTCCGGGGTGGTGCTGGGGCTGGAGGGAGGTTGGGGATGCTGGAGTGGTTGTGAGCGAGCTGTGGAACAGCCCTGGTCCTGCTCATGCTGCCACCTCCTCCGGGACTGAGGAAAAAGAGCATGCACTTCTTGCAGACCTTCCTCTGGTGGAGGGCACTCCGAGGTAATTGCACTGCTAACTGGACTCTTCATTTGTTTTGTGGCTTAATTAACCTTTCATCATTTGTTTTGTTTTGTTTTGTTTAAAATCTCAGGGTGGGTTGTGAGATGCATGTCTGAGGTCTGTGATTAAGCTCGTCTGCAGATCTTGCAGCTGATATTTCAATAACTGAACACAACTTCCACGATCCCCTGACTGCCTTTGCATTCCTGGGTTTTGGATGGGATGGGGAAAAAGAGATGGCATGGCCGTCCCCTTCCCCAGTTATGGGCTTTTAATTAAAAAGTTGATTGCCTTTGGAGGCTTATTCCTGTAACCAGATCTGGGGCTTGCTTGTTAAAAGCAGTGGGTTTAACCCTTATTTGTTGGTGACTAAGGGTATCAGAAATGAGATGGTCTTGATTAGATGCTTTGAAGGAACAGCACAGTAAAATTTAGCATGCTGCAGAAGCTGGGACTTTGTGGGAAAACAGAGTGGGAAGCTGTCTTCTTGGGCACACCTGAGCAGTTTGGAGATGCTGGTGTGCTGTGGGTATGGCGGCACGCTGGCTTCTTCTGAAGTGACCAAATGGTTGGTGAGGTGGGTGCTTGTTGGGAGAACTTGAGTCATCCCTGACAACTAATTATTTTATTTGGCTTTTTTTTTTTTTTTCCTGGAACAGCAGGACTTAGTGTTCTGCTTGACTAGGGTTGCAGACTGCTCCTGGAATCTCATCTGTGCATGAGTCAGTGCAGTGGTGAGCAGTCTGCTGTGGCAGTGGGCTGTTTTCTGTTGCTCTTTCTGTTTTCTTTCAAGTCTTTGATTCCCGTTGTTCTTAAGGCTGAGAAAAACAACCGTAAGAATTTCACTTATAGGTGACATAAACGATGCAGGTTTTAACAAAATAACTGGAAGTACTTGCCCCTGCCAAATACCTTAGGATGCTCCTCTATCCTTCTATAAAGGTGTCTATGCTGTCCTCCTTATGGACAGCAGCCATGTGCTGTGCTGAAAGCCAAACCCACTGCTCTGCTTTCTAGAGATCTAAAATTATGATTCATATGCTTTAAGTTCCTAACTGGCCATAATTATGTTTTAATGTACTGAATAAGCTTTTCATCTGGATGTTTTACTACTTACTTAAATTTTGCAGACTTTCCGTGTTCCCATCCTCTTCCTGACAGAAGAATTGGCTGGGGACAGAGCACTGCTGCAGCAGGGACTGCAGTCATCCCCATCCTCTGGGGTGGGAGGCAGGGATAGGGATAGGGAGACATTTCCTTGTATCAGAGAAGTTTGGATTGACAAAGAGATCAGAGGCTTGGGTCACTGTTGTAACAGATACTGTGTTGCTGAGCCTCAGCTGAAGAGTTATTTGTAGTTTTCTAAGCCTTTTGCATGCTGCTTATTGAGAAAACTGTTCACCTTCAAGAAGACACAGAATCCAAATATAGAGCAGTGATATACAATAGAAATTGCATTTAATAACCCATTTCCTCCAAATCTGAACCCCCTAAAGACAGCAACTTTTTACTTTGAAAATCTGTAGGAATTAAGAGTCTTTTTAATTCATGAGGCATCTGGCCAAAGTGTGGTGATATATTCAAAAAATTTTTTGTTCTCCCTATATTTTCTTCAATTATAACTTCATCCTTTGCTTTTTGTTCCCAAGCTGTGTGTATGAGCATGTTATCTAGCTAATTACTACATACTGCTTTCTGTTATCCAGCTAATTGCAACTTACCCTTTCCTATGGGCCTTAGATTTCCCAAACACCTCCTAAATAACGCTGTTGTAGAAGATCAATGTACCTTTGTGTGCTTTCCATAGCAAACCTCCCATGCCCTGCCATCCAAGAGAGAGATGCTCCAGAGGAATGTGGTCTGTAGAATACCAAAACCTGGGAGAGACTGTGATCTCCCTAATAAGGGAAACACATCCCTCCATGGAGCATCTACACACAGCCACAGTGTGTGTGGGGCTCTCATTGAGGTCTCTGATTGTGGGCCTCTGCAGGAACAGAATTTGCTTACAATTCTTATCCTTTTCAAGTCACAAAGGGACTCCTTGATGCATTTTTGTTTCCCTTGTTTCTACTTTGATATCAGAGTTAGAGTATGTAGGTAAGGGGAATCCTTAAATACTACTGGAATTTTCCATTAGGCTGTTGTTAGCAGGGAAACAAAAATCCTGTAAGATGCTGTGATCATGATGTCTCTGCTGGCTCTGGACTGACTGGGGTTAAGCTATTGCACTGTTGTGTTTTTAATTTCTGTCCCCAGGAAGGGAAGTGACATTGCTACCAAGAGCAACTTGTCTGCTCAGTGTTGGGAGCTGGTGCTGGTGTGTGTGTGTGTTCAGTGGCTGCAGGGTGAACAACAGGAATCCTGGGAATGTTAACCACTCTTTTTTATTATTGTTATTAATAATAATAATAAATTAAAAATTAGAGTCTTAATGGTGTGGAACTGGCTGAGCTTGTGTGTCATAGGAAGAAAGATGTAGGATGTCCAACATGGGCAAGTCCCAACTGGAGACAACACTGCTGCCCTTGGCCTGCTGACATCCAGATCTCTGGGATGCAAGTAAGGAGGCTTGGAGCAAGGCAGCTGCAAGTACAGGGCTGGGTAAGAAGCTGTGGACTGCAGTTTTGTAGCAGTTTGGTGCTTGCTAGATGCCTGCCTTTCATCTGCTGTTGACCTGTGCTGGACTTGGAGCTACTCAGGAGCAATCCAGACAAGCCTTTTGGACAGCAGGCTTGTTGTGCTTTGATCTGTAAGACTCTCCAGTAACCATCAACCAGCCTTTCAACTGGTTGTTGTAGGAGAGAAGTTTTGATGGAATGAAATGGCACAATTGGGTTTACTGGATTTTATAAACTCTTGTGGCTGAAATCAGAAAATGTAGATGAAAGGCTTTGGGAGTGAGGGGACAGGGGAAGCTGATCCTCCAGTCCACATCAACCATTGCAGTAGTTTGGGCAGTGTTATAATTTTCCTTTATCTTCCTGAAAAAAAATTCCATTAATTAAAAGGTTATATCAATCAGCATTCATTGAGTTTGACAGATCTGATATTCAGTGCTAATTCATGGAGCAGCTCTGCTCAGTGTGTGTGTGTATCTTTAGGGGCTGGGGCAGCCAGCAAGTCATCATCTGTCACTCTGAGTTCTTGCTCCATCTACGCCTGGTATATCTGGGAGGGGAGAGATGTAGGGGGGAGCCCTTACACAACTGGCTGTGATTAGTGAATATCACAAAAAAAACCACCCAAGCAAAGTAAACATCTGTGTGTTAGCCATCAGAGCACAGGAGCTGACAAAGGGTATCTGTGCAATGACCAAAATGCTCTTCTCAGAGAATACCCACACTTCTTTATGGCCACCCCTAGCAGGACTCTGGGCCAAGCCCCTACGGTGTGGGACTGTGCAGCCTTACAGTGGTTTTTCCCCAAGTTAGTCCTGGGAAACATCCTAGCTGGAAATAATTTTCTGCTCCACAGTGTAATTCCTGTAGCAGGTGATTTCCTTTTTTCTCACTTTCTGAAACAACATTGTGAAGGGCAAGTGGTGATAGGGTTATTTTTCCCCTTTTCCTTGAGGTATTGCTATTTCCTTTCTTTTCCCTTATAGCACTCATGAGGGCACCCCTCATTATCCTCATCCCTGACAAAACTTTCAAACCCTTGCTCAAATCCTTCCTTGTCATTTTGTCTGACATGCAGTGGTGACATAATGTAACAGGGACATATGTAACAAGCTTCTGTGGAGAGACATATGTAGGAATATATATATATATATGTGTATAAATATTTTGGTAGCACTTAAATGTATTACCAGTTTCTCCCATATCCCTTTGCTGGTGCAGAACTGTTGGTGGGGATTTAGTGTGTTATCCCCAAGCTCCCAGGCAGACACATTGCAGCTTTCTGCTATATTCCACTTTCGTGCTCAACCAGAGCTGAAAGGTCTTTTATAAAGGACCACTGTTCATTTTCCAACAAATCCCAAGTAAATATTCTTGATAGTATTATCTTGACAATAAATAACCTGTGCTGGTCCTGCTTTGTGCAGTGTTATTCTCTCTCCCTCTGTGGCACAGTGCAGTTCCTACTCCAGTGTCTCCTACTGAAGTCTGTAAAGCTTTGCTGCTGTGGCTGCATGAGGGCCTTTTGTATGTCCACGACCACAAAATGAATGGGTGCTGACCTCGTAGGGATCTGATTGAGCTGTCCTGGGTGCATAACTCAGTGGAAATAACAGTGTGTGATCTTACTCCTTATATTATCAATACCATACTGCAAAAAGCTCGTGTGAGCTGTCTTAACCCACTCCCCATCACTTTCTAGTTGATGGCTGCTCTGTGTCTTCAAAACCTCCTGGCTTTAGGGGCTGACATATATAATTTTTTTTTTCTTTCTTTTCTCTTTGTGAGACTTAATTCAAGTTAGCACATGAATTTTATGTCTTGCTAAGTTTACATGAGGGGAGCAGCAAAGGCAAATGTCAAAAGAGGATCTCATTTCTGTCAAAATGCTGGAAAGGAGAAGATAAATGGTATCCTGTGCTTCTCATGCACTTGACTGTATCATCAGCAAGTTACTATGATGGCCAAGTCCAGCCCTCCTGGCTTCAGAATCCCAAAAAGCCTGGTGTAAAAGGGTTGAAATCTGTTCTGAAGCCTAATTCCGCCTGACATCTGGTGTTTTAGTTTGGTTTTGGGGTGGTCTTTGTTTTTGTTTAGGCTTTTTTAATAATGTATTTTTGAACTGTCTAGCAGTTATTTACTATGGTAGGTTGGCTTATACAGGCAACAAAGCAAGAAAATAAATCAACTGTGCATTGTAGCAGCACCTTCTTTCTTACAGGAAGAAAAGGGACCCTGTATATACAGGGTGTAAGAACAAAAATATTAACCTGCCTCCCTTTCTGTCCCCGTTGTCCTCCTGCAGCTCCCTGTTAGCCATTTTAAAAGGAACTGTGAGCCCAAGTGCAGGGACATGCTGCTCTCTCGTGGAGCTCCATGCATTGCAGGCGAGGCTGGAGCACAGCACTGCTCTTCCTTGCAGCCGTAGGCTCAGCCTCTGAAATGACTGATGCTTCTTTTTTGGAAGAGAAAAGGAGATTTTACAGGTGATGAGATGAATGGCTTTCCTGTCTTTATTTTCCAGCCAGCCCCTGCCTTGGGATGGAACATGCAGGAATACATTGTGGAGCTGGCTTGGCTTTGGTGGGTGGTAAGGAAGGATGAGGACATGATGGTAGGGACTGGTTTTTCCAGCCTTTTTTAGGGATTAGTGGAGCTGAAGAGCCTGTATACATACCCAGAGTTTTAGAGGCTTGTGTGCATGTCCAGCGTGCTCCCACAGGCAGCCCTGTGTCTGCAGTGCTGCAGGCAGAGGCAGAGCACTGGGCACTGCCAAACACGGGGCTAAATCCCTCTGGCAGTGTGGAGCACACCTGAGGTCTGGGATGTTCCCACAGAGGAGCAGGAATTGCCCTCCATGCCTCCTGCTCTGCTGAGGCCTCTGATAAATCCTACCATCATCTAGCAGCTTCTATCTCTTGGAAAAATCGATAAAAAATGATAAATTTAACGTGTGTGCCCGAATGAGGTGATTTTCTGGAGAAGAGCCCTCTCCCCCGCTGATGTTGGGGCGGGGAGAGCTTGGCAGCCTGGCTGTGATCGCAAGAGGGCAGAGCTGGCTCATGGCTCGAGAGCTGCTCCAGCTCATGGCCCAGCAGGGACAGCAGAGCTGGCCTTGCCCTTGGCACCGGTGGCAGCCAGAGCAGCCCGGGCTGTGAGCACAAATGTGACTCCATCCCTCTGAATGTGCCCTTCGGTGTCACCTGGGGGGATATATAGATGAGACAGGAATATCTCTTGAGTCTCTTGCTTTGGAAGGTCAGCAGTACCTGTGCTACACTTGTGGGTGGTCTCTCTATGACGTTAATAAAAGCTTCATATTAATATTGATGTTAGAATTGAAAACATAAATTGATTGCTAATTAGCAGCTGCACTGTGGCTCGAGTAGTGCTGGTAATAATGCATGGAGGCAGCTTCAGTAGCATTGCCTGCTCTGAACTTTGCAAATAGCATAAATGAAGATCACAGGTCCTGTTTGCAGTTAAAATAGTAGAGGTGCCATTGCTAATGGACACATTTTCTGTGCAGGCACTTAGCAGGCCAATAATACTGGCACATTTTGAGCCTATCTTTTGTGACATTGCCTGGAAGGAGCTGGAATGATCATGGTGGGTGACTGCCTCCTGGTCACCTGTTGGTGGTTGCTTTTTGCACTTTCAGGTAATGCAGAAATGCAGAGTTTAAGGCTTTTAAAGAAATTCTAGATTTAGAATGATGGGAGGACAAAATCTTGTAGCATCTCTTTCAGTTCCAATAGAAAATAATGACTTGGATAAGTTCAGCCACTCCCTCTGGGATCCTGCCTAGAGACTGAAGTGCAGGTACTTTTTGGAAGTCCTTCTTGCTGAGATTGAGCCTCTTGTCTCCCTCTGAGCTGCTCTGGTTCCCTGTAGAGTATTTTGGGAAGGGAGAGACTTTTGTTCTAACTTCATCTCATCGAGAGTAGATCTAAAACATGAGTGCCCACACAGAAGACACTGAGGTCCCTGATCCTAAACTGGAGACAAATTCTGTGCTGAATATCTGGGCTGCAAACACAACCTGGATGCTGAAGCAAGTTCATCAGATCCATGAAGTAATTTGAAACTGAAAATTTGAAATAGCCCAAGACTCTGTCATGTCTCTGAGCATGTTGTCTATCTGAAGAAAGCCCACAGGTCATCCTTCCCCACGTGCACTGCCATCACTCTCAGTCCATGACTACAGCTCTCTGTCCCATGGATTGGCATCCAGGCTCCCAAGTGCTTCTTAAGAAGGGTCTGTGGAGGTAAGGGATGCCACCCAAGCTGTCTGCTCCCCTCAGCCTCAGGATGAGGGGATTTGTAGACTGTCCCCAGGACAAAGGAAAGAGTGCTGCTCACTTCAGCTGGTTTTCACCCTGCCACAGGCAAAGGTACAGTCAGCCAGATCTCCAGGGCTGTGCAGCACTGTGATGCAAGGTAGTCCCTGCTTCCCACACTGGCAGTCCAATCAGATCAAAGTTCTAAAAGGCAGCTGAAGCACAGCAGAAACATCTTGGCCTTGGGAGATGAGTGGCTGAGTCATGCTGCCTTTGCCCTTCTGTAGCTTGGGAACTTCTCTTCCTCAAGGGATTTTTAATTTTTCTTTAAACTTGGAGGATTTTTGGAGCTTCATGGCAGAGAAACTACTGGCAAGGCTGGATTGCTTTACTTCAGCTTTCCTCACACTTTTCTCCCAGCTGCAAGGTGCAATCCAAAACCCTTTCCTTGTCTACAGCTTTTCCTCTTGGCTGTTTTAGTCTCCATGCCAAGGAAACACAGGTTTCTCAGTTCCTCATTTCAGTAGTGGACTAACTTAGGCTGGCACTGGTTTGGAAGCAGTGTTATCCTTCTGAAATGTAGCTGAACTGTAGTGTATGTACTGCACAGGTACTTGCTGCACTGGGGAGGGTTTTTGCTTTGTGCTGTGCTTGATCTTCTGAATAAGGAGTTATGAGGAGGAAATCTTTAATGGCTGTTATTTAGGCTGGTTTGCATCAAAATAGAAATCCATGGCAGAACTCTACTGAACAATTTGAGGTGTGGCAATCAAACTGTGAGCTGTGCAGTTTTTAGGTAAGACTCTACACAATCTTCACTCGAGTTTCCTGAGTTTCATTGTTGCCATGAAGTCCAGCAGTAAAGTTATGATGAATGGACAACTCTACATTCTCAGGAATTTCTCCTCGGGTACGGGAATAGCGTGGCATTTTTGGCCCTCTCCTCCAGTTCTTTCCTGGAAAGAAAAAATGGAGTTGTAAAACTGAAGGCAGAGCCATGCCATCACCCAAACCATGCTGGCAATCTCTTCTGTGACTGGGGAGCAGCTCCCATGTGCAGCTTTGTCAGGGTTCAGAGTCAGCTCTGCCATCTCTCCGTCTGTGAGTCTGCACTAAGCAGGTGCCATAGTGGTGTCTGGATTAGAGATTCTCCTCTAATGAGGTGATGGTAGGTGGTGCATGCCATTAACCTTCCGGGCTGTTCTAATTACTCAGTTTCTGATCAGACACAGCTTGTATTAATATGTGATGGCTGAACTCAGTAGAGTGTTGCTGGAGCATCTTAGGCTCTACAGACTCCAGAGCAGCCTCCTCTTTTTGCTTCCCTCATTCCCCTGCTCCATGCACAAGGAAAGTAAGCATGAAGCTCAGGCTTGGAAGAAGGGTTGGGGAGAGAATAGGGGCAGAAAACTAAAACTAACAATAAAGAAACAGTACACTGCAAAAACATCTCAGTTTCTGTGTGTGATTTCACTTAGAAAGTTTCTATATTTTTCTTCTTTTCTTCTTAATTTTTGCCTCATCAGTCCTGGAAGTTGCTTCTAATGGGACTTCCCAAATTTGCATCCCCACCACTGGCTTATTTTGTTCAAACACTTCTTTAATCCTCTTTTGCCCTTACCTGAGCCCATCATTTTTACAGGGGGGGAAAAAAAAGCTTCTGTCAGTGGTTGTGATTGTGTTTGCTCTCCAGCTCGTGGGCTGGGTGACTTAACTCCTTGGGCATGTAGTGCATAGAGAGGTGGTGTCTGGGGGCAGACAAAGAGTGCTTGGGGTGGGCTGGACTAGTGGGGGTGTGAGGATGTGTCCCCATAGCTCCTGGAGCAGAGCCAGATCCTGGGGCCAAGGGTGATGGGGTGCACCTGCCTGAACAAGAAAAGCTCCCCTCTAGAGCAGGTGGGTGTCTATGGTGATACAGGAGGCTGCAGTGGTGGGGCTGGCAGCTGTGGCCTCCAAACTGGAGCAGTGTGAGAGGGATCCCAAAACCTGGGCACTGGGCTGGCTCTTCAGGGTGCTGTGCAGAAACAAAGAGAAGTGGCCCTGACTTCTCCCATTGATCCAAATGTCGCTGCAAAGCCTGAGGAGAGATCTCCCAAGTACCACAGATGAGTTGACAGGAAGACACAGAAGGAAAAGGACTTTGCAAAGTGAAACAGACACAGTGGGAGACATTGATTTAGCAAGGGAGCTGGTGGTAAACATTGTCCTCATCTTGAAGGGAATGCATGTGGAACGTAAACGTTGGTACGTTTGACTTAACATGACTGAAGAGCCTCATCTAAGATGCAGAGTAATGAATCTGATGTTACTTAGATCTGAACTTGTCCCTAGGCAATGACATTTACCTCAGTGAAGACTCATCTTGTACTGTATGTTCATTATAACTGAATTCTCTTTAAGGATGCTCATTGTATAGCATCTCATAAAATAAAATCAATTATGCCTCAGCCATCTTATCTCTGCTAAATGTAAAATGGGAATTGATTGTGCCTCTGAGAAGAAAACTCCTTGTAACACTTCTCATCTGTGTCGAAATGTGTTCCTGGTAGGCCAAAACCATTTAGAAACAGCTGCAGCAAGGGTTGTATGCTGGGGCTGGATGGGGGCTGGTGCTGCCTTGTCCTGTCCTCAGAGAAAGTATAGGAAGAGCTCTATGTTTCCTTAATACAGTATCCTTTTTGCAAATGTATTTGGACAACAGCCTGGAGACCAGGACAAAATGTAATACCTGATCAAATCCTGCTCTTGGGGTGTCAGATTAGTTGCAGGTGCAATGGCAAAGCACCTTGTTTAACACATTTTTATCTTCTGTACCAGTGGATCCAAATGGATGAAGATGATCAGGAGTGCTGGGCCACAGCATGTGGGAGGAAAGCCTGAGTCATGGGTGGTTATTAAAGGACAGCAGAATTGAAATGCCACAGAAGCCTTAACCATGCAGCCTTGTAGGCTGCTAATTGTTGATGATCTGCAAAGTCCTGGCTGAACTTCTAAGAGTGCTCTATTTCCCTAAAGGAAAAGAGGAATAAAACAGCCTTTTTTTGTAGCCTCTCAGCTGAGCTATGAGAACATGTATGACAGAGAAGGCACGGCCTCCCTTGTGCTGCTGGTTGAGATGGGGTGGCATCACTGCCCTGGGCCCCCACAAAGCTTTTCCCCCACCTTTCCTGTGGCACCAAGTGGACCCTACCTGAGTGGCCTGAAGTTTTCTTGGCATCTTGGTGATGTGGTCATGTCCTGTGCCTCTGCTGGTGAAAGGACTAAGGTGCAGAGGGCAGCTGCCACCTTTTATTCTGGGGGAAATGAGTCCAGAGAGTGATGCTGGGGAGGGTGGGAGTGTGGGGCAAAGGACTGCTGGATGCAGAACTGCTCCTGATGGTGCTGAGAAAGGTTTTCCTTTCCCAAAAGGTAAGAGTGCCCTTCTAGTATATAAAGCACCAGGCTCTATTTCCTGATTGAGAACCATTCTGTGGTTCCCTTATTCATCGGGTCTCTTGCTTGCACTTGGGTTGGTTTCAATTCTCTCCAGGCTGTGCTGGAAACTTCCTGGTCAAGGCTGAGGAACATCAGGTTTGACTGGAATGAGGTATTTTCACCAGGTAACAACTGTTGTTTGAGGATTTAGTTGGAAAAAATTCTCAACCTGTTTAATTTATTTTCCTACAAACCTGGTGTCGTGAGTCTAGTGGGACTCACAGCTCTGTGAATCACTCCCTGGCCTGGCCCTGGTGGCCTCAGGGACCCGATGGAGAAGAGCCAAGTTGTGGAGATGGCATGTGGAGCACTGCAGCATGCTGTCACCAGGTTGCCCTGACAAAAATAGCTGTGCATGCCTCAGGTTGAGGCTCTGTGTGATGAGAATGTACGAATTAGGAGCTTACTGCTCACTTTGAAGTCAGTAGGAGAAGGACCAACTTGATCCTCCCTGCTGACAGACTCAAGAGATTACTACTCTTCTTTTGTCCCTAAAGCCAGTGCTGACTAATTCTGAAAAAAGACATGTTGGAGTTATAGCTGGGAAGATGTTGGAGGTATTAGTAGGTCACTGGTTAAACCTATGTAAAACTCTCTAGCGCTTAGTTTGAGGTCAGAGCCCTATCCCCAGATGTAAGACCTGTTATTGTATGGCAGGGCTCAGACACAAATACCTGCCCCCTTCCTCCCCAGCTCCTTTGGGCTCATAGCACTGCTGGCTCCTTCCTTGCTTCCTTATTGACTTGGTCATCTCTGTGAAAACACAGTATTTCCATAAATTTGGCTTCACAAAGACTGTGGATGTTGTCTCTTCTCCCCTCTTCCTCAGTTTCAAAAACCATCTTAAAAACTGCACAGCAATTTAAATGGCAGCTTGATGGGAATCCATGGCAAATGACTCTGCAATTAGTAAATCTCTCCTATTGTGACAGCTCTACTATTAAACTGCCATAAATGCCAGGCTATTAATCTGCTGTCTGCTCAATCCCCATGCTTCCCCTTCCTTGCCTGTCCTTTTCACCATTTATTTTTTTTTTAAGTTTTAACTGCCTTCCAGCAAGTGTTTTCAGGGAGGGGGTGTGAGGTTGCAGTGGGAAGAAGGTTTTGTGGCACTGTCCTTCAGGAGTTCTTCACCTGTAAGAAAGGTGAGAGAAAACACTGAATGGTCACTCTCAATTGCTTTGAAACTTTTGCTAGTTCAAAACTGGAGTGAAACTCCTAACTTGTAGAAGTCCAAGGAAGGTAAAAGCATAGGGAGAGAAGCTGTGACAGCAGCTGGGCAGCAATATTGTCTTGGGAAAAGCCATAGTATCCTAATAGCACACTGAACTTTGCAGCTGCCATTTTCTCCATCTCATGACACAGATGAGCATCACATTTCTGAGCCCATAAATCTGCTCTGTCACCCCAGGGCCTGGGGACAGGGGACAGGCAATGTGCTGGGGCAGAAACCTGCAGGGCTGCAAACATCAGTGACAGCAGAGCCTCAGATTTCACCCCAGACAGGGTTTCCATAGTGGTGGTATGTTGTGTGAGGGCAGCACACTCCTGTGCACTCCTCCCTCTGGAAAAGCAGAGGCTGCAATCCAGGGGCAGAGGGAGCAATAACGTGCTGAGAAGTGGCTGCTGCAGTGTGGGACTGGAGTAGCAGGAAGGTTTTGCATTTATTCTGAGCATTGAGATCAGCCTGTTGAGGTGACACTTCTGTCCTGGGGTTTCTGCTAAGCACGGCAGCTGTGTCCTCTGCAGTGGTGTGAGGATGAGCTCATTGCAGGGAGGTGTCTGTGGGCTCATGAGAAAACACACAGGAAGGTCCCCACCAGCCTTAAATCTGTGACCTCATGGCACAGAGCTGCTGTTCAGTGTGTTCCTGGCCTCAGTGCAGAGGTTTGCCCACCCTGCAGCTCCCCATGTACCGCAGCAGCCCACAGAGGAAGAGCTGATGATGGTGCTGTCTAATGCTGCCTGGCAGCTTTGCAGAAAATCTGGATGTGTACTTAGAAAATGTGCATGTGTAGCTGTCCTGTTCTTCTCCAAATGAAATGACACTGCCCAGTAACCAACCAATATATTTGCACCTGCTGCTTTGAGAAGAGTGTATCTTGCAGTGCTGTCTGGACTAGATCTTTCTGAAAGCTGGAAAATTTGGGATTCTATGGCCTTTCAACAGCTGGAGTATAAAGAAAGCATCTACCCAGGGATGGGCCTTAGAAGAGGTAACAGAATAGTGACCCATCAACACAAGATCTGAGACTTAAAAACTGTTGGGGGGATGAAATAAAGGGAAAAACTCCTCTGTTGGGGAATTGCATCTTACTTTTTCAGGCTTTTTCCTCAGCCTCAATGACTTAAACACAGCTGTGATGGCGTAAATCAGCTGCGCCATGTAAACACCTAAATTTTCTTTGTGTCCTGTTGCTATAGAAACTTTCCCAAAGCCTGGGTACCAGCACAGCCACTTTGCTGTTTTGGGAACACTGGATGCCTCTAAGCTGGGGGCATCCAGTCCTGGAGATTTTCTGAAGGCTTAGGCCCATTCTGGAAAGGACTTTTTTAGCTGCTGAGGTATTAAAGAAAGTGAAGATCTGCATCCACTTAGTGCCAGCTTTATTCCTTGGTGACAGGAGATGGGTTTCCTCTGAGCACGCTGCCCTCTGTTAACTGTGGGTATTTGGGAGATTCTTAAATCCAGTGTTATATCCCTAATTATGCAGAAATCCTTCAATCTGGCGTGTTTCATCTGGAATTATGCTCGACCATCAAATCCTGCCAAATTCCTTCTTACAGAGAGGGAGGGAGGGAGGCTGGTGCACTTGGGCTGCTCTTTGCAGAGAGGAGAATCCCGGCCACGAGGCCACGGCTCCCAGCCCTGGGCAGGATCAGCAGGTGTGGGTGCTGCAGGAGTGGCTCTGCCAATGTCCCTTTCCACAGGGGACAACAGGTACACCCACCTTCCCTCACCCATGTGGTACCAGGGTAAGCATTTATGGTGTTGGAAGCTTCCCAAGTAAGGAGAGTGTTTTTATTTGTGGAGTTCCTTCATGGCAGTGCTTCCAGAGAGGTTCCTTCCAACCCAAGAGATTCCATGAAGAAGGGAAAGGAGAGAGTGGCTTGGAGAGAGGATTGATGTGGTAGCTACAGTAATGACCTGTGAAGAGCATTTGCACCTTCCTCCTCCAATACCCTTCTCCTCTGGCTAAATGACACTCAGGGGTGAGTCATTCTGGGGATAACTACAGCTGCATGATGCTTTGTATATTTAATAATGTATTTAATGTAGCTGCAATTCAGATCACAAATACCCTTTGTAATGGTGCGACTACTGCCCAAAAAACATCCTGATGGGTTTGAGGCAATGCTATTTCTAAAGGAATACAGTTTTTAATTACTTTGGAACACCACATAAAATGTAAGTAATTGTTAGTCAGCCATGCCTGGGCACCATCTACATGCAATGGTCTCCAGGAGTGTGTGGTTACTGCAGGGGTGCACCTGAAATCTTGCAAGGAAGCTTTAATGTCCCCATTGTGACCTGCCCCTCAGGTGTTGCTTGTTGGTTCAAAACCTCTGTAGGCTTCACTGCTCTGATTGTTTTGATCAAGACCTGTTTGATCCTGTTGTCTGTCCCCTGACATATGTGCATCAATTCTCAGCTATAAAGAAAGCAATCCCATAATTTTCACTCAAATCTCCACATCCTACTAAGCCTTGTGCTGCTTCTCAGAAATGAATTAATAGTTGAGTAAATGGGGTTTATAGTACAGTATATTTTGGAGAATAAATATTCTTAAGTAATCACTCTGTAAATAATTGGACTGTAAAGAATATTTATTTTACCAAAAAAGAAGCTCTTCTGTAATGCTAGTTCAGTTCTGCAGTAGGTCTGGAACTGCATGTCGGGGATGTCAGATAATGTGAAGGTGGGTGATCACAAAACTACAAAACTAGGTCTTCACAGTGCTTCTTACTGCTTTCAGAAAATAATTTTCTCTGTGCTTTTTTGTTTTCCTTTGAAAAGAAGAAGACAGTCAAAGCATCTGTTTGCTTAATATTCAGCTTTAAAACTTGGTTTTCTTGGTCATAATTTATCCAGTGTTGATTCTGGTTTGGATTCTGTGTGTTTACCTTTGTGGAGTAATAAGGTTTTCAGTATTGTTCCCAGTGGCTCTCGCACAGAAATGCACTCTTGCAGTAGGAGGTCTAGCTCTAGGGAGTCAGCTTCTGCAGGATTTTTGTGCCTCTGAGTACCAGAAACAACACCCAGGAAAGCAATAATGAAAAAATCTCTAACTTTTAATGCCTTCTTGCACAAGTAACTACCACATTTCAGCATGTGAACAGCTGCTGGGGTAGCAGAGAGTGTGCACTTGCTGCCTCTTCTCATGTGTAATCTAAAGGTACAAATGATAAAGCATCTTTCCCATAAACTGGGTCACTGGGTTAAGAGAGTTTTGAAAATATCCCCTTCGAACCCATGCCTCTAGTATCTCAGCATCCATCTAGATTTTAATATGGTTATATGCTCATGATATGTGTGTCTGTCATCTGCTTGCTCTGAGGATGTTCTCCCTTAGTTGAGGAAATACTTTGCAAGATCGAGATCACTGTTGAATGCAGGATGATGCTGTGACTGGCAACAATTCATCTTCATTTGAACACTAAATATTCCAATTCACCAGCTAATGAAAGGCTTGAATTAGGATAGCAACATCGTGACTGTTCCAGGAAGGCTTTGAAAAGGCAATATTGAGCTGTACTTCACACAAATTCAGTTTTTAAAAACTAGCTGAGCTTTTGAAATTTCTGAGTATGGTACCCATTCCCTAGACTCTTGTGTCTTCTGCTTCCATGGATTTGACTGAGACACTCTTGTATGGGTAGTGTTTGCATTGCTTCCTTCCTGGGTTTGAGCATGTTCTTTCTGATAGTGATTCAGCAGAAAATTCTAGCTTTTAGGGAGAGGAGGAATAGGGGAAGCAGTTACCGAGCTGTATTTGCTGTTCTGTCAAAAGAGATGAAACTTCTCTCTAGTTTACAGATTGCTCAAGTTAGGAAATTGATTCAAGGGACTTGAGATGACCTGTTCTCTAGGCAAACATGTCCTTCTCCTTGGCCATTCGAGGGGAAGCCCTGGTGATGCTGTTGGACAGCTCATACAGGTGGGGCTGGATCCCTTCAGCCTTCCTGAACAGCACTGCTGAGACATTAAGTCATTAGCTTGACTTGTTGATTCCAACACTAAATGCTTCCTCCTTCTCCCCTTACCTTCTGGGCCAAGTGCTCTGCTGCTTTTGTGATCTCCAGTCTGGGCAGCGTGGGCTGGCACTGTTACTCCTAATGGTGTGGCGTCCCCTAGTCTGATCATGGGAATAGGAAAAATTGCTGTGCTAACAAGTCTTACCCTTTGGGACTGGTAATCAGGATCCTGCAAGGAGGTGCCTTACTAAGTAAGTAAGGCAGAAAAGACACTGGTTTTCTGAGCAGCAGGAGTGCAGATTTCAGGTGAAGAAGGAACTTGGTCTTCCTTGCCCTGCAGCAGCAAGAGCTAAATGGCCACGGCCTTGTTTTGCTCATTTAAGATGTCTTTGAATGTACCTTTCCTCCCCCTCCCCTCCTTCTGAGATATAGGCTTCACTCTGCCTTTGCTATTAGGGATCCTCCTCTCCTTTAAGTACCTTTCTCCCAGGATCAAGCCAACCCCTTTTTCTCATGTAATACAAATCCCATCTAGTCCAGGTAGTCAAGATTCCCAGCTAGCTTTATGGGCAGCCTCTGAGAGCAATAGGTCATAGGTGTCACTGTGGTTAGCAGAATTAATTTCTCTCTTTTTAAATGGAAGGCAGTTGTTCTCCCAGCTGGCTCCTTTAAATCTTCTCCCAGCCTAGAGCTTAGCAGCCAGGTCCCAGCCACCTTGAGGTTTGTGGGATCATGTTCTGACTTTTGTGGCATAATGACTTTTCTGCCTGTGTCCAGATGACACTGACTACCAGTTACAAAAGGAACATGGGAAATTCATCTGTTAGCTGCTCTCTCTCCTGCAAGATTTACTTCCATCAGGGATTTTTACAGCCCAATGCTGTGTCTTTCATGATGGGGATGTGTGGTGGAAGAAATTTATTGTTCCCTTCCAAATAGATAGCTGTAATTTCATTTCAGAACAAGCACTTTATGTGCACGAAAGAGGTTCCATTATGCCACCACACAGCATTGGGAGCATCTGTGGCAGTGGGGTATTTGGATTAAAGAGAGTAAAGGCTGCACATCTGCTGCCCTCCACCCCTATTCACAGAACAAAGTGTTAATCCTAAAGAAAAGAGAACAATTAGCTTGTAAACCCTTCCTGAACCCACTGGAAGATTAGCCATTTTCAATTAAAGCTTTTCAGCTGGAAAGATAATGGGCTAAAATTTCCAGCTTAAAAAAAATACTATTATTGACCATGTGGCTTTATTTCTGCCAATTTGCGTCCTTTATAATTAGCTACCCTGGGATAATTAGTGATGCCTCACACCATACCCTGATCCCCACTCTCTCCCCTTACAACACAAATGGGAAGCTGACTTTGTGGTTGGTCTCTTGGCCCTCTGCAGCTGTCATGGATCCGCTGGTGTTGTCCAAACCCACGCTGGGGATGAGCCTTAGCAGTGTTTTATAGGGGGAACAACCTGAGAGGATAAACCTTTACAGGCTGCTGGGAGCGTGCTGGAACTGCTCCCGGGAAGACCGGGTGGGAGCAGGGAGGCTGCTCCCATCCTGCAAACCTGCGCTAACAAGCAATTTGCAGTCCCTCAGGGAGCTCCGCATGTTCTGAAGCCAAAATTCTTCATAAATCACCGGTCTCAGCACTTGGGGGTTACCTGGAGCTGTGTGTGGCTCTGCCTTGCCCCAGCTTGGGAGGTAAAACTTGACAAGCTGGAGCGGCAGCTGGGGAAACCTCACCCGGCACACGCGGCTGCACCAGCCCGGTCCGAGGGCGGCTGCGAGCTCCAGTGCCCCTGGTGAGCTCCAGCATTCCTGAACGAGCCCCAGCCCCCCTGAGTGAGCTCCATCACTTCTGAGTGAGCTCCAGCACCTCTAGTGAGCTCCATTGCCTCCGAACGAGCTCCATCACCTCTGAGCGAGCTCCAGCACCTCTGAGTGCCGCATTCCCCGGGCAGCTGGGGAGAGCCAGAAGCCCTCCAGAGGCAGTGAGGCAGCCTGACCTGGTTCCACCCCGCGCTGGGGAGCTGCTGCCTGTGGCCTGGCAGTGCCTTTGGGGTCATGGCTGTCTGCTTTCTGTGATCAGTCCCCTCTGTGCTCCTGCTGTCACCGTGGAGTTGTGGGTGGCACTGCTGCTGCCCGGCATGGGCTGAGCTGCCCAGCGTAGGCTGTGCTGCTGCCCGCCATGGGCACTGTGGGGGCTGCAGCTGACCCAGGCCCGTGGCCTCGTCCAGCGCTGTGTGCCCGCTCAGCTGGGCACCCCTTCTGTGCTGCCTTTTGGCCCCTGCTACCATGAGGTAATGTCGCCTGCTTTGGTGGCTTTGGTCCCCACACGCGACTCTGAAGCACAGCTGTGTGCTGCTGGTAGTGGCTGTGCTACAGCTGAGCAAAAGCCGAGGAGGAAGCTGACCTTTCAGGGGACTGCCTGGCCATGCAGCCTGAGGTGCCTCACATGGGGCACCTCGTCTGCCAAGGACTTCTGAATGAGGTGAGCTCACTGAGATATCTGAATGCAAAACCATCCAGAGCTCTGACTCCTGGGTGCTGACATGGGCTGTGCTTTTTCTGAGTCACCAAAATTATTGGTATTGCTTCTAGCTCTTGGCTGTCTCCCATATAGACCTTGGCCATGTCCCACCTAGCTTTGCCTTGTCTCTTCTAGAAGAGTTGCACGGCATAGATGCTGCATAGTAGCATGCTAGAGCATATATAAAAGCCATTAAAGCTTTTATTTTGGTGGAGGAATACATCTTGGTGCTCTTGGGATTTCACTGGCCTTATCATGCTGCTGATTCTAATATTGTCTTTTGCAGTCAGCGCTTTTCCTGCTATTTCTTTGTTGAAACACATATGAAAATGTGCCTTGGAAAATATTTTATATCTGAGCTAGTTAATACAGCACCTTGGAGAGAAGGTGTCTGATGCAACAGAGTACAAATGAAGGCTCATTAAGCAGGAATTCAGTGATTCTACTGAATGCCCCAGCAATTAAATTTCATCTTGTTTCATATGCAGGTCAGGAGAGTTAGGAAAGAGAATAGAGGCAGCAGAGCAATGTGGCTCTGTACTATGCAAATTAGTGTTAACATGGCATTTCATTTATTGTTAATGCATTGTTACACTGCTACTCATTGAAAAGAAACTGTGTGACAACGGGTAAGACTGATGACCCACTTGCTTATTTTTCCATCTGTATTGGCAGCATTGCCTCTGCAGAGACCAGTGCCAAAATGAATCCTTTAAGGGGAAGATGCAGAGATTTTTCTTCCCACAGGCAGGAGTAGAGTTAGATGCTGACTAAGACCTCCTACAGGTTGTAGCATTGCCTCTTTCTCTGTCTTTTTCTCTGTCTTTTTCTCATGTCTATGGCATGGCCACATCCCTGCTACTGGAAGGGTCCTCTGTTTGGGCTTAAGCACTGCATCCTTTAGATCAAGAGGAGGAAGTCTTCAGTCCCTACTACTGCAAAGGCCTGAGCTCTTGTAGCATGTAACATGGTAAGGGGTTTAGGGATGCTGATGTGCTTTGCATCCCCATCCACATGCTCACACTTCTGCTCCCTGCCATCCTTTGGGCTGATTGAGCTCTAAGTTTGTGTCCTATTCTTGTAGGGCTGCAGTGCCTGTTTCCCATTTTCTCTCTATATCCAAAGGTCTGTAGCAGAATATGTTTTCTCTCATCTGTACTTTGATTGTGTTGGAGCTTGTTTCACCTAAATTGCTCACCCATAGTGTGGAAGGAAGGTTGATGCAGGCCAGCTGCTAAAAGACCCATCACTCTTTTCATTCTTGGTGATATGAATAAAATATAAAGAAGAAACAGCATTTTTGCTGAAGGAGAGATCACCAACAGGCCCTTTCAGGGCAGCCACTGGTGCAGATATTGAAGTGCCTAGTGCAGCTGCCATGCACTCGCTGTGGATTGGAATGGTTTAATGACCTTAAAACTGGAAATCAGTCCCATCACTGAAAAGTTTAGATGCTTACTTACCCTTCTTTTTTTTTTATTTTTTAAAAATTTTCCTGTCAACAAATTTCTGTCATTCCAGTGCAACGGATCACTAAAAGCTGGGAAGTAGGCATTTTGTTTCCTCTAGTGGTATGGTGCTGCTCTTGCTTTCTGTGTCTGCATGGTTCCTCCAAACACACACATGCTTGAAGATTATACTCATGTCATAAGGCTGTGGGATACCAGCCAGCTATATTGCCATGAAAGATTTGAGGGGGATAAAAAGTAAGATCAATTAGGAGAATCTCTAAAGGGGAGGAGGGGTTGTGTATTTTGTCTAGAAAAAGTACTTGTTCTATACATAAAGCCACAGAAGTAGAGATAAATGGGAGAAATATGCTCTGTCTACCTGAAAGTGTTGAACCTGCTTTCAGATGCTGTGCATGCAACTTCCAGAGCTCCTTTTGGACCAGGTTACAAACTCCAACCTTGCCCTGGCATGGCTGCTGGTTGTTGTTGTATCTTTAACCTCGTGCTGCATTTCATATTGCTGTGCCTTGTCAAGCTCATCTCCATTTGGCTTAAAAAATCATTGTAAAGCCAAGATTCACTTTTGTTGGGATGACCTTTGCTAACAAGGTCCCTGAACGAGCTCTTTTGTGTCATTACAGCTGGCTGGGGAATAAAGGACCTTGTACTTTCCTGCAGCCTATTTGTCTTCCACTGTTTCTCTTATCAGCACTGGGGTCTCCAACCCTAGTGTGTCCTACTCTGATTACCCAGAAAAATGTGCAGGAACCATTTCATTGTGCTCTGATGGTGGAGGGAATGGATGGGGTCTGGGAAGTCCCTTTGCTCTGTAAAGGAGGTACTCTGTCTCAGTGCTCTGCGTGTGTGCGTGCAGCATGGCTTCTAATTGCTTACTGGATGGGTCAATTTATCTTTCAGTGTTCATTACCCGTAATAAATTAATGTTTAGGACTGGCTGGTGGAATTTGCACTTGAAGAAAAGAACAATCAAGGACTTCTTCCTCTGGCTTCATTATTAAGCTGTTTAAATACCCTTAAAGATTTTTTCTTTTCAAGTCCCTTCTCCATTTGCCATAAAAATATATTGATGAAACAGTGCATTGCATTTTGGGGTTGTATGTAAAAATCAGGGCATCTGCTTAGACCAGAGCTGAGGCCTGAGGCTGATATGCAGTTGTCTGGGGTTTCTAAATAAGCACAACTATGTAAAATTGGAGCAGATGAAATGGAGCAAATGTGCAGCCAGTGGGTAGCTGGGTAATCAGCTGTGAAGTCTCTCCACCAAGAGAATGATGGGTCTTCCTATTGTCTCTCCTCCTCTTCCCTGTCTGTTACAACCAAAAATCAATCGAAGAAGGGTACAGGCTCTCCAAACTTCTTGATTTTGTGCAGAAATGCTTAGAAATCCCAGTAAAAACTCTCTTTCCCAGTAAGACAACTGGAAGCACTGGGTCTGCTGTGCCAGAAACAAGCCTTGAGAAGGTGGATGAGCAGGAAGATGAGTCCGCAGTCCCAGGGGTCCCTGATGTGCAGGCGTATTATTAAATGGAAGAAGTAGGATGAAAAGAAGGAGATGGCAACAGAAAATCTTAATTTAACATCTGAACTAAAAAAAAAGTAGAAAGCATCTGTGTCAGTCTCTTCTGAACCTTCCCTAACCCAAAGCAATTGCTGTTGCTATTAATATCATTTTATATGCGGTTGGAACGCCGGTGTTCCTCTGCGCTAAGTGCATCTGGTTGGGGGTTTTTCCTCATCATCTTCTTGTGCCTCACTGTTCATTATGTTCATTCAGCTGTCTTCAGAGAGTCTCCTGAGACTTCCTAATGTGGAGTGATGTAAGATTGTCTCTGTGTTCTCCACAGCTCAGAGCATGTTCAGTGCTAAATGGTTCATATCAGGATCTTGTGTGAGCATTCCACAGTCCTGTGGCTTCTGACAAGGATCCTTTTGGATGTGGTTAAATAAGTAATGGTAACAAATACCCATCAAACACTGGACTAAATAATGGATATTCTGAATAGCCTGTGATAACCCTCTGCTGTCCTCCCTGTCTTGTTTGGATAAAAGTGTATTCTGTAAATGTTGTCCCAACCAATTTAGGCCATGTAAGGTTTGCAGCATCACTCCCACTGAGGTCCTGGGAGGATTTGTAAGGCAGCTCTGCGGGAATATGTATGAGGTTCACAAGCAGGACAGGAAGTGGTGGGTACAAGAAATTCACAACCAAGCACTAGTACATGTCTGTGCATGTAAGGGTAGATACTCCTCACTTACAACAAATGAACTTTACTCAAAGGGCAGCCTGTTCCTGAGAAAAGTAAATGCCCATTTCTGCAGAGTGGGTGCTTGTTCACTGGCATCACCACTTCTGTTGTGTGGATGAGAGATACCCATAAGCATGCATGGATGGATGTTTCCAATAAGGGCCACCCAGAAGCTCTCTAGCCATGCACGGTCCTCAGCCTGTGCTGTCTTTTTCCTTGAGCATTTTATACTGAAGTGGAGGTGCAAGAAAACATTTCCTAAACCCTCTTTCCTCCTGGAATGGTAATAAGAGATCAGAATATGCAAAAAAAACAGAACTGAGATTTTTTTTGTTTACTTTTTTTTTTCCTGTGAAAAGACTTTTTTAACATTCCACCTCCACAGAATTAACTTATTTTAAAAAGCATACAATTGTAGGTAAGGCTTGTATGTAGTTGATGTTGCCAGAGAATTTTTTGAAAGTTGCTAATTCTGAGCACACAAAGTTTGTGTGAAAAAGGTACAGGACAACGCACAGACTGTTCCTGAAACATCCAAACTCTACATATTGTTCCTTGAGTTTGTCACTATAGCTTAGGTTGATGCCTCACGCTCTTTTATGACACCTACACACTTTGATGCCATATGTTTTTGGTCTGCCCTGTTTTGTTGGGGTGTGGGGTGTATCCTTTCCCTTCCCCATTAGAAACTCAAGCTGTTCAACTGGTTTTAATCCAGTGCCACCTGAAACATGAAGAAAGTGTTGTGTTTGTGGATTTTGGCCAGAAACCATAGAGTAAACATCTTTGTCCTCTCCAGGCTCCTGGTGCTCTGGTGTCTTTCCAATCAGTTCAACAAATGCCACCAGCAATCCTGGGCTTGAAATGCCCAAATGCCTCTTCCTTCTCCACCAACATCAGAGGAATGGGGCAGCTCCAGCCAGTTCTCATCCACAAAAGCAAGCAGCTTCAACTGTGTATTAGAGCTGTGCTCTCACACACTTTTTTCATGCAGCAGATAACCTGGGAAGAATTTTATGGTGGTCTAAACACACAATTATTTTAAATTTTTCTTTAAAACACCATTTTGGAGACATCCATTTCATGGAATCCAAAGCAATTGGCTATTCTCAAATTAGCAGCTTCTTGTATTTGTGGTGCAACTGGTAATGTTTTTTCCTTTAAGATGAAATTTCTCTGCAGCAAAAGCATTAATAGCTGTGTGAAAAGATTTCTAATTATAAATTTTGCCTCAATTACTAATTAAGTCTATTGTCAGACTGAATAACTTCTTTTAAACAAATTATGGACCAAAATATCTCTTTTGTAAGTAGTTTTTTAATTACTTAGTGATTTTATTGCTTTTGTAGAAGTTATCCTCTCATGAAACAGCTGAATTTGAACCACAATAGGGATGCTGCTGCATTTCAATCTGAACAAGAGCTCTGGCATTAGGCTGAAACACAGTTAACCTCCTCCACGCAGAGTTAGGGCCCCCAGGTCTGTAAAAATTTCCTGCTGGTGCATTCAGATGTGTTTAGTTCCTCTTGATTTATCCTGATTTCTTTCCTAAGGAAACAAGGCTTAACCTTGCTGTCTTTCCACGAGTTTCCTTCTAAATCTGTGACCTCTTGGCTACTTTCAGACAAATCTAGTAGCAGTCTCAATCACAACTGGACCCTCATACAAAAATGTAGATGCCTTTTGTGCCTTAGTCCATGCTCGTCTTGATCTCTCTTTGCTGTTTGTGGGCATAATCTTGCTGTTATAGATGACAGTAGTTCTCAAGGGAATAGGGTGACTGTGGAGAATGCTGCCATGAGCTGGTTAGCACAGTTTGCATCTCACAGCTTGGCTGAGAAGGGAACCTGCACAGTGCTGGAGACAGGATCTGACCCTGTGCACACCCTTAATAGTCCCATGGCCAGGGTGTTGGCATGCTCTGGATCTTCAACACAAATCAACCAACTTTTCCATTTTAATAGTAAAGGAAGAAGACACTGGTTTGCTGCAACCATTTCTTCCAGGGCCAGTGCCCTTTCCCTACCCACAGTGCAGGGGCAGCATTTTCGAGGGAAGCCATGCAGCATCTTGGAGAGCCAAACTCCCTGTGACCAGCTGGCACACAGCACTGCCCTCAAAGCCTCCTCTCGCCAAGATCTCAACACAGGACTTGCATGACTTCTGCCCGTGCTGATTCCTCTGCCCTTCCTAAGGAAGGGTTAAACCGAGTTCTCAGCAAACGCTGTAGGGACGACACAAGGCTGCAGCCTCATATTCCCTTACGAGCCCCGTGTGTGTGTGTGTGTGTGTGTTTGGGAGGTACTGTAATGCTTTGACAGCAGCTTGACATTGCCTTGAAAGGTGCTGGAGGCTCTGCAAGCACTTGCCAAGAGGGGGTGGGGGAGAGGAAAGTGTGTCAGGCAACACTGCAGTCGCAGCCTCTTCGTGTGCTCAGCCCCACTGCTGCTGCTGCAACTGCAGCTGCAACTCGGGGGCTGCTGCGCGGCTCCGCTGCCGGCCAAGTTCTGGCGCGGGGGCAGCGCTGCCTCCGCCGCAGCACCGCCCGCCCGCCCCCCTCCGTCTCTGCCTTTTTTAATTCCCCCACGCCCCGCCTGACGTGCCCATGAAAGCCTCGGAGGGGCTCGGGCGGGAAGGGGCCAGCGCATCCCCGCGGGATGATGCCCGCTCTCCGCCGGCGGGGCGCGGGGTGGAATTCCGCGGGGAATGAAGTGCTCGCTCGACATTTGCTGCATCTGCCGGAGCGTCAGGGTTCGGTGGCTGCCTCCCCTTCAACCAGCTGTTCCGGTTAATCACTGCGCTTCCAACTTTTGCTTGGCAATGCCTGATGGACAGTGCAGCCGAGAGAACTAGCACCGGATTTTTAGGTCCTCATAAAGAAAATCCCCCATTCCCTTAATTTTCCTATTTCTACACGGGACTGGCGAGCCGCACGTTAAACACCCGCGTAAAGGTATTTCTTCCTAAAGGATTGCCACATTTCTGAGTCCTCGCAAGCTGGAGAGCCCCGGACGGTGGGCGCTGATCGCGGTGCCGGGCGGTGCGGGAGCCGCGTGCGCGCTGCGGCCGCGCTCGGCGCTGGGAGCCGGCCCGGGCTGCCCGGAAGGGGCTCCAGCCAGGCAGGGAGCAGAGAAAACCGAGCGGCTCTTACAATTAATCGAATGATTTGATAGATAACAGCAGACATGCTTTGTGGACTGAAAAAGGATTTGCAGTCAGACTTTGGTGAGTGAGCCTTGTCTGTATTTTTTTTTTCCACCCTTGTCCAGTAGTTTACTTTTGTTTAATCTGATTTTCTTTAAGTATCTTTAATATCATGAACAGTTTCATGTGCTACTTTCAAAGCGGTTTTACAAATCCAAACCGTTGCATGCAAACTTAATTGCTTTGATTTGGGAAATATTTCTTGGCTTCTCTGTAAAGAATTTCTCCCTGTGACCACTGGAGAGTACCCTTCAGACTGCCTTCTCCTTCTCCACCTGGAAGATTGGCAGTCACAGGGGCTGTTCTGGTACCTCAGATATTGTGGAGTCTTTAAAGCTGTTTTGGCTTTTTAAAAAACAAAATCTAAATGTAGTTCCTTATTTCCCAGGCTCAGTGTGTGAATGGTCTGGGCATTCAGCAATAGCAATTAGAGGGCTGGGAAGGAAGAGGGGAGAAGTGCTCTGCTGAATGTGGTGGGATCACTGCTAATGCCCCCCCTCCTGTATAATCCACTATTACCTTGTCTAATAAATATTTCAGTTCCTGCTGGAAATCTGACATTTCAATGAGCTGCTAACCCCTGCTTTAGATATGAGTTCACTGTTACTGTGGAGTATTAAAAAAATCTATTTCATTTCTACAGAAGAGTAGATAGATGTGTGTAGAAGGGCACCTTTACAAAGGGCAGGCATCAAATTCCCGCCTGACTCTTTCCAGGATGGACAGGCTCTTATATTTCTAGCTGAGTGCAATATTCAGGTACTTTGTTGCATGCTGTAGCTCTGCTTGTTGCAGCTGAATGTGCTGCATGGAGCTTGTCTTCTGCTCTGATGCAAGCATTTCCCTTCTGAAAGCAAAGACGTTGGAGTTGGAAGTACAGAGGTAATTTATGGTTTCTGAATCATTTTGCACTGCCTGAAGTGATGTAGTGAGACTGACTTCGTCCTCTCCTTGGCATCAAGAAGCCCTAAAGCACGAAACCTAACTTTAGAAAATTGGTTTCCCTCCCTAAATCTGAGGGTAAGATAAACCAGGTGGAAAGCATTTTAGCCTGGCTGTGTTGCCTAATCCCACAGACAGTGACTGGAGGCAATGTCCACCTACTGTACCAGCACAGCAAGAAGCATTTTGGGGGCTTAATTTGAAGCTGCCAGAGACACGCTAATGAGTCCTGATAGGCTGAGGGAGTCTGGGCGTGTGACTTGGCAGGAATGTACTTGTTCCATGGAAAGATCAAAAGACAACTTGGCAGAATCTCACACTGCTCTTGGGGTTGAGCCAGGACCTGGGCCCTGGTTTGGAGGTGGCTGACACTGAGGGTGCTCGAGGGGCCTCCTTGGTGCCACCAGCCACAGAGGGGGACATTTGTGAAGCCCTTCCAACCAGAGACATCTGGTGCTTCAAGATGGCTGTGTTGTTGCAAATGGTGGTGACTGGATGCTGGGTGATCAAATGAGAAATTTTCCTGATGCCAGCCCAAACGTTTCTCAAGAATCTTGGGCCAATGTTGTGTCATATACAAGGGAATGGTGCAGTCACTGGGTGGGTAAGGAAGCCTTTTTACCCTGGTGTCAGACCCTCACAGCTTATGCTTGGGTGCTCCTGAGGACCAAGATCATGGCTTTAATGGGAATGCTTTCTGGAAGTCTAGAATGGAAGCAATGAAGGGAATTGCAATCTTACCACTCATTTTAGCATTTTAGGTGAAATAGGCAAAACCAAATGGATTGTTTCAAAGAAGCATCCAAACATTTCAAAAGTGCTTTTTGGGCCCACCACCATTAGGGTATTGGTGATTTCTTTTCTTTCTGTCAGTTGCTTTCAGACATTTTTTGATGGGACATTTTAATCACAGAGAGATTTTGTGTGTCCTTCAGAATGGAAGGGTCAGAAAACTCAAAGTAGCAGTGATGTTTTATGGGAGGTGGTTATTTTCTATTTACAGTGAGTGTTCTGCTGCTAGTAGGGTGATTGTATTTCCACAAGAGCCTTTGTAATCCTGATGTTGGAGGACTTCCCTGAAATCCTTTATGGCCTTTCTGAAGTCCAGGAACATTCTCTATGTTTTGCTCTAGCAAACTTCACATTCAGTTAGTCCTTACTGCAGGATCACTGCAGAAATGGGCAGAGCAACAGAACTCACTGAATCTCCTTCGTGCTGCTCCAAGTCACACACTGAAAATCCCATTCCAAACCAGCTCATGTAAAATGTTAATTGAGGACAGTACAGATGCTTCAGAAGACCATTTGTCTTTCAGATGTATCCATTCGGGTGACTTAATTATTTTTGATTTTTTAAAAATACAATTTGTATAGAAGGCAAAGGAAGAATAAAGATCGTAGATGAGTGAGGATGTTCAGTGCTTTTCTATTTGGGTTTGTTGTTTGGTTTTAGGTGTGGGGTTTTTTGTTGCCATTAGAAGCCATGCTTTTAGCATGAGATGGACTCTCTGCAGACCAAGGAGAGCAGAATTTCCTGTCCTTTTTCCAGACTGGCAAACTGCACCCTTTATTGCAGGATGGGAATGGCCAGAAAAAGAGACCTGTTAATAGATCTCTGCCCCTTCCTAGTCTCAGTTTTCAAGAGATCAGCTCCCCTGTGTTCTCTCTCTGCTTGCCAAATAAGCAGGGGAAAGAATAGAAAAAAATATGCCTGAAAGGGATAGAAAACTAATGTGAGGAGCAAGAATAAGACAGGAGGAAATCTTCATAGATAAATCTCCTAGGAAGAAAGATTTTATCTTTGTTATTGAAGAATTCATCACAATAGTGCTATTTAATATAAGTCCTGCTCATCAGGCTGCTTACGTCACTTGTCAGCTTTGCCTCAGTTGCAGCCAAATGAAAGATTAAGAGAAAAACTAACTGGGGTGTGTGTACCAGGACAAACATCTCTGAGTCTGAATCATTGATCTTAATTTCCTTGAGCCAAAACTGGGCAGAGAGAGTTTGTGCTATTCCTCTGCCTTGAGATTGTATCAGCCATACCTGTGATATCACCCATCCACATTGCATTTGAATATATCCAATCTGGGAACAGTGCATCAAATTAATTCAGTACTCTGAAATATTAAGGAAAAGCTTTGCTTACTTGTCATTTCAGTGCCTTTGTATTCCATCCTAACACAGATGACAGATTACTCCTTTCCCTCTGTGCATCACATCCAAATATTTGAAGAGAGTAATAACATTTTTTTCCCTCCTCCCTCTATTCTTTTTAGCATAGACAACTCATCTCTCCCCCCAGCCTCAGAAGTTGTGGTCTTGCAGGTGTCTGACCAGCCTGCACCAATTCAGCCTGAATGAACTCCAGCTGGGCCACATTGTTGTTGAGTTGTGGTACCCAAGCCTGGGGACTGCATTCAAGCCAAGGCCTTTATGAGGACTGAGTAAAAGAAAAGGATGATTTCACAGATTTTGTAGACTATACCGACCTTGCTTATAGCAGGGTGTTAGCTCCTCTTGCATATGACATGGCACTGTGGATTTACATTTGGTTTGCAGCCCACAGTATCTGAAGAGTCCTTGCTGTCACTTTGATAGTTTTTCCCCATCCTTCATTCATTAGATTGTTCCTGCCTGGGTATGGTAACTTGCATGACCCTCTACCAAATTGTACATCTGTCCTTTCATGTATGAGTCATTCTGGGTTCAAAATTTACTTCCCAGCCTGCTTCCAGTCCTTCATGCCTTGTGGCTGTCAGTAAACTTAATAATATCTTTGCAACCAGCCAGGTCATTTAGAGAAAACTTGGAACCATACCAGGCTGGTGGAGAGTCCTCACAGAACTTCATTTAATACATCTTTCCCTCCTGATTGTGAACAACTGATGAATTTTCTCAGTGTGTGGTTTTCCAATCAGTTTTGCATACACTTCATAATCATCTGTATCCTGCTTCCCAAACATACTTACAAAAATAGCACGTGAAACAGTGTCAGAAGCGTTTCTAAAATTGAGATATAGCAACTTGCATTTTCTGTCTATCCAGAAATGTTGCTCTCATATGGAAAGCAATTGAGTGGGCATGAATTATTTGTGGTAGATCCAGGTTTGCAGTTAGTCCTCCTCATTTGGTGTTAACAGCTCACACACAGTCAGCTCCAGGAACTCAAAGAGAGGGTGATGGATTTGTCATTCTCTCGCCCCCACTGTGGCAGCATGTTGTTTTGGTTTGGTTTTTTTAAACTGAACATTGCATTTTTTATTCTTCAGCCTTGTGATCTCTTACCCCCTCCTCCTTAGGTTCTCATGGATACCTCCTGATGGCTTTAGGACTTTGGTGACCAGGTCTCTAAAGTTTTGTTGACTAAACTTTTAAGTATAAATGAGCTGATCTGTGCTGTCAAAATGAATTCTTGCTCTTTTCTACAGATTACCCATTCTACTGAAATTGCTCTTTTATAGAAGAAAACAGATGAAAGTAATATCTACACCTTTTCATGGCCTATAGAAACAATTTTTTAAATTCAGTTTTTCTCCTCCAGTATGAGGAGGGATGAGTACGAGAGGGATGTTTTTCAGTGCAAAGACCAGGGAGATTTGATACAAATATTGGTCCACAGTGTCAGTTAAGCAACTGCTATGGAGGTTTTTCTCTCCAGTGTTAAATGTTGGAGTCCAGTTTCCAGCCCAGGCATTAACCTCCCTGCCACCCTCCTTAAGAAAATTTCATTGCCACTGGAAGAGGTTCCCTCTGGCTTAGAGTGACCCACAGAAGGGAACTGAGTTTCATGTGGTGTGTCAAGTCTTGCTTTTGGCTTTATATCTAGGATCATTGTTCTTTATAATGTTTGTTCTGTTTTATTAATCCATGGAAGCCAAGGGTAACTGCACTGCCAAAGTGCTTGCATAAGTTAGGGCATGTAGGATTTGATTTCCTTTGAAAATGGACTGTTGAAATTGATTGTGTGTGGATGTCAATGTTTACTGCTTGTGATATTATCCAACTAACTCAAGGATGGAAATCATGGAATTTTACCCAGAAGGTTAGAAAAAGGTATTGGGCAACTTGGAGGGAAGAGCACCTCTGCTTTTGTGTGTAGGCATGTGTAGGTGTTGCAAATAAAAGCAACAATTAAACCTAACAAGTAATAATAATCAGAAAGATGTGCTAATGCAGAGCTGGAGAGGAAAAAGTAGAGCAAAAAAATATTTAGCAATGTTCATCAATTGACAATGAAATGCTACCAGGCATAAGAACATTTAAGGCTCTTTTCAGCTGTCGGTTCAGCTACTGCATAAATTTTAGCATGTGAGTAATCCCATCAGGGTAGGCATGGTCTTAAGCCTTGATGGGATGGGGCCCCCAGGTCATTGTATGCCTGTCTATTCAAGGTGGCAGAATTTGGTTTCAAGACAAATGTGCTTGTGTGGGCGTTAGGAAATTCTGGGTCTGTGACAGCCTGACTGCTAGTCTGCTTCTGATTTTTTATTTCTTATAATATTATTATTATTATTCTGTTCATAACAACAACAAAAAATTACTAACTGAGCTTAATGTTCTTAGCCACCAAGTTTATTAATCTGTGGATTTATAAATCAGTCTAGTAACTTGAAATGTGCAAAATCACACAGGATGAAGAATTTCTCTCCCTCCATTCCTAACAATTGCCACCCCCGATTTTTTTATTTCAATGGAAGTATTTTTTTTTTCTTTGACCGTGTGTTTTTGTTCAAGGATCTGATAATTACATGCTTGGAGATGATTGCTTTTCAAAAGCATCTTTCCCAGCAATTTTCAACTGGAGATGTGGATAAAAATATCTCCCTATTTTTTATCAGAAATGTTTTCAGTAATGTGCAATTATGAGCTCTGCCTTCATTCAATTCATCCTGGAAGAATTTGCTTCACAGGGAAATTCGTTTCCTAGCTGCTGTAGATGCCAGCATAGTTGGCAGCTGCAGGTTTTGTGGGGAGGAGGCAAAAGAAAGGCCCAGAAATTAAAATTGCTGTGAAGTAAATTGATCTCAACACCTGGAAACCATGAAAAGATGGAATCTCATACTTTTTTGTTAAATCATTGTTAAACTGCTTTGCATATCAGTCCCAAAATGGCCCTGTAAATTATTTAGTGTAGCTGAGGGATGAAGAGATGATCCACTTCATCACTCCTCACAACTGATTTGTTTCTTACTGTGCAGGTTCATGTTAGCAAGGTGAAGGCATTGTGGTTTTCTTCCCAGCAGTACTCCAACTTCCTTAATATATAATCAACACTTTTGTGGTTTATCGTAATGAAGCTTTGAGGTAGGACCTGGCTCAGGTCTGGGGAGAAGAGCATTGGTGAGAAGGTCTGGGGAGCAGTTTCAAAGGCATAAACATGCTTTGGTCCTGGGAGGCAAAAACTTGTGCTGGAAAGAGTATGATCTGGCTCCCTGCTGCCGGGTGTGTGGATGAAAACAGGATTTGTTGCACTCTTCTGCATCATTGCATCTTCCTCTTTCCCAAAGTAGGGATGTAGGTCCCTCATCTGGTGTGTGCTTCTGTTTTGGAGGTCATGTGCCAAGTTGTTTGCAGAGATGGAGTAAGCGAACTCATTTGAGACTCCAATAATTCTTCACTTCCAAGTTCTGTCCCTCCTCAGAGCCATCTCAGTGCATGGGGAGCCCTGTGGTCCAGCCCTCTCAGCCCCTGCCCTGTGGGACCTCTCACCTGAGGCTGAGGGTGGGATGGCTCAGCTCCAGACATCTGCTTTTCCAGCCAAATAGCCAACTTCAGGCATGGATCTGCTCCTCATCTTTGAGCAACCACATGCACAACCATACAAATGATGAGGGTCTGAGTCAGACCTCCAGCAGTCCCCACTGTTTTGCTACCAGCCCACATGGAGGAGATGTTGCAGCAATAAATTTGCTTCTCCATCAGATTTCAGTGGAGATCCCCTCCTTTCCCCTTGTGGGCATGATGGCTGATCCATACAGGGTCCTTACTGCAGTGAATCCTTCACCCTGAAATGTGAGGGAAGTGGCCTGCTCCTGCCCAGTGATTTATAGAGATAATTTCTTTATGGAATGTGGTGCCATTTGGGTAGGATTAAACTCTTGGCACCAGATGAAGGTATGTGTTTTGCTAAGGTTTTTTTTTTTTTTTTTAAATAATGTAATGCATTTCCCATACAACCCACTGTGTAAAGAGATCTTGTTCCTTCCTGCCATGAGATGCTGTGCTCTGCTGCTCCTGCCCCCAGAATGCCTCCAATCTGCAGCCCATGAGCCCCCAGGAGCAGGGGGGATTTTGGGCACCATCTCTGCAGGGTCAGCCTCAGCTGATGCCTCTGCAGCAGTGAAGCCATGCAGGGGAATCAGGGGGGTGTGAGTGTGAGGTAGGAATGGACTACGTGGGGTCCTGGGATAGAGCCACAGAGCTATGCCTGGAATCAGTGGGAAGATGCTCAAGGATGTGCAGATCTGGATGAGACAGCCCAGGTGACTTGTAAACCTTATACCTGTGGAGTTAAAATCAGAGTGAAGTTAGAAGAGCTCAGAGACAGAGGGTGCATCACTCATTGCTCCCTATTTCCCTCCAAGCCCAGGTGGAGCTCTGTGGTCCATTGCTCCCTTGCCTGTCAGATGTGTATCTTCTCCCTGCCATTCCCTGCTCCTTGCTGCTGCAGCCAGCCCATGGGAGGTGACTGCTGCCATCAAGGTGGTGGCAAATACCACCCAGCTCCAGGCTGGCTGCAGAGACAGTTGAGAGATAGATGCTGTGATTTGTGAGGCTGGACAAGAGCCTTGAGACAACAGAGAAAGTTTTGTTATTATTAATAATAATAATTTCAAAAAAGAATCAAAGAAACTCCTCTTCCCCCTTGTATTTCAATTTATCCCAAATCTTTTCACTCAAGCAAGCTTGGCAGAGGGGCCCCATCAGTTAGAAGAGGGATAAGCATTCACCTTACAGGAACTGGAAAACAAAATGTTTGGAAACTGTGGTGGAGGCGGGCAGGCAGAGCTCCACTGGCTTTCCCTCCTTTGTAAAGGACCCTTTATAATTCAGCAGCTGACTCCAGCAGCGTCATGAGCTATAATAGGCAATTAGCTCCTAGCAGATTTATGTGACACTGTGTTTTATAAGCAAACAGTCATGTGTGTTTAGTCATTAAATGGACCTGCTGTACCTGACATTCACTGAGATAATCTCTTCCCCCTCACCTCCCTGAGCACACACTCAGCTCTCCTGCAGCAGTGTGGACACACAGACATCCATACTTGTGTGAAACTGGTGGAAATGTATCATCAGCAGCTGCTTTTGGTTCTGGCATGCAGTGGCAAGAGGTAAACTTTTGGCAATATTTGCTTTTGGAGAGTCCAGAATCTATCTGGAGGTTAGAGAGGTGGGAATGGGAGATATCTGGTGCAGGGATGTTCCCCCACAATCCTGAGGACCCCTGGTGAGGTGAGGGGCTGGATGGGCACTTGCACAGCACCCTGCCAAGGACTGGCATCCAATTTTTTGCAGTGCTCCCCAGACTTCTCCGGACTTGGAAAGTAGTCAGGTTTAGTATTCATAGTTAATTTTAGATATACCTGCGCACGCAGCTCTTCCACACATCCATTACACACTCTGCAGAACCTGCTGGTTTTAATTTTTATTAGCACAAGTGCCTTGTTGAATCAAAATTAAGTGGGTATTTGGAAGCATAATGTGAAGCATTACATTTAATGGTCTGTGTTCCTGCCTGGAGAAAGGCTGTCACGTGCATCCTCTCTCTTCCCAAGACTGCAGTCTTTAGCTACACCTGAATTTTCCCGAGTTCATTGCTACTTCCTATTATCAGTAAGCTTTAAAACTCCCAGCAGCAACCACTCAGGTGTGTGTTGCATCTTTTCAGATGTAGCCTCATTTTGCTGCCCACCTGCCTGGCCTTGGGTTGTGGTGTGTGTGGAGAGGGCAGGTTTGGGTGCAGGTGGAGCTGTGCTGCTGGAGCTGCTCAGCCCAGCCCTGGGAGAGCTCCTGTGCCTCTCCCCTTCTTATCCAGGCTCCCCTCCCTTGTTCAAAGGGGAGCAGGTGTCTGCCTGGGGCAATGCAAAACTGACTTTTCCTCAGTCTTAGGCATGAGTCTGCCAGTCCCTCTGGCATTTGCGATGGTTGGGAGAGCTGGGACTCTCACCAAATTGCAAGTGCTGTTTTAACCAGTGTCCCCATTTCCCAACCTGAGGCTCCTTGTGGCCACACCTTGTTCCTGGCTAATCCTTTGATTGCCACGGTTTTGCTTTCAAAAAAGGCCAAGGGAAAACTGACCCACAGAGCTATGGGGCATGAATTCTTCACAGAGCAGGATTTCCATGTGAAAATCTCAAGGTTGTCTTGGCTTACAGGTACTCACAAGAAGCATCTTTGTGAGCTTTTCAGAGAGTCACAGAGCACAGCTTGCAGCATTTTCTTCTGAATTTCACCAGGAGTTTCCATGTCTTTTGTGAATTCTTGTGCTGGCTGAAGCTGAGACTGGGTTCTCCACCTGTTTTGTTTCACCTGTGTGATATAAAGCAACTGGAAACCAGCACAGCAGTTTGCATTAAGGCAGCCATGGGAAACAGCTGGAATACATTAATAACTCTGCTGGAGCAGGGTCTCATCCATCTTTCATACTGAACAGTTTGCTTTCATTGAAGTGGTGCTGTGCTGATCTTTGACATCAGCCTGTTTGGAGGCTGGCACATTGGCAGAGTCTGAAGCCAAGTCAGGGCTTAATGGGAAGCAAGAAGTGGGCAAACACAAGAGCTGAGCTTGTTAAAAGCAAGATTTAATGGGCAATTCAGGCAAATTTTTAACAGCTGGTTTGATGAGATCAGGCTGCACCAGTTCCAACGTGAAATAACTTGGAGCTTTGGACCTTTCATATTTCATCTTGTCCTGCTAAATCTGATATTCCTGACTCTTCGATTTCTCTCCTTCTCCCTTCTTCCTTTCATTTTAAGTGAGGCTCTTGCTTACTCTTTCTTTAGTAATTTAGCAATAAGCTTATTCCCTGTCTCACACAGCTCCCGTGAATCTTCCTGACACAGTCTAGGATAAATCAGCCAGGGCTCATACATGGGCCATTGCATAAGAGATGGTTTGTGTGTCAGAGTCTAAAATCTACATATGTTTAGATCAGTCCTGAAGTGGGAACATCTGTATATATTAATATATAATGGCTTTTACCATATGAATGAATAATCCAACTCCCACGATTTGGTATTTACTTTTTTTGAAACATTGCTACTTAGCTGATCACTGAGGGAGAATCACATTTATGGGAATTAAGTCTTAGTAAGGTTTAGCAGAGCTTCTTAGATAAGCTGGAAACAAGTCTAAATGGGGTGCCAGAAATCTTTCTTTTAAAATAGTTAATGCTGTCTGGAATTTCTTCCTGAATTTTTGACTCCCACTGGCTTTTAAGCACTTTGCATCAAAATGCAGTACAAATCTGGGATAAAACACCTGAATTGCCACCTACTGCATTAAATGTCTTCCTCTGTGATGTCACCTTCCTGCAGCACCAGCTGCCTTTGCAGTGCTAAAAGAGGTTCCCAAACTTTGGGGATTGCACTGTGAGCTGGGGGCTCCAGCTGGGGCATCACCCTATTGCCGGCAAACCTGGCTGAGATGCCTTAGTGCACTGGTCCATGGGATGATGCAAAAAGCTGCTGGAGATAAGTTTTACCTGAATCTATTTGCTCACTTCACGCCTTGATCCCTGGCTCATGCTTTTATTGAATGTTACTGCCCTGAAATGCACCTCTTCTGTTGCCTGATTTGCCAGTGTTTTTTTTGTTTTGTTTTGTTTTGTTCTGCTGTTTTTGTTTTCCTGCGGTTTGCAAGGGTTTTCTTATTGCTGTTGGCACTGAGATTGATGTATACAACACATGGACCTGTATCAATCTCAGCCACCTCTTGAACTGCCACTGTAAATCTCCCAAATTTGATCCTTCATTTAATTTTCTGTGCCTTTCCTCTGAGTCAGAGCAGACTTGTAATTGGGAGCAGAGAGAGGGTGCTAACCTGGAAATGTGGTAGGGTGACCTTCCTTGAAAAAGCCCTGCTGGGCTCCCCTTGCCCACCCCTTGTTATATCTTGCTGGTACAAGTGTTGCTTATGTCAAACTGATGGGATCAGCAGGGAAGCAAGATGTGATTTGCTTTTCCAGAAGCAAAAAGAAGGGGCTTTTCTCAACTTATCTAAGGAGCTGTGTTTTCTAAAAGGTTTCCTTAAGCTTGCTTTACTTCTCTTCAGTTGGTCTCCACATGGACTGCTGTAAGTTTAGAGGTGCTAAAATTTTGCATGTGCTCTTTGGGGCACATAATTTACTTTTGTAACAAGGACTCTCTTTAAAATACTATAGAAGTAAAACAAAAAAAGGCATTACAGCTGTAGCTAAGTCCCTCTTTGTAAAGGATTATGAGGCTGAATGTTGGCACAATGTCTTTTTGCCACCTCATCTTCCCTGTCTGGTGAAGATTCCAGTGGTTTTTCCTTTGCTTTGTCTACTGCCTGTCACAAGAGATTTGCTCTTGACAATTTGCCTGCTGAACTGGGAAAAGTTATCTGTCTGTACCAAAGCCCAGAATTAAAAACTGTTGTCTCAAGTCCTAGTTTACAAACTCCACGATATCCAATGATAGTTTTCATTACTCCTACTTCTATTTCAGAACTCATGTTCTGTTTTTTTACTTCCTATCCAGGTATATATTTGGAAGTGGGTTTTCCAGTTTTCCTCTGTTTGAAATTAAACATCTTTTCACCATAAAAATGTAGCTCAGGGAACCCTGTCAGTCATTGCTTTTTGTCTCTGCTGCAGTAATATTGATAATATTGATGTATCCTTCTGCTTCATTTGAGGTGGGATCTTCAGCTTTGAGCTGGTCAAAACTGCAGAAAATATTTATTATGGGCAAAAATTACCCTTTCACTGAACTGTGATATTTCTTTTCAGCCAATTTAATCCCGAATGGCACCTTCACCTGTTTTGTTTTGGGTTTTTTTGTAAGACTGGGTTGTGACTGAGCCATTCAACATCCAGTTTCAATCCCTGCATAATACAGGTCAAAGAGCTTAGCTCCTGTGAACCATCCTCTGAATTGCCTAAGGGCTGCCAAATGCTTCTGAGAAAGATGCCCATCCATCATGCCAAGATATTCTGTAACACAGTGTCCAGGTGGTTAATTCTTTGCATTCAGTGGAAAGGGAGGACATGCACATGTTCCAACATCTAGGATGCATCTATATCTTCTCTTCTCAAATTCTGGCGCTCTAGCTCTGCCCTGAAGGGTTCTGTGCTCTCCTGCCAGGCTCACACACCAGACCAGACTGCCTTCTCCCTTCTCTGCAGTACAGCCCTACCTTGTACTTCTTAAACTCCTTTTCTCCTTGGAAAGTTAACAGCCTCTTGATTTCACAGTTCTTTTGTAAGATCTTGGAGGATGAAAGACAACAAGTACCATTTTTAAAGCAATCATAATGGGGATCAAAGGATAGTTTCTAAAAAGCAAAATAGGTGCAAGAATTTGCTATCACTATCACTGCAGCAAATTGATCTCCACTTCAGAAGATGGAAGTCCTGACTTCTCCTGGTTCTGTCACCCCCAAGCTGTTGCTTTGTGCTTCATGTTCCCACCCAGGCTGTGCAGGAGGGTGCCCAGCTCTTGGCACTGCCAATGGCCCTTGAGTCTTGTCTCCCTGTCTCCTCCCTGGACCTCTGTGACTCCAACCCCGGCATTAGATAAGACAGTAAAAACCCCCAAAAGACACCAAGATGAAATATATTTTAATATGAACATTGATAATGTTTTTGGCTTCAACTATTTGTATATCAGAAAATAAAAGCTGTTGCCTGCTAGGGTGTAGCTTTTGACAAGGTACCTCAGTTGCTCTAAGGAAGGCAGCTTAGAGCCAAACCCTTTGCAGTGAAAACATTCATGATGGTTTTCATTAAAGAAAACCTTGTTTTCCTTTTTTTGACTAACTCCAGAGTTTTTAAAGAAGTAAGTAATAGTGGCCTCTAGACTTAGGTGGCACCAGTGATTTGAGTGCTAAAGTCTAATAAACTGACAGTACTTAATTTCATTTGATTGAAAACCCACAATAGAGCTGTCTTTTATTATTTGATTTTACTCCACAGTCACTTAGCATGGCATTTGGAGCTTGAAAGAAGGTAAGTCCTCAGGGTTTGGATTCAGCAGGCTGCATTTCTTATCCACCTCCATATTTAAGTAAGAGTTTGGAAGCTTACATGGAGTTAATAGGGAGAATTGATTCCCTTGCCAGCTAGGATTTACTGCTGCCTGCTGCTTAGATTAATAAATCCAGTTGTATCTAGTGAAGCATTCTTCCTTGGAAATGATGTTAGACTTTATTGGTAATTTCTCACCATATTACAATTGCTAACTTGGATAATTTCCATGAAAGATCAGTCTGAAAATGTATCTTATTTGTCTTGAATTTTTACCCTTGAAAGTTAGTTTCTTCAGATAACACAATCAATATATCAGCAATATTTCATCTTTCTAGCTTAGTGTTGGACTGTCCCCAGTACACTCTATGCTGCTTAATAAGAGAAATTGCCAGATTGACTGGAAAATGTAACTTTAATAACATCATTTCAGGCACTAGAACCATAGAGAAATAATAATCTCATGGAGTTGGTTTTTGCACTATTCTTGTGCACAGAATTACTGTGGATGCTCTGTGTGAGTCTGTGTGTGCCAACAACCTGCAAGGGGGTGAGGCACTGCAGGGCTTCCTCTGCCACTGGGTCATCCACAAATATAAACTGGTGAAGCTGTCTGAAAATGCCTTGGAGGATGAGAAGGATTGCAGGAAGGGAAGTCTCTCTCCATTTTTCTCTTTCTATTTTTTAACACTAGAAATGCAAATCTTGCTGGGGACTGCTTAAGAAAAGTGAACAGCAGAGAGCTCAGTGAGTGAAGAGGGATCTTCTTGGTGTTGATGTTGTTAGAGGATTGTTAGGAAGAGATGGATAAAAGTGAAGATTCTTGGGTTTTTTGGGAAAAGCTATTTGTGCTGAAGATCCAGCCTGTGAAATCCCTCAAGCAGCTCTTAATAAGCCTAACTTAATGCACAAAATCATATCCTCACTGGAATCAGAAAAGAGTCATCCCTGATACTTTTAAATGGAGGAAACAAAATCACAGGGTACTTCAGAAGAGCAACATAAGCTCCTCTGTGAACAGAAGAGCAAAGGAATGCTTCATTTCCAGCTGTTCTGCATCCACTATCCCCTGGGCTCCTCCCTACCATGCAGAGGAAAATGAGTGGTGAAGTTGGGCTAGACCTGGTTTGCACAACAGCTCTTTGCTTTTCTGAGAGCAATAACTTAAATTTTCTCTACTCAAAACACTTTTTAATTGAAAGTTACAAGATTATAAACCTCTTTCAGGCTGCACTCTCTCTCCCCCCTCCAGGCTGATGGATATTGGCCACTGGCTTCCAGAGGTGCAGAGGACAGTAGATGAACTGCTTGGGAATTAAACTTTCATACAAAACCAGAAGAGATAAAAAAGGAGGTGGTTTTAGTAATTTTTTTTTTTTTTACTTTTATAGGTATTTTTTCTTCCATCTCTCAATACAGCTTGAGTAGCAATTAAGAACTGCTTCCAGGTCCTCTATCACAGAGTCCCTCGGATGTGCTGATTAGATAAAATGACTCTGTGTTGGCTTCCAAAGCAATAATGAGAACAAGCAATGCATTGTAGCAAGGTATAGAAAAGATATGAGTGTAATGGCAGGTTGATTGCAGTTTCTTAAATTGTGGGGGTTTTTCCTTTTTTTTTTTCTTGGAATGTAATGTATTTAATGAAAACCATGAAGAGCACCAAATGTTGGCACTGCAAGCTGAGTCCAGCATTCATTCTTATCAGATGGGACTTGGATCAGTCCTTGAGAGGTGTTTAATATCCTGTGAAAGTTGATGTGAGTTAAACCTTACCAAAGCCTGGCTTTTCTGCAAAGTCAACTTAAATGGGTTTTGTGCACACAAAACTTGTTTACTAAAAGCAGAAATTCTTCCCACATCTTCATGCAAAGCAGGAATCTTCCATCAGTGTTATCTGCTACAGTCTTGCAGGGGGTAAGAAATATTCTTTTATATCCCCTGGAAGCCAGCCTGCTTGGTAACAGAGGCATGTCTGGCTCATATCTTGGTCCCATAAAGGCCACTGCTGTGCAAATAATTATCTACAGCATTTTAGTTGAAAATGATTGCTTGAAACAAATTGTTCTTTTAAAAGTAATCTTGGTGGTTTCTTATTAAAAATTAAAAAAACCCAAAAACCTAGAAGAACAAAGCACGGAGTTTCTGTTGAACAATAGGCTATTGTATTTTCTTAGAACTGATTTCTGTGAATACAGCAGCAGGTGTTATGAAATTGTACATGCCTGAGAAGGGTTGGTAGGTGAATGAATACAGAAGAAAAGAAGGAGACGTGGAGGGTGTGGGGAGACGAATTTCATGCCGTGTCTATTGAGGAGAAGGAATTAAAAAGTACAACTTCCTTTTGGAATACCTTTGAAGTTTGGGCAAGTTCTTCCTGGCTCAGAAGCCAGGAGCAGCAGCTACACAAGTGGATGGAAGAGCTGCCACAACAGCCTCTGGTGGCACAAGAAGCTGCAGTTGGTGGAGCACATTCCCAGTCCAGGTTGGGAGCACAGTGTCATTGCGGTGGGGCTGGCACAGGGACTGGCAGCAGCTTCAGAACAATTTTTTTCCCCAGAATTGTCTGAGAAAACGGGATAAAGCTCAGTTGTTTTTGGGCCAAGAGCCTTATTTCCAGCAAGGGCATTTCTTGTATAGTACGGCTATTTTCTTGGGCTATTCACTCAGAAATTTGTGATGACGGAAGTTAAGAGGAAACTTCCCCAACTTCTCATTTGTCTCTGGGTGGCTCCTGAGTATGAGCTGGGAGGGGATTTGTTGCCAGTAAAGGGATAAATAAGAGGCTTTTCTTTACAAAAGGCAACCTCTGCAATTTTTAGTAGATTTGTTGATACATGTATTTATGAAATTAGGGAGGAGCTGCTCCCTAAATAACTTGGTATGTTCCAGCCTGAACTCACTGGTTAAGGGGAATTTTTTTTAACTCTTTCTGGCTCAAAGGAATGGAAAAGCATTTCAAAACACTGCTTGACTTTGGATTAGTGCTGTGGGAGAGTCACATGGAAGGTGCCCTGGGCTGAGGGAAGGGCTAGAGCTGGGGTGGGCACTGGGTTTTTCACTGGCATTCTTCAAGCCCCCCCACCTTCTCAAGAATAAAAAGTGAGGAAACACTGGGCCCTTTCAGAGTTGAGTTGGGATTTTTGTTTGTGGTGGTTTTTGGTTTTTTTAATTTTTTTTTTTTAATGCAGCAAGCTAAAATCAGTGTGATGAAAATTAAATTGTGGTGTAGTATCCTAAAGCAAAAGTGACTTTCTCTGTTCTTGTTTTAAGCACAGGAGTGTGGACTATCTTGTCTAAGGATTTAGTGTATTTGTTGCTGTATGCTTGGATTAGTTTTATGTAGGGCAGGATTATGCTTTAGCTCAACTTTTCCAGTATTCCAGGAAAAGCAGTCTAGAGATCACTGGTAGATGTGTTTCATCTGTTTCTTGGGGTTCTATTTATTTCTATTTATTTCTCTTTTCTTTAAGTTTAATGATACAGAGCCAAAGCACTGTATTTCTAGAGATGGGAAACGACCTAAGCAGCTGTACTGGTTATAGTGAACTCATGTACAGATTTTCCAAGGGCCTGAGAAGCTGTCGATTTAGATGGGCAGAAGAAAATTCAAGCCACCTGCTGAGGAAGGCTTGGGGAAGGTGGGATCCTTTATGCAAACAGCTTCTTGTCTGAAGCAAACACATGGGAGGAGCTTTTGCTCTGCAGTGAGCTTTGTAATTAAGTACTTTCAGGAAATCATGCAGTCTGTAGCAGTATTCAATGGGCTTTTTGTTTTCGGGTCCTGGGCTCTCTGGATCTGCCTGTCTCCCATGTTAAAGGCTAAGTGCCTTGAAGATGAGAGGCTGCCACTGTGCTGCTCTTGTGCAGAGCTGACACTGGCACTGCTGTCCCCATCCTGCTGTGGTGGTGCTGAAATATCCCAAAGTGCCCTGGGGAGTTGTGCTGGAGGGGCAGTTGGGTGCAGCCTTGCAATCCAGCCCAAATCCATCACTGGTGCATGAGATGCCTCTGGCTGTGCTGCTATGTGGAGTGCCAGCCTGGGGAGAGTGGGGAGGATTGTGTTACTGCTCTCCTCTGATGATGGTCCAGCTCCTGGCCAGGCTGTAGTGGGGGCTGTGCCATGTGTGAGCTAAAAACAAATTTCAGATTCAGAATGGGTGAGCGTGGATATACCACTTTCCCCTACCCCTCCTTCTGGTAATATATCAAATTTTTAAAGGTGATGAGATGCCTAAAGATGCAGCTAGATGATTATAGTCTGTTTTTGAAGTACATGTCTGCATCTTCAGGCACTCAGAGATCTTTAAAATCCCAGGCACTGGAGGTTTGCTCCCAGAGCTGCAGTTTGAATCATCACTGCTTGCCTGACCCACACTCGTGTACCCTCGGCTGCTCTTTGCCTGACTACAGATAAACGCCTCCCTTGACTTACAGAATTAACTCTCCTCAAAATGGATCAAACTGCAATTAGTTTTAGTCATTTGGATTTCTGCTTCCAGTCCCATGCTTTTATTCCAGCAAAAAAATACCGGCTTGCCTTAGTGTGAACAGCTTTTGTTTCTTAATGCTGGTTTGGTATTCATTTCCCTAAACAAGGAGTGCAATTACCCTGTAGCAAAATAACTGTCTCCAACTGTCTTTTTTCCATTAAACAAATGGGAGGTTTTACCTCTTGGTCTTCCCATAAGATTAATGCACTTTCTCTGCAGGAACTGTCTTAAAGTGATCCAGGAATCTGAACAACTTGCATACAGCAGTCTAATTGTCACAGAATCTGATTTAGCCAATGCTCATTTTCATTAAGAAGTGATCTCTGCTAATAATAGAGACTAATAGCTATTCTAAATTAATAAAACCCCAAACTTTCCTTTTCCCCCCCACAGACAGGGATAATGAACTCCTAAATCAGTGCTCTTTCCAAGGAAGCTTTTTTCCCCCATTTTAACAGTTTGGCTTGGCAGCCAACTGATGTCAGGAGATCCTAGTGCCTGTGTTTGCAGGGACAGTAGAGTCTGCCCTGGCTGTCCTTCATTCCTGCCCCCCAGCTAAAGCATGCATATTTTTCCTGCTCCTTCATCTGTCCAGTGTGTTTTGAAGGAATGAGATGGGGATTCTCTCTTATTTACTGTCACTATATATGGTACACTGTACACTGATGTGTATCACTGTTCTGCACTGCTTTTGCAGGGGAGGAGAGTTCAAAGCTCTGTGGGAAGGTGTGGGGACTCAGAAGTTCTTCTCTCTCTGGTGTTATGTAAATAGTAAGTCATGTAAATAGTAAAAACTCTTGTCAAAGGCTTACAGGAACTTTGTATGTTGCCACAGATTCCCATCAATATAGGGATCAATATATGGAAAATGTTGCAATCTCAGTTTTATTGAGGGTCTTATGCACTTGGTGAGCTTTTCTGAAAGGTCTGGAGACAGCATTACCATCACTGCTTGAAAACCATCAATTACACAATCTTTTTTGGAAGATTCTGGCCCTCTTGCTGTGAGAGAAAAAGCTTGATAAATACAACTCTAATAGCTCCAGCATGGATTGCTTGCAAAAATAACCTGCACAGGATTTAAAAAGAGAGTTACTTTCCCAATTTTAAGGAGAAGAGAGGTTCATGGATTTTCAGTGCTTGGGTTGGTGCTGCAATTTTGGCTGACTGAGCAATCAAGGCTCGTTAGAGCCTCACCCCCAAACTAGTGCTATGTTAGGCAGAAGAAATTACTGAGAGCACAAAAAGAAGGAGTTCCTTTATTTAAAAAAACAATATAATCCCTTGCACAAACAAACAAAAGAGTTCATAAAAAGTGACTCCATTATTACCAGCTTGAGTGGCAGAGCAGGAAATGGGCTGCAAATGAACAAAGAGCCATGCACAGGCGGGGATGCTCTGCAGGCAAATGCCAGTTCCCATTACAGCAGGCCACATGTGGCAGCCTCCTTTCCTGTGCAAACATTTTAGCCAGATAATGAAGGGAAAAACCCAAACATTTTTCACATAATGCACTAAGTTTGGAAGGGAGGAGCAATAGGAGAAGGGTAGCTGTGGTGCTGGTTATTTGCTGGCTGATGTGGCTGTCAGGAGCAGTGGCACGGGTTGACGTTGCTAATTGCCGGCAGGGCCTGCAGCTCGGGTCACTGCTCTTGGCCACTTGGCTGCTGCTGGAAGCTGTTGTTAATGCACAGGCAACCTGGTTTCTTGCTCAAAGGGAAGCCAAGGCGTGTTTGCCAACAGCTGTTGGGGTAGGAAGGGCAAGCAGTAGCGAATTGGGGTTTCCTATCAATGCTGATTGGGGTTGTGATGGGGAAGTAGAGCGCAGAAGGGTGCTGGTGCCTGTCTGCTCTGGGGCGGTGTGTTTATGTGAAACAGATGGTTCTCTGCTTCAGTTTGCCAGCAGATTATGGAGCTGGCTTTGAACCATCTTGTGTGGTTTCCCAGGAATGCAGGGATCCCATCCACAGCAGAACCACGCTGCCTTGAGCACGTTACCTGGGGCAGAGCTGGCAGCAGTGCTCTCCTGTGGAGGGCAGCTGCATGCTGGGGTGGTCCTCGCCATCTGCAGTGGCCTGTGGCACCAAAGGCACACTGATGCTCCAGTGCCAGCAAAAAGTTCCAGCCCTGGGTGGCCCAGGGTGTGTTGCAGATGCCTTTTGCACAGTTACCTTCGGTGTTTAAAAAGGAACTTTGTGCTGGCTTTCCTGAGCTTGGAGATTCCTCTTCCAATGTGCTGCTGCGTTTAGGAAGGAAATAAAGGGTGGCTGTAGCTGTTGGGAATGTGTGCAGGGAACAGCTGGATTTGTCCTGCTGCTCCCCTGGGAATTGCCACCTTCCTTTATACACCCAAACCATCCCTGTTATCTGACTCTGCAGTTCTGCCAGGGATGAGGTGACTGATAGAGAGAGGAGAAACCAGAATATTAGGAAAAACCTCCTGGTGAGAGAAACTAAGATTTTACACCATCTTTTTTCTGCTTATGAGGAAAGTGGGCTGCCAGCAAACTGAATGTTGGGATTGGGTCCACTCTGTACAGACCCTTGTCTTGAATGAGGCTGCATTAAATTTTTTGTTCACTTTGTATGGAGGGGGACAAAAATTTCTTTGTACCTTAAATGTAACTTATTTAAGGGTTGTGGACAGGAATAAATGCATAAGGTTTTCAGTAACCTGTATTTATACTATCATGTACAGCTTCTAAACCTTCACAGCTACTGAAAAATTCAAGAATGTGGTCACTGAGAATGGGAGTTACTCGGTACTATATGGTTACTGGAAATTATTGATTGGAAAAGTGCCAGCTTTTTATGAAATGCCATAAAAATAGACATTTTAGATGGATGGAAATAAGATCTGCAAAAGCACGCTGCCTTCTCTGCAGATAAACTCTTGTGATAACACTGTAGCAGTCTTCCAATAGGACAATACAAAGATATTTAGATGCTTTAAATTTCAGCTTTACTGGACAGTGTATTTACAGTGTGTAATGCTATTCTCTCTTCACTCTGACTTTTTTTTTCTTTTAATCATTTAAAAGAGGGTGCTCTCTATATTGTACAGAGGCTGGAACAGCAGCTGGAAAAGGTGACTGAAATAATGGGATCTATAAGAATAGGCAATTTCACTCAAGTTTAGTGATTTAGTGCCCTGTTAGTGTCCTGATGTATGACTGCATTTCCAAAGTTTTTTCACAAGCATAATGACAGGCTTGAAACTTGTGATACAAATGCCCCAGCTTTCTCTATCCTCAGCTGTTCACATAATTACAGGAGTAAGGGAATTTTGTTCCCTCCTAGAAGATTAGCTCCAAGAAGAATAAATCAGATAAAGTTACTGCCTTCCTGTTTCCCTCTCTACAAGGTGAGAGTCCACATGGTGCAGTGCAAAGCTGGAGCTGGTAATGTTTTTTCTTGCCTGCAGTCTGTGATGCAGATGGGATTCCAATTTTGGTGTCATCAGGACAACTTCTTAAAGAGCTCTGGTTCAGTTGCTTGTGGCTTTTGGTACTAATTTCAGCTTCTGTGTTTGCTCTGCTCACAGATGATGGCCCTTACTCAAAGGGGAGCAAGGACTCTGGTGGGATGGACGCAGCCCTGGTCTCCAGGAGGCAAAGCATCCCAGGTAAAGGAGGGGATCAGCTCCTGCTCCAAAACATTGGGGCTTCCATTACAGTTTACCTGGGTACCCCTAAAATGGGTAAACCCCCTCAAAACACTGATTTTGGTGCACCTATCAGCAAGGCTTTTGCTGGAAGAGAGAAATGGGTGGTGGTAACTGGTCTCAGTGAGTGGTGTGTTACTGGTACAATCCCTGTCTTGTGTGGGCCTGTTGACAGTAGTTACAAGGGGGCTGGGGAAGGACTTATTCCTGCACTAAACTGACACTCACAAAGAAGAAAACAGCAGCAAAGAAGAGAGGGAAGAAATGCTGCCATAGCTGAGTTCATCAAGCAAGGAGGGAGACTGACAGTGTCTGGCAAGCTTTGAATCTCCCACATCTGACTAAGTTTGTTTTGATATTTAGTCAGTCACAGCAAATTTTTGTGTGAGATAAACCTTCCCAAGCAGAAACACCCTGGGGGCTGAAGAGGAAGTGGAGAAGTGGTAATTCATTTGCCTCTGCTGGCACTGGGCTTCATGTGCCAGCAGCACTGCAGCAGGTCTGGATGGGCTGCCTTGGACAACTCATCACCTTCCTAGGAAAGCCAGGGACTTGGTTTTGACTTCTGGCTGCTAATGACCAGTCACAGGGTTGGTTTAGTGTATTCTAGGTAATGGGGAGGGAAGGGGTCCTTCTGCTATTGCTTCATCATTCAGCACTTGGTGGGGGGCCACCACCGTGCTGGAAAGAACAATATCCAGCACCATCCTGCAGATTTCCAGAGGATGTTCTGTGTCATACCACTGTAGGGCAGCCCTGATGGGGAGTGGCTCACAAGAGCCAGTGCACCCAACAACCCCAGCTCAAGGCATCTCAATGGGGATGGAAAAATTCAGGTGTGCTCTTCCTGCCCTGGGATGCAAAATCCAATCATATATGTCAGTAGAAGAAATCCAGATCTGCTCATATACTGTGCTTAAAGACTATGTCTTGAAGGACTAGATCCTCCTTAACCAGCTCACTTTTATGCTGTGTGGGTCTGTGACAGGGGCAGAAGATTTATACAAACCTGGGTCAAAATTCCTTATGGCTGACCTTGATTGGTTGATCTCAGGGATCTGCCTTTTTTTGAAGCAGTAATTTCTCCTTGAACCCATAACAATGGGTAATTGCACTCTGGGAGTCCTCATTTTAAACACTTATCAAGGATCAAAATTAAACCTCGTTGAAAAGCTAATAATCTCCCCTTGTGGCACCATCTGTGTTGATCAGTCGTGTCTGTAGTTGAGAGGAAATTTGCAGGATGGTGCTGGATGTTGTTCTTTCCAGCACGGTGGTGAGCCCCCCCAAGGTTCTGGCAGCCCCTGGGCTCCTGGGTTGGTGAATTGAAAATTAACTTACTGCAGCTGGCAAGGGATCAAAACTGAGTTTAAAGAGCAGAAGCATTATGGACCTGACATTTTTACAAGGAGCTGCCAGTGCCACATTAAATGGGTGCCCAGCAGTGCCTAAACGCCTGCCAGACTGGAGTTGGATTGCAAAGAGGTTCCCTACTCACGTTAATCAAGTGCACAGATTATTCTTGGAGGTGCTTTACAAAACAGGTAGTGCATGGCAGGGCTCTAAGTGAGCTGCAGTTTCTGGTGTCCTGGTGGCTTTGAATAGGAGCAAAGCGCTGGTGATGAGGCACCACAGTGCCCATAGATCCCGTGTTTTGGATGGATGGAGGAGGCCCTGCACCAGCATGGATCTTCTGTGTCAATATGCTGTTCAAGGGGCCCTGCCTTGCTCTGGAAGTCAGAGTGCAAGAGGTTTCAAATGTTCCCTCTCCAAACAGATCTCATTTAAGCCTGGTGAGGTTTACTGTGTAAACAAGCGCCTGGGCCTTTTGCAACATGGGGTTTTTGTCCACATCTGTGGGGTTGCTGTTTGTTGTGTGCTGCCACTGCCCATCACACCCTTCTCCTCACAGCCTTGGAGAAAGGCAAGTGTGAGGGTGACAGGTTTCCTCCTGTAAAATCATGGAAGATTTCAGTACACTGAGGTAGTGGAGGTGGATGGATAATGCTATAGACAAATTTTGTAAAAGCTTCTGAGAGGAGGCTCTGACAAGGTGTGGATGTTGTCCTATTTGCCCCCCTTTGATCAGAGTGAGGTCGTTGCATGCAGTATTGCAGAGCTGCCTTTTGCCAAGTCTTTGAAATTCTTGGTCTTTTCCTTAGGCCAGGATTGATTCTCCTGCTCAGTTACTGCCCTTTCCATGCCAAATCCAAAGCTGGAATGATTTAGGAACTCTGTTTTTGTAAAATCCAGACATGATCTGTGATGAGATCAAAACTAATACAGGGTTGGGCTTATATATGTAGGTGCTGGACTGACAGGAGTGTTGTCTTGGACTAGAAGAGGTAAAATGTGCACTGCCTGCAGCACCCAGAGAAGCAGAACTGTTGCTGCAGGTGTGGGGTGGGCATCCCCTGGACCTGGTGGCAGACAGTGCATGTGGAGCAGGTCATGGTGTCAAAGTGACTCCTGTCTTCAATTCCAGCTGCAGATGAGCTGGTAGGAGGGAGCTTGACTTGGACTAGTGCAGATAGGTGAGCAAATTGCTGTGAGTGAAGGTCATGCCTCCCCCTCCACCCCCTGATGATGGCAGGATCTCACCCCTCTCCACATTGTGTTCTGTATGTCCCAGCTATACTGATGTCCCATTATAGTTTTTTAATCACAGTATTTTAGGATCCACCCTGTTTGGTCCACCCAGGCAGCTATTGCAGGTCCACATCTCCTGGGCCTGGCTGCAGGAGCATCCTCCTCCTGTGTAACTGTGACCACCTGACAGCTCTGTTAATGCCTCCCCCACTCTTTATCAATTATAGTTCCTGAGGTGGTCTCCATGGACAATTGCTGAGCTCCCATCAGCCTGGTTTTGAATTTTTCTACTGCCTCCAGCACCTTAAAACACAAGGTTTTTACTCTCTCATAAGCCCATATTGCTTTGCCTTGTCTTCCTTGGTCCTGCCTGCCAGACCTGCATGCAAACATTGCAGTGGGTCTGCCAGGACACACTTCTGTTTTACAGCTTAACTTCAAATGAACAGAGGCTTTTTCTTCATGCTAGGTGTTCAAATCTACTTTCCCACTACCTGTAGGAAAAGGGTGTCCTTGGGACTGGGGGAATGTGCCTTACACTGAGTTGTTTTTCTTTATTCCCAATCTTTCAGAGGAGTTCAGAGGGGTCACAATCGTGGAGCTGATTAAGAAAGAAGGAAGCACCCTCGGTTTAACCATTTCAGGTGGCACAGACAAAGATGGAAAGCCAAGAGTCTCCAATCTGAGGCCAGGGGGACTGGCTGCAAGGTGAGAAATGGAAATGGGGTGCAGAGAGCACAGCAGGAATGGAGAGGAATAGTTGCATGTTCCAGCTACTGAATGAATAGAGTTATAATTAAAGTAGTTGGCACCCAAGACCCTTTTTTCAAGTGCCCCAGAATGCAAAGTTGTTGCTTCAGGAAGTAGAACATGTTCTATTTTGAGTTATTTCCTATGCTCTGTGCAATTATGCTCTGAATTTTTTGTAGAGATATTTGTGGTTCTGTGAAATTAGGCAGCCTTGTCAGGAGAGCTGCATGGTACAATACATCTTGATCAAGCTAAGTGGTTTAATATTGTATCTGTTCTGAATACTGAGTGTATAAGTAACATTATTGGCTCAGAAAAGAAATGGGCAAAGAAAGGCTCCAAGAAGCAGGAAAAAGGAAAGGGTAATTGAACAATTTTGCAGAAAACAGGCAAAAGAAAAGATGTTTTCTCTTTCCCTGCTGGATTTTTTTCAGACAGCTCTTGGTGTGCTTTTCTTTGACTGATTGCTCTACATGAATGGGAACTGAGCAACAGCAGAGAGGTTGTGAATACATACACTGCAATTGTTGTGTATGTACAGATCTGAACACTTGCCCACCAGGAAAGATAGATGGCTTCAATTCTAGCACTTCCCTCTGATAGCAGACACATGCAATCAGACAGCAGAGATCAGTCCAGCATTGCTGGGCTTGTTCAGAAAGTCCTGCAGTTACCAGCCAGCTGGAGACTTTGTGCTACCACTGCTTTTTATTTTATTTCTTTGCAGGAGTGACCAGCTGAACGTGGGGGATTACATCAAGTCGGTGAACGGCATTAACCTGACCAAGCTGCGGCACGACGAGATCATCAGCCTGCTGAAGAACGTGGGCGAGAGGGTGGTGCTGGAAGTGGAGTATGAGCTCCCTCCGGCCGGTGGGTGCCCCTCAGACAATGCTGCTCTCTCTTCTTGGCTGCCCTTTGTCCTGGGGTGCAGCTGGACTTGCTTGTGCAGAGGTGCCGTGGCCAAGGCAGTGTCCAGGGGCGTTTTGCCGTTGCCTTCCCCTGCTCTTGCGGGCGGCGGAGGCTGCCGAGCTCTGTGCAGTCGGAGCAGAGCACTTTTTCCAGCACAGTGGGTGCCTGCTCATGCACACTGGCAGGGGATGGCTGATTAGCTCTGTCTTGCCTCGGAGTGACTCGACAGCACAGGCCAATCTGCCTCCTGATGCTGCTTCAGCTTCTCATTTTCCCTTTTGGAGTGTGGCTGCAAGAGGTTTAATTCGGTCTTAAACATGTATTACCAGATGCCCTTTTCTGAACCGTGGCAAGTGCTGTTAGTCCTCAGGATTCTTTCAAGTGTTATGTGTTTTTAGAAGGGAAACCGAAGCAATCTGCTTTCCAGCTAAGGGGCTTTGGCAGAAGATGGCAAGCCCAAATAACAGGGTTTATGTCCTGTCATGGGAGACTGTATGCTCTTGCCCCCATTTGTTTTGATGATTGATGTTCCTGGTCAGAACAAATTCCTCGATACAGCTTCTCATCACAGTCTTTCCATTGTGAATACAATCCCCCAGTAATTCCTCATTCATTTACCCAGATCAATCAGACAATGACTGGGCAGAATAAATAGAACAACTAAAAATAAAACGACAGGAAAAACAAAACTAATGAAATCTAACATTTTGCCCCAGATAGGAAGATATTTTACACTTCAGAGCTTTGCTGTAGCTGCTGCCTTTAGATGAAAAGTATTGAATATAGAAATGACAGTGTAAAGCCCAAAAGAATAAAATCTAATCTGGAGTAGATGAATCTGTATCCATCATTCCCCTCTCTTCTGCTCTAAATGTTAGTGAGTTTTTGCATACACGTCTGGTAAAGCCAGCTGTGGCTCAAGTCTTCCATGTCCTCATGCTCCCTGGAGATGACCACTCTTAACGTTTCTCCTTATTCTCTGTGATATTCCTCATGAGGAATCTGATAAACTGAATTTGCCAGCCCAGGAGTGGTGCCAGCTCAATCAATAGCAGCAATGCAAGATGTCCTCAGCTTTAAATGAGCAGGAAAAGCACAGAGATAGTGACTTCTCTCCAGTGAGATTATTTGGGCTGTTTATGAATGGTCCAAACAAAGAAGCGCTGCAAAATACAGGGAATTGTCAATTATTGCCTGATTCCAATTCATTGTGGGCTTTTATCTGCTGTGAGGGTTTGTTATCACTGTGTATGCTCACCATCCCCCCACCTCTGTCTTTTCCTGGGCAAAGAACAGAAATACAGTGCAATTCAATAACTTGTGCTTGTGGGTTTGACTTTTTCTCCCCACTCTGTAATTTCCTGCTTTGAAAGGGATCTTGCAAGTCCAAATCTAGTTTTCAGGCTACTGTGTCCTATCATCTCTTTCTTAAATAAACCAAACCCTGTGTTAACACTGGCTTAGGTTTTCCAGCTCCCACTGATCTTATGAGAGGCTGTTGCAGCACTTCATACTTCAATGCTTAGGACAGAAATTGGATGGCTTCTGAACTCATTTGTGGATACTTTATACCCTTTTCTTGGTATTTGAGTATCACCCCTTGGCTGGGAACCTTGAGCACTCCCTTCTGGAGTATTTCTAGGCTGTGGCCCCGTTAGCTGTCTGTGCACAGCAGTAGGAGCACAGTGGGGACAGTGTTTGGAGGTTTATTTGGCCTCACTGTAGCTGGTCCCCAGGGCTGTTTGCCTGCAGGCAGTACCATGCCTCCATTGCATGTTTTTGGGTTAGCTTAAGGGCTGGGCTAAGCCTAATTTGGCTGCAGGTCGCAAGCCCTCAGGGTGCTTGGCAGAAGGGTGAGTGTGGTCAGTGAGGACAGTGAGGAGATTTGCTTTGAAACTCCCCTCCTGAGCCACGGGAAATGGCAGTGTGGATGTGCCTAGGGCACCCTTCTTCTCCAAGTCAAGTTCTTGGTCTTTTTTCCCAGATTATCCTTGTGGCTATTCCTGGCACTTGGTTTGAAAATTAGGAATTTTCACAGTGGACCAGGCTGAAATGTCACGTGCAGTTCTGGGTAGAGAAGACTGGGAAATTGTCCCATATTCACTGCAGTAGTGCAATAAATCATTAGCTAGTAGAGGACATCAAGAGGTGGAAACCATTTCTTTCTTTTTCTCTTTACTTTGTACATTTTGTATTTTGTACAAATAGTACTGTGTATTTAACATAAAAATACTGAATTGCCCCAAGGATCAGTTTAAAGGATTCGCTTAATCTTTTTTAAAATCCAAAATATGAGAGGTAAGGGAAAGAAACCAACTTTATGCATTGAGGATTTGGGATTTTCATTTTCTTTAAGGTCAGCTGGTGACTTGATTCCTTATGCTGCTGCTGTTTTTTTTAATAAGTTTCTATCTGTGGCAGAAGCTTTTGAGAAAAGCGGAATGCATTAAAGCCAGTTGATAAACGAGATGGTTTTACTTGAATGTCAGGGTATTAACCAAGACAAATTTGAGGGGAGATGCACAACACTGAGCTGGTGACATCATCCTAAAACCTGATGTTGGCTCTGATAAAGGTTTGTGTGTCCAGGCTAGGCTCTTTTTACTTCCAAGCAGGGAAAATAAAATATGGGTTTTGGGCTGGACTTTAATTTTAGTGTTGTTTGGATGAATTTTGATACTGTTTTGCACTGTGGTTGGAAAGGTTTATCTGGGGTAACTGGGTCTTTCTCTCTTCCTTTTAGTGCCAGAAAGCAGTGCTGGCATTATTCCCAAGACCATTGAAGTGTCCCTCTACAAGGAAGGCAACAGCTTTGGCTTTGTGCTGAGAGGTTAGTAGCTTCTCCAGTGAAAAGCAGAAGCAGAGGTGGGAAGTGGGAAAAGTAAGAAGGTGAATGACAAAAACCTCAGCTAAGCAGTCAAAGCATGTCCTGGAGAGGATCCCCTGCTGCCTCTTAGGACTGCTGGCTGTCTAATCTAGGGCAGTGCTTTTGCTGGCAGGCTGTGTCAGCTGTTGTGTGATGTCTCTGTCTCAGTGCCCTCACTCAGTCTTTCAAACCTCTGGTGGCTTACGGCTTTCCTGCTTTGATTACAGGGGGAGCCCATGAAGACTGGCACAAGTCCAGGCCGCTGGTGCTCACCTACGTGAGGCCAGGCGGCCCTGCAGACAGGTACTGCTCCTCCACATTGCCTTCACAGGACACACAGCAGCTGTCCCTGAGTGTGTCCCCTTCCTGTCCTCCTGCTGGTGCCCCCTGAGGCTTCTCATGCTGGTGGTGTGCAGTGCCAGCAGTGTTGTGGTGCCTGTGCTGTGAGGGGAGGTGGGCACGGCACTCCCAGGTTGGCGCGGTGCACATGTTGGAGTTAAAGGCAGAAACTGCTCCTGCAGAGGCAGCCCCTTCATTGGCCCTGTGCAGCTGAATTGCTGATGCTGTGTTGGAAAGCAGGAGCCAGTCTATCTATTCTTATGCTCATAATTTAATGTGATGGGCCTGGTACTATAAATAACCCAGACTACTGTCCAAGGAATGTTCTTCCATCCTACAGGATGAGAGTAATTGACTTCCTAATATGTGTATGTATGTATATACAAACACACGTACATATGTGTACACACACAAATAAAATATGTTCATATATTTACAAATAGATAATACAGATATACAGCAAATTTTTATATAGATATAGATATATTTATATTTATAACTATAGATATTTTATAAATAGATATAGATTGTTTATATCAGTATAAATAAATACATATACATACATAAAGAAGGGAATTTATGTATATACATACATAAAGAAGGGAATTGCCTTTGGCTTCTTACAGGGAAGGGTCTTTGAAAATTGGGGACAGGCTGCTGAGTGTGGATGGGATCCCTCTGCACAGCATGACCCACGCTGATGCCCTCAACATCCTGCGGCAGTGCAGCCAGGAGGCACTTTTCCAGATCGAGTATGATGTGACCATCATGGGTAAGAACAAGATGGTTGTGATGGGATTTTTTTCTCTGACTTCCTGGGAAGTATGTGAGACTAGAGACAGTAATTGGGATACTCAGTTTCAGTGGAAAAATTGCTGAGCAATGTGCTGCCAGCATGGATGTAGGGGGTAAAGTTCAACACTGGCTTCGTTAAATGCATTTGAAATGCCCTTCTGCAGTGATGTGTCTTGATAGGAATGATGAGTGGCTTTAGAGGAGAGGGCAAAAGGGGATTTTCTAATGCAGGCAGGGAGGGCACAGGAGAAGTCAGAGCTAAAGGGGGCTGGAGTGCTCTGCCAGCACTGCAAATAGCACTATTAAATGTGAGCAGAGGAGTGAGCTGCATGCAGGCAGACTTGCTGTGGCCTTGGTTCTGAATTTTGACCCTGCTTAATTCTGGAGCTTCCTTTTCTAAGAAATGTTATTTCAGATCTTCTTCTGAAATAAATGAGGGGTGATCAAATGCTTGACCCCAAATAAGACAGAATTTACTGGAGGGCAGAGGATGAGTATTTCTAAAGAGCATTTTACACAGTTTGAGGGTTTGGTGGGTTGGTGGTTGGATTATTTTCTTTTTCTGTTTTTTTTTTTCTTTTGTTTTGGTTTTTTAAATTAATTTTAAGTTTCAAGCCCTGGGAAAGGGTTTATTATTAGCTACTGTAAAGTCACTTTGAGCTGGCTTTGTGACACACAGCTGTTACTGCAGGGAGTGTTGTTAATGAGTTTAGGGTTACCACAGAATTTGAAGCGGCGTTGGTTCTGGAAGCTTGTTGAGCTGTGTAGTAGGTTGTGTTGTTTCAAATCCATCTCCAGAGGGGTTTCTGCCTCCCTGGAGCCATGAGCTTAAAACCTGACTTGGAGCAAATATAGCCATGGAGGTGATTTAGTGTCTAGGTGTTTCTTCTTGGGTAACTCTCTCACCTAAAACTGGGAGGGTTGAGTGAATTTGGAGGGACAGCAGGGTTTTATGCAGTGGCTCTCCATCTTGTGTTGCTAATCTGTGGATCAGAACTAGATACTTCCCAAAAATATAAAACCTGCCCCTTTCTTAGATAATTTTTGCCTAGAGACTGCTCTCTGCAACCCTGTAAAGGAATATATTTGCCCTGCTTTCTCTTAAGGCAAAGTGATACAGAGCATGTTGCTTACAACAATCTCTGCAGAGAGTTTTGCCAGGCAGCAGCCAATAATTGCAGTGGGAGATGAGTACACTGTCCCCAGTTCACAACTATTACAGCCTCTGGAAGAGGATGAGGGAAGGGAAGAGCTGGTGCTGAGCGTGGTCTGGTGATATTTTCAGCCTAAAGGAAGGAGTCCTAATTCCCATTTTGAAAACCTGGTGAAGGGGCTGGGGACACCACAATGAAGTGGTGCTTGTCCTGTTCATCCTCAGGAAAATAGAGGTTTTTATATGGTTCTCACTCTCTGCTGCAGCTGTATGTGCTGGGGTGGTGTGGGCTGACCCTTGAGGAGGGAAAGTTGTTTTTCTGCATCTGTCCTTGGTGAGAGCCCAGGGTTGCTGTGGGAGAGTGTTGAATCATGGCATTCCCCAGCTGTCTCTGTGGTTTTCCAGCCAAAATTGAACACTGGGGATGATCTGCATGGGGCCAGCCCTGCTCTTGGTGTGAGGGATGTGGCAGCTGCCTGCCATTGCCACAAGCATCCCCTGCCTGCAGGGATTTTACCAGGGAGGCCAGTGTGGGATGGGACCATGGCAGACTTTTTGTTAGGTTGGCTAAGATTTCCCAAGGCCACTGAAGGAATTAAAATAATCTGCTATTTCCATTTTAAGTGAGTGCCAACTGCCCATGGACCCTCCAGGGGCAATGGGAAAATCTCTGCCCTTTGCTGATGCCAGATGATCTTTGCAATGAACAGATGCTTTCCCATGGCTGCACTTTATCTTATGGGCCTTTTGTAAAACAGGGGAGAATAAAAAAAAAAAAAAACACCTCAAGTAAACTGACCAGCCAGAAAATGGTATTTGAGTAGTTTGTAAATAATCTGTGTGTGCCACGTACCAGGGATCTGGGCTGCAAGCCCTTAGGGTTGACTCATGAAGGAGGGAAGGTTGCTGCCAGAGATGATGGATGAGCAAAGCAGTTTGCTGTGTCGTTTTCCTCCTCTCCCTTCTCCTGGCTGCCTCTCCACCCATTCAGTTTTAGGCTGAAGATTTTTAAGCCTGTGGAGCTCTCCTGCTGACAGAGTGGAGGGCTGGTAGTGTCCCACAGGTGGATGACTTGTCAGTGTCTGCCGAGCAGTGGCAGGGGCTAGAGCCTGAAGAGGGGCCCAGGAAGTCAAATGCCTCCATGAGCCTGTAAAACTGCAGGGGACAAGAGCTGGTGGGCTGTGTCAGGAAGGGGGTAGCTGCCGACTTTGGTTCTTCTAGGAGATTTTCGTTTATTTTGTTTGCATTTGCAAGGGATGTCCCTTTCCCTTTCCTTCCCCTTTCCCGCTTTTCCCTTTTCCTTTTCCCCTCTCCCATTTTCTCTTCCCCCTTTCCCTTCTTCTCATTTTCCCTTTTCTTTTCCATTTCCCTTCTTCTCATTGTCTATTCCCTCCTCTCTCCCAAAGTGCATTACAGCAGGAAAAATTCATCCCCTACCATTACACTTGGCTTGTTTCCCAAGCAATTGCACTTTCCAGGCTGGTTACAGGAGCCATTCCTCCTTAGAGAGGTGAGCAAAGCCATGTGAGGCTCAGAAACCTAGTGCAAGAATGAAACCCCCCCACAGTACTACCTTAAAAAGAAGCTGCTGAGAGAAAGATCTTCTAGAAAACACGTGCCAGGCCCCTGTTTTGAGTGGTGGGGTGATCACCTTTCCCATATCTTCAGCACTGGGGTGAGTGAGAACCTGGAGCAGGCTCTGTTCCCCTTGTATCCATCACAATATTGCTGAGTACCTTGCAGGTGTATGGGTGTGAGCAGGTGTTGCACAGCCCTTTGCGTCCTTCTGGGAGGCTGTAGCTGTGCATGATGGTGCAGAAACACCTCCTGGCGCCAGTGCAACAATGCCAATTGACTCCTTACAGTGAAGTTATTGCATGGCCTTCTCTGTCCCTTCTGTGTTTATTTTAAAATCAGCTCGAGTGTAATAGCTCCATGTTAATCACACCTCACAAATATTGGTGGATTGCTGACTCCTGACCTTTGATTTGAGGCAAATCTTCTCCTAGAATAATTAATAGAGGCTTGGCTGGTATTTCCTCAATAAATGCCTCTATAAAATGGATTTGGAGCAATTCTTGTCTGTGATGGAGATGAGAATTAAAAGGGACAGTGAAGTGGCCCATGCTGTGTGTGGCAGGAGGAGTGACCATGGGCTGGAGGCGGGGCTGTGGTTTCCTACAGTCTCACTAATAACCCTGGTCCTGAGGTCCTGAGGCTCTTTCTTCTTACCATCATGCTGAGACCTCCTTGGGAAGCATTTTGCAAAGCTGAGCAGCTTGGATACTGGGTAAACTGGAGAGGAGGAGGTGTTTTCCTTGCAAAGAAAGGTCCAATGGTCCAGCAGGACCTTTTTATTTTCCTTATCTTCTTCCCTTCAGATGGAGGGACATAAATCCATGTCCTTCTTCAGAGGACATGTGCTGGACATACACAAAAAACTGGCTGCAAAACTGACACATACCTGGTGTTTGCAGTTGGAAGAGATCCTCAGTCTCTTGGTGCTTCCTTTGCTAACAAACACTTAGGTGCACCTTCTGCAGCTTTAGCCGGGTGCTTTGTGTATCTTTTGATTAAACTGGGACTGTGCTTTTTACTAGACTCGCTGATCTCCCCAGTGGTCCTTTTCATCAGAGAATAAACAGTGTTTTATGTGAAGCCTGCATAACCTTTAATGTGGCTCATTCCTTCTGCTTCCTCCCCTGTGAAAAATGGCACTGTGAGTAGCCCAGAGCCTGAGCATCCCTTGGCTGATCCCCAAGGGGAATTTCCAAGGTAAATTTCTATCTCCAGAGACTCAGTATCTTGAACAAATCTCAGAAAAGACCTTGCTGCAGCCTAGCTTCCCAGATCTGCATTAAAGTTCCCGTTTATCAGAGAGCAAGAATGAGCCATGCATCAGGTTTGAAGCCAAGTAGCATCAGCATTTTTAGTGGAGTGTATCTTTGGAAGGGAAAAGCCTTACTATGAATAATTAAGGGTTGAGGAGGCATTAGGTGCTCAGAGGGCTCTGCAGTCCTTTCCTTTGAAGTGATGGCTGGGTCTTCATGAGTGCTTTCATGGGGGCTGTCACCTACACATGGGAGTGCTGGTTATTGGATGTCTGATGGTGATAATACATTTGTGAATCTCACCTCTTTGTGATGGCTTTAGGTAATCTGGAAGCAAAGGTGTGTAAAAGAACTGGAGGGAATTTCTGTCTAATCAGCCAGAAACATGGGCTTTCTTTGTCCTCCCCCTTCCTCAGAAGAGATGGATAGGTTTGGTGGAGGCTTATGCTAACAGGTGCAATTTCATAGGAGTTTCATAGTCTCACTTACAGCATCTATTAAGCTTATTGCAGAGATGCATCTCTTAAAAATGAGTTGCCCCTGTATTGTCTGATGGGAGAGGAGGCTGTTGTGAGCAGGGGGTTGTCAGTGCTGTGTCTGCTCCCACTGTCACACTGGAGCAGCTCAAACAAGCAGTTGAGGGGGTATTTTGAAGGTGATGCTGAAGCACAGAGGAGTTGGTTGACTTGTCATCAGCCATGAAACTTCTGAGTACTTCAGATAGTGGGATCCTGTATCCATATGCATTTTCATTTTAGTTTGTTTGGGAAAAAGCCAATAACAATGATGTCCTTATGATCTTCCTTTTTTGTGCTTATAACACCATTGATGTGACTGTTGCAGGACTTTTGAGCAATCTATTCCTCAATATTGCTATTTAATCCAAAATAAAAAGAGAGTTCTTTCAATGAGTGAATTGTTGTAATACTCTTCATTATCATGTAGATTTTGTGCAGAGACAGTTTTTCTTCTTGAGTGTTCTTCTTTGTTAACTCACTATGTGACTTGGACCACAGATGTCCAAGCTAAAGATTTGCTGCTTCACATGGCAAGTCAGCACTTGCCACCCCCTGCATTTAGAGATGGAAATGGCTGTATGAAAAGTGTCTTCAGGTGCTCTCTTGTTTTGCAGATACTGTAGCCAATGCTTCTGGTCCTTTACTAGTTGAAATAGCAAAGACTCCAGGGTCCACGCTGGGGATCACGCTGACCACAGCCATGCACCGCAACAAGCAGGTCATTGTCATCGACAAGATCAAGCCAGCCAGCGTGGTGGACAGGTACAGATCTGCACAGGTTGCTAGCTCTGCTTTTCCTTTCTCTGCTGCTTTTTTGTCTCCTTGTTAGTTATAAACTATTCTTCTCAGTCTTGCCTTGAAATCTTCCATGTCCACGTGTTCTTAGCAGTGTTTGTGCTAAAAATATGTGACCCACCAGCAGTGGGCACTCCTCACCAGGAGTGCAGGTAACTCAGTGCATGTGGGAGCTGAGCTTTAAAAACCCCAGGTCTGACTGTGCTGGAGCTGTGAAATGGCTAAAGCCTGTTAGGGAAGCTTCTGTCTGGAGCCTTTTCCTCCTGGACAAGGCAGGAAATCCTTTATGTGGGGATGCACAGACAGGCTGCTGTGCAGCACTAGCTGTGTTCAGCTGTGTTGCTGAGCTGAACTCCTGGCTCCCAGGATGTAGTTATACTGCTGGGTGTTACACTCACTAAGGGTGAGCCCTTAGCCATCCAGACTGACTATGAGGGGCACTCTTACAAACCTAAAGGATTTTTTGTGAAGCCACCAACAGCACTGACTCAAAGATGAATGTGTTGGTTTTGCACAGCCTGGTTTTTGGTAGCAGGGGGTGCCACAGCAGTGGCTTCTGTGAGAAGCTGCTGGAAGCTTCCACCATGTCCAGCAAAGCCAATCCCTGATGGCTCTGAAGATGGACATGTTGCTGGCCAGGGCTGGGCCAAGTAAAGATGGTTGTAACACCTCTGTGATAGCATACTTCAGAAGAAAACCAAAAGAAGTTTTGTGCGCAGTGTTAATTCCAGCTAGAGAAGAGGAGAAGGGGAGAATATGTGCGGGAAACAACATGGAGACACCACGGGCAGTGGAGAAGGAGGGGCAGGAGGTGCTGCAGGTGCCAGAGCTGAGATTCCTCTGCAGGCTGTGGTGAGACCATGGTGAGGCAGCTGAGCCCCTGCAGAGGATCCACAGGGATGCAGAGATCCACCCACAGCCCCGGGGGGAGCTGCCCATGCTGGAGTGGGTGGATGCCTGGAGGAAGCTGTGATCCAGCTGGAGCAGCCTGTCCTTGGAGGACTGCACCCATGGAAGGGTGACCCATGCTGCAGCAGTTTTGGGAGGGCTGTGTGCCCGTGGGGGGAATTCACATTGCATCAGGTGTGGTAGGACTGCTGCTGGTGAGACTGGAACCATGTTGAAGGAGTTCACTCAGAACTGTCTCTGTGGGAGGGACCCCACAGTCTCACAGGGGAAAAACTCCTCTCCCTCTGCAGTGGAAGAAAACTTTGGGTGATGAACTGACCAAAACCCACACCCCTGTCTTCTTGCACTGTCAGGGGAAGAAAAGGTGTTTTAAGGGCTTGAACTTCCCATTATTCTCTGATTTTGTTAGTAATGAACTCACTTCGTGCCTTGAAGTTGAGTCTGTTTTAGCCTTGGAGTGTTTTTTCTCAGTCCTTATCTTAACTCATGAACCCTTTGTTTAATGATTTTTTTCTCTCCTCTGCCCAGCTGTGGAAGGGGAGGGTGAGTGAGTGGCTGTTGTGGGTGCCTGGCATTGGGCCAGTGTCAAACCATGACAACCATCCTAGCTGGGTAATGCTTGAACCTGAGGTTCAAATTGGAATGAAAAAAAATTATATATGAAAAGAAATGAACAAGACTTTAAACACTAATTTGCAGTTGAATTTTGTGTGTATTCCCCTTTCTGAAAGGACGTGGATCTTGGCTGTGTGTGTAATTACCTCTCCTGCTGTTCCTTTTGCAGGTGTGGTGCATTGCATGTTGGTGACCACATTCTCTCCATTGATGGCACAAGCACAGAGCACTGCTCCTTATTAGAGGCAACTCAGCTTTTAGCTGCCACTTCTGAAAATGTCAAGCTGGAGATATTACCTGTTCACCAAAGCAGGCTGCCTTTGAAGCCTCCAGAAACAGGTGTGTCTTCTGTGCCTACACTGTTGGTCACTCTCTAAACTCACTTTAGGTCCCTACAAGGGGTTCTTGCTTTTTAGTGCTGGCAACAGATTCCAAAGAGAGACATCTGTAGAGGAAAAAAAATGGATGTTTTGATGAAATGTATGTGATTAGATGATGTTCTTCAAGGATGTGAATAGGAAAAGAGGCAACATCTGAACATCTGTGCTTGAATAGGGAAATTGGAGATGGGAATCCCAGGATTTTGCAGTGCTGAGTACTGTGCAAGCCACTTCCTTAGTGCCTCAGATAAGAGACTTTGATCAAGAGGGAGGAAAACAACCTTGCTGCTGGCAGATATATTTCCAAGCTCAGTTTTTATTTTCTGATTCCTTTCTAAGGAATTGAAAGGTGAGGCTTTGTAAAGGATGTGTTCAGTAGCTGGACAGGGTCCTGACGAACTGCCAAAGCTGGAATGCAAATGTTCATCTTTCAGACCAGCCTGCTTGAGAGGCAGCTGTGTCTGGGCAGCCAGGGGTAGAGTGAGCCCATCTGTAGCTGCTGGTTTCCATCACCCACACAAAAGAAATACCAAGGAAGTAAATTCTGGCTGCAGTAAGATCAAGCCCAAAATGCCTGTAAAATGTCATTAGGAATTCACCCTGGTGAGCATTCTTGTTGCCCACTGTTAGTTCCTCTCTCCACATGAGAAGCTGTCTCAGGCTCTCCTATAAATCTCATTGTGACCATGGCCTCAGTATTAGTGTATTTGTTGCAGCTCTTGCCTGCAGTTTTGTTACACTCTGTACTGGCAGTCTTGTAATTCAGGTGTTTTGGGTGTGACTGTTCAGTACCAGTCCCTTTTCCCACCATTTTCAATCACTTGTCTCTCAGGGACATGCATTTTAATAATATTGATGCACAGTAGCCCTGGGCACATCTGCTCTTTCCACTCTCTTCTAGGGAGGTTTGGGGAAAGGAAGAAAATATCTTATGGCCTTCCTTAAACTGATATAGTGAAACTTAAAACCATCTCCATGTCTAGAAATAAATTCCTTAAATGTCCAGTCTAAATTGTGCAGAATTGAAGCAGTTTAACAAAGTGAATGGGTGACTTGACCTTTGGGCCTAAGAAAAAATGGAAAACTATAATCCTTTTTCAACAGCTGTTAAAATGAATTATTCTCCTCTTTCCATTAGTGCCCTGCTCCTAATTTTCTTGAGAATATGTGCTTTGAGCAGCTGCTCAGGAGAAGGAGGCTCTGTGGAAGGACAGATGTGATCAGAGCCTGTTTACCCAAACGCCATACACAGATCAGTTTGCTGTGGCAGAAATATAGAACACAAACTTAGGACAACAATTGCAACACATGAGTATGAAAACTCAGGGATGTAACAATTGTTCCCATTTTTGATTAAGCTCTTTAACACATGAAGGATCACAGAGAAGGATGCTATACCAACTCCACAGGCTGCTCTTTCTGTGTTTAGCAAACAGGGAGAGTGAGGAAACATGGACTCTGCAAAAAAGCTCTTGTGGTTGTCAAGAGAGTGGAGCCCAGGGAAAGAAGCTGAGGAGAGGATATTTGCAGATCCATCCCTGTTCAGCACTTGCATTACTGAGTCCTTTCAGCCTGTGAATGCATGGTGTTCATCATTCTATTTTTTAAAGTGGTTTCTTGTGCAATCAGCATCTGGTTGGAGGAGATGGAGAGGGATCTGATGCTGCATCAGCTGCCATGCAAAAATATGGCCTAATGCTGAAGCATGGGATTTGTCAAACTGAGTTGGCTTTCTCTGTGGTTCTGGGGGCACTTGGAGAGTTTATGGGAGGATTATGCCCTGCTCACAGGATCAATGGGGGCAGATGGTGCCCAGGAGCAGTGCTGGGATGGATGGATTTCCTCAGGCAGGGATGATGTGTGAAAGATTGCGGAAGGCTGTGGTAGGGGTTTATTTACAGAATTGTCCAAAATGCCTCCTCTCCCTGAATTTGCTGACAGCTCTTTCAAGGGCACATTTTTTCTGTTGTCAATGTAAGCTAAGAATTAATAGACAAATGGGAGAGTTTTAGTTATTATAAGTGGATTAAATTACTTTATATATATGCCCATAAGCTCTGTCCCCTATGTTCAAAGTGTATAATTTTATTAAGAACTTTTTGTTTTGTCTAGCTATAGCTATTTTGATGGTTGTTTTTAAAAGCTGCCTGGCTTAAAATTTACTTTTGAAAATACACAAAATAGAAACCCCAGAGCTGGAAGTGTATTTTTAAAAGCTTGATAGACTAAGTGCTAAACTCACTAAATGTTTAGCAGAGACTAAATATAATCACTATATTGTCTGGAAAATCTGACCTAAATGATTTAATGCCTGTGATGCACACACAGGAAATGGATTTCTGCTGTTCAAGGCACTAACAGATGACCTTTAGAGGAGAACTCTGGGTGGGCTCAGTAAACTAAATAAGTCCCTCTCCCAGGTTTGCACCCTAAGAAGGTTCTGGTAGTGCCAGTGCTGGTGGCATTTCTGCCTGGTCAGAGGACCCAGAGGCAGGAGGAAATGTCATCCTTCATGGGAAGGTGGTGGCATGTCAGTGCAGGTGGCTGTGAGATGAAGAACCCTGGGACAGTGTGTGGGTGTGGTGATGCTCTGTTGTGGGATGCTCTCCATGTTTGGCTGAAAAAAAGTTTGAAGTCTTACTTGTTAGCCAGAAATTCCTCTTGGAGGAAAACAGATTCAGGCAGCAAGGTGCAGAGATTTGGAACAGACCACCTGGTGTTGGACATGGAAAACCAAACTGACCCTGTGCTGCCTTGGGGAAAAAGGAGCATCAGTGAGAACAGACAAGGGACCTGTGCCTGGGCACTGTTTGAGGCACCTCAAAAGAGACTTGTGGCTTTGTGGCTTGGTGTTGCAAAGCTGCAGTTCCTGGACAGGGGTTTCCAGATGATGGATGTCACACTGCAACAGATTCTGCCAGCATGTGCTGGGGTTAGGGTTGAAGTTAAAGCAGTGCTGTGCCCTTGAACAGGCTCTGCCATGTTGGTGCTATGCTTTCATTTGCTGTTTGCCACAGCACTGGCATATTTCCTCTGCTGGTAGCGTCCTTAATTTAAGCAGTGGTGTACAAACCCCCTTTTGTTGTGGTGAGCTGGAGGTGGCACTCTGCTTCTCCTGTCTTTCATCCATGTGTGCATCCCTGTGCAAGTGTAGCTGCCAAACTACTCAATGTTTATGCTAAAGTTAATGCTTAAGCCAAGCAAAGTGCTCCCAGCACATGGGGAAGGCATTGAGCCTTGTCACAGGGAGGGCAGCTCTGGAGCAAGGTGGGAAGCAGCACAAGGAGGCTTCCCTGGTGCTGTCAGAGAGTGCTGATGGCCTCTGCAGGAATCTCCTGGCTGGATGGAGCTTCTGCACGTCACACAACAGACTGCAAATGGTAATGACATGTGTGCACTGCCAGCATGGCTGAGTCAGGCTGGTGGCACTGGATGCAGAGTTTATTGTGGGAAAGGGGTGGATTTCTGCCACTTTGCCTCAAGTGTCATGAGGTTACATGAGGTTGCATTTTTGCTGCTGATGCTTGACACGGTGTGGTTGGGTCCTGGCTTATTCAGAGTCAGTATAAAGCTCTTTTCTACAATCTCCTGGCTTATGGTTCTTACCTTTTCTTTCTCTCATTTCTCCTTCCTGCCTGTGGCAATTTTTGCTCCCCTGGATGCCATCAGTCAAGGTCCAGAAGAGTGACCACCATCACTGTTGGGACCCCTGTGTCAACTACTGTCACACCCACCACCCTGGACACTGCAAGACACCCACTTGGACCCAGTCATCTGGACAGGATTACTGCAAATGTAACCTCAGTGCATGGCATTGCCCTCATCCTGCCCGTGTTCGTTCTTGTTGTGACCCTCCATTTCCTTAATATTCGGATCCATAGTGTGGCTTGTCACTTGTTTCCTCCTCAGTCATCTAGTTCTGCTTCCAGAGCCCAGTGCTGAGGTGCAAAATCAGTATCTGCAGCCCAGCACACACAGATCTGGTAACTGGGACAGGAGCAGTGTGCTGGGCAGACCCATGCACCCATCCTGTAACCCCACATTCCCATGGTTTCATACAGCAAAAGTTAGTTTCTATGGGATGGGGAAGGATGTCTCTGATGTTGTATAGGAATGTGATACAGCTCATTCAGCTCAGCCTTAGTGCCATACTGCTTGTTAACCACAGGATTATGGAAACTTTAAAATCTGTAGATGCACTTCTTGCCAGGAGTGGCCTCTGTGCTGCCCCTCTTCCTTATCTTACTGCCCCATCTTGTCTTGTGGCAGTAAGAAAAGGAAGAGGACACCTTGCACTGTGTCCAAACTGTTGGAAGCAAACATTCCTTGAGTCTCGCACCCTGGAGCTGGAAAGGAGGGGCTGCTCCAAACCCATGAGGTGTTTGGTGACACTGTCAGTGAGTGTAGCACTGCTGCAGCCCCCTGTGCATGTCCCTAACACGCTCTGTGTGTCCCCAGCTCTGGTGGCCGCCAACTTCTCGTCTCCCACCATGAACGCGCAGGGGTTCCCGTGCCAGAACTCCAACACGCTACCTCGCAGCTCCCACCCCATGAGCCCCCGCACCACCATGCTGAGGAGGAGGCAGAAGAAGAAGGAGCACAAGAGCTCACGTAAGAGCAATCCTGGGCCAGGCTGGGTTGGAGGGGACATGCACACTTGCCTTGCCATCCTTGTTGTTAATGGGTAGCCGGGGTAGAGCCGCTCATCTCAGCACTGTCAGTGCCTCCCTCATCCTTGGTCACTGTCCCCACCACCACCAGACCAAGGTCTGGACCCAGGCTGTTACATTGACCGTGGCTGCCCTGACCTTCTGCCTCTCTCGTCCTCTCAGTGTCGCTGGCCTCCAGCACGGTGGGTCCTGGCGGGCAGATAGTCCACACGGAGACGACAGAGGTGATCCTCAGGGGAGACCCTCTGAATGGCTTCGGACTTCAGCTCCAGGGAGGCATCTTTGCTACGGAAACTCTGTCTTCCCCACCTCTCGTCCGTTTTATTGAGCCTGACAGCCCGGCAGAGAGGTTAGAGACCTTGCCCTTGGATGCTGATGGTGCTGCTACTGAACATTTCATGGTTTGGTTTGTTTTCTCTCCTCAGAGGCTCATTTAGATATTTACTATCATCCTTGTAATATCTCCCATTCTTCACTGGGCATGGTTTACTGTCACTGCCATTTCTGCACTCGTCGACTGACCGCGGCCTCCCTCGCACCCCAGGTGAACGTCTTGGCACCAGGCTGCGGCTGGTCTGGGAGGAGGAGGAAGGGAGTGTGTGTCTGTGTGAGAGTGCCATTCCCATTCCCTTTCTTTCTTTTTTTTTTTTTTTTAATTCCTCTTTGAAAGATAAACCTTTTGTATAGGTGCAAAAAGGGGCAAGGTCTAAACAAGTGGCCCCTGTGAAATGTTTTCTGATTGATTTTGTTGTAGCAGAGCCCTGCTGTATAAATTGGCCATAAAGACAAGGCTTTGAGCCTCAGAGACAGGGCTCTAGTTGAGGAGCAGGTAGGTGTTGCAGTTAATCCCTCCTGCTTTTGGCTGTGTAATGCTGGGGAAAGTGCAGAAGGGAGGAGCAGCATTAACTGCTCTCTGTCCCCCTGAGAACATTGGGAGCAGTGACTCCTCCAGTGGTGGAGCCTCAGCCCTGGAGTTCAGCTGCTCCCAATGCTGGATTTAGAGTGCTGCTGGCTGGATTTAGAATCTGCTTGTCTGTGCACTACAATCTAGGTGTCTTCTGGTAAGGCTTTGTTACTAAACACGTCAAGTCCTAGCATGGCTTGATCTCTTGAGGGGTTTAAAGGAGAGGTGATTTCTTTAGGCTGGAACTTAATGTCCCTGTGCTCATCTCTCTTCCCATCTTTGATTACCGCTGTGGTCTGTCCTCCCTAAGGATGCCAAAGGTGCAGCAATGCGGCAGTATTGGTGCCTGCTGCAGAACCTTTCTTGAAGAGATCTCTGATGGCCCCATCAGCATGTGCTGAAGGTTTGGTGCCTCCAAGCCAGCCCAGAAAAGCAGCACATGAGGGAATTGTAGACTCATATGGCAGGGAAAGAGTCTGCAAAATGAAATGCAAGTGCTGTGCATTTCATGTGCAAGTCTCTGTGTTGTAGCTTCTCTGGTCAGCCAATGCAGAGGCAAGGTGGAACAGGAGTGCCTGGTGCTGGTGTCTGTAGGAGGACAGCAACAAGGGGCTGGCACAGGAGAGAGAGCTGTCTTGATGCATGTTAAGAGAGATTTTAAAAGCCTGCTATGCCTTTTGTTTGTTTGATTGTTTCCAAACAGGGTTTAAAAATTAAGGTGATGGTTTTATGGGTTTTTTTATCTTCTATTGTGGGTGAACTTGGTTCATGTTGCGAAGCACCAAAATTCCTTTTATAAATCAGGCAGCAACAAAGCCTGCTGTCCCAGGGGACGAGGGAGATGTGCTGAAATCTGCCTGGCTTTGCTTTATCCTCTTGCCAAGCCTGGAGCAAAAGCAGTGAGTGGCAGGGCAGCCTTGGCTGGCTCTGATGTGTCACAGCCACCGCTCGCTGCCCGCCCGGCAGCGTTCACGCTCCTCTGGCTGCTGCTTCCTGGAGACTGGGAGCAATCCTCTCTGCATTTGCAGCCTGGATTTGATTTGGGGATTAAATCTCTGCTGTGCATTTCATTCTTTCCTAAATCATACTGCTCTTCCTAGCTGGCAGGAAAATGCTGTCTTTCCTCCCCATCTTGAAGTGATAAGTGCACTGGGTTTGCAGTGAAGTGAAAAAGGCAGTTTTTTGTTTTTATTTAATTTTTTGTTTCTTGCTGTTTTACAAAGCTCTTTGCTCCATCATTCAAGATACATTATTCTCTCCTCTTCAGAGGTTCTGCTGTAGCTGCAGCCCAAGACATTAGAGCCCTTTTCATCCCTTATACCAGGCTGGGTTCCCAGCTGAGGCTGGGCTGTGCTCTTTCTTGTGCTGCAGTTTTTGCTCTTTGCCAAAAAAGTGAGCTCTGGGGATATAGGGGTCAGGTTTTGCACCCTGGATCTGATCTGGATGTTCACACACTCTGCAAAATCTGTGGATCTGAATGTGCTGTTGTTCAGCACATGATCCTCACTGGCTTTGTCCGTCTGGATTGCTGTGGAGGAGCTGCCTCTGGGGTGCCCAGCAAGTGAGAGTGCTACCACGGAGGTGCATGACATCACCCTCTTTTCAGGGATGTCAGGCTGCCTCACATTTATTGTCTGCTTTGTGCTAGCTTGTGCCAAGAGGTTTGATTCAAAAAATTCACACCTGCCTGACTTATGATTTGTTTTACTGCAAATAGCCTCTAATAGACTTCCCTCCCAACCTGTTGTTTTGTTTCCAAGGTGCATGATTAAGCCTTTGGGTTCTGAATGAGACAGTGATTCAGTCCCTGTTATCAGCAGGGAGGGTAGAAGGGGAAGAAGCCTGACATCCCCTCTTGGCTGCCTTGAAGCACACAGCTTTTGTGTCCTTCCTCCCCCAGCTGTCATTGGCAGCAGAGGGAGAGTATCTGACTTCTCCATCCTGGTATCCAAAATCAATGCTTCCTGCTGAGCTACATGTTTTGTAGCTCTGCTCAGACACAGTTGTTTGATCATTGTGTTTCTGCCTTTCGGGTATGAATAGTTTGCAAAAGTGAAGTTTAGCAGCTGGCTGAAGCTGTCAGCAGAGCTTTGATCCATTAGGGGCTGAGACCCACCCACCAATGTGCAGGCACAGATGTGCACACACACACAGATGTGTATGCCTGACCTGTGCAGGCTGGCTCAGGGGCATGGGAGGGCATGAATTTCTGCATCCAGCAGTGTGGCCATGGTCACAGCTGCTCCCCCCACTGCTGAGTGACCATGCAGACATGGATGATGCTGAGTGAGCTCTTCAGTGTAATCCTGCCCAAGGCTTGAATATGTGCTGCTCTGTATCAAACAAGACACCTCCGCTGCTCTGTTGCTGTCTTCAAGCCCAAGGAATGAGTCATGACAAAATGCAAATCTGTTCTACCCCAGGGAGATATTCCCATCATGGACTCCAGCACATCCATAGTGCTGCATTTCACTCCAGGAAATGCCTGTACTCTTTTCTTTCTGATTTTAAGACACTTATGCTCCCACAGTCTGAAAGCACTTTTTAGGTGCTGATGTTAGACTGAGCATTTCTGTGACAAATGCCTTCTCTTTGGAAAAACTGTCTGAAAATTCTTGTAGAATCCCATGGCAGAGCAAAGGAGAGCTCTGCAAGACCCTTGGCTCCCCAGGCTCCACTCCCAATGCAAGGACTCATCACAGGTGGATGTCTCTGGAATGATTCTGAAGGGTTAACAAGAGATGTCAGCCTCCTTGTACTTGGCAGAGGAAGCCAGAAGGTTGTGGCATCACACCAAAAACTTTTACAAACCTACAAGACCAGGCCTTAAACAACTGTGATTAACTGAGGCTAATAATAAAAGAAATAAAATACCTCTGACCTAGCAGAGCTGTTGGCTGTAAAAGACTCCTCAGGCAAATGAACCTTGAGTGAAAAACCATGAGAAATGGCTGTTTTGGGAAAAGCAGCTCTGGTGGAAAAGCTGGCAAACATTTACCTTGATGCAGTGCAAAAGTATCCTATGAGCTCCCAGCCCCTGTGGCTGAAAGAGTGATGCTAAAGTGGATTGTGTCCCTGTATGAACTCTAGATGACAGTGATGTCTGAGTGATGCAGCTGTTGATCCCTCCTTTGCAAAAGGTGCACTGCCAGGGTAGCAAGAGACCTCTTTGTGACAGAGGAGTCATCTCTCTTCTGCTCGGTGCCATCTTCATATTTATAAGCTGATATTTCTATGTGGCTGCATAGCCACAAATCCAGTAAATGACTGTAATTAAACTTGATGTGATTTATTCACAAGGGTGGGTTCATTTATACATCATGGAGTTTTCTGTCCTAATCCAAGAATCCTTGAACAAACAGCTCTGAATTTGCATCTCATAAAGTAGCCAGCATTTTTCCATGGAGAGTATGAACTCTGGCAGAAATGTGAATATGCCTTCCTACCAGTAAAACAACCTCCCTGGGCTCGCTCCAAACTTGTTCATATCTCAGATTTTGATGGGCCACTGGCACAAGCTGTTGTGCTTGTTCATTTTTCTTGAATTCAGATGTGTGTACTTTTTCTTGATGCTTCGGCCTTTCATACACATCCTGTTGTTTGGACATGAATAACACAGCCAAGTGTCTGCTGCCTTTGATGCCTTTGTGTGCCTGGAAGCTGTGGTGCTGTATTTTCTTACAACTGAATTGGGTGTGTGTGATGAAGAGTGACTGGAAGGTTTAGTAAAAAACAAGCTGTCCTCTGTGAGGTATCTGTGAAAGAAGGGGGAAGACAAAGATGTGTTTGATCATTAAACAGGAAGGGAATAAGGATTCTCTGGAGAAGGCTTATAATAGGTTAACTAATTTATTCTGGAGAATCTTTGTGGTAAAATAACTCCACATTTTGAGGGGAACCTTAGACTTGATGCCATAACCCTAACCTCTTTTGGAGACCGCTCTGTAGATTATGTTGGTGATTGAAGAGTGGTTTCCCAAGCTCTGGTCTAGTGGACAGCCAGGTGATAAGTGGGAAGTCTAAAAAGATGTAGTTAAAGTGAGCAACTGATAGAGGAGAAGGGAGATGAGCAATTTCCTATGTTGCAGGGAGCACTGCAGTCTTGCTTTTGTAGAGCCATGGGCCAGCCCAGGTGGGAGCTGAGATAATGTGGGAGATTACTTGCAGGATCATCTTGCTGGTGTTGCAGTATATGTAAAAAAAAAGGAGTGTGGGTAGATACTGAATGTAGGAATATGTGAAAAACACCTTGCTTATAAATGCAGGGGGTCCCAAGAGACAAATTGTGCTGTAGCAATACGTCTTCAACATAGCCTTGCCATCATGATCTCCTTCCAAAGTAAAAATCCTGCTCATCTCTGTTCCTGGAAAAAGGGGGTCTAAAGCAAGAGCCCCAAAGGGTCAGTTGTGGTTATATTGTCAGGCCATCACACTGGAATAATATTGGCCTTTCAAGGCAGTTAAAAAGTATCTCTGTGCATTTGGCTTCCAGAAATGCAATTAGAAGGGATAAATGATTATCTAATTTGCTGAGACATTTCGGTGAGTTTATTGGATTGTAGCTTCAGTATTTGCCATGAACTAAGCAGAGGAATCTGTGCAATTTTCAATGCCCTTAGTTTGTGTTCCAGAGGGTGCAGGTGCATGGGAAGAGCTGTTTGTGGTTAGATTGGGAAGGAAGTCACATTCCCTCGTGTTTATCATTTTCATCTCTCAGCCACGGGGTTGATTTTTAGAAAGGTGATGGTTACTTTTTCCCCCCCTTGCTTGTTGCAAAAAATGTGACCAGAAATGGTTATTTAGGAGCAAAGTATGTTTGAACTTTAGAAACCAACAAAGGCTTGCCTCCTTGTGCCCTTCTAGGGACCCTGGGACAGGCACAGCAAAATGAGTTATTTTCTCTTTGGGGCCACCTCTGCAGAATATGTCAGTACTTTGTGTGTCTTGTAACAGATTCGCCTGGCAAAAGTAACTCATGGCTGGTTGTGGGGTTGTTTTCTTCCTCCTTCCCTCTTTTTCCTTGTCTCCCTTTTCCCACTGTGGACTGCAGGTGTGGCCTGCTGCAAGTAGGAGACCGAGTCCTTTCCATCAACGGCATCGCGACGGAGGACGGCACCATGGAGGAGGCCAACCAGCTGCTGCGCGACGCGGCGCTCACCAACAAAGTGGTGCTGGAGATCGAGTTCGATGTCGCAGGTGCGTTCCCAAAGGAGCTGCTGCTCCTCTCTGCCCGTGGGGCTCTGCCAGGGCCTCTGCTGACCCCAGGAGGGAGAGTATTCAGCAGGCTCACAGGGAGGAGTGAGAAACCCTGGGAGGATGTTCTCCACTTCTTGTTGTACTCTAACGCGCACTGAGGTGGAGGGTTCTTCTGATCCTTTCATAAATGCTCTGTGCTCATTGCTTGGCTGAGATAAGCCTAAGGAGTAGATGAAGAGGACACACTTTAAACATTTGCTCATTAATAGGGATAATATTCCTATTCATTTATGGGCTTGAAGCCAGGAGGGAGCCAAAGCTATAGGCTACGGGTAAAGTGCAGTTTTGTATTTAAAAAGATTTTTTTTTCATTTGCATTGACAGAGCTGCTTCAGTTTTGAAATACAGTGTGATGTGAGCACTTAACTTGATGTTCAGAGCATGTATTTTTAATGAGAATCCAAATTTCAACCTGAAGTCCACAGGGTCTCAGATAACCTTATTTGAACCAATAAGGCAGTGCTTTATGGGCTTGTTTTCTTGGTTCCAAAGAAACCATCCATGCAACTGAAAACTCTCTTTTTTCTCCTGTTTTTCTTTTTTGTTTGTTTTTTTTGCTTTATAGAGTCTGTCATACCCAGCAGCGGTACTTTCCACGTTAAATTGCCCAAGAAAAGAGGTGTAGAGCTTGGAATTACAATCAGCTGTAAGTATTGCTCAGGCTTGCAGTAGCAGTTGCAAGAGCCTCTCCTTTCCACACAGGCATTTTAGAGGGCTCAACAGAGAGATAAGATCATGTGGGATTTCCGTGGCACTCCAGTGCTCGTGATTTATCCCAGAATGAATCAGATGTGTGGCTCCTGGCTCCATGAGGCTGGCAGCTGCAGAGAAAAGCAGCTGCATGAAGGGCTGGCACAAAGGATGTGTCTCAACTGGTCACTTGATCTGTGGTGCAGAATTATGTTATGCTATATGTAATATTATTTTTATTTCCTTGCTCACACTTGTGGTATGTTCTTTTTAAAAAGGATTTCCTGGATCTGGTGGGACCCTTGCAAAAAGATGTGGAGAGAGGAGGAAAAGTAACAGGTGACCCCACAGCTTGAAGGGTAGAGAGGGGAAACTGGCAAGAGGAGGAGCATGAAGAGGGTGGTTGGTTTTAGAGGCAGTGGAAGCACTTTAAATTCCAGAGTTTCCCAGGAATTGTTTCATTTTACAAGCTCAAGCCATGCAGAAGGGGAGCCATGTGCCAGGACTTGGTATGCACTGAGAGAAGAGAACATAAACCTTTTTCATTTTCTCTCTTCTCCGCTCACTCTTAATTATCTCTGTTTCCCTTCTGAGCACAGTTTTTAATTTAAAGATCTTCTGGCCTCTTTGGAGAGAGTGCTTTAGGGGGATGATCTAGGCAGATCCATCCCAGTTTTCTGGCTAACCTGGAGTCTTGCTATGCCTTTTGTCCGTGAATTTTTCCTGTATGGCAAACACATGCAGGTCTCAGATCACTCATTTCTCTCCCACTTCTGGGTAAAGTCAGTTGAATCATCTGAGGTTTGCCATGCCCAGAGACTGCCACCACCTCTGATCTGAAGCAGAGCAGCTTGTGAGACTGCAGTAATGGGATCTCTTGTCTGAGCCCTCAGGAGCACAGACCCAGCTGTGTCTGGGGAGTGGAGTCGCAGGGGACACTTGGAAACTGGGTTTCCTTAAAAGAGAAGCTATGGTAATTACCTCTTGACATTTACAGCATTAGTTAGAGAGCTAATTGGAGGTGTTCTGGTCTAAGTGGGATGATTCTCAGGAGTGACTGGAACATTGACAGGATGATGCCTTTGCACCTAGTGATATTTCTTGTCCCTCCTCTCAGCTTCCCCTATTTGTGCCACAAGGACAATCCTGAGAAATAACAGCACAGTATTTAACATTTGGCTTGGTGGCAGTTAATGTCTGAAGACATCAAAGTGCTTTCTGAAAGCAGCAGGCTGTCTGTAATGGCATTTCACTGGTAGGGAGCAGTGCATGGTGCAGACTGTGCTGGGTTCCAACCTGCTGCCCTGCCACTGCCTTGGCATTCCAGCCTCAGGGAGCAACCCAGGATAATGGATCTGGTAGCAAAAACTGGCTTGAGCAAGGCCCTATTAAGTTTCAAAGTTTAGTTTATGTCTGGGGCTAGAGAGTAAAATGAACTTGGGAGCTGCTGGCAAGAACAGAAGTTTTTATTTGTGAAGTCTTTTTTGAACAGGATCTGCTTCAGATATGCATTTACACTTCAAACATGTTTTTATGTTGGAAAGGTTTTAATTTCAAATCTGTTAAAAGAAGTGTAAAAAGTTTCACACACTTTTTTGAAATCACTGCTAATAGAAAGGAACTGACCCCTGGGTTTTAAATAGATGCCCATTATTCAACTACAAAGCAGCTTTTTAACACTATAATTGATTTGATCTTTTTGATTGCTGAACATGTTTGTAGGACATTGTTTAAGTAATGCACATGCGTAAACGTGAAATATATTGCAGTTGTTTCCTGAGTCAAAGCCAAAATTATACTTAAAAATGGAGAAAAAGACAGGCACCCAGAGAATGCGGTGGCAAAGATGAAATTCAAGCTTAATCCTAATTTTGTTTTCATATATTAGTCTATATAATCCTATGTCCACATGATCCTTAGCAAATAAGTTCATAATTTTTTCACTCTGCCTCTAACCAGGCAGATAAATATACCAGCTTCAAACATTAAAACCAAAGCAAGCAGCCTTATGTTAAGTACTTCCTGCAGAGACATGATGTGCATGCAGGAGTGTGATGCAAGCAGCAAAAGAAAAGAGGTAAAAATAACCCTTCTCTGTTTTGCTCAGTTCCTTTCCTCTCAGTTCTGCTGACTTGAGTGTTTGTGTAGATCTGGAAACAGCTTTTACAGTTTTCCTTCTGATATGGAAAAGTATATAACTACTGTTTTAAAGGGCTTGGTTGACTGGCCTCTTGCATTGGATTCTTGTTACCTACTCTGTAAAACTGGAGCAGCTTGAGCAGATGAGAAGGTGAAGGGGTCAGAAGAAGATCCACTGCACTGTCATGGCCACAGAATTGGGTTTATTCATGAACTTTATAGTCTAGCTACACTACAGAGGTAAGATGAGTGGCTTTCACTGAGTTTTACCTCTTGGCTTCAGCTGGCTTCTCTGTAGTTAATTCCTCTGCCTAGGAAGGTTTGCCTCTGCCTTCTTAAATGGGCAGAGGTGTTATGACCTCATCAGAGGAGCACTACAGAAATAAATGTGATCAAGTTCTTGCTGTGCTGTGGCTTTCAGAGCTAATTGGGAGATGGGCTAGGTAAAGGGTGGGGGGAGAGCAGGATTCTTGATGGATGAATTGGAAGAATTCATGTAATGGAGCTGGCTGTAGTAGGAGCCATAAATCTGCTGGAAATGCTCATAAAAGGACTGGAAACCCAGGAGATTTGTGTATGAGGAGGGCAGATGCTGCTGGTTCTGGGATGAACTTGCAGAGAGGGGCTGTACTTGTTCCTGGTGAGGGGCAGATGTTTGCTGAGGGCATTTAATCTTTCAGAGATCTCAAGGTTTTCCAGAAAGAGGAGGCTTGGGCTGGATGAGTCTTCAGCTGTGGTCTGAGAGCATGGATGGGTTTCTTCCCCCTGCTCCAACACAGTGTGGCAAAGGGGCACAGCAAATCAAGATGTATGGTGGAAATACATGCATTTAGCACTATTTCCCTTTCCATTCCTCAGAGGATGAGTACAAAATCCAAGGGGTGAGCCTCTCACTGACAGTGCTTTGAACTCCTGAGGGATCTCTGTGCCCTCAAGCCTCATTTCAGTCTCCTCAATATGCTAAATGACATATGCTGAAGCTGCCACGTGTGTGCTACTCCATGCACTTTGTCCAGAGGTGAAAGGATACAATGCCAGCTAAACTCTCTTTTTCTCCATGCTCCAGTACCTCAGCCTCTGTCCCAGAGAGAAGGGCATTTGCTTGTAGAGCAGCTACTCTGGAGAGCAGAAGCATGCAGAGCTCTGAAGGGCCGAGCATGCTCCTCTCTGCTCCAAGAGCTCTGAAGCTTACCTGTTTGCAGCAGCCTCTGGGGCTCAGAATGGTGAGGATGCTAATACGGCTAAACTGAGAGTTTTGGCACAGGAATGTGAAGATTTGACCCTTGTTAGCCTGAACAACCCCTCTCCATTAGCAGAACCCATGCCTCAAATGCTCTGATCTTGCTGGCTGCAGCCAGTTCTAATGATGCAGTTGCACCTTTGAAGGTTTTCTGTAAATCTCTTATAAATTAAAGTCTCCAGCAGCGAGAAGCTAATAGTCACGTACTCTCAAATGTTCAATACCTCAGCTCTTAAAATAAGGTATAGATTTGTTATTCCCCTCTGCAAAATGATAGTTGATTACACAAAAGATTACCTTTTGTATTGAGAGTTTGGGATTTTTTTCCTGTCTCAAATGCCCTCTCCAAGGGCTGGTTGTGATGTTTACGGTAGGGTAGAGATGTGTTGGTGTTGCTGTTTCAAGAGATACTGAAATTGCCATTAATTTTAGATATGCATTAATGCTTTATATAGCTTGTTTATCAAATTACCTTCATATATCTTAACAAATCAATTCCTGTGCCCTTGGTGTGAAGCACTGCAGATAAGGAGGAGGCAGTATATCTGCTTGCAGGTGATAAAACCGGAATTTGGGTAGATAGATAACTTCGATTAAGTCGCTTAAGCAGTGTAATCACTGTCCTAGTGAGAAGATGGATCTCTGAGCCCAGCAAATCCAGTTTTGCTGGCTCTGTATCAGCCTGTGCCCTGCCACCAGCCCAGGCAAGCGTGTCTGCAGGCGGGGCAGGCTCAGCAGCCACCTGTCCTGCCCCCTCACTCACACTACAGCTGATTCATCCACTGCTTTTATCCTGGTGGGATGTCCTGATCTGGCTTTGCTACCTGGAGGTTGTGAAAGGAAAAGGATCTGTGATGAGGCAGATATCCTGCTGGAGGCACTGATAATTTATGCAGCTGCTGCTAAACTTAATGAATGATAGAGGAAAAAGTTGGGTACTGAGGATTTGATTTTCACTGCTGCTCTTTGTAATCAAGTCTGATTCACTTTATTCCTCTTCTCATTCCTTAGCTATCCTGAGATTATTTGGTTTCTGATTTTGTTATTTCCAATTTAAAAATGCTTCTTATTTAAATGCATTCTTATGGCATTATTACAATTTCTTTAATTACACATTGGCAGTGTTGCTTTGGCTTGGTCAATAATGAATGGCATTTTTAGCAGGTTGATGCCTGTGAAATATGTGCTGGTGCTCCTTGGAGGGGAATAATTTACCAGTACAAGTCATTATGCATTCTATTAAAAACACAAACTGGACGTGTGTTCCTGGCCTTGTCATCCATCACAGTGTAAACACTGAGTTAGCCACAATCCCAGCAGAGAGACTGAAAGCAATTTATAAAAAGTAAATAACAGTATTGATCAATTCACCTTTTTATCACTGCCCTGTCACCACTGCCAAGCAGTGTTTTCATTTTGAGTTTCTTCCCCACCACATGCTTGTACCTTTATCAGCCGTTGATTTATGGAGCCTTCTTTGGGCCACTGGAGCAGATTTAAACTGTCTTTTGTACTGGTAAATCCACCAAAAATACAAACGGGTCTGAAAAAGAGCCTGTTTCCACCTGCAGTGGGTTGCCTTGGCAGATGGAGGCCACAGCCAGGATGCCTGCTGAGAGTGAGCATGGGTTTCTGCACACCAGCTCCTGCCTCCATCTCTTCCCTTGGCTTCCTTTGCTGCCATCTCCATTTCACACACAGGAGAGCAAAACCCAGAGGCAAGGCTGAGTGTCCAGACTGTGTCTTCCGGCAGCAGAGTTCCCAAGACAATGTCCTTTGAAGAGATATAACCATATTAACAGCAGAAATTAATGGTTAAGGAGGCTTTATTCATCTGTGCAAATGTCTTAATGCCAAAGACCACAGCCCTAATAATGATGTACTTTGGGTTGGTGCTGTTTTAATTGCAGGCAAATTGGAAATTGTCTATTCAAAATCTCACCAGGGATTCATGTATCTAATGGCTCTGACCTCTACTGAGCCACCCCTTCAGTGACATTGCAGTCTCTTACTGTCAGGCAGGCAGCTGTTGCATGGATAAACATTGTCACCCTGTGTGAATGGCCAAGGATGGTTAAAAATGTGGGGCTCAGGGGTGCTCAGGGCAGCCTGATCCCAGCAGACAGGCAGGATGCCCATCTGGACACTCTGCTGGGGTGCCAAGAAGGGCTTTGGGATGCCAAAGGTTAATTAATGGAGTCAGTAACCACAGGTCTTTAGAATGAACAACAAGCCTCTGTTCTGTGCTGTGAGATTTCATTATCTTAACCTTGTATCTTACACCTCTTGAGAGAACATGGTTATTCATTGTCTCTCTAACTTACCCTTCAGATTTGATGGTTTTATAAAGCCTTTGCATTTTATATTAGGAAATTATGTAATGTGGTGATCCCCCATCCCTGGAAGTGCTCAAGAACAGGTTGGGTGGGGTTTTAAGCCCAACCTGGTCTAGTGGAAGATGTCCCTGTTCCATGAGTGAACTAGATAATTTTAAGGTCCCTTCCAATCCAAGTGTTTCTATAATGACTCTGTGATGAATATTGAGAATGTTTTACATTTACAAGGACTGCCATTTATTAAAGTTGGAGTTCTCTGTTGGTAGAGACAGTTGTATGCAGTTGTATATGGCTCTTCCATTTAACTCAGGTCTCAAGGAAATCTGTTCTGAGAGCAAAACTTCTAAAAAAAGCCTGCAAACAAAACCCAGAATGATTTTTCCTTAAAACTTGCTTTGTTCTCTAATAGATAAAGCACTTGGTTTGTTACCCCTGCTTCTGTCATGGGAAGCTTGTGCTGTGTTCAGTGCTCACACCAACTGTGGAGCTTCAGAAGGACAAGGTCTTGTTCTCTGCTCAGGGACTGACTGTGTGCAGGATCCCCCCACGTGTCACAGGACTTGCAGGGCAGACATTGAGATAAACAGAAATCTGCAGAGCTCAAGGCATGTTGTTGTCTGTGCTTTCTTGCTGTTTTTTTTCGCCCCTCCCTCTTTGCTCTCTTGGTGTTCATGGTCTCTGGACATGCTGTTGAGCTGTGCCTTGGTCAGGTTAGGGATGGCCATCCCAGCCCACCACCAGGACAGGTTAGGATCCTCCCTAACCCCTTTCTGTCACACTGCCTCTGCTTTGAAACTAGTAAACAAACCTTGCAGTGAAAAGTATTTTTGCTAACCTGGATTGTTTTGACAGAACCAGGCTAGGGAGTGATTAAACATGCAGCAATGCCACCTGACCCAGGGCTTAGGGTGTGCTCACAGGGTCTGCCCTCACTGCTGCTCGGACACCACTCTGTACACCTCTGTCAGCAGCAAATACATGTCCTATACTGAAAAGGAGAGCAACAGTAATAATTATCAGAGTGATGCATCTCAATCCCTGTGCTGTTAGTCCATGGTGTGTGGCCTTCTCAGTCAGTGTGGGGATGGATTTCTGCATTGTTTTTACCTGAACGTCACCCTTACTCCCACTACTCAGCTTTGCCCAGTGTTTCTTATCTTGACTGCAGTCTGGTCCATGCTGTGGACAGGCTGAATTTAGGCACAAGCCCTCTGGGCATCTCCACAACATCTTCCTCCCTTAGATCTGCAGACAGAGCACAACATGACTGTCCAGTCCAAAATTGTCTGGTACCAGGCTCCAGTAAAACGTGGGGAAAATAGTTCCTCCAGGCTCTGTACCATTCAGCAGTCACATTGCTGTGACTATTATAAAATCAGTCACAGTCTGCTTTTTGCTGTCTGACCTCACTGTGGTTCTCAGCTCTGCCATGACTGAGATTGGCTGTCTTTTTTCTCTCTTTAGTACAGAAGGTTTGGTTATTTCTGGGAGAGGATATCCTTAAAGGTGTTGGGTGAGACATATGTTTTCAAATTTCATAAATGAATATAAACAACAGAAAAATTTAGAGCAGAGAGGTTGATAAACACTTACTATGTCTGACTTTCTGGGTGCTCTCTAACTGCTGTTCAGGCAGGTGGATCTCTGTGTGTTTGGTGCCACGTGCCTCACAGATATTTTAATCTCTGCCCTGCACCTGATATGTTCAAAGGCTGTGAGTTTCTTTCTTCCCACACAGTTTTTGTGAGAAGCTGAGAAGCTCTGTCAACTTTAAATGAGGCAATGCAATTCCCGTAGCAAGGCAGGGTGGAATGGATGCTCTTTCTTGGTGTGTGTTTGGCGTGTGCATGACAAGGAGGTCAGGAGGAGTTTGAGTCATAAATCTCTCTTGGGTATCTCAGGAGAGCAGCAGGTCTTGCAGGCAACTCTGAAAATGTAAATGCTCCCAGAGATGCGTATTCACATCTCGTGGGCTGAAAAAGTTATCAAGGTCAGCCAGGAGATAGGAGCTGGAAACCACCCACCCCTTCCAGCTCCAGCACAAACCACCCCTGATTCATCTGGTTGTATGATTAAGTGCCCTAGAGAGCTGAACCAGCTGAAAAACTGAGCTTTTTCCCTGGGTTATTTTCCACCTGGAAAATTTCACAGCCCACTTTACTTGAAGAACACAGAAATGCTTGTATGGAGTGTGGGGCAGAGCTGGGTGCTAATTCTGACTGCAGCCATGGCCTTTGGCTCCCTTCTTTTGTATGTGAGGGGGGGTCAGGGGTGTTCAACAGTGCTGGGATTGACAATGCCACCTCTTCCTGTTGGACACCACACATCTGCTCCTTCAGGAGTCCAAAGGAAATTACCCTGGGCAAAGGGCAACGAACAAACTACAGGGATTTATATTTGTTTATTTTTTTTCCTTTCTTTCTGGAGAGGCTTCCAGAGTTCAGCTGTGAGGCATCATTTTGTGATGGGAATATAAATCTCCTTTCCTTATGGCTGCTTCTCCCCATTAACCATCCACCATCCCCATCCCAGACAGCAAACTCACCATCAGGCTTTGTACCATGTGTCTCTTTCGCAGCTGCAAGCAGAAAGCTTGGGGATCCTTTGATCATCTCTGACATCAAGAAGGGGAGTGTAGCACACAGGTGAGTGCAGGATTTTCCATCTGTCAAACCCACTGCAAAATGGCCTTCCATGAATGTCTACCAGAGAAGCTGAATATAGCCCAAGCAGTAGCACTTGGGTCTGGATATTTCCGGAATCCAAGGAGATCTCGGCACTAGAGGTTTTTCTTAGACCACAGTAGGGTTTGCAATAAATCTTGTCTGTATTGAAGTGAGTAGAGTTGAGCTAATGGAGAAGATGACCAGGGCACTGGTTTAGATGTCAGCTGAGTCTCTAGGAGATGGATGTTTAACATTTAAAAGCATGTGGTAAAAAGCTTCATATATCCCAGGGGGTGCTATGGCTCATCAGGTAGTTTGCCATGTCTCAGCTCCTGCTTTGGTGAACAGAGAGAGTGAATTGTGGGCACTGGTGGAGAACTGTGCAAATAACTCAGGATTTATTGACTTCCCTTGTGGTCCCAAGACCTCATAGCATGGCATTCAGAGGAATTTAGTGTGTCTGCATTGCTTATTTCTAAAAGTGCTCACACAAGATTTTCCATAAGGGGTAGAATATCTGTCAGTTAAACACCAGGCATTTTCAGGGTTATAGGTTACCCAGGATATTTATCTAACCTTCCTGGCTCGTTCTGTCTGGATGCATGCTCTACACAAATTTCCTCTCTTTAAAATTACAGGTATCCCAGACTCAGCTCATGGTTATTTTCAAGACCAAGGACAGTAAAAAGTTAATATTGTCATTTCTACTGCAGAACTGAATGTGTTGTGGGATCTGAAAGGCAAATACAAATGTACTTTTAGTTTTCTTTTCCTCTCCATGTAGAACTGGTACCTTGGAGCCGGGAGACAAGCTGCTAGCCATTGATAACATCCGACTCGACAATTGCTCAATGGAGGATGCTGTGCAGATTTTAAGGCAGTGTGAAGACCTGGTCAAATTGAAGATTAGGAAGGATGAAGATAACTCTGGTACAGAAATCCTCATGCAAACTGGTGCCTGTCCACTGTAATGACATTTCCCAATAGGTAGTGCAAACTAACAAAGATAAGGGCTGCTGCTATCCAGTCACCACTTTCCAATTGATTATAGTCTATTTTTGTTATTCTGCCCTTAAGTGATGTCTAGAAGGTTAAAATCCTATTTGGTATGAGTGTCACTGAAGACTTCTGGCTTTTGCTTCTAGAGGCTGCAAGTCTTTCCTATGACTACTTTTATTTGGGAAATGACAAGAATTCAGCATTCCTGTTTTCTCTTTCAGATGAGCAGGAGACAACTGGTGCTATTATCTACACGGTGGAGCTGAAGCGATACGGGGGCCCTTTGGGAATAACCATCTCTGGGACAGAGGAGCCTTTCGATCCTATTGTCATTTCAGGCTTGACTAAACGAGGGCTGGCAGAGAGGTGAGGTTTGGGGACAGCGCAGTTGAATTGATTTGAGAAGGGGTCTTGAACCATGCCAAGTTTCCTCTACTGTCATGAACTGTTCTTTGGTGTCTTAGACTGCTAAGGAGGAAAGGTGCTCTGAAGGTACCAAGTGACATGAAGCAGTGGTGGGGGCTGTGCTGCTGGGGCAATGAGAGGGACGCTTGAGGAAATGTCAGACCCAGTGAGTCAGGTGAATTCTGCAGCCAGGAATTCATATTTATTTGCCCCTCTTCCACAGGGTTTCTTCCTGGTCTGGGATTTGCCATGCGTGCCTTGTGTCAGGAGAGTGCCCAGCCTGCCTACGAAACCACCATAGGCTCTGTCCAGGACTCCCCTGTTGCTAAACTGGCGTATGGCCATTGCAGTGGTGTGTCCTGCTGAAACCAGGGCTCTCAGGTGTATCCTGACCTGTCCTGGCTTGTTGCTCACTGTGTTACATGTGAGGTATCTCAGTGCAGGTTGGTGAGCCCAAGCATCAGACATTTATACTGAATAAATGCAGGAACAGATTTACCTTCAGTCACTGGGGAAGTTACTGTGTACCTGGGTCTGAATATATGTGGATGTGTGGGATTTGAAAGATCAGGACATTCCTGAGAGTATAAGTGGAGCTGAGTCATACACTCTATCTTAATTAATCTTTCTATACGGGAGCTGGGACTTGTAAATAGATCTTTTCAGCAGCCCTGACTCATGCTTCTCTGAGGGTCTCTTACTTTGTGCTGCTGACAGCAGAACAGCAACAAAAACCCCCTGAACAAACTGGTGTAAAGTGCAAGACCTTGGGGATGTTTGACAGCAGATCTGGCCTTTTGGTTTTTTCTGTCTCAAGATCACGCTTCCTCTTAGCTGGACTGTGAAACAGCTCCGTGTCCTTTACTGCATTGGGTCCCCAGAGCTCTCAGCACACTGCTGTGCATTTCCATTGCTTCCCTTTGGGACAGAATGCAGAAGGTCTGTGTCTCCTGGGAACGAAGGGGATGGACTTAATCATTAGTGAGTCTTCTCACTGGGGATTTTAGATCACTCCCTGCCACTGTAGAGTTTGATCTTCTTCCCTATAAAATAGTAGCCACAGAGTATCCAAGGCTTTTCTATGTAGCACTTCTGTATTGTACCTGCAACCCAGCATGAGAGAGGTTAAGAACAGCCAGCTCAAATGCTGTCAGGTGTCAGAAGACAGGATTGTACCTTTGTTGATCTCAGTTCCCTTTGCAATTCCACGGCTGTTCCTCCTTTGAACTCGGACGCACATCGGTGCCTGTGCCCAGGAATGCAGTGCGGGCGAGTGCTGCAGTACCACTGAATTTTGATCAGGAGAGAGCAGCCAGTGAGCAATGAAAAGCCTTGTGAGAAGAGTGATGGAGCTGTTCAGCATGCTCACTGTGGCTGAGTAGCAGATAACAGCATGGGGACAGGCAGCACAGGGATGTCTCTGGGTAACCTTGGCTCCCTGTGGGGAGGGTGAGGAGCACTGGGATGAAGAATGCTTGCAGGAAAGGTGCAGTATTTCTCCTGTGAGTGAGAGAAGGGGATGAATTGACCTTGTCAAGGGAAGAGGGGGGCTTCTAGTGCTATCCTAAATTGTCGCTTTCCTGATGTCTCTACCTTTATCTGTGCCACAGATGCCCTTAGCCAGGCTCTGATTGAAGGAGAGGGTCTTGAATCCAAATCCATGCTTGTGTTGGAGCACAGGATATTGTTCAGCAGCACTGACACTGGGACCTGATCCCAGTGTCTGATAACAGGAATCCACAGGCCATTCTTGTAGAGGCACAAGTGAAAGTCTGCACTGCATTTTGGGCTGCTGGCAGTGGGGGAGGCAGGGTGTCCTCTAGGATGTGTCACACATCTGTCTGTGGGTGACTGGCTGCCTAAGTCAAAAAGGCTTCAGAGTCAGATGATTTAGGTTTTATCTTGACCTTGAACAATTTTTTTTTCCTCGTGTCTGATCTTACAGAAACCTCCAAAAGCAGCTCAGGCTGTTAGAGTGGTGTGGAGCTGTGGCTCTCTCCCATGTTACTGTCTGTGTCCCCTCCTTGAGTGCCTGCATATAGCTTAAGCCTGTGCCACAGGACTTGTGCTTTCCTTCTTCTTGACCAAGGGAGTGTGCTGAACACTGAATTCTGGTTGAGGTGTAATGGTTCTTCTCCAAGAGCAATTTTTGGCTATTGCTGACATCTTAAAGTGCCAGACCAGCCTCCTTTAGTGCCACCTACTCAAGTAGATGGGGGTGGCTGTAGGAGGGTTTGGTGTAGGAGTATCCAGCACCAAACCATGTTGGTAGGGAGGAAAAGGGATGGTGACCCTACTCACGTGCCACGTTAATCCCTACAACATGCATGCAGTCACCTCTTCCCCAGTGCTTGCTGAGAAGTTCTAGCAGCCCCTTTTACACCTTTCTGCTTACCTGTTACTCAATTCTGCTCTTGCATGTCCCCTCTGAGCAAGAAGGGACATGCAGCCCATGGCTCCTTGGGTGTTTGAGGTGAATTAAGGACTGTTGGTAGTAATGGAGAGGCACCAGGTGACTAGCTGGAAACTGCTTTCTCTGTCAGTCCTGCTCAGCTTCTGTCTGCCTGGCCTCACAGGCGGGGGCTGAGAGGCCTGGACTTTGGTTTGCTTTCTCCCCTTTGAAGAAAAGTACCTGGCTGAACATGACCTTTCTCTTTAATTGTTTCTGTATTTTTCCCTGCTGAGACACTTTCACAGTTACTGCAGAGCCATCATGTTGTTCAGGGCTGGGTTAGGCTGGTGTCTTGGATGGATGTGTTCCCATGCTGGGAAACCTTTGGGACAGCAGGAAACCTTGAATGCTGAAGCACTGCAGTGAGAAAAGGATCTTCTGTAAACTGCCAGCAGTTTAGTTTGATTTTTTAAACTACAATAGATGAAACTTTTAGGACAAATCCTCCAGTCCCAGTTTCATCTGTAATTTGTAATCTGTAATTTGTTTGAACACAGAAATGTTTGTTTCCCTGACAGCTTTTCCAGGCTGATTTGGGTGGGACAAGACGGACATCTAGTGGCTGGTGGGACCATCATGGCACTGCTGAGTTCCTCAGCAGCAGCAGAAGCCTGAGCAGTCCTGCCTGCTGCTTGGCTGCATTTCCTGATTTGATGTACTTATACTGGATGTTTCACAGCAATGTGTCTACAGAACTGTGATATTCTGGGGAAAGCCAAGCAGCTGTTTTACCTGCCTTGATATATCAAATTCCAGTTCTGCAGGAACTGTCTGCAGTCCAGTTTGGAGATGCAACCCGAGGGAGACAAGTTGCTAAAAACCCAAAAAGGACAAAAAGATATTGCAGTCCAGATTTTCATCTCCTCCTGACTCCATCACAAAGGTTCCTGATAGCAGAACTCCCACAGTACTTGAGGAGGGAGTGGTTGCTGCTCTCGTGTGCTGGCATTTGGGAGCTGGAGGGTGAGTTTGGGAAGCTCAGTCCAGCTCCAGGCTTGGCAGTGGCAGTGGACACATCCTGCCCTGCCTGCTCCTCCCAGAGCTTCACTGGGAAGAGGTAAAGTGAGCCTTTGTCTGTGAGCAGACAGAGGGGAAGGATGGAGAAGGGAGAGAATTGCCATGACTTGTTAGTTTCCTCATGCCTGTTGTTGAAGCCTGAGGATTTGTCTAGGTGAGAGCAATAGCCAGTGCTGGAATGTGGCTGAGCAATGAAACACAGCCTCTTCCTGAGCTGGTGGAGAAAGTCACAGGGGTGTAGCTGAGTACGGTGAGCTTTAAGCACACCATTAACTGCAGCTGGTTCAGCTCATGCTTGCACACACATGAGCAATTTTGTTGAGCTGTTTTGGTTTGGGTTTTTTCCAATAGGTTTCTAGGTTTGTCTCATAATTTCTTTCCATCAGGGTGATCATGTCCTTCAGTTCCATGTTTGATGACTGTGTTGGACTCCACATACTGAAAATGTTTGTGGTTTTAACCCCGATGCATTGAAGTGTTTTGTCTCTAAGCTGCTCTGCATTCCCAGTTCCCAAGGGGCCTGGAATTTGAGGAGGCCATGTGTTCCCATGTGTATTTGTATGTCTGTGCACATGGAAGCTGGGGAGGATCCAGATTCCTGGTATGTGGTGAAGAGGAATTCACAGCTATAGAGTGTACCAAGAGGGAACAAAGACAAATTTTAAAGTGTTAATTTCTTCCAGCAAGAGCTGAATGTCCTGTCCTCCAGAAGAATTGCTTCTCTGGAGTTCCTGACAGTGCCTTTTCCCTCCAGAACCGGAGCCATCCATGTCGGGGACCGGATCTTGGCGATCAACAACGTGAGCCTGAAGGGCAAACCGCTGAGCGAGGCCATCCACCTGCTGCAGATGGCAGGAGAGACCGTCACCCTCAAGATCAAGAAGCAGACAGAGAGTGAGTGGAGGAGCTGGGTGGGGAGGGGGAAGGCTCACCCCAGCAGGGACCCTGGGCCATGGAGCCGGCACTGCTGGGGGGTTTCTGTCCTGTTGTGGAAGGTGGGATGAGGCAGTGGGGTCATGGGCATATGGGAAAACACGTGTGTTTCTTGAAATTCAGACTCACAGATGAAAGAAAGGCAACCCAAAGCCTCTCTGTGGTGATGGGAAGAGATGAAACAGCAGGTTTATTGGCAACAGTAATTTTTAGTTCAGATTGAAACCTTGTACTGTTGTTGCTTCCCTGTCTGTGTTGGTATTTCTTACAGAAGTGAAGCAGAAGTTACTTTTAGAAGTATAAGAATATGGGATTTTTTTAAAAATGTAACCCTGCTAAATGAGCAAGGAGACTCTGATTTGGGAGAATCCATGAATTTCCCACACATCCCCAATCTTTAATTCAACTTTTTGAAAACAGTTGACAATAAATTTGTCAAATTTTTAGATTTATTGACAATAAATCTCTTACACTTCTTTTCTTGGCTTGGGGTTCTAAGATCATCTTTCAAAGCATCTAACTTCATTCTAGGGATCCCCTTCTGATTTCTTTGCCAAGCTCCCTGTGGCTTTGAAGGTGTTGTTGACATAGTATAAAAAAATCAGAAGCATACGCTTCTGCAGTCTGTAGATTTGGCTGGACTTACCCAGCCAATGGCCCACAGTGCTGTGGGAATTAGAAGAAATCAAGAGATAAACTTTTCTAAGCAAGCATAGCCTGTCCTTCATCTGAAAAAGTGGAATCACTCTTAAACATAGAACCCCTATAGACCTCAAAGCAGTTTGCAGATATGTGGCAATGCACCTGTTTTACAAATGGATGAAGAGTGGGCAGGGAGCAGGGATGTAGCAAATAGAAACAGAGCTGGGGAGTTGATTCCTCTTCAAGAAGCCCCAGTCTCTTCCCCTGTTGCCAAATGTCTTGGTCTTTGGTCTAAAATGCTCTTTTCTCCCCCTGCTGACACTTAGCATTATCACAGGCACTTGGTGAAATAATTGACATGCAAGTGCCTGTTGGAAACTCGTTAATCATTCTGAGAATGAAGCAGGTGTAATTGAAATTTCAAGGTAATCTTGAGTTAATCATGGTGAGCAATCTTTTGAAGGCTTGGAAAATAGGGACTTTCAGGACACCAGGCTTTGTTTGGTAAAATAATCTGTCCTCATTGACAAATGCAGACTTTCAGAGGGCTTTTTATCCCTCAGGTCAGAGATCCAGGGTGTGGATGGCTAACAAGATATCTAATCAACAAGGACTTTAAAATATTCAGTACAAAGAAGTGCTTGTGCTGAGAAACCATTCTTTGCATAGCTTTTGCCTGAAAGGAAATTTGATATAATGATAATAAGAGCCTGTTAGCACTAAAATAATGAAAGGGAAGGTCTGAGCTTCATCATTCACATTCAGCTCCCATTTTCCAATCACTGATCAGGGGGAATTCTGCCTCAAAATACCACACCCAGGAATTCCACTGTTGTCACATGTGTGGGAGACTCTGGAGAGGTGGTGATCAGCTTTGAGTTCTGAGGTTGTACAGTTGTGGAAGAGGGCTGTAACGTCAGCAGTGGTGGTTGTCATTGGAGTCTAATTAAAACAACTGTTTGTAGCCAAGTTTGAGGGCAGCACCTGCCCTGGTGCTGCTCTGAGTATAAAGGAGGCCCTCTGAGTCCAGAGAAGCTACAGGGTATTGCTTGCAGGAGCCAACACTTCTCTGGGCAAGGCTGTTTGGAGGAAGCTTCCAAATGTACAGGAAGATGTGCTTGTGAATTGAGATTAGGTCCCAACTCTCTCATATGTGGTAATCCTCAAATCCCCATGGCTGCTCCTTGTATTCCATGTGCTAAAAACTCAGAAAGGCATTTTTTTCTTGATTTAGCTTGAGATAAGAGTAATGCATTAAATCCTTTCAGCTTCATTGCACATGACTTTCTCAGCTACTTTTGAAGAGCTAAAGAGGTACTTTAAAGACTTGCAGTACCTGGCCTTGCTCCCATGTCAGCATAAGCTTTTGCCTGAGGCTTGCTCTTCGTGCCTCTAAAGCAGGATGTTCTGGTTGCAGAATCCTACCCAAAGAAGTCGGGGAGCATAAATGAAGTGAGTGACCCAGAAGATGACCTGACAGACTCCCAGAAAACTAGCAAGCTGTCTGAGATATACTCCACCACAATTCCAAGCGTGGACAATACTGTGGAGTCCTGGGATGGCTCTGCCATTGATGCTGGGTATGGAAGCCAAGGTAAGGCAGGGTTTTGTTTTCTTAGGGGTCTCTGCTCTGGGTCTTGTCTCTGAACAGGAGCCAAAGCCTGTGGCCTGACCACATTTGTACGGCCTATTGCTTCCAGAAAGGAACAGAATACATTTCAGAATGCACTCAAGTGGTGCTTTGAATTGGTGTATCTCTTTAGGCTTTTATTGGCACATTTGTTCTGGCTTATATGGCATCACACTGTTCTCATAATTTTCAAAGCCATTACAGCACTTTATAATTCTCATAATCAGAGAATTATAAAGTGCTGTAAGGGCCATATGTTTTACAGAGTATTTGGTCCATAGCTTACTTTTATTTCTCCAGAGAGGCCTTGTAGGACATAATAATCCTCTTCAGGATGTTTTAAAATCCACTAGAATGTCTTGTGACTAGAAGCACTTGCTTAACAAAATAATTAAAGTAATACTACAAGAAAGTATCTCTCTCTAGTGAGTGATCAGATGAACACATCTCTTCAAGGTCAGGTTTATTCAGCTGTAGCTTCTAGCAGATGTGAAACTGGAGTAGAGGATACTCTATGGGAATATATTTTTACTTGGAGAAAAGTCCTGGAAAATAGTTATACCAGTTCAGATTTAGTGATGTAAGCTAGCATTCACCCGTGTTGAAACAAACCAAAATCCTGAATCAACACACAACAGGAAACTGGTGGAAAGGCTCCTGTCCAGAGCAGAATGTGAAAGCAGGGAGGGATGCTGCCTGGTGCTGCTGCAAAGTGTGAGTGTGCTGGGCTCACTGCACTCTGGCTGAGTTCAAAGGACAGCACTGCCCAGGTGTCTCTTTCCCTATCCCTGCGTCTTCCTTCAGCCTCTCTTCATCTGAAGTCTTAATTAGGGAGCCCAGTTGGGACTGGAGGCTTCATTAAGGAGGAATCCCCTGGACTTCGTAATGCTGCAATCCTTCTCCATCTAATTGAATGTTAACACAAGTTGGACACTGGCAAGTGATTGCTTTGCCGGTAAATTGAGAACAAGTAATTGAGCACAGCACCCCAGGGAGCCGGGCTGGTGCCAGGCTGCCCAAGATCCACACACTGCAACTTTGCTAAAGGGGCTCTCTTGTCTTCCCTGCTAATTGCATTTGGCTGCATGGTGGTGCAGTGGTGCTGGCTGGGAAGGGGGTGCTGGAAGGTAGGGAGAAGGGCATGGATGGTTGCCCATGGGATGGCACAGAAGGCAGGCTGCAGGGAAACCTGTGAATCAAAGAGCCTGGAGATTGGGGGTTACACCCCAAATGGAGAACTACAGATCAAGCTCTGCAGCCTTGTAGGCTTTTAGGTTCATCCACAGCAGTAGGAGATTGCTCAGGGAAGGATTTTGGCAGGGAAGCTGTGCTGGGCCTGGTGGGAACATGCCACCAGGTGGCTCTGAATCCCAGGGATCCCACCCTTCTGTCTGGAAGGAGGAGGTGAATCTATAATGACTCCAAGTGACTGCTCTGGACACGTGCCCCTGTGCCCAGCCCAGATCTGCTGCCCACCCTCTGCAGAGACCTGCATCCAGGGCCCCTGTCCTGCTCTGGCAGGCAGTGAGTGCTTCCCACTGCTGGAAGATGTTGGCAAGCAATTTTCCTGGGGCTTTCTGCAGAGAAGTCTAACCTTTAAAAACACACAGAGGAAACAATCAGTTGAATGAAATAACAGGCCTTGGCATTTTCAGAGAAAGTGTTGGCATTGTCTTTGGGTATTTCCAGTGCTCTTAGCAGTTTAGGACATCAAGTTTCCCTTAATTACATGTTTCTCCATTACTTCTTCCTGTTTGCTTGGCACAGTGTGTGATGGGAGCATATGGTGCTTCTTGGAAAGGCTCTGAGGATTTCTCTGAAACACTGAATGGGCAGTAGGAGGTGGGCAGGGGACTCAGGAGATTTATTTCTACTGCAGATGACACTGACACTGCTGAGGAATGGTCTGTTTTGGAAGTTTTCTGTTTAGGCATCTTCTCATGAGATTTGAGGATCTTGTGACTTGGTAGTGATGGATTTTCATCTCTGGAGTAATACACTGCAGTATGGAAAAGTCTATGGAGGCAGATGTAGTGAAACTTGTCTGATTTCATACTAACATTCTGTATTGATCTCCTGTCAAATGTGATATAGATGAGCCTCCTCTGCTCTCAAGCCAGCAGAGTTTTTCTCCTATTCCTTGCCTTTCACACACACATCCCTGAAGCAGCTTCCTATATCTGCACCAGCTGATCCCAAAGACATGGGAATTCTGAGAGAACTGGCTGGCAGCTCTTAGGGGTAAGAGCTGATTTTTCCTTATCACCACCACTGAGGGAAGCTTGTCAGGATCTTCCCTTTGCCCTTTGAAGAACTTGTTGTATTTAAAGGTGACTGATTCAACTACATAATTTCTGCTGGGTTCAGTGTGGAAACAGGAGCTATTAACCACAGCTGGCACTGGCTGGAGGCAGGATCTGCCTCTGTGTGTATGTGTACTCCCAGGTCTGTGGATCCCAGACCCACACCATAAAACTACTGGGAAGCAGGGGAAAAAAGGAGAAATGGGGCATCCCATGTCAAAATCCTGAGAAGCTGCTTTGGTTAAAGCCAGAAGAGACTGGAAGAACTGAGATGGAAAGTGTGCAGTCCATGTGATCTCACTTTTGGGACCTAGGGAAGGAGGCTCTCCTGGCTCTGCATGTCCTACTCCACTTGGGGTTTCTGACCAGGTATTGCCCTCTCTCTTCCTCCACTCCTGGCTTCCCTAGGTACCTACATACCCCAGGCTGCTGGCATAGCCCTCCATCCACACGAGTGGAGACACAACAGGCAGAAGAGCAGCACCCCTCCAGCAGACCCCAGGAAAAGCTACCCCTACATGGATGGAAGCTTCAGTGAAGATGACTGGGACAAGCCCGGCAGGTACGGAGAGGTGGGAGGAGGATGGAGGTGTCTGGAGTGTCAAGGCACAGGGACAGGGGGACATGGGAATGTGATGGGGTGGCCAGTAATGTCCCACTTGGCATCAGGGAGCTGTGGGGAAGGATGCTGGTGGTGCACCAGCTGTGCTGGGCCACCTCCCCATTGCCAGGTTACCCTGAGTGTAGCTGTGTGACAGCTCTGCCATGGCCAGGTGACATTTTGTGTCTGGAGTTAGGGTGGTCTCAACTGCATGGACCACAGGTTCCTACCATGTTTCTTACTCCTGCCATGTAAAGGCTGCAGTTTTTGTAGCTTAGGTGTAATAAATAGACATGGTCAGGGCTGTCCCTCTATGTGTTGGCCAGGCTTTTTTGAGTAGGGATGCAGCTTCACACCAGCTCAGTGTCACAAAGCAAAAGAGGCCAACCAAACCCTTGGAGGACCAGTGTGAGGCTGCATATCCATGTTAAAATCTAACAAAACTTTGGCTGGATTCTCTCTCCATCACACTTTGGCTCTTCCAACACTTCAAAAAAAGCTGTACTCAGTGGACCTGGTCAAATTAATCCCCAGTTCAGTCAGCATGGGGAAAATGCTGTGACACCTCCTGAGTTCAGGGAGGCAGCTGCAGCTGCCCTGCGCTTTGGGTGGAAATCCTGCTGGATCTGCCTTGGCCACAGGCTGCCCCTCACTAAGCCACACATAATGGAAAAGCCCCATTGCTTCAAAACTTCCCTCCCCTCAACATCCTCCAGAGTCCCCACAGTTGTGTGTGTCGTGTTGTTACTGTCGGTTCTTTTTTCTCCTATCTTTTTTCCTTAACTTTTGTTTGTCCAAACAAAACCCTTAGAACATCTCATGGCCATTTCCACCTATTTAAAGATGATCAAGCTGGCAGGAAGGCTGGCAGCGCTGGAGACTTTGTTCTTGTTTTGCCTCTCAGCAAGAGCCAGCTCACAGAGGTCACTGCTCCCTCCCGGTGAGGCTGCTGGCAGCTGGAGTTGGCAAATCTGAGCCCTTGAAACCCCCATGTCCCTAATGAGGACTCCAAGCCCTGATGTCAAAGTGCAAGTGAGATGGTTCATGCTGCTGAGCCCTCTTTATTAAAGAGAAAAACAAACCCTGACAGCCTTTAGCCTGGAAGAACCTGCTGACCCAGTGATGTGAGAGCCCATTCTGATTCATCTCTGTCCTGGATGTGTTTGTGTATTGCTGCTCTGAGAGGCAAGATTGGTAACTAGAAGGGACATTTGCCTCTTTGGGAACCTGGGAGCAGAGGAAGGAAATGAGTAAGGGGAAAAAATAAAAAAATTCCTTTTTGGGGGAAATTTTGGTTTGTTTTTATAAAGTCTTGCTGGGTGTTTATTTGACCTTTCTGCCTGGCATAAAGGCTACTGTCCTTTAAAAGCTGATGAAAGATAGGGGGTGAATTTAAAATACAATAAGCCATGTCATGTACTGCTCTCTTCAGGAAGTCCATGATCCCACAAGGAGCAAAAGGGTGTGTGAGTGAGTTTCTGCCTGCTACAGACTCCCATTTAAACATGGATCAAAGGGAAAGTGTGTGCTAAAGACTTTGCAGTCATTAAACATCTGGAAAAGCAAAAATGGGTCATTATATATTTAATGGAGGCCAAGCTCTCTGTGACATGTTCTCAAGTAAAATGTTTTGACTTTATTGAGTGGCTGTGGTGGATGAGTTTCCCTTCCTGTCTGTGGAGCTGAAGACCATTAAACCATGCAAGATACTACTACAAGGTGCAGAGCTGGAGCATCATCCATGCAGCTCCTTATAAGATGTATAAGATGCATTAGGGCTGCTCCAATATCACTGTCCCCTTGGGGCTCTTCCCATGACTCATTAATGGGTTTATTGTGGTCTTGATTTAACACCACAGAGAGTTTCCTTCAAGAGGCTCCTGTGAAACAGAGCACTGGTGGTCTGAGTTTTGCAGTCTGGTGTTCAGTAAGCAGTGTCCAGCATCACCTGCTTTTTTGTTCAGAGGATTTCACCATGTTTAATTGCTGTTTGATTTGGAGATATGAGAATTGACCCTGGCTTGTGGTCAGAGATAAAAAGTGCTGCAGCTGCCAAGGTGGGGAATTGCAGAACCCCCAGCACACAGTGGTCACGTTAACGTGTGTTTGTACCAGCTTGAGAGAGGTTCTCTCTAACCTTACTCTCTGTTGTAGACAGAACTGATGGCAAACTTTACACAGCTGTAAGTGCCAAGACTGTTATACAGCAAAAAAAAGAGAGACCTCCTGAAAGTAACAGCTCAGTTCCCTGGCCATCCCAAAGCAAATGAAACTCGGTTTGTATGGGTTGTACATGACACTGTTGGTACTGCTGGCTGTAGTGTGCGTTTGCTTGTCCAGCCCAGGGCAGTCATTTTTTATATACATCTTTGCATTATTTACTCTCATAGAGACCTAATGTATTTATCATTTTCTCACCATGTCTGTTACCCTCTGTGTTTTTCTCTCTCTTCTCAGGTGTTCTGTGTCTCAGATCTGAGCTCTATCCCATCAGCCTTTGTACTAACAGTCTCTGAGGCTCCTGGTTTACCCATAATGCATCCTTTTTTCTTTTACTTCTCTATTTCACCAAAAGGTCTTCCTAAACCTACAATCTTCCTACAGGCACTTTTTAATTTACCCTTTGAACTTTGACATTACTACACCAACTTAATGCTTCCTTTGAAGGACACTTGCCCCGTTAGTAAATGCATGGAGGTCTCGTATGTGGACTCTTGTTTGAAAAGTTCATATTGTTTGCTTTTGTATATGAAGATTCTTCAAGTCTGCTTTTACTGGTGAGACACTTGCTGTAGCCTTGCAGCTTTCACCCCGCTGCAGAAGAGTGCTGACAATATTTGGTTCCTACGTTACAACAGATACCCCAACCGCCAAAATGGCCTTGAGACCACTCATGAGGACAATTTTTGGCGTGTTTTTGGAGAAGCTTTGGAGGATTTGGAAACATGCGGCCAGTCTGAACTTTTGAGGGAGATTGAGGTAAATCACTTTCTGAATTTGTTGCTGACCTGACTGTTTTGCTATTTCCATCAATGTTAGACTGTTTCCCCAGATGTTACTTGCCCATAACATCCCTTAACTGCCAGTGGTGTGAAGGGTTTGGGTTTAATTCCTGTCAGGCTTTGTGCTAATGGGTAACTCTGCCTCATTAGACATCTGCTTGTGTGTGCTCTTTCCCTGAGCCCATGTCTTGCCTGCCAGGAACTCCACGCCCTTTTCACGAACTGTTGCTGGCCAATAATCTTCACATGACTGTTGGCAAGCCTTCCCCATCCAGTGGTAAACCCTCTGCTTGGAAAGATATTGTCTGTCCAAAGCACTTGAAGGCCAAGCAAGAGGAGCCTGGCAGGCCCCCATTGGGACTGGAGCTTGGCTTGCTTCAAGTGCCGACAGACACACGTACCTTGCATTCAGCTGTCACTCTGCCGGAAACTTTCAGTGAATTAGGTGATTGGAAGCTTTTCAGACAGCCTTCCCCATGGAAAAATCTGAGAAAGTAATTGCTTCCTGCAGAAATAAAGGTGTTTCCTCTCTTCACAAACCACTTTCTCTTTTCTTTATCCAAAATGCTTTGGAGGTCATGTTATTGTGTCCGGTTATAGGATGAGGAGCCTGGATTTCTAAGTCATGGGATGCAAATAAAGGGCCCCCTTGAGACTGTGAGCAGCAGGAAGCAAACCTGCCTGGCAGGATGGGGCCTGTGCTGCTCCCTTCCCTAGTTCAGCTTCCACAGCCTGAACAAAGGAGCAGGACCCCATAGGACCATCTTTCCCTGTGCCCTCCAGGTGCAGGGGACTGGGGAGAACTCTCTGGGTCGTGCCCTGCATCATTCCCAGTGGGACTGGTTTTCTGTACACTTGCCTATTGCGGAGGCCTCAGAGAAAAAAAAGGCAACTTCTGACTAATTGAAGGTCGAAGAGGAAAGTCCTGTTTTGGTTTGTATTGTGACAAGGGACTTGCTAATTGTTCTTTCCTCCTTGATCCTTTAGCAACTGTAAGTGGAGGAGGAAATCTCAATTAAATTTATTGTGCTGAAGCATGGAATGCTGTTTTTATTATCCTAACTGCTTAAGAAAATGCTGACTTAAAAAATCCCACAACACACTCAAAATCCCAAATCCTCAGCCCTCTCAGACTATAACTTTTTCCCTTGATCATGTATTTCCTGGATCTGAATGTATTTAGAAATGAGTTTAGGCAGCTGTTCTCAGCCTTTCTGAACAGCAGTTGATGACTGCTTAAGAGAAAGTGCCTCTCTAAAATGATGCATAAATATTTCTTTTCTGCTGGTATTTAAATACAAAAGACAGGATTTGTTGGACTGTGATTTGTTTTCCAGGGATCTGTGGTGCAATTGCTGTTTCATGCTGTTTGGAGCTTGATAGTTATAGAAATGTTTTTAAACATTTAAAGGAATCTTACTGAAAGCTGAGCACCTTCAGGGTTTCTGTGTATTAAGCATGTTTCAGGAATATTTTGAAAATTTTGAGGACAGAAGGGAAGTGCTCTAGTTTTAGCAGGAATCTGTTGGGTTCAACTCCCCTTTTATCAAATCCAAAATACTACTGATCCTTTCCTCCCTCTCCATGTGCTCAGTCTTTGTGAAGTGTGCTGTGGGATGTGCAGAGCTCACTGGGGCCTTTGCTATATTGCAGCTTTCTTAGCCCCAGCACTCAGCCTCCTGTGATTTCATGACAGTCAGAGATTTGACTTGTTTGTATTTTTTTTTTTTAAAAAAAGGCCCTTCATACTTTTATTTTAAATAAGAAGAGGAGTCATGCAAGGTGACTCCTGATAGTCCAGAAACAGGTTCACACACAGTCAGAATCCAATTCCAGGCTATGAGTACGGGAAGAAACAGGCTTTTTACAGTAAAGTGTGTGTCTCTGCTTTGCTTTGAGGGCAGCCAAGACATGGGAAAAATAATGCAGAGCAGCCACAGGCTGGAGAAGTCTGGAGTTGCCCTTTTTGCTGCACTAAACCTAAAGCTGATGGAAAACTTTAGGAAATTGCTTATGATGCTGCAAGGAGGATTTAAATGCCGTGAAGATGGAGAAGGAGCCCAGTGCTGTTGGGTCCTGGTTGGTTGGGTGTTTGCAGCCTGTGGGAGAGGGCAGTGGCATGGTGTGCACAGACCTTTCTGTTCTCCCTGGCTCTGCAGAGCTGGGACAGCTCAGCACATCACCCTGGGGGCTGAGGCTACCAGAGGGCAGTGACCAGATGTACCCTGGCTGGCTGTGCTGTTGTTTGTTAGTCTGCCTTTCAAGTATGTGGTAAGTCAATGTCCTTCCACGTAACAGGTATTTGAGTTTTGCCCAAACTTGAGCTGATCAAGTCATGTGTGAAGACCTGAAAAGTGCAAAGATGAAAGGTTTTCTGTATTTTATCCAACCCTTTTTAGGATAACGTGGGTAGTGCTGGCATTTTCCTACTGCTACCATAATTCATTTTATTTGCCTTTGTTCCACCTTGGAGCAAAGAGCTGGAGGGTCTTGATTAGAGATTTAGTTGGATGACATTTCCCCTGTGCACAGGAACAATTGCTCTTTGACTTGCCACATTTAGTGTTGAAGAATTTTGCTGCCTGCTCCATACTTTAATTTCTTCTACCTTTTGACATTTATTGGCACTGCAGACCCTTTGAACTTGAACTTTGAAATTACAGGTTTCATTACACTGTTTAAATGGACTCTATGACCTGGAGCCAGCTGAGGTTCCACAGACTGGATTCTTGACTCCTTCGTTAGCTTTGATCAACATAATCACATTAGTGAAAAGCATTGCCAAATGGAGTCCAATCTACTCAGGGACATCTTTTAATGGATGCTATCAAGGATGACCAGGTTTAAATACTACTTAATTTCTTATTTTTAACTCAATTTTGCTCAGTTACAGCTCCTATTTACTGACAGATAAAATCCTAATTTTTGTGCTGAATTGCCCTCAGTGGAGTCCAAGGCATTGGCTCCCCTGGGCCACTGCCAGCACTGTGTGATGCTGGAGAGGAGCCGCAGCCTGCAGAGGTAGGCTGGAGAGCCAGGCTGACACTGGCTCCTCTGGGAACTCCCTGAGAATGGTGCATTCATCCTCCTTGACTCAAGATGGTTCATGCACAAGATGAGGCCTGCGTGGCCCAGTTGGTGTAGAAGGGCTCATGGAAAAATAAGGCAGTGCTTCACAAATGCTTCCTTCTGAGATTAGCTCCCTGTTGGGGTGGGAGTGGAGAGCACAAAGTGGCTCAGCCATAGACCTGGAAGCAAGCTGCCAAGGTCTGGGAAAGGCTCTTACAGCCAACAGGAAGAGCCTCTTGGTGTTTATTTTCTGATTAATGGGAGCAGCGGTGCCGCCGTGTTGTCCGTGGCGCTTTGGTGGCCGCTTGGTCCCGCTCTTGCTGCTGCTGACTCAGCAGAGTGACGCTGTGCCCTCGCCCTGCAGGCGTCCATCATGACAGGGAGCGTGCACAACCTGGGCTTGGAGGGCAGCAAGCTGCTCCTGGACTCTGTCAACCCCTCGGGAATGAGCCCGCTGAGGAAAGCCAGCTCCAGCTGCACGGACGGACAGACGGAGGGCAGCAGCTCCCCTGCCAAGAAGAACGAGAGGAACCTGGACATGAAGAAGATGGAGAAGGAGATGCAGGAAATCATGTCCCCGACCCCCCTTGAGTTTCACAAGGTTTGTGTCGCCAAGGGTGGGTGTAACTGTGGCACTGCAGTAGCTCAGTGGTTAAAGCTCCAGAACCTTTGCAACCTTGTAAGAAATCTGCTTTGCTCAGAGGGACCCCCAGAAACTGTTCCTTGTTAAAGCTGGCCCTCACCAAGGTCTGCTGCAAAGGTTTCCAGAAGGTCAGATTAAGATGAAGGAGCGCCTTCGGAAGAGTAATGGGATTTAGCTGCCATCATTCAGCAGGGTTCAAGCCTGGGCTTTGCTGTTTCTCTTTATATAGAAGATTTCCAGACCCTTGTGTTTTGGCATTTGTTAATTGGTGCTCCAGATAAAAGTGAGAGAGCTCAAAGTGTGGCCCCCTGGAGACCCATCAGCTCTTTTCCTGTGGTACACTCCATTTAGTAGGCCACTTCTCAAATAAAAAACTACTTCCCTCTGCTTCCACTCCACTTCAGTGATGGGGTACTGGTTTGATTTCAGCATCCAGCTGAATGTAGCCAGTTTAACCATTGTGCAAGGCAATGGTAATTAGGAAAAGTAATTAACTGTAGAAGCTGCTGATGTAGAGTGCAAGCAGGGAAGGGAGCTGGAGAGGTTTCAAAAATTTGATTGCCTTTTTCTTTCCTAATGTGACTTCAGAATGAAACCTGCAGTTATGCTAGCTGGAAAAAACAACTTTTTCATGTTTGATCTGCTTTTGCCCTTCAGGGCATGGCAAATGTGTCTTTAAATAAAACTCCTGGGTACCTAAAGGAGAAGAGCTATGTAATAAGGCATGTTATAGGGTGACCTCACTTGGAGTATTGCATCCAGTTCTGGGCCCCTCACTTTAGGAGGGACATTGAGTTGCTTGAGTGTGTCCAGAGGAGGGCAACGAGGCTGGTGAGGGGCTTGGAGCACCAGCCATATGAAGAACGATTGAGGGAGCTGGGGTTGTTTAGCCTGGAGAAAAGGAGACTAAGGGGCGACCTCATCACTCTCTACAACTTCCTGAAGGGTGGCTGTGGTGAGTTGGGGTCGGTCTCTTTCTCTGGGCAACAACAGATAGAACAAGAGGACACAGTCTCAAGCTGCGTCAAGGGAGATGCAAGTTAGAATTAAGAAGGAAGTATTTTACAGAAAGAGTGGTCAGATACTGGAATCATCTACCCAGTGAGGTGGTGGAGTCATCATCCCTCGAGGAGTTCAAAAAAAGACTGGATGTGGCACTTGCTGCCATGATCTAGCTGAATAGTTAGAACACGGGTTGGACTTGATGATCTTTTAGGTCTCTTCCAGCCTTGAATTTCTGTGATTCTGTGATTCTGTGACTCTTCATTCTGCTGGAGCATCTGGTGTTGGCTGTGTTTGGAAATGAGGGTGAGACCAGGTGGGATGCTCCTGTGTGTCATCTTGAGCATTGTCCTTCCCCAGGACTGCAGATCCATGAGGCTCACTCAGCCTAGAGCACAGGCATGGTAGAGATTCACTCCCAGCTCATGGGAGGCAAGGGGAGATTTTGGAAGTGTTGGGGAATCAGTTGTCCCTGGTTCCCAGTGTTACCCTATGGTAAGACACTGCCAGCAGTGCTCCTCTCCTTTGGAAAAGGCCAAAACATGACATGCCCAAGGGAAGGATGATGAGGTTGCCCATTTCTTCTCCTCAGAGCATCAGCACTTACTGATACGAATTTTCTGAAAATAACTTGTAGATAATATGGAGAATTTTAGATGTTCCTGCTGAGTGATGTATTAAAAATAAGCTGTCTTCACATTTGACTCACTACATTAAAAATTCCCAGTAAACATGTTGATTTTTCATGTGCTGGTCTGGCACACCCAGAGGATACACAGCATAACCTGAGCCAGGGAAGGCGATGCTCTATTACAAACACTTGTTTGCTGCTCTTGGGGTGAAACATGAGTGCTGTCTGTATTACACTGCCTGTGTTTCCTTCCATATCCAAGAGCAAAAGACTGTCATGGGGCTGGTTTTATGCCAGTCACCAAAGCAATTCTCCTGTGGTGATGGTGTCAGGTAAATAAGGCTCAGTCTGTGTTATCTGCCCAGGCTAAGAAAAACCTGCCCATGAGACCCAGAGCAGAACTGCTGTAGGTCTGCACACATAGCTCATGTTGCTCCCATCCTGGCAACCCTGTACATCACCTCCTTACTCTGCTGCATTGAAACCTGCTTCTTCTCTTTCTGCCTCTGCAGATGACACTGCACAAAGACCCGGAGAGCGAAGACTTTGGATTCAGTTTGTCGGATGGCCTGCTAGAAAAAGGTGTCTATGTAAATATGGTCCGTCCGGATGGGCCAGCAGATCAGTGTGGCCTCAAGCCATATGACAGAGTGCTTCAGGTAATAAATGCAAAATGCAGTTCTGGAGGCTGGGACGGAGTGAATGAGTGGCTGAGAGGAAGAGAGAAGTGAGACCCATCCATGGCAGCACTAACTTTAATGAAAGGTAATAGCCAACTAGGTTGGCTCTTAGCCACCAACACTCAAAGGGACCTGTGTTTTATAATAAGAAATCACCAGGTATACCTTCAGGTGGTACCCCAGGTGGTACTCCTAGGTTACACTGGTCCAGGGCACAGTCTGTTCTGGCACTGGCCTTTTTGAGCTTGGACAGCTCAAAACAAGCAAAAAGCTGTGTTGCTTCCTTTCCTCACCCTCAACCTACTCCTATTTTTTGGATGAACCAGACTGCATTGACCAATATGTGTTCCTGTGAAGCCCCTTGTGGAATTAAGTGAAGTTCATGAAGTTCTGTGCATGCCTTTGACAACTAGAAAAGTTTTCTAGGAAACACATCCTTCAAGCAAGGTATTTTTTTATGAATATTTTTCTTTGAAAAATGCTTCATCTGAAATAGCTGATGCAGAACAGTATAAAAACTCTGGTCAAGAGCACAGTCTGTAATAAATGTGCCCTGGGAATATCGACTACTGGAGGGACAGAAAAAGCCCGGTGAGTTTTGGAGATTGGAGAGAAGCTCTGTGTGGATGAAAACCAACTGTTTTAGCTTTGAGGCAACTCAAACAGCAACTGAAGGAAGTGCAACCTCTGTGGAAAAATTGCTACCATTTGGAAATGCAGATATTGTGACCATATTTGGAAACACTCAGATGTTTAGTTTTACTAATTTCTAGGTGGGGGTTCTTAGCAGTCGGATTAGAGCCAATACTTTATGTACATCAGGTAACTGGAGGACTGGCAGCACTGTGGGGAACCTTGTTTAAGCTTGTTATGGTCTCTCGCCAGTTGGCTGCTATACAATTATTCCTTCTCAGCTTCAAATAAAAGATGGTGCAAGAATGAACAAGAAGCTAATTAGGCTCTGGGCTGCCTTTCTGTTCAGTGTTGGATGTGCTGCTTTTTGTGAGTGCCAAGTGCTCTGGGAGGTGTGCCCAAAATCCTAAACTGAGCGGCATGGAGACTTTGGACACACTTTTTCCACACGCTGTGCCGCACAGCTCACACCTACGGGCACACGAGGTGCTGCCATCGCGTTGTCATGTGGAGCTGGGAACGAGGGACTGCAGACCTGCTACAGGTGACTCCCCTCAAGAAGTGCAGAGCTGCATTGCTGAGGATGCTGCACAGTGCTGCTGATTGTGGGCACGATGATGTGCCCGAAGGCCAGCGAAACACCTCATCCCTGCTGTCATAGACCCTCTGCCTCTTGGCTGCATGGATTAACTGGAGCATGGCATTGCACTAGTGGCACTTCTGCACTGGAGCTGCCTGGCTGGCACAGAGCAGGGGTAGAAAAAGCTTGTGGTTTATCTCTCCTTGTTCACAAGTGGGTTAGAAACTGTCCCTCTGCTGTAAGGGGCAGTACTGGGGTCTTTGAGTGGACACTGGCTGGGGTGGGGGAACACTGCTGCTTTCACAGACCCAGCACCGTGGGCATGCATTAATTCTGGGAAGGGGCTTGGGATGGAAGGGTTGTATGGAGCCAAATAGCCAGCCCTTACCCAGAGAAGGAAGCAGCCCCTGGCCCAGGGTAATGTTCACTCCAAAGGCATATGGGAAATTGCTTTTCCCTTTTCCTTTTCCCCTTCCCATCCCTGTGCTGTTTGCCAGCCTGCTCTGTCCCAGAGCCGTCATGGCACCAAGCCCAAGTGTTCTGGTAGCTGTAGGTGAGAGAGCTGGAGTGATTTCTCCACATGACCCAGCCTAGAAACGTGCTCGAAGGTCTGCAAGAGCCAGCAAAAACTGCTTTCACAGTTGAACCCTACAGAGAGAATTTGCAGCTGCCTCCTGAGCCCACATGAAATGTGTCCAGACTCTGTGAAATGAAGGATATACATGGGGAGAGAGGAAGAAGAAATTGTTTGGTATAGTCTGGGTTTACCTCTGGCTGAGGTGGGAGATGGTTGCCAGAAGCCTCAGGCCTTTATTTGTTTTCTATGTGCTGGATACTTGGCACCACAAATTTAAGGCCAGTAAAAGCCATTATGGCAAAAAAATAATGGAAAATGGCAACTTTTTTTCTACAGGCTTGAACAGGAGAAGTGGTTTTGAGCCCTGCAGTGTTTTATACTTGTAATATTTCCCCAGGCACTGAGTGTCAGGGTTCATTCCTGTCCAGACTTTTCCCCCCTTCCTCTATCAGTTACTGGATTGCTCCTCAGCTAAGCATGGCTGCTCATTCGGAAGGGGTGCTTCTGCTCTTCTCCATTGTGAACCTGGAATCAGGGACTCTCAAGAGTTGTGTATTATTTTCCAGCTGGGGTTTAGCACTAATCTTGCATTTGCTGACTAACAAACATGATCTTTCTGTTGTTCCTTCCCCTGGCATGTCCTAAATCCATCCTGGCAGGTAAACCGCGTCCGAACGAGAGACTTTGACTGCTGTCTGGCCGTTCCCTTGATTTCAGAGGCTGGAGATAAGCTGGACCTGGTGATTAGCCGGAACCCCTTGGCACTGGCTGCCAATGCTCCCTCGGAGGGGAACAGAGAGCTCCTGGCACAGGTGCCCCGCAGCGCCGAGGTCAAGGCGAGTGTCCAGACGCTCTGAGCAGCAGGAGCAGAGCAGATGATGCCTCTGCTGAGCTCTTGTGGTATTTGGGGTGTTTTTCCTGATTTTTTGCACTGGTATTTGTAAATGCTCTGTGTACCATAACCTGAAAGTGGGGAGGTGGGTCTCCAGTGAGCCTGTAGACCGCCAAATATTGCTGGCAAGGTCGGAGCTGGGTGTGCGTCTGGGGCTGTGGCAGTGATGGCAGCAGGACAAACTGCCAACAGGAGGAAGGAGCATCCACAGCCATCCCCCATGGCAGGGCATCCCCCTGTGCTTCTGCCATCGAGCGTGCAGGGTCCTGCCTCCGACATCCTCTTCACCCTGAAAGGCCTTGGCCATCCTACAAACACACATGGTGCTATTATGTTCTTTGTTTGCTCAGTCAATCACATACAGCAAGACTGAAATGCCTTTCCTTTTATGTTGTGCCCAGCTCCATCCTTTCAACACTCCTGGCAAATCAATTCCTGCAGCCCCTTGCACTCCCAGTGCAGGGCTGTGGGGAGAGCCAGTTAAAAGACACTTCAAAATGTGCTTGAGAGTGGCTAAATGCAATTCTTGTGCAAAAACTGGTATTTTCAGCTGTCTCCTGCCAGCCCTATCCACACTGTCCCCTAGGTCTGGCTCACCCCGTAGTGGGATTAGGCACCTTGTGTGGCTGATTCCCATGAGCAGTGTTGTTACCTGTGCTCAGTAGTGACGACAGAGTAGAGGCCATACCCAAGGCTAAAAGCCCTGAGTACCTGCCTGAATCCCCCTTGTTTGTCTGACCTTACAGAGATGTCTTGCTTGCAAACCTGGCCTGTGTCTGGAATTAAATAGCAGAATAGTGAAATTCCCAGGGCTGCCCCTGATGGTTTGGATCAATGAAACCTTGCTGTCTCCCCTGAGGCAGAGGAATGATAAGCCCTTGGTTGGGTGGGGTTGTGTCCTGTGTCCCTGTGGGCTGGGTGGTGTGTGCCCCTTTGCCTGTTGCTGGTCTCTTGTAGCTCTGTGGTCGCTCCCCTCCTGCCCGAGAGCCCCGGCCCTGCATGGCAGAGGGGCTGTGGCAGAGGGGCTGTGATGCTTGCATTGCCTGCCCTGTTTCCCACATTAGCACTTTATGATGATGTCCCTGTCCTGGTGGCAGCGTGCAGCTTCTCTTTCCCTTTTGGCCTGGGCCATGGAGTCCAAGAGCTCCCTCCGTCACACATGGCATCTCCAGAGCCCACTGCCCCCGTTCCCTGCCTGCCCTTCCAGTTCCTCCATCCCCAGCTGCACCCGGGGGTGTGTGGAGGGAGCTGGGTGGGTGTACAGCTCGTGTGTGTCGCTTTGCTGAGCCAGGACTTGTCCCTGCACTGTCTGTCCCCTCCAGCCCCTGTGACAGCACAAATGAATCCAGGTGTTCCTTCCAGGCACGGCCCCACCCAGCTCTTTGTCATTGTAGCCATTTTCTCTTTGAGTATGCAATATCCCATACCATTGCTGCCACAGCTAGATAATGTGCCATAATTGATACTGTGGAGCATTGACAGTGCGGCCGAAAGTGTTTTTATATGCAATATTCTGAGCAGTGGAAGCTCACTGGGGCTTCTCATAGGTTTTTAATGAAGACTTTTATTAAAGGCTTTAAAAAAAAAAAAAGGAGGAAGAAGAAAAACTTGGTACTTGTATCCCTTCCTATGCATTTTGAATGATATGAAGATGAAATGCATTACTTAAATGTGTATTTTTATCCATATATTAGAGTGTATTCCTTGTAAAGTATTTTTATATGCTAATTTTCTTATGTATCTATGAAAGCACAATATTTAAAAGTACAGCATTTCAAAGAATATTTTAGTCCTGTTTTGGACCTATTTGTAAATCTCTGTATTTAAATGGGATTGGAATGACTTTGACTTTTTTTTAAATTAAATAAAAGCAAATGAAATGCATTTATTTTGGTTTGTGTTGCTTTCTGCTGGAGGATGATAGTGAGGCAATGCTTTGCTTCCAGCCCCATTTTAACTTGCCAGGGGACATTTTGTAAGACACTTTGGAGGACAAGGGGGAGGCCATGCAGAGGGTTTTGCTGGGAGGCCACTGTTTGTAGGGCTACCAGTGTTGTCCCTTCCCACTCACCATAAGCAGCAGGACTTGGGTTGCTCCCTTCCCTGTGCCCATGGAGATAATTTTGCTGTGGTTATTAACAGCAAGAGCTGGAGATGCTCATGCATGTGGTTCCAGCACTGCTTGCAGCTTTTCCACACGGGGAATCTTGGCTCAAAGCTGAGCTGCTCCGTGACAAAACACTGACGCAGCAAAGCACGTGGCAGCCGTGACGTGGCAGCGTTTGCAAAGCTGTGGTTAATCCCTGGGGATGGGTTAGAAAACTCCGGGAGAATGATGTGCTGGCAGGAGATGTCCCATCTGGTGCTCAGAACCCTGCAGCTCCAGCGGGGTGCCTTGGGGATCTGGATTTGGTAGCCACCCCACCTCTGAAACCAGACATCCCAAGGAATGACTGCCATGAAACCAGAACACAGCTCTTGTGTCCTTGCATTGAGGATTTGTTCCCTCTGCTCCCAGTGTGGGCAGCACAGGCTGGAATGTTCCCTGGGTAAGGCCATAGGGAGTCTCTGCTCACCAGCACAAAGAGGCTGAGCTGGGTTTTACAGCCCTTCATGGCCAAGTGGGTAATGCAGGAATTTTCAGAGACTGAGCAGGATCTCAGGGAATCATTGCCATCCCACTTAGACTGGGGAATCATTGCCAATCACATAAACACCCCTTATCTGCCATCTCTGGCTGCCCTCCGGGGGTGAACACCTCAGAACAGGGCCCAAGGCCCTCAGAACACCTCAGATGGCACACAGGCCTTGCCAAACCTGGAGCCATCTGAGGCACAGGGGATGCAGGAGGCTGAGTGAGCACCCATGGAATGAGAGCTTCAGGGCTCAGTGTGTGTCCAGGGGTTCCCTGTGTGTCCCAGGGAAAGGTGAGAGCAGAGCTGCTCCCTGGGATGTGCCTCAGTGGGCAGCACATCCCCTGCTGATGTCACTTCTCATCCCATGGGCCTTGGCTGATGGGAGCAGCTGCAGCCCTGGGCAGGTGATGGCCACCAGCGCAGGTCCTTCAGTGCTCTTGTGGCACTTAATGGCTTTTTAAATTTCCTGTTTATTTATTTTATGTTAACCTGAGACACACTGCAGTTGCTGTCTGTGCTCTTTTGAGCCTGCTTAGCCCAAGCACTACAAGCTGTGCTGGTGAGAGGAGAAACCCCTGACAAAGTCCTCAATCACATCCAGCAAAATAACCAACCAAGCCAAAAAACCCCAACTAAAGACAGCTGTGGGACTGATCCTGGGCATGGGGTGCCGGAGGCTCAGCAGTGATACTCAAATGTTTTATTTTCACAAGGAGGAGCCACCTACATGTTGTTTTTTTCTTTCCCTACATCAAATCAGGACTTCAGGAATGGACACTGGTTTCACCTCCATCTGTTTGACTGAAGCCAAAGGGATCAAGAGGTCAGTGTGCTTTTAAAAAACAGTCCCATTCACTAGAAATATAAATGTTGGGATGGTTTTTTTCCCTTTCTTTTTCTTCCTATTGGGCTTTTCTGACAAATTTGAACTCTCACAGTAGTGCCATGCATGGGCTGGGCACTGGCTGGTGAGAAATGGCTTTCTTTGGCATCATTTGGTTTTTCAATTTTGTTTTTTATCTCTTTGATGTATTTTGTTGTGGTTCTTTTCCTCACCCCTTTTTCTTTTGCTACTTATTAACTTGTATCCCATTAATTTTTGCACTTTTACCCTTCTGACTCTCTCCCCATCCCACAGAATGAGGGGGCGAATGAGTGGCTGTGTGTGGGGCTGTGCGTGGGCCTGTGCTGCCAACTAGGGTGAAACCATGGCAGATATGAAGTTAGATAAATTTCATATATATATATATATATATATATATAGTTAGACATATTTCATGTATATATAGTATTTTATAAGGGCAAAAACCAACAACCCCAAAATAAGTAATAAGTTTAAAGGAAAAACTGAGCTACTCAAAGACCAAAAAAAACCCCATCCAACAGCATAGGTGGTTTATAAAGGAAAGTTTTATTTTCAGTTATAAGGTGATTACAAACTCATCTAAAAAAGCAAAGATGACTTAAAAATATCCATATACATTTTATTTATCTAAAAAGCAAAACAGAAACTGCAAAATACAAACATTTACCATATACACAAAGGCTATGGGGTTTTAGGATTAAATTACACTCCAGGGTTTTTTTTCAAATACAAATATTCCGTTTTGGAACACACAAAAAAATGTTTTAAAATGTTTTAAAAATATTTTTAAGGTTTTTTTTCTTTAAAAAAAGTTCAGATGACATTTTCAAGGAGGCTATCATCGCCCTCGCCTCCTCGCTGCATGTGCTACTCATTATCACATTACTGTTGCTAGGAATTTAAATAATTAAAAAAACACCACTGTTTTTTAGCCAAACACATCAAACAAGATGGATCACCTCTTACAATGTGAAGTCCCTGGCAACATTATCAGGTAACAATCACAACATTACACTGGAGAAAAATAACATCCTACTGAACAATGAGCACTTCAGAACAGTACTGGGATGCTGCGGTGCTGAGAGACCAGTGCTGGCTTCCAGGACAGGAGCAGGTCATGAACTGACTCAACTTGCCCCCTCAGGTTTTGTTTGTTTTATCAGCCTCTCAACATAATTTTGCCACTGTTTGTTTTGTTTTTTTTTTTTTAATTTTTTTTTCTTTATATATTGAAAAAAATTTCAACTCTTTCTAACATCTCAGCTGCAGAAGCAGGTACATTTAGGAACAGTGTGTATCGTGCTCACTGTGCTACAGGGCTGAAGCCTTCCCCCACAAATGCACACACACACAGCACATGCACAGCTCCTTAGCATCATTGAGTTTTGCTTTTTTTTTTTTAATTCGCTTTATTTTTCCCATTATTTCTTCTGATTTCTCAAGTCAGGCCACCTTTTCCCTGTGCTGCAAATGTAAAAGTGAGCAGCACCATTCTGCTGTGCACTGCAGAGCCACAGAGAACAAGCCTCCCAAACTTGCCTCTTTAAAATTATCTTCAATTTACTTTACTCCTGAACTCGTGGTAATTAAATTCTGACACTTCTACTGATTATTTCAAATGAGGACACAGCAGCAATACAAAAAGGCTGTGTCTGCCATTCAATTGCCCAACATTACCAGCAGGGTCAGGCTCTTTTCCAGGCACAAACCCTGTCACCAAGGTTTTCCATCTTTGATGGGCATGGGTGGGTGATTTGTTTTCTTAAAGTTTTCAGCCTGCAAAATTTTGAGCTTGTCCCTGTTTTCTGGTGAAATGGTGTCTCAAGCTATTTCTGCTCTTTTTTTAGGACATGGGTAAATTGAAATCACCAATTCCCAGTGACAACTGGAAAAAAAACCACACAAAGAATGTGACTTTTTTTGTTTATTTTTAATAGAAATGAACAAATTGAGATTTTTTTTTTCCCCGGAGAAGCACTGTCCATGTACACATTTCTTTTGGGCTGGCAGAAAAGAGCCACAATCTAGTGGAGGGTGTGGGGCTGGTTATATTCAGGCAGTTTTCCAGTGGATGCTGGTGCTGGTTATATTCAAGTCTCTCTTGAGCAATCTTTCCCATAGACTCAAATTGGCTGCTAACACCATAAGAATTTTTTTGTGACTAAAATATGGAGCTCAGGGCACCTCTTTTGCACAAGTCCAAGGGTTTCTTAAATGTCAAGTGTCACCAAATCAACTAAATACTTTGTTTCTTAAGCTTATTTTTGATTATAAGAAATAAAACAAGCTACCAGGGTCTGACAGTTCCTGACCTTTGCTCATGCAAATATACAAATACACAACTACACGTCAATCCTAACCACAAGGCTTTGGATGCTGATTTTGGAGAAAACAAGTCCAGGGCAGCTGCCTGAACCCACACCACACCCAACCTCCCATGCCAGGAGCCATGTGGTGCCTACAAGGAGAGCTTACAAATCAAACCTTAAGGCTTCTTTGGAGGGCTGTGGTCCAGGATTTTGTTATGACTTTCCCTCTTCCACCACCCCCATTTAGGAAAGACCATTTGGACACTCTGGCAGGTTGGCTCTTTGCAGGCAAGTGGTGTCTAAACCTCCTCAATCCTCATCCTGAACAGCTTGGCAAGACTTACACACATGATTTGCAGCCTAGGAATAGAAGCAATGTCCCCACTGTGTGCGTGCATATGAGGGTGGAAGATTTCATCTACTAGTCTACTTAAACACAGATTTACTTTTATTCTTTTTACTGAAAGTGAGCAACTTCCATTGAATCTCCTTGGAAATGATGTCAGGGTCATCTTTCTTCCAAGTGTACTTGAGCTGCTTAACTAACTTGTCCACTGCATTCAATGCACAGCTTATTTAACATCTTATATACATTATGCCTCCACGAGTGATCCTGCAGGGACCACAAGACATGGAAGCTAATAATCAGTTATTCAAAAGTGTTCAAATCCTTCTCCCACAGCTGGAAGTTTGCCAGTGATGCAACAAGTGGGAGCTTTGAACCCAAAAGTGAAAGCACAACCTCAACAAAACAGAAAGTCTCCTTAAGCAAATAAAAACAGACCAGGAGGAGACTTGGAAAAGATCTATTGAATGGAGATGTCCATGTGTCTTCAGATCTACGTGAGTTATCTAACGCTGAGACAAAGAAGAGGAACCAGGAGGATCTGCAGCTGGGGAAGGAGGATGAGCACAGGAAAGAGCTGCAGGAGGTGCTGTCCTGGCGGCGGCAATAACAGCTCTGCTGATGTTGTTTGGCTTCTCTTGGTGTTACAGCATATTTTTAAATATAGCAGCAGCTGTATTTTTCCCCCCTTCTTTTTCTCATTTTCTCCTCTCCTCAAGAACAGCAGTGAAAATCAATTTTGCTGAGCTGTTTCAGCAGATCACACCTAACTCCCTCCACCCCACTGTTGCCGCTGCGGGGTGGCCACCAGCGCTGCTCTAGATGGCAAATACAGCTGCCAGGCTTCTGTATTTTCATTTACAACACAAGAACAAATCCATTGTGGACCTACTATCTCAAACTTGAAAGAGGACTTTTCTAAGTGTGTGGATCTGTTTGGACCAGATGAAAAGGAAAGCTATAGATGAGAAGGAAAAATAGAATAATAACAACAACAACAATAAAAAACCAGTTCTATTTATGAAATCATACTGTTTAAACACTGAGATACAGACTACTGGTAAAGTCCCTTAGAATAGATACTCAGAGAGATCATCACTAGTGACAGGTGAACTGAAAAGGTTTGGAAAATTGAGAAAAATAAGAAATAGATCAGAAAAATGTCATGAGGAAATGTTCCCCTTTACATTTCTACTATCTCTTGATTTCAGTTCAGCTGGAAACAAATACTGCTGAAACTCTGCTGTTTTCAAGCCCAGAAGACCCCATGAATACAAAGGTACATGAAACATGAAAAGGTGTGCGTGTTGTCTTGGTTTATGTGGGCTTAAATCTCAGGGATCTGGTTCTAAAGATCTCATGCCAAAACTGCACTGTTTTCCCAGATCCAAACCAGTTCATCTATAACTAGTCATGATGCTGTAACACAGAGTTCCTCATTTACACAAAACAGGTAAAATACGTCATAAGAGTAACAAGTAAATATTGGAAAAAAATCAGTTGTCTTTGCAGTCAAAATAGGTAGAAAACACAAACATTTTTTTAAAAATTATGTTTTAATAAATTTGGCAGAGGATCATGTTGAAATGCAAATTAATCACCAAGAAAAGTTTAGAAATCTGATAAAATTGTTAGGTAAAAACCCCAAACTGTAAAAATGCAAATGTGCTCACTGGAACTCAAACCCCAGATAAAACAAGAATTAAGTACATTTTTTTTTTGTTGTTGGGGAAGGGAGAAGGGGAGAGGGGAACTGTTTTCCAGAAGCAATGATTTTTTGTCTCTTGGTGAGTCCCAGCCCTCCCTTGCAGTCGTGCTGAGGAGCACAGCAGGGCCAGGGAAGCTGACACAGAGAATCTTCAGTGAGGTTGTTGCATATGTGCGAGACCTTTCCCTTGGAACATGGAAGCGACTGATTTGAATGGCACAGTTTGTACTGAAATGGGGCTGGGTTCTGTTCTCTGCTAGTTGTATTTTGAAAGGTGTAGTATTATTCCTCTGGTTCTTCCCACTGAGGCACTCTCCACAACATGGGAGATGCCTGAACACCCAGCTGACTTGCTGGAGACATCGTTGACGTAGCCAAACCATTTTTTTCCCTAACTAATGCTTGTCTCAGCTCTATAGCACAACAGTCATGTGCAAACTATATAACCTCAAACACAGTTGTATGGCAATGTATACATATAAAAAAAGAAATAAATCAAGCATCAGTGTTTCATCTGTACTCACAAAAAACATTAATTTAGACCCCCCCTAACCTTCTACTTCCTCTTCACCCATGTCTGTTTACTGCAGACACTGATTGTAACTCAAAAATGAGAGTCCAAGCTAAAGCCCACTAAGAGAGTGGTTTTGGTTACATTTCCTTGCCTTTGATTGTTAAAAAATAAAATTGCTGCATGCATATTTCTGTATTTTGATGACACTCACTGGCACTCAGAATTCCTCCTGTAACCTTGGGTGGTTTCTGCTACCAGCCCAGCAGGTGTCATTTAGATGTTTGTCATCTCCAGCTGTGCAAAAGTTTCCTTCAGAACTCTCATAATACAGCCATGAGAAAAAAGAAAACACAATTCTACCATGGCTGGTTTTGTTGCTGCAACTCAGCTCTCTGTTGTTAAAGTATCTACAAATTCAAACTAGAAAGATTTGGAAGTTTGAATGCAGCGATGTTTTTCTTTAAAAATTAATAATTATTTTGGTCCATCTCTTAGTTTTAAATCTCCCTGTTTCTGCTACAGGGAAACCAACAAGTTAAGAAATGTTTGTGCTGCTGTGGCCAGTTAGCACATGGGACAATAAAAAATGAAATAAAGCTACTGTGTAGGAATGTTAAGAACTGTTTATGTTCCTGTTTAAATAAGTGACAACCTCTGCCTTGACAGACTAAGCTTACAACAGAATAAGCAGATAGAAACTCTGCTTTTATCAAGTATTTCTTCTAAATACCTCTGGAAAGACTACCTGTGCTATCAAAGAAAAAACCTCTCTCCCTCTAATACAATGCCCACGTGACAAGGCTGAGTTTTGCCAGAGAATCCGTTCCCAGCACAACCTGCTCAAGTTAAAAAAAAAAAAAAAAGAAAAAAACCTCAAAAATAATAAAAAGGCTTTTGTCCATGTTTTGGACAGTTTTCAGGGATCCAGTTCCCCAAATAAAAATTCACCTGCATTACATGAAGTGGAACCCCCACTCCTATACTCCTTGTAGGGGTTTCTCTTCACTTCCCAGTCTCACCTGGAATGGTGCCCAATTCCTTCTGACCAACACAAAATATTTCAGTGTTATGTGTTCCCTTTGCTTTAATTTAAATTTCAAAGAGCCCTGTCTCTTCAGCAGATAAAAATCATAAATATGTTTGCCACCCTCCATCCCCCTTAAAAATAAAATAAAATAGAATAAAATAAAGTAAAATAAAATAAAATCATGGGTTAATCCAATGATGAGCAAGGAGAATGGGGCCTCCAGGTCCACTACTCCTATTTAGTAACATGGGACAAGGGACTCACTTAGTCCTTTTGTCTGTTCCTCTAACAGCAAATACCTCCCTCCCCCAAATAAATAAATAAAGCAAATCCTGGTTACTGAACTTGGAAAAGCATTTTTGAGATACATGGATGAAAAGCACCTGTTTGCTGTGTGATATTATTATCATCATTACTATTATTATTAACATGTCTGTTATCAATACCAGTTACACCAGGTGAGTGGTTTAGTTCCACCTGTCAGGGATGACCTGGTTTGTGTTCACCTCTAGATGGTCAGAGTCCAGAAGTGATTCCTTTATTTTCCTGCCCAAACCAAAGTCCAAATGGGCAAGCAAACACCTTAAGAGCAGGGGCTGCTTTCCCCCCTTGGCTGCTCTGTGCTCATCCCTGCTGCCCTGGGGACAGGCTGCCCTCCCAGTTTGCAGAATTCAAATAGTGCCACCACACCAAAATATGGTTTGCTGGAAAACTCAGGAGCAGGTACCCAACCTCCCTGCTCACACACAAACAGCAGGCATTTCACTTATGTTAAAAAAGAATCTCAAAAATTTTAAAAACAACAACAACAAAAGACTGAACCATGCCAAATCCTGCAAATGCCTTCCCCAAGTTCTCTTCAGTTGGTGTGACAGGGTGCCAGTGCGGTCCCTGGGAGGTACAGCCACAATACTGTTCACATCCAGCTTCTCTGCATCCCTTGCAAACTCTCCACTCCAGCTGTTTGGCTATATTCTTATCCAGGGACTGCACTAAACAAAACTCTCCCCACTTCCTGAAGTGACCCTGACACCTGTAGTTTACCACAGTTGAACCAGAGGGTGGAAATACTACACCTTTGAAAATTCTCTTGAAACAGCATTGTTTAAAAAAATGTAACTCTCAACAGAGCTCCTTTTGTGTGTTCTGTAGATTACCCTGCTCCCAACCATACCAGCACCTAAAATTGCTTTCTGAGACTTGAATGTATTGCTGGCAAGACAATCAATTCAAGTGGTAAGGTGTATAATATTTAGAGATAAAGATATATATATTTAAAAAAACCCAATAATAGTAAATTCTTGTAATATGTCTAGTCTGATATGAAAGCTCTCCCTCTACAGAGAGACGTGTGCTGTGATTACCTTACAAAATATTAAAAAAAAAAACACACACAAAAAATAACTTTCTCTGTGAGAAATAAAAATAAATCCTAGTGCAAATATAAAGCTCTGTAAACCTGGTCCTATGAGAATCTATGGTTAGTAAACGGCAGTTAAAGCAGGTTTATCCTCTCACAGAGAGAGCTCACATCATGGTTTCCACAATGATATGAGTTGGCTTGATCAATCCGCCATTCGAAGTTCCATTGGGGCAGAAGGGGGTGCCACTCTCTGTCTCCTTGGACCATCGATTCACCTCCTTGGGGGCAGCCACCGCCTTTATCCTCTGCAGGAGAGAAGGAGAGCACGGGTGAGAGGAGCACAAAACCTCTGTGGAAAGCACATGTGAGAGGAGAAGGAGGCCTCTAAGGAAAGCAGAGGGGAGATGAGCACAAAACCTCTGAGGAAAGCAGGAGGGAGATGAGCACAAAACCTCTGAGGAAAGCAGGAGGGAGATGAGTAAAAGGCCTCTGAGGAAAGCAGAGGGGAGATGAGCACAAAACCTCTGTGGAGAGCAGAGGTGAGAGGAGCACAAAACCTGTGAGGAAAGCAGAGGTGAGAGGAGCACAAAACCTCTAAGGAAGGCTGAAAGGAGATGAACAGGAGGCCTCTGAGGAAAGCAGAGGAGAGATGAGCAGAAACCCTCTGAGCAGAGCAGAGGGGAGATGAGCAGGAAGTCTCTGAGGAAAGCAGGCCCCTTCTCAGAGCAGAAACCCTCTGAGGAGAGCAGAGGGGAGATGAGCAGAAGGCCTCTCTGTCTCCACATGCAGGACATTCCATAGACAGGGATGGTGGCTGTGGGAGATGTGTGGCTCTGTAGGGATGTGGGGATCTGTGGAGCCTTCAGCTCAGCTGCAGAGCCTGACTCGAGGCAGGGAAGTCAGATAGGAGCCTTACCCAGCTCCTGCACATTGGGCTTTCAGTGCTGCAAATGGTGTGTGTCCTCCTCCCTCATTTAGAAACAGCTCTGCCTCTCAGCCCAGCCCTCACTGCCAAGTGGCAACTTCTGTCCTACATCCAGTTCACAAAGGAAGAACTGAATGGCATCTGACCAGTGTTTACTCTCTTTCCTTTCCTAACATGGTCTTTGAGCAGTGTTTTGGCTACTTTTAGACTTGTCTCTCATGGTGACAATGGTGACAATGAAGGCAGGAAAATTAACACTTATGCCCTTGGCCATAGCTGAAAAAGGCCATTAACACTTGGACGAAAACAAATGCAAATGTTTGTGCTCTGGGATATTTGGGTTTGGTATTTTTTTAATTCTATTCTCTTTTTTCCTAACCCAAAGTGTTTCACTTTCTTCTCCAAGAATACCCTGAGCTGCATACAAGAACAACTTGTTAGACAAGAAGAAAACTAATCTGAAAACTTTGAAGAGAACTGCAAAGTTTCATGCTTGCACAGCCTCTAAAAACTTTACACTGCAAGAAAAAAAAAATTACAGGAGCCCAGACCGAACTGCAAAGGGCAAGAGATTTCCTGCAAATCCAAACCTTGAGGGAATCTGCACTGTCAAGTCTCAGTCAGACACAAAGCTTTCCAAATACCAGGGCAATCTGGATCTAGTTTTTCAGTTTGAAATAAAATAAACACAAATTTTAAAAGCTAAAAAGTGAAGCCCTCTGTCAAGAGAGTTTGACTTTTATTTAGTCCCCCACAGTGAAGACCATGCCTGAGAGCCACACAATCCACAGGTGTATCTGAATTTCCTTGAATTTCAATGAGTTTTCACACAACCAGGTTTGACCCAGGTCTCTCTCTCCTTATCTTGCTTTCCCAGCAATTTTCAGGATGGTGCTTCTGTGTCCCTGGGGACTGGAGAAGAGAAACCTGAGACTCAGATACACCCCAGTCCTTGAATGTTTGTCTGCACGTGGAGGTAATGATTTGCCAAGCTGGAAGCTGCACAAGTGGGACATGAGTAAAATCACTTGGTGTTTATCTGGGGACAGAAGGCTTTGTGTTTGTTCTCTTTCTACTGTTTGCCCAGAGGACAGGTGATCTTTAACGGCCTTATTTGCCTTACCTGGGCAAGGTGGCAGTTTTCCAAGCATTACTTTGTATAAAACACAACAAGTTAAAGCTCCCTTTCTCCTCTAGACAGACAATTGGTTGTTCTTACCTCAATGAGTGACCCATCTGACCGAATGATGCGGATGACCATCACCATAGGGATGCAGATCATGGAGGAAAGGGCAAGAACCCAGCCCAGGCCAATTGCCCAGTCTGGGTATGTGTAGACCTTGTTGTAGGTCAGTGGTTTATACTTGGCCAAAGAAAAGATAAAGCACCCCTGTGGATGAGAAAGGAAAACAAAGTGAGGCTCAATAAATGCTTAAAGCAGCAGGGCTCTTCTGCAATCACTGGCCCTGAGGCAGACAGGCAGTGAAAGGCAGAGCTGATGGATACCATATGTACTTTAAACCAATGGGGGAATTGTTCTTCCATTTCAATCATTGGAAGAACATCTGCATCTGCTTATAGCATCTGCTGTGTGATGACAGAGTGCTGTGAGATGGTGCTGAACAGCTGCAGTACACTGCCAATTCTTCAGGGCTAAACTATTTGCTGTACACTGCAAGATATTAGCAGGATGTTGTTCCCACCCAATGAAACACTTCAAGCCAAGCTCTGCCTCAGACTGCTAAAGTCTTTTTATTGCAATGGCCTAGCAGTCCTATGTCTTAAAGTAGAGACTGCTCTTTGGAGAGTGAGTTTTCTCTTGATGAATGTAGAATTTTGCCAATTCTAAGAAAAATCCACTTAAACGTAGCCAACTGCAATTCATGCAGGCACAGTAGAGACTAGAGAGCTGTCATGTCAGAAGCTGACATCTGAGAACATGATGTCTTTGAGAGGTATGTTCAAGCCTTCAGCTTTTCTTTGCAAATTGGCCTCTGAATGCAACAGCCCTCCCTTGAAGAGAAGCAGCAAGAGGGGGCTTAGCACTGCCAAGTGCAAGACTTGAAAGAGCACAGGTCAGTACTCACCACGCAGAGAACTGGTGTGATCACAATCCAGCTCCACTTCATCCAGGGACCAGGTCTGTATCCAATCATATCCTCAATGGCATCATAAATATTATCAGCGCCTGGAAGAACCGAGCAAATGAAAGCTCTGTAAACACTGTAGGATCAAAGCTGCTCTCCCAGGCTCCCCAAGGGGTAATTTAAAGGGAAGGTGAGGATGTCAGATGTATTCTTCAAATACTTCCCACAGCTGTGAAGTCCAAGATGATTTTCTTGAAAAGCTCAAAGGTTGGGGGGCCTCCCATCCCACCCTGCCCTCATTATTTGGCTGCAGGAGTGTGAGGCTGATCTCTCCTGCCCCTGTCACTCCCCCTCTCCTCTCTCCAGACTCTCTGCACTTCCCAGAGGAATCACCATTGACACCAAACAGTGCACCTGCTTCTACAGAAATCTGACTTTGTTTGTTTTGCTTTTCTGAGGCAATGGAATTCATGGAGAATCAGAGAAATAACCAGTCCTAATCAGCACACATCTGATTATTGCCCAGCCACAGCTCAGCTAGAGAGGCCACTGTCAGACCGCGGTGCTTGGCATTGCCAAAAGTAATGGGGCAGAATATACTTTCAGCTTTCTTTTTGTACTTTCTGTTTGGTTGGCTTGTCCCTGCAGACACTACAGCTCTGAAAGGAAATTCTCTGAGAGACAAACAGAAATTTTCATGGCTGGCCACACTTTCAACTCTCACCTCTAAACGTAACACACGAAAATGCTTAATTGTGCCCTTATTAATTAGCAATGGAAGAATACTCATTTTTTTTGTGGAAAAAACACTGAAGATTGGATTCATCCCAGATGCAAATTTGTCTCCAAGAGGTCAGGGCAACTTTATATTAATGGCATGTGTCTGTTGCTAGGAAGAAGACTCTGGGGTGGCTGATGATTAAATATTTAGCTAGAAAAATTGTCAGTGACTCATCAAAAGTTATGAGATTAAAGGATTCTCACTTACCATAAACCCAGGCTACAGCAATACATTCAAAGAATGCAACCCACAAAAGGCATACACCACTAGCTGCATAGTAGTCAAAGAGTTGAAAAACATACATGCCACCCTGTGAAAGAGAGACACAAATGGTTAAGATCCAACAGGAAAAAACCCCAAGAATTCAGGCCCAGCCCCCAGTAACATCTACCAATATATCCCAATGACTCCTGTCCAACAAGAAGCAGCATCTAGCAAACAGGTAAGGTAAATATTTGGCATTACCTTCCCCAGGGAATATGCATGTTTACTACAGGAATAACTCCAAACAAGACAATGATTAAACAAAATTAAGCCACTTAAAACAATCTACTGAGACACTTAAATCTTTCCTTCTTACAAGTATTTCAGGATGGACATTTAAAGAAATAAATGCTTGCCTCCTAACATTAACACCTTAAAAAGACTAAAAAAGAAGTCAGTTCATCAGGAGAGTCTTTATTTATTGATTGAGTGAAAGGGCTACTTTCATGAAAATAGTTCATTTTTTGTTTTATAACTCTGTTTATACTCTGCTGTTATACTCTACTCTTACTACACTGCACTTTTCCTTGAAAAACTGTGGGGCTTGGGCATCTTTGTTACAGGTGCTATTTTACCTCCCACAGTCATGCTCCTCCACTTGTTTTTAAAATCTGACTTGGATTTTATTTTGAAGATAAATATCACAACAGTGCAGGCACTGGAACATATCCCTGTCTTGTTTACACTAGAATAAACCAAGTGGAATTTAATTAATTCAAATCTGTGTAAGATAAAAATCTCTTTCCCTGCATGCCACTGGATGGGTTCTTAAAGTGCTCTGCTGAAGGTCTCCTCTATGTTTCATCATTTAGAACTAGATGTTAATACTCATAGTCATGCTGACTGGTATCTGAGATCAGATTGAATTTAATGAGGTTTCATGTTTCTGTTCCTGTGACTGAAAAGGGAAGGGACATGTAACTCCCATTCAAAACGCTTTCAGATCTAGGGATGAAAGATGCTCTGTCCATCTAAAAAGCACTTCTCCTCTGAGTCACTAATACTTTGCAGTCTCAGTCATGGCTAAAACTGGCCTGAAAATGGTTGAAGAAGAAGGCAATTTGCAGCACTGGTGCTACTTACCTCAGTCACCATAGTTAGTCCCAGAAGATAGCTAAGGAAACACACTATAGCGATGAAGATTTCCCGTCGGTAACCCTTCCTTAGGAAGGATGGGTGCAGATCAACTAATGACGTGATCTGTCCTTCAACTTCAACAAACTGCAGGGGGAAAACAACAGTGGAGAATGACTTGAAGGTTACCATGCAGTTCATCCAGGCTCCTGCTTGAACAAACCCTCCCCAGCACCACCCCAGCCCTGTGCTCTGCCCAGTTTTGGTAAAGGAATAGAAACCGTTCCTTTGTAACCCTGAGGTTGGAGCCTGGGGGTAGCTTTCAGGTTGGAACAAGTTTTCAGAATTTCTTTTCATTACCTAGAAGCCTTATGAGCTAAAAAGAGGCTCTGCAAATGCAAGCCACAAGGATGAAGGAGGCATTTATGTGCCTGATGACAGGAAGGCACTTATGTGGCTTTTATGCTGTCACTGTTCCAGATGAACACAGGATGTATGCTAGAGAAGAGGCAGAAGGAAAACACTCAAAAAAGTCCAAGCTAGGAGAGTACCTCCCAGGCTTTTGCTGATGTACCAGGAAAACATCACAGATACCAGTTAGGTTAATTCCACAATTTGATATAACTCTGCTCTTGGGTTTGTTAGCGAAAATCCAGCCAAGGCAAAGCACACTGTGATGTGAAACAACACCTCTTCTTGACTGAACGTGTCCTTTGCGGAGCTGTGAGAGCAGTATCTGACTGAGGCTCTGGGTTCTTCTGCAGCAATAATGGAGCTGTTCATACAGTCCACATTCAGTGATCTGGCAAACTATTTGCACTTGTAAACCAAAAATGAAGCTCTGAATAAATGAGCTAAAAGTCTTTATATCACTTCATGATAACTGTATTTATACTTACTTGTCTTTGGAAAACTATACAACTGTGTAACTTGAGTTAAACAAATAACCCCAACTGGATTTGAATAAAAGTTGAAAGTTAATTAAAAACTAGATCTTTCTGCACCTGGAGGAAAGCAACTACTGAACTTCTCCAATTAAAACCATGGAAGGGATCTTTTGACTGATCTGTACTTTCAACCTGGCAAGGTACAAAAGCACCAAGCTCACTGAAGACATGAGGATATGGACTGGAGGTATCCATCAAAGCTGCCTCTGTAGAAAAGATCTTCACTTTAAGTAGATACATCATCTTAACTAACAACTTATCATGAGGAACCTAAAAAGAAGTTATTTCAGAAAAAGCTGCATTTTCCTACCTAGGTGCATTTTCCTACCTAGCACCTCATTGCTCTTACAGCACCCAGAAATGCCCTGTAACAACCCTGCCCTATTTCCTGAAGTTCTATTTAGGAAATACAGACTGTTCTGCAAACAGATTTTGTCCTCCAAATTTTATTGCCTTCTGTCTTGGTACTTTGACTTGTGTAAAACTGGTTTTATTTTTAAATGCAGCCCTTTCCTTTGAGCTGATTTGATCTGAAACTCTTTGGCATTCCAGAAACCTGCTTGACTGCACTCCAAAAAACCAGAGGGGTTGAGGAGAGAAATTAAGCGCTCCAATTAGTTTTAATCATTCTGTGCAGTGAGGAGCTTTTTAAAATTACTAGACAGCTTCCAATTTGCATAAGCATAGGGTTGCTGAACCACAGCATTGGCTACTTTCACATTTACTTAGGAGCAATTGAGAGTTGCTCAGTAGAGTTCAAAGATTAAGCCATAAAGAGCAATTTAGAGCAAATGAAATGAGAAAAAATGTCAGAGATTAAGTACACAACAACTGGGTAAAAATTCCATTTACAGAGCTCTCCTCATATGAGAGAGCATTTAGGCTAAAGAAATATTTCATCCATATATATATATATTTAATCTTAGTGACTTTACATTTGAATGCAGAAAATTTTGGCAATTTTGAATATTATTTCATAATCCCTGGTCACTCATGTTTCCTTGTAAGTAGACTACCTAGAAATGATTTACAGGTTCCTTGGCAGTATTTAGTCCAACATTCCTACAAGTAACCACTGGGAAAAATAACCTAACTTCCTGACTGAACTTTCTGATTTTTTTCATGCTCACTAATTAATAGCAGCATGTGCTATAAAAGTAGTGCAGCCGGAATCTGAGATGCTTTCTGGCCTGTCTGGAGATACTGAATACATGCTGTTGACGTGAAAGTCAGCAGGATCCCACATTGCTCAGCACCTCCAAGCCTAAGGCCACCAAAAAAGGCTGCAGCTTTGTCCTCTCACTGTTCTTGAAGCCACCCTGGATATACTGTACAAAACACTATGTGCTTTTTTGCACCTCATGCTGACTTTGCTTTTCTTTTTTGACACTTGGCAACCATCAAAACCCATACTCCTAGTGGTTATTAATTGCTAGTTTTTTAATGATGGTGTATACACCCTGCAGGTGTTCGCAATGGCACAAAGGACTCCGTGGAGCAGACTACTACGGTCCTTTATGTTTTAAAATGATTCAGCTTTTTCTCCAAAGTAAGAAAATACTATGAGCAAAATGGTGGAATTTTGTGGCCGGACAGGAGTGAAATAGTGAAATTTAGATTAGGGAGTACTGCCTTAGTGGGATAGACCCTACTAACCCTAGATGACAAAGATTTACTGAGCGACACAATATAATGAATCAACAGTTCTAGATTCATCAAGGGCAGCCCCTACACTAAAAAGCAACCCAGATGAATTCTTCTCAAGTAGCATTAGAGATTTTCTCTTGTTAATTCACGCCTGTAAAACCAGCTTTTCTCAGTGAGCAGTGCTGACACAGTAAGGCACACATCCCTTATCCATTGTACTAACCTGGCTATCCAGTCCAAGCAACAGAAGCATAATAAAAAAAAGGATTGCCCAAAAGGTGGGCAGTGGCATCATGGACACAGCTTTTGGGTAGGCAATGAAGGCCAGGCCTGGACCTAGAGAAAGAGAAAATAGGGAGGGGGGAAGGGAAGGGAAGAAAAGTAGTAAGTACCAGCTCTTTGGTAAAGGCAGCCACCCTCAAATTCAGGGATGCCTGGTTCCGTTCAGATAAATCCAAACGCAGCTGGGAGTACCAGAAATGAAAGAGTTTGGCTCTTTTATCTGAAATCGAAGCACGCATGACTACAGCAGAAACCAAGGGCAAACCCCCAAGGCCAGTGCTAACAGATCTCCAGTTTTAACATCTGTCTCAAACATGTCAATAATGGAGCTGTCCTACACCTGCCCTGCACGGACACAGGACAGACTTGGGGCTGGGGGACAAGGGGTGACCCAAGGGAATGGCAGAATCCCACTGCTAGCCCACATGGTCATGATGAAGATGATGATGATGAAACTCTTTTGCATGCAGGGAAGGGGACTCTGCTATAAACATTCCCTGAGATTTCCACTAATGCAACCACTACCTCCCTCTGTATGCAACCTCCAAACCCTGCAAACCCTCCAACCTCCAAACCTCAGCTGGGGTTTGCACTCCAAGGAGTTTGCTCCTTCTCTTCTGCAAACCCTCCCTGCTGCACTGAGTGGTCAGGCTACTCCTAATTTTATCAACTGAAATTTGAGGAAACTGCTGTTAGGAACTGCTGGGGTGTAAAATCACTCTGTGTAAAATTGCTTCCCCATGCTGTTACACCATCTGCCCCTATCCAGGTCAGCCTACATGGACCTGCCACAGTGACACTGAGCATGACCATCATCAGCCCCAAGTGCAGGATGGGCTGCAAGTGTAGGAGACCAGCAGGGCTGGGGCTGAGTGCTGGGGGCTGAGTGCCCAGGATCTCTGCTCTGGAACCCAAAGTGTGGAGTGCTCCTCCCTAGGTGGGGTCTGGCCTGCCCTGTGACCAGGTGTCACCTCATTTGTACCCACACATGGAGCACAGGTGCAGTGCTCCTCTCCAGAGGCTCCCTCACCTGCAGCCAGGTGCTATCAGCTGTCCTTTGTGAGAGCTTTTGTGGAGAGAGGAAGAGTCCTCCACCAGTGGGAGACAGGAATACTGGCAATTCTGCATCTATGGCAGGCTCTCAGAGGAGATGAAGAAATTTGGTGAAGCTAACAAAAAATTCTGAGGGCAGATTACAATCCAGAGTGAAACCAGGAATGCCTGGCTCATCTGCTTGTTTACTTTGAGGAGCCTTCAAAGTGCCAGTTTTCAAGTGGATTCATGTAATTTTCAATGGGAAAAGGAATTTTTTTAAGATGCTGCAGTGTGGGGCCAAAAAAAAATCTTATCTCTGGTCTGTACAGAAAAATCTCAAACACTGCTCTCCCTACCTCCTACTTTTCCTCTCCAACAAGAAAGATGGAAAAAGAAGCAAGAGAAAGAGGTAAAATGAGATGACTTTTTTTTTCAAACTAAAGAAAACTTTTAGTCACTGAAAATATTTGAACATAAATAAATACAAATTAGCCAACAATCAAACAACTAATTTTATTTTAATGAAACACAACTAAGATTTTATACGACAGAGGATACCAAAAAATTGGTGAATGTCTCAAATTTTGGGGAATTTTGCTTTTTTTCTCCTTAATTCAGTGGATACAGTAGATCCTCTCTGAGGGAGAGCTGCTAATAGATGGCATTTGCAGCTGATCTGTGCAATTGATGAGACAGATGTAAAACTGCTCTCCTCAAAATTTGCTGCAATTTGCGTGCTTTGGCCAGTGAAACTGCTCTTGCACTGTGATACCAACTAATACCAAGTGCCCTGAGCCCTGAGCTATATTTTGATTTTTCTTTGAAACTAAGTGTTGAAATATAAAAAGTCCATGTGAAAGAAAATGTTCCTGGCAAGCCCTCAACCGAAATATAAATAATCTAAAATTTGTATTTAATTTGAAACCCTGTTGTTTTGAAGAGTGTTTTGCAAAAGTGAAGCACTTGTGGCTGCTATTAAAAGGCAGTGAGCTCTGCTATGATCCCAGCCCACGCACTGGCGGATTGCCATGGGCTGCTGTGGCATGGCTGGAGAGCTGCAGAGGCAGAGACCAGGCAGGCACCAGGAAACCCAAGGCACTATTGTCAGACAAGCTTAATCTGAATTTGTTTGCAAATGGAATTAAAAAAAAAAAAAAAGAAAATAAAGCAAATCTTGTGCTGGTGTAACAGTGCTACAAATTGCATGGGTGGTAAACTATTTTTTCCAGCCAAGCAGAAGCCACACGGATTAGACAGGACTCACTATGGTTTTGTTGAGCCCCCACTGCTTTCCTCTCTACCTTTTAAAAGAATTTCTGAAAAGAAAAAGAAGCTGTTTATTTAAAATCTGCTTTCACTCAGGAGTCAGAAGTCTGAGTTAACTGTTGAGTAAACCTGCTAAAGCCAGTGAAGGCCAGCAGTGACCAGCCCTGGCTGACAAGTGTGTCCCAGGCACATGGCACCTACACTGAATCTGGCACTGGGAAAAAATGTGGCCATGAGATTCTGCTGTCAGCAAATTTGCTGATGTTCCCGTGGCTTTCAGGAGGGCAAACAAATGGTGTCATGGATAGGGCAGGAGGAATTTAACTCGCTGGGCAGAGATGGGGACTCAGCCCTGCGGACATCATCTTCTGCCACATGCTGCAGCCAAGTGGCAGCACCTCTGCTTGCTTTGGCCTGACCCAGGGGAGCAGCTCTGACCTTGCACCAAAAGAAACCAAAAAAGGCAAGGCCAGAAAACAGAGGCTCAAGCACCTGCTGAATCCTCCTGCGCTGAGAAGAAGCAGAAAGGAAAACTTCTCCCAGAGCCCCATACAGGTCCTGGGACACTCATCCCAGGGGGTCTTCGGTAGCTCTGCACTTATCTCTCTGAGAAAAGCAGCCAGAAAACACATGGGAGGTGGTTTGGATACTTTTGGATAATTTTAGTAGTGTTTACTGTCACGTAAAAATGACTTGGCCAAAGACCAGCAGTGATGGGCACCCACTGCATGGCGAGCCAGCTGCAATCTCTGGCCATCAGTGACATGGATTTAAATAAAGGAGTAGGCAACAAAATATGCAAAAAAATCAAAAGCCGAGTTCAGAAACTAGTCTGTGCCCTTGCTGTCCCTATAATCAGTTATCAAACTCCTCCTTTTAAAAAAATGCTTTTTGAGGTATTGGAAAAAGGCTGTTTAAACACTAAGTGAATTAATTTGTGTTTAAAGATTACTTAACAATGCAGTGTTACTATAGAATTGTTTAATTCTAGAAATGTCAGGTGACAGGAATGTAGCTGCCTCTATCAGAGATATAATAATAAAAATTAGAATAAATATTGACCAGATAAAAACATAATGTACAAATACTTAAAAATAGTACTCTTGGAATTGATCCACCTACATATAAATAAAAAAATAGGGCTATTTATGATTCATTTAATAGGATTATTCCCTTGCTTCCTGTTTCCAAACAAAGCAATCAACCTCCAATCCAAATAAGCATTATGGCCAAGATTGTTACTAATTGCACTTGCAAGAGTTATGCCAATTGCAGCCACCCAAGAATCCAGCGGTGCCATCAATGCCATTAGTTTTTCATTAGCCCTTGTGAAGTGAGACATTTTTCTTAAAGACTTAACTCCTAGAGCCATGTGATTAGAAGATATATTGACTTTTTCATTTTAACAGCATGTTTGCAGAGGAAAGCTTTCAAATTGTATGCAGGTGAATTAAAAGTGCTCAAAAAATTAAAAAGAAATATCAAAAGTGCACTCAGGTGACATTGTTATTACTAGAATCTGATTAGCTTTAATCCTCATGGCTGTCAAGGCCTGATTCATTATTTTTCCATGGTAATTCCCAACTAATCTGTCTGTTCTATGTGAAAACACATGGTTACACCTGCCCTCATGGACTAGAAATGCACAGAGGAAAAATGTCATCTGTTTTGTTTGAGATACAGTCACAAGCTATGAGGATAGAGCTTCTACCTCTGCCTGTGCATAGGTGAATGTTAATGGGAAGGACACTTCTGGAATAAGGGAGGAACCTAAGTGTACATCAGATTTCAAAATGGCCTTTTACAGTTCTGTCAACCTCACACTGAATCTACAGAGAACAAATGCAGGATTGCAACACCTAGAGTTCCTGCAGGTGAAATGGTCCACAAAACCCTGGAGATGGAGTTCTCCAACTTCTCTTGCCTTTCAGTGAGATTTGGGAATGTATGTGTGTGTGTCCCTTCAAAAGGCCAATGTACTAATCCTACTCTAGTGCTGTGAGCAAGCAACACTAAGCTATAAAGATACATAAACATGGACAATTTGAATTTGAATGGAAATAAAGGTAGTCTGAAAAGAAGGATGGAATAAATTCTTGAATCAATGGCATTCTGGACTCTGGATAATGGTTTAGTTATCTTAGCTCTAATCTCAACTCAAATGGATTAGCACAATCTAGGAAATGTGTTTGCTGCCCTGTTAATCAAGACAGAGTAAACAGTACAACCCCAGCTAACCCTCACTGCTCTAGATTAAAGCCCAAATCAACAACGTGCTCATTTTTTCTGGCAATTATGGGAAACCTTGTTCTGTTTTATCACTTAGATGTTAGCTGATTGGGTCTGCAGAACTTTGCTCACACGCTGGGCGGCAGTGCCCACCACCACTGCCACCAACACCATCGTACCTGACTCTGCCACATCAGCAATGTTCACCCCTTGCTCTTGTGCCATGAAGCCCAGGACGGAAAAAATTGCGAAGCCAGACACAAAACTGGTACCACTGTTCAGGCATCCCAGCAGCAAACAGTCCCTAAGTCACACATATGTCATGGAGCAAGTTAATTAAAAAAAAAATTAACCCATTGTCCCTACTTTATTTACATCATTTAGCTAAAACACTAAACCCCCTTAGATGGAAACTTGCCTATAGCAGTTGTATTTGTACTTGTTGTAGCTCCCCAGGGAAGTCATTGCTCCTAAGCAGATTGCATATGAGAAGAAGATTTGTGTCCCTGCATCTATCCAGACCTAAAGGGAAAGATAGAAATACTGTTATTACCAGCATTGTTGCATTGCAATAGTCAACACAAACACACAGTTTTCAAACTAAGCAAAATCTACTAAATAATTGTTTCCATTGAGGGTGAGAGCTAAAGGACCAGGGAGACAGGGAAAGAGAACAACACATTCGCAAGTTTGGCTTTCACAAGGAAAAGAAAATTGTTAGCATCAGACCCCAGAAGAACACAACCTCTACAATAGTTCCTGTTTCCCCTCCCCAGAGAAGCTCAGTATTTCTAGTTTCTTAGTCATTCAGCTGATCCTTCCTGTTGGCACAACAATAAACGTGTTCAGTGCAATAGGAAATGCAGAAGTATTTATAACATTGCTCATTTCTCTTGTAACTCATTTCAGTTAGAGCCAGCCGACAGTCCTTAAACTGAGGATGTGAAAAGCTTGAGGTTTGTGTATTTGTTGTGCTTATTTTTCTAGCTTTCTGGTTGTTTTTGTACCTGTTCAAATGCAAGATAAAAAGCCACAGGGGTGGGGGGAAAACAAACAAAATACAATGCACTTTATAAGATACATATCTGATCTTGGTCTCATGATTCTTTGTCCTGAGTACATTAAAAAAAACACATACAGAGTGAAATAACCATATACTATGAACTTCTTGGCTAGTAAATACATAGCAAGCTATCAAAACACATCCTCTGAATCCCATCTGTTCTGTTCTTTCTGCAAATTCAAGTCTGCTAACACCAGTGGAAACCACCAAGGAGTTTGAGGAAGTGTGAATGTAGCCTGAGGACCATTACCTCCTCCCTCCTACCATCACTTCCAGCACCTTGCTGAGAAGATTCAGGAGACTCCTGTCTCCTCAGAGACATGCCTTTGCTAGACTGTGGGTGGGAGCCAGCCAGCTCACATGAACCTCTCCTACATTATCTGCTGACACTCTGGTTAGGGCTAACAGTAGATCATAAACATGATAGGGTCCCATAAAAGAAGATTAAACCATAAAATATAATGTTTCCTGTGAAAAGGGTGTCTTGTAAAAGAGGACAAGACTAGACAAAGAACCAAATTTTCATGATGTTTCTTTCAATTACCCTTTTCCTACTTCAGTCCTTTAGTGACCATTGGAGTTTTATTTTAACCTAATACTCATTAGAAAGCAGTAGCAAAGACAGATGTTATTTCCTATCACTGTGACAAACATTTTACTATTTTCAAAGATCCCTTGTTTGCTTTTCTTTTTTTCATGGGGGAATATTGTACTTTTCATTTCTCACACGAACACTGCTGGCTGAAACAATGCTGATCTGCTCAAGTGTCCCATACTTGCATTCTGTGAGCACAGACAGAATTTCTATCTATACAGAAAGAGTAAGCCTGGCTCCCACTAGCCAGGGCTAAGCAAGTGGTTCCTGTGCCTCAGAAAGCATTTTCTCCACCTTTGCATGGCTTTTCATTCTTCTGTAATTTCATTCACTTCTCTCCCAATCTCGTCCTCTTATCTCCCTCGAGCAGTGGGAGATAAGTGACACTGGTACTCACAGTTGTTGCTTGTGGTTCCATCTGTGAAGCTCACGTGTCTTTCCTTTGAAACTAAAGACTATCCTCATTAAAAAAATGCATCTCCCTTACCTGACCAACAAGAAAGCTGAGATTGTATAACGGGACAGAGTCTACAGCCTCAGAGTCCTTTGACACAAAAAAAATACACATGCATACACACACAAACACACACATGGAAAGATGCATTAACACATTTAACAGTGACCTTCTCAAGCAGAGCTCTGGAAAATATAACCCAGCATTAAAGTTCATGCTATATTTGGACCTCTAAAGACTGTGGAAAAAAAACTGATTGCCATTACATCACCATCACCCTCCACCATCCCCCTCTGCACAGGAAATCATCCCGTTCCCCACTCCTGGTTCTGTACCTGTGGGTCAGCTAACCGTGAGATATCAGGGTACAGATAAAACTTGATGCCTTCTGCAGCTCCAGGCAGGGTCACGCCACGGATGAGTAGAACAAGGAGCATGATGAATGGGAATGTGGCAGTGATGTACACTACCTGGAAATAAGAAAAGAAAAAAAAGGAAGGTTTAGTCTGTGGCAGCCAAAGCTCCAGAACCAAGAGAGGTCAAACAATGGGAATTCAAAGCCCCCTCATACCTAAAAAGGGTCTGACCTGAGTTTCTGTGTCTACTTTTAGTTTGGTGGTCTTTACTGCCTTAGGCCTGAAGACATTGCATGAATCCCCCCAGAGGGCCCAGTCAATGGTCACATCACTCAGACCTGATTTTATACAATTCATGACTTTTGTTCAAATTCTGCCTTTGTGTTTGTCCTCCTCACGTGACAAGTGCACCTCTGCCAGGGAAGTGAAAAGGTTTACTCACTGAGGGCCCCTGAAACATTATTACCTCATTATTTATTGGAACTTTCGAACCTACAAATGGCGAGCTGTTTCGCAAGTTCTGCTGCTACCTCTGACCCTGCTGTGCAGCCCCACTGCTGCTCCTACAGTCAGCCTCCCCAGGAACTGTGCAGAGGTGAAGGTCATTTTGTCCATGCTCCTGGTCTCCCTTCCTATCTCCTTGAACACATCAAGCCCTTCAGGTTGGCATCAGCCTCCACAGTGGTAATTTCCAGTCCTATAACTTCATTCTTGCCCTTGCTGTCTATTCAGCAACATCATTACTGGAAACTAAGGCTCTATTCATCCAGTTTGAAAATATGTCTTCATTATCTTTAACCTCTATTCCCACTCTCTTTGAATAACAGCCTACTTCTTCTCTTCTTGTTATCTCCTCATTCACTTGATGAAAGAGCTCTTTGCTTTCATCTCCAGCACGAGGGTTAATTGAGCTTGCATTTGGACAGTTCTATCTTTAGATCCACACTTTTTGACCTCTAACATTTTGCTTTCTCTGCTCATCAGTGCTTTCTCTCATTTTTTATATAACAGCTGTGTTACAGTCACTACTGTCCAAGAAAGGGCATTTTTCTTGGAGTCAGATGATTCCCCCAGGTAATTACAGTTTGCTGCCATGAGTTAAAATGCATTTTTATTTTCCAGAATTTGCTTAACTACTACAAAGCTCCCAGGATGCTCCATTTTTCTTCATAAGTGTGTCCTCTGAGAATAAAGAGGAGAACTCAAACCCTGCATTGCCATCATAATTCACAGAGTGGGGTTGATTTCATAGAATGAAAGGAAATTTTTTTCATACATGCCCTTTTAAATTATCTCTGAGTTTTCTGTGCATTTTCCACAAATAACATGTATTGCACATTAGCCTAGTTTCACCAAAACCAGGATAAAAGGAGGATTTCTGCACCTTCTTTTTTTTTTTTTCAAATAAGCCAGGACTATGAAAAAATCAAAGTTTTCCTACCAAAAAAAAGTTCTGATGTATTTGCAGGAACCAAATGAACAAAAACCCACAGAGAAGTCTTTGCACTGCAGGTAGAAGTTCTCTCACAATGCTGCAGGAATTTGTAAGATCAAGCACATTATCTGAAGCTTAAGCATAACTAATATTTTTCATCATGATTTCACATTTATTTGTCCAAAGCTTTACTAAAAGATTTGAAAACTACAGCTTCCCCCCACCCCCACCCTGCTCTCCAAAGAGCCATTAACACACTGGAAAGCAGGGAAGTGCTATAAACAACCCTCTACTAAAGTAAACTAGACTTTTCAAATAATTCAAGTCCTCCATTAGAGTTTGCAGTTTACTTTTCTTTGACCTCAAAGTTAATGGAGCCACCCGGAGACTTCCCAATGGTTTTGTTGGTGTTTGGCTGCAGAGCCGCACGAGCTCCGACGCCGCGGAGAGCAGAGAGGGAATTCCTACCAACCACCCTGCTTTAGAGGGAATTCCTACCAACCACCCTGCCTTAGCCATGAGACCATTTTGCAGGATTTGCAGAGAACACAGGTTTTTAGATGTCTGATTTTAACAGACCTGTTTTCAAGCTTTTATCTTCATGGGGAGTGGAAATAGCACCACGGGGAGCTTGGAATGGCTCTCTGTGCTATCAGAGCCTTTCCTGAGCAGACACCAGGGTTGTGAAAGGTGCTGCAGAAATGTTCACTCTCACCCTGCTGCTGCAGGAGATTTATTGCACCCATCTTTACCATAAAACTTGCATAATCTCCTCACTAAGTCACATCAGTCAGAGGGAATAGAGAAACAAACATTTTTTGTCAATGCATGCTTTGCAGGTGCGGAAGCTGCTCCTCGGGGAAAAGGTGGAGGGAATCTAGGGCAAGGCACCAGCTTTTTAGAGAGGCCCATTGATAAAAATCACAGAAAGCAAGGCAGGAACTGCAGTAAAGCAAGGGGTTTAGTCAGCAGTGGAACTCATGAGGTCAGGCTTCCTACAAAGTTTTGTCTCCTGGCTGATGCTGCAGTGTGCCACAAGCTAAAACTGCTAAATGATGCTCTCTCTGCAGCTGAGGGACTTGGAATTTCTCCCCCTGACTTTTCTGGGGACTTATAAAAGATGAGTTCACATTGTGGCCTTTTTCTTAGGAGGGGCACTAATGGGGTCACTTCCTTCCACCTAGTTGAGAAGAAATATGGGGAACATAGTACTTTGAAATCCTTCCTCCTCTGTCAGACTTATCTGAACAATGCCTCAAGCAATTTTGAAAGCTAAGAATTACACAAACACAATGGCTTCAAAAACTTATGAAAATAGGTATAAAACCACTACTGAATGCAAGGGGCAATAGTATTATGCTGCACAACAAGTGCCTGGCCAAGATGTGCAATGGAGCAGGACGTTCAGGAGCGATGCAACTGTTGTCCTTTACAAGAAAACATGATTTTGAAAAGCATGTGATTGGACCAAACCCACAAACTACGTAGGATCTTTGTTAGTGACAATGCTCCTGAAGGAGTACCTAAGTTTAGCCTTGTGACCCCACAGAGCTCTTCTGTAAGCAAGTGGCATTTCAAAACTGCTGCGCCTCCACAACACCCCTACCACATCTCTGTTAGCATCCATCCTGCTGCACTGGGATGAACTTGACTGGAGTGAGAACACAGACTCACAGTGCAGATCCATCACAAGCCTGAGACCTTCTGCACTCATGACACCAGTGGGATATTCATCCTCTGAGAGCCAAGGTGGGGCTCAATCTGTGCTTGTGTCTGCTTCTTTATGCCCTTCCAGTAGTGGCACCTTGACTCACAGGAATTCTGGACATTGATAATGACCTTCAAAAGTCAGTTGAATTCTCTTACTCAATGGAAAAATATAGTTTTTCCAGGAAATAGTGAATATCTTCCAGAACAGCATTACTTAGTATTCCTAACATCTCTATCTGCAATGATTATAGAATGGGTAAAAGAGCACTTACCTTCCCAGTGGATTTGACTCCTTTCCAAATGCAGAAGAAACAAATCACCCAGACAAGGAGGAGACACAGTGCTAGATCCCACTTGATAATACCAATATCTTCAATCCCCGAGGACAAGCTCAGCACATTGCGCCTGAATATTTGAAAGGAGACAAACGAAAAGAGAGATGCAGGAGCTCAGTTGATGCAGACTCTGTTGTGGTGGCTAAGAATACGTGATGGTGTGCAGGGCAGCTGATGCACAGACAGATCTCTGCTCTCAAAACATGTGCTAAGTCAGTGGCTTATGTGACCAAAGCTGTGCTTTGCAAACCTACATCTCCCTATGTCTGTGGGGCTCCTTAATTCAATATACTGCATTTAAAAACCTTCAGCTCTTTTTAGCAGTCTATGACCACCCCAATATGAAATAAAAGAGAATTTGCTTTCTTGAAGATCAGAGAACAGCTTGCCCCAGTGAAGCTGCCTTCACCCCATGTAGTACACCCCATGTCTCCATCATGGACACTTGCAGATGACCTATATCCACATGTTTCTGCTCCTTTTCAGTTCATTAGCAAGGCTGCCAGGAGGAGGAAAGGGAAAAAACAGTGCAGAGAAATGTCAGGCCATGCAGATTTGCAGGGTGAAGGCTGGAGCCATTATCCTTCCCTTGGGGCCCCCCAAACAAACACTGCCCATGTGCTGCTGCCTGCCCTCAGCATCCCCAACACTGGGGTCTCATTTAGCTAACACCAGATTACTTGGGAAATTTTATTCCCTCACTTAGGTTAATAAATAAAAAGTAATTCCTGAGCTGTGTTTTAAGGGAGCAACATCTAACCATTAAAAGAGTGTGATCCAGAGGGGAAATATTCATTAAGGCTTCTAACTTTTCAAAATTCTCATGGCTTACCATTACATACTTAATTTAAACTAATTTTAAAATGATTTTATGCAACATTCACTGTCCTCACACACTGCAATGGCCTTGTCATCCTCAACACTTCATTTGTTAAATATGTAAAAGAACAAACTGTTTCTTACTGTTCACTAAGCTAAAACTCTGCAAATGAACCTGGTAAACTCAGCAAGTTTTTTTTAGTCAAAGAAAAGTTTTGACCTCTATTACCAAAAAAATGCCTTGCCCCAAGACTACAGAAGAGAACTTGCTGCCTAACAAATTTTTTATTAATTATTATTTAAAATTTTCTTTCAGGCAGCTGTAAAAGTCAGGCACTTTCATTCACCAGAGTCAAGGAGAGCAGAGCCCAGAGCAGTCTGGGTCAGGCTCATGTGTGGGGAGTGCACAGCTTTGCATGGGGATCCAGTACAAGACAGACCATGGTGGTTTGCCTTTCCCCTGAACTAAAGATTTTTTTTTTTTTGCTATTACCATGGAAATAATAGTGAATGAAGTCACTGATGGAAAATCTGCAATTAGTTTTTGGAAAAAGCCCTGGATTGACCAGTTTAATAGGACTCAAGCCCGTGCCCATCTGTTTCTGCATCTCTGCTTGCCAAGCTCACTTGGATTACCTGTGTGACCATGTTCTCACACCAAAAGCTTTCTTCTCTCTGAACGTGTGTGTATTTTGTTATGGAAAAGGACTAATGGCACCAGACAGGGTAAGTCTGCCCTAATCAGCACAGCTATTCAATAGTTATGAGAACTCCCTCAGTAATGAATATTTGGCATAAAGTTGCAGTCTTGCTTCACCTGAGTCTAAAGAAACAAAGGAAAATCCTGCTGTGCATATACAAAAGAAGAAAATACATTTATAAGATGAAAAACTTCAGCCACAACCTTCTATGCCTTTTTAAAAAATAAATGGCAATTTTCCAATCAAAGGGGCAGTTCATATTAAAAAGGCAATCTATAGAGTTGGCTCTTGGGAAACAGTGAATAATTAACTGCAAATGCCTTTTGGAACAGGGAGCTTTATTAATGCATTCAGCTAAGACTTCTTTGCTTTTTACAGCAGAACTAAAAGCAAGTGGCCATCTCTCCTAGACTTTGCCCCAGCAATTCTTTCAGGATTTTCTGGAAGACACCCCAGTGGGTGACTGAGAGCCAGATATCTTGCTTTTCTATGCTTTTCTTGCTTATCCCATCCCACAAAGACTGACTTCCTCAAGGAATATGCTCAGAATTACTAGGGGAGATTCAGCATTACGATTCTTTTATGACTTCTAGCCCTACATATTTTTGCAGAAGCACTCAACATGCATATTTGACCCTGTAAATTCAAGTTCAGGAAGGAGCATGAGCTGGACTGTGCTGATAGCTCTTCAATCTTGTTACATAACCCCCAAGCTACTGAGATTCAGCCAAGCCCACTCAGCTACCTTCACACCATCACACACAGAGTTGTTAGTCATTCAGATTTATAGTCTGATGCTGTCATTAACTGTCACTCATTTATAATCAATGGGACAACAGGCTGGGGCTGAGTTTGTTATAAACAGGAGTTCTTGACCCTTGAACACTAATATGTTCTAGTGTGTGCAATATGGAAATGTAACAGGAGCTGTAACTGGCTCTACAACATAAACAAAAATAAAATGAAGAGAGTTATGCAATCCTTGGGGGATATTCCAGCTCATTAATCAAGTGAATGCTGACAGGACCTTTCAAACCAGGAAAGGTGAAGCACCCTTTCATGTTGGATGGATAAGAATAATTAACACTGAAGAGTTTGTACAGAAGAATATTAAAATGAGAATATTAAACAATTTAAAAGACTCTCACATTTGCTCCTCAAGGCAGAGACAGCTGCTCTAGATTTTGTTTAGTTTTTTGTGTTGCTCCCTTTAGGATTACATGCCATTAGCATGTGATGGTCTTTCTTGGGATTTGGACGAATAAAGTCTGCTGATTACCAAATATTTATAAACACTTGGCCAGCACCAGACAATCAGAGGTTTTGTTCAACCCTAATTACCCTATTACACTTATCCCTTATGTATTAATATGTGTGTAAGCCTGCAAGGTTTTGAACTTCAAAATAAAATCTTCAGAAATAAGACCTGAAGCATGTGATACCAAGAGGTAAGTCTCCTCATATAAAGCCTGATTTTCCTAACCCCCTTTTATTGCTGCTCAAGCAAGCATGTGATTTGCACCAAACATTAATTCAAATGAACTGAAATGTCAGGCTGCACAATATATCCAGCCAGGCTGAGAAGTTCTACATGAAGAGGTTAATGCACCCATGTGGTCAATTATACCTGGGCAGCACTAGTTGTACAAAGCAGTACTTTGATGAGGACACTATATAAATGCCCCACAATAAAAATGGCATTAGGTTTCAGAAACCAAATACTCACAAAGCTCTGAATTAAACTGGAATTAATTGTGCCACAAAGAAGATGGATATCTTCAGTTAAAGACTAATTATTTACCTGTCCTTTCAATGTTGGTAGCTGTTTGGCTGGCAGCCAGTATTGTCTGTGGCAGCATGGTACCTGAAGTACCTCAAGTAGTTGGTACCTGAATAGTTTGAAGAACTGTTTTTAATTTCAGAATTGTAAAGAATACTAGCATGTCTGGGAAAAAAAATGGGGATATTCAGTGCTTGCACCATGTGGAAGCTATGCTACTTTTATTACAACAGTGCTGCATGATCTCTGCTCTTATTTAAGACATCAATAGTTATTTATGCACAGACAGCAGCTATTTTTAATAGTCCTTTAAGTGTCACGACTCCTGGAGGCAGCTTGCTCTGTTAAGGGCAGTTTTGCCCATGATGAAACAGTGAATTATGGGCAGTGTGTCTGTCCCAGTAGGATTACAAAGCCAAACTCCTCCCTAGCAAGACTCCAGGGAAGAGTTCAGCTTACAGTGTCTAAAACTGTTGAGGACACAAGTTAAAGTGGCTACAAAGTGCAGGGAGAGCTACTCCAGGAGCACAGATCACTGAGCAACCTTTGCTCCAACTCTGCTACAGACACAGTGAGGGCACAACTGAGACAGCAAAGTGTGTGAGGATCAAGCATTTTCTGTCCAGCCTCAGCTCCTCCAGCCTGACTACATCTACAGGAGGATTTGGCTCAGCTTGCAGAGGAGTCTTCTGACTTGGCTTCCCTTACAGGGGAGGCAACTAAAATCTCCATCACCAACGTGCTCCCATGGGGACATCGTTCCCCTTACCCCTGGCTGCCCTGCCACCACACCCTTCATCAAACACCTGCTGTGCTGTGACCCACAGAGAGCTCTGCTGCTCCCCAGAATTCTGGAGTCCTCACTCTTTTACAATCCCATTCCCAGCTCCCAACCCTTCTCCTTTCTGTTGTGGTATCTTCAGTCTCCTGAAGTGAAGATGCTGCCTGGGGACCCCAGGGAGACAATCTGGCCCACAAATCTGGGCAGTACAGGAGTAGGAGTTTCCAGAGCAGCAGGACAATTCCATGGCCACATCAGGAGCCACCAAGCTCACAGGTGCCCCAGGTACAAGAGGACTGTCAGCAAAACCACTGCACAAAAGCAATGATGAACACAGTGCTTTAGGAATCTGGGGGAGCAACTATTTCAGGAGCAGGATTGTGGACCTCTGCTTCCTTGGGAGGCCTTGAGAAGACTTTGGAACACATGATGAAACCTCATTTGGATTCATGGCCTTGAGTCCAAAGTCATTGTGGGAGGGTCCAAAGGAGTGAGAGCTGCTTCCCCTTCCCTCTCCGGCAGCCTCTCAGTTCCCCCAAAATATCCAAAGGTACCACTTAACAATTGTTTTCCAACTTCCCCCATATTTATAAGGGAGGAAATCACCTGGGAAAGCAGCTGCCCCCCAACATGGAAACGCAGAGCTCATGGTGAAATCGCTGCTCTCAGAGCCTGCACCCTGCCTCTCACACCAGCCACCAGAGCCTTTTAACAAACTACCAATCCCAGATTCAATCTGCCCCTTCATATTTTGGCTCTCGTGTTACAAATTTTAGCTCAGCTCTAAGCCTGTGTTTTTCTAAACCTAATGCATGACAAAACATCTTCAGCACGAACACGATTCCTGCTGGGGCTTTGGCTGATGCTTATTTTTAAAAATAGAGAAGTAGGTACAAGTTGATCAGAGATGAAACTGCACTTTAAACATGCTGAAAAAGTTTGGGCCAGAAACTGATTCTACCCATAAGTGACTATCTATCTGAGTAAGCAAGCAAAAAATTATTAATAAACTATTTGAAGATCCTTTGGATTTAAGTTTCCCTACAGGTGTCTTCCTCTGCTGCTGTGTTTTGACACTTATATAAACATACAAGAGTTTTGAGGTCATGCCTGTTCAGAGATCACGTTATGCAATATGATTTAAAACTTGAAAAATAACAGAGAAATGAGAATAAGAAGCTTATGACTGATGAAATTCAGGCATCTGGCAAAACAGTCTCTTCAGAAAAAAACGTTCTTTTCTGCAGAAAAAAACGTAGTAACAGAGATGACCTGAGAAACCTAGAATACAGGACAACGTTCACCACCTCTGTCAGATTTATTACTGAGGTCAAAACCTTATATTGTCATCCGACTGAAGAGAGATGTGTTACAGCTACACAAAGTGTACAGCAAATGCTAACAGCTGGGGAAGAGACAACCACAAAGGTGATGATTTGTCGCTGTTTCCACTGTAAATCCCTGCTATCAGGGCATCTGCAGTGACTTGTTTGTGTTCTCCAGACACACTCAGAGAATCCAGCCAAGAAGGAAATAAGTTTTCTTTCAAAGAAGTAGCTGTACTGGGCTTTTAAAGCTCTCTGTATGGTGTAGGATAAATACACTCACACATTTATCACGTGCCTCCACCACTCCCAGACTTACCTCAAGATAGGTGAGAACCAGTAGCAAACACTGGTTTTGCTAGTGACACCCTGCTCAATTTTCTTTCCCTATCTAACACTCCCCACTGGGCTTCCATAAAATCTCAGGACTGACCTCTGGCATGCCACCGAAAGCTCCCTGAAGGCACCATGAAGAGGGGGTACTTACTCCCAAAATTCTGTGACAGGAGAGGTGAAGTTAGTGGCATTCAGTGATATCCAGAGCGTTTTGTTCTTCCTGAGAGTGTCCTCCACACAGGTGGGCGTGTTCCACTTCTGGTGGCAGTGTGCCCATGGCAGCACGCTCTGGAACGACTGGAACAGGTAGTAGAGTCCCCAGGCCAGGATCACGATGTAGTACACATTCAGAAGGGACACAATCACTATGGAAGCATAACCAATTCCTGGAAAGAAGGGGAGAGACAAGAAGAACGTGCAGATGTGACAGCTGCTGCATCTCCTGGGGCTGGTGCCGTTCCCACTGTGCTGCGGGCTTGTATCCCGCCCTGCCCCACTGCTGATGGAAACTCAGCTCAGCCACACATACACACAGACCTGCCACCATCTCTGGCACTCAGGGCGGAGTTTCTGGCTCTGGTGTGCTGACACTGAGGGGAGGACTGCAGGAATTTACGCAATTTAACACTAACCCAGCTATTTCAAGTTTTAGTAGAGGGAAGTCAAGGCTTTGCTTGTTTGCTGCACCATCTCACTTCTTAGGTACCTATGTGGGCAGCCTCACTCTTGCCACACTGAGCCCCAAGCCAACTTTCCTGGCAGCAGCTCAGCTGGACAGCACCTGCACCACTCAGTTATCAACGGGCAGGGCTCAGTCTATGTGGGGGAAAAAAAAAAAGACATCTCTTGAATGAGTTAAAAAGGAATCAGTGTGAAAGTGGTGGTTTCCGCCTCAATTTCACTTGTGCAAAGCAAGCACGGTATTTGTGGATCTTATGGTTACCTGGATCAATCGCTGCTTGCACAGTTTGCCAGTTATGAACCACAAGCAAAATAAAAATATTTCCTTAAAAATTTAGAGCTGTGTCTTACAAGAACCTGTGAGGCTCCCTTTAACATCACTCTGATGGATATTCCAGCACTTGGGGTTTTTATATATAAAATATACTGCCTCATATTTTACAGTTTAAAAGCTTGTTGCAGCAGGAGTCTTCATCACCAGAGATTATTTTCATGTCAGATGGAAACAAGCAGAGCAAGTAATATTTATTCTGTACATCTGCATTTCTTTCAGCATATACAGCTAGTCACATTAGCTGCACTTTCTCTTTATGGATGCCTGGGAGATTGCTATTTAAACAAGGAACATTCCTTTTTCCTCCTCCTCCTCCTCCTCAAAAAGAAAAAAAAAATTTTCACAAAAGTGGGAGGAGGAGGAAGAAAATTAAGCTAAAGCAGCACAATTACATCACCCTCAGCAGCATTTTGAGTACTAGGTGGGAGGGTGAGCCTCAGAGAAAACCCCCACTTCTGCTTGGGGTGACATCAGGGGAGAGAGATGCCTGGAACAGCAACAGTGGCAGAGCTAGAGACACAGCAGTGTGAAGTGCCCACTCTTTCCAAATGGGATTTGAACAGGGCCACAGGTTTAGTGTTGTTATTTCAAATGATTCTGCCTGTGCTGTCCAGTTGTAAAGGGCAATCTACACATAAGACAGGCATTCTCTGTTTTCATTTCTCATTTTTCTAACCTTTCATTTTTCCTTCTAGTTAACTTCCAGAGCAGCCTTCACACTGTTCCTGTGAGCATTGAGCAGGCAAAGGCCCTTTGATGAAATCAGACCAACATTTGCCAGGACCTGCTCAGTTATGACAAAAGCCCTGTTCCTGAATCCCACCAAAAAATGCTGTCCAGGTTTGCACTGCATCAGTAGCAGACAGATGATGCCAATGATAAACTTTCACATGGAAGATGGATTTTAATTTTCAGACTAAAATAACATTTCAAAGATGGTTTCATTAATGCCATCTAGCCTTCCAAGACAACAGTTTCTCTGCTACCTGTAAACAAAATGTGCAATTGCCTTAAAAGGCATAATATGCATTTTCTTTCTTGGTTATTGGCAGTTTTGCCAGTTAACAAGCTGATAGCATCAAAATCAATATCTCACTTTGTCCTTCAGACTCTCTGACTTCCACCTTTCCAGGAACCAATATCATACCCTTAATTACTAGAGCAAATAGCTGAGTTAATGGGCATGAGGGGAATGGTGCTGCTACATATGGCTTACAGAGGGGTCTTTAGGCAGTAAAGCACAACAAGATGTACTAACCAGTGAAAATAGGGCAGATCTTTTCCCAGCATGTAATTCCACCTTCGGAGGTATACTGTCCTAGCACCACCTCCAGGAAAAACACGGGAAGACCTCCCCCAAACAGGAAAATGAAATAAGGTATAAGAAATGCACCTGTTGAGAAAATACAATAGTACATAATGAGATTAAAGAATAGAACTTACACAAGATCATCAAAAAAGTGGCAACAGGCACATATAAACAAAGAAAGATATTCGATACTTTAATATCACTATACAATAACTTTATTCTGGGGTGTTTTTGCTCATTTTTTCTGCAAAAAAGGATGAATATAGGCTGGAAAGGACATATTCTTACCTCTTTAAAGTGAATATCTCCAATAACAATGGCAGATTGTTAGGCACATAATACTTTCATATGGCTCAGACTGCTCTTACTCTGAAAACCCCTGGTCTGAAATCCTAATGGTCTATATTAATAGCATGTCTTCTAGTTAAAACTCAGTTGTAGCAGAAGTAAAAGAGCAGGAAAGGTTCAATAGTACAACATTAGAAATTGCTGGATTTTTTTTTCCCGAATAAAATTTTACAAAAAAACTATTCAGTGATGAAACAATCTCTCTTGAAGACTGTGAGGGAGGCAGAAAACACAGGTATGAACAGTCTTCTTAAAAACTGGAAGAAGGCACTGAAAAACAGTGAGCATGGGGCAGACTGAGTGATTCAATCAACTTATACTAAAAACTATTCAGTGATGAAACAATCTCTCCTGACGACTGGTGAGGGAGGCAGAAAACACGGGTATGAACAGTCTTCTTAAAAACTGGATGAAGGCACTGGAGAACAGAGAGCATGGGGCACAGAGAGGGACTGCTGGGCGTGGATGGGAACTCACCTCCGCCGTTTTTGTAGCAGAGATACGGGAACCGCCAGACGTTGCCCAAACCGATGAATCCCCCCGCCACGGACAGCAGGAAGTCGATCTTGCTCGCCCACTTCTCCCGCTGCGGGGGCTTCCCCTCAGCCTCATCCTCAGGCCGTGTCCCCGGGCTCTTGCCGGGGGAAGGTTTGAGGATGTCCTTGTGGAAATCTTTCAAGCACTGAAGCTTTTCCTTTGTTGCCATATTTCTGCTTTCTACACAGAAAAAGAACAAAAGAAAAACAAGAGGGGTTTATTAAGCGGTCTTTTCCAGTTGAGCTCTCTTAACACTGCCAGAACTGTTTAGCCAAACTCGTTCTATACAAAACAGTGTTGTTTATTAAGCTGAGATAGGAAAATGCTCCTGATGACTTCACTGACCAGGAGAGGCAAAGTCCCCCTGCCTGTGTGGTCACCTCTGTGCAGGCAGAGCGGTGCAGAGCGCCGCGAAGCGCTGGCACTGCTCGCTGCTGACCTGCTGCCCCAGCAGCGCTCCCCGTGCCGCCTCCCGCACGTGGCGCTCCTGGGCAAGCGTCGAACGCTGCTTCCATGCCCAAAATAAAGCACAAATCACTGCATCTGGCTCCTTCTAAAACATTCATGTGAAATACAGAATGGTAAATCTCACCTTTCCAGATAAAAACCCATTCTTCTATTTCCCAATAATTTGGGCTATCCTGTGTTATTTACTGCCTGCAATTTCCATTCCCTCAAGTACTATAAACCTTTCAGAAAACTATACATTCATAAAAACTGCAATGGAAAGTCATTTGTTCTAATCAGCCTGCAGGAACTGAAGGAATCTTTTCAGTTTATTCCATTTTCATAACTGCACTGTTTTCCCTTGACATCAATAAAGGGACAGAAATAAGCCTTTATATTCAATTATTGTGAAATGCACACCTATGCAATGGAACAGTTTGCTGAGAATGATGGCTCCTTAGTTAATTAAAAAGTCAGTGGCATGAGTCATATTAAATCATAGCTGGTTTAATAATTTATATCTATAATTTTTTCTCAAAATCATAGACATTCAAAAATAATAACAGAAAGAATTATTCTAACAAGTGTCTTTTTAACCAAGATTTCAACTCACAGCTTTTATGTTAACTGAGATGTCAGGCATATGTGGCCAATTAATTCCCCACATAACTCAAGTGACTTCAGCTGGCTCTGACCAGTTATTATTGCATAGTGTGTTGATACTGAAATTTTCACCAGAACCAAGCAAACAAGCAAGTTTGTTCCAGATCATAACCACTCGCTGCTTATACATGCCATTATGAGTATAGTCATAAAAAAATCATGCTGCAGATTATGCTGTTTGATAGCTGCCAGCCTCCCCCGTACCTGCACACTGGTTTTGATCTCTAACCTGACTGAGCTCGTGGCAGTGACCCGAGGACTGAGCTGACATTAGCTCTGCAGGAAGTTTTTAATCTGCACATGATTCTGAGATAGATATGCATCACTGTACCTGCAATGCTTTCCATTCACCACGGAACGTTTCAGAGGGCTAACACAGCCACAAACCACAGCAGCTCCACGCTCACCTCACTGGTGGCCTTCCAAAGCACGCACTGTGACAGCGCCTGCCTATCAGGCCATGATCTAAAGAGGGACTTTAATCTCCACTACGTTAATCATTATGACTTTCTATTGGTTTTTAAACCAGGCCACTGGTGACATGAGCACTGCAATACCTCGTGACCAACAGCAGAGAGAGCTCACAGAAGGAAAAAGTGAATCACAGTGTGATGGACCATCACACCACTGCACGGGGATGAAGGCAGGGCATATCCCACCAAAATAGCTCCTGTTGGTCACTGTTAGAGACATGGTATGAGATAAAGCAGTAATGGAATAAAAATGGTAGGGCTGGCTCTGCAACAGTCTTTAGGCACTTAGTTGCTTTTGGGCTTAATTCACAGTAGCTAACCTGAGTTGGGTATCATGAATGAAGATTAATGGAGGTGCCTCTAAAAGGGATTCACAGCAGCCTTAACCTCCCTGAGAAACCTCCATCTCACACCAAACCCCAAACAGGCACCATCCTGCATAAACTTCTGAAGTCCTCTTTTGAGAGAGAAAAAAAAAGTGGTAATAACTGATTTTCTTCAAAGAGGTGGATGACGTCCTGCTCTCTCTGCAACAGCTACCAGGTATGGAGAAAGCTCATTTTTGTTTGTTTTTCTATTTGTGCTCCTTGAATCCCTATCTTTCATCTTAGTGGAGCATGTCACAACCATCAGGCAACAGGCTATTCTGGGCTGAGGAATGGAGGGCATTTGGATCGTCTCATGGAAGTTGTTCTTCACGGGGGTTATTGAAACACTCATCAACAGAGGGGGAAAGTGTGCAGAAGAGAGAGGCTCACACCTAGTGTTCAGGGTATGCTCTTTTTTTCACACAGTTTTTTGGTGAACCAGCGGGACAGCCATAAACCTGCTTAAGAGGGCACAGAGATATAGATTTATAGATCCCAGCAGGATTAGGTTTGAAATAGGAGCTTAACTGCTCCCTGTGGAGACTGATACTGGAAATACCCTGAAACAGACCATTGGGAACACAGGCTCCCCTTATGTAAAAAAACCTAAGGAGACCTTCAGCATTAGCCACCTCTAAGATTAAAAACTCTTCAGGATTGCAATTTTTTGCAATCTACTTTTATCTTGTGACACAGGGTTCTTTATTTTCCTGCCAGCTCTAATCCTCTTGCCTGTGGATTTACTTTGACCCAGGTGTTAGTCAGTTCTACCCTGAGTTTGGAAGGCTGACCAGTTGATTGCATTCTGTAAACCCTGGCTCTCCCTGGGACAAAGTGTTCACCCTATGGTTTGTCCCAGTTAGCAGCACACAAAATGTGAAGTGATGCCTTTGCAAACTCTTTCTTTGTAAGTGAGTGGAACTACATTATAAAAAGGGATTTCTAATTTGTGTCAAGATACCCCAAATTAATGTGCTTGAAAACCTAATTAGTAAGTGTAAATTATGCTTCAGACTCAGCTGGTGTGTGGTGACAGATCGTGATCTCTCCCTTAGTCCATGAACCCTCAAGGTCATGCTTGCTTTTGGGGTCATTTCACTGTATGGGTGGCAGGAGATGAGCCACCAAAACTTTGGTGCCAGTCACCAGCTCTCAATAGTGAATAGGGGCACACTACCTATCCAAGGCTTGCACAAAATTAGTAACAGCCCGGCTTCACTGTGTACAGACTTGCCAAAATCCCAATTGTGTCTGGAAGACCGCAGCTGTGGCTGGCAGGCACGTACTGTCCACCAGTACCACAGGAACTGTCACTAAGTGGCCACCTGGGACTGTGGTCCCAGCCCATGTCACGTTCAAGGGATGTTGGATTTATCCCCCTTTGCTGCCAACCATTGGTGTCCACCCAGCCATTCCCAATTACAGGAACTGTCTACAAAGGCTGCAAGGGTGGGGGGTACGGGCGATTCTCCCTGGTGAAGAAAAGCCAAGAAAAGTAAGTTTGTTTAGTGAAAGGCATTGTCTTTTTCCTTAATGGGGTTGGAGTTTCATTTCCTTTAGCTGTGTCCCACTGGGTGAGGCTAAAATGGCTCTTAAGGGAAATAGTCTGACAGAGATGCTGAAACAATATGTTGTCACCGCCCAGGTCAGAACCAGAGAATAATAGGTTATTTTTACTGTATCACTTAGTGGGGATGGTATCCGAGATCTAAGTCCATCAGATTCCCCCAAGGAAATATATTGTGAAAAAATGCTCTCACAACCACAAAGTCCAAAAGGAGTGGTCCAAGTCTGAGGCATGTGTCTGCCTCCCAGAGACACACGTCTGCCTTCCAGGAGCCACATCTGACTGTGAGAGTACCCCCTCCAGGAAGCTTCAGATGGCCCCAGGAAGCTTTGGCTTCATCTGATGAACTCAATATGGATAAATAAAAAGCAGCAGTCAAGCCTGCTATTTATGGTGTGCCCCTAGGCTGAGCCCAGTCACACTGCAAGAGCCTGATCCAATAGCAAAGGGAAGAAAAAATCCAGACTGGGCCAGGCCCAGAACTGCTCTCACATACACTGGTACAAACCCTCATTAACTGAGGATGGAGTAATCAATTATCAAATTGATGCTGGTGAAATATGGAAAAACAGAACAAGGGATCAAGCATGGGCACTTTGCACTTCTCAAGTATCTGCTCACTGGTGCAGCCAGGAGGCCCTTCCACACGTGTCCGTGCCTTGCACAAATTTCCTCAGGTGAAATGCCCTGCAATAACCCAGGCTCTCCTGCTGCCCCCATGACTGATCAGTCTTTGACGCACAGGTGAAAATATCTCCATAAGAGGAGCACTTTCACAGCCAGCTTGGCTTGGGCCATCCCCTGGGCTACAGCTATCAGGAGCCTGCACCTCAGATAACCCATACCCTTTAAAAAAATACTGGGGATTGAAATGCAATCCCTCATAACACGCAAAAACCATGAGGGGTAGAGGAAGGAGAAGGCTGCACAGAGGGGGCAGATGGTGAGCCATGCCCATGAGGGAAGGCCACTAGCACAGCCAGGAGCTGCTGGTTGTCAAAACAGACACAACTCCCAATACTACTGAACCACTGACTTTTTTTGTCAGACAACCCATGGATTACACATCTGAAAATACACTGTGTTCAGTTTTTGCTTTGGGATTACAGCAATGATCCGCTCCAAGCTTCTTACAGCCGGACACAAGCGACCAATGCACAGCAACACCTTCCAGGAGGAGCCTCGAGGACAAGCACATCATGGATGCCGCCTCATGTAATAGTCACTAAAAATCAAATCTTTCAAACAGTATTTTTCCAAATGCTGATGGAAATGGGAAAATCAAAGTCTGCCTGAACACACAGCTATGTGTTTGTAAATATTTACACATGCTAAAATGCATGCCCTGTCTTGCATGTGAACACCAGAAACCACAGCAAAGTAGATACTTATATTTTGGCCAATGCATATAAACTTTGATTAAAAAAATCAGCATACTAAATTGTTGACTAGAGTGGTAAGTGAATGTGTTTTTTTCTAGCTTCTCTTTCTGTTGGAAAACTAAAAGCAAAGTACACATTCAGTTCTTTTACCTTGATGGGAATGTTGCTTGAAGAATAATTGTATGGCTATACCACTGTTTAATGGACTATTTCTGCAATATCATCATTACTTCTGCTTTCAAGGACCCTTCTCTAGTAAGTTCAGCCTGTGCAGAATGTATATCTTGAGCTTCTCAGTGCTGTCTCATCCTTTTCTGCCTCAATGACTTTTGAAAGACATCAGTTTACCACATTATAATTAATTCTTCTAACCCTGTTTAAGCTCACTGCTTCTTTAGACATTGCCATCTATCTTATTTTCATTTATTTATTTCATTTTTGTCATTTATTTTGTATCCTGCAAATTGAAGTCAACATTCCCTTAAAAACTGAGCTTTCCCAGAACTGCCAATCTATTTGTGGATTGGCTCTTTGAAAAAATTATTATCATTTTACATTCACATTCATGAATATTTCAAAATTAGATGTCCTGATTGCTGGATCAGAGCTGGTCTTCAAATAAGCAGCTTCCACTTTCATTGAGAGCAATGGAAAAACTGCTATTGATTTCAACAGTAGTAGGATCAGGTCCCAAATAAAACTGCATTTATTATGTTTGGCGCGTTTCCTAGGATTACTTGGAACTTTGAAAGCTGTAATTCTTGATGTTGACAGCTCTCCCTCCCTCCCAGGGCAGTGTGGTTAAGCCAATCGATACATGATTAAAATAAACAGCCCCTTGATCAAACTCATGGCTTCAGTGCAAGTCTTTCTGATCTGGAGGGAAAAAAAGCCTTTATGTCTGCCAGCCCTCAATGCCCCACCAGAATCCAAGGAGCACCTGACTTCAGTTATTGTCCCTAATTCATATCCAAGTTCATTCTGCTTCATTGAACAAGATACCCACAATTTCTGAAAATAACACCACTCTCTTTACTGCACACACTGCCTCTCCTCCTCTTAAAAACTGCCTCTAAAAATTCCCTGAACTACAGCTCACTGCTCTGTCTTTAATGGACTCCTCTTTTTCTGTACACTTTTCCCTGGGTTTGGGTTGTTATTTAAAACCTAGAATCCATTTGTCCTTTCTTCTTAGTTTTTGCTCCCCTTCTCACTTCTTCATCATTTCCTTTTCTTTCACTGTGATACTTTTTTTAGTCTTCTAAGACTGACTGGAAAATCTGCTACCGAAAATTTTCTAGGAGGAAAATGAACTTCTTTATTAAGCTGAAGACTACTCTGAAAGAAAAGCCCAGGGTTTAATGCAATTCCTTTTTCATCAGTTGTGGTCTGGACAAAAGGTATCTTTTTTCCCCTACATGCTTTTTTTCTTGCTGCTCTTTCCATTCATGTTCTTCAAATGCTTCAAATAGGCACCATGTCACAGCACTGAGCTGCTATAAAATCCTGCATCTTTGCTCAGATTTCAGCAGCAGAAAATCTGCAGTCACATAATACTCTAGATGCTCATTTTGTTCTACTTATTTATGTCAAAGAACAAAGCGGTTACAACTAAACCCAGAACAGGAGGAAATGAAAAACTCCTTTTCCGTTGTGTGGGGTGGAAAGGAGGAAAATGAACACCCACAAATTCCAATGGATTTCAGAGGGAGCACGACCCTGACCCTAAACAGGGGCTGAGGCAAAGATGATGCTCCCCAGCCTCAGAGATGGAGCCTGATTCCCCAGGAGACGGCACAGGGCAGCGCTGGCAGTCAGCAGGGAGGAGCATGGCATGCAGTGGAGCTCTGGCACACTGAGCCACACTGTCCACACTGTCCTATGACTCTGTCCTGCTGAAATCCCCTGTGGGATTTCAGTGTCTCCTGTATCCCAAATGTCCTGTCTGGACAGCCATGGTGCTCCTGCTCTGTCCCTCCTCAGAGAAGGGGTTGCTCTGGCAAAGACAACCAAGAGGAAGGAGCGAGGGGCTGGCAGAGGCAGAGAGACTGAGGGGAAGCTGCTGGTAACTCTGTGCAGGAGAACAACCAGTTAAAACTTGGGTTTGCTCACGTGAGGCAACTGCTGACCCAATTTAATGCCTCTGGGTGTGCCAGCTCACAGCCTCCTGACTGCCAACAGGCTGGGAAGAAGCACCAGCTTCCCACTGCCATCCCTGCCTGCTCCCTCTGCTCTACCACCTCACCCACTAGGAAAGTGGAAAACCATTCCTTCTCTGGGTGACACCACCTCTTTGTCCTTATGAAAGGGCCCTTAACAAAATGCATTCTATCCATGCGGTGTAGCAAGCTGATGGCTTTCCAAGAAGAAGATTCAACAAGCTGTGCACATCCTCAACTCTTCAGCCTCCTTGCACCCTGAAGTTATACACCTTCTGACCAAGGGAACAAGCATTGTTGTATTTTACTTTCAATTCTGAAGGTCTGCATCCGAATGGGTTGAAATTCTCTATCAAGCATGGTGTCAATTAAATAATTTCTATTGCCACAAATGAACCACATCAAAATCAATTAAGGGATGTCCTTCATCCTGCTATAAAAAAGGCAAACCCCCTAAAGCTCACAAAGTTTATGAACTCAAACAGCCAGTGGTGTGCACTGTGCCTATTGAATTTTTTGCATGTGATTAATAGTGTATTGATCCTGTGTGACACTTCTGCAAGGCACTTGCAACACATGATAATGTCAGACAGCCAATTTCCATGCTACAATAATGGAGCACTGCCCCTGAGCAGGGAAGATAAACAATAAAGTAGTCATTTAGTGAGGCAAATGTGCAATAAAACATACGAATTCATTATATCAAAGTAGTTTTTTCTTGGAGATAAATAATTCCACCCTCACCTCTTTTTTCTTTCATGCTAATTCTAAATTTAGCCTTAAATTAACTGAGTTTACCAATGCGAATGTTTAGGGCTTTCTCACAATTAAGGAGTACTGTACTTTTTCATTATGCTTTCTAACTAAGTAAAAAACAGATGGATGTGTAAGATTACACATTTTTGGAGAAACAAGTAGAGTCTTCTATACCCAGCAATGGCTTTGATCAGCTGTTGCCATACCTGCCTAGGCCACCTCCACACAAAGCCAGAGCTGTTTTTACTGCCTCTATCCATTCATCTTAAACAATAACTGAGGACAGATTTTTATCCCACCTGTGGCAGCTGTACAAACATGTCACACAGCACCTTATTCCCAGAAATCTAGATCCCCACACCACCGGTAGAATGGAACAATCCTTTCTTCTCCTTTGTTCCCGTGCCCCATCTGCTCAACACCTGATTATTTTTTTTTCTAGAGTACATTAATGGAAGGAAGAGTTGTGCAACACAGCTCTGTGGGTGGAAAGCAGCCAGCCAACCTGCACCAGGAAAACAGCTATTACACGCACGCGATCCGCAGTGTTAGTCCCATTACAGGGCTATAAAATCTGAGCAGGTTACAAAGCCCTGAGGGCTGGGCCGTGAGCACTAAAACTTAATGGTGAGAGTGAGCTACTTTTGATTTTAGCCTTGACTTCTCCTCCATGCTGGCAGTAAATATCAGCAAAAATACGACTCACTGACAGAAATGAGCTGTAATCTTTTAAGAAGTGGAGCATCAGCCCTTTGCTGATGAACCAGGCTACTCAGGTGACTGGGGTGCTCTGCCAGGGCACCTCCTCTCACAGGCCTTCAGCCACAGAGATTTCCTGAGCACCTTGAGGTTTAATTTACTGTTGTTGTTTTCTTTCCTTCAAGCAAAAAACAAGAAAAAAAAAAAAGGGGAACAAAAACTTTAGGCGCATGAAGTTTCGCACAGGAAATGAAATGGAAACCACTGACACGGCAGCGCAGCAGCACGAGCGGGTCTGCAGGAGACGTGCAAAAAGAAGAAGTGGCGAAGCTGATGAACAAGCTCAGGGAGAGCACAACTTTGCAAAACAGATTGGTGAAACACAGACTTTCACACACACAAAAAAGTGAAGCTCTGTAGCCACTATGATATTTATTTGCTCTCCTGCAGCTGGTGCCAGGTGCTGGCTTGCACGGCCGGACAATGGAATGTTTTGTTTAATCCCAGAACAGCCTTGGCTCTGTCTCCAGCTGCAGCCCCGTCCTCTCAATTTCCCTGGCTGCCCAGAGCCACTCACTGTGCTCCTGGAGGCCATTTGAGAAGGGATAGCATTATGTCCTACACGCCTTGTAATGGGCATTATTTGATCAAAATAAAGAAATAAAGTTCTGAGTTGCAAATATATCCTTTGGTACTGAGCACTAAACCACCATGTTTTTAAATACCATGTGATTCAGACTGATTCCCAACCAGAGGTGTATTTTCAGTTCAGTTTTGCCATGGGTCTCTGACATTTGCTTTCACAGACCGAGAGCTGTGCTCATTTTTATGTCAAGAGATATGAAAACCAAACAGTGCCAGAGCAAATACTTCACTTTTCCAAGGAAACTAACACATAAACCACTTCTGCATTCCACGGGCTGCAAAGTGCAGAGCACACACCAAGCAGGAGCAAAACCCTGGGCTCACATACTACTTGGAAACGCCTTACAGAATTCACTCTCGAATTGCAGCCTCCAAAGGGAATTGTATTAGAGCAAAGGCTGACTCCAATACAAGACACAAGTATCTGCAGTCCCACCTTCCTACCAAGGTCAATCTTACAGCCTACAGGTACTCCTTACTTGTTTTTTGTTGGCTTTTGCAGGTAAGCTTCCCCAAATACAGCATGTGAAAAGTCTGAGTATTTTTCTCCATCTCTTCTTATCTTTTCAAACAAATGCTAGTTGGTGGTTTTATTGCAAGTTGCTCTTATAGTCCTGGCCTGACTACTGTAAACTGAACTTACTCCTGTTACCAGCTGAGGATTTTTCTCAGTGCAATTTCATCTTTGTGAACACATTCAAATAGGATACCAATATGGCACATTAACTTTATTATCTAAAGTTGTCTTCATCATGACTACAATTAATTTTTACTACTTCGTTTTCTTATGCAAAAGTTAATAATGGACAGGTGGGAAATTGTTTGCAGTTCCACTTTAAACAATAGGCCCCTGACAAGCAGCTGAAATAGTGACAAAACCACTTCACATGCAAAGTAATGGTAGAAAGTGAGAGACTTCCTTTGGTGGACTTGTCTGAATTTCTGGAGGTGACCTTTGCAAGAGCTACATGAACCTGTGATAGCTTTACAGAAGGAGAAATCACCTAGGTGATTCAAAGTCAGATGTACTGCTTGAAGTTCCACATTTGGATACTCTTTGTCCATGAAATTTGACTTGTAATCTATTGCTTGTGTATTGCACAAAGAGCAGTGGAGAAGGGAACTTCAACCCTACTGAGCAACAGTATCCCCCATTGCTATATTCCCTCTACCAGGCACAAAACCCTTTTCACACTTGATAGAGCACTAGCCTGCATCATTTAGGCAGGATCTGTAAGAGGTATGTGGTTACAGAAAAGGGAGGGCAGCAGTGAAAGCAAGTCTACCCTGTTAAATCTTGATTTTAGAATCCTGTCTTGTATAAAAGGGGAAAACAAAAGCTTTTCGTTGCTCATATTTAGTCCTTCTTCAATCCACTATGGTAGCCCCATTTGTAAACTTCACTTTTGATAGAACCTGATGGGAAAACAGGTGTTTACATAAACAATATACTTGTTGATAAAGTAGAGAGATGGAGAGAAAGCACCTTATCTTGTCAGACTTGAAAGAGAAACCCTATGAAATATTCCCATTTCTTTTTCCCACCAAGGGAGTTTTTGAAGGTTTTTTTGCCTTAGAATAGATACATCATTGTCCAAAATCCCCATGGCTGATATGGTGAATCTGAGTGTGATCTTGCTTTCTCTCAGCACAATTAAAATAACATTGTTCTGACAAAGGGCGTTTTTTTGGCTAACATATGGGCTGACCATGAAAATTTGCTGCCCGATGGAGCTGGCAGATGCCCCTGTGCACGTCCCAGCTTTCTGGCAGACAGCTGCAGGGCTGGGAGAGCCCTGAGCTGAGGAGCAGATGCTCTGTGCAGCATTAACTCCCTCACGTGGTTACAGCCACATGAGGAAACCAGCACGTAACGGCCCAGCCAGGGCACTTGGTGGCTCACTAAATCCTAAATACCCCAAAGCTCTCTTCAAGGCTGCCACAGAATGAGATTTGTCACTGAAAAGGGGAAAAAAAAAGGGTGATATTTACTTCTAAATACTTCCCGGTATAATTATGCTTTAAACTCTTCAATTGATAACTTCAGTTGGAACTTACTGAAGATTTGAAGGGAACTCAAGTGAAATCCTGCTACAAATTACAAATAATTTCAGAGATACCCAAATTTCGCCTGCTAATCTCATTTGAGGTCACTGTTTACATCTTGATATTGCTTCCATGTAAGTAAAACTCTGTCACCTCACTGACCTTCAGGAGGTCTCTCCTGCTCCATGCAGGTATGAATGACAGGGAGTGAGGAGTTAATGACATGCATGGCACTATGGCTGAATCACTACAGGAAATGGGCATTAAACAGAACCATAAAGTAATTCAGGGTAGAAGGCATTGCTGGAGGTCACATTGCCCAGCCTCCTGCTCAAAGAAAGGCCAACATCAAAATCAGACTGGCTTGCTGATGGCCTTATCTGCTCAAGCTCTGGCCAAGTGTGGAGACTGTACAACCCAACTCATCCCACTGCTTCACTCTGCTCAGGATGAGCATTTATTTCACATAAACAACCTGAATGTCTCTATTGGACAAAGAAAGAAGATGAGGAAGAAAAGGGAGAGGAGGATTAATACAGAATGACAAGTTGATACCAAATGGAAGACTCACTTTTCTCTCTTCTGGTACTGCACACACACAATACAAGCAGTTGGAAAGCCAAAGGTACTGAGGGGGTCTGTGGTGAGTGACAATGGGTGAGCTCCAGGTTAGGTACAGAAAAAGCAACAGTCCCTGGTGACAGCATATCAGACAATACCCATTTTATAGTCAGAGTAAAACATATTCCTTTAAGAAAACCAAACAAAAAGCCTTACTGAGTGCTCCAGTGCATGCCAAGCAATTATTGCTCTCCACAATGTGTCCTGTGACTAACTGTGCCACAATGAACTGGCATATGGTGCTCATTCAGGGTATATAACTCACACATTAGCTCTGAAGAGCTAATAGTTACTTGGATTCTAGTTAATTTTGGGGGTTTTTAATTTCCCCATGGCAGTGCAATAAATGTCATGCTTATTATTGTATTATTATTATTTTTAAAAAGTGTTTTTAGTGGCAGGCAAAGTGTCATTAACGCCTCAAATCTCTCGTATGCAATGAAAATCAATTCAGACCAACTCTGGCATGCAAAAGCACATAAATAACTGGTAAATACTACCTGTGGTCTTCTGAGTCCAGATTTGACTGATGCCAAGAGCAATCAACTCCTTTTTGGCTGCAAAGGACAGGAGGGCACTCAATACCTTGCAGAAGGCACTCAGTACCTGGCAAAAGCCAAGCTTTCTGTGTGCCAGCTCCCCATGAAAGAGCAAACCATGGAGCACGTGTGACAAAAAAGGTTCTTTTCTCTTGCAAGGGAAGGCAATCTCCCAGAGAGACACAGAGCCAGCTCCCTGTAGGGTGTCAAATACTATTCTGGCCTAGAAAGGGGGCACTCTCTCTTATGAAAGGAAACATAAAAAGTAACAAAGCTTCTCTCTCTGAGTGAGTCTGCCCCAGAGCAGTAGACTAGAAATCTAATTTTCATTATGAAGAAAACATCAGAGAGGCTTAAAAGCAGAGACTGAGTAGTGGCAGAAGAAACTGTGTGCAATTTCAAGAAAATTCTTCTCTTGCAATCAAGATGCCTCAAATGAGCCCAGGCTGACCATGACTTGTGAGGACAATCAGGAAAACATGGCTTCAAGAGAGTTCTAATGGAGCTTTCCACCCTACCCAGATGACTTCATGGGGGTAAGAATCCTGTAGAGGTAAGGGCTACTTAACACTTGTGTACATTTGACAGAAGTACACTGAAGCCAGTGCTATCATTAGCAAAAGTGGAGCAGAAAGATGGAAGTGGCTAATTCAGATTTTGTCCATGTAGGGACTCAGAGCTGCAGCAGAAGTGAACGGGGTTGAAGGCCAGCAGGGCTGATTCCTGAAAAAGAGGGCCTGACTTCTGGCATAATTTGCACAATAAAGCAATAGCAATGCTACTGGAATCAACAAAACTATGCTGGAATAAATCACTTGAGAATTATATCCTGAATTTGTATGTCTTTGAGCTAATTTCATAGGTATAAAACAACATTAACATCTCAAATGTGACTTGGAAGGCAAAACATAAACACTCTAGCCTAAAGCTCTACTGCTCTGTTCCCCAAGGACACAATTATTCCTTCAGTGGTTTCCTGTATAGACCAAATGCAATTATTATCAATACAAATATTTTTCCCTGTGTTTTTGCTTTACAAAACATAAATTTGGACTGTGTCATCTCAGGTTTTTTCTTTAGCATTTAACACAACAGTGATGGAAGAATATGGGCATGACTTTACTATGAATGGCTGTGGGGAATAAGGACCTGCTCTGCCTATTTCCTCACCTTGAATCTCCTGAACTCTTTTTTTGAGTGGGAGATAGCTGAAATTGTGCCTGAACAAAGACTCCCAGCATTTCACCTGCATTTTTTATCACTACTCCATAGGTTCTTTGCTAATGGTCACAACATATTCCCCATCTCCTCATAAATATCTTTATTAAAATATTTGTTGCATCTCACTCAGCTACCTTCCTCTAGGAATGTGTTCAAGAAAAGGAAAAAGTACATAACAATTAAGTAGAGCTCAGGCCCTTTTCCAATCAAAAGTCATATTCATCTATGCAAAAATGTCAAAGACTTCATTTCACCCAGGGAAAAAACCCCAGCATTTAGGTAATAACCACCTTCTCCTCAATGCAAGGACCCTCCTGCCAGAGAAGGAAATGCTGCCCTTGACCAAATCCCAAACATTCATTCTCTTATTGGCTAATTCATGACAGTGCTAGCTAGATTTTCATTATAGAGCATTATTTGTAGCTGCTGTTTTCATGAAGCAGCTGTAATAAACAAGTGAGATTTATGTTCCTTTTAAAATTGCTTGAAATAATTAGCGCTGTTAAATTTAGACTCTGAAAAAATCTGAGTCTACTGATTTTTCTATTTTTTTAATAAATACAGAAGCTACAAAGCAATCTACCACCATCAGTCAGGCCTGGGTCAGAATAGTATGTATGCCACATAGCAGCCAAAATGTGTTTCAGATGAGGAATTAACCTAACTTCTACAAACAACCTTTTAAAAGTAAATGATGGTTGTGCTGAATGAAATGTTTTAACAACTGCACTGTGTGCTATTTTTCTCCAGCCTAAATGCAGACAGGGCTTTATTTTATCCCTGTTCTGGTCTGCACAGGTACAAATGGGCACCCTGGATGTGGATCACACTGGTGAGATCAATGGAAATCAGGATCAATACCGAGATCCAGACCCAGACCAGAACTTTGCAGCTGCTTCCTACTTTGATTTATGCGCATCTAAAAGCCCTGACCCACGTCAGACATTCAGATACCAAACCCAGAGCTTGTGGTTTGCCCTCATCTCTGCATCATTTACTTTTCCCACTCATTGCCCCTTGACCACAGCTGGCTGTATTGACAGTCCAGACACTTATTTAGAATAAGCAAACACGGTGCCCTCTCCAGCCCAATTTGGCTGTTTCACTGCTGGTGCTGCACTTCACGGCCTGATCCAACAAACCTGCTTTGTAGCACAGAACAAACATCCTCTAAAAAGCTTTCCACTCATACTTGGGGTTTTTGGGTTGGTTGGTTGGTCAGTTCTGTGACTCACCAGCCCTACAGTATTTTTTGTGGTGCAGGTGCCACCACCTCAGTGGTCCAGGTTTCCTCAGAGCAGTGGGAAAGACAAGATGAAACTCCAGGGGTCAGGACAGAACCTTAACAGAGAACCTTCTACAAGAGAGGTCTAATGTCCAGCAGATGTTCAGCTGACTACAGCCCCAGGAGAGGTGAGGAAAAAATGATTTGCTATGGGAAAGACCATCATGCCATGCATAGGAGAGGTACAGAAACAATATTCTTATTGTATAATGAGGAAAGGGACAAAATGAAGACAAGGAGAAGGCTAAACCTGCCAATTTTTATGAACTTTTTTAACTAGAGGAAGGAAAATCAGGATATACAAATAAGAATGATGAAGCTGGACTAACATGCAAAAGACAGCTGTAATAGGTATCAAAATATTAAAATTTTAAGTACTTTTCTCTACATATGGTAAAACAGTAACAATTTCTATGTAAATGATAAAATCCCAGGGTGTTAAAATAAATAATGGCATACTGTTTCAAAATATTCCTGGATAAAATAAGTGGCAAGCAATGGGATGGGCATTTAGTGCTAGGAAGCATAAAGCCCAACATCCCAGGAGAGCAGTAACATTGCCTGAGGAACAGGTAGGAAAGCCATGAATCCAAGAATAACCTAAAGGTGACTGCAGGTAAGATTAGCCAAGTAATAGAGTTTCTCTGTGTGATGCTTCTGAGTGATGCAGAAGGGTCAAAGGCTAAGCTATTTCTGGATGTGGACAAGGGAAGGGGTGATAGGAAATCTAAAGCATAGTGCTATGTCAAAACAGCCACAGTGAACAAATTATGAGTTGTTCAAATCTCCACAGATTAGAAAGGAGATAGAGAAATTAAAGGAAATACAAACAAGGACAACAAAAGTGATCTAAGGAGAGAGTAAGAGAGCTAAAATTAATATGTTCTATAAAAGAGAAGACTCCTGGGTTGAGATCCAGCTATAAATACCTTCCAGGTACTGTGTGTAGAGGAAGGTAATTAATCTAGCTGAAAAGATAGTAAGACAAGAAGCAATTGCTTGAATTTAGGAATGGAAAAATTCAGGATATATAATAAGAAAAAGTAGTTTGAAGAGACACATCTGCTCAACAGGGAAGATTCCCAAGGTGAGAGCTAAGGCACACTTACTGTATGCAGTCCAGAAGAGATTGTATAAGAATGGGGCTCAGGGAAATTTTGCCATCCCAACTTTCTACTGTCCAGAAAGATCACAACAGTCCAACTTAATGATCTTTTAGTTGTGTTCTTTTACAGGTTATCTTCAAGACTGGTTCCCTATTTAAAAAAGCCCCAAAACAGCACTCAACCTATACATCCAGGTAGTGACAATACATCTACACCAGAGCTCAGAGCTGGGGGTGAAGCACTCCAAGGAGCATGGCAAACCTCTCTGCCTCTCTTCTGCCTGTGCAGTGGTGTGGACAATGTGAGTATTGGGTGCTGGGCATGAGAGAGTCAGCAAGAGCAAAAATGCTGACCCAGACCTCAGATTATGCTAAGTCCCTCAACATTGAGGTCAAAGGCCAAAGTGGGAACTATCTCTTGTGATACTCGTGGTCTTCCTCCGCCTTGTGTTAAGACATTCTGCACAGAAGCTTTCAGTGTCACTGCATACATTAGGTACTTTGATTTATGATTAACTGAAAACCAATGCTAGCAGTGTTCAACAACTCTCAGGAGCTCCAAATAAAAAATAAAGAAGAATATAAAATTAAATCCCCAAAACATTTGCAACAGACCTTACCATTTTCAATGACAAATGGGTACACACAAATGTGAGGAATATAAAACCCAGGTACCCTTAATACCCTCCCTTAAACAAATCCCATCCCAACTGCACTCACCAATCGGGACTTCTGTCCCCTCCTCAATGTAGATGGGCAGTGGTGATTCCTCCATAGGATGAGGCACTGATGGAAAGTAATGAATTGTGGTAGTATTTGTCGCAAAGAGACTAAAATAAGATGGTCCCTTTCTTATCATTACAACTACATATGGCTGGTTGCTATCACAAAGAGCCCCTTCTCGGAGTGGTCACCTCCTGTCACAGAGACTGGCCCAAGCCATGGCCTGAGGGGTTAATCCCCACTGAGCTCTCACTGCCACAGGAGCCACCTCAGAACAGGACCTGGGAGAGATCCCTGTCCTGGATGCTTCACCATCCTGCCATTTCACTGTAACCTCCATGCTCCCATCCCTGGCGTTTAACTCTCTCTTGGAAACTCCTACCATTGTAGAAGCCAAGGGAAGCCAATGCACAGACAGGCACAAACAGAGTTATCAGTCAAAGTCATAATATTTCATGCACAGAACCAGAGGAGGGAGGCTCTGGTGCTCAAAGCTTGCCGTCAGCCATCGAAAAGCCACAGCATGTGATGGAAGGCTGCACTGCAAATGGCCTCTGGACCACTGACTTCTCATTACTCATTTTAGAGAATATATACTGGACTTAGGAATTTTCTTTGGGATACTGCAGTCCATAAGCAAAACTCCCCAGATCTGCAGTGTGGGGTTATTCTGCAATTTCCAGACACCATACAGTCACTGCTGTAGGGTTCACCTCTTTGGGTTCTTTTCTATTTGGGAGCTTCTTCCCTTAAGGGGGTTTTTGCTTCACCATTTCCCCTTTATAATCTATGGGAAGCATATGCTTCACAGGATTTTCAAGAGATTTGAATTTTCCATTCTACAATGAAATAATAATGAGCTACAAATGTTGAAAATGTTCATACTCAAAAACCGTCTGTATTTTTTTCTTCTCTGTTACCTTGTAAAAATGATGATGTACCTTCTCAAAGATACAAATGCTTAACCTAGTCTCAACTAGGATTCCCAGCAGCAGGAAAAGAGGATTCTTTAATCTTTGGGAGGGTATCCTTCACTTAGTCCTGGATTTCTTTGGTTTTGGGTTTTTTGGGTTTTTTTAAAAGATTGTCTTTTCCATAAAACCAGCCAAAGAACACTTGTGGTTTAAAGCTATTAAATAAAGCATAAAACATCGTTTCTGCTAGCAACACAACCAGAATAAAGACTGTTTTCAACAGATGTTTGACTAGCAACAGGCATAATAAGAACCCCACGCTGGTGTTTTGCAGGATGCCAAGGGCAGCTCCTGCCTTTCCATCAGCCCACCCCTCGCTCACGAGGAAGATGAAGGGAAGCACAGGGGAGAGGAAGAGCAGAACACGGCTGCCTACAGAACTACTGTACAAGCCACAGAAATCATGGTCTACCGGGACGCCTTGCGCAAGCCACTTTTATCTAGAAGCTGAACTAACATTCCAGCTCAACAATAGCAAAAAAACCCCATTTGTTACCACACGGCATCTCGCTACATATTAACCAGCAAGTTGCTACGCAAGCATAATGGAGTGCTGCAATTCCGAGGTACATGTTGTTAAAAAAAAAAAAAAATTGATTTACGGGAAATCAGCCTGAGGTGAGTGCTCGTGGGCTTGCCATGCCACTGGACACAGTACATGCTCGGAAGTTATGCGAAGCGGGCCCTGCATTGGGAACAATGCAGTCGTTCTCCTTGCTAAGCTAATTTTGCATAAAGGCAATGAGAGTCTTCATCTATGCAGCCCCGAAAAACATTTAATCAGATTTATTTACTAGGAAGAAATACCAGAGCAGAGCTTTCTATACTACTCAACAGTTTTCAAAGCTGAGATCTGCGAAAACCAGGTCGCTAGATGGTGTGGAAAAAAACCTGTTGGGTTTTTATGGCATGCAGCTTTCCCAGTCCCACGAGGAATTCTTTAACAGGCTCCCCCAGACTGAGAGCCAGGCTGGAGCCAAGTGCTTCCACAAAACATTAGCAACAGTACCCACCAATGGCTGGTGGCATCTACTCTTGCCTCAATGGGCATCACCAGAGGTTGTAGAGAAGGCCTGAAATATTTACAGGCGATTTGAGGCCAGGTGCACACACAGACACTCTCTCTTACCCATACACACACCTGCACACAACAAATGGCTCTATGGGCAGAGCTTGGATTCTGTAGGATCCAAGGCACAAAAGCTGACTCTGTCACAACGTTTGGGGAGCAAGGACTCTGGGGTGCTAAATCAAGCTCTCACTTATGTGTCTCCTCTGCAAACCATTTTAACATTATCCCTGGATTTACACACTTTATGGGCATGCTGCTTAAAATGTCTGCAAAGTGCTTTGCAACGTTTTCTAAATTCTGTGGTGATACACACAGAAGAACTGCACAAACAGATTTAAGATTTCAGTTGCTGAGCATTATTGCTGTATAACTACTGCCTATTTTTGCATGCTCTATACTTGGTTTCTACAAACAGATGGTAAGCGTTCAGTATTTTAATGTTTTAATGAGTTTTTTAAGCCTTTTTGTAATTTCATAAACAAGCATAAATAACACTTACATGAAGAAGAATCTCTGCTGAATGTATTTTCTTTTCCTGTTTGGAAAAAACAAAAGAGAAAAAGAAAAGGGAAAAAATATTTTAAAGGAAAAAAAATGGGTCCAGCAAAATAAGTCAGACATGTTTCAATGCTATAATGCACTGCGTTTTCTGAATTTCATCAGTAAAAACTCCTGCTTGAAGAACATCAAGACACTGAATGTAGTATCAAAGCCAAAACAGGAGATCATTCCTTGTGTGTTTCATCCCATGTAGAACATCACATATAGTTCTATATGTCTCTAGATATGACTATATCCCTCTAAATAGCAGGACAATTACACTGCAGCAGTGAAACAAAATACAAATGCCATGTGATCTGGATCAAAAATGAAAAAATAAAAGAACCTTTAACTACATTCCAGCTCAGCGACAACCCCATGGCTCAGTGTATGGGGTGTTCTCCTACCTACAGACATGGGACTCACACCAACACCGTGAAGCAGAGCCCTCCTGCTGCATTTTGGCACAGCAGGGTGGTTTTTCCATGCCAGTGCTCAAGCACTGACTGCATTCAAGCCCAGGTTGGGCAGCACAGCAGCGAAGGCATCCTTGGAGGCTGTGACAATTCTGAGCGGCACAGAACCACAACAGGAAACCCAGCAACTGCTAAAATGGGGAACCTTCCCCACAGGCCTTAACAGCCACCTCCTGCACCATGGCACTGCCACCCTGCTGCCACCCACCCACCCTTGCTGGCATTGATTCACGCTCCCCTGCCACCAGCTGAGCTGGTGGGTCTGGTGGATGCTCTTGGAACAGGGTTTAGGGCTGGCACTAAATGGCTTTTTGCTGGTGTAAATCTGGAAACATTGGGAAAAAAGAGACTGACAGAAATACAGAGGATGCTGTAGGACATCAGCCATGGTTTCAGAGTCATGGACTGGCAACACAGCAGCCCTTCCAACAGCAGGTTTTTGGGGAAAAAAGTCTTTAGACATCATTCCAGTGAAGAGTGGAATGTTCAATTAATTTCTACTGTATTACTTTGTATCAATATTAGCTACTATGTAAGCAATTTAAAGTTTATATGCCTTGGGATGTAAACAAAGCTCACACAAATCAATTAAATCCATGGCGCTACAACAGCTGAGGATTCAATTAAATAGGCATGTATGGAAGAAATTCAACAAATATTAAATCACTGAATTTTCATCCTCATGCCTTTCTTCTAAGGGTCAAGGATTCAATCCTGCAAGCAGCCCCCCTAAAGTGCCATCAGAATAAATTTTAGTTCTGTGTATAGAGCTCTTACTGGAGCAGACACGGGATTACTTTTTAAAAAAATAACCCTGATCCATTCTGGTCATTAAGTTAGTGATGAAAAGTCGAAGGCACTAATCCGACAGGGTAATCTATTCAAAGCTTCACTTCTTAAATGATCTACAATTTATTCATATGACCAATCAAATAAACATTACTTACAAGAGGCTGCAACTACCATGGCTTTCCCATCCATTTTTAAGTGTTGTAATATGGTTAAATTTAAAAGAAACTAATCAGCACAATCTTTTCAGAGTTGTTTGCCAGCATGATTTAAACCCCAGTAGGGCACCACTGCAGAGACTCCCCTTACTGGTGGAAGTGGCAGCACTGCCACTGGGGCATTGGTGCAATGTTGCCCCACTGCCCACTGGAATGAAAATATGGGGCATTGGACAATACAGAAGGGGCAAAATTAAAATAATAGGGAGTTGCTGCTAAGCCTTGATGTGCAGTGATGAAAATCCTAGGAATATCACCGTCTGGAAAGTGCCCAGGAGTCTCTTTGGAAACATCCAGCCCATAGGACCTGGCTGGAAGCCACTAAGATACACTAAGAGTATTGATTTAAAAAAACCCTCACTGAAATATTAGCAACGATTAGCTGTACGACCAGATCCTCACCAAGGCTTTACAAACAGAACTCCACTCAGGCATGGGAGGTTTCCCAAGCACTCTGCAGCAAGAGCAAGCCAAGCTAAAGTGTCTTCCTCGTTTTCCAGGACAATGTGGCACCTCTTTTCTGCCAGCATTTCACACCAACTGAAGTCTCCTGCCACTGCCCCAACATTTCACCTCTGACATGAAAGCTACGGGCAACCCACACAAAAGCTCCACATTTGAAACTACTGATGAAGAGCTGTATGCCAAATTTTGTTTCTGGTTACAGAAAAGGAAATAAACCAAATAAACCAGAAGTCAGTAGCATTTGAAAGATTCCAAATTTCTACCCGATTCCAGACCAAGATTCCTTAAGCAAACAAACCAAATGGCCCAGGAATTTGATGCAGCCCCCCCCGAGCACGCATCCACCCTCTCGGGGCCTACAGGTATCAGGGTGCCACCTGCGATCTCCTGCTGTTTGCCGAGTCTGACAGAAAGGAACGCTCAGAGCGCAGGTGGGAGCAGCGGGTTGATAAATGGCAGCAAGAATCGGCCCCTCCAGTGCGGCCGCGGGCCGGGGTCCGGGCAGCCCGGGCAGGGAAAGGTGTCTGCCGCCCTCCAGCGGGAACACGCACCCGGGCAGAGAGGTGCGAAGGGGAAAGGCAAATAAAGAGAAAAAAAGACAAAAAGAGAACATGCAAAGCAGATAAGAGGCAGTTGAAGGGGAAGCAGGAAGATACTATCTCTGAAAGTGCCAAAAATGACGTTTCTAATGTCAGTTCAACGAGGGCAGGGCGGACATCCTCCTTCCACACTCGTGCTTCGGACTCGGCTTGGTCCGGGCGAGGGACACTGTCACTGTCACGCTGCTGGCTGCCTCAGCTGCTCACACATTTTGCTTAAAAAAAACCCCCAATAACCTTCAAGGAAACCTTTCCGTGCCACTTGTGGCAAAGGCAGGCAATGCCGGAGAGCAGTCAGCTCGGCTGAGCGCAGACCCAGGGGTAAACACCCGGCTGTCAACAACCATCAGAGCTCTCACCAAAGCCTCTCCCATCGAAATTCCACAGCAGCAGGTTTTAACGGGCTGATTTACCCTCAAACCTAAAGCCATAAAATCTGAACCGGTAGCAACTGTCACCCGAGCCCTGAGTTACACGGCCGATGACATGTGTCCCCGTCAGGACTGCCTCACTGTTTTGCCTGTCCAAAACTCAAAACATTTTCACATGCAAGCAATAAAAAAAATGCAGTTACCAAAATAGCACTATCAACGTAACCAGCTCCTCTCGGCACATTTTCTTAATGCCTTTCCCAATACGGTTAAAAAACATGGGAACTCATCAAAAACCTCCACCTTTACACCTTGGCACAAACTGTGCTGGAATAAGTGTGGGGTTGCATTTCTTAGTGTTTATCTGGATGCTCTCCCACTACTTTTTCCCTTATTTTCATCCATGCTTCCCTTTAAACATAGCCCTTATTAAACAGCAGAAATCAGCTTCTACAATTTCTAAATACCAAGTTTTGCCACTCTTGGAGCTGCCTAAGGACAACACAGCTTGCCTTCAGTGTCATAAATAACACATACTCTGCACATTTCTTCGCCTGGGTGAAATAAATTCTCCCATGCTCTTATATGGAAAGCTTGTGAGTCCTCCCACATACCTCCTGCTATAATACCAGGCAGCAATGGGCATTCATTATCTGAAAGCCAGCGGGTGAATTTTGGATCCAAGTTACCCCCAAACAAACCCAGAATTATCACCCTTTCGCACCACGCTGAGCTTGGTAACCTGCCCTGTGTAGTCCCTGTGTTTTATTTCTAAGCCCCATCACTGCTTTGATTTCAGCACATCAAGAACCCACAAAATAAAAGGAAAATGAGAGGAATAAAAAGGAAAATGAGGGAAATCACAAGAAAGCAGCAGCAGCGGTATTACCCACCAGGTAGGCCCATTAGCATCAGATGTAGCATTGCCTGTACCAGTCTCTTCACTCGAGGTTAGCGCACGGCAAACAGAGAAAGCACAGCGGGGAGGGGTGGGAGAAAAAATGGGCAAAAATAGCCGGGGAGAGAAGCGTGCGCCGTCGATGTGCTGGAGGGCCGCCAAGGGGGAATGGCTGAGAATGTTATCGCCAAAAAAAGTTAACGCAAGGTGTGGGGTAAATAACCGCTGGGGAGGAAAAACACCGCCGAGGTAATGCGAGAGCTGGGGAGGAGGGGGCTTTAAGGAGGAGGATGAATTAATAAATAAATGGAAGGGGGGGGGGGGGGGAAGGGAAAGCGCTCCCGGGGGCAGCCCGAGTCGAGGCGGACAAAGGGAGGACGATGCCGCCGCCACCGGCCCGGCTCGGTTCGGCTCGGCTGGGCGCGGAGCGGCCGCCCCTTTGTTCGCCGCGGCGGCAGCGAGGAGCGATCCGCGCCAGCCCCGCCACCGCCACCGCCACCGCCGCCACCGCAGCGGCAGCCCCGGCGCCCGCCCGCCCTCCCGCCCGGGAGGTGCCGGTACCTGTGTCCGCTGGCCGCGGTGCCTGCGCGCCGCTGCGCCCCTGCGGCGCGTCCGGCGGAGCGGTGCGGCGCGACTAGCAGCGCCGAGCAGGAGGAAACGGTAATTTATAAGCGCTTTCTTCCTGACCTCTCGTGTCTGTTGTCTAATGAGGGAGCTTTGAGCATCACCCATCCTGCTGAGTGGAAAAACACCGGCACGGCCTCTTCTTTGCTGGGGAGGGGGGAGCCTAAAGGAAGGGGTGTGGGGGAGGAGGGGCCATGCCGCAGACACGGCGGCGGAGCCCGGGCTGGCAGGCGGCCGCGGGCCGGCGGGGAGGGGCGGGCGGGTGCGGGGCAGCGGCCGCCGGCTCGGGGGGGCCGCCCGCCCTCCCCCGCGGCTGCCGCGGGCAGCGGGAGCGGCAGCGGGGCCGCCCCGAGGGACCCGGCCCGGTCCCGCGGCGGGAGGCAGCGGAGCGAGGCTCCCAGCCGCTGAGCTCGTCCCGGCATTTCTCATTTTCCTGCATTTTTTCAGTCGGTATTTTATATCTTTACACAAAGAGTGCCGTTCTCACAGAAAAAGCATCGCACGGCGCTATCACCGCCGCCGCCTGTCCCTGCGCCTGGGCCCTGGCTCTCCGCCTTTCTCCCCGGCCCCCGGGGGGACTGGACTATGGAGCCGGTGCCGCTCTGCCAGGCGTTGGGGACAGGTTTGCTCCCGGAGCCGTCTGCTGCTGGAGGAGGCAAGGCGGGAGCGTGGTCTGGCAGGTGCCTGAGAGGCTGGGACATCCCTGCTGTGCCCTGCCGCCTCCCAAGCGCGATCCCCGGCACCGGAAAGTCCCGGTGGCAGCGGGAGGACAAAGTACGGCCGGGGTGATCGGCGGGGAAAATGAGCAGGGCAACGTTTTGTTTTGCGTCGGGTTTCACAGAACCGAAAGCAGGTCCTCTTCCCCTGCAGGCGGACGGGTATATGACTCAAACATGTCCTTGCTCCTACCTGCATCCCCCTGGTTCTCTTAATGAAAGGATTCAGCAGCAGACAGTGTCGCGAGGCATTTTCATATAACCCCTGCTGAAGACTTAGTAAGATCCTCTGTACTGCAAAATATCATTTGCATTGTGGGGGTACAGTTGTGGTGAAAAGGAGATTTTGGGGCATCTGTGTTTCACAGAAGTCCCACGGTGCTTGCACTGGGTACAGCAGGGATGGACCAGAGGAGAATGAATAATCCCCACACCTCTGCTCTCTAGGTTTTCCCGAATACAAGATGAAACCTTTCTACACCACAAAGTAGGACAGCAGTTACCGGGGGACCACCTCCGGAACCCATAACCTGTGCTTAGGCTGCTGGGAGGATCAAATTCCTTCACAGCAGCCTCCAGGGAGGGCTCAGAAAAGGCTGATTTCCGTAGCTGGTTCTTGCAAAAGCTGCACCATTCTGCCCACTTTTTGATGGCAATTTAGGATGCCAGAAAACCCTGTGCCACAGTCACACTGCCGATTCTCCCTTACTCCAGTGCATTCTGTGATTTTCCGTATCCGAGCTGATTTGAAACGTGAGTAGGTTTTTAGCAGAAAACCAGATAGAGATAGGATATACACAGCTAATTGATGACATATCTCCACTGAACAGCCTCGTTTAAACTCCTAACGATGTAGTCCGTGCTGCCACCTACGTCTTCTGATTCAGGTTTCTTGTGTACTGCAACTTTGATTCGTAGGCATCCTTTGCAGGAGGCAGCTCACATTTTGTGAGGCTCCACGAGGGACCACAAACAGGCGGCTCTGGCTGCACTAGGGAGTGAAGCAAAAGTTTCTCACCGGCTCAGCCACTTGTTTGGTTGCAGTGAGGATGCCTAGATGCAGATTAGGAGTCACATCAGTGACATTAGGAGTCACATTAGCAGTCACATCAGTGAAATGAAAGTAGTGGCTGGAGCCTTGTCTGTGTGAAGGATCCTGCCAGCACAGCTGTACCACTGACAGCAGTGGAATATTTTGCTCTAGTTCTCTAGAGGAATCAAAGTCTGTATTTTGTCTCTTGCTCTCTCTTCTTCTGTTGCTCCTCACTTCTTAAAAGTCAGCCACACAAAGTACATGGTTTCTCCATGTGTTTAAAAATAAAATATTTGGGGTAAAAGACCAACAGCCAAAGCTGTTTTGAAGTCAGAGGCATGTAAACAGTACCTGGAACCAATAATAACGATAATGATAACGATAATAATAATAATAATAATAATAATAATAATAAGTCCTTTTGTGCCATAAATGTCCACATTGCTATCTGTTATTTCATTGTGAGACAGCACAATTTCTAAGAATGTGCCTGATGAATATTTGGGGGAGCTCTGCCTTCAGCTGCAGTGGCGCACAGCAGCGCTAATGCTTCTGACTTCTCCACTCTCTTATGTAACCAAAATCACAAGTTAGAGCCCAAATTACAAAGCATAAGCATGCATATAATATTAAGCATACAAATGGTGCCTGAAATTACTATCCTTTTCATGTAGGTCTGTTTTTAATCTGTTAGAATTTTTGCTTCTGCAGCTTTATTGATTTCAGTGTCCGCTGATGCAGTTCATAATGCAATCAAGCCTAACCCCTTAAAAACCCCACTGTGAAGACATTAACCCAAACTTAACTAAGGCCAAAATCACTCTGGCTACAGGTAGGTGGAGTTCAAATGACTTTTATACCTCGAGTGTATCCTGTATCAAGATGCTGTAGCAAGCAGAACACCATATCCCTGTGGCTGCGTTGGCAACCAGTCAGAGTGGCAGGTTTCTGCACCCCAGCCCAAGGCACGGGTTTGCCATCACCTTCCTTTGAGTTTTCCCTCTTTCTCAGAGACTATTTTTGCCATTACCATGCTGATCTACTTGCTGGAGTTTTAAGGTGTTGGATGCTGATACAGCGAGTGCCTCTTGTATCTGTTTAATCCGATAACACAACTCTTTTTTAATCTCCATGTCTGGGTCACAGGGTTTAAAAAAGACACTGGGCCAAATCCCCTGCTTGGTTACAACGTGTGGAAATGTACTGAGATGGCACGAAAGTCAGGAGAGATTCACTGTGTTTGCACCCGGGTAGAGAGGTCTTGAAGGGCAGGGATGTGAGTGCCAGATTTCAGATGGATGAATATTAACCCAAGGCTATGGCAGAGCTAATTCAGGTTTCCATAAGGTGAGGTGGAGGGAGGGATATTACACCAGGACCTAAAATGTGCTCATCAGCAAATTCACATTAATTTTTAAATGGTAACTGATTCAATATTTCTTCATTTTTCAGGAGAAACCTTGTTTTCATTGTTTGGCTGCTAGAGGGAACATGATGTTTCATGGACTCAGGACCAAGACTGGGCATGGACAAAGAGGAGATTTTGCAGGGATTGGGAAGATTTTACAACTAAACATTAAAATTTAAAAAACCAAAACTTCATCCAGACATTAAGTCCAGCAGAAATTTAGGAGAGAAATGGACAGCACTGTCTGTAAAGGATTGTGTAAGCAAGAATGGCAAAAACATGGTCTGAATAAATCCATTGCACTAATGATTTTCTATACATTAATTTCCTACACAAAGTTATATGGGGTCAGTCTTTGGGGTTCGCCCGGATAGCAGAGGATCCTGAGCCTGAAAAAGGGAAGCAGATTTTGTGAGGGATTTGCATATCATGGAGTGACTCTAGATTGCAGATTTTAAGCATTACTAAATTGGGGAATAAATTGTTGCTATTGCTGTTACATACCGGGATATCTCACTAATCCACGCAATCCACTAAGTTGCTGTAGTTTTAGTCTGTGTTTATTTTAGATGAAACTATGGCCTGGACAGTTAATTTTTCTTGGTTTATCCATATAAATCATACATAAATAAGGTATCAAACAGAAACCAAAACATGACCTGTGTTTTTGGTGCACTCCCCATCATGTGAACCTGCCAGTGATAGAGCTCTGCACCCGGCTTACAAGACAAACACAAAGGCAATGAAAAACCACAGATCATCTTGAAAAGTAGCCAGTTGGCATTAAATTCTCTTGCCTAATGCTCTGGTTGGCCTATTTTGCTTATATTTGAGACTGCCTAGCCATTATGGGATTGCCTGCTCTAGTCCTTTCCTTACATCAAGCTAATTACAAATTAACTTAAGGCACTTAGCAGGGCTGAGAGGCTGGAGCTGGTCCTTTCTGAGTTTGGAAATGCCCATTTCTTTACAGTGGCTGATTCCTAAAGTGATGGGCAAACACACAGGAACCAAACAGCCTGGAACCAAAGTGGTCACACTGGCTTTTGAAAAAAGTGAGTGTCTCAAGGTAACTGACAGTCAGCTACCTGGAAATAAAAGCCTCTCCTATATCCAAAGGTTTTCACTGGGATTTTCAAGATCTCCTGAGCAATTTAAAATCCTTGAAAGGAATGCACTATAGAATGAAAAATATAAGTATTATTAAAGAATGTCTCTGAACTGAAAGCCAGCCAGTTTCATAAAAATGAGCTAAAAAAGCAATAACAAGTAGTCTGTCTCCTGCTGGATGCTGCATGAACCGTATGTTTTGTATTTTGGAAGTCACTCTAAAACAATGTTTTTTTTCTTCACTATTGCTGTTGGGAAGAACAGTAGAAGAACTGTGTATAAATGAGATTAAAGTAATGTAATTAAAAAAATAAACAATGTGCTTTCATCTTCAATTCATATCCAGTAATTTGGGATCTAACTTTAAAAAAAAGAAGATAAAAATTTAGAAATTCAGAAAGGATTCTGAAAGACAACTGTTTCCCTTTAAGATTAATGATAATCATACTTGTGTGTTCAAGGGAGAATAGATCCAGGGTTATGTAACAGGATAAAGAAACAAAATCCTTTTTCCTTAAATTAAAATAAAGCAGTATGTGTGTGAATTTTAGTCAATCACTGAAAATTCAGGAAACCCATTTTCTTTCACAACTGCATTCCACATGCTAAAATTGACGTCTTCTAACTTTTAAACAGAATCACAATAATTAAAGACAAAAAAGATTTGTTTGTTGCATTTGACCACAGTTTGCCAATAGAGGAATGTTCCCTAGGGAAAATTCTGTGGCACTTGCCCTGTGCAGCAATCCAAACACGTACTCATCTTTTTATTTTATGTGGCATTAGGAAATCTAGTTATTGCACTTCCCAGTTGTTGTTTGTTTTTTTTTTTAATCTGATTACCTAGTACTAGATATATGATAACTTATCTCTTTTAATCATTTTTTTGCCTGAAGTATTACATAACTGTTCTTATAAAATCTTGCAATGCCTGCCTAAATTTGTCAAAACCAGGACAAGAACAACAGATAATGGATTTTTTGGTGTTGGCATTTTTCTTTGCTGGCCTAATCATATAAAATTTATTTTAAAAACCACACAAGAAAATAATTTCCTACCATAGAACCTTCATTTTCCACTTCTGTATTTTACAGAAGCACTCGTACCAGAATTTCTGCATCAGAATTTGACACATAAAACTCCTCTATCACATGAGTTCACTTTTCCAAAAGAAGGCGAGTGGTAGTATTAATAACCAAGATATAAGCCCTGAAAAGGCTAAGTCACTGAATGTACTTGCTGGGAAAAAAAAAAAAAAAAAGACATCTTGTTGGATCTAATTCTGGAGTCATTGTTTGACACAATGCAGAGCAGTTGGGATTTGCATAGAAAGGCTTTGCTGAGCTCAGGTGATGTGCACTCGTGCGTGGGAGAAGCTCGTGTGAGCTGTGCTGAGTGACTCTGAGCTTTGTCTGCAGTCCAAAATGAACTCTGCAGATGTTGGCCCATCCTTGCACATGTCCACACTCAGCATTTCAGTTCTGAAAGCAAAGCTCCACATCTGGGCAGTGGAAGTGATGTTCCCTCACTGGACCAAGTGCTCTGTTAGCACTACTGCAGTAGCAGAAGGTGTGCTTGGAGATGAGGCACATGGTGAATTTCCCTCTTTCCCTGCTAATAACACACCTGCCATGCTGCAGATAAATATTCTGCTGCTGCACAGCCTGCAGAGATTTCCTGGGCCTCACGAGCACAACAGCTCCTGCCAAGTCAAGATGGTTACATGGGTGCAGCCAAGGTGATACGGAATCTGGGAAGATACATCTGGGAGATGTAAGTTGGGAGACAGGGAAGAAGTTGTGGTAGACCCACTCTGAAAGCAATAAAAGGTCAACAGAGTCTGAGAGTGCCCTGCAGAACCACTTCCATGTCCATTTGGAGCTGATTATTGAGCTGGGCAGGGCTGGCCTAACCACATCCCAGGTGACAGTAGACATCACAGTGGAAAATAGTCCAAAAATGTACTGTGGAGGCAGCTGAGCCTTCATGACTTACACAATGGCTCCAGAAAAGCTGATGGATTAAACTCACCAAAGAAGGAAAGATTACTTGAGTGAATTCATACATGCTCATATTTCTTTCTATTTGCCTATGGGTCCTTCTGCTCCCTTCCCTCTCAAAGTGATGGTGAAACAGTTATGAGGAGTGTATAACTGAAAATTATACACTCCTTATATGCTTTTGTTTATTCTGACAAATTACATTGGAAGATATAGGCAAACACTGGGAGAAAATCTGTAAGAGACAAAACCATTCCCAAATGCATGCTTGTACGAGTTCAGACAGATGGAATTTCTAGCTAGGTGAATTAATGCACTGCAAACAGAGAAAGGGCTTCAAATGCCTGAGCGTCTAGAAAAAAGAAGAAATTTAAAATGAGCCCTGCAAGCTATCCAGCAACTGCTCATCCAGTATCATGATTTTAATTACCAGAACTGGAAAGCAAGCATATAATATAAACTTAAAAACACAGTGTTTTCCAGACTACCAGTCCAAATGCAAAACAAATGGCTTGCATCTGGTGGCGGGGAGGCAGAGCTGGGGCGGGAGCTGAGTGAGACAGGGGCACCCGCAGCTCTGCCCGGCCCTGCCCGGCCCTGCCCAGCCCGGCCCAGCCCAGCCCGGCCCGGCCTTGCCCAGCCCAGCGCAGCCCAGCCCGGCCCTGCCCAGCCCGGCCCTGCCCAGCCCAGCCCGGCCCGGCCCAGCCCGGCCCAGCCCGGCCCTGCCCAGCCCGGCCCGGCCCTGCCCAGCCCGGCCCAGCCCGGCCCAGCCCGGCCCTGCCCAGCCCGGCCCGGCCCGGCCCTGCCCGCCGTGCCCTGGCACTGCCCGGCCACTGACACCCGAGCATCGCCCGCCTGCTCCAGGAGATGCCTGGGCTTCCACCTCGGCCGGCAGCACGTGTCACTGCAGGGATGCCAGCGGCTCCCAGGCTGGGTGACCTTGGTCCTCCCCCAGCAGTTCCCTTTTCTGGACCTTTGGCAAGCTCCCAAGTGATCTTTCAGCCGGAATATCCGTGGCCGAAAATAAATTCAGCAATATTCACTGCGGCATCCCTGTACTTCACTTTTGGGATACCTGATGCTTATGTCCCATCCTGGGCAGAGATTGGTTTTGTAAGGTTTATCTGGGTGCAGTAACACTACCAACCCAGCAGTGCATCCTTGCAGAGAGTGATTTCTGCCTGTCTGTCCCAGCCAGAGCAATCCCACTTTGCTGTCTGTACATGAGAAGGGTGGGAAAGGGGAGAGGGTGGAATAGGCTCAGCACAAAGCACAAACTATCCAGACTTGGGCCTCTAAATCTCTTTGGCCAATGTTAGTCAGCTCTGATTTGTATCAAAGCCCAATATTATCACTTACTGATTATTATATGTGCCACAAATGGTTAATATTTTGTGAACAGTTGGTCACAGGCTGCCTCTATCACTGAGCAATTGACTCTTACTCTCTGTGTCAGCCAAAGTCCTCAAGTTTTCTCCTATTTACTTCTGCAAGTTTGTCTGTTGGGCTCACGAAGTTCATGGAGAGAAGTGTGAAAAGTTGCCCCTACACTCCTACATTTCCTTGGGAAGCACATCCCAGCAAAGTGTGGAGCAGCCAAAGTGGGTTTGGGATGCCCTTGGCACTCACAGAGACACCCTTGACCCCTGTTGCCCCACAGTGAGTGCTGCTGGAGGCCACTGGCGCCTTGGAGGAGCTGCATGGCCAGGCTGGGCTGTGGCAGTGACCAGGCATCATCCTGAGCAGCAGGGCCTGGGACTGCCTGGTGGCAGAGCTGAGGAACTCATGGAGCAGAGGCACACAGAGGAGCGTGTGATGGACCCCAGGAGCTTTTCCATCCAGTGCCTCTGGAATTCCTGTGAAACAGGGGTACAGCATCTATCAGACACATCCCCTGGCCTTTTGAGCTCAGGACACAGGCATCATCTCCAGCCAGAGCAGAGGACATTGCCACGTGGCCACTCCACCTGGCTTCAACTCAGCTTTCCCCTCAAATGAATTCATGCCACCCCAGCAGTCTTTGCACGTGTCACTGCCTGAATTTTGTGTCCCTGCTGCGAGGCTAAGCTCCCAGTTCTCCCAGTAAGATACAGGTTTAAATACAGGTCATGTTTCTGCTGTTCTCCATCAGCAAAACAGCTGTTTGCTCTAAACATGGAGATATTTTTGTAAGAGCAAAAGCATGAATTATTTCAAACTTGCCTCAGGATGAATTTTCAAGGGTACTGCGGAGACTGTTTCCACAACAAAACGGGAGCTCTTCTCCTACTGAATTGTTCATGTTACTTTCATGAATGCTAGAAAAGTGGGTGGCTTTTTTTAAATGTCAGCAGATACCTGGAACAGGAATTTGTTTCCGTAAATCCTTTGGAAACTATTGTTGTTGATGTTGTCTAATCTGACCAAAAGTTCAATTTTTATCAAGCCTTGCTGTTAGGTATAGGCAATTAGCTTAACAAAATATCAGATAGGATCTCTGCTGTGTTTGCAATGCCTGTTGCTCTGATCCTTACCTGGTGGGAAATGGCTATGGAGGAGCACAGCCACATCTTTGTAGCTGTTTACATCACATTTCTGACAGAGCTCCACCCTGCTTTCACCATTTGTACTTTGTTTTTCATGAATAAAGGTCATGGCATTGGCATCACAAAAAAATATTGTTGCTGTAGAAGGAATTCAGCTGTCCCCTCTGGGTAATAAACAATAATGTACTCCAAGGCTGGCAGGGCAGCAATCAGAGATGGAAGGGAAGGCCAAGGCCCATTGAGATCTCTGCAGACCTCCAGCATCCCATGAGTCAGCTGTATCCCTGCCTGTGCTGAGCCTCTGCAAACTCTGCATAGCCTCTAATATTTTGCCCAATCAAGATTTAGGCACCCCCCAGCTGCTGGCAGTGGGTCTGCTGTGGGTACCTGCCTCCCAGCCAGTCACTCTACTGGAATTTGTTGTCTAATAGTCAAAGGGCATTTTCTCTGCAACAATGTCCTACATTAGCCCAACACTCCCTGCGTGTGCTGGTGGCCTGGGGACATGGTTACCCGATGTAGTTGCCAAGCACTGGTTGCCCCTGCTCTGGAGTGCTCTCCAAGGAGGGGCTATGGCCAGGGCATGTTGTTTAGTCTGCTGCTTGTGTGGGACCCTGACCTGACTGTAGCCCAGCTACACAATTCATCATTTTAGCCATGTGGTATCTAGATCCCTTGATTCAGCTATAAAGTAAGTGAGATCTCTCCCATGTTTCTGTATTAACATCCACATTGACCTCTGTGTTTGCGCTCATGTCAAAATCACCACTCATCGTTTGGCTCAAAAGCCATTCTTCTAACCTTTTGTTACACGTGAGGCTCTCAAGCTGTCTGGTGTTTTTTCCTCCTTTCAGGCTGCCAGTACTTTCCAGCAAGATGAAATTTTAAATAGCTTCAATATTCCAGGAGTAATTTCATCACCAGTGCCTGTAGAAACACTCCCCTAAACTCATGGTCCCATGGTTTTATGATTCTCTGGGCATGGACCAAAATCTCAATTGTTCTGAGGATATAAGGGAAATGAGAAGTTGCTGCATTATTGCTACAGCCAAGGACACACAACAGCCAACAAGCAAAAGCTCAATATCAAAAGTATTGGGAATACTTTTAGCACAAACACTACTCAAGCAATTCCCAATTCAGTAGAAAGCACACTGGAGAAAAATCTCCAGGTTAGGCAGACCTTGAACTTTCTTTCCCCGGATCACACCAGTTGAGCAGCAAATCAAATTCTACAGAAGTAGTTGGGGATTTTATTAGTAAACAGCCTAGAGGTGAATTCCTCATTTTTTTTCTCAATTAGATATGTTTGAAATAGAGAATTTTATGAATAATAATTATTACTTGTTTTTACATGGTACTTTAGCATAATCCCAGAAATTATAGTTTGGGGAGTACAGACCTTCCTTGTTGGAATGCCCTCAAGATTCCTGTGGCAACAGCCAGGAAACAGATAAAATAGAAGCAATTAATAAATTATTTCATCATTAAAAAATTTCAAACACCAGAAGATTTTGCAAATCACCCAGCAGATTTTGTACATCCTCTGGAATTTGAAATTTTGTCAGTAATGAAAGCTAAATGAATGTTGAATACAAATATAAGGCTTAAAACAATGTCACATGGGTGTCACATGTTAGTGTGCACAAAAATAATATTTGAAGGGAGCTGCTCAAATAAAATCAAAATTATTTATTTTTTTTATAAAGCAATCTCCTCTTGATTATTAAAAGACTAAGAGCTGCCTTAAAGAGATTCTAAGGCCACCATGCTTCTATTTTCCCTTAGCATTGACTAAGTAGTGGTTGAATTGACATCCCTATTTAAGGTTTTCACATCTCTTAGTACTTTGCATTGTATTTCCTCTGTGAAGTTTCCTAACTTCTGCTAACCATGAAGGCCTGGGAGGCCTGCAGAGCACATCCACGCTCTATAGGAAGTGGTTTTGGCGTTGCTCTAGCAACCCCAAATCAGTACTGAGTAAGCAGAGGTGCTGCTCAGCAGAGAAATCACACAAATGTCTGTACATCCTCACTGCTACTGAGAGTGGAGGCAGCAGTCATGATGATCAAGCCTAATGCCCTTCAAGGAAATTGCAATTCTCTCTTTTATTCCTCCCCCATGTTTTAATTTGATGTAACTTCTATTCTTGGTGCTGCCAATTCTTTCCTTTGCCCAAAGTGTCCCCATACAGGAAGTCAGGTTGGATCACAAATCCTTTGTGACTCTGCAGCAGTGTAAAGGGAGAAGGTTTTCACCCACTGGAGAATCCAGGTCCTCTTTTACTTTACTCCAGAGCCGACTGCATTTTGGAAGAAAGAAATTAATCCTTTTCTATTTTTTCTAAATGCGAAGCTCCTTTTATTCACCCTTTTAAAGCATTTGGGGATCATCTGATGAAAGGTTCTAAGGAAACACAAGGCATCCCTGCTGCTTGGGTTGCAAAGCTAAAGCTCATGCTCTGAAAAGAGAAGTGTGCGTAGAAAAAAGAGCTTTTGAACACAAAAACAAACAATGGCAATGCATGCTGACAAACACTTCATCTGCCTGCTTCCATTTACATATTTTTACATATCCATGGAGTACTGCTGAGGGCCTTGGTCACCTTGACCTGTCACTGACACAAGTCTGTTAAAGCTTTCTTCAAAATTAGTCCCTGCTGCCACTCAGGTATTTTTTGCTGTTGCTTTTGTTTGCTATTAATCTTTGAATTGCTTTCAGTCTGAAAGCATCTTTCTGGTCCAGAACTGTACAGAATATATCAGGCAATCCTCTAGGGGCACTGAAAGAAAATCTAAAACTCTATCCCCCATGATCTTATACAGTCAACCCATATCCTTTTGATTTTAGACCTTGTTTTAGGTCTACACAAGAAAGGCTTTGACATCTTTAATTGGGTTTGGTTGTTTTTTTCCCTTTAGTTTTGATTTCTTCCAGTTTTCTGGATAGATTTCACACAGCTTGCCACCACAGCTCTAGAGGACAATAAAAAAAAGTATGGGAACTCCTCCAAAGTACGTGTTTGCAAGGAGTGCTATGCCAGGAACATCATTACTAGAGTCCCAGTAAATAATCCAGAACCAGTGCCATAACTTTTATGTGTACCAGGGGCACTGAAACCCATGCTGAAATACTTGGCAAGTCTGCCCTTCAACTAGGATATATTGTATTGATATTGGCTGTGATCAACCACAACATTCCTTGGTTTTGAGGTAGTATTTCTGAAGGGAGAGGTTTTGTGATGCCAGTTCTTGTCATATGTTTTCCTGTCTCACCCTATCTCCAAGCCCAGCTAATCTGATGATATCCAACTGTCCTAATGAGCTGCATCTACTTCTAGGCTGAAGCGTTGACAGCTGCCTGTTCTATTGCCAACAAAAACTTCTGAGACAACTGTATCTCATTCCTGCAAGTACGCAAATCACTTTATTTCTAGCACAAATAGGAGATATAATGATATTTCTTTTCGTTGATCCAGGTTGAAAAGGAGGCGTGTGAAAAATGCCATCCAGCCCTCAATTATTTCCTCACGTGCAGTTTAATCCCTCAGCTGGAAACAAGGGCTGTGTCTGTTGGTTACAGAGAAATCAAGGGCTCATGTCCCTTACAGCAGAGGTACAGTCACATGGACTAAGGTCAGTGAGAAGGACATGTTCCTCCAATTAATGTTGGCATGTGTTTATTTATATTTTTATACATTGGTAATTCTTCCATTTGCTGTTCTTGGAGTCAGAGCTCTTGGCAAGAGCTTCAGCTTGTTCTTATTCACATAGGATTTAATGCACTTAATTCTTCTCCACCACCTTGACCACCTCAAGCACATGGGATTTGCCCTCTTCCCCAAGACTGTTGGACCCACAGACTCATAAACCTTTCCTTCCCCTGGACTGCCTTCTCAAAGCACAGAAACTGGGTTATAAGTAAGACTAGGCTCACAACAAGTCATTAAAAACTACTCACAACTTCTGGAGAGAAAGCTATCTAAAACAGATATTTGCAGGAGGAATTTTGTATTGGGGGACTACAGCAATAACAGGCAACAATCCCCAGACAAAGATGGAGAGGAGACACACAGAGACACTGATTTTGATCCAAATGCAGTCAGAACAAATAGAAGCAACACCTCCAGTGGCAGCTGATCACAGCAGCTCATCTCCAGGCAGAGCTAGTACTTCTCTTTGTCAAATGAAAAAACTCATGTCTACCCTCTGCCCCTCAAAAATTTTATGACTTGCCAGATTCCAGGAATCACAGAAAACATTATTGAACCAGGGCCAAGGACCAGAAAATCTAGGGGAAGCACATCTTGTAGCAGCCTAGGTCACCACTGGGGCTCCTCCTATGCCAGCCTTTCACATTGTTTTTCCAGCTGAAGATGGAACCCACTTCTCCAATTCAGCTTTGCCTCAGTGAGTTACTCACACTCATACAAGCTCAAAAACTTGAGACTCTTGACTAGGACAAGGCTGGAAGCAGGGAGAGTTTGTTATTGTTCTAAGGGGTTTATGTAGGCTTTTTCAATTAATTCTTGGGATATGCTCAGACACTGAGATGGTGGAAACCATATAAGTAGCTAGATTAGAGCAACAGACATAGCAGTGGTATTGGATACAGAAATAACAGTCATTGCCAGTTCCTTGGGAAGAGAGGACAAATGAATAAACATCAATCACAACATCTGAAACCACCAGGCTTGGAAAAGCCTCTTGATTTTAGGAAAAATCCACTGAAAGATGCCAGGGCTAGATCTGGCATCTGACTTTTTCTCAGGAGTATAATTGCCATTGAGGAAGAAAGGGATTTTTGAGGAGCCATAAATCCAGGAACCTTCTATGCCATTATCTTTTAGTAATAAGCTCTATGGACAAATACAAGGCTTTGTTTGTTTGGTAGGGCTTATTTTTGTCTTTATTTTAAATATGTACTTTTCCCTAAGCTTTTTTTCCAAATATTTTTCATGATGAAAAATTGCATGGTGTCTCAGGATGATGTACAAACTGAATGCAAAGACAAACAAACAGACAAAGAAAAATATCCAAATAGGTCTGACTCTTGGTATCTCCCAAGTACAAGTTGGTCTCACCTCTCTGCTCTTAGCAGATCCAGCACACCATCAAGAAGACAGGGAAGAATTCAGGAGGAAATGATAAGTATATAAGGACTGAATGTCAGTGCAACTACACTATAAGTCCTATCCCAGCTATGAGACCAGAAAGGTATTTTCAGTTTCTGGTGTTATTTACAAAGATGTTTCTGAAGGAATGCAGACTGTGCTGTTTTGGGGAGGGAGGAATTGGCTTCTTTAGAATTACTCAAAACTTATTAAATAAGAAGCTTTCTGTATTTCCTCACAGCTGGAGACCAGTCATTGCAACACAGATAGAAAAGCTGGAGGCTGGAAGAAGAGAAATTCTTTTATTTAACCCCAGTTCCTTACACACACAGCTAGTGTGTGCAAAATATGTCCAGGTTCTGTGAAGTGTGACATACTAATATCTCTGTCTGCCTCAGCAATATTTGAAGCTTTACATTGAGCTGAGTGCTCAAATCCCAGAAGGTGGCATTGGGAGGGCAATCCCTTAGGACATCCTTGGTGTCAAATTCTTTGAGGATATTTGAGTAGACTAAATGCATCACAGCGAGGTGACATTTACCTTCCACAGAGCATGGAGAAGACCATGTGTTATGAAACTCTCTTCAGCTTTGGTTTCCTCAGTAAAAGGAAAATATTAAAGAATAAATCCAAACATAACCACAATGAAGTTTCAAGAGGTATTGATTCAAGATGGGGATGCCCAAAATACACATTAAGGGTGGAATGCTGGCACCATGAATATCAGCAAGAAAATCTCCTGGTGGCTGCATTGGAACTGTGTCCATACAGTTTATCCAGACAAAGACAGTATAAACACCAGAGGCTCAATTGTCCCTGAGCTAACAGTGCTCAGTTGTTTAAGCGCAGGAAATGGCCCACCCTTTTCCCACCTTTGTACACCCAGGCAGGGGTCAGGCACAGTGTAGCTGCCACAAGGGCAAGGCTGATTCCAGCATGGGTCTGACACAGGGTGACAGAGGCAGGGGGATGGCAGAGCTGCTGCCCTGGAGCTCTGCCAGTGGTTGCACAAATGGGGACAACATATGGTCAATCTGTGAAAATGCCCCATGGGCAAGCAGATACTTTCTACTGGTTATCTTGGAGAAACTGGCTTAAACCACTGCTCAAGACACAGGTTTTTTTCTTAAAGTCAATACTCAGGTGAAAGAAAAGTTCCAATAGTTTCCCTTAAAAGTCTTACATGAGAAAGAAGTCCAAGGAAACAAAATTACCACAGTCATTGTCACAACACAATCCCACCTTCTTCTAGTATCTTTTGCTACCAAAACAGGATCCTGAAGTAGATGTTTTTAGTTCAGGATTAAGATGATTTCATCTTTCACATTCATTATCTGAATAAACGAGTACATACTTCTCTCGTTCTTCATATTTGTCTTGATTATTCACCTTTGGTAATGGAACATGTAGGAGTGGGAAGGCATGAGTTCACTGCCAGGGAGTGCCTCTGCAGGCAAAATGAGATGCAAGTACAAAAATCAAAAGCCATGATGGAAGAGAAAACTATTTTTTCATTTTCTCCTAACCTAAAAACTCAAGGCAAAATAGTTGTCCAGGCCTCTCCAGGAGCTCTCCACATATTAAGCATTGTGAAGCCCCCATCTTGGGAATAGTGGGATCAGGCATTGAGAGCTGAATTTCCATGCTACATAGACATGCACACATTTAATCTGTTTGTGGTTTCCTTAATATGCAAGGATCCTAAAGCCAGCTCTGGTTTGACTCATCAGTTCCAGCTAATTTTCAAGCTAAGGACTCTAATAAGCAGATTCAAGAGCATCTGGGCAAATTTAGCTCCAACCAATTTGCCTCAAGAACATCCTTTGAATACATTTGCATAGTCTGTGCTCACAAAGCTCCATCAAACATGCTTTCCCAGCTGCTGGCTGGGCCCCTCAGCCTGGCACACTGTTCTCACTGCTAATACCCACTGAAGCCATGACAAAGGGCTTAGAGTCATCCACTCCTCCTTTAGTTGATATTATTATTATATTACCCCTGTACCATGGTGTGCAACAAATGCCTGGAATAATGATGATTTAAATGCTGGACAGGCAGTGTGCAGGCAGGGAGCTCATGCCCCATGTCCCTGTGCCACAACCTTGACCTGATGACAGGATGCCTGAGAGTGAGAATGCAGAGCCATCACTAGCACCAGGCTTGGCTTTCCCTCTGCAGTGCCAAGTCTGATAGTCTCTTTGGTGATCCAGGCACATGCCCATTAAGAAAGTTTATTTTAAAGAGGTCAGGTAGCAGCTGATTGGTGTAGGAAAGCTTTAGTATTCCAAATCAGGCAGTGTTTGAATGAACAATCTACAGATGTGAATGTTAGGAGATGTATTGGCAATACCAGTGCTAGAGTCTTTGTGAACTCTGAGTTCTTGCTCTTTGGTGCCTAATTATAGTCCCTGGAGCAGTTCATTACTTGCAGTGTATTGGGATCTAGGGATCCTGGTCAGATTTGGAGTTCCTTTGTGCCAGGTGCTGCACAAACACAAATGCCAGCTCTGGTAGACCCTACATGCTAAGACCCTGCAAACTCTTCCCCATGTCTGAACTTTCTGAACAGCTGTAACTTCACTGGGTTTAGTCTGATTTGTGCAAATATGCAGTTCTGTAGTGTTCCAGCTCATTGTCTATTTAACACCTATTGAAAACTCTGCAACTGCTTAAGAGCATGAAGTAAATTGTGCATAAATGTTTGTAGAATGTGGGGCTAAATAAAGATCAGCAGTAATATAGGCAAGTGAGTGAAAGGGAAGATAAAAGTAACCGTAAGGGGAACTAGTGATTACGCAGCCTGGCTACTTACATAGTTTGTGGGCTTCACAGTTTGGTAGTTTTGTTTGTTTGCTTAATGTAAATGAGTAAGAGAATTTAAAGAATCCCTGCCACCTACTGAAGCCAGAGCTGCAGTGTTGTAGGCCTCACCCAGTGCATTTATAAAAGTCTTTCCTTGTTCAGCAAAACACTTGGCCATGTTTTGCACTCTAAGAGGAGAATACCAAATAGCACGTTCTGGGCAAGAACTGGGGACCACTTGCCTGCAAAGTGCAAACTCAAATAAACATGCTATCCCCAAAATACTCCTGTACAATGAGCATATGCAGGGAGGAGCCTCTGAGGTTTGGGGATGTTTTTTCTTTCAATATTTGTGAACTCTTTTCTGTGTTCCTTGGCTAGCTCTAACCAAAAACTACCTTTAGGAATGTTCTGTATTCCATCTAATTTAGATGTACCCAATTTAGATGCAAGTTCTCACCATAGATCACTTTCAGAACAAGTTTCTTTGTAAGCTGTTGACAGAAAATGGTTATAGTCCTATTATACTTGAGTAAAAATGCAAACTGAGTAATAGAGGGAATATCTTTTCCTTTGGTCTACTGGAGTTTATTTCCCTGTTGAGCAAAGTTTTGTCACAAACTCACTTTGTCTTGACTTGTACTTTTTGTTCTCTATGAGCAGTTTAACAAGCTGAAGTTCAGAGAATTTGAAGAGTGCATTTGTTTTGGAGTGACAATATTTCCAGGGAACCAGAATTCCTAAAACAAATTATGTTAATCAGAAATATGTTGCAACTTCTCTGCTTTGGGAACACTGAGATAAGAGATCACCTTTAACTTACTGACACACTTCTGAGTTTTGGCCACTGAATAGTTGCAGCAATCTACACATCGAGTATCAGCTATTTGTAGCACTTGGCAAACAGGATAAAACAGGTGAAACTCTGATTTTTTTTATCAGCTCTCTGCAGGTTTAAAAGCCTTATTTAACAAAGAGTTTCTATACTTACTGAAGTTAAGCATACACTGAAGATAAGCAAAGGCCTGAAAGCTTTGCTAATTCACACTCAGTTAAGTAAGGTTACAGGGCTTTTGCTTCATCTGGGCCACAGCTAACAGCTGAGTAGTGATACTGGGTGCAACAACCAGGACTCCAGGGAGGGTGTGGATGCTATTTTTGACCCACTTACATTGATTATTCTTCAAGTTTTGTGTCAGTTACAACATGTTACATAGACACAGAGAATCTACAAACAAGCCCAAGGTACCTTCTTGGTCTAACAACACCTCTCTTCAGAGCCCTTCAGTTTTTTACCTTGGCTGGTGGCTTTGTTTTCACCCCTGCATGCCAAGTTGGCTAATCTTATTGAATATTGATATGTGAAAGAAACAAGCCTCCCCTTTATTTAACATGAGTCTTGTTTGCTCTTCCTGGCATTGGATCTTTCTTACGTCTGCAGGGAGGGTTAGTTTTTAATCTGTGTTATTGCAATGTGTCTCCATCAAGATAGAGGCATGCCCCAGCAGGACAAGATGCTATGAAAGTTCAGGTTGCTGCTCTTTGCTTCCAGCAAAGGAAATAATGTTTTAGCCACCCATGTTGAATCACCAGTGGCCAGCATGGAAAGCTTTTGTAGACCAAAACCTACTAGATCGTTGATATTTGCAATGCCCAAGATGCAGCTCAGGGACCAGCAAATCAAAGGCTGAATCTTGAATTTACTACTGAAGTCTTGATCTTGTTAAGCTTGACTTGCCTAGGAAATCTTCCTTCATGATATTAAACCTACTGATTTAAACATGAACCCAATCCCTTTCCTACTGAAATCCTTCCTAAAGGCATTAGGAGAAACCAAAACTTGTGGATTACCCTGGTGAAAGAACATGCTATGAGCAGGCATTATGGGCTTTGGGAGGAACAAAACAGAGCACAGTAATGATTAGAAATCCCAGGATCACACTCTCAAACCAAAGACACGGTCCTTACAAGTTTTTCTCTGAAATGAGTGGGAGGGTGGCTTTCAGGGCTATGTCAATGCTGTATTGCAACACACCTTTGCCATAGCTTTGGTTGACAGTTCTCCCAGTGTACCTGCCTGTGGACAAAACACACTTTCCAAAGGTATTCATGACTTTCACATACAGACCTTGTTCTTTCCAACAAAAGCAAATGAAGCTCATGGAGAAAGACACTTAGAATATGACAATCTGCTGACACACATGCAAAAAGTGGTTTTTTTTCAACTCAGAATAGCCAGAATACCCCTATGAAATATTCTTTCTCACACAACATACTGTTTTCTCATTATGTGTGTTGACATTTTTCAGACTGACCTCAGCTAGATATTTTGTTCCGGAGTCCCCATTTAGTGGAACATTTAAACAATAACACTTTGAAGCATGCTCAGTCTCTCTTTTGAAGTCCATTCAGACTCTGCCCTAGGGTCAGCAGGCGCATTCCAGCAATGATGCACGGACCATCTGCTGTACAAGTTTAAATCCCACTGGTCCTATACCTAGAGGTACTAACATGTTGCATAACTAGCACTGAAAAACAGCCTGTCAGTTCAGATGGAGTTTGGATTTATTCCTAGAGCTCTCTTATGCTCCCGCTGGAGGGCCTGCGTACAGTAACCTTTGAATGTGGTTTCTGGGAACTACAAAGTAATGAGATAAATAATAAGAAATGACATTAAATTCTTGCATTCAAAACCTTTATTTTCCTTTGCCCATTTACACCCTGGCTCTGTGATTCCCTGGGTTTACTGTCTGGCACATCATTTAGGTGCCTTCCTATTCCAGGCTTTTCACTTAGGTGGGCTCTGGCTTAGTTACTCTAAATAGTGATCCATGGCTTAGTGTCAATTGCTGCACAAGGGAAAACCAGGATGGTGCAATATAAGGAGTGAATTTTTCAAGAAAATGCCAATGATTCATATGACCAGGGACTATTTACTTGGGTAGGAACCTGGCATCAAAAACATGACAAAAATCTCTGCCAAGAAAAGTCTTTGTCTATATATTTTATCCATTGTGCTTTAATGTCATTATTAAACTTAACAATGCGTTGGCTGAGGTTAATGTATATCAGACCCAAGCACTGTTGGTCTCATTGATGCTGTGTAAATATAGAGGAAGGAGTGGTCCCTGCCCTTGGGAGTTTAAAATCTAAACTTGGACAATACACTTCAAACATATGGTATATCCTGCAGGCTGAATTACCAAACTTCAATCAGCATTAGCCTTAACAATTAATTTATGTTGCACATATGTTCTGTATTTGGGGGCAATAGCCACAATGGCCCCTTGACAGAAATGTGAGTGTATATACATGTTGACCTTTTGATGGCGCAGAGGGACATGGCAACAAGAAGAGACCTGGGGGATGGAGAATGGCACGAGGGTGAGCATGGCAGAGAGCCATAAATAGAGTACAAAAGAGGAGATGTGGAAGTCTTGAGACATAAGTGAAGGAGAAGAACCATATCAGAGCAAGTTTTTTCAGAGCAGCTCTAGCACTAATTGAGCACCAAAAGAAGTGGGCACATTTCCACTTCTGAGTATCTGTCACTTATTTAGATGCCTCCTTGGAAACTGAGTTCTCCGGAAAATCTGTCTTCAGCGGTGGGTGCAGAGCACTAGACAATCTGGCCTGTTCATTTTCTCAGTATGTGGTTCATCTGTTCTAAGGAACAAGTCCTTCTGGAAATGGGGAAAAAAAAGGCAGAAAGAAATGTTGGATACAGAAAAGCATACAAGCTGCCTTGTGGGCTAATGATCAAGAAAGGCAGAATAAGCAAAATTTCATAAACCAAATGAAGTCAAATGTCCTATAAACACTGCAGTAGTCCAGGAAAGATGGTGGACATGGGTTAAAGCACTGAGTAGGAGTCAGAAGATATGAATTGGCTGAATTGCTTCATCTCCCTGCACAAAATGTTCATATCTGACCAAAAAAAAAAAAAAAAGGTGGAACATGAATATTTGACCCACTTCCCTACAGGAGGAAATTGTGAACATTAGTTAAGATCAAAACACAGCCTCAGAAGGAAGGAGCAGCCCACGGGATTGAGGGGAGATCATCTGAGGCTTTCTGCCTCCATAAAACAGAGCTGAAAACTGCACAACAGAGCATGAAGAGACCTAAAGCTGTAGAGCATTATGTGGGACACGCTTCCATGTAGGCAGAAATCCAGCCCCCAGCTGTGGAGGGATATAAATCCCCCATTTGTTTGTCATGCCACACGATGGAGTGTGATGTAGCACTAGTGGAAGCCAGTCAACTTTTTAGTTAGAGCTCCTCAGACCTTACTGTCACCTCTGAATCAAACAGTCACCTATTGCATAATAAACCTCTCTCTGCGTCACCTCCAAACTTGTCCTTGCATCTCCCTGGTGGGATCCTGTAAGAGGATTGGGTGGGCCACAAGGGAGTAACTCCATTGTGTGAGCACAAAAAGCCACGTTCATTAGCAGGCAGGCATCTCAGGACCAGTCGTGGAAAAAAAGAGAGTGGATTTGCCATTAAATCGGATATTCTTGGAGGTTTTCCTCAACACAACTCCCTCTTTAAAGCTAACAGAAGCAATTGAGAAAACTGCTTAGTAATTCCTGAGTTCCAGTCCCAGCTCTGACATGAACTCTGAGGCCAATATAATCCTCTTGTTCCCTACAATAAGGCCTCAATCCTCCCCTGCTGTAAATCAGCCTAACGCCATTCACACAAGTTAGTGTTACCCCATTGGAAGATTTGGTTCAGAAATTAGGGCACCACGGGACAGGGCCATGCAGAAATACCCAGGAAAATCTGTTCCCCAAAGAAGTTTACACTTCAAACCAAGAATATGTGTGCTTGTGAGCTGTCCTCATGACATTTTGGCCTCACGGAGTGGTTGCCTCCTGACAAGACATGTTCCTGTGAGATGCAGGTTTATGAGTGATAGCTATCTCTCAGGGTAATTAACCATCTTCAGCTGCTGCTGCCACTGAAGGGAGGGAGCTTTGCAGTGCCCACTGCACAGCCACAGACTCACTCTGCAAAGGAGCTTCCAGAGACTTGCTTTGTGCAGGAACCAGTTCAAAGGGGCCAGGTCAGGAGCTGGGAATGACCCAACATTTAAACAAGGTTCCTAGCTCACATCCATTGCCATTTTCTAGTTACATTTGCCCTCTTCTTGGTAAACAGCAAATATTTTCTTGGAATCAGTCTAATTTCTTATGCCAGTGGCAAAATAAACCCCAGCTCATCATGGATGTGTCCTTTCCAAAGAATTACCACAAAAATGTCTGAAACCCTATGAAAGCTGTTAATGACTATAAATCTCCATAGGGCTTTTCCCCCTCCTTCCTCTTCCCTCTTTTCTCCTTGCTCTGATGAGCTGGTGAGTTGGGAATGGCTTTAAATACCACAATAGTCATGGCAGGACATCAAGAAAGAAAAAGGAACAGGGTTTTGAAATACTTTGTGTAAGGCTCCAAGCACTGGAGTTGGTGCTGAGCTGACTGGCGTGTACCACACAGCAGTCAGATGATCTCTGCAGCTTTGGGAAATAGGAGAAACTCTGGAGAAGGGTGGGGGGGAAGTGGTCTCTCCCACATTGGTCTTTATTGTCTTATGGATTTTATCACAGTATTGTTCTTTATTTCCTGCTATTTATAGGCTCTCATGTTTTGTGCTGCTTTCATGTTTGTGTTATCTGCCTTCCCACGACATGCTTCACCCCAGCCCTTGCCTACAGCTGGGTCCATAAAGGCACATGGTTTGGAATGGCACATCAGGGCTCATCTTCTTTCCCTGGGCAATGAAAGCAAACTGCCCTTTTCTGAAGCACTGAGCAACCTAAGATGGTGATTTAAATGATGGTGGTTGTTCTGGAAACTCTCAAGACAGGGACTGAAGAGTTTGTCACTGGGCTTTTGGTTATCAAGCAATGGCATTCTCTAAAAGTCCCAGACAGTGATGCTGGGGCTGTTTGCTCTGAAGCCCATGTTTTACAATGAATTTAAACCATCAGCCCATCAGTATATGACTTGGTGATAACTACTCCAAACCCTTCACCTGACTTCTTTTATAACTCGTGTCTTTGTGAAAGGTAGTGCAGAGAGAAGTGCTACAGAGGCTATCTCTGTCTTAATTCTCTGTGATTTAGGGATGCAACTCCACTGACCTGAGCTAGCAAAACTGAAGCTAGTTCTGGTTTGAAACAAACATGAGTTTTCTTAAAGTCACATCCTTAATAAACTTGCTGCCTAAAAGATGGCTCCAAAAGGCCAAGGGGCTAGAAATAAAAATGGGAGAGGTGAAAAATAGTGCTGAAATCACTCAAGTCAATGATTGAATCCTATCAAGATCCTTGTACCTTACCCCAAAGTAGTTTCTAGGAAGCCAAAACACCAACTCCCAGCACAAACCAGGCTGCTGGTTAGGCAGGCTGATGCTGAGGGATTTGCCCCCACCAACAATCCCTTTTGTGCACTTAGGGAGTGACAACAAGGCTCTTGCATGATTCCACAACTTGCATCACTCCTCATGTACCAAGCAGCCTGCCTTGGAAGAGTCCACACACCTCAGTGCCAGTAACAATAGGAAAACCCTTTCAACTAAACAGAGAGAAACAGCAAGCCCTGCTCTGGGACCCTTTCACAACACTAACTCAGCAGCAAAACCTACTATGGGCTGCTGGAGAATTTTAAAGAAAATGAAATACCTGCAGAAAGATGAAGCCAGGCTTGGGCAGATTTGCTGATGGGACTTTTGGGCAAGTTACTCCCACTCGTCTACCTGTGAATGTGTGCAAAAAGGCCAGAGAATATCATTCTTTGGTGCTGTGGAACAGCATAAAGGCACCTGTTTGCCAAGGGGGGGTCATTCTGTTTTGTTTCTCAATTTGTGTCTACTTTGGGAACATCCCTTGAAAAAAGAACCAAAATTCTGCTGTATGCAGTGTGAAATATAGGTTTCATTCAGACAGTTAGACAGAGGTTTCTGTAGTTGTCCTCATTCCCTGCAGCAGCCAGACTGAAAGAAGAGAATGGACAGAAATTGGAATCATGTATAATGCACCAGACTAAGCAAAGATAAAGTGTGGTGCAAGGAGAATTATGTGGGGACAAAGAGCATACTCATATTGGTGAATCCCAGGATTCTTTTTAGGTGCTGCTAAGAAGCCAGTTTATGTCAAGCCAGGAATATCACTAAAGCACATTTCTTGTCTCCCAAGCACTAGTGAGTCCCAAAAGCTACCATTAAAATTTTTTAGTATCCATTACAGGGAAATCATTGGTTGCAAACAATGTGGGGAAAGCTATGTGAAAATTCTTTTTCAGGGTGGGATGAAAAAAATGTCAATAGGAACTCCACAACACTGGAAAACAAAGACTGAACCAACTCTCATTCCATCTGAGAACCAATTAAAAGCGTGAAACCAAAGATTTCCAACAGAGACTGCTGCAAAAGCTTAAAAGATAGTGGCTCTGGAGCAACTGCTGTAAAACATAGCCCCAGCCCTCCCAAAAAGTGCCAAGTGCCTTAATGTCCATGGGACTCAGTGTGGATGGGAGTGTCACCTCTCCCAAGCCCAGCAGCTACATTCTCCTTCTGTCCTTTGTTTCAGCTGGTGAAAATCTGACTGTTCTCAGCTCGGTGTCTGGTGCAAGCCAACTCCTGTTTATCTGCTGAGCCACACTTTGCAGAGTGGCATCAGGTGCCCTCTTGCCCACCATCTAAGGAGCACTGACAGGTTGTGGTAGTTTTCCAGTCTGACTCTGAAATGGTTATTCACACTTTTATCATGGCAAGATTAGATAATTGTAATTCTTTATTGGCTCTCTTCCCAAAGGGGGCTCTGCACAAACTCCAGATGGTGTGAAATATGGCTGGCAGAATTTGAGTTAAGAAGGGACAGTATCATCCATTCTGTTAAAACCTCCACCTTGGCAACTGGTTAGACAGCAAACTGATTTCAAACCTGTCCTTTTCCCCTCTGTGCCCAGCTGAGGCCAGGTCTCTGTCAGCAATATTTTGATTCGTTATAGTCCAGAGTATATTACCCAGGCACACACTACCTGGTAAATAATTCTCTGAGGAGTCATTTCAAAAAGGTGAGGGAAGTATAAACCTGATTTCCATCTGCTCATTCTACTCCATAGCCTGTGCAAAAGCTGGGCGGGATTCTGCAATTACACCCTTTGCAAACATCACACGGTGTCAAGGATCAATCAGCTGCTCTTAGTGAACTGCCCTAACCAAAACTGCAGCCTAAAAACCCCCTGTTCCTGGCCACCTGCCTCCAGGCATGAGACACCAAACCATAGCCATCCTCTGGCATAGCTAGGGAGAAATGCCAATGCCAGCCTTATCCCACAGAGGCAGCCATCTAAATGCAGCACATCCCTAAGGCTCTTCTAATTTTCAGGTGGCCAATCCCTTCCAATCTCATTGTGAGGTGCTAAGGGGACACCCGGACAGCAGCCAGCTCCCTGCTCCTGCCCCAGCACTGCAGGGCCTCATCAGAAAACACAGACTGCTGGTACGTGTTCCTATGTGCCATCTTTCACTTTGTATAAACAGTGGTTACACAAACAATTGATAGGATAATAACTGGCTTAATACAAACCAGCACAAATAAAACCTTCCGGTGTTTTGGGCTTTTGTCTTTTTAGAACTTTCCCTTTCTGGAAGAGCGTGATATGAAAGGTGTATTCCTTCCCATGTGATTTGTTTTCATATTGAGCCCAAGAGTTAAAACCTTCCCTGATTTATCTCATAGTGCCTAAACTCCTACAGGCCTTTCAGGCAAGGGAAACGTCCTGGGCAGGCTGTAATTAAAATCTAGTAAAGAATGATAATTTGGCTTCTTTTTATCAACTGCTATTTACACAGCAGAATGTGATTTGCTGCATAAGGGGGAGAAGGGCTGGGGAAGGCTTTGCTGTGCACTGGAATGGCATGGCAAACAGGGCGTGCTCTCAGCTGTTTACCTTCCCCGTCACTTCTGCAGGGAACCTGTGACCTGCCACTCATGGACGTGGATATAAAAGCTCATGCTGTTTTGGTTGGTTGTTTTTTCTGTTAGTGCAAGACAGCTGACACAGACTGTTTACTTTGGGAAAACAACCAAACCCTTTTGTTTTGCATGAAGGGGGTGACAAAAACCTGTATATAAAGAATTGCCCTGACTCTGCAAACAGCTACTGCACAAGGAAGAACAACTGGTGGTCAGCTCCAGGGCATGCTGACTGTCATTTTAGACCTACAGTGCCACTGTCATTTTAGAAATTTAGAAGCCTTGGGAAGTTGAAGACACAAAAATATTTCCCCATATGTATAAAACAAAATTTTAAGAACAATTCCAGCAATGTGAGAGAACAGACAAAATCAGGATGGTTTACTTGAAATAATGAGAATTTAGAGTTGAGACAAAATGATCTCTACACCTTGTGCTATACTGTTCTGCACTTTCTATAGGACTTAAAAGTATATAGCAACTTTTTGTACTGCTTTTACAAACCATGTCCTGCTGGACCAGATGTTTGGCCATTTTAGCACAAGAGATATAGTGAAAAGGGCTTTGGGATGACTGCAGCCTGTACCACCCTGAGAGCAGCTTCAAGGACAGGAGCTACCACAAAGTAAACCCTGCACTTTGATAAAGCCCTGCCTCAGTGCTACCTCCAGCATGCTGCAACCTGTAAGAGATGCTGACAAACCCCTCTCAGTCACCCATTCATTCCATTTCCAGGTTTCTCCAAACCAGACTGTGAAGGTGCCAGTCCAAGTCCCACCAGTACTGAGGTACAGCCTTAGCTTAAATTTAGAATGAAATTTTTACATCTTTTAATTTTCTAACAGTTCATTTTAAAGACAAATTTTATCAGTATTTTTTCAGCTGGAGCACTTCACAAGTGGGTGGGCTCTAGGTATCTGAACAGAGGCATCTAGAACTATTTGAAAAGTTTGTGACCCTCCCAAAGTCAGGTAAAAGTCAGGGCCTACAGGAGATTCACATCCTCTTTTAGGACAGATAGAGCTCATGTGGGACACACAGAGGCACTGCAGTATATCACATATCCTATACAGTGCCAGACATATGCTTAAAACTGTGAAAACTAATAACTGGTTAATTGCTTAAAAAGGCCTGGTTTTTGCAATAAAGCCACTCTCCTTTGCACTGCCTGGGGACTCTGTGTTGTTTGCTTCATACAGGTAAGCAGCTTAACTGCCTCCTATGTGAGTCAACTCCATGTTTGCAAAGGATCTGCTCCCAGCTTGCCTGCTGAGAACTGAGCCATGAATGCATTCTGTGCATTTCAGAAAACTCTCTGAAGGGTGTGCTGGGAAAGGAAATACCTGCTTACATTACATAAAATATAACAGCTTAGTTGTATTCCCTGTGAAGTCACTAGAAAGGTCTCAATAACACCAGAGAAACCCAAGCCATGATCTGCTCAAGCCTTCATGCACACAAACATCAATCCATTCAGCACATGCATATGATGCTGATAACCATGTGATGGGCCACATGACAGACCAGAAAATCAGACAGCAAACCTCACCCCAGTGTGTGACACAGAGCCCACCAGCCCCAATACGTGCCATTTCAAGCCCTGCTCTTTATCAGATGAAAGGAAGGCTCTCCTGATCACATAAACAGCATAATAAGTGCTGGAGCCCTCAGCTGGGAACATGAATGCTCAATATGCCAGGTGGCTCAAGCTGCAAGCATGTAATCTCCTGTTGTTGTGTAGCTTTCAGGCATCTTTCCATGTTCTTAATTCTCCTGATAAATTTAGAGAGATTTATTTCCAAATACCACATTTTCCAGCAATTCATAACATATCACACATCATGAACTCTATCTACCACACTGCAGCCCAGAGTGAAAGAGCTCAGATATTCCTACAGATCCACTCTTGAACAACTGGGGGGAAGCACATTAAAAAGAGGCATGTTGTATTCCTTAGAGACCACCACTGTGACCAGAAGTGTGAATGACTACCCAAACCTCATGTTATTTGCAAAGCTGTAGAACAAGTAGAAAAACAAATAGATCACAGGCATTCATACAGAGGCTTTAATTAGAGAGAAGGATGTAGCTCTCTGCATAGGAAAGCTGTGTCTTCATGTGGTGCAAATCAACACAGCTCTATTATGGAATTACATCAGTCTGTGCCAATGGGGATTCAGTCCAGGTATGCACACGAGGATGTCTGTCTTCACCATGGAAACACAACACCTAGGTGAGGGATCACACGAGCAGCTTACCAGCAACTGTATTAATACTTGACAGAACAGGAAAGAAAAATGGAAACAATTGTTCTAATTGAAACTATGGGGCGTCTGTAAGTAGGGCAGAACGCACAGCAATTACCTGATTTGGAGCTGAGCCACAACACCAGCACTGCTGCTCCTGCTCTATGGGACTGCAAAGGAGCCTAAATAAACAGGTTTCTGGTTTTTCCATCGTTGGCTAAAATGGTTGTTTAAACAGAAAAGTTCCCCTTTTTACACAGGGAACTGTGTAAAAAGACATGGTGCCTGCCCAGATCTGAGGACTGAAGCAAGGCCACGAGCTGAGGAGCTGAATTGCTGTCCATACTCGCACCAAACAGCAAAGAGATATGGTGCTCCCTCAGAGAGATATTTCCTGCCTGGATAGTGGATAGGCACAGCTTTGACCAGCTGGGGGAAGGAAACTGCAGGTTACTACAAATGAAATCAAGACTCCAAAAGAGTTAACATGAACATTCTGGATTTCCTCCGACTGGAGATACTACCAGCTCACAGTTCCTTCTCCTTGCAGTCTACTTGCCACATACCACCGATATTCCTCCCTCACAGCCATCACCAGCAGGCTGCAGGCACTGCTCCTCACTCACCACCACATCTCTCATAAAGAGAGGCAAACCTGCCCAGAAAGCTGTCGAGAGGCTGGTCCCCAGAAATCCCACACAGCTGTGGATTCCCAGGCACAGGGTGCATGAGAGGCACAGAGACAATGGTTAATAAATTGAGGCTCCACTGGTAGCATGCAGAGGGTATAACCTGGCCTAGAGTTTTTTTTGAGTATCACTTGAGAAGCAGCTATAGTGTCTACAAGAAAGACCAGATGAAGTCCTGCAGGAGCAAAGTTCCTTTTCTGAGGAAAAGCCAATAGGCAATGGCTTATCCAGTGAAGCCATTCATGGTCCAACAAGCATGTTAGTCACATAACAGAGGAACATCTTGAAGCATCTGCTCCATCATCAGTCACTGCTTTGTGGCAGTGCCAGTGACTGCAGCCACAGGGCCCCAGTGCTGCAGGCCCAGCACACACCCAACACACAGGTCTGAACCTGTGACCTGCAGCTTCTGCAGACCATCACAAATCCCCTGAGACGTACAGCTCCCCACAGCCTTGCAGGTTGTTTTTAGTTAGACAAATTCAAATGGCTGCCACAAAAGCTTAATCTCTTTCCAGCCACATTCACGCTGAGTGTCAATAGGAAAAAGTCCCATGAATACGCTTGATAATTACAGAGCCATGGCTGTAGCAAAGAACAAAGTATAATGCAGGCTTGAATACTCAGGAAATTGACTGCTGATATGTTTCCATTCATTGTTTTGTTCTCTGTTCTCAGTGTTATATTAAAATCTCCTACTAAGAATGAGCTTTCTTGTTTAATGGAACTTGTCAGTTAGAGGAAATCTGCTTGAGCTGTTTGATCTATTCTTTAAAATAATATTAATTGCAAATTTAGCACATGACCCTATCTTAGTTAGTTCAAAAACTAAAGCTGATCTTTTCCATAATGTATTTGTTTCCCAGAAAAATCACGGGCCATCACTTTCCCATTTGAATGCATTCACTGTCCCTTTGCCCCACTATTCAGTCCTGGCTATTCATTAGATATGTTGATCAGTTGTACCAATCACCTGACATTGTTTTCCTGACTCTGTTAGTGAAAAGTGATAGTAGTGAATAGCAAACAGTAAACACGGTGCAAATCTCTTCTCTCACGAGAAAATCCATGAAACCTTGCAGTTTGTGAGCATCTTTACAAAATCAACAACATATCCACATCCCTGACAACCATATCCACATTCAATTGTGACCTCACATCTATAGGAAATCACTCAGTGCTTCTGCTTGCCTCCTCATTCATGGAACTGGCTTGTCTATTTTTAATTCCATGTGGCTCATAATTAAGAATTGAATTTGCATGTTTGCTATTCATCCTGATTCCCAGCATGTGTACAATAACAAATCTTAATTTCAGGCTCAGAAGCTGATGTACAGTAGAATCTGAATTTCCCAAGTCTTACAGTTCAATGGTATTTAAATCTGAAGGTTTCACTTGCTTCCTTGCAGACATAAAACAACAATTTAGAAGAATCAGATGCAGTGGCCAGTTCAGACTATGTAAATTTATAGGATTATTTCAATTTGGTGGTTCTGAACCTTTAATGAAAATTTGCAAAAAGGGGTTGCATAGGGTGGTTCACAGAAACAATATTTATTTTGTGAGTGTCTTCCTGCACCCAGTTATATTGGAATGATGGAAGAAAGGGGAAATGGTTGGTTTAAGGGCTCATATAATTAGATATAACTCATTCTATCATCATCAGTACTCAATCCTTTATTTTAGGCAATCTCAAAACACTTTTGGAAGTGCTCAGAAACCACTGTCCATATCATCATGACCACAAGTGCTGTCACTTTTAGGAATCTGACTTTACAAACAGAGAAGTGGTGCTGTGAGCCCACTCCATGAGAGGCAGCAGCACCAGTTCTGCATCTGACCCCCTTTCCCCTCCATCATAACACCTTTGGCAGGCACTGTGAATCCCCTCCCTGGTGTCAGCAGGTTTGGTTATCCCTTGTTCTCATTAATTTGCTTCACCTGGCCTTGCTAAGAATGCTGCCGTGGTGCTGTGCACCCCCACCAGTGTGAACTGGGGGCAGCGAGGCACCCCCAGAGAGGCCCTCACTGAGGGCTGTGCCTCAGCCACGGCTTGTGGGGAGCCTGATCTCGCTGCCCACACACCTCTCAGGACATGAACCATCCTCCTCTGCTCCATCTTCCCTGCTCTGACTAATTCAGGCAGCTCAAGGTGCAGGGCACTCCTCTCTAATAAATCCATCCTCCCTCGCCCTGATCTTTTATTAAAGCAAGAGCAGAATTGTTCAAACCAACCCAAGGGAAGAAACCCGAAATAGGAGGTGACCTCCTTCCAACCCTGAGGAGTGGCCCCCTCCTCGAGCTCCCTGGTTATTCCCGCACCTTTGCCTCATTCCCTCCTAGAGCAAGGCCCTCCCTCGGGCTCGTGTTTTCCCCGGCCCATGAAGAGCCCTCTGTTCTGCATGAGTCACGCCGCAGGCCGGGCAGTGACATCAGCCCCTCACAGCCCTTTGGGCTGCCCTCGGCACAGCGGGGTTTGTGACAAGGGCCGGGCCGGGGCTGCCGGGGGAGCGCGGCCCAGCACGGCCCTGCACGGCTGCATGGAGCGGGCTGCTGTGCGGGATGCCACCCGTGAGCAGCTGCAGGAGCCCTGGTTTTCCTGCCTGCCAGCAGGCAAACCCTCTCCTAGAATCCCCGGCAATGCTGAAGCCCTGCCTGCTGTCACTCCCTGTGCCAGCCCCGCCGGGACACGGCACATGCTGCAAACACCTTTTTCTTTGACGGCGCTGGCGCTTCATCTGAGCCAGGATAAAGAGGGCGCGGCCGGTTTTCAAGTCTGATTTGAGACTACAATAAGAGCTCTTTATGGGTTTAAAATTACCATTCTGCAATACTGGCAAACCATTACCTCTTCCAGGAAAGCTGCTCTGTAGTACTGCAGGAAAGTTATCCCTCTGGTGTTGTAAGCTGCGCCATTGCAGTCCTGTATTCCTGAGCAGAGGCTACTTCAGCAAGGGATTGAATGGCTTCATGACCTTGATGGATGCACAGAGTCAGTTCAAGAGCACTCAGCTGTGCAAATGAAATGCTGGCACCTCACTGATAAGAGGGGAGAGTGCCCATGCCAGGGCAGAAGAGGGGAGACATGTAAGGATGCAGCAGATAATGGTGGCTCGAGGTGATGGCTCCAGCTCTGAGCTTGCCGTTTTGGGGAGATAGGCACCCTACCAACTTCAAGACAGTCCCTTTCCCTCTATGGCAGGAGTAACTCGCCTGGTTTGCCAAGACTTCACTATAAACAAAATGCCTAATGAAGTATTTTTCTAACAATTTTCTTCTTATAGAGCTGCTGGAGGTCAGAGCCATCCCAGAGCAGTTTGCTCACCTGTGGACTTCAGCTACACCAGCACAGACCTTCCATGTCTACTGGGGAGAGATGACAGGTGAGCTCCCCCAGTCTAACATTGCTTTGAAACATCAATAAGGCAATTGCTCACAGAAAGGAAAAAACCCAAACTTCTCAGTTTCAGTGCAAGGAGAGTTCTGCTTTTGTTCTCAGCTCACTACTTTGGTGCTGTTTGAGGGTTAGACTACAGCTCAGACCTACAATTCTGCTTTAGGTTTAGCTGAACCTCCATGAAATGTCACGTACACTTATGATATTTCAGCTCAAGAGATGGGAAATGCCTAATGCCTGATATTGCTTTCTAAGGCATTTTTCATCCATGAGACTTCTATACCCTGAACCCAAATCCTTCCCCCAGTTTGTCCTCCAAGCCTAACTCTGTAGCCAGATAACATCCCCCTTTTCTCTTTCCTTCTGCAGACACAGCAGCTGTTCTGTTTTGCTGCTGAATGAAGCAATGTTTTACCAACTATGGTTTCCTGATTTGCACATTTTGGTGGCAGCGCTGTCACAGAGTTCCCACCACCAGCCCCTGCCAGTGTCCCCCCTGCCAAATAACGCTCAGGCCTTTCAGCTGGGCCAGAGCAGTTGCTCCTGGGGGCAATGCTGATCATGCACTGATCTAGTTGAAGCAAAAAGCAAAGCAAACCAAAACACATACACAAAAAAGAAAAAAAAATCCTTTCTATTTTACAGGGTTTTTTGTTCACAGTCTTAACCACCAGCAGTTCCTGATGTGGCTTGCTGCAGAGTCACATGAAGAGTTGTTTAGATACAACTGGGAGGGGGCTGAGCTGGAGTAAAACAGTGTGGAAAAAAGCTGAGATGGGAACATCTCGAGACAGAGTTACTACTAAAGCTTCCTTGTCCTTAAACCATGGCCAAGGTTTCTTATCTTGGACCACAACCAGGAGATCACCATAATTTTCCAGTAAACAGCCAATTCATTTCACAATTTATACATCATCACACATGCCCCATGTAGCAGAGAATCAGCTCTACAGACTCCTTTCAGGCCTTAAAAGGATCCTTAGGCTTCAGTTTTCATTTTAAAATGAATACAAGCATTCAACTGAGCTCTAAGCTATTAAAGCAAGACATCACTTCACTGATAAACGAAATAATTTCACAATAATTCACCTAATTGTCCAATTCACCTATGCCTTTAGACCAATGTTTTGGGATTCCAAATTACACAAATAATAACAAAAATAACAGCAGCACATTCCATCTTACTGAACGAAACAGTGATATATCAAAACATAGCTCATGATACGTTATCACTGGCTGTGCAGGAGTGTGGGTGGGAAGCAGGAGGCTGCAAGAAGAGACAGATAAAGCAGCTCCTACACGCGACTTTTCCCTCTGTACTATTTTCCTTTTGCTGAAGAAGCGCAGCAAATACATTAACACATGCATGAAAAATGAGCTGAGGTAATTCCATCTATGAGCATGTGATCGGTCCTGCTGCCACAAATGTTTTCCCTCTAGGTCCATATCTGAAGCTCACACAGACTGACTCACTCTGCGGCCGCACGCGTCACTACTACCCGGCAGCGTCAGGCTGTCATTTGTTTCCTTTTGGAACGGGATGTTCTATAATAGCTCCAACTCCCACTCCATAGTTTATGAAATTGCAATTCTTTCACATACTCCTTTGTTCCTTAGCTGCCAGGAGTTTTCAGTTTGTTTCTAAGGTGCTAAAAGAGGATCAGAGTGGCCTGAGCTCAGGGATGCCTCACACGAAGCTCTAACAGGATGTGTCTTTTAATAGAATGAAGGTGTGATGGTTCTCAGTGCACTGTAGAGTTTGTTCTTCAGGAAGACAAAGGAAGCACAGTGCAGAACTGTTGCTTCTGGAGTTTCTCCCACAGCCAGGGAGAGACTATCATGGACATGGAAGCTGAAGCTCTGGACATGCTGATGGAGCCATGAAAGCAGAACCAGCTCTGCTCAGAGTGTCTTGCTATGATGCTCAAATATGCAACACTTGTTTTTCAGCACTGATTAATTTGACCCTCTGCTCTACAAATGCTAATCTACATCTGTGCCTTATTCTGGAACAGGTAAGTGTTTCTGAAGTGAATCCCTGGCTGACTGTGCTTCACTTAATACCACATAGTTTTTTGCTCAGCCTACAGGGCTAAACTCATGCTAGCCTCAGGATAAAACCCCCAAGTGCCAATAGTATAGACACAGAATTGTCAGCACCAACTGTTTTGTTCTGCTGGCTTGGTGCTCCTGCCATATCAAACTACCATTGCTTGCTACCTTCCTTTCAGAGCCCAAAGTCCTGGATCTGTTGTATCTCAGCACACAATTGCAAAAGGAGGAATGTGATGTGATTCTAGAAGAGCAGCAGAAGGGAGGAAGCTGCACTTCCCCAAGGTTCCCTGCCCACTTAAAGACCATGTTCATCAGGATACACCTGCTGAGTTTCCTGCTGTGAACATCTGACAAGCAGCTGATAAAAAAGGACAGAACCGAGGGAGCAGAGAGCCAAAGAATGAAAGGATGCAAAACATGTTGGCATTTTCCTGCTTACATTTGGGATGCTGCTATGATTCAATGCAGGCTAAAATGGCTTTGTCCTCACACTGAGTGCACAGCAAAATGGATGCATTGCTGTGTGGAATCCTGTGTCCCCTGCTCTAAGTGCTGCTCCCCTGTTTAACAAAGAGCTATAACCAAATGTGGAGCTGACATTACTTCCTAAGGTGCAGACATTCCTAACAAGGAGGTCAATGACAACTTCAAGCATAGCAAAAAGAATATTCCTATAATTCTTCAGAACAACATTATCACTTATTACCTGTCACTGGGAATACAATAAGAATCCTAAAGATGACTTGGAGACGATTTGGAAAAATAAAACTTACAATTTGCAAACTGCACATAACATTTCTGTGAGACACAAAAAGTTCCTGAGGTTCCTGCCTGCAAGAGGGTGCCATAAGCATCCCAGCAGATATTTATTCTGACCTCCTGGACCTTTGTCCGAGGCTCATTCATTGGGTTTAAATAAATAAGCATTAACAAACCCAAGGCTTCAGATCTTCCACTGTCCTGCACTGAGCCAAGATCTTAAGCAAAGAGGCTTAAGTCACATCTATATTTCCTTTGACCTAGAGACAGAGCACAGCTCAGTATATCCCAGTTATGGAGCAAAAAGACCTCTATGGCTGTACAACCTTGCGTGCAGCTGCCTGAGAAATCTTTAGAAACTGCTGTAAAGGCAGATCACTACAGGCTGGCATTCCTTGCTTGCTGCAGACACTTTCACATGCAGCACTGGCTGGGCAGAGCAGCCAGAGCCCCAGCCCTGACTTACTTGCACGACAGCCTCAGGAATCCTCCTGGTGCTGCCTCGCCAGCCTTGGGTAGTGCTGCACTGCAGGAATACAGTGCCCAGCCTCTCAGAGCCAGCCCTTGAGCTTTGGTAGCTGCCAGGACAAAAGACAATCTCTAAATGTCAGCCAATATAATCTCACAGACATCCCCTATAACTTTACCTGGGCTTACCTGGGTCGCTGTGGAGGGTAGGGCACAGTTTCCCCTGACATTCACAATGAACGCGTGCACCAGAGAATACGAGGCTCCTCGTACACAGCGTATTGTTCTGGATTTCCTATTTCTTCAGGGTTGTCTTGGCAACGAAGAGGGTTTGCCGCTAGAGGTGTGTGAAACACTGGGTAACAAAAAACATCACAACTCCCACTTGTTTCATTCCATCACCCCTTTAAACCTGACTCTTTTTCAACCTGGAACTGGTCTCAGTGTGCTGTGTGTCAGGAGGGGCAGCGCAAATTAGTGCAGACTCCTCTGCCTCCCCCTTTCCCCCAACACAGTGATTTTGAAAATAACAAAAAATGACATTTTTCATTGGAAAATGATGTCTATCCAAGTACCCTTACATGCTCTGTTCCCATTCTGCTTTCAACTACCTTCTTAGGGAGTAGTTCCCTGGCAGGCAATGGAACTGGCAGCTCCAGAATGGATTTAAGCAAAATCAGGATGGGATTTTTCATCTGTTTGCTTGTTTTCATTAATGACATTTTTAGTGATGTTAGTGAAGTCAATGACGTGACTGTGAACTGATTTCAATATGATCAGGTCTGCCAATTTGCCCTAAATAAAAGGAGCCTTTCCTTTGTACAGAGAAGAGATGCTGGACAGAGAATGCTACACCTGGTCAGCAAACTAATGGAAGTGCCACACTTGCCCTTCCTGACTCAGCTCCTTCCATGGACAACAAACCTTTATTTACTGTGGATGGAAGTATTCTGAAAAGTTTTTAAAGCATCTGTGGATGCACACAGATGCATCAACATCACCTTGCTCATTCATGTAATTTGCCTTTATTTTTACTTACTGAAGGCATTAAAAAATTAACCCAAACAGCTGTTCAGATGCCTCTATCTTTTTATGCAGCAAAGGGAAAAAGTCTGAACAGCTGTATCAGTGGAACACATCCAGGTGGCATCCCTAAGGCAAAGTTTCTACAAAACCTGTAAGATAATATTTTTATTATCTTAGTTATTTTATTTCTTTTTTATTACTTAGCTCTTTTAGATTCTTAAAGAGGTATTAGCTAGTTATTTCTTCACCCTCGTCCCTCAGTGTTTGAGCTGTGCTGTAGCTCAACACAGATGCTGCAGTGATTCAGCCATCAAAGGGGAAAATCACCCTTTCAGCAGAATCCTTCTGAATCTATTCTGGGGTCTTAAATGGGATGTGAGTCTGGGTAAGGAGCAATTTTGCATATCTGGGTTTTCTACAGGGAGAAACTCAAGATGTGGCACCAAAAATTGCCTTAGGGACACTCAAAAGCAGAGGGAATTTGTTTTCCAGATTGTATAATTAAGCTGAGACACAGAATTTTGTTGCAGTTCCTTGACAAGGTAGCTGGGTCATCCCCAAGAGAGGCCAAGACTCACAATTACACAAGAGTCTGAAAGAGCAGCTGTTTGGGACTCCAACATGTGTAGCACTGGGGATTTGGAAATGGCTGGTCAAATTCTCAGCTGTGTGATGCTGAAATCTGTATCAGGTTCACTGACAAAGAGACTCATGAAGAAACTCCCTTACTGAAGTTCTGAATTCCTCAACCACAGTCCCAGAAGTTTCCCATTCTGCATGGAGTACATTTTAGCTTTCTAAACTCTGGCACCCTTTCCATGCATTTATTATCATGTCTCAAGCATGAGAATCTTCCAAACACCAGCTCCAAGCTCTGCATTTTCTGGCACCACGCTCCCTCTGTGCCCTAGGCCATCACACATAGTCCAAACCCTACACCCTGCCCGGTCATCCAGGGCTCCTCTGCATGGTGCCTTCCACAGAAACCCTCCTAAGAGTGGGATTCTGTTGCTGTAAGGCAGCTTACTGAGTTATGGATGTGCTATCCATAAACTGATGGTTGGTATTTTCTGCCCTGACATCAGTCCTTGGATTAACAACTCTGTAGAACAAAGTGAAAGCACTGAAGTGTCTGAAAATTACCAGCCACATCACAGGTGTTACAGCAAATGATATTCATAATAATGAATAAAAATAACTGTAGTGATTAAGCAATTTGTTGCTGTTATTGTTTTTTATCTTATTCCCACAATATTTGACAAATATGGGCTCTCCTCTCCAGACAGTTCTTGAGACTGAAGAAATGTTTTCAGGAGACAGAGTGCAAAGAAAAGAGTTGATTTTCAGCTTATAGCATTTAGTTATATAGATAGCTAAATGCCTGAAATCTATTTCTATACCACTAAGACTTTTATTTTATTAAGTTAGCTTGAGGAACAAATTATGTAAAAATATCTGTACAGTCCTGAGAAGGACAATCTTCCAGAGGAAAGCTCAGCAGAATCATCCCTAAGTCTAAAGGAAAATTTCATTCTCCTCTAAATCATTCCCTTTTGGTACATTCTCTTCATATTTAGTAGGTGGATGCAATTCCCTCTATATGTACTAAGCTTGTGTTATTACAGTTTGAGCACGATATATGTTTATTTGAAGTGTAACAAGATCATCAATCAGGAAATACCACTGCACTTCATATTATGTATTTATTTATGATGTTAGGATGAAATTTACCTGGGTCCAGAGAACAAAATTAGGCTGTTACAACCCTTGGTTTCATATAAGTTATTTTCCTCTCAATGCCTATGCCCTGTGGACACAAATTTATTTCTCCAATACTGGATGAAAAATCTCCCATTCTTTCACTGCCTGTAGGTAATGATGTCTATACCTTTCCTTCTGCTTCCAATTTTGTGTCCATTACTTGAATGCTTGAAAACATGAAATACAATACCATAAGTCAGAGAGCAAGAAAATCTGCAGTGTGTAGGGAATATTTATCTTTCTTTTCAATCCTTTTTTAATTAAAGAAATTCTACTCAATCATTTGATATCTTCAGTGACATTATCATACTTCTGATCTTAACCTTCCAGTTAAGTTTTAGGAGCTGGTTGGCCATTAGAAAGAAGGAGTATTTTGCAGACAGGTTGTGGGATGCAGATTTGGAAAATCTCAGTTCTTCCTGAAGTATGTCACACACTGAGCAATGAAAGATGACTTTAAATGGAACATGTACTAATAAATGTAAATATGAAAATGGAAAATTACATCACAGAACATGAAAGCTCAATGTAGTTAATCATAACAGTAATTATCTTAAATAATAATAAAAATATCAATGAAAAACATTGAGAGACCTTTGCTAAGTGTCCAAATGTGTTCTGATTGCTGTATTTGACAACTCTGCAAGAACCTAAGTCTCAGAGACTTGGAATCTCCATGAGATTAGATAGTATTTGCACACAAAATGCAGGAGAGAAGTTAAATGAACAAATGGCAAGTTTATCTCAAACAGAAGTGTTATAAAACCATTAAGCACATAAAAGCTTATTCAGTTAATTGGCTAAGGCCCAGCAAAGATTTCACAACACTATCAGCAGGGTGTTGAAATACTAAAAAAAAAAAAAAAACCAAACCAAAAACCAAAAAACAAAAAAACCAACAACTCAGCAACCAAAAGCATGATTTCAGAAAAGCACTGCCATTTAAGAAACACTCTCTTCAGTATTTATTGAATAAGAAACTGTTTATCAGCATGTGTGTACGTTCTTCCTGGAATCAAGGTCCATGCAGTTTATTTCACATACAGCAATATTCTCTCAGTGCTTTGCAATTTTTCCTTGCTCAAGTACCAGGAAAAGTGGAAGTAAGAGACGTATACCATTACTTAGAAGTATAACAAATTTATATTTACATAGTGATTTGTGCTCAGATAGACATGCAATCACAGTGTAATGAGTTAACCAACAGGAGCTTCTGGCACTTCATGTGCACAGAGGGAAAAAAAGTCTCTTAGGAACATGGATGGATAAGAATGTGTCAAAGCAGAGACACAAGGAAAGGTAGCTGATGCAGCTACTGATACAATGGAAAATTTGAATGTTGTGAAATAAAATAAATAAAATTGAGGTGTAACTTATGTAAAGCAAATGAAAAATGTGCTCTGGACATCCAGTAAAACTCCAGTGTACTTGTACCGATCCTGTAGCAACCTTTGAAACAGAATGTTTCTGAGTTTCTACTCCCTCGTGTATCTTTTCTTAGGAATAGTCTGGCCATCTAGGAAATATTTCACTCTACCTTCCAGCACACACAGAAATTTGAAAACAATGCAAATGTAAATAGTTCCTGATGCCAAACACTTCAGCTGCCAAGAAGAAATGATGCATTTTGTACCAGGGTTATATTATGACCAAGATTAATTTTTGGATTGTCTCCGGCTATTCTTTAACAAAAACACCTCCTGATGAAACACAGCTTGTAACTCATGGGTTTTGTGTATTCAGGGGAACTTTTCCCAACAGGTGATTTACAGTGTTCATACAGAACAAACTGTACTGTGACTTGGCTTCAATCCAGCTGCCAGATATTCCAGAGGTAACATTGTGGGAGAAGGGACCAGGTTTTTGAAGATGAACCTACTCAGTGATAAAGATCTTATGGAAAACCAGAATAAAACCAACCAATGAATATACCCTAAGTTCTCTTAATAAAAGGGAAATTTCTCACCATTATGAGATAGGAAACTATTACCCAATAACAATTGAGGCCAGGCCTCAAGTGATATTTCACAGCGTGAGTTATATGATCAGGTTGTTTGGTGCAACTGCACCAATTGAGTGGTCACACGTGCTTGGATTGTCTCTAACCAGGTCTGCTCTCTTGCTTTGTAGAAGAAGAAAACCTCCATAAAAAAGAAACCACTTTATATATCTACATTTGTATATGCAGATTCATCAATGTGCAAAAACAACTACTATAAATTCAAAGATGAATACTGGAATCAAACCAGGCATCATCAAAAACAAATCTAAGAAAAAGTAGAAGGGAATAAAACAAAAAAAAGGGAGAACTCAAAAGTGGTAGAGAAATAGTGAGAAAATATTGGGAATATGTCAGATCATTATCAGATAGAACTTTCTTTGCATCCAATTTTAGTTACTTTTGGGAATAGCATGTGACCAAAATTTGCTTATGACTCTCATATCAGAAGAATCATTTGAGTTTTGCGGATTCCTACCATGTCAAAACCTTTTGATTAGAAGTGAATTTCCCTGAGTAATGTGGCAGCCTCTCCTTCCAGCAATCAAACAATATTTGTCTGAGTCAAATGCAGTTTACAAGGCTTAAGTCATTAAGCATGACTGAGCTGACCAATTACACCACATGAACACAGACTCATCAGCCATAAGTGATTTCAAAAAAATAACCACATCAAGTAAACCAAAACCTCAGAATCTGGAACAGTGGAGGGACTGAAAAACTTCAGTTTCTACACAAGAAATTTGTCAAAAGAAAAAACACTGCACTGGACAAGGAAATTCTTTTGCTGAAAGTTGCATGCTCAGTTATATGATTTCATTGCTGGTATCTCCTGTTCTTTTTCCTCCCATGTTTCTCTCTAGGAAATATTTCCAGAACTTGCTGGTTCAGTTACCTGTTTCAGAGCTGTGGCATTCAGTAGTTCCAGGAACAAAGCCACATTATTATAAGTACTTCAGCTACAACATTTCTAAGGAAATTAGACTGAATATCATAATCTCCTGCTGACTCTCACCTGGCAATTTTAAATTCTCTAGTGTGGAAGTAGACTCTGAGGACAAAACACTAATTTTTAAAATTTAATTAATAGCAAAAGAATAAATTCAGGATAAAAATTTCAAAGCCTGGAAAGGTGAGTCAGAAAACAGCAAGATGAGAAAGGATGAAAACCAACACCACACTGATGACTCTGGAAAATTCCATGTCAAAGTACATCATGGTACATCACAAAGTACACATTTTGTTTTGGTACAAGATGATAAACAGTACACTTGGAGTTCAGAGGCTTTTTTTAAAAAGTGTTTTTAACCTTTCTTATTCAACCTTGTACTTGAATAACAGCCCATTCCTGAATTTACAGTCATGAATGTTCTCCACACTCATATGTAAAGTTACATTGGCTTCCAGCAGATTATGTTTTGGAGTGCAGACATCAGCCCTGAACATTATCTTCTGGCCTTCAAGCTTGTCAAATAACATTTAGTATTTAGATAATGGCTGCTATCTAGAAATGAGCCATCTTGACGTGACCAAGGTATTTCACCACTCTGCAGAAGCTCATGCCATGAATCAGCAGCAGCATGAGAGATGCTCTGTCACTCTCTGGTACTCAGTGCTGCTTTACAGAATGACACAATGTCAAAGATAATAGCCAGCCTCTGGACAAATCACAGACTAATGAATACAGAACATTAAAGCCCAAAGTAATTTTCCCTGTACCCCCCTAGAGAACTATAACCAACACTATAGAAAAGTCTCAATGAAATCTTGCTGAGTTTTTTGTGGAGCTCTGTTGAAAGCCAAGAGTGATGTAAGGTTTGCTTGGAGTTTGAACTGAACCCTCTGCATTGTTCTGAGAGCTTACCATTAAAAGAAGAATAAATGTTAGCAATAAAAAGGTCAAAAAAATGAACATCTGACGGCATCTAAAGATCTGCAAGGGACCTCATAAATATATAGCAAACATCCTCCCTGATGGATTCTCCAGAAGAGAAGAATTCTACATCACCCACAAAGCACATTTTTTACAATCTGTTTATTTCTGTCTGGATACAAAGGACTGAAGAAGAGTACTTAACATATGAGTTGTAAAATTCAAAGTTTAAAGCTTAGGAGAACAACCAAGATTAGAGCCGTTCAACAAAATCGTATCTCCCTTCACAAAATGTCTTTTTATTCTTACAATTTGTCACTAAAACAACCAATGAGACTCTCAGCTATCAATACTGTTAGGTGCCATGGTTTTAGGTACACCAAAATAAATTAAACAGCATGGGCTTGAATTATACCAACACCACAGACAACTGCTGTGGGTTTTCCCACCAATGATGCATTGGTGAGGGCTTAGGGTATTTGCTGTCATTTCATTCTCTGGTGCCCTAAACTTTGAAGAATTCGATAAGTTCTGGCAATTTTTGTTTGGTTAGGTCCTTTCTAAATGGGTCATGTGTGACCAAGAGCAACTTCTCATGAAGAACTTAGCAGAAACTTGAGCATGCTCTGCCAAAAAGCCCTTGGGAAGCAGGGATTGTTGGCACATCCCTGCCTTCAAGCAAGCAGGGAGTAGAGGGGCTCCAGGTAAAAATGGCCTCTTCTAAGACTTTGAAGGCAAAATTACAGAGGATACAAGGGGTAAACACAAAAGGGGAAGACAGAGAAACATGTACCAAAGAACATGCATAGACAGAATGGGAACGTTGTCCTGTCAGAACAGCATTTACACATATAGGATAGAGGTGTACAGGATTCTGTTTCTGCTCCTGGCATTCAGCCCTGGGTGGTGAAACAGCTGATGCTCTAGGCTATAGTGGTCCATCCTTTTTCCAGCTGGTCAGAGACCAGCTGAGGGACCTCTGTAAGCACCACATAGTTCTGGCAACAAGGACTTGCAAGTTGAGTTGATGCCTGCACACAAATGCTTGAAGGGGCCTTTAGCTGCTGAAAATTCTACTGCCCTCTCCTCTACCCCTTGTCATCTCTTAGGTCACAGAAGAAAAGAAAATGGGCAAAACAGCTACCTGGTCATGAGCTAACTCTTGAGGTCCATCGTGTTGAGTTTGTGTTCTGGAGCTGAAGTGAGAATATTTGAGAAAAGGGAAAAAAACCCCACTCCCAAGAGAAACCACACAAAGCAGCTAGAGAAAAAGAAGTGACAACAAACAAGCTCTGCAGTCAAGAAAAGGGTAAAATCTTGGCTCTACTGAAGTCATTGGGATGTTTGCCAGAAAGCTGTAGACAGCGTGTTTTATCCAGGACTTTTAATTAGTTATTAAATTATTCAATGGCAAGTTGGCTGGTTTAAGGCACAAAAAAAAAAAATAAATCATAGAATAGAATAGCTCCAGCATGCCTCTCCCTGCCCTGCCTACCCCTTGGGAGGTTCAGATCATGCATAGCTTTTTTTATGGGAGACTTGACAGGTATTTCATTGAACCTTAGTTGAAATCAGTAGGTTTCCAGGCCCTGCCCTGCCTCCTTCCCAAGTTTGGGGATGAAGATAGGAAACACCTGCTAATGATACCAGAGACACAGCAAACATCAAAGCTGTGTGTCAGCAGAAAGCACCCTGGAAACCTGGCCCCTGCAGGACTGACACAGCCTGTCTGGTGGGGAAAGTGCACATGAAGAAATTGGATGCTGTGTTCACTTAATTGACGTACATTTGAGAGGATTTGAATTATTCTTGAATGACATATTAACACAATTAAATAAGGCAGCTCACTGCCTTCAAGCCTTTGCCACTTTGTGTAGATCCCCACAACCTGAACCATCTATTCCCACCACACACTTCTGGTCTGCCTCATTTTTCTGCTTTCCTCACTCTCCTTCTGCCTTTCCCCCTACAAAACATCCCGGTTTCTAGGGGAACAAAACATATCATGGGAATGGACAGAGCTGGGTGACATCCCCACCTAGCAGACCCAAAACAAGGTTGAAATCAGTGCTTTGCAGGTTCTGCCAGGAGCAGACCCAAAACAAGGTTGAAATCAGCGCTCTGCAGTCTCTGCCAGGAGCCAGGCAGGCGATGGGCACTGGCCCCACGTGTGTGCACACGTGTGAGCACACGCTGTCCCCCTGTCACACCAGGCACACACACGCACAGCCACCGGCTCCCTGGGATGGCAGAAGGCTCGGCAGAACTCCTTCCATCCCATTCTGCTTTAATATAGCTGAAAATTGCTTTGACAGCTGAATAGCTTCTTTGTTTATAACTCATTCCTAGCTGACTCTGCTGCATTATGGAGCTTTGTAAAGAGATTACTTTGTCAAAAAATGAACATATATGGTCTAGGCATGAACAATTTAGTGTGATGAACTGCATTCATTTTCTGTGATATGCAGTCTGCACATCTGCTGCCTGTACTGCATATGCCTTTCTCCGTGGGTTTAATTTTCTGATCTCAAGTGTTTTATGAATTTTCTTGGGGTCTTTGGGATTATCTGTTATCTCCTTTACCCTGTTCTGGACAGATGCAGAGAATTTACATTATGTCAAATCTCAAGACAATTTGTCTCACACTAAATGTATGAAATCAAAATTTTGGCTGCAAAGAACAGATTATCAATGTTATCTACCTGCGAATATCTTATTCCTGCCTTGAATTGCTAGAGGTTTTTTGTATTTGAAATAGCAGTTCAACAGAGTAGACTGCCAGCTTAGAAACTGGACCTGCTATAGGGAACACCATATGGAACATATGCAGCTTCTTACTGTGTCCCTTCATCCCCAGTGCTAAAACCCTAAGTAGACAGATCTCTATTCATATGACTTCAGCTGCACCTGAACCAGTCCATTGTGTTTACAGAACATTATCTATAAAATATTAAAGCAAATGTAACCTCTACTGCACTACAGGCACTTATCAGGGCCTAGCACAGTGCCCTGGATGAACTTTGCAGGCTCTGAAACTATTGCCTTGAGTTGACTGCTCTGGTCATCTCTGATCATCATTGCAGTTTTTACTCCTAGCTAGGGCTTGCTTAGAAATTACATTACTGCAGATTGACTTTGTGCCCTGCCTGGAGGCACAACAGAGACTCAGGGCATTTTTTATGGTTTCTCCTGTCTTATGCCCCTCTCCCTCACTCAGTTTTTTAAACAAGCAGCATTCATTCTGATGGGTAGATGATATTATCCAGTATAAAAATGACTAAGTACATTAATTGTCCTAACAGTAAAATTCCTATCAGCTTTGTAGTAGGCATTGATCTTTCCTGGACTGGAGATTGAGCATTTTTCTTACAGACATTACTGGAGGCTTTTCGTGTGCAGACACAGAGCTGGGCTTTGCAGCCTCTTGCATTTCAAGGGGTTTTGCTCAGCCTGTGAACTGTCAGAACTCCAGTTTACACTACACCCTGCATTTTGCACTCAGCCACTTCTGAGCACACCAACCTTCTCTATAAGCAGAGGGGAAGTTGGTCAGACAGACAAATCCCTCCTTATCTCTTAGTCATAACCCTGATCCACCTCAGATGATTTAAAGAGCTTCGCACATATTAACCTTTCAAATAAAAAGGAAAAGAAAATGACTTCTCTGCAAACCACTGTTTGAAAACAAACTGCAGAAAGATTCCTCATAACCTTACTTGCTCCCACTCATACCCCTAATGGGCACATATTTCACAAGAGATGGCACACTACATGCTGATTTGTTGAAAAAAAGAATATATGTATTTGAAATTCAACATCTCTATGGAAGTCCTTGTATTAGAAACTAGTGCCTTGACTACTTAATTCCTTAACTTTCACGCCTATGGCAAATGATGGACTGGTGTCACTGACAAAAAAAAAAATCTCTAACCCTGCAATATTGAGGTAAATAATGAAAGGCTGCACAGCTGGTTTAGAAAAATTATACTGGGAATTTTCATATTTAGCAAGAAGTCATGCGGTCTTCAGAGTCAGTAAATTTCCACAGACAGTTTCTGTTCTTCACCCCCCCTTGTGGCAAACATGGCTGAGCCACCAAACATGTCTCAATCGGTCTGTAACCTGCTCCTGTACAGGAAAATCCCAGCCTAGCAGGCTCCAGCTGCACCGGGGTATGGCCAGTGCCAGTACAGGCAGCAGGGATTTGCACCCCTCACTGCTTGTGTGCATTGGCCAGAGAGGCTGAAACACATCAAAAGCTTTGTGCAAAAACAGACTACGAGGGAGAAGAGAGCAGAGTCATGGTTTGCAGAGGAGAAGTACATAATTTCCAAGGGCAGGGACCTAAGATACAGAGAAAAAAAGAGAAGTAGAGAGGGGAAGGAAGGCATGTCATCACCTCACAGCATGATGTGTCGGGAGTAAATACAACCTTGCATGTGCTCAGTGTGCCTTGCCCTTTCCTTCAAGAGCTCTGTATTGTTCAATGGTAAATTTCCACATTCATATATCTTCTCATTTTGGTGCTGCTAGCACCTAAAAATCTGAGTTTAAGTTTCCAAAACCAACTAAAATCTCCGCCTCTGACTCTAGTCTTAGCTGTGCTGTGCTAGTGTATGAACATGACTCTCCTTCCATAAAGTCATAGTTAATAACAAGCTAAATATGTCCCACCTAGAGGACCTAGAGGGTCAAGGTGTCAGTCCACATCTTACAAGTAAACATGAGACCTTATTGAAGGCCACTTTCCCCAGAAAGGACCTTGAATTTTGGGCTATGACAATGATTCAGTGCATAACTCCTTTGATTAAAGACATATCCAATTTTCTGTTTAGGACTGTGCCAGGGAATACACATCAGACAGTGGACTCCAGGTTCCTGCCACTTTAGATCCCCCAGTCTATCACAATGCCTCAGATGGTTGACTTGCATCAAGCTCCTCTTGGACATGAGAATACATTTACGCAGAAAGGAGATCTTGTATGCTCTGGTTTCTGGAAATGTAACTGAAAACACAGGAGTTGATGCTATTAGCAGATGGAGACTTTTCCTGTTCAGAGAGCTTTCAGCCTGTCCTACTTATTGGAAAAGTGGGCATGGTGGGAGCAGTACCACAGGCCCAGCTCTCAGTGCCCATTAGAGGTAAAGATGCTGGGCATGAGCACATAATTAGGATTGGCAGGTTGGACCTCAATAGATCAAAGCATTTAAGACTGTATCTGCAGAGTTGAATAACTGAAGGAAGTCCAAGGCTATTGCAAATGTATTTTTACTGTCAATGACATATTTCCCACAAGTACTGGCAACCTTTCTCTGGATCTCGTGAAAATAGTTCCTGAAAGCAATTTTGAAAATCCAAACCCAGAAAGAAACACCTCAAAGAAGCTCTGAAGTAATTTCCTTTAAAGAGAAGGGATAGGCACAGGATTTTCCTTATTCTCTTGTCTCAGAGACAGGCAGTAGGATTTTGCACAACCACAACAGCCTGGCTCAGCCATCCACGGGATGTTTCAAGTTCTCCCTCAGCAGGGCCTAAGTCCACCTGAAAGAGTAGTGATAGGGAAGGAATTGCACAGCCACTGCCCCAGCCTGAATATCATGAGGCTCTTCCAGACCAGCTCTGTAAACAGGAATTGCCTTTGGACCCTTAAAAACCACGCACCATATCATTCTGGAATGGCGTTAATCTCCTGGTCGTGGAGGTCAAAGCAAGAGTTCTATTATAAGCTGTGTGAAACACATCTCCTTCCCAGCCACTCACTTGCAGGGAACAAAATCCAGTCAGCCAAAATGATCCCTGTGTAACAGGACACCAGAGCAGGCATTTGAGGCAACGTGGGCGAGGCATTTTGGAGCTGTGAGACCTCCGAGCTGGTGCTGAGCCCTTGGTGAGGCAATACTGGCTCAGAGCCACAGTCAAGGAAGCAGAAGAGACAGTTTTCTCTTTGCTTCCTTGCAGAGAACAATGGTCTGTGCACAGACAATACCAGCTGGAGAGGCCACGGCCCCACCTCTCACCCAAGGTCCAGCAGGGCTTTCCACGGTACTCCCCAGCATCAGCTGTGTTCCCAGCCCCTGCTGTGCTTCCATCTTGCCCAGATCAAGGGATATAACATATATCCTTCCTCTGCATAGTCCTGGTTCATTTATCTCAATAGCACTTAAAGCAGCTGAAGCCCAGGAAAGACTGGACCTTGTGGTTACAAATGACAAAGCCCCAGCCTTGGAGTCACGTTGGCTGAGCAATGATTGACATGTGCCAGAGCACAGGCCAGAGCACCCTGATCCCCAGGGTGTGGCAAGCTGGAGGTAAGCTGAGGACCCTCCACATCTCTTTCTTTAACATATTTTCTTTGTATTTTCCTCGGGGTCCAAAAAGCACATTGGATTTGCTGATAAACTTATCAGTAGCAGAGTAAAACATCTGTTTCATTTGTGCTGTTTACACAGAGGCTTTTTCTCCAGTTGGTAAGTTGGAATTCAGTGAAGAGGGTGACCCTGTGTTTTCTTCCATTCCTCACTAACGCTGCTCCCAGCAGTGTGTGCCACATGTAAGAGGATGGGGAGAGACTCTGCATCAGGGACCAGCCCTCCCCCACCTTCATGCTGGACTCTTCACCTCTACACTGGAGGTGGTCTCTCCCCACACATCATTCCCAGCCCCAACCCAACCCCTAGAGATGAGGAAAGGCTGTGGCACAGTGTGTGGACGCCGATTACATCTCCAAACAGGAGGAGCACACAATCGCTGGGATCCGCCTGCTTTCCAACCCCTTTGTGCTCAGGGGCAGAAATACAAATAAGCCTCAATGTCTTTTTCCTGCTTATATGAACCAAGATCCGTTTTTCAATAGCAGGCCCTGTCAGATAAGTATTCCCTATTCTCAGTGGTTATTTTTGGGAGAGAAAGCCTTTTGCTGGCTCCCATGACACTCCCCTTCAGCACTTGGGAGGTGCAAGGGGATGGCAGGTAGAGCTGTGATTCAGGGATGCTCCTACACCCACTGGAAGCTGGTGTTGCCATGCCAACCCTGTAGCCTGTGCACAGCCAGCCCAGGGCACTGCAGGCTGCTGCAGTGTCTGTGCTCCTGCACTTAGATCACACCCAGGACCTTCCATGGAAGATTTGCTTGAACTTTTGATTGCAGGATGGATGACAGTGTCCCACTGAATTTTCAGCTCACCAGCCCATCTCCCCACTTAGTCTTGTCTCAAGGAGAATAGCATCACAAACTTTATGAGGGAGTTTTCCTCCTCTAATGAATTACATCACACAACCATTGCTAATACCCCATGTTGTTTCAGAAAGACCACAGAGAAGTGGGCAGGAATGGCAACAATCCTCCCAACAAGCCCAGGCACCCCTGGCAGAGCCGCACCCATCCTTCACCCACTCAGCATGTCGGGTCATGTGCTGCCTGAGACAGCACCCAGAGCCCATCTGAAGCACTCACAGCACGTGACCAATTACCTTTCCTCTGCTTAGACTCACCAAAAGGGACATTTTAAAAACTGTTCATTCCAAAAAGCACCAAGTGACAAAGTCAGCTCTATGCAAAGCCAATGGAGGTGGAGGGCACTGCAGACAGCTCAGAGCAAAAAGATTCGTTTGTACTTTATTGCCTTGTTGGAGAATTCCCTGGGTAATTTTCTTGGTATTTTCTAGCTTACTTCCTTATTGCTCTCTGGGTAAACTAGGTCAAAACACTTGCCTTGTCTAAGCCTTGGTTTGTCAACATATTAAACGAAGGCGATGGAACAAGTTGTTCCTTGCATTTTCTGCATGGAGTTCAACCTTACAGAAAATCCATACAATGACCTTCTTCTCCTTCATTAGAGCCAGGAAGGCCTTTGAAATCCCCACATTCAGACAAGCTGAGGAGTGTTGCATTTGCTATAGGCAGTTCAAGAGAAGCAGATCTGAAATGTGAACAACTAGATTATTAAGGAAGATGTGCTCAGAGTTGCATAGCATTTTGTCCCTAAAAATAAAGGTGCATCAACTATAATTGTTCTTTCTTGATCAGCCTGCTGGTTAAAGTAGGAATATCCTTACAAATCACAATATCTTGAAGTCTCAAGAAGTATTATAGGAACAATGAGATTCTACCACCCACTTTGCTGCATCCCAGATCTGGTTTCTCTTCCCTGAGATACTGCAGTACATCCCAGCTATGTTGGCTGCCACTCTACTCCCACTGTTCATTCACCTGCACTGATTTACCCAATCAAAAGCTGAGCATTTAAAACCACAGTACCTTTGAGGGGCCTGCAGCATGTACAGTGGGATCTGATAAAAGGAAAACTACTGTGAGCACACAATACAGACAGAGGTGGTCAAGGGTCTTTGAATCTGAATTAATACATGTGGCTATCAAGTTTGCCCTAACAGAAAGGGTTAGTCTACAGCATCCCAGATGGGGAATGAAAAATTTTTTTGAAGAAGGTAGGGGTTTTTTTAATAAGATGTCAGCCAGCAGTAATGTTTTACTGCGCTGTTAACATGCAGGTTAAAATATACCAACAGATACCACATAAGACATAAGATTGTTCTTCAGAAAGCTTCTGTATTCAGAAATATGGCAATAAACCAAGACCAATTATATTGCATGCTACATGGTATCAGCATTCAAATACTTCCTAATATAAGAAGAACCAGCAATCTGGATAGATTTTTTACTTATATGATTCCTTACTCCTTTTGCGTTTCAGAATTTGGGAGCAATTTTGGCATCAGGTCTTCAAAAATTTAACCACAGTCTTTTCAAGGGCAGAGATAACCAAAATGAGAATTTTAACTTAGCAAGACCTCCACAGGGAAGCGGAGGAAGAAACTGTTGTCAGAACAGTATTGCCATGACTGTTGTTCCTACAGCATCCTTTTGCTGCCTTCCACTCCCTAAGTGGCCCTTGCCTGGCTCCTCCTCCTGCCTGTCCCACCTGTGGGCTCTATCTTCTGTTTCCTGGCCCTGCATGGGCTTTCTCCAGTTTATGATATCATCACAAGTCATTACTTCGATCCACACAGCCAGGCTTGGTACATAGGTTCAAGAGTGCAAGATCTTTGAACTGCATTCCTCAAGTCCACTTTTCGTCCCACTATCAGATTGGTACTGAACAAGGCCAAGTGGAAAATCCCTGCATGACAAGTATAGGCTGTCATTCCCATAATGGCTGTGATCAGGTTGGTGAGAGAACTCACTGTATACTGAACTATGTGAATTATGTGTGTTTAGTCTAACTGGAATGATTTCTGATATCTCAGGGTCAAAGTCTCACAATTTTTAGGCAAACATTTTAGAGGACTTGTATATTAATGACATGTCATTAGCCAGAATCAGAACTAGTTCTGCTTAGTCAGTTACCTTGGATGGAAAACATTCAGCCAGAGACTCTGAGACATGGTCTGGCTCCAGGAGTTAAAATGAGGACTGTTTCCCTCACTGCCCAGCTATGGCAATTACACAGCCAAGGCTGGGGATTCCAGACAACAGAGCTACTTCAAGACATTGGGAAGGTCCCTCACTGCCTGTTGAGAATAAACCCCAATTACACACCAACAAAACAAGCATCTAATTTTTGACAGTTTTAAAGCTTGTTTGCCTGATTTCTTGCTACAACAAAATAAAAGAAAGTGCCATAGTGATGACTCTGGGCCATTATTTATCAGGTCTTTTGATGTGCACGTGTCTTGTGCTGCACTGCACCGAGTCTGCAGGGATGTACATCCTGGAGCATCCCAGAACATCCAGTCCCCAGAGGGGCTTCGCAAGCTGCTTAGATAACTGTTGCATTAAATTACATTTAGCTTGAGTGATCAGTAGCTCGTCAGTTGACTTCTGGCTCTGATTTCTAATAACTGGAAGCATCTGACATAACGAAAGCCCTTAGAGAAGGCACAGGGAAAGAAATAAATGTGCTAATTAAGCTATGCAGGGTGCCTTGGAGAAGAGTGCTCCACTTCAAGGATACCCTGACATTTCTGACCCTTTACAAGTAGCAACATAGACATTTCAGGAATTTAATGTAGAGTGTTTAATTGAGACACAAATGAAAACAAATCAGTAGAATTTAAAACTGATTTCTTCCCTATAGCTTAGTAAATATTCTTAGCCACTAATGTGGCTGACTGAGTACAGAAGGTAAATGATCCTCATAAATGTGATAGAAAACCATGCAGGCCCAGCACATTTATGATGAATTCTTTGCTTGCAGTGCAAATGGAAATGCAATAGCCCTATTGCTGTATCCTGCTTAGCACTTAAATACCATTTTTCTCATTTATTCCATCATTTCAACCTAAGGACATGGAGGAATGTAACTGGCTCTCCCTGTCTCAGTCTTGTGCTATTAATAAAGTCCATGTGAAGAACATGCACATTTACAGCACATCTGAAACCTGTGTATGTAACTGGTCTCCAGCTAGAATAGTTTCCATGCCATGTGTCTCCATATAGTCCATCTTTCTGGCACATGTGACCCAGAAATGTGTCATCAGGACTCGTGTAGTCACTGGACTGATGCAAGGAATTCAAGGGAAACAGAAGAAGCATGCTGCCTCCAACCTTTGCTCAGCTTGCTGCTGCTCTCTGAAAAAGTTAGCAACACATGAAAAAGATATCCTCATCCCAACCTGGCCATGGTCTTACCTTTTCCTACAGCTGCCTTTTATGTAAAGCCATTTTCCCAGAGATTATTAAGACAAAGGTACTAAAAATCCACAGCTGTCCGTTTTTGAAAGCAAATAATCACTCCCATGCAATGGCTGAAAGGCAAACTTGTACCTAAAGACTTGCAATTGGCATCACTGAGAGTTTTCATTGTCCAATTGAAATGTTAAAAATAAAAATAAACAAAATCCACAGAGAAAAATACGCTGGATTTTAACATTCTTTCACATTTCATAACCAAAGCTGTGGTCAGCAACACAGAGCAAGAAAGATGTTTGGTTATAAGTCATGACTACAATCCAACAGTCTCACTGGCATTCCAAATTAAATGGATGTCCAAATTAAAGACATTCAGACTAAAGATGAAGCATCACTAATAACCCTGTTTTGTCTAGAATGAAGAAAAATCAATCCAGTCAAGTGCTCAGGAATATAACTGATGCAACATTGTTCTTTTGGGCATTCTTGTCAGTGATTTACCCCATGTGTTTTAAATGCCTACAACAGTTAAAGTTGTGGACAAGCTATTCTAGTCCTCTGGGCATGAACTGTCCTCCTCATATTTGCTCTCCAGGTCTCCCCACAGTCACATCCTTCTAAGGTCTCACTTCTTCCTTCCAACCAGCATCTGGTGACTCAATATTTAATCAGTGCAGGATCAGGATATTCACTTGCTTTTTTCCTTGGTCTCACTGCCATGACCTTCACTCTGCCCATTCCCCACTTTTCCTTGTGACTCCCACTCATTGCTCCGCACCTAAATTTGAGACTGTCAGCACTGCAGGGCAAAGCTCCCACCATGTGTGGCACTGAGCCCACCCTCCATCACAGTGCCTGCAGACCCTGTGGAAGGCCACAAGCATCTTAACTGCCCAGAGAATGAAAGGACCACAATCCTCAGGCCTCATCAGGTTTGAAATCCAGGGTAAAACTTCCACTAGTATCAAGAGTGCTGGATGAAGCAGCAAGGGGCTGATCCTGAAGGTAATGCTAAATGCCAGTTGAAGGACCTGCATCTTCTCATTGGTAAGGGATTTCATCTTGCAAATGGAAGTCCTAAAGCCAGCAAATCATTTTAACAAGGACTGTGAAACTCCTCCAGCAACACTCATTAGAAAGTTACCTGTCACAAAAGACATGAGGCAATAATGAGTCTGGAGGTGTAGGGGTCACCAGAGGGTGTTTTATCCTTCTCTCTATATTTTCTCCAGAAATAATAAAGGAGATACAAGATAAAATGTGAGATTATGTCACAGCAGAAGAATTTCTCTACCCAGAGGAAGATAAGCCTTTTTGACTAAAGTCAAGTAATCTTCAAAAATGACTGAGCTGTATTACCATGCACTCTGCAGTTTTGTACAATCTTTCCACTTCCTCTATTTTATGTAAAAAATATTATATATTACATTATATAGCTCAGCTGATCTTAAGGTGTGCTCCAAGTCCAGTTACTAATTAGAATAAGGAAAAATATCAACCTAAGTGGCAGGAATTTCATCATGTTAGACTGGCAATGGAAACTTTAACAAGGAGAACAGTCAAATCATGTCAGACACAGTGTTTGATTATCCATAGATGGATTACCTGAGCCATGGATTGGCCCATTCTGTCTTCTCCCAACAGCTTTGGCATTGTCACAGCCAGGACAGAGACTCTCACCTGCTGACATCTTCCAGGAGCCCCAGGTTGGCTCTAAGGAGATGCACTTTCTGCATATTAAAAGATGGAGACACTGAGTAGTTAGTGTCTCACTGGCACATGTTTCACATTAGCTGGGGACAATCTTCCCCCTCCCTCTCCCTGCTCTTCTTCATTATCTGCATAGCTGGCTGCAGACTGTCTCTGAAGGAGTATGTTTGGGAGTCATCACAGGAGTGTATTATGAAAGAAAGAGCTCAACCATGATCATATCCTAATTATAAGAACAGAAAGGCCGCATAACACAAAGTTTCTGCCTTCCAGACCCCTGTACTTCAGATCCCATTTTGCATCCAGCCGTCAATGCTGACACTTTTGCACAGGCCAGGCTCATCAGCCCACAATTTGTCTGGTGAAAATCTGCACTTCAAACATGGATTTTGGTGAAATTTTATGATACAGAAATGTTTCAAGACAGCAGCCTGCAGAAAAGCAGGGTATAGACAGCAGTGATTTCCAGTTCTCTTTGCAAACACTCTGCTGCAAAGGTGCTTTAATTGTATTTATGTTGGTAAGTGCCAGAGGGACTTCAGGGTGCTCAGGCACTTTTTGGGCTCCATAGCAGCAGGAAATCTTCCACAGTGGGGTGGGGAAGCCTCAGGCTGAAAAATCTAGCTGGTTGCTATCCAGACCACAAGGATTTCAAAACATATGGTACCCACAGGCTGGATCTACCCACTTGCAACACTGTGCTTTCCCTGTGCCATCCACTCCCTCCCCAAAATCCCACAATTGCTTTTATTCTGACTTAGCTCAGTTCTCTTCTCTGAAAAGACACAGTTGTGAAAATACAAACTTTTGGACCATATTGGAAATAATGATTCTATTCATAGTTTCCAAACTCTCCTTTAACCATGCTAGGAAGATAGCAAAAGAGATAAATCTAAGTGAGCTGCACAAACTCCTCCGTAGTGCTTTCATAGGTACCCAGAGAGAAAGGGCACACACAGAGCTCAGGACACAGGACCTGCCTCAGAGACACCAAGGAAAAGTTAAGATGAGGCAGCAGGAGCACCTTAGGCTGGAGGAATTGACCTATTCCAATGCAGCTGAACAAGGACCTCAGCCCATGCAGACCCTTCCTTTCCTAGAGTCTACTTTTTTGATCCTGGTAAATTTGTTACCTCTGCTACACTATTATTTACCCCACGTTTACTTATTTACTTTGGTATTAAAAGTTAACTACACAAGGGGTTGTACATTTTGTTCAACTACAGTCACTGTGAGTTTCCAAAGTCCCCACAGCATCATCCACCACACCTAAAATTCAGGGCTGTGACTTCCCTGAACTATTCAGTGATATAAATTCTTGGAACACAAGGGAAGAGAGCCTTGTGCCACATGTATGGGAGCATGGCTACACAGAGATAACACCTGCCAGCTTCAGGAGACTTGTAATGAGAAGTTTTTTTTTCATTGCTTTCATTATCTCAATTCTATATATGGGGTGTTGCTGGAAATCATGTGAGTTCCTGAAGGTCAGCTCCTCTGCTTGTAAATGTGTTTAAGAGTTTCACTTTTGGACTGCTGGAAAATGAAAGTGAGGTACTACTCAATAAACTTTTGCTCTACAGAAAATTAATGTCCATGAAAATAATTTTCATTTCTTATGCTAATTTATAACTGCCATGTCCTCTCTTTACAAGGAGAGCTTCCTAGCATGAAGGTATGAAATGCCCTAGATTTCATTTATGATGACACTGTCATCAAACACAAAAAATAGCTAAATGAAATGATAATAATTAAATGTGCTCAGCTGCATTTTCCCTGAGAATTTCTGCATGTTTTGAGTGTGGGAGAAGTGACTCATTCTTCGTGAAGAGAACACAGTATAAATCCTGCTAATTATTCGTGCTGAGAGTGGTATCTACAATTCATTAATTATATGAAAGTTTTAGGGCTCTGGCACTTTTTCATGAAGTGCCATTAATATTGCAGCTGGCTAAGCTACAGATACTCTGCAACATCTTGAGAAATCATATTTCAGATAGGGTAGAAATACTTTAAATATATTTTTATTCAACATATTTTAGTATTTCTTCTTTGAACATACTCCCCTGACAAATGAAACAATCTCAGCAACTCCAGCAGGACAAAAAAAGAAAGCCTCAGCTGCAGCTAGAATTCAGAAATAGATATTATGCAGCACCAAGAGATATTGTGCACTGTTATAGGATTCCTGGAATGAGTGCAGGACTGGAAGTGAATCCCCTGCCATTTATCAATCCCCAATTACTGAAGGCCACATTCCAGAATAACTCTCAGAACGAGCTAACAGGTTGTTAATTAGTAGTCACGACTGTATAAATTAGAAGCAGGGGACTAACAGGAGCCCAGACTGTGGCACAGGCTGGAGCCCCCCAGCCCATTCCACAAATGGTCTCTGTGCTGCCCATGCCCAGCCCCAGCAGTGAAGCAGCACAGCAGCAAAAGCTCTCAGCAGCAGTGTTTGTATAAACCAAGAAGAGATGGCACTATCCAGGGAAGAAGAAAGGAGGAGGAAGGTGAGGAAGGCAACACATGAGGTAATGCAAATTCCACCAAGCTTGAAAGAGCCTGTCAAGTCCTTCTCCTGCTATGGATAAGTTGCCATAGCTAACTGAGCTGATCCACCTTTGTGATAAACTGAATCCTGTTCAGCTGCAGTGCCATTTGTATCCAGGCTGATGTGTGTGTCTGGCTGTCTCTAGGACATACATTAGCAAAATAATGGAAACCACCAGATAGCATCAGTCAGGTAAGATGGCTCCTGTTCCCTCTACAGTCCAAAATGTTGCAAAAATACAAAATAATATTTTAGGCTGGGATGACTCAGAAATCAGCATCAACTTGCCAACTTGGAAGGCCCTAGGATGTTTGCTTCAAATAGTATCTTGGTAAAAAATTCATATGTCACATTCACATACACAGATCCATACATAATGAGATAAAAGGCCACAGCTCCTTAGGAGAAACCCTGTTAATATAGAAATACCAAGAGAATCTCCTGTCTATGCATCTCCTGTCTACAAACAGAAAATTTATAATCCAAAGGCCCTTCATTAAGTGAATAGAGTGAATAGATCTATTTCTAGAGCTCTGCCCTGTAACAGCCTCCAGCAAGAAAAGCCCATTATTTGTTTATTTGTTTTCATGGGGGTTTTGTTAGTTTTTGTTTTGTTTTTATTTGTTTGTTTTTTAATCTAGCATTTTTATCATGCCTGGATTTCATTTGGGAGAGTTATATTTTGGGTAAAGGATTTATTCTGAAGGCTTAGATTTCTAATAGGCTGAAACCCTTTGAGTTTTGTTTTGTTGGTTTTTTTTTGGTTTTTTTATTCAGGAAGAACTCCCTTTGGTATTTAGGAGCTCCAGTAGGACAGGGATGAGCCCTTACATTATGTATCAACAGTTAACTTATGAACCTGATAACAGTTTATTTTAAGGATGCTATCACAGAATTGAACTCTATGATCAGCAGTAACAGGAAGAACTAAGAATGGGAATAGTCAGACTGCATGTGAGAATCAAAAGTTCCTGACAGTCCCCTGAAAAATTTCCTTGCAAGGAGGATGACATGTACCTTAAAATGTTTTCAGGTAGTATCAAAGGAAAAGCCTTGAACAAACCTTCTGACTGAAGCACACTGGAGATTGGGTGTGCTGCAGAGATGGATCAGTCCTGGGTCAGCCACAGAACTAGATTATTGCTGCACTAAAGGCACCAAACACTTAAATCATGACACAAACTGACCCTAAAGCTCCTGTAACATTAGATCCTTTCTTTACTTTGCATGGTCACTAGTCACATGTGAAAACCATGACAACTTCAAGCATCATAATGAGATTTGTAGTATTTTCCCATGGGTTATTTTCCAGACTGGAAAAAGATATTTGGGGAAAAATGTTTTGGAAACTGAAGTCACATGCTTTGATGTGAAAAAAACCAGCCAGCCTGAAATTATATGTTCTGACCTCAGCATTAAACAGAACTCATCAGTTTCTTAAAAGAAAATACAGTATGCTTTGGAAATAAAAATTAACTTCCACATGATCGGAGCAGAAACCTCATACTTTATTTCTGTGCATTTAACATGAAATACAGAAACCTTTGATTCAGAGTTCAGCATGTTTCAGTAGGTTCCAGATAGCCCTAAGGGCAGCTCCAAAACTAAAGGTAATTATGAAAATAAAACTTTGAATTTCTCAAACAAAACAAAGGTTTGGTTTAAATCCTGAAAAGAAACTTGTGGAGACTGGTCCATGATGGTTCACCAGAACTGGAGACATGGACTGCTTCCACACTAATCTGGCCACACCTGAAGCACATCTGTGAACAGTCTCTATGGCTGGCACTTAGGAGAGATGCATGTAAAAGCCTTAACTGAATCTCACTTACAAATTCAGTCTGGACCATCCTGCTAAATGTACCTTCAAGGAAAAGCTCCCAAAGCCCTCAGCAGACAACATAAGATTAGGCATCACTTGCTTGACCAATTAGCTGCTATTTGATGTTGTACATGCTTGACATTAATTCCTTTAACCATGAAAAGGTCTACAAAGTCTCTTACTTGCTAGAAACAAGCAGAGACAGAGGGTTTCCCTGTGCAGAAATCTCTAGGTCTGCCCTGCCAGTGGGTTTAAAGCTCAAGAAGTCCTACCTCTCCTTGTTCTCAGGGTCTCACTCACCTCTCCTCTCTCTCCAGCATTTATTTCAGTCTCTGTAGTAGCAATTGGGGCAGACAGGCAGCTTGGCTCTGCCTCGCCCTGTGGCTCACAGGACCTTGCTCAGCCCTGAGCAGGACTTGTCCCTGCCATCCCTGAGCCCAAAAGACAGCACCCAGGAAACGCTGTAGCTGCAGGGTTACAAAAGCCTTCCTGTCAGTGAGCACCTCTCAGCACAGCACTATTCAATAAATAGCACACAGTGGTGTTGACTTTACCTCTGCGTTGTGCCCAGCACGTAGCCACAGCTCACTATTGCACCACACACACCTCATGTTTGCTTTTCAGTGATGGCCTCTGTTGGTTTATCCCCTCCAGGCCCATTTCCCACCCCTGACTTGAACCTGTGTTGTTATACTCCCTCCTAATTGCCAAAAATTGCTTGTCTCCTCCATGCCTGGGACTGTTCAAGGTATCCATTTCATGGTGCTGATGCTCCTCTTGTATTGAAGCCAGTTTGGTATTACAAAAGATGACATTACTAAAACTTAAAATGCTTTTCTTAATAATGACACGAAAAAAAATTTAGAAATGTATGCTACATTAATTTGCTGGTCTGTTCCACTTTCTTCCATTATATGAGCATTATAAAGCAAACCACCCAGTTCCCAATAACAGTGTCTTACTCTCAACACACATAAATGCAGGGCCTAGCTTTGGTAGATTTTGAAACACAAGGACAGTAAAAGAGGCCATTTGGAGACTCACTTTGAGGTAATTATCTTATTCTGTATAGACCTTACTCTGGCCACACATTAATCCCACCTTGTGTTAACTTCCACACCAAGGTATCCAGTTCAGCACCAGGAGCTTCTCACAGGGAAGGAGCACAAGATCATCCCTCAGACTTCTCCAGGGAGAAGAATTTGACCTTCCAAGTTAGACTTTAGAATGCCACTACAACCTTAAAAAGCCTCTGTTCTCTTCCCATTGAAACTGATAAATTTTAGTTTTGCTTGGCAGATTCTGTTTCCCAGAAATCTGCCTCTCATCCCCTTCTCCTTGTCCCACATCCTCCCCTCAAGAGCTTTCCTTGCTCCCATCTCCCCAGTCATCTTGGGTTCATTTCCAGGGGTGCTTGTACAAACACAGCAGCGTGCTATAAACAGCCAATCTCCTCAACTTTAAACTTCACTTCTTTCTGTTTCTGAGGCAGGAGAGGGGGAAAAGGGTATTCCAAGGGGAGCCCTTTGACGTGACCATGCATCTGCCAAATCAGCGGTTCCCAAGCCCCATTTCTGGGCTCATGACCTCCCTTCCATCAGCGCTCCCCGGGTCGCAACCCCACCTTTGGGAACTCCTCATCTGCATCAGTCAAAAGTGACACCTCGAGAATGATTTCGTAGCTGGTGCCACGTTTGTTTGTGCTCCTGAGGGGCGTGATTACCCTGAGGTTCAGGTTCAAACTTGTGTCTTTGCTTGTTTGTAAGTTTGGAAAGAATTTCTGGGTGTCATTCAGGCAGTTGATAGCAAACTCCAACTTTTGACTGTTATGGTTAGAGACAATTATACCCCAACTGACCTGGTATGGCTTTAAGCTCTAGGTTGCAAAGTTCATCCGTGCTTGGAAGAAGCAAGGATTTTGTTTCTCTGCAGAGCCTGAAAACATAATTGTTTTCCATGCTTGCATGTCACGATCCCTCAGATATAACAATTACTGTGCCCAAAGCACTCCTCATGCAGTGACACGATTTCAGCCCCCACGCTCTGCACCCTCTGTGCTGCACACACGCATGCGGCAGCTGAACTCTCACAGCTGGCTCTCTGCACATCAGGTTGTCTTTCTCTGCGTGGTCACCAAGACTCGGAGGGTAGTGAACATTGTAATATTCTGATTTCCCCCTCTGCTTTGTCATTTTTGCTTGCTGGTTTGTCATTTTTTCTTGGGAGGGGGAAAATCAACAGTGGTTTGAAAACATCTTGAAAACACCACTAAAAATGCTGAAACTGTCAGAACATTTGCTGTTTGGATGTGCTACAGCAAGTCCTGCCTTGGAATTTCCCTGGAATTAAAACAATTGGCCATTTTTCAACTACCTGTTTCTGCTGTTTTCACATCATATCCTTATTCAGCCTACATGTCTCTGTAGAGTAGTTCTGCTCCTGTATTAAAGACCAATTTCTTTAGCTTTCCTGCCCACAAAATCTCTCTCAGCTGGTACTCTCTTACTCTAAGCCTAAAGCAGCTGTTTGACTTTCTCTTTAACCTCATTGTATTTCAATGTTACTGTTTTTCAGTTTAAACAGCCAGGAGATATCTGCCTAGACACACCAGGGTGGAATTTGGGGAATGTAAAGTGGAAGCTCAGCAGTAGCAGCAGCACCTGGGCGCAGCCAATCTTCATACCTGCCTTGGGAAAACATAAAATATAAACATCAAGTCAAAGGGAAACCAGGTAATACTGAGTATTAACTAAGGGAAACCAGTTATTAAAGTATATGAAAGGACACAACACCACCCCTGCACTTGAGAGGGATAAAGTTATTCAAGATCAGTCAAGAAGCGAGAGAGAAGAAAGACATTTGTGACTTTTCACCACTGAGGCACATGTGAGTACATGAGGCAGTTGGACACAATCCCTTTTTCTAGTTATTCAGTCTCCATTTGAGGTTTAAGCATCTGACTTTGGATGCTGCCAATAAAAGAGATTAGGCTGAAAATGTTTCAGCAAGAAAGGCAACCACTGAAGACAACATCAGGGCTTCTCTCCCCCAAGTATGAGGGCAAACCCTACGGGCTGGCAGTGCAGGCCAGCAGGTGAGGAAAACACTTTCTTAGAATGAAACCTGGTGAGCATCAGAGCCCATAATCAGCATGGAGAAATTCGTGTAACGATGTGCATGAGACCATCACTTGTTTGTCCCTGTACTGCACTTGCCGACGGGTTGCAGATCCCTGCTGAATTGCAAATGGTTTTCACTTTTGTCCTGGGTTTTGTTGGCACTGTGTGCACAGAGTGCACAGAGGTCAGGTTTGCCTTCTGCCTTCAGCTGTGCCATTATGAAATAGAAAACTGCTGGGGATGTCGAAGTGGTGGACTCGAAGCTGGTGTGGTTATTGCTACTGAGTTGAGAATACTTGAAATATCTCTGTCTGTGACATCTCCAGTTCCAGCCAGAGGGATTCAGATGGACAGAACTTTCAAGGTTTGAGGGCAGTTGTCTGGTTGTGGTTGGATTTTGCTTTTTTCCTCTTTTTAAATTTATGTATTTGGATTTGTTTCAGCTACGAGGCAATTAAGAATTTTGCCAGAGAGGCAGAGCACTGGACTGATCTGAGATTTGCAGAAACTAATCCAACCTCTTGCTTAGAAAATGTGTCTTCATGAATACTGTTCTACATAAAGGAAAAACTGTACTGTTAAATGCAAAAGAGATTCCAAAATTAGAATAATCTTATTCATCTTGTTAATACACACTAGAAAAGGATTGATAATATGCATGGACTCGATAGAATTTAATAAACAAGTTGACAACTAAAAACATTTTGACCAGTATAGGAGATAAAACCTCCTTTTGAAGAAAAGGGCCACTATCAAAGGTTCATGGCTGAAAAAACTAACTAGAGCATAGCCATTGTAGCTACATGATATTTGTATAATCAGATCAGACTCCCATTTGATTTATCAAATGCACAGGAGCTCTTGTTTCAGGGGTGTATGGAAGCACACTTTGAAGTGCATATTTGATATCTGGATGAAGCTCTCATGTACAGGTGCAAATTTTGTAAAACATCCAAGAAAATACAAAGGGCCCTTTTAAGAGAGAGCCTTCCCCCAACCGGGAGAAGTTCTTCTCTTTAGGATTACAAGGCTATTCAGCTAATATTAATATTTGGGCTATTCTTGCTGATCCAAAGGAACCAAACAGCACATGGAAATGTTGAAAGGTCATGGGTTTCAGCTTGTCAAAGATACTTTCAGGTTTGTTTTGTTTTTTTTAGTAGAAAGGCCATATGCTTTATTGATCCATTGAAATATGACTCTGGAAAATATTTTTCAGAAAAAGTGGATGCCAAAGGGTAAAGGAGTGGAGTTCAACTGCATCTCCATCCTGGCTTTGAAAGACACATATAACCACAGTGTTTCATGTCACTAAAGGTCCACAGGTCTTTCCTACCACGGCCAACACAGACCAGACTCCAGCAGGTATCATCAATATATGTATTTTAGACCTCAGGGCACCAGAAGGCCTATCCTAAACATGAATAATTTAGGGAAGAGGGGTTTCTTGGGCAGGTTTTTAAAAGATGAAAGTGCTTTTGAAGAAAAAGAAACTTTGCTTGCAAATCACATAACAGCTGCAGAGCAAGGCATGAAGAGAACTCTAAGGTGAACTCTGCTGGCCACTCTGACAGCCTTGCCAGGGAGCTGAATGAGGAGAGCTGAGCTGGCACATCTTAGTAAGGCTCCCAGTGACAAGGGCTGTACACTAAATGGTGCTAAGGGACCCACTCTGCTCAATTTATTACAGGAAAGATAATCATGTTTGCTCATTTTACTCATTTATCAGTTCTGAATGTGTGCCCATTAACTATATAAACTGTAGAGAGGAAAAAACAGTTGGTGAAATATCCTACAAAGCAGCAAGGGAATTGACTAAAAATCTGTAATTCTGAGTGAGAATGAGTATCAGAAAGTTCATAGGGCTTCCTGTGTGATCCTGTACTTGTCAAAGAAAAGGATCTAGACAAGGCCTTGTTTGTGAAACTGAAAAATCCACATAGTCCTTGAAAGGAGATGAGCTCTTCAAAATAAAAAGAGGGCAAAGGCAATAATTCACCACAGTTTATTTCTTCTTGCCCTTCATTAGATTATTGTTCCCTAAACCAACCCAGCAGAAAACAGAGACATGGAAAATAAGTGCAAGTATGTATTGCCATGAGAGCAGTAAGCCTTACTCCAACAACTCTCAAAGTAAGAAGCTTAACTCATATGGTGATAAAACAATTTCATCTGAGACACCAAATCTTCAATCCCAAAGATAGAAACATTTAAACTGCATCTGAGAAATGGGAATGATTCTACAGACGTGGAGGCTCACGGAATTACAATGGCTTTCTTTGAAGATGCTGAAAGGCGCAGATGCCAAAACAAGATCAAGCTGAAACTGATAGTGCACAGGACTATATGAATCAACCAGACAGCCCAGTGATGCAGGGGTCAAACAGATGGGAGGAAGAAAAGAAAAAAGACTGTAGGCCAAGGGTATTTGAACTGTATATGAACACATTTACATTCAGTGTGGCACTATCCATGTGTCACACACAAAAGTGGGACCCACGCTAGCCCTGAGGAATGCTGCGATATTGCCTTATGACAAGACATTCACTCATGACATGGACACTTCTCTAAATTAAGTGCTTTCTAGTGCCAGATAGTCTTTCAGATTTGCTTTTTTTAGTGCTTTTTAAATAGCTTGCTCTCCAGTGACCTGCAGTCACATGCTTGCGCCTTTGATCATTCAGAGAGTATTTCACAAATTCTTTGGGAAAATACTCAGATCAGCCTAGATAAATAACAGAGCTATGCCTGTCAGAAACTCCCTTCTCTACCTGGAACCAGCTAAAGACAGGGGGAGATATTTCCACAGTCAGCACCAGAGCTAAGACTAAGGAGTAAAAGGTGCTCGCCTGTAAGTTTGAGCTCTAGGGCTACTGCTAGCAAGAAGGACCAATGTAAAAGGTCAGTGGAATGACCCAAGTAAAGAAATTTACCACATGAGGGTGCAGAATTAAAAAGGAAGGCTGGGATTGTATCTGGGCAGCTCCTGTTGTGTCAAGAAGTGCATCTCTGCAGACAGGGACCGGCACAGCCAGAGCTGAACTCAAGAGGGTGGCAGAGGTAATTGGGTGGGCACGGTCACCACTTGCGAAGAGCAGTGGGGACTTTCCTTCGGTGTGAAAGGAGCTCACAGCAGTGGGATCTGAGTGAGCTGCACTGGTGTGCTTTTAGCCCTTGGGCTTCACTAATTTTCATGTTTACATGTCACTGGCCTGGGAACATCAGTGTACCTGTGGCCAGACAGTTCCCTGTTCCCAGCTGTCCCAACTGCACAGAGCAAGACAGAAGGAGGCACGGCAGTTTTAGAGGGATGGAGTGATTTTGAGGTCCTTGCAGGTCCTTTGTTCTTCCTGGCATGCACCAGAGCACTTGAAGGCAGGTCTGAGATGTTTCCCAGGGTGTGCAATGGGCCCTGCCTGCAGAGCACTTCATCATGGCCCATTTCCAGGGTCCCTGTGCAGTGAGCCATGAGCTGAAAGGAATACACCAAAGAGGTTGTTGTCTCTCCTGCCCCCTTTCTACAGCCTCTGAGAGTGGCCAGGACAGCATAAAGGAGGATAAGTGCAAGCAGGAGTGAAGTCCTGCTCCAGAAATGATTGAGAAGTCTGTTAAATAAACTGGCTGGTGAAGTCTGATGCATTAAGTCTCATGGTTCATCCTTGGAAGGAAACTACAGAACTTCAGTTATGATGCATAAGATCACCACAGACCTCAACAAACACTCCACAGGTCAGCAGGAATTCACCAGTATGAATGAAAGCTGCTCCACTGAATCCTGCAATCCACTGCACAGCAGATTGCCACAGGACTGAACCCCAGAGTGCTCCATGGGGGCCCATCAGGTATCCCTGATGCCTCCACCAGGCATCTCTGTGTGGGGACCTAACTCATTCTTTCAGGTGTACCTGACAAACGGAAAAAAAGATTTAGGAACACAGAATGATGCCTTAAAATTGCACAGATATTAAAAAGCACAAGCAAACAGCACAAGCAGCCCTTCTCCTTCCAAATCCCTAGCCCTTCTCCTAGTCCAAATCTAAGAAAGGATGCAACAGAAGGCAGTGAGTTTTAATGCATAATCAGAAGCTGCTGTAAAAGTCCTTGTAGAAACATGAAATCTATTATATTTATCACAAATTTGCTTAGTAAGGTTAATACCCTGGCATTGACCCTGTCTCATGTGCCCTTAATAACATTATTATGCTTTGTCCTGTTAAGATTGTACAGCAGAAGAGATAACACCTGGTCGATAATCCATTATAAACAGGTACTTTTCTTCTTGTCCCCTTGCCCACAGCCTCCACCCCTTTGCAGCAGGGAAGATACTGCTTCAGCCAGAGAATTTTCCAATGTCAGCCTGTAACCATCATATGTCTGAAGAAAAAGAAACTGCTCAGGCATTGTGGTCTTTATCCTGGCAGTGGAAGAGCCTGCATGAATATCAACATTATCATAAATCATTCAATTGCTGAAAGTCATCCTAACATCTGAAGGAGCTGAATAGCAACCATTTCTCAGTCCTTATGCACATCCACTCACAGCAGCTGAGCTGTGGGAGTATATAGACCTATTTTTCAGCTAGCATGATAATCAAGACATTCCTCATTTAAGAGTGAATTCATTTGCCTTTGTATTAGTCCTAAATAAGAATACCAGAAATTGCTAAGCAATCTCCAACTCAAGTGAAGATTAAATTGAAGCTACCAAATTCCTTTATTTCTTAAAACACATATAAAGCCCCTGCAAGATTCTTATCTTGGTGTGAATCTAAACATACTGAATAAAATTTAAAAGCCCCCATTTCAGGCTGGTTTTTCTCAGCAGCCCCAGTGCAGCCATAAAAATCAGAATCTGTCCTTAATATCTCTGCACACTGGTACCGTGCAGAACTAGCTCCAGACTATTTATAGCTCACTCTATATATACACACTGCAGCTTCCAAAGGAATATTTTATCTTTTGGGAGGACAATGCTTTCAGTAATGTAAGAAGCCAAAGTTTTGCTTTAAAGAAAAATCAAAAAACCAAAACCTCTGCTCAAACCCTTAATGTAAGAAGCCAAAGTTTTGCTTTAAAATAAACAAAAAACAAAAACCAAAAAACAAAACCTCTGCTCAAACCCTTAACCTGGAAGAGTGGCCCTGCACTGCCAATCAGATAATGGGCTTAATTCTTACATCACACTTTATTTGTAGCTCACTGTGTAGTTAATGTTTGCAGCTTATCTAACAGGAGAAATGTGAAACCAGAGTTTTAGAACAATAGAAACAAGGCTGTCACCAGCAGGCTGCCAATGAATCATGTCCCTGCAGTCAAGTTCTCCCAGAAGGTCATTTGTAACAGAAATACATCCCTGCCTGAGCTGGCAAAATGCCGAAAAATGTCTCTCAATTTTATCCTAATAAAACATCGAACAGATCAATTACCAGAACAACTTCACCTGGTAAGATTTTTAAGTTCTATTGTCTGCAAGAATTAATAGTAAAGGTTACTGAGTGAGCAGGCCTGCTTTCTTCTGTGTCTGGGATTCTAGAGGTGGTTTTACCTTCAATCTAAATTCAAGGTAACAAAAAACTTTTTATAAACCTTAAGAAAAGTGATTTACTGTTCTCTTTCACATTTTCAAAATCAGAAAAAAAAATTTAAACACTAAGTAACTTTCTTCCATATCATTCAGAACAGAAGCCCTGAAATCATGGAAAGCCAGCAAGGTCTGCAAGAATGATTTTCCAAGAGACAGAAAGCAGCAGTGATACTTACTTTCTTCTGTTCAGAGAGAGATGCAGAAAAAGGACAAGGAAGTACCAAAAACCAAAAAAAACCCCAAAAAAATTCCCACCAAAAAAAAAAAAAAGTGCCCAAACCTGAGTCATAAAAGCTGCTTTTTGCTCATATGGAATCATTTTAAAGTAACTGCAGCTTAAAAAAGCAAAAACCATATTTTCTGCTGCACTTGCAAAAGAGCTCCAGATTTTCTGCAAGAGGGAAAGCAGATGATGGGGGGAGCTGTTCTTTTAAGAAAAATGTCATTGGCACAAACAGCTGGCACTTGGTGACGTGTTATTTATATGTGCAGTTGCTGTGTTTTTTTAACAGATAAGAAAGCATTATCTCATTTGTGATTCAGGTGAGGAACAGGAGCAGCTCTGCAGCGCCTCTGGCTGCTGCACCACGTTCCTTATCACATCACAAACATCTGTCACTCTGCAAATGAGTCCAATATAAAAGTGCATCAAATGTGCTGTTTCATGATGAGGCAGAATTCTGCAAGGAAACCTGAAAAGCAGCCTCCCCCTGCAAATGCTGGGAGGGTCTGTGCCATATTCACCAGTTGGGATGAGAGCAAGGACTGGGCGGGGGAAGGGGGAGAAAAAGAGAGAGATCTTGGGAGTGTCATGATTATAAATGATCCTTTCTCCAGGAGCCAACTGTGCCTGAGAACAACCTCGCCTGTGAGGTTCATGCTGCAAAATGATTATCACACCATAAACAGATCTGGCTGAATCCTGGCTTTGTGGTCCAGAAGACTTTACTCAAAAAAACACTGATGGGCTGGGGTAGGAAGGATGCATGGTAAGGTGGCCAGCATGGGGATTACCACCAGAGCTGCACTTGCAGGGGCTTTGCTCACAAAGATGGAAATGAATCCGTTTTGAGGGCAGCTGAGGATGAACTGGAAGGAGCTCCCACTTCCAGGGAAGGCAAGGTGTGCTTCTAGTCCAAGCTGAGGGGAAAACCAGGGCATGCTCATGCCCCCCTGTTCATCCCTGCAGTAATGCTGCACATGGCACAAAGTAAGAACCCAGCAATTCATCGTATGCACCAAGCTTTCCTCTGATGGTGTTCTCCAGAGAACTGGGCTGGGTCTAGTACCCCCATGAGTGCAAGGGCATTTTTGTACTCCTCTTTAGCAGGAACAAAGACAACTCAAGGTGGCTTCAAAATCCCTCATGCCTAGAAATGCCTCTGTAGCTCTGGAAGCAGGCAGCTGGACTGAGATCCCCATCTGTGTCACACTGAGCGACTGCTTCCTGCTTTGCCTTTGGGCTTTTATTTAAAAATACAGGAGAAAAATGACTGTTTCTTTAGCCCTTGCTGAGAAATCCCTTGAACTTCAGCTGATACACAGGAGAAAACTAAGGACAGACTCTGAACTGGGTTATTGTTCCTTTAGCCTGTGCACAGTCACATGCTGCCTTTTCTGTCCCATCAAAGACTCCCCTGGTGACCCTTTATGGCTGCTGTACATCCAGTTGTGGATGAAATGTGAAACATCCTCTTTTTTCCCCAAGGAGTACTCAAATCAGGCATGCAACTCAAGAAAATAGGTGAAAATACCTATTTTAACTTTGCTTCTAATCAGAAAACGTATTCTTAAATATGCATACATCAGCAGAAACAGCAGGTAAGGGCTCCCACTCTAAAACAAACAGAAACATGCACTTTGAACCCTCATATGAAATTGCAGTAAAAGCCCAACCCAATAATTATTTTCCTTGATTTTCAGCCAGATGAGGCACAAGACAAATAAGTCATCAAGAACAAATAAAAGGAGGTTCATTCATCGCATTCAGGGCTGGAATCTTTAATGGTCACCAAATGAACTAAGATAACTAAGTAACCATTGTAAATATTAATCTTTAAAGGAAAACAATACTCCCAACAACAGGAAGTCTGATAAGACATTGGATGTGGCCATCAGTGTTATGGAGTCTCTCTAATTTCCTTAGTTTTTTCTTATGCCTCTGGAGGGATCAGGAAGGGGACCATATGGTATCTCTCAAAGGAAGTAAATTAACATTATTAATAGCTAATGTGGGAGAGGTGAAACAGTGATTGTTCATTCTGGTTGTTATTGTGCTTTTGTTGGGGGGGAAGCCTGCCTGCTAGTAAGCTTAAGCACTCAAGCCAAATTCAAAATCTTGTATTTATAAACAGAGATCTGATAACAGTTGCCTAAGCATCCACGATGCTTTGCCAGCGCACGCACATCGAGCTGAAGGGCCTGTCCTGGGGTTAGCTCACACAGGGACAGCTCAGGCTGCAGTCCCTGTTCCCAGCTAATGCCTCACAAGGACCCCCACAATCTCCTTTGTGTTGGTTTAGTTTGAAGCAGAAGGACAAGGATGGGCAGATCTGCACTTTGAGGGGTGCAGGCTGTCCTCTGGCATCCAGGGAGGGCATCAAGGAGCCACAGAGGAGGTGGGCTCTCACAGGCAGTGGTCACCCTGTGGGACAGCTCCTTTGGAGCCCACAGCTGCTTTACAAGATCCCTCAGCAGGGTGGTATGGAAGAGGAAGAATTATTGTGTGGGAAGCAGTGATAACAAAGTGCTGTATTAGGATTGATTGAATTGGTGACTTGGATGAATATGTCAGAGGCCTGGGATCCCTTGCACTTTACCTGCACTACAAGAAGAATTCACCTTTCTTAGGCCTCTGCTGTTATCCCCCAAATACTTAGAGGGTGACGTTTATTCACTGTAAATAATATTGTCACTTAACTTATACATTGTGGGTACTTGAAAGGGTGAGACCCTGATGTCAAACTCATCTGTTTGTCCCAGAGCACCTGGGACCATAAAATACATTTTTCATTTTTTTCAAGAGTACCTATACTTTCTATTTTCTTCCCAATAATGAAAACCTGAGGCAATTTCTAGCTGGCCTTGCAGAAGTGGATTTTATGACACCTTACATGTTGAGACAATCTGCAAAAGAAATTTGATAGATAAAACCCGGAGGAGTTGATTGCAATTGCCATTATCCATTGAGCTAGGTAGATTTTAACAAACTTTGGGGAAATTGTTCAATAAATTCCTCAAAAGAAAACAGTGAAATTTGGTATAATTAACTCACTGGACCTTAATAAAAATTGAGTAGCCTAGTAAGATTACCTCATGCTTCAGGGCACATGGTGATTACTTCATAGAGGTAAAGGAATTCCTTCTGCCCTTGAAAGCTTATACTTCAACTGTAAGCTGTCAGCTGGAATTTGATTGCTAGGCCTGAAGAGGACAACTTGAATGTTTTCAGACTATACATACTTCAGTTAAACTTAGGTGGAACTGCTCTGTAAGGAAACCCCTTCCCTACCAGGCAACTCCACTTGCAGAGAGAAGTCAGTAAATTCTGATTGTGTCTTACATCTGGTCTAAAATACCTCTTCCTGGTTGATGATGGGATGTTTTATTTCTTAAGAAACTCCTCACATTGACCAAGAAGTTCATGAAAGGCTGAAGAGATGTGCATTGTTTCCTGGCTCTATGGAGTCATATGACATGGATAAATTGGTCTCTGTGCTGAAGACCAAGTGGTTTATAATGTTGTGAAGTTTTCCACACTGCAAATTTTAGGGCCCTTTTGTATTTCAAGTTACGTAAACTTATAATAAAACTGTTATTCCTTGGCTCTGCAGAATGGGACTTTCTGCTCCATCAGGAGAGGGTTGGTTTCCAGACACAAAAGAGAGGATGCTTTCGTGATAGCTTAGGAGAAGACATTTGCATAATGTCCACAGAAGTATGAGGAGACAGATGTTTTGTAAGGACAGCTCTACAATAAGGAAAAACACTAACTCAAAAGAAATTAAATGTGCCAAGCCAAACTCTCTAGTGATTGAAATACTCTAAGATAACAAATCTGCCTATTTTTATGATCCATGTCAATATGATGGTATCACCCTGATGATTACAGCTCATTAGAGTGTGGTCACACATTTGTGTCTTATTCCCTGTCCCCCATCCTTGTAGGGCACCAAGTGTGGTTGTTTGGTGGTGGCAGATGAAGACAATTCCACTCTAAACCCACCACAACCTCAAAAAGCAAAGCAAGTCACAGTGCACTTCCAGGGAATGATAACACCAAAGGTTTACAGATCTCAAAGGTTCACAGATCTCAAGAGGCCCTGTCGTACCCCGATACCAGCGGGGTCTTGGAGTCCACGTGTCTGCAGCAGCTAGAGAGCATGAGCAGCACTGGGCCATGCAAAGGTCACAGGCACACAGTTAACCCCTGCACAAAGCCATTGCAGCTCATTCCCTACGCTTATCATGTAATTAATCACACTTTGTGAGAGCTTCAGGAAGGAGGGTGTTGTCTGGGGTGGCTGCGATAACACAGCTGCAACTTGGACTCTCCACCCAGGCAAGGGATTATTGGAGAAACCCAGCACTGCCTCCCTCCCCACCCTGGACCTTCTGGCTTCTGGGAGGGCACAGAACCCATCCCTCTTCCCTGTTGGCACACAGAGCAAAGGGCAGACTTGGCTCCTGCCCTGTTCTTGACCGGAGCAGCAGCACCTGGAGCGAGGCCTCAGGTGACGGTGTCAGGTTATTTGTGGTAAAGCTCAGCAATTTGCTTACTAATCTCTGGAAAGAAGGGGGAAGCAGAGGAAGGAATTTAACCCCAGGTGCCTGTCGGTCAGCTGGCACAGGCACACAGTGCCTCCCAGGGCCACCCCAGGGAAGTGTGCCTCCAGGGCACAAAGCTCTCAAAGCCAGGGCGTGTCTCTGACTGCCGCAGGACAATTTATAGGACAAATATTGAGGATAATTAAGGATAATCTCTGCTTTAGGTGTCTTACAAAGAAGGTCAGGTACTGTCTTTCCTTGTCAGATGTGATGAAGTCAGGCAGTTCCCACAAGGAGGAGGTATTTGTTTCTCAGGACAAGTAAGAATAAAACCCCTATTTAGATCCTAAGGGTTTCCTAGATTTAATCTTCTCAAAATTTAGACAAGATCATTACAGTGAATTCTGTCTCTAAATAGCCATAACAGTGAATTACATTACCAGCATCAATCTCCCTATGGTACATGCTTTCCTTAATGTTCTCATGCTAGCAAATACAGAGAAATGCTATAATGCTAATGTCCCCAGCTCAGACACTAACATCCTTTCAAGCAACTTGGCAGGTCAGGGTAGATTAGATGGTCACATGAAAGCAGAGGAGGAATCTGCCCTGGCAACTTGTGCTATTTTTTTCTGTGTTTAATCTGATGATTTCATAATATTTGGTCATAAGATGTTGTTTTGGATATTCAGTCATTATCATGACAGGTTTCTTCCTAAATAGCCTTTGGGTAACAGATATTTGCATTGCTGGTGAAGTGGCAAAGTTGGGACTAACCAATTCCTGCTCTTGAAAGATCCCAGGATCCCCCAGCTGACAAGATTTGAGAGGGCATGTGTTGCATGATCTCTTCTGCTTATAGATGTGACAACTGAAACCAGAGGAGGTCTGAGAAAAAGGCATGTTCCAGCCTCTGTTTCACAATCCTTGGGTACATAAAAGCCCAGTTACCAAGAAACCAGAGCAACAGCATTTCCCCACCCCTGTGAAGGGGGAATATTCCTTGGAAATATCTGTCTTATGCCACAATGGGCAGGATGTTGGGAGACCAGTAGCCAGAGGAGCCCAATGGGACTGTGGTCAAACCAAGACTGTGCTCATGCAAGAGAAAAGTTCTGTGATTTCTTTGAAAAGGCTGATTCAAAACATTGGAAAAACATGTGGGAGCACAGGCACTGTTAGAACTGAGCCATTTGCAGCACTCCTGACCCAGCAATCCCCTTTATCATGCCTTGGTGTGTCCAGCTCTTTACATCCAAGCACACTGCTGCAGCACTTGAGCAGCTTCAGCACCATTTTTAATGTATCAGCATATAACTATATCTTAATTAAGCTGATGGGATTGAGAGCAGAATTTGATGCTCAAGGCTGCATATGGCAATTGAGCTCTTACAAATGACCGTGCCCACATAATTATGAAAATAAGAACTGAAAGAAGCCTTGCTGTCCAGGTAACTCTGCAGTTCTACATACTTCACCATGTTAAACTAGTGCCTGTGATTTTATTTTATGTCTGCTCTGCTCAGTGCTTTCATGATCCTCAGGATCATGAAAAGGATGCAGGATTCCTCAGCTCTAGCTCAGTTCACCTTGTCACCCACGACCAAGTCCTGTAAAAAGGCAGGTGCTGAGTTCAGAAGGATACTCCCAGCAATGGACACCATCTCACAAATAAAGCCCGAGGAACAAAGCTGACTTGCTGCATGCTAGTCTCCAGCTTTGGGGTCTTTATTTTGGAAGAGCTCCCTGGAACTGGAGATGGTCCATAATTCTAGCCAAGAGTTCCATCAGAGCTTCACCAGCATCCCATCTAAAGCCTCATCTCATGACAATCCATCTCATCTTTTGCTGGTCCCTAACAGAGTGCAATGACAAGGAAGGGGGCTAGCATTATTTTAAACTCTAGGACACTGTTCTGAAGATTGCCAAATTTACACTCCAGATTTTTAATTCAACTTGATGAGCACTGAGTCTCATACCAACTGTGCCTCATGGAATAAATGCTTGTGTTCAGGACAGGCTGCTGTGCCAGCCTCAGCTCCATTCCGTATCTCATGTACCAACTCTGTGACCACAAGTAGTCCTTAAACCTGCCAGCAAAAAGGAAGAGAAAGACAAGCTCCATTGCCCTGTCCCCCTCTCAGGAGCCCAGTTCAGCTCTGTTTACAACAAATTTTGTACTCAGGCAATAAAAGGTGCTTGCAGTTAATAATATTGCTTGGACAATAACAGGCATATATCCCCCCAGTACATATGCAGACCTTCCAACTCCTAAACCTTAGAGGAGATACTTATAAAAATACAGATATCATCATATAAGTGTAGAGATTGGAAAACACAGGCTTGAGAAAAGTATCAGATTAATCATCCAGAATCCCACAAAACTAGAGCCAGAATCACACCTACAGCTCTTCATTTTCTAATGTCCAACTGTCTGCATATTTTTCAGTCTGGTTCTGCTGAAAACTTATGTTGTGACAAGAATCTAAACACTTTTTATCACTTTTGACTTACAAACTATGAGATCACATTTATCAGATGTAAAACTAGAAGTAATGCATGCAAATTTAAAGTTTTCTCAAAGCAGAAGGGAAACATTTTAGCCTGGAATGGTAAGGATACGGTGGGCTTACTGTAAGAAAGTACTTCTTATTCAAGGCAAAGACATATTCAGCTTGACAATGGATCTTTTAGGTTTCACTTAAAAGTAAAACAGGGCACAAAGATTTATTTTTATTGTGCCTCTTCCTTGCAGGGCTCTAGATATTGCTAATAACTGAATTCCAGTCACAAAGCACACTTGTAGAGATAAGTCCAGTACCTAAGTGGCTGACTGCATTTTCTGATGTCCTTAGAAAACACCAACCTATAACTAACTTAAAATACCAACCAAGAAAAATAGTTCAGTCTATAATACACTCATGTAGTTACATCACTGATACCTTCCAGAGTGACAGGGACAGTGCAGGATGCACAGTAGCCTAGAAATGGGTTGGGTGCAATACATCTGTAGGGTAGAAGTGTGTTTTTACCACAGGTGTTCTTACTACAGGTGCCTTAAGCACAAAGCTGCATCAGGCTTGGGGCTCTTTGGACGTTCTCTCATCACGTTTGAAATTTTGGGTTGGAGCTGTGCTTATTCATCCATAATGACAAAGTCAGACTGATCTCTGTTATTCTATTCTGAGCCCAGCTTAACTTCATTAACTATCAGAACAAGGTCATGCTCTGTTAAGTTTGTACTTTCACATCCCATAGTAACTTTGAATCATCCTCACTGTCAATGCACTGACATTTATGATCTTCTACTATCATCCCTTTGTTTATGTTCAAAGTTCATTCACTGCCTTCTTCCATTAGGGCTCTGTAACATATTCTCTGCCCTAATATCTCTTGTTACCTTTTTCTTACTTGACCCATCAGAAGTTTCTATCTGTCACCAGAGGTAGTTTCCATGGAAACTCTGAAGAACAGGCAAAGTTAACGAGGCATAAAATGAAGACTGTCCTCAAGCTCACCCATTTTGAAAATCTAGGTCAGCAATGTTTGCTTAAAACATTCCACTCTTCTAAAACCATGTTCACTTGACTGTTAAGGATGTAATAAAAAGAGAAGCTCTAGTATATCCCAAACTTAGCGTGTTAATATAATACTGGATGTTCATGTGAATAAACTATTTTTACAATTTCTCCCAGCCTGTTTTCCCTTTCAGTTTCCTTGGATAACCCACAGGAATTTAGTTTTATCATCCAGCTACTTATCTTCACCAAACTTTTACTCTGGTCATCACAATCTGTCTTTCAGGTAGTGTTCAAGAACCCTGCTATGATCTCACTGGGGGCAGGAGGTACTGGCTCTGTCATCCCTTTTAATCTCATTTAGAGGATCTGCAGGAATGAGAGAACAGTCTGCATGAAAGCCCAATTCAGTCTTAGCCTGCACAACACACAGGCGGAAGCCCAGTAATGAAACCAATGCTGAAATTCGGAATTTGAATTTCCTTACAGTTGATGTTGTCTGATCTCAGCCACCACCTCCAAGCACCAAATGCTGATCTGTTGAAATGCAATGGACTGTGCTCCAGTAAATGGTTTATTGCATTCAAGGGGTTTCCTTAGTGAGAATCACAGTTTCTCTCAGGAGAAGAAACAGCCATACCAAGTGCTAGTGCTAAAATATGCTGTCAAGTACATAAGGTTATGGAAGGCTGCCTCAAAAAAGCTGCTGTGGAGGGAAATAATGGTGATGATTTGTTCATCATTTCCTCTACTAGTTGAAAGCAGATGCAATCAGCTGAAGTCAAATACCTTTTGAGATGCAACTATACAGCCAACAATACCCATGTTTTTGGGCATGTCTCAATCTGATCTCCACTATTTCCCTCTAATTTATACTGACTGAGGGCCTTCAGTGCTTTGGGTAGCTGAGTGATGACCTGCTCCTGTTAAAAGGTAAGCTCCTGTGGAACACAGAACTTTTTTTCCTGTTTTTTTTCTGTTCACAGTGGATGGTGATGGGATTTCAGCTGTTGATGACAAGCAAGAAACAAAGGTTAAAAAAATACCTATAACCTCATGACTTCCTGAGAAAATAAGGTGCACATGATGACAGCTTACAAAAAAATCTGCTGTCCCAGTAAAAACCTACTGCAATCCACCCTACGTTCCTTGTGCTATCAAATATCAAATCTGAAGTAAATCAGGCCTTTTTCTGGCCAATTCCCTTTTCTCTGCCTAAACCCCTATGTAATGTGTTGATTTAGAAATTATGTACAGCCAGGACAGTTTGAACAGCATCTGAAGCAGAAGAGCAGTCCCCAAAAACACTTCAGTGTAATCCAATTACACTAATTAAAATAATTATTTCCACTTAGTTTGCTACTGAACTGCTTGCTTGGCACAACCAGAGTCAGTGCATACAAAGGTCAGGTGCTGCCTCTCCAAACTCTAGGGAAGACATAAAAAAAGTAATGTGGCAGGATGCAAGTCTCTAGATGCTGGTTGTGGTTTGGTTTTGCTCAAGTGTGTCAGTTAACAACAGGCAGGTGGAGAGCTTCCAACTTGTTTCTTCTTGTCTGCACACATCATGCTTTCCCCCCTCAGCTCTTACTCCATTCCTCTGTTGTGCTGCAAGCTGAACTCCCAGCCTGGAAAGTTTTCTCCTATGGTAAGTTTTGAAAGAAGATGTGCTAAAAACTTAAAATGTTTCTGCAAATGGGTACTTCATGGCACTGGTTCTAGAACAAGAATCATAAGGTAGACAGATTGTCCTCCAAATTTGCAATTGAAACGTCTGCTACTTGTGCCTACATCTTTTGCAGAATTTCTGGAGGAAAAATCAATCCGTTTTAGAAAGAAACAAATAGAGACATAACTGTCAAACTTATTTTCTATTTTTTTTAGTGAGCCTAAAGGAAAGTTTCCTTCAACTCACTCTATGTTGTCAGTATAGCTTTGTCTGCAGCACTTTACAATTTTCCAGCATGCCTGTCTGCTGCCAAATCCTTCCCTTGACATGACCACAGAACAAAAATCCTTTGCTTCCCTCGTTTGAACATCCAACAAGCCGCAGTGGCTTTCTTAACTACTGCCTTCTATGAAGAAGCACAGAAAGTAGTCCTCAGTCATGCCCACTTGAACAACCATGTGAAAGAGCCTGATTTAATTTTTCCTTGTATCAGCACAGCAGACCTCTGATATTACACTGCATAATGCCTCTGACTGGCTACTTCAGCAGGCCCCTGGGTCTTTCAAAGTGCCACCATTCTTCTCCCCTACACAAGACAGCATGCCATTTTTCCCCTCTGTTAACCCAGGGCCAGGGGATTTCTGCCCCATCCTCTGCATTTGTACAGAATAGATGGAAAAACCCCAGAGATTTGGAGCTCCCAAAACAACAGTGATTTTGGTATAGCAGATGCTGCTGTAAAGGAACCTTCGTGGTGGCTTCGAAAACTGGGGCACTGGTGTTTTTCTCATATGTCCTCATGTGTCACTCATTATCTGATCTGTATCAGAAGGACAAGGCCACAATGTGCGTGCTGTCAGTGTTTCCCTGTGCCTTGGACTTCCAGATTCTTTGGATATCTGAGCCCTTTTGCTGCAGTTGAGATAACACTTACTGTACTCATCAGGAGGTGTGAGGTTATCTGTCAGTGTGTCTTCATTCACAACATATACACACAAATTTCCAGGTGAAAAATGGGTGAGTTTGGATTAGCCTTTGCTTTAATTCTGGGGTGAAATTAAAGAAGTTGCAAGCAAAACAAAGTAATAGAGTTATCAGTCAACTCTCAGATTATGACAATGATGGGGAGAAAAAAAATTAGCCTATTCAGTAGACCAATAGATCTATTGATCTGTCTGGGGAGAACATAAATAATGGAACATATGCCAAGCACATGTGGATGGAAGGGACAGAGTAATCCATCTCCAAATGGCACCTGCTGAATTGTGGAACATATAAAATATGCCCTTGCAATCTATTGATTGTGATGTAATTGGATCAAAGCACTGATCTCCTAGCCCTGGCACTGCTCTGGCCAGAGCCTAAAAGACCAAATTATTTGACAAATCCCAGTTAAGAATCGTTTAGGTGCCATTGCTTCTGTCATTCTCAAAACTCAGAGTGTTTTTGGTGCATTCATTTATGTTTCTCCAGAACATCTGAGTTATCTTTAATCGCAACTTACACGTTTATGACAAACTTCATTCTGTCATTCAGATGTCCTACTTCTATCCCAGGAATGCAGCTAGATTAGAGTTTGCCTTATCCCAGGAAAACTGGGAGATGTTAATCCATTCTTGTGTTACATCTTGGCTGGGCTCCTCACACTCTTTGCTGTCAGCTTTAACAAGCAGGGCCATGAATTTTTTGCAGCTTAATTTGAATTTATCTTCAAAAGATGCCACCTGAGACTAAACATTCATGTATCATTTTGCCTGACTTCAGAGCCCATCAACTCTCTCCCCAGGAATGTGGGGTATCGATATTAACAATTGCTCTGCTCATGCTTATTGCCATTCACTGATCCTCTGCAATGGCAAACATTGCTCCAGGCTCATCCTTTCTCTTTGCTCCTGGTGGACAGATTTAGTGATCTGAGTGAGGGAAGAGAGCATACTAATTAAATTCAGATATTGAATCTAAATAAGGAGGTGCTGCAAATACCAGGGAAAGCAGGGAAAACACAGTTCAAAAGGAATTCATAGCCCCTGGGACTAAATGGAAAAACCTGTCAGAATGCAAACAGAAATGTTTGGTAAAGAGAAATAACATGAAAGATACTTTCACAACAGAATCATTGCAAAATTTTTGATGTTAAATGGATTGTAGAAAGCAAATCAGATCAAAGCTTGAGGTAAAATATGGCATTAATGAAAACAACACATGATTAAGGAAGTTTCCTTCATCAGAGGCAGAGCACATTTCTATATTTAATTTACTCCCAGGTTGCTACAGGCCACAACTGCATCCATAAAAGCCAAAGTGCAAGAGGAAAACCAAAAGTGATTAATAAGGGTAGATCTTAAGGACTAAATGTGAGTGACACAGCCAAATGGATGGGGAGGAGCAAAAAGATTGGTATAAACATGTTGGGAAAACTACCGTGGAAAGGAGGAATTTGCAAAAGCTCAGGGGACTCAACTAGGAAAATGAATGAGTCAAACTTTGAAATAAAGGAGGGGCCAGGGTTACTGTCCAGGAAATGGTGAAGTTGAGACATCTATTCACCTAAAATATACTCTCTAGGGAGGTAAGTATGATGGCTGATGTAAATCTGGAATGGGCTAAAGGGCAATAGAAAGAAAACATTTTTGTATTTTTTGTGCATAAAATGGCTACATTTTTAGGCACCAAAGGATAAATCCTCAGCTGAACTAGACCACTGCAGTGGCACCAAAGTCTGTCAGTTTACACCAGCCAAGATCTGGCATACCTGTCATGATTCACAGGCTGGGCTGTGAACAGTAATTAACCCTGGCTCCACCCAGCAGAGTTCCCTTGCCCTTTGTATTTGTTAGTCAATATATGCTTTAGCAAAACAGGGCTGAAAGGACCTTTTGGATTGTCTGATCCTTTCCTTTGCTGTTACAGTGAGCCATAACCACTCCAACTAACAAACTGTAAAATGACTGATGTTTCTTGTTCCCACTGCTCTTTGTTAAAAAACTCTCTGTATAACTTGTTAGAGAACCTAACTTAACATCTAAAATAACAAAATCCATTTTAAAACCCTCCCTCTTTCTTTGTTAACAATGTTCTTCTCTTATTCTGGTGTTTAACTCTCCATTGAGAAAGAGGGGTAAATGCCCCTTCTAATTACAGCTGATAAATTAGAGGAATGGTGACTTTAGCAAAAGAACTAAAGATGTTACTGTATAGCTTCTTTGGGATCATTTTCAGAGGTGATGCTTTGAAATGGACCATACCCACACGGTCCCAGGAGGGTCAGGATTGCCACGACCAGTCATGACAATATTTTGTTTACTTTTTGTAGAAAGTCAACAGTGTTGAGTGGCTGGAGATAGCAGACTGAAACCCTGATCCAGATGAAGTCAGCATCAGTTCTGCCACTGCTGATGATTCTCTTGCATCTGCACACCTCTAGATACTTGTGACATCTGCCATTGCTCCTCTGCACCAAAATTCCTCCCCCATCCTAAGTTCACAGCAGCAAAGAGCTCTTGTACCCCCCTATTCCAACCTTCACACATGTTTTCCAAAGGCAAAATTGAATGACCTTTCACCAGGCCAGAGTACCATCCTCCACATTCAGTGATGCCTAACTTGCCCTAGGTCATCACCAATACGTTTTTCACAGGGTTAATGATTTTGGGAAGCTCTGAAAAGCATTAGCACAGAGAGCAATATAGAGCTGAGGTCATGCCAGGGGGAGGTGGAAGCCTCACGAGACTGGCCTGACCACAGTTGTCCCAGAAAAAGGGCATTCACCCCATTCCAGACAAGTTGGGGTGGGGAGAAAAGGAAAAAAATAAAATCAGGCCCTGGCTCATAAAAGGTAGTAGAAATTTAATTAGAAGAAATGTTGTACTTCACATGCAAAGAATTGCACAGACCAGTAATAACCTTTATAATACCAGGGCAGAAGTTCACTGGGGAGCAAATTCACTCTTCAATGCTGCACTCTACAGTGAATGAGGAAATAAAAAGGCCTATTGAAATCCATTTTCCCTGGCAGGTATCTTCAACGAGATTATCAAAACAAAGATACTAGAAATTAAACAGATTTATGAGCCATGATAGTAACAGATCATTTGATACACATGGAAAAGCAATGAAGCTTTCCAACAAACCCTTCAACTCCAAGGCAGAAATCTCTAACTTGAAACTAAACAGAGGCTAGGGAGGCCTGAGCTTATACTTATGCTTAGAAATACACCTTTTTGAAAGTTTTGTACTTTCTTTTGTAGGGCAATTTTCTGCACAAGTCCTAAGCAGCATCACATGCTTTCTTCCGCACAAACTTCCCCTTTCCCCTGCCTTCTGATAGAGCAAATAACCACAAAGAATAGAGTTCAGGCTTTGTTCTTCCTGTTGTTCCAAGAGCTGCAGACAGGGGAAGGCAAACAGAAGAAGGTTTCTGTGTTACAAGATGTAGATTAGAGAGGAAACCCAGCATCCTTTATTGGGTCATGCTAGTTGAAGAGGAGGAAACTGGCTCTCGATGCTTCACATGCTGCATGTCCATGAATACCTTGCAAATATTAACTAATCCTCATGAAACCCCTGAGACAAGTTAATATAAACCATTTATATGTAGGCAAACAAACAGCAAGAGAGTGCAGAACCTGCCTGGGGGCTTTGTCAGTGACTCAGGAACTGGAGTAGGTCAGTCAAACATCTTCCAGCCTTCTCTAGTCCATTGGCTTCAGTGTCATCAGACAACATAACCAATGTCATGTGAAAGGTCCAAGCAAGGCCCAAACCTCCCAGACAAGCTGGGACACAACATTTCATGGAACTCTGTGCTGGGATTATGAGATGAGAGCAGTTTTAAAGGGTTGGGAGAAGACCCTAAGAGAAAGGCTGGCCATTTCAGCTCAGCTTTGGAAATTTTGGGTTTCTTCCATGTGTGACTCAGTAAAATTTGGATACATGGCATTTACATCCACACAGACATCAAAGAAATTCTTCATTTAGAGAGTTCTCAGCAGTAAGACTAACAAGCTAAAAGGCATTTTCCCATGAAAGGCATATCCTCCTTGTGTGTCTAATCCAGGAATTTAATGCAGCACTTCAATAACTAAATTTATACCCTTATGTTCTGTCTCCTCACTTTATTTAATTTCCCTGATTACTAAAGAACGAATTCCATTCCTTATTTGAGCTGCTGAGCACAGAGAAATGGCTTTTTTCTTTCCTTTTGATAGAAAAAGTTTCCATTGGCAATAAGAACCTGGACAGTTCTGTCCAACTTTCCTGCCTGAATTATGAGACAGAAAGAAAGCAGCAAGAGAAGATCCTAATCCTACAAAATCCAGTGGCTTGGAGTGAAGTGGGGCAGCTGAGACACAGTTTAGTGCAGTAGAACCAAGGGAGTCCTCATCAGTCTAGATAAAATAAATTTCGTCTACACTTGACAGCTGAAAATTCAAATACTTTAAAAGAAGTTACCTTAGCAAGAGAAATGATTGCTCAAAGGAAGCGAGGCACATGCAGCAATTTGATATGGGGATGGAATCCAGGATTCCCATGGTCTGTTCCCAGCCTTGGGCTGGCCTCCTGTGAAACTAGAAGGCAATCACTCAACAGCTTTTCCTTCACTTCATTCTTCTTTATAGGATGTTATAGGACTGAAATGCAGGACTCCACAAAGGATGTGTTCCTACAATTCATTATTTGGGCTGAAATGCACCAGCTTGTGCTTTGATATCATGGGCTGAATAGTGCCTGAATTGCTCCATGCCTTGGTTTTCCACTGACATAAAGAGAATATTCACGTGCTTTGAGATCTTGGATGGAAATGAAATGCAAACACAAAAGTGCTACTCTTCTATTGAGAGGAAGAGACAGTTAAATTCTGCCCTTTTGCTTCCTTACTCTATTGGGATTGGCATGAAAACATAAAGATGACAGGCTGGGCCCCATTCTATTAAGATTTAAATTTAGCAAGGAACTGGAAAATTACTGGGAGCCTTATGTCTAACCTCTGCCTCAGAAGCAAATATGCATAATTCTTGTTCCGTAGCTAAATTTGAGCGAATTACCAAATGTTGGACCAATAAAAGAACTGTCCAACACAAACCTTATCTGCCTGAGATGCAGATATCTGCTTACAATATCCTTTGTTAGTTAAACAAAACAGAATCATTGTTGCTAAGAAGTTAATATTGTTTAAGATTCACTGGGTTACACACAGAACACTTTCCTGAGTTCCCCCAAACACATTCCTTTTCTGTTCTCTTCATTCCTTCCCCCTTTTTTTTCCCTTTTGTACTGACTTGGCTAAGACTGAGGTTTCCTTTAGGTGAACTTGCTTATAAGGTGATAGGAACTTTGAGGCAGGCAAACATTGCAGCTGATACAGTGAAGGGTAAATAGCTGTTCAGATCAGAGCAAACAATTAATCTGGAGAGCAAAATATAACTGCAGTAATCCCCCAAGCATTGAACAGGAGCCTGCTTGCTCTCCCTCCTACCAGCTCACTCTCTTCTTGTTTGCAACCTTTAAAACCTGGGTTGCCAGTGTCCAAAATTCCTTCATCCAAAAACTGACTTATGGGAAAATTAATTGAATGAATAAACACCCTTCAATGCTTTCTGTGATATATTTTTTAATTTGATTGGCTTTTCTAGTGCTGGGACAGTACATGCCACAAACATCCACATGGGAATGAAAATATAAAGAACCATTTCATTACCAGAGCAGTGTCAGTGAAGATGCCAGATGTAAAACTGAAACCCAGCAGGACATCACTCCATGGCAGCTGCTCAAAGCTACACTTGGGACTGGTCTGCTAAAACCATCCTATCCCATTTTCCATATCCTGCAGCATTGTAGGGGCTACCATTGAAAGCACATTTCTGTCAGGGTAATTTCACCTGCCTTGCAGGTGTCTGCCAGCAGAGCTGTGCCCTGCTGAGAGGTGACCACACCACAGCTCTGAGTGATGCTGTGTGCACCAGCTGTGCAGAGCTGCCTGGTCTGTGAGTTCTGGGAGCCCTCCAGGTCCTTGGCCACAGCTCTAAGCAGAAAGCTGTGCAGGGTAAATGAGGGCACAGCCAGCTCCCTGCCACTGTAACCAGACATCCTGAGCATCTCCCCATGAGGCTGCAGCATGGGCAGCACAGATATGCTGGGGGGATGTAGGCGAGACATAAAACCCAACAAGAGATGTTCTGCTCTCTCAGAAAAAAGCACTGATAAGAGCCACTTTTTGTAGCATGTGCTTTCCCATCAGAGATTAACAAGTCAAATATTTTTTTCCAGTTGTTACCAATTTTTCTAGCCTAAGGACTGATGAAAAACATTTCTGAGAGTCTGAAAAATGAAACCTTTCATTTTACACACAAAACAGGCAGAGAATTGGAGGCAGTGTTGGAAGCTGCATGATCCAGGATCAGTCTGAGGGTCTGTGTCAGACTTTAAAGGGTTTTATTCCACAGGCTGGCAGTGAACAACCCCTTGAGCCATGAGCAGGCCTCGTAACTAGACCAAAAGCAAACTCCTCTCCAGCAAGCACAAGGGGACTGAATCCAACTGAAACTCGTGGCCTATGCACAAATTCACTCTGAATTTCTCCTGGCACCAAGTAGGCCTCATTATGAGGATAACATTCAGATCTCAATGTATCACAGCCAAGCAGGGACAGGTGAAATGAGCTGTCTCTGCACTGAAAGTGTTTGACACCACTTGCTAACTCTTCAAGGCAGAGAGTTACAAGATATGCCCCACCATCACAGAAATGACTGGCAGAATGAAAATGTGATCATGAAATGTGATGACTGAGTTTGTCTTGCAAAGAAACTTTAAAGTCTGGCTGTTAGGGGCTCCTGAAATAGCATTTCCCAAAGGTTTACAAAAAACTATAATGAAGTAGTCAGTGAAGATGCATCATTGCCCCATCCAGGCAGAACTAGAATATTTCATCACATGTCATCAACCACTAAAGGAAGAAGGCACATGTTGACTCATCATGGGTGAGGTGTAGGGATCTGCGGCTTCAGAGGATGAGGAATTACTCTGCTTCACAGTTCTGTCCACTGGGAAATCACACATGGCTGTGACATACAACACAAACCCTTTATAACACTCTCACATTACCCTGGAGTATGGGTTTGGGTTTTTTTAAGTGTATTTCACAGAATCTTAATTTGAATGTGAATTTAAGAGCTAGATGGAAGAACATGTTCCTTTTCAGATCAAGGAAGATCCCTCAATAAAATCAGATTAAATGAAACATTAAGTGATGCCAAGATCAAAGAGTTTCTCATCTCAGAAATGCCTCCCTACTCTACAGTTAGATACAATCACAACAGAACATAACTAAAGAGATTCAAAGCATCTATAAAAGAAAGAAAAAAAAAAGACTAAAGAATGGTGCCCTAGATCTAAATTGCAGGACTATTCCCTTCTGCCTTCAAGATATTGTATAATGAGCTTTCTGAATCAATTGGGGTATCCTTTTTACACTGCAGAGCATGAGCACTCTCTGGAACCAGAAACAGAGAAAAACCTCCCAGGAGCTAAAGGCTGACAAACCTCCCACTTGCTGATCCAAAACCTAACTCTTTCAGCAGCTTGCACAGCTCTAAGCACAGAGGATTGTACACACACACATCACCTGCACATACCTCAACCCTAACATGGCCCACACAATCCATCCCTGCAAGGAGCACAAAGGGAGAGCAGGTGACATGTGACAAACAGGATTGTCACATCCCTGCTGCTTGGGATAGAGGGGATGGCCAAGCAGGAGCAGACAGGAGGCTTCTCAGCCCCAGTCCAGGGCAGTGTGTACTTCCATAAAGCCATCACAAATGCAGACCAGGAGTCTTCCTCCCCAGATCCCTCTCTCCCTTACATCACCTGAATGCTCTCTCCTCTGAGAACATCCCCGAGGTTCACCTGCCATGGACCCTTCCTTGCCCTAGTCCAGCCCCACAACTGCTCCTATAACTTTCCCTTTCCTCCAGCTCTGTTACATAAGCCACTACCTGCTATTTTAGGTTATACATAGCAACATGATGATAAAAACAGAAACAGCAAGTTTGGGTTAATTTCCCTCCCTCCTCTCTTTGTTTGGTTTTCTGGAACTACTTCATCCCAAACATTTGTAAATAGTGCTTGGAGCTACATTCCAAGTTTCAGCAGTAAACATTAAACTATCTAATATATATATAGAAGGATGCCTGTTCTTCCAGTGTATCCAGGCAACCTTGCAACACAAAGTTAAAGCACAGTTATTTGTTCAAAAAGTGTTTTCACAGCTATTTCCTCTTCCCCACCCCCCGCCTTGACTTTTTCCACTAGGCACTACTTGTATTTATCATCTGGAGATTCTGTTCCCTTTTTCCTTTTTAAAAACTATAACAGCTTGTTTTAAGAGCAGCAAAGCATAGACATTTAGCTTATAATAAATCTTAATTTAGTTTGTGACAAATGAAAGGAAAATACCAAAAATTCACAAGAACACCTGAATAAAAACTCCTTTGTCACATGCTGTGTAACTTTGGAAAGAAGATAATTTCCAAATATTAAAGAAATCAGAATTCTGTAAGGAAGGAAGAAAACCCCATTTATACAAACACTAAAGCAAGCGAAAAATGTGGTTTACTGCTTTCTACCTAACACTAGTTGAAGGTTTCAGAATAAAACATGTTTCCTCAGAGAACAAAGGTCAGACTGAACCAAAATTTTTCTAAAGGAAGAATATAAATTTTTATTAGATTTTTCAGTTGAGAGCTCTTTAGAGTAAAAAGCCAGCATCTCAATAGGGAGTGTTTTTTATTTCAAAATGTTAATTCAAAATGAAAAGTGTTACTTTGACACATTGGGCACCTTTATTTTGGTAGGCAGTGTTCTCATTTTATGTTATTTCTTATTTGAAAACCTCTTCAGAATATTTTTCTACTATATGGCTCAAACTTTCAATTATTGCTTCCTATTCTGATGAGAAACAATTTTTCCTTCTTATTAAAGTTTTCTTCTGGGCTAAAAAATTCTGCTGAACATTCCCTGATTTCATTGCCATTCTTTTCTAATTAAGTGCTACAGTACATAGTTGACATTTTTTATCAGAATAACAGTCAATTAAATACTGCACATTTTGAAAAAAAAAATAGAAAACACGTATTTTTTCAGCCTTTAGGGTGAATGGAGAGGAAAAATACAGAAAATTCTCTGAGAAAATGTAACTATATATTTTGGCAATAGCATTCTCATGCCATCTTTTGCACAGCTACCTCAGTGTTTTCCAGCTATCTTCATATGCCCAACAAACTAAATGTGGGTGACATTAGCGTTATGAAATCAACTCTTACTTTCTTTAAAGAAGCAAACCCCACTTCCTAAATGATAGTTTTTGCCTTTACAGAATCTGCAGACATGGGGTCATGTGGATGTGCTAGGGAAACGAGCCTGACACAAGGAAGAGCTGGAAATAAATGTGCTACATTTATGAAGTACAGAGTCATTTGCACATCTCAGGCATGGAGAATGAACTTCCATTGCCTTTTCCAGGCAGCTTCAGCTTCCAGCAAAGAGCCTTTTCCAAAGTGTTTTGTTCCTCAATTTACCCAAAAGGAAGCAATGGGCACGAGGGCAGATGCTGATTTAGTGAGCATAGACTCCTATTGGGCAAGTGGCTTTTCCTGAAGTTGTTTATGCTGAGAGATGACTTTGAGAAGCTGAGGTCAGCAAGGGAATATAGTTTATTTTTTGGCCTCCGAGTTCTTGTGTAATTTGTCTTCCAAGTTCCAAGAGGGAATTTCAGTCACAGTTTTTCCTCACTTCAGTGCCAAATCTTGGTTTGTTTTTGTTTTTTTCTTGAACAGGTAAAGGTCTTGGGTCTTTACTGACTGCTTGAGCCCATAGGAGGCTGTCTAAGAACAAAGGCAGTAGATAAGGCCTAGCACAAATTTCTTCTTATTTTGAAGAATTCCTTAATTCCAGCAGCTTCTCTAAAGGATATGCTGGATTCCACTAAAATTGATGGGACTGGTGAAACAAAACTCTTAGTGATTTTTTCACTTGCCAGTGGCACCCTATAAAACTAAACCCCTCGGTCTTTGATTATATAACTCTCCCAGTGGTAACGCAAGGAGGACATCAATAATTTTTTAAATTCAGTTGTAAAGTACTTGAACAAATAAAGTACCTGGCAAATAAAACAGCTAATAAAGATCAAGAAAGATGCTGTTAAAACACATCAGTTTTCCAGGCCCTGATTACAGCAGTGATAAAATACTAAGAAAGCAGTAAGAACAACCACAATTGTGTAGATCCCATTTTCCTGTTATTTACCTATTAAAAGAAAAAAAGAATATAACCAAAGAAAGCAAAACATTTGTAGCAAGTTCCCAAAAGTGCCTGAAATATGTCAAATGTCTGTTTAGGCACTGCAACACATTTCCTATTTCATTGCTCCCATACATCAAGGCAAGCAATGGTTAAAAGGAACAATTTCTCATGGTTATAAAATACAGGGCTCAGGCAGAAAGTCAACAGTCCTGCTCACGTTTCCGGTGCAACAGAACTTTCTCTTTGTTTTGATTTCTCTTTTTTTCCCTTTTAAACAAAAATAGGCATACAAAAAAAAAAAAAAAAAAAAAAAAGAAAAAGCCAGAATGGAAGGGAAACAGTTCAAAAGGTGTTTTTAAATACTTTTCCATCTCAGCTGGACAACAATTCATAGCATTACTTGCAGCAACAAGTCTGGGTGAGTACAGAATGCCCTGCGTGCTCCCAGGCACAGCAGAGTGACAAGGAATATCGGTTTTGCTGGTGATGAGCTTTTTTCTTGATGGTATCAGCACTGAAACATTGTCCACCTTTCTAATGTAAGGTAGCTGCCCAAGCTTTGAGCACAGACAAATATCACCTCCCTTAAACTTTGTGTAAATAAATGTCTTGGCAGGAGCTCACATTTCTGGATTACCTCTGCACATAAATATGACTTTGTTTCCTTAAAAGCAAAATGTAGCTAGATGGGGGTAAGAGTTGGTTTGGTGATTAACTCTGCCTTTACCCCTTCTCATCCCCTGAAAGTTGGGTATTGGAAAAAAAATTCAGACACAAGTCAAGCCAATACCATGAAGGGGTGAACTTTTCCAAAGAGAAATGGAGATTCAGCACCAAAGGTGGTTCTCTTGTGGCACAGGGCAGGTGCTCTTCCAGTTATCTGAACTCAGCCAGTATCACTGTCCTACACCTCAGGAGTCATCCTGCATCACCCAGGCGGGCAAGGGAGGGCAGAGCCACCCTCCACAGGCTGTGGGTGCCATTCTCCCCTTCCCTGCAGACAGGCATTGGCATCCAGCAGTGGTACCAGGTGCTGTTCTGGAGCCAAGTGTCTCACTGTCCAACACCCCTGACCACAGACAGCATGGTCTGGTCTCTGAAAATAGGGTTTCACATCCCAAGTAGCTCTAGCAGGTGCACTCCCACCCTGCTTTCCCCAGGTGAGATAACAATGATTGCCACAACAGCAATCCTTCCCTCTCCACCAAATCTTCTCTCCAGGATTCTCAGGTGACCATAATATACGTCCTCAATGGTGACCTAAGCCTTCTCTACCCTCCTCATTAAAAAATGAGCAGGATGCAGCCATGAGGTTTGACAGAGACAAGGCCAACATACAAGACAAACAGACAGACCTTGCCAGCTGCAGAGCAGTCTGCATTGAGGTGTGAGATTCATCCAAGGCACAACTTCCTACCCTTCATCTGGATTATACAAAGAATAATTTTGGGCTGGAGGCCAAATCGATCCATCTGGATATTAACTGATAGCAGTAATTAGAGCTGGTGAGCTACTGAAGCTGCTGGCATCTCTCTTCGCTTGGTTCTTTGCTGCCCAGCAGTCTAGTTCAATTCATCACTGTATTAAGCAGTGAAGCTTCTATTCTTAGTAACAGTTTATCCTGCCCAAAACATCATGTTTCAACCCCGTGTTTCAAATCATGTTTCAAACCTGGAAAGAATCTAGAAATAGGCAATGAAAATGTGAGACATTGTGACACACAAAGGCATGAAGGAAAGGCCAGCACAGTTCAAGGTGAAGACAAATTCCAGGGGATTTTTCAGGGAGTGCTATACAGACTAGACAATAGCACAGGGAAAGCTGGCAGAGTCGTGTACCCATGGGGGAGGCAAGAACAATCAAATTCTTTACTTACACCACAAGCATTTATCTGCAGTTAAAAATAAAATTATCTTCCTCTTCTACAAAACCAAGAGTTAGACACATGGATAATAATTCAGAAATAAGCAATAAATGTCAGGAAAAGTTAGTGAGTTATAACTTTGGGTACTTTAGATCCTATGAATAACAATTTGATTTATAAAGAAAATCCCACCTTTCACCTGGCTGTCATCTACAGGCTTCCTTTTGTCCATTTCAAAAATTTGTACTTTGAAGAGGGGGTGCTCATCTTCTGGTGACTGGCCTGTCTTTTTTAGGACTTTCTGTGTTTCATTGGTTAGATGTACAGGGAAGGTGGGTTCAGAAATCCAATAAAATGAAAATTGCAATTAGAACATCTGAAAATTCAGGTATGTTCTGATCTGGACACTGATTGAAGCACACTCTCACCAAAGGACTCAGTGAAGCAAGGATGCCTCCTGACTTTTATGGGGTTTGGAATACTGTTTATACTGGTGTTGTATAAATACACCATGGTCCGCTGTAACAAGAGCAGAAGCCAAGGATCCTACTGATATTATGAAAGTGCACGTATTCAGTTGCCTTAATATTGGACCAATTACATACCAAGGTGTTCAAAGCCTCTTGAGTAATTTAGAACTCAAGTTCATGAGGGACCCATCATCTCCTTATAACTAGGTATGAAGAACACTTTGAAAATATACTCAAATTTGTAGCAGGACTCAATAGTTCTGTGCTGTCACCCTGGGACTCCTTGCTCTGCTTAGCATAAAGAAGAGCACACAGATGACATCTGTCCAACTCATGTTGCAAACACACTGCAGGAGTAAAACACAGGTGCTTGAAAAGCTTGGTTTCTACTCTAACAGAGCCACATCACCTGATGTGCTTTACTGGGTTTGCATTTTCTTTTTGGAGAAGGGCTGAGAGGTCCCAAAGCCTTACATTTTATCCATATTATACCTGTTAAGAGCTGAAACTCAGCTTGCCTTTCACCTTTCGAAACATGTAAGCCACAAAACTCACTTTTCCATTTCCTGCCAACCACTTCAGAATCTGGAAGGCCACGCTTGGGTTGCTGCATCCTTGGGCTGTGGAGGGGTGTGCGTGTGACCAATGCCCTCTAGAGGGTGGCCATGGCCCGGCAAGACACAGGTGCTGCTGCCCACCCATCACTCCTGTTCTCAGCTAAATACCTTCCCGAGAAAGGTGGGATCCCATGGGGGAAAAAAAAAATCAAAACTGGATTTGGGTTTTAATAAAAGTAAAAACCTGTGAAGGGCCATTCATTGGAGGATACTTGGCAGAGCTCACGCCATGGTGTAAGAGTTTCTTGCACAAACACTGTAGTACTATAAGCAAAAAAGATGAATCAGAAGCTAATCCTCACCTGAGGAGGTCTTTGCAACAAAGGGCCAGTTTAAGAGCACCAACTGCCATAGGGTCCTTTCCTACCTACCAGCATCTTTAAATAACTTGGCCCATCACTCAAGGCTGTGTCTGCATTTGAGAGAACATGTATCAGCTAGCCAGAGACGTGGCAACACTAAGAGACATTTAAGTGAGGTCATTTCCATTACCAATGGAGTCTTTCAGCCAGCCCAGGCCCACTTGTATAAAAGAGAGAGATGCTTTTGGTGTTATCCTTTTGTCTCAATCCATTGAATGTACTCAATATACTCCCCTCCAGGTATTTCTGAACACTAACTAAAGAGAAGAAGCCTCCACCTAATTTGGCCTTTTTGAAAGTGTCCACATAAGAACTCTCTCTCCAAATGCAACCTTGGTCTAACCTTTCTATATATGACTTTGATCTGCAGACATGAACACAGCTTTCATCAGGGTGCTGCCATTTTTGAGGAAGGATCCAATGGAATGACTATATTTATATCTCAAATATTTCACAGAGCTGTTACATACAGTACAATCTATTCCTTTCCACTGCATATGTATAAATAGTCTCCTCCTAATCTCGGAGTCAGTTGAGCTGTACCTCAGTGCCACTCAGGACTCAGAAACTCCGTGTGTGCTTGTACCCATCAACTGCTCTAAGTACACAGGTCTCTGCTGTCACACATGCTTTAAATCCTTGCACCACAGATCCACCCAAGAGTCTCCAAGGCTCTTTTAAAACCTAAAAAGCAGGTGCCTGCCCAAAAATCCCATCTATAAAACCTCATATACCAAATACTGTGGAAACGTCTCAAGTTGGGCCTGCCGCAAATAAAATCTCCAACAAAATAAACCAGCTAAGGGGACAATAGGCAGAGCACTGACTGGCTTCTGTTCCTATTACAGCCAGTAATTTGTGGCCAAGAGCATATTACAGGATGTGGGAAAGTAGAATTCATCCCTGGGCTTCCTAGTTTGGGGCCAGGGCTTGATTCCAGCTTTCCAGTGTCTGCACATATACTTGGCATAACACAGCCTGGGTCCCGCTGCAGCCCAGCCCTCCTTGTGCTTTGGGTTTGGGGCTGCTGGGTATCTTCCTTCACATTTCATCTGTGGCTGCCCACACCGGCCTTTTTATACACTGCAAGCTTTACTAGCCCCTGCAGACCAGTGTCCCTGTTGAGCTAGAATCTATAGTCCTGCAAGCACTCAAAAGACCTTTCTTTTACCAGGTAAGACAAAAGGGCTCCTGGCTGATGAGCATCCCACTCATCCCAGCCTTTTGCTGAGACTCAGAAAAGCTGTACCAAGGAGCAGGTCTCTGATGCCAACTTAAAATGGAGGAATCTCTCTGGGCTCCCACAGCATTTATCCTCCTGCTAAACCCTACACAGTATTTATCTGCTCTCCAGTGCTTTGGCAGTCTGGCTTTAAATGCCTCGAGCATTGAAGCTCCTTGAGTTTAGACAGACCAAGAAGCCAGCAATTAGGAAACTCTTTACCAAAAGCCAGCTCACATATTGCTTTTGCCTCATTTTTATCATCATCTGACTACTCTTGTTCCAATTGTTTATCCCTCAAGGATTATTTTTTTAATGCTTTCTTTTTTTCTCCTCAGAGTGGAACTTGTTTTGCCAATGACTACTGAACCCTAGCTTTGTATTTGGGAAGCTTCAACATAATAAAAAATTCACCCATTAATGTTTTACAGATATCAGTACTTCTAATTCTTAATTTTAGTCATTCTTTAAAAAAGTGCAAGAAATGATCTTTCCAAACCTCTGGCCAAGTCTGCTGGCCAGGTTTATTTATACATGATCCCAAACTCCTGAAGTCGTAATAGTTCCAGGAAAAGAGAAAAAAGGAAAAGAAACACACTTTATAGGATCTTTCATTGGTTAAGTCCACATCTATTTCTGCTTGATATCCAAAGCCAATTTGAGCTTCCTGATCAGCACAATTCCCTGGTTATTAGACTTGTTTTTGTAATTTCTAAAAATAGAGAGCAACTATATTTTTTTACGTTAGAACATTAGTTTTTCTTAAAAGACTGGGATGTTAAGGAAAGAAGCCACTAGGGGAAAAGGCAGGAAAAAGTTCAGAACATTTCCTTCAGCCAGCTTCTAAAACACACTGCATTTCCTCTCTGCATGAGTTGGAGAACAGTTTTGGAAAACTGTTGTTTCTCACACACTTTCATCTCATGGCTGGTTTCAGAGACAAGTATTCACAGCTGTGTGAAGCAACTGAGAATCTGCTATTTGCAATTATTATGCTTCTCTTGATCTATAAGAATCTGCAGTGCTTATGCATGGATCCTTTTGTCCTGTCAGTTCCACTCTTGCCCCCAGCCTGCTGGCTCAGTGTGGAGCATCCTTTGAATCCCTGAGAGGACATCTCCTCCAAGCTGGCACACACCCCATCCCTTCTACTCTTGCAGAAGGGTCCTGAACACTTAGTTGTCAAGTGAAGTCATCCCCCTCTTCAGTTCCTCAGTCACCTTCAGGGACACCATTGGTAGCTCACAGTCTACACCACTAACACCCATTGGTACTAAAATTGCTTTCTTTTTCCACTCCTCTATTTGCTGGACACAACAGATTCCCTGTCATTATGTTTGCTTTAAGCCTAAGCAAAGCCATTTCACACACATTCCCCACCAAAGCACTCTCTATTTAGGAATGTTCATAGCAGTTTCCCTCCTTAGGATTTTTAAGAACTTTGAAAACATAATTCAGCTTCTTCATTCCTGAAGCTGGCAAATGTTAGAATACGGTTTTCTGAAGATGTGCAAGCTCAGGTTCATCAACTGGTTCAAGGTTATATGTCTCCATGGTGCAGGTGAGAAGAAAACCCCAGCTGGAGCATAAAGCCTCTCTTCTGCTGCCTGTGAGCTGTAACACACTAATGAACAGTCCCATTTTTTCTCCCTGTCTCTTTCCCAGCAGGGCTCAGTGAAAAATATCATCTTCTCTTTCCTGGCCTTGTCTTTCTCACATCTGTAAACACCACAAATGATACCTTTGGAAATACAAGTTAGTCCTATTCCAGAAACATGTCCTTTTCCTGATGACTGTTCATTTGTGGCTGTCAGTGATGTCCCTGCTGTGTATTTTGTGCAGATGGGAGGCTTGGCCATGTCACACACACAGAACACACCCTTGCCTGAGAAGGGAAGGCACTCAACAGTGTTTACAAGAGTACCTGAATTTGGCCCTGAGTGCCAAGACCTGAATTTGAATGGACTAATCCCAAAGCAAGCTCTGTATTAAACTCAGCTATGCTTCCCCATAATTCACTGACCTCAGGTCCTCCAGCAGGTCAGACCAGGCGTCCATATAATGGTAACAGGTGGTTCCAAGATGAATGACCTTGCTCTTTAAATACACATCTCCCAGTAAGAAGCTACACCACATTACACAACACTAGAACATAATTAACATCCCAGCAGTTGGTTCTGAATGTGGAACTTGCACACAGGGAGGATAAAAACCTGTCACAAACACCAAGCAAACTCCCATGCTTCCGTTGTCCTGCAGGTCACTTTGCTTCCAGCCTCCATTCCCTTCCTCCTATTCCCATCCACCCACTCAGGAACTTCAAAGGGTGTGTGACAGGAGCACAGAACTGGACTCAGAGAAACAGCCTTTTACTGCTATAAAATATATTTTTCTCATCTGGGTAATTTAACCTATCTTCAACCTGAAGCAATTCCAGGACACAACACAACTGTACATGAGCAAGATAATAAAGGTATTTTTTATGAAATCTGCAAGCACAGCGTTTACCAGGTGGGACATGAACAATCATCAGACAACACTTAAGAGCTTTATTTATTTTCTAGAGAAGCACCTTCTAAATGCCAGAACCAGGGCAGGTAGTTATCCAAGTTTGCCAGGTCAGTTTTGAGCGTGAGCTTCTTCCATTTTTCTTCTTCTCCCCTGTTCAGTGTGTCTGCCCCTCCTGGCAAGCAGCAGCCTTGAGAGGAAAGTTACTGTGCCCAGAAAGGGCTTGGCACTGCACTAATGTACTTTGACAGTGTGTTTTCTTCCCTGGCACCCAGCCACACACAAATCTCCTCTCTGAGTCACTCCCAGTGAGAAAACCAACACCGGCATTCTGCTCTGTTGAAATGGTAAGGCTGAGAGAGCAAACATAAAAGGAGCTGCCCATCAGGAGGGGCTGGGGATGAGCTGATGTCTGAAAGCATCAGAGGCAAGGGGAGGAATTCCTATAAGTGCAGCATAATGCTGATAAGGGGGGAAGAAAGAGAGTAGTGAAGGAAGCTGGAAAACTACCACTTGGCAGAGCAGAGGATGCACACTCCCATCAGTGACTTATGGCAAAGTCAGGCCTCCCACTGCACTCTCACTTTCTGCTTTTCTTCTTACTTTAATTGCCATAACATTTCTTGCAGTTATCAGGGCCAGTTTTGTCCTGCTCTGTACAAATATGGCAGATGCCATCTTGGCAAGTAAAGGGGTTGAAACAGGGACCAGCAGAGCAATAAAAGCAGGATTCTCTGCAGCTTGAGGTAGGAAGCCAGGCCAGCAGCTGGGAGCTATAACAGACCAATATCCTTTGCAGATTGGGCACAGATGTGGACATGTAACCACAGGCCAGGGTGTTACACAAACACATCATGTGGACAAACTGTGCCTCAAATGCTTACAGCCTCAACTGGCAACAGGCAGAGCAAGAGCTGGACAAGCAGAAGATTGCAGTGAAGGTGAGAAATGAGTCTCTAATTTTCTTAGAGACTTCCATTTTCTTAATTAACTTCCATGCTCTGATCTCTCAGAGAAGGATCAGAGCATGAAAGTTAATCTGGATATTACTAGAGAAGAGTAACCAACCTGCACATCTTCCAACAGATTCTTAGTGCTTGTATTTGCAGGATCCAGAAATGGAGAGGAATTTTAGGGGGCATTTTCTCAGTAGTTTAGCTCCCCTCAGGCCGCTTTGCCAGAATTATTGAAGTGGTTAGTTACTTTACATGGGAATGAAACAGGTGGAGAATAAGCCAGAGGCTTGCTTGGCTGAAGGTAACGTGTCTTCTGCCTTGGAAAAAAAGCAGAACAAACGTCAGCAGGGCTCCATTCAAGCACTCCAGTGACTAAGCCCTCTTGGAAACCTTTAGACACAGCTTCTTATACTTGTCTCTGAAGGTAAAAATATGGCAGGGCATACAAGTCATAGGTCACTGTGTGAAGACATCTAATTTTGAGCCAGGTACTAATAACAGGAGCATCCTAGGCCTGTTTGGAACCATTTACAGAATCAGCAGCTGGTAGTTCCCTCCCAGCATAGGCATAAAAAACAGATATATAACCATGTAACTACAGTCCTGCATATTTGAAAGTACTCTTATGCTCTAGGCTGCTAAAAGCTAGTTTGAAGAGCAGATTTCTGTGTTTAAAGCCCTTTATGACCAGGCGGTGTTAGAGACTACAGAGTTGTTGCATGAGACAGAAGAAGAACTGCCACAATATTACAGCCTTGCAAGGAGAAAAGGCAGATGAATTAATCTATTTCCATAATTGCACAGTGTTTGTTCTGTAGACCAAACAATACACAATCCACACATCAACTTTATGCAGTCTCATACACAGTAAGCCAGGATGCCCACAGGATCAAGTATAACCTGGTGGGTTTAGGCAGATACTCCAGTCCACACAACTCTGAGAAACAGTAATCAATGGAATAAATAAAAATATGAGCAGGCATCAAATTACTTCAAATACCAAGGAATAGCACAGGAGACTAAACCTTTATTATGTGGCAGCCACCGTGAAATGGGATGTATAGATAAAACCAAGTGCAAATAGAAATTGCATGCAAGGCAGAAACCCTGTAGAGCTCAGCATCTCCCAGGATCTCATACTGGGCATTGGTGATACAACCACAATATCTCTGGCAGCTGTTTCCCCAGGCAGCCTCACTGTGTCTCCTGTCAATGTTTCATGACAAGAGCATCTCCCCTTGTGCACACTCATGCTTGTGTTGAAAGGCACCAGCATGCAGCACCCACTCACACAGGCCCTCACAACCAGCTGGTTAACATTTGCACCCACAGAATCTTTTAGAAGGGGAATGAAGCAGAAAAAGCCAACACTCACCAAATCAGGATCAACCAAAGCTACTCAGCCTATAGAAAGAGTGTGAGAGGACAGCATACTTCTGATGCATAGTATGAGGCTTCACAGCACTTCAAGTCATAGTAAGAGCCTTCTACACTCAAGCTACTTAAGAGTAATCAGTTGCTCCTAGAAGCAGTCAGGGTGCAGAAAGATGGAATTATATCCAAATCTTATGGCTGAGGACCCTCACAGGTATGGATGTTTCCTTGGCTTCCCCTTCTTCTACCAGAATACGCAGACCAGCTTTGACCACTCTCTATGATTGCTCTGGGATGAAACCTTTACTTTTTCCAAAATACAGCTTCAGACTTCAGAGCCGTACATACACACACATGTAGAGCTGTCCACGAGTGCCTAAACCTGTGTGCACAGAAACAGCACCTGAGTCATGACAGGGCTTCTGCAAAGCCCAAACCATGGGCTAAGGTATATGTGTAGTTGAGATGAATCAGCACAGACATGATTTTATTTTCACCACCTGAGGATCGCATGCTAAATGCCTCTTTGTGCTCATTTAAAAGAAGCTGAAGAGACAAATTACAACTCCCAGGGAAAAGTACATGCTTGTTTAAAGATGGAGCAAGCTCCTCCTTGTTCTAACAGCAGAACCAGATGCTGCACTGATATCACTACCCTTGAACTTACCCTTGTCTGAGTCATCTATGAGATGGTTGAAGCTGACAGGTTGTTAAAAATCATTGCCCATGGATTATATTCAGAGAGAGCTTTAAAATATTTTCTAATTATTTTTGCTTCCACTCCACCAAACACTGTTAATCAAGAGCTATTTCCAAAACACACTCTATTGTGGCAGAGCTACACTCCACAGGAGAGGCACCGATTGGGTTGGAGACCTTCCAGCTCCAACTGTCAGATGACCTAGGTGTTCTCATTCTTAGAATAAGGTGCTCTTTATGGGCAGGGAATTTACATTTTTTCTTTATTTATTCAAAATGCAAAGGAGAATGCTTAGTTGTGGGGAAACCAAGCTGCCTGGTTGGATTTTGCACTTTGATGACCATTCACTACCAATGATACACATAATGCTTTTCTTCACTTATTCCTTGCTTCATTTCCCAGGTTGTTATTTCTTCATGTTGCACATGAAGACCTGGCCTCTGCTCTCCCCATGTGGTTGTGACAACAAGCAACACCCAACCCCTTCCTGTGGGTGCAGCAGGAGAAAATTGGATGGAATTTTGCCGCTCCAAAACCTTGTGATCCAGCTTTAAGTCTTGCACTGGTTTTTGGACTTGGCTAGCTCTGTGTCATGCATAGCTGTTTGTTTTCAGAGACTTCACACTACTCCTGATTTTCCTCTACTTCGCGTTCCTATTTTTTTTACATCCAGCTCAGTTTGGGAAAATGTGAGTTCAACATAGAACAAACCGTAGTGCTTCAAACACTGTTACTTGAAAGTACCACAGCAAGTGCAAAAATCAGAACAGATTCTAAAGAGGAATAAAAAAGAAAACCCCACAAAGAAAAAAAATCAGGTTTGTCTAACAAGTGACCCTTTTCACTGTGGAAGGCTTCGCAGATTCAAAATCCTTTTCACAATCCTCCTAATTTAGAATTGGTAAAACATGACGTTACCTCTATTCCTGTGGTTTGAAGTCTCATCCTGAAAAATGTTTGGAAATTTTTGAAAGAAGCTTTACCATACATTAGTAGTTTACATTAGACTTGCTATCAATGTGTAGAGATGGTATATATAGATAAGAAGTACTCCATAACATAATTTCAGTAAAAATGGCACAAGATAATTTACTCCAGGATGCTCTAAAAATTAGTCAGTTTTAAAATAGTCTCTTTTCAAAGAGTGCAAACTGCTTTTACCAAAATAAAATCTTTAAATTTATCTTTCCTCAGAAGCTTTGAAAATTTATATTAAGAATTTGAAAGCCGCTTAAAAAAAAGTAAGAATATAGTAATACTTCTGCTAGTTAACTAAATTATCAAGCAGCAGCACTGAATCTAATAAAAACAAGTCCAAGATACTAAATTTGCTTCAGTCTGGATTTTCCCTCAGCTTGTTTCCATCCATGGTTAGGCATATTTTCCTGATCACCATCGAAGGTAAAGAGGTCCCAGATCACCAAAAATCCCACCCCAAACAAAGAGACCCACAGCAAACAAATTAAAAAAAAACCCAAATCACATCTTGAGCCTGAAGATCCTGAACTGTTCCTATCTGGAGTGTTTGTTCAATTTTACGACTACATTTATTTATTCAAAGAGTGTTTTCTCACTGGCTCTCCTCCCAGGCGTGTTTAAACAAGCAGCAGCACATGGTGCCAGGACACAACAGAAACGTGTTCTATAGACAAGTAAACACAATACCCAATGGCTCTAGCTGCCCACACCATGAAGGGATTTTGAGCAAGTCACATCAAATTATGTTTCAGTCTCTGGACACAAAGCAGAGTTGGTTTAGAGCTCTTTGGCTATGTTTTGGGTTGTGGTTCTTTTATTGGTTTGGTTTTTAAGCCATTGGCTGGTCCGCACTCCCCAAAGATGTGGGCTATTCATTCTGTTCCAGCTTAAAGACTCAAACTGGACTTGATTTCAGTAAGAAGTGCGTGGTCTGTAATGTGGTTATAATTTGGTCTGGAAGCACAGCGAGCCATCTCTACCACGCACAGGGCTTGTGTGCCCAGCCCAACCCATCAGCACAGACTGGTTTTACTGGGCCCTCATGGAGCACATGTGGCCTGGCAGCCATGTCACAGCGCAGGAACTGTGAACCGCTGCCCGGGATGTTGGGCTGTCCAGTTCCACTGCAGCCAGGTTAAAAAAAGAACACTCAGAAAGGAAAAAGGCATCTTTTCCCCTGGAGCTAAGGTTAGCCCTCGCCATCAATCTGCCAGTGGTGGCTGGGGTGACACCCCAGCTCCTCCCGTGCGGAGCTGGAGCCAGGCCGCAGGAAGCGGCTGCCCCCGCGCAGGCCTGGGCAGCTGCTCCCACTGCCATGGCTCTCCATCCCCAGGACACTGCTGCAGTCATTTTCCTGTTGTGCAGGCAGGAGGGAGGGGAGCGACCCACACGTGGCTCCTACAGAGATCACAGCCTTGTCAGCAAGAGCTGAAAATACCAGCGAGCTGGCACCGGTTCAGAGCTGCGGCCTCCCCTCTTGCCCTTTCCTCCACAAACACCCTCCCTGAGTCATGGATCAGCACTGGATCCATCCATAAACCCTTCCTGGAAGACCAGCGCATCTTGACCTGGGACCAGATATTTCCCTCATCATCGACATTTCTCCTTGCTTTTGTTAATGTTAGAACAATGCTTTCAAAATTTATTTTCTTAAAAAATGGATTCCAAGTCTTGAGATGATTCTGCCAGAGTCCAGAAGCACCCCAGAGGGCACCAAGCAGAGCAGCTATAGCGAGTTAACTGCAAGGAACACAACTGTGGCTCTCTCAGCAGAACCCAGGGGCCGGCATCTACCCACCAGCCCAGCTGGTGAACTGGCCCTGCCTCACCACAGCTGTGATTCTGGGCTCCCCAAGGCTGGAAGTCTCAGCAGCTGCTGCTGAATTCCCTCTAGAACAGCCATTTCAATCTCAGCTCCATGTGGAACACACTGGCAAGGAAGGAGGTGAAGGTATAACAACCTGGATATTGTCCTCCAGCACAGCCACCTGGTGTGGCAGCACCACAGCAGGACACCTCCCTACTGCTTCTGTCAAAAATTTTTGCTATTAGGCAATGCCTGTATTCCATGTTAAATAAAAAAAGCCTTCTGCAAACCTGGAGGACCTTCATTCCCCCGCCTTTCATTGTTTTCTCTGTGCTCATGTCTCCTCTCACTGGAATATTTACTGTTTTGACGTCAACTTGCACCAAGAGCCAGGAGGCATCTGACAGCATTTTGTCGGTGACAGACAGCACAGCCTTCTCCTCTGGTCCCCATTTAGTGAAAAACAATTCCTTACGTGAGGCAAACCACCACAAGCTCAGCATTTAGAGCCTAAGTGTCACATTAGACAGGAACATTAGGATCTTCTGCTGTGTAAGATTTTGGCACCTCCTCACTTTTATGGCCCAGAACTTGTTGACATGATAAAATAAAACCCCAAACTGAGGTTCAAGATGTTTATTATGGTGAGGAAGAGACTTGTATGGTGTGGGAAATTTCCAACACAAATAATTGTGACCATTATTTTGAGGCATGACCACACTGTTCCGTATTTGCAGTCTGGGCGTGGGTAGATTTTGTTTCAAGGCAGCTCATCCATCGCATCCCACTGCCCTGTGCACAGCCTGGCTCTGAGGGGACTCACGTTAAGTGCACTGGATTTGGAGCCCTATGGCAGGTCACATGTGTCACTGGAAATAACATGATAAAGGAAGAAGTAATAGAGCGCTATGACAGAGCATTTAAAGGGCTGGGCAATCATTGAAGGAAGACAGAGATGACTGGAAAATAAGAAGCCACTGAAGCACAGTGTTTCAGCAGGCTTTCCCTGCATCCCCTCAAGCACCTAAACATACTATGATTATTTTAAAAGGTATACTACTAATAATAGTCATGCTATGGCCAAAACCAGCAATATTTTTGCCTCCTTCCTGCAAAGCAAGGTGTTTGCACTTCATCACTGAGATGACACTTTTCAGATGAACTGGCTTTTTATCATGGAGCTATTCTAAGGTAGAATGTTTTGTTAACTAATATTTGCTGTACATAGAGGTCTATTACTGAAGAGTTGCTCATAAGTGCCTAATCTTAAAATGAAAAGGAAGTTAATTAATTTTTTTTTATGAGAGTTAAAAATATTACTAAAGCTTAGAAGTTCAAAATAAGTCATGTTAAGAGTGGTTTGCATAGGAGCTTCAGGTATTTACTTTAGGGCCCACATTTTTTGAGTGTGGCACTTTTATTCCAGCCAACAAATAGGAAAAAAAGGTATTTGAGGCTTAACTAAACTTCTACATGCCTCTAAAGGTAAGTAATAAACTGACATGAAATGTCAAATTTGATGTCTCTTGTACATAGTCTCGTTTAAGCTCTTCTCCCAAGTCTACAAAATCTTGCCCCCGTCTGCCTAAAAGTACAAAACTTCTCAGGTTTAATGGTGCCCCTCACAGTAGCAGGATTGCACAGTAATCAAGTTTGCAAAACCTTTTACTGAAGTGTTTCATTTCCACCTGACAATGACCACAGCTGGGCAAATAGCCAAGTCTTCAGCACAAAACTGAGAAATCAAGGAAATTCCATTTGCCATCAGCTCAAAACATGTTATTAAAAAGTATCAATTGTTTAATGGCTTTTTGAAGTGAAAAATATCTCCTACACCTCCAAAAGTTCTCTCTTTAGGTTATTTAACCATATCAAAACCTTGCTGGATTTTTTTTCTTAGGGAGGATTTTGGTAGAAATGGGAATGGATAGCAGAAAGGGGAGGTTGTTTGTTATTCATTCTAAATTTAGACCAAGTCATCACTGAATTTCAAAAATGTTGAGCTGTTTCAGCATTTCTGTAATATTATATTCTGAAAACACTGAAGCAGAACATTTACACTTTTTAAAATAATGGCTCCTTTCAGCAGAAACAATTTGTAAACAACAACATGAAAACAAGGAATGGAAGAGTTGAACAGAGACTTTCCTGTTCCCTGGAAGACTACCTGTCCCCTTGCACTCCCCAAAACCCCCAGAAACCCGCCAACCAACACCAAACCTCAGCATCTAAGCATATGACTCCACATATATGTAAGAAATAGCACATAAGTGCTGACAAATTTGAAGCCAAGGACTTCTAGAATAAAGCTGCTTGTGAATCCAATTGATTATGATTAAAATCCAAGCATCTCACAGTATAGGTATTCCCAGATAATTATTGCATCCATGCCATCATTTGGGAAAATAAATATCATCCCAAGGAAAGACGAAGCAGTATAGTCTCTTCTCATGAGTTACATGCAAATAAAACCAGGAAACAAACATCTTTTACACACTGCCCATTTGAAAGCCTCTATTTGCATTATGAAAACAATCTCATTCTGCACACAACAAATACTCCCAAGTTTTTGTCATCCATCATCTTTCCTCTTCTAAAATTGCAATGACCAAACCAACAACTTCCCAACTCTCAGCTCTGCAGTTCTCTGTAGCAGAAACACCTGGATGAAAGGTTGAAACACACCATATGAATCATCTACTCCATCCAGTTATCAGAACTTTTTAAATTTAATTAGTGGTCCATATTTTCTCTTCCCACCTGCTCACAAGTCCTGGAAGCTCCCTGTGCAGGTGACGTGTGTAGCTGCACTAAATCTGCATTGTACTGCTCTCTGCAGGAGAAGGAATGTTTCCAAGCCTAACGACATGGTAGAAATGGATGAGTTATGGAGTCCGTGGGGAGTGCCCCCCTTTCACCATCACACAGCTCCAACAAACCAACCTGAGCCTTTAAAGGGTTGTAAAGCAAACCTCTGCTTTGCATCTATAACTGGTGGGGGCCACCACTCCACTGCCCCCCAAAATAAAAGGAAGTGGTCCCGCCTGTGTCTGGACACCTAGGCCTTACACTTACTTTGCTGCAGCTATTTTACCTATTTCACTCCCCACAAAGCAGGTATAGAAGTCATCAACAAGCCACCTGTCTACTCCTCATGGCCCAGCAAATGTGACACTCCCCAGAGCAGCAACATGGGAGCCCGAGCACTCCTTTCTACAGAAATAACTACAGCAAAGGAAGCAAATCTAACCTTGTGCCGTGCCATCCTGCCAGCACACCTCAACTTTAACCTTCAAGGTTTCCCCCATCCCTGTCCATTCTGCTGAGGCTGCCAAAAAGGGTGCAGTTAGTGTCATTTGGGATGGCAGGATCTGCAGGCCTGCCATATGACCCTCTGGAAACTGGACTGTACCCAACACTCCTATTTCCCCAGGCCATTAAACAGCTGTCAGAGTGCTGACCTATAATTCTTCCTGTCCCATCCCATGCAAATTCTGAGCTGGTGATGGAACATGGAAGGCTCTAGGTACTCGCAGTCATCCAGGCATCTAGAACAAGGAGCTGCCTAACCATGGGCTGCCCGTGCAATGGCCAAAAGGATTTTGCAGCCAAAGATAAACACATCTCTCCAGTTTCCAGCCAGCTATAGCTTCTAAGACAGGCAGCCTTCTCTTCTGCTTTATACAAGGAAGGAACTGGTTGTTCTTCAGGAGAGGTGCCAGGCACACCTGCCACCACCTTCCAAAAACAGATCGGTCACCTTCAGCTCTGGCAGGAATCTCTTCTTCTATCAACAGTGTGTTAAATGGCTTTCAATAAATATCAGCCTGACGTGGGAAATTCAGGCTGGGTGATAGCATCATTTTAATGTTGATATTCACAAATATAAAGAAAAATAAATCTGCATTTACTTGGCAGTGATTAAATGCCTTTTAGATCACAGGTTTCAGCAGCAATTTTTTCCCCAGAAAAATTCAAGTAGAAAGTGGAGGACTGAAAATGCAAATCTTAAGTAAGAAATTCTCCTAATCTCCTTTTTTTTTCGTTAACTTGTTTATACTCAGCCCTTTTCCCTCTTCTCATTTCCATGTATTTTCTTCTTTCCCTCTTCCTTCCATACCCACCCTTTATTATACATACATATGAGATGTTTGTGTTAAGGAAGACTATGATAATTTATCTACATGGTAATAATTGGATGGTAAGACCCACTCTCAGAGTGGAAATTAAGACTGAAACTTGAAAAAAAAGTTTAAAAAACTGCCTCATAACCTCTCCCTTCAAACCACTTCTAATTCTGCCCTATTTGCTTTACTTCTCTCGTCTACTACATACAACAGGTATTCCTCATGTGGTTGGATACAGCAACAACTAAGAGAGATGGGAGATGAAAGCCTGCTACCTGTTTTTTATTTATGTCCTGTAAAACCCCTGTAAAAGAGCACATGGAGTTACACAAGAGATCCTGTAAACAAGATGAGGGCCAGTTGCTTTTTACAGCACAGAAAATTTCCATTTCTTGGAATAGGCAGATCAGCTTGGAAGGAAGTCAGCCCTCACCTCAAGGTCTTTCTCCCTCTTTAGGGCTCATCAGTAACAGCAGCTAAGCCAGAAGGCACTGCCCAGGAGGCAGGAGAGCCAAACAAACAGATCAGTGTAAGGCACAGCCTCAGCTGCAGTGATGTTTCCATTTCTTGCCTGGCCAGGCACCCGGAGGTGGGGTCGTGTTGTCAGACCAGTATTTCCTCAGCTGCCAGGCTCAGCAGTCTGGAGATTTCTGCTAGAGAAGCACAGCTGGGACTGGCGAGCAGCACTTGTCCCAGGGTTAATATATGTCTGTGTGTTACCCTGACAGACTTGGGAAGCCAAGGAGAGAAAACCTGAGAACTGTTCCAGAATTAGATCAGATGGCCCTGAGCCATCTTCACAGCCCTGGGTACCCAGAGAGCTGGGGGAGAGTCTCAGATTTGAATTTCACACTGGTGGGCAGGTCCAGCACCAGCAATGGTGAAGAGAAAAGTTCATTTTCACTTCTGCTCCCCTTCCCAGCTCACCTCTCACACCATCTGAATCTATTCTTTCTGCTTTGTTTTCCCTCCTGTACTCAGCAGTGCTCTGACTTTCCTCCCCCCCCCCAGCACTCCATATGCAGTTCAGCTCCAAGCTGTCACTCAAAAGGTTGACATTTCTGAAAAATGTCCAGATACTTCAGCTATTTCTATTCTGCCTGACATAAGGTGAAAATCTGAGTCAGCTGGCTGTGCTCTATCAGGTTTTTTGCAGCCAGCGTCCTGCCTCTCAAAAACACCCACCTAATTTTGGAAACGCCAGTCTTGACTTTGGTGCTCCTGATGAGAAGCAGAAAAACACACTCAGCTTAATCCCAGCTGCAGAAAAGAATCCAGAGATCCAGAGAAAGAAAGATGCCTGAATATTAAAAAAAAGAAAAAAAAAAAAAACCCAACTTGCTCCTGCTCACTTACAAACATTTTATGTAGTTTTTATGGGAGGAAGACAGAAGCCTCTTGCCAAAAATATTGTCTGGGCATAATTATTCCTCTCTCCTCCTCCCCCTGCCGAGCTAACCTCCCTCTGAATCAGGCCATAAGGAAGGAAGAGAGCCAGACAGGACTTCTACACATTTTGGCTCAACACACTGCAAGTGTAAGCTGTCAGGCAGTGCTGTAGCAACAGAAACGTGTTACTGAGTAGTATGGGAATATTAATAAGCAAGAGATGGACTTTAACTTCTGTCACAAAGCATCCTTCAGAACCACAAAAAGAATAGAAAGGGAAGAAGAGAAGAAAACAAACTAATCTCTGTTCAGGTCAGTACTCAGTCATTCTAGGGGGAACAAATTTACCCCAGGCCAAAATCTTCACCATGACAGTGGCCATTTGAAGTGACTAGTAAGTCTGAGACTTGCAAAATTGGTTTAACTCTGCTCCCAGTAACATCAAAAGTAAGCTACAGATAAGATTCAGTGAAAAGTGACACAAATAAATTAAAAAAAGCACTTTTGAAAAGCTCAATTTTATGTTCCAGCTCCAAAAGCAATAAAAAACCTACTCCAATCCCAAACCTCAGCTCATCCTATTTCCATGCCACAGGATTAACTCTACCTTTGTCATGCCTTGTCAGCGTTTCTCCAATTGACCTTAGAATTTTGCAGTTCTGAAGGCTCTGTACACTCCTAAACCATCTGTCCCAGGACATCACTGCCTTAAAATCCTATCAAAACCTGCTTCTTCAGCAGCATAAATCCATTCCTTCTTTATAGTTTGTCACAAAACACAGTTTGGTCCTTTCTTTTTGCAGGGATTTCAATAGAAAGGCTTTTTTAATATCTGAAAGCTGTAAAGGCTAGGGTCACTTTGCACTAAAACAATTTGCACTAATACTATAGTGTCACATTCACATCACCTAGAAAACAGCAATGAATTCAAACCTGGAGAGTGAACCAAAACACCTCTAATATTTGTAGATAAAACTACCGTAGGGTGCAATAGCAAGAAACAACTTTTGGAGGTCTCACCATGACCACCACCCACCCCCAGATTCTTGGCAATTAGTCTTTTGTACTTACTATTAACAATTAGTCAGCTACCAGCCATGAGATAACTTTAACAACTATTAAAAAAGCATAGAAAATTCTCAGTTTCACTCACCCTTCACACCACAGCCACCTCTCCTCATTTAGCAGTGTGTCTGATGCCAAGCCAAGCCTCCAAATGAAAAACTCTCACCCTTGAGAGGGGAAATAAAAGCAGGGCCTCTGGAAGCTGCACCTCATAAGGGTAATGAGGCTGCCAAGGTGCCTCTCTGCTGGGCTGCTCAGGTGTGCTCTGGCCTTTCCTCACAAATCCTCTGAGGACTCTTCATCCCCACCTGTGGGGCTTTGTGGTTTACAGCTACAGTTGAAACCAGAAGAAGCCTGTGTACTATTTCCAGCTTGGTTGAGGAACTTCTGGTGAAAAAGTGAAAAATGTTTCTTCTCTTGGAAACCCTTGGCTTTAAACCTGAATAAGTTGTGAATTCTAATTCAGAATTAAATTGTGGTTCTTTGTCTTTTTCTAATTAGTACTATCACCTGTCTGTTATTGGCATATCAAAGAGATGTTGCCTGTCATCAAAAGTGGCTCCAGCCTTGTCATTTCATTAAGGTAGGGAAGAGAGCCTACCAGGTATTAGCCAGGGAAAAATCAGGAAGAAACTCTAACCCTATGGTCTAAGCACAGTGTTGGGTGCTCTTCATTGAATTTAAAGTATCATTCTGGTACCACTGAGAAAATCAGTTAATGTCTCTGGACCTTGTCCTCTGGGATATCATCTCCATTTAGACCATAAAGCCATTGTCCCCAGTTATCCATCGCTGCAAGGGAACCATGTTTGCATAGTGCTTTGTAAATCTATGTTTTTAAAAATTATCTGCTGGCACTCGAGTCAGAAGCTGTAAGTCATTCTACACCCTCCAAGTAAGAAATTGGATTCTACTGACATCCCTGGGAATGTTCTCTCTGGCTTGAAGCTGTTCTTATTTAGGTATTGTAAGTGTGTCCTGTAGCCAGTATTGTTTTGTGGCCAACACTATTGCTATAGCTCTATAAATCTGCAGACACTCTGCAGCAGGACTGCAGTGCCAAAAAACTGCGGAGTTCTCTGCTCTGCTTCCAGTTTGGGAGCACATGCTGGAGCAATGCAGCTAGGCAGATATGGCATCCTGAACACCTGATAAAACCTTCTGACTGGAGAGGGATTTCTGCACGTCTCTCAACTGAAATGATTGTTTTCTGCTCAAATGTTACAGCAAATGAATGAAAAATGAACAGGGGATGTTGCATATTAGTACTTCTAGGACCTATACTCAAAGAGCTATAGTTGGCAGTCATTGGAGGTGTCTGTGTCTTCTCAGCCTTCCTTTCCTCCCCTGCCAAATCAGCTCCCAGGCTTACTTCCTTTGTAGCATGGAGAGGGTAGCAGCCTTCTGGGGGACTGCTTACTGCAGGAAAAGCAGCCCCTTCACAGAGCAGAACAAAGAGAACATCAATCCAAGCTGATGGGGCCGGAGGGGCTTCTCAGTGCTGCAAAACCCACCTTCCCATCTGTGCAGCAACTGCAGGAGAGAGCTGGGAACCCCGGGGATGCTCTCCCTTGGCATTCTCCCAGGTTCTCAGCTGGCTGCTCTGCTCTGCTCTGCTTGGTGTGAATGAGAGAAACTCTGGCTTCAGATGCTATTCTGCCTCTTTCCAAAACCCTGCAGTCTGGCAGGAAGGGAGGTGCTTTAGCAGGGGGAACTCAAATTTATTCAGTACAATTCAGCCTGCTGCAGAGGACTGCTCTTGTAGAGCAGGTGGCAGCATTACAGTGACAGCACTACCTACAATAGCTCTGCAGCAATAACTAGCATTATGCTAAAGGCATAACATGGCCTCTCCTAGGCCTGTCTGCTCCACTAACCACTGCTCCCACCCACAGCAGCTGCATCCCCATCCCACCACCTGCTGCAGGCCAGGTGAGTGGGTTTGTGCCAGTTTAACCCCTGACCACTCCATCTCCAGCACAGCCTCTGCCAGGCAGGACAGCATTCCTCCCAGGTCAGGTACTAAAGGACAGTGCCAGTCCTGTCCATGGAGCTCCTACCTGCCTCAGAATATGGAAGGGGAAGAGGGTGGAGAGTTGCCCGAGCTGTGCTGACACCAACTCTGTGTGTCATGTGCTGTGGCCATGGGATTTTGCCTTTGGGCTGGCTCTTAAATGGCTGCTCAGTGGGAGTGGGCTACTGTCTGGCCTTGCAGCTCACAGCACAGGAGGGGAGCTGAAGAGAGCGGCTGTTCCACTGCTGAGATGGGGACAGTGGGTTGTTATTAGTTATGTTGTGGTGCTGCTTAATATGTTCTGGGTGCATTCCAAAGGCAGAGAGAAGCAGGGGCCCTGCCCTGGAGGGCCATGTATAATTGAAAGAGCAGTCAATGCATTATTCAAGCTGCGGGCTCTCCAAACAAACCATCCCTCCCATTCAGAGGATTGTTTGAGGCTGAAGGGAGTGCTGGGGATCATGCAGACCACCCCAACTACTGTCATGGACTGGGATTTATTTAATCTTCCCAGAGCAATGGCTGGAAGCTTAGAAGAGATTCCACAGTGTCCCCTGATAATTTGTTCCAATTGCTGTAACTCTTCTTGGAATGATGAGGTTTTTTCCTAATATTTATACTAAACGTTCCCTGCTGCAGCCTCAAGCCATAACAGCATTTTCTGTCATTTTACTAATGAGACTGTTTGATGTGTGCTCTTCCTTAGAACATCCCTTAATATATCTGAGCACAGCCAGCCTGTCTCCTCCATGGTACGAGCTATCCCAGGGCTCCCAGCATTTCCTCAGAGGCCACAGCGCTTTCGTGGGTCAGTGCACAGCTCCAGCCTGCTTGCCCGTCTTCATCTCAGCTGGTACAAATGAACACTAAACACAGAATCCTCCTCTGACTTGCTTAATAAGTTCCACATGGCCAATGCTCTCCCTGCCTCCTGCATTCAGGCCCTCTGAGCTCTTGGCACCCCATCATTTAGGAGCCTTCACAACCATTGACACAGTGAGAGACTCTCGAGTTGTAATTGGGGTCTTTTGTTACTGAGGCAGAGATAACTGGGGGTTCACAAGGTGCTCCAGAAAAACAGTGGCGAAACTCAGGCTGCATCCAGGAGTGCTGTGGGTGGACCTTTATGCCACATTCCCTCCATTCTGCTGTCTCTGCATAAGGATAAAGAAACACACTGTGATGCCCTGTTCACATAGACCTGGATAATCAAACTTAGATAAACTCAGAGGCAGATTCATTAGATTTTTTTTTTCTCTCCATTTCTCCTTGTCTCTCATAGATAACAGGTAAAAGTATATATGTTGTGGTCTCAACAATGAAAAGCAAATTAATTATTTATTGCAAGTCTTCCTGGGTAAAGCCTTTCAGAATAATTTTCTAATCTCTGATACCCCAGTGAAGTGTCTGGAAAGGACCTCAATTTCTGGGATCATGATGCAGCTATGCAAGAGCTTTCATTGATGTCAGAGCACCCAGAATCCTGATCCCCTCTGAAAGTGTTGGTCATCATTAGCAAAGAACTGGTTAAAGTGTGCAGCAGCTGCTTGGTTCTTCTCCTCTGGATACAGCTACCTATCTGGGGTTTCACCAGGAGTAATGAACAGTGAGGACTAGATAGATGAAACCAAGGCTGCACTTGCTGGTGATTTTATCTTGACAGATATAAATCAATAAGAAAAGGGAAAAAAAAAAAAAAGGAAAGAAAGAAGAAACAATAGAATCCAAGACAAAATATCTGTAAAGAAAGATATTTTGCAGAGATTTTTATGAGGTTTCAGGTGGCCTTCCTTAATCCTGACTCAGAGAATTAATGAATATTCCTGACTCTAGGAGGATAGACTAAGGTTGCATGTTATCCTCTCTGAATTTTCTCTCTGAAGTGCGTGCACGGACTTCATTGATGGCCTTCCCACAGCATTTAGTATTCATACAAAAAAGTATTTGCTTTTGTTAGTTTTACCTGGCCTTTCTTGCAGTCCTGAATCACATCCTAGGCAAGCTTATAGTCAATCAGGAATAATCAGTGACTTTAAATGACCATTAGGCTTAAGTGTTTAGGAAGAGCAGTCAGTTAATAATCAAGATCTAGAGGACGTTCCCTTGGTTAATTTCCAGGGCCTGGTTTGAAATTCCCCATGCATTAAAGGCTTGCAGAGCAGGCTAATTAGAGCAGGCTAATTAGAGAAGCATAATTCAAACCTAATGATTAGAGGAGCATATAATCACAAAGCCTGGTATTTCTTCCCAGCTTAGAATGTGCCCATGTAAACATTGTGTATTGCACTTGGCTGAGCACCCGAGCTGAATCCCATTCTTGCTGTGCTATCCTCCAGCCACAGAAGCAGGTTCATACATCACAGGGCTGCTGGCAGCCTTCGCCAGCTGCTGTGCACTTCACATCACATCACCATTTGTGATCTAAAATCTAAATGTTTACATCATGCAAGGTTTCACAAAGAAAACTAGACCTCAGCTCATAATCCCAAACCACTGGCTTCACCTGGAGGAGACTGGAAGCCTCTAAGGGAGGACAGCAAAATATTTTGTGACCAACCACAATGGTAACCATGGCCATCATGATGGCACTGATCAAGGGACAAGTGGAAGAGGCAGCTGTGGGCACTGACAGGATATCCACTCTGAGGACAGGGAGATGAGGAGCTGCACTGCCCATGGAGCCTTGCAGGGACCATATGTGCTGTGACATGGCCGGATTCCCAAAATGCCAAGGCAAATCAGACAGGCTGTGCAGTCAGCACAGCCAGCAGAGCCAATGCAAGACCTCCACTTTGGAAGAGGAAAGGAAGCTGGAGGCTGGGTAGCCCCAGGGCCAAGAGGTTGCAGCTGCCTCACTGATTTTGCTCTGGGTTAAGGCTGACAACTGCAAAAACATTCCCTGACCTTGCTGTTCTTCGCCGGGTTTGTCACTCAAAGCCAGCATTTGGCTGGACTCAGAGGAAATCACAGACTCACTCTTTCAAGAGTGGGGAGAAAAATGAAAAGCCACAGCTAAAACAGCTGCTTCCTCCAGCCTCCCTGAGCCCTCGGGTGGAGACCAAAGCAAGCTGCTTCCCCTGCTCTCCTCACTGGCTCGGAGGACAGCCCTCCTACATGCTAGGCACTCTTAGCAGGGAGGAGCTCCTGAGGGACCTCAGGTAAGTTGGTGGAAATCAAAAAAAACTCCCTTAAAATCTTAAAAGTGAGATTTCATGCTGTACTAGAATGAAAAGACATGTGTAAATCTTCTCTGGAAAATGGATTTATCCTTTGCTGAGACCCCATCCCAGGTGAGTGCCTTCACAGCTGGGCGGAGCCCCAAGGTGCTGGAGCTCTTCCAAATCAGGCTTCAGTGCTTTTCTTTCAGTTCCTGCAAGGATGATGTCCCAGGGTCTCCAAGCAGGGAGTGCCACCCCTCTGTGGTGTGCAATGCTGGGGGCTCTTCTCTCCTTCCCTCCAGCTTGCAAAAGAGAAACTTTCCCAACAGCGTGTTAGCTGAAACTCCCCTGGGAGAGCTGGTGGAGAACATTGACAAATACTTAAATTGTGACTGGGCACAGATGGAAAATGAGCACTGAGATGTTCTGATGGGAGCATGTTTATAAAGAGCTGAGGGTATCTCGGGTATATTCAGCTCAAAGGAGAAAGGGAGGTTTAACTGCTTCCCTATGTTAGGTGACCCCTCACTGGGGGCAGTGGGTTCAGAAGTGAGCCTGAAATTCTTATTCAACTCCTTAGATCCTGACTGGGTTATTTGAGAGCATGCAAACAAGTTGAAATAGGGCAGGAATGAACCCAAATTCCCTGGGCTGTGTTTACCAGATTGTCACTCTCACAGACACAGCGCATGTGACTCATGTCTGCAGCATCAGGAGTGAACTGCACACCCCCGTGAATGGAAGAATGTTTCCAGACCTACTGTGACCTAAAGTTCCTCAGGATTTCAGCCTCCCTAGGAGGCAAGGCAAGGCAAGGACAGACAATATGGACAACTGTGCAGGAACATTCCTCATTTATCACAGAGAATCCTTCCATAAAATGATTGAATGTGCCAGAAACAGATTATTTACTCCTGAACAGTCACTCCAGAATTGGGGTTTTCTGTCAGAAGCCTGAAAACTTCTCTAATTCCTGGGCTAAACAGATATTTTCAGTAGAATATAACAATGCCACTGATCAGTTCATGCCCTTCCATTTCTGCGCTGAAGCTGATTTCAACTTAAATAGATTTTAACACCCTGACTCTGTGTGCCCTGTATCCCATCTTAGCTTTATCTTCTTAGGCAACTGACAACTTCCCTTCCATATTTTTTAACATTATTATCTTTCACCTCCCCTCTAGCCTGCTCTCTTTCAATTTTTTTCCACTTTCGTGATAATCCCAAATTTCTTAAGCTCTGTTAAAAATTCCCCATCATGACCTTATACTTTTATTATTTCACTGAAGTTTAGACAGATGTGATCTATCACATCTCCTTTGTCCAGATCTTATCAAAGAAAACCATGAAGTGAATCAGACATGGTTTATCCTTTATCAACACTTGTTGTTTATCTCATTTTTCCATTTCTTCCTTGTATTTAATTATTGTTTCTTTCAATAATTGTTCTGATAGCTCTGTATGCTACAGCAATTAGAATGATCAGTTTATAATTTTCCAGATGGCTTCCTCCCTCCATCTTAAGTACATTTTCTATTCTCTTGCAGTACAGAACTACCTTTAACTTGATGAATTAGTAAAATATCTTTTAACAAACTTGCAGTTTCATCTGCCAGGTCTCCCAGACTTTGAGGGTGAAGATGTTTTGGTTTCCTGCCCACATCAGTTAAACAGCTTGTGTTTTATTTCCCATTGGCCACCCTACAATTTTTCCACATTCAGTATCATTAAAAGGTACCTATTACAAGTTTGGGTCATCCTTTGACTCCTTAAAGAAAAAAAGAAAATTGGGGTACCCCACCATTTTTTTCATCAAATCATTGTTACTGTGTCTGCAAATCTGACTTGTCTCCCCTTCTCCTCCCTTGTATTTCCTCCTCTCTGCTTTTAAAAGAAAAAGTAGGAAAAACCTCTCTGTATCTCCAACAAACTTCCTTTTCTGTCTGTTTGTTCATATGTGCTTTGGTCACCTGACAACATTCGTGTCGAGAGAGAGTGGAGTAACTCCAGAGCAAGCAGAAAAAACTGATTCTGCTTATCCATTCCAACAGGAAAGAAATGTTCTGGCTGCTGGCAATGCCTCCCTGGAACACTTCTGGACTGTCCATAGGGAGTACATTTTTAGCTCTATAGGTTGAAACCAGTGTTATATTAGATAAGTATTTCATTTCAGCTCTATGTGTAGTAATGTGCAGAAAGGGTCCTGAAGTGAGACATGCAGATCATACAGATAAGATCTGCACAAGGTCAATTTCCATGTTTTAATTCCAGCTCCAGGATCTTTGAGAACACCCTGTCCCTTTCCCTACTTAGAGGCTTTACTACTGAGTGGCCCTCACTCATTTCAGATGGGTTTGTTGCCAGATGTCTCCGCAGGCAAGATTGCTTTCTAACCTCGTTCTCATAATAAATATGAACACTGCTTTCACAATACCTTTCAGCATGGGAATTCAAAGTGTTTAAAATATGTTGAGCATTTTAACAGCAATGAAGAACAAATTTTGTAAATTGTGATTTAACCTTGTAAGAGCAGATGAAAATTAACACCGGGAAGAGTACATATATAAGCTTTGTGCTTCTGATGGATGAAAACCTACATTAGATCTTTGGACAAACCTCACCTTTAACAGCCTTTTCCATACAGAGATCCTTCAGACAGAAAAGATGTTTCCTGGAAAGCAGTTTATTTGAAGGGGCTTTCTGCAGCTGCTGAACAGCTCTTCTCCTCCAAAACAAGGGAATGTATCCCTTGTATGTTTGGATTCTGCTATAGGACTTTTATTGCTTTCCTGCCACATTTTGCTTACTGTACAGTGAACCCATTAAACTGATGTTTGCTCCCCAAAGCTTCAGGGAAGACAGAGACTCAGAGATCATCTGGCATAAGAGTGTTCTTGCCCTTTGCCAGGCTTTTCCCAGGTAACAATTCTGTCAGCACTGCTGCCCTGCCACCACAGGGATCTGGCTCTGAGTTCCCCTGCCCTCAACATCCTCCAGTAGGGAAGGTCTGGCTTCTTCAAATCTTCCTCATCCCAAAGAAGATGTGATGTGCTCCTAGAACATCCTGCAGAGGAAATAATTCACTCCCAGCAAGGTGTGATGGTTCACATTGACCAGACAATTTCTCTCTATTGGAGGACAATGTATGAATGAGAAGCAGCCCAACACCCATTGTATGAGAAGCTTTTCACCCTGATCCAACGCTTTGGAAACACTGCAAGTTATTTTTTGGGCACCACAGCATTTGGTGTCAATGAACTGCCCCTTCTGCAGAAGGAAGAAGTTTGGAACCCTAACCCACGCTGTAAGCTGCAGGACTCCCAAATCTGCTTGGCCTCTTGGATGTGCAGGTGAGGCCATGGAGCTCTGGGAGCCCCAGCTCAGCACAGCAGAGGTACTTGGGAGCTGCAGACCCTCAGGATCTGCATGGCTTTCTGCTGGTCATAGTAGTGACAAGGCACAGATCCAGGGGAATTTTGCCTGTATTTCAGAGGGAATTTATTCATTTAGATGGAACAGAGGTTGTTTGTTTTCAGTTAATCATTGCTTCCCAACAAAGAAAATCTTGTCAGAGAATTCCCAGCAAATTCACTTTCTAGATTTCAGCAGAGAAGCTCAAAACCACTCAGATGCCCTCTCCCACCTCTGCTCACAAAGCTCTGTGCAACCTTTGCCCCTTGAAGGTCCCCTTGGGGCACACAGACCTTGCTGCAGTCCAGCAGCACTGGAGAACAAAGAACCCATGGAGAGGAGACACACTTTGAAAGTGGGCTGTGGTTTAGCTTCTCTAGCTCATTCCCTCATCTTTTTTTCCTGCAGCATTTATCCCTGCCTTAAAAGATCATTTTCTCTTCTATCTCCCTCCAGAAACACAGTGGCATGGCTGATCTACTCTTTTCTGAGATAGTGAATTGGCTGGGGACCTCAAAAGTCAGAGAGTGTTGGCAGCTGCCACAATTTTTTCACAAGTTTCTAAAATCTGATTTTCATACAGCTCCGGCAACCAGACCAACGTGATAAATACAAATTTTCACTTTCTTTTACTTTCTATCCTGTATGATGGCAGAAAAAGATGTGATGATTGAATGGCAAAAATGAGATAAAATAAAAGAGAACTCCAGGTCCTGAGGCTGCTAGTCTAAAGAAGTAGGGCTTGCAAATACCTTAAATGCAAGAACTTAACACAGTTTTTGCAAATAATCAGATGCTGAGTGGTAGGGACACTTAGTTCTCTCTGAGGGGAAGCTGTAGCAGGATTCAAACCATATTAGACACTGGTGAAAATCCACGAGACTCCATGAGCTTTTGGAAACACTTCTTTTCTATGTCAGTATTTTGTACTCAGTTTCCCTAGCAAGGAAGGCAAATTTTCAATGTTTTAAACAGTCAGCAGTAGAGATGGTGAGAGCTTTCTTTTTTCCACAATAGCAGATTGAAGTATTCTTTAGCAAGAAAAGATTTTTGTTGAGCTCAACAAAGACACTTAAAAAGGGGAGATTTTACTGCAGTTAGAAAATATAAACTGAATATAAGTCACTGCCTCTCTTGGGGGTCATGCTTTTCTCTGTCTACAGGTCATTCTCTTTTTTTTTTTTTTGTGAAACATAAGGTAGGCAGAGCAAAAGTCATGAATATACACTTTTAAAAAATTCTAAAAATAAAAAATCAAAAACTCACTGTGGCCTGACTCCATAAAGAAGAAAAGGTTAAAAAGTGTTCAGACTTTTTTCCTTTAACACCACCCTATGGAAAATCACACCAGTTCTGTAGCACTTGTTAGAGCAGACGCCTTGCTTTAAGCCAGGCAAAGATTTGGTGCTGTGTATTTTGCCCTTTGAGTGTGGGAAAACACCACGGGGGAAAAAAGTGTTAGTACTTTCCATTTCTTGCCTTAATACTCTCAGCCTGCAGAGTTATCACTATCATTCCAAAAAAAATTATAACAAACACAGCCATCTGCTTAAAAAGCCCAGACTGGTCATAAATCCACTGGATCCCTTAGATTTAAAAAAAGGGGAAAGGCTTTGAAGCAATTATGCAATGCCAGCCCTCTCTCTGGGAGTGCTGAAACCTTTAATCACCTAAGGAGGGGGAGATGCAACGAGGCCTGGGAGCCCCGTGTCAATATTATTCCTCTTACATAACATCCTGCTTTATTTGCTGATTGAATGGGATTTTTTTTCTTTTTTTTGTTTTAACTGAAGTTGTCTCTCACATGCCAAAAAAGCTTACTGGTGAATTGCAACCTGTTCAGAAGAAAAGCAGACCTCACCCGCAAGCAAAACCAAAACAGCATGACAGATTGAGATTTGCTATCTAAACCCAAACAATCATTAACAACAAATAATCCCACAAAGAAGGTACAGCAAGCATTGGGCACCTTCCTGACACAGAAAATCAGGGCCAGTCTAGCAGGACAAAGAGACAGAGCTCTCCCTCTCCCACAAACCTGAATTACCCACTACATATTTTCTTTACCCTCCTGCAGGGAAAATGTTTTATTGATAAGGCTCTCCTGGGTTTGTGATTACCCCCGGGGCTGAGTGAGATCTGAAGTTGGTTGGTTTGACATCATGTCTAGACTGTGCCTTTCCCTGGCAAACACTCAGTGTACCTGAGAACAGATCAGTGAGTCCAAAAATGTGCAAAACTGGGCAGAAGGAGCCTTTAGGGGCACGTTGGACATAGAGGAGACTGCACAGAGCCACTGGGAGCTGTGTGTAGCACAAGGAGTCCTCCATGGGTGCACTGACAGCTCCTCACACTGTGCTGTGCCATGGCCCATCTGGCACCTGCAGCTCTCTGCCCTGGGCCTGCTGCATGGGTATCTGAGCTGCTGGGGAAATCCTTCTGGAGGTTACAGCCTGGTGGTTTAAGGAAAACAAGCTCAGAACCAGTTTTCCTTCAAACACAGCAGCTCTGGATCACCTGCCCAAAGCTGGGAAGAGAAGGAACTATATCTGTCTCTCAGTGAAGGCTCCATTCCCCCTTCCAGCCCCCTGGGCTCTGTGATACACACATTTAGGGGCTCTCTCACAGTGAGTGAGAGAGCAAACATCACATTTGTACATGAAAGCAGACCTGTGCCTTGCCCTGACTCCTTCCAGGGTTAGTGCATGCACAGGGGTGAGTGCTTCATCCATCAGCCTGGCACACGGGTCTCTCTTCAGTCTCTGTTCCCTGGTAGAATGGGAGAGGGTGGAGACCTCAAGTTTCCTCCAGGACAGCCAGGCACTATGATTGCCCTTGCCATCTTTTTGGCTCACATGATAAAGCTGCTGCCTGCAGACCAAGCCCACACCAACTGAATCGTTGTCTGGGCCAACCAACACCCACAGGGCCCAATCCCTTTTGTGCTCTCCCTCTTTGAACTGGGTAGAAATCATCTCTCTGAAAACCCCTGGTATTTTTAGGCCAGAGCTGAGCTGCCTGAATGGCTCATGGCTGGTTGCCTGCCTGCCCCTTGGGAGCAGGAGAAGGCAGGGAGGAAAAGGGACGGTCATGCCGTGGTGTTTTGAAGCTGGCCTCAGCTGCCTAGGTGCCACTGCTAGAGAGCCTGTAGGCAAATTATTCCACAAACAACATAGACCTGAAGAATCTCTACAGGAGGGAGGAATTCAAAGGTTGCTAATAGCCACCTTTGCTTAAAAGTGGGGATGGAAGACACGCAAAGCGCTTTCCTCTGGTCCTGTTAGCAGCTGGCTGGCTCAGCTGAGCATCCATCACGCAGCAAAATTCGATAATTGTTCTTCTCTGTGCTCCCCAAACCTGCCAAGTGTGGCCAATGCCCACTGTGAGCAAATCTTACCCTCATGATCTGCTCCCCATCTCTGTCTGTGCAAGGAGCTGGTTCTGGAGCGTGCCGTAGAGCAGCCGCCGTCCCCTCGTTCCTGGGCTGCTTTGTCATCGCCAGCGCTTGTTTGGGAGTGTTTATTGGGAAGCCCATGGTGGCAGGGTTGGGAGTGTTTGTTGGGAAGCACATGGTGGCAGGGTCACTGGATGTTGTTGAGGTTTTTTTCCGCTTGCGCCTGGGGGCCAGAGAGCTTTGTGCGTTTCTCAGTCTGTTAAACTCAATTAAAAAAAATAAAAAACCCCAACATCGGGATAACTTAAAGCAGATGTGAGCACAAGCCTGAGACCCTTGTGAGCACAAACACAGCCATTTCATTGCAATTCCAAACGGCTTTTCTGGCATGCCTCCCCCCCATGTCCTACATTCTTTCATTCCAAGGAAGACAAACAATTCAGACTGGAGCAGCAAGGCACGTTTTTCAAATAAACAGGTTCTCTCAGACAATTTTTGCCTTTGTGTCACCCCAATACCACATTCCTCACTTAAAGGACCTTCTGGGATGATCTAAATGACAATTTCTGTCACACCTTCCATTTAAATGGTTCAAAACACCCCGCCCAGCCCATGTGAGCCTCTCACATGGAAGTGTTTTCACCTTCATATGCCAACACACTATCTTCATGACCTGAAGTTACACACAGGATCTGTGGCATTTTGGGATGCTAAAACTAGAAATTCTGTGGAACCTTGCACTGCTGTGAGAGGAGCATCCCTGGAATGTGAAGGGCACTACTTGCTGGTGACTGGGGATCCTTCGAAAAGCAGGTTGCATGGTCATTTCTGCTAATCAACACTATGTCTGTGGTTTTAAACAAATAAATCATATTTTACCTTACAGGTCTTTAAATGGCCCAACCAGAGGGAGATTTTTGGACAGAAGTAGTCTATGGCACATTACCTGATTCCCTTGTTACCTTAATTCCACCTCTCATTTCTCCCTGTGTCCCTCAGACCAGCAGCTGCCTTGTCCAGAGTCACTCATCCCCTCCTTCTAGTTTCTAAGTTTCGTGCTTACTTCACCAGCTACTTTTGAGTCTGGCCATGATTTCTCTGACTAATTCCTAGACTCTGCTCCAGCCCTGCTCATGAGTTCTCTTCAGCTCCACATTGCTCTACCTGTCTCTTGCTAAGTAAAAGCAAGGCCAAGTCTGGGAGGAATTTAGTATTTCAAAGTTTTGGTTCGTTATATGTTTTGCATATTCTCCTCTGTGAGAAAAGAGCAGAGTTTGTCTCTGGATAACCTCAGGAGATGCAGTTCCAAAATCTGCACCTGGGATCCTGTTTCTCCTGGACCTTCCCCATACAAGGAAACCAAACTGAGGCAGACTCATCTATAGACTTCTACCCACAGAAAGCAGAGAGCCAGTACTGGCAATTTCCATTTCAAATCAAGATGGTTTGGAGATATCCTGGGCTGCTGTGTGTGGTCAATTTGGAGAATTTCTTAAACCCTTGAGTCAAATGGTATGTATACTAATTAAAACTGATTGTAAATATTACATAAGAGATGAAATAAATATAATAGCAGGTAGCAAATAATGACTAAAAGATAATAAAATAGATTATTTCTCACTGAATAAATACAGAGGGATTAAAAAAATGAATGCCTTCTGCAATGTGAGGACAGAGCAATGGTTTGAGGAGCAACAGGAGGTCAGTCTCTGGGTGAGCAGTCTCAGTCTATACCACTTTCTCCCCCACTACAACAGCTTAATCCCAAGTTTCAAAGCCGGATTCCTTAGTAAGACACAGATACAGATATGCCATTATGATCAGTGCAATGGCACCAAAGTGACTCCAGGGGCAGGAGAGAAGCAAGAGAAATGAGAGGGCCTTCACAGCCCAGCCCTAACAGGAGGTACACTGTTGCATCAGCTAAGAACAGAAATATCTACTCCAGCCTCCTAATAGGATTTTCATATTCCTCATGAGCTTAACATGGGAAAATATGTACAAAAATAAATCGATCATTACAAATCAGGATGATGAAAAATCTTTAAATCTCCCAAATCCTTCTAAATCCCTTTACAGGCTTCTGTATTTCTCATAGTAAGTTCCTTCAGTTAATTCTGCCACTGAGTTAAGGTACCCAGAGGAGAAATAAAAAAGCTGTGCTTGGAAAAAAATTTTCTTTGACTGCCGGACTTTACAGGACCTGACAAACCAAGGGACAAGCACTTCATATCAAGGACAGCTGCATAAACTTCCTGAGCACAAGAAATTAATCATAATAAAATGCTTTTAAATTTTTTTTAATACAGTTAGGTACTAAAGATAAAAGGGTTATTTCCCAGAATCGTTCCTGTTTGGCATGGATCCTGATTGCTTAGTTGAGGAACTTTTATTATTGAGCTTTTCATAACCTCTAACCTCAAAATCTGGGGAATGCCTTACATGGAAAATACAGAACACAGTAAAATTGCAAGCGTTTCTGGCTTTTGTGTTTCCTCACACCAATATTCCTTCCTGCTCTTCAGCAGCTCAGCCCAGGGCCATGCAGGCAGCAGAGTCTGAAGGCTGCTCCCAAGCCAACTCTTGGCTAATAGAAATAATTCTGAAAGTTGGGTGGGACTGAACCAAGCAAAGTAAATCACTCTTTAAGCCTACCCAGATTTGCCTCTACTTGTATGAGATTGTGAATTGAGTGCTTAAGGATTTCAGGCTTCTCCTGTATTGATTGATGTTTCAGATATTCCAGTGCTCAAAAGCTGCTTGCTGCCAATATTGATTAAGAGTTCTCTCTGTGGTTCTGCAACACGAGCCCATCCTGCTGCATGGATGGGTGAGAGCTCAGTGTCTGAAGCCAGCTCCACAAAGTGACCTGGGCAGGGCAGCCTGGCCCTGGGCAGGGCAGTGTCCCCTCACCACCAGGCTCCCACTGCAGCTGGTGCAGGAGGCAGGAGAAGAAGGAAGAGAAATTCTCTCCTGCTGCCAAAATGCAGCGTGAGCACAAACACTGCAGTCACTTTACACCTTTGCTCACCCTGGAGTTTCAAGCAGCAGGGAAATGAAACCAAACGGAGCATGAGGCAGGAGGGGCAGCACAGCTGGGATGGCACCAGCTGACGTGGGAGGGCTCTGGCACAGCTGCTCCCGAGGCAGGAAGGTCAGGAAGCTCCTCCATCCCCATCTGCCAGAGCTGTGTCCAGTCCCAAGCTGTCGCTGCTTTAGTATTATTCCATCACATACCAGCACTGCCTCTGGCTCCAAGCTCATCCCACAGGCAGAAAATAAATTTTAGGGACACACGTGTTCTGTCATGGCCTTTAGCATCAAAAACAAATATAAAGCTATTAAGTGCAAGAGGGGAAGCTGGTATTTGGGGATGAAGGAAGACTTGCAGCTCAATTCTACAGGGCATTCACTCAGAGGAACAGCCCCTTTGAAATTATCATGCAAATCTGGAGGCTTTTCAGCAATTTCAGCTAAATCCTTCAGGCTTGTGTGCACAGAGAGGTTAATTTGGTTTCAAGCAGTATGGATTAAAAGCAGAACAGTTATTCCTGATTAATTCCCTCTGTGATCACTTCTATTTTGGAACAAAAATGCCTGAACCAACCCAACTCATCCCCAGCCTGGTTTAGGTACATTAAGTCAGACAGTCTTTCCCAAATGACAGTGTTTGTAAAGACAATTGGTTGGGAACAGTCAGGAGTTGCTTCACAGACAGTCAAACCTTTACTAGGTCAGGAAAAACACATTAAAATATGGAATATTTCCTAGATGAGACTAAAATATCAACTACATCATTAACAAGTTCAAGATAATTCTTCCATGAGCCAATTTCTGATCTAACCCATAATAAGAACTTGACCGCTGACTTTAGAGGAAGTTTTCCCAAGAATTGGAGGAAAATAATGTTATCAGACCTCCAGCAATGCTTCCAGGGGAGTCTGTCAAGGGTGACAGAACTGACCCTTTATTTCCATGCAACTAGTTGAAAATTTGTCGGTTGGAAAGAAAATTTTATAGGAGGGAAAGCATTGAAGGTCTTGAGTTGCTTGTAATTTACTTTTTTTAGCTAGAATTTTGTTTAATCTGTTACAAAAAGCAGTGAAATGAAAAGAGTGAGAAATCCAAACATTTCACTAGTCAGGAAATTAAAAGTGCAGAGGGACCTTGACCACGGAAAAGTGGCTGAAAGGAACATTACAGCACAGCAGAGAACAACTAAAACCGAGGTAAGGAATCAACAAACGACCTCTGGGTTCAGGGGATGGTCTGGGGCCTTCCACTGGCAATATCTAGGTACTGACCCCTGATCTGCAGTGAAAACATTGCCCCCACTCCTGCCTTCTGCTCAGGAGTGATGCCTGCACTGGCTACATGCAAATCTGTGCTTCTGTAAATCATCAATTCTGCCCTGCAGAATTCAGACAGCTCCAAAAGGGAGCATGGCAGCTCTGTGGGTGCTTATGGCAACACTGCAGGGCAGGCTAAGAGACTAAGTCAAGGACAATGATCTGAGATGGAATATCTGGTCCTGTTGCAACTCATTCAGACAAACTCCAGCAAAACATCTCCCTCCTCCTACCCTGCAGGCAGAACTTTCACCTACCAAATTCACATCCCACTCTCACCACAAACTCTTTCTCAAAACCATGTCTTGCCCAAGCTGATCTCAGAGAGATTAATCCTGAGAACTACCTTTATCAATCTCAGTTTAGTGGATGAAGAAATGAGGAATTAATTACCTGACTAAATTAAATGAGCAATAATAAAGAATCTTTAAAATTGGAAGTGTTAGTCCAAAGCACCTTTCGAATTTCTGCTGTCACTCTCAGCCTGGCTTGCTGCTGTGTCCTACAAGACTCAGGGATGGTTAATAATCTACATCAATTTACAATCTCTCAGGTCAGGAAAATCAGAATAAGAGGTGGGTCAAGTAATATGAAAAATAAAATGAGGATATTTGGGCAGTAGGCACCATATAAACATTATTCCCATCAGTCATTGTTATTTACTGCTTGTGAAGCACAGCAGAGAGCACAGAACAGGGCAAGAGGGGGCTGGTCACCAGGCTGCAAGTGGACAGAGCTGCCAAGCTATAAATATGCTGATGTATTTTTACACTTGTTGTTGCAAAGTCAGGATGGTCGTTGTGATGCTGGAACGTTGCTGGGGCTGTTTTCTAATTATAATTAGATTCTGTTACTTTTCCAGTGTCATTATCAGAGACACAGTCATGTGTGCTTGCTTTTAAATGCTGCTGGCCCTGCTAATTATTCTGGGCACAAGGGAACTCTACAGGGAGAGGGGAAATAATTCCAGTCCCAGGAGCGCCTCCTTCAGATGGAGGGTACCACTCTGACCCATCACATCCACAGCAGGGACACTCTGCAGGGTGCTGTGCTGATTTTTGGACGCCAATTTCAGTGAGCACCTCTCCAACAGCCCAGCTCAGGGGGTGCTGCAGCCTCTCTGCAGGTGCCCTCATTCTGTTGGCTCTTTTGCACCTCTGGATTCAAAGGCAGGATTTGAAAGCTAATGTACTGAAACATTTCCAGAATCCAAAAATAAGTGATACCTGTCACTATAAAATGACTTGCTGAAGCAGCCATGCTTCAACATCTGTGCCTGACCTGAGCATCCGATGCTGAAAGGATTTTTCGTTTTTTCTGGAGCATCATTGTTCTGCATCTCACAAGTACCACCACAGGCACCTTCCTAAACAAACTGTGAGGAGCTGTGCCCTGGAAAAAGAGGACCTTGGGCTTTATGGGTGTAGCTGATATGCAGAAAGATTCCAGCTGAAAGCATTAGAGGACTTACTGGAGCAGCTCCTCATCTACAAATCCACTGGAAAGTGGAATTAAATGATGGGACTTAACAGCTAGGGAGAACCACACTGTCTCTGCTTAATCTTCCTATTAGGATAAGACAACCAGGACAAGGGCAGGAAACAACCTACCACACTGATACAACACTTCAGGAGGACTTTTTCTGGAATTCTGTGGCACCAATGATATTTCTGATGTTAAGCAAATAGTAGGAAGAAATCTGAGATTGTTCTGTGTAAATGTTTGGATGCTCCCAGAAGATTTGGCCATTCAGCCCCAGGCCCTGCTCTGCCTGGTCAGGTTGGGCTGATGCTCATTGTGCACTTCAGCTCTTGATACCAAGCCTGGAGATTCCAGATTCTGCATCTTACACCATTCCCAGGGTGTGTCCCATGCTGTGGAGTGGCCTTTGACACATAAATCCTGGTCCATCAGACCCTGCAAACTTCCCTGTATCCCTTGGGATGTGTCTCTAGGCCTTATGCATTCCCTCAGGTTTGTGTATGAATGAACTGCTGGAGCTTCAGAGGGGAACAGCTTTCAGGATCATCAATGGTACGGCTTTTATCAGCTGCAGATTCCTCTTGACACGTTCTTTCTGTGTCAGAGGAAACACTGATTGAGCTGACTCTTGCACTCAAAATTCCACAGTAACTATTTATGGTTTTCCCTATTTACACGGGCTTTATGACCAGAAAACAAGACATTAGTGCCCAGTGTATCTCTTCCTTTGCTCAGCATCAAGCCCTGAGTTCTATTTTCCTTTTTATCAATAGCTCTTCCCCTTCCTGATGATGATTATTGTACCTTTCAAACATTTGTAGATTGTTTTAAATCACCTTTTAATCACCTTGTGCAGCCAGGGCACATGTACTTAGCTCCATTAATCTTACTTTATCTAGCTGCCATCCTGCAGGGCAAGATGCTCCCATCAATAACCCTTCACCCTCCTGGCTCTGTAGGAATATTAATTCCTCTCATCCCAGGGGGATTGGTCACTTCTGCAGCCCAGGGTGCTCCAGAGGTATGTGCAGGCCAGGATGATGGAGGAGAGCATTTCACCCCACTTTACAGCTTGAAAATTTAGGGAGAACTTACAAAAGAATCCTTTTTGCTTTTAGAAATACTATATACATCCTTTAAAGCAGGAAAGTTAATTAGCCTGGCTGCTCTGAAAGTTTTCTCCTGGGAAAAAAAAAACTTCCACTCCTTCAGTGATCAGAAATTTTTAATCCTGGTGCCAAACACATTTCTCTGAATTAATATTGGTGGAATGAAAAGGCTTTCTTCTCTGCTGCAGCCTTCTCTCCCAGGATAAATCTTTTTGGAATTTGCTTTACATATTTTGCTTTTGAATGTTCTTTTAAATGTTAAAAAATGACTGTGTGAGAATGTCGCCTTCTCATTAACAAAATTTACTACATATTTTCCTCCATTGTTACCAGTACAGTTCCAGCAGTGTTAACAATGGGAACCCTAGAGCAAATGGTCTGGCACCAGCACTTGTCATCCAACTATGGCTGGTCAAAAATGTGTTTGAAAAGTGGCCTTGTGTTTTTTTTAAGTGTGCTTGTTTTCAGTAAGCACTTCCAAATGATTTTTTTAAAATAAATAAATAAAAAATTTCAATGTTTATTCGTATTTTAATCAGAAAGATACTGAGGGGTTTCTGGGTTTTTTTGGGAAAACCTAAGGTGGTGAATAAAGGAAAGTATTGTGTTCCATTACCTGCCTTTTTCTTGGCTGGGGGGAGGGAGTTAGTGAAAAGAAAACAGGAGGGTATAGGTATCTTAATTCACAATGAACTGAAGCAGTTATTTTAAATTCACAATCACTAACAAAGTGGGAAAAAAATCATAAACCCTCTGATGTCTTTAAAATTTCATTCTAGTGTATATTCCTTCTCTTTTTATCACAGAGGAGTGTCAGTATAATATGGCCCATCGTGACAGCAGTGAGTGATCAAGTTTTCAAGTTTGCAAGAAGCTTTCAACACTAAGGTAAGGAGACCTCAGCTAAATTCAGCAAAGGCACAAAATATTTTAAAGTGTTTCTAGCACTGGTGGAAGAAGTGTAGCAGCAAAGCTCTCAGGTGAAAGCTCTGCAGGCAGCCAGAATGGTCTCCTCTGATATTAAAATTTAGTAATCTACAAAGCTGCTTCCATTCATTGTAAACTACTGATACTTTTTTTCCTTTTGCAAATACTTAATTTCCTTTGTTACCAGAAATCTCTGCTGTAACTAAAACACAGCAAAAGCACATGCTCTGAAATCCCTCAGCTGTGCTTTCTTACAGCCATGGAAACAGAGTTTTGCATGTTCAGGGCAAGGCAAGGTGGATTTGTCAGGGTTTTTCCTTTCCCTTGCCACCTTTCACAAAGTCTATTTGCTTGCTGTGGGTATGCAAATCAAGATCCTGGACTGAGACATTTTTTATTTAAACCCAGACCAAGGTCACACCTGGGCATGACTGACACCTGCCTGGCCTTCCTCAGTGAATTGATTTTTATACTCTTCTCATAATGAATTTAAGTCATCAGCTGTTAATACTTCTGCAAACCTACTGCTTCCTTCCTGGTGTTAGGCGAGGATTCAGAGGACCCAGTTAATGCTCACTGCTCGATCCAATTTAAGAACAGGATTTTGAGCTCAATTAGGTTTCTTACTGGCTGCTTCTGAACCTGAGCTGGGACTAAACTGTGTGAGAACCTTCCATTGGGTCAGACAGAAATAACCCAAGATATGTCACCACACCTGAACAAAAGCTCTGCTCCACTGCTGATTTAGAGCTCTGCATTCCCAGTGGTCCTGTGGAGCTGCCTGCAGTTGTATAAGAACCTACTCATTTACAATACAGACCCTTTTTCTTTTTCCCTTTTTTTTTTTTTTTTAAGGCACTCCTAAAGTGATGTTATTAATAGTTTGTGATCTACTGCACTTTTCATCTGAGGATCTCTCACAAAGCATTTTAGGAGACTGAATCAATTTTCAAAACACTCCTATGTAATACTATCCCAATTTTACTGGAAGCAGTGCTGAGGCAGTGGGAGGCAATTTTCCCAAGGGTTCATTGGTAGTGTCAGAAATAGAGCCCTGGGCTTGGACTCCAAATATAGCTGACATTCTCATCCCATGGCTGAGCACTGGATGCAGGAGTCCCCACTTCACCACTGAGCATCCTTCTGCTTCCCAAACGGCTGCCTGTTGCCATGGCAACTGCAGTTCAGCTCTCTGGACCAGATTTGCCTCTGTTACATCAATGCAAATCATGAGCAAATTCATTGAAAGTGATGGAGCTACCCCAGATTTCCGTGGTCAAGGGAGGATACAGAGCAGATTTAGTCCCTCTGAATTTGATATAAGAAGGTGGTGATCTCTTGAGAGGGGGAAAAATTCTTTGATCATTGCAGGGGGGAAAAGGATGAAGAATATCTTGCAACAAAGGTATAAAAAGAAAATCTGAGAACTTAACTTTGGGGTGACCTGATATTCTCTGATCTTCTTCTGACCATTACCAAAGGAAGGCTTTTGCTCCCAAAGGAGTGTTCTGCTTCCCCCTTGCACTGTGCAAAGGCCACGTTCATGCATTTACTGTGAGAATAAGGGATGGTGGAGAATAGAGTCCAAGAATCTGCAGAAGGGCTGTGGACAAGACCAGCTAGTGCTGCTGTGTGCAGGGCAGGATGAGGGAGCTGACAAGAAATCCTCAGGTTGCCTCCCTGTGGGCTCTTCCTGGAGGGAAGGGAATGCCTGATGGAATGGGAACCCAAACAAACAATTCCTGCAGTGTCTGCCACAACACTGCAAAGACCTGACCTGCTGCTTAACAGGGAAACGGAGAAATGTGGGAGGCAAGACATGAAACAGGGAAAGCTCTTCTAGGAATAGTGACCATCACCTCAGAGCTGCCTCGTTTCCTGCAGCACCTCAGCTCTCTAGACCAGAGGGCAAAACTGAGGCTGGCACAGCCAGTGTCCCCTCCAGTCACACCCAGCCTTTGTGCAGTGAGAACTCGAGGCTGGCATGGGGGAGGAAGAGTATGGTAAAGTACAGAAATGGGAAATGGGGCTTCTGAAAGGCTTAGAAGTTGGTTGGTCACCCTGCACTTGGGCTAATGCACAAATTCTAATTTGAGATAAACTTCTCCTATGATCCTGGAAAGCAAACCATCCTATCCTGTGTCCAAAGCTGAGCAGGCAGCTGCTGTTTCATACAGTTCACAGAGACACTGGAAATAGCCTCCCATAAAGCTCAGTCTGTCACACTAGCAGGGGCTATGCTGTTACTCTTGCTGCACTTCAAACACTTTATTCTACAATTATTTAACTTCATGAATTATTATTCAACCTTTCCAAGCTGCCATTCATGCACATTACACTGTCCCTGATTGCTCAAGGTAAACCCTTTGGGTCAGGTAGATTCAGTACTCAAAGGAGGTGTTACCACCATGGCAAAACTGATGCAAATTTTTTAAGTGGAACTCCTGAAAATCAAAGCAGGAGCTGCGAAGTCTGTGTGCAGCAAGGTCTGGCACCATCTGCTGTTCCTTATGGCAAAAATCCTGATGAGTTTTAAGAGCTTTTTATGCATTTGTGCTGCAAAAAACTTGTGCTGTTCTGGGGACGAGGGGCAGGTGGCGGTGACACTGGATGGGAGTGGGACTCAGTGCCCAGTTTGGAGGACCACAGACACCATCCCAGAGGTCTCTGCAAGATTGATCCTTGCTTTTATTGAAGAGCAAAGAGTGGCTTTGGGAAGCAGGGCTGATCAGACCAAGCACAGTGGCCCTGCTGAAGGTCCCAGAGCTGCACCAGGGACGTGCTCGGTCAGCCAGGCCACGCTTTGGACACAGATTTCATAACACTCAGGGTCTCTTGTGAAACTAACATTACTTTTTTGCCCACCTCAAAATAAGAGGTCAATGCTCTGAAGCAGTATCTCATCACATGCTGAAATTCGTATTTGTCCTATGATTTTACCAAAAGCCTGATCTGATTTCAAGCTTTTTAAGGAATCCCATGAACATGAGGCTCAGGCTGAGGGACCAAGGTGAGCACTTTGCACATCTGCTACTGGAAAGGGCAACCAAGCAAAAAATTACTGGACATAATACAGAAATTAAGTTTCTACGTTGTGAACACTTTCAGTTTCTTGGGAAGACACAAATCCAAATTTTCTCTTTAAGCAATTTTCTAGTTCTACCCAAAATTCTGGGTAAAAAGCTTGAAAATACAACACAAAATTGAGTTGTCATAAAAGCAATAAAAAATTTTGCTCTTATTAACAAATTTGTGATTTTTATGTCCACTTCATTACATTTTTGAAGGCACAACATATAAGATTTAAGTACTTGATGTTAGTAATAGTACAGTGCCATTACTATGAGACAGCAAAATCTATCCAAGTATGATAAAGGCAAAAACTGACTTCTCCCTTTAAGTTAGACCACATAAATCTCCCACAAAACTCCCTTGAAGGTTTATACTCAGAAAATGGAGACTGTCCACTGACTCAGGAAGTCTTGCCACTCTACAGGTTTGCCATAATTTGAAAGGACAAAATGTTTACAAGGAAAGGCAAAAAATCTCAAGATTTTAATTTGCTGATCATTGTTAAAAGCTCAGAAATTAGACAGTCATATTAATATTGGGAACACACTTTGTAAGTAGATGCTTGTAAAAGGACTTTGCTCCTGTAAAAATGGGATTATTTCTAAGTCTGACGGAAACATCAAAAAATGAGTATGATCCAAACAAGCCCGTTTTCTCACAGGTCTTAGAAGAGGAATAATTGAAGATTACTGTCACAAAAGTTTACAGGATGAGCTTCTGCTCCACACACTGATTTTCACAGACATAGCTCTACAGGCAGTAGCTCAGACATGGTGAGAGTTCTGTGTCCAAGAATGGCAACAGACATTCTTTGGATCTATCTTTTACCAGTACTTTTTACATCCAAACTACAGAGTTTCCTTATTTTTTCCTCCCAGGCATCTCTGAGCACAGCCCTACGCCAGGACACCTCAGTGGGCATTGTGCCCCATTCCTCATGGCTGCTTGTGGCAGCTGGGAAACACTGCAGCCACATCAATTCTTGAATGGCTGAAGCTGTAAAATGAGCTTTTCAAGGTCAGAAAATATCAGAAGAGTGAGTGATGATCCCTCTGTGAGAAAGCCTGATACCAGTGACTTTGCCAACACTGCTGGTTTTTGCTGACTTTGCCCTGATTTTTTCAGGCACTGCTCACTGGTGTTTTTCTGACTACCTAACTCTGTTCCCAGGGGCACAGGTCAGTTATGCTAACATTCAGAACACAAAAGGATGGAAGCTGAACACTCTCTGTCAGCAAAATATATATATATATACACACAAATATATACAGTTGGGTTTGCAAAAATGAGCTTTACCCATAAATTCAAGAGTGCACCCCTCATTGGGGTATGCAAGTCCCTGATTGCCTCTCCCCAGTAATGAGACAGATCAACAAAACAAAAACATCCACAGACAAACCAGGGGCTAATTACATGATTGTGCCAAAACTGGAGAGCCATACAAAGGGAGCAGCAGCAGCAGCAGTAAATTATCTCAGCTGCTGCATGAAAATAGAAAAAAAAGTGTTTGGCTATCATGTTCTCTAGCATGGCTTTCACTTGCTTGAGCTGGTAATTTGCCCATTTTGCATGGGTTTTTGGCCTTGTGAACTCAAAGGTTTTTTTCCCCCATGGTCAAAACCCATCCTGCCCTCATTCCATGGTGGCCCAAGGTGCAAACTGCAGCTTCTTGCAGCACAGCTCTGCCCTGCACCTCCACCATGGGATGGGGAACCCTGCAGAGACCTCTCAGCTGGCTGAGACTGGGCAGGGCAAGGGCAGAGCCAAGTCAGACATTATCCCAACATGCCATTAATCTCCTCAAAGAGAGTCTATTGTAGTGAAAAATCAGATTTAGGTGAATTACAGTCAGTCTAACATGGGTGCTTAAAGGGAGGAGGAGGAGGATGCTTTGCTGAATTCCAGGTGAATTTCCAGTGAGACCAAAGTTTCCTCAGATAAGAAACCAGGGTGTAAATTCTCCCTTTCCTCAGAGAGGGGCCAGGTGGGTAAGCCCTCTTAGACTCCCGATAGAGACCAATTACCAAAAGCTGTAAAATCAGTAAGAAATTCACAATCCCATTCCACAAGCACTTAGTCTTCATAATAAATTAAATCTAAGAATAAAAAATACATATAAATGGTCAAAAAATGAGGAGGTAACACCTCAATCATCAAAATTATCAAAATATGACCCTACAAAAGAAGGAGCAGCACTGCTGGTCTCAGCTGAGCTCCTCTCCACACTCTGGTGCAGAGCCTGACCTACTTGATACGTGTTGCTGCACTGAGGCCCCAGCACTAAGTATCTTACACCCCTCAAATCGCATTCCAGACTTATAATTGCAGAGCAGCTGTCAGCCTGAGCCTGCCACGGCCCCTCCCCATCTGTTCAGCCCATCTAGCATTACAGCAGGGGACAGCACGGAGCCTGAAACGGGATCGGATGCGGAGCGGGACCTGCTGCACCGCCTGGTGCACTGCAGGGCATCACTGGCACTTTGTCTCTGTCTTGGGGGGCCTCGGGCTTCACCAGAGCAGTGGGCAGAGGCTGACCAGGAGAGGGGAGAAGGGACACTGCACAAGGATCAAATTCTGCAATGTGACTCTGGCAGCTGAGTCAAAAAGACAGACATCCTTGGCTTCGCTGGGAGGAGATGTTTGACTTCTGGCAGGGCTGAGAATCATTTGAGAGCCCCTTAGAGGAAAACCTGATACCCTGACTTTCCCCAAAGCCTCCCCCTCCTCATCCCTCAGTATTAACTCTTTCTGCAGTAGCTGATTTTACATAATCTTAAATCACCTGTCCTGAAATGTAAACCTGGAGGTACACATTTCCAAGCTTGTGTGCCATTGCTCAGACAACGTGCTGATGGGGGAGTACCTGTCTCTGAATCAAACCACATAGGTCTTGTCCTATGGCCTTTTCCAGTAGTGCCAGCAAAACTCCAGATCAAAACTGATCACTTTTCATTCTCAAGAAAAACTATGGAAACATAGAGGAAGGACTCAGATATTTGACTCCATCTGCTTTGCACTAATTCAGTTTCAGGGAAACATGTTGTATTTTATATAGGAGCTGGAAGTGCTTTGACATGCTGTGTTGCTAACACAGACCTTGAACAAGCAGTGTGCACAATTCACATCTCCTGACTTTCAGGAGTTTTAGATCCTCCCTAACCCAAGTCCTAAGGTACTGCAAGTGGTCAGCAGGTGTTAAGATGTGAGGAACAAAGCATGGTGCCATTTCCCTCCCTCTGAAAGTGAAGAAATTCTTGCCCTCTCAGCTCCAGCCATGCTGAGTAAGGGTGCAGGCAGCTCTGTGCTGAGTTCCAGTGGTCCTTGTGCTGACAGATGTCTTTGCTCAGGGCTGCTGGGGTCACTTCCCCTGTCCTGCCCTCCCAGCTGGGAAGCCTGCTTTAACCCTGCTGCTTATGCCTCCAGGTGGTCTAAGTTCCCCAGTTGCTCTCAGAGTAAGAAAAACCTTCCCTGATGATCTGCCCAAGGAATTTCTGCAGGCTGGGACCTATCCAGGAGAGACCCAAACCCATAACACAAGCAGCCCCTCACTGACTGGAGCTCCCCACCCCACACTCAGCACAGCCAGGATGCTCCGTGCCCTGTTGTGGCAGCAATGCCCTCTTTGCTCATCCTGGCCCATGTGGGATCAAAGCTGCCCCAGCAGCTGTGTCCTGGCACTTGTGCCCTGTGTGTGCACACGTGTGTGTGTGTGTGCTGGTGGCTGTGAGTGCCAGGCTCCCACATGGCAGCAGATTGGAGGCAGAAGCCGGCGTCTCACAAACTCATTTCCTGGCAGAGCGTGCATGGGGGAAGGGACAAGCGCTCTTTGTCAGCCCACACAGTTTCACCCAGTCCCAGCCTGGATAAGCCAAACCTCTTAAAGGCACAAAAGGAGTGTTCTGCCAGCAGCAGCTCTGCCCTGAGTGCCCTGGAGCAGCTGGCACGGGGGCAGCTGTGGGTTCAGCCGCTGGGCAGAAGGGATGGTGACGCACAGAGCTTTATCTGGAGATCTGCTTTATCATTTGCTGCTTTAACCTCTGAGCCTTTGGGCTCTGAGGGCCAGATCCTGGGCTCTGGGCATGCCCTCCCTGCAGTCCTATCGATGCTGGCCTAGTCACTGTGATGGTTTCCCACCAAGACTGTGCACCAGGTGCAAACAAGACTCGTGTTGCCCACTATCCCTCAAATTCCTCCTATGGATCAGTTTGGAGCCACATGGCCAGAGATGTCAGCCAGAATTTTCCATCTGGGGCAAAGCAAACCCTTTCCACAATTTCCCTGCAGTGCTATGCCAAAGGTGCAGTTTGGTATGCTCATCACTCTGGTATGTGTTTCCTCCCTACTTACACATCGCCATATCCAAAGCTTTTGCAACCTATCCAGAAAAAAATAACCACCACAGTAAGAGGATATCGCCTCCATGAAACCCCCAAGTTAAGAAAGGCCAACACTTCCTGACTTCTGACTCAAGAGATCTCTAATCTCAGACTGCTGGAAGGCTGGAGGCCATTCCAGCCAAAGAATCACTCTGTGCTTCATCTGATCTTCTGTCTTCACCAGTGGCTGCTCTGCATCTTAAAGACAGGATACAGAGCTACAAGGTTTTTAGCCTGGCCAGAAAGTCTCTTCTTATGACAAATAAAGGGATATATTTTACTGCCTGGACAGCTGCTGGCTCCACACATGCCTCCCTAGCTCAAAGTGGCACTAAGGAGTGGAGCTGGAAGGGCAACATGTCCTTTACTCTGGATCTCCAGCCAAGTCCACAGGCACAGGTTCCGCTCACAGACAAGCAGGAATGCTCATGTGGACACTCAGGATTTCAAAGCATTTGGCCAGTCACACGAGTAGCAACACGTGTGAAATCTGCAGCATGGGATGGGGTTTGCTGGCACGTGCGAACTGATGTCCCCACAACATACTTAGGCTGATGTCCCCAAGCTTAGCTCAAGGGCTGGCACCAGACTTCCAACACAAGGCTTCTGAAAAAATTCCCTGGTACCAGGTGCTGCAGGAGGAGAGAGGAAAGCACACTCTGCCATTACAAACCACAAGCAGATGGTCTCATTTGGTGACATCCAGAGGACCACATCAGTCCACCACAAACAATTCAGCTCCTTTTCTGATAACTCCTCAGGGGCCAGCCTTGTTCTGAACATCTTATACATCCCCAGCAGTCTAACACAGATCCTGTGTGTATTTTCTTATTGTGCATTCACTCTACTCCATAAAGGCACATGTAGTCCTCTCACATGAAAAACATTACTGGGGAGAAGGAGTTTGAAATTCTCACGTATCAACAAGTCATGACACAGCCCAGTCTCCAACCGCCTGCACTTGGCTGGCTAACACACAAATAAGAAAAATCTTTCTGTCTTCTACAATGAGATTTTAGCTCATAACCATCTGTTTGATTTTTTTTCCCCATAGTAACAGGTCCTTTTTGGAAAATTCCAAGGGTATCTATCTAACCACTCCTTATAAGGCATTACCACCTTAATATCAGAAACGGCATCTTTCCTGTGGACAAGGAATAGTAGTTTTCACTGATATAAAATGTATAAAATGGAATTTTTAACTGCTCCCTTGACAGAAAAGCTTAAACTGGCAGTTTTATAATGAATGCTGGAAGCTGAAATTAGATCACTTGTTTAATAAACATCAAGAGCAACCAACCTATGCCAGAGCAAGATTTCACAATGTCTTATTTTTAATATAAAAAATATATTTTCTTTCTAACACCCAGAAAAGAAAGGATAGAAAAAGAAGTCTGGAACTGACCTACTTTCATTGCCAAATCAGCCTGTTATTGAGCCAAAAGTATTCTATCAAACTTCTTATTGTTCTTAGCGAAGAGATGCCATTTCTGTGAATTCAGAATGATTTGGGGAAAGAAACATCTCATTTTGTGACCTGAAAAATTTTATACAAGTCTTTCAAACAGTTCCAGGGCACACAAACTTAGGAAACTGCCCCTGTGAGACAATTTCTATAATCTCCTTGATCTTTCCCACTTCTGAAAGTGATAGTGGTTACAGCTGCAGAATAGTAGCTTGCCAAATGTCAGGCTTTTATCTATGTCCTCCTTAATATTTGATAGCTTTTCTAATCCCCAGCTTCTAAATTCATGTGATAAACCCAGAAATTCTGCTTGGGTAAAATAGCAAGGAAATATTTTACCTCTCCTTATCGCAAAGTGCAGCTTCAAGTTGTGAACTCTGGAGGGTAGAACACCAGACAATAAAGAAAAATAAGTAAAAACTCTTTATTATTTTCAAAATGTAAATGCAAACCTCACAATTGTCTGGACCCCCATGCGTGATGCCGTGAGTGCTGGGAGTTGAATGAATTAAGCTCATTCCCAAACATCTTATTGACAAACAAGCTTTTTTTGCACTGTTTGAATTACCTAATTTCTCAATTCAATTCACAGGCAGGAATTACTTTTCTGGCCAGGTGATGGGATTTGGAGGAGCAGTTTTTGGGCAGAAGTGTCCTCCTTGCTGCTGCCTGAGAATGCACACGCTGTGCCCACAGCCCTCCCTGTCACCTACCCCTTGCCTTTGCTGCCAAGTTTGATCCTCAGCCTGGGATTATTTATTTCCACTTGCTGATGTCAACTGCTGAGTGAGTCATGGGAGGATCTGAATAGCAACCACATGAGCCATCTTCTCCAGAAAGGAGGGAGCACTCAGGACAGACCCTCGGAGCTGGCAGGAGGAGGAGGAGGCTGCCACCCAAACATCAGGACACTCAGACAAAATGGGGTGAAGGGAATGGGATGGGATTGTTAGTGAAGGTATCCACCTCCCCAGAAAACAGAACCTCAGCAACACCTGGCCTTGACTCTCACCTGAAAGAGAAGCACATCCACAACAAGCTACACTTAATGTGATATCTCACAAAGAGCAGCAGCTCTAAAAATTTGCAGCAATTTTAAAAGAGCAGGCATAATAATTTTTGCAAAGCCATCACAACCTGCAGTGTTTCTTGACTGTCTTGCATATAACTTCTTTTTTAGGGGAAAATCTTCACTTCCCCTCCCCATATCTAAGAAGACAGCAAACTTTTGATTGTTTCACTGCACAGATCCCTTTCAGGATCCTCTTCCATCTTGATAAAATCCTAAATGTTTTGCTGGAACAAAGAATGTGCCTAGCAACCTTTGCCTGTGTCTTCAGAAGTTTGTTTTGCAGCCAATCTCCTTTCACACTTGCACAGATAACAGAAAAAAGTCCTAAATGTACCTGGACTTTACTGTAAGAGAAGCAGAAGGGATGAAGAGCATTGTCAAATGACAAATGTACAAATGGAGGCAGCTTCAGGACACTGTCTTTACAATAACTTTTTTTTCCTTTTCTTCTCCTTTTTTTTCCTTTTCTTCTCCTTTTTTTTTTTTTTTTTTTGGCATTTAAGTCAGCCTACAAGAACACAGACCCTTTTAAAATCCCAGCAGGAGATTAAAAAAGAAAATTAAACTGAGTTTGTTGAGACCTGGTCCCAGCTTCACAGACTTCTGAAGCAAAGTTGTGCTCTTTGTAGGCTGTCAGATGCAGAAGACAACAAATCCAGATGTTTAGGATTTACCACAAGCATGGTCAAAACAGTAGAAATCAGAAGTGCTCCAATTTATTGGGATACCTACCAATTCTAAAATAACATATTCAGACCAAGAGTGCAGCATAAAATTCATTTCTGACAGCCAAATCTTTTCTCAAGTGCTTTAGCATTGAGAAGAAAACACTCCTGTTCCCTCACAATTTAGGCTACAGATGGAATACAGAAATTTCTGCAGATCTGCTTCTGTGGGCAGCAGACACAGCTGGACATTTTGTTTCAGCTCAGTATTCCTGTTTCTGTGCCAGAGCATGTCTAAAGCACCATTTTGCATTAAATTTTTCAGGTTAAAGTATTTCCACAAATGAGTGCACAGCTCAGAGAGAGAGCCCTGAAGAATCATAAAGAGCATTTCTATCTGGTAAGTGCCACAAACTCCTGTTAATGCCAAAAGCCTGCACCATGGGCCTGAAGAAATCTGGAGATTCTGGTGCTGCACAGACCTGGCACAAAAGCCCCATTTTCAGCCATGTGTGTGCATGTGCTCCTTTTGCCTTTTGAGGGCACACTGCCCCAGGTCTCCCAGCCCATCTCAGTTACCTGAGCCTGCCACAGACCCACACTCATTGGAAAACAAGGGCCAGGCTCCCACCAGGAACTCCCAGTGGGTGTCTCATGGCAAAGAACAACTTTCTGCTTCTCCAGGCTAATTGCACACTTGTGCTCCCCAAAAGAGCAGCCAGGGGACAGCTCCATCATGCTGACTGCTTTACACTTCTTTTTTCCCTCCCTTTTCTCTCCAAATACATAATTTACTCTGCTTGAGGGAGCCTACTGAGTGTGTATCTGTGATAGTCTCCTTCTGGGAGCAGCTGGACTGGTAGAGGCTGAATGCAAAGGCAGCCCCAGCTCCCCTCAGCCTGGCTCTGGCTGTGCGGGTGGCACCCACCCCTCCCTGTCCCTCCTCCTCCTCCCTGCACTGCCTGAACATTTTGTGCTGCTGCTGCTGCCCGGGATGTCACCGTGAATAAGTACAACTGTCAGATTAAATCAGCGCCTGGGTGGGATCTGCTGAGCCTACGACACACATTCCAGGCACCTCAGCCATGCCAGGGAATGTGGCCAAGAGAGATCTGACTGGAGCTGCTGCACATGGCAAACCAGCTCTGGGGCTGCAGGGGGAAATATGCTCTGCCCTGTGTCAGGAGGGCTGCAGGGGCTGGAAGGGAGGCATGCAGAGGAGGCACACAGGCTCCTTTTGCTGTGAATGCATTTGCAGAATAACTGTGCTCAAGTCCCTGGAGGTTCAGAGCAAGGGGTGAAGTGATGGCTGCTGCTGACAAAGCAGAACTTTTGTGTGCTGGGAGCACAGCTGAGCCTGTGGGCCCTAAGCAGAGGTGGTCAGAGGGATGGTGAAGGTTTATTGCTGCCACCCGACACCCAGAAAGGGCCAGGCTTTATCTAGGAGCCTCTCCTGATGGCAGTCACCATTGCAAGTTCCAGCTGCTTGGGAAAAAGGCCTGAATTACTTTAGCCCACCAAAGTCCTCCCAGCTGCTGGCACTGTGGTGCTGCACCCATGCATTGCCCATCCTATCCTGGGCTCAGGGCATTTCCTTCCAAGCTCTCCCTCCATGGGTTACTGGTGGGCACACTGCACAGAGAGCACTCCCTGGGCCAATCCTCTCAGCAAGCAGAGGGATCCGTCTCCTTTCCTAACTAACAGCTTCTGGAAGGTCTGGCCTGACTCGCCTGTCTCCCCCATGACTCCGTGGCACCAGTGGTTCACCAGAACTCTACTCCACATGGCTCACCCAGACATACCAGATCTCAGGGGAAAAACGTGGAGTGGTAAACAAATGTAGTAGTTGGGAAGGTAAGGAAAGAGAAGTCATGTATGGACACTCTCCCTCTCCCTTGCAGGTTTCTTTCATGTGAAAATATGAGCAAACGTATTCTGTGCCTGCAGTGTCAGCCACAACTCTGTCACCACCAATTCTACGTGTGCTAATGCCTTTTTAACATTTTGTGTTGATCACTTTTCCTCCCACTTTAAATATTTTTCCTGTCACCAAGGATTTTTGAAAACCATGCTGTTTGGAAACTGGCTTTCTTACATACATTTGCCACCTGCCTGTGAGTGGAATGCTAATTTTTGATGAATATTTACTGCTGTGCTGTAGCTCAGCATGGGGAAAGAGGAGCCCTGCTTGCCCCTGTTTTGCCCTTTGGTGACTGTGACACCAGGACAAAGATCTATCCCTGAGTGCCTTCGTTCATGGCTGATGTTTAATTAGGAAAAGTGGCACAGTTGAAACAAACTTGCCTTGAATGTGCTCGCTGAATGAATAGTAATATAGTAATAAAATAACAATAACACTTTGTTACAGTATTGGCTCTTTCACTCAATGCCTTGACAATGCTTCACAAGGAGGGAAAATTTTATTTATCTTTATGTTTTTGAAGATAAGTGTGGAAAAAGTGAAGTACAAAAAGGTGAAACTTCTGCGGAAGACATTGGTAGGGACAAGGGAGCAGAATCCAGTGGGAAACACTGCCTGTCTCTTGCTCTCACTACTCCAGCTGACAAACACAAAATGGGTGCCCCTAGACCTAACCTCAAAATGTGCTGCTCTGTTAAGAGAATCTCAACACCACCACCATTCACTTCCTGTCACTGAAATAGGGTACAGACAGTACTGTAGCCTAATCAAAACTGTGAGCTCCTTAATTAGGACAACTGAAAGGCTGACTGACCTTCATCTGATCACAGGAATGACCTTCCCACCACTTTTGGCTTCATGGTCCCAAAAGCCACCTAAGAACCCATGTGCTTCCAGGACTGAGCTGCTGATCCACATGGCAGTTAGAGTCTCTTGGAGGTGAGGAGTGATGTGCACCCTCACATTTCAGCCACACTTCCCTGCTTTCTCTGGGCCTGGCTCAGCAGCAATGGAGCCTTGCCTTGGACATGTTGAACAGGCATGTGGTGGGGCTCTGTGAGCTGAGCCCAGCCAAGCACTGTGGGGCTTCTAAGTGAAGGGAGGAAGGGAAGAAGCTGATCAGGAACATGCAGAGAAGAGGGCAACAAAAAAATAGAGTTCTAAACAAAGTAGGAAGATAAAACTGAGATTAAAAGGAAGGAGAGCTACAGACACAAAGAGAAACTGGACGCAGATGGCCACATTGGCACATCCCTGGGCTTTGCCAAGGCGTCAGAATGAAGATGCAATTAAAATGAAAGGCAGCAGAGTGGTGCCTTCAGCAGAGCCCTGCTCCCTCCCCGTGAGATCACTCAGCACACGCCTGATGCTGTCACTGACCCGGCATTGTCCGGCACAGCCGCTCTCTGGGCGCCCTGCGGAGGAGCCGCGATTTGTAACACGCCGGGGGTGAAAGGAAAATGATGGGGAGGGAAACACTGGGCTCGCAGGGGGAGGCATGAGTAACAACCAGACAACCCAAAGCATCCGACCTCAAAGAGCTGAGCACAGGGGACACTGGGGCTGCAATTTTTGCTAGGCTTACAGAAAGGAATGTGAGCTTAATTTGTGGCAGTGGGAAGCCACCGGGGACTCAGGGAAATTAGTAAAAGGAGGTGTTGCTGCGCTACTTTATAGGAACTTGACATGATGTTCAAATGCTGTCTGTTGGGAGCCTGGATTACTTTATTATTATTTTTAATAACTCCAGAGGGCTTTCTTTTGCAAAGGATCTCAAGCTGAGATGGTGGGTTTGTATGTTCATTATTCATTTGGAGGGAGAAATTGTTTGATGGATGCTAGAGTTTATGTTTCTTTTGCAATGAGAATTGTTCGAATGTTTTGTGGCCCAGATCTGTGTTCTCATTTTCACCACGCAGTTATGTGAGACTCTGAAATAATAAAATAATGCTGGCTTTTTAAAGGAAAGAAATGGCTGCATGTGCTCCCAGTGTGATGGCCTGTGTGTGGTATCCAGTGAACAGCACAAGTCTGATCTGCTGGGTCCATTGTGATGGGTCCCTGACATCCATCCATCCTTTGTTCTACCGCTGGGAAAAGAGAAGGAATCTGTGTTTCAAAAGTACAAAAAATACTGAATTTGTGTATGTGCTATAGAATGCACAGATGTGAGTTGACATCAAAGTGTAGCTCTCTGATGCTCTTATGTGTGCACTTTAGGGAAATGACATTTCCAGCACTGAGAGGATCTGGTAATTTCTGCTGTTCACCTCATTTCCTGTGTGTGCATCCATTGCATTTTTTAACCCACGGATACTTCCTTTTACAGAGGAATGGACATAGGATCATTGAAATTGAACTGAAATATTAGCTTGACATCTAGTCCAAAGTACTTCATCAAGCACAGCACAACTGATTTCTCCATCTCCCACTATTCCCTGGGATGCAGCTCTCTGGTCAAGCTCTGATGTCCTGATATGCTGATTCCATACTGGACCTGGGCAGTATCATACACAGTTAAAGTACACTACATAAAAGTTTTCCTTTTGCTTAAATTACCTCGCTACAGCCCAAGCTGATTTGCTTCTGTTCCCTCTTCTCTGGCTAGCAAGAATATCTGATGCTTCGTTTCCTTCTCTCAGCTGTAATAGAAGGTTGCATAAACTGTTTCCCAATGTGCTGTGTTGTAACATGATGGGCTGGGTATTAAAATCTAGAGCAATAAACAATTTAAGATAAGTGATTAAATTAGTCCACTGCAAAGACTGGGAAACCAAGCAAGAGAGACTCAGGAATTCCAAAGGAACTATATTATGTTTCTGCCCTTCTTTGAATGTGAATTTAGAGTGACTCCATTAATTACAAAGAAATCTCTGGTGAAGATTTGCCAGGCTGAGAAACTGAATTGCAGTCTACACTGTTAAAAATACAGAGATTTTTTAATGAAGCTTTGTTTCTTCAACAAGTTTCTCCCCAGTGCAGTTGTTCTGCTACTCAGTTAAGCTGAATGAGTGTTAAGTGCATCCATGTAACAGAGATCTACCCATCTACAGCAGGGATTTGGGAAATAATTTTATTAAGTCTCTATAGCTTCTCTGTGTAGAATGACCCTTTGTGTAAATGAAGCTCAGTGGCTCACAGTACATAAGAGGAAAATCTCCCAGGGTTTTCACATGCAGTATCCACCAAATGCATCTCCCCCAAGGAAAGCAGATTTGCTGCTGCTTTCCCATACAGAAGAAGGAAAAATCAGCTCAAAGCTGATCAAAGTTAGAATAAGCTGTGGCTGCTCCAAGATTTTGGGAAGATTCATCCAAAACCGAGACATATACAATAATAAAGGGTTCTGCTTTTATGTTGCTTCCAGCCATGCTGTGACCATGCCCAAGATCCTTTGCCAACATGGCTGTGAGGAAATGCAACAGATAAGATTTCCTTTGCCCTTTTAAGAGAAAGTTTGAAAGCCCAGGGAGCTCTGCTGGAAGATAATGTGACACAGGCTGTCCGTGTTCTCCAAAGGATTAAGATTAATAATAGGCAGATGATTAATTCAAACAACGATAAAAAAATTCCACTGGATTGTTACAATATTTTATAAATTGCCTTTTCCTCCTTTACAATCTAGAAAATCTGAACAGATCCATTCTCAGAAGCAATTAAGATCACAATCTGGTCCCTATCTTCGGGTTTCATTGGTTCAATTTCCAAATTTATTTGAACACAAATACTAGGAAACCTGAAAGAGAAGCTGTTATGTTGTAAATCAATCAGCTACCCTGTAAGACAGGAACTGAAGCCTCTGCTTTTATTAGTAGAAAGAACTGAGTCATTTGCCATGACTACATGCTTCTGGATATGATTTACTGCTTCTGCAGTTCATTACAGAAAAAGAACCACAAACCAGTGCACAGAGCCTTCCTTAAATTCATATCAGCATATCCTGGGAACTAGAGATGGACAGAAACTGATTTTTGCATCTGAAACTCCCTCTGACATTAATATCCCTTTATATTTGCTGCACACATCTTCCTGAGCCACAAGAGAGATGCAGGAGACAGGTTGTGACACAGACCCAAAGAGAGGGGCAAATTGGCTCAGAAATGTTGATTTCTTCCTTTCAGGAAAAAAAAAAAAAAGCTCTTTCTGGACCCTCTCAAAGCAGTTCCTTATCTTTGCTGTGAACACTTAGAAGAGGGACATCACATTTGCCCAGAATATGGCTAATTGTTTTCAGAAATTCATGACACATGGGAAGTAGTTTTGGTCTCTGGAATGACAGGGGAAAGAACTGGAGAAAAACTTAATTGCCATGAAGAAGATTGCATCAATCAAAGAGACCAACCATGGTTTGGTGAATACAGTGGGACCACACAGAGCTGTAATTTCAGAAAAGGTTCTGCTTTGACTAGCAAGCCAGTCATGCTTTAGATCATTGTTCTATCAGTAACTATTTTCTTCATATTAGTACAACAACTACTACATTTTCCAACAGCTTCTTACAGTTGTATCATGGAAACTATTGCCTATAAATTATATAAGTATGGCTTATCATATCTCAAAACATATAACTGAATCAGGCAGCTCATTCACACCTCCTCTTCCCACCTATCTATGGTATTTCTTGGATGCTGACGACCTTGGCAATTAAAAGCTGTTTCTATATACATAATAAGTAGGAAACACAGAAGAACGTTCAAGTTGTGTCATCATAACCTCATCTGCTGAAGATATTACTTAATACTATATTCCAAGAATTTGTGCTTACAGGACTCAAGGTGAATCATTTGCCTGGAAAATGTCCTTCTTTTCTTAAAATGGGAATCTTGTTTTGGTGCACTCTTACGCTGAGATAGTTTGGCTGGAACCGTGAAATTTAGATTTTAATTCAAACCCCAACTACATTATAAGCTGTTGAAATCCCAAGGTTAATAGACAGACAGGATGGCTTGAGCTCAAATTTTCCCAAATTCTGATTATGTTTGGGCACAGGAAGAGTAACAGACTTGCGTAATAAGAGCAGGAGTTGTTGAAACAAACCTGGATTGAGCTTGCCCCCTTGGGCCTGCTACAACTGTACCTGCAGGAAGTGAGTAAGAGAAAATTTCCCTGACATGGTGCTTGCTCCTGTGCCCTCATTTGGGACTGTTTCAGGCTGAGCTTTGCAGAGCAAAACAGATCAGTCACAGAAATTCTCACCTGTGCCTAAGAGCACCGTGCCACCACAGTGGCAGAGCCTGGGGAGTGGGCATGCCAGGGGGGAAAAAGCAAAAGGCAATGTGCAGTGCTGTACCTGCTCCTCAGCCATCCCAGAGGCCCCCTGAGATCACCAAGAACAAAAAAACCTGCTCACTTCCTTTGGGAGCTGAAGCTGAGCCTCCATTTCTAAAGGAACAGGAAAGGCTGGGTATCTTTGCTGCCTCAAATGGAAGCTCACTGGTGCTGATGATCTGTTCTGTGGCTATTGTTTGAGCCTTCAACAAATAATTTTCTCATCATAATCTAATGACCTTATTCGACCTAACAGGCTGGTACTGAAACTCATTTCCCATAGAATCTCACACCCAAACAGTATTGTTACAGGTCTCTGAGGACTTGCACTGAAATTACTTTTCCATGTAAAGGGACATTGTTCCTTCTCCCTGCAGACTTGAAACCATTTTCTTGTTACATCTCACATATCACAGTGCTGTTGATGTCCATAGGCCACCTCTCCTCAGAATAGCTTTCCACTGAATTTCACATTTAAAATGCTATAATCAATAACCTTAGTCTAGCACAGCTTTGTTCCCCCCTAAAATTGCACATTCAAACAGCATCACTTCTGTTCCCTCCAGACTTGCATTTACAATCCATTTCCCACCCTAACAACATTGCAAAGGAGATGCTTTAGTTGGTGTTACATTAATGTTGCAGGCAATTTTCACTCCTATGACTAGAAATTGCCATTCAGAAGCTTGTGCCCTGTATGAGTGCCTGTCCAAATGGGCACAACATTGCCATTAGAGAGCAACATTCACAATGATATGGCACATAGTTTACACAATAGAGCTGGAACAACCCCACTGATGGTATAGTAATGTCAGGCTGTTAACTCAAAATGATTTCATATTTATCATGCGAGAATTTCCCCTCTTTTTATGTTGTTATTTTTTCAGCTTTCTCAAATCCTTTCCCTCCCTATGAAGCCTTTGGTCCCTCATTCTTCTCCCTCCTGTGCTGTTTGTGCTACTGCTTACTCAGGCTATGGTTTTCCATTTCTCTACTGGAATGTAATTTTAAAGACACTTGCTGATGGCCTTCTCATTTGCCTCTTTGGCCTCTTGCCTTTCAAAAGGAAGGCTCAAATTCACAGCCTATCCTATAGTACAATCAATTCTCACCTGTCAAAACTAATCACATGTGTTAGAGACCAGGAACTCTCAGATTTGCTTACATGCTTTGTGTTTGTTTCTTCCTCCTCTTCAATCTGCTGTTACCTGAGCCACTGAGGAGATTTAATTTCTACACTTTTCTCTGCAAACTAGGGTCTAGAAACCTTATTTTTATGGAAGTCAAATGACAGAAATCACATGAGTTGGGGGCTGTGGTTTTAAGAACATTAAATATCTTGAGAAGTGCAGCCTGAATATGTCATGAGAAGTGACTGTGCAGAGACCATAACAGGCATGGTTAGGAAGTTTCCATCTGTTTCAAAACCAGAGAGCACACCAAGCATTGGGCTGGCTCCAGAATTCCTACCTCTTATCTGCAATTCTGTGAATCCCGGGGCTTAATAATCCTGTACTAGGAAAAAGCCTCAGACTCCTGGAGAGCAGAAAGCAGCAGAAGGGCTCAAAATATGAAATATATGTCAGAGGGGTGAAAAGTCTCATAAAACCTTCTCTACTTCCCTAAAAATCAACAGATTTGTCTTGAAGTGAACAAGATAACAATTTCCTTTGGCTGCACTACCTGACATGGATTTCAGTATGTTACCCTGCCCTTAGTTAAGGCTGATATTCTTTGGAGTTCATTTGGGCAGAAAAACTCAGAAAACCCATTGACTCATCTGTGCAGTGGCCACTGCAGGGGTTCCTGTGTGGAGCACACATCCTGTGAGCACTGAAACCTGTGCAGATAATTCACACAGGGCTCTGTCAGCCTCTCGCTGTGCCAGCTCCTTAGGGTGGGGTTTGGGTGCCCCCTCAAACCCTTCCTGAGATGCCATCAAGCCCTTGGCACTGAAGGGACCGGCTCAAGGCCCTGCCTGATGGGCTTTGATGTCATTGCTCCAGAGGACAACGACACATTTTGTCAATGAGCTTCATTTCCAGTCAAGGTCCTGGTCAGGGTCAGGGTCTCGCTGTACCTTGTACCCTGCAAAGGGAGGAGAGCAAAGCCATTGCCTCCAAGAGCCTGCTCTGTGAAAAACAAGCTGTGAAAGCCAGGGCTAGGGGCCAAGAGAAGGAAAAGACCAATGAGCAGAGAGCTCCTCCTGCTCAGTGCTCTGTGTGCTCATGGAGGACAGGGAAAACACAAACTCAGGCCCTTTTTCTGCCTGAGTCAGGCCTTGGACTCATCCCTGGGTCATCCAGCTTACATATTCCAACTGCTATTTTTTTCATTGATTTCTGACCCAGTCTTTCTATTTGGGAATTTCTATTTTGTATAACTAAATTAAAGCAAGTTGAGCCAAAGCTATGACAGCACATGTGTACATGTGAGAGCACCAATTGACAGCCTGTCAGAAAAAGGCTCAGGTCCTTCACAGTGATTTGATTTGAATTCTACCTCAGTCCTCTTGCAGGTGAGCTCTGCAGCACTTTTGCTACCAGCAAAGCTGGTGTGGTGCTGACTTCCACACCTGATCCAGCTGATTCTTGATAAACTGGCATTTTAGGAAGAAAAGTATTTGTCAGAAAGCTCCTGAGGCATCCATCCCTTGATGGTAAGCCTGCAGAACCAGACAGTTTAGTTACTGTCCACCTTAACAGTTCTGAGTCACCTCATCTCCAAATGCTGCTCAACCCAGCACCATCAGTTTCTTGATTTCTCTCAGCCATCACAGCAAGAGTTCAGCCCAGGCTTGGATTTTGATAAATCAAGGCAGGTCTTGTTTTTAAAAGCAAGATAGTCAGTGTAATACAACTGGTGAGAGAAACACTTGTATTCAGAGACAAGAGTAAAAGTTTTCCAAATCCAATAGAGGTGCATTAGGTAACCTTTTGTTACAGCCTGAACTATGCACTGAATGCAGCAGCTGGACCCTTTGATTTGCCCTTTCTTCCTTCAGGCATTCAATTTGTCTCTTGGCACAAAGTGCACCTTAGGCAACTCTAAAATATCACAGCACTGCAGTGAGCTCTTCAAGATGTACACATGAATGCCTGTCCCTTCACTGAGATCCCAGTTCAGGTAATGACCTTCCCAAAAACTCACAGTGATCACACACTTAGGAGGGAGAAATCCTAAAGATAATGTTATGCAGATGAACATATTAGCTAAGAGTATCTGAAATTATTCTGTGAGAAGCCTCAGGGAGCACGAATTAACAGGAGAAGCAGAGCATGTGAAAATACCCCTCTCAATGTCATTTTGTGCTGAGTATTCAAAAACCACACACAAACTGCATATAAACTTGGTAAGTGCTTCAAGGGGCACAATCACCATAAATCTGGGCGAACACTCTAGTCTATTCAAAATGATTTTTTAAAGCACTGCTCTGTTGATGATGTCTTTGTTTTATTTCATCCGGCTTAGGCCATTCTGGACTGGCTTTGTTTTCCTTTTGTTTACAGAGAGCTTCTCAAAGCCATAAGTCTCTGAGAGTCATCAGGATTGTTATTTCTGTGGAGCCACAGCTCAGATGTGGACAGGCAGAGTGCACAAGTGTACACAAGCTGCAAGTGATGCTTGTGTGTCCCTCAGCAGCTGCAGGGCTCAGTCCTTGCCCTTGCACTCCTGGAAAACTCTCCAGGTTTAGACCCTGCTCCTCACTCATTAAAATGGGTTGTAGGCTGGCTATATTGCTGCACTTTCCACCTGGAAATGAGTATAATTTATTTGTTCTTGAAATGAGACAAACAAGCCCCTCAAAGCCATCCAAAGCAGATTGAAATCAAACCAAACCAACCAAAACTTAGTTACAGAAGCTAAAAACTACTCTCAAACCTTCCCAGCAGTGTGTTTCCAGGTGACATTATACTGTGGCTACAGTTTAGGATCAAATCAGGCAGAGACAGAACATGACATAATATAGTACAGTGTCAAGTTCCCAACCCCAAATTCTGCAGCTGATGGCTTTGGGGAGGATAGAAGAAAGCATGAAAGTGACAAGCCATATATAGGGAATGAATCACAATTTCAAGGTTGTTTATGGCCATGAAGAAAATTAAACATTAAAATTGTCCCATGGACTGCACTCAAAAATTAGTTCAGGGGAAGAAAATATAGCATTTGTCTGTTTTAAAAATAAGAGTATGTATAGCTTGGGCTGCCCCTAAATGTACTTAACTCCAGCACCTGCAAGATCTACCACGCAAGAGATGAGTCTCTCAGTCACAGAGGAAGAACATTAGTTCTTTGTTTTCCTCCTTACTAAGAGTTTATAAACAATTTTATGATCTTTTTTAACAAAAAGAATATTACTTTATGGAAAATGTAGAACTGAATGAGGAAAGTTATATATTTCAGTTGCATAAGTCCTTCCCATTGGTGGACGAATGGTTGGATTTAAATACAAAATACTTTTTCTGATATCAAACATATAAAAATTGGACTGTAAAGGGGTGGTACCCATCAGCAGCTTGCTGACAGCTCAAATGTTGAGTCTTATGCCCCATCAAATGGAGCAACCTAGGAGATGTAACATATATTTAAGAACATGTGGATGCTTCAGAACACAAGACAAGTTAAGAAGATAAAACAAGAGGGCAGAGGTCTCTTCCAAATAGATGAATGTGGTACAGAACATATCCAGTAAAAGCATGTGCTGTCTCTCCCACCCAAAGAGAACAAACATTAGTACAGAGCTGCAGTAAAATCACAAGGATTTTAGAGGATCTGGCACTGTCCCTGCAATGCCCTGTGTACAACAGAAGAAACAGTGTGAGGAAAATGAGGGCTGTATCTGGAGGCACCAGAGAGCAATTGGAACAGATACTTGATGGAGCAAATGATTCCCAGGACTGATTGCCCCTCACTGGGATTGCCACCATTGTGCCCTGGGAGAATGGAATTGGCCCTGAATGCTTTGCACCACTGAAAAGGAGATGGAATCTCCTCTAGCACAAAATGCAGCCTTGGGATTTCTTCCTGACCAACTGTGACCCAGCAGAGTCAAATGGAAAAGGGACTAAAGAAGGGTCAGGAACCCTCCATTCCACCCACCTGTAAGGAGTGGCTGAGGATCAGTGAGTGAAAAGTCATTCCAGGTATGATCTCTGTGAGAGAAATCTTTTGAACAGGGACACTTTTACAGAGGGACATTCTTGATTCTTATTTAACTTTTGAAGTCCTGAAAGCTACACTGATTTATTTTTTTAAAATTCCTATTTCCCTAGATTGAAATAATCATCGTTGCTGTGTGGTGAAAAGAAGCTGGGTAAACTCTTTGAGACAGTACATTTAAAATGCAGGAGCCATGAACCAAATGTCTGGGCAGTACAACTCAGGGACAAAGACAGTGTTTGAAGTCAATATTTTGTTAAGATCACATGAAATTGGCAGGTAGAGACAACAAGGACACCATTTGTAGAGTTTAAATCAGTTTAAAGTAATGTTTACATGGAATCTTCCTGCCAACTGCTGGCAAACAGTGTTGAAAACAGACATTTATTTAGGAGAATACTCCTCTTACTCCCTGAAATCATTCTCCAGTGCAAAGCCCCTGTGGTTCACTGCTACTATCTAAAAATTTAAAAAAAAGAAAAAAAAGAAGGAAACATAAATTCAGCTGCTCACAGGGAAAACCAGGAGGTATTCAATTCTATATTGGCTAGTCATTATTATTGAACTCTTACATCAATCATAAATTGAACTGTAAAGAAGGGTTTATGCTGTCTAAAGATTAATCTGAGCCACAAAATAAATTCCTATACTCATTTCCACAAACGTTGAGCTTGTCAGATAAAAGTTTGTTTGATTTCAAATATGTACTGGAATAGTCCTAAATTTCAGATCTGAGTTTGAAAAGAAATCTGAATTTTCCTTAAATCTGAAGAAAGTTTGACTTGAATCTATATTTATGTCCAGAAATCAGTTGAGGGGGAAGGTGCCTTTCTGACAAACCCCTTTGCAAGACAAAGCTGCATTTTAATCAAACAGAGCTCCTGCCTCTAATTTGTGTTTCCTTGCAGTTGGTCTGTGAATTATATCTGAAAAACCAATCTCAGAACTCATCATCACCTACACAAACACACCCTCAAAATTAAGATAGGCTCAGCTTTCAATAACCTTTACCCACAGATAAACTGTGTTCATTTTCACTGCTGATATTCTCAACACCAGATTAGTGTTATTTAAGACTGGAGAGTGACATTTTCTGTTTCTGTAGAAAACACTGCACAGGTAAGAGCAGTGCCAGTTACCTCACTCTCCTACCATCCCTGCTGATTTTGATCTCAACTGGATTGCTCTAATTGACGAATATATTCCTATTATCCTGGGAAAATGCCTTAACTGTGCCATCTATCCCATGAGTTTTACTACAGACACTGTTGCCAACAATACAATACACACAAACAGTGCCTTTACAGGTGCACTCAAAGTTCAGACTAGTCATGAATTACACCTATGAATGAGAATTAAGTAGAACATTCCTTTCTAAGTACTTGGAGGTTGGCAATGAGGCTTCTTTAGTAACTAAGATATTAAGCCTGAAGGATTTGGCACTAAAATGGAATTTCTTTCTGGGACAGAGATGATTTTACTGAAATATTTGATAATTGTTACTATAAGCAAGGGTTGGTAGAATCAATTATTACAAAAGTTGCTTGACACTTCCTATTCATTATAAAATCCTCTTTTCAATTGCTGCAAACATTGCCAACCTTTAGCTAGGCAGTCTGAAATTTTCCATGCTGAGTGTCTCTCTTAGGCTGATTTATTTATCTGAAGGAAAATTTTAGCCACAACAGTCAGCCTTTATCATGAGCTAAACTGGATAAGAATACATCATTTTGTCCATATTTTAAAAAGAAGCTGATGTGGAAATCCATATTCTTCATAAAAGATCCTGAAGGAGAAGAGAGTTTTTATCATTGAAATGTCTTGTGCTTTTTCTGTGAAACTCAGAAATTGTGTTGCACAGACTTCAATCAATATTTCTTGAAGAGGAAAATATCTTCAATTCTGGGTAAAGGTTTATAAAAAAACCAATATCTGTTTTTACTGCACATCTTTGTTCCTCTGCAGCACCTACATGGGATGTGTGTGCCAGCACACTAAAACCCCTAAACCGAGCCTGCAGAATTCAGGACTGTGCTGGTGAACCTGATTTTCTTTTCCCTGCACACTCCCATTCCTATCCCATCCTGGCATTGAAAGGCAGGGGAGGATCCTCAGCTGCCCTGGGCTTCCAGTGACCAGCCCAGTGCTGAGCCTGCAGCGCTGCTGGGGAAACTGTCCTGGCACAGGAGGAAGGGAAAGAAGGTGCCCAAAACTCTTTGGAGAGGCAAGGAGTGGAAGATAATCAAAAACTGAGCTCAGGGCTGTTGAGGATGAGTGTGGATAGAGGGAGGGGAAGAAAGCAAAACAGCTATTGGGAGCCTGGAAATACTGAGTGGGGCTTTGGGGCAGCTGGCAGACATGCAAGTGGAGGTCATTTACACTGAGTGAGCCCAGCCTAGCAAGGGTGGTGTCCTTTGGGTACCTCTAAGGCTGATGGGGAAAGCACTTGTGCCACTGGGTTCGTGGAAATGGTGACCAAATTAAGCTCTTAGCTTGAATTTCCTTCTGGTGAACATTTCTCATGGGGAAAGGAGCCTTCAGAGGGGAAAGTTAGGTTGTAAATGAGAAGCTGTGACAAAGGCAAAGGGACAAGAAGATTCACTGCCAGGTTTCAGCTAGAGAGAGGGATTTGGGAATTCATTTGGGAGTAGAGAAATTCAGTTTCTTCTCCTCCTTATCAGTCCAGGTGTCTCCTACAGATGTGTGAGTGTTGCTCCTGCAGGACAGATTTCACCTAGCCCTCCACCAGTGTTTTTGTGTGTTGCTAAGCAAATGGATTAATCCACATTTCCACAGCTTGTCAGTTGTCCTCTTAGGGACCCAACAGGAGACCCCAGAGTCTGACCTGCAAAACTGTTGGATATTCACAGGTAGAACTGAAATTGGTAGGAACTATTCTTTAAATATATAAAATATTCTGCGGTGCCATGAAGGCAGAGAAAAAAAAATAATCAAATCCCAGACAATCAAAAACCTTTGGCAATGTTTTCTCTTCATCTTCATATCTCTGTTTTCCATCTGTCCAAATAGAGGTGCAGTATCCCCTCATTTCATTGAGGCATTGTAAAAATAGATTATTTCATGTCTGTGAAGCACCCAGATACAATAACAATGACTGCTGAAGAAAAGCTCCCAAGGAAATTAAGAATTCAGTATTCAGAACAAGCTTTGAATGCATGTGCAGTAAATAAGCCATGGGGTACACACTGAACAATGAAGATAAAAGAAAATATTAAATAGCTGCTCATTAAGTGAGCAATATCCATTCTGCACTTTAAACAGAGATTTAATAGTATGTGAGCCTGTGATTAAAGACAATGCCCTAATGCATGTGACACAAAGGCTCTAGTGATTTTGTAGCAACAACTTAAATTCTTGCATTCCCCTAGTTTTGAGTGTCTGTCTTGACCACTTTTTGAGAATGCCAAATACTCCTAATTTAGCTCCCCACAAAAAAGGGATGTAGATCAATAAATATTAGAAAGGTGGATGGGTTCCAGAACTGGCTCAGCACAAAGTCCAAGGGTGTCTGGATTCAGTTCATATTAGAGAAGAAAGCTGACCACAGCTTTTTATCTGGATCCAGATGTCCTCAGATTTAAAGACTGAACAAAACTTGATTCTGCTTTGGCATCATCTGTATTGATTTGTCCTCTCTGAGATGGGAGAGTTTCTGTGGACCCCTTCATCACCTTGGCCTCCAGAAATGTTGCAGTACTAATCCTGACATTAAATTCTACTTATTCTCAGTACATATAGAGGGTCTTGTTTAGAAACATCATTACAAGAGTGCAAGGTTTTGTAGTTCTTGGGTAATGCAGGACAAAACAAGTATTGCTGCTCACTGTGAGATTACAAAGGACAGGACAGAGGAGCTGCCACATCAGGGGCACAGGGCATCCCAACAGGGTCAGGAGGGAGCAGGAATGAGTGCAGCCCTGTTGGAACTGGAAATCTCTTGTAGGCATTCCCATGTCACACCTCCTGGAGCTCTCCAGCCTCACTGAAAAGGGCACAAGAGGAAACCCAGAAAAAAGCAGTGAGAGTGTCTGTGCCACCTGGAAAGGCACAGGAGTACCTTAAAAATGTATTCTGAGCTTTGGCCTTAGAAGCTAAATGCCATAATCTGCCATCCAACTGCACACAGGGAATGCTGGAAAAGCACAGGCTCAGAGAGTGCTGGAAAAGCAGATGCTCAGAGCATGCACATAGAAGGTCTCATTTCCAAGGCAGACAAATCCTTCAGCTGCACCTGACGTACAGCCTGCAGCACCACCTTGAAATTTGCTGCAGCTCTACTGTGTGAACCCACAGACAAACAAGAGACCATGTGCCATTTCACATGACAAAGCATTTATATTTGTCCTGTCCTCCAGGCCGTTGGCTTCTGAACTTACAGGTACACAAACAGCAGAGCCCACACTCGGGTCATTGTCACCTGGAGTTACAGAGAGGTCAGAAAGTGCTCATTTCAGACACAGAATCACACCATTCCACACACACGTGCTCCTGAGGGACTGCTTTTACAGTCCTTACTCTTAAAACCTAAACAAAATGTAAAGCAGCTGTAAAGTTTTCTTTTGTATGATAATTTATCCCAAACATCTTGAAAGGAATCTGTCAACAAGAACGGTCAGTTGCAACACTGTATAATAAAGAACTTTGGTTTATGGTGGCTGAAAGCATTTGCTTTTATCCAGTATGGACTTGTCAACAGTCAGGAAATTATATGGATGTTTGCTCTTAAGTCCTGAGAGAGAAGTTAGACGCTCTTGATCCACTTCTCTTGTTTATTCATTATTACATAAAACCCTCGCTGTCTGTCCATCTGCCCAGAAACGATAGAAACAGCACATCAGAGGATAAAACTATGACATAACTTTAAAAAACCACAAAAAAACAAAATAAAAAACCCCACCAAAACAACCAACAAAATCAATTCTAATCTATCCTTCTTGCCACAGGATTGGCAGACAGAATGTTCAGTATTCCAATCCTGGCTACTGCATCCTGTTTCCCATATGAGAATATGGACAATGCTTATTCTAATACCTGGGGGGCCACATCTGCCTAAGACATAATTCCTGTTCCCAGGAAGAAAATTCCTATGTTTTCAAAACTACAGACAGGTCCTGCTGTCTCTGAAGCACGAGTAAGCAATAATCACATTATAGATGTGCACAGGGATGTCAGGAGTCCCATGGCCCTGCGCCCTGACCTGCTGCCGCAGGTACCACGGCAAAGGTACCAGAGACCTTTCCACGGGAATGTGGGATCTGAGACCCCTCTGTAGTCCCACATCAACCAGCCAGCACTTCTGCAGCATTTCCCAGTGCCTTTTCCCTCGCAGCTTTCGGCTGTGCAGTGACACAGCGAACCCAGCCCATCCCCTGCTCGGTGCCCGGCTCCGGAGCAGCTCCGGGGCTGTCCCGGTACAACACCGGCACCTAGCGGAGAGCAGCCCGGGGCCAGGAGCTGCGCTGAGGGGTGGGGAGCAGGCAGCCACCCCTAGCCGAGCATCAGCTTGCTTCTTCTCGCTGATAAACTGCTGCTGCCGCCAAGCAGGAATCCCCTGCTATTCATTCTTTCTTGTTCTCAGCCTCCCCAGAAAATCCATTTTGAAAAAGGTGCTGGAAAGAAACGTGTTTACTGCTGCCTTACTGGAAGGTTCTTAAAAGCAAGTGCTAGAGGTGTGTGATCCAACATGTTTGAGCACAAACACTTTCCAGTGCTGGAATTTGGTACATGATGAACAGGCAGTTACCAGGCTTTGCTGGGCAGAGCAGTCCTGTTCAGACACACTCTACAGAAATAAATCCTGATTTTGTGTGAAGGCCATACAATGGCTTGGGTTGGAGGTGACCTTAAAGATCATCCAGTCCCACCCCCTGCCATGGCAGGGACACCTTTCACTGTCCCAGGCTCTCCAAACCTTAAAGATCATCCAGTCCCATCTCCTGCCATGGCAGGGACGCCTTTCACTGTCCCAGGCTCTCCAAACCTTGAAGATCATCCAGTCCCATCTCCTGCCATGGCAGGGACGCCTTTCACTGTCCCAGGCTGCTCCAAGCCCTGTCCAACCTGCCCTTGGGCACTGCCAGGGATCCAGGGGCAGCCACAGCTTCCCTGGGCACCCTGTGCCAGCATCTCACAACCCTCACAGAGAATAACTCCTTCCTAATATCTAATCTCACCTGCCCTCTGTTGGTTTGGAGCTGTTGGACCCCAGAGCTGGATGCAGCACTGCAGGTGGGGTCTCATCAGAGCAGAGCAGAGGGGCAGAATCACCTCCCTCAATCAATGTGAGACCAGTGGAATGTTTTGAAAGTCTTAAGCAGGTCTGTCTTCTCCCCAGATGGCAAAAAGGAATATTAGCACCCACTCAGAGGTGGTGAAATGCCGTTGCTTGGATCCCACCCCAGCTTCTCTAGATTTGCTGTTTAACAACACATCCAAGTTTGTCTCTTCAGCTTTCTGATTAGAGTAGCCCACTTGAAAAATTTCATTACACACCTTCAGATTGCTCATTTCCCCAACCCAACTGAACATAAAGAATTTAGTGCTTGCTGCATTTGAGAGATTTGTATGCTGGAGTTTCATGGGGGCAAACCTGAAATATAGAAGCAATGCATGTCAGCACCCAGCAATGATTCATCAGTTTGCTACAAAAGTGGCACTATTAGCAGAATGGGTCTGACTCCTTCCTTCTGTGCAGCTACAGAGATTTGAGCTAACCTCAGTATACAAACATTGTGACTCCTGGTAAAATTAACCATCTCAAGTGAAGAGAAAATTTCATTATCATATCCCTTGTTTCGGTTACAAAGCTCCTTTTCCTTTTGAGTTTTGAAATGCCAGTTTTATTACACTGATTCCTCAAGTCAGTTTAGATCAGCGGATACCTCAGAAGGAACATCCCAAAAATACAGCTTGCTCTCAGAATTTAGGTTTCTCCTGTAGGCTTTACATAGCCTTTTTTTTGTAACAATGGAAGCCCAAGAGGATTTTGTGTTCTTCCCTCCCCTGCTTTTACCCCAGGGAAGGCAGCATTGCTAATAAAACCCACAAAGATCAACCCTAAAAATAAATATCTTCTGTTGGTCTAGACAGCTCTGGCTCTTGAAAGAATTTGATCTGGGTGTTAATTACACTTCAATTTTGATCCATATATGAATTCAGTATTGGCAAGATATGCCAAACTTTTATCTTTCTATCCTCCCTGATCCATCCATCAGCATTTACAAAGCATTTGTCATAGCAGAAACAGTGCTGGAGATTGCAGCCCTTTGTTCATTCACACAGCAAACAGCACAGACAACAATAGTGGAATCTGCTTCTTTACATTACCCTGCCACCATTCCTGCACCATGGCCAGACAGAACAGGTTTAAGGGTGAGAAAAGCATCCCTTTTATTCATCAGCTTGTGTTATAAATTTGCCTGTCCTTAAGGTCTCTCAGGGAAGGCAGAGTGTGCACACAAATATCTAATGAAAGATCTCATCTCCCTCTGAGTGCTGAGCTTCCATTCCATGCCCAGGCCTCTGGCTATTTCATTACTGGTAAGGAGTGGGCTGGGAGGTATCAATTTTACAAGAGAATGCTTGTGTGATGATAACAACACCAAAATCTGGTGAGCACCCTGTTTAGACACAAGAAAGAGAAAGCAAACCCTTTCACCATCCATCTCCTCTGCTGTTCCAGACCCTGTTTCTGTGTTTACCTTCTGGCCTTGAAGAATCAGCAGAGCAGCTTACTTGGTGCTGAACAGATTTTTGCTCTTTCAGCTCATGGCCTTTAGCAAGTTCTGTCCTCAAGCTCCCAGATCTTGGTGCAAAAATAGGTGAACAATGACAATCAAGCATCAGAGACTGGAAAGGTGGTTTTGTGATGGCTGGATTTCCCGTTTGGAGCACAATGGTTCTCCTAAGTTCACTTCACTAGCTTCTAACTTGCCAGTTGCCAGATGATGAGGGGTTTTTTGATACTTAAATAATTCTTTTCCTTTTCTCATTGTTTCTGTAGCTATTTCCACCACCTCTATTTCAAAAACAATTGAAAATGGGAAAAACCAATGTTAGTCTAAATGTCTGCCTTTGCCTCTCTACAAAACCAGATTCTTCTCTTTCATGGTAAAGATCTTCATTAATTTCACTTCAAGGAAAGAATTTAAAGGGAGGAATAGCATTACTCATTTGCCTGCTGCTCTTGGCAGGCAGTGACATGCACGGAGCAAAGCCACAGGTCCTGTTATTGCCTTCAAGTTAAAGGGAGACAAACACAGAAACAAAGGCATTGCTGTTTCGCAGAAAGAGAAATGAGTAATGGATATTTTGTGGGTCATATTAACCTTATGGACACTTCTGAGTAATTCTTTGAATCCTGAGGTCTTCAGGAGGTCACTTGCTTCTTAAACAGTCATTTACAGTAAACTTAGAAAACATATAGCTCTGGATAAAGTGGATCTCAATTCTCCTTCCACTTTCTGTTGAAAATTTTTGCAATCATGTCAGTATCACTGATCTAGTTTCAGGTTCAGTGGTGGGGCTTTGCCACCAATATCAGGCATTACAGATAAAAAAACATGTCTAAAGTTGTTTCATAAAGTGAAGAGAATGTCTTCAGTCTTCAAGAAAACATACCTTTGGGCAAAAACTGAACTTGAGAATGCCCACTGTTTTCAGTGAAGCTGTGGCAATTCCTACCAGCAATTCCTTACATTTAATTTCCAGCTCTGTTTTGATGCTCCTTGCTGAACTCAAGACAGACTGAAGACAGAAACATGATGAGTGTGTTAGCACAGCACCTAACACAATGGAATCCCAATCTCAGTTTGGGCTTTCAAGCACCACCAAAATATGCACAAGAATAATTAACAAAAAGTAATCACATTTAGGGGCCTTCTGACTAGACCTGAATACCACAGCTGTCCAGATTAGAGAGTGACAGCCTACAGACCACACCTGACCTAGGGGATGAACCTGTCCCAGTCCCAGATGATTTTGCACCATGCACTTGCTAATATATTAGTCTAGAAACTGTGGTAGTGCAAGAAAAGAAAAGGGCAAGGACATGCAGCCAAACCTGCCTGTGACTGTGAAGCTGATCCTTGATATGTTGAAGGGTTTAGAAGCTTTTCCAAAGTGGCCAGAAGCTAAATATTGTGTGCCCAAGTAATCCTAATTCTGGTTCACAGTTCCTTCACTTGTACCTTAAATAAATAATTTAATAGCCAGACTTCAACTTTGCACATCCAAATTGCTTTTTGACAAAGCATTAAGGAGAGAGCAGGAGGGAGATGGGAGGGTCACTCAGCATCCATCTGCTGCTGAGGCTGAGCAATCCCCAAGCCATCCATGACCACAGTGAATGAATCTCCAGTCCCTCTGAAGGGTTGTGGTTGATGCAGGGGGGGCAGAATTCTGTGTACAGAATTGATGGCAGCTACAAACCAGCCTTTCTCAAGAATTCAGCCCCAGACATGCTGAGACAGGGGTGAGGGAGTTTAGGAAGGGTTGTGTGGCCATGAACACAATACAAGGAGGACTAATAATACTATGAGCCACACCATTAGAGTCTGAAATCAAAAGTTTCCAAGAACCTGTAACATGTGAGAATGTAAGAACAACCACACTGAGCCAGCTGACAGCTCCCTTTAGCCCAGGGCATTGTTTTCAACATAAGGTAAGGAATATAAGAAACAAGGGGTGTGTATAGAGCAATTCTTCCTCAGGGACAGCCTCCTACTGTCTAGCAATCAACACTTTATCACAGAGAGATCACACCAGAACTATTGAGTTTAACAGTCACAAACACACCAACCCTCCATAAATTATCCTAATCCCATTTTTAACCTTCACTGACTTCTGACCTAAACACCATCTCATGGCAACAAATTTCTAAATTTAACTAGGAGTTGCACAAAAATGTGCTTCTGAGTTATCAGCTGTAAACACTAAATTGGTTGGTGCCATGTAGCTGGTGGCCAGAGCAATGCTCATTTCAGCATAAAGTACTAGACTTCATTAACATCCTGGATAATTATGACACCTTAGAGTGATTTTAAATAATAATGATTTAACACAGCCTTGGAAGGAAAAAAAAGGGTATTTTCAGGAGCAGGCAATGTTGGGCATCATCCAAAGTTCCTCCTCTAGCAATGCTTCCTACCCACTGTCTAGACCAAGAATATTCAGATAAGAATCTGACTCCTGATCACTACACTGGAATCTTAGGCATGTAGACCATCACACATCCCCAGCCAGAATACCTCTCTGAGCTACATGCCACTGCTCTGAGAGCAATGGCACAGTCTGCTGCAAAAAGTTATATTAAAATCCTGTAACAGATGGAGGGGGGAAAGCCTCCTTTGCCTTCTGCACACAACTGCCTCGATCCCTCCCCACCAGAACTGTTATGTCTCAAAGACAAAAGCCAAAGGATGGCAGCACAAGCTGTGTTCACTTCTGTGGCTGCCTGCAGCAACCCAGTGGATAAACAGCAGCCATTTCAGCTGAAGAACCAGGAAAACCATCTAAGTGCATTTCTCATTGGTGCCATTTCCAGGGGAGTGCAAAGCAGCAAAGGATGAAACAAAGAAAAGCAAAACCTTCTGCAAACAGAGATTTCAGCATCTGCATAGCTTGCAGGAGTATTTCACATTCAGCATCTGTCTTTGAAGGTGAAACTTTCTATACTGGTCACTGAAGGAACAATTACATGCAAATAAATTGACACCATTAACTCAACAGGGTCTGAAGCATAAGGGGATAAGTCAGGGAACTTTTTTCTTCCAGAAATGAGCTACTGCTATCATGGAAATGATCTTAATGTTTGCTGACACTGTAATTGAGAATTAAAGCTGCAGAAAAATGTGAGGTTTGCTAAAACACAATAGATATATTTTTTCCATACAATATATGGCACCAAAATATGCAGCATTCTGGAGAGGATAATTAATCAGTGTTCTCTTGCTGAAGTTCTTTTAATTGTCTATGATGGTCTGTGTTGGGGAGACTATTGAGTTTTAACAGGGAGCAAGATCAGGCACCATGGGGAATACTTACATAAATAAAGATTGCATGATCAAGATTTTTGATCTGGGAATTGCTATTCTGTAATCATGTGCAAAGCACCAGGAGTGCCCCTGGCACTGCATATATAATAATAAACTATTAACAATAAATCATGTAATTAAATCATCACTTCGAACATTCTTTTCATAATTCTTGCCTCAGATTTAAGTTCCCACATCAGACCTGTTAGGTCCTCATAACATTATTAAAGCTCCTACACTTCAGCTTTTAAAATTCCCCTAGGGATCTATTGTTTCTTTGTTTAATGTGTTTATGAGCCAAAAGCCCCATTAAATACAATAGGGAAACTCCCAGACCTTTAAAAACTTTGCCACCAGAGACATTTCTTAGGAAACAGGACCATTTTTGTCATTCCATCGTGTAACTATTGGAAAGTCTATTGATCAGGGCAGTTCTAGGAGAAAAACAAAAAAAATATTCCACTTCCATGGATCATCAGGTCCTTAAGGCCACAAAGCTACACAAGGCAGAACTGCTGCACACGGAGTTTTCCCTCCTCCATAGCATCTGGTCATTCACACAATTCCTTATTAAGAATATTTTTCTGCTACGGTTGCACTTTGTGCCTCATTGCCTTTGTAGGTGCTGTCTGTAAGGATAAGAACAACCCCATTTGTATTTCCTTGGTCTGGAAGGTGAGGAGATGGACACATGCTTGTGTTCCTCTAAACCTACACTGTACATTGTCCTCTACAGATTTAAATAGAACATTCTGTCTGAGACAGGATATGCTGCCAAAACCAGTAGAAATTTTGATGATCAAATACTGAATTTTGAAAATGAATGTCCATCTACCTTCAACAGCTCTTAAATATGGAGAGAGATCTACAGAGAGCAGAGAGAAGGATAAAGCTACTATCAATGTGCTGAAAAAGCTGGAATTTACCAGAAATATACTTCATGGTCTGAATCCTTGTTGAAAATTATTTGACACTGTAATCCAGGTATGTTATGGCTTATTTCAGAGGGGTTATTTTATCCACCTGTGAGATTCTCCTCAATTGCTTGCCACATTTCTCTAAAAGGTAAAACTCATCCAGAATTTATTTAAGTCTCTTTGATGAAGCAACAAAGGATAAGCTGGGCTGCTGTGATTTATCAATCACAATTCAAAGAAGGCACAAAGCTAAGTGGGGAGTTCACACTTGTGTAAAAATACACCCAAGGGATATGCAGATTTTCTGTGTAACAGCCTCAGTCTAAAGTGAAAAATGCCTGGCAACACCATGCCAGGGAAGATGGTCCAGTTGACAGTTTCTCAACATAAAAGAGCTTAGAATGAGGTTAGTGTGAGCCATGGGTGAAATGGAAATTCCTTTCGCCTTGACTAATGCATTTTAAGTGACTCCCACTTAGGGTCAGAAAATTACAAGTTCTGTTTTGTTAGACAGTTAAAAAAACCAAACATAATCTGCATGAGGCTGGAAAGTTCCACATTCCAGTGAGCACGAGGGATGGTGAGCATAGCCCGTGGCCAAACACAGCCCACGCAGAGCTTCACACTGCTGAAGCTTTCATCTTGAGCACCCCAAGGTACAGCCCACAGAGACTGCAGGATCCCAGCAGGCAGTGCTCCATCCCAATGCATTCCACATGCCAGGACCTGCATCCCCACGAGCTGCACTGTCACACCACAACTGAGGAGGCTGGCAGCTCACTGTGCAAGCATTCAGGAGCTGGGGGCTTCATTTGGACTTCAAGAGGATGAGACCAAGGTGCAAGTTCTGTAACCAGCACAGCTCCCACAGGGCTGCTTCTGATTCAGGAGTTAGTAATGAATAGTGAACGAACTCACCCATCAGTTTGGTGATTCCTGACAAACTCCATTCTCATATGATGTATGTCCTGTTGCAGTAAGGTAGAAAAATTCTAAAGAAAGGCCTCATAAAATGAAGCCTGCTCTCCTGGAATCAATGGCTGGCCTTGTCAGGCTAGCCCTTTGCAAGCTCCCATGTGAAAGCAATCCTGGTGTGAGCAGCTTGTCAGCATAGCAAGCTACACCTGGGTGAAAAACAAATTGCACCTGTATAAACTGTGTTTACACCATTGGATAGGAAAATGAAAACTATCTCTCACAAAGAACTTTTCCTGCATGTACACACCAAGAGTTTGAGTGACCAATTAATGCAGAATAACAACTTGTTACTAACCAATAAAGTAATTGGCAAGAAAGCTCCTAACCAACTGGAGTCACACAGGAGGTCTGTAAAACTGTATAAAAATTAGTTATGTGAATAAAGAGGGCCTTTTTTCCACCATGAAGAAAATGGAGTCCAGTGTGATTTATTCCCATATCTTCCATGCTAATATTAACAAGTCACTAAAAAATACAAACCAAGTATGTTTTGGAGCATGTCCCTCCTATCTCTCCAAATTCATCTGGAAATCAAGTATCTGCTTGGATGTGAAGATATCTGAAGGAATATGATCATGCAAAAATTCACATAATCAGGGAGTTTTCATAGTAGATAATTTATATTTCACAACTCAGTGTTAAATAAGGAGGAGTGTTGGAAAAAGGAAGCTTGGATAAATGAAGCTGCAGCTCCATCTCTGTAATACCTTTGCAGGACTTCATGGTACAACTGTAATGAAGAGATCTGGTATCATAATCTACTTTCCCAGATTGCCAGTGGAAAGTTATAACTATGATTAATATAGATATGGTATCTTACTAATAAAAAAATGTTGCAGACAAGTTCTCCATTCCCCTGTGAAATGGCTACAAACAGGGTTTGCATGCCAGGAGTTCCAGTTGAGTCAGATGACTGCCTAGAGTAGCTCCAAAGCTACTGGGACAAAAACCCTTCTAGAGGTAGCAGTGTGTTCATGACATCTGAGTTTTTTAGCTAATAAATAACTCTTATTCTATGGTAACAGAATAAGAAAGGACTACAATAAATTTGTAATTTCTCGTTCCCAGATCTTGAGGATCACATCTTGTTTCTTAGCCTAGCAGTCTATTCTGTCGTTTGAATTACCTTTTGTTGAATTGAACTTTGTAACAGTCTGATCAACCATCAGCTCTCTCTCTCTAGAGAAAGAGATTAGAGATGGAGCTATTCAGCATTGATCCTTTTTTTGGTTTTGTTGGGGTTTTTTTAAGTCTCATACCCAAAAATATCTTTTCATCTTCTTAGTATTAAACCCACATGGAAACTGAAACTGATACTCTAACATTTATTATTTTGTTTGCTTTATGTATAGAACAAAACTATGTTTTATCCTGTAGGTTCAGTTAAATTCCTCCTCCAATGCCTTCAGTATTGGAGGTTCCAGTGTTCTCCATGTTAGCAGTGGAGCCGTGGAAACAAAGATCCGTGTACTCCTGGCCAGGCAGCATTCCTGGGTTTGAGACCCTTCACAGAGGACAGGGCTGTACCCTGTTTGCAGTTCTGCCATGGGCTCAGCATGCAACCTTGGACAAAATGTTTAATTGTAATACCCTGCTTTCTTTTCTTCAGATGAAAGAAATTAGACAATAATTTATAGCCGCCTTTTAAAATGCTCTCAGATTTATGAATGAAGCAATCCTCCTTCTCTTGCTATTGCATTCCTGCCATGGCTTTTTGTTGGAAACAAAGGATGTCGTGATAGAAGGGTGACTAATGAGCAACCTAACACCCAAAGGAATCTGTACTAGGACAGCATGACCTGCAGTAATTGTGCTCCTCTTAGACACACCCAGGATTAGCAGTCATCCTACACAACTCCCTCGACTATCAGAACAATAAAAAAAAAAGGGAAAAAATAAATAAATAAGATAAAGCCTCTTGCCCCAAGCTACAGCTCAAAGGACACAAAATACTAAGTTCATTCCTAACTTACAGAGCATTTATTTGGAGGAAGCTCTGGGAAGGAATCCTATGGAAATTAACCCTTGCTTCTCTGGATGTTATTACTACATGCAGAGCTTCCATAATCCTCAAAAATTTCCTAGTCCTTAGAAGTAGAAACTGTCCTGATTAGTTTCTCACATAACCATCCAACCCATAAATGCTGGAGCCAGGCTGGAGGGAACAGTTATGCAACAGAGCCCATGAAAGAGAAAAAACTGCTTGAGGCCAATTGACTGCTTACATCATATATTTTCATGCTCTGTTTACAACCTCTCTGTGTAGGCATCTCACAATTATGGTGTATAAGTTGTGGGTGAATATCTCTTGATAAAGTAAGAGAAAACAAACCAACAACTTATTGAATGTTCACATTAAATTTCAACTCAACAGTCACATGTTGAATGAAGGGTTTGCCTCACTAATAGGCTTAGTATGATGAGTGGGGATAGGTTCTGAATAACTCCTGGGAATTATTTTTTGAGACCACAAATCACATCACATTCAGTTCTTCTTAACTCTTTGTATTTATTCCTGCCTGCTCAAGAACCAGCAGGTCTCTGTAGGAAGTGTGATGATGGGACGGTTGCACTCTGTAATTTCTCTCTGTGCAGCTGAGCCATGTGAAGGACATTTTCCCTTGCTTTTCAGAGCTGTGTATCAAGGCTGGCACCAGAGTCAGATGGAGAAATGTCCATTGGGGAAGCTTGTCAGAGCCCTTCACAAGAATGAAACCTTTTAACCTGTTTGCAGGACAACAGTATTAAAAAAATGCAGAGGAAACCAAAAGTAATGGAAATTTAAAGTGAACATCATGTTCAGTACCTGAAACACGACATGTAAAGTATTTTCCCTTAACTCATGAGACTGCACATGAGAGAGGGAAAAAAATCCTTGTATGGGCATCACAGTGCCTCAAGATAGCAAAAATAGCAGCAGCAGCTGGCTCTAGGATTGAGCACAGAGGACAGAGATCTTGTGTTGCCCACGGGATGTTGCAAACCTGGAAGCTGCAAGCAAACAGCACTGCTGGGTTTAGGCTGGTTTGCAGGGAATGAATGCAGGGCAAGTAAGATATAAAGGCTTTACATTTAAACATTAAAATAGTCTCCATTACGTTAGAAAATCTCCACTGAGATTAGAGCCTGTGCTTTATGGATAAGACCACATTAATTCAGAAACGGTTCTGAATATTTGAATTACACCCACAGGCAGCAATAATGATCCGAAGGTTTGGTTTGAGAAAGTTGTTGAGAATTTTGTTCAATTTAACTGCAGTGTATCCTCCTGGGCTGCAGTGGAGCTTTGGATCTCTTGCCTTTTATGAGCAGCACATCAGTCAACAAGAATTTAGCTTGGAGGAATGCATTACAAATGTAGAACAAATCAAATTAGCTCTCAGATGTTATCTGTTGATATCTCGTTTCTTCCTCAGGCTCCTAACCACTGCAACACATCTGGGCAGTTGGGATAGGCAACTATTTTACTAAAAGGTACTAAATATAGGTGCTATAGAACAAATTACAACATGCTGCATTGCCACTCCACCTCCAGCACAGGATGAACTGGGAACAGTCACCTGCTGGAAAAAGATAATTCAGTCAGCTAACATGTCACCTTTACAGCATAAAAAGGCAACTTAATCATTGCAACTATGTGCTAAGGATGAGTGACAAAGTCATCTGTTGCAGCAGTTATTTAAAGAAACCAAGATCTGGAGCACCATTTACTTGTTTCAAATTTTCCCTGCTAGAAATTTGAAGGCTCCTGAAGATTTCAATAATGCATTCCATCAAGAAAACTACAGGATTTATCCTTAATATCCTACATACTTTAACATAAATTTAGAGCAGCATTTTTTCTTCTTTTTAAATGGAAATAGTTTGCTTACCTGAAAGTTCTTGTGATGGCCAAAGAATAGACTGGGAAAGGAATTATATGAGTTGCTTGCTCAAAGTTTTACACAGCACTTCACCCTGATCAGCATTAAGTGATGAACTCCAGTGACAGACACACTTGATGCCATGATGTGCACCAGACTGGAGGTTTTACTGCCCAACACTTCAGTGGATTCAAGAAGAGAAAATGCAAATTTACTGTAACAGCGGTGCCACAACTGTGAGTTCTGTTAGGTAGCAATCAGACTACAAATCACATAATAAACTGTGTTATTGATAGCAAAGGCTTTTGCAGCCTCCCTTACCCACAAAGATGATAATTTTTCTGTGCCATAGCTGAGTGCTCTGAGAAAGGAACAGGAGTAAGTTGCCTGCAGCACTAAGGTTGCCTTTAGAGGCTAAAATTGATCCACTATTGCAGAAGAGTTTAGGAAATTCAAGCTTTGACTTGTCAGTTTAAAGCTCCTGGTGAAAGTTCCTTGCTCAAATCACCCAGAAACAGACTAGAGGACTACATCACCTACTGCAGGCACAACATGGCTTTGGGTGACTTAAACCAACAGACTGAGACCCAAGAACACCATGTTTAGTCAGCCCAGGTGTGTAAAACATAATGCCTTATCAGAAAATTATTAAATAACTGGTTCTAAAAATCTAGAGCAATTTTCATGATTAAAACCAAAGACAAAGTTGCAAAATATACCTACATTTGAATATCCTGATGCCTTCCATGTGCACCTTGAGGAAGCAAATATTCATGTTTACCATGTGCCACCCAGAGGAAAGCTTTGCTAAAACCCCTCTTTGTGGTCAGTCATTACCCAGCTCTTGTGCAGTGCTTTCTGCAGCAGCCTGTCCACCCAGCCAGACAGCGAGCACGCCTGCCTCGTCCCCTGCTGGTGCAGGCAATCACATCATAAACTGATCAAATGCCACTGTACAACTCAATAGGCTTTTTGGACTAAGTTTCCAAAATTTGGGAGTGGGCCTTTCTTCCATTCAAACTAATTTGGGCAACAATGAAAAACTTCACTCATGAACAAGGCTTCTGACAACATCTTTTTCCGTCAGTGGTTCTTGTTTTCCGCTCCAACCCACATCATCTATTCTCTTCCTTCCACCCATTCTTCCCCCCAAAAAAGGCTGGCTTGGACACTGTGCTTCAATTTTCTGCAGAACTTTCTATTTTTCTTTCCCATTCTTTTTGTTTAGTATATGAAAGGAGCTTCCTGTTTAGAAACATGGGAGTCCTACACCCTCATAATGATGTATTCAGCCCATCAGTGATCTTGGCAGGAATGCCTTAAAACCTTAATAAGTCTGATGGGATTTTCTGTACATGTCATCATCATCGTCATCAGTTCAAAAAACAATGCACAGCATTTGTCATCTTGCACTGAATCTGCTCCCTTCCCAGTCCTCTGGTTCTAGTAAGGGACATCTTTTAAGAAGGCTTACTAGTTTCTTTCTCTTAAGTATTTCAGATGATAGATTTCCAATGAAATCTACAGAACAGAAACAGAAGCACCAAGAGGAGAAAGTGCTGTTGCAGAATTCCCAACCTGATCAATACTGTCCTGCTTTTCCAGCCCTGAATCCCTGCAGCAACCTGCCAATGCTCACACTGATCAGGGCTTACTGCAACAGTAATGTCCAAATCCTGGGCTTGTCCTGTGCTAGGGAATAGGAATGAAACATATAATATAATCCCTGTTCAACTTTTAAAAAAACCAAACAAAACATGTTCCCTCAAACCCTACATGGCCTAGAACATAATTATATCTTGTTCAAATACGTAGGATGGATTCAAAATCTAATTTCATGGGTCAAAAAAAAGGCAGCAGCAGTGGTGACTTGAAATAAACTGAAATATTTGTCTCTTCAGGAGGTTAATGTACAGAAACACCTAAGTGCAGGCAGTTTCCCTCTGCTGAATTTGAACAGCAGTGGAGTTCTCCAGTGAAGGCAGCAGACAGCACTTGAATCAGTGGGTGCAGCAGCAGCCACCTTGTGAACCAACACAACAAGGGCAGTTCTTCTCTTCTCTGGCTCAGCAGCACAGTGGCCAATCTCAGTTTATTCTATATGGTGCAATTCTCCAGCTAATTCTTCTCTGAGAGAAGCTGCCAGCCTAGAGCTCGTGCATCTTAACCTCTGACAAAGGCACATGCACTGCTTCACTTTAACTCTTGTGGGGACTTGCTCTGTGCCTACATAAACATCAAAACATATTTTGATTTTTACTTCTGGGTGAGCAGCAGAGTTAATTTAAAACTGTCGGCAAGTGTCATCCCAATTAAAAACAAATGACTAATTGGACAAGTACAGGGCCTGTTGACACAGGCTACAAATATCAAAGCCAACAAAGCTTGAATTTGAGGAAAAGCAGCACCATCTAGTGCCCTGCAGTAGTCAGATCCAAAAATCAATTTCACAACCCCACACAGAAATTTCAAGATAGCAAACACTCACAAAAACAGCAGGACACCAGAGGTTTAACTCTATCAGCACTTCTGATAAAAGGAATTGTGCAGTAATAGTCTTGTTAAAAGAGCTTCCAAGAGCGAGATGTTTTCAGGAAGAACAGAAATTCTTTAAAGACAAACTACAAAATTATTCTGCCATCTATAAAAAAGATGCACTCCAAAGGCTAAAACTTACCAGAAGGCTACTAGGGTCTATAAAATGCTTGAAAATAAAAAGCCAAGCTTCAAGAAGTTCAATAATATTAAAAGTTCTAGCAGACTGAAAACATAAGTCAATATGAAGATGCCTGGAAATTTGAGAAACCTTGAGAAAATTTAAGAGGAAAACTAACATAAAGTCTTCTTCAAACTCATCAGGAGTAGATATCTTGACAAATGGTCAATACAGCAAACATATGATCAAAAAGTAGGAAGAACAATATGAAAGAGACCAGACTCTTTTCAAATGCTTTTCAAATGCTTTGGATTTTTAAAATTTTATTTGGGGTGGTTTGTTTGGTTTTCTCAGGAGTTCATTTAGGGTGATGTTCTTCTGTTGTTTTCTTGTTTTGGTGGGGGTTTGTTTGTTTGGGAAGGGATGCTTATTTTTTCTTTTTTTTTTTTTTTAAATCCACGTTTATGATGGAGAGACTTAGACTGGCTCCTGCTCCAGACAGCTCATTTCAAATCAGAGGATCAAGGATGCCACTGGTCACTTCAGTAACACAAAACAATAACAGATCTTTATAATTAGGCAGTAAATACCCAAGAAATCAATTAGACAATAATTGAGCTGCCAACCACCATGATCTCTCACTTAAAAAGTAGCAAGTCACAAATGAGACAATTTTTAATGAGTTTTCCAGGGATTTATGTAGGTGAGCTGACTTTTCCACTGTGCTGATATCCTGTGATATAAAAATATTTTACATACAGATAATTGTGTTCTGCTGGCAAATATGGCTCAGGTATGTGGGACTCACATCCATCGTAATTTTCTGAGTCTACCAGTGTTAACAGATATGAATTCTAAAATTGATTAAGGTAGAAATTCCTGATTTGACAGCATTTTGAGTATCATGTCAGTCCTCCAATACAAAAATTCAAGTACAAAAAGGAATGGAGAAAAAAAATTATTGGCAGACCTTGAATTCCTCAGCACTGCCTCAAGCTACAGCCTTTTATGAAGATTTCTAACTGTAGGAGAAAGTGCCAGAGTAAGCTGCTTTTGCTAACGCTACAGAGAACCTAAATAATTAAGTTTAAATCAAAAGTCAAGCTTTGTAGGAAGTGGAGACCTACATCTCTCATATAACTCTAAAACATAATTATAGCAGAAATGTCCTTTTTTCACACAAGAAGGAAACTAAACTGCAAACAAGGTGGGCATGAGAAAGTATGCATTAAAAAAGAGCTTTGTTCAGGTTCTAGTGCACCTTCACTACAGATAATTTATGAGCATCCTCAGGCACCCAGCAGAATTTCATGTCTTCAAGAACTGAAACATGGGATAAACAGCGGGAAATGAATGCAGCAGGCAACTCAACAGCATGGGAGCAACAACCTCAGTCTCCACTTATGGCCTTGCAAACTGCAACTGTCAACAAAGCCACAATGAAAATATCTGAAAACATTGCACTGAAGCCCATCTTCTTTATCTTAGGTGGAAGATTCACATAAACACCATTTCCCTACAATGAGGATACACATCACAAATTTGAACACAGAGCCATGAATTACAGCACCATTGACTGATGTAGTGTTGTCCCCAAAAGCAGTAACCTGCAAGACTTGGGTATTAGAAAGGACAGAAGTTAAAACAACCCACTGAAGAAATTGCTTTCTTTGACTGTGAGGCTGATACTATAACCTAATAAAGCACTAGCTCTAAGGAAGAACACAGACCCCCACCAACACAAAAAACATGACAAATCAAATCTCAAAGACAAACCAAAATTTATTTAAAACAGCAAAAAAAAAAAGACAGTGCTACTGCCAAGATAGAAAAAAATTAGGGATTCTTTTACTCAATGTGACAAGGAATGCAATTTACAGCAGTTTACATTAATTCTGAGATCAGGTGGGGTTTTACAATGCTTCAATTGAAATGTACTTTCTGCAAGACAAACTGGTTCCCCTTCCCCTCCCCTTTTCAAAAGAACTGACAAAAATATCCTATAAAAAACATTTACAGAATTTTGAGACATGATTGAAACATGAACCACTGTCCAAAAGTCTGGAACTTTCCAAGAAGGTTAAGTCCTTTGTTGCTTCAACCAACCCTCAACGGAGGAGCTACAAGCACAACACCATCCCCTCTGACAAAGAGCATGGGAATATTCCTCTTGGTAGACTGTGAAGAAGGAAAGAGAAGTTTACATTTACAAAACATTCATTTCAATAATAAAAACACAACTGAAACAACTCCAACAAACACTCAATGTTCTGGCAAGCTAAAGAGATCAAAACAACTAACACCAAGTCTCTAGATGTCCTGTGTACTTTCATAAGTTTGTCCAAATCCTTTTAGAACTTGGTTCAAAACACAGCCAACAATAAACTACTTCAATAATATAACACAGTGTAGTTTTAAATAAAAAAAAAAAAACTGTGAGGATAAATTAACTCCTTTTTTAGTCCTTACTTTATAAATCTCTTCATAGGTTTCTTCATCAATTTCTATTGTAGTCACAGTTTCTTCCACATCACCCAAAATCATATTTAAGTGCTGATCATATGCCTGTAGAAATTAAGTTTAGTTTACTATGTTTTCCAAACTTCAAACATGAGTTTATTAAAATGAGAATTTTAGCAAGACTCTCAGACATAAACAGTTTAGTCTGACTTTGACCAAAACACAGCACTATCAGTTCTAGTTACAACTCAACACAAACATAAACAAATGAGAACTCTGCAGCAGGAAAAAGAATGCACGACATTTACATTTACTGAAACACCTGCAGGAAACAGCTCTGAAGCATTCTGTGAGAGCACTTACAAGACCTCAGAGACAGACAGACTTTGTTAACACTAAAGCAGCTCCACACTGCTGCCAGTCCAGCCTCCTGGAATTGATTTCCTGGGGCAACTCACAGGGTATGAAAGCTGCTTCTCATACAGTGCTACAAAACCTTGAACACACGTCCCAAAATCCTTACAAAAACACGTTGCAAACTACATGTGTCCCTCATGGATCCCTCATTATCTTTGTGTTCCCAAAGGAGCTGAGGCCCAGTTAACTCATGGGGTAATTGGTTCTCTTCCCCAGCAGAGCACAACACTCTGACTTAACAGAAAGCAAGAATCTGAGAACCCAGCTGAACACCTGTCCCATCACACCTCCCAGGGTGTGCCTTCAGGGATTCTTGTATGATAATGATGACCTCAGTCTAGAAGAGGCCTCAGGGTACATCACATGAAGAGGCCTGCAGCATTATTGCTTATTTCACAGAGAAATAGAAGCCAAAAGCAGTGAAATCAGTTGCTTGGTATCATTCAGGAGATAAGAAAAACAAAATACATCTCTTGATTTTCTAGTGAAGCAGTTAACAGCTGACAAAGTACTGAGGAAATGAGATTTTTTCACCAATCACATTACAGTAATGGCAACTACAGCAATTCTTAAGCTACTTCCTCCAACCACTTCTGCATTTTCAAGCATGAAATGCAATTACTCATGTTTAAAACTATTTTTTTCAACAACCAGTGGAATATTACAGGTAAATTTGTTTAACAGACTGTTGTACATAAAGAAAGCCTGCCCAGTGCTTAGCTGAATGAGCATGACAATGTTGTAAAGTTTTACTTACATGTAATCTGCCTCTAAGCTCTCTGTCATTCCTCATTTTGACATAGATTCGCTCATCTAGACTGAGTCTGATGAGATCAAGTGGCTCCTCTACAGTATTTGTTGTTTGTTGCTAAAAAAAAAAAAAAAGCATTATTTGTACAGAAGAAGCCAGTGAACTTTCCCATTCCTAAATTTTTGTGAGACATAGAAAACAAAGGAGTGAAAACACAGGTGCAAATACTTCAAATCATTCCATCACATCCTGGTGAACCTGAGTGCTGCTGATGTACCACTCCACTGACACTCACCAGCCCTGAGAAGTGTGAGTCAAAAGATTTCAGTTGTCTGCAGCAAATCATTCTTCACACACAGGGGGATTGAACGAGATGATCTTTAGGGTCCGTTCTAACACAATCCATTTTCTAACTCTGTGAACTCTTTTTCTTACCAGCAGCCACAGTTTACACTGCAGGAACCAGCAGCACAGCTGTGCCATGGCTCGGTGCAGCTGAATGAGCAGCACCCACACTGACAGTGGTGCCGGCACAGGGCAGTACCCGGGTGATAAAAATGGGAGCAGGCTCTCGGTACTAAAGTGATTTCAGCATTTATTATAAGAAAAAGAAAGGCCTAAAGCACGGGGGCCCGTGGGCCGAGCAGGAGCGTTCCCATCGAGGATGCTGCAGTGCTGGTGCTTCTTTTCAGCAGCGATGTCCCAGATGGAGACGCACACATTCAGCGGGTCAGAAGCCCCTTTTTATCCTGATTTTTGTCCCTTTGGGTTGATTTCTTTTTGGATTCTTCATTTGCATGAAGGTTTAAGGTGGTTGATTAGCCCATTACAGTTCTGTCCAGGCTGGCTCGTTTCACTTGGGGGGTGCTGCACTTTACTGAGGTACGTTGAGTACCCTATTTCTTATAACTACTCTTTTAACCTCTTTTACCACGACCAAACGAACAGTACGTGCTTAACGATCTATTAACTATTTTACAACAGCTTCTAAGCTATTTTTAACACGGGCACACACTCAGGGGCTCTCAGGCACCCTGCCCCGCACACTCCCCGCTGCCGAGCCCTCGCTGGGCCGCACAGCAGCCAGGCCGGGCCCCGAGGCTGCCGTGAAACCCCAACACACAGCGGCCTGAGGCCCCGTGGTGTGAGAAAGGCGCACTGCGAGGATCACAACTAAAAAAGGGTGAAGACCTTCTCCACATCTTCCGTATGTCATATATATCCCATATTTCCATTGTAGCTACCCCCGTCCTTCAGAGCCCAGCGTACTGCTCTCCGCAGCTTTCGCCCTTTCCCTCCCCCGACAGTGCCCGGGGTCAGCGGGCCCGCAGCGAGCCCTGCCCGCGCCCCGGCAGCGACACAAGCCCCGCGGCCGAGCGGGGATCTCCCCTCGCACGGGAAGCGCTCCCGGGGCCGCGCCTCACGGGGGACCCGGCCGCGCCCGGCCCGGCCCAGCCGCGCAGCCCGGAGCTGCCTCCCCTGCAGCCGCCGAAAGAGCTGAAAGAGCCGAGAGCCGCTCACCTGGTCCACCTCATCCGCCATCTTTCAAACCGCCTCCCGTGCCCGCCCGCGAGACTTTATGGCCCGGCCCCTTCCCCTTCCCTTCCCTCCCCTCCGTAGAGCGGGGCCGGGCCGGAGCTGCCCGAGCCCGCAGCGCCATGGCCAGAAAGCGCCGAGCATCGCCCCGGCCCGCGGCCGCCAAAAAGAGGCGCTCCGGGAGGCTGACAAAGGAGGAGAAGGAGGAGCAGGAGGAGGAGGAGGGTGAGTGCGGCAGGGAAGCCGTGGCGGGCCGGAGCTGCGCCACCGCCGCCGCTCGGGCCGCTCCGGCCGCGGGGTCGGGGACAGCGGTGCCAGCGCACCTCGGGAAGGACGGGCACGCCGGGCTGGAGGGCGGCTGTTATCGGCGGGGTTATCGGCTGTGTTTGTTATCGGCTGTGGGATCAGTGCCCCAGATCCTGGGCGTTAAACCCGTTTGAGGCGGGCTCTGCACGCTGCAAAGGCTGAGCAGCCCGTGCAGGGTTGTTTCATCTCGGCCGCGCTCTCCTGAGCAGCGTCCCGCCGCAGTAAGTTGTTGAGAGTGGCATGCACGATTTGGTTTTCTGCCGATTCCATCGGTAGGACTACAGGAATCTTTAAGTACTTGTGAGTTACGTAAGTATTTCCCTCCAGATAGTCTCACTGTTCACATCCTGCCTATTTGTAAACAGTGACATGCTCAGCATTATGAGTACTCGCGTTCTTCTGAAGATGCCTCTGATGAAGTCCATGGAGACGTTGTTTCAGATTGCTGTGGAGATGAAACTCCATCCTTTAACATTAATCTTCATTTCTTTTGTAACATGCAGATGATTTTGAAGAGAAAAAGCCCAGTATAAAAAAGACCTTAAAAGCTCCAGCAAGGAAAAAGGGAGATGATTGTGATACTGAAGTTTCCAATTCAGCAAAAACTTCCAAACCTTCAAAACAAGAGGCAAAATCACAAGTAAAAGAAAGTAAAAAGAATGCTAGAAATAAAGAGAATTGTATCAAAGAGGAAACATGCAGGTAAATTTATTTCTCATTCAAGTCTATAAGACCTTTTTCTTATTATTATTTCTTTCTGTGGTTTGATTGTCAAATACTCAGTCTGTCGTTACTGATGCAGAGGTCATGCTTGATTTATTTCCCTATTTTTAGTCTTTGATAAACAAGCACCTCTGTTTCCTGATGCTACCACTGTTTTGATGATTTTAACAGTGACTCACTGAAGCATCCTCAGAAGGAGATGAAATTAAAGACAGAATCTCCTGTTAAAAAAGAGACGGATGAAGAAAATACTGACAACGATGATGATGACGATGAAAGTGAAGATGAGTGGGAGGATGTGGAAGGTAACAATTGCATATTTTTTCATGTTGAGCACTTTTTAAGTGCTCGTGATTCTTCAACAGCAGGTGTCCAGCATCCCACAGTTATTTGAAATTACTTGGCACACACAGTGTTATGGAAGATCCAAGAGCTCACAGTTACTGGATGTGCTCTATTTAAACTTGTTTGAACACTTGAGAAGGAAAACATAGGTTTTATCCAATCATCAGTCTTCCCTGGTAATCTATTCCATGGTTACTTATAATTTAATATTTTATTTTACAGAACTTCAGGAACCTGCTACAGATAAGTTAGAAGAAGCTGCTGCTCTTCCATCAGTGGGGCTGCCAAGCAATCCTGTCGAGATAGAGATTGAAACCCCAGAGCAGGCGAAGAAAAGAGAGAGGAGGTAAGAACAAGGAGGTGGTGGAGGGCTGCTATAGGCTGAAGTGAAAAATACTCCAAGTCTTGACTGTCACTGACTTGCTGTGTGCAAGGTGAAAATCCTCACTTGGTGCAGACCATTGAGTTGGAATGATGGAGGGTTGTGGGAAGAAGAACAGTTTACACACTGACAGTTCTATCTAAAATCTTCAGTGGAAATTGACAGGAATGGAGGAGGCTTTTCAGCTTCCTTGAAAATCAAGGGTGTAACTTCGCTGTGTTTTACTGTCTCCATTTCTGTGAAGAGACAGCAGGAGATCTCTGCAAGGAGAGCTATGGGTGAATGACATTGTGTTACTGCAAACCCTTAACAGCCTGCTCACTTAGCCAGTCACTAAACCTTTCCTTAAGTGTGCACAGAAGATTCTCTGGGATGGATTCTCTCTGTGAGCTGACCCAGTTCAGGAATCAAGAAAGGCAGGTCCACAGAAATCCCATAACATCCCTTTCTTTTGTAATCTTCTGCAGAGAAAAAAGAAAAGCTGAGTTTGAGATGTACCTTCGGAGAATGATGAAACGTTTCAGCAAGGAGGTTCGTGAGGACACACATAAGGTATTTGTCACAGAGAACCATGGCAGGGAAGAAATTGAGCATAAAGGTGTCTGAACTGATTTGTAATCAAAAGAAACTAATTTTTATAAAATAGTTAGAATGGCTAGAAATGAAAAAATAAAAAATCTGTAGTCCTGACAAATGCTCATTAAGCTTCCTCTTAAACTATGAATTGGAAACACCAGTGCCTGTGTTAGTAAAATCCTGACTCAAAGCATATGTGAGTAGGATGTATATTTATCCATAGAGGGATATCTTCTCATTGTGTTGGGATTAAACTGCCAGATGTGTAGAGCAGGAGACACTTGCAAAGACTTCAGTGCTTTGCTGTTTTCTGAAGACAGCACTGAGAGTGCTTGGGAGGCTTCATTGTCACTTCTCTCTGTTAAAAGGAGCAGTGAAGTATTCCTTGTCCTTTTCCAATAAGGAAAATCTCTTGTGAACTCACTTTTAAACTCTTCTCTCTCAGGTTCACTTGCTGTGTTTATTGGCAAATGGTTTCTATAGGAACAGAGTCTGCAGCCAGCCAGATCTCCTCGCCATCGCTCTGTCCATCGTCCCCGCGCGCTTCACCCAGGTGCTTGCAGGCCAAGTGGGCCTTGTCTACCTTTCCAACCTGGTGAAATGGTAAAACTCCCTTCTGATGGAAAGTAGAGCACAGGTTCAGGGAGAGGGGTAACTGTAACTAGCAACTTTCTGTGGGTTTTTTAAAATTTGTGTACAAGGGTGAGCGGGGCTGTCCTTTTTAGAGAAGGAGAGGGTGAACTCAGAAGTTTAGGAGTACAGTCACAAACACTGGATAATAAGCAGATGTCTTGTATTTCAGGTTTGTTGGAACCTTCACTGTCAATGATGAGCTTTCCACTGAAAAAGGAGAGCCCCTTCAGTCAACACTGGAGAGGAGGTTTGCCATCTATGCTGCACAGGATGAGGAGGAGCTTGTTCATGTAAGAGACTGGGAAGTGCAGGGTTGGTTGGTTGGTGAGTTCGGATGCTGTGTCATACACAAAGTGGTGGGAGGAGTGGATTTGAAGAAAGCAGATTGGTGACTTAAGTGATTCTGTAGCTTTTTATTTTCTTGTATTTTTATCTCAAGACCTCCTGTGATTAAATGACTCAATTTAAATTGTTTTGCAGATATTTTTAATTATTCTGCGAGCTTTACAGCTGCTGTGTCGCCTTGTGCTGTCTTTTCAGCCTATTCCTCTCAAGGAGACAAGACCAAAGGTAGATTTGTTGTTTGTGTGGAATAAGGAATAGGTCACTGATTTAGTAGGATTAAAAAAACTTTCTGGCTATTATAGCTTGCAGTGAATCACTTACTGCATGAACCAAGGTTCTGTCTACATTGCAGAAAGTGCGCACCCTTAATTTTTAATTTTTTTCTTTAAAAAAGCCACTAATTTCTGTGTTTCAGCAAAGATTTCTTAACGTTTCATTGGGTTTACATTTCTTTAAAACTTACATGGCAACTCTTGCTGCATGAGTACACCTCTCTGCAGCCTGTTGCCTGAAGTTTTCAAATGAATTGACTGTGTCTGCCAACCTTTGATCTGCATGAACCTTGGGCTGATTTCAGTCTTTTTTTTACCATATTCTTAGCTGTGGTGATAAAAGTGACCTGGCCTGTTTCCCTGCAGGGAAAGAGCTCATCCAAGAGGCTGTCTCACAGCAGCACCTCTGAGGGACAGGAGAGTTTTGCCACAACACCCAAAGCTGTGGCAAAAGCGTGCCCCTGCAAAAAAGCCAAGCAGGACGAGAAATCCTCAGAGGGCAAAGAAAACAACAAGGAGCCAAAGAAACCTAAAACTGCCCAGACCAAAAGGACACAAAAGTCAAAGCTGACTAAAGGTAGCCAGGAACAGAAGGAATCAAACAATGAGAGCAGTCCAGCAGAAAAAGATGTGCCAGTCAGGCCCAAGAACGACCGCCGGAGACGAGTGGCCTCCAAAGTGTGTTACAAGGAAGAGAGTGGAAGTGATGAGGGCAGTGCTTCAGACTTTGAGCTTTCAGAGGAGGAGAGTGATGTCTCTGATGAGGATTTTGAAAGTGTCCCTAAGAGGCGGAGGAGCTCACAGGCATCCCAGAATTCAAAACTGACAGCTGTGAAAAGGTCAAAAACTGAGACTTCAGAAACAAGGCAATCAGAAAATTTGTGTGGAGCTGAGACGAAGTCAGCAAAAAGTACAACTCCAGCCTTGCCTCAAGCAAAGAAGAAGAGAAACAAAATCATTTCTAGTGATGAGGATGAAGGACAGCAGGAAGTGAGGAAAGCCATGGGCACAGACCAGTGGCTGGAGGTTTTCCTTGAGCCTGAGGACAAGTGGGTTTGTGTAGACTGTGTTCATGGCAATGTGGGCCAGCCCCAGCTGTGCTTTGCACATGCCACAAAGCCACTTTTCTACGTTGTGGGGTTTGACAACGATGGGAGTGTCAGGGATGTGACACAAAGATATGACCCAGTGTGGATGACCTCAACAAGGAAGAGCCGTGTGGACCCAGAGTGGTGGGAAGAGACACTGCAGCCCTATGAAAGTCCCCATGTGGAGAGAGACAAGAAGGAAGAAAATGAGGTAAATCACAGTAGGTTGTTCAGGACATGTAGTGCCAGGAGTCCAGTCCCTGGATCCTCATTCTGGCAAAAAGCATTAGAAGTCTCTTTCCATGAGGAAGGAGGTTTGTATTTGAACTTGAAATGTTGAGATTGAATAAAAGGGAATATGCAGTGGTAAATTGAAATAATATGAAATGATGGGGGTTGTTCAGACAAGTTTGCATAGCAGAAGAACTGCACAGCTTGTGCTGGAAACTTAGTAGTGAGGTTTGTGTAGTGTTTAGCATTACTCTTCTCAGAGATAGTTTTTGAAGTACATAGGTCAGGGTACACATCTAAGTACTTATTTGCAAGAGTGTTTTGGTCTGTTGGCTCCTCTGCTAAGTTTCTGGTGGTTTTTTCCTTTGATTCATTCTTATTTTCTTGCAGAGGGTGGTGAAAAAGTTGTGAAATCACTCTTTTCTGTATAATTCTTGCAGTTTCAAGTGAAGCTTCAAGATCAGCCTCTACCAACAGCAATTGGAGAGTACAAAAACCACCCTCTCTATGCACTGAAGAGGCACCTCTTGAAATTCCAGGCCATCTATCCTGAGACAGCTGCTATCTTGGGGTACTGCAGGGGAGAGGCTGTCTACTCCAGGTGAGTTGTGCATCTAAATATCACCTGCATGTGTGATCTTTGTAACAAACTGGAGAGCTAATTTGCATGATGGTATCAGCAGTAGTCTCAGGCCTCATGCATAAACAGGTGAGGCACTTAGCTGCTCTGACAGCATTTGTGTATCACTAAGATACAGCTTTTTTATTATTCCTAATATAAGTTTATTGTGGATCTGTTATGAATGACTTGGAAACTCTTGCATTTGCTTCTTTCTGGCCTTTTCAGAGACTGCATACACACGCTGCATTCCAGGGACACTTGGCTGAAGCAAGCTCGAGTGGTGAGGATTGGAGAAGTGCCTTACAAGGTAAGAGGCTTTGACTTCCTCCTGTGCAATCCATCTGCCCTCTAAAGCTCAAGCCCAGTTCTGTTTTGGTTTCTGTCTTCTGCTGGTTTCACACGTGCTTGCATGGTTTGTGGTAGCTGTGCTGTCTGCCTGTTGTGCCTATAGTTCCTACATCCTGCCCAAAGCCCAGCTTTGTTTTTTTCCCCACCCCAAGGGTATCTGGCAGAACTGTTCCCTTTTCACCTTCTCCAGAGGCATCCCAGTGTTTTATGTGCACTGCTGGATCTCTGCCTGTGGCTTACAGGTGCCAAGAGTTGTCATTTATAGGCAATGGATATTGAAGCTAGGAAATAGCATTTCTGCTCTCCCAGAACTTTCTCCTTTGGTGTCCTAGGAAAACCTGAAAACTGTCAGCTTCTTGTGATGTTCCAGGCCTGGCTGTTGTATTTGCAGATGGTGAAAGGATTTTCCAGCCGGGCGAGGAAGGCGCGCCTGGCAGAGCCGGCCAACCGGGACCGGGAGGACCTGGCGCTGTTCGGCCGCTGGCAGACTGAGGAGTATCAGCCTCCCATAGCAGTGGATGGAAAGGTAGCTGGGAAAGCAGAGGGCTGCTGCTAAAGGAAGGGGTTTGTGTGGAGCTCTGAGCTTTGTTTATCCAGAAGTTGTACGTTTCAGACGTGAATATCTGTAATATCTGGATTCAGGATTAACAGTTCATAGGTAAATGTTCACAGGAGGAAATAGTCAAAGCTTTACTGAGGCCTTTCTCTCACAAGTACTCACTTGAAAGGTAGTGATTGCAGACTGCTAAAGTCAACATTTTGTTGATCTGATCTTCCTAGCCTTGTTTTGCCTTGCTAATTCTCTGCATTACAGCCTGAGTAGCAAAGCTTGGGCAGAGGACATAGCTAGGAGATAACCATGCAGCCAAAATCTAGGCTTGTACCTTGTCATGTGAATATTAATTGAATACTGGAGTGGAATATAGCAGGCCAGGAGGGGAGAGTCCCTAGGTTGCATCAGGTATTTTCACCTCTCTCCAGAAAGCAGGATTATCACCATCTCTCTTTAATCTTGCCATAACAGGTTCCTCGGAATGAATATGGAAATGTGTATCTCTTCTTGCCATCCATGTTACCTGTGGGCTGTGTGCAGCTGAAACTGCCAAACCTCAACAGAGTGGCACGGAAGTTGAACATTGACTGTGCTCAAGCCATCACTGGATTTGATTTTCATGGAGGCTACTCACACCCAGTGTATGTAAAAGCTGCTTGGTTGCACCTGTCAGGTGTTGATTTCCTGCAGAATTTGTGTATCTAGTGTTAAAGGGAACACCTGAGCTGTTGTAGGTACTTTGAGACAGACAGTAGCTTTTGGGCTGGGTCAGCAGACATTTGCTGCCTTGCTTTTGCCTTCTTACAGCTGACTGAGGATTGTGTTCTCCTTCCTAGTACTGATGGCTATGTGGTGTGTGAGGAGTATAAAGAGGTCCTTGTTGCTGCCTGGGAGAATGAACAAGCAGAAATAGAAAAGAAGGAGAAGGAGGTGAGAATTATTTTTGCAGCTTCCTTATTGTTATATTTACAAAGTAAATTTCATTGAAACTGGGCAGTCAAACAGAGTGGGCTGTGTAAGCAACAAGCACGAGGCTTTTTTGATGACAGTTTAAAAATCTTAAAGCTTTCCTATTCTGTGTGCATAGATACATTGAAACTCACAGTAGTAAATTTTTCCCTTTCCCATAACAATCTCCCACAGAAACGTGAGAAAAGAGCTCTGGGGAATTGGAAGCTGCTGACAAAAGGACTTCTCATCAGAGAGAGACTGAAGCAACGCTACTCCATCAAGGTATCTTGCATTTCTATTAGTCATTTCTTTTTCTAGAGGTTATTTTAACTGTAGAATAAAATTTCCAGACTGTAGTTGCTCAAAAATCTTCAGCTAGTCACAAAAGCTAGGCCAGAAGTTCAGTGTGGTCATGTTCATCAAAGATTTGTTACTGTTTAAAAAGGAATGAATGCTTTTAATTTTATTACTATTTTCTGTTTTGTCATTCCCCTTCCTAGATTCATTCCTTTAAGCCAAGCATGTAGCTAACAGATGGAGAGTAGGGCACTTTTTCTTTTAGTTAGATGTTTTAGTTCTTAAATTTTTTTGCAAGAAGATGAAAAGCCTGATCTTTTTAAAACAGGTTGATTTTATGCTTCTGTTGTCAAAAATGCTTGTGTTGCAAGCATGTTTGGTGTTGAGAAATATAAGCACTTTGGGTGGGAAGCTCAAACCAGCGCAAGCAACTTCTGTAAGGTCACTCAGTGTCACTGTGACCAAAGACAAGCCCTTTTAGAAAGGGGCAGTTACAAGTGATTCTTAGAGTGACTTTCTGATTTTCACACCTGTTTTTTCCAGACTGAGCCATCAGCACCTGAGACAGAGAAAGGAGGGGGATTCTCCTCTGATGAAGAAGGAGCTCCGAGCTCAGAGAGCACAGTGGGGAACACAGCCATGTATTGGCCCCAGAACCGCCAGCTGGAGAAACAAGAAGAGATAAAAACCAAAAAGAGCAAGCGAGAGAAGAGAGGAGAAGCAGCTCAGTTGTTCCCTTTTGAGAAATTGTGATCACAAGCTTTCCTTTGGTGTTCTCAGGTGCAGGAAATATAGTCATTATAAAAGTATCCTTCACCAGTTAGGGCCTTGGGCTCTTCCTCTGCACTTGTATTTCTGAGCAGGCAGGGACCAACCTAATTCAGTGTCCAGTTTCCTTTGAGATCACAGGTATCACTTGGGTATCAGATTCTTCCTTTTGTCCTTAGACTTGGGAGAAGAGCTGCACTTCCCAAGATCACTTTGCTTTGTTGGGGTTTTTGGTCTCTTTTGTATCACTCAGCACTAGTAGTTGAGTTTCCTGAGGCACTCCTGTCATCAACAGTCTCATTTCCCATTTTTCTTGTTTTCATTTTTCCTGCTTGCTCAGAACTAAAGCATCCAGCTGCTTTTTATGTCTGCAGAGAGGTGGCCAAAGGAATGCTGATGCCTCCTTTGATCCATAGCTTACCCAAATCAGTGGTGAGGTAGAGTTCTGGCCTGTCTCAAGGGGGAAACACTTCCTTTGAGGTCTAAAACAAACCCCGAAAATCAGAATATGGAAGAATTAGTATTTTCTAAAGAGTACTTGCATTTTGTAATGTAAGTTTGGCTTTTGAGCCTGCCATCTTTATTTGCTCTCAGAAATCTTGTGCTGTGGAAGGGAGAAGCCCTGTCCTTATTACCAGCTTAGGCTTCAATATGTCTTCTTAAGCAATTTGAATATATACATATTTGCTTCTGTTGCTTATCAAGATCCTGTTCTGGAGCAAAACACATAAAACTGGCTAAATCTCACTGATGGAACAAAATTCACTAGAACCACAGAATTGTTATCCAGTACCATAGCATTAAAAATCTGTTGAGAGAGGAATATTAAATCTACATAAGCTTTTGTTGCACTTTTGTAGTAGAAATACTGATCTGTCTTTGGCAGTATGTATCTAAAGACCACTGACACAGTCTCTTCAAAAATGGAGGGGAAAATAATTTAGACATTGTCACAGAGTAGGAGATGTAAGAAAATGGCTTTCATGTAACTATGTTCAGAAGAAAATCTATTTTTGTACTGTATTTGTAGATCAAAATAAAGTTTGAAAAAAATAGTATGGTGTCTGTTTTTGGAATACACAGGTAACTCCCAGTCTCCTTAAAACACAAGGGGCTGTAACAGTCAGGTTGATTCATTATATTTTTCCAATGATCTTAGAGAGGCAAGGAAGTGACTTGACTTCTTTGGTCAGTAATGGGAAATAAATCCATGTCAGGCTGGCAGCAGTACACAGGCCAGAGAGCAGCTTCCCAAACCAGGAATATTTGCAGGAAAATAAAACCCAACAATAGGAAACTAGTTCTTGCGGAAGCTACAAACTACCTGGACATTACATTATTCCTGGATATAAAACATGCAATACTTGAATTTAATAATAAAGCCTACAGACCAACCTTTGGAAAACAGTATTTTATTAAATATACAAAAGCTCAGCACTTCAGTAGAAAATTGTCACTTCATTTCCAATAAGTAATGCTGGTTAGCATTCTGCATCATGGGCAAAACAGCAGCAGTTCAAAACCAGTTTCTCTCCCCTGTGGAGCACAATTGCTGACTGCTGGAGCATGAGCAGGTGTTCTGAGCAGCAGGAAGGCTGTGCAGCACCACTGCCACACACCAGGCATGCACCAGGCCAGCTCCTGTACCTGCCCTTTCACTCCCTGCTTGTTTTACCAAGGCAGAGCTGTGAGACCAAACTGACTATTCAAATACCAAAAGAATGAGAGTAATTAGGACTAAAAAAGTCAATACTAATTCTCAAAACATTTATGATTTCTCACTCAGATTTCTATTTCAGTATCACTTCTAGCAAACGTTTACTTCTGTGTATGTTCAAGTCAAATTCCTTTGGTACAGAGAACACTCCTCTGATGGTCATAAATAGATTTCATAATAGAAAACATTATTTTTGTACTGAACTGTGTATACTTACAAAAACCCCAAAACAGTAGTGTAGGGGGCTCCATCTGGAAGCCAGACTCTAGCTTGCTGGAGAGACTTAAGGGTGTCTCTAACCTCAAGTACTGGTTACAGCAGATAAACATGAGCCATCACAACACTACAAGGCATTCCTCTAACAAGATGCAAAACTACCAATTTAGGCTACTAAAATCCATGAAAACTAATAAGGCAAAAATGTTTCCATTGCTTAATTTCACAGAGTATGTTCATTGTCCTTACTAAGTGAAATTAAAGAAAGGAACAGTATACACAGCCAAAAAACCCCCAACTATTTTAGACTACACATTCGGTTATAAAAGTCAATGTTGTTTCAAGGCAGTAGGTTTTTTATTTACACGTGAATGACCTGTTAGTACCCTTTTAAGTGCAATTTGAAGTGAAATTTTTGAAACTGTTCTGATACAGTCCAGGCTATAATTTTGGATGCTTAACCAAAACCAAGTTCAGACACTTAAAACCTGGGGGAAATCAATGTGTCCTGATAAATCTGCCCAACCTCAGAGCACTGCTAACCTGGCCACTCATTGCATCAATGACTTTGAAAATCCTCAGTCCAAAAGCAGAGTTTACATGAGTATTCTGTGGAATTCACCTAAGCTATGTTTTCCCTTTGAACATATGCACTGCCAAACACACCAGCCAAAGGAGTGTTCCTGACTGTGCAAACCAGGAAAGGCAGCAGAGGGAGGGTTTGTCAGAGGCAGGCAGGCACACGCATTTCCCAAGGACATGTAACCAGGGTCCATGGGATGCAGCTGGCACTTTCTCCCAAACACACAAGGTGCCCCACCCAGCAAGGACTTGCCAGTTCCCAAATCAGGGGGAATTACTAAGCAGTAAGAGGTATAAATCTGCTTGTTCACTAACTCACCATCAATACCCACACCTAAAATGCTTTTTCCCCCAAAGCTGGTGTCACTGACTTCCCACAAACAGCATCCTATAGTCCTGTGGATAACATGTACCAATAATCCCACCCAAGCCCCCTCCCCAGCTTTCAGTGCTCGCTGCTGAGCTGTGATTTGCTGTAAGCTTGCTGCAGGAACCGGGCAGAAATGCACTTGGGAAGGTTCTAACCAGGACTCAGCTCAAGACCAGAGCACCTCCTTGTCACTGCTGCTTCTTGGGCAGAACACGGGTCCTGGCCACCAGGATGGGGACAGCGGAGAGCAGCATCAGGAGCAGGGCCCAGAGCGGGCGGTAGAAGAGCCAGCCCACGGAGATGGTGAGCAGGGACAGCGAGCTGGCCACACACACCGCAAACACCTTCAGGCCAACGCTCACCAGCTCCCTCACCACGGGAAACCAGTCCACTGCAGGGAGAATGAAACATGGCATGCAGCAGTTGGCAAGATGACAGTTTACAAAGAAGTCTGATTCATGCCTAGGATGTGCACCCTAACAGCTGCAATCACAAAACAGACTCAAATTATTTATCCAGTGTCACAGACATTTTTTCATAGAAATCCTTTCTTTGGGACTTGTTCATCTTCTGGGAAGCTGAGGCTCCAGAAAGAGAATGTAAACAATGATTATCAGCTGCTGTGGAATGCAATAGGATGCACCTGTGATTGGTTCATGTCCCATGTGTACAATTAAGGGCCAATCACAGGGCAAGCTCTCTGGAACACAGTGACACAGAACTCTCTTGTTTTTGGGATTCTTTTCTATGTTATTCTTAGGTTAGCAGCCTCTACAACTTCTCTCCTTATTCTTTTTAGTATAGTAATAATGTATTATATATCATATATCAATAAATCCAGCCTTCTGATCATCAAACAAGATTCTCATCCTTCTCTCACCCTGGAGACCTTCCTCAGGTCGCTGTAATAATCTAGAGCACTGGATTAGGCACTTCAGCAGAGCATCATCAAGACACTTGATCATTAAGCAACAGTTAAACATATAAGGCAATGCTATCCTCATCTCTTCACACAGGAAGTAATCCAAAATGAAGTCTGAAGATTTGTCCAAGGCTTGAGAGGCAGAGGAGACAGACAACCCTGCAGCTATAGAGCAAGTCTAGGGCAACTGGTACAAGCTGCTAGCACAAGAATTCCTTTCTGGCAATAATAAATCTTGGAGCAGCATGTATATGGATAAATAAATCAGAAAAAAAAAGGTTCACATCTACAAAGTGAATGATATCTTTGATGTCTGAAGTTTATGCAAGTTTGAGGCATTGTCCTGTTTTTCTGGTTTAACTCCAGCATTTTTGATATTAAAAGAATAAACAGAAACTTTTTCTGCTGTTTGTTTACAATAGTGTAGAATCACCAGACACAAAAACATATTTCAATAGAACTGCTGATTAGGACTTGTTGGGGGGACCAGTTGTGTGTGGGTGCAGAAAGTATTTGTACTGCAGCACCTTGAGTTAGATTTAAAAGAATCAGCCCAACACATGCCTCAGCTTTTTATTTTGGTGAGTACTGGGCTGGGATCTTCTGAGACTGGTAAAAGTTATTTGTGTGGGGTTTTGGTAATGTTCACAAAGCAACCACTTGGTTTTGTGGTCCTGTTTACCTGCAGTGACTTTTCAGATCAAATAAAATCTGAGTTCAAAAGAGATTTCTCCTGATCTCCAAATGAATTAACTCCCTAGAGGTTACAATCTTGTTCCTAGATCATTTTGCCAGTCTGTGAAAAACTTACCTAATGTGTAAAAGATCCTGGTCATCAGGCTGATGCCCACAAACATTGAGAGCCAGCCAGCTGCACGGAGGGCCCAGGTCTTCATGGTGTTACCCTCCTGCTCCTTCTGAAACACCTCCTGAAAGCAAACACCATCACATGCAGCCTGTTTCTTGTTCTTTTTCAAGATCCTCTTAATTCCAGTACATTATGAGCCAAGCAGAGCCAAGAGCACTTTAGGAGTACAACTACTCTTGCAGAAAATACATTGCAGCTCATTCTGCAAGGTCTGTGCAGTATGGCAGTACACTGCAATAGACTGAACAGTGCAGCATGGGGGAAACTTGGCATTTCATAACTAAAACAACCTAAAAAGCATCATTCAACACTACCCACAGGCAGAAAGCACTCAGGTTTTGCTGCAATTGGACACATTCTCCTTCCTGTGGAAAATAAGACACTAATAAGTAACTGTCATAAGGAAGGAAGAGTCTGACTTCACTCTGAAGGAAGAGAGAAGAGGCAATATCCACTGATGGCTGAGGGAAAGGTGTGTAAAGTGTGTGAAAGAGAGCAAGCTGGATACAGGGAAGAAACCTAAAAGGTATGTGTGCATTTCATCAGGCAAAGCAAAGCATCTCTTTGCACAAATTCTGATTAAGATTCTTTCCAAGATGGGCTGTGTGACCCTCTGGCTCAACAAAATGTTCACATGAAGATGGCTGGGACATTAGAAAGCACTAAATGCTAAGAGATGTGTAAGACTGACTATTTGCACATACAAGTACTCAATGTATTATTTATTTGTAACCAGTTCATTTTCAATGAAACAATTCTGTCTAATGAAGATTTGGAGCTTAGAGCAGAGGGTTGATTCTGCTGCTACTCTTTCAAGTCAGAACAAAGGCTTTCTAACTGCTTTTGGGAGCACCTGTAAACTCCTGACATCTGCTTTCTTTGCAGCAGGGCATGGAACAATCATTAACGGAAACAAACCTACTAAAAGAGGTAAATGAATCACCAAATTGCTGGAGCATGCAGGATTTATTGAAGCATAATGCTCTGCCTGAAGGGTCTTTCTCAGCCAGAATAGTAATAAACATTTCAAACAAGCCTAAACTCCTGTTATTAGGAGCTAAAAAGAGAATAACTCTAATGGTTTATTTAACTAAACCCTGATTTTTACTATTTTTACATGTGACCTGTTCAAAAGCATGTGCTTGCATGTGTAAGTGGGAAACAATCAAGGAGCAAATAACAACAAAATGAGAGGGCACAGAAACAATCTTTCAAGAAAACAGCCAGAATGTGCAGAAACCTGGAAGCAAACACAGGCTACAACCTGCTGTCCAAGAAAGAGAGAGAAAAGCCAATGTTTATATGAGTATCTCCTCCTCTGGAGCAGGTCTGAAGGAGACCAAGAGCTTCATCTTCTGCTGCTTCTGCACTTCCACCTCAGCTTTTAACCCCTCACTAGAAGAATGTGGTATCTCACCTCCACAGAGAGGTCCCCAGGGTACAGAATCTCCAGAACATCTCCAGACTTGGTATGATATGGAACCAGTTGATCACCTCGCTGCCGAGCAATCACAGTCACCTTGGCAGAGAGGGAAAAATATTTACTGGTTTCTGAGGTGGGAAGAGAGTTGCAAAATACAGAAACAGCTGAAGACCCACCCTGTCAGCAGAGCCCAAATGGGGATCATCTTCACTCAGACCTGCATAGAAGAAAGAGACACGAAGGTCTCCCACCTACAAACAAGAGAAGATTGGAAGTCAAGAAAGATTGTTTTACAAAGGGGAATCACAGGAAAGACAACTGAGCACAGGAACATCCTTTATTTATCAACACTTTTTCTGAACATTTATGTCAAGCAAGAGATAGCCAGAATGATTTCCAAGCTGTCCTTTTTTTCAGGGCTAGTTGGCCACTGAAACATGAGAGCTGAAACGTTGTTTTGTAATATCCCCTCTGATTAAGCTGCAGGAGCACATGATATGCTTTGTTCATCCCTCATCATTCCATCTTTTGGCAAAACAGGGCAGGCAGCACAATGTGACAACAAGCTGTTTGTACTCCTCAATAGGGCAAGGCTGAGGTGGAACCCACCTCCCAGCACCATCCCTAAAAGCACAGCAGACTCATTAAAACAGAGAATAAAGAAGTGGACTGGAAGCTTTCTGCAAGAGAAGCACTCATTCCCTACGGCTGCACTAAGGGAGTCATCCTATGTGATGGTCTGCACTCCATTTTCTATACATTTCAACAGAAATAAGACATGCCCCAATTTCTTTTTCACACACAGGTAATCAATCACTGCTTTAGTTTCTCTTTCCCATCTTACCTCTGGACGCCTGGGGTTGTCACTGTGATAGAAATAATTTTCTCTTCGGGTAACATCAGCATGGGGATCCTCCAGGTGTGACAAGCTCAGCTGCTTGAAATCATCGATTCTATCCACGAGACCTAAGCAGAACAAAGCACCAAGCTGAGGCCCAGTGTCTAACGTGGAATGGCCAATTTGCTGGCTGGCTTCCTGATTATCACTTGACATGACAGCTATTGTGGAAAGAACCAAAGTCCACTGCTGATGCAACAGCAGACACAAAGCCAGTACAAAACAACCCTTACCCTTGGAAAGAACAAAGCTGCCAACCTGGACGTTAGGAGAAACAGCAGTGAAAGACTCCACAGCCATGGCACTGAGGAACAGAGAGAGTCCCTGATTAGTCCCAGGATTATGATCAAATTCTTGATTTGCAGTATGCAATATATAGAACAGAAAAGGTACTGGGGCAAATATCAGGAGAAACTCAAAGAGCTAAAAATGACTGTCATGATGTGAAAACAAATCCATGAAGAGACTGTCTAGACTGTATACTGCTGCAACCATAAAAACAAGTTAAGGCATCACTCTTGGAGCTGCTCTAATTTCTTTATGTCTTCATTCTCTCATCTACCAGAAGAGCAGCAGTTTCCATTTACTGCACTCTGTTATGAAATCAGTCATTTAGCTTTCATACTTGCTCAGATCCAGTGACAGAGTTCAGGGGGACTGTGCCAGATGGTGCCTCACCTCGGGTTTTTGTGTCCAATTTCTCGATCAAAATTTCTGCTGTTCACAACTTCTGATTTCCACTCTGTATCTAAACAGAATGATAAGGTTGAGTAAAGGACACTCAGATCTCAGTTACTGAAGACACCTCTCAATCATTTAGTTCTAGGTTACACTTTTAGTAATACTGTTGACATCAATGTCTATCATTGCACTGATACACAGATCCCTCCTCCTAGCATGTTAGCAGGGAATGGCAGAATTTAGGGTGAAAAAAGGTATTTTTGGGATAAAATTGTAACTCAACTTTGCTCAGATTTTTTTTTTGGCATGTTCCATGATCAGGCTTTAATTCCTGGCTCCGCTCTTTGGGAATAAACTGGCTTTGTGATAACAAGGAGCAGGGGGCAAAGGGAGAGGAGTCTGGAGTGAACTTGAGCCCAGGAAAGGTTGAGTCCAAATGTGTTTTGCAAATACACAAGTCAGTAATTAAATATTTATTTTTATTGATCATAAAATTTCCCTAAGGAGAGTCTGTTTTGCCCATGGTAGTAATTGGAAACCCATCCCCTTATATTTCTTTCAACCTGTCCTTCACTCCTGTCATTCCCAATTTCTTGCCCAGTCCTGCTGAGGGGAGAGTAATCAAGCAGCTGTGTGGGTCCATGGTTGGCATACATGGACATTTATGGGACAGAATCCATCAATCTTGAGAGGACAGCTGATTTTTTAGATGGCATTTCTTTTTGTTCCCTATCACTGTGAGCCTGTTTTCCATGGCTCACAACCAGCAGCTTTGCCCCTCATGTACCTCCATGGCACAGGGTCCCCATGCTTCACTCAGCTGAGCAGTTATATGATCACACCCAGAAACTGCTGCACGCCCACGCTACACATCCATGTGCTTTGATCAGAGATAAATGAAGCACAGAGACCAATCTCCAAGCACACAATGACTCAGAGTGCTTTTCTGCCACTGGGTAGATCAGAACAACGCACTCAGTTCTGCTCCTGCCAAAAAAGCACTTGGCAAAAGCCACAGGGCACATCAGAAGGTGCTGGTGGTTTTCACTGGCTGGTATCAACATCTAAACAGGTTCTCAACAGGCTCCCTTACAGGCTGGAGCTAACCTGCTGTTCCCTGTCTATTCTCCTCTGCTCACAGTTGACATATTCCCAATCACTCCATGTCTGAAGTGTAATCTTAGGTGGAGCTTCAAACATACTCCCATCACTGGTCATTGAGGACCTTATGGGCCCTATTTCTGAAGCATCCTATCCCTGGATGTTCCTCTGAACTTTCAGGGGTTTCAAAACAAGACTCAGATTTTCTGTAGCCCTTGCTTGCTGACAACACATCTCCTTTCACCTCAGTTAGCTCAGGAAATAAAAATCAAAATACACACACACACACAAAAGCTCAAAGTTACATGCATAAAAGAGACTTTCTGTTGATCAACTTACTGTATGAATACTTTGTCTCTTTCTTAATCTCACCATCCTCCTCATATTCCCTGCAGAGAAAAAGGGCTGGGATGAGAACCAAACCAGTGCACACACACCCCTGCTCAGGGCAGAATCCACTTCACCAATGAAATGCACAGACAGATCTCTGGCAATACAGACTTTTACATCATCTAACTCTTCTCTGAACTACCTGTTCTGAAGACAGAGATTTTTCTGTACCAGGAGAAAACTGTACACAAATGCTCAACAGCCACAGCCTTTTTATTCCCACATTTTGAACAAGGAGGTGCTAACTAGATTGATGAGGAACAAGAATTAAGTACAGTGAGATAAACTGGCCAAATCAAGTCTCTAACAGATGCTGCACCATAAGCACGTTAAAACTGAGAAATCATTTTTCACACCTTCACTACCTCTAACCTTTCTTTTATATGACATGAAAGACATTTGGCATATAAATTCTGTGCAGTCACACCTACATAATACATACTACCATCAGTGGAATATTAGCAATAGCAAGAAGGCTTTCCCTATTTGGGTTGCAACTATTAGCAGAGCAGTTAACATCTCTCAAGGAAATTAAAGTGATTCTCTAAAGGAAAAAAAATCCAAGAGTTCTAGAATTCTCTGGCTATGAAGAGGGATTTTTATTTGGTTTCTTTTTTCCCCTTTGGTATAAGGAAAGGAAAAAAATTGTGATAGGATCCTGGTAACACAACAGCCTCAAACTACTTTTAAAGATTATTTTCACTTACTTTGAGTCTTCATATTCAACCCACTGGTACATTTCCACGTTACGCTTGAGTTTGACAGCTTGGATGGAGAGCCCATAGCTGGGGTCAAACAAAGGCTGTGCAAAAATTAAAGAAAATGCAAGTCAGTCTGAATGCTGAACGTCACAACCTCAAATACTGTGCTTTTACTACTGAAACTATTTACATATCTCACTGTTAATATTTACATATCTCACTGTTAATATTTACATATCTCACAGCTAGCACTATCTCACACACAGGTGAACACAGTATAAATGTTTGAAAGACAAAAAGGAATGTCTCTGGCAAATCTGACCTGAAGAATCATAATCAAATGTTATTGTCATAGTGAAGAATGAAACTAGAACTGCTGACTATGGGTTTACAGTTGTCAGTGTTTAAACCAGGAGATTCTGTTTTGCTGGAAGGTGCTGTGTTACCTTCTGCAATGTGGGTGGACCATGGAAAATGTTACCACTACTGAAAAGTAAAAACTTGCAGAGCTCCTGTGCTGCAAGAGCCTGAAGACTTCACAATATCATAACACACAACAGATTCCCTACACAAATGGCAATTGAAATTATCCACAAAAGGCAGCTTGAGGGTAAACACAGCTACAGCTTGGCTTGAAGAAGGGAGTGCAAGGCCATTCAGCATCTCCTTGATTCCAGGCCAAGAACCAGAGCTTGAGTGGTAGCTGCCAATGCATAGAGGAGGAGAAAAGCCATGTTTTTTTTTCCTGGACATCAAACAAAACTTTAATTGGCAAAGACTTTTCCTTCCCTCCAAGCTTGAAATACTCATATCCTTCAAGATTCTATTTTATTTACCTTAGATGTACTCAAAGCTCCAGCCAAGTGCACCAGTCTCCCCTCATTCTGCTGAGAGATGCTGTGGATGCTGTCAAGAGGGACCACAAGAGAAAGCCCCTCATCAAGAGACCTGGCTGTCCTTAAAGCTCGCCCCTGCAACAAACAAAATAGAAATCAGCTTGTGGAGAATCAACATCACAGCAGCATTTTGTGAACATGGTTAGCAGACAAGTGAACTGATGACCACAAGGAATGCTTGTATATTCAGCCCAAGGCATATTTTGGAAACACACCTGTACTTCTCCATTCTCTGTCTGAGCCACTTTGGGGCAGTACTTCTCAGCCAGGCAGCAGGACCACTAACACCAACTAAGCTTCTCAAACAGACCCAGATTCTTCCTACATGGATCCAAACTTACTGCTCTGCAGCTCTTACCTTCTTCATCATTCCTGAATAAATGCAAAAATGATACAAATTACAGTTCATTTTCCACGCAGCTATATTGGCTCCTTAGGAGAAGTTTTCCCTGCCTCACCATCATATCCTGATGTGCTTTTTTTCTGCAAAGTCATCAAAATTTGGAGTAGTTATTTTTCCTCTTGTAGAGGTATGAAAAGAAGTCTCTAAGTGAAAATCCACAGAATTCTGCTATCCACTCAAAAATTACCAAAAGAAGTATGTTTTCAATGGTAGGGTCTTAAGATTCCAGGCTAACTTTTTTTTTTATTGTATCTAAAACCAAGAAATAATACTGAGAAAAAAACAAATAAATAACTACTCCAATTTTGCAACATGGGGTATGAATTTCTTTAAAGTAATTGTAACACCACTAGAAATGAGGACCTTTTGTTATCTCAAGAAAAAAAAAAGGGCTGGCTCATGCAACCCTCTTAGCACAGGCTGTTTCATCATCAGTTTACAAGCTTTGTATCTTATCTCTCATCACACACTGCTACTGTCTCTACTCTGCCTAGTTCCACAGAAATACTACCTGTGGCCTGTGATTTCACTTTTCTGTTATATCCTGAGCATAAGCACCAGGTCCCCAGACCAAACCTCCTCTTCTCATGGGTCAAGTAATAATACTGTGTACAAACACTGACAATATTGCACTTACTTCATTGGTAAAAAGAACGTAGAAAGCCAGAAGAAACGTCACAAGTCCAATCAACATGCCTCCAGAGGTCTCACTGAGCCGCTCCAGGAACCCTGGTTTGGGCTCACTTGTGACTTTAACATGCTCTTTTCTGCTGCTGCCTGGGTCAGAGAACTGTTGAAAATAAACCAAAAGTGCAATATTGGTGTAAAAGGGGAAAGCATTCCGTTTCAAAACAAGTTTTCTAGCTTTGCTAGCACTGCTGTCCTACAGCCCAGAACCCCTTGCCTTGGACCAAAACTTTCCCACACTGACTAAATGCCTTACCACACTTTTGATACCAGAAACATATTCAATAAATAAAACTTCAGCCTGCTAGAAAAAAAACTCAATTTCTATTATAGTGGTTCTACATTTTCAAGCTTTCTTCGGTCTGCCTCCCAGTTCTGTATTTGGAGTCCACACCCTGCATTCAGGCCATGGCAAAATGAGTAATAGCCCTAAATTCCTGACCAGCTAAAACACTGCTATAAATAACAAATTATGATTCATCTCACCAGTAAAAAAAGTGCCTGCACAGTCTAAAATAATTATATCCAGGGTAACAAAAACTCAAAACAAGGCACAGGACTAACATGAGAGCCCAGGGGTTTATCTGTGCATACACAGCTAGTGGGGAGTTACCAAATCCAACGCAGCAAGGCAGGACATGGCACTCCTCTGTGCACGGAAAATCACGCTACGAAAAGCCAGTGTGCATAGAGGAGGCAGAGAAGTCCTGCAATTTTATTCGAATAGAGGGAGAGTCCACCCGGGGTTTTCTCTCTCGAGGTTTCGGAGGGCACAGCCTCCTTTCATCCTGAACTCCCAGCCGCATATTGCCCTTTTCCTTTCCCCACTGGCTACTCAGAAGGTAGACAGAGCCTTCCCGAACCGCCTCCCACATATCCCCCACCTTGAACCTACTGTTTTACCCCAAAGTTCGGAAGTTCAGGCTTGTGCAGAGCCACTTTCTGTGTCAGGAGCCAAGCTGCCTCAGCTCGGCAACCAACCTGCTGCCCAAAGTCAGTAGACATTAAGACCCATTTAAAAGACATTAACACCCACACCTTCACCCATCGAGTTATTAATAAATTAGCACACACCGTCCCTCTCATCTAGCTCATTCGGAGATGCCTGGCGGGCTGCGACCGCCACAGGGCCCTGGCGCAGCCCGGGCACATCGGGGGCGAGCGGGCCAAGCCGGGCGGACACCGCACGGAGCAGCGGCGGGGCCGGAGCAAACAGCACTTACGTTCCTCGACATCCTGAGCCTCTCACTCCCCCGGGAACCACAACTCAGAGACCGCCAGAGCCGCGCACCGCCAGCCTCGCCCTCATCCGCCTCAGGGCTCCCCCGCCCCCGAACCGCTCCCCGCCCGCAGCGGCGCACGCCGGGACGCGTAGTTCCCGCCGCGGCGGGGAAGTCCTTCCTTCCTCCTTCCCTTCCCGCCTCTGTCTCTCTCCGCCCTGCGGCCGGGCGCGGGGCAGGCGGGAGCTGTAGTGCGGCGGGGCCGGGCCTGGCGGAGCCCCCGGCCGGCAGGAGGTGCGTCAGCGGCCGCCTCGGGGCCGGGAAGGCGCTTCCGGAGGCGGGAGGTCGCGGCGTGGAGCGGCGGCGCGGAGCTGCCCGAGCGGTGCTGGCGGGACGGCAGGAGCGGAGCGGCGGGGCCCGTGTGCGGCGCGCTGCGGAGGAAGGCACCGGCCGGCTCCGCCATGTCCTACTGCAGGCAGGAAGGTGCGCCCGAGTCTCCTCACAATGTCACCCCGCCGGGCGGCCTCGCTGTGAGGCGGGCGGGGGTGGGTGCGCTGCAGGGTGACCGCCCGTTTCCCTGAGGGGAAGGTGCAGCCGGAGCAGAGAGGAGGTGCGGCAGCCGCCCGCGGTCCGTGTGTGGCGGCGGCAGCGCTGCCTCGCCTCCTGCCGCGACCTTTCTCCTCACGGAGGGCGGGAAGGGCGGCGGGGCCATGAGGCGGCAGCGCGGTCCCGGGCGTGTGGGGACAGCGAGGCCCCGCGGCGGGCCCGGAGGTGCCCGCAGGGACCGTGTGTGGCTGAGGCGGGCGGGCAGGGCAGCTCCCGGCCGCGGAGCGCCTGCTGCCCGCAGGGGATACATTTATCCCAGCCTAGCTGAGTGGCCTGAGGTATGGGGATTTGCCTTTTGAAGGTCGATGGACAGGGCGGTAGACTGCGAGCTTTTCTATATCTGTATCATGTTGTACAGGTGGTGGTATTTATGAGGCTTGACCACCTCTTAAAGTGGGAGATGCGTAGGTAAATGTCTATATCTACATATATATATATATATATATAAAGATCCTTGCTCTCTTAAGTCATGTAAAGTGGCTGAATGTAACGTTTCAGACTGGAAAAAAAGCGCCAATAGTTCTAAATGCCATTTTTATGTTACAAAGTTGGCCACATACTATGAGCTGTATTGAGGTGCTCATAATATATGGACCTCTTTTACACTTTATGTTGTGCTTTCTTTAATTTTGCAAGATCTGTAAGTTGCTTTATGCAACCCTACAACATTGCAGTGATGAAGTTAGAGTTCATGTGTTTCTAGCTCCCTTCATATAATAAATGACCGAACATTCCACATTGTAAAGTTTGCTGGAGTACAGTGCAGAGTTGTCAGAAAACTCTTTCTGTTTTTTAAAAGGTGTTAGATTTATCTGTTTTTCAGACGTGTCTAAATGCATGGTTACTCAGCAAGGTTAAGTTACTGAACATCTGCTGGCTGAGGTCACACTGAGGGCCCAGGAGATTCTAATTTCTCATATGCCAAGTTACAGTAGTGGCCTGTATGAATTTGGAGAATTCTTGGGGAATTTACAATTTTTTCCACACTCAGAGTGTGTGTTACAGCTTTGCAGGGTTGTTAGAAAACTAAAACTACTGAAGTTTCCAGCTAAGCCTCCCCTGACCTTGCTGTTTAGTTAAATCAAGAGCAGGAAATTTGCTCCACTGGATTTCCATCCCTTGTAATGTTCACAGCACCTTTCAGTGTAGTTAGTTCTGTATGGTGATGGCTGTCCTCAGTTTTTTTTCAGATAATTATAATTAGTGTAAAATACTACACTAGTCTTTAGCAAAAACCTCTGTTATCAATAAGTTCCTGTGGAACCCTTTACTTCTATTTATTATAGTTTCACTTTTTTTTTTTGATTCTAAACCCGTCACCTGTGTTAGTCATGGTGTTGGAATAATTTGAGTTTGTTTTGAAACAGCCTTTTAACTTAGCAGTTTAGTGAACTGTACTGTTTATTACAGGACATTGCTATGAAAATTGGAGCTTTAGAATAACAGAATTTCAGTGTGTATATGTTCCTCTGAGCTAGTAACTGTTCTTGTTGAAGGTGATTAAATACAGCAGTTCCTTCTCAATATTATTGAATCACATTGAAAGTCTCATTACCTTGTGGTGTACAGCAGTTTTGTAAATGACTCTTTTCTGTCTGAGATTTCTCTGAACTTTTGCCTCTTGTCTCCTCCATGGTAGGAAAGGACAGAATCATATTTGCAACCAAGGAGGACCATGAGACACCGAGCAGTGCTGAGCTGGTTGCAGATGACCCAGATGACCCTTATGAAGAACAAGGTCAGTAGTGAGCAGAAGAACAGAAGTAAGGTGTGTTACATCATGCAGAAATCCAACACAAAACAAACCCTGCATGAATTAGAAAAAATTTGAGCATATTTAAAGACTGAGGGCAGCTGGTTATGCAGTAAATACCCAAACCCTTGGCAGTTTTATCTGCCAGGTTAGGACATCACTAATGACACATTTTCTTCCAATATTTCTTTTTCTACACTTGTAATGATTTTTCTTAGTGGCCTGTTCAGATAATCAGTTGATGGCTTTTAGTTTTGATTAGTGGTCAGAGATATGGAGGGATACCTTTTCCTTTTATTAATAAAGTTTGAGCCTAATCAAGTGAAAATTATGATCATTTTTCCTCTATTTTAGGTAACAGCAGGCAATTTTCAGAGAAGCTGGAGTGAGTTACATATTATTGTCATTGATGTGAGCTGCTCACTTGTCTGTGAGCAGCTGAAATTGCCTAATATGGCAATCTCTGAATATCTGATTTAATATAAATCAATATCTGGCTAATACTATAATGGTAGCAATATAATCAATATCTTTAAGTGCCACATGATGGGTAAGTTAAAATTATTGAGTTTTCAACCATAATCATCGTGCCTTGAAAGGATAAAAGTTTTCATGAAGATTACAGTTCTTGTACAAAGTATATCTGACCTGCAAATAGAGATTTAAGAGAGCAGAACACTTCTGAGACCAAGACTTGGAATATTCTAGTTGTGTATTTTAAGTAATGGGTAAATGAAATATACTTCCAATAATGATGATTTAATACATTTTGCCCTGGGTTAATAATTATCATGAAAATGTGAGTTTAGGTTTATTTTTTTCTAATTGCCTCTATGTTTGCAGGTCTTTTGGTCTCTTCACTTTGTGTGAAGGGATTTTATTGGTTTCAGCTCAACTGAAGCTCAAGTAAATTCTTCAGACTCTTTGAAACTTAGAAAGTGAAAGTTATTCTTTCTAAAGTGTCTCAGAGACCTTTAGAGGGCAGCATTTAAGCAGTTTAGCAGCTGGAGCTCACAGGGTCTCATTGTTAGCTGATATGGTGTGTACTGTAATGTGAACCACACCTTCCTACGTCATTAAAATGAACTTTTTTCATACATAGATTTGTGTGGAAATATTACTGCATTTATCTGCCTATTTATCTGCCTTCATTACAACTGTATGTAGTCAGTTATATATCCTAAAGCTTTTCTCACTTGCAGTGATAAGTCTGTTGATGTGCTGGTGTCACATGTATTTGGGTAATGGTTTGTTTCCTAGCAGTCCTGCACTTACAGAATGTCAGGGCCCTTTCTTCCTCAGCACTAGATCAGAGAAGAGAGGGGGAAAGCCAGGAGCTTTTTGTCACCTCACAGTGACAGTGTGTCTGTGGGATTCAAAATGAGAAACTATAAACTATGTTTAGGTACTGTCAATAAGTTTGGGTGGGCATTTCTTGTGGTGTGATTTTCTTTGTTAATTTGTTGAGTTTTCTTCTTAGCATGTGGTAAATTACTGCCGTGTTTTTAAGTGAAACACCTCCTGAATGACCCGGGGCTACAGTGCATTAGATCAGAGGAGAGAAAATGGACATATCACAGACTGTAGCAGTAGGGATGGAGCTTATGGGCAGGAAAGACATGGGTGGAATGGTTTGAAATATGTTGAAATGCTGAAGCTCTGGCTTGCATGGCTTTTATTTAAAAGAAAATTGGGAAAAGTGTTGCTGTACCTAATGTAACATGCAGGCTTTTCTAATTTAGCTTCTGCTTGGAATAGAAGACTTGGTTCAAATTGTGTTGTATAACTTACTCTTTTTGTAAGGACTCTGCTTTGCCAGAGACCAGTCATATCTGGGAAAGAATAGATGCGTTATATAGACCTGCCATAATCTACATTATTTTCTAATACACCTCAAATTTACACCTAATACACCTCACAACCTCAGACTTTAGGTTGTGAGGTGTTTGAAGTTTTGTTTTGTTGTAGGGGCCGTTTTCATACTTGAGATAAACATCTAGTTTGGTATTTGGTAATTTTTGGTAGTTCTTATTTTGTCCCAGACATTAACAGACATTAGTCTTTGAGCAGTCTACTTGAATCAGTAGATTGGTCAGGAAAACTTGTGTTCTGTTTCCCTTAGGATAAAAACCAGTTGTGTACTCCTCTTATTTCTGTCAATATTTTGTTGTTGTTGTATCAGCTGGGTGAGTTTGGTAGGCAAAATGTTAATGACTCACTTTAAGCTAAAAACACTGAAAGAAAAAAGCCATGAGAAATGAAAAGGCAGACAAACAGAGTAAGTTCAGGTTAGGATTTCATACTGCAGTGAAGATCACAGTTCACTGTCTGTGCTTTTTGGCAGCTGTGGCTGATGGAAACAAATTAAGGATTCATTTGCAGTGGTTTTGAAATAATACTGTTACTGTAAAGCATCTTTCTAGTCCTATGTGTTGCAGATGGTGGAATTTAAACATGAAAGACTCCTGGTTTTCACTGACATCTTGGCTGCCTTCAGTTCGAACATTTTTTTATTTTATTAAGCTTATATGAAGAAGGCAATGATGAGTTTTATGCATGCAAAGTGGTTTTTATTAGTGTTACAGCTGTGATGGGAAAGTTGGATAGAAGTACTTATAGAATTGGACCTCAGACACAGATTGTTGCTGGTCTTTCCCTTCAGTTTTTCCAGACTTGTTCCTGTCATCTGATTTTATAAACAGTTTTAAAGTGGTTTCTAGAGGGGACTGATGAAGCCAAACTCCACGTTCTTGTGAGAAAGAACTTGATGAATGATGACATGTACAGGAATGTTTCTGTGACTAATGATGTCCCTTTCAATCCTGCTTCCTGTCATCTTGCACTGTGAATCCCTGGCAGATAAACTTGTTATTGGATGTGTTTGTCATGTTACAGGGAAAAAACTCTTCTCAGAACAGCAGTGGGACTTCATCCCAGCGAGTCCAAGACAAGTGTTGACACAGATGCAGGTGGGCCTGCCTTTGCCCATGACATGAGCAGCTTCCATGAGCCAGGAGAGTTTGAGAGTTTAGGTTGTGAGATGTCAGCAATCAACTGCTCACACAAATCCTCATCTGCAGTGATCTAAACAGGGTTATTTTTTCTTCCACGAGTGCAGGTTCAAGTAGATTGTGACTCGCTGGATCAGTGAGGTTCAGGCTGCATTTGAAAAAAGTTTGAATTCAATTTTAATAAAAATAGTAATCCTATCTATTGCAGGCTTGCAACTCAGGAAGAGCAATGGATGAAATCTGTTTCTGATTTAATTGTGTTCTAAGCTTGCTGATGGACTTACTCATTGATGTGTGAATTCTGCTGTGATTATGAATGAGGAAATGCTTGCTTTAGTCATCTGTATTTTTGTTTTGTTTTTCTAAAGCATGGTTTCTGTGCACAGAACTTCTGAAACTGATGCTATTTCAGTGATAAAATAGGTGTAAGTCGGTGATCTTGTGATACCACAGAATATATTGTTTATGGGATAGCTCATAGTAAGATTTACATGTTTACAAGGCAGGTCTGGTTCTAAAAGGACCAATCTATTTTAAGAGAATTATTTTACAAGTAATTTTATTGCTCTAGTGTCTTCAGGAACATTCCAAATTGTGGTGTTTTTATTCTTAAAGTGCTAGAAAAATGACCTTAAATGACTAGTTAATATTAGTGAGGAGGAATATTGGACTGCAAAATCTAGTTTACAAAGCAAATTGTATTTCTTCTACATCATATGATTAACGTCTTTCTGCTTTTATGTCATCCTTGACAATGAGGAATCTGACACCACCTACTGATTTTCATGTCTCAGAAGTCCTGCTTCTCCCCCAGGCAGCTGAAGATGCTGTGATGCATTGGATTGGGTGTATATTATCAGTACAGTGAATAATACAGATATTTTGCAAAACCATTGCATTGGATTGGGTGTTATATTATCAGTACAGTGAATAATACAGATATTTTGCAAAACCATTGCATTGGATTGGGTGTATATTATCAGTACAGTGAGTATTACAGATATTTTGCAAAACCATCTTGCCAAATAAAGCATGGTCTGTGGAAAATGACAGTATTACTGCAGTTCACTGAATCATGCCAAGGACACTGTTACTTTCTGTAATGAAAAAGAGTTTGATCAATGCTGAGATTTGACTGACTCTAATTTTCTGCTCAGCTGCTTGGCTGAGTTAGAGAACATCTCTGATGAATTGCAAATCACAATAAAACATCCTTTTAATATAGCAATAAAATGATTGAGCTGCTTTTGCTGTACCAGTCAAGATTCATGATATTGCAGCCTGGTGTCCAAGGAATTGCACCTGGGAGTGAAATATGTGTCTGGAACTTTCTTAATCCACAGGACAAAGACAAGAAATAAGTTTCTTGAGTTCTCTGACAGTATTTTAGGTAATGTCAGGTTGTATCAGGTGTTAAATATAATTTCATGTTTGAATCAGAATTAATTCAACTTTTTTGTCTGCCAGTGGTATTTTCATACCTCCTTTCTAAAGGGAAGGTGCTTAAAGGTTTATGCACATGCTGTCAGCTTCTGCAGAAACTCAGCATGGAGATGAAGTTAGAAAAGTCTGCTAAAGAGGAGGAGAGCAAACTATTTAAGTGGAGAAGAAACCACCTTGGATTATAGCATAGTAGTTCTCTTGTTCTTCACAGATGAACATACTTGTGTATGTTCATACTAGTAGAGAAAGGAAATGGAGATGTATTTATTGCCTTCGAGAATTGCATTAGAGGCTCTAGAAGCCCACAGGACCAAGTCTGTTATACTGAATTTCTAAAATCAGAGGAAAGGAGTTCTTCAACTTGTTGTTTGACCTTCTTTGTATAAATCAGTTGCCATCTAGAGGAACATATGCCATTAAATCTTCACCTTGCCAGTCCACCAGAGAAGTATTTCTGTCAGGACTTTAACTGTTCCAGAGCAGAGGTTTAGAGCTGTTCCAGTTTAGAGTCTGAAGTGACACTTAACTCCTTTCAGTTGTGTTCTAAAGTACAATTTTGTTTCTGGCAGCCAGACAGGCAGGCTTGCTCTCAGGCTTGCTGTTCCTTGTGTTCTGTGGCACATGACTTAGTCTTTACAAATACACTGATTTTTGTTTTTGCAATTTAAATTTGAAGGGGGAAAGTTGTGAGTTACTATTTCGGAGCTTATTTCAACCAAGAAGAAAAAGGGATCCATTCCATTTGATTTAAAAGGTTTCTAGTATTAATACTGGATTTAAAGTGTTACTGTTTGTATGGAATGATTTTAAATTCTTGCTTGTTCCCCTGACAGTCTGGCAGATCGATTGACTTGAGTTCCATCTGTTTTGCAGTTCCCTTAGAATATTCTCAGTGGTCTGTAGTCCAGGGAGAAGGACTTAATTCAGAGATGGATAGAGAACTAATCTCACTTGTGCCCATTAAAGGATTATACTGATCAGAGGGAGAAACAGGCTGGCTGGGAGGTGAAAGGTGTTTATCAGCCTTGAGGCTGCAGAACTAAGATGGCATTATGGGTGCTTGAGTTCACACCTGCAGCCCAGCAGCTGTCACTGAGTGAAATCAATGTTTGGAAGGTGCATTAACTTTTCTTCTCTCTTGTTTGTTCAGGATTGATATTGCCCAATGGAGATATCAATTGGAATTGCCCATGTCTGGGTGGAATGGCCAGTGGTCCCTGTGGGGAGCAGTTCAAGTCAGCCTTTTCTTGTTTCCACTATAGCTCAGAAGAAATAAAGGGATCAGACTGTGTGGACCAATTCCGTGCCATGCAGGAATGCATGCAAAAATACCCAGATCTTTACCCTCAAGAGGATGAAAATGATGAGAAGTCCAGCAAGGATTTGGAAGCTGCCTCTATGGAGGCCTCTGCTGCCAAAGAGGAGGAGGGATCCAGCTAATGAAGATGCAAGGAGGCTGTCGTCTCCATTTCTCATTTTCAGACATGGACTTCTGCACTGTGTCTGTCTTCTGAGTAGTGAGGAAATGTTTCACCATATTCTGTGCACTGTATCATAATAAATAATTTATTCCTGAAGGAGAAATCTCAGAGCTTCAGCCTTGCAGATAAATACTGCAAAAAGAGTGAGTGTGTGTATGTGCTGTGTAACCTGGTTTTGGACACAGTTAAAACTTTACCAGCTGTTCTTTACCCTCAAGTTTTCCTTGAGTTGTGACTTGAGTAATGTCTTGAAGTACATAGCTTTCAACTAAAATTGCACTGGCACACCAGGTCTATCTTCATTTCAGTATGTTCTGATCAGTAGCTGCTTTTTATTTAATGTGTTCTGTTCTATCAGTAGAAATTACATTAAATGATTGTTTTTCCTTTAAGATTTCTTTTTTCCAAAGTGATGCAAGACACTGAAAATGGTCTAGGTCTAGAATTTCTAAAATAATTTCAAATGGTGTTACTAGATTATGGTTGCATTTTACTACTGTCATCAGATCAGGACTGCCAGGAAAACGCTGAAATGCAACATCTTTGATTTCATTTACTTACTGTGATGCCTTTTGCATTTTTAAAAATGGTGTGTTGTGCTACTGATGATTCAGATGAGTGAAAAGAATGTTGGTCACTGGCTTTATTTTTGCTCTGAAAATACAGCTTTTGGGTTCCTTTGGTTATTACCTTCTCCTTCAAGGTATAGATGGGCACTTGGAAAATACTTTGAGATACAATAAATTGTTACCTGGTGTAATGATCTCAAAATAGATACTGTGACTTAAGTGCATATTAAAAAGAAAATACTTTTTACCCTCACTGGGAGCTCCTGTGTCTTTGTGGTGTGGTGTTTTGTTTGGTTGGTTTTTGGTTAACACTGATTGGATTTGAGAACTGTTCTGTGCTGTAGGCAGATCTCAAATGAATTTGTGGCTTGTGAAGATTGGTTGCTCCAGCTTGTCAGATTTTTATTCTTGTCTTGTTCTTTTCTCCCCAGCCCAGGCAGGAAGGCATAAAAAACCTAAAGCTTTTTCAGTAGCTGTAGTAGACTGGACCATGAACCAGCAAATAAACATGAACAGCTATTAAAATATTTGAAAATTACTTAAAAGGTACAGATAATTTAATAGTTCAATATTGTTTAATAGCTGTAGATAAGCTATACTCCATTGTTTGTCTTTCTGAGCAAAAGATAGGCTATGAGATTTTTTTTTTCAAATGAGATTGTGGCTGTGGTTGTTGGTTTTTTTTTTCTCCCCTTGTGTTGGCTACCTCACCCAAAGCACAAAAGGTTGTAGTGACAGTAATGCAGCCACAAAGTCCAGCAATGTTTAAACTCTTGCCTTTCTCTGTGGGCAGCACCCTGGAGTGCTCAGCAGCATTAATTCCCTATAGCACTTTCATGGCTTGCTTGCATAAGTGAATTTGGTGCCACTGATGTTTCTAAATGTTTAAGGAGAATTTTTGTCCAGTTTTACAGTGTCTTTAAGGTGTTTGTATTTCAGTGCAGCTGTTGGATCCTCAGAAGAAAAGTTTGTAGGCAGTTAAGTGGCTGACAGCTACTTTGTTCTGAGGGCAGTGATAGCAGGGACTGTGCATCCCTGCTTTCCAAAGAAACAAAGTGAGACAGAACTTCTCAGTGTGGCTCTTTCAGGCATAAGAGGCCAAGTGCCAAGTTAACCTGAGTAAACAGGCACAAAAGCAGCAGAGATAATCTCTGGCACTTAGGCAATAGATGAACACTGGGCACTAAATTAGAAAAAAATCACATGCACCCAAGCTTCTGGTTGTTCAAATGGAAATGTAGTGCACTCTGTGAGGAAGCAAGAACTGTTTGTCAAGGGGTGCTCTGTTCTAACAAGTTGCCTCTTCTTTCTTTTTTTGCTGTGCATTTTTTCCCTCATTGCCTTTGTGCTCTAAAGTGTTTGGATTTATCCTCTGCAACTGTATTTGTAGCATATGTGTGCAAAACATTAAATGTGAGAATCTTGGCCTACAGTGGGTAGGAATGCGCACCTGATACTGACAGAGGGATTTGAGGCATAATCTGACACTTTTGAAGGTGTGTTCAGGATGGATTTGCTGCTTTCTGACTGTTGTGCTGCATCCAGTACAAATATGAAGTATGTATAAGGATATTGGACCAAAAACTGTGAAAAGCACTGTGTAATGTGTTTGAAGTGTTTTGAGAAAGGAAGTCATAGCTTTAATCCTAAATAGTTCTTTGTGGAAATTTTTTTTTTGCTATGTAAACTGATGCAGTTGTGAATACATAGACAATGTAATTCCTTGTTTCTGTTTCCCAGCATTTGATTTTCCTCCTATAGTTACATGCCCCAATTTTAAATCTAAAATCAATCAGTGGTTATTTTAATATATAATAAAGATGATAAAATGATCCTTGGCAATATGTGACAAGCTTGTGAAATAAACAGATGGTAAGTTGCGTTTTTATTGTGTGAATACAAAACTTAGAGCTGCAAATTTCTTGTTTTAATGTCTTTCTTATTTTATATATATATTTTATAAATAATATCTTAGTTTTCTGTCTGCCATCACTGAGCTACTGGTTCTTGGAGAGAGAGTAGTAGATTCAAATGGGTTTGAGCAATTGTGTTTATAGAGTAATTTCATACTGATTTTATGTTATCAGGTGCTTATATCAAGTCATAGGCACTGCTCTGTCAAGTCACAAGTAGTCCTTGGGGGATAAAGAAAGCTTTTACTATGAAAAAATTGCTCTTTAATTCTGTGCCCTTAGTTGATCTTTGGTCTATAGAAGCTGATGTGCTGAGCATGATTAAATGCTTATAAAAGTTCAGCTAAAAGAAACTGTTAGCAATACATGAAGCACTTCTAGATGTATTGGACTATCTTTCCAATCCAAGTTACTTAGCCAGTTACATTTAGATGGAATTCCAGTTGAATTTGCTCTGTTTAGTTTTTAGAATAAAAAGACATGGTTATAATTGTATTCACCCTACAGACCTACTATTGCTCCCAAAATGCTCCCTCGTACCCTATTGCTGTGTAACACTCCAGATTTTCAGTTTTAACCATTCTGCAGTTTTTGCACACCCTTGTCCTTCTGGTGCAGTGATGACACAATCTCTGTTTCTGAAAGCTGGATGGACTGTTATCAGCTGCCTGCAATTCCTGCATGATGCAGGCCACAAGTTCATATATAACCTGTGATAACCTGCTTGTTAGGATGGGATTGTTCCTGCAATCCACTTAAACTTGAATCAGTGGTGCATGTATTACATATCCTGATGTGGATAAAGATTGCCTCTAAAACTTTAGACGATCCTTTAACAAAACAGATTCTAAAATGTAAAAAATACTGAAAAATAGTTAAAATTAGACAAAATTGCATTTTCAGAATTAAAAGTTACTCAGTTTTTTTTTCTGCTGTTCTCTGCAGTACAGCCTGAGGATATTGCAGAGACCTGACTTCAACTGTGATAGTAACTTTGCTAGAGGTATGGCCTTGCTTCAGGTGCAAAAATAACTTTTTTTTTTTTCTTCCTGCAAAAGGAATGATGAACAAAATGGTGGCTAGAAGGAGACATTTATCTTGCAGGCCATTGTAGGGATCACTAGATCAGGGGATCTGGCAGGGCTGTTTTGGAAACAAGATCTATATCCTGAGCAGTTCTGACTGAGAGTGTCCTTGTTAACCTGGCAGCAGTGTCTCCTGGTTATCTGAGCACTGATCTGATCACACGTCAATGAACCTACTTATTCCTAGGGAAGGAAAAAAGGAATTTGTGTGCTTCTAGACTCTTGTTTTACCTCATTAAAATTCTATCACTGTTAGTGTGGGACAGTGTAGGGGAGCTACCAGCAGTTTGTCATTTATTCTTAGTCAGCTCTCCTCACTGGACATGATTTCATTTTGTTGAAGAGGAGCCTGTCTGCAGGTGTTTTTCAACTGCTTTTAATCCTTCTGGAGCTGGTGTTTTGTTGGTGATGGTGGAGCTGAGAGAAGACACACCCAACAGAGGAAGAGTAGAGTGCAGCAATGATTGTAGCACCAATGTTTGTTTTTAAAATGGCTTATTGTAAATCAGTATTGATGATCTGTGAGCAGACAGCTAAGAAGGGCCAAAACAAGGAGCACAGGAGGATTTGTGGTGATTCCACAGTGCAGGTTAACCCAGATGACACAACAATGAAGTGAAGGGTAGGTGGACACAGGGTTTGTTGTACCCTGAATGGAAGGTCCAGTTATTTGTTTCTGAATGTTACAGGTTCCTCACAGCTCCTAAGAAAGGTAAAGCATCCCCTCACTGTGCACTCATTCCCTTCATAGAATGCTGTGTGGAAAATGGGTGCTTGATTTCTTACTCTGTGGTTCCAAGATGTATTTCTACTAGCAGTAGCTAGTAATGCTAGTAAATGAATGTGTCAAAAAATAACCTTTATTGACAGAAAAGAACTATGCAGATGTTTACCCTCCCCACAAAACCACCAGTCTGGCTCAAAAACAATAGAGGTGTTTGCTCTAATATGGTGCTGACTATAAACCAACATGGAATATCTTCATTGTCATTAAATAAGATCCCCTACAGGTAAAGTGGCCCCTGTTGAAAAGCACATTCCTCAGGTTAATTGTAAACCTACACTTGGATTTCATTTCTTGTGAGAGGCCCTTTGAGATCAGACTGTAAATTCATGTACAGGTCTTTATTGATATTTGAAAGAGAACTAGTTAATCTTTTTATTGTGAGACAATTTCTGGAGACAGTAAAGAAAGCAGTTGCTGGGCTCCTAATTTCATAAGGCTGACATTTCAAATTCTGCCAACTGCCTTGGTTAAAAAGTGTTTTATTGCATTAATTAAATAGCTTGTTGGAGATGCCACATTGTTGGATACCAGTTTAGGTAACAACAAATAAATTATGAAGTGAAAGGGAGAAAGCAGTGGAGGAAGGGAAATTTCCTGAAAAGGAGGGAGGAGGAAACACTAGAAATACTGTTTATATCCTGTTGAGAAACAAATTGGAGCTTTTTTCTTTCTTAAAGATCTGCCTGCCATCCATTTCCAAATGAGCTGAGGATATTTCTGCTGTTCAATCAATGTGAAATTCCAAGTAAAATAACAGTAAATAGAATGGAAGAGGCTGAATTTTTATGTTTTCATTGGTAAAGAGAACAAAATAATGGCTTAAGTTGTAGGCTGGACTTCTGTTGTTCTGCATTAGTATTAGGGTTTCTAGGTGTCCCACTTACCAGTCAGACAGTGCTAAATGAAAACATCTCCTCTTTCCTAGGAGCATTAAAAATTAGCCATGGAATTGAAACATGCTAAAGTAGCATGTGTGCTTCTCTTTCTCTGTAACTCCCTGAAAGAATTTGGATTGATTCATTGTGATTTTTGCTTAGTTGAAAAGAGAGTGCTCCAATCAACTTCATTTGGTTGTAAGTCCTTAAATTTGGGACACACATCTCAAACTTCACTTTCCTCTGTGTTAGGGAAGGATTTAAGTAGCTATCTCTTGATTACTATAGGGTAAAATTGATTTAGAAATAATGCTTCTGCAAAGCAGAACTAATTTTACCTGAAGTGCAGATGTTACCACTCCTGTACTTTTGCAGAGGGAAAAATAATCCTCAGGCACTATGGGAAGGAAGCAGAGCTTCAGCATCTTACCCTGAAGTGTGACCAAGAGAAATAAAGCACAATGAAAGCACTAAGTGCAATCGAAGGCCAGTGGTCTTGAGCACAGTTGGAACAGCCAGGTTGCTCTCCCAGAACTACAGCTTACCTCATGTGATACATGCTCCCACCAATCCATTTACCTCCTGTTTCTGCTTTGTGGCTTTTGTAGTGTCACAATTTCAGTATTAGAGCAGCTGCTAGTTCCTCACACTTTGGCTTTTTCCTATAATTAAGGCTTATTTGCAGTTATTGCTGTGAAACCTTTGTGGTGTTGCAGACTAAGTACTACAGCACAGAGCTGGGTTTGGGATGGAGTTTGAGCCAAGGTGGTTTCTGCAGCAGAGCTCAGCACTAAGCATTGATGATACATGATGCACATCTGTAAAGGACACTGTCCCAAGATAAGCCACACATTTGTTTCTGTAGGCAGTGGGATAATATTGGCTTCTAGAAAGCAGCCTATTATACTGGCATAATTGCAGTCTGATGGTAAATCAGTTTGAGCTCTCTTATATGCTTATTTAGTATTATGCCACTTGTAAAGCTGAAAGAAATTGCTGCCTTTTAGTGGTCACTTATAAATAAAATTTACACTCCAGTAATGAATGTATTATGAAAGCAGTTTATGCATATTAATATCAGACTCTGACCTGAAGTATGGAAATACTAGTACATGTCTTTAGTTTTGCCTTGTAAAATTATTCTGGCTGGAATCAGGCTCAAGTGAAGAACTGACTTGTGATCTATATATGATGCACTAGGTAACTCTGTATAATAAGGCTGTGCATTTTTTTAAAAAAAGTAGTCATGTCCCAAGTTTCCTGTCTAAGCACATGAAAAGAGGGATGGCAAGTCTGCTTTCCTTGCTTCAGCTAGGAGCATGTTGAATGGGAATGCTTGAACTAACTACACCTTTCACTGCAGTGTTACTAAAAGGCAAAGTCCAGCACTGTAATTTCTGAAGCAGAAATTATTTGCATCCAGTTCTGAGAATATCTGATACTTGTTTTCCCAAATATGCCTTCCAGGGTTTCACCAGGCTGTTCATGTTCACGAGGAGTTTGCCAGTCCTAGAGTCCTCCTGGCCTGCTATGAGATAGTCAGTACCTAGTTAAAAAACAAAAAAAAAAAAAGAAAAAAAGAAAAAAAAAGAGAAAGAAAGAAAAAAGAAAAAGGAAAACCCTCAATTAGCATATAGAATAAGAAAGAACCAAACCAGAATTTCTCTATTTCATATGGATCTGGCATACAGCACTTTTGCCAATTTCATCCAGCTTATGCATGTGCCATCTTATGTGTATAAATCCCTGTGCCTCCTGTCACTGCTGACTCCTGGGCACACAGATTCAGTGGTGTCAGGGCTGTGCTCAGGGATTACAGCTATAAATTGATTTCATTCCCGTGGGGCTCTGCACACAGATCTGCAGGGATTTGGCAGCTGCTGCTCATGCCTTTGCCCCCCTCCTCTCTTTACCACCCTCCTTGAGCACTGTGAGCTGGAAAGCAAACATGCTTTGGTGGGATGAATCAAAGGATGCTGCCCCAGAAAGGTTAATCACAAATATTCCTAAGCACTGTTTACAGGGGAAGCAAAACCCCCAGTGAGGATTTTGTCCTTACCAGGATTGAGAATGGGACATGTGCAGCCCCTGTTGGTCCAGGATTCTGGGTAAATGCTTCTGTTGCTCCGGGCAATTTTCACCTTGCCTGATTTCAGGACCTTCTTCACTTTCACAACAACTTCTGCATGGGTCCCTTTGTCATGAGCAGACAGGATTCTTGCTTTTATTACTGCCAGAAAACATATCCAAACAGAAACCAACAATGAATTTCTAAATGAATTTTGGTTAATGCTGCTAAAAGGTAGAATTTTAATACCTTGAAAGAAGACATGAAAAATCTCCTAAAGTGCAGTTGTACAGAAAGTACAGTGCTTGTCCATTTCACTGATGGATCTTTTAGATAAATCTAAGGAATAAAACCTGAATTTTTCTTTTTATTTTATTTCTAATATTTTTCTTTTTAAATAGTTAACTCATCCTTTCACCATGTTATTTAGCAACTATTGTTAATGGGCTGATGTCAAACACTTGGAAGTTCTAGGAAAGCACTTGTATGTGTACAGAAGGAAGGGTGAAAAACCCCAACCAGCAGCTGCCAGTCTGATTTCAAAAACTGATTCTACACTTTATATTTCCATTTAGAAAACGTTAGTGTTTTGCTATAACACTGGCCTCTCAAAAATTCTGTCCTGTGGGAAGGGACTGTCTACAGGAAGGAGGTGAAGAATTTTCCTATCAGCCATGTCACATGACCAAAACTCCATGATTGCACAACAAACCAGAAGAGCTATTTTTGTTTTGTGGTCCAACACCTGGTTGTCATGATAAATTCCTGTTCCTTTTAATTTAGTAGGATCCCATAACTATTTGGCATGACTGGCTCATGTAGATCATCCCCTCAAGCAGGCTGTGTTGTCTCCTGCCACAATAACATCAAAACTCTGGATCCCAGAGCTTTCCTTTCTTGCTTCATGTGATGGCATGAACCAGGTGTTCATAAACAACAGTTTAAATACATTCTTGGTAAATGAGCATGGCTATTGGAACCTGCATAATGACTGCAAAAGCAAAGGCATTTCAGATGTGAGGTTTTTTATCATTTTTTCTTGATGCAGAGCCCAATCATTCCACTGAGTATTATTCTAGCACCCCTCGTGCTGTAAGAGGTAAATTAACTGGGTGGAAAGGAGACACTACAGAGCTTTGCACAAAAAATGCTTTTAAGTTCTGATCAGAAGTTGGACATGTCACTTGACAAAAAAGGCAGAATAAATCCTACCTCTCAGGACTTAACCAATCCTCTCATTTTTCACAGCTATCAGCTAACAATATGCATAGCAGGAACATTGTGAAATGATCATAGTTTGGGGGCATGCTGCCCACTTACCATAGGCATATTTCATTTGGCAGAAGTCACTGACACCCCCCAGCACCTTCTCTTTGCACACACACTTTTCTAGCAGGGAAACCCCAGAATACAAAAGGTTGGAGAAGAGCCAGGACATGAGAGAGAAAAGAAGAGCAAACAATCATCAGTTATGAAGTTAGATATCTATAGTTCCCATAATCTATAAGAACCTTATGAATAAGTTGGAGAGTGAGCTCAGTTATTTGCAAATGTGTTTCTTGTTATATGATAAAATAATTACTCTGAAATCTGATCAGCACTGTCAAGTAAAATGCAGCCCACATGAGGTCTATTGTACAGGTAATAAACTGATCCTAATGAAGAGATCAGATCCAGCTGTAAATCATGTAAGTAATGAGACCTTTGTTTGATCCCATAACCTAAGAAATGCTGATCCTTCCTGGTGTTAAAGCAATATCCATCTCAGAAAAGTCAAGTTATGCAGTAAGTGTCACTGTTACCTCTGCCAAGCCACCAGTGATGGCAAGTGCTGATCTTTACAGGGCAGGCAAAACTGAGAACTATTAAAAATACTACAGACAAGCTGGAGATAAGTGGGGCACACCCAGTCAGGGTGGAGGGTTGAAAGAACTGGCAACTGAATTTTCCCAAACTCTGGGCTGTACCTGGGTGCCTCAGTGCAGAAAATCCCTGCTCGTGGTCGTTCCATTTCCACTCCTCTTCGCTCTCGTTGCTCGGGGTTTGGATGAGGTCGGGGATTCTTCCCCCGATGGGGACATTAAAGAAGGGCTCACTGTCATAGCTGGGGACACACAAAGCACAGCACTGCCTTAGGGCACTCAGGGGAGGGAAACAAACAAACAAACAAACAGCTGCCTTTGGCTGTGCCCAGACTGATGAGCTTGCTTTCTTCAGGTTGGGAGTGCAAATACGAGCGAGACTTCATGCCACATAGAGAGATCACAAGGTCTAGGCTTTTATTCAGGCCTCCCACTGCTGACTTAGCATTTTTAAAGTACCTATAAATTGGGCCTTTTTTGCTTACGTTTGTTTTTAGGGAATTATGTAACTTAGTGACCACTTGTTGATGTCACTGGGACTTGAGGATAGCTGCAATTGCTCAGCAAATCATTTTACCCTGGGCACAGATGAGAGGCAGACTCTTCCATCTATTTCCAAAGCAAAGATGTGTTTAAAGACCCTGCACATATTTCCATGGGGTTGTGGAAATGCCTATTATTACTGCAAAGATTGTTCTGTTCAGGATTACCTTGGACAATGCAGTGGACTTAAAGGTGTAAACGTAACCTAAAAAAACCTTTTATGATTTACAGCCTCCTTTTCAAATGATTGTGCACCCTCCAATTGTTGTTATTTCTGTAGAATTAGTTTCATTTCCCAGAGTCCCATCTCAGAGTGACCGCAGGGCAGGGTTGCTTTACCCATTGAAGCAGGTCCCAGTGCGCTGGTCACAGTCTCGGGCGCAGTCGCAGGGCCGACAGCCGCTTTCTCCAAAGCCCCAGTAGCCCACCAGGCACCTGTCACAGCTGGGACCTGCCACTCCTGGTTTGCAGTAGCAGAATCCCGTCCGGGGGTGGCATCTCCAGCTGCTGCTGAACGTGGTGTTGGCTGAACCCATGGGCTGGCAGGCACAGGCTATGGACACGCAGCAAGAGGCAATTCAAATTAGGGTCAGCTGTTTAAGTGACATTTTAGCAAGGCAGATAAACTTGTGCCTTCTTCCCCATGCTCAGTAGTTTTAAGTCAGAACTAGTAAACATTTCAGCCTACATTAACTTTTTTTTTCCTTTTTAATTTGTTAGACAAAGCAGAACAAGTACAACTGTGAGCATTTGTGTTTGGAAGTCAGCTCTCCCCTACTACACAAATCATGACCACACAAGGTTTTCCAGTGATACCAGAAAGCCTCCTCTGTGTGTTTATTTTTAAAGGGGCTTGAAGGTAATTCACTTTAAAAGTGTTTCGCAGAAAGTTTCACTAGCAAGGACAAGGAAAAGATTTATAGCTATTGCCTACATTGCCTTTCCTGTAAACACAGAATTCACAAAACTGCTGTTTCCTCTGGGGTAGATCAGATTATACAGGTGATTATACAGATTATTCAGATGACCTGAAACATATTTTCAATTTCTGCCTCTAAAGAGTGGCAGATTTCCTTCAGTTTCCTTCAGACAAATTTCCTTCAGTTCCTTTCTAAAGTGCTGAACATCACACCATGCAATACTGTATGTGCTTAAAGAAGCTGATAATTTATTTTTTTTACAAATGCATGAGCAGATTTTTTTCAAGGAAGGTTAGCAGAATAGGAGAAGACCTCTAAACTTACTAGATGTATTTACATGTAGCTGAAGGAAATAGGAGGAAAAACCTTGAAATCTTTCAAATAGGGTTGCCAGTTTCACACCAGCCTAGCAACTCAAGGCAATTTGGCAGGAGAACAGATAGTTACAGCCCCATGGGCATCTCTTCCTGCACAGACAATAAATTGTCATAATCCCACACCACTGGTACATTCCTGATGTGACATTCCTGAAAAACCTTGAAATCTTTCAAATAGGGTTGCCAGTTTCACACCAGCCTAGCAACTCAAGGCAATTTGGCAGGAGAACAGATAGTTACAGCCCCATGGGCATCTCTTCCTGCACAGACAATAAATTGTCATAATCCCACACCACTGGTACATTCCTGATGTGACAGCATCAGGGAGGGATGCACAGAGAGGCACAAGCCAGCACAGTTGATTCCTCTCCATCAGGGCAGAACCTGGCTGGGATGGCCAAGCCTCGTGCCAGCAGCTCTGCAGAGGTAAAATACAAGCAGTAAATAAACCCACTCTGATGTTCAGACAAGTTTGATCAAAATGAGAACTGAGCTGAACTCCAGGCCTTCATATTTCAGCTGTCTTTTGTATTAAAAAAGCACCATGTCCTGACTTTTTTGCTTGTAGCAGACTGAAAGGTAATGCATCACTACTCCGTCCATCTGGAAGAGGGCAGAAATAAAAATCTTGTAGTTAAGGCCTGCTTTTACAGAGATTTTCAATTAAATGTTGGACACCCAAGGTGTTTAGATAGCTTGGATCAGAGGCCAGCCTTTTTGGATGATTATTTGAACCAAACACGATCTCCAAAGCTTTTGAAGTTTGCCCATCATTGTTTCTGATCAAACTACTTTTCTTCATGAGCTCACAGATAAGAGACTAAATGAACACTCTGATCCCACACATCACTTTCCAAAGTGAAAGGGGCAAGTATAGGACTAAAGAAAATTTAAAATGTAGCAGGGACAGATTCACTTTCATCTGCAACCTCATATTTGAAACTCGGGAAAAGAAAATACCTTTTGAAAATAGTACAAGAAGAGCGAGCAATTTTGTTTAAAGGGCATCTCATTATGATCTGCTTACCACATAGTTATTCTTTTCCCTCACGCCCTGTGTTCTTTATGCCAATAATTTCAATAATATTATTCTACTGCCGTGGATGGATGTGGGCCCGTTGTGCTCAGGGGGCTCTAGCACAACAGCCTAGGGACAGAAGAGCCACGTGCTGTCACGGGCAATGTGCTGGGCACAAAGGGCGGGCTGGCGCGGGGCAGCAGCCTCGCCTGCTCGCCACAAAGCAGCCCCGGCTCTGGGAGCACACCCAGGGCTTGTGCTGTCACTTCTGGAGAGCAGGTGGAACACTGAAGTGCTCATTAGCCCTGACAGGTTCAAAGGAAGGTCTCATTTTTTGCTGCTAAACTGGATTTCACCCCCACCCCATTTTTTGCAGGGATGATTACATCACCCTAAGAAAAAAAAAAGAGATTCTTAGTTTGTCAGTCACTGAAAACAATGGATGTAATGGATTTGGAGATGAGGATGGGAAACACCCTTCCTTCATTGCAGACAGGTTTGAGACACAAGGAGTAAGAGTTTGCCAGCATCAGGGTCACTTGAATCCAGGATGGTTTTCACTGTAATATTGTGATATGTAGGATTTCCCTGTGGAGCTTTCACTTAAAATGTCTTAGATTTCTCCAACCTCTGGGTCTGTCTTTATCCCTCTTATTTCTAGTTTTTGGGTTTCATCAGTGAGAGTCACTTAACAGATGGGTAACTCACATCATTAGACTACCCTATCCCCAGCTGGGACTGGAACCTGATTCAGGAAGATGAGAATTTCTCCTACCCTATTCATAAGGGAAAACATTACAGCACAGTGACTGAAAGCACTGGTAAAGGTGATGAGGAAGCAGAAAACAAAAATGCCTTTTTTATTTTGAGGCTACAGTTCAGTAAAAATAATGTTCCCAGATGAACTGTGGGACATATTCTCCAGTTAGAAACTGGAACAGCTCCTGGTGCATCAGAAAGCAAGCTGAATCAGTACATGTACAACACTTTCAGATGAGTTATACAAGTGGCTTGCAAACTCTTTACTCAGTCTGTGTTTATTTAGCATTTCAGCTTGGGTGGGTACATTGTCTGGCTTCCAGAGTATTATGGCCAAAATCCCAGCTGTGATCTAAGGTAACTCCTAAAATAAGAGCCCATATGTCACATGCTGAAGGGGCAGCTGTGGATGACTGGGTTTTTCTCTGTCTAACAGTACCATGGATTTACAAATAAACCTCGCTATTAAAGAAACATAAAAGCATGTTTCCAAAACCTTACCCTTTAACATTTTCCAATATCTGACAACCCTTTCCCACTGGTTTTTGCTTCTTTTCTCTTGGCAAACCCTCATTTTCTCTCCATCCACCTGCCTGTCTAACAAAACAGCAGCCAGTGTGACAATGGCCTTGTTTGTCAAAGGCATCATCAATTATGTTAGGGACGGTGTGCAGACAATCCTGGCTCAGAGCTGGGCAGTTTGTTTTGGTTCTCCCTTTGACAGTAGCATAGTGAAAAACAGAATTTTACTTTAGAGTTGCCAATTGGTCACAGAGTGTCACAAAGCATCCTCTTGCCTTTTAGTCTCACTCCCATACCAAGTATTTGTCAGACACTACTGTAAAAGGGAGGAGACAAGAAATAATGAAAAATGAATAATTCATACTGCAGTCCCCACTTAAGTCCCTAATAAATCTGTCTGCCCTCAGCACAGCTGTCTTCCCCATGAAATTAGACACAGATGTAAAATATAATATTGGTTGGAACAATATGGTCCCAGCTTACAGGAAAATAGCAGGTGCTCCAAGTAAGTCAATGGCCTATGAGGTATCTTGTCTTAAACTTTTGTCTAATAATACTGCATAAGATATAACTGTGAGCACACTTGCTATTTGATTAAAAAAAACCCAGGCAAAATGAAAAATCAAACAGTCTTTTGAGTCTGAAATATATACATGCGCATCTTGGGAGTATATGATCAAACCAGTGTGATTTTTAAAGCATGTCAGGTGTGGGGATTGACTCTGCCAATGATGTTTCTTAAATGAAGGAAATAAGATAGCTCTGTGTGTGGTCAGGGCTGATTAAGACAGACTTTGAACCAAGATGTGATGGGGCCTTTGTGATATTAGAATTAAAAGTTCACTCCCTCTGCTCAGAAGTAAAAGGATGAGAAGCAGAGCCTTTCAGACCATGTGTGTGCATGTGCATCTGGGCACATTTTAATTTTCTAGCCTCGTTCTTTGAGTAAAAAAAGCTTGTTTTCCTGGAGACCCTTTTTAATGGGTCCACATGCCTGCATTACTTTTAAGCTAAGCAAAGGGTGAGTACAAAAGATGGTGCCATTTCAGAAGGATCCCTTAAGCCTTGGAATAAGCCACAGGAAAGAGCCAAGGATACAGCAGCTTTTCTGACCATTGGTTAGGAAACAATTAGGATTTTGCGTCAAAGCTCCCATACAAGTCTATATACAAACTACTTAATCCTGTGTTGTCACCCCCAATAACAGGCAGGTGTGTGCCTTGCTCAGGGACTCTTTTCATGCCTTTTTTTCTTTTTAATATAGATCTAAGCAGTGTCCAAACAAGGCTCTGCCCATGACCCTGCTCTCATTCATCCCAGCTGGTAGGAGCAGGAGAAGCAAAGGGATCAGAGGCAGGCTACCTCTGCAGACAAAAAGGAATAGCAGATTCACACTTCCATATCAAATTTCAGCAGATTTTTTGTTTTCTGAGGGAATGTCTTTGCAGTCTCACACTGGAGGGTCAGCTAAGGGTGGTTTAGATAGTGCCAGGAGATCCAATTGTTATACAACTTTTTTTTTTTCAGAGCAGATTAAGAGAGAATGCTATTCATTATTATGACTAATGCTTAAAGACTGTTTCTGGTCCTGAGCAGTGTCCTGTTAACTTTCTGGGAGCCTGAGGGGGATGTCACAGCTGAACCTAGACTTTGCTCTGGATGGCAGAGCACTCTTCAAGCATGCTTTCTCAAAGGGATTAGCACAGGATTTCATTCAGGTTTTTCATCAGACTTCCTTTCCCAGCTCAGTATCTACTGTACACAAGGGTCAAGTTTTCATCTCCCATTGAAAGTTTTTTTTTCCTCTGAGCTCAAAATGGGAAGATGGGCACTAGGTTGCTCTCACCAAAACCATCCATTCAGTCTGCTGTTTGCAGTTTATTACTGCTTTTCAACACTTGCTCATTGGGTGAGTCTTTCATTAAGTGTTAGTCTAGCACTGTTTGCATGAATTTCTCAAAGTGAGATCATGCCCTGGAATTGGTACACTTAAATCCTAAAAAAAAGTTAATCCAAAAGTGGCAGCTCTTCAATTTATCATCAGCAGGCTGAGGTATGACAAAAATCTATCTGGTGGTCTCATCATAATATATTAGCAAAGTTCGAAGTAGAAACTTACTTTACTGAGAAACCAGAGTTGGTTTTAAGGTCACACAACCTGAACAACTTGGACTACACCAGATGAGGTTTACTGGCAATGCAAGTTTTCAACCTAAAGTGTAGAGAAGAGAGGCTCCATCCTGAACATCCTGCAGAACCCTCTTCAGTTTAGCATTAGTTGATGATGGTCCTGGAAGAAAAAGCTTCCCTCTATCAAACTGAGCCTGTTCTAACCAAAGCCTGTCTCCATTGGTGTTTCTGGTTTTGCTGTCTCTGGTAATAACCAAAGCAGGGAAGTGTTCCCTGAAAACTCTCTGCAGAGGTGCCCTGTAACACAAAGTGCACACTCACACACTGCCTGCAATCCTGTTGGGGAACTGTTTGGGGATCAGGCCTTCCATCATACAAAGTGCTACCTATTATGGGAATTGGTCAAATCCTATTGTGAGAATTCTCTTATTTGCCTTGAATAAGAGGGAAAAGGCACAGATTAGCCACCTCCTTCCCAGTTTCCTCCCAAGTCTGTAGTTATATCCAGAGTTCCCCCTGTTCCCACAGAGGTACAAGCATCTTGCACACAGCTGCTGTAAAAGCCAAGTGGGCTGCAATGCCCTTTCCTTATATCTTGATATGGCAAACATTCATGAATGCCTTTAGACCTCTGGGAAATGTCCCACTGACTTGAATCACTCACAGATAGGGTTGTGCTTACCTTTGCTGCTGAATCAAACCCATTAAATTCATCTCAGCTAAGAGGAACTCTAGTGCAGGCCAGACTAACACTACCTTTACCTCTTAAGGAAATAGATATGCTTTACAGGGCAATTCAGTCCATCTGCTTCAGGCATCTACCTTAGACTGCAATAAATAATTCCCCTGAGGTCCCTCTGTTTCTCCACTGACAGAACAAGGAGCCTAGAAAGGATATATAACTTTCAGTGACTGAAGCAGGATGGAGCTCTCTAGGCCTGAGCATGCAACTCAGAGTGCAGACAATTGCATTTGGGGGCCTTCTGCTGGCAGCAGCACCTTCCCAGGTGAAAAGAACATTGTTGTGCTTGACTGGCACAGCAGGAATAAAGCTCTTTCAACAAGGTAAATTTCTGAACAGTTTCTCTCTTGCTATGCAGAGTATTGGCAGGGGTTACTGAGAGACCTGTAACCAGACCAGACAAGAGAGGCAGACGTAGAGTCAAGGTCTGATTTCATCTAAGCAAACAGTTCTAGGGTTTCCAGACAGATAGGCTGTATTTTCAAACAATGTTTTTTCCTCTTTGCTGCTCTCCAGTGCTCCTTGACTTCAGCAGTTATCTAGTATTACACATGATGCAGGTTACTGCACCATCTCCCTGCTGCTCAGTACAGGAGTTCATACACAGATTCTTTCAGGTGCTATGAGATTGAAAGCTAATCTTCTGGCATAACAATTTGTTCTCATTACAATATTTCCCTGTAGCAGATCTGCTCTGAGTAGAAGCAGAACTGGAAAGGGGCCACCATAGAACACTACAGGATACAGGGTGAGCCAGATAAGCTCACCCTCTGCCCTGTGTGCTGATCCATGTTCTGTGATGAACACTGTGAAAATCAGAAGAAAAAGACGTGTGGAAGCAGTCTGCTGTCACCAAGTTCCAGTGGGTAGAAGGCAAAAGAGCAGAAACATTGGAAATGTTGGGCACAGAAAGTTTAGGTAATATCACAGGACTCACAATCCTAGGGAGAGGAGTAACCTAAACATTTAAGAGGAATCATGTTGAAGAACATTAAAAGGGCCAGAAAAGCTTCAAAAGCTCATTATGTCAGTGGGCAAGAGGTCAGACAACAGAGGATGAAGTTTTCTATGCTGGCAACTGATGTCTGAGCTGTGGGGAAGGAAAATTATCCAAAGAGGAAAAAAGAAATTAAGTATATTGCTGGAAATAGCAACCTCTCGAACAGATGTGAGATAGAATCAGACATGTGAAGCCCGGCAGGATACTCAGGAAACATTTACTTTAAGTGAGGGAGATTTGGGCTGTTTTCCAGACTGGCTGGGTGCAAACTATCTTGATCCAGAGGTTGTACATCCTCTGTGTGCAGCCATTAGTGCCTCTGTGCCAGAGACACACCCTGACACATTCTGCTGAAGTGTTAATGATGTATTTAATTTGGGCAGAGCACTCCATAACAGCTGTAGAGTCTGGAAATAAGTCTGACTGGGTTGTGACGTATTTGTTTCCAAGTGAATATGCACAGTTCCAGGCCTCCTATATCTTCTGTATCCATTATATGTATTTATGTGCACAGATGTTGCACAAACAAATGGAATTTAACAATAGCTTGCAGATAGGATCACAGAGTCTTGAGAGGTACAGAACAAAACCCCAGGTAAATAAAATGTGCCTCAAGAGAAAAGGAACCATGTTAATTTAAAACCAAACACAAGAAGAATGTACCTTTCCCCAGGAGGCAATGCATTTGGAGAATTGAGTCAGTTACCACAAAAAAAGTGTCATAACATGGGGACAAAGACACAAAAAATCAGGATAATCAACTTTGATCAAAACCCCCTGTAGTTTAGGAAAAGAATACAAAGAGAAGATAGTAATACTCATGAGTTACCCTCTAGAAGACTTACTGATTCTATAGAAATTATTTTGTTATTTTAATGATTCTTTCACCATTCATTTTTCACCTCATGTAAGGTGGTCACTTGTCGCAGACATTTTTTTATGAAAATCCTTTTTTAGGATTTTTTCCTTCTGAGAAGCTAAGAGGCCTCAGAAACAAAATGTAAAGAACAGTTATCTGCTACTGTGGAATGAAACAGGTGGATCCATGATTGGTCTCATGTGGTTGTTTCTAATTAATGGCCAATCACAGCAGAGCTGGCTCAGACAGAGAGTCTGAGGCAGCTGCCTTTGTTATAATTTTTCTTTCCTTTCTATTCTTAGCTAGCCTTCTGAGATGAAACTTTTCCTTCTATTCTTTTCAGTATAGTTCTAATGTAATATATATCATAAAATAATAAATCAAGCCTTCTGAAACATGGAGTCAAATCCTCGTCTCTTCCCTCATCCTAAGACCCCACTGTCACAGTCACTTACGTTTGCAGACGTCTGGAGAAGACAGGGGCTTGCCTCTGTCTCTGTAAAAGCCAGGTTTGCACCTCTGGCACCGATGTCCCTCGGTGTTGTGCTGGCAGCTGTCACAGACGCCCCCGCTGCGCTTCCCCGAGGCCAGCCACACGCTCAGGTCAAAGTGGCAGCTCTCAGCGTGGTTGTGGCAGCGACACTCTGGTGGGGACAGGAGAATGTTCTTCAGGCTTTCACAGCTGACACAGTAATCATGGAGCATTTTCCAAACCAATCTGGCAGTGTTTTAAACCCCGCTAGAACCTGGAATGTGAGGGGGTGCAGCTACATGAAAATGCCACTCCCCAATAGCCCCGGTGCAGAAGAACAACCTGCACACTGAAGTTCTCCATCAGTGACCAGCAATTTATCCCCAGTTTCTGTAATGGCACCATTACTGTAAATCACAGAGGTCTTTTGTGGGAATCTACAAAATTAGAGGGAAAATTAGAGGGTTTTGGGGAAAGTTGCAAAAGGCAGGCTTCAGATACAGCAGAACTGTGAGTAGAGCTAAAGCAGCCCCCCTTGCCGGCATCAGTCTTTGTGGGGCACCTTTGCCTGCTGTTACGGGGAGTGCTCACCCTGAGAGCCTGGGTCAGTGCACTCCTTCCACTTACTTCTGCATTCATTCGGTGCCCCTGTTTTCCCATCTCCTGGCTTCCAAGGCTGGTCGTTGTAGAGTGGAGCACACTTCTCACAGTGGTCCCCTGCCGTGTTGTGTCTGCACACGCACTTCCCATGGACCTGCCAGGGAAAAGAGAGCACAGTGAAATGGCCACAGCAACAGGCGGAGTCCCCAGCAGCTCATGAGGAGCTGGGACTTGTGCACAATTCCCACACAGCTGCCTGGCTCTCTCAGGAAACACACAGAGCCTGGAGCTAAAACATGGAGCTCTCTCTTTTCACAGTCATTAATGATGTAGAATTTTTCCGGTATCTTACAAAGTGCACATAGCAACAATTTAACTCTCGGTTGGCTAATTAATTACTGCATTGATGAACAACTGTAGACTAAATTTGGTGAGCTAGAAGGTCTTCTTTTGATTTGCAAGTCCAGGGCAAGAGCGTGCAGAGTATCAAATGTACTCTGGGCTAGCAGAGCTGAGTCACAGGAGAGCAGAGGCTAACAGAGCATGCTGGGCTCTGTCTTGACATTAACACTGATCTGGAAGAGAGTATAAATATAGGGAAATGAAATCACCATGAATTATGAAATTTTAAATTGTTAGATGAATGAGGAAATAGCCATAGATGTCCTAGCACTGTTAAAAATGTAGCAAAAATATTAAAAATGGAAAAATACCAACCAGTACTCCCACAGAAAAGTGGGAGAGCTTTGAGCCATTCTATGAGGATATTTTAACTTAGGCACCAGCCTGCCAACTTACGTAAGACTATATAAAAATTAGATTAGTAGAAATGACCCAGTAAAATTTTGGGCTGTGGAACTAAGAGCCCTGTGACTACAAGGGGACAAAAAATTGTACCTGCAATGCTGTGCTTAGTTTTGAACATCTTACTACCAGATAAATTAGGAATTAGAAGATGTTCAACAAAAATGAGCAAAAGCTACCTGAAGAATGGGGCTGAAGTACATAAACCCATCTCAGCTAGAAAACAATACATAATATTTGATGGGCAAATAAAGTGCAAAAAGTCTTGATTAAGACTAAGAGAGAATAGTTCTCTCTGTGACTATTTGCTTGGGAAGTTACTTGAAGAAAGAACTTGCTTCCTTTGTACTTACCTACTTTCATTGGAACACAATTGTGATTTTTTAGTCATGGAATTATTCAAATACATATCAGATTTGGAAGCAGGTATTCACAGAAACCAGACCTTGTAAACTGAGCTAGTCCAGCCTTCAAAGAGAAAGTTACCATTGAAACTACTTCTGCTCTCAAGTAATTTTACACACCAGGAATAAAGCAGCCACTTCCACAATAAACTGTGATTTGGTGCACAAGATTCTGTAATATCAATCCACATTTACGAATAGCCTTTCAGAAGGGTTTTTATGTTGTTGCTACTTTTTGTTTGGGGGTTTTTGAAATAAATAAATAGTATTCCAATATCTGTTTGCAATGCCTCAGGGAATTCGCAGATAAATTTTTTGGAGGAAATATCAAGCTTTGGGTGCGAAAGAAAGGAAAGGGTGGTACCATAAGTCGTGTTCTACATTTATCACAAGAGCAGCTGCTATTTTGCTGGGAGACACTGGTACTAGAGCAGGAAATGTGCAGAAATCAGGGGTCAGACCCCTGTCCCTCCATGGGCTGCTGAGGATGCTGAGCTCAGCACAGCTCTGCTCCATGGCGCATAACAAAAATAAAAACAAAACAACAAAAACCGAACAAAAAAAACCAAACAAAAACAAACAAACAAAAACAAAAAACAGGCTGAAATTTCATTTTTACGGGAGTGTGAATTAACTTTAATCCTATAACCTCACCATTAGCATAAGTTAGGTTTTTCCACGGTCTGTCCAAAAGCCAGGCTCTCCCTGCAGCCCCCACCTGGCAGAGCAGGTAGCCCGGGATCAGCAGAGCCGCCTTCAAATGAGCGTGGATGTTCTCCCCTGCCCCAAACTCATGTGCCTGCAGCACTCTGCGCTCCTCTGCCCTGGTTCCTGCTCCTCCCCGAGCAGAAACGGTGCAGCAGGCAGGGAGAGGAGCGTTCAAAGCTGACCCTTCACGCTCCATGGCCAGCGGGCAGCGGCTGCGGGTCTGTCCCTGCCCTCCCACCGCACAGGAAACCCATCCGCGCTCAGGGCATGAACAGCGTGACAAGTGTCAGAGAACAAGGCAAAAATACTAAAAATACTCATACAACAGCGTCGTGCTTTTCACTGTTTGGGTTTGACTTTTCAGGCTTCAAGTTCTCCCCTGGAGAACAGAGGAAAGGTAAAAAGAACCTGACCCACAACTATAGATTTGCGTATCTCCAAAATTCAGACTCCACCTGAACTTCACAGCTCATTCTAAAATGGATCAGAACAAAATCCTAGATCACTTTCTTAGGAAATACTTCTTTCTATGTAAAATCTGCAAGTTAGCCCATTTTGCTGTTTAGAAATACATGCAACACTCTGAATAAAGAATACTCTGTATTCACCGTATTAAAAATTATATAAAAAGTGCTGAGACCGTGCAGCTGGGAAATGATAGAATTAAACCATGCAATCTCATTTTAGCCATCAATGACATGATCAAATATTCATTATTCCACAGGAGCCTGTGCTTACAGTGCACAGCACAGATGGTGTGAACACTCATGAACAATTATTCAGAAAAATAAACAGGAAAATTCAGTGAGAGAGGAAAGTAAAGGTCGAGTTAGTCTTTGGAAAGTAGACGTGTTAGTTTGCTCATTGCCCACTGGTTTGTTTGAGCTGTAGTTTGTGGCATGTTGTGAGCAGGACAGAGGCAGAGAAGAGGCTTCTTACCTGTGATCCCTGCTATGGAACAGCTCCCAAATCCACGTGGAAGGATGACTGGCTCTCCTGCAGGCTGTCTGCTTGGCTTTTCAGCCCTTTTGTCTAAGCCATTGAGCAGGCACAGGGAAACAGGGAAGCTGGCATGGAGCTTCTTTTAGAAAGTGTTACATTTGGGCACTAACATTTTTGGCATAGGTTTAAGAAAAGGGTAAAGAGAATGGACTGGTATTGGTGCAAAGGTAAAGCAAAATGAAAGTAGTCTGCCATGTGTATCAAGGAAAATTTTTTCCATGGAGAGTAATCTCAGATAGCATTCATGGATGAAACAGCTACAGAAAAGAGTGCAACATGAGGTGACAACAAATTACAGAAAGGACTTGGATAGGAGAAGAAAACAGAGAGGAACAACAGCTCACATTGAACACACAAGAAAAATGATTAATGGATGTAAGTGGCCATCACAGAAAGACTGGTTAATGCAGGAAAAGCTGAGCTGTGGAAGAGACCTGTTACATTTAAGTGTAAGATGAAATAAGGTTAACTGAGGTGGCTGTGAGTAATGAGATAATTTGTTCTGTTAGAGAGGAAGAGATAGGAGAGGCAGCCAGAGACTAAAGTCCAGGAAAGAGTAAGAAGGAAATACAGGAAACTGTGAGATAAAATAGGAAATGGGATACTGCTTAAAGACAGGAGAGTATGAGAGTCACACTCAACAACAGCACAAGAACAGGTGTGTCCCTGCGTTGTTATTCACTGCTAAAATAAGTCCACACTTCTCTCACTAAAGTGACCAAAAAGATGGCAAACTGCAATCTCTAGCAATAAAAGATCTCAGGATGCACTGGATCACAAATATCACGCCAGGGAAGAGAAGATAATCAGACAAGTACAGGTCCAGGGGAACTATGCTGACACCTTTCTATGCCCAGAGTGAGATTTACATGGAGATAATGATGATTTATAAGATTAATAAGAAGAGGAGTGTCAGGAAGCAACAAGGACCAGCTGCTCTTTAAGGGCCAAAGAGCTACAAACTCAGGTTTTCAAAAGCAAAGGCTGTGCCCTTACTGAGGAGGCACCATCCCAAGCACAGTGGGCAGAGCAGGGAGCTGGCACCACAGAAACAAAAGGGACTGGGATAATTCAGGAGCAGCAAGAGACAGGCCAAGAAAGACACAACAGGGATGCAAAGTCCATTCAGAGGGCAGAATGAGAGACAAGCACAGGCCAGGGAAAGGTGCAGAGGGAAGGTACAGACAGAGTAGAGCAGAGCCCCAACACCCCCCCCAGGACATTGGGCGAGAGGCAGGAATGCAAACAAGCAACAAGAGCCCAAAGCTGAGCTTAAATAGGACCCCCAAGCCAATGAACAGAGAGCAAAGGTGAGAGTCCCAGGTGGAGCTGGTCAGGGCTGTTAAAGTTCTGTTAGTGCCTTCAGGGCACTAATAATAACACTTTGATTGCCACTGCATTAATGTCACTGGCATTTTTAGGATATCTGACTAAAAAGAAGCACCTGATACTTTGAGAGTAAGAGATACTTCAGTCTTCTTCATCTGGAGCTGGCAATCCAGGTGGAGGAAGCTTGAGAGCAAGGTATGAGCAGCAGAGGCAAGATTCATGCTACCAGTTAGGAAAAAAGCCAGTTTTCAGCTAAAGCCTGAGTAGTTTATGACTGTGATTTATATGAATGCATATAAATGTATTAGTACAGCAGATGAAAAATGAAGATCCAGGGGATTTCTCTATCACCTCTATATTTCATTTTGTCCTTTTGTTCCATAGGTAACACATCATCACTTGACATACCCTGATCCTTAGGTACAGAAGTGTTTAGGCCTATATGAACTCTCATTGCTGCAATATTTGAGTACTTTGGAAACATTATGAAATTCATTTTTATGACATCTCCCTTCATCTGCTTTTCCTCATTACTCTGGTAACTGTCCTGTCTCTGAGGCTCTTTCCCATTCATTGTACTGAGAGTTCAGTTGCTCTCACAAATTTTTTTGAAACTGGATGGTGTTTTCCAAAGTTATTGTGCGGAATGGATCTGAGAAAAAGATGCAGGCAGGCAGACTGTGTGATTGTATAAACCTCCCCATTTCATAATACCAGTCTGGAGTCCCACGTGCATCCCCTGGAATAGTTTGTGTTCTTGCACTCCTGCTCTCCAATGCATTCAGCTGGGGCTGCCCCTGTCACTAATGCAGGCTGTCAGCTTTGAAAGATGAAAACTGCTGCTTTAAATGCTGATATTCTGGCTTCCTCATACTTCAAGTTTTCTAATAAATTTTGCAAAGGGTAGACATTTATAAACTGACATACCTGAATTTATAGGATATAATTAGTCCAGGAAAGGAAGACAAATGTTTTGCTATACTCAATCACCATCACATTGGCTTTAATGGCCATGTGAAAGTGAGTTCTAGTATTGTGTTTTGGTATAGCAGCTGTGTTCTCAGACTATGGCTTCATGATCTAACTTTTTTTGGACAATCCCAATTTGAGACATTTCCTTACTATTTCTTTCTATGCTACCACTTACATCATGCTCTGAGTTATGTATAAATTGGGCTGTAAAACCAAACCATGTTTGGAAAAAAGCTAAATCGAGGGGTTTTTTTTCCCTTGGCACTAGTATTTTTAATCTGGATTAATTCCCTCATCTGTCTCACAGTACAGTCATGCTGTTACAAGTCTGGTGTTGCTGCCAAAGGCTTTGATTTGTACATCAACCACCTGAGCAGCTTTGGATCAGGACATAGAGGAGGTTATAGCTTTATGCATTTTAATGCCAGGATGATCAGTTCCAACCATTTAGCTTGACCTGCTATACTCAGCTGTGAGTTTCATCCAGTAATTCTTCCATTGAGCTCTGTAACTTCTGGTGGATTTATAGCACATAATGTAGAACTTTATCCTATTTTCATACAACAGTTCCAAGAAATTACATGGTACTTGATCATCTTTGCACAAAGCTTCTTCACCTGAATTCCGATTCACAGCTGAGAAAGTGAAAGAAGACTTTACACCTCTTTGTCCTTTTTTTTCTTAACTCTGTTCAGCTTTGTATAATACCTAAAGCCTCTTGCTTTTTCTCTGCCTATTTAGTTTCTTTACCTATTGTCCTTTCATTAAACATTGTGGTTGTTGCTCTTTCTCCTGGGCTACTCTCAGTCTATTTGGGGGCGTTTTTCCTCATGAATGAAGGTTAAATTTGGAAGCCTTCCAGGTCAGAGCAACTGTTGCTGATTCAGAAAAAATGTTTGCATTCAGACTCTGTATTCACTCTGTAATGTCACCAGGGAAATTTGGGATACTGCAGTTTGCAATGACATCAGATGCTATCCCTTACCTGCTTGTAGTAAATTGACTCTTCCTGGGTCATTTTGCATGGTTAAATGAAACAGTGTCTGCTGTTCTGCTTTGTTTCACTTACAGTTCAAATGGGCTCTGTGGTCCCTCCAAATGAAAAGAATATCCATGCAGATTTATAAAAAATCCTTGAATATCAAGTCCTAAGGAGAGCACATACAACTTATAAGAGGCCAAACTAAAAATTTCCTTCAACTTTGAAAAAGTTACAAAGAGAATGGGTGATCTGGGAGGAAGTCCCAGATTACAGTGCCTGCTATGGGCAGATGGACAGTTCAAATTCCTGCTCTAATCAGGAATGAGAAAAGCCATTATTTTCCTCTGTCACTTGCTGGTTTTTGGGAGAAGGCCTAATACATGTATATGTCAGAAAACTACTATACATATGGGTGTTTTCTGAGGGAACTCAGTTTCTGGCTCATACTTGGTGACTTTGGTAAATTAAATTTGCAGGAACTTGACAGGGATAAGTAGAGCTGGGACACCTGTGGCAGGGCCACCTGAGCCCATGTGGGTTTTGATCTTCATAGTGAGTCAATGAGCTGCTGCTGGTCCCAAATTCACTGAACTGGTAATGGTGGAGAAAAACCAGTGATAGTGTTCAGCTGAACATTCAGACTGACACCCCTAAGAGCTTTTTGAACAGTAACAAGATAATATTACTCAACCTGTAAGAGTTTAAAAACACAGCTCTACCTTCTGCCTGAATTCACCTCTCACAATTCATATTTCATTCTGCTTGCTTATTGTCTTCTTTCTGAATTCTACCTTGATTGCTATTGATTCTGGGGACAAGCTGTCCTCTTGTTTTTGCCAGTAACTCCATTATGAATCTGTAACAAACTGCACACAACGAACAGCTGTCATGCTGAAATGGCATCTGAGTTACAGTAGGTCACCAGCTCCTGGTGAGTGTCTTAAGAATGGAGGAAGAAGAAAGGGGAATGAGAGTCAGTATTTAAATATTGAGTGCCAGAATCACAGAGTAATGAGTAAATACCACTGTTCAAATGTCCTGAAAGTGAGTGGCACCTCTTGCACCTCTGAGTTCTGGGCACAGCTGGAATCAGATAATGTGAAAACTTAGCTGGGGTTTATGAATAGAGCTGCACAAGATATGTGAAGAGGAGGTAGATAATATTTACAAGGCTTACAACAGCCTGGTCACCTAGAAAACTGATGTACAAAAGCAGGTTTTACCTTATGTAACCCACATTATGCCAAACAAGGAATCCTACTTAGAACCAGATCCTGCTCCCTTTGAAGTAAGGGGAAAACTTTCCATTTGCTTCCTTGTGCAGGATCAGGCCCACAGGGAGTCTAGTTTGTCTCTGTAAACAGGATAAAGAAGCAAAAGAAACATCCGAGGCCACTTGTAAGAATTTCCTGGCACTGTAGGTACCAATAATTAACAAGTGAAAAAAAAAAAACCCCCGATGCTTTATACAAAAACATTTTCATCCACATTTGCTTTCCTCTTTCCGAACTTCTCATGAGCTAGAAAGAGAATTGTGAAATGTTTGGCAAACAAAAAGGACTTTGGTCTAGATTCTCTGTTCTGTCCATGTGCACTTTCTGCTTTGTATACTTTGATCTGGAAGCACCTCTGGACTCACCCAAAATGGGCCATCAAAGCAGATCCTAAACCTGGCAGCTCTGCAGACACACGTAACTTTGTGCATCCTGCAGCGTCAATACCTGGGACAGGATTGTGTTCTGTTGCATCCAACCACAGAACAAGACTAGATGCATTCGGCTGGCTGGGTCCTGGCAGTTGTTTCACTTGCAGCAGCATGTTAATAACTCCCATTAATTAAAAAAAAAAAAAAAAAAAAAAGACTGGGAAACAATTTGTAAGAGTTTGAAAAATGCAGGCTGTGATATTCAGAAAGGAGAATTTTGCCATTAGGTACCATACAAAGCTATTGAAGCTGGGTGAGGAATGACATCTCTGTGTCTCCTTTTATTTTTCCAATCCAAGGAAAGCTAAACAGAAACCAAGAAAACATTACTGTCAATAGCAACAGACCTCAAATTCAAGACATGTTTGTCCTCAAGTTTCTTGCCTATTTACAGCTCCCATCTTGATGTCTCAAAGTTTTTCTTCTATCCAACATGATATTCTCAGTAGTTTGTACAGGAAATGTAATCTAAATAAATTGTGTTGAGAGGGGTGCATGGCTTGTTTAAAAAAAAAAAAAAGTCCCACAGAAAGTATTACTGTTTTGCTCCAAAATAAGAAGTCAGAGAATATTTTGATTGGATCCTATGTGGCTATTTTGGATCTCACTGTATTTTCACAAATTTATGACCAGAAATATGCCTGAAACTCTGTAGGATTTCAAAATATGAGGAATGATGCACCATTTGGACATTGGGTTTACAATCTACATTTTTCTCATATCCATTTGTTGCTATGACACTGTGGCATCTGTGACATTGCTTCTCATGGAGCTGCTTTTCCTATTGGCAGCCTCAGTGGAGAAGCCAGAAGCTGAATGGGTTGCCATGACTGAAGTGACATATCCACAATAAACTGATCATTGATAGATTATCCAACAGCCATAGCTCATCCAGTCCCTCCAAAATGGTGTTGAAATATATCAGTTCAAAAGTATCAAGAAATTTGCTTTAATTTTCTCCATTATTTAGCCTTCATGTAATATCAGTTTAGCAGCATTAGGAGTATTACAAATGGAAGAGATTCTGTCAGAGTAGGAAGAGCAGACTTGCAACTTAACACAATAATGCATTTTCTAAGACCCAAGTGCAGAATTATCTCAGATTTTGGTCCTATCCCATATCAAACAATTACAGTTGTATTCTACATGAAATTATTTTTGTCTTTGTTAACTACAGAAGATAAATACATCATAGGAGGACTATGAACAATTAAGAGGCTGAAACTCATATTACTGAAGACTTTCTGGGAAAGTCTTTATTTTTTGCAGCATTTTACTTAATTACCTAACAGCAGCCCAGGAAACAAAGCTGCTCTGCCTTCAATGTGTGGATGACGTGACATCATGCACATTAAAAACTGTGTGTCTTGGGACTTTTCTGCCCTTGTGTACCTTAAATACTAGATGTGGCCTGTGGATTGAATCAGATTATTTCTGGATGTGCAGTGTTTTTAACATCTTTTCCACACCCTGTTTTATGTGGGCCACCATTACCATGTGACTGAAAGCAGTGCACCTTTCCTCTGCCAAGAAATTGCAAAATGGCAAAGATTTTTTTGCAGTGCAGGTTGGCTGATGGGAGCTGTATCATTGGTGTTGAACCCTCAACAGCAAAAGCCTTTTCCTCCTGCTTGTAGGCAAGGAGATTGCTGCATTTCAATCCATAAACTTACACAATTACATAAACTCCCTCATGCCAGCTGTGTAAACCAAACCTTGAGATCTGGACCTATGTGAACTCTCCCCTCACCACTACAATATCATTATTGGTAAATATTAGATAAAATGCAAAAGGATCCAGGGACCCGGATCTTCCAGGAGTTGTTTTTCTTTTGTGTTTGAGAAAGACTTTTAATGTCTAAACTACAGAAAATATGAATACAGTAGCATGATCATCTTTACTCTAGGCTTGTGTGATCCGGGAGTAGAATTCTAAATTTTACCACCTAAGGTTTCACACTTCTCTGGTTAGTACAGAAATAGAACCTAAGGAAGAATATGGAGAGAACCTTCCAACCCTATCTGCAGAAGGAGGATCAACAGCTCATTTTGGGCATTGGGGAAGAGGAGACAAGAAGGAACCACCTTAATTTGCAGCAGAGATTATTTAGGTAGGTGCCAAAGAAGAGCTTTCAAAATGTTAAAACCAGAACAACTACTGAAGGTTTGAATGTTCTTTGTGAGGAAAATCTCACTCAACAAGCATTCACTAGTGGATGGCTCAGGTGTGCTTGATCACACCTTTCTGTGAGGCCACAAACCAGCCCACTTTGGTTTTTTCCAGGCCTCCTCTAGGATTCTAGAGATAGTTAAAAACTACAGAAGGCTTTTCTTATTTTTTGCACAGCTGTGTTTGAATTCTTGCTTAGACAAAAACTTGATAATATCTGTGAGAATCATGTGCTGCATCCACCCTCTGTCTCCTGGGACATGAGTCACTCGTGAAGTGCATTTCATCAAAACTATTTCACCTTCTGCCCTGTGAAGTCATTGATGGCACAAAAAGATTCTATTCCCTTGTGACCAGTGGGAAAAATATCCAGTCATAGTTTACAGTGGTTGTGCCAGTAACACACACAATATTGTGTTTTCCTTTTCTGATGGGCAGAATGTTTATTTTTCTACCAGCTGCATTCACTTAGTATGTTATTCATCTATTTGATTTCACTATGTGTCTATTTAACAGTTTGCAGTAAGGACGATCCACTCTCTAAACAGCTTTTCTCCACACAGTTATGATTTTAGTGGGTCTGTATTATTTGAATCTGATAGTATCACATAGTACAGCTGAATCTTGGATTTGTACCACAGATGGAACAGATTCAGAAATGATTTGAAAGTCATACAGTCCTAATTATCTTACAATATCTACCTCTGAACCTAGTAAAGTTGAAAGGAAGACAATGAATACACATTCCAAACTAACATAAACCAAAATGTCAAGTGTACCATGTATCTAAAGGGGCAGAAATTAGCTTATAATATTTTTCTTGAGTCTTTTATGTCAGAGTGCACTGGGGGCTATAGTTTTAAGGGTTATTTGGGTTTTCAAACCCAATACAGAGACAGAGATTTCTGGATCCAGGGGAGATATTGACTGGTTTAATGTGTCTTGAATTCCATCTCTGATGTATTTGTGTGGATGTACCTGGATATTTGATTAGATTAAATCTCCTCATGATTGTTATTACAGTTCTCTACACGATGCTTGCAGCTAAATCAAAAAGGTGTCATCAGTCATTTCCTCTGAATTTCAATGTCTGAGTGTGCATTCAAACACAACTCCTCTTGTGCACATCCAGGGTCAAATGCAGATAAAAGACTGTACAAGGAGGGACTCCCCAACTACTACAGAATAATTTTACTACAAGGTTTGGCTTTTTAAAAAAAATATTCTAACTTATTTTAAGATGCATGGATAAAAGAGTGGGAGAGCAGATGTTATTTTCACATCTTGAACGTTGCTGTCTATGTTGTGAAAGTAACAGAAGGTTGAAAGTCTAAAAGTGATGGCTGAAACCCTAAGCATGACAGAACTGCTCATGTCACACAGACTCAGAAAATCTGAGATCTGATGCTGAAATCCTGCCCAGGGCAGACTTTATGTCAAAGATATTAGTTCAGTTCTGTGCAGGCATATAAGTAGGAGATTTCACTCACTATATTTGGGGTTGGATCTCTGTTTCAATTATGAAGAGCCCTTTCAATTTATAGGTATCTTGAGGTCCATGGTTTTTGGCAATTTCTTTGAGTTTAAGAGTTCCAGAGTTTTTATCAGTTATTATACATGAAACTGTAGAAAGGAGTATAGGAAATATTTTCCCAGAGTGGTGTAGGTTTCACTAATGTGTATTGACTGTGCTGCCCTTTTTTTGGATAAGCTTAGGGAGGCTGGGACAGGATTACACATAAAATGTACATTGAGGCTGAGGCAGCAGAAGCAAGTATCAAGTCAGGCAAGCTGATAAATATCTGGAACTCACCATGTTCTCCATCACTCCTGTCCTGTTGGCAAGCTCACATTCCTCTGCATGCCCATTGCAAAAGCAGCTGCCCCGGACGATCAGGTCATAAATGGCATAGTGGGCAAACCTTTGGGGTTTCTCTACCAATCCTGAGCCATGGCAGGGACATTCCTGCCTTTTCAGCAGAAGCAGGCGGAGGTTGGTGAGCTTCAGGAGATCCTGAGCCTCAGGGCTATAAGGGTCTTCGATCTTGTTGGCTGGACTTAAGGCACGATAAATCACCTGAAAGAGAGAAAGTTCACACCCCAGGGCTGATAACAGAGCTCAGGTTACACAGCAAATATCCCAAGATGATCTTTAGGGAAAAGCATTAAACCCTCACTTCTTGCAGTTCAGGCAATATGTCAAGGACAAGGTAATTCTACTTCCTTGTGTTTCTGAGCCCAGTGGCAACAGTGTCACTCAGAGAAATCCAAGGTTTGTTGGTATAAATGCAGTGTTCATGCCATCCCAATTTCTGGAAGCATTTTAGGAGTGTGACTTTAGCATGAGTTCTAGAGTCAGGTAAACAAAGGCACCAAGGGCATCTGTGAAAGAAGTGGGAACTGTGATCAGACTTTTTTCCCAGGTCACTTGAAATGTGGTGGAAACACAGCTTAGCTTAGGGCAAGTGAGCACTGAGGGAGCCCTGTCTGCACACAGCCAGGTGGTTTATTACTTAAACAGCTACAGAGCAGTGAGTTCACAGGACCCGAGGTGCTTGGTGCCTGCTGGCTCTCTGCAAGTTGTTACTCTTTTGTCACGGCATTTCTGCTGTTTGATAGTTCTCCAGAGCAGCAACAGCTGGCCTTTGAGCATCACAGTTCTAATTTGGTGTTTAACAGTGGCTGTTGTGTTTTAGCTCACCAGCTCTCGACCCTTCTCTATCTCTTGGGGTGTGCTTGTTTCTGTTGCTTTTGGGAGAGGTTGATAATGGAGGGCTGCACCACAGTACTGACCAGGGAAATAGAGAACTGTTAGCACTGTTTCCAGGCTTAGATGTTCTAAGTCCAATTTGACAGTAGTTTTCTCCTCTGCTTGAATTTTTCCATCATGGCAGAGGTATTTACCCTTGGGATTCTTTGGCCCTGCTTTATAAGTGGTGACAGTCTCTGTCTGACTCACTCTGTTAGTATTAGCAGAGTGAAATCTTTGTTTCCATAGGGATTCCCTTTTTCTCCCTCTCTGTTTTGCTTTTTCTTTCTTCCTAGTGAATTGATCAGTTTAAATGTTTATAGGATGTAAAATACTTTTTCTCCTTTTAGCTTGCAGGGGCCACAAAAGAGCTTGTGGTGTATGCCTAGGAGATAGCTCAGTTGCATGTTGAAGGCACATGGGGAGACAAATACCCTTAATTGACAGAATCAGCTGCCAGGCTTTGCACAGAACTCAGCAAAGACAGTTGTACCTCTCCCACCTGTCCACAGTGTTTTCTATTTGATTAACTCAGTTCTATTTATTTTTTTAATTTTAATTCTCTTCTCTTATACTGTCAGCTACTTACAAAGCTGCAGACAGCCTTGCTTGGTGAGATCAGAGATGCCCACAGCTCCTTGTTTGACAGAGCTGTGGGCAGATTGCCCAGGCTGTGCAATGCAGGTGCCCACATTCCCCTGACCAATGAAGCCATGACAAAATAGCCCAGGCGTTTCCACCCCGATGTCTGCATTCCCCTGGCCAATGGAACCATAAGCAAATGGCTCATTCTGTTTTGTCCAGGTGCCCAGCATTCCCCTTGCTGGTGGATTCACAGGACAAAGACCAAATCTGCATATCTGTCCAGTTCCCCTAATCCAGGATGGTCTGATCTTTTGGTGGAAGCCATTATATGAACCCTGTCTCTTTTCCAGTCCCCTGTGGATCACACAGAGGTGGAGTGGCTTCTCAGGGCCCTGAGCACCTGGTTGTGTGCAGACACACACATCTCTCCTTCCCATTTGGTCAGCTAAACTAAGACCAAGGCAGGAAACTGGGTGGAAAAGTTCTGAAGAGCCTTCTGAGCTCAGAGATCTTGAAGGATGGTTAGAAGTCCCTGTGAAACTATTTAAATTGGCATAAACCAGAGGAATTGAGGGTAAAGCAGTTTATTTAGTCACTAGCTTTTATAACACACTTTTTTTCTCACACTTAGCGTTATTGTCTATGGTTTCTCTAATATACATACTTAGTTAAAATGGTATCTCCTTTCAGATGGACCTCCAGAGGATACCCACCAGATAAATGGCTTAAGAACACAAATGCTAGAGGCACTTTGCTCCATAAAATAGACATCTGAAAGGTAATTGATAAAGCATTGGTTTCTGCAAGATCTGCTCTGCTCCTGCCAGTCACCTTCTTATACTGTTGCAAATAAGAAAAGCCTTATAAAATAAGGGCCTTGTTACCCTTGCAAAATCATGGCTCAGGGCTGCTGCTTAGGCTAAGCAGAAGGGAAATATGGGAGAGTGACACAACTGGAATAGAGGTAGAGAGATGTGAGAGCTGTGAGAGCTGCGCTGTGTGACTGCCGCGTGTCCACATCGTGGTTCTTGGTTGGCTTGGGCTTGTTGTACCTTAAAATTGTGTAAATTGTTAAAACTGCTTAAAAAGCCCTGATTCTTGCAATAAAGCCACTCTCCTCTGCACTGCCTGGAGACTCTGTGTCGCTTTGCTTTGTACATTATACAAGGCTGGGCAAGAGGCCTCACGTCTGTGCCAGAGATCCCAGCTGTGAGCAGCTATGGGACACCTCACAGGAGATAGAGAGGAAGGGTGAATGAGGTGAAGGAAAGGAGGTTTTACTGGGTCTGTCTGAAAAAAATTGGCAGATAATGGCTAAAATATTTCTTTTTCCTCGCTGACACTATCTTCTTGATAGCGTTAGTCTTGCACTGTACTATGTTAAGTGGGAAGAAAATCCTGTGCGCTACTAGAAACCTATTTTGTACATGGTATGACAAGTTTGAACAGATGGATTCATATTTTGGGGTCTCCAGTCAATTATCCATCCTCCCCATGTCGTCATTGGCATTCTGAGAGCACTGAGGTCTTTAGGCAAAGAGCAGCTGTCAGGGGCTCTTCTCTCACCAAAGGGCCACTTGCTTCTACCAAGCTGTTTTGTTTCTTGTTTCTTTGCTTGACAGCTTAGAAAAAGGTTTGGTTTCCTGTGGCTTTATTGTTTTGCAAATATTTTCATTTCTGGCCTTGCCTCTCTTGAGAGGAGTTGCTTTGGCATTTTCCATATCCCATTAGAACACAGAACACCATTTGTGAGTGGAGACATTAATAGCTTGGAAGTCCCATAGGGATTGTGGCATCCTTTTAAGAAAAAAAACAGTATTCCATTCCAGCTGAGGTACAAGAGTTTGTTTGCATGATTAATTCATGACACATTTCTGTCTGGGATAAGCTCACTGGTGAGACTGGGTTTGCTTGTCCTTATTTCTCCCAAGGCAAGTCTTGTTAAGTGTTAAAGATCTGATTTGGGTGACAACACTGCTGGGGTCTTCTGGGAGCTGCTTAAATGTTCTTCTAGGATTCATCCTCCAGTAAGGAATCAACCTTCCTTAACTTTGTAAAAATCAAAGACATTTTGATCAGCAGATATATTGTGCCAATAGAAGTAGGTTTAGGGAGCTACGTTTTTCATAGAGGTAGCAGTTTTATTTCATAATTAAATCAGTTTAGCATACGTATGCATTTAGCATATGCATACGTATGCATAAAACTAGAAAATGGAATTTCTCTCTCTTCTGGATGAAGAAGAGAGAGAAATGGGGCACCATTCTCCTTGAAATATTGGTGGTTAAAATCCTTGGGCACAGGCAATTGCATAATGTAATCATCATCTTTTGCCTCATTTTTAATATTTGATTGAATGCTCTGTCTCACATGAAAGTGCCGGTCAGAAAGTGGTTCTTGAACATATTGATTGCTGTACTGTCAAGAAAAAGATGTTTGTACCCGTAATTTCTCCTCATTAGTCTACTATATGCATTGATTCAAATAATTCTAGATTAGGATAATTTTTTTAAAAAGAACTGGTATTACTTTTCCATAAATGCATAATTTAGCTAAAAATAAATAAATAAATAAACAACCAACAAAACCAACTCCCTAAACTTTTTTCTGTGTTATAAATGCATGACTATATTTTAAATGAATGTGTTTGAGTTTATAGTTCCCTAAGGAAAAATGGATCCTAAATTAAAGAGAGATTGGTAGTGGCTATGTATATGGGTTGACAATTTTATATGATTTAGGGAATAATTTTATTTCTTTAAAAAAGGAGAAGGTATTGCTTTGGTAAAAATACAGAGTCGGGAATGCAACTATTTGGTCGCAGCCCCAGCACAATTGCTCACTGTAATGCTCAGCAAGTAACCAGGGCCTCATGTTGTTCTGGACTGATTTCAGTAGGAACTCAGTTTTATGCACTGTTTTCTTTCCATAAAACTGGGATATTGGTATTCAAGTACTTAGTGCAATGGGAGGAATATTAAAAAACTTGTATCTGGAAAATTCCCTGAGAATTCCTGGAGATGAATATCCATACATGCAATTTTAATAATCACAGGCAAGAGATAAGATTTGGCCATCTCAACTGTTGATGCATGAATGTATTTAAGATTAGATTATAAATGGATCTAAGTATTATTGAGCTCCTAGAGTCATGAGCTGTAGGAGGAGACATTTCACCTTTTCACTGGTTTTGTTCCTTTTATTTCACTTCACAAGGTTGGTAATTCTAAAGCCTATGAAGCAAATTCCTTCTAATACAGATAGACATTTGGCTTCTCCCTTTTGCAGAAAAGCAGAAATATTATTACTTTTTCATTTCCCAGAGATACTGTGTGAATTTTCAGTTTTCCATTATGTTCATCTAAAAGATATGAAGAGAATATAATGAAAAAGAAGTGTTTTCTTTTAATTAAGATGCAAGTTTCAAAAAGAGCTTCCCATGATTTTCACTGTAAAGTTATTTCTCATCTAATGAAATCTCTATCTGGTAGCAAGCTCTGTTTTTTTTTTTTTTTTTTTTTTTTTTTGCTGTAATGGACTGCTCTGAAATCTCCCAGTTGTTTCCCTAAATATCAGTGTGCAGCTGTCATGAAAGCAACACAGGCACAGCTGCAGAAGAAAATCTGATGGTGACTCAGTCTGCTTACGGACACCTTTAGAAATCTTTCCATTGAACTGGATGGAAGCTGAAGGTGTGCAGCACCTCTGTAATTTAACCCTTGGTGCAAATCCATCCTAGGCCATGAGTTTCTCTTATAACCAGGAGCTGGCACTGGAGCTGAATGCTGAGTGGGATGTTCATGCTTATCTGCATATCTGCCACCGAGCGCATATTTGTCATTCTCATTCTCAAAAGTCAGTCAGCTGCGCCTCAAAAAGATGGTCCCTGTCCTCTCCTGACCTTCCTCCGAGCAAGGAAGTCTGGAAAATGCTGTAAGTGTGCAGAACTAAAAGGCAGCCACTGTTAGGTGACTGGTTTTGCTGTATACAAGTTGGCACTGCCTCACATTGTTTTATCAACAATCAAGAGATCATCTTCATTTCGGAGACAGTGTCTCAGATTTTTGATTTCTTGCCATAGGTTTTGCTTCTCCATTCCTGATGCATCTAATTCTGTTTTCTTAACCTGATCTTCCAGCCAGTATTAGTCAGAAGAGATGTGGACACAACAAATGTCCCCCCTTGCAAACTCCTAGCCTAAGGTCAAGGAATATGAATCATAAATGGAGGGCAGTGCCAATGCATGGCCTCCTGTAAAAGAGGATCCTTATGCAGAGCAAGAATTTGGTATTACAAATCATCCTTAAGCTGTGTTCATCATGTTGCACACACTCAGGTTAATGAGGTGAGAAATGTCTGTGTGCTTATATTGGGTCCATCAGAAGGAAGCTGCAATAAAAACTCTCATCACTCCTAAATCCTCTTCATTAAGAGATTTTCGTGTGAGTTGATTTTGTTCTTAAAGGTACAGCAAGCAATTGTCTCAGGATTTTTCCTACCCAGTGACATATATCCTGTTTTATTTGATGGACTTATATCTTGTGATACAGTAGTCTTTTTTCTGATTTACTGTTTGGTGCACAGAGAAAATCTAACTCTTCTCCCAGAAGGTCTATTCTGACAACTCATAGAATGATGTTTTTCAGTCAAGATCTGCTGCTTTTCTGTTCTTCCAGAGAACAAAGCTTAGAAACCAGTATGGAATATGGAAGCTTGTTAAAGAAATAATTGTGCTTTTGATTTTTGAAATTTCTTTGATCTGGGTAAACTCAGCTACCACCCAGTCAGGGACATCCTAAATTTATTCTGTATTCTCCTAATCAGAAAGGATTGATGTGCCTTCAGTTTGCATTTGCTTTGAGGTTATTCCACTAATCCAGCTGGTGTGGCATTTTAATATTAATATTTAGGCACAGCTGCTAATATGATTATGGCATAATTGAAGTCAGGCAAATCTAAGAGCAAGGCAGACTTTCCCTAATGCTCAGACAAATTGTATTCTGTAGGTTCAGGTTATCTGCAGATGTACATCCATGCAGAAAGGCAAGGGTTGTAGGGAGAAGCAGTACCCTCTATGAGATAGCTAATGTAGTTGGAACACAAAATCTGGATTATTTGACAGATAACCCTTCAGCTTTCAGTCTGTATACAGGGAATGGGCAAAACTCCTTCCTTTCTATGTAGCAGCCCCTTGTGTGGGGATGTGAGAACACTTCCATGCTCCCATGAAATGCAATGTCCTTTTTCATTACAAGGGATGGTGCTTGCTCTGAAATGGCAAAGGGTGGCACAGGAATTCTGTGATGCAACAGCCTGACTGGGAACTGGACTGGGAACAAGGAGACTCATTTCACTGTTTGCCTGATTGTCAGGGAAAGTTGAAACACCCCATAACCATCAGTGTTAGCCCATGTCAACCAAGCTGTGATCTCATGGGAGAGCATCCATTTCTTGTAAGTGGAGCCATTTATATCTCTAGGTCTTGGCTGAAATCTTACACATGAACAGACTTAGCTAAATGTACAATCTCACTGTGACAGTGATGTGTGGACAACTGTAGAGCAAATATTTAAGTGTTCTTTTGCTTGGAGTTTGAAAATTACAACAATAAATTACTACATTTCATAGCATTTTAGGCAACAATTTTTTTTCACACTTGAAACCTGGATTTGAAAAAAAACCAAAAAAACCCTCAATGGCTGCAACTTCACTAAGGTTTTATAAAGAAAGGTGAGAAGAAAAAATAAGTTCATATCTGCTGCCTTATATGTTCAGAAAATACAGAAGCAATGCTGAAAAACCCCCACTGCTGTGTCCTTCTGGCTGATTTACAGTGTTCCAAACGTTTCTGAAATGGTTCATCACAAACCAGGTCAGAGTAGGACACTTGGTGCCCTCCTCAAGTTCACTTGCCAGGGACGGGATTGCTGGGCTAGTCTGAGTCAGTTCAAATTCCCTTCAGAGACAAATCCTTGAGCCCCTTAATTCTTCCTCCAGGGAAGCAGGGCTGGCAGTGCCATCAGCCTGTTCACACTGCTGCTGTTCACTGCTTCCTCTCAGCCTGCCTCTGCATTCTGCCTGCTCTGCAGCTCAAGTTAAACAAAATGCTGAACCGACAGCCCTAGTCATACCAATCAGGCACTTACCTACACTAGTGACTAATCCCTCCTGGAATCCCTTCCAGCTGGAAGTTGGAATAACCTGAGCATCATGCAACTTTCAGAGGCCAGTCCTGGTGACTGTTGGATAATTCACTGAAGTGCAAGACTTTGAATCAATTCAAACACAACACTAGTCTTTGAATCCTAGCTATTGGGAATTCAACCTTGTGATGTGCTGAGCAGGTTTCTTTCCACTGACCCCACTGCCATATGAGATCAGAACTCTAAGAAGTCACTGGAGCTTCAGTGGTGACCTCTTGAATTATTGATGTTGCCATTTAATGAGGGGTGTGGGGGTGTCTGTGTGCACAGGGAATACTTCTTTGTTTATCAAAAGGTTTGGCATGAATGCAGTAAAAGAGAAGCTTGGGAAACGACAGTGGGAAGTGCAGGTCCTTGGAACAGGACCCATGCATCCCACACAGAGCCTTGTCCCTGGCCTGGTTTGGTGCTTGGGTGCAAGTGGTCCCTGTGCCACAGCTACTGCTCAGGAGGTTCCCATGGATGGAGAAAGGCAGCAGAGCTTCAGAGTCAGTGCAGAAGAAAAGCCCTTCCACAGGGTTGACTCTGGCTTCTCTCTGGTGGCTTTTGAAGCAGACAGAACTGCACCCATCACAACCTGTCCTGGTCTGGCATTCACCAAGGGGAGTGTGCTTAGAAGAGTGATTAAATGTCTTTCAGCTACAGAGGGTCCACTCATCTTTGACAAAAGGCACTGCTGGGGACTCCTGTCCCTAAAGAGGTCACCACAGGATACAAAATGGAGAATGAACAGGTCTCCTGCGCAAGGCACACTTAACATGTTGCCATAGAAACCAGTTCCTTAATTCAGGCATACACAATTCTTCCAGCCCCCAGTGAATTCCAGTAATGGGTTTATTATATCACACTTCATTGGTGTCATCTGTCACACAGACACTCACATAAATGAACCAGCCTTTGATTCAGAACTCCCTTCCACTGGCCAGACCCAGTAGGGGAAGGGTCTCCTTCTGGGCCTGGTGGTTATGAGCAGGTCAGTGTTCCACCCCACTTTGCATGCTAGCGTCTTCCTTTCATGCAAACATCCCATTCAATGCCGGAGAACATTTGTTTTCATTTCCTGATATTCCAGTTTATTAAAAACGTGCTCTTAATCTCTCAGATCCTTGAGTGCACGTGCTGTCAGGATGCAGGTTCAAACATTTCAGTCCCTTTTTCCCCTCACATGATGTTTGAACTGCAGCTCACATTGATGCCTGATGCAATGCTCTGTTAATTTCTCCTTTTGTTTAGGCCAAAGTTTTGATTTATGTTAGCTGACCTGAAGGCTCATTTTAGGCTCCATGACTGTGTAGTAGAGTGTTTTTAAGTTAGAAGAACAGATGGATGAACAAGTGGGTAAAAAATACCTCAATTGATTTATAAGACTCCATGCCAATATTCCCTGTAGATGGACTTACAGATGATGAACAGACCTTGAAAATGGGATGTTGGTTTTAGTTAATGAACTAATGATGAGAATCCTAGGATTTCAGATAGATAGATTCTATCTATCTAAAGTGCTCTGGATCTGAACAGGAGTAAGGGATTTAACAAATCCTTGAGTAAAAGAAAATGGAAAAGATGTATTAGAGAGTCATCTTCTTGCATTTCTATATGAGGTGTTCCCCAATGCCTTCTGTCTCAGATGTATCTTATCTGAGATGGAATGGAGATATGTGACCCTGTCAGAGGTGAAAAATAAGGGGCAATCTACCAGAGACAAGGGATATGCCTTATGTTCTGCTGTGACATTGTCATGTCACCCATCCAAATGTCTTTTGCTCCATTCTAGTCTCCTAAAATTTTCTCTTCTGACAATTTTTTTACCTTGCTTTTAGGAAGAAACTCCTTCTGGTCTTGGTGGCCAGAATGTGCTGAATGAGACGTAGTTCAGTTTAAAAATGTCTGTAGGTTACTGCACCTCTAGCACCTTCTTCTTTCATGCCTACATTCTCAGTTCTGGAAGCCAGTTGACCTGAAGTCTTGTTTCATGATGTGTCCCAGCATGGGTTTAATTTTTTTTTTAATTCCTTTTGTGCCCTGTTAGAAAAGGAATTTGTGTCTGTTCTCAGAATGAATAGGACCCAAGAATAACCTGAGTCTCATGTGGTGAAAATGACTTCAAACCCCTCAGTAAGGAAAACTGGCATTTATGTCAGAGCATTAATTAGCACTTAAGTTGGAACAGTTTTGATCATTTCAGACGTGCTGTCAGCTTGTGATGTGAGCCCCTCGGCAATCCAAGGCTTAGCCAGAATCAGTAACTGGGTAGGTCAGAATGGAGGTGAAAAAGAAGCAGAGAAGACTGAAGGAAATCCTGGTGGGGATTCAGTCAGCTGCCTTCAAAGTCACTGGAGTCAGTGCTTGAGGGGATGCCCTGGTGACATTTGTGACATCTTCAAAACAAGGTGTAAAATTGCAGTTCTGAGGTGTGTGGGCAACGCTCCCCTGAGAGCTGCAGTAACAGCAGCAGTGTCACTCAGGCAAACCCGATCAGGTGTCACTGTAAATAGCCACACTCTGCCTTCCTTTATCTCAGTTCACAAAAGAATCTGCTATGTCATACTGCTGACCTGAAAACTTGGTGCTTCTGCACCCTTGCCACAGGGACATTTCTTGGATTGATTGAGAGGTCTGTGTAAGGCCTGTCCAGAGCTTGACAACCCTTTTGGGTTAATGTGCTGTGAAACAGTATTTGTCTTGTCCTCTGTTAAGTTGCTGTACAGATTCCTCTGCGCTGCTTTAAAGCTCCAGCACTTCTCCCATGGAGGGAGTCACCTCTGCACTGATTCAATTCATGTTCCTGAAAGTATTTGGGATCTGTAACCTGTAAATTTAGGACTGTTCTTATTGTTACTATTGTTTCCTGACATCTCCTACCATGCCATAGATTGATTAAGTACACACATACTCATTTAAGTGTAGTTGCCATCCAAATTGACAGAATCACTTTGACACTTGTAATCACAGAGGTTTGCATTGGATGAATGCTTTATTATTTGTTTTTCTGTCATCCACTTCTCAGACATGTTGTAGCAGCAGCACATGGTCTTCATGATATTCCCCAAGGTTAAGTAAGCGCTAAAGTCAGCCTGGTGCAGGGGATACTGTACTAGAGAGGGAAGGGTTATTTTGTATTTAAGGCCAAGGCATTTCCCTCAGACTGTATTCTGTCCCTAACTCAACCAGAATTGTCCTCTGTTACAAAACCCTTCACCTTCCTGTGCTGCTCTTCTCTCATCTGTGAAATGGCAGCAGAACCCTTGTGTGTGTGCTGAAGATCATTAGCTGGGTTTTGCAAAGTACTTCCAGATTTTTGATTGGAAGGCACACAAGAATGGAAAAATATATTACTTGCTGAGATTCTTGACGTGGCAAATTGTAACCTCCCTACAGAAGACATTTGGATGCATTTGACTTGCATTTAACTTGGACATGAAATGAATAATGATAACTGACCAGCAGAATGACTGCTCCAGATGGCCCATTCCAGGTTTCTAATATGCAGAGAGATTTCTTAGCCTGTTACAGGCAGATGAATGATACCAATGATGGTTATGGTCTTTCCCATCTGAACTGTTTCAAGATTTATGGATGAAAAGGCTCTAATCAGTAGTTAATGTTCTTCTGAGAGGAACTTATCAGAACAATTGTACATTTCTTTAGAAAACACTCTTTTGCTTGTACTTAAAAACAAATCAGAGTATTCATAAGAAGGGAGGGCTTTTCCCACCATTAAACAATGAATCCTGGCTGCTCACTCCCACCTCTGCTTCCAAGCAGTTTCATTCCTGCAGCCTATGGCTTGGTGCAATCAGCCATAGTCACCACCAGCAAGAAAAGGGAAAGCAAGAAAACATTGAACTTGGAGGAATAATGTGTTTAAAAGTGAGCCAATCATCTAAGACTTTTTATATAGAGAAGAAAAAGAAGGATCATGCAGTTCATGCCATCCTAAATTGGAAATGGTTTGGATAAATCAGACTCTGTAGATGTGTGTTTCCCTACATTTGCTAGAATTCTAGTTCAGTATTGGCCATCTGCAGTGTAAAATCAGGCAATGTTCATATTATCCTGTGAGCTCTCATAAAATAAATTTGCTAAAGCATTTCTATCATTGATGTGCATATAATTTCTCCTTGTCTTCCCCATTATTTGCTTAGCACAAAGCCTTCAGGAATGGGATACCTTTCTTAATTTACATGCACAGTATCTCTTTGAGATACACTCTCTGGTTTTCTGAAAGTCTTGAGCTGTTTGACATTAAACTTAGTCCAAACCTCAATTATTGCTTACCTCCCCTCTGGTGCAGGGCACTGCATCTGAATACCTGGAAGTGCACATGGAGCCTTCCTCAACGAGATCATCCTGGAGCCCAAAAGTAGCTGTACAGTTGACAGAGAAATACTTGTAGGGCCTCCAAGTCTGCCCATAATCCTGGGACCTTTCCAACACCATCGCAGCTGGGCGAGGTGACTTGAACACAGCAATGACGTGGGTCAGGTAGAATTCTGTTTCAAAGTCCAGTCTGATTTCTTCTCTGTGCACCCCTTGGGCAGACTGCCACCAGGAGATGGGGTTTGCAAAGAAGTCATCTGTCATGTCAGCAGGGAGGTGGGAGTTATCGGGCTGGTTGATGTTGCACTTGGCGCAGCGGGGCTGCCCGCAGCCAGGGGAGACGTGGTGGAGGAGGTTCTGCTCTGGGTAGAAGCAGAAGAGCTCAGTGCTGTTCTGGCCACACGTGGTGCTGGTCACTGGTGTCCTTCCCGTGGCCAGGTTCCCCACGGGAGGGTTGCAGGCGCGGCCGCTGCAGCGGAAGGCGCGTGGCCTCGTGGGATCTGAGGGCAGGGAAAGGAAACACAAGCAGAGTTTCTTAGTTCTCAACAGATGACAACAGAAATGTTTGGAGTCATCATCTGGGGTCTGATATTTAAGGGGACATCTTTGAAGGAGAGCTGCCTCATATTTTCACACAAAGTTTTGGGATAGTGTCTCAATAAGTCCTTGTGTTTGGTGCCTAACTCAGAAACTGATCTTTAGAAAAACTCGTGCTTATGGTGCTTAACTCTGATTTCTGTTGAAAATACAATTGTGCCAGTCGATTGGATTTTATGGTTAACCAAAGAAATCTCGTGGTTTTTACTTTCACTCTAGTAAAACTCCATATTGAAGGAGTGAATCTGTTCAATGCCTTTATTTTCATGGTAATCAGAGAGCAAAGTCAAACTGGACCAGAAACTGTCAATACATTAAGAAAAGAGATGATTCCTGCCTAACATGTTACAGACACTAATTACACATATGAACATATAAAGGAAGCCTGTGTATCTATGTTGAGTAGCTGAGTCATTAATTTGTAGTAAAGCTGAAAATGAAGTGTCTCTTTTGTTTAAATACCTTGACATGGAGGTAGGTCATTACATTCTATTTGCAAGTTTGCAAATACTGATTCATTTTTGGTATCTTCAATGTATATGTTTACTTATTTCTAAATTAAGAAATGGTAGGGGTAACTACAAAGTCTTAATTCTTCTAAATTAAGAAATGGTAGGGATAACTACAAAGTCTTAATGTTGTTTGAAAATCAGTGGTGTCTTGTGAACTGGAATTAAAGATCATTCCAAAACTTATTACTGCACTGGAGAAATCTGCATTTCTAATGACATACAATGCTCTCTTTGCAATTTAACACTCTAGAAGGAGTTAAAGACTGACCTTGCAAGGTCATAAATCTAATCCAAGAGGTCACAAGTCAGATGATTGGATTTAGGTCCTGCAGGAAATGACCCTTCCAATGATACATAGGATGGCTGTAAACCCTGGGTAATCTAGGAGCAGTTCAAAGGTCAGCTATAAGTTCAACATTCTAGGTCAAATTTTAAAATCCCTACTCCATTTATATTCAGCTTTTCCTTAGGTAAAATTAAATATCAAGTTAGGTTGAAGAAAGGGGTCACCAAGTCAGCCTTATGAAAGCGCTCAGATTGTAAATGTTGTTGAATGAGATGGACATTCCTCATTCTAAAGGAAAGTTTAAAGTGAAAAAATGCATTCAGCTTGCACAGTTTTTCTTCTGAGTTGATTCTGTCCTTAGTTCCTCAGTGACGTCTCTGCACAGGCCAGGAAAGAAAGGCCAGACATGAGCACTGTTTTACAAAACACCTCATGCATTTTGCATTGCATGGTTAGGATGCAAATAGTTATTGCATGCCCACTGAATCCCTTTGACCAATGGTTGCTGCCATTTTAGCTTACATAGAGTGTAAGGTAGTCTAAAACTTCAGATAGCCAGGAAGGTGATCATCAACAAATGCTCTTGTCTGCTCTTAGAAACAGGTGGAAGCCACCTCCAAGGTAATTTGAAGTGTGTTGGCTGGCAATGACTTTGTTTTAGTATTACAATGATGTGAGCCCCAGGAGCCTGTCAGAGCTCAGAGGGCAGCAGTTTCTGGATTACAAGAGCACCAAACAGTCCTCAGACCAAAGGAATGGAAGAGCCCTCCCCAGTCCCACCAGCACTCCCTGTGCCAGCAGAGACATGAGGAGCTGCAGACCCATCTGGAGAGCAATGAAGATGGAGATTTTTGGCTCTGCTGGTTCTGTTTTGTGCTCCCCACCTTCAGCTGAGCAGGTGATTCTCAGCACCACCAGAAGTCAGCAAAGATAGAATGAGCTACAAGTGCACACCTCAAGGATGTCATTGCAGGTGGCATTTAGCTTCCTGTCCAACCTGCTTGGTAAAAGCTGCTGGAAATAAGGAAAGGACTTTCTGTATTGAAAGCAGATTCAGTGTTAACTGATTTTGCCCAGTGCTGAACAAAGCTGTCATCTTTGCCTCCAGAGAATTTTAGTGGGATTGGTCTCGCAACTGAGCTTTGAGCAAGCATTAGTTCTGACTTAGAGTCAGGTTACTTAGTTTTGATTAAGAATGGATCCATGTTACAAATGTTATTGGATTATGGATGATTATGTATAAATATACCATGTAATTAAAAGAAAGTCCATCTCTACTGATGGATGACACCACTACAGCTTTCATAGAAGAAATGGGATGCTGGAGTTCTAAATTAGGAAGTTGCATAAGGGGGAGCTTTGCAGACAAGAATGTGAGAAAACAGAAAAAGAAACATTTTCTAAAGGGAATGGCTGCTTTTTATATTTCCCATAAATGGACTATTTGCTTTGTATTGAATTTTTAGCTGTTTTTTTCTGAGCCTTGAAAAGAAAGAAGGGTGTATTTTTTCCTGAACAGCAGTCACAAGAAGGTTTATCTGCTCTGTCTGCTAATGCAGCAACATCAATAAACAGTTCCTGTCTGAACTGCTGTGTCATTAGGAAAATGGGAGAAGAACAAAGTGCAAATTAGCAGAAGGGAGTTTGAGAGAAGGAGAGAGATTGGAAAACAAAATCTGCAGTCGATTAAAAGCTTTGTATTTAAAGAAATCAATTGGCAGAACATTGTTTGGCCACAAGGATAGTGCAGCCCGTCCATCACTCACTGGTTCTGTGGAAACAACATGAAATGTTGGGCCTGGACAGCAAGGGGAGACTGCTGCAGGAGAGAAACAGCAGCCAGGCAAACACACAACTTAGCCCAAGTGCCAGGAGGACTCACTGAATAATTCATAGAGAATTAAACAGTTTGATTAGGCATGAGCACTGCATGTTATTATGAGGTTGATTAGCTTTTACTCCATGGAGGGTGGCTTGGCTCCATGAATGGTATGATTAATTTATTTGTTTGTTTTCTGGTCCCTCAGAGCTGTGCCACAAAGTGCAGGTCAATGGCTCATGCCCAGCACGTGTTGTAACAATGGTGTTATCTGATGATCAGGGAATCATACAGTTCAGGGGAGGTCATACTATTGATATTCCTGGGACACCATTTCAAACAGAGACCTCTTACTTCACAGCCTTGTAATGCACCAAAACATTGTAGACATTAAATAAAACCAGATTCAATTATTTTTTTCTTAATTTCTTTTTCACGCTTCATTGGATACTCAACAGAAGAAAGGTTGTATTGCAACACATCCAAAACCTGCTGATATGTCTGGAAAGATGCCTAATATTTTCTGAGTGACTTGAATTAGAATTTTTATTTCTTTTCCATATGCAGATTTATGATTTTGTGTGTTCAAATCTCCTGCAGTGAGTCAGGGCAGTAAATTTCACATATCTCAGAAAGAGCAAAACCTTTGGGCATCTTCTGCTGTGTGTTTAATGAAACAATTTCAACATGTATGTCCAACCTGGATTTCACTTGTTATGTGTCTGTTCAGCTTTTTTCTTAATAACCAAGACCTTATAAATGTTATTCTAAATCTAACCACCCTGGGGAATTAAGTTGCTCAAGTTTTTCTTAGTCAGACCTAGAATTTTGCCCTTTAACACTGGTTTCAACAGCTGTTCAACTCTTGGTTTGTCTGGGGCCAACATGCACTAAGTTTGGCAGGTCTTCATCCCCTCAGGAGAACCCTGGTGCATTTCTGCACTAAAATAGTTCTGATAACTGGAGCTAATGAGCCTGCTGTCAAAATACCTCTGAGGTGAAATTCAGAGTGTGCTGTGAAACCAAGCTGCCTCCATGACTTGGGGCATGGAGAGGAGAACAAGATCCCAGGCTGGGCCAGGGCAGTGTGCCTGAGTCCATCCTTCTGGAGCAGCATGGGCTCCAGCAGCTGCAGCTTCACTGGCAGAGGAGCTGAACAATCTCAGAGAGATGAAACCAAGCCCTGCTAATAGCCGGGTCCTGCAGCTGATTTTAAGCTTGAAGATGGAGGTGGGTATTTTTGGCCACATCACACCTTCTTTTCCAGGGCTCCTACTGGGATGAGAGCTGGCCCAGGACACTGCTCGCATGGGGAGGGCTGGGGCTGAAGCAAGAGCCCAAGCTGTGGTCAGCTCCACTCAGTGTCCCATATGCAGGAGTTTCAGATCTCTGCAGAGCTGATTTGAGGGGAATAATGTCCTTCACCTACATCAGACGAGGGGAAGGATTGTCCAAGCATCACATCTTGTGGTATAAACCCAAGCTGACTGCTCCAGCCTAATGAGCAAGGTGTTTGGATGTTTTTTCCCCATTATGTTTAAAGGTCTGAGGAGTCAATGTTGACAACCCAGACTGTCTTTCCTGCACAGAGGCAGCAGAAGGCAAATACCGGACCCCCCACAAATATTATGTGCCTTGCACTCCCCATAGGCTAGTGAAAAATGCCAAAAACATACTTCTCTGTACATGTCTCAGCTCTAAATAAATAATTAAAAATTAACAGGCAACTCTTGTGCTTTCACAGGCTGATAGTTTGTGCAACCACTTATTCAAACACCAAATACTTATTCAAAGGGATGTTAAATCCTTTGCAGCATCACCTTCAATATCCAGTTATTTTGCTGCTATCCACTATGTCCTATGCTATTATTGTGAGTGAGTTTATTTCCAAACAGAACACACCCCCTCCCTGCAAATTCACTTTCTAAGCAGCCAGCTGGGAGCTGTGTTTCCTTGAAGATTCATTTTCTCTTAGTGAATTGGATGCAGAACAGATTTAGGCTAGTTTGTAACAGGCTGCCTTCTGCAAGAGTGTCAGCAGCTTCACAAGAGATCTCTGCAACCTTTCTGTGCTGCATGTCACCATATGGATCCTGGAGGGAAGCTACATCCCAGCCTGCAGAGCCAGGGAATGCCCAAAATAAGAGAATTAAGGCATAGGTACTCCCTCCCCTCATTCCTGTCATGCTGTGACAGCCGCTTCCCCAAATGAGTTAGTGGGTCATACAACAGGATGGAAATTCATGAGCTGTTCAGTTTTTAAGAACATAACTCTCGCTCTTATGGAAATGTGCTGTCTGTTATCAGAGGGCTTCTGGCTGGGGAATCACCTGAGCTGAATCCACTGGAACTGGCAGGATGGCTGAGCCCTTTCAAATCCCTGCATGAGCAGTGTTGTTCCTGTCCCAGTACTCTGAGCACACAGGTGAAATTTAAGCCATTGAAGTGCTTTCCTCTACAGGAAGAGAGATTCCAAGACAGTATCTCAAAGGAAAAGTCACCAAGGATGAATTTTTTCATCAATAATTGTTTCTATTTTTTCTGACCTGATTCTTGTAACTAATACATTTTGAACTTAAAGATATATTAAAGCACAACAGAAAGGACAAAAATCCAGTGCTTTGCTTCCTTTCCTTTAAGGAGTTTGTCTTCATCATAATCCAGGTACTTTTAGAACCCCGTGTAAATACCATTACAGCTGTATCATTCCTATGTATGTTTATTTGTACACCCACATGTTTACACACAACTAATCAGTTTCTCTATCTGTTTTAATCCATTTTTCTCTAAGGCAAATTTAATCCTGTCCCCTGCATGTTAAATATTCAGTTAAGATTTCCTAAACAGTGTCTCTGATTTTTAATTATGCAATATTAAGTTAACAGAGAATAATTCAGATTCCTACACTGATGCTTTCCAAGGATGTTGTGTTTTCACTCTTGTCCTGCCTAGGAAGGCAGTGTTTCATCCTCAAAACAAACATCCAGCAGATCTCACTCCATCTATCTCTCTCTTTCTCTCTTACTTTTCTTTTGTTTTCAAAAATGACACACTGCTTTCTTTCAAGGATGTATGAACCTGTACATCCTATGGTAAGACTTTGGAAGGACACTGAACTACAAAGCTGGGTATTGCAGGGAATAAGAAGCATTTGTATATATTGACTAAAACAGATTCCTTGTAAAAATCAATCTAAAATAAAGATGCTGGCACAATTTATTTTTCACAAACAGACCTGATTTCTATCCCTTTTCCCCTTGCTAAATTTAGGATAAATTGTTTCAGAATGGCAATAATAATTTATTTTGCTTACCTGCTTCTCCATGTCCAGAAATAAAATATTCCAAGAACACAATCAGCATGATGCCTTTATGCTGCATGGCTGTCAGTAAAATATTTGTCCTCAGTGAAGCAAAAAAAAAGACCTGCAGTAATCTACAGGTTTGGTGTTTGCATGGCTTTTCTGTGTTTCCTTTCTTTCTGCTCACCTTCCTCTCAATGTAGGGGTCAAGGCTGCTGTCTCATTCTTCTCCTTCTCTTTTGGGTTCAGAGGTGGTTTGATTTTTTTTTTTTTTTTCAGGGCTCAGATGCCTTCTGGGTGTCACCCATACATTGCTCCCAATAAATAAATAAATAAATAGCGAGGTGTCTCGGTGTCTTCACCCCTGTCCCTGCAGCGGGCAGGGGACGCTCACATCTCTGTCGCAGCCCCTGGGATGCACCATCGGGGGCTCTGCTCGCTGCGCTCCTCGGCAGGCGCTCCTTCGGATGCTATTCCGAAACTTTCATTGCTGCTCCTCGCTTTCCGTGCGGTTGCGGCTCGGCCGTGCCCGGCTCGGCCCTGGCAGCCCTGCCCGGCCCGTAGCACGTCCCGGGGGTGCGGGCAGCCCGGACCCCGCTTTGTCAGCAGCTGCCCCCGGCGCCTTCTCTGCCTCTGCTCCCTGCAGCGCGGGGTCATAAGAAGAAGAGTTGGCTTTGGTCCCTGAGAGATGATGAGAAGCAAGTGCTTTCTTGGCTCTTCTCTCTTTTTATTTTGGTTTGTTTTATTTTGTTTTATTTCCCTCCTCCCTCCGCTGTCACGGAAGCCGCTTCTCCCCCACCTCCAAGGGATTTGCTGCGCACAGCGAGCGCCAGGGGAGTGGAAAACAAGCGCAGCGCCAGCCCAGCGGGGCCGGAGCCCGGGCAGCCCCCGGGGAGCGCGACTGGAGCGGCCCCGGCAGGGACCGGGCGGGCCGGGGATGGAGCTGCGGTGCCAGCGTCCCACCGGAGCGGGGAAAGGGAGAGAGCGGGGGAACCCTTCCTCCCTCTGCCACAGCAGGGCTCAGCGAGCGGGGTCCTGCCCTTCCCAGGGCGGGTTAGTTATCTGCAAGTTTTCTCTGCTCCCTCCAACCTCTACCTAGCACATCTCTCCGTCCTAACCGCGCACTTCTGCTCAGTTCTCCTCCTCTCTGCTCCTGTCTGGCTGCAAAGGGGATTATTAAAACATGTGATCTTTTTCCTGGGCTTTATATGTGTGGGTTTATTTTTTTTTCTGCCTTAATTTAATTTTTTTTAAGGTCGGTTCCGCACCTCCTCTGGGCTGGGCAGGTCCTGGCTGGGCTCAGGGCGGGCGTTGTTTCCCAGCCGCATCCTCTCGTCCGCAGCCGGGCCGTGCGTGCGTGTCCCGGCGCGTGTCCGTGTGTGCGCGCAGAGGGAGCGCGCCCGCGTCCGTCCGTCTGTCCCTGCAGCACCCTCTGCCAGCCCGGCCGGCACATGACAGCCGCCCCGGCACCCCGGGCACTGCGGCTGGCTCCGGGGTCACCGCACAAACCGGGCAGCGGGGGGAAGGCACAATCCCTGAATCCCTGAGCTCTGGCACACAGAGACGCTCCAGAGTGCGGCAATCAGGTGGTGAAAGCGTTCAGCCCGAGAAAACATCCTAATTCAGGATGTTTGTGAGTTCCCCACATTTTCATTCTCTTCCTCTTCACCAGTATAACACCATTAGCTTCTGCTGGTGTCACAGGAGAAGCAGGTCTGATGGGAGTGCAAATGCACACAGGGTTATTCTTGTGCCCCTGTGTGTGCAGGATCAGACCTTAAAGGGATTTGAAGAATGTAGGTTGAACAAAGAAGAATAAGGAAAGATTTATATCCCTTTGGGGTGGGAATGTTTATGTAAGGCAGGGTTATCTGGCTAGATTTTAGGGTAGAATTTTCTGACTTTAACCTTCCTTTTTAATTTTTTTTTTTGTGTGTTTTTAATATGAAAACTCAACAGAAAACTTTAAAATATAAAAGCTTTTCTGTCTCCTTTTTGTCTTTGCCTTTTGTTTGAAAGCAGCTGAAATACTGTATAATTACAAAACAAAATTCTCTTGCTGTAAATGACATTATCCTTCAGAGGGTCTGAGTCTGCTGTGTGCTCAGCTCCCCTGGGATGCTCTGAGTTCTTTCAACTTGAGCATCTTCACTGGGAGCTGGGGATGTGCAGGATGTCCTAGAGCTAAAGCAGATCTGACATTAATGAGAGGCTGTCATTTAATAATTGTGCTTTGTTGTCACTGCTTGTTGATTGCTGCCTTTGTGGAGAAATGCTGTATTTTTTCGTTTGCAGGTTTTAGGTTCATTTCTAGCTGAAATGCTTTGCCCAGTTAATTTCACCAGGCTTAAAATGTGGCACTTGTGGTTCAGTGGATGTAATAAAGGTCAAGAAGCTTCTGTATATTTCAACAACAAGCCAGAATGGAGAACAAAGTTCATGTTGCGCTGTTAAGTGGAAAATCGAAGTTAAATACATTCATTTACCTGTGATGCCTGAATGGTAGTACAAGACTTTCTAGTTGTTGTTGACTGTAGGGTATAAAAGTGACATAGGACTGAAAGCCTTCATTATTCCTCCCAATTACTGCCTGTCCTGAGAAATCCACTTCCAGTGCTAATGAGTACATTTCCAGTTCAATGCTATGAAAATCCATTCATGCCTGTGAGCTGAGAGGAGCTAACACCTAAGGGGGAAATTTTGCTGTTATGATGACCACTGCTGCTGTCTAGAAGATGAATTGGTGAGATCTGAGGAAGTGCCCATACCAAGGGGTGTCAAACAGAGAATGCTTATCTTAACTGAGCAGTTAATCCCTAATTTTCATTAGTTCCTAAGCTATAGCAACATAAATTAACAATTCTTGATGTCTCAGTCAATATTCCTGCTCCAGACCACGACTTTCACATGAACATTGAGGGGATCAGGTTAATTGGAAGGTGACTGAATTTTCTCTGGTGCCTTAGCACGGCACCAATTGACAAAGCACCCAGAGAATAATCAAGCTGTGAATCATTCATTTTGGGGGAGGAGGGAAGAGCCAATGGCATGGCACAGAGCAGGGAGGTGTGTCACCTGTGCCACCTGCCCTCTCAGCCTGACAGCCCTGCTTGCCAAAGCCAGAGGACAGGCTGTCCTCCTGGAGATCCCCCTGGAGTGGTGGCACATTTGAATCGTGCAGCATCTTGATTTCCTGCACCCTTCCTTGTACCTTTCCTCATACCTCTCCAGTTTGCCTTGCCTTCCCTCCTCCTATTTGCTCAGCAGCTATGACCAGCCTGAAGGAAATCTGTCGTGGCCTCCCTCTAAACCCCCTGCCTGAAAACAAAGGTCGGAGAAAAGGAATACCCCATGCACCCGTGAGAACACCCAATCTCACTGCCCAGGAGAAAAAGGTAACATGGCCTTTCACAGGGCCTCATTTCTCTTCCTTTCAGATAAAGGCAGCTTGGGGCAGCAAATTGCCTCAAATAGTTTTCTGAATGGGAAGCTAACTTTTGTGTCAAATGTATTTCCTTGGTGTTATAATTCACTCTGTAATGGGACAAAGGACTGGAAGCCCTTCTGCTCGCTTCCTTCCTTCCTCCTCCAGAATAACAGGGTTGATATGAGGGAGATTTTCTGCACAGCACCTTCCATGACTTTAAATGGCTAAACAAGAAGCATTAGACTTCAATGCTGTCAATCCAGCATCGTTTCTCAGAGGTGAAATTTAGAATGCTGTTGTAAAACCATTGCATGTGTATGTGAGTGAAAGCTAACCCCTCCAAGACAATAAACATCAAAGGTGATGAATCAGCATCATGGTAGCAGCCACACATATTTGCATAAAAACCCCAAAGATGATTTATTTTATACAGAAGTCTGAGCATGAGTTTCAGGTGAGTTTGTAGGGAGTTAATGATTTGTCTTTAGTTGCGTAATTATTTTCCTTTCTCTTTTTGTTTAAATAGTCTTCGTACACACCAAAATAATCATTGCACTATTTCATGCTCAAGACTAAAAAAATCAGCAGCAGAAAATAATGGTCAATGGGTGGAGATGCTTAGGAATTTGTGTGGGAGAGGACAAGGTGGGTTCCTGAGCTTGGAAATCTGTGCTTCATCACATGTAACATCACTTACACTGAAACATTCTGCTCAGAGCACACAAGTTGCCTCCCCAATAACAACTTGCACACAACTTCCTTGCCTTCGTGGGAGTTCCCCACTGGCATCAGCAGTCAAATTCTTTCAAAGTCACTTCCACAAACAGAGGAGAGTCCAGGCAAAGGGTAGAAAGAGGAACAGCTGTGAGATATCGAAAAAGGATTTACTTCAATGTCAGGAGCATTCATGGCTGAGGCATCCTGCCTGTGCCTGAGACAGCTCAGTCCCATGGAAATGTGGTTACTAAGTGTGCAGAACGGCTGTGGTGATGGCTGTGAAGATGAAGGAGTGGGGAGTGAGTTTCACTGAATGTCAGAACATTGCCAATCATCTCTGTTTTATTCCTTGCCTTTCCTAAATCCCCTTTCCCCAGAAGTCTGATGTAGCAGAAAGGGTCCCAGTTTCAGGAGATGATGTCTCTCAAGAGGATACCAAACCTTGCCCTCTAACCTGTGGAGGGGAAGGCAATGACAAGGTCTTCCCTCCCTCTATAGAAACTGGAATAATTTCCTGCCTCCTTTACGGTTTGGAGCAGTAGACTGGTTTTCTGCCCCCAGCTGACTGTGTAACATCCATCTCTCATCTCTCCATTTTACCTACTGCACATGATAAGAGGTCATGCTAGTTGGGCATTTCATTAGACTATTAGAGGTTTTAAAGCTTCCTTTATTATTTACTTTATGGTTAGTCCTCCACCTTAAACTCTTAAGAGAATTAGAGACTCAGCTGGTATTTTTTTCATATCTGAAAAGTCAAATCTCTTTTTTTTTAAAAAGTGTTCCATGCTTAGAAAAGCATGTAGATGGAAGATTGTCTGTCTATAAGGTTTTTTTAAGTTATCTTGAGACAGGCTTCCAGATGTTGTTGACAGTGTGTAATGCTGAACATATTATAAGACTTGTCTTTATATATGGCTTCATGTTCACTTTCTAATTGAAATATTCAGGGGAAGCTTTGACAGAAGTGAAGTTAATAATGCTCTGGTGATTTCCTCTGGATTTCTTCATCTTTTCATATGCCTTCATTCCAGTTTTACTTCTTGTTACAATAATAAACCTTACCACTGCCAATGTTTTATTTTCTTGGGCCTCCTTTTGTGGTTATAACAGAAATCCTGTAAGTGAGATTTATAAAGAACTGTGTGTTTTGGGACTTGCTGAAGAAGTATCTAATTCTTCCTATCATACCAGCTTTAATCTTCTTGGATAAATTGAGCCATATCTCAGAACTGATTCTGATTATATGTTTCCTGAATTCTCTTCCTTCAGCATTCTTTGCCTGAGGCCTGAAACAGCCACATCCTCTCTTTTTCCCTCCCTCCACAGCTCAGGAAACCCTAGCTTTCTGTTTCTCAGCATCTGTATCTTTATGTAAACATGCCTCAAAGAAACTACCCTTAAAATCTAGGTGTGGTGTTTGCTTTGCAGGACAAGGGTGTTGCATGCTTTGTATTCACTGATGTTCCAATAAAGCTGGAGCAAATTGGGAGCAATGGGCACTTCTCTGTGTTGCTAGGGATCAGGAAAAATGGGATGGCTTTATCCAGACAAGAATTCCCTTATCGATCTCAGAGCCAAGTCATGCTACAGTCCTCCTGCTGATCCCCCCAGCAGGATCCTCTCTGCCCTGATTGCAGGATCCTGTGTTTCTGGGGCAGCATGAGGTCAGTAATGGCCTTGATGGCCCTGATGAGCCTCTCCTGAGGCCTCCTCCCACACCTTCTGCCCATAGGCTCAGGGGCTCCATTTAGGCTGAGGCCTGGGAGGCAGTCTCAGCTATGCTGGAGATGTCTTTGGTTTGGTTCAGGGTGTCCCTGTACTCAGCCATGGCCCTCCTGGGTCTGCTCTTCCTCCTGTGGGCTGACACCCCACCCTGAACCTCTCTGTGCTCCATCTCTCCATGGTGACATCACCAGACCTGGTCCTGCCTTGCATTTCCAGCTTGGTCCTGGGCCTGCAGGTCAGCCTGCTCTTGCCTGATGGCCAGCAGTGCTGGTGGGCCCTGGCTGCCATCCCTGGGCTGCTCTGCTCTGCTCTCCTCCCTCAGGTAGCACAAGGTGGGTGAGTTGTCTGCCCTGGCTGTGCTGGCTCTGCTTGGGGAGCAGCTGGGGCCTCCTGCTTGGGCATATCTTGGGATGAGGAGCTGGAAACCAGAGCCTGAAACCTCATCCAGCACCTGAAGCTGTTCTTCAGCCTTCTGGTGGAGAAATGGAATGTCTGACCTTTAGGATTTCTTTGCACAGCCAGAACTGAGGCTGCTTCAGTGAGTTTATCTGTGATTTGGGCAGGCTGATGTATTAGCTCCTGTTTTGGGACATCTGGGGGATAAAGAACGTGGTTAAACTTTCACATCCATTTATGGCAATGACCTGTAAGAAATCTCCACGTTTACTTCCCAGCTGAGCTGATTGAAACTGGGACCTATCAGGCAGAGTGATAAAATACACAATCTTACTTGCTGCTAGAGAATAGTGCCACCCAAGGTCCTGGGTCTGGATGTCACCAGGCAGAGGATTACAGGTGGGAGGGAAGCACTATCCCCACTGGAAAAGGGGCAGAACTAAGGATGAAATTGTGGAGTTAAACCAGTCACTTCCTCTCCTTGTGCTCCCCTTTCCCTCAGTAAACAGAGACTGCAACCCTGAGTGTCTCAAGGGTCTTAAACTGGAAGTCCTGATGAGCCATTTCAGAAAATGGAAATGAATGACATTCCTTCTGAAGAGGCTTCCTTCTGGCTCCTCAACAAACACCAATTAACAAACAGGCTGGTTTACTTGATTTCTCAAGAGAATACCCCAGCAAAGAAATTCGCAGCTGATTGATTGGATTACATGGGCTGTCTTGATTATATTTTAGCATTGAGAGGTCCAAATCTTGATTAAATAGCAGTAGAATCTTGTTATAATTTAAAAATTCTAGGGACTATATAAAAAAAAGACACCTTAATAGTGATTATAGCTTAAACACAAGAACCAAATGCTAAATCCAGCTGGCAGATTTAAGAGAAAGACTTTTCATTTGCTTACATTGCACAGAGTTGAATTAAATCAGTAACTCAGCAAATTCAGAGCAGATAATTTTCTAAAACAGCCTATGAAACTCAGGATTATAACTGCGAATAATATTTTTGACACCAGTGAACTCTGGACCTGCTTTTTCAGAGGTACTGAGCGTGTGCAGCTTAAGCTTCTGTCAATGGAAGTTATGAAAAGGAAGAACACCTAATTATGAAATGCAAAAAGTATTCTGAATACGATGTGTCAGAGGTAAATAAATCCTTATAAAAGGCTAGGATAATGGCTTTTTATTGTGCTTTAATGAAATATATTGTCTTCCCACAAAAGCATAATGATCAGCCTATTTGAATTTCCTCCTTGAGTGTCTTTCTCAGATTACTCCATTTATTTGTCAATAATGAATATGTAAAATTTTTCCCAATGCACATGGCCATTGCCCTTTCATAAAGCAGTCAGGTTTCATCTAAGCAATTTTGAGCACCCTGGCTCTTTTATTGAGACATTGTTTCACAATACCTTACATTTAAATTCTTCTAATTTTGAGACTACATTTTTTACAGGTAATTCACAGCAATTTATTTCTTTCCAGCATTTCCCTGAAGCTTCTTCTTGCTTTGTCATTTATTCTGCATTGAGACAGCAATCAAATATCACCTTTATTCTGTTCAGTTAAACAAGCCATAGTCTTAATCCTCTTTTATAAGACCTCTATTGTCTGTGCAAGGTGCCTTTCCCACATTTCATGTTACATTCAAGTTCATGTTTCATTAATGTTTGCATCATCAAAATTCAGACTTCTGATAATGTGTAGCATTAATAGGATAGAGGCTCAGTCTAAGTGAATTTGTTTGAAAATCAAAACAGATTTTTCTTGCTTGAATTAAATGGTGAGAAAAAAATATTTGCCCATCAGATTCATTTTAATGCAAATAATATATTGATCAAAGACTGTGGGTGATCCTTGCCACAATGGAAGCCTTGCAGTTCTCTGTAGCTCTCAAAGGCAGCCAAAATACCAATGTGTGCCTCTTCGTTTTGTTTGTTTTAGGGGTGCAGGTGATTTTATTTTTGCTTTAGAAATTTCTCATCTCTAGAACCCCCTGTGATGACTGCTCACCTCTGAGACTGACTTTGGAAATCCCCATGAATTTTGTCATTGTGTGGATATAGGTGGGATGTTTGTGTTTATTAATAGCACACCCTTGAAAATCACTGCTTATCTACCTGGAGAAGAATGAAGTGATATTAGAAGATGGAATTTGAATTTTCTCATCTGGTAAATAGATTTTCCCCCCTCATCATTCTCTGTGTGGAATGGCAATTCTAATTTGTAGAAGCAAACTTGATCTCTATCCTTTCCACAGCCATTAAAAAATCAGCCAAAGGAAGATATGAAATTCCATATGATTTGAGAATCTTTTCATGTAAAAGTCCTTTGGATGGTGTTGCCATTTGCCAGGGAACTTATAAGATCTTTGCATGAAACTGGTTATTTAAAGATGACAAAAATCTTTGTTCTCATTATGGTTTCAATCAAGTGAAACACAGAATACAGAGACATGCCTTAACAGGCTGTTACTAAAGATAATGATTTATTTATGGGTTCTTCCATGCAAAAGGACATATTGTACTTTGCAAACCATGGCTAATGTCTTTGAAGGCAATAGGGAGTGTGAGCCACGTAGTGTCATCTGCAGGATTTAGCTGAGTGCCTGGTAATCACTTTAGCTAATTTGGAAGTGATACATCTAACATCAATAAAATAATGGAACCCAACACCCTCTGCAATACATTAGGATGCTAAATGGAATGAATCTGCAATAAAACTTAGCCCAGGAACATCTTCATCTGGGAGTATGTCACATAACTCTGGGCTAAGGTCCTGTTTTGAATGGAAAGTACTGTAGGATCTTCAGTGTGTTGGAGTTTAGGGATTTAGTTTTAAGGATTTCTGAACAATGTTTGCTTGGTATTCCAGTGCCACGGCACTGTGAGAGAGAGTTTGTCTGTGATAATAATATATTATATATGGATAAGATTGAGCACTACTCACAAAATCCCCAAGGTCTCTCCATGCAGGTTTGGGGAGGCAGGTGGGAAGGGGATGGTCACACATTTACCCTAATTGAACCTACCAGGAAAGAGGCAGGTAGAAGCACTTCAATAGGGAAGCAGGACTGAAGCTCCCCTGGTGTGAGCTTAGCCTTTTGCATTGCATTGTCCTTGCAACAGCTTAGGCAGGCTTCCAGCTGGGTCTGGTTAAAGTTCAGGGCCACCCACTTACCTCCATTTCTCTTATACCTCTGGTTTTCTCCCTTGTTTTTTTGTGTGTGTGTGTTTTTTGGCAGCTGGCCCTGCGCAATGCCTTGCGATATTTCCCACCTGAAATCCAGAAGAAGCTGGCGCCGGAATTTGCTGAGGAGCTCAGGCTGTATGGCCACATCTACATGTACAGGTTCTGCCCAGATATTGAGATGAGGTAAGGATGGTTCACATTGTATTCAGCTGCCATTTGCTTGCCAGCCTTCACCAGTGGAACTGACCTTTAGAGTGGCCTTGATGCATCCTAATTTACCTCTTGTAGAAGTTTTCATAATGTAATAATGAAGCTTATCTTCTGATAATTTGGATATTCTGTGTACTGCAGTGATTTCGTTTCCAGGGAGGGTTACTGTGTGTTTTGGGATGCTCCATGGGACAGAGAGGGAAGCAGAGTGTTCCCCTCTGGATAGGCTGTGGTGGGTCTGGGCAGTGTCACTGCTGGAGAGCTCAGTCAGCACAAAGGACTGAGCCTGGCTCTCTGTGTGGCAACCCAGCTTTGCCCCACACAGGGATCCCAAACGCTCTGCCCCATGGCAGGGCTTGGTTTCCAGGGGCCAGTCATTACTCAGAGACCTCCAATGACAACCTTGACAGCAAACTTGAATAGTTCTGAGCTGGTGCCAGTCCCAGCTGAACCAAGAAGTGAGACCAGGTGAGTGGCTGGTTGGTTGAGCATGCTGTCAGAGCAGAGGAAGCTCTCTGGGCTTGAAAAGGAAGGCAGTGCATTTTTTCCATTGGGACCTTTAGGTGACCCTGGTGTGTAATAAGCTGTGCCTGTTGGTCTTGGACCATCACTTCATTCTAGGGCTGCTGGGTCTAATGTTTGTGAAGCAGAACAGATTTAGTGAGGGCTGCCAGGGGCTAGCTGCTTTTTTTAGACTGATAGATTCCTTTTTGCATCAGCAGGGGCCTGGTTAATGTCCATAGAGAAATCTGAGTAAAGCAATAGAAAGCACTCTGATTTCCACAGACAACCATGTTTCTATGCTGTTCATTTTAGCCTGGGGTGAGCTCTTGCAGAATAGCTAAGGAGTGGAGAAATAGAAGACTATCTGAAAGTTTTTGCAGGGCTAGACTTCAGAGGACCCTGTACTAAACTACAGATGGTGACACCTTCCGAGTAGACTTGGATGAAACAGTCCAGCAGCTTGTTTCCATCACTGGCATCACTGATCCTTTGACAACTTCAAGTATTTTTTTATTTTGTGATCATTTCATTGATTGTTTTCTAATAGATTGTTGTAGTCTCACTATGAGAAAATGCCTTTTGATCTCTGTAGTCTGAAAGTATTTGATTTTGTTTTGTATGTCCCAGGGACCATGGCTCCATTTAAGTCATGTTCCTATGCCAGAGCACTCAACTGATGTTGGGTTTCTTATGCTCTGAGCAATATTATGTGTAAATATCTCCTCTTGATGAATTGGTATCATTCCACAGAAATGCTCTTTTATCAAGTTTAGAACAGCAGAAATCTTTAATAAAAAAAGCATTGTGGAAAAACTCAAAGGCTTTCCCTCCTGGTTTGGCAGTGACTACAAGGCATTTGTTTTAGTACCCTGATGTAAAAAGCCAGGATAAAGTGCATGGGATCATGGGAGGAGCCCATTTGCTGAATCTGTGGAATATGCATTCCAGATCTTGGCTCATGAGCTGGACAGTGGATGCCCAAATATTTTTGTCATTGGCACACTTCAGCCTGACCTTTCCAGTGTAACTTTCCCTGCACAAAGCAAGGGTCCAGCCATTGAAGATCCAAGGTCCAATAAAAGGAAGATAATTTAGAAACCATGACAAAAGATCCTGTCCCTCTTTAGGAATTTTCAGCCTTGCTAATGGTGGTGTTGCTTACAGAAAAGGAAGGACTAAAACTCTTGATCAGGGGTTCTACTTCCTTCAGGTGTCATTCCTTAGAGGCCTCAGCACAGTTGTACTAAAACTTGTGCAGACACAGCAGAGGAACTGTCCCTGCCCTAAACAGCTACAGCATAAATCCAAGAGTAGGAGTTTTAGAGCAATTTTATACACAAACAGATGGAGGAGGAGAAGATAACAATGACATGACCACAGCAGGTGCATTAAGGACATCAGTGCCAGGCCACCTGAGCTGGGGTAACTCTGAGGCTGTTTCCCATGCCTCACCTCTCAGCTTGTGGATGAAGTGCATTTTAGTGAAAAGGTCCATATTTCTCCTAACTAGTTCAGTTTTTGAGAGTTTCTTGGAGTCTGAAACTCAAGCTGAGTGGGTTTTTTTCTTAGATACAATCTTAAATAGCAAGGGTGGATGAGCCTGAAGGCAACTTCCAGTGGTGCTGCTTTCCTTGGCAGTGCAGGGCTTGGCTGCTTGGCCTGGCAGCTGTTGCAGAGGCCACTTCCACTACCCCTGAAAAAAATTCAGTTAAAGGGAATGGGCATTCTTCGTCACCACATTAATCAATTGTGATTAAATAATTCAGCAAATGATAAGCTTAATGCAATTTATTGGTTTTGCTTAGTTCTGATAATAGTTAAAACCTGATTTGCCTGTTAAGGTCCATATGTAACTTCATATCTGTGCATTTTTTCTTTACTCTTCCCCCCTGAATAAAAGCCTGCAACCCAGACAAGTCTGAGTATCCTTGGCATGCAGAGATATTTGAGTGGGGTGTGTTGTTCTGGTTGCTGTTGTGAACTGGAGTTTTTCTTCTAAATTTTTGTGCCTGCCCTTTTAGAGCTTACCCCATAGGAGAATACCCTTGCAAGACCAAATCAGCTGCTGCCATCATGCTGATGATCATGAATAACCTGGATCCCTCTGTGGCTCAGGTAAGATACAGTAACAGGAATCTGGATTCACAGGCAGCAGAAAATGGGCAAAATATTTCCTGTATGTGTTCTCACATAAATACTGAAAAATTTACATATACAGGCACTGTATACAGGAGCTTGGTCACTGCCTGAGAGATACAGCTCAGGTCTTGGCACATTGCTTCTACAATTTATGTTGAAAAATTAGTGCTGATGCTTCCTGTATCTTTGGAAGCTCATTCCAGTGACAGTGTTACAGTAACAAACACTTAATTTTGAAAAATAACATTTTTTATTCTTACCACTTTTACAATGTTAATTCCTGATTTCAAGAACATAGAGATTTTTGATGCAATAACCTCTAGAAAAGATTTATTACTGGGTTGGCAAAAATAGCTCAGAGATACAGTAAAAGGTTTGAGAAAAGTGCTTGCCTTAATGTTGAATTGCCTTTTTTAGTTTCCTCAGGAGCTGGTCACTTATGGAGGAAATGGGCAGGTCTTCAGCAACTGGGCACAGGTAGGACAATGCTGGGTTTGCAATTCACAGAGCCAGTTCCACCCTCCCCCACACACATTCTGCTCAGGCAGCTTGGGATCATTCTTGGCAGTTGTTGCCTTAAAATACTCCAAAACATCCTGTTTGGAAAGGGGAATGCTCAGTTATGAACTGTGTAGATGGAGGGAGCTTTATTTAGCAAGGAGAGCACAGACAGCCCAACAGAAATCCAACCATGACACCATAAACACAGAGCTGTGTAGGATGATAAAAGGCCAGTTCTTTGTCTTTCTTTGATGCACATGTACAGGCCTGAGTATTTAGCACAGATAATTTTAGAGTCTAAATCTAGAAAAAAAAAAATGTATCCTCTGTCTTGTGGTACTTTTGCAACATTTTTCACAAGTAGTGGAATAAGAAAAAGGCTTTGATTGAAGAATGTGCCATTCTGAGTCATTTTCCAAGTAAATCAGATTAGCTGTTAACATTTGTTCTAGTTCATGCTGCACTTAACTATGGATATTAACCTTTACCTTCTAAGAAAAAAAGCCTGGTTAAAAGCCTCTCTAAAATCAGAGAATGTTTTAAATTGTGTTTGTATAATCTCTGTTCTCTTATATTAAAAAAGGTCAATAAATAAACTCACTTTATTCTAAGTGTTGCAAAATGCATATGAGAAAACATTTTGAGGAGATCTTTGAAATCAGCAACATATTTAGAGTTCTGTTTGCAATGCAGGTCAGAATCAGCACAGGTAGGAATTTACATCCCCCTAGAGAGCAGCATCGCTCCTGGAGGCTGGGAAGGTCTTGAATTCTGACTGGAATTGGCAAAAGCTGGCCTAGGAAGGCAGCTTCTGTCATAAAGAATCACATATGCACCTTTCTGAGGCTTTATCTGAATCTGGCCTCTTGATTATAAAAGAGCCCAAGCAAAACTAATGTGTGAATGAAGTTCCTAGCTTGGGGAGAGGAATGGATTCCTCAGTTTGCCATGGGGCTGAGTGACCTGGGATTTCTCCCCAGTCTGGGATTTCTCATTTGTGGTTAAAGGAAAATTCATGTTTCAGTTTCCTAATCTGGTAAATTTAATCTGGAAGTTAAATGGAAGCCTTAGGTAGATTTAGAGGCAAAACTGTTCTGCCTTTCTGTTTCAAAGAGAGGCACCATGGCAATGCTCACCATTTCTTTATTCTGTGCCTTAATTAGTAAATGCCAGTTAACTATGGCCTGTTACCTATGAGTGTTACAGCATTTCTGAGGTGAGCAGTGCCAGCAGTTTGTATATTGGCCTTTATTGATCTGACAATCCTTAGGCAGCTGCTGGGCTGCAAGGTGAGGTAGAAGTGCTGCCAAAGTCAGAAATGTTATTTTCTCTTTTTCTCATCCAAGCCAGTCCTATGACTTGTAGTTGTTCCACAGGAGAGAAAACAAAACCTTTTTATTTTTGTTTACTTAGCGTAGCAATCACATGAATGATTCAGTTACCAAAGAACATTTTATTCTGTTTGTGCTTGAAAATAGCACTAAAAAAATTTTAAAATCCTAACATTGCAAAACTCACAGTAAAAAGGTTCAGTTTGGTTTATATCATCCATTCAGACCTGTGCTTTCTTCTGGATAATTTCAAATGAAAGAATTATGTCCAGAGCTAACTTAACAGGTCTTCCTCCTTGCTAGCTATGCCTTTCAATGCCAAAAGACCCATTTATCTTACAGCTTCTAGTTTTATTAGGATGTTTTTCCCAGACTGCTGGGGAGTTGAGAGTTCAGCACCTGTTTGGTCCTATGACATGAATTCAATTATTCAACATTTTTCATAAACTAAACCATAAAAAGCAAGACAGTAACTTGACTCATTCTTTTCAGTTCAACTGAACCTGCAGCTTGGGGAATTGGCTGCATTAGAAGGGACTGGCTTAAAATCTATGCCATTTTTAATTCTGATCACAGCCTCAGAGATGAAGTGCCCGTGCTTAGTTGTCACTGATATTGCTGCCTGTTTGATCAGCAGTTCTGGGCGGGGGGGGGGTTTTCCCCTCAAAATTTTATGTCCCTACAGAAATTCTAGTTTCAAGTAATTATTGAATTCCAAAATTGCACAGGGATGTTTCTCACAGGCCTAGCTGACACATACTAGAGGTACTGTGGAGTTTAATGGCTTTGTCATAGACATGATGGATTGCAGTTCAATTTAAAGCCAAATTAGATGGTCAAAGTGTGCATTTTGGCATTAATCAAGAGTAACTATTGAATTATGCAGACAAGGCTGAAATACATTTGTGTATTCCAGGATGCATCCTGGATTTTCCTCTGTGTTCATAATGAAAGCTGGGTTTTTTTTCCCTTGAGAAGAAAAGCTATTTAATTTTGAAGTGCACATTATAAAAACCATTTATTGCACTAGAACATGCTGAATTTCAGATTAGGATCAACAATAAGCATGAGTGTTTAATCACTTCTATAGGGAAAATTTTGCAGTGTTTGGCTTTGGAAAGATTGCCAGAAAAGTGCCAAATACAAGTGGTTAATCTCAAGATAAAATTAGAGTGGCTTTAAAAGTGAAGGATATCTGGGGTTTGTACTGGAGAAATTATTCTGGAACTTATTCAGACTTGTGTTAGTTGATGATTTGTGTTTCCTGGTGAGTGATATCCCTTAAAGGACTTTATTGAAAGCAAGAATGTGTTGAGAGCTCTGTTATTCCATATGTGAATGCACCTCGTTATCTCTATTGCTGCCTTCACTCTCCAAGATGAGCAGTTTCACAAAAAACAGGAAATGTACCATGCAAAGTTCCTCTCTTCCTTGCTTTTCCTTTCAGTTCTGGTTGGTGATGCAGTATTTGTCAGAGATGACAGAAGAGCAGACACTGGTGATGTACAGTGGGCATCCCCTGGGGCTCTTCCCCAGCCACCAGCGTGCTCCTCGTTTAATCATTACCAATGGCATGGTGGGTATTGGCATCTTGTCTTCTTTTCCCCCATATTCTGTTTCATTTTCAAGTGTTAGCTGAGTTAAAATATGATTTATGCTGTCTGAATTTTACTGCAACACACAGGAGAATCTGGGGTCCAAATTCTGCAGCATTTTTTCCAGCACAGCTGCTGTCACCTCACGGGTGCTGATCTTCAGTGATGGAGGGAACAGCCTCCTCCTCTTTAGAAAACCTCTGTTCTGACTGAGTCTGAGACACTTCCTTGCCCCAAACAGTTCATCTATGCTAACTTTGGGAGGTTTAAAAGCCCTCAGTAAGCAAACATGGTTATTAATCAGAGGCTCAGATATCTGGACTGCTTTGTTTGAAAGGCAGGGTGGCCAAGTGGAAATGCTGGTTCCTTGCCAGTCTCCTGAGCCATTCAATATCCATTCCCCTGCAGGTTGGTTTTGTGGCTGGGGAACTGCTCTCCTTAAAACTTGTGTGGCAATCACAGTGCTAGGAAGACTGGACGTCTTTTTTTCTAATGCTAGAATACATGAAATAAAACACCTGGATTACTCCTCCTGTTTCTAATGTTTTTCTGCTTATGTAATAGCTACAGAAATAGTTAAAGAAATTTAGGCTGTTTAAAAGACCTGCCTAAATCTCTAATTTGCTTATGTGGATTTTATTCTGGTTGTTTTCTTAGGTTATTCCCAACTACTCCTCCAGAGATGAATATGAGAAGATGTTTGCTTTGGGTGTGACAATGTAAGAAGATAGCTCACTATTAAAATCTATCAAATACTTGACTAAAATACAATTCAGACATCAAGCAGTGACTGGTTAAAATTTCCAGTGGCAATGCATTTCAAGTGTGTTGCATGAAGTACTGATGCTGCAAAGCATTAATGCACACTTAAATGGAATTACTTCAGAGTTTGAGTTATGTTCAGCCACATTTATAAGGATGTAATTGAGGTCTGTTAAGAATTAATATTGGGTTTATGTGTGAGACTTGGCTGAACAATAGCCTAAAGACTTAATTATAACCCACTTAAGGCACTTGCTAGTTCTAATTTTCAGTGGTTGTTTTGCAGTCTATGGAAAACACAAGTTATAAAACTTTCTTTCATGCTAAATGAAACTTTGAAGTAGAAAGTGATCATTTTTTAGTGATTTTTATGTACTCTTCTACTGTTGATGAGCACAAGATTATCCTTCTTTTGTGGCCCAAGGAGAGAATAAATTAAAACAGCCAAAGAGCTGTCCCACTTCTCTGGGAATTTAGTACGAATGTGGTCAACCCTTCTGGGTTAAAAGCTTCCACAGTGTTCCTGTGTCTGAGAGGCAGGAGTGCATTGAAACCTAATGACACAGATTCCAGTGAGGTGAAAAAGTGTCCTTTGGTCCCAGTCACTGTTTGAACACCAAGATAAGTTTATACTCGGGTTTTGATCCATGTATTTTTTTGAACTCAATTTATGAGCTAAACACTCTTCCAAAAATATGTTGATGCATTGCTAATGGTAAAATTCTTAAGTTGAGAATTTGGTAACAGAAGACCTTTAACAACAAAGTGAAGCACAGAGGGTTTTGTGTTGTACTGGAAACACAAGTGGCCAAGTGCCACTCCAGGCTGAGCAGTGTGTGGTGTCACTGTGTTCCTTGCTGTGCCCAGGTATGGCCAGATGACTGCAGGGAGCTACTGCTACATTGGGCCTCAGGGAATTGTCCATGGCACCGTGGTAAGGAGCTGGGGAAAGCTCTGGCAGCACTCTTGGAGGAGGATTCCTCCCCTGGTGGCTGGCTGTGGGAGTGGGTTGGATTACTGTGAGAGGAACTTCTGGCTACTAAACAAATTCTCACTGTCCACTCCACAAAAAATTAATTATTTTTCACTTAGATATGTCTTATTCAGAACACAGACTTGAAGGGATTTGCAATCAAGGTCTCAATCTGAGCTCATATTCAGCTACAATATGTGAAGTATGAATTGATATATGTGTTTTATATATGTGTTATATAAAAACATTTTCTTGGCTGTTTTTCCTAGCTGTCCTTTGCAGACACCCTTAAGTCTCTCTATTGCAAGAGCAGCATGTTGGGAACCACTGATTATTTTATTTCATGATGAGAGAAATAAGCATAATGTGGACAGATGGTTCACAACACCATTTTGAAACATATTTCCTTCTTCAAGGATTAAAGTGATGACCCCAGAGTTTCAAAGTCTGTTTGCTGAAGGGACAGAAGCTGCTAAAATGCCAGGGCTGCTGGTGATGCTGTGTTTGTTGTGTGCAGCTCACAGTGCTGAACGCAGGCCGGCGGTACCTGAGGGCAGAGGACCTGTCTGGGAAGGTGTTTGTCACCTCTGGCCTTGGAGGGATGAGTGGGGCCCAGGCCAAGGCTGCAGTCATTGCTGGCTGTGTGGGCATCATTGCAGAGGTGAGAGCAGTGCCACTGTCCTTCTGTCTTCCCATTCTTCTGATCTGACAGATTCCTGAAGTAACCCTGGCAAACCAAACTCAGAAAATAGTCTATTTTCGAAGCTATGTCTCTTTTTTCCATTCCTGAACATTTTTCACTGCTTTTCCACACTCTATTCATTCATTCATTGGATCAGACTGTGAAGATATGGATTTAAAATTGCTTCACAAATGATGCAGAATGATGGTGTCAGAGGAGCCATTTGAACATTTGGAGTGGGAGCTTGGCTTTCTCAGCTAAAGTCATTTATAGCCAGTTAGCTGGGACACCTCTGCTGTGGGCATGTCACATTGCAGTGCAAAGGATAAGAATATCACAATCTGACCTATTTTAGTTACAATTAAACTTCAAAACACAGTGGGTCAGACTGCCCACATCATGTGCAGTAACCCTGGCTGCTCTGGCTGCCTCAGGTCTTTCATGGAAAGCTTGGGCTTCATCAGCTTTACAGTAAGGGTGCAAAGGTGGTTTTGTTAGCACTTGGGTTTGCATCTTTGAGATCTCATCAGGTACTCCCTGCAGATAAAATAAATGTATTCAATTTACTATTGACTAAGTTAATAACAAATAAATTATCTTTATTCAGACTTTTGTCATCCTGGTTTTTCAAATGCTGGAATACAAAGGCAAGATTTCAGTGAATGCCATTCACAGCCATCCTTTGTCCTTTTCATCTCTATGGCTGCAGATGATTTTGTTCAGGAGACTGAATTTTGCCTGGTTTTTATCTCCTGTGAGATGATCCTTGTCGGAAATGAGTCTCAGGAGCACATGTGGATAGCTATATATATGTACATATTATTTATTTAAGGAACTATTTATGCAAATGACATTGAATTGTGCAAGAGATGTGTCAGCCAGGGCTTCCGAAGTCCTGACAGAAGGGATTAGTGCTGCAAGTATTTTACCTCTCCTGCTTGACAGGAAGCTGATTGTAATTTTGTTAAATAATGGTGTGGAGGGCCAGATATCTCCTCTGAGCTGCACTGGGCTCTCTAGGATTACACTGGAGGCAGCATTAGCTCATCCTATCCACGCAATTTTTAAATTACTGAGATGCTGATCCAAAAATGAGCATATTTTTGAAAGTGTAGTTCAAAGGAAGTGAGTTTTCTTGATCCTACCAGTCTGTGAAAGACTAGGAATGTCAGAAGGAACTAAAGTAAAATATTTAGGATGTGGTAGCATTTAAATAGATCTGATCTGTATTATGTGGGGATTTAAATGAACCCAATTCCTGTAATTCATACAGACCACTTAATATTTTTCCTCCTGTGCTGATTTAAATATCTCAGAAGAAGCTGTCCCCCATAGCATCTGACTTTATTGAATAATTCCATTGGCAGTGACACTGTTATTATCATAATCTGGGGTTTGGGAAGGATAGTCTTCATTACTGATGTGAAAAATGATGGATGGTGTCCCATACTAAGAATAATTGGGAAAGAAAAGGTTTCCTGGTGTTCAAGCAACTCCTGAATACAGAATTTATTTAATTTACATATAAATACCTTCTTAATGAGAAAGAATTAAAATTATGAGGGAAGATTATAGAGAAGTGAAAAAATGCTTTAATGAAATACTAGAAGATGCTCAGGTCATGTGTTCTCGTGCACACACATCACTGGGGGGGGATTTAAATCTGTTGCTACCACAGAATATGGTTTAAATTAATTTTGCCTTTTGCCTTATGCCACTGATAGCTCATTATAAATGTATTAATGATGTGCAAGCTTGTATATTGAAGCCTCCATCGTTTGTCCATCCATTTATATTTTTATCCAGCTGTCCCTTAGGCATGTACACACTGGCACACACAGGAGCTGAGCCCTGGAGAGAGCACAGATTTGGGATTGAGCTTGTTTGGAACTTCAAAGTTCAAGCAAGAGGGAATTAAAGACACAGTTTTGTTTTGCTCTGTGCTATTTTTCAGCAGCATTAGGCAGCTGGGACAGGAAAATGCTTTCCTCTTTTCTTTCCATATTTGGTTGAGGTTTTCAACCAGCAGTCCAAGAACAAAAGTGAGGGTTAATTTTATTCAGCAAACCATAGCTTCATCTTGGGCAGCCTGGCAGCAATTTCTCTTTGGCCTGACCAATGAAAATAGTTTCTTAATTATTAAAAAATATTATTTACACAAAAAATAGCCAGAGTTTAAAAATAAATTTGAAACATTTTTGCCTTTTAACATAATCGTGAAAAGAAACAATAGAAATACTTAATACTTATATTAGCTCTTATACAATTTCAATGATAAATTTAGATTCATAAAATATTTTGGGAAGTGATGTATCAAAAAATTCTATTTCTTGCTTTGAGCCTGGAGTGAAAGAGAACAGAAAGCTTAAAAAAATCAGAGGTGAAAAATAAGCATTTGAACAATAGTTATATATATAATCTGTATCTTTACTATATATATGTATAACTCTAGGTAATAGTAGGGCTATTACCTTTATTTTTTGTTACTTTTTTCTGCAGGATCATTGAAGAACTAAAGGTAAAAATGACTGCATGGGGGAAACAGGAGTTTTAAGGTCTCTGCTGTTTCTCTTAGGTTGATGAAGCAGCACTTCTGAAACGCCACAAGCAGGGGTGGCTGATGGAGATCTCTAACAACCTGGACCACTGCATTGCTCGCCTTAGGTATGGCTTGTAACCCAACTCTGTGAGTTTAGCTCTGCTTCCTAACCCTGCCCTCACATCTTTCTGCCCTGTGCCATTATAGTCTGCACACAGGAGGGGTTGAGGGGCACCTCTTCTCATTCCAGCTCTGCTTTGGAATGTGCATCCACCTTCCCAAGCTGCAGCAGCCTGTATTAGTGACTACTAATGCTGCTCATCATTTGTACATGTTAAACGTGTCTTCGTTTAGTTTCATGAATATGCATGGAGCAATTACAACTAATGTTACACTTGCAGCATCACTCAAGCTTCGTGGAATCCGTGATTAACTATTATGTAAATGTTGAAAGATGTGTTTCTGAGATAAGTGTTGAAAACAACATACAGCCTTTTTTTTTTTTTTCTGGGTTTGATTCTGTATGTGATTTGTACATTTCAAGATAGAACAAGGTACATTTTCTTCAACCAATCTTTTTATTATTTTCTAGAGAAGCAAGAAAGAATAAAATTGCCCTCAGTTTGGGTTACCATGGGAATGTGGTAGATCTGTGGTGAGTAGTATGAGTGGATAATGAGTGCATTAATGCTCTGGCTCTTTGGTCAAGGTGGAATTAGTTCCCAATCTTGGAAACTATAGTGCTGGGTACATTATAGTGCTGGGTACATCTTGGAAAATGTAGTGCTGGGTACATTACTCTAGATGCTCATGAAAATGTGCTGTCTGAAGGGAGTTCTTCACCCTTGTGTTCATTTTCTGTCCTCCCTAGGGAGAGGTTGGTGCATGAGCTGGACACAACAGGAGAGCTGCTGGTGGACCTGGGCTCTGACCAGACCTCTTGCCACAACCCATTCAACGGGGGGTACTACCCAGTGCAGCTCAGCTTTGAGGAGGGGAAGCAGCTGCTCTCCTCCAACCCAGGGAAGTTCCGGACACTGGTACAAGAGAGGTGAAGGTTTTGATCTCTCATCTTCCTAACCTTTGCATTTAGCTGCTCTTCAAGCCATGCAGTGAGGGGGTACAGCCCACTGCTGGAAAGAAAGGGTAATTTGGGCAGTTTGGGCCAAGGTAGAGGCCAGAACAGTGATGTTCTGTTTTTCAGTTTTTTCTGTGCTTGCTTTGTGAACTACTTAAACTATTCTGCAGTTTTGTGCCAGCTGGTTGTTGTTACCAGCTTCCATCCCCAGAGCTGGCTGTGTTGCTTGGCTGAAAGATGTGAGTGACACCTCTTTGCTATTTAAGTTTTCCCAATGACTGTAAATCCCTTCAGGATTTGGGGATAACAGGTGCTACAGAGACTGAAAGCATTTCAATTGAGGCCCTGTGAGTTTGTCTGAATTTATCTGGGGTCTTTCCATTCCCTCTGTCTCCTCCTACTCCCATGCCTTTGGTTAGTCAATGATATTATCCTTTTTCATATTTTATCAAGAATAACTGTTTTCCTTCTTTATTTCAGTCTGAAGAGGCATGTGGCTGCTATTAACAAACTAGCTGATAAGGGCATGTTTTTCTGGGATTATGGCAATGCTTTTCTCTTGGAAGCTCAGAGAGCTGGTGAGTAGATCCTGGAGTTGTAGATGGAAAGGAGGAGAATCCTACATGCATCTTCCCAGCTGTGTATGTTAAGTAGGACAGGGTTGGCCACTGTAATTTTAATCTTTATTCTTTCTTTCTCTCTTGCTCTTTGAGACCCCTGACCCTCCCTGGCTGAGATACAACCTTCATAGGGTCTTGTGTGCAGTCTGGTTTTCAGTCTGGTTTTGCATTTTATAGTTTTCCTCCATCAAGTGGCTAACTATTACAATTCTTTTATAGGTGCTGATGTTACAAAAAAAGGAGCAAATAAGACAGAATTTCGATATCCTTCCTATGTTCAGCACATCATGGGGTATGTTGGGCAGAGTTGGGAATATGCTGAGTACCTTGTGCCTCCCTCTGTTCAGAGGGAGAGTCCTACAGAGATTAGTGCAAATTGACAGGGATCTGCAATGATAAATGATCAAAAGGAGGCAACAGCAGAAGAAAAATGGCTCTCACAAGTGTTATGCCAGAGTTAGTGTAGGCTAGCCACTGTCAAATCAACACTCTTCACTCCTTTGTGTGAGTAACTGCATTTTGTCTTTGCATGACTTTTCTTTAAGCAGTTCTGCTCAAGAAGAGCCAGGTCACAGCCTCAAACTGTGACTAGAGGCAACTTCACTTCTAGATGCTAAAAGCTGAGGGTTTGTCTCTTCAGAACAGTAGAGATCAATTTCAAATAATCCAAGTCCTGAAGTTAAAAGTATGATGGAAGCAGGACATTCTTCTGCCCGTGTCACCAGCTGTGCCACACTGTACATGCTACTTCTGGAAAACAGCGGAGATCAGGAGATCAGCTGAGGGACTGGATTTGTAACTCATTTTCCTCTGACTCATGCTTAGCTTGCCTATGCCATGTGAATAAGAGCCCGAGCACAGGGTAAGGTCCCAACCAGATTAGATCTTTTCTTCTGGCCCTCAAGTGAAGTGTGTCCCACTATTGTACATAAACAATGTGGACAGCAAAGGAGTCTGGGCTCAGGGACCCGGTCAGAACCTGCCCTTGTCTGACAGTGCAGATGCACTCGGGTTGGCCTGGGTTAAGGACACCCAGACCAGGCAGCAGGGAGAGTATATTTGATGAAACAGAAGGAAAGCTGCAGTTCATCTGATGATGCACTTGATTGAACCGTCCAACATGACTATCAGAATTCTGGCCTGACTATACTTCTATATACCAATGGATGGCTCCATGTAACAGCACTGTTTAATTTCTCAGTTAATGGTCCTTGATGCTTCTGTTTAGATTAGTGCACTGAAAATGTTTCAAATTCTTCCGTCTCCAGCTAATGAAAGAAAAAGCACTGCTAGCAGCCAGGATAAATAAGGAAAGAATTTCAACTATCTCTTAATGAAACATGTTCTCTTCCCAGGGACATTTTTTCCCTGGGATTTGGGCCATTCCGCTGGGTTTGTACCTCAGGTGACCCACGGGACCTTGCTACCACTGACTCCATTGCCATGGCAGTGCTGGAGGACTCCATCCGCCAGGGAGGTGAGAAATCATCCCATACACCCCTGGGGGCTTTGGAGACAACAGGAAACCCAGAGTTGGAATGTGTGCTAGCTTTGGCTGGAAACATGGAAAATAGGATCCTCAGGTTCCATGTATGCAGGAAGTCTTGCTGCTGTCTAAACTCCTAGTAGAAGTGCAGCCTCATCAGAAAACCACCATGGATGTTGATCCCAAAGCAATTTTCTATTTGTTGCAGGTGTTTTTAAACTTTGTTGCCTCGAAACCTTAAGGCAATCAGTATTTTTCAGCATCAGGTCTCCAAGAGTAATTTAAGGAGTCAAATTTCTTTGCCTCTGTCTCACAGGTAAATGAGGCATGAAAGAGGCTTTCAAGATGTTAGCAAGGAGATCAGTGACAGGAAACCCAGGTTTCCTGGGTGTGGTGCTCCATCCAGTGTCATTTTTTTGTGATTACAATTTTGAGATCTTTTTTGTCATTTGTTAATAGATTGGCAGCTATTTCTACTGACTGGTGGAACCAGTTTGGAACACCTGCATGGCTCTGTGTGCTACTCTAGGAATTGCACTCTTCCACATCCCTGAAACTGGACTATTGCTGATATCCCCTGCTTATGAATGGAACTGAGACAAAGCTAATTTTGTCAGCAAACATTAATCCTGGTGTCCCAGGATGGAGAGGAAGGCTCTACCCCTTTCCCTACCCTTGCATTTACCAAACAGTAGGGTCAAAGCCTTGTCACTGTCCCCAAGCACTGAAATCCTCAGCTCTTCTGTTTTGAGCACCAGATTTTGTGCTTTCCAGAATCACCAACATAATCCTTGAATTCTGAGGAACTCTTCCAGATCAAAAGGAAAGGGATCAGAAACCCAAACCATATTTTGAGAACAAGAGCTTAATGATTTTTTCCCTGGTAATATTGAAATACTTGTTGCTTTTTTTCATGACAGACATAGAAATACAAAGAGAAGTGTGGACATTTTGAATGCTCTCCTGTTTGTTCAGGAAGAATCAGCACTGGGAGAACACTGGGTCATATTTTTGAAAAGGATATACCCTGTTCAGATGTCTCTCATTTGGAATAAAACTACTCTTATCTTCCCATGACGTAAGGCTGGTGTCCAGCCTCCTTTTCCTCCCAAGAGGTGAATTATTGGTACAGTGGGTCTGACCTTGCAAGGTCCTTGGTTCTGTCTATTCTCCTGATCTTTCCTTAGGAGTCATTTTCAAGAAATAACACTTGGAGCATGAGTTGTGTTTAAAGCAAAACCAGCTCATTGCAATAACTCAGAAGTGCCTGCTCTGTTCTGTGGGTATTGAAGCTTCCATGTTTTTAAGCCTGGTCCCTTGGCTTTATTGAAGGGATGGTGAAATCCATTACTGTACTGCTGGATCTGTCTTCAGAAATCTGCAGTAATTTTTCTGCCATGCACTGCAGATTCCAGAAATCTTCTCTCAGGACTGAACCCTTGTATGACCTTTGGATGATTTGCAGTGCAAGGCTGGGGAATAATTCAGTTATTCTGTGTACAGGAGTGTGTGGGTGTTTATATAGATGTAATGTAAAGCTGGGGAGAGAAGTCTCTTGCACAAACAAAAAGCATTGAACAATTGCTTGTATATTCTTAATTTAAATGAAAAAAAATTGCATATAAAAAATCCCAACAGGTGAAAACAGGCTAAAGGGCAAGGCTACTATTTGATTTGTTGTTAAATTTTACAGGACAATGGGAATTTGATTAATAGAGAAAGAAAAACAATTTGATCAGAAAATAGACATTCATGCATATATATTCTTGAATAATCCACTTGCAATCCACTTTTTATGGGGCTTGGGTTTGGACCAAATTTTAGGGTCTGGATAGCCTCATACACATACATATCTGAAATCTGAGCCTGCCTTTGACATTTATGAAAGAATCTGTTCTAAAACTTAGTAAAAACTCTATAGAGCTGAACTCTGTTGCATTCCAAGTCTAAACTTTTAACTTGGCCTTCAGTCCGCTGTTAACCATTCTTCTTTTGTGGAGATGAATTTCTTTCAGATTTTGTGAGATTTATGTAATTTTATTATCTGCTTCTGCTTCTAAGCTACCTGAGCTTTTAAAAGGGCCTTTGCATGAGAGATGCAGCACTGATGATTGAGGTGTAACTTGTTTTTAACTCTGTGGTAGTTTGAAGGCTGAGCTGATGCAGAACAATGTAAATCTCTCTGAGGGAGCCAGTCTCTGTGCTCCTTGGGACAATTCCTCTGGATACACAATGCTTTTCAGTATATTTTAAACCCTAGGTGTGTACAAGGGCCTATGAAATACCAGAAGCAATATAATTGCTTGTCTGACTCCAAACCACATTCCTGTTGGGATGGGAAGGTGGAGGCAGCAGTTTAGCAAATGAGATACATGGAGTTACTATAAAGTCTTTCTAAAAAAAAATTGTGAAATTTTTTCAATTGCAGGATTAAGACTAAATAAAAGGGAGTATTCACCACTTCCCCAGGGATAACTGATGAAATCCAACTGTTTATTGGGGCTGGCTGGAAGGGACAGATGTGCTGGGTTGGGATAGGTCCATGTAGCCAGTATTCTCATCTGACTTCTCATCTGTAGATCTTTTCCTCTGTAAGATCTTCTCTGTAAGTATGTGCACTGTGAACTACAAAATATGCTAAGTATTCTCTGATGGAGCTTATAAAAGTGATGGAAAGGAACCCATCCCCTTTTGTTTTGGTTTTGTTTTGTTGGGTTTTTAGAGATATTCCAATGAATTCCCATTACACATCTATGGCAACCTAAGTGAACAGTGCCCATCACCTTCTAGAGGCTGCTTCCCTAAAGATTCTGAGTGGCAGCACAATCCTATTAGGACAGCACTAGCAGCTGTTTCATCTTTCACTCCCTGCAAAGTGAAGTGCTGACATGTTAATCCTCACTGCAGAGTTTAGGAGCTATCACTTGGAGCCAGCCCCTCGAGCACTGACAGGTCTCCTTAGGATCATTAAAGCTCTTGGTATGGAAGGCCTGCCTCTGCAGGAATGAGCATATTTTTCATTTCCCTTGAACAATGAGTTTAACACAGGTTCACTGTAAGCTTCTAACACTTTCCTCTTTCCTTTTTCTAGTTTTACCCTGCCTAACTGCTGTCATACTGCCTAATGCAGCAGCAGTAGCCCAAACACTCTTCTCAGGGACAATTTCAAGTTAGCAATGTGCAGTTTCTCCAGCTTGACTTTGAAACATAAGTTATCTGTATGTTATAATTTGCCATGAAAAGGGGTGAGAGCTGGAGAGTAACAGAACATTCTGTCTTGACATCTGCAGAGATGATTGCCTTGAAGCTCCAGGGCATGAACAGGTCCCTGTGCTGTCCCTCAGCTGAGCCCTGGGAGCTGAGTGTGACTCAGGGCAAGGTAATGTGGCACAGCTTGGCCTACAGAGAAAGAGCTTACAGACAGTAACTTCTTCAGTCACTGTAACCCCATCTGAGCTGCAAAACCTCCTAAATGAGGACAGCAAAACACCTCTGTCCCATTGCTTACCCCTTATCCCTTTTGTGACTCACTACAGATGGTGCTGTGCCTCTGGAGGCAGCTGATTGTGCTGAGGTCACCATGTGACTGATATGTGCCATATTTCACTGTCTTTCACTTGAGATATTTTCTTGTTCCTTTTTAGTTTGGCTGATTGAGATAGAATGAGACAGATAGAAATGAAAAGAGAAGCTGGAGAATGCGAACATATAGAATTTAATATTATATATATAATTGACATTACATATACTTGTCTTCTTAGGTAACATATACATCTAAGCAAGGTGTAGGCTGGATTTATGTATAAAGTAACCCCTGAATAATAAATTTTCTGGTGCAGTTTTTGTTCCATAGAAATGTGAGGCAACAAACTTCTTCATTGGATAAAAGGCTTCAATTTTATCTTGGTACACATTGTACAGAATAACTGCTGTGCTGTAAATCTGTATCCCAGATATGGTGTTCATTGGTGTAATTTATCCTCAAGTGTGTGTTGCAAGCTGCTTCTGAGAATTTCTGCTGGCTGCCTCAAAGGAGTTATTCACTATGTGGTACAAGACTGGATTGCAGTACCCAATGTCATGGAGTTTGATGAAACAACTAATTTAGCAAAGATTAGTAGTAGATTGGGATTAAGTAGGCAGTAAAACAGGTGACCAAAAATGGATGGTACATGTAAACCATATTTCATTTTAATTTAGTTTGCTGAACATCCAAATGGGAGTTACCATTCCAGCTGTGCCCTGAGTGGCATCCTGTACCTTTCTCTAAATAACAAAGCAGTTGCTGCATCAGCGGCACAGAGAACTTTATACAGCATTTTGTATATGCACGCTTGTATCTGAGAGCACAATGTGACTCCCTAGTGCTGCCAGATGAATTAAAGTAAATTTAGAACACGTTGCATTAATTTCAAGCTGTGTTTTCCCTTGTTTTCTCTCCCAAGTGAGCACATCTGTGAAGCAGCAGTACCATGACAACATCCGCTGGATTCGGGAAGCCGGCAGGCACAGCTTGGTGAGTGCACAGCCTCCTGCAGCAGATGGGCTGCTCCTGGAACTGAGTGCTGGGGTGAAAAGCAGGGATGGACAGGAATGGAAACACAGTCTGTAGCTCTTTGGGCTGACAATTGAAACCCTTCTCTTCACAGCAGGATTTAAGGTTGAGCTGAAGCAGGTCTTCCCCTTCACTTTCTCATCTGGAAATGTTAAAATAATCCAGCAATATCTACTTTTGTACCCAGAGTGAAACATATCTGTGATTCACCCTCCACCTCAGTTGTAACCACCTCTCTTTGACAGTGCTATTCAAAATATTCCTCTTGGCATGGCTGTGGACCAAGCTCCTCACAGGTGCAGTCCTCAAACCCTTTCCAGAACAGGAGACAGGGTTGAAGATCTGCCATCCTTCTGCCCTGTGGGAAGCAGGACACCAGTGGATCATCCTTTGGTTTCCTCTTTGGGCAGGCTCTCCCTGTGAAGCCAACAAGTGATGCTGTAGAGCTCATTGTGCTCTCCCAATCTGGAAGCACAGCAGAGCTGTGCAGGACAGATGTTCCTTGCCACATTTCATTTCTCTTCCAGCCCACCATCTCCAGTTCCAAACCTCTGCTTCTCAGCTGCTGGTTAAGGGATTTGTTGATAGGGGGATTATAGCCTAGCAATCAGGTTAAATTAAAAAGTGGAATTTACTGGGCAGTGGCAGCTGAATACAGAAATACATCTCATGGATTGTGTGAGTGAAGATAAAACTAAGTTCAAAGAGGGTTTTTAATTTTTTTTTCTGGAAGCTGGATGTTGGTGAAGAAATAATCTGCACTTTCTTCTATAGAAGGAAAAGGGTCACTCCTGTGACTCCATTCATCTGGGACCTGCAGATAAGCCAGTGGCAGAGAACCTTATCCCTCTGTCACTTTTCTTTTCCAGGTCGTTGGCTCTCAAGCCAGAATCTTGTATTCTGATCAGAAGGGTCGTGTGTCCATAGCTGTGGCTATTAACAGAGCCATTTCTGAAGGGAAGATTAAGGTTTGTCTCTTTTGTCTTGATTTGCTCTGCTAATTGTGTTTAATATCTGAGAATGGGGAGGCAGGTGGGAAAGGAGAAAGCTTCAAGCCCTAAGAACAGCAGAAGTGTTTGTCATTTACATGGGGCCAGCTTGTGTTAGAGCTCAGTCCTCTCTGCCTGCCACAGGAGAGAGGTGGCTTTAGAAACTCCTGGAAATTTTTGTTTCATGATGAGACTGTCTAATTTTCTGTTTGGGCATCTACAAGCACCACATATCATTCTGTGATTTGCAGAGAGCACAAAGCAGGGACTGTAACTCCTTAGCAGGGCCCCAAATATGAAGACTTAAGATAGAAGTGAATTGAGCAGATAATGGTCCCCAGTAGCAGTGTCTTCTCCTTGGCTTTTTCCAGGCTCCAGTGGTCCTCAGCAGAGACCACCACGATGTGAGTGGGACTGACAGCCCTTTCAGGGAAACATCCAACATTTATGATGGATCAGCCTTTTGTGCAGGTCAGTGCAACAGCTGAGGCTTGTCTGCCTGGGCCAGCAAGGAAATGGCTTTGAAACAGAAATGGCTTTTTTTTTAATGCAACATTTTTAAAATGTTTTTGTTTAAAAAACACCCTTTAATCCCAATTAATCAGATTTCCTGAGAAGCTTTGTGGGATTTAACAATACAGACATGAATGTGGAGCTGGTTACATAGGAGAGGTCCTGAACACTGCTGGAAATTCCATGAGAGTGCACCAGATGTATCTGAATGCAAATGGAGAGCAGTCTCAGAGGATTGTATCTTCTGCTTGATTTTAATTTGGAATCTCACTATTTCAAAAAGTTGATTTGATTACAGCCTGATTTCCTTGGAATCCACAAACTCAAAATCAGGTCTATAATAATATTTTGCTGAAAGCAAAGAGGTTCACAGCTGTTTTCATTCCATTGCCCGAGGACTCAAGAAAACAGTCTGGAGTTTCTGAAAGGAGCTTTTCTGGTCATGAGGCAATACTGATAGTAAAGGCATAAGAATAAAAGCCAGGCCTTGCTGCTCACTTCAAGTCTCACTGTGGGCAAATGTAGATTTGCTCTACAAAAGGAGCTTTTAAATCTGCACAAATGACCTGAGCTAACCAGACTCTGCTTTTCAGTTTGTGAAGCCATCTTTTAGAGAAATAAACCCAAGAAATATCAGGTTGGAGACCTAAAAATGGATAAAGCACTAAGCACTTTTTAATCCTAAATCTTCCTCAATTTTCCATCTGTAAAGTGGAAATTAGGGTAATAGCTCTAGCCCCGTGGTGTTTCTCTATGTCAGGAGCTACAATCACAAAGAGGTGTGAGATTGGAGGATCTGCTGCTGTAGAAGGAGAAATTATGATAGAGGAAGCTGAGCATATTGAATTACTTCCATTATGGGAATTCATAATAGAACCAAATTATGGCTAAATTTCAAGGAGAGAAGTTCCCTGTTAACTGGATTTTCTGGTGAAATTAGGCTCTTAACTGTGTACATCAGTGCCACTTCAAGGCTTTCTGAGCATGTTGGCTCGTTCTAATAGGGCAAATAGACAGATGCCTTGAATAGTGCTTGTTTCTGACAAGCTGAGAGAAAATGGTGCAGCTGCACAAAGAACAGAAATTCAAAGTAATGTCTCCATCTTAGCAACAGAAGTAATCATCAGGCAATGCCCTCAGAAGAGGGCAATAGAAACAAGGCTTGCTAAACCCCGTTGCTTATCATGCTTTCTGATTTTCTTTGCATTTTGTGATTTATGTGATACATCTGCCTTCTTCAAGGGCTTATCTAAAGCCTGTTGGCCACTGATATCACTGGTCTTTAGAACCCAGCCTAAATCTGTTTTACCAGATGAGCCTCTGGAGGCAATAAAAGAACATCACAGTCATCCTCTCTCCTGTCTATCCTGTTGTTCTAACACAACTTTTGAACTGGTTCAGGTTAAATTTTGCTCCTCTTTAACACACAGGACATTTCCAGGATGTATGTTTGTCTCATTTTGTTTTAAATACCTCAGCCTGATGGGTCATTGCTGCTCTGCAAAGTGTATTTCAGCACAGACATCTGCAGCCAGTGACCTTCATCAAAGCCAAGGAGCAGCAAGTTATTGCATTGTTAGCTCACTCCTTGTCCAAGCTCCACTCTTATCAGGCCAGTGGCTGAGGAGAAAATCTGTACATTATACAAGATGGAGATTCAGATCTCTCCCATTCAATCTCGACAGCACTGTAATTATGATAATTGCATTCTTAAAGTGACATAATGTCAGATAAAAGATGTCATAATGGGGCTTTTGAAAGGGTTTAACATAGATTAGCACTCAAACTCATTTTTCCATCAGGCACATAACTGTGGGTCTGCAGATGTGGATGGTGGAGATAGCACTGTTTTTCTTATTTTTCCTGTTAAAAATATGGCAAAATATGTATTGAATTTTTCCTGAATTGAATCTAGATGTTTTCAGTAAATTTTACTCTTATTCTCTATGTACACCTCTTTCCACCTCTCTGGGTATATGCTTTAGCGCCAACTGCAGTGAACATACAAAATTCTTGTGAACAATTGGAAACCATGCATTAATCAAATTGTATTTGTTTGCAAAATTATATTTTTTGGGTTTGTTTTTTTTTTTCTAGACAAACCTCCTTAGGGGCTTCAGCAACTTCTGTTCAGGGTAAAATTCCCACATGTTCAGAGAATTGGGGTGGATATAATTTTTATCCCAACTTTGTCCCCAAAATGCACCTCCTTATCTTTAGGCTGCCTTTCTGCACAGGGCTGAAGTAATTCTGCCCTCCAATCTGAAAGTATTTCAGACTTGTGAGAACTGCAAGGTGTGTAGTGTTCCAGGTGTCCTGCCCATTTTGAATCCACACACCTGGATGTATCCAGCCTGTTCTTACATGACAAGGTACCCCAAAGGAGTGCATTCTATTTCTCTCCAGCCTGAAGTATCTCAGAGCTGAAGAGTGGCAGCTCCTTGAGCTGCCTGTGTGGGAGCACAAATGCAGGAATCACCAGCACCCTCATAAATCACAGTGTAAAACTGGCATTTGTTCCCTCTAAAGTCAGGGCAGAGTGGAAGACAAATCTCTCTTGCCTGTTACTCCCAGGACTGAGATGTTCGGCACATGTCATGTTCATGTTTTCTGAAAAATCCCTTCACCCAGGATTTTTCTCCTGAAAGGGAAGATGAGAAGCCTCAGAGAAAAAGGAAAACAATTCTTATCTAATTTGCTTTTCCTGTGTTTTGCTCCTTTGGAATGTGTTTGGAGATAGTTTACCCAACTATTATTTAATTGGGTTTCTGCTGTGGGTTGTTTTCACTCATTGGGCAACCAGTGCCAAGCAGTGTCGGGACTCTGGAGAGAGTCACGAGTTTTCATTATCTTTTTAGCATTCTGTAAGTATCCTTTCTGTATTCTTTAGCATAGTTTAGTATTCTTTAACATAGTATCATAAAATAATAAATTAGCCTTCTGAGAAGATGGAGTCAGATTCATCATTCCTTCCTGCCACGAGGGTCCCCACAAATACAATAAGTGTATATCTGTGAGAGAAGCTGTGAGTAAAACTGCCTCCAACCCTGCCTTCCCACAGCCCCAGTGGAGGTGTTGGTGGGAGGAGGGAGAGCACAGCACACAAATGAGTGTGGCCCATGGGCAGTAACCCCTTTGCTCTCCCCCCAGACATGGCAGTGCAGAACTTCGTGGGAGACGCGTTCAGAGGAGCCACCTGGGTCGCGCTGCACAACGGGGGTGGCGTTGGCTGGTGAGAGCTGGTTTGTGTTCCTAAGGCTGGGCTCTGAATCCTGCCCCTACTGCTCTGTGTGTGTGGGGAGGAGAGACAGAACTGCTGAGAAGACGTGTGGTAGCAGAGGAGAACTCTGTTGTGATGGTGGGAAGGATGGGCTTGGCATCAAGGACTGAAAGGACAAATCATAAAGCAAAGTATGGTGCTGTATGACTCTTTTTCTAATTAATGCTCATATGTCCAGGAAAAGTGTTTTGAACACTGGCCACAGCACAGTTTGAAGAACTTAATTTGATGGACAAGGACAGTCTGCTGTGGTTTTTTTTTTCCACCATTGTCTTCACACAGGCACAGCCAGAGTGTCAGTGGATGGATTGTGTTCAGGTCTCCTCTCAAGCTGTATTTAAACCTGTGACCTTAGGGACCCCAATAGAAGCGCTCCTCTGCTGCAGTGCATGAGGGGTTATTGGGACAAACCAGCTCAGGTGCCAGCAAACCCCCAGATTTTCTCTCCCTGCTTCTGCCCAGTAGCATTAAAAACCACAGCCAAGTAAGGACTGAACTAAACACCACCTCCACTTGACATGCAGAGCTAGGACAATTGCTTAGACTGAAAAGCAGTGTGAAAGAAATATTCTATATGGAGATGGAAACTAATCTCCATCTGCCACTGAAAGGCTACCTGGGTTGGCAGAGCTGCAGGAAGTGGGAAAGCCTGGCCACACTGCAGTCTTTACTTCTGGTTTGTACTTTCCAGCATATTCCAGCCAAGCCTCTCCCATTTTACAGTCATGTCTTCATTTGGTGGTGTCAGCAGTCAAAAGAGGCACAACCTTCTGTTAAATACTGTGGTGGTGAACCCTCATACTTCCCTGTTTCAAACGGTGCTGGAATATGCCAAGAACAGCAAGCCAAAGAACTTGTAGCAGATGTTATCCTCAGAGACGTTTTATGATAATTGTTATTCATCTGGATGAGCTGAATCTAGAAAATATCCCTTCAGGTCAGTTAAGAACTCCCTTGCTGTACTCTTAATTCCTTTGATTTCTGTGACATAAATACTGCATAGAAGGGTGCAAGAGAGCAAAACTGAACAATGGGAAAAGAAAGCTTTGAGGACTTAAGCACATAGAGTGAAGATTTGACTTTTCTGATTTCAGTGATGAGGACCCACAGCCATGATTTCATTCACAATTTCCATAATTCTGAATGGAAAACACATACCAGAATGTCTCCCTGCTCTGGTCATCTCAGTATGAGGCTCCAGAGGTAGCAGCAGACAAGATCTGTCCTCATTTCCTCAGCTGAATTTGACCTTTTAAAATATCTGCTTATGAAATACCAGCAAAGCAAATCACTTTTCAAAACATGTTGTGCCAAGTATTTGGGATACTTTAATGATCATTATCATTATTATAAATGCTGAAATAATTGCTTATGCCACAAATATTCTGTGCATTGAAGATGTTGAATTCAAAGGATACAAATGATCCTACTCCTTTCTGGTCTCTCTAAGGACAGTCCTTCCAGGACACTTTTAGCCCTCTCTGCCATTCAATGACAGCTTGGCTGAATGGTGAGACTGCCCTTAGCTCTAGAAAACTGGCCCTGACCACACTGCAATTTCAGTTTACTATTTCAGTTACTGTTTAGCTGTTTTGTAACTGGAGTTAGATCATTAAAAGAAACTTTGCCCCAAGGCAGAGCAGATTTATGCTGTAATTTATGTAAACCATCAGAAAATTAGTATGTGGCTATTCACTAAAATCAAAATATCTCTGGAAAAACAGGGTTTGGTTCTCCTTTTTGTCATTTCCTTTGGCTGCTTGGGGGCTGAACAGTATCTGCTTGCCTTGTTCTTGGAGCAGCACAGCCCTCTGTGATTCAATTGCTGTGCCTCAGTGCAGAATGCAGGGCCTGGAGATCAGGTGTGTGTCTGCAGAGCCTCCTCAAGCCCCATGCTGAGGCTCAGCTGTGGGGACCCTGTGGTGTCACTGAATGTCCTGGCCTGCAGAGCCCCAGAGCCAGGCCAGGCAGGGGCTCTGCTTGGCTCAACTCAGGTGGCACCACCTGCCAGGTGAGAGGGCTGCACCCCTTTGCCTTCTGAGGAGACACAGGAGTAATTAAAAGGGGGCAAAAGAAGAAAAACAATCCCCAGCCATAAAAAATTGCTTTCTTTGCCTGAGAAAGATAGATGCTTTTAAGTTTTTTACCCTGTTTTGCTTTTACTCTCAGAGCCTTTTCTGGGGCACTAAGAATCCACCTGACTTTGCCATAAAGAAATCTCCATGTCTTTCATAAACTTTTTGTCATCAGCTGATTTGGACATGTGAAAGCGAAAGTTTACTACATGTATTTATAAACAAAATTACATGTGATTAGAGTGAAATCCTGTTGTTATTGGCAAGGTTCTGCCCTGGGAATTCAGAAATGAGTGATTGCACTGTGTTTAGCTGCCAGTCCTTCCTGCAGAGGCTGGACTTGCCTGGAACTGCTGGCAGATCTCTGTGTGTTCCCTTTGAGACTGCACAAGTGCCTTTTACATGCTTTATTTTCTGTTACAGCCTTGTGGGACAAGTAGAAAAGGCAGGATTAATATTAATTTAGCTGGAATCTGCATCACATGTACTCTGGGAGAGACTTAAGATTAACATAGTCTTGACTATAATTACAGCAAATGGTTGTTATTCATTTTTTGCTGCCTGTTTGTTTGCAGCAGAATGTTTATTAGCACAGAGCCTGGATAACCTGTAGTAACAAAAAGGCAGAAGCAATTTAAGAATCCATCTGCACTGTTGACAGTGTGACATCTTGATTGTGAGAGAGGCCTTTTTTTCTTTGATCATCTTAGGAGGAGACATCTGGAAATTATAGGAGGTAGCTTAGGTCAAAATGCCACATGTTTCTTTAATTACCTGAAAATGTGACCCAATGCTAATGAAGGCAGAGAAAAGTTTTTCTAGAAAATCTATCATAACAAACCTTGGCATTTAATGTAGCAGTGGTTTCAGGCAGTAGAACAGATCCTGGTGAGTGATTCTGACTTGCACCGGAGTAACTCTATGGAAATTGATGGAAAGGCTTTAAATGTACCTTTTAAAAGATAAATTTAAAAATTTAAATTTACATTTTTAAAGTGCAAGTAGATCAGATGCTCCTTGTTCATGCTTAAGCTTCACAGGATGATCTTTGGGATTCTGTGGACAGAGAGAATTTTTGCCACTGAAGGAACATCATCTTCCTCTATGGAATACCTTTATAAAACACTGGTCCTGAGGTTTCTGTGGCTTTGGACTCTGACAGTAAAGAGTAGTGCTCTGTTCTTTGGCCTGTGTACACAGGAGCAGCAGAGTATGGTGGACCAGCTGGCCCTGGCACAATTACATTTGTTGTCATCCAGTCTGGTCCCCTCTTTTGGAGAGGACAGTAACAACATGAGCTATTCAAAAAGTAGAATTTGCAAGAAATACAGATGTTTGGTTGTTTGCACTCATAGCCAGATGAAACTAAGAGCAGAACTAGTGAAAGACTTGACACAGTAAAAACATCCTGGGAATTGAATTTCAGGCTGAAAAGAGTTGACAGTGTCAATCAAAAAGAATAATTTTATTTTGAAGAGTCAGATCTTACAATATTCAAACATCTCAATTGAAAATATGACTTTGTTTTGAATTTTCCAGTTAAAAAACCTATTTAATTTAGTGATGTTCTGCGGTGAGAATTGTCACTTTTAAGACAACTCTGCCTTTCACAGAAAATGCATTTGTAATAGTGACATATCTGATAATGGAAAAGTGGAGGGAATTCAGAGAATGAATTTGATGTGATGATGGTGAGAGCAAGGAAGTCAGGGCTCCAGATGAGCTCTGTGATTGGGTCCTACTTAACACACAGGTACTGTATGTGAGTAGTGGTAGAAATGCAATTAACATCACATGAGTAACAACATTCCATTGAAACTGAGAAAATGTGAGCTCTAGTTTCAGGAAGTAGATCTCAGGTTTGTGAGGCTCTAGCTTAGCCTCAATTCCCTACTTCCTCAGAAGCTCAAATTACTGCTAGAAAATACACATTAAGAAGCAATTCCTTCCTGGAATGGAAGACTCTCAACTCCTATCTGATTAATGGGCATGTCTGATGTTGTTCTATGCAAATTTTGTAAACTTATATTAACTATAAAACTCAGAGGACAAAATCCTGCCTCCAGGGATTTCCATTAGTGTCTCATACTGTGTGCTGCTGTATGATGTGCCCTGTCCCTCAGGTATTGCTGATGCTGAGCTCCAGTGCCAGAACTTTCCCAGATTTACAGCAAGATTAATCTCCCAGCTGCATCCACCACTATTCACCATATGCCATGGAATGGGAGCTGAGCAGGCCAGACTCTGAAGTCAGACAAGATGTTTTGATCTACATGTTTTCCCTGTCCTTTAAAACCAGACTGTTATTTCTCCCAAGAATAATCTGTTCATTTTAACATATTTCTGTTCTTCTCCTGCCAATAAGTCTGCTTCCTGTAAAGTTGGCACTGCATGTCTTTAAACATCTCTGTATCTCATACAAAATGAATGATGGTTTTGGAAATGATTGAGGCAGATGTGCATTAAGTGGTGGCTAACACTTTTTTAATAAAATGCTTATGCTCTGTCATTTGTCCCAAGAGAATATAAATAGATCCATCTGCCTGCTGCTGTAAGCACACTGCCACCCTCACGATCCTGGCTAGATGTAGTGCAGCAAACATGAGGAGCTGAACCTTTAAAAACACCCTGAGACAGGTAAATCTCTGGCCCATCAGACCTGTTAACCTTTCTCCACCTGATTTTATAGCCAGTACAAGTGCAGGACTCAGGAGATACAGAGCAAGCTCAATTTTTGGTATCCCTGCTTGGAGCAGATCCTGACTCCCAGCTGGGTGTTACAAGAAAGGTGGATTAGGTTTGCTGCAGGTCAGGAAATTAGGCCTTTGCCTGCTAAACACTCTTTTTCTTTTATCATAAGTATAAAACATCACTGATAGTCTCTTATTCAGAATAATATCTGTATTCTCATCCCTCTTCTTGCAGTACAAAAAATGCTGTAAATTTTTTCCTGAAAAAATTCTGTAAATTTTATGGTATTGGTTTGAATTATTTTTATTTGATTCTCTTACATTTTTTTTAGGGGTGAAGTGATCAATGGGGGATTTGGCCTGGTTTTGGATGGGTCCAAGGAAGCTGAAGAACGAGCTAAGATGATGCTCAGCTGGGATGTTTCCAATGGAGTAAGCAAAACTCATATATGTATACTTTATTATTAGGGGTTTTTTTTGGGGGGGGGATCTTGATTGTACACAGATCAAAATATAGAGTTTTGCTGATGGAAAAGGGGTTTATGATTTCTCTGGCTGTTGGTAGAATTTCATCCTTACATGCTGGCAGAGAATTTGGCTCTTTGATTTCATCGTTGAAAATGCATTGATGTGACATTTTCCTTTTAAAATATTTATCCCACTACAAAAGCATTGACTGCTTAAAATGATACTGTTATCCAAAGCTAGTTCTAGTTTTACAGAGCTGGGATGGAGTGCACAATTATTTTTGATGAGAGAGTTTTGTAAGTTTACAAGGTACCTGGCTCTGCCAGTGTTTATCGCTCCAATGTTATGCATGGAAAAGTACCACATCCACCCAAATACTACTCATAAAAATGAAGTATTACAAAACTTACTTGCAAAATCAGAAGGGAAATTAAAACCTGGCAGAGGGTTGAAGGATTTATTGTCATGAGTTGGGCGCCAGTTTTTGCACAAACATGTGGCAAGAGGAAAGTCTGATTTTTGCACCCTCCGTTCTGCTGTCTGACAGGTCGCCAGGCGCTGCTGGTCGGGCAATGCCTTTGCTTATGAAACCATCTGCCAGGCCATGAAGGAAAATGGCTCCCTGAGAGTGACTCTCCCTCACCAGGTGCTGGATGAGAACATCCTGGAGCAAGCCCTGAAGCATTAGTGGTACTCCGAGTGCAGTGCTGCTCCTGCAGATATATTTGATGTTGATTACTTGATGGCTTGTTTTGCTCTCTGGCCAAATGATAAAAGCCTTGCAAATGTCTGTTTCATGTGAGTTCTTTTTTTCCTCTCTAACTTATTAATGGGACAAATCTGTTTGTGACAGGTCCACCAGGAACAGTCTTTTCACTGACACATTTGGAGAAATGTTTGCAGTAACTGTTCATGATGGGAAAAGAATGGGATTTTTTTCCCTAAAAATTAAATGGGGAAAGAATTCCTCAACAACAAAACAATCACTTATTCCTGATAATATATAAATTAATGTGTGTACAAAAGTAATTCTTAGCTGTCCTGTCTCATGCTCAGCCTGGTCCTTGCACAGCACATGACACATTCATGTCCATTCTGACACACACACAGTGGCAGCAGTCCCTTCCCCTGTGGACTGGCTCTGGAATTTCCCTCAGCCTCCTGGCACTGTGTCCATCATCTCTTGGAATGGAAAGGGGTGTTACACACACAAATCTGCCTGTGCTGCTGCCACTGTGAATCTCAGGAGTTTCTGAGTTTCAGTGAGACTCAGGACTGTGAAACACCAGCCCTGCTGGAGCCCACGGCACCCACAGGTGAGCACTCTGCAGATCTGCATTGCCTCTGCTGCTAAGAAAGAGTTTATTTTGAATCATGAGTTCTTCACTCTGTTCACGTACTGTGTCTCTCTCCAGATGAACAGAGAGAGTCTGGCATGTGCTTGAAACTGAGCCTTCTGTGAGGTGCAATCTGCACTTGGTAGGAATTGCTTTACATTATGGAAAAAACCTGCCCCCATTGCCAGTCCATATGATTGAGATGGGAGCAGTTGTCAGGCAGATTTGACAGCCTTTGCTTTGACATATGTTATGCATTACCTTATTAATAATCCCAGTGGACTAGGTCCAAAGTTAGGGTATTGGTATTATGGGAAACCACTCTAATCTCCATAGCCCAAAAACACTGCTGGCTCTTGCTTTGTCAAGAGGAACAACCAGAAAATACACTGGCTTTTCTTGCACCAAAGACTGTAGAGCTGTTCCACAGACTCATTTTAATTCTGAGTTGAAAATGCCCCATAGACAAGGTGTTGAAGAAATATTTATCACAAATTCTTCACCTTTGTATTATTCAGTACTGAGGTACCTGCCAGCGTGTTCATTTTTACATCCCAGGCACAAAAGGAACCTTATTTTTGTCCTAGTAGCCTTACTGCCCAGAGGACATAACCTCACCAGTATAGCCATGTTTAATGTCTCCCTGGGAGTTTATACTCTGCTGCCTGTAGGGACACATAGAACCCATTGGATGAGTGCTATAAACAGCTATAAGCTGAAATTCAGATTATGAAATCTATTAGTGAGGCAGCATGAATTAAGGCAAAATGGGCTACAGGGAGGCAGTGGACTGGTGAGCAGTTGGTCTTGTGTATGACTACTCACTGGAGTTTATTTCACTGTGTAGTCAAACACAAGTGTATGTTTAAATCTACTTTGGTCTTTTAACTGCAAATCTCAAGCATTTAACAAATGTGAACTGGCTGGGGTTTACAATACCTTTGAGAGGGCACAGGGAAACATTAACCTGTTGCTGTCAGGGATGAAATAGCAGGGAAACAGAAACCATAAACAACCACAGTGCAAAGTTCCCTTTCTGAGCCCTGCTGAGCCTTGATTTATCTGTCCTCTACTTGTGTGCAGAGAAGCTCAGACTGGGAATAGGCTATTGCTGTGGGGGGGTGCTGATGTCATTTTTAGGTAGCTGACCTCACTGCTGGACAAAGCTAATTGAGGGAAAAGTTTCAAACCCATCCATCTGTAGGCATTGCATTGGATCTGACTTGGGCAGGGGCTGCACAATCAGTGAATTTCTGCAATGCACTGAAGCCTCAAGCTTGCCAGGCTGAACCATCCTTCCTATGAATCTCAGCACCTTAACTTTGCTAAAATCCAGACACTTACCCTGGCAATCTGCATGGTTGCAGTTGGAGGTAAGAGCTTGCTGACAGGTTTTACATCCTTCAGCCAGGGATGCACCTTTGTGTGAAGCAATAAACTCGGGTGCAGACCCATCTCTTCCTAGGAACCTGAAGAAGGTACTACACAGACCTCCACAGGGAGATTGCGATGGCTGGGGCTGCCGAGGACAGGGGAGACCTACACTCAGTGGAGCTCTGGGTGTACCCACAGCTGCAGCTTCCCTGGAGCTGCGTGTGCCTGGCCCCAGCTCACATCCTGGCTGCAGGAAGTTCGATGCTCAGAGAGGAGGAATTATCTGAGCAGGAGAAGGATCACAGCACCATCTGCTGGGACTGATCGACAGTCCCATGGTAGCAAGGGGCTAGTAAATAGCAAATACAGGATAATTTTACATTTTCTTTAAGTGTTGGAGAGTCATAAGGCAGCTGAACATTCTCCCAGAGACAGCTTTGCCCAATAATAAATTTAAAAAAAAATATATGTATTAGCTGAATTTGTAGGATTTTTTTTTTTTTTGATGCTATTCTGTATTGGGTGATGCTGTGCCATGGTCATTCTTGAACAGTGACTTTGCATTGCCCAGGGTTGGCCTGTAGCGCTGTTTTCTTATTTCGACTCATGGTGTGCAGGGTGTTTTGCTACAGAATTTCCCTCTCTCAGCTCTGTGAGCATGGCTGCACCCTTAGCGTACACAGTCCTACCCCTCTATTTGTGAGGCCACATCTGGGATGCTGTGTCCAGTTCAAGGCACTGGTGGAGAGGGCTCAGTGAAAGGCCACAAGCAGAGAGGGCTCAGTGAAGGGCCGCAAAGATAATTTGGGGTCTGAACATCTCTAACGAGGAGAGACTGGGGGAGTGGGAGTTCTTAATTCTAAAGAGAGAGGGAATCTCATGAATCCATATAACTATTTCAAAGCAGGTGTCAAGGGGATGGTGCCAGAGTCTGTTCAGTGGTGCCCAGCACCACGACGAGCAATGGCCATGAACTAGAACACGAGATGTTTCACCTCCACGAGGAAGAACTTCTATACATTGAGGGTCCTTAATTCAGGGACTCTCCCTGGCCATTAGCAGGGACATGGGCACGCTCCCCAGCCCCTGCGGTAACTCCAGCGGTGCCAGCTGGATGTCGCAGAGCCTCTCCTGCCGTGCCACCCGTGCCATCCCCCCGGCCGGCCCTGCCCCGGGGCAGCCCCGCTCCGTCCCGTCCGCCGCTCCGCTCTCCGGGTTTCCCCGGCGCCGCCCGCGCCGCGCCCGCTCCGCGGTTCCGCGCTCCGCGTTTCCGCTGCGGCCCGCGCCGGCCCCGCCCCGCGGCTCCGGTTTCAGGCGCTGCTACAGGGACCCCCAAGATGGAAACGCAGGGGCTGCCGGCCGCGGAGGCGGCCCGGGCCCGGCCCGCCGCGCAACATGGCGGCCCCGCCGCGCCGCCGCCGCCCGGCTGGGACCCGCCGCCCGCCGCCGCCTCCTCCGCCGGCAGCAGCCCCGCGCCGGGCCTCTACGTGAGCTTCCCGGTGCTGCTGGTGGAGGAGAAGCCGGAGCCCGCCGCCAGCCCGGCGCCCAGCGCGCCGCCGGCGGGGCCCGCGCCCGACAGCGACGGGCTCCTGCTCGTCTTCAACGTGGTGCGAGGCGCGGCCGAGCCCGGCGCGGGCGGCGGCGAAGAGGGGCGAGCCCAGCCCGGCCCGCCGCCCGCCGAGCCGCCGGAGGAGGCCCCCGACTCGGCCCCGCCGCCGCAGCCGCCGCCGCCTCCTCCGCCGCCGCCGGCACCGCTGCCCCCCGCGGGCGGCGACGGCGGCGATGGCGGCGGGGCGGAGGACGGCGCCTTCTCGGGGACCATCACCATCAACAACCAGAGCCTGCTGGTGCGCATCGAGAACGGGGTCCTGACGCTGGGGCCCGGCGCCGAGCAGCCCGCGGGCGCCGCGCCCCCCGCCGCCGCCAGCCCCGCCGAACCGCCGGGCGGGCCGCGGCCGCGCTCGCCGCCGGCCTTCGCGTGCCCGGAGCCGCGCTGCGGCGAGGCCTTTCCCCGCAAGCAGCAGCTACGGCTGCACCGGCTCTCGGCGCACGGCGGCGGCGAGGACGGGCGGGGCGGCGCGGCACGGCCCTTCGGCTGCCCCGTGCCGGGCTGCGCCTGGTCCTTCGCCACGGCCTACAAGCTGCGGCGGCACCTGCACTCGCACGACAAGCTGCGGCCGTTCGCCTGCGCGGCGCCCGGCTGCACCAAGCGCTTCACCACCGTGTACAACCTGCGGGCGCACAGCCGCGCCCACGAGCAGGAGGCGGCGCACAAGTGCGAGGCGTGCGGGCAGCGCTTCCCCAGCGCCGCCCGCCTCGCCGCCCACCGCCGCCGCAGCCACCTGGAGCCCGAGCGGCCCTTCCGCTGCGACTTCCCCGGTAAGCCGCCTCCGGGGCTGGGCTCCCTTCCCTCCCCTTCCACACACTGGGATCATCCCTGCCCTGAGGCCCTGCGACGCTCGGCTCACTTCTTCTGCTCCCGCTGCTCCTTCCCCTTCGTGGTACCCTACAATGTCAAGGAAGGTTCTCCTCCAAACCACCTCAGTTACCAAAGGAAAAGTTTGGGAGCTGGAGGATGCTGTGCCTTTCCTCTTGTGACTTTGTGCTGGTGCAGTGAAACACCGCAAGACTCGGCGCCAGCGTTCAGTGCGCCTTCCTGGGAATAATGTGTAGGACTTCACTGTTTGGTTTTTTCCCCTTTTCCTCGATATAATATCCTGAAAAACGAGCGTGAAAGTAACTCGCTAAAAGCTGGGAGGGAGAAAAGAGTGCAGTTTTGCGAGTGAGTTTTGTCAAGCAGGTTTGCTATTTCCCTTTTCTCCCCAGGCTGTGAGCGAACGTTTATCACAGTGAGTGCATTATTCTCCCACAATCGAGCCCACTTCAGAGAGCAAGAGCAGTTCTCCTGCTCATTCCCTGGCTGTAACAAGCAGTATGACAAGGCCTGCCGACTGAAAATCCACATGAGGAGTCACACAGGTATTCACAGGGATTATTTGCACACGGGGAGGTACATGGAGCATAGTATGTGGAAAGCGGACTGCAGTGTGCTGGAAAAACTGGAAGTCAGGAAGGGTGACATTAGTTACTTGGAGTCAGAGAAAGCATTTGATTCTTGGCCTTTTGCGGGTAGGATTCTGCTGAATCAAATTGTGATATGCAAAGTAGTAAAGCACATATGCAAAGCTGTGGCTTTTGTCATTGTGCATTCTGTCCAGAAAAAACTATCCCAGCTCTATTCCCAAGTTCATAGATGTTCAAAACATTGCATAAACTTTACTCTTGATACAAACAAACGACTCAGAACATGTGGAATGTATGTACCAAGGTTTGGAACAGCAAGAAGATAAATTTCAGCATGCAGGCATGCCTGACTTGCAGGGACCACTGCAAAGCTGAAATACAGCATTGTCATGTTACTGGTGTGTCCTCTCTTTTCCTGGTTTTGTGGTTTTACACTTTGAGGTTTTTTCAAGTGTCACTTGAAGTTCATAGATGAGATGGAAACCAAATCACACTTCACAGCCTTATAATCAAGACACAGTGGCAGACCATGAAAACAGGAAAAAACAGTTCAGTTGTGTTTCTCTTTTGACTGATGCTGTTAGTGACTATTGAAGCATTTCAGGATATGAGGTGGATTGATAAATACTTGTGCTCTCTGATGCAACAGCATGGAGTTAAAGAAAGCCCAGATTGTAGGAGGGGGAAGGGACATGATAGGACTCTGCAGTGTATTGCAGGAGGGGCTGGTTGAGTTGTCTTTTCTTAAATTAATTCAGCTTAAGCAGGTTTTAATATTTTCTAGTAGCAGTATGTGTTTTGTGTTAGATTATTAATCTAACATCTTTTATTCAAGGTGAAAGACCTTTTATCTGTGACTTTGAAGGCTGTGGCTGGTCTTTTACCAGTATGTCCAAGCTTCTGAGGCATAAAAGGTACAGGAAGCTTTTTCTGATTATACTGTCCTAAGCCACTGGCTGCTTGTTTGTCTTTGTTTCTCTTCCAGTAGCTAAGCAGTAGTGGATTTAATCATGCCAATGACAATTTCCTTCCCTTGCAGGAAACACGAAGATGACAGGAGATTCATGTGCCCAGTAGAAGGCTGTGGGAAGTCCTTCACAAGAGCAGAACACTTGAAAGGCCACAGTATAACTCACCTTGGTACAAAACCATTTGAGTGTCCAGTAGAAGGTATTGCTCCACTCCCATATGTGTTTCCTGCTAACTGGTGTGTATTACTGTCTAAAGGTTATGTGTGCTTGGTACAGGACTGGAACAATTAAGAGCGAGTCTTCTAACAGGGTTTGAAGAGGCAGAAGTTTTGAACAAGTGATCATTCCCAGAGTTAGGAATGACAGTGCACTATTTCATACTGTAGCTTGACCACCCTCACCACTTCAGTGACACTCCAGAAGCAAAGATTTTTGGGTGTGATCTGGATTATTCAGCTCTAAAGTAAAGCAGCTCTACTTGATTGTTTCTCCTTTTTATGGTGTTCCCAGCAGTTGTCATGAAGAATTTCAGATGCCATAGTGTTAAAAGGTTGTGCTTTCCACTGAATGACTTTAGAATTTCATGTTGTCAGAAGGAGGTTGTTAAACTGTCCTACCCTTTGACAGGTTTACTTTCTTGTGGTTCCTCTGAGTGTATGCACAGCTGCTGCAAAATAGCAAGTAGAGGATATTCTGATTTGTTAAGACATTAAATATCAATATTAAATAGAAACTTCATTAAATTTGAACCTTCAAAGCCTTATATATCTTCTTGCAGGCTGTTGTGCAAAATTTTCAGCACGAAGTAGTTTGTATATTCACTCCAAGAAGCATCTTCAGGATGTGGACTCGTTGAAGTCGCGGTGCCCCGTTTCCAGCTGTAATAAACTGTTCACTTCCAAACACAGCATGAAAACGCACATGGTCAAGCAGCATAACTTCAGCCCAGGTGAAGAGTTTGTCTCTGGCCGTCACAGGGTGCAGTGGAAAAATTAAGTGCTTTATTAAGGAAGATGTGTAATTACTGATGTTGAAATCTGAGTTCCATTGATATGAATGACAGAATCTTCTCTGAGACTGAAATTGGTTTCACGCTCTAAAATTCAGTGGGATGTCTGAGTATCAGAAAGTGATACTTGAGCATGACCTCTGAAATTGTGAGAAATTGCAGCATTTTTTAATGAAGCAAAGCTTGTCCTTTTCCATGCCATCTGTAAAATATGAATAAGGACTAAAAGGATTTCTCTTTCCACCCCTTTCACTCATCTACAATCTGTACGTAGCCATAGTGTTATTTTTTGGCAAGTGCTTTTATAAGCACACTCCTCAGTAAAAGAATGAACTTTGGTAGGCTGCTTTTCCCTAAATCTGCTTTCAGGGAAGGTGGGAAATATTTTAGTATGCTAAGAATATAGAATTTTATAGAATTTTATCTTCCTTTTCTTCCTGTTGTCTGTAGAAGCTCTGTCTTATAACCAAACCTTTCTCTTGCAGATCTCCTAACTCAGCTGGAAGCAACCTGCTCCCTCACCCCCAGCAGTGAGCTCACTAGTCCAGGGCAGAGTGATCTCAGCAACATGGACCTTGTCTCCCTGTTTTCCAACGTGTCCAGTAACAGCTCTGGAATTGCAGCGGACATGGCGCTGGTGAACTCTGGCATCGTCACCATCGACGTGGCCTCGGTGGGCTCCACGCTGGGGGGCAGCCTGCCTGTCAGTAACAGCTCCCTAAGCCAGGCCGTGGATCCCTTGATCCTGGTGGCCAGCAGTGACATGCCCCAGAGCCTGGACAGTTCTCTCCTGCTGGGAACCAATGCAACAGTTCTACAGCAAAGCACTTTAAATTTGGATGATGTACAGACTGTCAATGCCGAAGCCTTGGGTTCGTTGGCGTCTCTGTCAGTGAGGAATTCCAGTCAGGATGTGCACGGGCTGACATGCAGCAATAATTTAACAATGGACACAGCCACTTTGACTCCTTCCAGCAGCCTGGGCAGCACCAACGTGCCTGAGTTACTGACACCAGTTAAAGCTGAACGCAATTTGCTCCCCAGCTCGGATGTGGTTGGTCAGCAGGAGGGCAGCAAAGTCGTGACACAGTTTGTGTTCTCCAACCCCCCAGGGAGTTACAGTGCACAGAAGGAAATGGATCTTGGTGCAGTGACTGGCAGCTCGTTTTTGGTATGGAGTAACTGTATTCACTTCACCCCCAGATGAGACAGCCTGACCTTGGGGGTATCCCTGGCTGCTCACACCTTACTGGGAGACCTCTCAGATTTTGCAGATTGTGCATTTTGTCTTTGTTCTGATGAAAGATGTAGAAGGATGTGTTGAGTAGTGTGTTTTCACAGGTAGATTCAGTGTGGTGACAAGTTCTAAGAAATACTGAAATTCTGGTGGGGACAGTTCAGGAATAACCTTTCAAAACAAGCAGCCGCCCATCTGAAATGGAATTTGCAAGAACACCCAAGAATGAGTGTTACACGTCTTACTTGTTCATTTCATTCCAGGGAAGGATTTGGGCTGTAACAGTAACTGCAGCATTTTCATTCCAGTCTGCATTCCTCTTTTAAGTACTTTTCCCTTTCTGTTTCACTGTGTTATTGCAGACTTAACTTTTTGTTTATGTTATGAAGTACATGTTTACACTCTTAAAATCTGAGCACTTACAAATGTGGAGCTAACTTCTTCTTGTGTGGAGCTCCAGATATTGAGATAACAGGGAATTTACTGAAACTAGAATTCGGTGTTTGCAGCATAGAAGATAAGTGCGTCTGAGAACTCATTAGTATGTGTTTTCATTATCTTGCATCTCTGGGCTTTTTTTTTTTCCTTTAACTAGGAGAGCAGTGGTTCTGCAAGAACAGACTACAGAGCCATTCAGCTGGCCAAGAAAAAGAAACAAAAAGGGAATGGCAGCAGCACAGGTGAGAAGCCATTAGTTCTGTTGCATTTATTGAATAAAAATATTTAGTTATTTTGGCAGTGCAGTGGAAGCAGGTTTCTGAGTAACATTCTTCAATGTCCTGTCCTGTTTATTGATAGTTAAAATAATTATGCATGTGGTGTACCATCTGTTACTCAGGATAATCACATTCTGTGGAATATCAGATTCACAGGAAGTTTACAAAGCTGTGCCCTATGTTTCATTATTATTAACAAGACACTAGCTGTCCATCTCTTCATCTGCTTCTTGTTACAACTAAAAATTATGTTACTGTGCTGTTGTTTATGCTTTTGGTCCTATCTAGGAGGTTCTTTTACTCAGTACAGACAATGGAAATTTCAGCTAGATTTTGCTTTTGTATTTCACTTAGTAACAGTGTGAAGGATTTTTTTTTTTTTTATCTAGATATACTTAAACCTCTCTCTTATACTTTAGCCTTGTGGAGAGTTCTTGTGCTGGGTGAGTTTAGGTCATGATTCCAGATGTGTCCTCTTAGTTTGACTCAGAGCCATTTGTGTGAATTCCTTTGTCAGAGCAGATGTGGTCCATGGTTCCCTGGACTTGCATGAGCTCAGGTGTTTGAGATGTGTCTGCCTTTGGAGCTGGGGCGGAATATTACAGATTTATGATACATCAATATCATATATATAGAGTGAGTTTAGTGCTGCCTTGCTGTGTCTTAGACCTCCCTCTGAAAATCAAGGCAAAAGTTTTTGAGGCAAGACTACTTCTGATTTGAGAGCTGTTTTGTTTGTGTATTTGTAAAATGCAGATGTGCATACATTCTGTCTGGTTCAGCAAATCATCCCATGGAAGGAGAAGTGCTTTATGAAGCTAGTTCTAAAGGCCCTTATATTATCAAACACATGCAGGTATCATCAAACATGTCTTTTGGACATTAGTTTAAAAAATATGATTGCACTTTGCATGACTCCTAAGATGACCCCAGAAAATTCCTGTTTCTGTTCCTGTTCAAGACTCCCAATAGTCCACTTTTTACCAGCTGTTGCCTGAATGGTATGCTCTGCCTCTCAAAGAGGTCTAGAGAGTCTTGTATTTCTGATTGGTTTAACTAGATTGAGTGAATACTGTAGAGGGAAGTTCAGGGTTTCAGTATAGGTTATCCAAGCCCTTCATTTATTACAGATTTTTTTTTTTAAAATCTAAACAAAAACCTGAGCTGACAGGACTGTATTCTTATATTTGTTTTGATTAAGGTTTTTGTTTTCAGCTTGTGATACAGCAGCTGGTTCATCCTGCTTTAAACTGAAAAGAAGCTTAAGGTTGTGATAGTTGTACTTGTGTAGCCTGTTCTACCTAGTAGTCCTTGAAATCCTCCTGTAAATAATGATCTTCAGTATGCTTTTTTTACAGTTTAGAAAAATCATGTGCATGACTTCTCAGGAAATGAGTTACAGAATGAAAAATAGAATCCTAATACTTCCTAATTCCTTTCTATAACACCACAAATGTGCTGATGTTTCTGTGCTACCACAGGGGAGGGCCCTAAGCTTGGCAGTTTGTGATTTTGCAGTGGTGTTCAGGTAAAAAGGTGCTCAGTGAGCAGCTGGAGTTCAGCAGCTGAGTGCTCTCTGCCTTTGAGCAGTTGTCAGATGGTGCTTAATTATATTGCAGTGCTGTGGGCATTTGCTGTGTGGTATAAACAGCTGCAAAAAGTTGAAAAATGCGAGCAGAAAACTAGCAAATTTATCTAAATATTAAAATTCCTTTCTTTTAGGGGCATCTGGTTCTGGTCAGAGGAAAAACAAGGGTGGTAAAGTAAGCCCAACCAACTTTTCTTCCTCTACTCCTGGCAGTCGATTGGGTGGTAACATAGTTCTGCCAAATGGAGGGCTGACAATAAGGGACCCTGCCACAGGAGCCCAGTATGTGCAAATTCAGCTTCTCCAGGTAAGAGCTGAGGAGAAAAAAACATGGTCAGTTTCTCTGTTATCCAGACTTGCATTTATGGAAGAATTTGAATGTTTGTGAACTCAGGTCCTACTACTGCCTCTGGATGGATTCTTGAGGCCTGCAGTGTTCTTACATTGTTCTACCTTTTATTTATAAAGTAAATGAGCTGGACATGAAAATGTTCCTGCAAAAGGAGGTTTTAGCCCAAACTGTTATTTCTCTTATCTGTTAAATAAAGCTTAGAATTTAAAAAATTAATTAATTGGTGGGGGCTGATTAGTGGTGCATGGCAGGTAATAGGTTTTGTGCCAGGTGTAGCTGTGTAGTATTCAGAGAAAGGATAAGTTCCTTCTCCTTCATTGCAAACAGCTCTGTTGTGGAGAGACCTGTGGGCTGAGTTCTGCATTGATCTATTTTTTGATGAATGTACACATTTGTAACTTTCATGTTAAGTATCAGCTTCATGAAAACATGTGAAACTTGTTGCATGTTTCTGTGTTAGATTTGTTGAAAGAGGAACCCTTCCTTCCTCTTCAGATCTTGCCAGTGTTCCAGGTTGGTGAGGACAGGATAATAGGTTGTACACTGAGCTAGGTTCAGATTTAAGTTGTAGGGCCTTTCCAGTACAGTGCAGTGGCTTTATCAGATATTTTAAGGTTGTGAGACTGAGTGAAATTTGCCGTATTGTGCTCAGATACCTGGGGGTTGTGTAACTTGATAATTTTTCTGCATTCTCAGGATGAGTCCCCAGGAGAGGGAGATCTTCCCTTTCAGCTGAGCTCTCAGTCTTCCTCCTCACATTCTCAGCTTACAGTGGATTTACCTGTTTACATACTTCAGGTACAGCATGTCAAGCCTCTGGGTTTTATTTCCTTGCTTGAATGTAAAGACAGTTTACTGTGAGCACTCTCATGTTCTGCCTGATGAAAATACCTTGTTTTCCATTGGGAGTTGAATTCCATTCACAAGGAATAATAAGCAGAGAGCTGCACTGCACAAAGTATTTTGTGTCTGTTACCAACCTTTGACACATCAGAAGTGGTTGGGTTGTTTTTCCTCTGTTACTGAGTAATGAATAACTAAAACTTATTTTTTCTGAAATGCCCCACCCTTGTTTTCCTGATCCCATCCTGCAGATACGAGGTGGGTCAAGAAACAGGATCAGAATTGGAATGTTTTAGGCTACAGAAAGGTGGGGTGTGAAGTGGGAAATAGAATCTTGAACTTAGATTTTGGAGTGGTGCCCTTATGGGAGTGTCAGTTAACTTTAGAAGCCTGCTTAGGGACCTCATTTTTTATAAACTCTGCAATGTACCTATTCCTGCCAAGTGGGTTTCTCCTGGATAGAAAATAAATCTTTTTTGTTGAGGAGGGGCACTTTCCTCAAAACCTATAAGTACAAGACAAGTGGGAAAAGCTTTGGGTTTCCTCTGAGCCATTCCAAGCATTTCTCTGGTGTTGAATAAATGTCAAGATAATCTTGCTGATAAGCACTGAAACCATCTAGAGGTGAAAGTAGTTCATGCTGTCTGTTTGCTTTAACAGGAACCACACAATTCCACCGAAGATGATGCAGGTTCTGATAACTCTCAGTTCACTGGAAGCACAATAAATTTACAGGATCTGGAATGAGGATTATTAAGAGCAGTTACTTGAAAACAAATTGGGCAATCATGACAGAGTGAGATTACTGTGTGGGTCTTTTTCCAAGGAAAATAGGAAAAGTAGGAGAACTGAAGTATGGTTGCACTCTTTGTGATTTGCTTAAGACAGTTGCAGCTGAAAGATTTTTCTTTAAAAATGTAAATCCCACTTGATGTGCCTGTGTAAGATACCCTGTCTGCCTGGTGGTTGGGAGGCTGAGGCAGACTGCTGTACAGTGTTGTTTCAGGGAGAAGTACTTTATTACACTTCAAACTGAGGTAATATTTACTGTTTTCACAGGAAAGCAAGTATTCTACAGCTAACAAATGCAAATTCATAATCCTGCCTACGACAGTTAAAACTTTCCTTCCATTGGTCTCCTCCTGAAGCCACTGGCATCAAGGAGATAAGAGCTAAATTTTGCAAGTGTTTTCCACACACAAAGAAAAGGATTGTTTCGGCCCCTGTGTTTGGCAGAAAACCAGAATAAAGTGTCACATGTAACAAAATTAATGTTCTACGTCATGAAAATGAGATGCTCTAAAATCTTTGTTTTAGAAAGCTAGATTCTAAATGTTAACTTTAGCTGTGAATCAGTTTGTAGCTCATGTTGAGTTTCTCCCTTTCCTTGCTCCTGCATCCCAAATACTTTGCTGAATTCTTCCAGCAAAACTTGAAAAAGAAAACTGCAATAGAACTGTACTCACTGTAAGTGATTTGCTAAGAGTCCAACAGCATCTGAGACAGGTTTGTTTTATCTTTGTGTTCCCTTTTTTGGGAGGAATGTTGACGGTCATGTAAATTTAAGCACCTTGATTTTTATCTCATCTATAAACCGCTGCCAAGTTACCTGTGAACTGGTCACTACTTTTTTATTTAGGGTTGTTTGGTGTTTTTGTTTTTTTAATTGAACACTGTTAACATGTGTTCTTTATTGCTATCCCAGAGTGTCAGATGCACCTGGAGCTGGTTTACAAAATATGCAGTTGTCAGAGTATTTTATGGGGGGAAAAGAGTTGTTACCCAGGAAGATTTGCCCCTGAAAAACTGCAGTTTCTCTTGGGGGTGGGGGGAGAGGTTGTATGTACTCTACTTACCTGGATTGCAGACACCTAAATAAGTATAGGGTTGTATAGGGAAAAATAAACCACCTTTGGTTACGTTTTAAGGTAGTAATTTAATTGTTTCCTATGGTGATGTTCTGAATGCCTGTAAAAGTATGTATAGGAGTTTGATAAAAGACTGTTTGTACTTTTTTTTTATTCTCAGTGAGGTGTGTGTATGCACGTATGTGTATTTTCTTTTTTTTTTACAAAATAAGATATGTCACAGAGGAGAACGTTGTGATCTTTTTAATCTTGCACATATTTATTTATTTTACAGTTATACTGATGTTAAATTCACATGAGGTTGTTCAGAAATGCTTTTACTTCCTGTGCCTTTTGAACTATGTATGTGTCCATTTAAATGCTTTTTTGATTGCAGACTTGGGGAGGAAAACAAGCATACAGGTTACAGTGAACTTCAGCTCCTGATTTGTAGGCAGTATTATATCTCTGGTTGAACCAGCTTTATTTTTCTATCTTTAGCCTAACTGAGCATTGAGGTCTCTCTGTCCCTCTCACTCTGAGTTTACAGCTTACATCCAGGGAAAGTCTGAACCCTCTCAGGCTGGGTTTTCAAACCAGTTGGTAGCTGAGATCTGCTGGTGGCTGTGGCTGCAGCACAGAGTCCCCTCCTGAGAGGAGGAAGGATTGAGGAGGAATTGTGCTGAGGGGTCACCGTGCTCTCCCTGGAAGCTGAGACACCTCGAGCTCCCAATGCCTGCATTATTCTGTTCTCAAGGACCATACCAGTTTGTAATCCATTAAAATGGCCAAGGAACACTCCATCTTTTTATGGGACTTGCAACCAAATCTTTCTACTTCTGAAAATGTACCTCACTCAGCTTTGTAAGTGAATGTAAAGTGCTAACCTCTTGAGGGCAGAAACTTGGATCACTTGGCTAGGGCTCCATTGCTGGCAATGGATACCTGAAGAACTGCTGGTGCAAAAGGGTTAATAAAGCTTTTTTTTTATGGTCACTTTGTCACTGGGTATTGTTCTTTGCATGGATGCATCTGAGACAAAGCTAATTACTGGCAGCTTGATTTCTGCAGGGAGCTTGTGGTTTTCCTTCAGTTGTGTATTCTCCACCATAGTGGGGTAGAGTCTCTAATGGCTTTTATAGTCCTTCAGAAGACCTGTGATTATCGTAAATATCTATGAGGTACCTGCCTTGGCTGTGCCTTAACAAAGATTGTCACCTAGGACTGTCATTGATCTCACTGCTCAGGTTTGTACAGGTAGTGCTATTGGCATCAAAAACTGAATGAGAAAAGAACTGGTGCTTAGCAGGAGCTTGAGAAGCAAAATGAGAGATTTTTTTATTTATTTTCATAGGCAAAATACCAAAGGAGGGGAAAAGGGGTTGCAAACTTTCCCTGTAATCTTAGGGTAGGAGAAGGAAATTTCATGGGACAGTCAAGTTCAGCTGAGCAAAGACTGACAGATTGTAGAGCTAGAAAAGACTTCTAGAACAGCATCAGCCCTGTAAGCTGTGGTTAAGGCTGAGCCATCAGGAGAAATAATACAATTGTTCTTCCTTATCTATTTCCTTGGCTGTTCTTCCTGGCAGATGGCTTGGAAGGGAAGGCCACTTTCTTGTTCTGCAGAGGAGGAAGAGGCACTGATCAGTGCTTGGTGTCTGAGCAGGCACTGAAGCTGCTCTGTGCTGCCAGCCTGGGAGGGGCTGTGGCCCCTGCCCTGTGCCCCAGGCAGCTGCAGGGTGTCTGCACAGTGAGCTTGCTCTACTGGGAGGTGAGTGTGAAGCACCTGAAGGCTGTGTGTGTGCTCATGCTTCAGCTTCTGCAACTCACTGCTGTACCTACAACTGCTTTCTGACTAAAGCCTCATTAGTCCTGTGCCAGGAAGAGGATGGGAAGTTGAAATCCAAAGAAATTTTCTCTGTTTTCTCTTGGCTAAAGGGGCAGGGATTCATGGCCCCTGCTCCCAAGTCACCTGTGCTGTCACTGTGACAGAACCAGGGTCTCCTCATGGCTGTGCTGACCTGGGGAAGGTGCAGCAGCAGCCATGGCAGGAGCTCTGCATGAGCCTCTCAAGGGGCCAGAGCTGAGTGTGGCAGGATGTGGAACATGTCAGGAAAGGTGTGGTTTGATGTGGCTGAGCTGATCTAGGGCCTTGCTGCTGTCATCAGGAGTGTCCTGCTGCTGCCCAGTTCCTCATTTGCCAATTTTCATGCTTGGTTTAATACAACCAAGGGAATGAGTTGAAATGAGCTTACTGAGAACCAGCAATTAGTGGAGAGGGTCATGTCGTTGGGAGAAGGATGATGGAAGGACACTGAACTGGAATCATGTGCACTGTGGCTGACTTCCCAGCAGTGGCCTAAGTTACATCACTACTGCAAATTGGGTAAATCCTGCAAACTACACCTGCCTGTAGGTGCCATCTCTACACAGCTTTGGAGGCCCTACTTTTCCCTTAAACATTTGATATTCAGGTACCCCCAGCTTCTCCAAAGTGAGCTGTGAGGTGAGGTGTTTCCACAAACCCCTGCACTTACCTTATTTTCTTCAGGTACCTGTGATTTTTCCATATCCCTTTTCAATCCTTCATCCTGCTGATGCCTTGCTTGTTTCTGCTTTTCCTCTCTGAGCCTTTTGAAGAGAGGGAATAAAGGATGGGTTAAATGCAGCTTGCAGCTGCACCAGCTGTGCTTTTGGCACACAGCATCAACATCTAACATAACATTTACATCACACCTTCCATCCAACCACTGGAGCTCAGGGGTTGGGGCACACCTGCTGCTGGAGCTGGTGGCTGTGAAGGGTCAGAGGGAAGCACTGCCTGCAGCTGGTCCTACTCTTTCTGGAGTGAGGGGATGAAAATGAAGTGCTGGAACAGGACTGGGCTCAAGCTATGGAACACTGGCGCAGAGAAACTGGAGTCTTAACCATGTAAACTTGAGGAAAATGTTTAATGCTCTTAGTAGGGTTTGTTGTGTTTTGGTTTTGTTGGTATTGTTTGTGTTTTGGTTGGTTTTTGGGTTTTTTTGGGTGTTTTTTTGTTTGTTTGGGGTTTTTTGGGTTTTAAAAAACTTTTATTTTTATTTGGGGTTTTAAAAAAATTATTTTATTTTAATTTTATATTTATTCATATTTATATATATATATTTTATATAGAAAATAAAAAATATTTTTATTTTATATATAAAATAAAATATATTTATTTTATTTTATTTTGGGTATCTTTCCTTAATTATTCTCCTCCATCCCCAGCATAGAATAAATGTTTTTCATACTTATTTTGCAGTTTAAGAGTGCAAACCTATTCACAGAACATCAGGAAGAGGCACCATCCCTTTTCTACTACACAGCTGAATAATGATGCAGAGAAAGAGAATAAGCAGAACCAAAATGTCACTGTCTGGCTTTAAATCCTCATGTTAATCTGTCTGATCCACTTGAGGATGGCCAGATGCAGTCACCAGTTCAGTTATCTTTGTTATTTGTGAAGTGAAATTTTGTGTAACTGCGCCTATAAGAATGCGTTGTGTCTTGGGACTTACACTGACTGTGTTTATTGCTACTATTTAATCTAGTAATACAAATTAAAATTAAAAGTTTTGTAGAAGAAACAATTCAAAGCTGGAGTTGTTGATAAATGCCCTTATGTACGTATTAATGTCTGACAAAATATATGGGCAAGGTGGACTGAGGTTTAAAACTTGAGGTTTAATTTTCTATTTATTCAATTTAAATTTTGTTACTGAAATTGTTTTCTTAAAATTACGATTCTCAGAATCTGGTTTTGTTTGTGGGTTTAGTGTTTTCTTTTTTATTCTTCTAGATTTTTCTGCTGTAGTTTGCAGGTCTTTTCTAATGCAGCTGTGGGCTGCAGTTCACTGATGAAGAGATGCAAGTACTGTGAATGTAGAACCCTTACAGAAGTAAAATTGGATGGATTGCTTTAATGGGATTTCAGATTGCTGCTACAGGGTTTTTTTTTTTGGGTTGATTTGGCTCTTTCAGCTGTCAACACTTAAAATAGAGATGTTTTCCAGAAGAAGGTCTTGCCTTACCTTGCCCTCTGTTCCCTTCTTATGTCTTTCACAGCCTTTTCTATCTTTGCTGCTGGGATTCTCTCCACGCTGTCCAGCAAATCAATGAGCTGTTTTTCTATGACCTTTAACATCTCTACTGTTGGCAGGTTTGCCTCATTGTCTCCAGTGCACTGGAAATAAACTTCCTGCACCTTCTTGTTCAGGCTTGTGAGCACTTTGTCCTGGAGGTGACAGGAGATATGGTGAGTGCCACAGCTGGGTTCTGCCAGGTGGAACCATAACATCCCTCCAAAACCAAAGGAAATCTGTGAGGGAAACACTTTAATCCCCTCAATAAGACTCATTTGCTTGTTTCCTGGCTGGCCAAGGGCAATGGCAAGAACAGATGGCTGAACTTGTCCTGTTGGTCTCATCCTCCCAGCTTGGCTGTGACCTGGGTCAGGTGGCACTGCCCAGCTGTGTCTGGGAGCCTGCTCCCACCTGGAGCAGACAGATTTGCCCCAATTTGCTGCCTCAGCAGTGCCCCAAACCAGCCTTTCCATTGCTGGGAAACAGCACTGATCCCTCCTCAGTGCCCCCCTGTGTGCTCTGTGCACCCCTGTGTGCTCTGTGCACACCCCTGTGTGCTCAGTGTGCTCTGTGCACACTCTATGTGCTCTTTGTGCTCTGCTCCCAGGATGGATGGGGCTGGGGGAGAGGAACCACTTGTGCACATGTGAACCGCCCTTGCCTGGATCCCAGCCTGTACCTGGTCATCACCTTCGTGTTCTGCAGGGGAAAAGAGCTGAACTTTGAGCTTCAGCTCGGCCACTTTCTCCTCTTCCTTGGCCACGGAGGCTCGCAGGGTGTTCACCTGCTCTTTCAGCGCTGCCAGCTCCTTCTCCCTGGAGGGCAGAGAGAGGAGGTGTTCGGGAAGGGCAGCTCCGGAACACACGGCTCTGCTCCCCGCAGCCTGGGCTGGTCCCTCTGCTGCCGGCAGATGGAGGTAACACTTCAGCCTTTCCTGAAAACCCGGGGAACTTCGGGGTTTTTAATGGAAAAGCAGTTACTGTGCTGGTGAAGGGGGGGGGAGGGGGGGGAGAAGTAGCATTGCTAAGCATTCAAGATTTTGTAAATGTAAAAACTACATTTTAAATGGGAATATATACGTCTATCTGACATTGACACTTAGATTACAATGGCACATGATGGGTTGGTTCCCTACTGCTTTCCTCTAGGAAGGTTTTGCACTGAGTCAGCATTTGCACTGATGACTCCAGGAACTGCCTTATTTCTTTCTTTGGTCTTCCATCATGAGAATTGCACTAACATTGACTCCAGGATGCTCAGTGCATCATTCCCCACTGTGCCTTGAGGACTAAGGAATTAGTCCCAAGCTCAACTCTTACCTCCTAAATTAAGCACATATGGGACACTTTCCTAGGAGCTCAAAGAAAGACCCTGCTGTGTGAGCAGCCTGATATGTGTCTGACAGTGAGGTGTCTGTGGGGGCATTGGGGTCACTTATGTCTGGAAGCTGGACCACAGGGACCCCTTCCATCCCCTGCAGGGCCACACTCACATGCTTTCACGTGTGCTGATGAAAGTCTGCTGGACCTTGTTCCAGCTCTCTGCAATATCCTGGGAGTTCAGGACAAAGGATAAGTTCTCATCCAGCATCTCCATGAAAGTATTAAGCAATTGTTCAGGATCAGTGAAGTAGAGCTCAGGCTCCTAGAGAGGAAAACATGTAATGAGTCTTTTCCCTGCTCTAGATGCTGTTCCACTGAACTGTGTGGAGATTGGTCTGCACCAGCCCTGGCTATTCAAATGTTCTTTCATCTAGAGAGGTCCATGTTTGTTTGTACATGGACATCCTTCCTGCTATGTGTGTAGTTCTACTCTGCCTCAACAGCTCACCCCCAAAACAAATTGCATTTTGGGGAGTAAAAAGTATTGCAAACATCAGTGTTTGGGAAAACTTCAATTTCAGACATAAGCCAGTAACTGCACTAATTGAAAAATCTTTCATTTTATGATGTCATATCTCACTGGAGGATGGCAAGCTTAGAGATGATGGTAGGGTTTTGGAAACTGGAGGAAAGTTAAGCTAAGGTATTTATAATATGTGTGAACAAAAGTGTGAACATTCAGGAATGTATAAATGTACATTTATAATTTGTAACTACAGTAACTCCTCAAAATTGTAACTAATGGTTAGAAGGTGATGGAAATTAGTAACACTGATAAGTGACACAGGACAAACTGAAAATGCAAATTTTTCAACATAAGACTTCTGACCTCATCTTCGTCCGAGCTGATTTCACTCTCTGCATCCTCCAGTGAACTTCTGAAAAAGCATTTTGTGTGTTAGGCCCTCAGAGAAATGACAGCTCAGAGGGATCTCATTAGTGACACAGGAACATTGCTATTGTTCCCTGCCTCTGTTTACTCCTCTGCACATTCCCACTGTGGGATATTGAGGGGTCAGTAGGGTCGGGGGGCCACAAAAACAAACAGCACAGGAGCTCCTTCTGCCCATGAGCAGCTGCCTTTAGTGCTGCCCTGGGCTGTGCTGGCCATGGGGCTGCAATGACACATGAACCTGAGCTGAGGGTGTTGATCCAAATGCCTTTAAACTCACCGGGAGTGAGTGTAACTCACTCATTTGTTTAGTGCTTCTCCCTCTGCACAAGAGCTGGAAGAGGGGCAAGTGATTCTTTGCTGCTGTTGGCAGCTCAGTCTGCTCATCACTTCCACTTTTACCTGTGCCATGAAGGGTTAAAAACCTCTGTTTGCATTGTCTTGGTGACAGCCCCACTTGGGCAGGGTCTCAGCAGAGGCTCTGAGGATGGAGCTCACTTGGAGCAGGCACACAGGACTGACTTGCACACTGACAGCTTTCTGTGCTATCTGAGTTTGCTCCAATGAGCCCCAGAACCTGGAATGCCCAGCCAGGGTGAGCAGCAGGATCCCCCTGTGCTGGTTCCCAGTGAGCTCAGTGCTCTTTTCAATCCTTAATCCTTTGTTTGCATCATCTGGTACTTACAGGTCTCTTGACAGAAGAGGCTGCAGGAAGTGTTTCAGCTGTGGCCTGAGATCGCGTGCCCTGAAATCCAAACTCTCTGAGAACAGCAGGGAGCTTGGAATATCCGTGAAAGTGACACTGTGGCCACTGGGACCCTGCTCTGGAGACAAGAGGAGGTGCCCACTTAGAGCCAGGGGCTGTCCCAGCAGCAGCAGCATCACTCTGCTGGCACTCACCCTGCTCTGTGCTGGAGGGAGGTGAAGCCCTGCCTTCATTCCTGGGTTCTGTTTCCTTATCCTTTTCCTTTTTGTGCCTTTTTCCGTGCTCCTCCTGCCACTCTTTTGGAGATAGCTGGTAGAGGATGTCCCTGTACATCTTGTACTCCTGCAGGGTGTCCTCAAATCTGGAGATGTCACTGGGGTGAGAGAAGTGAACAGAGGTTGTTAGCAGGGAGGGAAGCTTCTGATTGAACAGGTTCTTTCTCACTCTTGATATTCAGTTTCATCCAAAGAAGGGGAGAGAGGGCACATTTTTTCATGGATATGCAAAGGCAAAAGGGAACCTGCCCTCTGTGCTCTCTATGGTTTCTCATGTGGAAACTGATTCTCAGTTGTCTGGTCATATCTCTTGCTATGGAACTGAGCTTGATAATTTTTGAATTTTTGCTTGAAAAGGAATGAGAATTTTTTTCCAGCTCAGCTCATAGTGATAATCATACTTTTTTTTTTTTTGTCTTTCCCTAGGTCCCCATTAAAATGCATTGCTTAGTTTTGTTTGGATTTTAATCTGATGCTAGGCATTTAATTTTGGGGTTGGAATAGCTATACTTTAAAAAAAATGTAATTAGAAAACTAGATTAGTTGTTTTAGAAACAAAGCCAGCATCTGGAAAACAAAAGCCAAAACATTTTGATCTTAAAATGGAACATTTTTAGAAATCTATCCCCTGCAAGGACCGTGAAGCTGTAGCACTGTAGAGGCTGTTAAAGGTGAGGCAGGAGTAATGAGCAATCTTACCTTTGGATTTTCTTTATTTCAGTTGTGAGTCCCTGGATCTCTGTTATTTTCTTTGTCTTTGCTGAGGTTTCTCTTTTGGCTCTAGGAAAGGATGCACAGACAAGCCATTAAAAAATTTAGCAGTGAGTAGTGAATTGAGGTGCCTATGAAACAGTGAAAAAGATGTGATATGAGCCCTACAAATCTGTGTTATAAATGTATCCCAGGACATGCTTGGCTCTGCCTGAAGACCCTCTTGTCCTTGGCAAAGCATTGCACCCCAGTGTTGAGGCCTCCCTCACTGGCTGCTGCTCACCATCAGTTGCAGCTGTGCCCCTGTGATCCCTGCAAAGGGCCAAAGTGCCCAATTTCCCTCACTGAGGGGCTGGGCAGAGGCATCTCCCTCCAGTAAAGAGTGTTGTGGGAAGAATGGAAGTGGTGGGGCCACCAGCAGGTTCCTTGCTGCCCCCAGAGCAAGGGCTTTTGCAGTGAGGGCATTCCCTGGATGTTGTTCTCCTTCCTCCCTTTTACTGATTGTGTGGGGAGAAAGTGCCACCAGAACTGTAGCACTGGGAAATTCAGAGTGTTCAGACAAACCCTGCAGGGAGGTCAAGCAGCAGATTCCTGTGCCCAGAATGAAACAGCACAGTGGTGGTTCCTTCAGAGCTCCTTACTTTCTCAGTGCTTCAACAGAGTTATTGTGGTTCTCCTTCAGGAAGGCATCAAACATGGCAGCGTCCTTCTCCATCCTTCTCTCAGCCTTTTCCAGCTTTCTTTCCTCATCCTTTGTTATGTTCTCCATCTTTTCAATCTCCCCTCTCTTCACTGCAATGGTGTGCTGAAATGAGCCCCAAAGGTAACACAGTCACGTCAGCTGGGTGGTTTTGAAGGTACATTGGTTTAGCTTTCCAAAATTCCCTGAGAGTTGTGGGCAGAGAGGGAAAGGATTTCAAACTCAGGTGTGTGACTTAGTGCAAGCCAGGTACATGGAGGCCAGGAGGTATTTCAGAAAGATGATATTAAATAAGCAGTGAATCTAAAGACAGAATTCAGAAGTCCGAGCACTGCATTAACTCCTGGCTGACAAAGATTGATTCAGTTGTGTTACAGCTCAATAACAGATGACTAATGGGAATGTTTGAGCATGGTTACTCCATTCCCTCATGTTGAGTTCAGAGTGGCTCCCAGACACAGTTTATGTACTGTGTAACTGTGCATCTCACAAATGGGATGCTTCCATAGTGGCTACTGAATGATGGGAATGACCTACATTCCTTTATTCCTTGGCTGGGAATTACTGGGCTACAGATTCTGAGGGGCTGTGAGGCAGGAGTTGGACAGTCAGTTCATGAGCTCTGATGTGTGCCACCTTGGAAAGATCTCCAGGCATTGATCTCAGGAGAATAAACATCAAAACAAAGCAACACAGGGAAGAGTAATTAAATGAACAAAGTAATGAGCTAAAAGCCATGTACCTCAAGAAAAAAGATCTGTTTTCTGTCCTGTAGGTAGCCATGGAAGGTCTCCCTGTCGAATTTATAATCTGAAATTAGAATATAAAGTTGCTTAGGCTAGAGAGGGGGAAATATGGCCAGGGCAAAACACAATGAATATGTAGGCTACCATGAGCATGGATCTGGCTGGCACGGGAGTCAGCAATACTGATTATTGTATTATAGTTAAAACCTTGCTTAGGATCAGTTTCATATGGATTTTCACAGAGTAAAACCAGGGAGAATGGAGTGGACAATCTGGTCCTTTTCCTCTAGACACTAATGACAAATCTACTCCTCATGTCAGAGGCAGAAAATCTAGGCCTGTATCCATTAAAATCCAACTTTAGGTTGGCTTAGTAGAAAGGTTTCCACCACACAAGGTCCCTCAGCTGGCTACAGCTCACTGCTGCAAGGCTGGTGGAGCCATGAGGGGTGGCCCAGGCTCTGAAGGTAAACACCTGAGCTGGAGATGGCTCAGCCACGCAGGGGCTGGCAAACACAGCACAGAACTGTCTGCGTGGCCTCCCCAGGGTCAGCCAGAGCCAGCTGCCCTGCCCATCCCCTCTCTGGCCTTTGCTCTGGGCTGTTACCCAGCTGAGCAGCCCCACTGCAAGGACAGTGCCTGTTCTCCACCTTTTTTCATGGCCAACTTCCGCGAGAGCATCTCCTGCAGGTATTTCAGTCTCTCCTCACTGGTCGCCTCTTTTCTGCTCTCCTCTTCTTCCTCCCTTTTCAAAGCTTTCCTCAACCCACTTTTTGCCTTCATTTTAGTGGAGTAAGTAGTTTTCTCATGGACTTTCATGGTCTTCCTCTTTTCACGTTCCTGTGAGAAGTCAGATACGTGACTGTTTGATCCTGTGCTTTGTGTGCTGTGGTTTTTAAAGATATGAGTAAGTTATTGACAGCCTGGAAACTTGCAGTGGTGATACCCTGCTGATGCATATTTGCCTAGTTTATCTGACTAATCCCAATAATATTCTCTCTTGAGGCAATTGAAACACTAAATTTCTTAGCACTTGTTGTCATTATTCTGTTGATTTGTATTCTGCATCCATCCACCAGCTGCGCCAGTCTGTATCCACTCACTGTCCTCATTTTTCCTTCTTGGGTTATTGCTGTGAGCAAATGGAAATTTTCTGAGATTCATCCTTGGAGTCCCTTGGTTAAAGGGGAACAGCCAACACTTAACCAACTCAGTCCAGCTTCTACAAGGACATTTAAACCATTAAATTCAGATTGAGAAGATCTATTCAAACCCACTCCAGAACCTTCTGGAGGGTAAAAGGTGTTTCTGCTCAGTGCTTTCACATGGACTGAAGTGTAATTCAGTGCTCTCTGCACAGTTTGGGCCTGGATTAGGGTGAGGACATCACTCAGCAGACATCCTTAGTGCAATGCTTCCTGAGCTCTTCCCCATAATTGTCTAGTGCCCTTCAACCCAAGCTAAAACCAGACTGTGTCAGTCCCCGTCAGTGTGAGGTGAGGAGGCCTTGCTTTAGACCTCCTGCTTCCTTTCACACTGTGCCAGGCTGTGCAGCAGTCAGACCTCCCAGAGATCACAGAATCCCAGAAACGTTTGGGCTGGAATCTTTGGGATCGTTTTGCTCCAAATCCCTGCCATGAATGGGGGCACCCCACTAGATCAGGTTGCTCAAAGCCTCATCCAACCTGGCCTGGAACAGGGATGGGACATCCCTGACATCCTTGAGCAACCTGAGCCAGTGTCACCACCCTCACAGTAAAGAATTCCTTCCTAACATCTAATCGACATCTTTCTTCTCTTAGTTGAACCCTCTCCCCCTTGTTCTATCACAATCTGCTTGTGTAAAAAGTTGCTCTTTTTTTATAAGAACCTTTTAAGTATTGAAAGATCACAATCAGGTCTCCCTAGAGCATTCTTTTCTCCAGGCTGAACATCCCCAGCTTTCCCATGAAGAGGTCTTTGATCTCTCATGTGCTGAATTCTGGTATTCTGTTGGGTGGGTGCCTGCCTTAGTAATTGTTTATTATACAGTTTAGCCTAAAGCATGTGTACATACCTCCTGTGCCTTCTTAATTTCCTTGTCTCTCATTGAGAAAAGTTCAGTGTCTGTTGGGAGCTTAAATGGATTTTTCATTGGCTTTTTTTCATCCTCTTTTGTGCTTTCTGGGAAAAAAACAAACACAAAAACCAAACAGAAAAAACCCAGGATGAGGATGTAGAAGATGTGAAGCTGAATATCTGGACCCAGTGCAAAGGGAGTGGGATGTGCTGGGTCACACCTGGAGTGTGGGCAGATGCTGGATCAAGGGCAGGGAGCTGGATTGGGCTTCTGGGAAGGCAGTGACAAAACTGAGACCTCTGTGTGGTTTATGTCACTTGGCCATATCTGATGATCAACAACAGCATTTCAGACAGGGATTTTTCTGTCTGTAACTGTTTTGCCCATTTCTTCTGTTTTAGGGCAGAAGAACTCTGGGCCTCTCCTCTGAGCTGGCAAGGAAACATTGCTGGAGCATTGTGTCCTTACCTGACACAAGGTGAGTTTCCATTTCAAGTTTGGAAGAGAGACTTTTAGTTGTTGATGCTGTATGTCAGGATGGTGTCTTTGACCCTGGCCCAAAGAAAATCATAAATCAGTCAGCTGGGATCTGCCAGTAATTGATGTGATAAGTTTTACAGCAGTGACAGGCCTAGGGGCTTTCTATATCTTAACCACTGAGCCTTTAGTGCCTGTAGCAATTAACAAAAAGCTCCATTAAACTGGAAAACACATATGTTCTGACCTCCAGAAGATGTTCATCCCTGCCTTGTGTGAAAGCTGTGTAAGACACAGTCCTCCTTACACATAAACTGATGGGAAAGCAACAACAAACAAATTTGGAGACAGCAAGCAACCCAAGTCCCTTGTCTCTTTTTCCACCCAGTCACCAGTTCTGACCCACACCCATGCTTTTTCATCCTCCTGTCACTAGCTCACAAGCTACATTTTTACTCACTAAAGCTCTTCCCAGTAATTGCTTCAGCATTGTGGATTTCTTGCAATAAGCATGAATGATTGTTGGACAGCACAGACACACTTTGCAGAGCTCTGTTGCCTTTCATTTTAGGTTGGCAAACTGTTGAAGGTTATTTTTTTGTTTCTCTGGTCTTTTTGTAGTTTTTGCTATGGATCCTAAGGGACAAGCCAGAGTGGGAATGATCTCACTTACAAAGAACAGATAGAGCATTGTTAAAGCTATCCTTTAATCACCAAAGGCAGCAAGCTGGGCTTAGTGAGGTATTAGTTCAGTTGATGCAATTCTGCTGCTGGCACCATTCCTGACCTGCACTGCTCTGAGATGCTATAGAAAATATCCTCTTCTGCTTGCACTAGTTTTAGGGCTATTTTAGAGCTTCAGTTTTTGCTCTGAAGAGCCTCTAGTTTTTATATATTTTGAGCTAAACTCATCTGGCCTAATTTCCATGCCTGTCCTTGGTGCTTTGTGTGTTTTCTGCAGCTGCCCAATTAGTACTTTATTCTTTGGAGGTGTCAAACTTTCACTGCTGATGAGACACAGAGGCTGAGGTAGAATTTAGGCTTTTGAATATATCCCAAATATTTTCACTCTCCTTTTCAGCTCTTGAAGTACATTTACCAAGAACCTCCTTGACTGTTACTTGGAGTTGAAACCTCTGACCTTTGCTTAATTTAAGGGGATATTTTTCTCTAGGGTCTCTCATCTACGTCCTGGAACAGCATCAGCCCTGCTGCTGATGTGAGTTTTGGAGAAAGCCCCATCAGGGCAGGGGTGGGCAGGCAGTCAAATGCCCAAATACAGTTTGTGAACCTCACAGAGCAGCAAACACCTGGAGCTTCAGCCCTCAGTGCACACCTTGATTTCTGTAATCTAAAGCTTTTATCACAAGAATTTTCTTTTTCCTGTGGTTGATTTAAATTCCTCCTACAGGTAATGAGTCTGAAAAGCAGGACTAGACAGTGGCATATGGAAAATAATTGTCAGTGCAACCTCAGAGATAAAAAGTGCTTTATGATAGAATTTTAGCTAAGTATAGGAAACTGTATCTATTATTAACTTATAAATATTCATTTTATTAAGATATTTTTTGTTTGAGGTTGCTGGGTTTTTTTATAGGTTGTTTGCACAGCATTTTGGAAACAATGCCAGAAGCTACAGAAACCCTAGCTCTGCTAATTCATAATTATTAAACTCAATAATGCAAATTAAAAAAGCTTCATTGCTAGAATAATTTGGCATATATTTCACTGCCTCTGACATTGTATTCCAGTAGCTGTGTACCAGTAGCACATGAATCAATAGATAAGGCATTGAGGGTTTTAATTCACTGAAACCTTTATTCAGTGCTTTTTCCTGGCATCAGGCTGCCGAGCAAAAAAACCCAACAAACCAAAAGCAAAAACAACAACAAAAAAACCACCCCAAAACCCCCCCAAAAAACAAATGAACAAAACAAAACCCCCACAAAACAAAACAAAAAGCCAAAATAACTATGCAGACGGATCTAAAAACTAGTGCAATAAACCCATTCATGTTCCCAGAGCAGAGGGTGTCACACATCCGTCCCTAGCAGATTCTCTGCACACCCTCCTTGCCCGCTGCTCTACAGTGTCTCACACAGAGGTGTCACCCAGCGGTGTCACCCTGGGGTGTCACCCGGAGGTGTCCCTCTCACCCAGCAGTGTCCCTCTCACCCACCGGTGTCACCCAGGGGTGTCCCTGTCACCCAGGGCTGTCTCTCTCACCCAGGGCTGTCCCTCTCACCCAGCGGTGTCCCCCAGAGCTGTCCCCTGCTCGGGCCGGGCTGTGGCGCTCGGAGCGGGGCCGGGGCAGCGCAGCCGCCGCTGTTTGCGCTGCCATGGAAACGCGCGCTCCCGCCGCTCCGTGCGCGGCCACGGCAGCGCGCTCGGCTCGGCTCGGTTGGGCCGGGCTCGGTTGGGCTGGGCTCGGCTGGGCTGGGCCGGGCTCGGCTGGGCTGGGCTCGGCTCGGCTTGGCTCTGCTGGGCTGGGCTGGGCTCGGCTCGGCTGGGCTCGGCTGGGCTCGGCTGGGCTGGGCCGGGCTGGGCCGGGCTGGGCTGGGCTGGGCTGGGCTCGGCTAGCCTCGGCTCAGCTCGGCTCGGCTCGGCTCGGCTCGGTCCCTGGAGGGATGCAGGGACAGCTCCCCGCAGCCCGGGCTCCCCTGACCCGAACCCCGGGATGATGCGGGATGCGGTCGGTGTCCCTGCGGGCGCTCTCTGGGGCTCCCGTGCGGGTCTGAATCTCCCCCTAAAAGGGAGAAAACTGCTCTGCTGAGAGAGTCTCCCGGCCTGGCTGGGTTCTCTGTTCTTTATTTCATTCCCCCTTATTTCAGGCCCGGGAATTGGGTATTTAACCCAAACAGAGCAGAGGGTTGAGGAAATGGGAGTTGGGGCTCCTGTTTGTGGAATGAGCGTAGTTTATCATGTCCTAATCTTTGCCGTGGTCTGTGTTTTTGCAAAGTGTGAACAGCCACAGTTTGGAGAGTGTGGGATGGGTGAACAAAATGCCATTTACTGAAAGCTGCCCAAGTAAAAAGTGCTATAGAACCCCCAGTGTCACCTTCTGAAATATATAATATAATATAATATAATAGTATAGTATAGTATAGTATAGTATAGTATAACTTATAATATATATTATATATTGTATTATACATATATCTATATATAATATAATTCTGTAGAGGGTTTGACAAGATATTAGTTGGTAAAAAACAATTTTAAGGATATTTTCCTCTATTTTTAAGGATTTTTTTTCCTCTATGTTTTCATAGAGGAAAAGATCCTTAAATCCCCTTATTTAACCTTTCCTGTTTCTGAGAAGACCAAATTGGTTCCAAATGGATCGTTTTCCACTTTAGACCCTTTATAATCTCTATAAATACAATTTCAGTTTTCAGAAATAGCAGTTTCTTTCATTTACTGATAGATTTCCAAGCAGCTTTCTCTGTCTGAATAACTCATGCAATAAATAGCATGAATTTCTGTAAGTGCAAACTCCCATTTGATTGTTAGAATTCTTTTCTGTAATTGCTGATTATCAAGAGACTGGATTCAGGCAACAGAAGAAAAATGCTTGTACAGAAAGAAATTTTTTCGGCACATGAATGCTTTGATTTCTAGCAGTGATGCAGAAAACCATAGTGCTATCTTTAGTATATTTTGAGATATTTTCCAAATGCATTGAGGAGTATATATAAAAAATGACATCACAGAATAATTTCTATTACCAAAAAAAAATTTAAAAAATTAAAATTCAGGAGTAAATTGTACTAAAGATGCATATTTTCTAAAGGCTTAGTATGAAATGGTCTTTGTTCAGAAACGACAGTTTATTACAGAATTGTGAACTTGTGCAGTGGAAACATCACAGAAATAGATAACAGAAACTGAAGACATTTGAACAGCTCTGGCTTTGTCTGGCACAATCTCTCTATCAATGAATTAAACATTTGTACATCCTCTACTCTGTTCTAAACTATCCTTGCTAACCAGTTATTTCCCAAAAGTAGAACAGAGATTATTTAAAACCAGAGATGTATTTTGTGAATTCTTGGAAATGTGCAAGCTCTTCAAATCTTGGTTCATTATTGGTTCACATGCCATGAGCTACTTAGGCTTTGCATTTCCTTGAGGGCAGAGAAGTTTTTAAGGCCAGAAGGACATCTGGGGTCTATTCTTAGCCACCATTAAGTTGGTTAATGAATGGAATAAATAGCATGTGCAACATCATGGGAAAATCTGCCTGCGAGGAGCGGGCTGTGCAGCTGACCATGCAGCTCCTTAGGCCAAGGGCACTTCAGGGCACCCAGATTTTGGGATTGGGAAATGTTTGGTGCCCAGCCAAGAAAGCCAGGCAGCTGGCATGGTGTGGCAGTGCTTGTCTTTCCAGCAGAATGTCTGAGATTTGGGGATTTGTGATTTTGTTAGGATGCAGGATTGGGATTTCAGGATGTTGTGGTTTCTTTGCACCCATCATTTTCTCATGACGGGGCTGCTTGTCTTCTCCATTCATCCCCTGTTGGTACACAGGGATGCTGATCCCCTCCACAGAGGGGTTAATTAGTGTTGGCAAAACATTTTGAAATGGATGATTGAGAAATGGATGGTTGAGAGGTGAAAGCAGAATCAGTACCCGCATAAAGAAATTTTCCTCTGCAGTCTGATCACTATGGGAAGCTCCCTGTGTACCCAAGGATGCTGGCACTGCTGCTTGCCCCTGCTCCTCCCAGCTGAAGCTTACTTGGAGGAAGGATCTTGCTTATCTCAAAGGAGAATCTTCCAGCTGGAAAGATGTCCCGGTCACCTTTCCTTGGCCAGAGCAGCCACGAGATGGCAGCAGCCTTGTGTCGCCGGGCTGGGCTTTGGCTCCTTCCACGTTTCCCTCTCGGCTCCTCCGTGCCCCTTTCACATTATAGATGAGATCTTCAGGTCTCGTCACCAAGAAACCTTCTTCCATCCTCTGGGCTGAAGGAGAAGTGGCCCCGAGGAAGGCTCTGAAAGAAGATCTGTGAGTTCAGCTCCCATCTTTGCAAACGAGCTGATGGAGCAGAACCACCCTGTGTCCTGATCCCCAGCCCCAGGGTGTTCATGGCACGTCTCATCCCCAGTGAATGTGCACAATTCTTTCAAGAGCTCAGGTTTCAGCCTGATGGATCAAAATTGCTGAAGTTTCTGAGGGGCCATATGGAAATTAAGTCCCTGTCATTCTTCCTTTCACTGCACTACTCGGGTGCTGTGTGATGACTTCGACAACGAGCAGCAGGTGCTCAGTGATTTGTATTTCACACTTGTTCTTGCTGAGGATGCAGGCTCCTTCCTGCTGAAGAGAAAATGTTCTGCAGCCTGCAGCCTGGGATCCTGGCCAGGGCTGGGACACTTTCTTTTGCAATGCAAAGCTAATTCTGGTGTGTGCTGAGACATCTGTACACAGATAAGGTATGTGCTTTGCTCTGGCTCCCAGCTAACACTGCCAAGGCCGTGGAGAATTGGTTGGTTTTTGCTCCCTGACTTTTTTTGTTGGTTTTTGCTCCCTGGCGTGTGGCTCAGGCAGTGTGGGGCTGCTTGGGGGTGCTGTGGCAGAGCCTTGTGCAGATGCAGGGGAAAATGAGAGAATCCCAGGGTGAGGCTGTTGGAGAGGGACCCCTGGAGATCTCTTGTCCTCCTGCTCAAAGCAGGGATAACTTCCAAGTCATACCAGCCTGCTCAAGGCCTTGCCCAGCTCTTCTGAAAATCTCTAAGGGTGGAGATTTTGTGAAGTCTCTCTGGACAACGGAGGCTGAGCCTGGGTTCAGTGGGGTGACACCCCTGGTTTGCTCTGGTAAGGATATAAATAAACAATATGGTTGCAATTCCAAAGCCAGTTCTGAATAACCACGTAGACCTGGTCCCCAGATGAAAACTGTAACTAGTTCCAGACTTCCCTCTGAGCTCAGTTCTTTTGGGAACTAGAGATTGCATTTGGCCCACTGTGCAAAAGAGAGGCACAGAGCAGCAGCCAAGGAGACTTACTTAAACTGGACTATAAATCCACATTATTTGCACGGACAAATGACCCAGGAACCTGAGACTGAAACTTCATGATTTTGCATTAAGCTCTTGAGGCACAGTTCCAGCCTTTTTCCTGGCTCTTGCTTTGTGGCAAAACTTCAGCTGCTGTCACTGCATGGGAACAGATCCAGCTGAAAAATACCCTGCCTGAGGAAAAGATCATTTTTTATCATGATCTCTGTGATGGCTTGAGGAAGAGGGACACAAGAGCTGGGGAAAGATGGAATTGCCCCTTTCAGTGACAGCCTGTGCTTTGGTCACTTAGGGAGATAGTGAAACTGCAGCTGGTGAAAAGGGCTGATCCTGCAACTCCTACACACAAATTTTCTTCAACAGGAGCTTATGGAGCACAGCAAAAAGGATTAATAAACCAAAGGTATGGGTTGAGCTGCAAAAGGAAGCACATGCTTCACAACTGCAAGCTCTTTCTGCTCATGTGGAATGGATTAAAGATAAAAACAACCCTGTTGTGCACTTTGCTCCTGAGCAGTTTCAATCCTGTCTATCTTCTTCTCCTCCAGAGAAGCTTGTGCAGGAACTATTATCTGTAACTGGAAACTGTGGCTCATATTGCCAGGGTGTCTCATGGGGTCCACTTCTCCTTGCCAGAGAATGAGGCATCCCTGGGTACCAGCTGCAGTGGTTCAGGAATGTTTAGTGCCAGCCTGGTTGTTTTCTTGCAGGATCTGCCTATTTGCATCTGTATTTTGAGTATGGAATACTGGGCACACAGAAACACAGACTGTGCTGATGCTGGGCAGGGGATCTCCTGTGGGACAAGCACCAAATCCACGTTTGATGTCTGTTTAGCTGGAATCATGGGCAGCACAAACACTCTCCTCACGCAACAACAGCTTCATTACTCAGAAATGCTTTGAAATTCCAGATCCTGTTCCTCTTCTTTTTGCCTGCACCGGTGTGAATGACCGCTGTTCTCCTCCCCACTGAGATGTCAGCAGATCCTGCAGGTTGTTTTCCACTGAAATGTCTCTTCTTAGGTAAATATTACATCTGGGGTTGCTCTGCCAGTGGCTTTCCTACCTGGAGTTTGTACAGCAGGTCACTGCCCTGCTGGGAGATAAGAGGAATGCTTGCTGCCAGTGCTGTTTGCTGCTGTGAAATGCCACCCAGCTCTTCCATCATCAGTTGCTCCTCCAAAGTTTTTTGAATGTTGCTCAAGTCCTGGGGGTTTTTGCAAATCGAGGGAAATTTAAGACAAGATGTCGAATGTTTGGGCAGACCAGAAGGACTTGTTTATTGCAATAGCCATGACTTGTAAATTATTCATCTGTGTGTAATTGAAACGCTCAGGTCCTCAGAGGTCATGTTACAAAGAGTGAGGTGAAGGATCAGCGAGCTTCCAGCAAAACAGGAAGGTTGGCAGGTCCTGGGGAAGCCTTCTCCATCCACCTCCATCTGCTCCATGGCAATGCCTTTTTGCAGATGAAAACTGAGTTTTCAAGAAGTGAAGCAATGTACAAACACGTGTCTGGGAAGGGGAGAGGCCCTGTATAAAGCACCTTCCTCTGTCATTTTCCCCTCCAGTGGGGAGCACAGGTTTGGAGCCTGTTGCAGTGAAACATCCAAACAGTCTGAGGGCACAGCCCAAGTATCAGCACACACATAAGGGACTCTGTGAAATGGAGAAGAAGTTCCAAGGACCAAGGGGGACCAGAATAGCTGTGTAAGCAGAAAATAATCCAGTGCAGCTTCACTCAGCAGTCCTGTCTCCAGACAACACCAAACTTCAACTAATTAAAAAGAGCAGATGCTAGCTGGAACGTTAATTGGAACAGCTATCAACTTTTCTCTGTGCTTAAATCTGTATTCTAGCTCTCTCATACCAAGTCTGGAGAGAAAAAGTTAACCCTTCAGGTTGTTTATTTATTTTTTTTAGGCACAGCATGTCCTTAGAAGAGGGCATAATGAAAGTTCTATGAACAGGTTTGGATCCAGGATTTTTTCAGCTGAAGACAATTCTCTGTCTAATAATGCAGAACCATCATCACAAACAGCACTCTCAACCCTTCTCTTTCACTGTGCTGTCAGTAAAGTGATCTTGCTCAGCTTTCAGAGGCTTTGTAGCAGTGCTGGGCACAGAGCCAGCTGCTCCTCTTCCCTGTGTGCATTGTGTCAGATGGACACCTCTTCATTAACCTGGGCTCATTTGTTCCCCTCAGTCTGTATTCCTTCTCATTAGACTTGATGTATGATCAAGAAAAGAAAGTGCAGAGAGCTCAGCTGACATCTGATACACTTATAAATAGCCTTTCTGCCCTGCTGCAGCTCTGTGGCCACCCCAGGGGGAGAGAGCACTCAGTGTATCACACTCTTCCTGGAACTGGGATGCTATCGAAGATTTTCCTCTAAAGCAGCCAAATTTGGACTCTGTTGGAGACTGGGTGCTTGAATGCAGGCACCACTGGTCTGTTCCAGATTGGCAGTTCTTAGTCTTGTCCTAATCTCCAATTCCTAAGAGATCAGGCATTGTTTGAACAGAGAGGCTCTTGCACTGTTCCAAGTCCTCTCTGTGACGGGCAGAGGCTCCCTCAGCACAATGACAAGCCCTGGACTTTTCTACAACTTTGCTCACACTCCACCCCAAGCTCCTGTTACTTCCTTCATTCCCAAGCCCTGCCTCCTCCCTCTGCCTCAGGGCTGGATCCTATCTCCTCCCTGGGCTCACTGAGTCCATCACAGGCCTGGCAATCCTTGTTGAGATGTCTCCTGTGTGCTGTCCTGAGCACCAGTGCTCCCATCTAAACACAATCTGCTCTGGCTTCCAGTGGATGATGAGGAGAGTATCCCTTAACCCCTTTTCTTTTGCTGACCTCCTTGGGTGATAACTATTGTCATCTCCTGTAAGAATCCAAACACCCAGTGCAAGCAACTAAATAACTATTTAGTGCAATTCAACAATTTCTCACACCTTACTGGCACTGAATGAGCCTCAAATTCAGCTCCCAAAGACACTGCCAGGGAGTGATGAATTGAGGCAGAACTATGGAGGATTACAGGGCTGATCGAGATAGTACAGATTATTCCTGAATCATATTCTTGTAGGTCTGATGAAAGAAATGAGTCAGATCCTTCCAATACAGTTTGACCTGGCAGATGCAGCCAGCAGCCAGCTCAGAGGCTATGTGAGGAGCTCACAATGTTTTGCAAATGGAATAAAGTTCATTTAACACAGCAGGCCTGTATTTGCTGTCAACTCAAAGGCCTCTCACCTGAAAACAACCTGCAGATCACTTACCCCATCATTGCTTGTAGGAGGAATGAGCTCCTGAGAGCTGCTGCTGGGGAAGGAGGTGGGTGTTTCTGAGAGATGACTCCCTGTCCCAAAGCAGGGTAAAGGTCTTTTCCCTTTTCCCTGTGATGCTGAGTTCATCATTGAAATACTCACAGTCCCTGTTCCTTTTTTGGACAGCCAGAACTCTGCCACAAAACCACTCTCCTGCCTCTGAGCTGTTTCTCTCAGCAATGCTGCCAATATTGGTCTTAATGTCATTTTGCTGTTTTTTGGCTGCTTTCTCTTCCTAGGTGGGAATGCTGTCACTACCAAATGACACCTGATTCCCCATGGGTCTCTTCAGCCTATAAGAAAAATGTTTTTCTCCCTAGCTCAGCAGCAGACAGGCATCTCCTGGGGCCAGTGGATCAGGTAAAGCAGCTCCTTCTGACTCAGTTCTCCTGCTGAGCTCTCAGTGCCTGTCTGCCCTCTGGATGTGCCTTGTTGACCACTGACAGCCACAGGTGAGTGGCTCACACCCCGACTGATGGTGGATTTTTAGACATTTAGAGGTTAGGACGTGAAATATGAACTTGTTTCCCATTGTTTGCCTCCCGTGTTCTGTCAGCATCTCCCCCTCAGCCCCCCTCCTCAGCGTCACTGCCTGCCAAGTCTCTGCTGTGCTCTGTTTTCCCCCTTGGGCAGGTTCAGGTTTAGACTCTCCCAGCCCATTTTGTTCCAGCAGGACACAAAGCTGCCTGCATCCTGCACAGCCCATCCCATCCCATCCCTGCAGGGAGGCTCTGCCCCGGGGCAGCCCTTCCCCTGAGCCCTGTTTGCAGCTCAGCTGCCTGGAGAGAGCATCAGCATTGCTGCATCTGGACAGAGGCAGCCTTGGGACTGCTCCTCGGGTTGTTCTTTGTGGTTGCTCCCTCTGCCTTCTTGCCCCAGCCTTGTCGGGTGTGTCCTGAGGCCAGATTTCCCCCGTGGAAATGGGGCAATGGCTCTCAGAGCCTGCAGTGGGAATTTCTTTGGGGCATGGCAACGATCTCACCTGGCTGAGTGCACACTTGTGCCAGGTTAAGCCATCAGCCTTGAATGCCTTCTCTGTTCTTGTTCCAAAGCAGCTTCTAAATTAGAAATCCTACCACCTGCATTTGATATGGGCAGGGATTTTGCAATCCTGGGAGGCTGAGTCAGGCACAGACAAGAGCCATTGCTGCTGCTGCAAGGTTCTGGTGCATTTAGCACCCTCTGCAATCGTTTCCCTCCTCACCCCATCTCCCCAGGGTTGAGCAAGCCTGGCAAAGGTGGTCAGCTCAGCACCAGAGCAGCAGCCCTGGGGCCCTGGCTGACTCAGCAGGGACTCTGCTCCCTGCCTGCTCCTGGCTTTGCCCCTGTCAGCAGCAGCATGGCCAAGGTAAATTGCCTGGGTTTGGAACAGCTTTGGTTCCTGCTGAGGTTGGCAGCCTCTGTCTGACTGTGAACCTTTCTGATGCAGCAGCACAACACCATCCAGGTATGGAAAGCAGGCTGAGCCTCCCCAGTGGTCTGCCACGAGTGTATTACATTCACTGATCCAAATTTCCCTAGGCTGTCCCCTGGAGGGAAAGCATCTGATTCCTGTCCTGCAGATCCAGGCCCCTTTGCCAGTTCCCACTTTTTATCTTCCCTGATAAAATCTAAAGGAGCTCATTCAGGGGTGGCTCATTCAGCTGTGGGAAAGGGTCTTGTAAAAAAAGAGTGCTTGGACTTCAGTTATCCTAACTTTTCAGTGCTTTCTAAACCATGCTCAAGGGATTAGTTAAAAGACTCTTATTTATTTTATTGACACTTCTTACAGCATCTTGTTAGTAATTTTCTGCTTTTGACACTGAAAAATGAAGAATCAAGGAGTTCTATCAGTACAACACATCTATGTTTTTTTACAGTAGAAGTTCCTAACTGAAGGTCTTTTAGGTTGTTTTGAGTTTCCATGTTTGAATACAGAGCATTGCTTTGGGCCAAGCCCAGTGAAACCTCCAGCAGTTTGCCTGATTTATCTTCCACTCTCCACACACTGTGCTAGACCTGGGATTTCGTGTTCTGCTCATCCTAGTCACAGCTTGATCTCTTTTCAGGTAGCAAATCCATTAAGGTATGGCTGCTCAACGCAGCCCCTTGAAGCAGCCCACGTGGCTCCTCAGCAGGTCTGCAGGCTTGGAGGCAGCCAAAGAAGGCTCCTGGCACATTTTCCTCTGGAAATTGGGTGTGAGGGAGGAGGAGGAGGCAGCAGTTATTGAGCTGACAAAATTTCTTGTCTCCTGCCTGAGTCTCAATGGGCTTCAGAAGAGGGTTGAGAAATGCCAAGTCCTCGGGCTGGCCCTGTCCCACGCAGGGCTGCCTTCCAGTGTGGCCCAGGAGCCTCTGCTCAAGGTGATTTTTTTTCAGCATTTTTGTTCCTTTTGCACCTCTTGTTTGGGTGACTGACATTTTCCTGCTGGCTTGTGTTTTTATGAGGATTCTTCTCACCCACTGGGCTCTGATGACTGGGCCCCCTTCCCGTTGCTGGTGTGCAGCAAAGCCATGGCACAGCTGAGCTCACCCAGGGTGCCTGTGCCTGCTCCAGTGCTGTCCCAGCAGCTCTGTTCAGCCTCTTATGGCAAAAGCAGAGCTCTCATTCCTTCTCTGAAAAGGCTCCAAACCTCTCCATTCTTTGGCCCAGCTTTGAGCCCAGTGGTTCTTCTGTTGCCTGGACAGAAATGTTGGCCCTCAGCATCCTCCTTGGAGGTGACATCCTATACCTGGGTCCAACACTGAACCATTTGCCCCAGGCATCCTGGGAGTGTCCTGGGGCTTTCTGTGTTCCCTTGGCTGGACTGGAGCTCTTCTGTGTGCTCTGATTTTTTTTCCTCCCACCAACTCCAAAACCATCACCATCTTCTGGCTTCCTATCAATTTCTTTTGATTGTCTTTCCGGGACAAGGCCTAAACATCTCCACACTCTCCTGCCAACCAGTGGGATATTTGTGGCCTTTATTTCTCTTTACCAAACCCATTTGTATTAGGCAGTGCCCCCAAAAGAAAAAAAAACAAACAAGGATTATTGAAACCCTCTCCTCTGCCCCATGCAAACAGCCCTGCCTGTGAGGGCAAACTGATCTTTTGTCCATCATTTTGCTGTTCCACGGTGATATCCCCTCTTAAATAAGAGGCAAATTATTAAACAGCTTTTGGAGCAGGCTTGCACCAATTTCTTTGCCAAACTCCTGCCATTGCTCCCCACTTGAAGCTGATGCAGGTGGTGCTGAGCTGCTGGAGGCAGGATGTGCCTGATCCCTCAGCAAAGCCTGTGCTGGCATTGCACAACGTGCCCGTGCTCGGGGGCCATGTGCAATCTCCTCCTGGGACAGATGTCTGAGCTGGATCCCTCTGGAATGACGTCAAAGGCTGCAATCCTGTCCCTCTTCCCAGGGCTGGCAGGGCCTGGCTACTGCAGTGGCATTCAGCTGTCACCAAGTGCCAGCACGGGTGGCCCCTGTCCCTTGGGGATCTGCTCACACACCTAGATCTTGCAAATTCCTGCTCTAGGAACGTCTGACTGAAAGCAAATGGGACTTGATTTTAAAAGGAGCATCCTGTGAGCAGATAAAAGTGCAGCAAACTCACAGCCCTTGCTGTGCTTGGGACACAGGCTGGCACAAACAAATGCCACTTGTCACAGAGCTGCAGCAGCCAGCACAGCAGAGGGGATCAGTAAATCCCTGGATGTGACTTGGCACCCGTCTCTGTGGCGCTGATGAGGAGGACAGGAGTTATCTGTGTGCAGCTATTTTGGATGCCTGTGTGGAGGGCTGCTGAAGGCAGCAGCAGCCTCAGCTGGTCCCAAAAAAGCCGTGGTGACATGGGGTGACACAGAGTGCTGCACCTGACCCTGTGCCACAGGGAAGGTTTCCCAGTGCTGCAGGGAAGGAGGGGACTGGCACATCCCTGGGGCAGGATTTCCCCAGGCTCTGCCCTCCCCGGGGGCTGTGGCAGGGCAGGGGCTGTGACAGGATGTGATTCACAGTGACCTCCTGGCCCCAGTGCCAACCCTGCCAGCCCTGCCTGCTGCTGAGGCACTGCTGGCATCCCACATCTGCCAGACCCAGCCTGGAACAGGCTGCATCCAGCCTGAGCTCCAGGAAATGCTGTTCCTGATCCCATCAGCTCTGTGCTGGCCCCAGCCAAGGTCCCCTTTGACAGCTCTGCACAAAGGTCAGGGGTGTTTGAGGAAGGAGTGTTTGACATTTTCAGTTTTTATATAAATGCCCAGACAGTTCTTAGAATCTTCTTAAAATGCTGATGACAGATTAAGAACAGCTCCCAACTTGGGGTTTTGGAAATCCTGAGGTTTTCCAGGTTGCCAATTCAGTAAGAGAAGTTCCAGTGTGCCTGTGGCTGTGTGCAGCATCCTCTCCTTCAGGGCTGCTGGGGGCAGCTGCTCCCAGGATGTGGCCTCATGTAGGGCATGACCTGGGAAAGTGAGAAAAGAGTCTGTAACACTAGCAAGAACATTTTTATTGGCTCATGAAATGACATAATTATAAGATGTAGAAAGCTATTAAAAATTTGCTAGACTTACAAAAATGGGGGACATTGGTTTTTAACATGTAAGTGCAGAGGTGAGTTATCTTTAAAAATCTGTAATTTTGAGCTGGAAATATGACTGAGACAAGTCTTGAAATTAGATATTTAATTACCAAATCAATTTTTCCTAAAAAGATCCAGAGTTTGCAATTGATTTCATTATCCTCTGCTGAGCCCACCAGTGAAATACCCCTGGTTAGAACTGGCACTGTTGTGTTGGTTTGATGTGCGTCTCATCAGCAAATTATTGTGATTATAAGAGACTTTGCATGGTAAAAGTGAAGAACTTGACATTCCAAAAACAGCACCCTTTCTGTCTTCTCTGATAGAGATAACTAGATTATTCCTAGGTGTAAAAGCAAAAGCGTTTTCCTTGAGTGGCTGTGTTAGCAAGGCAGAGAGGAGAAGGGCTGGTGTGGCAATGCTGCACACTTTGCAGGGCAGAAATCAGCCAGTATTTACCTTAGGGGCTGTGATATTTAGACAGGAATTCCAAAGAGAACTACCATAGTGAACTTCTGCTGACTCTGACAGGTTTGCAGGATCAATGCCTCGCTGTAGTAAGAGAGATGCTTCTTGCTGATGGCCAGGAGCCCCAATGGTATCCAGGGAAATCTGACTGCCTGCAGTAATTCACAGGGTGGTCACTGCCACGTGGAAATTTGTGCAAAACCACCTACATGTGGCTTGATCCTTGGGGTCAATTGGCTTTAGAGCTGAGGGCACTTGCTGTGCCAGCCTCTGCAGCAGACAGATTCCACATGGACAAAAACTGGGTGATTTGCTGTAGTTTAGATATCTCTTTTCCCTAGGGAAAAGAAGAACTAGCATGTCATTAAGTAGAGGTTGTGGAAGAATTAAACCACTCAATAAGATGTGATGTTCTCTCCAATTCAGTGATTACAGGCTATTCTCATAAAAGCTGCCATGTTCCCTCTGCCTCTAGCACAATCCTGAAAAAAAGGACTTTCTCATAATCTTTTTTCTATATTTTCCTCACCAGGCACTTGAAATCCATTTTATGAACATGAGTTTGTTCTGTATTGTACTTTGCCAAGATTATTATCCTTAAGGAACAGGAGGTGAAACCACAGAGCAAGGAGATGAGGTGAGTCACTCCTGGCCATATAGAGATTTAAATAGTTGCAGAATTGGGAAGGGACATATTTTCCTCTCAAGCAGTGTTTGTGCAGAAAAAAATAGGTGCCTGTAATCTGAATTTAGCCCTCCATTATTGATTGTTACACCACCAGGGGTAAATATTTTGCTCACAAACACCTACAGAATAAGACAATAGACATCTTTAGATTGCAGGATATGTAATTAATCTTCCTCCAAACTTTCAGACAGTATAATGTGGATGAGAATGAAAACACTATGATCACATCTGTATTTTAAGAAAGAATAACCAGGCCTGAATCAGTGGTTTTTCATTGCTTACATGCTATTCAGGACCCACTAGATGAGAAAATAGAAGATTGCATCACAATGGATATTTTTTTATATGAGTGATCCAGTTGTTTGGGGGTTTTTGTCTGTTTTTTATTATTAATTATTCTGCTGAGAATATCTGCCCTGGGACAAACAAAGCAGTCAGCTCTCAATGGCAGCAAAATAAATCTCAGTCCAGGGCAACACAAATTGGGAAGAAGCTCCGGAGCGTGGTGCTATTTGAAATAAATTGAGGAAATATTTTAAAAGGTTGTATAGAGGAGCAGAGTTTTGCCAGCTATTACAATTGGACTTCAGAGTAACTGCTGAGTGGGTAATTAGTCCCATGGGAACACAGGAGTCTGGACAAATGTAAAAAGGAACAAGAAGGGGGAAAAGCGTATGAAGAATTAACTTTGGAAAACAAGCTGGAACATTAGTCACAGGAGAGATATAACTCAACTTCCATTTAACATTTATTTCTGTGATGAACAGAAACATTGTTTTTAACCCTGTATAGAAGCAGGAAATACAAAACTCGCTGTTTAACAGCTGGAACTACTTTATTGAAGTTCCCCTCTTTGATAAGAGGGTGAAGAGGAGGGTAAAGAGATGTTGAAAGTACTGCAAAGCCAGCAAACAGGAATTATGTTCAGGTGGAGAAGGGAAAAAACAGTTGTGGAACTGGTCAAGATTTTAGGTGAGGATGAAGACGGAGTAAGTCAAGGTTTAAAAGATCATGTCCCCACCAACCTTTGCTCACAGCCTGCCCACAATGCTGGGTTGAGAGCACCCCAGCTGGAAGGAGGTGATTTACCCACCTGACATGCCAGAGGATAGCTCTTTGCACAACTCTTTTCTGGGTTTAGAAAGACTTGGTGGAACACAACTAGAAAGAAAGCCTGAAGCATGTGAGACACTTCTGAGGTTATCTAGTGCACATGTGGTTGGTTCTGCACTTCCAGAGCTCCTGATCCCCAGTCCTGTGCTGTAACCACTGAACCAGAGACTTATTTATAGAGTTTGTGCACTTGGCTTTTGTGGTTCATCGCTCCCATTATTATCTCGACAGCAGTGATTTGCTAATCAGTCCTTTGTAGGACAGGACTAGTATTGCTTTGGCTGTTTGATGTTTAGAAAAAAGAAGAATGTAATTCCAGCGTCTCTGGAGGAGCAGGAAGCTTTGCAAAATCTCCTCGTATATCTGGGTGTGAATCTATGTAAATGGGTCATATTTACTGAGCTGTGTCTGGAGCAGTAACAGCAACATCACAGCTGAAGGCACCAGACCTGGATCTTTCTAAGTTTGAGGACTTTCATGCTTTCTCTGCTCAGTCTCTCCAAGGAGATTGAGTTGACCTCTGTGCTGGCTCCCACTCTTTCAGTGGCCCAGTGCTGGGGTCCCAGCTGCCTGTTCTGCCCTGGTACCTACAGGAGCTCTGTCTGTTGGTGCCTTGGTGCTGCATTTCTGACCTGGTGGTGCTCCAGCTGTGACCTGAGCCAAGGTCACTGTGTTTGCATGTAGGCTTTGTGTTTGCTGTTGAAGCTGAACGAGAGGCTCTGAATTCCCTCGGTTGGGTCACCCTCCCTGTTTCCCAATTGAATGCAAATAGCCAGACAGGCAGGCAGCTCTTCCTTGAAGACATTGAAACTCTCGAGAGGTGTGCCAGTGTCTGGCAGACACGGTGTTGGCGATGCACGGTGGACACAGGGTGGTCATAGCTGTTCATTGTGTAAACCCTGTCTGCAGAACCAGCATCTCCTCTCAGACCCTCCCTGAGCCCGCAGGGCTCACACAAGGATCCTGCAGGAACGCACCCAGCCCTGGCGTATTCCTTCCAGGAGAGGGCAGGGGAACACAGTTTATCGCAGATCCACTCTTGAGCTGGCGCCAACCTCCGTCCAATCCCACATCTTCCTCTACGTCTTCTTGTATATTTTGCTTTCCCAAACTTGGATGAGCAGAAGTGGGTTCTGAATCTCCTCCAAGTGAGTCAGTGGGTTTTGTCACATTTACAGACCTGCCTGTCCCTGAGTCATCTTCGGGAGGGGCAGCTTGGGCTGGGCTGTGCCCCTTGCTCTGGAACCCCTTGCCATGAGCCCTGTGTGTTCCATTGAAGGCATTCCCTGCTGGGCAGCTTCAGGACCTGGGTGGAAAGAGCCGAGCCCCAGCTCTGGTTCTTCAGCTTGCCACCAAGGCAGGGGAGGCAGTGATGGGACACCTGGTGTGTCACACACTGCACACCCCTGTCCCTGTCCCTGCAGTGATGGGACACCTCGTGTGTCACACTCAGCACAGCCCTGTCCTGCAGTGATGGGACACTTGTGTGTCACTCTCAGCACAGCCCTGTCCCTATCCCTGCAGTGATGGGACACTTGTGTGTCACACACTCAGCACACCCCTGTCCCTATCCCTGCAGTGATGGGACACTTGTGTGTCACACACTCAGCACACCCCTGTCCCTGTCCCTGCAGTGATGGGACACTTTGTGTGTCACACACTCAGCACAGCCCTGTCCCTGCAGTGATGGGACACCTCCTGTATCACACTTTCAGCACACTCCTGTCCCTGCAGTGATGGGACACCTTGTGTGTCACACACTCAGCACACCCTGTCCCTGCAGAGGGGGGCTGTTTCCCTCGATGTCCATGATTCCAGCAGGAGCAGCTCTGCTCCGTGGGTGCTTTTGCCAGATTAAAGTGCAGGGGTTGCACATGGAAAGCTGAGGTTGGAGCTGGACCTGGCTAAAGATGGCTTAGAGAAATGCAGCCAGAAGGTCAGCTAACATTTTCTCTCTTAATGAACAGAAAGTTTGGGAGAAAATCAGAAAATCTCCCCAGGTCCCCCCACTGTCTTCAACAGTCAAAAACCTAATAGCATAAATAATCCTAAAATGAGTTTCTTCCAACTTATCTCCCCCTGGACTATGATGCTGACTTGAAAAGACAACATAATTTCCAAACCAGTGGAGGAAAGAAAAAAACCCAAAATCAATAAGTTGTTGTCCCTGGAGCACAGATGCCCTGGCAAGGCCAAAGAAATTAAGTCCTGAGATTGCTGTTGCTGTTTCCACCTTGTCCTGCAGAGACACAGCCAGGGATAAACATATTCTTTGTGTCAATATTTCTGTAGTACTGAGAGAACTTACAGTCCTTATCTGTGAGTGTCAAGGACTGCTAAGTTAATGTGATCATAACATTACTGGAGAGTCTGACAGGCTTTTTTGTTCCCTCTGTAACTGTTCTGGTGCTGAAAGCCAAAGCCCAGTAGAGCTCAGCTGGATGTGGCCATGGGCTTTGTGGCACATGGAAGGGGTCCATCTGCAGGAGACTAACTTTAAAAAACCCTCAAACAACACACAAAACCAACAAATAGAATTTGAACTTCCTTTTTATTTATTTGTTTTTTTTACTCTGCTTGATTTTTTTTGCTTCTTTCAACCTTGATTTGTAAATCAGATGGAAATGTGTGAATAATCAATTCAGGCTGACTAACCCTTGTTTTGCCAGGTGGCTGGTTGGCTCATCAGATTACTAATAGTTTGCTGCTGCAGTAAATGGGAAATAGCGAGGGCTGAGGCAGAAATACCACAGGTGACCTCTAAAGACAGCAAAGCACTGATCCAATGCAACACAATCCCTCTTTTTGTCCATCCATGAAGTTCACTTTGCTTTCAAGTCCCCTTAAAAATGAGGAGTAATTTGTAACACAGAACTGTGCAAGCAACCTAAAAAAGAGGAGAAAATCCGAGGCAGGAAAAGTCAGCCTCTAGAGCACGAGGAAAAGCAAAGTATGAGCAGAGCCAGGCAATTCTTAGGTGTAAACTGCTGAGTGTGGTGTGGAGGAACCTTTGCTGCCTTTCCCACCTTCAATGGCTCTGTGCTATGTGGCACCAAGCAACTCATGAAGAGCTCAGCCTATGGCTCCTTTTTAACTTTATAAAGCAGGGCAATTTTTATCTACAGGAAAATTTTTTAAAGCTTGAATGCTGAGGTTTATCTGCCTTTCCTGGCTGGATCTTTAGCACACAGCCACCAGAAAAAAGCCACTTAAAAGGACCTTAACTCTGTGTTATCACCAGTGTTTGACTGGGCTGTGCCAATGCCAGAAAGGCTGTCTGAGCAGGGCAACCAGTTTGACTGAAGTTCTCTCCTGAAAGGTGGCAAAAGAGAGAGTGGAAAATGCCCAAGTAATATCAAGGGACAGAAGTAACTATAGATTTTCAAAGGAGTTGTTGAAGGGGTGAAAAAAGGGAAGGAAATCTCTTCCTGATGCACAAAATGGATGGGTTGGGAAAATTCAGATGTATTTCACAGCATGGAATGAGGTCTCAGTTGTGCTGCAGTACCAAATGAAGGACGCTGATGTGAGACATCAGTCACAGATGCACAAAAATTCATTCCCAAAATCTTGTCCCAACCATTGCTGGTTCTCATGAAAAGTTGGCAGAAAAAAGGGATGAGAAGTAATTATATTTGTCTAGATCTGTGCATTTCTCCTGCTGTTAATAAAGGCTTGTAGTGTTTCCAAAGCCTTGAGCAAAACTTAGATGTGTGTCAGCTGGCTTTCACTGTCGTGGGGCTCAGAATTAACCAGTTCACAGCTTGAGAAGTGCATGCAGAGATCACAGAGGGGTGGGAAAGGGGCTGAGTCAGCTCAGAGGCTGCCACCTGCCACTGCAGCTTGCAATCTTCAGTTTTGGATTAAGCCCCAAAGTGTTCTTGCAGACCTCAAAACCAGGTCTGGAGTTCGAGGCACTGTCAGCAGATTCATGGTTAAGAAAATATGATCTAGCTGAGAAAGGAAGTTTCTCTGGTTAAATGTTTGCTCAGGGAAGATGCTGTAATGGATGAAGCTGTAGGGATGTTTCAGCAAGGACAACCCCAGAGTGGCATTCTAGGAGGCAGTGACTTTTGTGCATTTTCCCATTATTCTCTGCTGTAAGGTGACAGGTTTGTGCTGTAGTGAGGCATCAGAATTTGTGCTGTTGTATATCCCATTTGCTTGGTTTTAACATGTCCTTGTGTCTGTCTAGAAATTCTGCCTGAGCAGAAAAGAAGACTTTGGCTATTTGTCTCGGGTGTACTGATGTCCAACAGCCTGGTCAGGACAGCAATTTCTACAGGAGCTCTGGACCCCCAGGTATGCTGAAGGCAGTCTCTGAGCCTACACACAAGGGCTGTGCTGAAGTTTCCCCTGGATTCTGTGTGCACAGCAAAGGGGATCTGACACATGCAAAAGGTTTGGTGCATCCAGAACTTGTCACACTGTGTGAGTGAGCTTGGGTCAGGGTTCATTCTGTGTGCTCTGCACTTTCCTCCCAGATGCTGTGCACTGCCTGCCTGCATTTCTAATACTTTTTTTTTGTTGTTTTTTTCCCTCACAGGGAAATCTCAGTGAGAAACACAGATGCTTTAGTTACCCTTTCCTGATTCCTATTGCATTTCACATCTCAACAGTACTGGAAGGCTGAGATGCTCAGTAGGGTTCTTCAGATGTGAAAAACTATCAGATCCCTCCTCCATCACGACATGCAGCCACACAGAGGGTTTGGAGGTAGTGCATCCCCTCCCACAGCAGCACGTCTGGATCTGCTTGAGCCCACTGAAAATTCTCACTTTCCTATCTCCAGCCTCAGAAACAGCCAACAGCACAGCCCTGAAGCTGCACAGTGGGCAAATGACCCAGCCTCCAGTGGTGCTTTTAGGGAAGTGAAAAGGTGGTGGGCCCAGTAAAACAGATGAAACTTAAAAAGCAGAACTGGGGAAACACCGTTTTATTTCCACTTAAGGTAAATATGGGACTTCACTGCATCTCTAGCAATTTAAAGAAAGTTCAGAACTACTGTGACTAAAATATGAAGACATTGCCTTTTGCAAGCGGAAAAATACAAGTTAGAGAAACCTCTAACATCTCCCAGTGTCTAGGTAGGTTATAGTAATGATAAAATTAGGATTGCAACTTTTGGTTGTTTTCATGTGATAAACATTACAAGGGAATTTTGTACGTGTTCAAATTCCATTAAAGCCCAGCCTTGTTGGCTTAGATTTTATCTGTATCTAAATTTAATGTCCATGGCATTGCTAAATCACACTAAACTTCACCTACTCAGGAAACAAAGGGGGTTTAATTGAGAAAAGCAGAAAAGCGAGGTTTGCCAAACATCTATTTTGGGTAAAAATATTTAAGGCCCACATTTTTACCAACGTAATCCTTTTTACGTCAGTGAAGTTACACTAATGCAGAGTTTGGCCCTGATGTATTTGTACAAATATAGTATCTGGGATTTTGATGAGTACGTATTCATGCATTATTCATTGAGACAATGTGGAGAGGAAGAACGATGTCTGTGCATGAGGGCAGAGCCCTGAGCACCCCCAGTTCCTTTGAGGGTCCGCAGCAGGATGAAGGAGCACCTGTAGGGTCACCCCTGTGCTGCTGCCGGAATGTCCCCCTTCGAAGGGACTGGTTTATGTTTGCCAGGCTGTGGGATGTGTTACTGGCAATTCTGAAGAAATGCAGATGGAGGATATTTTTGCGAGTTTAAATTGAGCTGGATTTGAAAAGAGATGAGATTGCATCTTGGTTCTGCCACAGACCTTTTGTTTGAGCCTCTGTGCCTCTGTTTCCCCATAAAATGAGAATAATACTTCATTTTCCCTGCAGGACAGTGAGGCCTGCTGTGGGGAGAAGGAAGGGTCTGCTGTCCCATGTGCCCTCACAAAAGGGTGCACAGACCTGTTGTCATAGGACTGCATTCTGATATCCCAGGCTACACCTTTCTAGGAAATCCGAAAAAAGGAAAAACTGCATTTGGAAAACCACTGATTGAGCAGCAAAACTGACTGCTGCTGCAGCTGGCCCCACTGTGAGCTTCCTCTGCAGGAACTGAGCATAGATCCTGATCCATACCAAGTATTGCAGAACCATAGTGTGTTTGTGTGTATGTACATATACATAAATTATTATGCATGTTTGTATGAAGAACTAGTGATGTCTGTAACAATGTGTGTGGGACACACATCCAGCATGCTGGAAATGCCCCCAATCAAGCTTTGGCAGGCAGGAAAGGGGCAGGTGTGGGGCAGGAGAGAGGGCACGGGGCTCCTCACACCTCCGCAGGGATTCTCTTATCTCCAGGACATGTCCAGAGGAGATAAGAGAATGTCTGCACACTCACAGACTCTCACAGTGGAAGGGACATTACCAGGCCACCCAGTCCAACTCCCTGCAAGGAGCAGTGACATTTTCAACCCGATCAAATTGCTCAGAGCCCTGTCCAACCTGACCCGGCGCATTTCCAGGGATGGAGCATCAATCGGCTCTCCGAGCAACCTGCTCCGGTGTTTCATCACTCTCACACTCTTCCTCACACGGACTCCCAGCCCCGCTTGTTTCAGTTCAGCCCCTTCCCCCCGTCCCGTGAGGCAGGCCCCTCCGGGCGCTCCGGGGCCCGCAGCACCGCCCCGGGGCCGAGCGCGGCTCCCATTGAGGCCGGGCCCGGGCCGGCCCCCGCCACCGCGGGGCCAATGGGGGCGGCGGACGCGGTCGAGCCTCTCCCCGGCCTCCCCCGCGGCGGCCGGGCTCCCGTCATGTGAGGGGGATATAGTACTACGGGAGCGGGGCCGCGCTCCGCAGCCGCGCACCCGCCTCCCGGGGGAGCTGCGCCCGCCTCCCGCCGCCGCTCCGCGCTCCCGGCCGCTCCTGCCTCCGCGGGCTGCTGCTCGGGGCTTGCTTGGGTCTACTCCGGCGGGTTTATTGTGCGTGTGTGCCTTTTAAAATTTTTGATTTTTTGAAATTATTATTTCCATAATTATTTTTGCCTCTTTTTTTTTCTTTTTTTTTAATTTTTTTTTTTTTTTTTTTTTTTTTTTTTTTTTTTTTGTGGCTTGGTTGTGTTGTTTGGGTTTTTTCCCCCACCTCGTTCTCGTTGTTGTTGTTGTTGTTGTTGCGTTCTTCTGGTCGCCCGTGGCCTTTGCTGCCCCCCGGCTCGCAGAGGAGTTCAGGTAAGGGTTGATGTGGGCGCGGGGGCCGCGTCCCGCCGGCGGTGCCTCCGCGGCTCGGCGGGGCCGGGGCTGTGTCCCTGCTGCCGGCAGATGGAATTCCATCCCGCCGGGGCACCGGCCAGGGCTGGGGGCTGTTTGCGGGCTGCAGCGGTGCCGTGCCACGGAGTGACAGGCGGCGAAGGGGGGGGGTTCATTCCTGATCGTCGCGACCACGCTGCGAGGGGAGAGAGGCCCCCCAAAGCCTCCTGAAAAGGGATGGAAGGAATAAACAATACATAAATAATTTTTTAAAACCCTCAACAGACGGAACAAACAAAAAAACCACGATTAAAAAAACCCCAAACAAACATGCTTTGCAGCCATGGAAGCCTGGCTGTGCTGTGCTGGAGTGGCAATTCCGTGTGTGTGTCCCGCACCCCTTTCCCTGCCCAGCGTTATTGCGGGGTGCGCTCCGCCGGGGCCGCTGCCTGTGCCCGCTGCGGGTGAAGCGCTTCCTCCGGTGGAAGCCAAAGTTTGGGGCTGCAGCGGGACAGTTTTCAGAGAAGAACGCTTTGGGAATGTTTCTGCAGCTTCCCAGGAGCAACGGGTTTGGGAAAAACAAACCTGAGCACCCCGCTGTGTCCGGGGAGCAGCACAGCCACCTTGCGGAGGAGATGAGAGCAAATGGGTTTACTCCTGGCTCGCAGCTTCTTTTTATTATTTTATTATTATTTTTCTCCCCCTTTGTATTTCTCTTTTAATTTCTTAGAAGCTCTGGGCCTGCTTCATTGCCTTGTTTATGGCTCTCTCTGTGAAGCAGAAGTCAGCCTGAACAGATTTAGAACAAGAGAAAACCCTGAAGAGATTAGTCTTAAACTAGAAAAAGCTGTGGCAGTAAATGTAGGAAATGACTGTCATATATGCTGTGTGATCATTTGTGCTGGGCTGACTGTCCAGAAATGACAGGCTGGGAAACACATCCCTATGTTTCAGCAAGTTCCCAGCACTTTACATTTTAATGTTGCTCTGCGTCAAAATATGTCTTCTCTGGTTTGCTTTTTGTCATTATTTTTTTTTTTTAGCTGCCAATTAGATGGTCAGGTTTTAAACAGAACAACATGTTTTTGGCAGAAAGGACATCAAAACAACCCAGGGAACTCATAAAAAAAAGTTGGAGACGGTGGTGCTGCTGAACAGCTGCTGTATTTCACTCCAGGAGAGGCTGTTTGCAGTGACTGCAGTCCCACTATAGGTACTTACATTTCTAACATGTTTTCGGCGTTCCTAGAGATGAAAGTGTGTTATGGAAACAGCATCATTAGTTTTCACGGCCTTCACAGCCCCGGCTTTTTTTGGTTTTGTTTTCTAATCTTCTGGTTTTGGCCGTGTCTTCAGGCAAAGTAAGGATAAAAGTATTTTGGTTGTTAGCCTGGCCTTTAGGAAAAAAATATAGCCAGGGCCCGATCCTGCATTCCAGGCATTCTCCAAGATCTTCTTGGCTGTTCTGCAAGTTTTGAGAGCGCACAGAAAGCAGAACTGGCCCGTAATGTTCCTGGATCTATTTGGCTCTGACAGTCCTCGCTTAAAAAGCCTCTGTTCACATCGAGTGACATTGTTCCTTGTCAAAAGAGATGGGAAACAAGCCTGCTGGCTGTTTTCTGCTGAGGTAACCGGCCCACAGCAATTGCTAGGGGTTCATTATTGGTTTTTTTCCTTCCTCATTTAAGTCCTAATTCAAATTGCAGTTTAGTTCTATTCCCAGGGAAATATATTGATATTTTGATAGTGGTTTCCCAGCTCTTGCAAGCATTTAAAGAAATCTTGAACATTTTAAGTTGTTTTTTTTTAAAAGAAGTTCACCAACTGCTTTTGGTGCACGCAGAGCATGCCAGCTTTTCTTAGAAAAGCACATGTTGCAGTCCAGATTTCCCTCACAGCCCTATTCTTCAGAAGTTTAGGCTGGAATAATACAGACATTAGAGGAAGAATCAGAAACCATCTGAGGGCAAGTCTTCCATTCTGCCCTGTGTTTCTCAAGGCAGTCACCAGTTTTTGGTGCAAGATAGAAACAATCAGCTTGGGTGAATTCTTACCAGATGCCAATACCAATTTGTCAGAAGCAGATGGTGCTTTCTGTTTCAAAACTGGAATAACTCAGCTATGGGACTTCTGCTGGGGGAGCTTTCCAGCAATATAGAGAGTAAAAAAAAAAAGTGTGTTAGAAATAGTTCAGTTCTTCTGACTCTTTGCTTTTACTATAGGACATGATTATAGGCTAAGGTCACAAAACAGAGCCACTAACCTCTGTTTGAACTTCCTCGTGTTCAGCACATGCAGGTATTTCATTATTGGTTCAGAGGCACAGCTGACTGACGGGACACAGACCAGGAAAATGTGCAATCTTACTTTTAGTCTTTATTTCAACCTGTCACTGTTTCCTCCATGTGTCTGTGAAGGAGGAAGACAAGACTTTAAGAAATGTGGCTTCTTCCCCCTCCTTCCTTGGAAATATTAATAGATGTTGCCAAAGGGACAGAGCTCTTTAAGGGTGTTGTGTAAAATACCTCACTCTGTGTTCACTGCAGCACTGAGCATACAAACACCTTTTGATTTTTCTCCAGAGAAGGAAAGACAGGGCAAATTTTGGAGATTTTAGAGGCAGCAAAGATGCTCTGCAACAGCAGTAACAACCATCCCCTCGTCTGCACAAAACTGGGAGCTATTGACTATTCATGGCAAAGCGTCCACAGCGGCAGAGCCTGTGGAAAATGACAGCGTGTAACAAGATTGACTGGCATTTCCTTCACGCTGGGTCACATGCCTGCTAATTCACACACACACACCAGCTCATAGGCTGATCGAATGACTGCTATCTCTGCACTGCACATACCTTCCACAGAAAGAGTTGTTTTATTATGCACATGTGCAGCTCTGTTTCCAATCAGTCACCTTGAGCGAGTGACTGAGAGCCAGTGTTGGCTCCATCCCGAGCTCTCTGCCTTTGCTCTCTAAGGGACACAATCTCTGTCCGTAAGCAATTTCTGTTCTTTTCCCTCAAAGAGGCGGGGAATAAAATAATACGTAGATGTCTCTCCTGCCTCCCCCTCCCCAGTGGCCTTTCTAGAAAGTTTGCTTGCTTTAGATGATGAAGGGCAGGACAAGCGTGGCTGTCAGTGGGCACCAGGATGGCTATGCTGGCCAGGGTGGGGTTTGCTCTTGTGGGTTTGTAGCGGGATTGGGGCTCATGGAAACCGGGATTTGCGGGATGCTGCAGGTCGGGATGCTGCTCATGGTTTGTAGCGGGATTGGGGCTCATGGAAACCGGGATTTGCGGGATGCTGCAGGTCAGCATGCTGCTCGTGGTTTGTAGTGGGATTGGGGCTCATGGAAAGTGGGATTTGCGGGATGCTGCGGGCTGGGATGCTGCTCATGGTTTGTAGCAGGATTAGGGCTCACGGAACCCGGGATTTGCGGGATGCTGCTCATGGTTTGCAGCGGGATTAGGGCTCGTGGAACCTGGGATTTGCAGGATGCTGCAGGCCGGGATGCCGTGCAGCCCTCCCGGTGCAGCAGCTGGCTCGGGGCTCAGCTCAGCCCCTGCCCTGCAGAGAGAGGAGCAGAGCGGTGAAAGCAGCCACCAGCTGGCTGGCAGGGCATGGCAATTAGCTCAGTGCCAGCCTTATTAAGGACAGTGCAGGTGATGATGACGTTGGCACACTGATTCATTACATCTGGAGGGGAAAATCCACCTAGTAAATGCTGAAGCACAGTAAATATTTTTGGCTCCTGCCAGATTGATCCTTTCATTATGCTGAACAGCCTATATTTGTAGAACTGAGGAAGTTAAAAATAAGGTTGGTGGAAAGCTACAAGATAGGAAAAGGATTTGCATTTTATGGTCACCAGCAATAAACATTTTTTATTTGTTTCTTTTTGGTGGTAAAAATTTCGACACTTTATATTTTCTTTCCCATTCCCTTCTTTGGCTCTGGATTTCACTGCTAGGTGAAAGCTTGTTATTTATTTTCTCTTGCTAGTAATATTCTATAAGGGAGCTGTAAATCTGGAGCACACACACAGTTGGGAAATGATTTCTGACAGCATTCTTTTGCAAATATGTGGTGCAATCCTGCAAAACGCTTCAGCCCTGACAGTCCTCAGGGGGTGGTGCAGACCTATCAAAGCTTGTAGCAGCCTGTGTACCCAGGGAGACTGGATGCTCTGTACTTTCCTGTGGGCTAGAGGGCTTTATGAGTTTCAGTTCATGGAGATAAATGATTAAACCGACTTCTGACTGTTGCTGTTTTGTTTTTTCCTGCACTTAGGCTCTCACCTGAACTTTGGCTGCCTGGTATATGCTGTTTGGATATCCTTAAGAGATCATCCAGGAATGGTGGATCACTTGCTGCCTACTGATGAATCCTTTTCATCACCAAGATCTTCTCTTGGATACTTTGGGGACATGACAGCTGGCGTGAGGTCCTACCAAATGCTGCCCTCTCCCCTGTCAGAAGATGACAGTGACTCGTCCAGCTTTTGTTCTTGTTCCAGCCCTGACTCCCAGGTCCTCAGCTCCAGCTATGGAAGCACATCCAGTGCAGAAAGTCAGGACAGTATCTTAGACTATTTATTGTCCCAGGCTTCTTTGGGGAACACCACCACTGCATCATGGTGGGACAAAAGGAGACTTCAGCCAATAGTGAAAGAGGAGTACTTTAGATTGCCTGAATTTCCCGTGGATATGGAAGACTCAGGACCATTTCAGCCCACGCTTGAGGAGATTGAGGAATTTTTGGAGGAGAACATGGACTTGGAGCTCAAAGAAAGACCTAAAAGTGAGACCAAGGACTTGAGAGCTTGCAGCCAGGTTTCTGTTGCTTCACTGCAGCAAAAAGACCATATGTTACCCAGTACTAGTTTAAAAGAGAGTAAAAATGAGCAGTTGACTAGCTCAACGGAAGGTGGCCAAGCTTCAAATGGAGGAGTGACCCTGGAGAATGGAATACCAGTTATGCTCCAAATTCAGCCTGTGCAGATCAAACAGGAGTCCAACACCAGCCCCACGTCCCAAGGACCAGCACAGGAGAACATTAAAATTGCACAGCTCCTTGTCAACATCCAAGGACAGACATTTGCCCTTGTGCCTCAGATAGTTCAGTCGTCCAATTTGAACTTGTCCTCTAAATTTGTCCGCATTGCTCCCGTCCCCATCGCCGCCAAGCCAATTGGGCCAGGGGGCATGATCCAGGGGCAGACGGGAATCATCATGGGTCAGAAATTTCAAAAGAACCCTGCAGCTGAACTCATTAAAATGCATAAATGTTCTTTTCCTGGCTGCACCAAGATGTACACGAAAAGCAGCCATTTGAAAGCCCACCTGAGGAGGCACACGGGAGAAAAGCCCTTTGCGTGCACCTGGCCGGGCTGTGGATGGAGGTCAGTATTGGGATGAAGCTCTGTCCCCCTTCCCCTTCTTGCTCATTGACCTCACTTGCTGAGCAAGTAGGTTTGCACTCAGATTTATAAACTGTTTCTGTTGCCAGAACTTGTTTGGTTGGTTTGACAATGAAGACCTTTTTTCTTCCTGTTGGGTAACGCAGGGGTTCTGATAAATTAAATAGCACAGCATCACCTGCTGGCACCAGCAGCTTTAGTGTCTTAAAACAAATAAAAGCAGTCCATCATAATCTGTATTTCATTCTAGAGGGTCAGGTGAAGCTTGTTACCGCAGGTAAGACCTGGTGTTTGCATTGGTGTGGTTGCAGCACCAGCTGAGGCTGAGTGAGCTGAATGGTTTAGGGCAGAATTGCTGTGCACAGCCCTGTGTGGGACTAAATGTGGCCAGTGAAAGGCTGTGATAAGCAAGTATGGTTAAAAGCAGTATTCTGTGCACTTTCACAGAGAATGCACTCCATCCCACTCCTTCTTAAAATGCTGGCAGTGACACTCTGGCATACTCTGGGTTTTATTCTCTGTCTTGATTCAGAAAAATGCGTGGGTGCCACTCAAAGTTGCAAAAAAGCTGTCAGATGTAACAACATAACCAGAAGGCTGAGGTGGAGTTAAGGATTGCTTGAATGAAAGATTGCAGGTTTGATTGAGAAAATGTTTGGCAGAAGGATTTTTAAAAATATTTTATTTTATTTTTAATATGAATTGAAAAATTTAGTCTTTTTTAGAAGTATCAGCTTTTTATTTTAAGGAAGCTTTGACAAGTGCCTTCCTCCCTCTTTCCAGTTAACTTTGTTACTGGCTTGCCTGCTGGCAAGTGCTAATGTACAGCACCACAAATGATGATGGGAGAAAATATAATCTTAACTGCCTTGTGTTAAATTAAATTGAATTTCTTGCAAATAATATGCTGCAGAGCTTCAGTGAGCAATGTCTAATGAGAAAATGGGTTGTGATCATGGGCAACAGATGAGGTAAAAAGTAACAGGAGAATGTTGTGTAAAAATGCAAGTATGTGAGACATGCAGCAGTTAGAGATGGCTGGGTTGGTTTGAGGGAAAAGGTCACAGTGGAGCTGAACCCTCTGTTCTCCAGCTGGACCAGGCTGAAGTTTGTTTCTTAGAAGGGCTGGGGGGATCAGATTATGGTGGCTCTACAAACTGGGGGTGATTTGTTTCCTTTTGTCCTGCTGGCACCTCTCGTGGGCTGTTTGCTGCTCAGGGTACCCTCTCACCAAAGCTGCATTTTTCAGCTGTTTGGTCCCAGAAACTGTGGGCTGGGTGCTCCCAACCTGCAGGACAGGTACTTGCTGCTTTTTATTTGGCTGCCAGAGTATGTGTGCACAGGCAGCAGATGTGCCTGTGGGTGTCATGCTGGCTTCCCTTGCATGTGAGCACAGCTCTCCTTTTTGTGACAAATGTGTGTGGCAGTGAGGGTTTGTCTAATCCAAACTGAGGTTTGTACCAACGCTCCCAGGGACTTGTGTGGCTCAGGATCAGGAGCCTGAAGCATTGCCTGTGGGTGACCTTCTCCAGCTCTGTCTTATCACAAAGCTGGTGTTCCCCAAGATAAAAAACCAAGGGAATCGTTTAGGAAAAATAGTAAGTGATAAAGGTTGATTAAATTTGCAACAGGTGCCTCTCTTCTCAAAATGTGGCAAATGATTTGCTGCCTTGGCTGGAGGGTCAAAAGAAGTGCAGGTCCCACAGCCTGGAGCACCCTGAACTTTCAGCCGCCACAACTTTTTAAAGATGAGCCCAACAGGAAGGAGGAATTAATCATAATGAAGAACATATGTCTTGTCCACAAACAGCTGCTGCAAAGGGCTTTTCAAACTCTTGTGCTGTTTGTCTTATGGAATTTCACAGCCTGGGCTGCAATCTCAATCCCCAAAACCCCCAAACTTTGGAAGGGCTCTGCTGCAAGAGAAGAAGTTTATAGCCAGCAGGAGAGGCCTCCTGTGCTCACAGCAACCCTCAGCACCAGCCTGAGATTGCTGCACATCCCTGCGTGCTGCTCCACATCAAAGGCCAGAACCAACTGAGCATTGAATTACTCAGTTCCCTTTCATCAATAAACCATGTTTACCTTTGCAGAAGTTCAGTGAGAACTGTGACTTAAGTCTCACATGACTTAAGTCCACTGCATCTGGCTACTCTGTTTGCTCCCAGGTCTACATAATCTCAAATGAATTTAAGCACTAAAACCCTGCTGGACTCTGCTTTCCCCCTTTTTCCCTGCATTCTTGTGCTTGTGTATTTATTTTTTCACTGAAGACACTTAAGAGCTGATCTCACTGGAGATAGTAATTTCAAAACCAAAACAGAGTGTTGCCTAGCACAAAGTGCCTGAGCTCAGTGGGAGGGTTAAAGATTCCTCAAGCTCTCTGTGCATGATGTTTTAAATACACCAGGGTTGGAGTGTGTACCCAGCAAGCCCTTAGGATGGCTGGGGACCCCTAGCACCTCCCTGATGGGGGCTGAGCCCTGCTTGCTTGTGCCCTTCCTAGGCACAGGGCTGTTTTAGGCAGTCTGCAGGGTGGCGCTCACTGGCAGTGGCCAGTGACCCTTTGTGCTCCCTGGGATGGCTCAGGGCACTGATCTGTGTCATGCCACCTTCTACCTTTGGCACCCCAGGTTAGCACTGCTCAGACCAAAGAGCTGAGCTGCAGCTGTGTTATGGCACAGAGCAGAAGAAGCTCCTGCTTCCCTCCCTGGCATAGCACTGTGCAAAGCTGCAGCTGCTGCAAGGCTGGGGGTGAGGCCATGGCCTTTAAATGCCCCACTGCATCTTGTGGCTGGTGACAGCAGGGGCCACAAGCTCTGCCTGGCTTGGTAGGGAGGGTTTAAAGGCTTGTTAACATGTGGCCAGAGTGTGCTTGGGCAGTGCCACACATGGGGCAGGGCAGGCATCTTGCACTGGCTTTTCTTGCTGCTGCTGTGCAAGGGGATGGCAGGTGCTCAGGAGCTGTGCTGGTTCCTTGCAGGAAAGCTCTGGGGATAGGCAGGAAGGATCTGTCTAGAGGCTTACTCCCCTGTGGAGGAGAGGTACAGCCTGAGTTGGCCTCAGTGGCTGGTGGCCATGGCAGGGACCAGGAGTACCAGGCTAAAGCTATTGACCTTTCTTGCCCCATGAGCCACATAGGGATGTCCCCATGTGTCTTGGAGACGCAGGTTATGTCCTACACATCAGGGAGCTCTAGGACTTTTCTTCAAGGGAGATGTAGTTACAGTCCCTTGGGGTCCTGCCAGATAGAAGGATGAAGAAGGCTCTTTTTGTTGCTGTGGGATTTCCCAGATCCCTTCACTTGTCTTTTGAAGGAGGAATCCTTCTGGAAATGGCAGTGACAGAATAGTGAGGTATTCCTTGGAGCTTCCTTTTTTTTTTTTTTTTTTCCTTTGAATTTTGCATTCCACAGTGGATTATTTTCACTTTCTTTGGGTTGATCTCAGTGCCAGAGTGTGTTGCAGATATTTCACTGCAGAGCCAGACCGCCAGATCCTCCCAGCTTCCTCGTCCTAACCTTTGCGTTGTTTTTTTGTAAACACACAGACAGCTTGAGGTTTATTTCTGTGGGCTCTGTAAGTTGATCTTTCCGTCACTGCTGGGGAACAGTGTTGCAACATTCCTGCCTCTTCAGCTAAGGACATGGTTATGAGGCAGAGTGTATTTTTATCGGATGAACTCATCCAAGCTCAATCCTGACATGTGCCTCTTTCTCCCCCACCGTCCGTGCAATTCCCCTCAAAATGCACTTGTAAGGCCCTTGTGCAGGATTAGCCAAGTGCTACTGCACTTCTGTTCCAGATGGTGACCTTAATGGCCAAGGACATAGGACAGGACAACACAGCCACATCTGGTTTGGCTTCTTTGAGGTCTGTATACAAGAGGATGGCTCTTTGCAAAAGTGCTTTTCCTCTTTTCCCTGAATGTGGCACAGCTCTGTTCCTTGTCCAGCACTCAGTCTGCACAGGCAGCATCCTACACTCTCCAGGCCCACTCACCCATAGCCCTACCAGAGCATCCCTGCAGGGATCTGACCCTGGGACTAGCTCACTGCTAAGGACTTGGGGGAAATCCCTGACCCTGCTGCTCCTGGGTCCAGAATGTGGTTTTGGGAAGCTGTGGCTGAAAGGACCAGGGGTGTTAGAGAAAGCAAACATGCAGATAGAAGGTGTGAAGAGAAACTTCTGTCATGGCCCTTCAGGTGGACAGTTCCATAACAGCTGCCTCTTTATCATGGAGAATTTGACTCTTTCACCATGAGGATACCAGAGCAAGGAAAGGAAGAAAAGCAAGTGAACAGGTGAAAGAATCTCCCCTAGAAATGCCCCAGGGAAAGACGCCCACACCATACCTTACCCATGGTGAGTGCCTGGATCAGTTTTCCAGGAGCTGAGTGCTCTCTGGGGAGCGTGACCAGACTGAAGAGCTGCAGCAGTGGAGGAAACCCTTACCAGATTTCCCAGTGCCTATGCCCTGGTCCTCAACTGTTGGCGGGAGATCAGAGCTAATTAAAACCTTTATGTGGAAACTTACTTTTCTTGCATGAGGGATTTATTCATAGGAGCCCAGCAGTCCTGGTTTCTCCCTTTCATAAAAATAGCGAATTCGCTCTGTTGGTGATGTGATATTTTGCTCCAGAAGGGCACATTTTTCTACATGTTCTTTCCCTGATTTGTTCAGCTAGTGCCCATGACTTCACTTATTTATTGTAAATAAACAGCTGATACCATTTTTTACAAGCTCTCTTTCTGTGCTGCTCTTTGTTACTGCTCTGGCAACAAAACCCTTAATTGCCCTTTGTCAGGCAGCAAATTTTTTGTACCCATCTGGACAGGGCTGTTTTAGTGTGACATTGTTAATTAACCCTCTGTCTCCTAGTCATGTCCAAAGTGGAAATAGAGCCAGCCCTGCTCTTAAGGCCAAAGGATCAGCTCATTTGGCTTCCATAAAGCCTGTGGGATTCATGATGGCTATTTGGGGATTTTTCTGTGGAGAAGGAAAGGTGGAAAATATCTAAAATTCAAAAGATTGTGGAATACAGTTTTGGTAATTAAAGGCTCATTCTTAATTTAATTTACCCATGCTAACTATGCAAATCACTGTGCAAATGGGCATTGGGGCCCACCTGAATTTCAGCTGTTGGAATGCTGAGCATCTCTGGTGCTATTAATGACTCTTTATTTAGCCTGCAGGAGCACACATGGAAGCCAATTTTTCATCTGGATCTAAATAAATCATGTTGTTTCTAGGTAGCTCTGGCTGGAGTTTGCTGGAATCCCTATCAAACTGGGTGCAGTTAGGAGGTGTGCTGGTGTCAGTGGGAGCTTGAAAAAAGATTTTACGTGCAGGACAGTGGTGGTTGTCTCTGCTTGAGGAGTCACAGTCAAATCTGTGCTTGGATTTGCAGGAGAGAGATGGTGAGGGTGGCTTTGGAGGGACTGCAGGGGGATGGAGAGCAGCACTGTTTTTGTCAAGCTGTACCCATGCCATGGGGTCCAGGACAAGGCTGGTACCAATGCTGCCCCTGTGCATTGCCGTGAATCCAGGGCTGGTGGCTGTGTGTTTCCATTGTTGCTGGGACCAGCCCAGCCCTGCTGTGTGTCCCTTTCACCTCCTGGAATCTCCCAGTGACCTGGGGGGATGTTTTTTACCTCAATGTGCGACACTTAGCGCAACAAACCCCCATTTCTCTGACGAGGCCTCTCCTCTCTTGCAGGTTCTCCAGGTCAGACGAGCTGTCCCGGCACAGGCGCTCCCACTCGGGGGTGAAGCCCTACCAGTGTCCAGTGTGTGAGAAGAAGTTTGCTCGCAGTGACCACTTGTCCAAGCACGTCAAGGTGCACCGGTTCCCACGCAGCAGCCGCTCCGTGCGCGCCGTGAACTGACGGCTCCTGCCCTGCCTGCCCGCCGGCCGTGCCCAGAGCCACCACAGCACTTTGCTCACCACCACCTTCCTAGGGATAATTTATTTGTCTCCACAGAACAGTCCATGCTGTTACTTGATACCACCGTGTTTGGGTGCCCCCATGTCCTTCAAAGATGATTGGAGAATGAAGCTCTTTTTGGGTCAGGGGAGCGGGGCGCTTCTTCCCTTTTTTTTTTTTTTTTTTGTTTTCTTTTAAGGATATTATTTTCCTTTCCTTCTATCTGTCTCTCCTTTGCTGCTGCTTCTTTTGGAAATTACAGTGTTTTATTTTTAGCTGTTTTCTGCTGCACAGGAAAATGTAAAAGTTGCTTGCTGCTAGTTAATTATAGCCCTGGCATTCCTGAGGGCTTTGCTCATGTACAGGCCACTCATTGTGAGTTTTTATTAAGCTGCTCTATTTGTCCAGTTTGGAAACAGCAAATTCCTTTTGAAATGAAAACAACTCCTTTGTTTTTGGGTCGCCTGAGCCAAGGATTTGTAGGGGCTGGCCATAGGAGGAGGAACAGTGGGAGTTGGGGCTAGGGGGAGACAGGGCTTGGAGAGCACTGGAATGTGCCTCCATGCATCTCTGATTTTCCCAGCTCACATTTACCTTTCCCTTGGCTGGGTTATATATATATGTTTATGTATACATATTCATACATACATACATACATATATATATATATATATATATATATATATATATATATATATACATATATATATATATTTATATATATATATATTTAAGGAAAGACACATCCCAAGCAAATCCAGAAGCTCAGGCTGGGTGGAATGGCTTGGAGTGAAGCCTCTGGAACTGTGTGTGTGCTTCTGTCCCGTGCTGCTGAGGGATGCAAGGATGCCCAGGCTCCAAAGGACACTGCTTTCCTTTGAGGCTGCTTTGCAGCATCATCTGCCTTTAGCAGAAGAGCTGTTGTCTGCCCACGAGGCAGCACAAAGGTGTTTGTGAGAGCCTCTGAGCTCTGCTCTGTCTCTGCTCCTGCCCTCTCGTGTGATCTGGGGTGAGAAAGCACAGCCCTAGCCCTGGGGGTGCTGGTGAGCATCATCGCAGCATCCTCACATCCACTGAGAGTCAGGGCCTGGCTGGCTGGAGCTCAGTGTCTGTGTGCTGGCAGGGTCTGCAGGATGTGCCTATGCCCAGGGAGAGTGGAAGGAACCCCGAGCTGGTGGGACAGTGCTGTGACCCCGAGGTCTGGGGGTGATCCTCAGTGCTCATCCTCTCCCTCCCAACAGCCATGTCAGAGCTCCATGCAGCTGGGGTGGGCACATGGGTGAGAACAGCAGCCAAAAGAAACAAATTTGTGTGATAGCTGGCTAAGAAGGGAATTTAAGCAAATAATCAGATGGTAGCAGGCAAGTGATTTTATTTGTGTTTCTTCTTGTTTTGTTTTTCCTTTTGAACTCTGGCGATTGTACGAAGCTTTAGAAGAAAATAGGATTCAGTAATTAGGGATGATTTTACAATGGATGTTGCATTTCCTTTCCATTCACAGACGGCATCTGTTTGTCTTTTCTGTTGGCAAAATGGGAAGGAGGAAAGTGTGATCCTAGAGCTAGGCAGAGCAGGAGCCCTTGCTGTGTGAGAACAGCAGGTCTGGCTAAAGTGAATGCATTCCTTTTGTCCTCTAGAAATTAATATAAATGAACTATCATCTATTGACTGGTTTATATCACATCCTATGAATGTATGTAAATAAAACTGTACATAGATGCATATCTATATAAAATATCTTTTAATAACGTATCAAATTTGTGTAAATTGGAAACAAAAATACCTGTAAAGCCAGTGTACATAAGTTACAATTCTGTATATTTTCTTTTGTTCTTCATAAAAATATATTTACTTTGACAATAAAATGAAGATGGAAATTTTAAATCCCTCCTTGAAATTATTATTCATTAATTTCCTTTATAGCCAGCTCTGAAATTTTGATTCACCTGGACGTAACTTTTCAGGTGCTGTGTAACAGGGAGAGGATGGATCAGTTCTGAAGTTTTCCTCAGTTTTTCTCATCTCAGAAAGTTCTTGGAAGGTGTGAGATGTCTGAGCTGTCTCTCTTCACTGGAGCCCTCACGCCCTGCTTGGCAGCCACGCTGGGACACAAACGCCTTCCATGGCTCCTGACTGCTGTGGAACAGCTCTACAGATGCAGTAAAACAGTGGTTAATAAGGTAGAGCAAGCAGGCTTTGAAGGAATTCCAGCTTTAGTGATTAGTGTGGAGGAGGAAGGGCTTCAAGGTCTGCTTCAGACGGTGACGGTGACGCAGTGTGTGATCCAAGACAAAGGACTCCATTGCCTGTTCTGCACTTCCCTTTCTTGTAAAAGGGGGACAATAACACATGGCAATGATACTGTGGGACTTAATTTGCTTTTGTGTGATCCCTGGATGGAAGGAGCCAGCAATGAGGCCAGTAGTCACAGGATTAGATTGTTAAAGGAAGGCCCAGCATGATGGTCTTGGCGCCAGGGCACCTCAGTTGGCTCTGCTGCAAATCCCACACCTGGCAGAGAGATGTGAAGGAGCTGTGCTAGGAAGAATTGCCTCAGGCCTGAGGAGAAGACGCCCTGTTCTGCAAAAGCCATTGCTTCCATTTGTAACAACAGGGGCATGAACACCCTGCTCTCGTGACCTGCAAGCTGGGACATGCCTTGCACTGTGCTTCTGCTTGCTTTGGCCTCCGCTGGAAGAAGAAACCAGCACCACAACTGGTGTTAAAGTCACTTCTGAGTCTCCATGGGAGCAATGGTGCAGTGGGTCCAGATCTTCTCCCAGCAAGAATCATTGTGACACTAACAGGCACTGAGGGATTGAAGTCTCTCCCTGAAGAGCAGCCACCAAAAAGCGCCAGCTGATGAGCCAGGGCTCTCCAGACCCCTGATTATTTTTCCCAGAGAATCCTTTTGAGTGTGGCAAGAGGACCGAGGGATGAGGCAGACTAAGCTCTGTGCAATCCAGGTTGTTGTTACCTCCTGAGGTGTAGCTTGAAGACCAGAGTGCTCAGGACAGTGGTTTTAAGTTTTAATTAGCAAGCCTGCACCAAGAGGATCTGCAATTCCCTTCTGTTCTCACCCTATCCACTTCATCCATTAAACCAGCTGCATTTTTATAACCAGCATCTCAGTCTCTTCCCCATCTCACCTGGAGTTCTGATATTGCTGTAAAGTTGGGCAATTCACCCTGAAGGCGTTTGGGGCAGAAGTTGCTATTTTTCTGCAAGAGGTAATACTTAAATCTGAAGTGGAGTAATGCAAAATGCCTACTGCTGGAGCACAGCAGGGCAGAAATCTAAGTTTTGTTTTAGCCTGTAATATTTTCCATGAAATGTGTATTCTCTCTCTCTTTTCCTTTCTCTCTTGTCTGTTTTAAGTATGGGTTTTGAGTGTGAATTGTGTGGGTTTTTCTAGTTAATACCTAAGGAAATGTAAGTTTATGTAAAAGTTGCAATATTTTGCTGAAAAGAGCAGGGCCATGTTTGCTGTGAAGGCAGAGTTAGTTTTGCTTGAAATGATTGACATTTCCAGAGTTTTGTCCCAAAAAAGCAGAGATTTCCAAGAGAGATTTTGATGTTTGTTTTAGGTGGAATTACTGGCCTGGCTGGGCTTTGTGGATTCACAAGAAAAATGTGGCCCTACATTAAGCCTGACTTAATCCACCTGAAGATAAACATATATTTGAGTGTTTTAATGCCACAACTGGATAAGTTACCCCAGCTTCGGCTTCTCTGCATGGCAAAGCACAGTTATACACATGCCTAAGTCTCATTGACTTCAAACCTCTGTAATTTGGTTTCTGATGTGTCTGCAGTGGTACAGCCTTCACAAAATGATCGTGGTCTGGTTCCTGATGCTTGCTAGAACTTTGTGTGTTTTAAAAGGTTTGTGGTCCCTTTGTAGAACCAGTGGTGAAGGAGTAGTCTTGGGACAGGTAAGGAGCTGTCAGCTGGGGAGGTTGTACCCAAGGTAAGGACTAAGCAGGAGGAATGGGAGTAAAGTGATCTTTCTGTAAGGTGACCTGACTTCTGTGACCTGTGGCTAAACATAGGGCAGTGCAGTGATGAGTCTGAAACCACAGAACAGCACAGAGGGGAAATGGGAGCGGAACCAAGATGTCCTAAACCTCCTTTGCCCCAGACAGTGGCACAGACCACATGCCAGCGACACACAGGAGGCACAGAGTCACAGCACACGTGAGACATCAGATAAGCAAAGAAGGATAAGGACGGGACATAGGTAAAGTCAGGTTGCACTGATAATGTGTGCTTTTGGAAAGGACGCCAAGGGGAGAGGAACGAGGTCCTGCTTGCTGGTGTGGCACACGTGAGAGTCACCAAGGTAAAGCTCCCTAGGAAGAGTTCTGCCCCCTTCAACTGTGTTATGTGGGGGCTTTGAGGTGGTTTTGAGGAGAGCTGCACCCCCGTGGAAAGCAAACCAGCCTGTGGAGCAGGCTATTGTGATGGAAGGCAGCAACTCTGGCCAGTCCCTGGGGGAGTGCTTGAGTTTAGATCCTGTGATATTTGCAACAGTCTTCTGCTTCCCACCCTCCCTGGGGGTTGTTTTCACTGAAGTCCTTGTGCCAGGAGCCTTCTCCTTGTCTAAATGGCCACTATACATTTAATCCAAACAACCAGGTGACTCGAGCACAAAGGCAGTGGCAGTAATCCAGAGTTAATGATTACCCTGGGCCCCTTGGGTTATGTAAGCCTGGATGTGCTGTACTGGGCTGGGACCTGCCCTCCCCGTCTGGGAGAAATACCAAGGGCCTGCCAACACACATAGAAAGCTCTTTGGAGCCAGCTGGGATTTTCCTTTTGACAGCACCTATGAAACCCGTTATTCACTCAGTTCAGCTATTGCCATGCCATGCTTGCTTGTTATTCAGAGACGTTGCTCTTAAAGAATGAGTTGTGCTAAGCTCCCACTGGCTTCAGCACAAGCCAAAGACAGCGACTGCCATGGCTTATCCAGGGGAAAAATTTCCCAGCTAAAGCAGGAACTGCAAATCCCAACAGGTCCTTGGCTTCCCCTGCCCATTCCTGCTGGGACATTTGTGTTTTTGTGGCTCTTAATCTCTTGTTCCATGGGTCTTAGTTTTGTTCTTGCCTATTTTTTGGGGGGTTGTGGGAGGGGTGGGAGTTGTTTGAAGTTGTGTGATGTGTGAGAAAAAGGTAATGAAGAATATTCAAAGGGTTGAGGCATAATGCCTCTTCTGGTTAAATCATCCAGATCATGAGGTTTGCAGCTCCTCAGTGCTCAGTGTTTCACAGGTCTAAGCTTTCATCTGCTTTGCCAGATCAGTGCAGGTCTTCCTCCAGCTGGAGCAGGAGCCCATCCTTCATCTCTTGCCAGGTTCCCTACTATGCTGTACTTTTCTGGTAGTTTTGTGGTTAGGCTGGCTCAACGCACTTGTAAGTACTTGATCTCCTAAAGAGATAAGGCTGGAGGAACCTCAGATCTTGGAGAGTCTATTGCAGCGAGCTCTCATCAGATCACTCATCCTGCACTCACACATCCTGGGGAGCATGTGTGCCTTGGCCAGCATCTCACTGAGCCCCAGACTGCTGTACAATTACTCTGGGGACTAGAACAACATCTTACAGGGCTTGGCCATCATGAGAAGAGGGCATCTCTGCCCAAGCACAGTGAGACAAGGTTCTAGGTGGAATGGGAGTGAAATACAGGAGTGATGATTGACTGTGGGGAAAGCCAGCTCTCCTCTTGCTCACACTGGTGTGCATCTGGAAACCCTTGCCCTGCTCATGTTGGATTCAAAAGCATCCTGAAAGGGAAAGAAAATAGAGGTGAATGTGGCCTATGGTTTTCTGTGAGGGAGCTGAGGAAGGAAAACAGATGCTGGAGCAAATTATGGCGTAAGAGGCACGGTTCTGTCTTTTCCAGTAAAAAGAGAGCCATGGGCTCTTTTTGCAGAATGGGCTCTGCTGGCAGCCAGTGTCAGAGCTGTGCACTGCTCTGGGGCAACAGCAGCTTTACATCAGGAGGTCTAGTGAATAATAATCAGAGGGTTGTGCCTTGGACCCTTGGCAGTCACAAAGAGAAGGGTTTGGGATTGCTCGCTCTCAGTCCCTCAGGTCCCTTCCTTGAATGATGCTGCTTTTCTCCTGAATCTGTAGCTGATTCTTGGAGTGGACTCTAGGGGGTTCTTAGCACTTTCCAAAGCAGAAATATTATTTATCCATATAAACCAGGAATCTCCATAAGCTGTCCAAGGCATTTAGTAGAAAGATCTACCCAGGAATTGTTTTGTATGTGGCTGAGGGTGGAGTCCAGAAGCCCACAAAAAGAGAAGTAAAAAGAATTACTGTTATGTATCTAAAAAAGGTTCTGGCATCTGCTTTTCCTACTGAGTCCAGTGGGCCCCAGCATAAGCCCTGCTAGTTATTCCAACATTTTGGTTGCAAATACAGGAATTGGGTTATTGGGCTGAAAAGCGTCCAGACATTTAAAAACTCACCTTCCATAAGGGAGTGACGTGAGTATTTGAGCTTGGCTGCTGACTGCTGACTTTTTCTGAGAAGTCTATAAACAGCAGCCAGGTAGTCTCTCATTTTTTGTTTCTCTGGTGTGTGTTGTTTTTCCATGGACAACATGTTCTGGACCTCAGAGAGTTGGCTGGAGCTCGATTCATTCAGATCCTGCGTCCCTGGTGGCAGATAATGCATCAGGGAGGGCAAAGGGCTTGGAAAATTCGTTGTGTCAGAGCAGTGATCCTGCAGCCAGCATGGCTGCAATCACACCAGGCTGTGCTGACAGTGGCAATGCTGGAGCAAGCAGCCCCATGGACCCCTGCCCATGCTGGTCTCTGCTCCCCTGTGCTGGTTCTGGGCTCTGGCTGGGGCTCTGTGTCCCCATGGAGCTGGGAAGGGCATTGGGAATACAGGAACAGGGCTGAGATGGGAATCCTCTTGCTCTGATGAGAGCTCTGCCTTGGCTGGTGCAGGAATGGCCCTGGTGTGGGCTCCCACTGCTGGAAGGGGCAGATGCTCCTGGGCGGGTCCCCTGTGGCTGGAAGGGGAGCTCAGGGTGATGAGCCATCTGTCCCCCCTCAGAAAACCAAGTTAGTTACAGCTGACAAGTTTGCTGGTGGACTCTCCCAGTTGCTCCTTAGGCATTAATGGCACAACTGGAGGGTGTTCATTTACCTGCCACATAGGACCTTTAGTCTGCTCCCAGGGTGTTCGTATTCCAACAGCTGATAAATAAACACACATTAGTAAGGCATTGGGTGGATTTTGTTTGGTGCTGGAGCTCCAATTGCCCTTCTCCAGCACGGTCCTGCCTGGGGTCCTGAGGAATAACCCCTCACTCAGTGTCCCTGGCAGATAAAACAGGCTTGAGATCAGTAATAGCCATGAAAGTTTAATGTGAATCAATCTCTGTCATGCCTAAAGGAGAGATTACCAAATTAGAATTGGTCCTGATGACTTCATGCAAGTTACCTGATAGCCTGTGACTGATTCCTGGTGGGTGGAGGACCATGAATCCAGGAAGAGCTGGAGCTACCTTCCTGGCTTTGCTTCTGCATTTTCATGCCAATCTCATTGAATCAAATTAGCTGTTCTAAATGAACAATGGTATTTGGCAGCTCTTTAGCATCTTCCAGCTGAGGAGCTGAACACACTTCCCAGTGGGAAATGAAGCCTTTCCTGAAAGTGACAGTTGTCACTTTCACTGTGCAAAGTCAGGAAAAGGATTTAAATGATTTGACCAATAGTCCTTGGGGAGCTGTTGAGGAAGTCCAGATGTACCAGCTCCTCCTCAGACCCAGACATCAACCACAGCTCAATGATTTGGAGTGATTTGGAGCCATCTGCACCCTGATGTATAGATGCACACTGGGGAAGAGGTGGGGATGCTTTGTAGCCTTCTGGATAGGCTTAAGACTTGCATGAGGTGAAATCAAGGAATGAGAAACATGTTTGTTTTGATGATGCAGCAGGAGTGATGTTGGTGCAGGGGTGGCCCTTGCAGCTTCTGCAGGACCTGGGGAGCAGAAGGGGAGCAACTTGGCTGTATCTGCTTGTGACTTTTGAGTCACTGCAATGGCCCTCATTGACCTCTGCAAGATGGGTCATGTTCTTCATCTTCTGTGGAAGTTTGTGGGCTCCCACAGCAAGTAGCAAGAAATTCAGCTCAGGTTTTTTTCTTGCCTTTATCACCCCATGAAGCACTTCCATGGTGCTGAAGCTGTCACCCTTTTGGTGAGGAGATTGATTAGCACCCTCAGAGGTTTCCTTGCACTAAAATTCAACCTGCACCCTCTACCACCTTCCTAAACATCTACCCACCCTCTTTCCTCCTTAACTTTGATACTTTCAGCTTCCTGTTCTCAAACACATTTGTTCTAAAGAAAATCACCTGCTGATGCACGAGCTGTTATCTATTAACCCAAACATTTTAGATTGCATAAGAGTGCATTTAGAGTGCATAAGATAGTACAGAACTACTCCAATGTAATCTATGTTGTTTATCCTACTCTTTTATTCAACTTCTGGAACTAGATAATTTGTGTGGGAATTAATAAACTATACTCCTTGTTGTGATAAGTTCTAATTATTGCTTTCCAGGCAGTTTGCTTGATCAACAAATAACCAGTCACTAGAGTGATATGCTGTTGGCAGAGAGAGGTTTCTACCTTGTAGTGACTGAGGAGGTGTTTGTAACCCACAGAGAAGCCTTGCAAGCAGGGTCTCTGCTGTACATTTGCAAAGCTAATAGCCTGACTCAGCTGGCAGTCTAACAAGATGCACAGGACTTATAAAGAACATTTGGGGCTGTTGAGAAAAGAAATAAATTCTTTCTCATTAGGAAAAAAATGAAAGTGTTCACCAGAAGAGCAAGGGAGGCAGGAGAGACAGCAGGACTGCAATGTGGTGCCAGGCAGGATGCTGGCTGTGCTGCTTTGTTGGTCCCTCACTGAGGCAAGGAGACATGCACACCTGCCCTTGTTGGTGCTGAGGTGCTGCTCGTTCTTCCTCCTTTTCTTTCCACTGAGGCTCCCCTTGTGAAATGAAGAAGTTGTGATTTTGTCAGAAGGGTTCTGTGACTGAGCTAATGTTAAAGAAAAAGAAAGTTTCTAGTGCAAAGCATGGCAGACAGCTGGGGGGTTATTTAACTGAAATGCTGTTTGGGGACTTGTTGTGGCCACACAACTGTGCAGAGACAATGAGGAGTGGAATCTTCTCTAAGTTTGTCCTTGAAAACTCCCCATGAAGCCATAGCTAAGACTGTTAGCAAAGAGAAAAACTCTGGAGAGAGGAGATGTTTAAATATTCAATGTGATGTTCCTGTTCATTCCTAAGCTCAGCCATTCTCTGCCATGCTTTGCTGTGTTTGCTCAGCTGTAGTGCTGGGGCAATGCAGAGACATTTGCTACACTAATTTTTCATATGGACACGAGGACAAAGGTGGATGGACTTCCTTGCTAAAGGTGGAACAGCAGCTTTTGATGTCCTGCCTCATGTTTAATGTGGGATCCTGACAAGCAGCAGCAAATGGATTTGGAGCCTCTCCTGTTCAGGCTCTGGCTGCAGAGAGCCACAAAAAGAGCTCTGACCCAGGAGAGGCCTCATGTCTGTCAGAGCAGGCAAAAGCCCCACAGAATTTGTCAGAGCCATGGCTTCATGCTCAGTTTGCCCTGAGACAACCCTCCCTGCCCAGGGCTGAGGACTCTCCTTGCTGGGCTGACCTGGGAGCTCACCTGGGCCTGGGTTTAATCAGAGATCTCGACTGAGGAGCTCAGGTGAGGGGTGGAGGCTAGAGAGAGAGTTTGGGTGTAGAAACCTTCAGGGAGTGATCAAGGAGGGAGACTACAACAAGGAGGGAGACTACAACAAGGAGGAGCTGGCCTGTGTCGTGAGAGGCCTTGAGGAATGAACCTTCTGCAGGTACTGTGTGGGGAGGGCTGAGATTGATGTGGTTGAACCTTTGGAGTTTTTTGAGAAAATGGGTTCCATTCAGGTGTGGAAGGGGCTTGAGGCTGGTGGATAGAGCCTGTTTGCTGGTGTTTGAGCCCAGGCAGTGATGGATTGTGCTTGGCTGGCAGGAAGTCGTGGTGCTCCCTCAGTGAGGTGTTTGAGCTCAGCCCTGTTTGTGTTTGGCTCTGCCCAAGGGTGTAGGACAGGGCCCTGGCTCAGCTCAGGTGGCAGAGCCTGGCTGTGCCAAAAGTCATGACTCAGGGGATCATGCTCCTTTCTGGACCCGTTCTCATTTTTCTTCTCCTGGCACAGAAGAGAGGCCTTCCTCCTTCTCCAGTGTATTTTCTTCTTCTCTGGATTTAGGAGGCTGTGCTCTGAACCACAAAGACAAGCACACAGGCTGTTTGTTGTGAGGCAGGGAGGAGCAAACACAGCTTTGCCTCTGAGCTAGAGAGTTTCCTAGTACAGGGCACGGTCCAGATTTTTCCACGTGTGGGCTTGAGCCCAGACATCACCCTGACAACATGTGAGAACATAAATACAAACAAAAATAATTTCCAGATGAGGGATGTATGCAATGTTTTCTTTTACTGGCATTTATGCTTGCTTATTTGGCTGGAGTTGACAAGCAACTCTGCTTGTTGCAACAGGGCAGCAGGAGGATGCTCCAAACTGTGAAAGTGCCTCCTCAGCTCTGTGTGCATCCCCAGAGGGATCCAAAACCCAGACACCTTGGGGAGGCTCTGTGCAATGTTCAGAGGGAGACCGGGTCCAGGAACCAGCAAGAATGGTCTTGTCAAAGCAAAAGCTTTTGTGGGACCCTGATTGACCCATAACCATTCAGGAGCTCTTGCATCTCCTCACTGCTTCTTGTCTGGCTGTGCTGTGTGAGAACCCCTCCTTGTGGTGTGTCCCCATGGATCTGGGGAGGATTCCACCCTCAGGAAGTGAAGGCAGTACCCCAGGAAAGGAGGTTTTGTATTTTATCTTCTTTCACTTGTGAATAACACAAATGGGTTGTTCAAGGGGATTTTATTGCTGGGAGAATCCCTAAGCAGCCAGGTCTCAGGGGGATAAGGATTTGTTTGGGTTCAATGCCCAGCATCTCTCAAGATTTCTGATGGGGGAAGAAATACCAGGGGCTGTAGCCCCTTGTTTTACCAAGGCACCAACTTCTCCTTCCCCTCTGCTTTGTGTGGCTTTCCCATGGGCTGCCTGGTCTGCTTCTGATGCCCCTGAAGCTGGGGGTACAAAAGCCAAATCTCAAGCTCCTTTTATAGCAGAAGATGAAACCATGGCCTCTCACATGGGTATGTAAATATTCCCATAGACAGTACAGAAAGTTGCTGCTCCAAGCAGTGCAGTCAGGATGCCCAGACATGATGCTCTCCTGCAGCCCTTTGAGAGGTCCTGATATACCTAGGCACTGAATTTCTTTCCAGCTTATCCCCAGGGCACCATTAGGAAAGACAATAATGACAGCAACATTAAAATTGGTGAGTGGAAAGCAGGGCTGATTTGTGCTGGCTGCCCTTATAGCAATGTTTCCTTTTTTTTTTCTTTTTCAATTTTTTTTCTTTTCTCTCTCTGGAAAAATCAGTCTTGAATGTAGCTTCAATATATTACAATAGTCAGCCATTGATGTGGCTGCTTTGAGGCTGTACAGCTACCAAGTCTAAAAATAACTAAATAAATCAGTCAAATGAGGCAGCAAGCAAATAGATTTGCCCACCTGTTTATTAATAAACACATGCACATGAACCTATATTTCTATATTAGAACATGGCTCTGCCTTTCCTCTGGGTATAAAAAGAAAAACACCTGGCAAAGGGCGAGGGCAGTAAGGCAAGCACAAAGTTTCCACAGTAAACATATTTGTGTTTGCTGAGCCAGTGTTGCCCTAGGAAGGCAGCGAGGGCAGCAGCTCCTGCTGCCTTGCAGAGCCTCAGATTACCAAGCACAGGGAGAGAAATGAGTCCCTGACAGCTGCAGATGTGCAGGGATCTGCAGTGGGATCACACAGGGGAGCACTTCAGAGATGGGACAGGCAAGAAACCCTCCTCCATGCTGACTGTACCTGTGTGAATTCCAAATGCATTTCCTCCTTGAGGTGTGCAGCTTGGAGAAAGCAGCCAGGAGATACCACCACCAAAGCTCACCTCTGCTGCTGTGCTTTGTTTTGTGGGGGATTTTAAATAATTATTTTATTTATTTGGTTGTGGGGGGCTGTTCCTTGGGAAGGCTCAGAGCATGCCTTACCCTTGCAGAAATATCTCTGCAGAAATATCTTGCAGAGCATGAATTTCACAGCATTAGTTAAAGGTGATTCAAGCAAACCTCTCCTGGCTGGTTTCATGGTCATTTGTGTCAAAGCTGTACACAGGGTAAAGGATGAAGGAGACCCAGGAGGAAGCTGAGGGAAGAGTGTGCCCCAAGGCATGCCAGGCCCTGGCAGAGGCTGTCTGGGAAGGGAAGATCAGGGTCTTATGATGACAAGTGTCATTCCTGTGCTCTGAGCCCAGGGTGGCTGAAAGAACTCCAAGTGGATGAATCTATCACCATGGCTCCTGTTCTTCCTTCCCATTCCTGTTTGCAAGCTGTGGTGTGCCACCCTGGCACCACACTGCTATTTCTGCTCCATCACAGGGTCAGCTGGAACATGCTGAACAAGGGGCAGTAGGATCAAAAATAGTGAAGCAAGGTACTGTCTAACTGGGACACGCTGAGATGTGTGGGTGGGTGTCTCAGGTCTGTCTACACTGCTTTCTAGCTCTGCAAGAGACCCAACAGTTTAATTAAGGATGATGCCTCTTTAGAATGAAACAGATAGTCTTGCACTAGATTAAGACCTAGCCTCCCACCCCACTGCCTGCAGCTGTCCTGGTGCAAAGGCAATGTCAGGTTAAAGCCTGAAAATGGAGCCCAGGACAGGCAGTTGCACCTGGGCTGGGCTCCCTCAACTTATTTATAAAGCTTTGAGGCCTCCCACTTCATCAGCAGTGGCAATAAAGGTTGTGAAGCTGTTGGGTAACATAATCAGCTTCACAGCTTTACTTGAAGGGTGATTTTGCTGACCAATAATGTGCAAACCTGAATGTTGGATTTATTTGTGTGGTCTCCACTCTGGATTTGACACCTAGGGGAAGGAGGATCAGAAGTATGAGAAAGTGCTGTGAACAGTGATGTCTATGTCACTGCACTTGGTTGCATGACCTGCATTTTTCTGACTGTGGTTGGCTGCTGTTTAATCAGAATGACAAAATGTTCTTTAATTAGATCACAAATGCACAAATGGCAGTGAACTGTCATTTCTTCTGTGTATTGAAAGCCTTGAGTAGCTTGGAGAGATCCCATGAGGTAGGCTTGCCGTGCCCTATCTGTCCTGAGGAACTGCCTTTACCTTGGGACAGGGCAGGCTTGGGCATTACTGACCAAATAATTCCTGGTTGTGTGTAAATGATTTGTATCAGCAGCTGCTACCTGCAATGAGATCTCCCAAAAACAAACTGTAGGCAGGGGAATGCATCCAGGGCTGGCAGAACCCTTCTTTGAGCCAGGACTACCAGTAGGAATCAGAGAGGCATCTTTTCCTCCTGGTATTTTCATTAAAAGTTGCGTTCATTTGGCATGGGTGTTGTCAGAGACATGTGGGACCTGGTGTGGCCATGAAGCCACAAGAAGTCACTGAAAGCAAAGATCTGCTGAGATCTTTGGTGTCTGTGAACTGAAGGAAGTGTGTTATGTTCCTGAAGCAGGAGCTGACCAAGTGAGGGCCATCTTTGGTGTGTTCTTGCTCTGCTGGTGGACAAGCCTAAAGCAGCCCCAGTCAGTAGGTCCTTCCTGGCTGTCCACAGATGCTATTTCATTGAAGAAAACCAGCAGCTAGCACTGAAAGCTGGGCAAAGAGTGCCCTGCCAAGCACTTGAGACAGCAATGAGGGAGGCTAGACATGTTTAAGCAATAGTAGGGGATGGGTCATGTAATTTTGCCACAGCAACTTATTTCCATTTGGTTCTGCCTGCTGGGCCCAAGGCAAAGCATAACTCACCCTTGGAATGGTTGTCCAAAGCAGAGAATCTAGTGAAGCCAGAAAAGGCTCCTTTTCTTCAGCTCTTAAAACAAAATAATGTATAATGCCAATAAACTGTGGAAATCATTTAAGTGACCAGTGACTGTCAGACACAAAAGATCAGAGGAAATAGGTCTCTATCTAAGCATGTTGTTGCATGATTTGTGGTAGGAAGCAGCTTTCAGAGCCTGGCCCACAGAGGAACTGGACATTATTTTGGGACATGTATGAAAATTCAAGTCATCCCATGGCTCTACATTTATTTTTGAAGTAGGTCCATGAGGCAGCTGCTAATACAAGTGAGATGCATGTTTTTAAACAAATAAGAGAATTTAGGTTAAATATTAACTTTTGGTCATTCCAACTCTGATAGCTTTGGCCTTCAGGCTGATCATTTAATGAGCTCCTTTCTGTTGCTACAGCAACTGCAGCCCTGGCAGACCTTGATGTTCAAGTCAGGAGAAAAAAAAAATTAAAGCTTGTTCTGAAATTTGCTTAGGCTTCTATTGATAAGTGCCTGTGCTCAGAGTCAATTGTTCAGGCAAACAAGGCTTGGAAATGTACCACAGGGTTTAATGCAATCCTTGCACAACCCCATTCCAAGCCACAGGCTCTTGTGCGCCGTTAAAAAAAAAATTAAAAAACCAACAAAACAAACCAACAAACCTTAAATTCTGTGCCCCCTTCTGACGTGCACTGAGCCACTCAGTGATGTTGTTTTAGGAGAGCAAACAGACTGGTTTGTTCTTGCAGAGTTCCCTTGGCCCACTGTGTAGCTGTGCCCTTGTGTGTGGTGTCTGAGGTGTGGCACGGGCTGGAGAGCTCCTTGTGCCCCTGTTCAGCACGTGCTGACCATGGCACACAGCTAGCTCCATGACACATTTCAGCTGCTTCTGTTCAGTCCCTTTCACATACAGCTTCTGGCTAGGAGGTCCTTTCTTCTTGGACCTCTCCCAGACTTAAAATATTCCAACTTCCCCTGAATGCTGCGTCCATATTACAAGCTCTTTTTGTGATGACTTCTAGGCAGGTGTAAATCAATATCATCTTCTTGAATTCACAGCAAGTATGCCACTTAATGCCAAATGAGGTTTTGGCCACTTGTTTTTGCAGTAATAGAAACATCCTCAGTCCTGTTTACTTCTCTGAATGTTTGTCTCAACAGTGTTGTTTGAATTCTCTGATTTTCAAGGTAATTTTTTCTTTGTCTGGGCAATTGCATCTCCATCCCTAATATAGAATGAGACTGTGAGCACTACACACATTTTTCTTTCTAGGCAGAATGTTCCCACTCTTTCTTAGAGAGGTATAAATATTTTAATGAAATGTGGAGCTGCAAATGTACAGCTGAGTGCTCATTGAAGCTCATGGCAGAGCTGCTGTTGTCTTTAGTGTGCAGCCCCGAGGGCATCCTGTTTGAGTCATGTTTCACAATCCCTTTCAAATGTAAAGCTTTATGGCCCAATTTAAAGTACAGCTGGGAGGAAACGCTTTTTCCTATCCTGAAGAACACTTGAAACTTTCAAAAAATAGTCCTGCTCCGTGCTGAGATGGACTGGCAGCTCCCAAACTGGAGAGGAGAAGCAGCCCATTATAACCAGTTAAAGCCCAATAATCTGGATTCTCCTGGAGGAGCTGGGAGGTGTTTGAATCCAGAGTCTGAGCCCGACTCAGCCTGCTGCCTCAGGGTGGATGGCCTGGCCAAGAGCACTTTGCTACTTCATGTTTTCTCTTCCAGGTCTGGTTCTGAAAAGTACATTGTGGACCTGAGATAACAGCAGCGTTTTCACTGAGCTGTCACTGCGAAAGCTATTCCCAGGAACTGTTTCAATTTTAGCAAGTCTGCATTTTCTGTCAAAATAACATTTTGTCAAAAAACCTCCAGACTGTTTCTCATCCAAGGCCTGCTGAAGTCAATGAAAAACATACTTCTTCAAGAGAGTTTAATTACTATTAAGAGTATCAGAATGAAAGTGTAGCCATGTTAGACATTTGCTCTCTTGATGGAGGTTTATATTGATTTTTTTGTTTTTCTGGACTACTGAAAATTGGGAATGGGGCTACTGGATAATGATCTGGACTTCCCCTTTGAAAAATGGGATATGAGACCAGTCCATCCATGCCTGCTAGAAAATGTGTTTCTTTGATTGCTGCAGCAGTCTAGCAAGGGCAGCCTGTCATAATGGACAGACATGAACACAAAGCAATACCTTGGTCAGATATGTGTTAATAAAAATTCACTCCCATACATTTTTTTAGCAAAAAATAAACCCTCAAACAGGAGCACAGCCCTTTCCTCCTCCCTTGAAGCTTTTGGCAGATAGACCATCAAAGATTTTAAAGATGACTGAAAGAAATTCAAGAGGCAACAGTTTCAACACCACGTTTTTTTTTTTTTTTTTTTAAGAGCATCTAGTTAAGAATGCATGACAATAAAAGACAAATGAAATTACCTCTCCACCTAACTCCTTCCAGAGAATGCATGTGTGTGCTCACACAAATATCTCGGTGAGTTATTGGCCTGGAAGTCACTCAAGTCTTAGAACGATACAATTCTCTTGAAAAGAAGAAGAAAGTAAAGCTGCCAACTTCATGCTTCAAGTGGAACAATAATCCTGAACTAAGGGAACAGCTTCCAAGTCTTCAGATGGCAAATTATTTATCTGCTGACACAGAACAATGCACACTTTGTAGTTGATGTATGAGGTTCCCTATGTGCACTGCATTAGAAAGGAAGGGGGTGTGGAGTTTTACAATTATACTTTTTTATTAATGGGGAAACACCCGCTCCCTCAACAGCTTTAAAATCTATAATTAGTCACAAGGGAATCCAAATGCCTTTGGCAGCCCCTTTTGAGGTGTTTGACTGTTTTGTTACTCAGACCAAAGGATGCTGCTGGCAAAAGTTTTCAGAGTCAAAGCTCTGGGATTATCTGCCAGTCCCCAGGACAGCTCTGGCAGAGTGTCCCAAAGGTCCCCAATCAGTGCACTCCAGTTGATTTTTAATTTTTTCCATTTTTCCTCCTTTTGTGTTCTCTTATTTCTTTAGATTTTATTTTGACTGTAAGTCTTAAATGTGGGGAATCTTGTCTCCAAGACTGTGAAACACCTTTTTACCACTGTGCTGTTGGGAGGACGGCAGAAACATGGTTTGTTTCTCAACAGGGGAGAGCCATTTTTGAAAGCCAGTCTTTGTTTTAGGATTGCCAAACCTTGGCCCTGAAGCTGAGCTAACAGGCCGGGGCTCTGCCTAAAGGCAACTGCTTTTGGCTTTCATTGCCTGAAACCCTCTCTGAGCTGAACTGGGCTCATTTCACCCAGGAACTGTCTGAGTATCATGAGTTTGCAATGTCGCCATAAAATAAAATCTATATAATTAGCACTGAGAGCCAAAAAGACTTTGTATCTCAGCACAAAATGTTTGATTCAGCCTTGAATTGCTTTAAGCTTTGTTAAAGGTAGGGTTTTTTCTGTGGACTGCTTGCATCCTTGTCTGTGATCAGTGAGTGGGTATTGCTGTGTGCGCCTCCTCAGAGCAGGCAGGATGCTGTGCATGCATTGCCAGAGCCCAGCCCTAATTCCATCCTTCCATAAAACCCCCCCACTGTACAGATTTCCTCTGTGCCTTACAATGCCAGGTTATGAGCCACAAGAACTCCTTGGGAGATGTTTAGCAATGTTAAACAAAATTCCCTCCTGATGGGAATGAGTTCACCTGCCCAGTCGATAAATGGCCTCTGTCTGGCCATCAGAGGGGTGACATTACCTGCCCTGTGTGCTGGCTTTGGCCCTGGAGGGGCCCAGAGCTCAGCCAGGGGGGGCAGCCCTGGGGTCAGGGCCAGGGCACACTGTGCTGCTGTTGTCTCTTGGGAAGATCAATACAGGACTTGTGCACCTTTCATTGGAACAATCCTCACGTGCATCCACCATGTGAAAAAACCCAAGTTCCCATTCAGGGCAGCGTGTGTGTCCTGCCAGGTGGCTGGCATGGAGTGATTCCTGTCTGGATGCATTGCCCCTGCTCCTGAGAACCATGGCTTTTGCTGTTTATCCCCCAAAGTGGAAGAGCAGCAGGAAAAGACACCCCACAGTACGTGGGGAATGAAACAAAGATTGAGGCTGTAGACCCCATCTCATGTTCCAGTGTGAATTACCTTAGTATATCCATTTCCAGAGAGCAAAGTGAGGTGTTTTTTAACCAATATCCCGTGGGCAGCAGGAAGCCACTGTCAGCTCTTGCAGTGTCATTCAGAGCAGGAGAAAGCTGCAAGGAAGTGCAAGACAAACGTGGTTTGGTGTTGGTGGTTTGTTGGTTTTTTTCCCCTCCCTGATCTAATGTTAAGACTGGTTCTCATGAACAGTCTGGGGTTTACTGGTGCTGAGTTGGCAAGGCTTTCTTTCCTTAAACAAGACAGAAGAGCAGTTCCAGTTATATTAACTAGGCCAAATGTCAATGAGGCTGATTCAATCCATTCCCTCGAGCTCAGCTCCCTTGGCTGTTTTTTGCAAAGTATTGATTATGATTACTGCTGATTGCCTTTTTTTTTTTTTTGATAAAGGTATTAAAACCCACAATTTTTTCAAGAAGTATAAGCTCCAGCAAAGGAAAGAAACACAGACATGAAATTTTACACTGTTTTCTGTATTTAGTCAGCCAGCCTGATGCAGTAAAAGAGCTTAAATCTATATCTTTTCAGAGCCTTTGCTTCCTTGCTTCAGCAGTGCAAACACCTGCAAAACCCTTGGCAAATATCTAATCAGGTTCTTTAATGTGACTGAATGGCAGGACCATTCCCAGACTTCATCACCTTCAGTGGCCTGGCCAGGGATTACCAAAGTTGCTCTTTGCCTTCACTTTCTTTGAGCTTACACAATATTGCTGTTAAGCACATTGCAGAACAGCCTGGTGACTGATGAAATACCTTGCAGAGATGACAGGACACTGTGTAGATCTTCACACTGCACTCTCCCAGGAGAGAGGTGCACATTGCAAAAGGCCAGGGTTTGTCAGAAAGCTGCAGAGGTTTGACTGACATATTCATGCTACAAATGATATTGTGGTCTGATATGCTGAACAAGAAAAACTCTGACCTTGAACTGAATTCAGCTTTGCATTCAGAATGGTTTTTCATTGAAGCCCTAGACATTTTTATCTTAAGAGCTTTCCATCCTGTGCAACTGGGGTCCCAGCAGAGCAGAGGCATTTTGTGCTACATGTTCAGGGTAACAATCAGAGCCTAAGACAGAAGTGGAAGGCATTTGGTTTGCTGGAACCATGGAAGGCCTCCTGGCTCTGTAGAGCTCAGTACAAATAGGTCTTGTTTTGTCAAAATAGGGGTTTTGGCACACACCCATGCTTGTGCTGTGCTGGTAGGACCAGCTCTGCTGCAGGCTCTCAGCAGTGTGTGCAGGAGCTCAGCTCAATGCTGGCTCTGTGGCATTCTGGATTGTGCTGCTTCTTACACCCTGCCTCACCTGGCTCTTTGGAAGGTGCTAAGGTGAAGAAAGCAGCATTTGGCCTCCTGGGAGATACATGTTTTGGGGTTAAAAGGGGCAATTCCTCAGGAGCAGGAGTTTCTACAAAGGGCTGAGGTGCTGTTCTGCTTGTTTGCCAACCTTGCCCAGCTGGTGACATTTCCACACACGGAAAGTGGGCACAGAAGTAGCTGAACCTGATATTGTGTTTGTTCTACCATTGCTGCAGGTCACTGTTTTATAAACACTTCAGCTCTATGAGAAGGGCTTTATTCTTCTCCCAGCTGCAGGTTGTTGCATGTTGTAAGATGATCAAGCAGGAGCTTTGCCCTCAGTAAAAGAGGGACAGGGCTACCTAGTTTGGCCAGGTGCTTGTTTCAGTCATTTTTAAAGAGATACTCTGTTCTGCACTTATTTAAAATTTGGCTAAATTGTTGGCAACAAAACAGTTCAGTGCTTGCTGCAAAATATCTCTGCATATGTAAAATAACACAGGTAATTCTGTGATGTGCACCTTATGCTGCCTTTTTTTATATTCAAATGGTATGAGCATGTAGGTGCCCAACTCCTAAGAGGTCAGACAGTCTGAAAGGGAAAGATTTTCTCTCAGCCTTGCATTCTTTCCTTCCTTGCTTCCCTTTCCACTAATCTCAGTCACTCCCTGATGTCTTTGCTGGCAGCCTCCTCTGTGCCAAAGGCAGGGATGCAGGGGGAGCACTGCAGCCCTGTGGGCACCCAAGCAGGGACAGCACCTGTCAGCATGGCTCTGCTGGAGCAGGCTGTGCCTCTCAGCACACCTGGGACCTCTTCCAGGAGCCTTGTGGGCTGTGGTATGGAGTGCAGCTGTTGCAGGTACTGTGGCAATGCCAGGCATTGACAGATCCAGAAAACCTGAGTCTGAATTTGGAGGAGAGTGTGTGCATTTCTGGGCTTGGATCTGGTAGGACTCTGATTCCCAATCAGCATAAAAACAAAGCATTTGTGTGTCCAATGCCCTGAGTTTTGGAAATCTCAGCCTCCAACTCTCCTTGGTGTGTGTGTCTGCTGTCCCAAGTGAGGCAGTGCCCTGGGACAGCTGACAGGGTTCACTGAACTGGAAACTTGACCCTCAGTAACTCTTTTTGGACCCTGCAACTGCTTAGCAAGTCTTCCATTTTAACCAGTGCACTCATGTGGCACAGTTTTAATCCTTCACTGCTTCTGGAGAACGGTCATTTAAAATGAAATCCTGCCCTCAGAGGAGCCGGTGGGAATTGTGAGCTGCCTCCAGCCCTGCTGCCCCCACAAGGGCACAGCAGGAAGCAGGGGGTCAGCAGGAGGAAGTCAGGGCTCTGAACTGTGCATGGAGCTGCTGCTGCTGCTGCCAAGGGCCTCCTGCCAAGGAGGGAAAATGCCCTTTGCATGCCCCATGCTCACAGTCTCTCCTTGCTCGGCGTCAAGGCCACCGCGTACCCAGCGCTGCTGGGAGAAAGCAAAGCAGGCAAGTAAACAGCAGCTGCCCTCAGCTCCAAACCTGTCTCGCTTGGTTGCTCCTGATTTCTTGTCAGGGGAGTGGTTCAGCTAAGGGAAAGGTGATTGAACCATTACCAGAAGGGAAAAACACCTATTGAAATTGAAATAATTCAAAATGCTGGAAGTGGCTCCCTGAGCAGTCCTTAGCAATCCTTTTATTTCTCTGCTGCTGACAAACCCATGTTCAAGAGCTGTAGGGTGGTTCCTGACCTGAAGGGAGGCAGAGTTGGAGAAGTGTCCTTGTCTATGCTGGCACACAGGTCAGTTGGGACAAAGAGTGACAGCCACAGGATGTTTGAACCAGCTGCAGGGATCTGGAGGCTGGGAACACTGGAGGATATAGAAAGGAAGGGAAGGTGATTGAACCATTGCCAGAAGGGAAAAAACACCTATTAAAACTGAAATAATTCAAAATACTGGAAGTGGCTCCTTTATGTGAGCATACCTGATCGAATTGGCCACTGACCAGTCCTTAGCAATCCTTTTATTTCTCTGCTGACAAACTCATGTTCAAGAGCTGTAGGGTGGTTCCTGACCTGAAGGGAGGCAGAGCTGGAGAATTGTCCTTGTCTATACTGGCACACAGGTGAGCTGGGACAAACAGTGACAGATGTTTGAACCAGCTGCAGGGATCTGGAGGCTGCGAACACTGAAGGATATAGAAAGGAAGGGAATGGGATGCTAAAACTGAGCAATGGAGACTGTAGATCTAAATGTCAGGGTATATTTCCTAATAGTGATTTCTGTCAAGTTGTTGGATAATCCCAAAGGGAAGTGGTGGAAATCTTGTACATGAAGACGTTTCTCAATTTGGATTTTGATGAAGGCAGCAGAAAATACGTACTTACATAAAAACTCAGTTGAACTAGATAATCTTAGAGTATTTTCCCATCTCTAAATTGTGATTTATACTATAAACACTGCCAGACCCTGCAAACTAATCTGTTGTACTAAAAGTGACTCAAACACCACTGCTTATATTTTTATACCCCTCATGATGTTGAACATTTGGTTTGCCAGGATGAGTGGGAGTATCCAGGACACACTTTACTGTGAATGGATTTCATGAACTATAATTGCTAGGCAATAAATCCATACAAATGGGAAATGTCTCAGGCCTTGTGCTGGATAGTAGGAAAGGACAGGACCTGATTGTTTTGGGGGAACACATTTTTGTTGAACTTGGAAGGAATTAAAACACCAATGCTGCTTTTGAAGGGCCAGTTGGGGCAGGGGCCACAGATTTCTTCTTTACATTAACAGTAAAAAATGTATTTACACAGCTATTTCTTGGATGGGAGCTCTCACAGAGACAGCTGGTTTTAATTAGGCAAACAGATGCAATGGCTGTGCAATTACAACTTGATCATGAGCCCATGGAAGGCGAGGGGGTCTTTAGCAGTCTGTACTTAAACTGCTTGTGTTGGACAGGATTAGACCAGCACATGAGAAACCCTGCGCTCACCACAGCAATCCTAGGAAGCTGCTGAGAGCGGGATTTTTTTCCCATGGCAGAGTCCATTTGTGCACCAGCATTCCTAGTTCTGGTTTGGTGATGGGTACAGGTCTTGGGGTACAACCAACTCATTGGCTCTGCTGTCATTTCTTCCTGTTTTCAATGTGATAAAGGATGGGACAACAGGATTAGTTTCCTGAGCAACTCCCTGGCATCATTTTAGGGGAGAATTCAGGTATTTCTTGTATGTTGCCAGAGCAGTTTGCTACTCATCATTACAGAAATTATTACCAGTGGTAATTGTTAAAATGCTCCAAAAGAATTTTTGTTGTGTTAGTACAAATGGAATAAAAAAATATTTTCTTGCCAAAAAGAAATAAAAATACGATCTCAAATAAGGATCTGTGAATCTGTGACTGTTTGAGACACAGATCCCCACCAAAGAACAACCTGGGCTTATCAGCCCACTAAGGACAAAAGTACTTCTGGTTCTAGTGGCAACACAATGGGTTTAGCCCCTACAATCTGCGACTCATTATTCCGTGTCTTTAAGTATTATTTGTAATATAAGTAATATGTCTATTCAGTGTCTTCAAGTATTATTTTCCTCTCCCTGTTTTTTACAGAGGATGTGCAGGGTATCAGTGGGTGAGCATATATATGTGCATATCTGTGTGCATGTGTATGTGTGAGAGCATGCACATATACTTACAATCACTTTCCAAAGAAATAATTATAAGCTCCCAGCAGTCCAAACTCTGCATTATCTTATTGTCATCAGCCATTGGGCTGTAGTAGAACAGCAACCTAGCACTGCTGACAGGGACAAATACAAACTCAACAAAGGAAAGACAGGCACTTGTTCATTCAAGCAATTGTGGAAACCTCAGCTTTACCTTTACCTGCCTTACCTTTTTATGGCTATGTAAAAAGTCATAAAAACCCTCTGCAGGGGGTTCCTGTCCCCCCTGCCACATCCTCAGATGCAGAACAGTGCAGAGCCTGTTCACTCTGTCCAATAGAACTGAGAGGAAAATCTCCTAAGTCAGAGTCCAGTCCCCAGGCCCTGGATCTGACCCTGAAATAGCAGCTCTGGCCCGTGTGAGGCTGGGCCTTCCTCTCTCTGTTTAGCATCACTGACAGCTCTGTGGAGGAGGGCTGCTTCTGGCATGCACACGAAGGTCTGCTCTGCTGATTTAACATGAGCAAAACAAACTGTGTCAGGTCCTGCCCTTCCCTGCCTTGGGGAAGCCTGCCCAGCCAGCTGGGACCCTCTGTGAGCCTGTGCTAGGGAGAGGAGAGGCTGTGAGCCACTGTGCCATGGCTTGCAAGGGCACTTGGTGAGAGATGGACCCAAACTGCTCCTCCACCAGCATGAGTGTGACCAGCTGGCTGTCCCAAAGCTCTCTGATCTGGCAGTGTCTGGCTTGGTTTCTCAGTGTCTTTGTGATGCTGCTGGAGGAAAACCTACAGGTTTCTGCCCTCAGGCTGTGCAGGCAGCCTGCCAAGTGTTTGTGACAATTGCAGCTGCATCCCAGGCTGGCCAGGCTCCCTCCTTCCCCCAGCTGCACCTGACTGTGAGGGGCACTGCTGCTCACATCTGGCTTACAAGTGTCTCCCTTTCCTCCTCCTCCTCTCACCCCCTGTAGTTCAGAGCCCCAAATCCCTCCCTGTATGTTTGAGAAGGGAACGTGGGGTGCCCCAGGCCTTCCCTCCAGAGATGGCTGGTTGTTGTACTGAGCCCGGCTCACTCTTGTCTTGTCTCCTTCTGCACCCCAGCTCCTCTTCTGTCGTGACCCAGGCACAGCAGTCTCCTTTCCTTCTCACTCCTGTTTGAAACTTTCCCCTGAGCACAAGTCCTTCCTCCATGGGTGTCCTCACAAATTGCATTTGATGTGCTGTCCTAGGCAAGGAGAAGGTGAAAGGAACTGGTTTCACATGCAGGACTCACCAGACTCCACATTTGCCTAATTCTCTGCCACAAGATGTTGGGCATATCCTCAACCTTCATTCTTACCTTTGTGATGGGAATCATTTGCAGCCCTCTTCACATTATAGTGGGAATCCTTTAATTCCTTCCAGAATTACACCCTTGCTATCCAAACATCCAATTCCATTAGAGATCCTAGACCAACCTTTATGTCATATTGCTTGAATACTGAATTTCTTTCTGTGGCTAGTTGCTTTTTCATTGTAACTCCTGCTATGACTTTCCCAACACTGCCCTTTTTGTCAGTCTGTGTGTTTTTCTGGTTGGAGCTGTAGATCTCTGGATAAGCAGTATCAAGTATTGCTTTGAATATTGAGCAATTACATGACAGAAAGCTCCTCCACAAAGCCAATGAAATGGTCCCTGGTGCACATACAGATATCAACAGTGCTTTGGTGCTCTGTTCCCTTTTGCTTTATTAACTCTGGCCCTGTGGGCATTGAGCAATGATCCAGATTATATCTGTGCTGCACGTACAGTGCATTCTGCTGGCCACTTCCAACCAGCAAGACAGCATTGCACATTTCTGAAGCTCAGTACTTTACTTGCAAACACATTTTCATCAATAACATAAATTATCATATGCTTGCAAGCATCCCTGGTGCATACATGACTTTTCAGCCAGGACCTGGGCATGCTCACACTAACCTCAATATGGACAATTTGCTTCTCTAAGCAGATGTGCAGTATTCTGCACCATCTCTAGCAACTTTTATCTGCAATTAGTTTTTTAATGCTTCTTTCAAGTGAACTCTAGGGGGTTTGTGGTTTCTCTTTGTGAAAATAAACAAGATGTTTTCTTGAGAGGGATTAAGAGAATGGTAGGGAAAAGAGCTGTCTGACACTCATGCAGAAAATATGATTTCAGTATCGTGCAATGGGCTTTATTTTTACTTCTGATGGCATCTTTGGGGCTTTGTTGGCTACATGACAGCAACAGATGAACAGTGTGTTACTCATCAAAAGCTACCTGGCATGACTAGCTAAAAAAAGAATAGAGCAGTGAACAAATACAGCAGAGAGGGAAGTGATGACAGCAACCACATTTCAAATAAGATCATCTTTGTCTAAATGGTGTTTTGATGAAGAAAGATTAAATGATGTGCTGGAATGAGTGCAGTATGACTAATGAGAGGATTCACAGTTATAGGAGAGAAAAGTGTCAGAAGGGACATAAACCATCAGGCATCCACACACTGATGGATTGTTGGGAAAAAATTTGCTGATTGGCCAAAAATATTGCTGTTGGCTGGTTTTTTTATCTTCCTCTGAGATGTTTCAACCCATTAGAACTATCTTCAGAGGATCCAAAGATGAAAATCTGTGACCAGAATTGTTTTGCAGCAGCTCCAGGCTATGACTGCATGAAAAGATAAATTTGGGCTGATTTCTGCCTTGTCCCAGCAAGAGCCCAGCTGCCCACTATGACACTGCAGAGGGCAGAAAGCATCTTCCCATATTTCCATGGCCAAGGAAGCACAGTCACATTTGCCCAAGGGGGGCAGTTTGCAGGATAACAATGTTACAGGGAGTTGTTTGTGTAGCTGTGCTTGGACAGGAGGGAACAACAGGAGCATCAAAACCCCTCTGGCTTTCCAGGAGAGCTGAATTTTTCAGTTTTGTAATTAGTATTAACATTGTATTTCAAGTCTAAGTGTATTTCCTCATGAATTTGCCACTATTTATTAGGCCTCTTAAGATGGGTATAAATCGTGTTAGTGACATTTAATAATTAGTTCTATTTTTACAGAAAGTAAAACTGCAGCAGAAAAATGGCCTGGCAGGTGCTTAGCTCAGGGCTAGAACCAAATGAGTCCCCAGCAGCTGCCTAAGCAAGGAGCTTTACTGCCAGAGTCCTTGAGATGACAGAGGCTTCTCCTTTCCAGTAGTTTCAGATTTACACCTCTCCACTGTTTTGCTCCTGGTGTTTCCTTGGCTAAAGAAGAGCATAACAATGGAGAGGACTGAGAAAAGATTCTGGATGGCTGCTCCACATGGAGAGTAAGCAAACAATTTTGTTATATGAAGTTGTTCAGATAAATGCCCAGAGGTCACAGCCCGTTTCAGCTGGATATAGCAGAAGTGGCCATGGGGCTCTCTCCTTACTCTGTGCAGAGCAGCACAATCATGTTGGGATTGCAAAGCCTTGGAGAGCCCACAGCAGAGGGAAGATGGGACACAGCACCTGGCAGCTCAAACCAAGCCCTAACACCAATCCTGCAGCAACCACACAGAAAACAAACCACCTTTCCTTCCAGGCAGAGATTTTGGGCACTGATCCTGTTGACATTTGACATGCAAAGGATTAAAATAGCAGGGGAAATGGCTGCAAGAGAGGGAAGAGGTCTCTGCATTTATCAGTTAAGTTGTTGTATTTCAAGACTTATCCAAAATCTAATGGATCAATGGGAATCCTTCCAGTAACTTCTGCTGGGATTTTATAAGGCTATAATTAGTGGTCTGGATGCTGTGATTGTGAGTGTTCCTCTCACAGTACCATCAGAGCTGTGCCTCCAAAACAGACTTGAGCAAACAGGGCTCCTCAATCAACATTTTGCAAATGGGGAGAAATTAACTCACTTGGGAAGTTCTTGATAACAAATATTTGTCTCCAATTGTCCAAAAGTTGCCTGTTATAAATGGAGGGTGAAGAAGCCATTTTTGACCCTGTTTCTGACTGAGTTCCAGCTGTATTAGGCTTAAGGCTAGTTTCTGATAAGGGGTAAATATTTTATATTAAGAATAAAAATATCTTAGAAATAAGGAACTCCTAGTAGTTAATGTGAATATTTGGCACAGGACTGCAAACTGCATCTGACTTGGAAGAGAAAGAAAGAACATGCTCTAGTGTAAAGGTTCAACTTCTCCTGCAGTTCTCATTTTCCCTTGGGGTGTACCAGTCCAGCTGCTACCCTGATTCCCCAAGATTCTTTTTCCTCCCTGTGCATTTTGAGGAATCTGTGCCCTCTCTTTTCTAACCACACTGCTTATTTGCTGAAAAAATTCTCTGTTTGCCTACCCCATGTCTCTTCTCCAGCAGCCACAAAGTGAGATACATTCCTTAAAAGCCAGACAGGGTTTTAGTAACCAACTAGTCAAGAGAGGCTGGTGTTGAGTGGTAGCTTGTGGGTACTCATATGCCTGCTTGCACCCACAAATAAGGCCCTGCAATCTCAGCCTTATGTTAGAAAATAACTGGGTTTTAAACCACAGGGCTGCAGACATAAAGCTGTGGTTGGGGCTGGGCTGAAGGAGCAGTGTCTGTCCTGGAGAATGTCACTTTGTTTACAACTGGCTCTCTGTCCTTTCAGTGATGGGTGAGAAAAATTGGTAGTATGTACTCTGTAGGAGTGAGTGTATATGTGTGTGTACACTCAGAGACAGGCACATTTATAAACAAACCACAGAACACATTGCAATACTTGAAAACACTCCAGTGTGTCTATGGACATCTTGTTCTCTCCTTCTGTCCTTGAGGTATCAGGTTTCCTTGTTTACAGTCTGCCTCATTCAGGATCTGGAATTCCTGAAGAGCAGCAAAACCCTCTCATGTGACTGAGCACCGATTTCCAGGAAAAGCGGAAGGGGCTCTAGGAAAGGTCTGTTCTCACATTTTCATTTGTTCTCTTCAAGAATACAGGATGAAAGAGATGAAGACAACATTAAGTCCCTGATCCTTTGTCTCTCTGTTGAGCCTGGAATGAGACTAAAGGAAAATCCTGTGCTTGATGCAGAGTTCCTCAAGCTCCACATGCTTCCCCCTCTTTCACAGTTTACTGACATGGGACATTTCACACTGAAGTGGGAATTCTGCCCCCAGGATATCAGTGCTCCCAATGCCTCTTTATCTGCTGAAGTGTTGTTTTAGCATGTGCTGTCACAAGTGGTCATAACCCTGCTTGTGACACCACTAACAAGAACATGGGACAGATCCAGGCTAGGTACATGCAGGGAGAGCTACATTAACGTAGTAACAAAGAGCAAACAAAGAGGAAACTGCAAACAGAGCCAGCAGCCTCAAGGCCACGTATTCCAAAAGCATCAATGAGAGTGTTCCTAAGCTGTCTTGTTGGGCAAGAGCAGGACCAGTGAGCATTGATTAGATGGGGTTATCTAGATGGATGGTGTCTAGGTCTCTGGCAGAGCTGGCTTTGGAGACCCTGCACTATAACACGGCTGTAGGGCCTCTCCTGGCTGTGCCCCATGGTCCCAGGACATGAGAATCCTTCTCTTTGTGCTGGGACATGCCTGACTGACTGCACTGTGCCAGAGTTTGTGCTGGATGAAGCCTTGGGCCAGGGGTCCCTGTGCTAGCCAGAAGGCTGATGTGCTGCCAGGCTGCAATTCCAGGGCAGTCTGGATCAGGAGATCTGACTTCTCCTTTTGCTGAAATCTCACCTGGTCTGCTATCAGCTTGGATCCAGCCTGGTGGATCAATGGAAGTTATGACATGGTACAGATTTGTTTTTCAGTGGCAGTGATGAGGCAGTGTTGCAAGATCCTCAGCTCAGACTCAGAGTCTGGCTAATGGACGGTTGTGAAATTTCCAAAGGCGACAAGGGAGAAAAAAGCAAAAAAGGCAAAAACCACTCTCCCCTGTGTTGCAACTCTAACTGCAATCAGTTGCAAATAGTAATTCCCTCTTTGGACACTCAGATTCATTTGAGTTGGGTCCACAGAAAGTAATTTCTATATATATCAGCAACATGTCTGACCTGAGGGTTAAACCAAAAAATATGCTTGCAGAAAAGTTGCAAATGCCAAATTCTGGCATGGCAGTCCAAGTTCTGCCTTTGACTAATATTGATTGTCTCAAAATTGTGAGTGTGTTGAGCAATTGTTCAGGGGAATAGATCTTCCCTATTCTGAAGAACCTCTATAAGATAAAGCACCAGCAATGAGAACCAGAAATAGAAATACTTGGTTAGAGAGCAACACTGTAATGAAGATTTTTACTGTGAAATAACTCCTGAGACTGCTCTGGTGCTTCAAAGCATTCTTCCTCATCTTCTTGGGCAGCTGTTAAGTTCTTTTAAATGTTGGCCACCTGCAGGATCATATGTGCCATTGCTGTATGGACATTCTTTCTTAGTGGAATTTTCATTGAATTTAACTGAGATAAATTGCAAGAGGAAATGCTTATTAATGATAGCTACACCCAAGAGAAGCCTCGTGAAGGTTTTTTTATTAGGATCATTGTAGCAACAATAGGATTGTGCCATGCTGTGATGATCTAATGATCAGCGCTGTGATGATCTAATGATCAGCACTTTACTCACTGTGGAATTGCCACTGTGGGTGACCTTTCAGCAGTGGTGAAATGTAGCACAGAGAAGGATCCTGATTCACCTTCCCTTACATCAGTGGCCTTTCCAAGGGGGAGCTAAGCTGGTCCCTCATCTGAGTCTGTAAGATCTGGTGTAAGAGCCGGCCAGAGCCCTTGATAGATTTCATGCAGTAAATAATGTTGAATATGCAGTGTATCAACCACTGAGAGCAGTGCTTAACTCCTCAGGTAGTTTTCCATTTTTCCTTGAAGAGTACCTTGGTTATCAGACTTCTGTATTTGTAACTGATGCTACATTGGACTCTGAATATCAAAACTAAAGCCAAGGGAAAGCCACTCAACATTTTAATCAGTGCTGAGCTGAGTGACCCTGCACGAGCTAGGGCAGGAGTCTGATCCCTTTGTACTTGAGATACTGCTTTGAACCATAAAATCAAATGGGATCATAGAGATAGTGAGGTGCAGAGTAAAGGTGTCACAATCTGGCACGTGTCTGCAGAGGGAGGTGCAATAGAAGGGTGAAGTGTTAAACCTCCTTTGAGGTTTTATTACTCCTGTTTTACAAAGAGTGGTCATGTGCTGTTGTTTTGAAATTTACTCGTGTTTTTTCTATTTCCTAGATCTGCCTTTGTGATGGCCACTCCCAGAGCAATCAATCTGGAGGAAACTCATGTCTGAACTGGTGAAGCTCAGGTTTATTCTCAGCTTCTCATTGGAAATATGGAAGTTTTTCTTCCATCTGCGTTTTCCCCAAGGTGTTCCCAATTAAAAATCTGTGGTTAATTCTGCCTGCTTTGGTGTCAGCTCTTCCATGTCATCAGCACATATATAGGATCAAAAAACCACATGTGAAATGCACCAGGTACTTTCTGTTGCCTCATGTACACAGGTCCTGTGTTTAAATTCTGAGCCAGGTGTGATTTCAGTGAACCAGGAAGTTTTGATAACACCATAGATAGGGGCTATAGAAAAACTCATTTAAGCCAAGAAGAGCTGAGTCTGCAGCTCCTGGTGCTGCTGACACCATGCACTATTCCCTGGTGCTGGGCTTGCTCTATTGAGTGGGTGCAATGTTAGGTCAGTGTTCAGCTACTGAGGATGGCTTGTGTCCAACCAAGGTGAGTACACAAGTATTATATGTTCCTACATTTCCTATTTGTGTGCAAAAATGTTTTGGGACTCTGTTCTGCTTGTTGAGAGGAGGATTTTGATGAGCTCAGCCTGGTTTCTCTTTCCCCTTCCTTTAAGGATGGTCACAGGACGATATTTTAGTCCTGGAAAGAGAACCTTTTAAACCTCCCATGTCAGCTGTAGACTCTATCCTGCACAGAGTGGGCAGTGTCAGCAAGAAAGGATGAGGTCTGGGGTTATGGAAACAGCCACTCAACACCAGTGAGGCCAACAGTGGAGCTCAGGACAGCTCTGTGATCCTACAGGGACAGAGCTGACATGCCTCCACACCAAAGCACAGAAGCTGGCAGGGGCAGGAACAGCACGCTTTTTGATGCATGAAGACTCCACATTACGACAACCTTCCCAAAACAAGGGAAAAATAAAGTGTTTCAAAATGTGAGCCCAAAGGAAAAGCAAATTGACGTCTAACAAAAGACTTATTTTCCTCTCCATAGAGAAGTATCTGCCACTTACTCGAGCTGGCAAGGCAGGGTCTCAAAAGGCAATTTAAGCAAGTTGCATAAGGCCTTGGCTGGGTGGCTGTAGAAATATAGGGCCTCTTATCTGAATAAGAGCTGGCCACAGCTGTTGCAGATCTTGAAGGAATTATTTCTGTGCCTGTCAAACATCTGCTTTGTAAGCAAACAGAGCAGCTGAGGCACCAGTGGTGCACATGACATGCTGCAGCTCATGGGGCAGGGCCAGCAGGCAGTAAATGGAAACTTTTTTTCCCCTGGCATCAGAAATATGATTTCCCATGAGAGTCTCAGATGGACAGATAGGCCCTAAACCCTCTGTGTTATATAGACCTGTGTCTTGTCTTGGGAAAAGAGCCAGTGTGGTTCAAGCACTGATCTCAGTGTCTGCTAAGATATAAATCACCTACAGCTGTCAAGAACATTCTGACATATAGCCTACAGAACTACATTTATTTGCTTTCTCACCACCCAGGAATCATTCCACATAAACATGTGTCGACCCTAAAAGGCTGATGCTAAAAATCAGGATGTACATTGGAGCCCTTTGACATTAAATATCTTCTTCCTCTCCTGTTTTTCCTCCCTTAGTCATCACTGTATTCTTCCTCTATAAAACAGCCACAGTGCATCCTCTGTTAAACACACCAGCTGCCTTTCTGTACCTCTGGTAGTGTCCCCATTACCAAACTCCCACACTACATAATAAATACCTTCTAGAGCCTGGCCATAGGGAGTGGGGGATGCCTGTACACTGGGTGACCAGAGCACACTTGTGCTCCCCTGTGTGTTTTTAGGCTGCCACCAGTCCCATAAAAGCCCCATGATAAATGCCCATTGCTATGTTTCTTTGCATGTGCAATGTGGACCTGGGTCTGGAACGTGAACCTTCACTCTCCCAAAATGTAGATGCTGTGGGAGAGCCCAGTCCAAACATAAGGACTGGCCACCACACGAGGATACTGATTTTGTGTTTTGTTCACTCAAAACTTTCCTTCTTTGTGCTCTACCAAAACCCACTAGCACTTAAAGAGCAGGGTGGTGACTGTGAGTAGATGAACAGCCAGATGAATGAATGTAAAAGGTTGACCTGAGGTCTTTCTCCTCTGTTTTTCCCCTGGCAGACTTCCAAGTGTTCCTGCAGTGTGTCCCTGAGCTGTTTGTCCACGTCTTTTTGAAAATATCCTAGTTCAATGTGACACAGCTCCACATTTTCTTTATATGTATAATCAAATGCAAACAATTAAGATTGCCTAACTGAGCTCTGTGCCAACAGGTAACTGCAGTTCAAAGGGCCTTTTACGCAGTTAACACGTGTGACAGCATTTCCTCCACACCCTTCAAACAAAGTTATGGTGTAACATCTAGCAGAACTTTCTTGTCAAAATCTCCAGTTCTGGGCTGAGCTCTCAGGGCTACTACCTGATCTCCCAGGTGGTGAAGAACACCTCTAGGCTGAGCAGAAAATCAATGTATGACATTCAATTTTCAACTGCAGAGGTGGAATGGATCCATTTCAGGCTCCATGCAAGGCACAAAGCTATTGCCAGTTCTCTGCTGTCAGCTGGAAGCTAACAAAGCAGTATCACCTTGCAATGAAGACAATCTTATCAAAGACTTCCAACTAATTTCCATTCCAGCTATGTTGCTGCAATTTTAATCTCGTTGTTCTCAATGACACTGGGCAGAGGAGGTGCTAATATAAAGGAAGAATGTGTTTCTAGTCACAGCTTAGCACTATGGGCAGAGAGAGTTGGGTTTTGTTATGAGCTTTGCCATGGATCTGGGTTGATTAGCATACCTTTGACTCGTGGCTTTTAAACTGCAGTGTGGTGTGAGCAGTCACACTTAACTGTGAATTTTAAATCACTGCTGTATTTGAAGCTCTCTGGAAGATGCAGGTGTGGGTGGCTTGGCTACGCTTGTCCTGGGAGAGATCACCTCCCAGTGTCTGCTCAGACACTGCATTTCAGAGATTTGCAAAGTCAAGTTTGTGCTCATCATTCACGTGGGTAGCTGGGTTTAGCTTAGCTGGGGCTGGAGGTGGTGCTTGGCCAGACTTGTGTGAATGGAATCTCAATCTTCAGAGAAAGGAGAGCAGCAGGGAAGGGACCCAGCCAAGATTGGCTGTGAGATGTGGGGCTTTTCAGCTCCCAGGTTCAAATCCAACAAAGTTAATAGAAATCAGATGGCTTTCTTGCCATCTGGCAGCCAGTTGGGAGCCTGTGTCCATTCTATAGGTGAATTTTACTATGAAGTTACAGGATAAATTACTTCATCAGCTCTAAGGACAAGCTGAAAATAGTGAGGAAAATGGAACAAACTGCATCAAGCTAGGGCAGTGGTGTGGTACTTAAAAGGAGTGACGTGTGGGAGGAATGAACTAAGTCTTGGTCTTATAGCTTCCTTTTTTCTTAGTCTTATAGCTTCCTTTTTAGTAGAGGAGGGCAGACTTTACAACACTAAGGCTTCTTCCTGGGAAACTGAGAAGGTCAGAGCTTTCGGTCAACCCTGTGCTCCCTTCCATGAAACTGATGATTCAGATGCATCAGGGAAACTCACAGCCCTAACCACACATTTTCTTTGGTTTGAGAAGGCAGGGTAACCTCCCCATTAAACAGAGTTTCATTTATTCTTCGCACTCATAGTAAATGATGGATGTGAACTCGAGGGAGAGTAGAGGCAGTTTTACAGGATGGCCAGAGCAGGGTGTAAAATCACATAGTGACTTGTGGCTGTGCAGAGATCCTATAAAAACTGCATTAATGGTGTGCTCTGGCCTCATGTCACCTCCTGCTTCTCAAAGCAGTGCAGTACTTCAGCTGGTGGCCATTTCACAGTAGCCCATGTCTTCTTCTGTACTGCAAGAATACAAGCCTTGTAATACTCTGCTAGTTTGAAAACAGATCCCAAGACACTTCACAGTTTACCAGGAGGAGAAAGGGCTTTCCAAATTTCTGCCCATCCCCTTCTCAGCCCTGGGCAAAGCTGTCGTTTCCCCACAGGCTGCAGAGCCTGCTTGTGAGAAGTGCTGAGGGACTGGTGTACATCTCTCAGGGAGTCAATTAACAGCCTGGGCAGGACACTGGGAGGAAGGCGACTCTTTTCTAGCAATTTCTCACTTTCCTTCTTCCCCTGTGAGAGCTGAGGGATGGTGGCTGCAGGTGCAGGGGCTGTGGCTGTCTGAAGGCACCCAGGTGCCCAGGGGCAGCACCTGGTGTCACAGTTCAGGTGGTGGGCTTTGGGGCAGGAGCCCCCTGGCCAGCAGGGGTGGGTGGGCTCAGTTTGCAGAGTAAAACAGCTGAGGTAAATTGTCTTTATTTAGGAGTGAGCAGCTTGGCTGTTCTGTGAGATAGAAGTACTGGCCTTGTCCTCTCATCCTAAAAGGCTCTGGAGGAGAGCCCAGCCTGTGTGGAGCTGGCAGGGAAGGTCCAGGGCAGCAGGTAAGGAACTCTCTGGACTTTCTGTGCTCATTTATCTCAGTGTTATCTTGCTGGTGCAGACCCTGCTCACAGCAAGTGTGTGAGAGCAACTTGTTTCACCCTCTGGGTGTATTTGGAGAGCTGGATTGGGCCAGCTGAGCTGGAGCTCCTGGCATGTATTTCTGTGATGTTAGGTTGTTCTTTTTTATTTACTTTTTTTAAATTTACATTTGCTTTATCCATCTTAGTTTCCTGTTTGTCTCCACTTACCTGGAAGCTTGTAACACCTCTTTTTGTGGTTACAACAACTCATTTTCCATGGGATAACATTCACATTGTTGTTTGGCTGGAAGTGAAGTACCAAGAGGTTGTTTGGTACAACTGATGACAAGAGAAAGGCTTGGCTGTCTCAGCACAATATTGGAGGAGCTTTCCTTTCTCCATGTTTGATTTATGAATCTCTTTACGTTTCACAGGGGTTATAGAAGCAGAATTTGGCTGATGCAGCTGGCATGGTTCTTCCACATGAAATTTTATGGTTGGGAGAAAATTTCTGGGGCATTTTCAGTTGGAATTGCATGTCCCAACCCAAGGCTGGGGCTTCTGCAGTTGTTAAAAGGAAAAAAAAGGAAAAAAAAAGAAAAGAAAAGACGGCAGAGCTTTAGTAGGGCATGAAGCAGTAATGCATGGGAAGTGTCCCGGATTAAAAAAAGCAAACAGCAGCACCACCAACCCCAAACTGCTGCCATCCACATTCAGTATTGGCAAATAAGATTTAATCTCATGATTGTGTAACTGAGGAAACTGAGGCAGGGAGTGACCAAGAAATCATTGAGAGAGCTTAGAATGTCATCTAAGGGTTTAGAGTGGGACTTTTGGTTAGAACAGATGATTTTGAGTATCTCAATGCGAGACCTCTAATAGAATCTGGTGTGTGTTTTTTGGGGTTTTATTTGTTTGCTGTTTTGTTTTTTTGCATCAGCCCTGTCTGTGTACCCCATCTTGTTCCCTTTCTGCCCTGCAGGTGTGCACTCCTGTCTGTGAGGTATTTGGTGCCTTTTCAGTGCACAATTCCAGGTGCTGTAGAAGAGAATTGTCTGAATAATACGTGTATTTGAAAAATTCATACCTTGCATCCACCTTAGGCAAGAAAGAAAAATTCTTATCTTGCACCCACCTTCTTCCTTCAATAGGAAAAGTACCTGCAGGAAATAGTTCCACCTACAAGTACCCTAAAGCTGATCCAGAGAAACCTACTTAGCTTTTGTCTGCTGTAGTGCCCAGGTGAGAATGGGCTGCCCAGGGCGTGATTTGCTATTTCTAAAATATACAATCCTCGTGCAAGGAGCAGCAGATGTAGCTCCCAACCTGCCAGAACTCATCTTCTTCCTCCGTGCTGTTGGAACTGGGTCTCACTTTAAGGGAATAGCAGATGGGACTGCGAGAGGGACAAAGAGAAGCGAACCCTGGCGTGTTTGGCATGTTAATGTGGGCTCTGAGAGCTCCACAGGGGCTGTCCCAGAGGCCTGTGCTACTTAGCAGCTTTGGCTTGCCACAGGTAATAAAAGTCTGCACTCGTGAAGAGCTAAATGTACGAGTTTATTAAAACACGAGCAGGCTGTTGTCTTTCTCGAGGAAAATTTCTTGTCCTCTTTCATCACACTTTATAGAGCATGTTGAGACACAATGGAGAACACTGCTGCTCTTGTTCAGGAGCAGGGAGTGTTCCTGTGAATGGGAGAGCTCCATTTGAATTAATCATGGCTGATTAGGCATCCAATAGGCTCTGCAGCTCTTTAGATCTGAGGTCTGCAGCAATAGCTGATGCAGAAGTTGTGTGACAGTGAGTGAGAGCATAGGTGCAGCTCTCTCTGCAGGCATGCACAGGGGTTTTGTTTCCATGGCCTTGCAATTTCACACTTTGACCAGGTTATGTCTCACAGCTGTCTGCATCATCACTTATTCTATCCCTCAAAAACGGAGTTTGTCAGCATTCTCTGGGCTTTTTCTGGGAATTGCAATGAACTATGGAGTTGTCAGGAGTGTGTGTGTCTAGAAATAATAACAGTAAAACTATCACCCAAGAGGAAAGATTGACATTCACAGGATTTTCTGTGTGTGCCTCCTTTTATGGGCAAAGAACGGATGCATTAAATAAATTAACCAGACACTGTTGGGAACATGCTAAGTGAAATCTGTGTTTGCTGTGTGTATGTGTGTATTTGTCTGGGTGATTTTAAGTGATGGGAGAAGAAAACACTGAACCTCTGCTTTGTAGAAGTCTCCCAAAGCCTGTTTCAGATCTAGGCCTGCTTACCCATCCATTCAGCCCCTCCTCTGGGGAGTTTCATGAAAGAACTTTTTTCTGCTGACCATCTCTCTTTATGCTGCTCCGTGTACTTATTGTCAGGAAGAAAGATCTTGTTGTCTCACATCTAAATATCTATTTCAAAGTGAAGCAAAAAGCATGAGGTGTCTTTTTGTTCAGCATTTGTACAGCCCCTGCTCAGCAGGACTGCTTATGATTGAGATCCTTGATCTCCATATCAGTACAGAAAGACAGTAAAATAAGCTCCTACCTGGGGCAGGACGAACTCCTGCATCTGAGCAATGCCAAAAAGCAAATCTCTTCAAATGCCAAATAGTCCATCTGTTAATGTGCTGTGCCCAGTTTCTGGAAGAGCATCAATGCAACTCAGATTGTAAAACTATCTAAAACTTTGAATAGCTAATTGTTTGTGATAGGAAACTTCTAAAGTTGTGATAGAAGCTGTGAAAGGTCCTGCCATGGAAGTCGCAGTACCTGGGGACGGAACAATCAGACAGCAGCAGTTCAGCTGAGTGCCCTGGCTCCTGGTGATGCTACTGGACATGTTACAGGGCCGGGCACCTGAGGAGAGGCAGCTGCATTTTGAAAGTCTGTGCAGACTAAAATGTTCTACTCAACCGTTCTATTCATGTCCTTGGAGAGGAACTCTGATGGAAGTACCTTAACTGAGGCTCACTTGAGCACGGTGAGTCTGCTGTAATGATTCATACACAGGAAGGCACAGATCCTTGATCCCCTCTGAGCACTTGTTTGCATCCTGATGGCTTTCAAGGATGAATAGACTATGAGGTGCTAAAAGCTCAGCCCAGGCTAAGTGGGTGGAGGAAAGGGGATATTGCTAAATGAACGCTGTGCTATTTATTGCTGAGTGGATGCCTCCCAGATTGTGAAAAACAAGTCTATTTTTTTCCCTTTCTTTTTATTTTTTTTTCTTCCTTCAAGGCTCCTGCTGGTAGGTAAAATGCACCAGGATAAGTTAGGGCCTGACCACAGTGAGAAGGTGGCCACAGCACCTGCTGAAAATTGCTGGTCCAATATGTGAGCTGGGATTGGGAATGCTGTAGGCTGGTGCTCTCCATCTGAATGCTTGTGCTTCCCTAGCTCCCTTTTGGTGTGATTATGAGCTTAACCCTTTGGCATTTCTGCTGTCATATGTACTATATTTGAATACTCCCATGTTGATAGAAATGGAAAGCCCTTCAGACTGCATTTTCCCCAAATTAAAGAACCAAATCAAACAGATGTTGCAGATCCATCCACTGTGGTTTTGCCAACAGGGTTGTTTTCTTTTCTTACAGTTTCTGCTCTGATTTTGTGACCTTACCTTGCTCACCTCTGTCTTGTGGAGGGAGATATTTCTCAGCCCTCACTCCAGTAAGAGCCATGGCTTTGGCCCTGACTATTCAGATGGGAGTGTGCCTACCTGAGTTTCCACAACTGTGCTACAAAACCTGCTGGTTTCTGTACTAAAATTAAATACAGGCCTATGTGTTTGTATAATTAGGGCCTGAGAACTGAAGCAAAATGTCCCAGAGAGTGTGTGCTTTTTCCTTTGTAACCCTCTGATATGTATGTGCTTTAAATTTGTTCTTGAAATGCATCCACTTTGCTGTGTCTGAGTGGGAGTCCTTTTTCAAGGAAAAAGGAAGAACAAAAATATTTTAGGTTGTGATAGTTGCTCTTGATAGGAGATGAGATCAGTTTCTAAAGTGACAAGCTGATCATCTGTGTCTCAGGGTGATGTTCAAGCATCTCTCAATGTGAAGGGAATTATGGACACAGATCTTCAACGTCAACTAAATAATGGCTGTCCTTGGGTCATCTTGGATATCTAATGAATGTTTGCTGCTTGTTTCCAATAATACTGCAAAAGAAAAAAAAAGTGTTGTCTTGGATTTTAGAGGCAGTAAAAGTCTGTGGAAGGTGTTGATGCTGCAGAGACTTGAAGACAGACCTGCATTGTACTCTGTCAGTCAAAAAGGTGACAAAGTTAGTTCAGACCACTCCAGAAAAGGGGAGTGACTGTGATGCTTAAATCTGCTTTCAGATATTTCTTTCCCCAAGTTTAGGCATTTACATCCAGTTCAGATGGAGCTATAGCAGTTCAAAGAAGAGACCACCAAAACCATCCACTGCTCCTCCTTCAAGTCTGGCAGAAAGTGTCTTTGTTCTGTGGCAACCCTGGGCATTTGGACTGAGGGCATGGAAACAAACACCAAGGAATGAGCTTTCTGTTGCTTTCACATTGATTTGTTTCCTGTAAGTTTTTTTTTTGTGTTCATGGCAGAAACACATGACCAGGAGACACCAAAATGGAGTGCAGGTTGTATCTCTGCAGCTCAGAATGCAGCAGAGTCTCCTGGTTGGGCAAGAATGTGTGTGAGCTCTTCTCCCCATCCCCTGCAGTCACAGGCATTCGTGCCTGTGTGCTCCCATGCTGCAGAGCCCTCCTCACTGCAGAGCATCTGTCATCGTGTGTCAAAATGATCCAAAGCTAAAATGGGAGCGTTCTCTTCTCTCCAGCATGAGCCCAGAACAGGCAGCAGAGTCTGTCTCAAAGGCTTGCAAGTAAATTGTGCAAATCTTGGCACTGAGAGGTGTGGTGTGTGCTGCCACAGCTGGGGAGCTGCTGTGGAAAGGGTCAGGGGACCCTCTGCAGGACTGAGGAAGACGCCAACATAGAAGCCCATCCTGTATTGCCAAATTCCTCTCCCCAGTGACTCCTGGGCTGCTGGGGGAGTGGATGAATGGGAGCACTGATCTTCAGATCTGTTCTCCTTATAATGGGTTATGTCAAACCACAAGTCTTCAAATGATGCAGAGGAGCAATTTTCCCAAACTGCAGGGTTCTGTTTCCCAGCACACATCAGGAGAGGTGAATGGCGGCAAATAAAACATGTTTAGCTTCATGGGGACCACAGCAAGACAGGTGGCTGCTGGTGCATCACTGGCTGCAGGCCTGGGAATGCCAGCTTCTGGTGAGATGAGAACTGAGAAAGTGCTCAGTTAAGCATTAATTAATTAATTAATCAGAACCAGAGGGCACAGTCTCAAGCTACATCAGGGAAGATATAGGTTGGATATTACGAAGAAATTTTTCACTGAAAGAATAATAAAGTACTGGAATGCTCTTCCCAGGGCAGTGGTAGAATCACCATCTCTGGATGTGTTTAAAAAAAGACTGGACATGGCACTTGGTGCTGTAGTCTAGTTGAGGTGTTAGGGCATAGGTTGGACTTGATGATCTTAGAGGTCTCTTCCAACCTCATTACTCTGTGACTCTGTGATCTCTCTGGAGGCAGGAGCTGCTGGTGCTCACTGCTGAGCTGCTGTGGGATCCCCACTGTGGTTGGGAGTGTGTGCTGTCTCTGAAGGTGCCTGTACAAGAGTGATTGTTCTCCAAATAAACACCTTCCCTCTCAGGCAAACAAAGCAATTTCTGCTCAGACAAGTATTTGCAGTTCTTGCCTTTTGTAATTCATTTTTCAAAATGCTGTTGCCATTCAGCTGTGGAGAAGAAATAATGCCATCCACCCACAAAGAAAGAGCAGCAAAGGGTCCAGATCCCTTCAGGATAAAAATTGTTTGTTCAAAGTATTTGGCAGCTACTTTCAAATATCAACCATCTTCACAAAAGCGTGGAATGGGTGATAATTGGTGTGAGGTGTTTGGTTGGGTTTTTTCAGCCTGTTTCCCTTGTACCTCCTGACCTGCCTCTGTGCTGTACCCTGCCCTTGATGTGCACATCTCTAAATCCAGGGTCATTGCACATGAGCAGCATGTGCTGGGTGGGACAAGCAACGGCAATGTTTTATTTTAAGGCAAAGAGAGTGCTGCTAGATTTTGCCTCTATCTGTTCCCCTTATGCTACTGTAGATGAAATTTTCTGACTTCTGGATATGGGTGAAGGACTCACCAGATAACTGTATTAATTTATTTGGGTTGTGTACTGCAATTAGACAGCAACACCAGTGTAGTAAGACAGACCCAGGAAGCTCCTCACAGATCAGTGAGGGTACACAGAAAGCTCATCCCAGATCAGTGAGGGGACAGCACAGACCCATCCCCATGCTGCTGTCTGCACCATTGCAGTGAGCACACGTTGGCAGAGTTTCTGTGTGCAGTTCTGCAGGTAAAGTTCCTCCCAGCAAGGTCTTGCCTTCTGGTCCACCCATTCTTTCCAAACACCTTGTGCATATAATCCCTTGCTGCTTTTTTTCCGAAATAAAATGAGCAAATTTACTGCTAATTGTAGCAAAATCAAGCAAGACTTTTCCAAAATTCTCTCTCTCCTTAGCTTTTAATCATAGTGTTTCTAAGTTGTCCACAGGGAACTGTTAACTGAGCTGAACCTAATTCATCAGGTGCAACCCTTTAATTTGCTACTTGCTGCTGAGTTCTTAGCACTGCTGGGAAGCACAGTTTTGAATGACAGAAGGTTTTGAGCTGGGTTTAGTACAGGAACAAATGTCAAATGGAGATGGGAAGAGAACATATTTGATTTTTGTGCTTCAGAAGCAAAATGGCCACATACAGCTTGAAGGTTGTTTGATGACCCTGCATTATCTTATTTTATAGCAGTTTATTCTGTTCTATCCTACTGTGAGGGACAGATTGTTAACAGAGAGTTATGATACAGCTGGGAGTGGATTCAGCCCACTCTGGTTCCTGAAGGTGACAGACACCAGCTGGTGAAGTCTCTTCTGGAAGGACTGGTGATCTGCCACAGGAGATGTGGATGTGGTGTCTCCTTCCTGCTGAGCACAACTGGTGGGAGTTCAGGGCCTGCTGCTAATCCCACTTCCCTAAAGACCTTCCTGCTCTACCACAGAGTGAGAGCAGGCAGGTGCAGGAGCAGCGTGCTCCATCCTGGGTAAATCTCTCTGTGCAGCTGAGAAAAGGCTCCTCCATGGCCAGGTGAGGGGCTGGGTTCCTCACAGTGCCAACGATTTATTTCCCTTGGGGCTTGGGCAAGCAGGCAGGTTTGTGCAGAACCTGAGCATGCATCAGGAGGTGTAGATCTTTTCCAGGAAATTTGCTTTTCATAGTGAATTCTGGTCTCTTCCCTAAGCTGCTGTACCCCCTGGCTTTAGGTGATGATGTATCAGACCAATACCCACAAAATAGCCACAGCTATAGTAAAGCTTTGTGTGCCTGAAGCACAGGAATGCTGGTTTCTTTCTTCCACCTTAATACAGAGAATCAGCCAAGGGGGGAATGAGGTACAAAATACAATGACCAAAAAAAGGTGACTGAAATAGGAAAAATAAGCATGGACCATAATTTTTCTATCTCCCCTCCAAATTCTGAACATTGAAACTGAGACCTCTTGAAGGCAAGAAGGCTTTAACACCCAAACTGAATACTTAATCTGTGGGGAACTATGTTCTGAGTAAAACTCAGTGTACACAATTACAAGTGCAAATCTCTGCTGGTATAAATTATCACAAGTTCACTAACTGCAGGTGACCCAATTCAGATTTTCATGCATCTCCCTTCTGCTCCATTTACACATTGCTGTACCTCAGTTGTATCAGATCTGTGACTGCCAAGAGACAGAGAGAAAGAAGTCAAATGATAGAGGGATGGTTCTGTGGAGGCTATTTGAGAGCTGGACTTCAGAAGCTTCTCTGACTCTTTCAAAATCACACTTACTTTGTAGCATCTATCATTATGCAATGCATTCTTTGCAGCCCTTATAAACCTTTAAGGGCCTATAAATTACTCTACAGGACACAGTAATATATTGCCTGCACCAGAAATTACACAGCAAACTGCTGATGGAATTAGAGTGGAATTCTCTGTACTGTGAGTGCTGTCTACTATACAATAAATCATTTAATGCTTCTGTTTAGCAACACCTGATTGAGCAATAAGGTTCAAAGCAGCACATGATGAGATCATTTTATGTGTGATTTAAAACCCTCTAAAGCTATAAGGCAAAGTAGGTATCTTATATTTAGAGTGACCTGAGTCACTCGAAGTAATGCTGACTACCCACATTCCAGAGCTCCAGTCACATTGTGCAGGTTACTGAATCAGGACTTGTCTCTGGATACCTTTGTTTGAGTAATTGCACTTGTCAATAAGGTGCATCTTCTGGGAATTGGGTCAGATCAGGCCTTGTAGGATGTTTTGTATCATAACATGTTGTTCCATTGAACATGAACTTGTGCTGGCGCCTTTCAGTGCTGTAATAGCTGTAATTAGTGGCAGCTCTTCTCCCATATAAACATCTGTCTTTCCCATGCAGGTTTTCTAGTTAATTCTCCTGTGGATTCTTCCCAGGATGTCTCATGGGAGAGGTGTTCTGCCACTTCTGAGCAGGGCAGATGTGTCAAAACATGCGGAAGAAGCATCTTTATATTAACGTGGTGGCAAAGTGTCTCTGAATATGATGCAAAGGTCAAAACTTTAAATCTTTAGACTTAATGAGCTGAGATGTTTGTAAGCAACCAGAATGTGGTGAAGCCTAGGAGGAGAAAGTGTGGTACAGATGGGATTAGAAGCAATTAAACCATTTGTTCATGTGCATAAATCTCTGCTCTGAAGTTTTGAATGCTGCAGTGGCCAGCAGCAGACTGCCTTGAACAGAGTTGATTCTCTCCTGAAATTGATACTGCTCACATCCAATTGTTTAGCTCCTGGTTTCTGCTGGGTGATTGTGACCTGTGTGCAGTGGCCAGGAGGGCTGTTCCAGTGCTCCTTTGAACCCTTTGGTAACCAAAGCAAGATGTGTGCACCACAGTGGAAGAGGTGGGGAAGCTGAGAGGACTATAGAAACTGCTATGGGAGCACATTAAAGGAGGAAGTGGGAGATTTTCTGTTGCACATGCAACTTCCTGAGGTTACCCTGCCTAGGGCAGTGCAAGGGAGGGGGGAAAGTGCTGAACTGGGTTAGAAAGGCTTCTTTGATTGTGAACCTGTGTTATGCTGACTTAATTCACCATCACTGAGTTCATCCAGGTTCTTACAACGTGCAAAGCTTTTGTAGCCACTGAGAAGTGGGGCTTGCCCTACTGAACTACAGTGAGCAAAATATTTAAGAGACACAAAGGTCTCCATAAGTTTGTTATGATTGCTTGTGTACTGTGGCATTTGTTTGTTATCTCCTGTTCCAGTTTCTTGGTCTGTAGTTCAATAAACGCAACAAATTTGCCTTCCTAGCTGTTTCTAATTGAACTTGGGGAAGCAAAATTACTCTCAAGAAGTAATGCTGCCTTACACAAATCTGGTCTTCCTACTGCATTCATTATTCTGCATTCCCACATCTTGACTCCTTCAACAAAACATTTTCCTTCATTCCTCCATGGACCCTGCTATCCTGCCCTTCTCCTCAGCAGTTTGAGAAGAGATCATGGTAATAGCTTGCCTTAATTTGATCAGGGAGATGGTGAAATTTTTATTAGCCTTTTACATACTCTCTAAAATGCATTAGCATACAGAGGAAAAGAATTGCTCAAGGAGCAGCAAGATCAAGCCTAAAGCTTGAAGTAGTTAGTTAAAAATAAATTGAACAATGGACAGTGAAGGAGATGTATCTAGGAAAGGAATTCTTGGCAGTTAGGAAACTCCTTGACAATGGTTTTTTTGCTAAAGGGTAAGATGGAGTTGGTTAAACCAGATGCATTTCTAGGGCCAGGCTGTAAAGCTGGGATCCAAGAATGAAGTTTTCAGGGTCTAAATGCTACATTCTGGAAGGCTGACTTAGACCTTTCTCTTTAAGACTGAACATGACTTTATTTTTTTTCTCATTTTGATTTTTTTCCAAGGAGCACATCCCCAGTGCTGTTTTACTGCTGCAGTGGGATGGATGCACAGGGAGGAGGCTGCCCTGGTGGATTGCTACCTTATCTCCCATTCTGCAACCCTAAACTGAGAGATCTCAAAGGGACAGGGTGGTAAAAAGTGCCTAATCAACTTCACCACAGACTTGAGACTAATTTGAATGTGCTTTGTCTCTTGAGTAACAAAGGCACGTCAGCATTTCCAAGACGAAAATATGAAGTGAATTTTCTAACCAAAGTAACTTGAAGATTAACCAGTACCTGGTCCTTGCTATATTTTTATATTTGCAATTGGTAACGCGATAGCAGAGAAGTTACTCAAATTTTTTTTAAATGCAGACTCTTCTGCAGTAAAGACAGGGATCACCTGATTTCTCTAGGAGGCTGCTGCATTAGGTTGTCTTTTGTGATTTCTTGGAGATATAGTGGGATGCGAGGAACTTGAGCCCAAACAGGACTGAAACATCCTTTGAATAGTCATGTACAGCTCAACTGCCACCAAAATCATCAGCCTTCTACTGAAAAAATGTATTTCTGTGCTTTCCCCTGTAGCTTGGTGTTGTTTTCTCAATGCCTGGCTCAGGGGCTCTATTTTTGTCACAATGAAATTTCAGTTATCTTCCTTGGATCTGCAACCAGCTGAGTGGGAACAAAACTCTGACCATCTTTGCTAGGGATGGAAGGTGCTGCTAGTTTTCTCTAGGATATTTAATCTCAGGTTTTATATTATGTATATATATATATATATAGATATATATATAGATATATATATATAAAATATAATATATTTATATATAAAGTATTTATAAAATAAATAAAAATATATATAAATTATATATAAATATAATTATGTGTGTATATATATATAAAAATATTATTTATAGATAAATTATATATATAATTTATTCTCAGGCTTTAAAATCTCCAAGGTAAGAACCAAGGACTGGATTCCTTGCTTCTCAAACCGGAATTGAAGTTGCCACTCTCTTTCCCAGTGTGTGACATTTGCAAATGTTTCTTTTGAGGAGTGGCCTCGAGCTGTGTCCCTGGGCTGGCAGGACCCTGTGGTGGCAATTGGATGTCCCTCAATCTCTTAAACCTCTGCTCAGCTGCCATCAGTGACACCTCCTCTGGGCCTGAGCATTTTGGCTGCTCTTCTGCTTTGTTATTGAGCCTGGAGTCAGTTTGTGTTTCTGCAAGCACATCATAATCACCTCCTGGGCTTCTTGATGCAGGGAGAATTCCATGCATTGCTCTCATTCATGGTGCCTGTTTGATGGAGGCTGGCTAATGGTGCAGATACTCCTCTGGAAAGTGAAATTTCCCATTGCCAGGGTACTGGAAAAGCAGGAGGATTTACAGCAAATGCAGCTACTTGAAGGAAAGGTGTGATGAGCTATCCCAATTATGCATTATTCTTTAAATGTATTTTACAGCATCTGCTCCTGTCATTCCTGATTCATGTGTCAGGCTTGGATGTGCCTGAAGTTGTGATAATTTGAACATAATAAATCTGGGCCCCCTTCTGTTTTCCCTTGGTACCCACATGCTGACAGTTTCAGGAGGTTGAATGAGAGCTGTGTGACACCTCTGCTGTGGCACAGGGCATGGGGCAGCTGGAACTGAACACCGATCCTGAAATCCCCACAATGCCCTGTCTCCTTCTCACCTCCTGCCTCCACCACTGAAAGGTGCATCAGGAGTGAGGAGGAAAGGAGGATGTGTAACTGTTCTGTTTGTCTTGGAAGTGGATGTGTGTGGGGCAGAAGGCATTACAGACTGGGCTGTGTTTTCTCTGTTGGTTTATTGCCTCTTGACAGGAGGGTTTGTAACCTGTGAGATAGACACTGTTCAGGGGATGAGACCTGGCTGGATGTGTTACTGAGAGTGTAAAAGGGAGTCATAATGGTCAATATGAGGAAAACTTGAAAGGTTTAAATAATGAACATCCATGCTGGCCTTTAATAGGAACTGTGAGCCTATTGATCAGGTCTGATGTGGCCTGGTGGATAGGCAGACATAGTTCACCTCTTTTTCCTATCCAAGAGCTGTTATTTTGGTGGCAGATATACTGTTCGAGGTGCTTTTACTCTTCCCCTGGGTCCCACCCACTATGTGATACAAAGATAGCTGCTGACCTAGAGCATCTCTTGCTTCTCATTCAGTTTTTATGCTGTAGCAGATATTTATCTTTAGGCAGGAAGTGACAGGGTTAGTCCCTGATGAGCTGTCAGATTAGCAGAAGCTATTTGAGAGAAATCTGATTTACACAGTAGCTGTAAAAGGGAATGGGGACACAGAAAGGAAGGATGGTCAAAATAAAACCCCAACTCCCTCAGCCATTTATTGTATGATTGATTCTCTAAACTCTTCATCAGCTTTGCTACCCTTCTCTGGACACTCTTCAGCATTTCCATATCTTTCTTGAAGTGAGAGACCCAGAACTAGGCTCCTGTAAACTGACTACAAGTCACAGAACCCACAGATAGATGTCTTTTTTCATCTGCTTCTTACCCATAAGGGAGATGTTTTATCTGGAACTGAAGCTAAGTTAGAACTCCCAGAACAGCAACCATTGAGCTGCTTCTATGGACTTATTCTGTGACCAGATATAAAAGCATTTCCAGATGCCTCTTGTGACAGTCTGGGCTGATGCTGGATCCTGCCACAACCTGTAAGATCAACTGCTCATGTTCCAAGGTGGGAATTATTTCACTGTCCCCATTTCCTAGGAGATCCAACTCACTTGTCTTCTTTCTGGTGATGAGATTGGTGCTCCTGGCAGACCAGAGCTCTGGAGAGGATTGCATGAAATGAGAATCTCTTCTCTCCTGTTAATCCCACTGCAACCTTTACTTCAAGGAAAGTGAAGGTGCAGCAATATTGAATTTGGGCAGAGATTTGCAGACGGTGGAATGAGGACTGATGGTGGGTGATGTGGGGACACTTGATGAAGGCTGTGGGGCTGCAGTGCTCTCTGCTCTTGCATTGTAGCTCAGAATATCTACAAAAAAGAGCTGGTTGAGTTTCAGCCTTCATAGCCTTGAGCATTACCCTGGACAGCACAAATAACACAAAGGAGGTAGTGGAGCTTAAAAGGACAATTATCTGTTGCAAAAACAAACAAAACCATCAGGATGTCAGACAGCTGCATTCCTTTCACACTAGGCCATAAGTCAGGAAAAAGAAAATGATCATTTTTTTTGGAGCAATGAAGCTGTTTACCCTGCTCACCTTTCCCCATGGCTGCATTTCTTTATCAGTGGTATGGGGCTGTTTATCAAACACACAATTTATGGAGGCCCCTTTTCTTTATGCGTTAAATGTAGGTGGTACATCCAGCTCAGTCTGAACCTTCCTTTCCATTCCACCTCTTCCTTTGTATTTAAGGGACCTTCTTGCCACTCTGCTAAAGCTGAGTTCATTACCTTGGATCTTCCCTGAAACAAGGTGCTTGTCCTTGAGGAGCTGGAAGTACCTCTTTTGGTTACCTCAATATGCTGGAAGTATATTTTCATATACTTTATAGGATGTGGAATGAAAGATTGCCCTGAGAAGAAGTTGGGGAAAACATTTTGAGGACCTTGGAGGCTGTTAGATGAGTGTGTGATACTGGAGAGTCCAATATTTGCATTTCCTTCCTCATTGTAACAGAGGAATTTTCAGTAGTCTCTACAGGAGCTGTTTATCTGAAGGCTATGTGGAGAGTTTTGAAATAAACATGTGTTTTGGCTACAACTTCTTTATTGCTTTTTTTTGGTTTTAATGCAGGACCTTAAGGGAGGTGGGGGAAGCAGCAGTGATGAGATCAGCAGATAGAGATCTGGAGATTGGAGCTCTGTCCCCATCCCAGAGCCCTGGCCAGATTGTAATTTGTGAAATCCCGTATTTACTTCCCCTCTGTGTTTTCAGCTGGTTGGAGCACTCTTTGCTTTCTGGTAACAATCTGCTCTTTATTGCTTTTAAGGTAGAGGAGGAATTCTGCAAGGGGGAGGCTTGCAAAAGCACTCTAGAAAGAATGTCAGGGCATAACTGCATACAAATACTGCTGTAAATAAAAAGCTTTTCAGCAGATCTGTGCAGTGTAAACCTGACAGTTTTGTACAACATTTGACTGAGCCATTCACTGAACTAGTTTGGAGACCAGACTACTTGTTGCCAATGTCTGATATAAAACTTGTTACATTTCTATCAGGCCTGGAATTCTGGCTTTATCTGGACCTGTTCAGGACTTGATTTTTTTTCTTTTCCCCAGTCTAATTTAGCACAATACAGTTAAAAATAAGTTCACTGGTATTAAGATTTTGCATGCCTTTATTGTTCCCATGTTTCACTTTTGGTATCAAACTGAAGTACTGAACTTTACAAGGTGGACTTGAGACTGGAAGCAGATGGAGTAAATTCTCTTATTTCTGTCAGTTTCTGTTTTTTAAAAGGGAAAGAGGAATTAATTTCATCCTTTCTGCCACTTAAGCTTCAAACAGTGATAATTTGGAACATATGGTGAGTGTAAGACTCTAGTCCTTTTTGCTGAACTGTTGTAGAGAAAATTGTATTAAGATAAATAAGGGTGAATCATGCAAAGTATCAAAAAATCAGATTTTTTTTTTTTTAGTTATTCTCTAGGGGAATATTGACTTTTCAAAACCATGGGAATAAATGAAAATATTATTTCTGAGTTTATGTGATCTCAAAGCAGAAGCAGCCCAATTGTTATGCTGTTCAAGGCTTCTCCTGCCATTCCTGGTCAGTAAAATCCATAGTGATAGATTTGCTCAATTAAGAGTAAGTCTATTCCAATAAGTGTAAGCACAGTTTACAATAACAATTTCAATTCAAAGCATCAGAAAAGGAGAGGAAATAAATGTTATTTGACACATCAGTATACCTTTCTTTTTTTTTAATCTTAAGCTGTTTTTCCCCCAAAAGAGCAACGTTTTCTAAAAGCTATGGCTCCTAGGTACTGTGAGAACTTAAATTAAAATATGTTTGTAATTCAGTCACACAAAGCTCAGCATTTATACAGTGAGTGTTGCAAAATTGAAAACACATAAATCTTTTATATGGGAGAGCAATTGTTAAAATTTTAAATGTTGTCTAAGTCCTCCTTCAATATTGCTGGCTTGACTAACAGAACACTGATTAATGAAAAACTATGGAGGAACTGTAAGAAAAAAAATCAAAATTAGCTTTTGGAATTGAGAAGTGCTTTCAATATCTCAAAACATGTTTGCTAATTTTTGGGGTTTTTTTGGTGGAGATGTTTCTCAACAAGGAGGAAAAAGAAATAATAGAGGATTTTAACACCAAAGTACAGTGAAAAGAAGTGTTTTTCTCCAAAAAGAGTTAAATGAGCATCCTATGGCTTAGTCATTGAACCATTTGAGGTTTAAGGGTACCATGGGATTATGTTGTTCTCTAAGGACACTGAAATTAGACAGTGACTTTTTAAAGTGGAAGCTGGGACTTGCTGATAATCACAAGACAGAGCTGATCACAAGCTTCAAAATGAAATAATGACATTTGCAATGCTGTGAAAGAAACCTTTTTTTTTTTTTTCTTTGACAGTAGGAGTCAAGTGTGTGATCTGGGCCCAGCTGAGATCAAGGACTTTCCAGAATGTAGCACAGCTTTTTATGATTCATAGTCCATGGTAAAGCAATCAGTTTGTTGCAATCTCTGAAAGGGACAAATGCTAAATTACTGACTTTTCCTCATAGTGACAGTCCTCTAAACCCAAAAGTCAATATGTGAAACAATTGGGTTTTGCCAGGTTTATGCTCCATGTGTGAGCCTTCCCTCAAGGTTGTGTGTGATGTTTAATCTTGACATCATGCCAAAGACGACGCAAAAAATCTTATATTAATATGCTCATCTAAAAATGAAAGCTTTTCAGATTGTGAAGTTCAAAGAGTGGCTTAAGAATAATAATGTGGCAGCCCATGAAGAGGTTTAAATTTTTCTGGCACTGTTTTTCCTGTGAGAAATGGATGTGAACACAAAGAAGTGTTCTCTAGGTGGGAGCTGATGGCACTCCTGGTATCCAGAGGAGTGTCCCTTCAGTCTCCTATGCCTGAAAAACCTGCAGTTATGGGAAGAAACTGGACATAAAGACATCCTGAGCAGGGACAAGTGCATCACTCATCAAGCAGATCAAATTTGAGCCTCTCTTGTGCTCTCTGTATTGAAGTTGTTCAATGTATGTCGCTTGGTGGGAAGCTGATTCTGTTTCTCTAAAACAGAAAAGGCCAGCGTACAAAAGCAACTTTTCTTCTTTGTTTTAAATGGAAGTGGGAAGCTGCAAGTAGAGCTCCACTGTTTTCTTTCTGAATATAATTTTTCATTTTGTGCTGAACATCTCATCCTCTGAGAAAACTATTTCCAGAGAAATAAGATCTCTCTCCATCCAGAGTTAAGATGTTATTGCTGCAGTGAGTTTTGAAATTCTTCCATTTGGAGGAGGAAATTCTGTCTTCTGACCAAAAGAAAAAAAAAAAAAGAAGAAAAGAAAAATTATTGGTTTTTCATTGGATCCAGAATATTCTTTTGAAAAAATTACAGAGCAACTTTTTCACACAAAATCTGTTTCTCGTGGAGAACATTTGGGAGAAGAAAGATGCAGCTTACCTCAATTATGTGATGAGCAAGTTTCTAACAAAGTTTCAAATTCCTCTGTTAAAAATAAACTAATAAATAAGTAGAAACTAAGCCAACTGATAGAAATAATTCAGGAAGAAAACTTCTGACACAGTCAAGATTTTTCTCAACTCTTAGAGAAGCAAAAATGTGCACACTCCTCCTAGTAAACAGTTTTGGAGAGATGCCCTGTGGTGTTAAGAGCAAGCAGATATAGAAATCGACTCCTAAGGGACACCAGAGTGTCCAGCAGGCTCTTGGGCCAGTGTTAAGGGCTTGCTAAATATCCTGTAAACAATAGTGCTAGTAATTGCTTCATGTGTAGTGTCTTCATTCCCAGAGTTCCAAACTATGAAGAACTTATTTGAATTTGATTTTTATGTCTAAATCCACTGATGTGATTAACTGTAACAGATTATTCTGTCAATTGTTGTGGATATTTGGTGTTCTGGATCTGTACTGACAGTGAAATGTGGTCTGTGCAGGTGCTGTTGTGGTTTAACCCCAGCTGTCAGTTAAGCACCATGAAGGTCTGGTGGATGGGGAGGAGGATTGGAAAAAAGTGGTGAAACCTGTGGGCAATGATTTTTTATTTAGGTCTGATAGACCTTCAAAAAGAAATTATTATTAAAAAACTAAAACAGACACAATCTTCCTCTCCCTTCCCTCAAATCATTAAGGGTGATTCCCTTGGAAGAGTGATGGAGCCTGACTTTGAGTCTCTTCTTAGACTAGTTTCAGTGGCTTTAAATGAAAATTTCAAGGTGTATTGAGGGGGGAACATACAAAAACAGAGGGAGTGGAGAACAGATACAGTTCAGTATGAAAATCAACAAATGCCAGTTCAATAAGATTCCAGGTTTTTGAAAGAGAACTCTTGGGCTTGATGAGGAAGCACAATTCAATATGCCAGACTACAAATAATTTGACATTTTGGTTGGTGCCTTGGCTGCTCTGTAGTCAGAAGGGAGATGCAGAGAACTAGCAACAAAGCAAGAACAAATAGAGAAGTATTTGCATAATAAATTTGAGAAATTAGCCCAGCTGACAACATTCTAACAAGCTTTCTGACAACCTGAAAAACTAAAGCAAGCAGCAGTTGTTGGGTAAACTGCCACTGTTGACACGGGAACAGGGAGCCTTAAGGACAATGGAACACCTTTTTTTTGATGAGGACTGGCCCAGTTTCTTTGTGTTCACTGATTTTTGCCTATTCAGCCTAGTCACTAACGTGATGCAGTGGCTCAGTTATTTAGTTACTTCTTGGTTTTGTGATTTCCTGTTGTTTTCTGACATTGCAAGTTCTTTGGGTCCTGTTCATGTGGGTGCACATGTACATAAATTTGACCTAAAGGAAAGGTACTCACTGATAGTTCCACCCATGGCTCATTTTGAAAGGTGTTTGCATGCCAGAAATCTCTGGTTGGGTCTCAGTCACTGAAGGTGGTGAGTAGCAAGGATCAAAATGATGACCAAGTGCTTTGTGCTTTTGAGATTAATGTTAAGGCTCTGTTTCACTCCCTGGTTAAGTCAGTGACTCCTTGAGGCCTAAAGGAGTCACTGCCCTGTGTAGGCATCCTAACTGAAAATTTTAGTCACATTAGAGTTTAAAAAAAATTAAAGTTGTACCTGTTCCAGATTTTTGGAGGCAAAAAGCTTATGAATCAAATGTGTCTGTGTCCAGTCTCTCATTTTCAATGGACAGCAGTTTGAACCAGTTCTTTGTTTGTTGGAAAATATTTGTGTGCTTTTGGAGGCCACTGAGTCAGGAGAGCCATTCAGAGCAATTGAAATTGCAAGCAAATATTTTCCTCTTTCCTGAAGTTAAGTGCCTAATAAATCCCTGGAAACATGAGCTTTGCTAAGTGAGACAGCATCAATAGGCTTTATTAAGGCCAGAGTTAATTTAGTGCACAGCCACTCTGAGAACATCTGGCTGTGAGGAGCTGTGGTGGGGTTCACAGGGGTCTCAGGATGAGGGAAGAGATGAGAATGTTGACTTTGTTTCAAAAGGCTTGATTTATTATTTTATGATATATATTATATTAAAACTATTCTAAAAGAGTAGAAGAAAGGATTTCATCAGAAGGCTGGCTAAGAATAGAAAAGGAGTGATAACAAAGGCTTGTGACTGACTGAGACAGTCTGGACAGCTGGTCTGTGACTGGACATTAATTAGAAACAACCACATGAGACCAATCACAGATGCGCATGTTGCATTCCACAGCAGCAGATAACAATAGTTTACATTTTGTTCCTGAGGCCTCTCAGCTTCTCAGGAGAAAAAATCCTGAGGAAAGAATTTTTCATAAAAGATGTCTGTGACAAGGAGCAGCCCTAAGGGAGTGTAGAAGTCACCAGAGCTGGCTTGGAGGCCACAGCTGTGTGAGGGCAGCTGGCCATGGAGGTGGGCTGGGCTGCTGCCAGCTGCGGCACTGGGCTGGCTCTGGCAATGGGTGCTCCAGGGGCCGCTCTGAGCAGCAGAGCTCCTCTGCTCAGCCAAAGCAGGAATTACAGAGTCCTGCTGCATCTCCTTGTGCCTCTGCAGCACCTGGGCTTGAGGAGCAGAAGAGGGGTTGTTGCCTCTGGCACTCCTTTCCTGCACACCTTGAGGGTGCCTGTCTGTGCCTGTGCTCCATGCTGCCCTGGCAGGGGTCATCCCTCCACTCTGGGTGTTGTGAGCCCAGGCTGGGAGCTGATGGTGGGGAGGGAGGAGCAGGGAGCCCTCCACACTATTCCAGGGACAGAGAATGCATTAAGGAGAGGTGTGTGAGTGTCCCAAGAATGCATAAAGGAGAGGTGTGTATGTCCAAGAATGTAGGTTCTCAGGGTGTCTGCATATGGAGGGCAAGTCCTTGAGACAATGGGAGACACTAGGAACAGAGTAGAAAAGACAGGCTGATCATAAATCCAATTGTTTTCAGGTTCCCTAGGATCTTCTGCAGCTGACAGTGCTGTGAGTACCAATTGTCCCCTCCAGAATTCACTGTATCACAAGAGAAAAATGGCATCAATTCCATCCTTTTCTTGGAGAGGCAAACTGGATGATTCTCCTTCTACTGAGAAAACTGTGCACTGGCTATGGGAGCTGGGTTTTGATTTAAGTTGTTGTCTGATCCCAAAATTCCTGTCTGGTATGGCTCTCAGTGCTTTAAAGTGTAGGAGAGGTCTGACTGTGGTGTGGTGCACAGGGATGTACCTGGTGATGCCAGGAGATGACACATCCCTCCCCTTTTCCCACTGCTTTTCCCTCTCTTTTGCTCTTGTTGCTGTGCATGGCCCCTTCCCCTCCATGGATTTGGATTCAGAGCTGTGCTCAGGCTTTTCAAAGCCCACATTCATGAATATGGACCAAGACTGACTACCAAAGAGCTTGTTTATGTGGGGGCAGAACTTGGCAAGGTTTTAACTTTATCTTTCAAAAGAAGACCAAAGATGCAGACAGATAACTACCTTTTTTTTATTATTATTCAGTGCTCTTACACTTCACAAGCTAAGCTTAAAAAGTATATAACTGATAAAAATAAATGGTGGCACGAAGGAAGATTTTTACACTGGGCTCATACAGTGTATCCAAAATCTTCTGGTTTCATTTCTGGCTGTTTTTACTTTGTTTATCTTCATTCAATTTTCTTCATCTAAGCACTAAAGACAATGTCCAAGTTGATAAAAATAACTGTAATTGCTGACATATTTGAAGCTTAGCATGTGGGAGAAAAGTTTCCCTTTTCTTGCTTCTCAGAAAGGTGTTTCCTACAGCTCAGAGCCAAGGCACACTGGATTAGAAAATGCATGCATTTCTACACCCATTTCCAAGCAAAACATTATTAAATCTGGGGAGCTTCTTTACGTCAGTTGGCATTTTTGTTACAATTACAAAATGTACTTTTAGATTGGCTGAAATGTGCACTGAAAAAAAAAAAGCCAAACAAAAAACAACCCCCAAAAAAGCATGCTCTTTAATATGCAGACATGTAGGGGAAGAGCATGGTAATGAATTTGGCTCAGTTTGTTGAGCCTGGGCCAAGTTCTGATCTCAGTTACGCTGGCCTCAGCTGAGCTGCTCCAGATTTTCACCAGTTGACTGAAGCCAAACTGTGTTCTTTTGTCCTTTAGTATTTATTAATAGTTTAGGGGCAGGAAATGGGGATAAGTTTTAAGTGTAAGATTTTAAGAGCCCTGTCCTAAATCCATAGTTTCAAAATGCTTCAAAATATGCAATCTGTATTTTCAGTGGCTGGTTACCTGGTCTCACAGGTGAGGTGTTCCAAGACTTCCTGCATATTCTACATTTGTGTAGAAAACACCTTTTACACAGAAGTGAAAAAAATCCATCATGGTATCTGTATCAGCTGAATGCCATGGAAGCTGTGAAAGCTCTTTCTGAAGATTTCAGTAATTGCCTTATTATAGAATGTGGATTAACACATCTCCAGGCAATGTATGCTTCTGTATGTTTAATAGCTTTAATCCTCCCAGCTATATGCACTCCTTAGGACTTTACCTTTGAACAGTTTTGTCTTTAAAATACAGTGTTTATAGATAAACTTATCAAGTACAACAAATTATTCTACAGTTTTTCTAGCTTTTTAAGGTAGAGGATCTGCAATATTATATTAGTGTGAGTTTGTATAAACACCATACTGGGGATATTATCTCTGGTTTTTTTGCGTGGGTACTTACACAGAGGTAGCAGGAGAAAAATCTTAAGCCCTTAAGCCTTCATGCCTGCAAAAGCATGCTAGAAATGTTCTCAGAGATGGCAACTCACTAACCTGTGCCTTTATATTACTGGCATTGTCCCTGGCATGCTGCTGGTCATGCAGCACTCTCCCAAACAATTCCTTGGCATGGTTCAGGAGCCAGTGCTCCCTGGCATCATTCTCCATAGGTGTCACCAGCCTATTCCAAAAAGGAAATGAGTTAATGGTGTGGCTGTGGAAGGCTGCCATGCTTTGTTGTTAAAGAACAACCCCATGTGAGAAGTAAATCAGGCCTTTTGTGTTTTATACTAATTAGCTTTGTTTATACTAGTAAAATAATCAGGAAGAGCTCTTGTTCTGTTGGTGATGTTTCTTAAACCAGGGCACAGTTTAAAAATCCCCCCACAAACCAAAACAAAAGCAAAAATTCCTGGTACCTCTGTGGGATGTATTGAGTGTCCTTGAATTCCTTACTCCAGATCCAAGTTACTCAGCAAAAATAGATTGGGTTATTCAAGAGTAAATCCAGAATATTAGAGATTACCTTGGTGAAACAGCTTTTTTACAGAAAGGGTAATAATGATGTTGTGCTGCTTTGTCAGCCAGAGTTTGACTGAATTCAGCTGCTGTCAAGCACAGCAAATGCCCCTTCCCAAAGATCTTGCAGCCTGAGATTATTAGATAGCTTTGTTGTGGGGGAGCAAACATTGTGCATATATATATATATATATATATATATATATATATATATACTCATACTTACAAGCCCATTTCCTTTATTTTGTACACTGTAGTTTGAGAGAGAATGATGTGAGCAGGGCAGAGGTCAAGAGAATCACTATGTAAAATTTCATTAGTTGGATTTTTGGTTGAAGTTTTATGGTTTTATTTGCTCTTGTTTCTTTTCCTCCCCACTCCCTCCTTGAGGTTTCTGTTTCCTTTTTGGCAAGCAGTACAGCTGGCATTCTTGGAGGTATCAACAGTAAAAAGAAGGTTTGAAAATGAGATGCATTTGCAGAGCTTTTCACCTTTTCAAGTGGTCTGAGGGCTGAATGGAGGGGCTTCAGGGCTGAGAGCCTCAGTTCATGGAATCACAGAATGGTTTGGGTTTGAAGGGACCTTTACAGGCCATTTACTCAACCCCCCTGCAGTGAGCAGGGATGGCTTCACACCAGGTTCCTTGGAGCCCTGGCCTGGAGTGTTCCCAGTGATGGGACATTGGCCCCCTTTCTGGACAGCCTGTTCCAGTGAATCCCCACCCTCATTGTAAAACATTCTTCCTCATATCTAATCTAAATCAACCTTCTTTTAGTTTAAAGCCATTACCACTTGTCTAGTTGTGATTTTTTTGGGCAGCAGGAACAGTCTCAGCACTAAAAGACATTGAGAGAGAGCATCCTGCCCTGTCAGGAGCTTATAAAGGACAAAATAATGCCATCTGAGATAATATCACCACAGTCCTGGTGGCTTGATCAGCCCAGGGAGTGCAGCTCAGGGAACTGAGGTGCAGGTTTGGCTGTGTTTAGGCACAAACCAGGAGAAGCCACTGAGTGTGAGGGGTTCTGATTTCTGATAAGGATCTGTAGGATCTTTGGATCCAACCTGGCAAACTTCTCCCTCAGCCTGTGTCCCTGTGCTCAGCCCCATCTGGGGGTGTTCCAGGCAAGGGGAGGCTCCAGAGACACTCAGGAACAGCAGGATCACACGCTCATCTTCCCCTTGGTGCTTGGACAGAACTCATGTTTGATTCCCTCCTGCAGCACATGTGGTTTGGAGAGTCCTGGCACAACTTTGGAGTCAGATAAGACTGGGCTACAGGGAGGTGCCCACTGCAGATGCTGCTGGGGATGAAGCAGAATTGCAAGCACTGCTAGGATTAGTGAAGCCACCTGACATTGTACTTGGAAAACACTGAATTTCAGCCAATTCTTTGTCATTAAGGCATCAGGGCAAAGACATACTTCATGTTTCTTTCATTTAGTCCTGACTCCACATTCCTCTTGTGGACATCCTCATGTAGATGTGTTCAGACTTCCTCTGAGGACAGGACATGACTTGCTTGCTCAGACCTGTTATTTACTCTGCCTGTTTACATAACCTCCAGCACTGGTAACAAACTGTGATTGCAGTTACCCTGGAATAAACCTGGAGTCATTCTGGTGCAGCCATTGTTACTTTTCTCCAGAAATTCAAGTCATAAATGTTCCCTTCATCTCCAAGCTGGTATCAAGCTGGTATCAAGCTAAAGACACAAGACAGGGGGCTCTTTTTTAGCTGAATTCTTTAGGACACTACAAAACCTCTTAGGGACAGGTCAGCCAATGGGGAGAGAGATTCATGAGCAAAGACACAATTTTGTGTAATAAAAATTGGGGGTATGGTGCTTAACATAAAAAATGTCTCCAAATAGTGCTCAGAATAAAGTAGCATCTTCTCTAGACTGATCTAAATTTGCAAAGGAATAATCTTGTAGCTCCCATTCTGATCTCACTCTTAGATTGATTTAGACATGAAACTCAATTTTTACAGCAATCCAGGGTGTTAATTAAAACCAAAATCAAGTCAGGCACTTGGGAACACCTGCAAAAAAAAAAAAAAAAAAAGCATATCTTTCTGCCCTTCCTTTCCTTTCCCCCACATTGACAGCTTTGAGAGTGTTCACATTCCAGGCTCTTAAGAGTCTCTCTGCTTTAGGATTCTGCATCTGTAGAGAAGTGCATGAAAATTGAGGTGATCTTTCCTACCCAAAGAAAACAGTAGTTTTTTGAGGGTTTTTCTATATTAACCCTGCCTTCTTCCTGACTATATCATATGACAGATCTTAAGGAATAAGCCAAAAAAAGGAGGGGATGCAGACAGATAGTGTAGTACAAAATTCAGACTGTTGGCATGTGTTTGCATGGAAAATACCCTGGTGAAAGTTACTGCTGACTGTGCATGGAACAGTTGAAGGATGTTAATTATAAAACAGTGGAGGCCAATGCTATCACTGTACCTGTAAGAAAAAGGTGTTGTAATATTTGTGCAGACACTTAGTGCAGCCTGTGCAAATCACCCTGGGTTGTGGAGGACCTGATCTCTGCACTTCCTTGCAGCACCCAGGATGTGACAGCTGTCTGAACACCCCCTGTGCATCCAAATGTTGTCAACTCACAGCAAATTAGTGCTGCCAGGGAGGAAAATCACAGTAGGGTCAGGTTGTGTGTATTAAGGACTGTGCTCTGGTCTCTGGCTCCTCTTCTCTGCGTATTTTCCACTATTGGACTTGCTTGCATTTATAGTAAACAAATGGAAGTCCAGAGTAGTTTAGGAAATGTGCACTGGAGCTGGAATTGAGCCAAGAGATTATGGGTTTGCTGCACTGTTTGCCATCCTAACTGAATGTTATCCACTACCATTTCTCTGTCAATAGCCCAGACATTTCTGGTAGTAAGTGGACTTTGTGTACACAGGGAAGTCAAGAAAAATGCAATCACAGAGGCTTATCTGACCTTTTCAGGCAGCTCTTTAACAGCAGAATTTAAGGACACTAGCAAGATTTGTCTGGTAGCTCCTCCTGGTATTACCCAAAGGACATCTCAGTCCAGTCAGAGAGCTGGCATGTTCCCACAGTGTAAATGTTCTTTACCCTTTAGTACCACTTTCAACACCTTGGATGGATTAATGTAATCTTATTTATGGCTTGAATACATTCTTTCTGCAATTTTTTTTGGACATTAAGTACCAGCTAAAGAGCAAGGATGGTTTCTCTCCTGTGTTATCCATAGCTGATACTGTGCAGCTTGGCAGGATTTGCTGCTGTATTGTCATGGACTGCAGCACATGAGGCAATGTTTGGAGTTCTGGTTCTCTTTGCTCTTGTTGAGGATTTGCTCTGTGAATTTTGAACTTTATATCTGTCTGCTCCTCTTTTTCTGTTGCCTCCTTCACTGGTCTTGCTTATTTAAATAAAAACACCTTATGGCAGGGAAGGCCTATTGCTGTGGGAGAAATGCTGCCTCTGCTGATATAATTGATTTTGGAGGCCAAATTTCACATGGTGTGTCTTAATGAAAAGACACATTGATCTTTTCTGGAGCCTTGAGGTTCTGCTGAATTAATAGTAACAAAGGAGACAAAAGAAACACACGGCAAAGAAATTGCCTTTTGGTTTTATGTTTTGCTGGATGCCTGTCCGTTTCTTTCATGTTCTGGAACTTCCTTACTCTTCTGCTCACCATTTCCTCTTGATCCCTTTCCAAAGGCACTGATTTCAGCTTTTGACTGTGCCAGCATAAACGTGGCAATGAGTGAAGTCATTCCCAGGCTACACCTATCAAGCTGAGTCTGCATCTGGGAGCTGAGTGTTATCCACAGGGCATTGCTTCAGGCTGATGGCTGAAAAGCTGCTGCCCTGTGCCATCCAGTGCCTGGAGGGATCAGAGCTGCTTCTGCTGTGAAACACAACTGTTCCCATCACATACTGTGTGCTGTGCCATGGGCATGCTATCCCTCACTTTGCTGGGGGCAGGAATAGGGTAACTTTATCTTTCTGCTGCTCCCCTTTCCATGCATCTCAAAAACTTCCTGTTCTCCACATGGGAGGGATTCCTGATTTTACAGGAATTGTAAATTCTGATTTATCATTCCTGTCTGATTCTCAAGAGTACTTCAGCATATCCTCCGTCTTAGAGGAGACTTGGGTTTGACAAGCTCAACTCCTGTAAGAACCAGAGTTTTACTGATCCAACTCAGACCTAACTGAAGCTAGAAATAAATCTGGCAGGCTTGGGCAGTGCCACATACATGGTAGATCACAGTGACATTAACAGCAATGCATTTTGCAACCACTAGTGTTGAATCACAAACGTTCTCCTCTCTCTGGAGGAGCCTTAGTTGAATTTGCAGCAATACACATCCTGGAAAAGGGAAGTTCTCTGAATGCTGGCCTCAGGGTAGCTTTATAAATAAACTGTGCTATCTCTGGGATTCCTTGGAATAGAAAGTGTGGTGCCCAGTGTATTTCTGTTCTGACCGAGCTATGTTCCTCTAAATGCCCTCTTGCTGCAGAAGTTGATGCAAGATTCTTCTGCCAAATGTTTGTGTTCTCCTGAGCATCTCACAGGTTCATTTCTGCTGGCCTTGGTCTGGAGTTGTTCTCAAGCTCACATCATGCTTCTTCATACAGACAAATACTCTTGACACTTGTTTCCAATAAGAAAATACAAAAAAGATGCTCACAAAGGAGAGCATGAAAGGGCAGAACTAGCTTAGCTGGTGGAATCCTGGGTATTCAATTCCTCTTGTTTTTTCATCAGTTCCCAGATTAGTTACAGCAGTGGCGTCAATCTCTGACGTGATTTTTTGTCAAAGCATTCTTCTGCCTGCTTCACTGGGCATTTCTGGTCATTCCTCTTCATTCACTGGGGCTTCCACTAAAAATACCTGTTTATAACATTGGTGTGCCTTTCAAACAGTATTTTTAGCATATGTATTTTTTGCAAATAAATATTTCAAGTTGACCTGCACTGTGTTTCACCTATGAGCCTATCTAAATTTTCCTGACACTTCATTAGTCAATTGATGACACTTTGAAAATTCAGTTGAGTTGCTGTTTGGCTGGGATGCTAACTTGACATCAGACAGGTTTTCATGGAGCTGTTCCAAACTTTCCCAATGCTAAAATGATCGTGTTTGATAGAACACTGAGAACAGGTGTCCTGTTTTTGCCAGCAGTGGTCTCAGACTGGCTGCCAACACACAGAGTGTTTGCCAGCATACCACATGTCTTATGCTGGGCTATTTTAAAGCTCTGTTCTGTAAAAGAGCTGGGAGGCTTTTAAAATACCTATTAGCCTTTAATGCAAACTGCACATGACAAGAATATGTGAAGCTGTAAAGCGTGGTTGTTTTAATCTTTGAGTTGTATGCTGTTCTTTTGTAAGGCAAAATATGAGTATTTCCACCTTGTTTAACATTAGTTGGTCAAGCCAGGTATTCCATCCAGTAGTTTAACTGATGCTTCAGAGCATGGTGTAAAAGCCTATTAAATGATTATATGATATCATTACTAAGAGACACTTTCCTCTGAATTCCTGGCAGTTAATGCTTAGCTGGTATCCTGGAGCCTGAATGTAAATATCTCACATCCTACTTAGCATCACAGTGAATATTTTTCTCATTATCTGGATAAGGGTTGAATCCTGCTCTCAGTCCTTCAGTGTGTTCCATTGCATCTCCAAGTGCCTGTTTTACTTTTATCCTGTGCTGTGCTGAGGGAATGTCTCACCAGTTGGATGGAGGGGATGTGTTTTGTGCAGGCACAAATAATCTCCCCCATTTCAGCTCTCCTGAGTTGTGACTTTGCTTTGTGTCTTGTCCTCCTGTAACAATAGAAGGAAGTTAAAGTGGCCAGATGGAAACTGGCTATTTCACACTTCTGGAAAAAAGGCCACCACTGTGAACATTCATAATACAGAATTCACTGCAAAATCCTTCTTTAGATCTTGGCTCCAGATAATCCCATTGTCTAAGGGGAAACTATCCATTTGTATGAACTGCTGCAGGAAAAGCACTGAAAAAGCTGGAAAGCAGATACATCTGGCTGTGCCTTCTGTTTTCTAGTAAAGATATGAAGAGTGCAGTGACCCTTTCAGCAATAACACATTTCCACAGAAAAAGAATAACTTGAATATATTGCAGATTTTTATCCCAACTAGGATATTTCAGCACAGAGAATGGGTCACAATCAGGATAGAAAACAGATTATTGGTAACAACAGGTGTATTTTACCAGTTTGGTCTGTAATTGTTTTAATGTGTGTTTCTAGAGCAGGTCTAATTGGTTGTCTTTGAACTGAGACTTTTCACACTGTGCAACTTTTATCAAACTCTCGCTTTTCCTGTCATCCCTAACTCCCCTCTATAACTCACACCATGGAGGTACAGATAAAGAGATGTGCCATTGGTGGTGGAGGAAGAAAAAAAAACTTCAAAGACTCAAGTCTAGTACAAATTCAGACAGAGAAAATGTAACTTATTAATTATAAGAGTCAGATTTTTGTGTTGAGGTTGGAAGGCCTGAAGTATTGCACTTCTAGTTCTGAGCTAGTATCAGCACAGAGAAGTGGATAACCCGTGTTTTAAAGCAGAGAGCCTGACAAATGCAGTGTTTCTATGTTTCAAGTAGTTTTTATAGGTCAGGCTTTTGTTAATGCCATTAGGTTTTCTAATCTCATTTCAGCCAAGCATTTATTTTGCATAGTGTAGTAATGCCAGAGGATTAGCCAAACTGGGATTGGCATTGCAAGCTACAGGCATTAACTTCTTCAGTGCCATTGGCAGCAGGAGCAGGAGGAATGCCGGTGTGTGCCTGCTGTGAGCTCAGGAGATGCAGAACTCTGTGGCGGTTCACAAATGCCAGTGTGCTGCTCCACAGAGAACATTAAAGTTAAATCTGGAAAGAAATGTCTTTCTGCTTATTTCTGACTCTTAGCTAGTTGATTTATTTGTTACAGATTTGTTTTTTTCTATTCCCAGAATGGCTTCTCAGCATTTGAATAAATCTTGTAATATAACTTAGCTTCAGAAATGAAAAAGGAAGCTGTTTATTTCTCTCTACCCAACCCCATTGGATGTCCACAGAGGAGTCTTTTAAAGAAACTGGGCACATGCTTTAAGTTTTCAAGTAGCTCAAATAGTAATTGTGCTGTGGGTTATTGTTAGAATTACAATGACAGAGGCTAATTAAAAAGAATGCTGTAGCCTTTTAGGAAGAAAAACAAGTTTAATTGGTAACATCCCACATGTGTTCTGCCAGAGTCTTCCTCTCATCTTTTCCTAACTGGTTTTGATTAATGTAATTTTAACTATAATTTCTCTGTGTAACTTGGCTTCTAAGATTCTTTCTGCCAAATTGCATTATTGTTCTCTGCTTGATGGAACTGTTTACAAGTGTCATTCTCAGAATACTGTTGTGGGAAGGCACTGTGTTCTTGCTGCTGCTCAGTATTCTTCCTCATTGCAAGCAGATAACCCAAAATTTAAGAAATATAAAAGAAAGAGAAAAAAAAGCACCCATTTTCTGTGTATCCTGAAGTGTTTACTCTGCATTTGAGACACTAGTCACAGAGTGTGTAAGCACTCTACTTTTGCTTTGGGATAGCCCATAGATCCCCAGTTTAAAGCAAAGATTTGTCAGGAGTAGCTAGGTGGATGCAGGCACAGGTTGAGTGTTTATCTCCCTTTTTCAGCTCCCTTCCCTTAGCTGCCTTTGTTCTGATCCTGAAAACCACACTGATCCTTTCCAGGAGCCAAGTTCCTCTGGTCCATCCTTCTCTCTGTCACCTCTTTCCTGGGGCAATCTTAGATGTGGCTACCCAGTGCCTGGAAAAAGTCTGTATTAAAGCAGATTTTTGCAGTGCAGGGTATAGGTATGAAAATGTGATAGTACCTGATACTATTTTTAGGGAGAGAAGGAAACAAAGTGGTACTTCAGTGTATCATGTTTTGATTTCTAGAGTGAGAAAGGTCTTACCTGTGCTCTAAAAACTGCAGTTCCTCACTTATGATTGGTGAACTGTGGTTAAAATAGAGTTTTCATTTAATTGGAATTCACCATAACATCTTCACCTCACTTGGATGAACTTGCTTTTGGGGAAACAAATTACCTTGGTTCAGTGACTTCATGTGTTGTAGATGGGGTCTCCTTACATAAGGTGAAGAATAACCAAATGTGGTCCCTCAACAGGCTTGTGACAGATGTGTGTGTTAACGGTATGAAACTTGCCAGAGTTCTGGAAGAAAATCAAGCTTTTCATTTTCTTTGACTTCCAAAACTCCCATCAAAGTTTAGGTGGGACATAGATTGAGGTCTGGGTTCTGCTAAGCTGGAATTTAGGTCTTGCAGTTCTGTGGGCTAACCCACTAAATAGGTCAGCATGAGACTGACTTTCCAGGTGTCTAATGGAGAGATGCACAACTTCTTGGTGCATGGTTTTGTTCCTAAGCATCCAGGGTTTTATCATTCTTGTTCCCCTATCATCCAGTATCATCTGGGACCTTGCTAAGAGGCCTTTAATGCATTTCTACACTCCTGGAGCACTACTCAGGATAATAGAGATCAGGCAATGAGACAGTTTCCACTGTAAGTTCTGTCTCAGCTCACTGGGGATGTTGTTAGCTTCTCCTCCCCATGTCTCTAAAAACAGAGAGCCAAAAACAACACTGAGTCACTCCAAGCTTGCTCTTCCCCAAAGCATAAGCAATGTTCCCCACCCACATCCAGGGATGTATTGCTGAACAGAGCTCTGAGAAGGGGTGCAGGCTGCTTGCTGAGCCCATTTCTGATCATCCTTGTTTTTGGGGTTTTTTTCAGCTGCATTTTGCATGGTTCTTTTCAGCACAGCATCTCTGCAGGTGCTCCATCCTGCATTGCATAAGGAAGGGATTGAAAGTGATGGGGTTGTAAAGATCTGGTGTTCAGACTGGCTCCTGTTTGCCTGTGTTGGGGAGTCCTTGCATGAGCAGCCTGGCTGGCTGGGTGCTGAGAGCAGCTGTGGTGCATTCAGGGCCATGATACACCTTCAGAAGGATGTTTCTGGAGTGCCTCACTGAGCACAACTCGGCTGTTTGCTGGCTGGTTGCCTTCCCTTAGATGTACACATAGAGAATATTTGAAAGAAACCTTCATATCACTGGAAGCAAATATTGCTACCCACAGAAGTCTGAGTGTTTTGTGGACTGTTTTTTTCCCCTCACTCAGGATATTTACAGACTGGATTACAGGGACAGGGTGCAAGAGTTGCACTGTCCAATCTATGTACGTGGATTGGAATAGAGACGGGCTTGGGATGGGCCAAGGAGAAGGAGAAGACTGGGAAGAGCTTGGCCAAGGCACCTCACCAGGGGACCCTTATTGCTGATGGCCTGTGCCCATCCCCATGTACTCAGGGGATCCTTCAGCTGCCCCCAGCCCCAGGGAAGTCCTGCAGCTCCCACCAAGTGGCTGCTTTGCTTAGATTCAGTATTCAGTGGCACATGATTTATGAGCTGTGCTCTCTGATTTATGATCTGTATGGCTGGCAAAGAAAGCAGGATCAGGCACTTGGCTATTGTGCAAACAGGGATGACACATAATATCCAAAGAACACAGGAAAGATAAAATTACGCAGATTGTTGAAATACTCTCCTCAATGTGCTGCTCATGGGGATGAGAAAAATAAGAATGAGGGTTGTTAGGATTTGTGTGCAAGTTGGCTTTTTAAACTCCATTTTCCTCCTTCATTGCCTAGATCAGCCTAGCCAGAAATGCTGGACTCTTTAGTGTAATTTGCAAGTCTGAATTTGGGCATTGAAAATTTGGGTGTAAAACCGTTCCTTGGATTTCTACCAACTAATGGAATTGTTTTGTAATTTCACTTCCCAAGCTCCAAATATAATTTGCTTTCCTAACACACTACAAAACTTGGGCTTCTGACTTGCTGGACATTTTATTACTTTATTAACATTTTCCTGAATGTTTATTTGAAGAATGGCCTTTTTCATTGGGTACTTGTTACCCTCAGCAGTAAAGCTTTGGCCATCAATTATGTGAGAGGAACTAAGCTGGGGTGTGTGCTGTCCTGTGACAACACAACAAATTCAAAGTGATTTCACTGAAACCTGTGGTGTAATTGAGAGTAGAACACCATCTCTAGTTTCATCAAAGTGAATACCAAGTGATTATAATCAATATAATCCTGGACTGAATTCAATCATACTTGATCAGTGTTTTTGCTGTGAGCAGTGTGGCAATCACTGTCCTTTGTTTAACCTTTTGTTTGAATAAGAAGTTCCTCTTTATTTCTAAGTAAGGGTTTCTGCTGAAGCAAAGCACTTTTTATTTTTTTTTTAAAACAATTACTCTGCTGTGAAAGTGAAATCCTTTCCTTTAAATACCACAGTGTGCATTTGTGTGCAAGGAAGGAAGGTCAGCATTGAAGGATGCCTTACAGAGCTGAAGGCAGGGAGACACAAACACGCAGAGTGGTAAAAAAGATTTTGAGGAACACAAGAACTTGGGGGAATCTCAGAAGAGCTAGTAAATCCTAAAGTTCAAACAAAGATCTGAGATATTCTGGCTTAGATTTTTCAAAGCATCCAGCTCACTTCACATTTAAGAAAGGCAAAATACCTAAGTATCCTTGGGGTTGTGGGCAGAGCTGGCACAATGCTCTCTAGGTTATAGGTGGAGTTGGAAACTGTAATGGGAACGGGATCAGGCTGTTCTTGCACTGAGAGACACAACAAATGCCTGGGGTTGAGGCTGAAGGAGGAGACCTGGGGCTGGGGGCACTGATGGCTGTTCTCAAAAAGCTCCCCTCCGTTATCTGCTATCAGCACCTGCTGCTCCAGGCGCCTTATGCCTTCCCTCAGACACCCTGTGAATTTCTAGGGCTGTAGCACAGGGAAAACAAGTGCTCAGAGCATGAAAGTTTTACCCGGCCTTGCCTGTTGTCCTTGCAATTACGCCCACGTCTGGCTTCCTATCCCAGGATCACACAAACAATCCAAACAACCTTCAAATTCCCCCCAATGCCAGCAATCCTTGCTGACTGACTGACCCACCCTTCATTTTCCTTCCCACCACACATGCAAAACAAAAACAGTGAAAGTGAAGACAGAAGAATACAGTCTGCCCTTAATGGTAAAGGCAAAAATCCATTCACTACTATGTGCTAATACTGGTGTCACCAAGACGTGTGACATGGCCTGAACCAAACAGCAGAAATGGACACAAATTGGAATGAATAGCCTTTTTGATGTAAACAACATTTCTATGGGAAGGATGTTTTGCAATTGCCTGCAAAGAAGAGGTAGAGAGGGTAATTCAGTGTCCCTTTGTCACAGAGACTCTGTTAAAGAGGGCAGTGGGCAGATGTTGAGGAGCAGGAGGGGCAGATTTGGGAAATGAGGTGAATGCCTGGCTCCTATGAGATCCCAAAATAGCAGGAACTGGCTGCTGGTACCTAGCAGAGAGGTGAGTGGCTGACAGCAATGCACTGCCTCCATGAAACGTTGGAACTGCAGCTCTCAAACTCTGCCCTGCCAGCACGGCTGCCTTGTCTGTCATCATCCTCACCCTCTAATTTTGGAAAGAAGGCTGAATTTTTTCATGGCACCCATGAAAGGTCATTGACCTGAGGTTTTAGTCTCTGCTGTGTCATTGACTGGCATTTGGTTGGTAACATTCATTCTATTAAGGGCATAGTTAAGAAAAGTGTAGTGAAAGTGGATCAAACACTTCAAGACAGCAGCTTAAAATTTTCCATTTGCTCTTCAGCAGATGACTAAGTATTGAATAAAATAAAAGGTGTGAAAATACCCACATTGCTTAAAAATACTTTTTTTTAAAATTTGTGGACAAAAATCCACCCCCTTTACCCTCACTCACTATTTCGGTCATGGTAGGTAACACCTGAATGTTTTACCCCAGGTTTAAAAATCCAAAAGGCTAAACTTGGAAGGACTGTCCTGGATTTCTGGAACATGAAAGATAATTAACTCTTCAGGAACTAGCACTTCTCTCCCACAGGCTTTCAGACCTTTGGGTTTATTGAGAACAGCATATATTATAACTGAGTTTTGTGGTGACAATATTTTACACTTGTGTAATTATCTTGCCAGAGGCAAAGGATATTCTGGGAAATCAGCCAGGAGAAAGTCAAAGTAAGCAGGGCAAGTGATATAAACGTAAGAGAAGGGTGGGATGCTTGGATGTGGAAACAGTTGGCCTGGGATTGTGTTCAAGCTTTGTAGCAGCCTCAGAAAGGAGGATTGGAGTGAAGGCATATATATAAATGTTAGAGCTCTGTATCAATCTATCCTATAACTTTAAGAAGCTTGTGGGGACAGAAAAAGATTAAAATGTAGCTCTTAGGCCATAAAGGCAGTTGGATCAATGCTGATTCATAGACCATCAATGTCCAAGCAAGAAGAATCTGCCTTTCTTGGACACTGCTCACATGACAGAGAACAGCAAGCCAAAGTGCTGTGAAGAAATGAGGAGGGAACACACGTTCCAAAGCAGCCAGGATTTCCAATTTACTTGTCAGTGTTCCTTTATTTCTGCTTTCTGTGCTAGAATAGAATGAAAGAGGCAGAACTTGTGGCTCTGGCCAAATGTCCTCTCTTCACTGAATTTTATTGCTTTTTTCATACAAGGACGGGAGATCCAGATCCAGCATGGATCAGATTATCTTCAAGGATGTAAGTGCATCAATTTGCAAGTTGAGTGCACAGCAAAAGGTTGGAAAAGAAACAGGTTTAATTGTTTTAGTGTGTATAAGTGTGGATGTTGGAAGGGCCATGCATCTCTGCTAAACAGAATGCCAGAAGATAAATTTTCTCACAGTGAAAAGCAGGCATATGGAGAGAGAGTCTGCTGTTGGAGAAAGCAGCTGGAGGAGAAATTTCAAGGAATAGGAAAGAGAACAAATTAATGGAATCTGTACATTCCAGGCATAACATTCCCAAATAGGAAAAAAATTGCTTTTAAATGAAAAAAAAAAGAAAAATAATGGTATTTGGTGAAATAGGGCCTTATGTGTTTCTCCAGAACCATCAAACACGTTCAGTTCCAGTTTCTCCTCATGCCAACTATGTTGAGGTAACCACTTTGTGCTGCTTGAATGCTCTCTACTTGAAGAGCATTGTGTGATGCTGAGGCTTCATGTCTGCTCATGTCCAGTGTTTGCTGGTTGAGTTGAGGCCCCTTTGCACAGAGCTCAGGATGGGGCTGGAACATTCTGCAGCCCAGGTAAGGCAGTCTCCAGATCAGACATTTTGCCTACATGTCCAGTTTGTACCCTTAGCACTTCACCCAGTGTGGCCCCTTGGCTCTGCATCCAACTGATTAAATTCTTCTCAAGTGTAGAAATCCACCTTCCTACATACTGTAAAAGGATTCCTGTTCCCACCTTCATCACTTCCTCTTCCCTCATGGCATGCACTGAAGCAGTGCCCATTTAATGGTCACAACTCCATCCTCACCAAAGCCACGAGGCAATGTCAGGGCTGGCTCCTGCCTCAGCAGCTCTCTGGGGTGTTTGGGGGAAAATGCTGGATCTGAAACTGCAAAACTGGAGACTGAGCTCTGTCTGCTGTTATTCAGCTTCTTTTTACTTGCTGCCACTGGTGCCAGCCCCTGAAAGTACAGCCAGTGCCCAGGGCTGGATTGTCAGGGGCTGCAGCTGCCTATGTGCTTGCTGCTGCTCAAATGCAGCTGCTGGTGAAAGGTTTCCTTTTGTGATGTGTCCTGGGCTAATGAAGTGAGCCCGCTGACTGGGCAGGGATTTGAGAGCTGAAGGAACTCAGGTGTTGCTTTCTTTCTCTTCCCCGTTTGCTCTGCATGAATGTGTACATGTATCTATGAAAAGTGTAAAATCTTTCCACAAGGAGGCTTCATCCCTGTGACTTATTCAAACAAGCAAGGTGCAAATAAGAAATTAAGAAAGAGGAAAGAAACCACTGCTTTGGTACTCCCCATGTTCTCTTATCCTTCTTAAGAGAAGTGTTTCTTCTGCTCTTTAGTCTGAGGTGACTGTAAAGTTAAATCTCAATTTGCTGTGGAATAACCTTCATTACATTTTTCTCCTTAAAAACAAGAGATGGTTGCAAAGGACATTTTTATGAACAATCAGTTCTAAAACCAACACAGGAGGATGAAATGAACTTCCCTGTGCTTGAAGTGAATGTATGAAATTTGTGAACCTGAAAGGTTGTACTACAGTGGGAGTATTGTCCACCCTTTAAAAGTGTTACAGCAAAAGGAGGGCTGTGCATACTGTGCAACTTATCCAAGTATTAATAAATTGGAAATACTGTAAACTGGAACATTGGTTTCAGCTGCTGAGTAGACTCTTTCCCAATCCATGTCTTCCAGCCTTGCCATGCAGCTGACCTCTAACATGGATTATTAACAATCTCTACTTTTGGTGGTGCAGAGAGATGCAGGATACATTTCTAACATTTCTGGTATTTCCTTTGCTTCTGACTCTGCTTGTTCATTCTTCAGAGGACAGATCTCTGCACTCAAATGCTGTCTATTATATGTAGTGCATATCAGTGGAAGGAGAAGGTTTAAGCATTCAAGATGTTTTGTTGATGTTCATGTCAATTTTGTTTGTATGCCTCTGACAAAGTGGGTTGATTTTTCCACACTTTTTTTTTGTTTGTTTTTTTGTTTATAGTGGCTGATTGTACATGTGGAAGTATTTTAGGATGCATGAAGGGAAATATGATCTCCTTTTTCTTGCATAGGAAAAGAAAAGCCATGAGATTTAGTCTGGATTAAAGAAAGGGAAAACACTAGAATGACATGTTCTGCCTGTGACACACACAATTCAGCTCCTCTTTGTTTTGATCCACATTGCACCTTTGCTTGGCAACAGGAAGTAGGTCATCAAAATAACAGCAGATGCAACTGGGACACTTTGGAATTTTCTAAATCCTTTTCATCTGGGCAAAGCATATGTGTCACTGATGATACCAGATCATCTCATTTCTCCTGGGAATACATAATGATTTTTATGATCCTTTTATTTCATCTGTTACTCAGCTTTGATATGTTCACTACAAAGGGCTCTCCAGGACAGCATGGCAGAAATTAGGTTGTGTTTGGGAGCTCACTGTACTTAGTGAGTTCTTAAAGATAATTTGTCTGTCCAGCCCACTGATTCCTTAAAGGCTCTGAGGGCAGTTTGAGTCTCTCAGCATAGGCACAAGGCTGGTAGGAAAGTACATAAAAACCTTTCACCCTACCATGCAAACACAGCAGCAGCCATGGAAGGAAAACTCTTTCCAGGATTATTTTAAATCTGATCTAAAAATTACTTTAGGATTTTCTCTCCTTGTTGCACATTTAGTGTGATTGTCCATGCTAGCAAATCTTTGCCTACAGCCTCTCATATACTGTTTAAATGTATTTTTCTGAAGCCATGTGACTTAGATCTTTGTGTTAGGCCTCCTTCTCCTGCTAGGAGCCCTTGGTAGATTCCAGCTCTGCTGGACAGAGAGATATCAATTTGTTGTCTCTCTACTTGCGTCAGAGAAAAGCAGCTCTGAGAAAGAAAGAAGGGAAGGCAAGTCTGTGGCATCTCTGCAAAGGTGTCAGAGAAGCCACATGAGAAGATCTTGTGAGAGATACCAGAGAAGCTATGTGTCATAAATGATTAAGTGACACCAAGTGATCTGCCACCAGCATGGCACAGAAGGCTGTGCATGACTTGTTCAGAGGTCATGGAAGCCCTTGCCAGACTCTTGAAAATGCTTGATTTCTTGGATAGCCTGAGCTTAGATTTCAGTTGCCTTCTGAAAAGATTGCCTTTCTGCATAGATTCTTTGTAAGGCTGAATTTTGGGTAAGGCAATGGAAGGCAGAGACTAAAAGACAATTTAAGCTGATTAGTTATGGACTTTTTTCTGTGTTTTATTGTGGCTTGGACACATTTCTGTATAATATGAATACTGCTTAGGATATTTTTGTTTTGCCTTTTTTTTAACCTCTAGTTGCTAGTTCATAGGTCCTTGGAGAGCTACTTAACAAGCTGGAAAAAACCAATCAAAATGAAACAAAAAAAAAGTGGAAAAGTTTCACACATCCTTGATGTATAATGGAGTAATATTTCAGTTGCAATACAAATGATTTATTTACCATTGAGTCATTCTGTACTGATAATAAAAGCACATTTCCTCTTGGAACAACCAGTTACTGTTTTCAGATCAAACCCATTCATTCATGGAGTTTTTCTTCTTGCCTGTGTCTCATGTGTGAGCATCACTAGGTGCCAAATGCAATCAATATGAATTCTGCTTTTGATCACACTGGTATCAGCCTCACCCAGAGGAGAGCTTGGCTTTTAGACCTTGTGTCACATTTTAAGAAAAATAAAAATTGACTCATGATATTTCAAAATCATTGTTTATAGCCAGCAGATTTTAAATCAAAACAGTCAGGCACATTTTCATTTTACACTCATTGTTAAATAAGCCGTGGAAAAGGTTTCTCTTTGCAGAGCTGCCTTCCCTCCTCCAAGATTGTTACATTTCACGTGTTCTAGTTCATCCCAAGATTGTGCTATTGTTCTCTTCAAAGTTTCCTGGGCCATTAATCTCTCTCTTTTGTTTCCATTTGGCCTCAGGATAGGTCAGCTGGAAATTGCATTGTTGGAGAATATTCTGGTCTTGAGAACCAAAGGAAAAGAAGCAAGGAGAGCCTCCAAATACTGTTGGTTCTTCATTCAGTGTACAACTAAGGAAACCCATAAAAGCTGTAATACTAAATCCTTTATCCCCTCAAAGCCAGTGGAATATACTGGGCACCAGGCACCATGTTCAACAACAGCTCCTATTCTCTTGTTTAAAAACTGAGTCTTTTCACGTCGTATTTCCACGCTTCTCTATTTTTTTTCCTCTGCTGCCTTTAACTATCCACCAGGGCCTACTATATTGGACATGACAGTTCAAAATGTACATTTAAGGGCCGGTGACACACACACAGAGCCAGGCTGGGGCCACAAAGGAGCAGTCATGGCCACGGGGCCGTGCGAGCCGCGCCGGAGCTGCGCGTCCATCACTCTTTCCATTGTGACTCCTCCTCGCTCCCGCAGGATTTATAGGCACATTTTTGAGAGGACTCCAGTAACTAAAATAAAGATGTATTTGTCTCCACAGAAATGTTGCAGCCACATACGTGGCTATTTGGAGAAAACAAAAAATAACAAGAATGGAAATCCCATTGAACTCACGCTGTAGGGGCTCTACGAATGGATTTTCAAAGTCTTGTCTTAAAGCATAAGATTTTTACCTATTTTTATGTCTGTGTTTACTTTTCTGACTGCCATGTGGAACAAATTACAGCGTTTCAAGCAAGGGCATGTGCTCCTTAGGACAGGAAAGGTTAATTTGGCTGCTTTGTGAATAAGTATGTCGCACAGTCTTCCACTGTCCAGTTGTCTTTCCTGACATCTCCTAAGATCTCTGCTTTAGGACACAAGGTGATGATTCTTTCGGGCAGAATTTGTGTTGGGCAGAGAGGCAGGAGTATGTTGTGAGATGAAACCAGGCCAAGGGGTGCAGATGATACAGGAGGGTGTCCTTATGAGGGCAGCTGAGCAGCACCTTGCTGGGCTGGAGCCTGTGCCAGCTCTTGCCCCCAAAGTTCTTCCTTGTAACTAGGGAAGTTATTTGAGCCCAGTTTTTGGGGATGGGCACTGAAAGCGTGTTCCTCACATTATTGACTGGTCAGTTCAAGGCTCTGGCATGGCAGTTACAGCCCCAAACCGAGGAGCTGTAATTTTTACACAGCACTTTGAGAATCCATCCAGAAGAGCTCTGGCTGGAAGTCGGGTGAGCTGTGCCCACATCCTGGGCTGGCTCGGTGATGGATTACCATCTCACAGCAGGGCTGTGCCTGTGCTCATAAACCCTTCCCTCAGCAGGGGCTGTGGCGTGTTTGCAGCTGGATTTCAGTTGCCAGGGAATGAAGGGGCCCTGTGAAAAGGACATCAGATGAGGACAAATGCTTTTAGCTCCCTTTTCACTGATGTGGTCTAGGGAGAAAGGACACAGCATCTCTTTTGGAGTTCACGAGTGGAGGGAAGATCTGGCTGGAGGACATTCCCAAAATCTTGATTGCCCAAAAGGTGCTGTGTTCCAGGCATTCCCTGCACACAGGCCTTCTGAGAAAAGGGTTCATGGAACCCATTTCTTCTGTTTATGCACCAGGTGACCAGGTTTGATTTACAGAAGCAACTTTGCCACCTCAGCATAACAATATTCGGATTTTTGGAGGAAAAAAGTCTCCCACTTATTTATGGATGAACATAAAAGAATGCTCCTGGTGAACACTACAGAAAGCTCAGGTTTTCCAGATCTAGTGCAGCAAGTGTGTATCTGAAGGCAGCATTCACTGGGACTGCACTGGAAATGGTCCCAGCACTGTTTTCTGGCAGCTGGAAAGGGGATCTGCTGAAGTACATGGGACAAACTTGACCTCTTGAGTCTGGAAACCTAATGAGCAAAACTTGGGACTGCTAGAGCTAAGGGACATTTCATGTTCACTTTGCATCAGAAGTCTGGGATTTGGGAGACTGAAGTCTAATGTACAGACTGTGGTGCTGGGTTTGTGCAATTAAATCTTGTTTAAAAACCCCCAAGCAAACAGCTCATATATCTATATATTTGCATCTATAACCTTATATATATGTATATGTATATATGTATATATACACACACGTGCATATTTCCCCTTTCACCTTAGCCTTTATTTACATACTGTTCTCTAAGGAACAGAATAGTTTTCTGCAGACTGGGAACTCTTGCTCCTGGGCACAAAGCTCCTCTTACCTAGGGAAAAAGGATGACTGATGAGCTCTTCTAGCTTTAGTTGTTATGCCCAGACTCCAAGAAATGTCCTTGTGAGTGAGCCCTAATGCATTTCCCTGGGTGAGCCTTAGGCTCCAGCCCCTTGTTACATCATCCTCTAACACCAGGCATGTGCCTCTGCTGTGGAGAACTTATGTGTGGATTTCAATCTGTTCCAGGTCACACATGCACCTCTCTCACATGGCTGTGCCTTCAGGGTTGATATTGGTGTTAGATGCATGAAATTCAGACAAATGTGCACTGGTGGAACTCATCTGGCCTGCCCAGAGCAAGTGCAGGTTGGGGCTGCAGACTACGACTAAGAGTGGCTGCAGCCAACAGAAAGGGGTGAATCTAAGATGTTATCCCTCATTTTCCTGCTCACTGCCTTTCATAAAGCTGGCATGATCTTAAGAATAATTCCAAATTTTACTCTATCCTTTAAACCAGAAACTCCTTATCTTAGAAGGACAATAACAGAACACTTAGGCAAGATTGCACATCTGCTCTGCTTTTCTATGAATTCCTTCCACTGTGAGGTTTGATTTATGATCTATGCAGAAATCCTCATTTGAGTCCTAATCTAGCACTTAACCATGCAGTTCTTATTTGTTCAGAGCTCTTTCTAGGAAGGATCAGTCTCATTTAGCCTCCAACAATCTTTCTTTGTTAGCAAAATACTCAAGTCATCTGGATTTCAGCTGTTGCTCTTTTCCCCCCCACCAAATTCTTGTAGACATGGCGATTTCCAGAAAATCTGAGTGCATTGGCTGTACAGAGAGCCCATTGTGCTGCCCAGTCAAAGAGAAACCATGTGAAACAAAAAACAGCCTGGGGAAAGCAGAATCTGATGCACACTGGTGTTTGCAAACTTGCTCTCGGTCTGCTGGAGTAGATGCAGCCCATAAATCAACTAATGATGAGTTAAGATCAGCTCAATAACAAATTTTGAAGTAAGATCTTGTATTTTGAAAGGGTGGTGAGGTTTGGTTGTGACTGACAGTACAGGTGATCATTTTTTGGTTGTTGGGGCTTTTGCTTTTGTTTCTGGGGTGTCCCCTTTGAACTGGTAACGTGCATCTGTGAGTTCATGACTGATTGCTGTGTGCTTGGAGTTCCAAAGAAATAGGGAAGGAAATGTAAAACTGTAGAAGAGATAAGCAGCATCAGCAGCTTGTGCACAGTAACCAGGTTAAATGGCTGCAAAGAAACTTCTTACCTTTAGTCCTGGTATTTTGGTTTGGTTAAACTGAAAAGCAAGAAATGATGCTGCATCCTCCAGGGCCCTTTTCAATAGTGAGGTTCAGCATTTTGGCATGTTCTCTGGAAGGGTCATTTGGGTCTAAAATTGGTCTGAGGCACTGTTTGCTTTCCCTTGCAGACAAGCTCTGAGAAACAAGTGCTGTGGGCAGAAGGAAGCTCCTGTGATGGATGTGGTTATCAAAGCCAACAGCGAGGTGGTTGACTCAGTGTGGTTGAGTAGGAAGCAAAAATAGAGCAAAATGCAAGGTTTGATTTAATTTAGGAAAGATCTCTTGTCCTGTAGAGCAGTGAAATTTGGTGGATGTGAAAGGTGCAAAGCAGAGAAGGATAGAAAAGCAGTTTCATCATGGAGCTCTGAGTCCTCTGATGTGCTGCTGCTTTCATGTGCAATAGGCTCTCTTTTGGGGCCTCTTCAGTTAATTAATGGCATTCAGAACCAAGCCTGCAAAAAAGCTACAGCCAACAAAATAGATCTGTCCAGACTGTTTTCCTGGAATGTCCCTAAACAAAAGTTAGCTCCCTGGAGGGAAATGCTTTAGTGCCCTGTTGCTCGGAAATCAGCAGATTTCAGGCCTTCTTGAAAATCTGTAATTGTAACAAAATTATTCTTTCCAAAAGATACTTTGGTTGTTTTCCACCCTGCTCAATGAGATCCATATTCCATGGCACTGACTGGAAGTGAGTGGTTTAAAGATAAATGCATATCATGTCATGAATGTGTTTCTACTTTGTCATGGGGAGACACCAGCCAATTAAATTCTAAAATGACAGATTTCTTATATATTTCCTTATTAAAAAAAAAAAAAAAAAAAAAAGAAAAAGAATCTCTTAATCCTTTAGGGAAAATGGCATTTTTAACTCTGGTTTGGTTATTACTGAAGTAGGAAAGTAAGTTAGGGACAGAAATTAGGTTTTATTTTCAACTGAGATTTGTGAGAGTCTTAAGTTACTGTCAGTTTATTCATAACTTAGCAACAATTTGAATTCATTTAATAAGATGCCTAAATTGTTTGCAAAGAAGTGTGAACAATAGTTTAAATGAGATGGTGTAGTATGTGCTACTGTGTATGCATGAATGCCTGGTTCCTGATGTTCCTGAGGATGTTGTGCATCCTACCCCAGCCTCTGGAACTGGGATGGAGATTCCAGATTATCAATTACAGTGCTCCTTGCTTTACAAGTTGCTGTCCCTGTCAGCTGAAAGAGAGGAAATGGAGAGCAAAGGTGTAATTCATGCAAGAGTGGAGAGGAAGGGAAGACTTCTTCCCTCCCCTGTGAACCCCAGGATATGATCAAAGACTTTTCTAGAATCAAGGTCTTGAAACAGTTTTCAGTTCAGCTCCAAGACACCTCTATGCTGCTCTCAGTGGGTTACTGTGGGATGTGAGCACTGTGAGCCCCTGGATAGTTCTGGTCAGTGGTTGTGAGACCTTCATCCAGAGGAGCAAGGATAGAAACTGGAGGTAATAAAACAGTGAGATTAAATGCCTTCTTTGAAAAGTGGAACTTTCATATATTTGGCTTTCCTATTCCCCTTTGCCCTCACAGCTCCAGCCTTGCTAAGGCACCCTCAGGATGAGGACAATTCCCTACTCTGGGTTCAGTTCAGCTCCAAGTCCCAAATGAATTGGCTTTTTTCCATTTCTTCTATTCTGAATCAATCACAAATACTCTGAGTTATCACTTAATCAGAGGCTCCTTTGCAGTTTCAAAGGATTATCTTCCACTTTTAGCATGTTTCCAAATAATTTCCTACTCTTTGGTTCTTGGTGCTGGATCATCTGCCAGCTTTGTCTTTGTCAGGGTGAAATGTGGACAGTGGACTCTAGGCATTTTCATCCAAAACTTTCTGATAATCACAAAGTAATAAGTAGATGATTTTCACCATCCTTGGAGAGTTAAGTTTCTGCAATTGCTGGCCAGGTTTTTTGATGCAACAAACTCAGAAAAGCAAAACAATTCCTTATGCTGAGGAAGGAAGATCTCCCTCTAGTTTTTGATGGCTAACAGTGTTGAATAAGAACTGTGTCTGACAAGTATTCAGATATAACAGTCATGTACAAGCTACATGTTGTTCAGTTTGTAACTCTACAAATCAAAACTCTGAAAAAGCTGCTAACAGCTGTCCAGATTTTATTCAGCAGTAAAACTGGAAGATGAGGATGTAATTTAATAGCAAACCCCTTTCTTAGCAGCTTGAGGCTTCCTTTTGAATGGGATCCTGGAAATAGTTATTCTGGCCCTAGTAGTGCTTAAAGATAGGCCAAAACATAAGGAAATAAAAAAGAAGGGGTTGAATAGAAATCAAATCTCAGATCCAAGCTCCCTGAATTTGGGGATTGTTTGGAATTGGATCCAAACTGCGTGTCTTGAATCTATTGCTGATAGGAAAAAAATGGTCCTAACAGTCACTAGTTATTACTTATAACAGAAAACAACCTTGTTTTTTAAATTACTAAGTTCTAAATGTGCACTGGGAAACCATTGTTTCATGTGAATTTATCCAAGTTATTAAAACACAGCTTTAAGAACTCTGCAGTGACCTTTCAAGCAACACACCCTAATTTACCCATTACCAGGGTGCACTCACAGCCCAGAGGACCAAGAGCACCCTGGGTTGCCTCAGGAGCAGCGTGGCCAGGGAGAGGGAGGAGATTCTGCCCTTCTGCTCCACCCTGGTGAGACCCTGCCCAGAGTGTCCCCCTCTGGGACCCACACCATGAGGAGGACATGGACCTGATGGAGCAGGTCCAGAAGGGTCCGCAAAGGTGCTCAGAGGGCTTGGTCACCTCTCCTGTGAAAAGCTGAGACAGCTGGGCTCATTCAGCCTGGAGAAGACTCCAAGCACACCTCATTGTGGCCTTTCAGTACCTTAAAGAAGTTCATAAAACAATGGAGAGAGATTTGTGTTATATAGGTAGATAATGACAGTACAAGGGGAAATGGGTTTAAACTGTTAGAGGGCAAGTTTAGATTAGATGTTATGAAGAAATTCATTACTGGAAGGAGACTGAAGCACTGGCACAGGTTGCCCAGAGAATCTGTAGATGCCCAATCCCTGGAAGTGTTCAAAGCCAGGATGGATGGGGCCCAGAGCAACTTGATCTAGTGAAAGACATCCCTGCCCATGTCAGGGGGCTGGAATGAGATGATCTGCAAGGTCCTTTTCAACCCAAACCATTCCATGATTCTATGGTAGTTCACTATCTACTTGAATAGTGGGTTTTTTAATGCTTAATTTTAACTCTGAGTTATGATCTGAAGACCTTAAATTCATGAAGAAAAGCTCCACCATGCTGGTGGACCACTCAATAAGAACTGATTGAAGGTGGCCAAGGACTTTCTTCAAATTTTCTTTACAAGACTTTTAATCAACTTCAAAGGATTTGGGGTTAGTCCCTCTTTTCCTGGTGAACTAAGGTGACAGAGCCATTAACAAAGTGTGGTTTTGCTGCATGTAAGGAACAGAAAAGGCCCTTAAGGAAAATGAGAGCATGAGCACAGATGGGCAGGGTGCTGGGACAGTCTCTGTGAAGCTTTCCTTTTTTGCCTACTTTCTGATTCTCCTCAGTGGAGGAAAACCAGGGGAAAGGACACCCAATGCAAGCTACTAACAAAGCTTGTCAGCTGTTTGTGCAGAGGGGCCCTGTTCTGCCATTCTGGTTTCTTAGACAGAGTTTCCTAGCCTTGGTTGGGTAAACATGCTAGAGGTAAATGAAACTGCAGCATTTTTGTGCTGAATTTGGAGTTTCTCCCTTATGTAATGATATCCAGGTAGTCCCACTTGTCCTATTTGGAAACCACTGCTCCATGGGGTTGGGAGGAAACTGGAACCAGGAAGGAGCTCCCATGCCTGTTCTCATGCAGATCCTTGGTACAAACCTGTGTGCTTGCAGTTTTCTGTATGCTGTCTCAGCACTTGATATACTTAAGTATATCATCCTAATTTTAAAAGTCATAAAAATAACTGTGCTGAGAACATGCCAAAGGGCCTCCAGCTTAATACCCCATCTCTAATGGTGTCCAAGTGCATACTCAGGGAAGATCAGGAACAGGACAAGCAGGCATGATATTGTGCCCAAGGCAATCTTTTAACACACTACTATTTTCCCTGAGACATGAGCCTTCTGAGGATGGTTTAATTGGTAACCTTGAATGGATCTTTCCCAAGTAAATTATTTCCATTGAGCCTCTTGTAAACTTCTTGCATTGCCAGGGAATCACACAGATCAGTTACCTGTTGTGTCAGCAAACACAGCCCCTGAATTGTCTGTCTTCCTCAGAGAGAACAGGCATCTGTTATTTCAGGTCAGGGTGGTATTTTGGGAGGTGGTTGTTAGGAAAACAGTCTGAAACTCACTGATTGCATTTTCACAGATGAAGGAAAGAGTGGATGTAGCTCCACACTCAAGAGCACTCTCAGTTCAGAGGGCTTACACCAGTGGGACATTGCAGCATGCATGGAAATTGAGTCTGTTACACATAATGGATGATGTGTGGAGTGAAAGGAATTGGAGAATTGGAGGGGATAGGTTCTGGCAATACAAAAAGTTTGCATTAGGTTTTTAATTGCTTTCCTTGTGTTATCCAACTCTTTTTCCATTTCTATTCACAAGACTCCTTAAAAATTAAATCATAATTTTCTGCTTGTCCTAGCCAATGTTATATGTGTTCAATGGCACTGAAGGCTGGACCCAAATCTGCTGGTAGATAATTAGATGCTAATAAGAAAGTGACTTTTACCAACCTTGGCGGCTTCAATTTTATAATTGCTGGTTGGAGAAGCTGACACAGCAGAGCTTAGAAAACAATAAACCATGTGTCCTCCTAGCAGGAAGGAGTGTTCTTATTTTTACAGTGCATCTAAATTGCCAATTTTAATACCCTACAAGGCTTAGGAGGAAAACTGAGACGTGAATAACTGCAAGTGGAAAGAAACTAAAGCCAGGAGAAGACGATGTCTGAGAGAGACAGAGGTGAAGTATGCAAAGACTTAGACTGTGAAATTAAACACAGGTAGATTTAAGTGAGAAATTTTGAGAAGCTTTTAACTCTGTGATCAATTAAAAACCAGAATTGTTATCAAGGAGGTCACTGAGGACTTGTCAGAGAAGTGTTCAGGTGAAAAAGATTAAACACAGAAACCTGCTTGAAGCAGATAATGAAAGGTGTAAAAAAACCATCTCTGCTCACCTGCATCCTCCTGGCATGCTGTTGCTAAGAAGCTGCTTTCTGCAAGTAAAAGAGAGCGTGGAATATCTAAAGAAGATTACGCAAAGCTCTTATAAGCTACCTGGGTAATTCCCTGACACCTTATCCTGCTAGGGGACTCTTAAAAGAAAGGACTAGAATCTATTTGTAGAATTTGTGTGTTTTCAGTGTTGGGTGATGACCCCATACAGGAAGGGACATGTGGTTATTCTTGGTGGTTGTGCTCTGATCTGTAGAAGGTGTCTTTCATCCCCAGGGACTCAGAGGTTAACCCTTCTCTAAGGGTTCTAGGTTAATGATGGACATTTTTGAAATACTGAATTGTATGAACTGTCAATGCTCAACAAAGCCAGGAGGGTTTCCTGCAGATTGACAGCAGATTTGACACTTGTCCCCAGCAACTGCCTCAGGGCTCAGTTCTGAGCTTGACAGATTGAGTGGTGACTCTTGGGCCCCTCTGGGACAAAGTATTTAAAATTCTCCCAATTCATCATCCTCCCTAGAGCTAGACAAAAGCGAAAGGCTGACTTCCAGCCAGGAGGCTGACTGAAGCTGCAGCACTCGTAAGCCAGAAAGGAAAAAAGTGAAGAACAATCAAATCAGGCTTCTGGTTAATGTAGAGAAAGATTAAATGTGAAAACTGAAAACTTGTGTAATAAAAATGTGTTTGAGCACTGAAGTTTTTTCATCTGAACGTTGAAGTATTTTCCCAGCACACAGCTGTCCATATCCCCAGGAAGATGTGAAAATCAGAAGGGCTGAAGTCAACAGTTGCCATATGCTTTATGTAAATAGAGCAGAGGAGAATTGGGCCTTTTCAGTTAAAGTGTTTCTCTGGCCGAAATCATGAGAGCTGCCAGGACTTGGTGCCAAATTCAGTAAGCCTCTCTAAGAATGTGATGACTGTACTCTTCAACCACTTGCACTCCTGTACATCAGCAATATCTGATTAAAAGACAATTAAATTACTGAAGTACCAGCTCAATTAAAAGAAGAGAATGAAAATATTTTTTCAGTATTCATGAGTATCATTTCTGCAAAGAAAGTTCTGAAATAGGTGATGAAGAGGAGGAGGACACTTGCAGACAAGAAAAAGCTCTGATTGCAGCCCCTTTATTATTGTTATTATTAATTGCATCTTATCTAACCTGAATGAATTTATAATTTATTAACACCAGTCAATCTTCAAGTACATTTTTATTATTAGAATGCATTTCAAAACTGTCCTGTATGTAATTGTGTGTTTGGTTTGAATCAGCAGTTTACAGTTTGTACAGAAGTAACATTTGCAATACCAAGTCCTAGAGGAATTTTTCAAGAAAACAAGGTTATTTTCAATTGAGCAGTCAAAAAAAAAAAAAAAAAATCAAAAAAATTACAAACATCTGTATCTTCTCAAGGGAGACATAGATTATTGCTTACAATGGTGGGGGCCTGAATGTGCCTCTTTCAGCTGGATGAATCCATGTGCCTTTGCCAAGAGAGTTTTACATTTCCCATTTTTTCTCAGCTGCTGTATCCAGCCTTGGCACTTGTATCTGCTTATTATATTTATTTCTTGGATGTGCTGGTTCCAGCTTTGTCATTTACCACATTTCTGTATTTGTCTCCCTTCCTCCCTGTCTGACATCACTCAATTCAGATCAGGGTGGGAAAAAACCCACAACTTGGAGAGTCAAGTCAGGTATAATAGTAAAAATAAGGCTTACGTAGTGAGAAAAATGATAGAAAGTTGGCTAGCTCTGACCTGGACTGTTCTCTAGGAGTTTTGCCATTGTTTTCAGTGAGATCAGGACTGGGCACTTGGTTGCAGTGAGAAGTGGACCTGAGCCATGTGATTTTTCATCCAAACTTTTCCAAAACTCAGGAGTGTTTAAATCTGGCGTCCCCTTGAGTACAACATGCAATTCTCGTTTGTACGTGCATATGAGTTGATTTTGAACACCCCATGTAGGCACAGCCCTTGCTTTAACATTCTCAGCAGAAGAATTGTGATCATCTTTAGCTTTTGAACAAGATGCACAATGCTGCCACCTCCTTGTGTCTTCCTTTTCCAGCTGTGCCTGTCCCATGCGAGGGCCAGAGACAGTGTGGCTCACTGTGGTGTTTCCATAAAGTTGTAAATATCCAGCTGTTACATTAAAAAGATGGTGCTTAATATATTGTCAGGAAGACAATTCCCTGCTTGAGCTAATTACTTGAAGCTGCTCCTGCATAGCTTGTATTCAAAGGAAAAGAGTCAAGATCCAAGGCTATTCTGTTGGTTGCTTCAGAATCAGAGCAATGTTCTCTAATGCAACAGTTATTCTTGATCTTGGCCCTTTCATAATAGTGACTTGATTTATTCAAATCACTGTGAAAAATCTGCGAGGCTGGCAAATTGCATTTCTTTATTCCCTGATTAATTTTCCTTATTTTTTTAACAGAGAAAATGAAAAGAAAACAAGGCTGAGAATTGATCTATGGTGTATGCCACAGCCTGGTTGGGCTGGCAACATGAATCAGGCACACATGCCTCAGATATAAATCACTCTGCACCACGGGGACATTAAGGCTCTTGGTACAAACGTACGTGTTGGGAAATTGTTCTGCAAATGCTACATGTACGTGTGCAGTAGCTAATTTGCAAATCTGAAAAACTTGGCTTGTTTACATCGTCTCTGAAGTAACCCAGGGTGCCTGGGCTGTGTTGGGAAATAAGCTGCTCTGCCAAATGAAGCTTTAAAGAAAATAAATTTTAAAAAAATTTCTGTTGTAGCACAAAATGTCCCAACCTAATAAACTGTTTATTTAATTTTGAGTTTATTTTCAGCACTCATGAATTATTGAGACATCTTTTTCTCTCTCAGGGTGGAGCAGGGGATTCTCTGTGTGGGCAAGAGGGGCTGAGCCCTGGCACCCATTCAGTGCCCAGTGCAGGGCACAGGGGAGCGTTTCCATGTGCTGAGTGTGCAGTACAGAGATCTTGCTCAGTCTCTAGAGGCTCTTAAGCTGAAAGAAACTGAGCTTCCAGCTTGAGTTCTAGCGACAAATCACTTAAGCTGCAACAATCTTGCTTCTATCCCTCACACATTGGTCAAACTGGATGTTTTACCAGTCTTTTCACTGAAGATTTCTGCAGAAACGTCTGCTCGTGTGGGGGTCAAATCTGCTTCTAGCCTAAAGCTCTGATTGCTAACCTTTATTTAGATGTGATTGGGTTTTTTTCTCCCCAGAAAACTAGGACTAAATCGAACAGTTTCATTAGAGAAAAGAACAGGAGGAGGATGATTTTGCAGGGCTTTCCTTGCTGAGATACCTGTAACTAGTGGCTCATAAATTATGGTGCCTGTGGACCAGCTAAAGCCTGGTTTGTAACTTCTGAGGGAAGTTTGTAAATTCTGAGGGAGCTGCTAAAGCCAAAGGCAGTCTCTGGGTAGACTTTCTGGGGTATGAATTTATCTCTATTTGATAAATTGAACAGCTGAACATCCTATCTGCAAAGAAGAATGGCATATTAATAATTACAAGGGAACGTGTCTAGAAAAGGAGTCCAAATTCAAGGATGCAAAGAATGAACCAGCAGTTAATTAAAGTCCTTCTGCAGTGTTTGGATGATTGAATGGAACAGTAGTTTAAAAATGCTCTTTTCTGGTCATTTCTATCTGCTCGTTTATCTGGAAAACAAATAAGTACCATGTAGTAATAAGAACGATTGCTTGCATGGTACCCTCATGCTCAGCTAACGTGCCTGTGGGTTGCATTGCTCAGCTCTCCCCAGATCACAGGGAAGACAGAGAGTTTAAATCAATGTCTTGAGTTTAACCTCTCGTGTGGTAGCAGGCAAGGGCAAGGAAACCAAATTGGGATGTGAGTACCAAAGGTGTCATGTGGTTTTTAAACACAGTCCAAAGCCATATTTTCTGTTTTATGGGTAAATGAGGACTCTGTTGGTGGCCTGAAGTTTCTAGAAGTTGGTAAGTTCAGCCAACAAACGATATTCTACATGGAAATAACCCTCTTATGTGGTCATAGATGTAAATTGATCAGAGCTGCACTTCACATGACTTAAAATTCAAGCCTAACATGTCTGTAGGCTGAAGTAGTGTGTAATGTGATATTAGGAGGGAAAAAGGGGAGGTTTGAGAGAGGTTAGACTTCAGTGAGATTTAAATATTTCATCAAGTGATTTTGAGCAATTTAGGCACCAAAGCTTTTGAATACACTTCAGCATGCTTTAATCTTGAGTGATGCACGTAGCGTGCAGTGTTTGCATGATAAAATTATGTGAGCAGTTGAAATAGTTCCCCATTTAGATGTGCAGTCATAAAGACTTATTCTGTTTGATGATGGAAGTTTAATAATATACAAGCATGAATGACAGGCAATTATGTTTCTGCTGTATTATTTGCACAGAGGGACTCTCACAAAATTACTATTCAGTACCTGTCATTTGCAAAGAGAGAGCATGAAGCAAACTTCTAATAATCAAAGGACAATAAATATCCTGATTTCAGCAGGAATGTGGCAAATTCTGGCAGGCAGTGTGGTTTCTAGAACAGTCATGTCATAAGAGAGCAGTGTCCTTTTTCTGAGTAAGTACTGCCTTGTTCTATCAATCTACTTAAATGCCTACTTGCTAAAAAATCAAAGCAATTTTGTTCTTGCCCGTGAATATCAGGGAATCACATAGACATGGCATTGAAATTGTGGTTATTCAAAATGTTAATAATTCCCCAGTGGGGGTCTGTGCAATGAGTTGAACTTTAAACCAAATGAAAATGTTGAAGATGGGGAAGAAACGTGCTGCTTTTGAGTGAAGCAGGGAGAGGAGGAGAACTGTACAGGGGCTGCTGGTTCAAAGTTTCCTTACACCCGCACCCACAGAGGAGTCCCACAGCTCTCTCAGTGTAGTCCCTGTTCCTGCACAACCCAGCTCTTGTCCCTGCACAGCCACGGTGACTCCAAGCTGTTAATTACGTCTCTCACACCCAGTAAAGCCCAGCTGAGCTCCCCTCCATCCCCCAGCACTCAGATCTGGCCTCGCGTCCTTCGTGCTCCCCACACCACCTCACCCTGGTTGCACAAGGCAGCCAGCGAGCCAAGAGAAACCTCGGAGCTCTCTGGCTGGAGCAGAGCTTGGAGGGAGCCAGGTTTTGCTGTATCATCCCTCCAGGGGGCTGCAGGAAGGGCCAGGCTTGGGGGCCGGGGGGCTGCTGCTTTCCTGGAGCTCAGAGGGACTCAGGCCTGTCCCCAGATCCTGCCCTGGCAGCCTCTGCAGCACAGGCCTCGTGCTCTGAGCAGGATCTGCCACCTGGGACCTCTCTGCAGGGGACTGGGGGTGTGAGAGGGGAGGATTGAGGGGTTTGGACGTGTGTGATGTGTTCACCAGCCTGGGGCTGATCTGCCTCCCTGTTTGGCTGGTTTGTGTCTCCAGGTTTTCCATCACGCTCCAAGGCAGCGTGACAAGTGTTTGTTTATTGCTCTAGGCGGATTCCTGACCAGCAAAGCATAACATACAACATCTAAACAAAGAGAGTAATGTGGGCTAATTGATTCCTGATTCGGGGAAACAAAAGATAAAATCCTAAGTAAACTAAATTTCCCTAAAGCTAAATAAGTAACACTTCCCACCTTCTTCCTCTCCTCTTGTGCTCCACCCTGTGTACAATAAAATGGCCACTCATTAAACACACAGCTGAATTAAAAACACACTGGGCTCAGCTGGGGTTTGGAGGAGCACCAAGAGATGATCTCCAGGTTGTGCTGAGGAGGATATTGCTGGACACCGTGTGGTACAATGTCTGAATGGGAATGCTCCAGTGACACAGGCCAGCTTGGCCACCCTCCCCTGGGAGATGGGGCTTGGCTTGTCCAGGTTCTGAGCTGGGGGGTTTGGGCTGGTGTGTCCCAGAGGAGAGCTCAGCTCCTGGGACTCAGCTCTCCTGGCTTCCCTGAGGCTTCTGCTCTGAGTGGCTGGACAGCCTTCTTCTGTGGAAAATTCAGATTGTATAAATCACTATAATAAATCCTATACTGACTTTACTATCAGAGGGGCTTATGGATAGACGTTTTCTTAAATGCCTCAGTGGACATCTTCCTTTCTTCAGGATCAGTCATTGTTGTAGGAGCCCAGGACAGTGGATGCCATCAATTATAGACATTATACAATATGTGCTATGTGTCAGATGTGTGTGGCTACCTGTGTCCACACTTCATAAAGGAAAGCCTATGTCTCTAAACTCTTCTTCCAGCAGCAGCTGGCACCAGGGCTTCCGAGAGAAAAAATTTTTCTGCCTGGCACTACTCCTGGAGTAGAAAGATGGCTGGTCACACCACGTTTCATATCTTCAGTGTGGGGTGGAGTACACGCCTCTTCCCTCTGCTCTGCTCCACAATTCACCTTAACTCTGTGCTTGAGCGTGGATTTGTATCCCCAAAATATTTCTCCATCTCCTTGAGAGAGTCCCACTGGGTAATCTTTATTGGCGACTGTAAACTAACTGTGAAAATCTGGGCCTCCTGGGCTCTTTCCATTTCATTCTCTATGGAGCAAATCCTGAAGGCCTTTCTTCCAGTTCCTGTAAGTCCCATAACTGGGATTTATCTTTCCCAGATTTGCTAATATCACTGTTGCTGGAGGGTATTCATGAGCTGAACACAAGATATTGGTGCTGGTCCAGGGATGGCTGGGTGATATTATATGGGCTGTTTTACACTGGGGCTCAGAAAAGATAATTTGTTTTTTAAAACTTGGGTTCAGTGGGAATATCACCTGTCAGCATTTGGCACTGTAAATTGCCGTGTCAGTTTGTTGGCAGAAACTACGAATGGGACTAAAAGTGCCCCTGATTTACACCACTCAAAGCTGATACTGTTTTTTGTTAGCATCACAGGGTACACAGGAACAGCTAAAAAACTATTCTGGAAAAAAGTTGAAGTTAGACATTTTCTTCCTACTCATGGGAGCTGAAAACTCAAACGTACTGTAAACAGCCTTGGAAAACATTTTATGTTTCCAGAGTTCTGAATCCAAACATTTACATGAGGCAGTGACACAGTTTGAGAGTAACACACTTCTTTTATTTTTGTTAGTATATTTCTTGCAGTAGGTGTACAAGTATTTTAAATACCCTTATTGCTTTTTGGGATAAACATCTCTCTTCTCAGAGCAGATTTTGGTCAGAGGTGGGGAAAGGGAAATGTGTACTTCCTTAAATAAATACCTATATGTGGTTTTAATGTTCCTGAGCATTTCATTTTTCAAGCAGAAGCTTTCCTTTTTTTTTTTTTTTTTTTTTTTTTTAATAGCCATCGTTTAGTGCTATGGAAAAAACGTACAAGGTTGTTTTGGCTGGATGGAGCAAAGCAGTGGGTTAAATTTTAGCACATTGAGTAGCACAGAGATCTCTCTCCTGTGAAAGACAGGATTGTATTATGTAACAGCCAGGCTGCCAAATACTTGTGCTGGCAGTGGTCAGCCTTCTATGCACCATTGACATCAAAACCCAATGAGGTTTGATCCAAAGGAGGGATTTGAAAGGACGTCTTGTTTTCCTTCAATCTTTACAAACTCAACTTGTTTAAGAAGAGGGTGAAAAAAAATAGATACAGAGTCTTGCTTGATAAATGAGGAAAAGCAGTGTTTTTTCTCCAAAGTTTTGGATGTTTATTGGTTTAACAGCTATTGGTCAGAACAAGTCGTGTCTATTTATGTTGTTTATCATATCAGCTAACCTGGGGTGATGGATGGAGGGGGCTGGAGGTTGAGCCTGCATGTGTTTGCTCCACAGGGGCTCTCTGACAGCTCACCTTAGGGTCTAATATTTACACAGAGTCATCCTGAGCATTCAGTAAACAGGACTGAACAAATGTCCTGCCCTATAATGTTCATGCTAAATAAAATGTATCAGCAAGGACAATAAATAGCATGCAGGTGTGCTGAGCTTGCTGAAAGCTGCCACTGAGCTAGAAGAAATATACCATGGTATTGTCCCAGAAGGAATAGTGTTTTGCCAAAAACAATTCTTACTAGCTTACCTAAAAATTTTAAGGGTATGCTACTGGGTGAGAGCACAGGTTTGTCTAAACTGATGTTCTCTCTGGAAGTGACTGGTGACAAGGGCTGGAAGGGATCAGGGCATGTATTCAGTGGTCTGTCCCTGACAGAACACTGACTGGCAGGTTAGCCCATTTCTGAGCTGCTGATTTTAATAGCCTGTGATGCTGTGAAAGTGTTTAATCCCATTTTGAGCTCATGTGGTCACAAGCTCCACAGCTGGCATTGTGTGGAAAACTTCTTCCTCTGGTTTGTCTCAAACTTGCTCTCAGCTTCCCCTGGCTGAGGCTGCTTTCTGCTGCTGGTTTTGTGCAGAACCCCCCTGGCTCACACATGTGGGGAGAGTGCTGCTTCAGACACCTCCTGCTCGTGATTTCATTGCAGAGCAGTCACAGCTGGTTTTGGCACAGCACAGGGAGGTGTCAGCTTATGAGCTTGCCTCATCATCATCATCATGTTTTAGGGTGGCAGAATTGCTGTGATGTAAGGATTTAAATCAAGAATGAGATGGATTTTTAGGCGTTTATTAGAAGCAGCTTCCCACGAGGTGTAATATAGTTTGAGCACCCGTGGAAAAAGGAGTATGAAGTTTCTCAAAATAAATAGCAGAGTTGCTGGCACTAGCAAAATGGAGACAGGGATTCACATGTGGGTAACATATTGATTCTTTTCCACAAGTGTGGTACTTGCCTTGGGAACAGATGTCAGAACACATACACTTGCCTTAGCCTCACCCAGGAAGTTCAGGATCCTCATGTTCATTTACCAGTAGGGAAACCAGGGGATAAATACCCCAAATGAAATCACTGAAAAAGTCAGTGGCAGAGCTGGGGTTACAGTCCAGGAGCAATGTCTTTCAGTTATGTATTTAGTCTCACGCCTGCATTTCTGGAAAAGTATTTCTGGTCACAATATTTATTAGAGGTGTTAACTCAAATGAAGTTTGACAGTTTTGCTTTCATCTTGAAAGTTTCGGGGCTATCTTGTCTGTTCAACAAGTCCTGTCAAAGCTGCTTAAGAGAAAACTACAGAGCCTGGGATTATTGGTAGTTTATTCTTGCTCATTGCTTTAGCTGCTGGCAGAGCTCCTTGATGATGGTCACGTGCAGGAACAGAAACATGCTGATAAAGTGTCTGTGGTTTTTACTAGCCGTGCAGGGGTAGAATATGAATGATAAACAGCATTGCCATGTGGCAATTATGAATGATAAACTGCATTTCATGTGCAGGTCTCAGCATCCCCTTCTCTCCCCTAGAAGAGGATCTGCCAGGATCCTGGAAGCTGGTTGCTCATAAGGTAACTTGTTAGAGAGATTAGGTGTCTTCCCCTCTCTTTTTCTCTCTTTCTCCCCATTTTCCTTCCATAGGCTTAGCATGCTTCAGATCAATGCTGTGCCAATGAAAAATGCTGCATTTAAATGTGGCATATGGTAAATGCAGTCTGATATCACAACACTGCAGATTTCTCCTGTTAGGAAGGAGTAATTCTGCTGAAAGCTCTCTGGTCTAACATTGGGATGTGCAGAGATGTAAGGACAGATTCAGAAATCACTAAGTATGAGCTTGACACCTTGACCTGATTTTGATTTTTTGAAAGGCACAAGTTTATGTGGCTTTCAGGAACTCTATATCTAAACCAAAGTAAATTACTGAAAGATTCTGCAGACACCACCTTGGAGGAGGGACTCTAATGATGGGCCACGGAGCAAAGACTAATGAGGGAGCAAAGACTAACAGAGACCCTTGGAAAAGGGTGTGAAATTCTATCCATTTTGCTATCAAATCCATTTCTACTTTTCTATTCCAAACAATATGGGGATAAAGAGAAGGATTAACAAGTTATGCTTGTATATCCTGAAAATAGCAACTGTACCCCTATATTCACAGCTCCTGCATTTGTAGGAATGGGTAGTTCAGACAGATATGACTGAAACCTGAGCCAGATTTATTTATCTGAGGCTCAAATTTCAAAGTTGTTTTGTCCCTTGAGAAAGCTGGTTGGGGACACAATTCTTGAACTCATCTTCATTTTCAGGCTGCATTCACAGTTGAAGATCTTGGGATAGGGAGACTTGGCTAACCTTCATGCCCTGTTTGTGTTTAGCTCAGGTTTGTGTGTGGGTTTAGTTCAATCTCAAGGAATCCACGCTTGGATTCTGAGATTTTTGATAATAAACATCATGGAATGAAAAATTTTACAGTTCAGTCTTGTCCTCTTAGTGAAAGTAGAAACTGGTTAGAGATAGACTTAGAAAAAAGTGAGCTTCCTAAAAGCCTGGTTTCGCACCCCAGTTTGGTCTGGCTCCACTGATTGTGGAGGAGTTGCGTTCATGTCAAAATACAGTGACAAGAGGATAAATTATGTTCTGGAATTTTTAATGCAGACAATAAAATCACAATTTCAGTTGGAGTAATTTGTAAGTGTGAACCTATTCCATCAGTGAAATTTGAAGAAATAAGGGTGTCCTCTTTCTAACAGCACATGGGCCAAAACCAGAGAGCAGGGTGTCCAAGTAGTTTTTTAGAAACCTGGCTCAGTACCCTATTTTTGGTGCTGCTTGACAACTAGACTCTGCTGATTGGTTATATTAATGTATAGTAAAACAGGAAAATGGTTGGGTTTTGCTTGGTAATTATTCCAAAAACGCTGGTGTCTATAAAACCTTTCCAAGATGTTATTCAATGCAGGTGTTGCAGCAGGACATAACAGAGGATATTAGCATAACACCTCAAATGCACTCAAACTTTTCCCAAATCCATCCAAATGTGGCCACCATGGGCTTGGGAGAGTGGAGGAAAAGCCCCAGACTTGGCAAACCCCAGAATGCAGGTTTGGCTTCCAGCATCTGCAGAGCAGCTTTGGTCAGTGCCCAATTTGCAAGCCAGGCAAGGTGCCTAGACCCCAGTATTTTGTTCTGCCCTCGTTCTGGGAACATGGCATGTCCAGGAAGCCAAGGTAAACACGGTGTTTGCTTTTGCAGGGTTATGTTTGGCTGACATTTCCTGAAGGAAAGAGCTCAGGAAAATAAATCCTAATTTTTATTGAGCATCACAATAAGAATAATACAGGTCATTAAACAGAGCAGTTGGATTTACCTCACTTCTGAGAGGCCGTGTGGATTATAACAGAGAGCAGAGATTAAATCTTCATGGATCATGAAGATCTCCATGGATGGGCAGAAAGTTACAGTTTACACAGAACTGTTTTGGGAATTAGATCTACTTTTGTATCTAAAAGCTGGGCTAGGTACTCCAGATCTTGTGTGGCTTTTACAGGAAAAAACAACTTTCTGTTACTTAGTTCTGCTCTTAAGCCATTTGAAATGGCCACATCTTAACATCTGTCCTACACAGGGAGCCAAATGCAAGCAGGGTCCTTTCCAGTACCCAGGGAAGTCAATAGGAGGACATAACTTGTTTTTGATTTGAACCTCAGCCAAATCAAATGAGGGGGTACATTATGTGGCACTGTGGCATCTAGATTCCATGGCGATTTGTTTATTGTAAATATTGCAGAATTAAAAAAAAAAAATGCCTGCAGGCAAATTTTGTAATAGCTGTAAATTCATCTCTTTCAACCTCGCAGATGCAATAGAACATCTGGAAAGAACAAAGTGTTCCACAAACAAGAACTGCCTACCTAAATCAGAGGTGCAGTATGAGTCAGCCTCCATATTATCAGTTGAATTCTCAAGATAAGTTCAGGGGCTGGAATTATCTGCCTCTGCTCCTGCTTGTAATCTCTGTGTTTGCTTTTGCAGTGCCATCTCTGCCATTTAGGTGCCAGTTTTTACTCAGAGGTCTTACCTCCCTGAGATTTTTGTGTTCACTATATTAGAGACCCTGGATGTAAAACAATAATAAAAAAATAAAACTGTTTTTTTAATAATTAAGAACTATTTGGGGATAATTATTCCTATTGTGGCTCTAGAAGATTTGCCCAGAAAAGGGATCAGAAACCAAATCCAGTAAAATATGCAAACACCTTTGCCTTGTGTAATTGTCTTTGTGGCTATTTAAATCCAGTAGCAACAGCTCCCTAAGGGACAAAAGTTAAATATTTATGATTTCCTATGGGCTAACATAGGCAATTCTGCACTGCATATTGGCTCTCATGAATTTCACTGTTGTACATGAACCCATCTAACATCTAGCTAACAGTCAGCTCTGCAGAGCTGGCCTTTGCTGTTGGGAAACAAAAAGTAAAATCTTCATGTTTAGCAAATGTATAAACAGGCAGGATAGGAAAACTGCATTGTGGCACTGTGTGTTCTGAAAGGAATCACAAATTGATTAGGAAAGCTGGATTTTAAATTATTATTCAGAGAATCTGCCTTTAACTATGCATTTATTCTTGGAAGTTTTGCCCTCTTAGGAGGTTTCAGGATAGACACACTGAAGTTAAGTCCCACTCCCCTTAGCCATAATTGTGATTTTCAAATGAAATCTTGATGTATTTATAACTGGGGGAGGGGGAGCCCAAACCCAGCTGCAACAAATTGTTCATTCATGATACAAGGAAAGATAAACTTTTATTGGTTTATGGGTTTGCTTCCCCCTTGTCACTTGGCTGCTTCTCAGGGTCATAATCAGTACCTTTTAACACCAGAATGAAGCAGATTTTGTCCATATGTTTCATCCTGAATATTGCTCCACTATCTGCTCTAGCTGTGCCCATAGCCCAGTGACTCCCATGTCAGTGCCGCAGGAGCCAGCAAACTGCAAGCTCTTGGCAATAGCAGCAACTATTCCCCCTGAAAATATTGCATTATATTCCCTGGCAGAGGAGAACATCTAATGGAGTACAGATGATGTGAATTAATCTTTGAATAAGCATTTAATTTGTTGGCCAAAATATGATTGCCCTTTTTTATTTTTTGTAGTGTCCTCATAATGAACATAAAAAGATTACAAGATTTGTGAATGTAGTCAGTCCTCTGGAAGCTCTGGCAGCTGTCTAAGCTTTAACTTCTTTTTTTTTTCTTCTTTTAGTAATTAAAAACACTTCTACAAACTCAGAGCCTAACCATCATTAAGGGCACTTCCAGAGCAAGTTATAAGATTCATAACTAAATCACCTCAGATCCTGCTTTGCCAGAGATGCTAAAGAAAAGTATCCTACTGAGAATTTGTTTGAAAAATGTATTTCTTGCACAGGTCATTAGAATTGAACATGTTGGCTTGTCTACAAATATATGAATTAAAAGTATTGCTATAGCTGTGATACAGGACACTTAAATTAATCCTTCCTCTTGGGTAAACCCTGCTTTCATTAGGCTCAACACAGAGCACACTGCCAGGGCCTAGAATCAATCTCACTCCCAAACCATCTCCAGAGTGATGTGCAGGATAGTGAGAATAGATGCTAGTAATTACACAGAGGTTCGGTTAAAAATACTTAGAATATATTTAAGTATTTACAAACTCATCCCCAGGGGCAGAAGGGGGCAGGAGTACCCTGTGGCTTTCTGTACAACAGAAAGGTCTTGCACCAGCTGAGGTTTATATCTGATTCCATTTGTGAGGTTTATATCTGATTCCATTTGTGTCATGATGGAGAGCACAAGGGAATAGAGGGAGCAGCGAGAGAGACAAGCAGAAAATCCAAAAGGATTATTTTGAGCTGGATCACAGAACCAATGGGATATAGGCAATATATTACAGGCAAGACTTGTCTTGTCTCAAAGCCTTCCTGGTGAAATCAGAGGGCTGTGGGTGCTCCCAGCAGCACTGCACCAGCCTCCATCCTGTTACATGTGGGATCTCATATTCCTGGTGCAATCCCCAAGGCTCTGCTGGACTGGGGCTGGCTCTCCTCTCCCCTTTCCATGTAGGGAAAGGGGCTGGAACATCACACACTGCACCTGGTAAGGTCAGTGCCATGGGCAACTGGGGAGGCTCCGTGGGACAAGTGGAGCTTGCTCTTCCCCATGGCCAGGAGTGACCAAGGGCTGAAGGAATGGGGATGCAATCCAGATCTTGGCATTTAAAAAAGGAGGTGGTGACAGGAAGATTTGCAGGCAACAGATGTGGAAGGAGAAGGAGAGTTCAGGGACAGGGAAGATGCTGCAGTTGGTTCAGGTGCAAAAAGAAGGTGGCTGGAGACAGCGTGGTGGGGTCTGGGCCACTTTTGAGAGTGTCTTCTCAAAAGGCTGTGGATTTTTATTTTTTTTGTTCATTGTCAGTACATGTGCCTGGTTGGCAGAGCTCAGAGCTATGATTACAGCCTGAGGGCTCTTGTTTGCAGAGGAAGTTTCTCTTGAGCACATGTCTGCAGGACTTGTTTTAAGAGGTGAAAAAATATGGCCTTGGACTAAAGCCAAGGAGTGGAGCAAAGATAGCTGGGGTTTATATCTGATTCCAGCACAAGTGTAAAGTTTGCAGGAGACATTTAATCTTCTGTTTCCCTTAATGTAAAATAGAATATCTAAAAGGATATTTTAAGGCTAAATTTTTTAGTGAAGCACTTCTAAGGTAAAAGCTTGTGAGAGGTGAAATCTTCGAATGTGTTAACACACCCAGGAGTCCTGTCTTGGGCTTTTAACTCTACCCCAAAGGACTTCCACGTTTTGACATTTGTCCTCCTGTTTTACAATGTTTGTGCAAGTGTGTTTGCTGTTTTCCTCGGTGTCAAGGTCAGATAACTTTTTGTCTGATCCAGAAATGTCAGACTGACTTTGACAGCGAGCTGCAGCAGGGCCCAGCCATGAACATCAGGTGCCTTCTGCAGATCTCCCCACTCTGCAGCAGAGTGGTTGGTCTGGGTTTGGGGCAGTTTAGCCAACAATTGACTAAAAAATTGAGGGAAAGGAAAACTGAGCAACTCTTTTACAGCCAGTAACAATCACAATTTACCTATTTCCGCTGTGAATCTCTTAGGACAGAAAAATTCCCAGACCATGCATGATTTTCAGGGATGCTGAGCACTCCTGTTTCCTTTTCCTCCCAACAGAGAATCAAGACATTATTTTTTTTTACTGATAGACTGATTTCTAGCAAGAAACTACAAGGATGAGAAATGCAATGGCACCATGACTTTCACATATTGAGATGATGCAGGAAAATCTTAAACCTTTTGAAGACCTCTTGTTCTGTCAAAATTAGCAATCTTTTGAAGACCTCTTGTTCTGTCAAAATTAGCAATTTCTGTGTTCACCAGAGTACAATCCAGTTTGCATTATGCCTTTTGTTTTGTGTACCTTGCACCAGTGAGATGTCTGTCCTCTCCCAAATATGAAAATGGCTGCAAGTACTGACTAGACAGGGTTGTGTGTCAGGAGTGGTCAGTGTCCTGCTGGGCTGAAAACCTCAATAGATCAGAGAAGAAACCTGAGCCAGAATGGAGCACTTTTGTTCCTGGTATATAAATGGGAGAGAAAGGTCCCAGAATTATGTGACTTTCTTGGGATTGTGCTGGATGTGTGTGGCAGAGCTGCACTATCACCTCCACCAGTGGGACACAGCATTTTAGCTCAGCCACTGAGCCACACTTGGTCTCCCCGGAGGCCTCAGGGCTACTTTCAATCTTTACTCAAACAGGTTGATTAAATTCCAGCTATCAGGATCTATTTTGCTATTAGTAGAGCTGCTAAGTGTTTCTGTGGGATTTCTCTCCTCTCTCCACTCCCCCTCACCCTGAATTTGCTGTGTGCAGTTGTGTATCCCTTAAGTTTTCCTTGAAAACTCTGATTCATTCAGTTCCATGAATGCACGATTCACAGAGGAGCTGACACATTTCATTAAGCTCAGCACATTGCGTAGAAGTTTGGCAAAGGGTCCCTGGGCTTTATTCAACCCAGACACACTATGTGACCAGCTGTCACAGACTGGTTGTAAAATTAGAATAAAACCATAAAACACAGTTGAGGGAAAGGAAAAAATTGCCCCTCTCTGGGGACAGCACTTTGAGCTGTGACAAAAGATTCACAGAGCACATCAGACACAGGCACACACAAAAGCTTTGTGCAGAACTCAGCTGGTTTCATTTTTCATGCTTGCACATTACACCATGAGTAGGTGCCATGGTGCAAAGGATTCACCTTGTTCCAGCTTCAGCATGGAGCTCTGCTTTTAGCTCAGCTGCCCAGAGCACATTCCGTCTTCAGAGGAACAGTGTTTCCTTTTAACCAGGCTGCAGGGCTGAAAACAAGTGCTAAAAACTCGCTGTGCTACATGAGAACAGCACAAGAATGGAGAGCTGTGCAGCACTTCTTCCATAAATGAACTGAATTGTGTTTCCTCAGATCTGCCACAGCCTGTGTGAGGCAGACACTCACACTGTCCCTGTTCTGAGAGCTCTTTCCCTGTGGGAACCCAGAACATCCCTCTGGCTGTCCAGGATGGCCAAGACCCCTGCCAGAGGGCTTAGAGACCCTGGCACAGAGCCCAGAACACCTGTGGGTTTGATTATGACCCGTGGAGCAAGTTACCAACCTTATATGAAGATCAGCAAGCCACAACTGTGTAGGTAGAATAATAGTGAATTTATCACGGGGTGGAAAAGTAGATTTTGGGGTTTTTGGTATGGGGGTTCAGGAGGCAAGATGGAGGGATCTGGGCATGTCCAGCCTTTCTCCTTCTTCTTCTTGGCCTCCATCTTCTGCTGTGATGGTGGCACTTTTGGATTGGTTTAGAGTAGAAGCTCACTGTCTAACATAGGTGATAGGTATTGGAAAGTAATTTTAAACATTGTATACGTAGTTTTCAGTATAAAGACAGAACACCACCCCAGGGGCAGGCAGAGTGCCTCTGTCTCTCCTGCTGGATGGACCTCAGCAGGGCAGGAGAAAATTTTTTATAGATAAGATACAATAAACAACCTTGAGATGGAGAAATGAAGAGCCCTGACTCCTTCAAGCGCTGGGCTGGGAAAAGAGACTTTCCAACTTTTCTTGGGGTCACTCTGACCAGCTAGAGCTCCTGACATTTCTCCCCATTCCAGGAGGCAGCACACTGTGGGGCTCCTCACCCCACAGATGTTTGGGGATGTTTGTTCTTGCAGCTCCTCAGTGGCACAACCCAAGCAAAGACATGACCCCTAGTTTTGTCTCCATGTGAGAAATGAAGCTGGGTGGCTGCTGCAGTGCATTTAATGCATGGGATACTGCATCAGGACAGAGGGATCTGCACTGCAGCTGCTCCAGGCATCTTTTGGGGGGAACATCAGGCAGGAATCGGCTGGTGCATGAGGCTTGTTATAGCTGATTAAATGGCTAAGGAATCATTGCAGAGTTGAATTGTAGGACTCTCCAATGCATTTGGGAGCTCACTTGGAGGCACTGAGAGCATCTATATTTGCTGAATATCTATATTTTCTCTTGATAGAGATCTTGATTGTCTGAAACAGGAATTCCCAGATTAGTGAATATAAAGAAAACATGGCCTGAGCAGGCCACAAAAAGCAAGTGAATAACAGAGCTGGGGGCAAAATTTCCATTTCCTGACTTTCACTCTTGCAGTTTAACTAAAGGTGTGATTTTTATTGTCACTGTTAGGTAATTGGATGATGTATAGGTAGGTCATAACTTTGGCAAAGAAATTATTGGAGACCTCAAGGCCCTGACAGTTGACTACTCTGGATGCTAACAAAATTAGTTAATCAACAGTGATGTAATTATATCATGATAGAGTAAGTGAAGCACGCAAACAGCATGACTGGAGCCTGTTTAACACCTGCTGTTTACCTTGGTTCATGCCAATTTATAAAATGAGTTAAGCTATTTCCATTCCAGCATCCTGTTCTCCATGTGGGAGAAATTTTGTCTAATGAAATATGTTCAACTGAAAAATTATTTTTTGAGGCTCATTAATGTCTTTCTTCTGTGAAAAGGAGGTGCAGTTCCATGTCCATGCTGAATTCTGACCCCTCTGGAGCAGAGAAGGTGGCAAAGCATACAATATGGAAATTATTCTCTTATGTTTCTTTGTGCTTCATGGTAGGACTGGTTCTGCTCTGGGATGGATGGATGGATGGATTTGGGCCTGGGAAACGCCAGACAGCTCTACTTCAACAGGTATCCTGAATTTTTCTCTTCCTAGGTGTAGTAAGATGCTGTGAATCTAATTTACAGCAGAATTTATTAGGCTAATCCTGTGTGGTTCTCTCTGTGGGAACAGATGTGGCTTTTTGCAATATATAGACAGAGGTTCCACTTCCAGCATTATTTTGTTCATAAATGTATTTAAAAATCCCCACAGACAAAAAAACCTACTTCTGATAATGGGAAGCAGTAGGCTGGTACTTGATTCCAAAGTGAGCATCTTGATTGTGAGCATAGGGCTGATAATATGAGGAAAACTAAATTATGATCTGGGAGTTTAAATTGCCTTATTCAGAAGGAGATGACAATGTTCAGCATCTCACATGATTTGACCCTGCAAGGGATATCTGGCATTTCTCAACACTTCTACTGTGCTTCTACAAATCCTCAACATAATATTTTTTTAATAAAACTTTTTAAAAATTGCTTTTATAAGAACAAATGTCAGGTACAGACACACTGATGCACACAGAGACACTTTTCCCTGAGAAGATCTGGGATTTCATGGCCTTTTTTTCTTTCCCTTTCTTTTTTCTATTTTTTCCTTTTTTTTTTCTTTCTTTCCTTATTCCAGCCAGGGATCTGAGGAACAAGGCTGTTTGTCAGGCAGGGTTTTTGTCTGAAGTGGAATGTGCCTGGCCTTCCCAATGAAAGGCTTTGAAATGGGCTGCCCGAGGGATCTCCCAGCCAGCTCACTCACCCTGCTGCAGGAGTGAGGGTGGCTCTGCTGGGCTGGCCTGGCAGGATGGGTACACAGCAGTGCAGGATTCTGAGAGTGGAGCCAGCTGGAGAGTCCTCCTGACTGAGCAAATCCTAAAGGGACTCCTTATTCTGCTGGGAAGAAACGTCGTGGGATTGGCTTCACTGCCAGCCCCTGGCAAGAGGGACCTGCTGGTGGCAGGGAGGGCTTTGTCCCCAAGCACTTGTGATGTGTCTGGGACAGAGCTGTCCTGACCAGGAAGGGGCTGGGGGAGACACTCTAGAAGTGACAGTGATCCTAAAATTGCTTCAGTGGCAACATGAATTCAACCAGACCCCAAATCTGAGGAGCATGGATATAACTTTGTGTTGCTTGTCCTTCTCTTCTCTTCTCTGCTTCTTCTTTGCCCCCTCAGCATTTCCAGAAATCCCTTCAGGCTTTGTGTCTTACTGCCCATTTGCTGCTCTTTATTTTTCCTGACAGCTGTTTGTATGGATTCTGATATCATCAAGTGCTCAGTGTCATTCCCAGTCCTGTTATTAGGCATTTTTAAGTGCATAAAACTGCCTGGCTGGCACATGCAGTATTGCATTGCCTGGAGATTCAGATGGGTTTTTTTGCATCCTCTGAAGCATCTTCCCCAAGCAGGTAATAGATACATTTTTCCCTTTAAACAAATAATACCCCCAGGAAATAAAGGAAAATGCTAATGCTGCTGTTCCCTTGGGGTTTTATTTTCTGAAGGGCCTCTCACCAAAAAAAAAACTACTGCCAGGCTGGGCTGGAGGGTTGGACCTTCAGAAATGTGATGGCTTAGGGCTTTTAAATGCAAATCCATGTTTCTGGGATCCCATTTAACAGAGAGAGCTTGTGTGAAAGCACCACCTATAAATACATGCAGTTTTTAAAATCTCTTCACTTGAAGAATAATTTAGCTTTGGCAATTTCCTGTTCATATGACAACTAATACATTTTTCATGGTAATGGCTATTTTCTTCAGGCTGGTAAGAAAATCATACTTCTGTTAATCAGGGATACCACAGCCTCAGTCTATTGTATGTAAACTTGCTGATTTCTCAGGGACTTTAGCAAAGGACTGCTTTCTGAAGTGAGAATTATCACTAACATTAAAGAATACTTGAGATTAAATTCTACCCTCAGCAAATTCAAGTCTTGAATATAGAGAATGACAGACAGCACTTGACTTAGTAATTGCTGTCTAAATAATAATCCAAGTGGGCAAAATTCACAGGCACAAAATCACTTGCACAGGTGTGCAGTGAGGTATCCCTGGGTGTGCAAATTGCCCTAAGCAAGAACATAGATCAAGGCAGAGAAAATGCATGGGAAGCCAGGAGCTTCATTCAGCTTTCTGTTTCTATACCTCAGTCTTTCAGTTTGTGATCTGGGAACCAGAAACTCTTAAAACTGTCGTGAAACTTCATGGATGAGAATTTCTGGAATGATTTGAAATCCTCTCCAGTGGGGTGGCATATTATTAGGATTGGAACAGCACCAGATACTGAGTTCATGCATAGGCCCTGGGGAACGTAGCTTGACTCAGATGCTGTAGGTAAATTTAAATCTGTGCCACAGTTGCTACGTCCACAGAGAATGGCTGTTTTCCTTTTAATCTGCTGCTCTTCAATGGGTTTCCAGCCTTTGCTAGCCTGTCTTTGTGAAATGAATTTTCACCATTCAAAAGCAGCAGTGTTTTATTTTTGTTTTAGCTGTGCTTGGGAATGCAGAGCAATTCAATCAAGAGGAAAATACACCATGAAAAGCTCTGAAAGCCCCGAGGTCAAGGATCTGAAGTTACCCACAATATTAATGACAAACCAGTGGCTGCACCATGGCAACGGACAGAAGAATACGTGGCGTGGAAACCATAAGTAGTTTGGGGCTTTGAAAGAGCACAAACGGGAGAAAAATGGAAATTACATCATGTTCTCTCTGTTCTGTGCTAGGACAGCCATGTACAGTCTAATTCCCAGTGCTGGTGAGTCCAAGACTTTCACAAGGGCCCCATAAGAGAAAGGCTTTGGAGCTAGAATTGGACCAGTGAAAAGTTTTGTTGAAAGGGGGAAAGGTTTGGATGGAAGCAAGTGAGATGAAGTTACTTGAAAAAAAAGGCTGCTGATGCTATGGGATCTCCATTCTTGGGTTCTCCTCTGGGATTCCCTGCTAGGTCCAAGTGAGTCACTGAAAAATCAAACATTGGTGGTGAAGCTGATTAGAAATATGAGCCTCATCTCATTTGCCTGAGCTGGGAATTAGTGGCAATAGGTTGTGCTATTGACTTCAGAGGGTGTTGTTTCCTGATTAAGTGAAGGGATTGCTTCCAAAAACTCCTCTAGATAGGATAGATTGTTATTCTTTATTTTTAATAAAAGATTATGTTTCTGTGACCATCCCTGCTGGCTGATAGTACATGAGATAATAAAGAGCAGAAGATAATGGAGATATATATGAACTGTCCAGCTCTGGCATCTCATGACGGTGCTACTGAGCAGGGATGGGGGAGAGAGAGAATTGGAAGAGTTAAATTGAGAGAACTCATGAACTGAGATAAAGGTGATTTAGTGGGTAACCCAAAAGCTGTGCACACAAACACAGCAGAACAAGGCATTCATTCTGCCCTTCCCCTGGGCAGACAGATGCTCAGCCAGCCCCAGGAAAGCAAGGCTCCATCGTGTGTGTGATGGGGAAGACAAGCACCATCACTCCCGGTGTCCCCTGTCCCTTTTTCTTCCTTGAGTTCTGAGAAGAGCAGGATGCCATGTGGTGTGGGACATCCCTTGGGTCCCCTGGGGTCAGCTGTCCCCTCCCACATTGCTGTGTACCCCCAGCTGACTGGTGGGGTGAGAGACAGAAAAGGACTTGACTTGTGTGCAAATTCTGCTCAGCATTAATGAAACATCCCTGTATTATCCACACAGTTTTCAGCACAAATCCAAAACACAGCCCCATACCAGCTGCTGTGAGGAAAATTAACCCTACACCAGCCAAAACCAGCACATAGTGTTAGAACTGAGCTCTACAAAGCAGTGATGGTCCCCATTGCCATGCCTGGCTACTCCATTCTTGAGTTAAGTCTGGATTTTTGCTTAGTGCAGCATGTACTGAAGCTCTGCCCAACCCTCATGTGGCAAACATTAACATCATGCCTTGGATGATGCTGGCAGCTGCATCTTATTTTGCACAAATTCCTTTTTTTTTCTCTTTTTTTCAGCTGCACGAGCACATCATCCATAGAACCATCCACAGAACATTCTATTGAATAAATGTGAATTTTTCTTTTTTTTAAGTCAAGCCCTTGCATTTTGGGACACCAGTGGTACAGACCCAAAACTGGGTCATGGTGAACTGCGTCACTGAACAGCCCAGAGTTCCACAACATCTGTTGCTGCAGCATTTGTTGTGTACACTTGCAACCAATGACCTAATTCTCTTTGTGTGAGCAGGGAGTGCACTTGGGCAGGGAGAGGGCTGAGAACATCTTGAGGAGAGCCCTGTGCAGGAATCTGTCCATTCAGATTGCAACAGCTCAGTTGCAACAATGGAATGAGAAGAGAGGCCTGCAAGGCAGAATGACTTTGTGCAAGAACACCAAACATCGTTAAGGGAGTGGGCAGAATAGCCATTTAAAATCAGAACAGGAAGATTTTAAAATAAACACCAAACTTCCCCTGATAAAGGCAAGAAAGGAAGCAGTGAGCTTGTTGCAGTAAAAGCTGCAAATGATCACTTAGTGACTAAAATATACCCATATAGCCTTTTAGGGGTATGAAAGGCAGTAGCTCAGGAGGTGTTAAATTTGAGACAGGAGGGCTGTGCAGGGCACTCTGGTAAAGAGTTTCCTTTGAAGCACTCTGATGACTTGGGAAAAGCTGGGATTAAATGACAGAAGGGGACAGAAAGTTCAGCTGCTGGGACATGAGGCTGAGAAATGTGACTTTCTTCTTTCTCTTGGTTGGCATTTCTTGAATACCTTTTAATTTCTTGCTCAGTGCATTGTTCAGTGTCAATCCAGATGACCTTGGGTATTTTACTCCTGAACATGAGTTGCTTCCTTCCATTTTTTCTAATGCTTGTGGTGACTTAGCCCCACAACAAAGAGAAATGAGATGAAACTGCATAGTCATGAGTACTCTTATTTCCTGAGGGCATCCTGCTTTCCGAAATAATCCTAATTAAACCAGTTTACCTCTTTTTAAACTGCCTTATTTTCTCCTCATACTTGCTGAAATGCCTAACATGGTTGTGAATAGATAGGAATGGAGATGAAGAGCAAGAGGAGGAGTGATGGTGAAATGTGCATGTGAGCAGCCAGGCTGATCCAAACTTCAGTTTCTGTGGGATTGTTTTCCTGACCGGTGTCCCCAGGGCAGGGCCATGCTCTGGATTCCTGCTCCCTTTCCATGGAAGATCTGCAGGAATTTGGCATCTGCCTTAGAGAGAATGAGCAGGACAAGACTGGTGGCCAGGTCTGGAGCAGAAAAGAAATGTTGTCTGTGCTGTCTGATGGTGAAGGAACTTGCATGGGCTTCCTTTGTATCCAAAAATTTTTAACAGAAGGATCTTCTAGGAGGGAGAAAGGTAATAAAAGTGGGTGGCCCATCTTAAATAACTCTTAAAAGTTGTGACAGGGCAATGTGGGGAGGAGTTTTTGTAGCATCCTTGTTCTCTTTTGCTTTCTCTGTTTTGCTGGTCAAGCCAGATACTGATTACTCCAAGCTGCTCTCCCCTCAAAACTAGCCCAGATGTTCCACTAGGACTAAGAACTACAAATCTCCCTCTCTCTGGCTGTTTACTTGACTCCCCTCATTAAAGCCTTGATCTTTCTCAAGATGGTTGTGTGGCTCTGGAGCCAGAGCTGCCTCCCAAGCACAACTCCTCACGCACTGCCTGTGTCACACAGCCACCTTTGGGGGCTTTGGGGGCTTCTCTGTGACTTCAGATCTCTGCAAGCCAGGAGGGGGCTGAGCCTGCTGTTGACAGCGTGTTCAGCCTGGTGCCAGCACACACCAGAGCAGAGAGACCCCAGGGGGGCTGCTGTCCCTGCCTTCTGAGATATTCCCGGCCTTGCAGAATGTGTCTCGTGGCTGTTGGCTGTGCAAGGCTCTCAGCATGCAAAGGAGGGTTGGCCACTGCTCCTCCAGCTGTTCCTCAAGTGTTCTGTGTCAGTGTAACCCTTTGTACAATATCAGAACCAGCAGCTAGAGATGGAAAATCACCAAAGTGCAAGGCGTGCTGACATGCCCAGCGCCTGACATCAGATTCCTCGGAAAGGAGCCTGAGGAATCTGGGAACTGTGGCACATGATGGATTATTTCTGGTTTGGCCTGTCTCCCCTGTGCAGCTTATTTCTGTCAGTCTCTGCTCCTCTTGACAGCTGGAGGGTTGTGGAAATGCAACTTGTCTCTGGCTGCCTTTACTATTCCAGCTCTGCTAACAGGCTGGCGTGAGTCTGAGGGCGACACACACGAATGGTGATCATGTGTCCTGAGGTGACAAAGTCCTGGAGCACAGTCTGCTCTGTTCTTTCCAGCAAGGATGCAAAAATAATCGTGCCTGTTTGCTGGAAGCAAAAGGCATGATAAAACTCCAGACCCTGTGTCCCTTCACAGCTTGTAAGCAATTAGGCACCAAGAAAAAGAGTTTACATGGGTTGTAGAGAAAAGGCAGGTTTAAAGTGCACTGCTATCTTCTGATCCCTTCAAGCTGCTCCCAGGCCTTTCTAGCTCATGGGGGGGAATGTTCCAAGCTCTCCCAGCCCAGGTCTTTCCCTGACCTTGTTGCTGCAGTCAGATGTTAGCCCAGGCAGCATTGGGCATGGCTTGCAAATTGTGGATGGAGCACGATGTCCCCTGCCTGCCAAGCCCTCTGCAAGGCTCTGAGCTCTGTGCAAGCGAGGGGTGAGACGCAGGGAAGGATGTTCTGAGTAAGCACAAGCTTAGGGCCCAGCCTGCCAAAGGCTGAAAGCTCCCAGCTCCTCAGTGATGCCACTGGGGCTCAGGACATTCAGTGCCTGGTGCATGGAGTGGCTTGCCCAGATGTAACAAGAATGGTTTTTATTTCAGGCTTGAGTGATCCCACTTTAGTGTGGGACACATGGCTTAGGAAGCTTCTTTTGTTCCAGCCTGTTTTGAAAAGACTCAAAGAACAGTGCTACAACTCTGTGAAGCTCTTGATAGTTCAGCTTTCACCCTCTAAGAGTGTCTAACAGCAGGAAATAATCTGTACAAATCTTACCCTGAAGCATGCAGATTCAAAAAAAATCAGAGAACCAGAAATGCTGCTGGATGGTCCCACATCTGTAGTGGGTCTAAACCCAGGGCTGAAGTCAAGTTTGCAGCAGCATCTTCACTCTGGATCCAAGTTTTCTTTTAGAGTCATATGTTTATATATTGTGAATATGGTGGTGGCTGGATTCACAAAAGGTTACCAAGTAGCTATTTTGTGTGGTTAATGCTGGGGGCAATATTAAGTGGTCAGTCCCTTTTAGTAACATTGAATTTTCATTTCACTCTGCACAGAAATTTATCCCCACCCCAGGGTTTAGTGAAGGGTCAACCTGTCTTTGTGCTCATTCTCTACAGGGTGCAGCAGAGAATCTGTTCTAGCAGAGATCACAGGAAAGTAATGGCACTTGTGGGAAGGGTGATCTCACCCTAGGATTGTTTGAATCCTTTCACACAGGTAGAAGCAGGGGCTCACTGCACAGACCAGTATTTTTTGGGCGCTGGGGACAAATTTGTTCTGTCAGCAAATACACCCTGGTAGCACATGACACCTTCTAGGTATGCAAAGGGGGCAAGATGAGCCAGAAGCTCCTGCAAGAGTTCCAAAAAAAGAATGAAACTCCTGCACTGCTTGTTCATGGCCTCCCTGGAGTCAGCACAGGGGGAATTTAGAGCCTTCCCCTGCCATCTTGCTTCCCATGAGCACCTGGCAAAGAATGCCTGATGCAAAAAATAAACCATGGCAAATGCTCTGTTTCCATTACTGTATGGGGAATGAGTGGCTTATGTAATGTGCAGTGTGAAACCACTGCAGGGATCAAATATAAATATTGCCCTATTGTGGAATGTACTGGTGGCATAGCTGATATTTTTGTGGCTGATGAAAAATCAAAGCTCATTATCACTCCTGAGGTTTGCCCTCTCTGTGTGTGTTGGTGTGTGGGTCTGTCTATTTCTGTGTATTAAAGGCTCTGGGTCAAATCCTGATAATTCTATTTTTACTTTTGTCACTACTCGGGGAAAACTTTCATTGACACTAATTGGAAAGCTACCTAAGGAAGGGTGTTGAGGGAGTTGAGAAGCTGGCTGTAACTTGGCTTGATTTTGGTTTCTGAAAATCCCTTTCTTGAGATTTACTTTATATAACGTATACTTCTTAATGCAGGTTTAAAGTTGGTGCAAATTTACCCTGCACCACTGGAGCCATACATGGATTTATTTCAGCTGGGGTCTGTTTTGCTCTGCATTTAGGGTAGAGGTGTGCTGTGTGCCTGTGGATCTGCACTTTGTAGGACTTTCCCCAGGGAAGGGCTGAGGGAGGGTCTGTGTTTGAAGTCACCCAATGGCAGTGGAGCAGTGCTGACTCTCACTGTAGTTCTGGCATGCAGAGCATTCATCTTTTTCATTTTTTTCCCCTTTCATCACTGAAGGTATTTGCAGCTTGATGGAGGGATTCAAACAAGTTCCCTTCAATCTCAAAGCTTTTCCTGCTCTTTTCCTTCCAACCTGCTGCTTCCACGCTTGTTCTCTCTGAACTGCTGCCACTATCTGGCACAAAGGTGGCACTTTGTCACTTGGAAGGGAGGACGCCACGTGAAAGGCACCTGGGGAAGAGCTGGCTTGTGGAGTGAGAGCCTTATCCAGCAGGAGAAACACGAGGTGCATACCCAGCAGATGAAACAATCATCTGGCAATGGGTTGGGAATGTTTGCCAGGTGGGAGCTCTGAGTGAGAGGCAGTCAGAAAGATGTGTCTTTTATAATTAGCCTGGTTTTTGATTTTGGACTCACTCAAATTGTGTACTTGCTTCTCAGGAAGAACTTGGTTTGAGGAAAAACCAGACAAATCCATTCTGGACAGATGGTGCTGCAAAAAAGAGTGGCAGAGAGGTGGCAGGAAAGCAAAGGGAGGAGTGGGTGTGAAAGGAGGATGGAGAGGGGGAATGTCTGATACAGGCCCAGGCAAGTCTGTGAGGGATGATGTGAGCCAGCCCCTGAAGGGAGCCAGGAGCTTGTGGTGGTGGTACGTGAAAATTGTGTCAGCAAGAGGAGGAAAGTGGTGTGAGGGCACAGGGGCTTTCCTTTCCCTCCAGTGGCACTAATGAGAGCTGTCAAGCTGCAGCCACTTACTGGACACAGACACAGGCTTTGTTCTTGGCTTTCTCTCCACATCCTGAGCTTCTCTTTCTTGGTGCTACCACTCAAACTAGTTCCCAAACTCCCCCGGGAACTCAGGAACAACCCATCCAATTCCTTTCTTACCACCAGCCTGTCTTAACCAATTGAGTTATTTTCTAGCTATTCCTAGAGAGTGTGGATAAGACCAAGCTTTGGGCCACAGTGGTGCCATGGAAAAAAAGCACGGGAAATATTCTAATTAATGTCATGTTTTGCTATTAGGCAACCAGTGGTGGAAGAGCTGCCAAGAGCTCATTGCAGAGAAGAGGTTCCCAAATTGCACAGTGACATTTAGTGGTACCCAAAGTCCTCTTTGCTGTTATCAGGCCTCTGAATCTCTCCAGAAAAGGGATATATCCAGCCTGTGCTCCCATATCTACAGAAAGGTGCCATCCTGCCAGAGCAACCTCTGAGAAAAGATGGTGAATAGATCAGGAAATAAATAGGTTGGTTTTTCTCAGTGGCACATGAAGCTCTCTGGAGACAGCAGGAGGAGCATCTCCCCAAAGGCAGAGACACTTTTACTCTGGCAATATCCATAGAACAAGGAATTTCTTCTTTGTCAATCAACTTTACCATCAGGTAAAACTTCAGGTTTATTACTGTTTGATATGACATGTTGTCCCAGCTATTGGCCCAGACTGATTATTCACCTGCAAGAAGGTGAGTTAGGCTTCAGATGCAGCCCTGGACTTCTGGGAAAACCATGATGCTTTTCCTGGGATATCTGTAGAAACAATAAAATGTAGAAATCTCTTTTATTACAAGCTTTTTTCATGACATTGCTGACTGACTATTTGGAAAACAGAAAAGACTGTGTAATTTGGATAATTTTGCATATGAAGGCTCTCATGTTTCTCATCTTCATTCATTACTATACTTAATATGTAATCACAGTCAGCTATTAGCCATTAGCAGTTAATTCCCTGTTACTGATGAAGATGGAATTGAGTTGCCACTTCCAAGTGTTTTATTTCATGCTTCTTAGTGCCTGAGCCTCCAGAGAAACATCTCTGAAATATCTCTGTAGGGCAGGCAAAGCATGACCTTCCTAGAGCTGGGCTGGAGTTGTGTTGCAACCTAAACAATAAGCATTCAGGATTTTCATTCACTTTTTCATTTCACAACATTTGAAAATGTTTTGGAGCCCTCCAGGAGGCTTCAGGGTTAAATGAGCTGCCCAGGCAGGTGGTGGGGATGGTCAGCATGACTTTCTGTGTTTAGAAATGTCTGTGTAGGATTTCCAGCTTCAAATCTAGATTTTCATCCCTCCTTCCCACTGACAGCACAGGAAGACAGGGATGGAGATTTTGGTCAGTTCATCACCCAAAATTTTCTTCCACTGCACAGGGAGAGTGGCTGTGAATGGATCTCTTCATCCCCATGGATCCCCACAGGCTGTGGTGGATCTCTCCATCCCCATGGATCCCCAGGGGCTGCAGGTTTTTCCAGCCCACAGTGTGTGTGTGAACCACAGGAGTGCACTGCAGAGTAAACTCATAGCACAGCTCTCTGCACTGAGAAAAACCCTAAAGGTGCTGTGCCCTGGAGTGAGTTCAATCCTTTTTTAAACAGATATGTGACATGTTTGTTTAAGAGCAAAGAAAGGACTGGACATCAAACACTTTAGAGCCTGAGCCTGCCATGGAATAATTCCTGCAAAATACTGGGTGACCTCCAGTCACTGATGAGTATGAAAGCCAAGGATTTTAGCACATAGCAAGATCAGCTCCTTAATAAAACTAGTAGTGTGATATGAGTGGAGCAAAATTCCCCTTCCTGAGCCAAGAAAGAAAAGAAACATCTTCTCCAGGCATCTCTTGCACTCTGAGACACTCATTCTGTGTTTCTCTATGCATCTACTTTGATCCTCTGGACAAGAAGCTTCCGTCTTAAAAATCCTGAGCCTCTGTTCCCAGTCTGGTTCTTCCAAAATGCTCCTTCCTCTCAGGCTGCTCAGTGGAGTGGCTTTTCTGATCCCTCATTTCCTGGGACCGTGCCAGCCCTTTAAAGGGTTCACGTTCAATTGCTCCTCTGTGCCACTTTCTGGTCACCAAGGAAATGCCTGCAGCCATCAAGGAGGAGTGCAGCTGATGGGGATGGTTCCAGCCAAATCCCTCAGCAGGAGGGTAAAAAGACACAGAAACTGCTCAGAAAGCCATGCTCCGAGTAAGAAGTGATCACTTTAGGAGTATCCATTCACAGCTCCCCTCCAGCTTGCCTCTAGATCTTAACATCCTTTAAAAATATTATTGCTGCTACTATGGTTTGGGGAATCTAGAAATAGGGAAAACTCTAGAGAAAAAATAAATTTAAATATACCTGTAACTCCACAGGATATTTTGATATGTAGCTTGCAAAGTTGTTGTATGAATAATTGATGGCATGGTTGATATTGTGCCATTGATTAGCTAGGCACTGACTGAACCAACCATCCCACCCTATGGGGGTGACGTGCTGAATGTTTTTGTTGTCATTATCATAATTCTGGCTTTCAGTTCCATGGACAAGGGCCAGAACTGGAACTCCAGCTCCAGCCACCCCAAACATGGGTGGTGTGAGGAAGCTGACCAGTGTCAGTACACAGAGGTTGGAGGTGGACAGAAAAAAGAGCTGCTTCTTGCAACCACCACTTGCAACCACAGTGCAAGTTCCTTTTGCACTTGCACTGTGGCCAAGCTTGAGTGGCTGTCAGCCACACACATGCCAAAACACACTGAGTGCTGTGCTGGGGAGTGAAGGGAGCCAGAGCCAGCTCGGGCCAGCTGTGCAGCAGCTGCTGCCCTGGGGTGGGCTGTGTGCCTGCTGTGTGACACTGCTCAGTGTGTGACACTGCTCAGTGTGTGGCACTGCTCGGTATGTGACACTGCCTGCTGTGTGACACTGCTTGGTGTGTGACACTGCTTGGTGTGTGACACTGCTCAGTGTGTGCTTGCTGTGTGTGACACTCCTCTGTGTGTGACACTGCTCAGTGTGTGCCCGCTGTGTGACACTGCTTGGTGTGTGACACTGCTCAGTGTGTGCCTGCTGTGTGTGACACTCCTCTGTGTGTGACACTGCTCAGTGTGTGCCTGCCCAGTGACACTGCTGGCTGTGACCACAGCCGAGGGCTGTGACAGCCAGCCTGCTCTCTGCTCACTGAACCACGTTACTCTGCCCCTTTCCAGCTTTGCTCTCCATTTCCAAAGGCTTTCATCTTCTGATGAGTTTTGAGCTTGAGGATTCATTTCTTTGGGCACAGGCAGAGGAGAAGTAACACACTGAAAAATGAACATGTTATGGAAGTGTCTGTACTGCTGGTGCAGAGGATGGATGGTCAGTAGGCAGAGATAGACTTTAGTGAACTTTCTGCTGCCTGGGACAGGGCAGGATATTGGGCAGATCCTGGCAAGTGAAACAGCTGTGTGACAAGGAAGAGAAGTGATGTATATTTTACTCTGGGGAACTCTACCATGCCATATCAGTATATCTCATCTTGGGCTTTACTTTTTCCTTGCTCTAAAAGGATCACATTGTCAGCATCAGGAAAGGAATGCTAAACACTTGTATTTCCGTGTCTCCTTGCACAGAATCCATTGCCATGTGCAAAAGATGCAGTGAGCTGAGGCACTTAGCATGAACTTTGAGGATTAAGGCTGTAATGTGGGAAAATGTTGGGCAGGTTTCCCTTGAGAGGCTCTCACAGTGTTCCTGCAATGCAAACCTCCTGCATGGCTGCAGGGCTGAGATAGCAGTTCTGCCAAAAGAGTAGCTAAGCAGATGAGAAGAAATCCACCTCAGTCTACAGGCGTGAGCCCTGAAGCCACTTGGATCTTGTGTTCACTGTAGTCTGAGCAAAAAGCCTTCCCCCTTGTCCTTGTTTAACCAAAACCAGCACCTCCGTGTACAAGCAGAGAGGTGGGCAGTGTTACTAGGCTTTGTTTACTGCTGAGGATTTCTTCCAAGACTCATGTTGTCTGTTTACTTTAAAATCCAGTGTTTAAGGCAGATTCCTTCTGTGGCCAGCAGAGAACAATGAGCACTTTTACTGGGTCCCATCTGAAGAGATGTGTTTCAGATGGATTTGATGATTTGCTCCCTGGCTCTTTAGCCTTCCTAATGTTTAATGGGTATGATCCAGCCTGTTCCAATTTTGACATATTCAGTCAGGGGGTTTAGGCATTACTCATCTGGGCTAACAGTTCTCACAGCTTACATTTCCCCCCTTATCTATGAAAAGCAAAGATTTATGTAGCTCAGCTGATGTGCAGTAGCTGAGTAAACCAGAGCAACTCAGTTGAGTGTCTGAGAATGAGACACATTTAACTGCAATTTATAAAATACCAAAGGATGTACCTCTAGATGCTTACACTTCATTACCTTCAGAAAGTGGGTAGTTGATGTTTATCATAGCTAATTAACAAACTGTGCAGTGGGAAGGCAACTCTAAAAGCCTTCTCATCCATCCTCTGCTGCAGCTACCTGTGCACAGATGTTTATGTCTGTAAAGATGTCAATTATTGGAGATCTGCTGGCCCAATGCTTCATTATCTCAGTAGTCTGAAAGCTCTTCCTAAGCTGAAGCCAAATTTACCAAATCTCTGTGGGTGCTTGTTAGCATTTCAACATAGGTAATTAAACGAATGTATTAATGAACAAGCAAATAAAGCAAAATACCCCAAAGGATGTTTAAGTGGACAAGGGATGAGAAGGGAGGTTGCAGTACATCTGCAGATTCTGACAGTGAGAAGATTGTGACTGCCTATAGTGTTAAAGAGATGTTTTAGGAAGTGCTCTGTTTGTGGAAGGTTGGAACATTTACCTTTTTTTAAGTCACTTTCCTTGGAAAAACTGCAAGTGACTTTGAGGGCTCTTCCAGTTCAAGTTAATGAATATTTAATGATAGAGCAATTTGAAAAGTAAAGGAGAGCTTCAGCAAGGTCCTTTTTGCACCTGTACACCAGACTCTCCCTGGTCCTTGTGATGTGGTATTTGTTCAGTTAGAGTGATAGTCCCTTGGTGTTACAGATGGGTGGAAGTTGCTTTAAAGCTCATTCACAGGCAGAGCTTGCTGGAAGGGTGCAAATTCTTCAAAAGCTCATTAAATTATTGCCTTCATCCTGGAGTGCACACTGCAAAACATTTACCCCTGGTTCTTAATGCCACCATCCATTCAGACATTATTATTGCAGGGCAGGTCATGGGATGTAATGTCCTGCTGACAGTGCTGCCACAGGCTCCCCTCACCCCACAAATATGGGAAGCTCAGGGCTCACATTCCTATGGCTCCCATTACTCCAAAGCACTTTGCTGCCAGGTCAGAGCTTCCAGGCAGGGCAAGGCAGGGTCCATTCACCAGTGAGTGTCTCCTGAGGCACAGCAGAACATTAAACACATGGTGCTCAGCAGATTGGTTCTCCTCAGCAGCTTGGCTCTCCACACTGAGAAACCTGTTTGTCTGTCATTTCAAGGACTCTGGGTTTTTTTGCTTAGCACACAGAGACATAAATAGATCTTGTCTTAAGATATCAAAGCTGCTCCGGGTCCTATTTGTGGCAGAAGCTAACTGCTAATGGAATGAAAATCCATAAATGTTGTGGGCAGCTTTTATCACCCAAATGTTTAAGGAAGCTGTACCACAGACTGTGCTCAGTTGTTAACTGTAATTATCCTGGTAGCAGACATGAGAAGACTGAGAACAGGAGACTGAAATGCTGCTCACACCAGCCTCACATGCTGATGCAAGTTTTGCTTTGCCTCCTCCAAAGCTGCTTTTTCAACAGCTGGGCTGTGCTGCCTCTGAAGTGCCCAGCACTGCCAGAATCCTTCAGAATCATATCAAAATCATTTTGGTAAACAGATTGAAGGGCTACTTAGCATATATCATGTGCCATGGCTGCTCATTGTTTCTGATCAGAAGGGCTCTGCATTTAATAGAAACCTCTCACTGCTGATAAAGGCAAGCAATGGCTCTCCCTATGGCCAGGAGTGTGTAGGGGATTGAGTAATATTGTAGGTACAGGTTCTTGAGAAGCCAAGGCATGTGATGGCTGCTCCCAGCATGCTGGTATGAGATGAGGATGCAGCATGTGGGTTGTACACCCTCTCTGACCATGCACTTCTTGCATTCAGGAACTGAGAATTTCCCTGCACCAAATGAGTGGTAGCATGCAAGCAAGAGCATGAGGCTTTTCCCCTTTGCCCAGGCTGCAAATGAAAGGAAAAAAACCCAAGATTTCCTAGAATTATGTTTGTCTCTGGTGATTACATAGACACTTGCATGAAATCAGAATTCTAAACTACGTTGACAGAGTACCTGGGCTTGCCATATCAGGATGAGATCTCTCTGCGTGGTGGGGAATATGAACACTCCAGATTAGAGTCTGAGTCTGGAATAATGTTCCTCATTATTCGAGAGAAGAGGTTAGAGAATAATAAAAGTGATACAATCTAGAGGTTACAGAGTCTTTTTCTACTTGGAGTCTTCTCCAGATACATCTGTAGCTTTGTGTGAGTTAATTAGAGCTCCTTGTGTCTGTTTCCTTAATGCACCACAAGAGAAATGCAGCCTAAGCTGGAAAGGGAGATCTATGTGAATGTTTTAGCCAAGTATCTCCAAAGTCTCTCACTCAAATAGAAAGTCAGTTTCAAAACAAGCTCAGCTGGACAGGGCAGAATGAAAGGCACAGAAATAGTGTCTCTGCTCCTGGAATGTACCCATGTCTGGGACTGAATGTTACAGCAGGGCTTTTTTCACAGCCTGGCACAGCAGTTCACAGCAGGGTAGAGGGATCATGCACTGCATACCTTTGAAGAAGAAATGGTGATGCAAATTTGAAGAATGTAATCTACCCATGCTGGAACTCAGAGATTATCTTTGTAAGGAACTTCTTTCCTTCAGTCTGCACCCATGTTTGACAGCCTTTCTCAAGTGTCTTGCCTCTGTGCTATGGTGGCAAGAGACTGATTGCAGAGGGCTGTGAGGTGTTGGCAGGGCAGCTCCAGAAGCATCTGTGGGTGAGTGTCTGCCTGCATCCAGCTGTGTTCTGCTCATGGGCACTGCAGCTGCTGCATCACCTCACTGCATGGAGGCATGGAGAAATACCTGCTCACATCTCCTTTGAAGTGGGCATCCCCACAGAAGATCTTATGCAGTGTTTCTAAACTTGCTGTTTAGGTGGGAGCATGCCCTTGAATTTGGCCTCAAAAGGCAGAAGTGATCTTACTACAAGATCTTACTACAGGACAGGGGCTCATGTGGTACCGATGGCTGCAGCACAAAGCACCAAGTGTATTCAAACACCAATTCTCTTTTTCAAGTACAAAATAAGAACTCAGAAATACATTGAAAATTGCTGTCTTCCGTTCCTCTTGACAGTACAATTCTAAGTCTGGATCTTCTGACAGGCTGAGAATAAACTCTCCCCTCTCTAAGCAGTAAACAATTATGCTATGGGACTGGAAATATGATAAGTATAGTAGCTAATGCTCAAATAGAACCAAACAAGTCCCCAAACCTAATACTACCAGAGTTAATCAGCTGGGAGCACTTTCTATTAAATATAGAAACCACTTTTCCATCTCACAAGCCGGTTATAAATAAATACCTTTTCCCTTGTCTTTTTTTTCTTTCAGGGGAGCCTGGCACAGCCCCAGTGAGCCTGATCAGCCTCTGCTGTGGAGCTGAGTAAAGGCAGCTGCAAACATACTAAATCCATGAGCAGGCTGACATGCTGCAGCCCAGCTGCAGGGCAGGGACACAAGTTTTCCCCCTCATTTCTCTCTGCCCGGGGGTGACATGGTCTGAACAGGGCTGCAGTGGCCAAGGATGAGCAACATCCCTTTCTCCTGCCCATGGAGAGCACATCGATGGGGAAAAGGAACTGGGCAGTTTGCTTGGTGTTTGGGAGAAAAAGGAGAAAAGTCATGACTGAAACAGAACTGGAAATGTTGTTGCTGTTGGTTTGCAGTGAGGAGAGTTTTTTAGATTGGGACTGCCACAAATAAATGATACCATGAGCAAGAGTTTTCAGGTGTGCAGCCAGGGAAGCACCGTGTGAGTGCATGGTAACTGATGGGGAGACACCCTCAGTATCTGCACTTTGAAAGGGGTCTGGGTTCCTTAATCTGCCTTTTTGTGCCTAATAATAGCAGCATCAGCTATTATTACTAGTCACAGTGAGGTGTCCTTTAATGTGAGAAAATTCTGTATCTGTTTTCTTTTCCAAATTTATGTTACATTTATCAACTCTCAGAATACCACTTAAATAAATCTTCCCGAGGAAGCTCGTAAATTGCTCAAGGGTCCTTGGAGGAAACCTGACTCTGTTATTTTCATGCTGCTAAAATGTCTTCCCTGCCACCCAAGCCACAGGCAGGTCCTGCTCCTAGAAGGGGATGTGTGACATTTGTGTGTGTCTGTTCCATGACAGGGGCAGGACTCTGGGCCCCAGTGACCAAGGGCTGGCTGAGCAAAGGGCACAGCCTGAGGGTTTTCAGAGGTGTGTGCCCAGACCTTGGTGCCCCCCATGGTTTCCCAAAAGGTCCAAATGCTGCCCTGTGGGAGTTTTGCATTGAGATGTCTGGGGATTAATATACATTTGCATAATAACTATGTGCAACTCTTGAGACAGGGTACACAAAATGCACCCACCTTGTTAGATAACTCCTTTGAAAAGGTGTTCCTGAAATCCTCTAACTATGCTTTTAAAAGTCTATTTTTGGTAATGAATGTGCCCACACTCAGACTCCATAGTCCTCTTTAAACCCTGAGTTTTCTGCTAAGACTGCCAAGCTTGAGGCCATTTCTTACAGTGATCCTTGGGACACTGTGAGTCCACATTTTGTTTTGCTAAACAATATTGTTGGGTCTTCCCAGATCCTTTCTCAAGAAAGCTTCAGCTTTTCTGGAAAGAGTTCAGAGAGGAAAGTTTGTTGCTGTTTGCAGCAGCAAACACCTAAGAAATCAAAGGCTACAATTCATAACACAGATCAGTAAAATGTAAGAATGAAACTGTTTCCTCAGGAAATATCCTGACAAACCAGAACATTCCAAATGATATTTTTAAAGTCACTTAATAATATTCATTTCAGTACAGCTTTGCCCTAAGGAATAAGTGTCTATATTTAATTCCTCTTAAGCAAGAGGCATTTGTCTGTAGGGAAAGGTTGCTTTGTTCATCTTCCTTGGGGGCAATGACACAGCTCCAAAAACATTCAATAGTATCCAAGTTTCTGCAAATCTGAGTGGTTTTGAAAGATGGTTTATTTTAAGAGCTATAAAAAAAAAAAAAAGAGTAGAAGGATCACTGGCTTACTTTGAGTATCAGTTCCAGGCAGAACTGAATGGAAGAAATTATGCTCTTGTTACCTACATTTGGAGCTGCTGCATCACAGCAGAAAGATTTCCTACTGCCACCTCCATCATGCTCAGGCACCTTAAAAAACCTGTTAGAGGCTGTGTCCTATACCAGGGCACTGCAAGTGTAAGTGTTCTTGAATGGTTCTGCAAGGTATCTTGAAGTGATCACTGCAAACTGGGAAACTGAGAAATACTGAGTACAGCTTTCACCTCATACAGGGAACTAATTGTAGGGCTTAGCATAAATCCAACCATATTGTTTCTTAGCAAAGGTGCAGTTATGCTAAATTAAACATGCTGAGATGACTAAGAATAATTATTCATCATGATATCTTACAGAATTTTCAGGAAGATGACTCCCTTTTATACTAAAAATAGCATTAGCTGAACAGAGCATATTTGATGTAGTCATGAGTAAACTTGGGAGATGAAACAGACTGAGTAACTGCCTGTTGATAACCAGAGAAAAACTCTGCCCATGGCAAGGGTGCTGGAAATAGATGATCTTAATAATTCCTTCCAACTGAGATTCTGTGAAAACACTGATTTTATTTTTTTTTCTCTCCCTCTTACTCAGTAGCCTGAGCTGTTGGTGGTGGTGAGAAATGTACCCTGCAGAGGCAGCAAGGCACAGGTATGTTCCAGGAGAATGGAAAAAAGGCTGCGCTGTGTGTCACTGCTTGTGACAGTGTTATTAGTCAAAATAATGGAAGAGCTCAGAGGTGACTCATGAATGAAAATAACTGGGTAATTAACACCAGAGAACATTTATTTGGGAAAAAAACGGGTCCCTTCAAATTAATCCAGTTAGGCTGATGGGTTACAGGCAGAGATCTATTGCTGATGGGCTGAAGTGACACTGTTACACACTGACAGCCTCCTGCTGCACAGGCAAACAACCAGCACCTCAGGTATGAACATCCATGGGCCAGTGTGCCTGTCTTTAAAGGTCTAGCAGGGCTAAATGGTCACTGGTTGGACAAAATATGTGTGATGCCATAGGGCAGATAGTTTGGTTCTTTCTGGATTCAGCACTGCTGGCTAGTACTGGGCTCTGTGGTTTTGCACACTATTTGGAAAATTGGTTAAGTGGGAAGTGTTGGGGAGACCCACATAAAGGAGTGGAAGATAATCTGATTTTCCTAATGTGAGGGACTCAAGGAGAATGACAAGAAGGGAAAGGGCAGCTTGGAAATGAACTTGTATAGTCATTAAGATGTAACTGCTTTCAGGGACTGAAATGAAATGGGTCAAATTTAGCCTCATAAAGGCTAAACAGAATATTCTAACATTCAGACATTCAGACATTCTAACAGAACATTCTAACAGAATTTCTAACAGAAAAGCTCCACTTCAACCAGGAGCTAATCTGAAGACATGTTGTGTCAGGTCACACACAGGACAAGAGTCCTTTCTTGCCTTTCAGGGTATCAACCATGGATGTGCTGAAACCACAGAGCTCTAGTCTGGAATCTGAGCCTTTTAATCAGATTGGTGAGGTTTGAGTTAAACATAATACAAAATGAATACATTATAATCTGTTTCCTCCCATTTTGCTTCAGGGGCACTAACTGTGGGAAAATCACAAACTACTTGAATTCTTCCCAAGCTTGGGCAGTAGCCCACATGTCAGAGGCAAGATGGCACATGAAACATTCATTTCCTCTTCCCAAGCATTTCCTGTGGGGCCACCAGGTGCCTCTTTCCTGCAGTCCTGTGAGCTGTGCTGCTAATTCAGCATGGAGCTGGGTGAGGAAGGACAGACTCCCTAATGCATTTCTGTGTTTTTACTCATGATACTTGAGAGAGCCCAGCGATGTAAACACACCCAGATGTGTGAAACATGCCCTTGGCCTCCCTGCCATGCTGCTCTGGGAGTGCTGTGGAGCATTTCCATTCTGGGTTACCAGTTTCTGTGGGAAGGGGGCTGTTTGGACAATAATCCCCACGTGTGCAGCGGGCCTGGCTGCGTGTCCTTAAAATAAAACAGCTGGATCCCATCCCTGGCTCACCCTGGCATTTTCTGTTGTGTGGTGGCACTGGCACCATGAAATGTCAGCTCTCAAAATGGAAATGGCTGGCATTGTTTAGGACTGATTCCAGCAAATGCCTTTTGGATAGAGGCACTCTTTTGCTGCCCCTTCTCCATTACCTCCTGAGAAGGAGTATCTCAAATAGGTCATTGTTATGCATGGAGAGAGCCCTGTTCCCTAAGCTCCCTCGGTTTCCAAGTAAACGAGCTTTGGAGGTAAGTGAGCAAAAGAGGCTGATTCATTAGCAGCAGGGGAAATCTGTGTGCTGGAGGGGAGCCCAGCTGCCCAGAGGGATTTACGTAGTGACATGCTTCTCAAATCTTCATAGAACAAGCTGAGTGATACACACACGGCCTTGAACTGTATCACAATCACATGCTTGCTAGGCTCAGTTCTTATCTCATGGGTTTCTCTGGAGAGTATCAGTTGCTCCAGTCCTTCACAGGGCTTTAAAATTGTAAGGGAAGAAGTCACAGTGAGGTGTCCTTTAATGTGAGAAAATTCTGTATCTGTTTTCTTTTCCAAATTAGGTCACCTTGTGAGGCAGTTCTGGATGGAGTTTGTCCCTGCAGTTATGGAGGCTGTAAATAACAGAGGTATTACAACATGCCTGACAGGGTTTCATTGCGCCATCACTACTCCGTCCGAATATCATATCTCAAATTAATAACAAATTAATTTTATCTGCTGAAAGACCCCAACTGTCACCCTGCTGCCCAGAATGAGATAATTCTGGGCAGTTATCTTGGAGGAGGAATGGGGCCAGCACATTCTTCTGGCATCATTACCGAGGGCAGCACAGGGATGAGTGCTCCCCTTTGTCCAATCATCCAGAGCTCAGGGAGGAGAATTCATCTCTTTGGAGCATCTTCCACCTCTTTTTTGGCATGTCAAGCGCTGATGCCAATTGGTGCCAGCGATGAGAAGGGCACTGCTCCACGAGATCAGAGGCAGAAATGCACAAACTGCTCTCACAGGGGACGCTGAGCAGCTGCCGGATTACAAAGATCTCTGGCCCCTCCTGACCCGGGCCAGATTTGAACCATTGACCTAGAAGTGAAAAGCTTGAAATCCCCGCACAAGCCACGGGATAAACAGGACTCGCAGGGCCCCATTCGCATTCACTTGCTGCCATCTAATGGCAGATGGAGAGTGGAAAGGCCTCAAGCAGTAGAAAACAATATGATATCACCCTTGGGACTCGGGTAGGTGGTAAAACCTGCACAGATGGTTCTCATCAGAGTGCTGGGGAAGCGAGGGGACTTAGGCTGGTTTCATTCCTCTGCTGTGCTGCAACTCAACACAGAGGAGTCCCCCTACAAACACCAGGTCTTCACACTGCTTGTGCTCTTCTCTGCAGGGTTGTTTCCATACAGGAAACCTGAGGGAGAGTCTGTTATTGTACCCTGGCTCAACAAGTGACCCAATGGCAAAGGCAACTGAGAGCTGAGTGCCTACAACAAGGGGAAGCAATGAGAAAAAGAAGGTAGGAGATGGCACTTTTAATTTTTCTTAGTAACACTGGTGCACACAAAACATCTGGACTTTCCAGAACTTTGTATCAGAAGGAGAAGGAGGTGGAGATTAGAACAAAATTAACATAACTATCTAAAATTTATTTGGCCTGGCCCAGCAGACAATAAAGCTCACTTTCCTTCAAATATTACATAAAGGAAAACCAAAGAGAAGAGACGTCTCCTTCTCCTTCTCCTCCTTTACCAGCTCCAGCAAGTTCCTCCTGTTTTCTGCCTTTAAACCCTCAGATTTATAATGTAAAAAGTATTGATGATGTATCAGTCTTGCACTGCCTATTTCTGTCTATGCACATATCTCCAAATAATTCTTTTAAGCCATGCTAGCTAGCACTGTCTCACAGAGGAGAAAGGTTAGAGAATGCAAATTTCTTTATGCATCCTGAGCTGCAGCAGGTGGGTATCCAGAGGGATGTCCCATGATGGGAATGCAGCCTGATGGGCCATGCAGCAGGCTCCAGCAGCCTCAACACAGCCCCACTGCTGACATGGGAGCTTGCAAGACACAGGAGTCCAACTAAGTCTGTGACAGGGCTAACTGAAGTAATAAATCAAGATTTTTATTTGAGAAATGTCTCCAGTAGTCCCTGGTCACCCAAGAAATGCCATTTTATAGGAGAAAACTGGGAAGAAAATAAAGAAATCACATCTTCAGACAGAATACTGAAGAAAGCTGTAAAATTCCACTCTTCTTGGCTGAGGGAATAATTGCTGGAGAGAAAGTCCAGTTGTGAAGCAACATGGAGGTGACAAAGGGAATACTAATGTTATTCTTTTTTTCCCTGCTGAAGGAAACAGTCTTCAAAAGCCCTGTGGGTAGAAACAGAAATTAGTGTATTGAGCCCTCCCCTTGTGACTGCTGGTGCTGCCTGAACATCTCTGAGAGAGCAGAGGAAAGAAGCACGTGTGAATTGCAACTCAGGGGGAAGATGATAAAACATTTCGGCATGAGGTGGCTCAGCTTTGTGCCAACAGACACTTCCCAGGCTGCAAGGAGCAGCTGAGCTGTCCTATCCAAAGGGTCACTGCAGCTCTGTTTGCAATCAAGGTCCAGCCACTGCTCCCTTACGTCAAAGCCAGGACCTATCCACAGTGTTACTGCACTTCTGAGAAAGCGCAGCTTTGTGCTGCTGCTACCCAAATACACCCCTGGGGATGCTCCAGGGACTGCAGCCGGGGACATCAGGTCATGACACAGACAGCTCTGGCAGGGCTGGGACTCATCCTGTGGCTGCAGCTCAGACCCAGGTGTGGGATCCGTGTAGAACAGTCGCATTCCTGGGCTGGAAGCGCCACCAAAGGGCCCTTGTCAGTCAGCTTCCACCAGGAGACTTTGTGCTTGCTCTGTAGATATTTTACTTCGGAGCTCATTGGTAAAATGATAGGAGAATACACTTAACAGGTCTAAAACTGTCTTGGCAACGTTGTTACTTTTTAGAACTGCGTTCCTTCCCCTCTTGTTTCTCACACCAAGACGCCGTCTTCTGACCGCTCTCAGGGAAGCATCAGTTGCAAAGTAAAGACGTAAAATTACACCAAGTGAGCTGAAATTTAAAGCCTTGCCCTTACAGAGTGACGTTCAGCAGGCACCGTGCACCCTTGACACGGAGCAGCTGCAGGGCTTCGTTACTGCCACTTACCAAAACCTTTGCTCCTTTTGGTGCACCCTGCTTTGAGCCAGGGGCACCGTTTTATCTGTAAGAGCCCTTTAGCATAGCATGACATCTGAGAGACTCCAGCAGGATATAAGTTTGCTCTGCTACTGAGGTATGATTTAATGTCCTCAATTGTTCTGGAAATTTGAGCTGCATGATTCAGGAGACCTGCATGAGTATGGTCACTCCAGTGCTTAATGAGATTTATGTGCTTAAACGTGATGGATGCTGTAATCACATTTCTAACACGCTGATTCAGACCGGGAGGGGGAGAAAACCCGAACCAAGGGGAGCTGTGCCCTGCCGGTGCCGGGGGCAGGCGCTTGCACAGGAAACTCTCAACACGAGCTCTGGCAAATGCCAAAACGAGGAGGGAAAAAACCCAACAAAAAACACCGCGAAGAACCCAAACAGAGGAAACGTCTTTCCGCAGCTCTGAATTGCAGCCTCCTGTTTACGCTGCCCACGCTGGAAGCTGTCTCCCTTCCCCTACCACCCTCCCTGGGCTCCGGGGGAGAGCGGGGGCGCTCCGGGAGCGGCACCCGGGATGCCGGGGGGCACCGGGGGGCACCGGGAGGGCTGTGGCTGTGCCGGCGTGGCGGGACGTGCGGCAGCGGCGCTGCGGGCTCGGCGCCGGGGCCGGACCGGCGGCTGCCACTCACGGCGCCGCCTCCGCCTCCCTCCGCGGGCGGGGGCCGGGCTCGAACCCGCGGCCGCCGCGCCCCGATGTGGCGGGAGCCGCCCGCGCTCGCAGCGCCCCGGCCCTGCGGGGACAGCCCCGGCCCCGGCAGCGCCCCCGCAGCACCGCCAGCCGGTAAGAGCACGGACGGACGGACGGACGGGCCGCGGATCCGCCGCCCGCACAGCCGGACTGTCCTCCTCATCTTCCTGCCCATCCTCCCTCCCTCCATTCCCCAGCGGTTATTGGGGCCTCCCAGCTGTTCCCTCCGCTCTCCAGATGTTGGGGCAAGAAGAGGGCTGGTCCTCCCTGGGATAGCGCGGGGCCTCGGGGTGTTCCATCCTGAAAAGGAGAGCATCAGGGAACATCTGGCGGAGGTTAATCCCGATGAGGGCTGGCTGGCAGGAGGTGATGGGTGAAAGACTTGGGGCACTGCCTGGGCCAGCAGTGTGAGTGACAGCTCCATCAAGAAAGGAGATTTGATGGCAGCAAAAGGGCTACTGGTTAGGATGTTGCATGTTTATTTTTTCTTGTGAGATGCTGTTTGGTCGTGGCAACTTCTCTGTGGATGGATGAGTAATGTAGTGCATGTGTGTCAACTAAGGCACAAAAGGAAGGAAAAGTATCCAGATTAGCACAAAGATCAAAGAATTGTCTTGTTACTGAGGAGTGGTGGACAGCTATGTAGTAAGCATAGTACACACCTGGATGCTGGTCCTTTGCTGGGCTATGGGACGCTAGGATATAATAAAGTAAGCTGCTCCCATTTCTTGGCCAGGGGTCAGGTCCTGAAAAGGGTTGGATTCTGCTGGGCTCATAAGTTCTTTGTGACTCCCAGTGTGAGAGCTGGTGGGTGAAGAGTTCAGGCCCTGTGCAGCACTGTTCTTCTGGGCATTCTCAGGGGAGCAGCCAGGATGCACAGCAAGCACTGCAGCATGAACACAGGCCTAGGAAGGGATGCTACTATACAAAGGGAGATTGGTTCCACACTATACAAAGTTGAAGGTAAACTAAGTACTAGTATTGGTGCCAGCAGAGCATCCTGGGTTTGGGGAGCGAGTGATAGTTTCCCTTCAGGTTAAAGGACTGCACACAATGCCAAAGAATTTCCTGTCTCTCGCCCACCTGATAATTCTTTTTGTTATCTCTTTGTTTCTGACTTTGTTTTTCAGAAAAACTGTGATCCAAGAAAGCCACCATGAAGGGTGAGGAAGCTCGGCAGAGGAGGAAAGAGGGCAGGTCCAGGAATGGAGAGCGACCCCGGCACAGAGGAAAGAGCAAGGGTAAACACAGGGAGAGCAGGCTTGGCAGCCAGGAGCCAGAGGATGTCTCTCTGCAGGCACAGCAGAAGCTGCTGGCTGAGGAGAAAGCAGCCATGGCAAAGGCACAGGAGGAGTCAGCAATCTCAATCTGCCTGCAAGTGCTCCTGCCCTACCTCCTGGCTGGGCTGGGCATGGTCTTGGCAGGCATGGTTTTGGATTATGTTCAGGTAAGGGGAAGAAACTCATCTGACATACCTGCTGTGGGATGAGTGGGGGACTTTTCTTCACAGGCAGGGGATTTGCTCTGGGAATGGCACAGTCAGGGAGGATTTGCAGCGGTTTGCTATGCCAGCATGTCCCTCAAAGTCAGCTGTTGTGTACTGTGCAGCTCTCAAGAGGCTTGTGGTGCTTTTCTGGTGCCTTTCCTCCTCCGGATAAAAAAGAGAACATAGTACTAAAGAGTACATAAGGATGATTAGGAATGTGAACTCCTAATTGATTAGTGATCAGGAATATGCAGAGATGTCCCCTTGGTCCTGGGAAGAGGGTGGCTGGGCACAGCCTGGGATGGCACAGTGCTTTCCTGCAGCACACACAGAGGTGACATCACTCAGGGATGTAGCTCTGGACAGTCCCGCACAAGGCATCAGCCAGCCCAGCACTGTTGACATTTCCCACAACAGCTCAGCCCTGCCTGTGCACCACGTCCTTTTCTAAGGCCTCACAGCAAAAGACTTGAATTTCTTAAGTCCCATTTCTGACCCTGTGATCAGGATGAGACCTTTCCTCCTATGGTGCAGCAATATAGACCTTTAAGGCAATGATCAGCACCTAATTTTAGGCAGTTTAAAGCTGATTATAAACTGCCATGCCTATGCACTCTGGGTTCCTCTAACAGCCTGCCTTTTTGTTAACCTTGTCATTTGACTAACTAGTGAGGTCAAACTACCCTGACCTATCTGATAGAGGGACACAGAAGCTTCAGTGCTTACACTGACAACTTTCATAAATGTGGAGCTGTGTTCCTTTGTCATTAACCCAGGGCTGATCTCCCTGAGCTAGAAGAGCTATAAAGGCTTAGGAGTGACACAGTATCCTTAACTGACCTCAGCTTGTACTTGATACCCAGCAGAATGTCTAGTCAGATCCCAGAACACCAGGCAAATGCAGAACCCACTGTCAAACTACTTTTTGTCTCCTTAGGCATCATTCCCAAGAGCCTTGAACACTGAGCAGCCACTTCTGTTTTTATTTTTTAGACTTTCTAGAGCTGCCTGTTCCAAAGGATCTCTGACATTAAATGTATGTTTCTTCCTACTGTGAGTTGTTAAAGTGTGAAATTAATTGCAGATGGGTTTGTGATGTTGGAGGAGGACTTTTCCTTCAATGTTTTTTTCCTAGGAGGAGCTGAGCCACTAATATAAACAGAATGTGAAGCAGACCTCATTCTCCTCTGAAGCTGCAAAAGTCTGTTTTCTGTTTTTTGCAAGTACAGAGCTCACTAAAAGCCATCATAGCAGTGCTTAAAGTACGGGAAATCAACCCATGCAACATGTCATAGGAAACGTGGCTTTTGGCAATGAGCACAGTGGCTGTTTGTGAATACCATGGACTGCCTGAGCACATCTCAGCAAGGACTTGCTGCTGCCCTTCCTTCCTGAGCCAGGCCTGGCCTTTGCTTGGCTGCTGCTGTTGTTTCTGAGAGTCCCTGGGCCCCAGGCACTCTCCATCTGCTGCCTTCCATCTCTCCACAAAAGTTGTCTCTGCCCTTTCCTAAAGTGGGGAGGAGAAGAGCAAGGTTAGAAACAAGAATTCACTGCTTGGTGCAGCAGAGAGCTCCCACAGTCAGGGGTGGTGGTGCTGGAGCAGCTGGGATGTGCAGTCCCTGGACAGCACCATCAGGTTCTCCTGTGAGCCCGTGGTGCTGGCACAGTGCTGCCAGCACTGCCACACTGTGAGAGCATCCTGGCAGTTCTGTGTCTCCTTTGCAGGGATGACAAGGTAGGGATGAAACTGTGCTCTCAGACACTTGCTGTCTGTCTGTTCTGATGTTTGTACTGTGCCAGTGGATGGGGGATCTAGATCAGGGTCAGGGCTCACCCAAGAGGCTGTTGGTGCTTTGGCTCCTCCAGGGCAGTGCTGCTTGTTGGCTAGCTGGCAACACGAGGATGTGTCTGTGTGCAGAACAGGGCAGCAGTGCACCTCTCCAGGTTTTGCCATCTTGAGTGGCACAGCCATGAGCTGTTGGGGTTTTTTTTTAGTTTTTTCACTAGCTAGGTCTCCAGAATTCTGCCCCCAAGGCTTCCAGTTCATGTATCAGAAATAATATCAATTCTCTCTGGTCTTGTGTCTTTTCTGTGATTGCTTCTTGCACCATGGATCCACATGAATACCAGTCACAAATTTACACTTTGGAAGTTGGATACACCCCATAATAACAGATTATTGTTAGTCAGAAGCAATTGTGTCAATTCTGGAGACTACAATCCTTTTCCCACTGTTGAGCAATGCTCTCTTTCTTCTCATACCTGATGTATGTTGTCTGGACAAATAAGGTATATTTCTTTACCAGGAAAATGTGATGCATCTCTCTGCTGGTAAATATGGTGGGCTCTTTATCAGAGGCTTCTTAAATGCATAATAAAATGGCCCAGTGTACACACATGGGTCACCTGAGCCAATTACCTCTCTGCATACTGATTTATCGGTTGAGGGCTTTTTATGGTGCTTGCTTAGAAGGAGAGAGATGGAGCGTGATAAACTCATAAACCCTGTCAGGCTGATGCTTTAGTACAGGATGTGTTGCTGCTGTGTTTTTTAATGTCATTTGAGTCATTCAGTCCCATTGATATTTCCTTTACATTAATGCTTCTGCCTGTCATCAATCCACTTAGCTGATACAGTGACATATGGGACTAGGTAGGCACATTATTAGAACTGGAAAACCTACTTTTTTGTCCAGAAGTTTTGTCCAGAAATTGTCTTTTATTTCCTTGAAGCCTCTGCCAATGGTAAGCTAGAACTGGGCCTTCATACTGTCATTTCTCTCTTCCCAGCTGGTATAAAGAGGTTGGGTCATGTGTGGTTATTACAGGATTTTTATTAACCTGGCTCTTCCAGATATTGTGGGACTTTTTTTTTCCAGTTAGATTAGCTGAAATGTGCTCTCCTGTTAGCTTTCAGCTAACTGGACCATTGTTAGGTCGTGGAGACACTGTACATACCAGCTGGGAGTGGAGAAGCTTTTAGGGGCTGTACCAAAATAACAGCCTAGAAAGCAGCGAAGGACAGAGCCTCTGCAGCTCCATTTGTTTTCTGCCCTGCTTCCAGGGAGATCTGCTCTGTCACCTCAGCTGCTGTGAGCTCAGACCAAAGAAACACTGCCTGAATGGCCGAGAGCTCCCTCAGTTCCCAAATTAGCTGTGAGCATGTCATGTTCTCTCCAACTCCCCCGCAGTGCTGGGGACCCTGTCACAAGGACAGAGTCCACAAGCCTCTAGCCTTTTCCTCTCTGCAGGGAATCTGAGGGAAGGGCTTGACCTATCCTAAAAGGTGGTTTTAAAAGCTTTTTGACCCTCTGATTCAATTAGTTTGCCCAAAATAATTATTAGAAAGGAGCCTAGGCATAATACCATGACTCTTTTCCCTGAATGCCTGACTTTGAGCTGAAGCATTTATGGAGCAGGATACAAATTTTTTTGGCCATATGTAGCAGGTGCAGCTCTGATTTTTGACCTTGTATAGGCTCCTTAACCATGAATTTATGAGGTGAGACCCCCTTTTTCAGACAGTACTTCCCAGGAGCATGCAGGAGCAGCATGTTTCCTTCAGAGCAGGAAGGGTGACCAGTTCACAGCGTGCCCTTTCTCTCCCTTGCCTGTCGTGCAGAGAGATTATGGAGCTACCTTAAATGAGCTGGGCTAGGACTCTTATCTCGGCCTCTGCAAACTAGCAGAAAGTTGAAGTGATGACAGCAGATAAGGGTGCTCGCTTTTGAAGCTTATTGGCTGCTTCTCTGAACTTTTTTTCCCCCTGAGAGCCAGTCATTCAGAGCTACAGCTGGCACAGCCCGATTGTTCTGTCCCACCGAGACCATGGAGCGGACACGAGGGACTGGGGTTTAGGAGGGCAGATCCTGTGTCACCAGCAGGCTCAGCTGTGTCACCTGCCTGGGGTTGGGGTCTAGAAGGGCAGATCCTGTGTCACCAGCCGGCTCAGCTGTGTCACCTGCCTGGGGACAGGACCTGCGTAACGCCGCCGTCAGCTGAGAGAAGCGTGGGCTCCTGCTCTGCTTGACCTTTCTTCACCTTGGAGAAGTGCAGCATGGATCGTGGTTGGTAATGCCCCACCTCCTCGGCCTCGGGACAGCGAGGAAAGTTCAGCAGAGCCTGTGGTGGGAGCGGGGAGCCGGGCTGGTTGCTGGCAGCAGCTTACACATTAAGCCCTGGTAGCGAACACGCGCCGCGCTCTGACAAGAAATGTAACCCGAGGAGAAAGGACACCAGTGTGTTTGAGCACGCTGAGGGATTCTTGTGTGACTTGTTACTCTTTCAGTGCTGTAGCCTGAGCAGGTCTTACTGGTTTTTACCGAAGTGGTGGGAGCTGAATGGGGTGTGGGCTCGTTTCTATTCGTCCACAAGCATCTCTACAATCCTCTCTTCTCTTTTTTAATTCCCCCCTGGATATAAATCAGAGAAATTGTGTCCATCGAGTTTGCTGCCACCTGGGCTCAACCCAGCTGAACCAATTTTGGAGGATACCCTTGCTGCAATCGTCGGGACGTGCTCCTAGGAGGAGAAGAAACTAAAGGAATTTGGCATCGTTGCTGTAGTTTGAGGAAAAACATTCCTTCTGGCTTTGGAGAGAGCTGCAGAGAGGATCTGTGTCATGTCCTGATCTCCCTCCATTTTCCTGCTGAGCATGGGGTAACAGTGTGTGACCATGGTGGTCACCCAGTTACAGCTGGAACTGTGCTTCCATGGCAGGAAGCTGAGAGGTTTCACCTGCAAGCTGACCAGGTCAGCCAGTGGATTTCTCCCAGAGACTTCCTTCTCCATTGCCTCCCAGATTTTTGTGCCATTCCTCCTGGCTGGCTTGGGAATGGTAGCTGCTGGCCTCTTGATGGATGTTGTTCAAGTAGGTACCTGTAATTAGGGTACTTGTAGTGAGAGGGTGGGCTTAGGCTCTGACCTTGAGCATTTGAGTTGTTTGTTTTTAATGAGTGTGCTCCTAGCAGCCACTCAGCAGTATGGCTGTAGGCTTTTTCTGTGCTGGAGGGACACCATCCACCTCCTTTAGATCAGTAGCTGGGTTTCTTGTGGTGTGGGTTGTCAGATGGCTGCCTGGCACTGCTCTGGGTGTGTTAGACAGGGTGCTCCCTTTTCTCTATGGAACCGAACACTTTGGTAGAGACTCCTGCGAAGCAACTGGATCAGGCTGCAGCATATTCCCCTGTTGCATGATATCATTTCTTTCCTTCAAAGGCTGCTGATAAGGAGATCTAGGTCAGGGTTGTTATTAACTACCTGTTTTACTTAGAGGCAAGTTCATGCTTTCAGTTCTTTGCAAACAACCTAATATAATCTTTGGTCTAGAAATCATTTAGATAGTGTGATGAGAGGCATGCCGCCATAAAATGATTAGCCTTGCCTACAAACTGGGTGCTTCTTGGGCAGTTTCTGAGGTGGATATAAATTCAGAATGACTTCCCCTGGCTGCCAGGGAGTGCTGCAGCATTTGCACCATTGTGCCCCCAATCAGGATCTGTCCCATCTGTGTTTCCTTTGTGCTGGTGGCACAAATAGAAATGCAAAATTTGATCTCGTTTGGGCATATCATGCTGGTGGATTTACAAATCAAAAGGCTGGCAGAGTTTCCCAAGGATATATCCTACACTCTGAGCTCACTGGAGTACATTGGATTCTCTGGCATTAATACCATGGGAGGAGCTAAATATGGATACTTGAATGTTTGGAAAGACAATACCTTGCTTGGTTTTTTTCTTGCACTGGAAGAAACAAAGAAGGCAGAGAGGTTGAACTAAAGGGGGCACAAGGAATATCAAAGAAGGGTTAACTGGAGTGGCACAGGCTCTTTCTGGGCTGTGTTTGTCATCTCCACCTTGTGCTGTGCTTAGGCACAGACCTGTCTTGCAGCATTGCAGAAGTTCTCAAACTACCCCCAAGATGTTATGTTGATAGTTAGCATTTGTCTCAAAGAAGGAGAAGGACACAGCGCATACCCACTCTGTACCTTGGAATGAACAGGTCTTTGTATAGAAGAAATCAATTCACTTGCTAAAAGCTGAGCTGTGTTCAAAAATGTAGCTGTATCCAAACACAGGCCATGTATGCATACCTTGCACCTGTCCTTTAAATGACAATGTGCAATCTAGTTTGTGTATTTGCTCACTTGACTCATAGAAATGGGGCCAGGTGTAAACCACAACCACAGGAAGTGTATATTTTGGTGAAGTATGTTGAAATAGAAATAGTCAGTCCATGGGTTCAGCTCCCAGAGGAGGGAGCCCAGAGAGTCACAAGTGGCACAGGAGAGATGTTAGTGAGGTGAGCTGCCATGGTACCAACAACCCCACAGCTAAAAACAAAACCAGTAGCTGGGAACATGCAGAGATGTCAGCCTTTAAAGGTTTGGGATATTGTTCTGTGCTTCTTTGTCTTTGAGCTGTTGATTTTCAACTTCCTGCAAGTGTGAGAGATGGAAACTCACAGTCCTGTCCAACTAAAACCTGACACTGAGTTTGTTTGCTTGAGGCCAGGTACCATGAGACTCATATTGCCAGGCATGAGGGCTCCCATACTGAAACTACAGGTTTTTCAAGTCCAGGAGTCTGTGGCTTGCCCATTTTCTAGTGGTTCTTCTGGCTAAGGAATGTCTTACCCTAGTGACTGTGAAACATTCTTAGGAAACTCTGTTTGCCTTGGACAGGGAGATATATGGGCAAGCTTAAGGATGGTATCTAGGGCACAGATAATACTGAGTTTAATCCTGCTGCCCTTCTTTTATTACATTCAAAATATCTTGAAATAACTTGGTTCTGTGTTGTGAGTCCAGATGCTGTCTTTTGCAGGGCTCATATTGCTGTAAAGAGAACAAAGTGTAAATTGCTCATTTGTATCCTATCAAGCTTCTCAGGATTTTAGCAGATTCTGATCTGCTCTGGGATGAAACCAAGAACTGTTCATGTTACTGTTTGAGAGAAAAATCAACAGAAGAGATTCATCTAGCCCTATTTATCTAGTTGACTCTAAGGCTCAGATCTCCCATGCTGTAGGAAATGGGTGCCCAAAGAAGAAGATGTTTGCCATTTTCTATTCCTGTGTGTGCAGGTGATGCAGTCTCTCTGCAGGGCTGATAGCAAGGCACAGACTTTTCTTTCTGGACATTTCTGCCTCTGTTCCAGTGGTCCTTGGCTGCTGGTCCATCTGATTCTGGGCTGGCTGGCACTGCTGGAGACCTTGCAGGGCCCTGCCAGTGTTTGGCCCACTTTTTTACAGTAAGGTGAAGAATCAGATTGAAGCTGGCTGATCAGATTTCCAACCAGAGAATTCAGGAGGAAAGCTTCCCTTTCATTTTCCCTTTCCATGCCACTGGAGTGGGACACAGTCCAAAGAAAAGTCACAGATAGAAGATATCTCTGTGCTTTGTTGACAAAAGCCCATGAGATGATTAGCTTTGAAAAGGATTTTGAATTGGCTTGCATTTTGTACTCTAGGATATTTTGATCTTTCTGTTGACTTGTTCAGAGCCATGGAAAACCTCTGAGGCTTCTGAGCTGCTGCCATGGATGGGAGATGGATGGATGGGGAGGTAATAGGACAGGCTGGGTCTGTGGGGACAGTGTGGGGAGCTGCTGGGGGGCTACACTGAGGTTGGGGAGATGCACTGGGGCTGAGGGTGTGACGGTGTTCACAGGGCTCCAAGGATGAGGGAAGAGACAAGGATCTGACTCCATGTTTTAGAAGGTTTGATTTATTATTTTATGATATATATTATATTAAAACTATACTAAAAGAATAGAAGAAAGGATTTCATCAGAAGGCTAGCAAGGAATAGAAAAAGAGAGAATGAATAACAAAGGCTTGTGGCTTGGACTCTCGGTCTCACAGCTGACTGTGATTGGCCATTAATTAGAAACAACCACATGAGACCAATCACAGATGCACCTGTTGCATTCCACAGCAGCAGATAATCAATGTTTACATTTTGTTCTTGAGACCTCTCAAGAGAAAAACTCCTAAAGAAAGGATTTTTCATAAAAGATGTCTGTGACATGGAGGGGCTGCACTGAGGCTGGGGGCTGGCTCAGAGCATCCATGATAAATAGCCTCCCTTCTTCTTCTGAGGGACCCCACGAGCAGATCCAGCTGCTTTGGGTAGAACATGGGATTTTTTACTAGCCAATTATTAACCAAGCTTCTTCAGAGCTGAGTTTTAGGGCTGAAACTCCATTATGAGAATATGAAGTGGGAAAGAGTTCCTTTCTGGCTCTGTGTCTGCCTGAGTGGGTTTGCATGGAATGTTTTTGTTCTTTCTAGGCCAGTTTTTGTCTCAAAGGACAGACATTTCCTAGGCTTTGTCCAGGTGTCTTCATTCAGGTATTTCCCTGCCTGCATGGCTCCAAACTGCTCCCTCAGCCACTCCTCCAGCTGACAGCCCTGCCAGCTGATGGTACAGGCATCATCTGTTTATTCTGTATTTCTGCAGTCACTAACACAATGGAGCCCTGGCTGTTGTGGTATAAATCGTTAAGAATCTTCCCTTAGGCTCTCAGTGAGTCACTAATGAGACTCAAATAGAGGCAATTAAGTCAGCTATTTTTTTTTTTATTAGTACAGTTGTGTGATTATTAATTGTTCAGAGCTTTCAGGTGTAATTATATGTAAGGCAGAGTCCCAAAAAGTCATACCTCATATGCTGAAACTTCTGTTCTGATGGCCTGAGATCTGCAAAATCTACTGTCACAAGGATTGGAGCTTACCTAGATATACCAAAGTCATATTTCCCAAAGGTGGCATGCACAGAAAATACAAACAGTTGAGTTTTTCTGTTGCTTTCTATTAATGTCTTTTTATGTGCAAAATATGCAAGGTCTTAAGTATGAATTTCTGCATGCCTCTGTGCTTTAAATGATTGGGAGTTTTACATTGTGACTGTGGAGTCTCTGTTTTCTCCTCTTTCTTTTGAAGGTGTCAAAGATGTGTTTGGATCTTTATTCTTAATTAAAGAGGGAGGAAAGAGGGGGTTATGAATCTTCAAAAGAAATGTCCACCCCTAGCTTTTCTCAGGTATTTAAGTTCCATGTCAACAAATTCAAACAAAACTGTAGTGTGCCATATAAGGGGATAATTTGTGTGTTGTTGGTTGTTTATGCAACAGTAAAGTACCTTGCACATTTTAAAATGTGCCTGTTCTACTGCCAGGAAAAGTGCCTTTTTTATATTGATAATAATGTTTTGCCTGTTATCTGCACTTCTGAGGTGCCTTGCACCACATGCTGAGGACTGGCTTAGCCCCAGTTTCATCCATCCTGACGAGAAGGAAGCTGTGAGTTCTTCCCAGGAGAGAGACACCACCACCTCCCCACAGCTTCCCATGGCACAGCCAGAGAAAAACACCTCTGCACAGGTGTTTATTGTTACACCCTGTGTATATTTCCAACAGGCTGGCAGCTGAATGTGTCACCGTTTGTTGAGTCTGTCCAGCTATCTGGATATTCAGGTTTATAGAATCCCAGTGAATGTGAAAAAGGTGGGTAGGGATGTGCTGGTTTGTTTTGTCCTCCAGTGCCAGAATTCAGGGCCACCATGGGTACCAGCCAGCAGCAAGATGGAAAGAATGAACAAATTGATCTTCATGTGATGTGCAGCTAAACTGTGGAAATCTGTGCCACAGGATGGCACATGGCTTGGAGGGGGGAGTTTGGATGAAGACCTGAAAGAGAAAACCTTTCAGCACTGGGAAATGTGCAGAAAACCCCCAGCAGCTCAGGACCCTGTGGAGATAGTCAGAGTCTGGAAAATACACAGGAGAGTTATCCCATTAACCTGTCAGTTTTGTAGATTGTTTTATACACCCAAACTGGATTATTGGCAGAGCAAAGGATGGATTAGATGCACCTTTGATCTGGCTCATTGCAGCCACCCTTTTTTCCTTGTATTCTCTCTTAGATGTTGGGCTTGTTACTTTTCCTTCATGCTGACTGGCCCCATTCTGGGATTCCATCCTGATTTAAACCTTTCTGGCCACAGCAGGGCTTTGCCAACACCCTTGAATGCACAGAGGAGGGATGAACTCTATTCCAAGGCACTGTGTGGTACAAAAATTAGAGAAGACATGTCAGTCAACAAAGTTTATTATGTTTTCAGATTGTCTCTGGTGTTGCAGCTGGTTCAACAGCTTTGTACAGTTCAGCTTCAGAGGGGCAACAACAGTCAAGATATTCGCCCAGCAGTTTGGCTCATGAGATATCTTAATTCAAAACCTTTTTCCAGCTGTACCAAGAATGTGCTTGGTAACAGGAAGATTTAGGAACTGCCTGTGGAGAAGAGATGCAAAAATCTTTTTCCTTCCCCTCACCAGTCTTAGATGCTTGACTTGAAGTTTGATAAGAAAAGACAGACACAACTTCTTTGTTGTGAGATCATTTCCTACATCTTTGGTTTTGTTCTCATGAGTTTGGATGGCAGTAGAGGTTCCTAGGTGCTAGTCACAGAGGTTCTAGTGTCAGTGCAAAGGATGGAGAACATGCTCTATCTAATTTGGCTTTTGAACCCTAATTACTTTTAATGTTGGTCTTGGCTGGTGCTAAAGAGATTTTAATTTATGGGTTTCCAAAATTTAAAGGTTTTAGTTTATGGGTTTCCAAAATTTAAAGGTTTTAGTTTATAGGTTTCCAAAATTTAAAGGTTTTAATTTATGGGTTTTCAAAATTTAAAAGTTTTAGTTTATGGGTTTCCAAAATTTAAAGGTTTTAATTTATGGGTTTTCAAAATCTTCTATTGCCCCTAGAAAGAAAGATCCTTCCCCATTACGGCAGTGCTTTGTTGTGCACGAGATGAGAAAGAATACTGCAAGCTGAGAGTTCCTTCCTTCCCTCCCAAAATGCAAAACATGAAATGGATCAGGGCAGCATCTGTCCCTGTGTGCCCAGGACACCTGGAGGTGCTGAGCCAAGGCCCTGGGGTGCAGCAGCACAGGCTGAGGTCGCTGCCTCTGTTTCCTTGCAGCACTGGGACGTGTTCCGGACCATCACAGAAGTTTTCATCCTGGTTCCTGCCCTGGTTGGCCTGAAGGGAAATCTGGAGATGACACTGGCATCCAGGCTCTCCACTGCTGTGAGTGTTAACAGGCTGGTTAATTGTGGGAGGGGGGTGATTAGCAGGGGGAATCAGGAGATTCTTCATTTATGTAATCACGCAGTGTATGAGAGATGCCCTTTTCTGCTAACTAGAAACTAGTGGGGCATGAACATTAAAATAATGTGTTTGCCCTCATTTTGTAAGTGGAACAGAGAATTTCCATCTGCATTTTGAAGGTGAATTAATCCCTGGGTGGCCACTTGCTGATATTTGGGGCCCTGTGACACATGAAGGAGACAAAGCCAGGGCTGCACAGCTGTCAGCTCCAGTGCTGGATTGCTTTGCTGTGGGTATTGATCCTTGAGGGCTTCCCAGCAGTCCTACCCTGGGGGAGCAGACTGAGGCTTCTTGGAACCTGCAGCAGCTTTTGCTGCTCTGTGTTTGATCTCTTCTATCTCCCTAAGCAGTTTTGTTTACTTTGGTCTTTTTTTTTTTATTATGCCTCAGGAGAAATTGTAGCTTATCAGAGGAATTTAGGGAGAACAAAGGACAAAAAATGGTTTAATTTTTTCAGCTTTTTGTCTATCCACTTCACTTTTAGCTGGGTGCCCTGCAACACCTCTGCACCTCCAGTGTGTGAGCCTCTGATGGCCCTGGGACACTGGGCTGGTGGAAAAGTGTCAAGAAAGAGGTGCAGGGAAGGCTGGGAGATGTTGGCCTGCATTTGCCTCTCTCTGACAGCCCCTTTCCCCCAGGGAGCAGGTGAAACTGCCTTCAGCAGCCACCTGTACCACAGGAACAGCTTTTCAGGGTATCTCTCTTGACTCCTAGGCTAACACTGGACAGATGGATGATGCCCAGAAGCAATGGAAAATGGCCACCTGCAATTTAGCCCTTATCCAGGTGAGTCACTTCAGCTGGGAGATGCAGCAGTCTCTTTTCTCTTGCTCTGTTGCAGACCAGCAGCATCTGTTCCAGCAGTGCTGAATGGAGAGCTGGTGATTTGGGTCAGGAATCCTCAGCACAGCCAAGCAGAGCCAGGACTTGACCTCCAGTAAAGCTCTGTGTGGCCCAGAGCTTGTAGTTTAGCTGTAAAACACATCTGGACATTCAGTACCTTTGTGGACAAACTGAACTAATAAAACTCCTTTTGCACAGGAGCTGTGGCACAGTCCCTGTTTCACAGCAGCCCCTGGATAAAGCCTGTCATTCACTGGCACTGTTTGGGAATCAGCCTTGGGCAGGAGGGGAGAGATGGAGAAATTCCCTCCTGCAAAGGCCATTCTTCTGCTTGTTAAAATCCAGGAGCCAGCCTGGAGTTTGCACATGGCAAGAGCTCAGGGCTGGCAGCCTGTGCCTGTGTGCTTTCCCTTATCTCCCTGCACAGCTCCAGGCCTCCCAGGAGTGCAGAGCTGATGGGGAGCCCATTTTTGTCTTGACCAGGGCTATTCCTTTGCTGCTGGACTCTGTGTCCTTTGCTGAAGTGTTATCTGCCCTTTGCAGACCCCCAGAGATTTTCTGCAAACTTTGTCGGGATTTCTATTTTTGATCTAGTGGAGCCTTGCAGGGATGCTGTTTAAATACCCAAACAATCCTCATCAGTGCCAGGCTTTGCCCTGCAGGCTGTGGCAGAGCTGCAGTGGTGGGGCCAGGGCTGCCAGGAGCAGATGGGGGTGAGTGCTCACCAGCTGTCCTTTGCTCCCCAGGTCCAGGCCACTGTGGTGGGGCTGCTGGCTGCTGTGGCCGCTGTGATCCTGGGAGCCATCTCCAAGGGCTCTGTGGAGCTGAGCCAGGCTGCTGTGCTGTGTGCCAGCAGTGTCACCACGGCCTTCATAGCTGCACTGTCCCTTGGTGAGTGCTTCTGCCTCCTCAGATCCACTGTGCAGCACCCAGGTGGGGAATGAGCTGCCCTGTTCCTCCAGGGAGGCCCAGCTGGCATCCCTCTGGTGTGGCAGAGGGAGGAGGGCTGCAGGGAGCTGTGGCTGCTGCCTTCATCCTCTCTGCACGCTGCCTGTGCTTCTCTTCCCCCATGGTCTGCAGCAATCAAAGTGTGCTTCACCTGGCACAGGAAAAGTGCCCCAAGCTGTGCATGGCTGCACAAACACCCCCACTCTGTGTCTCTGGGGTGTCACACGAGCCATCCACACTGTCCCTTTCCCAGTGAAGGTGAAATGGTGTCACCCAGGGATTGAGGGTCTGGTAGCTGACAAATCCAGACCCGAGATGGGTCACCCCACACCTGTGGGCAGCCCTGCAGTTTGCCTGCTGTGAGCTGGGAACCAGGCACTTCTGTCCTCTGGCTCTTCCCATTCCAGGGCAGTGTGATGGGCTGAGCTGTTCAGAGTGGTTTGAAGCTCTCCAGTTTGTGGGTCTGCCATACGAGGGCAGCATGGTACCCTGAATAGAGCAGCTGGCACAAAGGATGCTGCAAGTTCTCTAAATGAAAGGGACAAGTTAGAACAACTGCATATCCTAAAGGTGGAGTCACAGAGTGATTGGAGATGCCTTTGGTGGAAAACGTGGGATGAGGCAGTTGTTAAAAACCAGCAGCTCAGCTTTCATTGCTCTCCCCTACAATCTCCCTGCTTGGTGGGGCACAGAGAGGCTTTGCTGCTGGGCTGTCTCAGGTTTGACATCAGATTTTTCCCTGGACCTGTCACAGGCAGCCTGTGTGTGGCTGAAGCTGCTGCTTTTATGGCCAGGGAGGGGAGCAGCATGAGCTGTGCTGAGGGGAGGGAGTGTGGGTGTCTGGGAGGGCTGCTGTGGAAATGTCATGTGTGCGGATGTGTTTTTGTCTAAGGGATGTTGTACCAGGGAAGATGAACATTTCTTGGGGTAGAACTGATGCTCCTGTGCATGCTCAGCTTTGGAGGGGCTGTGTAGGCACAGAGAGGCTGTGAGCTGGAGGGAATCACCATTTCTTGGGCTGGAGGGAATCACCATTTCTTGGGCTTCCTTTGGTGTAGCCTGTCAGCCACAGAAGGACTTTGAAAGGAGTCTAATCCCTTGTCTCAAGGCTGCCTTTGCTAGGTGCTTCTTCCACATCGCTGTGAAAGATCCGATAGCTGAGGTGTAGCCATGATATTTTCTGAAAAATCCTTTCCTTAGGATCTTTCCTCCTGAGAAGCTGAGAGGCCTCAGGAACAAAATGTAAACAATGGTTATCTGCTGCTGTGGAATGCACCAGGTGGATCTGTGATTGGTCTCATAGAGTTGTTTCTAATTAATGGCCAATCACAGTCAGCTGGCTCGGACTCTGTCCGAGACACAAGCCTTTGTTATTCATTCTTTTTTTTTTTCTATTCTTAGCTTATCTAGCCTTCTGATGAAATCCTTTCTTCTATTCTTTTAGTATAGTTTTAATATAATATATATAATAAAATAATAAATCAAGCCTTCTGAAACATGGAGTCAGATCCTCATCTCTTCCCTCATCCTCAGACCCCTGTGAACATGGTCACACTGAGGGATTCCCACATGTTCACCAGGGTTTGGGGTTTGTGCTCCTAAACTTGGGCAAGTAAAACCTCTCTTCTCCCCAGCAATGCTGAAAAGCAGCTCAATATTCCAGCTGCACCTCAGAGGACAAGGGAAGAGATGTGGGCCACCACCATAACCCTTTTGACTCTGGAGCTGCTCACAGCATCAGAATCCACCCAGAGCAAATGAAAGCAGCCCCAAAGGCTCTGGGACATGAGGGCTCAGTCTGATGGCTGGGCTGAAATGCAGGCCACTGTAAGGCAGCTCATTGCTCCTTGGTGGTTCAAACTTTGAGAAATTTCAGTCTAATATGGAAAATATCTTTGTGCTGTGGAATCCAGAGGAGGGGATGGCACCAAGAGGCTGCTGCATGCCTGCTGTGTGCTTATCTATGAGTGTGCTTCGTGCCTGCTCCTGCTTCAAGGCAGCAAAGATTAGGCTGCTCAGGAGGGGAGCTTCTACATTTGGGCTGCCTGCTGGTGTCTGCTTTGATCCCTGGAATTTGCTTGTGTGCCTCTGGGCCCTTGGTGCAGTTTATAAGGACAGAGTCATGCACTTCAGGTTGGTGAAAACAAAAGGACAAATTCCTGGGGGTGCCTAGTCTCCAGCTGCATGGTGCTGTTGGGGGTATCCTGCTTCTTGCTTCTTTTAGACCCCCACATGCTGACCCAGAGCAGCAGCTCTGGGGTAAAACACAGCCAAATGCTCTCTCTGATGCCTGCTCTGTGTCTTCTCTAGGTCTGGTGATGATTGGTGTGATCATTGGAGCCAGGAAAGTTGGGATCAACCCAGACAATGTCGCCACACCCATAGCAGCGAGCCTGGGAGATTTGATAACCCTTTCCCTCCTGGCAGGAATCAGCAGCACACTCTTCAAATACATAGGTACAGTGTTCAGCAGGGAGCTGCAGCTCAGCAAGGGAGCTCACAAATCCTTCTGAAATTACTGCAGGCTGCCTCAGCATTTCTGGCATGATTCAGAATGGAGGCTGTCATGCCACTGGGGTAGAAAAACGACCAAAGAGGCTTTTTCCAGACTGTCTTTTAGTAACAAACTGGAAGGCAGAGCCTAGTAAACACAAGTGGGATTTGTCAAAGAAATGACCAACATGTATTGTGCAGCTTTGGAACAGGAGGCTGGCATATGTGACACTGACTCTGTTCCTCCATCTGTCACTAGCCAGCAAAACTCCTTCCTGTGCATGGATGGGTAACAGCAGCTCCTTCTTCACAAGCAATTCCAGGGGTTTGGCACTAGCAAAATATTCTTGTATCCTCTCACATGGAGAGCCATGGATGAACAAGATATTCAGCTGGAGGGAGGTAGCCTGCAGTGTTTTGTGCCTGCAGGACTCTGAGTAGGAGCTGTGGTCTGGGGTTGGCTGTGCTGCTGGTTGCCAAAGGCTTGGGCACCTGGTGACCCTCAGAAGTTCAAAACATTGGTGATATATCTGTTGCTTTTAAAGTGTTGGGCTATTTACTGTGAGCCTAAGCTTGAACAGAAATGGGAAAATAAAAAGATGCAGCAAACTCAATTCCACTTGAAACCCAAACTGTTGCTCCAGACTGAGCAGAAGCATGAGGCAGCTGTTCTCAGTTTGCATAACTCATTCCATGTGCAAGCACAAGTGAGGGAGTGAAGGAGCCCACACTGCAGGGAGAGGCCTATGAATTGCTTCCATCCTGTCCTCCTTGAGCTTCAGAGGTGCTTTTTTTTAATAGGATTTTTCCATGATGCCATTGCACCTGCCTCTGTAAAGGTAATCCATCTTTCAGTTGCTGAGCCTCAGATAATATCTCCCAGGGAGCACAGGGCAAAACAACATGATAACCTCTGTGGCTGTGACCAGAGAGCATTTCTGGGCTTGCCAGAGTAGTTTAAAGAGCCTCTTGAGACGGAAAATAGTCAGCACACAGACACCAAGTCATTGGGAGCATGAAGTGAAGCAGGTAGAACGATGGCACTGCTGATGGTGCTTGAACAAATCCATTTCCCTGCCCAGTGTGTAATAAGGTGCAGGTCACACTCTAGAAACTTCTGGGTCCTACCAAAATGTGTATGTATCCATCAAAAATACTGATGAGCCTGTGAAGTTTGAAGTACTGTGTGCCATCTGATGCAGAACCTTCTCCTTCTGCAGAATATCCTCTTGCCAGAGAAGATTCTCTATTTTTTTTTTTTTAATTGGCTCTGGTTCTTCTCAGTCCTGCATAAAGGAGATACAAACTGTGCCAAAGGGTTTCAGCTTGGTATGGGCTGCCTGTGAGAGAATGTAGCAGAACTGGAATGTGGAGCCTGAAGAGCATTCATCCCACCAGGAGCCTTTCTGTGGGCTCTGATAAGGTTTGATCAACTCCAGTGCTGTGCCTGCATTATTTAAGAAAGAATTAATTGCTCAAAACAACACATGGTGTGGGTAAGAGACCCAGTTCAGCAGCTGAGTCTGTCGTACATCCCACCTGTCCTGGATGACTCCAGAGGGTGAAGTGCACTGACAAAACTCAGTGGAGATGCATTTCAGTGCCATTGAAGCCTCTCATGAGGAGCTGCACCTCTTTGTGTGAGAGCCTTTCACTCCCAGCAGATGCCATCACGTCAGTGCTGTCTCACCCAGGTAGCCCAAGGCCCTGGCAGTGGTGGTGTTAAAAATGCACACTTGGAGCTGCTTCATCTCCCAGATTACCTGCAAAGCCAGCATTACATCCCACTGCCTTTGGCCCCAGCTCAGAGACCAGATGGAGAGCTTTGTTGAAGAAGCATTTTTGTATCAAAAGGGCTGGCATCAGCCCCATTGCTCGAAGGTGTTTCTCATGCTTCTGAGTCATGTTTATTTTCTTTTAGTGCTGCACATCTTATTTTTTAATTTCTTTGTTTCTAAAGATCCAAGGCTATGCCTCTGCTGAATGGAAAAAGCACCTAATGGAAACACATGCAAGCTAGCGCAAAAGAAAACCCCAGATCTGAACTGGCTGATACGTGCCAGAGAACATTTGTTCCTATAGAGCAGACCAGCTGCTCAGCAATTCTGCTAGCTCCCCTCCTAAAGTGCCTCTTACCTCTTGTTTTAGGTGAAGGTATAAGGTGTCTGCCCTGAGTGGGGTACAGCTTCCACACAGGAGTTTCCCCCTTGGCCTGCTGTTTGATTTGCACCCTGAAGCCAGAAATTTTGTAACTTTTTATCTTTCTTAGTTGGAGGTGAAATTGGAGAGTTGTTCGTCTTCAAATATAACTTGCTTTGAATCCTGCTGATTTTCAAACAGCATCCTCTAGCAGTGAATTTCAGGGATTAATTATGAATTTCTGTGGTGGAATGAGGTGGTTTTGTGAGGACTATCATGCTTCATGTGATTTTTTCCTCTAACATAACTCAGTTAGAGCAAGCATCCTGCTGCATTTCTTCCCATCTTTGTGCATTACGATTTTGGCAACCAGTGAAGCTACGGTTTAATTTAATTCAACATTTCTTTTCCCTGCCAGATGTGAAGTACCTCTCTCCTCTGATCTGTGCTGTGTTCATTGTCATGATCCCTCTCTGGGTTGCCATTGCCAAGCAAAGTCCATCCCTGGCTGAAGTGCTGAAGTCCGGCTGGCAGCCGGTCATTGTGGCCATGAGCATCAGCAGGTAAGGGAGGCACAGCTGCCACCCTGTGAGCACCCTGCACACACCTGGGCTCACTCAGAGGGACACCAAGGGGACGCTGCCAGGGACAGCAGCAGGGGGTTTGCCCTGAGCTTCTCAGACATTGGTGGCTCTCCAACAGACTCTCTTCTGAGTCTGTACAGTTTGTAGTACTGTGTGCCACCTGCAGCACCTTCTTCTGCAGCAGAATATCTTCTTTGTGGGTGTACCACTTGCCAGTTTTTCTGGGTCTGGATTGAAGGCACTTGAGACAGTAATTTGTGTTGGGATTCAGGTGTTTATTATTTGCTATCAGTAAAACAGTCTCACTACTGTGAGTTCAGCAGCAAGGTACAAAATGGACAACAATCTTTTGTTACAAGATCTTTGAAGACTAAACTATCCAATTAAGAACTGACACCTGAATTATTTTCCCTTTTAACCCAATAATTGATCTCAAAGAGCCCCCAATATGGACTTTTCTGCCCAATTACAAAATGCCACCCAAACCCATGAAGAAGGAGGATGAAGAAGAAACCCAGGACGACACCCTGTGCCCTCCATCTTTCTTCCATCCACAACATACTAAAAATCCCAAAACCTAAATTTCTCACCAAGTGATAGACCTACACTGGTCTCTGTAATCTATTCCACACTTTTGTGGATTCCAGTCTATCTTGAAGTCTAGGCAACTTTCTCCATGAATGAGAGTCAAAGTCAGTGCTCCCCAGAGCAGATAGAGAAATATTCCCAGTGCTCTGGGTTTCCACACCTGTTGGCAGAGAAGATTCTCTTTTTTTTTTTTTTTTATTTTTTAAATTGCCTCTGGTCCTTCTCAGTCCTGCATAAAGGAGATACAAACTGTGCCAAAGGGTTTCAGTCTGTCTCTCTTATTTGTGAGACAACTGATAAGGAGCCCCCAAAGGACTGGGAAAAGCAAATCATTCTGAGTCTCACTCACACATCCAGGCACCACATGGGTGAAAGCCAGCAAACTGAAAGCACAGATGATGATCATCACAAATTGACAGGCTTTGATCATCACAGATTGTCAGGCTTCAACCTCATTCTTATCCAGCTGTAAAGAGAAAATACTGGTAGATGTAGAGCCAGGTAGTTCCTTCTTCCTGTGGTACAGGCTGAGATCTGGAAGAGAATTTTAAAAAACTGCTAAGTCCAGTAGAGAAGTGTAACAGAAATTTGTGGGAGGATGATAATGCTTTTCTACCAGTTTTGCTTGGTGGTGGGCAAGGAGATCCTTCTGAATCATTATGCTATTAATAAAATTTGTAATGTTTTCTGTTGGTGGAAGCTGAGCTGTAAAGGAGTGCATGGTGAGCAGTCCAATCTGGCAGTGGGGAAGATGCAGTAACCCATGGCAGGGTGCTGTTTTCAGTGTAGGAATTGCCCTGGAAAAAGACTGCTCCAACCTCATTTGCTGTCCTTTTCTTAACAGCATTGGTGGGCTCATCCTGGACAAAACTGTGACTGACCCAAACTTTGAAGGCATGGCAGTTTTCACACCTGTGATTAATGGTAGGTTGGGCATGGGGGTTCTATGCATGCTTTTATTTATACCTCCCCTTCCTCCCAAGGCTTCTGGCATCCCCCATTGCCCCTACACAGAGATCAGTGTTCAATTCCCTGATCCCATCATGAGTGGAGGTGAAGCTATTGGTCCCCATCATGAGTGGAGGTGAAGCTACTGGTCCCCATCATGTTCCTGTTTATGTTTTGAAATGTCTCTGGAGCAAAACAGCAGCGAGGACAGAGCTGTGCAAAAAGGTTAACAGCATCTCTGAGAGCTACATTGACACTTTTCATAAAATCAAACCTACTGGGATGTCACAATAAATCCATTTTCCCTTGTTTCCTTCTCTCCACTCAGTGATTTCTGCAGTGCAATCATCTCCTATACAGAATGTTGACAACTAGTAATATAAGAAGATTATACATGTGTATGAATCTGAGAGATTATATATATATATATATATATATATATATATATATATATATATAAACATTTTGTGTGCATATTAATTCATATTTATATTTGTAATTTTTGTATGCATGAGATAAATATATATCTTTATATATATGTAAAGATTATATGCATGGATTGGATATAATTGGACTTTTATGTATATATCTCAATGTATTTTGTGTGTATATTTATACTTATATTTATATTTACATTACTTATATTATTTATAATTATATGTGCATGAGATAAATATATATCTTTATATATACATAAAGATTACATGCATGAATTGGATATAATTGGATTTTTAATATATATATCTCAACATATTTTGTGTGCATTTATATTAATATTTATTTATATTTTATATTCACAGTACTTTTATGCACACACCTATCAGCACAAACTGCTGGGCATCCTGGTATCACTGAAGATCCACTAGCTTAATTCTCTGCTATTATAACATTCTTGTAGGACAGGCCCATTCCAAGGGAAACCCAGGCTCCTAGGGCCTCGTGCCACCCTCAAAGCTCTTCACTCTGCCTGTGCAAAGCCTGGCAGTGTATGGCACAGACAGGTCCATCTTCAGCTACAATGGGACAGCCTGAATATTTTCACTTTGATTTCCATCTGGGAAATCTCACATTTAATGATGATTTCCTCTCCAAGAAAGGGAAGGCATGAGAAGCCTGTAGCGTCTGGCTCACCCTTATCTTTTCTGTGGCATTTCCACCCTGAAAATACTTAGGGTGGTGGAAGTTTGTTCCATAGATCATTATCCCTCTATAGCTGCTTTTTCATGTTTGCTGCAATTAATCAGTCTGGAATGAATTAATTTACTTTAATTAGCTACCATTTTTGGGTTCTAATTCATTCTCATGATTCCTTCTCATTGAACAAGTGTGTTAGGTACCTTCAGACAGACATGTAATCACTCTCTGTGGTATTTTGTTGTCTTTCAAACAATAATATTTCTCTGAGTGAGTAAATCCAAGAAGTGGCCATGAGCATCCTCTGCCCTGCTTTCCCCAGGTGTTGCTCACAGACTCTGTCCAACCAGGTGCAATTACATCATTTCAGAGACCACATCCAGTGCTGGGGAGAAAGGGAAAATGTTTTCAGCCAGCAGTCAGAAGAACACAATTCCTGGAGCCTTCCTGGTTTTCAGGAGCTGTTCCTGCAAAGTGAATAGTGCAGCACCCCTAGGGATGCAGGAGTCAGGTTTGCTCTTTCCCTCACTGCTGCTCTCAGTGAATGCAGATTGACTCACCCTAGGCTGGGTTTTGCACTGCTGTTTCCTGCTGTGGTGAAGGTGGTTTACAGGTTTTCTGTGTTTTTGTCCTCACAGGTGTTGGAGGGAATCTGGTTGCCATCCAAGCCAGCCGAATTTCTACATTCCTGCACTTCTGGAGCATGCCTGGAGTTTTGCCATACAAGATGAGGCAGAACTGGCCCAACCCATGCACCACATTCTTCTCATCAGGTACGCCCTGAGCCCTTGGTGTCCATGTCTGTCTGTCCTCACAGGCAGCTCCTTTCCCAAGCCTGGCTGGTGAAGCACTGGCTGGGTTTCAAAGGCAGAATTTTCCCCTCTCTCAGAGAATACTCAGATCAGAGAGGAAGCATCGTTGCAGTGGGCAGCATGAAAAAAAAAGACTTAAGGCATATTTGCTCAGTGGCATGCAAAGAAAGTGGCCTTCAGGGAGCACTAAGGAAAGTAATTGAAAAGGAATCTTAGATTTGATCTAACAGAAAGTCATTTTAATGGCCAGCCTACAGCCATCACCTGTGGACAGAGCAGTGAATAGAGCATAATCTTGCTGAATATCAGCAATTCCTCCACCTTCAGCCCTGGAAATACTTAAGAATCAGCAAAACTCAATTTTGGGTCTGTTGTCTTTATAGAGTTCCTCTTGATTTTCCCTGTTAGGTTGAGAGTTAGTGCTAGATCAAACTATAAACTGGGAAAATCTGTTGCAGTGAGGCAGAGCAGAAGTTGTGGGAGGCAGAGAGCAGCTGAGAGGAGTGTTTGCAACAATCACAGAGCAGGGTTTGCAAGAATCACAGAGGAGGGTTTGCAAGAATCACAGAGCAGGGTTTGCAAGAATCACAGTGGATCAGCACGGAGCACAAAGCCTTTGGCATGCAGTTCCAGTGCTAGACAAAGCTGCTGGGCTGATCCTGCAGATGCTGCCTGTGTTTGTGTGATCTAGAGAAGGCATTAGCAATGGGGTTGGTGGGAGGGTTTATGCATTAAAATATTCACTGTGTCCTGTCCTCCCAGCTGCTGTTACCCCTGTTTCTGTCTCCGTCTCTCTCTCTGCAGGAGTGAATTCCAAGTCAGCCCGGGTGCTGTTCCTGCTGGTCATCCCAGGGCACCTGGTGTTCCTCTACACCATCCACCTGCTGCAGGGGGGCCACACATCCCTGTCCTTCACCTTTGTGATGTTCTACCTGGCTGCTGCTCTGCTGCAGGTAAGCCCCAAACTCTCACCCAAAAGGAATCTATCAGATAGCATAAAACCAGCATTCTCCAGGTTAAAAAGGAGTCACAGTAAAACATCCAGCAGCAGGCTCTGCTTCCTGTCATTTCAGGTGTACTTCTGCCAAGAATCTTGGACATTCTGTAGCTCCAGTAATACTGCACCCAAATTGCCAGGCTCTAGTTTCCCACATGCGCACAGCTGTGGTTTAGGGTGAGAGGAGGAAAAACTTCTCAACATCCATTTGAGCTGCAATAAGTGCAGAGACACACTTAGCAAGAAGTACCTTGCTTTGAAATGTTCACTCCTTGGGTGTGAACTCCAAATAATTCCAGGCCGCCACTACTCACCCCAGCAAAGTGAGAAGAGTGGACTGCAGACAGCAGGTTTCCCCACCCATTTTGGAAACCACTGTCACATTTTATGGTGAAATCCTAGGGAATCCCTCTGGGCAGGACCATGTGGGCAAAAACAAAGGGAAAGCCCAGGCCCTGAGCAGTTCATCTTCAGAAGTAAAAACTCCTGGTAGGCAATGAGCAGATCATCTGATTTGTTCTGCTTTTTCTGCCCTGTAAACTTTATTTTTCTCACTCAGAAATGCATGTGGCTGTTGCCTGAACTCACAGAGGCTCTGACTTCACTTGCCCTTTTAAATGAGTGATTCATTGATTTGCATTATGAGGTGGCTGACTCTCACTTTGCCTTACGAGCAGCCTTGTGTCTAAGGGTGAATTCCTTGTGTGTGTAAACAATCAGTTTTCCTCGACCTTTGCACAGCCCTAAGCCCAGAAGCACAGCCACAGTTTAAAGGAAAATATTTATTCTTCTCTTTATGCATTGAGGTAACTCCTCAACCAAAGCCAGGCATGAAAATGCAAGAATAAATGACAGCACAAAGAGCAGCATCCCAGCAACACCACTGACCCCAAAAGATTCCCATGGAGGCCACTGGAGGAGGGGACACTCAGCCTGGCCCTTTTTCCACCTCTGTTATCCTTTATAAAGAAAGACAGAAAAAAAAAGGGTTGGGGGTAAAGTTTGGGATTAACTCGTCCAAAGTAGAGAGACTTGGGAAAAGTCTGGTTAACAGCCTTTAAACTGCCAAATTTCTGTAGGAAGGGACAGAATAACATTTGCCATGTGGTCATTAGGGGAGGAAACATGAAATCATGGATTTCAAATGGAAAAAGGCAGATTTATGTTAGGCCTTGGGAAAAACAAAAATGGGGGGAAAAAGCTGTGGGATTGATTGCTTGGAGTGTGGCATCTCCATCTGTGAGGGTTGTTTAGTACAAGTTAAACAAATTTTCCATCAGGAAAGATGTGGATGTATTTGATCCTGAATTGAGGAAGACAAATGATCTATGTAAAACTGTATAGTTTCCAGCCAGCTTTAGTTTCTGTGATTCTGTTATTTAATTTACTTCCCCCATCTCTCCTCCTCCCTTTCTCCCAACCCAGCTTGCAGTTTTCACCTTTAGAAATGCTGCCTCAGGCTTTGGTTCCTGATGTGCTGTGGTCTCCCATGGAGGGACCACAGATGTGGGGTGCAAATTCTCTCTCCCTTCTTAATTCAATTAACTAGACAGTCTTTAATCTTTAACCAAAATATTTTTTTTCTGCCATCTGTTTATCAGAATTGGGAATGAAATAAGAATTAAAAGAAATCACAACAAAGATTTTTAAACTGTCGAGATGAAAAAAAAAGATTTTTTTTTTATCATGTCAGTTCTGCTTGGGATGGCTTTGATGTAAAAACTGCCTCAAACTCCAGTTGTCCACTGAGACTTTTAGGAAAAACAAAGTAGACATGATCTGAATTTCTAATGGAAAAAAGAAGGATGAAGAGAAAAAAGCCTGGCTATGAACTTGTCCTTTGGGACTGCCTGCATATTCACAGAAACCTTCATCTGGTGGAATGAGTGGAGCACTCCCACTCAAGGCACAGGGATAGGAATTGTACCTTTGGGAGATGCTTTTGGTGTGGCCAGGCTCTGGTTTGGGCAGGCAGTGCTGGTGAGCAGTTCAGGCAGGGTCTTTGCACTTGGGGCTGGCAGCAGAAGGCTGTGGGTTATGTGATAGGGTAGGAGCCAGCTACACCCATGCCATCCCATGCCATCCCATCCCATGCCATGCCATCCCATCCCATCCCATCCCATCCCATCCCATCCCATCCCATCCCATCCCATCCATCCCAGAGAGGAACCCCAGCTCTCTGGGAAGGTGAGCATGCTCAGTGACCCCGTTAGCTCTGGTTCCCATCCCATCCCAGAGAGGAACCCCAGCTCTCTGGGAAGCTGTGCATGCTCAGCGACCCCCGTTAGCTCTGGTTCCCATCCCATCCCAGAGAGGAACCCCAGCTCTCTGGGAAGCTGTGCATGCTCAGTGACCCCCGTTAGCTCTGGTTCCCTGGCCATGGCAGCTCCCTTTGGCTCTGGGCCCAGGGTTTGTCTGTTTCCTTATCTCTGTTTCCCCTCCCAGGTGGGGATCCTGCTCTACGTGGCCGACCTGCTCGTGCGCCTGATGTGGAGGAAGGCTCTGGACCCAGACAATTTCTCCATCCCCTACCTCACCGCCCTGGGGGACCTGCTGGGCACTGGGTTCCTGGCCATCTGCTTCCGCCTGGTGTGGCTCATCCATGGCACAGACATGAACCTGGGCAACTGAGAGTGACTGTGCTGCTCTCGTCCCTGCTGTGACACGGTGCTCCCCTCCAGTGGGTGCCTGGCACTCTGTGCTGGCTCACCTGGCTGGGCTGGGCCCCCCCTGCCACCCTGCCACCCCCTGCCCTCCCCACCGTGCCTTACAGCCAGCCCCAGCAATCAGCACCCACAAACTCCTGCCCTCGGAGGGGAGCAAAGCGGATTGAAGGAGCACCCCCTGCTCACACCTGCAAACAGGGCAACAAGGAGCAGTTGGGCCACTGGGGAGGAAGGAAAAGAGGAAGGCAGGAAGGAGCATTTGGGCCGTGGTGTCAATCCCCAGCACTGAGACAGCCTGAGGCTGCTCCAGAGCCTGCCCAGGTCACTGTGTCTGATCCTGCCAGGGGATGCTGCAGCCCCTCCATCCTCTGACTTTCCACCAAGGGAAATTCTTTATTCACCTCACTTTTCTCCAGCCCCTGGAGTAGCAGAACAACCAGGTCAGAGCTCAGGATCTGAGGCAGTGAGCTGCTGGCTCATGCCCATTGGAGGTTATCTAGGGATACCACCTACCTGCCCTGCCAGCATCCCTGGTGTCTGACCAAAAAGCTGGTTAGATTGCATTTTAGGGGCAGGAAGGTTTGTTTTTACGGTTTATGAAATGTCCAGTAGTTCAAATGTTTATAGAAACACACACATAAATAAAGTGGGTAAAAAAAAAAAGAGTAATGCTGTGGATTTGCCAGTTGATTTTTCTTGCCACTACTCTGCCTGGTTTTAGTTCTTACTTGTCAGGTAGAACTTCTTGGGTTTTTTTCTCATCCATTCAGGCTTGGACAACACAATTTTAATAGGGTTTCAGGAAAATCAGTGTTTCCTAACAAAGAATGTTTTGACACCCATATGTTTCAGGTCAGAATTAAAGCCTCTCCCACAGTCACCATCCACTCATTAACAACTGCTCTGGAATGAGTCCAGGACTGCCTGTGTTGGTCTGGGTGATGATCAGGCACAAGGCTGTGGCCAGTGACTCCTTGGGTCCTTGCTCCAGGGTGGCAATCTGAGAGAGGCTGCCATCAGAGAGGCTTTTGGGGCTGGAAGCAGCCAATTCTCACTGAAACTGAAGAAGCACTCGAGTCCTCCAGATAATAAGATGCTGAAGAGTCAGGAGCTGAGGAGATGGATCAAACCTTTGAAAAAACGTCACTGGGCCTCACCTTTATTAGTTATCTGCCTTCTTGTTGGAGAAGGGAAAAGGGGAGGTCAAGTCCCCCATGATATACAAGGACCTGGCCAGCTCTAAAACACTTGAACCTCAGCTGTGTTGAGTGCCTGCTGGCCTTGGGTGTTTGATTGCTCCCAGCTCTGCCCCGGTGTCACTGCAGAGCTGAGGCCCCTGCATGGCTTCCACACATGGCTGAGGGTCCCTAACAGTGAAAGCTGAGCAGCTCTGGGCTGCCAGGCATGGGGAAAACACTCCCTGGAAAAAAAAAAAGGCTCTTTTTTGGGGAGGGAGGAAAGCCTCCCCTTTCCCCAAGTTTCCTCTTCTTTTTTTTTTGCCATGAAGGACAAATTGCCTGGTGCTGCTGAGCTGGAGAGGCTGTGCACAGCAGGGAGGGTTCAGCACACACTGCCCTGCCTTGGGTGTCACTGCCTTATCCCTGCTGCAGTCTGTGGGGAAAGCAAAGCAGCTGACTGCCTCTCCCACTTTGAGGGGCACCTTAGAGGATGTGTATGTAGATATTTTAATAACTTCAGCTTAGTGCTTTACTTTGTAAAGCTTTAATAGCTCAAATTTGGCACTGGCTTGAGCAGTCCTGGCAAGTAACTCCTGTCCCAACACCATTTTCCTCCTCCTTGCTGCATTGTCCCCACCAGCTCAGAGAGGTCCTCTCTGGTGCTTGTGCTGGTCTTGTGAATCAGGTATGGCTGGTGCTAAAGCCAAGCTGCTGGGGACACCGCAGCCCTCTAGGATCCTGAACATGTGAAACTCCTTCTGCTTTTCTCTTATTAACACAGGTTTGGCCCTGCTTCCTCCAATCCATAAAACACCTAGACTGGAGCCAGTGGCTGGTGCAAGGGACTCCAGGATCAAACCCCAGCGCCCAATGCACAGCTGCTTCTCTGCTGTGTGCTTGCAGCAAAGCCCTGGCACTGGCACGTCCCTTCACTGGGGGATTTCTGGGCAGAGCTCAGCTTAATCTGGTTGTCACTGTTGACAGAGGCTGGGATGGGAACACGTAATGGATGCCATCTGTGTCCTACTTGTGGCACTCAGCCGTGCCAAGGTGACCCACGCTGCACCATGTGCTGGGATTGGGGTTCCCCCCTGCAGGAGGCTCTGGGGCTCAGGGGTGCTGCGGGGCAATGACAGAGGGCACAGCAAGATGTGCTGCTCTCCAGGGCACCCCTTGGTGGGCAGCCAAGCTTCAGTGTTGTGCCTCTGAGCTTAGTGCAGGGAAAGGCACTTAAGATTTAAAATTGCTTCCAGCCTCAAGAGAAATGATATAACCAAAGGAAATGGTTTCAATAAAAAGGGATTTTTCTCCTTTTTTTTTTTTTTTTTTTAATAAGGGCAGTGAGAGGCTAGTTATTTGGCTGCTCAGCCTGTTTACTCTTCCCTCTTTTTTTCTTGTCTGTGCAAATGAGAAAGGGTCTTTGCTAACAGAGCTGATATGTAACCCCAGAGCTTGGATCAGCATTCTTGTGACTCTGTCTGAACTTGCTCCTCTAAGAAAGCACCCCCAGCCCCTCCAGTGAGTGGGCAGCACTGCTCTGTCCCCTGGCACCAGTTGCCAGAAGCCCCTGAGTTCTCCAGGCATCCTCTCCCTTCCCTTAAAATCAGAAATTTGATGCTTAAATACCTGCAGACTCCTCAGCTTCTAAGAATTTTCAGTACCTCACAGCAGGCCCTACTTGGCTTTATACTTGCTGTGTTGTTGTGTTGGAGCAATTTGGCCAGGGAGGAGTTTTGGGGATGTGGTTGTCTGACTCCCTTTTCCTCCACAAATTTCAATTTCAGAGCAGACTTGTGAGGGTAGCAGAGCCCAGACAGGGTGGGGACATTTCATAGGGATTTCTGTCTAACCCAGCAGGGAAATCACTGCCAGCAGTGGGCCTGGCTTTGCTGCTGTGTCTGTCATTACTGAGCCCAGCTTGTCACTGGGCTGGACCCACCCTGCCACAGACACCAGCACCCCAGTTTCAGCCAACAGTGACTTTTATTTGTATTTAGTCCTCACAGCTCCCAAACAAGCAATAGCATTAAAAAAGGAGGAGGTGGAAGAAGAGAGTTTCTTTCTTGCTACTCTTTAGTCCTTGACTGCTGAGCTGCCCCTTTGGGCTCAGTGCAGGTCCTGGACTGAGACACCCACCCAGTGCTGTGAGATGCTTGTGGAAGGCTTACCTTGCTATAAGCTTTAGAGGGAATAAAGGAAAATGTGGAGTGTTGGCAGAGAATGAGATTGGCTGATTTTGAACCCTGTGCAGGCAGCTGATCTAGACTCTAGTAGTGGGCAGTGAAACAATACATATATTTTTTTTAGTGTCCCAGGTTTTATTTCCCACTGTATTAGCAGTGCAGGCAGGCTCACTCCTGACCACCAGCTGTGCCCCAATTAAATCTCAGGTTCCTGTCAGTGTTGTGGGATGAGGCTGAGGAAGAGCACTGGAGTTTGGGAGGGATTGGGTGCCTGCCCTGGAGCACCACAGGTGTTGGGGTGGCTGCTGGGACCCTGGGGAGATCCCAGATGAACACCTTGGGGAGGAAGGTCAGTCAGGGGTTCCCCCACTCCTGGGTGCATTCCTGGTTTTTCTTTGCAGGCAAAGGAGGGGCTGTCACCATCTCAGATGGGAACAGGGGTTTGTTTTCAGGGATAGTCAAATCATTTATTTTTCTCCCCCCACTGCTTCCACTGACTGCCTCCATCCTAACACAGTAATTTTCCAGAAACTCTCTGTGAGATGGAGCTTCCTTAGCAGGGACAAGCAAAGTGCCAGCCAGCAAACACAGCAAGTCTGAAAAGCCTCCTTCAAGGGAGACACTGCTTCCAAGACATACTTGAATACACTTGGGCTTTTTTTCTCTTCAATGACAGTCTCTTTAATCCTCCAGCTGGTAAACAACCCAATCTGTGGTGCACAGCAAAGTCTGGAAGGAAACCTCCTGATCACTGAAGCTCCATTTTGTTCCACTGGAAGGAGAAACTCAACAGCTTCACATGGGCCATGAGGGAAGGGGCCAGGAGCTGCACAGCCCAGCAAGCCCAGAGCACAGCAGAGTGCCCAGCACACTCACAGCTCCATAGCAAACCCAGAGCACAGCAGAGTGCCCAGCACACTCACAGCTCCATAGCAAACCCAGAGCACAGCAGAGTGCCCAGCACACTCACAGCTCCATAGCAAACCCAGAGCACAGCAGAGTGCCCAGCACACTCACAGCTCCATAGCAAACCCAGAGCACAGCAGAGTGCCCAGCACACTCACAGCTCCATAGCAAACCCAGAGCACAGCAGAGTGCCCAGCACTCACCAGGCTGGAGCTGCTGGAGGCACTGGGAGGAAGGGGCTGGCTCCTTACTAACTTCTGAGCCACGCTGGACTGTGGCAAAGCTCAACAGTGCAGCAAAGGAAGGGACTCTCCCTTTTATGCTGGGGAGTAAATGAGTATTTATATAAAAATGGGATGGTGTACAGACACACATATGCAGACAAACATAAGCCAAATGTCTATTAACTATTATAACCATACACAAAAGTAATCAGTATATAATATGTAGATTGACCCAGCAGTAATTCTATTATACATTATAATATAATCATTATTTTCATTGTATATTTGTGCACACATGAATGTATCAAAGTGAGGCTGTTCTTGTTTCTTGTGTCCCTGGGAGCTCCCCAGTATCTCCTTGGGGGCCTTGCACAGGGTTCAAAACCAGCCTTGGGCCAGACTCCAGGACCAACCTGACCCATTTAGAGTCTCTTGTCCCCAAGCTCTGCAGCCTGAGGCCAGGATGGGACCCTTTCAGGGGGCTGGGGGGACATTACTGCCATGGTCCTCTCTTCAGTGCCACATCCCCACCTCCAAGAGGAGGAGAAAAGCAAATCCAGTCACACTTTAGAGGTGGCTCAGGTCTCCTTGATGCTTTCGTCCTCTAAAAAGAAAAAGGGACACAGTGAAACACTTTGAAAAGCCCAACCAGGAGCCCTCAGAGAAATGGTTCCCAGTACCCGCACAGGGAATTTCACCGCCTGTAGTTGGGATCTCCGGTCACACGGGGTCCTCCTCGCTCCGTCCTGCTCCCGTCCCCCTGCGCTTTCCGTGGGCCGGGAAGGTTCGGACCGAGCCTGCGGCGAGGGCGGCGGCTGCCAGCAGCATCCCGACCCTAAAGCATCCTGATCCCACAGCATCCCTGCCCCGCAGCATCCCGACCCTTCAGCATCCTGATCCCACAGCATCCCAGCCCCGCAGCATCCCGACCCTACAGCATCCTGATCCCACAGCATCCCTGCCCCGCAGCATCCCGACCCTACAGCATCCTGATCCCACAGCATCCCTGCCCCGCAGCATCCCGACCCTTCAGCATCCTGATCCCACAGCATCCCAGCCCCGCAGCATCCCGACCCTACAGCATCCTGATCCCACAGCATCCCTGCCCCGCAGCATCCCGACCCTACAGCACCCTGACCCTACAGCATCCCTGCCCCGCAGCATCCCGACCCTACAGCATCCTGATCCCACAGCATCCCTGCCCCGCAGCATCCCGACCCTACAGCATCCTGATCCCACAGCATCCCTGCCCCGCAGCATCCTGACCCTACAGCACCCTGACCCTACAGCATCCTGATCTCATAACATCTTAACCCCACGGCATCCTGACCCCACACCGTCCTGGCCTCACAGCATCCTGACTCCACAGCATCCCGGCCCCATAGCATCCCTGTCTCACAGCATCTTAACCCTCCAGCAATCCTGACCCCACAGCATCCTGACCCCACAGCATCCTGACCCCATAGCATCCCTGCCCCACAGCATCTCAGCCCCACAGCGTCCTGACCCCACAGGATCCTGACCCTACAGCATCCTGACCCCGCATTATCCCGACCCCACAGCATCCTGACCCTACAGCATCTTAACCCCACAGTATCCCTGCCCTGCAGTATCCCGGTCCCAGCAATCTGGCCTTGGCACAGGCTGAGTGATTTTTGTCCTAAAAAGCTCCAGCCCAGGCTGAAAGTGTTTGTTTCAGAAATACAAAGTGCCCCTTTTGTGTTTGCATGGTTAGGTTTTCCTTTGGAAAGCTTTGGGTTTAGGCAGAGAGGAAGCCAAGGGTATGACCTAAATAGTTTGGATTGTGGATGTTGTCTGTGGGGATTTTACAGAAACAGCCCAAAGGTGGGTACTTCTAAAGGTCCAATTTCTAAATGACCCAAAGCACACCTTTACAGGGTCCTGCTTTCAGAAGCTCACAGCCAAGGCTGCAGGGCTGCATTTGGTCCATGGGTGTGTGTCTGGGCTGGTCAATGGGTCAGTGGGTCAGGTCTGATGGGGATGCCAGGACAGGCTGCCAGTCAAACAGCCACTCACAGCTGGGACCACCTCCCCATTGCCACTGTTGCAGAAAAGGTTAGAAACCACCTGGCTGAAGAACAAAGCCCAGAGGCTTCTGTTCCCTCACTCTCACACCAAAGAAAGTCCAAAGCAGCTCCCAGCCAGCCAGATTTTGTCTCAACACCCACAGACAGCACAGCTGGGAGTGAGTGTTTCTGTCCCTGCCACTCACTGTGCCATCAGCTCTTCAGAGGTACTGGCAGGGAACAGTATTTAGGAAAAATAAAAACAAAAAAAACATCCAAAAATCCATCCATTTATGACCCTTCATCTGACCCCAGATTATGATTCATGACCAAAAGCGATGAAAAGATCTTGCAGCGACTTGAACAATGATTTTTCCAAGCAGAGGCAGCTCTAAGCAGGGAGCACAAGACTCCTGAGAAAGCAGGAGGAATGCACTCCAAGCCTGAACACTGCAGATGAAATTTGTTGCATCATATAATCTGTTTTTGTGTTTTGTGTTTCAGCTAGACAGGGAGATACCAAGACAGCATGAGAAAGGCCATTTCTTCAAGATCTCCAGTGCAGATTGGGAGAATCAGTCACACTGCCAGCATCCCCAGCAGCTTCATTTACTTTTCTTTTTCATTGCTTTGCTAAAGCCAATCTCCAATGGAGCAAGCAAGGAGGGAGTGTCAGCATACAGATGCCAGTCAGAGGCAGAGAGGAAAAAGGTTAAGATATAACAGCTGAAAGTTGTTAGATGGAAACACCATTTTTTTACAGATACTGAGAGCACTGTGGTTTCATAAAACCTCCCATTGTATTGCACTAATAAGTCAAGTGTTTGCAGCCAAGCCAGCAGACACACTCCACAGCATCTATTACCAGTGTGTTTATTTACAAAGGCAGCCAGCAAGCCAAAGCCAAACAGAAAAGAGGAAAAACTGAAATATGGACTGGCTTTAATTTAAAATCTTAGGGCTCAGTTTGTCATTTTCTTTTGTGTTTCACTCCCTCCTCCCTGTTCTTTCTTCAAGGAATGATTATCCAAAGGCAACCAGGAAAAGGACTGTTTCCCTCTAGGTGTCTCTCTCCCTGTTTTTATCCTCAATTTTTCCCTCTCTCTCACACATACACACACACAAACACACAGACTTTTCTGGCCTCCCAGTCCAACATTACCTCTCCATTACCACAGCAATCTCCCACATCCCAGCCCAGTGTTCCCCCAAACACTTTATAACTTTTCTAACTTTATGTTGTCATGGGAAAAGAAGCCAGCACTGCCAGCAGGGCCCTGACTGACCAGCAGGGCCATGGCCAGGACACTGAGGATGGTGTGATTTCATCAGAGCAGACACCTGCACCCCTACACTCTGTGTGGCTTCACAACTGCTGTCACCTGCTTTCAAAAATGGGAGGTGTGGGGCCTGGATTCAACGGATTTGACCAGAAATCCAGAGACATGCACACACAGGCACTCTGCTGTGATAGTTCAGGGGAAAGCACTGAGGACCTGCTGCAAGCCTTTCCTCTCTATCTTTGAAGAATTTTGCACCCCAACTGAGAACACGTGGAAGAAAAAGAACAAAAAATCCCTCCAGGGATAAAAATGTGGGCAAGTAACATACCTCTGTGTGTTATACCCCCCTCAGGAGGGATGGCATAAAGGACAAGAAGAGAACAAGACAAAAAGAAAAGGTGGAAGCAATTTTAAATAAAAGGAAAAAGTTACATTAAATTATTGCTTTATTTCTGGTTCTATGCAAGTCTCTGATACACTCCCCTCTGACCCTTGAGACTCCATGTCTGCCCCCAAACAGCCCAGTAAGGAGGAGAAAGACCTGAAGGGATCCTGCCCAAAAAAGGAGCCTTCCCAAGATTTGGATCTACAGAGGAGTCTCTTAGTTACAAAAAAGCTCCCACCAAGGCAAGAAGCATCCAGTCCCACCACCATTCCCTGTAGATACTGAATGCTGGGAGGGAAAGGGAAGGAAAAGCTCCAGCCCCAGTGTATTGAGAAGTGTTCTTCCTCCAGAGCATGCACGAACAAGGCATCAGGAGGTGGAGCAGACCCTAACAAAAGGGCACAGGGAAGAAGTCAACCAAGAGACGAGCTCAAGGCAGGAGGAGAGGAATCGTGGCAAGGTGAGAGTTATCCAGCTCTCCCTCACTGCTCCCCCGCAGCCCCCGCCTCACCGGAGGCGGAGGTACGAGGGGATGGAGTAATTGAACAGCAAGTAGTCCATTTTGTATAAATTAAAGAGTCTCCTTTGGTAGAAGGGGCTAATGTCCTGGAAGAACTGGGCCGTCATGTCGTCCGTCGTCCTGGTGGTCTTGGACGAAGCCGGGAACTTGACGCTGGCGTCGGCCCCCACCAGCTGCAGGATGTACTTGGCGTCTTCGGCCAAGGTCTCGTACTTGCCCACCACGTCGTAGTGGATGATGCAGGGGTGGCAGAGCGAGTGCACGCGCTCCCAGTGCTCGTTGAAGGGCTCCTCCTGCTGCGTGCGCGGGTCCAGCAGGTAGTAGACGAACTCCTCGAAGCGCACGTCATCGCCGCGCTCCAGGGCGCGCTGGCTGGGCTGCGGCCGGTGCCGCCGCACGATCTTGGTGCCGTAGCGCTTGTGGAAGGCCGTGTTGTAGCTGAGCGTGAACTTGTTGCGGTAGGCCGAGACCAGGCGCTCCAAGGGCTCCCGCACGAAGACGAACTTGAGGTAGGTGCGCAGGCGGGCGTTGATCTCGGTGACGCTGTACTCGGACAGCGTGCGCAGGTTGGAGGGCACGTGGGCCTCGTGTGCGGGGATCTCCAGAGGGTCCCGGTACTTGCCTTGCCCCGTCAGGACCATCATCACCCGCTTCCAGTTGGTGCAGGCCACTTTGGGCACGTAGCAGTAGAGCAGCCCGTGCGTGTCGTCCACCACCAAGTGCCGCAAGTCGTCCGGCCGCAGGAGACGCCGCTTGCGGGTGTAACGGCTGCAGATGTTGCTCAACATCTCCCGTCTCTGCTGGTGAACTGCCTGCAGGGACGACTGCTCAAACTGGGGAGGAAAAACCCAACAGAAATGGTCACCGGCTTGCCCAAGCTGATTGTGGCCTACACACAACGCTCGGCCCACAATTGTCCCCACTGCCTCCCCTGTGGCCTATACACAACACTCAGCCCAAAATTGTCCCCACTGCCTCCACTTTGCTGGGGTCACACATGTGGGATTTTGGGGACAGCACTCACTTTGAACACATCTTGGTTTGGTGCACTTAATGCTTGGACAGGGTGGCATCAAAAGAAAGGACAAAATGTGATGAGGAGCTGGATGAGGAGAAAAACCCAAGGGGGTGAGGGAAGAAGGGGTGGTGCAGAGAGGTTCAATAAGAGAGTGTTTTATTAAAAGCAGACACACACTGGGCTAATGTGCTCTCCCTCACACCAGTCTGGGGGGATGCACAGCTCCAGGGACAGAAAGCACAGCCCCAGGGACAGAACGAACAGCCTGTTTGCTGGCACAGGACCCTGAACACCTCCTGCTGCAATGGGGCATTGCTGCCTCACACTGACACCCATACACGTGTGCTTGCTGTGAACACTCAGCCAAGGGCAGAAACATGGCAGAACATTTGGGGATGCTGGATGGAAATGGACTGGGTGCTCTGCCAAGGAAAGGCAAATGGAAATGGTCTCTAACACTGACGATCAAACCCTGGTGAGCAGGAGGGGGGCTGGAGATGAGGTGGGGTGGCAGGTATGATGGAGAGGAGCAAGGGGCTGAGTAGGTAGTGCTGGGGACCTTCCTGAGGGCTCTGGGTTCCTTCTCCTGAGGGACTTCTTCCACACAGGCCAGCCCAACGCCTCAGCCCTGGTCACAGTTTCCTTTGGCCGCAGGGACAAGGAACCAACACATGGTCCTTTAACCCCTCTGACCCTCACATCAAGAGCTGGCAGCTGCTGCACTGGCTTACCAGAAGCCCAAAGTCCCTTAACCCCTGACCCAGCTGAAACCCCCTCACAGATCTGGGGACGTGACCTCTCCTGTCATGGTTTTCGTCAAAAATCCCAAAATGTCATTAGAACATCTGGGGAAGGAAACCATTTCCAGGAAGTCAGAAGGGGAAGGTCCCCTCCTCCTCCTGCCCACTCTGTCCCTGCTTTGCTCACAAGGGTTGGGAAATTTTGTGTTCCTCATTGCTGGGAACATCCAACAGCCTTGTCTGGGAACAGCAGCACCAAGCACCCGCTAACCTGGCGTGGCCCTGACCCCGCAGGGCTGCGGCTTTCATGCCATGCAGTGACCACCAGCTCCCAACATCAGAGTGGCTCCCACTTTGGGGTTGCAAACAGCCCTGCCAGTGCCAGAGGGTGCCACAGCAAACAGCTCTGCATTGCACAGGTGTGGTGACTCCAGATGAAGGGTGAGAGCAGGCCTTGCTGCCTGCATGGCTGTTGAGAGCTGTCACTGCCAGGTACGCTAAAGAACACCACTGGCTGTCAGGACCCAGGACATCTCTCTGGCTGTCCTGAGCAGCCCAGACCCCTGCCAGGGGGCTCAGAGACCCTGGCATAGAGCCCAAGATGCCCCTGTGGTTTTGACTATGACCCATGGAGCAAGTTACTGACCTTAGATAAAAATCTGCAAGCCATGACAAATTAAGTAGAATGACAGTGAATTTATCACAAGGTGAAAAAGTAGATTTCGGGGTTTCTAGAATAGGGACTCAGGGGGGCCAAGATGGAGGAATCTGGGTGTGTCCAGCCTTTCTCCTTCTTCTTCTTCTTGGCCTCCATCTTCTGCTGTGATGTTGGCACTTACAGATTGGTTTAGAGTAGAAGCTCACTGTCTAACATAGGTGATAGGTATGGGAAAGTAATTGGAAACATTGTACATGTAGTTTTTAGTATAAAGACATAACACTGCCCCGGGGGCAGGCAGAGTACCTGGATGGACCTCGGCAGGGCAGGAGAAAGAATTTTACAAATAAGATACAATAAACAGCCTTGAGACCGAGAAATTAAGACCTCTGACTCCTTCTTTGCGCTCTGGGCTGGGTAAAGAGACTTTCCAACTTTTCTCAGGGTCACTCTGACCAGCTAAAGATCCCAACACTTGGCCAGGCTTCAGGTGCTCCCTCACTGCTCCCTGGGGGCTAATAGGGTGTTTGGAGGGGCAGCTGTAAGGGCTTGTAAAGCTCCTGCCAGGAGTGGGATACTAAAGCAAACTGTGGGTGATCCAGCAGATCTGTCATCCTCAGAGAGACACTAACACCTGGGCAAACAGCTCCTTCTGCAAGGGATGAACCACACTCAGACTCTTTTGGATCTTACTTCCATAAAGGAAATAACCTCGTCCAGGTCACCTTAGTGACCACTTTCTCCAAGAACCTGTATGAGCAGTAAAGTGAGACAGGGACAGGAGAAAGCATCCCATCCTTACTCCTTCCAACAGGGACATGATAGGGGGAAATGCCAAAATGAAGGAAATTCAGGTGAACAGATGCTAACTGCCAGCAAGGTATGACTCTGACATTGTTGGTTACAAGGTTACAAAAAAAATACAGCACCTAGGGAGATTATAACCACAGCTGAAGAAGCATTCTCATGCTGCCTTGCAACACAGCCAAACCTTTCAGCAGAAATTCCTTTTGTTTGGAGCTTTCCCGTCAGCTTTTAGAACTGGAAAACCTTTTTTTGCAAGGGCTTAGGAAAAGAGGCATTTTAATAATGTGATTTTTTCAGGTGTTTTTCCCTGCACTTGCATAATTCAAAATTATTGGACCAGAGAGACAGACAGACAGACACTGTCTGCAGGCATGGCAACAAATAAATGTGACTACTTTTCAGCAGCCGCCCACTGGAATAAATGCATGTCTTGCAGTTATTTCAGAGCAAAATTGCTCCCTTCATTTCCTTCTCTTTAAAAGCCAGGGAAATTAAGTATCACTTTTAAGGAAATAGCACCATGACATTCCAGCAGCGCCAGGCTTTGCTGGCATCACGGCCAAGGGAGTCCATATTTGTAATTTTTCAGAGAGCAAATGTACTTTGGCTGCTTACAGACATAACAGCATCAACCTTAACACAGAGCAACACCGATGGGAAGAGCTGACTCTGGCTGCATGGGGAGGCAGCAGGGATGGCAGCCCACTGAGGGGCCACCAGCACTGCCCTCTGCTCCTGGGGCTGCAGCAGAGGACAGCCCCATGGACACAGGGGGACGCAGGGCACGTTTGGTGGCTGGGCACATGGCATGGCACCCGTTGGAGGGTGGTTTCCCACAGGGCTTCCTGCAGGGAAGTTGTGGGTGAAGATCCCTCTGCAAAGGGAAGTGGGGCTGAATTAGGGGAAAACTGCCTGCCCAAGGGGAAATGCAGCAGAAAGAAACACAGACTTTTTACAGCTCTGACCACAAGCCCCACTATGAGGGGCAAGCAGGACACCTTCCCTGATTCCTGCACAGGGAGGGACCCACTAAGCCCACCTGGAGGGGAGTGATCCTTTGCCCAGGCTGTGCTTGGCTGCTCATTTCTCAGCAGGTGTAGCTGGCACAGCTCAGAGTGATGGAGAGGCCTGAGATGCTCCAGGATTATAAATCCTCCATGGCTGAGTCCAGCTATATCTATTTAAACATACATTTGTGCACATACCTATCTGTGGGCATGTATATATAGCAGCTAACACAGAAACATCTGCCAATTATTAGCTCAGGAAGGGCAGCAATGAAGCTCTGGCCCAGCTATGATGGCACAGAGTTGGCTTTGAAATGTTCAGATGGCAAAGTCTCCCAGGTTTGCCCAGCTATGGCTTATCCCACTGGTAATTAAAACATTTACCCAAGCACCAGCAAGGGCCATAAGCAGTGTTTATCAAGCTACACCCCCAAGCAGTGTGGTCTTGTCTTTTAGACACAGCCAGAGGTTCAGCTGCAAGGACCCTGGGGGTGGCTGGAGCTGGCACAGTGCCCCACACACCAGAGGGTGGAAGAAAGGGTCAGAACTCAGTGCCCCACTCAATGTTCACCCCAGCACTTCTCTGTCCCTGTGCCCTTACCTGGTCACTCTCATACAGGGCCTGGAGTGGGCTGCGACCAGCCTTGCCTTGCCAGGTGGATCTCAGATCTTCAGAGGCTGAAAAAGGAGAGAGGAAAATCAGAGGGGTGGGAACGGTCTGCTTCCCTTGCCTTCTCTTGAGATGTCCAAGCTGGGATAAGACAACCTCTCCCAAGAAGAGACAAACCCATTTGGCTCTGGAAGTGATGCTCAAGCAATGCTCCTCCCTCCCACTTTGTAACAAAATCTGCAGTTAGGATTCAAAAGGTCCAGAGCTATTTTTTATCAAATAAAACTCCATAAATAAAGGTAACAATTACAATTTCAAGAGTAACCAGGAAAATTTTGATCCACATGCTTTTGGGAAATGCCACTTTGTCCAGGCTGTTTGTTTGAGGGAATGACCCAGAGGAGACAGGACCCTGCCAGCATTGCCACAGCCCTGTGAGGGGTGATACAGCCTCTGTGCTTGGCAGAGATGAAGGGCAGATCCAACACTGGCAGCTCTGTGCTGAGCCCCCACAGGCTCAGAGCTTGCACTTCCAGCCTCAGAGACACAAACTGGTCAAGTGCTTTGTCTGACCAGTAAATCAATTGAAGTTCTTATGCGCTTTGTATATTTTTTCCATCCCTTCTAAACCAGCAGTATCTTCTCTGGTGTTTGAAGCTGCAGACAGCCACCCAGGCAGTCCTTGCCCTCCCTGCCCTGCAGACCAGCTGTTTCATTTTGGAGGCCCATTTGCAGCAGCACCAAACCCAAGGCTGGATGTGGCCAGCCATAAGTGCAGCACCAGAAACCCAATCAGCGACAGCTGCCCAAGTTCTTGTGCTCATAAATTATTTAGGGTGCAACCACCTTCCAGGGTAGGAAGCATCTGCCTCAGCTCAGCCTCTGAGAGTGGGGGCAGAACCATGAGGCCTGGATATCCCAAACCCAACACATGGAGCCAGCCATGGCAGGGGCACAGGCTCTCCCTTGCAGTAACACTTCCAAAGAGCTCTCCCACCACTCACCCACCCTCTGCTGCCTGGCTCTGACTCTCTCCATTGGCAGAGAATGCCACAAAAATTTCCACATGACAAGGTTTGTAACCACGGGGGTTGTGCAGCCCTGGAGTCGGCTTCCACAGAAGGAATCACACCATGAGTTTTAAAATGGAGAATTCTGTTTTTTCTGAAGGGGAAGATAGGACACATTGTTCAGAAGACTGTGGCCTGGGGGGATCTTCCAGTCCTCCAAGTTCCTGGAAAAAGCATCTGCCACAAGACATTTCTGGCAACGTGAAGGTTTCTAACAGAAGCTTTTTGCATGGCAGTTTGGGGCTCCAGATCTTTTCATTCACTGACCGTCACTGAACAGCCCCACATTTGTTACACAAGTCCCAGATGGCATCTGTACAACCAAAATAACCAGAAGGAAAAATCCAGACCCTGTGTTCATTTCGAATGCTTGCATTTTGCTTAAATGAAAACTGCACCAAAGCACAGAGTCACCAGAGCCTCAGCTAAACATTATTCATTCCTGGAGCTGTAATTAGGGAGGAAATGACGGCCTGACCTCACAGAATTTCATCAGCAGTGCCTGTACGCTTGCGCGTCGGTGGAAATGACACTTCCTGCAGCGCTGCATTGATCAAGATGTGACTCAAGAGAAGAAGGTACAGTTTCTTCCTCAATGCTCTGTATCAGTTACCCCACAGGAGGGTGAAATAGCATCTGTGCCAGTGGGAGATAAGCAGAAAGTTCAACGTACAGTGCTGGGCTGAGATGCGCATCCCAGAGGAGCCCCGGTTCACATTTCCAGCCTCAGCCCTCTTCAAATGACAGGGAACGAGATCGACCTTGAAAACTGCGCTCACTGCAGCTCACATCTGCAAACAGAGAGCTCTGAACTTGAGCCCCTTTCCCCTTGGGCTGGGGGTGATAAACTCCTGTTGGATGTGACCCTGCTGAGGGCTGCTGGCAGTGCCTTGCAGCAGACACTGCTCCTATATTTAGTACAAACAATGTGGAGGCGTTTGTTTTTGAGATTAACACGTGCATCAGCCAGAACCTTTCTCATGGGGACAGAAGCAAACCCTGGGTGGTTCAGGCTGATTTAAGGCTGTTAGAAATGCAAATAGCTTGTGCTGGTGCTGCACAGGGCAGAGTGGAAACGTCCCAGGGAAAGGCTTCAGTGCCTGTTGCAGTGTCAGGTCACAGCCCTGGAGGAGTGCTGGCTTGGCAGGAGGCTCTTTGGGCTCAACAAAAGGCAAATCTGCAGCAAAGAGGGGAGGGAGCAGAGGTCAGGCAGGTCACAGCCATGCTCTGACCTATTCAGTCCTCTTTTTTTCAGAGGGACCAGCCTGGCCAGTGGCTGCTGCACTTCGCAGGGCTCTTGCCAACAGCCCCAGCAGAAACGTTGCTGGATTCCCTCCAGCCTTCCCCAGAGCAAGATCTGGCAGAGAACAAGGCATCTTCTCTGGATAGCAGCAAACCCCCTGGGATCCCTGCTATGCTCTTGCTGTACAGAGTTCCAGGAAAAAAGAGGAAGAGATTAAAAAAAATGGAAAAAAATTCCCTGCCAGGCTGCTCCCGTGCAGCTGGAGGAGGCTGGGAGTGCTGAGCTGGCAGGGGAAGGCACCAGCACTCAGCACTGGCTGCATCCTGAGCTCTGAGCTCCAAAGTGGTGACACCACTCCTGCCCAGCCACTGCCAAACCCTCCAGAGCAAGGCCTGGCCTGGCAGCAGGTTTTGGGTTTCTCCAGGGCTCTACTGCAGGAAGTCTCCCTGCTCAGAAACTGTCTGCTCACACTACACACAGCATCCAGAGGAGAAAAGCAGCTGGGATCCTGGCTGGGCCAGGATGGTGGCTTTGGAGCCAGAGTTAAGCCCTGGGATAGATGCAGCATGAGAAGGGCAGCATCTGCAGTGTCCCATGGGATGGAGTGTCCTTTCTCCATAAGGCTGGGTCAGAGCAGCTGCAGGTGTGTGAACAGAGACAAGTCCAGGCTGTCTGTGCCCAAAGCACCCCCAAAACATCTGGGATCACAATGGTAGGCAGGCCAGGGCTGCTGCAACCCACTTGAGCCAGGAGCAGGTTGAAGACAGTGATTTAACAGAGTCCACCCCACTAAGATCAGCCTTTGACACCCAACACAGCCCTGCACCATGTCCCCAAGCTGGGGGCACCCCCTGCTCACCAGCCCCAGCACCTGCAGCATCACTGCTCACACACTCCTGTCCCAGCTGTCTGTGCCCAAAGCATCCCCAAAACATCTGGGATCACCAGCCCCAGCACCTGCAGCATCATTGCTCACACACTCCTGTCCCAGCCCTCCCTGTTGTCAGATGCTGGCTGGAATTTACACATCCCTCCTATTCCACTCATTCATGCTGACAGCAAGCCAGGCATCCCATTCCCTGTCCCATTTTTGGTTCATCAATCTCTGGAATGCCCCTGGGACTTCCCAAAAAGTTTGGGAAGGCCAAGGAATACTGAAATAAATGAGACTGTTGAGGAGGGAGTATCATGTGAGTGAGTCAATGGTTTGTGTTGCATTTTGGCACCATGGCCCTGAGTACAGCAGGATATTCCATCGTGGAGGAGCTGCCAAGCTCTTCGTATCTTGGATTTTCTCCTGACTTTATAACTTGTTACTGAGGCTCCCAGATTCCACCACATGCAGTGGTAATCCTTGGAAATTTAGCATTGCCACAATTGCATCTGAAAGCAGGGACATCACTCAGCCAAGGCATATCAACTTTCTAAAGGGGAAAAACACCAACCCTTGGCAACTGCAGGATGTCTATTTGGGTGAAAAGTATCAACAGTGTGCATGTCTGTGATCCAAATCTGAAGTGCTTTTCACTGACACAGGCAGAAGGAAGTATCACATTTGTCCTTTAAATCTTCAAAGTATGAGGCAAGGGAATAGGAGTGATGTGGAGCAGGAGACCAAAACCTCTATGCTAAGGCAGAGACACTGAGCAGAAATCACTGAGTAAGATGAGCCTGAAAGGAAGCTCAGGGACATTTTTGAGTCTCCTGTGCTACAAGGGCTTTCAGATTTTCTTTTGGAGCTTAAAAAGATATCACACTTTTTCCTTTCTTTCCTCCTGTACCCCAGATTTCAGTGCTGTCCCACCACAGCTGAAGACACTCTCTTGCAGTGTGACATCAACACTACAGCAGGGTCTGGGGCTTCAATGTCTTGCCAGCTGTCCTTGGAAAAGGGAATAGATTTTAAAGCTGTGAATATTTAGGTGTACTAGCTGATTGCAAAGACAGCCAGACATGTGTGAGGTGAGGGAAAGACTGGATCATGCCTGTTCCAGACTTCTGGAAGAAGTGAAAGAATATGCTGCTTTGGCTGCACAGACTCTTAAAAAAGGAGGGAGGTTCTCTGCAACCACAACAGCAAACCCAGTGTGTGAATTGAAGCATTTGGCTTGGAGACAAGATTCAGGCAGCAACAAGCCTGCTAGGCTGACATCAGCATTACACAGGCTTTAGAAAACAGTCTGAAGAAAAGAAAGCAATTAAAACATGTGGGTTCAAATAACTTAGAATGAAAATCAACATGACACTAACCAGACACAGCTCATACCCATGCAAACTTGTCTGTAAATAAAATAAGCTGTTTCTGTAGATCAAGCCTATGTGGTAGATCCTCACCCAGATGCACACAGTGCATGAGAAACAACACAGCACAGGAAACAAGGATTTCATCCTCTTCAGTCAGAGAGGATGAAATTCAGAAAGTGAACTGTAAAGGTTACAAGCAACAAGAAAGCAGGTGGCACTTAAACGAGAAATACTGGGCAGAAGGCAGATTTCTAGAAAAATATCTCCCAGATTAGCTTTGGGATTAATACATTGAAAAGGAATTGACGTAAAAACAGAAAGATACTGATGATGGACAAAGAGAAAGGGTGCTGTGGCAGGGAAAGACAAACACCAACAGGGAAACTGAAGTTCATCCTGGATGAGGGGAGTGGAAACTTAATAGGATTTAATTTCACAATGTTGGAATTCAGCAGTTTCTGCTACTTTGCTGCTGGAAGTGGCAGGAGGTCCCAGATGCATTAGTTCTGGGCCATCAGCTGCCAGTGTGACAGTCGTAAAAAAAGGCAAGTGAAGCCCTGAAACAAATCAGGTGAGATATTTGCCATCACAGCAAAAAAAAAAGCATTATCCATATACTGTTATCCATAGTATTGGTGACCCTCACCTGAAGCACTGACAGCTCTGCTCTCCTGGACCAAGGCAGGTCCAGAGGTGCTGAGAAGGGCTGCCAGGTGAGCAGGTGACCCCAGGACTCCTGAGCTGCATGGGCTGGATGTGTGCATGAGCAGAGCTGGGATCACCCCTGGGAACAGGCCAGCAGAGAGGATGGCAGGGGTTCCACATGCAGGACAGCATCACTCCCACCTGCTCAGGTGCAGGACTGGAAGAGGTTTGGAAGCCCCAGATCAGTGGGGGTGGGTGGCTGGGATGCAGCAGGAGAAATCCCAACTCATTTTGGGCTTGATGATGAAGCTTTCAGATATTTTCCAGGCTGGACCCTGAGGCCACAAGAAGCCAAAACCTCCACATGTGGTCTCCAATATGAAGCACTGGAGAGGGTGAACACCTGGAGATGATCAGTGGCCTCCAGACCAGGAAAGTGAAGAGACAGCACATGTACTTGCACATGAGCAGGCACCCCAGGGACCCTGAGGAACTAATCCTGACCCCACCACTGCCTCCCCACCGCTGTCTCACAGCCCCAGCCTCGCTTCCTGTTGTGTCTGTGCAAAACCTAAAAAAAGAGAAAAAAATACCTGCGGTGCCTGAAATGATCAGTGTAAATTACAGCCTGCAAATGCCAGCAGGGCAGTGGGAGAGGTGCTGCTTTGTTCTGTAGGAAGAGTCAGTTCTCAGGGGAGAACTGAATTCCCTCTTGGAAGGGAATGCTCTCTCCCACACCAAAGAAAAAGTTCTGAAATTGAAGGTGATATTTTCAATGGATTCTGACTTGAACAAAGGAAAAAGGACTGGTGACAGGAGCTGTCTGCTTGGCACATGTGGCATGTGAGCAGCTGAACTGCATTCATGGGAGAAAGAAGAGTGTACAGAGGGAAACAAATAACTGTATTACCAGAGGGGTTAACAATGCCCAGAGCTCTGCAGTGTACAGAGATTAGCACTTGGTTTAAGTCATCACTGGAAGAGCCAGAAATTAGGACCTGGATCTCTTTGTGGGCACAGCAATGAGCTTCTCCAGACCTTGCTGAGTCCTCTCCAGGACCTGCCAGGGGCAATGAGTGAGTGCTTCAGCCTCAGAAGGGATGGCTCACTCACCCCTGACCACAAAGACAGGCTCCTCACTGCTAAAATAATGCACCCAGAAGGATCCTGCCATAGAATTTCTGAGAAGATACTGTGACTGTGTTAGTCAAAGCCAAACCCTAGCTAAATCTGTCCAATTTTCGATTTTAACATCCAAGCAGGACAAAAAAAAAAAAAAAGCAAAAAGTAAAAAGAGAAAGAAAAAGAAAATAGAGCTTGGCAGCAGCAGTGATGGACCCAGACAGTTATTGCAGTCAGAGCTCAGTTTTCCCTCCTGGTTTGATAGCAAAGACTGAAAAATGCAGCTAGACACACAGACTGCATGAGCATGGTCCAGGACATGGAGGCCAAGAAATCCCACATGGAAGCACCAGCTGAACCCCTGGGCAGTGTTCAGTGGTCCAAGTGAGAGCCCTGCCTGGAAGGGCCAGAGCTATAGGGTCAAACAGTGTTGTCTCCAGAAAGAAGTTTAATTCTAGGAAGCTCTGGCTTTTATGTTTGGGCTCCTATTGGTGGAGAATGCATTTCCTTAATTTCTGCCTAAACACAAAGGCTGATTGTTGTTTGTTGTTTTGGATTTTTTTTTAAAAAGACAGATATTTTTCAAAACTATGGTGAGAATCCAACACCAGAATCCCACAGAGAACTCCAGGCTCACTTACTGCCTTAATGCTGTGGAAGGCAGTGACCTCTCCCTGATGGACAAGATGACCAAATAAGTGACTGTTTGCTTTCTCACATCATACTCCTGGCTGTGAAGAACTGTGTGGCAATTCTGGTGTTCACACAGCTAAGGCAGGACCTTTGGGAATTATTCCTATCTTAATTCTTTCTGAAAGGTTTTGATTTGGGAATGGGAATTTTTTGGCTCCAAAAGTGAATCAAATTTTTGGCTTCAAAGAGGCAATCAAATCTCCTTAGACTCTTGTGACTGCTCATTTTTACTGCATCTAGAAAGTCGAGGATGTAGACAACAGAGGCTTAATTAAAAAGCTTAGGCAAAGAAATCCAATAGAGCCACATGATTGATTTGCTTAAATGCATCCTTCATGTTTGTGAATTCAGACACAACCACCTCTGCTGGGGAGCTGCAAGTGTAAGGAGGTGTCAGTGGCTGGGCTCATTGTGCACCCAGAACACTCAGAGGGAGTAGGCAGCATCCATGCCCCATTCTGGCAGGTAACTGGCAGCAGAGCACATGCACAGGAAAGAATTTTGGGGAGAGAGAACATGTCACAGCAATATTCAGACAAGCACGAGCAATGGCAAAAAGCAACCAGCCCTTTGGAGCAACCAGAAAAGATGATTTCTGCTCTTTTCCCTGGGTTTCTCCCAGGCACAGCACAGCTCCCCAAGAAGAGCAGAGCTCAGATATCAACCCATGACAGCCCACACCTTGCACAGCTTCCAGGGGGCAGTGAACAGATCCCTGTGGAGCAAATGCTGTACTTGACCTCTTTTGTCCCTCCTGGGGCTGTGCCAGTGGGTGGTGAGCAGGGGTGATGGAGCAGAGCTGGCAGCAACTCGCAAACTCTGCAACTCTGATATTTACAATACAAACATCCATTTCTTGTTCCAGACCAACATCCTCTGTAGCTCAGGAAATGCCTCTGTGGCCTTTCCCACCATTGCTTCTCTTTCCATGGTGCTTTCCTCCCCAGTTATGCTTGCTCAGCCTGCTCTGCCTCATGACAGGGGCTCAGCACTGACACAGGTAAGAGGCTGCCACCTAACACAGCCCCATTCAGTGTGGGCACAGGCAGACCACCACTGGCCTCCTCCAGTGTTTTCCTCACTGCTGAACAAGACAGCAATGTACAACCCAAGCTATTCCTGCACTTGGCTGTGTGGGCCAAGCCCTGGGAAGGGCTGGCTGCCCTGCATGTCTCTCTGCTGAGGTACAGGCAGCAGGGAGTCTGCTGGGGATGTCTGTCTGAGCTCACTTGCTAGGGAACAGGAATAATTCTCCATCAGCCCTTCCCCTGCCAGCTCCCCTCCTGTTCCCTACAGACAACTCACAATCTGGAGCATCCTGGGGAGCAGTAGAGCCTTCCCCACGCTTGCTCCAGAGCATTTTCACACATGACAGCAGAGCCAAGGGCCAGGATGGTTGCACCCTGTAGGGCTCCTGGAGCAGGTCCTTCCCAGATAAGCCAGCCAGGCTAATGTAGTGTATCAGAAGGGCAGGACCTCTGTGATTGTGCCTCCCTGAGCAGATCAGCAGGCAGGCACACCCCTGTGCCCTGCAAAGCCACCTCATGATTCACTCCTCCATGTCACCAGTTGAGCCACAGCCCCCAGGCACTGGCATGGCAGCGGGAAGCTCAGGGGTCCCTCTGAAACCACTGGGTTAGTGTCCTTCACCAGCACTGCACCCTAACTCTCAGGCTCAGAAATTGCCTCATTAGCTTGGTTTTGGGCCACACAATTCTATTCTGAAGCACAATCAGTGCCTGGGTGTCGTCAGCCTGGTTATCCCCATGGCAAAGGGGCTCCATTTGGTGGCTCTTGACTTAATGATAATTAATTTAGCAGAAATTAAACCAAATGACTTGAACTTGGCTGGATCAGACAGAACTGAGTCCCAGCAACACAGGGGTGCTTGAAAGCTTAGCTCAGGCTTTTTTTCCCAGAGCTGCACATTTTTTCCCATCCCCCCATGTCCTCTTGAAACAGCCAAACCAAGTAATTAAACCCCCCCACCTCCCCTCACACCCAGCACTTGGAAATAGAGATACACTGGGAGGAGGTTACCCACAACACTGAGGGGAAAACCACAAGGAAAGCAGCTCAGGGCCAACCTGAGCAGGGCAAGACAGGACCTGTGCATGAGAGGTTTGCACAGAGAACAGCCCACGTGCACTGAGCTGCAGCAGGGGATGACAAATCTGCTCTCCCATCAGCCCAGATGGGTGAACCCACTTGTGTTTGCATATGGAGAGGGTGGGTTTGCATCTCCACAGGCACTGGGGTCACACAGAAGTGATGTTTTAGCCACAGTGATAAAGTACCATTGCAGGGCAAGATCAGGAGTAGGGTGCACCATGGTCCATCATCTTCCTCTTCTCCAGTACCTATAATACATCACATTCCTGGGGAGCCAATGGAGGGATCCTACCAGTCTCTGTCACAGACACCTTCCTCCCCAGAAATCTCCCCTTTTTGCACAAATGCTCTCTTGTTATCCTGGGAAGCTACTTAAGGCAAACTCCCAGCAGTCACAGATGGCTCTTGAAGGGTGATGGGGCACTCCATCCCCAGGACTCATTTCCATCCCATGTCTCTGCTGCTGAAGCACCCCAGCATCCCCTTCCCAGCCACAGCCTCAGAGGAGGCTCCCCAGGCACTGGACTGAGGTGACACAGGCACTTCTGAGGAGGCACAGAAGTACAAACCTCCCAGCCAAGAGGGAGAGGAGCATTTTCCAAACTCCTTCCACCAACTGCACATGCTCCACAGCCACCACCCTCTTCTGCAGCATTTTCTACCCCAAACCACACAGTTCCTACACACACACAGAGATGTGAAGGTATTGGGGATCCCTGGACCTCACCATAACCAGGTGTACACAGGCAAGATGTCCAAGATTGCTTCCTTTGGACAGGAGGTGTCACCCCATGAAAAGAACACCCTTGTTTTCAGCAATCCCCTCCTTGCAGCCTCTCCAGAGTGCCAGGGCTGTGTGGCACAGCTGGGTGGTAATGGCAGCCAGGCTCCCTGGCACTGACAGCAGCCTTCTTCCAGCCAAGAAACACTCTCCAAAGAAAGAGGGGACAATGAGTCACTGTTTTACATGGATAACTCAATGGACTGCACTGCCTTCAGCAGGAAAAGTCATTCACTCCTCCAGGGATGTGGCTGCAGGCTGGAAGGCAGCAGCCCACGGGCAAGAGAGGGACAAGGGGTGTGCTGCCTTCAGAGGTGTTAATGAGGGCGTGGAAGAAGGTTCAGAGCTGTGATGGATGGGAAGAGCCATGCAGAGGGGGGAGCACATGTCCTGCTCTCATTCCAGCCAGACAGAGCAGCCAGGCCTGCCAGAAGCAGCAGTGCTTGTGGTGAATGTCTGAGCATGGAAACACACAGCCTCAGGGGACTGAGGTGGGACCAAAAATCCAAGCACACCTGCCTGCACTTGTGCCCAAGATCTCTGATATCTGTGCACACATATCATCTATCTGCAGGCAGCATCCCTGTGAATGGGGCTCATGGGACTGGAATGCCTCTGGCAGGCTGCAGTGGGGGGTGGAGAGGCAGCAGAGCTGCATCACCTCTGTCTGGTATTGGGGCACTTGTCCCAGCCACACAGCGCAGATTACTCACAGCACACACTCTCACACAGACATCTGAGGGCTGACAGACATAGGGACAGCACAGAAGCCCCAGACACATTAAATTAAAAAACTCACATGGTTTGCAGCCTGCAAGAGGCAGATGGATGCTCCCTGCTTCCTCAGTCTGGGGCTGCAGTGACCCATGCTCATGACTGTCACCTACCCACACCCATTTCCACACTCAGTGGCTCATGCCAGATGCAATAAATCCACAGACAGCAAACACGGGGCACGGGCCAGCAGCATAAGGTGCCACTGGCACCAAGTGCCACCAGACCTCAGGTTTCTCCATCTGGATCCAGTTCAAGACAGACACATTGACTTTCATCAGAAAATGCCTCAGCCCAGCCTCTCAAGTGCTGTGGCAACCTTTGTGGGGCAGGCAGTGCCCCTGTGCCAAGAAGGGCACAGACACCTCCTAAGCGGGTGCTGCAGCTGACCTGACCCTCCCAGCCACGGGCTCCTCATGGCTGTCCCCCTGGCCACCAAAGGTCAGGATCTTCTCTTTTAGCTTGAACACATCCCAGCCATGCTCCTTGCCAGGAGTCACACCTGCACAGAGCCTTCTGACAGGTCACACATGGGGCTGGCACTGCCATCACTGCAGAAACGTGATAACCAAACCTTATTGCACATCACCACTCCTTCCTCCACTGAGAGGATCCAGAACTGCCTCTCCAAGGGGCAATTTTTTCATTCCCACTCTCCAGGATCTGCTGTGCCTTTGGCACAGTTCATGGCTGGAAACAGGACTGTGGGTTGCTGGGTGAGATCAGCCCCTGCCACACCATAGCCTGCGTGTCCCGCTCAGCACCACGTGGGATGTGGGATGGGAGGGAGGAAGGCAGAGCTCCAATGTTCAGAGCTACTTGGGTTTTGCTCCAAACCACTAAAAAAATAGAGATCTCCGCTGAAAGTGCTCCAAAGAAATACAGCAAGCACTGCTGACAGTATAATCTCCACTGTCCATTTACATTAATGCTCTTGCAGGTTTAGCAGAAACTGGAAAGCTTGGAGCTGACTTTTCACTGCTCACAGCATGCAAGAACCCCCAGATGAGCAAAGCCAGTGTGACCCTGCATGCAGCCCCCATCAGTGCCCTTTGGAGGGGCATTTGCCTGGCAAAGAGACAATGGATTTGTGTGTGTTTTGCTCCTCATGCCTGGCTGACAAACCCAGCCCAGAGAGCTCCACATTTGCCGTGCACACTCAGCACTGTGCAGCTCAGCAGGCTGAGGGACGATCCAGCACTGAGGGTTTGCAGCCAGCTCTGTGTCTCTGCCTCCCATCTGCTGTACACAAAACTGAGGCAGCAGCCACAGAGGTGGCTCTGGGGTTTGAGGGGGTGTCATCTGATGGATGTTTTTTTAAGCTGCCACAAAAAGAACATTAAACTCCTGACGTGAGACAGGGTCAGAACATCCTGCACTAGTTTAGATTTCTACTGCATGTCACACACATCGGGCAGGAAAATAATTATCTTTCTAACTTTACTTTTTTGCCTTTCCTTTTTTATTTTTTTTTTCCTTAACAGGATGCTTCTCAGCTTTTAACTGGAAAGAGACCTCTTAAATCTGAAATCCCTGGTGTGTCCAGGCTTCAGCCAGATGCCTACTGTTAAGGGAGTGCTGGCTGTACCCAAGCCAGTGCAGGGACTGGCTGCCATTCATTCCAGAAGTGACTCTGATTCAGAGATCTGGCTTCTGGACATGCTTTTAAACCACTTGTGCATTACTCTTGATGCTCAAGATCCTGGAAAGTTTACTTAGGAAGAAGTTATTGCCATTGCCATTAGGAAGATATTAAAATTACATGAAGAGCCTCCTTGTTTTCTATAAAGCTTATGAAAGCTCTTTCCTCTTCTGGCTCTCACTTTCTTGCACAGCTTACTTTGCCTTTATGTTTCTAAAGATAATTCTTCTTCATTTCTCACTCACAGCTCTTGGACTATCACAGTGCCACCAGCCATACCCAGGCTCAGGGGCTGGCACAGCTGGGCCTTGGTTTTGTGGCTCCCTCCTCCCCAGAGGTGGGGATGGCTCAGGCTCTGTTTTACAAGAAAGGCTCTCTTATTCCCATTTAGTCAAGTTGAGTCAAGGATCAGCCAGGGAAACTCTAATCAAGTGATGGAAAATGGTGACAGTTATAGGGTTAGCTCACAATAAATCATGCAGAAAGGGAAAGAAGGAATCCAGCTGCTTCAAGGAGCTTGCCAAATGCCCCAGCACGGTCTGTGGGGATCATATTAGGAACAGAGCCAATGGCAGCAGGTCTGGACACTCTGCCCCATTCCGTGCTTCATGTCTCCTCAGCAGCAGGAGGCTCTGCTCACCTGGTACCAGCCTGAGGCAGATGCCAGGAAGGTTTTATAGAAAGATCACAAGCATTGTAGCTGCAGGGATGTGTTTTGCTGGGGCAGGGTCCCCAGGTCTCTACTGTCACAAGGACTGCAATTAAGATCTTTATAGGAAAGAGAAAATTAACAATATCCAGCAGGAACACAGCCTCTGTGAGCAAATAAAGTATTTGTGTGTAAGTACCATGCAATCTTCTGTTTCCAAATGGTTAATTCCTCCCATAAGCCAAGCTAGAAGCTTTCCAAGAGCAATTTCTCTTCCCCATTACGCCTGTCATTCTCCTGGCCCCAGTTGGCTGCCTGCATTTATAATTCAAGCCTGAACTGCCAGCATTTCCATTCCTTGTCAATAAACTCCTCCTCTGCAGCCTGCTGCCCGAAGGAACTGCACAAGAAGGGCTTGCACCAGCAAACAGCCCTTTGTCAGGATGGGCAGGGGCTGATTTTCCCTGGGCAAGGTGGAGAAATGCACCTCTCCCTAAAACCCTGCTGGTGTGGTGTCCCTAGCCCTGCAGGCCCTTCTCTGGGCAGGCTGGGGCAGCCACAGCTGCTCACACAGCACCACGAGCTGCCAGCCAAGCCAAGGGACCATCTGCAGCAGCCTCTGCCTCCTGCTCAGCTGCTGGGGCCACGGCAGGCCAGCGTGCAGGGCACCAGGCTGGGCTTGCTCAGAACCTGCCCACACTCAGCTCTGCTCTGGGCAGATGCTGTCTGTGCCCTCTGCACACAGGCCACCTGCACAGGTACAGCACTGTCAGATGGCTCAGCCTGCCAGCTGAACGTGTCTCAAGCCATCTCCTCCGCTCTGTGCATCTGGAACTGATGAAAGCCTCAACCAGCTGATCTGAGGAAAAATGCACACTCAGCAAACTCTTCCCAGGGCAGCACCTTGCACGCAGCCATCCCTCCCTGGCTTGGCTTCATGGCTCTCACCCCTCTGCTCCCTGCAGAGCCAGCTGGGGGGCTGTGTCCTGCCTTTCTAAATAACACAGCTCATTAACTGGTGAGACTCTCTGTCTCAAGATACACGCAAGAGGCTTTACAAAGAGTTAAAGACATGCATGAGCTCACAGAGGAGGAGAGGAGTGGATTACAGCCTGCTGGAGACTTGGGAGAACCATCTCTGAGAACCACCTTCAGCACATACAGTCCCACCACACGGCCCCTTGTGCCTGCTTCTGCTGCATTTAGTAATGACCAAAGAGCCCTGTCCGTTCAGCAGAGGACACAAACACCACTGCCATTGCAGTTCTGGGGGACAACAGATCACAGCTAGCTGCTTGTCTGAGTGACTGTTGGGTTTAACCCTTCCTGAGAGTGGCTGCTGGCTCTGGGGACATCCCTTTCCTTTTCACAGGGAGTGAGCAAGCTCTGATGGGGACCTCAGGAAGAAGGGAACTTGGAGGCTTGTGTCTACACCACCCAGCAGCAGCTCTGGGCTACTGATGCAAAACTCCACCAGCATCAGTTCAGCCTCGTTTGGGTCTCACAGTGCCTGTGTCTGCTGATCCTATTAAGCTAAAGGGAAATCAATTTCCCTGATACTGCCAGGAGAAAACTTGGAAGAGACCCAGCTATGAATATGCTACCCCTGCACCCTTGCCAAAAGGAAGGGCCTGGCTCTGTAGATATGTGCAGGACTGAACTCGCTGCCTTCCCCTGCCTGTGCAGAGGCTCCTGTGGCAGGCAGAGCCCCAGTCTGCAGGGAAACACAGAACAAACGGGGTGGGGAGCTGCTGAGGAGCTGCTGACCTCCAGCTAGTTTGTGCTGGTTTCTCAGGTCCCTGCTTTGAAGAAAGCCCTCTAGAACAGGCAAGGCAGCCCCAGGGACACCCACACCCGGGAGCTCTGAACAAACATCACCTTTGAACCTCATGTCGATATTACCCATCTTCCTGCCAGGTCAGTGAGGCAACATCTGGCCAGAGAGCAGGCTTGGGTTGGGTTCCACACGAGCAGTGAGGCTGCAAGCTCAAAGGGAGAGAGAGCTCTGCAAGGGATGGCTCCAACCTGCTGCTGCTCCCTCCCTGGAGGAGCTGGGGAAGCAGCCAGGAGATGGAGGGCTATAAACCAAGTGGCATCTACATGGAGAAGGAAAAGCTGTGAGCACGTTGTGACTGGAGGCCAGGACTCATGGCCTCATCATCCCCCTGGACCACAGGTGATGGACTGATGGGAAGGGACCTACAGGCCCTGTGCACTGCTGTGAAGATCCAAAATTTTGATGGCACTTCTTCTTGCACGAGTACTGTCACAGACATCTTTTATGAAAAATCCTTTCCTTAGGATTTTTCCTCCTGAGAAGCTGAGAGGCCTCAGGAACAAAATGTAAACAATGGTTATCTGCTGCTGTGGAATGCAACAGGTGGATCTTTGATTAGTCCATGTTAGTTGTTTCTTATTAATGGCCAATCACAGTGACCTGGCTCGGACAGAAAGCCGAGCCACAAGCCTTTGTTATCATTCTTTCCTATTCTATTCTTAGCTAGCCTTCTGATGAAATCTTTTCTTCTGTTCTTTTAGTATATTTTTAATATATTATATATCATAAAATAATAAATCAAGCCTTCTGAAACATGGAGTCAGATCCTCGTCTCTTCCCTCATCCTAAGACCCCTGTGAACATGGTCACAGAGTACCATGGGTAGAGCCACCAGCACATGCCCATCTGCCATGGCCAGGCTAGAAAATTCCTCATCTGTCACTCGAGCCACTGCAGAGGCAGCAACACCTTCAGAGACATTCTATGGGGAGAAAACAGCTTCAAGCCCAGTTGGATGCTGCTCTGAGGGAGTATATGAAAACTAAATCCAATGGTGAAAAAGCTGGGTCTCACCAGAATCAGGTGTTCCCTCAGCACAGCAGGTCTCACTCCTGTGCTCAGCACAGTCTGTGTACACAGCCCTGTAACAGACTCACACCACCACACACAAGCCTGGGGCACTGTGGTTTGCAGCATCTCACAGCTGCCAAAAGAGCCCCACAGTGTGACACCAGCCCAGGGTCAGTGACCAGGGCTGCAGCACAGCGAGCAGCACTGAACACCATTCTCTGCCACTCCTTGCTCCAATGGATCACTGGAAAGGTGAAGGGGAGGTGGGACATGCCAACAGACAGGGAGGCAAGCAGGACCCCAGAGAGCCAGGCCAGGGCTGCTGACAGGGCTGGGGCTTGGGGAGCCCTGCTGCAGGTCAGAAAGCTCTCACCACAGCACAGGGAAGGACCTGAGGAGGCACGGGACAGCACGTTCAACTGGGACAGAAAAATCAGCAGGCACGGAATCCACACACACTCACACCCTCAAAACCAGGTTCTCAACCATTTTCAACACCCAAGGGTGATTGTCCTCTCAGCAGAGCTGCCAGAGGATGTGGCTTGTGTGGCCAGGCTTTCCTGCACTGGCAGACAGTGAGGAGCCACCCCAGCTGAGGATGTAGCTGCAGAACCCAGGGGTGGTGGAGCTGCTACAGCCCTGACCAGAGAGGAGAAACCTGCTTCCTTCTCCCAGGAAAAACCGACTCCATGCCCTTCCCAGCCAGATCCCCATCAGCCTGCCTGGCCATAAATTTACAACTATTTATTTAGTCAAAGCTCATCCAAATATTAAGAGCTCAGGGGCACAGTGGGAAAACAGGAGCAGGCAGAGCAGGCAGGCTGCTCCTTCAGCAGGCTGCAGGAATTCCCCACTGCCTGGTTCAAGGCTGGACAACTCCATGCCCTGAAGTTAAATGTGCTCAGTGCCAGCAAGCTGAAGGGAGTGGACTTGTGCAAGGATCTCTGAGGCAAGGATCACCAAGCCTAGAAACAAACCTGAGGCAGATCTTTGCCTCTGAGGCTTCCAAAGGTGGGAGGTGGAAAAGGTTACAAGGCAGGGACCTTCAAAAAGCCTACAGACCCCAGACATACCAGTAAGGATGCTGCAAAGGGTCTGGGAAAAAAATGAAACTTGCTCAATAGCATTCAGAAGAAATGCTGGAAGAGAGCTCAGCTTCCCTCCCAGTTGCCCTCTCCCTGTCCACCAGAAGCCAGCATAGAGATGTCCCCACATCAACAAGGGGCAGGTCAGAAGGACAGCACCAGGACCAAGATGGAGCTCAGTGTCATGGCTGTGGCCCTGATCCCATGAGGTGCCCTCACACAGCCTTTCATCAGCTTTTCAGACTGAAAACCCTTACTTTAGGCTGCCCAGGGTGAGTCACAGCAAGTGTGGGGATGATTCAGAGACCAATTTGGCATTGGCTGGGAGTGTGTGTGCACAGAGCAGTGTGTGTGTGTGTTTGCTTTTTGCAATCACTGTCCTGTCTGAGGGGTTCACACTGAAAACTCACCCAGGGCACTGCTGAGCTCTGGCAGATTCAGCCCACCAAGAGGGGAGCAGAGATTTGTGGCTGTGAACTGGTGGGGTGACACTTCAGGCTGTCAGCCACTGCAGGTTCCTCTGGCTCCTGGGTGTCCTGGGCTGGCTCAGCTCCCTGCAGAGGGGAGCTGGCACTGCTGGCTGATGCTTTTCTAGTTCCTTGGCTTCTGATAGAGAGTCCTGGGAAAGACAGCTGTGTTTGCACTGCAGTTAAGATGGAGGGTTTGTCACACTCTCCATTCAGATGCTTGCAGGAACCAAGGACCAAGAAATAAACCCAGCACATAAAAAATCCCAACACCCTCAGGAGAGCCCTGACCACTGCACCAGCACTCATCTCCCACCCTTGGACCTCACAGCCCTGCTCCAGCACAGGCAAAGCCCTCCTGATCCTGTTTTTGTGCAGTTCTTACAGCAGGGCATTGGAGTTTTGTGTGTGGGGACAAAATGCAGGTGCATGGTGCTGCCAGACAGAAACAGCCAGAGACGCCAGAGGAATGTGGGGCCAGGAGAGGCTGGATGCAGCCAGCAGAGCCACCAGGACACGAATCTCTCCTGCAGGGACAGAGTTAACTCCGGGTGTGCTGAGCCACTCCTTTCCCCTCCAAAACCTCTTGCACGTATCACAGATTCTCAGGAAACTGTATAAAGACAAGAAGGACTAGAGAAAGCATTCCTCATGGAAAGCCTGGCCCTCAGGAGCAGATGGGCTTCATTACTGCCCTGCTCTCAGCACCGGGTTGCGTGGATTCTGCAACCCTGGCAGCAGGTCATGGATGGAGTGCTTCATGTCATTTCCAAAAGCAGCAGATCTGAGGGCATCCAGCCTGTGTTTGCCACCATCTTGGCTGACAAATGTCACTGCACTTCGAGTACTGGCTCCTCAAAAGGAAGGGGCTGCATCCTGGGCATCACGATACTATGACTGGGAAAATGAGCTGGCCAAAACTGCCCCATGAAGAAATGAAATGAAATGAAATGAAATGAAATGAAATGAAATGAAATGAAACGAAATGAGAGAAGAGAAAGAGAAGAGAAGAGAAGAGAAGAGAGAAGAAAAGAAGAGAGAAGAAAAGAAAAAAGAAAAGAAAAGAAAAGAAAAGAAAAGAAAAGAAAAGAAAAGAAAAGAAAAGAAAAGAAAAGAAAAGAAAAGAAAAGAAAAATCAACACTATCTGAGGGTGGCTAGATTTGTCAGCCTTAGCCAGGGTAACAGCAGCATGTCCCTGGTTATCTGGAAGGCTGAGGACATGTGTCAGCCAGCTGCAGGCACGACCCAGGCTCGGAGCATTCAGTGGCCAAATCCTGCGCACGTCCCAAGGCAGCGGCTGAATTTCAGCCTCCAAATACCTTCAAACAATGGGGAGGAACTGAGGACTAAAACAGGCTCTTTCCTGTTCTGAAAAAAAAATCCCTAGTTTTCAAAGGTCTGCTAATATTTAGGTGTGTATTTATCTCCATTTACGCCAGGTCTAGGTGCAGTTGTAGGTTCAGGGATCAGAGCTCTGCGGGTCAAATCACTTATCAACTCTACAATCTCTGTAATAATTTGTATCCCTCTGAAGGGACCAATCTTTAGGCACAGAGATGGAGCTGACTGAGATCAATAAATTTGGAACAATGAGAAGCAAGAGTTTCTCCAAGATCTGCTGGTCCTGAGGGGTGTTGGGCAGGGCAATTGAAACCACCTGTGAACTGGCAGAGAGTGGTAGCAGTGATGTCTTCCATACCCACCTTGGCACATCAGAGGGCTAACAAACACGGAGATGGTGAGGCAGTTTCCTACCTGTGGTATCTGCTACAGGTGTTGAGGTGGCTTCTGGCATTGCTGCTCATCGTCCTGCAGCACCCCAACCCTTCTGTCTCAGGCTGGTGAAGGGGTTGGAAGAGGCTTTGCTCTATCAGAGCTCAGAGGAGATCCAGCTGATTGATACAGCAGCACCCCAACCCTTCTGTCTCAGGCTGGTGAAGGGGTTGGAAGAGGCTTTGCTCTATCAGAGCTCAGAGGAGATCCAGCTGATTGATGCAGGAGCAGATAAGGATGGAGAGAGTGCTCTCGCTGCTTTCTCACTTGGAAAGCTTTCTGGAATAGGATCATAACCCTGGCACTTCTGGTATCTCTTGTTGTGAAAGAGTCAGACCAAAGGCTGAGTACATCTCACCTGCAAGGCCCCGTGAGGTCCAACAGCTCGTGCTGACAGCAGGCTGTGAAACAACAGAAGCCAGTATAGAGCAAATGCTGCTAAAAAGACCTAAGAAACAACAGCTGGATGCTGCAAATGGGCAGAACCAGAGCAGAAATAAAGGAGCACTTTGAGATTGAGAGCTTTTCCTTGTTTCTTATTGGAGAAAATCTGCCAGCTCTCCAGATGTCAGTACAGTCTGCCTACTCACAGTTGCCCCAAAGACATGCCATTGGAGTGGGCCCACAGTACTGCCCTGCAGAAACCTCAGACCAGATGAACACAAGGCCTTAGGACCTCCCTCTACCTCCCTCACATGTTCCCCCTTCCCTCTATCCCTCATCTGTACAACCAGAGTAATCCCACCTCCCCAACTGTTGCTAAAATCAGTGTGGTCCCCCTGAGAACAGCAGTGACCAAAGCTCTGATGCAGACAAGGAATGGCAGCCTCCAGTATCTCCTGCTGTGCCAGCCTAGATGTGCTGCCAGCAGAGTGAGATGAAACACCAGCCTGGGAGCCCTGCTGTGTATCCTCATCTCCGTGCAGAAATTGTACAGCGTGCACAAGTCAGCACAGCTCACAGTGGGAACAGCAGAGCAACATCAGCTCAGATGGTGGATGATAATCATGCCAAGGCCAGACAGGATCTCCTGGATGGCTGTGGGGTGACACCAGTACAGCCAAGGACTCCTGGTGCCCCTCATCACCCCCTGAGCCCAGCTGAGATGGCCTGAGGCTTGCCTGGGAGCTGAGCACACCTGCCCATGCCACCAGCCCAGGTGCAGCAGGTGCTGAAAGGTGACTGCTCCAGGTACACCCCAGAACTACCCACTGTGGCATGGTGTGGTAGGTCCAGACCCTCAGCACCACCTCAACACCTTCCTGCAATGCAGACATGCTCCCCTTGGCCGTGCACCTGTGAGCCTGGAGCCACAGCTGATGGCCAGCAGGACAGCCAGGTCACAGGGGACAGCCCCTGGCACAGCTCCACCCCAGCGCCAGGACAGTGAGGGGCTGCAGACCCCGTGTCTGCCCACCAGCACAGCCAGCAGGAGGGAAAGGCAGCGAAACCCACCAGGGCCACGAGGTCAGGGCACACTCAGGCACACAAGGCCACCTCCCTGGGGAGCACCAGGACCTGTCCCACCCCTCTGGCAAACACCCTGAGCCCATTCCTGCCTCCAGGAGGGACAACAGGGAATTCTGATCTGCCGGCAGTACAGACTGACTCAGCCCACCACCAAAATCACCAACTCAGCGGCTTTCAGGAGCAGAGTTATTTCAGCAGGGGCTGGCGTGTGGGTGTTCCTGAGGCAGAACAAGAAAGCCTTATTCCAGCCCAGCCACGGAGCTCAGCACAAACCACTGCATGCACAACTGTCCAGGTGGAGCTCTGACTGGGCAAGGCAACCAAAGTGGATAATTCCTGCTCCCTGAGCTGAGGGAGCCCTGAGCACTCTCAAGCTTTAAAGGTTTGTATCATCATTGTCCCCATTCCTTGTCCTGGTCACAGGAAGGTTTGGTCTCTATGTGCCATTAGCAAGGATTAATTCAGCATGTTCTGTGTAATGGACTGTGGGTGGCCCAGGGAAGGCAACCTGCTCAATCCTGCTAATGATGGAGAAAGGATCTGACTGCTCCTGGGGGAAACTCATAGCACTGTTCCTTTTTTTCTAGTATTTTTCTTCATTATTATATAAAAACCAAATGACACCAGACAACCAGAACTCCAAATAACCCCCAGGCAGACATCACTTTAAAGATGACATTTTCATTTGCAAATTGTTTACCTATTATTGTAACTTATAACTTCTAAAATTCTAGCAACTGGTCTCAGTTTGTTTTCATTTGGGATAAAAAATGAAGTAATCTGTAGCTCGCTTCTTTTCTGTATATGGTAATGACCTTTCCTCTGCTAGTGTTTCTTCCTGATCTGAAGAGGAAACGAAAAACTGTAAACTGAAAAATAATAAGGGAAAGAAATGGCACAAAAATGAAGGCTGGACCCAGGGAGACAACAGTGTGGCTAGAAAATAAGCTGGTGTTAGAGAACATGAATATTGCTTTAACTCACTTCTTTATTGAACCTAAAGGGGCAAATCTGCAGAGGGCATCCACATCCTCACAAACGAGTTCCCATAGAGTGACAAACATTACTTGGTTTCAGCAGCTGGAGATCCCTACCTCAGACCTATCAGCATCTATGGGAACTTTCAAAAACCACACTTGCCCCGCGTGAAAGAATAGATTTGCGGGGCATTACATTAGCATTCCAGACCCAAATCCCCTCCAGTGCCTCGTGAGACACCACCACCATCACCATCACCTGGTTTGCTCTGACCTGACAGGAACTCTGCATGAAACTGGGTTGAGATCAGGTGAGGAATTAAAGTTAACTAAGCGCAGAAAGTTCTGCTGACTCAGACCAGCAGAATCTCTTTTTTGAAAACCAGAGCCCTGAAAAGAGATTTGTTTTCCAGACAGATGCTAGAAAGCATATCCAGTGTAAAACACAATCATCTCTTCATTAGCCCCCCTGGAGATTAAAGCTGATTCAGTGCTGCACTTTTTACTGAGCAGCCCCAATACTAAAATATGATGCATAAATAATTTCCTTAAGAAAAGAAAAAGTTACTAAGGAATACAATACTGATTATGGTCTTCTGGGATTTGTGAATTCATCTGACATGCTTGTCTAGAAATAACAAATGCTTGTCTAGAAATAACAAATGCTTGCTCGAAACCCAACTCCTTTTCAATCTTACTCAGCCAACAAGTTACACCTTTTTTATTTTTAGGAAAAAAACACATTAAAGTGATGGAGCAGCCCCTCTAAAAAGAAAATTACATTTCATTTAGTCTACACTGATAAAATTCCATTAACGTTTCAGTTAAGTCAGTCTTCTGAATTTTAAGATGTAACTCTAAAGGCCCCATTGATGGATTGCTGCTGTACTCAGAAAACATTAGTACATTGTTAAAACGGCAGCAATTACCCAAAAAACATCTCGTAGGAAAGAGGAACTAATTTCCCCAAAGGAGCAGAAAAGGCAGGGAAATAAATTATCCCTCCCAGTGCAAAACGGTTCAGATTTTAGTTCAGAATTCTTTCCCAACTTGCGAGAAATTTCTAAGAGCACACACACGAGAAGTCCCTTGAGCCATTCAAAGTCTCCCGGGAACTTTGGTGACCGCGGCTGTGAACGGGCACAGGCGGGACGGGGCAGCTCCGCTCTCCCGCACCGACCCCGCTCAGCCTCGGCGGGGCTGCGAACTGCGCTCAGCTCCGCGATGGCACCGAGCTCACCAGGGCTCCGTGCCCCGCAGGGACAGCGAGCGGGACAGCGGCCCGAGGGAAGGTGCCTTTGGCAGGAGGCACGGCTGTCTGTCACTGCGGGACGGGAGCGCCGCTCGCACCGCGCCGAACTTGGACGGGCTCAGCCGAGCGATGGGCAACGCCGGCCACTTCGCCGGCGGACACAACTTCAGACCGGCCGGCACCTGAGGGGCTCCGGGAGCAGGGAAGGGCTGCCCGCCGTGCCCCGCCGTGTCCCGCTCCCCTCTCCGCCCGCCACCGCCGGGGGACCCTCCCGGAGCGCGGCGCCCGCGGACCCACCTGGGCTGAGGCTGCTCTGGAAGTAGAAGAGGACGAGCAGGAGCGAGCCGAGGCCGGCGGCCAGCGCCAGGCGCGGAGCCCGGCTCCGCCGCATCCTCGGCCGCGGCTGGCGGCGCAGCGCAGCGCCCGCGGCCCCGGCCCCGGCCCGCCGAGCCCCGCCGGGCGCCGCCGCCGCCCCGCCCCGCGCCCGCGGCCCCGCGCCCGCCCGCAGGAAGTGACACGGGGCGGCTCAGCCGCCGCCACGGGAACTTCGCCCCCCGAGAGCCCCGCGGCGCCGGCAGCGGCTCGGCCCGGCCGCGGGGGCGGGCGGGGCCGGCGGGCTTTCCGCGGCCGGGGCCGTGTCCGTGCCCTGCCGGCGCTCCGTGGTGCGCGCTGCCCTGCCCGGCTCTGTCACGGCTCCGGGGCTCCCCGAGGGGAAACGGGAGTCGCTGCTGTGCTGGCTGGGTCGGGAGTTTGCTGGTGACTTTCCTGTGCACGGTCAGTACTTCGGAAGCATCACAAAGTTTCGTGGCCTTAAAATACACGTGGCCTTAAAATACACCTCTTTTTTTTTTTTTTTTTTTTTTTTTTTAATATTCTTTCGGCTACCCCCGCCCCTGCTGTCTTTTACTGAAAGCAATAATGCTTCTGACTAATTCCACCTCAAGCAATAAATTTCTGTAGAAGGAGGACACAATTTTCTGTGATTCTCGGCATGCTTTTGGAAAGTGAGAGCACAAAGTTCTCTTACTGCATCCTCTATCCCCCAGGCTCCGCAGTCACAGGCAGAACCAGCCCAGAGCTTTCGTTGCCCCAGTTTTGAAATAGCAGCAACGCTTTTCACCCAGCTCTGTAAAACACTCGAGATCTACTCAAAGGCCACCTGCCAAATTAGCCAGACCGAGAGCTGGATTCTACTGACAGCACCCATTCACTGCTTCTCCTCAGCCCCAGCACACTTAGTTTTAAGAAAAAAGAGGACAGCTCAAGGAGGAGCCACAGGGAATGACAAAGAAAGCCTGGGTATGTGCACATGCTGGGCTTCATTCTACCCTCATTTAGGGCAGAGGAAACCAGGAGGAGAATCTCATTGTAGTGAAGGAAACTGGAATTAAATAAGAACACTCACAGCACCTTGCAGGCTGTGGAATTATGCCCATAGAATTAAACAGCTCTTTGATGTCCCTGTTGGATGGTCTAGAGAGGGGCAACAGAAATGAGACCACAACTGGGACCCTATCACCCCTCCTTGCAAGGGCACCCCAGTGTGGAAGGAACACCAGCAGCAGAGCCCTGGGGCTGTTTGATCCCTGCAGGGAGAGATCTGTGATCTACAGGGAGGGGTCTGTGATCTATTTCTGTGATCTACAGGGAGGGATCTGTGATCTATTTCTGTGACCCCAAGCACCAGGGAGCAAGAGACAGAGCTCGGGGAGCGCTGCTGTGCCAATGCCTGTGGACATGCAGCCTGCTCTCTGTTGCAAATGGTGCAGTAATTCTGGCCCCTTGATGAGTGTGGAAACACTTGGGGTTTGCCTCACTTGTGAAGATGGTCTGGTAGACCTCAGGGGCAACAAAAGGGAAGTCTGGTACTGCTTGGGGCCAGAGAGAGTTCAATGACTGAAGACACATCCAGCCTGTGCAGTGGGAACCCCGTTGGAGCAGCTTTTCAGGAGCTGGAATGTGTACTCAAGACTGTTGGTGAATTTTTCATTATTTGCATCTTCCAGTACTGAAACACCAGAAAATCTAGCCTGAGGCTCCCAGAGGTGCTAGGGAAAATAATCATCCCTTTAGCCAAGCTTCCCTGGGTTCAGCAGGAGGAATAAAAACAGTAGAAATAAGCAAACTTCACCCATAGTTGGAAATTCCCATTAAAGAAAATACAGTAAATCATCCCAGTAGAAACTCAAGCACTGAGCAGGACCTGTTGAGTCCTGCTGTCTGTATTTCATCCCCGGGGGCAGGGCCAGGGCCATCTGTGAGCACATCACGTATGCGAGGCTGGTCCCCAGCAGCCTGAGGTGAACGTGCTGTTCAGATCCACGGGGCTAAACCTGGAAGCACATCATGAGCATTTCCTAGGATTCCTATGTGGACTCAGTAGCAAATGCTTCCTTTTTTAAAGGACAAAGGAGAAAACCCCTTTTAGAAGGACAAACCCATTTTCCAGGGGGAAGAGATATATTTTGATAAGAGCTGGCTGCTGGCAGTGGCACCAGCTGCTGGGGGTCAGGCCTTTGCTGTTGCCTGTTCCTGAGGGAGTGACAGACCTCCCTGGTCACACAAACTGCTCTCATGTACCATCCCCCTTCCCCTGCAGCCCCACCATTCTGAAAAGAGCAACCCCAACCCATTAAAGCAAACAGTGACCACTGCTTGCTTGAGAAGATCACTGCAGATATATACAAGGGCACAAGATAAAGCCGTCAGAGTCTCAGATTGCCTATTTCTAACGGAATAATCAGATTCAGTCTGCTTTGGAGAAGCCCTTCTCTCCCTCCCCAGGCCCCACTGGTGGCTGGAGAACAGCAGGTGCACAAAGCACACATGAAAATACAACTGCTCAGCAGCACACATGAAATGAAATAAATGTGGCAAGCACTGATGCCTGGTGTCTTAATCTGTTGCTTTGCCAGGTCAATTGGAAGAACTGAGAAATGAGTATTTGCTGAAGAATGGCAATGGCTCCTTCCCTGACAGGCTGTGAACTCCTTGTGGAAGGGCCCCCCTATTCCCTGTCCCCACAGTTCCTCCCACTGTGGGGTTCAGAGCATGGCTGGAGCTATTTATGACTATTAAACAATACTGGTAACCAAAAATAATGATCAAAAGGTGCTAAAAACATGCTGTGGAGGGAAATTATTTATTACTGCCAAGGTCTGAGCTGCGTCTGGCTTGTAGGTGAAGAGGAAGTGCTGTTTGCCTGCAGAATGATGCTGTGCCTTTGATGCAGTGCATGCTTGATTCCCTCCCTGCTCATTAGCAGTGCTCGTTACTGTCTTCTCAGCAGGTTTCTGCCTCATGCTTTGCTTTTTCCCAGGACCTTGGTGCCATGAGTGAGATTAACCCTGAGCTTTGGTCTGATGACCATTTTGAATAGAAATTAAACAGCGTCTAGTTGCTGCTGGAAACTGAGGAATCTGTTGTACTCCTCCCTGAGGCCCAGCTGTCCAGCCACTGTGAAAAAGCCTTTCTGGAGGATATTCTGACTTTGCACCCAGTTGTTTCATTCTGGAGCTGCAGAAGCAGTTTTCCCTGGCCCCTGCCGGTGAGACTTCCATCTGCTGGTGGCCCTGGAGCCCTGATATTGCTGCTGGTGGCCCTGGAGCACTGACATTGCTGCTGGTGGCCCTGGAGCACTGGCAGTGTTACTGGTGGCCCTGGAGCACTGGCAGTGCTGCTGGTGGCCCTGGTGCATTGGCAGTGTTACTGGTGGCCCTGGAGCACTGGCAGTGCTGCTGGTGGCCCTGGAGCACTGTGATATTGCTGCTGGTGGCCCTGGTGCACTGGCATTGCTGCTGGTGGCCCTGGAGCACTGACATTGCTGCTGGTGGCCCTGGAGCACTGGCAGTGTTACTGGTGGCCCTGGAGCACTGGCAGTGCTGCTGGTGGCCCTGGTGCATTGGCAGTGTTACTGGTGGCCCTGGTGCGCTGACGGTGCTGCTGGTGGCCCTGGAGCACTGTGATATTGCTGCTGGTGGCCCTGGTGCACTGGCATTGCTGCTGGTGGCCCTGGAGCACTGGCAGTGCTGCCACTGTCAGTGTCACCAAGTGAAGGCTTGGGCAGAGATGTGGGAATGACACTGGTGCAGCACAGGCTTTCCTCAGCAGCTGGGAGATGCTCAGGGGTGACCATGGGTCATCTCCTCTCTGTTTCCTAAGAACTGCATTCGACATCTCCCCGCCTCTGGGGTATCCATGGACCCCTGTGTATCCTGATGTTCAATGCTGTGGTTTGAGTTTTATGGCATCACTGCAACATGCTGGCTGAGAGGGACTTTGCACAGCCTCGGCCTATCCCTGCTTGAGCTTGTTCTGCAAGTTTCCCCAAGATGGACACCAAAGATCTTGCCAAGCAATCCTTTCCAGATTTACAAACCCTTGAAAATTTTTCCTAGAACCTTATCTGAACCATCCTTATCAGGGACTTGGGACATTTTACCCTGAAAGATAAGCAGAGAGCCTTGTTCTGTCACTTATATGTATTAAAAGGAAAAATCCCTGCTGATGAGAGCACTGAGCTGGAATACTTTCTTTCTCAAGTAGTGCATTAATTTTCCATAATTTCCTGTAGCCTTTTGTACCTGCAGAATGTGACTTTTCAAACATTATTTCATAAATACACTAGTGTTTATGCTCACTTTGCACTGATATACAAGAGCCTTACTTCACAGCATCAGAGAGCCAAGCTGGGGTGGACTATTCACCACTGAGTGCTGGAGTAAATATTGGCAAGGTCAGTATACAAAAGACATAGGTTGGATAAAAGGTTCTTATGCCTCATCAGAAAAACATTTCTGAGTTTTAGAATAGTGCATATAGCACCTGATTCTGAGTAGTCAATATTGTAGCCTGGCTAAATTCCACAGCTTCTCAACCTTTCTGTTACCCCCTCACCACATAAAAAAGAAAAAGCTAGTGACTTCCCAGGGGCCCTTTTACAATTATCTCCCAATCTCCTCAGAAATCTTCCTGAAGACCAAGGAACTAAAAACGGGGCTGTCTCTTCTCATTTCGGCATGCTGGCCTCTGTCAAAGTATATTTCAAGGAAACATTCCTTTAACTTTATTTCTGCCACAATTTAAAAATAAAGAAAAAAAAGCAGCTTTGTTCCTTTAAAAGCACCAGTGGTGATGGAAGCAAACCAAATTGTAGGCTCTAAGGACAACCCTCTGCCTGCATCTACTGGAAGTGCTGTTGGTAGGATGGAAACTTTGCACAGAGCAGGGACTCTCACATTCAGTGCTTGTTCTTACAGCCTGATTATGGTGGCTGGGAATGAGGAATTGGAGCCTTTCAAGCACAAAAAAACCCCCATGAATTTCAAATGTCCTCTGGAGGTGGGAATTTTCCCCTCTTTTTCCTTAAGCTGTTGCTCCCTCCAAGGAAGAGCTGTATCTCCCCAATCACAAGGGCTGTGAAGTGAAGGGTAAAAACTCCTGCAACAAGACCCATAGAATTTTGCCTGGCTCACAAACATCCAGTTCAGACCAGGTACACTGGCAGACTTTTTATAGGACCCAAATTACCTTCTCTTGCAGGTTTCTCAGTATTTGTCGTCACTGAGTATTCACTATTTCATATAAATGTCTTCTGTCTTATTCATACCTTGTAGTACAATTCTCAACAAATAACACCAAATCCTGTCTTGGGGGAAAAAAATACAAATACCCCTATAGTTATATACCCAAATTCCTTAGGGCAGGATGGTCTCTCAAGGGCCCAAGCCCATAATTTTGAATCAATGGAAAATCCTGACTGCATCCTTTGCCTTGCTGTTTCACCTCACAGTGTGACACAGCAGTATTCAAATCCCTGGGGGGATTATGAGAGCTACACTACTGCCCAGTTTTGGGGTTAAAACCAGGTAATGGCCAATCTTCTGCAAAGAAATGTTTTATTTGACTGCTCTCTACATCTGGGGTGAACACACTGCAGGGTCTGCATTACTGGGTAGCCCTAAACCTCACAGAAATTCACCGTGACCTGGTTGGGGTCTTTGGGAATCCAGTGTTGGCAGCTCTGTTGAGCCTCTGTCTGCATTCAGGCACTGTTGGACCTTCCCAGCAGAGCCAGGTAAGACGGGCACAACAACTGCACCACCACATTCTGACCTTGCTACCACAGTTCCAGTATGTCAGAACAAGAAATTCTCTCCTTGGAGGCACAGTTTTCATTCAAAGTATTCCCAAAATGGGGAAAGAGAGGCTTGGAGATGCCATCAAGAAACCTCTCCATATTTCAGGGCAATTTGAGCACTGTGCTTTCTGCCATTTGGCTGAAGCTGGTGATGGGGAAGCAAAAGGCAGAGCTTGTCCATGCAGACACAGTGCCTTGTGATGGATTTGGAGCCCAGGATTGTTAGATTGAAGCCTGGATTTTTAGATTGAAGCCTGTAATGGAGAGGCCAGATCTTTGGCTGCTTTAAGCATTTGCCAGAGACTGCATTCATTTTTATCCCAGCTGAGGGACCATGTCCAGGACATATGCATTTGATAGAAAGAAATTGATTAACAGCATGCTTTTATAACTTTCACAAAAGTTATAAACCAGATTATTCCAAACTGGGCTTTATTTGCTTGAAAGCACATAACTCAGCAGCACAGACAAGCCTGGTATCTCAGGAGCAGAGCAGGTAGCAAAGACTACTCAGAAATCTCTCTGGAAAATTCTGTTTCCTGGATTTCTGTTGATTTACATTGACTGTTCATGACCAGAATCCTGGGACCAAAGAATTTGGGATCTGCTGCATCCAACCAGCCACAGCCAAGAAACAGTATGAGAGAGACTTTAGTTTTAGTACCTCATTTGGAGAGCCCCTTTCTGAGCACAGCAGCATTGAGTACAAGATTGTGACCTGGGGTGTTGCATTCTGTAACTCCCCAGGTCTGAGCAAAGGCAGAGTTATCCCTGAGAGTGGAGTGAGGGGGTGTTTTGTGGGGATAAATGCTTGTGGCCAAGGGAAGCATCTTCCCAGCCTGGTGGGCACTGCTAGCACTCACATTGCTGCTACAATGCACACATCCATCTGAACTGGCTCCAAAGGGAAGGGTAAAACACCCACATGTAAATAGCAAGTGTAAATTGCCATCAGTTCTCAGAACAGCACTATAGAAATCTCTCCAACCACAGAATGAACATGCTGAGAAACTTCTCTTTCTCCTTAAAACCCTGTGTTGTAGGCAGGGACAGAGGTCCCATTTATTTTTGTCCCTCTCACATCAGGGAAGCTTGAGCAGGTCTGTCCTTTCTCCCCTCAGCACACCATGTCCTGACAACATAACCACACCATCCTGAAATACTGACATTGCTGACTCTTTCTACAATGAAGCAAGCTGGCCCTGGGGAAAGAGAAAAATGAACAAAGAAAACAGTATGCAATGACATTTTCAAAGAAACCTGTGTGATTTAGGTAGTGTCCTCACTGACCATATCTGGCTGAGGTTTCAAGTTCCTAAATCCCTTTAGTACAGCTGATACATCCCCTCATGACTAAAAACAGATCTTCTTGTTTACTGAAGGAGGTGCAGTTAAAATAATCATCATCAACTAAATACATTACTGAGTACATACTGCCACAAAGTCCAACTCAGGTTTGTTACTGCAATTTTAAGCATAGAGAAGTAATTGCATATGTCTGAACATGACAGGGCTGGGCAAATCCAATTCAAACAGCTTCTATTTCATGGAAACCCTGGCTAAAAAGGCATATAAATATTCTTAGTCCAGCTCTTGTTCATGATACTCTGTGTTTTCACTATTCTAGGAAGCCTGAGATGCTATTTTTATTTAGACTAAAAATAATAAGGGCTTTTCTCCAATGCTCTGGGTGCTCTATTTGAATTATGTCTGCATTAGAAAATTCCAGCACAGCTAAAATCAGACAGCCACTGACCCATAATGTCTAGGAGGTCTATGAAGGAACCATGGTGTCTGACTCTACCAGAAACTATATCCAGAGGTATCTTTTGCAAGAAGTTTAGTCCTGGAGAGCTACCAAATCAGCTCAGTGTGGTGTGGAGAAAGCCCATTCCAAGCCTCTGAGCTGCTGCAGAGAAAGCCAGGCCAGCTGGCTTCTCTCTTTGCTAAAGAAATCTTCCAAACAAGCTCCTCATCCCAGTGTCCACAGAAGGGAACAGGGATTTGCAGCTGGAGCTTTTATTACTACCACAATCAATTCAGTAGAAACAGCCCATGGAGCCCTGCAGATTGCAGGCCAAACCCCTCAGATCAAAGGTTTTCAGGGAGTGCCTTGGGCTCGTCTTGCAGAGATTGGCCATGGGAGGATGATTCATGACCTTGTGTGTCATGGGTGTCCAGAAACTCAAGCTGAGAGTCCCAGCTCCCAGGTGCAGCCTGTCCCCAGCTTTGAGGCACCCTGGCACCCAAGCAGAGAGTGTGGCTGCTGCTCTGCACTGCCCAAGGCATGGCCAGATCTCCTCTCAGAGCACCTGGCTTGTTGTGGTGGCACTGCTGACAGTGTTGGACAGCCTGGCTGCCACCAAATCTATACATTGATGGCAGCTAAATCATGTACTTTTAAAAGGGATTGCTGTATTTCCTACTTTTCCTTACTTTTAAAAGAGATTGCTGTATTTGCTGCAACTAGTTGGTTGCAGTGAGACAGGCTCTACCCTTTTCAGTGTCATGAAAATAATCCACACAAACACCCATGAGCCTGACCTGCTCTGAAGTTTGCCGTCAGTGAGAGGAAAAGAGAAAAAGCTACTTCATTTCTGTAGATGTTCTCAGCAACAGAGTGATTTCAGCAAAGGCAGAGAGAATTCCAATTCCTCTCTCAGCTGAGGAAGACAGCATAGTCATATGCCTTGCCCAAACCTTCTTTTCAAAGAACAGTGCAACCAGTGTCATCGGGGGAAAAAAATAAAAAAAAGAAGGAAAAAAGTGAGTAGAGTGTTGGTGTTTTTTGGTTTTTTTTGGCTGCTATTTTGTGGTTACAGCTACAGCCAGAAGCAGGTTACAGTAGAAACTGAATATGCTACTGTGCAGAGGTTCAGTTCAGTGAACTGTGCAGATATAAATGGGCTTTTAAACTTCAGAAATTAATTTAAACAAAACACAATTGTCTCTTTCAATGAGGGCATGTCCAGAAAGCACCAGCTGGACCCAGTACAAGGTAGCTCAGGCATATGTTGTAGTGTTTAAACCCTGAAGCAATGAGAACTGTACTGAAGCTTGCTCTATTTGCATTTGGCATCCTGGAGCTAATGGAGTGAAGGAGCTCGAACAAAGTGCCTCAGTCAGCCTCTCTGTGGCTTATGCCCTGAGATGCCCCTGGCCAACAATTCTGTGCTGCAGTCCTCTCGTTGAGGAGGGCTCTCCCAAACGCAGAATGGGGGACTACAGCCACCCCCAACCTCCTGGTTTGATCAAAGCAAGACAAGGAACACCTAATAATTAGTGAGGGATTAAAAACTCTCTGCTCCAAGTGCAGGGGTGGCAGAGAGGGACATGCTCTGAATGAGCTATGAATCCATACTGTGCTGCACCACGGATCTCATCCAAGCTTGCATGGAGTGTGCAGGCTGAGGCTCCTGTGCAGAGCTCCTCAGTGCACCACGAGGCTGGGGAGAGCCAGGGGCTGCTGCTGGGCTCAGCCTGCTGCTGGAGGGGGGTCAAATCCTCTGGGCTCAAAGCACCAGGCTCATGTCACATTTTAATGATGTCCACAGACCGTGTGGAAAAGTTTCCTGCTGCCCAGCAAAGCAGCTGAAACTGAGCTGTAAGATAATCAGTGACAGGGAATCATGGTTAAACATTATCTAGAAATAGGGCTGGCCCAGACTATAAACTCTGGCTGCATGCTAGGAAAAGATTAGGAATTAGGGGGAAAAATGTAGCAAAGGTCTGCTGACAGTTACCATCCCCACTGCAGGGCAGCATATATGACTTTACTGCTGCCCTGTACTTTTTGTCCCAGTTCTCTCCCAGTCATGGGTATGTGTGTGTCTGAGAGTCTGTCAGGCAGCTGTGTGGTGTTTCACTGCCTGCTGGGTTAAACCACGACTGCTGTCTTCTGTTCTGCTCCTGTAGCTGTACTTTCTCTGGTCTTTGGTTTGTAGCCAGCCAAACTATTCCTGCAGAGCCCGGCAGAGACTCTGGTGTTAAACCAGCCAAGCATGCAGTCAAGGCAAAGGCTAACTTTCCAGAGTCTCCTCTCAGGATGTCCAGAGCTTGACAAAGTGGGCATGACTCCATGGATCTCGTGAGCCCCTGTCTAGGTACACAGGAATTTATAGCTGTGGGGTTGCTGCAGCTTCAGCTGAAGAAGAGATGTACTTAACTAGTTGTTTTCCAATGAAATCTTCATTGAACAATGCAGAAGCTGAGAAAACCATTCTCAGCTGAAGTCTCTCAAATGTATTCTTCAATCAGTCAGGACTGCAGAGGGAAACTTAATCCTAAATCCTACTCTTTGTGACCACTGCTAGGAGCAGCAGTGAATGACACAAAGCAAAATCTCCTCTTTTTGATTGCAGTGCCTCCAACACCTGCCCTGGGTTTGAAGAAGTCTGATCTGTGACTGCATGTTGCTGTCTGTAAATGTGGCAATGAAACTTTAAAAATTGCTATGAGAGGATTATAAAGGAAAAGGTATCAATCAACAGCAGCATGGAACCTCTTCATGTCCTTCCTTAATATGTTAAATAATGATTGAATAAAGTAAAAAATCTGTAACAGCTGAATGAAATATTAGACTGCACAGAAACACATGGCACTGCTCAAAATATCAGCTTTTCCTGCATGGAGAATTAGTGCTAGCTCTGTATGGACTTAGCCATCACAACTTTCCATCCACTCCAGCTTTTGAAACAATTAATCTCATGGAAGCCAGAGCAGGAAATCCTGCTGGGGAACCAAATGCTTCTGGTGAGAGATCCAACAGCAATGAAAACAAATGCACCTGACTTTCTGGGCTGTGCTCAGAGAAAGTCCCTGTTAGTTACAGGGACAAATGTGAATATTTCTGTTCTCCTGCAGCAAGTCTTTCTTGCCAACTTTAAATAATATTAAGTGATATTAAGTAAATACCATATTAACTAAGTGGGGGCAGGAGGGGGAATAATCTTTTTTTAACTAGCTTCAGGTATCTGGTTTTCTCCTGGTCCACAAATCCTCTTCCCCCACCTGCCCATAAGAATATTGGCTGTAAAATCAATCAACTATCAAAAAACCAGAATAAACTCACTTAACACAAGGATTTCCCAGATGTTCAGTGTCCATACCCTCTCCAGACACAGAAAGTGCTGAGAAGTTCTATCAAGTGGGAAATGTTCACATTGTCCAGACTCATACAACCAACTAAAATCAGCCTGTTTGCTGACTTCAGGGAGGGCAAAAATGTTCATCTGAGCACTGGGACAGGTTTGTAAGGAGTGAGGGGAAGGAGGCCTGAAACCCCAAGTGTATTTGATTGCAAGAGGGGACAGCAGAAAGCTGCTCAGCTTGGATGGTGGGATTGAGGACAGGAGCAGGGACAGCAAGGTTTCCAGGAGACAGAGTGTAACAGGAGGTAGTGAAATGGGCTGTGATTTTACCATTTGTTTCATAGAGGCTCTCAGGACAACCCTGCCTGACACCAGAAATCCCATCCAAGAAATGACAAGCTTAGAGTACAAAAAATGTAGGTGGTAGAATTTCTTTGATGGAAAGGATGAAAACCTCCACCATAACCAAAGTAGTAAGAACAACATCCAATATTTAATCCCTTTAACCTGGGCCAAATAACAGCTGAAACATTTTTGCTGATATTTAAAGCAAATTAATTAGTATGAAGCAGACATTCTTCTCTGCTTAGGAAGTTTCAGCCCAAATAGTTGCAATTTGGCAAAATAATGGCAGCTGAAATGAATTATTGTTGCTGGAAGTGCTGGTCCATTAGCAATAGGTGGTGTACCTGCATTACTTGCCACATGCACAAAATTCAGTATTGCAAAGACAGAAATGAAGGCTGAAGCTGTTAATCACTAACATCTAAAGCATTGTAGAGAAAGCAACTTTGTAGGGAAAGCAGCTTTTTCCTTGGAGTTAAGAGGTGGTAATTTCACCTTCTATTGCAGAGAAAGCATTGGTTGCTGAATTTAAATTTTCACAGGTCAAAAATTTTTTTAAAAAGCCCTCCAGGTGGTTTCTAGTCCATGCAGTTAACTGAGCCTGTGAATTTTGAGACTCCTTCAGAAAGAGATCTTATTTTCCAAAGCCTTTTGGAAAGCCTAATAAAGATGAAATGAGAAGCATTTCATTATCCATTCCAACACAGAGGCCAGGAATGGGAACAACAGGGGACACTGCTGGACCCAGGGCCACAGGTGCTGTGTCTTCTGTGCAATAGAAAATGGGGACATAGTTTGTCTAAGATATGGACTGAGCTGTGTAGGACAGTGAGGATGAAGAGGGAGGTGATGGTAAGAGGTGCAGAAGGAGCACACAGTGGGTGCACCAGTCTGTGAGCTGGATTGAGAGTGGCATAAGAAGAGATCAGTACAATGACAGCATCCTGGGCCTTGAATATAAATCCTTCAGCCAGATTCTAGGGGAATATTTTTGCTATTTATGCTATTTTTGCTATTTTGCTATTTATGCTATTATCTAAGCAAGACAGGTGAATTGTCAAAGTTCAAACACAAAGAACCCCAAAGACTCACTAGGATGAATGTTTGCTGGGCAATACTCTTTGACATCAGAATTGTACTAAAGCACATCAAAAAGATGTGCAAAAGACCACAAGTGTCTCATTAAGTAGTCCTCAAAAGCCCCACCCAAAGACAAGCCCTGTTCCCAGTTTGCCGCCCCGCATGTGTCCTGTGTAAAAGCAATGGGAAGCAGCTGGGGAATGCAGAGCTCTGCCCACAAGCTCTGCAGAACTCCCCACAGCTGGCACAGGCAGAAGGAGAGCCCACAGGCCCAGTTTCCCCCCCACATTTCTGCTCTGGAAAGGGGATACTCAATGGTTCACAACAAGCTGCAGCACTGTTTGTGTGGTGCCACTATAGAAATACTTGGCTCAGGAGAGGCTGTGCTGCCAGACAAGTTAATGCCATGGGGAACATGACACATTTATAGCTCTTTGTGGCAAAAAGTGGGCAGCCAAGAGTACAATGGATCTTGAAATCATTGTAGGAGCCCCATAATCGTTTTTGTGGGCTGATGGGGTGAGAACATGGAGCTCTATTGCCCTACCAGCCACAGGTTCCTTTCCATTTTACTCGCTCTTTAACCAATTACACCTTCACTACAGTTTTAAACTATCTATTGTATGTTTGGGTCTTTAACAAGGACTTCTAATCCATGCTGCCCTCTTCTAAACTTTAAAGGCATATCTCCAGATCAAAGGAACATGGACAAAGCAGAAAGTGAACACAGCCATTACCAGAAAAGCATGGAACAGACTTCCCCTGGATACATGTCCCTACAGTCCTTGTATCAAGATGAAGTGACTTGCCTGTGATGGAAGAACCAGTCAATGGCAGAGCAAAACAGAACTGAGGTAACTCGATTCATAGTAGTTTACTCCAAAAAAGTTAATCCCTTCTAATTTCACATCTAAAGGAGTTTCTGTGAGGGACATCCAGGTTTGTTACACACCACCCTTCCTCTCCTGCCTCTATGAAGGCTGGTGGTGCAGCAAGCCATGTGCTCAGTGCTGAAGGTGTCTGAGGAAGAGCAAGTATCACTTCTTGAGACAGTTAAGTGTTGTGAGGTGATATTTGCCTGTCCTGCACTGCTGGGGCACCAGTGGCCAGATGCTGCAGGATGGCAAAAGGTTTCAAACACATGGTACAAAAGCAGCCCATGTTGTAACAGAGAGGATCCCTCCAACATGGAACCTATAGTGAAATCCTCATGCCACAAGCTGGAATGCTGCCATCAAAAGAAAAGGGCTCCTGGCTTGTACTAAGCACCCACATTATGTGAGTATCAGGGACCTGGAGGGGTTTTTTGGCTGTTTTTCTGACCTTTCAGTATTAATCCAATGTTTTCTTTTGTTCGTTTACATTCACATTCAGTGTATAAGTTCACTTTCAGTTCATTTCCACAGTAAAGGGTAAACCTGTCACTTTGCTCCAGCTTTCCCCAGGAATTGTTATAATATCAGTGCAGCCAAACACCAGCACAGAGACATAGTGTGGGTTTTTCTCATTTCAGCAGGTTCTCCCTTGTGCACATGCACAGTTCAGCCCAAACAAGCTCTCCTCTCCTCTCCTCTCCTCTCCTCTCCTCTCCTCTCCTCTCCTCTCCTCTCCTCTCCTCTCCTCTCCTCTCCTCTCCTCTCCTCTCCTCTCCTCTCCTCTCCTCTCCCCAGCAGTGCTGCTCTGCCAGGAGCCTCTCCCAGCCTGCTGAGCAACCATCAGTGTCCTGTGCCTTGGGCTGGGCTCAATCCCAGCCAGCTCAGAGGAGCCACATCCAAGGATGTGCAGCTGAAACCAGCCAGCAGTATCAATCATCCATGGGGAATGTTCCCTGGAGCTCATCAATCCCTGGGTCACAGAGCCTGGGACTGTCAGCCACGTTGGGCAGCCTGGCCTGGCTCTTGCAGGGCACTTTCCCCTGGCTTTTGACCTGGCTGAGCATTCACACAACATAAACAGTTTTGGTATTTATTTCCCAATGCTCTCTTGTGTATTTGAAAGTGTCCACTGTGCCTGTTTGGGTAATCTCCTTGCTGCTGCCACTGCAGAGGAAAGGCTGGCTCTCCTGGCAGAGGCCAGCATGGTGTCCAGATACTTTCCCAGCTTGGGCAATCCTCAGGGGCAGCCCATGGATTTCTCAGGTGTATCTGTTATTCACCAGGCCTTACACAGAAACTGGTGGCTCTTGGCTCATTCTGATTCCCATCCCCTGTGCATATCATGGACATGGAGGGGTTTTCTCGCTCTTCTGCTGACCTGCAAAAGAGCCTGGAGAGGGTGAGGTGTCCTCCTGCAGCACAGTGCAAGGATGGGAAGGGTTGCAAGACTGCCTGGAGCAGCCAAGCAGGCTGCTCTTGTTGTCCCTGGTTGTTTTCAGAAGACAGCAGGTGCTGCTCTGAAGCAAAAGAAGAAAAAGAGGCACACAGAAATCAGGTGTCTGACTGAACTTACACAGGCACATAAGGGTAACACTGATCTCCACGTCTCTGAGGGGAATGGAAAACATTCAGCCTTCTACTAAATTCTCTTTATTTGCAGATTTGTTTTATTTATTGAGGGTCTCTCACAGTTCAGGAGTATAAAGAAGAGTTTATTTAATTTACTGTCAAGTGCCACACTATGGTATGAAGTGTTTCATGCACAGGCAGGATTAAAAGGTTTCGCTGAACTGAAAAGCAGAGTTGCATTTGATCACCTTCAAAGGGGCCAAAAAATAAGAGAATGGGAGGAAAATAATTTTCCATAGGTTGAAAGGAGATGGAAGTTAATGATCCCTCAAGGTTAACTTACAGCCTCCTATTCGTTCTGGGTGTTAATGTTAAGTCAGCTTCACTCCTGACAATTTATCTCCTGCAAGACACCTTTAACAACTAATCCAATGTTTTCTTTGTTCCTTTCAAGTTCTTTTACTTTCACAGTCAGAGTCTAAGTTCACTTTCAGTTCACTTCCCTAGTAGAGGGTAAACCTGTCACTTTGCTCCAGCTTGCTCCAGGAATTGTTATGTTATCAGTGCAGCCAAACACCAGCACAGAGACATAGCGTGGGTTTTTATCATTTCAGCAGGTTCTCCCTTGTGCACATGCACAATTCAGCCCAAGCAAGCTCTCACAGGGATTTAGTTCCCCACTGCAGCACACAGGCTAGGCTCTGTGGATAGGATTTGGGCACCCCAAATGAAATGTGACTGAGAAACTGGCTGGATTTCAGCAGATGAGGCATTTCTCCCTGGGGGCCACACTTCACCAGGAGAGCTGGAGCATTTTGAAGGGGTGCACTGAGCTTTCTCCCCATCCTGGGGACAGTCAAAGCCCTTTCTCCAGGATGCCCACTGCAGCAGGGGGCCAAGCTGGGTGTAGATCAAGGCCAGGCTGTTCAGCCTGGGTGTTTATATCCAAACCTGTTCAGGATGCTGCAGAAGGACAGAGGGAATTCTGTCACTCCTAGTGCAAAGCTAACCTCTCTCTGCAGAGAGGTTTTGCTGCTTTTCCAAGAGCAGCCAAGGGCAGAGTGTGCTGTGCAGTGCCTGGCCCCAGGAGCAGCAGGAGCCTGTCCCAGGGAGTGCCTTGTGCCTGCAGAGGGGCTGAGCCCCAGCAGCTGTGCCTGTGGCACTGCCAAGGCTGCTCACATCCACAGAGGCCCCACTGCTCTGGGAGCAGCCCCTGCACGTGCCTCTGATTCTGTCTGCATTCACCCTCGAACCCTGGGGGCTCTGCCGGCTCCCCCTGTCACCCCTGCATGGGGCTGTGCAGACAAACCCCTCTTCATTGCATTCAGGGCAGGGAGTACAGAAATAAAAGCTGCAACACAGAGGAGCACACAGTCCTGGCTGTGCATGGGGAGCATCTGCTGGAGAGGAGCCAAGTGGCTACTGAGCCCTTGAAGTAAAAACAACAACCGGTTTTCATGAAGAATTACAAATCAAGACTGAAAGAGATTTGAATGAAAAGAAATTCCAAAGAGAAGCAGCACAGCTCCAGCACAGCCCCCATCCTTGGGAGGAAGAGGGCTTCTCCCCAGCAGTGCTGCTCTGCCAGGAGCCTCTCTCGTCTTCCTCTTGGCTTTTTGACCTGTCTGAGCATTCACACAACCTAAATATTTATAGTATTTATTTCTCAGTGCTCTCTTGGATCTTTGGAAATGTGCAGAGTCTCTTGCTTGGGTCATCTTCTCAGTGCTGCTGCCGCTGCAGAGGAAGGGCTGGCTCTCCCTGGCAGAGATTAATATGGCATCCAGATGCTCCCTTCCAGCCTGAGCAATCCTGGGGGACAGCCTATGGATTTCTCAAGTCTATCCCTTACACTTTCTGATAGTATTTTTGTTTTTGGCTTTTCCCCCTTCTCTGGACGTGTTAGAAGAAGTCACTGGCAAAGCAGGCTGTTGCACAGCCTTTGGGCTGTCACTGTCCCTGTAAGACCAGCAGACCCTTTTGTTCTGAGCCCTGTAAGTGGGGGAATAGTGGCACAGCTTTGATGTAAAGGTGATTTTCTTTTGGTTTTTTTTTTTTTTTAGTTTTATTCCTCTTGCAAACACCAAATCTTCTGGACCAGACAGGCCTTGCTCAGGGCAGTGTTCCTAGAAACAAGACTGGTTTATCTTTAACCTCCAACTGCACCCTGAGCAGGAACAGGCTGTGGGTGCAGATGGACAGAAATTCCTCTGGCTCAGTTTTTGCTGGCCAGATGCAGGTGGCTCCTGGCCAGGAGCCGTGGGGCTGCATGAGCAATGCCCTGAGCCTGGCACGGGGGGCAGAGCCCCCTTCACTCAAACCCAGGGGTGGGAATTGACTCCCCACCATCCATCTGAGACTCCCTGGGCAGGGCAGGGTGCCAACATCTGGCTGGGGTTTGTCTGCTTGGCACAGCTGCTTCTGACCCAGGCAGGAGCGTCACGCCCGCCTGCGGACGCAGAGCCAGGCATTTTTATACTTTTTTTTTTTCTTTTAATTTGAATCTCTTGCAGTTTTACTTGCAGACCCTTGGTGACTAAGTGAATTGTGATTTACAGTGAGTTACTTGCAACACCATCCAATCAGGGGAAACACCACCAAAAAAAGAAATCAGCAAAATTTGTGGGGTCTCTTGTAGCATCTGCCGCATGACCCCAGCTGGGGAGGAGGTGGCTCACTCCTTTATCACCCTGCCTGGGTGCCAGGGAAGAACAGGGCAGCTGAGAAACTCCAAACACTGTGTGAAGCAGGGTTTCATTAAAACAAAACACACCCAGCACATTGCATTGTATTGATTTGTAATTCTCACCAGTGGTTGCTTTCACAAAGTAATTGCAGATGCTCACTCTTGTTGCTTGCAAAGACAGCAGTCAAAATTTTTGTCTTGCTTAACAGCCTCTGCATCAAAGACCTCATGAGAGGCTTGGACACTTTAAAAGGATCAGCAATTATTTGTGGTGCTGGCTTTGCATTCAGTTTCCTTGCATATTCATGCCAGTGATATTTTAACATGCACATAACAGGAGGAAGCAAAGACTGACAGTAGGGGATCCAGCTGAAGTGAAGCAGATGTCTTTTAAATTCAGAACACATACAGCACAGAAACACTGAGTGATCGAACACAAACTAGAAGCGAAACCAGAAAAAACAGATTTTATACTTAAAACTGAGCACTGCAGAAAGAACAAAGAGCCTGAGTGATGCAAAACAAACTTATATTAAAAAACTCTTCACTCTGAACACTTTACTGCATTGCCAAGAAGCACAGGTTAGGAATTTCAATAAATTTAGTTTTATGTTGACTGTGTCCCTTTAATTATTACTTTTTGGCACAGCATGTAGGACACCTCCAGGCCAAAACACAAGCAATGTTGAAAGTGCAACTGTTCCTTCCCTTTGGGAATGAAAGTTTTCTGATTATTATATAAAAATATTTGGATGTATTTTTTAGAGATTCACCCTATTAGCAGCTATATTATTAACAGTGAGTCAGAGGACGTTTTGCTGATGTTTTAAAACACCTAACTCAGGGTCAGAACTTAACTACACCAAGCAAGCAGGCCTGGTGTGAAACAGCCTTCTTCTCTCCAGTGGGATTGCTCTAATGAGCAAGGGTTGGCAGCATGTGATCTTAGATTGTGAACTCTACAGAGCAGCTTCGTTTTAATTGCAAGGCACTGGGCACATCCAGGCAGGAGCAAAGCGAAAGGATAAAAGAGCAAGTGTAGAGAGAGAGCAGATAATTATAAAATGAAAAAAGAACCAAGGGTGGAGGGTTTCTCTTTTTGCTGGTTAATCTGGGAAACTTATTCAACTGTGGCAACAACCAGTGGTCATTAGAGGAGCACTGTGACACCAGGCAGTAAAAAAAGCTCAAATCTAGGCTTTTACAGCAATCATAGGCCTGGAGACCAACATTCAGCTTCCCTCTTCTAAAAGCAGACCTGAAATGGAACCCACATGCCTGAGGCTATCTTTGGTGCAAAAACCCTTCTGGATAAACCAATGTGATGAGCCCTTGGCAGTGGAGCAGAGTTACTTATAGCTCTGCTTTGGTTTTTTTACAGCACAATGAGGCCATGGGGAGACACTGGCAGGCTGGGCAGGCTCAGCTGCTTTGTTTTACTGATACTCACCGAAGATTTTATGAAATTTTGATCCATGCAGATTTGACAACTGCCTCCACTCCCACACTTTAATTTCACTTGGGTTTCAGGGAAAGTTTAAAAAATCCCCCAAAAACTTTGCTTAAAACTCAGCTTCTGTTTTGGGCGTGTGCCCACTGGCTTAAGTCACACTAGAGGATTGGCTTCTCCCGGTATGGAGAGCATTCATTCCAAAAGACTTTTCCCAAAAACCTGGTGTTTCCCTGGGCCCTTGCACAGCCATGGGCTGGCTGTGAGGCAGAACCACACAGCATTCACACTGTTTTGCTTTTTGCCTGGGTGAGTTTCTCTTAAATCTTCCCTGCCAGAACCACAAAGGATGAAGTGAAGAGGGAAAAAACACCAAGGCTGTCAGTGAAACCCTTCCTGAATAAGGTGACATAAGCCTCACATACAGGAGATTAAGCTTAATTTCTGAAAGGGGACAGCAGAAGGGCTGGTGGACTTCAAAATGAGCTACAACAGCTGTGTTTTGGTTGGCCAACAACAGCTCCTGCATTGGCTGGGGCTGCCTCGGCTCTGTGAACAAGTCAGATTATTAAAATACAGCGTTCAGCAATCCCATCCTTGGAGCACTTGACAGTGCTGCCTTCTCCTTTGTGTGTCGCTGCTTTGACTGAATGTGGTAACAAAGCAAAGTGGAGTAATAATGTGAGGTGCCCATGACAACAGAGTCAGTGATAATCCTATGGTGCTGTCCTTAGTTCAAAGCAAAAGATACCATTTACTGGCTAAAAGTGCTGTCTTTTTGTTTCAAAAGTACCTTTTGGGTAGGGAAATGCATGTCTTTGTCTGGCTTAACTGCTGGGCTTAATTGGCCTTATTTTAGAGCATAATAGATAAATCAGCAAGACATGGCAGAATTCAGAATAAATCAAGCTAAAAAGCTTTTCATAACTCACCACAGAAGGAGAGAAGCTGCCCATTTTCTACAGTAATAAGCTATGCTACCAACCTGAACAGCAGTTTAAAATAATTAACAATACCAAAAAAGAAAGGGTGTGTGTATGAGTGGTTCTGCAGAGCCACTCCACCCAGTACAATGGGAAAAAATTAGCTGGGTGGACCTGCATTCCCGTGCCAGTTCAGAATGACTGCACTTTATATTTCTGTGCCTGGAGATATACATTTCTCCATGTGATCCACGTGATCACAAGCATTGAGGCAAAAGAAGAGCTTGAAAAGCAAAGCAGGACAAAAAAGCACACTCAAGAAAAGAAATGGAAACAATTTCTACAACGAGATAAAAAACAACTCACAGTGAATTTTCAGGAGTGCTTGTTTCCTTCTTCACAGTAATTATATAATTTATTAGGCAATGTTTCCTGTATGATATTTGGAATTATTGTGGGTGGATGTCAAAACATCTATGTTTATTAGATAACTTTGGGGACCTTGCTGTGGGAGACTATAGGAGAAAAGAATGAGAGGGATAAATTGTCTAGGAAAGATTGAGTGCTCTGTTTGAATGGGAAGGGCACCACAGACTTAAGGGAGATGGGAAATAACTGTAGAGTGCCCTTTCTCCTGCAGATGTAAAATGTCATCTGGTATTCAGCTTTAACCCCGTATTTAGGACATGTCTCATGTTGACAATAATCAGGAAAAAAAGGATGCAAGCCCAGCCAGTTCTGGCTGGGAAGGAAGGAGACCAAAGGCGAAGTGTATGTGCAGAAAGGCTGGGAGATCTGGAACAGGAGAAGACTGAAGGAGGGCAGGGTGACAAAAAAAGCCTGTGCCACACACCAAAAAAGCCCACAGAGCAGCTAAGTGTACTTTTTACAGAGGGATTGCTCAAAAGGGCTTTCATTGCCAATGAAGGGCTTAAGGATGATTCTATTCTGAGGCCTGGACACTTGAGGTTGTTGAACAACTGTGCTGCTGATGGCAGCCTGGGGACCTCAGAGCTCTGTGCCACCACTTTGGGACAGGGCTGGACAGAAGGTCAGACAGAAAAGTGGGCTGGACTCTGACACAGATTCAAACAATGTTTGTTATAAGTTATGAGAGCTGGTCTGGTCTGGATCTGGTCACCATCACCTCTTTGTTGATAAGTTTGTTTCCACAGGAGAGTCCAAGAATGAAAGCCAGCACCCTTCACTCCACCTTCATGACAAATATTTTGGACTAGTGCTTACTTTAAATAAAAGAAAAAAGATGGAAGTGTAGTTTTTGTTTGGAAAAATAAAAGTCATTGTATCAATTGTAGAGAGAAATATTCAAAGTATTCAGGTTTTGTCTCTGGAGTCAAATCAACTTGATTTCCTCTCCTTCAATAGGATGTCCTTTGGTATTTGACATATCTTGTTTTTTGAAATTCCAATTTTATTGTTGTTAGTGAAATAGATTTTAAGGATCCTCCCAGAGTCCACTCATGAATAAATCTTGATTTATTAATATCCTAAAATCCGTCATCTTGGCTGTGTAATCTTACTTGGGGTGACACAACTCCAGGTCTGGGGGTCCCTGCTCTCAACCAGCACCTCTGTGGAGAGCTCAAGATATTGCTGCTCTCAGCTCTGCCAGCAGATCTCAAACATCAGCATCACTGATCACTTGGCAGAAACAGAATCTCCTTGGCAAACCTCAAGGAGGAGGAGGAGGGGAGTTAAATCTAAACACCACAAGGAATGGAGATACCAATCTCATCTGATGCCAGGATCTTGGGCATTTTCATCTCTTGCTCCACTCTGCTCTTTCTTGTCCCTGTTGTGTCAGACTCAAGCAGAGGGAGCTTGGTGAGAAGAGCACAGACTCCAGGTACTCCTGTCCTCTGGAAGCTGAGCGTGCAGGTCAGACAGTGGAGCAGGGGGCAGGATGCATCAGAGCACTTGGGGTGCTTGGGAGCATAAAAGCTGCACACAACTGGGTCTTTTATGTGCAATTGCTCTTCACAGCCATGTCCAGTTTATGGAGCTGGGAAGCTTTTGCCTTCTTTTAAAAGTAAGCTTTATGGATCAGCAACAAAATGGTAAGGTGAGTCTTCACTGTAAAGTTTTCATTTACAGCACTGATGGAGCACAGAAAGAAAAACTTGGGGTTTAGCTCTTCAGAGTTTGGAGTGACTGCAGTTAGAAATATCACCCTTTGACTTGTAGAAAGAGCACATTTGATCTGGGAATTGCTCAGACAAGGAAAATCAATATGGACTGGTATAATTTGTTTTTGACAAAAAGTTGTTCTACTCTTGACTGCTAAAGGCTTTACAGCATTTAGTAACAGACATTTTTCAAATAGATGGCACTGAAGACTCTAAAACCCACATACAGCTCTTCTCTTGGCTGCTGGTTGGAGTTTTAGGTTCAAGTAGGATGTAAAACAGCCCAGAGGATGAGGCAGGACTCTGCAAAGGAAAGGCTGAATATGACATTAGCTCCTAGTTGGAAAAAAACTTTAAGCTTTTTTTTTTTCACAGACATGAAGGTCTGTGAATATCTGCCAGACTCTTCTGTCCAGGCGGGTTTCTCCATGGCAGCATCATTTTCTGTCCCAAAGAGTACCACAGAGCAAAAGGGAATAGTGCCAGGCTCTGCTCTGCCAGGCTCTGCTCTGCAGCAGCATTTTAAACTTGAAGGGAACCAGCAAAACCATCCAGCTTTGTTCTTTCAGGGATAAGAAATTGCTCTTTTATTTTCAGATTCTGAGTTTGTTCTGCACTGCTGCTAAGCTGGGAGTTCTGCCTTTTTTTAAATTTTGTCATCTGATGAAATCTATATCTAGAGGAAAATAGCAAATTCATCTCACAAGATGAGTGCAAATGTAAACAGACATCTAAGCAAGCTCTGCCTTAATGCACAATTTGATTATTTCCTTTTCTTCCATCTCCATCTGCTGTCTGCATATAGCTATTCTGGCATTTCCATTGTCCTAAATTAACACTTTCTGCAGGAATAATGCCTTCTGTCTTATCACCATGCTGTCCCCATCATCTGAGCTGCAGTGCAAGGGTGGCATCCCAGTAGTGCAGCCATATAACCACTGGCTCCTTCATGGGGCTGTCTGAAACTGCAGGAGTAATTTGGTCTGTGATGGTTTGATTTTCAGATGGAGAATTGCACATGTGGGTCTGGAGTCTTTGGGAACAACAATTCTGTAATAAAGACAGGTGGTGGCAGTTTTCATTATGGGAAAGCAGACGAGTTCTCAAAAATTCTTTTGTCAAAATTAAACTCTTCCCCTTGGCCTAAAAAAATAGCATTTGTCTGTTTGAAGTGTACATTTGATGCTTTTGATTAAATATCTCTGCTTTTTTAGGGAGATTGCTATTGTTACTCAAGTTCATAAATGTGGCACACTGAGGTAGGGAGGGACTTGTTTACTTCTCTTTTCCCTGAGGCTCTATTTAGGACCTGCAAAAATTAACCTTTAAGTGAGTCCTATAGTGCAGCTGCTTTATATGTGCTGTGCCACCTCATCTGTAAATAATTTTCTTTCATTTAAACAATTATATTAATGTCCATCAGTTCAGTCACTTTCATGGCCTTGGCAAGTCAATGTCCTCCTTGATAACAACTTCCCTGTTTGTTTTCAGCTGCTTTCTCATGTACTCCTCTAAGTGACCCCAGACAGTACAACATGGGAACACATATGATCATCACTCAAGCACACAAAGTTTCCTTTTGGGTAAAAAAGCCTGAACAGCCTCCTTTTTAGAAGAATTACCTTGGTGGATGGGTAGGACTCAGGGTACTTGCACCATAAGTGTCTTTCTGAGTCACTTCCTTCACCACCCACCCCAGGGCACATTTCCCTGGAGATTCCCCACAGGCAGGAGGTGATTCCATGTGCAGCAGCCCACACTGCACCTTCTGACCTTACCCTGCACAACATTCAAGCAGTGTTGAGCAACCAACTGTGTCAGGGATGCCAGAGCCGGGAGCTGAGCAGAGTTACAGGGGAGACATCTCAAACTGGAGATGCAGCAGGGATGAGGGATTAGTTACAAAATTAAGATGGAAAGGAGTGATTTGGAAACTTTACCCCTTCCCATAAGTACTGATTCAGTGAAGCGTTTTTATTCTGCACTGCAGTCATAGCCAGCAGCATATACAGAATGAGGATTGAAATATTTTGAAGTGCTGTCACAGTGTGAATGATTTTCTTTAGAGCATAAAATCAGACTGCAAAGTTATTTTCTCTCCGCAGCGACACAAGAAGAATATGAATGTCATCATCTCTGGCCCTGGGCATACAGGAAGGCAGAACTGGCCTTAAACAGATGCTCTTTTTCATTCTGAGTCCTTCTAAGAAATGTAAAATCCAAAACAAATTCTGAATCTGGCTAGATGTCTCATAAGAGGAACAGGATTTCTGCATAGCTGAAGCAGCATGACTTTGATTATTTGAAAACGCATGATTTAATCATTTCATTATGCATACCTTTTCTCAGCAGGCACCACAGCCTAAAACAGACAGGGACAAGCACTAGATAAAACAACGTGCTTTGTAGCTGAAGAGATTGGAATCAAAGAGCTTAATCTTGCAAGGTGCTGGTATCCTCAATGCCTTTGGACTTGGCTGCAGACAGCAGGAGTGCTGCACACAGCTGAATTGAGCCCTGGTAGAGTTCCCTGCTCAGAGGAAACATCCTGCAGCATGACTTTGATGTCTCCTTTCCCCAGTGCACATCTATCTGCCCATGTCCCACACTCCCCCCCTCACCAGCTCACCCCTGGAGTGAGGAGGTGCTGTCAGCATCCCAACACCCCCCACCAGCTCAGGCTGCTCTGACTGCCCCCACCTCCCTGCCCTGCACCCCTGCAGATCTGTCCTGCCTGGGAAATCATCATGGGAGAGACCTGGATCCCAGATCTGTCTCTGAAGGACCCTTTTTGCACCATACAGTCACTGTGTTCAGTGTCCTTGTCACAAGCCACAGGGAGCTGCTCACTCGGAGTGCACACACCACAGTCCAGTTAGTTGGTAAGTCCATCCTGTAGGGGTAGAGTGCAGACACACTATTTTCCTCAATCAAAACACCTGGTGTGCCCCTCTCTACAATGCCAGATCCTTTTTCTCTAGGAGGGTGGAAACAACAGGGCCAATGCTCTGCCTGATCCCAGAGGAAAGGCATTTCCCACTGGCCTTCCCTGCCTCCCCAAACACCAAAGAGGAAGGAGATGGGCTCCACAAAATAAAGTTTCTGCACAAAATAAAGTTTCTGCACAAAAGCAGGTTTTCACTCTTTAAAGCATTCCAGACAGAGAGCCACAACTGCTGACACAGCCAAGCACAAGTCCCTGGGACCTCCTAAATGGCTTGGGATGGGGCCAGAGGCCATTCCCCACAGCTGGGGCTGGCTGAGGGTCCCTGAGGGGCAGAACAAGTTGATTATGACTGGGGAAACAGCCACCCATCCATTATCACTGTCTGGGTCACTGGGGGCTGCTGGCCCCAACAGGGGCTGTGGAGCTGGGCCAAGGGGTCATGGTGGGCAGAGGGGGCAGTGCTGGCTTCTCCCCAGGCCTACACCAGGGTCCTGGGGCTCTGACAGCTGGGTTTGGGGGTCCCCATCAGGGGATGGGACCATGCATGAGCAGGGTAAGCAGCAGGAGCCATCCATCACCAAGTGCTGCCTCCCTGCCACAGATTCATGGTTCGACTTTGGGCCTGCTGCACCTGCTCCTCTCTGTGAGCTCCTCTCTGCTCTGAGGGGTTTGGCACAAGCCTTTTAAGCTCAGGAAGGCCAGACAAACCTGCCTGAAATCTCTGCAGAGGGCACCAGGGGTGTGCCCACCCTGCAGCCTGTGCTGATGTGTCCCAGCCAAAGTGCAGAGCCCCACAAGGGAGAGCAGGGCCTGCAGACTCGGCGGTGAGGGAGCCATTGCACAGGGCCCTCTCCCTGCTAGAATCACTCTCCTGCAGACCTAAACTGGATTCATCCAGTGACCCACAGAGGCAAAGCTCAGTTCCAGGTCCTAAAATGTGCTCTCATGGCCAATTAAATGCTGTTCAAAGGGCAGCAGAGCATCAGGGAGCGCTTTGATCTCGGAGATGCCAGCCAGATGTGTAATATCTGCTCAGGTGTTGGCCAGGTATCAGTTTACAGTCCATGCACATCAGACAGACAGGTTTCTTCCTGGCTTTGCTAACAGAAGCAGCAGTTCTCAGAAATCACAGAGAACAGAAATAATCCCTACCTTTTTAAACATCAAAAACTGTAAAGCTTCACAGCTGCACAGCTCTGAAATTGAATTGAATGACTTGACTTGCCAAAACCAGAGATCAGAGTTCTAGGTCTTTCATGCCCCAGCTGAAAGCATCAATAGCACTCAAAGGAGGGCACAGAGCTGCCTTTCAAATACCAATTGTGACTTTAGAAGCATAATTTGGTCTCACCCTTCAAACACAGTAACCTCAGTTCAAAATGGATGTGGGAATAAAAAAACTGATTTTCAACATGAGCATTTTATTATTTGAAGAACTGGTTTTCTTTTTTTTCTGAATTTAGATCTAAAATTAGCCAAGGAATCTAAATTTTGAATAGGTTTTGAATTTAAAGTAAAAACATTTGAATCCATCTTTACATTGGAGGGCAGCAGAGTGTTTTCTCTGCAAGCAGTGCAACAATTCAAAAGCAATAATGATGGAAGCACAGACTTGATCCCACAGGGATCCAGAGAAAAAGACTTTTGGGATGAAGCATTCAATTCCCAGAAATTACTTTTCCCACTGATCCATAAGAATTCCAGGTCTGTTGACTTCTCCACATGCTATAGGACCTCATTGCTCAGCCTGAATATCTTTCTGCTTAGCTACAAATCCCTTGCCTTCTTATATTGTCCCAGCACCTGAAATGCCTGCACAGCTCAATGTAAATAATATATTTATCCTCCTGATGCCCCTTTGAGTTCTGGCACTGCTGCTACCTACATTTTACAGCTGGGAAAACCAAGGCAGAGGGAATCTAAATGCCTGGTCACCAGCAGGGGATTTTACTCATTGGTCACTGCATTATTCACTTAGGTTATTATAGAGAAATAAAATATTATTAACAACTGAACAATTTGTATTAAGTGTATTATTTGAACAAGTTGTATTAACAACTGAACATTTATAACATAAAACTGAACTGATTCCAGCATTGAAACCAGAGCTATTTTCCTTGCAAACACACAGAAAGGTATCACCCATTGTTTTACTCACTACAATATCTCTCTTGATACTCTAAGGGAGGCATGAGGAGAAAACACTGTCATCATCTGGGGAAAACACCTGTGGGGGCTCTGACAGACAAACACTAAATTCATACATATACACATGTACATATTTATATAAACCATACCTATATTTTATAGCTTTATATTTACAAACCTTCTATGTTTATATAAACATATATTTAGGTATGTAATTGGCAGAAAGATGAAAAAATGTAACATCCATAACTGCTGTAAAATTACCTATCTTCAAAGCCAAACATCCTGAAACCCCTGAAAACCTATTCTTTCTGACAAATACTTTCTCTTTTTTCCCTGTTTAGCACATCCCTGAGCTGCAAAGCCCAGAACCACTTCCTGTCATGGCAGGGGAAAGAAAATAAGTCAGTAAAAGATTTAAAGTCAATGAGAAGTTTCAAAGCTGCCTTTGCTAATACTACCAGCACTTGGTGAACACTAGTGTGTGTGTTCCACCTAAAGCTCCCATAAAGAGCAGTGATGATAGTGCAAAACTCAGGGCCTGCTTAAAATGCTGAGTGGGGCATCTACAGAAGGGCATGAGCTGGTTATGCTGACACTGAACAAGAAGCATCCCAAAGCCCTGAGCTGTGAGCTTCTTGAACCAAAACCTTGTGTCAATTCTGCTGATGCCTGGTCCTTGTGCTCATAATGCCCCAGGTGTGAAGCTGCATCCCAGCATCCCTGCACCTTTGCAGTGTTTGAAGAGCATGATTGAAATTTTGCATCTTGGGATCCCATCGTCAGTGAATGGTTTAAAAATAAACAAAAAGAATCTCCCTAAACCTGCTGCATATTTTACATTCTCAAGCTTCTTTGAATCCAAATGCTAGGAACCAGTCAGACAGATGCATCAGGAAATTAGCTCATCTCTTCCAAGAACACACATTAAAATGAGGAAAGAGATGAAGATGAGGGGATCTGATGCCCTCCAGGAGCTACTGCTGGAAGCTTTGCCTCTAGGTGACAAAGGGGGAGATGGTTAATCCAAGGCAGAGGAAGATAACATTTCTGTACTTGTACAATTCTGTACAACATTAGTCCAGACAGGAGTCTATTAACAGTGTCTGATGGAAGCAATTGTATTATTTATTAAACTGACAAGATCAATTGGCTGCTTTGTACCCTTATAAAGAGAACTATTGTACTTTCATGTCCTTTTAAACACAGAGAATAAAGCACTCCCCAGGGTGCTTTCATGGGCTGCCTTCGATTAAGAGTTCTGAGAACATCTGATATTGTCAGAGATGGCTCTCCAGATCCCAACTGGATTCACAGTCCTCACAAAGAAGGAAGATGGTAGCAATTATAATTATCAGTGCACTGAGAAGGAAGGACCTTACCTGACTTAGAGGAGTGCTTTTACTCAGTCTTCCCAAAGATTAGGCTCTCAAAGCTGAGGCAGACTGACCTGCTTTGATAGCACCGGCAGCAAAGTCAGGACTAGTGCCATGGCACAGATAACTGCACATGGGATGATCATTCTCTTCTTCACCTGAAAAATGGGAGGAGTGAAGGAAGATACAGTTTCTATGGCATGAGTAATTTTTAATAGGACCTAATTATGAAAAGCTAAAGTGTTGTGTAAATTATCAGCAGGTTATGAGTTGTAACCAGCAATGTATTTATATACTAACCCCATGCAGCCCTACAGGCTTGGGAAAGAGTGGCTGGAAAGCTGCCTGGTGGCAAAGGACCTGGGGATGTTGGTTGACAGAGGCTGAACACGAGCCCAGGTGAGCCCAGGTGGCCAAGAAGGCCAGTGGCATCGTGGCAGTATCAGTGACAGTGTGGCCAGCAGGATCAGGGCAGTGATTGTCCCCCTGCTCTGGGCACTGCTGAGGCCACAGCTCAAATCCTGGGTTCAGTTTTGGGCCCCTCAGTACACAAAGACATTGAGGGGCTGGAGTGTGTCCAGAGAAGGGCAAGGGAGCTGGGGAAGGGGCTGGAGCACAAACCTCCTTGGGACTGGCTGGGGTGTTCAGCCTGGAGAAAAGGAGGCTCAGAGGGGATGTTATGGCTCCTACAAGTCCCTGGGAGGAGGTTGTAGCCAGGTGAGGGCCAAGTTCTTCCTCTGGGGAAGAGCCCAAGTCCATTGTTATTTAGGACATGGTACTAGCAACATGTGTTAACACACACCTTTACCTGCAGAGTGGTTTGAGGAGCACATCCAGAGCATGAAACTCTATAAACTACAGGATAAGCACTTTCAGTCCATTCAGAGTGGATAAATATGCTTGATAAATTAATAGCCATGCTGTCTCAGAGCAGCTGTTTCTGGGCAGCTATGGAATTTTCCAAACATCTGAATGCACCTTTTACAATGTGCTCCTAAACAGGAATGTGCACTGACTGCTCCAAAGCTGGAAGCAGCTTAGGGAAGGAAAAATCTCTTTGTGAATATTAATGCAGTGTTTTTCGTTGTTCTGAGTTTTAATTGAATCACAATTATGTGCTTATCAACCTAGAACTAAAGGCTCCTGCAAGCTGCCAAGTACTGCTGTGACTCCTGGATGTGATGGAGCTCAGGCTGAGCTCCTCACAGCTTGTCCAGAGACTGGAGATGTCTCTGCTCACAATTACAGCAGAATAAACTCCTAACAACCCTGCTAGAGGACTTCTGTGGATTTGATCTAAATTTACCTCAATGTAAATGAACAAGTTTTGCCTTATATTCTAACCCAGGTTTTATATTGGATTTTGCCTGATCCTTGCTGTGAACATAGAAAATACATCTATTTTAAGCTGAAATTTGTACAGTCAGAGTTCTTAGTTAATTACTGCCCCAAAGAGTTTCAGAAACAGTGGCAAATAGAGCTACATCATATTCCCGTTAGTTTAATTCCCCACTCTTCTATTTTTCCCTGTTCCCTACCTCTGCCACCTGGATTTGACAACATTTTCAGCAGTGCCAAGAGACCTCATGGCCAACCAGCTTCAGTTTTGAGAGTGGTATTAAAAATTCTCACTTTCTACAGTTTCACTTATGCAATTTTAATCAGCAATCTGTTGCTACATTATCTTTTCTCAACCTTACAAGCCTCAAGATTGGTGTTCAGCCTCGGTCCTGTCACCATCACCAGCAGGAAGCAGCAAAGCCCGTGCCCCACCTCCCGGCTGCTGGGCAGCACTGCGGGGATCCGGCTGCCAGAGCCCCTGCAAGCATCGGCACCTCAGCCACAGAGTCCCAGCTGCTCTGACTTCTCAAAATACTGACCTTCCTTCCATGGGGAAGTACAAAGTGGCTAAAGAGAATATATATTTATGCATATAAATATAAAAAATACGTTATATATTTATTTTTATACATTTATAACATAGAAATAACATAGTACGTATATAAAATATATAAAATTCATATAAATAATAACAATAATAAGTATTAATTGTATTGCAATAACGATATCAATATAATAATTACATTATTATAATGATTTCATTATATTTATGATATATTTATATGGATATTTATTCAAATTATATTAAAATATATTCAATAGTAATTAGTATAGTAATATTAATATAAAATTATATATATGTATATTTATTTTTATACATTTATAATATAGAAATAAAATAGTATGTATATAAAATATATAAAATTTATATAAATAATAAGTATTAATAGTATTGCAATAACTACATCAATATAATAATTACATTCTATTTATGATATATTTATACTGATATTTATTCAAATTATATTATATTAAACTATATTTAATAATAATTAGTATAGCAATATTAATATGAAATTATATATATGTACACATATATATACGTATATATAGACATATATATACATGCACACACACACATATATATAGACACACAGCAGCATCCTCTACAAAGATCAATATTGCAGGAAATTGTTTCTTGTTCCAAAATTTAACAAATCTGCAGCACTATTTATTTCTTCATTTTATTTATAAGCTGGTTTTCAAGGTACCTCAGTATGGTGCTGTCATCAGAAAGTGTCACAAATGGAGAGGAGGCTCAGATTCTCCTGATGTGGGATACCTGCTCCTCTCAGCATGGGGTGATGTTGGGGAAGAGCTCTGTAGAGAAACTGGCAGTAGAAGAAAATGGCAAAGAATTACCCATGGAAATGAAGGAAGGAAGAGTAAGGTAAATATTCATGGCAGGGAAAGACGACAAGGAACACAAGTGATGTAATATACAAGCAAATATTCAGGCTTGCCCATCACACAGCACCAGCCAGTGCCCATCTTCTCAGGTCTACAGCTTTCCTGGATTTTAGGACCTTTAGTGTAGACAGGCTTGTAGTGAGTTAATTACAAAATGTTTCTTGTTCACATTTAAAACACCTACCAAGAGATGACTCATTAATTTTCTCACAAATTGCAATGAGAAAATGAATCCTTAGCTCTACTAATTTGTGTGTAGATTTGACAAAGACAGCTGACCTTGCCTGCAGGAATAGCTGAATATGCTCATAAGACAGTCTTGGTGCCTCGAACCATCCTATGATCCCATCCTGTATTCACAGAAAAATAAACATATTTCAAGGAAACAATTGTGTGAGCACACAGCATAATTTATCCTGCTATGGGTCATTAGAGTCCCAGCACAGTGACTAATGTGTCATTCCCTGTAAATTATACTGAGTGAGTAACAATTGTGAAAGTACCTATTCTAGGATAGAATAGTCCATCTGGATCACAGGAACTTTCCTCTTATCCAGGCATTTCTCAGGAGTTCCCTATTTTCTGTAATCTTTCAGCATGGACAATTTCAGGAAGTCTGTAGGACTTGCTTTTAACATTAAAATACCAAACCTACAACACACAAAAACCTCCCAAAACATACACAAACACCATTTTTTTCAAGAGCTATAAAATCAAAGCTCTCAAAGTCCTTTGCAGTGTGACTTCATTCCAAGAGACACATCCTAGGAAAGGAGCAGCTCAAGGTGAGTTTCTCTGTTTCATCAACATTCAGGAGTTTTCTTCAGCAATAACATTCTTTCATTGTCCTGCTGTGGTCTGAGGGCATCAGGGGCTTTTTCACATCCTACACAAGGGCAAACAGAGAACACTGCTGTGGAAAACACTTTCAGTAACAGCAGTGAGTGCCCGGTGTCTGCCATTTGTGTCTTTCTGGGAGCTGGTTTAGTAAACTTCCCTGAAATAATCTTCTAAGCCATAATTAAAAGACAAGTTAAAGCATTTATATAATGAAATGACATTGTGAGCACAGCAACATCCAGCTTAACAGCCAGGAATGCAACCCTAGAGTACACATTTACAGAATCATATCTAACTTATTCATTGTTATAAAAGAAACCAAGCAGAATCTAAGAGGCCTCTACATGCTGTGGGGTCTCAAAAATCCAAATCTGTGCTGATTTTTATGTCTGTGCATTGGAAAGTCTTCAATCAAGTCAATTTTGATGTCAGCAGTAAAATCAAGGATCTCTAAACCACTGACTGAGGCTTACTGTAACCTGAGGAGGTTGACATGGGAAAGATGAGAAATGGACAAGCAGAGCAATTAACCCTGGTAAAGCCAAATCAGTTGCAGGAAAGTGAAGGGGATTCAACCCCTCAAAAACAAACCATTGCAGTTACAGTGCATTTTGCTTCTGAATTCATAGACCAAAGTAAATATATTTACACTAATTTTGTGGACAGGGGTATTATCTTTAAAGCCCAGTTTCTATTTTTTATGAACTCTGTGCCTTTTACAAATATAATTTTCTGTCTGCCAAAAGAACTTTTAAAAAAACCCAAAAAATCTGTTTTGGCTCTTTCTTCACTTCTAATTTCTTGTTCTTTGCTTGATGTATTCTGAAGGTGTCTCTAACAGGGGATTAATTTTCAGTGTCAGTAACCTAAAAAAAACCCATATAAGACAAGGCACTAGCAGAAAGAAAAGCCTGCTTTACACTTGTTTCCTAAACCAACAGCCTGTGACATGCCAGGGCCAGAAAACATTGATTATAAACAAAAAGGTGCCATCTCAGATTCCCACAGTGAACCTGGCTTTCAGAGTCCTCTGACAGTGTGACACTTCCTACCAACAGCTCCTTTGTATAGGCAGAGCAGAACAAGCAAACTGAACAGAACCACAGAAAAGCCTTGGAGGCAGCAACAGCATAATCCCACTTATTCATAGCTCAGCTGAAGTGCTGCCTGTAAAACCCTCTGCAGTGATTTATTTTGCTCTCATTTCAATATTGCCAAGAACCCTTCCTTCCTGCCACAAATCTGCCTCCCTTTGCCCACAGAATAACCCAAACAAATACAGAAACGTTTACACTAATAAATTCTGCATTGGATTTAGGTGCCTGTGTTAAATTTGGTATATATTTCCAAGCTCCCTCCTGCAAACACAGAAATCCTTCTACCAGTAGATGTCACCCGGAGCAGGGAAATGTCTGTGGCAGCCCTGGAGAATTCCAGTTATTCCCACCTGTGTGTCCAAAGGAGCCCAGCCAGGTTTGGGAAGGAACCCCAGGAGGAGGTGGCCAAAGCATGGATGGTTCATCAGCATCTCTGCCTTCTGCCCCAGTGGCACAGGATGACACATGGTGACACAGGATGACACTCAGTGACACACGGTGACAGTGACACATGGTGCACTCTGTACAGCCATCACAATGGTTTCATGCAAACCTGTTCCTCAGGCTGCGGCTCCAAGCAGAGCCTGCTGAAGGAAGAGCACAGGGAGATTCCAAAGGTAGGAGTTCCCAGGTCCCTGGCACCTGAGCCCTTGGCCCCAGTGATTATTCGAATTTGTCTGTCACAATCAGTCCTTTGGATAAGGAAAGGTAATCCCTGAGCTGATTTCACTCCTTGCTGCTGAGAGCTGAGCCCAGGATCACCATGGTGGTGTTTCTGACAAAGCACTGATCAGGCTGTGCAGGGGAAATATGGAATTTCAGGATGATTAAAAATTCCTACAAGAATGGTGGCTATAAAACAACTCTAAATGCCTCTGAAACTCACCCCCACCTGCACCCAGAAACATGAGAATCCAGCCCACACACATTCACCTCTGTGCTGCACTTACCAAAAACCAGTTCATGGCAGCAGAAATCACACTGGAAAAAATATTTTCTCCCCCAGTGAGTAAAATTCAAATATGAAGTTTAGGTGAGACATAAATGCTGTACAGGAAAGACCATCAGCTCTACCAAATACTCTAATGAATGTGTTGTGTTATGCTTCTTTACATCAGAACAAGAAAAAAAAATCAGACTGAAAATGCAAAGGTAAATCTCCAGGCTTTCAAGCTCCCTACCTACGAGGAGAGATGTATATTTCATCTTGAGTACTGCTTTTACCCAAAGCATCCTTCTGAAAAAGTATTCTGAATCTTTTATTTTTGTAGATCATGGTTATTTGTAGCTGGCACTATGTAAGGTTTTCTTCCTGTAATTCTTGGGGAAAAAAACCAGAGACGGTGACAAGTAAGTGAAACCTCAAAGATACAATTGATCAAAAAGTATTTGCTTCCACGAAAATGTCTCTTTAATATCTCCATCAAAATTTAAGCTTCAATGAACAACTTCAAATATGGATTCCTTTTTAAAAATGGAGGACCTATGACAAATACAGAAACACCAGTGAACTTTCACAAAAACACCAACAAATTTGGTTTTGTGTGTTTAGTGAGTGAATGTAGAAGGAGCAGAATACCAGGGAAATAGCTGAAAGGAGAATGGGGGAGAAAAAGGTAAAGGCTACTGTGTTTAGTCTTTGTAACAAAATTCCTTTCAGAAACCCAGCCTGCATAACATAAAGAAACCCCTTATTCAAAAGCCAGATTGTTTGCACAGTTTAATTTGATAGAAGCATTTTGTGTGCATTTTTATAATGTAAGGTTTGCTTTTTTTCAATGGGCAGCAGTCTCTGCTTTGGAAGCAACTCCTGACTAAAGCAGGATGGGAAATCTTCCAGGTTTTGTCCAGAAAAATAGCAGTTCTTGCAGGACTTGTGCCCTGGCTCTGGATTTCACAAAAGGTTCCTTTCTTCCTTCCTTTCACTCCCAACAATGCATCTCCAGAGATCTGCCACAAAGGATTGTTCTGAAGTATATTTAGCACATGGTGGCAGGCTTGGCTGCTGGGATCAGTTCTTCTTCACTCTGAACTGATTCTTACATTTCTGAATGCAGCAGCTCATTCAGAATTCAATTCCTCGTTTTTCACAGCAGTGCAAGTTCAACTAAATTTTTTACAGGTTCAAAAATCAATCAGGCAAACCCAAGACAGAAAAATCCATGAGATGTCCCAGTTAAAGCTCAAGTAGCAGCAATACTACAGTGCACTGGATGCTGTGAGGATGTACTAGAGGGCTGTCACGGGATGTTTTCCTGTTCTTTTAATTTCCTTTATACTGGGCTCTGTACTGGGCTCTGTAGACCTCTGGTCTGGCTCATTATGGCTGCTCATCCTTTACATTCTCATCAAGAATCCTTCCAGGTGGGAATCGATGGCAGTGACCCCAGGAACAGCAGCTTTTTCTCCCTTTTGGTGTTTAAATATGGGTTTTCAAAGATGGATGAATGTGGTAAGGATATAAAAAGAACAATATTTTATGAACATAATAAAACTGGACATCATTAAGTTTAAAAGGTCATTTATCTACATATGAATATGCTTGCAGAGTTCCAAATTAAGGTTTCCCACAAGGAACCCTATCCTGTTCCTGCTTGATTTTTCCTCCAAATGATGCTGTTATTTTCTTTTTTCAGCAGCTCATTCAATGCAGAAGTCAAAGGAGTGTGATTTATTCTGTGTTCTCCACACTAAATAGCCCAGTGCTATTGTGTATGGACAGCAAGCACTTCAGAGAAGTAAAAACATTTTTTTTGGTCTAAATAGAAGTAACCCAATAAAACATTTAAATATATTTAAGAATTAGAAGGGTTTTTTTCCAGCTGTGGTTTGGATCTAAATTATGAGCCCTGCTTTTTTGCCTTTTTACACAGAATTAACCTTGCATATTTATTTTTTTGAGGCACTTATTCCAATTAACAGGACTGTGAAATGGCCAAAATTAAGATATTCAAAAACCCAGGCTTGGATCTTATTGAAATTCAGGTTATCCAAATTTCCTTCAAGCAATACATTTTGTTCCAGTACTGCTTTCTGATGGAAAAGTGCAGTTATTTTGTAGGTGATGCAAACAGACACCAAAAAAATAGCTGAAGAAAAGGGAAGATCCATGAGGTTAAGCATTTTTTTTACACATTCCCACTTTCTAGCAGCTGCTAATATCCAAGAAACATCTGTACATACCAGTGAGAAACTTAAAGCATTAACTGCACAGCAAGATACAAAGATCATTTTTAAAAGCTTCTAAGATACCTTCAAAAACAGTGAGGGAACAGCACTGGAGTGTTATCAAGAAGGCTCTCAAACAGCAAATTCTGCTAAATATCCTAGAGCTTTATTGAACAGCTTGCACTGGAAGATAAAGGAATCAGGACCATCTATGAAACAATCTTAAAACTGATTTAGTAATTGCCTGTGAATACAGCTCAGCCCAGGCTAGATGAGGCTCAGGGGACCTGAGACCCATCAGCTCCCCAACACAGGTCATGAACAGAGCTTTGAGTGATGCAGACACTGCCTGGGGACTCCTCTCTGGGGGATAATTTTTTGCCACGTGGCCACAGGATGAATCCATCACCTGGTAATTTTGTTCCGTTTGTCAGGCACTGAGCAACTTCAGCAGGCAAAAACCAAATTAACCTTAGAAAAGCAAAAACCAAATTAACCTTGGAAAAGCAAAGCCCATCTCAGTTGAGATGAGGCAACACGTGCACAGCCAGCTGAGCCTACTGACAAACACCAGTGTGAGGCATCCTGAGCCAGCACAAGCCTGTCTGAAACACCCCAGGCTGGGCTCTGACTCGCTGGAAATGCTAAACTGGAGCTAAGTTCTTACCATTTCCAGCATAAGGTGTGTCTATTCTAACACTTAGAGTCCTGTGTATCAACACCTCCCAGACTGCTGCTTTCTGGTCCAAAGCCAGAAGTGTACAAATGGACTTTTTACCTCCTTACTCAATGGTCTTGTCCCAGAAATGCCCCAGTCTCCCCAATTGCTAGTGCAGATATTTCTGAATTCTTCTGTTTCTTTTGATCTGCTCCTCTCTGGGTTTCTATTGCCAAGTATTTTCTCTTCATCTCTGTGTTCAAAGCCCAGAGCTGCAAATGCAGAAATTAATCACTTTGAGGCTTCTCTGTGTGGATGAGCACAGCCTGTGAGGGACAAGCAGCCTGTGGTTCATTTCAGCACCATGGGCAGGCTAATCTGCTGAGCTGTGACCAGGGAAACTGGGAGCCTGCCCTCCACAAAGTGCCTGGAGCACCTGCCAGAGGCACAGAGTGTTCCCTGGTGCCAGTGGTATCTCCAGCTGCAGCACAGTCCCAAACATGTGACCAAGGGGAAGGAAGAAAGAATATGATCTCAACATAAATTCAACCACATAAATTTAGCCAGCACATTCACAGATCTCACTGCTTTGACTGCCTGGCACAGCTGACAGAATCCAGCTGATGTGGAGCCTTACTCCCAGCCTCCTGACAGACATTTTTAGAACTGTGCTGATTAGGGACAAAAAAATGTCATGAGTCCAGAATCACCTGCCATTTGCATGGGCTGAACATCTTTTGGTGAGGTCATGAAGCAAGAGGCTTGAAGATCAGAGGATAAATCTACTGTGCATCTACATGGCACAGTATTACCCCAGTAACAGAACCCCAAAGTACTGAATCGGCAGCAATGAAAAGCAGAAAACAAAACTTTTCTCAATTCTGTGAATGCCTTCTCATGGATTTTTATCAAATATCAAATGTCTTTTTAAAAAAAGTAGATTTTAACACCCTTAAAGTCAAGATCCACACCTTCTTATCTACCCGGCTGCACTGCTGTGAATCTGCCAGCACAGCCAGGCCAGGGGGCAAGGGACACACATCATCCATGCAGAACAGGCAGGACCTTGTTTTGGGAGTATTCCCTAATTCCCCCAAATCTGTGACGTAGCATTACTCCTCTAAAAACCCACAATATGCTTGAGATTGAATCAAGATTGAACAAATCAACATGTTAGAACATATTGTGGAGGTAGGAGAGGAAGGGAAATGAGCATTGTTTAAGGAGTTGCCTTCCATCCCCTTTCCAGATAAAGCTGGAACGCTGACTGGCCCAGCCCACGTAATTGAATCTAAACCACGACATGCACACTCCCTTCACACATTTCTCAGGAAAACAAAAAACAAACAGAAAACCCAACCTTCCAAAACAGAAGGGGAAACTTGGGGTTTTAGAAGACACTAAACACCAGACCATTACTATGATTTTAACTGAATTGTTCATCAGAATATTCGTTCACTTTTAAATGCAAGAGAACCAACCAAGAAGACCTCAGCAAAGGTCAAATATTTGCTGATACACCTTGTATGTAACACAGCTCTGACCATGGAAAATTGAATCTAATCAGAGATATTGGTTAAACGACACGTGGGTGGATTTTAGGTGGGATGTAAGCAAATCAGATTAAGCCTGGGAGAAACTGCAGCATGTGATTATCATGTAATAATTACTCAACGTTTTGACAGAGCTCAAGACTAGGCTCAGCCCAGCCCTTGACAATGAGGAGGCAGCGTAAACATCAGGGTATGAAACTCCATCACTTCTGCTAATCTGCCTGCATTTCCTCTGTGGGAAGTCCATGAGATTCTGATGAAAGCCCAGGGCTGCGAAAAAGAGAACCCCTGGGGTTCAGAGACAAGGTCAAGACCCCTGGAGAAGTCAGCTGCAGTAGAAATCGGTGAGGGTAACCTTTTGGAATTGGGTTACCACCAACTGTCCGTGTGTGTGGAGCTCTTAGAGAAACCCATCTGGTCCTGGCATCCATCTGATCTGCTCTTCATGCTGTTACCACAGCAACTGACACTTAAATGAAAAATCTTTGAGCGAGCTGGATCTATAGACAGCCCTACCAAATCACAAGGCAGCAAAAGTGGATGCTTGAGGCGGGTCTGGGAGGCATTTATCTGTGTATTTACCAAAAGGGGTTTCAGCCTTGTTTTCTGTTTGTTCTTTATCATTTGACAGAATAAGCATCAGCACACCAATTTTTCTTTATCAACAAGTCCTCTGTAGGTCAGTCACAGCAGTGATATCTTTCCATTTGGCCTGCTTTGCAGTCTAAATAGATCTTAAATATTTTGATTTCTTCATTGTTTCCATATCACACACAAATTGAACATTTCTTTGCTGTAAACACAACTGTCAAGAGAAGTAATAATAACCATGTGCTTTTTCAGAATTAAAAGATGCTTTACAAAAGTATAAATTCTAACTAGATCTTCCCAATGGCATTTAGATTCATCATGTTGGATTTGACCCAAATTTCTTCAATGCTTTAGGGACAGGGACCTGACATTCAAGTTCTTTGCAGGATATTTTAATGTTTGGCAATGCAGATGTTAAGACTAATTTTATTTTGAGGGAGGGAAAGTCTGTGCTTGTAGTAGAGGATATTGCATGGGGTGAACTGACCAACCTTAATATTCTCCCAGCGAACTCTGAAATGTGCTTTACTTCTGTCTCTGGTATAACAGAAACATGAGTATTAAACTTAAGCTCTGAGGTTTTGCAGCAGGACAAACGAGGGATGGTTTTGCCCCTGTCCATGAGCCAGATTTAGGCCCCAAAAGCAACACCCACACAGGTGACATTGACACAGAACATGAAGGGAAGTGGGAGCTGGTGACTGAGGACAGGGGAGGTGACACTGGGACTGGCCCTGGCTTGCACAACCCACACCCTGAGCCTTTCAAACCAGTGCTGAGCGTTGCCAGGGGAAGGTGAACAGAGGAAAGTAACACCATTCAAATTCTTTTTCTTATTCTTTGAATGCATCTTTGGAATTTCTTCTCTTATTACTCAAAGTCTACAAGTGAGTGGGACTATTTTATATGTAAAATGTTCAGGTTTAGAGGCATTATGTCTTTCAAAGATCAAGAGGGAGGAGAGAAACAGGCAAGGAAAGAAAGACACCATTGTGAGAAGTGAGAAGCATCTAAGATCCCTGAACCTGAAATGGAGAAGCACATTTCCATAATGTTTCACTATTACACCTTTTGCTCCCTAATTTCTTTCAATTAAAAGAACAGAAAAAAACTTCCTTGCACAAAACCCCTCCCAAATGCTATTTTGCAACTGTAACATTTTTCTAAAAAGATCCCAACTTACTTGCTTACTAATAACTCATGAGTCAAACTCCTTCCAACTGGCTATTTAAAATTGTCAACAAAATTCATGTTATGTAGAGTTCAGGATTGGGAAAAGTCAGAGGGGCTTTTGTCTTAATGTTTCCAACTTTTCTCTTACCCAGCCCTTCCCTGCTCTGTCATTGGTTACCAAATCTGAAAAGAGGAAGAAAGCCAGAGCAGCCACCATGATTTATTCAATCAGGAGCAGAACAGCGACCCATAAAAATTTCTGGCACAAGCCTTCCTGTGAACACATTTGCATGTTTATTAGTTAAACTTTGCCGTCTGCGAGCACTCTTGTGAAAAAACAACAAACCATTAGTACAAGAAATGGTAGAAAACACATTTTAAAGGCCAAAATATCTCAAGTAAACTGAACATTTTTATTGCTGGAAATGTTTGAGAATTGGCCTGTCCTTCTGAAAGTCTAAAGAGTCCCAAGGTACAAATTCTATCAAAAGACAAATCTGAGTCTTGTCTTCTGAATTTGGACTAAATTTTGAAAAATCTAATTTGCAAATATAATATAGATTTTCTCTGTCAAATGGAAATATTCTGAGTTGGAGAAACAACCCAGCAGGAAGATATGATGTACAGGCCATTGAAATGAGTCCAAATTCTTAAATAAATTTGAGACATTTCAGGATTTTGGATGAAACAACCCTATGAATACAATTAAACTTTTTACTGTCCTCAGCAAGGTAAAAGCTATTGACAAAACTAGGAAGGAAACTAAGTCATTAAGGAAGAAAACTCCAAACCTTAATTTGACCCTTTACTTTCAGTGATTAATTTAATAATACTTATAAATAATATTTAAAATCTGGTTTGGAGCAGCAATATTCCATGTCATGCCCAGACTGCCTCTCTTCCTCAGCAGTAAATAACTACCCACCACTTTCAGTCTGTGAGGGCAGAGGATGATTATTCATATTCAATACCCTGTTAACAAGTGTTTGTTCTTGTCCTTCTCCAGTGACTTCACAGAGCTTTAATTGACAGCACAGATGTCACAGCTCCTGTCTCCAGCCCCAGCAATTGTTTGAAAAGCTTCTGAGTTATTAAACTGCTGGTGTTGACAGGAAGCTGGACATTTCTGCTCTGATGAGGGCTTTATTTTAAGGCTTCTCAGTCCATCTTACCTTCTGTTTCTTCCTATCTTACATACCTAAAATATTGCTAATGGCTGTGCACAAAAGGCTTCCCATTTCAACATCACATTTGCATCTTGCAGGAAGACTCTCAGGAATTTTGAGATTGTCCCAGATTAGAGAGAGACCAAATCCATCACATGGCAATCAATTTTAATAGAGGCAAGATCACAGTCTCAACTTCTCCCTGTGTGTTCCCACTAAGATCATAGTGCCTTCTGTTCTCCCAAAGTCAGCTGTTAGTACAAATTATACGCAGGAAAAAAAGGATCCCACCAGCAATGTTCTAGACATTTGTATTCCCAACAAGATCCTGTTAAAGACTGTTAACAAACCTGGTGGATGCCAGTCTTACTTCACATATTGATCTGGTGGAGCAAGTACAAGGCACGTAGGCTTCTGGTCTGTATTAATTTGCACTATAACTCTTGGCGCAGGATCAGCTGGCAATGATCTCCCCCACGTTTTAAATAAATTACCTGAAGTAGTAATTGTTTGTTATCAGTAAGGGGATTTAATAAAAAAATATACTTGATAAATCAATGTGCAGACAAATCCAGACATCCACATACAAATTAGTTTACTTTAACTTACTAAAATGAGGCTGCTGGAATGATAATGTTTCAATACACCAAAATAACATTACCAGTTTGTGTAAGCTGGCATGTTAAATACATCTCTGTCCATTCTTTGATCTTTACTGACAATAGTCAGTATCCTAAGGAGGGGCTAGGCTGGAAAGCCCAGATTATTGTCTTTTCTTCATATTGTCTTAACAGAATCAGTGAAATAAAATGATGAATTATGTTGTTATATCAACTGAACAGCTTACATAATGTACCTCTGTTCCCACAAAATTGAAATTTAGTGTTTTAACAATGGGCTTTACTCTTCCACTCACCTGTAAATGAGCACTACTGGAGCAGCACTGAGCCCAGTTCTGCCCTTTACACCAGCTAAATCTGTTTCCTCTTCTGTGAAATCACTGCTGCTTTACATCATTATGAATTAGGTCAGAAACAAACCCAGTGACTGCTCATTCCAGCTAGTGAAACATATGAAGAGTGGCTGCAATGACAGATCTGTAATAATGCTTCTCATCTGCAGTCAATTAAATTTAGACCACGCAAAACTATAAGAAGTACACAGTGGAAATTTTTGGCAGGGTGACTGGCAAGCTGTAGCACATCTAACAAACTTGAAGACTTTTAAATTCATCTTCCCTCTGAACTTTAATCAAAGGCTATAAAAAAAAAAATCCAGCTGAATACAATAAAAATTTAAACAGCGAGAATCATTAAAGCAGACACTTCTCGTTACCTCACAGTGACTTGCAGGAAAACCTTGTCAACGTCAGCTGCTCATCCCTGTGTTATAATCATAATTCACCTTGCTGGAACAAACAGCACGGGAATGTCTGCATCTGCTGAGCTTGTGTACCACAGGCAGACATGAGAGGAGGCCAAACATGTTTTTATAAGTTACAAAAGAGAACAATTACTTCTACCGGAGGGGTGAGAGCTTTTGGAATGTGCTTTTGGACATAGGAGTGTCTTTTGAGAACTACTGAATATATCTTCAAATGAAAACTATAAATTAAGTGTAATTATTTCTGACAGCTTGCATGAGAAAAATAAAGCATTTATCCTGTCATTGAGGTTCCCTATCTCAGTGCACTCTCAGGAGTTTGGAATCATCCTTGTAGCATGTCCACACTGCCCTTAGCAAGACCTCCTTTGCTTTTTTCTCCACCACAATTGTGGCTTTTTTTTAAAGTATGTGATCTTCCTTCAAAAATTTGTGGCTAAAATATTTGCCTGTCCTTTTGTTGTTTTGATTTTGACAACTTTTCCAGCAAGCCTCATCCCACAGCTGCAATGCTCCCCTCAGTCTGTACCCAGCATCAATCACACCCACATCTTCTCCCCCCCTCACAAACCCCAGTTGTGCCCCTGCCCTCCCTGTGTATCTTTTATTTCATTTATCCTGATGCTCAGCCCCAGAATTTCTCAGACTCCCCCCTTTGCACTTGTCAGTCCAGCCTTAGCTCTGGTTTTGCCTTTATGAAGTGCATCCCCCATCCCCTTGCCTTTTATTCACAGGTCCTTTCCATAAAGGGCACCAATGATTCCTCTGCAAGATCTGCCTCACTAATTATATACTTAACATACATTTATCTGTTCCTCCAGCAGGTTCCAGAGAGCAGGGGCTTTTCTTCTGTGCCTTGTCATTTAGAACCCTGCCACTATCAGCCGCTTCCCAATGACATTGGCAGCACCACTGTGCTGCAATTAGGAGGGAAACTCACCAGCAGAGGATGGGGTTTAAACTCTTCCTGACAAAGAAAACAGCATTAAAACAATTTAAACAATTGGCTGAATCCCTGTTTACAGAACCCTAAGGGGTATCTGAGAACCCAGGGTGAAGCAGGGATTGTCTGTAGATGTGGGATGGATGGTTTAGTTTGGACAACAAGCAGTGACAAGGAAATGGGCTGGTGTAAGCTGTAAATTGTTCTCCATGTGGAACAAAGTGCACGGCCTGAATTTAGAGGCAGGGTGTTTTTAGAGAGATGGCACTTTAAAAAAAATAATTCTTGAAAATGTTCTTAAATATTACATCTGAAACATAGTGACATATATTACCCTATTTTGCTCCAAAAAATAAATAAAAAATTCTAAGGATGATATAAAAGGCTGACAACACAAAATCTTTACTAACCCGCATTCCTGCACTGTTGTTGCTATGAGATCAGTCTGTCAGATTGCACAAAATCTAATGTAATGTGTTTATAATCCAGTAAATACATTTTTCAGGAGCAGGTTTCCACAAAACAGCCCATCTCCAAGACAGAATAGACTCACTCTTACCCAGCTCAGCCCAGCAGAAACCCAGCAAGAAAGAACCAAGGAGGAGAGAGGGTTGTTCAAGGAGTAGTTGGAGTTGTTCAGTGTAAAGGAATTCCTGGTCAGTGGAATAACTGAAATAAATAGGAAGTAGAGCCCAAAACCTGAGTCTAGAAGAGGCCAGAAAAACTTTTTTCCAGAGCAGTATTTCCATCTTGGAAGGGAGATCAGCTGCCCTGCAGACCAAAACAGGGTAAGAATATTCTGGTTAGTAAAAATCAGATACATTTAAGATTTTTAGATTGTCCTTATTAGATAACAGAAACGGCAAAAACATTTATGTTGATATCATTTATGCTGATATTTTGCATAGTTTCTGACAGAATTTCAGCATTTGCCCCTCAGGGTTTCCACAAACAGGTTCCATGCAGTATTTCTGGTGGAGTAGCATGCACAAGGGCTCTGGAAATTTTCAGCAGGCATCAGCAAATGCATCTTAAGTTTGCATTTGAGAATCTAAATGCAAAAAGCCTGTTTTTCAGATCACCAGCTTTCAGATTTAGTTGATAATAAGATAATTTACTCTGTGTATGGCTTTGGGCTTAGAGAGTTCAGCAGAGCCTGTTATGGAACTCTGGTTCCCATCTCTCCTTTGTGTAACCCTCCTTCCATTCATTGCACTGAGTTTCTGAGTGTTTCCTATAAGGAGGAGAACAGGGGGACAAGAAACTCCAGTGGGGTTAATGACACAGAATTAAACTCAATACTATTATCTGAGCTCTTTATCAATGTTTTGAGAGGAGATATCAAGAGATCAAAACCTACAGCTTTGGAACAAGGTAATCTGACCTGAATGAAGAAGCCAAATTCAAACTTTTCAATCAAGAAGTTTACCTATATTAAATTTCAGAGTGGGTTCTGCAAAGGGTTTGTGTAAGTGTTTGTCCAGAAGACATGCTGATGAAATAGTTTATGCAATATGTGGAAAAGGCAGCTGTAATTGTTTCAGGAAAGTATCAAATCAATTTTTATACAGGTATTTTTCATGTGAACAATCGTAGAATGTATTCAGTTTCCCTTACCTTCAGAAATACCATTTGCAGAGGTGAACTTTCACCTGATGTGTCAATTACTTCCTCAGCACAAGCTGAAGCTATCTTGCTTTACATGAATATTGGTAATGTGCTTAATTAAAAAAAAAATCCCTTCTAATATTTTTAAGTGTCATTCTGGTGTTTTAGAGAAAGTTTCACCATTTCATTGATTGTTTTCAGATCAATTTTATGAGCAAGCACAGGAGAGCAGTTGCCATTATCTCTGCATGGATTGAAACTCATCAACACTGCAGAACATTTTGTAAAATAAGTATCAATGATAATACTGGGGATTGAAATCATAAATTGACCAGCTTTGGACCTAATTCAGCAAAAAAAGATGAAATACCTGAACAATCCTTAAAGCAGGAAGCCATGCTCCAAGGAGACTCTTGGCAGTTTATTTCACATAAGTTGTATCTAACTGGATGGAAAAGATGCATTAGTGTACAAGGAATTACCACTGCCAGTATTGGTGAGGAAATAATGAAAATGTGATTGGCATAAATCATTCAGAAATCTTCCTACACAATCCTGATCCATATATTAGATTGCCTGGCATTCCAGAGCTGAGAAGTACTAAGGTCAGACTTACTCTGGAGTACTGTATTTCTTTACACATTTTATTGTAAATAGAAAGTGGAATTCTGATCCCACGGGAAATTCCAACATTTTGACATTTATTTTCAGTGCAAATAACAAACATACAGGGTTTGAATCACTGAAACTCTTATATGCAATAGTATAGGAATATCAAAATAATGTAAATATCATGGAAGTCGAAATTAAATGAATAAAATGCCAATATAAAATATTTCAACATTGCCAAAAAGAAATAAGGTAAAATTATTCATTTTGATATTTTCCTATCAAATTTAATCTAAATCAATATATTCACTTAAGATGATTCATTTCTGATGAAATTGCATTGTCTGAGTAGAAAATTGGGTTGCTTTTTTTTTTCAGGTCCGTCTCATTATTAAAGATTGATCAGATTGTAAAAGCATTGGAGAAAAAACCATTAGCAATTCAGCTTTTGCAAACTTACTATATTGAGGTAATTTTGATTAAAATTTCACCATCCCCAAGAAGGAAAAGCAAATAGTCACAGTAATTGTCAATCATATGCAAAGGACTTACAGGTGGCTCTAAAGTGACTTCATAAGAGATAAGTAACTGAATTGCTGAATGAATACAACCATTTGAACACAAGTTCTGTCTTTCCCTCTGCAGCTCCTGTGGTTTTCCAGCCTCAGCAGCAGCCCCTGCTTTGGTCACTTTTCCAGTGTAATCCTGCCTGTGAGCTGCTCTGTTGTACCAACATCACAGTGCCCAATTTACTATCCTGGCAGGGAGATAAATTTGTATATCTGACTTCCTTTTTATCAGTTCAGTTCTAGCTCCTGCACCTTGTTTCTGTGGCTTTCTGTATCACCTTGCTCCTCCTTCTCTTATAATTGTGATTCCTTCATTCACAACTCTTTTTAATCATCCCTTACCACTTCCTTTAGCTTTTCTGCTTTCTTACAAAATACTCTGCAGAATTTGTGCTGTCACAGCCTAGAAAAGTTCTTCTCTCTCCCCAGGAATAGTCTCCTAACTCATTGACCTGTCTCTCATCCTGCATTAAGCTTAAACACTTCAAGACTCTTTGGGGAAAGAAACTCCACATTTATATAAATGGCAAGGCTTCAGCAGTATTCAGAAAACAAAGAATAAATGAGCAGAAACTTTCGTTCTGTAGGGAAGGCAATTTAACTCTACAGCAAGCTAATTAAGGCAGCTCATGAAGATAAGGGATGCCTTCTGTTCAGATGTTGCTGTGTTTTATCTACAGCCTGTGCAGTTTCTGTACAGACACGATCCATCCCCTCCCCAGGTGCAAATGGAGATCAGACCTCAAGTGTTTCAGTGTCCTTGGCTGATTGTTACAATGGTTCTTTCACTGATCCTGCAAAACGGGAGTAAAATTAGTCTGAAACAACAGATTACCCTGGAATTGCTAATAAAGCAATAAGGAGGACAAATAAAAGAACTTAGTGTAACATTCTGGCTGGTGCCCAAATTTTGGTGCTGTTGTGCATGGAAAAAATCTGTCTTGGAAGCACAGTTGGACCTATTCATAAATACTGAACCTTTCCTCATCTCATGCACCACTGAACTTCTTGCAGATGCTTAAGTGACTTAAGCAAAGTACAGCAGAGAGCAAAAACACCAGTGAGAAGTGGCTTTGGTTTCCAGACAAGCAGCACATTTGGCCCTCAGATGCAGTGGCTCTGTGAGTGACCCAGCACACTTCCCAAGCTGGAATTGCTAAGTTCATCCTCCTGAAATATGAAAGTATTTCTTACCACACAGTCAGAGTTTCTCTGGTCAGATGTGTCTGTTTCCACACTTCTCTCTCAAGGAAGTTTCTCCTCTCCTTGAGTCCATGTAATTAGCCCAAGGTGGCCCTGCCTTGTTCCACCCTAAATTCCTGATGGTATTTCTATACCATAATTGTGAACATTTATCACCAGCAGTTCTCTAGGCAGTCTTGTGACTTGGACAGCAGAATGTAACTGGTGTTTAGCCTTTGCTTTGTACACTTCCCAAGTGCCAAACAACCTTTCATTACCTGCTCTTGGCATCTGCCCAGGAAACTTGGGCTTCTCAAGCCCATGTGAGTCTGGGAACATTACTAAAATACTCTTCTCAGATTCCTGGATTTTCATTTACTTCTGCTGCAACAAAAGTATTTCTTTATTTTTTCAGACTGAGAAAACCTCAGAAAGCTGGTGGCACAATTTCTGCCCCTTTATACATGGCTGCTGATCAACTGGTAATCTGGACCTGTGCAGCAAAACCTTCCAGAGAGTCCTTTAAGTCAGTTCCAGCAGATGAGGTTGCCTAAAACTTAAAGCTTTCCATTTTGCATGTAATCTAAGTGTACTTTTTGTGGTTGTTTTTGAGTGAAATAGTTGAATGTCATCTCAGGAAAAGAGATTCTTGTGCTTTACTCATTAGGGAAGCCCACAGTCTGTACCTTTCCAGAGATACAAGATAAGTCCCAAATGGAGGGATTCAGTGGTCTATCATTATGTTAGGTATTTTCCCCACCATAAATCACCACCCAGTCTGTTGGGTGCTGTATCAGGAATGGGCTCAGCAGACAAACTGCAAGCCCTGGCACAGTCAGTGCTGAAAAACCAAAACCAAAACACAGCAGCACACAAGAATAAACAGAACAACAACAAAGGGCTGGGGAAATACCTGAGACACTTCTTGGCTTGATGTGTTTTTCTGGTTTCACACTGCTGTCTTCTCATGCTAGGTGTGAAGTGCTGTTATATATTATTGCACTATATAACAGCAATGACAGCATCAGCACACCAGAGAGAGCAAAGAAAATCTAGAAGACAATTGTCTCATATAAAAGAGCAAGTCTAATAAATTGGCCATGACTTATTTATTCTTAATTACAGATGGCTTATAACCTTCAAAACAGAAGTATTTTTCTCATAGTAAAAGCAGCACACACAATTCAACTCATCCATTTATGTGCTTATAGGATTTAAAACTTTAAAGTAGGGATTTTCACCTTTTAAACTCTAATGACTCCAGTGATGCTTCCATGTCCATTTAATGAGGAATGCTAACGAAGCCAGTGCCTGGAAACAGTGAAAGGTCAAATTTCTCAGTTGTTTGGGATGAGACAAACACACATTCAACCACTCAGACCAAATGGGAAAAAGCAAAAATGTGAACTTGCACTCTACAGCTCCCAGATTTAATCTTGGCCACTGGGACAGTTTCTTGCTCAGGACAAAATAACACAAAACTCATCCTGGCCTTTAGGATCTTTTCTAACACTAATTTTAACATAGCTGGTGTGCTTCTAGGAAACACTGAAGTTTTGACAAGTTTTACTGCTAACTAGACTGCTAGAGTGCAAAATGTAGATCTTGCTCTAGTGAAAATCTCCTCAGTTCTACCTCAGTGTTTTAATTTTTTTGCTCTGCCACCACTACACCTTTGGGGCAGTCACTTCATATCTTACATACCCATAGTGCTGCATGATGCTGTGATTTTCCCTCCATAAACTTTTCCAGGAAACAGAGTTCTGTAACCGTGACTGTAGCTCCTTTCTTATCTTCACATCTCAAACTGGAGCTGCAATAAAGCTCAGGAGTTCTCAGGACAAGAAATCTGCCTGGAGAGATCAGCTGTGCTCACTCTGTGTTCTTGGACCGAGTGCTGTAAAAAGCTTTTCCAGACGCAGCCACCTCACAGCTTGCACAACCCGAGGTGACTCCCAGCACCTTTAACATCCCAGCAGGGACACACCCATGCACCCAGAGCCACGGATAAGTCAGCAGAATAACAACCTTCCCCACATTCAGCTTGTCATGAAGATGGAGAAAACCCCCGTGAACTTCAGCAGTGCACAGAGCCAGGCCTGTGAGAGCAAGTGTGAGAGTCTGACCAGCCCTGAATCACGAGCTACTGCCCTTCAATGGCTGCACTGTGCTGCAAAGCTGCTGCATTATTCATTCAAAGCCATGGTGCAACTTCCTTTTATTGATCGGGGATTTAAAGCTGGCTCCAGCGAAGGGAAGGGTCAGAAAACAATTACTTAGGGCTCCACAGAGCCCCACAAAGCTGGGTTAGATAGCAGCAGGAGTCACTCCCTGTACTTGCCCCGTAACCTCTGCCTGGGGCCACCACTACTCTCCCACCAGCTCTGCCAGCTAAATAGGGGTTATTGCACCTCTGGCTGTGTGAGTGCTGTGTGTGTGTACAAGCAGGAAGGAGGATTGGTTTTTCCCTGTTGCTACACAGGTAGATCTCTCACCATTTTCTGGGAGAAAGTATTTAAATCAATGGTGTGTCTGAAGATTAAATCCACAGGCAGAGGCTTGTGCAGTGCATTTTGAAATGAACCTCTGCTTAAGAGCAATGACAAGCAATCATATAGATCTGCTCTTGTAATCCACTTCTGCATACTCACTTTAGTGAAAACAGATACTTTAATAACATTCTCTTATAGATATCATTGCTGCTCCTAGAGAATCCAGTTGGTATTTTGTAATTTCTCACATCCTGTCAATACAACCCTCAAGCAGCTTTCAGACGCAGAGCTGATCCCCACTGCCCTCTGATACACCTGCACACACCCTCTGAGACTCCAGGTGTTGCCAAATTCTTACTGAGGGCAGAGTACAAATTGCAGTTGCCCTGGAATTTGTCTAGCAGATTTCCCTTAGTGCCCAATGCACCCTAAGCTGTGCTGTTCGGATTTAACAGCCTCTAAAATGCTATTCTAAACCAGATTTCCCTTACCATGTTCCTAGGCAAAGCTATGAGCTTTCACTTTGGATTCATTCTATTTGAGAATCTGCATTGTTTTTTCTTTCTCAGCTTTCCCTGGAGCCACATTAGATTTTAATATCTTAACCACAGAAGAATAGTAGCTTACTAATATTTGTGGAGGACACACAGGCCACCAGAACTCCATGGGACTCATCCTCTCCTGCCTACATTTCATTGAAACCATCACAGAATCACAGAGTGGTGTTGGTTAGATCGGCATTAAAGACCATTTAGTTCCAGCACATCTGCCATGGGCAGAGACATCTAACACTAAACCAGGTTGCCCAGAGCCTTGTCCAGCATGGCCTGGAACACTTCCAGGGAAGGGACATCCACAGCTTCTCTGAGAAATGTGTTACAGAGCCTCATGACCCTCACAAGGAAGAATTTATTCATGACACCTAACTTCAACCTACCCTCTGTCAGTTTAAATCCTTTGTATCCCTTAGTCACAGACCCCACGTGCAGCAAGGATTTGGGGTAGCCACCTGAGTAGGCTTCAATGTGATTTTTGCCCTGAGACACTTGCATTTTTTAGGGGGTTTTTTCAGATTTATTTTTAAATACAAGTGGAAAGACTAATATAAATCTAGCCAAGAATGGAGTCAGGTTTTCTGATTCCTAATGTCTATCTTAAAAGCCATTTCATTAATTCTGGTGTGATAGCCACATGAGTATTCTGAAATAAAGTAGAAAACAGAAGTAACAGAAAAGTAGAAAAGAGAGAGAATTCTACCTAGAGACAGAGCAATCCACACCCCACGTTATTGTGAAATGCTGGGATGAAGGGGTTTTTTTCAAGTTCCTGGTTCCGATCTCTTCTTTGAATAAACAGAAAATGGATTTGACTCTGATTCCACCCCCCACAGTCTGTACCAGGACCATGAGAACAGAACAATCAGAACCAGAGAGAGCAAATCATCCAGCCCCAGTTTGATTTGACAACTTAGCTCCTGGGGAGGAGGTGGAGACTTCTTTACCTCTGGTGGTTAATTAAAAGAGGTTTCTGTACTTGTGGAATGATTTTTGTTCCTTGGGAATGAGAGATGCAGCTGAAGGTGTCAGATAATCCATAACACATTAGCTTCTTTTCCACCTGCTCCACAACACTCCTGAATAAGCCTCACCAAAGGACCAGAATAACAACAGCTCAGTGAAATAAAAATTGGTCTGTGAGCCTCATTCTCAGTGCTCCAGCTCTTTATCTACAAGTCTGATGCTGTAAAAAAAGGGGAGACCCCAACATGGGTGCAGGGAGAAGCAGCAGAGCAGGTCACTTCTCCATCCCCAGCCCTCCTGCCTGCTTGAACTGCTTGCACCTGGCTGCCCAGGGCCCCCTCACCAGAGAGAAACCCAGTGGGGGACTAATCCAAGTTAATCCTGGGCTTTATGGATGAATGACACCTACGAACAGTGGTGCTGATGCTTTATCTGAGATTGTGCATCTCGCTGAGCACAGCAGCAGCAGCAATCCTCTCCTGGCCTGGAGGAGAGCGGGAGTGCAGCAGCTTTGCTGGTGGAAAGGGACATGAGAATGTTTTGCGACAGAAAGAAACAGCAGAAACAGTGGCCCATATTGTGAGTGTTGTAACAATTTGGTCTACAGTCTGTATCTTAAACGTGTTCCTTTTTGTATTTTTCCTGTTTGAGATACACAGGAAGTAATAGAATTTTTGCTCTGGGTCACTTGGTGATTCCCTAGAAACACATTAGAACAGCCTTTGGAAATCAGCTCCACTGCAAAGCCAATGAAAGCACCCCAGAGTCACTATTATATTACACAGGAAACAATTCAGCAAGATTGGAATTATTTTATTAGACGGTAAAGCAGAGTCTATTTGGAGATACTACCTATTTTAAAATTCAGTGATTATCTGAATTGGTATTTTCTTTGTTATTTAGGAGAGACAATATTTGAAAGGGGCTGGAGAGAAATAAGTATTGCTTTTCTTTTTGTTTCTGATTTTTTTTTAAGAAAAACTCAAGCTCTCTTTTTCTTTCTTTTGACTTCATTGTGGGAGAAATTATAAATAGAGTTTGGAGATAAAAAGGAAATAAAACTAATAAGTTTGCTTGATTATTTACAGCAGATAAGATCACTGCATGGCTCTGGCTACAGCTCATGTAAATTCAGCTCCCTGATTAGCAGCATCCTCACAGGTTCTTTTAGTTTTCTTAATCTAACATGCCTTCACATAACCCCAAACAAACTCTGTACAATACAAATGGACTCTGAACATATTGTGATGCTTCTAAATCCCACAGACACCTATGTAAATAAACAATTACACACTCAATCCTCACTGCATGCACCACAGTGGGTGCTTCAGGAGAAAACACACATATTCCTCCACTGAAAATACAACCCATTTGTAATATGAGCTTTGTAAGTGTTGGATTTAAACTTGAAGCATATTCAGAACACAACTAAAATCCCATTAAAATGGAAATGAATTTTCTGACTCCTATTCTTCTATCAAAAATTTTTTCTCAGTTTCCCTCATCTTCAGTGGGGTTACAATTCAGCATTTGTAGCTTCCTATTCAGTCTAGGAGAATAAGCAGTATTAGCAAGGTGGAAGCTTCTATTAAGGCATAAAAACCTGAGTATTTTTAATAGTACTAGGAAGGGAAACATCAGGTTACATCAGCACAGCTTTCTCTATAATCATGTCACAGCTTTTGTAGAATAACAATTTCTGTGATGTGAGGTTCATAAGGAAGTGATCTGAAAGCATTGGGTTAATTTGAGGCTCTCAGCACATCACCTGCCATAAACAGGTTCAGGCAACCAGGGCTTACAGAGAAAGCAAACAGCAGCAGAGAACCAGCAGCTCTTACCTGCTCAAGCTCTTACCTCTTCACACTCCCCTGGCCCAGGTAAGATGAAGTTGTTGTGTGTTTAATCCAGACTTTAGCAAGGCCAGTGCAATTCTGGCTCCAGCATCACCACGTGCTGCTTCTATGGCTTCAAACTTCCCCATCCCTTCTCCTTAGCAACATTTTCTACCCTCTTTCCCACAAAACCTGTGTAAGCACACAAAACAACTGGAGCAGGGGCATTTCAGAGATTACCATAGCTCAAGCAAGATCATTTTCAGGAGACTTTTGTCTACTTTAAGTGAAGCAAATGCATTGAATGAACTTCAGAGTCTCTGTTTTCTTTCCTGTGGCTTCTCTAATGTTTATTTCTGTAGAAGGAAGAAAGCCAATATTGACATTGCAACCAGAAGCCACTGAAATATGTAATGCACCAATCTAGATATATCTTATCTATATTCATATATACACACCCCCTCACCATCATCTCATCTGATTTCAGCTAGAAAATTGTATTTGTAATTTTTCGTCTGCCAAGAAAGTGAGAGAGATAGGACAGAGTTTCTCAGCAGCCAAGGGCAGAACTTGGGACAAGCAGCATTTTGAGCAAGGGAAAGGGCAAAATTAAAGCCAGGACGTTTCTGTGCAGGGTCTGATGTCCCCCAGAGCTGAATTGTTCCATGGGATGTTTGGACAGCAGTCTGATGGCTGGCTGCAGCAAGGACACAGAGATATCCCATTTGTCTGGGTACAGAGGGAGCATTTCAACCTTAGCCAAGGGAAAAAAAAAAGAGGGAAAATGATAAATTAAAGCTAAAATTTCATTAAAGGAAAAGGGTTACCTAACTCAATGCTAAAGAGCTTCCGTTCAGCTAGTCCTCTGCTGAGAAACAGCCTTGTTGTTTCCAAGAGTGTTTCCACAGTCCATGCTAAAAGTTGTCCCCCACTGATGCAATGAAATGGGTAGCAGCATATACTTCATACATTTTTAAACACTAAAAATTATTAGAAACTTTCAAATTTTGTTGGAAGTGTTGCAGGTGGTGAAAGACCAACTCTAGCTGGAGATGTCAGCTCCAACTTTGATGGAAGATGTGTTTCCACCTTTAAGTGCTGAGAGGTTACTTTGTTGGTTGGGACCTTTCCCACACATTTCAGATTTTTGGAATTTACTGTTTCAGTGTTCTGCCATTCCCACAAATCCACAAACCTGCTGTCAGCCCCCAGCACCACTGGTTTCTCACTGCACTTTGTGGGCTGGATTACTCGCACACTCAGAAATGGATGAAGCCATTCGAATGCTCAGGGGCTGCCATGAGAGCAGCACAGCAGCTTCTCCTTTGTCAGGCATCAGCTCCTTTCAGCATGCAGGGCCAGAGCACAGGCACAGAGGAGAAAATCATGAAATAGCTGTCAAAGGCAGCCAACATCAATTACAATACACTGCAGGTTAAATTGCGCACGACACTTTCTCAAAGCAAATCACCTTCTCCTATAAAGAGGTTTTATGTCATTTTTAAATTCTAATGATTTGCTGAGAATTCAATATCAAGAGAAAAAAGAAAAAAAAATCAATTATTTTCCACAGATGGCCAGTGGACTCAGATGCTGCTGTGGCACAGAAGGGGCAATCACAATGACATGGCTTTTCCCTCCTGTTAGCAGAGATTATGCTGCATTAGATGGCATTGAGAGGGTGGAGAAAACTGGAATGCTTCTAAGACAGTGATGTATTGTAAAGCTGGATGAGCTAATTTTAGACCATTTAAAGTCAGATATTGGCAGCAGTTTTTCTGAGAGCTCAGTTAAGGCTAATTTACCACAAATCAGCCACTGAACTCATCCTGCAGATCACAAAAATGTAAAACTATCATGCACTTAGAGGATAAAGAAAATACTGTGCTGGTTCCTGCAGGTTACATAAAAATGCTTTTAGAGGCAGTAATGCCAAGAGGACATGACTTGCATTTTTATACTTATGAATGCTCTTCCACAGTAATTAAAAATGACATACCCCATTAAATCACTTAGTACATACCTTAAAGCATATGATGCAGAGGTTTCTTGAAAAAGCCAATTACACAGTGTAGCTCTGTACAAGGCCAATGCTTCAAAGCAATTTTCTGATTTTATGAGTTACATATGCTTCAGAAAGGGAGATTTTTTTTTTTTATTACTGGCAGGAAGATACACTGCAAATAAGATACAAGCTCCTACTTTATTTTTTTGTTGCTGCTGTGAATTAAAAATTTCATTGCATATCTGAGCTTCAGCACAAACAGCAACACTTCACTGGAGAGGTCTTTTAATGTGAGAGGATCCTTTTCATGCTGAACCTCCATGTAAACAAAGCAGTAGTAATGATTAAATGATGGAGAGGAGTTTTGGCATTGCTGCCTTCTCCCACCAAAGAACATTTCTGCCAGAATCCAAGGGTGGGAGAAGCCTTGAGTCCTTGCCATGTAGCAGGATACTGAATTACTCTTGCAAGGCTGCAGAGTCTGACTGTGCATGTCCTAGGAAACATTCAGATTTCTTTCCATCATCTCTGTTTAGCCAACAATGTTTTGCTCTGATGGCACTTCAGGAAAACGAGCTCTATTTGTCCACATAAAGATATTTTCTTACCCAGATTTGAAATAGGAACAGTTTTACTGTAAGCTTCAGTTTTCTTTGGTCAAGGTAGGGTTCTTTCCTTCTGTTTCAGAACTGAGAGACTCCCAGACCAGAGCACTGAGAGCACAAACCCCAAAGTTTCAGAAGCACAGGAGCTGGGAGAAAGGCTCAAGTTCACTAAAATCTTTCATGAAGAGCAGCACAACACCCAGCACTGAGGAGGTCTGAGTCCAGTAAAAACCCACCTGAAAATTAAAAGCAGGAGAAATGTCAGGATGATGTTTACCTGTGAGCTGAGGACACCAAAGGGGCTGTGCCAAGCTGACTGGAGGAGGTGAACAGGGAATATTGTGTTGGAATTTTTAACCTGTAGTGAGCAGGGAGCATATGGCACCTCTCAAAAATCTGCCTTTAATGCTGAAATTCACAAGTTTTTATAAATATTCTTCCTTCAGGGATGACTTCCTGTCACTTGAAATTCAATCAAATGTCTCGTCACTCACCAATCCTTGCAAAATTTCTTCTTTGGACAAATCTCCTTGTCCACTGATATAATCTCATTGCTCCAGACAAGAATTCAAAGACTAAAAAATGAAAAAGAAATATTTGAGTGGACAAGGGGATTTGTGACAGCCTAGGTATGTCTGTGACTTGTGCAAACAGCCCTTTTTACTCCAGCATTCTGTTGTTTTTAATAAAAAAACTATCAGATCACACAAGATTAATTCCCAGGAAGATAAAAAATAATTTCATCCAATTGTTTTCCTGAGACTACTACTAGAAAACAGAATAAAGTTAAAATTAATTTTTGTAATGACAAAAAAAAAAGCAGAAGTTGGCTCTTAGCCAGAGTCCTTTTTAAACCTCTAAAGAAGCTTTAAAAGTGCCCAAGACCTTTTTCCTGATAAACTTCACTACAAATTTGTATAGTCTTGACATTTTTCCAGTGTTTAGCATTGGCTTTGACAGCAATATCCAGATGTTTCTGCTTACTAGCAATGCAAAGTCAAGGCCAGCCTCAGAATGAGTTTATCACCCTCAGAAGTTTAAGGGCACAAGTTTAAGGGAGAGATTCTTGAGGGATGACAGGCAATTAAAAATGCTGACACCTCTTTTATGAGCAGTTGAAAAGATAATTGAGAAATACAAAGTGATGTGAGTTAGAGTTCAGTGTGGTGAGCAGGCACTGCCTGAGCTCTTTGCCTGCTGCTGTCCCAGAAGATGAACCTTGGATGTCCTGTTATTCTTTATCCTTTGGACACAGCATTTTGCAAGCTGGGTTCTCGAGCTCACCGGAGACAACAAGCACCTAAGAAGCAAAGCAGCAGCTGAGGCTGAAAAGGGGCCATACAATATTTTATCTTTGCTCTAGATACTGGGATTCTAATTATAATGTAACAAATCAGTGATACAGAATATTAGACTACCACTTAGTTTCCTTCACAGGTAAGTATTCCTCAAACTAAAGGCTAAAATCTTTCACATCATAATAATTATTAAATACATTTAAAGTACCATCATTCCAGTAAAGAATGACTTAGGAAACCACAAACTAAAAAGACTCCAAAAATTTAGTGTAAGATTTACCCTGAAATTTTTATATTTCACTCTGAAAATCATTAAGTTTTTAAATGCATGCTATTATTTTTAAGACGAGCTGGAAAATTCTTTTGATCCTCCAGGTATTAACCATCTGCTTAGAGCACAGGAGCAATGAAAAGGCAGCAAGGTGAGCTCTCCATGGTGCAGCCCACCAAGCCTCCTCTGCCAGAGGCAGCACTGATATCTCCTGTAAGACATGGAAAAAGACCACAGAGTTCCAAAGTCAGAGATGAACAAATCCTATCTCTACTGCAAACTATGCTATTAGATCCATTCTTATGCTTTCCCCTCCTTTTTTTTTTCATTTCCTTAAGCTATTAAATCTAAAAAACCCCCAGAACAATCCCAAAAATAAACATCAAATCAAAAAGTGTAGCAGATATTTATATTGCTATCCAAAATTGTGAGTAGCTAATCTCATTTGTTTATGTCAGGTTTAGAGATAATGAAATTGGTTTTTATTATCTTGTATTGTTATGCATAAAAAGCACTAAAAATTAGAATATTAGTGATGACCTGTGCTGAAACCAAATTTTTTTTCCTTTAGAAGAGAAGAAAATAACCATGTAAGAAGAGTGTGCCCAAACTCTACTCAGGAACTCATCTTATCTTTAGAACATTGTGAATTTTGAAGTGTATTACTTTTTTGATGTCTGAAAAATACATCTGTCTTTGCATGCTGGAAGAAAGTAACTCAAGGCTCAACAATCTTCTGCAATATTTAGGAGCAATCTATGCTTGCTATCATATGCCATGAGAATGGATTGCAAAGATAGTTTAATCCTTGATTACAAGTACAGACTCTTGGAATACTGGAGCAATGCACAGATGGTGTGATACTAAACACAACAGTTCTGCCCTATTCATGGTATTTTGTGAGCAGCAGAAGGACCACAGGAGAAGTGCCAAGCTAGAAATTCCCATCCCAAAAGCATCAACTACTTATTTGTGCTTGATAATTTGAGAGGGACTGAAGGCAGTAAAGTGAAGCTGTGTCTGTGGGGAAGCCACATGGGGAGGTTTGGGATGGTTCTCCCCAGGAAGGGCCCCAAACTGGAGCAGGGGCACGGTGTGGGGAAGGAGCAGGGGAGGTGAAGGGTGATGACCTGACCGCAACCCTCCATCCCCAGCTCCCTGTGCTCCTGGGGAGGAGCTGGAAGAGTTGGCAGTGAAGCTGAGCCAGCCAAGAAGGTTGGTTTAGTTTTTATTTCTCACTGTCTTACTCCAGTATTGATTTGCAGTAAGTTAAGTTATTTTCTCCCAAGTTGAGTCTGGTTTTCCCATGACAGTGACTGGTGAGTGGTCTCTGTCCTAAAAGCTCTGTCCGCACAAAAGCTTTCTCTTTGTGTTTCCTTCCCTGTCCAGAGAAGGCAGAATGAGAGAGCAGCTTGGTGGGCAGCTGATGCCATCCCAGGTTAACCCACCCCACTTTGCTTACAGAATTTTCATAGGGAAATCCAGGAATTCAGCTTCTCAGGGCCCCCAGCACCACCTGGCACAGCTGCAGGCTCCCAGCCAGAAACAGCTCCGTGTCAAATGGATCCTGTTGGTGACATTGCCTTTAACACATCTCCCTTCAGACCTCTCGAGTGCTGTGCAAACACCAACTAATCCCTTCACTCATGCAATATAAGCTTATCCTTGGAGATGTTAAGTAACCAACCCAGTCACACCACAAATGCAAGACAAAGCAAAGCTTTAACCTCTGCTGTCACAGCCCACATTAGCAAACCTGAGTACAAGGCACAAACACATTTTAAAAGTCTGCATTCCCTGCTGATTGAGGTCAGGATCAGCGGGATGAACTTCAGCTCCTGTAGAGTGCAAAATAAATTAAATGTGAACATCTCAACAGCAGAATCTTAGGCTTCCTAATTTAGAAATTCAGCTCCTTTAATAAGAGGGAGAGACAAACAGGAGCCTGAAGGGAAGGGGCTGTTTAATGATGCTTCATCCAACGTGGGAAGCAGCTGGCTTGGTTCCCAAGCTTTTTTCCTCCACCTCCCTGGCCCAGCAGAAACCTTGAATGTTATGGAGATGCCAATCTGGCAGTCAAGGAGCACTTTTCATCACCTTCAAGGGGAATAATCCTTTTCAAGCTTGTCCCTCAGCTGGGAGGAGGGCAGGAATTGGCAAAGGTCAATAAAATCAACATTCAAGAGCAATAGAAATGCAATTGGGCTGTAATTGAAAGCCTGGAAAGTGACAGAGGAAGGGGAAGAGAATTAAAGCAGGGGGTGTTTGCTCCAGGGAAAGTGTGCGGCCTCCTTTTTGGGGAAAGAGTAGGAAGATCTCATATCCCACAGGAGAAGCAATAATCTTGCCAACGGGGGCAGATGAGTAGAGGAACAGAATTAATCAAGCTGAGGGAAGTTCTTCCTGCAAAGGAATGGAACTGTGCATAGTAAAGTCTGTTTCTCAGTCTGCTCACTGGACTCTATCTACATAGAGGTACAGAAAAGATAGAACATGCAGGAAACATCACCTGGCAACAAACCTGGCTGATACAGTCCCAGCAAAGCATTTTTACCACAGGCTGGTATAGGCTTTATCAGGATTTTTCATCCTGCTTGAGACAAGGGAGGCAAAGAGGTGAGTGAAACCAATCCTTCCCCTTCCACCATTCTTTTTCCTCTTCTGCCCAGCCTGTGCCAGTGAGGGCTCCCTGCCCTCCTGATGCCCATTCCAGCCCCACAACTACCACTCCATCCCACTGCCAGAGCCCAGACCCCAGCCCTGCTCTGCCCTCGCCCACACAGCACGGCAGCCCCAAGTCAGAGCACGTCCAAGGCAAGGTTACACAAGTGAGTCAGTGCCAGGCTCCCAAGAGTGACATTTTTACAAGACAGAGCAGGGGTGAGCCCTGCCAGCACCTACCCACAGCACCAGCCCCTGTGAGGAGCACACAGCAGAGCAATGCTGCTTAGAGGGAGTTTCTTATCCAGATTCTCAGGTTCACTCAGCCACAGCTCAGGTGCAGCAGCACAAACAGGGCAACTCCATCCCAGCAGGGTGGAGTGCCCAAGGGAGACAAACCAAATTCCTTACACACCATAGTAGACACAGAATCCCCCAACTCTGGTATTTCAGAAAAGAGAAGAGAGCAGTAACAATTTTTAACAGTTAACTAAAGAAATAACAGTTCTGTCCTCTCACTGGTCAAACCCACAAAGCTGTTAAATGGTTGCAAAGCCCACAATAAATTTTCCTAAAAGTCTTTTAAGACAAATTTTTCTATGTAGAAACTAGAAGTCTTTAGATTTTCACCACTGTAACATTTGAACTGTACACATTGTAAAAACGGCAAATTATTTCAAGAAAAGCTAGTAAAAAATACTACAGGTCAAAACACCTCCAAACTTGGCTATTTCTACTTGAATCTCTAGATAAGAGTCACTTCTTTCTTTTTTATTCATATCCATCCACAATTTTACAGCTGCTTTTGGTACTTTGAACACTTCTCCCCTTGCAGAACAGGAACCACAAAGCACATGACATTCAATAGATCCACTACTATTTTTAGTTAAAATGCTTGATCCTTCCTTCCTCTGTTGTTCCCAACTCTTGTGAGGCACATCCAGGAATTTTTCCCTTGCCAATATACAGGGAAGGCTTGACAAGCACAGGATTTTAACATGTACTTTGAACTTCAGTTTAGAGCTAAGGAAAAAAATCCAACCCTATTTTTCAATTTTCTGCCAGTATGAGATGTGCTGTAAAAGGGTAAACACTTCAAGTCTTTGTCAAAAGCAGCTCCAAGGGGAATTGTGAGAATCAGAAGCTTTAAACAGTTCAGTTACCCAGGAAAAGTCTTTTGTGTCTAATTTTGGCATTTCATGGCTTATTACAGAATATTCAGCTCCCCCTTTTGTCTCTTACTTGCCCCCACAATTCTTGCACAGGTCAACTTTAGCTGCTTGTGTTACTCAAGATAAATTACAGTGCTCAAGGTATAATTAAAACTTATGCTATGTGGAAAGCCATCTACTAATTTGATGATTGTCTTCAACGTTTACAATAACTATAATCATAACCACTTCTGGGCTTGAAATGGATAAATTTCACCAATAAATTTAAAAAACACAGAGCTTTGCTGTTCATCCACTGTTTCAAGAGCTCCAGTTGAGGTACAGAGTGCCACAATTATCAGTGATCTAGACAAGCATCTAAGCACAAATTCAGTCACAACTGAGCATTTTTAACTACAGCTTACAAAAGCTTCCTGGCATTAGAGCATGAATAAATACCAGTGTTTTAAGAGCACAGAACAGCTCTTCAGAATTTGTTCAACAACATTTATGACAACAGAAATGTAAACACCAATTTGCCATTAATGCCACTGCTGGAGTGTCCTTACTACCCAAATTCAGGGTATTTATTTTGTTGCTACAAGTCTCACTTCTCAGATCTCACCTTCTTCTCTAACACCTTCTGTCCACCATAACATTTTGGCTTTGATCCACGGCTTGTTGTCACAGCACATTTTATTTTACATGTGAGCCTACTGAAACACAAGTGACATGTTCACTTCCTCCAGCTATAAGCTACTTACTGTGTATTTTACCAGGAGAGCTGAAAGCTTTAAAGAGTAACTCTGTAAAAGTTCCTGATGCCACCAGCAGTGCATCACCTAGAGCTGACAGCTGGGGCAAGCATGACAAAGGGAACATCTGCAATTAGGACACTCTTACAGATATGCAAGTGGTAATTATTGATCAATTAACATGAACCTGTAAATCAAATCTTAATCTGAAATAAAACTCAATTAGTGCTTACTAATAGCAAATTCAGGAATTAGCACTCATTGGCTTGGCTTCCTCCTTCACTTCCTCTCCAGCAGGGCTACACCAGGTAAACTTTGCTATTCCCAGTCAGTTTGTCATCATTTCTACTGGACCAGAAGTGACTCCTCTGCAGCAGAGCAGCCCCTGCAGCTCAGCAAGCATCTCCCCTGTCAAGTGAAGGTATTTTGCAGTGCTACTGAGACTGGGTTTTGCCCAAAGTCTCCAAGAGTTATTAAACTTGAACACTAGCAAGATTTGCTGCTAACACTACCTAGATTCTACTGGGCATCTTTGAGCTGTGTTGCAGTTAAACAATACAAGGTATTCAAATCTCCTGAACTATAGAGAAATGGTATAAAACTGATCTTTCCAGTTTGAACTCACCTAAATTCAATTCTGTATACCCAAACAGAAGCACATCTGATATCTTGAGCAAGCCCCCAGGGGAGACAACACAACTTGTTTCTCCATTTAAAAGATTACAATATGCACAAATCCACAGGGGTTTTAGTACTGTATGGGATACACAACATAACTCAAGCCCAGTAAAATCTCAGGCAACAGAAATCATGAGGTCAGACACCAGTGTTGTATGCATTGTTTATTGAACTTCAAATGCCACGGTAGATCACAGATTAAATAGTTAAAAACTGGTTGCTATCATACAATGTTCAGAACAGTCTTTCAAAACAGCTCTTTGGACAAAACTAAGAGCCAGATTCAAGCACAATTCCCCCAGGACAGAATGCTAGGGGTGGAAGAGAGCTTCAAAGTGCTGACAGCACACAACATTACACAAAGCACAGCAGGTCATTGCCCTGGGCTGCCACATCAATCAGAGCAGCTTTGTACAACACCTTCTGCCTCCATGGGCAGGCACCTACTGTGTCAGTGGGACAGAGTCTGCTTCTCCAGGACTTCAGCATTCCACATAACAGCACAGAGAGAATTCTGGGTTCTGAGAGATTTTGAATTACAGAGCTGAAACCAGATTTAAGCAAACTGACATGGGCTTTCACTTACACTCTTTAGCCTTGACACACAAGACACCTACAAATCAAATTTTTATTTTGAAGACATGATGTCACCTGAGGTCAAAAAACTGTGAGTGTGAACAACAGTGGTGTCCTTCAGTTACTTACTCTGAAGTTTTAGACTGGTTGGGGTGGGAGACTAGTGCTTGAACTGCACTGCTCAACACTGCATCCTATTTATGCCATCTTGTCTCAACTGAACATACAATTAAGTATAACAAAATGCATCAAAAAGATAAATCAGTCAACTGAAAACTGTTGGCAAGAATCACTCAATTATGTATTTGTCATCTATTTCAAGCATTTGTACAAGACACTGGAACTAGAAGCATTAGCTTTAATTTGTGCAATTTAAGAATTTCCTTCAGGAGGAGTTCAGTCATCTGACTAGAGAGGAAGCTCCCAGCCTTGCCTGGCAGTCATCAGTCGTAGCTCACCTCTCGAGAAGATTTAGAGCAACAACGTCAAAAAAGCACCACAGTGCTGATCCAGGCAAAGTCAGGATTCACAGTCTGAGATTTCTCTGCTGCTTTACTGCTCCATGTGCAACACACCTCGTGCTGAGGAAGCCTCTCCAAGGCACCACTCCCAGCTGCAGCACCCACAGTGGCACTGCTGCAAAGCAGTTGGATGTATTAGAGCTTCCACAGGACCGAGAGTGCACCACATGGAAACAAGTAAAACAGCAGGTTTAACCTCAGCAGCCCTTCTGAGTGATGTCCTGGCCAGAAGATTTGGTAATATCCATTGTAGTGAACACCTGTAAGAGACCAAAACAAGAGCTTATTTACTGTTGCCCGCATCATCATCCACATGGCTACTGATCTCTTGGTAAAACTGCCTTCAAGAGCAGGTTTTAAATCAGGCTGTGCCTTCCCCCTTTCTTACCTCTGCACAAGTAGGATGGATACCAATTGTTTCATCAAGTAATTCTTTGGTGAGACCACATTTAATTGCAGCAGCAAAACCTTGAGTAACTTCACCAGCATTGGGTCCAAGAACATGCAGTCCTATCACACGATTCTGCAGAACAGGTGAGAGAAAAATATGAGTCAGCACCAGGCAAAGTTCAACAAAAGCTCTAGTGTGTGGTGTCTCACCACACTAAAAATGTTATGCAAGCAGGTCAATAGCAGACTTTAAGAAAAAATGAACTTCTTCAAATAAAGTAGTTCTGCAGTCCTCTCCACTTCAAGAATACCCTCAGCATATCCATCCTGCTACTTACATTGTCCTGTTTATTGCAGATGACCTTTGCATAACAGGTATTGTTATCTCTGCCTGGCACTGTCCATTCAAGTGGCCAGAACAAAGTGTGAAAAACCTGGGAGAAAAACAAGAAAAAGAGCATTAGAATGTCACTGATTCAGTCAGGCACAATTCTACTTCTTAGTATCTTTACAAATAGGTGGTTTGACATTTAGCCCACTATATTCTTGTCTATAACAAACGAGATGAGTAATTTTTTTCCACTCAGCCCACTGAGTCCATACTCCAAAACTTGGCAGAGGAAGACTTGACTCCAACCATGTAGCTCTGATTTAAATACTTGATAAAAACAGCTACATTATACAGTAGTTGCAAATCAAACTTTCAGAAAGAGAAGTACAAAATTAATATCCAGTTATTATAAGTTTAAACCTACTATGCAAAACAGTAACAGCAGAAGCTCAATAATGTCAAGTGATTTTGACAGATATAAGGAATTAAACAAAAGGCATGCAAAAGCAGCTTCTTCATAACTCCTTAGAGACGTGCAAAAACCAGAAATTACCATAAAATGGGGAAGTTATCCCCAATACTCCTATAGGCATATGTTAAGGTCAGCAAAAAATAAATTCACAAGTCAAGTACAGTGAGCCAGCAGAAAATAGTTCATCCCAGGAGTTTGGTACACTTCAGCAATAAAAGCCTTTAATTCCTGACAACAAAAACCACTCCTACAGCTCTGTAACCCAAGTCTGGCCTCCTGAGGTCAAATGCTTCTCTCAGCCACTTGCAAATAGCTATGCACAATTCTAATGGCATTAAGTCCAGACCAGGTTTCTGCGAGTCCAGTACCTTGCTAGCCAGATGAAAACACAGCCACAACAGTTCTACCTGTCTAAACTTCTAATCTTCTAAATCTATGCCTTGAGACTAAAGCAGCAAGGCCCAAGAAAAACACCCTCAAGCTACAAGTTAATTGACTCTTGGGTGTTCTTACCTCCAAGTTTTGTTCTCCATATTCATCTATGGCTTTTTGTTCAGGATACCCACAGCTGCCATACTCTAAAGGGGTAAACACTGTTGTTGGTACATTGATATAGTCACACTAAAAATAAAAATAAAAAAAATCATATTTAGACTATGCAAGTTCTATACACTACATAGCAGAAAAAGTTATAGAAGAACTTTTCTTCTTTTTAACAAAATACTTGCAGAGCCAACAGATAAGTGGATAAATTAACTCATGTTACTGCAGTTTTGAGGGAAAAAGCATCTTATTGAGAAATAAATTGAAGTTGTCTGCTTATAGCTTTACCTTTTTGGAACTGCCTCCATACAGCCTTTGGGCCAGCAGTCTCCCTGCCTGAATGGCAACTGGAGTAAGTTCAAGCTTTCCGTCCAAGATATCCCCAATTGCATAAACATGAGGCACATTGGTTTGTTCTTCATCATTTACAGGGACTTTCCCATTCCTTTAAAACAAACAGAAGACCACAGAATTCAGCATCATAACTTTTCTCAGATCTCTATAAAAAAACAGGGGAGAAACTCTATTCTAACTGCTGAGCTCATTTCATTAAATATCTTTATGCCTTTTTTACTTAAACTGCAAACTCTTCAGAGCATCAATCACCTCCAACTCTGACACACTGCTGAAGTCTGTGTTCAGTGGGCCAGTTCAGACATGAACAACAGTGCCTGGCTGATGGCAGTCAAGCTACTCAGACATCTTTGGACTCACAGTTTTTCACCTGATTATACTACAGCTCTGTGCTATCAGCACAATGACCAACTAGTACATATTCACTCAGAATAGTTATTTTACAAAGTACATACTGAAGAAATTAAGTTAATGGACAACTGTACTCAAATTCAGAACACAAAAGTTTTCAAAGGTTTACATAATTGTCATATATGAGAGTGGGAATTAAAAGACCATCAGTATCACAAACCAATTTTAGAGAGGTAAAAAAAAATCCTTGTATTTAGTGGTTTTAGGGAGTTCAGCAATACTCACTTCTCATTGATTTTGACACCAATTGTCTGTAACCCAATATTCCTGGTACAGGCATCACGACCAATGGCTAGCAAAACCTAAAAAAACCCCAAAATTAAATGCAATAACTTTACACAAGAGAAGTATAACATAAGATTTCTCTTGGTTTTTCAGTGAAAAAAGAGAAGCATAATTTTTAACAATTTTAGTAATAATTAATAAAATTACTTCCAAATTATTTCTTCCAAAATTTGACAGAGTCACCAATAACTCTCTTCCAGGTACAATTTGTTTTAGAGATGTAACAAGCAGAAAAGCCAAAACAAAACCAGAAGCAACAACACTGTTTATATGAACTAAACTCCAGGCTGACAGGGTTCAACTAAAGACAAATAGTGAATTCCCACTTATTTTTTCTGCCAGTAAATTACATGAACAACTTTTTAAGGAGGAGTTCCCTTCAAGTTATTCAAGAAAAAGTATTTCATTACTATTCATGTGCATCAATAGTCATTTATTTCAAATCCAGACATGCTTACGGTGTTATATTCTTCTTCAAGGGTTTCCGAACCCTCAGTAGACTTTGCTGTCACTTTCAGTCTTCCTGGCATTCCTTGCTCCAGCTGCTCAACCTGTGTAAATTTTTGTAAGCTTAGAATGACCTGAAGCAGCAGAGCTCACTTCCATTGTCATTCAAGCCTCGACCTACTAATCTATCATTAAGCAGTTAAAAAAGCTCAGTCTCATAAAACATTTATTTGTGCACAGAGCCAAAGCCTTCCCAGACAACACCTGCATTTTACATGTGCTGTTCAAAGCAATGATGTGTTAAGAGAAGAAAGCACTTGCCTGAACAGGTACAAACTTCTTGATGAACTTCACGCCGTGTGTTTCCATGTAGGCTCCGACCTTCTCTGCCATTTCCTGGTCGAAGCCCCGCAGAAGAATGGAACGGACCATCACAGTGACATCCAGCCCCAGGCCAGCCAGAAACCCCGCACACTCCAGAGCCACGTAGGAAGCACCCACAACCAGAGTCTTGCCAGGGCAGTAAGGCAGGGAGAAGAGGTCATCACTGAGAAGAGAAGAAGTCTAAGTTACAAGGTCCTTCCAACACAAGCTTGTCTGACTTGGCAAACACCAAAGCAGACAAGTTGAGTCTTCTGTGCCTTTTCATCTCACCTTGTAATGCAGAATTCTTTATCTCCAGGGATACCCAGGTATCTTGGCCTTTCTCCTGTAGCCAGCACAAAAGTCTCTGCTGTGTGATAGGTTACTTGTCCCTTTCTGTTAGTTGCCTGTTGATGAAGACACAGTTAAGACTGACGTTTTCATATGCTTTAAGATAAAAATTATGTAATCCTTTCCTTAATTATTGTAGATGTGTTTAAAAATCAAGAATAAGCAGTTTGAAACAAGAACAAATGCATTTAGAGATGCCACACAGGTCACTGAAGAACAACAGGTTTAAACAACTGACTATCAGGCTTTTCTTCCATTAGAGCACTTAAAATCATTTACTCTTTGAATCCTGCCCATTTTAACTGCTAAATTAGATGGGATTACTCATGAGAACTTGACTTCCGAGTTATAAAAAGCCACAACAAATTAAGACAACCCCTTTATCTCCACAATAAAAGGCCAATGTAATGAGAGGGACAGCATAACATGAATTAGTCCTTCAGCTAATGTAAATAAAAAGTAATTAAAAAAAAAGGTAACTAGCTACATGATTTCAGTTCAGAGGGCCTAAGACCCAGCCTTGCATGAATTCTAACTAATTTGAACTCTAATTTGAGACTCTTGGTCTTTGGAAATTCCATCTTGCCAATGCATCTCTCCCAGAATCTGACCTTCATTCTTGCTCTTTGTTAGTTTTCCATCACAGATGAAGGGAAACATTTTCCCCATTGAGTCAACAGGTAATTCAGGTTGGAAGGGATCTCAGGAGGTCATCTAGTCCAGCCTCCTGCTGGGAAGTCTCTCTGTTCTACTTCATTTATTGATTAAGGACACTTAAGTGGCTTGGACACTTGAACAGGTGGTACACAAGATAAATTGAATTTACTATTATCTTTCAGTGCTGAGTTCTTGGTTTAAAACACAAGTAGTTCAGCCTTTATATTGCAAACAGACAATTACATCCACTGAGTGCAACAGTTGCCTTCAATATGCACTTCTAGGTTAACCTTGCTTCAGTATGCTCACCTATAGCAAGATTGGCAGAACAAGCTTTGTCTTGCCAGACTGACACTTTAATTTGTATGCTGATACAGCACAAGGTTCTAGCAGAGCTCTTATGCAAGCACTTAATCTAAATTTAATTTTAATAGTTTTTATGCTTTAGTATGAGGATTGTCCAAGTTGCAAAATCACACAGCTGGAGTTTCCTTTCTTTTCCCCCCCTTCTCACTCAGGCTGCTGAAATCAGTATGAAGGTACAAACTGAGACTGCCTTTCTTTATTCTTATAAGACACAGGTCTACACATACCCACATCACTCTTACAGAACTAGGTTTGCAAACACTGTGGCAGGTACTAAAGCACAATAATTATTTTAATCAGTAACTTCACAAATGAGTTATTAACTTCAGTTGACCTAACTTGGCAACGTTAAGATGAAGCCTTTTTGGTGTTGAATTTTGTAAGGTAGTTCTAGAACATGAGTGTTCCCTCCCAACTAAGTATTTTAAATGCAGAGAATACCTTGATTTTGTGTGGTTCCACGAATTCTCCATAAGAATTGAGGTATGTCACAGACTTCTCTCTCAAAGACACTCGGTAGCCCCAGTTTAGAGAACCAATGTAGTTCTGAACTGCTTCTACCATGGTCTCCCAGTTGTGTTTAACTGAAACAAGACACTAATTTAAAATTTAAGGAAATAAAAGTGCAATGTGCCCCTTAAGAAAAATTTAACTTATTAATTGTACATCATGCTAAGAAAACATCATTATCAGTAATGAGGATACATATTAAGGTCTTGTTCTATTATGTTAATATTTATGTGACTTGTTACTATCTGAACTAAGCCCATTGTAGAAGTTCTGTCATTTATTTCAGTTAATACAGGGAACAAAATACAATTATCTTTCAACCCCAAAGATTTCTATGACTGAAGAAGGAGGACACCTGCTTTGCCTAAGAAAAGTAACAAACTCTGCCTCTAATTTATTAAGTAAAAGAACAGTCTTGAGTTCAGCATCTCATCTGTACAGTCTTGGTCTTCCCTCTGTGTTCTTACCAACCTTGCTCTTCATACTGCCACCCAAACTTCCTTGAATCTTGGAGTGCCTGACCCAGAAGTGCTGCTTGATGCATCAGCTTCTTGGGAATGCAACCTACATTTACACACGTGCCACCAAGTCCTAAGATGGAAAGAATCACATTATTGCCTCCATGAATGGGATTCATTATTTCCCTAGCACATACTTTGTATATTCACTATATCACTCAGGGAGGTTAGTACAGTCACACCAGTAACATGAAACTTCTGTTGCAAGGGACATTTTAGAATACAATGAACACACTAAGCTTGTATTCAGTTTAAGATGTTATTAGGCTCACTGGCCCCAGACAGTGACCAGCATATCAAACATAGAGCCTGGTTACTTACTCCACCAGGTTTCAGATTTTAGTCAGGCTGCCAAGTAAGCAAGGCAAAAAGTCCAGAGTTTCTACAATTTAGTATGATCTATTATTTGGTATTTAAATATGCCTGTGTTTGAAATACTGTCTACAAGAGAACATTCATTCCTTGACTCAAAAGAAGTTTCACCCAAGTTTCTTACTCATTCTCAGCTGCCAGTATCACTAATGAGGTCAGCCAGCAGCTGTCCTTAATTAGGAAAATGTGAGACATACACAGCCAAGCAGTCACTGTTCTAAAGGGAGCCTATCAGTTGTCTACAATATAGAACTGGATGAACTAAAAGGCAAAATATCCCCACAAACATTAGAATGTGAACATGCATGCACACACTACCCACACATGGTTTGAAAGTGATCAAAGCTAGAAAAACTTTTGACAGAGAACAGAGAATAGCAATGCCCAAAGCAGAAATAACCGTGCAGAAAAGCAGCAGGCATGCCAGGCAAATAACTCTTGTTATCTGTGTACCCTCAATTCCTCAATTAGAATTGAGGGTAAGAATTACCCTCAATTCCTAAGAACACAAATCCATAATATGTAACATCTCAGTGTGTATCACTGGTACTCAAACATCATCAAACACAAGATTAAAAAAAGCTTACCCCATGTGGTTCCAAGAGGTGTTGGAACAACATAATCTAATACCATTACTTTCTTTCCCAAGGCAGCAGCTTCCTATAAAAAAATGGAGAAGACCAGTCAGCATTACTGAACAAAGCAAGCCTGTCCACTCATTTATAGTCATAATACATTTAGCACTAATAAAAGGCTTCTTTACTACCTTCACCAGTTAGACTTTAAATACATGGCTCTTCTGTCTCCTTCCCTAGACAAAAACTGAAATCCCTCAAGAACTGACTTTAAACTTTGAATGGCTCTTTGCATGTTCAATGCTGCATCAAGATCATCCTATGCTGTTAAAAGCCATGATCTGAAAAAGGTATGAGATGGGCTCTCTTTCACCTCACCTAAAGAAATATTTATGCTGTTAGCTCTGCTTTCCATTCAGGACAGAACTGACTTGGCATGTTCATTCATGGAACAGAAGGTGACACACTGGAGACATTTCAATGCAGCACCACCATGATGTTCAAGGGGCTGGAGCACACCCACTATGAGAAGGCCAAGGGAATTGGACACATTCAACCTGGAGAACAACTGAATTTGGAGAAGACACAAGAGCAACTTTCCAGTGCCTATGAGAAGTACATTAAGATGACTGTGCCAGGCTCTTCACAGTGGCCAAGTAGCAAAGGGACAAAAGACAATGGCTTTAAGATGAAACAAGAGACTCAGACTGGATATAAGGAACTTTCACATCATGAGGACAATCAAACAACTTTCCCAGAAAGGCTTCCCATCTCCACCCCTGGCTTATTTCAAATGGATGAGTCTCTGCACAATCCTGTGTGACTTCACAGTTGACCTTGCTTGGAGCCAGGAGCTTACATTAGATATTCTTCTCATGTCCACTCCAACCTGAATATGCCTATTCCTCTATCCAAGAAATTAGCAGGTAGACATTGTTTGATTTTTCAAGCACTTAATTCAAATCTCTAGGTGGCTCAAATCTATTTAAGAACTGCAATCCTGCCTCAAAAAAGGTTTAGCTGGGTGGCTTATATTTTGAATATTACTCTGAACAATTTGGCAATTAGCACAAAGTTTACAACTGATGTCCCAGAAGGTACTGTGAGGAAAGATCTGAACATTCTGAAAATACACAACTGGCCAACTGAAGAATTCCATTGTCAGCCCCTCCTGCCTGCTTTGTATTTTCTAATGAAGGCTGCATGTTTGGCTGTATAGTTCAGCAATTGTCAAGGCTGTCAAGGAGAGCCTGACCCTGCCCAAGACATAAAGTGACAGTTTAGGACCTGGATGAGAGATGGGAGTGTGTGTCCAAATCCCTTGGGTAGCAGAGCAAACTGAATCTGGACCTTAGGTCCTGAGGCACTCTGAACAACAGCTAATTGTGTAAGAGCTACACAATCTCAGCTTCCCTTTCTGAGAAAGCACCTGAAAAGGGAACTAAAGAGTGAGGCAGCTCCTTGAAGGGGACTGCTGGAAGCATTTAATTTTAGATGACTGGTGATACTGAATGCTAAACTGTCAAAAGGCTTCAACAGCAGCCCTTAAGTTTTCTAGATTACTCTTTGGAAGCACCTGTGTATTACACATGCAGAAGAGATAGTTAAAAAACATTTGGTTCCACCCTCAGCCAGAAAACTAAAACCTATAATTAGGATCAAGAGCTGAATAGACATTGGCAACAAACTGGTCCCTTTATCCCCTAAGTAAGCACATTACTAGACCACTATTGGTTCATTAATTAACAAGTTGAACAGTAATACTCATCAAAATATACACTGTTTTATACCAACATAATTAATAGTGAGTAACTTTTGAATAAGTTTTACATACCACCTGTTCTCTAATGTCATTTTCACATCCTACCTTAGAACATGCAAGTCCACCTGAGCCACCACCAATAATAATGAGATCATATTCATAGGGTTCTGTAATGGTTTGGTTATCCCCAAGGAGTTTCTGCAGTGATCCATCCTTATAAGCCTGGGAGAGAAAAAGAAATAAATAATCAAATTAGCACACATGTTTCTGAGCAACAACTGATAACACTGCCTGCTCTGAGTGACGTCACCCAGGCTGCTGTGTCACACAACATTCAGCTACAACCAAACTGCAAAATTCCCTCAGTCTTGCCCACTTCCAGCTGATTTCTAAAGCCAGGTTACCTGGTATGTTGCATCACAGCCACCAATGTGAGTTCCATTCACAAATACATTAGGCACTGTCCTCTGGTTGGTCAGCTCTGCCAATACTTGCTGAATACTGGCTCCATCATCTAAGAATAAAAGAAATATGTACATTATAAACAGATTTCAGGAACAGAGGTTTTAGAACAGCCTGAAGTATTAAAGGTTTGGACTGTGAACACTGTAGGCCTGCCAAGAAAACAATTTTATTATAAACATTACATTTGCAGGTTTCCTGGAATAAGCAAGGCTTCAGAAACTACTTCTCAAAGGAGCAGGCTTAAATACAAAAATTAAATTGATATTTCAAGCCACAATTCTACAGCATGGAGTAAAGCTGAAGTAGTAAGAATTTAGCTTTTCTATTTCAAGGATTTTTATCTCTTACAGTGTCACATTTGTTGCTACACACTACAGTGTTCACTACACAAAAATCCTTTTCCAGCTATCACAGAAGATCACACAGACACCTTTTCTTTCATGAGAACTTCTTGTTTTGGAGTTTGTTCTGTGCACAGGAACATAATTTTGCCCAGCAGCTTTGTATTATGAGACAATGGGTAAGGGAAGTATGAACATGCTTTTCTACTTACCCTAAAGCTACCTTCCTCCTTTTTCTACCCACCACACTGTCAGAAACTTTCTAGTTTTAAAATTATCATTGCTTGACCTCACCTGCCATCTGAATCATCAGCACCTACACACAGGCTCAATTTAGATCTCTCAGCAGTAAATGGGGGAATGGGGATTTACAGTAATCACTCTGACTAAAATCTTTTTATTCCAAGATTGTATCTACTAAGTATCAGTAATCAGAGCAACTGCAAGGGAAAGATATTATTAATTAGAAGTAATTCCAGGGAAAAAAAAGGCTGTGCATTGTACTTTACATATCGTGGGCTATAATTAATTCACAGTATGACAACTTGAATAAGAAGCAAAAGTAACTAAGAAGAGATGAATAAATAGCTACATTTCTCCCAAACACTGCTTAGGCAAAAGTACAAACTTCAAAAAGGCATTAGAACTTTAAAAAAACATTGGAAATTTAAGTTTTGTGCAGAAAAAAAGAATAGACACTCAACAGTTTACCAAATGTGCATTTAAGAGCTCAGTAAAAACCATATAAGAAACTATTTGTTCCTAAAACTACATTAAAAGCTACGTGCATTATGTCTGTGTACACATAAGGCACTGCCCATGTCCTCAAACTAAAGCAGCTTGGGCTTTAAGGAAAAAAACAACTTGAAACTAGCAGCAGCCAAGTTACTGGAATTTGCCCTTCCTTCCAGTGACTCAGCACTCTTCTCAAAGAAGGTCGCCTTCATTTATATTAAAAACACATCATGTATAAAAACCACATTGAAGCCTAATTGACTTTATCTCCGCATTTATTCAAATGTATTTTACTTGTTTCACATGTCCACCAATTAGCTCAAGACAGCTTAAGGAATCATGCAGCTTACAGAATCCCCCATTTTTAGTTACATTAAGCAGCAGCACATTGTGATACATTGTTTTTCTCCTACTCACCAGTTATATCCAGCTCCAGAGCATAGTAGTCCACATGCAGGGAGTGGAAGAGTTCCTTCACCTGCAAGAGGAACAGACACCATGGCAGTGCAAAGGCTCCTCAGCTCAGGGTACAACTTCCCTGCTGGAACACACACAGGACACCTGGAAGGCTCAGTTCCTCAGCTCTGGGGCTCCACACAGCTTTGGTAGCTTGGTTCTGTGTTTTGTGGGCTCCTCACTTAAAGCCAGAGCATTTAACCTCCCATCACCTTAAGAAAAAGTTTCTAGATACAATTTGCTTAGCTGCTGACTTCTCCACCTGCTACATACCAAAAGCCATGGAAGTGACTGCCATAAAAAAAAAAAACAAAGAAGAGAGATAAAGCAGCAGCAAGATTCCTTGGTAGTACTAAGGGGAAAAAAAAGGGGGAATAGAGGATAATAAGCAAAACAAAATGCTATCAAGGAAATAATAAAAAAAAAAAGCTGCAGAAAGAAGGAACATGTTGCAAATACTGAGTAGTCAGTACTCAGCTGGGTGTTTTTTTAACCTCAGTTCTGGATGGACAAAATGTATCATTACCTGATTAAAATCAGGCAACCTTCAAGAAACAAGATTTCTACAGTAACATTTTTTGTGACGTTGGCCTGTGAAAACAGCTCTAGCAAGAATCCCTGAATGTCTATGGGATGGATCCACTTGCCAGCATGGAGTCTGAACATTTTAAATCAGCTTTCTGAGGAACCTCAAATTTATGGACAGAGCTTCATCAAGAGTATATTGAGGCCCATCTAGTAAGTTTAAAGATGTCCAACACACAGGGAATAAAATGTTTTTAATATTGCTGTGACTCACACTGTTACTATACTGAATACTGAGTATTCCAGCATTTTCTGATTAAGTTTCAGCTTTATGCAGGCAAACAAGAAGATTTTGTATTCTGTACCAACTACAAATTAAGTTTCTTAGCACATCATATATCAACTGTAACATTCAAAAAAAAAAAAAAAAAGCTTTGCTTCTGTAACTGATGATATTGGTTTTATAGTTTTAGAATAGTGGAGGTTCTAAGGGACCTTTTCAGGCCACCTGCATGAACTTCCTGCTCAAAGCAGAGCCAAATGTGAAGGCTGATGTCATTGCTCAAGCTCTGTCCTCTCACTTGGAACATCCACAAGGACAAAGACACCCGAACTTCCCTGAGCTGGCTCAACATTTGACCATCCTCAGAGTAAAGACTTCCATTTTATCCCATTGGAGTGTCTGCCATTGCAACTTATGTTTGTTGGTTCTTCTTTCACTCTGCAACTTGAATAACACTCTGATTGTCTTCCCACCTGTCAGCAAAAGGCAGCAACTAAAACTCCCAGTCAGCCCTACCAAAGTTCAACAAACAGCTCCTCCTTCCCACATTCAGTGTGTGTGATACTCCAGCCCTCTAACCATCTAGACGACCCTTGAAATTTCTTGTCCTAAGCTCACCATTACCTTCAGGCTTGCCTCCTGGAATGTTTACAGCTACAGGCAGAACAAAAGGGAAACAGCAGGGGAACCACTCCAGACCTCCTGTTCTGCATCTTCTGTTACAAAGCCCAAAGTAAATGCCATGAAAGATCCAAAAAGCAAAGCTTAAAGTGATTGCTACTAAGAAGTGTTAAGAATGCAGAGGCAAATTAGAAAATTCGCTGTTTGGCTGCAGGTTTAGTTTGCAGCAAAGCAGTGGAATAACAGGCAAGTGTTCACCGGTTTTTGTTTTCTTTTTAAAAAATCTGCCAAAACATTGCAACAGCAGCTGGCAGGAAGGAGGACAGGACAGAACATTACTAAACCAAGAAAGATTACACTCAAGAAAGGACAGATTTCAGGCATTTAGATCACCTTTATTCTCTACTGAAGGTACTCAGTAGAGAGAAAAAAAATCAGACAAATGCCAGCATCCTAATTAGAGGCAACTATTGCACTTTACACTTATGAACAAATCACACTTGTGTTGTGCTAATGAAACTGAAGGAAGGATCATAGCAAGCACATGAGCAGTTACAAAATCTTCAATGCAGGCAAGAGATAATAGATGACTTTGGTTTGGAGAAGGAAATGATTAGGAGGAGTAGAAAGATAACACACTAATCATGACTAATATCAAGATAAGCTGAACAGGAAATGATTTCTCAGAAATACTCACTGGAGCACTCAGCAATAACTGCATTTACCAGAAAACAACTTTGAAATGAAAAGGAAGTAAATCTCCCTAGGGAACACAACCAGAAAACTCACTGCTATCTGGCATTGTAAAAGCCAAAATTAAAATGAGATTAAAGGAGTTATTAGACCAACTAATGAAAAAGAAAATCAACTGAAAACTTTGAACCCAATAAAACTAATACCAACTCAGGTCAAGAAATTCCTGTGCCACACACACCCCACTGGAAACTTCAGCAGTGCACTGGGAGATATTCTTACTTACAGCCCAAAGACAAAAGTACCATTTCTCCAAATGTCTGGGATGGGATACAAGGCTGCAGGGTCACTAATACAAGCATTTACTTCCCTTTTCACCAATGCAATGCCCTCAGTTACCTACTAAACCCTTTCAGTTTTCACAAGAAGTGATGGACTAGAAACACTTCCAAGTATTATTAAACAATAGATAATTCCTCTGAAACCAAGAAATTAGCCTAGCTTTAGGAAATGCTTCCCAGAGATGCTTTCTGTCACCAGGGAAGCTAAGCAGGCTTGAGATAAGCTTCCTATCATAAAATAATAATGGCATGTCCTAGGTCTGCTTTTTCAAGTATCAGCTAACACTCCATAATAGCTACAGCTGAATTGGCCAGAACCCCCTGAGGACAGAGAATGTAATCTGTAATTGCATAAAATATAACTTAAATAACCAGTAACTTTATGCAATCACAACTGTTGCTCCTAAAGTACCAACATATCACAGTGTTCAGCCTTGTCACTTTTTCAAGCTAAAAAACTATGTTTTCTTTATGCATTTCTATCTTACTTATTATCTTTTCTGGATGCTAAGCAATTGAAAAACAGCCAAGTTAAATTATGACAAGGAAGTAATTCTACCACCACCCCCTCTCCACCACTGCCCTGTTAAAGCAGTTGAACAACAAATTGCATTTGCAGAAGAACAACAGCACAATTGCCAAGTCATGCTATTAGCTAACCTGAATACAATCACCTACCTAATTCACTCAGGGAATTTATTTGCAGTTGTGTTTCCAAAGAAAAGTGCCATTTTAATTTCCTTCTAGCATGGCTACCTCCACTTGAAATAGAGAATTCTTTCCACCCTCAAATTAGGTACTTTCAGCCCATGAGCACTCAACATCTTTTTCTATTAATCCTACCAAAAGCACACTGTTAACAACCATCCACAGTAAAAGATAAGACAATGCACACTATTCATATCTGCCTAAGAACTCAGAACTATGTGATTACAGTCTAAGTACCCAAGCTGTAACTACACTTCCAAATTATATTCACTTCATTAATTCTATAGACTTGATCAGCTAACAAGAATCCTGCATTAGGCATTGTTTTCCCATTCCTTTCAGTAATTTCTAAGTCTTTGGTAAGAGGGATTGTTAATACCCTTAGTGTTACAGATATTCCTCTGTTTTATCACTTGATGTCTCATGTGTGGCTTCCTTCTTCCATAAACTTTCTTCTTCTAATTCTCTGTCTGCAATCTATACCCCTTCTCCACATTTTCTTTGTTATTTTACCTTTCTGTTCTGTTCCAAGCAGGAAAATAAGCCAAGGAAATCTGACTAGCAGGGCAGTCACCTCTTCCCCCCAGCCCTATTTTTGACCTGTTTCTTCAAAAAAATTCACACAGCATTTTTCAACTCCCCCTCCTAGAAAGGGCCATGACAGAGGGTCCTCCTACTCCCTGTGTTCATTCCTCCCCTTTGCAGACAATAAGGATAATATTCCCAATATTCCTCATATCTGACTGCTTACCTGAAGAAAGCAATCTGCCTAATGTAGAAAATATGAACAAATGCAGGAAAGAAAAATCTGGAATTTAATTACTGGACTACAATCGAGTCTTTTCTCCCCTTCTTGTCTTAGTCTAGAGCTCTGCAACACCACAAACAGATGAAGAAAAAAGGCACAAGGTTTAAAAAGTTACAGTGTCATCATGTGATCTCAAACCCACTGAACTGAGTGCCATGAGCATCAGCATTTACAATCACAAGCAATAAAAGCACACAGGGCAATACTGACAGGCATGACTAGGTATTTCTCAATGGGCAACTCTGAAGTCCTCAAGAAATGATTTTTAGAAATTATTTTTCCTCAGCAGAAGATAACACTTTTGTCAACTGGACTAGACAGGAGCAAGACTCCAACTCTTCATTTACTGAAACGTAGAGAAAGTTGTTAAGAAGGATTTCAGCTATGTACTCTGATTTACTATCTGCCAAAAAGTTCTTAGACAGAAGGCACTGGTTTGGTTGATCCTCCCAAACACAGAAGTTTCCTTTCCCAAAACTTCAATAAAGTTGCAAGTGAGGATATATTCAGTTCAGTTTTCTGCAAGGGGGTCCTAATATCTCTTCCCTTCCCAGAACTAAATCTAACTTAGAAATGGGAGTGAGGCTTCTGAGTATTTTCCTGGTTATCAGTTCTATTGAGGAACACCAGGACTTGATCCAACAGTTCCACTCATGTTCTTACACAATGGCCATATCAAATATGGTAGTGTGAGGTTTAAACAAAATTTCATAACATACTTTATGTAACTAGCCAAGAAACCCAAGGCCTACAAACCCTCAGGTCCTGTGTGGACTATGACCAGTGTATTGGTATCATAAAATTCTAAGGAAGGCCTTGAGTTTTTTAATGAGTTTGGCTTACTAGCTATAGCCTAATGAGTGTACATTGGTGTATAATTAGGGCTAAAAAGATATTTTTCTCTAAACATCACAGTTAACCAAGAGTGCTTTTCTCTTCTTTTAAACACACGCTGCGATCAGGATTTAGAACTTATTCATTTGCTACAGAGTCAACCTTCCTTAAATTTAGAAAGGGCAGAAAACTTAACTCATCCCTGCCGTGGAGAGCAGCTTTGCCCAAGCTGAACACCAATGTGGTACCCAAATTTCCAGCGAGAAAGGAACACAGCCTGAGCTTCGAGCGGTTCTAGAGCTGAGGAACAAGCACACTGTGCAGAACTCGCCACACATCCACCTCCCACCGTGGCACCACGAACGCCACGGATCTTCGCCTGATTTAGAGTAGCAAGAGGTTTCCAGCACGTGGTGCTGGAGCGGGACGGACACAGCGCCACTTCCACACGCTCCAGAGCCCGCAGGTGCCGCCGCATGCCCGCACCGCCCTCCCTCAGCCCCGCGCCCTGCCCGGGCCCGGCGGGCGCCCTCGGGCCAAGGTCTGCCCGTGCCTGCCTCGAGGGACGGCCCGCGGGGGACCGCGCCGAGCGGGCTCCAACCGCCGCCGCCGCCTCACCTTGTTGCAGTAGGGGCAGTAGCTCTTGCTGAAGATCATGACGCGGTGCGAGGCGATGAGGTTCCGCACGCGGAGCTTCAGCCCGTCCCAGTCCGGGAGCCGGGTCTGGACCGGCGGCGGCGGCGGCGCCATGGCGGCAAGATCGCCTTCGCCGCGGCGGCCGGGCTGACCCTCGGCCATGCCCGCCCCTTCCGTAGCCGGCAGCAGGATGAGCGGGCCGACCTATTCGGAGGGAGCGAGGGGGATACAAAACGCCAGGGAGGGCTCTCCACCCTGCATTTCAGCCACAAGCACTATGAATCGTTGTAAAATAATAAAAAATTCTTTTATACCAAAGGCGAAAGCGTCAGCGTCTGCCTAAAGCCGAAGTAGAGAAGGACAAACTTACGTTGTTTAAGCCTCTCTCCCCTCTGAGAGGGGGCGTGAAGTGAGCCAAGAGGAGGCCGGCGCGAGCGCGCATGAGCGGCCGGCGGGCGGGCGGGCGGTGCCGGGCGGGGCGCGGGGCGGGGCCGGTGACCGGGTGGCGCCGCCTCAGCGCCCGCCCGGCCGAGGCTGGCGGGGCGGATAGTGCTGGGCAGCGCGGGCGGAGCAGGGGGTGGTGTCGGGGTTGTCCTTTGCCCACTCACGGGGGAGCGGTCGGCCTACGGGCCGGGTTCGACCTGCCTCGGTGCCCTTTAAGTTAGCGCGAAGTGTGGGGGAAAAGCTGCTTCCCCAGTGTGCCTCCACCTGCCCCTTGGATCTCCTGCACAAGAAGGAGAACGAGTCCAAGTGTAGCATCTCCTATAATAAAATGGATTAGTAGCAAAGAGAGCAGAAAAAGTTTCATTTTCTTACACATTGCAGGTCTAAAGGAAGGGTATGCTGAGGCATCTGGTCCTGCTTATTGCACACATTGCGATGAGATGGGACTACTCAATTCGCACGAAGCCTGGTGATTGCCAGGGCTGGAGGGTGGCACGGCAAGAGCCCCTGTGAGGGCAGGGGCAGGACCCTGCCTGGTCACTGCCCTACACCCCAGGGCTTGGGGCAGTGCCGGTGGCGAGCCAAGGCCCCGAGAGCTCGGTCATGTCCCCAAATGTGTGCCCATTGCAGCAGCAGCTTCTGTGAGCCATCCTAGGGGGTTGTCCTGGTTTAATGTCTCAGAACTTCGCTAAATCAAACCCTGCGAGCTTCTGAGTGACAGGAGTTATTTTCTGTAGGTGAGGAAAGCACAGAGTGATTTCATAAGATTCAATAAGGAGTTTTTAGCAACCTAGGTAATGAAGTCCATTGCTCCTCCCACACCTGCCACAGACCAGTCCTACTGCTATTTACTAATGCTAAAAATAGCCACATATAATAGCTGTAATGCCACCAATGATGAAAATGGGCCTGGTGGGAGACAACTGAATTAACTTGCTTAATTCCTTTTTGGATCACGGGTACCTACGATGTTCACTGCCCAGTGAGCTTGAAAAAAATGTACATTGCATTTATTTGAATGTTGGCAATGAAGGAGATCTAGACTAAGACTTTCTACATTCCCCCCAGAGAAAAACAAATGTACGTTTTGCAGCCTTTTATTTCAGTATCACCATATAGGAAAGTGGATACAGTACCTGCAGCTACTGAGGTTTGACATAACATGCATGGGCCAGAACTACCCACTGTACTTTGTTCATAGTCCAAACAAAACTGCTTGTTCGGCTAATTGTTCTCTCTCCTTCTCAGACTTGTTTTACCTTGTGAGAAACAGTGCTGCCTTTATTATTGGTACAGGAATTAATATCCTAAGCTCAAAGGTTTGTGCCACTGTCTGAAGGTTGGTAGGTTTTCATATTAAACTTGGTCTGTTTCCTTCAGTATAAACATCCATCAGCTCTAGAAGGGTCTGAGAAAGGAATAAATATCCAAAAGATCTTTTTCTGTTGGCATGCTCAACACTGATGGCAGTGTGCCAAGTCCCATGAGGAATAAATGTCCAAGACAAATTAAGTCACTTGAGGGTTTATTTTCTGCTCTGTGCACTCCTGTTGGTTATTACCACTGTTGCCTTAAAGCAAGAATGGGGTAATGGTTTTAAACTAAAGGAGGGTAGATTCAGATTAGATACAAGGAAGAATTTATTTACAATGAGGGTGGTGAAGCATTGGGCCAGGTTGCCCAGAAAAGTGGTAGATGCCCCATCTCTGAAAACATTCCAGTCCAGGCTGGATGGATATCTGATGTCCCTGCTCATTGCAGGGGGTTGGAGTAGGTGGTCTTTAAAGGTGTCTTCCAACCTAAACCATTTTGTAATTATATGATTCTGTGGAAAATGGAGGAGGGGGTCAATGTTGACTTGCAAAACAAAGGGGTAATCTGGCAGCACTCTGATGGCAGCTTTTTGCTTAGCTTTGTTTTCAGTCACTGTAGGTGGTTGACAGAAAAGGAAAGGATTGAACTCTGGAGAAAAAGAAAGAAATTATTGCTCAGTTCTAGACATGAATGGACTGCCACTTTAGTGTCCTGTCTCTGTACCCAAGTAATGGCTGTGATCATTAACAGATGATGCCCATATCTGTTTTCTGTTCTGAGGCTTTTTTCTCCCACAGAATACCAGACCATACTCAGCTCTCAGGATCTTACTCTTCAGGCGTGCTGGGGAGAGATGTAAGAAGTTCTACAGCTTTTTGGACAACCATTCCACTCACTGAGAGATTATGTCAAAATATGTGAAACAGCAGAAGTATAACATTCATAAATGAAGTGGTATGCAAGAAGAGATTTTGAAGAAGGGGCAAGTGACCTGTGGAAAGGATCTGGAAACTGTTTTAAGGATAAGAATGCAAAAGACTTGTTTAATAAAGGTTTAAACATGCTTGCTTGAACTGTGGCTCCCTTCAGGCCAGTCAGCAGCTGTACAAAGTGCTTACAGGATGATGATGAGCTTCCCCACCTTCCACATGAAAGGCCCTGGCCTGCTTTCTGTAATATAAACTGTCTCATTATGACAGTTCTCTCCTAGGCATTATTCAGCTTAGTCTGAGGATTAAACCAACCACATAAAATAATTCTTAATAATGTAGCATTGTGTGCTATGGGAAGGCATTGAGGTAGAAGCTGGTAGGGGAGGTTTAAGAATAGAATAGAATATAATAGAATAGAATAGAATAGAATATGCATTATTTACTCAGCTCTTGCATAGGACCAGGGGGCTCTTGGCATTATAAAACTCTGATCTCATATTTGAAAGAGTAAAGCTACACACCATTCCTGAAAACCATGAGTAAGACAATTTTTGCAACAAAGGAAATGTTCCAAAAGACAAGTCCATGCAGACAACAGGTGCTGGAGGCATTTCTAAATTAAGTTGTTTGCAAGATGATATTTGGAGGAAAGAGCAAATGGCTAGTAGAAAAGAACCAGGGAAGTGTGTTAAACATAACTGTGAAAATCTTTAGCCATTCTTTCATCTAAAGCCAAATTAATTTGTCACCCGGGCTTGCTCCCGTTCCTCGTGTGCAGTCAGATAGCCATGAGCCTTGATGCTGCTGAAAGCAGTCAATTTAACAGCAAAGAATAATCAGAGAGTTCCCTCCAGCCATATCCCTTTGTTACCTGACACAGCCTCATGTCACAGGACAGGAAAAGAAAGAGCATGACCTATCTCATTCATCTTTATATTCTATTGAGGACCTGTCTATGAAATGGTATCCTCTGAAGTTGCTCCCTCCCTCTTTTATGTATCCAGAATGCATAACACAGATAAGAAAGTGTAGGGAATGTACCTTAAGACCAAGAAGGTGACAAAAGGCCTAAACTGTGGCCTCAGTCTTTCCCACGTTATTCCAGTGCCTTCACTGGTCTTCTGGGAACTTCACCTATCTGCATCAGGAGACGAATAAGGGTGCTGCACATTAGAACTGCGTTTCCTGTTTTGGAGAAGGAGCTCCAGGTCTCACCAAAGCCATAAGTATTTCATGGGTAGAAGAAAGAAAAGAGATGCTGGTTATTAATTCAGAAAAAAATAACAAGTGTCTCTCATTGGATTACTGTAGAAATTGGTCTTAAGCCAGGAGACAGCCAAAGTCCTTAGCCATGAGCATGGCTACGCCCTTTGTCAACACCAACAATGGAGAGTCAGTGGAGCCTGAGCCATGCCGGAGGCTCTTGACAACCTGATTTGTTTGCCAGCCTTTTGGGTGACATGTGGATGGCCTGAAGCTCAGACTTTATGGATTAGTGTTCATGGCAAATGATATCAAAAGTCTTCTGGCTCATTCAGAAATTCTGGCACCATTAAGTACATTAAGTCAGCTCATTGAAGTGCTGATGGTGAACATAATCCAGAGTGTGTAATAACCCTGGGCTCCAGGCTGAGATGAGGAGAGTGTGTCAGATCACACAAGGCTTTGGCCACGGAGCAAGGGGGAAGAGTTTAGGGAGAAATTGAAAGAAAAAGGAAAATAAGCTCTTCAGCTGAGTAGCAGCACTCTCCAGGAAGGGCCAGGCACAGCAATAACTTGTGTTAGCAGTGGTACAACTAAAATGCAGCAAGCATACACACAGCAGAGGGCAATCACATCTTCATTGTTATAAAAATTCAACATCCCACCCAGAAAAGCTTGTCTGGACAGTGGCAGTGTTGGAATGAGGCCTGAATGTTAGCAGCTAGTGAGAAGTCAATGGGGGGAGCTCAAGACCCACCAGGAATAATTTTTCTTCAAGATCTTGAATAAATAGTGAGAAACTGTTGTGCTCCTTTTTAAAAGGCATCAGAAACAAGGCAGTTAAAAGGAAATAATCAAAGTGGTAGAGTTAGGACCTGCATTTGCTAATGATGTACACATGTAATTTTTCCATGCAAAACTCATGCTTGTGAAGTTGTAAAAGACAGAGTGGGTGCTTCAAGTTCACTTTCCTGGTTTTGCAAACCATCTGCTAGTTTGTGCCTGCAAGTGAGATAGGACTGTATCTGCTTTCCTGCAAATGTGATGTTGGTAGTCCTCTGTTTCAAAATTTAGCTCTGGTGGTCTGCTGAATGTGTCTCATCTAATCTTACCTGTCATACTTTCAGTCTAAAATGTATGAACACTTTGAACAGCGTTTTAGTTTTTATATAGTATCATTATTATGAAGGTCTGAGGTTAGCATGAGATTTTTTGAACGTGCCTTAATTAGATTGGCAACAGGCTCCGAGAATGTGTCCTCCTGATGATGTCCCATCATCAACAAGACATTATTTTAAAATAAATAATACTGTAAAGAGTTCCAGGCCTTTTTCCTCAGGAGGCTGCAGTGTGAGGGAGAGCAGTGAGGAGGCTCCAAGGATTTGTGCAGACCAGGGTCTCCCTTTGCCCAGTTGAAATATTAATGAAGGGAGAGAGACTCAGGCTGGATCTAAACCTGTGGGATAATGGCCTCCACAATTCAGTTGTATTAAGTGCTGCAAGCCAGAAGCTTTCTCCAGCTGACAGAAAAAGTGCTGGTGCTCAGCTGCTTTACAGGATAAGCCCTTTATTTATCTGCTTTAATGAACAGCATGGTGTCCATCTGCCGTGCTCTAAAGTCACCTTTCCTTTCTGGGATTCTTATGAAGGCTTTTTAAAGGAGAAAGGAAAAGAAAAGAAATGCAGACATAAAGGATAAAAAAAAGTCCTTAATCTTTCAGAAATATGGGAACTTGGCTGTATTTCTAAGCAAAACCAGTTCCTTTAAGTAGTCATATGCTGCGCATTTCCCAGAAGAGTATTTTAATGAAGGTTGTTTTGTGGTTTGGGATTTTTGATTCTAATCCATTTTAGCAAGAAAACTTTTGCACTTTCGATGCAGGGGTCTCAGTTGGGGTCTACTCCCTTTTGCAATCCTCTCTTCCAGTGAAATTCCTAGTGCCTTCCTCTGTCCACAGTGCCATTCTCCACTTGAGAGAGATGGTCAAAACTACCACAGGCTAATATTTCAGAACAAGGAATATTCAAATGTGTCCTACAGTTTCTTTAGCTAGTGCAATTTATTTTATCCTGCAGCTGCATGGGAATGCTCAGCAGGAAGGTCAGATAATAAATTCAGAAGCACAGATTTCTACATTGCCTTTTGTCATAGATTTATTATCAAGTGTCTCTCTTAAAGTCTATTTACATGGTTTTTCCTTTAGGTAATTAAACACTGTGCTGAACAGAGATTCTCCCAGCTTTTCACCCTTGGGGTAGCTATGGCAGAGAGATCTTTCTCTGTATGTAGATTTGCACAGAGTTTTTAGTCTCCTGCTCAGTTTTGTCTTCCATTCTGTGGACAAGCGGGCTGGATGTCTTTGAATCTTTGGAGTTGAGAACTCTGCCCTTTGTGCATTTTGGTTCACACATGCTCTGCTCCCTGCTGATCAGAATAATGTTGCTGACTCCATGTGTCAAAAGAAGGCATCCTTTCAGGATTTTTGCTGCTTCAGTGGAATTAGTTGATTTTCATAGTAACTGGTGCTGATAAGCTGTTGGCTGAATTTCTGGCTCTGTTCAAGGTTTCACATCTGCTCTGTAAGGTGGTTCCTTTGGTAAAAACAGGCCCGCCCAAGCAGCTTGTGGTATTTTTCTGCTCCTGGGTGGTGATCTCAAGGAACAATCTTCCTTGTGGTTATTTGGTGCTCCCAGGCCTGGCTGGGACCCAGGAAGATGCAGAAAGCACAGGAGAAGGTATTGTGGAAAGGAGAAGACTTAACAGACTGGTGTTTTGTAAAGGTTTAGAGATTGATGAAGCTCAAATTTCAGGGAAGGTTCAAATAAACATGTATTTTTTTCTTAAGTAGATTTATTGACTTTGCTGAACAGCAGCACATCTCAGGCACAAATTCAGACTGCTGTCAAATCTCATAATTTAAAAAGTTTCTCAATTTTTGTATTTTGCTAAAGAGAGTGATGGGCAGAGAAACTGTATCATTTTTTAAGCTCCTTGTGCAAACAGTAGTTTGGAAACATGGGTCTGACAATCTTGAGTATCAGACCAACAATGTAACAAACTCCATATTTCTTAATAGTACAATTTTAGAGCCCACTGATTTTTGTAGCCTTTGGGGGCAAGACTCAACCCTCAGGTCTTTAAGATTGTAATCTCATTGACTACAGTTTTCATGTAGACCCTATTCTCCTACCAGGCTAACCCAGAAATCAGAATGAAATGTTCCCAAACACTGGTACTTGGGTCTGAACACAGTCTTATGGAGTATCTGAAATGTTTTTGTTCTTCATCTGCAGCACTAGCAGGGTGCAGTTTTAAAATCCTAATGCCTGTGCATTCCCTGAATCCCTGTGTTCAGAGGTGCCTTACATTGCCAAGACAATATTCACACTATGTCTAGCTAATTTAAAATTATTGACTTTATAATTGGTGAATCTGTGAACGAAAGCCTTAGTACTGTTCAGTGAAGGCCTAAACTCCAAACCAAGACAAATGCAGTTATTGATTTTAATTAACTGAGCCTGAAGTGATAGTAGCTCAAAGTAAGAATTGCTGAAGTACCTTGCTGGCCTCGAGTTTCCCAAGGCTGTTTTGTGTTTGTCCTTCTTTTCTGTGGTATTCCACAAAGGTCCCTGTCCCCTGGAATGTCAGCTGCTGGCACTGCTGTCAAAAATGAAGAGTGAGATGACAGAAATGACTTTTCCCAGCCCATCCTTGTCTCCTGAGAGGGTGCCCAGCAGGAGCTGAGCTGGCTCCATGTGCTGCAGGTTACCTGGCACCAGGACTGGGAGGGCAGAGGGGGCTTTGCTCTGGCTTCTTCTCACAGCCCTTATGAGCTTGGAGGATGTCTGGATGGGATTGAGGGTGGTGGGAAGAACAGAGTAATGACAGTATAGGAACTAGGTATTTAGCTTAAATCACTGGGTTTGAAGTTCTGCTTGGAAAGCAGGGCCAGCCAGGCTAAGGCAGGGAGCTGCATTCCCTGCCTGATTTTTCAATTGCTTTCACTGTCCCTTGTATAGAATTCATTTTGTTATTTTGACTTTCTCTGGCTAAAGTGTTTTATATAGTACTTTGGATGTTACTGAGTCATTGATAAGTACTAACAAACCATCTGCTTATCTCAATTTGAGCCAGAGGATAGGCTACAAAGCATGGCTGGGTTGTTTTGGGTTTTTTGTTTTGTTTGGGGGTTTTTGCTGGTTTTTTTTTTTTTTTTCCTGTTTCATTATTTTTTTTTTTCTTCTTCTTTTAATATGTTGGAGAAAACTGCAGCAGAGGGCACTGTGTTGTTATGTTTCAGGGGAACACTTATTGAATTGCACTAGGTGGCTGAGAGCAACCTCCTCCTGAATGCCTGTACAACTAAATAACAGAATATTACAAGCAATTCCTCTGAACATGAGGGGTTTAGGGTTTAGAAAGCAGGCTTTTTTTTTTTTTATATATTGTAAGGACTTGGCTGTTTTAATTTTTAGAGTACCTGGGAACTGCTGGCATCAGGATCTTTTTCTTTTCTGTTCAGGATTTGAAAGACAGCCTCATTAAAGGAGCAGCATAGAACACAGATGACATTGAGTAGGCAGGCTACCTATAATAATGTCATGTTTTGTCATTTATAATAGATAGTTCTTCTAAACCTTTGGGATTCCCACAGCACTTGGCAAATTAAATATTTGAACGTTGTTAAAGGGAAGCCTGTTCAAAGAGACCAGGCAGCTGTGAACTGGGACACCAATGCCTCTGCAGGAAGAGGTGGAGTGCTGAAACTCCCTTTCAGGGAAGTCCCCATTCACACAAAGCATGCCATGGGACATTTTTAAGTGTCTCTTCAATAAATATGGCCTCGTTTGAGTCATGATTGGTGAGAGCTGGGTGCAGTAAATAACATGCAGTGTTTTCAGAGCCCTGCCTCAGGGCTCATCACACAGCAAGCTGTGTGCAACCCCCTTACCTTCAGCTGGCAGTAGGGAGGTGGATCTAACATGTCTGGAAATGAAATCCATGCCTTAAAGAGTCTGTGTTTGTTCAGACTGGAGCCTGGCAGTGCAAAGCCACCCCCCCATGCCAGCCTTTGCTGTCAAGATGATGTTGAAGATAGTGTTAAGTTAGTTATTTCTGGATCAGGTCAGTGGTGAAGGTTTCTCTGGCAGACTGGGACACTGCTGGGATAAATACTGTACAACCCTCTGGAGCAGGGCTTTGGTGCCACAGACTGCACCAATTCACAGTGAAGCAGAAACTCACAAAAGAAGCTCATGATTGTTCTGGTGCTTGAAGTTAAGCATGTTCTTAGAAACATAATAATGGGTTATATTTATTTAATCCATAAAGCTGGATTTCAGGAAGAAGGAAACGTACCAAGGAGAAGGATGGACTACTCTGACAGCATCCAGTGTGGCAGGACATGCTAAGGGTGAGGAGCAGATGGAACCCTAGAGAATTCAGCTTGATCCCATGAGAGCAGGAAGGGCAATCTGTCTTGTTTTGGGTCAAAATCAGAGTGTCTTACTTCAGCATAAGTTTATGACTTTCCTAGGGGTCATTAAAGAAAGTGGAAAGTGAAGAGGCAGCTATAAAAATGAACATCATTAAAGTCTCCAAAAATTAGAAGAGGAATAAAAGGAATGAGCAGAAAGCCTTCCACTCTCTCCATCACATAAATGATGTTCTTATTCTAGTAATGGTGACAGGAGGTGGTCAGGTGGCATTATTTAGCTGAATGGCCTGCGTCTCCATGTGTGCTCAGATAAAGTTCAAAATGACCTTTAAAAAAATCCATTTTTAAAGATTCCTTTTACTTCAGAAAGGTCCAACTTTAGTAGCTTAAATTTAATTTTGTTCTTGAGGGAATCAGCTGTGGGGAGGGAAGGCAGCGCCAGAGATACTCACGGTAAACTAATAGCAGGTAAAATGTCATTTTAAAAGAGTGAGTGGAAAGCATTTGCCTTTGAGAAGAGGTAATTAATGAATGCTTTTCCCCTAATTTCCTTTCCTCAGGTTTGATTTCTGATGTCTTTCCTGACTGCCTCTGTTTATGTTAACAGGAACTGATTAGCTGGCTCATTGGTCAGGCTGAACCCAGGGTCACAGCACAGGCACTCTGCAGTGGCCAGCTGCACACACAGGCACAGGCATGGGGACACCAGTGTCTGCAGCTCTGGGAACACACAGCTCACAGGACAACCCCCACTGCTCCTTGGTAAGCACAGACCGTGCTTTTTCCCCCTGTAACAGAAGGATAAATTGAGTGCAAGCACTTTCACAGCTGTACCCTGTAAGGAACAGCAGTGACATGTTGTACATGGCCAGGGACTTCATCACTTCTGAAGAAGCAGTTGCACTCCTTAGTTCCTACACTACAGAAATCTGTTTTCAGGTTAGTAGTGATGCCAGGCCAAGGAGAAATTGCTGGGAAACTCCTGTCAGGACTGACTGGATGAGGCATTCTGGCACTGGCCTGTTACACAGGAGTGGAGCCACCTGTCTGATCCTGAGGTGGCCTTTGCTTCAATGGAAATTTGATTTTGAGCTCCTTTTAGTGTTTACTGTCCTTATGTAGAAAATAAAAGTCGTGCCAATTTTCCTCAGTAAGCATTTCAAAATGCACCATTGCAGCAGCTGGTAAGCAAGGAAAGGAGTGGCCAAATGTGTTTTACAATCAGCAGGGAAAAAAGTGCCACCTCAGTCATTGGAGTGAACAGTAAAATCCTCCACACTTATCACTGTTGTCCACAGAAAAACATCCTTTCTTCATCTCATACTTCCTCTTGCTGCTTGGAAAATCCTGTCTGGAAGCTGGGGACAGCTCAACACTTTCATGCTGTGAGTTTGAGGTGCACAACACATGAATTCCTGGCTGAGAATTCCTAATGTCAAGCACTTAAGAGCAGTTGCAGAGCTGCCCAGGACACTTACCTTCTTGCACCTACAGTGTCCAGCTGCCTCTTGAAGTGAAGCTGGATTTAGCTGTGCTGATAGCATTGCTTTGGTTAAACCTCTGACAAGCTAATTCCCACCACTTCATCGTCCCTGGACATCCCAGCCCTCCCTTGGGCTTGTTTAGAAGCACAGAAGAGGATGGCCAGTCCAGAGTGCCCATGTGTAAAACCAGCATGTTCTGGCCTCTATTGGGGGGACTGTGCAAGGCTGGCTGGGTCTGTTGCTGCCCTGGGATGGGGGGATAAGCAGCTCCTTGTGGGCTGGGCACTCTGTGGTGCACTGGCTGAATTTTTGCCCATAATCCCAGTGCCTGGCTCTCACTGCAGGGTGCTGCCAGGGCTCGGCTGTGCTGGCAAGGCAGCAGCCTGGCCCCCTGCTCCCACCCTGGTGTGTCCCACTGATAATGTCCAACAGGAGATCCAATTAGAAGCTTGACTGGCTAACCAGAAACAGCAGCTGGAAGCTGAAGTTGGTGTGCCTGCTGTGGATAAAATAGAAAACTCTACCTTCAAATCCATCTCTTGGAAATTGCTGTGTCTCAGTTCTTTATTGCTAAGGAATAGCCTATCTGCTTCCAGGCCTCTGATGCAATGACTCATTCACAGGAGTCCAGTAACTCTTTGTTTTATCTTCCTGCCACCAAACACAGATCTCCCTCCAACAGCAGGTTGTGTTGGATCTAATTCTCTGCTGAGCCCTTGTTATAGAAAACAAAAAATTCAAGTCTGATCCCATTGGTCTCTCCCTGCAGGAAGAGCTTGGACCTCGATATACTGCCTTCCTGGGAACATCTGCAGGCTCCACTTTTTTTTTGGTATTAGGTAGCTGAGAGCTGTCTGGATGACCCCAGGCAGATAGTCAAAGATGACTTTAAAGGCTGGATAATGTATTTCACAACAGCATAATCCTGCAGTAGCCTGAGGGTTTAGAGTTGTTTCGTACTGTTTTTGATGTAGGGCTTATTTTAAGTTTTATGAAGAGATGTTGCTTTCTTAACTAACACTGCAGTAGCTTAGGAGCTGTCCTGCTTAGGACCCACTTGCTTTAGCTCTCTGCACAAACCCCAGTAGTTTTGGGGGGGCTTTGTTCAGACATGTGCATGACAGGCACTGCCACTGCCACATGGAAAATCTTATCTTACAACGTCAGATTTATGTACATGTGCAAACACATGCTGGTACATGCAGAGAGGGAGCTGTATGTCCTCACAGGCATGTGTCTGTCTATACAGGGATGTGCAGAAACAAACTCATACATGCAGTTCAGTTGAGGCCTCTTTATAATATTTGTTCATGTAGTAGCTGTGCATGTATTATTGTCTGCATCCTAACTCCCCTCAAATCCCTCTCAACTGTTGGTTTCACCTTTGCCACAAAATACATGAACTAGTGATGAAATCTAGAGAAAAAATATGGGGTCATAATATAATAGAACAGTGTAGGAGTCAATATTGAGGTGTTTTCCTCACCCTTTTGCCCCAACCCCTTCTAGACCAGTCATAAAAGGCACTCCTGCTGTTTTCCTCTTCCAACATCTTTCCTTACAAACTAATAAGTAATCAGGTGTGATCAATTCTAGCTACTACCCTCCTGCTCATCTACTTGCTCTTCTAGTGCCGAGCCATTGTGTAAAAAGACCTCCCGGGGCTCCTGCATTGATTTATTCTCAGCTGATCTGAAACTTCAGCCATTTTCCTTCCAACATTGTCCCTGGCAGAGCCTGTTCTGGGAAAAGGAGGATGCTCTGCAGGCGGCCTCTGGTGTGTGACCTGGATCTGAAGCCTCAGACAGTCTCTCTTGTCCCAAGGGTGCAGCAGGGCAGACGTGGGGCAGCTTCAGGCAGGGAAATACAGGGAAGCTCAAAGGGGGCATCTCAACAGTCTCCTTTTTTGCATCTATTTGGAAGCCATGAGAAAAAAGGAACCATGTGTTTTCCTGACATGAAGGCTCACAAGGGAAGTGGTATGAAATAAGGAGGGAGCTGGGAAAGTGAAGCTCTCTTCACTCATCTTCAGCACTGGAGTTTCACCAGTGCAGTATGAGAGACAAAGCACAAGAGGTATCAAATAACCATCTAATCCAGATCCCTGGTATTGATCAGTAGTGGGGGATGGTGGTGGAGCCTGGAAAACGAAAATAAGAAAGAGGCCAAATGGATAGTATAGTCTCTTCTGCAGTTCCTCCCCAGCAGCTGGCAAGCTGCAGTTCTAGGGATAGCCTTGGAACCCAGATTATGTTCTGCTGAAGGAATTTTGCAAACAAGCTGGGTTTGCTGTCCCAGGGTGAAGATGGAGCTCAACAAAGTGGTCTCAGAGCAGAAAACACACAGCTCTAGAGGGACCAGAGGAGCAGTTCAGACTTTGGTCCTCCTGGACCTGCAAGCACAGATGCAAATGCTCTGCAGTTCAGTCTGCCAGCCACTCAGAATTAGCCCAGCTGCACCATCCTTGATCTTTCTGCATCTAGAGAAATGAAACTCAGGGGCTGTGCATCTATGCTGATGATGCCAATGTTGACCTTCTCTCCTTTCTAGCTGAGAAAGATGAAAGAAGGCAGGGTTTGGATGCAATCAAAAACCACCAGAACTCTGGCAACGCTGACAACAGTGACAAGGCTCCCCCTGCTAAATCAAGGGGGTTTGGGGTAAAGCCTTGACATCAGGGCTCTGTAAAACACACAGGATCACAAGATATGTAAGGTTAACAGAAAGTTAAAGCCCCAAGTACCAGAATGCCTGTGTTTTCAGTACATCTGTGTTTTCAGTTTGGATTAACTGCTATGGCACCCTTTGATGCAGGAGTCACGTTACAGCCTGCCTGTAGCTGTAACCAACAGAGGCTGCTGCTTTTGCTCCCTGTTCTCTTTTTGTGCACAGCCCATTGCATCACTGGAGCAGGATGAGGATAGGGAAACCCTTTGACCCCAGTGTGCACCCTTGGTGCATCTGGGAGAATAAAATCTGCTTCTCCCCTCAAGCAATTATAAGTGATAACTATTTTGCTATTCAAGGACTGTGATTTCAACACTCAGGGGGTTAATGCACAGGGGAGGCAGCCAAGGCTGCCGTGCTGGTGCTGTATCAAACAGCACAGTTTCCAGGAAGATGAATATCCGTAACCAAGTAGCACAGCAGAGCCCAAAGCCTGTTCAAAAGAATTCTTTTTGATGATCTGGTTTTATTACTTTCAATGAACTGGAGTCTCCAAGGTACCAGTGAATAAGGGATGCTGTAAAGCTGCATCTTGTATACATGTTTCAAGCTATGTCTGCTGGTGCTGAAAAGGATGAAAGAGAAACTGCTTAGCAATGACCCAAGGGCCCAAACCCAGCTCAAGCTTCCATGGGGCATTTGCTGAGATAAAAAGAAGATCTTAACCATTTGCACTGGGACATGACAACTGGGACACAGCCTACATCATTTGCTGGCCCCACTGGGAAAACGAATCCATTTCCAGGACAGAGCATGTGGCATGTGTTATGTGTTTCATAAAAGCTCTTTGCCAGCTGGAAATGAAAAATATGAAATGTCAGATCAGGAGCAGGTAGATGTGAATTACAAGGCTCTGTGCTATCTGGAAAATCTATGGGATTTATTGTGAGACACTGCAGTGGTCAGAAGCCCTCTAGGGAAATGCAACGCTTAGCTTCACTGATCTTGTTTTCTCTGTGCAGAATATGTGGATTTGGGTCTGAAACACAGCTTGGACCATGAGTACATGCACCCAGCTGGGAATGTGGTTCAACATAAGCCCTGCCAGACATGTGAAGGGAGGCAAAAATGAGGGAAACTTGATCAGAATCAGCAGAAGGAGCACCCAGCCATGTTTTCTTCTTCAAGCACCATCTTGCCATTTCTGTAACAACACCAAGGAGAAGTTTTATAGCTATCAGCTGGAGCTCAGCTTCTAAATGGACAGACTCTGAATGGTGCAGAAACGTGGAGTGTTTGGAAGTACTCTTATCAGTAAAGGAGGTCAGCTAGTGCCCATTCTTCCTAAGCTCTGCATACACCATTACAACAATATTAGCCCATGCACTGCCTCTCAGTGCTTTTGCTTTGGAATTCAAATCATGTGTGTGTTTTATAAAAGGCTCTCTAGTGTGAGCCTCAGAAATACATATTCACACTCCAACGGTGTGGGTTTTCTCTTCCCTGCCTAGTGCACAAATTACTCATTGTAACATGATAAATGAATGGGGCTGTGTAACCCTCTTTGTAGTTTACAGTTTTTATAGTGCTTTGCCACCATATGTTTTAAATTCATGAAGCAGTTGTAGTGTGTAACAGGTTTTTCTGTTTGTTTATTTAGTTATTTGCTAATTCTTACCACTGTATATAGATGTATGGGTGTGTGTAATGTATATAGATATTTGCCTGGTGAACTGAAGCTTAGGAGAAAAGATCAGCTGTATCTGGAGAGCACTCGGGGAGCAGAAAACAAGAAGGATAAAAGTATTTCCTTGATATCTGGTGAGAAGTGAGGAGATTGAACAGACAGTCACTTCACAGGGGAATTCACATTTCATGGTCTGCAACATTTTGGGGCAATTTTTGCTAAAGTCAGCTATATTGTACAGTCAAGAAAATACAGAATATAAAATTGTGTTGTGAAAAGCCTGGGGAATCTTCATGTGATCTGCAGCTTGCAGACAGAGAACAGAAGTGGTGAGCCAAGGAATGAGGAAAAGCAGACCTTTGAATAAACTTCTGGGATTTCTGATAGGCATTGTTATAGGATCCTATAGGAATGGAAGCTGGGGGAAGGACCTGAAAGAAGTGTCTGATGAGGAGAGTCTGGATTCCCATGTACGAATGTGAAATCTTTTGCTTCAAGCTGCAATGCAATAATCTTTCCTAAAACCCCCATATAACTCAGTGAACTTCTGTGTGGTGCAATCACAGGAGGAACAAACCCAGCTGGTCCTTCAGGGGGGTTGTGCTGGGAAGGGACTATTTGTGGACTGGGCTTTCTTCTTGCCAATTATTCTGTTCCTCTTGCAGCTCTCGTGTGACTTCCCAGCAGGCACTGTTTGCTTGGGCCTATCTGTTGGGTTCATCAGCGGTGAACAGGGAATTATATTCAATGAGTACCCAGACAGATTGATTAAATTTTCCCATGTTTCCTGGTGGGAAATCAAGCTGGTATTTTAGTGGCAATCCCCAGATACTAAGACAACTTGCAGTCAAGGCCAGGCGGAAGGAGTACAAATAACTGCCTATAAATCTATATACATCTATATCTGTGTAAGGTGCATTGTTTGCACATGCACAAACACATGCATAGGTTGTATAAGTGTGATCATGTGTATTTACTCTGTACCTGGACAGTTTCAGTATCTTTCTGAGCAATTCCACTAACATTCCCATGTGTCTCACTCTTTAATGGAGTTGGACAGGATGTGCTTGCACTTTATTTAAGAAGCACTGTAAAAACAAAGGGATCTTAATCATCACTAAGCATGGTAGCTGCAGATTAAATATCTGAGGTCTTGGAAGCTCATTCATCACAAATATCCTAAATGTCTCTAGGAGGGGACTTGAAGAATCGTTGTTAGGTCACCTGAGAGAGACTATTAGGAGGACATATATAGTGTAAATAAAACAGAATAATATCTATAATGATGGATCTGGTGCTTCTAATAAAAGTAGTTCCTAATTTTTTTATGTTTTATTTTAATTATATATCTTTCCCATTTATAAAACATCTTTAAGATGGTACCCATGCCATGACTTCCAAGCTTAGGAATGCAGAAGGGAATCAGGGAAGATACACAGGAAGGGGTCAAACAGTGTGGGGGAGAGAGGTTGTCATAAAATAACAAGAATAATTTTCAATATCCTTTCTCTGGCCTCACCAGATGAACCATGGGGCCCTTTTGTCTGGTAGAAATTATAATGTAGCTGATGATTCAGAAAAAAGCCACTAGTTTAATTAGTAGTTCCATTAAGCCAATTTTCTAATAGCAAGAAGAAAAATTCTTTGTTCTCCTGGAAGGGTAAAATGATGAGTATTTTCCCATCAGGATGGTTTATTTACCTACTGATGTTACATTTGTGCGTGTATTCTGGAATAAAGCTAAACCTGAGCTCTGGATCCAATACAACTGAGTTTTGGCAGATGGAAGATTTATACACTGTCTTGGAGTACAAACTTGGCTTCCCCATTGTGCTGACAGGCTGAAGAGACCTCTCTGTGGGTCTAATACAAACCATGCCTCAGCAGAATTGTGTGATTCCCAGCCCCTGATATTACATCAGACTTGCCAGGTACTCAGCCTCTCCTGGAAGTCTCAACGTGAGGCTCCTGAGCAAGGCTTTGAGGGCTTGCTTCACCTTCTGCTTTTGAAATGGAGAAATGCAGAATTTCTTATTTGCCTGCATAAGGATTTAATTGAGGAGAATGTTCCCCATAAGCTGCAGACATCCCAGCTGCAGATATTAACTTCATCAGGACGACACAAGGGTGTATAAACTGCGCCCAACACAGAGCAAAACTTTTATCTTCAGAGGGGCTGAGGTTTACATGCTGTTCTGCAGCATGGTGTTAGGAAATGGACAGCAACAGTTGGGGATTTTTGAAAAGAAGCACGCAGGGCTGCTTTAGCCATCTGGAGAGGCAACCTTGATACTGCGCAAATGCTTTGCAAGGTTTTTTGTTGGCAGTTGGGGAAGATACGGAGGAACTCGAGTTCCTGAAGTTAACATAGCAGCTCATTGGCTTGCACTTGACCCAAAATGAAAGCAAATCACTTGTTTGCTCTAGAAAGGGTCACCATCTCCCAGATATTTCTGTTCAGGCATGTTACCACCAGCAGTGATACAGCACCCAGTCTGTACCAGGGGAAGCTGGTGTTGGGGTCCAGGGTGAGAGTGTGCATGTGAGTGGAGATGAGTGCTGGAAATGGGGAGAGAGGAGGCAGCTCACTCTTAAAGAAGCTGAGAGAAAAAGGAGATTAAAAAAAAAAAAATTACTCCCCTCATCCTTTCCTCTGTGAATCGATTGAGAGAGATTAAACAATTCATTGAATCACTGCCAATCCAATGAAGCATTTACCAGCACAGCCCCAAAGAGATCCTCAGAATAACAGTGGAGATTCCTCAGCTCAGATAGGACTTGAAAGGTTCAGGGCTATGCTGCAAAGTGGTCTTGAAGGCAAGATCTGAACTGTGCTTTTGCCTGAGTGCTGATGTGCACACCTTGTCCTTCATCGCTCGTTAAATGAGTGTTTGCAGAGCTGCAGGATTTCACAATGCCTTCTGCTTGGGATGTAATCTGATGGGGAGACCTGGGGGGCCACAGTTGTTCTGTGGTTGGTGAGGTAATGCCTGTGATGTTGGTCTGTGTTGTGTTGAACAGCAGAGACAGATCTGGAACCAGCCCCACTGGTAGTTGTTTTGGGTCTCTGGGCTGTGCTAAGGAATTTAGCAAGACTGAATCTGTTTATGCAGGTATCTCTGGGCTTGTTTACACCCAGGCTTTGTGGGGCCATCTCACCAGCCTGCTTGGCTCTGTCTCCTTTCATTCACTAAAGGCAAGCAGAACTTTGCCCTCACCCATCTGCTCCAAAGGTATTCACACTGCTTGTCTCTAGACAGACTTTCTTCTAAAGACATCACGTGGCACTGCTCCTTCTTATTGTCTTGTTCCCCATTTTGCTTCAGTCAGATCTGGATTTCAAGACAAAATTTTGGGAGCAAGAACAAAATCGAAGCGGACATTACTTGTGAGCAGATTTTAGTTCTACAGGCGCCAATTGTAATTAATCTAGCCTAAGGTCCTCTTTGAGCCATAGAATTTCATTCAGTAATTCCTGAAGAATTCCTTTGATTGCTTTGATGTTATTTGACTTCCCCTTTGGCAAGTCATGGTCCCCTGTAAGGTTCAATCTCTCAATTACCTGCACTCCCACTGTTAAGTATGGAATAGTCCTGACCCCCGTGGAGTCTGTTGAAATCAGCTCTGGGCAAGATCAAGCCACAAGTCTGTTCTGCCTCCTCCCCTCCTCTTCCCCTGCACTTCCAGTTTTGTTGCTTGTTATCTTGTCAAGTCCTGCCTGTGAGAGGCCCTGGGTCCTGCATTTTTGCTGCTGTCTCCCTGCTTCCAGCCCCTCTGAGGTGAGCCCGTGTTAAAGTGGCAGATCCTGTACCACAAGATGCCTCATGCTGAGGACACCAAATGCCATTGTCAGAGGAGGTGAAGCTGACACTGGTAGTACATGCAAATTCAGCCAGAGACCCACATCCCAAGCTGCCATGTAAATCCACATGTTGACATCTGCAGGCACATGCCCTTGGTTCAGGATTTCAACAGTGTCAGAGGAGGTGGCTGCCAGGCATTGACTTCTGAATCTGATTTACAAGGAAAATTTGCACCGCTGTGGCGTAACCTTTTCACTGCCTTTGCTCTGAGCAGAAAAATGAATCGTTTCAGACAACTCAGGACACGTTTCCAGGACCACAAGTAATAAACTGAGACACAAGTGGCCATCAGCAGAACCAGCTTCTGCCCATGCAGCTGCTCTTAAACCCTCCCCAGCGGCAAGAGAAAATGGTGTTGCTTCAGCTCTCGGGTTTGTGTAGTCAACAGAAAGAATCAGGATGGGCCAGAAGAGTGATGTGGGACTTAGGAAATCCTTGTTTCCCATCAGGCTGCTGATTCCATGGGTGGCTATGGGGATTTGCTCCTTGATAGCCAAACTGCTGCAGAACACGTGGACTTTGGGTCTGGTAGGGCACAGCCATGGGGGAGTTTATTGTTCTCTCCCCATCCTCTGCAGACAGACATACAGACATGGTCAGGTCTGGCTACATCTGCCCCTGGATCCATGAGTCCTGGAAGCTTTCTCAAGCCTCCTGCTTCCTTCTCTGTGCCAGAGTAGAGTAGCTGCTATCCTAATAAAGATTAGGAAGGCAAGCAGCCTCATGCTGTACCAGGCAGCATCAGTGGGCTCAGACCTTCCTCCTGCCCCTGGAGAGATCTGTGCTATTTATCTTGTTTTGAATCTCTGTCTTAATATCTGCAGCTTCTTGTTTCAAATGATTAGTGATCTGATGACTGGCATTAAAAGTGATTAACAGAAACTCTGCAGAGAAAGAAGCACTGCCTGTGCATACACCATCTGAACTGGGGCTGTCAGTAAGTAGACTCAAGAGAGATTTATTCTGCATCACTCCCAGCCCTAAAAGAATGAAGCTAAACTCTATCCCTGCTTTATGAAGCCTCTTATGGCACCCCACTGCTAGATTCAACAAACCATTTTGCATATATTTACAGTCTTCCTAGCCCATAAAAGCTGGCTTTCCTTTATTAACTACGGTTTACTGCCACTCTCAGCAGAAGCAAATAATGCAAATAAAACTGTACTCATTCTGAAGACCCCAGTACAATTCCAGATGTTGTTCACATTGGCAATGTCTTGTCAAACTGTAATTGCATGTATTGTGATTATAAAATGGTTAATAAACACGAGTCTGACAGATATTATCACTTCCTCCACCCTATATTACCACTGCAATGCATGAATGCTTTGGAGGCTCCTATTGTATATGTATCCCTGACTCATCCAAAGCCTCAGTGGCAGTGAGTGCTGAGCACCCAACCGTGGTCCTCTCCTCCCTGTAGGAACTTAGAATGCCTGGAGGAAAAACTGGGAACACTTCTTAGGAGTATGGTTAGAGTAGAGGAGAAGGAGAGAGCATCAGAGCAGGCTTGTCATGCCAATGCCATGAGCATCACTGTGGCTGTCTACATTACTCTCTTCACCTTGGGCTGTTGCAGGCAGGGCTGTAATGAACTTCCCTTGAGTTAAAGTGGTCACACTAAAGGTATTTTCAGGCTTTACCTCTCCACAGATCCAAACATTAATTCAGATCATAATAATGTGCTCAACATCATGGGTAACTGACTGTGGAAAGAATGTCAGAAAGATTATTTGCTTAATCCTTTGGTGGTTACTTGACCTCATACATCCTCATGTTATTGTTTGGGGTGGTAGATCAGGGCTGCAAACATTTGTGACTGCACCTTTCCACAGCAGCTAAAATTACTTTGGATGGCTGAGAGTCAGGATGCAATTCTGGAGGCTTGCAAGTGGCACCTCTCACCCAACCTTCTGGAGGAGACCTCATGAAAAATCATGTCTGGAAGGTGAACAGAGCCAGCCTACCCAGTCTCATACAAACTAAAATGGCCTCACTGAGCTCTTCCATCACAGAGCAGAGTGAGGATTCAGTTCAGTCTCCTGTGCTGAACAAAACAATATTCACCTCCACCCAATATTGTTGTGATGGGTCATGGGAGGTGGCTTTCAGTGTGCTCATGGCCCCAAAGAACTACTAAGGAGTTTCCTATTTCATAAAACAGCCTTCTAAACTTGGTGAAGTTTGCTGGTTGCTCTTTTTCCAAACAGCCCTTGAGGGCACAAATGTGGGTCATGTCTGTCCCTTTGGTTGGAAGTGTGTTTTGCTCTGCCTGAAAGCATAGCACACAGTTGTTGGCAGCACTCTGAGTAAATCCAGCTGCACTGTTTAGCAGTTTAATTATAATCTCTGTGCCTATGGCACCTTCCATCCAAGAATCACAGAGCTCTTTAAAAGCATTAATTCATTTTCAAAGGTAATCTGGTGAAGTAGCTAAGAATCTTGTCCATTTCTAAATATGTGTAGGGAGAGGGAGGTGGAAAAGGATGTGAAGACTCAGGAGGATTAAAGGTACAAGATTCATCATTCACATGATCATTCATGACTCCAAATATAGAGGTGCAATTTTTTAGCTAGGTTGCACACCCCAGTGCAGGTGTAGGCTTGATGGGGATTCCTCACCTCATTATGCTCCACCACTGCAATTTTTGGCCGAGCTGAGGATCCATTTGTGTGGGCATTTTCACACATGAAACTGCACTATTGGAAAAATCGCGACCCAGCCAGCCTGACAGTGATCAAAAGCTGTTAGCAGGGCTGAGACCAGAATCTGTGCATCTCACCTCCTACCAGCCTGCCTTTGCAACTCTCCTTGCTGTTCTGAGTGAGGGCTCCTGAGGGGAGTCCTGCCCTGGTGTTGCGTGACTTGTCTGGGTGCCAGTGGCTCTAATGCATATGTGAAACTAGTTTGGCACCTCAGAGGAGAAAATCAAAGCAGATCTTTGCCTTGCATCTACTGTACCATGTGTGTGGTCACTCTGATGATGAGTTCTGACAGCATAATCTTATTAAAGTTCATTCCTGACAAACGATATAGATATGGGTATAGGGGGAAAATCACACAGTGTTAGCAGTGACAAGGTAACCTTTATCAGGGTACAGTCCCTATTAATTGCTGGAAAATTCCTGCTTTGGAGAGGTTCATTGGACTCACAGTTGGCTCTGCCTCCACTTGCTTTTGTTCCAGTTTAACTTCAACATTATAATTAATTTGCTCTCCTTGCCTTCCCTTGAGGCCATTGCCTCTGTCAGGCCACAAAGCATTTCTCAGCAATATTTCAGGAGAAGCTCATAGGCTTGATAAACCTATCTAGCCCTGGATTCCAAAATCTGGGCCTGTTTCCTCTCCTTCTGTGCTCTTGGCCTCAAGAAACAAAATGGGTTTTATGATTTAGTGTCTGATTTCTGTGCTGAGGCAAGAATGATGCAATCACCACCATTTGTTTGTGGTAGCATCGTTTGTATAAACGCATCCCTGATGATTCATAGGCAATTGTGGTTGGTAGGTACCAGGATGTATGCACTGAATGGGTTTTTAGTAATGTATTCACTAGAAATTAAGCTGAAACTTAGCAGCTCATTTTCCAGATGCCACTGATGCAACTGTCAGACAGGAACAACTCCCAGTGCCTGCTTGCCTGAGCCAGAATTGAACAGGAGATTTGCAAGTAAAAAGCTTTGGCTTACAATTTCAATCACCAGCTGAAATTTTTTTGGCATTCAGCTTTACCAAAAGTGCTGAAAATCTACTGTCCCTAAATCAGGTCACCTTAACTTTCCTCACATTGGACACCCATAAGCAGAGCCACTGGAAAACACCAGCAGGTTGGGGAAATACTTATTTTTGTTTCCAGCTATGAAACTCTTGAGGATGCCATGTCTCTTGCTTTTATGAAACACAAAGCCCAGAGCACACTTGCACAGTCCCAGGGTTAGAGGGGAAAGCACAGAGAGATAAAAGGTAAAGGCTTCTAAACCAGCCATCTTAATTTAGGAGCCAGTGCCCAAACTGAGGAGTGTGTCCCACTGATAATCAGAGACATTTGACTGTCCTGATGGTTTGATGGATTTGCTCAAGGCTGCCCAGGGCATATGGAGCAGAGGTAGAAGCCATGTCCAGAACTCAGAACTTCTTGGCTAAAATCTAAACCATTCTCTTCCTGCTCCACAACTTGCCTATCCTCACAAGCTCAAATGGAGAGACTTGGTAAATGTGCTCAGGCAACACAGCTTCTTTTTTCCTTTCTTTTTTTTTTTTCTGTCTGCAGAGAAGATAATATTAATTACTCTGTATTCTGGAAAGTGATAAATAAATAAATAGATGGAAATCCAGAGGAAAAAAAATCTGTGTATAGGAAACTGATGATTTATGAGGCACCACCTGAGGAAAATTCTCCATCTCTTTTATGCTTGGCTATTTCAGTGCTGCATTCTCAGGCTGGGAGAATGAATCCTAATATGCAGATGAGGCTGTGATAATGACTTTGTGCTGCCTGCTGGATTACAGAATCATATTTTTGATGCAGATGTATTTAAGACATCTAAGCAGGGCTCTGAGTTCCCTGCATAATTTGATGAACAATAAGTAAGACACAGGTATGCCATGCAAGCAGCAAAATGTTAAAAGGTTATAGAAGTGTATTACATCCAGTCATGTGAGAGAGCAAATTAACAGCACTGTTCTTCCAAAGAGACATGGGCTGTAGAGGGAAGATCATCAAGTTGATCTCACTGAGAGAGTTAAAAAAAAATAAAAGAAAAAGAATAAAAAACCCACTTGCTTATTTTATGGACTTGGCAGCTCTGGCTGGTGGGCTGCACCAACTCAGCTGTATTTCCAGCTGAATTTGAGTTTACTTTCATTTTTTAAAAAATATATATATTTATTTAAATAACTTGAGAAAAATGTGTTTATTCATGTAGTGGCATTTCCTGTGCTACTTTGAGATATCAGTAAGAGTCTTGGCACAAAAATCAGTCACTTTGGAATATTCTCCCATTAGTTTGCTCTGTCAGTAAAATGGGAAGCATGACTCTCCAGCATACAATTCCTACTGACATTCAATCAAAACATCTGACCTAACATTTTAGTACTGACACCCAAATTACAGGGCATTTTCTGAATAGCTAACAATTCCTTTTTTTTTTCTTTTCTTTTTCTCCCTTTCTCTACCTCTTTCCCCCTCCCCTCCCTGTCCCTTTTTCCCTGTAATGTGATGTGTGGCTGTTCCCTGTCAGGCTGGAGCACGTTCCCATCCTGCTGAGTGTCAGCGTGCTGCTATCGGCTCGCAGCAAATTGTGCTTTCCCTGGGCTCTGCCTGATGGGATGAATGGCAGCCCACAGATAGTCCTGTCCTTCACAAAGCAGAAAGGCCCAGAGTTCCCACAATTGCTTTTCCCTGCAAGCCCATTATGGTAGCAGGTCAAGGGAGTCAGAGAGTTGCAGGAGAGAGAGAATTAAAAATAGTGGTCTGGAAAACTTGGCGATATCCTGGCTGTAATCAGATGGAAGCAGAAGAGTAAGGGCATAACAAAAAGTCACCCAGGAAAAAACTGGTCCTCTCTCTCCAAAGCATTTGTGTCACCTGAACCTAATGTGGTTTTGCAAGTTCAAGACTTTAAGCTGAGATGAAACCACAGCTTCAACTTCCCCAGCCATCACAGATTGAAAGGTGATGTTCAGTGGTGGCTCTTGCATCCACATGTGCTTGTCACTGAAGAGAAACCCAAACCGTGCTAAAAATGGGACCTAGACCTGGATTTCACACAGCCTGCTGAATTAAAGCACATTAAGGGTGGGTGGTAATTGCATTACATGCTGCATTACACAGAGCTGTTGGTGAAATCTGAACACAGACCCAAGTTTTCCTTCCAGATGTCTGTCTTGGCTGATGCACTGAGAGAGGGAGGCAAGTGGCATTTTGGATGGGTGTCCTATCACCCGCCCCACTGAATATGAAAAAGCCAGGAGTGTCGGCATCAGGAACTGCCTGAAGACCTGTTCCACCCTCAGAGTTCCCAGGTCAGGATGGGGCAGAGCTGCACATCATTGCCCTGTTCCTTACAGGCAATATGTCAGGACTCTCTGTGTCCAAGGGCTGCTCCTTTGCTGCTCCTCATCCCAGCCCTGGGCTCTGCCCTGCCCCAGCCTTGTGTGGAGGAAACAGGGACACTGCTAGAGCAGGAAAGAGCCCCGCCTGAGAGCATCACTGGCCATTGCTGCAGAGAGCGCCTGGCCTCTGTTAAACCCTGCCAAGGAGGCTACAAGGCTTTCCTGAAGAGCTCTGAAGCAATAAGCACTTCTTTGCCCTCCTGCCACCTCAAACAGCAACAGCAGCTGTTGCCAAGCCAACAGGAAAGCAAAGGAAGCTCTAGTGCAGGGGCTGGGAGGTGCTGCCGATGATATTCACTTGCTGCAGTTCAAAAGTGCTGCCAGGGAGCTCGTGGAGCGGGCAGGGGTCCAGGCTTGGAAACGCTGGATGTTTATGCAGGGGTGAGTGGCCCCTGTCTATTCACAAATTCCTTGCCTGCACATGCTGCAGGTTTTATGAGGAGAGCCTAAAGGTAATAACAAAGTGAGGAAGAAGAGGTACTTTCCAGGGCCCCATCCAGCCCCATCTCCATTGCCATGCGTGGGAGGTCACAGGGCTCTGAGCAAGCAGACGGTTTCTCCTCACTGCCTGGGCTGGCAGCATATGGCTTTCCAAATGTGTTTGGTTTCAAGGTTTGAGCTGGTATCCAGCTTTACCTTCCAGCAGGTCCCCATCACAGTGCTTCATCTGCCTGCCTGAGTGATGGGCCAAATGCAGCTCCTGTGTGCTCTGAGTACTGTTCCTGCAGCACGAGCAATATTGTGATGCTGGACTCAGAGTTACCCACGTCTCCCAGAACTTTCATGCTGTCACGGAAATATGGTGGAATTTCAGCCCTGCTGGGTTCCAGATTTGCATCAGTGAATCAGTCCTTGTTCTGCTGCTCCTTCTGGGAACCAAGTGTTGCCAAGGCACAGGCTGTAACTGTCCAGAAAAGGAGGTTATTGTATACCTCTGTTAAGGAGGCTGTGAAGGAATTTGGTGGTTTTTTTAACTGATTTTTGGTGACACCTCCAGCCTTCTCAATGCAAATGACTGGCAATAAAACAGAGCTAAGAAGATGCTTTTCCAATGGCAGTCACATTCCTTACTTTTCCCTCATTTTACTATTTTTGCCTTTTAGGCTATGGTGTCTTTGGAGCACAGGCATCTCTGCATCCACCCTATAGACCAGCATTAATTCTTTCAATTCCTTTCTTATCCCGAGCAGTGATCTTCCACTCTCAAGCATTAAGGTAGCCCTTGCAATGCCACCTTAGCAAATGTTTCTGCAGCAAATTTCTGTCTGCTAAAGGGCTCTTCTGTCCAGGGCAACAAAGTAGAACTGAGAACTAATGGCCAGGAGTTGAAGCCAGATAAATTCAAAGGAGACATAAGGAAGTAAGGTTCGCATTTTAAGCAGTGAAGTTGATTAGGCACTAGTCCAAAGAAAGTGGTAGATTCCTTATATCCACCTGGCCTTAAAGCAAGCCTGGAAGCACTTTCTGGAAGATCTGTTTCAGCAGACACAGGTTGTTACACTCACAAAGGGACATTGGGTAAAATATAATGGCCTGAAATAAACAGGAGGTCGTCCAAGCTGTGCTAATGGCCTTTTCTGGCCCTGAGCTCTGTGTCTCAGTGAATAGCACGCATATAAAAATATACTCTCTAAAGTATACTACTTAAATACGTGCCTGACTGTCAGTGTGGAAGTATTCCAGCTCTCTTCTGGGGGACTTGCCTACTAAATCAAGACTCCTGTCCTGCAGGCTTGATCTGATACACCTTGAAGTCAGCAGGGGTCTTATCTCTGACCACTTCAGGCTGCAGATCAGGCTGTCACAAAGACACAAATAGGTTAGTACAACTCCTGGAAGTGTGTTTCATGCTGAAAGCACTTTGCACTTGTACGCGCTCTGTCTGATGAAGGATCTCAAAGCATTTTGCAAACATTAATTCGCTACTTAATTAAACTTAAAGCACAAAGCAGATGAGCTTTGTGTCTTTCTTCAAGCACCATTTATCAAAGGAACAGGTTGCTCTTGTCATGCTGATAACAGTGAGCAACTTTCCCGCTTGCATTGTGTTTCCAAATCCAGTTTAAGTTGTTTTCCTTCAACATGAATAATTTTTGAACCATTTTTGAAAGAAAAATGCAATCCAAGCACACTTACTTATTTTGTTGGTGATGCTGGAAATTAGAGTACAAATGCTTTATCTGCATTACAAATACTATTACAAAGTGCTGTGGCGCTTTAATCTATCTTCTAGATTTTTTTTTTTATTATTATTCATGCTTGAAGTGCTTCATCTTAATGCTCACAGTAGTTACCATAGGTACACACAGCAGCACCAGCCCCACTAGAGGGTTTTCTGTGTTTTGTTTTCTTTTTCCTGATGCTCTTATTATTTGGATGACATTAAAGTATAAACAAGCCAACAGATGTGCCCACAACCTGGTAGCTCTCTTGGCGGAAGGAAATACTTGATTGCAGGAAGAGGGGTTTTGTGTGTGTATTAGTACTGGGATAATGTCCTGAGTGCTACTTGACGATGGTGTTATCAGAAAGTAGATTGGAAAATGTTGCCTAAAATCACATGGGAGACAGTACATAGCTGCAGGGAAAGACCTGATGGTGCTGGATTTATATTTGGGTTGGCTTGACTAATGTTCCAGCCCCTATTCTGAAGCACAGTTATGCCTGTCTCCCTCTGGCTGTTAAAAGCTAAAGGATGATGGATCTGAGGCTGCAGCATGAGGGGAATTATTGGAGCTTCAGTTCCTTCAAAATGCACCATCTGTTTGGCAGCCAGGGTGACTCCAAGGCTGGAGACCTCTCATATCTAAGGCTGAGCCCTCATATTTGGTCCTTCCTACAAATAGAGGGAAACCTGACAGATGTGGTATGGTTTTTTATCTAAGGGCAGTGATTCTCTGTGAAGAATAACATCCTGTTTGGATGTCCCATCTCCTTTGCTCATTACTCAGTGTAGGCTGAACCTGACACCTGGTGCTCTCAGGGACAGAGCTGCTGGAGGGGTGATCACACCACCTGAGATAAAGCAGAGTGGTTTTCCTGTATTTCTTCATTTTGGGGAAGAAAGGTGACCTGCTGTAAAGCAGTGGTTTCATTCAAGCAGCAGCAATTACTGCACTTTGCTGCAGGTGAGGGTCCACAGCAACCAATTTTATTCCTTGATTACTCAGAAGGGGCACAATTTTTTCCTGGATCACTTGATAGTTGGGTGAATAATGATTTACAAATATTCCTATCTAAATCCCCCAAGCCAGCTTCTTTTATCTGATTTCCCTCTCCTCCTCTTTTTAAAGCAAAATCTCATCAATCAAGTTATTATGAGGAAATGTTAGTATTTTAAGTGCATTTGCTATGTATGGACAGAGTCGGCACACATATCCAAGCACATAAAAATTTGATAATCCACATTTCAAAAAGAGATATCAAAAAGCATAATTTAATATGTTCTCACTGAAAAAAAATAATGAACTGCACATTCCTTAGTAGTGTATATTCAACAATCCTGATTACTGAAGCTATTTACATTGGGAAGATGATTTGCACAACCTGAAGGGTTAGAAGATGGTGGTGTGGGTGGGCTGGTTTTTTTGTTGCATTTTGATTTCCAGGGAAGGCCAAGTCTTCTGATTCCTTGGAATGCACCAACATGCAAGATCACCACTGAGCTACACATCAAACCATGGAAATGGTTCATCATGATCTCTATCAAGATGGAAAATGATTGAATTGGGTTGTTGCATTGGAAAATCCCTGGCAGAACCAAAGCCTCTGGGATTTCTAGACTGGTGGTGTTTATATGTGGTTGCTGAAGCCTACAAGCCTGGCAGCTTTTTTCCCATGTTTTCACACCTGTGGAAGGAGGAGTAGAATTGTGGTAGTTTGGTGAACACCCCATGAATTTCAGATGGGTTTGTGGACATACATCATGTAGAAGCAGAATTGTGAGTGCTCTTGTGGGACAACCTGCAGCAAGGCTTTGCCTTTGATATGTGTTTTGGGGCAGATAGGAGCAAAGAGATATAAAATTACTTCATAATCTGTGTTCTAGGCTGATCTGCTCCATCACTGAGATACTGAGCTGTGAAAATGGAATGTTTAACCATAAGTATTTGTGACTCTCCCATCTTGCCTCTGTTCATGGATGAACACAGGAAGGTAGCAGCACTTTCATGTTAGTTTGGTGGACAATCAATTCCTAGAAGGAGGGCACGTGCCTATGAGGAAATGTGCTGAAATTTATGCAAATGTATGCAAATGTACACAAATTTGCAATCGACTTTCCCCCCACCTTCTTTTGCAGAGGATATTAGCAGGTAGACAAAGATCTAAAATTATCCAATTGAGAGGAATGCTGTGAAAGAGTCAGGAGGGGCGGGTCCCCCAAAGTTTGGAGATTCAGTAAATGTGAATGTTTACTGAACTCTCTCCTCCCATCCACCCCTAATAAAGAGATTAATCATTTCTCCCTCCTACTGCAGGAAAACCTAAAATCATAAGCACCTATTTGTGCTGGGGGCAGTGAATTCACATGAAAACTGCTGGTCTGTTGCTCAACTGAAAGGAGTTGCCAAACCTAAAGACAGAGTTCCTTTCACTCCATTTTTTTCCCCTGTAATTTGGAAATTCAGTGACAGAAGGATGATTTTCAAGCTAACGACTATCTGGATTGCTGAAACACAGACATCCAGAATTTGACATTTTGAACAAAACAGTACTTGATCCAGACAAGTAATACACATCTATGTGATTGCAGTTTTGGGTTTTTCTTCTTCCTGTAAGAGATACTTTTCCCCTTTTCTCTCAGCAGCAAACCAGAATATTCTGCACCCTCACAATTACCCCGTGGTGGACTGGGTGATTCCGTATTTGTGTTGGGAATAAGATGTCTTCATTTCTTCATGCCATGTAAAACACTAGAAATTCTAGCAATCCAAAAATGCAGTTACCCATGAAAAGAAACATTTGCAGAGGTGGGGCTTGGGTCTGAGCCGAGCAAACCTCTGCTTAAACCTTGAATGCATCCAGGTCTGGCTGTTGGTGAGCCTGGGAGCCCTTTGTATTTATGGTCCTGCATCTCCATCATGCTGCTTTCACTGTGTGTGCCTGAACAGCTCAGAGAGTCTGGATCTGGATTAACAATCCAAAATTAAAGATTGAAGATTAAAGAGTGATTCTCTGCTGCACTTCACATTTGCTTAGGTGATTCTCCAGCTTTTGCCCAAACTATTAAGCTCTCCACAGTTTTCTGAGCACAATTGGTAGTCTCATAGGCAAAGATATCATTAAAATCACAGGTTGCGAAAGAGCTCTAAGATCATCCTGACCTCGCACTGCCGGGTCCATCATCCAGAGCCGTGGGTGACCCCGGCTCACACCCTGCCGGGCTCTGCAGTGCCAGGCAAACAGCAGGGCAGGACAGCAGCACCCCTGTCCTTTACAGGGCACAGAACACCTCTGATTCCCCTCCACGCCTCAGATTTGGCTGAAGCTCCGGGAGGCTCAGAGAGCCATTCTCCTTTTGGGTCAAACCGTGGCTCCTCTTGCTCCTCTCAGCTGGAAGAATCACTACTTTATAAATCCCGAGGGCACAGGAATGCCGTGGCAGGGGGCTGGAACCACTCAGCACCCAGTCCCTGCTCCGTGCCAGCCCTGGGGACAGTGACCACAGGGTGTCACTCGCGCCCCACGAGTGGAGCATCCCCGGCGCTGCCCCCGGGACACGGCGGGCAGGGCGAGGGGAGGGCTCCGAGCCGCGCTCCGGAACCACAGGATGCAAACCCTGGTGCTGCTCGCCGGAATCGCCGTCCATTTGCACGGCTATTCCGATAGCCGGGGCGCGGCAGAAGTTTCCAATCTGCTCGTGCCTTCTCTTTCCAGAGAAAATCTCGCCGGGAATGAATTATCATGGTCCAGTGCAGACACAAGCAGGTCTAGAGAGGGATGTGTGGGAGGATGAAGGAGAGTGGGATAAAATAAATAGAGATTTGCAATAACCTGCACTATTAGTGTTTGCCTATCTCAAACTGTCTTTAGGGGTTTTTCCAAATTTCTTTTAATGGGATTTATTTTTCTTAGACTCACAGGATTTTTCTCTTTTGGACAAGGTTCTTGGAACATTTGGTTTTAAGAACAATTCTTATTAAGCTCTATCTAGCAGTCTATCTGTCACAGACATTTTCTGCATATACAATCACACTGACAAGCGTCTAAGATTTTCCAGGCTAGGAAGCCTTCCATTTGGAGCTGGCAGCTTGGGGCATGGGAGCCAGGTGGCCTCAGGAAAGCTGATTCAGCACGTGGCTCCTGCCATGCCTGCAGGGCTTGGCCAGCAGCAGCGTTTGTGTCCTGCTGGGGCAACAACCATCTCCAACGAGCTTTGCTTCTTGACCTGGGAAAAGGGATTGGGCAAGGGATGGATGCACTGAGCTTTCCCCTCTTGGTGCTTTTGCTGCATGAATCGCATCTTGTCTGCCTCAGGCATAATCCCTCCTGCTGGGTCTGTAATTTGCCCATTTGTGTCAATTTACAGGTTAAAAAGAAGGGTCCCAGTCCTGCTGCTGATGGGTCTCCAGACAGCTTGGGTGGAACTTTCCACTTGGATGTTCACAGTGTTTGGGGATATGGGTGAAGGACATTTTCTTCTTGGTATGCAGATCACCAGGGTCCATTGTGAGAGTGCTTGGCCTAGTTACCTCTTGTTCCCCCTTTTCTCCTGTGAGTTCTCTAAGTGTAAAGAGCCTTCTTTTCCTCTGGAAAGTCTCAGCATGATACAGTGAAAAGAAAGAGAAGGAAGTGGACAGAGCTCCTCTCCCTCCCCCTCTAATATCTTAGCTGGCTCATCAGCAAATTTGCAATGAATTTCTTTTCCTGGTCTTATGCAAATCCCTGTTGGGGGAAAAAACCCGCAGATTTGAAGAAAAGGAAAGTATCTGCTCTTTAAAAGTAATAGTTTTCCAGCAATTAAAAGATATTTTCCAGATATTCAAAGATAGTTTTCCAGATATTCAAAGATACAACCTTTGAATTAATCTTTCTGTAGGTTCCTCTTCACAACTCTTCATGAATGCACAGACAAGAAGCTTAAACTGTGCAAAACACTGAAGTGACACAAATAATTCCTTTGTGCACTGCACACCCCACAGCTGTAACGCTGTGATCTGTTTGCTACTTTGGCATCTCAGGAATGGGGCAGAGGATGCCCCAGCTCCTCTGGATGATTTGTCACTAGGGATAGAGGTGCTTTTCAGGTTTTTCCCTTGGACAGAGTCCTGTGTGTGCATCCAGCGCTGAGATATCTTCAACCTTGGGAGCAGAGTCCTGTCCTTGGTGACCCTGTGCCCCTTTTCCTTGTGTGTCTGGGCACTCCTGACCCATCAGAGTGGGAGATCAGATCTGTTTGGAGCATGTGGAGTCATTCCACATCACTAAGTTAGCCTGGAAATGAGAGTTGGCAGTGGCTGTTATCTATTACCACTCGACAGAGGGTTGGCTTCCTGTCAGATTTGTCTCTGGAGCCTTCTTCCACAGGCATGTGTGTCCCTATTGCAAACTTCTCCATCCCAAATGACATCAACGGTGCCTTCCCTGCAGGAGCTGAATTAGCCCTGGAGACTCACTCATCCGTCAAAAGCTGGAGCCAAGTCATGCTAGGAAAACAGCAGGACGAGGAAATTGTGCTTTCTGAGTCCCACTTGTTTTATGGATAGGTCAAGACCTGCAATCACCAGGGTCATCAATCCAATTAGAGAGCCTACTTAACGAAACCCCGTGAATGCTCATTATCAGCCAGTGCTGCAGTGTGTGCCACAGGAGAAGGGCAACAACACAGACACAGAGGCTGCCCAGAGATGCTGACCTGTTCAAAGGACTTTTCCATGGGCATGATTTCTGTGGCTGCCCCTGCAGCTTCCCAGCCATTGCCAGTAAATCAGAGGAAGGTGAAATTTGTGAGTTTAATTGTGCCTGCAGTTAATGCGGAGAAAATGGGAGCTGTGGGCTGCTGCAAGGCTATTTCTTTTTTGTGAGATTCATTTCAGTGAACTTCACCTGGTCACTGAAACTCCAGACATTCTTCTAAAATGTCTGAGCCTCTCACTTCTCCTGAGATCGATTTTCAGCTCTCATTGAAGCTGGTTTCTCCTTCAGCACAGGTGACTTTGTGGGCATCCTGCTGATCTCCATCCTAGACTGAGGGGCTCCAACTTTGGCAGACACCATCAATCCAGAAGTGTCCACTGAGTCACTCAGACCTCCAGTCCAGCCATCCTGGCTGTCCTGAATGATGGTTTGGGTTTGCCTCAGCTGCACTGCATCTTCCCAAGTGGGCACCTGCTTTTGAAAGACTTCATCTCTCCTTGATATTTCTAAATATGATGCTTTGCCCACTAAGCAAACAGCTAAAAACCAAAATGGAAACAAGGGAAAATATGACACCCTCTGTTAATAAATGCAAAGCGAAGGAAAACAATTTTGCCAACTAGGCAACTCAAATTAGACTTCTCTCTCAGAGGAATATGGTCGATTTGTAGCTCTTATTACAGTGTAATGCTATTTCCCTAAAAGTTTGTGTGTGCATTTTAATGAATTCATAAAACCCGGACTGTAAAAGCCCCATGGGGGAAACCTGGCAGCTCTTTAATTCAGCATTAAAGCTCAACTGATGTCAATTGAATTGATTTCTGTGCATAGAAATTGCATTCGTTGAATGAAAACTTTAGCCCTTGCCATTCCCCCTTTCAGAGCTCACTGTAACACAATTGGCTCCTTGAGTCAGCTTCAATTACATGTTGAAAGTTTATAATCTGGTGGGCTGAATGGAGGCTGTGAAATCAAGAGAGAAAACCCAGCTAACCTGATTAAACCTTATAGCACGGCCATCCTGGGGCACTGAATCCCTACTGGAGCACAGGGGCCCAGCTCTTCCCAGAGTGAGCAATGACGGCAGATCAGGGCTTTGGTAACAACCACAGCAACCTCAGTGCCTCTAATGGCACTTCTGACCTAATTTTGAATTTCTCCTCTTTTAGCCTCATGAGAGACTTGAATCAAAAAAAAAAAACAACCAGGAATTGTGAAGGGAATGGAAAGATTCAGTGGTTTTGCTGGGTTTGGATTCTCTTCTAGTGTCAGACACATCTGTGTTGGAGTATGACCCTATTTGCAGTTGTGTTTCATATGAGTTTTACATATGATTTTTGCTATTAGCCTGGGGGGAACTCCAGTAATTCCCCAAATTTTGACCTAAACAGAGTCAAGGCCAGGAAAGTTTTACTTGTTGGAAAGTTTGAGTTGTTTCCACCAACTCCAGTCTGCAGGAGGAGTTGCTGACTCCTGCAGGTATTTCAGCAAATGCAATCTGCAGCAGATCCCATATTTTGGATTTTATTTCTAGAATTGTTCCCAGTTCTCCTATGAACATAGTACAAACCTGATGAAAGCAGCCTTCCTTTGCACTGTTCTACTGAGGGTCAGATTAATGTTAGTTGTTCTCTTTGCTTTTCCAGTGTTTTGAGTACTTCTAATGCTTTTTCACTGCTCCCAGAGCCAAAAGCATATGAAGAAAAAAATTGTGGCTCTCCCCACTATTAAAAACCAATCAAATGGGCTTTTTCTGTGTTTCAGCCTTCAGAGGAGGATAGACTTGTTCAAACCATTTGCTTATCTAGAGCCAGCATCACTGTAATTCCTATGGCACAGAGCCACCTTCTAAAACCCCTTTCAGTTTGTTTGGATCATATGCAAGGAATTATTCCCTAATAACAGCAGTGAGTGTTGGTATGGTGTGCTCCAGCCAAGAGCCACAAGGTTTACTGCAGCCCCAGATCCTCACACACCCATCTGAGACAAGTGTTAGAGTCCTGTTTTATGGACGGAGAGAGTGAGCAATAGGGATGTTCAGTGGCCTGGGACAGCCTGGCTGACTCTCTGACTGCCAGCCCTGAGCTGTGCTCTCCCCCTCAGCTCCTCCATGGGTTTGTGGGACATGCCTGAGCCCCAGAGCACAAAGTTTTGGGTGGAACCCCTTCCCTTATCCCGACAGAAAGAAAACTGCAGGTCTCTGCTGTTATTTGGCCTGCAGATCTAAAGGAAAAACCTCATCCCTGTCATGGCTGCTGAAGGTAGGTTGTGACGGTGTTCACAGGGGTTTTTGGATGAGGGAAGAGACGAGGATCTGACTCCATGCTTCAGAAGGCTTGATTTATTATTTTATGATATATATTACATTAAAACTATACTAAAAGAATAGAAGAAAGGATTTCATCAGAAGGCTAGCTAAGAATAAAATAGGAGAGAATGATAACAAAGGCTTGAGTCTCAGACTCTGTCTGCGCCAGCTCACTGTGATTGGCCATTAATTAGAAACATCCAACATGGACCAATCACAGATCTACCTGTTGCATTCCACAGCAGCAGATAATCAATGTTTACATTTTGTTCCTGAGTCCTCTCAGCTTCTCAGGAGGAAAAGTCCTGAGGAAAGGGTTTTTATAAAAGATGTCTATGACAGTAGGTCAAGGACAAGATGCTTCACCGCATCTGGCTTACAAAGTAAGGCCTTTTAAGTGACATTTGCACTTTGTGATGCACAAGGAAGGCTTTGGGGTATTAGCTGATGTGCCAAATGGCCAGGTAGTCCCAGGGCAAGCTCAAAACACCCATCACAGTGGGAGCCTCCATTGCTCCTGGGCCTGGATGGGATCTTTTTTCCATCATTCACAAGCTGGTCTCCTATTTGCAGTCCACAAGCTCTTTTCAAATCCTTCTTTGGAAAAAAAAAATACCCCAAGCCTGTCTTGTTTAGTGATGCCATAAGAACTGAGCTAATTGCAGAGGAACAGGCAATTTTATTAGAGCATTTCAATGTACACTGTGTCTTTCACAGTGGGACAGGGGCTGTCAAACACATGGAAGGTGCCCAAGAAATGGTCACAGATGATAATTAGCATAAATGATACAGAACCAAAAAAACCCCTCAGACTCTCAGAGCTTTGAAAAGCAACCAATAATTTTGGGCACAGCTTCACACATGGGCATAGCATCCCAGAGTCCTGAGCAGCCTCTCTGGAAACAGAATAATACAGCAGAAAACTTTCCTTGAAGTTCCATTTCTGCTTTCTTTTTCTTATTTTCAGCAGCTTCCTCAGTCTAGTGCCATGTCCTACAGAATCACCAAGCAGCACTTAGCAGGATTGCCCTTGCCTATTATTGACTTTTTCTTTGCATGCTTTGTTACACCATGAAAACTGCAGAGCCTGGTGGATCTCTGCAGGCTTGGATAAGTGAGCAGAGTATTGGGGGTGATGGTAATCTAGGCACACAGAGGGTTCATTTCTCTGTTGCCATAAGCTTAAGTGGGAGCATACATTGAAAATCAAATGTTCCTGCATCCCTCTGACCTTGTTTTCCCAAAAGACACAGCTGCCCTTATAAGTTTTTGGGAAAAATAAAAAGGAGCAGCAAAGCAAAAAAAAAAAAAAAAAAAAAAAAAAAAAAAGGGTCAATTGTTCAACTTCAAAATGAATCCCCATTTTCCTAACCAAATGCTGGGGAGAAATCATCCTCAGCCTAGCCCATGTGCTTATCATTTTACAGCCACAACATACTTTGCTTTGTTGGCTTTGCCAAGCAGCATGGCTGAGATGCAAATTGTGGGAAAGAAAGGAACAGCAGAAGGACTTCGTTCCCTTTTCCCTTCATTCAAATTTTTTTTGCTGTATCATCAACTTCAGGCATCCAGCAAAAATAGCCGTGAAATATGGAAATGTCTTGTTCATAGCACAGCGATTTTTAAAGGCTTCTGCTGTGCAAATGCAGCTGAGATAGGCTTCTATAGTCTCTTGTCATCTCCCTCTGTAACTGCTCTTCCTCACTGTTTCACTGAATAAGCAGATACAACGGGAAACTATTCACCAAACTAAAACAACATCAAAAGCCCATTAAAGTTCTGATTTAAACTCTCCAAAAAGCGTGGAAATTCTTAGTAAAATAACAGGCACCCAGAATCTGTTTGCAGCTAGCCATCACCCTTAACATTATCCAACCGTGCCTGCATATTGGATGGCTGGCACTTGGCTGCAAGTGTTTTCAGAGGGTTTAAACCACACTGATCACAGCCTTTTCTGTGCTGCTCCTTCTCTAACACTGCCCTGTGCCCCCCTTCTTTTGCTGTCTGCTTGGCAGCACAGGGACAGAGCAGGAGGCTCAGACCAGTCTCTCTCAAGAGCACAGATCTCCTCAGGATGCAGCTCCAGAAGGGGCTTTGTGCCTCAGCTCCCCTCTCTGCATTGCTCTGCCCTGGGCAGACCCAGGATGACACCCTCCTTTGTGAATTATTTACTGCTTGCTCTGTCCACTTACTGCTGGTTCCAGTGGCTGCTGTGACCAGGCCCTCACTGTATAACCTCTCATCCCAGCCCCAGCTGTCCTGAGACTCTTATTCATCACTCCAAAGTACCTTTTGCCCCTTCAAGCTGAAGGAGAGACTGTGGAAAACACATGAATCTGCAGGCAAATTAATACCAGGGAAGTAAGGTGTGGCTATAAATTAATTAAACCTCATTAAGCCCCAAGTAGATGTGGCCATTCACAATTCAAGTGGCAATATCAGGTGATGGTAAAACAGCTGAAGACACTTTTAATGTTTAATGAGAAAAGCCAAATAGATAGTTAGTGCAGGATAGTTAGTGTAATTCCTGAAGGAACTTTCCCTGCTGGTAGAGTACTGCAGCTGGTTCTCTACATCATCCCAGCTTTGATGATGCTCTGCCCCTGGAACCAGCATGCCTGATGCTCTCAGCCAGTTTGGTGACCTAAACTGGCACAAAAGCACAAAAGCATTTATTTTGACTTTTGTTTCTGGTGACTTGCTTTTCTCAACCAGTTCACTGAGTGTGCACCAGGACAGGCTCCTGAACTTGGAAAGGGCAGGACTGGGACAGGGTAAAAGCAGCTCCTGTTGTCCCCAGGTGGTCAGCAGGGCAGGGAGCAGGGCAGTTTTAGATCAGCCTCCACCCACAGAGCTGTTCCCAGGGTCCCAGCAGAGCCTAAGGGGCCTCTGGGTACTTTGCAGATTCCATCAAGGCACTTAACCAACTTGAACTAAAAATCAAGAAACTGTATTACCAAAGCTAACATGTTATTGATCATTGTAGGCTACCAAATGCAGCTGTCAAATCAAAGTCAAATCAGAAAGTGAATCTCAGTATGAGACTGGAGCTATATTAGGCAAATTATCAACTATGCAGCAGAAATAACCTGTCCTTATAAACCCCTGAAAGAATCTGAGAAACTGCTTCTACATGGAGTTTAGAAATGGGAAACTGGACTTCATGCCTGGCTGTGTCCATTGATATTCCCCTGTTCCTTGCTAGGGCTGAAAATATGTGGGCTTTAAATCCAGGCAATTTTGAATCTGAACCACAGACAGATAACGAAGACCAAATAAGCTTTAGTTCCCTCTGCTATGCCAAAGCAGAAAGAAAGCTGTATTTTTGATTGAGCAGGAATGCAAGAAAAGCTTGCATGATTTCAGGCTCTCCCACTTGGAACAAGAAATAAGGAGCCTGGGAGGTAGTTAGCTGTGTCTCCATTCCTCTTGTGCATCCTCTGTACTACAGTTTGACATCTCCAAATATCCTTGCTGTCTGCAGAGACAGCAGGCTATTTTGTGCTTCATTCACTGTAGGCTGTCAAAAAGGAGAAATCCCTGCCCTGCAGGCTCTGTCCTGGAGGATTTTATTTTGCAAATCCAGTGTCTGTCTCCTCTCTGCAGATCTCCTGCAGGGTTCAGTGCCTTTCTCCTCTTCCTGTGCCTATCACTGTTCACCTGCTGGCAGGGGATTTCTGGCTGCTGTATCCCCACCTCACAAGGACAGAGGAGCCCCATGTACTCAGCTCTTTTAATGGGCCTGCATCCATCACCACTCATCCCTGCAGAAAATGCTTGGGAAGGGCATTAGTGTTTTCACAGCCTTTGTTGTACTGACCTGCCTCTGCAAAGCCCAGGAAAGGTGGGACAGGAAAGAGAAGGAAAAATTGCTCTGAGGACATCCTATCCCTCTGCCAGTGTTTGTTCTGTGAGAAACCCTGTGCTGCATGAGGAGTGCACTGGTATTGTAAATCCTTATAAATGCCTGATAAAAGAATCAACCTGTCACAGAAATGAAAGTCTCCATATGCTAGATAGGGAAATGCAATCTGAAATCCTTTTAAAGAGAAGCTGATAAACAGCGGGAATTCAGAGTGTCAGCAGAGATAGGACTCAGATCACCTTGTTCCCTTTAATCTGATCACCAGGAGGGTCACAGGAAGGAAGGTCACAGGCATGGGGACACACTGTCCCTGGGGTGAGAGGTGACACAGGCATTCCGTGCTGCTGACAACAGTGCTGGTTCTGTGGGGAACTGCAGAGAGCACAGTGCAAACACAGGACACATTTCACCTGCCTGAAATCAGCCTGCACACCAGTGACCTTTATACTACAAGAAGACCCTTGTTACACCTGTAAAACCTGTGGCCACAGCATTTACATACTACAAGGAGACCCTTGTTACACACCTGTGGCCACAGCATTTACATGCAATGTTGGATGCAACGTTCCTGAGATGTTTGAGCACACAGAGGAAGGCTGGGACAGAGGAGCTGCAGCTTTTCCACCTCATGCCACATCTCTCAGGAAACGTTTTGGGTCCCTTGCTATCGAGGATAAAGTGGAATGCTTGCTATTAAGACATGTAGCAGCTGGAATCATAAAAGATGAGGCCAAATCTGCAGCTTGGCCCTTGCCCACGTGCCCTGAGCTCTGATCAGGGGTGAAGGTCCCTGAGTCCTGCCTGGGGGAGCTCCCGTCTCAGGGACCCAGCACAGCCCTGCTTTGGTCCTGCCTGTGCACACCCAGGGCAGCTCTGCTGCTGCAACAGCAGGGGAAGCAAATGAACACAGAATGGGGGCCCAAATTAAAGCTATGCTTGGGATATGAATGAGTAAGAATTGGGGTGTTTTAGCTTGGGTAGAAAGCAAAGGACTTGGGAACAAGCTTTCATTGTGAGAAGCATAACTCTTAGTGGTTTGTTTCTTTTAGAGTTTATTACATGTGCAATGTGCAAGGGCCATTATGGACAAATGTTTCAGCAGAATTTAGTTTTGCTTTTAGAATCTGTTGTGTTTTGACCCCTCAGGAGTCATGTCCTTTGTTCCTTGGCTGATGTGCCTTGTGAGTTCAGCCAGCTCCCCTTCTGCTTCTCTTTTATTTTCTTACGTGTCATTTTGAAACTCAGTTTCCCCTCTCTCTTCCTGCCTTTCTCCTTTCCATGGTCCCTCTGCCTTCCCAGGGACCTTCTGGTTGCCCAAGCAAGTGAAGGCATCAGCCTGCAGGGCTAAAGGAGAACTAATGTTGTTCATCTCTGCTGACCCTGTTAATGCAGGGTCAGCTTTACTTATGCTTTTCCTACAAACATCTGACAGAATTTTAAATTTTCCCACAACAGACACTCAGCAGGAATTGAAGGTCACCTGCTCCAATGCCTAAACACCTGCAGGTTTATGGAAATGGTGTCCACTGGGCACAACTACAAATGACTGGACATCTTTGGACCATGTCTTTTACCTTCTTGCCCAGGCCTTGCACCTCTCTGATTTGATATTTTCACTTTAGCAGAAGAGTTCCTCAGGACAGCAACCCCGTGTGACATTGAGAGCAGTGTCACAGACTTCATGCCCTCGTGTGTCCTGAGGAGGACAAAAATCCCATTTCCTGCTGGATTTTGAAATTGTGCCAGACAGAGCAAATCCAGGAGATGTCAGAGTTCTCTGCAGTGGAAATTAGAAAAGTAATACCCTTTCAGGTAGTTCAAAGCAGTTCCCTTTTAACAAACAGAGATGTCATGCCTCAATTTTCCTTGATTTTGTGTCATATTTATAGCACATAATATAATGAAAAAAATAAATGGAAAGTAATTTCAAAATGAAAACCAAAAATGTTTCACTTTCAAAATGCTGAAACAGGGCATTTCATCCATTTCAAAACTATGCTTTAAATCTTTTTTTTTTCCCAAGCTAAGAAATGTATTGAAAACAATCCTCATCTGCAGAACTTTTCAGTTTCAACAAATGACAATTTTCACTGGAATTTTCTTTAAAAAGATCCAAGGATCTTAAACATTAATTTGTTGTTAGGCCTCAGAGCACTTCTGAGAGGTAGTTAAGTGTTATGATCCTCATTTTGCAGAAAGAGAATCTGACTCATAAAGAAACGTAAAATGCAATTGAGTTCCCACTTACTTCAGTGGAAGAATTGATGTGCCCAAGGTCAGAGAGAAAGTCAATAGTAGAGTTGGAGGAAAAAAACCCTGGAGTTTTGAAACCAGGGCCTTTTCTGCACCCACCAGACAGCCCTCCCTTGCAGAGTGATCAAAGCCCAAAGCCAGCAATGCCTGCCCTGCTAAAACCTGTCCTTGAGCTGGAAGGTGAAGTGGAAACCACCCAAACTAGGCAAGAGCCTTCCTTCTCAGAGGTGTTTGGAGCCATGATGCAGCTGCTGTGGGCTGGATCCCATTTGGTGCCCAGCTTCCACAGGAGGTGGACTGAGCCCTTGGAGCTCTGGTGGTTTAAGCTCTCGTGGTTGCTGGTTTCTGCACCAGACCAGCTTCTCTTCCCTGCTCATGCTTCAGGAAGAAAGAAAAGAACAAAGCTGTCACATTTTATTGCAAATTGAATAACTCCTTCCTGAATTAACTTTAAAATTTATAGAGCTAAAGTATAAGAATGTACCTGGAATTGAAAACCAATATATTAGTGTGCACAGCTGCTGCACACAAGCTTTTGAGGTATCATCAGTCCCTACATGCTACTGTGCCTTACAGACACAGCTGTTAAATCTCTTCCCACCCTGGATGGATGCACCTCGTGTGTGGTGACACAAACCCACCCACCCTTCCTGTGCCTCCACAGGGACCCCACCCCACAAACCCCTTGGTGCTGGTTTTCCTGCCAAGGAGGGAGATGGGCTTGCACACACCAGGCAGTGAGAGACACAGGGAGGAAGGGATTTTGTTTGCCCTGCCTGTATGTGTTTTTTCATTTGATTCTGTGTTTCCCTGACAGCCCTGCACCATCTCCTCTGCAGGCAGTGCTGTGCAGGCAGGATGGCAGCTCAGCCCTGCTGCACGTACCTGCTCCTGCTCTGGAGCTGGTCACGGGCTGCTGCAACCAAGGCACATTTTGTGCTCTCCCCCCTCCCACATCATTTGGATTCACATAATCAAGCGTCTTGCAGCTGAAATTGCTCATGGAAAAATAATTTTAAATTGGTTCATTAATGCTCATTTGTGCAGAATTCTTAAATATGTTCAGAACATGAGAGCGAAAGAGAAAGGATCTGAGTGAGAGTAGGAGGATGTTGAAAGCAACTTTCCTGTAATTGTAAAATCTTGTGTCTAAATATGTTTAGACAATGTGAAAAGTCAATTTAAGAAGTTAGGGTACATAGAACCACAGCAAGGGAGGAGATAGCTGAGAGTGCAGACATCCCATACTTAAGCTTTTGAGTTTCCCTGGATGGTACAAGATTCTGATTTGGTGCAAAACACAAATATCACCACAACAGTCAGGAGTTGCAGTTTGCAATAGGAGAAAAGGGATGAGAATTGTGCTTTTCATAAATTAGCTCATCTTTCACAGCCACCCCCATCTCTCTTTGGCACAAGAGAGGGCAAAATACCAGCTAGTCACTGCTCAAATTGTGCTGAATTGCACAAGCTGAGGATCTTTGTATCACCTAAGGTCAGTGGATCTGTGCTGTTGCATATCAGCAGAGGATCCGGCCCTGGAAATGCATCAGCAGAGAGGTGTTAACCACTGTGGCAGCTGAGAGATGAGCTGCTGTGGCTAGAGTCCATCCCATCCAGTTCTCTTATTCAACATCAAAATTTACCAGCAATTCAGTGAGTGCAGAATACTGTCCCTGATGGAGGCTATATACTCCTTGGAAAGAATAAAACTGCTGAAACACATCTAATTGTGCAGTATCCTAACAAAGAGGTGCTCTGGCAATTACTTCCTGAGTTAGCCACTGATCAACTTACACCGTGAAGCATGAGGATTGATAGCTCCTGTAATTTTATTTAATAAAGATCAATTTAAATAGTCTGCCTTAAAAACAAAAGGAAGGTTAATGAAGGCAGAGTCTTAAATTATATAGATCACAGCTCTGATTTTCATGCTAACAGAAAACAGATCAATGGAAACTGTGCAGTATAATTGGAAATGTAAGAAAACTGAAAACAGCCATACTGTGGAAAAGGTAATAAATACTGCTGGCAGAATGGAGCAGGGGCTATCAGAGGAGGCTAATACTGAACACAAAAAGATGAACAAAAGCCTTGCTGGGAGAGAGGCAGGAGAGGTCAGACTGCAATTCAATCAATGGGCAGCGTGGGCTATTCTGAATTACTTGGCCAAGTCCTGTCAGGAGATGCAGCGCACCCAAGTCTGGATCAGAGCTGATTTGCCATTGGAGCAGTGAACTGCTGAAAACAAGTACACACACATCTTCCCAGAGCATCAGAGCAGGCTGAGAAGCCCTCTCTCTCGCACCACAACTCTATTCCCAGGACAGAAAGCCCTGGCACTGAGCAGGGTGTGGGGAGGAGAGGCAGAGCAGCCCTGAGGGGTGAGGAGATGCACTGGCTGTGCTCCCACCTCTGGTATTTGCCAGGAGTGTCCTGATGAAGGCAGGAATGGTGAATCTGACTCCATGTTCTCAGAAGGCTAATTTATTACTTTATAATACTGTATAATATTAAAGAATACTATATAATATTAATGAATACTATATGATATTAATGAATACTATACTATACTATACTATACTATACTATACTATAGGATACAGAAAGGATACTTAATGCTAAAAAGCTAATAATGAAAACTTGTGACTCTCTCCAGAGCCCCAGCACAACTTGGCCCTGATTGGCCAAAGAGTCAAAACATCTCACAGCAGCATACAATGGAACAATCACCTGTGGGTAAACAATCCCCAAACACATTCCACATGAGCAAAACACAGGAGAAGCAAATGAGATAAGAATTGTTTTCCTTTTCTCTGAGGCTTCTCAGCTTCCCTGGAGAAAAATCCTGGGCGAAGGGATTTTTTTCAGAGAATGTGAATGCTGCACCCACCTGCAGAGAAGTGCATGAGGCTGGCAGTGCAGGAGGCAGCACTGGAGGCTGATGTCCCTCCCTGGTGGGTGCTCAGACATGGAAACTGCTCTGGCACTAAGGGGACACATTGATGTCAGGATGGAGCAGAGCTCAGCAGCAGCTTTGGCACACCATGAGCACCACGAGGGCTCCTCCTGAGGGAAAATATTCCTGCCTGCAGCTGATGGGGTGCCTTGTTAGCAGTGTGCAGAGCCATTGATCTGACCTGCACACTCAGGCACAGGAACCACACTTATGTTTCATCCTGTGCTCTGTTTTTCCCTCTTCAAGGACGTGCCCATAATAGTTTAAGCCATCCTACCCTGAAAAGTAGAGGAACAGTGCTGGCTAATTACTAATCAAATGAGCTTTCTGTCTGTCTGATGAATTGGGCAAAGTATATATATTTTCTGGCTTGTGGAGAAATCTCATAGTGAATTGGACTGTAATATTCATTACAATTGGTCTTTGGAGAGCTTGGAGAAGACCTTTAAAGTCTCATCAAAGCAATCCACAATATAGAGATAATTGTCCCATTTTGTATTAGCAGACACCAAAATAAATGCCTTCATAAAATGAGAAATTGTCTTTATCAAGGGGATCACTGGAGTGCCAGGTACTAGGGTGTTTCTAGCTTTTTTTTTTTTGTGATGGAGAGATAAATCAGCATGGGCAAACTTCAAAAAGGTTAATGGCTTAGAAGAGCATAGCATGTGGTATGGCTATCTCCCTGGCCTCAAGGCAGGAAATAGCATGGGATCAAACCTTCCTATTAGTATTTAATCATAGACAGCCCACACCTGGCTGTTTGAAAATCAAGCAGACTCTTAATGCTCAATCATGTATTTTCTGATCACAGCAATCAGTCATAGATCAAGTTTAGACACAGTATTTGGGTTTGTTCTAATTTTATCTGCAGTAGATGCTCAAGAGTTCCTGTGTTCCACACTTACACCAACAGCCTCGTTCTTTACTGAATGCCACTGAAACTCTGGGCTGGGTTCCCACTGCAGATGGGGACCTACATGAGGGACTTTATTTTTCTCAGTCTCTTTACTGTCTCTGGCATGTGTAATATGAAAAACTCAGTAGTCACCACTCCACAGACCCTGACTATCTTTTGTGTGTTAGCCATCCACAATATCCCCACTGCCCTTGCAGGAGAGATAGTCAAAACTCAAAATAAAACTCAGTGTGTGTTAGTTACACCACTCTACAGCAGCTGCAGAAATTCTGCTTCATCTTTTTACTGGTTACGGGTGTTGATAAAGAATGCAGATGTTTCCAAAGTACTGAGACAAGCTCAAAACACAGCTGCCTTTGGAGCTTGACTCTGCCATCACTTGCTGTTCAAGGACTGTCCAGACTTTAGTTCTGGGATGTAAACTTCCTCAGAACATCCTGCTCTTTTATTTCAAGGAAAAAGAAATTCACATCTGAGGTAAGAAAGATTGTGTCTTTCTCCTCCCTGCTTGTTCTGATTAAATCTCATTAAGTGCTTTTCTGCCTCTTGTTTTAATTTTAAAAGTCATAATCCCCCAAACTGTATGCAAGCAGCCTAAAATGCCTCCTCAGCCTGGCTGCCTTTGCTGTCAGGGGAGAGAGATGAGCATCTGCAGAGTAGAGTCAACACCTAGAATTGCAGAAAACTATGGAAAAGCCAGAAAGTGGGGAATTCTCTTCTGCTTGCTTTAGTCAGTAACAAAGGGCTCTGCATTGTATCACCTTCACTTAGAATAGTCCTGTTCTTATCTGTTGGCTGTTTTCCCACTGCAAGGCAGCTGGGTTTTTCAGGAAACAAAAAAAGCATGCAGCCACAGGAGGACTTTGCCTTGTTCCATGGGATTCAGCTAAAAGTTATCTGTCTGTACCTGATCTTGACACAATTGCACTCAGTCTATAGAAACACCTCAAAGTGCTACTCCTCTCTAAGAGAGTAGCCAAGGATAATATGGATATTATTAAACAAAAAAATTAAATGCACATTGACAGGTGTACACACGCACACACACACACACACACACACACACACACACACACATTGATATAGACATAGATATTCCTTTAGATCTGTAGATATGAGAGGTTCTACCACTTTTTCTGGCAGAACCATACAGATCTACTTCAGCTTGGTTGGCTCAGCACCTCTCAAGTCTGAATAAATCAATGGCAATAAGTACATTAAAGTGAAAAGAGTTATTCCAGGGCTAAGCAGTGCAAAAGCAGTGCAAGCCAACTCATTCTAATACATCTCTGTCTGCTGTCCAGGCATTATATCTTCTTATATGAGTGAATCCCAATGGTTTTAATCCTTTCTGACTTCCAGACTTCAGCAGTGGGGGAATGGGCTAGCGGGAATTCAGGATTTGGGCTGCCAGCCAGAATCATGTCCCACTCTCAGCCAGTGTGCACCTCTGTTTTCCCTGGCATGCTGCTGCCACTTGTGCCCTCTCAGAGCATCTGAAAAGGTTCCTATTATTATCTACTCAGTGTTTCTTCTTTCCCAATACCAGCAGATGGTCAAGTGTCACTCTCTAGCCCTCTCTTTTCTACTTCTGTGTGTTTCTGATTGTTGGCACAAGTTATGTTCTGCAAACTTTCAGCATTTAACTTTCTCAGCCTGTCACCTGGTTTTGTCCCTTCAGAGCCATAAAAGGAGATGATTGCTTGAGGGGCAGAGCTACATATATCATGCAGACTGTATCATGGTTAGGTGGATGTAGTGAAAAAAAATTGTATCTGTGTGGAGGAGGGCTGTCTTTCAACACATCCATTTGCCAGGAAAAAAAAATATGGCAATTTGGCTTCTGAAAAAAAAAGGAGGAGGAAAAGAAGCTAATTAGCTGTGTAAGTCAGCTCTGAAAAAAGTAAATAAAGAAATAAAGCAGTTAATGCTTGGATGCACTTTAAATCCCAAGGCTGCTCCCTTGCTCTTACATGTATGTGTTTAATAATGCACAAGCTCCTCACTTGCTGTGTTCTTGTGCTTCACTCCAAACTCTGGGGGAGTCAGAGGACACAGCATCTCACCTGAGACCGTGCAGTGGCCCTGGAAAACTCCACAGGAACAACCCTGAACCTTGTTAGAAAAGCCCAGCAGAACAGAGAAACACCAGGCTTCCAAATGAGGGCATCTATGTCCTGCTCTAATCCACATGCCCCTCTCTGCACTGACAAATATTTGATTACCTAACTAATTTGCAGGGGATAGTCCATGCTGAAATATGCTTTTCCATCACATTTCCCTCTATTAATAATCAGCTGGCCTGGGAGATCACTGGCTGTTTGCAATGCAGTGATAAGTGCATATTCTGGACAAACAGCTTGTTAAGAAAGACTTTTAGGTCTGGCCTTGTTGCTAGGAAACTGGAAAAGCTCCTGGAAAGCTGCTTGAATGTGATGGAGTGTATTGCTGGCAATCAGCGTCACTTGCCCTGGGTGATAGCCTGCAGCCTTTAAAAATGCTGAAACATTGTCCAAAGCCATCACATTCATGCAGGATGCTGGGGGGACATGCAGTCAATTAAGTGGCCCATGTTTGCATGTTTGGAGCTCAGGAGCCCAGTAAATACCATCACTTAAAAGGCACTGGAGGAATGTTTAAGACAAAGTGGGTTATATATGTTGCTGGCCTGGCTCATTAAAAGCCAAGGCCGATCAAGGTGTGAGTTTGCAGCAGGGTGGTGGAAATCTCTCATGCACTTTTGCAATGCTGGCAACAGCCCCTCAGTGTCACACCCTGTTTGGATTTGGTTCCTAGCTGGGAAGTTATTTTGGCAGCTCTCCTCACCTGGGGTCACGGCATTCCCCATTTATACATCTCCAGGTCCTTCTCTATAGGATTCATATATACTTTAATCTTCTTACTGTATGTCTTCTTAAGCCAAATAAATCCCCGGAGTAATTCCAATTGTAAAGAGACACATTCTGGTGTGGCACTGGGAGTATCAGAGAACATGGGGATGAAAACTTCAGTGTGCATTGAGAGGGCACTGGGGGAAACTGGGAGCACATCAATCAAGCAGCATCCCCAGCACCCCCTTAGTGCTCAGCACAGCCTGGCGGATGTGCTCACCATGGATCCCTGAGCCCAGCACTGCCCTTGGGGCAGCAGCAGAGGAGGCAAAGCCCTCAGCACTGTCTGAACCATCGGGTGTCAGCTGGGGTTTTGTGCAAGAGCCCTTTTTGTCCTCTATGTCAGGCTGCTTCCCTGCAAAGTGAGCAAAGGAACTTTTCAGTGCAATTTTTCCATGTCTCTGGAAACCTTCCTGGCCCAGAATTTAGGTTATGGCTATTTTTTCTTGCCTTTCTTTGGTACCTCATACTCTTCAGGACTTTCTCTTCACAGGAGCTGCCAGGTGGCTCTGAATTGCTGCTCCTTTCTTTCCTAACCAAGAGAGAAGTACAACCGAAAATAGAAGCCCACAGTTTCCACATGAAGGATCAGCATTTTTTCAGTTACAGTGCTTCAGACTGTTAACCAATAACAATATTTTAGAGATTCAAATGCTTTATGATAGGGATTGGCATGACCAAAGGGTTTCCTTCCGATGCCAAGACCATAATTTGTGATTTAATTAGACAGTGATTTTTCAGCCATTCTTACTTTAGGGATCCTGACTGCTTCTCAAGCAGAGTTCTTTGGACACCTCCTCCCCACCTCCAGATACAAAAACTGCAGCTCAACACCTCAGAACTAAAGGATCACTCCATAACAGCCACCCAAAACCGATGACAACCTTCTGAGGGAAAACACATTGTATACACCAGCAGATAAAACTTCATATGGATTCTTCCCCCACCTGCATGGGGTGAAGGCACTGCACCCACCCAGGCTGTTCCTGCTCCCTCTGTGGCTTCTGCCAGGAAACTTGGAGCTCAGTGTTTTGAGCTCCCTTCCCCTGGATGAAGTTAAGGCTTTATTGCTTATTCTGAGGAAATGAAAACAAAACACAGGTGCCATGCAGTAAAAGGAGATATGAGGAGGGAAAATGTGGGATTCAAGGGTGCAATAAAAGTGTTTATAGTTGTGCTGTCTGCTCTCAGGACTGAACATCAACAAAGAGTGCAAGGGGAGGCAGGAGAGACCAAGATGATAACAAACACTTGAGGAGATCCAGCTTCACCACTGAAAGGCAATCAGTGTGGTTAGGCAGAACAAGGGATGTAAATCCATGTGGTTTTTTAATTCAGAATCAAGCTTGTGCAAATGTAATAGACCTCTCTGTCACCTCCCAAACTTTGCCTAGAAAAACTCTCTCTTAAGATCAAATTTATCCTTACAGAAGTTGTTCATGAAGGGAAACTGCAGATGCCCTGAAGGACTGCAGTAATTTGTTTTGGCGGTCCTCTGGAAAACTCCTGTAGAAAGATGTCACCACTTCAGTGCATGAAGGAAGTACACAGTTCCTGCTCCCAATGGTTTCTCATCTAAGAGGCCACTGCCTCCCCAACCCTGTGCTGATACTGTGGAAGGACAATACCAAATGTGTCATTTCATCAGGGCTCTCACCTCACCCATGTCAACAACCACCTTCAAACATATTCCTGACTGTGCTGCCCATGTGCCTGCAGCCATCCTTGTGTTTAACACAGTGTGTTTGAACTGAAATAAAACTGTCAGGATTCACTCTGCTGCCCTATCTCTGCCTTGTGGTGGTCAAGCTTTCCTTTTCCAATGGAATCTGAGAACTCAGTGGTCATTAACAGACCCTGTCACTACAATGGCCCAGAGGCAATACCAAGCCATTGCATGGATTGGGCATACAGACACAGATTTACCCCCTTCCCAGGCTCAGGCAGAAAGCTGACTTCTGTCTAAAGGCTGGTATTCAAAATACTTGAGTATAATCTTCTTTTTAAAAGGTTGCATCCTACAGACACCTTGCACAGCCAGGAGGGGAAGGGTGGGAGCAGAGACCATGGAAGAACCAAAAGATGATTCTCACCATGCACTTTTCTGCTGGAAGCAGTGGCTTTAAAATCTGTCATGTTTCCACCTCCAGGACTCCAAACTATGGCAAATCAAGGATTCTCTAGGTGATAGGGACACTGTGGGGGCTCCCCTGCCCTTGTAATTGTTCAGTTCCTGCTCCCAGTCCCATCAGGAGGCAGCTGGTGGTCCCACAGCAGAGCTGGCGCCACCATGGCTCACGTTTCCCCACACTCCCTGTCCTGCTCAGCAGTTTTTCCATGAGCTTATCTGAGCAGCTCTTCATGCTTTGTGCTGTGAAGATCAAAGATGAGGTGTCCAGAATAGAAAGCTCACAGTTACCATGAGGCCTCTCTCAACATGCTGGGAATAGAAGTGTGGCAATCAGACTTGGGGATGAAATCATATTGGACATGCTGGCTTAATCTCTGAAATATGAAATTGTATGGAAAGAATTACAGCTAAAAAGCATTTTACATTTTAGAAAGCTGCTCTGACCCATGCTTGATCAGGAAAGAGGAGGAGAAGAAGGGGAAAAAAAAGCCTGTGGGGTGCAAAAGATTATAGCCAGTTGGGTTAGAAAAACACATCTATCATCAAATTAATAGTCTCCTGCTCCTGTATATGGAACATGATTCTGTTTGGAAAAGAAAGGTCTGAGATGGCTTATTTGAATTCTCAGGATCAGATTATTTGCTATTTGCAAATATCTGGATGTTACTTGCAAATCCTCCCCAAAGCTTCATGTATTTTAGCCCAATGCATACATTCATTTCACAATCAGGTTTAGGTGGGATACAGAGCAGCACTGAGTTGGCTGCTCTCCCAATACACCTTTATTTAGCCAGGCCACCAGGGAGCAGAAACAACAGGCCATGGATAGCCAGCTGCAGGAGATAATTTACAAGTAGAATAAATGAAGAAACATGCAATTTATGGGTCCTTTGTTGAAAAACATCTGCAATTCAAGGAATATTTTCCAATGAACAACCAAGAAGAGATTCTTACCCTCCTGTACTCTGGATTGCAAAGCAACACAAAAAGTTTGAGAAGTTTTGTGTTGTTTCCGTGTCACCATGAAGAGAAGACTGGTGTGATAAGGACAGTGATGTTGAACAATGCCACACTTGGTGACACACTTTGAATTTCTTCATTAATAAAAAATTAGGGCAGATAGCTGTAACAATATTTTACCTGCATCTTCACTACATGGAAACATTTTCAGACCCAGAGATAAGAGAGCCCTTACAGTCAGCAGCAGAACTTTGTCACTTCATAGCTCAGCGTTGTGTGAAGCAGTAAAAATAAACAAATATTAGTGATTCTTCTTGGCTTTTGGGGTCAGAGCTGCTTCTGGATGTCACATCCAGAAAGATTTTTCCTGCAATACTCGTAAACTGTGTAAACCCCACCCCATGGCAGGTTTTGGAATAAGGTCCCTTTGGTGCATGCCCACCCCTGGCCCAGGAGGGCTGGATGGAGCCTTTGGGCAGGAGGAGCAGCACAGGAGGGAGGGCTGGGCTTTGACCCTTTGGTGTCTCACTTTTTACCCAATGCTGATTTCTGATCACAGAGTGATTTTCCCATCCCCATCCCATCCCATCCCATCCCCATCCCCATCCCCATCCCCATCCCCATCCCCATCCCATCCCATCCCATCCCCATCCCCATCCCCATCCCCATCCCATCCCATCCCCATCCCCATCCCCATCCCCATCCCCATCCCCATCCCATCCCCATCCCCATCCCATCCCACCCCCATCCCCATCTCTCACTGTGCTGAAGCAAACACCCACCAGCCTGTGGGACCCCTTCCCATCCCTGCCACTGTATCAGCACAGCTTCTGTCCCCTTCCCACTTAAAATCATGCTTGGCCAGCTGGGAGCCCACCTGCCTTGGAGCCCACAGCCTCAGCCTGCCTGATTAGCCAGGAAAACAGCCCCATTAAACTCCTGGCTGAGGGGAGGCTGGCTTGCAGACACTCACCAGGCTCAGCAGGAAGCCAACTTTATTAACAAGGAGCAGGAAGCAATGAGTGTCAGAATATCTCTGCACTTGCAGTACCTGGAGGGCACATTATCACTTATCAGCCTGATATTTCACTGCACCCTTCCTTTCACAGGCTCTTGATCCCTTCTCCTCACACAACAGCCTAAACACACTAACTAGGCAATAGGAAAAATATGCCAAAAAGTGTTTATAATTTGGAGGAATTTTCAGGGTTTTTCTGACAAGCCTTGTGAGAAGAGAAGAGAAGAAAGAAAACAAAGGTAAGCAGTAAGTGAAACACATTTGGGCTAAAACCTCTGTATTAGGTCAAAAAAGAACAAATCTCTGCAGGATCCCAGGGGGTGATTATATTTTATTGGTGTTTTTATGTACAAAGGGAAAGGTTAATCGAAGGTCTGAGCAGAAAGGTTCATAGAAAATTGTCATCTGTTTGTGTTTTCTTTTTGAAGTAATAGTTTACAGGAGCCAAGGGAGGAGGTAAAGCAGTAAAGGCCAGAGGTAAATTGAAGGTGGAAGAGTTTGGAAGAACTTTGACAAAACCATGTAAAACTGAAAATGCAGATTTGTCAAGACTGAAATGCATTCCTGAATTATGCAAATTTTTGCCCAATTTTAGTTGTGGAACAAAGAATACAGGATGGGATGAGTGCTTACATTTGGAATAACAGATTTTTATTTTTCTTCTCCAAATGAATTTTTAATTTGCTCCATTTTTAAAATTGAGGTTCCCTAATAGGTTGTCCATAAAATATCAATGAATTTCAGAACAAACAGCGCTGGTCTAGAACATTTAATTTAATCCTGAAGGAATCCCTGTGGAATGTTTTCTTTTGCAAAGAATGATGTAGTTTTCCATGCTTGGTTTTAAGCTAGACTGGAAACACAGCTAAAAAAAACCATGATGCTGGGCAAAAACTCAATTTCCATCATTTGTCCAGTGAGGTCTCTGTGTGCAGCAAGACAGGAGGAGCTGCTGGGTCTGAGCTCCCCCCAGTCCAGTCTCAAGAGCAAATGACTCTCATGTCAAAGGGCTTGTTTTAATTTTGATTCATGTTTTGTTTAACATAAAGTTTGTTGTACTGATCAGACCAGAGGTCCTCGTGGCATAACATTCAGTCCCAGCAGTGGCTAACAAAATGGATTTTTTCAGGGTAGGGAGATAAAAACTAATTTCTGGATAGAATGATTTTTCCTATCATGTCAGCTCAGGCTGGCAATCAGCCCTTTAGGAATCCCAAGGCCAGGTTGGACAGGGCTCCAAGAAACCTGGTCATGGTCCTTGCCCATGGCAGGGGATTGGAGTGAGATGGTTTTTAGGTATCTTCCAGACCAAACCAATTTATGGTTCTCTGATTCTTGCTGCTGCCCTGTCCAAGCCCAGATCATGCTCCCCACCCAGGCCCCAAATGCAAGGAACATAATGAACACAAAAACTATTTCTGAAGCACCAGAATTCCTCAGTGATCCTTAGTGCACCTACATCTCTCTCTCAGAGTTTATGAAGTAGATTTCATTGTAGGCTGGGGAAACTGGTGCTCCCATTTTTCTCTTTGGGATGTGTTTGATATTTAACCTGTCTTAAATCAATAGTCAGGCTCTAAACTGTTCTTGCTGTACAGTTTCCTCCTCACACAAATATCTTAAGCCTAGAATTGCAGTGAGATGCTCAGGAAAATGTTTTCCTTGGTCAGGCAGCATTTCCTGAGGGTCTGCAAGCAGGGCTGTTTGTGCTCATGTTTGACAAAGGCATGTGCACGGGGCAAGTTAACAATTAATCTTAGAAATTAGAGAGGAGCCCTAAGAAGATCTGCTTTCAGTGAACTTAAGGGTTTGACTTGCCGATTCATCATGATGGTGTTCCCTGTGAATGGAAGCTGTACTCTGTGTTTCTAAGATGTTTTATGCAATTTTCCAGGATATTGTGTCATATCAGCAGACATTCAACATTATGCAGCTCTTAAGCAGCACAATTTGACACTTTCTTTTCAGCTTTAAAGAAAGTAGCATTGGTTCTTTTAATCCTGACACTTGCCAATAAATCAGGACAAGGAGGTTAAACCAAACTGTAGCTACAGCAGCCTGCTCCTGCCTATGTTACTCACTGAGATGTTCAATATTTACTCACATGGAAACAGGATGCTCTTCAATTAGCTGGCAAGCTGCATCAAGAGGAATGGTGAGATGTTGAGCATAGATATTTATCTGATCATTATCAGGAGTACAGGGAGCTGGAAAACTTGTGAGAAATAACGACAGGTTTGCAATTGAGTTGGAACAGAGAGCACATTTGAACGTGAGAACATCACCCTTTGGTCTGGGAAAGATGGAGAGAATTGCCATGGAGAGATTAGACAGTCTCAATAGGTGGGTAGGTGAGTAGGTAGAAAGAAAGGAATAGAAAGAAACCTGAACAGAAGAAGGAGAGAAATTAGGCTAGTGAAATAAAAGGTGGGTGTAAATGCCATTTCAGGGCTTTTCTCTGTTAGAGCTCAGAGCACTTTAAAAAAAAAAAATCAGGGTTTTCTCTTCAAGAAGAGCTGTAAAGGCAGGAGGAGAAAAATGTTTGAAAAAGGGCAGTGCTGGAATGAGGAGCAGGATCAGAGCATGCTGGCTGCGTTGCTCAGCCCCACAGTGCTCTGTGAGGACAAAGTCGAGGACGTTTTGGGGAAGGGAGAACTCCACAGGCAAACAACAAAATTTCTTTGTGAAACTGCTCTCTGAGAGCCCAGCACAGTAAAGTAACTCATGTGGAGAGAGAGCAGTGGGGGAACTGCCATGGCAGGCTCACTGAGGGAAGATAAGTTGTTGTGCTCCAAGACAGATCATCCCCCAGCTGTCCATTGCACTTTCTGCCTGAACTGCTGCTGTCTGTGGAGAATGTCAAGTCCTTGGGGCCTCGTCTCCCTGCATCTCCCACATGAGATTGAGGGCCTGGCAAGCACCTTCCCAATAAATTATTGTTATTGCAAGGAAGGGAACAGGCAGGGGAAAGACTTTCCAGTGATCCTAGCAACATTGTGCCTCCAAAAAGCGCATGTAGTGGGAGAATTTCAGAATGCTTCCAGGAGCCGAGAAGGCAGATGCACGTTGGAAACCTTTGAAGGAGATGAATAGCAGGAAGCATCTCTAAAAGACCCACAAAGGCATTACTGCAGAAAAACCAGCTGCAAAATGAGGTAATGACTCTTCAATACTCTCCAATATGCTGGCACAAGTCCTGTGCGTTTCATCTCGCTATCTATCAATGTAGCATTAGAAGGTCCTAAAGTGTTTACAAGTGGATGCAGGGTTGGTCTGCTGGCCCCATGGGGATGCTGACCCCTCTTTCCAGAGGAGGCATGACAAGGCAAAGGTCATTCTTCTCTGTGCACTCAATTACAAAGGAACCAGACCCCACTGTGTTTTCTTTTCCCTGAGAGTCCCCTCCTGGGTACTTACTCTAAAATTGTCTCCCGCCACATATTTCTTTCTCCTCGGATATTAAAAAATAATTAGAGGCAGAAGAAAGGAGCAGAGAGAGGCTGGGGGAGAAGGAGAGATGCTGGGGAAGCCCTGTCCCTCAAGAGCAGAGCAGCAAGCACGGAATCATTGCAGCTCAGTGCACAGGTGACATCCTGATTTGTGCGGGACCTGAGCTGGCTCTCCCAGAGCAGCACAGCCAGGCACTGCTGTGACATCCTGCAGGATAGGGCCCTCTGGAAGGGAAACTTCAGGAAAACAAGCTTCCCAGGGGATCCAAGTGCCTCTCCTTTGTCTGAAAGGGAGCCTTCTGCATGCAGGCAGCAGCAGAATAGATGGAGACCTGTCAGAAAGTGATGCATAGGCAGCTAAGTGAAGCTCAAGCATTCATAAAGAAACAATGTTATCAAAGATGAATAGCTTGAAAACTGCTTTTAGGAACATTTACACAGGGTTTCACCTCCTGGCAACACAGAAACGTCAATGCAGCTCGGGCTGACTCATAGCAGAGCAGGAGAGCTCTACAGAAGGCTCCTGCTCTCCTTTTTCTTCCTCACCGAGGTCTGTGCAGAGGTGTGGGGGTGCTGCACTCAGGAATCACCCGGAATCGGCTCAGAGAGGAGTGGTTTTCAGAGTCCTTGCCATGCTTTATTAGTGTGGAAATTCAATAATCTCATTAATTACAGAAAAATAATGTAAGGTGGATCTGCTGGGCCCCTGCACAATTTGAGCTCTCCTTCTGTGGGTAATTGCCAATGACATGTCTGAGAGAAATATCACAATGATACATAACAAAGGGCAGCACAGCTTTACAGCATAGATCTTGTTGCTATGGGAACTTGTCTTTGCTCCTATCCCAGAGCTAGATGATTTATGTATGTGCAAGAGTTCCTTTATTTTAGGGCTTTGCAAAAGAGAAAAAACCCTATCAGATCTCTCTCCACATCTATCCATCCGGTTATCTATCCAGTTATCTAATAATTCTTTCTTTATTATAATTACCTGTCTATTATAATCTTTCTCTATGGCCTCATTCTTCCAAATATTCTGCTCTCTATCTACTTTTGGGGACCAAGATACAAGACAAGCTGAGGGAGGGGGAAAAAAAATGTAATGTGGACATGAGTTGCTCCTTGTGCTTGCTGCCAGGACGTGAGTGCTGTTCAAAGCAGAGACAAAGCAGCCCAGCCACAATCCACGAGCCTCTCCTGCCCCAGCTGCTCTCTGTGCCCACGTGCAGCAGCAGGACAAAAGCATCTCCCTCATCCCTGGGGCATAAAGGGAACGGTGGAGCAAGGAAAAGCCTCAGATCTCACTCTTGGTGAATGGCAAGAGTGCACAGGGGTCACCCACAGCTGTGCTGGGTATTGAAGGTGGAGCTCTGGGGGGAAATGCTGAAAGTCCTTCAGTAACTCCTCAAAAGGCTGGAGTTGGAGCATAACTCCCATTGACTTTGGTCTGTTCATCCCAGGTGGTGAGCAGATTGGCTAAAAGGTGAAAATGCAATATTTTAATTCAGAAACAGGCACCTTTGGCTGCAGTTCTTTGCTGTCTTTGCATTTCATAATTTTTTAGGCATTTCCTAACCTAATTTGTTAACCATTTCCTAGTGGATCCATTCTTGGGTCCAGATATACCTGAGATTAATAGGAGATTTTTTTTTTCTCTGGTAGGATTCTGTTAGGGTCATTGGTTGCTCCAGGGGGACCATGTAAATTACCTGTGCATCAATAAGAAACTACTGAAAGGTTCACACTCAAAAATTAGTATCTTGCAGTCTCAGGAGACCCATTAAAAAAGACGTTCAAATTCTGGTGTACACACTGGTTTAGAAAATTTTGAGCCACAAAACTGGTCCTGGCAGCTTCTGCCTCTGAATTTATTTAATTCCACATTGTCTCCAGTGATATGAAACTGCTTTAAACATTTGCATATGTTTTTGTAGGGTATTTAATGTAACAATTTTCCAGTTCATGATATGATACAGGCAACCCGGCCAGCAGCCATGCTCAGGTCCAGGTTCATCTTTAAATCTATCCAAACAAGAGCCTGAGAAGCCACCTGACACTTCTGTTAAATCACAACAGTATGTAAAATGCAGGCTCGCTCTGATTTTGCCACATGCTGTAGCATTTCTCAAGGCTATTATTTTACTGGGAGAGTGAACATGATGCCCATGACTTTGTTCACTCAATGGCTAGAAACAATCTCCTTCTTCTATAATGTATCAGGGAGTCAGGGCTTTAACTCTGCAAGGAGAAAAATAATCACGCGAAACCACTTGATCTTGAAAAGAAAGAAAGTGAAATTCCATATTTATGAGAGTTCTCTTTCAGCCTGGAAACTCACTGATCAGTGAAACCTCACTTTGCAAGTTCAGGGAGCTGATTACACTCCTGATCTAATCAGTTCCTGGCTGCATGGAAGCCTCCTCCACACAGACCTCCTGCTTGACTCTCCTTCCCCCCAGCCCGTGGTGGCTGAGCCTGGCTCTGCTGAAGTGCTGAATCACCAGATGGAAATTGCCTGTGAGGGTCCCACTAATAGGACAGGCCTTGTGGTGCTAGAAGCACTCTTGCTCTGTAAGTTCCCAGGTCCTCATGATGTGGGTGGCACACTTGCAGGATCTCTGTCCTAATTCATGTCAAAGAGAAAAGCTAATCCTTTGGCACACCTGATCAGCTCTTCATAGCAGGGCTCCTGATCCACCACAGTCTGTGGCCAGGAGCAGCAGCTCTCTCGTCCCCAGATCCCTGAGCTTCAATTCCTTAAAGCTAATCAATACCCTTATTAATGTTCCAAAATCAATTATCCTAATAAAGCCTGGAGGGAGCTGAAGGGTTGCTATTCAGCACTCACCTTTTATTATCCCGACTGTTTATTTCCCCATTGATAGAACTGTCTGATTTTATGACAGATTACGGATGAAACTGCAGCACTCAACACACTTGTCAGCCCTAGAGATATGTTGTGTTATTATTACTATTTTGAGAGCCTTTTGCTTACATTTCCTGCTTGTATGGATGCTTTAGAAAGAGTCCCTGGCTTCGCTCTGCTGGGATAGGATAGGGAGTGCTGCAGCTCCATGCTGCACATCAAATGGGTAATAATCTGTTATATCTATTCAATTATAATATTCTATAATTTATTCTATATAATTTATTCAATTATAATATTGCCCCAGACCATGGCACTGTGTTTATGCAGCAGGCAATGCTCTGTATTCTGCAGCAAAACTGCAAGACACGAGCAGGGTGGATCACCTCGTGGTCATCCACAGCAAATCAGGTGAGGGTGCATTCATGATCCCAAAAGCATCAGGGGAGAATGGCATTTCTCCTGCAGCTGAACCCCTCTATTCCATGCAGAAAGACTGCAGTTCCCTGCAGCATCCCAGGGCAGGGCAGCTCAGGGCCAGGGGGCAGAGGCAGCACTGTGGGAGGGAAGGAGCTGGAAATGCTGCTCAGTCTGCTGAGCTCTGAACTCAATGCCTGCCAAGCATGACTACATGTATATTTTAAGGAAATTCAACCACATGTTTTCTATTTCCTTCCTGGGCTTATTGATCAACCATTTAAGAGTAGAAGAGGAGACTCCAGGTCAGGTTATCCTCCTTGTTCCAGCAAGGCACTGAAGCAGAAGTGATGTGTAAGTCTGTGAATGGAATCAACCCTTCCTAAGTGGCCTCCTTCACCCAGCATGCAGTGCCCACACTGGCCATCCCCTGTTCTGCTCACCAGCACCCAGGGAGCCTCTGGCCAGCAGAGCTGAGGTGGGAGCCCTGGGAATGTGATCTTGGGTTGTGCAGCCTTTCCCTGGGCTGGAATGCATCTATTCCCTGCCTCCATCCTTAGACTATTAGCTCCCAGAGAAACTCCTCTACTTATCTTTGGAAAAAAGGTGTCTGAAATGCTTCCCTTTCATGTGCTAGAACAGTTTCTGTATCCTGTACAGTAAATCTTTCATCCAGGGGATGGCACATGAATGGGGAGATTGACCCTGGAAGGACTGACAGCACAGCAGAGAGAGGCTTTTTTTTCTTACTGGGGACAATAAAGAATATGTATCACTTACTTCTTTTCAGTTAACCAGTATTAGATCACACCATCCCCACCAGTTGTAGAACTGGTAATGAGACAGGCTCCATTTCAGAGAGATTATCTCTTTATTATGAAGTGAACATTCAGCAGATGTTTTAATTTTACGGAATTCATTTCACATTATCAAGTTTTCTCTCTATCTTATTTGATTTAACATTTCTTAAGAGCGATTTGTCTCTCTCTAATGCTTGAGACCAGTGCAGCCCAATCAGGCAAATTGTCTGTATTAAAGAGTTCCTATGGGATTCATAACAGCAATAGGACCTTTTGGGTTTTCTTCTGGAAAGGGTTTCTTCCAAAAAATCGCAGAAAATACATCCTGTGCTAATGATTTCTCTCATCCTAGTCCCCTTTTATCCCAGCCTTTCCTGCCAATATGCCCATATAGCACAATTCCAGATAAAGAAGAAATGCAGTGAAAAGTGGCATGAAAGCAGCATCGCAAAAAGAAAAAAACTTGATTGAAGTTGTGAGCTAGTGAGAGAAATGTGAGCCCATCCGAATCTGAATTAATTAAAGATTTTATTAGCATCTGATGGCACCCCAGGGAAAAGTACTTTTTTTTTTTAATCCTCTCTCTGTTTTAAAGGCAAAATACCAAGCAAAAGCATTCAAGGGTCATGCCAAAAAAAATTGTTTTGAGGGTGACACAGCCATCCTCCAGCTGTGCCAAACATGTATGATGGTGTAAACAGGGCCATTCCAGCTGGGTATTTTTCTGTAACAAGGAACTGGCAGCCTATGCTGATTGTGAGCTCAGCTGAGTGAGGAAATCAAATGCATTATCAAATTTTACTGTTCTTTCTTTAGTTTTAGCAGTGGAAGGGAGCCCTGAGAAGTCTGGATACGTAAATAGCCCCATGTCTGGGTCACAGAGACCTCCTGCCCCTCTCAGTCTCACCATGTTTGACTCACTAAGGCAGCCAAGAGGATGAGTCCCCAGCTCTGTCCCATGCCTAGGCACATTGCCTCAATGGTATGGGGCTGAAGGTTCTGGAGAAAGAATCTCAGTGATGGAAAAGGCTGTCTGGGAGCACTGAGGTAGAGGAATTGACAGATCACAGCCCCAAGGAGCAGCATGCATCCTGAGCTCCACCTGGATGCACCGGGTGCAGACATTGCCAGGCTGGAGCAGTGCTTGCCGTGAGCTGTGAAACCCCAGCTCCCCTCCCTGAACATGCTCTGCCAAGCTCAGCCAGCAGGAAGGAAGCTGAAAACTCCCCCTCCCACCCTCCTTTCCCTCCCCTCCCCACCCCTCTCAGAGCTGCCCTTTATAACAAGGCATTTTCCTCCCAGGTAGGGAATCGATCCCCCTGGCTCCAAGGGCTGCGTGCACCACACAGACTCCTGTTCACACACCAGCAATGCTGCTCCTTGCTAGGGCAGTGATGCATGAAGGATTACAACAAAAGCAGATCCCATATTTTAACCTATTCATAATTTATTTTTTTCAAATCAGCAAGCTGGCTTTGTGCTGCAACACTCAGCTGAGTCATTGCATGTCGTGTTCAAAGGTGAATGCCTTTAGATGTGTCACCAGGGATCTTGCTTAAAATTCTAGCATGGTTATGAGCAATCAGGAGGAGCAAGAGACCTGAAACTGCAGAGGACACTGACTAAAGGTCTGGCCTGGTACAAGTCACAGCTGACTGAGACATTTCTTGGGAGACAACTGAGCTTGCAAAGCCTTCATGAGAGACTTGAGAGTGGGGCCTGTTAGGCAGAATGCCAAAAAGTGAGTGGATGCCATGTGGGGTGTGAAAGAGCAAAGGTTTTTTCAGGCAATGGGCTTTCTGTAAAAGGCAGTTTGGGGAACTGTAAGTTAGGAAGCTCCTCAATGCTGACCACGTTCCAGGAACTATGTTTTCAACCATGCTTTGTAAAGAAATGTTTCTTTGTTTGTCAAAGAAACACCTGGTTCCATTGTGAAAATCTCCAAAAGAAATCACTCCCAAGAGATGGATTACTGGCTCACTTCTTGGGCCAAAGCACAGCAATAATAGAATAATAATATTATTGGCAATAATAGCCAAGCCATGCCAGCTATTGCCCCTCCTTCAAATTCACCGATTTTAAGCCCAAACAATGATTCATCCAAAAATTTAAACCTCAGCCTTCCTACTTTGGACACACATTCCAGGAGCAGAGAAGAGGGGACTGTGTTTTTTCTGAAAGCTCTCCTTTAAAGGTTTTCCCTCAAAATCCCACTCCTGCACTGTGTGTGAGAGCCTTGATCCTTCTTCACATCTGCCATGAGCAGCCCTGGCTGGTGTGCAGGGCCCAGCACATCAGGAGAGAGATGCTGGTAGCAAGTCCCTGTGAAAGGTGTTTCCCAGTTGGCCTTGGTGGGAAGGACTTGTGGCAGACACAAAGGGGAGGATTAAACAGGCTGATCCATTTGAAATGAATAATCTTTATAAAAAAGAAGCACTTCCCTTCTTCTAGACAGGAACAAAGCTGTACCAAACCCATCCTCTTCCCTGGTATCAAAGAAAAAGAGGTAGAGACCTGGGAATCACTGTGCTGCATTGCATGAAGGAAAGGGTCATATTTCAAAATATAGATTTTTTTCAACAAGCCTTTGTGAAGAAAATGGAGGGAAAGAAGGATCCCCATAGAGCCTTGTCCTCAGCCAAACTAACCACCCATTCATGAAATCCACAGCCCAGACCTTGAAACTGCTGAGAATAAAAACAACGTGATAAAATTTGCTTTTTTGTCAAAGGATCCTGGGAGATTCTGTAGGTGGGAGAAAAGGGTGGAAGAATAAGGAAGAGCCTTGAAGTTAATTATTTTTATTATCATTTGAAAACCACACTTCTGGCTTAAAAACTGTGATCTGTTCAGCACCAATACTGTTGAAATATCATTTTCATTCTTGCTTTTATTATTACTATTTTTTCCACTTTCCATCTTACTTGATTCCTGATTGTTCCCCACTTCAGTAGCCTGGCTTGTTATTCTATTATCTTCCTCAAGAGGCTTTTATGTGGAATCTGTAGGAGGAAATGGAGACTTCAAGGGGGAACTCCTGCAACAAACCCTTTTCCATTATTTCTTTACTCAATTTCATGCACTTATTTATTTTACATAATAATACACATGATATCAGGAGAAGCAGAAGAAAATAATACAGAAAGAAAGGCCAGAAAAATTAGTTATAGTTCAAGAAGCCTTAAAGTGAATGCCAAGAAATGAACTTTGGTTTTTTTAACATGCAAGTAGCCAGGGTGGTAAATTACTTGTCATGCTTTTGCTGGACATCTTGATTGCTTCAGTTTCAGCAGGTCTGTGGACTGCATGGAAAAGTAGTTTACAAACAGAGCCACATCCCAGCACTTGTCTCAGCAGACACTGAGTGAGGTGACCTTGGCAGAAGTGCCTCTCCCCATGCCAGAATGGCTGGGCACATTTAGCACATTTATTTGGGAGCACCAGCAAAGCAGCTGACTGCAGGAAATGATTCCTGGGGGACAAAGGATTGTGATCCCCATTTTACAGGTTAAAAGCTGAGACAAAGAATAGTTTATTTGTTTAATTTGAGGCAAAGCAAGAAAGCTGTGGGAGGACTGGGGAGCACCCTCAGCTCCCAGCCCAGACAGATGGCCAAGCCAGCAGCACCACTGTTCCTTCACTCTGAGCTTTCAGCAATGGAGAAGCATAAAGTGAATTTACTTCTGCATATGAGCAGATGCTGGAGGGGAGATTTGTTTTCCTGTTCTTTTTTTGCAGTCCTTGCCTAGCTCTGCTGGAGGCTGAGTAAATGAGATAAAATGCTGAACCAAAGCTGCAACACCCACTGATGCAAATTGTTCCTGGCCAGTGCTCATGGCCACCTTCATTTTATGCAGAGAAAGGAGTGTCTGGCGCTCAGACACCAGAGACCCATGAGTTTCCTTCAGATCCTGATAATTTTTCCCAGCCCAGCTTTTGTGTAACAAGGGAGCAGCCAACCAACAAGTGATTTTCTAAACTTTGAATCTAGCCAGGCTCTCAGGAGAGTGTGGGGCACTGTCTTGGTTTCACCCAGAGCCTGGAGGCCTGGTGAGGCCTGGTGAGGCCTGGTGAGGCCTGGTGGGGCTCAGTTGTTCTGAACAGCAAAACCCCTTCTTGCAGAACCAGCCACAAGGCCATCCCTGTGGCATAATGCAACTCACTTTTACATTCTCAGCTTTGTATTAAATTGCAACACAGACCCCATTGACAGACAAATTAGCCAAGTCAACATTTGAAGGATTCTCACTGCTAATGATCTCTGGTCCATGAAGACAAGCTTAAAGACTTCAGGCTATACAAAATACTGCAGATGAGGAACCCATCTGTTGATACAGCTGGCATCAATAAGCATTCCTAATGCAGAGTCCAAAAGGATCTGTGTATAAAGTGCACTGCTGCAGAGAGATCATGCACAAGTCAAGGGCTGTGCTGTTTACCCGAGTCTGGCACTGAAATCCCCCTCAGCCCTCCTCTCAGCACACACTGCCCAGCCTAGTGGGACTGAAGAGCCTGCAAATGCACTCTTGTGAGCACACAAGAGCCCCTCCAGCAGGGACCACGCTGTGGGATTGCAGCCACATGGAGGGAACAGCCACATGGGGAAGGGACAATGATGGTAAAAGCAGAAAAGCCACAGGTAGGAGCACAGGAGCACATCCAGGGCACTGACTTAAGGATATGTGAGTCTTCAGTGCAAAAGGTAAAAAAAGGGGTTTGAGCTTTCTCAGAAAACACATCTCAAACATGTTCAGGGCAATGAATGAATGTAGAGGATGAGGAGGGGGGCTGTAAGTTTATTCCTCCCCACCACAGCCATTAGGCACCTCCTGAGAAGGGATCACAGGACTCCAGGACCCTGTCCAAATACTTCAGCTCCATGGCATGGCTGAGGTGCTAAGGAAATACAGGGAAATGCCTTGCAAAAATGAGCTTGGCTGGGCTGGACTGAATTATAGACCCAAGGAGCAGGCTGAGGCAGACTAAGGCAGGAATCAGCTCCTTTGGGTAGAATCCAAGGAAATGCAGAGATGTGCCAATCCAAAGGGCAAGGAAGGGCACAGTCAAAATCCAGAGAAGTGAGGGAAGTAGCTGGAATCCAAGGAACCAGCTTGTAAAGTCAGGTGGTGGCTGTGGCAAAGCTAAGAGAGGAAAGAGTCAGGCCTCTAACAAATCTGGAAAACGCAGACCTTGGATGCTGGATTCCATGGTAATCTGCCTGGGGCAAAAAAGTCTTAAGCAGATAAGTCAAAAGCAGCACTGTGCCAGCAGCTATTTTAGGCAGTGGAAATGGTTGGGAAGATGCTGGAAAGCCTTTCTTCTCTGAGCTTTTATGTGCTTGCTCCTGTTTGACCTGCTCCTACCTGGGACCAGTGAGGCTGTGATACACTCTAAGACTGAATCAGGCCCAGCAACATTTACTGTTCAGTACAGACAAGGGATTTTTGAGGACTGATTAGCAAATATTTGTACAGAGCTTTAAACATCTCAAGGGCTTGGTTTAACCAGGTTTTCAGGGATATACAGGGATGTACAGGTAGAAAAAGGAAGAGTCAGAACATGTTGTCAAACATGTTGGCTGTAATACAGAGCTGGACCTGTCCTCTAATGCAGCCTGGTAGGAAGTGTTTGCATTGAAGCTGGAATGTGTGCTAAGGGCCTCACTGTCCAGGCCACAAAGCAGCTTTGCTGCACCTTTGGAAACAGCCAAAGCCTTTTGGAGGCTGCAGAACTGGCATGCAGTGGGTCTGGATCAGAAGTGGTGTTGGAGGAGCTGCACCAGGACTTTCTGGTCTCTGGCATGTGAACACCAGCCCCACTCAAGCTGTTGCAATCTGGTACCAGCAGTGGCCCATGGGTGTGAAGGAGCTGTAATTGCTGGTGGTTATATGGTGTTTAAGATATGCAGAAACAGCCACAAGAAAGTTCCATGGCTGTTCACCACCCTTGTACTGGCAGACTGGGCTTTCTCAGTTCTCACTGAACCTGAAAGGTTTCTCCTGCCTTTTTTTGTTCCCTGCCTCCACAGCCTCATTCAGCATTGACCTGAGGAGATCCCCTCCTCCTTGCTCTCCTCTTGAGGTCTTGTTCAGCCCCCACAGGAGTGTCCATCAGGGACTCATTGCCTTCCCTGGGCACTTCCCTCAGCTCTCACCTGCCCAGGTCTGAGCTACCCCTCATCCTCCTACTCCACTGAGATCAAACCAACAATGGATGATGCTGAGCAGGATGGGAATCCCTCAGGCAGCAACCATCCCAGCTAATTAGGGAATTAATTATCCTTCACCTTCCATAACAATGAGGAGCCCCTTACTGCCCACTGGTAATTGGGAAAGTGGGATAGGTTTGATGATAAACAGCAATGTCTGTATCTTAGAACAGAAATTATCACAATAAAAGGTTGCCTTCCAGGATGGTTTATGCATTTCCCTTGCTCTCCTGCACTGGCCCACTACCCTCCCATGGCTCTGCACAGATGCTGCAGCTCCAGCTGTGGGAAGCAGACAGTGCTGGGACACAGCAATTTGGGGGTTATAAAAGCTTCTTGCCTTGTCTTTTTCTGTGGCAAAGTCAAGTACCTGATCCAGAGCCCCTGCTGTATGTGTCTGTGCTGACAAAACTTCCTGGAACAACCTGAACTTCAAAGTTTGGGGGGAGCCAAATTACTTCCCCAGTGCTTCCCAGAGGGACCAGGCTAGTTAAGAGGAGAGACATCAGCACCTCAATCAAAGGGCACAGAGTATCTCACAGGGGACCCCTTAGCAGGGAAAAAGAGAGGGAAATGTGGGCATTTCTCTGTGGGCTGAGCATCTACTTCACCCCCTGTCATCAGAGGGAAGAAGGGGCAAGAGAGAGAGAAGCAAAGCTGGTAATTAGCTCGCTTGGCTATCCCAGGATAATTGCAGCTCAAAGCTTTGGTCAGGACCTTGGTACACACCTTCTCACTGCAGCAGACAACTGAAGGAGGACAAACAGAGAGGAGGCAAGCAAACTGGAGAGCTCATCTCATTGTTCATTAAGTGTCTGCTGCTTAGAGGAGCAATTTCTCCAGCTGCCTCTGGATGGAAAAGGCACTTGTGAGCATGAGGAGAGAATCCTGGAGGTAGCATTTAATGAAGACAACACAGGACTGCATCCAGGAAAAAGAAGAAAGAAGGAGGAGAAGAAAATTAAAAGAAGGAATGAAGCTTAGTGTCTCACTTGCAAGGTTAGAAACTGGAACAAAAACCCCAGTAGAGCTAGCTGGACTAGGGCTCCATTTCCTAGAGAGACATCTGACAGGAGATATCTGGCGAGCAATCAGACCAGTTTCCTTAGAAATCACAGGAAAGATGTTCTACCTCTCCCCTTTCCCTGAAAAAAAAAAAAAAAAAGAAAGAAAGAAAGAAAGAAAGAAAGAAAGAAAGAAAGAAAGAAAGAAAGAAAGAAAGAATCTGACTGTGCTCTTAGCCTTGCTTTTGGAGGTAGATGTTCCCAGTAGAGTATAAGGGCATCATCCTGCATTTCCTGTCTGGTGAAAACTCTGTGCCCTGCCCACCTCTATGAATCCAGTGCTCAGAGAGAACCTCCCCACAGCCCTCCGTGGATGTCAGGGGTGTCAATCCCTCAAGGAAAGCCATGTGCCATCCTAGGCTGAGTCCTGGCTGCTCTGCTCTGAATTACATCATTTTTAACACTCTGTTGGTGACAGCTAATAGACAGTACAGTGCCCTACCCAGGGATGGCAAAAGCCATCCCCACTCTTCCACCTGCTCAATGAGTCACTGCATTAAGTTTTTAGAGGCAGAGGCACAAGGGCATTGACCTTACTGACTCCCACACAGGTGCTGAGCACGTGTGCAAATCCATGGAAATTCAGGATATCACCATCCTCACCAGGCACTGCCCTGCCTGCTTGTGCCAGTTCACATCTCGGGGGCATTGGGAGGGGGCACAGCTCCCTGCCCCTCTCCAGTCTGGGTAATTCTGTGCTACCAGGGGGGCAGGATTAAATGTACATGTGGAGATATTGTTACCCTGCTCCTCCCACACTGATCTGGGTAGGAAATCTGAGTGCTGAGCCAGTTGTGAACTCTCTTCTACACTGCCTGGCAGAGAGCAGGAGCTGATGTCAAGTAAACAGAGAAAAGGTGTCTGTAAATTAAGGGAATTCTGAGAAATGTTTTAATACAGAATAGCAGAAATTGCCTTCTCCTTCATAAACCATCCTAAGATGTGTAGCTCACAATGTGTGATAGAGACAGGTACAAATGCCTCTGTGCACTCTGGTTTCTAAGTGCCTCTGTAACAGGTGTTATCATTTTGTCTGCTCAGTATTTTAACATCATTCATTTGTGCCATTGCAACGTGGCACAACAACGCAGCTTAGAATAATTTACTGTGAAGAAGCAATTGCTGTGAATCACATCATATTGTCATTATGAATAAAGTACATCCACTCACTGTGCCTTCAAGGAAAGTGTGGAACAGACGTGCTCTCATTCAGCTTCTCACAGGCCTGCATTTACTTTCCTCCTTTCAGTTCAGTTGTTCTCAATCTGCCCCTGCACAAATAATCAAATCCCAAGGCTCAAAGAGGTTTTTTGCCTCCTTTTTATTCTTTTTTTTCTTTGTTTACCAGTCACAGAGTCTGCCTGACCATGACTTGTGAGCTCACTGGAACAAAGAGTGCAGCTGCTGGTGCTTGTAGATGGATGCTTATGTGGCTGGCTTAAACAGAATCACAGAAAAAGCCAGGTTAGATGGGATTCCTGGAGGTCACCTTTACCACCTTTCCTCAAAGCAGAGCTAACCTGTTTGCTACCAACTCTCTGGTACATCAGCCTGAGAAATTGAAACCTGCAGGGACTTGGGAAAGATGAGAAGTGGAAGGAAAATCAGAAGAGCCCTTTACACTCAGACACGTGAAGGTCGAGGCACAGTCTGCAGGTTTGGGTATGCTGATCCTGTCTCTGCTTGCTTCACAGCAACAGAGAATATGTATTTACTGACTGATTAATTAATGAATTAATTAATTTATAGAATGCCAAAGCAAAGGAAAGCTGATCTCATCTAGAGTAGGAATATGACCTTGAGACTGCCAGAGCCTCGACTTTCAAGATAAAGTCTTCTCTATATCCTTCAGAGTGCACTCAGATTTCTCAGTGCTTGACTCTTAGTTAGAAAACAAATGTTTTGTCCCAGTTCCATTTCTGAAACACATCCCCATACTTTGACTTTTCTCTGTCACAACTGGAGAAAAAAAACACCAAACAGAAAGCAAAAGACAATTTTAAAACCTCAGAAGCTGACACAAAACAAAATTGCTATTTTCTCCTCCAGTTTCACTTTCTTAAGTCATTGTTCTGAGAGATCATCCTGATATTTTTTATTTCTCTTCCCCCTTTCTATTTCATTTTCAATCTGGTCTCTCTTTCTCTGACAATTCTGCCTGGCTGCCATCCAACAGGCCTGTCCAGTTTTTTCTTGTACAAGCATATAACACAAAAGAATACAAAGAAGACTGGAAATGCAATTATAAAACTGTCTCTTCCACCCAGGCACAGATTTTTTAGACAGCAACCTCCCTTTCAGCACAGTTGGAAGGAAAAAAAATGTAACCAAAGCCCTTCTGAGCAATGTCATTATTTATTCTGGATGAAATGTCCTGCAGGAAACTTTAATTAGACCACATGTATGATAAACTAACAGAGCAGGCTGAAGGAAAAAAAATAATTAAACAAATGAAAAGGGTAATGGTGCAATTACCTATATTCCTTAAATCCATAACTCTTGGAGGTGAGCACAGTTTATTCAGAGTTCAGGAGCTGAAAATGGGACGTGCACATTGAGGTTGAAAGTGACACAAACACACACACACACAGAGTTGTCATTGAAACAGCTTTTCAATGGATATTTGGGCTTTTGAACTAAAAGGAAATACTGTAAAATATCTCATTAAGGGCAAGAATTGTCTGGGAAAGCAAAATTCTGAGTTCTTCAAATAGCACAAGAAAAGATTTAGAATTATGGGAAAGGAAATGTCCCTGTCAGAACTGGTGTGAAATAGAGTTTCATGTCCCTGTGCATGTGCACACACTCGTGTGCATATCCAAACATGTACAGGCACATGTGTATTTGTACAATGGAGTATTTATTTTCTGAAAAAACTTTTTCAACTATCAGCTAAATTGCTTAATTGCAGAAAAGTAGCCAAAAAGATTTGTCATAAGATCAGCACTGTCTGAAAATACAGTATCAGCAATTAAAAGAAATAGCCAGCCCACCAACTGCTGAGCAGCAATCTATAACCCATGCTGCAACATTCTGCTGATGCCTTGTGCATCCTTCTCCAATACTCATAATAAAAAAAATATAATTTCAGACCTCAGGTGGATATCCCTCAATTGTTCCCTTCTTAAATGGTAATATTTATAACCAAATGTATGACAAAACCCCTGAAAATACAGGAGAGAAATGAAAACTCAGAAGGGAGCTGGAATTTGCTGGCCCTTGTTATTGATGGAGAGAGGACTGTGGAGTGCAGTTTTAATTATATACAACAGTTCCTGTATTTATCTGGGAAGTGTGCCCGGGTGTGCAAGGGTGTGCCTGAGTGTGCGAGAGTGTGCCTGGGTGTGTGCAAGTGTGCCCAAGTGTGCCTGAGTGTATGCAAGTGTGCCCTGGTGTGCCTGAGTGTGCCCAAGTGTGCGAGGGCATGCCTGAGTGTGCAAGGGTGTGCCCAAATGTGCGAGGGTGTGTGCAAGTGTGCCCATGTGCGCCCAGGCATACCTGAGTGTGCAAGGGTATGCAAGAGTGTGCCCAAGTGTGTGAGGGCATGCCTGAGTGTGCAAGAGTGTGTGCAAGTGTGCCTGAGTGTGCACAAGCGTGCCCAGGTGTGCACAAGTGTGCCAGGGTGTGCAAGAGTGTGCCCGGGTGTGCGTGAGTGTGCCAGGGAAGGGAAGGGAAGGGAAGGGAAGGGAAGGGAAGGGAAGGGAAGGGACACCCCACAGGAGGACTGCTGGAATGACCTGATGTGTGTGTGCAGCCTGGGCTCTCAGCAGTAGCTGGGGTCACTGCACTTTGCACCCTCTGCAGAGGCACCCTGTTCATGGGTGTGGAGACACACTCTGCCAGGAGGCAGATCCACCCAAATCCCAGCTCTCCTCTCCATCCTGGGATGAGTTGTGTCTGAGCCAGGCTTCACACTGCCCTCGTGCCCATAGAAGCAGTCCGGCCAGCCTGTGTGCCAGCACCCCTTTACAGACAGTGGTCACAGGCACCATTCTGCACTGTGCAATATTCCATGCTAATCCACCTTGAGAACACCTGAAAGGACTTAAATACGTGCACTATACAAGCATCCCACTGAGGCAGTGGGAAGAGGAACAGACCTGTAATTACCAAGTAAAGACAATAAAATCACACGTACTCCCACCACCTGCAGCTCTAAATGAGGAGAAGTGTTAGTTACACTGTTGTATTTCTATAGCATCTGAGGGGGAAAAGCAGAGGGTGTAACGAGCTACCAGGCTTGTGATAAGCAGAATTCAAGAGCATTCACAATTTACCCCAAATTACCAATCCACGAGGAGGGACACAGAGGGAAGCCCAGTTGAAGTTTTGCACTTTAATTTGGGGAGCAAAGAATATGCCTGAGAGAGCAATTTTGCATTGTTTCACACAGCTCAGCCATTTTCCACCCCCATATGGAAAAATGTACCATGGAGAGAGGAAAGGTGCACAGTGCCTGGAAACTTTTGCCATGACATTGCAGAAGATCTGAATCTGGGTGGCTTGGGCTGAATTTTAATCACCAGGTGCCTGCTCTGCCCTGTGGAAAGGAGGAGTTCACTGAACTGATAGCAGAGCTGCTGTTTGAAAGAGATCTACAGAAAATGTCCCTTTCTTCTTACAGAGATTTAAGAAATCTTAAGGATATTAATATGAAAGTAGAATTGTGAAAGAAAGATATTCCCCGAAGTTGGTTCCTCCATGCAGGCTCTCCTGAGGGGAAGAATGGGTTTTTTCATGTCTTTTAATGCTCTATTTTCAGTACTTTTAAAAGAGTATTGGCACTGAAAGTTTTTTCTTTGATTACTATTGGTCTGGTGTTGTGTGGTTGGGAGTCCTTTAGTGGTGGAAAAGTCTTTCCAGAGAGGATGTTGCTGCACTGTTTGCTTTGGATGCTCAAAGTTTGCATTCAGAAACATCATGCAGCCTTTTCACTGGGGACCCAGGCTGAGGCACAGCTAATTAAAAAGCTGTCAAATATGCATTTTCTTATGGGGAAAAATCATAGTCCACATTATCTTACTCATTTTATCAACAGGGCAGTTTGTTTGAAGCATTTTCTTGGGTCAGTAGATAAATATTTTTATTCTTTCCTCAGATGGAGCAGGTTAAAGAGGACAATTTATAAGTATATTCTTAAATAGACTTCTGAATGGGAACTTTTGTGGATTCAAAACTGATTTTCTGACACTAAAATTGTGCTTTGGCCTCATTCTAAGGCAAGAGCGTTAATCTCTTCTGGACAGACAGGCCCTTTGGAAATCATTCACTTAGAAGGAGAAGGAAAAAGCACCCTGAAAGCCATTTTCTTTATTCACAGAAAACGGAATATCATGGAAAAAATGATGAGCAAGTGTGTGTGTAATCATGTATTTATTTATCTGAATCCCACACTGCAAATTTGGTAGGTACAGAAGATGATGAGAAAGATAAGGCACTGAAATGATTGTTTAAACTGAAATTGAGTCTCACCCACTGCAGAGTTTGAATTAAACAAAAATAACCCAAAGCAGCAATGTAATAACCTTAAGTGAGCCACTTTTTAAGCAGCTTATACATAATGGAATTCTCCCAGCTTTTTACAAATGTTCCACATATGTTCAGATAATCATCATACTGATGGGCTTTCCTTGCAGATGCCTGAAAATAAATGCTGATCTCAAACCCTGAGTGTGGCTTCTTTCCTTCCCCTGTACATCCAGCTCCCACATGATGTTCTTTATCCAAGTATCTAAGTGCTTTCAGTAGACCAGAGCATCCTGGTTTTATAGATATATAAATGTGTTTTATAGCCTCTATAGGGATTTCTATGCTACAATACACTAATGGTTCACGAAAGCAAGGTGCTGTGGCCATAACAGTGATCAGTGCTGGATGTTTCAGTGCACAGAAAGGCTCCAGTGTCTCTCTGAACTAGGTAACCTATAAATTGTGTAACATTACCAGTGCTGACTCCTTATTATTTTCTTCTGGTGAGTGCCACTGTAGAGATAATATGCAAAAAAAAAAAAAAAAACCTAATTGTTAAGTACCATTTTCAGTTTAAAAGACATGTAGTAAAAGCAAATAGCAGGAAGGAAAAAAATTGGAAGAGAGGGAGAAAGGCTCTAACAGGGAAATAGATATAAGGCAGAATTATAAATCCTGTTACAGATGAGTCTGAAAACAGATCTCCAGGGAAATCTGGTCGATGCAGACACCAGGGACATTTAGATTTGGATTTAGTAAGGTGGGCTCTACCTATGTTCTTATTAGCCTATGAATACAGTTACAGCAGAACTACCTTGATTAGCCCAGCCCTGAAAAAAAAATAAAGCAGGAACAACCCATTTTCTTTAGCTCATCTGTTCATCTGAGAGGCACAGGAAACACCTGGATCTAGATGGCAGCACTGGGGACATTGCTGAAAAGAGATTTAGGCCAGGTGGGCAGCAGCAGCAGCAGATCCTAGAAATTATCTCCATGATCTGTTTTTGAACATTTTCCAAGCAGTGCTGAGTTGTGCCTTCAGCTGAACTTGTGCCTTCAGCTGAACTTGCAGCACCCTCAGCATTGAGTCTCATGTGCAGCACAGCAGCCAGCAAGTGGCAGAAAGCAAATGTGCTGCCTGTGCTGATGCAGACTTTTTCTATCAAAAGGAAAAGTGCCCAGACTTGAAAGAGACTCCCCATGACTGAGTAACAGAGTGTTGGCTCCTCTAATGAACGCTGATCCGGAGCACCTGATGGGTAATTAGTGACTTTGATACCTGTGGGGAGCAGGTCATGATTTTCCTGTCAGGAGCTTCAGTGCAGGAGACACATCATTACTGCACTCAATGCTGATTATTAGCATACCTGCTCAGTGCGATTTCATATTGCTTTTGGGGAGAAAAACAAAAATGCTGTGAAGAGGTGGAAGGGTTTATTTCCCCACCCCCCTCTCCCCTTTCTTTATTTTTGTTTTGTTGAGAAAAAGGAGGGCACCTCTGTGTTTTCACACAAAATTGTCCCTCTTATAAGAAGATGAAATTGAGGGATGGAAAGAACCTGACAAGTATCCAGTGAAAACAATTCTTTAAAGCAGCAAAACACATCCACAATGCGCCTGCATCAGCAGAGATCAATAGAAGATGATGTTCCTGTGATGTCTGTGTACGCATTTGCCCATCTTATGTGTCCAAGATAGGAACAACACGTTCCTGTTAAATACATCTCAGGAGACACAGGAATTCAACAGATCTCCCCAGTTCTCTTAATAAAATCCTGAAGGAGTCAGAAAGATATATGAAAAGAAAAAGAAAAAATGTTAGAGGAGGGCTAGGTTACATCCTTGGGAAAGATGAGGTACTTCCATGGCCACAGTTCACAAAAACACTTTCACATGCAGGGTGCAGTTTTCTGCTGAGCTGTGATGGACCACTGAGCATCCTCTTGTCTCCTGGTGTCTGGAAACACTGGCCAAGCTCCTCTGGAGATGTGCAGTGCATCTATAGCTGGGGATGCAGGATACACACTGGGCTACACTGGGATCCGTGGCACTCATCAAGTGGAGTGGCAAATTAAGGCACTGAGGCCGAGGGCTGATTTTGTTGCAGACATATCTCAGTACAGTACCTAATTCAGTAAATGGCCCTCAATCACTTTCTTTATTTCAAATACAGTAGACATGGTATGAACCCAATATTTTGCAAAAATAGGATGAGAGGGTGCAGGAAAAGATTAATGCAGAACTATTTGTGCATTTGCCATGGCTCACGCATGCTCGCTTGGTTAAATAGCTTTTCCTGGTGTGGAAATGCAGAGGGTGATTTATTTCTCTTTCATAAATAAAAGATTTGGGATGGAAGATTGGCTATTTTCTTTTATACAAACTATGACATTCTAACAGTTGAAGCGGAGATCTGAGCTCAGCTTCCTGTGGACTGCTTTGACTTGCTCTGATACTTGCTCTGTGGGGAGCTGCCATTGGCATCAGTGTTTCTGCAGCCCCTGACTTGGATGTTTTGGATACCTCATCATCATTAGTGATTATTTTACTCTCACAAGTCCCAGCAAACAGAAAGATAAGATGGATTACATTACCTGTCCAAACTTCAGGGTAAGTATGAGGGGTAAATGAGAATAATCTCAAATAATCTCAAAGTTTCCAGCAGAGGGCTGGTCCCACCAGGTTCTGCTGCCCTTCTCCAGGCAGGAGCACACTGTGGACTTGTCATCATTGCACCTCATCCATCTCAGCTAAACAAAAAACCAGCAGAAATTATTTCCCCAAGAGCCATATTGAGCAAGCAAGGTGAGCATCACCCCAGACCATCAGCTCCTGGAATGTCCCAGGGTGTCCTCACCTGGGGACAACACACCAGGTAAGGACTCAGCCTTTCTCATCAGTTCCTTTTCATGTGGAGCACTCTGGTAGGAAAGTTTGATAAGGGAGATTTCACCTTCTGCTATGCAAACCAACTGCAATTTCCAGGTTCAAAAGCTGGTCTCTTATGAGAAGAGCATTTCTTGTCTGGAGGAAGGCTCTCTATCCCAGGTTAGAATATCTGTGCACAGTGTAGTTACACTTTCAGTTGGCTTTGCTCCAGTGCATTCTTTAGTTATTGCTTATTTATAACATCAGAGACATTAAACTTTTCCAATAATGATCCTGATAATTATAGCCATCTCACTCAGCCTTAACCGACTGGCGATTGTATCCTAATTTGGGATCAATGGGAAGTTAAAAGAATATACTTATTAAACTTAATAAGGATAAGTTACTAGTTAATGATGTGAAAATTATGTCACCAATAACTGTGTAATTACATTCTTATTAATGCATTCAAACATCTTGCCATTTAATTGGCATTTAACAAGCTCATTATAGCAAGATAATTAGATAGCCATTAATTGGTAAAACACTGATTGACATGTAGTATGCTAATAGATGTCTAGTGTGGTATAGTAGTTTTGCTATATGGTAATTTAATGCTTTTATGCTGCTATCAATTAGGTTGTTTAAAATATACAAATTTAATGTATTATAAAGTGATTGTATATTTATTGGCAAAATCATCATGACTGAATCAGAGTCAATGTATTATTTGCATACGTGTTTATCTCACATTTCAATACAACCTCTGCTGGCATTTGTAGGAACTACAATAATCAAACAAGTTCCTGGGACATCCTTTAATCCCTGCCTTGCAAAATGAAGCAGAAGTGTCCAAGGAGTGGTTTGTGACCTCAGTGTGGCTCTTGAAGCACATCTGAACAGAGCCCCCAGACCCTAAGGAAGGCCTTGCTGGATAATCCTGGGCCTGGCAGGAATAAAGTAGCACAGGCACTGAAGTGGCATCATCAGCATGCCCAGGTGTAGCTGTGTGCTCAGCACAGCCCAGCAAGGAGCTGCTGCCCCATGGGGAACTGCTGTCACCTCCCACCTGTGGGTCACCACCAGAGCTTGACTCTGTCAGTGCTGCTGGCCTGAGAGTCCAGATTGCTGCCTGCAGGATCAGGAAAGTTGATGCTTCTCTTCTAAGAGTTATGGTGCCTGAAAATCTTGCAAATGTACAAAGGCAAAGCCTGGACTTTCCTGTTCTGAAGTTTGAACTGCGTGTTGTTACCAAGGAGTCTTGAAGTGTTCTGAGGTCTGCCTGGAGCTGTAATTCTGTTGATGGCTGCTAAGCAATGTACAAACATAAAGACCAACCCATTATCTTAATTATCCTTCCCTATATCATCCCTGTGACAGTTTGGGGTTTTGTGACACTCAGAAGATGATCTGGAATTATGTGCTGTCCACTTAATGTGAGAGCTTGCTCACATCTGTATAATAAATACCTCTTTTTTTCTAAAAATGTTGTCAGATCCATTGAAACAGGACAGAAAGCTCAATGATGTAATATTATTATTATATGCATTACACTAGCAGCTAAAGGTCCAGCAGAAAATCAGTTTCCCTTCATGCTGGGAACTGCATAAACACAGAGATCCTGCCCTGCTGTCAAAATGGACTGGACAGCCAAAGGGCTTGTGGTGGAGAGTCAATGTCAGGAGGGAGGAGAGGACAGAAATTAATATTGCAATCTATGCTAACACACAGAGACAAAAAAGGCTCTGCAATGGTGCTCTAAGAAGTCCAAAATACAAAAAATGAAAAAAAATACAGAAAATACACTGCTGCCTCAGTGCCTCACTCTGAAGCTCTGCCCTGGGCAGCCTGTTTTCCTGGCATGTGTCATACCCCAGGCCCTGCAGCACCTGCAGCCCTTGGCTCTCTGTTTGCAGCGTGCACTGCTGCAGCCCCACTGCAGCACCTGGGCTGGGGATGCTGAGGCAAAGAGAGAGGAACTTCCTGGGACTGCCTCTCAAGTGGGTTCATTGTGCAGAACAGGAGATCTCGATTAAGCACAGAATCACATCAGAAATAATGAATTAACTTATAATACATTTCCCCAGCTACCACAGGATTGGTCCCAACGGTGCATTAAGTGGAAATGATAATGTGAGTCTGACTGCAACGATGACGTGAATGTTGTTAATGTTCATATCCCCGTTAGCTCAGGGGGAGGGAGGGTGGAGTTTCACCTGGAATTTTGCAAACAGCATGTGACTACTGTAACATTTAGAAGAATACTTTTAATTCTCTTTCCATTATTTTCAATTTCAAACACTAGGAGAATAACAGGAATGACTGGTTCACTAAAAATAGCCATGATGTGACCATGGAGATACAAGCTTTTCTCGAGAAGACAGTCAACACTGTAGGGTATACAACAGGGTGTTTTGCTTAGCTGTGCCATCATTCATCCAAATATAGGTAGTGAAAAAAGGCTTGGAAAACGTGGTGTGTTTCTATTAGCAGAAAATTTTAGCAAGACACTTAGGGAGAATGTTTTGTTTCTTCCAGCCATCACGGTAAGAAAAGAGATTTAATGCACTGAGAAGTAAAGAGGACAGGTTGCTGTGAAAAACCTGGCAGTGCTAAGGTTGGGGGTCAGCTGCAGTGCAGAGGATGAAGCAGTGAAGGTGGAAGAGCAGTGGACAGGGATGGGACTGGGCAGCTGAGGATTTGTGGGTATTGAGAGAACTTTGCTTAGGTGATGAATGGGACGGATTGGAAGCGTGGATTGGAACATGGAGGAGAGGACCATGCACAGGTTTTAGATGGTGTCCTGGGGGTGATGGCTGGGTTGGGAAGGGATGTAGCACAACAGAGGAGGGCTACCAGAGCTTGGCCCACATGGTCTGAGTGGCACAGGAGGGGCTTTGGCTGGCAGTGGGGTAAGGCAGGGGATGATGGGCTTGGGGATGCAGCTGTGGCATAATGGAATAAGCCCTCTCACCATTCCCTTGGGCCCCATTTCTGGGAAGGGTGAATCCCAGTGCCACCACCAATGGCAAGTCAGCAAGGGAGCCTTTAGCAAAATGCAAACTTAATCTGTATGAAAAAAAAAAAATCTCTGTAAGTACAGGCCAAATAAGCCCAAGGGACAAACTTTCCTACAGTTCAGGTAACCTGGAGAAATGCCCTTGAATGCAGTGGGAACACTTAGGGATGAGTAGAACAGGTTGCTCACCCCCAGGCACAGTAATTCCTGTGTTTTCTCCAGCACTCCTTTTTATTCTGAATTAGCAGCCAAGAGCAAGTAGGCAGCTCCTGAAATCATTTGCTTACAAGCCCTGATACCCATCTGGGATCAGGATGGAAATCAGGTTAAGCTTGTTTGTGTGTTAAATGTTAAGGAAAAAATTACTTGTTCTAATAAGGGACAAGGCTGGAATGTGCTCCCCAAAGTGGACAGCCCTCACACTTATCTGCCTGAGTCAACTCTGATCACACCAGACCCTTCCCTCACCGCCGTGCTGCCTTCCCACCCTTCCCACTCACCCTTTACCTCCCACCACAGAAAAAAAAGGATGGGATTAAAGGAAAAAAAGTACTCCTAGCAAAATGCCAGGGTTTTAAATTAAATTTAAAACAGTTTAATTGCCTAATTGCTCAGCTATTTTGTGCAGTTTATTAACAGAAGCAATTCTTCGGCAGTCATGCCAACATAGCAGAAAATTGGCATTTGAGCCAGGGGGAATTAAAGAGGCAGAGTGCGGAACTAAAACAAAAAGAATGCCTCGAACCTAGTGGAACAGACATTTGAGGCTTTCATCTCATTTTTATCTCTTTCCCTAATCTGCTGTAGAAAGATCAAGGCTTGGTCTTGCTTTTTAATGTGGGAATGACAGTTGCTCATCACCACTGCCTTTGCATTTGGAAAAGTACTGGATTTGCAAAGAAATGAATGTTTAAGGAAGCAGCACATTTACAAAGAAAATAAAATGCAATTCTTGCCAATAATATTGGCATCTTTTAGAGGAGTTAATTCGAGGGCATTTTTCATAATAAACCTCGCTTTTAAATATGCGTGTGTGTATTCAAACAAAACTAGCAAATCATCCATATAAATGAATGCATGCACTGACTGAATAGAGGAGATTAATATTCAGTTATAATATACTACACTCATCATATGCTCTTTCCTTACCATACAGAGGGAAAAATAGAAAGGAGAGGAGTAGGCAGTCGTGATGCAAAATAAATAATCCAATATTTATTGCCTGTAGAAGAGAAATTCTAGCTGACTATGGATGATGCTATTGCTCTAATCTTCAGGGCTGCATCCAAGTACCCATCTGTGGATCTCTTGGTGTGTCCTTGCTGATGTCTCCTCTCTCTTCAGGGCAGGCAGCCACTTGGGAAGCTCTTGTCAGGTGTTCTATAGCAGAGATATTAAGAAGGGAACCCCAGATAAACTACTGGGACTTCAGTATAAATTGATTTCCTATGTGTATAAAGGATGCAAACAACTCATTGTTTTGGGGAGGATTTCTCTAGCTATGCTGAACCTACTGTGTCAGAGCTCACCCTGCCTCAAACTGAGAGTCCTGTGCACAGCAATCACTGAGATGATATCCAGGACAGCTTTTGTTATTGCTGTTAGTCGGGGTCAGGGTTACACCCCAGTGTATTTAAAGCAGACTGCTGGCCATGGTGTGGGTAACTGGAATATGCAGCTGCAGGAGTGGCATTCACACACCAAATTCCCTGCTGGTGTCTGGCAAATTGAGGCCACTTAAGAGATGACACATTGCAGGTGAAAATGAGCTAGAGCAGAGCCCCTCATTTCTGTGTTTGAAATGCATTTCAAGATGCCCCTTTACATTCACAGGAAGGTCTGCTTGAAATAGCAGCTAAATCATTCCAGCTGTACGAGCGCATCACGTAAACAGATTTTTCCAGACTGCATTCAGACTGTGCAATTTGGCAGCTTTCCTGGGGACACCCAGAGCAGCCCTGGGGTGTGTCCCCATCTCAGAGGGGGCCAAGTTTGGGGTGGTGTGAGCCCAAAACAGCCCCTCCCTGCAGTGCTGCCAGGCAGGGGAGAGAAGCAGCGTCTGGTGCAGCATCACTCAGGAGCTCCCATGCCACACCAACACACAGCACCAGCAGCTGGGGAATGATCCGTGCGTGACAATACCTGGGAATAAAAAAGGGCAACTCTTGCTGGATTTATGCTGAGCAGCGTGCCCAATAAAGGTGTCATTTCTGTGAGATAATCCTGATGCCTCCAGTGCTGATTGCAGAGTGAGATAGAAATGCCAGCAGACCTCACTGGGGCTGAAGGCTCTCAGAGAGTTGATGGAATGGTAACAACTTTATCCAGAACACTCAATGCCCTGTTTCTCCCTTAATTTTATCACTCAGATATCTCAGGTTTTTTTCCTGTGTGTACACAGTTACAGTGCACTGTGGATAAAGCCAGCTGTAATAATTATTCAGTCAGAGAAGTCAAACTTCTCCCTGCTTGAATTTTTGCAAACAACCCCACCTCAGCTTTAGTTCAGACAAAATATCTTTGATATATTTTGACATATGACATTTTAATGCATTTCTCTATCTGAAAAACTGACATTTTCTATGAGACACGGGTGTTTTCTGTGAAACTGTTTGTTTCCAAACCCCAATTTCAATGGAAAATTGTCACACTGGCTCCATTCTTTCATCATGTGGAGAACAGGTAAATTCGCCTTCTCTCCTGGTGAGGTGATGCCATTTCTCATTCATGGTCTGCTTGTTTCAGCCATTGGCTATAACTAGACGAAAGCAAGGTAGGTGACAGTCAGGTCCCTATATCCTTGGGGTAGGAAATTGGGAATCATGAAGAGCATGATTGGTGGCATTCAAAACAATATCCCACCCACAAGTAGGTGAGATTTTAACCTGGAGATGAAGGAGAAGCTCTGTTCCCTGCAGGTATGAAGGGATGAGGTGATGCACTCTGTTCTTCCAGTAGCACACAACTGCAATTTCTTCTGGCTTTTTTACCTCTTGTCTAGAAAAATGGTGAATGGGGCATTCAGCTTCCTATCTGTTCAACGCTTCTGACACTAGGTGATGACCACACATTTATTGTCTCTCAACCTCTGTTAATCTTGCTGTACTGAGATGGTTTATCTCAAGCTTTGCCTTTGTCACTAAGAAAAAGTGTATTTTCCCAGGGGAAAACACATGTGCTTGAGGCAGGAAGCATCTGATGAGGGCAGAGAGATAAAAGTGCAGCCAGGACATGGAAAGTAAAACAGAACAGGGTTACTCTGTGAGCTACAGGACATCACAGCAGCACCAGGCAGTGATAAGAAGCATGGAAAGGCGTCCTGAGACCTGAAGGCTGAAATGTCTGCAGCCAAGGGCCATCACCCAAGCTCTGTGTGCCATGTGGCACTGCGGCTTGTAAGAACCTGAATGAGAGATGCAGGACTCCAGGGGCTCTCCAAAATGCGGTTTATTGCATCCAAGAGGTTCCAGCAGTCCAGGGTCGTGGGTGACAGAGCTGTGCCTACAGCTGTCAGCTCCAGCTGCAGGCAGGCCTGGAGACCCTTTGGTTTAGGTTACACTGCATTATAGACTTTTCTTTTGGTTACATTGTATTACATACTGTTCTTTGCTGAGCATCGTAATACAGAAGAACCAATCTGTACCTTAACTATTATCTATAGCCTATCATTGCTACTGTAATTACCATATTCATGTTACTGTTCTCCAATCACTAAAAGTCAGTACACTACAATTTAAGCTAGAAGTTGTTTTTCAGTTTTCTTGCAGTGGACAATTCTGAGGCCTTTTTTCTACTTGCAGCTTTGCTGACTTGTTTGCCTGTGTTATCTTTCTGCTTGGTAAAAACATCTTGTTTGGGGTAGGTTTATCCTTTGCTCTAAGCCATGAAAACCCCTTCTAGCTAACACACCCTTTGCCTCCTTGGTTATCCAGTAAGACTGGCTGAGCAATTCTTTTCTTCTTTATCAAAACTTGCTTCCATCTCTAATCCTTCATCAGACTCTATATTTCTGCTAAGCATCCATATCTGTGAGACTTTCTTGTCAAACTTTCATCCTTCCCAACAGCTGCTGTCCTGGCAGCCCTGCCGGACCCTGCGGGGTTCCAGGGAGCAGCTCTGGTTCTACAGCATGCCCAGAGCAGCACTGCAGGATGGATCAGAGACTCGGTGTGCTGGGAATTGCTGCTCCAGCCTCGGCAGCACAGGAAAGAACACCTGGATGCACCTGAGGAGAAAGATTTCACACCACAGGGAGCTGTGACCCGCCTTCCCAGGCCCTTTTGGCACAATGCTCCTGCCCGAGGAGAGCCCTCCTCACCCCGGGGGCTCCCCACCTATTCATCTGCATCTCCTCCAGCCTGCAAGGACCCTGAAGGGCCCTGTTTCACCATGAATACCCACTGGGTTTGACCCTATTGTAAATCAAAGGCGACTCCGACAAAGGGGAGAGAGAATGATGCATCTGATTCTATCATCAGAAGGCCAAAGAATTACTTTATTATACTATACCATGTACATTTCATCTAAAGTGAATCTACCATGCACTCACTCTTGCTCACAACTACACAGACCTGCACTCATCTCTGATTCTCTTGTGACTGTCCCGTGACAGTCTGACACACACACACATACACACACACACACACTCTTCTTGGCTCTGATAGACCAAGGGAACCAAACATCACTTTGGGTAAACAATCTCCATATTGCATTCTGCTTTAGCACAACACAGGCACAGCAAGCGAGATGAGAATTGTGTTTTCCTTCTTCTCTGCTTGTTTCACAGCTTCTCTCTGTTCAGAGGCTATGTGAATACACATGACCCCACTTTGATTCTCCTGAAGGTCCCACCTCACAGCCCTGGAGGCAGAGGATGCTGGAGGATTCAGGCAGCAGCCTGGGATAATCTCCTCCAGAGATCTCCAGCTGGACCAGTGCCATTGCTGCCTGTGCTGCAGTCCTCCTGCCAAGTGCATGTCCTGATTTCGTGTCCTTTAGCTCTGACACCATTCATCTTGCAAATGCCCCACAGCACAAAGCCCAGCTCTTTTCTGTGCTCCTCCTGTGATCTCTCTCTTTGAATTCAAATGTGTGCTTGACAGAAGTCAAACTCCTCTCTGCCTCATGGCCCAGATGAGTGACCTAGAAAAGAGACCACAGGTAACCCCTCAGACCCATCTTTTTATGTCCTATGCCAAAGCTCAGGGCAGAGATCAATCATGGATGTGCTTTTTAAGGATGACTGAAAAATAATATTTCAGCTCACTGGCAATACTAAAAAATATGTATAGAACAGGTATGGGAGATACAGCCCAATCCTCCCCTTTCTCGTAGCAGCTTTAGTGAATAGAAAAGTTGACAGGCAAAATGATATTTCACTTTGGGTTTTCAGCTTTATTTAATACTTTAAAACTGCTAAAAAATATAAAATATATAAACCTCAGAAGTTTTCTTTTTTTAGTCAGTGTTTTGAGAAAGAAGGAATTACTTTTAGTTACTAATTGATTTCTCCCACCTACCCGCAAAGTGTTTCACTTGACCTGATGTGCCCCTTTGGGCTGAAGACCACTGTGTTGGTCTGGGGATTGTTGCTGGGCTTCCCCAGCTGGGTGCAGCTGTAACTTCATCAATGTATGAGAAATGGCATTGGAGTCCTCCAGAGCCTGGGAACTGTTGGGTGGAGAATGAAGCTGGAGGTCTTCTCTCTGCCCCTTTCTTTGTGTTTCTGCCTCTGGGTTTGTCTGAAGGGCACTGTCTCACATGGCTGGGATGGAACACCCTGGCAGAACACCCTCCCACCCCACCACCCAGAGAGGGAACAGACTGGGAAAGGTGGGGTTTGATGTTCCTGCAAGCAGAGGCACAAAGAGGTGAGGTGTAATCTCCACTACAAATCTGGCTGATTCTCTTTTAAGGATAAAAGAGTGGAGTCCATGAAGCAGGGAAGATCAAAGTGCTGGTATTTAGATGTGGATTGTAACTGTGAAAAAGGTTTGGCCCTCCAGCAAATCCAGAATTAAGCTCTCATTTCGGGTTTGATGGTAACAAATTCCCACCAGTGGATCTGTGAGGTGCCCACCAGCCTGGAAAACACGTGATGTGGTCCTGGAAAGCCAAGTCTTTTAAATGTGGGCTCCAAGTAAAGGATTAACACTTGAGAGGAAAAAAAAAGGTTGGATTCAAGTATACAAATCCCTACCACCCACAGTCATATTAATATAGCTTATAGATCAGTGGGGGGTTATGCTCAGGTCATGTCTCTGTTTTCCAATGTATCCCTTGGATGCAGAACCGGGGAAATAACAGCTCCTGTAAACTTCTCTGGTCACTGAAATTAACTGGAAAAATCAGATACGAACGCATGGCTGAACACCCACCTTCCAAAGTTACTGAAACTTCAAATCCTACCTGTGTCCCAAGAGAAAGTGTCAGTATTGAGACCATTTCCTAAATTTTAACGTTCATTTCATATTTTTAAATTTTATTTTTAAATAAAAATAATGGATAGTTAATATGACAGCCCAGTAATTAAACATTAATAATTTCATTAGTTCCTATTGAAAAGGAAATGGGTTATGACTCTACATGCAGGCAATGTATGATTTCTTCTAAAAAAAAGCCCCCAAATGATAATTTCTTTTAACAGAAATGGTTTCTTTGGCTAATCCACTGCTTCACTCTGCTGTGGCCAAATTGTTTTCCTGGGAGGACTAGCATATGATACAGATCTGGTAGGATGTTTTATTTTGGACCACATAATTGCATTAATTGGTACGGCAAATGATCAGTTTTAGTTAAAAAAAAAAAAAAACAAAAACCAAACTACAATGGCATACCATTTCAAAGCTTTCCAAGAAAATATTTGGGTAGTGAAGCCATTTTAGGCCTGTAGTTAAACCTTTCATCTGCAGCTCTGTCAAATAAATCCTCTGCTAGGCTTGCACATGCACAGTGGTCCCATTAATTTTAACTGGTGCTATCCTGGGGCCAGAGAAAGTAAAGTGCAGTTGACTGCAACCATTCTCTCCCTCCCTTCCTCATCTGAAATGATGGAGAATGGATCCTGAATGACAGGAACACTTGGTATAAACCAATGGGTATTTTCACATCTTACTACAGAGACACAGTGAACTGGAAGATCCTCCTAGGAGGACATTTGGAATGAGTCCTTCCTCTCGCTAGACCCTCTAGCCAACTTCTCCTTGTGCTCTGCAGGTATCACAGCATTAGGGCTCACTAAGGGTTCTGTGAGGGTCTGTGATGAAAACAGGAATATGGAGCATGGAATACTGAGGGCCAGACTGGGATAGATTCCCTGCCTTGCTTTGAAGCTGGCAGATTGGCAGGTTAGTAATGACCTGTGCTGAGTTTTGATGGCCTGAAGAAAGATGTGGTGTCTGTCCTGAGCCAATGGGAAACAGGAAACATTATGGTTTGACCAGCTGTTTAATGCAGACCCTTTTGAATCAGTCATTTCCTCCTGCCCCAATAATCTTTCTTGCTAGGAAAACCTGTTGGCTAGCACTGTCAGAAGTGAGTGTGTGCAGTGGGAAGCCAGGGATGCATCCATCTTCTGACAGTAGGAGCTGCTGTAGCATTGTACATGTCCCTGCAGACACCCAGATTAATGGTTTGACCTGGTTCCAAGAGCTAAAAAGTGTTTGTGGCAGAGGCTTTGTCACAAAAGGCTGCCAAAATATTCTGCCAGACAGCAATAAACTCAATTTACATTATAACTTAACACTTCTTTACCCCTCGCCCTCCTGCCAAGTATGACAACATAACGTGCAGGAGTCTGCAGCACAGTGTAGGAAAAAACATCTAGCATTTTCAAGCAGAAAATTCCTCTGAAAGACCAACTCACTCTCAAAGAACTGATGGAAACTTCTGGAAAGCACTTTTCATATTGCCCTTTGCCCAGAAACAACCTCTTTCCTAGCTCCAGGTATGTACAAAAGACGCTGAGCAAAATCCCCTTGCTGTGTTCCTGCCCTGTGTCCATTATATCAAGAAGCACAAAGGTCCTGGCTCATCTCATGTGACATGGCTTATGCTGTTTAAGAAGTGAAAAAGGAATTTCAGTCAATGATCAGTGAAGTTTTCTCTTCAATGGTGATGATACACTCATGTTAAGTGCTGAAAAGCATTATAAACTGTTTTGTTGCTTGTGTTTCTCTCTGTATTTATGTCTGAATTAATCAGCATTTCAGGGTATTTTTGAACTTGAGAATATTTTGCTTGGTTCCTGAAGAGCAAAGCCAATAGTCCCCATTAAGGAAGCACAACAGATGTCCAGAGGACACAATGAAGAGCCGTTCATGGAAGCAGTTCAATTGCTGCTGGAATTCTGCTGTCTTCACCAGTTGCTCTGCTACAGTGACCTCCAAATTCTGCTAAGGGCATTAGAAACACCAGAGCCAACTCTGCTTAAAAAATATTTAACATGAAGGGAAACAGGTTCAAATGGAATGAAAAGCAGAGCGTCAGCAAATTACAGCAAAGCACAAGATCTGCCTGTGTTTCCAGAATAATGAATGCATTGACTACATCAGCTGTGTGTATCTGTGCAGTAGCCAGCCATTTTCAATACTTTTAATGCATACAGCCATATTTTGTCTCCAGCACCAGGCTTATGCTGTAATCACTGCATTAAACCCCTCACATTTTCTAATAAAAGAGATCCTTCTCTCTACAGTTCTAAGGGAGCTTTTTTTCTTTTGCTTTTTTTCTTTTCTTTTTTTTTTTTTTATTCAGGTAAATTCACCTACATACACATGGATTCTTGCATGACCTCTTACTCCAATGCTCATCTTCCTCTGCCCCAGTTTGGACAGCCTATGACAAAGACCATCTATTTTCCTTCTCCTCCAGACCTAGCTGTATCTCTAAAAAAGGCCTGGTGACTGTTGCACTCCAGTGTCTTTGAAGGAAGAATTCCTTCAAAGGAATTAATTATTAATATTGTTGTCTGAAAAAAAAGCCTGTGTGTTTATGGCCAGCTCAGAGGACAAGCAGAAAGGACACACAGATTTCTGGGTGTTGACACTGACATACCACAGAGTTTTGCCATTGCCACTCCTAAATTTACAAGCAGTTTGGAATGAAAGCTATGCTGGGCAATCAGGCTCTTTATTTTATGATAAGCAGGTACAGAAAACAGTGTGATTTCCCAATGAGAAAATGGTGGGTGCAAGCCTTCTGAGCTGGAAATGAAAATAAAAAGCATTCTTGTATGTGTAGTCTGGAACATCATCTGTGACCGTGTTCACAGGGGTCATATGTTGAGGAAAGAGACTAGGATTTGACTCTATGTTTCAGAAGGCTTGATTTATTATTTTATGATATATATTACATTAAAACTATACTAAAAGAATAGAAGAAAAAGTTTCATCAGAAGGCTAGCTAAGCTAAGAATAGAATAGGAAAGAATGATAACAAAGATTTGTGTCTCGGCTCTCTGTCTGAGCCAGCTGACTGTGATTGGTCATTAATTAGAAACAACCACATGAGACCAATCAGAGATCCACCTGTTGCATTCCACAGCAGCAGATAATCATTCTTTACATTTTGCTCCCGAGGCCTCTCAGCTTCTCAGGAGGAAAAATCCTAAGGAAAGGATTTTACATGAAAAGATGTCTGCAACAATCACCCATCAGTCCAACTGCAGTACAAAACCACTGTGGTCTCCTGGATGTCTGGAACTGTCTCAAACAATCCACTCTTCCATTAATGCCACTGATTTTCTTTCTTTTTCAACACACACAGACACAATTTTATCCAGCACCAAAGCTCAGCAGAAGGACAAAGTTATTCCCTCCTCAACTCCTGCCCCAAATCAGCCACTGTGGCTGCCACCATGAGCTAACTCTATCAAAAGCATCTTTGGTGACCAAGGTGGAAGAGCTTAGTGCTGCAGCTCAGGTCCTGCCAGGGAACTGTCTGTAACAACAAATAACAAATGCCTGAGGCCAGGCTGTGTTGGAAACCCTGTCAAATAGACTGGTGCAGAAGGCTGCACCCCTTTCTTGCCCTGGAGATTTCGCTGTGAGGAGTCTCTCTGGGTGTGTGCTCCAGGCTGGGCCTGTGTGGATTTGTGGTTTCACTCCCAGCAGCTCGTCAGGCAGGCTGCTCTCCCCAGCACAAAGAACTGCTGCTTCAAGGAATCTACAAGGCAAGCGTCTTTTGTCTCCCTTGTTCTGGTAACAAAGGCAACACAAATTACTAGGAAGGCTGAAATGAAAATGGAGAATGAGAATAATTAAAGCCCTCTCCCAGCAGCCATGCTAGGCCTGGCTTTCTGCTCTGGCATTATGCAGTTAGTGCCAGCAGGAGCAGAGCTGGCTGCAAGAAGGACTCTCTGGGTTCTCTTATTTAGTTCCAATGTAATTAATATTTTTTTTGGTTTTGTTTTTTTCTTCCACATGCCAGCAAATGGCCCTGTCCTGTCAGTTCAGCACGGTCTACACAGTAAGCTGCACTCTGGAGCCCCATGCATCTTGGCAGCTCAAAATTAGCCATGGAAATAAACCTTACCAAGTGACGAATGTACTGGTCCCAAAAAGACAAATAAATGGTTTTTGTGGACCCAGACACTCATTTCTTGCAGCTGGAGAGCAGCTTGGATGTGAAAACGTGAAACTTACTGCTGCTGGGATACACCTCGAAGGGAAAAATTCCAGCATCTATTTTCTTTGCATTTTCTTTTTCAGGAGTGGAAGTAGCAACCCTGAAAGAGCCAAGTATTAGTGCAGATTGGAGACAGGAATCCTGAGGGTAGATACCTTGCTGGATTCCCCACACAGCTCTGCCAAGGCTCTTCATTCCTGACTAAGTACAGAGGCCTAACTCTGTCTATAGCCCCTGTGCTTGTTTCCAGCAACCTCTGACATCACCTCTGGGATACCTTGCCGAAAAACCTCTCTCCTGACCAGCAGGATGCTGTAGCCCATCAACCCTTATCACTATGAGGATGAAGCCCCCTCTTCTTCATCCTCACTAATTATTTGTCTGTTCACACATCTGCATTGTGGCTCTTTCTAACCAGTCACTCTGTGCTACCAACACTGCAGAAAATGGAGTACATGAAGGACAAGAAGGAGATCAGACAACGCCCAAAGTCCCCCATCTTGTCTTCTATCTACCTCCATAGTCAAAACTCAAAATCCTAAGTTTTTCACCCTGTGATAAACTACACTACTATCTATTTTACACACTCATAGATTCCAATTTATCCAAAAGTCTTGGAAGCTTTCTCCATGGACAAAGGTTAAAAGCAGTGTTCTCCTGGGGATCAGGACTTCTTAGGACAGGCAGAGAAATATTCCCTGTGCCCTGGGTTCTAACAATCTTCCAACAAGCAGAAGGTGAGGCACTTGTCTTGCAAACTCCTTTGCCATGGCGGGTCTGCTTGGGCATGGACAGCTTCCCCCAGTCCAGGAGAACTGAGGAGCTGCAAGTGACAGAGAGAGTGAACAACTGAGGAGCTGCAAGTGACACAGGAAGGTGGGTGAAATCTGTCAGCTGGACATGGTGAAAGCCAGATAAGAATCCTGGTCTCAAATGAGGAAAGTTGTTTATATGTGACCATCCGGGAAAACACTTCTGTGGGAGGACTTGCAAGCACTTGGCACTGCTTCCACTCTGCTCCCCCAAAGTCTGTGGGATGGCAGCCCTTGTAGGAGCAGTGCTTTACCCTTATGAAGTGTTTGGATATTTTTGACTGATGAATTTGCACATTATGCATGTGAAGCCATATGTGGCTGTGTCGGAACCGCTCCAGTTCCCCATCCCCTGCAATGTGTTGTGCTGCTTTTAGCACACAGAAACACATGCCTCCCATCACTCACACTGACATACATCAGTCTGCTTGGACCCCTTCTCAACCACTGGAGGCTGGAGTAGCACTGCTCAAGACAATGGGTTGCTCTTATTTGTATCAAGTCCAGCTTTTCCCACAAATTATGATTATGTTCAGAACGCACTGAAGGGAAAACAAGAGTGTGGTTTTGGTCAGAAAGTCAGGGGGATCTTTTCATGTCAATTCAGATATCTTTTAGACCTGCCTGCTGTGTTCAGCTTGGACATTATAGGGACTTCTTCCCATGGAGATGAAGCCTAGAGACTGAGAGCAATGGTGTCTCCAAATTGTAAGTCTGTCTTTGGTGCTGTACTAGGAGCTCTAGTCAGCCACAGGAGTCCTAATCCTTCACAAAACACTGGCAGATATTCAACAGAAAGAAAATCCTTGTGCAGAGCTGTAGCAGTCAACGTGCTCAGCATCCTACTCACAAAGGTAAGTTTGGCTCTGCACCCAGTTGTCAAAACAGGCCAGAAGTTCAGATACCAGAGGGAAGGTGCAGGAACAGAAGACAGAGCAGAACAGAAACCTAGAAAGCTACTTATGTTCATTAATAGCTTTCTTTTTTCTCCCCTGTGAATAAAGGCATGGGGAATAATAATAGGCTCTGTGCTTGTTAGCTGCAAAACACTACCATCAAGTTTGTTCCAAAACTCCTATCCTCTGTCATGCAGTATACAAAAGAAAAAGGCAAAGAAATTCAAAGGCAGGAGGGAGTCTAAGTTCAACTTGTTGAGCAGAGTTTGATACCTCTGAGTCTCATTAATATTTATGTTGGTTGGGAGAACAGAAACTCTGTGCAACAAGTATGGAATATATGTACTCAAAAACTCCACTCTCTGTACAGACACACACACATCTTCCTCTGTACAAGTTTGTAGCCCTTGATGCTCTACAATTCACAGCAAATCATTGTGCCTCAGTCAGAGTTACACCTCATTTCCCCCTCCCCATAAATATATTACGATCACATAATGTTTTAATAACTTCACAGGAAAATTGAAAATAAGGCAAAGATGACAACTTCTTATAGGTATAAATTTCAACAGTCTGGGTTTTTTCTTTTTTATGAAGTCATTAAATGCTTCAAATTGAACAAAAGGTAGTCCCATAGCTTTGTTTAGCAGGGAATTGGAAATGCGATCAAGTCTATAACTCTGGAAAAATAAACCTAACTTTGTTGATTAATTTTGCTTCCATTAGGCTCCACAATTCAACAGGCAATGATACCTTTTTAAGAGGATCAGTAGACATGTTGATGAATTCCCAGCCTGACCATTGGCAGTGATTTCATCACATCTCTTTCATTCACAATTACTTTAAGAAAATATTCTCAATTACTGTGATTGATGGGGAAGGAGTGAATTACAGCATATACACAAGAATGCTCAGAAGAAATAAAGCTGCTATTTCAACTTAACTTCTTAATGTGATTCTGGTTTTATTTTAAAACTAGGGACTAAATTTTCATGTGGGCTGAGTTTGACCCTTTCTTGCTGGAACTCACTCCTTTGTTCAAACCACCTTTCAATTTGCTGACAGCAGCTCTGAACTTTGAGAAATAATGGTTGAACACAGCACCTGGGCTGAAACCAGGGGTTAACCCTCATGGTGGGAGCAGCCCAAATCAAACCCACCTCATCAGAAGACTCCTCTTTCCATTGGCACCCTTGACTCAAGCCCTCTTTGTTGGTTCATCTCCTACACCCACCACTCATCCTACAGGGTGGGCTCAAAGCATTTTCCAGCAGTTCACAAGGAAGCAGGTGGCATCTTTGGGCTGTGAAGCTTTCCCAGAGCAGTGTGAAAGTCCACAGCACAAGGGAAGCAGTCAGAAACAGGAGCTGACAACCTGGTGAAGATGCTCAGTGTGTGGTATTACAGAAGATGCTCTGCTCCTGGCTAGAAAATTCACATGCTGACTCTTCATGGAAAGAATTACCACTCATCTCAATTTAAAAAAAAAAGATTCTCTGTGAGGCAGAAAGGCATCATCAAAGTGCTAATTCTAAGACTGATTTATTATCTGCATAGCTAATAGAGTAACAAAACAAAACACAAACAGTGGGTGTGATATGCTGGAAAGTCACCAACCCAATGAAGATCTACATGTAGTGATAAGAGGCGAAAAGCCATCACTTTCCAATTCAACTCATCTGAATTTGTGCCAGATGCCACAAGGGAATTGTGAAGATCTGGTGCATGCATAATCCATGTGGGAACACGTGTACATCAGTTACCGTGGGAAGAACAACGCATGCAGAGATGCTGCTCTGAATACAGGTCAAGGTGCAATCAGAGAAAAAAACAATGGTGGAATTGGGTAGTGCAAAGCTGGGAACAATGAGAAAGTCTTTGTGTTTGTGTGTGTCTGCATGGGCTGGACATGCAGGGGGTGTTGTGAAAACAAGCTTTGTCTGACAAGCTCTTTATCACTCCCACTGAAGTATGAAAACAGGCCTGGACCCAGGGAATTATTCACTTTCCATTGAACAGCCCTAGGAGGCAATACCAGAAACACAGGTGAATGGAGAGCTGGTTTGGGATAGCATGAGCAAAATATCAGTCTCTGCTTTCAGCGTAGCTGAGACCCTCAAAACCCTGCAGTCCATCCTGAAGTCCTTTCCCTTTCCTCTTTCTTACCCTTCAGGGTGGCAGCATCCCGCAAGGGCTTGTCAACAGCTTATTTCAATCAGATGCTCCCTGAAGTTTTATGTCAGAGGCTCAAGACCCAAGTTTGAGTAGCTTGAATGATCCCTCTGGTTGAGTGGCTTCTTGAAGAGCAAGAAGCTTGGTCTTAGACACAGGACTATGTGACAAAGTCCCATCCTGTCAGTAGGAATGAATTCCCTCACACTAATTCGTTGTCAGCTTTGGGGATATGCAGGGGGTGTTTAGTGAGGAACATGAGTGAGGAGACATTTCCAAAAGCTCTCCTATTGCCAGAAAGAAGGAACACACAGACCAATTCCTCTTCTACCTGCCAAAATACTGGCAACTCAAAACATTGCCTCTTCTCCTCAGCCCCCTTCTTCTGTATCATGTCACCTTCTATCCAGAGACATCAGGAACTAGAGACTTTCTGGAGGAAGGGACTAATTTATCAGTGAGCCATCATGACTCTACAATGTCCCAGGCTTCCTGTGGTGGTCTGGGGGGCCCAGCCCTCCCTGGAGCACTGCTGAGGGGCTCAGCACAGCACCCAGCTGGAGCCCTTGACACAGCAGTGAGCAACAGATCATCACACATTGCAAAGGAGCCACAGCTGACAAACCTGCCACGCTCAGATATACAGAGCAGCTCTTTCCCAGGCTATTTGTGGACAGGTCTCTTCACTACCTCCCACCTTTAACTGCTTTTGAGCACCCTCTGGCATTTGCCAGTGAGATGGATACTGAGTTTTGAGGCCAGAGGTTCATTGTGGTCTGTAAGGCCACATGAATCCTCCCAGAATCAAAGGCAATGTCACGTTGTTTTCCCCTCCACTGAAATCAATAGGGCTTTGGCATGGAAAAGAGCTGAGCACCTGCACATGGACACATTGAAAATGCCAACACAATCTCAGGCTTGGGAATTACAGTCTTGCCAGGGTAGAATTATCCCTCATGTAGAGAAGCAGATGAAGTCTCAAAAAAAAATCCCTTATTAATCAATGGCTGATCTCTTTAAGCAAATAATTTCCAAATTTAGGATCTGTGCTAGCAGTGGGAGACCCAGTAGGGATTACAGCAGCAGTTTTACAGCACAGAGTGCCACCAACATCAACTTAATTTACTGATCCCTTAGAAGGAGAAGGGTAAAATTGGACTGTGGTACAAATCATGTTACTACTATAAGTTTAGTTTGCCAGGCACAAATATCCTTGCAGCCAGGTAGCTTAGTGCTGGAAGTTAATGTATGTCAGGCTGCCATAGACCCCCAATTTAAAGTTTCCATTGTGCTCAGTGGGAATTAATTGTCAGGTTCTGGCTTCTTCTGTTTTCTTTTTAATGTCAAATGCCCATCTAGCAAGAACTGCAAATAATACCATCCTGAGGGTAAATTGTGAGCTCATTGCTGGTTTAAGTCACATTGAGTGAGAATACTCCCTGGCTGTGCTCTGTGAATCAAAGACAGAGCATATGCAATCATCTGAAGCAGCAGCTGCATTTCCCAGAAACCTTTGGGAAACCTGACACAATTACTGATCAATACCCTCTCCAGTTAATTGATGAGCTATGGAGCCAAAAGGGAAAAAAAGAAAAAAAGGAAAGAAAGAGGCTATCAATAAATAATCTTAGTTAGGAAACTGAGGTCTGAGAAGTGCTTGAAGTTCAAGGGATGATGACCATGCCTGGGAAGAAAAATGAGGGTTGAGGAGAAGAGGGGCATTTGCAGGTATACGTGTCTTTTTAAGATAATGGGGATGGTGGAAACTGAATAAGATGCAATGATAAACCCTGGAGAGAATGAAACCATTGCATCCTCAAGAAAACGTGCTCATTGCTATGAAATTTCTTCCCCAGACTCTCATCCTGAGCTCTGTGTGCAAGTTGACACACAACATTATTTTCTACATTAAACCAGTCCCAGACCCATTTTACCATGTCCAGTTAATGAGCAAGTGTAAAACCTTGAAATGCTCACAGAACAGAGCAAGCAGCAACAAGAGGCCACAGCACAAAGCCAGAGAAGGTGCTGGCCACTGTTTCCTGGCAGTGACAGCTTGTAGCCATGCTGGCTGCTGCTTTTCATCCTTGCTCTGTCTAGACATCTGCAGATAGGCCATACCTGTGAAACAAAATCACCAAATCACCCTGTAGAGGAACTGAGCCCAGGGTTCACCTCATCCCAGCTATGGAGAGACTTGGAGCCCATGAATTAGGCCAGACATCCCTGTCTCTAGAGCCTGAAACTCAGGCTGGAGCTCTGCTCCTCACTCTGCCGTGTGTTTGCTCCATCACTGTGGCTTCAAGCCACTTCACTGCACATGGCAGAGCCTCACCCCTCAGAAAACAGGGCAATCAGTGAATTAAAACAGGGCAACCAGTGAATTATAGCAGGGCAGCCTTTGTCCTGACTTGTGCCTTATTTGTACCAGGAGGCCTCATAACTGACAGCCAGGATAAAGGTGTTGAGAGGGGCTCTGAGCCCTTTGCCTTTATTGAACACATGGGAAAGGCTGTTTTATCAGCTGTCACCTGCGCTAAAGACAACACCCTCTTGTCTTTTGGCAAAGGAGCTGATGTGCTTTTGTGGCTAATCCTGACCTTTTAAGGAGCCATTTCTGAGCCACTGCTTCAGCTGCATCTGTCTTTGGGCTGCGGGCAGGAATGGATGCAGTGCTTTAGCTGGTTAATCCCTGAATGCTGTGTCTGTGCTGAGGGATTGTGAATTTCTCCATCAGCACTGAGTTTAAGGAGCAGCCCCAGCAGAAGCTCCATGGTTCCTGGAGGCAGGGAAATACGTGTGTGCCTGTGTGTGCACACGTGTGTGTGTCTGGAAATGGGGAAGGGGAAACAAGGGCACCCCTTTGAAACTCCTTCTTGTTCTTCCCTTTGATGTGATGGCAGGGCAGGTGCTCACACACACAACTTCTTTGCTTTGATAAATCCATGCCTCACAGGCAAGATTTCAAAGAGAATTTTCAAGCACCTTCCCTAGCCTCTCCTGATGAGTTTGAGCTGGGAAGGGGGGAAGCTGGTTGGAAGTGGAAGCACAGATGTGAAAATCAGCAGCAGCACCAAAATCACTCCTGGCACAGGCACTGTGGAAGGACAGGCTCTCTCCTCACTTCTGTCTTTTCTCCCAAATGTTTCTGTCTTTTCCCCCAAATGATGATTATGTTTAGAACACACTGGAAGGAAAACAAGAGTGTGTTTTTGGTCAGAAAATCAGGGGGATCTTTTCATGTCAATTCAGACATCTTTTATACCTGCCTGCTGTGTTCAGCTTGGACATTACAGGGACTTCTTCCCATGGAGATGAAGCCTAGAGACTGAAAGCAATGGTCTCTCCAAATTCTGTCTTTGGTGCTGTACTAGGAGCTCTAGTCAGCCACAGGAGTCCTAATCCTTCACAAAACACTGGCAGATAATATTCACATGGGAATATCTGGTAGAAGGTGCTGTGCCTTTGTGGCAGGATTGCCATGTGTGCAGATGAAGATGGGAGTGGGAGGCCACCAAATATTATTCCCACCACTCTGGGAGTTTGCTGCCAGGGTCTGTTTGTTGGGTTCTGGCTTTTTTTGATTCAGAAAACCAAAATCCACAGTGATTTTTATGGACTCACCTTATCACTTGGAGCCTGTAAAAATGCTGTTGTGTCTTGTCTTGGGAGGAGAGCAGTTTAGCATTAACCATGAAAGGATCTCTGTTTCCCTGCATATGGGGAGAAGGAGGCTTCCCTCTATCCTCAGCCAAAAAATGAGATGCTGTCTGGAGCCAGAATAGGATTTGGAGATTATGATTCAGAAAGAGTCTAATGTAGGAGCCAGTGACCTCACAGGAGAAATCTAGCTTGGGAGTTTTAGTGGGGAAAAAAATGATACATGCAGGAAGGGATTGTAATCCCTAAAACTTTTGCAGGGTGAAAATTCCACCATCACCTCCAGCAAAAAGATGCTTGTTTGGTCTAAAATCCTCACTGAGGTGAGAGCATGTCTGGCAGGGATCAGCTGGGCGTGGTTCTCTGCTCCTGTCCCCAGCAGCCACACAGGAAATCCTTCCCCAAAACACAGGAGTCTGCACCCACTCAGGAGTGCTGAAATAAACCTTCACAGGTCTGGTGTGCTCCTAGAAAAGAAAGGGAAAGAGGATCCTTGAGATCCTGCCCTTAATACACATGTAGGTACTGGTCCCTATGTGGACAAGATTAAATCATCAAACATCATGAGATGTCATAAAAACAGATTTGCTTTTGCTCTGAGAATTTTACCAGCTCTGCTCAACCCTTCTCAAGGCTGATGGAGGTAGCACATACAAAATTTAGCACACTTCTCCCACAAAGAACACCTTTTCTGCCAGGATATGCAGCAGAGGTTAACTTAATAAACAAGGCAGCTCCAAAAGTGCTGCTTTGTTACATGAAAATTATCTGAGTTCCTTAGATGAGGAAGTGGGCAGCTCACAGGGACTCAGTGAAACCACATGAAAAATTTCATAAAGTTCTTTTTACTCAAAACTTCAGTTCTTTGATTTCTCATGTTACATTTTCCCTGACATTATGCATTTTGATGACAATCCAAACAAAAATAATTTTTTCCCAAGAAAGTTCTAACAATGTGATTTTATTAGGGGTTGGTTTTGGTTTATTTTATGGGATAGTAAATTACCTTCAAAAAACTGATTTGAATTTTTTTTTGGGGGGATAGGAAATTGAGTAATTTTATCATGGCAAAGTAAGGAGTAATTTGTAAGTCACTGTCAAAGGTAGAACAAAACCCTTCTTTTTCCCATGTGAAACATTGCTTTCCTGATCTTCCTACAAATCTCTTTTATTTTTCTTTGCACATTTTTTAACCACATTTTACCCAACCTATTTGCATACAGATGAGCAAAATAGTTCCTACAATGCTATTCACATGCATCTATCTAACCTCAGACTTCTGTCAGGGTTACAAAAAAAAAAAAAAGACAATTATTTTGTTTCTAATAGATTAACAACCTATCCATTTCATTTTATATTGAGGGATTTGGATTTATTTACAGAGACAGTGAAATATTTGGCTGAATTAACAGTTTTTGCCTGCTTTATGGTGAAAAGCAGAAACCCCTCCTATTTCACCTTTTATGTGTATTATAAATCAGCTTAAGTTCATAAGGAATTCCATGATTTTCTGCTCTAATATACTCACAGAGCAGCACAAAGGGCTTTAGCCTGAACTGGAAAATGGGAGTAGTCACTATATACCACATATAGCCAACAAAAAAAAAGATATCAGTGTGTTCTTGTAGGCAGCAACATATGGTTTCCAAAAAAATCCATCCTTAAATATACATTGATTTTTCTGAGATGGGAAACTCAGAGTGAAAAACCTGTAGGAGATAGGGTGGTGGACATCAACTGAAATATTATGATCTGCTGAATCAAATCTGAATTTTAGATTGATCTCACAAGCAGCAGATTCTTGCCTGAACTTCTGTAGTGATTTGAAAAAGATGGTGTTAGGGAGATTTGCATATTATTACAGAGATACAGAGCCAAATTACCTCTGTCAGGATGAGACAGAATTTCTCCTCTGACTACAGTGCCACAAGGCATCCTGAGAGCCCTGGTATGATAGTTTGTGTTGGGAAAAGGAGTTCAAAAGCCAGGAAGTACCTGAAATAAGCCAAAATGAGACATGCTGGAACTTCCTAATAGAAATTAGTGACCTTATTATTTTGCCTATTTCACATCAACCTGCTCGTAACCAAATGTTGCAATGTCAGAAATCCACATGGGGTTGCAGCTTGCATTTCCCATTAGCTCTAGCAACAAGCTATTTATGTAGGACTTGTCATTGTTCTGTTTGAGTCTCTCCTAAACTTTAATTAATCTGTCCTTTCAACCCCCCTGCAGCCCTGTAAAGTGAGGATACAGCTGGTATTCCTTTTTGCATGATTAAACGCCCTGCCCAGGGTCACCCCAGGAATATGAGACAGAGCCAGGAACACAGCCTAGCTCTTCTTAATCTCAAAGGGCTATCCTTCTTCAAATCTCTGCCTTTGATGGATCTTGGCAGAGGTTCAGTCAAGTCTCATCCTGCATTCCTTCAGCACTCAGCTCACATTCACTGAGAGCTGAGCTCCAGGGGTGTTCAGTATTGAGCCAGCCTGGCTTCTGCCTGTGTGCTTGGCCAGCTCAGCTGAGGATGCCATGGCTGAGCCAAGCCAAGGCTTTGAAATTTCTGAAATTCATCCACTGCTCATCCTTACAACTCACACCTCCAGACAAAGGGAAGCAACTGCTTTTCTGGAAACTAGAAGGAAAAGGAACATCTCTTTCTACATGTATTCAATCTTATTTAGGTCCCTTTCTCTCTCTTCTTCCAGAATTTATGGTGTATATGTAAGCTATAAAAAGCAATGAGATGCAATTTATGCAAGTAGCATGCTAGTGCACCATAAGTTCCTGTCCCTTCCATGAATTAGGCTGGGATAAATTTTTATGTCTGGGTTTCATGCTGACATGTCTTTAGGTGGCTAATCCAGCAAGTGCCACCTGGAGAGCACTGAAAGTATCAGCCTTGCAAACCAAGGTCAACTTCCCATATAAAGACCTGGCCGAAATATTGCCAAATGGCAGTGTCACTGTTCTGCTCTCCTCCAGGGAAAGTGCAGCCATGGCCATTTGTTCCCCTCCTGGCACTCTTTGGTGCAACACATCTGTTGCTTCAGCTGCTATCAGAGCCTTTGGCAACTCCCTGCCCCTATCTGGTCCTTGCCAGCCTGCTTTGCATGGTGATTTGCAGCCCACATCCTTTTCTGTTTGAAGCTATGGCTAATGAAACAGGTGGCTGTCATTATTAAGAGCACTTGCTGTTCACTCCAGCATCACCACTTCTTGCTAGGTGCCAGTGCTATTCCTTCCTTCCACTCTATCGTTGTGGGCACAGCCACCAATGCCAACACCTTTCCAACAGTCCTGCCATTCCTTCAAAGGGAATGAATAGGCTGCTCTCAACCCATCCAGAATCCTCCTCCCACAAGCAGAATACTCTCCCAGCCCAGCAATTCTTAATCCAAACTCTGCTGTCCATGGGGAAAGGAAAGAACAGGTGGGCAGATGGAGAGGGCTGGGAAGTCTGGGCAGTGACAGTGCCACAGCCACAGGAGATCTGTTACAGCAAGACTCCTCTATGGCAGAACTGCTGGAGCAGAGCTGGAAGAAAGAGCTGAGCTGTGGGGTTGATGGCCTGGCCAAGCTGGCCCCATCCCTTGCTGCTTTTCCATTCCCTATTTCACTTCTCAAGTGACCAGCAGATAGGATTGGTATTGGGAGTTTCAGTCTGAGCAGGGCTTTAGGAGAAAGCACAAAGAAGAGCACAGCAACCATGCATGAGCATCCTCATTCCTGCAGAGTGTAGCAGAATGATTTTGGGTCTCTTCCCTGAGAGCAACCCACTCATCAGGAGGTGAAGTCAAATGGAAGGGCCACAGAGAACCCTGCCTTCAGGCAGCTCTCAAAGGCATCCTTATCTTCATCCTTGTCTTTCAGCATCAAACCCTGCCCACTGCCCCATCAGCCTCACTGAAAGGCTTCTTGCCACCAGCTCCTGAAAAAGTCAAACTCCCTTTTCTGCTTTAGTAAGCTATATTTTGGTCCATGCAAGAGCTAACCTTTGAGAGAACATTTCAGAGTCTCTGATTACTGAGAACAACGAACAGTTGGGATCAACAACCAACAGTTGGGCTGATTTTGAAAAAGCAAGAAGACATAATTGGTGTGTATTTTAGCATAGCACAGATATCTTATCCTGCCCTACAACAGAATTTCCACTGTCCTCAGTGAAAACATCTCTGTATTAATGAAATATATTAAATATTGCTATAACAAACAACAGTCATTATGTTTCTTGGGACTCCCCCAGTCACTGCTCACTGTACATCATTAGTAGAACAGTAAAATAAGATTACAGCTTTACAATAAAAGAACACATTCTGCATGGTAATTTACCCCTTCAGGAGACATCTTCTCAAATTCATTAGATTATAACTCTGATTTTCTACAGCTCTTTGAGGAACGCAATGTTGAACATGATATACAGCTCTCAAGTCCTCTTGAGAGGAGACATTCTCATATCCATCAGTGGGGCTTACACAAAAACAGGTTTGAAATTCAATAAGATTCATCTCCCCCAAATGCCTCTCCTGGGTAAAAGAGGAGATTCAGAGACACCTTAAGCTCTTCTCTCCTTGCACCTTCATCTTGCTAGTGAAGACAGCCTGGGTAAGTTTTTTAGAATCTGCTGTAAACGAAGTTCATTGGCAAGCAAACATCCTGCAGTATCTCTTGATCAAGTGTTGTAAATTTGTACTTTTAGTGACCTCAGAAATTTACTTGAATAATAACCTTTTGCAGTGGTCTGAATTAGCATTTGATCTTTTCTGCAACAGCTGGTGTGGAAGGGATATGGTAACAAGAGCTCTCACTTGAAGGAAAGATCCAAGAAAGGCTCTTCTCAAGTTGTATGGCACAACACAACACAAACAGTATTTTCATGACCATGATTTCCTTTGCTCAAAGTCTTATGTAGCCTCAGATCCTTGAAAATTCTCTCTTTTCTTTGTATGCAAGGGAAATTTTGCAAGAGAAATGCAAACCATTCTAAAATACATAAAACAACCCTGGAGGAACTTCAGAAGCCCAAATATTTTGCTTTTCTCCTTTATTTACATTCCATTTGCTTGTTTGCTTTAAAAAAAAAATTCTTTGCATTCTTATGCTGGAATAATATTATCTGAGAAACCACATAGTCATGCCTTTTCACAAACACAATGTGGTTAAGGAATAAGGAGTAATTTAAGAATGCTCTTCAAATAATCTTGCATAGCAAAGCCCTTTGTTTATGAGGATTAAAGAATACATGATAATTTTTTAAGCTCATTGTCTTGGTGATTTTAAAGACATATTCATGGATGCACTGTAAGTCATTCTCAGCACTGAATACACCCAAGGAAAAAAGATTCTCTGTATAAATTTGAATAAATCCTGTGCCACCTGGACATAACCTCTTTCCCTACTGACAAGTCAAAGTCATGGCAAGTTGAAGGAACTACCTGTAGATATGATGGTTTCTGACAGAAATCCTATCAGATTTTGTAGGGTTCCCACAAGAAAACCCATCTGTTCAGTTTTCCTATCTCATATGAGATGAAATTGTTCAAGGCCAGGTTGGAGGGGGCTTTGAGCAAACTGGTGTAGTGGAAGGTGCCCCTACCCATGGAAGAGGGAAGGAATTTGATGGTCTTTAAGGTCCCTTCCCACTCAAACCATTCTGTGATGCTGTGGTAGCTCTGCACTAAGACTGATGGTTGTGTCTCATCCTAAACTATGAAGACCAAGGGTAGGTAACTTGGAAGAAAAGATTTCTGAATAAAGGAAGAGGAGGAGGCACTTGACAAAGCCAGGCAAATAACCTGGCATTTATCACAGCACTGCTGCTGGTGAGAGCCAGTCACAGCTGCAGAGAGAGTTCTTATCTGTGTTGATTTTATTTCTTCATATTCCCTATATTAAATGTATCCTGTTGTTCACTCAAGCTCCATCCATGAAAAAGACTGAGAAACACTTTTAGCAAGGAGCACCACAGCCCTGTCAGTCTCTGTGCTGTTTGCAAAGGACCAGGGAAGTCAGGAAGGTCCAAACCACTGACAAATGATTTCACCCAAAAAAAGGTGCTGGTATTAAGCTTTTAAAGGCTGGTAAATCTTCTGCTCTATTAAACCAAACCCACAGAACCCATTAATTGGTGTCTTTCTTACAGTGAAGTGCTGGTTCTAATTTGGCATATATTTTATGCATCACTCTACCCCTTGGTTCATAAAAATGATCCAAATTCACCTCGCCTCGCTGGTTGAGGCCACTTTCCAAAGGCCTGTCCATAATCTTAGATGAAAAATTATAGCCCTGGAAAGGTGATGTGTCAGGGGAGTGTGAGACACACCAACACACATCCAGATGCAAAGCAACAATCTGCTGAATTAAAATTACAAAAAGAGGAAATGATGAACCACCTCATTAATTTAACTTGTCACTCTGATGGCCTCACTCCATGTAAATAAATAGGGAATGGGAGAAGGAAAAGAGCATTATTACAGCACAGCTAAAACAGGAAAGTACTCAGGTCATCACCCGCTCTAAGTGACATCAGTAATGATACAGCTTTAACCTCATGGTGGTTTGGTCACCCTGGCCTGACCATGGCATTTCTGATGTGTGATCAGATCTTGTGAGAGCCTGGGCACTGCTGGGGGAGATCTCAGCACATCCAGTTCCTCTGGCTGTATTGATAGTTCAAGCAATTCATCCAGGCAATCCCCAGTGCTTAACAGAAAGGACCCCACACTGATCTCTCAGCATTCCCCTTTTCTGAAGCTCAAAGCCATGAATGTTCTGTAGTGGACTTTTTTTCTCTTAAAGATTCTTTCCAAATATTGAATGACTTTGCAACACAGAGACTTTTCTACCTATATTTAATCAGTTAATTAAATACAGAAACAAGCTGAAGTTCCAGGGTGCACCAAAAGCAAAGGCAGCTGTTCAATACCAGCAGCTCAAAATGATGAATACCGCACTTACTTCTATCTGAAACACAGAAAGCAGCTTCACACTTTAATATAGCCCCTAGGAAAACTAGAATGAAAAATCTAGCCACATTGCTAAGCAAAAACAATTTAAGGGGTTTGGAAATTATGTCTGATCTCATGTTATACAAGGTCCTCAGTAAATCACCAGGAAAGAGTTTTCTGGTAAAAGGGCCAGGAGTTCTGTGGAAGGCACAGTGAGGCTATCAGATCCTGGGGCTCAACCTAGCACTTCTTATTGGACAAATTCTACAAGCCCGAGGCCCCTTGCTTAGCTCCAGACTTGCTGATTCTACTTTATCCCTAATTACACCTTAACATGATTTTGGTTATGGGGTAGGCTTTAATTCTTATCCCACTTTTCTTGTACACTCTAAAGCAATAATAATACCTTCTAGCACCCATCCAACAGCTTTATATACAATTCTACATGGATATGCCCATGTCTACATTTACCTATCAGTATAGCTCTAGTTACAGCCACAGCTGGTCCAGGAGCCCTCCTGTGATTTGCAGCGTTGTGCTGAGGAGTTGTGCCACTTTTTCCTATGGACACAGGGCTTTGTCCCAAACCCTTTCTCAGGCTGGGAAGACTGTCAGCTGAAATTAATGCAAAGTCTTGGGAAAAGAGTTTACACTTTACACCTGAATATTTCATAGATCCATAATCTGCACAAGACTGATGACGATTTCGGAAATGATGGTAAAATAATGACAATAACAATAATAGTAACAATAACAATAAATGTTTTCCCATTTATCCTTTCCTTCTTTGCTGAAAATGTGATTGGAAAGGGAGGCATTGCAAGAGCTCTGAATGACCTACTTTGAATTTTCCCATAAAGTTCTATTTCTGCAAATTTTCTTCTGCAGAGCAGCTGCACAGAAAGGGCTGGAGCACTGTGTGAAAGACTGGTCTCATGGGCTACCCTGGCAGAGTGAATGCTAAAGCCTCTCCAACAATGTTGTTCTCAAGTGGTTTCTTCATTTTCTGGACTTCAGAGGTCCCAGTTATTTCAATCATGGATAACAGGATCCACTTATCCAGATGCCTGTATAAGCTCTCAGAAACTGAAGGCTTTTTTCTCTTTTGTTTCTCTATTCTTTTATATATACTGCATTTCCCTCAGCATGCTCTACTATCAAGCCCTTCACTATGATACAGGAAAGCAAAGCTTGTCCCTGGACGCTGCACTCAATCTGAATGACAGCAGCCAAATTTGATAGTCATATACTGCAAGTTCTCAGCCATCAGACTAGTTTCAAAAGAAATGTGGCAATTTGCTAAATTTTGAATCTATTTTGTGTTCGTCCTTTTCTATCAGATGGTTGGGGAGCACTGATGGAGATGGGAGGCAATTGCTGGCAAACAAACAGGTTTCCCTGAAGATCAGATCAGGGGGCAGAAAGGGCTGGTCCCTGAGATGTGTATGAGCATCCACCCTTTCAGGTCTAAGTGTCCACGCTGCTAATGGAGTTTGAATCTAAATCCACTTGCAGCCACCAGCTGCACCCAGATCAATATGATCAAAGGCACCCTGTGGATGTTACTCAGAGCATACCCCAGACCTAAGCAGAGCATTCATTTAAAGCCCATTCTCACCGGAATGCTGCTGATTTGGTAAACCTCACTTTTCTTTCATCCTAACTCCTGAAAACTCTCTCCTCATGCCTGCAGCTGCTCAGTGCTCTGGGTTGCTCATGCACTTTTTCCTATCCAGATGGAAGCAGGCTGGAGGAGGCCTGTAGAGAAATTAATTTTTGCCCCTGCACCACAAAAAGGTGTCCTCTGTTTCCAGTTTCTTCCAGCTCTATTTGCCACCTTTTCCTCCAGCCTCTGTCACCCCCTCAGCAGCAGTGGCAGCTCTCCTGCCCTGCAGGCACAGGCTCTGCTCTCTGTGCTAAAGGAGGGTCCCAGGAGCCCCTCTGCGGTTTTTGTCACCTTTTGGTGCAGCAGTGGTTGTCCTCTCATGGTCTCTTCTTGGTGTCTCTCATTGTCCATAGTGTAGGATGTGAGGGGCATGAGGGGTAAGATGGGAATAATTGTGGAAGTGACATTTCCTATCCATATTCCTTTCTGTGTCATGAAAACACACCTCCATCCCCTGCAGCATTTAATCATATGGCTTTAACTTTCCTCCCAGCACACAGGGGGAGGGGAAAGTCCCTGACTAAACTCAGAATGCCATTTTGTGGCAATTTATGAACAAACAAGCTTCCCATCAAACCAATCCTTAGAAATGTCACTCCAGGCTGGCACTAAGCAGAGATTAAACGATGGATTGTCAACCTTCCTTTTTTTATTTGATGTTTTGAATTTCACTGCTCCTCTCTTTCATTAAAAATGAACTAGAGGGGAAAAAAAGCAGAATAAAATAGAATCCTTTTACATCTAAAAGTCAAGATAATTATCTCTTATATCCAACCCACTCCTCCAAGACTGAATGAAGCCATCATTAAAATCTGTGTCCATCTGGTGACTTTTCCACAGCTAATTAGGTGAAGAAGCCAGTTAACAGATATGTTCTCCTGAAATATTTCTCTCTCTCTCCATCTTTTTAAAAACTTCCAGATATGGCCCATGTACAACGTGGATGCTGCTTGTTCATCCCTCGGGGTCTAGGAGAACATGAGGAGAGGCAGGGTGGGAGATGGATGCTTGGTGAGATGCTTACCAAGGCTCTTTCATGGCATCAGGGCTGGGAAAGAAGGAGGAAGGGGATGCAGGAGGCAGCAGGTTTGACTGGTGCTGTGCAGGAAGCCCTTTGGCGAGCTGCTCGGATGTTTTGCTGGCAGTGTTTCAGTGCATTTCTGCATGGGGCTTCTTTTAATACTGTGATTTTCTCCCTGTGGTTTGTCAGGCACTCAGCCAGCCTACTAAAGACTCTCCACCAGATCCCCATCTGCTGCCTTTATTAGAGCTTGTCACCCTAACACCTAGGGGCTGCAAGGTATTGATTCCTCCTGGGCCCAGATGGATGGGTCATGGGGTACCCCCTCCTCCCCCTGACCAGATCTTGCTGTTGGCACTTTGAGGATTGCCAATTTTCAGATAGCCCCAAACTCACAAAAAGGCTCCTGTGAGAGCCCTCCAAAACTGAATGTGGTCCATGCTGGCTGATATAAATGTGAGTGAGGAGTGCGCAAAGTGCACTGACCCCATTCCAGGTTCAGTGCTGGAGGCAGCATCACTCTTCGAGTGCTGAAACCATCTCTAGGGTCACAGGAGAAATATCTAGCCACCCTTACACCTCATGAGAGCCTGGATCTCATGTCAAGGACAATGGGTAAGTGTCTGAGAGTGGCAGCTGAGGGCACAAATCCCTTAATGATTCTGCCATAGAGCACACAGAAGGTCTGGCCAGTTTCTCACACTGCCAGCATCAAGGAGAGCTGACTGAGGGAGTTTCAGAAATCACTGTCCAGTCTCTCACTCACTTATCCAGCCTGTTTTTCCCTTTGCAGGTGGAGCTGCCAGAAGCCTGTGCCCTTTTCCACCAGGACCCCAGGGCTCAGAGCCCCACAGCCCACAGCAGGACACACAGGTTTGGGGATCAGGCATGCCGGTAATTGCTGGCAATGCAGTCTGCTCTGTGTGTGTAACACAACTTCATGACTGCATGCACATCCATCACAGCAGTGGGAAAGACCCTTGGGATTTTTAATGGCTTTTCTGGTGTGCTCCATGGTCCCTCCCAGCTGAGCAGTCAGGCCCTACTGCTTTGGGGCTCAGCAGTCTCTGTGCAGCTGTGCTGTTTGGGAATATGAACTCCTGAGAGTACAAACCCCGCCTTGCTCACTGCCCTTTTCTGGAAAATGTCTGCCTCAGTTTGGCACAATTACATTAATGTGGTTATAATTCTAGAGGGATTGTAGCAAGTGAGTAATACAATAACTTCACAATCTTCTCTCAAAGACAAGTAACAGACCACAAGGACTCTGGCTCAGGGGAAGCAGAACACACTGACCCAAAAGGTCTTGGCTGATTTTAATTTCTTTGATTGGGTTCATGAAAAGAGAAAATTACTAGAAGGATTTTCATTGTCATTTACTTCTAAATTTTGAGGTTAAATGTCAAGGGAGCCCAAAAGGGTTAATGTTCACCAGATTCCATCTCTAGCCAATGATTTCCTGCTGCTCCTGCATTTACATCATGCAATTGTCATTATAGCTAAAGATGAGAAAATTGATAAAATGAGTTCTCTATGGACACTGGACAGAAATAGAGCTGGGAGAAGAATTGCAGCGAGGGAAGGATTGCAGGCCATAAATATCTCACACTTTTTAAATACAACCATAGCTTGCTACAGCGTCTTCTAAACTGCCATACATCCTGTTTTGTGCTCCACTGTTCATGGGCAGTGTAGGAAAAGCTGTACAATTCAAACACACAAAGAGAATGAACAAAGAATATTTTCTCTAATGTTACTGCAGTTTTCAGGAACACTGGGTTTCTTCAAGGCCATGCAAGGAAGGTGCTGAGCCAATTAAGATATTTTTCATATCTCGTGATAAGTTCACTGTATTGGAGTTAACTCTGCCTTGTACATCTTCATCAACAATGCAATATCCCTTATACCAATTTAATTTTACATTGCCAGCAAGATAAAGGCAATTTATAAGTTTCAATGAGGGCAGACTGGCTGTGCTCCAATCCAATCCAGGGAGTGTAACATTTGCTGGGGAATTGCTCAAGACCTTAATGTCTGGCATATGGTGAGCTGCTTTCATTTCTGACCTGTGCAATTAAGGTCAGCAGCAAAAATTACATTAAAACAGTTCTTTATTAATCATGTTCTATCTAGGGCAGATGATGACAACCTCTAAGCACAGAGACCCAGCAACCACAGAGCAAAATACTGTGAATCTCAAAAACCACTCATTAACAAAGCTTTGAAGGACATTTTCTTCGGTGTTTTGCCCATGGCTTTGTAACAATGGAGGATAGTGGTCACATCCTGGGGGGAGCAACATGCAATCAGTGCTAGATGGTGATATTCATTCAAAATGTGGTGGATTTCAGAGGTATCTGGCAAAAGAAACCCATGGGAATTTCTTATGCCTCTCTACTCTATTGAAAAACAGGTTCTCCAAGCAGGCACTAATTTCTGAAATGGCTCTGAGTATCTCCTCACAAATATGCCTGCCCTAAAGACCAACTCATCTCCCTTTTGACACGCTGTGAAAATGGTCTCTGAAAGCTTGTGGTTAGCAAAGCTTTCATTTTCCTAAAACTCAGCTTTCTACTTTACCCAAAGAGATGCAAATAAAAGTAAACTCACAATGCACCATGAATTTGCACGATGCAGTGGGGAGAAGGAAGCCACCCCTTCTTGCCCCAGAGGAATTGCCCCACATCACAATCTTCTGCTGGACCTAATCCAAAGCCCACTTAGTGCCTCAGACGTTGGTTTAATAAATTTTTACTTGGATTTTGTCCTAGTCTGCCATGACACACTCCCTGACCCTGCAACGTGACCACTTGCAGCAGAAGCTTGTGGAGCTCTAACCCATTTGAAGGGACCAGCAGAACATCCTGAGACTCTACAAATCATCATGAGCTAAATCCTCTCATGGACAAGGCTGATTGCTTCAGGTTTTTGCTACTGATGCAGTGATGTTGTGAACCACAACATCCTGAGTTCACACTCAGTGTCTGGAAGAGGAGTGGCCACAGGAGGAGCAGCCTGAGAGACCCCAGTGATGAGCCTGACCCACAAAAGTAAGGCAATTCCTGTCAGAGTCAACAGAAACCGAGAGATGCTGGGTCTGAAACACAAAGTAACAGAAAAAAAACTCAACGCATTAAAAATTAAATGAAAGAGAGAGGAATCCAGGCAGAGGCAAAGATGAATTTATAATTTTTATCAAGAGAAATGTGTAAATGAGCGAAAGACAATCTGAGCCCACATATCTTTATTCCAGCATTCACAAGCATCTGCATTAGGCACTAAGAATAGCAATTCTATCTCATCTCCCTTCTCTTTGTTGTGCATTACTAACATTAAAAGAAAGGAAAAATAATGAAAACAAGGTGTTCCTGTCCCTATTGTTCACTGAAACATAAAAAAAGATCCAATTTAAAAAGAAAACAATAGCCAAAAAGTTCTGGTTTATAGTCAAATATCTTCCCAATCTCAATTAGCAAAATGAGGAGAAAAACAGGATTTCACCAAAGCTGGCCAGACATCAGGAAGCCATTCTGGTAATATTCTCCCTGAAAACACCAATAATATGTTTTGGTTTTGTGGTTTAGTTTTTTGCTGCTTTTTTTTTTTTTTTTTTTTCTTTCTCCTACATTCCTTGTCCCCTTACTCATCATAATTATCCCCATAAATTTTGCTTTGAATAAATGTCTTTTCTTATCCTGTCTCCTGTTGTCCACCTCTTGGGACTATTTTCACTCAGGGTTTTTTTTCTGTTTTGTTTTGTTTTCTTTAACTAATTCCTTTTTAAACACTACCTGCACGCTACAGTGCCCTTTCACCTCACTGCTGTGACCTCTTTCTCCTTCCATCCACCTGATAGGTGTAGCCCAGGACTTGTGTTATCCCCATGATAGGTTTATTTATCACACTCTAATGATTCTTCTATCCACGCTCCACATCTCCAGAGCTGGTTCCCAGGGAAGAGGGCAAGAGGTGGCTGTGTAGCAATTTTTGTTTATTTTAAATCTCAGTAAACCACTTGAGCCAGAGAGGTGAGAAGAAGAAACCTGTGTCATCTTTTTTTCTTCTTCTTTTTCTTATATTTAATGGAAAAAATACACCTGCAGCCAAGGCTTTTTGGCACATGAGCCCTCCTAGCCAGAAACATCTTTCTGCTTAGGAGAAAAAAGAAATATGCAGCTACAAGATGTATTTTGCCCCAACTTTATGACTTTAACACGCAACAATTTGTGCCACTAATACGATAAGTAGCTGTACAGGCTAGAATTGCAGTGAGGATGTTGGTGTGATGTACTCCTGGTGCAGATAATTCACAAGCCAATGCTTTAAGCCCTTGGTCCTAAGTTTAAGTTTAGACTCAGGGCCTGAGTTTGGTCTGGAAACAGGGCTGAATTTCTCTGAAACCAGCTGGAGAGGGCAATGTACAATTTCTCCAGGCTTTAGGATGCCTGCAGGATCAGGTGCCGCACCAAGTCCTGCAGAAAGCCAGCTGATACACACTCAGCCCATCAGTAGGTTTGGAGCAAATCTGAATTATCACAGCAAGCACCCACCAAATCAGTTCTTTGCCTTTTGCAGCCTCAGCATACCTGGCCCTGTGCTGGGAGCTTAAATGGATTTGTTGTATCATCAAACTAGAGGTGGTGGGGAGTGGTTATATGTCTCCAGTTCCATGTCAAAGTGACCTGTGTCCAACCAGGGAATGTTTTATAGATGTCATCAGCAGTGGTGCAGTCTGTGCTGGGGACAAACAACAAACACTTGTCACAAATCTTAACAGAGGACAGCTCCTGTTGGTCAGTGCACAAATAAAAATCATAACAGGACTGAAGATGAGGGCATAAAGGCAATTAGTGAAATGCCTGAAGCATTCAAGGTTCTAGGAACTTTTCATCCATAGAAGTTGAACAGCCCTTCGTTTCACCTTCTAATAACTTAAAAGCCCATTAAAAATATATATCTATGTATTACCTCACCCCTAACCTTCTCCAAAACCAAATCTTTAATCAGCTATACCTCTAATGCAGAATCAGCAGCAGCAGCAATGAAGAATGACCCTGTAGCAGCAGCATTGTGAGACAGGGATTTATTTTTCTTTTTCTCTCCCTCTTTTTTGTTTTCCCCTTTGCAGCTCAAATTGTGCCTTTGAAACATCTTTAAGCATTGGAGCTTCATCCTTTTCATTTCCTCCTCCTGTTTGTACATTTTCCAGATAGACTCCCTGGAAAAATTGTTTTCATTGTTATTGCCAGTCAGACATTTCTGCTCTTTCCTAAGGTATACATTATCCTCCTGGGCTGTGCTGCTTGGAGTCTGGACAGGACTTGGCACGTGTACTCCCTCTTTGAAAGCTAAATCTAAAGGCACCACTGCAATGCAAGGAACAGTCAGAGCAGAAATTATCATCCCTTCTAAAAGCTCTTCTTATTCCAAAACATACCCCATACAAAGCATCTCAAGTTCAGCTCTTAAATTCAGGGTGACCCAAAGAGTTTTAGCAGAAGGGCTGAAGGCAGAACTTCAGTCTGCTGCTGGTGAGTTTATTCCCTTTCATTGAAAAACAATTTTCATTAGGCAGCTGGTTTTTATGTATCTTCAAATCAATGTTTTGCCAGAGTGTAAAAAGTCTTGGTTCTGGAAATGTCAGCTCTGTGTTGGGCACTGGTGAGGATGTGGACAGGGGCTGCAGCACAGTTCCACCAACCCACCTCAGACCTGACAGGCAGCATCTTCTGCCAGCCCAGCCTTGCCTACCCACAGAACTCAGCCAGTGAGCCCCATGCCTGACACTTCCTGCTACTCCAAGGGATCACAAGGGGCTGGAGATAAAGGACACACTTCTTTCACCAGGAAAAAAAATTTCAAAATTGAGCCTCGAAGGCAGCTTCCAGAGGAGAAAGCTGGTAAACTAATGTCTTCTATCCTGGAACAGATCTCAGTAAAAACCAACAAGCCTTACAGTACAAGTTTTGGTATTTTCTGTACAATCCTGCTCAGCATTAGTTGTAAATCTTATCAGGGGATAGGCTGTTTGTTCTCACACAAATAAAATAACAAATGGAGTGAAGATCGCAGAGAGCTGACAATCACCAGAGGCAATGCAACACTCGGGGCTCTTGGAATCAGAAGAACTATTCAGCTCAAGAAGCTTAACAGCTCTTCATTTCTCTCTCCAGAAACTTATGAGCCCATTAAAAATATATATCTCTGTATTGCCTCCACCCAGAAGCCTTCCTGCTCCAACCAGCTGTGCCATTTAATGCAAACTCAGCTGCAATGAAGAATGATCCTGTAGAAGAACCCCAGGGAAAAAGCTTTTTCTTCCTTTCCTTCCTTTCTTCCTTTTTGCAGACCCAGTTCCACGTCTGAAATCTCTCCAAGCAGCTGGCACCTTGTCTTTTCTTTTTTTAATTTCCTCCTTTTTTGTGTGCGTTTCTAGGCTAGGTGGCTGCAAGAGAGGCTTTCATCTTCATTAGGGCCATACGTTTCTGCAGGTTCATTAGGCTCTTTTTTTGTTGCTGTTGGTGTGCAGTTGTCTGCAACAAGAAAAATAGCCTCAAACATCATTAGCCTGCTAAAGAAAATTTCAGCGCTCCTTGCTGGGGCTTTGGGAATTTGTGCTGTGTTGAAACTTCAGCAAAATCAAGAATCTGACATCAGGCTTCTTCCTTTATTCTTTCTCGTGCACCTCGTGACAGACATGGTTCCTAAGGGCCCAATCTTGCCTTTACATAAACTGTGCTGTAGGCTTAAACATAAGCCAGGGCAAAGCAAGACCCTGATGTTTTTCCAAGGCAGCAACACACCTGCAATGATTGCTCCCTGAGGTGAGAGCTGACCCATTCATCACGAGGGGTGTTGACTCTACACATAGGAATGACAGCTTAAATGGTATTTAACGATATTAGCTATTTCCCAGCTGATCATTTTAGCAGATTCATTCAGCCATGTGCAAGTTGGCAAAGCTTGGGGCAGGAGGCCACACCTGGCCCTTCAGAAACAGCCCCCTTGGTAGCTGAGTGCAGGTGAAACCAGGGCCCATTTGCTGGAGAGCTTTTCATCTCACGTCAGCAATCAGGAGGCTCCAGGCCCCCACTCTGCTGACCCCAGGGCTAATACACACACACAGAGTGTGCAAGCTCCTGCTAATGGCTTTTGGCTTGCAATCCTCTCCTCAGCATCTGTCTTGCTTACATTTGAGGCCAGTATTTTTTCCTAATTTATAGACTAAATAAATTAATCCATGACCTCCCAGCAGACATCCCGCCGTGCCCTGCTGAACACCAGGATTATTTCTAGCTGAGTGAATTAAACAGCCTGGAAAACCCAAAAGAGCATTTAAATTCTAGAACCTGAATGTTGGTCCTCCAGAAATTTTGGCCAGTGCTTGAGGTGGAGGACATGACCTTCCACACCAGGGGACTGAGGGCTCTGCTGAGCTCTCCCAATAAGCTGATCATGTGTCAGTCAACCCCCAAAGCCAAATTTATGTAAACACCTTCTTCAACTACACACTCTACCCACTTTACCCATTTTTATAGCTGAACCCACCTCGCATTGATTGGGTTCTACTGGCTTTTCATTGTATTTTTGGCTGCATGTGCACAAATACTGACAACAGTTTGAATCCCATCTGCCTGTTTTCAGCAGGACTGATGAGCCCCAAGGTCATCCTGCTTCTTACACCTCTCTCCATGGAAGGACCCATCAAACTTCCAGCAATAAACAACACTTCATGCTCTGCTCGCCTATGTTTCATATATCTTTTGCAAATGACCAGTCAAATGACAAGTTGCTGCCCTCATAAACTTCTTAAAGTGCCCACCAGACACACGGTGGGCTCTGCAATGTGCTTAGCTTGCCACTGATCTCATACATGGTATAAGGAAATAATCTTATCCATGCAATGAGGAATTGGAAGGGAGGATGTATTGCAAGCATATTTCACTAAAAAAAAAGGCCTCAGATGTAATTGCTCAAACTAGACAGAAAACTAATTGAACATAATAACTGTGGCAATGCTTTGTGCTTCATGGCAGAGGCAGCACTGCTGGCTGAGCTTTATCTGCATTAAGGTGTGTGGGTTCCACAGAGCAGCCCTAGGAAAAGCCTGCAGTCTGGACAGACTTCACACCAACTGTGTGGCCACCAACCCCACCTCCTTAAAGTAATAAGTGATTTTGAGAGACATAGATTATATAAGGTTGTTGTAACCAGCTATTTTCTAAATAAGCAACTCCATTTTTTTATCTTCCTCTCTAACAGTTTTTACTCTACTGATTGCTGTTGTGAATATAAAATTTATTGCATCTTAAGCGAGACCAGGGGATTCAGGGAGAGTAAAGTAAAATGTAATTTGACATCAAAATAACTCACAGAGAAGCTGCTTCACTGACTGTAAGATTAATTGTCATATTTAATGCATTATAAACCTCTACTTGTTAATTTATGTCAAGTCACCCCAAGATTTCCAGGCTGTTGCATCAGGCAGTTACTGCTTTCAGGGTAGCTTGTTCTAACATTTAGGTCCAGCCTGGCTATAGTCCATTAGGATCTTACTGCTCAATTACAAAAGGAACATTAAAAAATTATTTCATCTCATGACATCGACAATAAATCAGTTCTTCAACACCAAGTTTTGTGCAATGGTTGACTGACTATATTTTAGCATATCTTTTTCAAAGCCTTTCCATCTTATTTTGTACACCTTGAAGCTTTTTGAAACCTTGTTCTTGTGCACCTGGATTCCTGTAGCCCATCCCCGACTCAATCCCTGAGCAGATTAAAACATCACCTCTCCCCAGATCTGTGGCAGTCCTTGGGCCACAAACCACTGGCCAAGAAATTGAGAGGTTTACACCTATTTTTTCATCCTATTTTTAAGAATGACTCCTAAACATCTATTCTGTCCAGTGTTTAAGAAAAAAGATGGCATGAGCTGAATCTTTGGTCTGATTTGGCACAGTCCTCCTTGGAGCACAGCTTTGGTCCTCCCTCTGCCTGTCTGTAGGAGGGATGACAGGTGGGTTTGGCAACAGTTATGTGAATTCAACATCCATGACAGAGGGGTGGGACCTAGAAATCTGTTTTTCACACAAAAGGACTCAGAGAACTCCTTCAGAATCATCTGGATGGACTCTCCACGCTGCTTGCTGTGCTGCACAGGAAGCACGTTTCCCTTCAGACAAGGGCAGATCACAACAGGCGAAGGAAACCTCTGTTTCAAGCAAATTTAAAGACTATCCATGCATGCTTTAGAGGCACAAGTTAATCTCCCCCTCTCCCCACAAACCAATCAAGCAGCACTGTTGTAAACGTGGAGACATCAGAGTGCAATCCCCCTCTCCGGCTCTCTCTGCGCTCCACGCGCACACACAGAGTGTTCATCTCCGGGTCAGTGGGAAAGTTAATTAGAAGAACGGAGTTTCTTGTGATGGAAGATGCCACCCTGTTATGATTCTGAGTCCTCTCTCTGCTTCTGATGAATTACAAATGACAGCGAGGGAAGTGAAGGACACTGGCAGTGACAGTTTGTCAGCCACACTCACTCTGCATGTGCTGTTTTGGGTGGATAACTCTTCCCTTCTCCCTTCATTTACACCACTCACTATGACTTCCTTCCTCCCGTCTGCCTCCTCTCCTTTCCTTGCCTTCACCAGAGGAAGGTGAAAGAGAGGGGAGGCTCTTTGATCAGACCTCGTGAGCCCCAACGGATGGGACTGGGATGGGGCAGTGCAGGAGATCTCTGGATGGGGCTTTCAGATGGGACCAGGGCGGTGCTGAGCAAACACCTGAGCAGGTGCAGGGCTCTGTGCTCAGCCTCACCTGCCTCCACACAGGCAGGCAGAACAGTAGCCCAGCACTGAAACGTGTCTCATCAAGAGATGCTGCTTCTTTCCTCCAGCCTATCAATCAAGAAGCCAGCAAGAAAACTGGAACAGAACATGCTCGTTGCTGGTTCTTCATTCTTTGTATTTTTGCAAGTTGTTCATCTACTGCTACAAAGTCCTTGTTTTTCTTAAGTGTGTTTTTAATGAGAGGTGCTGCTGTTATCCTGGTATATCATGGGCTGGGCAAAAATATACTCTGCACAGAGTGATTTCTCCCATCAGAGTATTTTATTCCTACCAAAATATATGTCTACCAAATACCTGTTTCCTCTTTCCTCTCCTAATAAAAAACAAATACCTGTTTTCTCTCCTCAAAAAAAAACAAAACCAAAAAACCACCACCATCACCAGCAAAACAACAACAACAACAAAAAAACAAAAAAAAGACAAAAACAATGGGAGAGAGACACAGAGAGAGAAATTAATTTTAGTGAACTTTGCAACTTGAAACAATTTTTTTTAAAAAACCTCTCTTTGAAGTTGGAGACATATTTCAATGAATTCCAGAGGAATAAAGTTCTGATTTTATTTTCTTGAAAATAAGTGCAAGATAGATCAGTTTGGGAAGAACTGTGGGCTGTGGAAGTCTTCTCAGGGCAGCAAAAGCTCTCTGAGTGATTGGAGTGTGCTTCTATTCTCCCAAGTGCTTCTCCTTCACAGAAGCAGATAAAACACGCAGGGCCCCTAAGTCTTGATCTAGGAGCCAGAATAGGGAATTGAGCACTTATTTCAAAGGATGGAAAATTAAACAAATAGCAATAGAGAAGAGTATGTGTTCATGAATCAGATTATGATCATGCCTGAGTGAAGACAATTGGTTGTTAACTCTGCTCCTATTAAAGTTCATATTCTGAAAGGCTACACAGCTGCTAAATAAAAGCTGAAATAGATTTTTGTGCTAACTTCAAGGTCATGTTTCTGCAGCATTATGGAATACATTAAAATGCTCAATTTATCCTCTCTAACTCAAAAAAAAATAAAATGTAGCTTATATTAAATAAACCTTTGCCTGGATCTCTTCTTCTCTCACTTTTTCTCCTTTGACCTCTATATTTAATAGAAAAATGTATTTCAATATGAGAAGATTTTCTTTATTATATTTGCTCTTTCCTCAATGGAAAGCCATTATTGCCCAGAAGGAAAAATATATAGAGTGTCCTCTTGCCCACAAAATCCACTGACCTCAATCCAACTATTTTTTGTCTTACCATAGGACAGCAATTGTAAGAGCCCTGATTTTCTTTGATTATGAGTGGGCATGTGCCATGTTGTGCAAGAATAATGTGGTTCCTTTACCTCCAGACTAACCCAGCTTGGTGAGGGGAACCCTCACCATGCAGGGGCTGTACTTGTGGACAGCAGAATTCCCAGTCCATGTATTCAAGAGCAATCCAAAAAAATCACAATCAGGCAGTGGAGTGTAAATGAAGACAGCAGATGCAGTGTTTTAGTTATTACTGCCTGCTGCTGCAGGAATTAAAGGGAAATGTCCCATAATTTGTTAAGACATGCTAGAATCCTTTAGGGAATGTTTTCCCTAAGGAGAGAGCAGCATCCTGCTAAAATGACCATATATATGGCTCTTATGCCAGGTTGGGATTACATCTGACCCGTTTGGAGCGCACCAAGATTGGCCATCTGGCTCCTGCCAGGGAAGATACAGCTTCAAAGGCATTTTGAGTTGGATGTCTACTGAGTCTGTGCTTCTTCCATAGTGCATCCATCAAAATTCTGGTGAGGTAAGGAATGCTTCTAGGCACCCCTTCCATGGGAGCAAAGAACAGGATTTGCCCTTTGAGGTGGACTCACACTGCAGTCATGGGCACAGCCACCCTTGAGTTTGGGTAAGCTGAGGATCAGCTTCATAGCTCTCTGGACTCAACCAGAAATGGCTCTTGCTTTGTGACACACCTGAAATTTAAATCTGTCAGCATTTTAGTCCTCTGCCACGGATGGTGCTGTGGTGCAGATGCAGAAAGATGGGCCTCTTGCCAGAGCACTGAGCTCTGAAGGACACGCCAGAACCATGGGAAGGGTTTCTGTGAGCTGAAATAACCATTATTTTAATCACCCTTCTGTCAAGTCCTGTACTGCAAAGAAACCAGCTCCCAACCATTTACTTTACTGCTTCGACCTAGATGGAATTTCACAGGACACATAATTTTTCAGCTAACAAACCAGCTCTTGCTCCTTGTACCACACTGTTGTGCAGGGGACTCTCTTGGCTCCTGCAGACCTGGCAGTGCAGCAGGGAGGCCTTTCTTCCCCTCCTTGCCACATCCCTTGGGCTCCCTGGCAGCGCCATGTCCCATGGGCTTTGCCCTGAGCTGCTCTGCCAAATGGCTTCACATTTAGAAGAAGAAGAGGAAGCTGTTTCCTGCAAACAGATTATGAATTTAAATATTTCCCTGAGCTTCTGTTCACAGGATTTCTAATGCGCTGGGCATCAGCTTAGCCCTCTGATGAATCAAAGTCATTTTGCAAAAATGGCACCTTAGTGTTGCATATATATTGCCCCTCTACAGCTTCCCTGGTATATTTATTCAGTTTACTAGTCAAAACTAGTTTCATGCTACACTAAGCCCAGCAGGGTCAACACCTAGCCTATGAAAATCAAGCTGTCTCTTTTCTCTCTGCTTCATACATCATCATCAACCAAAGCTGGATATTAGAAAGTAGGTTTTGATCCTGGAATGATTATTGTTGCTGCTGCTGCCTGGGATATGGCAGGAAGAAAGACAAAGAGAAATGTGGGAGTTTGCAATGGTTTGATCCTGCAGATCTGGGAGAGAAAAGCAGGAAGAGTGTGACTTGTCATATCCAGTGAGAGCACCATGTGGACAAGGTGTAAGAGTGTCTGTGCTGAGGCTGAAGATGCTGGGATGGCTTGGTAGGGACATTCAGAAAAACCCCAGCACAGAGGAGCTGGAAGAGCTGCAGTAGGGAAAGCCCTGCCTGCACACAACACAGAGAGAGGGAAAAAAGGGAGTGAAAGGGTGACTTAAGCTTCAAACTGAAAGAGAGTAGATTTAGATTGGATATTATGCAGAAATTATTTACTGTAGGGTGGTGAGGCACTGGAGCAGGTAGCCAGAAAAGATGTAGATGCCCCACATCTAGAAGTGGGGCTGGTTGGATGGACTTTGAGCAAGCTGGTCTAGTGGAAGGTGTCCCTAACCACAGCAAGAGGGCTGGAACTGAATGATCTTTAAGATCCCTTCCAACTCAAACCTTTCTGGGATTCTATGATAGGCTGGCCCTGCTCAGAGCTGTCAGATTGCTCTGTGACCAGAGGAGAAAATCAGGAGTTGCATCTGACTATCCAACTCAAAGCACACAATCCCTATATCAATTCAAATAAGTTATGCCTTTTAAATTGAAAAATGCTTTATCCATTGATTTTCCTCTCACTCTCCCTGATTGTCTCCACTGACAGCTTTAGGATGGTGGTCTGACAATACAGCAGTGAGCATCAGGGCTGTGCTCTGAAAATGGCCAAAACTCCACCACCTTCTGGGGGACCTGGATACTCAGGAGCCCAGGTTCTGGCAGTACCTGCAGAAGCGGGCACAGGAGCAGGGATGTGTGAGGAAGCTGAGAGCAGGGACACCTACAGAGCCCCAGGCAGATTCATGCACCACTAACTGTGTGCAGGTGTAGCTGATACAGTCCCTCTCTGACTGACAAACCCAGCAAAACCAAGCTTTCCAGTGAGATTAAAAAAACCCTGAAACATCTCTCATCATCTGTGGAGCATGCACAAGGGGAGGCTGGTAACACAAACACACACACACACACACACACACATAAACATATTTATTGAAGTTTTGCAGCCATAATTAAAAGCAGGCATTTCCATCCCGCAGCACATGCTGTGCTGCAGCTCTGGAGCTGTGCAGCTCCCCCTGCTCCCTGCCCTGTTGCTCAGCTCCACAACAGCTCCAGTTGTCACTTTTACATTTCTCTGTGTTTAACACGCAGCCAGCACTCCTCACCTGCCTTTCACTGCAACTCAGCGTGGCCCCCACTGCTATTGATTAATTTGCGCTAATTGAAACCAGCAGCGTTTCTGAAGAAAAGAAAGATGTGTAAGTGTCAATAAATTATGGGAAATTTCACAGATTAGAGATTGCCAACTTCTGCTTGAAAATAACTAAACAAATGTTAATGGCTCCTTCCAAAGAGCCTAAATTCACTAACAGTGCTGTAGGAGTGAGCTCCAGTGCTCTTCTTGGATTTCAGTGACTTGCAGTGATGCTCTGCCTGGGTTACAAACTGAAAGACTTCATTTTTTCCAACAAAAGTATTTCTGTTTTCCAAGACAATTTATGCATCATTGCTCTATTCTTCCTTGCCAGCGACTCAAACCAATCCGTTGAACCAAGATTTTTCACTGCCAACAACATGGCAGCCCTACTGAAATCCCAAGCAAATAAACAGAGGAATTGTGGCGAGCCACCAAGCCAGCAGTGCTTGTTAGCAGCTGCTGGTAATAAACCTGCTGGAAAGCAGGTGCCGTGAGGAAAACTTCGTAAATCTAGAACATACAGCTGGGGAAAAGCCTAGATTTTATGGCATGAAACTGGATTCAGGAACCTGAGGTAGGGGTAATTCAGAGCAAGGTTAGATTTCCATCGCCCCAGACCTGGGGTGCAGATGGAGGGAGAAGCACTGGGACAATTTTCTTGTACTTTTCTTTTCCCTGTGTTCCCTGCCCTGACTCCAGAGCTCCCAGTTTTAAATACAGCACTTTCTTGGTGGTTTACAAGATTTACAAAGTCATCTTCAGGAGATGTTGGTGAACAGGAGCAGCCTCCCAGTCTCTGCAGCTCAGCAGGGACAGTTTATCCTCAGGGCTTACAGATGCACAGTGGCTAAAATCCAAATGCACCAAAGTTTTGCAGCTTGCTGGCAGTTGAGGATGCAGACAGCATCAGCTTTAGGCTTTCCAGCAGGGACAGTGCACTCACTGATTTTCAGGTGGGAGGAGTGAACTCCCTGGGAATGAGAAGCGTTATGAGGCCTGACAGTGCCCCTGAGACTGAGGGCACGGGGGCTCAGCTGTGAGAGGGGTGTGTGGTTTGTTTCAGGGTGAGGTTTAACGGAGCCCTTTTGCCCTTCATCAATGGAGCTGTGTGAGAGAGCAGAGAGGAGGCAGGGCTCAAATGTCAGCTCTGCACTGGGGTGGGTGAATTCCCCAGCCCTGGCTGGGATGAGGTCCTTTCCTGGTGGGAGAATCTCATCATACGTGCTGAGAGCAGCAATGAGAAATCAGGAAGTTCCTGCCGTTGGCTTGGTGGGATTAATTAACTCCAGCATTGTCACTGCCTCCAATTAATTCTGTGGCTGCAGGCTGGGTCCTGCTGGGTTTTGGTGGGGAAGGACTGATGGGGTGGTGAAGGCTGGTGAGTGGGAGCTCTGTGGCAGCACAGGGGCAGGAGCAGATCAGGGGCTCAGCTACACACAGAGAAAAGGAAATGCCATTGGAAGTAGACAGAAATGTGAAAGAAACAACAGTTTGAAAAGTCATGCACTTGGGTGATACATAAGGAAGAATTTTTACGGCACATCTAGGGAGGGAAAGGAGGACCCCTGTCCTTTGTAATTCTTTCTGTTGAAAGACTCATTTATTAGTCATCCATGATAGAAAAAATGTCATCAGAACAGTGTTTTCATGAGAAAAGGGAAGAACTGATGCCAACGCAGGAGTAAGACTGTGTTTGGAATATTTTGTACAGTTTATGGTTACTCTCAGTCAAGACAAAAGGCATGATGTTAGTCTGTTAGTCTGGCATGATGGACATCAGCCTTTGATCTTCAGACTCCTGGGGTCAGAAGGTCCATTGAACTTTAAAATGTTCCCTAAAGCATTATTTGATTCCTGAACTGGCTGGCCACATAGACCAAGGACAGAGATAGGGGCTCTGTGGCTCACCCTTCATTTCACTGCTGCTAAGGAATGTATATTTGGTCTGATACATACCTTAGGCTGCAATAAATTAATTTCCAATAGTCCATCTCAATTGCTGTCACCCATAATGACCAGTATCTCAAGATGTGAAAGAGTTTATAAAATTGAGGTATAATTTAGCATTACCTGACTTAGCTTGTTGTTTGTTGCAGGAAAGACAAGAAAACAAGATTGACAGTTCTGGAAATGTTCAAATTGCTTTAATCCACAGGTATTCTGTACCACCCGCTGCCCAGTCTGGTTAAAAACTCCAGATGCTGCCCTCAAGAATTCAGTTTGTGGAAACTGTGGAGTCCTTTTGTGACCAATCCAGTATCAAACTGTGGGAGGGTGGAGAATTCTGCACTGAGATACCCAAAAATCAGAAATGGGATTAATTTCATATTCTTATTCAGAGAACTAATCCACTCATCATAGGTTTATTTTACAGGCTAGAAAGAATAATAGGCTTTTTAAAGTGCAGTTCATCTCATGCTATTACAGACATTAGGCTGACTGCCTGTGTCTGTCCTTGGCTATAATTGGAGCCTGGGGTGCCCAGCTCGAATGGAAATATCTGCCTCGAAGGATTGAGATGAATCCAACCCCTTGCACAAAGAAACAGAGGGTTATACTTTTTCTTTCCTCTCCAAGATAGACCATCCTTTTAGGATGCTCCTATTCTGAGTTGCTCAGCATTTTTCTAGACAGGTGTCTTTGTTTTTCTCCATGGTGTTTCAGGACTCTCTTTCCAAGCACAAGCTCATTGTGCCTGTCTGGTAGCCTGCCATGGGCTAACAGGTCTAATCATAGCTTGCATGGGTGCTGTGCCCTTTTTTCACTCCCCCAGCTCTTGGGAAAGCAGCTCTGAACTCTCTTGTGGAGAGGAGAAAGGCATGGCTGATGGAAGGGCAATGGTCATTCAATCCAGCAGAGCTGGGCAAAGGCCTCAACTTGTGACCTTTAGGCTGTGATGTCTGTCCAGACCAGGAAATGGTGTGCTGCTTGTAGCTGAGCTGGGAGGAGCAGCAAAAGTCTTTGGCAAGTCTATAGGGAAACACACAGGAAAGAAACAACATCACAGTTATTGAGTTTTGGGTGAGGTATTAAACCATGGTCATTTGCACTGAGCCTGAAACTTCACATTCAAAACAAAGCACATGCTTTTTTTATTCCACACACTTGGGAGACAAGTGGATTATTTCAGAATATAGTGTTCATGAGGTATTTTTCAACCTCTCCCCAGGTCAGTAAGTCAAGATCTTGCCCCTCATGCCAAATCCTAAGTGATCATATTAACCTCACTCTGAAAGACAGCAAGGTACCAGCAGGGCAGAGGCAGGAGAAATGCCATGGAAGAGCCCTGGGGAAAGCTCAGATGTGAGGTTAAAGAGCAGCTTGGCCACTCTGTCCACTGGAACAATGGGAAAGAAATTCAGAGTCCAAACCAGAGGGGGAGAAGTTTGTGTCAGAGGAGAGCAAATTGTGTGCTGAGCAATTCAGGTGGATGAAGACAAACCAAAGTGGATCCCTGAGATGGAACACCAAGAACTGGAGCTGCAGATGCTGACACTGGTCAGATGGGAAATGCTGGGGGAAGGGGCCTGAACCTTGCACAGAACCTGCCATCCCACACAATCAGTGCCCTGGGAGCTCTGTACCCACTCACAAAGGTTTCAGACAGAAGAGAGAGCTGTGTCAGCACAAAACCCAGCTCCATTATGCATGGGCTGTTGGTTTCCCTTTATTGCCAGCTCCTCTGGATTCATATCAGGAAGCCTGGAAGCTGCACATCCCTAATGAAAAGCAGAAGATATTCATTATTAAATCTGAACTGTTCAAATGCATTTGGTTGCTAGCAGGCTTCAAGGTCTGTTTCAGTGATCCCCATGCAACAAAACCAACACAAGGCAGATGGTGATGGAGCAGCCCTGGCTGAGGCTGGTGATACAAAACTTCCACTGGATCTGCTTTTTGCTGTGTCCAAGGCTGCTGGTTCATCTACAGAGATAACTTCTGCCCTCAGAGAGTGGCAGTGGCTTCTTAATCTGTTCTCTTCTCCTGAGTTTAGGTGGAAGCTCAGTACAATCAGACATTCTCTCCATGACACAAAAAGCCATCGCTTTCATTAAGTGGTCACTTGGAAACGCATCTTCTCTGAATCTGGGCAACACCAGATCTCAGACCATGCCATTAAACTCATGTTTCCTGCAAGACTGTGGCTGATCTGCAGTAATTCACAAGAAAGTTGGGTATTTAAAGATATTTCACTGCCCTACTTTTAAGAACAACTATATTACTGCAGTAAAATGTGCCTAAATATCAAACCATCCATGCTGAAAACAGATTAAGCTCAAATTCAGGGAAGATAAAATGCAAATAAAAATTATTATTTACCATATCTAACTGCACAACACAGTAACAGGTGAAGAAAGCAAGAAAAAGCTACTCTATCCAGTTACACAAGGATCAGATCTACAAAGGCTCTTTCTTTCTCCATGTACTTAAGCTTCTCTCAGCTGGCACTACTGACTCTCTGGATCCACTGCAAGGAGCTGGTGGTGCAGCTTCTCCAAATGTGGGACTTCTGGGAAAACTTAATGGCTGTACAATCCAGACAGGCAAATCTAGAGAGCACCAACAGACAGTTTCAATATTCCCCTGTCTCTGCACACTGGGATCTTTGTTCATGAAATGCCTCTTATTTTAAACTAAAACACTGCCTATTATCTCGTCTCCAGACACATCAGAACAATGTTTTTCAGCAAAGCTGTAATCAAGAGTGTGATACTTCTCTAGGCCTCATAGCTCTCTCTATTGCTGGAAAATTGGGGGTTGCTTTTTAAGTAGCAGGTTGAAAGAAGCAGGGAATTTATTTCCATTTATCCCAACAGGAACATTTTAGGCCTGAGCTGCATCAGGAGAAATACTTGGGGGCTTCTTAAATTTTCAAGACACCTTCCCTTAATTCATCATGAAATTTATTTTCGTGGTAAATCAGGAGAGTCAGTTTGTCTTGTAAATATGCAGATGAAACCCTGGTGGGCTGAGAGGAGAGGGGAGAGGCGTGAAAGATGAGTGCCTTGGGTGCACTAAGGAGATGCAAGCAAGCACTGATGAGGTGCTGAGCTGACCACAAATGGGGTGACCACACCAGGATGGCGCTGGGCCAGAGCTCATCCAGCATGCTGACAGCCTGGCTTTGTTCAGCTGCTTGGGCTCCATGCCATGGTGCTGCAGTGTGTGCTGGTCAGCCTGGAGAGTGGGCAGAACACACCTGGCTTAGTGGGGCTGGGTGTGCCTGCAGCCCTTCTCTCCTTCCCACCGCTCAGTCTGGAGGGAGGGAAGAAATGTGTCTCGTTTTCCTCCCCATGTTCTTGCCAGGAGACTTGAAAACTCTCCATCCTTCCATTTGTGCTCTGCAGAGCAGTTTGATCTCAATGCATAAGCAAATATGAGCAGGAATATCCTCCCCATCTCCTCACCATCCAGCCTAAAGCTCCAGGGGTCAGTACTCAGCAGCTGCAGGGCAGGATGGCAGAGGGCAGGCATCCCTCACCACTCATGGAAAAAAGGAAACACATCCTGGTTGCCCATGTGTGAATCTCCAAGTTTGCACTGGGAAGGCACCTGAGGCTTGATAAAGATTTAACCACTCCTCATGGTGACTAAAGCTGGTTGAGCAATGTTCTACTCCCCACAAAAGTCATTAACAAAAGTACAAAAAGCATGGCTTTTTTCTAAATCCAGTATTTTAAAGGAAATACAAACCCTGAAATATCATATTCCCAAGCAGAGATATTTCATATTAATAATGTCCCTGTGGTATCTCACACCAGTCAGATTTGAAGCACTCCAGGCTCTCCCTGTCTTTGCAGGTGAGACCTCCTGCTCAGGCTCCTTCCCAGAGGATTTCCTCCCTGAAGAGGGAGGCAGTGCCCCAGGACTTCTGCCATGCCCACCACTAAGAAGGCAGCAGATTCAGAGCATTCACTCCACATGGGGAATGAGAATTGCTCTGACAAAATCCCCTGTGTGGCAGCATTTCCAAATCAAAGTATTTTAATAGAGACAAAAACACACACATTGTGGATTGGATTTTTTTTTTTTTTTTTTTGCTTTTTTGGCTGAAGTATTTAGGGTTTCCGTCAAAATGTTTTCATTTTTTAATATTTGTTTTTCTGAGGAATAATTGAAGTTTTGCTGCGAAGCAGATACTTCACACAATAAACATGTCTTTTTTTCAAAAGAAAAAAAAACAGATTAGAGGGAAAATTTTCAACCATCTGTCTGGCTGAAGGACTACTGAAGAGGGAATACTAAGGGTTTATGTAGATTGTAGATTTTTTTGCAACTCTTTGAGACTCATTAAAAACCAGAAGCTTTGACTCATGTGAGAAAAGGTGAAGGACAAAGAAGGGAAAGCAAAACAACAGGGTCAAGTGAAATGCCACAGTCAAAGTATCTCTGAAATAATCATGAAAACTTTCAGTGGCCATTTTCTGTATTTCCAGTGTGTTTTTCCACATGAGGTATTGCTGACTCTCCTTGGAAAGAGAAAGGGCTGCACTGTGACGGTGGTCACAAGGGTTTGAGGTGAAGAGAGAGACGAGAATGTTGACCTCATGTTCAGAAGGCTTGATTTATTATTTTATGATATATATACTACATTATAACTATACTAAAAGAAATAGAAGGAAAAGTTCTCAGAAGGCTGCCTAAGCTAAGAATAGAAAAAAATTAATAACAAAGGAGCTCTCTCTGACTCTATCCCCGAGAGAGCTCAGTCCTTGATTGGCCATTAATTATATACATCCAACATGGGCCAATCACAGGTGCACCTGTTGCATTTCACAGCAGCAGATAACCGTTGTTTATATCCTTTTTCTGGGGCCTCAGCTTCCCAGAGGGGAAAATCCTAAAGAAAGGATTTTTATGAAAAGATGTCTGCGACACTGCACTGCCGCACTGCTTTAGGAAGGTCCCTTTCTCCACCAGCACTTCACTGAAATCCCCTGGACTGTTTGTGCAGCAAACACAGAAGCAAAGCCCAGCACCCAGAGCCGGCCCAAGCATCTCTGCAGAACCCTGTGCTGGTTCAGCTCTGCAGAACCCCCAGTGCTGCAGATCCCTGTGCTGGTCCCTGTGCTCACACCCTGAGAGGAGCAGCAGCAATTCCTGGCTCCCCCATGGCTGCATTCGAGGTGCTGATTGTCATCAGGCAGGGAAAGGATCAGCTCGTCAGGGGCTCGTTCCTCTGCACAGCTAAAGGAGCTTAGTGCAGTAGAGGTTAGCTGGAATCCAGGCAGAATTGGATTCCCCCTCACCTCCCCTCCTGGGAATCACCCCCTCTTTCAGCATAAATCCTTAGCTCTGGACCCAGAGGCACTGGGTGAAATATTGGTGGACCCTCCTCCACCCTCTCCATCAGGCAGCTTTATGTGGTTTAGCCCTTCCAAAAAAATAAAAAGAGGAGGGGGAATCACTAAACATTTTCTATTTCAAAACAGATTTCATCTTCCTTAGAAAGTAATACTGCCTCCAGCCATGTGTAACTTATTTTTTATCCAACAGAGTATATGGGCTTATAACTAGATCCTGATAGGAACCCAGGTTTAAAACATTATTCACAGCAGGTTATTTGATCTTTATTTGCTGAATGCACTCAGCTGAATCCCTATCTCCAAACAATATGAGAAATAAAATGCCGGGCATGCTTCATTGGCCAGCCAGCTCATCTTGATTTGCAGAGATGGCTACTTCCCTCTCAGAGATGTGCTGTATCCCAGGCCCTGAGAGGCAGCTTTCCTTTCCTCTTCCCCCACCCAAACACTTATCATTTCTTGTTTTTCTCCTTTCCCTCATTAGAAGCTTTGAAAAAATCACTTCAGACCAGAGCTTTCCTCTCCCTTCACCATGATTTCTGGGAAATTGTTTTTCCCACTGTGTATTTCTGGATACTCATGCAGAATCCGTTTGCCAGCTGCTGTTGTGCAGAAGGTCAGATGCTGATAACCTGCCCAGGAAGCCACAGGGTTTGGTGATGAGGCTGCAGAAAGGTGGGTTGGAGGAGCCTGCAAGACTCTGGCAAAATTACTTATACTTCATTTTATTAACAGAACTGCTGTGACACATCTCAGTGCTGACCTTGCCTCTCCCACACCAACCTTGCTGCAGCTTCAAGCTGTGCCACAGTTAAAGGTGGACTTGGACATCACAGGTGACCACTGGGATTGCTTTTTTCAAGAAAACCCCTGATGGCTACAAACTGGATTAATTGCCAAGCAGGATGGATAAGGCTTTGCTATCCTGAAAGGGAAGCCAGAGCAGCTTGGGGAGAGAGGCCAAGCTGCACACAAGGAGGTCAGGTTCTTCATTCCCTTTGACTTTTGATGAGATATGCCTTTGAAAAATCCTCTCTCACATATCCTAAAATAAAACTCTCCAGTTTCCAGGCCAGAGCCTAAGCACAAAATATACTTCAGAAATTTCAGCAGGGAGGGTTCTGCTGCAGCAGGGCTCTGGGAATAGCAGGCAAGTCCTTGGTGGACATCCCTGAATCAGGATGGTGTCATTAAAGTGGCCATTTTTCTGCCTGCTATTGCAGATACAGCAGCACAGGGCCACTTCTCACACGAATATCTGCAGCTCTAATGTTTCCTTGCCTGGGATGTGTTTCAAAGCCTATCTGCCCATCACAGCTACCTCCTCCTGCTTCCCTTTCAAGACATGTCAGGAGGCCATCCTGCTGCCAGGCACTGTGTAGTTCATGCTCATTTTCCCTGGGTAAGGGCAGAGCAGTGTCACTGACCCAGCTGAATGTTTCTTCCCAAAAACACGAATTAAAACCACCCCCTGCTGCCAGTAACCGGCTCACTGTGCAGTGTGGAGGATTTGTCCCTGTCCGCGTCCCTGTCCAGCCTGGGAGTGTCACTGAGGCCACGTGGATGTGGCAGCAGCTGGGACAGCCCAGCCTGGGCTCTGTGGTCTGAGGGCACTCAGGCTCTGGGGGCTTCACTGGGGAAGGAGGGGGAGATCTGAGCAGGCAAGAATTAAATATGTCACCTTTTTTTCCCAATAATTAACCCTGGAAAAAAGAAGAGGGGAAAAAAAAAAAAAACCAGAAACCAGTCAGAGATGCAGCTTTGCATGGCTGGATTAGAGTTACAGTTGGCCTATCCCCTTGGGAACACTACTCTGCTATTAATAAAAAGATAAACAAGCCCTTTTATTTATTTATTTTCCCTTCTCTCCAAGCCCTTTGATTTCTCTTTTCCTGCTTGAGGGAGTCCTGCTCCCTTCCATCAGCTCTGCATAGGGGAGAGTTTGCAGAGTGTTTGCAGGGCTGCCTGGGAAAGACAAAAACCGAGGGTGAAGGGATTGTGGGGAAGAAGAAAGTGGGTGAAAATAATTTTAACCATTTCTAGCAATCACATCACCTCTTGGCACTGGCAGAAACGATGCCTTTATTTATTCCTCTTGCCATTCCCACAGGCTTCCTGCAGCTCCCTGAGGCCACCCCATGCTGGCAGGTACCTGTCTGTCCCTCCCCAGCCCTGGGGGCAGCTGTCTGGAGCCCCTTGCTGAGACTCAGACAGGCTGCTGCCTCCTCTGGGTCCGTGTGGAATAGGGGCTGTCAGGCAGGGGTGGTGGGGAGGGTTCCCCACTGAGAAAATGCCAATTGCTGCTCTCAGGCAAGGGGCTCTGTGAGTCTGAACCATCAGCAGAGTGCAACCGATCTCAGCAGCTCCCCAAGAGGAAAAACACATCAGGTTATTCACCACAGAAGGGATATTTGCCAATTTTGTGGGCAGAAATGGGTAGGGATTAAACTGTGGTAATTCTGTGGTAATTCTCTATACAAATAGGGCATTCAACTGAGTCTGAATTTTAAACACTTGTCTTCAAAAAATTAAATACCTGAAAAATACTTCCTAAAGCTTCAGAATTAGTGATGAAAGCTATTTTCCAGGCTTCTTCTTTGAGGCTTAGAATGGGGAAAAGGCAGATAAATGGCATACACACACACCTGGGCACTACTTTTGTGTATTTTTGGGGGATCATCTCATCAGTACCTCCAGACATGATGTGAGAAAAATTTTCTTGTTGAAGGGACAGGAATGATCTGAAGAAGTTCAGAGCTTGGTGTGTTTGCTGCTCCAGAGACAGAGCAACAAGCATCAATCATCAGCATGGGGGTACCCATGGCAGGAGCTGTCCCTGTGCTCTGCGTGTCCCCTTGGAGAGCTCACAGAAAAGGAGGAGGAGGAGGAGACGCCTCAGGGCTGCCATGGGATCACTCTTGCCCAGCCTGAGTAGCAGCCTGACATGCTTTTTGCTGGTAAAAGCAGAGTTGCAGGGCAGTGGGGAATGGAGAATCAGGAAACTGAGCTGCCGAGCCATTAGAGGAATATCCCAAGGTCTCACCCCAGACACAAGGCCAAGCACTGCTTCCTCAGGGACCTTTGTCTCCTGAACCATCCCTCTAGTCTTTCCATCAATGTGTTGAATCTTCTTTAAAAGTTTTGTAAATAAAAGCCCTTTTTGCCTTTTTTTTACCTTTTCTTTTTTTCTTCTCAGCAAGCATGGGGCAGGGAAGTGAGAGCAGAGGCCAGCACTGCAGTCAGGGTGTTAATGGCCACATTAGCTGGAAAGGGGCAGCCAAAGCAGGATGTGTAAAACCCCACCCAGGCTGCCCTTTAATTTGCTGTTACATGGAGTGGAAGATTTGAAAGCGTATTTCTGGGTAATTAATTCAAAGAGTGATTCTAATGGCTAATGCTGTCAGTTTTGACTGCAAGGGAGGTCTGGGGCTGAAGCAGGCAGTGAAGGGAAAGGAAAATGCTTGGAGGTCACAGGCAGATGTTAAAATATTTTGACAGCCCACATCCAAGAGGCTAACTTAATGAAAGCCTTTGGCCAGCACCTTCCAAGAGGTCTGAAACTGAATCCATTTATTTTTCTCCAGAATAGCATGCATGGCTTGGACCATGGCTTGTCCATAAATCACCATTCTCCATTTGGTCAGCAACACCATCAATCATTCTCAGAGCCCACCAGCCTGCTCTCTGTGCCACTGCAGAAACACCAGTAAGAAGGATTTGGTGTCTCTTTGAATTTAGCTCCTCAATTTTCAGTGACACACAGGATAAGCTCTGCCTTTATCTCTACTGATTATTAAAACCAGTGAGCAAAGGTCCTGCACCTGTGTATGGAAATATAACTGCTCCATAGTGCTGGGAAATGAAATTAGGAAGCTCTATTCATGTTGTTATCTTGCTTGGAAGGATTTAATCAAAGCAGAGCAGTTCTGAGGGGATGTCCACCACCTGGGAGTTTGGTTCCTCCCGGGCTGTATATCCCTGTGGCATTCACTAAACTCCTCCCAGCAGACTTGGAGCTGAGTAGCATTTGCAAAGGCTTTGCTGGGGACCATTCTGCTGAGGTTTTGCAAAAGATTTCATCAGGAAGCTGGAAAGGCACAGCTCCTGGCAGTCGTGTTCACTGGCTTTCACTGCTTTTTTCTTTGTGCTTCAGAGAGCACTTGGAGTAAAGACACAGGGAATGAACATTTGTGAATGTGGAAAATAACTGGGAGAATATTTGATTCAAGTTTATATTTTGAAATAAGGTTTGGGTGAAGTGTGCTCCTTTTTACCTCCTTTGGCTGTTTAAATTAATTCAGTTCCTGCTATGTATCAGCTCATCACTTCAGCATGTACCATTACTATACTTCTTGTAAAAGAATGTGTTCATAAATTGGTTCATCCTTAATTTCATGTGCTTAACTTTTGTGCAGGACTGTAATGCATGGAAAAACCTTTTTCCAGCCCAGATTTGGTGTGGCTGCACTTCAGGATGGGTGAAAGAATGCCCTGTGCCTGTGCCACTTGCAGATGCAGTCACAGACATTGATTAGACCAAAGCTGGCAGATTTCCACCCCAATTCACTGCATTAATTTTATTCAGCTTTCTAAAAAGCACAAGAGACAGACATCCACATGCAGAAATGGCCATCTACAGAATGACAGGTGCCAATATGTGTGGTACATGACAACACAGAATTTAGAGCAGAGCCTCACTATCCTGGGGCTCCTGGAGTTTGAGAACTGGGCTTGTGGGTGATGGCACAGGACACCACCTTCCTTAGCCTGTGTTCTCAGGATCTGTGCATCACTGCAACACAACTATGGCACCAGAGATGTGCAAATCCCTCTACCAAGCACATGCACAATTGCACCCTGGGTTTAGAAGCAGACATTGTCTCTCCAGTGATTATTTGGTGCTTGCTCCACTGGCTGATCATCTGTATATGGACATGCACCTGGCCTTACAGCAGGGCTAAAGTAAGGAAAAGTCTTTTGAGTCCAAAAATGTCTGGAACCCCTGGTCATGTCAATATCATTTACTTCTTTATTCCAGTTCTGCTGCAGACGTGCAGCCAGTCTGTCTGAACACATTTTTCATTAGCAGTTCTCCAGGATGGCCAATGAACACAATTAAACCATACATAACACACAATTAAACCATTGTTTGCACAATGTCCTCCTCCAGGCACCCCAGGGGAATCAATAAGCAGCATTTTGGGATCAGCAGCAGGAATCAGCCCCTCTTTGCCAGCAGTGGAGTGCTCTCAGCCCCTGCCCCATGTTGGGGTGTCCAGGGAGGGCAGTGTCAGGGTGTTTGGCACATTCTGCCTGGCACAAACTGCCCTTCCTTAAGCTCTGCTGCTGCTGAGCCCTGCACAGAAGGTGGCTCCAGCAGCCCTTGATATTTTGGCCACTGAGCACAGCAATAAGAGCACAGTGCTTGGGAGGGAGTGGGAACAGCTCTGCCCTCTCCCAGACCAAGCCTTGCTCTCACTGTAATACAAAGGAGAGATTTCTCTTTGGCATTTTGTTGTTAAGGAACAAGTGACAGCTGTGAAAGATTTTTCCCTCCATGTTCTTTCTTCTCCACTTCTGTGAAGCCAGAGCAAACTTGCCTTGCTGAAGGAGGGTGTGAAAGCACATGGCAGGTTTTGCAAGTGTCCATTAAGCTCATCAGGTACACCCTGTACTTCTGTGTTAACTCACATCCAAGCTTTCCATGGCAGTGGTGGGAGTCAAGCAGAACATCCCAGGATCAGAGCCAGGCTAGCAGAGCTGAGCTTTACTCATGGGGGGAGCAGGACAAGAAGGGCAGCTTTGATTCATTGCAGCCCCCAAATATTTCTGGGGTTTGCCTTGTGCTGCAGATTTGTTCGTTGCTGTGAAATTTCTTTCATCCGGGATAGCATCTCACAGCATCAGCTCCTGAATGATGTGAGTTGTGTCACAGCTGAGGGCTGGGGAGATGTCCTCTCATGGTGAGGAGGAGTCAAAGAGCAAACGAAAAAACTAGATGAGAGGGGCAGGCAGTTACTCTGAGAGCACCAAAATCACCCAAATAGCTGCTGGGGGGAAGGGGGCTGTGCACAGAGTCTGATATTTCATATGCACAGCACACTCAATAATCAGCATAAGGGGAAGAGCAGTTAGAAACTTGATAGAGTTTCAGAATAATTTTAATGTTTTCTTACTAATTTTTCATTTGGATACTTCTACAGCTGTTTTTAACATTTCATCAGAGTGTGCCAGTCTCCTTATATTCCTGTTTTCCCTTGGAGAAACTGAGGCACAGAGCAATGACGTGACCTGGTTGGGGTGATCTGACAAAATGTTTTATTTTCTGTATTTGAAAACCCAAATTCTGAAAACCCAAAACTTGGGAGATTTTAGTTGCTTTGGGGCAGGCAGGTGAGGGAGGGTAGGTAACGGCAAAAAACTGCAGCGTGGCTATTAACTTCAGTGCCTTCAGAAATAACCCTTTCTCCTGGAGCCTGGCAGAGCAGCCCTCCTCACTCGTTAATGTGCTTGCTTAAAATCATTGCCCTTAAACTTCCACCAGTGCTGAAGTTAATGCACTGCCCTTTGCCACCTCGAGCGAGGCTCTGCTGGGGAAAGCTGGTTCCTGTCAAGGCTGTATAATCAGAGATGGGAAAAACTGGAGAAGTGGCTCTTAGGAGGTGCCTCCCAGGCTGAGACAACTTCTTTTTATGTTGGAAAAATACAGTGTTTTTCTACTAAGAAAGGAGAAAGTTGCCTGTAAAACTTCTACAAGTTGAAAATTACTTCAGGCTCTCTGTGAAATCCTCACACTTTCACTGATAAGAGGGTAAAATACCAGATATCTGCTCAGAATAAACAGGGGAGAGAGGGAGGAAAGGCCACCTCCACTGCCACAGCACAGAAATGCTTTAGAAAGGGCCAGTTTTGCTTCACCTCGAGGATGGATAAAATGCTGGTGTTGTCTCAGATCCTAAGAGCAGCTCCTAACCTATGATTAGAATGACTAATCTCGCTTTCTCATCCACACCCTTCATGCTGCTGAGGATGGATCTGGCTGCCAGTGTTTGTCAGACCAGCTCTGAGCCAGATCTGGGCAGGTGCAGCTGAGCTGTGGCCCCTCCTGAGGTGTGCTCAGACCTGGCACACACTGGGACAGTGGTGGTGCTTTGGGTAAGAGGTGCATTGTGGTGCCTTTGGAGCAGAGAAAGGGCAGAGCTCCAGTGGCACAATGAGTCCCACACCTGTGATAAAGCCCAGAGATCCCATTTAAAGCTGAAATTCAAATGGGCTTGTCTTCATCAGGGCCAGGTCTTAACCCCATGCCACAAAAACAGCAAATCCCAAACATGTCATCTATGGGGCTTTTGCTGCTCAGAGTGACCCTGAGATGTGTTAGAAAGTCTCTTTTCCCAGCCTGGCGGGCAAAGAAGGAGCCAGAACTCTTCAGTTCTCATTCTCAAGGTTGTTTATTGCTTTTTATCTATAAAATTCTTTCTCCTGGTCCATCAGCAGGTCAGACAGAGGCACACGGGCCACCCCCAGAGTGGTATTATGTCTTTATACTAAAAACATGTACAATATTTGCAATCACTTTCTAATACCTATCACCTATGTTAGACAGTGAGCTTCTACTCTAAACCAATCCAAAAGTGCCACCATCACAGCAGAAGATGGAGGCCAAGAAGAAGAAGGAGAAAGACTGGGCACGCCCAGATCCCTCCATCTTGCCTCCTGAACCCCCACTCTAAAAATCCTAAAAAATCTATTTTTCACCCTGTGACAAACTAACTATTATTCTACTTAGACTTTTGTGACTTGCAGATCCTCATATAAGGTTGGTATTTTTTTCTGTGGGTCATAATCAAAATTACAGGTGTCTTGGGCTCTGTTCCAGGGTCTCTAGGCCCCCTGGCAGGGGTTCTGGCAATCCAGGACAGCCAGAGGGATGTCCTGAATTCCAACAATGTCACAGGTCTGCCATGGCAGCAGTGAGGTTATTCAAGCAAAACACACAATTAAAATAATCACAATCACAATTAAGTATTCACTTTTTGGTGTGGTGAGGAGAGCACAGATTCATCTAGGGGAGCCACATCTGCATGGGGGAGTTGTGCTGCAGGTGATGAGCAGAACTGGTCACTGGGAGAGGGGGAATGGGCTGCAGGTTGGGAAGGAGGTTCCTGGAACAGCTTCCCAAGGGACTGGGAAATGGGGAAACAGCAGAGCACAGGTTGGCGTTATGCCATGCTGGCAAAGCTCTCTGGAGTGCTGGGGAATGGAGAAGCAGAGAATGATTTTGGCCAGGCTTCAGCATCTGCTAGAAGGGGTGTGCATGTGTGAGGGCTGGATAACTGAGGCTTTGGCAGGTGGAGGGATAAAAAGGAGCTTTTCTGTTGTGTTGCAAAACCTAAAATTTCACAAGGGAAAAATATGCATGAGTCAAATTAAACCAGAGCATTTGCAGGAGGAAGGATTAAAATCCCTGAAAAAAACATAACTCAGGGGGTAACTTGAAGTTCCCCATTTGCACTGAAACAAATAATTCAGAATGTTTAGCCCTGATTTCTTTAAAACTCTCTTTCAATTTGATTCATCTCAGAATGAAAAATGCCATTTTGAAACAATAAAGATTCCCTCAAAAATATCTTCAAAATGAAACACTGCAACATATCCAAATATTTGTTTCCTTTAAAGCTGTCAAAATGCAGTGTGTCACACTTGCCTACAGCTTTGCCCTGACCTTTTTATTCAACAAAAATAATTTTCTCAGTGTAACCTGAGCAGCTTTAGCTCCCTTGAAGTTTTGATTTTGGGGATGAATTTACAATTTACTGAAAGAATTATCTTTTTGGTTTTGCTTTAGTCTGAAGTATATTAGCAGAGCTGTTTTGGAGAAGGAAATACTCAGTTTTGTTCCTGCTGTTAAAACTGCTGATGGTCTCCATTAACAAAACATCACTTTCATCAGACATGGGCTCATCTGAAAGTGCATAGAAGAGAAGACCTGAAAACAGAGCTGAGGAATAATAAAAGAAAAATATTAATTGCACAAAAAGGCTACTTACATTTATGGGATCTTTTAAAATAGCATTTAGATGGAAAGCTGATTCCTCATTTTTGTCCATGCTGGTATTTTTCTCAGGCTATCTCAAATTTCAGGAGTTAAGAAAAGAAAAGTCTTGCATCGCACCATATATGCCAAAGAAATGCAATACAATCTGATTTCACTTCTTTCTCTCATGCCTGAATGTGCTCATTTTTGCTTACAAAAGGAAAGGCACAAAAGGATTGTAAGAAAAGGAATCAGATGGTGCTGCCCGATACTGTTTCACAGCTAAAACGTGAAAACAAGACCAGCTCCTTCTGCTGACACTCAGGTCTCAAAAAAAAGGGGTTATTATTCTTTTTAAAGGAAATTCTCTTAAAGGGAAATTGCTCTGAGTTTAATCAAAAGCAGCATTTACTATAACTGAGCGGAGCGGGTGCCACCCGCTGCCGAGGCACCGCGCCTTCTGCCCGGCTCCTCAGCAGCACCAGCTCCCACATTCCCTCTCTGGGGCTCCTACTGTGCTGTGTTCTTACAAGTGGAGGTGGGACCCACTTGTTGGGGACTCATGGCTTAGCTTTCCCCTCCTTGGGTGGTGCACAGTCGTGATTTTTCAAGATTTCTCTTGATTTCTCAAGGAATTTCGAGGTCACCTGGGTAGCCTGGACTGAGTGGTGCACCTCAGGCAGCACAGTGGGAGGAGTGCATGGGCACCTGAAGGCAGCAGTCACCCAGCAGCTGGTGTCACCCCTCCTGCTAGGTGTTCCAAACTCATCCCACCTCCAGCTCCCTGCTCAAATTCTAGGCCCAGCTTGAGAGAGACAGAGTGAGACAGCACATGGTGTGCTACAAACCTGTACCAGGACCTCTGTTCCTCTCAGAGGCCTCAGTAATGAGGAAAACAAATGGTGTTTTGAGGCTTGCAATTGTTACATACATATAAATAATTTCACCTCCTCCTGTGTCCAAGTGTCGGGATATTTGGCACAGTGTATAAAGCACAAATAGATTCACCCCCTCTCCCAGCTACAGCTCTCTCCCGGTAGATGATTTTCAAAGGACCAAATCTCTCTTTAGGTAAGGTTTCTTTCCTCTTTCTGCCTTGCTATTGTCTCCTTTGCCATCCAGAATTTCACAGCTTTCTGCATTGTTCAGGTCAGGATGAAGGCCAAGAGAAACGGTGGTCCTAAAATCACCTAGTCTGAACGCATTGTGCCTTTCCTATATGCTGGCAAAATAACATTTATCACAAGTGGAAATGGAAGTGGAAGGAGAAACACTTGGAAATGATTGTTATTTTTAAGTTCTGCCTCAGCAAACAGCCACTTGCAGCACTTACTGTCTGTCACATCAGAAAAACCTACATCAGTTCCCCATAACCAAACACCAGCCTTGCTAGTGGGTTCAGAAATGGGACCTGCCACTGCAGGCTCTCCTGTGGCTTCTGCCATGGATGAGTCTCCTGCTGGCTTTTATCCTCAAATCTCAAGCAGAAGTTGAAAGAAAGGAAAACTTGCTGCAGAATGTTCTCAGCACAGCTGGCAAGTCCCATACCTAGGCCAAAGGGGCAGCTGCTCCATCACAGAGCCAGGTGCAGAGCACGGGACACCCTGGTGTGCCACTGCTGGCACATTCACCCTGGTGCCAAACACCAGATTGTGGCATTATCCCAGCTGTCACACAGAGGGGGCTGCTCTACACTGCTGCTCCACATGGGCTTCCCAGTCTGCAGCTTTCAATAGGCCTCAGGAAAATCAGCGTCTGACTTGTCTCCTAAGCCTTGCACTCTCTCAGCTGAAAGGGACCCCACCCCTCACATCCGTGCATCAAACAAAGGCACAATATCCTAATGGATCCAGAAAACTTGAAGTCTAGACTTTGCTCATCACTGCTTATGTGGTTTATAAACCTGGGTGAGTTACAGAGCTTATCTGAGAAACAGGAGGCATTTGAATGGTTACTTCCAGCCCCTTCCATAAGCTCCCAGATGAAAACCTGTCGATGAAAACATCTCTATGAATGGGGCTTTATGCAGCTTGTGGTTATCTGAATAATCCTTAATACCAGCTCCCTCTTCCTGCCTGATTTCTGCTGTGGTTAAGAAGCCTAAAGTAGTAAGATTAAGAAGCCTAAAGTAGTTAGAAATATGCCCTAAAGCAGTCAGCTAAGGATCCAAACTTAATGGGAACATCTGCAAAGGACTGAGAGCTGGAAAATTAGCTTTGCAATATTGGCTGCTGTGTCTCAAGGCACAAAGGGATTGCTCCCATACAGGGGGCAGCAAGACAGAGCAAAACCATCATATCCTGTGGCATCATTTGTAGGGCAAAACCCCATCCCAGTTTCAGCCAGGGAATTTAGCCCTACCCTGAAGCTGCTGTAACATATGCTGTGGAACAGGCTTTGCTTTCCCCATCCCAGCAGACCTATGAAAGACAACAAAGCACCCCAAAACCAGCTGTCCCTACTATAAGCCCAGAGGAAAGGATCTGACTCTGAAATATGAGCCCCAATAGAACCACCTCCTTTTCCAGAAGGAATAATAGCAAGACATGCCCTCAACCAGGCCAGCACCCTCCCTTCCTAGCTTTCCCTTTTATCACCTGCAGCAGGGCCTAAAAGTTCACTGGATACAGGGGGAACATCCCACCAGCCCTTAGCCCTTCCTCTTCTGCTCTTCTCCCACAAATCCCAAAGAAAATAAAATGGATGAAGCAAAAGACACCCAAGCAAAATTCCTTGAACTTTTTGGTACAAACCTGCTGGAACAGTACCAGGCCATGGTGAAGTGGGAACTTCTGCAAATGCAGATCAGAGGAAAATCCTGTCCTGAAGTTCAGGAGGGCAAGAGTTACTTCAGCAATTTGAAAAAAACCATTCTTTGCCCAGATGGTGCCTTGAACATAAACTGTCAAAGTCATTACTCAGACTTTATTGTCAGGGTTATGTTTTCTTTATTCGCTTTAATATTCCATATGCTGGTCATATAATACATTTCTTTGTATTCCTCTTCCCTTTTATTCTCTTTGTTTGTTTCATTCATGACTTATCACCTTCTGGTGGCAATTTAATTATCGGATCTATATTATTGGTATCTCTTTTTTTTTAATATAATAAAAGATTTCAGTACAAAACACTGCAAGTAATTCAATTTCCATCAGTGAGGAAGGAAGTTGGGTGTATTCAATGAAAGGGAGGAGAGTAGCTGGCTATAACATTTTTAATAAAAATATAATAGCCCTTTGTACTTTTTAGCATCTTCTATTTGGAGAGCATTGTGGCTTCATAATCATTAATATTGTTTAACTTTTCCTCTGCACTTTTCATCTATAGCTTTCCCAGCACTTTCTGAAGGTGAATCAGTATTACCCTCCCTTTTATTTCGCCCAGGGAAACAATATGAAAGCCAACACAATTCAGCAGGACAGGGTTACTGCAGGGATGAGACCCTGGGCATCCTGGAGCCCCAGACTGAAGCCCTTTCCCCTGGGCTGTGCTGTCCCTCAATATGAAGAGCTGCTCATCCCTTTCTGTGAGTGATGAGCAGCCCCATCTCCTTCTCAAGTCTACTGCTGTCCACAAAAGTCAAGAGTCCATCACTTTTTCATCTTGGTCTGCTTTAGGGCATTCTGCCCTGTCCAATCTGAACTACCCCATGTGCTCCTCTGGGCAGGACCTGCATTCTCTGGGCAGGAGAGCTTCAGAAGGGTTTGCTACAACAGGACACAAAAGAGACTCAACCCCAGAAGCCCTACAAAGACTTCCTGAAATGTCTCAGTTTGCCCCTTAATCATGTGGGACAGATTTCTGGTTTGACATTTTGTGTGAAAATTCAGTTTCTCTAGAAGCAAAGGATCCCAGATTTGATTGACCAAATCCCCAGTGAGCTGAAGGAGGTGAGTAGGGCTCAATAGTTCTTGTCTAATACAAGGCTATCAAGTTGCATATTTGGCATAAAAACAGTGAAATGGTTCTTCAGTTCATGTGTAGCTGAGCTGCAGAACACATACTGAGGATGCTGAAAGTTTATATGGATGCAAAAGATGATCTGGAGAATCCACAGAAACAAAATGCCCCAAGGACTGTTAAGTACAGAGATGCCACCTTGGGCTCAGAACCTCCCAGAACAACCATCAGTGTGGTGCAGTGTTTGGAGGGGGGTAATTCTGTGCCCTCCATCCAGTTCCCTCAGCATCAGCACCAGAGGTGGGATGATGGGCCCACACTGACCTTCTCAGCAAGTGCCAGCCTGGCAGCCTGGAGGGAAGAGGGTTGTTTGGTAGCCCAGATGTACGTTGCTTTGTACCACACCTGAGTGACTGAGGGCCTTCATCTCAAGACACATCATTTGACTGGAGAAACTGTGTGCAAGGCAAGATCTACCTTTGGCAGGTGGGTCCCTGTGTCTGTGTTGTGGTGCCCTGACTTTTCCATGGCTGAGACAATCCTCCAGAGAGGGCCTGTGGAACTATCTCCTGAGATGATAAATTTTTTTTTTAATGCATTCTTTTCAATTTGTTTTCTTCCTAGTAAAGTTCAAAATTACTCTCTAAGATTTAGTATCTTCAAATAATGAAGACATTAGACTGGCTATTTTGCCACCTCTAACTTCTTCATAAAAAAGTAGGTTCTTGCTTTTCCTATTCATAAAGACAGCTCTGCTCCTAAGTCTCCAAACACAGCAGTCAGAATGACAGAAGATGTTATTTTCTGATGGGTAAAGTGTTTAGAGTAAAAGCTTTCCTTATTTTGCTGCTTCTTTAAGTATCAGTCAGTTTTCTTTTCTCATAGATCAAAGCTTTCATGTGGTATTTTTTTGTTTCTGTAGTGTTTCTTAGGTCAGAAATTATTTAGAACACAATAGAGAAAAAGAAATCAACATTTCTTTCCCTTTTGCTTTTTAAATGAAATCACTAAAAATATTTTAAATTCCAAAATTATCACCCAAACTCAAAACACCCACAAAAATGATGTGGGAAGAAAAAAAAGGGAAAAAAGCCAGTAGACATATATTCATGAGACTAGCATGTGTGTGGCAGATTTGTTTATTTATTTATTTATTTAGGTATTTTAATACTAGGGAATTATTGTATCTGCAAGCCAAAACAACAGCACTCCCCAATGCCAACTCCAGCTGTTCATCCCTTGTAAAATTATGAGCTGTTTTCAAAAGCTTGATTGAGTTCTGTGATGGAACTTCAGCGTAGCTGTGCAGATATTGTTGATTTCTGTGGTGCTGTGAAGACTCCACGTGACAAAAGAGAGCAGTTATTGGCCTGATTGGAAAAAATCCTCCTGGAGTGCACACCAAGGCCATGGCCATGGTCAGCTCACAGAGATGTAGGAGCAGCCACACTTGTGGGAACAGCCTTGGCTTGCCTTTGGCAGCCCCAGTGTCCCTGGAGCTGGATTTGGGCTCTCGGGCTGTCTAGAGCCCAACCCTAGGCCTAACCCTAAGCCTAAGCCTAAGCCCAGGCCTCATTCTAACCCAGAACATTGAGTATGGGTTTTCCTGTTTAGAAGGATGTAGGAGCAGCCATTTTGGGGCCTTGTCAGAGTGGCCTTGGCCTGCCTTTTCCAGCCACAGTGTTCCTGGAGCTGTAGGCCCTTTGATTGTCTAGAGGACAGCCCTAGGCCTAGACCTAGGCCTAAACCTTAACCTAATCCTACCCCCCACCACTACCCTTAAGGTCTATCATAACCACTCCCCTAACCACTACCCTCTCCCTACCCCTCACCAAATGTTATCGAGCTGGAATGTCCAACCTGATTTAAGATCCACTCCGAGTCCTTCTGGGGAACACTAGCAAGCAGGCTTTCAAAGGCAGGATGAAACAGTTTCAAACAAACCAGTGCATTAGTGGGAGAGCTCAGTATCACAACAAGCTCTCCACAAAGCTCCAAAAGGCATCTGGCACTGAAGGCAACAGCAGCGCTCGTGTCCTGTAGGGAATTCTACTGAGCTTGAGGAAGGTACAGCACACTGGCAGCTGTCCAAAACACCTGTGGCCTCACTCTCTTTAGGCTGTGATGTAGAAGTTTCACTCTGAGCATGTTTTGCTCTTAGAAGTCTCCTGGCAGGTATCATGAAAGGAAAAATTTTATGCCACCTAATCTGAATTCAAATTTCGTCATTATAATTTTATGTCTGCTTCTCCCCAAAGGAAAGACTCAACTATTTATAGAGGTCTAGAAAAGACCACGGTCAGAACAAGCAGCAGTATCATCAGTCCTGGATAGGTTGTCCAGAGCAACTAAAGTTAAGAGAGATATTGCCAAGTTCTGCTGGCTGGAGGCATTAACTCAAGTACTCCACCCTCCACACATGCTTGCCATAAAGAAAGAAGTGCAGATGACATGAATTATGCAGCCACTAACTAACAAGGTATGTGTCATTTCTGAGTTTGTGGTTTTAAATATTTTCATGCCACAGAGATCTCAAACCACTAAGCAGCTCAAGACTTGTAAGACAAAAGCTTTAAAATGTCTGCCAAGGACTCACAATAAAGGACATTAAAACTTAAATAGAAAATTGGAAAAGAAGTGAGATTATTAATTGCTACCTTTTAAGCAAAGCTGTCTGTAGTATTAGGACCTTTTGTGGCTTGACATTTGTAGACTTGGTAAATTAGAGCCATAAAAGAAATTGGCCTCTCTAGACACAGGTAAAATCAGGTGTAATACCAAGGGTTACTAGTTAGTTCACAGTCCTTCAGCATATTGCAGATAAAAATCCCTGAGGCCTGAGCTTCCATCCCCATTTCGGCTGATCAGGAGACATCCCCAGGTGAGGCACAGCTTTCCCAGCTGTCCCAGGGAGCAGGTGATGCTGTGAGTTACCGGGTCAAAGGACTCATGTGGCAAGAAGGAAAATCATAGATTTATCCTCTCTTTTCCTTTCAGATGATTTACATCCGTAGGAGTGCAAGGAGCAATCAGCCCCTCTCTCTCTTGCCTGTCAAACCATAAAGAGTCTAATCCAAATCACTGTTAATATTTCATTCGAGTTCAGTAGAATTTGGAGCCAGCCCCAGGCTCAGACTTAGCATGTCTTTTTGGAAGCTCAGTACCTGATTTTTATTAAGATGTGAGAGGTTCCTGTGAAGCAGAAGCCTTAGGATCCCTGTTGAAATGAGACTTGAAGCAGTGAAAGGAAGAAAAACTAGATTGTTTGGGCTGCATCTTGCCCTGTGCCCAGGAAACTCAGCACTGCTCCAGGAACAGAGGGAAGATATGGAAGTGATGTACTACAGATGTTTTAACATGATATCAGGCAGCCTGCAGCTCCCAGTGCAAGCAGCACACAGGAACTTGCTGTTTTCTGGGATCTTAGGGATAAACTCTGATGTTGTGCACATCCTTCAGACATTTTGCCCTTATTCTGAACTGTGGTGGTGGAGCATCCTCTGCTCTGCTTCACCATTTACACTGCACAAGGTGTTGGCACAGGCCCCCAGCCAGGCAATAATTAGCATTGACTCCATGATTCTCAGAAGGCTGATCAGTCACTTTATTGTACTATACTTATTAAGAAACCCATTACCCTCACACAGTCATGATACAGGTGGATCCAATTAGTCCTTGAATCCAAACACCATGACCATTGGCCAATTAGGAAACCACCCTTTGGTAAACAAATCTCCATAACACATTCCACCTGTTCACAACAACAGGCGCAGCAAGTGAAGGTAAGAATTGTTTATAATTCTTTTCTCTGATCTTCACACAGCCTTCTCCAGGTCAATGCCTGGGGAAGTTGTGCCTCTGTGGCCAGAGACCTGCTGCCACACAAGGCATAAGGGAGTCAATGCCATGGTATCAGGTGATGGAAACTGTTTTTACATCCCTTTCTTACACTGTGTGTAACTTGCCTTGACCTAGGAGAATAACCTGAAGGGGTTGGAAGCAGATAAGAAGACTCCTCAGCCACCTCCTACCTTAGTCTGCACCTCCTCCCACCATGGGAAGGGACTGGCTAGCCAAATGTTGTGTCAGACACCAGAATTCCTCACACAGCTTGGAGGTAAATGGTGTTTCCTGTTCCTAATGATTGAAACTCTCCCAGTACTCACTGATGCTTGTAGTGGTTCTTCACTGCCATGCAGTTTGTCACCTCTGTGGTTTCCCACTGCTGCTGGGAGGATGTAAAACCCAATAGGTCTAGGCCAAATGGAAGCACGCCTTGCTAAAATGTAGTATTTTTGAGAATGAATAATAACAGCAGATTATAGAGTTCATATGTGTTTCCAAGATTTTATCTTTAATAGCTTTTTTTTGATACAGCTTGATATAAGTAGCATCCTAGGAAATTCAGTCTGGGCTGGTTATAACTTTGACCACTGCACTGGTAGGGTCTATGCACAGCTGTTTGGTCTTTTACCATCAGCCTTGAGTTTTCTCAAAGGTGGTGTGAGATGTTTTGGAGTCTCTAATGAGTTTTGGTGTGTGAACTCAACAAAGATCCTTCCTAGGCCAGATAATTACTGTATCAGGGTGATCAGAAACAATGATCCTTGTGTCCTTATATAGACCCATAGAAAAGTGCATTAGTATCCTCAGAATAGGCTGGAGAGACACATGAAGAGCCTGCTAAAGCTTAGTGAAGTCACCTTAGTGGGATGCCAAGGTGTAACCCTCATGCCAGGATCATTTTAATGCCTGGAGAACCAGGAATTCTGAGGCAGCACTCTCCCATGGGCACTCTTTGGGCTACACAGGTGGATGGCAAAGTGAGGAGCAGAGCCCACTGCTGTCTCTCCTCTGAAAGGATTAACAAAGAGTCTGTCAGTAGGAGCCTGGGAGTGAGAGATCCCCATAATGGCAGAGCAAGTGAATAGCATGTGTTTAAAGAGCCCATAATCCTATATTTACACAACAGTCCTTAATGGCTCATTCAGAGCCATTGCAAAGAACCAAGTAAATAGTGTGGTTAGAAAGTCTGTTACTTTATATTTACTCACTAGACCGTCTGCTGTGGGAGCTGTGAATGTCATGGAGAGCTAAAAGGAGCATTCTTTTGATTTTCATTTTCTTTTTTTTTTTTTTCCTTTTCTTTTTTTTTCTTTTTGCTATGAAAAGCTAACTAATAATGATACTGAAAACCACTTTCAATAGGAACTACACCTTCACTTTGCACCAGTGGAGAACAACCATTAGCACACTTTGTCAAGGAAAGGGATGCATTTATCATCACCTGGAGCCTTTTCATAGAGGCTGGATGTGCTCTAAAAGATACACTCTTACTCAACAAGATGTTATTGAACTCAATAGCACTCACCTGTGTGGCGGGAAAAATTCATTCCTGTCTCTGCAAGAACTTCTGGGAAGGCATAAAATGGTCTGGTTTACACATATTTTATACAAATAGTCTCTTCTGGCTTTAAAATATGCTACATGTGAGACTGGACACTAAATTTATTCTCTCAAATGTTTATTCATGTAAACAATCAAATCTTCATTAAAGTCGAAATTATACACACAAATCAGAGTGAAGCAGACAGCTGATTAGCATGTGAAATGAAGGTGACATTAAATATTTGGAGATTTGCATAGCAAATAATTATAAATCCAAAGTTAGTGGTGAGTTATGAAATAGATATTTAAGATCTAACAAAGTCCACTTAAATAAGAAAAATTCACAGAGGCAGCCTAATATCTTAGATCCCTGAAACATTATTCAAGATCTTATCTGAACCTTAATTAACTGATCCTCAAAATTCCCATGAGGCAACAGCAAGCACTGGAAAAGAGCAAATAATTAATAAGTAATCATTTATACAATGAATTTTTCTTCTTGTTTGTGATCGTCTACAGAGATCATTAAATCTATTTATAATACACAATGACTCACAATTTTGTCAATAATACTTTGGTTGTAAATAGTTTACAATTTGCAACTAGAAGGAAGAACAGAGGAATCCTGTGTGTTTACTGCTGCTTCCTGACTATTTACAAAACCCATGAGATCAGCAAGGGTGACTGCGAATTCAGAATCAAATATTGAACAAAATGGGTAATTTAAAATTTCTCTTCAGTAAAAATAATAAGACCTACTGCCTAATGAAGAGGGTGCTTTTTCCTGATGTGAGAGGAAATGAAAAAATGTCGTTCAGACAGTACAGGGTGTGATCACTCAGAGTGCCCAGGGTGGGTGACACATAGAGTGGCCACAGCCGTATGGGAGAAGGGGATAATGCTAAAGTCTTCCTGAACCTCCACGTGTTGGGGAACCTAAAATTTAAAGCCACCACCGCAACATCTATCCCACCTTATTCAAAGAGATCTGATGAAACTTCACTCTGATGTAATCTCCTGTTTCCTTCCTCCAAGCACTCGTGCTACCAAGGTATGAGAAATAAATTGTGCCAGAAGAGTAAAGGGAAATAGATCAAGAAATGTCAAATTGACATTCCCTATCAAAATGGAGTGAATTTTTGAGAGCCAAAAATATGATGTGGAAAATCCAGTTTAAGTAACAAAATTATTGATGGCTGGGGAGATGGAGGCACAGGCCAGCAATGAGGAGCCAGGAATAGCAACCAAGATTTTCCTGTCAAAAGATCCAAAGTTTGTAAGGCTTCATCCACTGCAAGGAGAGCAAGCCTATGCTCCTCTCTGTACCACAAAACCTCAGCAGTATTGCTGATATTTTTCTAGGATATTCTTCACAGACAGCAGACCCTTTTCTACTGCAAAAGTGCATTTCTGCCTTGACTTTTGCAGCACATTAACACAGCAGAATGGCCGTAAGTACCTACAGAGCCTGTGATATTGGATATTGGGTTTGGATAGCACTCCTTTCCTCCTGTTTGCTGCAGCATTCAGCCCTGCCTTTCTCACTCCACATTTGCAGCCCTGTAAGGAATTATTTCAGTCTGGGTGAGGGGTCTTGTCTCAGACACTACCAGGCCTGTGAGCATGGCTATATGTGTTTGTGTAAGGATAGCAACACCCATCCCTATTTGTGCCTTGCCATTCTTAAAAGGCTTTTCTCATGACAGTACAGGGAATGAGATTAGAACAGCAGTTCTGAAGCATTTTTTTCAGTGTATCCTTTTTCTTCTGCTGCTTTGTCTTTTGCCCCTGAGCTGATGTCAAAGGTCTCATCTGTAAGTGCAGCCAAAATGTCTCCATCAGTCCTGACCAGGCTCAGGGGCAAATGGACACCCACATGAGAGGATGTGCATGAGTAAAACCTGGAGTGAATCCTCCAAGCCCAGGGGTCCTGGTGCCTTCATCTCATTTCCTGGGTTTTTTTCAGTACAGTCAAGATACTGACTCGACCACATCCATGGTTTTTCACACAGTTTCTTTAGCTAATTAAATGTTTTAAGATGCCACAATGAAAGTTATATAGACACAAGCAATTTTTATGAACTGGTAGCATTAATTTAAACTTGATTCCAGCAGAGCATGCCTTGATGTTTCTGGCTGTTAGGCCATCACTAATACAGACTATTGAATAGTTCCTCTCAGTCCATTCAAATCCAAGACATATTTTGATTTGCTGAATAGCTTTAATTCTCCCAAAGCTGATCAAATAATAATAACAACAGTAACAATAACAATAAAGGCAATTCCAGTGTGATTGGCTAATCTGATGGTTTTGCTCCCAGTTTATTTTTAATTTCTGGCAGCAGTGATATTGGAAATTAAAAAGCTCTCTTGACACTCGAGTGACTCGAATCTCAGACCAGATGAAATGAGGTGACTGAAGCAGCTCTGGGCCTTTTATTCTCTCCTATCATTATCACAGCTAATAAGAAGGAACTGTGAGGCTGCCCAGCAGTGAAGGCTGAGGACTTCCTCCCCCCATCCTTTCTTTCCTTTTTGTGCTATCCAAGATAAAGTACTAATTATCAGGACAGCTCAAGCTCATTTGTAGGAGGAAGGGAATTGAATGCTGCTTCAGTGAAAAGACTTAGCTCCTGTGTGCCCTTGGGCAGGAATTGTGGTACTTTGATTTAAGCAATCCAAATTTAAGCTCCTTGAAATGACAGGCAGACATCCCAATGGGCTTGCTCCTAGGACCTCTGTCCTAGCTCTTGTTGCAAGGTGCAACAGATTAAAAAACCCAATAATTTCACCCAGACCATCATGCAAAAGCTCAGGTCCTTCTCTGATTTGGACAGCCAAACTGGGAAGTTCTGAAGCATAAGTTTACCCCAGAACACAGGGAGGTGTGGACTGGAAATTCACACATTATCGGATAGCAAATGATTTGTGTGGAAGAGCAATTGGATTGAAAGTCTGGGTATGAATAAGACTTTGGCCTGGTTCTGTCTGGAAAGGACACACTTCAGTGTGCACACAGTGTGATGGCACTGTCACTGCTGCCACAGCACAGGAAGCACAGGATGGTGCAGGCTGACTCAGCCTACAGCCCTCTCTTTGGGTGTTTGTCACACCTCTTTTTGAAGATCCCCAGTGATGACGGGGACTCTGCAGACTGCCTGGCCTTTTCTTCCTTGTCAAAAGTCACCTACACTGTGACATTGTGAGGAATGCCAGAAAGAGGACTGTGGTTGTGCAATGGGCTCAGCATCAAGCAAAGATTTCCCCCAAATCACTGCTGCACTCACTCTGGAGCTGCTGAGGGAGGCCACAGTGAGAATATAGGATGAGGGGTTGTGAGAGGAGCCCCAAAAACCCTCCCCAGTGCAAGGAAGATCCAACACCCCCTCTGCTTCATGGGTGAAGGTTCTGCTGTGTTCTGCTTGTCCAGGCAGCAGGCACTGAGTGAACAGGAGGAGTGTTTGGGCCACAGGTCTGTCAAATCCAGGAACTAATTATTTTGAAATAAAACACAGAGTTTTCATTGCTGGTATTAAAGTGCTTTATCAGCAGGAATCTGTGTCTGCCATGTTGCAGATAAATGCTGGGAGAGGAGCAGAGCACTGTGCTCACAGGCTGCCCCATCATCTGTTTTGTTAATGGCTCCATCTCTTGCCTGCCTGGAGAGGATGATTCTCACCATGCATCATGTGGGTGCTGAACATGCCTTACAGGCTTTGGTGCCAGAGGAGAGCCATTCCTCCTTCCCACACCTGCACCAAGTGCCCCAGGAGGGAAAAAATTCAGCTCTGCCACTTCTGCCCATGAGTGGACAAAGTAGTGTGTGATTTTGCTGATTGCTCAAAACAACCACCACAGGTGAGGGTGGGAATGGGAGAAGTTGGGAGGGAGATTTTGCAGAACATCTTCCCCATTGGGTTGCTTGGGGCTCCCCAGGACAGTGGCAGAGTTTTTCTTGTCTTCTAGGCATTTAATTTTTCCTTTTCCATTAGATGTCCCTTTGGATGCTTCACTCTCATTAATCCCACAAGGGTTTTGGAATGATGGCTTGTCACAGACATCTTTTATGAAAAATCTTTTCCTTAGGATTTTTCCTCCTGAGAAGCTGAGAGGCCTCAGGAACAAAATGTAAACAATGGTTATCTGCTGCTGTGGAATGCAACAGGTGGATCTGTGATTGGTCTGATACAGTTGTTTCTAATTAATGGCCAATCATAGTCAGCTGGCTCGGATAGAGAGCCGAGCCACAAACCTTTGTTATCATTCTTTCCTATTCTATTCTTAGCTAGCCTTCTGATGAAATCCTTTCTTCTATTCCTTCAGTATAGTTTTAATATAATATATATATCATAAAATAATAAATCAAGCCTTCTGGAACATGGAGTCAGATCCTTGTCTCTTCCCTCATCCTCAGACCCCTGTGAACACTGTCACAGTGGTTCACACTGGCAGACATTTTCTGTCTTATACCCAAAGCAAAACCAAAGCAGCATTTGAGGAGAGTATCCCTGGCCAGGGCTGTCTGGGAGCCCTCTCGTGTCTGAGGGGCTGGAAATGCCAGGGGAGGCTTGCTGACTGTGGCAATGGCTCCCATGTCGGCCAGAGGACAAGGTGGTAAATAAATTTCAGGCTAATGAAGGTGAGTGTTAAATATTTGCTGTACTTGAGCAGGAGGGCCTTTGTCACTAATTAGCAGGAGATGTTAAAGGAGATGGGATGTATTTAAACCTCATTGTTTGCCATTAAAGCACAGATTCTTTTACTTCTCTTCTGGGCTAAGCACTAATGCATTTCAAGCAATAGCAGAAGGGCTTGGTGGATTAATCACTGTCCTTGGAAATAAAAAATTATTTCATTTAATGCATGCAAATGCCAGGCAAGAGATAGAAGCAAGTGGTCACTGGCTGGTGAGCCAGATCAGAGTCTGGGGTCTGGTCTTTGCATCCAAACAGGCTCTTCATACTCAGCTCTGACTGGGGGACATGCCAGGCAGGGGTGTCCTGAGCATCTTCACTGGTGCCTTTCTGGAAGCTTAAAGTCTTTGTAACACCTGCCATCCAACCTCAGGGCCCAGCACTGGGGAAAACATCAGGTCCTTCAGGCTTAAAGAAAAGCTTAGTGGCTGCAGACTCTTCTCTACCCATTTCTCACCAGCTCAATCCTTCCAACACATGTGATTTGTGTGGCCTTTGGCAGCTGAGTAGATGGGTGAGCAGACAATACTAACTATGCCATTAACTCCAGCTCAGTAACTAGAAGGATTCCTTGGCCCTTTCCCTGCTGCTAAAAGTACAGCACAGAAAGGCACAAAACGCTGCAGGGGAACTCTTGCCAGCTCCAATGCCTGTGGTGCCATCCAGCCTGGCACCCAGAGCAGCCCAGGGCACCCATGTGCATCAATCCCCATCTGCAGGTGCCTTGTGGCTGAGACTGAGCCTGGCTCAGGGGGTGGGGAGGCTCTGGGGATGCAGGCAAGCTGTCAGCCTTCACTGCTCCACAGTCCTCTCCTCATTGTGCACTAACACCCTTATTCACCCTGGGTGAATCAGATTAATTACTGCAATAAGAAATTTCCCCTAGCAAGTCATTTTCCCGTTCAGTGCACTTTGTAAATATGAGCTGCCTCTTCCAAAATCTTCCTGTGAATCAACAGAAAATCCTGGTTTTCCAGAAAGGAAAGTGAGGCATAGGAAAAGGTAAATGACATGCCCAGAGAACAGGGAATTTTGTATAAATTAAAAAAGAACAATCTTATCAACACTTTTATGGGAATTTCAAGATTATAATTACAGCAGGTGATGGGACATATTTTTTCAATGCAGTGTGTGAAAAAACAATTTTAAAACATTCCCTACTTCAAGTGTTTTCTGGCAGAGGAGGGAAGCCCTGAACAGTACATCTAACTGTCTGCATAACAAACCTGTTTTTCTCAGTTATGTCTTGCAGATCCATTAGAAATAGTCCATGAACTCCCTTAGATCCCTGCTGCAGAGATTAGGAAAAACTGTAGATAGAACATTTACATCATAGTGAAAAAGAAGATGTTAAGTTATTGGTTTTAATCCAATGCAGAACCGGAAAACATCTGATTTCCTAGCTGTCCACCAAGCAGAATGCCCAGCCAATTTTTTTTTTAATCTAAATTTTATATTACAATATTAAGAGGAAACATTGTGCCAAAAAAATAAAGACATATTTCTATTAGTGCTAAGCAGCAACTACTCTTGGGATTTTACTGATGGGATGCAAAAAAGAATGGCAGAATATTTCCAGCAGCACATCTGTGGAATCAGGGTCTATTGGCATAGGTTATTATTCTAGTTTTTCTTTATGCATTTCTGCCTGTGACTTTAGAAGGCATGCAGCTAAGAAATTTACAGAAAAAAAAATAGAAATAAAAATTTCCACATGTGTTGCAAGGACCAAAAAATTCAAAACTTAAAAATTTGCCAAACAAAAGTTTTTCTTTCACCACGTTCAGATTTTGTCAGGAAGAAGATGCTGAAATTTCAAGGAAAGCAAGAAGTTTTGGTTTTGACTGACCAGTGTTTTTCAATAGGAAACAATATTGGCATAGAGGTTCTAAACAGCTCCAATCCCAAATCAACATTTGCAGCCCATAGTGACAGGCAGCCTACAATGGCTGAAATAAAGATCCATTTTCTGGAAGTTTAACTGCAGAAAGGTTGGGGAAGGCATCACAAAGCCTGGTATGACCTCGTTTGCCTAAGAGAAGAACAGATAGGTTAAAAGAAAGCACCAGGTTAGGGATTCAGGAGGGTCAGCTCAGCAGTGCCAGCATTCCCACCAGGTTTTGATGGTCCACCAGAATCAAACTGTGGAAAACAGATGGTGTGAAGGTCAAGGCAGTCAGGACCAGCAGGACCAGGGTCAGCAGGACCAGGGTCAGCAGGGCTAAAGCACCTCCTTGCAGGCAGCCTTACCCCAGGACAATCCTGCCCTGCCCCAGGGCTGATTCCCAGCCACAGCAGGTTCCAGGGCTGTGAGTGCTCACAGGGGATTCACCTGGGAAGGAATGGGGTGTGGTGAAGAGGCAGTCCAGCACTCACACATGTCAGGAGGGGTAAAATCCTGGGCTGTAATCCCCAGTGGGTGGCAAGAGTGTAACTGGGGCATAGACTGAGTTGCTAAAAATACCCGGGCTGTGTATTGCAAAAGCAAGGAAGGATTGAGAGAAACACATATCCCCAGTTTCATGTTCTCATAGAATCATTTAGATTGGAAAAGACCATTTAAGGTCATTGAGTCCAACCATTAACCCAGCACTGCCCAGTCCAACACTTGCCCATGTCCCTTGGTGCCACATCTTCACAGCTTTTCAATCCCCCCAGAGATGGTGACTCCACCACTTCCCTGGCAGGCTTTTCCAATGTTTGACAACCTTTTTTCCTAATATCCAATGTAAACTTCCCCTCTCATCACTATTTATTTCTCCTTTCCAAGGACCTTGATCTTGCCTCTTATTCCTAAGATAAACACAGGAAATTTTATATCAGGCTTGTGCCTGCTGTCTTCCCTGGATTTAGGAGACATTGCTGTGCTCTTCACCCCTGGGAGCCCTCCATTTGCAGGAGAGCTGGGAGAACTCCTTTCCCAAGGCAGTGCTGAAATGAGGATCTTTTGGATGAACCACAAAGCAGCTTATTCCAGATGAGCCAGGAGGAGCTGAGTGGAAGTGTGTCCCAGCTGGAAGTCTCTCTTAGCAGCTATTACAACAGCAGGGTTATCTCTGCTGCTGAAAGGAGATGTTACTGTGAGCTATGACAAACTCATTGAGTTTTGCAACAACACAAGCAAACTAAAGGCAATGAATTTAGAGAGGATGCTTGGGGAATGCTAAGCCAGTTCCTTCCTCTGCCTTTGGCTTTGCACCACTCATTAAGCCTTGCTCGAAGACATGAAGGAAGAGTTGGGACTGAGGACACATGCATACACAAGCACATCTTTTATCTTTGCTCACAAGGATATGGCCATGGGGAGGTGCTTTATTTTAGTGAAGAATACAGAATACTGAGTTGATTGGAATTGAAAGATGGTGCAAGAGGCTCCACTAGCATTTTCCAGAATTCATCAGAGAGCAATATCAACAGGCATGTGAAATCCTCACCATTTCAGCCCACTAATGAGAAAACACACATGTGGCCAAAGGAGTGCTTGCAGCTCAAGTTTCTTGGCTTTGAATCTGCCTTTCAAGCTATGTGAAGAAAGAGTTGTGGCTAGCAGAAATGCTACAGCTACTTCACCAAAACTCTCCCAAACCTCCTAGCCAGACTCAAGCCCTTTACTTGACAAATGTCACTAAAGTGGTGTCACCACTGGTTTAGGGCAGTTAAAGAGTAAGTTTATGTTCAGAGACTACAGAGGAGACCTGGCAAGGGCACTGCCAGGCTCAAGAGCTATTCAGGTGCCTATACACAGACATCATGGACAGCACATGGGGTCAGAGATGCCTGGAAGTGGTGGGTGGAAGTGATATTGGGAGCTCTTGGCAAGGTGGGATGCCTGAAGGTCTCTGAAATGCCACTGTGTTTCACACCCTACATTGCTCACCAGATAAACATGCTGTGGGGAGCTCTATGCCCTCAGCAATCAGTGCTCTGGGCTGCTGGAAAGCCCCAGCAAGGACATGCTTTGCTCCTGACACATCCCCTTCAACAGCACTCCTGAGAGGACAAGGCAGGGCAAAGTCTAGCCTGCAGCTGGTGCCATCCAGAAAAAAAACCAAAAACATTTTTATAGAAAAGCAAATCCACAATGGCAAGGTGAGCAGTAGGAGCTGGAGAATCAACAGAGCATCTCCATTGCTGTAAATCTTGCAATAGCTGCAACTGCCCCAGAAATTTATTTTGTTCTTTTCACGATGACTTTTTCAGAGGAAAATTGAGGACCTTATTGTTATTTATTATGATCACAGCTAGTTCTTCAGAGATTTCCTTAATTAGCATCATTAGACACACAGCTTAATCTTAAAATCCTAGGCTTGTCAGCATAACAAATTAAAACTTCAGTTTTTTTACTCCCTTCTACATGCCAGGTTGGAGAGTGTGTGAAGGAAAACTGGGGGTCTCCTGACAGTTTCTGGGAGTGTGGGAATCTGTCTTTAATCTTTGATGGCTGGAGCAGGGTATGCAGAGCGGGTGAGTAAGAGGAATCAGTTCTGTGGCAGAGACAGAAATCAAGGGTCACTGCATTTAAAAGCAGACCTACCCTTTTTCACACCAGATGAGCTGAGCACACAGCTTGCTGGCTCCCCCCCCAGCAAGAGATTTCTCAAACCCTTCAGGAATAATGGGGGAAAAAACCTGCTGCAGCTAATGAACACTGAATCCTAGCAGAAAGAAACCCTACAGAAGTATCTGTGACATCCACATTAATAGCAAAGGAGTTAGTTGTGATTGATGCTATTCCAGTGAACACTAAAGGAATTAATAATGATTAGGGCCATTATTTTAAAGCATTACCCCCCAAAACACCCAAAGGAAAAACAATTAGATGTCTTCAGTGGTTATCTTTCACAGTATACTTACTGCAGTGATCAGACACGATATTATGCCTATTAATCAGCAAAATGATGGAAAAGGATGTAACTCGTGTATATCCATGAGACAGTCCTTAGCAGCACACACCTTATTTGCTAGTCGGATTATGAATCTTCTGCTGGCACAGAGAAACACATTTTATCTTTTCATACCAGTAGAAGGTGCCTCATGAGCTTGGAAATAGATGGAAGAGCTGTTCATTAAAATGAAGAAAACAAATAAAACCAGCCACTCTTAGGGATTTTGCATGCATAGACCATATGACCCTGCTTACCTCCACTGGGTCTGAGGGAGGGTGCTCCAAGCCCTGTGAGATCAGTTTTTTATCAGCAGTGAAAAGTTGTGATGGGCCTTATCACTATATTGCAGGTGAGGAAACTGAGGCTCTGAGACATCATGAGATTTTCCTGAGGTCACACAGTAATCAGTACAGAGCCAGAGGGAAATCCTGATTTTTGGCACTCTGCATTAAGCACTGAGTTAATAATCTCTCTTTTGTCTGTCTGTGGTGCGTTGATTCACTTCTATCATCAATGGGTCATGACCCAACGTCATTGCTCATCTGTGTCACGGTCCTGCAATGCAAAGCGAGCTTTTAGTAATTCATCTGAGCCTAATGGGTGGGTTGAGACACAAATGCCAGCAGGGAGAGGGCTGTGGGGTGCAATGCCTGTCCACCCCTGCAGGATGAGAGCACTGAGAGCAGGCCAGCCCCAGCTGCAGTGGAAGGCAGGCGGTGCCTTCTCATGCTCAGCAGCACCAGCAGGTGCAGGATCATGCCCAGCTCAAGCCTGGCTGAAGTTAATGGTTCATATAGTTTATATTCCTTCTGCAGGTTGACCAGGGCAGGTTGGGAGGAAAGATGGTGGAAAAGTTCATGATGTGATGTATCTGCTCTTGATGTGATGTATCTGCATTTTCTCAGGCAGAGGCAGATGGGATTCCACTGTATCTAAAGCCACAACATGCCAGAAGCTGAATAATCACACCAGCATCTCTATCCTCTTCCAGGGGCCAGTTATGTTCACTGTACCCCTATCATAGCTGAAGAGAGGAGAGCTTGAACACAAGTCAATGACAAAACAACATCAACCCTTGGGATCATTTTCTTTTCCAAGTTAAATTCCAGCTGTTATTAAACTCTTTCAGACCACATAGATTTGGCTTCCATTTTCCTTTTGAAAAGTGATCTGAATTTTCCAGCCAATTCTCTGTACCCCTCAGTCCCAACTTTGATGATTAACGTCCCCAAACGGAGACGTTTTGAGAATTCAAATAGGAGCCTGTAATCAAATTCCTCATTGATTCCCATGATACAGGATCAGAAGCACAATGATGAAGCAATCCTAATTTTGCAGCCAGAGCCAAATGCCAATTAGATCCTCAGCGGGTGTAAACTGAGCTGGCATTGCTCTCCCTGGAAGAGATAAAGCTGATTTACACCCGGGTGAAGATCTGCCTTGCCAGCCCTTCCTGTCCTGTGTAACACTGAGCGCCCACAGTGGCCCAGTGGCCCAGAGGGAAGTGAGCAAAAGTGTATTTCCATGACAATGGATGTCCATGTAAGTGGGAAATATTCCACTTTCCCTGTGCCTATCAGTGGGAGTGAGCATAGTCTTTGTTTTAGAGGTCATTTTGAGACATGAATACTCAGCCATGGAAATAATCTGTCCATACCTTCCTTTATTTCCAGCCTGGCACTCCCCCTTCCCTGGAGCTCTTTGGGAGAGGGACCAAGTCAGGCTCCCACACCCTTTTTCCTTGGGGAGCATTCTCCTGGCTCATGGCAGCAGCTCTGGTTCTGCCCAGCTCCCAGAGCATCACAGCACAGCCCTGCAATGCAGGACATCCCCCCACCTTTCCCAGCTGCTCATCAGCTGTCACTTAGCCCTTCCTTTCCATATCTGGGCTTAGTATTGCTTTCAGAGACAAAATCCTTGTGATTCCACTACCAGAGAAATCAAAGCGAGCTAGAGAAATAAAATCTTAAAATCTGTGTTCAGAAAAGGAGCTGTGGCTGCATCAGGCTGTGCAGAGCCACCCACCCATCTCGAGCATCCTCACTGAGCTCCTGGGAGCCTGGATGTGGAGGGCTGCTCCTAGAGGGGTTATCCTGCACCCAAAGAGGAACCACCCACGTTAAAAATGGCAGCAGCAAAAGAGAATATATTCAGGGAATTAATTGTATGGGAAATTATCCAGGCTATTAAAAGCCACACGAACAGGCTGAATATCATGCATTTTAAGCATACACAGAAAAACATCATTTTGAAGGGGATTATTGTTGAAACAGGCAATAGGGGTTCTAGCAGATAAGCTTCCTGCTCCTGTCTTCTCTTATTGTCTGGAGTACATTATCTCCACCATAACATTCTCAGCTCTCTCCAGGAGTATTGTCAGAGTGAAATGCTATTTTAAAAGTATATGTTTATGTTTCAATAGACTTTATAATAGCAAACACATCCACCCAAGACACAGTAAGTGAGAAGGAAAAAAAGGAGAAGGAAAATCAAGAAACAGAGGTGGCAGCTTTCCTGGCATGGAGTATAGGAGGAATAAATGTTACCAGCTGAAGGTGCTCTGTGTTTTTTCCTCCCTGCTGAATGCAGGCATCCAGGGGAGGATTAGCTAATGTGCATTTGTCCATGGGACAAGCAGCCAGCAGCACACAACCATTGGACAAGGACAGGTCTGCACAGGACCTCAGCCCCTCTGTGGGGCTCCCCTTCAGCAGTCGCTTCATTGCATTTGCAAGCTTTGGTTTAAAAGGTGAAAATCCAGGCCAGGCTGGATGGAGCTCTGAGCAACCCGGTCTAGAGCAAGGTGTCCCTGCCACGACCAGGGGGTTGGAACTGGGTAATCTGTAAGGTTCCTTCCAACCCAGACTCATCTAGGATTCAGTGAAAACAGCCCGATGCAAGGCTGAGCTACCACAGCCTCCCACCAATCTGCTCTGAATTAGGGAAAAGCTTGAGTGACCCCAATCCTGCATCTTGTGTTTGCCCAGAGGCCGGGAGCCATCCTGTTGGGATGCCCTGTGCATGTCTGTGCACACATGGGGGTGGACCTGGCTGGGCTGTGGGATTTGTACATGGCAGGAGGTAGAAGCTACCCCGAGTCTGTAATTCACTTTTGAAGCTGTCAGACATCATTACAATGTATTTCTGAAAGATATACTGTACAGAGTGAATTTCTAACAAGCTTCCATGTGATTTTAATCTCTCGAGTGAGAGGAACCTGATAAAGATATAGATCCATTCTCACATCTTGGCATAAAATCATATCTTATTGGTTTAGATCATTCTGTGTTTTATTTTTTTATAGTACTAGTGTTTTCTAGTTGCAGCAGAAAATACAAACACTCAAGAGATCTCATTTTTCTGCTAAATGGATTTTCATTCCACATGAGTTATCACTCTCTAGATATAAACATACACACACAGATATACCATGTACACCCCCTCACATTAAATGCCAAAGACACCATTAAATGTAATGTTAAAATAAAAAATCCCCAGGCTGGCGCTCAAAAATCCCCTCTTTTAAACATTCACAATTTAAAGATACTTAAATAGACATTCTTCAAACTTGAGTCAATTTTAGCCTCTGTAGCATAGCCCATAAAACAAGCTGAGAGTAGTAATTTTTGGGGGGAGCTATTCTGGGAGCAGTGCATGTGGAACTTCTCCATTGTTGTATGGGGGATGAATGTGGTCTCCACTCATCCTCACCTACCTTAAATAGGTCAGCTGAACCACACCAACCCTCCAGTTACCATAATAAAATATTACAGAGAGGAGCTAAATTTGAAAAGTGAGAATCACTTGCTTCCTCCCTCAGAAAAGGGAGAAACTACAAAGGACAGTCTGAATATTGAATTTATGGCAAGCTTTTTCTTACAGACTCAGAGCCAAAAATCTGCTGTCAGTTACATTAGTATAAATCTGGAGCAGCTCCACTATCATCATTAGAGTTACAGGCCAATTACGTAATGAAAAGGAGTATTTTGGGCTTGCCAAAAATCTTAAATGTAGGTCCTGCTTCAGGCCATGCTGAAAGCCCAGATTAGTGGCCTGAATTTCAGTGCACCCTTCCCCAGCATTTTTTCATGTCACCTACCAGTTATTATTATGCCTATCAACAGTTGTATGTATAAATTTATATTGTTATCAAGCATGATTTGACCTCTAATTCTGGGAATAAAAAGGAAGTCCACCCATTGACTTTCTATGTCTTTGATGTTAAACTCTGCAGACAAAATACTATTCAGGAGATCCTGATAGATGGCTGGATAAAATATCCAGGGAGATCTTAATGCATTCATTTGCCCTTCCTTTAAGACATGGCTGTCAAAGGAGATTGTATCACCAACAGTGCTGGAGAGATTCAGCTTGACCTGGGATGTTTTAGGTGTCACAGTCCGGAGGAAGATTTTCTCTGACTTTGGGAAGGTACATTGTGCTGCTGACCTCTTGCTTCTCACACTTCCCCATGGCAACCCAAGGAGAACTTTGGGGTACCAGCCACTGCTCAATTTACTGGGCATTGGCACTTTCTGGTTTAGCTAAAACAGCCAATACTGGACTGAAAATACATTTCCCTTTAAAAGCCTTTCCACCTCTTACCAGCTCTTCCTCTTTCCCCATCTTACAGCACCAAAGCTGGTGAACTTCCATAAAAATAAAGGGGAAAAAAGGTAATTTTGCCGAACTGGAATTTACCCAGAAAAATATCCTCCAACCATTTCTGTCAAACTCTGAGCCCCTGCAGAACATCCCCACAGGCACACACATGCTCACACACGCATGCAGTGGACACAGATGGGTAGATACCCGTGCAAGAGTCACAAAAACCTGGTATTAATCTCCAGCCGTGGCTGCAGAGCAGGAGCACTGATCAATTCCTATTCACAGCATTGTTGAAAGGTAGAGTTCACAGAGTGCCTGGTGTGATCTCTTCCCCCATTTCCTGAAGATGCAGAGTATGTAGAAATGTGAAGGGGAAAAAGGCAGGTTATTCCCAGCGGTGTAATTGGCCAGCAGTGCCTGGATGGGAGCCAGAAGATCAGAGGAAGAGAGGAGAGCACTGAGTAATGAACCACATGCTTTTAATTTCACTTAAGAACTCAAAGCAGGAAAACCTGAGCTGTATCCATGGGGATTGCAATCAATAGTCAAGCAGATAACAAAGAACTGCTGCTCAGGATAGAAAACTGCCTGGGCCCATTAGTTTATTGCCCAGCCTTTCTTTGGGAATTTGCCCTTTCTTTCCTGAGTTTTTGGCTCCAGCTCTGAATCCTGCAAACACTAGGGAGCAGCAGCTTCCTTTGAAAACATCCTGGCTGCACGATGGGGCTGGAGCTGTCAACTTTTGCCGTGTGCCAGCCCTTAAAATAAAGAGAGAGAAGCGGGGGAAAGGGAGGGGGGGTGGCTGTTGGGAAAGCGTTCTTGATGATAATTTGATTGCATGCATTAATGATCAAAGTGTTGCAGACTAATTACCAACACTTACCTCTCAAATATTAAGTTATCATTTATTCCCCACCACCACCCCAGCTTTAGCTCTGCATCTGCCCCCCTACATTCAGGGCAGTCTGTTGCTCAGTGACACCTCACAGTGTCAGTGCCCTGAGACCCAACAGCCTCACAAGCTCCAGCCTGGGCATTCATAACCATCCCCTCCCCAGCACCACCACTGCAAGTTCCCTTTGCTGGGTACTCTCCCATTCCAGGGGTCTTGGGAACCAAGTCAGCCTGGAAGAGAGAAGCAGAGCACATTTTGCCATGTTCTAGAGGGGTTCTTGGAAAATCAGCCACCTCCTCTTCATCTCTTATCCAAAGACTGCTCCCTCCACGTGGGTACCTCAGTGCAAGGTGCCTGCTCTGGACTGGTCCAGCTGGGTACCTGCCAAGCCAGAAATGCAAATAATGACAGTCTCAAACAATGTGCTTTTCCATGCTGCTTCCAGCATCCATTTTAACTAGACAAATGCCAGCCTGCTGCCATCTGGTAACAAGAGGTACTAAAAGCCTCAGTGAGGAGCAGAGAGAATCTGGGGGATATTACCAGTGGCAAACAGGTTGCAGAGGAGGAGATTTCTTTTTAACCTGGGCTATTTATACTCAAAAATGAGCACAAAGGACTCTGGTAGTGATGGGGACTGAGGAAATACTCATTTAAGTGTCCCCTCTGTGTCTATCCACTGTGACAGCAGGAAATGCATCCTTGCTTCTTTCAGTGCCTCTTTTTTCTGGGGGAAGAGCAGGCAGGAGCAAATGCTGGGTTGGATTTTATGTTATGTTTTTAATTAGGTTATCTTTAATTGACTAACACCTTCCCCTGAGCCATCTTGCTCTGCTCAGAGACAAAATACCACGGAATTGGCCCATTTTCCATGAGCACTGTGGTATTTCCTCTATTCACACAGCTAAATAGCCTCCATGCAGATTTGGCTACCTCCTTGCAACTACTAGAAATAACCAAAATACAAGGACTAGATTCAGAACCTGTGGCAACCAGCTCAACCAGAGTGCAGTCAGAGGAGTTGCATCTCTTCTGCATGCTGCTAAGGAGCACTCTTAATGCTTGCAAGGGGCTTTTCCTTGGCATCTTTGGGTTTTTTCACCCCATTCCTTTCACAGGATGAAACAGGAGTTACTGCTAAATAAAACCTTCAGAGCTGCTCGTTCTGATGTGGTGCTTGAGATACAAATGGGTGTGCAGGAGCTGCCAGCTCCTTCATCTGGAGCCTGGCTGTGTCTGGAGAGGTTCCCAGGCGGGCAGGTCAATGCCCCACATAGCAATGACGTTTTTTGGCAGCAGCACCAGTGGCCAAAAGCTCCGAGAGCAGGGCAAGGCTTTGCTGGAGCACACACACAGCAGATGAGATGTCACTCTGTTTACTCACACGTACTGTGCACAAACTGCCCATTATTGGCACTGCAGAGTTCCTGGCTGCAGGAGGCACAGCAGCATCTTTCAAAGGGCTGTAATGAAAGTGGGTCAGACGTTTTCCCTTCCCGGGGCAATCCTTTAGCATAAGTAGGGATTTAAGTGTGCACAATTCCCATTATCTGTGATTGTTATACTCTTTCTCACAAAGAAAGGGCTTGGTAATTCAACCAGATCTGTCAAATGCACACACAGTGATGAAAATGGCCTGTTAGATGATAGGGGGTTGCCCTTTCAGTGCCGAGGAAGGGCATAGCCCTCCTGGGAGAGAACGATTCTAATCCTGAACCGATAAACTGTGCTTGATCTTAGAGAAACGTTTGCAGAGGAGTCTTTCCTTGCAGCTCTGGTGCTCATTTTGCCACAGGGTAGAGCCCTGGGTCTCCTCTACAGCCAAGAGGGTGGGTTCAGGCATCATCTAGCTGCTCCTGAGCCTCACAGCAGAGCCAAGGGTGAGCAAGGCCAGCCAAAACCAGGCCCTCCACCCATGGAGAAGTTGTCAGTGTGCTGCACCTCCCATGCAGGGCAGAGGGGCAGGTCCAGTGCATGCAGGCAGGACCTGCACAACAAGGGAATATCTGAACCCTGTCAACTGGCATTAGACCTTCAGACATTCAGACACTGGTATAATGTGATCCAAAGCAGGGAGAGGGTAAATCCAAGTAGACAAAATGTCTCTTTAAGCCCCTGAAAAGCTGAGCTCCAAGCCATTTTAAAGATGCATGAAAGGTCCATCTGAGTGGCCAGTATGAGATCAATCCCCCATCTCAGGCATTAACATTTGGTGTCAGCTTTGCTCTCACTACAAACTTAAGAATAAAAAGTGGAAAATGGGAATAGAACAGACCATGTTGTAAAAAATCCTATCTCTATAATAGCCTTAAAAATTACTTCTGTTGCTCTCCTTGAAAGAGAGTGTTTCAAAAGCTTTTGTTGAGCTGACCTTTCTTCATTATTCTCTTCCTCTTTGGAGGATGTAAGGTCAGTAGAGAAAAAGAGAAATTAATAGGATGAAAACACGAAAGATGAAGAGAAATCCTGTATTGACAGGAAGGGAAGACAAGACGAAGAAACAAAATTTTAAAAAATCATCATCATCATCATTCAGGTAAGTATGGGTGAGAATGTTGCTTTCCTTTGGGTCTGAAGGCAAATTTTGGGTCTGTTCTCACAGGACATTGCAAATAGCTGCTGATTTCTTGTCCTACTCACTTCCCAGGAATTCACTGGGGGTGTTCCTCAGGTAGCAAGGCTGTCTGGCAGCCCTTGGAAATAAAACCTCTTCCAAAAATTCAGACAGACCTAAAGGAAAAAAATCCTCTTTTCCTCCCTTTTTGCTGCTTCTTTTAGAACAGCTGAGGAAATTATACAAATTGACTCTCAGGTGCCACATACTAATGAGCATTTGAGAGCTTCCATGTTTCTGGATGACGAGATGGAAGCAAACCAGCACACAAACTAAAAAAAGCAACATGAAGCCGTCCCTCTCCACAAGAGATTAAAGCACAGCAGCAGTCAGGAAGGCAGCTTTCTAGTGGTGACCTCCAATGGATCCAATATTTTTTCCACTTCCACGGGTCTCTGCTCAGCACTCAGAATGATGATCTTTCTAAATGCCAGCTCATCCAACTCTACCCTGATCGGAGGAGAATTCAGTCTGGCTCTTGCCTCCTCACTGGCAATAACGATTCTTCAAATGGAAATTAGCCGACAGATTTGATGATGATGCACGAGCCAGAAGAGAACACAGCTCACTCTGCCATGGCTCTGCAATCTCCTCAGGGAAAACAGGAGTAAAAATCCATTTGTGTTTGCAAACAAGATATGTCTTGAATGTTCACGGGGGACCTCTTGAGCAAGGAGGTGCCAATTTTACTGTCGTCTTTTCTAGACATCACATAAAACCAGCAGCCCAAGTGCATGAGGTATTTTCTTCTCCAATAAAGACCTTTTGCCCTTGTGTCCTATACTGAAAGTGTTTCAATTCCTAGAGGAATTTTTGTCCTTCCTAATGTGATTACTGATCTGGGGATCTCTCATGCAGAGAAAGGGAGTCCACAGTCTGTGTATTTTCCTTCTCTTTCCTTCAAGGCTGCAGAGAAGCGCAACTGTTTGTTAGTGCACACCTGCAGCTACTGGGAATCCATCAAATCTGCTGGGACCACGTTTAAGTCAACAGGGTTTTCTCAAAAAGACAGGAAGGCTCAGGCCTCTGGAAACCTCAGCTTCCAGTGCAGCCAGTGGAATTCAGGGCTTAGGCTGCTCCAAGAAGGTACTTCCAGATACTTGGATTAAAGTTACCCTCTCTTGTGAACACCTCCATTGCAAATTTTACCCAGAAATTACTCAGAAACTGGGTTGTACTGATAACCTGAAGAGTTTCTGACACTGTATTGTCATTTTCCCATGCCACAAGCTTGTATTTCTGAAAATGTACCTCATGGCTAGGACGGACTTACAAGATTAGAGTGAGAAAGCTATTAGCACTCTCAATTTCTAATTAAGAAGTAAAAATCTATAGCAAATTAGCCATCTAAATAGAAGATAGCACCATAAATACCTTTGTAGATCTTGGGCTAAATCCTTTTGCTCCTACCATAAATGATTGTTACCCTACGCTCCACGTTTATCTCGTCAAGTGGGTCAAATGTGAAAAAGCTTCATCAAATTTAAACAGTGAGTATAATTTCACAGAGAAAATTAATGAGAAGTCTGATTTAGGACCATAGACACTAACTCAGAGGAAAATTTAGCCTGAATATCTGAAAGCAGTATATAACAATTCTGTGAGACTGGAGATGTTTCTCCACAGAAAACAGGAGAAAGGAAATTTAAACCTCGGCTGGAGAAAACGTCATGGCATTGAGGGAGAAGCCTATGGTGAGAGAGGAGGACAGAATGAGTAAATAAAGCTTTTTGCCCTGAATTTTTGTCCTCAGTGAAGGGACAAAGCCTCCCCGAGTTTACAGTGACAAAGGGAATGTTGCAGCAATCTCTTTTCATTTAAATTAGCAGGTCATCCTGGGAGATGTGGGGAGGAGGAGGAGGGAGAGGAGGGGACCTGCTTCAAATGGCTAAAAGAAAAACAAGGACATCTCAAAGGATGAAGCGAATTGCTCAGAAAATGGAGTTCACTTACAGATGCCAGCTTAGCATAAAAAGGCACTGAAATGCAAAAGCCCCTGAACAAAATGCAGTTACTACAGCAAGTTGGAGACGTGGTCACAGGGAGTTTGTATCCAGGTGCTGGCTCAGTAATTGGGTCAATGTCTGCAGATTCATGAGTGCAGGTGTCCCACAGGGAAGCAACAGAGCATGCTCGTAACCTACCCTGGATCTCCTGAATCCATCATCCATCCCCAGATAGCTTAATTCATTTAGAAGGGGAAAAAAAATAATCATTTGTTTCTAAACCCCAAATGAGGCAACAAATTTGACAGTGAAAGAGAGAGAGAGTGTCTGGCTGTATGTCCTTGATAGGCTCTTCGCTTTCCCTTGGTAAACCATGAGAGGTAGATTAAAAAAAGAAATTGTTGTTTCAGACTTGCATGTCCAAATTTTTCCTTTGTCATAACTGTTCTGCTCTGCTCTCCAGGGCTCCTGTGGGCTGTCTGTTGCTCTCAGAAAGAGCAGCCTTTACAAAGGCTGGGAGCACAGTGCATCTTGCCTCCTGCCAGCATCCTGTTCACAGAGCCCCGTGGCTGGCAGCAGATCTGGATGTGCCCTGGGCATGCTGATATAAGGCAGGGTGATTTGAGGAGGGCTCTGGACAGGCCTGGGGTGCCCACAGGCTCACAGGGGTGTAGGTGAGCACACCTGTCTTCAGAACAGCCCAATAAAAACTCTGCACCACCCCGTTGTCCTCCTCACCTTCCTCCACCTGCACCTTCCATGCCAGGACCGGCATCTGCCACGGGTTCCTCTCTCCAAGGAGAGAAACCCCTGTAGAGCCAGCACTTTTATTAGGGAGTCCTTTTCTAGTGCTGGAGTGCCTTCATGGTAATAGGGCAGGAAGTGGGTAGAAGGGACCCATCTGGCACTTGGAGAGGGACTCAGCAAGCTTTGCAGTGGGCTTAATTGCTGTGGGATTTGCCGGCAGCTGCAAACTGAACTCTAATACAGAGAAGCTTCCTCCTGTGGTTAAAGAGATCAAAAAGGACAGGTGTAGAGAAAGGAGTCTGTAATCCTGCTGAGTCTCTGGGTACTGTGAGGACCCATAGGGAAGACCTTGCAGCCTAGAGCAGGCAGCCTGGTGGTCTAATTTAGAAGAAGAACATAGCCAGTCAAATTAATAGCTCAGAAGTGCAAGGCACAATTGATACCTCTAACTGCACTCGACGTGAGCAGAGTTTCCCCCAAAATATCAGCCCAGACTAATGTAGTTGTCTCATGCTATTTGAGCACACACTGATAGCACACAGTGCAGCCTAAGGATTATAAGACAATGACTGTTGTAAATGTAAGAGCATGAACAGGGTCCACTATTTGTCTTCAAAGCAATTTTGCTATTAGAGAGGGAGAAGAAAACAAATCAAGCAAATTATATTTGTTTTAAAATGATCAATCTCTTTATCTGATTAGTTTGGCCAGTGTCCATGCTTGTCAGGTGTGACTGCCTGTACAATCTTCCATTGTTTCTAATGACCTGCTCAGGCTCGGGTTAATTGACCCACTCAGACATCTTTCATTAGCCTTCTTATTTTAATAAAAAGGACTTGGGAAATTTATAAAGGCTAAGATGAATCAAGATAAAAAATAAAGTTAAAGAAGGTTCTTATTTAGCTGTTTCCCTCTTTGCTTTTCCCTGGGTAATGGCTACAAGCAGGCAGTCAGCAGTAAGGAAAGATGTAGTGCAATAGGAGGATTCCTAATTGCTCCTTCTGGTTACAAAGAACAGGAGCAGCCAATTTCTGCACCTCCATCAGAAGGGCATTAATTCAAAGCCCATTGTGTTTATGCCTATCTTGGATCAAGCCTTGAAATAATTTTAAATCTGTTGTAAATACCTGAAAAATGTGTAATTACAGTCCCTCATGAAGGTAAATCTTTGATGACCTGAAGCCATAGGTGGAGCATTGGAAAGCATGGGAGAGTTGTTCAATATTTAACTCTCTTGCAAGCTGGGAGAGCAACATTTAAATTAGTAATAAACTCACAGGCACCTCCAAGAAAGGCCAGTGGCTATAAAGGCAAAACTCCCATCAATTTTCCTTGAAATACCTGCTGGAGAAACTCAGTGTTCAATAGAAATTCCTCCTGAAGTTCACTGAAACTTTTCACTGCACAGAATTCCTGCAGGGAGAGGATTTGTGAGGTGTGTACTTGTCTGTGTATGTAATGTTGGTGATGTGCACACACTGCATTTGCTCAGTGAGGACTGTTTGGAATCCCACCCAGGGAGCAGCCATGAATCCAGAAAGTCTCTGCAGGTGCTCGGGAGGGGATGGAGGGTCCATTCCTTTCCATTCCTTTTGATGTCCACAGCCAGCCCTGCTGTGGTGCCTGGACCCAGCAGCAACCATGGCCAGAGGTGATGGATGTCTTCAAAGAGCATCAGAGTGAGGGTGAGGTGAAAGGATGTCCAAAAAACACACACCAACCCCAAAGACAGCACCTCAAGAGTAACTCAGCACAGCAAATAACTGATGGAAATGGCCACAGTCTAGCCTTGATAAACACATATTTAAGACTTATTCATTCCACCTCCTTTTCTTCTCATTGAATAGCTCAGTCCTATGCTAAAACAAGCTGTGAATAGGCAAGAGTGACAAAATTATAATGCACTGTGGGAATGAGAGACTGAGAACCAAGTAGTGGCACCTTGGGGAGAGGCAGAAACACCCAGGGTTTGCTGGGAGAGATCTGCTCAGAAAGACCCTGGGGAAATGTGCAGCCAGCTCTGTAATTGTGACAGTATTATTAATAAAGCAGGAGCACTGTAGAAGACAGACAATCCAGAAGAAGCTCAGGGATTAAGGAGAAAGCTTTGCAGAAATGTTCAGATACCATCGGGTGTGCTTTAATATAAGCCAATGCTTACTGGAAAAGAGTGAACAAATATTCTGCTGTAAAACAGTTCTTCCCATTTTGCCACATTTTTCTACTTAGCTTTTAGTAGTTTGGGAAATTTTTGATCTTTCAAACACAATTAAAGGGACTGAGGGGGGGAATTCTTCTTTCCCTCTCACAGGTTTCAGGTTGAATTAGCTCAGTTCCCAACTCTATTTCGTTATTTTAATAAGATTGCAGACATATGTTTAAGGGTTTTATACTAATATATTTATATATACAGATCAATAGAAATGCATATTAACAAGCAGGTAGACAAGTATACATTATAAAAGATATGTTTTTCATATGGAAATCATTACACACAGCTTAGCATTTTGGTGATTGACACAACATTATTATAACTAAATTGGAAAGCGTCTTTTCCTGTAACACCTGCCTCAGTCTTTGTTGCAGAGAACACAGATGGAAGTTGTGAGACTCTCCATACTACCTCTTTCCCTTTTATTTTGCATTAATAAATGCACACAAAAGAGGGCAAATCCTTAATTTGGAGATGGGTTTGAGATGCCTTCTAGCCCAGGCACGTTGGGCCTTTAGTTCTTCCTTGCTGTCAGAGGTTGCACATCCTGGTAGAAACCCGAGGATACCAGGACACCCTTCTGGAGGGGAGGACAGTGCAGCTCCCACTGAGCTGTGCCCAGAATGTGTACACAGGTACAACCTGTCACTCACATCCACCTGGGGACAGAGTGCTTATTTTAGCACTGGCATCAGGGGGTGCCTTGCAGCCTGCTCTCTCTGCTCACTGCAGCTCCTCTCTGCCCTATCTGTTTCCAGCCAGGACTATGGATGGCCATTTTGCCAAGGTTATCACTCTCTGTGGTGCCCTGGAGCCCAGGATACATTTAGATCCCATAATAATACTGATAATGATAATAATAAATAAAGCTGGAATCTTGGGAGGACATTTATTTTAATGATTTCAGCTCTGCCTGCTGCATTCAGGGGTAATATCAGCTATCTGTCTACGTCTTCTTTAATCTGGCCAAGTAATTTGAGGTAATATTTATCACATAAAGGCTCTGGGTATTTGCAAATACCTCTTCTGTCCATTCATAACTCTCAAAACTCAGATTTCATGCAGCAGAAGATTCCCATGGCTAACTAGCCCAGGCTTGAGGCATTTTCAGTTTTGAGCTCAATCCTGACAATGCTGAGTATTTTTCTGTGGTGCTGGGCTTATTCACTGCTCTCAACCTTCAGGAAAATGTAGAGATAAATAAAAAGTTGTGCAGGGATACAATGGTACATATCCAAATAAGCTCCCATCCTCCATCTCTTCATGATTCAGGGCTGTGTTGAGCCAGAGATGCAATGTCTTACTAGCTAGTAACACAGGTGGACTCCTTTCCAGTGAAAATGCTTGTCTCCTCCCTGAACCTACATAAACTACAAGTATCCAGAATTTCCCATGGAAAAAGGATTTCCATAATTCACACACTGGGCTGAGAACAGCACCCTTGTGCTCACTCTGTGTCTGCTGAGTGCTCACCTCATTTGGTGCTTCCTTTTTCTTCTGGGAAAAGTGGGGAGCACTTTGTTCCTCAGGTTTGCAGAATTCACAGGGGAAAACCTATCAATCTGGGACACTCAGCCCTCATGCCTCTTGCAGCAGGCTGAGACACATGTGGAGGGAAATTAGTGGGCAGAATCTCATCTGGAGCAGATCTCCCTGGAAGAGTCTGGCTTGGTGAGCAGTTCAAAGGACTGAGGCCTCTGGTTTTCCTGGCAGATTGTGCTCTCACACCCCTGTTCTCTCACCTTGACATCCAGTGAGATGACTCATGCAAATGAATAGCAGCTGAACTTATATCAGAAAAGTCCTCAGGGACAATCAAAGGGCAAAGAACCTGGGGAGAGGGAGGGGAAAACGTGTTTGCATAGTCATCATGGCAGTCACCAGAGCAACAAACAATTAGATTCTTCCCTGCTGATGAATTAGCAATGCTTCAGCTGCAGTGTCTATTGTGCAGTCTCTATGCAGGAGTCAACCAGGCCTTCAGGTGTTTAAAAATCCTCAAAAAGAGGGAACTTCACTTTGGAGAGAGCCTGTCCTCCCTCAGGCTGTCCCTGGAGAGAGAACTCCTTGACTCACCCACTTGGCTAATGACTGTCAGGGCTGCTTTGTGCAAAAACTCCTCAAGGTGAGTGAATCTCATAGGAAATACACAGATATGAGGGCACACAGAGGAAATCTTTGTTTCCTACAGAAGAAAAAAAACAAAGGTGAATGTGTCTGTGTATGCACAGCAACCTTCCTTGTCCTTCATTCCCACATCTTCCTTACAAGCTTGAATTCCTTGAATAAAAGGGGGCAGTGTTGAAACAGTGTCTCTAGGTCAACAAATGGAGGCTTGTTTATCAACACGTAGCTAAGGCACTACTGAAACACCATCTTAATTAATAACATGACCTTGTTAAATATGGCATCGAACTGCACATGCAAATTCCTGCTTATTTCTCAGTTGTGTTTGCTTTCTATTCCCAGCAAAAACAAGTGTTTACTCATCACCTAAGCTGCAGGGAATGCAAAGGGGAGGGATCCTGCTATCTTCCCAGCTGCACAACCTCTACTGGTGGTGCAAGGCATGGAAAAAGCAGAGCCTGATTTTCTCCAGTCCCAAGCAGATGGGAAGAGCACCCTCAGGAGATGCTCTGCCAGCCTGGGGCTGGACTTTTTGAGTTCTGTCTGACTTTTTGAGTCTCTGGAATTGTCAGGACCCAGAACATACCTCTGGCTGTCCCAAGCAGCCAAGAGCCCTGCCAGGGGGCTTAGAGCATAGAGCCCAAAATGCCTGTGGTTTTGATTATGACCTGTGGAGCAAGTTACCAACCTTAGATGAAAATCTGCAAGCCATGACAAATTAAGTAGAATGATAGTGAAGTTATCACAAGGTGAAAAAGTAGATTTTGGGGTTTCTAGAATGGAGGTTCAGGGGGCCAAGATGGAGGAATCTGGGCATGTCCAGCCTTTCTCCTTCTTCTTTTTCTTGGCCTCCATCTTCTGCTGTGATATTGGCACTTTTGGATTGGTTTAGAGTAGAAGCTTACTGTCTAACATAGGTGATAGGTATGGGAAATAATTGTAAACATTGTACATGAAGTTTTTAGTATAAAGACATAACACCACCCAGGGGGCAGGCAGAGTGCCTGGAACTGTCCTGCTGGATGGACCTCAGCAGGGCAGGAGAAAGAATTTTACAAATAAGATACAATAAACAATCTTGAGACCAAGAGATGAAGAGCCCTGACTCCTTATTCAAGTGCCGGGCTGGGAAAAGAGAATTTCTAACTTTTCTCGAGGTCACTCTGACCAGCTAGAGACCCCAACATGGAATGAGGCTGAGGATGGGATCCCTGCTGGGAGGGGTTTGCAGCACCCCCAGTCTCAGAGCAGCAGGCCTCCCCTGCATCAGAGCCAGGGCCAGAATGGGAGTGGGAAAGGCAGATTTCCTTCCCTAGCACCCCAGCAGTGTCCTGCAGTCCCAAAGTGAACCCTCCTGCACAATGCCCTCTCCAGAAAGGATCTCTTCCTAGAGCACATGGTGCTCTGGGAGGCCTCCATGCACTTGCAATATTCTTCCATTTTAAGGGGTGAGTGGCAGAATTGAAAAGGCAAAACAAAACAGAGAAATCCTTTCTGTCTCCTGGCATCTTTGCTACTTCATTGCTTTATAATAAATGCACATTCCCAGCTGGCCTGAGGGCTCTTCTCTCCTGCCTGGGCAGAGGTGCTATTCATTCACAGTTCACAGGGGAGGGAAGGAGTCACACACTTTGCTTTCACAGCCATGTAGTCCCAAATCAAGAACCTCCACAAGACACTATCTAATCAAAACCAGACACTCCTTGAGGGCACCATATACATTTAGGAAACAAGGGCATTCAGCCCTCCATGACCAAATTTCTCAATGAAGGAGGGAATAGTCCTTTCTTTCACCACACCCCCCAAGCTTGCTTGAAAAACTGAATAACATTCTCATCTCCTCTCAGTTCCCCACCCCCAAGTTCCCCCACTAAAGCAGACAGAGAAATAGCATCACACTGCTCAGGGATGCTCCTGCCTCTAATCTCCTGCTTAAGACAAAGGGACTCCTAATATAACAAATGTATTTCTTTCTGACTTCCCCACGATGGGACTGAGGAAAAACATCCACAAACAAGGCAGAAATGCTACTAATAAAATGAGTGACATGAAGAGGGTGCAGGATTCCTGGGCTTTGTTTCGTGTCCTCCCACTGCTCGCTGTAGGGAGTGCAGAGAAGTCATGCTTAACCTCCCTCCAGAGTTTATCTAATGCCATCTGGGTTTATTTTTCTGAAGCCTCAAAAAACTCATGCTCACGTTCACTCTGTCAGTGCCCATGTGCAAGATCACACAGGCAACAAAAGCTACTGCCTGCCTGTCTCCAGGAATGTGTGACCCCTGCCCATGACAAAAGAAGCCCCCTGGGATTTCTTGTGGCCTTGGGAAATGGGCTGAGCCAGATCTGGAAATCCCAAGGAGAGAGGGGAGATCTACAGTGTAATTCCTGAGGAAGGGAAATGTGTCCCCCATCCAACTATGCTGAGGGATTGACATATACAAGGGTTTCTTGGGAGGAAAAAATGCTGTTCTCCTTTCCCTCATCCCAGGTATCATATTACAGCCTCGGAATGATGGAGAATGGTTTCCCATGGGGTAATGCTGGTAGGGCAGCTGGAGTCACTGCCAGCCATAATTCAGCTCCAAATGCTAAAATCCCTGGGGCAGAGGCAGTTTTCTTTGCTCTACCTGTTCTGTGAGGAGCCTTAAATCCTGTTTCCAGCCTCAGAGTACACCCACAGGACAGACACCAAGAGAAGCAGCAGCTCTGCAAGGAGCAAAGCCAGAGTCAGCCTGCGAGGAGGAGCTGCTGAGAACAGGGAGTTAAAACCAGAGGGTTTTTCCCAAGATTGTTTTTCCTGCTAAAGTAAAAGGGTACTTAAGGATAGGCCTTAACTCCTTCAGTGTAAAGCGCCATGAAGTGGAGAATGGCAGCCCTGCCTCCCCACTCTCCTGCTCCTAAATGGAAACACAGGACTTTCACCTTTCCCTCTCTATTACTCCTGGCTTCTGCTGCTTTGGGAGGCAAGAAAGGGGACAGCTCAAAATGGAAAAGAAAGCGCTGAAAGGGATGATTACATGGGGGAGAAAAAGAAAAAGCCCACTTTTCTCCACACAAAGGGAAGCTGCTGGCTGATTGCTTTAGGCAATACACGAGGTTGCTTTGTAACACATAGTTTTCTATCCAGGGTCCTCTTTTAAGTGCTGCAATAGAAGAGGAGGGAGAAGGAAAAATGGAAGTGGATTCAAGTCCTCTTCACAGAGAAATGCCCAGCCCACCTTGTAAGGCTTTTATTCCCTCTTGTCAAAAATAACTAGATATGGTTGAGGCTTACAGAGCTCCCAGTTTTCATTGCTCCCAACTATCAAGCCCAGATGGTCATCCTGCTTCTCTGAAGCTGGAGGAACACCTCCTGCTTCTTGTCTCCCTCTCAGGGACTGGGTTTTCCATAGCCTTCCTGACAGTGTCATTGTGTCAGGTCAGACCTACATGGCTGGCTGGTGTCTCCCCACACTATGAGAACACAGTCGTATTTCTAGCTCTACCATCAGCTGATCTAGCTAAAAAAAGGGCTGGAGGTAAGAAATAAAAGCAGGAGTGCAAGAAGCAGTAGTAAAGATGATGAGAAAGTTATGTCCAAATTTGGGAGATATACCTCCTATGGTGATGGGCAAAGCTTTTTTCAAAACTGCAAAGCCCCCAGTGACTCATGACAATGATGATTATACACTCACTAGTGTGTGTGCTAAACTTGGCACATGGGAAGCAGATGTTCATGCCAGCTCTCCATCAAGACCTTCTGTGTCTCTCCAAAGCCATGTCCCTTCCAAAGCTCTCATTCCTCACCTCCCACTGAATCCTGTATTTTATGCCATCACTCCTCTCAACTGGCCACACATACATCTTCAGTAAAGATTTTGGCTGTTGGGAGTGGAAAAGGAAGAAGAGTGTTGCTGTTCCCTTGTGCATGAACTTCTCTGTGTTGCCTCCTTTAGGAACCAATCCAGAGTTTCCAAATCCCCCAGCCTGATTTCCAATGCACAATGATTTATCACTGTCCCCGTTGTCTCATCCACTCTTTACATCCAGCTATATATTTTGGGGAAGAAGATTTACTTTTTGAGTGATGTGAAAGCATTTGCTTGACATGATGGAAATTTATGAGTTGTGACTCCCAGCTCCTCCCCCAGGACCCAGGAAAGCAACTCCTGGCAGGGGATGAGGAGGGGAGAGCAGAGTCTGCAGACAGAACCAAGTGGACATGGCTTCCTGCTGACAGGAGATATTTATGGATTTGCCAACATTTTAGTAGAAAAATAAGGAGAGTTACTGAGGTGTGGGGGGAATAGGGCAGAAACAGCAAACTCAAACACAGCCATCAATCTCCTGCCTGCCTGGGGTGACAAGTGGAGGAGAGACCTCTGTTACCCATCATTGCAAGCAACCATTGCATAAGGATGCAGATGATGGACAATTTTCACAGGCTTCTGCTTTCTTTTTTCCAAAGGTCTCCTGCCCCAAGACCTTTGCCTGGAAAAATGGCTCAAAGTAGACAAGACCTGCATGTGCCAGCACATTACTGCAGCGGGGCAGGACCTTGGAGGGATGGGTGATGTTTTCCTGGGCAGTAATTGCACACAAGGAGCAGTTGAGGTGTGGTGCTACAGCTGCTCCTTGGTGTCTGCAGGTCTCCAGGTGTCCTCAGCACCAGGGCTGGTGGGAATGTTTGTCAGCTGCTTCATGGACAGTGGTTGCGCACCTGTATGATTGTCGGCTGGCAGCCTTTCACAGCCAGGGTGCTCAGAATTATCAGAGATCAGTCCCATTAAGCAAGTCCTAGGCTGCTCCCCTTCCACTTCTACCCTTTTGCCTCTTCATCTTCTTTTGCTTCTCTCTTTCTCTCCCAGTGGTTTCTTTCTTCCCAAGAGCTGCTGCAGGTAAGGGCTGAAATTTCTTCCTTTTGGTCACATTTCCCACTGAAGGTCTCACCTGTGAGATGACACTGAGATCATTTCCAGTTCTGTGGGCTTGGAGAACAGAGAGTAATTGACTCAAAAATTGCTTTTTATGTATTCTGCTGTAGAACCCAGCCCCTCAAGTGCCCAATGTGTTGTTCCTCCAGCCCCAGTTTTTCCCCCAAGTTTTGTGACCAGTAGTTTGGGATCCCCCACAAATGCAGCAGCTTTACAGAACCTCTGAGAGACAGAGATGGGGGCACAAAAGGATTAGCCAGCATTCCTGGGAGCTCAGCATGGAAAAGGTAGGGTGCTATAAAGGGAAAATCATGCTGTCAAGAAAACTTAAAACTGAACAAAAAGTGTTGATTTTGGCTTTTTTTTTTCTGGGGGGCTTGCTTGCTTCTTCTCTTTTTCAGTTGTTTCAGTAATAAATCATTAAGCATTTGTGCATATGTGTTCACACATTGCTGGTGGATAGTCATTTGGCTTGTACTATTTTGTGCTTTAATTGTAAAGGATGAGCATTTTATGGAAGCATATTTCAGCTTATGGGCTACCCTGAGGATACAGCTGTCTTGTAATTCACAGTGTGTTACTGGTCAATGAAGTCTCAGGATATTTATTTCATCTGTAGAAACAAAACTTCATTTTCCAAAAGCTGAACATGTCCCAGCATGAGAGAGGATTCTGGGAACTCACATTTGGATGCAAGAACCATTCTGCTGCACCCTTCACACAAGCCTTCTCAAGGAGGAGGATGAGACAGGCATGGACATGGGTCACTCAACCCACTGCTGCAAATCCAAAACATCCCCGCCCACCATGTGATGTATTTGCCTGACAAAATCTCCAGTCAGTTCTTCAAGCTGCACAATTTGTCCTTGGGGACCTGCAATCCAATTGCATTCATTCCAACACGCGTGGCTTTGTCACGCTGGCATGGCTGAAGAATAAAACTTGTGGACTGCAGGATTTGTGCTGTGAGCACAAATGAGAGACTGAGGAGAAGATGCTTCCTGTGAGAAACTGCCTAGATAAAAAGGAGCAGCTCTCCACGCTGCATGTCTATTTAATTTCCCTGTTTTCACTCAGGCAGTGCATTCTGGAGGAGTGATGGACTGCCTACTCTGCAGCTACACTGCCCCTTCCATCCTCCCCTCCCACCCCTCTGTTCAAACCCCACCAGCTGTGCACTGAAGGCACAAACAACAGCTCCAGCACGGGTCAGCAGCAGAGGCACCAGGCAGGAGGTGGCTGTGGGCACTGGGGGCGTGCAGTTGGCACGGCAGAGCTGGAGCTCGCCAGCTGCTGGGACCCACCCCTGCAATCTGCCGGTGCACACAGTGCTGCACACAAGGGCTCTGCAAAGGGAGCAATCAAACCCGTGGTAGCAGCAAAGATTATTTACCCCAAGCTCATGAGTTTGTTATTAATGATTTCTCCCAGCCCCGTGTGCCAGTGCAGTTCTGAGTGCCCACCCTAAAAGCAAATATGGGGTGAGGCAGCACATCACAAACAGCTCCTGAGCACCACAGAAACAGCCTGGCCCCACTGCCCTCCCAAACAGGGACTGGAAACCTGCACACCTTATTGCTCCTTCAACAATTTCTGAATCAAACATCTCCCCCAGACCCCAGCTGATGTACAAGCCTGCAGACAGAGTGTGTTTTCTCTGCAGAGCCGCAGCCCATGGCTGAAAGCAGTGTCAGGTAACAGCAGCTATGGGGCACAGCAAAGCACTGTCCCACAGAGCATCTGTGGTGCTGCACTGCAGTTTGGTGCTGGCTGTGGTCAGCCCATGCTTGTGGGTACAGTGGGCAAGCTGGAGGTGAATTCCCTGGCAAGGACTGCTCCAATGGGACTGCAGAGGGGCATCTGCAGCAGACACGCTCAGACAGCCTGGCACTGATGGACTCCTTCAGTGTATTTATCCTCCAACTCCTCATTAGACAAGGAACATTATAGATGATGAATTGGAGAGGAGAGTCTAAGCAGGGAAGGAGCTGTTCACTGTAAGATTGAACTGAGGAGTTGGCTGCCCAACAAGCTCACCATCATCTTCACTATGGGGCAGGTCTTCTGAGCCTAAAAAAATCTTACATTCAATACACAGGGCAAAGCCACCAAGCCAGTGGTATGCCAATATTCCTAGCAGGAGTAAAAAGTCTTATTTGGAGTATTTTTTCCTTGGCTGAGACTGTCACCCAGGAGTTGTCCTTATCATCGTGTTTGTAGTTCCTGCCTGCCAAACAGGAACTGGATTTTAATCAACAATTTGTTTCCCTTCAGGGCACCAAGCAGTTCTGCTTAGACTTTGGGATATGACCAACACTCCTCTACCCTTCATTAATACAAATGAGCAGTGCTGTTGCTTAGTAGTGATTTTTAAGTAGTTATGAGGCTAAAACTGGCCTTTTACACAATTTTCTCTGAGAAGACAAGCAAGGCTCGAAGATGTGTACCTCTGTGTCAGCTGTTGGGATATGGGGTGTTTGAATTATCAGTACTCAATGAAGAATATGGGAGGAAAGTGGCAATATTTACATTTCAGTTGGGAGTTGAGTTCTCTTCCTCCTAACTTTCTTGAGACCCATTCCAGTTGGGACACATTTCCCTGAAAGCAGGTCTGGACTAATCTAGGAATAACACCATGGCACATATCACAGGGGATTACATCTAATGCCAGTCACAAGAAAATGCAAACCAAGATCTTGCACAGAGAAGTTCCCATGTGGAACAATTCCTTCCAAAATGCCTGTTTTCCAGGAACAAAATTGGAGCTGATTATTGCTCTTGTTCTGGAGGAGCAGAAGGTTTTGATTCTTTCATGCAGCATCAAGGAAGGTTGGCTTCCTTGCAGGGGACCTTGTCCTCCATCCTGTCCTGGCAAGTGGCCTAAAGATTTTATCTGTTCAACTCACACACACACAGACCCTTGTTTGGGGGAATGTAGATAACATTTCTGCCTCTTGCGAAGGCATGGCCACCCTTGCTCACATGGATTGTTCCTGTGCAAAGGGACTGGAGCCCTCACACCACGGCAGTGTGCTAATTCTCATTCTGACTTTCAGCTTCCTGAATTTAATCCGAACTTTTCTGTGTAACACCAATGTTATGGAAAATCAGTTGTAATAGACGAGGACCATTATTGTTCTTCAGGTCAAGCAATCAATGCAGTAATTTCCTTCCACTTTAATGCTATTATTTGGCTGTAATCATTTCCAGTTGAGTTTGCATGAGAATGAAGTTGAAATTTCTCCTGGTCACATTTATCTGGAAAATTTTCAAGACTCTGCTCTAGAAAATCAAGACTGTGTTCCAATGAGCTTTAATTAGTGGTGATCATGATTCTGCTGCTCTCTAAGGATTTCATACCTTCTGGAGATGTCACCAAAGACACTCAAGGGATAGTATAATTTACTGTAAATTTCTGTCTGAGAGAGATCTCACTAAGGCCTTGGATTGCAGCCTGAATGCATTTTTTGTTAGCTTTTTAGCAGCAAAGCTAAACCAGAAAAAATCCCAAACCCTCTCTTTTATGGGCAGTCAGATCAGCCCTCGGTGATAAAGGAAACCAGAACATTGCCTGGAAAGCAAGGCTCAAAACACTGGCAGTTTTCTGCCATAAATCCTGTTCCTTAAACAACACATCCATATATAATGGTTTAAATAAAGCAGGGCCAGATGCAGTTCAGAAAAGAAAGTAGCTAAAAAGAATGCTGTTATTTAGGGCTTTCCGTAATACAACTACCATGGCTTATATATTGGTGCAGGGGTCTACAGCCCTTTAATTTTCCTGACAGGTTTATGCACAGTTATCCCTTCAGAGGCTGCCTCTGATGCCTCTTCTGCACTGTGTGATATTGCAAGTCATGAAGAATGTCAACACAGATCCCAGTCTTTTTTGCCTAGGACGTGTCTTTCCCCAGTATGTTGTTGTGTGGTCTGGGAGAAGGGGAGGAGACCTCAAATACAACAGATCTGGGGTTCTTCAGCCAGCAGGGGCTGATTCAGACTGTGCATCAGATGGGACTCCATTGTCCCGAATTTCCCTGGGTCTCCAAGTAGTTGACAGGGAAAAAGGAGAAACCTTGACCCAGTTTCTTGAAATCCTCTCAGAGACGTGCTCCAAGAGCATCCAAAAGCAGCAGCACTTCATAAAGGCCATTGTTTGCTGAGATAGACTTGGCCTGGCATCCTTGTGCCTGTTAGAAAGCTCCTTCTGCATCGTAAGGCCGGTGTCCAAAAGCAGAGGGACTGTTGGAGCAGAAAATTTGAGGCACACTTAGAAAAGCATGGAGTTGACTTTGCTAACCAGGTTTCCCTTGTGCTTAGCAACAGCTCCAGTGGGCCCCTGGGAGTTTTCAGTAGTCGGGAGCCTTGTTCCTTGGCAGAAACATAATGTTGGCTGTTTAGCATGCTGCTGAACCTGTAATCTACAGCCAAGCAATAGCAAAAGCTGGAGCCAAGTGAACAGCAGGCTTGGAAGGGGGCTGTTTGCGAGGGCTGATTTCCTCTGCCATTTGCAAAAGGGCATCCTGCAGCCAGGCCATATGATTCTGGACTCTGCCTCACCGTGGATGTGCTGCCTCAGTGCTCTGCTTGTACAGAATCCAGTGCCACTCCTCACAGATTCAGGTGACATCAGTTCAGTAGGCAGGTAAGAGGCTCATTAAAATCAAAGAATTTGCTACCCCAGAACATGCAGAGCAAAGCTAGATGCTGCAAATGCTTTTCCCCAAGGTGCTGACCAAAGCAGAGCTCTCTCGTGCACCTGGCATCTTCTCCAACACTGTTTTGTTCTTTTGGCATAATTCTTACTAAAGCTCCACTCTGCTTGGACCAGCTTGCCTTTTTCATGGAGTCACTTGTGGCTGTGTCCCACTTCAAGAACACATGTAGGAATCTCAGCCCACTCAAGACCACAATCACTCAGAACCACGATCCACAACATCCCTTGCTGCTTCTCCCCTGAGTAATTTTGAAGCAATGGATACCAATCACAATAAATTGCTCCAAATGGCTCAGCAGTTTGCTGGTATGGAGAAATGATGAGCAGGACAACTGTAGATTAATTTTCACTTGTACTCGCAGCCAGAATTGGCATGGACTAATGACCATGGTAAGTTGAGCAAATTCATTTTTGCCTGTGACCTCTGCCAGGATTTTAATGCAAGGTCTAGTACACTAAATGATTATCAAAGGACTGTCTGTGTGTGTCTGTTGAACACATCAGTGCACCCATTTCCAGGGAAGTGTCATGTGTACTTCCAGCACAATCCAAACTTGGGGGAAATGTTTCATTTTCCTCTCACCAAAAGTGAGTTATATATTTGGATAGTGAAAACAGGCACATCCTCTGCTTGTGGAGCAGAGCTCCCCCCCTCCCCTCTCCCCACGGTGAAAGGTGAAATTTCTCACTCAGCACCATGCTCTGCCCCATTATGTCCATATCTTTGTGTGTTCCCACACCCCTTTCCCTTCCTGTCATTTCCAGCAGGCAACTGGGATCATTTGTACTAAGCTTTGTTGACAGAGGTAAAACAAAAATAAAAACTGACTAAAGCATAATGCATTCAAAACAAAAACTTGGGCTTCCTTTTAACTTGTTAAACAAAAAGCCAGGATACAAACATTTTTGGGAAATTCTAGGCCATGTCCCAATTGTCCTTTTCTCAGTTCCAGCTCCAAATGGGAGATTTGATAATGGTTTATTTTAAGAGTGTCAACCCTTTATGTCATGTTTCAAGTGTCCAGATAGCGCAGGCATGCAAGACAGACACCATGCACACTGAAAAAACAAGAGTCTGATACAGGGTCCATGTCCAGGAGATGACAACACATCCATAATGCTCCCTGCTGTGGAGAGGGGTCTGAGCTGGACCGAGCTTCACAGTTTTCCTGGGCAAACTGGTGGCACTGGTATCATCAGTGGTGCGGTGCCACTGATTTATGGTGTCACTGGGGTCACCACATGCAGTGCCTCCACACCAGGCACTGTGGCTGTGTTGGGGGTTCTGGGATGGGTTCTGCCATCCTTCTCCTAATTTCTAGAGCTAAGTGGGGTCTGCAGATGGGAAGAGGTGACCCTTGCACTGCCAAAATCACCCTGGGGTTTAGACACCCCATCCCAAGCTGCCATGTGAAGTTTGGCTCAGCATCGTTTGGTGGTGTTGGAGTCTGAATCATCCAGGATGAACCCCCCACTGAATCAATACATGACAGACAAAAGAAAGCACAGAACACCTTGGTCCATGGTAAAATCTCACTTCCTTGAGCTTGTGTCCTCACACATTTCCTCCTCAGCCCCCCTCCACATGCCAGACTGGTCACTGTCCCTGGAGTAAACTCCCTCTGACAGCTCCCTTGCAGGCTGACAGCTTCACAGGGGGCTCCAGGAGACCCACAGGTTGCCCTTTTGCCCTTGTTAACATCTGTATTATGAGCAACACTAATGGCAACATGACAAGCTGGAGATGGATGGATATAAACAAACTCCCAGCAACAGTCATAGGAGAATTATTTGCATCATTATCTCTTTCTTCATTACCTGCAAAGGATCAGGACATTTATATTTTTGACATGTGCTGCTGGTCAGTTGAGCAGACACAGGTTTAGTTCTTATCCTTCATTGAAAAGGGGAAGAAGGATTGGAAAGGCTTTGCCCTTGTTTATGGGAAGGCTCTAAAGGTTGAAGGAAAGCTGAAGATCACCCTGGCAGTGGTGCCAGTCTGTTTATAAGCTATGGGCATAAGAAACAGAAATTCTTGGGTTAGAAATCATTCTTCTTCAAAAGGAGAGAAAACAGGTATTGGGGCAGCACACGTTACAGAAATCACATGGGAAGGTCAGTGGATTAACAGCAGAGCACAAGGTGCAACTGAACCTGTGAACCTGTGCTTCCTGTCAGTGTCCCAGGGTATTGAAGGGAAAGAGAGATTTATAGTGCCTAGGTGTGGGAGATGGTTAGGGAATATTCATTTCTCCCAGGGTGACCAAGGGACCTTTTGGCTGCTGTCAAGACAATCCCTTGGAGAGATCCATGGAGGAACATGCAGCTAGGAAATTCTCTGAACAGGAGCAGGCAAAAACATGCTCAGAAAAAACTAGCCTAACTCTGTCACCAGTAAAAAAATCCCATGGAACCAGACCCAGCAAGGAATTAATACAACATGCCACGTGATACAATTACTTATTTTTATGGAGTCAAGCCATCTGGTTGTTTTGTTTTTTTCAGACATTTTCCCTATAACAGATCTCATCCCTTCATATGTTTTTCTTATTTAAGAAAAAAAAAAAAAAAAAGAAATCACCAAACCTCAAAATCCAAAGTACTGAGATTTCACACAGGAAGGACTTGGAAAGTTTCACAGAGAAAACTCTATATGAGCTGTTCTGTGCTTTTCCAGAGGACCCCCAGGATTTTCTTCATTTAGATTTATGAAAGGACCAGCATATTGATTATGTAACTGCCATCTGAAGTTTAATAATATATAGAAGAAGTAAATGGAGCTGCTGAGGAATTTAACTGGCCTATAAATAGAGAGTGGCATCCCCATTAATTCATTAAAGGTATATGGGAAGTGTAACGTATTCCAATTAACATTTCATAAGATGGTTGTAGCTTGTTAGTTATGAACCAACATTTGTCATTTTCTTTTTAGAGCAATTAAATGATATCCAATTCCCTTGGCAGGCTGGAGCTGTCTCCTTTGATAGTTTTCAAAGTTTCTAGAGAGGACACATACAAAAGGTAAAGAGGTTCCTGTTTTGCTGATCTTTTTTCTTTTTCTTTTTCTTTTTCTTTTTCTTTTTCTTTCTATTTTTCTTTCTATTTTTCTTTCTCTTTTTCATTTTTTCCTTTTCCTTTTCTCTTTCTCTTTTCCTTTTTCTTCCACCTTTTCCTTTTTTTCTCCTCTCACTCTTTTTCTCTGCCAATTAGAAAACATTCTGCATCCTGAATGGGCTTATTCACCCATCATTCAGTGAAATAACCACTAGCTAGATATATCTTGCTTAAGAACAACAACTGGCCTGGTACCAGATGAGCTTGATATTTATTTAACAAACAGTGCTGTCTTCATAGATCTAAATTAGAGCCTTATTTGAAATACTTAAAGTTTACCCATTACTGTTTGCCCTCAGTGAAAATCCAAGTTCTGGTTACGTCCCTGCTCACTAGGATTAGAACTGTCACAATATTTATTTAACAGGAGGAGGCATGCTAAGCCATGCTGCAAACATTGCTGTGCCAATATGAAGAGGAACTTACTGCTTTTTACAGTATTTCTTTCTCTGCATGTGCTCTCTCTCCATCCCTCCCTCTTTCCTCTCCTTCCTGCTCCTCCAGCCCCTCAACATGCCCTCTCCCACAGCTGCCATTTCTATTGCCCACAGAATGATTCTGGTGGAAAAATATGTTTGAGAAACACATGGGATTGGTGCTGATGGAGGGAAGGAGGGCAGGGCATGGCCTGTCCCCTCCTCTCCTGGTGTCCCTTGTGCCCCAAACCACACTGATCGATGCAATGGACACATGGTAGGGAACAGGGCCCTGCCCTCTGGGTTCCTCATCCCCCTTGGTGGAACTCATGCTGCACCACAAACTGCCTCCAGCTGGAATGTGTCCCTTAGCCATTAGTTCAGGTTATTTCCCACAGCAGCAAGGCCAGGTGCACTTTGGGTCCTTTCCCATCTCCCTGTGAAAATGTAAGCTCTGGTGGGGGAGGGAAAATGTTCTTCTGTTTCACTGATGATGCAAATTCCCAGTGAAATTCCCCACAGGGAATGGATGAACAAATACCCTTGGTACAAGTGCTAGGATAGCCTGGTATTTTCCTCTTCTTTTTGAGATACAAAACAAAGATCCTTCCCTCCAGTCTGCAAAGCCTGCTCCATTTCCAGAGCTCAGCAAAGAGAAGGGTGGTTTCCTATCTCCAGCCCTCTAGAAAGACAGCAGCACAGGGGAAGGAAAAGCAGCAGCAAAAAGGTAGGAGGAAGACTGTGGTAAGCAGTATGCATGTATTTTATGCTGATAATTATGAAAGAACATAGTTGCTATCTCAAGAAGTTAGTATTTTCAGGCTGATTTCCTCAGCAATCATCCTGTCTGTCAGTTCTCCTTTAATAACTTTTGAACCAGTTGGCCAATTTCAATCAGACTTGACAGACAGATGGAATTTTGAGTGGTACCAAGTTCTTGCTGGGTTTACAGAGCTGGTGCCACGTTGAGCACAGAGAGCACAGCTCCCCACTGAGGGGAGCAGCCCATGAGGGCAGGGCAGGATCACCCTGTGTGCTGACAGCACTGGAACCATCCCAGGTATGGAAACATTTCTGAGCCCCAGGTGAGCTCTGGGTCTCCAGAAAGAGGAGAGGGTAGGGCAGGGGAATGGGAGGAAGAGATTGCCAGGTGTCCTTTGTGCAGAATAAAGAACTCCAAGGAATACCCTAGCACTTCAGAAAGGGCTGGAAAAGCAGGGGAAAGTAAATCCTACAAGTACAGCATCACAAAAACCAGGAATGAAGGAAACACTGCCATTCAGTCCACTAAAAGCATAATGAGGAAAGCAAGTCCAACTGCTTTCAGCTAACCCATCCCAGTCTCTGGGTGAGGAACACTCCATTCAAGGACTGAATTCCAGAGCCAACAGACTCGTGTCAGCCAATTATCATTTCAACTACAGATGGGAAAACCTGATAAAAACGAGTCCTGTATGGACAGGGGATTGAAATAGAGCTTGGCCAGGGATTGCAGCCAGAGATTATTGGCCATAAATACATCAAAAGCAAAGGACTTTAAGACACATGCATAGCACCACCATTTATAAACTGCCATGTGTCCCAACTCATACCTCACCATTCATGGGCATTCTGGGAAGGCTGCACAGACTCGTCATGAAGAAAGACCCTTTTCCTTTAATGTTACTGCAGCTTTCAGAAACTGCAGTGGTTTTTTGTTTGGGTGTTTTTAGTCCCAAGGCCAACCAAAAAAAAAAAAAGGAAAAAAAAGCATCTGTGCCTATTAAGATGTCTCTCATCTGGTGTGCTTAGTCTGTGCTAGAGTTAACTCTGCGTCTGCATCTTCATCAACAATGCGACATCGCTTACACCAATTTGATTTTACCTTGTCTGGGAGATGAAAGCAATTTATAAGTTTCAAAGAGCACTCTGGCTGGGATCCAAACACAGGAGTGTAGTGCTGAAAAGAGAATTGCTGGAGACTTTTATGTCTAGCATATGGTGTGCTAGTTTCCTTTCTAATCTGGGTAATGAAGGTCAGTAGGAAGTGCTGAGTTGGTTGTGTTGGCCAAGGCGTTTGATGACCTGCTCACACAGGTGGGGATTCCAAACCCTGACCAACGTGAGCTAGCAAAAGGAAATCTAATCACTCACTACAATGAAAACCTGGAAAATATGTGTTTCCCTCCTCATTTCTGCATACATTTTCCTGGAGAAGACAAAAGTCATGACTGGGCTGCAGCAATGGAAGATTTCCACAGGCTACACCACTTGGGGCTGTTCAGTAGTGCACCTGGTGGATCCCACTAGCATCTGTGACTAATTGAGAAGATAAATCCATTTTGCTGGAGTGGTTTAGATTTCCAAAAGTCCTTCAGTCTATTCCAGCTGAGCTGATTAGAGTCCAGCTCACTGGGAGTCATTACTGTCAATCCCACCAGCTGGCCTGAATTTTGCAGGGAGAAAAAAGCAAGAAAAATGCATTAAAAATGAATAAATCTATATTTCATGACTTATGCAAACTGATTTTCCCCAAAGGGGGTCCTATTCCTAACATCATCACATCTTTGTGATGTTCCTGCATGGCTTGGCTTGCTTGTGGATCTCCTTCAAAAAGAGAAGAAGTATTTCAAGAGTTAAATGTCAGCATCAATGAAATTAAGAGCATTTTGGATACAGATGAGATAAGGGCACACACAGCCTCTGGATATAGACACATATAGAGGTAATGAATTCAATATCTAATGCAAGATCTAAATTCTTGCATTCAGCCAAGTTATATTTATCACAGACTCGGCTTCTCAGAGTACAGTCATAGCTGGAGCACAATTAGAAGTGCAGTTCATTTCAGTTACCTCAGACTATTTAGCAGTCGTATTTGCTGTAGATTTTGCTCATCTGCCAGCTCTAGGATTTTTCAGGACCTCTGTCACTTGTTTTGCAGATGGGAGGAAAGAGTCACCACCTTTGGAGGGGAACATGCTGGCTTGGGAGCCTGTGTTTGGATAAACCCCCACATCTTCCCTCCACCTCAGGTATTTCTTGCTAGTCCATCTGAGGGGCCTGTCACTAGTCCCACTGCAGACAGATGAGCCTCCATCAAGCCATAGGAAGGGTCAGGTTTTTTTGTCACTCAATTTTCCTTTTTTCTTGTTCCCTTTTCCCTCTAGTAGTTTATTTAAGCCCAGAGAAAGAGCTTTGTCCCTAGCTCATGTAGAGCTCTGATGTATGCAAATCCTCCTTGTGCTCCCATGGCCCTTTTTTTTCCCTCCTTCTTTCCTTTTAATTCTAGATTTGAAAATAAAATGCGAGCTGGCTGCACAGAGATCTCTCATGTGTGCAACTTCCAATTGTGGCAAATTGGAACTGTCGATGCAAGCAGCTCAGATTTATTTATATATTTAAGAGGAAGGAGGGAGGAGAGGGAAAGGGAGGGGGAGATACTCGTGCTGGAAAGGAAAAAGAAAAATAACAGATACAAGCAAAAGGGGATTTGAATCTCAAATACTGCTCCCTGGCCCATATTACCCAAATCCCTCCAGTTTTGTCCATGGCTGCCTCTTGCCTAGTTAAAAACAACAGGCAAAAGGTCAAAAACATTTTTTTTCCCCCCACAACACTAAGAAATGTGGAGTTTTGCAGATGCCATTAGGCAACCGAAGTCTAACACCGAGACTGATGCAATTAATACTTGGTGCTTCAAAACATTAACACAGCTATTTATATAAATTAGTAACCTTAAGCCCAGGCGGTAGCATTATTACAGCATTACTAATTAAATCACAATAAGCTTAGTTTGCAGTACTATTAATTATGAAGCTGACATAGTGATATTGGAGATCTGATTGGCCTATTGTCAGTCATTACCCGATCAGTAATGAAGCAGACAGGCAATGAAAATCAAAGCTGATGCTCCAGCAGTGCTGCTCCCAGCTCCTGGGAAGGAGGGCCACCATTCCAGCAGAGGCAGCATCAGCATCCTCCATCAGAGCAGGGAGGCAGCAGGAACAGAGGTTAGGGCATGTGGGAGGAGGTTCTCTCCTGTCCTATCTGCTGTCCTCAGACCCAGGAGGAAAATTTACTCATTCCTATGTCTAATGAAGAGGTGTTGGGCCTCTTTTGTGAGAGCAGGTGAAGAAAGCTTTGTCACCTCTAGTGGAGTTTCTGATTGGAGTGGAGTAGAGAATAACTTTCAGGGAGTTTTATGGCTAGATTAGTGTAGGGAAGCGCACTGATGTGGCCAGTCTGATGTGGGCACCTCTGTGATCATTTATAAAGGGCATTTATTAATGAAGACCTGTCTCAAATGTCCTTTTTAATGGAAAGGGCAGCAGGACAAAGCCACCATCTCAAGGAAGTGAGGCAAATAGTGCTGTGCCCATGGGCAGGGGGAAACATCAACCCAGGGGTGCAAATGGGGAGCAGAGGCTGTAGGGCTTTACTCTGGCTGTGTTCCCCTTTGAACACAACACTGTCTGCCAGTGCTGGGGCTGAGGAAAGGCAGAGGTTGCTGACAGGAGGCTGAAGAGAAAAAGTCCAAGGTCAGCAAGCTACCAACCTCATAGGCTGGACCTACCTAGTCCAACCTAGTTAATTCTGCGATTCTGTGAACACGAGTCAGTCTGAATTTGCCCATCTGTAACATGGCAGTAAGAGACAGAACAAGGATATCTGCACACCAGTCTTGGCCTCTGCTTTGGGTAGGAGGCGATGAGTTTACCCAGAACAAGAGGTTTGGCCTGGGAAACCCTAAAAAGTGCCTCTTTCAGAGTTGTTTGGTGTTTCCTTGTTCCAGCAAGACACCTAGCCATGGTTTCTCCATGCTCTCTCCTGTGTTACAGCTGTTCTCCTGCACAGCCAGAGACTCTTGGAGCAAAGAGCCCATAAACCAGCAGGAATGCACTCAGTGACAGCTGTGCATGTCTCATTAAAGTAAGAGCAAATGATTGACAGGTGTCAGTTTTGCCTCCACCTGCCTCTAATTTCCTGATGGACATAAAATGATGAGCATGCCATAGAAATGGAAGTAAGCCAGCTGTCTTCCACTCCTGTTATCCACAACAATGACCCAAAGCAATAAAACCATCAGAGTTTGGGAGGGCAGATCCTTCTCCCTCATCCAGAGTCAACATCTCAACTTCTGCCCACAAAAGGGAACCTCTTCTGAAAAACAAAGCAGAGCAATAATTCAAGCAGGGAGAAAATTATCATGGAAAGGTCTGGTAGCATGAAAAGATCTGCTCCTCTGATGGAATTGAAGAGATGGCAAAGGTGTTGCTCAGGTTTTGCACCAGTTACAGGATTTGCAAGGTCCTGAGAAATTTGTTATCATCACTGGCCATTGGAGAGATGGCAGATACCAGCCCTCACTGCCAGCTGACAGATTCCTCACCCATCTCCAGCCCAAGGGAGGCTTTGTTCCTCCTTTGAAGGTGGGCAGAGGGAGGGTGCAGGTTGTATTTCTACCCCACACTGCTTGATGTGTGATGGCCAGTGTCAGAAACTGCTCTGTGCTCACAAGCCAGATCTTGCTGGCACCTCCTCTCAGCATCAGCCTTAAAACACCGACCTGCAGCAACAACAAAGGAAGAACACCTTGGTCTATCCAATGAAAAACACAAAGAAAATCACAAAGAAAATGTAATCCCTGAATTAAACAGCACAAGGCTCACAGGACAGGTCTCAGGATGTAAGTCCCTCACTTTCTAAGATCACAGAGCTGACAGGGATTTTCTTACTGCTGCAGCATGTAGGGCTACAGCTCCATGTTCAGGGGAGCACAGCATTGTCTGCCATAAATTACATGTTCTTTCAAGAGAGCCCTGGACTCTCCACCAGCTGAGGTTGTGACCCCTCTTATGCCCTGATGAGAGAGCTCCTGGAGCCACAACCCCAAATCCATGGGCATTTTGCAAGGATTAGGCTCTCCACAGCAGCTACAAAGGAAAGGATGGATGCACTCCTTCCCTAGACACTGACTTGTCGAGCCTTGTGTTCCTGCTGTTGCATAGGTCAGCAGATGGCACTGCTACATTTAGACTTACAGGGTTTTTTTGCTTCTTAACGTGCAAATGTGTCTTTTTCCAGGAGAAATGCTGCATTGCTGTACTGCCTTCTCTTTGCTGTTTGACTGCTCCAAGTCCAGTGCTGCCCGGGCTGCCCACAGCCCCATGGCAGAAGCTGCTGTTGGAAACTGGTGATGGTGGGACAGGTTGGAACTGGGGACCCTGCAGGTCAGATTTGGACAAGTCTCTTCCAGGGCAAGTAGAAAGACTATTATTCTTAGATTATACTCAGTTTCTGCAGTGCTGGTTTCTTTTTCAGAATTACCACTTAATAAAGGTGTGCTGTGACAGTGGCGGAATCTTCAGCACTTCAGGGTGCTGAGATGATGCCTAGGAATGTCTGTGGTGTCTCTATTCCCTCTAGACCACATCTGATCTTCAAGCAGTGGCAATAAGGGGATGCTGAAGGAACAAAAAGTACAGGTGAGCTGTCTTAAGAGTGCCCCAGCCATTTTCACCCTGGGGTTATCCTGAGCTGCATGCGATATCTCTGCTGTGCCCTCCTTCTCCTGAAGCCCACCTTGCTGATAGCATCCACAACATCCCTTAACAAGGAGCTTCACTGTCAAACAACCTGTTGCATGAAGAATTTACCCTTTTTTTGCTGGTTTTGAGCCTGGCTCCTGTTAGTTCCATTTGATGGTCTTGAGGATATTTAGTGCTCAAGGCAGGGAGTGATCCCTCCCACTTTCTTCATGCCACTGACAGCTCTGTAGCCACTTGTCACTCCCCGTCAGGAGCTGAAGAAGCCAGAACACGTGGAGGAGAGAGGGGTGAGGAGCAAGGACAAGCTCAGACAGCAAGATGAGCAGCACAAAGCAGGGACCATGAGAGGGTCTCAGCTCTCCACAGCCATGCCTTGAGGCAGGTTCTGCCCCATCCCAGCAAGGATGGGGTGGACAGGGAGGCAGGGGATGGGCCTGGGCAAAACGGGGCTGCTCATCATAATCCATGAGGGAGGATAAGAAGCCACTTTGCTGGAAGGGTTTCCAGGCTAGCCCACAGCATGGCTCAGAGCCAGAGCTGCTCAGAACATGAGGAGATGCCTGAAGACATTGGCAGGCATTCTAAGGAGGTAAAGACTGAGAGCAAAGAAGAGCAGGAATACCACAGGAGAGACTTAAGCACATTTAGGCTTAATTTGAATGGGAAGACCCTGGAGGAATACCTGCTCTGGCAATGCCCAGGCTGGGGCTGGAACCAGAAGAAGCAGCTGCTTATCTGAGGCTGAGCTGGGAGCCGTCAGAGTCCAGGGAAGTTGGTAAGTAGCTATCAGTGAGCACCAAGAGCCCTTGAGGAGCAGGAACACTCCAAAGCAGCAGAGACAGTGCATTTGCAAGGAAGCCTCAGTCTCTCAATAAAATTTGTGTTCTTTCCACTTTATGGTCAAGGAGTTGCTTTCGCCCCAGAGAGCAGGGAGAGCCAGCTGCTCTAGAGAGCGGGAGCAGGTGTTGGGGAGAGTCAGGTGGCTGCAGACACAGCACACACAGCTTTTCTGCAGGGCTGTTTCAGCACTGTGATGTGATATGGGGGTTCACAGTGCCCAGTCTCACAAGAAGGTCCTTGTGGCTAAAGCAGAATTCCTATAGATCCCATCTCCCACACACTGTGGCATCCTGAGGGATGAGGCTACTATCTGATCCTTTGTGTCCCAAGGGGAATTGCTCTGGAAGAAGCTGTTCAAGGGCCTTTGCTGTGCATTTCTGGCGGGGTGAGGGAAACCTGGGTGTTGCCCTAAGCTTCCTGGATGTCTGCTCAAGGGCTGTGGGAGCAGCACACCAGGGAGATGCTGCAGTGCTCAGAAATCTAGAAAGCAGAAGCAAGGATTTAAAAGAGGAGAGAGAGGCCTTGGGAAGAGACAGAACACATCTCCAGACATCAGAAGGGTGAATATAAAGGATGGTTTGATCCAAGGCCGGGCAAAGGTATCATGCTAGGTGTGTGGGAAGAGACAAGGCTGCATTTAAACAGCCCTGCTGTGTCACTGCCACATGCCCAGGGAGACCTAGCAGCCCCACAGAACAAATAGCCAGCACTGCCCTGAAGCTTCTGTAGCTCTTAAAAACATCAAACACCATGACAGGCGTGAAGTGCCAGCAGCAAAGGGACACCCTCCAGCCCCTGGGATGGGGACAAAGTGCTCTGCATAGCCAAGCACATTCGGAGCTCCCTCAATTGCTTTGAAGGTCCTTACTCACACTCTTGCTCCACTTTCCTGTTTTAATTTGCAGGATACAGGAGCAGGAAGGAGTAGAGGAGCCAGAGGATTCTGTCAGGCTGTGCTGAAAGCAGCAGCAGCCACTGTAGCAGCAGGCAGAGCCCAGTCAGAAATGACCTCACCAAGCTGCTCATTTTCTTTGTGCATTTCCATTCCTGGCAAAAGCCCCGCCAAGGCAGAGAGTTCTCTGAGCAGGCCAGGCAGGAGCATCCAGCCCACAGGAGGAGCCCACTGTCACTGCAGCTGCTCATTAGGGCTGGGAGAGGAGGCTGAGCACAGGAGCAGGGACTGCTTTACAGGCACCCTGGGCAGATCTTAGAAAACACAAGGTGGGCATAAAAACATGCGCTGTGATTTCATAGATGATTACAGTTCTGAGCCAGGCTGCTGAAGGAAGGGAGGCAGGAGCTGTGATATTAAATGAAAGGCTGCACAGAGAACCATTGCTGAGCAGAAATAGTTTTAGGGTACCTGGAAGGCATCACTGTTTTTAATCCTTGCAAGAGATTTTTACAAGAAACAAGATGTTGCTTTTCTTTGTTTTGTTCTCCCTTGAGATGGGATTCAGATGCAATGCTGGAATACAGATTTCACCCAGCCTGGCATTTTGGGCAATCTCTTCTCAGAACTCTGGAGATGTTCAAAACTGGATTCTGATTTGAACCCCATTGCTCAGATATGAGCTCAGAGTGGGTTTGGAAGGAGGTTTGGTTTGGTGCCAGCCCCTACACACAGGGAAGCATGGAGGTTGGCAAATACAGTAAAAAAAAAAACCACAAAGACACCAGCTTAATGCAGCTACAGATTTAAGCTTGTCTTGGACTCTGAGACATTGAAAACAGTGTGTAAAACAACTCTAGTCTTGCTTGACAGAAGATGGAAATGGTGAAGGAAATGTCAAAAGCAAATTGGAACTGGAAGCCAGTTCTTTAGAAAGCAGTCAGAAAGAGAATTTGGAGGACAAAGAGACGAATATTTGAATCTTATAACAGCAAGCAGGGACTGTGCTCGTGCCAGGGGATGGGCACTGAGCTCTGTGTCCCTCCAGCCCTGACTCCCCACTCACCCAGAGCAAGGGACTGTTTATGGCACACAATGCTGGTTTCCTCCTTGTCCATGAACCTTTACAGACTGGGAGGACTTCTGGATCCCATGGTTTGAATAATCCCAATGTGAGAACACCAATCCTCAGCAAAGAGCTGTGCCCAGACGAGCTGTGATGCCCTAGAACACATTACTTGATCAAAAGCTTACTAAAGTAGTACTAGATAGAAGACAGGCACTGGCAAGGCAGCATCCTGCTTTTGACAAAACCATGGATAAGCCAATGTTGACTGAAGTTTCCCAAACCTCCACCTAAACTTCAATTTTCAACTCAAAGTGCTGATTCCAAGGCATCTGGTTATGGCATAAATTCCTCCTCACTGCCCTGTCTCCATGCAGCTGTTCTTTATTTTCTGCTCCTCTCCATCTCCCAGCAGTGCTTGCAACAGCAATATTGTCTTGTTAATAGGAGATCTTCTTGTCCAGAAGAATTAGCACTTGTAGAAGGGAGGAAGCTGGGCAGCATAAATGGGTCAAAGCTCAGGGAAATTATGACACTGTCCTAGAAGCAAAGCCCATGTGTTGGGAGTGAGATGAGAGCAGGGAAGGAAAAACTGTCTCAGACATCTTTTCATGAAAATCCTTTCCTTAGGATTTTTTCCTCCTGAGAAGCTGAGAGGCCTCAGGAACAAAATGTAAACAATGGTTACCTGCTGCTGTGGAATGCAACAGGTGGATCTGTGATTGGCCCATGTTGGATGTTTCTAATTAATGGCCAATCACAGCCCAGCAGGCTCGGACAGAGAGTCTGAGACAGCTGCCTTTGTTATCATTATTTTCCTTTCTACTCTTAGCTTAGCTAGCCTTCTGAGGGAAACCTTTTCTTCTGTTCTTTTGGTATAGTTTTAATGTAATATATATCATAAAACAATAAATCAAGCCTTCTGAAACATGGAGTCAGATCCTTGTCTCTTCTCTCATTCCGGGACCCCTGTGAACACCGTCACAAAAAACAAATTATGAAGTGAGTGGATAAAAGAGGAGGGGCTTCACTGGGTAATGGGAAAAGATGACACAGTAGATGGTCAGTAGAAAAAGTCAGTTAGGAAAGAGAAGGAAGGAAAACCAGCTTCAGGATTTGGGATCTTCTTCCACCAAATTGTAAAATTCCTGTAAGGATGGCATTAACTGGCATATGATACTAAACTGTCATTCCAGCCACTGGAAGCTTTTATCATCCTCTAATAGCCTGCTGCCCCTTCAGGCTCCTGATGTGTCACCCCAGCAGCTCTGCACCCCTGCCCCAACCTCCAGCTGCCTTCCAGCAAATCAGCCCCAGCAGCTGCCCAGAGGCGAGAGGCAGGACAGGAAGAGCAGGGGAAGAGGGATTATTTTGGCCTTTTTTCAAAGCAGGACAAGTGCTTAGTGTTAATATGCAGAATGTCTGTATATCTCAATTACACACCTCCCACAGGGGCCTATTACAGCTACCCTGGGCAGCCAACATGTGTCAGCAGAGCAAACATCCAAGGCTATCCCAGTGTACTCCAAAAATAAAGAGCAGGGAAAGCAGGACATGAGCCTGTCAACAGCTGCTTCTTTTCCCCCCTGCCCCTTCCCCATGTGGTTTTCAGGTCTAGCTGCCAGGCCTGTCCCTCAGCATTTTAACAAGTGTGTGAAATTGCAATCCCCCCTGTCCCTCCCTACATGGTGGAAATTGGGAAATTAGCATTGCCCCATCACAGCTTGTACAAGTTCATGCTACAATTCAATGTTCTTTTTGTAAATGGTTGATTGGAGATTGGAAGATGGAAAAAAAATTGAGATTGGAAGGGAAGAAAAATGTTTTTCCAGTATAGGAATGATTTTTGGTGTACTGATTCCTCCCTGACACACATATTATTCCCACAGCCTGGGTACCTGAAAGGCAGAAAAAAATTAAATACATCCTTTAAAACATATAAACCTTACCCTCAACAGAGATTTGTGCCCTGGAAGAGGCAAAAAGAAAATCCATGCAGGCTAAACGCTTCTGTACTTTTGTTATTAAGATCCGTTTAAAGGTGCTCAGAAACAGCCAGAGTGGAGAACAACAGAAACATAAAGATGAATGAATTTGGCAAAATGAGTCCTGGAATTGATGATTCACTCCACTTTTAGTAACACCTTTTAACTCCTACATCTTCCCCTGTCTATTGCTCCCTCACCCTATAGATACTTGCATGGTACCACCAGAATATTCACTGAGCTGTCGCTCCTGGTAGAGTTTCACACAAATACAAAAACTGAAGAGAAATACCTTGAATGAACAAACCATGCACGGGCAAAAGGGAAAAGCCAATTCTAGTAAATCCTTGCCTGTGAATTTACTGGGAGCTGTCCAGTGGAGCTCACGGCTTCTGCTGGTTTTTTGGCCAGCCCTCTCCTTGCACAGCACTGCCAAGATTGGAGCCCTGCTGAAAGCTGAGCACAGAGGCACAGCTGCCACCCTTCCAGTGGCAAGGGGGTTAATGTGACAGGGATGCTGTGGCACACAAGCCAGGCAATTGTGCGTCTCTTCTGTTTTCTACTTGATTTCCTGTGATTGAGCAAGGGAGAAAAAGCATTCAAAATTACTACAAATAAGTGCAAAACCATTTTGAAATGCCCAAAGAAAATCCTGGTTAGAGAGCAGCCTGTTGACTTTCTGTGGCCCAGAAATGGCTCCTGTCTTCACAGATGTTTTCCTGACATATTATTCCCCATATATTACTGCACCTTCTCCAAACTATCTTGCTCATCCTTTCACTGTTTGCTGTCATATCTTTCTATTTTCTGAGAACATTGTATTGTTATCATTAGACTGATGCTTATCCACTCTCTGCCTTCCTTTTTATCTTACCTAGCCTGACTGCATTTCCGACCACGCAGGAAAGTGTTTGTTGTTCTGAAGAAATTCTTTCTGGCTATAATATTTTGCACTTTCAGGTTTCTGGTTCTGATGGGTAGAAAGTGTACTTTTTTTGTCACTTGCCACATATGGAGCTCAGGCAGCAAAAAGAAGTGAGCTTCACTTTAGAGTAAAGCCCAAGGGTCAGATTTAGGCTGTTCAGTAGCTGACACTTCTGAGATGGCTTCATATCTCCCTCCTCTTGTAATTCCAAAATCAAAGCGTTTAACTCTTTTGAAAATCTGATTTATTCAAAGCATCTGATGGAGAGGCAGAAAAAAAGAGTTCTTAGTGTGACAGTCTCTGTAAGAAGAAGAAACCAGGTGATTTTACATTGCCATATTGCCTCAGTGGGGTTCCCTTCAGCTCATGTGGAACAGGAAAGCAGCAGGCTACTGCCAGACTTGGCACTGAATGCTTTCTGAGCACCACAAAAGGAGCTGTATCTTCCCACCTGAAGGAATCCACAGCTCCTAGAGGGATGGGAAGGTGTCCCCAGAAGGGTATGGACATGAGGTGCCACCTCCTGTTGCCAAAATTGGCCACCACCAGACTGGTTCCTCACCAGCATCTGTGTCTGTAAGCATCAACACAAACACCACAACATCTTCAGCCTTGTGTCAGCCAGGGGCAACTCAGTTTCAGAAAACAGTTTCCAACCTGAAGATGTTACAATAGTCTTTCTTGAGAGTGTGGAGATGTGCTTACATTACCCCAAACCTCATTATTTCCTCCATCAATTTCCCTTTTCTTGTATAAATTAGAGTGAATTACAGTATTCATTCAGAATAATGTATAGCCACAAATGGATTCACATCAGTCAGAAAGGATACGTTTATTCATGAACACTTGGGTGTTTATTTCAAGAATATTAGTGGGGATAGAGGAGTTTCAGAGATGCTGGTGCTGTTAAGTAGCTGGGAGTATTCCTCCTGGGAGTGTGCTTCAAGATTCTCTCAATGGCTCCTATTTATTACTCACACAATGGATTAGCAGAGCACTTCCACATGTTTCCTAACAATATTTGAATAAAGGGGTTCTTTTCCATTTAATGTGTCCCTCCCATCCATCCCAGCAGCAGAAACAAGACTGCACACCATGGATGGCCACTTGTACAAGCAGTAAATCAGAAACAGGTCTTACTCATTGCAAGAGCCATACATGGATGGAGCAGCATTTGAATTTGGCTGTGCTGACTATAGTTTGAACAGTTGTGAAACTGCAAGTAATCAACACTTTAATAAAACTCATAATCTGCTTGCAGATAGTCTGGCAAGGAGAAAACTGCTAAAGGAGCTAAATCATTTGCAGAAATCATTTTCAGTGGATAATTTGACCAGTTCCAACATGATGGTATTCATGTGCAAAAGCTCTGAAAATCTTTTCTCAATGGACTGCAGAAAATGACTGCAGATTTCTTATGGCTATGGATCAGAGCTGCTTTCAATGTTCATAAAGTAGAGACAGTATCTGGAGAAGACACCTGTCCAAAGGCACAATCTATTTGTGAACACCACTGAACTTTTTCAGTTCCATGAAAGCTCCTGGCTCTGCAGTGCTGCAGCAGTGCTCTGGGGTCTCTGAGCTTCAAGCATGCACTCAAAGTTTAGATGCCATGTGAGTATATCAATTTATTGCTATACTGAGTTAGATTCTGCCTGAAATCTGTAGCTGCATGAGGCTACACACAGCAGAGACTCTTGTTCAAAATACTTAGCTAATAGTTTACAGGGTGACTCAATAATTTAAGAGGATTAGGAGCTGGAAATGAAGCCTTGCAGCTATGCACTGCTTATTTAGTTCCACTCCAAATTTACAATTATCTGATGGTTGTTTGGTGGTCGAGGTGAACTGAATTGCCACCTCCAGACTCTTTTGTAGGAGTCTGCTGTGTACTTATCACAGACATCACATCTCCATCACAAATGGCTGGGCAGTGTAGCAGCTGAAAAAATCCTGCAAGGACTGGCAGCCAAAACGTGATCCCTCTGCTAAAGCTCCACATGCAAAAGGCATGTGGGAGACAATTCTGTGATGGGGGCCCAATGTGAGGGACCTGATAGGGACCCACAGGCCACCTTAAACACCCTTCAGTGTTGATGGATGGCAGTGTCAATGGATGTCAATTGACAGTTACTGTCAATTTGTATACTATTTAGGGAGCTGAATGGGAAAAGACCTTTATCCCATTTGAATTGGCTGGGGCAATTGAGTCTCCCACTGTGGTATTTCCAACCTCCCTTGCAGCCCCTGCTCTGTCACATCGGAATTATTAGAATGCCCCATTTCAGTGAGTAAATTTTATTAACATGCATTACTATCACCTTGACCTTTAGTGCTCCTTCCCTTGATTGGCTTCCAATCTCAGAGCTGCTTCCAGGTGGGATGGCAGGGATGGATGGAAAGAGCAATCAGCTCATCACAACATCACCCCTGAGAGAGATCAGCAGGTTCTGCATCAGCAGAGAAACATTTACTGTCCCAGAGGTTATTCCCATCTGGAGCTGCCACCTACACAGGGAGCTGTGAGGAAGCAATGGATCCTTGTGATGGATACAGGGAGGATCAGGAGAAGTGGAAGGAAAACTGATCTAAGTTTGCCTTAAGGATATGAAAGTCTGCATTTCAGGCAAACAGCCAGGCTGGGGGTGAATGAGAAGGCAAAACATGAACAGGGGCATTGCCCTGTTTCTGAGGAGATCATTCTCCTCCCAGGGAACAGAGCAGAAAACTTGGGAAACATTGGTTTAGCACTTGGAAATCCTCAAGGGCATTGGTAGAGAGTGTCCGGACCTGGCCTAAGCAGGGGACAGCTTTGGGCAGTAACACTTGTGACGTCATCTGTAAGATGATCTGGGATACAAAGGACTTTCATGTAGGATTAGGGAATAAACAGAGGGCAGAAGCAGCAAGTTGACCACTTTTAGCACATCAGATGAACCCCAAGTTGCATCCCAGGAGCTGTGTAGATAACCACCCTGAGATTCTCTATTTTTATTTCTTCTGCTGAAGAAGCACTGAATCCTTTTGTTTTCCTTCCCTTGAATAAGAGGGAAAATAAGTAGAAATGACTTCTTTTGAGGCATTTCCACCCACTGAATTTAGAAAAGTTGTATTAAAAAGACAAGGAAAGGAAAATTCAATGAAGTAAAAATCCATTGAAATTCCATAGGTTTTTGCATATGGAGGTTATCTGCAGAAGGTGAGCAGTTGTCTATAATCCCATGGCATGCACAGCTCCATTGCAAGAAGACACAAGCCCAGCCCCACAGCAGCTTGGTAAATAACTCCTGGCTTTAGGACAAGCCTCTCCCTTCTGGGAGGTGATAGCCCTCTGCCCATGCTGACTTCACAGGGCAGCCTCCTCCAAGTGCTACCTGCAGAAAAAGGTTCTTGCTATATTTTGTATGCTGGTTTTCCTCAAAATTCAGCTACTCCAAAATATCTCTCCCAGAATCTGTGCTGTTCACTCCAGAGTGGTGGAAAGTTCCTGGGCCCCAGCTCAGGCAATCGGGGATCCTTCAACCCTGATCCTTCCTTACCTCCACCCTACAAATAATGCCTGCAGACACAGAATTGATCAAGGAGGGGGTTTTTGACAAAAGATGTTGGACACAGATGATATCAAGGAATAAGAGCTGACATTACTGCAAGCTGCTTGGTTTAGTCCATTTTGCTCCAGGACTGTGCCCCATGCATGGCTCCACTGGGGCTCAGGCCCCCAATGGGTACCAGTAAAACTGTGATGCCTTCTTCTCCTCTCCCAGCTGATTTTGAGTTATCCAGATCCAAGGTCTCCCTGTGTGCAGATACGGGAATTTGGATCACCCTGGCATAGGAGGTACCTCCTGATTTGAAGCTCTTATGTTTTTGGACACTGGGGTGATCACACTGCTTCCGGCTCAGCACCAGGTTTCTCCCCTCTGACCCTGCCCAGCCATCAAAGTGGTTTTCAAAGGATTTCCTTTCTGCCACAAGGCCAGGGCTTTGGGGGCCACCTACCCAAACAAGGCTCCAGATTGGACCCAACCCCACCTTCCCATCTTTTCACCAGCTTAGGATGCCTCTGGGCCTTCTTTGCCTGCCTCCCTTTCTCATTCACTGCTCCCCAGAGGACAATAAGCACTTTAGAAACCGCTTTAGGGATTCTCCACAAGGATAAAACAAGGAAACCCAGAGACAACAACCTAATCAGCAAACAGCTGAGCCAAGGATAAATTCACATGGAAAGTCTGTGTTTGTTTATTACTAATGGGTAACAGAGATGATAACCTTTTAATCCAAAACCATAATGAAATATGCATATTTGTTAATGTGCAACTATAAAATGCAAATCTTGCAACACAATGGAGAAGGGCAAAGAAAGTACTCAGCACCAATACTAATTTATTCCTTTGGCTTCAGACATTTATTCAAATTGAGTTGTGTATGTAATATAAAGTCAAATGAATATGTAATTGTAATGTATATGTATAAACATTTTCATCTCAAATATGCAAACTGTTTATCATAATAGGAAGTAATACATATTTTGCCGAATAAAAGGTTACCTATTAAAATATTTTTACACTCTTCCCACCCCAAGCTTTTGTGCTCTCTGTAAAAGCTCTATTAACATAGAGACAATTTCTGATTTTCCCTTTTGAGTCACGCTACCCAAATTCAAAAGATTTAAAGTATTAACAAAGTAGAATCAGAAAGACTTTTACATGAAGATTTTCTCTCTCACTCTCCTCTTTTCCAAGCTACACAGAAATTGCTCTCCTAAATATCAATTTAAAACATTGACTAAAAAGCTGAGCAATTTTCCCCTTCTATTTCCAGCCCCCAAAGAAACAGCTTTCCCCTGTAGCTGTTGGAGTAACTGCATATTCATCTACATATTCATGCAGTGACAACCAAGCTTTATTGCTAGTCCTGGTCACCACTGCTTTCCTAAACTGTCTCTGGCAGTTTGGCAGCCTGAGAGCTAGAACCAGCTTCACACACTGTATGTGAGAAGATCTGAATCAGTTTGTGAATATGACAAATAGCGAAGGAACCAGGAAAATAAAGATTTGAGACAAATCTTCTTTTCCTAAACTCACCTGAAATCAAATCTCTTCCTGCAAAGGAAAAGTTCAGGTGGTTTTCCTTCTTTTTTCTTGGTGGGACAATCCTGTTCATGATTCATGAGCTATTGAGCCACGAGGAGTATTTCTGTCTAAAATTTAGCATGTATTAATTGTCTGAAACCTGAATACATTCACAGGAAGTCAACAGCAATATTTTTCACTGGCTTCACTGAGCATTGTGGAGTCTGGGCAGAGCACAAAGAATTTTGTAATCAACCTCCACCCATTGCTTCTTTCATCTCTCCTGACTGTGCTATTCCCTTTCCCACTGCTGCCATAACTCTGCTGCTTTTAGTCAGCCCTGCCTGGTGCATTCAGCATTTTCTTCTCTTGTCTTCCAAACAAAACATTTCCCACCTCTTTGTGTTTTCTGACTCTCCCAAGGACCAGAGCCATGTAGCAATAACCAGAAGGGAAGAGGAAATCCCATCACTATTTATAGCCTCAGATTCTATGAATTCAGGAGTTCTAGAGAAGCACAAAAAGTACTGGTGGGTAACTGAAGCTGAGTAATTTTCCATTCTCTTTTGCATATACTCCTGAAAATGGAAGGAAAGATAATTTTGATGCAGGGCTATAGCATAGTCCCATGAAATCAGTACAGGGAGTGCACAGATTTTCTCTTTTCACTGCCCTGAGCTAGACTAACACAGCCTTACAGCAACATGCCCAGGTTCATCCACCCCTGGCATGAAGGTCAAGCTCCCTGCCCAGCCAGGAGTCACCGTCCCTCTTGCTAATGTGGTTGATCCCTGCAGGGTGGTTTAAAAATTCCTTGCTGCAACCTCTCCAAACTCCAAAAAGACTTTGGCAGCACTGTCCAGGGCTGCCAAAGCCACTGCAGTCACAGACTTGGAGAGCAGCTACTAGAATTCTTGAGAAAAGCAAAGTGGGTCCCTTTTCTCCCTACCATTTATTTGCTCAGATAATTCACCAGGAAAGCAGCCAGAAAGCACCATGCTTAACCTGTTTCTCCCCACTTGCACCATCCACAGAGACAATGCTCTGCAGACAGCTTGTGCAGGAGAAGAGGTCTGTTGGCTTTTGAGGAAGGAGGGTGAAGGAGCAAGGGAGAAAAGCCAGCAGGCCAAATGAGAAGCACTCCTCTAGAACTCTTCCATCATTTAAGACTCATAAATCATGATGCAGATTAATGAGGAATTAATGAAGTGCAGAAATTACAGGGGATGAGGAGCTGTCGGTCAGCAGCAGGAATGCCTGTACATGAGACAAAGCAGAGAAAACCTCCAAAAAGAGAGAGAGCTCAGCAGCCTGGACCAGCTCTTTAATGAGGAAAGACTAAGAGGTCAGCATGGGAACAAGATAGTGTGTGGCTGCATCAGGGAGACAAGGGGCACCATTTAAAAATCCTGTCAAAAGACTCTCTGGACTGATTTGTATTAAAGCCTTATTCATATCTTCTAATGAAAAATCCTCCTGCATCGAATCATTATATATAAGCCTTAGAGAGAGAGGGAGAGAGAGAAAGAGAGAGTGTGTGCACAAGAGCAGAGGGGAGGATATCAAAGGAGTAGAGGTTAATTTCACTATGCACCTCCTCTGTTTGGGGGGAAAAAATAACACAGGCAAGGAAAATAGCCTACTTTACCTCCTGTCCTTTCCCTGAGATCCTCCAGTGACATTATTTTAAGCATTTAACTTTCTGATAGCAGTTAGGCTGGCCACATTTTCCCTCCATTTAGTGGCAGGTTTTGAGCGCATCATTTAGTACAGCAGTGGAAGTGATGGAGCATGGGCATGATAGATGACTCCCTTCCCTGCTGCTGGGGCTTTGGGGGCTAACAAGTATCTTACCACGTTGCTGGTTCAAGCTCTCTGCAAAGCAGGGCATGCAAAGGTGGGGAGAGGGCAAAAACTGATCTTCCTTCTTATTATTTCACATTCAAGGGAGCTGAGTACTGTCATCTTCTAAGATAAATTTTCTCTCCTCCTCTATGGAAAGTGTTCTCACTATGAGTCCAAGCCAAGAAAGTGTAAATTGAGCCCCAATGTCCCATCCGTGCAGATTTGGAAAGGCAGTGACAGGAACTCGTGGGAGTGACTGTGGAGAACGTGGCTGTTCCACAGCAGGTAGGGAGTCCTTATGCAAATACTGCAGTGGTACCTTCACTTACAGCTCCTGTTGGTCCCACTGCCCACAGGATGCCTGTAACCATAGCAATGGCTCTGGTGGAGGGTTCTCTTGGTGCACAGAGCAGGCAGTGGCAGCTGATGGTATCAGCAGAGAGGATTATCCAGACTGGGCCACTGTGGCTCTCTCACTGTGGGGAGAGCACGCTCAGAGCCCAGGCAGATGGGAACCCACAACCCTGATGGTAAGCCAGGTAGAGAGCAGTGCTCAGACACCTTGGGGAAGGGCTTGGGAGAGGAATGGAAAGGGAGCAGAGGGTGAATGAGGATGGATGTTCAGCTGGCTCAAAGGTGAATAAACCCAGGTGTCGCTGTATACCACATCTAGTGGAACTACATACCCTCAGTTTGGTCCATCCAGGTTTTCCAGCTCTGGGACAGGGCTGGAGGAAATCTGGGATGAGGCCTCAAGTGTTGAAGCATTTTGGGAGCCCCCTGAGGAGAACACAGAGCACTGCATTTGTATGAGTTGTATCCAGGCTGGAGATGGTGCCTTTATGTGAGCACCTGAGAACAAACCAGGCACCAAAGCATGCAGATTTTGTTATAGGCAGTTCTGGATGCAAAATGGCATCCCTGCTGACCAGTGGGTACTAATATCTCATGTTCTCCACCTCTTATACACTCCCATTTTTCATTTAGGGGATGAAGACCCAGGTAGAATGGAGTTTTTTTAAGCCTAGGGGCACCACAAGTCCCTGAGACACCAAGTAAGCCATACATTTGTGTAATATCCCCTCTGACAGCTTCTTCTGTTTTTAAGAGATGCAGTCTTTAATATTGCACCATCGGGTGGAACATCTTTTTTTAAAATCTGCTCACATGCACACATGCACAAAGGATAAAATACAAGTGGGGGAAAAGAAATCACAAAAAGGACTCTATTTATCAAAAAAACAATGGCTCGGTAGTGGCAGTGAAATAGAGATATTGTTACTTAGTGATAATAAGGGAAAAAAGCCATTGTCAAAATGATAAGGCCATTTCTGTTGTCTCCCCAAGTGATAATATCTCTGCTACCACTAGTGCCTGAGTATTGTTAGGATATTTCATGGCAAGTGTTAGACAGAATAAGTTATTCACTGAGCCCACAGCAAACTCCAAAGCCTCCAACTTCACCTCCCCCCATATCCCTGTTCACACAACAGCATCTTCTTTAATACCTTTGCAGCAGTGGTTTCTATTCCCCATGGCTTTTCATCTGCTTCTGTTTAAATATAACACTGCTTCCAAGCTGGTTGACAAGATACCTTTCACTGATAAGTAGCCCAACTTTCTCTTGCAATAGGTCATCAAAAAGCCAGACTATCACATCTAAGAAAATGTAGGAAATGCTGGTAAAAGTGCCAGTGAAATGAGTTAGGGTAAAGAAAAAAAAAATAAAGGGAAAAATAAAAGTAATAACATTGTAACAGGAATACAGAAAGCAGCTGGAAATCTCTGGCAGATGCCCTGATGTTCTTGCAGAGTGTAGAGATAAAATTTACCTGTCCACTCAGGAGCAGAGGTTGTCCTCTTTGGGGACTTTGACACAAAGGTGCCTTCAGGGGAGCTTCCATTCTCTCATTGCAGCTGGAAAAGAGCCAGACCCATGGCAGCTCCTGCCCCACAGGAGCTCCAATCCCAAAACAGCTCCAGCCCCACAGGAGAGCCAGCCCCACAGGAGAGCCAGCCCCATGACAGTTCCATACCCATAGCAGCTCCAATCCAATGACAGCTCCAGCCCCACAGGAGCTCCAACCCCACAACAGCTCCAGCCCCATAGCAGCTCCAGCCCCACAGTAGTTCCAGCCCCAGCTCCAGCTCCATGGCAGCTCCAGCCCCGAGGCAGTTCCAGCCCCATGGCCAGCCCCACAGGAGGAGCTCCAGTCCCATGACAGCTCTAGCCCCACAGGAGACCCAACCCCACAGCAGCTCCAGCTCTATAGGAGATTCAGCCCCAGCTCCAGCCCCACAGGAGCTCCAGCCTCAAAGCAGCTCCATCCCCAGGACAGCTCCAGCCCCAGCCCCAGCTCCATCCCCAGGACAGCTCCATCCCTAGGATAGCTCCAGCCCCATGACAGCTCCAGCCCCATGACAGCTCCAGGCCCATTCCCAGCCCCACAGGAGGATCTCCAGCCCCACACCAGCCCCAGCTCCCACCCCCGGGCAGCCCCAGCCGCTCCCGTCCCAAGCAACCCCGGACAGCATCGCTTCAGCTCGGTGCTGCCCAGCCAGTCAGGACCTCCCTGCAGCAGTGAACAGAAAGGGAGTGAAGAGAGGGAGAAAGTCTCATGCAGAGGACAAATATTCCTCTTTTGTTAAATGTATTTTCCTTTTCTATATATATCATCAACATCGCCACCAGCTGATGGAATCCACAGGGGCCCTGTTGCCTACAGCACTGGTTCTGTAGAGGCTTTTTTATCTTGCAGACCATCAAGCAGAAGAAGCAGGGGTTGGCAGGACAGTGCAAGGAAGGTTTACAGCACCACAGAGGAGCCTCTCTGAGCAGAGGTTGTGTGCTGTCCATGCCAGCCTTGAGAAACTCTGCAGGTCCAGGAGCCACTGCTTGGAAAACCAGGCTTTCCTGCAGCTCATGCAGGAGGGAGGGCAAGCAAACCTAGCCAGGGAAAAATATCCAGGCTAATAAATCTAAAAGCAGCCTCATGCCCTCCAGGGAACAAGGATCATGATTTTGTACTGGGTCACCCATCAATGTCCACACTGTCTGGGGCCAGAAGCCTAATTTCTGCCTCTGTTCTGGGAGACAGCATTCTGCCAAGGGCTGTGTCCTAGAAGGAATGGGAGAGGGAAAATACAGTGTCCTGAGACACACAGTTCCTTGTTTCACATGCCATTCCTAAAATCTGGGATGGCACAGTGTCCTGGAGACTCCCCTCCAATTCTGGACAAAGGTCTGTTTTCCAGAATTGTCCTGGCAACTGAAGACACAGTATTATGTCTAATTTTTAGGCACACCTTACAGCCGGTCAGTAAGGATAAATACAAATCTTGGCAGAGAAAATTGCTCAAATTATAAACTCTTGTTGCTCAATATTTAGTAATTCATGGGAAAAAAAAAGAAAACCAACAACAACAAAAAACCCACAACAAAGCAGCAATTCAAACACAGAGCCATCTTCCTCACTTTTCTCTACCTTGGTTGAACATAAGGAAACTGAGCTCCTGGCACACTTTTATGAGTCTTACTTTTAAAAGTCTTTGTTGGAGCTGGATCTTTGCCCTGTCCTCTGCAGAAACAAGAGCAGCCCCAGGCAAGTGAAATGCAGATTGTAGGTGGATGGGCAGCGTGCAGCCAGCACTGGGCTGGGACAGGGCAGTTCATCACCCACACAGCACACGTGGCTCCAGAGTGAGCCTGTGCCTGCCCACCTGGGCAGAGCCATGACAAATGTTTACAAATTATCTTTGCAAATGCCTTTACCTCCTTCTTTGGAGACAGCTAGTGATGCTTTCAAAAACAAATGAATAAACAAAAAGATCAGCATCCTGCAAGCTCCCCATGGAAGGTGGCATGGGAAGCTTCAGCAGCAAAGCTGTGGATGAAACAGCCTGGAGAAGGTTTGGGGGTTTTTTTCCTTTTTTTTTTTTTTTTATTTTAATAACTATTTGAGGCACAGCATGGGAGTTGAGCAGCAGTGTGTAAGTATATCAAACACAGAGAATCCCCAGATTATCCTCTCTGAAGGTATTAGCTGTCTGCAGAAAACAGCCATCTTGAACCCTTGGAATTAGGAAGGGTGCAAAAATATGGAGAAGTATTAAATAAGGTGTGAAACGGCATCAGGAAAAAAACAATCCCTAACAAGCCATCTGAATAAACAGGATGAGAAAAATCAGCATTGCTGCTGCTGGCTGGCTCCCTTCTCCAAGCATTCTCTCTACCCCTTTTCTGCACCCTTACCTGCTTTTGGAATCAAGATGGCAGAGTGCTGTGCAGCTAATCAGGATGGGGGGCAGCTGCTCTCTTCAAACAATTCCTGAAATTCCTCTTTGAAATCATCCATCTCCTCTTTGTCTCCAGTTTACATCTTCCCAAGGCCTTTAAAAGCCAGGCTGTAATGTGGAGCTTAACAGTTGGCAAACATGGGTTTAAAGTGAGCCTGTACATTTGCAGATTGATCCCAGAATGATCAAAGATAAATAATCTCCCCAGTGCTCCTTTGTACAAATAATGAAACCTGGGGGGGAGAGGGAGGGAGGCAGTGCAAAGCAGGGTTCCGGTTTGCTGAATTTTTTTGATCACTTGATTGCAATTACTGAAAGAACTTTTCCCACCCATCCCCCTCTTCCTGGCACCCTCATTCCCCTCATCTCCAGTAAATATATTTAAGTAATTAGACCCACAGAATAAAACCTGTTGATAGCAGTTCTCTTTAGTGCAGCACCCTCTGGTTTGGCTGTCTGAGCCCACCCTTCACGTTCTTCATGGGCAAGGGCACACTGGGCCATGAGAATGGGTCACCTCAAGGAATGGAAAAGGTCCTTGGAAGGTTCATTTCCCTCCCTGGAAAGCTCCTGTCCCATCTGAGCCTTCCCTTCCCTCTCAGGAGTGAGCTCTGCCACAGCTCAGGGTCTGGAACGCTGCTCCTGCCAGACTGGGAAGGGGAAAACTCCCGGCCCAGCCTTTGCTTCCATTTCTCATTCTTGGGCATCTTGATGGGTCTTGGAGCAGGCTGATACTGTTTTCACAGAAAACTCTGATTTGGCACCATCCCTGGAAATTAAATAAAACTACAAACTTAATGGTGCTATTAATGCCATCCCTGGGTGGAATAAAATGTCTAAAAAGAACCTTTGGTTATCTTTTTAGCCTGCAGCCCTCCCTGACATCTTTGGGTTACCTATCCTGCTCACAGGGTGCTATAATGAGCATCCTTTCCAGATCAGCCATAAGGGGCACTGAAGGAATCTTCTGAAAGTTCATGCTACTCTCTTAGCTTTGCTAATTCATTAAGCAGAAGGCAGACAGAAATATTGCTTGGAGAACAACAACAGAAGATTACAAATCCCTGAGTTTAAAGCCTTTCCTTTCCAAACTTCTAACGATTTTTCAGTGCTCCTAGCCTGTGCTTAGGCAGATTCTGTGTCCATAGATTTGATGTTTCATACACTGGAAAGCTTTAATTCTGCCTTTCACATGGGGAAGAGACTCAAAAGGAAACAGAGCACTTTTAATTGGCCACAGGGTCTGTTCTCCATGAACATCTGAACCAGCACCAGGACCAAACATAGGCAACAGCACAGTATGCTCATTGTCCCTGCAGGCTGCTCCCAAATCCTGCAAAAAATCTGCAGTGCCTGCACTTGCAGAGCTAGGCCAGTCTGAGCTTCACACATGAGCTACTGCCAAATGTGCATGGTAAAATAAAGAATTCATAATGGTACCTCTTCCACCTAAGAAGCAGAAATGATCTGAAGACTTTGATCCTGTATTCTCTGACAGCTGTTTAGACTCTACAAATATCCCTGGCATTTTGGTCTCTGCTAGATTTGATAGACTTTATCCAAACTTCAGAAATCATCTCTGAATATTGATAGGGAGGTTTTAGTGGAAGCCTTCAGCTAAAACAAGCCAGCAGAAGTGAGGGAAAGAAGGGAAAGAAAACATTAGAAAGGGTCATGGCTGGATTTGCTGAACAAATGAGCTCTCTGGTGACTATGAGATCTCATCATATTCCTCTCAATTTTGTTGTAGGAAGCAGTATAAGACAATGACTGACCTTCAAATACAGTGTGGAAATATGCAGGCTGACTCTCAACGAGAAAACCCTCCTAAAAGGGTATAATCAGATTTCCCTACAGGAGATCTTTTTTCTATGCTGCTGTTTAGTCTCCCCTACCATATAGCTGTGTGTACTTTTAAAATAGATCGATCATGCATTTAGGAAAAGAGAAAGAAAAGGGAAAAGGAGGCTGTGTGAGGAGGTTTGTGCCTGTAACATCAGCTGGAGTGGAGCAGGGGGTTGATCAGAGGCGGGCACAGCTGGCCTAGCAATTCCTCCAGCTGTGTGGGACGGGCAAGGCAGGTATGGATATGCAGGCAGGCAGTGCACGCAGATCCAGCTGTGAACATCCCAGCAGCTGCCTGCAGCCAGCCCTGCCCATCTCACTGATGCTGTGCTTGCTGCAGCCACACACGGAGGCCACGGGGACTGGAGGCTGCTCAGGAAGGAGGGACGAGGAAATTCCCTTCCCAAAGCTTTTGCTCTCAAAACCAACAGGACAAGTGGGACACTGGGAAAGAGGGATCAGCCCTAGCTTGGAGGGAGAGGCTGCACCCTCAGAATGCAAAGGTGATTTATAAGAAGCTGCTCAGCCAGTTCCCATTCACTTCTGATGGGATTTAACTGCTCAGTTTTAAAATGGTTTCAGACCTTCAAGTCAGAGCAGGGGACTCATCCTCACTTAAGAGATATGCAGAAGATTTTTGAAGCTGAATTTACATCTGAGAGAGGTAATTTTTCTCCAGGGTTAAGAATGACCAACCCCTTAGAGCAGTTATAACATCAGGTCCTAACCCTGAGTTCTCTTCCCTCATCATGAAATCTTTTACCTGTGTCCCTTAGGGTTTAACTTTCACCCTGATTTTATAAGCAAGGAGGAGTGTGTGCTGGGTCTCTATCAGACCTATTTTATCCCTTGCATTCACCCTGACAAAAAGACAAAGCCTGAACAATTAAAAATTAAATCCCAGAGTAGTCAACGCAGGATCCAACACAGATACAATCTAACTTTACTCTCTATGGTTTACTTGGTTTTTTCTTGTTGTCTTCCTGCAAACAGGTCCCTGGGCCTTTTGATTTATACTTTACCATCTGAAATGCATAAAAGATGTGGCACTTTTGCTCCTCCATGAATCTTCCACAGTTTTGTTCAAAATTTTAGTCAAGATGACATGACAAATTACTGCCCGAGTCAATTTGTGCTGGAGGAGGGCGTCATTAAAAAACAGAACACTTGTGACACAAAAAAAGAGTAAGGGGAGGGTGGGGGAAACAATGAGCTCACGACCCCTTTGAATATATCACACTCCAAAGGCAGTGCCACCAGGATGAGACTGGCAGGCTAATTACTCACACAGCAGGTTGGCTGATTTAGGGGAAAGGGAGAACTCAACAGCTCCTTTGACCCATCCAGTAGGACTGCACTGTCTCTTGTTATCAGTTCTGCACTGTCTCTTGTTATCAGTTCTGGAGAGAGCAGAGGAGCAGAGAGAGGTAGGGTGGCTCACAGCATCACCCAGGGCTGAGCCTCTGCAGCCATCCCATGTCCCATTGCTGTAACTGTGCCCTGCTCCCTCCCCTGGCAGCCCCTCCTTGTTCCCTCTAACCCCAATTCATGGGCAGCATCTGTTAAATAAAGGCACAGCTATTTTTCTCCAGCTGTTCTCTTTGATATTTACTTATATCCTAGGATGGTGTGTGGAAACACAGACTGATGGGTACAGACCAATTTGTGTGAAATAATGGGAAAAGGACCATTTCTAGTTTAGTGTGTCTTATGTGAAGTGTGAGAAGCCTTGTTTCTCAGCACAAGTCTCAATTTGGGAAGGGGTAGTCTGAATACTTGCAGTATTGAACATGAATATGTTTTTACACAATGACTCTCTATAGAAGTCTGATTCTGAGTAGTCATATATTTAAAGGCAGGCACTACATTATGTCATTTGTTGGTATTGCATCCCTTTCTGTTTAAGAACTGGATTGTCTCGGTTTGCAGCACCAAATAAATAAGAAAGGATTAAAATTTTAAGGATTAAATATATTGAACTTTTAAAAGACATTAAGAATTTTCTTTATCAGTAATGTCTTTTTAGTCAATAAAATTATGAATCTGATTGTTTCAATGTGGTACCTTGACTCCAAAAGGATGAAGATACATTTTAAGTTTATCTTTGCTTTTTTTTTCCAAAACAAACCTGTTTTTGCTTTATAAACTTGCATTAAAATGCACTTACAAGCATTTTATATTTTACAGCCTAGATATACTAATTTTAAATTATATATAAATCAATATATAATTGTTATTGCTGTAGAAAAAGTTAAACAAAGTTGCCCTTTGCTGTCACTTTAAAAAAGGAGACATTCATATTTCTAGGATATAAATTAAACCCCCAAAAGACAAATAACCATCACTTATGTGTTCTTAATAGACACACGATTCCTCCCACGCACATAAGAAACCATTTGGTTATGGCAGGTACTTCACTGTTTGCACTGTATAAAGAATATTTTGTCTTTGGTGCAACTCAGAACAGTCAAGTAACAACAGGTAATTTGATATAAAGAGAAAAATAAACATATAACATGCTCATTTTATTTTCCCAATGAAAAGCAACATGGTAAGCAGTATTATTTTGAGCCATGCTCCTTCTCACAGGTCTTTCAAAGGTGTTGGAAGGAGAGCTTGTTTCTGCAGTGAATGGTGTCCCTGGTGTTTGCTTCTGTATCTTGTTTCAACACTTTGTGCAGACAGAAAACTTGTATCCCTGTTGCAGTCCTGGGGACATTTTTCTTAGTAAACAGCGATTTTCACTGCAAATGCCAAGGTATCAGCCGGGATCAAATTCTGAAATGCTTGTGAAAATATCTGATTTCACACATGGCTGCTAGCAAAGTAAATATTAGCTAGGTTACGCACAGTTCTGGGCAGCACTTGGATCTGATATGTTTGGTCTCTATTGGTCCTGCAGGAATTTTACCCTATTTATTTTCTTTACTAGATCCATTGCCACTCTGAAGTGCCTGATGTCATGTTAATTTAGTGTTTCAATTTCTCACCTAGAACGGAATCATTTCAGGAGTGACTTTGTAATTTACCTTTCACTTCCTAAGAAAATCTGTCTCAAATGGTGTTTTTGCACACAGATTAGAGCAATTAGAAGATCCTGAGTATTATTTCTGTTTACACTTGGCTTACTGGGAAAAGAAAATGCAGAAGAACACATGGGGTTTAGCACAAGCAAAATCCAGTGATCTTTTAAAATCACTGCACCAGGCTTAACAGATGCATCCTGCCTAGATGCACCTGGAGTGCTCCTGAATTTACAATACTCAGAATGTCTGGCTTTAAAAGTCTATTTTAGGTACAGTGACTGCAGGACACAGCTGCTGTGCTAGGAAACATCCCAAGTGCACCTTGATGGGCATGGTCTGCTATGCACCCAGCCTGTGTCCAGGTAAAAGCCAGCCTGGCTCACAGCCAGACCTCCCCAAGGGTGCTCAATTGCAGCATTTACCCAGCAGCTGCTTCCAAGGAGGCTCCCTGTGGAAGGCCCTGCAAGGGGTGTTGCATCCTAAACCCACCTGGAATTCCTGTGATCTAAAGGAATTCCCATTAACTCCCTCAGCACACTGCTAATTTTCAGGGATTTCAGATGGAAAGGGCTTCCTGAGCTGTTGAGTCCCAGAGCTCTGTCACTGCCAGCACCACATCATTCAACCCCACTTTGGCCTCACCGTCCCTTCTGAAGAGGGGTGGTGACACAACATGGTGGATCTAATGATGAGAACGTCTTAATTGCCACCCTAAATTTACCTGTAGGGCACTTGGCACCCTTTTTCCTATCTGAAATACATTTCTAGCACCTGCACATTCCTTTACTCCAGGCCGTTGATCCCCATTCTGGTGTTGATCTCTCAGATCTCTTTTACCTCTCCTGCAAGAAAAGAGCAGCCCAGTAAACAGTGTGATGGGAAGTCTGGGACTAATAGGGAGAGATTTTACCCTTCCTTCTGTCACAGCTGGGAGAGGCAGCCCTGGAGGGAGGTGCAGGCTGGAGAAGAGACCCTTCCCAGGGAAACTGGGCAAGCACGGATGCCAGATCAGCCCAGCTCTGTGTGGCTGCTGCTCCAAGGAGGATGTTTGGGATGCAGGGAAGAGTTCTGCACCTCAAGGCAGGGCCAGGACATACTGGGACAGCAGCTGAGAGAGGCATCAACTAAACTGGTCCCAGTATGAGTGGGAGCCACCCAGGCTACTGCAAATCACTGTCAGCAAAGGCCAAGCCCAGATGTGTGAGTCCAAACAGCAGGAGGAAACAGCAGCAATCACAGAGCTGCACAGGGCAGCAGAGCCCTCTGAGAAGGCAGAAAGGAGAAATGAGCTCCTCTTGAAATCTGGCCTGAGATGAATTTCTGGATGGCACTTGGGTTAGAGCGTTGTCCCCCCTGCATTTGCATTCAACAGCTGGTCTCCACACATACCTTCACTTGGCTTGGTCCTTCACCTCCCCAGTTTCCACCTTTCTCCGTTTTTAGCTGTCTCACAGCTGAACACAGCATGCAATCCATGCCCTCCCCCTCCATTATTCCAAACACCCACTTTTCTCTTTAATTCCTTATTTTCCATGAGCAGCAGTTGAGGACACAGATTGTCTGAAAACTGTAATGCAGTATAAACAATACCATAAATAGATTTCTAAAGAACCAACAGGAGCCTGGTACCCCAGAAAGATCAAAACCACTTTTCTCACTTCTTCACACAGGAAAAAAGAAGCCACCTGCTCTCACATGCCTGAAGCAGTCACTGCCTGATAGGGTTCTTTGCAATGACCTCCCCACTCCCTTGTTCCTTGAGACCTGTGCCATGTCCACACCTTCTCTGCTAACCTGGTGATGGACAGCACTGCCCTCAGCATCTTGGATTTGCATTCACTCTCTTCCCTGCTGTGTCATTGGAGGGGCTGTAATTTTCCAGGGTTGCTTTGTTTTATTATAAGCAATACTCCCCATCTCCCAAACTCCTCCTAGCTTGGTTTATCTATTCCACACACATGCTGCTCTCTAATAACAGTAGTGCAAGCCCAGTAGCAGATTTTGCCATCTTTCAGGAGGTAGCTGATAAATTAGATTGGATGTTCAGTCCCATCATGGAGCAGCAGACCTGCAGGACCCTTGGCACTCAGGCACAGTCCCCATTTAACCCTGAGACTTTTAATACCTTCCTCATTATTTCTGTGTAGCAATTCCTGAGCAGAGTAAGCTGTCCTGTGAAAACGGCAAAAAAAACCCCCAGGTTTGGGAGTTTTGGTTACGCTGAGAAGAGTTTCCCTTTCCTGTGCTCAGTTTCACACATGGGCAAACTGGGCTTCCAGAAAGGACAATCTTTTCAAGGCTTCTCTTAATACAAGAGATGCTTAACAAGTCATCCACTTTTCACCTTTAGCTCCTCTCCTGAAAGGAGACATGAATTACAAAGTGCCTGGGGGAAAGGCTGTCTAGGAAGGCTCATTTTCTTCAGGTTTATACCTAGAGCATCTAAAGAAACTCAACAGAGCTAGGACCCAACCAGGCTGCCAGGAAAGAAAAGCACTTGGCAAACACCAGTGCACAGTCCAGAGGATCCCATATGCCTGGGCTCAAATTCATGCCCTGCTCCAAAAGTTCAAGGGTATTGAGATCAGATGTTTTGATTGACCTCATTATAGATAAAGGGACCATCTGCAAAAGCTCAGATCTGGCTCCAAGCTTCTTCCAAGTCCAGGTTTGGGATTTTGATTTGAACCTCTGCCTAACTCATTCAAACTCTGCCAGGGCGCAGTGAAAGCATGGTGCAAGATACCAAGAATCCTTTCTTGGATCCAAGCTGAGCTCAGCTCCTACTCTATATCCCCAATTCTGGCCTGGCTTTCAGGGGTGCCCAGCATCCTACGGCTCCCCTGCCTATCCCAGCCTCTCCCTCCTTGCCTGTTTTCCACCTATGTGCCACACTGAGGAGCCTCTCAGAATGCCTATTAATAGAGTATACAAACCTGGAAACCAGTGAGTAGTGATGCATACACAAACTGTCTCTGCTTGCAAAGGTATGTGGCAAGGGATCCCTTCCAAAGCAAATGTGGAAGATCAACAGATTCAGCACACTCCCAGATTCCCTGTAGGTCTCACAGAGGCAAAACATTTCATAAACAGTGAGCAGCTGTGACAAGAGACCTTTTCTCTTTCCTTTATTCCTGAAAAAAGAATTGCATCTTTGAGATCCCATTGACAGCCATTCTCCCCTAACAATCTGCTTGACTCAACACAGGCCATGCTCTTGAGACTTGTTAAGGGAGGGGTGGGAAAGACATCTCCACACTGTTCTCTTCTTTCCTCCTTCCTTTAATCAGAGAAAGAAAACAAGGGGGGAAAAAAGAAAAAAATAATAAAAAATAAAGCAAGGAGGAGGAGGAGGGGAAGCAATAGCCCCCTCCTCCCCAGTCCTTGGCTTGCTCCCCTATCTTCCTGGCTGTCAGATGCTCTGACATTCCTTGCACGTAAGTGTTTTGCTTCAAAAGTTAGAGGAGAGGGAGAAAGAGAAACTGCATTGCACAGTCCCTGTTGATAAGGTTCAAAGCAGACAGAGATGCCTCAGAAGCACATGTGGTCTCTCCCTCTCTCCCTGCTACAAGAGAAAAAAGAAGAGCTAAATTCCATGGCAGACTTTGCTTCCTCCTGCTGCTGTTATCTTCCCTTGCACACAGGCTGGAGGTAGGGGAAAAGATAGAAAATGTCCTGTTTACCTTGCAATTTCTCTCCACCCCCAGCCCCCTTTGAAATGTCATCTCTAAGCTGCTTTTTCAGGCCCAATTTTTAATGGCATTTGTAAAATGAAAGAAAAAATTATGTACATGTTTATCTGCCAAGCTGTTGTTTCCCCCCCACCTCCTCACATTGTTTTACAATTTTCCAGAAGTTAGGATGAGCCCAGCCGAGGTTAGTCAAGGAAAAATCCTGTCAAAAATCCTGTCAAAAACACCATACTGTTATTATTTCCCCAACTTTGTCATTATCTGGCTTTCCCCTTCCTCAACCCGTTGATAAATCCCTCTCATTTTTCCTCCCTGCTTAGCATTGGAGAGGAAACACTACAGAGTTACCACCACAGCACTCACTTGTGGAGCCCAGCCAAGAGTGCTCTGGCCTAGCAAAACCATCACAGCCATCTGTGTGCTTGTTGTGCTGGAGGAGAAACAAGCACATGCATTTGCTAAAAAGAATGAAACCCAAAAGCCATGGAAGTCAGAAAGTGGCCACCAGGATCAGCAATCACAGAGAATATTAACATAGAGTTTCAGTCACTCCACTGAGATTTCAGATGAGCCCGGTGAACTAAAATCTCTCTCCTTATTGCCTTCAAAGGGGAATTAAAATAGCTAAGAGTCTGGAAGAGGGAAGCCAGTAAAAGTTAAAGAGCTCATCAGGCTGCCCTCTCACTTCCCATCTGTCTAACAGTAGCACCAATATGCTCAAGATGGAAGACCCCCTTCAAGGGCACCTTAGCACAGCCCCAGGTGCCATGGGGGTTAATTTTTGCTTTCTGGTTGAGGTGGTTGGGGCTCAGGTGGGGGGGGGGGGGCGGGGGGTGGTACCTTGGGGTCCACAGGTGAGCTCCATCAGCTCCTGCCCCTGTCTGGAACCTCCTCCCTCACAGCTGAGTTATACAGGGAGTTTAGAGCTGGTCTTTGTAACCCTGATCAAGAAAAGCCCAGCCTGTGCCTCCTTCTCCTGCAGGAATAAGGCTTTGACTGGCTCATCCCACTGTGACTGATGAGGGCAAAGGTTTCATCTCTCTTGGAGCTTCTCCTCAGGAGACAACCTCTAAATTTACATCTCACATGAGTTCTTGCATGCTCTGGGCTGGGTTAGTTCTGCACCCATCAGAGAAGAGGTGGCTGGAGGTAGGAATGGTGCCTGGAGAGGGCTGGACATGAGGGGACAGGAAGGGATTTATCTCTGCAGTGAGTATCTGTATATTTATCTTTCTCTCCTGTTGTTGCATCAACTGCCTGAGATGAGTTAGCAACTCAGCAGCAGCATTTGAGGAGCACACAAAATGGTTTTGTCAAAATATGAATGATAAGAAAAGCCCTTGGTGTTATCAGTGTTTACTAGGGAAAGCTGGCATGGGAGGAAAAAGCCCCTGACTACCCCAGGATGTTAACTACATCCAGACTGTCACTAAGTTAACAATTTATACCAGACATTAAAAATTCTCTTTCCAATACAGGGAGGAATTCAGGCTATACATGGAGAATATTTCCATGCACAGCCATGCAGTCACTCCAGGAGGGCACTGGAGGCTGCAGGCTGTTTTCAGCCTGTTGCAGAGCAAGGGAGAGAGGATTTTTTACTGAAAGTAATAAAATAGTCCCTGCTACTGGTAGCTGGACTTGGTGCCAGTACACTGAAAAACTTATGTCCTTTCCTGGGTGTTTTCCTGCCAAAGGAGAAGAAACTTGGAAAACTCTGAGAAGCGAAGACCCTGTCCAGCTTCTACTTGGTCTGAATGTCCAAAGACAGAAGAGCTCTACTCATTTAAAAATAAGGGGTGTTGATGCTATTGAGCTCTCTTCATCCTTCTGAGGAAGAGTGTCACCTGTGCTGGTTGACATTTAATGCTTCCCTATCCCAGACTGTCCTGGAGATGCTGCTGAGGGATGACTTCACATTGAAAGCAGCTTCCTAATTCCTCATGGAAAATCTTTGCAGGGGAAAGCACTGACCACCCTTCCCAGCTGGCCAGCTGAAGCTTCATGAAGATAACTGGCCCCTATCCATGACCATACATTTGTCCAGCTTGGCTGGGAAGATTTATCTGACATCTGAACAATGAATTCCTAGTCTGAGGATCAATATCCACAGTTGAGACCTACAAAAACAGCCCAGGAGTGTGACAGGAGAGCAGAGTGCTCTGGTGTTTCTTTGTTGTCCCTACCCTGGGAACAGTCCTTACTGTGGGTGAGCATTTCACTGCACCTGGTTCGGCCCCTGTGTCAGAAAACATCCTCTTCATCCTCCTCTCTTCCTCATCACACAGCACACCTTGTTTCCCAGTTCACAATCACGCTGCAGTGCCAAGGAATTTCTCTGTAAATTACAGTCATCAAAAAACAGAGCGCATAAGTTGTTTGCCCATGAAGGTAAGACACAGTGGGGAAAGGGACTGGTCTGTGCTAGGGACGGCTCTGTGCAGCCTGTAGTGACAATTCTGCATTGCAGTGAGGACATTTCACAGCCAGAGGAGCAATACTCCAAAGCAGCAGGACCCTTGCTTGGAAAGTGAGTCTGAAATCATTTCATAGCTGCCTCCATCACTTCCCTTTTCAGCTCACGGGCACAAGAGTGCAGATGCAAACTTCAGCCTGCTAATGGAGCAGTTTGGGAACACCTATACAAGCTGCAATTCAGGACCTCGCTCCCCAAGTGCACATTTCAGACTCTGTTGCTGTAAAAGAATCATTTGGACCAGAAAACAACTTACTGCAGAATAATAAAAGCAGGAGACTTGGACTTTATAATCTGTTCTGAAGAATGTGAGTTCACTTAGCACACAGTGAAGCAGCAATAAAGTTCCCAGTTGGTAAGAGCAGACCCATGCTGGTTACCACTGTACATCACAGCCAGCCTCACCCAGCCTGTCTTGCCTCAGGGCATGAGATCAGCTTGTTCTGCAAGTCACCTGCACTTGAGGCAAAAAACCCCTAAATTTCTTGCCCATAACATCTGAAACAAACATTTCAAAGTTCAACATCTAGTGTGTTTTCAATTTTTCCTTCAAATACCAGAAGTGAATGCACCACATTATGGACTAATCGCCTGTCAAATTTAATTTCTTAAGATGAGGTTGCTTTAGAGCCAAGTGAATGAAAAGGAAAAAATACCCTGTCCAAACCTACTAAATTGTTATTTTTATGCTTGTAGAGTTACCTGAAAATTGGAGCTTTTCTTTAATCTTTTGGTTTAACTACATGGCAAACACATTGCTGTCAGTCTAGGGCATTATATGCAGAATTTGATCTTCCAGTAGGCCTTCATATTTAAACTGTAATGAAATTAATTTCATTAAAGTAGCACAAGGTCCAGCAAGGGGCAGAATCCTTTTCTGTACTCATTACTAAAGATCAAACACACACCTTAATTTTCTCTTACTTGAAGTGTCTGCACTACCTGTTGGGACAAGGCGTCCCACATGATCTGTGTTGTGGCCCATCTGAAGGTCTCAGATTTATAAAAGTTTATTAATGCTCTTCAGTCCTAGGGAGAGGCCTCACCTCACCAGCACAGATGGGCTGTGCACTATGGGATGATAACCACTGCTGGCACAGAGAAAACTGGCCCCTTTTGGTGGGATTTTGGTGCAAACCTAAACCCAGCCTCTCATCCCTCACCCTACTGGGGGATAAATCTCAAATTTTGACAGGAGGTTATGGTCTGATGCAAGTTCACACACATGGGGAAAAAAATCTCAGAGAAGCCTCAGGGTGCAAACCTTTGGTGAGAATACCTTGTAGCTCAGCTGCTAAAACAGCAAAAGTTTGGGTTTGAGCATCCCTGAGTGCCTTGACCCTGAGACTGTAAAAGGGAGGACAAGGATGGGGAAAGGATAGCAGAGCCATTGAGGATCTGGGTGGCAGAAAAGGAGCCTAAAACCATCCAAGGAAATTGATAGAAACAGGGCAGCAGTAACAGCAGAGGCTCACAGTAAAGATGATAACCCTACTGCTGTCAGTAGCTAGGATATGACACCTGTGGAGGCAATCTAAACTTTTCAACTCTCCCAATTAACCAGGTAGGCTGTGTGCTTCTTTTTATTATTTTTTTTATTATTATTATTTTGGGGAGCTGCTTAAGAAAACACAAAGCTAGAAAATTACTTGAGTGGAAACATCACTATCAAAATGAAAGTTACTTTGGACAAATGCCAAAAAAGAGAGGCAAACAAAAATTAAGACTGTCTGTGAACCAGTGGAAAACCTTTTGAAGTAACTATAATCATTCTTGATGTATTATCAGAGAACCCAAGTCCAGCTCTGATCTGCTGGTGTTTTTCATCTGCAGTTTCCAGCATGCTTTATAGCCTGCCTCTGCCTCCTTTCTTATAGGAAAGCAGAAGAGAAATTTGTTATGGCTGAGTGCCTCGGGTCACACAGCCAGCCAGTGACTGGCAGAGATGCCAAGCCTGCTGCCTCCCAGAAGCAGTCTAATTTATTGATTTTCCTCATGTGGGTGTAGACTGTTGCTAATGAGAAGAAAGATGGGTGTACAAAAATGATTCCCAGCTCCTGCCACCTACCAGAAATATCCAACCCATTTTGTCAATGGCTGATTTTCCCCTAAGTCTCTCTCATTTCCACCTTGCTTAGCCTGGTTGGCTCAATCCTCTCTCCTCAGCAGTGATTTCACTGCCCTACTTTGTGCTGAGGATAATATCAGCCCTTCCTGTATCTAGAGGTTGAAATATTTATTGGGTAATGGTGTTTCTGAAATGATAAGGAAACTTGTAAAATACATAGTTATTTGTGGAAATTATCATCAGTAAACAAGTTACCAGGCAAGAGCTTCCAATTTCTAGTTAAGCCATGTCGAAAGAAAAACATGGCCTGAAAGAAAGGCTTGAGGAAATTTTACCAAACTTCTTCCGACTTTTTAAGTGATAACACAGTGCTTTTACAGCACACACACAAAACCATGCACAGTGAGATAAAAGTTTTGCTCTCACGTTGGCATACCAGAGCAAATGGCTGGGAATTCTTCTGAAGTCTCTTGTTAAACCCACATTTTGCTTGGTTCAGGTTGGTTTCGTGTGCAGTACATCAGCACAGGGCAGCTGAAGGAGGGGAGCATTACTGGCCTCTCCTCCAATGCTGAAAATTCCCTTCTCAGAGCCTCCAAAGAGGCTTTAAAAGGGATCGAAGTGGGTTTGGCCCTGGTGTAGGGGAGAGTGGTGCCCATTCATTTCCATGTTTGTTAGGTCTCCACCTTTGTGGCCAGTATAGTTTTCACGTGGATGGATTGGTGCTGGTGCCTGGGGCTTTGAGCAGCTCAGTGGCAGGATTTGAGAGGGAAGGGCAGTGAGTGATGGTGAAATGTGGTGTGTCCACAAATAAATGTGACCATTTCCCTCCCCCTGCTCTCTGCCTTTTCTATTTCAATACACACAAGCCCTGATGTTAATAGAGCTGACTTCAGAGAGGCAGCAATCACAGCAAGCATGAAGGTCTGGCTATTAGCCTGGAAATAAGATGAACAAATAGCCTTGGGAAACTGCTTGCCTGCTATCTCTCCAAGCACAGCCCCTTGCTTCTCCAGGAATTGGGACTCCTCCTACAGATTGGTTACACCTCTGAACTTGTTTTCCCTCTCTGACCCATGTCCATCCCAGTCTCTGTGGTTCTGCAGCGCCCTTCAGGGGCCTGATATCCAGGGCAGACCTCAGACACATCCTGAATCCCCATCCAGAGCCAGCCTGGTGCTTCCTCCATCCCTGCACCACGCTGAAAAAAGAAACCAGGGCCACAGGCTGTGCAGGAGCCACAGTTCCCTCTGTAGGTCTCCAAGACGGACATTCAGGGCTGTAGGTCTCACTGTAGGAGATACCTGTCCCTCCTGATGTGAGCAGCCTGGTTCCTCTTGGCTGGGTGCCTCTGCAGGCTTAGAGCCAAACCCTGGGAAACATGAGATAATGAGCACTTGGGTGGAATTTGTGCTGGCTGCATCCAGCCCATTTAATGTGTCCTCAGAAATTCTATTTTTTCAGAAGAAAAGCAGAAAACAAGTGATGGTTCTCTATTGTTCTGCACTTCACTGGCAATAGAAATGGAAAGTATTCTCATCCAAGCCAAGAGCTGCTCAACACTTTTGGGAACAGGGAGGTGTAAAAGTTGTCTGCCAGCTGCCTTATCCCTCCTTCCTGCTTTTTAGTCCGAGGATGGGATTTATTGTGCAGCCAACAACTGGATGCCTCACCTGCATCTGCCCTCAGCCATGCAGCGCAGTCCTGTCCTCTGCACAGCACTGCCTGGGGGAGCTAAACAAGCAGAGTTATTCACTTCTGCAGGGTTGCCTCTACTGCACTGTGCTGGGAAGTGTCCCCCCATAAATCAATAGGCTGCAGGAGGTCTCTGATCTGTGTGTGTGTGTGTGATAAGAAGTGGCCAGCACAGCAGCTCTGCCCATCCTGCTCCCCTCCACAGCTCCTCTGAGAGGTCCATCCATCTCTGAAGTGGCTGAGAGTCATGTTGGAAGGCAGAAAGTAGAACAGCCTTTAAGCCAGTGGCTTAAAAGTTTTCAGGCTCTCAAGAACAGAATCATTAAGGTTGGAAAAGGCCTCCAGGGTCATGGAATCCAACTTTTGACCAAGTATTCGGGTAATGGAAATACTGGCAACCAGACAGCATCAGAGAGGAATTGCTCTGGAGAAATCAAAACTTGGAGGGTGGATCAATGGCAACAGCTCCCATCTTCAACAAGGATAAATCCTCTCAGCCAGCCTATTCACCTGTGCAGGAAAACTGGTTCTTGAAAGGGTGGTGTAAAACGATAGGGAGGGTGGGGATGCTCTTTGTGTGAACCTAAGCATCCTTCCTGAGAGTAACACAAACACCCATTAGCTTCAAAGCCTGGGCTGTTTCTGTCTCCCTTTGAGAGAAGAGAGTCCCAAGGAAGCATCTGTATTTGGAAGGCTCCAGAGAGACATTCTGTACTGAGTACAGAGGAGAACAGGCCAGGAACCAGCCTCCCTGCTCATGCCAGCCCTGTAGTAAGGGGAGGCTGGGTTTTGTGTGGGAAGAACAGTTCCTGGGCCATTTGTGAAGGGATTGGGAAAAGTTGCCACAAATACATTGCAGTGAATAATCCCTTGCTAGATCACAGATGATTGAGGGGGATGGGGAAACTCAGACATTTAAGTTGATACCTAATAGGTCTTTTCCACCTCTGATTTCTATGATGTGCTGTACACAAAACAAAAAGCAGCAGCTAAAATCAATGCACAGCCAGAGCCAAGTGTGGAGGTTTTAATCAATCTGAGAAGCTGTTTATTGTGAGGATCCAACAAAGCCACAGAGATTATCATTACTACACATGAAACAGGGACAGGGAAAGCAAAAGGGAAGCATTGAGCTCCTGCTTTGTGGGGACTGAAAATTGTACCTACTGCTTCTGTACCTGTCAGAATTAATAGTGGCATAGCAGGAGTAAATAACTAGGGCAGGGGTGTGGAGAGAGGGGATCATTAAGTCCCAGGTATTGATCAATGCTGGGTTTCGAACTGGAATAGCTTTTGACTACCTCTGCTTGGGAAGGAAAGCTTAGCCCCCAAGATAAATGATGTTTTCCAGTGGCACATCTGGGTGAAACAGTGAGAAGCTGTGAGCAGACTGTCTTGTGACTGAAGGGACAGTGTATATGAAGGCAGATCTTCAAGACTTGGAAAAAATCAGTAAATAAATATCCTGCATACCCATCTCCTTTGCAAGTCAGAACTGGCCATTCCTCTTTCCCTCAGCAGGGTTTTAAAAGGATGGAGTATGCCATGGAAAATGCCAATAACTGGGAGCAAACAGTGCAGAGATGGGTGCCATGCCCTCTGAGTGCTCCTGCCTCTGGACAAAAACCACTTCTGACTCCAGAAAGGGAATCTTGTCTTTTCTTCCAGCACACACTAGATGCCCAGTCTAAGCAGACTTAATGTTAAAATAGGATCCAACTTCTGAGTCTGGACCAGTTTTCTTCTGAATGTAAAGCCATAGGGGCCTTCAGGCTCAGGCAAGAGCAATTGCTGTGTTGTGCTGGTGGTGACAGAAGTAGCCCTGATGTTGAACAGCAAGGAACTGTAGTTCATAAATGATGACCTCATAAAGTATATTGTTGCATCTCAATATGATTACCAAGTAGATGGTAATTAAACTTCAGCAATTTCAGGAACACAATAATTTTCATTACACAATATTTGGAGGGGTTGTAGAGGTAACGGAAGGAACTACATAATCTAATAGACCTTTGCAAGACCTTTTCCATCTTCATCTTCTTTGATGTTCTAAATGTAAAAACTGAGCAGAACCATCACTCCAAGCAAGAAGGAAAAATGCACACTGTAGCAGATGTTTGCAGCTGCCCAGAAGAAAATGGGAGGATAGTGCAGACTTGCTCAGTTGTCTGTTCCACCAGGAGAAACTCAGGGTTTCTGTACCTTTCCTGGCTCCCAATTCCCTCAGACATTTCACTCTCTTCTGTTAGGACACCTAAAATCTTCCTACTTTCATACCCAACTCAGGATCACAGCTGCTGAGGTGGCTGCATAGGGACAGGGACACTGAACAACATCAGACATGGGACAAGACCCAAAGCCTGGCCTCACTTCTGATCTTCCCTTTCCATCCCCACACAACCCAAAGGCCACAGAAGCTGTGGCAATCTTGGATTTCAACTGACAAAGGTCGACGTGGGTTAAGGGCTTTTTCACCACTGGGTATTTTCCAGATATTTTCTGCTGTCCCCATCAGCCCCTTCAGCTCCAGCAGTCACCGTGGGTTTGATATCCAGGAGATCCTGTTTAAAAGCTCACATGGGCATGGCTGTGGAGCACAGCTACCTCTCAGTGATCACTCCTTGTCTGCCTTGCTGCAGAGCAGGTTCTGAATTCCCTGAGCACATACTGGTTGAGGAGGCCATGGCTGAACCCCATTTATGAAATTCCAGACAATGCAGTGCAACAAGAGCCAACATTTCACTGCTCTTTAGCCATGTCTGCATTCACAGCATCCCTGCATCTGGCATCCTCCTTTTCATTCCAAACTTTCAGTGCTGTGGCCATGAGAAATAACATGCAGAACAAGAGCCACACAGAGGAGAAATCCCAAACAAAACAAAACATTCATTTATCTCTCTTTAATGTATCTTTTCCCCTTTCCCTCCCCATAAGAGGAGATGGTGGGGGCTGGCAAGGGGGAGGGACGATCCCAGCAGAACAGCCTAACTATAAAAATATGAGTGCAGTTGCTAAAAGCCCAATCTATTTTCAAATGATGTGCTCTAATGGAATGTTGCTGTACATCTTTTGATGAGACAGGAGTCTATTTAAAAAGACAGGCGCTTTCGAATGTGCTTTTAAACCCCGTCTGTCAATTAGAACAACATCAAGGGTTCAGTGGCTGGGAAAAAAGATGACAGTAATGAAAAGCTGGGAGGGCATCAGAAGAAAAGAAAGATAAAGACAAAAAAAAAGTGGGGGGGAGGGGGGGAAGACAGTAGGAAAAGAGAGAAAACCATATTTAAAAAAAAGAAAGAAAGAAAAAGGAAGTGAAAGGGCAGAATAAAGATTTATAAAGAATAGAGGAGAATAAAGATTCATGAAACAAGATTGCACTCTTTTACCCCCAAAATTATATATTCATTCACTGCCAAGAAGGATGCTGAGTACAGAGAAAGCAGAAAATGCAATGCCTCTTAAAATCTGATTCCCTGCATTACTCAGCATCTCTAAGTAAGGGAGAGGAAAGTGTTCCTCAGCCTTTCCATGGATGGATCCCATGCTGGGACCTCTTCCTGCAGCTCTGCTGTGAACCTGAGCAAACACAGGAAGATAATTTAATCTTTGAGAAGCACTAAGGTGAGGATCACTGTAGGAAAAAGTCCACATGGAAATTTATAACTGGTATTAAGTGCAGGATGCAGAGAGCAGTAAATAAGTCACTAGGCCACAAAGTGAACGTGGCAGGAAAAAAAACCTTTGGGTTGGGTTCTCCCCAAGGAAATGGTATCTCTCCTGCACATTGGAGGTGTCGAAAGGTGAAGGTGGAGGTGGGCACCTGGAGGTGAGTACTGTGCAAAGAAAGTAAAAATCATGTGTGGTTTTGGTTTGGTCGCCCAAGCCCAATGCCCAAGATGAAGACTCAGAGGTATAAATGCTCCCATAAAACTCAGAGACAGAGTTTGTGTGCCTCATTTCCCTCTGGTGCAGACAGCTCTGACATGCAAGGTCTCCTGGTGCTCACCTGTAGCAGGGACTCCATATCCACACCATATCTGAAGCAGCTGCTGTCCCGCAGGAGGAGCAGAGGCTTTGGCAGAACAAAATCATGTTTCACACCTTTCGCCCTGGAAAGAACAGGTGCGCTCACCGAGAAGCAGTCCTGAGCTCTCACTCATATTGCTGGGATTTAGAGACTTTTGTTTTGCTCGTTTCTACAGCTGCACGTTGTTTATGGCCTCTGTTGCAGCGAGCCTTAAAAAGTCATAACATTTAACATATCCAGCTCCTCAAGAAACTGAATAAATCCTCCTCACCAGTTGCCTTTGCTGCTTGTGGAGCTGCTCTTGAGAGGCAGAGCACTATTTCTCCAGGTTTAATTGCAGGCCCTCACTCAGGCTGGAGCAGAGCATGCCGGCAGAGCAGGAGCCGTGGGCAGGGCTGGTGCTGCAGCTGGATGCCTTGCAGGAGCCCACAGGCATCCTGGGCTGTGCTGAGCTCCCTACAAAGGCACAACCAAAGGGTGGAGGTAAATCAAACCTGTGTGATGAGGAATCCTCTCTCCAGATTAGACCCAAGTGGATTTGCACACCTTAATGAGAAGAGCTGTGGGTTTTCAGTGTCTTTTCTCACATGATGTTTGAAGAAAGGGATGTGCAATCTCTCTCTCATGTGGCAGTGTAATTAGGCAGTGTAATCTGCAGGGAGGGAGGGAAAAAAAAGCAGCAAGCTAACTTGAAATGCCTTTTTTTTTGCATCATGTGCTGATGTATGGTAACTTGTTGCTTATGCTGGTAACTTCCTCATGTATCTTTATCTTATTTCTGGACAAAGCAATGCTTGTTCAGCCAAGAAAACACTTTACAACTATCAGCCATGCAAAGACATTAATTGGGGATAAATACTGGAGCTGAAGTTTCCCAAGTTGGACAAGAGAATCAAGAGCCCCAAAGGCCCTTTTATGCAGCTCCCTCAGGTATTACTCCATATATATAACAAAAATACTGCAGGGAAACAATTAATGGCAGAGCTGGCTGCTGCAGGAGCTTCATGGCCACAAAAATATGAACCTCTTATCAGACCTTGGCACCCACAGGCATTTCTTTGAGTTCAGTGAAGGTTTCCCTGGCAGCCCTTGTATTCCACCCTGGAATATAAGGGTTTAGGATATATGTGTGTGTGTGTGTATATATATATATATATGTATGTATTTTATATATATATATATGTATGTATGAAGTTTATATATATATGTTTATATATATGTATTTTATATATATATATATAAGGAATATAAGATGGTTTAGGATAAATAAGTAGAGCTCCCTTGCAAGAGGCTGTCAATATTTGCTGTTTCTGAAGCAGAGGGGTCAGTGTCCCCATCCCTTGAGGACCAGGCTCTTCCTGTCTGTGTGAGGAGAGGCACAGGACACTGCCAGTGCTGGGAGTGCAGAGCGGGTTTGGTGTGGGCATAGGATTGCACCAAAGCTCCCATTTGTGCTCAGCTCAGGCAGCAGCAGCACAGGAACCATGTCTGGAGGAACAATGCTTAGGCTTTGGGGGGGTGAGGTGGGTCAGGGGTCCCCTCTCTGTTTTCCTCCCCACAGAGACACCCAAACTCCACATATTGAAATAACACCCTCCCATTTTTAGAATAAATGCACTGCAGAGTGTGACGTGCTTGGAGGCTGTGGAAGAGAGGTCTATGCAAGAACCTCCAAGGTATGTTTAAGCAGCCACCACTCAGATCTTCAGTCATCATTACCCAGGGAAACCAGCTGTTCTTCTGCTATTTATGGTCTCCCCCTTAAATCTACCCTCCCTATGACTAAACCCACAGGCTTTAAAGTGTGCAGTGTATTGACATTTATATAGTACATTTCATACACTTCCTCTCAAAGCTTTTTACAAAGCCATGAATTACATACCTGTCACCCACTGAATTCATTCATCCAAAAAAGCAGCAGTCATTACCCACTCAGCAATAAGCCTCATAACACTGCCAGCCATTGGGTCTGGAGATGTGTGCACCAAAGAGATAAAGTTACTTTAATGCCATCTCTTCTTTTAATGCAACGGGGAGCAAAGGAGGGGAAGGATGAGGAGAGGGGGAGTAAATGATGGGTGGGAGGCTCTGGGTCTTTCTCCAGACCTAGATGCAGAGATGTAGCATACATTAACTGCCTAAGAGGCTGCAGCTGCAGGAAGGTAATTGTGTGAGTGGCAAGGTGCCTCCATCCTGGTCTGTAGGAGAAATACTAAACAATGGAATGCTTTGCATTTGTTTTGCTCCTTTCATTCTGGGATCCCAAAGTGCTTTTTAGACAGTAATTAATTCTCACTAAAGAAAAAAACATATTACAACACCACCATAACTTTGGAGCTGTTCTCATTTTGGAGATGGAGGCACTGACAGGTTTGCAAATTTTCTGCAGGCTGCAGAAAGAATTAATAGCAGAAATAAACCCTGCCATCTTGGTTCCCAGCTCACTGGTCCACCTCACACACTCACCTCCTTTTCATCTACTCCTATCAAGCCTGCTTCCTTTTAATCAGTATTCCAGTGGGATGGCTTTCACTGCTGAGAAAAGGCTGCCTTAACTTTTGTCTCAATGAACCAAACATATGCACAGCATCTAATTAATATCCCTGGACTTGATTGCAGGCAGGGAAAAAAACCTTTCTCCAGATTCCAGTGATTTTAGGATGCATTTTCCACCAGCCCTGTGAAGCCCATCTGTGTTGAGGGACTGGAAGCAATCAGTTCAAAGACAAAAAGGCTGAACTCAATCTGCTGCATCCTGCACAGGTCCTGGATTTCCCCTGAATGGAGTAAACCCTGTGGTGTGCTGTTTTTGAGCCAGCTTTTACCCAAACTTTAACCCTCATTCCTCCTCCCCATACTGAGCTGCAATGACATTTTTGATTGCAGGATTCAAGAGATTCAGATTTTGATAGTCCAAAGCCTACCCCAAACCTCAGTGGAAAAGGGCTCCCCCTGCCCAGAGCAGATGAAGAAGAACTGGGAGGGGACAGAGCATAAATCGCCTCTTAAGAGATGTATTTAGTTGATGGACTGAAATTGAACTGTCGTAAAGTGACAGCTCCTGGTCTCACTTGAACTCTCCAATTTCAGAAGAATTCAGAAGCAGGGCTGAATGAGAGAAATCACTAAACTGGGGAAAGGACATAAATGGGTTTTTTTCTCTTCATGTTGCTAGTTCTAATCTGGCTTTTGTAAGACCAAGTCCCTCTTCAACCCCCAGGACACCAAATACGTGAAAGGTGTTGCTCTGCAAGAAGAAAGAGCAGAAAACAAGGTATGAGAAAATAAATGCTCTCTTGCTGAAGGTTGCCACCACCTTCATCTTTCCTGTTCCAAAAGAAGCCAAGAGGAAAATGGTCTCTTTTTTCCCCTGGTGCTACCTTCAAGTGTTAGCAAACACATTTCCAATAGATGAGTTTCACTTTAGAAGGGTGGTAAGAAATTTACCTTTACCAAAAAATCAGTCTGGAAAAATTCTGAAAAACCACTGTCAAAATGTGATTAGCTCATGATTTTCAGTCCATGAACCATTTTCAGGACTGTTCTGTCAGTGGTTGGAAAGGATGAGCCCATGTCAACACCAGATGCTCATAAAAACTGTCTTTGCCCAAATCCTTCTCAATTCTCTCACCAATTGCTGCAGTCACCAAGGAGGAAACTCATCCAGATCATCAAATGACCATGAAAATTTCTACACAGGAATGAAGGAACCAACACAACAATTCTGGTATGTGTTTTCTGAGTGTCTTCTGGCTCAGGACACAACTTGCCAGGCACTGACAACTTCCAGGTGGTACGGCCATTCAGCCATTCAGTTAGACAGACACATAGACAGACAAACAGAATACACGGATCCTCATTTGCACCCATCCGGTGTATCATTGCCTGCAGGGAGGTGTCATCACTCATTTCAGAGGGGTTTATATTCACTGTGCCAGGTACATGAAGCAAGAGCAGGTCATTTGAGGGCTTGCTGTGGTAGAGACTGATTGGTTGTGTGGATTATGTAGAGCTGCACTGATGATAGACCCTTATGGAGAAATCTTCTGCCTCACTTGGGGATGACTCAAGCCCAGAGTTCATAAACCCATTTGTAAACAGTGTGTGGTTTAGCAATGACAGCCTCTTTCTTAATTCAAGTCATTAATTTGTGTATATGTAACTTAAATTAATAACATTAATTTAATACCAATAATGTAACTTAAACACATTTCCCTCTATTCTTTTCCTCCAGGCTGTGGCCACAGCACTGAAGGGTGCCACACCAACATGCAGAGTGTGCTTACGAGGCTGGGAAATTCATCTGAGAATCAAACATGTCAATCACCAAATGGCCCCTCTTCAAAACCCAAAGGCCTCTAGGGAGCAGGCAAGATCCAAATCACTGACCCTCATGTAATATTCAGAAGCAGCAATACCTGTCTGTCCAAAGAGCTTCCCTCTGTCTGTAAAATACACAAATGTGGAGTTCTCTTTGCCTCTGTTTTCACCAGATCACAGTTCTCAATGGTGTTTAAATATGTTCTCTCAATTGGAGATATGTTCAAAAATCCCTCTACAAATGGCAAAATAGAATATAAAACAACAAAAAGGGCATTGCTTTAAGTCTAGCTAGATTGCAGTTATTATGAAAAAAGATATTTTATATTTCTTTAGTAAATTCCACAGTAAAGCATTTAGCAGCCTACTGCAATATGTTGGATCATATGCTTAAGACCCACTAATTTAAATGAAAAGTAGAGATAGGCATTTACATCTCCTACATATTCCATCTCTCCCTCCCCAGCACACATCCTTGCAGACTCTTGCATGCACACAGAAATCCCTTTGGCCACGTGGTGGTTTCTGTGGTGGTTATACTGCTGAGCTGATTGTTTGGAAAGTCCAATGCATCCAACTGGCAGGCAAGAAGAATAAGATCTCACACTGGAAATGAAGGGGGAAAATGGAGAAGAAACCCCATTTTACTCACAGGGCGTGTGTCGCAGACAACTTTTATGAAAAATCCTTTCCTTAGGATTTTTTTCTCCTGAGAAGCTGAGAGGCCTCAGGAACAAAATGTAAACAATGGTTATCTGCTGCTGTGGAATGCAACAGGTGCATCTGTGATTGGCCCATCTTAGATGTTTAGAATTAATGGCCAATCACAGTCCAGCTGGCTGTGGACACAGACCCCGAGCCACAAACCTCTGTTATCATTCTATTCTTAGCTAGCTTTCTGATGAAACCTTTTCTTCTATTCATTTAGTATAGTTTTAATGTAATATATATCATAAAATAATAAATCAAGCCTTCTGAAACATGGAGGCATATCCTCATCTCTTCCCCAATCCAAGAACCCCTGTGAACACCATCACAGGCGTGGAGAGAAGACCTATCAACCATGCCCAGAAGGGGAACCACAATTTCTTGGAAAGTTAAGACGCTCAGGGCATTAAATTTTGCATCCCATTAGAGGTAAGTGCTAGAGAGAAAGAGTCCCCATCCTCTGCCAGGCCCCCCATCTAAGCCATGACCAGAATTCCAGCTGTTACACCCATGGATGGTGCCACTGGGGCATTCTGTAAAGCCTGTCTCACATTTCAGACCAGGCTAATCCCACCTGTGAGCACTCCGTATCCTCCAGTGTGTCACAAAGGAGGGAGCTGCTGCAGGAGGCTTCATGTGCTGCAGATGAGGGCAGAGTGGGCTGGAAACTGTAGGAAATTTAAACCTAGTTCCAGTTCACAGTGATGTCAAACCACAGGAAATGAAAGCAGAAAGTGGGGATTTATGAAAAAAGTGGCAGGAGTCATTACTATGTGTGCAGTATTGATTGAAGAAGATCGTGTTGCCCCCAAATCGAAATGGCTTTTACGTGTTTGGGCCCATCCTGACAAAAACACTTTCTTCTCTGTTGACGAGGCCATGTTGCCATGGAGATGCAGGGCTGGATGCTTGGCAAAAGCACGTTTCGATAAGGCAGGTCTAATGGATATATTTTCACAACATTCACAGTTCCTTTCTGCTCATTTTCTCCTGAGCAGACTTGTCCACTTCTTCCATTTTGCCACTTGATGAAAAAATATCATTTTAATCTTTTAATTTAGCTTAGATTTCCCTCCCTCCAGCACCAGAGCTTGCCAATTAAACTACTTATCTGAGATGCTCCACACCAAGGCCAAGTGCTGGCTTTTCATTATCAGGTTGGGTGGCTTGTTCTCACCCTCCCTGCTCCATGTCTGAACCTCTTTGCTGCTTGCTGTATGTTATAGATGTTGTGATACAAGATGTGCGCTTAGAGTTTCATGCTGGTGGAAGAGGCCAAAGGTTCAGCTTTTCTTTAAGGCAGCCCTTCTGAAGTCCTTAGGACAACAAAACAATGTTGTGGCAGGTACGTGTCTTGGAGCACACGCTGATGCTGCCTGGGCCAAAAGCAGGGATAATAATGCAGTGTCACCTGGAAGAGAAGCAGAGTTTAATGTTTTTAATTCTGTGTGTCTGTTTATCTTTTTACTATAAGCAAATGCAAGTCTCTTTTAAACTAATTTGAATAAAATATCAATATCTGTGCTTAGGCAGGTACACAAATACAAGCATTCCACAGGGAAGTAACTTCACATCCAGTTCCATTCAAACATCTTTTCCAGGTTTTTGTTGTTTTATTTTTTTAGTATCTTTGGATCATCTTCTGGAATCTGTTTGAGCTTCTTTAGCAGGAATAACCAGCAGGCATATTGACTAGAAGGGATGCTCACAAGAACAGCCTATTTGAAAGGAAACAGCAGACTCAAAGAATACTTTTAGTCAGTGAATTGAAAAAATATATATTCATGCCACAAAATGCATTTATGCCATGTGGCCTCTGTGACCAATTAAAATTAGTCAATTCCTTTTGGTTTGGGGATACTCTTAATGAACTTCTCCTAGAGAAAAGAGCAGACCAAGAAGTATTTGCATCAGCAAACAATTTCAAACAACCAATTAGCTGGAGAAATCAACACTGCAAGCATAGAAAATTCACAAATAGAAAAAGAGGCAAAATTCATCCAATAAATTATTCATCAGGAATTATTTGTCCAGTTTCCTTTAGATCTGGCCTGAGTTGTTACCAATTAGTTATGGACACCTTTACCTACCAGGGCAGACTTGGTTGAAGAGTGGAAAAAACCATTTTCCGCAGCAGTGATTCGAAGGCAGCTCCCAGAAGCTGGTAACTCAAAGCTTGCATCACCAAGTGACTCTTGCAAGCTCTCTTGTTCCAGCTGACAATAACACAGGCTGATTTTCAATGGTGACAGTTATCAAAGAGAGTATTCATCTCTTTCCCCCCGAGTCAGGGCCGAGGCGTGCTGTTGGGTCAATATTTTGGAGGCGTCATTGTTCAGCACATTCAGAAAGTGCCCGAAGGACTGCAGACACCAGGGCTGTCACTCAGACATTTCACAAAGATTGGGATGTTTCTTTGTCCTTTTGTACATGCCAGCGTTCTTGGAAAAAAGAAAAGAAGAAATGAGATTTAGTATCACAGGATTCCTTGTTTCTTTGGCTTTGCCTCTGTCTGGGCCCTATGTCATATAATAGGGCTTTGGCCCAGGACGTGGGCTCTGAGATGTGAGGCAAATGGGGCAAGGGAATAATCATCCAATAAGCAAATTCATTTCATCTCCTCATGCTTCAATTTTGCCATCCACAAGACACTGCTAATGACACTTCCCCTGCTCTGAGGTCTTTGGATGCAAAAACCCAGCATTAACTCTTTAAAGAGGCTAATCCTCTTTGTGTGCTTTAACCACAGAAGCATGCAAAGCTCAGCGTTAGATGTGCCTCTGCACTGCAGAGCAGCTATAATTGGGAGCTCAGAAAAGTATGGGGGAGAAGGGGCAAAGCCAGCCAGGAGCAAGGAACTGCTTCAGAAGGAGGAGACACCAAGCAGGACCCTGTGGATGCTGAGGGAGGAATGAGGTGGGGTCTGTGGGACCACGAGAGGTGGGAAGGCAGTGGAGCAGGAGCAATTTTGCACCATGTTGCATGAAGAGTGATATGTTAACACATTTGAAACACGTAAAACACAGTCCTTTCCACACCACTCCTAGTGACTCTGGGATTGCACCCAAGAGCTTGTTATCACCACAGATGGAACTGTTTTTTAAAAGCATCCCTGACCAATCTACTGACTCTGAGGAGAATCAACAGACTTCCCCACCACCCTTAGGATAACTGTCAAATTTTGCAGGGTTTTGAGGACTTGTGCACAGTCCTGTCCTGAGCATCAGAAGATTGCTGCCACATGTCTGAAAATGCCCTGAGTGGGAAAATATTACTGAAACAGAGAAGGTATCCTTATAACAGGACATCTGCATCTGCACACAGCCAGTAGATGAGCACAAGGCTTACTCTGGTTACCCTGTTCATCTGATTGCAGGAGGGGACATCAGCGAGGAGGAGGTCTGGGTACACCACGCCTTCCTTGTAGATTTTCTCTGTAGAGTTCTCACATGGTCACGCTTCATTGATAAAATAAGTCCCAGGAAGGTTTATTCATTTTACTGCTTATTGTTTTCTCCAACAGGTGCAATCACCATAATTAGGTCTGTACAACAGCATTTTCTTGTTACTCAAATTCCTTCTGTCTCTCAGATGCTCCTGGCTATAGCACTACAGTGGCTGCTGCTTAGAGAATGAGTAAAAATGAGTTGTTTTCTTTCCCTCCTTTTTCTTCATTCATCCATATTAAGCCAAAAAACCACACCCTCCTTTTCACAGAGGTAATTTCTTCCTTGTTTTGCTTGGGCTCAACCAAAGTGTTACCAAATGCCCCACCCACTACTGATACCATCATCTCCCTTGAGAACACTGCATAGACCCACACCAGAGAGAGATGCAAGCACCAGAGCAGAGCATAGTTAGTGTAAAAGGGGAAAGAAAGTTTACACAGTTAGTGTAAAAGGGGAAAGAAAAAACCAGGCTGACCCTAAAAAACCAGGCTGTCCCTGGGGAACTGCCCTTTGCCTCCAGTTTTGGATGGAAGGAGACCAGGCAGCTCAATGACTGACCATTCATGGCTCCTGCAGGGAAAATGTTGAGGCAAAGGCTGATATCCAACAATTGAATACATGCCCACTGCATCTTTTCCTGCCTTAGAGGCTGTGTTTCTTTCCCTCCAAGTTAATGCACACAAATACATAACCCATCAGGCACGTGGTGTAATACACAGGAATGTGTGGATGCATCCAGTTGAACCAGGAAAAAACTGCCTTTTGAAGCCACATCAAACCAATGCCTTCCCTTCCAGAAAACATTGAGCTAGAAAACAAGGGAAAATGCATCTCTGCTGCCACTGAACAGAAATGGGATGTTTTCCCTGTCATTTTCTTGCCTCATTACATGATGTGCCAAAAATGCAAATTCAAATAGTGCCTTGGAGTGGGGTCTTTCTGGAAATGATGGGGTTGCATGTTGGCAGAGGCCTCAAGGCCCGATGGGTTTGAGGCTACAAGAAGCAACATCTCACTGAGAAAATGAGGCTCTCAGGATAACAACTGGGGGGATGTGTGCTGCTTTCAGTCAATCAAGCCCAAACTCAGCCACAGAGTAATCAAGCTCAATTCAACTGACTTCTGTGTTATTATTGTTATTATTTATCACTTGAATTACTGGAGCACCTTGAGGAGGCAACTGAAATGAGAGCAGAGAGAGCTGCTGCTGTACAAAGATGCAATGGGAGTGTGGCAGTCAGGGCGAGCACACAGGCTGCGCAGAAGAGGGTGAAACAAGATGAAGAGAAATGGGGTTGCAATTAGGCATTGGCAGTGTTCATCTGCTGGCCCTGAGGGGAAGATCCTGCACCCTGATTCCAGCATCTGGCACACTCAGGGCTCTCTCCACAGCTGGAACCAACAGAGACAGAATGCAAAGCTCAAGTCTGACACAGGTCCTGTGCAGAGCTGCATGGAGCAGCAGGCTCAGGCCATCATGCTGCCCATCAGAGCCTTCATCTTTCCCGTTCTTCCTCAGATAGGAGCTTTTTCATCTCACTGAAGTCATTGGCCACTGCTTGCTTCTCTCAGCACCCGGTGCTCTCAGCAGTAAAGCTGACACATCCATTGGCATGTCAGCTGGGATCTGTCCAAATGAGACAGGAGTCAAGTCCCTTCCCTCTGCCTCGCTGCTGAGCTCACACCAACTGTCATCTGTAAGTAATATGCTAGACATGTTTCTTTTTCAGTTTAAAAAAAAAAAAAAAGTAATTTATTTTCTAATTACAAAAGAATATAGGATAGGAGAAAAAAAAAAAAAAGAAAAGAAATTATGACTACCAGATGGCAAATCACCATTTAGCAGGAGCAGGCAAAGAGAGGACTCAGTCAATCACAGGGTAAGTGATAAGACACCAGAGGGAACTACCGAAAAGAAAGGCAGCTCATTACACAAAGCACTAAATTATTCTTAGTGGGACTTCTCCTCCTTCTTTTCCCCTTTCTATTTTTCATTCTAAGCCATAAAGCAAGTAATTCCACTGAGGCCCTCTTTTAAATGATTAACATTTTCATTTTAACTTTTGTTTTTGATTGTGTCCCTGCCATTAATCTTCCTGTCTTTTTCTGTGCCCTGCTGTTCACCTCATCTTCCAACTTGGCCCATCTCTCGCACCCACAACACATCCATAGGCTTTTCTGCTGGTGGGAGCCTTGGATGGATCTAACCAAGGTGGGGGGATGTCCCAACACAGCATCACACCAGAGCCCAGCAGCAGAGTCACCATCCCTCTAAAGAGACATCCAGACCAGATTGCCTTATTTGCATGGGGCAATTTAGAAATCCCTGTTTAAGACATAATCCTGAGATACACCTGGCCAGCAATCCCTGCTTGACTGATGATATCTTTAGCTGATGATATCCAAAGCTGGCTGAGATCTCTTTCTGGCTCGATTCCTTTCCACTGAGCAGCTAATTCACCAGTGGGATGAGAAGTTTTGGGCAGTGCAGTGTTTTCAGGCAACATCACAGCAACATCTGTCTTTGCTGCATGAGGAGGCAGGATACAAACCACAGCTGCCTTTCCCCAGGGAAGACACTGAGGAAAAGGTGGCAGCTCAAAACAACCTGCTGTCCATTCCTGCACGTTTCTGGGTAAATGGGAAAATTCAGGGAGTGTTCACGATTCACCGATGGCTCTCACTGTGCCACGGGTCCCAGGAGAGCCGTGGGTTGCTGGGCTGCATTCCTGTCCTGCCTTTGATCCTGGTCTGTGCTGGGACATTTCCAAAATCTCCTCCTCCCCCAGTTTCCCTCTATTGCCAGAGAGGTAAATATCATTTCCTTCCTTTGCAAATCTCCTGTAAAACACTGCTAATGTGCAGGGAGGGCTCAGGTTTTTACAGCTGCTGCTGGCACAGGAAAAGCCTGTCCCCTCAGCAGCAGACAGCCAGACATGGGTGTTGCCACCCTATAAATTCCCTCACACTACCTGTCTCTTGGCATTACTGCCATTTAGAGCTGGTTGATGTGCTTTGGGAGCATTAGGCAAAATACTGATAGTCAGGCATTTTATTATTCACATTTCTCTGGCCCCAAATGCTAGTTGCTAATGAACTGGGCTGAAGCAAATGTGTTGGTGGCACTAACTGAAGGGAAAGGAGTGAAACTTCACCTGCCTGGCCCCTTTCACAGCTGTGGCCATGGGTGTGTCACTGGGAATGCTGGCAGGGCTCACATGCTGGGGAAATCCCCCTCCTTGGCTATAAAAGCAGCGTGGATAGACCTGCACAGAGAGAACCTGGGGAACGGGGGTGAAGAAATCCCAAGGCCTGGCACAAAAGGACTTCCATACACTCCAGGCCTCCATCCCAGAGATGAGCTGCTAAATGATGCAGTTTTGTTTTTTCTGGAAATCACACAGACAAAAAGGAGAGGTTTCAGTCAATACATAAAGCACTTTTTAGCAAAATGAGAGAACTTCAGCTCTGAGCAGCACAGGGGCATCTGTTAACTGTGGCAGCTTTGGAATGTGGGCACTCACTTGTCAATGAAAACCAAATCTTGCACTTGAAGCAAAAACAAATTAAAATTAATTAATCAGTGGAAAACACTTCATTTGAACTGGGAAGAGCAGATGCAACTAGCAGGTCTAGGTGGACAAACAAGATAATCAAATCAATACTCACACTCTTCTCACTGGCTGGCAGCCACAGGCTACTGAGAGCAGAGGTGTGGATCTGCCTTATTTTTATCAGCCATCAGCTGGTTCTGTAATTAACTGGAATTCAGACCTGCTGGGGGAGTTATTACCCTGTCCTTGGGTAGGTTTGGTGTGCACATGGGGGGCAGCTTTCTCCTGCAGCTGGTGCCTCCTGAATCCCATCTTGCTGCTGCACAAACCTCGCTCCCTCCCTGCAAACCAACTCTGCCTGGGAGATGTGAACTGTGGGAGGGTGCTGGATATGGAGGGATAGACCCAGTTCAGGGCTGTACCAGCTAATCAGTGCCATTGTCAGCAGGAATAGCTGCAATCGAGTAGGCCCAGGTGTAGGGCTCAGTTAATAATGCTGTAATTGAGCGTAGATTATCGGGCCTCGACACGGGAGCGGGGCTGCGGGGAGATTTTCCTCTCTCTTTGTTTTTCGCTGTGTTTAGCTGTTTATGAAACGCTGCTCAGATTTTGCAGATGGCAGTCATCTTGTTCACGTGCCAGAATTGTGGGGACATTCCCTCCAGAGCAGTCGTGGCTTCTGTGGGTGCTCCCATAAGGGATTACCCATAGAAAATAGCTAATATATCAAGGAAGAGAGCAGTGTCCCCATTCCTATCCACCTGGCCCCGGGGCACATTGTGTCCCGAGGGCTGAAAACAATGCTGGTGTCAGTTAAAGACACCCTGTGAAACCTGGGCTCTAACATTTGAAAAGCAGGAATCAGAAGATGGGAGTTTCCCCTGGCTCTTACCAGAGGTGGCCCAAGAGCCATCTCAGCTGAAGAGAGGTGGACTTTTATTTTCTTTAATTACATTTTTAATTATTATTTGACATTTCCTTTTTGCTAGAAGAAGCTGTCTTGGTCCTAGAACTGGTTAGATACTGAGAAGAAAGACTCATAAATATGCATTAAAACTGCTCTAAATTAATTCCAGAGCAGTTCGTTGTGGTTTTTGCTTCCCACGGACATTCAAGGGAAGAAGTTTTGCTAGGTGAGGCAGTAACCAAAAAAGACAAAATTTCGCAGAAGTGTTGAGATTATTTGCCAAGCCACCCCCTAACCCCCCCAAGTTTCTCACTTTGGAATCACAGGCAGTTTCAGTGGTGATCAGAGTAGAGCATGAAGAGTTGGTGCCATCCTGCTGGGCCAAGGAACACGTGGTAACACCTACATACTCAAGCCACTGCACATTTCAAGCAGCACCAATGACTCATGGGTCAAACCAGTGGCTTGGGAATTCACTGGAATATAGAATACTTAATAAAAGGGGAAAAAATGGGGGCAAGAAAAAGACAACTCACAAAACAGGAATGATTCTCCCTAGACCCATGTTTCATTGTTAATGAATGCTTAGATCATCTCTCCTGTACTCTCAATGCCTTTTTTATTGTCCCTGTCCTTAATTTTGCATTAGTTACACTTGAAGCTTTTTGTTTAGGCAACAGAAACATGTATTTCACCTGCAGCACTTCCATATTCCTGAGATGAATGTGGATCTGTTTTAGAGGCTAGGAAAAAATCATTACTCTGAGATTCAGGGTCTGTTTGCTATTCCAAAAGCTTGTGAAAGAGCAGAAGCTGAGTCCCAACGATCAAGATTGTCTGTGTGTGTGTGTTTGCATTCACACCTTAATGTGCATCTCAGTGATTCTGTTCCTCCCTCACCCCCCTTCCTCCACCCAAGGTCTAATTAAAACAAGAATGCACCAGGCTGCCTTTTCCTCTGTTTCATCTCCTGATATTTTTTTGTTAAATCCACCAAGGAAATCTCCTGAAGTCTTTGAAGTCTTGGGGTGTGTGAATAAAGATGTCACAACGGTAGACACAGGGCCTCTTAATGAGGACACAAGGTTTGATGTCAGAACACTTCAGTGCCCAAAGGAAAGAGATGCTCTCCAGCAGGCCCTCCCTTTTTCTCCTTCCCTCTCTTTTTTTTGTATTCTTGCTGCAAGGGCCTAACAATTTTTTTTTCTCTTTTATATTTTTTATTCTGTCCCCATATTTCAAGGAGGAAAGGGATAAATGAGAGGAAATGTAGGGAAAATGCAGTTTTACAAATCCTATTGTTGTTGATGCCACTGTTTCTTTGTCCCATTTAATCTCAGTATGACCTGATATCTAACCTGAACCCATCCATATTCCCGCTGCCTCCTTTCCAGGCTGGCCTGAGGTACCAGACCCTCTCCCTGTCTCTGTCTCTCCCCCCAGCCAAACTTCTGATGCAGGGAAAGAAAGTTCAGCTTTATCAAGAGCAGAAATCAGTTTAATATAACCGAGGGGAACATCTGATCCCTAGAGTAAAAAATTCATTACCACAAGCCTGGTCAGTGACAACAGCTCCAAATACTCCCTGGGACCTCGATGTGTTTGAGGTAATCTGTGTCTGCTTTGAATTCACCTGCTGGATCCTTATCCCTATTGCTTTCCCCTGTGGCACCTGGGGAGTCAGCTTGCAAAAAAAATCATGGGCAAATAGAAACCAAGGAAACTTATCCCGTGATTCTCCCCCACATCTAACCAGCAGAGCAACAGGATACCACGAAGGCAGGGCTGAACATCCTCTTGAGCATGTCAGTTATATGGTGAACAAAGCTCCCACATTTCATGGGAAAAAGACACTTCCCACAGATGGGGAATCCTTGGAGCCAGGTGTTCCCTTCCCTTTGCTGTGTGCTCTCTCCTGAGGGAGCTGCTGGCTGTCCTGTGCTAACCTCTCAGGCAGGGCCTGGCTCACACCATGTCCTGTCCCTGCTGAGCAAAGTCCCATTGTCAAATATGGGATCCCTCCTTTAAACACTGTCCTTGTGTCCAGCCACAGCCCCCTGGCTGATTTGCTCCCCATTTATCTCCCATCACAATGGGTTTCATGGTGGGATCCCCCCATGACCTTCTCTTGTTGTCTCCATGTTCTGAAGGCTTGATTTATTATTCTATGATATATATATATTGCATTATAACTATACTAAAAAGAAATAGAAGGAAAGGTTTCCTCAGAAAGCTAGCTAGGAATAGAATAGAAAAGAATGATAACAAAAGGCAGCTGTCTTAGGACTCTGTCCGAGATAGCTCGGCCCTTGATTGGCCATTAATTATAAACATCCAAGATGGGCCAATCACAGATGGACCTGTTGCATTCCATAGCAGCAGATAATCATTGTTTACATTTTGTTGCTGAAACTTCTCAGCTTCAGCAGGAAAAATCATAAGAAAGGATTTTCCCAAAAAGATGTCTGCAACAACCTTCCCTCCTATGGACCATTTGAGAATCTCTTTACTTTTTTTCCAGGATCCTACACTTCATCTTCCCAGTCTCCATCACCTTGCACAGCACTCAGCACTCTCCAGTGCAGAAGTTGGGCCCATACAATGCAATCCTCCCAGACAGAAGGGACCTTCAGTGGCAGGGATGTTGTTTTGGTGCTGTTTAAGTGTGGACAGGCTCCTGCTTTTATGCCCTGGATCAGTGAGCCCCTGAAGGAAAACACTAAAGCCTTGAAGCCTCAGAAGTTCATATCTTTGTGATAGGGGTTGGGGAGTGCTTTCTGGTTTGTAGCAGAGAAAATAAAGTTTGGGGCAATGCTGAAAATCCAACCTGCTGGCTGCAGAAGCCAGTTTAGCTCCTGAGGATACTGCCTGTGTACTTTTTCATTAAGCTCAAGCATAGCTGGAGTTCCTGCTGCAAACCTCTGAATTTCGAGCTCAGCATGAGTCAGCCCCAAAGTGCTGAAATATTTAAGGTTTTTTTTCCACTGAGGAGCTAGATTTATTGACACCAAATGAGCTGCATCATTTTTCAGCTAAGAAAACCCTGAAGTTCGAGGTTGATAGTGATGATGACGATGATGATGATTGTTGAAATTAAGCCCTTTGCATTGACTGACCACATCTGCTCGGTTCCATCCTTCTCAAATAAGACACAATCTTCCTTCCCCGTCAGGATTCCTCCTCAAAGCCTATTGTCTTCCAGCCCCCTCGGGTGATGCTAATGCATTTTAATAGGGACGTGGGAGCACACTCACCTCCTCAGTTCGTACTTTGATTTAATTGTCTAGACCTGTGGGCTTTTGTTCCCACTGCTGAGAGACGTCTGGAGGAGGGAGGTGAGCTGTGGGATCCCAGCCTGCCTGCACAGGGACCTGGCACAGCGGCTGGGCTGGAGCTCCCAGCCTGCAAAATACCTGTGCCAGGGCAGGCTGGGTGGTCTCACAGCAAGGGGAATGTGAGTGCTTTTGCTTTGCAATTTTCTTCACACGGAAAGCTGGGTAGTCAGCCCTTGCCTTCCCCCTCTAAGAAAGTCACAGCCATCTTATTTCTTCTCTCCTTTCAATAAAACAAAGTAGATGGATCAGGTGATTCACTTTAATGGTATATGTTGCGCAAAGAGGGGGAGGTTTGTGCTGGAAAATGAAAGGGCATGATCTGAGCTCTGGACCTTATGTTTACTGCTGCAACCTGCTGCAGCAATCAAAGGTGCCCACAGCTCCCCTGCCAAAGGAAGTGACCTCTGAGGCTGAGATTTGGGTGAGGTGTTTCTGTCTGCACTGTGATGCTCTCCATTCCCCAGACAGTGATTTATCACCAGACTCCACGCTGACAGAATAAGTTAACACAGAGGCAGTGAGTGCTTATCCCAGGCAGAGGGGCAGGGAGACAGCTGGGTTGGTAGCCTGTTACAGAGAGCTCTGCCAGAGGCTGCCTGTCAAAATGAAGCCCCTCTCTGCCTGTCGAGCTCAACACTTGTTATAATCTGGTCTTAGACCAGAGCTCTGACTTTGCTGTGCTGGAGACTCTGAAAATTCTGCAGAGTATCAAGTTATTTTCTTGAGGGCTGGCAATTTTTAAGTGAGTGTTAACAAATTTGATGTGTGTACGCTAAGAGATCAGGTTGCCATGTAGTTTTATCTATTTACCATCCCCTTTGCAGGCTATGAGCACACCAAAAGCCTGGTCTGTAAAGCCAGAAAAATCCTGGGGGGTGCAGGGCCAAATCCCAGTTTGCCAGCACTGGCCAAACCTCGTCTCTGGATGTGATCATCCTTCACACCAGGGATGTGAGGCCACACAGATCCTGAGCACTGTGATGATGATTGCATTGCTCCTGCTGTCAGGCAAAGGATTAAGTCCTGTTCAGGTTTAAGGTCACCTCCTTTCCTGGTCTGGGTGAAGCCATCTGGTTTTTGTGTCACTGACCTTTGTCAGTCTCCACTAATTCACAGAGGCTGGCAAAAGTGCTCCAACCTTGCTTTCTGCAGAGCCATGAGTCACCACTGGGAGCTAGAAGGGAAAAGCTGTACAGTTTGGCTGTGGTTTCCAGATCCTGATTGATAAATCCTTGCTCAGGTCCAATCAGATTGTTGCTGTAAAATTCCCTGCCTCTGATCCTGTTTGCCTGAGTTTCTATACTCCACAGCACCAAAAGCCAGCACTGCCACAGCCCCAGTTACCAGATGTAGTTTTTGATTTTGTCATCAACCACACGTGCTCTGCTGTGCCAGCTTCCTTCCTTGGCTTCTCCCATGTTCTTCTAAACACCTTGGTATCTTTTCCCAAAGGCTCCTAGTTTGGAAGGAAATCCTGGTGTACTTTATCATAAACCCAGGTAGCCCAGTGTCTTCATTCCACCTCATCCAAGTAAAATTTTTTGGTGATAAAATGTGCCTGGTTTTCAGAACCTGACCTACGGCCAGACCTGTCAGAGTCTGCAGGAGCACATCTCATACAATGCACCAACATCTCATGAAAATGATTGATTGGTGCTAATTGGAGACTGCAGTGGGCTGGCTCTGGCTGGACACCAAGTGCCCAGCAAAGTTGTTTTTCAGTCTCTTCCTCAGAACAGGGGAGAGAAAATATAATGAAAGGCTCGTGGGCTGGGATACGGACAGGAAGAGATCACTCTTTAGCTGCCATCATGGGCACAACAGACCCAACTTGGGGAAATTAATTTAACTTATTACCAATCAAATCCGAGTAGGATAATGAGAAACAAAACCAAATCTTAAAATACCCTTCACCCACCCCTCCCTGCTTCCTGGGCTTAATCTATCTCCTCCCCACCAGTGCAGGGGGACAGAGAATGGAACCTGCAGGAAAGAATTCAGGGCAGTGTGCAGGTACAGGGAGCATCCCACTGCACATGCCATGGGCTTATCCTGCATGTTGAGGCAGGAGCTGGGCAGGAGGGAGCAGTGCTTTACACACCATTTAGCCTTTCTCTTGCCTGGAGCCCCGGTCACCACAGTGGCACAAATGCCATTAAACTGCTCCAATCTGATTTGCTGAACTTCAGTGCTCCTTTGGTATTCACAACAGGAAAAAAAATAAGAGGGCAGAGTTTCTTCCATTCATTCTGGAAATGGAAAGCATTTTCTTTCCTGCTTTGTTGGTCGCGTGATTGTTTGGCTTGTGCTGTTATTTTAAAAGGTCTGTCAGGCAGCCACAGAGGAGAAAGATTTCCATGTGCCCGGTCGTGTGCCATGCAGAAATAATAGCAAATAGTTGAGCTAAGCAGTCTGCCAGCTCTCCACAGCGAGGGAGTCAGCCATCTGAGCTGCTCTCTCCATCCTCATGAATGCACTCCTTAGCCATGGGAGACAATTCTCAGATGCAAGGCTCTCTGCCAGTGGAGCTTCACTTTGGGAAATCCCATTTGGCATGGTCATTGCTCAGCAGCCTCACACTGTGCTGTCCCCCTTCCCTGAAGCGTTCTGCTGCTGGGAGGTGGGAAGTACACTTCTCTTGGCCAGGTCTGTGGGGCTGTGGGGCTGCAGCCCCTCATCTGGGTGAAGGGAGGAAGCTGTCAGAGGTACTGGCAGAAATCAGGGTCCTCTGGGCAGTGACCAGTGACCTCTGTTACTGGAACAGACATAAATGGAAGGGACTGATTGCATAATTTATAGTTAATCAACAAAATTGACATGAAAATTAGGAGAAGGGTTCTGAAAGAGATGGGGGAAGCCAAGTTATTCAGGGCTGACCATGCTGCTGCCTCCCTTCTCCTTTGTCCCTCTCTAACTAGATAGCTCTAAGCAGGATAATCTGGGGCCAAAGGTTGTGATATCCCACATTCTTTCTTTTATTTTGTCTTCTTTGCCTCCACAAGGATAGCTGTGGACTAGTATTTGGGGTTTGACCTGCAAATTTCTTCCAAAACTGAAAGATCGTGGCAAAGAGCTGAGGTCTCGTATCAAAGAATCTCACGATGCCTTGTGCACATATTAGGAGATGGAATATAAAGGTGATTAAAGCATCTAGAGGTCCTTTCCTGTCTCCAGGCTTTCTGTGTGCAGTTCTGATGCCAGGATTGAATGTGTACCCTCTGCCATGTGGCTCAAACTCTGCATGAACAGACACTCAGACCTCAGACCAAAGCACACCTGCTGTGCTTCCTGAGAGGGTGGGGATGCAGCTCCACAGAGACCTCTTTGGCCTTCCCAGCATCCATGAAAACAGGTGAAAGAGAAATATTGAGCAGCCTTGAAGTGTGTGGAGCAAACCACAAAAGTGGGCCTTTGGCCCTCCGTACGCATAAACGGAGTTTAGCTGAAGCCACCCTCTCTGTGGGTGAATGCTTTCAAAATAGCCTTGGGAGCAGGGAGGATGTGTCCTTGGGCAGCATTTCAGCAGTCACAGGGTGTCCAAGGTCCTTTGGCATTGTGGCCAGATGAGTGTCAATGTGCCAAACTCTTTTAGCAAGAACTCCTCATAAATGGTGACGTTGGGATCGAGCAAGCCGGCAAAAAAATGTCACATTCAGCAAAACCCAGCTCCCCTTTTCTCCTTTAGAAATTACTGCCATTTGAAGTATGCACAGTGGCACTGCAAGCCAGACCAGCTGTGTCTGGGCAATTAACTCAAAGTTCAGATGAGGTTTGTTCACAGAATCGGGGTAGGAGGCGTGAGTCAAATGTGATTGTCACCACAATTTGAAAAAAAATTGCAGCACTATAGAATTTTTACCAAAACCCCCTTGGAAGTCCCCTGTGTGTAACACAAGGAGCAGTTTTACCCTCTGGTGTGATCTCAGAGCAAGCATCATGCTGACATTGGCATCTGTGCAAGAATTAAAACAAGAAACATTGCGAAGGGAAACCAGCTCACTTCAGTCAGCCCCAGCAAGCAGTGCAGGGAACTTGCTCGGTATTGAAGGCCATGAAACACCTGTTTAGCATTTTCTAGAGCTGCATTACTACTTGTGCCCTACTTGCCTGGAAATGCACTTCAAAAATACACTGCCTTTCACTTCCAGCACTTGTATTTGCTTCCACACAGCAGCTTCTATGGTTTCCCATTCCTCAGCTTGGCTGTGTTTTACACATCTCCTGCCAGGGGCTGACCCAGCTGAAATCTCTGTTTCTAGTTCTTCAGAGTGAATCACAAGCCTTCAGCTTTTTACTGTTACTGGTCTTTTCAGGAGCAGAATACTTTCAACATCCTTGGGGTTTTCATAAAGCCTCACTAAGTTCAGAAATGATGGGCTGAGACCCACCAAGTTCAAAATAGCAATACTTTGTGGAGGATGTTCCACTTGTGGGAGTCACTGATTCCCCTGATGTGCAGAACCAGTGTTTGACTGCCTTCCCTATAGCAAATATGCACATTGCCTGCTCCTGCTCCTGATTACATCTATGTCAATCTGCTTAAAATCCCACTGGCTGCATTGAGAGTGCAGGATGTGGGCCAGATGCTGTGCATGGTACCTGATTCCTGCTTCCCACACAGAGATAACCCATGATTCAAACCCCTGCTCTCCCTCTTCCTCCTCCTCTCTTTTGGCAGCCTGTGTGGATGAAACTGGGATGTTTTATGCTAAGTATTTTTCTTGCTTTCTGCTAACCTTCCTGCAACTTCTGGAAGTCTGAGTCAGGCTTTCTGCAGTGCACCATTATTCCCCTAAAATTTAAGAGTGGGCTGATCGTGTCAGTATGCCTGTAGATTGGCCTTTTCTCTGTATCAGACTGAAATAAGCAACATTCCACATGCCTCCTTCTCTGGTGAGCAGAGTTTCTGATGTCAGGCCTAGGGTTAATCATAGAGTTAACCAAGTCACGAAAATATATTCTGGGAAAATGCAGAAGATTTCTCGCTTGGTTGGACTAAGCAATCTTTCTTTTTTAAATTCAGTGTCACAGGGCAGCCAGACAGATCCCTCTTTCACTGTCAGTCTCTTCTGCTGTGGGTCAGCAACATGATGTGCTCCTCCTTCCTTGCTACCTCAGGGCAGAGCAGAATATTTGCAGGCATTTGCTCTGGTCCTTTCAGGAAGCCAGCTCGGTTTTCCCTTTGCTCCAACACCAGGTGAGGGGCAGTCAACCAGATCTATGTCTGAGCCTTCTCAGGGGGGCCAAAGAGAGTTTGTTTGTGCACCATCCCCATATTGGTGGTGACCACAGTGTGGCTCTCTGTAGCCAGAGCTCTGCTGGCAGTTTCTGGCCCAGTAAGGAGCAAATGGTTCCTTCCCTTCCCTGGGCTCCTGTGTCCCAGAGACAGTCACTGGGGCTTGAGATGGGCCCTGCACAAGGGCCACTGATGTCTCTAGTCTGAGATGTTTATCTCTTTTCCTGAGTGAGAGTCCCTCTGGGAAGATTGATTACCCTGTAAAAGATAGTTTTAGACCATGTTTGACAGGGCTATCCGGTTCTGTCTCTGCAGCTCACTTACAGCTGCTCAGTTTTCCCCTTTGCTAGGCTGCTCTGATTTCTCCTGCCCCAGTCTGATCCCTGCTCCTCATTCCTTCCAACAGTCAGCTCCCCCCCTCAGCAAGGAGCACTGCTCATTCATGCTTAGATGGACAACCTGTAAGCCTTTCTCCAAGTTTTAGGGATGCCTTTTGAAGTTGTTATTGATTCCCCAAGCCATCTCATGCCTCATGCAGGAGGTCAGCATTGCCTGTTGCCTTTCACAGCCGGCATCCACATTTTGCTTCAGGTCTGTGTAAGCAAGGGAGCCTTGATGGGAGTGTGGAGATTGCTTGGATCAATGAGCTGGTGCCTGCCTGTCAGTGGCAGCCTCTGGGGCAGCAGCCACACTGGGGGTCCTGGCTCCAGGCCCTTCCTGCACCTTCAGGAGGTGCAGAGTGTGCCAGGGGAGGGGCAGATCAAGAATGTCCCAAGGTGTGGGCACTGAGCACCAGATGCCCTTGCTGAGAACCTCACAGGAGTGCTCACTGGAGCTTTTCCCCACCTCCAAGAAAGAGGAGAACTGGAACTTGTAACTGTATTTAGGCTAATATCTGTAAGCCCACTTAGAGAATGGGTGACCCCAGGGCTTAAAGCCAAGGGTCTGTAGAAGGGTAGAAAAAGTAAAGGGAGTAGTAAGAGGACTGCAAATTCTGAATTTGTGCATCTTGATCCCCAAATGACCCAGGGGTCTAGAGTGCTCTGCTGAGTTCCTGGCACATGGCACAGCTAACCCAGCCAACATGCAGCTCTTCTGCTCTCTGGGGCAGTCTAGACATATTACAGAAAGCTGCTCCTTTCCAAAATGCCTTTTTTTAAAATGCCCTTGTAATATGGCAGGAGTTGATCCTTTCTATCGCTTCTCTTAAATTGCCTTCTGCTCATCAGCTGTTCTTTAAGAGATGAACAGACATCTTCACGTCCTGTCCTGATCTGCTGGTGCCTCTGAGATGCTGCCAAGCAGCTGCTGCCTTGCACAGCACTGAGGGCTCTTTTCTCAGGGAGTGGGGGTGAGATCTGTAGACTTAAGGTTTCAAAGTGCTTCCTAAACTTCTAGGATGAAAGCCACTGGAGAAATGTAAAATATTAGTGGTATTTTAAGGAAGTGTGTGGGTGTGTAGACACAATTAATTTTCCTTTTTATAGGCCTACATGGAATATCTCCATCTCTGAGGAAGATGCCTGGATCTATGGAGTGTTGGCATCCCAGAGGAGGGCTCTGTTCTGTTCATGTTAACAGAAAATGCCACAGAAATTAACAGTGCAGGAGCAGTGTTGTGGTCAGGCTCTGTCAGCCCAATAAATTATTGTACGTGTGAGAGGAGGCAGGTTCAGAATCTCTCCATCCTTCCTGTGCTGAAACAGCTCTTGTTAAATGCAGGGGGTAGCAGTGGTAGGGGATTCTTGTCATGTTAGTCCCCCAAGATCAGAGAGAAGCTGATGTGACTTGGAATTGACTACGTGGGATTAAACAGCAGAGGGGATGTGTGCTCACACACACAGGCAGAGTGTCTGCTCTCATGCCATGCATTGCTATTGACACACTGCACCTTAATGGCTATAATGTCAATGGCCACTTTGGGACCTTTACTCACAGATTATTAATGCATTAGAGCACAGTTTTTATGGGTTATTGTGTCAAGAGAGGAGGGGAGTGGATGCCTAAAGTACACTGGCAGAACAAGGATGTTTTTTAACCAGGGCTGCGGTGTGCACTGAGAGTGCTGCACCTTAGAAATCATGTTTACTGCCCTCTCATACTTGCTTTCAGCAAGTGGGAGCTCACTGCAGCTCAGAGGACAGCATGGAAAAAATGAGACTGCCAGAGAGGAAAAGGGACAGCCCAGAGAAAGGAAGAGACCCTGGTGTCTGTGGCCAGGCAATTGTGCATTGCTGTCCCAGGCTGTGGGGAGATGATTTCCTGGCAGCAGCCACCAATACCCTGAAACATGAAGATTAATAGGCTCTTTCTTTTATTGTTAGGAACTGCAGGTGCTGCTATTATTTATATAAATGTGCACTGCTCTCCTCACTGTGGGCTCAGCCCAGGATGAATCCTCCCATGGGACTTTGGAGAGGGAAACTTTCTCACACTGCCTGTCTGCCTGAGAGCAAATGTCACAGCACAGGCTGGAGCACAGGTGTGGGGGGCACCACCAGAGCCTTCAGCGGTGATGGAAGCTGCAGGTGCCCAGTGCTGATCAGGGGACAGGTCCTGGCATTTTCAAAGGCCTTTCTGAACACATCACAATTTGCAGAGGAAAGCGATGCAGATGTAACAAGACTTTGGCTGATCTTTTCTAGGTAAATAGGATACATGTGTTTGCCAAAGCCCTGTTTGACAGGACATCATGCTGAAATCTGCAGAGGAGTGGGAAGGGCAGTATTACATGTTCAGACACCCTGGATGAAGGCCTGACTCCTGTGCTGGGGGAGCAGGGGGAGAAGGGGATGCTGAGAACAAGTAGAACATGCATGATGTTGTAGGGTTGGAAATGCCCTACCTGTCATTTAAACAATGCAGTCACTTCCATGTCAAGTAACTCAGAGGACTGAGAGAAGGGCTCTTAACAAGAGCTCTGAGTTTATTTCTGAGAGAAATTGCCATCTTTCTTGTAATCACTGCTACTCCATTCTGTGGAGAATTGGAGAGCTTATCCTCACAGCCAAACCAGTTATTGGGCAATAGAAACAATAATCAGCCAGTTATAGAAAGCAAACCCACATCACAGGCCCTTCATCTGGGCATTGGCTCTAATAGATGGGCTGTAAGGCATGGAGCAAGGGAAGAGGGGTCTGGAAGGGCTGAGCCCATGGCAATGCTGATTCTCCAAAATCCTAGAGGGCAAGAGACGGCTCTGCCCCAGAGGGAAATTCCCTATTTGCAAACGGCTGTCATTGCACTAAAGGCCCTTGTCTTTCACTTTCTCAACCCCTCATTCTCTCAATTTCATAACTGAAGTAGGCCAAGAAATCCCCTGATTTTCCTGACAATGCTGAGTTCCGTTTGACTTTCCTTCATGTCATATCTGGGCCATGGAAAGGCCCCTACTTTTACTGTATGACGACATGGAAATTACTGAGTAATTACAGGATTATGCAGCACCCTGTAAATTAAATATTACCTCTTTACCTTTTATAGAACAAAAAATAACCATGTAATTACCTAGTGAATTAAACTGTTAAGGTCTCATGGTAATTATATATGGAGTCAAAAGCTCTGAGTTCTTCTGGTAGTTACAAGTAAAGAATTATCCTTCATTTTTAAACATATGTTGCAGTTGGATCCCAAAGCCTGCACATTTCCATTTTAATAACACTATGGCCTGCCCAAATGAGAAGAGGCATATGTCTCCCATCTGAGTGTGCAAATAGAGTGAACATGTATATATAAAATAGATTGGACATATGCAAAACTGACCTAGGTTCATACCAGAAAAATGGAATACCAACAGAGGTAAAACATGATTAGTTGGATGATAACATTTAAAATTATGTTCAGTTTCCAAGCACTGGAATTTGTTTTCATAGGAAGCAAGTCAGTTTGATCCTATTTTTCACATGCTTGTGACTATATTTTGAAAACAGACAATCAAGCTGTCCATCAGGAACCTTTGTCTCCTAAAGGAAGGCTCAGGACTTGCTGCTGCAGGTGGGTTTTGCCCTGTATCAGCAAGGAGGGATTGATTGGGCTGGCACAAGAGTCCATGAAAACAAACACATTGATGGTGAGAGCTTGGAGGATGTCCTGCCTCAGCTGAGGAGGTTTTGCTGTTGTTTTGCTGTCAGCAGCAACAGGACAGAGGCATGGGACACTGGCCCGGGGTCCAGACTCTCCACAGAGAGCCAAGGAGAGACTCTGCACCACAGAGCTGCAGAAGGAGGGGGCTGCGGATGGACAAGGGGTTGCTGCCCTGTGGCAGAGCTCATTCCTCTCAGAGCACCTCCAGGAACACATTTCCCTGCTGAAAAAGTGCCACCAGAGACCTGGGGCTCTGCGGAGGCTGCTGGATATGGAATAAGCCGTAGCAAAACCACAGACCATCCAGCCTCTCTGAGTGCACAGAATGGACAAGCATAAAAAAGTGCCATCAGACCAGTGATTGCAGATGCTAAAATTCCTTGTCAGATTTTTATTAACTATGAGGATATGTAGCACATAGGAGTTGCCAGTGTTGTGTGTATATCCTCTGTTCTGGTCTGAGCTAGCTAAAAATACCTTTTTGCTATTTGCTTTTTTTTTTTTAAAACTGTTCTGCATAATTTTTTCTTGTTTGATTTCTAACCAGAAAACAAACAGACCAAAGTTGTTCCAGGTTGTCTTCTACTTTCTTCGGTTTTTTATTTCCATATTTTTAGGACCATATTTCAGAAAAATCCCAATGAACTTTAATCATTAAATAATAACCAACTTTGATGTCCTTTCAGTTTAAAACTAAACTTTTTCATAGGTCCCAAAACCAGATACTTTGTCTTCATAGTTTTAGATCCCTAAATCTGAAAAGCATGATGTTACAATAAGCATGACACTGTCTGAAAGGTGCAGTACATTCACCTCCAGCCCTTCAAATAAGCATTATGTGCATTTACTAGCTAATTTTTTAATTTGCTATGGAATATGTAGCATGTTATATAAGCACTGACTTTGGTAATCCTGGGATAAAATTCAGAACCAGGATAGGGAGGTAAGTTTTTATTCTAATGATCCTGAACAGTGCCATTTTAACTATTAAAATTGTGTCTGGTTTTGCTATCACAGACCTATTAGATCTACAAGTCATCCCTAGTCCAAACAGTAACTGCTCCAGGCACAAAATGAATCGAAGAAATTAACTCCAAATATTTTTAATTTGCATGTTTTTATTGTTTTGCTTTCAATATGATCAGCACTTCTTTGTAGCACTGTGTTTCATAGCGCTCGAATCCTGCAGTAAAGCTGCCTGATGAATGCAGTAATGTGCATTTATTTCAAAGAGTCATTTATATCCCCTGGTGAGCAGGTAGTCTTTGCCTTAGAAGTGTTGGGGTGTTTTAGTGCAAACAGGATTTTTTATATGTGTTGGTTGCATGATTTTTTTCCCCTCATGTCCATCACTTGTATCACTTTGTAGTTGATATCCAGTGAATATTAAAAAGCTCCCATTGGTATTGGATCTGAAGAAGGGGGGGAATTATGCTCCTCTCATTCCTCTCTCCTGCGTGCGGTGCCTTCATCCTGACACAGATTACTGCCAGCATTGTGCTTACCCCATTCCTCTGCCTTAATAGCCTTAGTCTCATTGGAAGTGAGATCAAAGACACACGAGTACCAAAGGGCTTACATTCAATTAACAGCAGAGGGGCAGGCTTTAGACGTGCTCAGCAGAAGCTCTGATTGCAGCAAACTGCTGACTGCGGATCACGTACCACAGCCAGCAGTGCCTGCAGCTCCTTCCCCTGCCAGGCTGAGAGGGGCTCTGGCCTGGGAAATGGCATTTCCTGCTCTTCCTGGCTGTGTCAGGATGGAGAGAGATGGAGAAAGCCATGGCCCTTCATGGGCATGATCAGGTGGGTCTCTACCTCCCACTCCATTCTTTTTTTACCTCAGAGCTGCAGACTGCAAACTCTGTTAGACCTTGACCAATGTATTGGACAACTTGAATTTTTAATGAGGAGTGAATTCCCACTGCTCTCTTACACAGATCTCAGAGTTAGAGGCGTAGCCTGCGGCTGTCAGAACTCCTAGGGCAAAAGCTGAGACTTTTGACCCTTCCTGTAGGTTTGGAGTGTATCACAATGAAATAAAGACCCCTTCACTGCTCAGAATAAACTATCTGCTTTTCCCTTTTCCAGGAAATATTTGCGACATTGGGAAAAACTGCAAAGCTGTGTGTATGAAGAGATAGCTTGTGATTAGGAGATATCTGGGACCAGAGCCATTGTCATGGAAAACACAATACTGGGAAGACAAGAAACTTGACTTAGTATGGCAGTCTGGGTTTAAAATTTTTCCACTTCTCTTAATGAAAGGTTGAGAGAGGGAGAGTTGCAAAACGAGGAACCTGGGGAGAAAAAAGTAGAGCATAAAAAATGATAGGGGATCACAAGAAGTTTATTTTTTGAGCATTGCTGAAGTGAGAGAGCACATCCCATCCCTGCACACCCAGTGCTCATTGCCATTAACTCCAGTTATGTTGAAGCCTCACATTTCCTGGGGTTATGTGTGTGATGTTTGGAAAAGACACGAGTCCTTAGCTTTGCATTATTGCTGGAATTTATTTTAGTATTATTTTTAGAGCCCTGAGACAGCATGGATCCCTATTTTATTAAATCTCACTCTCCACTGAGCTGATTGCTGAGATAACCTGCAGCCAGGTCTGTCTGAACTTATGTGACCTGGTTCCATCTGTGTACAACCCTGTTTTGCATTCTCTTCGATTTACTTCTAATGCAAACCTTGCAGAGCAGGATGTTCCTGCTGCACATACACAAAATCTCTTCCTAGGGATTCAGAGTCTTGCCAGGAATATTTTCAACTATTTTAACCTTTTAAAATTTTCTGCATTACTATGGGAGATGACCAATCCTCACACTGCTCACAGGTTAACAGTGCTATAAAGAGTGCAGCTGGTCAGTGGAATTGGAAAACACTGAAAAGGTCAAAGCATGCAAGTATTGCAGGGGTTTCACTCTAAATGAGAGTAGCCGGTGACCTTCACTTAACCCTTACTTTGTATGATTGCAAATTAAGTTGGGCAACTTAGCCTGAGCTCTAAAAATCTAAATGCATTGAAAGATGAAACTACATCACACAGCTTTCCATCACTGTCAGGCAGCGTTCTCTGACACACGTACACCAGACAGACATTTCTGTCTCTGAGCCTCACTTACCCACTGAGATGTATTCAAATAAAGCCCCATTAACATCCCCAGTGCTGAATGACATCCATGCATTTCTACCATAATGCAGCCATCCCTCTGAACAAAGGCATATCCCACCAAGGATCTTTCCAACAAGGTGTTTTTTAATCTTCTTGGCTTATACAGGACTTAGAGATATAATATACGGTGTTTGCACAGCAGTCAAAGCAGGCTTTCAGCACTGAGAATCCATCACCTGCCTCCCATCAGCCATGCCAGAGCTTCCTTCACCTTCAGCAGGCAATATCCAATATCTCCTGGGCTCTAGGGACCAAATGCCCTGGCTAAATGACCAAATGGCACTGATTAAACATGAAGGGAAGAGCACTGCAGCAAAGCACCCTGTGAGACTGCTTGTCCTGACCTCCTCCATGCTGTGACACCAGGGCAAAATCAGAGATGGGGACCTGTGGCCTTCAGGGGAGCCGTGCATGGGGTCCCCTGTGGGTCACAGCTTTGAGCCCCCACCTGTGCCAGGAGCAGCAGAGCCAGGGACACCTGCCTAGGGTCAAGGGATGGATCCCCCTGATAAACCATCAATGTTCCTTAGTCAAAGGGATGAGCCCTGAAAAAGGCTTGGATTTGTACTGTCAGCTCTTCTTATTGCTGTTCGTTAATGTGGCGTTTTTTTCTTTTATTCCTTGCTGAACTACCTGACCCTTTTTTATTCCACAACAACAAATGTGAAAGCAAAACCATTTACTGAGCTGCAACACCAAGAATTTCTGGTTTTTGCACCCGCATAAATCTGGATCCCAGTAAAAGGAGCTGAAGACACACCTTCATAGAAACAACTCACAAAAGAAGTCCTTTACTTCTGTAAGAACCCAATTCTTCATAAAATTAATTTACATTGAGACAGGGAAGTAGTGGTGGGGAAATGATACAACCTTGGAGCAGCTCAGATTTGTTCAATGCCATGGCCAAGTAACGGCTGCTCAGTGACTGAATTACTGGCCAAGAGGATATTCTACTTTCTGAATTCCCATGGAGATGGCCTGATTTCCATAGCAACTGGATTCTTTCTCTTGCCTTTCCCTTTAACAGGTAGAAACATACTTGAGTCCTGAAAATGCTAGATTCTTCTGAGTGTTATTGTATTTTTCGACACTAGAACACTTTCTGGACAATATGTTGAAATACAGGCTCCTTAATGATATTTTTTTGTATTGTCCTTTAGAACTGGTGATGACATTATTTTGCATCTGCTCTTAAGATCTGCTGTGATGTGTGCTTAAAGTTTTCTTTCTTTTTCTTTCTCTTTCTTTCTTTCTTTCTTTCTTTCTTTCTTTCTTTCTTTCTTTCTTTCTTTTCTTTTTTCTTATTCTTTATCATTGTTCCAATTATCTATTGGGTAACCTGCAACACATGGTGATGACTTGGGGGGAAGAGGGCATTGATAATCCTAACTAATAGCAATATCCAAAATGTATGAGATATATTTCTAGAGAAAGTTCAATCTCTACCCCGAAAATGGATTAAAAATTCATGCCATTATTCAATATATCAGATAGGAGGTCATGTCAGCAGTAAGTAAATACATTATTTTTCACCTATTTGTTGAGACTTTCTGTGGGTTTAGGGTTTGATTTTGTATGATAACTTGAGGTGTCTCTGTAGGTCTCTCCTCTTCAAGTACATCTCCACTGCTTCTCCTTTCTAGACTGGGGCTGAGTAGAAAGAATAAAACCAACCCAGAAAAAGTTGTGGGGTTAACTGTGGGGTTCCTCATAGCCACTGTGAAGGAAATGAAAGTTGACAGACCCTGCAAACCATGTCCCCAAACATCTGCTGAATACACATACAGGGTAAGAAGTCATGGAAAAAGGCTTTTGGATAGCAAAAAGACATCCATCTGGTTCCTTAAGGAAAGAAGTGCCATGGACACCATGAGCCATGAATTACAGGTCTGGAAAGGCACCTAAGGTTGCATTGGTGAGGGAGCACAGAGGTGGAGTGCTCTGGAAAGCACCAGGGTCATGGCAGCCTGTACTGCCCCAGTGACTGGTACAAAAGCTGCTGCATGGCAGGGGCTGCTGACACAGTCAGAGGAAGGGCAGCAGGAGGTGATGAGTGCAGATCCTGTGTCTGCTACAATGAAGACTTGGTGAAAGGTATTTCTGGCAAGTGAAGCCTTTTGGGAATCCAGGAAAAGTTGAAAAGTGCTTGGGTTGCAGAGAAAGTGAGAAGTGTTGTTACAGAGGTGCTTTTCCTTTAGCCACAAATCACAGGAATGTGATGCCTGCATCGAGGAGGAATTTCACCAATATCCCTTTCAGGCAGCAGCCTGGCCCTTGCCCCAGCCCTTGCAGTTGCATCTCTCCCTGAGCACACATTGGCCTCTTTCCCCCGACCTGGCAATTAAACAGTCAATTGTGGCAGCCTGAGATGCCAGCAGAGCATCCTGAGGGCCTGACAGCACTTTGCCAATTCACTGACCTCTGCTATGTTCTGAACCACAAGAGGTTACACCCGAAATCAGACTAAAAAATTGACCGATTTTCCTGTAACCCCCAGCCTGACCTTACATCGGAGTTTACATTTTTAAACCTCACCATGAGCTGCCAGCTGACAGTCTCCCCATCCCTGCAGCTCCTGCCCAGCTGCACTGCATTTTGCAGCCCCCCTTGCCCACACACGCTTGCTCTCAGGGGTTCCCCAAGTTCTCTACCTTGACAGCACCCCTCTTCTCCCCTCCTTGCTGTTTTCTCCCCCTCCCCAGCTGATGCCCAAAGCCACAGAATCTTTGCCTTGCAAATGCAATGGATGAGAGCAGAGGAAGAAAGGGGGAGGTTGGAGGGGGAGCTCCCAGGGCTCTGTCACTTTGGCTGCCTCCAAGGCCATGGGGAGAGAAAGGGAGGATGGTGCTGGGGCTGTGGCTGGAGCAAAGCCTGGTCCTTGGCAGTACCAGGAGCTTTATCACCTGTGACCTCCAGAGCACTTAGTGCTGATGAGGAACATCCAGACAATCACATTAGGGTTGCTGTGGGGAGCATTGAGACAATAAGATTAGGGTTGTTGTGGGAACTGGAAGGGCATGCGTGTGCTGGAGTAAGGGCAGAGCAATGTGGGGTGAGGGAAAGCTGCCTGTCACAAGAAAGGGATCACAAAGGTGAAGGTGCAGGGCTTGGTACTCCCTCCACAGCATCTGTGATTCCCCCTGGGCACCTACAGGAAAATTGTCCTTTGGGTTTTTGGGGATATGCTCATAACAGGCACTGACCTGTCAACAAATTTTAGAGAAAAGAGGTGTTTGGGTAAGAAAGACTGACCCAGAAGGCCCAGGCATCCTCCTGTGCCTCCTGTAGGTGTGTTACTTCTGACATAATGATGGACTGCTTCTTTTTTTACTCCCCCTGTCTCTCTTGAAAATGCAAACATCGCTGGGAGGTGGGAGAAGTGGCTTCCCCTTCCCATTTGCTCGAGGAGCAGATGGCCCCACAGATGATTTCTCCTTGCTTCCCTCTGTCAGTAAAAGATACATAGCCTAGCTCTGAGAATACCATTTCTTGGCAAAGATGTCCCTGGAAAATAGCAGGGAAATTCCCAGTTCTGCACTTTTAAGCTTCTCTAGACCCTTTTTTTTTTTTAAATTCTTTAATTCTGCTGATAATGACAAGGTGCACAGCTGCAGCTGTGTTTAGTTACTCAGTTACGTGCAGTGCTCAGCTGATGCTGCCAGGAGCCTGACCCCAGGGAAAACCCAGGAGCTCTGCCCTCCCCCGAGGGACAGCACCCACCTCCCTTGGGGCTCCCAAGCAAACCCTTCGGGTCAGACCAGCTCACTGTGGGGCTGCTGTGTGTGCACAGAGGTGTGGTGGAGAGAACAAAAAGCCTGGGCTGCCTCTCCTTCCCTGTGGCTCTGCCTCCCCTGCTCCCAGCAGCTCCCACTCCTCCCCAGCAGACCAGCAGGGAGGAGGCCCATTAGCAGCAGCTCTGCTGCAATGTCTCTTTAAAGAGAGTGTCAGGAATAAAGATTTACCTGCAGGTTTAGGAAGACAATTATTGTACGTTAATTAAATATGAAATGACACTTAAGAGCATATCCATTGCCTTAACAGTGACTGTCTGTAATAATAATAATACTTAGCACTTACATAGCTCTCTCCATCTATACAGAGCTCCACAAACATTAACTAATGAATCCTCACAACCTCCCTGTGAAGCGAAAGAGGCTGCTGGCATGATGGGGAGTGGGAAGAGGAGATGTATCAGGGGAATAACCTCCTCTTGGCCTGCTACTAATGCTGCTGCTTCTCAGGCTGCTCTGGTCTTCACTCTTCCTCCTGTCTCTCAGCATTTCCCTGATTGTGCTTCCCTCCAGCACCATGCAACAGGCAGGACAGCAGTGCAATGAGATGGTGCCTGTGGTCACATTGGAGCTTCCCTGGCTCCCACACTGAGCCCAGAGTCCCTGGTTCATAGAAACAAGTCCATATAGAACCCAAAACTGCCTCCTGTCCCATCTCCTTCTCCTCAGGGCTCAGCAAGAGAGCCTCAGGATAGGTTTGCCTGAAGCTGGAGTGTTTTGAATGTGGTTGTGAGAAACAAGGTTCTGGCTTGGACATAAGCATCTGTAAAACACAGAAGTCCACTGAAATAGCCTGGATTTTTGCTAATCAGTTCTGGTGAAGCCATGCCTTTCCTTCAAGTCTTGCTGGAGAAGCCAAGAAGCTTCTCCTGAGTCTATTTCACTTCCCCAGAATGGGATTTTTGAGCTGAAAGCCCAGGTCTCCTAGACAGCTCTGTAGGAGTTGACTTGTCTCCTGGCAGATGTGCTTGCTCACCCTCTTTGAGTTCACCACATGATGTCCCATCCTTTGAGACCAGAGGGGATCACAGTCTGTAGTCTGCACTAAGTCTGTATTTCCTGACATATTTGCCTTTTCCTCACTACAGGCAGCACCAGTGATTGGAAAAGCCAGGAGACCAACAAAAAAGAAGACTCATTCTCTCTATAAGAAGAAATGGACCTAACTCTCCAGAATTCCAGCACCCCTCTCTGCCATCTGTTGACAACCCTCTCCTTCCTCCATCTCCCATGGCAGCCCTGGCTCTGCCTCTGCTCTGGTTTTAGGCTTTAGGCAGCAAAGTCCAGTTTTAGCTGTTTTTCCAGGTCTGAGAAGACACTGGTTTCATGTCCATCCCCTCCTCCACATCTGGGCTGCTTCACCCAGCCAGGAGCCCATGGTGAGGGGGAGACATGGGAGCAGCAGATCAGGTCTGTGGGGAGGGAAGAAAGTGACTATTCACCCCTTTTCAGGGAGGGATTTTGTGCACAACTCTCTTCCAGACTATATTTTTTCCCCAGCTCATTCCTCTTAAAAAGGTAATAAATATTCAAAAGATACTTGCTTAGATTACCAGCCATACCCTAACAGCTTCAGCACCTACAAAGCTGCTGCCTGTGTGTATCCACTAAGTAGTTGTCAAACTGTGTTGCTTGTAACGTTTAGAGTTGGTTTGGAAGGAGGTCTCAAGGCTACAATCTACAAAAGAGTCTGTATTGGCCAAGGGGGAAAAAAAAGACAATGTGACCTAGAAAATCTTGTCATCTTCAAAGCTCACTGATTCTGCTGTTCTTTATTTAGCACTATAAGCCCACCAGATCCATTTCTGAGCAACCAGAAAGTGTTTTTGTCTTCCAGAAAGGTCTCAAGCAAATCTCTGAGTTTGCACATGTTGATATTTTCAGATAGTCCTGTCAACACCAGGGATTTCAGCTTTATTCCCAGCTAGCTCACTAGTGGGCTTCTTGGGGTTGCATTTGGATGTGAAAATGCCACAGAGATGGAGCAATATCAAAGATTACCTCCAACATTCAGCAGAATCTGTGTCTTTCTGCACAGATCAGTTATCCTGGTTTTATCCATCAAAGAACCTTTAGTAAGGCAGTGGGGAAAAAAATAGTGTGTAAGAGCTCACCTGTCCAGCCCAAAATGTACAGTTCAACGGAAGCCAACCTCAAGTCTTTTATTTAAATATCAGGTAATTTATTCATGTCCCAGTCTTTCCTGTCTCAAGAGTTGTCTTTTCCCTGCTTTTGTTTTGCAAATGCAGCTCCTTACCCTGGGGCTTTGGGAACTCCAGGTGATGCCAGCAATTCTGGCAGCCTCCCTCAGCCACAGGCAGGTGACAGGTCAGTTCTGTTTGAGCTCAGAGCTCCGGCAGCAGGGCCATCCAGTTGTTTCCACATGAGTGGCTTCCATGCATGGAATGACTCCGTGGGACTCCTGCCCTGTGCATGGAGGGGAGCTGCATGGTGCAGAGCTGTTTATTTGCACCTGCACAGCACAGGGAGCAAAATGCACCAGATCCAATTCACCCAGCACTCATCCTTCAATCCCCAGGAGGTTTCCCCCCAGCTGGAGCAGCAATCTCCCACCCATGTGGTCTGTGACTTGGATCTTTCTCCTCCTTCACGAGTTAACAAATTGGCCATTCCCTGAGAGCAGATAATTTCTTCTTAATGGTGGCCATCTCTCAGCAGTACTTTGGCTGCCAGCTTTGGAAGGTAATTGCATTGTTATTTAGGAAAGTCAAAGGTGTATTCTTTCAGAGTGGCTCTGGCAGCAAGCAGGCGTGGGGAGGGCTGACCAGAGATGGCTTTGCTTGCTCCTGTTGGAGCCAGGTGTCACTGCAGGCAGCCAGGAGACAGGGATGGATGGATGGATGGATGGATGGATGGATGGATGGATGGATGGATGGATGGACATCCCCCACCCCACTCCCCACTCTTTCTCTCCCCGCACACAATCTGTAAGAGGTCATTTGCTGAAAAATAAAGATGGGCTGAAAATACAAAACACAAAATGTTCCTTTTTCTGATAAGAAAGTGATGTCACAAATGACCTTATTAAAAAAAGGTAAAATGCTTGTTTACCTAAAGCACTTGTTCAAAGAGAGCAAGTGAAAATGTAGCTTTTGGGTATTTTTCTTTCTCCTTTCTCTTTCCTCCTAAATGAGATTGAAATACAGTTTCACATTTGCAAGGCCCAGTGCCCTTTCTGCCAAGAAATCCATTGACAGTCCAATCAACAGACATGTTCTGGTTACAGGAATCAGGCATCAGTCAAACGCTTGAAAGCCAGATCCAGCAAATGCAGCAGATAATAGTATTGAAAACAGCCAGTGGGGGAGATGGGAGAGTAATTGGAGTGCAGGTAAGAGCTGGGGTAAGCAGGATGGATCAGCACTCTGCTGACACGTGCAAGGGGGGGGGCACAGGGGGAGAGCTAATGAGAGGGGTAATTCTAATGATAGGAGTCGTTCAATGTGTCAGGCTTTTGTTTTTTGAAGGCTGAGAGAAGGATTTGTCTGTGCAGAGGCAACTCAGTCCGTGGGATTTATAGACCACTTCCAACAGCAGTCCTGGGCAGCTTCTAGAGCTGGCTCAGCCCTGGGATTTTGCAGGCAGATCCACAGAAAAAAGGAATGTGGCATCAGTGGGGAGCACAGTGGGGCTGGGGGTGCTGGAGCAGATGCAGTGAGGGTTTGCAGGGGGATCAAGGCAAAGGCCTTTGTGTCAGCCCAGGGCAGCTTCGAGCACCCTCGGGGGCTCATTACCATGAGCACAGCAACACTGGTCTCTGCATGAGCAGGGTCTGCATCACTAAACACAGTCATTTCAATCTCCACAAGCCCTGAAATCTGCTGATTTCATCCCAAATGTAAAAATCTAGAGAAGACAGGAGTGAAAATGAACAGAATAGAATTTGATTGTATGGACTATATATCCTAATTTTTTCCTGAGCCCTTGCTAGTAAAATACCCAGGCTCTGATTAGAGTGGTGAGAGAAGAGAATTACTCACTTCCTATGGGTAACATGACGAGCAAATTACCTGAATTTCTTGTAAATCTCTGATCCACTTTTGGGACACAGCACTCTGGCAATGGCAGAGAGGGGCTGTTGATCTCATACACTGTGGTATGTACTCCCTCACACTGAGGGTGTGTTCACCCTGCATATATCACCCTGCCCTGTCTGGGTTATTTCTGAATATTTTTAGATTTACTTTCTCCGTCCCACTGGCCCAAGCGCTGGGCTCTGTTTCATTTCCTGGCCCAGGAAAGGCTGTTTTCAGGAGCTGCTCCATTGTGTGCTGTGCTGTGTTGGAGGTGGTGTGGAGAAAGGGGCAGTGGGGTTGGCAGGAGAAGAATTGAACACTCTGTAAAGACAGCACAAAATATTCCGAAGTAATTCGGATCCGACTTGAGCAAGTGATAAATGAGAGCAGCATGGCAGTGACAGGTCAATCAAATATTTATAGAACTCCATCCATTAGCATTGCAGCAGCAGAAAGGAAGCAATGAAGTCTGGGTGCTCCAAGACCTGCCAGGGGTACACAGGCTAATTGGCTTCCCCAAAATCTTGAGGGGTGTGTGTGGATCTTCTGACTTGTCCTGGAGGGGCCAGGATAGCTGAGGTGGTAGTTGAGCTAAAAAGATGTTGGGATTATGCAGCACTGTGTATCAGAATAAATTTCTGTGGTGTCCTTGGGTACATTAATGTGTGTGAGGAGATTCCTGTGCCAAAGTGATGGGGAAGCTGAGTGGTGTGTGAGGGATGAACATTGGTGTGTACACACTGGGAAAGGGCACGAGATTTTGCAATACTCTGGAAAAGCAGTTGCTACAATCAGTGAAATGCCAGAAAAGGTTAAACCACAACAGACAAGAAACCTTAAGGAGAGAACAGAGTGGAATTGGAAAGCCTATTTTTAGGATCACATGACATGATTTGATTAATATTTTAGGAGGCAGTTATCACATGCTAAGAAACAGAAGGATTATTACCAGCATCCCAACGTGCCTGCGTTCAAGGTTTTTACAAGGGAATCCTATACAAATTTCTCCCTCCTCACCTATAACAATTCCACAAGCCGGGAACTTGGAGGAGGGACACGTGGATGTGCTGGAAGGTGCAAAGGGCTGTGGAGAAGTTATTAATTGATTTCAGCACTTACCTGGAAATGCCACAGTGCAGCCTGTGCTGAGGCAGGAGCACACTGCAGACACATGCAGACAGAGAAGTGCTGAGCTGGGACCAGCTCCACAGTGCTCCCAGACACTCCAAAGCAATCCAACAGCAGGCTGGGGAGGAGAAGGGCTAGCCTGATCTCCCAAGGCGTTAAATAAATGTTTGACTTCCAGCACAGGAAGGACTGCACTGAGGTCCCCCTTTGACCTGCTGATGAGAACTGTGTGACCAAGAGCTATGCCATCCTGGCCACATAAATGTGCATCTTGCATCCCTCCTCAGGGCCATTGTCATTTCTCTTGTCAGTTTGGGCTTCATTACCTGTGGTCTCCACCTAAGTGCTTCACCAGGCACTGGATCTGGGACTTCTGTGATCGCCCACCTGATGCTTTTCACCAAGAGCTGAATTCCTGTGGATATGGGAGGAATGTGGCGAGGGAAACAAGGTCTTTCTTCTTCATTCACTTTCTTCTTCATTCCCCTGACAAAGTTTCATTCATCTGGCCTGGGAGCAGTAGGGACACCATGTGTCGGAAGCAGCCAGTCAGCCAAGGGGGATGAGGCAGGGCCTGGAACTTGCCAAGAGCCCATTTGCTGAAAATTGATGATCCAAAGTTGCATGGGGAATTTGTATGAATGGAAGAAAAGACAGCCAGTAATTGGGATCGGTGGGTGAAGTGTCAGCAAACAGAAGAAAGGGATACTTTGGTGACAGTGATAAATGCTAGCAGCTTTGGGTCTCATCTGGAGGAGAGAATTGGAGTGGAGACTTTGTAAGAGAAGGAAGGAATAAAGAGACAGGGTCTGATGGATGCTATCGAGGAAAAGCGCTCAGAAAACAAAAATTCAGCAGTGTGTTTTTAGGGGGATGGTCAGAGGCAAGTCACAAGGGTCATTACCCAAGGCTGAGGGGGTCATAATTTTTTACAGTCCCGGGAATAAGCCAACATGGGGCTTGGTGGTACCTGGAGTCACCAGGCATATGTCCATGGAGAATGGGACACCCACGTGTGGAGCTGCAAAGCCCTCAGGAGCAGCCATGGGCTCTCCTGGGTGAGCAGCACAGGTGTGAAGGGTCTGCGCCTCTGGTGGCATGCAGAATCCCTGGGGTCACCTCTGGGCATCAGGGCTGGAGTGCCATGGCAGTTCCGCAAGCAGAGACTCCCTGCAGGAGCAGGCACACTCTGGGCTTTATTTCCAGCCAGCCCAGCAGGTTTGTCTCAGAGGAATTTGCCTACAAACCAAGGATGTGCAATAACAAGTGGCCATTTCCAAAATCATTTCTCTGACTCTCACCAGCATTTCAAAACACATCTCAAATGCAATTGTCACATCTACACTGAGAATTTTAGGAACATTTTGCTTTGGAGGAAGGGCTGGAGCACAGAGGTGATTATCCCTCCCCTCCTGGCAGCTTCAGGAGTTGTGCAACTTGCAGGGAGTGTCAGAGATGTTCAGCATGTAAAAGATCTCCAGCAAACACTCTTTCCCAGAGCTCTGGGACAAGCCTCTGTCCTCCTTTAGACTGGGGAGGATCTTTGCCTCTTACAAAGGAAAAGATCCTGGCTGAAGTAGCTCAGACATTCATTTAACATGCCCTGAGACAGTAACACCAGCCACAGGGAGAGGGACTGATCCAGCAGTGAGGACAGGGAGCTGGGGAGTCAGTGGGAGTTGATGTTTACTTCTGTTGTTCTGCCTCACATGGACACTGATAAATGTTATGAATTTTAAAAATTGAGATTTGCATTAGTTTCCTTTAACTCATTTTAGTTTTTGTGCCGAGCTTTATTAAGTGGCTTTTAAAAGCAACTTGGCCTCTACAGCTCTTACTGCAGCAGCTCTTACCTCAACAGCCCTGCCTCCCAGCCTGGCTCAAACCAGGAATAAAAGGAATCTGTGGAGGCTCAAACAAGAGCAGGAGGGCACCAGGGGTGAGGCAGACAGTCCATGGTGTGGGAGAGCCTTGGCAGAGCAGGGAGATGAAAAATAATGGTGCAAGGAAGTGCCAGCTGTGCCTCGAGGCCAGTTTGGGCAAAGGTGGCAGATCCTTCAGAGGATTGTGTCCTGAGGCACCATGCAAAGCTGAAGATCCAGAGATATTTCTGGTCCCTTGAAATGCAGGTAGAGGAATATCAATGCAGGGTTGAGTTTTCTCTGACCTGCAGAACTATACAGATAGGTAGGTCTAGGCATTTTTAGGCAACAGATCTGAGCTGATCTTCTGCATATTAGTGCAAACCAGGATTAGCTTCAGTGGGTTGAACTCAGCATCCTCCTGATTTTTAAGGCCTGATCCAGCTTTCCCTGAAGTCAGTGAAAGATGCCAGCAAACTGTTCTTGGATGAGTCTCTAAATGCCTTGTTTTAATATCCACAGGCTGCAGTAAAACAATCCACATCTCCCCTGTTCCATCCTAAACTCTGCCTGCCACCTGCCATTTAATTTTTCATGACATTATTACCATTTTTAATAATGCCACTGCATTTGCTTGACCAAAGAGCCTCTGGAGAGCCTGTCTGAAACAAAATCTTCCCCATCTCCTCTTTTCCATGCCTTCAGGTGTATCTGTGTCATAGCAAACCTTTCCTAAGCATCTCTTCAAAGCCATTCACAGCTTTATCTCCTCTAATGTTAGATGCATATTTGACATATCTAAATATGCAGTTACACAGTAAACTGGTGGTGAGAGATATGCAAGGGGCAAATGCCTGTTCTGGTGGCTAAAAATCAGCAATCCTGCCTCAGCTCTCACTGATTGACTGGAAACTGAGGCAGGGGAAAGCAGGCCCAGTATGGGCAGAAGAGCAATACTGATTTATGGAGGCAAACCTCTGAGATAGTGATTTACTCCCTTGGGATTTTTTTTTTTCCTGAGGGATGACACCACACATCTGCAGGACTGGAAGCAGGAGAGATAACAGTCTGAGTTACTGTAAGCAACCAAAGGGGACCAAGTGCTCTGCAGTGGGATGTGCCCCCAGGGACATAACTCTCCTCCCCTACTGGCAATTCACTTTTTTACTATCGATTATAACAGGAAGGGAGAGATGGAAAACTCATGTAATTCCCTGTCCTTGGGGTTGTGGCCTGGGGGAAGCTGATGCTGTCTAATCTAATAAGAATGTGATACAGCCTGGATCATCTGGGCTCTCCTCTCATCCGCTGGGAGTTGTGTGCAAATGAACACCACAGAAAGGAATTAAAAGTCCCCTGAAATTAAAAAAATAAAACAAACAAAAACCAGCTGATATTTCTGCTTTCTTTTCAATGGTGACTGACTTTCTATCAATTCTCTCATGCGTCTTTGGAGGGAGATTGCCCAGCAAAATGTGGGAGGATGAAGCTCTGCCTTTCCATCAGGACAGGCTGTGCTCTGGGAAGGGGTACAGCAGGGAAGGGTGAGCAGGTACATGAATTTTAAAATTTGGGCAGACCAAATTTTAAAATTTGGAGCCCAAAATTTTAAAATTTTGAGATGCACCCCACAGGTACAGGTGTGGGGATGAGCAGGGCAGGCTGAGAGCAGGTTTGCAGCAGGCAGGTGCCTCTCCATGCTGGAGCCATGTGATGGCCAGCAAAGCACACTAAAACATTAAAACCTTCCCAGCCCATTGTGTGCACATGCTGCTCCTGCTGCAATGTCACACAGAAATGAGACAGTGCTGTGACATTCGCTTTCTTCAAGCTAAACCAGGCCTGACAAACACTCTTCACTAATTCAGAAGGAGCAGCATTAGCCAGGGCTGGAGGTGCGCAGGAGCTGGGCTGGGTGCAGCTGTGCCCAGCCCTCTCCCTGCTCCCCACCTTGCCCTGCACACCAGGATCCCTCAGAGCCCCTGTCTCTCAGGGCAGGAGAAGGGTGTTGGCTGCAAGTGTGGGCTGACATGGCAGGCAGGTAGGAAATGGATATATTGCACCCCAAGATGATGGATCTTCCCATTCAAATCAGCTCAGCAGCACAGATAGCCTTATGTCTGCAGAGAGCACTATTTAGATGGCAGATTTTATTCAGATGGTATCTAAAAGTTATTTTTTATTGAATTTAATTTTAATTAATCGTGTTGCCAAGGGTGGGCTGAAGTGGCCTCTGTTTTTAATTTTTTCTCCCCAGAGTGGATGTCGTTAAACTCTTTCCATAGTGATATGGTTGTAGCTTGCAAAAAGGCAGTCTGGATTTATTATCCTGCCTCTTGCCTTGTTCCTTCTGATCCTAGAGAGAACATTGCAGTGACTGTTGGGTGGAAAATTAGTTAGGTGAACTGTATACTGTATTCTCTTTCTGTAGCACTTCTTATTAGGGAAAAAAGACAATATAGTTCCCTCTGTCCCCTCCACTCACCCTGCATTCCACCCAGAGCTCGTGTAAGGAGCATTGCAATGGACTGCTGCAGCCTGCTTGCCAAAGGACTCATCCCATCTAAAATCCCTCAGGATAACCCTCAATTTCTGATGCAAAGTGCAGCAAGAGGTGTCACAAGTGAGGATGAGGAGGGTGCTGAGGTGCCAGTGCAGAGGTGCTGAAGCAAGGAGCCTGTCGGGGTCGCCTCTGCACTGCACGAGCAGCAGCTCTCCCCCGCCTCACGTCTGAGCTCTGCAGCACTCAGCATTTCAGGGATTGGAAACACAGCGCTGCCTTTTCCCTCTGGGTCCCAATGACCAAACTCCTCCAGCCCCACGTGCTCCCTTCGGTGGCTCCCAAAGCAGAGTGGTGCTGCAGCAGTGAGCTCACCCCTATAGATTGCTCACATAGTAAAAAAATAAACCAAAAAAAAAAACCCCAAAGATAAGATGCTTTCCACCAGCTGCAGCCTGGCAACAGGAGGCTGCCCACTCCAGGTGGTCTGTGCATGGTATTTGGAGATCAGAAACATGGGAGGATTGTAAATGGGGGCACGCACAAGGTAGCTGACCTCTTTAGCAAAGTATGAACAGGACATCTTGCAGCCTGCTTAAAAATATTGTCAAAATTAAGCTGAATTTGTAGCAGGTAAAAAGCCAGGAATATCCTTGTAAAACTTTATTGCTATAGAGTTAATAGTGGATTTTGCTTGTCCATATGGACTGAGCTAAAAGAAAGAATTTTCCCAAATTCAGTCAATTTATTGCATAGGGGCCATTTAAAAAAAAATGTCTGACAAAGGAATAGATGAGCCTGTTATGAGAATAAACCCCAGACAACTGAAAGGACAGCCCCAAGGAAGGCCAACCTGATGAGAATGGAGAGCTATTAAATGAAGCTACTCTTTGTACTCCAAATCCAAATATATCTCATGCAAGAGCAGAGCTTTCTAAAACAAATCCCTATGATAGATGAAGGATTTAGGCACTGCCAGGTTGTCTGTTTAATGAATTCCCTGCATTTACCCCACCGAGGGAGGAAAACCCAAACACTGCTGTTCAGAACCTTTTTCATGTGGATTAGAGCAACCACAAATGACAGAAGACTAATTTTGCCTTGTTTCCCTCCTTCACAGCTCATCTGTCCTACTTTTTACTTTTAAAGGAATGAGTAATTTAAAAAAAATAAACCTTCCAATATTTATGGATGCTCTGGTTCTTTTACACTCACTGACTGTATGTGAGCCAAGAGCCTAATTACATATTTTAGGAGAATATGTAATTCTCTGAATGTGTCAGGAAAGCCTTGCCTTGGAGGGAAGAAAGATGGCTCAAAATGAAGTTATATGCCTTTTCCTGGACTGGGCCATGTCCTGTTCTGAAGGGACATTTCTGTCAGGAGGTCTACCCCTTTTCTGGTTGACTCCTGCATTAAGCCAGGCCTGTTGACAGAGCTTTGGGAGCTGCTGGGAAAAGAAGGCTCAGTGGATTATCTGATAGAGCACAGAAAAGAAGAAAGGTAGGGATCATCCAAGAGGATGCCATTTTGACTGCATGGGGTGTCAGCCACCTTTCAGAGGGTAACAAGCTGAAATCTCAATTTTCAGTCATTCTTTCTTTGATTTTATTATGAAAGTGGGTATTGAAGCTCTGCACATGGAGAATTTCACAGCTGACCTCTGCTCACGAGAAATACCCAGCCTGACGGCTAACCCCAAGCAGTTTGTAAGGAACAGGAGCCATCGGCAATTTTTGGGGTTTTATTTAATGAACTGATCCACCTGGCAGTTGAAAGAGAAGCCCTTTCATCTTGAAGTGAAATTGAAGCCCTCTGGCTGTGTCTCTGGAAGCAGCCACAAGATGATGCTGGGTGCCTGTACCCAGCCCTGCTCCCTGAGCTGCCTGTCTGCCCAGGCTGTGCAAAGACATTCCAGAGAGACTGGTGTGGCCTGAGAACTACAGCAAATGCTGAAGAATTCCCAAATGGAAAAGTGTCCATGAGCACTCAGTATTATGCAGCCCAGACTTGCACAGCATTTTCTGTCACAAAGAAATGCCCTCCAGCTCATCACCCTGCAGCTGTGAGAGGCAGGACAGGCATCCCACCAAGGCATCCCATCCCAAGAGCTCCAGGAAGGAATGATGGCCCTACTGCTTGCTGACTATCAGATTCCTGCCCTCCAGGGACCACACTCCATGCAGTGACCTCTTGGAAGGAGATAAACTCTCCAGAAAGATAAGGTTTCCCTTAGCTTCTCTGTTTTGAAAGCTGTCTCTGAATCCCTGTGAGAGATCCCTTTGTCTTAACTGGCTTTAAATGCTACCTGCTTTTGGCATCTGAGTCTCATCCCAAGAATCAACCATGAAAAAAATGAATAAATGAATCTCCCCTTAGGATTCACAGAGGCAAAATGCATTCGGGAACCTACTGGGCTAAGTCCAAATCCAGCTCAGATTTGCCTTAGGAGTAAATGTAAGCTGTCTGTCTTCATCCTTGACCTTGTTACCTTTCCCTTGGCACTTAGAAATCCTTTTTTCCAGACTAAATAGCACAAGAGGTGCTGGGAATAGGTGTTAGCAACCATCCAAGTGAAGAGTTACTTTAAATCCAGGCTGAGTTTTTGACTTCTCCTCCTGTTCTCCTGAGCCACCAGCTATGGAGGTTTTTCATCTCTGATAAAGCAGATTAGCTGCTGGAAATGTCAGAGAGAGGCTACAGCTGGCTGCACAGTGGGGAAATGTTTCCCTGCTACCCCTGGAAGCCGCTGAACACTGGACCCCAGGAGAGATGCTCCACAGTCTGTTGCAAAAAGTGGCTTGGCCTGAGATGCTGTTAATGCACAAACACCCCAAAGTGCTCTGCTCACCAAGAGCAGCCAGTCAAACCCACAGACAGCTCAGTGCAGGGGAGGCGGGGCGGGATCTTTCCTCTCCCTACTTCCATTTCTTCTTTCCTTAATTTTGGTAATGGATCAGAGTCAAATGAACAACATCTGGCAATTAGCACATCCCTTGCCTGGCTCCGATCTGCCACCAAGTTCTGAGTGTTTGCCTTTATTTTTAAATGGGTGGCTGTCAGAGAGAATTAAATGGTGCCTAAAGAAGCACGCAGACGTTATAATTAAAGGCACGCCAACCTTGACAGGTAGCTGTGAGTGGAAATTTCAACTTTTCATGGAAAAGGGGCTGTTGGCATGCGCATGTGCTCTTAAACTCCATGTGTTTCCCCCAGCTGATCTATCCCCAGGTGCTTTTTATACACCCATACTTGCAATTAATTGTCTCTTTGTCTGCTCCATTTCAACAGCCATCCTGCCCAGCATTGCGAGAAGAAACGTTCTTTAAATCCAGGAGTAAAACTGGAATCCATTAGCTGTGATTGCATGTGCTGCTGTGGGACTTTGCTGTTAACAAGGATAGAAATGATATAATGGAAAACAGAGCAGGGAGCATAAACCTGCTGCTGCACAGAGCATCCTGAAACCATGTAATCCACATGCCTTCTAGCTGGGAATGAATGCCTGGTGCCCTGGGCACTTTCCTGCCAGGCCATGTTATTATAATCATGGTCTTCCCTCAGCTCCTTCTGCTCCTTCTAATTAAAACAGGGTCAAATCTTCCTCCTTACAGTATTGACCCACCTGAATCACAAGACCAGCTGGCTCTTCTAGGGAATAATGGGAGTGTGGAAACTGGCTTCATCTGCTACCTGCTCAGCTTTGACCCCAGTGCTGCATGGAGGACAAACACCATGTTAATAGGATCGAGCCTGGCCTCACACCCTTCTTGCAAGGATTTCAGGCCTCTGAGGCTGCCAGTCCAGCATTTTCCCTGTTAGTGTGTAGGGCTGTAATTGAAGGTCACATGTGGTATCAGACTGCGATCCACTCTCAGCCTTAGGGCTGGTGCTGGTCCTGCAGAGGTGGGCAGAGCTGCATTGCTGGTGGGAAGGATTGTCCTGACATGGGATCTCTGTCACACAACAGCAAGTCTGGATATCACGCCAGGCAGCCCAGGTTGGAGAATGCAGCCTCCCCACATCTTGCCTTTTAAATCTGCATCTGTCACAACTTTTGGTCTCTCGGTGATTTTTACCTGCTGCCTGCAGGTACATTAATATGTTAATAAATAATATTTATTATAATTAATAACATTAATTATGCATTGATAACAACCACAGATTTAACACAATCCTATCTGGGGTGGTTTCAATAAGGTGATGCTGACAATCTGGTTCTTAAGTTAGTTTTCAAGCAAAATTTTAAACAAACTCCCTCCAATGATCCTTTCAATGCCTTCACAGGACTGGCTTGGCTTGCTGCACTCCCTATAATCTTATTAAACACCTATCCCACATTGTTTAACAACTACCTCATGAATGTGCTTCCAACTGCCCATCCATGCTGGAAAACTAAGGTGAATTTTGTGCAGTTAACATCCAAGGGAAGGAAGCCAAGAGAAGGATTTAGGAGAGAAGGAAGGAGCAATAAAGGCATGGTAAAGCCAGGCTAATCAGTGGGACTGTGTTATGGAATAAACTCTCTTCCCATCTTCTTACTCCAAAACTGCTGCAGTTGGAAAATGACTGAAGGAAATTAAATTCAAGGTGAGAAACACCAGAGGGATGTAACTTCTCTCTCTCTGTCCTGCACCTTGTAGCTCATTCCTACCTATTCCCTGCATCTCTCACTCAACCTACGATATCCATCTCCTTCTTTTCACCCCTCCTTCCCCTGCTCTCATCCCCAATCCCTCTCCCTGCCTCTGATGGATGGAACCATTAGTGGAATCACTGTAAATAATGTGTAAAGTTGGAAGTTACAACAAGGTATCTCATTAAAGCCGCTTCACTCATCTTACTTCCCAATTAATGTTTAAGGCTTCGCTGGAATGCGGTGACAATATGTCACAGCATATCATTGTGGCAGGCGACAGGAAGTTAATAACCCACTGGCCCTTAAAGAAGCCTTTAATGTCAGCTGCAGAGGAGTAAATAACATTGGTTTCTTCCCCCCCAGATATCCCCCCTTCTTTTTCCTCTTTTAATTTGCTGCAGGAATGAAAGAGTTTGTGCTGAAATAACATCATTATCTCATAAAGCCGTCTTCCCGCAGAGGCAGAGCACAAAAGGTGTTGCCCAAGGGACTCTGGGATTTTCAGCAGCTTGACAAAGTTGCTCCAACTTCCCACCCTGAAAATTCAGGAACTTGTGGACTGTTTGCCTTCACCATCCTTTCTGCCTCCATTCAGGGCCTCTCTCCTTCTTTAATAATAGAAATTCCCTCACCCACCTTTTCTCAGTATTAATTTATATCCCCTTCCCACACATGGAGCCCCTACGCACAACTTCACAGCAACAGGGTAGTCAAAAGTTTCTTTTTACGTGTAACAGCTTTATCTACTATTATTGAAACTTTCTTTGACGTGGCTGCTTTTGGGGGGACGAGTCATCTTTGCCTTTCATTGCTCCAAGTGCCTGCTCACCTTGAGTGCAATTGCTGCTCTTCACCCTCCTGTTGCTGCATGATGGGACTTCAGCCCCCCTGGACATCACCATCACAGGCTCCAGACCAGGACTGGTCCCAAGAGACCCCACTGGAGCCAAGGAAACCTCTCTAGTTCATCCCACAGCTGCCAAAGCTGGAACTGAGCCCCTGGCTCCAGAAGAGGTGCTGTGGCAGCAGTGTCACTGGCCTGTTCCCCTCTGGGGATGTAAAGATCCATTAATCACAATGTGATAGAACATAAGTGATCCATTATTGGAAACCCATTTTGTAGATATATTTTTCCCAGGAGAAAAAAAGAAAGAAAACCCATACACATGTAGCATTTATTTTTTAAAAATTACAGGAAAATTGTCTAGGGCTTGGGGAATGAGTCCCACAACTCTCTGCTCAGCTCAGCCACAGACCCAATATATCACAGTACACAAATCATGCATGGATTTCTCAAGGCCTCTATTTCCTCCAGTGCAGTGTGTCTAAAAATGTTTGCTCTCCACATCTGGGTTATTGCCTTAGTGTTTGGAAAGGTCTTTCAAATTTCAGGCTAAACAGTCACGTGTTGTGACTATATAAATACTTATTTTACTTATTGTACCAGGGATATTTTAAATATGGCCCTAGTCTTCTGTTTCAATAAGAGGAAAATGCAGGATGAATCTCAAAAGCAGACCCTTAGCAATGAGATTAACTGTTACTGCAAAAAGGTCCCAAATGAAAAGTGTATGTTGGTTCTTCTAAAGCTTCACTAATTTAAAACTTCACTAATCCCAAACTTTTGGAAGGCATCGTTCTTTTCCAAGAGAACAGGGGTGGCCAGCCAATCTGTGTTGATCTTCATGTCAGCCTGAATGAGCTATAGAACATGCTGTGCAGCTCAGATGATGGAGAGAGCTCTGGAGATTGTCACCAGTAAAAGAGGACCACGATCCCCAAGGCAGCGCCGGCAGCAGCAGAGTAATGGTGGAGCTGAGTCTTCAAGCAGCCAAAGTTTGGTCTGTGCAGTCCTGGAGACAGATTTCAGCACTTCTGGGAAACCACAGACTGGGAGCAGATGGAATTCAGCATCCCAATGGAGACCCCAGTGAGGGGTGAACTGAGGTCCCTGTCCTGTGGGAGGGGCAGGGAGGTCTCCCCCAGCCCAAGGGTCCAGCACAGCCCCTCAAGCCCTGCCCAGACCTTTGTCCCTCCACCTCGTGTGTGACCCCTTCCACCACCTGGTTCTGCACCTGCTTCTGCTGGAAGTTTAACAAACTGAAAGTTCCCACCGTGCTTTGAGATCCCCAGAAAAAGGCACTGCAGAAATGCAAATGTGCTCAGTTCCCAGCTCAAATACATTATTGATTTGCTCATTTGCCAGGGGGCACTTGTCAAAAGTATAACAGCATTAGTAGCACTTGACGTAATAGGGGAATGGAGAGGTCTGTGATTAAGTTTAGACAGCCTTGTTTGACTTAGTTAATTGGTTAAATATATTCAGTTACATGTGATGCTTCAGAATTTCAGCTCCAATAAAGTATTATATTAATTTTAATTAAAGCTCAACAGAGTTGGCCAAATATTTCTATTTTCTGAATATTTTTCTTAATCATATAATTCATATTCTGATAAAACAGGGATTCTGGTAGCAACTAAGGCCTGGAGCACTTTGTCTGACCATGAGAACTTGAAAGAAGAATAGATAGGCTAACACTGAGGAGAAGTGAATTTATTAAAATCTTTCTAACCTGAAAAAAAATATTGGGTGGAACAAGGAAAAAATCCCCTCTGCCTCAAGACAGGATTAATTTACGTCTATTCTGACAGATGTATTTCTGCTATTTCTTAAAAATGACTGTCATTAAAACCATAACTGCAAGATGTTGCACCTCCTCCTAAGTTTGCCCAGAAGATTCATGTTGGCAATCCCTGACCACCATTTGCTGTTCCCTTGCTTAAGACCTGCATCCATCACAACAGGAAGGGCAAAGAACATCCCATGGGTTGCCTTGGCTAAGAGTCCCAAAAAGTGAAGACTCTCACCAGTGGAACCTGAGTGATTCCAGAGATAGAATTCCTTTGGTTTCCTGGTTAAAGACACTCCTGTAGGACTCATCCTTTATTTCAGTGTTTTTTCCAAGGAGGGAACATTCATGCCAGGGATGAGTTCACACCAAATTTGCAAAGAGATGCTCCACTTGGGCCAAGAAACTTTCCTTAGCTCTTGCCTGGAGAGGCTCAGGCTGGCTTGCTGAGCTGCTGCCACCCTTGGGCCATAAAGATCTCCATCCAAAGCACATCTGTAGCTAGGCTAGGCACTGGTGCAAGCCCCAGTAACACTGTCAGACTGGCTTGAGCAGCCTCACCTGACCACCACAGCACAGCAAGACAGACATCCAGCAGGTGTTGGGAAGGAGGCCTTGGCTGCCTCCAGTGAACCCCACTGGCACAGTAATTACCAGAGTGGGTATTGCCTTCCTAATGACAGCAATTGAAAGTGCAAATACAGCCGCAGCACATTAAAAATAGCCCACTGCTCTCATGAAGCAGCAGCTGCATCTGAGGACTTTTCCCAATGCAGAGCTCTCAGGACCGCCCCCCAAGCTTTCCTGCCAGCTCCCCACCCCTCTGCTTTGCATTTCAATTATTTTTTCCTTCTCTCTCCTTGAATGCAGACTCAATGATTTGAAAGAAGAAAGATAGAAGATGATTTCTGTGCTGCCTACTGACCATACTCTTCTTTATATTACCTACACAGTCAATTAAAAAAAATGGGATATTTTTCTTTTGCAGTGTTGGGATCCAACTCTGCAGGCCTTTAATTATCCCTCAGTGATGCCAGGACTGGGAGAGAGTGGAAAGAGCATCTATTCTTTCAGCTGATCTGTCCCTGAGAGCATTTAGCCCAGGTGTTTTGAGCCTAGTGATAAAAAATAACCCCCTTTTGCATGTTTTTTCTTGTGCTCTCTGCTGCAAGATCATTAAGGCTCTGATCTCCTGAATTCCACGGGGTCCAAATGGCCAGGCACATCTATGAGGACTTCATTGATCAAGGGCCCCAGCTTGGCCCAGTGGTTACACCTTACATAAAAGATGAATTCATAAATCTTCTTTAGAGCACCTGTATGTGGTAAATGATGCTCTTGACAGGGCTGATAAACCTCAGCACCAACTTCTGCTGGTTCTACTCTGTGTTTAATGATGCACCCCAGTCACACTTTTTGTCACCTGTTGTTTGCACACCTCCCCTCAGAACCAGCCCAGCAGGGAGAGCCTGGAGCAGAAGGTGGGGTGTCCTGCTCCTTCCCAGAGCTCTGGCAGGAATGCTCCAGCTCTGAATAAAACGGGTCATTGGCAGCTTTGGGATGAGCTGCTCTCCCTGCTCACACCTTCCTCCAACCCAGACACCAGAAGGGTGGATGAAGGGGCAGCATCCAACATCGAATGAGACACAAGAACAAACCCCTGTGTTAAGCGTTGTGTTAAGGATTCCCAGCACTGATGCCTGGGCAGTGTGAGGGTTTGCTGAGTCGTGCTGTCAGCGGTGTTTAACAAATAAGGCAGTGGGATAACGCTGGTGTTAACAAGTGCAGCAGTGGCATAATGCACAAAAGGCCACAAGCAGGTTGGGACCCAGTGTGCAGCAGCCTAGCAGAAGAAGCCTGATATCTCACTCTTGTGTTGGAGAAACCAGAGTTATGTTCTCAGGGGAGCCAGTCATGGGGCTGGGACGGACTGAGATATAATTATGGAATAATGCATGTTCTTTTCCCACCACTCCCCTCTTTCTAAATTAGCTGTCATGTCACTAGAAACGTTTCTGTGTTCCACAATCAGTCCACTTAACTGTAACAAAGCGGTGCAGATCTATCAAACTCACAATGAGCTCCGCTAATGACCGCTGAAATTACCAAATCAGTCCTGCTCCCCCCACCCTGCCCTTCCCTCCGTGCCCCTCGTCAATCAGAGCTCTGCTTGCAGCCCTGCTCGAGGGGAAACCATGGTGTCAGGCTCCACACCCGTGTCTTTGCCATGCAGAGGTGTTCTTCTGGATGCAGAGTGTTGGTGTTGCTGGGATTGTGCCTTTATTCACAGTGAGGGGGATGCTGGATGCCAGGGGTGGCTCCAGGCAGGCACTGGGGAGAGGCAGCAGAGGTACAGCCAGCAGTAAAATACCAGCAGAGTGCATTGTTCCTGCTCCCTGATTATGCATTTAACTGCATTGCTAAGCACTAAGCACATCCTTTTTTTTTTTTCTTTTTTTTTTTCCCAAGCGCTCCTCGGAAGTGCAATCTCGCTACTATTCAGATACAATGTGGCTTCTATTCTCTCTCCCAGTTTTAATTATGTGTCCGCCACTGCTCCTTCTCCAAGCTGGCGGTCTCTGAGATTCATAATTTCAGCCTGACACCATAGTAACCACTTAGTTTGATTCAAGACTCTAATGTCATCACTGGCTGGTCTTGAATAGAGCAGGGAGAGAGGGTGTAATTTGAAGGCAACATCACATAGAAACTGCAATTATTTCTCCCTTTCTGAGGGAAATGTAAACAAAATGTCATCACTGGTCAGTGCTCTTCATTTCCATCCTCTGGAAACACACTGACAAGCTGACTTTTTTGTATATTATTTATTTCTTCACCCACTTACATGCCTCCACACCAACACCAGGAGCAGCAGCCAGTGCTGGCTATCACTGCTGTGTGGGGACATGACCACTCCTTTGGGAGGACTCCTCTGGTGCTTGAAAATGGCCACAGACAGCTCTGGAAAGCAGTCTGGTTCCCATGAAGTGTCTGGAAGGACTGTCCCTGATGGGCACACAGCTGCTGCAGCCCTGCTGCCACAGGCAGTGCACAGCAGTGACAGACATCCCTGGCTTCTGCTGTCCTCCTGTGGAAAGGACTTGATTCGGGGTATCTTATTCTTCCTGCCTTCTCCCATTCATTTCCCACATAGAATTTCTTCCAGTGTTCCTCTTGAATTAAATATGTGAGTCTCTCCTCTGGGGATCAGGCTCCATGAGTTCAGGAATGACCCGAGAGCCCCTGAGAGCCCTCCTGTCCCCTCCTGTCCCCTGCCAGCTCGGGGGGATGTCACACAGGCTCACACTGAAAGAGCTGCTGGGCAGCAGTGCCACAGCACAAGAGACTTGCCCAAGGTCCATGGTTTGCCCCTTGTCTGGCCACAACCTTTCTCTGATCCTCCTGGGAATGGCAGAGACACATAAGATGAATATCAGAAAGACAGATGGATGTGCACACACAGAAAAATGCAATTCACTCAGCAGCATTTGCTGCAAATCCTGCTGCACTAAATGAAGCTTTCCTGCCTTCCCCCAATGGCTCAGTGATAGAAAGGAGTTAAGTGGAAATAAATGCTCATATCAAATCACAGGTATTGATTTTCTGAGCTAGTAAATGAAGGCACTTTATCTCCGATGGGAGATTGAATGTCTGTGTGCCACGCTTTGCTCCATTTTCATAAAAAGGAAGGCATGGAGGAATTATTTTACCTGGCTTCTCATAAAGTGTAGAGGGAGCAGATTCTCATGCCCATGACATGGGACATCAATCAGGAGCAACGTCAGCCCAGTGATGGAGCCACTGAGGATTGACAATGGAATGGCAAGCCTGGAAGGCTGGTCCTGGGCATTGGCTCATCCTTCAGCAGATGTGGCAGTGCCTTGCATGGGTCCCTGCAGTCCCCTTCCCTCTCCAGGTGATGGGCATGGGCAGTTCTCTGCAGCTTTTGCTTTGGTTTGCTAGAAGGTAATCTTACATCTAAATCATTTAATTCTACTGGCTGGTTTAAGATGAGAACAAGAGTTCCACTGCTACTTATGCCCTTTTTTGAGCTCTAATGAGTTCTGAGCAGGATGTGATATTAAAATTATAGGTACATTACATTTAATAATCTGCAGAAAGCCTTAAAGGGAGTTGTCCATGGCCTTGAGGAGCCGTTTAGAAGATCAAAGCTGACTGTTGAAAAGTAATTCATGTAGACAGGGGAAGTCACACTCACAAGGGTCCTTGGAAACACAACCTTTTTTTGACCAGGTTCACCTACACAGGCATGACTAAAAGTGAAAGAGCTAAATTTCTGCATCTGAGATCTGCAGATCTGTGTTCAAACCTTCTGTCTTATCTGGCAGTTACCCATTTTATCAGGCAGATCTCTGGCACCAGCAATCCATCTCTGCAGCCCTCCACCCATTTCACTATGCAGCCAGCCCTGATGTATTTTGCTGCTGATATTTTTCAAAGTGAAAGAGATCAAATACATAAAAATAGATACAAAGAAATAAGCCATTAAAAAGCAGACCCCATGCTTTTGCAGAACATGGATTCTTCTGTTATAAAACTGTGCTGCTAAAAAAAAAAAACCCTGCATTTTCACTCCCTGCCTTCTGTGACCCTGCACACCAAGATAAATCAGAGAGGGTCCAGCTTAATCCACTGACAGGGAGAAATGAAATGGCAGGTGGATTTCAGCCAGGAGTGACTTTTGCATGGGTGAGGGATGATTAGAAGAGACACTCATGTTCCTGACTTGGAGCCTGGCTGCCTTTCACATCTCCTCAGTATTCGATGGAGAGCCAACCTGGGATCAGTGCCTCCAGGGACAAAACCACTGACCTTAAACTCTGAGGCCTCTCTGAGTCTCAGCTTGAAGAGACCTGGAGTTTAAGAGAGGGCTGGCACAGCCTAAAGCTATTGCTCTGTCCAACCCAAGCCTTGCAACTCCTGCAAAGTCTGAGGGAACAGGACCAAAACCAAGTCCATCCCTTTGGTGGAGAAAAGCTCATTTTCCCCATTGTGGATTCCCATAGGACAACAGGAGGGAAAATTTTCTCTTAATAATCAATGGTTGAATCTGAAAGGTGAGAAGTGGCAATGTGTGTCTAAAGAAACAACAATTTTCACTTTGCTTGGAAGGAAACCTACAGAATAAGGGAAGCTGCTCAGACACTGTCCCTGCCAGCCATGGAGCATGGCCCTGTGGGGCAGCGCTGTCTTGATGTCAGGCTCCCACAGTGCTGTTTGCTGAGCAGCTGCAAAGCAGCACTGTGAAAATAAAAGAAACAGTTTTGTGACAGTGTCCTTTGAAATTTACTTTATTATTTTGGAGTTATTGTACCTCCTCAAGGTGGTGTCTGAAATCTTCCAGGAGCTCAGATCTGCCCAGGGAAGTGGGCAGAACTCTTTCATAGAACTCAGTTGAAGCACTCGAGTCACTTTTGTCAGAGTCACGGGGCAAATAGGTGAGAATTCCTTTTTATTCCCAGTGGGAGGGTTGAACACAAAGCTTTTTCATTCTGTTTTGGTAAGATTTCAATTTTCATTATGACAATCATACACCACTAATATTTTCTAACCTCTCTTTGCAACCAGTTGTGGGTTTTGGGTATTTTGGCGGGGAGAAGGGGAATTCTTTGGGGGAGGAAGGGGGGATGTTGTTGGGTTTTTTTTAGTGGAAGAAGAGGAAATGCTACCTTTTATAAATATCCCTCCCACCCACTTGTCTGAGGCATCTTTTTCCATAGTCTTCTTACTGCAAAAAGCAGAAACACCACCCTATGCAACCTTTCCACAGAGTGCAAACATCAATCCTGTCTTATTAAGCTGAAGCTAAAATGCTCATAGACAAACTGTTAACAAGAAGAAAGCATCCACGCTGTGGTAGGAAAGGTAAAATGCAGTAATTGTCCAAACCTTCAAGAAAGAATATCTCTGTAGGGAGGGGAGGACCTTTTTCCTTCCTGTGGCAAATGGCCAGAAGTCTCCAGGAAACCTCACTTCAGCAATATATATTTATTTTTTATATTTAGGCACAAAATCACCTTTCTTTCCCTTGATTGCTGTGAATTTGTTCCAAGGACAGACAAGAGAAGCTAATACCTTTCCCTGCCCAGTTTCCTGCACATGCTAGCCCTATCTCACACTGCTGCTCTTTTTTGAGTGCTTTCTGAATCTGATTTATTTGTGTCTCACAAAGAAAAAGAAAAGGCTCTTGCTTTCATGTCTACACAGCAACAAGAGGGAGAACTGGAGCATGTGCAGACATATAGGGTGAATTAATCTGATTAAATTCAGGCTTCTAAGTTTAAGCTAGTCACCCAAAGCTCCTTTCAGTACAGTAGGCAGACATCTCATCAATATGCAGTCAATGGAGCCAGAGGTGTAATTCATCTCATTCCAAAGTAGATGCCTAAAGTAGGTCACATGAATCACACCCTTGAGAGTTTTTCTTCTCCCCATTGACTGTAGAAGAATCCCACCGTGACTAAATCACTTGTAGATGCTGAAACCAGCGTTGACTGAGTGGCTTCCCTCCATTGCACAGTGCCACTCCATGCATCCACGTGCCCGTGTGAGCCACTTTTCTCCCCTGACATCTCTGATGCTGAGAGTTTGCTGCTGTCCATGCTTACTCCTGGGAGGTAAGGCAGGACCAGCTGTGGAGGCACAGGGATAAAGGCCCAGGTATCACTGAGGGACCCTGAGGCAGCCTAGAAGGGCACTGAGAGCAGGGCAGAGCAAGGTGGAACAGATGCTGCCCTAATGACATTGTTATCCTGATCTTGGAGACACCAGAGAGCCCTGAGCAGGGCAGCACAGCTGGATGGAGCAGTGCTCTGAAAGCATCCATTAGCAATCTATGGAAGTCCTCACTTATCATCATCATCATCATCATCACCATCACCATCATCATCATCATACCTGGAGTAACAAAGAGAGAGAAAGCAGATGAAAACGCGATTGAAGCACCAGAATATTGGAACTCAGTCCCTTTTCTCTGCAATGGAATGCAATTCACTGCCCCTGTGACTCCATTTCCCTCCTGTGGCACTAAAATAAATGTCTCTACTGTCCCCCTCCTTGGGTTTATCTCTTGGGTTTTGAATTTCTTATCATCTTACCAGGTGGCAGGGGATGAAGGTGTAAACCCACGGTCCAGTGAACTGCTGATCTCTGGACTGATACACAACTTCAGTCCAAATAGCAATAGCATTAGTATCTGAAGATGGAGGAAGAAACTGAGAGCTTAGCTGGGCATGTGAGATGGATTCACTTGGTCAGTTTGTTGGAGAAAAGGCATTTTTCCTTTCTCTGCCAGGAGATTCTTTAACTGACCTTTAGATTATAAAAAACCCTCAGACAAACAAATCTCCAGACAGAGAAAATGAAGAGAAAAGAGAAGAGAAGAGAAGAGAAGAGAAGAGAAGAGAAGAAAAGAAAAGAAAAGAAAAGAAAAGAAAAGAAAAGAAAAGAAAAGAAAAGAAAAGCCAAACTTAAGCTTGACAGCATGAAAATAGAGCTATGAAATGCACATCCGTGTGCTCAAGTCTAACTAGAAGCCCTCCAAAGCAGAATCCAAAAGTTATTCGTGAGATTTTGATGCCTAGTGAAGAGAACTTTTTAAAGCAAAGGAAAGAAACCTGTTGCAGGCTGAACAAGTCAGTGCTTCACCCAGCTGTTTTCATGGATCCAGAAAGACAGTCTATACATTATTTAAACCATCCAATTTATTGAACAGCTCAAACAGGTTCTCTCTACAGCAGTCAGAGTTGACAAGGGCTCACAGAAAACTTTGCAAAATGTTCTGCTTTCAGCCAGTTCTGCTCCAGCCATGGCAAGTTTTGCTCCCTTGCCTGGATCATTTGCATGCATAAAGGCCTTGCTCCTGTCACCTCTTTCCTGCCTCAGAGCAGAACCTCTGGTGTTAGCAAGAGTCACTTGTGCCTCTTCAGAGAGGTGTTGTGGAGCTCCATGGCCCCAGGGCAGCACCTTCACATGCAGAGATGACTCTGCTGGCAGCATCACAGCACAGATAGAACAGCACAGGAAAAGATGAGCCTTTAATAACACCTATTCTCAGATCTGTTGGGTCTGGAATAGCAGACATTAGCTGCAAGGCAAGAGCTCCCATCCATGGGGTTCAAGAGAAAATTGTGTTTAAAATCCTTTCCAACACTCACACAGTGAACTGACCACCCTTGGGTATCAAAAAGATGCATAAGCCATAAAAGAAGTTGCAAGTCCACATGTTTCCAGATAAAACCCACACAGGTAGGTCTCTTACAAGCTGTGGAGCTGGGAAGAAAACCAAACTTTTCCACCCTTCAAATAATCTCTGTTTTTCAGCCTGTGCTTGAATGAAAGTTTACATCTTCATTTGAGGTATCCTAACAAGCTCTTTTTCTTTTCCTTAGTAACAATCCTTTGCCTCTCCAAGATTTTCTCACATCTGAGTCACAAAGTTTTGTGTTTATGTTGGAAATGTGTGTGAGCAGATCTTCCCTAACTAGTGGGGTATTGGCAAGGAGCAGCTGAACAAGAACACGCTCATACATGCACAGACACACTCAATGGACCCTGCACAGCTAGTTATAAATCTAATAAACTGGCAAGCACAGCGAGCCTTATGCTGCCCATAAATAATTCACTGCCAGGATGCTTGTAGGAACAGCACCTTCTGCATAGTCCACAGGAAATTCTAACAGGTACCAAGCCCTGCTGACTCCAGTTGTTAATCCTGTTTATTGCTGCAGTGCCAAAGGGCCAGCTCAGAATGAGCTGCCTTTGGGCTAAGTGCTGTATAAACACAGACTCTTGAGTTTAAAAGGACTTTAGGAGGAGAAATCCCTGGTATAACTACTTTAGCTCAGCCCCAGGACTGTCAAGACACAAAATTTCTTTCCTCTCCAAGAAACAGCAATAGCTTTTAGGCAAAATTCTCTGCTTTGTGTTGGAAATAGACCCAAGCTGCTGAGTCTGGAGTCTGATAAGGATGTGAATGTCTCAAGCTTTAAAAAATTTGTATGAGTTTGACTTACTAGACTGCTCTCTGCAGCATGTTTCACCCCACTGGGAGGAAGTGGCTGGGCAAGGAGGAAGAATATGCACCCTCAGAGGGACCTGAGGGGTGATGAAGGTCTTGGGAGGGGTTCTGAGTGGAGCAGCAGTGGGGAAGAGGCTGTGGTTGTAAGACAGTGTTCTCCATCACAGTTCATGACCAAAGTGAGCCAAAAAACAAGGAGGGGAATCTTCATTGCTGAGAGCTTCCACATCCAGACAAGGCAAACTCAGCCTAAGAAATTGCCTTTTCTTTGTCCTCTTTTCTGCATGAGGACTTCTGGTTGGCAGGAAGAAGAGTTGTGGTGGCAAAACAATGATCAGGTAGGATCAGGTTTGGTGTGCAGGGTGCAGGGTGCTGATGTTTCATGAGCTGCTTAGGAGAGATTTCTAACCTGGAATATGTCTGCAGCTCCTTCAGTAAGGACCTGCTTCCCTTGGGACCACAACCTTGGTGCCCACGTTTGTGGAATCTGTCCATTCAAGCAAAATGCAACTCGGTTTGGGGCAGCAAGGTTCCTCCAGGACCAAGGTGGCATTGGAGAGAAATAGAATTCCTCTCCCTGTGCTCAGCCACCCATCCTGGGGCTCACCAGGTTGGTGCTTTCCTCTCTCCAGCCACAAACACAAAAATCCTTTGGGATGCTGCCAGAACAATCCACAGGAGCCCTGCCTTAGCCTGCTCCTGTTACTTACAGAAGTTTCTGCCTCAGAATTACCTTCCCAAAACCTCTTCTCTCCCATCAGACATTCAACTCAGATGATCTCAACCCAGGGCAAAGTGAGAAGCTCAGACTGGAAAGCAGCAGGTACAATAGAGGATGCAGGTAGAAGGCAGAATCAATGACTTCAAGAGAAAAACTACAATTGCACCCCATGCTGTCACAAAAAACAAGCCATATCCCAGCAAACCGAGGAGAGAATCACTCTTTTTTTCCACCAGCCAATGACTTAAATTGATCTAATGTAGGAAGTCATCCTGACTAATCCTAATTTTATAGAGTCTAATGGCCATCACTTAGCTGTGATCACACTTCACCCAGTGTGTGAAAGGACAATGGTCGAGTTAGGGTTGGATGGGAAGGCAAGTGAGAGATTATCTGCTCTACAGCTGTTGAAAATGAGGCAGGAAAGGAGGGTGGAGGGGAATAAACCCACCCTGATGGAGCAAGGCAGTTCCTGAGCACATCACAAACTGCATGAACGGATCCTGAGCAACTGCAGAGATCTCCACTCTGTATTGGTTTTTAAAGATTTCTTTCCCTGTAATCTGCCTTTTAGGATCTAAATGGGCCATGACAAAAGACCTCTGATTAAGCACTTCTTTTGCTTTGTTACACTTCTGGGTGAAATTGGTGTTCCTGAAAATAAAATAACCTAGTAAAAATGAAAAGAGAGAGGACTGATTGCTTGCTCTCAGTGCTGGAGGCCCTTCACTTCTGGTCCAAACTTGTTGGAATTTTAGCCATAACTCATTCTGGGTCAAATGCAACATTTTACTCAATCAGAAATAAATAATTTAATTTTAGGTTTGGGGAAACTTGTTGTGGCTCTATGAAACATCATATAAAAAATACTTAGGTTACTTTTTTTCTACTTTGAGGAAAACTTTTTGAGTATCTTAAAACAGAACCCATCCGCCAAAACAAACAAAGCTGCAAAATTATTTGGCTAAGCCATGCCTGCAATTCAATAAAATGATTATGAGCTAGCCCATCCAGCTTTGCTATCAAAGGAAAGTAAGCTTCTCATTTAAGTTTCTTTTTCCAGTGGGATTTTACAGAGCTTAGGAGAGACATTTTTTCTAATTTTCTTTAAAAATTATCCAAGAATTAGCTTCATAAGGACCATGGTGGCTGCAGGGGGAACAAGCAAATTAAACTAACTAAAACCAAAACCAACAAACACAGCAACATCTCCCCAGTGCTTTCCCTGTGCTTGGGGAAAGGAAAGATAAAATTGAGCACCACAGAGCAGAGGGAGCCCTTCTCCTGTCCCTTCAGCAATCCAAGAGCTCATTGTTCAGCAGGGAGGACATGCTTCAGCCACCACAGCCTGTGCCAATCCTCAGCCATTTAGCAATCCAGGGCACACACACTCCTTCAGCTCAAAGCTCTGGGTTTCTGCTTTCCCCTAGGACAAGTGAAACGCTGCATTACACAAATGTGGTGCAAGCAAGTGGCATCGCTGCTCAACAGGGCTTGCAGGACACATGCATGGCTGGAAGGTTAAGTCCTGAAGTGATGGAGTGGCAAAGTGAGGAAGGACGGGGAGAGGAGCTCCTCCTTCCCCTGTGATGGGCATTGTGCTCTGGTAGGGAGGAGAGGGATGTTATTACTCATGGAATCTAAGCTGCATACAAAACAGGGTGCTGAAGGGTGGGAGATAACACATCTGAACATCTCAGGTTCTGCTCTTAGGGAGGATTGTTGGCAGTGGAGGGGAAGCAGCAGAGGGAGTTCAGTCCCAGAAATATTGTCTGCAGTGCCAGGCACAAACACCTGAGCCAGTGAGGGGTAAATGTCCCCATGGCTTGCCAAGATAAAACCCTCAGCCTGGTAAGCAAGGCAAGGCCTGTCACTTACAGCAGAACGAGTTAGTCTTTCTAACTCATTCCCTCTGAAAAAGTGATTCCGTAACTCCCAGGTCACCAAGCAGAAGGATCCTGGATTGCAGAGCATTGCTGGTACAACTGAGGTAAATCTTATTTAGAGGTCTTTCACTGCCTGGGAGAATTGGTTCTCCTTCATCGCAGAGGGAATTTTTCACAAACGTTGGATCTCTGAGCAGTCCAAACACACATCTGGTTTTTATGGGTCCACCCTGTTCTCATCCAGGAAACTGAACAAAAATTTTGGTTAATGAAGATTTCAAAGTCTGCATTAGCTGTTTGTTCCAGCTGTTTCCTGAATTAAGCAGCCAGAGTGGGAAGTCAGAAGCATCTCTGAGCCACTGACCAAGCCCCTGTAAATCTGATGGGCTGAATTCTGCTTTTCTTTGCCCTCCAGCACACACACCTGAAAAGGTCAGGGCAATCACTTCATCCTGACAGCTCTGGAGTAGGAGGCAAAAGGAGAGGAATATCTGAAAGACCCCTGTGTTTTTCAAGTTTACACACTGTTGTTCCAAGGGAGAAAAGAAGTGAATTTCCTCTCAGCCCCAGAGACCTGAAGATTCAACAATGTCCATACAGATGTCAGAACAACTCTCTCCTTCATCTCTCCTTGAGATCTCAAACACCTGCTTCAAACATTCCTTTAAGCAAAAGGGCAGTTGTTCCAGATGTTTTACTTTGCAACCAAATGATTTTTTTTTGTCCCTTCAGCATCCTTCCCCATGCTTGCCAAATTTGCAAGAGCAAGTTGCATGACAGCAGAATCTTTTGCCTTTCACCTCTGCCCCATTACTCATTAGGTGTGCAACTTCCAAAGTAAATGTTCCAGGGACAGAAGTAGGAGGTAGCTGAAGATTTTGCTTTTGGGGGCAGGCTCTGCAGATAATTCTTGAATGGGGGAGATTAATAAAGCAGTAGGAAACTTGAAGTTTTAGTGACTCAGCTCCTTTCCTATCAACCCTTGAAAAAACAGTGAAAGAGAGCCATTATTTGCCCAGAGAAGAAGGTAAAGGATAAAGCAAGATGCATGTGTGTTTGATAAACTCTTCCCTCAAACCCTCAGTGGTTTTTCCAAAATGTGCACAGAAGCTTGGTGTTCCCACCAAAAGAAGAATTTCCAAGGCTCCCCATCGGAACAGGGGAGAAGGAAGATGGGAGGCAAGAACAAGGAGTTGAGTTGTCCAAATTGAGCCTGCAGAGCCACATTTCATGTGCTGCCCCCTCCAAGGTGCCCAAGTCCTGCTTGCCCTGACCACGACCCTTTGGATGTGGCTGAACTGCAGAATCACAGCCCCTGGTCCCAGCTCCTCTGCAGAAAACCTTTGGCAAGGGCTGGCTCCTCACTCCTTCCAGTGCTCCAATATCCTCAACCACACCTCTGGGGAGAGAAGAAATTGTCAGGCAAGCAAATTGCTTTTTGGATTGCTTTTTGTCCCCTTGTGAGAGCTTTACTTTAGGAGCTATCATGGGAAGGGGGTGACACGATCAGGTGAAAACCCCACATCCCAGAGGTGGCTGCAGGGGCACAATATACATTAATAAATTAATTCCTTGCAGCTAGGGCAGAAGCACAGAACAGCCACTGCTGCTTCAGAAGACTATAGATTTTTGATGAAGCAATGTGGAGAAAAAGACCTATTTTATACCTAAATAATAAAAATAATAAAGGGAGACAAATAAATAAATAAGTAAATTCTGCTTGATAAATGCATTATTAGCCGTAGTAGGAGCAATTACAAGAAGAATGGGAAGTGACAGCTGCAGGTCCCAGATAGCCAAAGCACAAAAGGAGAATTTTAGACAAATGTCCTTCAGATAATGGATTTGTTTCTCATCTAGTTTGGGGAGGGAGGTGGGAACTATGGGAAGCATTAACAGGCTGTGCCTCACATAGGGAGCAGAGATGCTGCAGGAATAGTTTAGCTTTTTTTTTTTCTTCCCTGGTGCCCCTGATTTCATATTTGTGCAAAGCAATGTGGGTTTCTCTGTCCTCACCCTCCTTGCTCAGAGCTATTCCCATAAAGAGAAAGGAAAGAGGGTCCTGGGATTATCTTATCTTCTCTCTAAGCATGTCTGTTGCAGGACTGGAAGCTCAGATTGATAAGGGAGTGAGGTGACCTCTGGGATGGGATCCCCAGCTCTGGGAGTGTCCATGCTGGGGGGCAAGGGAAACTTGATGGCAGCAGCCCAAGAGAAACCCTCCAGAGACTGCTCTTAGGAGGCCACTGCCTCCAGATACCTCAGGGACTTGCACAAGTAAGGTCTGCCATGGGTATCTCATTCACCAGGCTCTTTGCTTTGCCTGATCAGCCTCCCAGTACATGAAATCCTCTCTCACATCCATTGCCCAGGGCAATGCATTTCAGCACAGCAGCCCTGCAGCCCTGCTGGGCCAGACCAGCATCTCTTCCCCTGTGACACCTCCTGCATTTGTGAGCCCTGTGCTGCCCCACCTCAGGTCTGTATCCCCTCTGATGAGTGATGCCTGGCTGGGACAGGGAGGAGAAGCAGCTTGGTGGAGCCATAGGGGATCATTCGGCTCCAGACCTTGTGCCAAATATCCAAGGAAAAGTTGCTGGGATCTTGCTGTAAAATCTTGCCTCAATGCTTTCCGCAACAAGGATAAACAGTAAAAAAAATGAAGCAAATTCCTCTATTTTTTTCCTACTGGCCAGTTCTCTCCATGCCCCTAAGAGTGGCATTTGGAGCCACACCTGTTGCCCTTTTCATGAGGAGCACACACCTTTTACTGCTTTAACCCACAGCACTTTTTGAGCCACACAGTAATAAAAGCTTTCAGCCCTTTCAGGAGCACGGCAAGGCAGAGGTGATGGAAGGTGGAGGGGAATGACTCCCCTGGATAGCAATGCTTTCCATAATAACAGTGTGAGAACCAGTTGCAATTTTCTGGGGATGATGACACTGAGGTCAGACAAGCTGTATTGTAATTTACATCCAGGAAAATGTAACCAGACATGACCAGACAATGAAGGATCACTATTCCAGTTATTATGAACAAAGAACATGCAGCAGGAAATCATAGAGGCCTCTCTACAAGACCCCTTTGCCTTCAGCTTAGCTCCATCCCAGCATAATTGCACTCCCAGGTTTGCATTAGTATTTTCTCCTGCCTCTGCCATGTCCTCTTCTCCCTGTGTGTCATTCAGAGCCATTAGTAAAGATTGCACAACCCTACTAGGCATCCCCTGAAGGCATATATAAACTTTCCTCACAAAATATGATCAGTCCAGCCTCAGGCAACACCCAGGAGGGAAGATTTCAGCCTGAGTGGTTACAACTGGGGAAAGGTGCAACAGAAAGTGGCATATAATAATAGGAAATGTGAGGCAGCCCTAATAGAAAGCACATTACAGGCCTGTGCTCTGCATATAATGTCTTGTCTCCAAGTTAATTGCTCAGCAGTTCAGCACACAAACAAAGACTGATGCTGTGACTGTGCAAGTGGCAGGTCTCATTCTACCGTGAGCTCCTTGTTGCTAAAAAAGGCTCTCTGTGTGCTGTCCCCTGCCTGCCCAGGGTGAAAAAGAGTCTGGGAGAACAGCTCCCCAAAACCAAATAGCCCTCCTGGACCTAAGGAGATGAGGGTCTGCCACCCTGCAATGGCTGCACTCCCTCCTGTCAATAGATGTGTTGAGCTGGAGCAGGGTTCCTGCAGCCTCTGCTCATCCCCAGTGTAATCCCTTCTCCAGCCCCAAGAAGGCTTACAGGCACACATTTGGTAATTGCAGCTCATGGCTGGGGTTTTGGAGCTCTGCCAGTTCTGCTTTTGTAAAAACAGGCACCTACAGGCACTGGGACAGCAGCTGTGGGTCTGCTGGTGCAGAGCTGTTGGAGCAAAGCCTGGGGAACAGGGAGCATCCTGCAGTGAGGATGTGCCCAGAGGACTGCAAATCCAGCATGACTCTGCTCAGGTACAAGAATATGCCCAGGTCTGAAGGAATCTGAGGGAAGAGAATTTATCAGGTAGGATGGGTAAGGGTTGGAGGACAATAAAACAGGATTGTGAGGGAGTTACAGAAATGACAGGTTAACCACACACAGACATGGTTATTCTTTTCTTCCAGGGATCCAGATCCATCCCACATGAAGACAGGTAGGACAAGTTCATCCTACCCAATCCTCTGAAGGTGTCACCTGGAAATACACTGGCATAGACAGCTGAGAACTCAGATCACATTTATTAAAGAGGAGAGGAATCCGTGTCATGTACGTGACATCATGATTTGTTTTGCTGGATTTTGCTTCTCCATCCCTTTTGCCATTCCTGTGTGCACAGGACTCTGCTTATTGCTCTTGAAATGTTACCACAGGTCCTGCTCTGGTTCCTCACTGCCATCATTCCCCTCTGAGCCTAGAAAGGGAAGGGGAGAGAAGGGGAAGGAAGCAGTGTTATTGTTTGGTGAGATGGACAGTGGCTCTGTGGTCCTTCATATCCAGGAGAGGTCAGTCCAGACCACCAAGTGAAGAATCCCTTCTTAAACATCCCTTACTCTCTCAGGAGTGGTTCTTCCTATGGTGGCAGCTGAAATTTCTGCTTGGTTGTGACACAGATGGAAAAGAGATCACCTCTCTCCCAGGCAGGGCAGAATTTAGCTCATTTCCACTCCTGTGCACAAACAATGGGTGAGGGCAACTCAGTCCCAGGGCTCAGTGCACCCTTGCAGGAATAGGGGCATGAAGGAGGGAGTGTTGCAGGGAGATACTCAGTGACCAGAATTAATCCCTACACCACCCACAAAGTTATCAGTCTCTGGATCTGGATCCAGAGATCCAAACCATGGATCCATGGGTACCCTTGAGTACCATGGTATCTCACAGGGGACTCTTTCAGGAGCTATTTTCTCCTTTACCCACAAAGACATACTTTTCCTGTGCTGAGAGTAAAGACAACAACCTGGGAGGCCAGAAAGGCTGGCTCCATCACATGGAAGATGGCACAGCCATCCTAGGCAGGACAAGCATCTCTTCTGCAGCAGTTTCTGCCTTGTCTGGGGCTGCCCAGAATATCTCAGAATATCAGGGTGTACTCACACATCTAAATAGGTGTGCATGGACTGAGGTGGGGATGAACAGGAACTCACTACTCAGTAAGGTCAGCATCTCTCAACTAATCTGATGGGTCTGCACCAAGCCTGTGGCCACCACATGGCACTGAAGACTGAATCTGCAGGACTTGCTAAGAATTGTATTAACATATCTGTCTGTCCCTGCTGGGACACAGCTCCTTGGCACTTGGCTTGGCAAGACTTTCTAAGTAGACTTAAGGGCTATCTATGAGAAAAGTCAAAAAACTGGTGTTCCTGATTGCATGAACAACTGGTCTCACCTGGAATAATACAGCAGGGGGGATAATGAAGTGTTGGTGTTTGGCAGCAAATAGGTCTAGACAGATTACCAGGCTGTTTCTAAATGGCAGAGAATAAATGGCCAGAGGTGAAAATTGTGTCTTCTCAGGAGAGCACTGTTTGCAATAGTCTCACTGCCCAGGAGGATACTGTAAGTTATCCCATGGCAAAAGATATTCTAATTTGTCTTCAGCTCAGCCTACAAGGCTGTAATCAGTGCTGCTAATCTTTAATAAAAGGGGTTCACAGGAGCCTTTGTTTTTAATGACATGGTGGGTGATAGCTCTTTCTTGTTATAATCCCCTCTCAGAAAGCATCTGATGGGGAAAATGTCTCCCTTGACAGTTTGCTTAAATTTTCATTTGCCAAAACACTGAATAAACTTCTTGTTTGTCTAATGGAACTAGAAGGAATTGTGACACATTTATTGTTTGTTTACTTCCTCACTGGGGCACCAGCTAAATTGAAGATGTCATCACACAGCAATGAGAATCAAGGTTCTTAATTTAACAGACTGGTTTGCAAACAAGGGTCTCCAAAGCACTGCTGAGCCACACAGACTTTACAGTGACCACAGATTGAAACACATCAGTGAACTACAAACAGGAGAAGCAATGCAATGGGGACATAATTCCAGAAAAGCTGCTTCTTTAACAGGGTATCTCACAGAGGCACTGGTCAGATGGTATCTGTAAAAGCAGCCACAGGAAGACAAAGAGAGCAAATTTTCCTACAAATCCTACATAATTAGCAGCTGCTGCTGGATTAATGCTAGCTCTAATTCTGAGTGGGTAGAGGGGGGTCTGCATTTCTTGCCTGAATTCCCTCTGTTATTCACTCATTTTATGCCCTCCAAACCAGGAGTAGAATTACTCTCATTCTACACCACACTAAGCAAGGAGAGCAGGCAGAGATGCAGACGGAGGAGCAGTCCCCCATGGATCGGTGAGATTTTCAGACAGATCAAATGTTGAGCTTCAGGTAATTGGCAGAGATCCTTTAATGTCTGAGTTTAACACTCACCTACTAGAAGAGAACGCAATTAAGCAATGAGATTTGGAAGAGTCTGAAGTGCCAGGTATAATAATTCAGCTGTAGTGAGCTGTTCAGAGGAAAGCTGAAGGCTGAGAGCTGTCAATTATACCAGAGGTGAATTAATACAACCAAATTCATGCACTGAAGCATCTTATTATTGCTATGATCACACTTTATTATGAAGCAGTTTGGGTGAGGTTATATTTTTAATTTATTTATCTATGTTAATTTTGTACAGAGGCAAATAAGTTATGAGTTGGGAATTGTATTAATTTCACTGCTTGGAAATATTTTAATAGCCGATTAGGTTGTTTGTTACTTGATGCTTTTTTCCTCTCTTCTTTCTGCTCATTAGAAAATTAGTCTTTTTTACAAGGAACACCACAGGCTAGCAAACCATAACCCCTCCTTGTTTTCATTCCCCACAAAATTTACTGCCCCCTAAACTCAGCTTCCTTATCATACATTTCCTTGCCTTCCCTGTGCTCATTTTGAGGGTTTTCCTCTCCAGTGCAAACAGAAGCAGATTTTACTGTCTGGAGGGAAGTCTCCCCATCCTCCCCAAGGCAAAACACTGCATTTCACTCATACAGCAAGCACAAGGGGGCTCAGCAATCAGAATCCACAATCCAGGAAAATCATCATAGAATCACAGAATGGTTAGGGTTGGAAGGGACTTCAAACATTATTTAGTTTCAGCTCCCCCTCCATCCTCCTCCCTCAGGATCACCCTCTGCTAGACCAGGTGGCTCAGGGCCCCACCAGCCTGGCCTTGAGCCCCTCCAGGGATGGAGAATCATAATTCAGCCACATCCAGCAAATAATGTCACATTTTGAGGGCAAGATTGCACTGCACCTTCCCATCAGCAGCGCTGTTCCTTGCTGACCAGGCAGGATGGAGGGGAACCACGGAGTTCAGGGAAGATGCTGAAGGGACTTCTGGTGGTTCTAGGTCATGATATATCACCCTGGCAAAAGTCACTGGTGCACATTTGGGATTGGTGTGAACTGTCTCTTCACAGGACATGGCACATGGACCATATGAACAGATTGGACACAGCACAGGAGAATGCAGGCAGGAGGCTGATGCTGCATTCTTGCAGTGCACAGTGCTCCTGGGGTCTCCCTGTAACTGCACAGAGCTGACCTTCTGGGAAGCAGAAAGGAAAGAGCAGAGTGGGGGGAAGAATAAATAAATTCTGTGATCTCTCTTGTCTCCTTACAAAGCTATGAGAGACAGAAACAACAATGTTTGAGAGCCCTGAGATGATACTGGGAGTTTTGCCCATCCCATTCAAAGAGACAGAGATGTCTGAATATTTGCCACTTTTACTCTCTAGTCATCTCAAGTAGTTTAGAGAAGTTAATTAGATTTTCACCTTGAGAGGACAGTGCTCCAGGATTTTCCACAGTGCTCCAGGATTTTCCTCCTCCACACATGTGGCACAGGTGATGTGAGTTTTGTGGTTTGCTAGGCAATTGTCTGTGGCAGAGCAGGAGTGTCTGCAGACACCAGCCACAGCCCCTGGCAGGTCACTGTCCCTGGGCTGTCTCTGCCTTTCCTTCTCTGAATGGGAAGAACCTTTAAGTGCCTCAAAGTGAGGGAAATAACCACTCCATTGCCTTGGCTGCAGATATATCAGCACAACCTCAACAACTCTAGCTGCTGGGAGCTCAGAAAGTTAGAGGAATCCTACAGTAACATTTTTCTTTGCCTTAATTACCGAAATAGACAAATGGGAAATTGGCCCATCATGAAGATAAATAGCAATAAAAAAATGCAGTTGAGAAAAGTGCTACTGCTAAATTATAATTAACCACCCAGCAGCAGGTACCTGACAGAGGTGAGAGGGGAGGCTGTGAGCAGCCCCTCTCAGTGGCCATCAGCACTCCTGCAATGCTCCTCGTTACTGCACCTCTGGGGCACCTAATGCACCATTCTGCTTTCAGTGCAATTATAAAAGGCCACTTACATTTGCCACCCCCCCCCCTTTGTCTCCCCACCCCAAGATCTCTAATAGTCTAAATTATCAGCAAATTGCCTATTTGATAAGGGCAAGCCATTTTGCATTGAGAGCTGAACTATTTCCCACTTCTGGGGGATAATATTAGGCAAATAACAAGCATCATTCTTTTGACATGTACAATTATTTGGCAAGTGTATGTTTGAATAGCCTGCTCCTTTGTGTGACAGGGTCCGTTCCCCATTAGCATACTTGACAGATGAATATGCCTGGTCCTTGTGGAAAAACCTGGCAGTAACCATGGTGATTGGGAGACAATGTTTTGAGTGAGGGATGTATTATCAATTTCAACTGGAAGTGGGAAAAAAAAACGAAGTGCACCACTAACGAGCTGATCTGCAATACAGGAGATATGCATTGTTCCCAGGTAATTAAACCAATCTTGGTACTACTTTTATACTCACATAAATTAGAGTCAGAGGTGTCTACCTGTTTTGCTGTTTTCCTTGTTCCCAATTGAGGTTTTTCTCCTTGAGTTTTAATTAACTTTCCATTTGAAGGAACTGAAATATGGCTTTCTACATCCTCTAAAGATTTGAGGACCCTAAGGCAAAGTGGGTCATGAGGACGCACCCTGTCCCTGGGCGTGCTGGGGAGGAGGTGAGTACCAGCCTTAGCAGCCCCCACCACCTTTTGGGATGCTCTGGATATATTTGGAGCTGTCCCTTTAGAGCTGTGGAAGGAGACGTGTAGGGAGATGTTGCCCTCATGTCACCCATCAGAGCAAGCAGCCCAGCAGAGGCTGCAGGGATCTTTCCTGACCCTGCTGAACCAAAGCCAAAATGCAGAGACTGGTCCCCACCTCGTGGATATGATTTCATGTCAGGGTAGCTCTGATATTTGTGCTGGGTCCCAGCTCCCCCTGTGCACACAGATTTCCCAGTGGAAGTTCTGGGGATGGAGGCAGACACTTGGGGTTACCTGGAGCATCTGAAGAGACACCTCTGGATACAGCCCTAGACCATCACAGGGAGGAGAGGCATCCTTATTTGATCACATTTGATATCCTACATTTGATCAGAGGGGCTGTTCTTGTGCCTTTCCTCCTTGGGAAAGAGACCAAGTAACCCACGAGTAGCAATGCTTTGCATTGAATCTTGTGCATTTAAATCTTTACAGAACAGATAAAAAGCATCTCCACTTTGTCCTGGTAATTACTTTGCATCAGCTTTGCTGGGAATAGAGTGACAAAACACCCAGGCAAGGAGGATCAGGACCAGCTTTTCCTTCATGTTATGTTAGTAATAAAACCAGCAAACTGAAAGCATTGCCTAGTTCCTCTCCAAAGTCCCTAAATCTCTGTCACATAACCCTACTTTATGGGGAAAAAAGGCAGATTATAGAAAAAAGGTTATTATTAGCCATTTGATTAGGAACATATTCTCTACAGTCCTTCATTAGAAGGAATGTCCCTGCCTTATTAGACACGAATTTGCCACCATTTCCCACACACCTGGTGCTCTCTGGCTTTTATTACTGTAAAATATCGACTTGGAAAATGCTGAGTCAGGTGCCTGAGGTCAGAGAAGGCAATTTTTACTGGAGTAATGAACCCCTCTGCCTTTTAGGAATTCTTTTTTTTTTTTTTTCCCTTGCCTTTTCTTTGTTACTGAGTCTATTTTAGGCAAATATTTTATTTTTTTCCCCCTCACCCCCATCTTCTGTCCCCATTACTCTCCCTGTTGTGGACTTTGGCAGGTTGAAAGCCAATTTCTGCCCATTTTGTTGCAGCAGAGACCCTCTCCTTCCCACCCCAAAAATAACTAACAATGTGATAAGAACCGTGATTTTATTGCTTGAACAGTAGTCTCAGCTGTGTCAGTGTGACAAAAACATGGCAAAAAAATCCATTGCTGCAATCATGAATGCATTACACCCATGCCTAAAGAGCAGAGCTTTGTCCCAGATGGTGCAGATTATTGTTTTCAGTGGAGGAGGCTGTTTAAGTCACTTATTTTCTGCAGAAATAGTCCTGTAAAAAAGCAGCCTGAGCATCTTTAGCACCCAGCTGCTTTTCAGGAAACCCAGCTCCGAGCTGACCAGGCTGGGATTTCCTCGGGGTCTCTCGTGACATTAGCAGAAATGCTTTTAAAGATGTCACATCCATAAAAGAGCAAGGATGTGACCTGACTGAGGCAGGCATTTCCCAGGCTGTTTATCACCCTCCAGTGAATGAATGGGAGCATTTGATGCTCACAGACTTTAACTAGACCAGAAGGGCACTCCCTGGGACTGTGCCAGCTGCCCTGCTCTTCTCAGAGACCATAAAGCTGCATGTCCCAGGCACTAACACACAGGCCACTGAGCAGCTCTTCATCCTGAAGGAAGCTGGGGAGCTTTACATATCCCCTGGTGTGGCCTGCCTCTGAAATGTCCACTGCTGCATTTCCAGTGTGCTGCTGTTTAACAGTATGTGGCAACACCATGCAGCAATTCAACACAGGGAGGGGAGGAAGGCTGCCACAAAAACCTCAAACTGCCTGAAGGAATTAGCCCAGCACTAACCTTTCCACAGGGTACAGCCTCCCAGCCCTCACCAGTCTGAATGTCATGGCTGATTCAGGACCTAAGGCTCTAATACTCGCCTAAAAACCAGCATGGAAGATTTTGTCTGCCTGTGTTGGAGATTGCCATCCTGCCCCAAACTAAATCTATATGAGAAGGGATGGGAGAGGTTTCCCAGCTAAGCACTTAATTCCCTGTGCTGTTATCTACACTAACATGTTCAGTCCTCCTAAGGTGCCCACAAAAAGTAGCAGAAAGGAAAAGAAGATGGAAAATATAAAATTTCCCATAACATGTACAAGTTTTATCAATAGGTGTTGAGATTTCCAAAAGAGAAGAGCCTGAAACTAGAATAGTTTAAGTATGTAATGGAAGTGTTAAGTGAGAGAACAAGAATGAAAATAACTTAACTTCCATTACCTTGTGACAGCCCAGAGCCCAGTCACACAAAACAGGGTGGCAGCAAAAGGGCAAGGCACCCGAGGTGATGGGGCAGAAGTTTTTTCTGGGATCACACCATGTTCCCTCTCATATAGATAGAATGCTGAAAGCATGGACACCTTCCTGTGAGTCTTTCACACTGCCTAATTTAGGTTTTACACAATGCTATGCACAGGGCTGCAGAGAGCAATTGAAAACATCTTAATGAGGAGCTTGGGCTCCTTACATAGCCCACGAAGAGAGTTGGTGACTGACAAACAGCTGAGGAAGCCTGGGAGGGATCAGAGCTGCTCTGCTCTGTAGAAAACACAAAGCACAGCACAGTATGAACTTTCTCCCTTCAGGCAGGAAATAATTGCCTGCCTTCCCAAACCAGGGCGCTTCTGTGCCTGCATGTCACTGGATAAAGTTTTCAGCTGAGTAAGGCTCAAAACAGGAGCCAGCCACCTTCAGGGTTGATCAGTGTGGGATGGAGGGTGTCTGGGTTGCAATTTGGGATGCAAATACAAATACCCCTCACACTTTGCTGAACCAGCTTCAACACACGAGGCTCTGCGGAACTGCTTGTTAGAGAGAAAATCCAAATCTGGTGGTGAACTCAAGGTTTGGCAGCCAAAGCTGGCTGGGACCTCACCATGGCCTGCAAACCTGTGCTCTGAGGTGGACAAAGTGGGTGGTAAGGGTAAGAAATGAACAACCTAATCTCCTTCTGTGAGACCCACAGCTGGCTGATGTGACCTGGACTGTTCTCCAGAAGTGGAGACACATTTTGGGATTCCTGAAATTCCCCAAACCAGGGGCCAATGGCGCCCAGCTGGAGTCATACCCCACATGCAGCCTTTTCTGGGCTGCAACAGCCTGCTAATTCCAGGGAGATCCAGAATGCACATTACTGTTAGACATAGGCCTAAAGACACATTAAAACATAATGAAGTGTCTTAATCACCCTTTACAAGCTAAATTTATCACAGGGAACCCTGTAAAATGAAAGTGAAAGAGTAATTCCACAATGACGCTTACCCAAGACGGATTGAGAGATATTATTTGTTGCTAATGAATGGCAAATTCATTGCTGTCTCATCTGCAGGAATGAAATTTGTGGGCACGTGGAGCAAGGGCCCTGGGCTGCTTTGAGAACATTCTGTAATCAGCTCACGGCACCTGTTAAAATTGCCTGGGAGCTTGGTTACACTGATGCTCTAAGGCCCAGGCATGTCTGCCTCCAAATCCTCTCCTAACCTGGGGCTCAACAGCTCTGTGGCCCCTCCAGATTCAATTGACTCCATCAGCAGGATTTTCCTTCACAGAGCCCAGGGGGAGAGCACAATGATTTCTGCAGCTTCTTTAATGAAGCCAAGACATCTCTGCCTAAGTGGTATGTTTCCCTGCATAATTAAATATTTGGCAGAGGATAAATATTCCAGGCAAATACCCCAGGATCCCAGTGTCTGCTGGGCACCTGCAAAGCTGCTGTCCCTCTGCACGTGCATCCCCACGAGGTGATGCAGAGCACAGGGGTGTTCTGGTCTTTCCTTTTCCCATCTCCCTGTGGCCCTCCCAGAGCTGCCAGCCCCCCAGGCATGCACAGCTCACTGCAGCCACAGGGCAGTGCAGGCAGACATCCCTCAGCATCTCTCTCTCCCACGGGCTGCCACTTGGGCAAAGCCCCAGCCAGCCTTCAGCGCTGCCCTGGAGAGCAAGGGTTTGATGAACATGCTGGGAGGCCAGATGGACCACATCCCACTGGGCTTCATTACAGACCTTTGCTCTGTTCAGCTCAAGTGGTCAACAATCTCTGTCCTCTAGATGTGCCCTGATGTGCTGTTTTCCTGTAGCCTTAATGACAGCCACGCTGTGTGTTGTGAATGCACAAAAACACACAGACACGCCAGAAAGGCGCTTTGCTCACGGCTGCTGGAAGCCTCCAAGGACCTTGGGGCTAGGAGAGCACCCAGCTGCCCCTCCAGCTGAGCAGAAGCCCTTGCCTCTGACTGTCACCAAGGGCATATCCATTGGGCAGGCCAATGCAAACTCCTCTAAACACTGCAGGAGTGAATTTGAATAATTTCTGTCACAGATCCACCTGACATCCCATGCTCCCCTGTGCCCATTTCATGAGTGCCCTTTCTGTGTGTCTTTTTTACCTTTTCGACCTTGAGTTTACATCTATGTGCTTTAAGACACCAGAACTCTGCTGTTTTCCTGCTCTAGCCCAGGCCACAGCAGAGCTGAACTTTCTTTCACAGGGCTAATTTCTGCACAAAGCAGCAGGGGCAAGATGCACTCTTGAAGGATAAATGCTTTAGGACTGTTCCAATGGACATTATAGGAAGCCTCAAAGCACAGCTGGAGAGGTCCAGCTCACTGCTTTACCACCAATTCACTGCATGAATGTGGATAAATAAATCATTTCACCTCTTTTTGCCCCCATATAAAAAGAACCGATGATGCTTTTCCTTTGTCAAGCACTGAGAGATCTCGGGGTAAAACACACTCAGAGTTTTATTAATTCTTCTTTTGGGCTCTTGTTATTAAAGTGATCTGTGTGGTCATGCACCTTTGAAGTAAATATCAGCAGGAAATAGAAAAAGAGAGCTCCCCAGCATCCAGGGATCAGACAGTCCCATCGATTGCAAACACACAGCCTCATTTAAAAGAGTGGGTGCTGCACACACACACAGCAGCCAGGACTGCCTGCTCCCAGCCACTTCCAGCTAGATGTCCTGAGTAACCTCCTGGACACACATCCAATCAAACTGATGGTGCAGGGAAAAAATCCTTCTTTCTACATTTGCAGTTCTGCCATCATCAGAAGCCGGTGGCGTCGCGTGACCTTCCTGCCAGCAGGCGATGGCTGAGCTGTGTATTTTCCTTGAGGGTCTCATATATCGTCCTCCTGAAACGTGGCTGAGGCAGGTAACTGTTTGTTAGGCTGTGTGCTGGAGGATTGTACAAATACAGCTTCTTCTTGTCCTTGAAGAGCCTATAAATAAATGGGCTCTTACCTTGACTGCAGGCTGCAGCATTAGTCAACACTCAAGCAGTTCATTTGGAAATTTGTACACAATAGAATCCAAGACACTTGAAAAAGCAGCAGAATGTACCTTTTTTGTGTGGAACTGGATTTAGAGCTTGAGCAAACTGCTGGACTAATAGGCAGAGAGACCAAAGGTTTGTATCTGACCACAGCCATGGTGCCTGTGCTCCCTCCTGTGCCACCCCAGCAATTGCTCCAGAGCCTTCCAGGGGGAACGAAGAATCCCAACCTACCCTCTGCCTTCAAAGGTTGTTATATTAAATAGCAACTCTCTGTCTCTGGGTCATGGTTTTTTATTTGGCCTTGCAACCTGAGAAATAACAGGAGCAATTCTCTTCCCACCATCTATTCCCTTCCTACTTGCCTGATCTGAGTTTAAAAAAAAAAATATTGTCTGTGTTGTCCAGGTCTGGATACACAGCATACCTGAAAAGCAGGGGCAAAGCAGTGCACAGGAGCTGGATGTCAAAACACAATATTTCTCTGCTGGTCATTTTTTAAAATACATAGCGGTTATAGTAATTTTGTTCTAGCTCTTATTAGCCTTATAGTTGGATGATTTAAATTATTACTAATTACCACGCTACCACCTCCATAATTTATATTGTTTATGGTCTTGCCACTTTAATTATTTAATTTTGCAAGGTATTTTGGAGACTGGTTTGTCCAGTGCAACATACTGTGTCAACCTCTTGTACTGCTGTGATTTCTGGCAGTCCCAGGGCACAGGAAAGCAAAGGGCAAAACAAAAAGAGTCCTCAGCCTTGTCACCTGCATGAAACGAGCCCAGACTGATGGGTCTTGTTCCATGAGTTATCATCTCTCACCTCAGCAGCATTGGTGGGATCGTGTGTTACTACTGAGGACCAAGAACAGGCTCTACACAAATGGCTCTGAAGGAGGAATTAAAAACCACCCCACGGTTAGTGAGGCTAAATGAGCATTCAAATTGGCTGATAAAAAAGTAATGAGGAATGCCTGCAGCCCTGAGCCACCGAAAGAAAATCAACAAGTGCCAGCTACAATGCAAACACTTTCCATGGTCAGAAGTGGGGATTTCAAAAAAGGCACAGAGGGCTTGTGGGGATGACAGGGGAGAGCAGCACAGGAATTGCATCTGCTGGAGGATGTGCAAGGGAAAATCAAAGGAGAATTTCTCACTGAAGGCAAAGACAGAGCCAATCCACAGAGCTCCCATCTGAAACAGGGCGCATAGGCAGATTCCTGCTCCACCCTCCCAGGGAGGAAAACCTCTCCTGGGTATTGCATGGTTTCCTTTGGAGCTGAGCAGGGGACTGACAGGCTTCCTTCTTCAGCTTTGAAGCTCAAGGACTATCTCTCAAGGACATCTTCAGGTTTGGGTTCAGGTTCTTCCCAGCCATGCCCAGGTTGCTGGAGGGATGTTCTGCCACCACACATGGTTTCATAAAGCATAAGGCCGTGCTCCCATTGCATCAGAGTGGTTCCATAGCATGGTCCAGCTTGGGATGCTTAGCCCAGGGCTCACCCCCTATAAACACATGGGAATTTAGCCCACTTGAGGCTCCCCACCTTCAGATGAGTATAATTGACCTCTGGTGCTTTCCACCTCCTTCCATCAATGGTGGGATCCTAAATTCCATGCCTTAAGCTGGGATAAAGTTGGTGAGATGAGTGCTGTTCCAGGGCAAACACCACAGTGCACAGAATGGAATGGGCCACCACCCACCACATCCCTCAGTCATCCTGGGGGATGAAGGAGAGGAGGTGGTGATAGTGGAGATGTGTCTCTCAGAAACATGTGAAGAGAACTCTATTAGAGATTGTGAAACACTCAAGTACCCTGGAGACCATATAAGTATCTATGACAAGACAGTGAGAATAATTAGCTCAACAGCTGTGGGTACTGATCAGGAGCATTTTTAACAATATCCTGTCATGTTTGGGTCTATTACTACAGTCCAGCGAGGTGTGATGCCATTTTTCCTGGTGATGGCTTTCTTTCCAGGAAGCAGTGAGGTAAGCTTACATTTCAGTAGGTATCTTGAGGGTCCTTGGCATATTTTGTCCCTCATTTAAAACTCAAAGCACCTTTTAAAAATGACAAGCCAAAGAACCCGAGTTGAACAGACCTGTGGGAATAAAGGCTGGGTCTGCAGGCCCACGGTGTTAGATTGCAAATGAGCTCAGAAGCAGGCCAAGCAAGATTTAGAAGGCATACTTAAATGGGTAACAGGATTTCCTGGCCTTCCAGGCACAAAATATTTCCCTCAGCAGGAGGGTTGTTATTATATCTCTTGTGTTATTTATCTCTTCTGCTCAAGATTAGCAGCTGAGCAGAGCAGCCAAATTTCAAAATGTGAATGAACAAGGGTGGAGAAGTTGCACCAAGTGTCATCCTCAGAGTACCCCGAGTCCAAGCTGGGGGTGACAGCCTGTGGTGTCCTCACAAAGGAGGACACCACAGAATGACACCTTCACATTAAGGCCAGCAGAGGAGGGACAAGGGACATTGACTTCCATACCACAGCTAGGAATGACAGGAGCGTGAAATAAGAAAATCCTGGAAGAGAGCCAGGGAATGTGTTTTCCAGAAGCATATAATCTGCAATTGGGCTAATTCTGATGTATTTGTGTCTCCAATTCTTTGTTTCCCTGTTGCTTGTATAACTCTTGATTGGAACATTTGACGTCGCTTTTGTGAGTTCCTAAATCCAATCCTCTCTGATGATGTACATGAATGTGCATCTGATGGATGTTTTCCAGCACCTTTTTGTTGCCTCAATTAAGGGATAATGAACAAGAATTGTTCCTATTTGTAAAACATCTCCTGCTATTTCCTGCTTCCCAATTGGTTGGACAATATATCTTAATTAAACACAAAGCCTTGCAACTTCTTTCAGGGGAGAGGGACCGGAACTGGGGAGACAGGAAGAAAAGGAGCAGGAAGGGAGAGGTGGGAGCCATTTGCACTCCCAGTGACTTGCTTGCAGAGGCATTTTTGATTTGTTGCACTAATGGTCGCACCTTGCAGTTTTCTCTGAGTCTGCTGCTGGGGGAATGGGTAAGGACATCAGAGTAATCTCCACTCAAAACCATAACTTTAGAGAATACCAAAATCAATGCCTCAGGGAATAAGAAATGAGATGTAGAGACTTTCATTTGTAGTTATCAGACAAAATCTAGTTCGTCTCCCAAGGTGCAAAGAGAAATAGCCGTCACCTGCTAGGTCCTATGTAATGTAAGCTTATAGATTAAAATAAAATAAAATAAAATAAAATAAAATGAAATGAAATAAAATAAAATAAAATAAAATAAAATAAAAATAAAATAAAAATAAAATAAAACAAAACCAGAAGACATTGCACTGTATCTGCATCAGCAGAGATCACAGGAAAGATGAAGTCATTAATTTTTAGCAAGCTCATCTGTGTGGGTTGATATCCACCAGGGTGGAGGGTGAAGGTCCCTTTGCACTGCCTCTGCTGCTGTGTGAATGGAGAGCAGGCATGTCATGCCATCTTCCACCAACACACCGTGCATTTGATTATATGATTCTAAAGCACATCCCTCCAGATGAGACCACAAGCATGTAACATGCAATTTCATGTTGTAGTCCAATTAAAGGTATTACAGAGTGTCGTCTATTCTGCCCATGAAAAAGCAGCTTTAGCCTGATCTTTGGCCTCTAAGACTCCTGATTAAACATGTGTTTTGTCGCCTTTGGATGAGGCCCAGGATGGGTGATGGTGTCAGCCCTATGTCTGTTGGATCAGCTGCTCTTCTGCCTCCTCTCCCCCATCCAGCCAGCTTGGGGTGTGCCATTCATGGGGAGGATCACATTACCAGCCCCAATGCTGTGGCTGACTAATGGAATTCCATCCGCCCTTCCCACTCCAGCTCTGCCAAACGTCCCCATCACAGAGGACGAGGGGAGACCACAGCAAGCGCCGGCCCCATGCGGGGAGCCTGGCCCTGGTTTAAGTGGAGCCATATGTTTAATGCATAACACATGACGCTGGCAAAGGAGGGAGGCGATAGGAGTCTTTGGAGCCTGTGTTACACATGCAAATACCGCCTGTGAAAGGCAAGTCTGTCTCCTTTGACACTGCTTGTAATCCTGATGTCATCCTCCTCGCTCCCTCTCGCGCACACAGTGTTTATTTTGTCACAGTGCATCTGAGCACAAGACTAAAACCCTGTGGGGCAGCAGAATTTTTGCACATTTTCCGAAGCCAAGTCTTCATCCCCACAGAATATGTATGTTTAAATATAGAAAAGGAGAGGCATGACAGAGGGATGAGGGAATTGCATCTGGTGTTTGTCATTGTAACGTAACTCTGTAGTGGCATCTGTGAGCCTAGAGTAGCTCCAGCTGAAATAACTGGACAACCTTTTCTCTCTGCTGGGATATCCTAAGCAAACCCATGCCCTGAGCTCTGCTTTTTCTTTATATTTGCTCCAAGAAATCTGGAGGCAAATATTGGATCTGTGCTGCAAAAAATGCTCCATTTGCTCTAGTGTATCTAACCCATCTGTAACTGAAAATGAGGAGACATTGATAGATGTTACACTCCATGAATTTGTGAGGACAAAAGAAGGGGCTTTAACCTATCTGAATCCTGGCATCATCTCCTGGTTCACCAAATCAAGAGCAGCAGCATCAGCATCTCCCATTGCTCTGCCTCCAAGTCCCAGTCTGAAAGCACCTTGCCAGATAAGCAAGAAGAGCTGAATCTCCACGGTCCCCTCGAATCCCAGCTTCTCTGAAGCTGGCACTGAAAGGATGAACTACTTTGTTCTCTGTGTTGATACCATGTAAAATGTGCTTAGGCACTCCAGAGATGGTGGCTCCTGTAACAATGAGATAAGCTGGAGGTGGTGGCGGCTCTGATGATAGGGACAGGGATGTTGGAGTGCTGGACACAATGCTGAGGCTCTTAGGAACACATCAAATGGGCTGATAAGAATATTCCCCATCCAAGCAGAGCAGAGACCCGGTGGCCAAACCTTTATCTTTGTCCCCACATGGGCTCCCTCCTCTGCTTTGTGATAAAAGCCTCGTGCTTAGAGCAAGGGAAATGAAAAGCACCCAACATCCCTGGGGCTCTTCTTCCTCAGGGGGTGACTGTGCCAGCTTGGAACTCTTTTCTCTTATTCCCTCCTTCCCTTCTCAACCTCCTCTCTTTTCCTGGCTCCTCCAGTCCCATCCCTGTCCCTCCTGCCTGTGCCTTGCCCCAAGAGCTGGCAAAGCCATGGACATCCCAGTGGGAGAATTGCTGCTCTGTGCGCAGGAGATACCATAAGGTTTAATCTTTTTTCCACTACAACTTAAAAAAAATAATTCTGTGAGCCACTCAATAATTAATGCTTATGAGCACTGATTCAGCATGTCAGGAAGAGAAATTTGCACTCTTATTGTAGACTTTTGTAATTGAATCTTATGCTGTTATATTAGTGTGGCCCCAGGTGAGTATGCAATAGCTGAGGGGGAAAAAAGGTAAGATAAAGGAATTACAATAGAGCCAAGCTAATGTGAGAACAAGGCAGTGTCTTCTGTGCCTCAAGGTGTTAAGTTAATCTCTGATAAGTTATTAACTTATTAATGGGCTGAGAAGGGATGAACTACTTTTCATCCAAAGTCCCAAGTGCTCCTTGTTTTCTTTCAAATGCTTCTCCTTGTCAACTAATTCTCCTTTGGCGCTGCTCCCCCATTGTCCTGCCTCCTTTCCTCCATGTATCCTGTTTCAGCCTGAATGAAATCTGCTCAGAGAGCTGCTCTGTGCAGTGATCACATCGTGCTCAACACCGGGGATGTGGGGACTTCAGGAGAGATTCAGGGACAGAAATCTGAAAGGATGAAAGATAAAGAAGTCATTACAGAAGTTCCTAATTAATCTCTCCTCTTGGTGTTGACTAATCACTGATGTGGAAAAACAAAAAGAGGGAAAAGAGGGGTATTCAGATTTAAAAAACAAAAGGACTTGGAGTAATGCACCTCCATCCCAGCTTTCAGTTCAGCACTGGTTTCACAAGTGAGTCTTTCTCCACTCAGGACCCAGTGTATGATGCATCACCTGAAGTCAGCCTTTGATTCCAGCTCCTCCAAAATCAGAGCAGAAATTTCAAACTGATGAAATGAGGTGAAATTCTGAAAAGCTTTTGTTGAGGGAAGAGGGACAGGTCCAGTCTCATTCCTGTGGGATGTGATTTCTCCTCAGAGCTGGATTCCCTTTGCCACTGAACTGTCTCAGCAATCCTTCCTTTTGAAGCCACTGCTGTGCTTGAGAGAGGCTTTTCCCTCACTGTTCCCATTGCAAGTCTGAGAGCACAGATTGGAAACCAAAGATTGTGCCCTCCTCCAGGTCTCTCCTGCCAAGGAGGGGCATCTCCCAGAGGTGCAATGATATATTAAGCTGGTGATCACAAGCTTTAAAGCTCTCCTTTAAGTGTGGTTCAACAAGGGAATGGGTCCAGAGTTTCTGCCCAGAGCTGCTCCCTTCATCTGGCCAAAAATTAAAAGGGAAATGGTTTAAGCATGGTGGGTTGAGTGGCCATTCCCTTGGCCCAGAGAAGCAGAGTTAGAGAGGGTCAGCACATCAACACAACAGATTTCTGACTTCTGCCCCAGACCAGAGACCTCCCTGTAACTCCCCACCAGAGCATGACACTGTTTCTCCAGTGATAAAAACAAACTGTGCTTTCAAGCCTCCCTGCCAAGCTCAGACACCAGTGCTGAGATTGCAGGAAGCAGAAAAAGGATACTGTTCATTATAACCTGCAGAAGATGATGAACCTGATAATTCTTCCACATGAAAAATCGATGACCTTTTAGCTGGAGAAAGGCACAGGCCATCACATGCCTTAGCACAAAGCAGGGGGGGAATAAAAAATAGCCAGCAGCCAACTTTGGAAAAGCACACAAGGGTTCTTCTTCAAAAGGCTTCAGCCCAAGTCTTTCTGTTTGCTCAGAGACAGGTTGGCATCTCTGTCTGTGCTGCTGCTGCTGCTCCTGCACGGGATAGGAGCTCATCAGTGCATGAAAGAGATTGTGATAAAGATACACTGACTGCCAGCCCCCTTCCATTGGCAGCAGGCTCAACTTCATACCCGAGTGACATCTCAAACACCAGCACCAGACAGAGGGAGGGAGGGAGATGCTCTTTCTTTGCCCTTTCTGGTTGTGATATTATGATTATTATTTGCAATTATTCATTGCTAGGGCAGCTTCTCAGGTGTATAAATAGAGGCAAAAGAAGTCCCCTTTCCCCTCTCTGCTTCAGTGCACACTGCTCTTTCATGCTGCACCCAAGCTGATTGAATTGTTTGATAGATAAAAGCCTTAGTTGAAGATTCTCCTGCATCCCCACTTTGTGAGCTATTCCCATGCCAGTTCTGCTTTCCAGCAATATCAGCTGTGCATATAAATTCTTAGACTCATCTGGATGAATTCTCTTCTGCCAGCCAGCTGTTTGAAAGCAGTCCCTGACACCACATGCCATTTGCTCTGTGGAGGTTGGCTGGCACTGGGATGCTGCTGCTCTGCCAGGATGTGATGCACTTCTCACCGTGACAGGGAAGGGAGAAAAACTCCTTCCATCTCCAGGGCTTGCCCACAGTGAGTGGGTTAGTGCCTATGAAGGCTTTTCTAAGCTTTGCCAGCTGAGAGCAGCTTAAAAATTGTCTTCTGTCAGCTGAAGTTCATAATTCATGCCAGGTCCATGGGAGGATACCCCAGGAACCATCACCAAAACACTTTCTTGTGTCATAGAACCAGTTATGCTCAGGAAAGTAAGACGCCTTGTAGACATCCAGCCAGAAAAACACAGTGACCTACAGGTAACAAGGTTAAATCTTCCCTGTCCCAAGTGCCTCATGAAACCATTGGTCTGCTGTTCTCCCTCTGTAAATAGGGGGAAATAATGGCATTGTACCTCACAAAGGCACTGTCAGAATGAATACCCCAGTGACTAAGATTCTCACATCCTCCAGCATCAAAGGCCACTGAACACTTAAGAGAAATAGCTCTGCTTCAACAAAGCAGTATAAACATGGCTGGGGATGAAGGAAAAGGTTTTCATGTCTCAAAGAGTAACTTTGGGAAAGGACAAGAGATGCACATCCTTACCAACCCAAATAATCCAAATTGTCATTCCCATTCATGTTTATGAAGTGTCAAGATCTGTAAGCATTTTCACTAAGACCTAACACTTGGTCAAATATTGAGGAATCAAAAAGAGATTGTGAAAAACCTCATGGTTATGACCATAGTGTAAATATAGGGAAGCAATCCCAGACCACAGCCAATACCTCATTGTCAGGAGATAATCATCCAAGCAGACTCCCAAGCGGTGAATTCGAGTGACAAATGGGAAGCAGACCTCCTCACAGACATGGGAATGCAGGCATTCTGTGTGTTTTTCTGCATGAAACCATAAATCATCCACTGCATTAAAATGGCTGGAGAACAGATAAAGGGTTTCTGTGTAGCTGAGCAGGAATCTGAGGCCTCCTTTAAAAGCAGGAGTTGGCATCAAGCAGTTCACGCTCAGCTGATGCACATGATCACACTGACTCTTTGTGTGAAGAGTTATTGTTTGAAGAACACCAACCACAGCACTGGTTTGCCATCCTCCTCAACCCTAAGGGTGTTCACAGCCCCCAGCCAAAGAAAGCAATGGGACCCAAAGGACCCCAAAATGGATCCAGCAACTTACCTGTACAAGCAAACCTGATCACACAGCTCTCAGTTTGAAGCTTGATCATGTCTGGCTGGTTCCTCTGAGCAGATCAGCTCCCAAAGGTGCTAAGCTGGTCCAATGAATGGAGCCCAGCACATGGGAGCAGTTCAAATACAGGTTTGATTTCCCTTGGGTATCAATAGCTGTTGCTAGGCAGGGGAAATATCTCCTCCATGCCCTACCTGCCTCTGGTCATGTACAAAACAGAGAAGATGACTAATATATAACTCCCCCAAGGGAGAAGTGAAGGTCACTGCACTTGCACTGCTTTCCATGTCCCTTAACCTGCACTTACAACACCTTTTGTGTCCCCAGAATTATTGCCCTCTGATGCAGCATTATCCCATGGTGACTTACAGTGACTTGTTGTCATATTCATGGCAGCGCCACATTCCCTGGGGAAAAAGGGCTCCTGGCAGTCCTGCCTTGAGAGACCCTTTATTATATTGATGCCAACAGAGATTGCCTCTTTGATAAATGAGCATGTACCTATGAATAAATACAGGAGTACATTTTATATGTATTGTATATCTGCAGTGACAAGGGTAGAGGTTTGTGCAGGCGTGTGCTTTAAATATGCATGGAGGACACAAGGCAGCAGGAACTGCCAACTGTGGGCTGCTGCCTGTGCATTCCAGTGCCAAACTGAGGATCCCTGACTGTCATCTAGACAAGATGTTTCCATTGCATCCCTCAGTTGAAGCAGTTGGGAGATACTCTGCACACTGAGTGGGCAGGACACTCTCTGGGTGCAGCAGGACCCCTCTGTGAACTGGCAAACTCAGCAATGTTGGCCTGTCTTTGGTCCCTCCTGAGGCAAGGAAGTGAAGGGAGCTGGAGCTACACATGTATTCCCAGCCTGACACAACAAAGCAATCACACACGAAAATTATTGTCCTCCTGGGAGGTCTTCCTGGAGGTGCTGAGTGGGTGTGGGATTGACTGCAATGATTCGCTGCACAGAGGAAACTGATCCAAAATGGTTCAAGGAGCAGTGCCAGACTTCAAAGGCCATTTTGGTTTCCCAAGTTTCCCAAAGAATGGCACCACTTCACCCACAAGGCCCACCCCAGGAGAAGTGTCTGTGTGCAGAGCAGCGTGGGTAGTGACCACCACACAGAAATGATCCACAGCAAGAAGCCACTGCAGGGGTAGAGAGCATCATTTCACTCAAAAGTTAAAGCTTTCCCCAGAGTGCTCGACTGAGAGGTGCCAGGGAGCTGACCCAAATCAGATTTCATCTTCTCAGCTAGGTCTGTAAGAGGGGAATTGAGAGGGAAGACAGAATCACCTTAGCTGTTCTCATCCCTCCCCAAAACCAGCTCACAGTCCCTGGAGGAGGGAATAGCTGCCTGCCCCTTACCAGTCACCTCCCTGCCTGACTCCTTGCCTCTTTCCAGGGAGCAAAGGGAACACATTTCCCAGTTCCTGCTGACCCTGCCTGAGCAGCTCCTTGTTATATTCTCTGGAAAGTTAAGAAGTTGCCTTTGAATACCACAACGTCAAGGTGATGGTTACCAAGGGAACTGAAAGGAACTGGCCAGGAGAAGGTCAGACTTTTCTGGGTATTTTTTTGTGCTTTATCTTGGCTGAATGCTTTTCCAGACAAATCAGATGGGTGTCTTTCTATCCTGGAGAAATAAAGCCATCATATACTTGAAAAAGGACTGATAAAAGCCAAAAGGAGTAGCTAAGATTTCCCACAACTACACACTGTGTTCTGGGGGAGTTACCCTCAAAATCACCTATGATGGGAAAACCCTGTGGCACCATAAGCAATTGTGATTTCAATGAAAGGATGTAACTAGGAGAGCCCTGCAGTGAGGAGTTTAAAACTGGATTTGCTTGGAGGCCACAGTAGAGATACAGAGTAAAAATATCTCCAGAGCATAAAATAGAAAACTGAACCAGGAACTTGCCTGAAGTAAATCAGCACAGCCCTTGGAGCATTTGCATTTCCATGGAGCTATGGCACTTTCACCAAAAAGAAATTCAGCTCTCCAGGAAAAAACAGTGAAGCTGAGGTCTAAACAAGATCCCACACACCAGATCATCATCCGACCACACAGTGACAGAGATGTGAAATGATTTCTGCTATAATAAGAATCTCCAGCTGTGAAATTAAAATTAGTTAGCTAAACAAAAACAGAGCCTGATGCTGGCCTTCATATGCCAGTTGCTCAGCATGGATCCCCTGGCCACAGAGGACTGGGCTCTGCTCCTTTAGGAGGTTGTTTATCCAATGAGCAGTTCATTTTTCATGCTGCATATGGCAGCTATTGTGCTACAGCTGCCAGTCACACTTTTGATTTGCAGTGCTGCTGGTACCCCCAACAGCTGCCTGAATTAAATGAGATACAGGAAGCAAGGAATGGCCATTTTAAGCTCTTGGTGTGTGATGAATACCAGCTGCTGCCAGTTTTTCTCCTCTAAGAGCCCTGCCAAGCATCCTTACCTTCTGTACTTCAGTTTGGATTTCTACCAAAGTCCTTCACTAAGAAAAACACTCTTGCTAATGAAAACCTATAACTTTGCTGGCCCCAGTTGTGAGTACTGCTAATGGCAGGGGGGCCTCAGGAGACCCCATTTTTGTACTGCAGAGACACTTGACATTAGTCAATATTAGTTGCCCTTCCATTCCCTGATAGGGTCAGACAAACAAGCTCTCTCTACTGTAAACAAAGAGCTGGCTCTACTAAACAACTAAATGTCAAGGCAGGTCAGCCAAGGTGTAATCAGCTCTCATGGCATAGCTGTGAGCTGCAAGGCTTTGCACAGGTGGCCAAGCAGACTCCTGCTGGGAAGAAAACTCTTCCCCAACTCACAAAGGAAATCAAAACTCTTACGTCCAGCTTGGCCTTCACAACAGAAAGCCCAGAAAATCCGGCTGATCAGTCAATGACACATGGCCTTGAAAGGTTTTGATTTTGCAGACAAGTATGTGTTCCCAGCACCAAGGTGCTTGTGGTTTGTGCTGAAACAGGTGCTTTAGTGCTGAATTTCTGGGACTGAGGGCTTTTCTCTGCTCTTCCTCAAGGAAAATATCAGTGCAAGTAGCCTTCACAATCTGTTCATGTGCAGCCTTCATGCTCTGTGTGCAGGGGGACTGAGCAGTGGAAGCTGCCAGTGCAGGTGGCCCTGAGCACAGCCCTCACCAGCACACATCCATCAGGCCTGGCACAGGCACACTTCCAGCTGATTTATTGATATTTACTATTCAAATGCCAGCAGATAATTTAGTCCTGGTGAGGATATGTTTAATAACAGCAGAGAGGGGCCATCTCCTGCCAGCCCACCCTGACTCCTCCATCATTTATGCTGAGCATGGAGCCCTCTCCTTGCTCCCTGGGCTTGCTGTGGGAGCTGTGTCACACACAGCTCAGCTCCCCCAGGCCTTGCTGCCCTCCCCATCCATCCACCATGCTTTGCTGATGTCAGAGGCCTCTGAGGATTCACAGCATCAGGACATTCATTCGAGGCATCTCCTAAGTGGAGCAGACAAAGCTCTGTTCCCCTCCCATCACCCTGTGGGCATAATAATCTCTGCACTGCTGGTGTCCATTTCTGTTTTTTCAGTGTCAGCTTTTGCACAGCTCTTTAGCCTTGTCCATCTGACTTAAAACTGCCCTTTCTTAGCAAGCAAGGACCTTGCCCAGCATATAACAAAGTGCATCAGTGACCTTGCAATAATAATTTGCTGTCCTGACACAGGCAGCTGGAGCACAGGGGACCTTGTCCACTTAACAACCAGCACCACGCTTCTGGGGCTCTGCATCCAGCAGTACCTGAGATGACTGAAACAGGAAGGGTTTTTGAAAACCAATTTGCTCTCCACTCAACCTCTTTGTTTGCATTTTCCATTTCTCTCAGCGTGGGGGATGAGGCTCAGTACTAGGCTCATGTTTATCAGTGCTTGGCTCTTCGATTGTCACTTTGCAGCCCTGTCTGCAGGCCCTGCAGGTGGCACTTGCTTTCCCCTAAAGAAATAGCACCCCCACAATTTTTCTTCCAACTTCTGTCCAAAAAATAAGTAGTACAAGAATGTTTCTGATGGTGTCAGGCTTTATAATAGTTCATTCATTTCAACCCTAAATTTGGGACCGAATTTGAGCTGGCAGTAGCTCTTTAATATACAGGACCTGTCTTATTACATCTCTGTCTAATGCATATTTGGGAGCTTTCCCTGAAAGCTCTTGTATAAAGGAGTATTATGACATCAGGAAGTCTAAAAGTACCTGAACTGCAGATGTGATAAATTCAGCAGGATGATACGTGCGTGGAATGAGTAGTTACCTTTTTCCATTGGCAAATGGCCGCCTGGGCTCCATCCCCTGGGATAGCTGTAGAGAACAGCCAGTTTGATGAGCCTAACCAGCCATTGGATGTCACTTTGGCTCCACACTAATTCAAGGGAAACAGCATTTATCTGGCAGCCAGGCAGCCAGCTCTTCGGCAGCTGAGAGTTTAATTATCAAAGGTTCAGGCGAATCTTGCTCTTGCTATCTCCAACCAGCTGCTACAGAAAAAGAGACCTTCTGGCCCCATCCAGAAGTTTGTGAATCTCTTGCAAGCTCCCTTTTGCTGCTAAAATGAGTCCCAGCCCATTTGCCCTTTCCTGTGAAAGCTCTGGGCTTGATGCCACTAGAAAAGGGAGAGAGTGAAAATAATCCAGTGGGGAAGGGCTCTGGGTGGATGGGGCTGAGCAGGCAGCAGTCAGGAACGGGAGCATGGGCAGGCTCCAGCTGGTGCTTTGATCCAGCCGTGGGGGTTGCACTGAGAGATGGATGTGGGCACAGCTTCCTCAAGCTGCAGGATGTTGTTCTTTCACAGCTTCTCTCTGCAGGGGAGGAGCAGAGCTGCTGCCTGGCCCCCGTTCAGGCCAGGCAAGCTGTGTTCCTGCTGGTGAACCTCAGCCTGGGCGGCCTCACAGCAAAGCACAGGGGCTACACCTGCCCCATTCACTCTCCAGCAATCCAGGGGGAAGGGTGGGGATTGGAGGGGGAAGCAAGCAAGATGAAGGCAAAACAAGAAGACTACAGTCTCTGCAAAGGCAGGTACTGTTTGCTCAGTATTTCTGCAGGTGTAAAGGCCAGAACATGCATCAGGAAAATCAGTGTGGGAAAAGGTGACACCAAACAAAGCCACTTTTCCCTGCAAGAAAACAAAAGGCCTGTGAGTGAGGAATGTGGAGGAGGTGTTGGGCTCATAGGAGATGTCCTGCTCCACTCTTCACTCACTGTGCCCCAGTACCTCAGACACTTGACACGATTCCCCAGCATCTGCATCCATGGATCCCTGTATTTCTCTCAGCCTTGCAATCAACCACAGCCAGCCCAAAACAAAAGGCTGGTGATACTTCCCCAGGTTCTGCTCAATATCCAGCTCTAAGTGGGACACTCAAAACCTGACTGAGGTGCCATTTCCTATAGATCCCTTGCTCTTCTGTGTCAGGGATGTCCCTGCAGTGGCTGGTTAATAATGTGGCCACTTAAGTGCTTATCAGGGAAGTTGGTAACTAATGTGCAAGTGATGCACCTGCTTTTCCTTATTCTCAGGCTCTCTGCAGACACAATCAGACACAATTGGCCATTCTCAAGGCACATTTATCTTTTCAATATGAAGGCAAGAGACTCAATTATCTTGTTCAAAAGCTAAGATTCTGGCGAGCAAATTAGTTATCCTCCCCATTCTTCTTCAAAATGCCATCAGAAGCCATCATAAGCAAATACTATCAATCACCATCTGTTTTGCCCAGTCTGCTGAGCTATCAGTAGGGATCCACATAGGGAAATATATTGTCTCCACTCCTCTCCCAAGAAAAGTCTCTCCAAAGCTTGGGCGTGACTTTTGTAGTTGAGACTCCAATAGGGTACCTAGACACAATAGAACAGGAGAGCTCAGTGCATGTGTGAACCTGAAGGATTGGGTGGAAGGAGCAGAAACCCATAAATAGATATTTTACTCTTTGGAAACACAGTGCCCTCCCTGCCTCTTTCCCACCAACACAAACAAACTTGGAAGCCACCCAGCCAACTGCTTCAGACGAAAAAGAAACCTGTCCTGGTAGCAAGTTCCTGCTAGAAATTTAATCTTGGACTCCTCCTTGTAGTCCGGGAGCACTGTCACTAAGGGCAAGTTGCCTTGGGTGTCTCATTTTTCTATCCTGCATTTAAAAAAGTGTTTATTTAACATCACTTCTCCAGGGTTCCCTCAGCTCCCTGGTCTCCAGACCTGTCAGTTTACTTACAGCTCTGCTAACTGCAAACTGATTAGTCCAGTCCCCCTACCCTTCTCCCCCATGGTTATCACTTTTATTAACAGCAAGGGAGTGATAATGGGGAAAGATGATCAAAGCTGCTGGTATTAACGCAGAGGATTAGCAGTATTTATATTCCTGATCAGTGCAGTCTCAGTGTGAACAGGGAGCAGCCACAAATCAACCTTTTCTGACTGAGAGTTGCTGCAGTGGCATTGCCTAAATATCTGCTGGCTGATGAGTCCTTTGCAGCTGGCTGGGGGAAGAGCTCTCTCACTTGGCTGCTGCCCTTGGGATATATCATGTGCCCAGGCTGGCACCCAGGGTGGGCTGAGGGTCCCTGACCTCAGGCTTCAAAGTGTTCCCCTTTCTTGGGGAAAAGGTGCCCCACTGTTGGGATCAAGCCAACTAAAGCTGAGCTAACAACTGAACTGCTGTGGCCAGTTCATGGTGGGATTGCATCTTTATCACAGGAAGGGAAAACACAACTTCCAGCCCAGCCTGGGAGTTGTGGGAATTCAGTGAGCACCATGCTGGGGGGGAGAGAGGAGAGCCAAAAGAAATCTGTGCCAGGTTTTACAGAGGGTGCAGGAGACTGAAATCCTCTGTGACCATCCAAGGATAGGAGATGTGGTGTTGCATGTTCATTCCAGTGAGATTCCAGCAGGCACTCAGGGGCAGGCAGGGATGCAGGGACAGGCAGGGTGCCAGCCACCACCAGCACACCAAGGTGGAGAGGCTTCACCTGGCAAGGCTGGAGACCAATGCAATGAGCAAAGAGCAAACAGAGGATGCTGGGATCAGGGACATGCAGAATTTCACTTCACATGGAAGAATGAGGACCCAAGGAAAGTTTCCCCTTCTCTTCTGCATCCCCTGAGGACACTTCCAGGGACTCCATGACCCTCATCTTCAGCATGCCCACAGAAAGGGCCCGTAGCAGCACTCCCTTCCAACCACAGAGCAATATATAAATGTTCAAAGATAAAGTGAGGTACAAAGACGACTCCTTTCCAAACCACTTGGTCTGTGTGAGGCGACCAAACTTCAATATTGAGCCAAGGACACTCACCCAAATCCAGGGCATTCTTATAAATAAATCTTCACAAAAGGCAGGAAAATAGATGTCTTATCCACCAGCTTCAGGCAGATTATGCTGTTAGCCCATCAAGAAAAGAGAAACTTGGGTTTGATGTTCAAGTTTGAGCACTGCTATTTGGGCCATAAGGTGGTTCCTCGGGAGAACTAACTGGAGACTGAATAGGAGCTCTTCTTAATTATTGCTAGTAAGAAACAAGGATCTTGAAAATACCATTTGTTTGCATATAATTTAGGCTCATTAGTACCTTCATGACCAGCTACAGCTATCTTTGACTATCTACACAACTATTTCTTGTTCCCCCGGCCCCAACTGTTGTTCACAGCTTTCCATCTCTCCTCTATGCAGTGCAGTAATATCGTGGAGGGTTTATTTATATCATCATAATTGGTTGCTGTGGAGACAACCATTATGTCACAAGTGTAGGCCAGGGAGCTGTGGCTGCAGGATGAACTGCAGAGGGGCCATGGAGGTGAGCCCTGTGGTTTCAGTGCACACTCCCACCCTCCCACTCACACCATGGACCATCTGCATCCACACACAGGCCCAGCTCCACCTTGCAGATGTTGGTCCCACATGTGGCCATGTGCAAACACAAGCTGACTCGCTCTGGCAACATCTCAAAGCAGATTTATACACAGGCAGTGACAGCTGAGGGGATGGGAGACACAGTGGTGAGCTACAGGAGAAGGGTGGAGTAAGGGCAAGACAGAGGCCAACAGTGATGCTCCTAAGCCTCTTCCACTCCCACCCCACCCATTCTTGAGCCACTCTCCACACACATGCCCGGCAAAAATGACTCTGAAGGTGTTGCAAAGCCAAGTGTGACCCATGGGGACTAATGAACATTTTACACAACCCCATTACTGTTCCTCACTCATCTAAGCTATTGTGGATTACCCCAATGTCTCAGCCTCACAGCACATTTCAACCAAGATAGAATTTTCTGGAGAAAACCTTTTTTCCCCACAGGCTGCTTCCAAGGTCGTGACGCCTAGTCCAGTGTAACAGCAGACTGTCACATAGGATGATGTGAACTTCTCATATTGTCCATCTCCATGATGTGTTTGTCAGCAGGTCATGCTCTGCTTGGGTCATGTGTATAATCAGGAGCAAGAGATGGAGGCAAGTGTTTTCTCCATGTGCTGTATCCATCCAAGACCAGCAAAACCACTCACAGATTGCCCTCCTCGTCAGATCCAATTGAAGGTGAATGTAGAAAAGCTGATTGGCAGTATTGGGCTCTGGATAAATGGAGCTGTTCACCTTGGGATCGTGAGTTCAGAGGAAGGTCAGCTCACTGCTGACCACCATTCATTAACCTCTGGCAGCAACTCAGCCTCAGTGAAATAAGGAACCAGTCCTGGCCTGGGTCCCAGCGGAGAGAAAGTCTGTGTCACTGCTGTTGCTGGACTCCTGGCTGGCCCCACAGGGGAACAACAAAGCAGTTCAGGGAGCCCATCCTCATGGCTTAGCACCTGCCTGGGGGTCAGCCTGGAATAACACAACAGAGTTTCTGTGGTGTCTCAGTGTTCGTAGATACAGAACATTTATATCAGCAGATAACACCACTGCTGAGCTCCAGCTTTGGCTCATAGCTGAAGACCAGGTGCTGCCACCAAAAAATTACAGCAAGGAAAAGCTCAAACTCACATGGGGGAGGTCAGAGAAAGGTTGACATTTCCTGTGGAAGTCAAGAGAAAGGCATATAAAATGACTGAAGAGCAGCTCACATGAGGACAGGAGGAAGAAAGTGAGGTTGGAGCCTCACCCTGCTCTCCCTCATCACTGTTGCACAGCTTTGGTGTTGGGGGGGGAAGGAGAAAAGCCTTTCCCCACCCTCCCATCCCCCTTTGCCCTATGCCCAAAGCAGATGTGGGTTCTACAGCCCTACAGCCCACTCCTGTGGGCATCTGCATTGCAGGGCCCCAGGAAACCCTGGGAGGGAGGGAAACACCATCCAGGTGGCTTGCAGGCCTTAAATTGAGAATCTGGTACATACTAAAATAAATGCAATAAACCAGGTCAGTATCACTTGTGTGAAATTCACTTATTGTTTTAAATCATCATTATCACCATCGTAATTAAAATCAAGCAGCAGCTTAAAGAAACTAATGAATATTTTTATACGTGAACTTATCACGGGAAGGGGAGAAAAAAACATAAAGTGAAAATGTGCCTGTATTGCTAATAAATATTATTGGAGGGACTCCCAGCTTTTCACATTACCACAGTGTGATATGACAGCCTATAATGGATTACTCAACTGCCCGAAGCCATTGTAGGAATAAATCCCTTTTAATATTCATGTGCGGTCTTTGAGAAAATAGATGTAAGCAGTTAATACTTTTCTATAGACAAAACAATGCAGTTTATCAAAACAAAATGTGTGCTTGAAAACAAAAATCACAATGCTCCTGGATTAATTCTATTTTTTTTTTTTTTGCTAATCGGAAAAAATAGGACCCAAAGAAAATGACAATTTGGGGAGCAAGAGTGAACAGAAAGCAAGGTGGGGAGAGATGGGGATGGGGAGGGACAGGGTCAGAAGAAAGGAGGAAGAGGCATAAGAAAAATGAGTATTTTGTGAATCTGTGGTTGTAAAGAGAGCACCAAAGGAGCTGTGTGAGGAAGGTGTTATTTGGCAGTGGGGCTGGTGGCTGCCCAATAAAGCTCTCAGTGGGACAGGAGGTAGTTTATGGGTGGCAGAGGAAGATCTGGTGCTTCCCAGGAAGGAGGCACAGAGCTCTGTGGAGTGTAAGGATGCTGCTAGGTGATGCTAGGGCTTAGCCATGTTTTTAGGACAGTAAAGGATGTAGTAAAAGAGGTGAAAAGCAAAGCCTATGTAGTGCCAGCTCAGGACTGCTCACTCCCAGCCCTTCTGCTCTATCCTTCTGCTTTTCCTTTTGTAGCTGATCTATAAACCCTACCTGGTTTTTAATCTCTGGTTTGTTTGGGTTGGGTTTTTTTCTCCCTTTACACTGCAGATCAAGAGCAGCAGCAGCAGCACAGAGGAGGATTTGTAACTTTTTGTGTGGTCAGGAGTGAGGGAATTGGAGGTTAACCCTTCCTGCCCCAGCTGTTTGTGGGCAGTCGATGGTTGGAGGAAAAACCAGATAACAAAACTGCTTCAGGGACTGGAGGGAATGGCTGCAACCTCTCAGAGGTGAGGGGGCAAAAATGAGAGATTTGATCTTGCAGCACTGGATGATGCTGTGATGTGAACCCAAGTTCTATTTGGCTGGTATGGTCTGTGGCTAAAAATGGCTGTAGATGTGTCTGCAATTGAGGGAGAGAGAGACAGAAGCTCTTCAGTTCCTCTTCTGCTGTGAGATCTAGGCTTCAAATACAAGCTTAAAGTGAAGCATCAGGAATAAATAAGGCTCCCCTGGGACTCATGTGGCTTTGGTATCTGAGGCTGCCTGATGGGTGGAAGAATTGAGTCACAAATTCCTTCTGCTTGCCCATGTTCTGAGGTAGCCTCTGATGACACCCTTTGTCCCTGGCACAACCACAGCAAAGGCAGCTCAGAGTCTGCCTTGGGTTGGGGTAGGTGCCTTCTAGGCTGAAGGAGACGCCATGTTCTTGAACCAAATTCAGAGCAAAATGTAGCCCAAGAGACTGACAGTGCTCTGAATGCTGCAGCCTTGGTGAAATTGTGATTCTGCAAAGATCCACACAGTGTTTAAATGGACCTTCTTCCAAGGGACAGGCTCCCAGGGACCTGCTTGGAGGAATTCAGGATAACGCATGCTGAGCTAACTGCAGCACCCTGAGATCCTCCCATGCTTCAAAATGCTTGGGGGAAGGACACTATTCTTTGAGATAACCAGTTTTATAGTGGTAATTCTGACCATTGGGACAGGAAAAAAATCTGTGAATTACTGTATTAGTGTGTCAGACCAATCCACTCAACTCTCTCAGATTTTATTCACATGTAATTTCCATGGAACAGTGCAGTTCCCTGTCTGGACAAAGCTTCAACTGTGTAACCATTTATGTAGCCAGCAGCGTGGGAAAAATTCTAAAATTAGAAATATTCCAGAAATGCTTGTAGAGGCAACATTTTTCCTACATATATTTATTAATATATTGTAGCAGTAATCTTGTCACTGTAAACACCATGAGAGTCCCTTTGAATGCCAGATAGTTTTATGGACTGTATTGGGTGATATGAAAATGGGCCCATTTTATAGGTCATATATTTCTTTGAAATGGAATAGGTCCAGGAGACAATTGGGAACCAGAACGGGGAGAATTCCTCCCACCCACCTCCTTCCAGCAGAGCAGAGGTGTTTCTTGTCACGAAAGGGAAAGAAAAAGTTTCACCTTCTAATTGTTGTATTGAGTAGCTCATTGACTGCACTTTCTGTTCAATACCTTTTTTACCACTCAGATTGTCTAATCAAAGGCTTTTTCCTTCCTTGGTTTAGCTTTGCAGCCTCTAGCATTGATCCAAAATCAGAAACGAAAGAGAGAAACAGGCTCTGGGAAAAGAGAACACAATTAACACCCAAGCAGCTTCATTTTTTGGGGTGCCTTTAAACATCTTGCACTTCTCAGTCTATTCTCCAATTCTTTTATTTTCCCTTTTGTGTTCCGGAGGTTTCTTTAAGGAAAGCCTTTATCAGCTGCTCGGGGAGAAGATTAAAGCACCAGTCACCGAGAAACAGGTTACTTTTTGTGTCCAAGTTCTTAATTCACTTTATTAAAATGTTCCAAATCTTCCTTCAAGAGGAGAGATCAGAAGGACATTTCCCTGTCACCCCTGGCATGCCTTCCTTCCGGATACTTGTGCTTCATTAGAGGCTAAAAAAAAAACCAAAGGCGAGGCAAGGAAAAGAAGAGAGAACAGGACTGCAGTGCCTGGTTAATGTGGGATGTGGAGCCTTCTACTTCATGGTCACTGGCACTGCTCTGGCCCCGGGCTGGAAGCAATTGAAAGCTTTTCCCATCTCAAAGACACTTGTGTGAACAGAGTCAGAGATCTCTGGCTATTTTTACCTTTGAGGTTCAAAGAAGAGAGCTTTGCAGTGAACAAAGCCAAGCATCCATCCAGCCTGCTGCCCTGCTGCTGAAAGAAGCAAGGAAAGGGCACAGAAAGGGTGAGGATACTGAGTCTGCTTTTCTGGGTATGCTACCTGCTCCCCCAGACCTCAGGTCAGGTGTTGCCCACCTGAAATAATGGCTCTCTGTGGTTAACAAACTTTGATGAATTTTCTTCCATAGCATCATCTGGTCATTTTTTCTGCATATCCACAATCTTTCTCTGCACTATCACAGCCCTTCCAGAGCAAGGCTGAAGGACACCAACACAAGCTGCTGCCTAGGCACATCTGATCTCTAGGAGTGCCTAAAAAGCCACTTTTTGTGATATTTAGTTTGATGTTTTCCATATTAAGACCCTTCAGAACAGAAAAAAAGCATGTGATTCTTATGGGCAGCACTGGGAGATGTCTTGGGGGAATAAAGGCTAGATCAGGTCTAAATCCCACCTTGGATCTGGCACCAATTCCTCACACAAAGATGCTTCACCCCAGCTCCCCTTTCCCTTCCCCTCCTCTCAGGATTCTCACACTGGATTTTCACAGTGTGTCTGCCTTGACCCAGGTTTATGGCCACAACACAGCGCAGGCAAGCAGTGAGGCACACCACCACCTCCCACGGTGGAAACTAAAATAAGGATAAGACAGAAACTGCTCCAAGTAGCCATGATAGAGGTCTAATGAGGCATCTGCCATGACAGCTTTTCTATGTACCCTGTCTTGGTTTTAAAAGGCCACTTGCTTTGCATAAGTAGCTGCTGTTTTGTAAAGCAAGTGTATATGATGCAGACACTCCTCGTGCTTCCTCAGGGTACAATTACTTTCTTATCTGTCTTGTACTGCTGTTTCTCTGCAGCTGAAGTAAGTTCTCCAGTGTGAGACTGTAGGGTTAATCTTTTGAGTAGGGAAAGTTAAAAGGGTTGGAGAGAAGCATGGCAGCCTAAGAGAGCAAAGAGCAAGGAGGTGACATCTTGGCAGGCAGAGACGAGGAGTAAGGTGTTCCTGAAAGACAGCCTTCACATTTCCCATCAGTGCTGACTCATAAAATGTCAGGTTCATTAAAGGTGAAATACACACAAACTAGAACTTGAGCACTTTCATACTCGGCAAAGCATCTATGCAATTGGCTCTTCCCCTGCATATTGACACTTCCAAGTCTTCTGAGTCAAGAGTATCAACGTAACTTGATATTAAAATGTGCCATCCAGTTAATAAAGGTGTAGTTGAAGGCTACATTTTATTTATTATTCAAATTACTCAGTAGCAGTTTGAGGCCTTGGCTGCAACAGAGCCCTGCTTAGAGCTCAAGAGGCAAGTCCCTCCTGCTCCTACCCCAGTGAGTGCCACATCACAGGGGGGTTTCAGAGGGCACAGAGTTCTAGGTGTGGGATCCTGTTGATTCCCTGCTTTCCTGACTTTGTTTGACATGCCTTTTCAGAGCCTCCTCTCTCAGACCACTGCAAACACTGCAGGAGAGGGAGCCCAGAGCTCAGATCGCTTGCCACAGTCTCCAGCCACTCAGTGTCACTGCTGTTCCTTAATCACAAATCATCCCTTTCCTGCTTTAATAGCAGGCACACTGCCGTGCTCCCTGCCCACCAACACTCCTGTTCCAGGTGTGCCACAGTACAGCACTCTGCCTGCGGCTATCCTGCTGTCTCCTGATGGCTTCCACAACATATTTGCTCTATTTTCAAAGCCCTTTTTTAAGCCGCTTTGAATTCCCTTTGTGTTTAAAGATCTGCTTTGCTCTTGGAGCTCCGTGCACCCTCAGCAGCCAGGTTTTAAAAGCAAGGCCGTCGCTGGAAGTTGTCATTGATACGTGATGCAGAACAAAATCCAGCTCGCTCCAGTGCGGCTAGATTGGCTCAGCAGGGCTGACAATGGATGAACTGGCTCTTATCAGCGGCGGGAGCAGATAGAACACGGGAGCGGCGTGCAGGGAGCAGATAGCAGCTCTGCCAGAGCAGACAGACAGGCTGCTGATAGTGCAGGGAGGGGGCAAGGTACCACTCTTATTCCCTGGCTGGGTTTGAGGCCGTTGTTTCAGAGCTGGCACCTTTCTGACCACAGCCACTGCATTGATGGGGAGAAGAAGCACAAGTGACGGACAACCCGATGGGGCAGTGCTGTGATGAAAGGTCTCAGTGGGGAGCATTTGTCCAAGTGAGCCACTGCCTCCCCACACGATTTATTCCTTGCTCCAAATGCATTTGTTGGATTTAACGACAAGTTGGTGGCATTTCTGCAATTAATCCTATCAAAGGGAGGCAATTTTACACAGGGCTGGTCCCATATTTCCTGGGCTGTGGTTTTGTTTATGAGGAGAGGGGCTGCCAGCTGTCTCCCAAGTCTGGGCACTAGAGTTCATGGAAAGGAACTGTGGGTTATTAACCAAGTGTCTTCTCCTGACATCTGAAAGAAGCACAGCTAAAAAATACAACCTCAGATTGTCCTAACAAGCAATCTCCAAACTGTAAATATGCAACAGTGGGTGAAAGTATTTCTTTACCAGTGAAACACTTTAATGAGTGGATGGCTCAGCAAATCTTTTATGCAGCTGCTTTCCCCGCTGCAGATACTGAGATTTATGGTAGGAAGGGAGGGGAGTTAACAACCAACCAGGGAACTGCAGTTCCTGTATACTGAGGTTCCATCTCATGTTCCAGTTTGACTGATCTGATCCTTCTGCAGCTCTCCTTGGATAAACCATTAATGGTCCAATTTGCTGGAGTCTTTGGGACAGGAATGGAAGCAACTCCCAGTGCCAGAAATAATGACTTGGCTAAGCAATCCATCCTTCTGATAAGGGTACTGATGACACATACCCAAAGACTTCAGATATGGAGTGCTCTTTGAATAGTGATGAGCTCATTTGGAGAAAGAGAGAATCAATGGAGATTATGATTTTTGCAATTCTGAGCTTTTCCATATTCTCCTCCAATGGAGAGGTTCCTAAGCTCTTTATCCTTCTGTCCAATTAATGACATTTCTAATGAATACTTAGAACCAAAACCAAAATCACAATAGCTGGTGGAATGAGATCCAAAAGAGACAATCTTCTTTCATGACAGTGGTGGACTAGGAGACAAAAGCACAAGCATTTTCAGAGGATCCTTCCTAAAGATTACAGCCTCCAACAACAAAGCCTGTTTGCAGAGCAGGATCCTCAGACATGCAATTAAACAGCAATACAAGCAAACAAACAAACTACAAAAAAACCCCAGCAAAAATAAACTTTACAAACCAGTACATTCTCAACTGATTCACAAACCCTCTGAGCAGGTCCTTGAGGCACTCTTGCTGTCATGATGAAATTTTCACTTCCCTTGGACCCGAGTTCCCAGCTGGAGGAGAAAGCTCACACCCTGACTTGGCCTTTGGCAGAAATGCATTCATCTGGAAAATCTGCTGTATCAGAGACAGTGTAGAGCAATTTTTGTTATGACACCACATCTTATTTTGAGCAATTTAATAGTCATAAACCGAGCAGCAGTTATCTTCTGATTTGAAAATAAAATGTCTCCAGAAACTGTGCCTGTTACCACACCTTGGTGTTGCAGACTAAGCCATTCAGTCTGTTAGTTGTTGGGAAAAGACTTATCTAAGATCATCTCCAAAAGCATTTTCTGATTGATACTTGTTTTCAAAGGCTCTGAAGACAGACCAGCCAGACACAGAGACTTGATGAAAGCTCCTGGAGGAATGTGAAGGTCTTGCTGCTGAGGACACACAGATGAACACATCAGCAGAATACATTAGATGCTATGCACTTTTCTTATTTATCCAAAAAGCTATTTTTGTTTATTAAAACCTAGTTACTAGCTGCATCTTGCCAATAACCTGGAGTGCTTGCTTGGTTAATTTAAGCAAGCAGAGCTTTGACAAAGTAATTTTACCATCCTCGGGGATCTGCCAGCTTATGCCGGTCTTCACTATTTCAGATGAAATTGAGTTAATTTTCACTGAAATTGCTTCTTAGCATACAAACACATTCCCCATCATTGCGAGCTTATGCCTCTGCAGCTCTATTATTCTTTAATTTACACAACCCAGCAGCGAGGGATTAATGCCTGAGACATACAAAAGGCTACAGTGTGGAGAGGAGAAGGCAAGGAGAGAGAAGGAGAGAGTGGAGCTCTGCAGGGAATAGGTAATGGGGTTTCACTTTTACAGTCAAAACATTTAAAGTCCGGCATTAATACGGAGTCAAGTCTTGTTGTCCTTTGGCTCTGGAAACACGTCGTCCAAAGTCTCAAGGCAGAAAGCTCTCAGATGCTCAGTGAAGCCAGAGGTGATGGCAGGTCCCTGCAGGATTGCCAGGCTGAGAGGGCATTCACTGGGCTGTTACAAATGGCTCCACATCAGGAGCTGAGTGCAGGCAGTCGAGGCAATGTGGAGCAGAACTGCAGGCTTTGCCTTTGCATCTTCCACAACACTCTTCCCTCGAAGAGGAGTTCCCCCTTCCAGCCTCTCCACACCCTGCCATGAAATTGCTGCTGCCAAGGCTCTGGGGATGCCTTCAAATACTCAGAAATTAAAATCACGGATTCTCATAAGCATCCAGACAAAAAATATAACTAGTGCCAAGGCACCTGCAAATGGGTGGAAAAGGGGGATTCCACTATCTGGCTTTTCCAGAGAGAACTGGCAGAAGTGCCAAGTTAGGCAGTCCTTGTAAAGTCTCTGGTGAGATTTTAAAGTGGCTGCATTTTAAGCTAGTCCCAGCTGATGATTGATCAGAATAGCAATTATACTCCTTTTTTATGTTATCACTTCAATTTTGCTTCCTTAATTAAATAGCTAACCATTTCCTCTTTTAATACATACACCTCTGAGGTATATGCAGGTTATTGGATACAGCATGGCAGTCCTGTGTCATGTATTGGTGTGCATGTAGCAATGTCGTAATGGGATGTTTAAATTCCTTCCCTTTCTTTGAAGGGCTGGCTTTCTTTTCCCTTCCCCAACTACTACCAGTGCCACATCAGCACCCAAGGTCCCACTCCACTGCCCACACATTGTACATCCATGACACACCAGTTTGCCTTTCAGGGCTCCTCAGGGAGCATTTTACCCTTCTGTCAATGTCACAGATGTTTGGCTCTGAGTCCAGTGGAAGAAATATTGCTCTTTTTCCCCAGTTAGCAGCCAGCACTGAACAGCACTGGCCAACACTTCCTACCACCAGCATGATGACACTTGACTCTGCCTAACACTAACACCTTAAGCTTCCCTTATCTGACAACATTCCCTCCTGAAAATTGTCCTGGTTAACTGTGGATAGGACAGCAGAGGGGAAGGAAGTCCTCAATGTAACTCGTGTTGAAGAAAATAAAAGGAAGTCTGGTTGCCTCCAGAGATAACCTCACTATTTCACAGTGCTAGCACCAGCTCTGCTGCGCTGCCGGGAAATCCCAGCCTCTGGAGCAAATCCTAGTTCAATCCAGGTGTAGGTCATGGTAAGAAAGGCTTTGCACTAAAGACAAGTTCATGAGAAACTCCTGTGCAATTAAAGCAAGATCAAATTTGAGAACAAGATGAGTGCCCTTCCCATTTGCAGAAAAGGGAAGAGAGGAAAAAGCAGGAAAACATGAATGGACAAACAGTTCCATGGAGGTAAGCAGCAAATATTGGAAACTGGCACTTTCAGGCCACATGCCCTTGGGGTGCAGCAATTATCAGCTGGTGGAAATTCCCTCTGTTGGATCTACATGACTTTTTCTTGAAAAATAGCCCAAAAAGTTTTATTACACCAGTGGTCTAAGGCAGGGTAGCACCAGTGACACACCAACAGTAAGGATGACTGGGACCAGTGGCTCAGGCAGGTGTACTTTTTCCTCCCTCTGCCATCCAAGAGCAACTACTGCCATTTTTCCAGCAAAGTTATTTCAGAAATCAACTCCTTTCAGCTCAGCTGAGTTTTAGCTTCATGCATTTTTATAAACTCTCTGCAAGAATGAGAAGGATATTTACATTTTTTAATAAGCCTGACAGTTTGAAAGTAATTGGGGATTTATAATGGATTTGTTTAGGTCTTTTTTCCACTTGAATTCCAACTGCTAGTCTTGGGCCTAACAAGCAGTATTGTCTCTATGGTGATGAGGGAACCTCAACAGGAGGCCCTGAAGCCAAAGAGGAAAACACTGGCATGTTTTGTTTTGTCATGGTTTTTTTTTTTTTTTTTTTTCCCTTTGAACCTGCATTTTAAAGCAAAAACAGCATAACAAAATTTGAAGCAAGATCAAAATTCCTCCAGCCATCCAGAGCTCATAACTCTGGCTTCTTCTATGGGTTCTCCAAGGAGCACACAAGCCAGTGTCTGATCTCCATTATGGTGGGGTTTTTTATTCTTGGCAAAGATTTGCATTTATTTGCTCTATTATGGCACTAAAATGATCTCAATCTGATTTTTTGGGGGGAGAAGTCAGGTGTTTGGTGGTAAGGATGGAATTAACCTGCAAAGCTCAAGGTCTGGAATCAGATTCCTGCAGGTAGATCTCAAGGACTCAGTTCTGCATGTTCCTAAAATGAAAAGACTGTTCAGACTGGCAGAGATAAAGGAGTGAAAGCCAAGAAGGGCTGTGATAATGGAGTTTTCTGTGGGGACTGCTATCAAAACCTTGGACTCCTGAGGGTCTCTCTGGCCTCCTTGACATTGCTGAGACTGCAGTGCTAATGTGTCCAAGTCCCCTCTAGACAAGGGCTGCTGACATTTCACAGGGGATAAGCCCTGAGACTAAATTTTAAATCTGGTCCTTGCTTCTTTGTGCCTCAGTTCCACAACTAGTTAGGAACTGAAGTGTGAACATCCTAGTTAAGAGAAGAAATAAGAAGTCCCTATCTTCTGCAAAAGTAAGGATATAAATGCAACGGAGAAGAGCAGGGCTTAGTGTTTAAGTAAGACTTGCCCAACAAAACCCACAAGAAACAGTCATAATGAGGAAAAAACCCAAGCAGGAGCAGCATTGTTCCCAAGCTCAGCAGACATCAGCACATGCCTTCATTTCAGGGAAAGTGAGCACCAAGCAACGGTGCCATGGGACATTCCTGACTTTGTTAAGGACCAGCCTCTGGGTTCAAAGCTCTGAGCCTCAGAGGCACACCAGATAATCCCTTCCTGCACCACACTGTGCTGTTCTTCCCTCAGAGCAGCTAAAACTGTGCAAAGAATTACCTCCATGAGCAAAGCAGAGCGGAGATGTTGCCTCTGCTCTTTCTTGCTCCTCACTGAGTGCTTTGGGCTGGCACCCAGGCAAGGCACAGAGCCAAGGGGCAGCTTCCCCCAGTGGGTCTCTGGCATGGGACTGTGCACTCTTATTTCCTTCAGAGAAAAAAAGGGCAATGCCTATTCCTAGTGCTTTCTAACTCCCACAACCCCAGGAGGGGCCTCTCCAGCAGCAGAGAGAGCTGTTGTGCCTCTCCTTGCCCTGGCATCTGTGGCAGTGCTGCCCAGACCCTGCTGTACCTTCCCAGCACATCCATCCTGCATCTGCAGTGATGCTCAGGTCTCTTCTCCATCTGGAGGGGTAGCAGGCAGCAAGGGAGCTGCAGGCAGGCTGGTGGGACACATGGAGGGAGAAATGGGAGAAGAGTCAAAGTCAGGGAGAGAAGACAAAGAGAGGTGGGATGGGAATGGGAGAAAGGCAGCAGGAATGAGAGGGGAAAGTGGGAAATGAATTGAAATGAGTTAGAAAATTCCAGGCAGATGAGCTTGAGCATTCAGCAGCTGAGATGTGGGGCCTCATTAGTACAGACCGACTGAAGATAGAGACATTAAGGAAGGAAATGTGTGACTCACGGGGGAAAATGGGAAAAACAGCACACACCATAGCAGCTGCTCCGTTTACTTCAATTAAAGAACAGCTCAAAGGGTATGTTCAGGGGAAAGGAGGGGGAAGCAAACAAAGGCACAAACAGCAGGAAAAAAGCCTACCAGATGAAGCAAGTGTTACCCCCAAGCATCTAAATGAACTGAGTCAGGTATTTGAGCAAGGAACCAGCATTCCCCACCCTGTCCCTCCAAATGGTCAAGCTGCCCAGGGAACCTGGAGCCAGGGACAAGGCAGTGAGCACTCACAGAAATACTGTCCAGCTATCAGATGGGGAAGGGGAAGGCAGTTTCCCTCAGCATAGCTCCATGACACCTGGGGAATGGGCAGCAGGGCCCTGGCTGCACCTGACCCACCAGCCACAGCATCTGAGTGAGGGAGACAGGGAGGACAGCAGCAGTGGATGCTTTAATTACACCTATAACAAACAGGAGAGCTGTGGTGCCTTAAGGGAAGCAAATTGCACTTGGCTCCAGAGTGGGGGGGAACACTGTGGCAGCCTCTCCATCATCTGGTGCCACCCCACAGCCATCCCACAGCTCACCTGTCCCAGGCTTGCTGGCAGCATCAGCCAGAGCCAGGCAGCCTCTCACGAGTCACCATACCTGGTTGGGATGAAAACACTTCTCTGACCTCCTTCTGTGGTGTATGGGGATGCAAAGAGCTCACTGAGACTGGTTGTGCTGCTTTTTCAGGGGAAAATAAAGATTAACATAAATTCCAGCTGGAGACTGTAGTTATCCCAGCCACATTGGTGTGAACATCCTGGCACTGGGAAAAGAGAAGAATAAGCAAGGTGACACCCATCTCTTCCTTCCTCCAATAAATGTCAACCCTAATTTCTCAGACCTCATGAGCACTGAGAAATGCTATACTAAAAAGGACCTGGATTGCAGAGAATCCTGTTTTCAGCTTCCAGGTGATTAATACTGAAACTGAAGGAAAAAGTAGACCCAGGATAAAAAGCAAGACTCAGGAGAAGGAAGGGACAGAAGAAACTTTCATGCCTCTAGATGTTTTCTCCTTGCACTTTCCGCCGGGGAAAAATGTGTTAAGGATTTCTAGGGGAAGAAATTTTTCTGTTTGGAGCCCCCTGACTGCCATAGATCTCTGCTTTCTTTCCCAGTGCCCTCACGTAGGAGGTTTATCACTCTGCTCCAGCTGTGACACCAGCCTGCAAGGGTTAGTTGCTTTACTTGGTTGACTGAAGCCTCAAATCTGGAGGCTACTGGGTCAATCCTAACTTATGGCCTTCCCAGATGATCAAGACAGACAATTCCACAATGTCAGAAAACAGCTACTTTCATCTTTGGTTGGGGAAAATCTTTGCTCAGACTCTATCCTTCTCTCCTTATCTTTGTGGATGCTTCCCAATTCCCAGATACACCAAATCCATGACCCTTGGCTGACTCATTCCCTGTATGAGCATGGCAGTGGATTTCATGACAAAGTCCCATGGTCTCAGGATAATTACCTGCCCAGAGTCTCAGATGGAGAGCCTAGATACAAGCAAACTCCCAAACTCCTGACATTTATCACTCTAAAAAGCAGCCAGTGGAAAAGCAGCCCCCATCAGATAAGAAATGCCAGTCAAGATTTCAATGTAGCTTGTAAAGGACACATCAGAGTATATCTGCAGGACAAAGTGTGGTGAATGTTAAATCTCCACAGCGTGGGAAGCAGCACAATGGATCACATCTCCATACGTGATAATGGGAAACTCACAATGCTCTCACACAAACTTTAATGCCAAAAAGTTGCCAGAGGAACCACGGAGGACACAAGGGCTTCTTCTTCAAAGCATCTGAGATTGGCAGCATTAAAGGCGTTTGCTTTGAGCTGGCTCTGTGTTAAGCTTCCTCTCTGTCCCTTCATCTCTCCCCAGTCAAGCTGTGCCTCAGTCAGCACCCAGTTGTTAAATTCTGGATGGATTAAAGAGCCTGAGAAAGTGCTTTTTTAGGAAAGTGATGTTTATCCATCACTCATCTACATGAGTGTTAAATTTCAGATCTTCAGCTCCTCTAATGATTGTTACATGGTGGTGCATTCAGAGCCTTTGCTTTGCACAGTAGTGGGGATGTTTGATCTAAAAGCTTCTCTTTGCCCAAGATTAAATCTGAATTTGAATCATCCTTTGGGGTCTAATTGCATAGGATTTTGGTGGCAGTGCAGCAGGGCCACAGAGTATATTGGCAGGAAGAAGAGGACAGGAATTCATCAAATGATGGAGCCCAGGAGATTTCAATAACATTTTGGGCGGAGAAGAAAATGAAATGAAAGACAGAAAAAAACCAGATTTTCTTGTGCAGGAAAAAGGGGAAGGATAATCTCTTTAATTAAATTCCTAGAATTCCTGCAGGCTTCCAACTATTGCTAACTTAGAAGTATTGACCATTTTCAGACCCTCTCTGATGGAACTGTGGGTGGACAGGGTTCAGACTTGACAGTAAGTTCTTCAAAACTGCAAAGTTTTGACACTGCATTAGGCATAATTACACCTGTCAAAGATAACATACTCCTGGAGATTTTCTGTTGCAGAGCTAATGGCAGAGGGACTCTTGCAAAACCTTCCACAATAATTTCTGGATGCCTCAGGCCTTCAGGAACTATCTTGACAGGATGATGACATCTTGCTGTGCAACCGGAGGCTCTGCTTCAACTGCAGGTGGTGTGGGACCAAGCAATTTGAAGCTTCTTTGCTTTTCTTCACCTGGAAAAGTCCACCCTTTGCACTTCAGCATTGCCAACACGTACAGAGGCACAAGAAATATGAAGTCAAAAAATGGTCACTTGCCAGTCAGTTCCTCTGGTCTGTCACCTCCACTGAAGGGTAAACACCTCAGCACAGCAAGGAAACACATGATAATACTGAGCTTTGTGGTAAGACAAGCCCCTTTTCCTCCCTCTCTTGATCCTAAAAATGACTTTGTAAAAAGAAAAGGGAGATGTTCCCCCCCACCCTCCAAAAAAAACTATCACAGGGCCAAGCACAGCACTGATGGTGGCCAAGAAATGCACGCAATAACTGCAATATCCCTCCCTTGTTCAATTTCTTGCAAAGCCAGCAGTGCAAGGATTGATGTGAAGTTTCCCCCAGAACAGCAGATTTCCTCCCCACAAAGGAATGCTCAACAAGAGGGAAAGGTCTGTGTTAGAGCAGGACTTGCTACAGTTTTTCCTCAGCTCCTACCCTATTCTATCCCAGTGCCTGCCTTGCCCAGGTGGATCTGGAAAACTGCCCTAGAGATCCCAGACAAAGACAGGCTATGCCGTGTACATCTGGGTATGAGCCAAGGAACACACAAAGGTGTGTCAGCACTGCCTCAGAGCCTGCTAACCACACTCACAGGAGGCTTTTGCTTTCTTCCCAGTGGCATTCTTTCACTGCCACACCACCACACCCTTCCAGCTCCAAATCTGCATGCCCTGGGGAGCAGGAAGGTCAGTGCTCAGTGCCAAAGGATGAAATGTTGAAATCCTCTTGCAGTTGAGATTGAATTAAGGGAGAAGAGATGGAGCATGCCAAAGGCAGTGAGGCTTAGATAAAAGCTCATTGTCTTCACCGGGAGCTGGGTTTGAATAAGAAGTTCAAGATTTGGCAGACTCTGGGTAAAGCATTGCAGAATGACTGCTATGTGCATGCAGCTAGTTTCATGCATAATATACATAGGAGCATACCATATGTTTAAAGCATCAGACAATCAGGCCAATCTCTGATGATATTATAAAGCTTTCCTTCAGTGTTTCATTTGTTCTAAACAGATGCATTTTTCCTTTTCTCCCTCCTCCCCCTAAGCTTCCCAGCCTGCCAACACTCATTTATAAGAAAACCAGGTGTCTGTCTTTAAAAAACGAAATAAATCAGTGTACAAAGGAGTCTGTCCAGGAAGAAAGCAAGCGCCCATCTCTTCTATTTTTGTTTCAAACAGGAAATATGTTGATCAACAAACTAACAAATGGACAAACAAGAATCACAACAAGGAAAAGGAAGACATGAAAGCTCACAGGAATTAGGTTCTGAATTCTACAAAGCCAAACGCTAATCATGCCAGTCCCCAAATGTACAGAACAGATGAATTCAAGAACAGAAAGTGCACCAGTGATAGCAGATACGCTCTGGATGTAAAACATGTCCTGCATCAGTTATGAGAAGGGCTGGATGCTCTTGTCTTTAAAGTGTATGGTTTGATTTTATATTAATTTGTCATCAGCACCGCCGGTCTCAGGGGCTAGTCTCTGCTCATTAAAGGTGCTTTGCATACGTGGTTGGAAAGGAAGCACCATCGGATTTGCCTCGTTGCTGCTCTCTGCTGTTGCTGTTATCCTGTAGGGAGCCGCTGGCAGCTGCACCAGGAGCTCTGCTGGGCTGGCTCAGACCCAGCAGGTTGGGAGTCCCGGCAGCAGAGCAGCTCTGACCCTGGGAGACAGCCCAGCATCCCCAGCACAGGGAAGGGATGTGACAAAATCCAAGGCCAACCCACCTTGTGTGAATCATTGCTGGAGTAAGAGCCGCTCTGTCCTCCTGCAGCGCTTCGACAAACGTTACCTCCATCAGTCCTTGGTGGAACAGCAAAACCACCTTGGAGGAAAAGCCACCAGGCTGAGCAGCAGAGCAGCTGGGAATCCCCTGCAGCTGCTTCCCTGTCCTTCACATGGAGTTCCCTCCACTCATCCCAGCTTTTAAGGCCATGTTTTATATCCTAATTAAACTGAAACAAAAGGAATTGGATAACAGTCTAAAAGATTTGCAAGCTACATCTATTTCACAAAATTACTCCTGTTCCCACTAGTGTAGCTCATCAGGTCCAGCACATGCTCTAATGTGTGGGACTAATAGATTTGTAACAGTGATAGCTAATATGAGTCTGTTCCGGTTACATATTTATCATGGGTCCTTGCAGGCTTTCCATCAAAGCTGCTGAATGAAAGCACTTTTTATTAAAGGAAGAGGAAAAAAAAAACCTCTTTGCCCATAAATCTCTCAGCACATTAGCCCTCAAAACAATTCACTGAGGCAAGGTCGTATTTCCCTTGCATTAATTTAGATCCTTGGGAAGTTCAGTGAGATGAGAAGACAAGACAAAACACAAAAGGCTTCGTCTTCAGCTGCCATGAATCAGTGTGGCTTCCCATCAGCTGAGAATCCAATCATACATCTAAAGAGAGCCATAGGAAATACGTAATTATTTCTTTAAAGTCTTGGGATCTGGTAGTGATAATCCATATGTTGTATTATTATTTCAAAAGGAAGGTAGATAATGAAAGGACAGATAATATTTGACAGGTGAGAGCAGCTTTAACAGCCCAATAGAGAAAGATTTTTTGATTTCAGCAGCATGGGGTTTGCCCTGTGGTGTTGGGAGTCACCAGGTTTAAGAGGAGGGGAAAATACTCTGTTGCTTTGTTTTGTGTCCAGGCAGTATTTCTGTGGGACGAACCCTGGTGCCAGACACAGGGCTGGAGCAGAACATGATAAATCAAGTCACAGAGGGGCAGGCTGAAGGGAAGTATGTGATGATGCTCTGCCTCTCAGTAATGTTCCATCCCCTGCTCTGAACAGCAAGGAAAGCTGCCAGCTCTGAGTCCTGTACTCGGCGCTGTCCCTTTGATACCACAGCTCTCTCAGTCATGTTTACACCCTTCAGATATTTTTAGGCCTTTTTTTCCCACATGCAGAACTACACGTTGTCATCTCATAGCCTAGTTTAGTGGTTTGAGCCTTCCCACATAAATCATTTTTCCCAGACATTTGATCATTTAGTGATCAGAAGGCAGAGGGTGGTCTGGTTGCTCTTCTTTTATCTTCCTCCCAGGTCCTGTTATCTTGTCACGTCATGGTGGCCAGGTCCAAGAATGTGATTTGTTTCAAGGACAAATCAGAAACAAATAAGGAAGAGCTTTTTCTTTCCCATGGCCCAGCTTGCCTCTGTGGAAGCAGACTGTTTTATTTGCAATAATATATTAATTCAAATTGATCTCTAGTTTGTCATCCACTGGCATTTCAAGGACCCTCAAGCCCTACTGGAATTTGTGGACAATAACTTGTCAAAACTGTTAATTGCTGATATAGTTGGAGGGGAAAGGGGCCCCTTGAAAGCAGCTTATGGTTTAGGATAAATTATTTCTAGTAGAAAGAACTTGATTTTAAAAAAAATATTTTAACAATAAATCCACTTTTCAAGAGAATGTGATTTTAATCTTCTTCACTTTGAAACCCTCCAAATCTTGTCTTTTTGTGAGTTGTTTCAGCTCTTTTGGGTAGCGTTCTTGCACATAAACATATTTGGCTGGTTTACCAGAAAGCAAATATCACATTACAGTAACGGATTTGTGGGCATGATCTGGTCCAAGTAGACAGACAGCTAAACACTGTAAAGAGTTCTGTCAAATAATTACTCTCATCAAATTTCATTCTCCATCATGGTCACGTTATCCACATCAAATCCTTGGTTCTTCTGTAAAAATATCTTAGAATATGCCACACAAGCACCATTAAAACAAACTGTGCCAGATCATGAAACAGAAATGCATTCAACTCATTATTCTGTGAAGAAAAAGCTTTTACAGGCCAAATCCAATTACATGCCATGCTTGTAAATTCATTCCAGAAAACCTTTGTGGCCAAAAAGGTCTGTGTTAGCCATTATGGGATGTTTCTTAGCAAAAAATCTCCTACTGCTGCAACCACTCCTCCCCATCCCACCCCTGCAATGATCTCCAGCTAGTGTCAGATCCCAGCTGATTCAGAAACAGTGATATTCAGCAACTTCCAGTAACCTGCAGGAACAGGTTCCCAGATCACCATCATAAAAATATCAGCTTCTGTTCTGTCAAACAGAAGTTGAATGACTGTGGTGCTCAGATTTACCATACCAAGGAGGTTTCCATTTTAACACTGAGCTTCTTGGCTTTCTCTCAAGACATTCCCATGAATCTCACTATTCTGTGGGGACTGTGGAAGGTACAACTGTAAAAGCCATGGTTTTAGGGGGATAGAAAAAGCAGATGTTCTTCCTCCACCTTCATTATTCATCTGCACTGGGAACAGTCTCCACTTGGACCTGAGATTTCAGCCCAGCATTAATGCTTCTCTTGCCATATCTACACCTTTAGGTGTGGAAAACAGTGATGCAAGTGCAGCACAATCTTAAACTGACACTGGTTTCTGTCTGTGAATTCTCCTACACACAGGACATGATAATAAATCACAGACAGAGCTTGCTGATCGATTCTGCCCGAGCAGTATGTTGGTCTCCAGGGCCAACAAACCAGCACTTAAATTAAGTTTCCTTGCTCAGTGTGCCACACTGCAACAAAAAAAAAAAAAGTTGTTGTGCATCCCAGGCAGGTCATTTAGCCTCTTGTGCAAGGAGAATGGCAAAAAGATACACATGTAGGCATTAGGAAATGCTCCCACCTGATGTTCCTAAAGTGAGCTCTCCAACTGCTCAACATTTCCCCTGTAGTCTTTCTAACAATTAATGGAAAAAATAGAGTCCTCTGGGAAAATTGTCACCAGGTAATTAATAAAAAATGAAAGTGAGAGAGCAAGAACTACAGGGATGTTGCAGAAAGCCTGCAAATTGAAAGAGGCTGACTTAGAGTTGTGATGCCTTCCCATTCTCAAAGGGAACTTAACATGTGCTCCATGTTCCTCAATGGCTCACTCTGACTCTCCACCTCTTCCATTCACACTTTTGAAACAGGAGACATGATGGAAATGTTCAGGCCCTGCCACACTTCTCCATGGCCCAGCGTGAACATACCTGCTCAAACAGATGGGGAATGGCTGTCAAGGACAAATATCCAGAGTCACCCAGTGATCTATTACCAGGTGATCACTTGCAAATAAAGGTCACTGTTTGTTTTCTACCTGGGGGTTTCAATCTGTTTATCATTTTGATGTGGAGGGTTCATTAAAACCCAGCAAAGGGGTCCTTTCTCTATTAAAGCAGTGATGCAATGTCCTTTTGCTTTAGAATCCCTGAAATGGTTCCCCAAAGAGCAAACACTCAAGCACATTTGTCTCACAGTTCCCAAAGCAGGCAAGAGTTTTAAAAAACCCTAAGCTTTCAAGGTCAAAACTGATGCTCTGTTGGGATATGGGGTTGAGAAAGCGTTGCTGGAAATGTCCATCTCACAGCTCTGTCTCCACCTGCAGTTTGCCAACACTGTGAGTGCCTAAGCTGTCACAGATGCTGGGGAATCCTGAGGGGAAAGAGGATGAAGATGGATGGTCTTATGATTAAACCAGAGGACAGGGATTCAAGGGACCTGGTGTCACTTATAGACCTCCTGTGCTGACTTTGGGCAAGTCAATTAACCTCTCTGTGCTTCTGCTTGCCATGTGTAACATGGAGATAAGAGACCTCCCTACAGCACAGGAGACTTGTGTGGTTGACAGATGCTCTCATCCAATGCCAACAGGAGTCATGAGATTTCATTGACAGGAGAGTGATGGAGTGGAGAAGACCCACTGCCATTTGGGGTTATGTGGCTTTGTGAAAACTCAATAGGTGTCTGTTCTGCTTCCCTTGCCTCCTGCTTCACACCTGTCTGTCTTACAAGGCACAAACTCTCTCCTGACCGAGCACTGGCTCCAACACCAGCTGTGGGAGCCCTCGTGTCTCACAGGATGATCCCACGAGAGGAAATGCACAAGTGGGGATTTTTGGCATTAAAAATGTGATGTGAGTCTCATAAATAGCTATGGAGAGGCCAGCCCTGCCTTACCCCCATGAGTGTGGAAGTGCCTGAGGTGAAATGTTCTGCTTCCCTGGCCTGCTGCCTTTGTGCCCATGGGGCACCCATATAATTCCCAATGTGGAGAGGACTGTCCTGCCCATCATAGCAATGCAAGAGGCATCACAGCTGGCCCCACCTGTCCTTCTCTCCCTCCAGGCTAGAGAAGTTCACTGATATCTCCTTTTTAAGACTTTTACAGCTCTGTAAACAAGGGAACATAATTTGCAATTATGCTTTTTGATTTCTGGTTGGTTTTTTTGTTGTTGTTGTTGGGTTTCTTTTAAGACACCAGAAAAGAAAAGCATTCCTGTGCTTTCACAGGAAACACTCTATTTCCCCTTCCAATTTCACAAGACAAGTTAAAGCATCTAATCCTGACCCTGGCAAAGCCTGCCTGACCCTTTCCTGCAAGGCTCAGGGGAAGGATTTCTTTCCCTCTCCTGTTGGGTTTGTGGATGGTTTGTTTTGCTTTTTTTTTTTTTCTTCTATTAAAAACCATAGTATTATTAAAAAGGAATTGTTCAATTCCTTTAATTGGCTCAGAAGAGAAATTCTTCCCTCAGCCCAGGGGGTCAGGGCCATCAGCAGCTATTTATTAGCAGCATTGATTGAGAAGAACAGTCTTTAAATGGAAATAAATTCAATTCTATGGCAAAGAGTATTCCATACAGGCTATTAATATAAGACAAGGAGCTTAACAGTTTTATTTCATATTTTTTTGTTCCCCTCCTCAGCTCACAGCTACCTTCTCTATTTCCAGTTACTTCCCATGTTTCCCTCCAACCATCCCCTCCCCATCAGGGGAATTTCCTTACCTGCATGGGTGAGAGCAGGCACAAGGGTGATAATGATGATAGAGACTTGAATGAGCTCAGGGAGGTTCCAAATCAGGTCCCTGGGAACCAGAGGAGGAAGGAGGGGTGATGGGGAGCAAGATGAGACTTCCACATGCATGCACAATAGAAATGAGAGGGGGAGAAGAGCTCTCCTATGCTCTCTGGGGAATTTTTGTTATATTTTTGCCTTCTCCACTGCTCAAAAACTGTCCTTGCCACCCCCTTGTCGACTCCAGAATACATTCATAGTGCACACCTTCATTCCAGTGTTTAATTGCTTGAGATTGTTACTTGTAGGCTGCTAATTTATTAAAACCATATCTCTCATGTTACTCTGGAGCCCAAAAGAATCATTGCCTTCTATTAAAGGCAGTGGTGCGTGCCTGCTTGTCTTTTTTCTCTGGCCACCTCTGTAATTGCAGCCCATTGCTAAGATGTGAAACTCTGCCCTACCAGCTCAGCATCCTCCACTGGGAGTGTTTGGATGAGGAACAAATGCAGGAGACAAATTGATTCAGGATATAATCAGAAATAACTGTTCTGATGTTCACAGAGATTGCACCAGGGACACACAGAGCCTCTAAGCTGCTCAGGTCACATTTCACAGATGGGCCAAAAAGTGAAGCCAGAGCCTCCTGACACAGATGGTCACTGGAAGCATCATGCAGACCAGACCTTGACAAAATATGATGATGGATCCCTACAGCATCCCATGGAGTCAGCACTGTTCTTGCCCAGAAAGCACAGAAAGATCTTCCCTGGTCATATGGGCCATCTTTTGAGTCACACACATCCCTCAAAGCAGACCCACGCTCCATACACTGTGTCACAAGCACAGATGGGATTCCATACCAGGAGATAGAGAGAGAAGACACACATATCTCCATACACCAAGTGGCTGACACAGGCCAAAAACTCCCTGCTCTCCTCAGCCACCACCTCTCCAACAGGTCTGTCCATCCCCAAAAGGCTGCCCAGCTGCCTTCATCATCTCCTGACTCTGTTCTGCCTTTGAAGAGCTTCCTGGCAGCTCCGTGCCCACACCTGGTCCTACAGAACTGCTCCATAACCTCTAACATGGAGAAGTAGCATCCCTTGCAGCAGTGCCTGAGCCTGGTTTTCAAACTCCTAAAGAAAAGAAATCAACAGACAATTCGGTGATGGAAAATCACTCTGTACTTGAGATACTGCTGAGCAGCAGTGGGGGAGCTGTCCATCCCTCTCAGATTGTTTTTTGAGATCCTGTAATCACAAGAAGCAGACACCTCTCAGTGTATAAGGAAAGCATCAAGTCCCTCTTGTGTCATGGCACAGCTCACATTTTAGACACACAGTGTTTCCCTCAAATTTGGGTTGCTATGATTCACTTCCATATCTGGATTTGGCACTTAGCTCCACTGATGTACAAGTGCAAGTTCACACATAAGATTAAACCACCCCCACATGTTGGGATGGGACACTGGATCCAGACCAGCTGGGAGATGCCTTGTGGAGTTTCCAGCCAGCTCTCAGAAGGACTCGGGAATATAAATCCTCCCCTGGTCCAAAGGCCACCAATACTCCACAACGCACCTAGAGAGCCCATGACATTTTTCACAGTCAGAGAGCATCTGGGACAGGGCTAACAGCACCTGCAGGCAGGGGCAGGCAGAGAGGCAGAGGCACAGGGGGAGGCACAGGTACCAGTCCTCAATACTCAGCAGCCAGCAATTAGAACAGCAGCCATGCAACACTAAAACAATAACATTTTGTTTATCCCCCAAACAGTTAGCTCATTTTAGCACTCTGCCTCCAAGTGCTGGTAACAACAGGATGCAAGGCAGGTGGCAGCTTTCAGTATCCAAAACTGTGGATGCATCTGTGCTTGTAAAGTGCAGGGATGCTACTCTGGACCCCCAGCCCTGGAAATGCTGTTGTTGCAGGTGGTGGTATGAGCTCTAGGTTAGACTGAATATGGGAATTTGTCAGGGATATGGAATGGAGGTAAGCTAAACTAGCTGCTCTGCTGTCTGTGGACTGGCTTTGACCTACATCCTTTGAAGATCTGGCTCCCTGTTCCTAAAAGAGCCTGCCTTATTCCAGGACTGTTTTGCTTTTACTTAAGTATTTTATTCAGTTGATGCCCAAATGTCCCAGGATCTATCTGAGACCTGCAAGCAAGACCACACAGCAAAAGACAGACTTACAAAGATCCAAAAAACCCATTTCATTTAGATTAAACAAAGCTATTATTGTAGTTTAATATAGGAATTGATTATTAAAAGTATGCATATTGAGCTTAACAGCTTAGATTTGTATCTGTTTCATCACTGTTAATCTTTGATAAATATGTTTTTAATAATCTCTGGGTATTTATTGAACATAAAAGTGTCATATGAAATTGAGAATAAGATTGCTAAAGATACTTATTATACACTACTTCAACACAAATTCATTATTAAAACCCTTTCACTGAGGCTTACTTTTAACCACAACATAACTGATGCAGATACTGCATAGTTAATCTATAATAAATATATTTGCAATAAACTATTGATATTTAACCTGCAGTAACTGTCTCAATAAATATGATGCATGGAAATGGCTTTTGAACAAGCTGCTCTTTTTTTAGCTCTGTCAGACCTTTGGAGGATGTGGAGTGAGAAGGGGGAAAGCTGTGGCCTTGTGTAAGGCAGTTCACTTATCAGTCCCCACAACCTTCCCCTACCCTGATCACTGGACTCATTGCTACTCCAATCCCCAAATCTCCAGCCCCAGACTCTTACAGGGGTCTGTCATTTGCTCTCAGTCCTGACTCACATTAACATCTGGCCCCAGCCACCCTTACACTCTGGTGGGCTGTGCCATACAAAGGCTGTGAACTCAGCTCCTGGTGCCCCCAGATGATGCTCTGTCTGCCCAACAGTTTTGTAAAGAGGATAAGCACCCTCAAGGGATCTGAAACACACAGAACCCGCACCCCTTGGGCAGTAAAAACACAAGCTCTCTGAGAATATGGATCAACAGAGAAGCTTAAATGAGGATATTTCAATTTTGAACTCAACAGAGGCCACCAAATGCCTTTGACACATGAACTAGACAGGAGTCTGACTCCAAGCCACCAGAGGAAAAGGACTTGACCCACAGTGCTGCTGAGACCCCCTGGGATATCTCAGAGATGTGTTTGTCATTCTTTGCATCACTTAATGACTGAGGTTAGTTGCAACTAGTCAACTATAGCAGATATGCACAAAATTTCCCTCCCAGCACTAATCAAATGGGAGAGGAGCAGAGTAATTCCTCCCCTGTCCTCTCCTCTGGGTCTTGCCCCATTTGTTATATGGCCACTCATAAGGCCCTTTAAGACTTCCTGGAGGCCACCTTCTGATTCTCACGAATCAGAGAGAGCCAAAGATCTCAATGTGCAACTTTTAATTGAGCTGTATCATCTGCCACAAACATGAAATTAATGGTCCTACATCATAATCATAAATTCATACATAACCCCATGCACCAGCAAATAACTCTTTGCAGTGATACTACAATGGTAAGCTGATTTGCAAGAAGTGCACGCTTCCCAGGAATCCTAATTAACCAAATTAACACCATCACTTCAAATCATGTCCCAGCAGTAGGACATTTCCGATTGGCCTCGGGCTGGAGCAAAGCAGCCAAGTGAAAACCTGACAGCATCTCTGTGAGTCCAGCAGCCTCACCCTCTGCTGGGGGAGATATCTGCTGCCCATCCATGCACACAAGGAAGGGAGCAAAAGCCTCGTGAGCATTTGGAGGCACTGACCCAAAACAGAGCATGGCACAGTGACCTTGTGCAGCAGAGGAGCAGCTCTCAGCTCCTCAGGCATTTCCCAATGCAGCATGAGGAACACCATCCTGCCATGCTGGCTTCTTCCAGGGGGTTGTGACACTGCCAAATTTCCTCAGATAGTGCCAAATGTTGCTTTGGGTGAGTCTGCAATGGGTCTGGGGTAATGGGGCAGGGCTGATAAAAGGAACAGACTCCACAAACCCCAAACCTGTTTCCCTGAACCCACTTGTTCTCGCTGGTTTCCCCTTGTGACTTGCCCAAAATATTTATTTTTTTCCCCCTTCTGGGTAGTCAGGTTTTTCTATTTCTGCCACAGGAAAAACAAGTCACTATTTTGGGAGCATGTGGGATTCAAGCCTATGACTGTCTCAGCACTCCCTGCATGGAAGAGGAGATCCACAGCCTGTGTGCCAGAGGGACTGCCTTGTGCCTCTGTACATATTCAGCCTGGATGTCAGGGAGGCCCAGTCCCACCAGGGTCCTCACACTGGAGCGTGGAATGGCCTCAGCTCTCCAGGCACAGGGCCAGGGATCCCATCCCTGCTCTGAAATGATGCTCCAAAAGCTGGGCTGGGAACTTTGGACTCGGAGGAAAAGGAGGCTCCTACCAGAAGTGGGGTTCGAACCCACGCGGGCATGCACCCATTGGATCTTAAGTCCAACGCCTTCACCACTCGGCCATCCTGGTGGGCTCTGGCCTCTCCCCTGGCTCACCACCTCCTCCCTGAGAGCTCACACCTCACCAAGCGCTCAGGGTCCCAATCCAGGACAATTCCCAAGCCCAGTGAGTGACACCATTCCCTCCTCACTGCTTTCTTTAATGTCTCCAGCAACTGATGGAGCATCTCATTAGGAGAGAGCAGGTCTCATGGGCCATGAAGAATGGCACAGTCTCATTGTGCACCCTAGATCCTCATGAAAGAACCACAGTGACTGCTGGTGATGCCGACAGGGACCCTGGAGCAGGAAGGACATTTCTGGGAGGTCCCTTCTGACCTCACTGGGTCCTCAGGGGAAGGGAGCAGCTCTGACAGGTATAGTCTAGAGAGAAGAAAAAAATTCAGACACCACTACTGAACCTCACAGGATTCAAACCCACAGCCCCGAGGTGCCTACGTGCAGGAGGTTTTTAGCCCTTAAGCCACAGAAGCCTGGTAACTTCTGTTTTTGAATTCAGCCATCCTCAATCTTCTCAGGCCAGCATCCTCCCACAGGGATGTTAGCATAGAGAAACCCTGCCAAGCCCTTTCGCCAGAGCATTCTGTCTGCTGGAGATACTCTCAGCCAGGCTGTCCTGGTCCTGTCCTGCTTCAGGGTGAGAGTAATTTTTTTCTTTCTTTCATAGGGACTGCGAATTGCTGTGCCCTGGGGTAGTTGAACCACATGGGGGGCTGATGAAAAGGTGAGGGGCACCAAAAACGGATATTTCCCAGCCTCAAAAGAGGGTGACACAGAGCTCCTCAGTCGGGGGGGTCACCCTGGCCTCCAGACATAATTCACAGGTACACAGCAGCAATATTCCAGATGTCTCATGAGGGAGTGCTGCATGTCCTCAGCTCAGCAGAGGACTGGGTGAGCCTATTCATATGGTGACAGCAGGAGGAAAACTCACAAGAGGGGACAGAAACTTACCCTTTTTACCCTGTTGATTACAGCCACAGCAATCTGCCGTGCTGGTCTGTGTGTGCAGAATCACAGCACAGCATCCCTGGATGCCTCCAGCTGCAGCACCCACATTAATATCAAATGAAGTCATGCTCACAAAGGGTGTTGTGCTCGCCAGCTCCCGAGGAATCTGCTCCTAATGAGCGACTTCAAAGCATTAATGAGCTTGCAAAGCTCTCCTCTTCGTTTACAGAGCTGGATCTCACACGCTTGGCATTAAGACAGGGGTCACCCGTCAGCAGAGGAGAATGCGTGTGCATGTCAGAGAATATAATATATTTGTCATCCTCCAAGAAGCAAAGATTAATCATGCCCTCCCAAAAAGGAAGTTTTTATGCCACATCTGCTCTTCACAGCATGGAGAGAAGGGACCTGCCTGCAAGCATGTCCATAACCCACACTGCTGAGATCCCCAAAGAGCCCAGCTTTGAAGTTAACAACCCACCTTAACCCCTTGGGTCCAGGCTGGGAAATGCTACTTGAATTGGCAGCCCGAGGGATGAATAAAGTGGTGGAATTCTGCTCCAGTGAAGGTTTAATGCATGCATGGAGGGAGGGAGTGGTATGGATGTGTGAGAGAGCAGGCTTGACTGATGCTTCCCGCTCCATGGCATCCATCCAGAGCAGGCAGGGAAGGGAGATGCTGGCCCAGAACAGCAGGGCTGCACAATGCATCTGCTGCTCTCTCCAGGGGCCAGACACAACCCCCTCCAAGCCTCCCTGAGTTCACCATAAATCCTTGTGTTGGAGCAGCCTCCGGTGCCTGGCCAACTGCCCGTTTGTACCCATTTGAGGAGCTGAGCCCATCCATTGTGCTGAACTGGGAGACAGCCACACAGTCAAACTGGGAAGGGACCAGCCTGAGCACAGACCTGCTGCTGGGCACTGATTGCTCCTCCTCCAAAGCTCCTGAGCCTTTTCAGCCTTTCCAGAGCCCTGTTTTTGGTTGGTGTTTCTGCTGGTGCCGGGAGGGTTGGACGAGGTACGGGACAATGAGATATGAGCCTGTTCTTGCCCAACCTTCAGACAATCTCCACATACAGCCTACAGAGGAACTGGAGTGGGGACAGCTCAGCTTCCCTGGCCTGGTTCAAACTTACCATGACACATATCCAAGGGGGTCACAGGCACAACCTGTCTGTATTTAAAAATTCAGCTCCTTCCCAGGGTCTGCCCTGGCTGTGCATCATCCACAAGGTTGGTTGGCTTCACCTGCAAACCTGCACAGAGCCCTGACTGGGCTGGAGTCAGCCTTGCCTCTGGCAGGGTTGTAATACCAGCTGAATTACATGTACTGTCTTGGATGTCTCCTGTGCAATCCCAAGCCAGGCTGGCTGTACCTTGCTTGCAGTGTCCCCACGAAATGTCAGCTGGAAGATGACACAGCGGCTATAGGCTTTCAGAACACATGTTCTGCCAGAGAAAGACAATAATGTCCTCAAGTCAGAAAGGTGTCATCCTTCGGTTCAGAAACACATTGGCAATGTTAACTGGAAAGCTGTTTCTCCCCTCTTATCCCTCCAAAGAAGATCTTCTGGCACTTTGTGTCTGTTCAGTAGGTCTGTGTTTAATTTAAATAGCCTCTGGAGGCAACTCTGTCCCACATGCTAATACTGCAGCTGAAGAGTGGTTGGTTGGTAATTAATAAAAAAATCCAAAGCCTTAAAGTTAAGAGCAAAATAGAGTAAAAAATTACACTTTGAGGGATTTCAGGCCAAAACTGCTCCATTTTATTAATGTGGGGGTAAAAATATTCTCAATATCATTGCTTTAGAAATTAGTTGGAAAAGGGGAAAAGTGGGACAGCATTCTCATCTGTGCTCCTCTTGTGCCCTTCCCCTGCTATGAAAGCAGCTCAGCACTGTGCTCCCTTTGGAACTCTTTGACCTGAAGTTTTGGCAGCCCTGCCAGGGTCATCTTAGGTTAAGCATGAGATGACAGCTTGGCTCCACCTTGTGCCATAGGCTTGGGGGGAAACTTCATGCTGCTTCTAGCTGTGCCCAGGTAGAAATTAATGGGGAAGCTCTTAGGACTTTGTCAGATTTAAAACACACTACTGATGTCCCTCGTGTCTGGGAACTACCACATTTTGAGAGTAGCTGGAGTTCATTGACAAAAAGAGGAGTTGAACAGCATTACTATTTAACTGGGCCTCAGTAGGTTTAAGAACAAACAGGCAAGCTAGCACAGAAGATCACTCTTGCTCCCTGTCTTTCCTCCCTCTTGAGAGGCAATTCAGGAAACCTAGCCAGCCTTTCTTTGTATTCACAGGGATTTTTTATAGGATGGCTAGAAAATTCATGTTGTACTGCTATGGGTAAAGGCTTATACTCTGCAGAATTTGACATCATGCCCTGCTGCTGGTTGGCACAAATCAGCCCCTGTGGAACTACAAACCTTATGGTGTGCTGTGTATCTCCAGAGGAAAGGTTTTCCATGTAGCTTGCAAAAAACTGGTGTTTGGCCAGAAAACCAAAGACCACTTACTGTGGGCACACAGACTTGATTAAAAACCAGTGGAGTTGTGCAATTACGGGAGGTTATTTATCCCAGAGGGAAAATATGTCTTCTTTTTAAATTCTTTCAAAAAACCAACAAAACCCCATCAAACCAAAAGCAATGCAGGTACCAGAGCTAAAGTATTAAGTCACAGACAATAACAGATTTGCCTACTTTCTCCTTCTCAGGAATGGTGTCCCAGATGTTTACAATTTTCCACAAGGTATCTCTAGTCAAAATTATTCTCCCAGTTATTTTCTGCAAATATTTCTTGGACAACAGACAGTTTCTCAAAAAATTAATCTTGAAGGTTCAAAGTAGCCTGGCTTTGCATCACTGTTTCTGCTTTGATTCTGAGTGGGCTCATAAGGAGATGTCAGGAATGAATGGTGATGGTTCAGCATTTCAAAGTCATCAACCACCCATATTCAATTATTCCTAACGATGTTCTGGACAGGATGCACAAGTAGTTCATCAAGAATTTACCTTTTTTCAGTGTGAATTAGATCTTGTGAAAAATACCATCATGGGCACAGCTCTCCCTTCCGTGTGTCTTCCAAACAGAGAAAATGAGTCACAGCTTTGCAGAAGGGAAAGCTCAAGAACACATCAAGAATCACAGTACTGTGGTACTGATGCCTCAGATGCTGAGTGCCCAAACCATGAAATCATAAAAGGACCTGATGCAAATAAGACATTTGCTGCATGTTCATCTGTTCTTGCCCAATGCAGTCAGTCAGTTTGTAACTGCAGAGAGAGAAACGCAACCAGTCCTGACTTGAGGCACATGATCCCTCCCAGCCCCACTCTCCATGCCTGCATTTCAGCATGCATTGATCACCAGATGTGTGTAAACCAGGCTCTGTAGGGGCATTCCAAAATCACACAATCAAAACCAATGTGTAACTTACTCTTGGCTGCCTTTTCCCATGACAGAGGAGTTAGCTCTGGTAAACAACAGCTCAGTGGAGAACTCCATCCCTTCTGGGACCATAACTTAGAAAATATTGCAGTAGCTCTCCTCTGAATCAACCCAGAAGGGAAAATGAGGTGACTGAGTTACATGTGGACAAACACCAGTAGAAGAGGCTCACATTTGTCAAAAAAGTCTCCTGCAATTATTCACATACCTTGGACAAAAGTGCTGGGACGAATGGGAAGAACCTTTTGCTCTCCACCTGCAGCATCAGCAGTGCCCACTCCTGCTTGTTAGCTCAGCAGGGAAGCGTGCAGGCGACAGATCACATCCCAGATGTCAAGGTGCATCTGCATGAATTCCTAAAATGACATGTGTTCTTTAGCCCAGAGCTTGGCTCCAGGCTAAGAGCTAAATTTGATGTTCTCTGAGGCTAAAACTTCTTCAAAGACCATTCTGGGTTAATTAGGGAAGGGAAATTTTGGCTGCAGTCTGTTCAAGAAGATTGACTTGGGAAATGGTATGAAAGTCATGGTTTTTGCAAGAGCAAAGAGAAATAACAGACTCATTTCTAAAAGCCCTGCACCTAAGAACTTCAGAAAAGTGCAGAACTTCACTAAAATACAATAAAAGGGATTGCCTAAAAGCAGAACATCTCCTTTGGCTCCACGTACCATCTCCCAGAGGCACCACATCATTCCTGCTGCTCACAAAACAGCTTCTTCCTCCTTTTAATAGTTTTATTTTTAGGCTTCTCATATTTAATTCTCCCTTTTTCCTTATATAAGGTGCTTGGAAAGGCTGCAGTGTCAAACAATAATTACATCAGAGAAAATTTAGAATCCACAGTGTTAAAATGAGCCTGCTCCTGACAAGTGGATGGATGTGGGAAGTGAGGGGATGCCGTTTTGTGGCAGAGAGCACCCAGCTGGCAGTGTAGCAGCATCTCTGGTGGGCTGGGGCACCCACCCTCAGTTGTGGGCAGGCTCAGCCTGGAGCACACCAGTTCATGCCTGCACTGGCGTGGGATGAGATGCAGGCACTTGCTCAGGCAGTGCTGGCAGTGCCTCTCCCCAGCAGCAACCTTGAACGAGGCTTAAAATGCAGTTTTGCCATCCATTTACCACCCCTGGGTGGGCTACAGTGTATGTGCCTATCTATAGCTGCAGCTTCACCTCAATAAGGATCAGGCATTCCTGGGGCCAGGATTCACCCCGTAACCACCATTATTCTGCTTATATTACAACTGAAAGAAGAAAAACATCTGTCTGCTTCACCCAGTCTGTGTTTCTGAGGATATGGGTACCTACCTCAGGCAGCATCCCAATACCTTTATAACTTTTTTCCCCACCATCTGTGCTGAAGTAACTGGACACATATCTGCTCTGCAAAATTAAATTGTTTTAAAGTTAGAACTCAAACTGACACAACACTGAATCTTGGACTATGCCCAAGTATTGCCACTGCCAGGGTGTTAAAGGAACTCACTGGTGAAAATCTCCAAGCACCTGCACTGTGTTTTCCAGCAAATAATCAGATTAGAGTGAATTTGATCTGCCACCCATGAAAGCAATGTGGAAATCACTGATGACTGAGACTGAGACTCCTGTGGGTGACCAAAAACTGATGGGAAGACCAGGAAAATATTTTCCTCTCTAAAAGAGAGCATCACTTGCCTCACAGTGGATTCCAAGTTGAAAATATTAAAATGCTGACAGGTATCTGCTATCTGTCATGCAATGTCTAAAATCAGGTTATGGAGAAGAGTAGGTGTATAGAGTGAGCTCACACATAGTACATACAAGAAGTTTTCTAGGGATAACAAGTTTATGGAATATATATATTTTTCTCCATATGGGTTCCCAGCTGGACTTCTTTGCCGCCTTGAAAGACACCAACTTGCTAAAAACATCAATAATGTCAAAATTCAGGATTGTCCTAATTAGATGTGACCTTTGAAGGGAACTGCTGAAGGCTGAGCACTCACCTGATTCTGTGAGCTCACCCCTGCCTGCCAGGGGACACCACTACCATTTCTGTTTCCATTTGTCGCTTCATGACTCATGTTCATGCTACCAAGGCAAAGGAAAAGAGGCTTGTGAAAGAGAAGGAGGGCAAACCTGTGAAGTTCAACAGCTTCAGATCCACAGTCAGTCATCAGTCTGGCATTTGACACCTTTAATTTTGCTTTTCCTGATCCATTTCATTCCCATCAGCTGGCTCCTGTCCTTCCCATCCTTTGCTCCTCCCATGGGACAGAGGCCTTTGATGGGCAAGGACATCTCCAAGAAGAACTGGCCACCAGGAGAGTGTACAACAGAAATAAGCTATCTCAAAACACGTGGCTGGTGGCTTCTTGGGAAACTGGAAAAGAAACTTCTGGAGTTAAAAAGACAGAAAAAAAGTAGTTCTTCAAATTTATGCTAATTTGTTGCAACTATGAGGTTTTTTTTTTAACTGGGTTTTATAAGAGCCACAGTGAAATGAATACTACAGCTCCTCTGAAAATCAAGCACTTCTCTCCAATGGCTTCTTTCAGAACTTCTGATCATAAACAACAGTCAGACAAACTCTAGCATATTTCATTCTTCATTTGCTTCTTTTTGGTTGGATTTTCTTGTGTGTTTGGGTTTTTTTAAAAGTAAGATATATTCTTTCTTCTGGGATTTACAGCCTGAGTTTGTAACAATTAGGCAAAGTAAGCCATGTGAAGATTTTTTATGATCTGCTTTAAACATAAAGTTTTGGAAAGTAGACAAAGAAATTATTATTATTTTGCTGAACAGCTGTGTTGAAGCGCAGGGGAAAGACGCTAAAGACATTATTTGTTTATTTGGCTTTCAATAGCTATGACAAAGCAAATAGCAGCTTTGGTCTTGGTCCACAATTGACTTAATTGGTAACACCTCAATTGTATGTCCTAAAAAGCTCCTAATTAGCAGCTGAGCACAGGATAAACTAGGTAGTGTGTGTTCATTCGTGTTCCAAGAGGACCAGCCAATACAGAACAGAGTTAACTGAAGATCCATTTGATTTAATGTGTACACATGCAAGAGGAGATGTGTGGATGTGTGTGCACGTTCTGTCCTGTCCTGTGTCCCTACAGCACCCAGCACGAGGGGCTGGGCTCCCTAATCCTTTCCCTACTCAGCTGGGACCCAGTCTGAAAACTACAGAGAGTCTTTTCTGGGGACTTTTGCTGCCTCCAGCAGTCTCTGGGTCAAGGCCTGCTGGGAAATGTTTGCCACTGCCTTCCCTGGCTAATTTCAGAGAGCTCCCAGGGAGATTCCCTCTCTTTCATTTACTATTCAAGCCCCTCACACTGCAGGAAAATACTCAGAGCAACGGGGGAAGAAATGGTCCAGATATGAGCAGTGAAGGCACGGGGAAAGTAAACACAGGTGTGAAAATACCTGCTCTGTAAAAAGAATGTTTCTGGGGACAGTGCTAGAAGTCATCCACCTAGGCCAGCAATTCAGACATCCAAAGAATACACTGTAAAATGTGGGCAGCAGAGGCATGGGATGAGACAAAGCTTACATCAGAGTGAGAAAGCACAGTCAGAGTCCTTTAACACATGCCTGCAATACAGGCCCAGGATCAGGGCTCAATCTCTTGCCTGCCTGATGATCCCCTAAAATGAGTTCATGCATCTCAGTCCATCTTTAGTGTACTAAAAGCCTGCAGCACCCATCCTTGGCAGGACAGCTGGTGATGCTGGGGAACAGCCTCACCAACACCAGAGGGGAAGAGTGGTAACTCAAGAAGGCAGCAGCTGTGTTTCAGTCCTAAGCAGCATCTGGGACACTTAAGGTTGATGGATAAAAGCAGGAGGCTGCAAGACTGGTGCTCAAAATCTCAGACAGGACTGCTCGGTGCAGGAGCAGAGGACAAGCCAGTGGCAGAGCATTTTCCTGAAATGCAACATTAGTCCTCCGGTGGAGATGGATGAGGGAGAAGTTTTGTAGCAGCTGTCCATGCTGCCTTCTTTCTGCTTTCTTTCTCTAAAGCACTAACATGGACAGGAGGGTCTGGTCATGTCCTCCTGTCTGTCTATTGAGGGACAGCCACCCAAAATTTTGGCAACTCCTGTACAACCACATTGAGCTGGATGTGAGAAGCAGGGAGATGGTGACACACTGCCCAGTCCCTCACTAGTGCCTAAGGCCAGCACAGGGATGGGAACACAGCAGTCTTGTACCCACAGTCATGGAGAAATACAGGACAAGCTCCACCAGGGGGGAAAGCTCTGTTAGATGCAGCTATCTCCCTCCAGCTCTCTTGCCTGGCAAGTGAAACACAACTGGTGCCATAAGGCCAGCAAGTGTTGAACAAAAGCCCTTCTTTCAGCACTCTGCTCTGCTGTTTGCACGGCTCCATGAGGCAGATTGCTATCTCTTATTAACTAAATAAACAAGCAGCAAAAGTTGAGCAAAACGGAAACACACACAGCTTGTCTGCAAATAGAGACAAACGCCTCCAGCGCATGGCTGCACCCAGCTGTCTGCCTGTTACCTGCTTAAACAGCTCTAATTTCCCATTAAGGTCAATGCAATCAGAGCCTCTCCTCCCAGCTGGAAAACCTGGCTAATGAAACACTCAGGCTTGTGTGGAGTCCACTTCAGTGCATCAGCAGAGCATTTTGAGGAGCTGAGGTGGCTGCCCTGGCCCATCTCCCACAAGGATGAGTCTCCAATCCAGACTGCAGGAGAAGGGCTGGGCAGGGGCTGCTCTGCAATCTCCTGCTGAAATGATGGGGGCACTTCCAGCTTTCAACCAGGGCATCTGCTGCCTGAATAATCCCACGTCAGAGACAGAGTACAGAAAGCAGAGCCCTGCCCTTGTCTGTGCTCCTTTCTCCTGGATACTCCAGCTGGCTCCACTTCTAGCAAATGGTACCTATCCAGTTTATGCATCCCTTCCCTCTATCACTCACACAGTACCCTGAAAATGTACATGGGCTGACTAAACTGTCTTTATATATAACCTGAAGAGTTTGACTTTGGAGCTTTGTTTCTTACTTTTCAGTTTCTTTTAGCTTCTCCTTTCCATACACTGGAGCTCCTGACCAAGTTTTGATGAAGTCCATGAGGGTGACAAACAGCTAGACGATGACCTGTATATGTAGGGAGCTACTTGATCTGATCTACGTTCTCCATGTTGCTTAAAATGAAACTTAAAAAAAAAATTCAAAATACCCATAGTCTTTCATGCCTTCAAAGTAACTGTTCTGTGGATAATTTAAAGTATTGAGACAATGATTCACTAAACATTGTTGACCTGCTTATATGTGGGCAGGCAAAGTCACCCATTATTGGTGATTTATTAGCTGTAGCTGTTTCTTTGATCTTCTCCAACATCATGCACTCAATATCCTGCTCCCATGAGGCAGCAGGGACAGCAGCCCTTTCAAGACTTACACAATATTGTGACTTACATTTCCTGTCCATGGAATCACCTCCACTTAAGACACTGCTTTTTACCGGATTCAGGGGAATCTTCCAGAGCCCTACAATATATGCAAAACCAGAAGTTACTCTTGGATTGAGAAATTATTATACCAGCACCTCTAAATTGCTTTTAGCGGCTTTCTGTGCTGCCTCAGGCTCAGAAGTGCTTAGTTTGCTGACAAAAATCATAGACTCGTACACATTGGAGACGGAAAAGCCCTGCTAGCTTCAGCTAGTCCATTTCTCCTACCAGGGAGGGAATATTCCCAGCAATCTGCTTTCCCCGCTACTTTGTCTTGTCTATTTTTAAACATCCCATGTAGCAGAAATACATTTAGATTGTCAGGATTTCAGAGCCAAGTTAGCTGTGGAAGTACCAGCTGTAGCCTAACCTGCTTTGTCTAGTGGCAGCAGCTAAATTGCTCTCTGCTGCCTTTGAAGTCAATGGTAAAAGTCTTATTGGCTTCTGTGGGAGCATTCTCAGGCCTTTGGTACGGATGATTGGAGCAAATAGCTATGGAGCACTGATAAGCCATTCTTACACTATCACTTTCCAGGCCATAACTGCATTTTAATAGGCAAGAAATTGTCTCAGCAGCAGTCAGGGTGCAATAACAGCAAAGCCATGTGGAGCACACAACACACTGGGTCTGCACTGAAGTGATTCCTGCCATGACCACACAAAGTCATATCCATGGCCCAAACAGGGCTGGAGAAATTTGTGAGCCAATGGGAGCAGTCAGAGCAGCCCCTTTGGTACCTCCTTGATTCTAGAATCTACCAGAGTTCAGCTCTGTTCCTAGATAGCTCCAACGTGTTTTCCTTTTTCCCTTTTGCTGTTTCATTTAACATCATGAATTAAGGGGGCTGGTCACATTAGTGTCCCTCTTTACCCATCTATTATGCCTTGACTAGAATATAGCACAGGTATGGCACTGCCCTATTGTTTTAGCCAAAGAACACAAAAAAATATCAGTTGTTGAATCACAGAAATTAAGATGTTGCCATATAAAATTCAATCCACCTTCTCCAGGATAAAACTGCCAACAGCTGCCCTGTGAGATGGAGCACTCAGCAGTGGCAGTGACACAGCCCCAGTGCAGCTCAGCCCTTTTGCTTTCTCTTTTAATTTCAGTAACAATGGCAGGTAGTGAGAGCCAGGGTTGGATTTAATTTAACTGTTGTTGTGCTCTACTGGGACAACTTCCTCTGCCTCCACATTTCCTGTCTGGAAGTTCTCCCAAAAGGATGGATTAACCAATATATGACCTGTATGGGAAATGCACTTTATTGAAGCTATTTTTCTAGGGTGGAGCTGAACAGCTGTTTAACAGTACATAGCTGCACTGCGTGAGAGATGGTAAAAACACAAAAAAAAAACTGTATTCAGGTATAACCAGGATGTAAGGAGGCAGACATAATTATACTGTGCTGTAATTTTTGCCTGTGTGCAGAGGGTACTGTCCTTGTATGACAAAGCATGGGGTACCACAGCATTACAATCAGCACAAGGGAAAGGACTTTCTTGTGCCATAAATACAGACTGATTAATACCACCATGGCAGGCCCCAGCATCCTGGCAAGGACAGCTCACATGCTAAAGCTCTATGGGCATAGACATCTATCCAAAAACTGGGGTTTTTTTCATGATGGAAGCAGCCTGTGAGGACAGCTGTGATGGAGACCAAGCACAGTTCATCCTCTCATTTATATAGGGCTACACTAATCAATAGGGGCCATAGGTGTCCCAGAAACAGTCCCACTCTAACTTCATGGCAATCCCTATCTGTCATTTGCCTGTACACAGGGAGGTATTGGCTGCTGTGAGCTGCCACTGCCATCCATGGAGCACAGTCCCACTGCTGATGGCTCCTGTACCAGGCCATGAAGAACCATCTCTGGGTGGCAGCACGAGGCTGCACAGCCCAGGCAGCCTCAGCATGGGAGAAGGAAGCATCCAGAATCCCTTCCAGAACCTCAATAAAGTCCCTGCTTCCCATTCACATCCCTTCCCACTGTAGCAGGTTAACAGTGCAATTCAGTTATTGCAAATTTACATCAGGGCTGGAGACATGAGAAACTGAGCAGAGGCTTTAAAAGCCACTTTTTTTTTTTATAAAGCCTGCCATAAACCACCAGCCAGATTTACCATGAGTTTCCTGTGTGTGCACATGAGTTATATGCACAGTAAGTGTCCCATCATCATGAATTCTGCCCATGTTCCTCTTTAACAGCCCTGATCATAGGGAATTCATTTGGTCTCCATATAGCTGTCACCTGTATTACCAGAGTGATTTCATTCTAATTTAGCATTACTTAATGGTGAAGATAAAGTTAAGTGCTAGCCATGTGGGTCCTTTCTTGGCTTCTCTCTCTCTCTGACACAGCAAGAGTGTGGCTGCAGGGTGTTTTATGACCAATAATTCAAAAGAGCAGGGGAAAGAAGGAGCAGCAAATATCAACTGCTTGTCAATCATCCACAGTCTTTCAGCTCAAATGGTTATACCTGGACCCCTGACCTTTTCTTCTGCCATCTCTGATCCTCATGTTTGTTTGGAGTTCTTTAGGTACTGCAACCACCAAAATATATATTTTTTTTAGGTTCAGGCTTAGGAAGCCTGCAGTGGTTACCCACAGAGAGAGGAAACTGTGGTATAGAAAGCCATACCTAATGGCTGCAGTATAGCAGCCAAATTACAACCATCCCTACAAGCTGACTGAACAAATGAAAATGCTGTGGGGAAATGGAGGGGGTTTTTAACATCAGTTATACAGCAACAAGTGATTTGTCTCCCAAACCCCTGTGCCCCCCCTCTTTTCCTCTGGCTCACAAAGGTAATCATTCTGTATATATCATGAGCTTGTTTAAACTGGAGATGAAAAGCTACAAAAGTGCAACTTAATTGAACTCTGCATTGTGTTATTACAAATGCTGCCGACCTCACTTGCAGTCCATTATCAGAGGGTTCTGCTGAATGCTTTAATTAAAGACAATAAGGCTAATAAAAAGGCATCATTTTCTTGTCTTCAGCACTGCTGGAGAGTTGGGGCTGATGAGATTATTTCCTGTTAATGCTCTTCTGTTGTTGTTTTTAAATCTTTTTCTCCCCATGGTTTGCAAATACTGTCTGAGCCTGAGTTGTACTAGAGTCATTACAAACAGAAAAAAACAGCTTTGCCTCTAAAATGCTCACTAACATTTGACAAGCAGAGCTCCTCTTCCTGATGATTTCCAGTGCCTTACCCAAAGCATCCCTGCCTTTTGCTGTCAGATGCAGTCCCAGAGAAGGACAAAGCTTCCCCACACAGGCCCAGGTGCCCATATGGCCCAGAAGGATGCGCTCTGCCCGCGGCACCCATTTGCAGGGAGGACAGAGTGATGACAGTGCCACTTGCCAGAGGGCAGGTCTAGCCCACAGTGAGTAATGCAGCACCTCTCCATAATTAACATGCTTGCTAACAGCCCATATGTGCCATCTCTACTTTCATACTGGTGATGGTAATAGTGATACCAAGCCAGCAGTGTTTCCAAAGCCAATTAAGGCAGTCTGGCTGGGCTGCCTTTTCTCCAGCTTCGACCAACAAAGCAGAAGGAGGACAGCACAGGAAGGCAACAGTGAGGATTATCACAAGGAAGGGGAAGAGTGTAGCCTCAGTGGGAGAGCCAAAATGCTGTGGAGGAGGGCTTTACACAAGGGCAATAGAAAGGTTTGCAGTAGGACAGCTCTGCTCATCTGGCCACAGGGGGATGTGCAAAGGGATGAGTGAGGCAGGATGCTCTCTGACTCTGGATTCACAGGGAGGACACACCAGTCCCTGTCTGTATCCCTCAGATGTCAAGGACATCTGCAAGGGCTTGACCTTGTCCCCTCCATGCATTCCTTGGTCTTTGGCAAAGAGCACAAACTAAGAGTGGGGAGCTACAAAAAGAGCAATGGGAAATGCCCTGGTGCTCCTTGTGCGGATGTGTTCACTTAACAGGCACATCCACCCATCAACACACAGCCTGAACCCAGCAGCTCCTCAGCACTGGCCACAAAACAGTTAAAACTTTGCTAGCAATCCAGGCCATATTTGAACAAGAGACCTAATGGCAATTGGCATTGTAGCCCTACTGTGAATAAGCCAAACCATCCAGTCCTACTGTGATTAAAAACTCCTTCTTGGATTAAGGAACAAGCAGCCAGATGCTAAGTAACTGAACTTTGCCCCTGCAAGAAGGAGAGCAAAGAACTAACCACTGAGCCAGCCCAGTTTGCCAAGACTTTTATAGGGAAGGAACTTTTACAATTAAATACAGCAAAAGGTTTCTTCCACTGTGAGCCTCTGAACACAGGTTGAAAGAAGCAAAGTCGAACGTGAAAGCCAAGTTAAGGAAGGAAAAAAAATAAAAAAAAGAAAAAGTCTTGATCTGAAGGTTGGAGGCTCAAAGTAGCTGGAAACCCCATCAAGTGACTGAATGGGAACAGTGAGGGGCGGGCAAAGACCACAACTCCTCCCTGGGTAAAGGATGAAGCTGTAATGTGAAGCAGACTGACCTAGTTACATATTTCTTCTTCGCTCCCCATTTCTCTCACTACAGTTGCCAGGCTGGCATGTTGTAAAGCAAATTGTACATGAAGTTTCTACCATCTAAGCCAAGACAAAGAGGAAGCAGGAGCTCTGTAGATGGGCACATATTGAGCAGCACCATCTCAGGTCTCCTTGGAGGAAAGGTGCTTGACTGTGCCACATCACCCCATACAAGGTGACTCTCTCCATCATGTCCTTCCCATCCATCTTTTCTTCACGTGTCAACAGCTGCCTGTCATTTTTGGCACAGTGGGGAAGTGACCCACAACCTGATATTTGCAGCTTCATCCTAAGCAAACGAGGCACATGCTCATTAAACACAATCTCTCCATCCTTCTAGTCTGCAGTTCAAGCAAGGAAGTCTTCCTTTGGGCTAGGAAGGTCCTGCAGCCCCTGCTGCTGGGCAGGTGCTGCACTAAACAGATCTGCCCTGGACTACATAAAAGCCAGCAAGGGTGACATGGTGCTGCCATGTACAAGTGCTGCTGATCCCCTTAATTCTGATAGAGTTGGGAATCAGGAAGAGAGAGGGTGGTTTCTTTCACTCACTGTGTCTTTTGACAGAGTCAGGTGCCCTCTGACAGCTTTAACTCATTCCCAGATACACCCATGTGCTATAGGAGAGGGGCATCAAGCACAGCTATATGGCCATGGTGATGCCCTGTTCCTCTCTGCATTTTGCATCCCTGAAAAACCAGTCCCCTTTGCACCTGGGTTTTCCCAACACATGTCAGAGCTGCTCTGGCTGTGGCACACAGTGGCACACAGGGCACACATCAGGCTGGGCTGGCACAGCTCACACCACGCTCCTGCAGCAGGCACTGGAGAGCAGCAGGCTGCCATGGATCCCAGGTGAGATCATGGTTTTTGGCCCTTTTGCACGCAAGGATCGCCAAGGACACCTGAGCATGCTGACCAGTGAGTGTCTGGAGGTCAGGAAGTTTGGAGCAGCACACAAGCTCTGATCCATTGACTGCAGATCTCCAAAGTATCCACTATTACTGCAGATCTCCAAAGTATCCACTATTACTGCAGACTCACAAGCCTGACAATCTTTAGCCATAACCCACCAGGATGAGATGGGGTGCAGGGAAAGCTCTGCTCTTGCTGAGCAATTAGATGAAGGAGCAGCTTCCAGGAGAGGCAAGAGAAACTACCAAGGGAAGCATTTCCAAAAGATGAACAAACCCTTTGGGGAAGACAGTATTTTGGAAGAATCGATGCTAAATGTAGAAGCTTTAATGACTTGTGGGGAGTCTCCAGTCTATAACTTCTAAGTGGAAATGAGGGGGAAAGAACACTGAAACCTTCTGAACTTTCCACCATTCAAAACTACCAATGGTGCTTTTTTTTGGCTCAGGACTATTTTTGATATGAGCATGTCTCATTTTCAATGAAAAAATGCCTTGACAGGGTAGTGTTATGAGGAGATTCATGCCCTCAGTCAAAGCTACCCCCTCCAGCTGAAGCAAGGGCTCTCCAGAAAAGGAGTGGTGCAGATGCTGAAGCAGATGCTAAACAAATATGAAGCCAGTGTTCATTTATTAAACAGTTGCTGTGACCCCACTTTTCAGCATCATTCATTCACTTAAAGCCTTGCTCCTGCCTCATCATCACTTTCAGAATAAGGTAAAAGAATGAATTTGCCTGGATGTGTGGGTTTGTCTGTCCCAACTAGCTGAGGTGATCCAAGGCCCTGTGGACACCTGGGTAGAGCAATTTTTCCAGTACACCAAGTAAACATTGCTGTTGTGGATGTATTTTTCTGTTCCTCAGCAGTTCTGAGGATTTGACACTACAAGAGAGTTTACCTAAAACAAACCCACATTCCACCCCATCTCCCTCCCCTTGCACATCTCAGATGTGTTTCAAAACCCAAAACACATCACAGGTACAGTGTCACACCTAACCTACAGCAAGCACCAGACTCACCATTGCCCCAGACAAAAGCTTTGGAGCCAGCAATCATTGCAGATAGGTCAGTGGTTGGTCACCATTTTCCAGCCTTCTCAATCCACAATTTGCTGTATGAGCATCCTGAAGTGAGAGAAAAGGGTAGGTCATTATAGATGTGTTCTCAAGAAGAGATAAAACCCATTCCATGTATTAGTAAGCTCCACAATCATCACTGCTGGAAGCTGAGTGTTTATGAGAACTGGCTGCTTTGTAAGAGCTGCACAAACACAATGTGGGGTGAAAACCAACTTCAAAAGGGGAAACCAAAATATTTGGACCAAAGAAAACAGTATGATGCATAAACTGAGCATGATTTGCCTCAAAACTCAGCTTTGGGGGGAAGTAAAACAAAACAACATTCAATGTGGGACAACTACAAATGACTCATTCAATCCTGACAAGAATTTTGTTTAAACTGAGTTATTATTTGACCTATTTATTTTTCGAGAAAAGAAGCCTGCTCTCATTTTAAGTGAAAAAGACTATATCAAAATGTAAGTTTAACATGTAAAGATCTTGCCTCAGAAAGTTTCACCTGGTAAAGAAAAGGCATGTCCTATTCTGAAACCTGCAAACCAACACTTCCAGCCTGTGTGATCCCCCTCGCTCCATCCCTCACCAGAGATATGCACTGACTCCAATTCATGAGCAGTTTCCATCCTCCTGGAATTTTTCACTAATTGGCAAATTTACTGTGCACTGCACATATTTTACCCATGTCTGCAAGAACCAGATTTTCTGTTCTCCCCATTCCTTTCTCTCCCCCTTCTGCTCTCCAGTCCCCACCTCTGCCTTTCTGCTTAGAACTCACACACACACACAAATATAGCCTCTATTTCATCTGCAACATCTGTACAGCTTGACCAGCTTCCTCAGAATTTTTTAATACATACAAACTCAACAAATAATGCAAATGAGCCACCACTTAATTATTTCCTCAACTTGTCACACAAGGAGCAATTTGGAGCGAGGGCCGGAGGTGGTGAGAGAGGCAGCACTGCTGCTCTCCCTGGTCCCACCGACCCACCCTCCAGCTTTCCAGCAAACACTCACTTCACAAAATCTAATTACTCTGCTAACATGTCCCATATGCTGTGTGGCAGGCAGAGAAGGCTTTAATTACATCTGCTCTAGACATGCTGGGGAGCCCTGATTCCCCATCTCCCAGAGACTCCACGCAGGACCCGTGGGGTTGAGGGTGCTGCCAGAACCAAAAATGGAGGCTCAGCATCAAGCCCTGGGTACCAAAACACCCTATTTTTCCTCCTTCTACCCATATGCACACACACACATCCACAGATAATGGTAGGGCTGCAGCAAGAGAGGGCTCTGCTCTCTGGAGGGAAACAATTCATCCCTCTTAAAAAGTGCCGACCATCACTGTTAATGAACTGATTTTCAATCACTAATTATTAGAAAGCCCTTCCACACCACTGCTCATTTGTCTGGCACTTGAAAGACATCACCTCTCATTTGGAAAGAGGAGGACAAAACCCATTCCCAGCTGGCCTTCCTCTTCCCTCCATTGTCCCAACACTTCAGCACACCATGGAGCTGGCTTTTCCCCTCCTTCCTCCACCCCATTTTACTTTTCATTTTCACAGCTGCCTCTGCAATTGCTACTTTCATAGCCAGCGGGTGTTGCTGAGGTGGCAGGTAGTCAAAACCATTTTGGGGCACAATACATCAGGTGGTAGACAAGAGGCAGGCAGGAATTTCTTTGACATGACATTGTTATGCAAAGATGCTCACGGTTCCCAAGGCTCTTCATGCAACTGGATGGCATTTTCTGGAGACAGAAATCCTGCTTTAGGGGAACAAGGGCTGGAGGCAGGGGAAATCCTTTCATTCGGGATCATGTTTTAGTGTGAGAGCAGAATATCTATTGTAGTCCCTACGCTTTTAATGTGGTTTGTGGCTTATATGATCCAGCCTGTAATCTGTTCCACATCTTATAGTGCCTTGAATTTGATAGAGCCACATCTGAAGTGTGATAGACTGCTCTGCTGGCTGCCGTGTGGTGAGCCATCTCCCACCAGCTACAGCCAGGGGTTTGAACAAGGGCCAGTCATTATTGTTTGCAAACTCTTCAGGCAGAGGGGCAATTTCCAAGAATACTGTGGGTAGGAGAAATTCCACAGAAGATGCCTTTGATCTGAACTTTCCAAGTGTGGGGTAGGAGTGTGCATGTCCACACAGTTTCTTTAGTAAACTCCCTGTGCGTCCTCCATCAGAGCTGCAGCTGCAGGGCCCTGATTTGAGGCAGGAATAGCACTGTTTTCCCAAGGATTAATGGTTGTGCCATCGTCATTCACAGGCTGTGGATTTCCAAGTCCCAGTGCAGCCATCTGCAGCATCCATCAGTTTTCCTGCTGCATCAGGGCATCCCCGCCCCAGCCATGCTCCAGTCACATTTGGCAGCCACAGAGAGGTGCAGGAAATGATGTGCTTAGCAGTGGGAGAACAGCAGGGTAGGAGGCCTTTCCTGAGCTGCATTCTTTTCTTTCTTGCATGAACTACTCTGCTTGAAGAACAGTACTTAGTCCATGTTTTCCAATTGTTTTTGTTCCTATGGAGATGTGGCATGGCAGCTTGCCTTTCCCCCTGCACTAAGTGGAGCCTTGTCCCATGAGCAAGCTCTGGAGTTATGAGAGCAAGGCTCGTGGCTCATGGCATCAACTCCCATCCTCCCTGCCCCTCTCCACTCTGGAGCTGCTACATGGAGCATGAAATGAGCACATGCTCAAGCTCCACATCACCGATTTCTCCTGTGAAAAGGAGATAATCCACAAAGCACTTGGTGAAAGGGTGGCACAATAAGATGAACATCTCTTTCAGGAGATGTTCATCTCAAGCCCTTCTTTCCTCACCTGAAGTCCCAGTGATGTCTCGTACATGGAATATTCCTTCAGGAGAACACTTGTCTACTCCCTCCCTTTCCCAAGAGTACCTAAACTGTGTTAAGGTTATCCAGGTTCCATGCCAAGGAATGGACATGTGGCTGGTCCAGCTCCACTCTAAGCTTTGTATAAAAGTCAGTTCCCTTTTCAGGACCATCATTATTTCTTTTTAACCTAGAGCCCAAAATTACCACTACTCAAGCTGAGGGAAGGGAAGAGGAGGGGGGAAAAAGAAAATGGAATAAAGGGAACAGACAGAAAGTGAAGCCAGCACTTGGGACATCACAGCTAGAAAAGGTCAGGCTGCACTTTTGGATGGCTCATCCCATATTTAGGTGCATGATAATGGGAGATCCTGCCCTTTTCTGTTTTATGCATTTCAGTAGCATCACTGTCTTTGGTGTGAATCCAACTGATTTACTCCAGTCCCCCAGTTCAATTTCTAGGGCTGCTCAGCCAGGACTCCCTAATCTGTGAACAGGATTTCATTGTGGCTGGGTGCTCCTGATCCTTCAATTTATGGCTTAGCATTAAATTGGGCTCCAGTGATGCAGGTCCACTTAGATTATGAGTCTGAAAGATCAGGCAACTGTAGCTCAAGCAGTGGGAAATAGAGGAATTCTTGTGGAAGTGAGCCTCCCTCCCAGAGTAAAATAATCCTGTGACACCCTGTCTGTGTGATCCAAAGGGCTGTGGTTTTGAGGTCAGGATGAAATCTCATTCAGGAAGAAAAAGAAATACATTATCGTGGAAAGCTGGTTTGCAATTAAAAGAAGCATTTCTTTCTAAAGTGCCTGTTCCTCGCTTGCAACAATTAAATGAGCTGAGCAGCTGGAGTTGCTTCAGCCCCCAAGTCTGTTTTTCCATTTTGGAGGGCAGGAACTTGTTCAAAAATATCTCACAGGTTTGTTGGGTTGATTTTTTTTTTCCATTCCTGGGGGAGAGGCACACAATAGAAAAGCACCTAATTATAGAAGCAATGCTTGGAAATAGAAATTTCAAATCCACCATTGTAGCCTTAAACCAGAGCTTATCACTTCCAGCCATAAAGAGATGCTGCAGCCACTGCCTAGACATGCTGGACTTGCCCAGATTGGCGGTGGGAGCTGGGTGGGCAGCTCTGAGCTATGATAAAGGAATTTGTCTCCTTCCTGTCTCAGAGCAGAACATGTCTCCCAAGCATATATTTTAAGAGCAAACAGGGCTGCACAAGCTCAGCTTTTGGCAGGAACCAACCTGCCTGTCCTTCAGTAGTGCATTTTATCCATGACCTCAAAGCACTGAGCAAGACACTCCAAAGTTTACCACTGGTTAACTTTTCAATCCCTAAACATCTGAGATGACTGGGGGGCGGCCCAGCAGCTTGCCAGAGCAAGATCATCTGCTGCTGTGAGATGTGTGCCCTGAGGTACAGCAAGAAAGCACCTGGAGATGCTCAGGAATGTAGAGCCAGCTGGGACATTCTGCTTGGGAACGTGCAGTCTGATTCCTGCTGCCATTTGGGCATGGCTCCTAGGCTGAGCCAGCTTCCAGGAGGTGTCCAGGGACACCTGGAGAAAACCCAAGACAAAGCCTGGAAAAAACTTCACAAAGGATCTGCCTGGACAATTGGGCCCCTTCCTAGGTCAGCCCAGCAGAGCTGCCCACCCACACCAGCCTCCCTCGCCCTGAAGCTGACCCAGAGCACAGCTGTGCCCAGGCAACTTCCCCTCCTCGTGGGTAATTTCCTAGGCTCTGTATTGTTTCAGGAAAACACGTACTTGGCAGCTCATGTGTTCCAAACCATCAGCCAGCAAGGATGGAAACAGCATTTTTCCCAGAGTCTTTCTCCACTATGTCATGAGGTAAATATCCAGGGTGTGTTTCCTCATCCTCAATATGCACAGAAACGGGGTAGGAGGGTTTGGCAACAGCCCTCAAGGGTCCAGTACATTGGGATAGCAGAGGCAAACCAGCCTCAGGGTCACTGCAAAGAGCACGGGGCTCCCCTGAGCACCAGGTCAGCTCAGGCAGAGCTGCACAAACCCAATCAAGCACACATCCCCACCCCTGCACCTCGCTGCTCTGCCTATAAAATCAAGGGAGGGCTCTGGGAAGGAGGGCTCTGCGGGGCACTAAGTCCCTCACAGCCTGGAGATGAGCACCCCCAGGGCTCAGCCCAGCCCCCTTGGCAGTGCAGTGAGGGGCAGGTTGTGCCTCGTGCCCCCTGCTCATGCCCTATCGACTGGACACCACCGCGCTGCCTTCTGGACACAATCAATAAGCAGAGACAGGCACTACTGTTAAATTATCCCACCAGCCTCCTGGTGATCTAATAGACTCTCCAGTAAGGTCTTATTAAATTCCAAGCCAAACTGCATCCAGTTACAGTAATTACTGAATATTTAAGAAACAGCAATTGGCTATTTAGAGCACACTGAAAAATATCTCATGGAAAATTTCATGCTCTTTAATTACTGTGCAACCTATCTTTTTGGTGACACCCTCCAACCTGAATTTCTGTGTTAATTTGCATCTGCTCCTCTATGTTTCAGCATTTTCAAAAAGAAAATAAGTTAAATATTAAAATTAAAAATAAAAATTGAGAGCATTTCTCCTGTTGAGGGTTGGGACCTGCAGGTAGACAAAAGCCTAATGAAAGGAGGTGCTGTGCCAGCTTTCCCTATCCCTGTGGGGAAAGTCCCAATGCTCCAGTCCATCACCGCAGCTCTCCACAACATGCCAGCTCCAAACCCAACCCTGTCCCTCTGCACATTCAGCCATGACCTCCACCACCCCCATCACTCCCACCCTAGGGCTCAAAAGCTAAAAAAAAAAAGCTAAGTCGAGCAAGCCAAGCCTTTGCTGACCGATGAGCATCCTCAGGAAGTAGGGCAGCACCTGCCTGGAGCTCATTTCCCCGCACGCAGCCGGAGCTGCGGCCAAATCCGAGCACGGCTCCTCTGCGCTCTCCGAGAGCCGTAACCCCAGCTGTGCTCTCCACTCGCTCCCTGCCTTATTAGCACTGAACAGCATCCTTATTTAACACACTTCAGTTTAGAGTGGAATGGATATTTCTTACTTCAGAAAGTCTCACCTGCCTCTCAAATGGCTCTTGGCACGCAGCCCGCTCTCACTCGCGCTCTGCCTTTAACAAGGCGAGCCTCGTTCCTCTCGAACGGAAAAGAGCTGGCAGGGCTTGATTGAAAGTTTGGATTCCTTCCCCCTCCCCATCCACTCAGATGCCACAAGAGCCCCCAAATCTGTATAGCCTTCTTATTGCCAGGAAAGCAAAGCTTTTGCCAAGACATCTCCCAGGTTCCTCATCACAGAAAGTGAAGTTAAAACATCTAATGGAGGCACCAACAAAGATTGGCACAGAAAAGAAAGAGGGGGAGGATGAGCACTGTTTGCAGAGCTTGCCTGGCCTCCTGCTACCCTTGCTCCCATCTTTTCTTTCTTCACTCTTGTATCCTCAGAACATCCAAGCCCAAGGTAGAAATATCTAACGAGTAATTTTTTTTCTTTCCCATCCCCAACCGCACTTCTTCTGCAGGCAGCTTGAAATGCAGAGATCCAAGGGAAAGGAGCATACCTCACCGCTCCCACTTTCCTAACAAGACCTCATTATGGAGCAGGAAAAACTTGACCCCATCGGAAGTGTCAGGCAGAGGCACCGTGTTTATTTCTCACATATTCCCCTTCACCTGAAACTTGGCGGGTGCTGTGGGGAGGTTATTCTTTCTCCCTTTGATTGCCATGGGGAGTAAGCTTTTCTTTTTTTAACAAAGCTATTTTAAAATAGCTGTTTAACTCTGTGCTATTTTAAATGATGCATAGAAAAAAGCCCACAGCAGAGCTGCAGTTCAGCACAAAGACCGGACGAACAGAACCCCATGGGCTCCTAACTGTGTACAGAGGTGAAAGGAATACACAAATGACTGTCCTGAAGAAAATGGCCCTGTTTGGGCCAGATGATGGCCATTCAGATGGGAACAGCTGCAAACCTGCCAGAGGCTTCCCCAGATTGCTTTTGCATGGTCATCTCCAATCACTGTGAACTACATCTCTGCAAAGTGAGGAGTGGGCTGGAGGAAGGCTCCAGGCTGCTGGGTGCTGTGGACACCATGTTTCTGGCCATCCTTTGTGCTGGTGGTCATGCTATAAGTTGAATGAGAGCCCACAGCCACAGGAGAGAAGAATTAGAAAGACACAATGCATGTCATCCAGGAAAGAGATTTCCATGTACATTCCCAAGGGAAGCAAGGTAAGAGCCTCTAGGTATCAACAGTTCCAGAGACCCAGCTTGAATTTGCACTGTGATACAGAGACAAAGAGTTTACTCAATGGGCATTTGTTATTTTGGTACACTGCAGATTATAACCCTGGTGAAGTTACAAAACAATATAGTCAGTGTTTATCTCTGGTGTTCGATTATTACAAGTTGTTCATACTCAGCAAATATGTTTCCTGATAATCAGCTGGCATTTACTTTATAGACATCTGTGTTATTAAATACACAGAGAGAGGGGATTTAGGGATTGTGACAGCAAATGGCCCTCGTTCTGTCTATAAAGCATCACGTGCATTTTCCTATCTGCTCCATCACAATATGTTACTGTGGGGCTAAACTTCATCCAGCCCAGAGAGCCCTGCATCTCGCAAAACTCCCTCCCCTCAAGCAGGCAAGGCCATGTCTTCTGTATGGTAAAGGCATCCCATACCTCCAGCTGCATCGATGCTGCTGTCTGGCACTGAATTATTTAGTTTCCTCTCACTGTGAATGGAAATGATCTGTAGTTTAAATGGGATAAAGAGAAGTTTGAATCAAAGGCACCTTAACTCAGTCAAACACACATTGGAGACTTCCTTGCCTGTGACTGTCAGGGGTAATAACCACAGCTCTGATCAAACAAAAGGCCCTTCAGACCCACTTAGTCCCTGGAATCAGCAGGTTCACATCTCCTCTTCCAGCTGTCGGGGAAGTATTTAAAGAAGTTGAGTCAGAGGGAAATGAGGACGTTGGGCTGTGGAACGTGGACAACTCTCCTGTAGATTGGAGGCTGATTTAATGTTGGGCTATCTCAACATCCAAACACTTTATCATGCAGGCTGGCATCACTCTCCATTTCCTCCTGACCTGGCAGGAGAGGAGGGTCAGTGATAGCAGCACTCATGTTGGCTAATTCACATGGAAGTGTAGAGCTATTACAGCTGTCACTGCCACATCAGATGCCAGCTCTCTCATTTCCTAAACCTCTTCTGCTCAAAACCCACCATCCCCTCCCCTACACACCTGAACCCAGCAGCTCTGCACTTTACCCATAGCCAAATCCTCCCACCCATATCCCCATCTAGGACTTCTTTCCCATCTCCTCTGTGCTGACAATACCTGAACCTCTGCAGACATCAGACCTCCTCAGATGGCAGAGTCCCTCTCCAGGTCACAGGGTGATGCAGAGCACTGATTAAGTGTCCTCATGGTATGACAAGGATGGCACAGAGCTGGAGGCAAATAAGGTATCTCCTAATGGTCATTGCAGAGAACTGGTCTGTGGAGATCCTGAGGTTAAACTGAAATCTGTCGGCATTTGGAGAATCAGGGATTCTGCTCTCTGTCCTGCCCCTGCTTCATTGCCCCGCAACCCTGTTCTCCCCACAGGAGAATTCTCCCCTCCTGTGCTGCCCTGTGAGCTGCCCCCAGTTTGGGATGCCGTTGAGGGAAGCAGAGGGATGCTCTGGCATCACAAAGCCAGGCTCGGACCAGCACCAGCACCACACCACAGCTCAGGCATCCCCCGCTGCCCCTGCCACTCCCCACCCCCCAAGTTGCTAGCATTAAAAGGATTATGGAACAAAAAGATGAGAGAGAAGGGATTACAGGGAATTATCAGCCTTGATCCTCTCCTAATTAATTACTGGTCAGACATATGAAAGGCTGGCTGCAGCACACCCCACAACAATGAAGAAGGAATGACACGTGCAACTGGAAAGGCTTTGGTAAATGCCAATTCTTGTTTGCTGATGCAACTTTCTCCCCAGAAAAGGCTCATTTAGAGAGCAGTACTTAGACATGGCTGCTGCTATCATCTGTACAGTTTGTGTTCCTCTTCATACTCACATTTTTGTTCTTTCTAATGTTTGCAATCTCTTGGGAACCAAGCCTGCTCTGCCCCAAACCCTGAGTCTGCTCCACGGGGCATCCTCCTCCCTCAGCAGGCTGGGACAGCTGATGCTTACCTGGCTGACTGGGGATGCCTGCTTTTCTTGTGTGAGGCTGGGCTGCCTAATCAAAAGGTATTTTTCTAAAAATTCTTATGGATTGAGGCAATCACCACAACAATCAGAGCAATCCTGCAATGAGGCAAAAGAGGAGGCATGTCATTTCAGCTCTGCTCTCTAGAGGAAGAGATAACAGAAGATCTATTTTTCTGTGTTTCCTGGTCTGAAAGGAAAGGATGTTCTCATCCCTCCCAAACCACTGCTTACTGGGAGCTGGACAACATCTATGTTATTTTTTAATTCTCAGAGTTACACCCCAGTAAGAACTAAACTAATGGCTGGCCTCTGCATATTGTGCTTTGCTTGCTTTCTAGGATCCAGCCCCTGGAGTGAGAAAAAGACACTCTATAATGATAGATTGGTTTCACCAGTCACAGCCATTTCTCTTGAGAACAGTGGTCCATCTTGCCCTACAGGTTTGCTGGGACCATTCCCACCTCCTTCCCTGAGAGACCAGCACTTTGACAGGGTCATGGTGCCACCTGAGCAAACTCCAATTGATTCACAATTCCCAGCTAGGCTCACTTGCTTCCTCACTGAACTCCACACCTTGGATAAGGCTGCCCATGATTTTGGGGTGCCCAGCCCTCCTCAGACAATCTCCATGCCCTGGCATCCCACAAGTACACCTTTAATCTCACTGAAGCTCTCTGGTGGAGCACCCAGAGTCCCAACCCAGGTCAGATGTTTCCAAGTTACCTACAAGTGAAGTAGCCCTTAGTCCCAGCTACACCATCAGCATCTGCCAGCACCCTGGTCTTGCTTCCTCACCCAGCCTGATGGGTGATTTAGATCTGGTTTGGGAAGTGCAAGTCCTCTGTTTGCAAGCACCACATAGCTCAGCAGCCCTGGACTGGCCCCTGCTCTGCCTTTAGGCTCACAGAGGGTGTGCAATCACCACGTGTTTCAAAGTGAAAGGTACTTGCAGGATGTGGCTGAAGATCATGTCTTTTTCCCATTCAGTTTCCCTAACTGCAGGATCATTCCCAAAAGAGTCACAGCCACAACACTACATCAAGTTTCCATTCATGACCTACAAAGCCTTTCAGTGGAGAAATCAGACAAGACTTTTGTGCCAGCTCCAGGATCCTGCAGGTCTGTCCCCATTGCCTGCTTTTTTTCCTCTCTCTTTTAACCTGAACAACTCTGCAGCAACCTCAAATCAATAAAACAAAGAAAGGCAAGGCAAGCTGCCACTAAACACCACCTGCTTAAAAAAGATCAGCTAGAATTATTTGCTGCTACACCACGAATTTCTGTCTGCTCAGTCCCCTGGTTGCTGTGCTGGAGATGCCCAAGGTGGAACAGGATGCAGAGGTGGAGGGACTAGTCAGCATCCACTTCCTCCCTGCCCAGAGCAGCTGGCTCTGCTGCAGCTGCAATTTGCACCATATGTTCATGTAAGGGATGAAGCAGGGATTGCCACGGCCCTCCCCTTGCTTCTGGAGCTGAGAAACCCCAGTGTGGGAGGCCAGAGACCATCCTTCTGCACCCAGCTGAGAGCTTATCAAAGGGCATCCCCCAGCTGTGGGACAGGCAGGCAGAGCTCTGCTTCTGCCCAAGAGACAGACGTTCTTCTCTGCTCTGCACAGAAAACGTTAAGGGAAAGCAGAATTTCTGAGAAACACCAGCATGCTGGTTTTGACAAATGCACAAATTGGAGCAGAGATGGAATGCAGATGTATGTAAACACTCATTAAATTATCCCATCCCTCCAGCACAATGTCGCCTCGCAGCCGCAGAGGCTCTGAACCCTCTGCCAGGCTGAGCCCGTTCAGACCCCTGGGAACAGGGAAAAGATGCTGTAAAGGTACCAGGCAAGAGTGGGGAAAGAATAAGGGAAGAACACACCTTGTCATTAGGTTAAAGATGGTCCTGCTTGGCAGCAGGACACCCTGGCTTTGGGATTGTAGTCAGTGGGAGCATCAAGAGCTGCTTCCCTGCTCTGCCTGCAAACACCTTTCACCCTCAGTCTCTAACCATTTTACAGGGGCTGGCATGGAAAATGCCAGGTCACAAATATTGAACCAATTGTCCCAAGATCACACCACGAACCTTGAAAACAGAAGCCAAGAGTCCTGACTCCCACATCTTTGTCCTACCCACTTAATCTGTGCCCTCCATAGCTGTTGCCATGGAGATAACTTCAATGCCACCCATTCCTTACCAGGACATCACTGAAACGGCCCAGCAAAAGCGGCACATAAGCCCTCAAGAAAAAACATCCTTCCGTGTTCCTGCTTCCACGGTGAGCTGCAGCAGGGCTGGGGCAGAGGTGAACAGCTTTCAAGGCTTTCTCCACATAAGAGCCCCTTTTTAATATCAAGCTCACATATTTTCTATTTACCTACTGCCAGCTGCACCTGCCCTGATCCCAGCCATAAGCCCCAGCAGAAGTTAATCTCCCCATCCCCACATCGCACCTGCAAAGCCTCAACTCCACTTTTCATAATGGTCTGTATGAACAGATCTCTTTCATTAATCCCCCACCTTGCCCTGGCCCCCAGAGAGCTTCTCAGCACCAGCCACCTCCCCTGTTCCAGCACTTGAAGCTGGATTTTGAGATGAGAGAAACCTCTTGAGCACAGGATTTTCTGATTAAAATAGAGAGGGTGAGGGACACATAAAAAATGAACAGCAGAGCAGATGTCCCATATTGTTCCAGGGAACTTTAAAAAATTCAGCTCTTGGAAATAAAGGAATGGAAGTGAAAGCAGTAAGTCCTAAACTGCCAAAGACATCTCACTCCTCTACCCCTGAATGGGAGCACTGGGACTCACCAACCATCCTACTGAGGATCCAAAAACACTTTTCCAAGAACAACTAGATCTGTAGGCTTCAGGGAAAGGTAAACAAGCACCCACACACATAAATAAAGCATGGTAATAAATGTCTTAATAATTAGCAGTGATACCAATGCAGCTGAGCAAACTTCCCTGGATCCAAAATAACAAACAAGCCTTCTGCTTTCTGTCCTAGCTCCAGTGATAATTGTTTGCACGCCTTCATCACAGGGGATCCCAAAGCTCTTAGTAAATAGAGACAGGGGTGTCTATGGGATGGAAGCTGGGAGAGGCAATGGAGTGGTGTAAATGTGCTGCACAGGCTCCCAAAGCCACCTCTGGGTCCAGCACCGTCACTGCCCACTGGTGCCACACTGGCCACACAGAGCATCTCCAGAAAATCCCTCTGCTCCCCAGGAACCCCAATTTCAGATTGCTGAGGCAAAAAAAAGAGACTGAGGAAAAGTGGGCATTTCCCTGCCTTGCAGAGCAGCCCCAGCCCCAACATCTGTGTTCATAGGGCTGCTCCAGAGCTGCCATTGGGCTCAGTGGGACAGCACAGAGCAGCACTCAGCATCTGTGCTGGTCTGGGGCCATCCAGGACAAGACAAACACTCAGTCAGGAGCAAATCTACAAGACTTTACTCTCAGTTATTTTTCGCTCAATTATACCGGAGGGAAATCATATTACGAGAGGGATCAATAAGGAAAACAGAGCTGGAGGAAGGAAGAGAGCAGAACAGAAACACACACGCTCACACAAACCCCTCTCTTCTGAGCTCCAGCTGCAAAAAATCCCAACCCTTTGAACTTTCCCTTTGAGTCCTGAGCTCTTCTAGCTTTTTTCCTTCTATTTTTTTAAATTTCCCCCTCCAGACTCAAGGATGCATTTCTAACCTCAGAAAGAAAATCCTCCTTCTGTAACAGTCATTAATTGGCTTTGGGGAATCTGGGCCACCAGATATGCCCCTAATCCTATACACACTTCCAATCCCAAGTTCAGAGTTGGGGTGGCTGGCACTTCTCTCTGCAAAAGACTTGTTAGGGGAATTAGCTGCTTTCTTCAGCCCCTGCAGCTGTCTGGATTGATGTATTTTTTAAATATGGAAGGGGGGGGAAGGAAAAAGCAGTCAGCAGATCATGTTGGGGAGCCACTGATGTCTGAATTTTTCTCTCTCTAAATAGCACATTTCTCCATTATCAAGACACACAAAGCATTGTCAATCACCTTGTCCTAATACAAAAGCAAGGATCTTGCCAAAAGGTTGGCAGCAATCAGCACATCCTTGTGGGTGGCAGGGTGTTATGAGAGTGAGTGCCACTTTGATAGGAGCTGTTTCGGCTGGGAGGGTGTTTGTCATCATCTAAAATGTTAAACTGTGGAAGTGGTACATAAAAGCTGACACAAAAATGTCTGAAGAACACATCCATGTGGCTTCTTCTCAAAGGTCCTAGGAGCCAAACCACTGCTCAGGGTTGTGAATTCTCAGCTGCCCTTAGGAAAACTTCAGCTCAAACCTCTTCCAGTGTGAGGGGATTACAAAGCAGTCACCAATTGCTATTCACCATTTCCCCAAGGTAGTCTTACCTCCAGACATTGCTCACACATGCAGGGCATCTCCCGGTAATAGCTGGGAGACCTTCCTGCACAACATGGGAAGTGATTCCTGCAGAAGATTGTTCAGGCAGAGGTCACACTTAGGTGCCCTAAGCCTCTTCCCAGAGATCCCACTCTCATATCTTTTCTAGTACACACCAATAAGAACCAAAATGAAATCAAAATTGAGTTGAATTACTGTCTTGAACAAAAATAAGCCTATTCACCAATCCAAACATATATGAGAATCCTCACTAGAAGGAAAAAGACCCAACACATATTGCTTATTAAATTATTCTTTTTTCTTATTACTGTCTCTCCTGATTCAGTCTGAGGCATTGAAAAGCTCGAGACACATTGATCTTGTGCCATTTCCCATTTAATACCAAAGCACCTGAAGCTCGTGGGAAAGGTCATTCTGTTCACGTCTCTAGCTGAGGAGATTTGGGTTGCACAAACAAACACCCAGATGCTCAAATCTCCTACCTATCACACATAGCTATCCTTTTTGGGTCAAATCCTGCCAGGCTACCTTTAGCATCTTGTTGGTGCTTTTTGAAAGATGCAAAGTGTCCTTTAAATGGAGAAAAGCCAGCCCAAGCTGGAGTCGAGAGGCTCTGCAGCTGGAACATTATCCTGGAAACTGCCATAAACTGCAGAGGTGAACTCCAAATGAAAGATCACACAGCAGGGACCTGGAGGTAAGCAGATGGCTTTGAGAGCTGGGAGTCACACCAGCTACAAGCAAGTAATTACCAGCAAGTCACAGCTGGGCTGGACGACATGAGCAGGTGAAAATGTGACTGTGCTAGGGTGACATGCTAGTGTGATCACACTGCCAGCATCCTCTGACACTTCTCCTCTTCCCTTGCTGGCCCTAATGCTACTGAATGTAGGTATTATTTCCTTTAGAGAAATCACAGATATTTTACCTTAGGAGGTCTCTAAAAACAGGGGTGGGAAGGAAGTTGCTCTGAAGTGGTGGATGAGTGCAGCTATCGCTGCAAGAGGTAAGGAGCACATCCAGATGACTGCAGAGTTTGCCTAAGTGGCTTTTGAGACCTGGTGAGGCACAAGCTGAGGTTGGGAGGGAGATTTCTTCAGCCAGAGCTCGGTAGGGCAGCCTGGGGCCACAAAGTGGGAGTGACATTTCCGCTAGGCTTGGCCATGAGGATAGGGAAATCTGGCTTCCTCACTGCCTGCTGGCCACGTGGGCCTGCACTTGGACAAATACAGACAGGCTGTTCTGAAATCTTGGAATTTTCCCCCCTCCTGAGTTCCTGGCTGCAAGCCCCAGTTGAGAGGCAGCAGCTAACACCAAATTTTTGATCCAAAATTGTGGGCTTGTCTGTAAAAGCCAAACCAACTCCAGCAGCCAGTCTGCTCCCTGTGTCTGGCTTTTTTTTTCTCCAGCTTCTTTGTCCAATAGTTCTACAGTGTAGATATATTGACAAAGTCTCAGGCAGGACCATGCATTTGTTTTTGTGCCTCTCTAGAAATGAGAACAGAGAGAGGGGTGATGACGAAATGTCTTCTCCAGTCCCTGCAAGTAAGTTTACAGATCCTCATATCCATCATTGTGAAACTCTTGGGCAACAAGCTGATTTCTACCTTTGCTGAAACCTGGAAGCTCCTGGCCATTTCCTCATTGCTGGCCCTGGCAGCAGGAAGAGGTGCTGAGCCTCCCAGTGCTGAACCAGCTGCAAACTACCCAAAAGTTCTGCCCTGGCCTGCTAGAAATCACTACAAACATCATTTAGCAAGGTAAATCAGAGCCCACATCTCCCTCAGATACCCTCCCCCTTCTGCATTAGCTTTCTAGCAGCGCTGTAGAGGTCTCCTGCAAAGGACCACCTGATGCTTTCGGACAAAGGAGAGAAAAAGTATCTCATCAATGAAGGCAAACATGCTCTTCCTCCCCGCTGCCTCACCTCTTCCCCCTCCTCGTGCCCATCATGCTGTCTCTTTTTTCTTTTTCTGGCACAGCAGCAATTTGTGACAGATTTGGGCAAAGACAGGCAGTTCTATCACAGCCAGTGTGCTGGGGATGTCAGTGTCAGATCCTCTGCCTTCCCTGTTTCTCTCAGGGGTGCTGGGATCCAGCCTCTTGGCTCTGCTGGTGGGTGACATGCCTGGCTGGGCTGAGGCACTCGGATCGACGTCTCCCCAGGGTGCTGCTCCTGATGGAGCTTGCAGCAGGAGCTAAAAGCTGCATACAGATAACTCCTCCTTCCCCTTGCTCCCTCTCCTTCCTCCCTTTCAGCAATTCAGAGAGAAGAGGGTGAAGAAAATGGCACTTGGATTAAACAAACTAACAACCGGCACGCAGGGCTTTTAGCTGTAAGTGAGCCAAGTGTCCTGTAACATTAAATAAATGCAAGATTAACCTTCAAGCCTTCCACACTAAATTATTTATCTTGAGAGGCAAAGAGGTCGAGATTGAAACAAAGGGTAAATATTTGAGGAGCGCTCTGCGTGCGCTGCCTCTGTGGCTGTTTGCCCACGGTGCTGCCAGCACTTCCCTGCCCTGGGGACAGCCCTGGGCTGGCTCTGTCCCCAGCCCGCCCTGGGACCCAGCTGGGAGGGAGCAGAGGGGACAGCCCTCGTGCCACCAGCCGTGGAATCCTGCCTGGCACAAGTTGGGAGGCTGAGGGAGAGCCCAAGTGACCTGACAGAGGCTGATGAGTTGTTGTGATTTCACCGAGCATCCCAGGCTCTGCAATTAGCAGTTGCATCTGCCTTCTGTAGTGGAGTATTATTAACTGCATGATTTACATCCAACCATTTCTGCAGCCACTGTAGGCAGGGAATTACCTGATAACAAAATATCCTGCTGTTCATGCTAAGTGACAGACTCAGAAATATTAGTCTGTTTAATCAAAGCACTAACAACACCAAATAGATGAAAATATTTTGCCATTCCCTAGCTGATCTCCCCTGTTAAGATCTTCAAGAATTATTCCATCAAAGATATGCCAATTATTTTCCTTTCAGAAAAAAAATTAAAATGTATCCACTACTGGGAAAGCATACAGCATCTGTTTAACAGTGAATTACAACTTTACAGTGTATTTTAAAGTGAGAAGCATAAAAGGCAGCTATGGCCAGGACTGATGTAATTAGTCAGCATGCACAACACCTTAAATTACCATCTCTGTACTTTCTAGAACTGCCAGGCTTCAGAAGGAGAAGCAGCCAGGATCTCAGTGTTAACTCACCTGAAAAATCCTCCCCTAGCACACTTTTTCTCTAGAAAGAGCATCACCAAATCACCAATCAATGTCTGCTTGCAGTGCCCATTTCCTCACCCACGCTCCTGTCCCAGCCTGCTACAGAGGCAGAGCACTGCAGGTGCTATGGAACTCACAAGATCACCACACACTGTGGCACTGCCACAGATTTAGTGTCAGATGCAAAAAAAAATGGGGGGGGGGGGGGGGGGGAAGAAGTCATAATGCTGCAATCTATCAAATAAAAACATTTCAGCTACTTGTCAATACACCAAATTTACAACATCATATTGAAAGTGTGTGCAGGAGGGAGCAAGACCAGGCTGCCCTCTGCCCCAGGCTGGTGCTCAGGAGGACGGATGGAACTTCTCTGACAGCGTCTCAGCCTGTCCCACCCATGTACAGTGCATTAAACCCCTCGAAAGGTGTAAGGTCAGGGATGGATTTTCTCTGAGTGAAGGGAATCACTGGAGCAGGATTTTACCATCCTTCACAGCAGGGTGTGTGCTTTGGACTGCGCGATCATTTGCTTATGTCCATGTAGCAGAGCCCTGCTGTTCCAGAAATCAAAGGCACAGGCACTGGCACTGCTCCTGATCCCTCAGTGTCTTTGAGGACTGCTTTACATGGTGGGGTTCGGTCTCCTGCACAGGGTGTGGGTGTGCCACAGGCTCCCCCCAAAAATGCTGCATGCTCTCTCCCTGCTCCTCTCCGCCTTGCCCCAAAGCCTCACCCACCACACACAGCCCCAAGGGGTGTTTGCCAAAATAACCCTTCACCCCCAGCACTCTTGTGAGACCCCAAGACACACCCAGGAGTGGTGTAGATCACAGAATCATAGACTAGATTGAGTTGGAAGAAATCTTAAAGACCATCCAGCTCCAACCCCCCTTTCACTCAACCAGACTGTTCAAAGCATTGTTCAACCTGGCCCTGAGCACTTTCAGGGATGGGACATCCATAGCCTGTCTGGGCAACTTGTGCCAGGGCTTCACCAACCTCAAAGCCATGAATTTATTCCTAATATCAAATATAATCCTACCATTTTTCAGTTTGAAGCCATCATCCCCTGTCCTATCACTTCCAGGCGACAGCAGGAAGAAAGGTGGAGATAAGCTGCACAAAGGGACAAGCCAGCTGCCCCTCCTGCCATGGTGATGTGCAATGCCTTCACTCACCAGCAGATGAAGGCTTTCCCTCTGGTGCCAAAGGGCACAAGTTTTAGGGTAGGGTAAGTGGGGTGTGAAACCCAAGTGGCACTGAGATTCATTGCTTTCTACCAATTATGAGCATGGCAATAGGTAAAGAAGCCCTAGCAACAGAAACTTGACCTGTTCCACTCGAGAGGTACAGCTGAAGCCTATTCTAGCTGTAATGTAGTCTCTTAACACCTACTGCTATTAATGGTTCCTGCATAATAAGGGGGATTACAGATCTATTACGGATCTGTCACCTCCTAAAGAATATGCCATTAATCATGATCATTTATTTGCAAATTGGTTTATAATTTTGCAAATCTTTTGCAAATTACTTTAAATAGCAGAGTGGGGGGCAAGGGACTTTCAAAGGAGACTTACATGCTATTTCCCTCCTTGGCTAATGACCCATTTTGAGCCAAATCACTGCTTGTGCACGTCTGCATATGTATATAGGTATTTATGTATGGGAGCAAACTGGATGAGCCCAACCAAGCACGTGAGTGACAGCAGTTGGCAGAGAACACATAAGAGAGTGTATCTGTTTCTGCACAGATACCTTTTTACAGGCTGATTTTCACCTGGGCAGCTTTTACTGATGATGAGCAGCTGAGAATTTGTGTGTGCCTGCCCACTGGTGACACCACTGCGTGGGACACAGTGAATATCCCTGTGTGCATTTCTTTGGCCTTTCACCAAGCTGCTGTGCATGAGATTTGGAGGTTGGGCCCGAGATTCACACCCTCCTCATCTCAGTTGTGCAAAACCTTGCTGTTACAACTCGCTCCAGAGCCAGCAGCTGATCCACTCTGACCAACTAACAACCCCTTCAGCTGCTTGGAAAGTCCTGCAGGGCAGAGCATGGGACAAGAACACATTGAACCCTTCCCTCATGCCACAGTTCAATTCAGGGCTGGGTGAGCACAGATTAACCCCCTACTCTCCCACCCTCGCCCCCAGCTTTTGTGAGGCTTTGCCCTTTTTTCCAGCTTTCCTTTAAACTCACCCCAAAATCCCCTTACTTTCCAGAGCCTCTCCTCATCTCCAGCCTTTTGCATCCATCCCCGCTTCCCACCCCCGTGGATTAAGTAGACTTTGCCTGGATTACAGCTGCCAATCAAGTTCAAGTGCATTTTTAATAGTTTAATTTGTGGCACAAGGTTTCAAATAAAATCATCAAGTGCAGTCGATTAAACTCATTAAGTCCTTACGGACTCGTCTGTGTACTGTGCTGTTATCAGATTCAGAGACATGAGAATTAATTAGGCTGCTGTTATCCTTTGTCTGGATTACTGTGCCAGGCCCAGCAGCTGGGTGTTTTCCTGTGAAAGCATGAGGTCCATAATCTCCTTACCAGCACAACCAGGGAGACAGTGGCCTAAGAGATTTCTCCAGCATTCCTCAAAGATCAAACAACGTGAAACACTGTTCTTTGACTTGTTTTTTTCCCTTCCCCTAGTTTTCTTTCTCTTTTCTCCCCCTACCTGCACAGCACAGCTCATGACTAAAGGCAGTTCAGTGGTGAAAGGGCAGGTGAGCAACAATGGGCTGCTGGTAGCAGGGCTCAACCACAAATCACCCCTTCCAGAGTACACCAGGGATGTCCTGGGAGGTGCTTCTGCTTCAAAGGGATGCCCAACTGCCCTAGCACTCACTTGCTGGGGCTATTTCTCCACTGCCATATCTGCTGGGCCACTGCCCACATTTGGGGAGAGAGAAAAAGGATACCCAGAGTGACTAAGGGTACCCAGAGGGACTAAGGGTACCCCTACAGATCAGAGTAATGTGAAATCACAGCTGATGCACTGCACAACACAGCAGGCTGCCCCAGATGCCATTGTTTCTGCAGTGAGTGCAGTGCTGACACCTCCAGCACATGCTTTACTTGCTTCTGGAACCAGCGCAGATGGTGACCAGCTTGAAGAGGCAGGTGTGCAGGTGGAAGGACAGTGCAAGCCTCTGGCTGCCAGGTCTGTACAGACCCAAATGTGAGATGTTCTGAGATGGGCACCCATGTGGGTGCTGCAGTCTGTACTGAAGGGTGTGGTGGGCAGATGGGCCAAGGTGAAGAGAAACAGGATAAATGTCAACACCCTGCCCCTGACTGTACTTCCACTCTCAGTATTCTGGCCCCTACCCACAGAGCAGGATCCCACTGCACAAACACCAACACTACACAAACTATATATTCTCATAATATATTATTATATGACATATTATTATATATTATTATTATATTATATTATATCTAATAATCTTTATATTTATATATATATATATAAAATAATATATTTATCTCTATATATATATATAATTTGCCCTCTACTCTGCTCTATGGAGCAGAAATACATATTCTTTATATATCTCAACAGGGTTTTTAACAAGGAAATTCTCACATTTGTTACACCAACACAGGAAACCAGCACCTGTACCATGCAAATGCCAATATAGGGAGCTGAACAACTGGACCTCTGCAGCACAGGGGTGGGTTATGGACTGCCTTCCCCCCCCAGCAAGATCCACCCACAGGCCTGAGTAAGTGAAGATGATACCAGAGAATAATTTCAGTTCCACAGGCAGATAAGCATCTCTGACTTTCTAATGCCATGAGGAACTTCACTGAGATCAGGGATCTGAAAGTCTCTCCCCTCATAGTAAGGCTGCATCTCATTTATTGAAGTAGCTATCACAGAGGAGGGCAGGAGGTGTGAGATCCACAGCAAGGGATGACAAGTGGGTACCCATGTGTGACAGCTGAGGGCTGCTGCCTCAGTCAGACCTCTGATAGTGAAGTGAACTGGTCCTTAACAAAGCAGTTATTTCCTAGAGCAACCTGTGTGCAGGAGGGCCTTAAAAAGGCATATTGCCAAAGAGGGGTTTATCCAAAAGGCTTTTCTGGTGGACACAAATCCTTTCCAATGGGTCAGCTGCTGGCAAATGTGCTGCAACAAATTTATGAGAACATAACCATGTTGTAAAAAGATGAACTTAAGGGACAAAGAAAAGTAATCCATATTTAGGCTGGCTGTGGGTTTTGTGCTTGCTAACAGCCCTGCTGAATTGCATTTGAGGGGAGCTGAACTATAGCAATTTCTAAACTAAATCACTTGGGCCTGCCAGTACCTTTACCAGTTTATTACAGAAATTTACTCACAAGGGTCAATGACCCCTCAGTCAGTGACTCCCCCAGGTGACTTCCTGAGCAACATTAAGCTACAAGCATTTGCTCTTGTTCCCTCTGATGTTCTCTTTCTCTGCTCCTCCTCTCCCACTTCCCATTTCATTCGTGTCCAATGAATCCCTTCTTTTTTCCTCTCTATTGTCAAATCAAGGGAGTAGGGTACAATGTGACAAGACAGTGTCAGAGGAACAATAAGGGATGTGGACGTGAAGGAGCAACAGAGAGGCAAAAGGGCTGGGAAGGGATGCTGGGAAGGGATGCCAAGAAACCTGAATGTGATGGAGGGGAAAGGGAGCTGTGAGGAGCTGCAGGAATGGCAATAAGGCAGCTGCACTTTTGGGAAAGATAAGAATTTTCACACCTGCTTCTCTGTGCAGATAATATGAAGACAAGGATGAGGAAGAGAGCTCTGTTGACCTTTTGCATCTGCTGCCTCCAGATGCAAAAGGTCTACAGAGCCATTTTAGCTGCTGAGGTGCAGAGAAAACAATGGCAGCTGCAGGGCATAAGGGGACAAAGAGGCATTAGGATTTGGGACAGAGGAAGAGGACTAAAGGATAGAGCAGTGATATGGGCAAGAGGGAAAAATTAGAAAGTCTAATGGCACTGAAGGAGAAGGGCTGTCTTTTTAATGAAGAGGAGTGCACTCCCTCCAATTTTTGGGCAGCCAAAAGTGCAGGTGAATTCTGCTACCCTTCCTTAAAATTGAATGTAGAGAATCATGTATTCCCTGAGCCCAGAACATTTGCACATGGACAAGATGAATCCTGCTGAAACCTTGTGTCGCCTTAACCAAACTTGTGCAGGTTCAGAGCACTTTTCTGTAACTGGGCAAGGTCTCCAGGCCTGGCATAAATCTAACCCTCAGCATTTCCCCAGCAGAAATGTAAGCTAAAGAAATTCTTCAAGAAATACTTAACACACATCCCTGGAATATAAATTGCTGAAAGTACAACGGCAACTCAGTCTACAACAGGATTTCTGCCACTGCCCCAGCCCAGCCAGCCTCCTCCTGCTTCTGCAGTTCTCCACAGATTATTAATCACCAGTGAAAACATACAGAGGGAGCAGGATTCCTTTTTCCTTCCCAAGCCCATAAAAAGTCTCCTTGCAGTGTCTCCTTCTCACTGGTTTGTTTTTTCTTTCTTCTCCCCTCATCCATGCTTAAGGAATTGATAAATGTCTCTTTAAGGACGTGTCTGCCGCCTTGCCGTGCACCCTTATAAATCAGATAAATATCTCGAGGATCCTTATCCTGGGAAAATTGAGATAATTGCACTAAATTGAAGAGCCTCTTTTTTTTTTTTTTACTCACCCCCTCCCATCCTTCTTCTCTTTTCAGCTGGAGTCTCTTGTAGTAACAGGTGTGATGACTGCTAATTCCTGCACAGGAATTACCCCCTCCATCTGAAGGGATGGCCCTCAATAGCTCCAGGCTACCTCCTGATGTGAATTTTAACCAAGATGCCACATCAGTAGGGAACATTTTCACAGCTCCATCTGGGTCTCTCCTGGAACAGCTCACCCTTGCTGGTGCACTTCTGACACCTACCTGCCCAGGAAGCATCTCTGCAGGATGATTGGAGGGTTCTGACTGCGAGGGGTAAAGCAAGTTCAGCTCCAACACTCCTCTTCTGCCAGGGACTGGTGCTGTAGCTGGAAAATAGGAAAACAGAAAAAAAAAAATTAAAATGGAAGGCTGGAGATGAATAGGATTCGGATGAAAGAAGATGAGGCATTAAGAAACAGCAGAAGAACTAGCATGGTAGTCAAGTCAAATTAAGTCAAATCAAGTCAAGAAGGCCCTCAGTGATCCTGGGCTCCAAGCAAGTCCTGAGATCTCTTTCAACCCACACCTCTTGGTCCCATGGCAGGACAGAGGAACACTATTGCTATTGGTGGGGAGAAAAAGACCCCAAAATCAGTCCCCATTTTTCATTGTAATCACCATGTGCTTCTTCCCCACCTACAGAAATGAGAACACTTCCCATTAGCAGCACCAGTTACACTGAGATATTATCCCTGCCCTCCACCAAGGAAGGCACCAAAGCCAGCAGAAGAGCAGGGGACAGGGTAGCAGGTGAAGAGATGAAGGAATAAACCCTGCTGGTTTTCTCCCAGGTGAAGAAAACTCTACAAACCCAAAACCTACAGCTGTGTTTGACTTTTGGTGCTCCACAGTCAAACACACAAGAAGATTTGGACCGTCAGAGGGACAGAAGGTGACTGCAATCCAAAGGGGATGATTACTTCCCCAAGAGATTTCCAAGGAGGACCTGGGGTCACCAGGGGTGCCAGCAAAAAGGATTTTTAGGTGACTTTGCATAAGATAGGGAAATTAGCTTAGAAGGTTCCCAGTGAGCAGAAATGACCCTACATGCAGAAAACTCAGGAGGTGGCAGGCAGTGGAGGGTGACATGATGGTGCTAAAGATGGCCCTCAAAACCACAGGCCTCCTCCAAGTACAAATTAGACCTTCCAGCCCAGCCAGCTCCTCCAAAGCCTGAATTGGCTGTGGGAAAGCAGAGCAGACTGGCGCTAAGCCCCAGGAGATAATTGCTGAGCTTGGGCAAGTGGCCTTGAGCCTGCAGGTGGGTTGAGAGAGAGGAGGACAGCAGCTGTTTCTACTTCACCCAGGTCCTCCGTGCCAGGACAACCTTCCTTCATTCCCAGCAAAGCACCACTCTCTGCAAATTCATCAAGGCCCATTCTGTGGAAAATGCTCTCATGTACACCAAAAATAGCCCAAGAGCCCCTGCAGGGCTGAAAGAAGATTAGTGTGGTAGCAGAACAAAGTGGTTCAGAGTTGTGAGTCCACCCAGAGTTCTGCCAGCACATCTCTTGAGAAAACAGTTCTAAACTGAAGGACAGTCCGTTCAGATTTGATATAAAGATTAAGTTTTGTACAGTAGGGGTGGTAAAACTCTGGCAAAAGCTGCCCAGAGTGGTGGTAGATGCCTCATCCCTGGAAACATTCAAGGTCAGATTGAACAGGGCTCTGAGTAATCTGATCCAGTTGAAGATGTCCCTAATCACTGCTGGGGGCTGGAGTAGATGGCCTTTAAAGGTTCTGTCCAACACAAACTATTCTACACTTCCATGATCTCATTCCACGTTTGGGGTGGAAAGAAACAAATTTTGGGAAGGTGGGAAACAGCATCTCTGAAGTCCTTTGATGAAAAGGAGATAGAAGGAAGACTCATTAATCAACTCCCTCTTTTCAGTTGCAGCCCAAATTTTCTCACCTTTCCTTGCTAAAATACCAGGTACAGCCACCACAGGGTACCATGTCATGTACCCAGAACAGGTGCAGCAGAAGGTGACTCCTCTGCTTGCTCCATGCCATCCACACACACCCATGGTGAGGTTAAAAGTAGTATCACCAATCCAGAAAAGGGGGGTTGGGTCTCCATAGCTCCCCCCAACCCTTGCCCTGGCTCTGCAAACGGACTGAGTGCAGCTTTCAGTGCCTGTGGGACAGGATGGCTCCTACCCAGCCTTCAGAGCCTCTCCTGGCATCAGCAGGCTCCACACAACATCTCCACTCCTCTCAGGAAGAATAGGCTTGACGGTGTTTTGACTCCTTTCTCAGAGACTCCCACATGGCACTTTACAATACAACTTTGCTCTTAAATACACATCCTGGGCTGCATCCCAGAGATGTGTGTCAGGAAAGAAGTGCTGTCAGTCAGCCCCAGTCACAACACATCAGGGCTTAGGAGAAGTCTGACTGATCGGGACGAGGGGGGAAGGAGCACAGGAACGAGAAGAAAAGGCTGAACAGCAAAAAAAAAAAAGAGCAGAGAAAGACAAATCAAGTGGGAAAATGGCAGGAACTATTCCATCCAGCAAAGGATGTTTTTCATCTGCAATACAACAGCACTGTCAGGCAGTGAAAAGGACAAAGATGTCCAGACACAGGGTCACAGGGAGGAGGGTGGAAGAAGCTCCTGGGAGGGCTCCTGGACTGAAGTCCAGTGTCTCCTGTCCATGTGGCTTCAGGCAGCAGGGGCTGAAGCACACTGCCACATCAGCAGCATGGCATTCAGTGTAAAGTGGGCTGCAGGGACAAAGCTACCAGATAAAATGTGTGCCTGGCTAAATGCCACTCCAGAGCTGGCTCTGATATCAGCACCCTCAGCCAAGGACGGCCAAATGGCCATGGCACTGTGGCTGCCTCTCCTGTGCCATGGAGGAGTTCATGGAGCACAGGGAGTGCTCACTGCAGGAATGGCCATATTCATCACTGAGGCTCAGACCCCCTTGCAAAGCACTGTCTTCACTTCTGGCTTCATGGGCTGAGTTTAGCCAGCTCACACAGCACTGTGTTGGATTTTTCTTTCATGAAAAGACAAAGAGAATGAAGTGGGTGGTGTACACTCTGACTTCATGAGGCATTTGCTAATCTCTGAGGAGGAATCTCATTAGAGAAATTGAAGAGGTCATTAGGGGTAGGGATGGGAAGCTCTAGAAATTACACATCACCTAGAAAAATGACCAGGAGAAATGGGAGTCTCTGTGCAAGCTGGCTCATGGAGAAAAGTGAGTCCATCACTCTTGCTTCCTTACATTCACCATATTCAAAATCACTGATGTGGTGAACTGATCCTGACTGGGTGTCAGGTGCCCACCAAAGCTGCTCTGCCACTCCCCTTCTCAGCTGGAGAGGGGAGAGAAAATATAATGAAGACTCAAGGGTCAAGATAAGGACAGGGAGAGATCACTCACAACTCCTGTCATGGGCAAAACAGGCTCATCTTGAGAAAATTAATGTAATTTAATTTAATTGTTTAAACCTTGGGATCCTGTGCTCAATCACTTAGTCTCACCTTGAAAGAGTCTTTGTGAGTCAGACCAGTAGACCCTATAGCTGAGGAGGCAGCACTCTTGCAAGTCACTTTTTTGATCAAATAAAGGAAGAAAAAATGGCTATAGAACAGAGGATATGGAGAGCCTTGTGTTGGGGAAGATGAAACAGAAGAGCCTTATAAATATGATTGCCTGGCAAAAGATTTTGAGAATATGGAAACTATAAGTGAGATTGAAATGAAAGCAAGCTTTGAGGTACCTTAGTTACTGAACAACTGGAAAACAATGGTGTGGCCAGCTGAAGGTAATCTCCTTTAGATGGAACAACACCCTCTGCTTGCAGACAGGCCCAAGGGTCAGAGCAGACCCTACAGCTTGGCAGAAGGGGTCCAAAGAGGAGTTTTTAGGGTTTAAAATGTAGTGGTACGGTAATAGAATGATTTTTACAGGCTTTGTGTAAATGCAATAGGATTTGTATCTTGGTCTAGATTGGTTAGTGAGAATTAGAATATTCAACACAGGAGAAGATTTATTGTATTGTAACAGGAACTTCGCTCTCTCATCCTCTTCACCACGCTCTTTCCCACTCTCTTTACCTCTCTTTCCATCTTGCTTTTATTCTTAGCTCTCTCTCTCTCTTTCTTTGGGTCTCTCTTTGGAGCTCCTCTTTGGGGCCTGCTCTGAGCTGTGGCTGGCAGCTCCCAGCAGGGCCCTGCATCCAGGCCCTTTGCAATAAACCCCAAGTTCCATGACCTGGCTTCAGAGATCTCTCATCTCCATCCATCCCAACCATCCTACCCCCATCACTCCTACAGCCTTGCCTTTCCCTGGCTCACCTGAATCATGATTAGAAAGTGCTGCTAAACATCTCTGCAAACCGAAGAGGAAGGCAGCCTGCCCTCAGCCTGTAGGGAGATCAGTCCAACAGCACAGGCCTGGCAGCCCCAGCCCGGCTGTGCCTGGGTTAATGTGACAATCCATTTCTGACAGCGTGTCAATACAAAGCAATTTAAGAGTGCATGACAAATGGACCCGAGGTAAGAGGCAATTTCTGCGCTCTGCTGGGCACATGGAACAGGGACCAACGAGGCCACAGTCCCAGAGCACACCCAGCTCAGCCTGCCCTGCTGTGCTGGCACCTCAGCAGCCTCACCAGAGAGAAGGGTGGCACAGGGCAGCAGCAAGACACCTGCTGTGGGACACTGCCTTGAGACGGTGACAAAGACCTGAGGGCAGCATCCCATAAAGGTTTTGTTCATTGGGGAGTATTTGGGTATGTAAAGTAACAAACTTGCTGAAACAGAGTAGATAGACTTAAACATACAGATAATTAAAAGGCAGAACCTCAGCCTTAGTCCATAACACCCTGCGGGCAGGGAACCACTGGATGAACCTCACCAAGCTGGAGAGGGGCAAGCAGGCGGTGCAGACAACCGAAAAACTTGACTCCAAAAAGTCATTTCTTCTTTTAAGATTTCTTCTTTTAAGATTTTTTCTTTTTAGCCAGACTCAGAGCATGCCTGGATGGGAACCCAAGCACAAACACCCATACCATGCTGCTGCCTTTCACCATGTACTCAAGGAGCGCATTTCACACTGGTGCATCTCGCCGTGCAAGGACTAAGAGAGGCCATGGGAATTATCAGGGAGGTGCAGAGGGTGCTGTGGGACAGGAATTTGAAGGCACTGGCATCTCTAAAGGCTGACCTGCCCTCCTTCCCTCTCTGTCACAGCACAGCTTGCGGGGAGGACACTCATGTGCCTCTTGCCCACATGGTAGCCACCAGCAGCCATCTCAGAGCGCTGCCTCCATGCTGTGAAAGCACACTGGCACAAACACCAGGGCTGGCTTGGAAAAGCAGAGGGTGAGCCCAATCCAAGCAAATCTGTTTGCAAATGCAGAGTGCAGCAGCAGTGTGCTGGCAGTGCTTAACCAGCATGATGGGCTGAGGGACACTCCCACCACACTAAAAGCATCTCAGTCTGTCATTATTAAAGCAGAAAACAAAACAGATGCAGCCTGTGCCTCCAAGTCCAAGCTTTTGCTCCCTTAAAACCCAGGATGTCGCACTCTGAAGAGTTGATTCAGATCACTCACTCACCTAGAGAGGCCAGGAGTGCAGCCTTCTCTGAAGGAGTCAGGAGAAATCACACTTGCTGCCTATTTTCTGGATGGAATAACTTTAAACCAGGCTGAGCTTCCCACCCATGCCACACACAAGCTCTGGAGGGTGCCAAGAATGGTAATGCAGAAGTCAAAAAAAGGAAGAATGGATAGAGAGAGGAAATATAACATTGTTGTAACTCTGCCAGAACAACATGCTGGTTTAAACCTATCCTTGGACATATTTTTATCTGGGGCATCATGGGATACAACCAGGGAGGCAGGGTTTGAGGTTGGATCCTTTTTGTGTGGTTGCATTAAGATGAAGATTCCCACTTTATTCTGATTTAATAAGCTAGTTAAAGCGTGTTAACAAAATTAAAAACCATTATTAAAGGCAGATGTACTGGTGTACAAATAGCTAAGCATCAGCTCTGACTTTAGATGATCCACAGCTTCAGTGTATGCTTCTAATAACCAGCTGTCACTTACTAGAGATGTGGTAACTCTTATTAAATCCTAAATGGGCATATGGATGTTACATTTAAAGTAGTATCTTCCCCTTTTCACTTCTATCTTTTCCCACAGGCAGCTGAGCCAACTCACAAATTTCCTGCATCATTTTTTCCCTTTGTTAATGGGATGCATGTTGAGATCAGAAGGGCCAAATGATGACCTGTTGTTTTGTTTTTTACATCCATTTGGAAAATCCATATGACGTTCTGTGTGTCAAAAGAGTCCTAACACATCCCAGATGCCTCAGCACTAATTGCACTTTTTCTGCTTGAGGCCACCAAGGTCCCCTGAGAAGCCATTCAACCACAAGCCCAGTTTGTCCAGCACTGCCATTTTCCTGAACAGCTTTGCAGTAACAGGCTGGTGTGCCCAGCTCTTGGAGGAGCCACCACTACAAGCCCAGCACAAAAAACACCTCCTTCAACACAAACTGCATGTTCAGGGATCTGCAAACTGGGGCACTGCTGGGCTTGTGAGAAGCAAAATCTGTTTCTAGGGTGGGAGTAGGGTTAAGAGAGAAAAACAATCTCACTTGCAAGGTTCCAATAGGACTACAGCAGAAGTGCCAACAAATTGAGACAGGGCTTGAATCAGGACAACACTTCTACCATCCTCTGTTTTTTTGCATCTTTTGCTTTTTAACTGAGGTAAATGCACTCAAGAGTGCAGGAGTCAGTGCCTCCCAGCTCTGTGGTCTCTACAGGATGCCATCCTCTGCCCAGGGGTCAGCCATATGCCCCAGGCAGGAGGTGATTCCAGGGGACCCCACCACCCTGGAAAGCTTTGCCTTGGTCCTTTCGCCATGAGAAGGAGCTGGCACCCTCCTCTGAGTCTGTTTTTCCTGACATCAGGAGAGGAAGACAAGGCTTTGGACATACCACAAAGAGCATCCATGAATATGTTTCTGCAACAGAATCAGACTTTCCTTGCCCCCACAGAGGTGAGCAGCTGGGTTGCCTGCCCCTGGCAATGGTCACTGCCGCCCTGGGAAGCAGAGGAGAGCATCAGGGCACTCTCTCTCCTCTAGGTGCTGCTATCAGCCATAAACACAGGATATTTGTGGTCTAAACTTTTCCATCCTTATATCTGAAGGTCCTGTACATTGTGCTATCAATCATTCAGAGAAATATTAAACTGCTGGAGAGCTGACGATATCATTTGCTATGTTCATTCCCCTGAGGATCAAGTGTCTCAGCCAGAGCAGGAGCAGAGTCCAAATACGGAGCCTCCCCTATCCCTGATCTCATTACAGCCCTGCTGCTTCCACAAACCCCTTTTCCCTTCAGCTCTCTCTTCCCACAGCATTGACCACAGCTCATAAATTAATAAGTGCATGCATTTTTTAAAATCAGGTTTGTGGCGAGCAGATGTTGAAGATGAAGTGGAGGGGAGAAGGGAGAAGAAAACAAAAACCAACACATACAAACAATTCAAACACTGTGAAATGTTTAACAACATGTAAGTCCTTCAAAGCCACAAACCCCTTGGTCCCTATCCCTGGCTGGATTCACTGATAGATTTGCTGTAGTGCCAGTGTGGAAGGCAGGGGTACACAAGGCTTGCCTCCAATTATGTGCCAAGTTAAAACTCAGGGAAAAAAAACAAAAGCAGCCAACCTAACCCACAGCCATTCTTTAATCCTGTGCAGCTTATTAAAAGCAAGAAGACAAGATAATCCACCCAGACTGGTAAATTGGAGGCTGCTCATTCCCTCTCCAGTAGAAATCAGCTCATTTTTTTTTCCTGAGGATCCCAAGAGGCTCAAGTCCAGAAGACACTGACAATACACTATAGAAAGGAAAAAAAAAATTAAAGAGGGAGGTAATTATGGGAAAGGTTCAGAGGAAAACATTTCTGTAGTGCTGCTGAGGCTGAGCAGGAGCTGTCCAAGCAGGGACATGACTGAGCAACAAAACTGGTGGAGCAAAAGTACCAGTGTGGCTGTTTCCTTCAGGAAAGGGGGGAAAGAGGAGGTGTAAACTCAGCAATGCCTTCACAAATGTGATGGATGAAGACATATGACAGGATGGAAGAAGATCATTTTGGGCCACCACCACTTGGACAAAAAAATAGAAGTACCTCCATTAGAAGAAAGTTCGAATGGACACTGAGATTTCTGTTAACATTATTAATAAAAAGAGAGAATCTATTAAAAATGCCCCTTCTAGGAGACTAACTACCAAAATCAACCTAAAAATCCAACAGTAAAAGCTCTTACATCCCAGCTGCACCAGTTAAAGACTTGAACACCAACTGTAGATGCATCACCAAGACATGATTGTGATTTAGACTCAATATTGGTGAATGATAAAAACAGAGTGGAAGAGATGGAACTGGAAAATAGCCTTGGACAGACTGATTTATTTAAAACTCATGCCTCATTTTGATTTCTTCTAAACAGAATAGACAGAAAACAGCAGAGTGCTGCCTAAAGGTTCCTGGTTTCAAAAGGGCAAACCTAGCCTTGCCTATAAAAGGTAGTCTCAAATGTCTTTGAAGCAAAGGCAAAATTCCCTGGGGACTTCACCCCAAACACAGAAAAAATAGTGAAGGAATAAATCCTGGGTGCCTCCAAACTTGCTGGAATGAGTAGAGCAATGCAGATGAAAGGAATAAGAAGAGAGCAAAGAAAGGGAAATGATTCATCAGCGAAGAGCAAAATTTTAGGGGCTGAAAACAGAGGAGATGGAGTGGGAAATGCCAAATGTCAAAGGAGTTAGACCTGAGGAAGGATATTAAATAGTGAAAGGTTCTCTGGTCATACAAACACAAAGGTAATAAAGACAGAACAAGCAGTGCTGTGATTCAGTCTGTGGGAAGAGAGTTCACAGGAAATCCAGGTGAGGTCCCAAGACTAAGTGAATTCTGCTCAGTATCTCTGGACAGTGACAATAATTACAAGCATATGAACTTAGCTGGGTGACTGATACAGAAAATATACTTACCACAGCTGAGAGAGAAGTGAATATCTAAGATCTTCCTGTGATCTAACCACAAGGCCAGGTGTCTCACAACCCAAATTCCTGCAGGAACTATTCCATGAAACAGACAGATTGGGAGCAAGGGCTGCAATAAATTCACCAGTAAGGAGGTGAGGAACATAAAATGAAATACCTGAAAGTAAAAAGGATGAAAAAGCAATCTGAGCATTGTCACCCATGGCCATGTGCAAGGGAGGGAGCAAAAACTGGACAGGGCAAAAAATGGGGGGGGGGGGGGGGGGGGGCGGTGCCAGACTATCCCATTTGGGATTGTTTTTATTTTTATCTCACTTTTTTTTTTTGTTACTGACTTTCTAGATGAAGGAAAATACACATTTTAGTGAATAATTTAATGCAGGGCCATGATGGGAAGTGATTTGTTGTGATAAAGAGGAAGAGGCTTATCCCAGGCACTGTAGAGGCTGAGTAGGATTTGATGGAGAGGTAGCTGTGGACAAGGAGGGAAGGTTTGACAGTGGAGTTCCCTGCAGAGTGGTCTCAGGACTTGGTCAACAATTCCCTTAATGAGTCCTTCTTAATTAAACTAGCCTATGAGAAGCAGGAGAAACCAGGGAAAACAATATGGATATCACACTGGAAGCACAGCTTGAGCATGGTTCAATCTCTGAAGCAAACCATGCAGTTTTCAGGAATTTCTGCTGCAAATGGGGAATTCATGAGTTGAAAATAACCGTAGAAGAAAGGACTTTGATTGAAGGAGTCAATTACAGGCTGATTAGTGAGATAAAGCCACCTAGCAGGTAAATTTGATCCTAACATGTATGCAGGGGAGGATTTCCAGCAGAGCAGGGCGTCTCCCAGTTCACAAATTAAACTGGTCAGCCACACTCAAAAGCAGCAAGAGTCTCAAAGAAAGGCTGTCAGGTTAACCAGTGGATGGAAAAATGGCCCAAGAAGACTGGGAACATGAATTTTTTATTTATCAGGCTGAAGGCGATGTGATTTCTGTCTCCATTCCAACTGTAGTCAGTAAACATGGGAAAAAGCAATGGTGGTAGAAAGATGACATGAGTACTAAAATATGTCAGCTAGAAACATGTCTGAGCTCAAAATTATGCCTCACTAGAGTAGGGAGGCAGCTGGGGCAAACAATGAGAAAACAAGGAGGAAGTATTTTTAAGATGGCTCCTGCTAGGAGTATGAAAGGGATTTTATGAGGTGGTTCCCAGCTGGAAATTTAGCCAAGGTACTGGGGTTAACACAGCCCCTACTCTGAAAAGTACCAAGGGATTTTCAGCAACCCGAAATTGCCAAGACCTTGGTTTTAAATCTCCACTGCTGAAAAGCAGCTATTTATTCAGCACAGTTCCACTTGAGCAACTATGTGAAATGGTGCTCTAAGGCTCTCAAAAGTCTCCCGGGGAGCAGGCAAAAAAAATATATATATTCTGTCTGGAGCTGATTCTGTTTCCACACTTCTGTCCCTCTCATCCTGCTTCAGCACTAACAGGATTTGCATCAGAGCAGCCCAGCTCTCAGAGCCTGGCAGCCCCCAGCCCCTCTCCCTGAGCCTGTCACACTGTGGAGACATCACCTCTGGACACCTGAGCATGAGGAGCAGGGTCCAGGGCAGCCAGGGGGGACATTGGGCACACCACAAACACCTCTGTGCCCCTCCTGGCAAGCACAGAATGAGTTCAGGCATCACAGGCTATCGTACAGTTTAGACACGTCCAAGCAATTCCAGCTAGGAGCAGATGCTTTCAGAGCCACTCAAGACTTTCTTAATAACACAGGCTTACCTGGGCTGAAGGAAAACTGAGCCATCTCCAGCCTGAGCCAAATGAGAAGATACCAGCAGCATCCATGGTTCCCAGGCAGCAAACAGCTCATTTGAACAGGCACCATGTCTTCATGCACAGAGGAACAGCCTCTGTTTGGGACATCCAGGTGCTCCAATGCCTGCATATAATTTTTTATTAGCTCAGAGCACTGTGTTTTCTTGCAACAACCACCAGATTCTGCAAAAAAGACTGCTCAATCAGGGCTCCTTGTTCTGGGGGGAGTAATTTTGGGTTTTAAAACCTTGTCCCTTCTTTTACTCTTTATTATTTGTGCTGAATGATACAGGTGACAGACTCCACATCAAATCCCAGACATGACCCAGGGAGCACTACAAGTCCTGCTCTGCCAGCAGTGACCAGCATGCATAGCCCAGCGTGGAAATGCCAAAGCACCACAAAAGAGCAAACCTGAGCAGACTAAATCCTCCTGCAGCTGCTTGTTGTTCAGCCCTCGCTGCTCAGTTTGGCAGCAGGGCTGAGCCAAGAAGGATGCCCAGATGCTGGGAATGGGGCAGAAGGGTGCTCAGCACTGGGCTCTCCTTCCCACAGCTGCCCCTGAGCAGGGAGGTGGATGGAAGCAGATGGAGTGGTTGACACACAGAGGTTTAGCAGTGAAACCTCCCACTCCTCTGAGCCTGTGGCTTGGCACAAGAGTAGCAGGGCAGTCCCCAGCACTGTGACTTCAAAGGCTGCTAACAAGATGAGGTACAGTTGACACCAGTCCTGCTCCTTGTCCCAAGGAAGGGATATGTCAGTATCAACTTTCACCTTCCTCAGCTTCAGGAGGCTGTCTGGAGCCTAAATCACAACAGAGAAGGGCCAAGCAAACTGCATGGGATGCTGGGAGAGACGTGCCCAGTGCTCATCTGTGCCAGCCTTGCCTTTGCACTTCACACCCACCAGTGAAAGCAGGCTGCCACTGCCACACCCCACACACTGCCTGGCACCTGGCACCCCCTTGGAGAAGGGCCAGGAGGGGCCCAGGCTGCCCAGTGCCCAGTGGTCCCTCTGTTGCTGCCCCCTGCACAGGCACACTCCCCTCTCCTTCCCCGCTTGTTGCACGAAGGGCGCGTTTGACCTCAATCTGTCTGCTCGGATTAGAGTCCAGAGCTGTTCCCCTCTGCTGAGCACAGAGCCCCAGCAGGGCTGGGAGGCCCCATCTGCCACGGTGGGTTATTCCAGAGGGGCTCAGCCACTGTCACAGGGGTGAGAAGGGGCAGTGCTGGCTGCACCCCGCCACAGCCACAGCTACCAGCTGCTCTGGGGACAGGCACCATCCCACCCAGCTCAGCTCACCCTGAGAAGTGGAGGAGAAGCAGAAAGGGTTAAGTGGTGAAGGAGAAGTGGGGAATTATTGTTATCATGGAGCGGAGATGGTTGCATAAGCTGAGCTGCAGCTGTAGGGATATGGATCCTTTGGGTTTGCAGCAGTGTTTCCTCAGAGTACTCCAGAGATGCTCACAAATAAAAGTAAATAAAGGTGAGTACAGAAAATGCAGCAGGGCACAGTCTTTGGCCCAAGGCAAGTGACTCAGCAGGGCTCAAAACCGCTGCATTCTCCAACCTGTTCCCAAAATCAGAGTGCCCTCACTCAAAGTGCTCTCTGGGAGGCATTGCTGCCCATGACATCCCCAAAAAGTGCCTGGTCAGGAGACAGGTTCCCACAGGAATCCCCTTCAGCTTCACTACATCATGCCCCATGCCACAAGCACCTTCTGCTCTGGCTGAATCCAGCATCACACCAAAGATGTATCCAAAGGAAGGACTGGAGAGAGGCAGCAAATTGCAGGGAGGACCAGAGGGAGGAAGGAAGGTGCCTTCCACCACCAAATGGACAAGAAGCTGACTGGTCAGTCTGAGAAGAAGCAAGAGGGTGACAACTGTTGTAACAGTCCTCATGTGCACACAGCCCAGTAAACTGGTCAGGAGGGAAGGGCAGCAAGCCCTGGAGGCTTCCACTGTGTTGGTTGAGGATGACAGGCCAAGTCTGACAGCTCTATGTGCTGTCACCACCTATTGTGCTTCATTCCCTGAAGGACAGCAGGGCCAGCACAGTGCCCAGAGCCCTAGCAAGGGCTCTTCAGACAGCCTGGCACAGCCAAGAACTGTCCCCAGCTGCACACACCTCTCCACATCAAGCCTCTCTCCTCTCTTTCTCTTGGGAACACCAACAGAAGTATTTCCCCCTGTTCAGAAGACAGGTCTGTGGCAGCTCCCAACCCATCTCAGCCACTTCTGACTGCAGCAAAACCACTCCTTCAGGAGGGACCATCATGTCCAGTGCCAGGGTGGTGAATGTCCTGAGGACATGAAATTTCACTGCAGGGTGGATGTTGCAGCCCATTGTAGTGCACCAGTGTCCTGCACCACAGCAGCTGGTTAACACAGTGCTGGGACTGGACAGCAGCCTCACACCCCTGACCAAGCCCAGAACTGCTGGCAGTGGGGCTCATTACACTTATTCTGCAGAGCAGGGTCTGATGAGAAATGTAGATTTAGCTTGTGAAATGTCTCAAAACCTCAAGTGCTCAAGTTAGACACTTCCAGCCCAGCTCTCCCCAGAGAGCAGAAGAGGAATCAGTGCTGAAGGAGAAGCTCTGCTAAGTCTTAGTTGTTTTGTCCATGCCCAGAACTTCCAAAACTGTCCCATCCAGTGACAAGGACATATCACAAACACACGAATTGTGGCTAAGATGCACGTATCTCACAGAGGGTGCCTTTCAGCATTCTTCCTTCATTTTACCTTGCTCTGTCATCACCCAGTTTGGAGTCACTGCCTGTCAGACACATTGCTGATAGTCCCTAGGGGGAAATCCAAAGGAAACCCCAGCTGAAGCAATGATAGGTCCAAAAGGGTTGGGACAATCCAGACTCCGTTCTCTGCTCACCTCCAAGCCACCAGATGCTCTGGACTTGGAGATCTGCAGGCAGAAAGTGCCACCCTGGGAGTGCACAGCTCTGCTGCTGCCTGGCCTGTCTGCTCTGTCCCCAGCAGCTGGGGTGGTGGTGACATGATGGGGACATGACAGAGGCCTGGCTGCAGCTTTTTGCTAGAGGCCAGCCTGGCTGCTGCATCCTGGGGCATCAGCAGCCAGGAGACTGGCGCGTCCCTGCAGCTGCCCTGATGGCTGGCCTGGCTGTGCTTTCCTTCCTCTGCTCCCTTTATTGACCCTGCCCAGCCCACAACCCAAAATATTCCCCTTATTTCAGCCCAGTGACACAGAAAAACAGCCATCAGGATGGGAGGGAGGAGGCAGATGCCAGCGTGGAGAAAAGCTCCAAGTCAGACACACAAACAAACCCAAATCAGCGCTTCTCATGGATGTCACAATAAGTAGCACAAACTGTAGCTGCAGGAAAAAAATCCAATAGACACCAATTAAATGCATGACTTGACTGCCTCTGCAGTGGCAGCCAGTGGTGGCTTGCTGGTGGCAGCAAAGTATCACTGGTCACTGCTGACACTGCTGAGCTGCTGTCTCTCCCAAGGGATGCCAAGAACGGTCAGTCTCACCGGTGTGACACATCCCTGTGCACCAGCTGGCTTATTGCCAGCTAAACCATAAAGTCACTTACATCCTGCCTTAAAAACAGGGGACTGACACGCTGCCATGACCCCAAAGCTCCCTGGAGTATTAACAGTGGATGAACCCAGTGGTAAAAAAAAAAAATCTCTTTTAGATTGTCCAGAATCTGGGATAGCACAGATGAGGGCATGTCTGCTGTTACTCAGCAAGATGCTACAGACAGGGCCAGCCCAGCAAAGATCCTGCCACACTCCTTGGCTTGACAGAGAAGGGGATCACCCCATGACAGAGCTGCCACACCCGTTGACAGAGAAAGGGATCACCCCATGACAGAGCTACCCAGAGCAGCAATGTGGGGCAGCCAAGAGAAAACCCAGAGCCCATCCCTGAGTCACAGCTTTCCCCTGCCTACCCACAGTGATTCTGCCATCTGCTTTAGACATCCCAAAGACAACTCTGGTGTGATAGCCACAACAGCACAATGCTGTGCCAGGCAGCCTGGCCACAGGCACTTCCACAAACCGGCCCTCCTGGTGCTGGCAATCAGGCATCGGGTATCACACTGCAGCTACCCTAGCATTGCTCTGCAACTGCTGCTCTTCCTGGGGGGCTCTGCATCCCAGTGTTCCCCATGGCACTGGTGCCTACTCCCCTGCAACCTCCTCTTGCCCTCCACACTGCACCCCTGCCCAGGAGCATTGAGTAAATCAGAGCCACGTCTGCAAGAAGCACACATCCCTCCTTTATTTAATCTGCAGCCACTAGAGGGTAATCCAGTCCTCCAAGTTAGATCAGCTCTTGCTTTGATGCGCTGGGCAGCAGGTAAGCGCCTGAACCCCAGCAATTAATTACCAGGTGCCTTTCAACGGCTCCTGCCTCAATTAGCACCCGTGCCTCCATGGCTACTCAGAGAGACCCTCTGGCTACCCTGAGCCCCACAGTCTGCAGAAGATACCCTGAGCCAGTGCCACACGCCCAGGTGCAGTTGAGGCAGTTTCTTCCAGCTGGCTGCTGCCCCTCCTCCAAGCTGATTAAGAAGAGTACAAGATAATAACACAAATAAAGAAATAACATTTTAAAAACCCACCATAACCCTGAAATCTTCATTAATTATGAATTTTGCATGGCAACTGTTACTAAGAGAGTCTCCTCTGAAACTGATGTTCAAAGAACTTCATATCAAATCTTCAAACAGTTGAGAAGGTTCAAGCTACAAAGTCGAAACATCTGTTGCTTTCCATGCATTTTTCAATGGGGAGATCAGAGAGGAGGAAAAAAGTGTACAAAATAATCCTGGTTCTGCTCTATTATTTAAATACAATGACGGTCTATGATATACACTCTGTGCAGAGAGAGAGAAATAAAAAATGAAGTCAGAGTGTTATATAGTTCTACCTACTGGAGCCAAAAATATAATATACTTCAATTTGCTTTAAATTTAGCCCTTCTGGGAAATGCTGTATTAACAGCCCTTGGGGATGAAGACTAAAATAAGAAAAGAAGGGCAACTTCTCCAGCAGAAACAATGAAGTGACAGTCCCATTCCTCCTCCCAGTGCCATGCAAAGCCTGGCTGTAATGAGAAAGTTTGGAGTCAAGGCTATGGGATGCACCTCCCAATGACATATATGCTGCCTCTCTTCATCCCTGCAGCCAGCAGGGAACAAGCAGAAAGAATTGTCCTCTCTTCCAAGGAAGCTCCAAGCAGGCAGGACCATCTCCTGAATCAGCCTGCAAAACATATTTCCTGCACTCAGCTTCTTGCCCTTAGGGCAGGCAGAAATCAAGAAACTGCTGCCTCTTCACACCTGATCAGTTCCATCTAGTGAGGTCTTCACTAGACCCAGCCGTGGCATTTTTCAAACTTTTCAGTTGGGGAAAAAATAGCATCATTTTAGCCCAAACCAAACCTTTCAAGCAACAAAAAAACAACCAACTTTCCCAATTTTTTCCAAGACTTTGCAAAATATTTGGTGTCACACAGGATCGATGTTGCTTTCAGTACAACATTGACATTTTTTTGTTGAACGGTTAGAGGAAATTTCTAACAACATTTGGATTAAAGACCTCAATCCAACACTCAGCACAGCAGCCTCTCACCACAGTACCCTTGGGTCCCTGCACTTGTGGTGTTTCCACAGCTTTCCCTGGAGCCCCGAGCATTGCTGCATCACAGGACTGATCCCTGAGGAGAGAGCCTTTCTCTAAATGGGAAAACTGATGCCAGCTTTCAGACCATGTGCTTCTGGGGAACGCTGCTCCTCTGAGAGTTAGTGCTGGAAGAAACCTGGTCTGCCACAGGTAGGTCCATCTAATGCCAGGAATCAAGACCAATTAACAAACTTCAAGTGAAGAGCTGGACATCAAGGATATCTGTAGCATGAGGCTGGGAACAGCTCAGGGACCTGGCTCCCTGCACCAGGTCCCTGTTGTCACAGACACTGTGATGTATTATCCTCACATAAACATAAAGCTCAAAGCTTTGATTAAAATCTCCCCAAAATGAAGGTGCAATGGGGCGTGAGAGAGAAACTGAGTGGCTCCCAGAAACCTTGTGAACCAGAAATTCACGTCCAAACCCTCCTCCTGCCTCAGACCCACTAAAACTTTCCTCAAGACAGTCTTCTACTACCATGGCAAAGGTGAGAGTTTCCCACACTCATCCCTTCCAGTAGAAAGGTGTCAAACCCCTTCAAAGATGCTTTTTCTGCCCCCAGAACCTTCTTTCAGCCTCTGATCATTTGGAGGCAGCTGAGAAATTTATCTGCTGTGTGTTCCATGCGGTCAGGGGTGAATTATCAAATACTGCTCCTGCAGGCATGTAAAACGTCCTAGTGGGAGCCACACTGAGCTCCTGGCCATCCTTTTGCTTTCTGTGTAATTTGTCATTTCAGTTTGGGTCCCAACAGTTCAACAGCCCTTGAGGCTAGGATGGGTCAGAAAGATCAGAACAAAAGGAGGAACATGGAATTAACATTTTCAGAGAGCTCTGTTCCAGCAGCTCTCCCAGCTCCATCTCATCCAGACCCACCTGGGCCCCTAGGCAGCTCCTGCCCTGTGAATCCCATCAGGTTTTGCTGGATCCTGCCTGTGCAGCCAGCCCCCAGCAGTCAGAAGTGAAGGCTGAAGCCAGTGCAGAAATTACCTCCTCCCCAGGCAGTGCATTTCAATTACCACAGCATGGGCTTCCAATGGATTTATCAAACTGGGCCTATAAAGAAAATTGAATAATCTCGTGCTTCAGACCTATAAAATTTAAGTATTATACTTGAAAGTACAGTGGCAAAGTAATAAAGATGGAGAGGGAAGGGAAGGAGTGAGGAGATCAACCAGTTCATGTGTTGTAAGCAAACCCCTGGCTCTGAGGTGCCCCTCCATCATGGGAGGCCTCGGGGCACATCCAGCTGTGAGACTGCATGGTCAGGATGGAAAGCTGATAACTCTAAGGTATAAAGGTGCTTGATCTCCCATTTTGTCCAAGACTATTTCCCTCACTGCTGAAACTTCAGACAACTCCCAAAACTAAAGAGTGCAGGGGGAAGTTGGAGATAATGAGACCTGGAGTTAGATGTCTTTCCAAAACCAGCATCTGTGAGCAATCTGGTCTCCACCTCTCTGCTGAGCAGGACCAGCAAAAAGGAGATTGATTATACAGCAGCAAGGAGGGAAAAACCTACTGAGTGAAGGAAGTGCTGTTGCACATTGCCATTGATGAGTGCAAACATACAGTTGTTCCTGAAAAAGGAGTTAGGGGAATACCACACCACAGCTTAGGATGAGGAGAGCACTGATGCATTGGGCAGGTCCAGCATGAGGTCTTGCATGATACTAAATCACATTAAATTATTTGGGATGCCAGGCAACATGAAACACAGCCGCACCAACAGCCCTGGCTCTTTGGGAGTTCTTCTGCTCTACCCAATTCTCCATATCCAAAGATCCTTCTTTTTAACTCCATCCCTGACTGTAACACTGACTCCCAACCAGTGTTGTCTTCCCATACATCCTGATATTAAAAATGACCACAGGTTCCCCCCCACAATGGTGTCCTGTCCTTCTCCCTTCATTCAAGGGACCTCACAAATCCTGGCCACTGTAACAACACAGTACTGGGGTTAACTACAAACACCTCCTCTCTCTAGCAGAAAAAACTTCTTTACCCTGACAGTGCTATTTTCATTGTTTGGTAGGAACAATGGTAGGAACAGTGCTCCAAGTTTTGCTTTCTCAGTTCAGTCCCTGCCCTTCATCCATCCCTTGCAAACTACACCACTTCTGGAAACAGACAGCCTGTAGTGATCACCCAGAGAGGATCTGTAACCCCAAATGAGCAGTAAACTACAGAAAGGGCTGAACTTCTTGGCTCTGCCTCCATCCTACCTCTCCAACACTTACGTGATCCAGGAGCATTAATCCAAGAAATGTATCCATAAATCCTTCTCTCTGACTCCTCCCTAACACAAACGCAAGGGAGCCCACCTCTCTACATCATGTATTTCTAGCTGGCAATTCTGGAGTAGCAAGCTCAGATACCCAAACTGATAACACGCGTTGAGCCAGCCCACAGCACATGCAGTCCTTCCACTGCAGCAAGCCCCATTTTGGCCTGAAGCCCTGTCCCTTGGCAGGACACCAGCTGAGGGCCACCTTTCCACCAGGTGGGACCCGTGCCCAACCTTCCCCTTCACAGCATGGGGAGTTTCCCCTGCTAAACCAGCACCCAGATCTGGGAGCTGGTGCAGGGTGGTAAAATCATACAACCAGCCCTTCAGAAAATTAAAAATAATTATCCAGCCTATTAATTTACCCCTGTGATTTCCCATCACAGTCAAACCCCTCTGGCCATCGTCTGGAGCTCGAGAAGACATCAGACCCCTCTTCCTTGCTTATTATTTACTCTCCACTCTCTGCTTTTCTTCTGCCCCAGTGACTCCACTGTTCACACATCCCTGCTCTGCCTTTAACCCCGTTTTCATTTAGGGTCTGATTAACTCTTGATGCTGAAGGTTTTCACCATCAAAAGGCTTTGTTTCCATGGTAACTCCTGGGGGGGATTATTCAAACCAATGGGTCCAGCTAGCACAGGGTCAGCAGGATGGAGGAAGCCCCAGGGATGCTCAAGTCCAGCTCCCCAGTGGTGACAGTGCCTCCTCCCACCACCAATTACTGCAGATGAGAGCAGAAATCCCGCTGCCCCCTTTAACTCTCTCTGTGTTAGCACTGGCTCACGGACATTTTTTTTCTTCCTTTTTTTTTTTTTTTTTTGTGCCATGTGTCACTAATTTTACTCATTTTCTGAATTTGTCTAGAATAGTAAAAGATTTGATTAGAGTGTTCCCGGTTTTAATTGTAATTAGGACAGTCATTGTATGAGCTATAAAAGGAAATTGGGCTACTGCTGAGTGGAAGAGCCCCTGAGAGAATAGGAGCTGGGAAGGGAGAATTTCGTTCATAAAAAAAGGAAAAAAAAAAACAGTTTGAGGAAGAAATAAAACTCCAGCTCAGGATAGTGTGACAGCCAAAGTAACCCAGGCATCTGGGACCATAAGCAAAGCATATATCCTGGGGATTTCAGGGTTGGTTGTGAGTGGTTCCCTCCCCACTGCAACCTTCTGTATCACCTTGGGCCAAGCAGCTCTGCCCTCATGCCTCAGTTTCCCCACAGGGACTCATCTGGGTGGTCTGTGAGCTATTGGCTGATTTTACAGGGTGCATTGTGATCCCCTATGAAATGGGAGAGGACACCATTGAAATAACCCACCCAGCTGCCATCCCTCAGCTGCAGACACCTTGCTGGAGGCACCACAGCTGCTGAGGGACAGCACCTGGAGCAAGGTGATGGGAGATGCCCCTGGCTGTCAGCCGGGTCCCCAGGATGGACACGGGACATATCTGCTCTTTTCCAGCAGAGGGAGGGAAAGGCCCATTGAAGCCCATTGCAATGGGGTTACTGCACCCAGAAATAGCACATGCAGTGTCACATCAGTCACCACTGAAAAGCACTCAGAGAAGTGCACTCCCCCCCACCCAGGGTTTGCCAGCCCAGGGTGACCTTCCAGGCTACCTGCGCCAGAAATGGGGTGGTGAGCCACCAAACCATTGAGGAGCACAGAAACAGGCAAGATGCCTGCAGCGATGCTTCTCAGCTGACTTCACCCTATGGAAAAATTGTTCCTGATAGTCATGGCCAAGATTCCCAGTGGTCATGGTCTCCACACTGGTCACTGTACCCCACTGCCACCCCCTCTAAAGGGGGACCCTCTGGAAAGGGGCAGCTGGCAGTGCCCAGAGCCGTCTCACCTGCCCTCTGCCCCATGGCCCTGCAGGGGGGCAGATCGCTGGGCCTGAGCTGTCAATCTGGTGCAATAAAACTTGAGACAAATCAATTTTCCCCCTTCCCCTCGCTCTAATTCCACCAGGGGAGACAGCCTTTTTCCTGAAGCAATAATTTGCCTCAGTTAAAAAAAACCCCACACAGTGGTGCTCTGCTCATGGCACATTAATGTGTATCAGCCATTGCCTGCCACCTCCTAATGATCTCACCTCCCATCCGTGCCCAAAACTGTGGGCTTTTTACCACTACATTTAAAGCAAAGAACAAACATAAACCAGTTGCCTCCCAGCATGGCTGTGATTTTCATTAGTCCAGGCAGGGAGAGAAAGGGGTTGCTGCTCTGCTCAGCCCTTACTGCCTTCAAAATTTATGGATTTTCTTTTTTTTTTTCCCCGTCTTCCTAGCAGCTCAGAAGAAACTTAATCATCACCTCTGAGGGGGAAGAAACCCCCCGTTGTATCCTTCAACTTGCAGGGTCACATGATGCTGCTCTGGCCTTTCCTATGCTATGTCTGAAGGCAGCACATGGCCTGGCATGTTAATGCTCCAGCTGGGTTTTAATTTCTATTCTATTATATTCTGTTCTATTAATGTACATTGTTATCAATTTTATATATACATTTAGATTATAGACTATGGATTTTATACATATATATATATATCTCAAGTGTGAGAAATAAAGCTTCTCTCCCATGGAAAGTGTCTGCTTGAGGACCTGCCCATATTCCCCTGAAGATGTGGCAGATCCCTTTCCTGCAGGATTACAGAGCTCAGGGGGCAATGAGGGACAGCCCAATTAGCCCAGCTAATTGCTCCCTTCATTTTTAGTCTCTGGGCCATGGGGCAGCAGCAGAAGGACCAGGACTGGCTGGGGTTATGGTGCAGGAGAGGAAGGGGAGGTGCAGGTGGCCACTGCTGGAATTTCAAGATAGTGGGCAAGGGAGCTGTTCCTGCTGACTTTTAGGCTAAACCTGAAGAGGATGAATCCATAGTAATTTGTAATGACTCTGGGTTTCTGAGCCCAGCAGTGGTGACACCAGAAGCAAACACACACTGGGGGACATCAGCAACAGGTCAAAGAGGTGTTGAATCCACAAGCCAAGCACTCATTTCTTCCTGCAGCAAAGCTCATGAAAGGCAGGAGGAGCCTTATTGATGACTGACCCTGGCACCAGCAGCTTGTGGCTGTCCCTGACTGTGCCTAGGGAGATGAGTGCTGCAGGCTGTGGGTCCCCATGTCCCACACCCACCACAGCTGAGGTGACACGTGGCACTGAGCAGGCAGTTCTGCAGCAGCAGAGCCACCATCTGCATGTCCTGGCCCTCACTGCATGGGTCAGGCAAGCAAAGGACTATACAGAGACCCAAAGGCAGCACAGCATCATCTCCCAGGGCAGGAGGACAAGGAGGTGCCCAGGGAAAGAACAAAACCACGGTGCTGGTGAGGGGATAGAGCCCAAGATGAGACCTCCAGACCCCACAGAGGTGCCCTGGGATGTGCCACTCACCTGGAGCCCTGGTTTGATGAGATGATGGCAGGGGGGTTTCCAAGAGCCCCAGGTCAGCCAGGGAGGCCACAGGAAGGGCTGCCTCCACCTCCAAAGCCAGCCAGCCGCAGCCACAGGAGGCTGCTGCAGATCTGCTGGATTAGCACCGTCCCAGGCGGCAGCGGTGTATGCTATTGCTGGAAGGTTCACATCTTATCATTTAATCAAATAAAGTGCATTTGTGGATTACACAATCATTTGCCGGCCATGATAATCTTTTTCTGGTTAGCTCTGCTCCGGGACTGAGGAGGCAAACAAAGACATTTGTAGCTGTCGTTGGAGGCCTTGGCTTCCTGCCAGAAGCTCTTACTCCTTGAGAAAACTGGTGCAATTTGTATTGAAGAACGCCCTGGTGATGGTGAAATACTAGATATTTATTTATTTATTTACTTATTTATTAGGTCAACCAGGAGGTTTTAAAGTTTTTGTTCCCAATTTTTAAAACAAAAATCCTCCTTGCAAAGGGCTCAGAGTAAGGCACCAAGGTGCAGCAAGGTCTCTTCAGGGAGACACCCTCATCTATATGTCTTGATAAAAGCAATGAAAACTACTTTATATGGACTGACAATTTATTTAAATACAATTTCTGAACCCACCACAGTGCTCACCTGTTTGATGCTCAGCTGCCACCTGCTCCCATGCGGCCATGAGGATGGTGTTTGGTGCAGCACAAAACTGGGGAAAATGAGGGTCTTTTTCCTGCTGCCCTCAATTAAATCCTCCCAGAAACCTGATCAAAATTTGGTTAAAATGTGATTTTCTTAAGTATTTGAAAAGCTGGTAAAAGAAAACTTTATTTTTTTAAGATAGAAAAACAAGATCAAAACAATCTTTGTTTTATTGACACTATGGCAAAAATAGTGGATGTTTAATACCTGCCGATGATGTTCTTGCTGGAGAGAAAGAAAACTGCAAGAGAAAACATGAAAAACATCCAGTTTATACACACACTAAATACAGAGAAATTATGTATTCAGCATCCACAGTACATCAGCCCTGCCAGCCCAATCTCTCAGAAGACTGGCCCCAGGGCAGGAAAAGGCTAAGGAAACAATAAAAAACAAAAAAGCAGCCTAATTTGTGTGGCCTTGGTGTGTGTGCTGGGCTCCTGCTGACCCCATACCCCAGGGATTCATCCCTGCCTCTCTAGGAATGTCTCCCCACACCTGCCACACCACTGACCTCGCTGAGGAAGGTCCCCCTGTGAGCAGGCTGCTGAGGTGACCGGCTGCTGCCCTGGGCTTCCTCTCCTGGTGCTTCACTTTGGGACCCTGCAGAGACTACAGTGCAGTTTGGAGGTACCCAGAGTTGCAGGGTGACACAGCTTTAAAGACAAGGATCAGGAGCTAGAAAAGATGAGGAGCTGGAAAAGAAGACGCCCCTGTAGCGTGCAGAGCCTGCAGAGACACGACTGCAGCATCACCTCACCACTGTGCACTTCCTCCCAAGCGCTTGTGCTGACTCCCTGTTATGTCCCACGGGAGGAAGGGCCAGGAGGTCTGAGGGGTAGAAGTGAAGCTGCCCCAGCCCTGGTTGGTTCCCATGGACCTCTGAGTGGCAGAAGAGTCAGGCAGGTATCTACCTTCCTGTGCTTGCAGCGTGGCAGGTTCAGCTCCTCTGTGTCTGATCAGCAGCTCTGAGCAGTTTGAAAGGTGATGAATAAAATCAAACCATTTAAAGCAGTTTAACATGAGCCACCCAGGAAAGGGGCTGATGGGGAAGCCACCTAAATCCCCCTGTGAGTGTCTGGAGCTCCTTTGGTGGGTGTTAACAACCACACCTCAGGACCCCCACACCTACACGTGCACTCCATTGCTGGCACATCATGATGCTATTTTGCATCACATCCCCTCGGCACAGCCACGGATTTGCCCACTGCTCCCAAAGCTGCCTGCTCCATGCACCCATATCACCCCCAAAAACACAGGCAAAACACCAGCTTTAGCAAAAATGTTTAATCTCTCCTTGATGCATGTGTTTATTTACAAGTACTAAATCTGAAGAACATTAAAATAGGAAATAGCAGGATATTTACACGATCAAAGGGCGCTTGACCAGCCACGCTGGCCTGTTTGCTTCAAGTCTGAAACAATCACAGAAAGGGAATCAGGACTCCGGAGTGTGATTCTTTTCTTTTCCCCATTTAATTTTCTAAAACTATCAGAATTCTCTGCCTCTTTCCAGACCCACCTTGGGTTTCCCCCTGCTTCCTTAAAGGACAGCTTGTTGTGCGCTTTGGTCGGGAGCGGGTGAGCCTGCAGGGTCCCCACCTGTCCCCCTGCTCCCTGTCCCCAGCTCTGGGTGTGACATGGGGCTCCTGCTAGGGGGGACACTGCCAGGCTGGGCTGCACATTTTCTAATCCCAAACTGAAGGGAAAGGCAATGAGAGCAGGGAGGGACCCCCTTGCTTGCAGTGGTGGGGGATCAGCCTGCACGGTGCAGCTGCCTCTGGAAATGCAGGCTCACTACAATGCTCACATTCTGGGGCATGGGCTACACCAGCAGGAAGAGGGGTCTTGTGGATGCCTCCCAGCCTCTCCACACCTTTTCCCCTTCCAAGGCAGGGTCTGACAGGGCTGTTCTGACCCCACCAGGCTGGTCAAGGGAAGGTGGGCAGCTGCCTGGCACAATTAAGGACGCTGGGCATCATGCGAAAGGCAAAGGTAGCACCAAGAAGCGCCAGAGGCTGCGGGCAGCACTGCAGTGCCCACCCCACTGACCAGCACCCTCCCTGTCAGGGGCAGCAAGGGGACCTCCAAGCAGTGAGGAGCTGCTGGGGCACCCTTCAGTGGAGCAAACCACAGACACCCCAAAGCTCTCCAGGAGGAAGCCAATGGGAACTCATCCCAAGGATCACACTACGGGCAGTCAGCATCACCAGAGGGCTGGAAGAGCCAGGTCACAGCACAAGGGGAGCCCAGAAAGCAGAGCCACACCATGGCACTGCCAGCCTGCCCAGCATCACCTCCCCAGGAGCCTCTCTGCTGCCCAAATCCATCTCAGACCCCCATGGCCAAAAAACTCATCTGTCCCTCCAGGCTGGCTGAGGGAGCACCCACAGCACTGGTGCTGGGAAAGCTACAGGCTAACAGACCTCAGCAATTTACAGTGCCTCCAGCCCCCTATGTCAAAAGGGAAACTTCCAGGGAGGTGTTCTTAGAAACACATCTCCATCCCCTCTCAACCACCACAAAACCCATGTGCTTGGCTGCCCCAACAGCGACCAAAGCTCCCCAAGACACTCTTACCAGTGCAGCAGGCAGAACCCTCTCCAGTCCTGGACAGAGACCCCAAGGGCATCGCTCCCCTTCCAGCACACCGCAGCGATCACCGACGCATTGCCGCCATCCTCCGCGCCTTTTCCAGCACCTCCACCAGCACCACGCAGCCAGCAATGCCACAGGGAAGAAGTTTTGCACCAAAGGGAGCTGCAGGCACCCCTCCACCCCACCACAGCAGCAGTGAATCCTACAAAGGGACCCCCAGAGGGTTCTGTCCCACCAGAGCACCCAGAGAGACGCTGGCAGCCAGCAGTGGCCCCAGCACAGGGCACACAGCTGTCCTTTAAGGCTCTCCAAGTACCACATTTGAGATGTGAACCTCTAAAGTCTTTCTTTTTGCTGTTTCTTTTTTTCTTTTGGACGAGAAAGTGGCAAAATAATTTCAAATTAAAAAAAAAATAGGTAACAGGTCTAAACAAACCTCTAATATTCAATACTTGCAGTTTCTTTGTTTTACGGGTTTTTTTCTTCTGTTTCTTAAAAAGATCAACTCAGACTAAAATCTAGCACAGTCATGCAACAGCCCACAGCTCTCAGAAATCCAGCGACAGCTCAGGGTTCGTAGGTTTGGGAAACAATTATAAATTCTTTTTCAAACAGTTTTGCTGTTGTGGTTGGATTCTTTTGTCATCTTTTTTCTTTTCTTTTTTTTTAATCACCATCTTCTCTCCTTTCCCTCCTTATTAAAACAAAACAAAACCAAACAAAATTACAACATAATGAGAGATGTGCAGGCTTCAAACGGTTGTTCTGCATGGCGAGAAAGGCTTGGAAGTTCCTTCCACACCATTTGGTATCCTTTTTTAATTTTTTTTTTTTTTTGCAGTGGTTGTTTGTTTTGTTTTAACTGGCTGTGTAAATTCATCTCATTTTTATATTGGTTCAATTCTCCTTCAGTTAACTATACAGCACCCCACTGGGGCACGAGAATTAGATTGTAACCACATATATATATATACACAATTTTATTATTTTTTTTTAATTAAAAACTTCATTATTTCTCCCTCTCCCCCCCTTAACTTGCAATTTAAGGGAATGGACAGAAATCAGCTGGGCTTCTCTCCACTTGGATTTTGACAGCCATCCGCTCCTGGCAGAGTGTGGCCCCATGTGCTGTGGCCTGGGCAGTGACAGGAGCTCTCAGTACAGAAAAGGAAAGGGTTTTGCTCTTTTTTTTTTTTTTTGGAAGTTTTTGGTCACCTGCTGCCCTTCAGGGCAGCATTCAGCACCTTTTCATCTCTGGAAAGCACAAACCCACAAGGAACTGACATTTCCAAGGGGGAAGCTGAGGGAGAGACCTCAGGTGCCCAGCGAAGCCCCGTCAGGGCAGAGGCAGCGGAGGGGAGACGGGGTGACAGCAAGGAGAGAAAGGGGGAGAAAGAAGGAAAAGACAGAGAAAGAAAGGTCAGTCTTGGGTGGAAGGTCCTGCACATGTTTGGGGTCCCCAGGTGGAAGAGCAGGTGACAGCCCCATGGCAGCCGGAATCCCCGTCCCTGCATGGGCTGGGAGCCCAGTGGGGTTTGCCAGGGGGATCCCAGGCAGGAGTGCAGGGGAGCTGCCTCCCCTCTCACTGGGGATCTGCTCTCTTCCCCTGCATCAGCACAAAAAGATGACGGGCAAAAATAAACCTAAAGGGGCTTTGTTAAGGCGGCTCCAGTGCCAAAGAATCTGACACAAGAAACCAGGCTGGCTCCCCATCAACCCTCCTGACAGCCCCCAAGGTCCCACAGCCATCCTCCACCCCACATCAGCCCAGGACAGGCAGGAGCAGGCAGCACTGCCCAGACCAGCCCACGGCCACCGAATCGGGAAAACAAGGACAGGCTCAACAAAACACCAACCATCCCTCAGCAATCACCCAGGAAAAGAAAAACCAGCCTTGGGATCTCCCTTCCTCTCTGATTTTGACCTCCAGAACCACTCAGCAGCATTAAAATAATAGCATCTATCCAGCTAACAAAACTCCCAACTTTTTTTTCTTCAATTTTTTTTTTTCGCACTAAACAACATTCAAATAAAACATGGCACAGGACATATTTTAGAAATATCAAAGCTCCCTTTCCTGCCCACCCCTAAAGCCCCAACCCCAAATCTCCCCAGCATCAGTCCTTTAGCTTATCACTTAAAATCGTTTTTGTTAGTTTGTTGCAAAAAATTCAGAATATTTTTTTTCCCCTCCCATTTTTTGTTATAATTTTTTTTCCCTTTAAATTAAAAATTTTGTTCGTTTCGTGTAAATTGTGCAAATATAGCAGTTAACACTAGTGGCAGAAGGCCAGAGAGAGAGAGAGAAGGGGGCAGAGACAGAAAAAGAGAGAGGAGGAGGAGGAGAGGGGGTGGACAGCTGGGGGGAAGGAAGGGAGAGCAAGTCAAGTACAGTAAAAATAGGAGCCCACCCACCCTCCCTTCACCAAAGTAACAACAACATCCAAACGCCTTCCTAGGAAGCCCCGCGGTCCCGACCCTCCTGTGCGGGCTCAGGGGCTCTGCCCGGGCCAGGGGCGCCCAGCAGGTCCGTGGGGCAGCCCAGCCCCTTCTCCTCTGCCCCCATGGCCTCTCTGCAAGGTCCCTGCTGCCTGCCGTGGGGCTGGGGCTTGCTCTGTGGCTCAGGGAGTTCCATGGACGCTGCTGCTGCTGCCCTCGGGGTTCGTGGTTTGTTCCGCTAAGCGCGAGGTTTCTCTGGGTGGCCGTGGGGAGCTCCCGCGGGCCCGGCCGGTCCCAGCCCCAAAGTCTTGTGCCCACAGCTGCTGCTGGCCGGTCCTTCCTCCCTCCCTCCCTCTGTCCATCGGTCCGTCTGTCCGTCCGTCCGTCCGTCCTGCCGCCCCGCTGCCGGACGCTGGCGCCGCCGCCGCCTTCTCAGCTGCTTAAGGCCATTGTGTCGATCGCCTGCTCCAGCTTACTCCGCAGCCGCTGCCTCCGGGCCTGCTCGTCCTTCTCCAACGCAGCCAAAATCTGGGGAGAGAGGGGAGGAGAGACGGTGAGGAGGTGCCCTCCTATCCAAAGTGGCTCCTTGTGGCCTGCTGGCTCCTTAAGGGCATCAGGACACGGGGATGCGGCCCTATGGGAAGTGTTCTTGTGCCCCAACAGGGCCAAAGGAAGTGCAAGGTGAAAGACGCCACTGTGAGTGGTGGCGTCCACAAATCGAGCCCACCAGGACCCCCAAAATGTCTGCAGGGACACCAGGGACCTGCCTGACACTAATGAGGAGCCAACCTGCACATGGGAAATGAAGAAAACACAGTCAAACAGCGGGTGAACCCCAAATCCAAGTCAATGACACCTTCCCACCACATCTGTGACTCCAACAATCCTGTAACACCTCAGGGAAGCAGGGGTTGTGTTTCAGAGACCACAGTCAAACCATGAACTGGTTCCACATGCACAAAACCACCAAATCCACAAGGCTTTAGCTGCCACGAGTGTTAAAACCTGTCTCATTTCATCCCAGCTGGGGGACAGTGGGGTGCTGGAAGGGGACATCAGACAGATGCACCAGCAAAGCCTGGGAGCCCCCACTCCTGTTCAAGGGGTGCACCCACAGACACCTGAGAAGGACTTTCCTCCCCTGAAATCCTTTCTCTACACAAGCTGCTGATAAGGATGACAGACTGCAGGCTGGAGGGACAATCCCCTGCCCTGGGCTAGATGTGACCGTGCCCCCAGGCCTGGGGAAGGACTAGTGTAGAGGATGAGACTCAGAGTAGGGAAAAGGGAGTAACAAAGTGTAAAACAAAGGGGCAATTGCCCTCCCAGCAGCCAGTAGTCTCGTCTCAGTAACATCACACCAGCAGAGCAGAAAAGCTGATTTGAAAAAACAAACCTGACAGAAATCTCATCTCCTCGGGTGAGCTAGTTGAGAGAGCAAATTTTTTGCAATTATATATCAAGGCATCCGTCAAAGGGGACTTGATTAACCATTTCATTGGCTGCATAATTGGAAACCAACTGTTGTATAATTAATAGACTTACTAGGAGGCAGGCAAAGTCCATCAGGAGCCCTACAGGTAACTTCTTAATGGGGAATCAGCTCCCTTTGATTAAGAGCTGCTGCAGCGCCGGCGAGTTGTTGAGAGGCAGGCAGAGCATGCTGAGGAGCATCCACCACTCTGCCACAACCAGCCTCCGGCCACCAGGAGACGGGATCTCCCCCAGGCTATTTTGGGGCAGAACCAGGCTGTCTCCTGGGGCAGTAAGAGATGCCTGATGGGGAATCTCTCCCCAAAAGAGAAAGAAAAGCTACATCTGGGCACTGGTGTCAGCTCCCAAGGGGGGGGAATATCACCAGCATCAGCTGGACACATCTGATTTACCTCCTCTGGCAGCAACATCTCAGGGAAGCAGCTGGACTGCAAAGAACTCATGGATTCTGCCACGAACCTGCTACTGGGAACACTCCCCCCCATCCATCTCCACAGATGCTCTCAGCCCTCATTATACACACAGAGTAAAATACCTGTAGTGACACACAGAAATCAAAACCCCATATGCCTGAAAGGTGCCTGAGCTGGAACCAAATGAGATTGGTCACAGAAGTGAAGGGAAGCCTATTCCCCCTACCTGCCTCCTCTGCCTCTCCCAACCAGACAGAGGTATATCCTGGAATGCTGAGGTGCCAAATGATTCCCAAACTGCCCAGGCATTTATTTACTCTTATCTCAGCCTTATGGAAACAATGCAGTCAGAGGAAACCTGTGCTGAGTGTAGAGACACCCAGGTTTGTCACCTGCTGTAAGGAGCCAGGACCACTGATTACCAAGATGCAAGTACCCAAATGAAAATTAATTATGATTTTCATTCACAGCCAATGACAGCATATTATTGCACTGAACAACAGGAAAAATTATTCTCTCCCATTTTGCATCAAAGAGGGTGCAATCGGGCTGCATATAATTGTGCTTAATGATGAAAACAAACAAAGGGAACAGCTGCGATTTATTAATCCCATTACAAATAATAAAAGAAGTTCCTGAGAGCTGTGAACACACTTGTGATGCTCAGAGAGCAGGCAGCAGCAAGACACTCAACAGATGTCAGGCTGCTGTTGGCAGGCAAGAAGAGGACCTGTGCCCCTAAAGAGCAGCTCATTGGTGCCATGGGTTCATCTCACATGGTCCCCTCCATGCTCTCACCCAGGGCTTGGAGGATTCATTTAAGGATTGTGGGACTTTTAGCCTGGAGGAACTGAGCAATGGATGACGGCTCAGGGATGATAGCTGGACCACAGCAAATCTGGATTGCTCCACTTTCACTCTCATGGTAGCCACAGAACAGTGTGCAAGCTGTAAAACCCCAAAAGCCCTTCATGGCCAGCCCATTTCCCAGAGCAATAGGGGCCTCTGGGATGTGTCATCCAAAATCATCCTAAGGGCTGGCATAGAGGTCCCACCAGCATGGTCATCAGTACATGGCCATCAGCTGCATGATGACCACAGCATCTTCACAAGAACCAGAATCTCCTCTTCCCTCCTGTAAAGCACTGAGTTCCATAGGATATTGGCCACCATGATTCCAGAGCTGACCTTAAACCCAGGAGCCAGGTCTGCTACAACTTGCCCATGGATTCTTTAAATTCACACCTCAAAGAGGCAATGGGAGAAGCTTCTTTGCATTGCTGCATGGAACAACAGGCACCCCATTTCCTCTCCTGGCTCTGAGTGGGAAGATGTTCTGGCACTCTGTCACTTAAATTAGCCACCATTCAGATATAGTCATCAACTCCTTTATTGGGACAATAAAATCTGTACTATCCTGCTATGTGTATAGACCTATATTTTACTGTAGTTACATATTTTATTGCTTTAATAAGATGTAGGCTGTGGATTTGAGCAGAGTTTTGAGAAATTAATTTGTATAAATTACAACAGAGAAGTTCTTAACCATCCTTACTGACAACCATAAAACAAGCACTGGAGAGACCACCACATCCTCTAAGATCCCTGGGGAGAGGAGCCAAACACCACATGTACAGTTCCACAGCACTGATACCACCATGGTGCAGGGTTGGTGGCAGGGGATAGGGGAAGCACGCTGAGATAATGCTGGGATCTCTGCAGCCTCATGGAGCTCATGTGCCAAATGTGTAGAAAAATAGGTGTTTCCCACATTACTCACTGCAGAAAATATGAGGAATGAGCACTGCCCACTCCAGCTCCTGGCTTCATGCCTCCCAAACCTTTCCTTCTCCAGCAGCCCAAGCACAGACGTGGAATATGTTACTATTCCACATTTCACAGTTTGTTTTTCTATAGGAAAAAGCAGGGGACTGCAGAAACAAGGACAAAAGGACTCCAGTGGCAGCTCAGGCCTGCCTGTGCCTCACCACATCTTACCTCATCCTTGTACTTGGTGATGTAGGAGTAGATCTCGTGCAGGGCACTCATGCTGTTGAACTGGCTGAGGTGTAACCGTGACTGCTCCGCCAGGTACGCGCTCATGTCCTGGTCACTGATCGCTGGCATTTTAGCTATATCTGCATAATATCTGCAGGGAGGAACAGAGGGGTGAGTCAGAAACAGGGACAGGCACGAAGGGATGGGTCCCCACCACCATGGTCACAGAGAACAGCCATGGAAAGGCAAGTGAAGAGCATCTTTCCTCCAAGCAGGGACATACAATCACCCATTTTAACACTGCTCACTAAGAGGTCTCTGAGCATTCCACAGAGCAGTCAACACAGTTAAGAATGTGCTCCTATGGAGCAGCACCCAGCTGAGTCCAATTCTGCTCACCATGCTGGGAAGCCAAGCAATCTTGCTCTAAGGGATTTTCCGCCCTCTCCTAAACTACACATTTTTTGTCCTTCCCATCCCATTGGCATGCTACATGCACCAGGACCCTCCACACCTGCAGTAGCACACAAGGTTTTGCTACTACTCTCCTAAGGTCACCATGTGCCTCAAGCCATCAATGCCCCTTTGAATTCAATTAAATACTTGGGTTGTGAACACATGACAAGGTGACATCCTGCCCCTGCAGCAATACATGTGCTGTGGCAGTGGAAAAACAGAATATCCAACAGGATGTTGGTCACAACCTTGAGAGGACAAAGCTGCAGCATCCCCTTACAGCAGGAGTTACACCAAGCAGACACACCAGTGGACTGGCTGCTGAGGAGCTTTTGGAAGCCAGGGTTGTGTCCATAGGCCTTGTTTTAAAAGAAACCCCACCCACAGCAAACAAGCTCTTCCAGCATTTCCACCTGGAAATGCAGAGTGCCAGCCTCTCTCAGGTTTGCTCTGCTCCTCATGACTCCCCACTTGGTAAAGTTTCTGGTACAGTGATTAGCACCACTTAGCTGAATGCTGAGATGGAACACTGCTGAAGCATTTGGATAGGAGCAGATGGCAGCAAGACCACTTAAGAAGATGAATATGAGGATCCACTCCATCCCACTGCACTGAGCTCAACTAGTGATAAACCACTTGGGCAGTTTTAACAAAGAGGCTCATTCATACCCAGAAAATGATGCAAGGATGCTGCCAGGAGAGCAGTGGTCCGAGGTGAGGACCTCTGACTAAACCAGGCATCTCCTACACCCCTAGAGAGATCTCACACCCCAGAGTGACATCCCCTAAAGCAGCAGTTTCACACTCCAGGTGTTATCATGACGTATAGGATGGAAGAAACCATCATTTTTCAATACAAGTGTGCATGGCCCACATGGACCAGTCACACCAGCCATTTCCAGAGGACACCTATGACCCCAGCAGTAGTCCCTTTGGGTTTCCCCAGGTTTCCCTCTTCCTAAGCCTTTCCCTGTGCTATTCCTGCCTCAGACTAGCAGGATGCCCTTCTTTCAGCTGGTGCCTGAGCCACAGCAGCAGACAGACCTGCTGCTGGGACCGGCAGTCCCACTCAGCCACCCCCACACCACTCCCATCCCTCCTCTGCAAAGCTCTGTGACTATAACTGTGCCAAAAGCCAGAAGTGCTGATTATGCCATAAATCCCTGCAGCAGAGGAACAATAGTAGACACAGTCACCCCCTGCACAGGACATCTCTGCCCCCTGCTCATCTGCCTCTGGGACCATACTGGAGGTAAGCAATGGCAGGAACATCTGTCACCACTGAGATCTCCCACCTCCTCCCCGGGGATGCAGAATGTCTAGACCAATGTTTAACTCTGAAATGGTTTGATACCTTTTTTCTTCCAGGCACATACACAGAGCTGAATATTTTTGTCATAGAGATGGCAAGGTCAGAGAAATTCGCCTTATGAAGCTTGTGATGTTCCTATGGGACCCCAGTCCAAAGCCCCATCCAGCCCCATGCAAAGAACTTCCCCCTATTACAATGCAGCTCATCTCTCAGCTCAGGCATCATATTTCAGGGGCACCTTTGCTTCTGATCCAAGCCCTGCCTTCCTCGAGGGAAGACACTTGTCTTTGTACTTGCCTGTGAAACAGCAAGCATGCCAATGGTGCAACAAAAATATCTGTGTACAAACAGTACCCAACGATGATTTAGGCTACAAAGTTCCACCCTTACAAACAAGAGAATATGACATTTACTGTTGTCTGGACATCCTTCATTCAGTTCATTCTGTATTTGGTCAAGATGCTGAAAAAGGGCTCTCAGTTAAGAAAAAAGCATCACCTTTAGCCCAGCACATCATCACCAAGGAAAAGTTGCAACAGCAACCTGAAATCTGGCATTTTTTAAGTTTCATGAAGTTCCATTTCACAAGATGGCAACATTTTAACTGTAGCTCTGTTTGGAGGGCTTTGGAGGACATCTCCTAGGTTTCTCTCCCAAAAGGATAAAGCTAAACACAGCATTATGTCTGAGTGCATCAATTTGCAATCAGTCTCATTCAAACCCTGAACCTTTAACACTACATTAATTCAGCAGGACAGAGGGACATCTCAGCTAACAGGGAAGGTGGAAGCTGTTGGAAGGTGTCAGGGGACCTGCTCCTCTCCCTGCTCCTCAGCACAGAGACTGCAGCCTGAGCACTGGGAAATGATAATTTTCAAGCATTTCAGCAAAAACTGCATGTATTGTTGTGATACAAAAAAAGCACTTCTCTAGTCCAAGGCTGAGTTCTCACCGCTCTTCAAAAGCAATCAAGCGAGGTGTTAGTAATTCCCTAGTACAGACCAAGTTTTTACAACAGAAAACATCAGACAACCTAATAGTGGAGGTTGCTTTTAGCACCCCTTAAGCAAGTCATAAACGGCTCTTTAAAACAATCATTGCAAACTCATTCCAGGAGACAATAATGAGAAAGCATCATCCCCCAAACAAGAGGACCACCTTGTGTGAGCATTAGGACAGTCCTGCTGCAGCCAGCTACCAAGAGGAGCCCTCCCAACAACCCACATCACCACATCCATGAACAAGTCCCCCAGGAGAAGCAAGGAGCTATTGCCAAGTCTACTCACCTTTCTACCCAGCTCTTGTAGTTGGGGATGTCCTTGGCATACAGTAGTTTGTTGGAGGGAGAGTCCTTTCCTAGCTTGTGCTCAGAAGTTGAGCAGGAGTCCATGAAAGTCTGAGCCACCACGGATAGGCAGGCATCAGTAATACTGTTCTTGTGAATGTCGAACACAAACTGGGGGTTCTTAATCACATTCACCCAAAAACGTAGAGGTAGACTGAGGGATGAAGGAAATAGGAGTCAGCACCTGAACCACATCCTGCAGGGCAGCTGGCACATACACGCACCTCCAGTTGTGGAGAAGGAGCTTCCCATGACCCAGAATTGGGCAGGTTGATTTTCCCAGCATTCCAGGGATGCAAACACCCTGGGTAAATGGCTATTCCCCCCTGCCCACCCCAACAAGGCTGCAGTTCTCCACGAAGAAATTCCTCAGCACTGCCAATATCCCCAAGGGCAAAGCAGGGCAGTGCAGATCTGTGGTTTCTCCAAGGACCCACCCTCCCTGGAGAGACCTTGCTGAGCCCGTGGGTCAAACCAGACTCGGTCCCTTTCTCCTACATTAATAATCCTTTTGAAAGCACTGTGTGGCATTTCACACATCTCCCGTGGCAGAGGAGGGAGTTAGCTGGACTCCTCAAGGGACTCATTAGCACATTTAACACCAGAGGAAAATTTAGGTGGCCTCAGATGCTGGAAATAAAGCTCTCAGCTGTAGAGACAGCAGGTCTCCTGGCGAGCCATCGACTGGTTGTTTGCTGCATACTGACACCACATGCCACCCTCCATAGCTCCCCTTCCCAATCCTGCTGGTCCTCTCCTCTCCTAGGAGCACCTCAGAGCCTCCCCCACCAGAAATCCTCCTCACTCTGTCATACCCCAGCACCTACACTCAGTGAATGCTTTTATCTTAAAGAAAACACACTTTGTTCCCCAGGACTTTCCTAATGAGGGTACTGGGTGCATGTACATATTTCATTTGTGAAGGGAATGGCCTGGAGAAATTAGCTCCACATGTCGAATTAGCGCCCAGAGATAAGCACAAGCATTAGTATGCAAGAGCCTGTGTGCCCAGCCCCTGAAGAGTGGGGCTTTTTTCCTCCCTTGCCTTTCACTCCTTCTTTTAATATAGGAAGCTGAGTTATAAATCAGTTCCAAGCACTTCCACGCTCTCACATCTCCATTTAAAAATGTTTCTTTTCCTGCCCTGCTAATTGCAAACAGTTACTGAACTACACAAAAGCGATTTGGCTGCCATTTAACAAATGCCAGACACGGGGAACATACGTACCCGTCTCCAGTCACAGTAAAATCAGAGAGATGAAATCAGTGAGGCAGCAGAAATGAAAAATGCCAGAGGGGGCTGAGGAGCCAGCACTTGCCTGAGCCCCAGTGTGGCACCCAGGAGTGTCACAGGAGTGTCACAGGCTGCCCCGCCCCAGCGTTCAGTGATCAGCAGAGCAGAGCCTGGCTCTGCAGGCAAGGGCAGGGAGGATGTGCACACAGAGCTCTGCTGGCTTTGTTTGGGCACGGCACCTTCAGGACAGCAGAGATGAGAATCGGGGCTGGCATCCCTGGAGGAGCCCGGAGGATGGAGAGGCCAAGGTGAGATGGGAACACAGCCCTGAGCACTGCAGCCATCAGGGGGAGCGTGGTGCTTGGGATCTGGGGAAGGGCTGAGGGAGAACTGCATTCCTGGGATTTTTTCTGCCAAGGAAGGCATGCAAGGGATTTACCCACACCCGAAATACAGAGATATGGGCCTCTCTTGTCCTGGATCGTTTCCAGGTTCATATTTCTGCTCCCTGCGGGAGGGCTTGGGAGCTGTGATGATGTTAGCCCACCCCCCAGCCCACTGTCCTCCTCCATTACCAGTTACTCTTCCAGGTGTGCCTGACATCATAATCATTGATCTGATGCTTATCAGCTTGTTCATCCAGGAAATCAAACATGTATTTGATGGCGAGGGGCAGTGCACTCCCACGGTGAGCTGTGCTGAAGATGGTCTCAAACAGGTCATCCACAAATTTCTGCAGGGTGCCCTGGGGAGGAGAAAGAGAAAAGGGCTGCTCAGCAACACCCTGGGCCAGCAGAGAGGTGGGTCTTTAACTAATGGTGAGCCTCTAACCAATTTCACTTCTATTCCTACACCTGAAAGAGCAGCACTGTACAGTCTGTGTAACCCTGCTGGTTCTCAGTGGTTTATACTGGGAAACAGACACTGCAGTGATGAGGTATCTCCTTCACTGTGTGATCTGGCATGCTAAAAGTATACAAAGAAAAACACCATACAAAACAAAAAAGTGTTGTATGTGCTGAGGGAAGTGGAACATTCTGCAGTGCCAAATGCCTGGGGTAATCACCCTTCCCACATCACCAATTCTGCAGTTTTACCCCAGACATCAAAGAGGCACCTGTCCCAGGGCATCTCTGCTTTGCAGACCGGCAGCTGCTCAAGGATACAGGGAAAAGTAAAAACACCAAAAGGTGCAAAGAGTAAACAGGAAAATCTACTCAGGGAATATTCACTGTAGTTTCAACACACAAACCCTTCACCTCTAGCTCAGAAAAGAGACCAGGTGAGGACCTCTTCCTATGCTACAGCAGGAGGCTAACAAAAGAGCAGTGCTTACCACTTTCGGACAACCCAAATCAGTACCCATCCCCACCCAGATTTCCAGAGCCAGGCACCAGCTCTGGGCCTCTGGGCCATACCTTGGTGGCCAGCAGACGGGTCAGGTAGATCTCAGAGACCATCTTGCTGCCGCGGTCGCCCTCCCGCTGGTCCATGTGGTCGTGGTTTTTCACCAGGTGCCAGAGCTTGGTGCCGCTCTCCAGGTCGGGGGTGATCATGGGGGTCCGCGAGCGCAGGCTGTCGGGGCTGCTGGCTGTCCTCAGCATGCTCTCTGCAAGCACAGGGGATGCTCCCACCCTGCCACCTCTGCCTCACCAGCAGCCCCAGCATCCCCCTTCCCTCCACAGGAGCTTTGGGACTCAGCCTCTGCAGCAGCATGAACCGGGAGCTCTGCTGTGACCTTCCTCACAGCCTGCTGGGCCACACGCAGGCCTGGCTGATGCACAGGGGCCAGAACAACCATGGAGAAAATTCTGCAGAGCCTGTCCTGCTCCCAGCACACAAGTGCCAGGATCACAGATGCTTCCTGATCATACTATTCCCTTCCAAACCAAGGCTGAAGTACACCTGCCAGTACATTCGTGGGAGTCTTCAACTCTGCTCTTTTAAGTGCTAAGTGCCTCTGTGCTTATTTTAATTAGATTTCAGGGGAATAAAAGGGAAAGGATCCCTTAGCAGCAGCCATCTAACATTTGCCTTTTTCCCCTGAGCCCAAAACACTGCAAAGAAAGATGGCTCTGAGGGCACCTGCTCCCTCTCCAACACCAGAATAGGTAGCATTGTGCAGGAGGGCTGGGAGTCTGGAGGATTTTTTTCACATGAGTTATAGTGACTTGCCCTGTACCTTGGTCCACATGCCCAGCCCAGTGTCACCTCCCCAGCCAGCCCAGAGGAGAATGCCCATGTGCACTCACCATATCTGCTGAGGGATTTGGTGAAGGTGGAGGAGTTGGAGATGTTGTAGGCTGAGTTCTGCTTGGGCACCAGGGCTACCGAGGAGCCATCTGTCACCTGTGAGCAGAAATGGGCTGAGCAGGCTGCCACGCCAGAGAGGCACAGGGGAACAGCCCCAGCACAGGGAGAAACCAGTGCCAGGGGGATGCAGTGACACTGCATCCCAGGGACATCATCTCCAGCAAAGGAGCCTGACATAGCTCTGTGACAGCTGGGGGAAGGGGAAGAACAGGAACACACCAGGAAGCTCGGCATGAAAATGGCAGAGTAAGGTCAGAGAGGGAAACAGCCTCTATGAGCCATGGAAATACCCATTTAACAGGACCACAAACATGAGGTGCAGGCAGGAAAGTGACTGCAGATCTCCTGGCCATGGCCCTGGAGAGCTGAGCCCAGGCCCTGACCAAGCTGAGGAGGGAGAAAAGATGCTCAAGCTCAAAGCAGCTGGTGACTGCTCCATGTTCTCCATCATGGACAGCCTTACCTGGTAGTGGGCCAGGGTGTTCAGCCTCTTCCAGTCATTGTCAATCTTTGTGGTGACATCCTCATCCTGCAGTATGATGCGGGCCATCCTGCCCTGCCGCCACTCTGTCCCCATGAGGGAGAAGGGCTTGTGGTTAGTGGTAATAGGAGCACAAAGATAAGGCAGGGTAGAGCACAGTCCCAAGGCATCAACTTAAGAGGGCTCCCACCCCTCTCTGAGCCCCAGGGCTGATGGCTATCAAAGCGTTGGACAAATCCAAGTACTCAGGGAAAGACAGCATCAGTTTGACCCTGGTGACTGCTACTTTTGCTACTCTCCACTCCCCTGTCCCACCTTTAAGAACAGGACTATTAACACTGCTCTCAAGTATTGCTGGCCTCCTTGGAAGTGTCTCAAGACACCTCAAACCTGCAATTCAGACCCCAGAAGAGTAAAGGGGGCTCTCCTCCCCACCCCTTCCACTGGCAGGATCCACACCCTCATGTCAGGGTCCCCACACACAGTCAGTGCCACCAGCATGGGAAAAGTGAACTGAACAAGCACAAATGTGCTTCTGTAGGATCTGTTGATCATGCCCTGCACAGATTTATTGGCACTTCTGCCTGTAGCCACATCCCTGTTCCCCACAGGGCAGTGCTTGGGCTCTCTCTTACCCAGGTCCATGTCTCCAGCTTTGGGTCTCTGGGAATAGGGCACACCCTTGTAGACAGCATCCAGCAGCTTCTCCTTCACCTGAGTGATGGTGTCGCAGTTCAGCACCTTGACAGGGATCTCTGGGGCATTCTCATTCTCAGGGTTCACACAGTTGAGGGTCTGCACAGGGTGAGAAAGGGTCAAGTGAGAGGCTGTGACACACTGGCTGCAAAGACAGGTCCAAGGACACAAGGCTACAGCTGTCTACAGGCCGTGTCTGCTCACCTCCTGAGCTGCTGCGGAGTTGTAGCCTCATGGCACATCCCTGCTCCCCTTTCCCCAGCTCTCCCTGCCACTCTCAAACCCCCAATTCCCAGAAGGGAAGCACAGTGTCAGTGAAGGAATCCTGAGCCAGCAAACATGCCCAGTGCACCAAAGCCTGTTGAGAACAAGAAATGCCCAGGCACACTCCACTCCCCTCCCAAACCATCCCTGTGGAGACTGAGCTGCAGGTGAAGAACCAGCTGCAGGCTCAGCCAGGGGAAGGGTCTGGCTTGTCATTTAGCTGGACAGAGGACATGGCTCAGAAGAAAGAGAAGTATCATTCCACCTCCTGCAGTAACCTCAAAGCTCTAACTTTGAACCAAACATGAGTTCCACATAGCACAAGCTCAACAGCATCTCCCACCCAAACCTGTCATTGCCAGGGGTTTGCTTGGAAAGATATGGAGCAGGATTCAGTTCATGTTTGGCTTCCTCGGGCCCATGGCAAGAGCAAACCTTACCAAGGAAAGGCCCTGCTTCTGACCTTGTCTGAGATGGGCCCCACTCAGACAGGGTGAGAGGCACCCCAGGAATGCTGGAGAGAACAATAGACAAAATTCTTTCTAAAAGTATTTTGTGTGCCTCCAAGATCTTGTAAATAGCTGGACCTGGCAGTCCTGGCAAGCACCAGTACCACTGAGCTTCTGCTTGCACTAACCAGCATTTTGTAGTCGATCTGCTGCCGGATGAGCTTGTCCTCACTGAGGGAGTAGCGAGCCTCTCCTGTGATGGCATCAATGGGTCCCTTCTCCATCTGCTGCTTGATGGCACAGTAGAGCATGAAGAGTGGTTCCCCAGCACATTCCTGTGGGACAGGGGGATGGAGGAGAGGAGAGAGAGGAGTTAGAAGGTGCCAGGCACCAGCTTTGCCTTTCAAGAACCACCACCATGTCAGAAGTCTCCTGTGGCCCTGCAGCATCAATCCCCACACGTGGCATTATAAAAAGTCTTCATCCCTTGCTCAAGACTGCAAGGGATGGGCGGGTCCATGGTAAAATTCATCCTGTGAAGGAACTCACTGTCTCCTTCCAAACCCACTGGAAGTTGTTTTTCTATCAACCTCAGATACCCAGGGCTTCTAGACACTTCTGGGTGAATTCTGCTCATTCTGCAAGCCAAAGGTGAGCTAAAAATGGTCAATTCAGGTCTACTGAAGAGTAGATTGAATCTGGGGACCTTGAGTATGGAATATAGCCTGTCTTTTGAGCTGCTCAAGACCTGAGGACTGGAAAAGGCACACTGCAGTGGGACAGCCTGGGGGCTCTTGCCCAGATATCACAATGCAGTTCTGACACCTGCCAGGAGCCCAGTCTCACATGAGAGAAGGTCAAAGGAGGTTTCTCCAAATGACAGCTGGGCACAGCCAGCCAGACCTACTGGAAAGGAAAAGCAAGGGAGCAACCCACAGACAACCCTACCCTGAGTCTCCAGGTGATGGAGGGGACCTGGCAATGAGGTTTCCTGCAGTTAATCCATTTGCCACCTACACATCTCCACTGCCAAGGCCTTGTAGTCAGAGCCAGCTTTAGCTACCAGACAGAGCCACAGCAGCATCTATCTCATACATGTGAGGAAGGGAAAGGGAAACTGGACCAGACACTTCCCCCTAAAACATGCTGGATGCTGGATTCAGAAACACTAAGGGACCTGCCAAGGTTGGAATCACCAACCAGCCTGGGGCCAGGATTTGGCATAGCAGGACTGGGAGTGGACGCCCGTTCATAACCCGGGGCCCAAACATGTCCCCTGAGCTGCATGCCAATGAGCCCTTACAGATACAGGCATTAGCCCTAAGGGAGAAAAAAGGGAACAGAGAGGATGGAGAGAAGTCCCAGCAGATTTTACCCCCCTAGCCCTCATCCCTCCCTCCCGGCCGCCTCACAAATAAATTGTACTTTGGTGCAAAGTGCGGCTGCTCTCCCTGTCACCATATGCTGTTAGCATCTCGTTAGCATCTGCGGTAATTAAAGAGACAGCTGCTAACGAGCAGGAACAGGCATACATCATCCCCAGACCTTCCGACAACATGCCTGTCTTTGAAATTATGTTTCATTTGCAAACTTGGCTTCATTAAGTCAGCTTGGAAAAGTGAGAGACCCAAGTGGGTGCTAGGCTGCACAGCACCGGCTGCCTGCAAGGCGAGGTTGGCTGCAGAGTGGTGAGAGCCCAGGGGTCCCAGGGCACCCCAAGCCTACCCCTCTGGCTCTGGTGGAAGGACTTAAATTCCCTTTTTTGGTTCCTTGCAAAAACTCCTTGTGAAATTCCCAAGTCTGTGGAAGTGGTATGGATGGAGGATGGCTTGGAGCAGGACTCCTGCTCCCATCTGCCACGGCTGCTACAGTCTCAGCCCACAGATTTCACCTCTCCAGTAAGGCACAGCTGCTGCCCCCACACCTGAAGCTCTGCACCCACCTCTAGGGATTCACACCAAGAGAGGTGGGCTCAGTCTACACTGGCTTCTCTGTCTGTTCCTAGTGTGGATCCTACCCTTAAAATGCAGCACCTCACTCCCAGCCACACTGTCTCCACTGGCTCTTGAACACCAGGACCAAGGTGCTGCTGTGGGTCACAGCTCACTGGGACAATCCAGATGAGGATAGTTTAGGGATCATCTTTGACAGCGAACTGGGTGGTGGGCAGTTGACCTGGGATGAACTCCATCAGATAAAATACAGCAGGAGACCACTGAGATGTGGCCAGGTGGTCGCTCAGGTTGATGAAGGCAGCCTGTTCCCCAAATGTGACCGTGCCGACCCTGCCAGCCCTTATGCAGTTTGCTCACTGCTGTGGACCTGAGTGAGGGGAGCTCTGGGCGCTCTCCATGTGAGCTGAGCTGGAGGAGGGCAGCTGCAGACACCCTGTGCATGCCCATGTTGATATGTTGGGAGCAGGCTGAGACAAGCCAGCTAATTCCCAAACTGTCTTACTGACTAGATCTAGCTCATCAGGCACCTAATATTGTGCATTTTTCAGCTCTTGTCTCGATTTATCCATCTCCCTTTCCCTGAGGTGTCTCATTAAGAGTCTGATAAATGCTACCACAGGGTCCTCCCGAAAACGCCAGCCCTCGCTGGCTCCCCACGCTGCTGGCCCTGGGCACGAGGGGCTGTCCTGTGCCTGTCCCCATCCCTCACCCCACTGTATCTTGCTCTGCTCAGGGCAGGTTTGCTGAGAGCTGACCCAGTAGCTGGGCACATGGCTGTCTGTCTCATTTACATGCACAATCACTGCAGTTTGGGGCACTTTCCCTGCTGGCATGCTGTCTGTTGTGATACTCCTCATCTACTCCACAGCCCTCTCCTGCTGTTGCTGCCACCTGTCATCCTCACTGTCCAGAGACAGGTGAGAACAGCCCCATGGGTCTCCTCTGGTGGGACCAACCCAGAAGAGGGCATGAGCACATCCTCAAGTCTGTTCCAGTTTAACTCAAGTGACTCAAGGAGTGGAGCTTCAACCACTTCCCAAGGAGATGAATCCCAGTGTAACAAATTTCACAGCCAGCAAGTCCATCCAGGCACTCTGTGTATGTTTCTCTGTAATGGTGCACCTAGATCAGACCTTTCTCCTGCTGCTACCACTCAGACACTGGAGGTGTTTTCCCATGGCTAAGTCATGGTATAGCCAAGTAATTTTTTATAAAGAGGCATTGCCCTGGTTCCACCATCCCCACACCTCTCACCTGCTACTCCTTATCCTCAGACCTGCTCCACAACTGGTAATGTGCCCAGAAGCCTCTCTGAAGGGGGACAAGGACAGATGCAGGACACTGATGGTGCATGAGCTAATCCAAAGTAACTTCTGAGCATGGCCCAGTTCAGCCAGGGACAGGTGAAGGATGTCAGGTCACACACAAAAATATAAAGTCCCCAAACTCTGCTGTGGGTGTTCATAGGCTGTGCACTGCACTTTGCTCAGCCCAAGTGAACTCCTCTAAGGAGCCTTGGACGAGTTTATCCACAAGGAGAGCTACTCCTGCCTGTCCCACCAAGTTCACAGAGCCCAAAGAGCCTTCTGCCAGTGCTCTACTCAATCCCACTGGGCACTGCTGAGGCCAAAGGGCCCTGCTGGGCAAAGCCCTGGCACAAAGGGGTGGTGGGAGGTTTGACATCTCCCTATGACCAGCACAGCTCTTCTCCTCTCCTACCCCTGGCAAGCAAGCTCCAGCATGCTAGATAGATTGTTAGAGATACAGGCTATTCCTCGACAGAGGCAAACAGCCAAGAGCATGTAAGTGATATTATAAATCACCTCTCGTTGACGATCACTTGAGTTCTGCTGAGACTCCTGCTCGCTCTCATCTCTTGGCTGGAAATAGTTCAAACTCTCTTTATCTTAATGAGGGATGAAATCCCACAAAAACAGCAGTGTGCCACCCAGTCTCACTGCACCAACACCAGGCAGCATCCCAAGAAACAGCCCTGCTGCCTGACAAACCAGCAGCAGGATGGCAGGCATCCTTCACCCATCGGAGTCATCCCAAAGCTGCAGCAGGACTGAGCCTGGGGTCCATGCACTGGAGCTGCTGCTGTGTTATCTGCATGGAAAGTGGTGCAGCTGTAGCAGGTGGAAACACTGGTGCTGATGGAATAAATGTCCTCAATATGGGTAGATGCACCAGTGGTAAAAACAGAATTACACTGTGGTGTCCTCTTCTCCTACCCTGATGAAATTGGAAACAGGTGAATAAAAGCTAAAATGCTCTGCAGCCCCATGCAGGTGCAGTTCAGAGCTCTGTCCCTGGCTGTCAACAAGCCCCTCAAGGCATCCATCCCCACCAGAGCACCTTTGTCAGGGGAAGCAGCAGTAGAAGTGGAGATGCCTGCAGGAAACAATTCCCCTACCACAGAACCTCAGTGTTGGAGAGATGAAGGAAAAGCAGCAGCACTACATGAAGAGTGCAACTCATCAAATACAACTCAAAAAAGGCAGAAACAGCCCTGATCACAGCCATGCCTGCAGAAGGATCAGCTCTCAGGGCTTTTTCCTCCTGAGTTACTCAAGCAAAGGCAAGAAGAGAGGAATGGGGACCACTCCAAGACTCAGCTGAGTTGCTTCAGATTTATCTTTCCTCAGGGCACCATTGTTAAAATCTCAAACCCACTATGCATTAAGCAATCCTGATCTGGATTTCATTTCCCAATCTCAGCTATTTCCCAAAAAGAAGACCAGAATCACATCTAAGAAAACCAGGATGGAAACAGAGATCTGGGAAGCAATCTCTGCTCTGGGAGGGAGCAGCAATGCTCAGGACCATGTCGGCCTGGGTTTTGGGTAGCATGCTGCCTGGCCCAGTGAGGCAGGAACCACCTCCCTGTCCACATGGGGCTGCCATCCCTTCCCAAACTCACCTTCAGAAACTTGTAGAGCAGAAAGGTGAACCAATTTGTCAGCATCTTCTCTGCCACTGACTCCGTCCTGTAGGGAAGGTAGAGAGCAAAGCCATCAGCACAGAATATTAAAGGTCTCTGATCTCACCCATTGCCACCTCACCCTCAGACTGTAGCTAAATTATTTTTGGCTTTAAAAGGCTTCATCTGGGAAGTAGGCTCAAAGCAAGGGGCACGAGCAGGCAGCACAAGCTCTGCTGGAAAGCCTGCCCATCAGCAGCCCCCAGGAGGGAAAAGCAAATTGGCCTCCAGTGTATTTGGAGAACTGCAACAAGCTCAACCATGTCCCACTGGGAGTCTCACCAGGGGATGGATGAGAAGCTTTCTGCTTCTCCCTGGTACCTTCTACTTCAGTGAACTTTGTTTCTTCTATGATGTCCCATTGGAAGCAGGCAGCTCTCTCCACAGGAGGATTGTATGAGGCACCTAAGCCAAGTACAATGTCTCCAAACGTACCTCAAGCTCCCCAGACAACCTGAGAAAGGGCTGAGGTTGCAAGGCAAAGACAGATGTAGCTGGAAGCCCCTTTCCCCACCTGGGAGCTGCTGTTGCCTCCTGCTCCTGCAGTGCACTCAGCACTGCCATTGTCCTATGCAGGCCACCAGCGCTGGTGACATGGGACACCCCTGCAACCCCTGAGGCAGCCCTTGATCTCTAAAGCATCAAAGTCCAGGGCCCATAGTAGAGCAAGAGGGCAATGACCACCACCAATCCAGTGGTACATTGCCTTGGTTAAAGCCACAACCAGATTTAGGTCTGGAAACTTTGACCCAAATACATTTTTGATCAAACTTATCCTCACTACTAATTCAGCTGAAAACAAGGCGATTAAAGAAGGAGGGAGTAAGAGAAGTGGCTGGAAACTTAACCTGTTTTCCATGTACTTTTGAAACACAGACACTGTGCCAGGCTTGGAATTTAACCCTTCCATGCCTGCATGGTGAGTTTAGGGTTGCTGTGTGTCTCCTTGGAGTGGGGTGGTAATGTAGGAGTTTGCAAGTTTGCACTCATTTGCTCCAAAGGAAATTTAAAAATGGAGCTGTGCCTCTCAGCTTTTGGATATACAGCTAAAGGAGGCAGGCAAAGCTGCCTTGAGAAAACCTATATATTACCCCTAGTTTCCTGCAGCACAGTTCAAATCCAGATGGCAAAGCAGCAAAACAGGGAAGGTCCAGGCAGTTGCCTGTGTCTGCTGGGGACCATGCACAAAAGGGAGAGCAGAATCCCTCAGGATGGCTGTGAAACATGTGAATAGAATGAGGGACCTCGTGATGCTGGTACTGCAGCCAGGATGTGCCACCCCAGCAGAGAGAGGGACGTGGAGGCTTGGAGGGAGCTGAGGGTGACACCTGACCCTGTGAACCCTGCAGCCCTAGAGGTGCAGCTAACATGCCTGGCTCTGCACCACACTTTATCTCTCTGCCATAAAATTAACACTCCCTTAACATGTCCATTATTTTTAACATGGCCTTCACTCCTAAAATCTCCAGCTTATCCACCCATTAATTATCAGATCAGCCACTTGCAAATGCAGATAGCCCAGAAAGCACAGGCAATACTAATAACCTCAGGGAGATGGCTGCATTCCTCTTGCCCCAGGGAAACAAATACAAATGGTTGACTCAAGAAACAAAATCCAGAAGGAACCAAAATGTTAGAGCCACCAGAAGGAGTCCCACTGCCCAATTCCATGCACTGCCATGCCCAGCAGATGGGCCAGGAGCAGTTCCCAAAGACCAGATGGCTGGGGCAGAAAATCCACTTTCCCAGAGTTTATTCAAGCTGACTCAGTGTCATATGGTCCCTTCCAAGGTTTTCTCTTGTGCTAATGGGGTTTAGCCCTTTTTGTCCTCCCTGGAATAGCACAGATCTCCTTAAACCATTTGAGAACAGCGTTACTTGAGCCTTCAGGGAAGGGAAGGCTTCATACTCCCACCAGGAAAGGATAATCCACCACAGGGAACAAAAAATGGAGAAGGGACATGGAGAGAAAGCCAAGGGGGAAGTGGACTGCAGCTATTCAGCAGACATCCTCCCTGGCCCTAGAAAGGACCTGACAAGCCCATAATGCTTATCTGAAGTGCCACCACTCAGGCTCTGGAGGATGTTTGTCTTTATCCATGATAGAGCCAGATGCCACAGCAATGGGGGGATTATCCAACAACCAAATAAATAAGTAACAGCTCTCCCCAGTTAGATCAATGCTAATCCAGTTGCCCTGGGCAGTAAGCACACTCTCACACCCAAGGCTAAGCAAACAGATAGAGAAGCACGGCTCTCTGCACCATGGCTTCAAGAACAGTCTCTTTGTTAAATATCACTCAGGGAAGCACAAGCAAGGTGCTGGCCAGGGGACTTATCCCTGTCCTTACTGCAAAGGCCCTCGAGCACTGTGGCTGGGGACTGGCAGTCTTTGGGCACTGGTGCAGGCTGGGCTCTGCCCCTGTGCTGCTGCCATGGCTCAGTCACTGCTGCTGCCAGCCTCCTCGTGATGCCTTTTATTTATATTTTATTGATTTACTTCAGGAGCTGGAAATGCATTCTAAATATTTCAGTGAAACCTGGTGTTATGGAGGAATGACTGGAAGAGAAGAGCCTAAGAATGCAGTCAGGGGACAGGGATGAGGAACAGTGGTTGGCACCTCTAAGACCCACCCCACTCCCAGACAGCCATCATCAGCACAACACACCCCCTCTGACACATGCTAATGAGATGCTTTGAGGCATTAAGGGCACCCTTGTAATGTAAATGAAGCAGAGAGAGTAAGAAAGCAACAAGATGGGCAACACGGATGTAACTGGGACCAGTCACATCTGGGTCTTCTCCAGGTGTTTTCCCAGAGCCAAGCCTACAAAACCTGACAGGTTTTGTCCAGCCTGGCCATGACACGAACATCAGTTTATCTTTGAAGGATGCCCTGGGTTTCTAGAGCCTTTCTGGTGACGTGCCTGCCCTGTGCCTCTCAGCCATCCTTGCATCTCTGCCGAAGGCTGGTGGCACCAGGCCGCTGGGTGTCAGCATGGGGAGGCACCACATGGCGTGCAAAGGGAGAAGATGGCACCAAGGGCCTCGAGCTGAACCAGTGGAGCTTATTAATAGTTTTTGTTCAGGACTTGGTGTATCTTTCAATATTCATCAGGCCGTGATGAAGGAGAGCTCAGAGCTATCGTTAAATATTGATGGGGCAGGCAGACTCACGGCAGGGCTTGGCAGGCTGCCTCCTGCTCGCACTTTCCCCAGCCCAGAGAGACTCCCAGCTCACAGAGATCTGAGTGACTTTCCCAGGAAAGCCCCCATGTGACTGGCAAGGCAGGTAAGCCCTGAGGAGACAGCAGGGAAGGGAGGACTCCTGCCTGCTGCCAGCCCATGCTGGCATCCACACAGCCACCAGGCAAGGTAAGAGCTGCCCCACATGCCAAGAGATGTGGGGGACCACCTGGTCACCTTCCCTTCTCCAGGTGACCTGCAGCAACCCACAACAGTGCCTGGCACTAGCATGCACCCTACCTGCACCAGCCTGGCAAGCACCTTGCTGTCTCCTTCCCAGGCAGCACGAGCCCACACAGGCCAAACTGGAGTGAGAACATCCCCCGGGTGCTCCTGAGCTGGCTGGGGCCAGGTAGCCCCACATCCCTCTCACACTTGCACACAGACAAGCAAGGAAATGTTTAACCACAGACTCAGTGCTCTGACTGCCACAGCCAACACCAAAGCCATCACTCGTGGCATCCCCAAAGGACACCAGCTCATGGCACTGTCCCACAGCTCCAGCCTCTCAGGGCAACACTCACCTCCGCAAAAGCAGCTTGGGGTGGTTCTTGCTCTCCAAGTTCTTCTCAATGAGGTCGGACAGGAGCTGTTTCAGCACCCCTGTGGCATACTCCATCTCACCCTGCAGCGCTGTCATGATGAGCGAGGCCACGTTGCCGCGGTCCCGCATGGAGAAGCTCCGCTGCGCCTCCAGAGTACGGATGAAGGTCAGCAAGAAGTGCTTCTTGTTCAGGAGCTGACCAAAGAGGGTCAAGGACTTCTCCACATTAGCCTGGACCTGCAAGGATAGAGCAAAGCTGAGAGACAGGAATGATAGGGATGATAGTGATGAGAAGGTGGCTAGACTGAACCACACCCTGAATTCACTCTCAATCCCACAAAATGAAATTATGAAAAAGGGTCAAGAAGCAGCTGGACTAGGTCTATCCCTATTACCAAGCTTCCCCTTTGGTGATCAGTCTCAGTTCCTCCACAAGAGTTATCTAGTTTGTAAAATCCCAGCATTAGGTTAACACAGTCTCAGGGCATCAATGTATATATATGTCTGTACAGACACACCCTTCCACACAAAGACTCTCTCCCACTTGTGTGCAGACACATAAACACATTTCCCTGCCGTAAACAAACACTCCTCCACTCCCAAGCACACACACAAATTATCATTTTCAATTTCAGCTAACAAGCAGCTCAATTCCCACCCAAGTCACTGAAACATGTGCTTTGGGTATTACACAGAAAGCAAATAAAGCCACAACCCCGAGCTCCACCGACAGCAAACCCGCCTGGTTTGTGGCGATGGATTTCAGATAGGGAAATAATAGCAGAGATCTGTCTCTGTCCCACTGCAGACACACCCTAAAAAGTCCCTGTACTCATGAGACATTTGAAATTGTGTTTCTGGCCATATTTGGCCATATAGGACCCAGCAGGGATTGGACTTGGATGCTTTCACACCTGCATTGCCATCAGCAGCCCAGCTCTGGCCAGCCCTGACCACATTTGTTATCAGAAACAAACATTTTTACAAGACTCCATTTTCCCATTAGAAAAGATGGTTTCCTCTGAATAAAAGCCTTCCTGTGACAAAACATCAGTCTTTTTCTTTAATTCCCCCTCTTGTCTTCCTGATTGGGAGAATAAGCATTAAATTTCGCTTCATGTCGGTATTTGGAGACAAAACAACACTTTTCATTTCAAAACACCAACTCAAAATGAAGAACAGAGTTTTGACATATCAAATCATTTCACTTCAATCAAAACTTTGGATTGGTGCTCAGTGAAATTCCTCACAATTGTAACTTCCCTCTCCAAAACACTATTTCCCGCTTTCTGCTTCCCACCAAGTCCTTGTCAATTCCAAGTCCCTGTGTTCAACTTGCTGATCATTAGCAGAAATAAATGAACAATACTGAGTTAAATATTTAATCAGGCTTAAATTCTCATAAAGCAGCCAGCCTGCCCCACAAGCCTGCAGAGGAAGGGAGCTGGTACCGGTGCTCACTGTGGATTAGCATGTGCGTGAGCAAGCTTCCTTCCGTCACTTGCAATAGCTAATGTTACACTCTGAGTAAAGAGACAAATAAAAGCAAACCTGATTAAATTATATGAAGCTTACACAACTCTAGTTGCTTTATTTAATCTCTTTTGGGGATTTTTTTTTTCCCCTTCGCAAATTTAACCCCTTGCTTCCCAGGCCAGGCTGAGCTGGTGTGCTCTCTCAGGCAGGATGTTTTGGGTTAGGAGCTGGAAATGGACAAAGTCCACCCAGCCCGCCACAGCAAATGCAAAATTCCTCCTCTGATACCCTTTTTGATACCCTTTCCACTTTCCCTCTTTAGGGAAATTCTTTAAGAGCAAGAGCAGAGGTGAGAGGAGAGCCAGGCATCTGCACAGACAGGAAGGGCTGTGCCCCAGGGAGACCTACACGCCTGCTTTGGCTCTGAGCATCCGGAAACCTGAGCTGCAAGGGGAAATCCATGGAAACAGGGTCCCCACCACCCTCCAGAGCCGGGATTAGGGGCTGGGGAAACAGAGCAGGCAGAGGGCCAGGGCCCACACTGTAGCCATGCTGGTGTACAACACCAGCACGTGCACTTGCAGTTGGTAAGAGCTTGTTGTGTTGTAATTAGTGACCGTGCATCTTGCACCAGGGCCAATTACTTCTCCTAAATACATTGTGAAGCCCACGTCGACATTAATTACTGTGCTGGGTCAGCAGTGAGGGGAAACGAAGGTCACCCCCCTCCTTCCTCTTGTAATCAAGAGTGGCCTCAGCAGCCCAGCACACGAGAGGCAATTGCTATGCAATTGCATGCACTAAATTATACAGAGGTGGGGAGGACAGGAGAAGAGAAGGAGTGGGTTTGGGGAGCAGAGGAAGGATGCCAAGGATGGGTTCTGCATGGGGAAATGGAGCCAAGCAAGCAGGCGATGTCAGACAACCCTGCTAAAAACAAGCGACCAGTCAGGCATCAAACAAACCCAATTGAATAAAGCAAGTGCTGTAGAAAATGACAGCAGCAATGATATTAATATAAATATTGATATTAATGTCAGAGAACGCAGTAACCATTTGGCAGCCAGTCCACATCCGCGCCGGCTGCCACGTGGAGAGATGCCCCACGCCGGGCCAGCATCCAACCAAAGCATCTCTCCAGCCCGGGGGCACAGGGGCTCGTGCAGGGGACTGTGCAGGGGCACATTCCCAGTGTGAAACACTGCAGAGACAGACAGACAGACCCACACCTCCATCTCTTTCAGCACAGGGTGGTCCTCTATCCCCGGGAAGAGAACCCGCATGGCGTAGGTGCGGTAATCCAGGAAGGGGATGCCAGCCCCATCCAGGTCGTTGGTCAGCTCGTTGATGTCTGTCTGCAGCTCAGCAAAGGCTAGGGAGGGAAAAGCAGAATTAAACAACACATCCTGGAGTCTCAGCACACAGCGTTGGCACTCAGCCCCTCATCACACCCCCAGCACCCCACGGGTGGACCCTCCCCAAGGCATGAATATTCTCAGCATTCCTCTTCCCGGCAGGCTGTGATTGCTGTCCCCATCTCACAGATGGAGAAACTGAGCTGCAGAGTGTGGGGATGACATTTCCGGAATAAATGAAGTGGCAGATTTGGGAACAGAACTGCCAGGTCCCAGGGGGGTCAAATCCCCCCTGCCCAGCACTTGCAGCCTCCCAGGGATGCTGGGGGCAGGGAGGAACAGCAAGGTTTGAACAAAAACAGAGCTTCTTGGGGAAAATGTTAGCCTAAATCACAAGATTGCCCTAATTTCTTTTTGACCTAAATACTACTTGAGAGAAGAGCTTGAACACACCCACCCCAGAACCTCCTGATCCCAGCAGAGGCAGCTGTGACTCCCAGGGGAACATGATCCAGGGGGGTCCTGAACCTTTAATTGCACCTACAGGGAAAAGCTGATGGGAGAAGAGTCCTGGAAATGCACCAGGGAAGGGAGTTGGGGTGGGGGGAGAAAACCTTCAGAAAAATCAAATTAACAGCACTTTAAAGGGAGCTGAAAGCCAGGCAGAGGACTGCAGGCTCGTCAGCCTGATGAGAAAAAACAAACCGTCAGCTTGAAAGGCGTGCTATCTTATCTGTAACTAGTGGGACTAGAAAAGAGAAAAGGCAGGGAAGAGATTGTGCCTTTTAATTAAAAGCAGATCCTTTTATCTGCCAGCTGTGGAAGACAAGACACCATCCCTTCCACCAGCTCCCTCCCCTCTCCCTGTCACCAGTGCCATCCACAGGCATGTGGAGGGATGGGGACTTAGGGGAGCAAAGGTTTGTCTTTCTTTCCCCTTTTTATTATCTTGTTTTCAGTGCCTGCTTCATTCACAGTGTCCGGGCTGCTTGTGGCTGTGGCTGGCAGGGTCAGGGCCTCTGGAGCCAGCTCAGGGGGATAATGGGCAATTAGGTTTTATCAGCAGTATCATACAAGGAATTCTGTCCAATTTCACAGCTTCTGTCTGTCACATAATGAGAGATCCACTGCCCACTCACAGGAAGCCTTCGCTACCCTGCTTGCTCTCTTTTCTTCCACTTGGAGAAACAGAGAAGAACTTCTTAACTGGAAAAATCCCCAAATCCCACCTAAAATGAGTTCACTGACAAAGCAGCTCTGCCCATTCCCATTCCCTCTCTGAAAGGCAGTAAGGAAAGGGTAGGAGCACGCTGAGCCTTGGAGCAGTAAGAAACACCCAAAGAGCCCCATGCTGATGGCAAAGGCATCCCTCACCCTCCTTGCACTCCAGGGCCACCCGGGACTCCAGGTTGTCCATCTGCAGCTGGAGCCGTTTCAGGGTGCGGTCGGCATCCCGGGACTTGCGCTTGTAGGCAATGAGGACGATGATGATGATGAGGAGGAGCAGGCCGCCGCCGCCGCCGATGCCGATGATGGCGGGCAGGGTGAGCAGGCTGTCCGAGTAGATCTGCAGCGTCCCCGGCGAGAACTCGAACCCTCCAGCCTTGATCTGCACCACAGCAGGGCAAAAATGGAGCTGCCGTCAGGGAACGTGTGCCACAGGGAGCCCTCCCGGCTGTGCCCACCGTGCTGGGAACTGGAGCACGACTCCCAGCCCAGGGCAAACACAGGCATGGCAGGAGCAGTGCGAGACGCTCCAATGGCACGCAGCACACACGCTGCCAGTGCACGTGGAGCAGGCACTGAGTTTGATGTCTCATTCAGACAACATTACAGTAACAGATGGGATGTAAAGCGAGTTTCCCCACGGATGGGGAGCCTGGGGAGGACTGTGCTGGGTCCCTTTTAACATGGCAGAGTCCTGGAGCGTGAGCACTGCTGCACTACAACCCCACAAACAAAGGAGCCTGCCTTGCAGCACGTGCCAGCACTGAGGGGGAGAGGTGGGAACCCCCCTGCCTTGCATCCAGCGCCAGCCAGGGCACAGTAACACCCAGCTGAGTGTGGGGGAGGGTGACAAAGTATTTGGCCTTACCAAACATGTGATTAGGAAGAGGGATGCCTAGGGAGCAGGAAGATGACTCCTGGGGAACGCTCTTGCACATACACCTATTATCTGGTCCTCATTCAAGGACGAGCACACAGCAGGGCTGGTGCTGGCATAAAGACTGACATTCTGAGACACACGAGGCACAGGGAGCAAAGGCACCAGTGTCAGCACTTACTGTGACTTTGTGCTGGCCAGTGAGGTTGGGGGACTCGCAGAGGAGCTGTGTCTCAGACACCGTGAGGGTGCAGGGAGTGTCTCCGATCAGCACCGTGTAGTTGAGGCGGGAGTTCCCAGCAGCTGGTGGGAGCAGGTTCCTGCCCTTTGAGGGAACAAGGAATGAGACTGTCAGTTCTCATGCAATGGGGAATGTTTAAAGAAACCCAACACAAGGCAAAATCTTTTCTCCAGAAGTGACAAAATGCCACCTCCACAGAGGGACATGTCCCTACCTCTGCCCCCAGGTGCAAACTCTTTACCTTGAGGATGAGGGGAGAGCTGGGCTTCAGCTCCAGCATCCCTGTGGGGCTGAGTGGCTCAAAGACAGGGTCTGGGTAGTAGACAAAATTGGTGGTGTTGATGATCAGCAGGGCCTGGACGTTATCCATGACAAAGCCGATCTCATCCGGGCGGTCGCCGAGCTCGGGAGGGCTCCGCACAGGGTTGTCAATGGAGGGAGCGTAGCACACCATGGTGGTGTCATTGTAGACAGTGCAGTTCTGCAGGAGGCACAGAACCAGGTCAGACACACTCCCAACAAGGTGGGCAGGATCAGACCCCACAAGGATCTCCTGAAAGCAGCGGCTCTGGACACAGGGTTCAGATTTGGAATCTCTTGCTCTGTTCTATCAACAGGCATCACATCCCACCCCAGGGCAGAGACAGACTCCTGTCTGCAATGGATGTGCAAGGAATGGCAAGCTGCAGATGGGCTCTTTCTGTCAATATCCTATAGGTGTCCCACAAACCTCCCACCAGTTCTGAATGCTGAGATCTCAACCCTCTCCTGAAAGCACCTGGCTAGAGGCCCTGCAGAGAGATTGGTGACTCTCTTTGGGGCAGGAGCCTCTGCACCTCAGCCTCTCCAGACCATCACATCTGAAGGGCAAAGGGTGCACTTTCTGCCCTGCATTTCACACAGACAATATCCCTCCTCTTTGTGCTCTGCCCGCAGCCCCAGCCAGCACCACTTACATTCTCCCTTTCAGAGCTGCAGTACTTGGCCCGGATCCTGGGCTCTTTGATGGTGGCCAGGTTGGTGCCAGTCACAGTCAGCAATGTCCCACCACTAGAGACATGGAGACAGTGGGTTAGGAAAGGCAGCTTGGCACTGGATCCCCAGTTCTAGGAAGGAAGGAGCCATCATCTCCAGCCAGATGCCCATCTGCCCCAGCCTGGGTGAGCCACCATGCCCCAGGTATCTCTTATCCCAGCCATATGTTGCATGGCTGGCAGAACCTGGCATGCATCAATGTACAATCATTTCAGCTGACCCAAGGGCCAAATAGAGATATAAAACCTGGTGATTAACACCGACATCCCACCCTGTGTGCAGGTTGAGGGTCCGAAGATGGCTCCCAAGCTAAAGTCAACTAAGCATTCCCAACAGGAAAGCATCCCAAGTACAAGCTCCTCTCTGCCACCTTTTCTCCACCTCAGAGGCAGTGGGCGACAGGAGAGGCTGAACTCTGCCAGTTTTCTCCATGATTTGGTGTTAAAAGCCGAGTGCTCCCAGGGACCTTGGCCATGCCTCTGGGGAGCTTGCTCCTCATCAACAGCCTGGGGAAGGTTTCCCTTGGCACTAGCTCTCAATGGATTCCTTCGTCTCCTCTCCAGCCAATTCAAGCCTTTTAGGAAAATATGTAAACATTTCAAAAAATCCCCCGATGGGAAATATTTTAATTTTATTTGCCGCCACCAAATGTCAAGCTGAAATTAAGCAGATCCAAAGCACTCTCTGCTCTTGCCCCCTGCCAGGCTGAGCACTGTAGGCCAGGAGTTAGCAGGGCCCTGGTGCCAAGCCATTGCTCACACTCCTCTTGCCACATCTCTGGAGTGCAGCCTGGCAGTTATCACAGCACTGAGATGTGCCCATCAGGAGCGGGAAATCCGTACGGGAAACAGTCTCCCATTCATCCCACAAGCTCCTTGCAATTCACCTGTTGATGCTCCATTCAGGATCAATCTTCTGGATGGTGGGGTCCTCTGTGTAGTTGTACTTCACCTCTGGGTTGCTCAGCTCTGCCCGGTTGATGTTGATGAGGATGGGGGAGCTGCCGGGGGTGTGCCCTGGGGGGGTCCTGCAGCGAATCTCACGGGCGCTTCTCCTGGGGCACAAACACACAACCTGTCAGTGCCAGGGCAGCCAGGGAGCCCCCTGCCCCAGCCCCTCTCCCCTTCTGAAACAGCTGGAACAGCTGGGGGTGAAGAGAGAAAGGAAGGAATAAAAAACTTCTCCTGGGGCAGAAATACACAACCTGTCAGTGCCTGGGCACGAGGGAGGCCAGGGCAGCAGAGAGCTCCCTGCCCCAGCCCCTCTCCCCTTCTGAAACAGCTGGGGGTGAAGAGAGAAAGGAGGGAAAAAAGAAAAAAAACCAAAAACCCAAGAAATGAAACAAAAGGCAGGCGGGAAAGACGGAGCAGCTCCTGAGCGTTCCCATCGTGCGGTGGCTGCAAACAGCAGCGATTAGGGCTGATAACCAGTAATTACCGCAGGAAAATATTTAAAGAGCCGCTCCATTATCATCCCTAATCTAAAAATTATCCACTTCATGCCTCAGGGCTTTGTGCTTTTAGAGAAAAATCTCTGTTCTTAGGGCTCTTCCTGCAGCCTCTGACACACAGATGTTTCAAGAGGAGACACCTTTGGCCACCCAGGGGGTTTGGCTCCCATGGTCTCTCCTGGCTTCCTAGCCCAGGCCTCTGGCTGCTGCCCTGTCTGGGGGTCCCACTGCCTCTGAAGGTGCCTGTTGCCCACCCCCCACCACCCTGTGTGCCCCTCACCATGAAAAAGCACAGGGCCGTCCCCCGATGGTCACGGAGACGTTGCTGCCAGCGTTGAGGTGGGTGCCTTCAATGGCAATCCAGGTGCCACCAGAGAGAGGGCCCCGGGCTGGGACAACACGGGAGAAAGTGGGCATCTGTCAAAGGAAAAGGGCAGGAGTCAGACAGGCTGGGAACTGAAATCCTTACCCAAGCAGCTTCAACCAGGTGACAGGGACACACAGGAGAGGACCTGGGAGACAGCATCAGTTCTAAAGCCTGGCAGTGCCAGCAGGACAGTGGGGAGGCAGAGCAGTGGCAGCCTTGGAGAAATTCAATCATCATTACTCAATGCCTGACCAGAGAACCCCTGCCTCCCCCTCAGGAAAATGATGGCAAATTTTCCTACTCAGCTAGAAAACCACCCAAAACCACCCAGCATCACCTCCCTTTCGAGATGACAGACCTGTCCCTGGCAGGGGGCTTACCACAAAGGTGAAGGTCTTGGGGGATATGGCCCGGTAGCTGGGCGTGCAGTCACGGATGCACACTTCTACCCGTGCCTCGTGCACCTTGCTCTGGCTGGCATCTCCGATTTCACACACAATCCTAAGAGATGAGAGCAAGAAACTCTCAGTGTCCTGGCACCAAGACACTCCCTGTGCAAAGCAAAGGTCTCAAGTGCCAGCAGTTCCATGAGAAACCAAGGTGGTGACAGTGCCAGCCCTCAGAGAAGCTTCCTCAAAGCCTTTGAGCTCTTCCCAGAGCAACCACAACCAGCAGGTACTTCCCTCCCAGTTCAGCTCTATGCCTTGTGCAGCCACAGGCAACATTTTAACACCATCAGTGCTGTCCCAACCCTCCTGAGGTGACCTGGAGCACGCCCACCCCTCAGCAGCACTTACTGCTCGGCGCTGATGTACTCGCTCTCGATGGGGATGCACGCCACCTTGCCCACTCGCACACCCGAGCGAACGTCCTCAAACTTCAGGCCCAGGTTCTCGCCAGTGATGGTCAGACGGGTCCCTCCTTGTCTGGGGCCGGTCTCAGGGAACAGCTAGGAGAGAGCATGGTCTGTCACCAGGATGCAGAGCCACAGGGACGCCTCATTGAGGCAGACTGCAGCCCAGGCAGCTGCAGGATGTGTGTCACAAGCAGCAAGGAGCAGACAGGTGATGAGAAATGCCAGCACATGTGTGAGCTGCCCACAGAGCAGGAAAGACCTCCCCAGTGACAGCTGTATCCACAATATCCCCCCAGGAACAAGCCAGGAGACATGAGAGATGTCCAAGCAGAGGGCTGGGATAGGGACACCTTCCTGCAGGCACAGCCATCTCCTGGGTGACAAGGACACAAGAGTTGAAGGAGACAGGGTAGCATCAGCTGAACCAGCAAGGAAGCCCTGGATGTGCCTGGCTTTTGGCCAGGTCCCAGGTGCCCAGGGATGAGATTCCCATGTCCAAGATGTCTTCAAAGGAGAAAGCATCTCCAACAGGTCCCTGCAGAGGTGAAATGGCAGGTGGGGGGAAATGTGTCTCTCTTCCCCAGCAAACCCTTTGCTGAGGCCAGTTGGGAAGGGAGGGGAGCTCAGCACAGGACCATGCCTCATTTCCCAGGATGATGCCCAATAAAGCAGACAGGTGTGGCCTGACAGACAGTGGCAGAATGAGGGATGAACAGAGGTGTGGGCCCTGTTCCAAGGTACGTGGGGACTCTGCCTCTAACCAAGCAATTACAGGCAGCTTTACATCAGTGTTTGCTGGCCCCGGGGTCAGCGCCCACCTGCAGCACTGACTGGGATGAATGGCAGAGCTGCATGCCCTGAGTGGGCCTGGGGACACAGCTGGGTACCAGTGACACAAAGACACTGCAGAGGAGGCAGCTGCAGGCAGCAGCAGAGGGAGAGGGGAATGCAGGCTGGGTCAGTCCAGGAAGAAATCCCAGCCTGACCCAGGGGAAGGGATGGTTCTATTGCAGGTGATGGCTCAGAGCAGCCTCTCCTCCCCTCTGGCACTGCCAGGCACCTCTGCCTGCACTAAGCCCAGCTCCTGGACAGGTTCAAGCCACGACCAAGCACGTGTAAGCTCTTTCCACTCTTGGCAAAGCTGGGCAGCTGTAGCCCTGGGGCCTGAGCCAGATGGATCCTCCTCCTCCTTGTGAAGGGCTCGTTCCTGAACATCATCTCCACAGCAAGGAAAAGCAGATGAGCTGAGGGTGGGAAATTTGCAGCAGTGGACACTGTCCCCATCATCAACCCTGATGGACTGCATGGAGCCAGGGGCTGTTTCTGCGCAGTCCCGCTACAGCCAATGCCTCTGGGGTTAACTTCTGTCCCTGAGCTGGTGACCTTCAGCACACACAAACTCACACAGGAGCACCCAGTCCCCTTGCACACAGGCATCCTGCAGGACGTGTCCCAGGCCAGCAGCAGAGCTAGGATTGGTGCTGAACCCTGGGTCATGCCGAGGCAGTCACAGCTCACTATTTACACAGCAACAAAACCCTCTGGGGCTGTGGGGAACCACTGTTTGCCTAAACCTTGTTCAGCCCCTGCCCAAGTCTGGGATTGGAGCTCATTCTAGCAGCTGCAGCCAGCAGCAGGTTGGGTCTTCCCCTCCAGAAAGCTCTGGTGGGAAGGCTGGCAGAAGAGGCTGTTTGTTTGGTGTTTCTAAATGAGTGTTAAAAGCTGCTCCTGCGTGTTCCAGCCTCCTCCTCCGCACCAGAACTGACAAGGGCCACGTGTTTGGGGAGGAAGGAGCCCAGGAACGAAATGACATTGTTGGCCACCCAGCACAGGGAGGTCACAGTCAAACAAGGTGTGTGGGAGGGGGGAGCTGCCAAGGAGAGCAATAGCTGCTCAACCCCCCTTTTCCCCTCTCCACCTCCGGACCCCTGGCCCCAACAAACAATGCTGCTTTTCTCCTAATTGGTTTCATAGGGTCCTTTTACATCAACAAGCAACCAGCTCCAGCGGGTACAAGCAGTTGGCTTGCTCTCAGCTCTGGTGGCCACAGCACAGCCAGGGGGTGCAGAGGCCAAGGGGAACCCCCTTCCCAAGGGAAAGGACATCACTCTGAGGGTCACAGTGAGCACTAGACAAGACGCCACAGGGGTTTGGAAGGGGCTGAACAATGGGGAAATGATTAAAGGGTGAAGTTCATCTCCCAGCCCAGCCCCACCACCATGAGGACACCTGCACTCTGCTGAGTTGGCCAGCAAGGAGCCTCCACCTCCTTATGAAACCACTCTAGGAGACTCTTCTCCCCCATTGCCCTGTGCTGCCCTCTCTGCACTAGGCTTTTCTCTGGACCACCTGCAAGCATGCCCACAGCCCAGGTGTGGGACTGGGGTACTAGGAGGCAGCAGGGAGCTTCAGGAGCAGCATCACACCCACAACCACGGCACATCCACACTGCCTGCCACCTCCCAGGCCATTGACGCAGAGCAGTGCCAAGGTCAAGCCCACCTGCTAACAGATCTGTTCCTGCTAGACCTGCAATTACTGTAAAATCTCATAATGATTCAGTTGGGGAGAGCTGTTACCATCAGCTCTGGACCAACTGCTGTGACCAATGCTGGGCACCATCAGCTGCTGGGAAGCTGCTGTAAGTGGTGTGTGTGTGTAAATGCCTGCAGCCCTGGTCACCTGAACACAAGAGGACCAGGGCACAGCCTACAGCGAGGCCATGACCTGCCCCACGGCATCCTCCACTCCCATCACCCCTAGGGGTCTGGATTTGGGGAGTTCAGCCTGAGCACAGTGGGAAGCTGACAGGGAGCCCTGCAGCACTACACACAACTTCCATGTAGGGATGCAGGCTCTGAGGCTCAATCCCACTTTTTCAGGAATAGATCCCTTCTCCTGCCAGCACTCCACCAGCCCCAGGCAACTCTGCAGGCAGCACTGCTCGCAGGCAGGGATGTGCCCAGCAGGGCTGTTCCCCTCTCTCTCCACATGGCTGCCACCCAGCACACTGCAGGGCCCATCCATGTGAGAGGCAGGCAGCACACACTGGGAAAAGCCAACCCTCTCATTTCCAGCCTCCATCAGATAAGGCGCTGAAACCCAAACAGATCAGATCCTGTGCTAAGACTCCAGTAATTAACACCTTCGAGGCCCGGCCAGCCGTGGGTTAGCAGAAGGTATCCAGCTGAAATACCCACCAGTCCCTCCTTGTGAACCTGGATCCCAGCCCAACAGGCATGTGAATATTAATATACACAATCCTAAAAGCAAAGGTCATAAAAGCTGTCAGGGAAATGGGATGGTGATGATGAACTACCAGCCCCAGTGCACATGGCAACACAAGAAGCAACCTAGAGCTTCCCTGGATCCCTCAGTCATGTGCAGGAAGGGTTGGAATTTTGGAAATGAGCCAAAAAGGCCAGTGCACGGGGGTGCCTTGGAAATGGAACTGGTGACAAAAAACACTCAGTTACTAAACACTGAGTTGTCACCATGTTCACAGAGGTCTTAGGATGAGGGAAGAGATGAGGATCTGACTCCATGTTTCACAAGGCTTGATTTATTATTTTATGATATATATATTATATTAAAACTATACTAAAAGAGTAGAAGAAAGGATTTCATCAGAAGGCTAGCTAAGAATAGAAAAAAAAAGAAAGAATAACAAAGGCTTGTGTCTCAGACAGAGAGTCTGAGCCAGCTGACTGTGATTGGCCATTAATTAGAAACAACTGCATGAGACCAATCACAGATCCACCTGTTGCATTCCACAGCAGCAGATAATCATTGTTTACATTTTTTTCCTGAGGCCTCTCAGCTTCTCAGGAGGAAAAATCCTAAGGAAAGGATTTTTCATAAAAGATGTCTGTGACACTGAGTAGATCTGGCTGCCGTGAGCTGCCCGGAGAGCCCCATCCCCATATCCCGTGAGGGTCCCTCGGCACAGGGTGTCCCACAAACCTTGGTGATTTTGGTGTGGGCACAGGATGTCCCACAAACCTTGGTGATTTTGGGGTGGGCACAGGGTGTGGCACGTACCTTGGTGATCTTGGGGTCGGTGCAGCGGCTGCTGCCGCTGCTGGCGTGCATCCAGCTGCTCTCGTAGGCCAGGCAGTGCTGGCGCAGCGAGCAGCGCCGCTCCGACACGCACCAGCCGCACTCGAAGCGCGGGTCGGCCTTGAGGCACAGCCCGCAGCTCTCCCGCAGCGCCGAGCACTTGTACAGGTGGGCTGCAAGGGAGGGAGGAAGGCAGGGTCAGCACGGCCCCCCAGCCCATGGGAAAAGGTTTGGGGAAAAGGCTGCTGATCTTGGCTGTTCCTACCAGCTCCCAGAGGGACTAATCCCCACGGGAAGGAGCCAGCAGCACGCTGGACTCAACACCACAGTGGAGTGCCTCCCAAAGGTCCTTGGGAAAAGCCTCTTGTTTAAAAACCCACCAAACATGGTGCAAGCTACGGTCCAGAGCCTGGAGGCTGAGGGGGCACTGGGCCAGGTCCCATCCCATCCCTCACTCACCCTGGATGTTCTGGGGGTTGTCAATGACAAAGTTCCCATTCCAGACCACAGACAAGTTGACGGGCAGGTCACTGATGTCATTCCCTTCGTAGAAATACTGCAGGAGGAAACAGAAGGAGGCAGAGCCTGTTAATTATTGAGACAAATGTCCTGGTGGTGAGGGGCATAGAGACACATACAGCCCCATTACATGGATGTCTCCCATCAGCCCAGAGGAGAGGGATGGGGTCCTGGCTGGGACTTGCTGGCTAGGGACAAACAGGTCTGACAGCCACTCATCAAAGCACCAGTTACAGCACATGAAACCAGTGGGCTGGACTGACAAAAAAAGATAAAACAGCAAAACAGTGGGTTTTTAAATAGACCCAAAGCCCATCAACTCAAAGGTCTAAAGCTGCTGCTGCTGAAAGAGGAAGAAACAGATGGTGCCTCTGCAGCACAGATGTACTTTTCCCCACAAGGCTCCCAAGCCCTTCCCCATGTCCTCCCCAGCCCAGGGATGCTCAGTTGGATATCTGGGATTATGGTCATCACTAGTGAAGCTCGGTGAGGACAGGCTGGGCACATCACAGGAGTGGATTCAGTAGAGTCGCCCCCAACAGCCGGTGGGAGGATGTCCCTCAGTCCCCTCAAGCCCCAACATCCATAACAAAATGACAAAGCTGTGGCCACATGGCTGTGGGTGGGACAGAGCTAAGGACCACTCCAGTGCCACACCAGCCCTCAGAAAGATCTCAGGAGAGAGCACACCACACCCTCAGATGCCCTACTCCCATCTCCACACTGTTTGGATACTGTCTGCTCTCCATTTCAGGACTGGAACTACCACCCTGAGTTTCCACATAGGAAGGTGACACCAGGGAATCCTACCCCCTCCCAGATTTAGGGGACCAAAACTCAGGCCCTTGGACCTGCTGCTGTCCAGACAAACCCACCTCCATTTCTCCTTCTGGCCTGGCCAGCACCTCCTCCCCACCCAGACCCCTCTCCCCTGCCTCAACAGCTGAGTCCCAGCCCCAGCAGCACCATCAGTATTCCCTGCAAAGCCCCTGCATGCAGCCAGAGAGGTTTAATCGATACAGAGGCAGGAAGGCATTTGGAACCATCCCTGACAGCTAATGACCTCCTTCGGCAAGAGATTCCCCGCTCCTCGCCTGAGAAAATGACAGGCGTGTCAGGAGAGATTAAATGAATGATTCATGGCTTGCTGGAGTTTGTTAGAGAGCAGTGGATGCACCAGCAGTAGTTCACCCACAGCCCTGCCACCACCTCCAGGCAGTGCCAGTGTCACCTTTCACAGCCCCAGGCTGTACCTGGAGGTGGCCCCAGCATCTCCCCCAGCCCTGCTGCCCCACACAGTGCCCCATCCTCTGCACAGGCTCTGTTCTACTCGACCCCTCCACAAGGGGCGGCCCATGAACAAGGCCAGCTGGAAAACAGCACTTCAGTCTTCTCACCTGACCATCAAAGCTGTGCTGAGTCTCTCCCAGACAGGCAGCATCACCAGCCCAGCATCAGACATGGCACCAAAATGGGGCACAAGCCCAGAGTGAGACCTGGCTACAGCAACACACCCCTCCCTCAGCACTACAGGGTGCCAATGAGAGCCAAGCCTGGTCCTCCATCACAGCTTTTTTTTGGTGATCCCTTGTCCATGAGCCACCCAACACAAACACAGGGTGTGGAGGACCCCGAAATGCAGCCCTCTCCAGGGAGGAAGGCTGCTGCTGGTCAGACAACACAACCAGCTGCAAACCCAAGAGCTCCACCACCACCTCCTGTCTACAGGCAGAGCTCCATCACTCCCAACACAACCCCCTGGACATGGCAGCTCTCATTGTGCTTGCTCAGATAACTTTCACCACATCTCCACCATGCACCATCCACCACCAGAGCCTCTCAGCAACATCCCTGTTACCAGGCCTCAGAAAATGAAGCCAGAACTTGGCTAGGAGTCCAGATCTGTTCACCTTGCCCTGTCCTACTCCCACCCAAGGATATCCTCAACAGAACCCCAACAAGGAGCTGGCCAGACCCATAGCAGTGAGCAGAGCCCACTCCCTGGCAGCAGGAGGGAGCACATGCTGGGGAGGGTGGTGGCAGTGCTGGAGCAGAATTTAGCTGTGACGAGCCACGTGGCAGCGTAAGTGAAATTGGCATTTTCAATTTGTACTCTGACATGTCTCATTTGGGGCCCTGGCATCTCGGGAAGGCATCCAGCCTGCAGCTGTCCAAAACATTTATTTGCATCTCTCTGCCCCGGCTGCTTTTGGAAATTAGTTCTTCTGGGAGGTGGGGTGGAAGAAGAAGAATAGGGGGAGAGGGACGGAGAACATTAACTCTTCATGCACCAGTCCTGAGACAGCAAGAGGCCAAGTGCATGAGAGACTGTCTCCCTCTGGGAAAGGGCACCGGACTGAGGATGCTGACTTTGCTGTGGCAGGGAGCTGGAGCAGACAGAGGGGAACAGCAGGAGCACAGGACTGTGTGAAGGGAATGGCAGACCAGGAGCTGCTGCCTCAGCTGGTGTTCAAAGTGTGGGATCACTAAGGGAACAAGGATATCAATGAACAATGTGTCCTCTGCATCTGCATGTCTGTCAGCAGCCTCTAACCTGCCCTGCAGTGACAGCAGTGGGTCTGTGGCTTGGATGCTGTTCCTGGTCCCTGTGGAACACTGGAGCTGGAGTCAGGACTTGGCTGTGCACGGGCAGGAGCTGCAGCTGCAGGGGCTCCAGGCTTGGCCTCCTGGGACTTGGAGATCCATCAGATCTAATTTCCAAAACATCTCGTATTTTGAAAGGTGTTTCTAAAGGGCCTCCTCACACTAGCCCTTGCCATACTGCAAGCACAAAAGTGGCCTCTCCACCCACAGCCAGGGAGGCAGCAGCAGCCAAGTGAAGCAGCAGCCACCTTCCAGCCCTGAAGGCCCTGGTGGGGATCAGGCACAGGATGCTTACCAATCTGTCCATCCTATGGGAAACAAAAAGGAGCTCACAGACAGCCAACAGGTTCCATCACGCTGGCTCCTCCCTGTTCAGAGCTAACATGGTGTTAAACACCCATTAAACACTTAACTGTTATTAACCTCCCAGTTAATCAATCCCAGTGGCTGGCAGCAGACTGGGATGAGCAGCAGCAGGGGAGTAGGCTGGGATGGGTGTGAGTGGGGGATGCACCTACCCAGGCAGTTCTGCTGTCAGACCATCTTCCACTCCACAAAGGTGCCCAGGACACCCAGCTGTGCCCAAGGATGATTTGGCTAGGAAACTGCTATGAGGACAAGCTATGGGAAAGGGATGTTTGCTCTGGGAGCAAAATGCAACAGGCACAGCCTGAGAGCAAACAAACAGTGCCCAAAAGCGATGTGGTCTGATGCAGCACAGCCCACAGAAGGGGACAGGAGAAAAGATGTCAAGTGAGTCAGCAACTGAGATGAGAACTGCCTGGCCCCTTACCTAACCCAGCCAGTCTCCCTGTCCCTCCCTGAAGAGCTTCCAAGGCAAATGTGGAAGAGAGGACAGAGGATGTTTCAGCCTCACCCACCTGGATACTGATCTTCCCAGCAAGGTCTCCTTCTGCAGAGATGCAGTTCAGGCAAGAGAACTCCTCACTAAGCCTTTCTCAGGGCTCTTTACCCAAAACTTATCTCAGGCATCTTCCCAAATAACAACCACCAACCTCACGTTCTTTTCACATCTCTGATTCTCACATCCACCCTGCCCCCGTGCAGGGAATGCCACCAGCCCTGCCAACAACAAGGGCTGTGGCTGTCACCTGCTGTGGAAGTCCCACTTTTGATTCTAGGAGGCCCACTGCTCACACACCCACCAGCTAACAGCAACAGGCACTGAGAGCTCCCAGCTTCCCTTGGGATGAGAGATTCAGCACTCTGAGAAGGCACCTCCAGGGAGCCACACAGGAGACACAGCTGCAGCTAGCAGGAAACACCCCAAATCTGTGGGCAGATTGCACTGAGATGCACTTTGGGATGCTGCTGCAAATGCCATGCCAACTGGACGAGGCACCAGCCCTTGCCATGCCAGGGGAGGCAGGGCAGCCCCAGAGCCATCACACCCTTCCCACAGGGCATCCATCCCACTGCAGCCACAGCCTGCCCAACCCATCCCCGGGGAAGGCAGCACAGGGGCTGCTCCTCTGCAGGCAAACCCACACATCCAAATTTCCTGTGCAGCCCCCCTCACTCCCACATGCACCATCCCCCTGGGCTGCATTTCTGGAGGAGAGCTCGGGCTGCAGCTGTGTCCTATTTTTCTGTACTTGATGACCTCAACTCCTTCCCCGCACTACGGGGACGGCAGTAATGTACATCGCGTCTCGCCAGGGCTCAACTGCAATTCATCATTATTTTATCTGCTGGAATTTAATTGGATCCTATCAAACTCTCCTGATACTCCCTTTTCACTTTAAACACTGCTGCAGGAAAGATAAATGTAGGCACCGCTAGGATGGAGAGCGCGGCTTTGTTGGCGAACGGAGCTGGGGCTGTGGGCTCCAATCCTGCTTCCCTCTCCATGGCTGGTTAATTAGAGATACATATAGTGGAGGTGTGCAGTGCTCAGAACAGGGCATGTGTGTATGATTTATGTTCCTCTATAAATATACCCTGGGCCGAGTAAAACACCGTCATCCGCACAACAGCACAACTTGACAGGAACGCTCAGCCTCTGGTTCTGCATCTCCTTTTTCTCTTTTCGCATGGATCTCCTTCTTTCTTCCCCTAACAGACACAAGCTCCTTCACCTGGACTCCTCTTGCCTCAAATCCAGCATGGTGTGACAACCTGAGACCCTGGGAATACACCAGAGCAACACCCAGGTTCTACAGCAACCAAAAAATACCCAGAAAACGCAAATCTGAGAGGTCTTACCTCACTCCCCAGCATCCACACTGGGGTACCACACATGTGCCCACCCTGCCAGCCCAGCTTCTCTGCACCCACACCACTGTGTCCCAGCAATAATTCTCACTCCAGAGGGAATATCCCAACCTGAGCTGAGCCAGAGGGCAGGAACCTCCCCAGCCACAGCAGAAACTGTGGGCAAGGTGGGCTCTCCATGCCAGGGGCACTGGTGAGAAAGGAACCAAAAGGGAGCCAGGGAGGTGGCACAGCTGCTCCTCACCACGTGGGGCTTTGGTTAAACAGAAAGGGAAATAACTGAGGCATGATGCTTAATTTAAAGTGCTGAGACAACAAGCTCATGAAAAGGAGATCAGGGGTTCTTCCTATTTATACATTTAAAGGGAAACAGCAGCTCTGGGGCTATTTCAGCCTTAAGAGGAACATTTTAGAGCGAAAAAGCCAAAGCCTTGACAGTGAGAAACACCTGTAGCCATTTTGCAAAGGCCAAGGCTAAATCAGATCAAGTCCAATGTTACAGGCATTAGTGCAGATTTGGGACTGTGGCACTTTTCAGCTGCAAAACTATTCCATTTCTGCAGCAATCAGGAGGATGAACTTTGTTGAGGGATGTCAAATGGGAAAGAATAGGCAGAGGCAAGGATATTTGGTGAATGAATCTCAGTGGCAACTTTATGCATTAAGACAGGTGACCATTTCTCCATCCTCTGCTGCAAAAAGAGACTGGGAAAGTCTGCCTCCAGAAGATTAAAAGCAATCAATTTGCAAAAATTAGTTTATTGGCAAAGATCTTCATTTTCTTAGTTAGGCTTGTCTTTCCTTTTTGCATCTTTACAATATATGTGGAAAACCATTAGGGTTGCTTTCCTCTGGAAGAGCAGAAAGAGACCAAAGTGAGGAGGCAGAAAATGTTCTTCCAGCTTGTTTATGGCCTGGGATGCTGGGGAATACCAGAGCTGGTCTCCCTTGAGTTTGCCAAAGATCTATTGGGTGTTTCAAACGATGTTTATAGCCAACACTCAGCCCTTAATGAATGGACTGCTGAATATTTAACCAAGATGTCCTTTCTTCAGAGTGCTAACAAGTCATTGGAGTTTGACAAGCACTAAAACAAAAGACAAAGAGTTTTAAGGGGCTTGACTTATTATGCCTTTCATTCACCAGTGATTCAGGAATGCATCCCTTATTCCACAGAGTATTTAACCTCTTGTTTAGATCCCACTGAACTCCTGGAAACACTGTGGGCTTAAATGCCTTTTGGCATCCATCCTTCTCTAGTTGGCTGGGAAGATGTCATCCTTTTCCTATTTCTCCACTTGCCAGTGCTCTCCACACCAAAATCCTAACCCAAAGGATGAAGTGCAATGGAAGAAGCATTGGGCCATGGCTGGGAGAGCCTGAAGCACTATCAAGCAGCCAGATGGACTGCAAAAAGGCATGAAGGAGACAAACACCACACAAGTGTGAATCTGAATCCCCCACACCATAATGCAGCCTGGCTCACTGCCCTCAAACATTAAAGCAGGCGAGCAGACCCTGAAAGTAAAGCAGCTTCTTTTAAGTCAAAACTCAGTTTTTCTCTTTGTGAAGCCACCCTGCACCCAAAAGCCGCATCTCCTGCCCCAGAGTGCAGCCCATGGAGCTGCTGCTACCTGTTCCCCATGCACCTCACAACACCACACACATGCCCTTCTGACAATTTGTCCTGTTTTCACAGCATCCCTGACAATTTCCAGGTCAAACATCCACCACTGTCAGCCCAGGAAAAGGTGCTGGTTACAGCTGTCCTATCCCTCTGGAGAAGGGCTGCTGAGGCCATGCAACCCTGGCAGCCACAGCATCCCTTGGGAAACACAGGGAATGCATTGTGCTTCACTCTCCCCCCTGCTTGACAAGTTCAAACATAGTGGGGAGAAATGAGTCCACACCGTTCAGAGCCTCTCTGCAAGCTCCACCTCTGTTATGTAAAGGCTCCCCTGTGGCTCAGGCACCTCTCCCCAGCAGCCCCAGGAGCCATCAGGCTGCTGCTGTCAGCACTGTGCAGCCACAGCGCTTCCCCACAGGGAGCATCCTGCAGCACACGTGTCCCAGACTGCTCTGGAACAAACTCAGCCAAACCCCACACTACAGAACTGGGCAGGAGGCAGCTCCAGGCAGGGGAGAGCTGGCAGGGGGCTGGACTGGCTGCACAGCATCCCCCAGGGCTGCTGCCCAGGGCAGGACCAATGGCTCAGGATGCTCCTGTCCAAAGGCTCTGCAGCCCTGGGATCGCTGGAGGAGGGAGGGAGCCAGTGCTCATCTTCAGTGGTTTCTAAATGTCACTTGTGCCACCAAAGAGAGCAGGGATCAGCACTGGTGTTAGGCTGCAAATGAGCTTTCACAGTAGGAGAGATGAAAAACAAATTTTAAAAGGATTAAACGGGCGAGCAAAGGGAGGGGCTGGGTGCATCTGGATGAGGGCAGGTCTGTGTAGAGCACAGCAGGCAGCTGAGGAGCTGAGCAATGGCAGCTCCCAGTGGGGCTATTAGCACCCAGAGTGGCTTTGTGCATGGGCTAGTGCTCAGTGAGAGGCACACACACAGCTGACCCAGGGCTGCTAAACCCACTTAGGGGATAAGGTGCCTGGAGAGGGCAGAGATGCCTGCAGGAGACAGCTGAAGTGACAGGGGGCAAGGACACAGAAGCAGGGAGCGATGCAGGGAGCATGGGACGGAGGGCAGGCAGGCAGGGGAAGGAGGCAGCTGCTGGTCAGATCAGGGATGGAGCCAGGGATGGACAGAGGCTGCAGAGGAGGAGGGGAAGCACTTGCAGGGCTGGCAGGCACAGCTGCATGTGGAGGGTTCCACGTGTGCAATGGGACACAGAGGTGTTACCTCTGTCCTGCCTGTAAAATGGGACAGCTTGGTCTCCAGCACATCCAGGCCCAGCCGGCTCCAGCCCAGACAACTTTCTTCAGCTTTGCAAACCCAAGTGCTCCCTAAATCCTGGTGGCTTCAGCACTGATCCTATCTGGAACAACCCCAAGCAGCCTCCCAGTGCACCTGGGGGTAGTGTCAGGGAGCCCCCTCACACCCCACAACAACACAAGCCCTGTACCTGCCACGAGAGAGCAAAACTGCCCGTGCAACGAGCTGGGGCAGCAGGAAGGAGCAGCCCACAGGCAGGGCCCACAGCAGGGAGGGCTGGTGCCCACTCACCGAGGTGTTCTGGCACTGGATGCTGGTGCTGTTGAAGCGCAGGGCGGTGACGCGCGTGGTGCTGCCCGGGATGTGGAAGATGCACTCGTAGTTGCGCTGCCCCGACTGCGGCTGCGGCAGGTTCTTGGCCGTCAGCGTGATGGGCTTCACCACACCCACGGGGATGTAGATCTGCGTGGAAGGCAGGATCTGAGGGCAGTCCTGCAAGGGGAACAAGAGGCAGATGATGAGATGGGAACACTGTACAGCCTCCCCCAGCACTGCTGTGACCCTCTCCTGGCTGGCAGGCTTGGCAATGCACTGCAAAAACACCACCCTGAGCACATGCTTGAGAAAATCCTCATGTGCAGCAACCCCAAACCAGCATCCTACACCTGCTCTGCCCAAAGCTTTGAAGACAGAAAAGAACAGCACAAAGGAACCTGGTGGCAGGGCAGTAGAGTGTTCTCTACAGCTCAGGTTGATTTGGGTGGGAGGTGGGGAGAGGATCCATCTCTGGAATCTGTAACCTGCCGCTGCAACAGCAACACGTGTTTGGGCCAACTGGTAACAACATGGACTTCAATGCCACCATTGCAGCCAGTAGGTTTCAGAGTCAATGCCCACCGGACTGTGCACTGTCAAGCTACCTGTTCAGCCCCTCTGCTTCCCTTACAGCCTCCATCCTTCCCTCATTAGCAGATCGAAAAGCCTTTTCCCTCTTTGACACAGCAATGTGCTCCTCCAGTGTGGCAGAGAACCTGCTCTGCAGCAAATTTTGCTGCTGCTGCTTCTATTTGCACCAGCTCAAAGCAGTGTCACCCCACTCAGCCTGGCTGCAGGCTGCCCAGCACACAGTGACTCCAGCCAGGGGATGCTGCTGAGTCTGAGCTGGGGAGGAAAGCAAGGAAAGCACCTCCCTGCCAGCCCCTGGGGAAGGAGACATTGGGAGGGCAAAGCACTCCACTTTTAATAGTCACGGGCTCCCAGCTGCTCCAGGGGAGCTGGTGACTCTGGTGTGCAAAGCACAGGGGAGCAGAAGGGAGCAAAAATAAATGAGCTCAGGCAGCAAAACAGCTCTGCAGCCCTGGCGGGTAACACTTCTGCAACAACAGCCTGATGCAATCCCACACCGACTTTGCTGAGCTGGGCACAGGTCTCACACCTACAGCAGCTACTCTTGGGAGTGCTGCCCTGAAATAACATCAGAGGGAATAACATGTGAGCTGCCTTAGAAACAGAAATGCAGAGGACACAGCCACTTTGCTCTCACAAAGCTCCCCATGGCCTCAGTGTGGCTGCAGGGGCAGCTCTGGCCCCAAGGCCACCAGCAGCCATGTGTGACCAAGGCTGCCCAGCTGCCTCCTGCCATCCTGCAGCCAGCCAGGCTGAGCCTTGCAAAGTGCCAGCCTTTATCTCAGCCAGGATGATTAATTAACTCTCAAACAATGCAGAGAAAAGAAAAAGAAATTGTTTCATTTAGCTAATCTTGACAGAAAAACCTAACCACTTTTACTCTTTGGGGTTTCTGTTCTTCACAAGTCTGTATTCCCCAAAAGCACAGTTTTCAAGGGGAGAAGGGGAGAAACTTTTTATCTCCAAAACACACTAAACAAAATAAAAGCTGAGAGGATCAGTAGTGTTAGCCCCAACCAGAGATGGCAACAGGGCTGGGGCAGTCTGGGGACACTGGGCACTGCTCTGTCACCTCCCTGCTCTGTATCACAGCTGCCACTCTGCAAAGTGGGGCTTCAGTTCCCCTCCACTTCCAGAACCAGCTCAACTCACAGTGGGGACACACCTCATGCCTGTTGCCATTTCCATGGAGTGTCCCCATGACTCCAGGGTGGTTTTTCCCCATGAGTTCCCAGCTTGGAAGTGCTGTCAGAGGAAGAAGCCCCTGCCTGCTTGATCTCCCCCACACTGCAGGGGGACCTCATGGGTGGCAGGAGCCTTTCCCATGGGGCACACTCACACTTGGCAAGTATTAACCCCTGCCTCACACTCCAACACTCTCCTATCTCCTCCTTTTTCAGTAATTATTGCTGCAGCCCATCTGGGGTGGTGGGTAAGTCCCTGCCCCCAGGCTGGGCTCACCATGGCTGTGTGCAGGCATGCCCAGGGAGCACAGCAGGCACGGGTGTCCCTCTCCCCACACAGGCAGGGAGGGCTCATTCTGCTCATTCCCAGTTTGAGCCCAATCCCCCCATGATGTCACAGGCCCCACATCTGCCAGCAGAAGTGTCTCATCCAGCAAAAATGTCGGGCTGTGCCCAAACAGGAAGCACCTGGTGCTAGTGGGCGCCCAGGGTGCCCGGAGGGGTGGGGGTACAAGGACAACTCATTTCCCCTATGAGCGAGTCCAACTGCTGACACAACTCGGTCTGGCACTGCCCAGGGCCTGCATCCCTTGGGAGCACTCTGCACAGCCCACAGAGCTCTGTGTCCTGCCAAGAACAGCCCCTGCCAGCAGAGCCCCAGGCCCCAGGAGGGGGCAGCTATGAAGGCATGGGATAAGCAGAAAGGCAAAGGCCCCAGCTCACACAAACTCCCAAACATCACATATCAGATTTTCTCCATTAAAACCATTTTTCTAGCTGGATAAGAACATGACTTGGATGTCCAGGTTTGTCTGGAGAGGTGAGAGCTTTGGGATCACACTGCAAATGCTGCCATTTGGGTTTTCTCTGGCAGCTCCCAGCTCCAGAGGAGCTGTGCATCAGCAGAGAGGGGATGAAGGCAGTCTGGGACTGGGCCTGACCCCAGCTTTGAGGCTCCTTCACAAAGTCCTCAGCCATTCCCAGTGATGGGGAGTGAAGAACAAACACTGAACCTCCCTAATCTGAACCAACACACCTGTTCCCCACAGCAGGAGCCTTTCACGCTCCACAGCAGCTCTGCATCAGCAGGGGCTGTCTCAGAGGAGCAGCCTTCTGGGACGAGAAATGACCAGCAGCCTGTGCTGCTTCATCACCTCTTCCCCAGCCCTGCACCCCCCAGCAAAGCCACAGATCTCCAGAGTTCAGGCTTTAAAGCTACCACAGCCAGGGGACAGGGACATCCTGCCTGCTGTCACCATTTCCAGGCACATTTATGTGAGTGGTGGCTCCTACCCTTGCCCATTCCAGCCCTGCCACCCCCAGAAATCCAGACAGGCATTCCTGGCATGCCCAGGTCAGAGTGCCATGGATCACTCTGTTTTCCTACAAAACAACCACTTTCCTACCCAGGAAATTGTGGTGAACCACCCATGGGAAGGAGCAGAGACAGTTACCCTCTGTCCCTGCATTTCCTGACCAGTGCCCACCACACATCCAGCCAACACAGACAGACCAAATCCTGCTTAAAATAACCTTCCTGAGAGAGGAATGGGCTGGATGCCTACCATTAACTCGTCTGGTGGTGCCATGGGGCTGGCAATGAGCCCCCCCACCCACCACACCACCCTGCTGGGGACCAGGATGGCCAGGGATGGGGACAGGATGTCTCATCCCAGCCTGGTCACAGAGCCCACAGCTGCAGCTGCTCTGAGGGTGCCTCACCATCCCTGCTGGGAACTGCTGAGGCCACGCCAATGTGCAAACAGGCTGAGCCAGGCCATCCAAACCTCAAAGCAGGCACTGGTCCGTTTCCCAGGGTGGCCAAAAGGTCTGCTGGGGGACAGCCTGCTCCCACTGGGCAGTGACACAAGCTCCTGAGCAGGCAGCCTGTGGAGAGCTGCACACATCCCAAGGGCACCCCCACTGTGGGGAACAGCCAGAGGCTCTGGGGTTCACCTGGCAGGAGGGGGGCAGATCCCATGGTGGGAATGGGCAGATGAGAACTGCTGTGTTCCAGAGTTCTGGACACCACGTGCTGCATTTGCAGGAGCAATGCCAGGGCTGGCTGGCTGGCTGGAGTGTGACCTCAGGAGCAGGCTTTGGGGATGCCTGAGATAGGCACATTGCTCACTGCATTTCTTCACAGCACAAGCCAGGAGAAAACAACTTTTCCCAGCTTTCCCCTGGAAGCAGCAGGACCCATCCCACTGGGGCCATGTACAGTCAGTGGGAAACCCAGATAAGTTAACTGGAGCCCCCTTCCAGAACAGAGACAGAGTTTCCTTCCCACAACTCTCCCTTCAGGATCCAAATCAGCATTTACTGTAGAGCCAGCAGTGCCTTGCAGACCTCCATACCCAAGCCAAGCAGCCACCACAGGCTGGGGACAGCAGGATGTCCTGCACACACCCTGCTGATGGCAGCTATCCCCAGTGGGTGGCACGGATGCTGCACAGGATGAGCCCCCACAAAAGAACATGTTCCTTAGAGCAGCTGAGATGAAGAAGGCGTGAGGTGCAGCAAAACAGTTTGTTTTACAGATTTCAACCTTCCCCTCTCCAAAAACAAGTTGTTCTGCAATGACAGTTCGAGCTTGCTCCCTTCACAAACATCAAAGGAAAATGCTTTAGCATCTCTGCCTTTGTTTTTCCTTTCATTCAGCCTAAAGTGCTCCGGGCTTCAGCCGACTTCCCAAGCTGCATCTCCTCAGCCACACAGCCTCATCCCATCAGCATTTCCCTTTCCTCCCTCCCTCCTCCTCAGGTAGTCCCAGCATCCCAGAGAGGCAATGGGAATTGTTTCTGAAGGAGTTTGCCTTCTTTAACCCCTTCCCCAGAGGGCAGGGGACCCTGCCAGGACCAGAACAGGTGAGGGGAGCAGTTTCACACTCTTACCTCAGAGAGCTTGACACGGCCCTCCAGGAAGGAGCAGTCGGCAGCGTTGTGGGTGCAGATGTGGCGGTACTTGCACCAGTGGCAGGGGAAGGAGCCGTTCACGCAGGACAGGCACCTGCAGAGGGACAGGAATGGGCACTGTTAGGGCAGCATCAGGGCAGAGTGCACAGGGACATCTCTTGGGATGCTTCAGCAGGACAGCATCCCCAGGTGATCCTGTACTTGGGGGTGGAAAGGATCCCTTATCCATGGGGCACTGGGCAAGCACTGGGAGGGAGAATCCTGCACAACCTGAGCCCTCAGGCTTTGCCCATGGCAGGGTGGGGGGATATGATCCTTCAGGCACTGCAGGATTTGTGTCCCAGCTGAAGAGGCCACGTTCCCTCTTCCTCTTGGCAGGCTGACCCTGACCACCCCAGTGCAGCAGGGGCTGAGCTCCAGACTTTGGGAGCTTTATTTGGGTTCACTGAAAGGCGATTTTAGCAAGAGGCAGCAGAACAAGGGCTCTGCACCACGGGGGAACAGGGGAGAAAGGGCCAGATTAATGTATGCTCATTGAGAGGAAAATTATAACTGGCGAAAGGTTGGGTCAGATTAACATTTCAGGACTGTAGGGCCTTTCAGGCACTCACAATAGGTTGTGTGTGACCCCCTCCCTCAGCCCCCTCAGCCCTCCCCAGCCACGCCTGCGCTGTGCCTGTGCCTTCCAGCCCTCCTCAGCATCAAACACTTCCATCTCCCCCCCAGCCTCCTCTCAGGGCTCTTTGTGCACAGGGATCACTCCTGCTCCTCTCTCCCAACAGCACCTCAACAACCTCTCAGCAATGAAACCAGTCCAAGATCTGATGGCTCTCCCCAAAGCAGGAGGGGACACACAGAGTCCCGCAGCCATTCACAGGCGTGGCACCTCAACCCCCTCCCAGGCATCCCTGTCTGCATCCCACAGCTGGAGGGAGGCTTTTAGGGGTTCCCCCCTGTGAGGAGGGAAGGGGCTGAGCCCTCCCTGCCATGCTGTTTTTGGGGGCAGAGCAGACAGGTCCCACATTTAGTACACGAGCCTGCACAGGGTGGGTCTGCACCAGGCATGTCTGTGCAGCCCAAGCTGTTCTCTCAAAGGAGGAGATGGGAGAGCTGCTGAGGCATAGGCTAAAAGGCAGTAAAAATAATCAGTCTGGCTTTAAAAAAAAAAAAAAAGGAAAAAAAAAGAAGAAAAGAAAAAAGCAGCAGCACTAGTTTTCACCCTAGAAGGCTCATACCTGCTCCTCACTGATCCGAGCATCAAAAGGATCAGGCCCAAAGCAATTATATTTAAACAAAGACAGGCTCTTTCCCTGAACACAGCTCTGGCAGGAGGCAGGCAGCCCTGCCCAGCCCAATCCTCCTCCTAATCACAGCTACCTCTCTGCCTCAACCCCTGGGAAACGACAGGAAAACACAGCATCACCCTGCGAGGCAGCAGAAAGACAATCCTCCTGGAGAAAATATCCTTGGTGGCAGAGCCTGGCACGCCAGATCCCTCACCCTCCAGCAGAATTGTCACTCTGGAGGTGTGGGGACCCGAGGGGGCCACAGGGGGAGGGCAGCCCAGGGTGCAAAGACACACCCAAGGCTTTGCAGGAGCAGGTCCCCCTGCCTGCCCTGAGGTTTCACACACCATTACATATACAGCAAGAGCTTCCCAAATCCGTGCACACACACTAAGGAAATATTTAATTAAGCTGCTTGCAAAGGGGGCTGGAAGTCATTTCCATGTTTCGCTCACATTTTCACTTCCAAATGAACAGCCCTTTTAGCTTTACCCACAAATATGCTAATTGAGATGCTCCTTATGCAAATATATGCAATTTTATTTCAGCTGCAGAGATTCAACTTAAAAGCAGAGCCCCAGCCTCCTATCTCTGGCTGCTTTGATGGAGGGAGGTGCAGAGGGTGGGGGAAATAGGGAACACAAACAAAGGCAAAGGACAGTCCTGCCCTCCTGCTGAGGGCTCAGGCAGGACCAGTGGGCAGATAAATCCAGGATATGGAGGGGCAGGACAGGGAACACAGAGATTAATCCTCATGGGAGTAGCTCAGCCCCAGAGAGGTCACATAAGAGAGAAGCACAAGCAGCCACAAGCTAACCATCAAGCTGCAGCACAACCTCCCATCAATCGCCCACACCATCCTCCAGAGATTTTCCAGTCACCAGGTCCTGCAAAAAGACTCCCCAGTCCTTTCTACCACCTCACAAGGCATCTCAAAGCAGCTGGGTGAAGTTCCTGATGCAGCCCTGCCCTGGGCACCCCAGCCCCAACAGCTGCAGCTCCACTTGCAGTTCTGCAGGGTCAAAGCCAAATCTTGACTATTTCAAGACCCTCCTCATCTTAGGGTCTCCTTTGCCATTTAATTATTGCAGGTCCCAGCTGGTCTCCCCTTGTGAAAGGATCTCAGGTTATCCTCCATGTACACACTGAGGTGCATGGTTCCCCCTTCCTAAATTGGGCCTCCCAGTTGCTTCTGACTTAACTGAGCCATTCCTAAAGCCCCATCCTCAGGGATGGCTTCCACACTCTCCCTTTGCCATAAGGACACCAAATGCCACTGTGAGAGCACTGCCCACACACACACACCTTGCTCTGCAGCACTTCTGCTGCATTTAGAGCAGGTCCAGGGCAGAGTGGTGAGTAAGCCAGCACTGGGTGCCAGTAACATGGTGAACCCTTCTCACAGCCCTGCCTCGGCCCTGCTGACCACCACAGCACCCTGCAGGGCTGCCCAAAGGCCCAAAGGAGCTGAGGCAGGGGTCCCTGGCTGTGGGTGAGGCTGGGCAGCAGGGCTGGGCTGCCCAGGTGTCCCTGTGCCATGCTGTGCTCCTGGCACGGGCACAGGCTGCTGGCAGCACGGTGCCATCTGCGCCGTCTCTCTCCTTCCCACGGTCAGGCACTCTTCCCTCATCACTTCTTGCCTAAGAGGCTTTCATCACTCCTGGTAATTAGAGGGAGGCTCTCCTTCATGTGTTGAAGTGTTCCGCCTCCCCAGAGCGTGCCAGCAGAGCGAGGAGCCCAGTGAGGCACTGAGGATGGGGGTGCAGCATTGATGGGGACCCACAGCTTGTTCCCCATCTGCCTCCTCCCCAGCCCTGCCAGGCCCCAGGGAGATGAAGCCCAGGAAAGGCAGGGAAAGGGGGTTAGGCCCACTGGCAGTGCCCTCCTTGTCTCTTGATGGCCTCGTGAGAGAGCATGGCACCAGCCTCAGAGCAGCATTTCAGGGTCACTCTGTGCCACAAGCCCCAACCCAAAACAAGCCCAGGCTCACTGCTGGCCTGAAACCTCCCCCAGCCAGGGCAGGCATCCTTGCAGGCAGCAAAGCAGCTCTGCCCAACTTTGAGTGCCCCAGGGTCAAAGCCAGAGCCTCTCCACAGCCCCCACGCTTGCCCACATCTCACACCACAGCTGGGCCAAACACTCCCTTCCACTTCCATAAATGATCCCAAACTTGGTAAAGCCATGCTAGGGAAAGGGCTGCAGAGAAGCAGAGGTGCAGACAGGGCAGAAGGACAGCAAAGAGCAGGGTGGGTACAGAGCCAAAAGCATCACTGCAGGATGAGCCACCAGGGGTATCTTCAGGGACTGACTCCCCCTGAGTGTGCAGGCACCTTCAGTGACCATGGAGAGCTCGAGCTGTCTACACACATGACCCAAAGCAAAGCTGTAGCTGATGGGAAGTGTGCAGAGCCAGCAGTGCTGGATCCACACTCCTCACTCACTCACTCTCCTTGCTGCACTGCCAGCCCCAGGCATGCCACCATGCCACGTGCCCAGAGGAGCCCAGGGCTCTTCATCACACTGAACAGCAGGGGCACAAAACAAAAGCAGCATCCAGAGGAGTGAGATAAGGCTGAGCAGCAAACAGGAGCAGGACAGGAGGTGTGAGCTCTGCAGGCACACACACTCACACACACCAAGGCTATTTCCATGGCACAGCATGTCCCTGAAGGAAGGAAGGACATGGAGTGAAGGGCAGGGAGGAGGAACAGGGGGAAGTTGAATGGCACCAAGAGCAGAGCAGGGGAGGTCCATTAAGAAGGGAAATGATAAACACAGTGTTGATGAAAACAGCATCTGTACAGGCACAGCACAGCCGCCTGCGAGCCCCCTGACTGTTCCTCAGATCTCCTCTTGGCAGGAGGATGCATCCTCGGTGAATACTCAGCTCCAGCACAGCCTGCATCTGGAGCAGCAGCTGTCAGGGCTCAGGGGCTGAACTCAGTGCTTTGGGCTTTAGATCCATCTCTCCACCCCAGGGAGAAGGGGAAATCCTGAGGAGCAGTGGAAGCAGGGGCTCAGTGTCCCCCCAGCCCTACACAAACCTGCAGGCAGTTTCCTCCCTGGTGCCCAAGAAAGGCATGGGGGGCAGTCAGCTCTGCCCCCCCTCCATCCCTGCTCATCTCAATCCATTTCTACCCTTCCTTTCACACCAACCCAGTTGTTTTCCACCCCTGGCAGCTTTTGCCAAGGTCCTTACTCACAGGGTGGTCCAGAGCATCCACCATCACACTGGAGGATGCAGAATCATGCCCTGGGTTTTAAGAGAATTCTCTTGAAAGGCACTCAGCTGCCTCCCCTTACTGAAACCTAAGATCAGGCTGTACCAGCCCTCCTCATTCGTAACATAATTGATGTAAACCAGGTTATCCTGAGCTGTCTCTGGGGCCTTCCTACAGGATTTTCCACCTGCCCCAGCTCAGGAACACACAGGGATCTGTTCCCACCACACCACTCAGCCACAAAAACTCAGATACACTCACTCAACTGCTTGCAGCCATCTGTCCATGCCTCTGAAAAGAAAGCATCTGTAAGCATCTGGGAACAAGCAGCAACGGGCCAACAGAGAAGCAGCCACTCCATGTGTGGGCAGAAAGAAAGGCTGCAGAGAGGACCCAAGGATGCCTTGGCCACCAGAACAGCCCAGCCCTGCCTTATCAGCACAACCCTGCTGCTCCCAGCCCTTGGGACATGCATTAAAATCCCATTTACTTAATGGAGGCTTACAGGGAAAGCCTGACCTGTGGGACAGAGACACAGCAGAGTCACATCTCTCCAGCCTGGAGGAGTTAGAGCCGTTTGGCATGTCTGCCCTTGCCCTAGCGCCAGAGAAATTCAGCACCCTGCTGCTGATGGGACATGGGTGTCACAGCTGTCACTACACTGAGGCACAACCACAAGGCTGGTAGCATCATGGCCACCTCCTGGACTGGAGACAAGTTTCCAGGATGCTTGGATTCCCTCTCGGAATCAGACTTGCTGATTTGATTTTCCCCCTTTCCCTGTGCCACACCTGGATTTTTGCTTCCACGTTGGTGGACATGCTGGCAGGACATGCTGGTGATGAGCTGAGCACGTTGGTGCTTGAAAAACCAGCAGCTCTGCAAAACCTGCCCACAGAATTGGAGGAAGCACCAGAGGCTCTCATCTTCTTCCCCATCCCACTCCATTTGCCAGCTCCCTTCCCACAGCCACACACTCCAAAAAGCCAAACCACAACAGGATTTATGAAACAGAGTTTCCAGAGGAGAAATCCAGCAAGGAAACATGGAAACAGCAGGAACAGATAAATACATCTTGCTATTCCCTGGAATTGCTCACCAGCTCTCTGTGAGGATTCCCTACTCCCCCACCTCACCAGCAAGCTCTGCCAGAGGCAGGCAGGGAGCCTGGTGTTACATCTTTATCTTAAAAGGGGACTCATTTCCCCACAAACGCTTTGAAGAAGGCGTTTAACTCTGACAAAGACGGCCTCAACATCTGCCTGTGCACGCGCCGGACTCGGTGATTCACTGCAGGATCAAAGGTGCTGAGCGCCTTCAAATGCTGCACTTGATCAGGGTCCCATGGGAAACCCCCACAGGAACCCACCCAGCCCTGCCACGGGGGTTTCCAGCTCATCCTCCAGTGCAGGAGCCAGGGCCTGTCCCCAGGAGCTGCAGACAAGCCTGTGGGCAGCCCTGCTCTCTACTCCCCCAGCCACCCACATCCCCCTTTGCAAGGGCCCCGTTTCCCTGCATCAAACCCTTGGTTTCCACTCCCCTGTTCAATCCCACAGTTCAGCCAGAAGCATCCCCTGCCCAATGCCCAAGCCTTTAGGAGCAGGATGCCCAGAAGGCACCACTGCCTGAAAGCACATGCAGAGCCCCTCAGGAACCCTGAGTACATACAGCTGGGACCTCCAGAAGCTTCCCAGGTTACTCCTGAAAAGGAATGAAGCCCCAGAGAGGATGTAAATTCCTGATCAGGCCTCCCAGGGACCCTGCACAAAGTATGCCAGGAGCCAGTGATGCTGGTCTGTGATGGGAACAGTTCCATCACACAGGCATAGAGCCCTGCATTAACAGCTGGGACAGCTTTGGAGCTCTACCTGCAAGGCACCCCCTCTGCTCAGAACATCACAGCCAACCAGCCCCCTCTGTACTCTCCTGCAGAAGTGACCAGATGCATCTTCCCTTCTGCAACCCCTCCCTTGACCAGGCAGGCTCCAGCAGCCCTTGAAAATGCATGGGAAGAAGACCTGCCAAGGTGGTGGGAAACAAGAGAGCCAGGATGCTCACACAGCAGCAGGACCAGCCCCACAGCCCACGTTTTGCTGATGCCTTTCCAGATGTCTGCTGAAAATAAGAAGGGTCAGACTCTCTCTGGTGAACATGGTGGAGCTGCATTGGCTTCCCCTGGAGCTACCCCAGCTGAATTCAGCAACGAGCTGCCTCACTAGCCTCCCATCTCTCCACAACCATCTGAAAAATCTCACTCCAACACTTTGTCCTCAGCTGAGAAATGATTTGACATGCAGAACTCTGCCTTCCAACCTAAACAAAGCCATCCAAATATAAAAAGAAAACAATGTACAGTGATCAGAGATCTCCACAGGAAAAACATCAGCCTCGTGGAAAAGCACATTGTTCCTAATACAGAATTTATCAGGCTGACGTATAGATTTTCCTGCACAAAATATGAAACCTGGATCTGAAAGGCTATTAACTCCAGAGAGATCCATTAAAAAAGCCTGTCTGCAAATGGTATTTAAAAGTATTGCATCATCCCAGGAGGTATTGTCATGCTCTTTGGCTACGATTCGACTGCAGGTCACATAGTTAAAACTACCTCCAAACCCTAAAACTCTTGATGTCAAAAAAATAATAATGTTCAGCAGCTTAGAACATGGACTTTTCTATCAGCTTCAACTGGAGCCATAAATATTAATGCATCCATAATTAGCCTTTTTAAATAATGCATCCAAAATTAAACATCAACGCAGTAATAAATCAGTCAGGCTCTTTGTTGTAGGTTTGTTTCGGGGGGAGTAGGGGTTTTTTCCCTTCCTGTGTCAGGCACATAAAATAAAATGCCAATTCCCTCATCACCTCTTCCCACCGGACCACTGATTGGACCAAATCTGATGCCATTTGTACTTAAAAGTCATCTTTCTTTCATTTACAAAAATAAAAGTCATATCTGCTTTTTGATTTGCAAAATACTGACATGCAGCCAGCCCGAGCCAAAGCTGAGCTAACGTTATTGAAACCACAGGATGTGAAGGGAGACAAAGCTCATCTCAGAGTCAAGGTGAGACAGAAAGTCAAGTTTGCAAAGTCTCTCCTCCCTCACGGCACAGCACTCCCAGGAGGAGCCCTGCTCCCTGTGCAAAGAGCAGGAGGGAAGGGATCCCTGTGAGGCAGAAACCTTGCGGGGCTCTCCTCTGACACATCCCTCCTGGAGCTCACTGTGGGTGGGTCCCCAGCCAGGGCACCTGCAGCTCACCTGCCCTTCCCTGATCAAAGCGGAAACTCTGAACAGGATTTGGAGGTGTGAACCTCAGCAGAGTCCCCAAGCCAGGCTCAACACTTTGCAAAAAGACATCCAAAAGAGATCACTTGGCATTTGCTTGTCTATAATTACTGATTAGCCAGAGCTCCACCATCCATGGCAGGCTTCTGGCAGGGAAATGAAATCTCTTGCATTCTTGAGCTCCAAATTCTTTGCCCAAACACACCCCAGCGTGAGCTCTGACAGTCCTACAGCACAGCACAGCCATCCCCCACTGCTCAAGAGCACTGTCTGCAGCTCCTCAGCAGGAGCTGTGGTTTGAGACTTTAGACACCTTGCTTAGACAGCACATCAATAATCCACACCTCCTCTATTTTATCAAACGCATATCTCAAGCTGTCTAGAAACCCTTACAGGAGTAGATTTCACAGCAGCCTGACAAGAAAGCAAATTCACAATTACTTCCAGTTAGGAAATTCTTGGGCAAACGCCCCAGGACATGTGGCATGTTCCATCCCATGTTGCTGTAACTTTCCAGCTCCCTCTCCAGCAGCCTGGGAAGCAGGTACCGTGGCAGGAAAGTACAGGCTTCTCCTCTTGCATTGCCAAGTCACTCCTATTAACTGTTTCCAGGAATAACAAGACACTTGGAGTTTTCAGTCACATGGATTGATTTCTACAGTCTGCAGTGCAGTAAACTCGTTTTTCCTTCCAAAGTTTTGCCAAACCCAAGCCCTGTTTTTATGTGAGGTTCTGTCCTGACGCTACATGTTCCCACACACCCAAACCAAATGTGGGTGCTCTGGTCACTGTCCCAGTCTGCACAGGCAAAAGGAGGAGGTTTCTCACTGTAAACACCACTGTACTCAACTGCCCTTTCCTCTTGCAACATCAGCACCCACAAAGCAGTGAACTCCCTCTCCCAGTCTCACACCATCCCACCAATCTGTTCCTGGAGCCCTCCCACAAAGTCCAGGCCACTTACGACTGATGGACGCTGCAGTTGTAGAAAACAAAATCCACAGAGGCAAATTTCTTCCCCGTCTCCTTGGATTTCAGGTAGAGCTTCACCACTCGCTTGTCCCCTGCAAGAGACCCAGGCAAAAAAAGACATCAGAAAGGACACAGTGCATGGCCCAGCATCCAGTGCAAGGCTTGTGATGGGCTGGGGGGAGCTGGGCATCACCACTCAGCCCAGTTAATTAACAAAATCCTCCAAGCGTGGCAATAAAAAGAGAGTGTTCATCCACCCCCATTTAGGCACCTAAGGGGCCAGCAGAGCCAAAGTACAACTCTGAGCCCCTAGAGCTAAACACAACCTGCTGGCAGGGAGACTGGGGCCTTAGGTTATACTGGGTGAGCTGAAGGAGTGTTTAATAGTTTTGGGGTCAGGAAAATGTCCTAGACCCCATAGCCACATCTACCCAGGAATGGTTCACAGATGGAAATAGGGCCAGGGTGACCAGGAGGGGTCAGCAAGTAAAATCACCAAGTGGATTGGGTTGGAAGGCACCTTAAGGATTATCTAGCTCCAAGCCCACTGCCATGGGCTGCATCCAAGCAGCTGTGCCCACAGCTTGGAGGAGACTAAGGAACCAGCCCCCCATTACCTCCTATATCCCAAGAACCTAAGTGGGGCTCAGATCCCGAGCCTGGGATCACTATCATGGGAGGATTGTCCTCCTCCACCTCTGCCTGTGGGGTAACACTTGGGACATCTGTCTCAGGCTTCCTTGCACGCTGGGGCACAAGCTCACCGCGGCCCCGGGTGATGGGGATGACATCCTTGGCAGAGGGAGAGCTGCAGTAGATCTTCCCATCCTCAATGCGGCTCTCGGACTCGGTGAAGTCTTCAAAGGAGCAGTTCACTCCTGCTGACAGGTCTGGGACGTTCCAGGCCTGCAGGACCAGCTAGGGAGGAGAGGCAAGAGCATCAACACAGAGAACTAGGAAAATGAGCTCCTCTGTGTCTGCTATGTGTAAGTCTAGCCAACAGAAAAGACCAGGGGGTGCAATTCCTCCTCTGCCACCCACACATGGCGAGGAGACCTGCTCTGGGCTTTTGAAAGGGAGCCCCATCCATGCCCCTCCCTGCTCAAGGAAGGAGCACAGGTTTAAATGGGTTAAGAGCTGGAATGACTCACAGCCTCTGTCCTCTGCCCTGACACACCACAAGCCACTATGCCTCAGCTCTTTAGAGAGAACAAGAACAGCATTGGGGCTGAAGTATGTTGCACAGAAAGGCAGAAAGGCACCCACTCCAGCAGAGGAAAGGAGGGGAAGAATCCACCTCTTCCTTCACAAAGTCATCCCCAGGGTCAGCAGTTCTCACTTTACAAAACGCTTGCCTTATTTCTAATTTGAATTTTTCACAGCTTCCAGCCATTAGTTCTTGTTATGCTTTTCCTTGATAGATTAAAAAGCCCTTTAGTCCCTGATATTTGCTCCTTGTAAAGGCACTTATACTCTGTAATCAAGTCACCTCTTAATCTTCTTTTTGATAAGCTAAGCAGATTGAGCTCTGGAAGTCTCTCACTGCAAGGCATTTTCTCCAGCCTTCAACTCATTTACATGATGTTTACGGGAGTTTTTCAGTCCCTCCCTTTGAAAGCTGCACTCCAGCCCAAACAGAGTATCTCCATGTCATCCACCCCAGACCTCTGTGCAGCATCCTGCCATCAGGATGGAGATAATTGATAATTACCCCAGGAGTGAGAACACTGCCCAGCTCCTGGCTCCATCCCAGGAGCATCAAGAGTCCGCAGCGAGGGCTCAGCCCCAGCACCACTTTCCAGGACATCAGGTGAACCTCCATCCATGGCTAACTTTGGACTGGGCAATACCAAACCCCAATTTCTCTGCTAAACAGCCCCACTCAAACCCAACTGCTCTGAAGGAACTTCACCCTCACCACCCCCAGTGCCAGCACCCCAGCAGGTCCCATCTGCAGCCATATCGCATTTATCTCCACATTACCAAAGAACATTTACCCCTGCACAAGTGCTTTCCAAATTCTTTCCATCCAGTGACAATTCCCCTCTGATGAGAACTTTTTGAGATCTGTCACACAACCAGTTCTTAATCCACTTAACACGTGCTTTATCACTATTGTATAATGCTAATTTTTAATAAGAATGTTGTGTTGTACCAAAAGCCTTGTAGGAGCCTAAAGACATCACATCCCCACAGTCCCTCTTCTAATTCAAGTCATAAATTCACCAAAGAGCAAAATGGGGTTTGTCAGACACAAACCCACGTTGACTGGCATAAATTATATTCCCATCCTTAAATCATTATCAGGTGTATTCTGAACCTGCTCTTTTTCTTCTTCTAATTCTGAAGTAAAACAAAACAGTCTCTGACTATTTGGTCCTGAGAGAAAAAATGAGCACCTTTTCTGTTCTGGGGCTTTTCTCAACATTCAGTTATTTATTACAAAGTGATATTATTACACATACATCCTCAGGCCACAGAACTCCTTGGCCAACTTCTTTAGGATTCCTGAGTGCCAGATATCTAGACCTTGCAGTTTATTACTAGTATATGCTGTTTCTTTTTCTCTTCACGGTGCTAATGGCCTGAAAAATACTTCAGGGAAGTGCCTCATCCTTTCTGCCTGCACAGAGAGAGAGCAGCAAGTTGAGCATCAAAGTCTCATCCCAAAATATCTACTGCAGGCTGGAGTCAGAGACAGGCTATTGAACTGGAGCTAGATCACTGGCCTATGAACAGCATTTCTGATGGTCATGCTTTATTATGGAGAAATATTTATTGCTCAGTTATGTCATTTCTGAATAATCATCACCTGCTTTACTATCTCCATCAATATGGAGCCAACGGCCTGCCCTCATCAGTGCCTTGCACTTTGCTCTGCTTTGCCTCAGACCTCTCTTCCCCTTTTTCCCTACTCATTGTACAGTCATCAGTTATTTCTAATTGCCTGCAGAGGGTCAGGAGGTGGCAGGGAGGAGGCTGAGGGAGCAGAGGTGCCTTACCGGGACCTCGGACATGGTGACGGAGATGTTCCTGGGCTGCACGGTGAGCTGCACGCACTGCGGCAGCTCCGAGGCGAAGCGCTGCGGCTCGTCCGCCCGCTCGCACCGGTCCTTGCGGGAGCAGCTGCGGGGAGGAAAGCACCACGGTGAGGAGGAGAATCCCCCGGGCTCCTGCAGGGTCTTGGGCCGGCACCTCAGCAAACTCCCAGTACTAAAGTGTTTTCAGGATTTATTATAAGAAAAAGAAAGGCCTAAAGCACGGGGGCCCGTGGGGTGAGCAGGAGCGTTCCCATCGAGGATGCTGCAGCGCCGGCGCTGGGGCTTCTTTTCAGTCCCCGATGTCCCACGGCTTCAGTGGGTCAGAAGCCCCTTTTTATCCTGATTTTTGTCCCTTTGGGTTGGTTTCTTTTTGGATCCCTCATTTACATGAAGGTTTAAGGTGCTTGATTGGCCCATTACAGTTCTGTCCAGGCTGGCTCATTTCACCTGGGGAGTGCTGCATTTTACTGAGGTGTGTTATGGTACATTGAGTACCATATTTCTTATAACTACACTTTTAACCCCTTTTACAATATAATAACCAAACTAACAGTACAGGCTTAACGATCTCTCAACTATTTTACAACAGTTTTTAACCTATTTTTAACACTTTGGCATGGAAATGATGGCCAAGTAGGGACCTCGGATGACCGAGGCCCATACCAGAGCTCTGCTCTCTCCTGAGACTTCAGGAGTATTTTATATTCAGTTTTTTTATTGGCACAAGAATGCTAAACCAGGAGTCCACGGGCAGGATGAGCAGGCTCTGGCAGCAGCTTCACCATGCACAGCCTGGGCACCACAGGAGGGGATGACTGACCCCTTGGACCATTCCATCTCTCAGCATTTTGGGGCCAAAGTCAGGAGGGATGTCCCCAAGGAGACCAGCAGTGGGGATGGACACATTTAGTCAGCTGCAGGCGACTGGCAGAGCTGCAGTGACAATCCTGCTGTACTCACATGTTGTGCAGGACACACCAGCCGCAGTGGGGGTCCCGGGAGCCCAGGCACAGCTCACAGCTCTCGTACTGCTCACAGCTCTCCACCGGCACACGCGTCACCTGCGGGGAGCAGGCAGGAGTGAAGGGGCTCAGGCTGCTCTGCCCACCTTGGCATGGCAGAGACAGAGCCAGGCTCACCCTGGCCTCTTAGTGGGAGGGCATCACCCACCACTCTCACCATCACCCACTCCTCTCCCATGCCCAGGCAGCACATCTCACCCCAGAGAGACTTTTACTCCAAAAAAGCTCCTTTCATTGTTGCACCTTAGCAGTACTTGAGAGGGGGCTGGGCCGACTCAGCTCCACGTGGGCTCCCAGTGCCAGCCAGGCACCCCATGGCTGCTGCAGCCCTGCTCTGAAAGGGTTACCAGTCCTTTATTAATTGCTCCTCCAGATTTGATTAAAATCCCCTCATTCTCCAAGCCCTTCGAGCTCTGTTACAACTGTTCATTTAATTACTTTCCACCAGCACTCTGATAACACCCAGCGTACCAGGGAAGAGAGTGGGCTTTATTAAGGAAAGGGGAGGAGAAGAGGGAGGACAGGGAGGGGGTGCAGGAAGGGGGCTCCTGCTTGCCTGCCAAAGGAATCTGCAGCACCAAGCAGCTGCCCATGTGCCTGCCGTGCTTGTGCCTCAGTTTCCCTACTGCTCCCATGGGGCAGCACTCATTCATTAATTAAAATTTGCAAACTTCTCTACTGAAGGCCAAACCTGGGGTGTTCTCCCTCCAAACAGCACAGCAGGGCACAGGCTCAGCATGATGCTTACATTCATTGGCCAACCAGTCCCCCTCAGGGTGGTGAGGACACCTGTACTGTCCCCATTTTTTTGTCCCTGACATTGCTTTAGGCAGGTGGTGACAGAGGGTACCGCCCCTACACAGACATGTGTCAGGTCCCAGAAACTGTGGTGGTCCCTGGAGGAGATCCCCAGTCCAGGTCAATGCAACTGCCCCCTTGGCATCCACTTCTCCAACAGAGGGGAAGCTCAGTTGAGCAAGCTCTGGGACAGAAACAGCCAGGGATGGAAATACAGCCCAGGACAGCTCCATGGAAGAGCCCAAATGCAGGTTCTGCCCCACCTGGAAAGCTGCATGTTTCCTGCAGCAGAGCAGAAACCAGAAACAGCCACTGGGAGGAGGGGGAGAAGAACTCTGCTGTCCCCTCAGGACTGTCTAGACAAACCTACATTCCTGCTCCATCGTCCTTTCCCCTCCCAAGCCCTCGGGCTGGTGGCCAGGAGACTGAGAGGCTCCCAGCTCTGCTTGCAGTCCCACTCACACACACACACACCCCTGGCTGGGCAGAGCTGCTGGGAGACACAGGCACAGCACAGCCCAGCACGGCCACCCTGTGTCACCCACCAGACCCAGAGAGTGTCACCACCATGACAGGAACCCGCTTCACTCCCTCCAATTCAGCCCAAGGGTGGATGAACTCACAGCAGCAGCCCTCCCACAGGTCATGGGGACACTAAGACAACCAAAATTTCCTATCATGTACCCATCTGGTGCCAGGATGGCAGCACCAGATCCAGATTTGGTCTGTACCTCCAGTTAGCTCAGCACAAGCACAGCCAGGGACCAAGGGGTGCACACCAGCAGCCTGGGAGTGCACCAGCCTTATGTCCCCTCTGCTCTGTCATGCAAGAGCAGCTGCTCCAGAGGACAAAAAGTTGTTTGGAGCATGGAGCTCCCGCTGACCTGCAAAACCCTTGCTCAGGAGGGATGGCCAAAAGAGGGAGGAGGTTTATGGCCAGCCACTCACAGCAAGGAAGGGTCAGGAAGCCCTTGGTCCCCTGGGACCATGGGAATTTCAAGCAGCTGCTGCTAACAATTAAAGCCTCAGGACAGTGTTTCTGCAGGGAGGAGCTGCCCCAGGGTCCCCAGGCAGCTCCAATCCAGGAAGCAAAGGGCAGCCCCCCCAGAGAGCAGCTCAAAGGCTTCCCAGCACTCAGGGCTGCAGACTAGGGCTGCAGGGTGGGCTGCCAAGTCAGGAGAGCAGAGGATGCTGACCCCTCCCCTTACCTGTTTCTCAGTCATGGCATAGATGTGCTGGCGGTCAGGGCTCAGCACCAGGTCCCGCAGGATGGAGCTGCCTTCGTGGGCCACCACGTTCTCATACTGCACAGCTTGGTGCTTCCTCTCAGCTGGCAAATCCACCAGGATCTGTGGGAAGAGCAAGGGGGGATGAGCATGATCCCTCACACACCTCAGCCCCCCCAGGATGGGGGATACAGAATGTGCCCCATTAGGGACACCAGCCCTCCATCCCACACCCATGGGGTGACTCCACAGCCCCTGCAGCACAGCAAACTATCAGCTGCTCTGCAAGCATTCCAGCCCTTTCCAGAAAACCAAACCAAACTGCAATGCCTCCCTTGCCTTACTACATTTGTCTGGTGCATTTGCACCACATTGATGCTGATGGCATTTATCTCCCTCCAGGGAGGGAGGACACATCCCTGAATCTCACATTTCACACCACTATGTGCTGCTGCTCAGCCCCAACGCCCCTCCAAGCTGCAGCATGGAGCAGATGAGTCCCCAGCTTGCAGCAAAGCATCAAACCCTGCCTTGCCCCAGTGGTGCTGAGAGCAGCTGAGCTCACACAGCCCAAGCCCTGCCAGGCAGGGACACTGCACACACAGGCTCCGCTCCCATCCGCCCATCCATCACAGGAAACACTTGGACTCGTCACCGGGAAAGTCAAGAGGGTCTCAAGGAAGTTGGAGGTCAACAGAGGTTCAGAGAGAGCCTTTGTTCCCTGAGCAGGAGCATGGTGAAGGCTTTAATCTCCTCGTGGCTCACAATTACGTTAAAACCCTTCCTAAGCACGCCGGTTCCTGCTGTCCCAGTGATCGGCTGCAGGCACACACCACACAGGGCTAAACTCAGCTCTGCCACTGGCACACCCTGACTGGCACCTCCACCAGCCAGAAGCACTTTGTGCTCATGCCATTACTTGTGATACCCCCAGATTTGGGCATGGGAGAGCCCCAAGGGGGACAGAGCCAGAGAAATGCTCAGGGGATGGGATGGGGATGGGGATGGGATGGGAATGGGGATGGGGATGGGGATGGGAGCCACATCAGCCACACATTCTACAAAAATCCCAGTGGTAGACAGTGAAGCATCATGCCCAGCAAGACGGAGCAAACTCTACCTGTGATTATCTCCATGCTGCTGCTGGCACACAGAGACCTGGTCCAGCATCCCCATCTGCAGGACTCAGGATCCTCCCACAGGAGAGGTGCAAACTGGCTGCTTGGAAGCACCCCCCCTCCCCAAATGCATCCCACAGCCCTGCCCTGATTATCACACCCACTCCCACAGCCCAGCACATTCACGACCACCCCTTGTGCCCCCATTTCAGCAGCCTGGCCACCTCGCCTGCTCCTGCAGTAAATTGCTGCCAGCATTTGCGCAGCTCCCAGTCAGAAGGACAGGGGCTGGGAAAGCAGGATCCCGGTGTGCAGCTGATTAGCATGGAAATGTATGCGGCTCACAAACAAACCGGGGCCCGTTTAATTAGAGCGGCGCCTTTGATTCACTGCCAGCCTCCTGCATGCACCAGCCCTGGATTATTTTTAGGCAGTTTTACAAAACAAATGTATTTAATTAAGAAAGAGACCCCTGAGCAACCAGAGAGAGATGAGTCCTGCGTAGCAGTGAGCAAAGGGGCTGCCCTCTCCCCAGGGATGTGACAACTGGGCTTGCAGGGCCAGGCTAACTCTTGAGAGCTCATGGCACAGCCAAAAACCTCCTGTACCTCCTTCCACAGGACTGAAGAGCCTTCACCAAAACCCAAAATTGTCCTGGTATTCCCCCATCCTTCTCAGCATCCTTTGCTAGACCCCTGCACAGACTCTGTTCCCCATCAGCCTCACACTTGGTACCACTGTATGCTGGGGCACCCAGGGGTGCTAAAGCCTTTCTGGCAGGGGTATATTTCTGCCCAGGTGCAGGACCATGTTTGTTCCTACCCCAAACAGATCAGAGGGGGCCAAGCCCCAGATGCCCACAGCACAGGGCCATGTCGCAGCCCTGCCCAGCAGTGTCCCTTGCCCTGTGGTACCCAGCATCACCCCAGAGCACAACCCTGCCTCCCCACATCTCCTCACAAGTTGCTACGAAGTCCTTCCCAAGCCAGCTCTCTGGAGGAGAGTTACCCCTGCCACCCCCCAGCAAGGCACCATGTCCCCACCCCACCATGGCAAGGTGACAAACACACCTTTCCAATCCTTTTATGGGCTGCAGTTGTGGCACACAATAATCGATACAGTTTCCCCCTGGTTCTAAAATAGATCTATGGCTGCGTGTGGCGCTGGCAGTAATTTTTAACTAGCGGGGTAATTTCCCCATTACATTATTGCACTGTGCAGTGCTGGGAAAGAGAAAGAGATGTATTAAAAAAACAACAGACATGAAGCACTTCCAGTTAATTTGAGGCTCCAGGAAGAACCTAAAAATACTCTTGGTAGTCAAACGGGGCTGGAACCCAGCCTGACACACGTCAGGATGTTCTGGTGGGGCCATGCACACACAAGAACCCTTCTCTCTAGCACCTCTCCCCCTGTTAAGGATAACCTGTAGGTGTGTTCGGGAATCAGGAAAATGAAATTTGGAAGAGCTGGTAATCAAGATGTTTTCTGGTTGGCCAAAGTGCAGGGCACAGAGGGAGACCGTGACTTAGCTCATGGTAGGAAAATGCATCCTAACAGTCCTCTCCAGCATGAGGAGACCATAGAATCACAGAAAGGTGTGGGTGCAAGGAAGCTGTAGTTCATCTAGCTCTAACACCACTGTTCAATTCCCTGGTTCCATTATACCATATTGCTCAAAGCCCCATCCAACCTGGCTTGAACACTCCTGGGGATGGGGCACCCAAAACTTCCACGAGCAACCTGTGTGAGCAGACAGACCCCAGACTCCCCCATGCCAAGCAGGACCCAACTGCCCAGAGCACCCACTCTGAGCAGACAGAGGTGGAAATGCAGCATCAGGGCCCTTCCAGCAGGGCTAGCCCAACATGAACCTACCCATCATGGCCAGCAGGACAAGGATGGGCTCTTTGGACTACAGCATGGTAGAGCAGCACAAGAAATGCACAAGGAATACACAAGGAATGCACAAAGAGCCTCCCATCTCTCACAGACACTGGAAGGGGCCCCTTTCCTCCCCCTCCCTGCATCCAGGGTAGCTGGGAACAGGGAAAGGAGGAGAGGATGCAGTTTAATCAGAGCAGACCCCCTCAGAAACACTCTCCTTCCTGCCCACCCTGGCTGCCTTCCCACCCAGGGGAAAAGACATTTACCATAAATAAATAAATAAATAAACATATTAACCTTTCTCCTCATCCTGACGCTGATATAATTACCCAATACTAATAATTACTCACACTAATTTCTTGCTCAGGATTCCTGCCCTCACTCCTGCCTGCCTCAGGCTGGCTTCAGGCAGCAGCTCAGTAGTGATGCCTCCTCCCAGGAGCTGCAGGAGCCCCAAGGGGCAGCCAGCTCCCGGGGCTGTACTGAGGCACAGCAGCAGGAGTGAGGGTCTTGAGGGGCTGCTGCCTTTTTTAGCACATGGGGAGGGCCAGAGGCATGAAATTATAAACTCCCTGCTTGGGTGAATCATCTCAAAGCAAGCCCAGGGGCTGCTCTGCCAGAAACCCATGGGCATAGCCTCCCCAGTCAAACAATGAGCCCATCCCCATGGGGCCAGCACCCAGAATAAATTCACTCTAAGAGGGGTTTAAGAGCTGCACCACCAGAAGCTGAGAACCCTGTCATAGGAAGGATGAGGGAAAGGATGGGGGCAATGCATGAGGAGGATGAGGGAAAGGATGAGGGAAAGGATGGGGGGCAATACACCAACCCCTGGAGACCCTGGTGTAATGAGTGACTGCACACTACACACCCCAGCTGGGCAAATTCTCTCCCAAGAGACCCAGAGATGGTTCCTGAGGATGGCTTTGTCTTGGCTGGAGAAAGGAGCTGCCATCCCCTACAAGGCTTTGAAGAAACAGCTCCTTCCATGGCAGCACGCTTCTCCCCCAGGCAAGGTGCCCTTCAGGCTTGTCCAGGTGAGGAGGCACTTCCCCAGTGCCACAACCACTGCTGATCAGCCAACTGCCAGGAGAAACATCTCCCAACATCCTTACAGCCCCAGGCAGAGAGGAGCCAGCTTTGGGAAGACAGGCAAGGAGAGGAACGTGTGGCAGCAGCCATGACCTGGCACCCACCCAGCCCTGGCAGCAGGTCCAGAGGAGGACAGGGCTTTACAGCTCAGTCTGGGCCAGGGACACCAGGTGGAGAGGGAGGAAGCACAGCTGGAGACGGAAGGCAGCTGCAGACATGCCAAGGCTGCTTTTGGATTTAACACATGCCAGCAGAGCTCCGTGCGGGCTCTGCGAGGTGTTTGGGTGGGCCACTGGCTCCTCACAGCACCAAATCCACATTTTTGGGGGTCTACAGAGAAGGCCCCCAGGAGACCCAATCTCACAGGGGGCACCCCTAAGCCCAGCAGCAGGAGGAGGGGGCTCTGCACTGCCCCACAGCCAGTGTTCCTGCAGGCTTTCACCCCAGTCACATCTGCCCAGCTCCAGGCTCTCCAGGCTCTGCACTGCCCCACAGCCAGTGTTCTCATGCACCCTCCCAGCCCAGCCTCACGTCTGCCCACCCCCAGGCTCTCCAGGCCCCATCCTGGGTCCCCAGCGTTCCCCCAGCCCCCTCCCCGGGCAGGAGAAGTGCTCAGTCAGGCTTTGTACTCTTATCAGCGCGGGGCTGTGATTAATTCGCAGCGGCTGGCAGCAGCTACAAGAGGAGGGCGCTTCTGCCCGCCTGCCACACTTCAAAGGCAGGGACTTATCAGCCTGAAACACACTCGGCAGCCTTTTCACGGGGACCCTTTCCCGTTCCACGGGGCTCACACGGCACTGACAGGCAAGGCAAAGAAAGGCTTATTTATGGGAGTGCATTTCAAAGCCTCCCCTCTTCCCTCTCAACACACGCTGAGGGATGCACAGAGTTCCCCAGCCCCAGCGATCTCCACTGGGGACAGAGATTAAACAGGCAGGGATGAGACACGGCTGTGAGGAGAGGATGCTGGAAGGAGGACCCTGCCCTACCTGTGCCCATGTCCTGGTCCTCTCCTGGCCTGTCATCTCACCAGTGAGCAGCTCTGGAGCACATGGCTGAGCTGGGAGGAGGAAGATGCTTTGTCATGGCTGGAGGGCAGAGTGCAGCCCCAGGAGTGAAACCTTCCCCTCCCAAGGCCACTGGTGCTCACAGCTCAGGCACCAAGGAAGCCCCAGGCTCCCACACCCAAATCAGCAGGTGCCAATGTCCCCTCCCTGAGAGCAGGGCCCTGTGAACACCCCCAGCATTCTGCTTTGATTTTGGCACCATCCACCCCCAAAGGCAGAGGATAGGCCAAATATAGCCAGGAGAGGAGTGGGTTCTGCAGAGCTGCCCCTGCAAGCCATGGGCCACCTCCCAGAGGGAACAGGGGGCCCATTCAGCCTGGCCACACGGGGCAGAGGTGACAGCTGCTGCACAGTGTCACTCAACACCACGCTGACAAGCCTGCAGCAGGAAAAGGCACATCCCATGTCCAGCCAGAGGGGCTCCTGGGGAAAGGGATGGCCTTGGGGGGGGTCAGCCTGCAAAGCCCCTCTTAACACATGGCCTGGGTTCACCCCAAGGCAGTGAGAATGTGGGGACAGGGACACCAGCTGCCCCTCCACATGCCTTTCCCCAGGACAAGCAGCTGCCACACACACGCCCTTCTCCAGTTTCCAAAGGAAGGGAAAGGGTTTAAATTAAATTTCTGGATCAGCTGCTCCAAGGAGACACACTCTCTTTTTCCTTTCACCCAGAAAGGTGCAGCAAAAGGCAGGGACAGGAGCAGCTGCAGGGCCATGGCATCATCTATCCCATGGACACAGCCCTGGGACATGGGTACTGCTGGGGAAGGGGACCTATTTCAGGTCACCAAACTTTGGTGTCCAGGGTAGTGAGGATTTGCCTCTGGCTTTGCTCAGATAACCAGGAAATGGCCATTAGGAGTGCCCCAACCTTGCTTTACTAGGGCTAACCCTTACAGTGCCCTAACCCTTCACCAGGGCTAGCCCTATAGGTGCTCTGTGCCATGGGGCAGGAGCCAGACACCAGAGGAAGGGTAAGGACAGCCAGCAGCAGGGCCACGGGCAGGGCTGTGGGGATGCATCTCACAGGGCTTGTCCCAGGGCTGATGACAGGATGGGCCCCACAGAAACATGCCAGCTATGCAGGGCAGGCTGGCAGCCGACACCCCGGCTCCCCCAGCCCCCCAGCCGGCTGCCAGCCCCTTCCCTGCCATCCCAGCAGCTGCCTGCACAGGAATGCACCAGGATCAGACACACACCTCCTGCCAGACAGGCAGGCAGCTGCTGGGATCTGGCAGAGCTGGGCTCTGTCCTCTCCACCTCCCCTGCAGGAGAAGGTTTCACTGATGGCTCACACAGGGCTGGGATGCTCCAGCCTCATCACTAACCTGCCTGATTCCATTCACTGAACCCATTCACTTGATAAAGAGGAGTACAAGCCAGGCTTTTGTCCTGGGCCCAACATCACCCTGAGTTGGAGAATATTGGGACTTTAATCATATTGGTACAATAAAGCAAAAAACAAGGAGATACTTAATCTAAATCCATGCTCAAATGCTCAGCAACAAATCCAGCACCTCACCAGCACTGGCAGATGTGGCACAGGTTCACCAGCTGGTTTCAAAGCTCGTGTTACTGCCAATGTGTCATCCCCAGGCAGGATCCTGAGCTCAGCCACGTGGGCTGGGGACAGACACACTCACTGCACCAGAATTGGGAACTGGTGAAGCTCTGGGGTTTGCCATACGAAAGAGAAGAGAAGGAGGCAGGGCAGCAACCCTGCCCAGCAGGCCCCCAAACACAGCAACACCTTCCCCAGAACTTCTCAACCGCCTTTTCCTTTCATTTAAACTCATTTCCATCTTTCCCTCTTGTTCAGCCACCCACACAAGTGGTGCTCCACCATGCTAAGTGGGCTCAGCAGAGCCAGCTACACCAGCAGCAGCCCACACAGCACAGCACAGCACTGACCAGCCCCACGCTCACCCTCTGCAAACCCTCCAAAAACCTCTCTTGACCAGCTCTGCCAGCACTGCTCCATCAGCATGGGAAGTGCAGCCCAACACACTGTCCCAGCAATTTTGACAGAATGAAGACAATGTCAGAAAAATCCTTCCCATCTCTCAGTACCAAAACTGAACTGCTGGAAAGAGGGAGCAAGTGCCAGGATAATGCACAGGAGAAGCACCTCTGGCAGAGCCAAACCCAGGTGGGGAGGGACTGATGGATGGTGAAGTCACAATGAAGTGGCAGAGGAATTACACAATGTGTGATGCATTAGGGCAGTTGCCCCACTTTCATCCCAAATAAAGCCCTGGGTCCCATCCCTGCCACCCCACAGCAGCTCCAGCAGCCTTGAGCCATTGATTTCTCAGCTTTGCCCTTCAAAGCCCTCTTGGCCCAGAGCCCAGTGCATATTGTCTAGTCACTCAGGAGCAAAATATCTCTATTATTATTGCAATTATTTCCCAATCAGCATGGCTCAGGGCTGAGGCAGTCAGAGGGGGCCCCCAACAAGCGAATCAATGGGCAGGCACTGCCCTGGGGCTCCCAGGGACCAGGCAGGAGGCACTGGCAGCTGTTGAGTGGCACAGGGAAGGGGGATGGGGGACCCCAGGGACCCCTCCATGTGATGCTGTGACCTGGCAGGGTGGCAATCTTTGCTAACCCTTGGCCAAGCAACAGTGATGCAACTTCACCTCTGCACAGAGCTGCAGCACCACCAGCCCTGCAGGATCTGCATGCTGGGCTCTGCCCAAGGCTAAAGAGAACTGACAGCAATTTCAGGGTGTCCCTGGGGAAGCACAGCAGCTGCCAGGACATCAGTTCCCTGGGGAGGGAGCCTCAGAGGGTCCCAAAACTGTGCCTCCAGCAACACAGTGCCTGTGCCCATTCCAGCAAAAATATCCTGTGAAACCCCAGCACCACATCCCACTGAAGAAATGTCCCTTGCAAGGGAGAGGAGCACAGGCAGGTAAGACAATCCTGATTTTTCTCAAGCCCTGGGAAGAAAGGAGGGAGCTCTGGAGGGAGGAAAGCCCAGTAACAGATGGAGAAGGAATTTTAGCCTTGCAAAATGGAAGGTGAGGGCAGGGAGAGCACAAAGCAAAATGCAACAGGGATCTCCTCTCTGCATCCCACTGTTCTTCTCCATGCAAAAATAAAGCCCTGGGTGACAGCAGTGAAGGGCAGAGCACATCACAGAAACACTGGATTATTTTTCCTCCTGTTCATTAATTACTGTAGGCATCCCAGGAGTCCCAGCAGGCCCCAGGCATGAGAGGCATGAATGAAGCCATGGCAATGTGTCACCTCCAGCTCCCACAGGACTCAGGCTGCACGTGACCAGCCTGGGGCTGGCTAATTCCTAAACCTCCCAGAGAAGGCCCTGGGGAGAAAGCTCTCACCTGAAGGGCTCAATACTGAGTTTTCAAAACAAAAACCATCTCTTCCACTGCCAAGGCACTGGCTCCTCCAGAGATCACATGGGGACCAGTCCAAACCCTGGGCTACTGGTGCTCCTTGACACACAGCCCATCACAGGGAACAGAGCAGACCCAGAGCCACCAGCGCCAGCCTCTCCATAGCTTAGAATTTCCTATTTATTCTGCAAATTCAAATTATTTACCTCTTAATGATGCTGCTCAGCTCAACAGGGCAGCATAAACCCCCTTTCCTGAGCTTCCCTCAGTTTCTGCCCACATATGCAACCAGACTGTGGGATCTCAGCGCCTCAGGACTGAGGTGCAGAGTCACCGAGACCACCCTTGGGGGGCTCGGAGGTCCTGGAATGTTGCCAGAAGTGTCTGGTGGCTGGACTTTGATCCTGCACAGGAGACGACGCCTGTATGAGGATGGGAGGATCTCACTGGGATAAATGGTGAAGGGATAGGTTAATTAGAGTGTGAAACACAGGTTTTAGAATTTTGGTACAGGGGGGTCTAGAGAAGTAAGATGGAGGAATTGGGGCGTGTCCTGTTCTTCTTCTTCTTCTTTTTCTTCTTCTTCTTGGCCTCCATCTTCTGTGGTGGTGGTGGCACTTTGGGATTGGTCCTTACTAAAAGTGCACCTATCAATAAGGGTGAAAAGCATTGGGGAAAATAGGTAAATATCTTATACGTAGTTTAGGGTATAAAGATAAGTGACCGCCCCGAGGGCAGTCAGTGTGTCCATGGCTGACGTGCTGTGTGGACCTCTGTCGGGCCGAGAGAAAATCTTGTAGATAAAAAACTAATAAACACTGAAGACCGAGAAAAAACCTGAAGACTCTTCTCGTCCTTTGGAGCGCGGGCTGTCCCAAGGCCATCCCGAGCCTTTCCAGGCCATCAAAACAGCCGAGAACGGGACACCAGACCAAGACAACCCCAACATGAATGCTAAAGGCTTGTCCCACCACCCTCACCATCCTGCCCACTTGGGACATGGAGCAATGATCAGGCAAAGTCTCTGCCAGTGGCCAGGGGCTCAAAGCCTTGCTGCCTGACAGCAGGAATGGGGACCACCCCATTTCCAGGGAAAAAAGGCAGGGAGGGGGTAACAGGCCTTCACCAGGGACAGGTCAGGGAGGAAGCACCAGCTCCCAGGGCTGCAGCACAGCTGGAGATCAGCTGGATCCCTCCTCCCCTCTCAGCTCCAGGAAAATAGCTGTTTCCTTCCTGGTCCCTGAACAGCACAGCAGAGAGAGAGGAGCTGCCTGAGCGCTAGGCAGGGCTTTGGCCTTGCAAACAGAGGGGCCAGGGGCAGGAAAAGCCACAGAGTGGGGGCTGCAGAGGGGCATACCCCAAGGGGGGGGCTGTTTTAGGGTACTCCCCTGGTCAGCTGCCCTCCCCTCCCAGCAGCCCCACACACAGATCCAGCCCCAGTCAAGCCCTGTTTCAGTGGGGCTGTCTGAGCAGGCACAATGGCTCATGTCTGGATTTACCCATCCACCAGACTGCAGCACCTTCTGCACCCCCATCTCAGCCTCCCACTCATTCAGCTCCAACCGCATAAGTGCATCAGCCACCATTTCCACGGCATGAGAGCCAAAAGCCATTTCCTGCAGCAAGGGGACTATAATAGGAACAAAATCCACTGCACATTCACCTCCACACAGGGAGAAGGACAACACCGATGGCACGGCGGGTTCAGCTTCACCCATTTAGCACCAGCTTTGATCCCTTCCTGCCCATCAGTCCTCTTTTTACTGCAGCTCTGGGCTGTCCTGGTGTTTTATCTCCATGGACAAATCACACCAGGCTGCCCGGGAGGAGCTGATAAGCAATAAACAATCAGGGTCTAAATATCGCAGGGCACAGTGACATTAAATATTAAGAGGCAGCACAGGCAGTAGGACTGGGCATGCAGAGTCTCTCACAGATTCAATGACAAAATCATGCATTACCTGATGGATTCCATGAGAATGAAACCCATGCCATCAGGAGAAGACAGAAAGTTACAGCCACGCTTTTTCTTAACCTTTTCTGATCAACAGCTCCACTATTGTAAACATGCCATGATCAAAACTCCAGGTCCTTTCCTCATAGAACAGCCCCTGCTCCAAACACAAACACTTTCAAGATTAGACAAGAAATCCTCCAACATTCCATGGCCAGTGATCCTGGTGATAACAGCCAGCTAAGCCTGGCTTCACACTGAGCACACCAGAGTGCCTGCAAATATTTTGCTTGAAATAGATTTAGACCCTCTCACTCACTCCAGCTTGAGCTCTTGATGCTAAATTCCCTGATCTTCCTTTTTGTTCACGTTTTAAAATTTCATTCCCATACTCTAAACTTCTGGCCCTCCTACACCATTTCCAATGCACATCCCTGGCCACACTAGACCCTTCTATACATTTCCAAAAAGCCAAGGGAAAGTTATGGGGCCATGGCTCCCCAGCATGCAGAACCCAGAGCAAAGAAAACCACTTGTCTGCAGTGGGCTCCCTGTTCAAAACCAGGATGGAAATTAGACCCTTCAGTCTGTGCATCAGAGCAATTTCGAAGGAGAGATTGAGATTTAAATATAGAGATTGCTTTCCCCAAGGATGCTGCTGAAGATATTTAAGAGCTCAGGTTTTACACAGCATGGATTTCCTCTGGAACCACTGCAGAACTCCCTGCCCTGCTTCTGCAGGCAGCAATCCCTTCTGCAGGCTCCAGGGAGCACAGGGTGCTGCTGGCCAACACAGAGCCCATCACTGACCACGGGGTGGTGTGGCCACATCTTACCCAGGGGGACAAAATGGGGTGCAGAGGGGCTGGAGCCCACCCTGAGCTTTCCTGGTGTGATAGTACTCAGCCACAAATCATTGTGACCTCAGCCCTTGCAGGTCCACGCAATGGGAAATGAAGAGCCTGCCTGTCTCCTTAACAAGTTCCTCCTGGGAATGCAGGGCTGCTCCCTGAAAGCCCAGCTTTTGCTAAGACCAGACCAAACCACATGCCACATTCAAAACTAAGTTCTCAGAAGATCTTCAAGGAACACCTACCACCCTCTCCACCATTCCCAGTGCTTACAGGGGATGTCAAGTGGAGCTGCTCCCCACCAGCACTTGCCAGCACCTTGGCCATGGAGCATTCCCACACAGGAATGCAGCTGACACTTGGCAGCCTGGAGAGAGCTGGGCCAGGGTCAAGAATAGCTGGACCTTACCAGCCTGGTGCAGGAGGGAACAGAGATGGGGACAGGCAGAATCATAAACAGCCTTATCCCAAGATGCAACCCTGGCAGACACCCATCACATGCCTGAATATCTGTAAAGGGAGGCCAAGGGGTGGGAAATGATGTTAATTAAAGTTTTAATTACTGTAACCAAACGAGTAGTATAATTACTTTATTCTCACAGAGACTTCAAACTGATTAAGGACCACGTGCACAATCTTCGGGTTGATGCGGTTTTTAATTAAATGTGCCATGGAAGATGGTGAGGGGTGGGCAGGACCATGGCTCAGCCCTTCCTGCACCTCCAGGGACCTCCTGTGAGCAGGGAGCCCAGGCTGGCAGAGGCACAGGGGTCAGCAGCAGCCAGTGCCAAAGGCAGCTGCTCTGGCAAAGACTGAAGCTGAGGGGTGCACGCTGGTGTCTTGCAGGAATAGCTCCTCTCCTACACATCAGCCCTCAGCTTCACATTCCCCCAAAACATCTACCTTTACAAACACTTCCAAAACAGCCCCACTTGGGCACTGAAAATATTAATAAACTGGTGCTGCCAACTGGAGGGAATGATTAAAAAACAATTTTGCGAAGGTATCCTTTTCAAATAATAATAATACTAAAAGACAAAGCAGTAGAAATTAAATTCCCAGTCCCCTACCTCAAATAAATAGTATCAGAATTTGAAATGAGACATAATTACCCCGGCAAGGTTAAAGCCGCTAATGCACACGGAATACAGAATCACCATCCATCATAATCATATCTCATATCGCAGCCATTATTTATAATTAGGAGGCACAGTTTAAAAAACACATAAAGACGCCCATGCAATGCAGTAATTTTTCTGTTATTGCTCCTGGAGGGCCAATCCTGCTCCGATTTGTGGAGTCCAGGATCAAGCAAAAGTAATTCCCTAAAAGTCATTCCCAAAAATCTCCTCTCATGGAAGGGGAACGCACTTCAGCCCTCCTCACAAGCTATGCTGGCAGCAGTAAGGCAAATCCAGGTTCCTCCCAGCCATTTCAAACCCAAGTGAGCTCACAAAGCACCCAGACATGAATTTACAATTTTTTTCCCCAAATGTCAGTGCAGGAAGAGTGGAGCTGAGCAGACAGCTCAGCCACAGCCTGGCTCAGCAAGGCAGGGACAGGCATGCCTGGTGGGCTCTGCCTGGGCTTTCTCCTCAACTGGCTGGTTGGGGGTTTTTACCTATTTTCAAAACCACAGAACGAGTTACAGCAAGAGCTGGGAAAGCCAAAAGCCAACCCCAGAGCTGCTGAAAGCTGCCCTCCTTTGAAGCGTGGGCTTTGCAGTCTGCCCCCGTGCCCCAGTGAAATATTAACAAGCTTCCGGTGAGGCAGGAGGAAATTACGCTTAATATATTCTGGGGAAGTCCGCATACAGCAGAGCCTGAGCAGCAGAGCCTGGCTCCAGAGGGACCTGCCTCCAAATCCCCTCTCCTGACAGCAAGGAGGGGCAGGCAGCCTGCAGCCCTGCAGGGACCACAGCAGCTCCTTCGCGCACGGGCGCTGAGCAAAGCCTGACACAGAAAAGCACAAAGCCCTGGCTCAGAAAAGCACAAACCCCATGGCCATGGTGGGGTATGCAGCTGGTTCTGAGCCCCAGGAGTCTGGGAGAAGTGGATTTACACCCTTTGGTGACAAAATAGAAAGCAGCAGTGCTTGGAGATGGTGTCCTGGGGACATAAAGCCGTGATGGCAGAGGTGACAGCAAAAGCCCAGGTATAAGACCACAGGAATGAAAGATGCATGAGCATATGTGTGTAAATCTAACACACTGTACAGTGTGTTTGTGGATGGAAAAGCAAGCTGGGATAAGGACAGGGAAGAGCTGAGGCACAAATCTCAGGCTCAAGCAGCCCCAAGAAGGAGCTCAACCCTCAGCAAGCCAAAGCCAGCTCGCCCCACCAGTCTCATGACTCTTACTCACAGCAGAGCTGCACTTTCTCAGAAGTTGCATTAAGCTGTAAAATAAGAAAAAAATAAAAAGGAAGGAGGAAAAAAAAAGCCAGCTTGCAGATGCACATAAAGCACCTACCCTCCCCCCCCAAAAAAACCCAGGAAACACTCTTCAAATTAAAGTTGCCATAAAGAGAGCAAAACCTCAGCAAAGTTTTCAGCCCAGGTCCCATTACTGGGGGTGCTGTGCTCCTGCAGCACAAGAGGATAATAGGTACAAGGAGTAGTTGGAAGGACAGCGCCACCAGAAAGAGGGGCTCTGTGCAGAGCAGCACTGCCCCACTGCCACCATGAAATGGGGGGAATAAGCCTTTGTGGGGTTCAGACACTGTGCCCACCTGGCCATCAGCTCTCTGGGGCAGGTTGTCTTCTATTGCATGGTGAGTACCAGCCTATGCACTTCATTGTGAGTGAGGATTGACCTTTAAGGCTGCACATAGGGGACACAGGGCACCTCTTGGGCCTGCCCTGAGCATTTTCCAGCTCCTCCTCTATTTCAGACAGTCAGTGTAGCACCCAGCACACCAAGGACCTGCAGGCTTGCAGGAATCAGCATATTTGGGGAAGAGCACTTTGGGAATGCCAGAGAGGGGATACTCCCCACAAGACTATGGAGGAGGAATACTGCAAAGTCAAAGGGGAGTGGGTCATCCCCCTGCAGCCAGTGCTTCCCCAAGCCCTGAAATGGTCACCAGCAGATCACTAGGCCCTGTCTGACATCCTTCAGCCATTTCAGCCCCAACAGCATACACCAGAAGGACTTTTAACATCAGGAGAGGCTGAGTTTACCACAAGCAAAAGAAACAGAGAGGAGGAGGTGCTTTGCAGGCTTGGGCAGAGGATCACTATTTGCCCGTCCAAGTGCTGAAAACTAATCCCCCTTTCCCCCTTTTTATCCCATTGAAAACTTGACAGAACCTCCTAGCGCTTTGCAGTTGAAATTGGCAGGTCTCAAATTAATTGACTGCAATTTTACACAACAACATGTTTAGCTGTGAGCTGGCCCGCAGCCCGCTTGGCTCGCCACCGCTCCCCAGACACTTTTCAAGCAACCTCCAAAACTTCATAACACATCGAAGGCGAGGCGAGCAGGCTGCCAACGTGACCCTCTCCCTGCCAAAAGCCAGCCCTGCCTCCCCTCGCCCCCACCCCGACCCCGCTCGGCTCCTCCGGTGTTTTCCCCCACTCTCGTTAATGGCTCGTTAAATTATTCTTGTCATCTCCGAGGGTTTTTGCTCCTCCAAATGCTGAGGAGCACGGGGCGGGCTGGGTTACAGGCCCGCTGCTTTGCCATGGAAACGGCAGCCATGGGACCGATGCACGCAACAGGAGTGAGAAAAGTCAGGGTGTTTTTTTTTATTTCAATCCACCCTGACGCATTCCTGTTCTCTGTCTGTTTAACATCCCGAAGGACAAAACCCAAAGTAAAAGATGGTGATGCAGTGGCAGGTTTGTGATGTCCTCATCCAGGACTGAGTGCTTGGGGTAATGCAATAAATACACAACCCCAGTGTCCAGGAACAAGAAGAGCTTGCAACCCAGCCAAAAAAGCACCATGCTCCCCTCAGGAGAAGGTCTGGGGGGGCACCATGCCTCATGTGCAGCCTGCCTGCAACCAAGCCCCCAGAACTGAGGGCTGGTCCTGCCTCTCCAAGCCTTTCTGCCTGGTCCCATGAGACTCTGCTGCTGCTGCTGCCTCGGCCAAGCAGGCAGTGATGAGTCAGCCCCAGCTCCCAGCCCCAGTGTGATCCCATCCCCAGTGCTGGGCACCTTTCCAGGGCATGGCCACAGCAGGAAAGGCGCTCTCTGACCGCGCTGCTGGGCCCCGAGCTGCAGGAGGAGAGGGGAGGATTGCTCCGGCTCTGCCTTGGGTCGAGCAGCTGATGCTCTGCGAAAGCCAAACTGGGGGTGGGTTGTTTGTGTGATTTCATTGCTTGAACAAACAGAAACATCCTGTATGTGATTAAGAGCCTTTATGAAAAACACACCAGCGCTGAACCCCACAGCTGGGACCAAAGGTATGGCTGTGGCTGGAAGGCAGCACGCAGCGGGGTTCATCTTCTCCGGGGTGAGCGGAGCTCCCTGGCAGCTTCACACAGCCACAAGCACCCCAGGGATGCTCCAGAGCATGCACAGAACCAGACATCCCCACCAGGAAATCGCCTCCCCCATAACACGTCAGTTCTGCCAGGCCAACTCCCCGAGCTCTAGGGAGCAAGAGGCACAGAAGGGTTACCGACAGCCCACAAGCCGCAGGCGATGGCTGCTCCGGGAGAGGCAGCCAAGGCTCTAACATCGCTCTGAAGCTTTCATTCTTTCCCTTATCACCTTCTGCCCCAGGATATCAAAGTACTCCACACGTTGCTCCTCCTTTTGGCTGCAGGCACCACCACCACCCACGTCTGGCACAGAGCAGAACTGGGAAATGCAGGCAGGAGAAGGGAACTGACCAAAATCCATCACCACCTCCCTTCCCCCTGCCCCGCCCCAAAAAAAGGGAGAACTCCAGCTCCTGCCAAAAAGCAGGACTTGCCTGGACTTGTGCAGCCATCACCTCCACAGCCCCTGCCCTCCACTGCAACAGAGCTGCCTCGAGGGAGCCACGCCAGGAAAACACATGCTTTTGTTTAAGGAGCACAAGCTGAGCAGGAAAAAAAAAAGCACTTAAACGTTACACACTCACACACAAAAAAAAAAAAAAAAAAAAAAAGAAAATTGAAGTTTTGTAGTTGTTTCTCTTTGGCAAGGTTCAAAATAGGGTAAGGCTTTTGTTTTGCTGGGAGACTTTTAAAAAAAAAGTGTATTTTATGCAAACCATTCTTGAAACATTCTTGACATTTATTACCAGAAACTTTTCCTCCAATTAATTGCCTCTATACAACTATCATTTTCCTGATGAAAAACAACATCAGAAACTCGCAAGCTATTTAAAAAACGTTCACTCTCTCTCTGTTTCTCCCTGATCTTGAGCATAAACAGAATTTGGGAGCTTAGAGGGGTCAAAAACAACAATTTTGACTCAACAATCTTGACCAGTGCGAGCTGCCACCCGTGGCAGGGACACGGAGGGCAACACTTGGAGCTCAGTATATCCTGCAAAAATACCTCTAGTCCTCAGGCATGAAGTGTCACCTCTGGCTCAACTCAGAAATTCACAATGGGCCAAGTCTCAGCTGAAAAATCATGTACTTGGAGATGTGGGCTGGGTTTCCAGCCAAGGCTTTCACAGCACAGTGGTGAGGGTGCTCACTAGTGTGACAGCATGTGCAAGGGGAAACCAAAGCCAGGCAGAGGTGAATGGGATTCCTCTATCCCAGGAGGGAGGCATCAACAGCTACCCAGGCAGATAAGGTCTTGGGGAGTGAAATAGAGATTACCACAGCTGTTTGGATGCTCTTTATCACCCTCATTTCCAAAATGAAGCCCAGTCTCCTTTCAGTACCCCCGGTGAGCAGGTAATGGGGAAGGAGAACCTCAGCTGCATGAGGTCTGGAAGGATGAGGCTGCAGAAGGGAAGGCAAGTCATGATGCTGAACTCCATGAAGGGTGGGACACAGATGGGCTCCACCTCTGGGATAAGTGGCTAAAGAGCAGGGGGATTGCTCAAGGCACACCAAGCAGCACACCCAGCAGGGAACACAGGTGCTGGGTGCCAACCCAGGCTGTGCCAGCCCTGCCACAGCCTCCAGCCAGAAATGCTGATGCTGCCATACAACCGAGTTACCACAATTTAAGCAGCACACCTGTGGATGGGCAGCAGCATCACATGGCATGCCCGTAGCCATCAAGGTGAACCACACTCTGAAGCTTGAGCAAGCACATTTACCCCTCCCCATTCCCTGCTCCTCCACCTCCATGCCAAAGGCAGCAATTTTTTGCCCTCTTTTAAAATAAGAAGCCACTGGAGGAAGAAGCCACAGCTCACACATCCTGCATGAAAGCTGACTCATCCCCCTGGGAGAGCCCAGGAATCTCATTCCCAGGTTATGGGCTCCAGCCACAGGCTCACACTTTCCCACCAGCAGATTCAAGGAGGGAAGGAGAGGCAGGAAGGAAACCTCCAGCTGAGACAGGGAGTGTTTGTCTCACCTACTGGAAACACATCTTTAATTTTGAGCCTTGAGTATAAAAACAAGATCCCTTGAGGCTCATAAACATACCAGGAAGAGAAGGAGACCAACACAGAGCAATCCTGGAGAATTGAGTTTGGGAAGTTCCCATCCCTCACAAAGGGTGGGGATCAGCTGGCAGGAGCCATGCATGCAAGGTGCAGTTTTCAGGGGTTTGGGTCTTTTTAAAGGACTTTGCTTAGTTTTTAAATAAAATACCACAAGCATCACCCTCCCCCAGGAAACCAGGGCTGGTGGCATTGAGCCCAACCTGATCCAGTGTTTCCATCCAGGGGCAGAGGCTGCTCCCCTCCCTCTGCCAAGGAAGCTGCCAGTACTCGATGCCTCCAAGGTCCCACATCCCAGCATCCTCACCAGGGATGCTGAGCATTCCTGCGTGGCTGTCACCAAAACACCCACTTTCCTTAACTAATTACAGATGCAGTCACCCTGGCCAAGACACAAACCTATTTCTGGAAACTTTCAAAGAAAAATAAATACATATGTAGAAAGAGAGAGACACACATGCGTGCACACATCAAACTGCATCATATTTTCCTCTATTAATTTTTTTCAGTTGCATTCTGCTCAACAACTACCAATTAATTTTTGACCACTGTTAACAGAAAGCAAAAAGTCAGGGGAACCAGAGAACAGCCAGACACTGACCCAGCCTCCAAGATCAGCAGGACTGCAAACTGCTCAACAGACCTCAAGCTTGCCCACAAGCACCTCTGCTGAGCCCAGAATCCATCCTCAGAAGGATTTGGCTGTGCTTCAGTAAAAATTTAGTTTTAAGTCCTGCTTGGGAGGAGCATCAGCAGTGACATGAGTTTGGTGGAGCTCAGGTTTCGGTTGTTGCTGGGAGGGCTGGGAGGATGCAAGAGGGACAGGCAGGACTGGAGGTGGGAAAAGCCCTGCTGGATACATATGGATACTGTGTCCTTCAAGGTGGGAAACGCGACATGGGCTTCTCCAAAGAAGTGACATTGCTGTGTCTCCAGCTCCCTCCTCCCTGAGCTCCACTGAAGAACACCACACCAAAATCTCATGTACGTTTCACATTGTCCCTTCACCTGTCACTAGTCCAGCTCCCACTCCCACAGCTCCAGAGGCCCATCATGTTCAGCGAGAACTACAAGTTGTCCCTAAAAAGGCAAGGAAACCCTTTACCTTGGGAACTGCCTGCCCATGGAGCAGCATTACCAGCGTTAAGCCTCCAGCTACAGCAGCACCAGGTTTGCTCTGTGGATGCTGGCACATAATTAAGATCTACAGGGCTCTGTCAATCAAGGGGAGAAAGAAACAGCAGGGAACCCTCTCCTGGGACACAGCAGAAGCCCACACATTGCTGGTGCCAGGATGCCCAAGGGATGCTGGTGGGATGGCACAAATCCAATCCATCCCTGGAGCAAGCAGCCGGTCTCTCCACCCTCCAAATTGCCTTTTCTCACCTGCTTTTATGAACTGTAAATCCCCTAAAGCCAAGCCTGTGCTTTCCCAGTGCAGCATAATTCCTAATTCTTGTTCTCAAGGGAACAGCCTCTTAACAGCCCATGGGATACTGCAACCCAGGGTACCCTGGAGAGAAGAGCCAGCCCTGCATGGAAGATGGGGTGCTACAGGGTTTGAGGCTTCAATCTGGCCCACTAAGGAGATGGGGGGCAAGGGGGCAAAAATCTTTCCAGGGCTCCAGACACAGAGAGGAAAAGTCCAAGGAAAGCAGAGGCTGCAGAGGACAAGTCCCCTCCTGCTCCAAAACATTCTCATCAACCCTTCCCTCCAGGCCAAACCACAGAGCTTGAACCCACCAGCTCCAGCTCCCACTGCAGCAGCACCAGGTAGCAGCATGGGAAAGCTGCACCACAAGAGCACACACAGCCTGGAGAGCAGTGGGACAGCCCCCCTCCTTTACCCTGCAGCACCAACCTTTCCCAGCCCATTCCCAAGGAGGGAGTGCCCAGCAGGGTGGAGCAGCATCCCCACCACTCCAGAGCCACGCACAGCCACGCTAGCGCACAAATTGCTTCATTAAATGTCATCGCATTAAGCCAGTTTCATGAATTTAACATTGTCCCCGGACTATTGTTTGCCTGAAAATTAAATTATGGCAACATTTGTTGTTTCAACGAGTCTGTCTGTCAGGGACAGGGCTGGAGGAGGAGATGCAGGCACAGGCAGGGGATTCAACTTCAGCAGCCGGGCTCCTGTGGACATGTGTCTTCAGTGAAGATGGACAGCACAGCCACAGCTTCCTTCACGGGGGTGGGAGAAGGGAAGAATCAAGCCCACATGTTGTTTCAACAACAGCCAACCGTGCCAGATGTGGAGACACGAGCCAAGCTGCCTGGAAAGGGAAACTATCTCTGTTTTGGTGGAAATAAAAGATCTGATCAGCCCCAGCAGCCACTGGCCAGCACAGAAAAGCATCACCCCATGTCTCTCAAGGCATCGTGGACCCTGGCTACCTCCCCACAAGGAGCTCAGGTTGGCAGTCCAGGGCTTTTTGATCTTTCCAGATTACAAAGCTTTGCCGCATACAGGAACACTCTGAGAGATTTCTCATTTATGCTTCCTTTTCCCTAGAGCAGCTCCTCTCTGCAGTATCAGAAACAAAGGTGACAACCCTTCGCTTTGTAAAGAAAACCACCAAATGAAGCGGACTATAAATAGCACCCAAAACTGACCTGCATCCCCAGCCAAGGGGAATGAAATGAAGACAAGTGAACGAACAGCTTCAAGGTCAGAGAGACTTTTTTATTTCCCCTTCATTCAAGGACTGGTAATTTTTATCCATGCAGGAGAGCAATCCAAAATACATCATTAGGGTTGTAGCTAATAAAAACCACGCCGGCTTTTTTCAGCCTGGTGTTGTTTCCTTCACCCATACAGGGATTATGGTGGGAGGGAGGTGATTTCCCAGCACCTGCCCTACCAGTAGAACCCCTCCTTGCATCCCAGGGCTGAGCACCCCAGTCATGCCAGATCTGTCCCAGCACAAAGCTACAAACGATGCTGCCCTCAAGAGCACAAAGCGTGGACAAATTAAAGCACTATCACATTATCCTGCCTTTCTCTGCCAGACTGTAGGGATGCTCCCCACTACTTCAGCCCATTCTCCGTCTGCAGAGAGCTGGCTTGTCACACAGCGCTGCCTCTCTTCCCTCTCTCCAGCTGCTAAATGGCATTAAAAGAACTAAGCATCCATTAAATAAAACTTTCCCACTTGCTTCCCATGTAGACAATTGCTCTCACTGCCACGGGGAGGTTTTGTGCTGGCAGCTGGTCCATGGGTACACAAAGAGCAGGGAGGTGCCAGGATCAGCTCTGGTAGCACAGGTCATCCAGGGAAAGAACCAGAGAGAAACAGGGATGCTGTCCCAGGGGTCTGCACCCTCACCACCATGCAGCACCCACTCCAGCTCCTCTATTCCTACTTCACCTCACAATGCCAACCCCATGGGGCACCTTTCTGCTGCCTTCCCCATCAGCACCAGCCTGCCATTAGCATCCTTTCTCCTGTTCCACTTCAGGAAAGCCTGTAATGAATTAACCAGGGCAGGGGACAAGAGACCAAACAGCAGCTCTTCCAAGCAGCCTGGGACTGACACCATCCCCACCTGGGCTTGGAGACAAACGACCACCCATGTATCAAAGTCTCAGAGATGGATTACAGGATCCAGCAGCCACTAAGGGGCAGCTGGAGTCCACATCCTGCATCCCCAAGTGCCATACCACACCTCCACCTTGCTCTCCATCTATGATGGATTTTCCTCCCAGCCCAGAAGGGAAAAGCAGGGAGCTCAGCTCATGGGGATGTCTGACCTTCCCCACGGTCATGTCTCTACCTGAGGCAGGGCTGGAACATGCAGAAGCCCAGACAGCACTGGAGCTGCCTGAGTTCCTGCTAAGCACACATCCTCCCTCCTCCAGCAGGCCAGGGGCTGAGGGCAAATTCCTCAGGCACCATTAAATCTGGGTTAATGGGCCTGCACAAAGGGGAAGCAGGACACCAGCACTGCCCCTTCACACCAGGCATACCGACAGTCCCTGCCTCCCAAACTGCTGCCTTCCAGATGAGCCAAGCCATCCTCCCTTGCTGCCTTTGGTGGGAGGTAGGGGCCATTCTCCCACCTGAAAAGGCAAAATTAGTCAGTGTTTGTGAAAGTTAGCCAGTGAATAGGCACAATGGCTCCAACAGGAGGGATCCAACAGAGCTGGGCCCTCCCAGCTCATTTCCATTTTAATGGGGTGGCTTTTCCCCCTGCCCCTCCCTTTGGGGCCACCACAGAGGTCCCCAGCAGGAGGCACAGTCCAAAGCAAGAGTCGTGCTCCCGCTCTTCCCTGCAGAACAGAGGTCACAGACAGGGGCCACAGCCCTGCGTTCAGCAGCGGAGAGGTGCAGGAGAAAATGCTCAGCAGCTTCACGCTTCAGCAACCAGCTCGGAGGGAAAACCCACTGCTCACTGCTGGCATTGCACGCCTCCAGCCAGCCAACACACCCCTTTTCCTAACAATAGCACCCAATGAGCATGACCCAAACATTTATGGGTGCTCAGCATCCCCATCAATGACCCCAAGGATCGCTCATGTGCCTTGTTCTCCCAGCACTGCAAAGCCATGGCCACCAATGCCTTACACAGCCCTGCAACAACAGGGGCAGGAGCAGCGAGGCACACAGCCACAAACCCCTCAGGCTCTTGCTTTTTCCTTTCCCAGCCTTATTTCCACAATACTTCCAGGGTGGCAGCCCCTGCCAGGGCACAGGATGGTCTGCAGGGACCAGCTGTGAAGGTGATGCTGCCATGTTCGGCTGGCACCTGCCAGCTCCTGAGCATACCCTGCAGCGCAGCACTGCCTTGTCCCAAGGGGCTGCCAAGCAGCGTTTTGCCCCCAAACCCCTTCACAGAGCAATTACAGAAGCCAGGTTTACACCTGGTAGCCCGTTGGAAGACACAGGGTCTTTGGGATCCACCTTCATCCCCCAGCATCCTCCGGCTTTCACAAAGCGCTGCTGCCCAAAAGTCACCTTGCCTGACGGGGTAAAGTGCAGCAGGCACTGTGCTGGCGTGGGGGCTGATGGATGGGGGCGAGGCTCAGGAGTGGGGGCGAGGCTCAGGAGTGGGCTGATGGATGGGGGCGAGGCTCAGGAGCGTGCTGATGGATGGGGGTGAGGCACATGAGGCACACGGCTGCTGCGGGCGCCCGGCGCCAGGCCCAGGCGAGACGTGCACCGTCAGCGCTTTCGGCAGCGAAGGTTGGAGCAGGGCTGGCTGCTGCTGCTGCTGCCTCCTGGCTGGCCAGCAGCCAGAATCCCAGGCCTCACTCACCTGCTGGCTTTGCACTGAGAGCAGAGCAGATGGGGAGAAAGGAGAGAGAGCTGCGGCTTGTGAGTCAAAAAGCCTGGGGGTACAGAGGGTAAGGGAGCAGACTTTGAGGGCAGTGAGTCCCCTGACATCTCTCCTTTCCCAAGGCTGTATGAGGATGCTGGAGCATCCCCTGGAGTGCCAGGAGCCTGGCAATGTTCATCCCCATGCATCCTGCACGAGGCAGGAGCAGGAACCCCAGCGGCATTCCCCTCCAGGAGTCACCCCAGGACGAAGCTGGCAGCTGCCTGGAGCCACGGCCTCGCCGCCCCCGGCAGATCCCAGAGGCCAGCGGTTCACGATGAATTTCTAATTGTTTCCTCCAACAATGAGACATCCTGTTCAGAGCCGGGCGGCTCAACAAAGCCCAGCGCCGGCAAGCGGGGCCCCTTCCTGCAGAGCAGCAATGGGGCGATGCCGAACGCTCCCCGCCACGAGCAAGGGGACAACGGGAACGCTCCGCCGCCCCCTCCCCACCACCCCATCCACTTAACACGCCTGCTCTCCAGCCTCCACCTTGATTAAAACAGCTTAACGACTCCAGCGAGAGCTCTCGAGGGGGCGGGGAGCCGCCAAGAGGTATTTGATGGATTCACTTTGGCAACCGTCGGCTACCTTGTCATGCCAATAAAATTATTGCCATTGATTGGGGAGAGGCGTGGGCGCATGCTCCGAGGAGCGCGGCTCCCTCACGGGGCCCAGCACCGGGCCCACGGGGGCTGTAAGCGTGTGGGGAGGGGGCTCCAGAGCATGGGGTGGGGATGGAGCAGGAGAAGGCACAGGGAAGAGGCAGGAGGAACAAAAGGCCCTTGTGCCGGGCAGCCAGCTGGGAAGAGGCAGCAGCACGGGCAGGAGAGCATTTCCAGGGGCTGCGCTGGGGTCGATGCCTGGGGGAATCCTCAAGGGTCACCGGCTGACACTGCCAGGGCAGGGTTCATGCCCCAAATGTGTCCCCCCACACACACCCCAAGAGCAAAGCCAGCCAAGGCACAGGCAGTCAGTAGGGTCACGAGGCGGGCCAAGCCCTGCTGTGCACGCCGGGAGCCGGATTCCGCGCGCGAGACACAAAGGGCCCCTTTTCAGCCAGAGCTGCTTCCCCTGGGCATCGAGCAGAGGGTGATGCCAAAGGATCTGTGGGGACAGGGATGGGCAGGGTGGGCAGGGAGAGTGACAGCTTCTTCCCCCAGCTCACGTGAGCCATGATCAGGTCATGCACCGCACCCAGGACACCAACACATGGGGGCTTTGGTGATAGAAGGGAGCCAGCAAGCAACAGGGAAATTCCAAAAAGGCCCTGGTCAGCAACTCCCTCTCCCCATAGCACCTATTTTCTGTTCAGACACACCAAGGGTTGTGAGCACACTGCGACATCCTTAATCCAAAGCTTTTAGGGAATTCAAGGTGGGGGTCTCCATAGGCTGCCAAATCTGCTCCCCCAAAGCACCATCATCATCTCCCTGCCCACAGGACAGGGAGCTGCAAGGGAGCCCCTCAGCCCTCTCCAGGCCACGAGAGGAGCACCATGTCCTGCTGTTAGGGATGGGGATAATCCACTTAGTGTGAAGAGTTTCTCATTAGTAGTATTGTTAGTATTATTATTATCAAAGAAGTGAAATCAAAGCAGCCAGACACAGGCCCAGTTCAGCTGTGCTTTCTGTGGGAGAGAATAAACAAGCCGTGGCAAGCACAAGCCCCAGGGGGGAGCAGATTCCCAAGGGAGACACGATGCGTTCATGCCCAAGGCCAGCCAGTTCCAGGACAGAACAGGGAGCTACAGGGATTGCAGTGGTGACAGGGGGGAGAGATAATCCTCAAAAATGAGAGCTCAGCTGGCTGAGAGGGATGTGCAATCCTGGCTACCCTGGCTGGGATGCAGTGGCTGCACTGTCCTGTAACCACACCTGCCTTAGGGATCGCCAGTGCCTGGATCCCCCCAGGTGCTGGGTATCTGCTGTGGGGCTGTGGCAGGAGGCACAGCTCACAGCCCCCCTGCTCTGCAACAGCTGTGGGCAGGGAGCCACCGGTGCTCTGAGAGAGGAGCTCAGCTCATCCCCCCAAAAATAACCAGAGAGCACCCAAAACTGGGTCAACCCACAAGGGCTACACTGAGCTCAGCAGAGCCCCAAGGCAGTGCCGTGTTTGCATAACGAGGAGCAGATGGCAGTGAAGGAGGGCAGCCGGGTCTGCACTGCACCTCTCAGAATGTCCCATTGCTCCAGCTCCAAGCACACGGCAGTCACTGGGAGGGGGTTGCACCCCTTCAGCACACCCCCTTCAGTACCACCCTTCTTCCCTCTCACCATACAACACCTCAAGCACACCCAAAATCAAGCCTTTGGCACACACAGCTCAAGAGCTGACACGGGTGCAGTGTCAAACGTGCCTTTCCAGCACATGACTGAGCACTCCCACTGCAATCACACACACAGCTTCCTATCTACCCAAAAAATACAAACGACAACCTGGGAAAATTATAACTGCCCAATAAAACATTGCCAATTGAGGACAGGTGGTTTCCAGGAAAAACCCAAGCATTAGGATACAAGCTTCATTTCCCTTTCAAAAACATCCCCTGATATTCCTGCTGCAGCATGCTCACAGCTCACGTCCCCTGTCACTTCCCCATCCAGAGCACTCCCAGACTGTAGGGTGCAAGGCCAGATCCCTGCCAGGTCAGGAGTACAGAGGAAGTGGTTCAGTGCCAGCTGCAGCAGTGCTGGAACCCATCCCTGCATTGTTCACCTGGGCATGGCTGGAATTCCCCGAGTGGCCCAGTCCCATGACTGCTGGCACGGAGCACAGCGAGCACGTGGGACCAAGGGCTTTCCAAGCCTGGCCTCTCCACATAACTTGGGATCAGCCAAAGATAACTGTCTGCCTGCTACTGCTGCAGGACAAGCTGAGACTGGACTGCCACGGGTTCTGCTGCTGCAACTGGCTCAGCATCCCAGGGGTTGTGACCTTCATCCCCTTGGTGCCTCCGTATCCCAGCCCACAGCCCCTGTCCCACAGAAAGTTTTGCAAATCTGACATTGCCTGCAAGCTCCTTCCAGCCCCCCCAAAGTTGGGTCTCCTGCAGCTGTGGTGGCAGCAGGTGCTGCCCAGCACCCTGCCCTCCCGACAGCAACTGTTGGTGGCAGGGCTGGGGACAGGCTGCAGGGCAGGCACAGGCTCGCGTGGCTTTTTGGGGGGACAAAGGGAGGCTCTGTCTGCACGCAACAGTCTGGACAAATGCTGGGCATGGGAGCTGCCATCCAAGGAAAAGCCAGACGCAGCAGTGACTGTGGCCTGACCTTACCCCGGCCCAGATGGCGGGATCCGTGCCCCTCAGCAGAGCAGCATCCATTACAGGGGGTGGGGAGGGAGGCCCCCAGCTGTCAGTGCAGCCCTTCCCGTCCCAGAGGAGATGCCAGGGCTTCTGCAAAGGCCGGGGGGGACAGCAGGCTGCACCAAGCCTAGGGTGGGTGTTTGCCAAGGGGACAGTGGGAAGCACCAAGAGTTTAAAAGCAGAGGGATTGCAGACACTGCTGAAGGTTGCACCCTCCCACACACATCCTCCCCTCTGCCTGCAGGAGCCACCTCGGCTACACTCTGCTGAACCCCTGCCAGGTATCGCATCCGCTGGCCGGGGACACACTGGTGCCACTCAAAGACAGGTCAGCAGCCCCTGCTCAGCCTCCTGCCCTGCCTCCAGCCCTGGCAGCCCGGCAGCAGGATCAGGTAGCTGCTGAGGCAGCACTTCGCCAGGCAGCCCCTGCCGCAGGAAGGAGGGCTGGGCTGCCCACCTCAAGGTCACTGCAGGGACAAGGAGAGCACCTCGTGGAGCAGGACTTGGAGCCTGCAAAGTGCTCCCAGGCTGCCATCAGAGAGCTCTGCAACACCAGGGGATCTGGGGGCTCCAGGCAGGATAAGCCTATAAACCAACCCAGCATTCCAGCACTGAGACAGGACCAAGAGCCATCTCTTGAGTCTCATCAGCTCCACGTCCTCATGCCCTGCAGGGCCAGAGAGCCCCATCAGCTCTTTGGGGCACCAAGTTCAAAACAAGGAAAAACAAAGCTTGAGGAAGCCCTGCAGGGAGGGAGGACACTCAAAATACACATACATGACCTGCAGTCATGGCTGCAGCATGCAGCCCACACACCAACCAGGCACCCGCACTAGTTGACCCCTTCCAAATGGCTCTGAAGGTGCAAAGACCAGGGAAAAACTGAAAAAAAGCAGTTAGAAGAAAATCCAAATTGCCATCTAAAAACCAACCACCAGGTCCTCTAGGTAACTGAGGAACCAGAGGTGTAACACAGCCCCTGTGGCTTTTTGAACCCTCCTCCCACATGCTCCTCCCTTCCCATCTCCATCTAAAAGCTCCCATCTGGAGCCCAAAGCAGGAGAAGCCTGCAGCAACCTGACACCAGTCCCTCTGGACCCCTCATTGATCCGGAAGGGAGGACGAGCTGCCTCCATCCCGACAGCCTTGCTGCTGCTCTGCACCCTCCAAGGACTGCAGAAAGACAAGCAGAAGGCGTGGGGCTAGAGAGGACCCCTCCATCATGCCCCCCACTCCAACGTGTGCTGCCCATGCCCCAAAAACGCTGCTAATAGTCAGAGGCACAGGCAGGTCTGTCAGGGGGAACAGAGTCAGAGCAAGTAGGAAATATGGGGACTACACAACAGCATCCAGATTCCTGCCAGGGAAACCACCCTGCCTACTGCAGGGCACCCTGGCCACCACAGATCAGGAGATGTAGCAAAAATGCTCAATGCTGTGCCCAAAACAGAGTGCTGAAGCACCTTACAAGTTACAGAGAGATGATCCAAATCCCCCAGCCAAGCCCTGGTCCATAGCAGAACCTCCACATGGCCTCTCCGTGGCTGAGGATGTGTTCATGGAAGCTATGTTTACACAGGGCATGTACAGCTGTAATTACAGGCATGATGTTATGATAACAGGAAATCCGTGCCCTGTGGAGATGCAGGCAGAGAAAGGCACGCACGGAGCTCTTTGCTAATTGCCACAAGCAGCCTTTTGTGCCCAGGCAGGGGGCAGGAAGTGAAGGCTCCCCCTCGCCAGCCTGGAGCCATCACACCCACCCTGCCCAGGTCAATGACAAGGCCAGATGGACAGAGGATCCAGATGGACAGAGACTGACCCATGGCAGTTCCAGGGCAAGCCCACCTGCCCCCAAGGCATGACAGGATGGGCTCTGAACAACCATCAGCGAGGACTCACCTTCCTTATGTCTTAACCCTTCCAAAAGGGCAGAGGTTTTGTAAATTCAGTTGGCAGAGAGAAGCAAGGGGAAATTGCCCCTCACTGGCCCTTTGCACATTACCCCAAATATATCAGGTCACGCTATTTTGGAGGCCCAGCCCAACCAGTACCCCACAAAGGGCAAGGGCTCATCCCTCCCCATCAGCACCACTGAGGGCTTTCCTACCTTTTTGATCCTCCCGCTCCGTGTGCCTGCAAAGACAACAGTCTGTCCTCTGTAGTCATAGGCAGCCACCGAGGTCATGCCATCCTCCTTATCCACAAACAGAGGGGTCCCCTCGATGGTGACAGTCCCTCCCAGGGGCTGGTTAAAGTCCTGGCCACAGAAGTTGTCGTCGATCTGCAGCGGCTGTTGGAAGAAAGCAGAGGAGAGATGAGCTTTTTGCCAATGCCTCAACACGTTGGACCTCACAGATGGCAATCAGCCATCTCCTACCTTCACCCCACAGCTACAGCACCTTTGGCAGCCTCCTACAGCAGCCAAGGGAAGGCATGGGTTGGCATTTCCCTAACATCCCCTACACACTGATGTAAGCCATTGGGACAGATGCACGGCATGCAGGCCCTCTCTACATTTGAACAGGCTCTGCAAACCAAGACCAAGGCTCTCTGTCCCCTGCATCCTACAGAGCAGCACTTACAAACACAGCAGGAGCCAGTGGAGCATCCCTGCTCCCCCCTCCATCCCCATCTCAGACACGTGGGATGCCAGCACAAGCTCCCCAGCACACACACATTCCTCTCCTCCTCATCCCAGCGCTAGCTTCAAAAAAAAAAAAAAATCAGCTTGGCAGCAAGGCAGGAGGGGCTGAATGCTGCACCCCAGCCTTCCCCCAAAGAAAAAACACTTCCCAGACAAGGCCATGCCAAGGCAAACAAGTCAGGGCTCCTGGAAGAGCTTCACTTCACATAGCAAAGCCTCCAGCAAACACCCTACCCACCTGCCAGCCCTGTTCCTCCTCCCGCAGGAACGTCTTTGGGAAATCCCCACATTTTTTCCACGCTGCCTTGCCCCAGACAAGGGCCTGGCTCAGCCAGCTGCCTCCTCAGTTCAGATCAAACCCACAGATCTGGGAGAAGCTTTTGCAAGCTTTCCCTCTGCCTGGGGAAAGGCAGAAGCAGGGCTGCACTGGCCTCTGTCCACTCTCAGGGTTGTGAGAGCATGGACTTCCTTCAAGGACAGTGAGATGATGGACAAGGCAAAGACAAAGGGATGCTCCCTGTGAAAGCTGAGATGCAGGCAGGGGAGTGGGACCACGACTAGATCCACAGCATTCACCCCTACCTCGAGCATCCTCACCTGACCTGCTGAGCAGAACAACAGACCCTGGCCACAGCTGCCTGGCCTGGGGGGCACATGGGCCTCCCAGTGTTCCCACATGATTCAACAGCCTCACATGGTCACACAGCACCAGCAAAATCCCTGCTCTGTCCCAGGCAGTGAAGGGCTTTGCCAAATCCCCAAAGGTGGCAGCAAGCCTGGATGCAGGAGGGTAAAGCGGCAAGGCAGGCACGGCTGACAGAGACAGCCTGCTCCGGTCACGGGATTCTTCCGCCTCACAAGGCTCCTTATATAATTTTGAATTTAAAGGGGAGAGAGGTTTTTTGGCAGGCAGCAGGCTCCAAATGCATGCCAGTCCCCAAGGGGTTTTAAATCCATACCGCATGTGCACAGAGCATATGGGAAAATGCCGAGCTCCCAAGCTCCACGTACGCAAGGGCAGTGCAGAGCTCTGCAATTCCCACTCATCTCTGCCTGGGAAGCCAGGATCAGCCCAGACTGGCTCCCACCAACAGGCACCCATGTGGAGGGGAGAAAACACAGCACTTTTCCGTGCCCCAGCACAATACACTCGCAGCTTCAATGGCATCGGGCTCCCACAGCCATGGCAAGGCTGCTCGCCCTCCTCACCATGCCACCATTCTGCTCCAGGGCCAGTGGTCTCAATCCCTACTGCAGCAGGAGTTCAGTGCTGTGTCAGCCTTCCAAAAGGGAAGGAGCAGTCACGCTTAGCCCATCAGACACTCTGGGGATGCCCCCTCAGTTACTCTAACTTCTGGTTTTGAGTGTTGAGTTAACGTACAAAGATCAGCTCCCTTCCCCGGCTGACTGTTGCTCATGCTTCCCTGAACTAGGGGAACTCCTACAGCCAATCATGACAGACACAGGGATCCCCAAAACAGGAACATGGGCACTGCCTGTCTCTGCAACCACAAGAAAAAGAGGGAAGGGAAATCACAAGCTCTCCACTCACCCTCTGAATGCCAGCCTTGCCCTCTCCTATCCACTGGCCAACACACACACTAAGCATCCTTCTCTGCATTATGAGAATAGGAATTTTAAAACAGCAGATCCTAGAAAATTATCTTCCTAATCACAGAGTGAGATGCGATCAATGCTCCAGCTGACACAAAGCTCCCATCCAAATACCTGGGATTCCTCAGCTGCTTTGCTGGGGAAAAGATTCTGCCCCCCACAGCCCAAATAAACCCCAGCACCTCCAACCCAGCCATCTGCAGCAACAGAAGGGTTCAGGGCAATGCCACAAAGGTATTCAAGCCCTGGCACCCCTGGGTGCAGGTTCTGCTCTCTCTGAGCTCAATCTGCAGCTTCCCCAACCCCGCGGCTGCTGAATATGCAAGAGGAGAGATGTTTATGGTGTTTACTGCTCTCTGCTTTGTCTCAACATACTCTCTGGGAAATGACAAATACAGCTGCGCTCTGGGACCGAGGAACTCCCGCCGCCGCCATGCCGACACCACCTCGATAAATAATTACGCCGACAATTAGCTCATTAACAGCAAACTGCCTCGTTAGGAAAGCGCAGGCGGCGCAGAGGTCGGGCCAAGGGCGGCAGTGCCGGGGTTGTGGAACCCACCGACACAACCCATCCCTGGCAGATGCGGGCTGCGGGCAGAGCCAAGGCAAAGGGACGGAGGGCAGGATGGACAGAGGGACAGCTGTGCCCCAGCCGGTGCTGGCAGGGACAGACAGACACCACGGCACCGGGGGGACAGTGACCTTGCAGCGCTTGAGCCTGCGGATGCTGGGATCTGCAGGAGGCATCGGGATCTGCCCACTCTCACATTTGCATGGATTTTTGCAGGGACCACAACCTTCAGTCTATTGCATGGGGGGGTTGCAGTGTTTCTTTTGGGGGTTTGGGGTTTTTTAAAAATTATTTTTATCTTTTGTTTCTATTTCCATGCTTTCCTTTGGCACCCCTCTCAGTTGCCCCTGGCTCACACACCCCAGGGCAGCTATCTGCACAGCACAGCAGTCTTCTCTCTCCCAGCACTATTTTTTCCTCCCCAAAACAGGGTCAGGAAATTCGGATTTCCTGGGGAAAGGGACCTGAAGGAGGGGGAAGGCAGGCCCAGAGCGAGCAGGAGCGGGTGTCTCCTGATATGCCTTGTCTCATTGCCTCTCTTCAAGCCCACTTACGAAAGCAATGAGGGAGCAGACAGCACGACAAGGCTCGCATCACTCAGCATTATTAATTAGCCAGTAATTCGCCAGTTAACACCATTATAGGCTCACCCCCTTCCCCCTGTGCACCTCCAGGGGCTGTGATGGAGGATGTGGAGGGATGCAAAGAGCCAGGGAGGAGGTTACAGGAGGCTGGTACAAAGTGCCAGGCTGGGATGCCAGGCTTTTTGCGCATTAATCGCTGCTCAGGAATAATCAGAGTGTGGTACAGTTTGTTACCACCTGCATTTCTCTGACTGCCCCGGAAAGGATTTGGCTTATCCTGGCCCACTTTCAGCCAGTTTGTCACCAGCCATTGTCCTGTGCCAGCAAGCTGGGCAGCAAGCCTTACTGAGGAGTCAAAACTCATTTTCTCCCTGGGATAGCCCAGGGAAAGCTGATGCCACATCCCGCTGGCTCCAGGCACTGGCTCTGCCCACACTGCCAGCCCAGGAGCCAAGGGCTCCAGGAACTCTAAATAACTCCCTGCTGCAACATCTGCACCCCAGCTGCAGCCCACTGCCCTTTCCCAGCCCTGCTACACCAGCCCTTGCTCACCCCAGTTTGGGGACAGGAGCACTGGGCAGATGTGCTGAGCACATCTGGCCCCAGGCACAAAGACCTCCCAGCCCTGTACTGCACAGGGGAAGGAAAGAGCCAGGCTACACAACACCAAACCCCTCTGAGTGAAACCTGGGAGCAGCAAAGCCTCTGGAGAGGCTCAGGGGCAGTTTAGGCAGTGGGGCTAGCACAGGGAAGTGGCCTGGGTGCTTCCACAAGGTGCCTCTGCTGCATTTGGAAGTCCATGCTCAGGTCTTGGGTCTCACACCAGTGTGAGGAGTCTTCCTACAGAGCCAGTTCCTTCCCCTTCCCACTTCCAGATCACAGGATCCCAGAAGGAGGGAGAGAGAAATGGGAAGCAGGAATTCACTCCACTCACCAGCACTGGAGAGGAATCACTGACATCTCCTGAGCTATCTGCCAAGCCTGGTTGCCTCTCCTCCCAGCTCCAGCACCAGCTCTGGAGAATTCAGCACTGGTGATGAGTATCCATTGGCCCTGCACTGCTTGAGGTCTGAGAGTGCAGCCCTGACAAAACCTCCTCCAGCATGGGCCAGCCTCAGCCCCTTACTGCCAAGAAGGAGCACAGCAAGAGAGCTCCTTGCCCATTTCCATATGGATGGGGTGTAAATCCCAAGCAGCTACTGACTTGAGCAATTACATTTTGCCTCCTTATAAATTAAAAACCAGCATGTCCTTTATTTTCTGGCCCGTCCTCACCACCATGACTGCCATGACCCACCCTAGAGGTGGCTTTATTTTATTAGGGGCACAGAAATTCCTGTCAGAGAGAGACTACATACTTCTAGTGGTCTGGTTTGGCCTGTGCACAACACAGCAAGGAGCTGAGGGCTTGACTTATGATCCAGTCACATCCTGCCCCACTCTGCCTGGCAGCTGGAGAAGGACTGGGACAGAAAACACCACCTGGAGGAGGGTGTCACTCCCCAGCCCAACTCACACAAAAGCAGGAGCCTCCCCATCACAGCACACAAGAGTCATATCTGCAGGACCCAGAGAGTACCAGAGATCCACTTACACCCAGGCAGCAATCCTGGGACCATCAGAGTTTAAAACATCCCTGGAGTGCAGGGGGGCAGAGCAGGCTCCCCAAACCCGGGGATGTGGGGCACTGGAGAGGTGAGCTGGGAGCACGGGAGGCAGCACTGAACACTGAGCACAGAGCAGCTCCACGGCAGAGCCAGCAGCTGCACGGCCCAACAGGCAGCCGTGTAACGATTTCATCATTTTCCAGCAAAATTGAATTAGTTCAAAGCCAAAATCTGATTTGTGAGCCCAGCGCTCTTGACAGCAAACCCTTTACTTTGTCAGGCAGCTGTTAGCTGTCTCCTTCAGAGTGCAGTGAGGATGGTGGGAGAGAGGGCAGGGCTACTCTCAGGGACCCCCCCGCCCACCTGCCTGCACCCAGAGCTCTGCTTGAGCACGCCTGGGGGCTTGCTGGTGGGTGCTGAACACCAACAAGCCACACCTGGGGGAGGTGGGTGATAGCAGGTGGGTCAGGACCCCCACCAGACCCTCCCAAACACTCACACCAGCAGCCCAAGCCTGCCTAAGCCCCATATCTGACCCTACGCAGAGACTGTCCAGCCTATGACCTCTCCATCACCTGGAGATGTAGCCTACAGCAACTAGGAGTGGTTTGTAACATTGCCCAGAAAAGAATGCAGTAACAGTAACACTTCGATGAGAAAATAAACCCGAGAGCCAAGCTGGGAGATCTCCTGCCCACCAGGACTCAGAGGTCCCACACCGAGCAATTGAGACACCCAGGTGGGAACCAGGCAGGAAAACACTTCCCTGGGGACAGAGGGGAGTGCTCCCTCGGTTGGGAATCACTGTTCCAGGACAGCAGCACTCACCTCCTGCACCTCTGACAGTTTGCACTGGTCACTCCCAAAAGCCACCTCACTGACAGTGCCTTGCGCCCTCCCAGCACCCCATGGAGAGGATGTGGTCCCTCCATGCTGAACATCTGACCAACTTCTGCTGGGACCACCAGCCTCCCCAGCTCCCTCCATCAGGTCAGTGCTCCCTGTCCTGCACATCCTGCTGCTTCCAACACCTTCTGCTTGGCCACTGCCAAGTCCCAGGTGACAGGACACCCACAAATGCTATCTGCAAGGGACTCCACAGCAGAGCTGCAGCAGACACCCTGAGGCCTGAGCCTACCACCCTCCCAGCCCCAACTCACTGACACTGCCCATATCCACAGGGAAAACACAGCCCAGGTGAAATCACTGGGGAAAGTCCAGCTAGAGAACACCACCAGAAACAGTCTGGCTTGAGTAAAGACAGGTGGGAACTCACCGAGTTGATGCAGCCCAGCTCCTTATTCAAGAGCCAGGGCAGGGAGAGTTTCCCTTCCCCTCTGTAGCATGACTGGATACGCTCCTTGATCTTATCCTTGATCTTCTTCAACGTGAAGAGGCAGAGCACAGACTCCTTGGGAGGCTTAACCCTATTTTTCTGGCCCTGGGAGAAGATGGTGAAGAGGATATCCTCCTGCTCTGAGATGCCCAGGTACTTGGCCAAAGCCTTGCCAGGCTTGGTCAGGTAGGCGTCCTGGATCAGCCGGTACTCGATGCCGTCCTGCACGCAGCCAATGGGGAATTCCACATAGGAGTAGAACTTGGGGTCATCCACACAGAGGCGGACGATCTTGGAGGTGAAAAACTGCTCCCCAGTGGAGTCGGGAGAGGTCAGCTGGGTGTCCAGCTGCAGGGTCAGGTAGTAAACAAACTGCTCGCTGCTGAAGCTGTAGATGTAGTAGATGTCAAAGGTGGGGAACTTGGAGAGCGTATCCGAGGGGATTTTGAGCTGCGAGGAGACAAACTCATCCTGGTAGACGAAGCCAAACATCTCCGCGTTCTCCTCGTTGGCCATCAGCTTGCGGCTGGACAGGGTGGGGAAGTACTCCGACTTCCCGTCAATGGGCGTCCCAATGAAGAGCTTGTTCTGCCCGTTCAGCACCTCGATGATGACGCCGGACATGGTGCCCGACTCGTTGACGCTGGAGAGGTAGTGCTCCTTGCGGTGGTGGGGCTCACCCAGCTTGAAGAGGTCGTCCAGCCGCAGGAACTGGCAAATCCCCTGGGAGGCGCTGCCGCAGGCGATCAGCCGATTCCCCGAGTAGTCCACCAGCAGCAGTTTGTTGACGTTGTTGGTCGTGACCAGCCCGTGCGGGCAGGACTGGACGCTGGGCGGAGGGTAACACTTCTCATTGTCCTCCACGGGCCCCGTCACGTGGGTCCTCAGGAGCGTGAGGTTATTGGAGAGCTTGTAGATCCGATTGACAGCCCCCACGTAGACCTCCCCAGTTTTGTTATGGACCACCAAATGTGTCAAGCTCCAGTCTGTAACCGGGAAAGTCCTAAAGGGAGATTTGGGGCTGCCTGCCGCCAGCGGTAGCCAGGTGCTCCCCAAGAGCAGCAAGGTCCAAATGTGGATGGACAAGTGGTGCTTCAGCCAAAGGAGCCACATTGCAGCAGCCTCACATCCAGCCAAGGCCATGCCCAAACCCAGCCACAAAATAAATAGAAACAAACCCAAACTAAAGGGATGGGGGAGGGAGGAGGAGCTAATGGGAAACACTCTCCTCTGCTTCCTCTGCGCTCCACATTCAGGGCATCGTGGGCGTGGCCAGTCCAGTCAACCCTAGAGGGAGAAAGACAAGAAAAGCGGGGTTAGGAAGCTTTCCTGCAGTCTCAAGCATGTTCCACCCCACCCAGGAGACTCTGCTGCTTCACATTTTTCTAGCAGGCAGAAGAGACCCTGACCTGCTGCCCCAATCCCACTCTACAGCAGGGCTGGGAATGGATGCAAAATCCCAGCTAGCAGCAAGCACAGCCCAAGCCCCTACACAGAGGGGGATCTCAAAAGCACCTTTTAAAGGAGTTGAAAGAGCCAAGAGCCCTGGCATGTTGCCCACTATCCTGCCACCTGCCTGCCAGGAGGGGCACGAGCAGGAGGGGTTGGAGGGAGCACAGGGGCATGGCAAGGACAAGCCTGTCCTTCTGGCATTTCTATGCATTAAAAACACACGTCCAGACATGAGACAGTTGGTTTGAGAGGCTCCAGAGGGACAAGGGGCACACACAGGGGGGATGGAATGCTCTGCCTGCTGCTGTGCCACAGCTGGGGCTCACCAACAGGGAGCAGCCAAGCAGTGGGGAGCCAGTCAAATACCCCACACTGGGGTGACCTTTGCATCCCAGCAGCAGGGAGGAGATGGCCACAGGAAACACAGCTTTGCTCTCTGTGTCAGTTCAGCAGCCCCTCCATGATAAACCCATTCCTGTCTTCTCCATCCACTCTCCCCACACAGGCACAAGCACCCCTAGACTAACCTGGGGTTGTGTAAACCCCCCTGCAGCACACAGCCTATCCCACCATCACAATCCATCACAATCCATCCCAATCCATCCACCCCAGGTGGGACCAAGGTCCATGGCTGGGGCACCAGCTCAGTTTCCCAGCCAGTGCAGATAAGCCACTCCAGAAGGGAGTGGAGGAGAAGGAGAGCCTCTCCCTCTCTCCTTATCACCCATCTCTGACTCAGCCCAGGATAACCTCCCAGAGGATCCCCAGCAGGGAGTGGCACAGGTAGGAAATATGGCCCGCGGTGACTGGCAGCTCTGCAGGTCCCAGCCCTGGCAGGGCAGGGTGTCAGAGGGCAGCCAGCTGCCATATCAGCAGGGCTGAACGCTGCCCCACCCTCAGCATCCCGCCCTTGGCAGGGCTGTGGGAACCACCAGCCAGGCCACATGCAAACCTTGGGGGGCTGCATCAGCACTGAGCCATACGGCTACCCCAACATTCCATAGAGCGTCCTTCACTTCTGCTGCTCCCCTCTCAAGCCACAGAGCCAGAGAAACTTTTTTTCCCCTTCTCCAACTCCTAGCATACACAAGACTGCCCTCTCCTTTTTCAGGGCAAGCCCAGCCCTGGCCACCCTTGCAGCCCTGCCAGTTCTCCTGAGCCCCAGATATGTTGGGCAAAGCTTCTGCACCACTTCCAAACCCTCTCTGCAGATCTGCCTCTGCCCACAATGCTCCTCACCCTGCTGTCTTCGACTTCCCAACACATCCACCTCCAAGGCAACAGTCTCAAAGGGACATTGGGACAACGGCACATGAGCAGCACTGAGACCAAATCCAGATGCCACAAAGCTCCATGGGTGTGGAGGCAACCAAAGCACCACCCTGGAAATCATCCCCGTGGTCCTAATCACCCATTCCTACCACTTTTTCCAACACTGGGAGCCTCACAACAAAGAATAGGTAACAAAACTGTCAGGGCAAGGGCACTCCTAGAAGACACACACACTGCTCGGAATCTTCCTTTTTCTGAGCTTGCTGGTAAGAGAATAAAGAGAAGCACCCCATATCAGAGCTTATTAGCCCCAAACCACATTGATGTGGGACCGAGTGGCACTGTGAGCACAAACCCACTGGTTAGCCCAGAAAGCCACAGCCCAGCAGCTGCAGGCATTGGGGTTTCCTGAAGGAAACCAGAGAGTGGTTTCCCACCCACTGGCACAGCTGTCACCAAGACACTGCTCCCATGAGGCTGAGCCCCTCAGGAACAGCACATTGGCTGCCTGGCAAGGAGACCAGCACCAAATTCATATGTCAGTGATGTGCCAAGCAGAGAAGGAACGGGGAAGATGGGGAAGGTGACAGTGGGAGATTGGTGCAGCGTGGGGATGCCAACCAGAGCGTCTCCTGCCAGGATGAGAGAGCACGACAGGGAACTTGCTTTCTTGGTGCATTTCTATGATTCACTGCTTCTATTTCAGGAAGTGGGTGAGAGAACTAGAGGTCGAGCTGCTGCCACAAACCAGGGCTAGAAAGCCCAACAGGAGATTCCCAAATTAACGTAGGGAACTGCAAATCAGAAGTTGGAACGAGAGCAAAGTGAGGCAGAGCTGGGGCAAGCTGAGAGATGACACTCTGCAGAGCTCCTCAGAGATTTCTGCTCCTAAATATACTGCAGCAGCAACATCTCGTCCTAGTGACCTGACACCAGTGGTGGTTTTGTCCAGTAAAAGCCATCAGCAACAATTAGTGAAAATAAAACAGCACAAATAGTTGGTTTGTCTGCTTTTTTTGTGATTCAGTGATATGGGTTCCTGAACTTTGATCTAAAGCAGGGCTCAAGCCCACCATGGTGCAGGCAGCCCTGCACTGCTCCCTGCCCATGGAGCAGCAGCCAAAGGGCATTTCCCTGCTGTCACACAGCTCCAAGGGCCACAGAGAGGTCACAGTGCAGCTAAGGCAGGGCAGCTCCTCCCCTAGCACCCTCCTTAAACCACAGGGCACCCAAACCCCTGGGGCTGCACTCAAGTAGCACCGTGCCCTGGGGTCACCCAGTCCAGGGCCACCAGATGACTGCCACCACCAGGAAGCAACACCTGCACCACAAACACATCCAGAGCAGTCCAAAGGCGTGAAAAACCCTGGGCAGATACCCTGGCGCCAAGCCCTGCCCTGAAACAGGCAGCAATAAAATTATTCACCCCAGCCCTGCTGCATGCATGCCAGCTGGGAGAGCAGGACCACAAATGCAGCTGGCAGTGCTGCTGGGCAGCAAGTGATGCAGCACAGACTGAGCATCCCCAGGGCTCACCCCACAGAGGGGCCACACCACAGGCCAGACATCACCACAGGCTTGTGTTTTGATTTCCATGTGCACACACAAACACATAATATATGTATATACACACACATGTGTTTATAGAAGGAAACCAGCCTTCAGAAACACAGCCAGCACAACAACCAAATCCTGCCCAGTCCCCTTCATCCCCCCTGGAAAGGACATTTGCTCACAGTTTCACCTCAGAGTGGCCACACTGAGAGGGTTGCAGCCACTGCAAAACTCAGATGGAGTTACCCACCTCAGCAGGGCCAGCACCCACAGATCCCAGCCTCTCCCAATGAGCCTTTCTGCAGTAAGCAATGGCCATGGCCCAGGGTTGCCAGTGCCCCCCTTCCTGGCTGCTGGAGAGCTGGCAAGGGGCAGCAGCACTCATCCCCCCAGGCTGAGAGCTCCCTGCTCCTGCAATGTGCCCAAAAACCTGTGCTTGGGATGGGAGATCACACTTTGGGAAAGAAATCATCACTTTTGATAGCGCAAAGCAAGAGTACTGGGATGGAAAAACTAACCTTAAAAGGCAAAGACTGGACAGAGAGTTAAGGACCACCTCTCCACTCATCCAGGCAGCAAGTCCAAGAGTCAGCACCAGCCTACAGAGCAGCAGCCCTCAGGGGAGCACCCAGAGACAGGGTTTAAACATGCAGACAAGCACAGAGGTGCAGATCTGGCACTCACAGACCCGCCTGCCATCCCTGCTTTTCCATCAACACGACCCCAGCAGGTTCTCTCCCAGCAAAACATCCCAAGAGCTTTATAGCCTTGCACTTTAGCAAGGGAGGTTGGAGGAGAGAAGGTGTGGGATTGAAAACCCCACATAATCCACCCACAAAAGGGGAAATGGCATCTAAAGAGCCTCTACCTGTAATCCCTCCAAGCCACTGGCTGCTCTCAGCAATGAGATATAGCCAAGAAGGGACCAGCTACAAGCTGCCAGTAATTAGCAAAGGGGACAGAGGGGAGATTATCCAGGGGAGAAAAAAGCCTTCAGGCCACAGGAGAGGCAGCCTCACCCCAGAGTTGCTGTATTTTTAGGTTCATCTGGCTGGGAAAAGCCTTGCAATAAGGAAAGCCTGGTGGTGGTACAAATTGGAGCTGCACTACATATGCAATTGCTGCAACAGGGCTAAACTTTAACTCCTTCTTTTGCTGCATGCAGTCATTGAAAACTATTCGGTTAGGGTCCCTCCCTAGCCAGTGAGTTAAATCATTAAAACCCTTATCCCTGGCTCAAACCAAACCCTGATGAAATCAATGGCAGGCTCTGAAGCTGCCCTAATCTCCATTACTATCACCCAATCAAGAATATCTTCAGTTTCTTCCCAGGTTCCTGCCATTCCTCCCAGGCAGGGGCTGAGGACTCCATCCTGCCATCCACCCCAGCTTCCACTCCTGCCCTGCAAGGATCGTCTGGGCAAAGAATTCAGCCTCTTTTGTTCTGAGAAACATGACAAGGAGAAGCAGCCATCCACTGCCCAAAGGCTCATGAAGCTTGACCCTCAGCAAAAAGGAGCATAAAAGAACAAGCAGTAAGGAAATTAAACAGCATTTCTCAAGTGCACAATTCCCCTTCTCTGGTCCTCTGCAAGAAGTCATGTCACGCCAAGAACAGCTTGAACTCCAGAGCAGCTCTGGAGCCACTACCTGCACTCACCACTCACCACTGCAGGCTGCTCTGCAGAGAGCCCTTCCAAAAAGGTTCACAAGCATTTCCAAGCTGGAAACCCAGGCTCCCACAGCCACAGCGTCCCAAGGCAAGGAGGTACATGAGGACAGCCTCAGCAGCCCTTCCAGGAAACCAGGCATGGACAGAGACCTTACACATTTCCCAAATCCATACACCCGGAGTGAGAGCTGGTGGCTGTCCTTTGCCTTATTCCCACAGCTCACCTGGGTATCACAGTCTATACAGGGCCCTGCAAGGGCTGCTGAGGGATTTTCTGTTTGCAGCCCACGTGCTGTACTTGCATTTCCCAGGAGGAAAGTGCCCCCCACCTTCCCTTGTGCTCCCTGCAGCCGAGAGAGGAGCACACAGACCTGGACCAGTGCACAGCCCGTGGGCAATCATCCACACAGGACACAGCCTGCTGCTTCCCATCCTGCTTCAGGAAGTTTGTCCATCAGTTCCTCCAACCCCTCTGTGCCTCTCATCATCCACAGACCCCAACCCAAGGCACCAGCACACCAGCCATGAGACTGTGGCTTCCTACTATCAACACCCAGGTCAGCTCAAGGCTTCAAACACCAGCCTGATGTAAATTTTGTCACCTCAATCAGGACCAATTAATAACATCTTGCCCACATCTTAAGAGCAATGTAGTACAGACCAAATTCCCTGAAGGCCACCTCCCCCTTTGGCTTTGGCCTACACACTCCCAGACTCTGATTCTCACAACCCATCAGCCCACTGCCCCACATAAATGTCCCAAAAACCAGCCCTGCTGGCAGAGGTCACCTTGGTCCAGCTGGACCAGCAGAGGCCCAGAAGGTCACTCACAAGCAAGGTCTCTAAACAGCAGGGAAGTCCAACAAGAGATCCTCTGGCCATCAGCATCCTTCCCCTGTCTGATCTCATTCCCTGGGAAATAACATATCACTCATCATGCCTCACTCCCCAGCCTGATGCTCCACACCCCTCACTGGGCCAGGGCAGCCACAAACACAAGTCATGATCTTACACTCCCCAGATCAATGCCCCTCTTCCAGCCCAGCTCTCCAAGCTGCATTTTCACCTCTCTGTCACAAGCGCTTTCCCCATATCCCATAGGGAATCTGGAGAGATCCCTCTTTGCAATGGAGCACTGCCACAGGAGCATTCTTGGTTGCTGGATGCCCTCCAGTCCAGCAAAGTGAGGTCATTCTGGGGTTGGTTTAATCCCAGCTGAGCTGAAACTCCCATGGTTCTGCCTGGCCCCTTGCTGACACCAGCACTTGTGCTGTCCTGTGGCAAGCCAAGCACAACTGCCATCACATTAGTTCTGATTAAAACAACCACAAAACTTCTCCAAATGAGTTTTCCCAAGCCACGTGTTCTTCTCCTTCCCCTACCACCCTTCCATCCTTCCCCCTCTGCTGTTTCAGTTATGCTGCCCCAAGAACCACAGCTGGAAACAGTTCAGGTCCTGGCTCTGCTTCCCCTGCGGAGTTTCCAGCTCAGCATAGCCCCATGTTTTATTTTCCCAAGGTGAAGTAAGACATCCAGAGAGAGAGTAGAGCCTCATCTGGCAATGGGACAGGCAGAGAAAGGAAAAGCCCAAAAGTCTCCCCACAGCAACACCACCACAGGGGAAACTGTTCTGAGAGTGCAAAAGAAGCCTCATTCACAGCACCACGGGCAAAGAGCATCTGATATGAACAGGGAGGTGCCTGTACAGGTGGCTGTACCTGCACTCTGCTTTCCTATGGGCAGTGCCAACACAGCACACCTCACCCCAATTTCCCACAGCAAGGGGGTCTTACCCACCAGACCTGGCAGAGCACACTTCAAAGTGTGGGTGCAGCCACAAGCTGCTGGCTGGGAGGGAGAGCAGAGCAAGGCTTTTCCTCTTCCTGCAGATCCCAGCTGCGGCCCCAAGCCAGGTTAGACATGGGCATCACCTTGCTCTATGGCCTGATGCCATGCATGAGGAGCTGAGATTCCAACAGGCATCAGCATCATGGACCAGCTCCTTCCGTGCAGAGCCGAGAGGAGGCGGCTGCTCGCCTGTGCTGGGAGGGCTGCCCGAGCACCGCTGCCAAAAACCCACTTTGTGCTAATGAAAGTGGCTGGATGGCAGCTCCAGCAAGCACCACCACCCCCACGGAAGGCCAGGGAGCCACACAAGGCACAGCCAGTGGGCCAAGAGGTCCTGCTGTGCTGGGAGCTGACACCTCCCTCCCAGCCCTCTCCATGCAGAGCGGGACCTCTCCCGCTCCCGCATGTGGTGCCAACGCCCCAGGGCACCTCGGCTGATCAGGAACAGCAGCGGCTGATCAGGAACAGCAGCGGCAGCCCTGGAGGCCGGGGCCGCTGGCAGCGTCATGGGGCTCGGCAGCGGCTCTCCTTCGGAAACAGCGCTGCTTCCCTGCCTTCCTCCTCCCCCATTTCTTCCCGATGACATCAGCCTGAAAAACAGGTTCTTGACTTCAGCAGGGCTCATCGGGCCGATTCTGGTCCCGGCAGAGAGGGAGAGCCCCCCCTTGACTCCAGAGAGGAAGCAGCCATGCAGGAGCCGGACACGGAGATAAGCAGCAGCGGGCAGGCAGGGACCCTGCAGCATGCCAACACTTGTAGGAATAAAAACCATGGAGAGGCAGATGGGGGTGGAGGGAATGCAACAGGGGGGAACAGATATAAATGTTTTACAGAGGCCGTGGCAGCTGGAAGCTGGGGCTCACACCCCGGCTCTGACACTGCTCTGCTGCAGGGCAGCCAGATCTACCCAGCGCAAAAGTCAAATGCCAGGGCAGGGCAGACTCCCATCGAGCTCCAGCTCGCAGAGCCCAACAGCAAGCCCTCGGGCTGGCCAAAATGACAATGCAGGACTTAACACCATCCAGCAAAGCCTTCCGAGGGCCACAAAGCTGGACACGGACCAGCAGGGAACACACGATCCTGCGAAACATCCTGCCCACCAGCCAAGCTCCAAGATTATTTTTAAACTCCTCCTAAAATATTTTTGGGTTTTCCTCTTCCCCTGTTGAAACTAACAGTCTGCACAGGAAGAGCGAAGCAGGCGCCCGTACACAAAGCCCGGCCGCATGCACAAAGCAAACAACTTGGTGCCATTACAATCACCTGCGATGTTATCGGCAGCTCTGACGGGGTCGGCGCTGGCAGGAGGAAATGTGGTTTTCACATCATGCCACTTGAAACGAGTGTGACCATCCTTCCTCCCCCCTGCCCCCCGGCAGCCATGCCAACACCCTGGTAAAGAGGGGGAACAGCCCGTGGATGTGGGGCTACACACACAGGAAATTTCTCCCCCTAACACAGAAATTTGTGTCTTCTCCTGCCACGAATTTACTTTTGTGAGAGCGCCTGAATATTTTGACAAACAGTTGTTTAACTAAACGCATAAAGCAAAGGGATTCACAGGGCTCCTACAATGACACCAAGACTTGCCTGGATGGGGAGGTGAATCTGCAAAGGATCATGCCCCCGACATCGACACTACTCAGAGCATCCAAGCTTCCCAATAATTTTGGGAAGCCATCCCCACTCCCAACCCCTCACATGCCAGACTGCATCTCTGCTCCTCCAAACTCCCAAGAAAACATGAAGAGTCACTCAACATTTATCAGTTCAAAACACATGTGCAATTAGCAGGATTTTTTTTTCCTCCCTCCAGTATAATTATACATGTTTTAATGCAATTACCACCCCTGTATTTTGTACATTAAACAGTAGGCAACCCAAGGAAGAGAGACGCTTTTATTTTTCTTGGCTTTGCCTTCCTGAAAATAATACTATGTTGCAAAATAACTCCGGAAGACGAGCTTATCTTCACCAGAAAAAGAGGGAGAGAATTAAAAAAAAAAACGGGAAGAGGGAAAGAGAAATCTCACAAAGAGAAAGCAGGGATTGCAGTGTCCCTCCACGCTGCCCTCACCCTCCAGTGCCCACACAAACCTGTACCTGGAAACCGCCCCTGATTCCACGGACAGGACTCAGAAGCAGCCTCAGCCCTTCACCATCACCAACAGAAAGGAAAACTGGACCAAGAGAAGGACAGAAAGGAAAACTGAACCAAGAGAACAGTCCTGGTTACTCAAGCTGGGGTCATTAGCCGGATTAAAGCGCCGAGCTCCGGCCAGCAGCACGGAGAGCAAAGTGCAGCTAAACTGCCCAAATTGGATTAGCAGCGCTCCCGGGCCTCTGTGCCAACTTGGCTGGCAGATGGAGGGATGCTCAGGATGAGGAGGTGGGCAGCCAGCCCCAGGGCTGATCTGCAGGCTGCCGGTGGGGAGAGGAGGGATGAGGAGGAGATGGTCCCTGCACAGCATGTCCCCAGAGCCACACAGCCAGTCTCTGGCACCCCTGGCATGTTCTCACCTCGGGCACTTTCTCCAGCAAAATCCCTCACAATCTCAGCTCAAGGAGCAAAGAGGATATCGCACCCTGGCTCGCACCAGGCCCTGAGCTGAACCCAGCAATAAAAAATCTCCTCTGTGCTTCAGGCAGCTCACGAGGGTCTCTGGCCCCAGGCACAGACCAGCACAGCTGGGCACAGGCCAGGGCTGCATTTGGCTCTCATTACACCGAGACACCATGGGGACAGAGGAATCACCCAAAACAGTCCATCTTGCACCATGCAAGGCAACTTCAGAGGAGAAAGGAGTAAAAGTGTTTATGGAATGTGAGCCTGATGACCTGGATGTGGAGTTTTCTTCCAGACTCGAACATCTTGACACACCAGCAACAAAGAGGAGGCGTTCCAAGCCTTGGCTAAAGGGAAAATAAACTTTGAGATGTTTTTCATTCAGGTTTTTAAATGGTGGCTTCCACCTGGAACAAGGGCTGGAGGCAGCCACAGAGGGCTCAGGGAAGCAAGGCAAACAAGGACACTTTCCCATGTCTGGCTATGCTCAGACAAACCCATGGGAAGGTGTGGGCTTGGATACACCACATGGTGAGTGCAGGGCAGAAGAGCCAGGACTGCCCATGCCTGGCACCAAAACCACCAAAACTTATTTATTGTTTGCAGCTTTTCTCCTCCATGAGGCACAAGGTGTTTGCTCAAATGTGACCTCCAAGCATAGCAGGCAGACCATGTTGGGGTATCTACACCCCAGGCTGCACCCTGGGGAAGGCTAAGAGGGCATGAATGAGGCTGTGGGTCAGGGATGGTGCCAGAGCACACATGTTCTCACCAAGTACCATTTATCTGTAGTGGGATGCTCCCCAGAGCACTGCATGGAACACTCCCCAGGTACAGCCAGAGGAGAAGCTGGTGGTCTCCAGTCTAAAGCCAAACCAGCCACCTCACCAGTGGATGGTGGCAAACCCTTGCTCCTCCTCATTTTGCATGAAGCCATGGCACTCAGCACCTTGCTGGGAAAAGGGGCCCCAACCCAAACTCAGGGAAGTTAAGGAGTCATGGTACATGCTGAACCAAGCTCCACATCACTCATAATTCCCAGCCTTTGGGCCTTTCTCTACACACACGGTACATCACCAAGCCATTCACTGGTCAAACCCTGGCTAGGAACCCTCTAATCACTAGTTTTTTCCATATAGCACACAAACTTGAATGAGACATTAATGGATCAGAGACAACAACAGTCTAAGTTCTCAATACATGCATTTCACCAGTTCAGATCAATGAAAAATTCAAGCTTGAAGGCAGTGAGGATGGCACTATGGGCCTTGGGGCGACCCATGCCCGCCCTCCTGTCTCTGCACAGAGACATGGCAACACCTCTGCTGTCCTGGCTCTTCCAAGGCTCCCCTTCCATTGAGCCAGAGGTGCCAAAAACCATCACTGACTCCTCACTGGGGATACAAATGACCAAGGCACCAGAACACCCTACACAGAAAGGCGATTACAACAAAGCCCAACGGGACTCAGCAGAGGCCCAGCACGGGTGATGCTCCCCCGGTTCGAGGAGCCGCTGTGCCAGCCCGGTCTGTGCTGCTCGGGAGCTGCCGGCTCAGGGCTGGCTCCGGCTCCCGGCGCTGAGCGCTGCAGCCAGCAGCGAGGCAGCCAGCAACAAAGGCCCTGACCCACACGCAGCACACAGGATAAACACACCCCAGCTCCCCTCATTAACTCCGATCCCAGGGCCAGATCCTTCGCTTTGTTGGGCAGAAGTGAAACGCAGCGAAGGCGCGGCAATCACCGGCCCGGCGTGACACGGGCACGCAGGGAGCAGGGCCGGGAGCAGGGCAGGGGCAGCCCCGGCCCCGCCGTGGAGGAGGGGAGGCAGCGCTGCCAGCACGCAGCCGCTTTATTGCCCTTCCCATCCGGGCTGCAAAGCCCGCTGAAGCACGCTCACTGCCCGGGAGCCGCCGGCACGGCCCCGGCCCCGTCTGCAGCGCAGTTCCGAGCAGTTTGTTTATCTCTGCCTCGCTCGGGGAAAGGGCTTTGTGTCACGGAGCACAAGCGCTCGGCTCCGCGGCTCCGTGCGCCAAGGCAGATGCCTGCGCTCTGCTCCAAATCTGATGCTTCTATTAAAAAAAAAAAAAAAAAAAAAAAAAAAAAAAAAAAAAAAGCCAAGAGGGGGAAAACTCTCCCCGGCGCTGCTATCATCATGCTAACAAAAGCAATGTCGCCAAAACTTTAATCTTCAGGGCAGCAGCTGCAGAAAGCCCAGGCACCCAGGGGAGCAGGAGCTGCCTCCCCGCAGCCCCCCGAGAGCAGCGAGCGCATCCAGGCTTGTCTGTCTCGGAGAGCCACGGGCGGATGGGGAGCACCAGATCACACGCATGATCGGGGATTTTGAATCCAAACTTCCTTACCAGCTTTCCTTACAGCCCCGTGTCGCCACACCGCTGCCGGCACCGGCATCCACTGGCACCAGCAGATCGCTCGGCGGCGAGCGGGAAGAAAAAAACCTTCCCTCCTTGCAGCCACTTAAGAAATTATCCATGCATCCTCCCAGAGGCATCTGCCCCACTGCTTTTCCTTGGCTTCTCCACCTTTCCGCCCTGTTCGGTCACCAGTGTCTTAAGAGAGAGACATCGAGTCACTCATTTTACCCACTGAGTATATACAAAAGACCCTGGGATTGTTCAGGAAGCAATTAGCCGCTGTTCAGAGGAAAATGGTGTTTTCAAATGGATAACCTTTGATGTAGTCAATAGCCTCAGCTCCTCTTTTTTTTTCCCTTTCTTTTTAATTCTTGCAGCCGCACACGAAAGAAAATAAAAAATAAAAAATTTAAAAAAGAAATCCAGCAAAAGGCTGATAATTCCCCCCGACACAGCTCTCGCTCAGCAAAAAAGGATTTTCTCGCAAGCTGGAGGAAAAGCAGCTTCGGGAGGCGGCTCATCTGCCCAACTTTTCTCCCCTCCGTGTCCCGGAGCATACGAGAAGGATCATGAATATTCATCCCCCCCGTTAGCAGGTTCTGCTTTTGTTTTGTCCTCCCCAAGCAGAAGCCAGGGGGGAGCTAACAAGTGAGGTTAATGCCTGTCTTTTCTCTCCCATCCGTCTCCTCTTTAACCAGTGACCTTCATGTTAAGCCCTGTTTACACACCAGCCCCCCTCCCCTGGCTCCCCCTACCCCGGCGCTCGGCCAGAGGCAGAAGGAAGAATTTTCCCCCAAGGAAGACGAGGGAGGAGAAGGCGATTGCGGGATTCCGGGATTTATTTCAGCATGCCACAGAGATTTTGCAAATCCCTCCCCGATCGCACGCCGGAGCTGCCGCGTGTGTTCGCCGGGCTAAGGGAAGGGGCCAAGGGACCCCGCAGCCGGCTTTATCCGCCACCTTCCCCGCTTACACCGGCGGCGGGAGGCGCGCACCGGCGCAGCCCCGCACAGGTACCGCAGCCTTCCACGCCTCGCCCGGAGCTGCGCTGCCAAACTACAGCGCGATCACAATAGTACCGATCACAGCGAGGGCACGGCAGCCATCTCACCCTACCCCATCCCATCCTACCCCATCCCATCCCGCAGGGCGCCCACGGCACCTCCCCGCCGGTTGGGGAGCGGAGAGCGCGGAGGGAACGGCGGCGCTGTGGGCTCCAGGACGAGCCCAGCCCGGATGCCGCGCACCGCGCCCCGGCGGGATGCGGGATGTGAAGCGGCGAGAATACGTGAATGGATACGGGATAGCACAATGCGGGGATGGCACCGGGGACACGGGGCAGTGCGGACACAGCGGTGACAGCGAGGATGCGGGGCAGCACGATGCGGGGATGGCAGCGCGGACGCAGGGCAGGGCAGATCCGTGATCTAAGGCGGCCAGCACGGAAGGACTGAGCCCGGCTCACGTCCCCAGCGGTGCCGGACCCGGCGGGGCTGGGGCAGCGAACGCTGCCGAGAGCCGGGGCGGGAGGGTGCAGCGGAGAGGGAGGGAGGGGAGGAGGGAGGCGGCCGAGCCCCGCCGCTACACCGGCCAGGGAGGCACCGCTGGCGCCGGCTACCCGCGGGAGCGCCCCGGCCCGAGCAGCTCCGCGATGGGAGGCGGCCCCCAGCCCGTCCAGCCCGTACCTGCCCGCTCCCCGGCACGCACCGCCCCGAGACCCGCGCGGGGCGTGCGGCGGATAAAGAAAGAGGCTCGGTCCCGGCGTGGTTCTGTCCCCCCGCGGGAGGCGGCTCCGGGAGCCGCGGGGCGCAATGCGGGCTGGTCCCGGCGGCAGCAGCGCGGCGCCGGCCCTGCCCGGCCCAGCCCAGCCCAGCCCGGCCGCCGCGGCCCCTCCGCGCCCCCCGACGGGGCCGCCGTGCCCTGCCCGGGCCAGCCCCGCGCCGTCGCCGCGGTGCCAATAAAGCCAAATATTTTAGGGGAGCGATAAAGCCAAATCCGCGTTATTTTTAGCGAACCGACCGATCGCGCTCATCGCGCCGCGCCCGAAAGTTGCAGCCGGGTTACTCACGGCTCCGGTCCCCGCTCGCCTCCGCCGTGCCAGCCATAACTGCATTCCACACCAAGCCGCCCGCCGGGCCGCCGCCGCCTTCTCCGCCGCCGCTGCCTCCGTCTCCTCCGTCCCCTCCTCCTCCTCCTCCTCCGCGCCCGCCTCCCCCCGCCGCCGTCGCCGCCGCCCGGGGCTCCGCGCCCGCCTCGCTCTCGCCGCCGCCGCTGCCCCGCATGAATGGGACGGGGCGCGGGGCCCCGACGGAACGCCGCCCGCCGCGCGCGCCCCCGCCGCGCGCACGCGCGCACGCCCCGCACCGGCGGCGCGAGGGAAGAGCCCGGGGAGGCGGGGGCGCGCCCGCGGGCCGCCTGCAGGGGGCGCCAGAGGCGGGGAGGGGGCGGGGCCTGGCGGGGTGGGCGGGGATATCTGGGTGGGGCCGCCCCGCCCCTCCCGCCCTTAAAGGGGCGATGCCGCGGGAGGGGCCCCGCTAAAAGCGGTCACGGAGCGCGGGGCAAGGATGGGACCGCACCCACCCGAGTGTCCGCCCCCGCCGCTCTCCTGCCCCCCACGGCAGGGCCTCGGTCCCCAGGATCGTCCATTCGGCGTCTTACCGCTGAAAATTAAAACTACAAAAGGGGAGAAAAATAATAAGAACGTTACAATGTATTAATTGAGCGTCTGAAGTGGTTGTTTGTATTTTTTTAAGCACGTTCAGTATTATGCACTCTTGTAACCTTCCCCTACTTTTCCCTCTCACCATGCCAGCCACAGAGTCCCTTCCCAGAGACAGCAGTGCCACCGTGGTGCCCTGCTCTGCCCTGTCCTCTGTTTGGCTGGGCCCTAATGAAATGCTCCATCATCTTTCCAAAGAATGGACCTTTATAAAATCAGCAGGAATAAATAGAGTGTTTGTCATCGGGACCTCCACAGATGTTAGAAGACATCCTTGAGATGGAAATGAGAGGAGTGGATCTTTCCAGACCTCCCCATTAGGAGAATGAGCTGTAAATGGTTCTGATTCCCTGTGACCCCACCATTTGCTGCAGGACGGGCAGTCGGTGTAAGGTGGCTTGTTTATAGACAGGTTTTCCTGGCTGCAACGAGCCAGACCTTTAGCCCCACCAGCTCTCAGCACAGGGACACTTTGTCCTTTTGACACTTTGTCCTTTACACGCCATGGGAGTCTGGGAGCTGCCCCATCTGAAGAAGGTGTGTGCTCGCCTTGTGCAGGTACACGCGTGGATGTCCTCTGCAACATCCCAGCAGGTGTGTGTGTGTCCATAGGAGCTCCTTGCCCTCTCTGACAGGAGGAACTGAATTCCAAAGCTGTGGAGAGCAGCACAGGGCGCTTTGGGAGAGGACATGAGAGCACAAGGCACAGGTGAGTCTCAAGTACCAGAACAGATAAAAAAATGGACCTTCAGAGGCTCAAGTGAGAGTAGGGAAGGAAAATAGAGGAGAAAAGGGGTGACTTGGTTGTGTTAAACAGCAGAGCTGCACTCCCCTCAGCACCCCCAGCACCTTAATGGTCACACCTCGCTCAGAGCCCACCTGAGAGCTGAGATGATGTCCCTGCAACTTGGACAACAAGGTTTTGTTCTCATTTATCTCCCCATCCCGCCCTCAGCAGCATCCAGGAGGCCAGAGGAGCTGAGAAGAGCCCCGTTCCCCCAGGGCACAGCATCGGGGGCTGCCATTCTCCCACCTCTTGTTTGTGCAGGGACACACATGGGGCCCAGGCTTAAAAGCTTTCCAGACAGAGGAGACATCATCAAGCTCTGCCGGCAGGGAAGTGGCTGGGATTTGGATCACTTCCCCCAGACTGAAAGAAACACTTCTCCTTTTTTTCTTCCCCCTCTTCCTCCATGAGACTAAATTTAGTGCATACCTTTCACATTAAAAACTTGTCAGGTATTCACATCCAAAGAGGCTGCTGCTCCTGTCTCTCGGGGGAGTTACCGAGACAGCAAAACCTCTTAAACGAATGAAAAAGAAGGGAGAGATATTCAGGCAATCTCCCACTACTGCTTTGAAATCCACTCTCTCCCAGGGCTGCTGCCTGGGCACCTTGGTCCGACGGCTGCCATCTCATCCCCAGAGGCAAAAAGAGAGGGATGAGAGGGATGAGAGGGATGAGTTCTCCCTGCATGGAGCAGGGTGCAGCAGCCCTACCCTCGGGCCGGTGCTGCCATTTCCCCTGGCAGGGGAAACTGGAGCCATTTATTTTGGCTGCAAGATGTATTTGTCCACATACACCCAGTGACAAAGGGAACCAAGATGGTGGAGAAAAGAGAGAGAAAGAGTGGTGAGAAAAGAACGGGCACCTGCCTGAGGGTGCTCCTGCCTGATGCACCGAGGGCCCAGCCCTGAGAGAAGAAAAGAAAGGAAAATAGAAAGGAAAACAGAAAGGAAATCCCAGAACCAGCCATGCCCGTGGCCAGCAGGGTCAGGAGGGAGCTGGCAGGGGACACTGGGCTTTGTGGCTTTGTGTCGGGTGGGAAATAGCCTCGGGCTGCAGCGACCCGCGGAGCTGCTCGGTGGCTCAAAGGACAGCGCGCCCGGGGCAGCGGGACACGCTTGTCACTCACACGGCATCCCCCGCGTCTGGGCTCCGCACCCGCAGACAGAGCCTCGTTATCTCAGAGCCTGGCTTTTATCCTGCCTCCCAGGGGGCTGCTGTGCTCATCCACAGCCCCCCTGCTCATCCTCATCCTCACCCTGCGGGCTGACAGGAACCGGCGGGAGCGGCACCGAAACGCGCCCCCGGCTCCCAGGGACGGCTGGGGCTGAGAGGGATGGCTGGGGCTGAGGATGGGTCAGAGGGATGGCTGGAGGCTGAGGATGGGTCAGAGGGATGGATGGGGGCTGAGGACGGCTGAGAAGGAGGGCTGGGGCTGAGGATGACTCCGGAGGCAACTGGACTCAAACCCAGCAATGAGAGATGAGGGATGAGGGATGAAAGCTGAGGGGCTCACCCCACTCCTGTTCTCTGTGCAAAACTCGCTTCTTACCCAGCTTCCACCACATTCACATCAAGGCACAAACTGCTCCTGGGGTGTCCAGGGCGCTTTGTGTGTGTTAGCAGAGAGACTGAGGGGCATCTTGTTCTCTAAAAGCAGCCTGAGAACTGCTTTGTCAAAAGCAGAAACTAACTGGGAGAGGATTAAGGCACTGCAGAGAGCCCAAAGGGATGGGGAAGATTTTCTACTCTGCTCTCCCAGTCTGAGTGGTGAGGGACCAAAAATTATCAGAAAAATTCACAGTTTTTCTTCTGTTTGCGGTTTTTGATTGCTAAAAATTCTGCTAAAAAGCAGAGTTCTGCACAGTGCAGGAGTCAAGGCCATGCCACTTCCCTTGGCTATCACCCACAGGTGGAAAAATTTTCAGGAAATGAACCCCCATGAACCTGCAACCCCATTTAAACCCCCTGCACTGAGCACAGAGGGATGAAAGAAACCCAGTGGCCTCAGCCCAAAGGTTTTTAGGTTGTGAAATCTGGCTGGCCCAGAGAACAGTCTGGAATCCAAATGTGGGCTTTGGGGACCTTCCCAGCCAGACTCTGCAGGTCTGCTGTGCCCAAATGGTGCCAGGCTATGCCCAGATGGGCATGGGCACCAGGAGGGATCCTCTCTGCCCAGATGGCAGCAATGGGGTTTTTCCCTCCTCCCACCCTCACAAACATCTTTGCTAATCCAGCCTCGGGAGCAGAAAGGATGAGCAGCCAGGCTGGGGAGCTGCACTGGCTCTGACCAGAGGCTTTGTCAAAGTTTTCCAGGAGGCACCAGCAGCTCTTTAAGCTCCTTGACAGCCAGGATAACAAACTGTGTCTGCGGACCTCTGGGGATCCGGGGTGGAATTAAGATGGGTAATGAATAGAGCCATTTTTCAGGGGATTGCAGCTGCATGAAGGGCAGTGGGCAGAAGGTGCTGGGGAGGCACAGGGACACAGGGTGGCACAGGGGCTGGCACCAGGGTGGCATCATTCCTTCACTCCTGGCTCTGCTGGAAAGGAAGGCACTTTGCTGTCTGCCAGAGCAGCTTTCACCCTCTGCCTGCTGCTACAGCCCCCTCTGGATCAGTGCCCACAAAGAAGCAAGCAGCCCCTCCATCCAGCCCACCATGCTCAAGTTCCTGGGGATTTGCTGGGCTGGCAGCACCACTGCTCATTTCAGCAAGAAGATCTTCTTGGAGAGGATCAGGAGAAAGACAAGCCTGGGAACATCCTCATTTTCTCAGCCTGTCGCTGGCAGAGATACACACCTCGATTTGGGAAGAGCTTTGGTGGGATGGGTGCTGGGAGCTGTGGGAGAGGCTCTGGGGGCCCCTGCCAGGCCTGTGACAGGAGATTGCTCTGGACATGGGAGCCAGGGAAGGACACACAGCCACAATGGGTGCAGACAGACAGACAGACAGACAGTGGGATGGCTCTGCTCTTCCCAAAGCTGATTCCCCAGCCCATCCCAATGATCCACCAGCCCACAAATCATGCATGCACCAGCCCATCCCCGGGGGCCAGGGAGGTCCTGCAGAGATCCCCTCTGGCCATACCTGCTCCAGCTGAGCGCCTTCATCCCTGAGCCCTGTGACTCATGACGGTGCTTAATTAGCAGGATGCCTGATGCAGACACCTGTCAACTCCTCGGAGACAACCAGCCTTTCACGTTGGCTGCCCCGGGGCTGTTCGGCAGGAACAGCTCGCTCTCCTATTGATATTCCTTCATCTCAGCCTATTTTCCAAGCCGTCAAGCTGCCATCCCAACCCTCCCAGGCCTGGCAGTGCTGGGGAAAGCAGCCCGATGTCCGTCAGCTCCCAGGCTTTGATCCCACCTCAGCAGCCCCTCAGGAGTGCTGGAGTCACTTTGTGCTTCCCCTGGCAGCCCAACATCCCTGCACCAAGCACAGATTTTGGGTCAGGGCAATGTTGAAGATGGTGGAAAAGTCACTGCCCCATTCCCCCGGCACACAAAGTCTCCAAGATGCTCTACCATGGACTCCTCCCTGCTCTGGCACAGCCTGCTGTGCTGCTGTTCATTCCCTCTGCTCCATCCCCTCCCTGCCAGGGCCAGCTGAGGATCTTTTCCATGGGGCACATTCACCTCCTCCCTCACTCTGAGGATCCTGTGTCACTGCCCGCTTCCCAAAGGCTTTCTGTCCTCCACCAGCGCAGGGAGCAGAGATTCTGAGCTCAGCATGTGTGGGCACAAGGGAGGGCTGCAGACCATCCCCGCTGCATTTCATCCGTGGGGAGAAGGCAGAAAATGGCACTATCAAAAGCAATGATGTATCAGTCAGACAAAACTTCAGCCTGCAGCTCCCTGCATTCCTGGGTGCCAGGCTCCATCTCTAGGATGGCTGTTTTGCCATCAAGTCATGGAAAGATCAACACCAAATCCTCTGGTGGCTCAAAAATTCACCTCTGTCACATGGAACAAGTGGGTGGCCATGAGACATCAAGGAGTCCCTTCCCTTTCTCGAGTACCCATGTAAAATTAAAATGGACAAGGAAGAAGCTGCTGTAAATAATGCATTCATGGTGCACTACACAGCTTCGGGAGCACATATTCATTGTCTAGTCTTATTTAAAGAAACCCAGCCCTTCCTGAGTCATTAAAAATGTATCCTGGTTTCAGCTTCATCCCATATACACTCACCACTGTGAAGCAGGTGGTTCAGTAGCTATTTTGATGCCTTCCCTCTCTCATCTGGGCCTGGGCAGCCCCATGCTGTCACAAGTGAGGCCTCAGGGTCACATGAAAAATTCACACACTTGGCATCAGGCGCTTTCCATCCCCGTGCTCTTGCTCCTCCCTCACACCTGGGCCCACAGACCCACTCTGTGTCCCTGCCTCCCAGACCCCAGCAGCATCCTCTGAGCTGATAAAGGGCAAAACAAGAACTGCCAAGCCCTGGTCTGGCCACTGCATCCATCCCACTGCATTCTCCCACCTCCCTCTTGCCATCTTAGCTCTCCATCACATATTCCCCTTGCTCATGCCCTGCGTTTGTGAGCTCCTCCTCACCAGTGCCTGCCCCTGCCCTGGCAGGACAGACAGACACCCTGGGTGCTCTCACTGGCCCAAAGGCACAGGCACCAAGCCACACTCAGCCCATCTCCCTGTGGGAGGGAGTTTGGGGGCACAAACACAGCACAGCCTGGGGCAGAGGCTTTATTCACAGCTTGCAGCATCCTCCCTGTCTGGGAGGTGCTGGAAGCAATCCCCAGAGTGTATCCCTGTATCCCCAGGGTGGGACAAGCTGGCAGCATGGCTCGGGCACCCCCTGTGTGCACACAGCCAGAGCCTGCCCGGGCACCAGCCCGGATCCTCTGCATCTCCCCCGCCCTGGAGAGCTCCTCCAGAGACTCTGCAGGAAAACCTGGGAGATAGCATGTGCCTGCGACATCAGCAATTAAGGAACATTAATTATAATAATAATAATTATCACAAAATAGCATTTTTATGGCACAATATTATGCTGAGAGATTTACAACATACCGAATCATGAAATTCGTAATTAAAGTTATTTTAGTTTCTAATTTTGCTTTAATTCTATTCTGATAAAAGATAGGATAAATATACCTTAAAAAGATCTGCAGAAACCATTACTTAAGAAAATTTCTCTATACAGGGATGTTATATTGCAGCACAGAGATCCCTTGAGGAGCATCAGGAACCTTGGTGAGGAAGAAATGCTCAGGCCTGTGAAATACCAAGCACCACAAGCCTCACCCCAGGGCAGCAGGACACTGTGGGTCTGTATCCATTGTGCTCCTTCTGTTCCTGGGGTGGCAGGAATTGGAGAGCCTGGTACCCCCAAGGCAGGCAGAGGAAGAGCTGAGCTGGGTTTGTTCTGGCATCACTGCCAGAGCAATCCTGGCATCACTGCTGTGAGCATAATGGTGCTGGGATGGAGCAGGGATGTTTCACTCTGGCTCTGACTTCAGGCTGTGCACCTGTAACAGTGCTGGGAGAGAGGGCACAAAGACAGGACCCAAACCCCAGAATTCCATAGAAAAATTATTATTGACTAAAGTGGTTTTTACGGAATTGAAACCCAGCCTGCAATTGTTCTGATGAAAGTTCATCACCATAGTAAGAAAAGGGCCAAGGGAGGGAAGAGAAATAGGGAAATTCTTTTAGACATTGTCAAAGGTCTACGTGTTGGAAGAAATATTACCATTGTAAAAGGATTTTTCAGTTCCCATTTGTGAACAAACCCCATAACATTAACCAAGTCAAAATCAGGATACAAAACCTGATGCTCACCACAGCAGCCCACTCTGACTGCCCCCTACCTTGCAGCACAGCAATCCTGAGTAACAATTATGCCACCCCACTCCAAGATGCATCTTAGAATTGCAGGTTCTCCACCTAAATATACAAGTCCAGACTCTGCTTTGCTGAACCCACACTGTTGTAACCCTGCTGGACCTGCCCCACCAGCTGCACCCATGTGGGTCCAGCATCCCCACCTTGTGCCTCCCTGCATTAGGGGACCTGGGGTCACCCCCAGCTGGTCCCAGACCCACTCACCTGGGAGCTGCACCCACTTTCCCTGCCAACACCAAATGGCTCAACAGGAGGGGAGGGAAATGGGTGAGCTGATGGGCTTGGGAGACCATTTACCTCCAACACCATCCCCACGTACCAGGCAGCCCTGTCTGTGCCCTGGAAAAAGCCATCATGGGGTACAGGCGTCACATGCAGCCCTCAGGAGCCAGCGCAGAGCAGCTGGCACACCCCTGTCCCACAGTGGTTATGCTCATTTGCCTGAAAGCCAGAGGATGTGCCACCCCCACCTGCTGCCTCTGAGGAGCCCCCTCCTCCCGAGCCCAGCTGTGTGTGATGCTGGGCAGCTCCTCTCAGGGATGGAGCAGCCCCAGGGCAGGCGAGGGCAGCCCCTGCCCAGAGCACCAGCACGGCTGATTACCTCTGAGCTCCGCTCCCCCAGGAGCCCCCCTGGGACTTAACTCCTCCATAATTAATTTGAGTGCCTCTGTGCTGCCCACTGGGCCTCCCCAGCACAGATTACTCACCCCACTGTGAACGCAGGAACATTAAGAATGAGTCTGGAGGATGAGAGGTCCTGGCTCCCTGACAGCCCCTGACTGATGGCTGCTTTGGGAGGCAGCTGAGGCTGCACCAGCTCTCACAAGAGCAGCAGCTCTGCCAGAGGGTGATCCCAGCACCCACATTTCCACGTGGCTGGGAGGGAGGCAGGAACTCCCCAAAAGCTGAGCAGGAACGGTGGGGTGTGCGTTTGAGGGAAGGGTGAAGGCTTTAACTAGAAGAGATGCCTGTGCTGCCAGTAAGGTCTTTAATTGATTCTGGGAGAGTGATTTCTAAATTACATCCTGACGTGTACACTGCAATCGATAAATGCATTAAGGAAGGAGCCTGCCTGCCCTGGGCTGGGCTGCTCCACGCCATTCCCACATTCCCTGCTCCCTGTGGAGCAGCAGGGCAGGTGCTGCAGCACCTGGGGATGTGCCCCACAGCATCCCTGTCCAAGCAGGCTCCCCCACACCTGGGAAGGGTGCAGACATCCCAAAACACTGATTTTCCAAGGGTTACTTCCATTCTGTCTCTGCCATAGAGACAGAATGCTGTACCAGGATGGGGCTTCCACTGCAGCCTTGAGCTCCTGCTCTTACCCTGCTCTCCATCTCCTGGGTACTTCTGACAAACTAATTCAATCTGGAAAACCAAGAGTGAGGCAGAGTGGTCCTTTCCATAAGGATGTGTCAAAAATCCTGAAGAGCTTGGCTGCCTGCCTATTTTCAGATGACAGGTTTAGGAAAGGGTTTACCATCTTTAGGAAGGGTTTAGTGATTTGAAGAAGCTGCCTGGAAGTTCCTGCTCTGCCTGCACAAACCCCTGGCACATCCCTGCTGCCTGAAGAGAGAGATGGAAGCTAGGAAAACAAAAGCAAATGCAAACACTTCAGCCTATTTATTAAAAAAGTTTACAAAATTATGAGTGAAAGACAGCTAATGATGCATCGTACAGTTAGTGCCAGGGAAAACATTCCAAATTAAAGTCCTCAAATATGAAAAGAATCAACATTTAATAAGACAGTTAATGTATGTTATTTAAATGTCACTTCATTATTAAAAGTGTATATTTTTTAGGTTTAATAACCATGTAATTGAGGCTTCCTTTCTATAGTTAAGCCTTGGCAAATATGTTTTTCATAATTAGCCAGTATTTATTTAACATGCAATAACCATCCCATTAAATTTAATGACTTCAATTAATAGGTACAAAGGGGCCTTTTTTAATGTCAATACGTATTCCTAAAGCCACTTTCCCGATGCAGCGTCATGAGGAAGCTCAGCCACTCGGGGGTGACCAGGGAGGGCAGGTCCCTGAGCCCAGCCAGGCTCTGCTGGTGCCTCATGGCAGGAATGGGACACACAGGTGGGGACGGGGAGCTGCCATCCCAGCCAGGGCTTGGGGGTCACCCAGAGGGGGATGCCAGCAGAAACCCTGCGGGACCCAGCCCATCCCTGCCGGCAGTGCTCACCCCACAGCCCTGCTGCTGGCAGTGAGGCTGCAGGGCAATACCCCGGGGCAGGGAGGCAGCAGAGGCTCAGCCTGACACGGTCAGAGCCCAGCCTTGCAGCCCACATTAGAGAACAGCCCAGGGTAAATTAACTCCTTTAACGAACCATCCAGTACAGAGTTATTAACTGGCTCCTAATAAACCCCAGCACGACACTGTGCCTGCTGCAATCCCACGGCAATCCCACCGGGCTGTAGAACCCCACTCCATTGGAAAGGAAAGCCCCATCCTGCAGACACAAACCTCCTCCAGAGCCCATGCACCTCCCTGGCCCTTGGCTGGGGCTTTGCTGTCCCTTCCCAAGATCCCTGCACCCCTGTGAGCTCTCCCACCTCCCTCAACCCTGGCAGGATCCCCAAATGCCTCTCCCCATCCTATGGGCTCTGCTCTCCCCATGAGCCTCAGCCCACATGCCAGGGACTTGGATTTGTCTGAGGGCAGAAGCACCTGAGGAGAAGCAAACTCAGGAACAGAGGGAACTCCTTGGAAAGCAAAATCACTGCTTGTGGGGAGCAGAAACACATCACCTCTGTGCCCTGTCAAAGGTGCTGGAGTACAGAGCCACAGCAGCCAGTCCCAGGGCAGCCAGCAAGGGAGGTGCTCCCCAGGGACCCCAAAATGCCAATGGCCAAGGCCAGCAGCCAGCATGTATTGAAGTGAAGGGAGAAACGACCATCCTGGTAATGCATCGAACTCCAACTTTATTGATCAATCAATCACCTTAAATAACAATACTAACGAACTTCATGAATATTCTGTAATCCAATTTCATGATAGGCTAACAGAGAAACTTCTAACCACTCCCTTTGTTTTAGAATACCTACAATTGTTTATTAAAAACAGAAACCAAAAACAGAAACCAGAAACTGAAACAGAAACCAGTGTTCCCAGAACTTCTACATCTGTTCTCAGGATGGCAGGCCTTCCCAGAGACGGTGTTCTGCTTGTTATGGGAAGACAGTCTGAGAACTCCATTGCTTATAGAATGATGCCTGAGAGAGTCTAATTGTTTATACAAGTCAGAAGGCTGAGAACTGTTAGAAACTGCTTTTACTTTTCCCTCTTACTTTTCTCTCAATTGTATGTCTCATGGCCTTTTCTTTAAGTCATTCTCCGACAAGCATGGCCCCAGGCTTGCCCTGGGTGCAGCTGAGGGCACCCTTGTGCTCCCCTGCACCCCGATGGCCACCTCACCTGGGGAAGTGATGCCAGCTGCAGGCACCAGCTCAGGTCACATCCTCCTGACCTGCAAACCAGTGAGGTGATGTTGGAAGTGCTCACAGCAGCCAGGGCACTCTGAGGAGGTGGTTGCAAGCTCCACTTTCCTTTTCCAGTTGTTTTGGGCCAGAGCAAGGCTTAAGAGACACTAAATCCTTGAAGGCAAAAGATTATAGATTGGGTTATACCTCTGGCTGTGCTGACCTAGGCTCAGCGTGACTTGAATCACCCTAGGACAGAGATCCGGCTCTAGAAGAGCCAACATCTCCAAAAATACCCATCACATAGCCCTGGGGTTTTTCCTGTACCCCAAATTATTCCTCCCTCTCCCAGCCTTTTCCATCAGGATGTGCCAGGGGCTGTGGGGCAGCCACCATCTCACTGCCTCAGTGTCCCTGGCATCTCAGTGTCCCTGCCTCAGTGTCCCTGGCACCTCCTTCCCCAGCTACAACCCTCTGAGGCCATTTGCAAGGAATGGTCAGAACACAGCGAGGCTGGAGCAGATTGGGGAAGCATATGTCTGCACACATATCCCAGGGCACGGAGAGAGATGCCAGCAGCACTTCCAGCCTCCGCCGGGCATCGCTCCGGCTGCCGGCGCCCGCCCCGCGCGCAGCGAGGCACAGGATCAGCCGCGATCAGTGAACCCTAATTGATCGTGGTATCGGTATTTAAGGGACCCCATTGTGACAGTGCTGCCGTGAGCTGGCTGCAGCCATCTGCTCCCCCGGCCTGGGGACCTGGTGCCTGTGGGGGACAGACCAGCGATGTCTGACTGCCACCCTCTCCTCCCTGCAGCCTGGCTGGGATGGTTTGCACAGCCGATGGGGTTATTTAGAGCCTCAAACCAGGCACAGGCCCCCATCGGCGCTGCTGCCAACCTGCGAACAGCTGCCTGCACCGATGTGGCCGTAAATTACCCGCGGAGCCATTGGGGACCCGCACCGAGGGCAGGCGGCAGCGGCTGCAGCCCCGCACCGGAGTCCGGAGCAGGCCCTGAATCCTCGTTAGCACTGATGGGCTTGCGGGGTGGCGCTCCTGCAGCGGGGCGCTCTCCCCCTTTGTACCCCCCCTTCCCCAGTGTCCTCCTCTCTGCCAACTCCTCGTACCCCTGTCCCACCTCCTCCCCTCATCTATCCCAAGTTATCCTCGTTTCCTCCGGAGCTGCTCCGTGGCACCGCTCCCATCCCCAAAGCCGGGGCGGGGCTGGTCCCTGCCTGCCACACCTGGCACCCTGCAATGGCCACCGGGGCTTGTGCGTGCTGTGCCACAGCCTCAGGGACATTGGGACTTGTGCGTGCTGTGCCACAGCCTCAGGGACCAGCCTTTTCTGGCTTTCCAGGGAGAAAGGTAAAGCCGTGACAAAGCACAAGGGCAGCCCCAGGGCCCAGCCCCACGCTGCTGCACTCGCTGGGCATGGGCAGAGTGCAGCCCAGCCAGGACAGCCCGGCAATGCTGAGAAGGGACGTGTCATCCCCAGTGTGACATCCCTGAAGCAAGCAAATGCCGCTTCTCACACAGCAGATGGCAAATCCTGCAGCAGGGAGGGGAAGAGGGGTGCCCATTAGCACCCCCAGCTATCGCCTTAACTCTGCATCTCCCTTCTCAGGGCTGGGAGCCAGCACCAGGCTCTCCCCTCCACCACTCCCTTCCTGCCAGCTCCAGACATCCCCAAGGACACCCCACACAACCAGGGACCAACTTCTGACTCGTGTCCCCAGCCCTCTGCACCCCGGTCCATCAGTCATTGCTCCAAGAGGAACCACGAAACTGCAGCAAAAAAAGGACCCTGATTTTAAAGAAAATAACAATTCTAGAATAAATAAATAAATAACAAGCCCAAGCACAAGTCTGCTTTTAAATTCAAATGTGCAATATGGCCCAGAGCCTCAGAGCCAGAAGGAAACTACAGATTTGGGCAAGGAAACAGAGAATATTTCACTTCAGCTCAGTCCAAGCCGTCATGATTTACCCAGCAGTGAGAGAGGTGGGGAGAATGCTGCTCCCTGAGGGCTCTGCAGCTTCACCATTCACCCCCGTGCTCTCCACCCCCAGGCTGCTGCCCCTGGACTTAAAAGGTTTCTCCAGACTCTCACATCCCATCTCAGCTCCCCATCATGCCCAACCTATTCCACTTCAGGGTCACGGCTGTGCCAGGATGGGGAGTTCCCCCGGGACTCCTGTTGGAACTTCCAGATCCATGGACATCATGGTCCTGCCCTGCTGGGACCCAGGGCCCACCAAACAGGACCCAACACCCAGCCCTGTGTGCAGGGCTTCTCTGGAGTCACAGACACGCCGGTGGCCACAGTGGTGGCTGTCCAGCTCAGGTTCGGCACTTCTGGGGTAGCAACACCAGGACCTTTTCTCTCTCTACACCTCCCTGACAGGAGGATGTAGCCAGGTGGGGATCAGCCTCCTCTCCCAGGTAACAAGTGACAGGACGAGAGGAAACAGCCTCAAGTTGCGCCAGGGGAGGTTGAGATTGGATATGAGGGAAAATTTTTTCACTGAAAGGGCTGTCAAGCAGTGGAATAAGCTGCCGAGGGAGTCTCTCTCTCTCGGGCAAGGAAACGGAATATTTCACTTCGGCTCAGTCCGAGCTGTCATGGGCATCACCCAGACAATGTCGGGAGCCCGTTCCATCCCCTCTGCACGCTCGGGGGCGGCTGCTTGTCCCGCACCAGGCCGGGACCCTCCCCGAGATGCGCCCAGGGCAGCGGGGACCCGCCCGGCCCCGGCCCCAGCCCCGCCGGTGGCCCCGGCCCGGTGGAGCGGCTGCGGCAGCGCGGGCCGACAGTGCCACCTGCTGCTGCTGCTGCGGGCACCGGGGCACCGAGCGAGGCACGGGGCGGGACACGGAGCGAGGCACGGAACCAGGCACCGAGCGAGGCACCGAGCGAGGCACCGAGCAGGGCACGCTCGGAGCCGGCCCCGCGGGCGCGCTCCGCATCCCCGGGCAGCGCCGGGCGCTGGGGACCCCGCGGGATGTCCCGAGCGGGGAAGGCGACAGGAGGTGACAGCGAGCCCGGAGCAGGGGGAAAAGGTCACCATAAATCCCCCAGAGCTGTTTTCCCAGCGTCAGCAGATGCCCGGAGCTCAGCACCAAGAACCCCACAGGGTGGGGAAGGCACAAGGGGCACGGTTGTGCCCAGGGCCGTGGCTGGGATGGAGGAGCTGCAGGAGCGCGGCTCCAAAGCCCCGACACCCCGGTGTGGATGCGTTACCCAGGCCAGAGCATTCCCACAGCCACAGCCCGAGGATGGCCCTTCAGGGGGCTCAGGGCAGCTGCTCCCACTCCTGCTGGCACCAGGATACTCCTGGAGCTGGGAACGGGAGCTCCCCTGAAAACAGCACAGCTTCCCCCTAAAACCATGGGGACAAAACGATGGGGCATCACCCCTGAGCAAAAAGAGCAAAGTGGGGGTGCAGGGTGGGCTCCTGAGGGGTGTGAGGGCGCATCAGAGGTGTCAGACACAGCCTGTCACCGTGTCACCGTGTCACCCATCCCACACGCAGCCGCCAGGGCATTCTGACGCAGAAATCCGGGGATATAAAGGCTGCAAAGTGCTGTGACATCCCCACGCCCCCGTGGCACACGCACATCATCCGCAGCAAACACGGGGAGAAAGGTGGGGCCCCAGCACGGGGTGTGAGGAAATCTGCTTCACAAATTACCGTTAGTACCAAATGTCCCTTCTTATCAAGACTGGATGGGTATTCAATTTTCTCTTCAAACGCCTGCCTTCTGAAATGGTAATAGAATTTCAAATCTAGGGGAAAAGGGAGGAGAAAAACTGAATATGCAAGGATTAACAATGAGAGAGACAAAGAAAGAAATAATACCAAAAAAATATAGTCAGAGCCTTTGCAGGAATTAATTAAATACAAATATAAAGAGAAAATTAAGTCTCATGCTTAGGAGGGGGGAGAAAAGGGATATTTTCCGAGTTTAATTAACCTTTTTTTGCCAAGAACAATGAAGAGGAAGGGGGAAGGGAGGGAGAGGAGAGCAGAAACTCCTAATTGTTTTGCCTTGCAGGAGATAATTACAGGAGTCAGCCAGGTCAGGGTCTGCCCACACGCGTTTGGGGTGCACGGGTCTGGCCATGCACGTCCTGGGATTGTGTGCACATAACAGCTCATTTGTTGGCTCTGACTGGGACATGGATTGGGAGGAGCAAAGGCAGAGCTGGGGAGAGCCATGGTCCCCCAGATGCCAGGCAGCTCAGGCAGGGGACATCTCCTCCCAGCAAGGCCATGGCGAAGGGGCCAGGGCTGAGCATCACTGCTGGTGGCCATGGTGGCTGCCAGGGCTGTGAGACAACCTCCATCCCCACACTCGTAGATATCTTGTTTGCAGGTTTGATATCTGTGGTGCTCAGAGGCATCAGTCACAGGGTGACAGCTGGGGGGTCTGATGGGGTTTAGGAGCAGCTGTTGCAAAATTAATGATCTTTGTCACCACTGGCCCCTCCTGGGGAAAGGGGAGGATCCAGGCAGGGGTAGCAGGATGAAAAGTGACAGGACAAGGAAAGGAAAAGTGATGCTGCTGTTTGTATGAGCACCTGCCTCCAGGTCCTTGCTCCAGTGCCTCTGTTCTCTACTGCTGGCCACATGGGAACTGTATGGCCACAGCCTGGACTCCTGAAGATGGGAAGCGACAGATTTGGAGAGCAGGACCTCTGCAAACATTACCAGCAAGTCAACACTGCACCCAGCTGCAGAAGCAGCATTGCCTCTGGGCACTGCCAGACACCCAGGCTTACACCTGCCAGCAGCACAGTGACACTCATGGCCACTCACACAAGCCCAGGGACCAGGAGCCATGGAAATGGGCCACAGGCTTCTCAATAAGGGGTGAAGGACAGCACCATCCTCCTCCTCTGGGCCCCCATGCTGGGGCTGCTTCAGGAGCTGCTCCTGGAGGAAAGCACAAAGCTCTGGGGCCAGGGAGGCACTGCCATGAGCAGGTTACACGATGCTTTTCACTGCTTCCTTTTGATGCCTCCAGTGCCACAGGGTCTGGAGCAGGAGCTGTCTCACTCTAACACCAGCTGGGTGAGGCAGAAACTTCCCGAGGATGTAACATCTTTGTGCCTCTGCCCATGGAGGTGTCCTCTAACCCTGCACCACAAATTCCCCCAGAGCAGTGCAAAGCCCCCTGCTCACCCCCAGCCCCACCTCACCAGGGTCACTCCATCACCATCACGCAGGTGCTCGGGTGGGCGATGGAGAAGCCAGGGCTCTGCACTCCTGGGGAGGCTGCAGGCAGCAGGGCTGGATCTCCAGCAAGGACCAGCTGCACTGAAGTTTCAGGTGGATGACAGAGGGAAAAATTGATCATTCCCAGGCAAGCAGCTCCTGAAAGGCAGAAGCTGAAGACATGGACCTCTGCAGAGGTCTGGCCTTGCCAGCAGAGCATCACCCAGGACAGGCTACAGATTATCTGGGAAGGAGGACAGGGTGATTAGTAAGTTAAAATCAACACCAGCAAGTGCTTATTTAACAAACACAACTCCTTATCTGTCCAGGAATAGATTGCAAAATTATTCAAGAGTCTTCAGTGTAAATTATTCTCAGTATAAAAATTGTTTAAATTGCAAGCTGGGAATATTACTGTGAAGTGTACAAGGTATGTGGTAAATTATGTAACCTATTTATGTAATTTATAAATTGAGTTACATAAATTAGCTACACCAGGTACAGCATGAATGTCAAATTGTATTGTGACTCAATTGTCACAATAATATCTCAGCATCAGATTAGCTCGAGGATTAATCCAGACAGTACAAAGACTGGATGTTACAAATAAATAAATATAAATATCAAACTGTGCACTAACAGCTCAAACTAGAAAGTCATTAGCATTAATAAAGTGCAACCACTCAATTACTTGTCAGGGGAAGTAAAATGAGGCAGAGTCAGCAGGATCAGTTTGCTTTTCAGATTGCACAGCTGTGCCCACAGTCAGTGCCCTGCAAAGTGCTTTAGGGAAGGCAGAAAGTACCTAAGGCTTCTCCATGTCCCTGTCTCACTGCTGGGGTAGGGAGTATCTCTGCTAACAGTAATGGGCTAAAAAACCACTGATGACTTTGCAATAAGAAGTTTGGACTAAGGGCACCATTACACTACTTGATACACTGTGCACAGGTCCATGGAAAAGTCCATTAATTTATTGTACAGCTCTGAGACTCACCTGCCATACTCACTCACCCAAATTTTCAGGCTTGGAGAAGCCTTAGAAAACCTGAACCAAGACCATTAGTTAAGTTCCCACATTAAGAGTTAAAATACATTTTCAACCACTCCTTTTCCCTGAGCACTTCCTCTTCACTCCCATAAACTACTCAGTCCCCAGGGCTCAACACAGGAGGGAAAACCCTGGTCCAGGCACAGCCTCCTTGGACATACATGCACCAGGAGAGGGAAGGTGCTTCTCCTGCAGTCAGCAGGTGAGATTTGATATAACTTTGCAAATCTGGAAAAGACTTTTGGGACAATATGTAGGGATATACAGCAACAAGAACAAATATTGCAGACTGGTTTATAAATTACTTAACCCTAAAATCTAAGGCTGGATGGAAGGGATCTAATTCTCGTGGAGCAGATGGAGCAAGGAGAGCACAGAGAGCCAGGAGCTCTCCCCAGGGTACCCCCATGGGCAGGAGCAGGGCTGAGCCACCTTTGATGCATTTTGCTCCATGGTCCACATTCTCAAAGGATAGTTGAAGGAGAGTGAAAGGCTTCCAAGTTTCAGAAGTTTTCACCTTGTATTCCTCATTAAATTCCAATTTCCTTTCAAGTTGAGAATGGCAGAATTCTGCCCTCCTGAGAACAGCTGTGACTCTGCTGCCATCTGCATGCTCAGTGCAAGGTCTGCAGCAGTGTTGGAGCTCCCAGCCTCAGGGGTGCCTGCAGAGAGATCTGGAGCACAATTCTCTGGAGTACAATAAATAAAATCTCCCTGGAATGGGTGTGTCTGATATTTCCAGAGAGCTGAGTTTGGACCTCCAATCCCACAAGGTAAGCACTCATTGGCAGTGACCAAGTTCACAGTCAGAAGAATGATACAGATCACCTTAAATTTATGGCATGCACGTGGGTCTCATTTTTCTGTGCAGTTCCTTGCAGTGTTGAATGAAGTTCTTTTACCCAGCAGAAGAACCAGACTTTGAAACATGAGCCCATCAGTCCCAAAGAAGCAAATGTATCTCCTTCTCCTGCTGCTACACTTGGATACTGTCACATCAACACTGGATTCCTATAACCTAGGGGGACCTAATCACATTCATTGCCTCAAAGTAGCCTCCAATAAAGCTCCTGGAACTTTGGATCAGCAGTGAGCAACACAGGACCACCTGCAGCCCCAGAGGAGCACATCTGCTTTGTTTTCTGAGAAGCTGAGGAGCCAGACCCTGCTGGCTGAGGGTACTTTCACACAGATAATCAGCTTTAGACTCTGAAGCATGAACCATCCTCTTTATCTGTTTGGCCACAGACTGAATGGCAACCCTTTCCTTCAGACAGCAAAATTCCTTTTTCCTAGCACAGGCACATAAATGTGGCCAATGACTGGCTGGGTGGAACCAACAGCTGGCACTGAGGTTTCACAGCTGAATATTAAATACATTACTGTGGATATTCTGTTTTGTAATCCACCCTCCAGTTTGGGAATGTAAACTTCAGGATACCAGAAGGCACTATATGAAAATATCTAGAATGGAGTCTTCAAACAAATGGATGAGTATTTTCTCTTTTTGTAACCTCTTTAAGTTAAAGACCCCACAGCACTGCACAAGCACCTGATTTAAGTCTGGAAGAAGCCCAGCACACAAATAATTCCACTGTTTGGACACCCCTGTGTGTTTTGTCTCTGTACACCCCACTGAGATGCAGTGACAGAACTGTACTTGGGAGCAGGCACCCAGTCTATGTGGCCACCATAGATCCCCAGTGTGACCCATTTATTCCAGTAAATTCCAACCCAAGCAAGTTGCCAATAGCTGCCAAGAGCACTCTGGAAGATAAAGAGTAGAGGGGAACAAGTCCCAACACAGAATTTACTTATTTTCCTTTGCAAAAGAAAAATAAGTAAGGATTAAAGGGACTACAAAGGCTGTTTCAGTGAGACAGTCCACAAAGAACAATTTCGCAGCCTTTTGTAATCTTTTATTTTGGCTGGTATGATTTAAGCTAAGTCCTGAACTGCCATTTCCCCTCTGTCTCATTAAGAGCTGCAAAGCTCCACTGCAGTCACTGGCCAGGCTTCTTCAGCAGTTCAAATGCTACTACAGGAAAAGTAAAGATTTAATTTTTAAAAAGCCATGTTCACACATGGCTTTATCAAATGGCAAGAGTTCAAATCTCTCCCTTGGTTCAGCCACTTGGAGGAGGACTGCAGGCAGCACTGGCAGAGTTCCTGTTTACTTGTTTTATGATGGTTGTAACGAGGAAGCCATTAAATTAATAGCCGTGCTTTATTTTTAATGTTATGTTTAGCTAATCCTGACTTACAGTGGCACTCCCCACTCGCAGAAAATAAAAATCAAACTCACTATGATGGTGGACTCCACCACCAAGAAAATGGGTACAGTGGGATGTTCAAGAGGTCACAGAAGGGAAAAAATAACATCCTTTTCATTCCTCCTGAGGGAGTGGCACTCATGCCCTCCACTGGTGGCCATTAGAGAGATTAACTCAGACTGTTCAAGGGCTAAATATCACAAAAGCTCTGTCCCACTGGCAAGGAGGAGATGCCCACCCAGAGACTCCAGCAGAGCTGCTCATGTACAGATGCACATGCAGAAGGCACAGATGGAGGTTTTGGGTGACTCCAAATTGTTTTCTGGTCTTAAACACTGAAGGTAACTTGTTTTTTTAATTCTGTAGAGCAGGCAGTAGGAAGTGTACAGGACTGAACTGCATGCACCAGTTTGCCAAAAATGTTAGCACTAGATGGGAATGAAGACAATTTACCCTGCAGCTGTTACCCCGATATCAACTCAGCATTCAAAAAGGATTTTGAAACTAAACTCTCAGGGATCCATAAGGAGGTGAATAGATTCTAACTCCTCAAAAAGATCCAAGTAAGCCTAAGGGCTTTGTTTCAATTAATGTCAACTAGCAAACCTGCTCCAAAGACACCAGAAATTATTTTTAAACAGACTTTCTGAAAACAAAGGAAGATGCAAAGTAGGAATCAAATTGAGATTCCAAGTCCCTGCTGCCTCTTCTCCTGCACTCCCTGGGACAGCAGGCCTGCCATGCAATAGCTCCCATACAGAACAACACAGGGCAGCAGGAACCAGACAAGTGCTATCAACATCTCGTAGCAAATGGCACAAACGAAATGGCTGGATAAAGCACAAGCTATTCCAATGAGGGCAACCAGGGAGAGCATCTAATTTAGGCCATTCACAAGGGGAAATCAGCTACAGGAGCAGTTTGTTACATAGCCCTGAGGGAACAATTGATTTCAACTTGGAAAGAAAAGTTTGTGTGCTGCTCTCCCTAGGAAGATGACAGAGGAAAGTTCCCTGCCATGCTCTGACCTCTACAAAAAGTCTGAAAGAGCACACGTGTCATTAAATTCAAGACACACTTTTGACTGGGAGCTCTCCTGAGACCACTGGCTGCTCCATTTGCTTCCTCTGGCTTTGCCCCAGGCTGCAAAACCACCATTATGCCAGCACAATTCCACAATGGAGTGGGAGATGGAGGGGCAGCATGACTGGCCTGAACAGCCCCAGCTCAAAGGTGATACAGCCCAATCACTCCAGGCCACACCAACCTTCACTCCCCCAAGGAATCAAGAACAGGGAAAGTGAGGAGAATCCAACACACACCAAGAGCAGAGTGATAGGGCTGGCAAGGCAGGTGAGTCAGCTCAGGAATATCACATCCAGCTTTGGACAAGGATAAAACCCACATGAATGGGAGCAGGTGTGGGGTTACATGTCACAGGACCCTGAACAGCCCTTCAGGCTCCCAGGGGTTCCAAAAAAGGGATGATAACAGCCCACTGGGGGAGCACAAGACAAGACAAGAAAAAGGTGGTCTGGAGACACATACAAGACTGGAGACACATACAAGGCAATGAAGCACCTGAGGGAGTCAGACACAAACGATTTATCAACAAGTTACAGACAAACACTTTTAACCAGTTTGGAAATAAAAAATAACAAGAACTTGAAAGACAAATTGAAAAATTCTGCTTGGAAAAGGAGCACACAGCATGAGATCACAGGACTCAGCAGACTATAAAATAGGAAATGAGACTTACTCTTGTCCCCCTACAGCTACACAAAACCCTCCTACATAGATTACAGACAGACTTGGCAATTGCCTTCCTCCTCCTGCCTCCCCTGTTATGGACAAGGCAGAGAAGGTAGCTGCCTAAATGCAGAGAGGATATTAGATAAAGCATCTTGCAAAGCCAAGTGTGAAATATTAACAGCAGGAGGCAACGGGCTGAGTTTTTATGCAAGATCACAAATTTGGTGCTTGGAGTGCCGGTGATGTTCTCGCACACTGGAATCTCAAAGTGCTGCTTGTTGAATGTTTCATTTACAGAGCTACTGAGGCCCACTGGAAATTTTTTATCAGTTCTGTTATTTCCTGTATCTTCTCTAACTTCTCTGGTTTTGTTCTTTTCCCTTCCTGCAATGCTAAGAAATTATGCATGAATAAAAAGGTTGTTCTTTCCATTCATCTGGCAAGTTTTAAAACAATTCATACTCTTAAAGCAGGCACTCTGCAAGCTGTATTTTCACATGAAATTACCCCAATTGTGTGCATTGCATCCAAATCACCGGATGCATTTGTACACAAAATTACCCAGCTTGCAGAGAACTGCAATAAGCAAGCAAGCAAAATGGACATGCACTGCTCAGCTGAAGGCAGCACTGTGCTGCACCTGGCCACAGGAAGGTTTGGTTTTAGTTGGTGAAACAGGTATTCCTGGCCACAAAAGAGCTGCTTTTTATGCAGCACAGACAGCAGCATGATGGCCGGCTCTACCCCACCCCAAAGTTGCCTTTGGAGGAAACTGCCTCTAATTCAGCTTCCACAATGGATTCAGACCTTGTTTATCCTGCTGTCCCTGTTCTCCATTAGTGCCAGCTGTGGTGGTAGTGGTGTGGAAAGGACATCCATTCAACACTGGACACCAGGCTCAGGAATAATGATCTCTGCCACTCTGGAGCATAACTGACACCTGCTGTCACCATCTTGCACAGAAACAAAATTGCTCTGAATATCCCACGAGGAGTCAAGGAAAAACAAGGAGCCTAGGAGAAGGTGCAGGGCTTCTTCCTTCTTTTTAAGGGCCTTGGTACTACAGGAGCAGCAAAGATGAGGGGGAAGAGAAAGCATTCACTCAAGAAGCTCTGTTACCTGCACATTTTTTACTTGGATAGAAGCTGAGACTCTGCAACTGAACTTCATCCTCAGCAGTCTCCTATTGACATCCCTGGTGATTGTATTTTCCCCCAGGCTCAGGTGTCTGAGCTGGTGATTAGGGCAACAGCAGCAACAAAATTGCCTCTGGGCACTAGGAAACACCAAAGGAAAAGGACTGCCTGAAAGGCAGATGGGGCCACAGTCCCCACAGACATGATCACCAACAAGTTTGTAGACATTTAGCACAGAGTAAGCTAAAATCAAACCCAACACAGCAGGACAGAGGAGTTTCTCACTTCAAGGCTATGCCACAAATGAATGTATGTCCTCAGAAACTTTTGGAGACAGAGCTAGGCAAGCCAGTATTGAAGTGCAGTGACAGGTAAGAGGTGTATTTTCAGCTAACAATCAAGCAGTCCCTCATCTGGAGGTACTGGATGGCCTTTGAGTGCCACTTTGTCCTTGTTGGGCTGCACACAGCAGCAGTGCACCTGGCCAACAATAGCTGCGGCTGTTCCATTTATGATTTTATGGCTGATTCCCCCCCTACCCCCATCGAGTTCACTGTCTGAATGATCACATCTGTTTATGTTCCACAGACACCTGTGTATCTTGAGATGACAGCAACTCCCTGAATGCTGTAATCAGTTATTTCTCAACAGAGGAATTGCCAATTTGGTAAATAAAGCTCATTATAAAAGAACATGAAAATGTATTACAGTTGCCTAACAGAGAAAATTGCCCAGCGCCGCCAAATAATCAGCCCTGGCATCACAGTCCCCCCCAGTTTAGGGCAACTGAAATAATAACATGCAAATTACTCATGCAAGGCAATGCTGGACAGGGGCAAGAGGAAAATGAGGAAGAGACAAAATAGATACTTTTCTCTTCAGACCAACAATAATTTCAAACCTAGTCAGGGACAGACCTTGGTGCTCTAAATCTCTGCCTGCAGAGTCACAAGTTCTGTGGCTATCCCAAGCAGATCCAAAAACTGGCATGGCAGCAGCAGCAAAAGCCCACCCAGTCCTGCTCCAACAGATCTGAGGGCACTAATTGTCCTACTCTGTTTTGGAAAACTTGCTCTTCCTCCCTTAGGGACAGCAATTTTGACCTACACAAAGATGCAGAGCTGGAATTTTTGCAAGATCTGAGACTAACGGAGATAAGCCATGCGTAAGCAAACATCACTTCTGAGGATGAAAAGTGTTGTGGCATCAGCTCTCAATAAGAAGGAAAGGCATTTTGTTGCTTTAATGGAGATGTAAAGCACTAAGCTGCTGTCTAAAGAAAAAAGAGACGAAGCAGAATATAACACAGAAAACAATTCTCAGCCCCCCTCATCCATTTTCATAAACACTGCATTAAACTCTGACACGACCTCCAAAAATCCATGTTCACATTCTTCAAAAACTGTCAGATACAGTCAGGGAGGACAGAGGAAGCTAATGCTGCCAGACAGAGAAGCTGTACCCAGAGAAAAGGAATCAGGTTACCAAACCAGACCTGCTCCCCTGGTTTGCTGACAGGCCTTTTGCAATTCTGCCACACCTACCTCTAGGAGAATAAGATTCCAGAGGCATCCAGCATCCTCCATTCCTCATACAGCAAGGAGAGGGCTCAACACAGAGCACAAGGATGAAAGGGACAGTGGTTTATGGCAGACACAGCAGGAACTGCACACAAGAGCTTGTGAAAAGAAAGAAAATTTGGGCTCTGCAGCCAGCAGACAAAGGTTTTTCCAGTATGATTCCACACTACCAGTTCCCTTCAGCCAGGACTTTGTAACCAAGTACTTTCAAATAAGACAGTCATCCTGGGACCAAAATGAACAAGTTTTGTGATTTATAAACTGTGACTTGAAATACTGCTATTCTTCACACTCATTTGGAGTTTTTGTTGGCATTGGCAATAGGCAGAAAACAGCAGTTGACAAACTCATGGGACTGAAATATCTCACAGCACACAGTGACTGTTAAATACTTTATTGTTTAGGAGGGAACCCTGGAAGGGAAGGAATGTGCCTGCTGGTGTAACCAATGGGAGCATGCTAGGAACAGTTAATCCTAACAAGCTACTCAGGGTTACTTCCAAATACTTGGGACCTCTTTCTCCAGAGCAAACAGATGCAACAGCTCCTGAAACTCACATGTAGGTTGGAGAAACTGAAGTTAGAGCTGGATGAACCAGGCTTGTGTTGGAGCAAGACCCTAAGCTACGAGCTATGCTGGAAGCACCTGGGGCCAACACAATTCTTTACATTGCAAAACAATGAAAAGAAACTATAGCATCCCCTGCTCCTGGAACCCTTCTCCCACCCCCAGGAACATCCACTGAGACTGATACATGCAGGCATTAGAAGAGGAATCATGTTGTATTGTCTTGGAGATGGAGGGCAGAAGGCACTGGTTTTGGTCAGTGTCTGTCCAGAAGGATGCTGGAGCTTCCAAGGGTGTCCATGGTCCCTGTCCTCTGCTCTTTGGCAGATGATGTTTATCCAGAATTAACCAACAGCTCCTGGAGAAAAAAGGAGACAAAAGGAAAAGGCAGTAAGTTAGTTATACAGCTCTTGACATGGGAATGTTAACATCAGAAATGAAAGAGTAGCACTAGCAGGGTGAAAATCCCTCAGAAAAACCTTCAGCTTTCACCTACTGTAAAACACAAGATATTCAAGGGGAGAGGAGTGTGGAAGCAAGAAAGCAGCTCATGATACCAAACAAAAGGCTGAGTCTGTGATCAAGAGCACATGGTCAGTTGCAACAATCAGGATTGTAAATCCACTGGCCTATAGTGGGACAGAACAGCTGTGGCTCCAGGTAAGCCTTGGAGCAGTGAGTAAGTGCAACCCCACACTAAGTCCTGCCTCAGCACAGGAGGACACAGGAGCATTTTGATTAGTTGCCACCAAACACACACACACACACACACACATATGCTCCCCATTCTCTCATCCTGGAACAGGATCAATATAAGACCACCAGAGAAGTGAGAAGAAGAAAGATGGGGACCCAGAGACCACCCTAACTCCTGACATATCTGACAGTCTTTATTCTATTAAGATCCAAGCCTTCCCAAAATTCAAAGCAAAATCACGTCTGCTTTGTCCCCACAGAAACCTTCCAAGCAGTACCTCCTCAGATCCTGCAGGTATCTGCATATGAGCTGTGAACTTCTGAAGGTTATTGTAAGACAGAAAGCTTCAAATTAGGAAGTTTTTAGGATGGAGATTGCAAAGTCTGCTGTGGTCTCTTCCTATTTTTATCTTATGGCATCAATCAAGTCAAAGAAATCAACAATGCCATCAGCAGTGCATGAGAACACACATGACACCAGCTGTAGCACCTCTCCCTCTGAGGATTTGAGAAATCAGCGCTGGATCCCAATGTGGGCAATCAGCTCTCCTGCAGCAGCAGTGGCAGGGTTGTGTCAGTGCTCAGGAACAGCAGGATCAGAGGGTAAGCCCACCAACAGGCTACTTCTTTTTCATGCTGTGGATATGTGCAGGTCCCTTTTTTTGGGAGAGCAGACAGTGCTGATCCATGTTAAGATGACCCAGCTAAAGCCAACTAGAGAAAGATAAATGAGCACCTCACTGCATACAGTCTCATGGCCCGTTTTTATTAGGGCTGTATTTGAGCTCAGTTCTACTCTCCAGATATTTGCCTTTCTGAGGAGAGGAGCTGAGCTTTCTTCAGTGTGAATCAGAATGGAAAACATCACAAAATAATGATGCTAGCACGCTTGGCACTGTCTGTCAGAAGGTGAGGATGTCATTTGGGCTGCTTCTGCACAGCAGGCTGATATTGGCTGACACATGGCCAACGCAGACTGAAAATGCTGGCCTTGAATTTCCAAAGACAGCCCCATCTCTGACAACAATGAACTGGAAAAGCTTCAAAGAACTCAAGAATAAAGAGAAAATTGTACACCAAATTATTTAGACAAAGGTTATGCAGAAATCTGACAAATGAACCATCAATAATACTCCACTGACTCTAATTTCCCAGGTAATTTTTCTCATCATTAGTGACTTAAAAGTTATGCACAGAGCAATATATTTTAAAAACTCCAATAGCACTCACTGAAATTGCAATGAATGAAGCAGTAACAACTCACGATCAATTTTGCAATGAAGTAATTTGCTGTATTCACATTGTAACACTTCAGTAAAGTGTCCAGGAATGCTACATTTTGTGAAAAAAAGAAAACAAACCAAAATCACTTCTGTGCCTACTCTGCGGTTAACCCTTCTGGAAGACAGTAAAACCTCTCTTTTTAAACAATTTTGAAGAATATCAGAGTTACACAATTTCATGTTCAAAATCATAACTACATATTCCAACCTCTTCTAGTTGCAGGTGTTTCTACCCATGGCAGGGGGCTGGAAGTAGATCATCTTTAAGGTCCCTTCCAGACTAAACCATTATATGATTCTATGATATTTTAACTTATTTCAGGAAAAAATGAAAACAGCCAGTTCTTAACCCCAATGAATGCTTTCCACCCTAACCTACCCACATACCAGGTATGCATTGAGCTGGAGGCTCACAAACACTCCTTGTGCAAAAACATCAGGTTCCATCTCACTGTGGATGACTAAACCTTCTCAAAATCCTTTGCACAGTGAGCCTGGACCCAGAACTGATGGGCTGAGGTACACCCTATCTCTGAGACTAAACCCACTCTTTGCCCACCTAATTTTGGAGCCATGCCAGTGCAGACTTGGCACCCTTTCATTTTCTTCCAGCCTGGAATCCTCCCTGCAAGATGCTAACAGGTTGCTATAGCACTTACCTCAAGCAGAAGGAGCCAGGAAAGGGAAGGAGAAGCTTTACCTCTTCTCCATGCCCTTATCATTGCATATGCACCAGACACGGCGAACAGGCAACAAGTCCAGGCTTTGCAATCACTGTTCTCACCAGACAGGATACTCCCAGTTAATGGACTTGAGGCTCAGACTGAAAAGTTTTGGTGCCTCCTCAAAAAATGACTGCCCCACAGCTGGCTTTAGCTGGTCTCTGCTGCAGTCTTAGCAGAACAAGAAGTCAGAGATGAACAGCCTTGGAGAGTGCACCACACCCTCAGTCTGATAAGGGAACAGAGCCCTTCTTGCATAGGGAGGGCAGGTTATTCTTAATGCCACTGCCAAGGCAATCAAGGTAGAGACCAGGTTCCAGTCTTGATGAGCTCCAGCCCAGCACCTCTACATATGAAAACAGTGTCCATGCAAAGGCAAATTCCTCATCAGCACAAACAGGGATGGTAATCTGTTCAGTCCTGACAGCAAGTCCAGCTGGAGGGCACACAGCACTTGTTTTCTTCCATGCCTCTCACAGCAAATGGGACCTTTGAGCCACTAACTCATGTCCTTCCACCACTGTGGCACCCTGCTCAGGAGATAACTGCAGTCAAAATGGGCTGCTTAGCTAACACAGCCTGCCACCTTGCAGCCCCTGTGGGAAACCAGTAGCTCTCCAGTTCTGGGTCCAGTTGAGTGAGGAGAAAGGGCTGAGCTCTGCAAGTAGATCTGCTCCACAAATCTCACCCCTGCTGAGAAGGGAGTCCAGTCAATGCCCAACACAGTCCTTGTCCTCTAACAGAGCTGAGGCCCTGGGACCCAGCACTGGGGCGAGCAAGCTTCAGCAAGATTTTCTAATGCACCTGTTCCTCTGTCCTGTTCCTTGTTCCCAGTGCAGGAGCTCGGGGCTGCCTGGTGGATCTGCAGCATCCTCTCCACCTCCCTCAGTGCTGGCCAGCTCTGTGCCTCGGCTCTGGGCCTTGCTGGAGGCTCTCAGCCAACAAAGGAATCTCCCTCCTTGAAAAGCCAGACCCTGAAGAACTTCCTCCTTCACTGTTGGCCAGAGACACTGTTTGCCAAGCCTCAGCTGTGTTAAGGCATATTTATTTAACCAGCGTTAGTCTCACAGGGTAAACCCTGCAAGTTCCCTGCACCACGTGCCCTGCCTTTGTTTTAACATCCCTTTAAGCAGTTGCACCACAGCACTCACACATATGGGCACTGTGCAGCTATGAAGAAATCAGAAAGCAGATCCCCATGATAAATGACTTGGTACATTTGGAGTGTCAGTGACAAAGTAGAAATTAATCTCCATAGTTCCTAGTCGCCTGCTGTGTGCAGGCAGCTCTCAACATCACAATACCTGTTGGCACACAGAAGACCTCAGCAACGTGACCACACAACTTTTTCATCTCAGTTAGTGTGGAAAGAGGCACAAACAAAATACAAAAATCCTGACCTGCCCTGAGATGGGTGTTCAAGGCCTTTACACTGGATGAGGCATTTGTTGCAGGGCTATTAGCACCCCAAAGCACTGCAAGGGACATTTGAGTCACTTTGGTTTGATGTATGCTGTAGGTATTTTTTGGTTATGTGCAATTTGTTCTGTTACACTCAGAGTATTGGCTATTTTGTGGAGCAGCTGTGCTGACTAATGGATCACAGCACTTCTGTGCCATATAGTTATTGCACAGAAAAGCCTCTCTGTCTCTCTCATCCTTCAGGAGTCCAACAGTTGCTGTCCTTGGGACTGGAATAAGGAGGGCCAGCAGCATGCCTGGCAACAACAAAAAACATTAATTCAAAAAGCTATGAAGAGAGTTTTGTTTTCCCTCTTCTCTGTACTGGTGTTAATAGTTTTGCAAAGCAGGCAAGTTCACCCAATGACTTCTTGGCTACGTCCCCAGATGGTGTCTTCAAAGTTGGCTTGACAGCAGAAAAGACGCTTTTCAGAAAACTCACCAGATGCTTTGTCAGAACACCCCAGAAAGTGCTTTCACATGGAAGTCTCCTGGTCTACATACCCCACCAACACAGTGCTAGGAACAGAAAGAGTCTTTCTGGTTTCCTCCTCCCTCTCCTTTGGCTCACAAGAGCCACTGCTTGCTTTGCTCTGCCTCGACACCTCCCCCTTGCTCTGCATCACCCGAATGCAAAGTTATTTACCAGCAGCACAGCTAATCTCCAGCTGTTCTGAGACTCACCTGTTTGTTCATGCATTATAACATTGATTTCCTCCAGACAGTTGTTCTGATCATTGTTCTAACTTGCAGAGAGCTCCCGTCATTAGCCTTGCTTAACAGGAAATATTTTGCCACTGACTGAGCAGCTCTGCAGTCAGCAGACTGCACAAAAAAATCATCCTGGTTGGGGGGCTGCATCTCCCTGCTGAGCTGGTAACCCCAGACATCACAGTAGGAAACAAGCTCAGTGCTTTTGATTTTGGACATGTGCTAGAAAAGAGTGGGGCCAAGAGGAACAAACACAGCTCTGCAAAGGGCTGCTGCTGAAAGGATGAGCGTTAATTAATCCACATACAAACCCAGGGCAGTTTTTGCTCAATCGATGTTAATTGCATTTAATCTCATTCTTGCCATTAAGAAAAGCCACTGGGCCAGGCTGATGTCGCTAGCGCCTGACACGAAGATTCCACCCACGTTTGGGAGGCAAGGCAGCAGGAGAAAAGTAATGGAAAGAAAGGAATAACCCTTCCTCAACCCCTTCTGCATCACTGCACAATTTCATCAGGTCTGCTCCATTATTTAAACAATTTTTGTTTTCCACTAACATTACAGAGGAGCTCAAAGGATGAAAATCAGACATAGAGTGTTCCACTGCTAGATATTCTTGCTCTCCCAGGTACCAGCTTAGAGCTCTGCTAACCTGCACAGCTTTGGCTATTGTGCTTCTGTAAAGGATTGAGATACAGAAAATTGCTTATGTGAAGTGGTGTTTGCTTTTTAGTCCTGGGCTGATCCCAACAGACCTGCCAGCGCCCCTCAATGTGACCTACAACTGCTGACTGCCACCTTCCATCAGCTTTGCTGAAATCTTTCTCCTCACCTTGCTACTGAGCACAACCCCAGCACGCACCAAAGCACGCTGAAGCCTGTCTAGCATAACACAAACTAGTATTTGCTATTAAACAACCTCTGACCAAATTTGCCTTATAAAACAGAACATTTTTGAAGCCTGAACTTCCCAGGTAAACCAACAGTGCACCCACCAGTGATCTGGCTCTGATCTGGGGACTGTGCCTCTATCTGTCCAGCTACCTGCTTGGGAAATGGGAACAATCCTCTTGCCTCTGCAGGAATCAAGCCTGGGGACAGAGGAGCAGCTCTTGTAGCACAGGAAGCCCAAGGTGGCAGGTTTCATGACTTCTGGCTTATTGCTTCTGTGAGAGCCTTGCGTTTTTCCAAATCAGTATCAAGAACAATAATAATCAAAGCCAGGCTCTGTCTGTGCCTTTCCCCCGTGGCAGCACACAATGCTTGCCCAGAGCCAATGCTGCAGTTTATCATGGATTTTCTTTATCCCTCCACAAGTGTTAATCCCAATGCCTCTCGCTGCATGAAGTGGACATATCACAAGTGCCATGAAGGACTGGCTGAGTTTTAAGTGCTCTGAAATGGCTCCACTAGACTTGGTCAAGATTGCTTTAAAATCATTTCCCATTAGGACTGTGACCCTCTCTCTTTACAGCCAGTGTAATGACTGTATCTCAGAGGAAGGTAATTACATCCCACTATCTGCACACATCAGAAACTGCACGCTCCAAACACTCCTGTGCCTTTCTGGACTGAGTGGTAGAAGGCAATGCAGGAGGCAAAGGAGATAACACTGGATGCCCCTCCATCCTGCAACTAGAGTCACCCCAAATGTTTTGCAAGCTTGTAGATTAGCCCCTGGGAGGGATAAAGGGATCCAGAAGATACAGAGTGTTTCTAAAGCAGAACAATGACAACCTTTACAAATCCAGCTCTGGTTTTGTGAGGATTAAAATGAACTTCACCCAACTGTGAATATCCGCTTCCAGAGCCAAAAGGAATGGAAAACCACTTACTGATGCAACAGTATTTCATTATTTCAAACCCTAAGCCCAACACTTCCAAAAATTAAGGAGAGGCAACAGTAACATTATTTGCTGGGGGACATTGGCTCCAGGGGTTTAACTGCTGAACTGCCAAGCCATGCTCTGGGCACAATATAATGAAACAATAGACATAAATATTGGCAACTTCTCCACAACTGTCTATCCTTCTCTTGCTACCAGCCTCCAGAATAATCAGTGGGAAAATAAAAGGAAAAAATAACCCCAGAAGACAAGAGACTTTGGATTAAGTTGTATAAATGACCTGTTACCTCCTTACACGAGGAAAAAAGAAATGCAATAAATACCTGCAAAGCCATCTCAGTATCCTGGATTAAATGGATTACAGAAATGGAAAGTACATGATGCAAGATGTTATAAAACAAGATGCCAGGGAAGTGCAGGAATTTGAATCAGGCTGGCAAACGATCCCTGCAGACTATTGAGGAAAATTAATAGAGAGAAGAGGTAGAGAAAGGACATGGTAAGAAGACTGACTGATGAACACCGTTGTTAGGACGTGTAAATTCAGGATGTCAGACTTCCTCTTAAATCTACTTCAGTCCTGGAACAAAAATAGCAAATCCTACAGTGCTAAAAAGCACTGGAAGTAGAAAAGTCAGATATGGAAAGCCTCATTTCAGGATAGTTTCCCCTGTGCATCCCTCAAGATTGAAGTTTGTGACTTTAATTATTGCTGGAACATTGTGTATATAGGGATTCAATGCAGGGATTACTAGCAGCATCCTTGTTATAAGTGCCACTTCTCAAACAAATTACACTTCACTGGATGTCAGTAACATACACAAGAAAACAAATTAGATAAAGGCAGCAGGACAGCAATATACAGGTCGGGTGCAAGGAAGTTTCACAAGGTCACCCAGGAAAATAAAGGCACTTAGAATTTAAACTCCCAAAACATTTCTAATTCCCCAGTGTATTAAAGCTCCATGTGACCCAGACACAAAACCTTCAATACACCAGTGACTCCACACAACCTGAGACCAAGCCTAGCTGAGATGTGCTTAATTTGTGAAGAAATGCCATCAGGGAGCAGGTGGAGGAAGAGAGAGACAGGAGATAGAGGGAGCAGCCCCAGGTGTCCTCCCAAATCCTAGGGAACATCCCATCCCATTCACTGGCTGTTCACAGCCCCACACAGACAGATGGGAGAAGCCGGGGAAAGAGGATGTAATTTTGTTTGGAGGCAAATATAGCAGCTCCTTGGCTGCAGGGCTTCTTGACAAGCTGATTTCAGATTTACATACTGCATTTTGTCTTTCCAGAACTCATCCCAGGATGTATTACTAACCTGCACTAGTTGTAATGAGCATGTCTTTAACTCCAGAAATTTTCATGGAGATGGAAGCACAGGAAAGTCCAGTCCTTGGGTAGAGTGCAAAGAAGAGCTGAAAACACTTCACCTCAGGTATGGCACTGTCTGTGCCTCTGAGAGGGCCCTCAATGGTTGTTTTTAAATTCTCAGACTGGGGAGTTCACCAGGGGCTTGCCAGTGTTATTAAAGCCTGAAGTTTCTCTGTGCACTCCAGGAGGGTGAGCACGGCCTAGAGTGCACAAGCCAGTCCTAGGCTCTACTGTCAGTCACCTCCCAACTTCTTCCAGCAGCTGAAATAAATCCCTATCTCAGTTTCCCTTTCTGTACCTAAAAGTAATGACACTTACCAACCACACAGAGGTATGATAATTATTCACCAAGAGAAGATGCTAAAGAAATGCAAAAATTCAGTTCTCAAGGGATCCATTCCTCTGTACAATTTGCATTTATGCTTCAGAGGAAATCTGGTGCTTTATCTTGTTTCCTTCTGTCTTGCTTTAGCAGGCTCCTGCTCTGGATAAAGAGAATTCCTCTTTGGGTCAGGGTATCATGTCTGCATTTAAAGTACGGCTCAATCCTGCATAGTCTGGCTTCATATACGAAGAACAGAGGCAGGCAGAGACTTCTCCAGATATCCTTTTCTATGACTAATTCTATTTTTGTTCAGTGATACAGAGAAATTCCACACAGAAGTATTATGAGCTTGACTGGCTTTATTTGTTTAACACTTCACATTTTCATTAAGCTGTTGCTACTCGGCAGCCAGTAATTTTATTTGTGTGATAGTTGTATTCATCTCACCCACATGGGTGTAGATGTCGCTCTCCTTTTCTTCTGGCTGAAGAGGCAAAAATCAGCAATGATAGTCAAGAGAAAACTGAGAATTCTCAGGTCTGTTTGCAGATAGATGTGAGATTTGACTCCTACCTGCTTTTGTGAAACACCTACCAAACACTAGGGGCATCTACAGGTAAAATTAAATAGAGGAAAATAATTATTTTGCAAAACTATCCTCCCCTACCCAGGTACAAACCAGAAACTGAAATTATTTCAGCAGAATCAGCCCGTTTGACTCAGCACTGAACTCTCCTGCACCAGAAGCTTATTGCTGACTGAGCATTTACAGTATTTGAGTATCAGATTGTAAAGAATTAATTATATGTCTAACTCTTGCCAATTTTCAAGTATCTTGAAATATCTCCTCCCAGGAGCTGCAAGATCTGATTAGATCTCAAGGAAGAAAAGTCTGGTTGGCTGGCCCTCACCAAGCCCCAATTAGACAATCTTCTACCAAGTTCAGGCAACCAGACAGAATTAACAGCCCTTCTGAAATGTTAATGACTTGAACCGAGACAGTCAAATCACTGAGCCACACCTCTTGGACAGAGGTTTCAGAAGTCAAGAAACACTAAACATTTCACTGTGCCACTCCCCTTTGACAAGATCAAGGAGTGGGAATTGTTGAGCAGGGAATGTGCAGCCCGGGCTGGAGAGCACTGGGTGTTCCTGCCGGGCATGACCCGTGGATGGGGATGGAGAGGCTGTAACACATCAGGAGATGCTTGGCTGGGAGATCAGATGGAGATGCCCAACCACAGAAGGGGAAGCTGCAAGCTCAGCTGCCCTGAGCATGGCACTGCCACAGTCAATCCCTGGGCAACAGGGATCTGCTCTGAGTAGCTGGCACCCAGCTCCACCAGTGCAATGAAGAGACCAGGAGATAAAATGCCCTACAACTGAACCATGGGTCTGAGCTAATGAAGGGAATATGGTGAACTCTGGGAGATACATCTTGATTTCTCAGTGTCTCCTCCTGTGTAAATTCCAAGTTTTTCTTTCAAGATTAAAAACCTTTACCAAGTGAAAAACAAGCTCAGCATTTCTCTAGCTCCATCCTGTCCCTATCCCTCTTTGGAGGACACCCCAGTAGAATACCAGATGCTGGAATAGGCCACAAAAGCCTTCTAAACAATTATCTCCTATTGCCTCCTCTGCAAATTTATAGTCCTGCATCAGTGTCAAGACACAGACCTGCTTCCATCTGTCTAAAACACATTCTTTACAGAGGACCTGAAGGTGGAATGTTTAACGTTAGTATTTGAAAATGTATTCAGAGACTGGAAAAGAAAGTGACAGTTTTTAAGAGTGTTGTTCAATTGTCTTGTGGATGCTGCTCAAGTGGAGGGAGAGCTTTGTATTTTTTTTATAATATGACAAATGATGCCAGTCCCATCTTGTAATTTTCCTCACTGTACAGCATGTCTGTTCATGATAGATACCAGTGCAGCTGCTTAGGTGTCCGTTTATCTGCTTGGAAAGTATTGTGTGTTTGGAACCAACTCATCCTAAAACAGCAGCCTCAGAGGGTGAGAGAGGAAAAAAAGGGGAGTGGGGTGGGGGAAGAAGAGACAAGGGAGTTGTGGACTGGGAACACATTCATGCTTCTCCTGTAAAGGTTCTGGAAAAAAGCAAGCATCATGTTTAGTTTAAGCTACATCCTCTCTGCCCCCCTCCTAGACCATTCTTTTCTACTGTCACTCAACACCTCTTTACACTCTGCCCACAAAGACCTCACCACTAACATACATTTAATTCACACTTGCAACCAGTGGAAACAAAGCAAGCCCTCAGCTGCCTTCTGCAAATCTGTGCCAGCACAGAGGAGCCTTCAGGTCACAACCTGTACAGTTTGCTGTTTAAGGGAACATTTTAAATAAAAACAAAAATGTAAAGGAAGGAGAGAGAGAGAAGAAAAACAGGAACAAAGAAAGAGGACAAAAAATCCAAGAGTACTTATACTTTGTGTTTAAAGAGACTTTAAACAGGAACTTGCCAATTTTCTGTAACCAGGATTATAAGAAAATAAACTCAAATACTTCGTCCTTCTGCAGAGCCCTCTAAGCTGAATTTCACTCTCTGCAAAATGGCCAATATAGAAAAAAGCTCATAAATCCCTCTGACGTAAGTAACTTCACATTACTCTTGGGGAAACAGAGGCAGAGACAGATTCATTAATCCAAGTAAATGAATCCATGAAGCACTCTGAATTTCTGAATCCCCACAATATCCTACACTAGAAACAGCACCCAGGGCCCAGCAATTTCCATGCCATGTTGCCTGGCACAAGCAAAGCAAGAGTTAAACAGATGAGAATGATTTTAGAAAGGACAAGTACAGTTTTTAAACACACCTGCCCTAGCCACGTAGCAAAACCATCTTTTGTTACTTTAAACTACCTCTCATTGTTTCACTCACTGCATCATTAATGCCAAAGACCAAGGTCACATACGTAAGATGCTGCCTCAGAAACCTGCTGAGTAGCAGAGAGCTGCACAACCTGTCTGAACAGGTGGGTACAAATTCCTGTGGCTCAGCACTGTCAGGGTTAGCCCGCTGGTAATACTCCAGGCTAGCAAGGTTAGGGCTGCCTTAATCTGCCATCATTATTCTGCAGCCTGGGCATATCCTGAGAGGATCTTGCTACAGGCTGGTACTCTGTCTCTGACTTACCAAGAACAGTTTCCATGTGTGCAAGGGGAAAGTGAATCTTACAAAGCTGTTTACAAAGATATTTGCATTAAAGAATTGTTAAAATCAGCACTGAATTAAAGACTTGATTTTTAAGACAAGGAGCTATTCCTTAAAAATGGTCTTTTTCTTTAATTTTTTTTTTTTTTTTTTTGTGGAGTAGGTTTTTTTTGTTTTGAAAATAATAAAACTCCACATGTAAGAAGGTGTCAGATGAACTCAAAGTGTGTCAGGTAGTTGTCATTACTGTGACTTAGAACTGGAACTTGCATTCAGGACGCTTTGTATTTATTGTCTCCCTAAGTTTAAGTTGACAGAAAGAGTGTCTGCTCCTGCAGGTAGAAATCTAATTCCACCATCTCTTTTGAGCAGTCAGTCTCATTCTCACATGTAAATTCTCCTGAGTGAATTTGCTAACAGCGATCAATGATGATGCTGACCAAAGACCTCCAAGCACAAGGCTCTGAACCATCTAAACCAATCCTGGTGCCACTGATGTCTGCCTGAGAAGGAAACAGTGTGCCTGCACACACCCCCCCAGCTCAGCCAGCATGGGGAAGGACGGGCTGGTCACTTGATTTGCAGACAGCTTTTCCATTACTTACCGCAGCGTTTGAACAGCCAACCTGCTCCCCCTTTGTCTGCTCTGTGGTGGCCATTTCTCCAGAGCTGCCCATCATTTCCTTATCAAGCAGTAAAAACCTAGGATCACTGGAGACACAGCTCAGCCTTGCTGAGATTTCATTCTCTCAGCGGGCTGTAAATGCCCCTATAATGTTGGCTTTTTTAATCTTGTGTTATTATTACCCGCGGCTGCCATTCAGTCTGCAGAGAATAAAGCGCCCAGGCTTTCAGGACCCACACAATGGCTCTGTGCGCTCGCCAGTGGTTGGACAAACAATAACTCTGTGTTTCAGCTTTATTGGAAACCCTTGTGTTGTGGGAGCCTGGCTGCATGTGTCCCTCGGCTCGGGCCATGCAGAGGTGTGAGTGGGAGCCGCTGAATTCCCTGGGGACTGCAGGAGCACGTGCCTTGGCACCGGAGCCAGTGTGAGAGTGCACAGGCAGCTGCATGGTGCTGTGAGCCCATGGGAGACAGACACAGACCTGCAGAGCCAGTTGGTCTCCTCCAGATCAGCCAGGGAGTCCGAAGCTCTAACAGGGCCCCTCTGTGAATAATTACGCTCATCTCCGTGTAAACGGCGTTGCCAGCTCATAGAGAGGTGTGATGATATATGACATAACTGTGAAAATGTCAAAACACCACTACCCTGAACCATGTTCTTACAAGAAATCTTGGCTTCCACTCGAAATTTAAGATCCTGCTGTTTGCAAGAAAGGCTTGAAAGCTAGAACAACTGAAAAACCACGAATTAGAATGCAAAGAAAATGTGAAGAATGCAGGGCTCTTCTAATTCAGGGAGACTGATTGTTTTGGTCAGCTCATTATTGCTTGCAGGGGACACTGCAGATGCGTGAACTCCTAGAGAGCTGCAAATATCCCTTCACTCAAGAAAACAAGCCCTGCTGCAGACTCCTCACATATTGAAAATCTAAGAGGAAATTCAGAAACTCCCACAAAACCACAAGGTTTACTTGTGAAACTACTTAGAAATATACTAGGGTTATTTCATTTGTCTTCTGGTTTTAAGCAATTGAGTCACATTCTCACACCACTTCTGTCTAGGCAGGAGGGTTAGTTTATTGTATTTTATTTATTCCTTCCTTTTTCTTTTTTTTTAGTAAAAACACAGAACTAAATTCTCATGTACTTATAAAACTTCAGGTACAACTCCACAAAACTAGGGCGATAGAAAACATGCCAAATATTTCAAGGCTTGGCAACAGTGAGCCTGCCTGTCTCTCTGTGGCAGGAGGAATGTCTGTCTGTCTCAGCCAATGTTTCTGAGTAGGAATGTCTCATCCTGATAGCCCATGTACATATAAAACACCTTTGCTGTCAGCTCTCCAGGAAGAGACCTTGACATTTTGCAGAATACCACATCCCAACCCCCATCTCCCCTGAATAGTAGCAGAAGGCAGAAAAAAACCTGGTAGATGTGAAAATGTAAGAATCAGGTGCTGCCTACAGCAAGGATTAAAGTTAAAAGGGAAAGGTAATGGTGAAATAAGCACAGCCAAGTCACTGGAATTGATGCACCAAGGAATCAACTTCCAGGTTTCCCAAACCCATGGCCACAGCTGGGTTTGGGAGACCCACTCCCACTCCCTCTCCTGTGGGCCAAGAGAAGAATTTGAAGGGGAGGAAATCAAGGCTTTGCTGTCTTAAACAGAATAAATAAAAGGTGAACGGTTTCAGGAAATATTCTATTATTGTTGTGGTATTATGTGCTTCATGTACCTGTTGAAAGAAACTGCAGCCCTCATTTTGAGCCCTCACCTCACAGTAACTGGGCTGGCACAGGCAGATGAGCTCTGCTCTCTGTGGACACAGGAGCAGGATTGCAATGCTCTCTTCCTGAAAAGAGTAATGAGGTGCCCAGAGAGCCTGCCGAGGTGTCAGAGAAACTGATGCTGATGGACCCTTTGCAGGCCAGAGACAGATTAAGAATAACACAATACCAGCATAACAGCACCTTATCAACAGCCCTGCGAGTGCTAAGAAGCGAATCTGAGCAAAGGCTGTGACACCTGTCTGCATCACAGCCCTGCTATTACTGCCTTCCGACTTCCCGCACAATCCAAGTGTCCAAACGGCTTTGAAGCAAGAAGCAGCAAGACAGGAAGGTGAATCTGAACTCTGATCAGCTGTCTGAAGAGACACTATGAATACCTTACATTTCAGTAACACTTTTCATCTATAACGAAGCCGAGGCATCCATTCAACCTCCACACTCCAAACCACAGAAGTAATATCTGCCCAGGTAGAGATGGGCAAATAAACACAAGTTAAATGACTGCTCAAGGTCGTCCAAGGACTACAAGAGACACACGTCTAGCAAGTAGATTACTCTTCCCTTTTGAAAGGCACACAGGCACACACACAGGGGATTGAAACTGCTTAGCCAGGTGTGGAGCCTGCTGTGATCAACACAGCTTCACTGAGCAGCAACTCTTCCTGATGCTGTTTCACCGGTGCTAAAATGTAAAAAAGCAAACCTTCATAACAGAATTCTTTCAAACAGATGCAAATAGGTGTGGGGATTTTGCATCTGGGCTAAGTTGCTACAATCTACACATCTTATTTGTTTGCTAGTTATTAAATTACCCACAAGCCATCAACAATTCAAGTCTCTCTCTGAGAGGCAGAGATTAACTAGGAATTGCTATGCAGAAATGCTGCTCATCTCTCTCTCTCTAGTGAGATCAGCCTCATGATGAGTTGCGGACATTTGGGAACAAAGGTGAGCTTTTCTGCAAGAAATGAGAGGCACAGAAAGATGGGAAAATGATGCTACAGGGAGAAGAGGATTTATTTGCAAGGTAAGAATCTATCAGGAATGGTTTCACACACACACTGCCAGCCACGGACTGTGACCAAACACACTCGTGTGTCTGGAGCACAGGAAGCTGCACTTCTGCCCAAGCACTAATGCAAATGACATTTTCTGTGGAAGACCATGAGGCCAGTATGTAAATACTAATTTAACAATCTGGTTGACAAAGCCTCAGCTGATCTATAAATAGCTAATAGTTTATTAGCAGGTGATGCTGAAGGCAGTTATCCTGGCTCCCTTTCCCACAATTCCCTGTGCCATCTTGTTTTTATTGACCCCAAAGACACAAGGACTCTTAACTGTATGCAGCTCACTCCTTCACCACTACCTGCAGAGTAGCTACGAACACTTGACAACACAATACATATTTATCAATGCCCTTACACAACAAGGATCCTGCAGCACCACGCACACAATGGCTCCCAGTGCTCAATTAAAGACAGCAAATGGTTTAGAAAAATAGAAGAATTGTGCAGGCTTGCTTTTAAGCAGGAGGAGCTGGTCACTCAGGTGCCAACAGGCATTTAGGGAATGATTGACACAGAGCCAGAGCCAGGCACTGTCCATCCAATTTACACTATGCATTGACAAACTGAGAATCTAGGATAGCAACACCTCTAGTAACTCTAGACCACCAAAGAAGCATTTAACCATCTCAAAATAAGATGTCAAAATCCTGATCTTTTTATGCAGTTTGATTTAATCAGGAATAATTATTTTATAGTACATAATAAAACTCTTTACCACTTCCTCAAGCTGCACATGCAGGAATCCCTTCTTTCACAGAGGCACAAGACAGCTATTTAACAGCAGACAGCAACACCACCAGAGTCTAGGGCCAGCAGGAAAGAATTCTGCATCCTGGTAAAATTGCTGTGGCATTTGGAGCAACACACCAGAACTGCCCTAACTGCAGCATGGTCGGCATCCATGGAAACCACACGAATTATGATGTTTTAGGCTATTCACATGGATTTGTAGATATTCTCCAGAAGTGTTCTAAGGCTTCAGCCTTTCTCTTGCTGCAAAGAACAGTGACAACATATTGACGAGTTGGGCTCGTAAATAGGGAGATTGAATTAGAGGAACAGAATAGACTTTGTTACCCCTTCCTCCCACTTGCTTCAAATTTCTAAAGAAAACTTCCAAGCACAAGAAGTTGCTGTGTCTCTCACGGCCATATGATAAGCAGAAATAAAAAACTAAAAACCACACAATCAACACTTATTTTTCCATAAGGTCCATCGTATTCTTACAGCTTGTACAGGGCAGGCTGCAGAGTTTATCCTGACAGGGAACTGACTGTGCCAGGCCCTGCAGCAGCCCTGGCAAAGGCAGAGGCTCAGGCTGCAGCCGGAGCAAAGAGCCCTGGAACATTCCCTGCCCCTCTGCTGCACCCTCACCTCTCCACACTGCACACACAGGGAGGTGACAGGGGTTTCCATTTGCTCTGCCACAGCTCAGCAGATCCCTTCCAAACCATCACAGTGATCTCTGCCAAAAGCAGGATGGGTCCTACAGAGCAGGCTTTGGATAAAGGACTGCTCCCTCAGTTGTTGTAACAACAAAACTTTACAATTTGCTTTTTTAAAAAATTTTATTAAGCACAAGGGTTAAACTGACTTCATATGACTGCAAACCTGCGATGGTCTTACAGTTTGCTTTTAAGACCACCAGGGACTCTGAAAAAGAAACTTTTCTAATGCATTTCACTAACTAAACTGCCTTTTGTGAGTGAACATACTTTTCTAGTATTTATAGAAATGAGATAGAGAAGCTTGACTTAGCTGAATAGAAAGTTAAAATAAAAGTGCTCTCAGAAATTCTGTGGAATTTAGCAAGAGTAGTGACACATCACAAATAAAGAAATCAGTAGTTTTCATTAATCAATTAGGAGAAAAAACAGTATAATAATAGATCTGCAATGATCTTGAATAGATTATTTAATAAAACTGTCATAAATCTAATGGCAACAAGACACAAGCACCGAAGAAGAACTGAAACATTTTACACAGTTCAGTAAATGTAAGATGCTGCAACAGAGTGTCAAAACAGCCTTCCCAAGAGAAATCCACACAGTTGCTGTTTCCTTTGCCTTTGATGAAAACCTGCAGTGCCAAACAACTCAAAAGAAGCTTGTTCTGCCCCCCAAATCTCTGCATTTCCTGTAGCTCTGGCAAAGTTCCTGCTTCCTTTGGCTGTTGCCTCCTTTCTGATCAGCATATCCATTGCCCAGATCCTCGATTCCACACCCCAGCCAGTTGTATTCCAGGAGCAGTTAGCAGCCAGCACCCAAAGAAAACTTTAACTAAGTTTGGCTCTGTCTGAAGCAAATTTTGAGCAACGGGAGCACAGATGAAATCCAGCTTATCCAGAGTAATTCATTCTTCACACTTGTTTAAGCACGGTCACTCACCGAGGACAGCCTGGCAGCCTTCTCTGTGGGCTTGGATTCCACTGCACTGCCAGGAGCTGTGCTGAGACAGGTCCACATCACACGTCAGTGAAGATGGACTGCACCCTTCAGCTCTGGGATGGAAAAATCAAACTGCTAGATAGGTTCTCTCCCCTGCCGGATACACGGATTTTTAGCAACGGGAAAAGCCAATTAAAGTTTATAAAGACACATTCTCTGCTGATTTTTCCTTGCTGCCCACTGCTCAGTGCTGGTATAATGGATAATGTTCTGCCTGTGGGTGTATTTTCTAAGATCTGTCAGTTCTGACAGGATTTTGGCACCTGGATAACTCAAGATCTATACTGAGGGTCCAGGAATGCACTATTTCTCAGTAGCTGATGGGTACATTTTTCAGCAAGGCTTCCCTAATTAAAGGGCTGGAAAGAGATGGGATCAGATTGATAGGCTTTGCAGTCAGATGTTTTATGCTTAGTTTGATGAATTATAAATCACCTTTTGCAACTTTCAGAACATGTGAGAAGAACACATAAGAGAAACTACAACAATATGTCCAGAATATCACAATGTAATTACCTACTTTCAAATTTTACCTCTGTCCCTATGGCAAGGCATAAAGACATATTAAAGACATACTCAAGAAAAGCAATGCTCAATGAAAATAAATATAAATATCAAAATCAAAAAGAAAAGTGAAGCTATGAAATGAGACACTGTTGGTCTGGAGGTACTCCCACGTGGAAGGGTTTTGCCCCAGGTGGGACACAAGATGCATCCCTCCCCTTTGAGCATCACCCTGGGCTGGGAACACTGCCCTGGAGCTGAGTGCTCAGCTCAATCAGCCATGTCCTCTGCCAGACCAGCAGGAAGCTTTCCCTCGTCCTCAGCCATCACAGCCTTGTGTCAGGGCTACAGAAACCACTGTCAAATTAAATGCTTTGACTTTACTCCCTGTAAAACTGTATGAAGACAATGTATTCTGTGCTGGCTTTGCTGTCTCTGTCAGAGCCCCTTCCCTGCATACAGTGAAATGCAACTCCAGAGAGGCCACTGGCAGGACCTTTCAGAATAACCAGTTTGTTCTGGTTTTAATGGGGTTTTAATATCTTTAAATATTGAAGTTCTTTTTTTGTAGGGTACCTGTGTGTATGGAGAACATCAACAAAAAAGCCCAAACCCCAAAATAGGATGTGAGAGCTCAGTATCCCAGCGTGGAAGTTCAAAAGTGTCTTGCTGTCAATGGTGTTCAGAACAGTGCAGACTTTAAAGCTATAGAGAAGAAAGTCACAGAGTAACCATTTGGAACAGGGAGAAAACTGTTGGCAATTTAAACCATGAAACCAAAGAAATACAATGCAAAGCTATCAGGATGTGAAAAGCACTTCCAGGCACTGAGAGGTTAAAACAATTATTTGAACAGCTGGGAAAATTAAAATGGTAAAATAATAGCTACCCTTCAAAATTCTACAGATGCAAAGAGACTCTTCAATGAATAACTGATAAAGGGGAAAACACATTTTAAAAGAGAAACCGTTTCACGCATGAAGGTCATACAAGTAACAGCTCCTCTTAAGAACCCGGATTTCCAGACTTGGCAAGAGATGAAGAGCTGGGGTTAACACAGCAGCCTTTTACCTTGTGGGACCCAGGGTAAAATCCTGAATACTTAAGTTACACATGAAAGTGACTTTGGGCATATTCTTTCTACTGTTTTTTTGGAAACTGTTCCCCACTGTAGCAAAAGCAAGGTCACAGGAGCATGCTGGAATTATTGTAGCAGTTTGTTTCCTTTCCCAAGGAATTCTTCCAGCCCCAATGACATCAGCAAATGGTGCAATCAGAGCAGCCAGCTCAGGTTGTTTGACTGCTGTTATCTGGGGCTCCCCCATATACATAACCTCGCTCTGCCAAGAATGCAGTGATGTGTGATTTTTCAGGAAAAAAGGCAGCCTGTTAGAAGTAGCTCTGCTATTCAAGAAAGGTCTAACTGGAAGAATAATGCTAGTCAGGACTGCAGTGTGTAAACCATGGTGTTCACAATGCTGCTCATCAGGGCTGGGTACACAGAGAGACACATCCAGGGGACCCACAACTGCAGCAGAGCCATCCCCAGGGCAGAGAGGAGCTGAACAAATGCAGCCAGGGGAGGTTTATCTGCCACTTGGCTCCAGCTATCCCTGTAGGCAATCGATCCTCTCTCTCTCTAGAAGCTATTTTAAAACAAGAAACCAAAAATCTCCAGCAAGTAGAGAAAAAGTGACAACTGAATATGCAGCAATGTAGAGAAGGAATCAGCTGCACAGTGCCAGCTCCTGTTTCCATTCCTCACCCACTGCAAATGCACAACCTCTTCCACATAAACACTGTCCAAACTTAAAAGGACAGCAACTGAACACACCTCATCAGAGTCCAAAAACATGGATCCTTTGGCAAAAAAAGGAAGAATCAGAACAGAAGGCCAAATCCATCCACCCCAGCAGTCAACTTTTCTATCATTCATTCTCACATATCATTTCACCAGTCTGCAACTGGAAAGTCTTAACTCTTACTATTTTTCTTTCTTTCTAAAGAAAGAAATTAGACAACATAAACACTGAGATCCTCATGCAAGATTTTTTTCTCCAATCAAAAGCATTTGGTTTTTCCAGGATGATTTTGGCATTTCTGAAAGACTAAGATACAGCCTCCTCAGCCTTCTCTCTTCAGAGTAGAGCCTACTTCACTCTACCCTCAGCACTGTCAACATACTTCAGTTGACAATCATCTGGTATTGAGTCCTGATGCTGTCAGGTATCTCCTCTGATGGGCTAGGCAGCTCACTAGGCAAGATACTAAAATAAAACATAAAGAGGATGAGCCTGCAGCCTCCCCCATACAACTTGCTGCAATCACCGTGGAACCCTTAGCTACCCTACACCAGGTTTGACCACTTTCAGCACCAGAAGTGCCCAACATGTTGCAGAAGGGAGTAGCTGTGAGAAAGTAACACAGCTGACAGAAGGTTTTCAATAAAGGTCTTGATCTTCCCAAGGTCCTGAAGGACCCTGTGACACATTTTTACAAGAGTCAGGACGCTGGTATTCTGCCAAGCTACATACATTTTGTCTAAACTGAAATTATGATTACAGCTTCAATTCAATATGCTCTCCTTCACTTCTGATCCTAATCTGCTGGCAGGAGCTGTTGGACCAGTAAGCACCTGCCTCTTTTTTGCCCTTTAGGTGACTTCGTCACTGTGCTGCCTGAACAGATGCCAGCAGCTAGAGCTGCACAGCACAATCATTTAGGAAATTCACCAGCTGGGTACAAAATCTGCCTTAGCAGAGCTCCTACTCCTACTGGGAAACCTACAGATCCATCTCTGGTACCTTGTCATGGCACTGGCTGTGGTAAGATATAGAACTGGAATATCTCAGCTTGTCCCCTCACTGTACCAGCATGACAACCAGCCATCAGTCTTTGGTCAAACAGCATCCTGCAAAGCTGGTCTATAGCTGGGTAAGGTACTCTGGGGTCCTTCAGGGCACAAAAGAGGGCATAAACCTGACAGAATGAAAAGAACTTGAAGCAGAAAAAGAAGGTATGAGGCTTGCAAAGCACCCATCCCTTTCTACCCTCCTTCCATGGGGTCTCTGATCCTTACCCATCTTCCCTGCAGTCAAAGTCTCCCGTGCCAAGCAGCTTTCATGTTCAGTGAGGAGTGCAGGAGGAGCAGGGAGATGCAGAGGATTGCACTATGTCCTTATGAGCTTCCAGCGCTCAGAACCTGAAGATTTCTTTTGCTCCTCTGATCAGCCATGTTCAGATGCATATTTAAAAATAAGACAGACACTGAACTCTGCCTTGCCCCTTGAGGGAATTGCAGCCTCCTCCTTCCAAACCGCCAGTTCAGTGCTGCAGGGAATAGGCAGCCCGGTGTCAGCTCCAATATAGGTTTTGAAATGAAAGGAATGCAAACCAAGGGGACAGAAGAGAGGAGAGGAGGGAGGGAGAAGGTGCAGAGACACTGGAAGGAAGCAGGTGAAAAAATGAAGACAGGGAAAAGAAAAAATCTGAGCCCAGACTAGAAATGGGTGAGTAAAAGAGATGGAAGGAGGAGGAGGAAGAAGAGGAGGGAGCAAACCCAGGCAACAGCATATCTGTAGCTCGCTTGTTCAGACTACAAGAAAAAACCTACACATGGCCAAGAACTGTTTGAGCTAAGTGGTGAGGAGGAGATCAGTGAGCCACACATAAAATACGTGTAAAATACTCACAGTCTGAGTTTTAATCACAGAACATCACAGAAGAGTTTTAGAACAATTTACCTTGCTTCTAGCTCAAACATTTGCTATGAACTCTCCTGACCTCATGGGGACCAACCCCAGTGCCAGTGTGGCACTGCAGCCATCTGGAATTCAGCACACCACAAAAAAAATCAAACAAACCAAAAATACAACAGAGAAAATAACTTGGCAGCACTATAGAACACTTGATCCTGGTGCCAGTGAGACAAAATGGGGATTCCTGAACCTTCCACATCCTTTTCAAGAGGGTTGGCAATTACTAGTATTTTTAAGTTTAACAGAAGGATTCCAAGCAGCAACCTCAGGGAAACAGGTTTAAAAACCATAAAAAGATATAGTCAGTCTATTGAAAAAAAAACCAAAACCTAAACAGATAATCAAGGGCTCACCTAGATGCAAACTTGCAAATAAGAAATGCCAAGTCAGGAATCAGGAGGGCAAGTTCCCACAGCTCTACAATGTGCACTTCCAGAAACTCACTGGAACTTCAGTGGTACTTGAGAAATTCGTGCCAAGATTAAGAAACACTTCCAACTGTTGATTCTGAAGCAATTATCTGGAGGAACACAAACTTGCCTGAGGTAAAACACAGAGTATGGTGTGAACTTACCATCCTGCTGTCAGGATGGACCAGGTACCATGGTACACACCAATCAAAACTGATGAAGCCAAAGAAAACACCAACAGAGAGAGCAAAGCAAGAATCAGGGATCACAAGGAAGAGCAGGCAGGACCCAGATGAACAGTTACAGCCTAGAGGAGCAGTTCAGAGCCCCTGAAGAAATTCTCTTGCATACCTGGCTGGTGGGTCCAAACATCAGTTGGATTCAAACCTGCTGGGAAGATCAACAGCTGCAGATTAACACAAAATCCTTATAACCTTTTATCCTCATGACTGTACCAGACATCTGTGCTTCAGAAGAGTCTTCTCAAGGGAAGATGCCTACTTCAGCCTTCAAGCACCACAACATTCCTGCTTTATGTTGTCCCTTAAGAAAAGCTTTCCATAGCAGCAATGAAACCTTTTTGCACTGAACATCTGGAAGCAAAGTCAAAGCACAACCTGGCAGTTTTCTTGGCTGAACAGGGATGCCATTGAAGCTGAGCAGGAAAAATGTCTGTATTGACAAAGGTTTGAGACAGTGGTTCAAGAGTTGAAGGGAGTAAGAATTGCAATCTGCAGGATTTTCAATAGGAATATTTTAAACATTATCCTTCTGCTACAGCTGGCATCCAGAAATTATCTCTCTTACTTCCCTCCTTTAAACATTTTTTCCTGTAACACTTATCAAAGCCACCACCTTCACAGCAGGAACAGTCAGGACTTATCAGGTGTCCCAAGATGCTGAGATTAGCTAGCTCTCTTCTCCATGTGGGCCTCTCAGATCCCACAACTTAGTGAGGCAAGGATTCAGACTTGGGATTCAAGTTTTCATGTGGGAATTTCTGGTTTATAGCAGATCTAGTTCCAGACACAGCCACTGTGAACCATGGGACAGAATATGAATCCTCTTCTGTATATTCCTTCTGTGTGATCTCTCTCTTCATTTCTTCACCTCCCCCTTTTCTCTACAGTATTGCAGCACTTCATTGATTCAACACAATTGACAAGAGAGCACACAGGCAGAGGCAGCTCTCAGATTGGAACAGCTGGTTTTCTTGATGGCATCATGTCCCAAAGAGAGGTAAGGAACCACAAGAAAAGAGACTGCTTATTCTCAACAGCAAACAACTCCAGACTAGAGAAGAAAGCACAACCCTGCTGACTGAGAAAAAGGCAGCAGTGGGATTTAGAATATATTTCACACTCTTTGATGGATCATGCTTGAAGATTTTGTGGGGAAGCAGAGCTCAGAGGAAACCATGCTTCAAAGCCTATCACTGGACTCAAGGGGCCTATGAAAACTTTATAAATAAGAACCCCTGCTATCCTGTCCAAAGCCCACCTGCAGACCGGCTGACACAACCAATTCCTCAATGCCCACGCTCCCCAACTACCAAACCTTGCTTCCATCAGGCTTTGGAATAAGCTCCTGCCAGCCATGCCCAAGTGGGCTTAATAATAGATGGACAAGGATGACCAGTGGGGACTGAAAAAAACCCAGCCCAAAGTCACTGAGCCTGTGACCAACTCTGAACAAGCTGTGACAGCACAGCCACGCCACAACCAACAGCCACACTGAGCACCCATCACTGAGCTGGCAGACCTCAGGCTGTTCCATTCACACACAGATGTCTGTCTCATGAGTCCTTGGACACAGGACTATAACACTGCAAAGTTTCCTCTTCCCTCATCTCAGCTGCTATCCTGCCTCAAGACACAGCAGCAAAAATAAGCTACTGAGGAGCTGACAACTGCCTGCTCATCATCAGCACAAAGTGCTGAGGCCAGCAAGGATCTGCAGTTGCTCTGATCCCCAGAGCTCAGATTTTCCAAGCATGAAACATTTGCCTGAGCAACACAAAAAAGAGGTGCAGGAAGCAAGACCAGAGGCTACCTTAAATCCACAAGCATTTTTCTTTTTCCAGGCTGCTTACACCTAATACTCTATCTTTTATCTTGCCCTAAAATAAAAGAACAGGCCTTAGAGGATCAAGCTATAAACTTTTGAAAGCTTTCTGTAGCCTTCTTTTGTAACAAGGAGTTTGTTCCCATTTCTCAAAAGGCAAAAAAAGAAATCAATACTTAGACAGAGAAGGCATATTCCAAAGGACAAATCATCTCAGTTGCTGCAGTGCCACCCTTGTTGAGTTTCTCCAATGAAGGTGATCACAATGGTAAGCAGCAGTCAGCCCCTCAAACATTGAGGCAAGCCAGAGCCTTCAAGTGGAAATAGGTTGTTCATGAGCAGCCACTTGGATTCCTCCAGATCCGTGTCTCAAAGTTAAGCTTCTCTGTGACCAAATTCACGTCTAATAAAGAGTGAGTCAATATCCTTCCCCCTGCACAAGCACCACTGGGGTCCCTTCCCTCCACCTAATTGCCTGTTTTCACAAGGTATACAGGAACTTATTACTTCAGAGCCTTTGTGCTTCTGAGGAACACCACTGCAACTCACCAGCAGGGTTAGAGCAAGCAGAGAGTGGGACATGAACAAGGCTCATGGATGTACAGCATGGTTACATGAGTCCCACCTCCCTAAGCAGGGTAAAGCTCCAGACATGGCTTGGGGGGAGCCCCACATTCAGGGGAATGCTGGCACACTGAACCCAGGACAGTGTCCCTCGTGTCACCTGAGCAGGCTCTGCCCTGCTCTCCAGAGTCTGCTCTGTATATGGCAAAGCTCCAGACCTACCAACATCTGCTCAGTTTTTATACAAAGCAAGTCAGGGCTCTGCAAGGCAGTACAACATCTTTGTTGACATTTCAGTCCCTCAGAGAGAAGCTCTCCTTTGGCTTTGTGTCAGCCACCTTTGGCTGTGTCAGAATACAGTGCATAGCCTGCTCTCTCAAGCAAAGCTGTTTGCCTGTGCAAAGGTTCCCAGCTAACAGACAGGAGGCAGCAGCTGGAGAAAGGAGACCTGGGATCACTGCACACAATCTCACCTTTTATTATTTAGCCACATTTACTGAACACAGCCTGGCTCTAATCCATCGGTGCAAGAAGCCTGCTAATACACTCACCTGACTGGAGAGAGACTTTCCTGCATTTTATGGGGTTTTATTGTAGCAGATGTCAAGGCTCAGCAAAACAAGAAGGCACTAAGAAGGGTCTCACATAGCCTGGGCTCTTTCCCAACCAGCACTCATCTGATACTGGATTAAAGAAGGAACTTGAGAGCATTCTGTTGTCTCAAGTTCACAACACAGCTTTGTGTGCACACGAGCCACCCATCAGCAGCTGCAAGAACAAAGTATGAGTTTCACTTTTAATTGTGAAATTAAAATGCTTGTTAGTTTTGAACCAAGTTGCAGCCCATGTGCCTCAAGACATTTGACAAAGACTGGAAGAGGGAAATGCATTAGAACATTACACCCAGCCTACCTTCAGCAATGAACCTGCTTCTGCTCCAGAGGTCAATCTGGAGTCCAGACAAGCTTTAGAAATTTAAGTTGGCTTTTGTAGAACAATACAGTGATCACTGGTGCCATACAAGCTCTCCACAAAAATTTCTCTAGTGCACTCCAACTCTATCACAGTGCCTTCATCCTGTCAGCTCAAGGTACACACAGCTGGGAACACTCCTACCTGGATCACAGCATCCAATACATTTTTCAGTTGCTGTCTACTTTTACAAGATTTGAGAAGAAGCCTTCGAATACTCCTAAATGCACTTAGGCTTGGTACCAAAAGATAAAATACAACCTTGATGTGCCACAGGAAGTCAAACAGTACTGACAACACCCCAGGAGCCCAGGAATATTACAGAGCTTGTTAAATGATGGTAATCCTAGGCTGCATTTAGCACCACTGAAGACACAAGTTTTCAATAGTTCCTGCTGATATGTCCTGATGGAAACTCTTGTGTTCAAAGTCACCATCTGGTACACACCTGAATCCATGGAGAGACAGTGCCAGAGAGCCCAGAGGATCGTTAGAAGTGCCCATGTAACTTCCCAACACACCATGTTTAGCTGCAGGCAGTGCCTCCAAAGAAAGATACACTTCCTCCCTTCTTCCACCCATGAAAAGGAATCAGCAGAAGTTCTCAGACATGGAATTAAGATGGCATTGAGATGGTGCAAACAAAAAAAATAGTAATTCGGTCTCCTTTTCAAATCCTTTGGAGAGATCAACAAGTCTCTATATCGTATCTATAACCTGAAACTCTCCTATTTTGTCAAATATATTATTTTCTAAAGCTATCAAGTAGGTAACTAAAACACAGTGTACAACTTGCCCTACTGCCTCACACAGAAGATAAAAATCTCAGTTCTTTGGTATTTAGAAACTTGGGGATTTTTTTAAATCTTATGCTAATATACTATTCTAAATTGCAAAGTTTACAGTTCTATCAGCAAAAAACCTCTAACTTAGTTAGAGTTTTACTCTTACTTAAAGAGTATTTTTAAAAAAGTAGCTGAGCAGGGATCCATCACACACCTGGGCACTGCTTGTCTGAGCCCTTACAGGCAGCCAGAGAGAACACACAACTCAGTTCAGTCCTGTATCACTCTCCTATTTCCACAACAGTCAGGAGAGTGCTACAGAGAAAAAAACTTCAAGAACAGAAAGGAGGTGCTTTTAATATAATATCAAAAGAAGAAAGGTGTGTCCTAGACAAAGACTGCTTAAGTAGCTGTGTCAGGGCACTGCATGGTACTAAAAACAGAATAAACTCAGAACAACTGCAAGTCATGAGGAGGAAACATCCTTCAGAAAATAAGACAAATGTAAGAGTTTCCCAGCAGTTCGGTCTGAATGCAAGAAGAAAAAAGATTGCCGCTGCTGTCATCTCCATAAATTTTAAGCTTGCTTCTTGCCCAGTTATCTGATTTCTTGAGGATATATATTGTGAACAAAACTTCAAACAAGCAGAAAGAACATTTGAAGATGCAGGATTTTCTACAAGTAACTGCAATGGGAAGGTGCCATCTCACACCTGGCAGGAGGACACTGCCACCTGATAAAAGCCTGCATGACCCAGACATGTGGGTGCTCCCTTCAGCTTTTAAGACAGTGTCCACACTTTACAAGTCATTAGAACATTTCAAATCATACTCATCAGCAAACTCAAAGAGGAATCCAGGAAACAAGCAAATGAATAAAAACATCCTCCATTTTCATATGAAACACTTGGATCAGGTTGAGGTTGAAGTACACACTCCACAGAGAGGAAACTGGAATAATCAATGTGCAGGATTCAAGCAGTTCAGAAGCTTAAGAAAAAGAGTAAATTATAATCTTCTTTCACCAATGTTAAATTCATCCTAAGGAGGGAACTAAGAACCTGCTGGGACACAAAAATGCAGTGATTGTTAAGAGCTCCCAATCCCCCAATAAAAGAAGAGTGCAATATTGCTTTATTAACAGTCTGAACCAAGGAACCCTGAGCTTTCTGTTCCCAGCCCAGAGAAGTAACCAAAGAGATGAGCTCCTCAGAAATACAAGCCAAGTCCTTGTGGGCAGCAAACGTGGACTGATAAACCTAAGGGGAGAGAATGCAGAGGCAGATGGGCAGAGGTAATCAGAAATGACAGAAAGATGAGCAGGCAGAGGGCAAGCAGAGTGCTTGAAGGACAGAGGCAGAAGAGCTGAAATTTTATAGCATACAGGTATTTTAAAAGTTAAATCAACAGCTTTCCAATACCATTATTTAAAAAACCATTCCCCTTAATATATGCAGGAAGCCAGCTGCTTGCAAAATGACCTTTAAACCCTATGCACCATGCCTTATTAGACTAATTCAGAGCTGGAGATTGGCTGATCCTGAAATCCATTTATACAGGACAAACAGGCATTCAGCAGGGACAAGGAGCGAACACAGTGTCAAAATAATTCTGTCTGCATTTCTGCATGCACACTTAGGCTCAACACAGCAGAGCAGCACTTCTCCAGCTTCAGAAACAAGGTACACCAGACATTGCAGCACCATCCTAACTCAAGGCTTCTCTTCTTGCTTCCCTTGTGTTACAAAGGTAACAATTTAATTATTCCAAGTGTTATCTTTCTGGACACTTTCTGTGACTGCAGAGGCCTTTAAGAGCCTTTCACCAATTCCTAGAGGCCACCAGTAAAGGCCTCTAACCAAAAAGGATGTTATAACCAGAAGAATGCCAGAGATGGAAGCATCAGCAGCACAGCTAACTCTAACACTGTATTCAGATCACTGTAACACACTATCTTCAACATGTCCTGGTCCTGTATTTGAAGCTCTGGTGTCCAGAAAGGTTTTTTCAATTGGCTTGCAAAGGTTTAGCTAGGACTGAAAGCTTTAAATTGTTTTGGAAGCATCACAAGTTTGTCAGGAAATATCTCCAGACAAGGAGGCCTGTTGGGCAGACAGTGTCACAGAGGGGTGAAAATCACAAACAATTACTGCAGGCACGATGCAGAAAGAAACTTTCCCTCCAAGTTTGGATTTTTTAACAGATGAATGCTCTAACAGCTTTGGATGAGGAGGCTCTGTGGAGAGAACAAACACTAGCAAGCAGCATCAGGGCAACTTCTGCAAATCCCCTCCTGCAGTATGCCACAGCTCTGAAGAGACAAGGAATGGTTTCCCACTAACAGGAGGGCTCATCTATCATTCTCTAACTTCCAGAGAGGGCTACTCAGAGCAGGCTTGCTTGCCTGGGAGCAACTCCTCCAGTTGAATGGGACCACTGCCACCACAATAACCCCTGCACATTGCCCACACAGACACATTCAGCTGAGTGATGAAGGCTTTAAATCCTACTAGTCCTCAAAGAATACAGCCCCAAAACCTGTGACAAAAATACCTGATGGATGGTGTGTGGAGACTGCAAACTGCACACAGCAGGAAACCATCCTGTGCAGGCTATGACCAACAAAGAGCACAACAAATCTTTGGTTTCCCCAGTTTGTCATGAAGGCTTTGGCATCACTGATAAAATTTCCCAAGTTATAGCCCAGTTGTCAGAGAATGGATCTAAAATTAGTATGGAAGTTATGGAAGTCGGGGCTACTTTGGAACTTCCTGGGAGTCTGAAAGCACTTGACCACTGACCTTGTGCTTCTAACCAGCCTCTGCTATCGACAGCAATTTTTGTGGATCTGTTTCAATCTAACTTCAGCAGCAAAACACATAGTTTAAAAATTGGAAATAAACTTCTTTCTGTCCAAGACTGCTTGGTCATCAGTCTCCTGGAATTAATCTGAGTAAGAATTTCCACTTCCCACTTGCCAACAGTGCTACAAATCTTTTGAGAAAGAATCTGGCATTAAAACAGCCAGATGTATCACAACAGTCTCTCACCCCCAAGCAACTATTTTCCATACTAGATAAGCCTGACTGAATACAGGCTACAGCTCTCAGGAAAATGCTGCCTAATACACCCTACAGAGAACACAGAACCAAAAAAACACATTTGATCCATATAGTCCCACTAATTTAAGCCTAAAGAGAAATAATTTTTGAAAAGAAAGAGAGAGAATACAAAGAGTAAAATTTTGATACCAAAGTCTAATGAGACTTTTCAGATACACCCACTCAAAGACCTCATTAGAGCATCAGGTCAGCAAAGATGTCTCATTCCTGATCAGCTAACTCTTATAGTATTTTATTGTAAAAAAATTTTAGACTATTTTTAAACACTTTAAGGCTAACCAGGTTTTAAAACAAGAACTGTAGCAAGACCACATTTTAGAAGTAACAAAATGCCAAATAATTCAACTTCAGAAATTGTAGAAGTCATACTGACTTCTTTCCCTCGTTTACAGAAGTTGCTTTCAAAATCATCTGTAAAACATACATATTTAGATTAACTTTACCTGTAAATATATCTGAAATCAGAACCATCAAGCAAGAAATTAGACTCAAAAGCAATTATGCCTCACTGTAACACTGTAATGTCAAAACCTCAAAACAAACAAAAATCAGACAACAACAAAAAAATATGCACAGGGACTGGGTGTTGAACTGTTAGAAAACTTAGAAAGAAGTCCTCATTCCAGATCAGGTAATGGATACAAGAACCTCATATGTGAAGATGATATAGCATATGGACTAAGCATCACTGGAAGAGGAGCCCTGAAGCACAGCCAAGTGAATTTTAAATTTATTTCTTCTCGTTTTCTTCAAAAATTATAAACCTGAGGAGGTCTGGGCTTTATAGGGACTAAAAAGAGCATACAGAGAGAAGATTTTGTTCATGTGGTTAATAAGTGCTCACAACACACCAGGCTGTGGGGAACATCAGAGCTTCATGAAGTGCTGAGATACAGAGTAAATAAAGAACTTATGATGCCTCCAGTTTCATAAATACCAGGTACAGACAGCAGACATTTCCATTTTGAGCAGGCCAGCATTTACTCTGGAACATGCCTCATATATTAAGATGGTGGTTTATGTCCTTTCAGGCAGCTCTATATTTTTAGTTTATCCACAGTGAACTCTTGAGAATATGAAGCATTATGTACAGACCCAAGACTCGCCAGAACCTACAACTGCTGCCTTGAAAATCAAAACAATAACTTCATAATTAGAAGCAAAATATGGATCCTCTTCACCTTTGCAAATACCAGGTCAGGGTATGCCTGGGTACAGTTAATCCACTGCTCCTCTGTGTTCATGACTAAACAAACAGCAGCTGCCTGCAGCTTGCAGCTCTCCCCAACTCCCTGGTGGGGGCCATTTATTGAGTCAAACTCCTCTAATAATGTTATCACCACAGCATTTGCACAAATACAGGTTGAAAGAAAGAAAGATTAAAAAAAAGAGAGATAAATTCATTTCTAGAGAAGGCAAGACAAACCCTTTACAGATATGTTTCCTTTGAGCAAAGACTGACTGACAAAGGGAGGCAGGACAGCTGTGTACCTGCCTGAGGATGACTGGGCACAGCATCCTCCAGACAGGAAACACACAGATTCACCTGAAACTACAAACCTGAATTCCAGAAAGCTCAAACAACCCTAAAGCCTTTCAAGTTAGATATACTGTATTTCAAGCAGCATACCATGTGATAATCATCTCAATGAGGCTTCAACAGCCAAGATCCACCTCTGCAGAATCCCAGGGGGAGGAGAAATCCTGGCATTTCTACAGTACAGATACAGACCTTGCTATACCTGGTTCAAACTTTCTTTCTCCAGCCCCACACACTGACTGCTCCTCTCTATCCTGATAAGTACACAATCTGTCTATAAAGTACCCTGAAATGCACCAGAATGGAAACAACACTTTAGCAAAAGCCTGATGATCCAGAATGCTCAGATACCTGCAGTGCAGCCCATGACATCCAACTCTGTTTCTCTTTAGATCCAAGTTGCAGAAATTAAAGCTCCCAGCAGGCCACGCTTCAGCAGGATCAAGAGTGCTTGAGCAAAACTGCTCCAACAGGATGGGAACTGCAGAAATACCTGCAGCATCCTCTCAGCAATCTAAGTCTCTGCCCACAGATTAGAGACAAACTTGCAGCAGAAGTGTAATGCTTTGAGTGCCAGAAGGAAACTGGGCTTTCACAGGGATCACTTGGAAACGTAAACACAATAAATTGACCATATTCCTTTTTATTATAGTCAAGGGCAAAACAGAATACAGACAACTCAAGGTTATGTTAAAAGTCTCCCTTCACTGGAATTCAGTCAATCAGTATTTAGCAAGGGCTTGTTTGCACACAGCAGAGTGACTCACAGTAAATGTGTGTGCATTTTCCCTGCACTTTCATTACAAACCCTGAATGTTCATATACAGAGAAACTCACCAGTTTATTGCATTGTAATTTCCTTACACAGACAAGCCCTAAAGCCTTGACAGAAGTAGGTTTACCTTTGTCTGTTATGAATAGCAGATTTGTGAGAAGCTGGACACAGCACAGGGAGGAACAGTGCAGGATTATGAATGGCTCCTAGCTCAATGTATACAGCTTCTATTGACAAGGGAAAACACATGTCTGAGTACATGGCTCCTGATAGCTTGGTTTGGCCAGGAGCTAGTGCACAAAAATTTCACCTTGGTCCTTCTGTGGAAGACAAGCACCTAGAGACAGAAAGGAAACCCCTGAAAATAAGGAATACATGCTGTTCACTAACAGACATTTTTCTGCACACAGTTGCAGGAAGCAGATTCTGTTAGAAATCTCAACTCACATTAATATTTGGTCACTGGAGGCCTCATTTTCCAAGTGGCAGCTGGCTGGAGATTCCCTGGTACAGCCACCAATTACTTAACAAAGTAACCAACTAAAATTCGCCTTCAATTCACATTTGCTTATTGGTGTGAACAGAATGCAAGGGCAGCAGAATGGGTCACAAACCCTCTGAAAAGCTTGCATGTGAATGCATATTTGTACAGGGGAGGGAAGCAATTCACTAATAGGACTCAGACTTGTTTTAAAACAAAATCATTTGTTTTCTGCCTCCACCTGGACCCAATCTAAGAAATTACACAGATTTCCGCTGCCCACTCTCTTTTTCCTTCCACACCCCCTTCTCAGTGGCACGAGATAAAACCTTGGGGAAACAGCAGCAGCAATTTTCAATTCTCATTATCTAACGAGAGCAGTAGTTCTTGGTGAAACTTGCGGTCAATAAACTACAGGCAATTTTGAGAGACACAATGGGAACTGCCCCTCCTACAGCTGTCCCATTATCCCAGCTTTTATTAGATTTAAAGCCAGCAATTTTTATGCTGTAGCTCAAGTTCTGCACAGCCATGGAAACAGACCACCAGAAAAGATAAAACACTCCTAAATTAAACAGGAGCTGTCACAGTAACATCCTCTGAAGTCAGAGAAGTTCCACATAAGCAAAGCAGGGGATGCAGGAAGGAACCCAGAGCTTAAAGAGGCTGATGAGTCAACGCTCGGCACAGCGATGCTGCACTGAGTCAACGGTGACGCGCCCAAAACTCAACATTCAGGGTGCTATCAATGGAAAAGCTCACGAGCAGGTCAGGCAGGGCAAGTTGAAAGTATACTGGCTACAAAGGCAGACAACCAGAGCAGGATCCTGCTCCCATAACCATGAGCATCCCAGAACAGGCACCAGCTTTGTAGTCTATGCTCTGGATGCACCTCCCAAGAGGCAGAGGGAAATACTCATCTCTGGCTGGCAATTCAGCCTGCCTGTTCCTGATGACTTTTTAGAATCAGATGCATCACACTCTACACATGCCTATTTCTCTCTGTTGACTACAAGAGATGGCCCAATAGTCAGAAAATATACAAAACAGATAACAATAGCTATATTTCTACCATGCACCACAATAAAGTAACCTCTTCTAGGAAGAGGAGCTGTACAGAAAACCAATAGAAAATCCATTTTAAAACTCATTGCATGATTACCTAACATATTTGTTCATGGGGCAGAAATAACTGAGGGTGTATCTCAGCTCCTGGCTCAACAGAAATGTGCACAACAGGGAAAGGGAAATGGGTGTCCAAAGGAACGGTCTCAAACAAACATAGTAAAGGGGAAGAAGCAAAGAATCATTCTCATCCACTGTAAGCTGTAATTTTCAGTCTAGAAATCTAGAGCTGGCTTTCTCTGAGTCTAATGTGTACCATGCCCTGCAGACATTTTTACCAGCCATCAAAAGGAACTTGCAGAGAAGCAGATGCTTCATTAAAGAATATTCAGCAAGCCTTATAAAATCCTTAGTAAAAAGCAAATGAACAAATCACCACCATGCAAGTGAGATGAAGTCACACATCTAACTTTGATTACATTTCCTCCTGCACTGGAAAACAAATTGTGTTTTTAAAAAAAAAGGTAAAAAATACGGAAGAAATTAAGTGATTCTGGCCTTTCTTTCCCACATTTCTCCAACCTGAATTTCCTGAAAGAGGAATGCGTGAGACAAAGCCATTTGGTATAAGATGCTAATTTAAACTTAAAGAAAAATAACAGCTTAAAAAGGGAAAGGGAGGAGGGAGTTTTAATCCTACATGATAAAACAACAGCTTGTGATTGCTACATGAATCTCAGGAGTCAGAAGAGTCAGTAAGAGCAGTGAGGCAAATTGTCAGGGAATTGAGCTGTCCTGGGACAAAAGGAAACTACAGAAGACATATTGCCTACAAAAGTTGCATTTGAATTTGTACTTGCAGAACCCTCTAGTGCCTATATCTAGCTGCAAGGTGTTAGTTACCTATTCTCTAGTCTCTTCAAGCCCCTTCTTAAAACATAGCAAGATTTTCTGCCACATTGTCATCATCCACAACAAATTAATGTTGTATGCACTTCTCCTTCCAGGTAGTTTCTAATAATAGTGGGGAAAAAATTCTGAAGTTCATTGAAGACTCTGGGAACGAAGACAACCAGACAACCCCAGCTTTTGGTTTATAAAGCAAACCTACCAAAACCTCCACCAAATCCAAAAAAGATCCAAGTTATTAGGATCTTTCACTGCCCTCTGCTGTTACCAGTCATTTAGCTTCCAATTTACTCTTTAATAATGTTGGGCAGGGGCTCGGGGCTGGCAGCATCCCAGCCCCTTTCTCAGGCGGGCTGGAGCCGCAGCTTGCAAATATGCTGAAGTTTAATGCAATCTGTCTTCTTTGGTAATCACATTCTGCCTGCACTGCATGCAATAAAGATGTATTGGTAAATGCATTTGCTAAAGATATACTCCACTGAAAAGGCTACAAGCCTGATTTAGGGGAGGCAAGGAGGATAAGAGAGGCTGGCAATAGATGCAGCAGTGCTCTGCACACAGCAACCAGGGGCATGGATTGTGCAGCAGCAGCACAGGCACCACTTTACTTTAAAGCTGGGGAAGAAAAAGAAACCACATGTTTTGGGAGCTGGGGACTTTAGAGATATCAGAGAAAAGCCCTTTCCCTGGCAGCTTTAACCTTGCTGATTTGCAGACATACAAAGACCTTCTTTGTAAACAGGAAGGAAAAAAATTCCACTAGGACTAGCAACAACATTTGGTCTAATATATCCTGACAATTTTCCCATCTCCTTCTGTCGGGCTTCTTCTGGGAGCCGGCTGGCAGCTTGTTTCATGTTATACTTAAATCAGGCATACAGCTTCCCTCACAATGCTAATGCAGAGAAAGACTGCTTCCATGAAATACCCACCTCTCCCCCACCTTTTGCTTTAGTAATCCCATGAGAAAAGTCTCAATTTTCTATTACCATCCTTTTCCCTACATCCACTTTACTATATGCTCAGCACCTTTTAGAGAATTTTCTACTGTCAAAAAAACCCAAAAAAACAAACCAGAAAAGTCTGCCCTTGAGGGACACCTGACCCACTGAATTCTCTCATGGCCCAGGACCATACCCTAGTTGTAATGTCCAAATACTTCATTTTCTTTTCCCCTTCATTTGTTTCAATAGCCAGAAATTCTTCCAAGGTACTGAGCAGCCACTGTCCTAAGGCATCAACAGAACCTACTGGGACTCTGCATCTCAGAAGGAAGAGCCATAAGGCTTCCTGGCTTCCTACACAAGATGAAGAGTTTTTAGGAGTATGGAATTTTCTTAACAGACAGCAGCTTTGCCCACAGTACAGAACCTTTTCCCATGCAGTAATGAAAAGAAGGAAGATCTCCAATTGCAAAGTCCCATAACAGGAGATGTTTATCCTGAGTTTATCCTCCTATCTCTAAGAGCCTGTTGAAACTGTTGCAGACATTGTCAAAGTGGGTTTACTTAGTATTTGCAGTATATAACATCCAAGAAGGTAAAACTAGGGAAAATCATTGACTGGCTTTGAAACCTGGGAGCACTGGTTCTACTGTTTTGGTACAACAGGACTCGCTGACAGGAATGAAGTTGGGACACACTGTGTGACTGGGAAATGTGGAATGAATGTGGGAAACCCGATCCCAAGCAAGATTTGTCTCCTGTGAAGACTGCAGTTTGACTAACAGATACCACAGCTCTCAAAAACACTTCTCAGAGGAAAGCACCATGCAAAACAAGACAGCAAAGCCAGCCAGTACAACAGAGAAGCTTTTGTTACCTTCTGAGCTGCACTAACACAGCGCTGATATTCCTTCGCCAGCTCCGAGCATTTGAGCACTTCACTTTTGTTTTCCTGGTAGCACTTCAGAATTTCAGACTGCAGGTTTGCACAGATAGGATCAGCATTCCTCCTCCTGCAGGGAAAACAAGCACAGAATGATGTGTGAAGAGGAGTTTTCAACCACTTACTACCACTTTGCCAGCAACACACATACTAATTTTATGCTGGAGTCATGTAGTCCTAATAGAGAAACTGGTGGGAGCACCAATCACCAAAGTGGGTCAAATGACCAACAGGGTGTTTCAATTGAAAAATCCAGGGTACTTAGCAAAAAGAAGGAACATGATCTTTCTTAGCTGGTGTAGAAGCTGTTTCACCCTTATATAAAACATCATCTCTCCTCTGCATTCAGGGGGAAAAAAATCCCCAAGTCCAAGAGTTTCAATGATTTTCTCAACTCACACTGGAAATCTTTGGCAGAACTTAAGAAATCCTGGCTGGGCCTGCACTAGATCTGTAACAGTCTGACAAGGAACTGAACAGACTTGTTGAATGAGCCACCTCAATCTATTGAATTCTCATCTATTTAAACACTACAAGAAATCCAGCATGGTTGGAAGCACTGCAATTCTCCTAGTGACTGGAAAAAAACCCAGAAAAATAGCAAGACCAGATATCTGCTTCTTTGTAGTTCTGCAGAAATTAGTATTCATACTCAGTAAATGGCATTGACAGCTACCCAGGAACAATTAAGGATGATGTTCTTTTACTCTAATGTGCATGTGTACATATGGCACATCATCAGCAACAGTACCAATAAAGGGGAAGGTCGTTGTAAAACAATCCCAGCAACAATGGCACAAACACAGTAATGACAGTGACATCAGCTGCACAGACAGGCAGACACAAATTGCAGGCACTCACAGCACCATGGCCATGGTATGTTTTACCAGAGAGTAAGAGAACATATGCTTAGGTGTAGCAATCCTCAGATGTCGTCTCCTAAACCATAAATCCATTTAATTCCTTGCATTTCCTGCTCCAATATGCTTAGAGATCTGTGCCCAAATATCAAACACACCTCTTCCTTCCCAAGCAGTTGATGCTACAGGCAGATATTAATGCCTTGCTATGATGTATTCATTTCCCCAGGAACAACAGGCACTCATTCAGCACAAAAGCTTCCTAGTGAGGCAGAGAGAAGGAAAACATGACCTGTCCCTGGGCATGTCACAGTCTCTCAGGTGGAACAGACTTCAAAGAAAACAAGTAATCTTAAACCAAAATCTAAATGCTTTTGGAGAGCTCAAATATGAGTTTCCAAATCATGCACATCTCTGTAAGGTGCTCAGGAAAGAAGTGGAAGCACCAAAAGAAGAACAATTTTATTTTTCCATATCAACAACCTGGGCACACTCTCCCAATAATTTGGTTGAGCTGTACTCTAATTGATACTTCTTCAGCCCTCAGTCATACTGCCAACATACATGGAGAGAGTAGGAATTTATCAGAATGACAGCCACACTACAACACTGAGATTTGGATCAGAAACCAGCAAGGATACTATACAGACTTCTTTTTCTACCTCTTCACTAATCTCACAGCTTTTAGAAAAAACTTATTCCATGCACAGTCCCTAAGGGTTAGTGTTCATTTTTAATTTCTATGTTATATAGCAAATCACCTTTAAAGCCTCGAAAATCCATATTCTAAAAAAAAAATCTTCAAATTTTGGGATAGAAAAGAACCCAGAGAGAGCTTCAGAAACTCATAATGTTGGCATTTTGCTTTGTCACTAACTTTAATATCACTCTAATCAAATCAGTGAGACTGTGGAAATGATACCAAACAATACCAGGTCAGGAAATACCACCAAATCCCTCAATTCATTGAAAAAGTTAAGACTTTTAAAATTAGTTTTTTTTAAACTCGGCGATGTTAAACTGAAGGGCATTTTGTAATTTTAGTACAGAAACCTGGAAGAGCTAAAAGGTACAGCACACCACAAACCAGTTTGTATTCATCTGAACTGAGCATGGTACAAACATCATAGAAATATTTAGAGGTTATCATTGTCAGCAGGGAGAGCTACAGGAATTGTTTTGCTTTAGATCGCTGTCCTTCCTATGGTATCAGCCTTCACTGCCTGGAATAATTATGAAGTTAGGACCCCCCTGTGGGCTCAGACAGTGCTGCAAAGTCTGTGGCCCTCTTCCTTAACAGACCCTTGGTGCTCAGCCCACAGGGATATTTAAAAGCCACACAGTGGTAAGCAAGAAGCCACAAAAAAAGAGCATTGTTGCCTAAAGCCTACCAGAGGCAGAGGATCAATCAGCACAGACCAGTATGCACTGCCCAGCAAGTATTTAAACCAGCATTCCTGCACACCACCTCCCACAACACAGGGAGGATTTATTTGGTACCGTGTACCCAAAATAACAAGATTATTCTCCTTTATTTCTTCAAAACAAAACCTCAAGCTGTGGTTATGCATCAATTGCACCAGCTTCTCAAAACAGATTTAGAGACACTAATCAACAAATTGCAAAGTTGGTTTAGGTAATTATCAATACCAGTTACTGCGGAATGTGGGAGTACACAAGTTATCCACATCCAGCAGATTAGTTCTGGTGCCCATCTGGACTGGAAAGAGGTACCTGAAGTGCTCTGGTGAACAACTGCCTGAGATCTTTCCTCCCTGCACAGCAGCCACAATGCCGGCCCAGCCTGAATCAGGGGGTGCCACTCTCCTGCTCACATTAACACTCAGCTTCAGGTTGCAGCGTTGGCACACTGGGGAAACTGCAGCCCTGTGCACAAACAGCTGCACCTTACAGGTGTCTGACTTTCCTCATGCATATCTGAGACAAAAAGGAATTAGAGCAGCAGCATCCAACTACAGACACATCTGCAGAATGCAATGACATTGTGGGTTAGTTCCAAAGGAGGTGGACTTTTATCAACTATCTCCCTTCACCCTCAGCCTAGCTCAAGGTTGTTGGCACCAACTAATCCTTAGGAAAATTCATCTTCTGGCCACCCGATCACACTGCTCCTGACGTGCCACTGAGGGTTTTTACCATTATTTCTCATATAAGAGAAAAGGAAAATGGTGGAAAAGGGATGAGGTTTGTATATACAACTATGAGAAGCCTTGTATGCTTTGGCCTTTCTCCTGAAGTGGGTCAAACATTTAAGCATATGTCACCACCAAATGAGGTAGACAGTTGGCCTCTGTCTAAAATAAAATATGCTGCAACTGCTCCAACTATTATCAGAACAGGTGTAAGAGGCTCATTTACAGCAGTAAGGAAAAAGGCAGGAGGGAAAGGCTGGGCTGGGAAGTGACAGCACAATATCTGCAGATGGAAGTACGGAAGACAAGCTCTTACAATACTTTGGAAATAAATACATGCAGGACATACAGAACAGGAAAGATTAAATCAATAAAACACACTCTCATCTGTCTAAAGGAGGAGGAAAGGAGAAAGGATGACAGGTTGCAAAAAGTAAAAGATGGATTTAGAAATAAAATTCATTAACAGTGCCTCCCCTATCACAGAAAGGAAAGAAACCTTTGCCTGGTCAGTGTGCAATGGGCAGGAAGGCCACATACACAAGAAATCTGTGATTTCAGAACTTCCTCTCCCCCTCCCATGGAGAGATTTAAATCAGGTCTTTGTCTAGAAAAGAAGGGAGAGGTTTTCTTAAAATGAAACAAAGGGCATCCTTCTCTCTACTATCCCTTGAGGTAAGGCAGAATGAGCACGATCTTGCTGCATTTTGACACCGAGAGTTACCAAATCCTTTCTATCACTGCGAATTCCCCTTACTTTATTTAATAAATGAAATCTCATCAACTTATCCTTCTTCTATTATCACTGCTGACATCAATCTGATAATATTGGCTTGGCGTGGAATCGTGCTATTATATGTCCTCTTGATATTTAATTTAAGAGAAACGTCTGCAGTGGGGTGAATATGTGAAGCAAGCTTTTTATTACTGGCAGCAGTAAGGACGCTGGGAGTGAATTAGACATTCATCTTAGTCAGGGCCAATCTAGTGGCTCAGAAGAGGTTTTCTTCTTAACCCTCTCCTAACTGTTCAATAGCAGCAGGTAACAGCTGCTTCAGTCAATAACTGCATTCATTTGTCTTGGCAAATTCATTTCTACATGGATATAAACCCCATGAAGAAGTACGAAGTGTCTGGGAGGTTAAAGTAAGGTACTTTGAGAATTTCTATCATAAGCACAGCACTAGAAGGAGAAGTGCCAGTCTCAATGTCCATCAATTAATCAAGAAGCAACAGTTTCCAAAGACAAACATCCAAACTCACTGCAAAAAGCAATTAAGGCCATATCATCAGGATACAGACCCAGAGACAGAAGGTTTCAAACACAGCACTATGGCTACTATCAGGTGCTGCTGACAGGCTCCCTTTTTAAAAGAATTATAGACTCTATACTATATATATAGTATTGGAAAGCAAGGGAAAGCTGGAAAAGCTCTATGTATTTGCTGGTCCTTCCACCCAGCTCGAGATCAGACTACCCAAGCAGAGATGCAACTTCAGTGCTTCAGGAATTGGCAGCTCTTTAGCCTCTTTAGTGCAAAATCAGTAACTCCACAGTGAGTAACACACCATCACTTGGCTTTACTGGGAAGAACAGCAACTCCAGATGGAGTTAAGAGCAAGATCTTATTTTTACATTTTACTCTGGGAAACCATTCAAGCTGAACAAAAAACTCAAGACAGAAGCTGATGGTTTCTAAACTCAGACACTTTGATACCTCTGGTCAGATACTGATAAACAAAGACACACAAGGTCTCTCACAAGCCAACCTAAAAGTAGGTGGCTCCAGCACATAGCTGCAAGCAGCAACCTAAATGGGCCAGTAATCTGGAATTTTATGTGGGCCACAAAATCCAGTGACTTGATTAGCTGCTTTCTGCTGCATTATTTGCCTAAGACCAGTGTCTGAACCAACTTGAGCAAACCACATTAGTCACCACAGTCACTGGAGCAGAGACAGCCCCAGACACCAGCAATGACATGCATGGGCAGCACTGCCAGTAAATCCTAGGGCACAGAGCAGCAGTTTCTGCATGTTGGGAAGGCATCAGACACATTGTATTGCTGCTTAGTATGTTTATATATCCAGGGTCCATTACACACGTTTCAGACCAAGCTCAGTGATGCTTTGGTCACGTAAATGTGGTGTGCTGGAAGGCTGCACTGTACATATATAAAACCCAATAGGTGGTTAACTGACCTGTAAAACTGCTTCCTCCCTTGGGTAGCAGTTGGCTCTGATGGCTTCTCTAACATGTCAGAAAAAATGACTCCAGACAGATGCAGTACACAGCACATAGCAAGGTTTCATTCCCTCTCATTATTGCATCCTTGACATTTACAGCAGAAAATTAAACACAATTGAAGCATTTCATTCACATATAACAAACTCATCAGCACAGAACAAACAGCCAGGCAAGCTAACTTTCAGCACAGGATGCTGCACTATCACTAAGCACTGTGCCCTCACTACAAGCTATGGGATTCCCTGATCCTGCACATCAGCTTGATAACGTGGTTTGAATGGAAGAGGTAAGAGCTGTGTTACAGCTGTGTGGCAAGGGAAATAAGAGATGGAAGAAGCTTAATAGATTATCCAAATGTCTACTAAAAAATCAGTAATGTTTAAGCTACATAACCTAGCACAGTGTAAACAAACTGCATGTCTCATGAGGCTAAACTAATATGATCAGGAAAGAAGTATTTCTGATCAGCCTCAAGTACTCAAAACACTGCTCATCAGGCTTTGCCACTGATTCAGGTAGAATAGAAAGCTTGCAGAAGTAACACACAGTTTAGAGCAAGAGGGGACAGACTAAAAGAAAAGGCGAAACCTCATGACAATTTTCAGAAGAACAGGGGGGTTACCCTCAAATTTCAGCTGAAGCTGCTGTATTCCTGTCTAAATCCTTCTCACATGCCTTGTCACACTGTCAGCAGCACACTCCTGCACACCTGTGGTTATTTCCCCTCTTTCTTTCTCCTCTTGACAGCTGCATTTTAATAACAGGTCACCCCACTCTGTTTTTCCATACATTGCTCATGAAGTGCCAAATGAATGAATATTTTAAAATACTGTGAGTTTCTGGGTGACTCAGTGATCCTACAAAATTTGTCACTCAAGTACTTCCCAATCTCAATTCCTGTTTTTGACAGCTTGTTTGAAACTGCCACCCAATTCCCCACTGGAGTTCATGCACTCACTGCACCCTTGTTCTTCCCAGGACAGACACCTCCTTTCCTTCCAATCACAGACAGGCAGAAGCAGTTCTGAAATCTTCTTCTGTGTAAGTAATTAGATTCTATAACTGAGAACAAAAGTCACCACAGAAGTCCAAGTCTCAAGTGTCAGCCACCTGCTGTGTCACTGCACTGCAGTCAGTAGAAACAGCCTGCCCCAACCACATTTCATTCACCAAAAATAAAACAAAAAACCCAAACTCTAGAACATACAGACTGATGTTGAAAGTGACTAAAATCTATCAGTTTTCTGTAACAACCTCTAATTTTGGAAGTCAACAACTTCTTCATTTCCATCATGAAATTGATGCAAAGAGATTGTGTGACCCATGCAATGCTGGTTCCAGCTCTCCATCTGACTTACTCCAGTGTCACAACCTCCCCTGTCCTCCTACATGGTTAATCCCCACACACAAGTGGTCATTTCCCATTTGATCAATGGGTCATCCTCAAAGACTTTCACTTATACTTCATGGTGCTCTGCCAAGTGCAGTTTCAACCAAATTTAACTGGCTTCCTTAGATCCCATAAGCTGCAGGCACTGGGGCTGTGGGTCTCTAGGGGACGAGAAGGGTAGGAATAAGCAAAAAACTGAATTAAAACATATAGAATAATATTATCCTTATCCTACTGAACCCGCAAATGCAATAACTAATCACCCCTACTAGCATTTTGCATGGCAGATGGCAAGTGGCTCAGAATAATGAGAGACTTTTCCCCACAAGTGGATAATTCCAATGTACATTTGGATGTAAATTCTTCGCTGATCATGATGGTAGAATACTGAGCTCTGAGAAACTGCCAGTTTGGAAGATGAAAGGAAAACTACTGCCTCTTCCTTCGCTTGCCAAGAGATACAGAAGTTAACAGAACTGGATCTCCTGCCCACAACACCATGCACCATTTTTTCCCAAAGATGCCAAGCTACTAAAAGTTGACTAGCAAAGATGAAGAGCCTAAAGTTAGCAGCAAAACAGTCTCTGGAAGCCAAGCAGGAATGAGTCAGAATCTTGTTGCTGGAAGGAGTTCTCTGAATCAGAAAGGAAGCTGGCTCAGCTCCCACAAGGCAGAAAAGCAATATAGCAAGCAATAACTGAATCTGAAAACACACAGCCCAACAAGTGACCCGAATAGGGATTTTCTTTCTTCAGATAAAAAACATCATCTAAAAACTGTTTAAGATCTCAGGTCAGGAAGGGAAGCCTTGCAGTCTGTAGCAGATATGCAGCACAAGCCTTAAGAATATATGGGTTGTGACAGTGCTATAATGTCTGGGAATTAGTTGGGAAACTGTTGGTCTATTAAATACCTTCCTCAAAAGTCTTCTAAAGAAGGTAACTGAAGAAGCAATATGCTGATTTCATATGACCACAAGACATGAGGGGCAGCAGGTTCAGTAAATGTCTTCTATGTGAGATGATCTTATAATAATGTCACACTGCAAACGAAATGTTCTTTTTTTAGAAGAAAACCCTGACTACCCATTTGAACAGCAATCACTTTTCCAAAATGCCACTGGGTACTGCACTAGGATCCTACAGTTTACTTCATACTACACAAAGGGATAGACAAAAATATGAGTCCATTAGTATATTGTGCACTGACAGAGTGGCACATCCTGCTAAAGATACCAAAATAAATTTATAGAGGAGATTGAAGCTGCCATTGTTAAAGTTCAGGTGGGATCTGAAGCTAAACATTCACCTTATTAAAAAAATTCCCTTGCTTCTGCCCACATTCTCTAAACTTCAAAACCACAGTGCCCCCTTTTACCAAGCTGTGCAATTCTGAACACTGACTCAGCAAAGATCCCCATTAAGCAGCTACTCATCCCTCAGAGAACATCAATAATGGTGCTTTCAAAGCAAGCACAAACAAAAAGTCTTACAAGTCAGTTTTTGGGGGAAGCTTGGGGGTTTTTTGCTTGTTTGGTTCTAAGTGAATATTTTAACTCAAGAAGTCCTCAAAAAATAGAAAAAAAACTTTATAAAAAACAATTTAAATACCATGGTTCTAAGTCTGGAGAACAGCACATGAAGCATCTCAGGTGCCTCCTGGAGCTGTTCCAGTGTGCTGCTGGTGGCCCTCACAGTCAGCACAACACTGACCAGCTCTCTCCAGGGAAACAATATTCATCCATCCCTGAACAAGTGCTCCTGCCTTCCAAATGCCAGCTTTTTGGGTCAAATTAGTTTGAATTGCAGTTGGTATGGTAAGTATATGCGCAACTGCCAGGACTAACAAGAAGAATGCAAAAATCACATAAATAAATAAAAAATTAAAGCTATTGAAGCCCAATTTGATGGCACAGATGGTTTTTTTCTTCTCTAAGGGAGAAATGGACTTTAATCAGTTCAGCATTAAACATCACCAACTTCCTCTGTGCAGATGCATCACCAAGATGCAAGGTGTCCACAGCAGTCCTGCCACAGTCTTTATTTCCTCAGAAGACAAAAATATAAAAGCTCTGACCTATATAACAAACTATTCCCTGAAATTTCCCCAGCTGGGACTTGCCTTTGGTGTCTTCTACCATCCCTCCAAGATTTCAGGAGCAGAGTGACTCAACAGCAAGGACACAGAGTGTATAATCCAGAGTCAGGAATACAATTACTGTTCAAAATAGCAACATTGCCCTTGAAATCAGTTGCAACTGAATTAATGACCAGATTGTTAGAGTGTTACCTCAACTTTGCCTCAGGCTGCTAATTAGCAAACAAGTCATTAATTCACTGGTAACAAGTGGTTTCTCAGGCATTATTGCTTCTGACATCTTTAATTCACCACTCTTTATGGAAAGCTTCCCCAGACAATTTTAACCTCAGTCCTTTACAGATCAGCCCCACACCACTGCCACCAGCACACTACACCACACACACACTGAAGACAGGCAGAAAAACACAGCAGGAATAGGCTAAGCTGGGTCATTAATTACTATTCATTACACCTTTCCCAACTCAAGCCAAGGGGAGGGGAAGGCCAAAGGCACAGAAAGTTCTGGATTTTGGTGTGGATCTGCCATAATTTGTAAATACATAAAAAGATGCTATGAAACCTGGAGAAATCTTGCTTTCACCATGGCACATGTTGGAATATGCAATTCCCAATGTGAGGGCAGAGATCTGCTCTTATTTTCACTGTATTCTCCACAATAAAGAGCTGTGAACTGAAATATTTCATGTCCTCTGATGCACAAAGTATGACTGAGGTTTGTTTTAACAGCTGCACAAATATCCATGCTTTTGAAAACAATCTGGATTTGGCCTGCCAACAAACCCTGATCTAAGGGCTTTATAAAGGCAACATTACTACAGAAAACAAGTGCTTTTCTTGTAAAAATCGATAGCAACAGAAACATCCCTAACAGACTACATGGAGTTTTTGGCACCTCTTCCTTTGCTATTTGAGTCCTTGTTATTCAGATCTTATTTTATAAATGCCCAAGTATCCACCAATGTAGCAGTGAAGAAATGCTCCTGCAGTTTTGAAGAGACACCAGTTTTTCAGAGCTAACAGAATTGCAACCTCAGTTCATTGGACTCATCTCTCATCACGCATGAGAGGAAACACAATACTGTGAACGTTAGATTGAATGTTACTCATTTTACTAACTGGGCAAAACAAAAATCTTATTTAGAAGCAGCATCTTAATAATCCTCAAGAACTGAACTTCAGAGAAAGAACATTCAACAGCTTGGATAAAGCACACAATCTAATAAATTTTCAAGATTTAAAATTTGGTTCAAGAAAAGAATAATCTGGCCCAATTGGAAAATTTATGCAAATCCACTGCACATATTCAACTTCTATTTCCACATACCATATTCCTAAAGCTGTAGGGGAATATATGTTGCTAGGAAATCAATGCACTGGTACAAGCAGTTCGTTAGCAATAGGCCTCCCAGAATTCACAAGGAAAATGTTTACATCCTAAGGTAATGAGTGAAAAGCTGTGTGAAGTAGAACTGAAAGTGACCAGAAACTTTTTCTTCCAGTAAAATGCACACCAGGTAAAACGACACAAAGTCAAAATTCACCCATATACTTTTGCCCTCTTCTGAAATAAATTTGAGGAAACTCATGCATTATAATCTCTTAGAGAATATTTTAATTTCCTACTAAGAGCAACTTCATAAAAGTGAGAAACAGAAAAGCTTTGACTAATAACCCATCTCTTTATTTGAAGATTATGAAACAGACTCAGTGTAGACAGAAGAAGGAACAGCTAGCACAAACCAAGCAGCAAGGGAAGAACAGGACTGGGACGAAGTCAAATAATCTTGGTGAAGGTATCATCATTGCAGGGCACAAAAGGACTATGCTGAGGTAAGGCTATGGATAAGCTTTCAGCAATAATCAATCTCTTACTCCTGAAAACTCTTAAATCCCTGTTGGAGAGGTTCTTAATTTCAACACTAAATTAATCATTTATCTAATCTAATGATAGAAGAAATCCCAGAGCAATTTTGTTTGAAAACTATGATGTCTTTACCCTTCTCCTTTGGCTTCACAACTGTCCATATAATAACTGTTTCAGACCTTGTCTCCTGGGCACAATCCTCTGTTGAAATACCCAAAGCCTCACAGTAGACTTCAAGATTAACAAACTCAATATAAACTCACATAACTATTTTATAAACTTTCCATATCTACATAAAGAAACAAAAAAAGGTAGTTTCTCTAGGTTCCAGTTAATCTTGCCATTCTAACTGAGGGGCCATCAGCCTCATAAAATCTTGTGTAATTCAATAAAACCTTTATTTCCATGAGTACTGAAAGCAAGCCATACATTCCCTGTTGCCAGCAGACAATCCATCTATGACCTTTCTTCCCCTACCCTCACTGAGTCAGTGTGGTTTTCTACTCCACATTCAGCCAGGAGGATACTTACTGCTTGCCGGTTTCTCTAATGTAATCACTTTAAATACTCATGTCCATTAAGTTTAAAGATCTTAGGACCATTAAATGAAACTCTCACATAGTAGGTCCTACATGGAGTGAATCTCTTTGGCAGTTTCTCCATTGGAAAGCTGCCTTGGATTCACAGCTGATCTCCACCAGGATAAGATTAACTGAGATTCTTTATGCACTCCTTGATAACAGCACAAAGCACATGCAGTCCTCTCAGCACAACATGCAAAGCAACAGAGTTATCAGTAAGCAGCTTCAGAAACAGTTCTGAAAGCTGTAGGGAGATTTCAGAGGGAAACTCAGCCTCAGAACAATTTTATCTTTTAACAGCTTCCTAATCCCCTCACCCAACTCCTGCAGCTTTACCTGTTAGAGTCACACCCCCACCCAGGCCAATTCTTGCATCTAAAAGTAACAACTACAAAAATAAATAATTTTTTAAAAAGTGATAAGACGACCTTCAAGAAAGAAAATAAATCACAAAAAAAAAAAAAAAACCCTCAAAAAAACCCAACAAAACCAAACCCCAAACCAGCATATTGAGGATAAATCTAGAGTGCTGCACTAAGCCATAACCTCTTTACTGATGTTTTTTTCCTTCCCCTTACCAGATTCAGGGACTGTAATAACATTTAATCCTCAGAAGCTAATCTAAATGTAACACTCAAAAGAAGACAAAGACAAACGCAACAGAAAGAAAATTTGGCCACTGCCTTTTGGGAGTGCTGCTTTATCCCTGGAGCGAGTGCATTAATACAGCTTGGAATGAAATGCCATTTTATTCTCTGTAGCAGGGAGGGGATTAGCAAGTTGTCTTCTCTAAACCCAGTCTGAGTCATGGCTCTATGAACACTGAGAAAAGGATGTGGAATGAAGGGAAGGGTGGGGAGCACTGGCTTTTTATTTACACACTGTTTCCTTTGTGGGTGGTTACTGATGTGCATAGTTTGCTAAACAGGGAAAGAAGGCAGGGGATGTTCTAGGTCCCCTGACTTTAATTCTGTTAGTTAACAAAAGAGAAAAATAACAATGCGCCAATTATAACAACATAGTTGAGACAATATGTCCATGGCAACTGTCCAATTCACCACAGCGGAGAAGCAACAAGAGCAAGTTGCTTAAGGTGCTGAAAGCTGTGCTCAGTGGTATCTTGTTGCTAAGATCTTTTTGCTGGGAGGAAATAAAACAGGTTAGACAGAGCCCAGAAGAAAGGAGAAGGAGACACTCTGATAGGAGGTATGTGGAGATGAGAGCAGGCTGGCTTCAGGTAAAGAGATGAGGAACAAAGTCCATTGCACAAGTCAGGCCATGCAGGCATCAAGCCTTGAAGTGGAAACCAAGAGCTAATGACTGTGTCAGTGATTTAATATGAAGCTCAGCACTAAGTACTTCACTTCTGTTTTTATACAAAGGGAGACAGGAAGGTTTACTTGCCTACCTCTCAGGCATGCTGTGAAGGGTCACTGGTGGAAAGGTGTACAATATTCCTAAATCCTGCAATGCTTGACAACCACTAAGGAGTGGAAACAGTCCATGGAATGCTTGACCACTTGTGCAGAGCTGTAAGTGTTGATAAAAGAATTACAAAAGTCACTAAATGCCAAGAAAACACTGAGGTTTTGTTTCAGATATTTCTTCTCTTTACTTCGGCACAGACTCTGAAAAACAGGGTACTCACTGCGGAAAGAGCCCCAGCCCTATTTCCCTTTTCCTCCATCAGCTCTGCTGATACACCGTGGCAGAGAACAAATACAGACTGGTCTCACAGGGCACAAGTGCCAAGGGCAGGTCTTCACAGTGTAACAGGGATAACAGAAGCTCAGGAAGAGACACTGTGGTGAAGGATCTGGACTCTCTGCAGTTGGAGAAAGTGCAACTCCTGGTTTCCTTTCCTTAACGAGATATCATAGTCCAGCACTGGAAAGGGGCGGACCTGTACTTCATTCATACTTTGGTTGAAATTCCACTTCACATAGTTTTGCAGGAGTGTCAGTTTATTCCTGTGAACCAAAGAACTAGATCTGCATAAATCAGTCTAACCTATCTTAGCACCAACTGTGCTCGCATGTCTAATACGAAAGTGCAAAAGAGGATAAGCAAACTACTCATTCCAGTGAAGTCACAGGATCTTGTAGGCTCTTACAATAAACAGGCTGTAGAATGACTTGAATGTAGGATGCCTAACAGGAGAACCTCACAACTCACAGACTTCAAGTCCTACCAGTTGAGCATGGATGCCAGTGTAGGAAGGAACTTTCCTCTGACCCTGTCCCAGCCTATCATGACCCAGGTGTGAGGCACAAGAACGCTTCAGGAGTGTTTGTACAGTGTGCTGTACACAAAGCAGCAATCTGAAAAGGGTCACTGCATGCTGATGGAAGTGACACACTGCAGGCTGATGGGGGAAAGCAATGATTCTTCCTGCATGTACAATTATCAAAGGGCATTATCAGTCCCAGACCATGAACTCCAAAGCTCAGCTCAGTGCAATCCTGGCTACTGCTGGTAATTTCTATTGTGAAGAACTAGAATGCAAGATATTCAACTTTACCCTCAGCTTCACTCATGCCACTCACCTTGTCCCTTTTCAAGATACCTCCAGCCATGCTATTTTTTCACACAAAATTCCATTAGGGCAGGTGCTGCAAAGAAGACAGCCCAAGGAATCTGCTCCTTTATAATGGCTCAAGTTCACAGTGCCATCAAATTCAAGAGCACTGTACAATAAGGCCAGAAGCCAGGGACTGTTAGATGATAAAGGCTCAAAGAAAAGGGGAAGAAACCCTTAAGAGACCACAAGCACACTCTCAATCTTGAAAGAAAGAATTCATTAGCATTTGTGTTGGTCTCTGCCACTAATCTTTGCAAGAAATGGTTGCACTCCTGAGCTTCCTACATTACCAGTCTTTGTTTCCACAAGAAACAGAACAGACCAAAGGAAACTGAAACATCAGGAACCAACCTTCAGACTACTTATAAAAAATAAGGTAGTTATAGGCTGTACTAGTGAGTGAAGAACACAATCCCAGGTCCCAATTACTTTCTTTACCAAGTCACAAGGATAAATCACCACTACACAAGTTCACAACAACTGATCACACATTTGCAGAAGCAAATCCAAGAAAATATTCCATTGATTAAAGATTATAAGAAAGTTATGTCCTATGAATTTTTTAAATTTTATTTTAAAAGAGAATTTAAAATTCTGCTATGGAAAACAGGATGGAAATGCAAATGATGTGTTAGCTGCCTTGTTTTGGCTTCTTTAGCAACTTATTGCTTGACTGTCCAAACAAAAACGTGAAATTACAACAGGTTATGTGACACTTTGGCAGTTAAACATAATTTTAAATAAAGACAGCACAATATACTGCACATCCCACTAATATATTCATCACTACTATATTATCTATTTATGCAATTAAGTATTGTAGAGTCTGGATTGAACCCAACCGGACTACATATGCTGCTACTCCCAGTTTATTGCATGTTGGCCAACTGTTTACCCAACTGAGATTCGAGTGCTGCTCTTGACAGCGTAATTGCTTTAGCCTCATTAATATTTAAGAATTATAGAAAATATTTTTTCTTGGGCAGCTGTTAGTGCATGTGGAACAATAAGTTATATAACACTACTGACAAATACAAATATAATTTAAACACTATATATGCTCACAGTAAAAAGGCAACATTAAAGGTCTACTTATTGTACTAAGGCAAATAAAAAAGTACAGAAAAATCATTGCACCCATTCTAAGAAAACATTCATGAAAATTACAACTCTAATTTGAAACTAACAGGGATGAGATTTACACTGTTTATCTTGTTTTCCCCTGGACAATGAAAACTTTAGAAGTGGTGCCATTCTTCCTACCCCCATGCACCAGCCCAGTGCTACAGTGTATAGGTTAAGTACAACGGGTCAAAGTTAGAACAGATTAAACATGTTCCATTGCTATTTTGAAAACCCTAGTAAATATTCCTATTTATTATTAATTTTTTAAGTCACTCTCTTCTCCCTCATGCTTCCTTGCAAGATCTATCAACCTTATACTAAACTCTGCAAGCTTAGCACAGAAAGAGAAGATGTCAGCTTGCACCTCCTCAGCCCCCTCAGTACCTGACAGGAGGTAACTTCACACTGTGTTTACAGGAACATCCAGAAGCCACACACAAAATGTTATGAAATGCAACTGGAACTGCTGAAAAGAACAAAAATGGTTCCTCACTTTATCCGTTCCTCTGCCTTGGCGGCTGCCTCCTGATACTGCTCAGATGTCATCTTGTAGATCTCTGCATTCTGAAACAAAGAATAGAATGCTCAGCTCTAAAAATTAAAGGCATCTCAGATCTTATCTTGTCACAAAGTCATCTTCTATAATTAATAACAATTTCCAAGAACAAACAGAATATTCGGTTCAAAGAATGCCAGAAATACTTACGAGTCGATTTTATTTTCAACAAAATGTATCAAGGCCATAACACATCCCTCATTCCAAGGCTCACTTTTGTCAAAGGAAAAAAGGGGAAAAGGTCACTATCAACCAACCATGAGCTTTGATTATTCCATGTAACCACAAAAACAAGGTGTTTCCAGCACAGAGCTATTTTGAGTTCGGTCATGTTTTGTTCTCTACTTCCATTAATTGCTGTGAAGGATCTTGTAAGTAACTGACATGCAAGTATCAAAACTGGCTGCTAGCACTGGAAAATCCATTCTACATTTCAGTGCTTCTACTTATGTTACTTATTCTTTAAAAGAAAATTATGCAGCCTGTTTCCCTTCTAACAACATAGGGAGGTGTATCAGGTCTCAGCTAAGGCGCTGCCAAACACAGGCTTGAGTGTCTTGCTGCAGGGCTTAAGTGGTTTGCATTAAATTCTCCTGAACTTGCACGGAAAGAGTTTTAGCTCACAACTGCTCAGTCACTGAATGTGGAGGATGAATTCCTCCTTTGGGCTGCACCGAGGAGCCTCCCAGGCACAATCAGCAGGAGGGAAGGGCTGCATTCCCCCAGTGAGTGCACTACAGGTCAGTGTCACTAAGCTGCTGACAAAGCTGCTTTAGGCAAAGCCCCTGGACTCCACTGGCAACTGCCTGGCACAAAGCTCATCTGCAAGGCTCTTACTCTGAAAAGGCACAAGCAGAAAATATGCAATAATCAATCAAAAAAAGTGACAAAATGGTATTGAAAGCGAGGACAGCTATTCATTTAGGGCCGGTTCGAGCTGCTATCTCGTCTCTCCCCAAATTTGGTCATTTTATATAGAATACTATTCTTGCCCTTCTTCATTTATTTTCCCATAAATGCAGCTGGTCCTGCGCATGATGAGCCAACACACGCTGTTCAGTGGTTGGAAAAAGGAAAGGACAGATATAACTCAAGTTCTATTAGTGGTTCTGCCACTTGTGCAATCTTGGGCAAGTCACCATTTTCCATCTGCAAGTGAGGGATAACAGCTGCCTGTATCTCTGAAGTTGTGTGAAGCTCAGCTAATTGAAAGGTTTATAAAGGTTTTCAGAACCTGGGCTTCAAGGTGCTATATTTAAGCGTTTTATCTTTAGTGCCTGAATTTATGTTACATACCAAAAGAAACACAGAACAGATTTTGCTTTTCAAATTTTGACCTAGGAGACAGATTTAAACTGAGGAATCATGAAGGACTAACCACTTCAAAATGCATTTTACCAGCAAATTATCATTAATGTTTTTGTTTACTTACTTATTACAGAGTGGTCAAACTTTAATGCTATTAAATCCATTTTTCTCCTTCCTATATTGAAAAGTTCAGCTTTTAATGGTGCCTTTTTCTCTGGCCTGTAAACAGACCTCATGACTTATAGCTCCCTGCTGTTACTTATTCACACATGAAACCACAAGACCTGTGCTTCATTAATTAAATTTGCCATTAAAAATTAAATAATGTGAATAAGTAGATGTAAGCGTTATCTCCATTGGGCTTCAAAGGTCTCACCATTTCTCCAATTACTACCCAAGCAATTTTCATATTTCATACTGTCTGATTTCTCAAAGGGACTGGATCTGAGAGATCAGAATGAGAGAAAGTGGGAAAAAGAGAAAGCAAGGTAGCAAATTTAAACATTTTTCAGGCAATAGGAAGTAGTCCCATCAGACACTATTAGCCTGCAGCACTCTGCAGTGAAACAGCAGGAGGAGAGGAAAACAGGAACAAATCTGTTGTACGTGAGCCCCAGCATGAGGTCGTGTTTAACCCACCTGAAGGAAGTGACAATAGCCAACAGAATCATTTGCTGGATGTGCTGTTGATTAAAGTGGTTGTGGCACAACCTTACCTACTTTATTAAAGTTCAACTGCCCAGCACTTGGGTCAGGCTCATCTTCAACAACATCAGCGATGGACATGGATAAAAATAGCTGGGAAAGGAACCCAGGCTTTAGTTCTGAATTCTGAAGGTGCTAAAAGCAGGCAAGTGAGAGCCTGAACAGAGGCAAGAATCTCAGTGAGGGGAAGGAGGAAAGGCTTGGTCTCAAAGCAACCACCAGGCACCATGCAAAGATTGAGAGGGGCATAGAACACCTTCAACATGCAGATAAAGCTGCTGAGTTTTAAAAATGAAAAGGAAACATCCTCCCCTATGATCCAACTGTTGATCGAGACCTTTCCCCTCCAAAAACTCTAAAATCCAATAAAACAATATTTCTAATGCTATGAATCAGTACCTTTAAATGCTTCCCCAAGTAATAAAAACAGGGGGCTGCAATTTAAATCTGAGTTTGTTCAACAAGGAGATTTTAAAAATACATTTTCCTTGGCCTTTAGACCCTTTCCAACCTTGGGAAAGCCACATTCCCTTTTGTCCTAAGTATTAAATGAGAAATAAATGGGCTAAATGGGCAAGAGAAGGGCCTTTCAGCATGGGCACAGACACAGCAGGTTCTGTGATCTGGGGCTTCTACTAATAGAGAATAATTTTCCAAGTATTCTCATCTATACTACTTCAAACAGAAGATCTGCTTCATTTTCAGCAGTTTACCCACTACACTATGGCAGGAGAGAATGTTCCAGTGGCCTAGAACTTTGGAGGGCTTTATAATATAGCTGCAAACAAGGAGCTAAGTCAGGAACCACCTGAGCACTTCCCCCAGCTTCAGCAGGGTCGCCTCCACACAAGGGCTATTCAGCAGGATCAAGGTGTGGTATTTGCACTTGAAACAAAGTCTGAGCTGCCTGTAGTCTTAGTGAAGTCCTTTATCTTCATAAAACGATATTCAGTGGTACAGTAAAAGACAGAACATTCCACACGAAATTACAAGACATGAACGCTGCTTTTAATTTACTTTCACATTATTTGATGCTTGAGATAAAATGGCAGCTCACAAAGAAAAAGTTGAACATGAGACCTCAACTATTATTAAATAAAGCTCCTGGCAGTCTTAGTTGCAGAAATAAGTTTAAAAACATGACCAAAGGACACCATAAGGGCTCAAATAACAAAAGACACAGAAAGAATGAATGAACCACCTAAAACGTTTCACTTCTCTCAATAAAGCTGAGCCTTAGGGGAGTCAACTTCAGAACATCAGAGCTTTGTCATATGGGGAGAGAGCTCTCCAGAGAAGACAAACAAACTAAGCAAAGAAATGTTAGTTTGAAAGATTTTTCCCTGCTATTAAATGATGGTCGTAGCAAATAATAAAAACACCAAGAAGTCGTAAAAATACATAACCAGAGCCTAAAGTGCAACAGAACCACTTTCCTTTACCCTGCTCTTTTTCTACAACAGATTTGCTGCTATACCCTTGCTCTCCACTCATCAAAACACCCTTGTGCTAAAAATTCCCTTCCAAAGGGAATCAATTATAAAACTTAGAGCTAAATTTGGAGTAATTTTAATTCAGCATTCCTCCTTGGCTGCAAACATGCAGAGAAACTCCAACACTCACTACTACACCTCACTACACTGCCCAGGCCCTTTGCAGAACATACAGCAAAGAAAGTAAGAAGACATAATAACAGAAGACTGAGTTCTCAGGGTTATTTCTGGAGGGAAAGTAATTGAAACATAAAGAGAAAACCCTGCCAGCTCATTCTCACACTGACATTAAACCACATTCCTTACAACTTCAGTGAAACATGTGCTACTTGCAGTAACATGCAAAACAGAAAACTGATCAAAACAAGCATGAGGAAATCAAAATTAATCAGATTTCACGTGAAATTATTTGTGAGCATCAAGCAGCAGCATTAAAAACCTGACACTGGGACAAAGATTTCTCCATCCGTTTCAGTGCGGGTCAATAGATTAGAAGGTGTCTTGATTTAAAACCAACAAACCCAACCACCATCACCACAGATATCCTGAGATATTCTGACACCTCAGAGTATAGAAGCTTGTCAGTGGTCACAGTGTTTAGAGATACATAGAGGATTAACAGCTGTTGAAATGCTGCCAGCCTAGATGAATGCCAGTGATAGCTGTGATGAAAGGGAGCAGGGCAGTAGAGGCCTGACAAATGCTGCAGACGACAGCCGGAGATTGGATGGTGCAATCTGCCTCGCACCTGACAGACGTGCTGCTTCCATCCCTTCTCCTGACATCCACGCTCACCAGCCTGCACCAAAATGCCCTTTGCAAGCCTCTCTCAAACCCAAAAGAGCACAAGAGGCAGTGCTGTGAGCGGGGCAACACATGGTGTGCCCCACAAAGGCATCGCAAATTTCTGAGAGAAACAGGTAAGGAAAGCAAAGATTACTTCTTACATATCAAAAGTCAGCTGGAAGACATTCAAATTCCTGCTTCCAGCTGCTTCTGAAGTCAGAAATAAGACCTCACACCTTCCTGAGGAGCAGCACAACTGTGGCCCGCCTGCATGCTCTTTGGGACAGGCAGCACACGCATGGCCTGGATGCAGCTGCTGCCATGGAAGCTGCAGAGAAACATGGGCCAGTGCCAGCTTTGGGAGCCAGCTCTGCTGCCAGCAGTGCCTCAGGGCAGCAAAGGTGCACCCAGGGTCCCCACACCTCAGCAGGTCACTGCTTCACACGCGCTGTAGATCAGGCTGTTCATTCTCACCACTCAGAAGTCTCACGCAAACGGCTCCTAACAGATTTGAAAAATTACCCCATGTACCTGCATCCCTCCCTCAGGTACAGAGGCAGACGAGCCAAACCAATCTGTTCACTGGATGACCCTGTGGATGTGTTAAAATCAACTCACACAATCAATCACTGCTATCAGCCTTGGTCCAAAACAGGGAGTTTGGGAATTTCAGAATATGCTGCAAGAAACAATCTCTTCACCTCCTGAGCTCACTCCTCTGGCGTTTCTGCTTAGCCCATTTGCTGGTATCAGCAAGCAGTTAGCTCAATCACATTTCCTCCTTCCCATCAAATGCACATAAAAATAAAAGCCAATTAACAAGGAAGAGAAACATGTCTATAGAGCATATCACTAGAGCATAGAAGTTAAGGGTTAAACTGCTTTTCTGAAAATTCATATGCTTTTTTTCTTAAAAGGTAACAGAGAAAAGATGCAAGGAACTACAAACAGCTTGCTGATATGAAAAAAAAAAAGAGACTTTTTCAGCCAAAGCCAACTTCTAAACACAGCTCTGTTGTTTGCTGTTCATGTGTGGGTTCATCCATTCCTCCCGCTGAGACCAATAATGAAATGAGAGCATTGAATTTGTTCCATTCTATTCTTTCCTTCGGCAATAAGCTGTGAGATCATAAATTTTGGATTAAGATTCAGAGAAAGCATAAAGAGAGTAGTGTCCACAGTAAGAACACAGACAAGTTAAACTAGTCAGGAGCAGAAGTACATTCCTCTTTGAACAGATCCTCTCATGTCTGAAATATTATCCTGAGTTGAAAGCAAAATATTAATTCTGTAGCATATCTAGAAAGCTTCTCACAGATAAAATCCCACAGAACGCTTTGTATCTCCACAAAGCTTGAGGGAGGCAGAGCTGGGGAGAAGGAACATGGCTGGGTTTACCTTGTGGATAACACAGGATAACTAGGTACAAAAAGGTTAAGCTACAGTCCCTAAAGCACATGGTGACTCAAATAAAAATATGCATCCCAGGACTTCCCAGAACCAGGGTCCCACACCGAGATACTCCATCCGAGTGAAAATGGGTTTACAGACCCAGGCTGTGATCCCACACCAGAGTCAGACTGTCTATGAAGATACCCTGGGAAGAGTCTAATTAAAAACAGATACCCCACAGCAAAATGGTTTTAGGGACTTGCAAAAGCTTCAAGTGCCTCACTGGAAGCAGGCAGAAAAGTCTTATGTTATCTTCAAGTCAGAAAAGAAATTATTACTACAGAAGCAATTAAAAGGGGAAGAAGGAGAAAAGAGAAAAACATTGTGTTTATATGAGGTTGCTTTAAAGCAACCCTTCTGAAAGACTACAAAGAAAGCACTGCCAATTCTTTAAACAAACTCTGGAAAGTAAAAGTGGCTTCAAAGAGAAAGGCCACAAAATTCCAGCAGGTAACTCAGGCTTTCTGGAAAGGACAGCAACAGCATTGTGAAAGGCCCAGATTAATGCCAGTACTGCTGCAGGGGAGTATCACCCTGCTCTCCTCCCAGCTGCAAGTTTAGCTGAGGTGAGGAATTCACAGTAAACGCCTAAATCAATTACACCTGACAAGTGCAGGTAAACAGGCTTCCCAGGCATCGATTAAACATCAAGAGTTTTCAGCATCTGCTTCAGAGGAGTCCTGCACGTGCCTGACCTGCAGGGGTAACGTGGTGCCCATGGCACTGAGGGCACAGCACCCCTGGCAAACCCCAGCACCTGTGCTGGGCAGCTGCACAACTCATCCTGCAGGGTCCCACCAGCAGCTCCACCACACAATCAGGAAGAGCTCCGAGATCACAGGATGCTGCCTCAAACAACTGAGCATTGTCCATGAGAGAGTGACAGGAATGCAGAGAATCGATGCCAAGGGAAACAGAAAAAAAAAAAGAAATTGCCAGAATATCAAGAGTGCTAAGAAATACAGGCGGAAGTTTCACTCAAAGGCTGACCAGCACTTTCAAGGGGGAATAAAGAGGGGGAAAAAAACTCCATCAAACAAAACTGGCAGCCATCAAATACTTGTCATACAATAAAAAAGATACGAAGCACATTCCCCTGTCAGGCCTGTCACAGGGGCTTATTTTGGGAAGGAAGAAAGGAAGGAAGGAACATTTTAGCTAAGATTTTACCATCGTGCCAAAGCTGGTATTTGACAGAGCCTCCAACAAAACTCCCACCACCTCGGACAGTCATGCTGCAGCTAAAACTTCCATCTCTCTGCTGAGAATATCCCAAAGTCCCATTTATAAACTGCAGCAGCTGGCCCAGTTAACAGTTCCTGTCCCAATTGAAAAAAAAAAAGCTGAGTTAAATTCATGACCCCATCCTTTTACACAACAGGTAGCTAAGGAATGCAGTACATTGTGTTCCCAGAAAAAGGCAGAATAGAGGAACACAAGGAAAAAGGATGTACAAGAGAACTGGAGAATACTGAATAAAATGCATCACATCCATACATTTGCATGGGTAAAGGAACTGCAGGGAAGAGAGTCACTATAAGAAACAAACAAAAAAACGCTGAAAAACAGAAGTAAGCCGAAGCCTGGAAGTTCCACCCCCTCCCGGGGTTTTTCCTCTACTCCCAACTACAAATTATTCTCCACGTGCAGTTCCCAGTAAATCAAGCTTTGCTAAATAACCCCGACATGTGCGGGGCTGAGAACCAGCCAACAAGCAATGATGAGATGTCCCTGGAATGATTAAGGGAAAGGCAGACATCTCTCAGGTTACAAGGAAGCCTGTTGTACTCTCCCCTTGGTGCATATGCAATGCTGCAAGCGCTGTTCTGAACCTCTGATATTCAAAGGCTCATTTGGTTGACAAGGAGCCTGTGGATTCGTGGACAGATTGTCACACAAACTGTCAGGTTTTTAGAGAGACTATCAGACCTCTCTTTGCCTACGTTATGGAGCACATCAAAGACACAGAAGATGAACCAGACACAGACTGCACGGATCTGACAGAATGGTGGGTGTACATATTCAGAATACTGTACTGCTGGGGGGTGGGGGGAGAGGCTTAATGTGAATAATCAGGGGCTGAAAGTTCCAGAAATGTGACAGTTTTTGGCAGCAATTCCCATCTTTGCATTTATTTATCGAAGGGAGAAAATCTGCCATACTAGAGGCAAACTTGAGAGAGGAAGAAAAATTGTATCAGCAGCAATTTATTTTGCCACTGTACTTTTTCTTTATTACTATTACTCCCAGAGCATTTTCTGAAGATATTTGTATTTTCAGTCAAGGTTCTCTCACTGTGCTTGCAGGCTCTCTTCCCATTTTATCCTGTAGGAGAGGCTGGTTTAATGATTACAGCCAAAAAGACTGCTAGGACTTCACAGGTCACTGTACACGGTTAATGACACAGACAAATCCACACTTTCAGAAGTGCCTGCTGGCTCATGGCTCTGTCTGGAGATGCTCAGGAGCTCATTATTCAAAACTTCAAGCTCAACTTATGGGTAATCAGCACATCTGAAGAAATACACCATACCCAGATAACCAAAAAGTGAAGAGAAAAAAGCTATTATAGAAAATACTAACCTAAAGCATTAAGGTCTCACTTTTAAAATGGGGACAATGTTCACTTATCTTCCAGTGAGCTAGAAACCTCAGTTAATGAATACCTGGAAAAAGTCCCCAGCTCCACAGTTCAAAAATAGTATTACAAAGGATGACTTTATGTCATTCTCCCTTATTAGTGATAGTTGGACAAACATTATAAAGCAACAATGTATTTTACAGGTGGCAAAAAAAAAAAGTTATTAAAATATTTCTACAAAGAAATATTGATTATTAATTAGAAAGGAAAATAAAATATAAAATGAAACATGGACAACAAGAAAAAGAAAATGGATTAACACAGATTCCTTTGGCCTGCCTTTACAATATCACTGTCACATAATCTCTAGTTTGCCCTGCAAGGCATCAGTTATTCCAGAGAAAGGAATACTAGTATCTTTTTATATATATTTTACCATTCAAAAGATTGACATTCAGCACACAGGAAACAGAAAATAAATGAGATGTTTATCCTAAGATAAAAATAAAACACAAGGAGGACAAAGGAGAAAGGATGGCAGACGGGATAAGAAAGGAATCAGAAAATATTTGTAAGCAATCTCCATCATTTGACAGTCTCATTCTCTCTGCTTTTAGCAATCTTCTCTTTCACCTGTTTTTTAGTGCAGCTGGCAAAGAGGGAAGGCTCCAAAGAGGAGCCCAGAAGGACCACAGAGCTCCAACCAATGGAGAGAGGCACTTTCACGGCAGGCCTATTAAGCTGAAAACATTAGCATGAAAATCCAACACCCACAGAGAGCAAGCAGCCACACAACTCCTTCATTCCCATCTCTGGCAGGGACCACTGGACACAGCCCTGGGGCAGGATGTCACCCCTGGCCTCACAGAGCTTTTGGGCACCACCAGCTCAGTTATGGAATTTACAGAATCCAGGTGCGGGAAAGGCAACAAGGCAGGTCTCACTTTTAGCCTATTAAACAATAATAGGAATAATTACTTATTAACATTAAACCTGAAAAATCTCACGATGTCTTGCTGCCAAGGCTTCTCAGGAACATAAATGGAAGAATGTCACATGCACAGTGTACCACACATTCATAGGTGCAAGCTAATCTACTCAGAATTTAATCTCTAAACACAGTCTGACAGTAAGGATTACTACATACAAGCAACAACAGACCTTGAACTTGGCATTAAATGAAAAGGAAATATAGGTAGGCTTAAAGTTCCAGAAGAAACATTTTGGTATAAGCATCCTAATTATCAGGGGCTTGTTGCTGTAGCTGATAAACTTTGTAAGAAAAAGAGGCTGGGGAAACAGTGGTTTTTATAACTGGATATTTTTTCAGGCTCACGAAAAAAAATATATCAGTATTTCATCTATATCTGGACAAGACCAAGCAAAAAAATTCAAGCTCTTCAACTAGAGACAGCTTGAGCTCAAGACAACAGGAACACAAAGAAGGGACAGATTTATGCTTTTGCTGGGGAACAACAGGAGGGAATAAAAACAAACACCACAAACACTTCAGACCTGGAGGTAAATCCTCTCTCCACAGAAAAAACGAACACACAAACTTAAAACCCAGCACTGTTCTGTTTTCAGCCAGCAAGGACAAATGCTGTGTTCCTCCCTGGGATGCTCTCACAGAAATCAACAGTTAGGACACTATTATGGGGGATTTTTTTTGTTCTTCCTGCAACAAACCCTTGTCTCTAGCTGCAGAAAGAGTTACCTCAGTGCCACATGAATGAGTGATTAACCATCAGGCATAATGGCTTTTTGCTGCTGCATCTCAACAAATGACCTAAAGGTGAGAGGTCTCACGCACTACATTTAATTCCCTAAACAGCCAAAGGAAATTCTGTGGTATACATAACTATTATGAAAAATGAGGTTAAAAAAATGCATATCCATGCACAGACAGACACACAATACAGCATTTTTACACGCCCATATGAGTCGTCTTCTCTGATCAAGAACCACAGTCCAGCCAGTTCAAAGCTTGCTGCATGTCAGGGCAAATTAAGATGATTTCTGTGTACTGCCCAGTACATCATGAGACATCTCTGGGGAAAAAAAAAATCCACAACCCAGGCACTCCTCAATTGACCCAGGCGTGCAAGCTCAAAGCAACCTTGCAGCTTGAAATTATGAAAGAAAAAATTTGGCTTCTGTTCAGAAGAATGGGGAGGCAGAAGAAAGGAGAAGGAATTAAGCTGGTTTTCTTATTAAAAGACCCGAAACGCAGTAATTGGGAAGGAAAAGAAAAGCTAGCTCTTCTCATAAAATAACCTAGTTATTACAAGTCTCCTCAAACCTGAGGCTTAGAGCTTTATCTCAGCTCCCACATTTTCTTCTCCCATCCTTGCTCCTCTGTGGCCTCTTGGAGATGGGCACAGATTCAGCAGCCTCTCAGCATGTCCTGGCTCTGTGGCCACTCCTCACTGCTGCTGTCCTCTGTGCAGGGCAACATCTTTTACCTGCTGGCCACTCCACTGCTGAACACCTACCAGGGCAATCTCCTTTCCACATTTGTGAGGTACAACTCTCACATAGTTATACTGCATATGAGATGTATGTTTACTGTTTTTAACTAAAACAAAACAAAATTAGCCATTATTTTATATTTATTTACAATGAGGCTAAAATGCAAATGGGTGAGCCAGGAAATCTTCATTTAAGCCAAGGTGTTTAATGGCAAACTGTGGCTTGGGCAAACCACCAATTAACCCCAAAACCAAACAAACAAAAATCCACCCCTCATCTTCATGAAACCAGGAGATTCTGTGACAGGCAAAGCAAGTTTTCAGTGGCTGAAGACCTCACTGTGAGCCTGATGGTACATATCTATTTAAAAACATTGAACATGTTATTTACAAGCTACTTCTGAGTCACCCTGGTCTCTGGGGAACGTGCATTATATGTTCAAGAAATTGGAGTAGCTCTTTTATTTATGTTTCTTTAAAATGACTGGCAGATGGGGAAAAAACCTTCAGAGAAGTGGCCCCAGGCTGTCATGAAACATGTATTTAACACACCCACAGTAAACTACTAAACACTTCAGAAGGTACAGCCGCTGTAAATATGGAGTAGTTCCTTTCTAAAGTCTGATCTTTGGACTACTTAATTCAGCACAAATTTGAGATCTTCCAGGGAGTCAATTTATAGAGTAATTATTAGCCATATTTTCCATTAACATGATGACAGCATATTCTGTAAGGGCAGAGCCATAATTTTAAGGACCTTTTCAAAACGAATCCCACTGTTGGCTTTATTTTTAAGTCACAATAGTAATGCCTTTTTCCTGCCACATGTGGAAGGACCACTGTGAGCTGAAATAGAAATCTCAGATTCCCCAAAGTCAGGCTCTTATGCAAGTGAATTCCACACACAGGGAAGTTTTGTCTACCTGAACCGATTTCCAAGACTAAGTCTAAATCCGGAATATCCCAAGAGAAGCACAAGCTTCAATCATCGAAATCCCAGCAGACACACTGAATCCAGCCTAAGGTCTGGAACACATTTAATCAATTCACTCTGCTAACTCTCTACAGCTTCATAAAATAGCCAATAGTGCAATAACAGGGCCTGAAATTAATTGTACACTGGTTGGTGAATTACACGGAAATAACAGGCAGCACTGGTATTTATTGCAGCAGGGTGATGTAGTTGCTGTTGAGGTACAACTGCATCTCAGTAAAAACAGCTGAGAGACAGAGGGGGGGTGTGTGCAAGTGCTGCTTTCCATTAGAAAAGTAGCACTGCTTTTATTTGTAACAGTGTTATCTATATAAATATACAAACACATATTTATAAATACCAATTCTGCTTATAGACAAGCATGTAAACAGCACAAAGAGGGAGGAATCAGAAATTTAAACTATTAGGCAATGAGAAAATGAATGAAATTAAGGGAAAATTGGGTTGAATAAAAAATGCCAAGGTAGGATATCAGAAATATTAGATAATGGGGAAAGCTCTCAGAAGTAAGACAAAAGAATCTCTTGTTTTGCTCTTTTTGGACTAGACTTGACAAATGCTCCAGTGTTGAGTTCTAACAAAGAGACAAGATCACATTCCAGGTCTTTTTGTTCTGCCTTTAACAAGTCTTCATAGTGATACACTGATGAGACCAGATACCAGATTGTTATCTAAATTCAGCTGCTAAATTCAGTGTTAAGACACTAAGTTCAAACCACACATTGCCACATTTATTTCACAAGTCGAGCCTGAGGATGGATTCCTCCAAGATGAAGCAGCCCATAAGCATCATTCTCTCCCTCTGCAGAGATACTCTAAATGCCAGGGAAACAAAATCACCGTAAGGCTCTGACAGTTCACCCTTCAGCACACAGACTGCAAAGGCATCTCTGCACTAAACCTGCAGGCTGAAGAGGAAGCAAACACTTAGCTGCTGTTTGCATAGAGGCTGCTTGTAATTTGATGTAATGTACTGTACAGCAGTCAACACATATTGAAGGGAGAACATACACACTGCAGAGAAGGCAGAGAGGCTGTGCTGACATCTAACACATTTTAGTTACCCTATTATAGATGTTCTTTGAGTTCATCAAATTACCAATCAATTTATCTGATCTCTAAAAGCTGTGTACTGAGGTATATTAACTACTAAACATCACAAGCTTTCAGCAAAAAAGCCATTAAATGGGTGAATTGAGCACAAGGTACTGGAAATCAGTTTGTGTGTTGGCCACCAGCATCAAGGAAAGAACCTGTCCCTGCAGACAGGGAGACTACAAGGAGCATTAGCCTCCTCTAAAGATGCTCTTCAGCCCTAATGGATGCCTGCAGACAGCAGAAATCAGGGATGCTGCCCTCCCTGTCACGCTCTTACCCCAGCATGACATTTAATGGCTGAGAACAAGTGAAAAGGAGAAGAGGATGGAAGGTTGGAACTGGTTCAGATGATGATTTCAGATTCAGTTTGTTCCCATTCAGAAATTTAATTCACACACAGGACAGGATCTTCCATTCTCTAAACATCAAAGGCTGGGCCCTGGGAGACTGATAAGAGCCACTGGCACCTGAGAGCAGCAGCCACAGACAGGCAACCTGAGCAACTGGAAGTATCTGAATGATTAGGATGGATCTTGTCAACCTATTTCAGAAAATGACACTGGGGATTATTCTTGGGCTCAGAAGATTAAATCAACAGTTTGATGAACTGGGTGCTTTGCTGTACTGGTCTACTGGCTTGAAAGGCAAAATGCTTTTTGCATCATAGATGTTGAAAATTCAAAGAAAGCATTGGTGGGTTTGTGAGAGGAAGGGTTTGCAGGAAGGGCTGGGGATGAACAGAGAACTGAACAAATTGGATAAGAAACGAAAATGAAATTCTAAAGAATATTTTAAGGTTCAATTATGGAGATGGGGACAAGAAATTCTTCTGAAAGGGAAACACATTTTTTGAGACCAGAAGTTCATTTCACACTAGCTGTTCTTCCTCCAGGTACCCACAGCACTGGCTAGAGCAAGATTGTAACTAGAGGCAAACAAAGCAGCCCTTACACACATGGCAATAGCTCACACACAGCCCCAAGACATTACAGGAGAAAGCAAATGGTGTCAGTGACACCTGCCAGGACATATCAACTCATTTATCAAAAGGCACGGAATCTTTAAGTCCCACTGAGAGGGCAGAGGGTTTGGCTGGAGATAACACCTGAACATAGCTTGTTTTTTCAAAGGTAGGCAAGTGATCCCTAGGTCTTGTGGATACACAAGCCTGGCATCCAACTCAAGGAATGGATTTCTCATCCCCTTCAACAGAAATCCCTCCCCACCTTTACCAGGTGACATCAATTTGTGCAGCCCCACAGAGTTTGTTTTAAATTGATGATGAAGATCCAACATGAATGTATTGTTCTGGAAGGCTTTTTTGTTCAGGCTTCTATCACTTCTTTCTGCAGAAATTTATATTGAGACAAGTCACCAGCCATAAACCAAAAATGACAGTGGACTTGCATGTAGGGGTGACCTTGGGACACTAAATTGGGAGACAGCTCCAAGAAGAAGTACCAAGGCCAATAGGAATAACAAACAAAAATAACTTTGCCTCCCATTCTTTACATATCCTAAATGCTTTACAAACATGAATTAAACGGGAAGTACAAGGGCAAAAAGAGATTAATTTAAACAAACCAAACAAGATGAATGCCACACACAAAATTACAAGATTTGTGAAGTCAAGCAGAGAAAAAGGTGCAGTCAACCTTATTAATAAAAAAGGTATGTATTCAATGCATTCCTTTCCCACTTGCACAAATACTGTACAGCTTATGAATACCTCTTGTGCTACTTACTGCTCTGAAAAACTACAAGCAGAAAAACGTTGCATATTAATGCAGCCAGTGCTCACAGCAGTCCACAGCCGCCTAACAAGAGATAACGTGGGAGCTGGAGCTTAGGAAAATCCAAACAAAGAGGAGGCATCATCTACAGCAAGGAGTTTCACTTTATCTTCCAAGATTACCTTCAGCCTTTCTCTGCTGTTTTACACCACTCCAAAGTGCTGCCCATGTTTTTGTTGTAGTGCAGCACTCCTTAGCTTTTGTCAGGTTAAACTCAGCAAGAGGCCAAACAGCAAAAGGAGTAAAACAAATATTTACTTGAGAGAAAGTATACAACTAATATGCTAAGTGAAATCTCCTGGCATCTGAAGGGTTCCAGGAGAGACTGCACTTCTTTCTTACAATATTTTAAGGACCTTTCTACTACTTGGAGAAAGAATAGACAGAATCCCTAATAAAAATCCCAGTTCTGAGCAGTATATATGGTACCTATTTACAACAACCTGCCTCCATCTCCCTCCCTGCTTCTCAGTAACAAATAAATGCATGAAAAAACATCATCTTGAGCTTCTCAAATTGAGTGTGTCTCAGGTTCTCCCTACAGATTATTAGTCTAACTCTCATTCTTTCTACCCAGAGGAACACTACAGTACAAAACCTCATTCAAAACAGTTAAGAGAAGACACACATTTTATGAAATAATTCAAATTACATGGATGAGGTGTAAAATTACTGGAACAAGTCAGAGTTAGAAGTTTAACCACTTATAATAAATTAGCCAGGTCTCATTACTGGATTACTTATTGGAGATGAAACAGTCACATTGGAAACACAGGTGTGGAATGGAATGTCTGTACCACCAGCTCCAACTCTGCAATCACACCCAGTCATACAAGAAACAGTCATTTCAAAGGAGCTTTTCCCTCTCATCTTCCTGACTACCAAAATATTTCAGGCACCTCAAAACATAAACATACATGTGACCCAAGAGACAGAAACACATAACTACAACACACTATCAGAGTTAAAGTGAGGAAGATGAAGGGTTTTACTGGTGTAATGATCCTCTGCAAGGAATTTGTTCAACAAAATTTGATTAAAATAATCTCTAAGAAGCATGCACCACACTGCAGGCAGAACAAAGCCCACCACCCCTTCCCACACACACAGCCCCTGAAAAACTGACAATGAAGGGTGCAGAGGGAAGAATATTCCCAGCAACTAATCCCAACATTGCCTTAATCCCAGTACACCCACTGTATATATTCAAGTCTGCACTCAAAACAGAGGAATGCTGCCAGTAGCAGCAGTGTGTGGCATTTGCTCAACACAAGTCAGAAGTGCAAATCAAGTGTCAGGCACTACAAAGAAACAGAGAACCAAACAGTGATTCTGACACAGCTGCCACACACGCTCAGGGTCCCCCCGCATCCCGAGCGCTGTGCACACAGTCCTGGTTCACAGCCCTCTGAGCATTAAACACGTGAGGAGAAGTTCCAAAAATGACTGGCCAGGATGGTCAAAGCATTTGGGGCAAATACCCCATAACCTTGCTTTGATCACAGAATGGGTCAGGTTGGAAGGGACCATAATGGGGCACGTGGTCCCACACCTCCCTGTTCAAGCAGGGTCATTTCAGAGCACAAGGCACAGGATTGTGTCCAGATACTCCCTGACTGTCTCCAGTGAAGAAGACTCCACAGCCTCTTTTCCCATCAGTTCAGTTCTTACAGTTATCCCTGGACATTCAGTCACAGGCAGGAGCAGCACACTGAACTAGATGGATCCTCACTGTGACACAGAACTGCTGCACTCATTGTCTCATTTCTCCCACTGCTTCAGTAGAAGATGCAGGGAAAACCCCAAGAGCTGAAATACTGCAATCATTTTTTCATACATGCCTTTTCCCGTGAAAATTTTAATAAGACTGTCTGGAGAAACTGAGTTTCTCAAGATCTGTTTGAAATAAGGTACACCTATAGTTCACCTCATGCAAAACTAAAGGCAAAGCCTTTTTAGCATTTTTATAGCTTTACTGTTTCACAACACTTTGCCCTCCCATTATAAGCTATTCCATCACATAGATGGAATAACTGAGATAGATGGACTAAATAATTGTTTCCAACTCCCAAAAGAGAAACGGCTATTAGAAAATGAGCAGGTTTTTCCTTCCAATTCTGTGCTCTGTCCAGTAGATTACAGTACTCTTTCAAAGATTACCAAATAAAAGGATAATGTATTCACACAATCTGCTGCATTCAAGAGAACTACTGAGTTCAATTCTGGTCAATACATCTCAAAGACAGAGCTGCTAGGGGGAAAGAGCCAAAAGACAAACAAGTAGAATGAGAAACCTGGAAAAAATCATTCACACAAGCAGAGGCTGAAAAGGTAAGGACTGCACAGTTTAATGGAAAGGTAAAAGAGGGAAAAGAAGTCTGCAGATAATGAATAATGAGGAGGATTTCTTTTATCTCTTTCACATAAAGGATATTAAATGCAAAAAATACTTGAAACTGATAACAGAGAATTTATAGAGTATATAAGTTAACCTGTGGCACACACTGCCACATGATGTTGGAGGCACAGAGCTAAACAGGACTACAGGAAAAATGCCTGAGATGCACAGAAGAACAATGGCACTAAATCAACTTTCAATGAATAAAAATACTGAATGAAAATAAACTCTTGTGCAGCAGGGCAAGTGTCTGCCTCCAACTGACAACATTTAGCAAGGCTCTTCTCAAAGCTGCTCTCCAAAAGTTTTTTTTGTCACTTTGTTTTGGTCATGTTTTTTTTCCTTCCTTCAAAGCCTTTACAAACTGACCACTGTCAGAGGAAACAGGATAGTCTCTGTGTTTGATTCACTGAGCAGCTCTTCTGTTGTAAGGAGTATGTAACACAATTACTCCTAGCATCCTACTGGGAAGGTACTGAGTTTTTAACATCAATAGTTCAAAACATCCTTCAAAAACAAATCTTTAAATCTCCTACTGCTGAATCCTGTTATCATGCAGAAGTGGGGACAAAACCAACCTGGGCACAGCAGGGGAGGAGAGAGGGGAATTCCTGATAGCCTGATCCTCAGAAGGAGAAATTTCAGCTTGCTAACTCCACACTGAGCCATATTCATTCACTCCCAGCCAAACACCTCTGAACTACCAGTGACCACACTTCAAGTGACTATTTCCTTTTAAAACAGCAGAGAAAGCAAATTTCTATTTCAGAGCTCTCTCCCACCATCCCCTTACTGAGAGCTTTTTTCTAATATTGACATACACATACACAGATATACAAAAATATATCTAAGCCTGTGTTGGAAAGCTTTAGCACAGCGGAAGGAAAAAATATATAAATAAATGTCAAGGTCTGCGTGTATTCAACAAATAAAAGCAGAATTATATAAAAGCAACAGCTAATAAAAAAGATTGTTCTGTGCTGCATTTTCCATCTTTCCAACCATTATAGGAATAAAATTATCCTCAGAGAAGATCAAAAACCTTTTTCAAAACTAATACAATTAAGCTTTATTACACTGTTTCAAGTACATTTCTCTCCTTTCCCTTCTAGCCCCCACCACCTCCCACTCCAATCCAGACTAACGGTTGGAGGCATTCTTCTATTTTATTACCAGCAAAATGCTAGTTTTTAAGGGTCAGAAACTATCCAGTGTTTCAAGAGAGGAAAGAAAACCTGTTCTTTTTATCTATTTGCTTTTGTACACATAACAACTAGAAGACAGTCCTATTCAAGCTGCAGAGCTACAGAGAAACTATGGGCAGCTCACCCTACTCCCCCAAGAAGATCCCACACTAAAATACCCATCATGATGTTTATAAAGGTGTCCCTGTAGCAAGGGACGTGGACTTGAAAACACAAACGACAACAAAAGATTTCAAAAAGAGGACAATGCAGCCTGGACACAGACTTCTCCCCACTCCACTGTCCATAAAGGACAGGCTCACAGGTTTCCCCTGTAATTTCCGCTTCACGAAACCAGATCTGGAGAGAAGAACATAATAGAAGCAAACAGCATGGGATCAAGAAATTGCAAAAATTCCCCTTGCGTACGAACATATGGACAACTGTGATAATTAGAACGATAGCTGCTAGATTGTTTGCAATTTCACTGAACAATCCCCATTATCTAGAAATAGAATTTAAAATACAAATGCAACACTGAGTGGTAGTTTTAATAGTTTATTTTTAATGAATTGTACAGATTAAAGTGTTGCAAAATTGTACCGTGTGAATTTGCTCACAGGCATGTTTTACCACTGATGGCTCAAAAAATGCAGCATGGACAGTCATACAGTAGGAGGGAATGAAAAGAGGAATAGATATGCCAACAGCTCCCCACCGTTTCTATAATCTACAATTTTCCCATGTTCCATACTCACCATCCTGCTACATATTGGTAGTAAAACTGATTGATTTCCCGGTCTCTTTACAACCCACTCTTTTCATTGTTTGCACTTCTTTTTAGTCACATAACACAACTACAAGTCGAATGTATGCAACTCCCTGTCAGGAGGTCTAATTGCTTCAAATTGGAGAAGATTATTCTCCACATTTATTAAAAAATAAAGACTACTTATAACATTATTTCATTTTGCCAGGAAGTGAAGAACACATTAGTTCATAAGGAACAGCATGGCTGCTCCTATTTTTATGGCATCAATTTTTAAAAACTCATCATGGTAAACAATTAAACAGAGAAGCAAATCCCACGTTTAGGGGAGAGATTCAAATCCCTAAATGGATTTTCAAAGGTCATTTCAGGCTTAAAAGATGCTTGACAGTGTCTCTTTAAATCATGTTTATTTCAAAGGCTTATCCAACAAGAAGCAGGCAGTGTACTGCAGCACCACTCTTTGAACTGTTTGGCTCCCTAGAGAAAAATTGTTAATACAACTTTAATTCATATTTACAGCAAAATTTATGTTGCGGTGGTTGATTATTTTTTTTTATTAAGGAAAGGATTTTTAACAAAAGGAATAAAAACCAGGACACTTGTTTGTTTTTTTCAATTTAGCTTTCACCTAAATCCCATGGTAAAAAAGATAATAGAGTTTGAACTACCAGAAATCCTTTTTTAAAATCATCCAGTTAAAAAAACCTTTATCTTTCAAACACAAATTGCTCAAAAGATTTGTACAGCTTTTTCACCACTTACATAAGGGTTGGGGGGCAGATAGGATACTGTCAGCTGACAGTTCCAGGCTGCAGCACAACACATTTTGGTTCTGCACCTTTTGGATCCACACAGATCTGAGTCCTACCCTTGCAGGGGCCAGAAATGAAGACAACGCAGCCTTACCTTCCTCTCAATGCGGGCCAGCTGCTCTTGGTAGAAGGCCTCTTGTCGCCTCAGGTTTGCCTCCCAGCCTTGCAGCTCCACAGCCTGGCAGGGACAACAAAACAGCAGCAGGAGAAGAAGAAATTAATAATAAACAATGTAGTGCAAGGAAAACACATGAGATGCAGACTAAAAGGGACTAAAAAAAATAATCTCTGCTCAGGACTCATGCACGGGATCCCCCTCAGTGGAAGTACAAACCTTGAGAATTGTAGCTTCTTTTGGGTTATCCCCCAGCATTTGAAATGCTCTTATTGGCATCCTACTCAAACTCAAACCCTTGGTTTTGCACTTCTTATTAAATGAAAACATGTAATAATAGAAAGGTGACATTTTCCCATTCCCTTTTTCAGAACTCCATCTTATCCATGTCTGTTTTTCCATGAATCATGACAGTCATTACTCAAATGTTCTTCCCCTTACCTTAAAAAAAACCAACCAAATCCCCTCAAATCCTCCTCTTTATAAACCCTTGCCCCTTGGAGTGTCCAAAAGCTTCTAAGGATTAAATACTTCCCTACAACAGACATACACAGGACTATCCAGATAATTAAGTACCCTCTCCACATGCTCTCTGTGCATTCCCCATCAGTACCCTCAGAGTTCCTCTGGCTGGTGCTGCAAGAGGGAAGATGGCTGTCAAAGAATTTCTCTTCTATCTTACAAATTAAAAGCATGGCACTATCAAAACAGTAAATCTGGTACTCATCAGCTAAACAGTGCTCAATTAAAAAAGTCTGTGTGGGCACAGCAACAGCTGTAGCCTTCTAGCTCCTTACAGCCAGCACCGCTTAATTATATTCCCACCCCTAAACTGAACTAGTATTAAGAAAACATGACATTGATGGAACTGAATCCAACTTTTCAAGTTTAAAAATAACAAGCAGCAATAGCAAGAAAAGATGGCAGTTTTTCCACATCCCCCATCCCACCTCAAAATCTCTGGGGCCATGGAAGTTAGCAGCAGGCAGAAGACCTTTCAAAACCAGAATGATTAGCCTGCTTAACATGGACACAAACCCTGCCAGGCCATAGCATCCCAGCAACATTCTCTTAACTTCTAATGATGGCACAACCACAGAAAATGCTGGTCCAACGTGATTAAGCAGCTGGGACAGAAATATCCCCGTGGGCTCAGACCTGTCATTTTACGGCCAAAAGCCATTGCTAACGAGAAAAATTACATCTGAAAGCAAGTTGCTGTGCATGTCCTTCTTTCTGCTCCCCTGCTGATGGAAATACAGTGGTATAATAGGGCTTAGAAGAGATTTTAATCTAGGCAGTGAGGGTGGTTGATAAGCAAGCAAAAAAAGGCTTATATGAAATAGGAAGATTCTAGGGGTGTGGTAGTGATGTGGGTTTCTTTGTTTGTTTTTAAAGAAATATTTTGGTTTTCATGTTTGTTATCCCAGAAAACAGGGCCAAGCAGTAGAGACTCATAACTAAATCTTCTCTGTCTCAAAGGCATTTGATTAAAAGCAAAATCTCTGGCTGTGCTTTAACCTATGGCTGCTATACTACTTCCCACCTGCTGGAACAGGATGGGGAGAGGGATGAGAATGAGCTGCCCCACACATGCAGCCTGACAAAAGAGATATCACAGCAACAATAGGGGCACCAATGGGTACTCTATAAGTGCCAGAACTATAACCATTTTCTGGTAGGAGAACCACAGCTGGTCCTCTGAGCCAATCTTCTACACAGAAAAGACCTAAGCAATTTCAAATAAAATGAAACAGATGTAAGGTGGGGTGGTCTGGTGGATGACCAAAAGAACCCAATTCTCCTGCAGGTTTTCTGCCTAACACTTATAAAATCAGATTACTCCACAAGTGACTTGTATTTCCTTAAGAGGAAAATAAGTAAGGAAGAGAAAGAAGAGTAAGACACTACTGACCCCTCTGCATGATTCAGATGGAAGCTGTACCATACGATGGATGAAAAAAAGAAACAAAAGAGAGTCAAACAATAAATTCTTATAAACACAAGAAAGTTTCTGTTTAATCTAGATAATTATGTATTTGTGCTAGTCTCCAGGGATGGTGGATATTATGGAAGTACAAAATCAATAATGTAACAATACTAGTGCTCAAGAGGCTTTATTCTGTTTCTGGCAATACATGGATCCCAAACCCACACGCTCACTCAACTTTCCAACCTGTGACTTTGCCTGACATCATGCACAAGAAATCCAACACATTTATATTTATAACTTCTCTGGAAGGGAACACAAACCAAACACCTGATCTCTTAAGAAGGGTGCTGAGATGCAGACACGTTAGAAGTGCACTGCTCTGCACAATGACAACCCTGGACTGCCAAGCTGACCTCACTGGAGCTGGCAGTGAATAATGCCTCCACAGCCATGCACACAGGCATTCTGTTAGTCACTTCCCCAGGGTCTTGCAAAACTGAGGTCAAAGAACCAAAACTGGATCTCCTAACTGCAGACTGTAACCTCAGAGTACTCCCCATTCTTCCCGCAAAGTAATTTCTCCCATATTATCCCCCATTGTCCTACTTATCACCCATAATGCATGATGAACTAGAGGTTACAGAGAAACCTCATACTTGCAACACAAACATATTTTCAATGCCTTGCCTGTTTTCAAGATCTGCTGCTGTTTCGGTGCATTGAAGTATGCAGAGAAACACTCTTTTTGTGACAGATCTGCTTCAAAGTTGCTTTCTGTTTCCCTCTATCCCCAGCTGTTATTACTAAAAACTTTAGTGCACTTTATGATGATGTTTGAAGTACAAACGGTATAGTAGAGCATGTGTCATCTGAAATATTCACTGTTCCAAACTGGGTTAGGCAACTAGGGACATTTTGAACGAATATAGGATATTTATTAAGAGTTCCCCTAGTCCTGCTGCTTATTCCCTACCTGAAGTTAGAAGCCTGTGATGTCCCAGACAGAACTGGCTGCTATGATTACAATTTCACAGGGGATTGAGATTGCAAGTGCTAAACAAAGTATCACTAGACTTTTTGAAAAAAGGCCTTTAGAATTAAAAGGAAGGAGAAGGGAAAACATGCATGATAACACACTGATTTGAAAATCAGATATTAGAAAGCTGCATTTCACTTCCAAGCTGCACAATTATGCTGGAACTTGAACATACTGTGCAAGAGGTGACCAAAGGCCAGAGATGACATCTAGGATGTGTAGAACACAGGTAGTGTGATGTCTAAGAAGTATGAACACAGAACCAAAATAGCGACCAGCAAGAAAGGGCATACTCAGCTGTAAAACAAAGGAATGCACCCAAAACTTAGAAAAGGGGATATATTTATATGTATGCCATTGCCCTCTGTACAAAAGCTAGATATAAGACGTATTCAAGAAATGCTCAAGAATCCCCTGTGATGGTGTCAGAATTTACAAGGATTATATTCTTACAAAAGGACAGCAAAGGCATACTACTAACATGCTGCTACAGCTTCCATGGGCATGGATCCATGGACTGGTTGGGTGTTCTTTCAAATTTTTCCTCTGCTTTATCTTCACATTTTTTCTGCAGCCCAAGGTTTTTCAGGTTATCTCAGTGCTGCCTTGAACAGTGACAAAGAGCCAGGGCAGAGTTATGTGATCCTCTGCCTCTTTCTCTCCCTTTATCAAGTAACCCATTTAGAAACAAACAGTGCAAGCACATTTCTAAAGCTATACATTATATACTGGCACAACTAAAGGATTCAAGCACTGGCCTGCTAGCTGACAGACAGGCCAAAAGAAATATTTTACAAGCTCCTAATTGAGGTAATGAAATATTATTGGTTCATTCTCTATGAACAAAACCAGACACTCTTAGCCATGTCCTGAGCTGACACTAACATGCCACACATCAGACTGTGCAACTGATCTAGAGCTGGGCTTCACTCTAGCTATAACCATTGCCAGATTAGCTTTGGCTTTGTTGCACCCCAAAGTATTACCACATTTTTATTATTTTTAATCACAGTCCCACCTCATCACCTTGTTAAAAATGAAAACTAGGGTGGAAATCTGTTTGGAAAAAAAAAAAAAGGCTTATTGGCAGGGTCAGATGATGGTAAGGAATGTGGCACCTGGGAATAAAATCCAGTGTTAGAACAGCCCACAGCTGACAGCTACCACCAGGCTGTCTCTCTCCTCAATACTGTTTGGGTTCTGGGATTTGGGAAGACTCTCCTGGAGGACAGAAAACCCAAAAACTCTCTCTACAAAGGGCAACTCAAGCTAGAAGGAAAGGTCCAAACCTCAGCCTATGAATACTTCCTAAAAGCAAGTCACAGCACTTGGCAAGATTACTGCAAAAATATTTATCTTCTTGGCAAAGCACTTCCACCACTCACAAACTAGCAAGATGATGTCTAGATAATCAGTCAGAAGCAACACAGGGAAATAAGCTACAAGGATAAAGCAAAGGATCTCAAGTCTATCAAATGTCTAGTTTCTACATCATCCTGTCTTTGCTGAGAAGAACTATCAGCTTCCCCCAAAGGTACAGTTACATCTCTGCAGCAGCACAGCAGAGATGTTTTGGCTGGGCACCTCAGCTTGCCACATTTCACAACTGCAAATTCTAATACCTCATGCTTTCCCAAGTCTCTTCCAGTCCTGGTAGCAGTCCAGGTGGCAGGGGAGAAAAACAAATGCTATTAAGGACTCCAAGATGAGAAGAAGGAATTGACAGAAATTCACTGAGGAACAGAGCTAACTCCAAAATTAGCTAGCTGGCATGTTCCTGGCCAAGTCTAAAGGGAATGGCAGAGCTGAAAGGGCAACACTGAAATAGTAAGAGGCAATTTGTGTACTTCATACCCAAGACTGAATAGCAGAACTTTACAGGGAGGCTTGTACCAAGCAAGTAGCCATGGGGGAGCCTTGACTTAACCTCCACTGGCATCAGCAGAAATATCACCATCACTGTGGAGCTGTCTGCAATCACTATTCCAGACACAGGGCCTACAAAATCACTGGCTTTTTGTCCTACCTTTCATTCTATTAAAGGCAGGTGACCAGGCTCTATTTTAGAAACCAGATGCAACTCGTGGCCTTAAAAAGCAATACAGGTATAACCTTCATTTCCTCCTGTTTCTGCTACTCTCATAGCCAACAATACACATCACCAGATCAAGTTTGGTTTCAGCAGCTGTAAGCGACACAAAAGGAACCAGTGAAAATCTTTATGGAGGAAATAATATGCAATTTTCTAGCTGAACACCTTTTAAAATGTAATGACAGAAAATAAAATCCTGCATCTGTGCTCAGCAATAACAATCTGCACATGCACAGTAACAACATGACACTTGGAATAAGCAAGATCCAGACAAAAAAGAGAGCTTACCCAGGCATCCAAATCCTCAGGCTTGGAATAAAGACAGCACAAGATAGAAAGGAAGGGAAAGAGAAGAAAAAGAGAAATCAGTGATTTTTGGAGGCTGCCTGCTGCTGTGCACTATAGCTTTTAAGATGACAAGTTTAGAAAAGTTCCTTTAAAATGACAAGCATCGTAAGCAATGCAGTGCTGTCCCCTGTTGGGAACTGTGCTGTAAAAGCAAAACAAAAGCTCATGCACCCCCTAAACAAAAACCAGAGCAAAGCCCCCACAGCCTGCTGCAGGACCCCCATTTAGGGTGGGAGCTAAGCAAAGGAAGCTGGGAAGCAGCCAGTTCCAGGGAGCCATGCAGGGTGCTGCATGTGTTGGAGATGCTGATACACAACGTGTACCAGTGAATGTGCCAGTGCTGGGCAGACTCAAAAGGAGGTGGTCAACAACTGTGCTGCTTCCAATTACATGCTAAGAACAAGTAATCTTTTAAAGGACATTTTTGAATGCACAAGCTGACCTACATAGCAAGTCATCTTCCGCCATGGGCAATTTCAGAGTGATTCCTAACAGAAAGCCAGTTGTCTGATCAGGTTCCCAACCAGATTCCCCTTCATAGGCAACTGAAAACCTCTTGAGTGCAGAGTCCAAACCTCTGTCAAAGCCAAGCTGCCTCCACCTGCTCCTTTTCTTTTGCCCACAAGCCTATTTAAGTGTGCAGACAAGCAGATAAAACAGACTGCAGTATTGCCTCTTCTTTACTTGTTACTACTTTTTACTTACACAGTAAGCCAGCAGCAGCAAGGCAAGTACAAGATGATAAACATTTCATGCCCATAACCACCTCCTTTTGAAGCCAAGGCATTTATGAGGCAGGCACAGCTCTCATTTGCTGTCAAGGGCTGCAAGCCTTCCCTGCCTCTCAGGGCTACCTTCAATCAGCAGCACATTGGCTAAGCAGGAACTTCAGAATGGCTGGCCCTTTTTCATTATGATTATTTACTTGAGGGGAGTTGACAGGGCACAAGGAACTTTCCTCTTGGTCATAGTTCACTGCCAGAGGGAGCAGACAGTGGAGGGTAATGTTTTTATGGGATCTGTCATCATTTTAATGGCACACAGAGACTGTTTCATGTAACTGAGGGATGATGTGTTATGAGATATGTGTGTCGTCCATCCTCATCCTTTGCACCAGCTTAGAGGGTTGGAACTGAACATCTACATTTGAACTGAGGGGAGCCAATTCCCCCTTTCTGCAGATAGATTTGATATAGCAGCATCAAGTCCTTGGCCAAACAAACCAATACACAACAGGTGTTTACTGGTAATCACTGACCAATCTTGACAAAAGCCTGCTTTGAATAACATTTTTCTTCCTGATGATTTTTACAGCCAGGACAGATGAGTTTAATTTCATTTTTACATTTTAGCAATTACAGGTCTGTCCATTCTCAGCAGATGGACAGGAGGAACACAGCACTCTTCATGGTGCCTGCTATTATTTCAGCAGGTAGGTCATGCACACCACTAACTCTTTACTGGATGTACATCTGTCATCCCCGGGTGCCTGAGCCATGAAATGACACATTGCTGGTGGACAAACACTCACATGACAAAATAAACAAAAGGTACTAACTCAGTGGCACTGGACAGGGGCTGAGAAATGAGAGCAAGGAGAAGGAACAGCCCTATCACCAATATGTGTCCCATAAGATACAATGCACACAGCAGAATCAGAGTTTTAGATAATATAACGTTGTTACTAATCACAGAGCATCTCTTCTGCAGTGCTGCCAATATTCTAATTCTGTCAACCTTCAGGAGAGAGAAAAATTATTACTCCAAGAATAGGAATAGATACACTCCACTGAATGGAAACAGGAAAATTAGAATGTGTAGTAGTACATACTGCTGCATTGGGAAAAAAAAAAAAAAAACCCTGACTAAATAAAATACACCAATAAAATAATATAAAAAGGAAAACTCAAGAGGGCTACTGGTTTAAGTTTTGCTAACTTCTAAGCCTGTGCCAAGATGTCTTTGCAGACCTGTATTTACCAGTCTTGGTAACAACAGACAGCCTATCCATTAATCTAACTGAACTTTAAGCAATCCATTTAAGAAATGAGCAATATCTGGTTTCCTTGCTCCCTAAGTGAGCTTCACTTCCAGCTCCCAGATGGCAGCTTACAAGTTTTATAATTCCAGCCCTGGGATACAAGTCATCTTTCAACACCCTTGGTCAATACTTCTGAACTCTTCCGTTGGAAAGGTTTTTTTTCTCTTCCAGATAACCCATTGGACAGCAACCACAGGAACCAGAATAAATACTGGACTTAATTGTTTGAGGCCAAAACCCAGCCAAGATATTCCTCCTAACTGTATCAGAAACAAAAGGTTACTGAAACAGGCTCACAGGCCAAAGCAGCAGCCTCTGTCCTAGGGATTCATACAGACATTTGGATATGGGAACTACACGAGTAATACATCTGTGCTTCTGCAAATTCCACACTTGAGCATTGATTATTCATTCCCATGTTTGTATCAACAGTCCAACTTCCAAAGGCATCAAGAAAACAGCACCAAAATTGTATTTCACTCCTAAGGGCAATTCCCAGCTACTTTTCCCAGACTCACTATACACTACATCAGCCTTACACATCATGCACACCACTCAAGTCTGTCACACTCTGGGGAAATGTAAAAATGGCAGTGAGCAATCAAAGCACAGCTCTGTGATTGGCAGAGAGGGAGAAAGGATGAGCACAGGGCAGTGGCCTTTGGAAGGACAATGCCTTTGTTACCTGACTGGAACCAGCTTCCCCCTGAAGTCCATTTCCTTGCCACAGTCAAGAACTGTCACAGAACAGATTGCACTGCAGTGTGACCAATGACTCAGGAATCCAGACTACCAGCTTGGTAGAGATCTCCTACTTAAGAACTCAACAGAGAGTATTTTTGGGGGCACTGCCAGCTTCAGGAGCGGAAGATAGAGTGGGAGATGCAAGAAATGAGAGGCAGCAGGTGCCCAAAACCCAAGGCAGCTGTTGGCAACAACTTTTACATTCATGTCAGTATCTGAAGAACTCTGCAACACATATTCCAACATCTTGATGACCAGACTTCATCACTGAATGAGCAAACAGTCACTTCTTCCTAAAGCAGTAATCCAGCTCTAAATTTATCATGGTCCAGAATGATAGGAATTCAAGTATTTAAAGAATATATCTAGACATTCAGTATCCACTCCAGACTCTTCAACTCTTCCAGTTAGTGAAAAATTGAAGCAGTATCAATATTAAATGTAATGAGAGTCTGAGATATAACCAACTGACAATGGAGAAGGAGAAGGAAGAGTCACTGAACAGTAATCAATTTTGAGGAAAGGCTGTGATGAAATTGCTCAACTCTAATGCATACAGACCAAACACAATTCTATAAACACGAAGATGGGAAGCAGCCAAAAAAACCTTGGCCCTTTTATGATTAAGGACAACTGCATCCTAATGCTTATGGCACAGCTACAAATAGCTTTGCAATGGTGACGTTTCCTGGTTTTCATTTAAAACAAAATTAAGATAAACCTATTTTATAAAATCCAAAGAAAACCATCTGCTTTCATTGCTTGCTTTAATACTCCAGCCCATTTCCACATTCTCCTTTTCCCATCACCACTTCTACATATGCACACGTACAGTTTTCATTTTGCAGGCTGCCAACAGACAAGGCATTCAGTGGTTTTAGAAATCTTGCAGAGCATAGGTTCTCTAGAGATGTATGCTCAAGATGCTTATTTTTGATAGTAGGTGAGTCAACAACTTGCTCTAAATTTTTACCTTCTTGCTTAAATTCCTACTCTGCCTATTAGACTTAAGAATCTCCAAGTCCCCGACCAATTTAGGACAAGAAAAACAAACCAGCAACCAAAAATTTCAAGAAAGGGCATCATGAAACTTTGTATTAAATATGACTTTTGATCCCAGCATATATTTCAGGCAGAGTCAATGAGGTATTTCTCGTAAAACTAGAAACAAAGGCCACTCAACTCTTCTTGGATTATTTCTAGCTCATAATCATTAATGCAGACTCCCATTACACTAGCCTAAGGGTGGCATATGGCTTTCTAGGGATAGGACAGACGGGGGGAAATAACAGTTATGCATGCCTACCTCCCAGTCTCACTGCTGTGCCTGCACAGGGGACAGAGCTCTCTCCTGCCAGATTCCTAAATACCAAACATATTAGCTTTGGAGTCAAACATAGTACCTCAAACACCACCACTGTTTTGAAAAAAATCAAGATGGCATTAATAATCAACCCATGTGTCTCCAAGCATTAAAATCTATGAATCCTGTGTCTTCAGATTGAATTCCCTTACCACATTTGCTCTCAGACACTACACACATTTTTTACCTGCCCCTGAAAAAAACAGATATTTGTAGGCACCAGCCAATAGATACAGGCCAGCACAATAAAATGAATACAAATTTCCTACTACCAGATTAGAAACTTTTTTTTAATTTCAAAGTTATTATTGCAAATAATATACAGTTTAAAAGAAATGCAGTTGACTTTGGGGCTGCTTTTTAATACAGAGAGACTGTCATAATTACATACTTTGTTAAGAAAATTCTAGAAAGCCTTCAACAATGGTCATCCATCCTCTGTCTGTCTATGAATCCTTCAGCAGGTGGAGAATCAAAATCACTTTCAAATAACACAGCTTGTTTTTACTCCTTTGACAGCCTTGTGAATGTTCCTCTTTTCCCTGCTCCTTCATCCCAGACATACACAAAGCACACTTTACACACCCTTACAGGGTCAGTACCATTCTGGGGGAAGATTCCAAGCTACCAACTTGCCAAGGTGCATGTGGGAAAGACATACAGTAATTAACACTTAGTATAAATCATGTGGATTCCAATGCCTTGCTTTGGAAGGACCACATAAAGCATAGGGGACCCAAAATAAATGGTCTGGGATAGTCCACATATATAACATTTATCACACTTGTAGTAAGGTGTTACCTATGAAGTAAAAACACATGGAAAGAATAATCAGGGACTACCCAGGAAATTAAAAGCACAGAAGTGAGGAACTTGATCTCAACCTCTCTTATTTCTCCAATCACTTAAGACACACAGGTAGTCAGCACTAAATTTCCCTACAACCAATGCTGCAAAGGTACCTCCATCTTCACCTGCAGCACTCCCCCACATCCTAAGCCACAGCCAGTGTTATGAAAAGGCTGCCAATTAAGTTGTGGTTTTGAGCTACAGACAAAATGTCCACTAGAGACTCTGATCCTTGCTTCCAGAGCACTTGCAACCCACTGTGTGTTTTAGGAAGAGAATACACTGGCTCTCAAATACACACACACTGGCTCCTCTCAAGGCTGTGATAAGAGAAAATGCTGCAAGGTTGCATATTTTAATGAAGTTCCAAATATATCATAATGAAATCATCTGCAAAAAGAAGAGTGTAGGTTCAGCAACAACAAGGATTTCAGGCTATTGTAAAAGTGCATTCTTTATTTTAACATTGCAATCTCCAGGGCATGATTTTATCAAGATCAGCTCACAAATCTATGTCACTGCCAGCAAAATTTTTATTTCCATTTGATAGGACAATTTGCAAAGAGGAGTTTTCCCATTGTGCAAGTGCTTAATGTTTCTAAAAACTACAAGAATCCAAAACTAATTCCATGACCACTTACTGGGCAAAGCAACACACTCTTGCTTAAGGCAGATGGCTTGGAAAATTAAGGAGGAGAGCATTTTCTCTTTCTTTGAAGGAGCAGTACCTGGAAGCCTATCAACAAGGATCATGAAACAGGTGTTGCTATTGTCAAGAAGAAGGTGGCAGAGACCAGGTGCAGCAGGAAGAGTTAAGCAGTCTGAGAATTTTTCCTTAAGAAAAGAAAACATTTTGCTGTCAGCGAAGCTCCTAAGTCTCAAGAATTATGTCACATGCTAAGGAACCGGAAAAATATTTATTTCTGGACCTTTTAATCAAAAGCAAGAAGCTTGAAATTTAGCTTTTAAATAGGGTATTCTCTAATTATAGCAGTCAGATGACCTGAGAGAGCCAAGATTCATGGTCTATGAGTTTGCAAATTTAAAGAGTCAATACAACATACTATCACAGAACCCTAAAGACAGATTGTTATATTTATTGTAGTATATACTAGTTACAAACATATCTCCACTCTGTTTGCTCTGTAATTATAGTTGGGACACATACAATCATTTATTTTCTGTAGACTCCTTTTGTATGTTACCCCTCCAAAGTCAATGAAAGTAATTTTAAGAACCTGTTGATTGATTGATTTATTGATCAAATAAGTTGGCCAGTGCAATAGATTGGAAATATCCAGACAGGCAAGTGATCTGATAAATATTCCTGGAGTCCAGTCACTATAGGCACTGAAAGTCAGCAGAAAAGAAACCCTTGAAGGCCAGTTCAGGATTCTTTTAGAATCTATGCTAACATTTGGGCCTAAAGCTGTATTCCTTATGCAGGCCTGCATGGTCAAGTGCACTCCCCAGCCAAATGTTTGAGATAACTCTGCAGAATCCAGTGTTAGCTATCAAATTCAGCAGAAGCAATTGGTAGAAGCAGGTCCTAGTACCAGAAACAATGTGAGAAGAAAGGGGGTGGGGGTCTTATACATAGCTTTAATCAGGAAGCAGACATTTCCCTCTGACCAAGGGCATAAAAGAAACCCAGGCAGAGAATCATAGAATCATCACTCACAGTTCCCAGTGCTGGCAGCTGTTTTTTGGTGATTCTGTGGTCAGACTTCACTAAACCTTTCACTGCGCTCCAACTGCAAGAAGCAGCTCATGCCCCTGGCCAGCACTGAAAACCACAAACTCATCTATCAAGTACTGACTGAAATGGCCTATTTTTTTCCTTTAAAATTTTTAATTGCAATTTAATGAGGTTTTCAAAGAAACATGTTGGCAGCTTATCATAAAACTAAGCTGAACACATCTTGTACTCCTTTTACTCTGTCCACTCAGTTATGTGAAGAGCTGTCAACCAACTCAAGCTAGAGGCAAATTAGGCTTGAACTCCATTGCATAGGAGTGGCTTCCTATGAGGAAGAGGAAAGGCACAGTAACAAAGCAGAAGGCAAAGAAAAAGCTTTCACTACGACTATTATTTGTACAATATTTTAGATAATCTTTTGGCACTGTGGTATTGGGGAGTTCACATTTATCCCCAGGACAAAGGAATTAAATGTCCATGTCAATAGCTTCTTCCACAAGCATAAAAGTCTAGCAGGAAAAACACACATTCAAGTTCAGCCAAAATAAATTAGCCAGATCAAATTCACAATCTCTCATAACCTCTCAACATTTCTGAAAATAAATGCCACTCTTAACAAAACAACCTTTAAAATAAAAACCTTAAAATGTCTGTTTATCTCAGAATATTATCCTTCCTGCCTGTCATATATTATATATTACATACATATAAAATCAAAAGAAAAATCCACTCAAAGAAACCAACACTCTAATGCTCCCTTTTCCATTTCATGTTTGTTATACACCCACAGAGATCTTAGAACATTTTAAAGGATCAAGCTCTTCTTCTCATTAGTACCACCATCACGTTGCTCTGAACTGTGGACACATAACCTTTTGCACCTTTTCACTCTATTGAATCAATCTCCCCTGGCAACTTCTGGTGTGGCACTGTGCTCCTCCTGCCTCCGGCTCCTCTTCCCTCACTAATTCTGTGTTCAGAACTGTGAAGCACAAAATTAGACGTTTCAAATTAAGCAAGGAGAGAGAATGAGAGAACCTTATTAAATCAACATTAGCATCAAAGTGTCTTTAAAAGAGAAACTCAATTGCAAAATATTACTTGTCTCTGTAAAGCTCTTTACATTGACAGAAATGAGACAGGCAGCAGATGAAGTGACCTTCCTCCATCCCCACCTTCCTCCTCACAGAGCTGGTCACAGAGCTCAAGCTGTAAATGCAGGATCCTTTTCAGACCACAGCCCCCAAGGAAGAAAAGCCTACCTGGAGCTCAAAGCACTGGAATTGCCAAGTAAAAAGGACAAGGTCTACTAAGATGGTGTTAGGGAAGAAACATGCACATATCAAATAGGGTACCAACACACAAAGGCAGATTCCCTTCTCCTTCCAAGCTTTCCACAACATTAGTTTTTCTCTCAACTCATTATGAGTTACAGCCAAATCTTCCTTTCTTACAATAAGACAAAGAGCCATTGCAGGTTTTAGTTTCCATTCTCAGTCCCCAAAAATCAAACTTACTGACATGACAGTAATAATCAGCATATTCTGTTCCAAAACACCTCAACTTTCTGAATACTAATCTCTAGTTGCTGACCTGATACTTTAAACTCTTTTTCAATATTAATCACTGGAGTATCATACCATTCCCCTGTGAGGGATAATTAGACACGTTGTTAAAGACAGAAATCACCTCTAATACTGCACAGTCTTTAAACATGACTTTTCCTTGGCATTTCTTGATGAAGAGTTGATATTTGCACCTTGTGTCAACAGAAGGAGCGTACACAGCTCACAGCATTGAGCGGCAGGCTATGGACTTGTCTGTTGGGTGCCACCTCAAACAGGGAGTGGCTTGGCAGTGTCTTGTAGGGAGGGTTTGCCATGTGTGCTGCTACAGTCCTACAGAAACAAATACTACTGAAACAATTCAAGAAGAAAAAAAATGTGTATTTCAAAAGTCCCTCAATTAATTAAAATCAATGTTCAGAGTTCCCATTTAGCTAGGGAGTATAATCCTAAGGACAAAAACATGAAATTAAAGCTCAGTTTCTGATAACAAAACAAAGCTTTCAAAGCATTTTTGGGGAAAACAGACACTACCCAAACAGAAATGGAGGCTGAAGCTTTTGATATCTCTAGTCCTACAATGCAATGGAAACTTCTGTATCAGCCAGACACTACTGAAAACTCTGCATTTTGCCAATAGGTTTCTGAGTGCAGACTCCCTACCAATAAATGGCAGTTTGGGAAGCCAGAGGCGCCGGCAGTTCTGATACCTCTTCAGAGCAGTCATGAAAATGATCACTTCCTCCTGTGACAACCATGCTCACATGCCATCAGCTAAGCACTGGACAAAGCAGTTACTGCACCAGGGTAAAGACAAATTACCCCAGAGAAGCAGCAAGGAGAAGGAGAATAAAAAAAACACCCAAAAGAATTAGTGACAAAAAGCTAACTTGGTTGTTAAAGCACTAATAGACATCCCTGTTCCATAAAACAAAATGTTTCATTTTCACCTCAAAGGGCAACAGTGGCCATACAAGACTGCTTGGAGCCTTTCAAAATAAAGGATCAGTGGAAAACAAGTGATTTACCATTCAATTATACAAACTGAAAAATGGGGGAAACAGAAAAGCCAGAATGATACACTGAACCTGCTGTCCTAGACCAGCTCTTGATGCTGACCCAGGCTGGTAAAAAAGTCTTTACCAAAATATACGTAACTGCCTGCTAGAGGCCTTCCAGAAAAGGACCACAGCAAGCAAAAACTGAAAATATTTTTTCTGTTCTCTGCTGCACCTAATTCTCCTCTAGTCTTTCATTGGCAGTCTGACACAACTACAATAACACTCCTGCCGTCTGCAAGTCACATCCCTTGCATTTGAAGGGTTATCACACAGTGCCTTTAATTCAGTAGGACAGTAACTACAGTCACCAACTAAAGTAATTAGTTGACATTCATATGCCCAATACTTTCAGATCTTTAATACCTCTTATTCTGAAAAATTTTCAGGAAACACTCATCTCATAAAAACCACATAAAATGTAGAACTAAAAGAAGAACAAACAGGGAAGATAACTTATACAACTTCCACCATCTAATTCTGTTTTTTACAAATTGGTTGTCATTTTGATAACTCAGCATATACCAGCCCCACAAGCAAACCAAGAGATTATTTAAAAGGTATTTGAAGTCACTAATAACTGAAAGCTTGGAAGAGCTTTAAATGGAATCTTTAAAAAACAAAAAGCATAAAAAATCACCAGAGGGTTCTGAGGGGCTTTATTTTTATTTTTATTTACTAAAGACATGCTATTCACCTTCAAAGATCTCAGTGAAAATCAACACATGACAAGATTTTTTGAGATAACTACTATTCCAATAAAACTAAAGCACAAGCAGGGTGCAACAATTTGTCCTGATTCATGCAGAAAATACTAGACAGGATCAGGACTGATAAGAGAGACCCAAACCACAGAAGAAACCAAGATTTTCATCACCCGTGTATTCAAGCAGATTACCAAAAGGAAAACAGCCATGGTGCACTGATGCTTGCCTGTAAATATCCTTCCAACAGGGCACAATCAGAAAATTATCTCAAAAGATCCAAGTATAATGGTTACACTCATTTGAGACGAAGGGAAAGAGCTGGGGCAGCAAAAAAGCAATCCCTATTTCGTTCTGAAGTCTCTAAGGGATTCAGGAAGCAGCAGGAATGGTGGAAAGCCATCCACCAAACCAGGTAACTCTCATTGCTTGCAGTGATTAACTCACTCTGGGTGTCAGCCTGCCACCTTTCACTGTCAGTGTGGAAAATCCAGTGCAAGCACTGAGAGGATCCTGAACAAGGGAACAGAAACACTGGAAAAGATGCAAGACAGACACAAAGCAAAGCTAAGAGTCACAGCACCCTTTCATTTCAGTAATAACCAGTGGCTGCAGATCCCTCTTTTGAGACATCAGTAAAATGGACCCGTCTCATCAGCGCTCACTTTTTCAAGCAGCAAATCCAGAATTAATATTCACAGGTTCTGAGACTGACATAATTGCAATTTAAAAAGGGCAATTAATCATCAGCCACACTGGTGGCTGACTTGCCAGGCTGGGATCTTTTCTCTCCACACCTGCCAACAAACTCACGGGAGGCAAAAGCATCACCTGTGCACAAAGCCAGGAAGTGCCCTTCTCCCTCTTACCCCAATCCCAGGCTTGTGGGGTTTGTTACTATTTTTCCTCCCATGCCTGCCCCATTGGGATAAGTCTCCCACCCTTTCCTGCAACAGTCCCCTTACAATGACCAATCTCCCTTGCCATGTGGATTAGGAAAGCTTTTCCACATTCCATCTCACTCATGCCAGCCAAGAGTGAGGCAATGGAACTCCAACACCTACATCATGAAGTTCTCTCCCCTGTTTTGCTCTGTATCTTTGCATTAACTAAATGTATATTTTTTAAGAGTGACATCTCAATCCCAGTTTTACTTGGAAAGTGAATTACAAAGGTGAGAGCACAGCTCTAGAGTACCAGATAACACAGGCAGATGATGGAAACATCAAACCTGGCAAGTGGATTTTATCAGACGAGTCGGAAAAGCCACTAAGTCAGTGTTTACTTCTGTGCTCCTACGCAAAGGTTTTCAGGCAAGTTGTACATAAAACCAAAAACCCAACAACTGTTCTGGGCATCAGTTCTGTCACTTTAAAGTCTTTCTATGTGAGCACACATTGTCTGATGTGAATAGTATTTCAACCAACATCATACAGAGGAGAGACATTTGGAAATTGTCAATCATGGTCAGGTTCCCAGAAACAAAGATCCAAGACTAAATTACTATAGGGTGAGTACATAACCTCTTTAGGAGGTACAGTTCTTTCTGAGAGGAAGAAAGCCAAACTGACCACCATATTATGCCAGTCTTCTTATCTGGGAAGTACATAAAGCACTATAGTTGTGAGTACCACAGAAAACAAGTACGAGATTGATGGTAGGATTTAGAGCTTAGCAAGCTGCAAGGTCTTCTACTGACATACTTAACACTATGTCCTTGGGCCAAAGAAAATACATAACATACTTCTAGGCCAAAGGAATCTTGCTCAAACAGGTGTCACTGCTGCCAGCCAGCTGCAGCACAGACTGAGAATGCATGTTGTAACACAAGCTCTACAGTCCTCCCTTCCTCATTCCTGACAGTCAGCAACCAAAAATTGCCTTCACCGTAACAATACAAAGGAAAAAAATTCAGTGCTTTTGTATGTGAAAAAATGTAATTTCATTCCTAAGAATTCAGTCAGTATAGAATTTGGAGCACAATTACACACTGCACGTCTTGGCCAGAGTTCCAAACAAAGGGAGATGGCAGAACATCTCTGCCAGCAGATAACACCAACAAATGGCCTCATTTCCATCTATTATAAGATAATACACAGGTTGTGCTTCCTCACACCATCCTCATTTCTATCAGGTCCCTCTCAAGATTTGCTCTCTCTTTGACACAGGCTCCAGGTGTTCTTCATCCACAAACCTCAGCGCATCATTGCAAGTTAAATGAGGTGTCTCCAACCCAGTCCTCTCAGCTTTGTGAAACTAGAGAAATACAATTATGAGCCCCCTCTGGCTTTTTCTGGCTTCATTTTGCAAGGGTTTAGAAATCTTTCATAGATCACTTTATTCCCAAACAGACCTTTACCTTCCAATGACACAAGTATCATATTGCCCACATAACCTCTACTCAGATCAGGCTGACCTTGTCTCCCTCTTTAACAAAATCACTCCTCAACAAACAAGTGTGTGGCATTAAGAAATAGCAGGTATTTCACTCAAGCACGCATCTTCTCCCAGTTCAGAAGTAAATATCCTGAATCTCTGTTTCCTCACAATGACTGGCTCAATCAATTTTTACTGGGCTCTTCTGCACTCTGAGAGGGTGTTTACCAAAAAGAGTCATTAACAAAGCAGGGAGGGGGAGGAAAAAAAAGATAAATACAAAGAATCTTCCTTAAACACAAACAGAGTTTGTGGGCTGCTGCCCAAGATCACTTATGCTTCATTTCTTGCACATCTTCAAAAGAAAACAAATACTTACACTTCCAAATTTCCCCAGTCCCTGTAAACTTAATGTCTCCAGTCAGCACTTGCTCACATCTTTATCTTCAAGCCAGTATTATGAAGTTTTGATAAGCTTTTTCCTTCCCAACGTCTCTCACTCCACACAGATAAAAACCACTAATAGAAGACTGAGACCAAAATCCTTGCCTCTTCTATTGCCTACATTTAGCAATCAGCAATTGTCTGAGTACGGTGAGACCCAAAGCACTGCCATGTATTACACACTTATCTCTGCAAAACCACCCTGCACAAGTGACAACTTCCAGGCAGGGGGGAGGGGGAGTTGTGCAGCTTTGTGATAATTAAAGCATAGACGAGTGTCACTGCTGTAGATAATTATGCATTAGCAGTGAAATTACTTAATGGAATTAAATAAACTAAGCCAAATGCTTTGTTTTAAAGTGAATTTAGGGTCTGCAAAAGGTGTCCAACTGACAGCCCAGGAGAGCAAGAATGACAGTCTTCCATGATTCACAGAAACCACACAACCCCAGCACAGCCTGGCAGGCTTCCACCTCCACCCAGGTAAAAGGAGAGCAGAGCAGAAGCCAAGGAAAATTTCAACCTTCTCAGTCAGTCAGGCTCTGATCTATCTGATGAGCACCCACACAGGGATCAGGCAGTCACTAAGCAGAGAGGAACAACTGACTGGGGTAATTTCCTAAGAAAATAAACCAGCTCTGACAAAATGGGTTAGTTCAAACCACAGCCCAACCCCACAAGCACCCATGAGGAAAATAAAAATTAATCAGCATCAGTATAGACAAGACTCCAACCAACAACAGAAACAACAGGATAAGTAGGTACATGGCCCACAATGAAACCACCTCCTCCCACCAAAACCATGAGGCCTTTTCCCCAACCTCCCCTCTTGCCTCACCAACTGCCCACCTACACACAATTCCCATCACTGGGCTCATCTAGATGGGTTCAACAGCATCCTCCTGCTTGTTAGAACAAGGACTCTCAAGGTCAGTCAGAATTTATAAGGCAGCCATTTCATCTTTTGTGCTTCTCTGGCTACATTCCTTCCTAAAAGATGCTGAACAGTGGAGATTCTGCTGGGCCTGAAAGCCCTGCCAACACCAGGGCCAATTAGTAGTTTAAGGATGATGCATATTAAAGTTATTATGGGAGGCAGTTATGCAGGCAGAATAAATCTTAACTGAACCTTTAAGTGGTTTTTATGACTTGTTTCTCCTTCTTGAAAACAGATGAAAAGATACAAATCTCCTGCCTAAGAATCTGCAGGAATTCCAGTCAACCACCAGCTTCTCTCAAAAGAGGATTCTGTGCTAAAAGTATAATTCATTTCAGCCAAGGCCAGCTAGATCATCTTTATGTTTTTAAGCTCCAAATTACTTAAATCAGTCAGAAACCATATCAGTGAAGACTGAGCTGAAATACTACTTTTACACAAGTACTGCAGATACATTTCAAACTTCTGTTGAGAGAAACTCCATTTTTCTTCACTATTGGCCTTCTCAGTCTACACAGTCTAATTGCAGACAGTCAGAGCCAAAGAGACACAGATGTAATAGGACATTTTTACAGAGCAGGTTTTGGAGAGTGTCTCATTAGAAGGCCAGGGTGTAGGTCAAATTAGGAAATCCTAAAGAGGATCTGAGGAATGGAGGCAGCAATAGCAACCATAAGATGTCATTAGGACAGCATCTGCCACTCTCTTTCACAAATTCCAAAATCAAACTTGCTCTCAACAGCTGTTATCCACCCCTCCAAGAAGCACTGCTAGAAACCAACTGGAGAACAAAGTGCAATCAGAGGTGGCTGAGAACATACCACACCATTTGTGTGAAAATCTGCACTGTCTTCACAACAGCCTTGTCCTCCCCTCTGCAGCCTGAACATGCAGCAATGTCACAAGTTCTACATCTGTGCATTAAGCAGGAAAGAGAACCCCAGGCATGGTCAGAAAATAAAAGACAGAAGCAGTTTGTAAATTATGTCAGTACACAGTGGCCTTACAACTCCAAATGATGACAGACAAGGGGCAATGTTTTTAAATTGAAAGAGTGCAGGTTTAGAGTAGATGTTAAGGAGAAATTCACTGCTCAAAGGGTGATGAAGCACTGCAACAGGTTGTGCCAGAGAAGCTGTGGACGCCCCATCCTTGCTAACATTCAAGACCAGGTTGGATGGAGTCCTAAGTAACCTGATCTAGAGAATGAAATCCCTGTCCATGGCAGGACAGCTGGAATTAGATAATCCTTAGGGTCCTTTCCAGTCCAAACCATTTTGTGATTGTACAATTTCTGTAGGAAGCAATGAACTCCAAAAACTTAGTGTAAGCTCATCCAGAAAAATATTATGGTAACTCCTGGAGAACTCCTAGAGTCAGAGGGAAACAAATAAGCAAAAACTTCGAGACATTTCATTGGTATGCAAGCAATTTGAGGGCTCAGCAGTTCCTGCTCCACCCCTGGAAAGGAGACTTCATGGTGTCCCTTCAGTGCCACCTTCAGGAAATACTCACTGCTGCTTTCCAAATGCTCTCGACACTGCTGGAAAATTGTATGAACTCAGCGAAGGCATCGTCGCTGGCAGGCAACTGAGGTACACATTAAACACATTTTAGTTCCAAAATAAGGGTATTACAACGAGAATCACACCCCAAAGAACTGCAAAGCTGAGCACAGATGTGCTTGTTGTTGCAAGATCAATACACAGAGCAGTTGCTGGACTGAGCAGTAGGTTTGACCCCAAATATGAAGCATAACTCATCTCTCATTCAGATTCTGCATGAGGCAGGTGATAGATTTTCCCAAATCCTACACTCAAAGGGATATTGAGGAGGATATGCTGTTTGTGGATTGTTTATCAGACTCCCTTTGCACCACCACATCCTAAAGGCTCACTTGAAAAGCCAAAAAACAATCTCCCTCAAAAATAATTATAAAAACCAAGCTATCAAAACTGCTTTGGTAATGGAAGCAGAAAGTTTGATAAGAATTCAGAGTCAGTAATGAAGTGAAAAATATAATGCATGGGTCAAAAAAAGACTTTCTAATATCATTTATTTATTTACACACACACTTGCACAAGATGTACCTTAAGCTTCTGGACAGTGTATTGACTGAGCAGTAGATGACATGAATTTTCAAGGAGGAAACTTAGCTCCCAATCACTGCATCATAGCTCTTAGAACAGGCAGATGACTCGATGACCTGCACAGTGAGCTCTAACCAAGCTCAACAGCAACATCTGCTGGGCAAGAAGCAACTAGAGGAAATTAGTCTGATTACATGAAAGTTTGTTACTCCTTCTTATAAACATGTAAACTTTTGCTACAGTTTTAGAATGCCCACTAAGATACATTTCTTGTACAAAAAGCAGATGTAACTTTTAAACAGGTAAAAGGTAAAAATTTTTCCTAAGCTTGCATGTGGTCAGAAAAACCTATCTACCATTACCTGCTCACCAAGATACCTCATACTAAAACACTGAAATTAAGTGGAATTAAAATTCCTCTGTGCTGGAGAAAATCTCTTCTGTCTAGCTGGCTCAATCACACCTGAAAACACCCATGGAACGCCGTGAGCTGCTTTCTTTTCTAAGGGAGCAGCCTGCACTTGCAAGGCCTGAGGCAGGGAAGTATTTATCAACCACATTAGTCCCATCCACACAGAGGAGAATGGCAGCTAAGACCATTAGTGCTTCTCTCCCTGCAGGTACCTTACCGTACTCCTTATTTATCTCAGAAAAAAAGCCTGCTATGGTAGAATGACATTGGAACATCAGCACAGGTAATGGTCCCCACTGAATCTGGGCACAAACTGACACTCCATCCAGTTTAATTATAATGAAAATTCTTATTTTTACACCAGATGCATGAAATTTGATTAACTACTACTAAACTAGTGTAAAAAAAAAATGCAAGTGGTTGGCAACAGCTTCAAGGTTGCATTCAGATATTCAGCACAATTTGGAACAAGGGCAGTGACCTGAGATGTGGCTTCTCAACAGCCATCAGATGGGAAAGGGTGTTGATGCATCCCATTTCTGTTCCCAGGAAAGGAGCAGCATCAAAATCTTACTTGACCATGGAACCACCTCTTTTTGCAGATCACTGTTTAACAGGAAATCACAGGCAAGCAGCTTTTTAACAGAACTCTACGATAACCTTCAGTAACACAAAGCTTTGAAAAATTACACTGCAAAATGCTGAGTCTTGAACAGGAAACAGCACAGCAGCTGGGGAGACAACTTTTTACATGATAGAAAACTATAGGCTGGACTGATGTTCATTATCTTTTAAATTGTAGCTGGCTTTGCAGTTGAAAGCTTTCGTGCTTTTTCCAGTTTTGTACTTGAAATTCTTTTATGCTGAAAAATTAGGAAAAAGGGTTTAAGAAACATGCAAGCTTATTTTCAGCTGGTATAGAGATTGTTGTTGTTGCTTTGGAAGGAGTTTTTCTGATTCGGATTTTTTTCAGGGTGCTGCTTTGTGTGGTTTGTTGTTTTTGAGGGTTTGGTTGTTTTGGTTTGGCATTTTTTAAACAAATCTTTATTTCCAATAGCCCTTTTTCCACATTTAGCTGTTAAACTAGGAGAGAATATCATATGAAAATACAAAAATGAGTGATTACTCAAGTCTTCAGCTGGTAAGGGAGCAGCTTTTGTAAGGAACCTTTTGTGCATTGGAAGTTCGGAAGCCGGGAGTGGGGGGCAGCCAGAGTCTCAGCTTGACAGTGCCAATTACAGCTACAGCAAGATGAACCAAGGAACAAATCCATTCTGCTCAGAGGATGGAGAGAAAAGAAGACACATGAACCTGTATCTTTGAAAAAATAAAGGGGCTTGAAATCATCTACCAGACAGTGAACCACTTTTTCCACAGCAAAAGCATTAGGCTGAAGATGCAGTGAATGTAAATGGCAAGCTCTCAGTCCTAATTGGAAGAGCACTGGTAATTTAACAAATGTATCCTCAGTCTAATGTTCTATTCAAGTAAATATTAAACTTTTTTTAAGCTCTTTTCTTTTGTACAGTAATTATACATAGCCCTGCTCAGTCTGTTTGATCAATTTTTACTCGATTCCTACTGTATCATCCTTCAAGTTTGCCCATTATCACAAAGTCTTCAAGGCTAAAAAAGCTCTAAACCCCCTATGTAGTGCACAGACAGGAAAAAAGAAATGCAGCTAACTCTAATTCCTTCCCTTCCTCATAAGCTTGCAGGTGTTCTATTTTCATTGTCTAAAAATCAAAGTCATCGGCTCATTTCCTTTCCCTTAGTACAGTCCCTTTTAAGAAGCTACTTTCCGTCATGTTTTACTCAGCACTCATAAATAATACAGATAATTGCAGATGGCCATAACAAACAAGCAGAGAAAGTATACAGATACAGCAGAAAGAAAACAATAAAAATTCTGATGTGCTCCAAAAGCAGAAAGAATTCCTGGCAAATAGAAGCAGCTGCATCCAGGTCATTTTTTTCATTGATGTACAGCAATCAGAGAGCCAAAAATAATAAAGGGACAGACTTTAGACAAAGCTACATAAAGGTGCTGGCAACTCAGTTCCTTCTGCAGCAACACATTTTCTACCTCATCCTCATGTGCAAAACGCAGTTATTTCTTCCCTAAAAAATATGCATTAGAAAGAAGGAATACTAATCATAGAAGATAAGTTTAAACCTGCTGAAACTCCAAAACAGATAAGCAGTGTTCAATTAGGAGGATATTATGCTGACTATAACAAGGAACTCTGAGAGAACCCAGCCAGCCATCCAAGAGTTAACATCACGCTTTTCTCATCAAAACCTCTTCCAAGAGGTTAAGCACACAATAGACTATCTAAAGCACAGCTAGAAAGGCTGCTTGAAATTCCACACATGTGCCTCAGCAATGTATTTCTATTAATGTCCAGTGTGTGTCAGAGCGAAGATAAGGTACCAACATCATGTCCAACCAGGCAGCCAGAGAATGGGACGCCGTGTAAAACATTGTCTGGTGCTCAGGATCCCGGAGAACAGCAGCGTTCGCAATCTCACCCGCTGCACACGTGCCTGATAACACCAACAACGAGGGGAGGCAGCAGGAGCAAACCATCCTGCAGCTTTGGGAAAGTAAAAGGATGGAGAGAGAAAGAAGGAAGCAAGCAAGAATTAAAATAAACATCAGCAAACTGGGGCAGGTTCGAGGATATCCGATTGTAGCAGAGGGAATAAACAAACTGGAAAAAACCTCAGTGAAACTTGGTCTTTGTATCAGCTCACTTTAACTGTTCTTTAAGGTAAGAAATAAAAAGTTACATCAGTGTTTATTTTGACTATTCAGACCACACCATTTAGACTCAGTTTGATCTACTAGTATCATCCTACAAAGCCATTTGTACTGGGACTTGTGGAAGACACTGTATTTGAGGAAACATGATCTGGACCAGGACACACCTGCTCTGCTGGGCCTGGCTCTGGCAGCTGGAGAAGCCCATGTGTTACCATGAGCAGCTGGTGCATTCCCACTGGAATACCCATGCCAGTTGTGCTGTGCACTGACAGGTGCTATCACACAGATACATTCCAGCCCATCAGGAATCTTCCCATCAGCTGAAGAGTTTGCCAATTTAATCTGTATGTCAACCTACACTTGAGAAAGGTAAATTGTATGTGGATGAAGGGGTGGACTCAGTGATTCCAACTGGGACACCACATGGAAGAGGTGGGGATCCATGGAACAGTTAAGATACAGAAGGGCCTTTGGGCCTGTCTTGTGCTGCTCATGCCCCCCTCAAAGAGCTGTAAATTAGAGCAGAATTCTCTACTACACAGTAGTCTGACAGCAGAATAAGAAGACTCAGCACTAGTTTTGCTGGACCAGTCACAGAAAAATAACAACATATTATTCTCCTACTTTTTTATAAATTTAATCTTTTGTAGTTATACATAAGGGAAAATGAAGGCTAATCTTATATTTTGCTCCTTAAAGTAAAGCCTTCTTAGGCTTTACAGTAATCCTAAGCCAGAACAAATGAATCTTGAAGAAGTTTCTGTGGAGTTATAAAAGTTATAAAAACTTGGTAGACAAAAAAAAAAAGTGTGAAATATGGGCATGGAAAATTGAAGGCAAGAAGGCAAGACAGGGGAGCTAGACAGCACCCCAGACAACTTCAATTTGTTGCAGCTGTTGGATTTTAAAAAAGGCCAACCTTGTGATAAGGTCTCTTAGCTCAAGAGACTACAAAAATGAGAAGCTCAAACGACCATCAGCTGCTGAAATCCGCAAAAACTCTCCAAACACAAATTAACCTTCAGTCAGGAGATAAAAGACTAGCTGCAGAAATTGAAAGTTATTAAAAAATGCTATAAATGTCTGACAAATCAGAGCAGCAGTAGCAGGAAAATAAGCAGTGCATAGGCAGAATCTTACCCTTAGCCAGGTAACACCTTCTCCTTCTCTCAAGAGAAGAGGAGGTTCTCTTTTGCGTTGGCTGTGTTTTCAATTTCTGCCTTTATTGTAGTGCACACTCTACAAAATTGCTTTAGTTAAATTTAGACCTCACTGATGCTCCAGAGAACAGAAGTTATTAGCTTGCTGGAGGTAGAAGACATGTAGATAGAGCCTCACCATGCCAAGCTTAAATTTAATGCAAACCTTCCCAAAGTCCATCATTTAACACTTCAATATTATTTTCTATAGGGATCCCTTAAATGTTTAATGTTTTAATGGCTTCACTAAGTAATTCTTTCACTGAAGAAATATACTTTTATAGTAGAGGGTAGCAGACAAAGAGGAGCCCAATTGTAGGGAAAAGGAGGGATGTTCTGGCCTGAGACTATAGAATAACAGACCACTAATTTTAAAGTCTCCACATGCTAATATATTTTCTTCAGGAGAAAGTCTGGAAGACTGTCTCAGGCTCATACAGCAAGATTGAGAGGGATACAAGGCACAAGGACTGAAGCTATTTAAATCCTCCTGTCAATAGTTTGCAACATTTGGTAATAAATCATTAAGTCTCAAACCTAAAAATACATCTTTCCATTTGTATCAACATATTTAAAAGGCAGCTTTACTTAATTAGTGAAAGAATTAGCTGTCAATTAGTGAGAGCAATCAAAAATAACTGCAAGTTCCAGCCCAAGACACTGCCACTCTTGCTAACCTGGTTAGGACCCTGCCTGGTTCTGCAGGCACTGAGGGCAGGTCTGGGTGTTGGACATACAGCCTGTGAATGCTCTGCAAAGAGCCAAACCACAGCAAAACATGCTCACAAGGAGGTGCTGCCCCCACAACTGGTGTCACCCACACTGTAGGCTGGAATGAAGATTCTAATAACTTAATGCACCACTTATTTTCTAAAGAAAACATAAAAAGCAATCTAAAAAAAATAATCTTTCATAAAGACATATAGATACCTGTTGCTAACAACTGCAACATCAATGAAAATCAAACTGAGTGGGCTTTTTCCTCATTTTCCACTATTATTTAAAACAAGCTTTCATACTTTCAGATTTCAATCAATGTTTTCTGCCTCACCCATAAAAAACTTCAATCAAGAACTATTTACAGAATATAAAAAGCTAAGAAACACCAAACCTCATGCATTAGCCGTGTCACTTCCCAGAACCAACCTATTTTCTACACATAGGTTTACAACTTTACAAAGGGAAGGGTTCAGCTCAGTGTGCTGTGTTTTAGCTGTAGAGCCAACAGGACTAAATAAACTGTCCCTGAGGTGAGCAGTTTCCAAACCATACTGCAAAGCTCACAGAGACAATACCTTTCATTACATCAACTCAGATAAACAGGGACAAAAAAAAAAAAAAAGCCAAGTTTTGACAATAGAGACCTGACCTTGAAAGCAGCAGAGTCACTTCGCTGATGGCTCCACACTGTCACAGTTCCAACAAACACCATGCTACTGCTGGGCCTCATCCGGTCACTAGAGCTTGTCACAATGGCAGGAGATTACACACAACAAAACCCCAGTTAATCTAGGAATACTTACCTATGGCTAATCAGCCAGGATGAAGCTGATCCCCAGCTTATCACAAAGTAAATGAAAGCCTTCACAAACTAAATCATGTTCAGCACAGTTTCTAAAACAATCTTCAGTACCAGCTCAGCTGCATCTACTGCTGACACTGATCAACAACAGTGGGCAATTCACAGCAAAAAACCCCATGAGATTCACTTAAACCTTTATCAATTACCAGGAATATAAAGGAAACTTTCGACAAATGGGCTGATTGGATCATTCTTCCATCCCTACAAAGTGGAAAAAAAATATTTGATCACTCCCTAACACCAAAATTCTCTTCCATTGTACCAATCTATGAACTGGCTATTTATGCTGTTTACAGCAATTTTAAGCAGTTTTACTTCCACATTCTTTGAAATGGAGAAGAAAACATACCAGTTAAAATGTCAGCAGCCCAATATACACTAAATCAAGGGTGGAAATGTCCAAAGTATGCTACAGCAAAGCCCAAGGGTTCATAATGTCACATTCACAAGGCGACACCATTATCAAAACCCACTGCTTGATCAAAGGCATTCCCAATCGTGCATTCTTCCTTCATCCTATCTTTCCTGAATCAAGAAGAGAAGATGAGAGGCTCTGAAAAACAGAGAGATTATATCTGGCAAGAAATCATCTGAAAGAATTCAACAGCCTATGACCAATTATAATCAGCTACTGGAGCAACCTGAAACAAACCCATATTCTTGTATTTCCCTTCATGTCCATTTGAGCCATGCTAGTCACAACAGTCCAACGCTGGAACCACCAGAAAGCAAAGGTTGCCATCCAGCAAGGCAGTGAGCAGGCATGATCAGAAACACTGGGAATAGCCAGTCATCCATCCTGGACTGCTGGATAAACTTTGCAGCAATTATGAATTCTCTGCCCAGTCTGCTCTCACACAGCAGCCAGTGCCCGTCAGTCTTGCCTGAAAGAGCTGGTCATAGTGCAAGGTCTGTCCTACCATCACCCCATTTCTGAACTCCCTCTTTCAAAGTGAGAATGAAAATGACAACTTTTGGTCAATAACTCTGACAAAGCCATTATCCTTGGGGTATTTAATGGGGAGATAAGAACTTCAGGGCTTTGCACAAATCATATTAGTTCAATGCTCAAATCCGGGTAATGCTTCTTTTCAAAGTATTAATTTCATTTATTCTATTTGCTCTCCCTCTGTCCTGATAACACAAGTGCACATGGCCTCTAAATGAGATCCTCCTATTTTATAAGTTATAATCCTCCCTTTCTAGAGTAGTAATGAGATGTCTTTGCTTAATCACGTTTATTCCCCCCCAGCTTCTGCTTTTATCCGTCCCCATTTCACATTGATTTGTCTTAAAGGTCTCAGTGAAAACCATCAGGCACACAGCCACTGGCTCCAAGAGGCTCCTGATGCATATGCTGCACATGCTGCTCAACCTTCAGAGATTACAAAAGCAAAAAGGAGGAAAAAGAGCAGCTTTGTTTGCAAAGTTTCCTTTATTGGTAGAAGGAAGGGGAAAAAAGAAACCTGAAAGAACTGAGAAGTTAAGAGAAGACGTTTTGATTAATTGGGAATGAAAAAAGAAAGATTGCTCGCATAGGGGAATGGTGAGACTATTCACAACATAGTCAAGCAATTAAATAACTTGACTGACAACTTTGCAAGTTCCTCACGCTAGAAATAGAAAAGGATTTAAAGATAGCTGTGTTAATTCTTGGGTATTTCACATGAGACTTAAGGCATGGCACCAGCATTAGTTAAACACCCTAGGCCTTGCTCTGAAACACTGCACATATAATCCTTGTTGTGCTGTAAGTACCCACAGCATTAAATTATTCAAAGAGTCCACTCAGCACCATGATTCTGCAGTGCTGCACAAACAAATAAAACATTTTATCTCTAATACAAATTGGGGAGAGTTCTTCTACAGCAGCTTAGCAGACTACTTCAATTTGAGCCAGTCCCCAGGGTTAATGAAAAAGCCATATTCACTCAAAGAGGAAAGTGAATGCTGCACTATTACTTACAGAGCTGTTTTGCTTCTTAAACTAAAGCTGTAAGGAGTTTTACACAAAACCTAAGGTATCTAGAAGCTAAGTACCTTCTTCAAAGTCATTAAAAGAAAAAGAAAGGTCACGACAAAAATGTAGAAAAGGACCCAGGTACTTAACTCTAAATCCCTCTTGAAACCAGAACACTTCAAGGAGAAAAAAAACACCTAAACAAAATATGTAAACCACAATAAAATAACAAGTTTTAATCTATACCCTGCCCCATAAACAATCAAGTAACTGGCCCCAGAAGCTGACAGCAAGTTCCATATCAAAGGTTAATTCTAGTCCACCCTCTCTTTGTGTGCACCATACAATAACACTGAAGTGCTTATAGCAATATTTCCAATAATAAAAGTCAGTGAGTGAAAGCCATAAAGAACAGATTAAATGACATGCAACGTTCAGCACAACCACAATGAAATCACTTCAAAATACAGCTTTGGTACTTGGATTTATACAAGTGGTATGGTTACAGGGGAATGTTCCAGCACTGCTGCAGACAACAGTACAAAAAAGAGCTACTAATCACTGAACTATTGATATGTTAAGAGCACAGGGCAGCTCAAGATCTTAATGCAAATACTAGAAAAATGAATAAAACTTTCTAATTATATGTGGCATGGCTTTCAATTTTTACCAGATTAAGTGCTGCTTAAGAAGCAAATTATTAATTTGTTATTGCTTTCATGGGAGTTGCCCCATTTTTAATCTCATTTCCCTATTAGGTCACAACAACAACAAAAACAACCCTGGAAGTTTCTCCCTTATAAATGTAAGCAGGTAACTTCCATTGCTATCTGCACCTGGATTACCCCTAGATACCTTGAGTTCCACTACTCTCTTCTACCTGAAAGAGAAGATTGACACAAGACATGGATGAGCAGCTCATACCCAGTATGTTCCCCATTTGCTGGGGCTAGAAAATAGAAGAGCAAGAAACTCAAGCCCTGTTCATAATAAAGGAGGATAACAGAAGACAAAGGACAGACATGGTTTGAGTAGAATTGAGTCAACACAATACAAGGTAACAATGCCCAAAAGGAAACAGTAGCTGAGATAAAGCAAGTCTGATAGGGGTCCCAATAATTTAAGTCTGGCCACAATATCTCCTTTTTAGGAAGGTATCTAGAAGCTGACAAACAACAGCTCTGCCCTCATCTTTGCAAGGACAGGCTAGACTATCCCATTTCTTAAGGATCCTAAATTTATGACTAATCTAGAGATAGTTAAAGAGCAATGAATTTTAAAAGTTCCTCATTCTTTCACCACATTCTGGGCTAACACACCATGGTCACTATTTACCACAAGGGGACCCTACTCAGGTTTTTACAGAACATCAAGGACATATTATCTTGGTATGCAACACTACAGGATTGAAAGCTAATTCAGATAATAAAACAGCTTTTGTATGTGAGCAGCCAGATTCCAACTCATTTTAGAGGTGTCCTCTTTGCATTTTACAAATATTGCAGGACTCTGCTAGCCACATTTTTTCAGGATTACACTCCACCTCATTGCAGGATGGCAGAGTTCTACTTTGAGCAAATTCACATCTTTAGACTGGACAACAAATCCACCAACTTCTTTCCTTAGCCCTTACAGAAGCCAGTTAATTACATTCATAAAGAGAATATTCTCTCTCTAGCGAAAAGAGTGTTAATACTGCACCTGCTGACCCAGATATCCTTTGCAGAGGAGCAACAGTCACCTGCCTCAGACATCACTGCTCTGAAGCTGAGCAATCATCCAGCACCCCATGGTCAGGATCCAATCTGCCAAGAGGAAATTTCCTGCCACACAGCAGCCATTCACAAGCTGTATCCATCTAGGAGAGCAATCTCAGCCACCTACCAATCCAATTATACACAAATTTTATCATGGAAACAAAGTACAGTTGGGTCCAAAACCACAAACAGATTAATTCACAGAAAAGAATTTCCTTAAAGATTGTTAACCATCAAAGTGAAAATACAACCTCTTACTTTCAAAGCCTCTACCTCTTAGAACATCAGAATTTGCAAGGGTATAGGTGGGAAATACTGCTTTATACCTGCTCTGCTCTCATGCTTTCCATCAGCAGCTGCTGGGGATCACTGTCAGAGATGGATTGCACCTATAAAGACCTTTTCCTTGAACCACTGTCACCATTCTTACACAAATTTTAATTATTCGGTCCCCAAAAACATCTTTGTACTATAACCTCTAAATGCTTCACATTTTCCCTGGGTAAACCAGGGCTGTTAGCATTCAACACACAGAAAAAAACCCCAAACCTCATAGGATTCTTTGCTTAAATCAAGCACACACTGGTTAAGCTACAGATCAGTAGGATCAAAGAATCACAATAAGCACTATTCATACTCCAGTCTGTCCTTTCCCTAAACCATCCTTCCAGCATGCACCAGGCAAGGAGAATTCTCTTGGTCCAGTTCTCCCAATAAAGTTTAAACAGCACAGTCTAAATGAATGGGCAGTTTGATCTCACTGTGGCCAGCATGGCCCCACCTGGCTGTCACACCCTGACACCACTGCAGGTCAGGAAAAAGGGGCAGCTCCAGTAAGACTCTGCACTGGTTACAGACAGTACACCATAGGAATGGCAGTGTGCAAAAGAAAACAATATAAAATAATGTCATTTAATATTAAGCAGCAATGACAATCCCAGTGTACTGTAGTGATTGATAAAAGCCTTTTGCTCCACTCAGCCTCATCCCACTGTACTTCTGCCTCCAGCACTGCTCTTCTCAGCACTGGTATGACAGCAACCTAATGGGTCATCATAACACCAAGGTGCCTGACTAATAGTAAAAGCTGCAGCAAGAAGCCCCCGAAAGTAAGTCTGCCTGCTGGGCAAGAACAAATTGGTTTGGGAGTCAGTGGTGTGTCAAAAAAAGGTTTATGCTTCCTGGTCCCTAAAAATCAATCCTAAACCTTCTTCAAAAGGTTACAATATTTGACAGTTTTATAACAGTTCTTCTGTTACCAGATTTATAAAAGACTCAAACAAATGAAGAAGACATTATTACTTTTTATTAATTTGTGTGCATGCACTATTATACTCTAGAAAAAAAACAGAGCAAAGTCTCAGGATATATCAGGTCAGCAGAATTTGATCCCGTTTATATTGAAACATTTATTTCATACACTTGAGAGCTCAAGAGAGTTCTCTGTAGCTAGACAAGGGCCACATACACACACAGACCATATTCCCTGCCACTGGTAAAACTGTCCCCAGCACAGCCATTGTTCATGCCTTGGCAGCATGGAGTGACATGGAGCTTGCAGCTGCACTGTGAGCCAAATGTTAAGTGATGAGCGAGATGAGGAATGTTTCAGTCCAAACACCAGTTTCTAAACTCATCTCACAAATGACATTAAATGAATGCCCTCAAGCAGAGCCATTTTAGCCTGTGCAGGTTGGAAACATAGCAGGGGGTTTGTTACTCACCAGCTGGGCTGCTCTCTGCCTCTCCTCAATAATGCCAGACCTCTCCTTGGCCTCACAGGCTGCTTCCCTTTCTCTCTTGACCAGCCGGACCAGCTCCTCTTGGACCAGCGACTGCTCTGCCAAGTACCTGTGTGAGCACCAAGGCACAGGGAAGGTCAGCAGCAACAAGGTCATGGCTGGTCATGGAGTATCCCTGCTTAGAGCCAAAACACAAATCCAGAATTTGACACAGAATCTGCTCACAATCCCATCATCAGCAGGAATTCAAAAGCCCAAAAACTTTAAATATGACCTGCAATTCCAGTGAGGTACAGCTCTGGCAACAACACAGGCATAGCACCACATAAGCTTATACTTGAGTTATATTTAGCTCTATTAAGTACTTAATTATCACCTGAAAACAGTGAAAATAGGAAGCAGTTAGCCAGACAAATAGACACTGCTCTGGAAAAGATCAAGGGACATACAACAACAAAAGGAGTCAGCCAGGCTGACAATGCTGCTCTTTGGCTCTTACACAGGAAAGAAAAATCACAAAATGCATGCAGCAACAACACTAAGAGAAGCAGCCCTGAACTGAAAAAGGCTTCAAAGAGGATTCTCAGGTATTAAAACATAATCATAAAATAGAATCACAGAATTGTTAAGGTTGGAAAAGATCAAGTCCAGCCATTAACCCAATGCCACCACATTCACCACTAAACCATGTCCCCAAATGCCACATCCACTCATCCAAGGCCTTTTGAATACTTCCAGGAATGGTGATTCCAGCACTTTCCTGGCCAGCCTGTTCCAATGCCTGACCACCTTCTCAGTGAAGAAATTTTCCCTCATACCCAACCAAAACTTCCCCTGCACAACTCGAGGCTGCTTCCTCTCTTGTCCTGTCACTTGTTACACCTGGGAGAAGAGACGACCCCACCTGGCTACAATCTTCTTTCAGGTGCTGTAGAGCCATAGGCTCCCCCTGAGCCTCCTTTTCTCCAGGCCAAACACCCCAGCCAGTCCCAAGGAGGTTTGTGCTCCAGCCCCTTCCCCAGCTCCCTTGCCCTTCTCTGGACACACTCCAGCCCCTCAATATCTTTGTGTACTGAGGGGCCCAAAACTGAACCCAGGATTTGAGCTGTGACCTCAGCAGTGCCCAGAGCAGGGGGACAATCACTGCCCTGATCCTGCTGGCCACACTGTCACTGATACTGCCAGGATGCCACTGGCCTTCTTGGCCACCTGGGCTCACCTGGGCTCATGCTCAGCTGCTGTCAAACACACATTATGCTGAGGTAAAACACAGACATATGCATACATAGATATATTCCCAAATGAGCTAAATTATTGTCTTTTTCAAGAGCTTCACCTCACCTCCTGTAGAGTTCCTGCTCTGCAGAAGAGTCACTTTCCTTTGGTGCCTGAATTCCTAGAAAGGAAAAGAGAAAACTGTGACAACTAATAGTACTACAAATGTAGTCCTTCATTGCATCATAGATTATTTTAGGAAAATTTCATATTATTCGTCAAGAGAAAAAAGAAAGTCAAGAAAATTTAAGTTTGATGGATAGAGTTTGAATTTATGAAATAGACACACCAAGAGCATCATTTTCAAACAGGCACACTGAATAAACCATGCTACAGAAAACTATGTGAGGATATTAGCTCCTCAAACCCTTATATATAATGAAATACGAGCATGGCAGTAGACCTACTTTCCACTTCCTTCCTCTAGTTCCAGCAAGTCTTCCTCTTGACCTCCTTCTCTCCTTGTAATTAAAAGGGATTCCACAAGTGAAGATGAAATTATTTGATGGAGTTTGGGCCATCCATAAAGCTAAATCTACATTCAGGAAAGACAGGCTGACAGCAAACAAGTCCCTAAAAGCAAAGGCCTAGTTCCCTAACTTCAGTTTAGTCTGAATGCCTTTAACAAATCCACACTGCCGATATACATCAACAAAACCTATTTGGGAACCAATAGAAATCAAACAGTTTTCTGACATGTAAATAAAGACAAGTTCAGAAACCAAGTTATCATCATCCACTTAGCCAGCTGTGCTTGGACAGGTTATCGTTCCCTTTCCAAAAAATAAAAAGCAGCACTTCCCTCACCCATGCCCAATATACACCCTGTGCACGTACAGCAGACAACAAGGCAGCTTGTCAGAAATGAAAAGCAAAATATCTCTGCCTTGTTTATTGCACGTTGATCTGAAATGCTATAAATGATCCCAGAGTGACACAGGGTAAGCAAAGAGCTCCTCTCACAAGGGGGTAGCACTGAAAACTACCCTGTAACATGGAGTGGCAGCAGCACCCCTGAGTACCTGTAGGTCTGGGTTTCCCTTCTGCAGCCAGGGAGGAGGGAGCTGTGCCATTGGATGCACGGGGAGATCTCTGGATCTCCCTTCTGCTCGGAGAGGATCCTTTCATCCGGTTCACTACATCTTCAGTGAGCTGAAACACAGAACCAGCCACGTCAGTTTCTGCTGTGTATTTCACTGGGAACCTCCCCATTTGTCAGTTTCTATGACAGCACAGAAGTATTGTCCGTTTCTGGTGTGTATTTCACTATGAACCTCCCCATTTGTTAGTTTTTATGACAGTATTGTCAGTTACCTCACTGCAATGTCCCTCCAGTCCAGGCAGTCAGCACTTGTATGATTTACATTTTTAAAACCCATACCCTATCAGTAAGTGACAAAACCTCCAATCTGCTGCCTGACTCTGAAAGCTTCACTGGACAGTCTTCCACAAACACCAAAGGTGGAGAGCACCCCTAAACAAGTCAACTCTTTGTATAGGGAGAAACCTACCAGAAGTGGAAGGAAATGAATTAAGCAGGTTTTAAGTCCATCTTTTCCTCTTTTTGCTCCATGCTTGCTAACCCAGCTCAGCATGGCAGACATGCTGCAATCCATGTGACAGAGAACAGCCTCCCACCCACATAAGGCTGCAAACACTTTTGCAATCTCAACTTCATTTTCACTACCTGACTTGGGTTCAAACCCATGAAAAAGAAAGAAAAATTAACTTGAAGTTTTCTGACAATTCAGTCTAAAAGGCTTCTCACAGCACTGTTAAAATTGACCCCTTTCTCCTGCCAAGGTCAGAGGGTCTGGCTGCAGAACAAAACAAAATGAGGCTGCTCCCCACCTAGACTTGCCACAGTAGAAGACATATTTTCAGTTATATCACTACTACCCAACTTAACAGCATTTTAATACCTTCATTTTACATTGTTATCATGCCCAATTCCTGATTTTAAAGACACAAATCCTTGTCTATATCCTGTAAGGAGGAATTAGGCAAAGACAATTTTATCTCCATCAAAAAACTTTAACAAGGAGATAGCTAAGATTGTGCCTAACTTTTGTAAATAATTAGTCAAAATGGGATGAAAAATAAGTATCCACAGCAACACACACTCTGTGTGAGCCAAAATGTTAAGTGGCAGATTTTAGGGGGAATCAAGAAGAATTTAGAAGCAAGAGCAATTAAAATGATGGTAGTAATAAAAAACCCCAAACTAACGTGTAAAAAACCAAAGAAAAATAAGAAAAATATTAACGGGGGAGGGGGTGGGGGGAGAATCCTTAATGGTAGCACCACCACTGTCCAGGGCTTGTTTCCCCAACACACACTTGTCAATTTCCGAGCCAAGGTCGAGCAGCAGTTTCCCAGTGTCCCTCCCAGGAACAGCTCCCTGTTCCCAGCTCTCGTCCCCCTGCTCACTCAGTGATGCCCTGCCCGGCTCCTGGCACCGTGAGCAAGGGCAGAGCTGTGCCCTCCCGGGTGCCCTCCGAGCCTGGCAGCGCCGTTAGCATCAAACCGCTTGCAGAGCACAAGGCAGGGGCACAACGAGGTCATTGAGCAGCGAGCAGAGACAGAGGGCTGGGAGCAGAGTTCGGAAGTCAAAATAAAGAGCTGGTGCTGGTGTGCCCCGCTGGACAACAGCCATGCCCAGGCCCCCAGCCCTCCTCTTCACCACTCACCCCATCGTTTCTCCAGCCCCCTCCTCCTTCAGCCTCCAGGTGTCCCTCCCCTCCTCTTTGCTTCCCCCACCCGTCCCTCCCAGCCTCGCTCCCCTGAGCTCCCGGCCAGAGCCGTCCCCAGCCCTGCTCCCTGCGCCCCGGCCCCCAACAGCCGGCGCCACGGCAGCCCGGGCGGCCTCACCTTGATGCCCTGCAGCACCCGGACTCGGTCCTGCTCGTCCAGCTCGAAGGACACCTTCCTGCGGGCCGGGCTGCTCTCGCAGCTGCCCATGCCGTCGGGGATCGCTTTATCCTCGCCGCTCCTCTCTCCCGTACCGGCCGCCAGCAGCGCCTCTGCCCTGCCAGCGCCTGCCAATATACCTGCTCCCCATTGGCGGCGCCCGCAGAGCGGCCAATAGCGCGGCGCGGTGCTGGCGGCCGGGCACGGTGCACGCTGGGGGATGTAGTCTGTGCCGGGAGCGGGCGGCCCGCCCGGCACCGGGGTAGCGCAGGGCACCGGAATAGCGGAGAGTCGCGCTCCTGTCCGGTGAGCCCGCCCTCCACACCGCCCCGGCAGCGAACGCGGCATCAAAACTGCCCCTGTAACTTCCACTGCTACACGTTAAGTCACGGGGCTTTCCCAAGCTGAGGGAGGATGAGCTCCCGTCAGACACAGCAGCTGCGCTGGGAGCAGAATTCAGCTCCGCTCCTTCCAGCGGCGATGCTCCAGCCAGACGGTGCCGCCACCTGCCCTGACACACACGGCGGGTCCTGCACAGCTCAGGCCACGGCTGATACAGTCCCTGCTACCAGGCATGGCTGATCCGACAGCCTAAAGCGAAGGAATGAGATAATGCAACACACAGGCCGTTGAAGGAAGAAATAACAGCTTTGGAGAATCTTTCTCAAACAAGCTTTCTGCATTCCCAGAAATAAGGGCCAGTTGGTATCAATTTGTTACTTATCTACTCGGCCCACTGCTGCTCAGCAGTGCATGGGAGCAGTTTTAACTGTTTAATGCTGATTCCTCACTGCAGTTAATGTGGCAACCAGAGTTTTGCCTCAGAGTGGGACTTGAGCCAGCATTAAGGGACTATCTGGGACTCTGCACCCCCCAAACTGCCCCTGAATATCCAGGTCTCTTCTACAGCACATTCCTGGAAGCAGGGAATATTTGGTTTATTGTGCAGCACCTTGTATGGAGAGTCAGCCCATTGCCTGAGCTCCCAAGGGCACTGCCCTGTCTGCACCAGCCAGGCAGAGCACAGGGTGCCTGAAGCTCCCTCCCAGGGCACTCACCTGCCTCCTGCTCATTCCTCATGTGCCACCTGCTCACTTCACTTGAAGGCACCCGATTTTTGGGCTGAAAGAGCCCATGAACAGATATTCCTTACTCACCTCTTCTGTCCTCCCCAAGGGTTTCACAGGCTCACACCATTGCTCTTCCAGGCTGGCGAGTTCTCAACCATGAGATTACTCCTCCAGAAGGGTTTCCATAACTGTGATTGTTCCTGTCATCCTTCCCTAGGCCTTTCCAGGTGCACACTCCCAGCCAGGTGGCAGACATCACCTGCAAAGATCCAGGAAGGACAGCTGGCAAAGGCAAACAAAACCACATCACACCTGTGCCCATGCCTTTCTGCAATTCTTTTTTTTAAATCTTCAAGTCATTTTTCCTCCCCAATATGCCTCATTTGAGAAATAAAGCATGACTATTTATGCCAAACTTAATTTTATTTATTTTACAAACAAAAATATACATTTATTCTGTATTTTCTCTCTTTTTACCACCCCCCACACATAACACATTTTGCTCAAGAACCACTTTAAGATGGCCCAAAGATTTATATACATAAATACATAACAGGAGGAAGGTCAGTCCATGACCTAGTGCAGAAGCTCCTCAGCAGCGGAACATGGGACAGAAATACTGGAGTCCTGCCAGCAAAGGACAGGATGGATGTTGGCAACCTGCACAGGTGATCCTTCAGCACTGAATTCAGATGGTAAAAAAGGCAAATTCATAACAGGCTCTTCACATCACCAAGGAGGGCAGGTTAATTCCTTTCACTCAGGGTGTTGGAAATCAACAAATACTCCTTAGGATGGAAAACCAGTTGCTCCTTTAGTTCTCAACTGCTTTGAAACCTTCATCTCAACTCTGTCCAAGGCCCAGGGAAGCTTTGTGGCTCCCTCACCCTTTCTAACCAACAGCAGCTCAGATCAGAGCTGTAAGCAGCACCAGGAGCAGCAGCACAGCAATTCAGGCAGCTCATCATCCATCCCTTTTACAGCAAGCAGTCCAGTGTGGCTCAGGCTGACTGACAGCAGTGACACAGCAGCATGGAACACTTCTCTAATGTGACAAGGGCTGACTTGGCCAGCTCATCCAGCCCCTGCAGTCATTGCATGAAATGGAAATGTGACAGGCTGTGACCTACAAGAAACTATCACCTCTAGCACACAGACAGATGGAAGCCTTTTTTCCCCCAGAAGTAAATAAAATAAAAATAAAAAAGAGGGGTGAGGGGTTGGGTGGGTTGGGGCATTGTTTGTTTTCAAGGTGCCAGTGCTAGTTAGAGGCCTGCAGGGCAAAGTACCCAGGCAGACAGAGAAGCTGCATTGCTCATTAACAAAATAAGATAAGCAAAGGCCTGCATAGTTTTGGCAACCAATATGAACTTCATGTTCTTACCCACATTTTCTTTCCCTGTGGTGGGAACACCTGGTAGCAAACACCATCCTCCACCTAATGATCCAAACCAACCCCTCCACACTGCACCTTGCTAACTCTTACCTTACTCTTCAGGAACAGCAGTAAGCTGGGGCAAGAGATTCACACAGTCCCCAAACACTGCAAATTCCCTCCATCTACCATCCCCAGTGGAAAGCTGCTTACAGCAGATCTCCACCTACCTGGAGGACTCAGGTAGGAAAGCACCCCCAAATTTAGAGGAATACACATCTTCTCCCTTGGAAAGCACAGGATATCCCAGAAACCAGACTGATGCAGCCTTTATATGAACAGCTGCTGGAGTGGAACACCACATCTTGAAACTGCATGCCAGACAGCTCAGACAACAGGAGTCCCTTTTCCAGCAGGGAAGAGGTTAATAAGAAGTTCCAGGAAGTCTTTAAAAGAACTGCTCCCCACATGCACATAAGCATTTTCAACACACTGAGCCATAAAACTTACACAGACCAGCAGCAGTCTGGGGATCTGAACTGCAATGTAGGGGAAGGACACTGCCAGAGATACACACCCACCTCCCACTGCAGCACACCAGCCAGCTTGGTTCTAGCACACCTAAGGTGTTTGAGTTTCCAGTCACTAAATTCTGACAGCTCAGACTCATCATAGGCCACTGCTCTGCCTCAAGCACCTGAATGTCTCTGGAGCCTTCATCTGCAGAGTCACTCACCTTCCTCCTTCACAGCACTCTCCGAGCCCCTGCCAAAGCCATGAAGCAGGGTGCAGATGGAAAACACACCTACCTGACAGGTTTTTCTCCTGAAACTCAGCCCTGATTCAGTGCTGTTACTTAGATTTTCCTGTGAGCTCAAATGCACAGCACTACAGCCCCCAGAGACTGCTTCACAGCTCCTTCAGCTCAGCTAGACAGCAGCACTGTTTGTCCTTCTGTCTCCCTATTGTTCAGTCACTTCACATTCATGCTGTGGGCTACCAGCCTTCCCCAAATGTTCTCTGGGCACAGAGAACACTTCATACCTCTTTTTCCCCATACACTGAGAACACTCCTTTTAACCACTAGCAACTCCAACTCCCAATTTTCAACAGTGTCAGCTGAAACCAAGGGTGAGCCCCAGTGACCAGCTTCCCTCATCAGACACTATCACCACCTGTGCTGTTGCATTCTGGCAAGATGCAGGCAGCCATGCTGTTTAGCCCAGGAAGATCATCTTTGGTTTCAACCACCAAAATCTTTCTAAATATGTACAATACAGCAGTCAAACCATCCCTAAACACCATTGCTCTAAGTGAGAAACAAGTGCTTTCAGCCACTGAAAAGAAAGGTGCCAGCCAGGGTCATCTTCTGGGTCATATTCACATCTGGAACATGGAGGATCAGGAAAGTTCAGTGTTTAAAGGTTTATGAACAAAACCACTCTACAATGTTCTCATGTAGCAACAGAAAGTGTTCTTCCCAAAAGGGTTTGGGGTGCCAACTTAGTTCCACAATAGGTGTTGGAAATCCTAAGGACAAGAGGAAAGCCACAGCAGGTAGCCAAGGACAGATTTCCAGTGATCATCCTAAGGGCTGTGGTATCAGGAAGTTTGGAAGGAAAGAAGTGAGGCCTCATGTGATTGAGATGCCCTGCCTCAGGCATTGATGGATTTCCAGCGGTCACTGTCTATGCTGTTGATGCTGCCCACGTGGTATGGCATAGAGGCCACATCATCCAGATAGGCTGTGGTGTCAATCTGAGTGCTTGAGTAGAACCCAGCATCCATCCCTTCCTTCTTGGCAACAGCATATGGGTGGGGTAGGTGCACATCCACATCCTCAGGTTCATCCACCTGACACTTGTAGGAGAAAAGGATCTTCGGTTCAGACCTGGAGAGATGAAAGATTTAAGATGCATGTTTTACCAACGGGGTATCACAGCTACCTATCCTTAACTGAAACTCATCAGTGTTAAGAAGTTGTGCATTTAGACCTCAAACACTCTTTAAATGAGCTTTTGCTGGCACAAAAATGAGTCAGAACAGGAGTACACTTCAAGTTGTACCTGTGCACCTCATGAAAACCAAAATACAAACACCTGTAGATCAGTAGTTTTCATCTTTAACTCCAGACAATGTTCCCTTCTAATTTCAAAGGGATGCAGAGGTATATTTAATATTATATTTTAAAAACACGTTATCTTCTTATTTTGAAGCCTGCTGTTTCTCGCTAATGACCAACAAATACTAAAGCCCACACTAAACCACTCGTTTTCCCACCAAGGTGCAGTTCCTGTGAGTGGCCACACGGCGGCGACCCCGGCCTGAGAATCGACCTTCCCAGGGCTCCTCACTAGCGAGCTCTGGGCCCACGGCAGAGCCCTCGGCTGAAGAGTTACTGAGCTCCCTCATCCTTTCCACAAATTTACCCCAAAACCCACCCAGAAGGCCATTTAAGCTCCCAGGACTCAATTCCTCATTAAGCATTTAGCTATTAACTTCAGCAGAAAAACTTTGTACTACAAATGATGCTGATGCTGAAGAAGTGATCCTCTGAAATGTGTGAGGAATCCAGCATCAGCTCTGCACACAAAGGGGCCCTGCACAGAAGTGAGCAGCCACGAGTCACAGAAATTCTGCAAGGGCAGAAATTAAGACTGGGTCTCTAACTGGTGTTGTAGTTGTAGATGGAGAGAACCTGAGCACAAAACACTTAAATGACAAAATATATCCCTCTAAACTCCTGTTCCTGGCTACTCACCCAAAGAAGCCTTTCAGGAATGCCACATAGATGAGAGGTGCAAAGAAGCTGAAGTAAAGGAATGTGGTAGCATCAACACAGCTGTCAAGAACAAAAGGGAACATGAAGGGATTTAGCACTCAAGCACAATACAGCTGGGTAACACCCCTCACATCCTCCCAAAGAATCCAATTTCCCTCCAAAGCGTTCAGAGATCAAGGAAAATCGTGCTAAACAAATTTAAACTGATGCAAAGTTACAGTCATTGTCATCAACACGTGTCACTGCTCCTAGACACTCAGGGGAACTGTGCCAAAACCCAAGGTCTGACCAAGAGCAGTCTCAGTACTCCCAATTTTGACTCACAGATGTGACACTGATCCCTGCAGAATGAGACTCCAGGTATAAGGGTGTCTCCATATTTCTAACAAACAGACAATTTCCTCTCTTATTACCTACTAATTACCAGTCATCAGTGGATTCACACTACTACTCTCACTCACCACCTCAAGACAACTGCAGCACACACAGCTCCACAACCTCTCCCCTGGGGAGTTTCCTGATTATTTAGAGGTCTCTTTTGGCACAAACCAGAACCACCAGAAGGTTTATTCCTTCTCAGGAACACAGCATAGGTTTGTTTTCTTGGGAGAGGCAGTGTTAAAGGACACTCAAATACAACACAAGAGCCAGGGCTGCAGATCTCCTCCCCCACTGTACATACCACAGTCCTTCTATGATATCCACACAGAGGAGGGCACTGCCCAGGCCCTGCACCAGGTTCAGCAGTGCCAGAATGCCAGCATAAATGTAAAAACTCTTCCTGGCTGTGGGAAAGACATGGACACACGTGAAGCTCAACCTCAAACACCAGACCCATGGAAATCTGTTTGATGGAGATGCCAAATCCAACAGAAGCTTCTCACCACCTTGCCTCTAAGAACTTCTGAAGAATTGAGATTTATTTTTTATTTTACCACCATGCTGGCAGGACTGATGGTGGTAAAATGGACTAAACCAGACCCTCCTGCATGTGTATATGCACACACAAGATGGGTTTTGAGAGCAATGTTACAGCAATACATGCAAAGATTTAATTTGCAAGCATCTGGAACCAGTGTCAGTCACATAACTGACTGCAAGGAAAACTGAACAAAACCAACCCAGCTGAACCAGAAGCTGTGCCCTTCCAATGTACAGCACTAATAAAACTGCTCAGGAGACCTCAACAGGAGCAGCAGGGTATGCTGGACACCAGGCAGATCACAGGACCTGTGACATGTGACATCCATATCCCCTCCCTCAGGATACCCACACAGCAATGTCAACACTAGTTAGAGAAGACTTAATAACAATAATAAGCTTAATAAGAGGTTACAAACACCTTAATAACAGCTTCTCTCTATTCAAGAGCTACAGATATTCTGCAACAACAGCAAAAACCAAACAAACAGAAGCATTTACTTACAAAAGTAAAAGCTCAGATAAAAATTGTTGAGCATCTCCCACTTAGCCTTCCCTTCCCAGGAGATGACTAGCACACACACTTTAACATCATGTGTGCATTTCAAAGGAAGCTGCTATTAAGAAGCCATTTCTTAAGGCTCTCAGAAGATTATACATTACATTATACCTGTATCATTATCTGAGCAGTAGGTCTTGTTTTAATGTAATTGTTTAGCTACTAAAGTAGCAGTATAACTGCTCTTACTCTGCTCTCCAAAAGACACAACATACTAATTTTTCTAGGGATAAGTCCTTTGCCTTGTTATCTAAACTCTGAGATGTGGAATGCACCTGCAGCACAAACACACACAGGAACCTTCTACTCCCATCTATGCTTTATCCTGATGCTATGGAAAACACTACAGTTACCTACAGGGCAAAGAAATCCGGTCTTTCAGAGGAGTTTTTGGCAGAATCACCACCAAGGAATAGACCTGTTGAGACAAAGAACCAACAGTTCCATGGTTGCTTGTCAACTCAACTCAACCATCTTTGCAGGGATGGTGTGTGGTATTATGCACTCCCTACATGTCTCAGGGCAGAGGCACAAACCCTTAACATTAAACACACTACAGAATGAAGGCCCCACAACTCCCCCCATCAGCACAAAACAGCTGAGAAACACAGGAGGGAGGAACATCTGAGCACAGCTGGAATACAGCTTCAGCACTCCCACTGCACCTTTATTGCTTCAGCTTCCCCACCACATGAGAAGCATCACTATTGTGCTGCAGGAGGGGGATTAGGGCATTATTGTACTCAGATCATCCTCCTTGCTCCAATTAGAAAATACAAAGAAGTTACCAGAGTGTGAAACATATTCCCAGTACTTACCAGGAAGAAGAAACAGGAGCTGGCAAGCCAAAAGTGTCTCCCACCATGGCCATAGATATTGAAGTCTTCTGCTGAGAGGTGGGCATCAGGGTACAGGATTTCCAGGGTGCCCTAGGAGAGAAGTGGCACCAATATGACTCTGTTACAAGCAGTATCCTCACTTAAATGCATATTTGGACAAGGGACACTATGCTTAAAGAAGTTCAGAAAGCAGCTGGCTTGCCCCTCACCCCCAACCCAACCAAGCCCTGCCCTGCTTAGACCAAGTTACACTCACACAGAAGAGGAAGAAACTAAAGACAAGAAGTGAGGAGAGAAGGAGTGACAGGAATCTACATCTGAAGGAACCTGGCACCAGTGACATTACAGAAGAGAGACTGAGGTGGACAGAGGATGCAAGCACTTTTCTGTCTAAAGCAGACCAAGAGCTTCATTTCCATTTTAAAGTAGACCTTTCTGCTGAAACATCCAGAATATAATTAGCTTGGGAAAGGACACTGTCTTGTTTAGGAGCTACTCATACAGACAGTGGAGAGCAAAGTGCTTGTAAGCACTACTGAACCCAGATATAGCTCCAACACTTGATATTTTATGAGGCTCCTCCAGCTTTATCATGTGGTAATGATCAGCTCACTGCCTCTGCAGCCAAGAGCCTGGTCCCAGAACAAAGCTCTGTGTGTTATTCTGGCGCTGCCCTGAATACAGAGACATGGGCTGACCACTGACATGCTGAGGAGGAGAATGAACCCAGACACAGATTGCATTGTTCAGGGACATGAAGACATGCCTAATAAACTGAGCCAGCAAGCCAGCTGCTCATCTGAAGAGAAGCAGGAGCTCTCAGCTCTCAAAGACTCAGCAGACAATGGCACTGCACTGCCCTTACTTGGCAAGCACATGGTTTTCATGGCCCTTGAGGCCAGAACCAGAACTTGTGGCTCAGGTGTGGAAAACCTCACTCTTGATCCCAGATTCACTAAACAATGCAATCCACCCAAACAATTTCTTCACCTTACCTGAGCTATTTATGCAGCAAAGAAGACAAGCAGATACTATCTGCTTATACACTGCCACAAGCATTCAGTTTTCCTCCAAAACCTCAGTTAAAGAGCAAAGCTGCCACTTTCAGAGAGGAGTCACACACTTAACTGCTTAACTTCAAGCAAAGTTCCTTCTTTTGCAAATTCTGCTTCAGTGTACTCACCTGGGTGACAGAATATGCCAGAGACAGCACAGTGGTGATTGCCAGCACACGTTTCACACTCGACTTGCTCTCCAGGTGACCTGCAATTATGGGGAATGGAAGTGACTCAGGATGCAATCCCAGCACTGGTTAAAAACAGTTCCTTTCAGAAGCAATAAAAGAAAACACTTTTATTGCCAGAAGCCTTCAAGGAAAGGTTAAAGCTCACTAAACCCTGTCTGGAGAGTGGAGCCTTTCACAGGCAAAAATCCTATTTACAAAACAACAAATGTTAACTTGCTTTCCTCCTGTCCACAGTAAGAGAAAACAACTAAGTCCTTCTGCAGAAAAGAAAAAAAAAAAGTAATTACTCCAGCATCAAGTACACTGAGATATTATAAAGCTGCTTCTCAGAAAGAAGAGTTGATGGGAGGCTGGAGTAGAGAAATCTGTACTGGAATATACTGAAGTAGGCAATTTCCAGAAGCTCCTTCTAATTGAAATTATTCTATGAGCCCTCAAAAGATGAAAAATGCAGTGCTCACATATCCCACTGACATGTGCAACAGAGACACCCACCCTTTCCTCTACCTCTGATCCACAGGGAGAGGCATTTTCACTTATATAACTGAAAAACTGAAGATAAAGCATTTGAATGCAATCAGGATGGATCAAACCAATTAAGGATGGAATGAAGGGGATAGAAAGGTCCCCAACAGGACTATCTTAAATAAAATGAGCTTGAAGCAAAGATCAGACTGTTGATCTTGGCAGAAAAATCTTACCTAAGCTGTATACTCCATCATATGAGTGCAGGACAAACCAAGCACATATAACCCCTTAAATCACACAAACCATAGATCTCTAAGTATAATGAGGCCTTCAGCCACTTCTAACTAAATCTCCACAATTTACCCTTTGTATTTATTCTATAGCTCTTCACTTTATAGCATCAGCATCACCATAAACTTACAAAAGCAACCTCTGTGGAAGAAAAGGCAACAGGAAATAATCAAAGCACTCCTGACACATACCAAAGGCAAGGCCTAGGATCACCACACTCAGTTCAATCGCCAGAAGGAAGAACCTTGTGATCTCCCACAGGATCTGAGAGATAATAGAGACCAGATAAACATGATTAGATGAAGCCAGGAATCAGTTTGAAGTTAATAAAGCAAAACTCCAGGGGATGGCAGCCTCTGAATGCCTGGTCATTTTCACAAACCCTTCTCATGTTTTGTAGGGTACTGATCACATGCTTGTTCCAGGCTTGTGGAACAGAACAGTTGTGTGAGAAGGAGCAATAGCAGCTCTGCAGAGAGGAAGTGGCCATGGTTTGCCCCAGTTGAGGATTTGTCACTTGTTTCAGATGTGTTCTTGCTGCTGTGCTCCCAAAGAGCACAAGCCCATGATGACCTCAAAAGTAAAATACTAAACAAGGCCAGTTTTCAAAGCAGTAGATCTGCCTGAACAAACTCTGTATTCTGCCCTCTTCCAAAGCCACTGGTCCTTACATCTAAAGCATATTCAAGTAAAAAGCACCCCCTGTTCCAGCCTGTCCGTTGCAACCTCATGTTTTATTTGATGAAACAAGACCTATAAAAAGCAGGTAAGAATTTTTCAGGGAGTCATGCAATAAATCAGTGCCAAACCTAGAACAAGCACCCAGATTCTGGCTTATTAACCCTTTACCTCTGAACACTGAATGGTACAGTCTTGAAGATAGATAATATTTTAAGAAGCATTGCATAAGACACTTCTAGTCCCAGCAAATACATAGTGAGTGCATATATATAAGAGAACACTAAGAAAACAGAATAGGGCATGTTTACAGAAAAAAATGTCAGAGTATGTCTTGCTACATCATTTCCCAGTTGCTGCACTTACAGCTCAAGCACTGCAGAGCTTTTTGTTTTAATTAATATTTTGCTACAAGTCAAATTAATGCAAAGGAACAGCACATGCAAAGATATTTTCTCATTGCTAAAGGTTCACCCTGTGCTCAGAGTGGTTGCAAGGACATTCAGGTGTCAGTCTCAAAGGGGAAGTTGGTTTTATTTGCATTCAATACAATACTTGAACATTTTCAAAGAGCCACTGGAATACTGCAAGAGTAACAAAGGCCAGGTCTTGCCTATCCATTAAAGGTATCTGAATGTTTACCTCTTGCAAAAGAGACTCATTTAATCAGTGTAACGGGAAACTTTTGCTGCCACTATTTGTGTGTCTATTTTAGGAAATCCATTGTTTTACCATCCTGGATGTTGTGATGATTTAGATCCAGCTATCAAAACAGGATTCCACAGTACACATACCTAAGAGTACTGCAAAAAAAGCACATTCTTCTTGTACACACGTAAGAGGGAAGCCAGAGCAGATTGCTGTGATAAGAAGTTTACAAAGCACAGCCTCTAAAGTCAGTGTTGCACCTACCTTGTCAGCAACCATGGCAGCATCAGAGGCACTCACAGTCATGGAGACAACAGCTCGGGCAATGCCAACTAAAGCCACCACAAATACCTGCAAAACAAGAGCAAAAATGAGCTCATGTCAAAAGGCACATATGCAGTAGTGATCAGAAACCCTTTTGGAACACCACTTTCAGGTCAGCTTTCCAGGCTAATAATGTGTACTAAGAATTTCCTGTAGCAGACTAGAGTTAATTTCCTGCAAAAGATTCCTCAGACACATTAGATAGGAGCAGTGCCTTGGAATTTGGGAAGGAACAATTGTCTCAGATTAAGCTCTGAAGAGTTCTTCACCCAATCTTTACAACAGTATCTTTAGTCTTCCCTTCATTCCACTGGGGCCGGGGAGGAGAAAAAGAAACAGACAGACAAAAACATTACAAAACCTCTGAATCACAAAACCAAATGGTTGGTATGTCTGACTAAACCAATCATATCAGATAACAGAAACCCTCAATACCAACTACCACACTGCACAACTGTGGCAAAACTAAACCTGCAGCTCTCTCACTCCGTACTGACAACGCTCAGGAATGCAGAGGAAAAGTCACCTGCAGCCACCAGCTTTAAAACATCTTGCCCTGCTGCAGAGTGCAACACAGAGATCCCCAACTCACTTCACATACCACTGAAGCATGACAGCTCAGTGAGGCTCAGCTTCCCTGTGCTGTCACAGCCACACTATGCAATTAAGAGCTCAGTTGGATGTATCTACACTCCATTTTGCAGACTTACACTCTAAGAAAGTGGAGTTTTCCAGAAAAATTCTCTAAATGTCAGGCTGATCCTAATGGTGAAGGTAGGAGACAGACAAACCTATCAGAGAACCAAGAGTCCAAGCTAATTCTAAGGTGGTTGCAGAATGGAAATGACCAAAAAGTGACCCACAGATGAGTTTCTCTCTTTTAGAGAAAAAAGGGACAGCAATGGCAACAGAGAATACAACAATTCCTCCTAGGGTGGAAAACCCCATGACAAAACACTGACAAAAAAGATGGGTCCCTGCAGATATATAATGGTGTTCTAGAGCTGCAACAGCTCACTGGAGAGGAACACACATCTTTTTGTTTCCTCTCTAAGCAGGTAGAGACTCTTCCCAATCTGTTACCTCCACATTAATCACCAACTCCACAGAAAGCATTCTTCTAGAACACGACAAACAGTCAATTTAAAGGAAGACCTCACAGAACACACTTCCATCCTCATTTCCCAATAACATACTCAAGAAATGAGTATGAAACTGAGTTAAAGCATTTTCCTCTAACACTGTGTACTGGATTTGGCTGGGATAGAGGAAATTTCCTTCACAGCAGCTGGTATGAGGCTGTGTTTAGGATTTTTATGCTCAAAACTGTGTTGATAACACAAATGTTTTCATTCCTGCTGCACTGCACTTACACAGAATGTAAGACATTTTTTGCCTCTCATCCCACCCCAGCAATGAGTTGGCTGGAGGTGCACAAGTTAAGAGGGGACAGCTGACCCCAGCTGGCCCAAGGAATATCTCATATGGCATCATGCTCAGCACATAAAGACAGGAAGAAGGAGGAAGGAAAAGACTTTCAGAGTAATGGTGCTTGTCTTCCCCAGTAACCATTACATGTGATGGAACCCTGCTTTCCTGGAAACAGCAAAACACCTGCCTGCCCATGGAAAGTGGTAAGTGAATGCCTTGCTTTGCTTTCTCTGTGTGCACAGCTTTTGCTTTGGCTTATTAAACTGTCTTTATCTCAACCCACAAGTTTTCTCGCTTTTATTCTTCTGATTCTCTCCCCTGTTCCAGTGAGGGGGAGTGAGAGAGCAGCTGTGTGGGGCTGAGTTGCCATCCAGAGCATAAAGTCAGTTCCCTTTCCTCCCTTTGGTTTATCAAGAGTTTTGTTTTGCAAAGCCTTTGGCACAAACCTCTACAGACCATGTGCATTACTGGAAACATGTAGGAAGGTTTAAATCCAGACTGGAAAGGGATGATAATATTTTTAAAAGGTTGAAACATTTGTGTGTATACCTGGTTATCCAAAACTGTGCAGAAGCCCAAAACCCCAACTCCTGGCTTGAAAGGGCCAGCAAAGATTCAGTTGAGGCTACTAGGGCAAGCCAGGATATCAAAAAGCTTCTGAATGGTATTTTTAAACAAATTCAGGTAGGTCCTTAGCTGCATTTATGATGTCCTGTAAGCAGTATCAAAGGGCACCACAGGACTGGTGAGAGGAGAACAGCAAGATCTTTGATGTTTGTGAACTGTAACTGTACTGAATATTCTGTTTCCACCTAAGGAATGATAAAGAATATCAAGTCAGGGCCACTTTGACATGATGTGAAGAAACTAACAGGGTTGGGTTTCTACATTCCCAGACTAACCAGAACTGTCACATAACCATTTTCCCTAGCAGATGACCAAGCTTTTTAACAATTTGACACAAATTATTCTCCTTTCACTACCTCAATGGAAAGCTGGGTTTGTGTCCCATGCTACTTACTTCAAGGAGCAAAGAAAGCATAAGATACATTCCAAGACATCAAATTAAGAAAAGAAGAAAAAAGGGAGAGGAAAAAGTGAAACCACCACAGGAGAACAAAATCCAGCAGATCTGGCCACAGAACCTACTAAAAGCTGAATTCCAACAGAAAAAATGCCTATTTCTTGCAGTAGACATTTCAACAGAAAGCAGATTCTATCCCTGCAAGAGCTGGTCTAGGCTCTCTCCACTAGTTCAGTGATATTGTTCATGAGTGGTAATAAAAATAGTAATAAATAATATTGCTCATGAGTGGTAATAAAAATCGCTCATTAGTCCAAAGGCCCAGAGTGGTACTCACTAGTATGTAGAATGTGGTGAAGATTGGGCTGGAAGTGACCCGGATTTTGGCCCTGGCAGAGGGCAGCTTCCAGAGGAGAAACATAAAGAAAAGCACATTGGGAACCAGGAGCAGAAGATCCCAGTAGCGGACTCTGCAAAAAGGAAATAAAAAAGGTTTTATCCCTGATCTTCAGCCTCTAGAAAGGAAAACACCAGCCCTGATCCCTTCTCAAGCAAACTGAGAAACAAACAAAGCTCTTTCCCTTGGTCTAGGGTCAGACCATTTCCTCCAGCTCACCTGGACTTCCCAATGTCTTCATAGAGCAGCAGCAGGCACTTGTGTGGCACCGTGATGTTGGTGTCGTTGGTCACGTGCGCTGTCATTGGGGACAGAGTTGTCACGTTATCCGGCGCCGTGACCAGCGCAGTCGAATGTGTGATGTTGTCAGACACAGAGAATGTCATCACAGACATCATGGACTGGAACATCCTGTCCTCCTTCTGGTCCAGATCAAACAGAGCAAGACAACCACAGCAGAGGAAAAAAAGCAATATTAAATCAGTTGTGAGTCACAGCTAAAAAAACACATCCTTGACATTAAGCCCCTGCACAACTGCTTCCTGCTTGCTACAGCCAATTATCACCATGTCAGAGACTGTATGACACAATGAAATGCCACCTGCCCCAAGTCTGCACAGCCATTAGGGTGGTCAGTACAAAGCCACACTTTGATATCAGAGTAACAAGCACCTTCAAATGGTGCTATGTGGATTAAATTTTGTCATTCTTGGAGCTTCAGCAGATTCCTAGAAGAAATCAAGGCTCAACAGCAATACATGGCATCATCAGATAGAGACAAAACCCCTACTTTACCAGGATATTTATTCTTGGTCCCAAGATCAAGAAGTGATAGCAATTTGATTTCATAGTGCAAAGAAAAGATGAAGGTCCCTCCTAAAACCCCATTGCTGTTACCAACTCTGAACTCTGAGAGCAGGGAGAGCCTCACATATGCCCGCCTAAAGGGACTGTACAGTCTTTACCTTTCAAACTCAACACTGGCAAAAACCAACATGCAGTTTTCTTTTTCTAACCCTCTGCAAGACACCAGAATGATTCTATTTTTGAGCAACTCTCTTCCCACCCTAAAGGAGAACCCTGACTGTTAAGGTACTTCAGCAGCTACAAGCTGAATACAAACACAGGGTCCAATCACCCCTCCTGACAATCCCCAAAAGAGAGATCACAGACAACCCACAGATGCAGAAATGATAAATCTCTGACAGCCAACATCTTAAAGATGCACACCGACAGGGACAGCACTTGAACAGTCTGTGTGTTATAGCTAATCCAGGATTTATTTTAATAAAATCTCCCTGTTTGACTGCAGCCCTGACTTGCGTGGTGCAAACTGACAGCCCCATGACAGGGCTCAGAAGGTATTTTCCCTTAGAGGTTCTGAGTGAGTCACAAGCTGGAAAGCAACAGCACAGCCCTGTGTCATCTGCTGAGCCTTCAGAGCTCAGTAGCACCTTCTCAGAGACTTGCTTGAGACTGTCAGTCATAGGCTCTTCTTTCTCTTTCTTCAGAGGCTGACACTCTTCCCAGGTTCTCTAAGGGGCAAGGGAATCATCCCATCCTCAGCCAACAAACCTTCCCTTTGATTCACCCCTGCTGACAGATATTCCCTGAGCTGGGATTGTCTTTTGTGACTGCTGTATGCAGTTCTGCACGAGAGGCATCACAGTAAATAAATACACAGATCTGGAAGGAGCAGCTTTGCACCAAGATGGCAAAGTCTGGGCCAAAAAATTCTAAGTAGAGGTTCCAGCAAACGACCTTCACATTCCAAATTCATCTCAGGAAATGTCCTCTCTTCCCTCCAGCTACTCATTTCTCTGAACTGCCAAGAGAGGAATTTTCTCTGGATTATTTTGCTCCACTCTCTTCCTCTGTAACACCACTACATGTCAGTAAAGGTGAGGTCAAGAACAGCCACATTTGCCAGCACAGAAAAATTTCTACATGATTTTTTAAAAAGCTGGAGAAAAGTTAAGAACAACCTCACACACCACAGGCAGAATAACATTATCAACTGTGAACCATCACAACCTCCTAGTAGCTCTTCTGGGACAAAGAATTCCATCTGCCTGCCACACTGAAAAGAGCTCAAGTATAAAGCTGTGAGAGATTTACATCAGCAAAGCAGCTTCTTATGAAAAGAGCAAGCAGGCTCCATTATTTTTCACCAGAAGCCACCACTATCACACAACAGTAGCTGCTGATAAGGAGAGGAGTTGGCCACATGGAACAGAAGTTCAGTCATGAGGTTTCAAAGGGCAAAGCAGAATCAAGCTCACCTCTCAGCCAGGCTGCTCACTACAGCCTGGTACTTGTATTCCTCCTCCCCACATAAAGTGTACACAAAGCAGAGCAACAGAACAGCCAATGTGATAAGAGAGGGCAGCCAAGGCCACCAGACAGCACTGTGGTCATGCTTTTCTAAAAGCTAAGGTCTACAGCACAGATGTTGAGAACTGGAACACTCCTGTCCAAATCAACAGCAAAAATCCCACAGCAGCAGGACCAGGAATTGAGGGAAAGGATCCAACTAGGGATCAGCAATGCTGCTCCTTTCAGCACACTGTCCTTGCCCTGTCTAGTCCTAAATAAGTCCAGTCAGCTGAGCATATCCAAGAGGTCACTCACCACACCCTGCCTCCATGGGACTGCCTGCTTCAGCCAGCCCAGCCCATCGGGGGTAAAATCTCCCCAGAGCCCCATGGAAAAAAAAACAGGGCCATTGTCATGGTCTCCCCTTTTCATCCAGCAGGCAGCTCTGTACACCAGAACACAAAATAAAATGTTCTCCTACACTCCAGATGAAGTCAGGCTGATTTGGTGAAGGCCAAGTCCTCAGTCTAGACCCTGCATTCAGACTAAGAACATGGGCATGATTCCTGGGCTGCAGTGACAGAGCACTGGGCAGGGCTCTGCTGCACCTTCAGGGAAATGTTATTGGTCCTTGAATCATGGCACTGTAATATCAGAGCTCAGTGAAATTCAGACTTCACATCACTGGCAAGTGTCTGTTCCTTCCAAGCCCACCTACAGAAAGATGAATTACAAACTGCACAAGTTGCACCTGTAATAAAAAAATCAAAACTTTTCTGTCTTTCTGCAAGCAGCATCAGAAAGTCTCTTAAGTACAGATCATGATAGACTGCTTCTTATGATACTGTATTTATGCAATAAAAACTGCACTGACCAGATCCCTGCTCAAATAATATACCTGCTACTTCAGTAACTTAAATGCTTAAAAATACCCCTGAACACTAAAAGTAAAAAAAACAAAAAAAAAACCAACCCAAAAAACCAACCCCACCAAAAAAAAAAAAAAAAATGGAGATTTGTTTGGTTTTTTTTTTTCTCTCTCTTCCTTTTTAAGAAATCGCTTCAACCCTCCCTTTTGGTCATAACAGTTGCATTTTTCATTTCACTGAGAATTTAAGACAGGGATTTTCCCTCAGTAATTGAGGCAGTCCCTTCCAGTTTCTCTCTCACATCTTGTTCTGAAGTAAGCTTAAAAATAAAGGAACTGCAACGAGGAAAAAGGAAAAATACCGAAAGCAGAAGTATAAACACTAAGCCTAAACCCTCAGAGACAGAGAACCATGGCCCAGAGGTGGATTACAGCAATACATATCCCGGGGTTTTTTCTGTTTTGGTTTTGATTCCTGTGGAAGGCGGGGGCACAACACGCAAGGAAAGTAGCAGTGAGCGGTCACTCGGTTCCAGCTGCCGAGGAGGCGCCGCCGGTCCCACAGGCACAGCCGAGCCCCACTGCAGTTCCAGCCCAGCCTGCAGCTGCCCAGGGCTGCCCCGGAGCTCCGGCCATGGGGCTCTAGGAGGCCCTCGGAGGCCCGCGGCCCCGCCGCCCCGCTCTGAGGAGCCGCAGTGTCGCTCTCTCCCTCCTTCTCCACTGCCCCCCTCCCGCGGCCCCGCTCCGCCCGTCCCCACCGGGCCCCGTTCGTACCCAGCCCCGCTCCCGCCGCCGTCGCTGCTCTGCTCAGTCCCGGGGTCCCGGCCCCGCCATCCCAGCCCCGGCCCTGCCGCTCCCCTCAGCCGGGGAGCGTCGCTGAAGAGAAGCCGGAGCGCAGCGCCGCGCAGCCAGGCGGAGACGCGGCCGCCACAGCCGGGGCTTATCGGCCGAGCCCAGGGGCGCTATTGAGAGACGGTCCCCGAGAGGTCCGCGGCTGGGCCAATCAGAGAGCGGGTGCTATCAAAGGGCCCGGCAGAAATAGCGGACCCAGCCAATAGAAAGGGTCGGGAGGCGGGACTAAGGGGGCGGGTCCGCCGCGCTTTAAAGGCGCCCCGTCCCCCACCCACCTGTGGGTCGCCAGCCGGGTGGGAGCCGTGGAGGCGGGCAGGGAGGGCGGTCTCGGTTCTGTTCTTTCCTGCCCGATCCCACCCCAGAACCAGCGCTCTACCATCCTGCACCCACCGTCACACTGCTCCCGGCAGCCAACACGGTACGGCTCCTCTGTACGGCCTCAGGATGCGAGGCTGGGCAGTTAATAATTGAGGGAGATCCGATAATAATTCCTGCAGGGGAGAATGATTAACAACCTGTGAGTTTGGCTTGTGAGGAGAGTTCGAAGCTGACTGAAGAAACTCGGCGTAGCTTGGACAGCAGCTGCTAAGGGGAAATGCAATCAATAATTAGCAGGATTTCAAGGTGCGAATACCAGACGGACAAGAGAGACGCTCAGTATCGTAAACAAGGAAGCAACTGTGACAAATGAGCCAAGATTTATTTAGGAAATTAAAGGAAATAACCAGCTAAGCACCAGCACGTTACTCTCAGCAGTAAGAGCTGACTGACAGAGAAGTTTCAAGGAGAATGGTTTTTATCTGAGTCATTGCAAGGACTGCAGGACACATTCTGGCATGGGTTTCCACCTGTGGCTGCAGGGTTTGCTTCTGTAGGAATGAAAGGCTTTTGCCACGCTGAAGTTTGCTGTACAGAGCCTACACCTCTTTAGAAGATCCCTACCTTGGTCAAGTTTGCAGGTTCTGCTCTAGCAAACACCATACACAGAAGGGTTCCAGGCCCTGCTCACACACAGATAGTGCTTCATCCTCTTCTTAGGTCAAATTTTCCAGCTAGCTTTCCTCAGCAAGCCTCATGAAGGGGTTGTACCTGGAGACTTGCCTGTCTCAGCCCTGTTCTTCTGATTTTCCACTGGGTTGAAACAGGTTTTCATGCTGGTGTCATGCCTTTGGAATGACATCTGGAGAAGCCAGTCCTTAGCTTGTCTCATCTCACACTGTCGCTCAGGTTAATGATATGTTGCAATATTTTGACACGTTCCATTTATGGATCCAAGCTCAAAGGCTTGTCTGACTCCAAGATCTCTGAGTTATAGAAGGGACACTTCTGTTTAGAGAGAGGTGGAGTGTTTCTGCCTAAGAAGTGCCTTGGTAACAGACAAGTAAAATCCATGTCTTCTCACTTGTAGCCTCAGGCACTAACTAGTTGAATGTGTTACCTCCCACATAACTGTGTCAGAAGGAGAGATTTTGCTTTCCAATCCACCTGCTTTTGCCATCTGATTCAGCTTGAGGCTAGAGCCCAGTATTTGGGACACCAGATCCAAAAGCTGTTTCATGGTCAGGAGACTGCTGGGTGGCATTGCAAGGACTGTGACACTTTATCTCCTGCCTTCCTCACTGCTAGTGTGAAACAGGAGTTCCTTTGAATTAACCAGCCCTGCCACATGGTGTGGGCAAACATAACTCCCCTCTTCCCACCTCCGAGGACTGCTCCATGTCCTTACCTGCACACATCCTTCCACTTCAGCTGAGCACTGCTGCTCTGTGCCTCATCTCCAGCCAGCACCTAAACATAGCAGGGCTCACTCCCTCTGTCCTTGCTGTGTCTCTTGGTGTTGCTGGGCTGAGGCAGGACAAGAGGTGATGTTCAGCAGTCTTGATACAACCTTGGGGGCCCCATTGAAAGCTGCACTTGTTGTTGTACCTGCTGCAGCCTGCTGTGCTGTGGCAATCTCACCTGCCTTGCAGGTGCCAGAGGTGGAAGATGCAGACATGGTGTCCTTCATGTAGTCACCAAATTTAACCACTTTTATCTCTCTCAAATACTCTTTCAGTTTGTATAAAATCAGTCTACTGAACAGGATATTACCTCTGAACTGAAACTGCTTTGCTGTTCAGGTGCTGAGCAGCTGCAGGGACAGATGTGCCTGTCTTGTTTCAGAGCTGTTCTACCAGCCTGCTGATTTCTAGTGCTGGGCATAAATTTGCACTACAGGATATCACCTGGACTGCACTCCTGTGTCTCTGCCCTTTTTTTTCAAGGGGAATTCACTCACTAGGGCTCTTCCTGTGCTGCAGGAAGCCACAAGTCTGCAAAATCCTAGTGGTAAGGTTGGATATTCAGGAGTTTGGTGCTCAGGTGAGGTCACCCCAGTGAGCAGCCAGGGCCCTCTCTGCATCTCAGCCCTCTCACATCCCCAATCCATGTCTCTAGTGTGGTAGAAGGAGTTCCATGCATGGCAGCAGCCTGATTTTAGGGGTGGTTTTAGCTGCCCAAGCTCAGCTCTTGTCAAAGAGACAAAGCACCCCAGCTCAAGCATAGGACTACTTGTAGGTGGCACCCAAAGTTAGCAGTGAAAAAACATGGACATGTGTGTGATCTTCCAGGAAGGACAAACAGAAAATCTGTCTGTCCATCCAGCTGTCTGGTGCCTGGAGAGACAGTGGCACCCTGTGGTGACACAGGCTTATCACAGTGTGTCACCTGGGCCTTGTCAGACAGGTCCTGCACTGAACAGGCTTCCCAGTGAGGTGGTGGATTCACTGTCCCTGGAAGTGTTCCCAAACCATGGAGATGTGGTGCTTAGAGATATGTTTTAGTGGTGGGCTTGGCAGGGCTGGATTAACAGCTGGACTCCATGGCTTTGAGGATCTTTTCCAACCTTCATGGCTCTGTGATTCTGTGACCTATAAGATCACCAAGCCCACGGCGGTCTCTAGAAACCTACAAGTGGGAGCATCTTGGGGGTGTCCCTGTGTCTGTTTCACTCTGAGCACCAGCCAGCTCCCTGCCACGTGCCACAGAGAAGAGGCTGAGCCACTCTCCTATTTATATCATGATGCTCCTGCTTTGCTATATTAGTACCAGCCTGAATCATCCAGCTGGGCTCCTGGAAGATCCATTTCAGATTGTCAGCTGCCTCTTCAGGCACTTTTGCTTCTGGTGTCTCCTGTTTCAGGGTCATTGTCTCACACCCCAGTCCAGCCAAGAGCAGAAATAGCCTGATACTAAATAGTGGTCAGAAACCCTTCAGAGAATGCAGACCTCCAAAATCCAAACCACAGACCCTGTGGCCTGGAAGGAAGCATTCCATCTCTTTGCTAAACATCAGCCCCATTGCTTGTCTCTCTAAATTCCTCTTCCAGTCTCTATGGGACAGGTGCTGTTCTTTGGTTCCTCTCACAAATGGCATTTGCTCGCAGCACTGAACAGCTGGAGAGACAGATGTGTGTGTTCTTCAGAATAGCTCTGATCAGCCCCCTGTTACTTGCAGTACATACAGGCTTGCATTAAAAAAAAAACAAAAAAAAACTCCCTCCCAAACAACAACAACAAGAACCAACCAACCAAAAAAACCCCACCAGAAACCTAGAAAAACCCCTAAAACAAACAACCTCCCCCCAAAAAGAACGCCATAAAATGCCAGAACCTCCTTCCTATCTCTTGTAGTTTCAGCGAGAATCAGAACAGACGATTGAACTGGGTCAGGGGCAAACCCGGTCAAGCAAGGCTTGATTTTAGCTCCCAAAGAGGCCACCGCGAGCACGGGAATTCACAGCGGGATCCCTCCCGTGCCTCGGGTTCCCGAGAGGGGGAGACTCCTCAAGCCCAGAGGGAAATGTTTGCTAAAGTTTGTTAAAGCCTGCTCCTGCCACCCACCAGCCTCCCGAGCCCCGCCGGCCGGGGGTGGCCCTGGGTCCCGCCCCCTCATGCATATTCATAAGGGGGCGGGACCCTCTAGCCATTATTCATTCGGTTTCGCGCGCTTTCGTGACCACGTGGTCTGATTTTCGCGCGGAATCCGGGGGCAGGAAGCGGCGGTGATGGCGGTGAGTGGCTGTGCTGGGCTGTGCCGGGCAGGGGCAGCCGATCATTTGGGGTCCCACCTCCATGAGTTCGGGCCCGGCGTTCTCCCCGCTGCCGGGCACTCGGCGCTGCGGGGTCCAGAGGGGATTTTGGGGTGGGGGGGACACTGGGGGCGCGCCCGGCGGTGCTCCCGGAACGCCGGGGGAATTTTCCCGCGTTCCCGGCGCTGGGAGCAGAGAGCCGGGCCGGGGCACGATCGGACCCTTTCCCTCCCCTCCGGCTGCGCTGCCAGGGTGGATTTACCCCGTATCTCCCACCCTATCCCCCCACCCCATATGTTTCCATTGTCTTTTGCAAGAAGGGTTAATTATTGTAACTCACGGGTGATCCATATACCCCCCTTCTGACGGGCACAGGCTCCTGCAGGCACTAGCCCCCTCTCCCCCTCTCCCCTGCCTTCACCGTCCCTCCTGTCCCCGCAGGACTCCTCCGAGTCGCAGGCAGCGGTGACCAGCCCCGTGCGGAGCTCCCGCCGCGGCGATGCCTTCACGTCCAGCCCCGGTCGGGACCTGCCTCCCTTCGAGGATGAGTCCGAAGGGCTCCTGGGGACCGAGGGGCTCCCCGAGGAGGAGGAAGAAGGGGAAGAGCTCATTGGGGAAGGGATGGAAAGGTAAGAAAATCGTTCTGGGGGGCTGTGTCTGGCGATGGGGTGCTGGGGATGTCAGGCAGCCAGAGACATGGAGGGAGCTCTCAGACCTTGTGTGATCCCTCTGCTTGCTGGCAGCTGGGGTGACAGGGCTGAAGAGCTGCTGGGCAATGGGGAAAAAAAGGTCAGAGCATGGTGTCATTTGAGTCCTGGGAGAACTGAGCCAAGTGCCATGATGGTCCCAGCTGGGTAAACCAGGATCTACCTGGGTGTGTGATGTGCATTCAGCCCAGCTTTGCTTCTCCAGGCATGAATTTTGATGTTGTTTTACTCAGCAAGGTCTGCTGGCAAACTTTACAACACAAAGGCTTGAATGCTGGCATTCCCAATCATGGTTTTGGAGCTCTTTGCATTCCTAACTGTGGTGCTTGGAGCCCTTTTACTGCAGGCCATCTTCCCCTGGGAAGTGCCTTCCTGCTCAACACGTTCTGTCTGTGCAGAACTGTCCTGACACCTGCCCAGTAGTAGCTGCAGAAGGGCTGCAGAGTTGCTTTCCTGGCCTGACTCCCTGCTCTGTGTGTGTGTGTAGGGACTACCGGCCCATCCCAGAGCTGGATGTGTATGAGGCAGAGGGCCTGGCCCTGGATGATGAAGATGTGGAGGAGCTGACTGCCAGCCAGAGGGAAGCTGCCGAGCGAGTGATGAGGCAGCGGGACCGCGAGCTGGAGCAGGGCATGGGCCGCATGAGGAGGGGGCTGCTCTATGGTAGGTGCATATCAATCCCACCCTGGGGATTGATAACGACCTCACCCTTGGGGGGAGCTGGGCTCTCTACTCTCAGGTCAGTAGGGAGGTCTCCAGAGCTCCAGTGTGCCTGGGCTCTTAATGAAATCACTGGCTGTGGCCTTGGCTGGATTCCCCAGTGCAGGATCCCTTTCCTTTGGGTTTCCTGGGAGCTCATTTGGTGTCTTGGTCACTGCTGAAACAAAATAAGGATCCTGGACCTGTATCAAAGGGTTGGGATTCTGCCAAGCTGTGCTGTCAAGTTTCTTGGTGTTGGTGCTCCTGTACAGACTTTTGTGGGCTGGGTGGTGTCGCAGACATCTTTTGTGAAAATCCTTTTCTTTAGGATTTTTTCCCTTCTGAGAAGCTGAGGCCTCAGAAACAAAATGTAAACAATGGTTATCTGCTGCTGTGGAATGCATCAGGTTTGTCTGTGATTGGGCCATCTTGAATGTTTACAATTAATGGCCAACCACAGACCAGATAGCTTGGACTTTCTGTCTGAGCCACAGATCTTTGTTATTCATTTTTTTCTATTCTTAGCTAGTCTTCTGAGGAAACCTTTACTTCTATTTCTTTTTAGTATAGTTATAATGTAATATATATATATCATAAAATAATAAATCAAGCCTTCTGAACATGGAGTCAACATTCTCATCTCTCCCCTCATCCAAGAACCCCTGTGAAGGGTGGAAGGGCCTTTGCTGGACTTTCAAGCTCATTCCTTGGGCAGTGCATTAATAGACTTGAATGTGTGCTGTTGCATACAAATCTTCAAATTCACACCCTTAAAGTCTTGGCTGCATTGTGGAAGATGTAGGAGCAAGTCTAGAACTGGATTTAAGGTGGGCCTGGGATGTCTCTTGGTTTGTATCCCAGGCTGTGACCTCTTTACTTGCATAGCCTCTGCAATCCCACTGTGACTAATCCATAGAGTGGGAATGGGAATCCCAGATGCTGAGCAGTTTTTCCTCCCACCCCCAGACAGTGACGATGAGGATGAAGACCGTCCTGCCCGGAAGAGGCGGCTGGCGGAGCGGGCTGCCGAAGGCTTGGAGGAGGAGGATGAGGACATGATTGAGAGCATTGAGAACCTGGAGGACATGAAAGGGCACTCTGTGAGGGAGTGGGTTTCCATGGCAGCGCCCCGGCTTGAGATCTATCACCGCTTCAAAAACTTCCTGAAGACCCATGTGGATGACCGTGGGCACAATGTCTTCAAGGAGAGGATCAGTGACATGTGCAAAGGTAGGGCTGGGTCACTGGAGGCTCTCTCACTCTTTACGTGGATCACGGTACTTTGTGGTGATCCAGTACAGAGGTGGGTATTTGCTGCCTGCCCTCTTTGTTCCAGACATTGAATCAGCACTTCAAGAACGACTGATGCTGCTGGAGATAAATGAATAATGGAAACATGTCTAGTGTCTTCTATGATTCTGGCTGACTAATTAGAAGGCCCCTGGCGTCTGCTCCTCATTAATATTCATTTTGTAGAAATGCTAGCAGAAGAATATGTGGGGCAGCAGACAGTGGTCTGCAAGTTTGTGATCTGAAAGAGACAACAATTGCTTCCTGTCTGCACCAGTTATTTTCTCACACTGGAAACTGCATTATCCAGCAAGGGGACACAAATAGACCTTGTGACTTTGAAACTGTGTCAGTGTTGTAGCCTTGTATTCTGACTAGCCACTGCCAGAAGAAACGGTCATTAAGGCTGTCATTGATGAGTTTTAAAAGCAGAAATTGTCACATCTAGGAACAGCTCATGTAGCTGTGTTTGTTGTATTTATTCTTTATAGTTAGCAGAAGCTTCAGCTGTGGAACAGGATCAATTTTGTAAAGCTAGGAAATAAAAGGCATTTGTCTCATCCATTTCCACGAACATAAGACACAGGAGGCTTTTTGCCAACCATTCAGCACATATAATGTCTCTCCTATTAACTTCTGTTTCCTGGAGGTCTCCGAGAAAATTGTATATTGGGCTGAGGCTTTTGAATTTCAGGAACAGTGAGCCTGGGGTGTATCTGTGCAGACCTGGAGAGGAACAATCACAAGCTTGGTACTGATAAAGAATTTGTTATAGAAATAAATTTAAAAGAGTTTTCCACCCATTTTCAAATTGTTAATCTCTAAACTTTGGGGAAGGTGCAGAGATCTATTAGCTGCAGCCTGCAAGATACAGGTTTGTATGTTCTGGCTATCCTTTGCAAACTCCTTGAGGAACGAACAGGCTGAAATTACAATTCACCCCATCTTTTTCTTAAGAGAACAGAGAGAGTCTGGTGGTGAACTATGAGGATCTGGCAGCCCAGGAGCATGTCCTTGCCTACTTTCTGCCCGAGGCCCCAGCAGAGATGCTGAAGATCTTTGATGAAGCAGCCAAGGAAGTGGTGCTGGCCATGTACCCCAAGTACGACCGCATTGCTCAGGAGATCCATGTCCGTATCTCCCACCTCCCTCTGGTGGAAGAGCTGCGGTCACTCAGGTGAGAGCAGAGCTACCAGCAGTGGCTCTGGGGCTTGCTTTAGGCTTTGGGGTGCTCAGGACTCACCTGTGAGCTAAATCTCTGGGTAAGTCTAACAGGATAACTGAGCTTAGCACAGGGAGAAATCATACTAAGGATGAGCTTTCAGCATCCCTGAGGTAGACTTGTACCTTGCAGCAGGAATATTTCTAGAGAGTGTTTTGCCTTCTGGTGCCTGCAGGCACCCAGCATATCTCTGTGTTTCCCCAGGCAGCTGCACTTGAATCAGTTGATCCGGACCAGTGGAGTGGTGACAAGCTGCACAGGGGTCCTGCCTCAGCTCAGCATGGTCAAATACAACTGCAGCAAGTGCAACTTCATCCTAGGACCCTTTTTCCAGTCACAGAACCAGGAGGTGAAACCTGGTTCCTGTCCGGAGTGTCAGTCTCTTGGCCCCTTTGAAATCAACATGGAAGAGGTAAGAGACTGTGTGCTTGCCTGGGTGAGAGTGGCTGCTCATCCTGCTGCACTGCCTGTTCCTCACAGCCCTGCTTTGACTCCCACCCTTTGAACAGCTTGCTGTGGCTAGAAGGGTCTTCTATATCCAAGGGGCTGTGAAGATAGGTCTGTTTGAGCTCTTGACTCAGTTTATCAACCAAAAGTAATTTATTGCCACACTGTAAGTGTTTGGATTGAATCTTTTGCCACGATCATCTTTGTGGTACACAGTTACATATTCCTATTTTAGAAATGGAGACACACGCTGTCCAGATCTCCTTCCCAGTTAGGTCAGTCTGTCCTGATCTGTCAGCTAAGTAAGCCAGAGAGCAAAATCATTGATGTGGAACTTCTGACTTTCATTCTTTGTTTTGATACCTTTAACCATGACAAGTGGAGCATTCTTCTCTCAGGAACTAGTCTGGTATTTGGATGGGCAAACACTGTGGAGGCTAAACCACAGTGGTGAGATGCAGCAAAGTGCTTTCCTGTCTCCATTATTGCCTATCACACCCTGGAATTGCTCCTCACAGCCCACATCCTCCCATGTCCATAATTCTCTAACTGAAATCTTGGAGTGGCTCTTCTCTTGAGGTGCCTCTGGAGGCCATGCTGGTGCCTGCTGGGCCAGCAGGGTTGAAGAGCCATGCTGGTGTTTGCTGGACCAGCAGGGTGACTCTGATTTTGTTGCTGCAGACAGTGTATCAGAACTACCAGCGCATCAAGATCCAGGAGAGCCCAGGGAAGGTGGCTGCGGGCAGGCTGCCCCGCTCCAAGGATGCCATTCTCCTGGCTGACCTGGTGGACAGCTGCAAGCCAGGAGATGAGATTGTGAGTACATTGCTCAACTCTCAGGAGAGCACAGGATATTTTTAAATTCTGACAGTGACATTGTGGGAATATCTGTGGGGATGAGGGTGCTGTCCTCAGATGCATTTGAGCCTTACCTTAGAATGGAGAAGGGGCTGTTTTGTACTGTGCAGGCACTGACAGAGCATTTCCTGCTTCCCAGGAGCTGACAGGGATCTACCACAACAACTATGATGGCTCCTTGAACACTGCCAATGGGTTCCCAGTGTTTGCAACTGTGATCCTGGCCAACCACATTGCCAAGAAGGACAACAAGCTGGCTGTTGGAGAGCTGACTGATGAAGATGTGAAAGTGATTGTGGGTCTGTCCAAGGATGAGCAAATTGGGGAGAAGGTGGGTCAGCCTCAGGCATCCCTTCTTTTCATGTGGATAGTTTGCCATCACCTGGCAGCTGGATCAGAATGTGATGAAATGGGTCAGCTGGCCAAACAGTGGTTAAAGGAACCCAGAAATCCCAGTTCTCTCTGAGTGGTCTTCTGTAGCTCTCAGACAGCTGTTGGTGAGAGTCAGTTATAGGAGGGAAGTAAATAAGGAACTTCCCTTGTACCTTTGGAGGTAAAATTTTCTGCTTCTCCCTTTCCTTCTCTGATCCTTCTACATCCCAACAGGGCTAGAAGACAGGTGAGACACACTCAGACAGTGCTTACATCTGATCAGTTTTTTCTCTCTATGTCTTTTAAAAGCCAAGTGGCAGAAGTGTTCTGTGAGGCCAGTTGACTGCATCTCCAATCCCCTAAAGGGGATATTATTGCTTAGCTTAAGTTGTGGTAGAGATTTTAAGATTTTAGCTTTGCTTCCTCTATGTTAAGACCTGAATCCAGTACTTGAAAGAACAAACTCCTGGACTGGTGCATGTTCAACCTCACTTGGGTCAGATTTAACTTCTGTAATGAAGGACTTTGCTCCATTGCCTTGGCTGTGCTGTAGTTACAGTGACTGCTGTTGCAGTGGATGCAGCAGCTTCAGTTGGACCAGGAGTGTTTTAACATGAGTAGTCTCCAGCATCAGGTTATTTTCAGAATACCCTTGAGAAAATAAGCCAGTTGTTTGTAATATTTGACTATGACAACAATTCATGTGTGGCACAGCCCATTCAAGTACTGTCATGTGCAGGGAGTCAGCCTCTGATCAAGGTTCCAGCTTTACAAGAGCTGATAACAGGCACTGTGGTGTGCCTTGTGTAGAACAGGGTTGTGGAGGCAGTGGCAGCAGCTTCCAGCACCAGACTAAATAATCTGCCATGCCCCAACAGCACCATTTTTGTGATGCTCCTTTAGGTAACAGTGGGTGGGTCATCACCTTTGAAAAAGGCCTCACACTGGATAATAAAACACTCTTTGGAGACAGCAATATCTTAAGAGTAGCTTTAGATATGGCACTTTGCTAATGTTCATGCAAGATTCTCTTCAGAATGGAAACTGGTACTCCCTGGACAACTCCTCTGGTTTCCCTTTCAGATTTTTGCCAGCATTGCCCCATCTATTTATGGACATGAAGATATCAAGAGGGGCTTGGCTTTAGCTCTCTTTGGTGGAGAGCCCAAAAACCCAGGTGAGTGGCTCTTCTATCACACTGAAAACTCTGGTGTGACAGTAGAAATGCTATGACTGGAAACAGCTCCTGTTGCAAACCCAGGCAAGTTTTTATCCCTCCTCTAGGAGGTCATGTTTATGTTCCTTCAGAAGTTTGACCTTCTGGCACCCTGATTTGTTATCACCTCCTTAGAAGGATGTGTCAGCCAGGTTAGAAAGTCTGTTTTACAAAGATAACTGACTTGCTTTCCCCCTCAACTTTCCTGTAAGCTGGTTGCCATGCCTGCTGGTTGTCCTCTCCTCAGCTTTGTGGTGGTCAGGGCAGGGTTGCTGCCAAGCCATGCACTCTGCTGCCACAGGGTTTTCCCATTGCTTTTATAGGTGGCAAACACAAAGTTCGTGGTGACATCAATGTGCTTCTGTGTGGAGACCCTGGTACAGCAAAATCACAGTTTCTTAAATATATAGAGAAGGTGTCAAGCAGAGCAATTTTCACCACTGGCCAGGGTGCTTCTGCTGTGGGCCTCACAGCCTACGTGCAGAGGCACCCAGTCAGCAAGGAGTGGACTTTGGAGGCAGGAGCCCTCGTGCTGGCTGACAGAGGTGTCTGCCTGATTGATGAATTTGACAAGGTGAGCCCAGCTTCATATCTCTGTGAAGGATTAGCTGTGAAATGACCAGCTGTGCCTCTGTCCTCTGAGGACACACTGTAACTCATGGTGGCATCTCCCAGATGACCCAAGTACCTGCAGTTTGCTTAGGCCCTTGCTGGTCCATAGTGCAGTTTGCTGTCTTTTCAGAACTTCTGGAGCTGATTGTCCTTGGTGTGTTTGGCAGTGGGGTACAGACAAATTTTCACTCTAAATCATTCCTGCTTTCCTGTAGATGAATGATCAAGATAGGACCAGCATCCACGAAGCCATGGAACAGCAAAGCATTTCCATCTCCAAAGCAGGCATTGTCACATCCTTGCAAGCTCGCTGCACCATTGTGGCTGCTGCCAATCCCATAGGTAAGTGCTGAGAGACTACAGGACCATCTCAGCATAACTCCACGGCCATGAGAGCTGTGGCACAGCTTCCCTCCCTCTGCCTAGTTCATTCAAGTCTGGAGCAGAGATCAAGCAAGCAGGAAAGTCTTCAGTAACATACTGGAGGTCTGTCTTTCCTGCAGAGCTCCAGCCTTGGGGCCTGTTTGACCTGGATTAATTATTATTTTTATTATTGTTGATCTGTGGCCCAGGTGGGCGATACGACCCGTCGCTGACGTTCTCAGAGAACGTGGACCTGACGGAGCCCATCATCTCCCGGTTTGATATCCTGTGTGTGGTGAGGGACACGGTGGACCCAGTGCAGGTAGGGGCTGTGCCAGGAACCCTGAGTGTGTGCTGGGCCTCAGTGCTGCTGTTGGGATGCTCAGCTGCAGCTGCTCATTGGGGATTTTCTGTCCACTGGCTGTGCTCAGTGTCTGTTGGTGCTCTGCTCTCTTGCAGGATGAAATGCTTGCCCGGTTCGTTGTTGGCAGCCATGTCAAACACCACCCAGGCAGCAAGGAGGCAGTGAATGGGGACACTAATGAGGTCATCCTTCCCAACACCTATGGGGTTGAGCCCATTCCTCAAGAGATCCTGAGGAAATACATTGTCTATGCCAAAGAGAAGGTCCACCCCAAACTCAACCAGATGGACCAGGACAAGGTGGCCAGGATGTACAGTGACCTCAGGAAGGAGTCTATGGTGAGAATACTGAGGAAAGGAGGGAAGAACTGTATACATCTAGACTGCAAATCAGCCTGAGACTGTTCCAGCATGTGTTGACACATTCTTGCCATTCCCATCACAGAAGTCTGTGCCACTGTTCTGTGAGAGACAGGCAGATCCTGCAGTGTCTGCTGAACAGATGATTCTTCCTCTAAGTGCAGAGTCTCGCCTGTTGATGGTGTGGACTGATGGACAGGACACATGTACAGTGTGCCTGCTACAGTGTGCCTGCTGTGGCAAAGTCCTTTTGTTGTCACCCAGTCTGGCAGGCCCACAGGAGATGTTTGCATTCTCTCAGATCCTCATGCTCCTGATACATTACAGGGAGCCATTATCTGTAGAAATGCCCTTCTCTTTTGTCAGTGGGATGTCTCAGGCTCATTTCAGGCTCTCCAAGTGAGAGGAATTTGTTGAGGTGTGAGAGAGATTTTTTGGAGCTTGGGAAAACTATACCTGTTTTGGTTGGCCTTTTGTTTCTTTAACTCCTAACATTTACTAGAGGAAACTAGATTGCTAATCTTGGAAAGGCCCTAAACAGTGTCACAGAGCGACCCCACAACATCCCCTTGCACTGTGCTGAATTCAGATGAGCAGGGAAGCTGTGCCAGGCAGTGTGGCCGTGCCAGCAGGTGGCAGAGCCTCCTAATCCTGAGTCACCCTCAGAGGTGCAGAGAGAAAGGAGCAGTGTGTGCAGTGTGAAAGGAGCTGGGCACAAGGCCCCTGTTCTGCCCCTTCAGTGCCACGTTTCTTGTCCCCCAGGCCACGGGCAGCATCCCCATCACGGTGCGGCACATCGAGTCCATGATCCGCATGGCCGAGGCGCACGCCCGCATGCACCTGCGCGATTACGTGGTGGAGGACGACGTCAACATGGCCATCAGGGTGATGCTGGAGAGCTTCATCGACACGCAGAAGTTCAGCGTCATGCGCAGCATGCGCAAGGTTGGTGTCATCGCGGGGATTACATACGGGTGTCTCCTCATCACAAAGGTTTCACACCTTCTTGGGGTTTCTCATGGGCAGCTGCTCAGAGCACTGACTCTTTCTTCTCACAGTAGCCAACAGACTCCAGTTCCCTTCTCAACACCACCCCACTCTTTCATAGCCCTCTTCTTCTCATTGGATACAGCTGTGGCCTGGTAAAGTCACACCTGTTCCTAATCTTTGATAACTGCAGCTCCTTAGGGGTAAGATTACTTCCTACACTGTCTTTATTTTCTTATATTTTATCCCCCTACACAAGGTGGGCACCACCTGAGCTGGGGGCTGGAGCTGTACCCAGGGCCCACAGGTTCAGCTGCAGCTCCTTGTACTGCCCTGGCTGTGGGAAGAGACTTCATGCTCTGCAGGGGTTTGTCCTGTGGAGACAGGCACTGAGCCTGTGTAAGTACTGTGGGTCTGAAGTGTCAAGGAAGTTCCCTGTCTGACCATCCAGGGGCCCCTCTGGCAGTCACACTAACACCACCTGGGACTAAGGCCACTTCACAGCTACAGACATCACACTCACAGTCAGACAAGGTTTCCTTGCCAGCTTGACCCCAGGTTTTCCTGTAGCAAAGTCTCAAGCATCTGGATACTTAAAATAATTCAATCATTGTGCAATAACAGCTCAAGCTGGGTGCCTTTGAGGAGGGACCCCAAACAAGGCACTGTTCCACGACTGCCCCTCATTAGTGTGTGGTGAGGCAATGGCTTTGTTGGGTCTGAGAAGGAAGTTTACCTTGAGCTTCTGACTCAAAAGCGCTGCCATGTCTATTCTTTTATGACACCTTCCCTGCTACTTTGGCACAGGGCACCTGCTGCTGCTGCCAGGTGATCAAGCCAAGCAGGCAGTTTGTTTCTTCACGTTTTTATTGGGCTCTCAGGGTACAGTTCACCACAGGGTAGCACTCACTGTGGGTTAGTGTGCAGTCTGTCCTGCTCTCTGAGTAGCAGGGCCTGGCTCTGAACAGCTCTTGGCTGGCTGCACGCTGGCGTTTATCCACTGTTGAGTGTCTGCCCTCTGTCTGGACGACTCGTGGCCTCTCTCTTTGGCCTCCAACAGGCAGCCAAGTATGAGCGTCTGCTGGGGAGGCACAGGGCAGTCTGGGTCAAGGGAAACTGCTCTGTGCCTTGCCCAGGGCCAGCCCTCCCATGGCTGTGTCCCTGTGGGCAGCACAGCTCCACTGCAGTGCTCTGCTAGCCCCCAAGAGGCACCAGCTCCCCTGCAGAGATTCCAGATGGGAATAAAAGCAGCCAGCAGGGGAGTTGTGGCTGTCACAGGGCTGGCACTGCATGTGCAGGTGGCAGCTTGGCACACAGTCACTTGAGATACACTAAGGGCACAGGTGACAGCAGTGTCACTGTTGCTCTGTGGTGGGGGGGGCTGGCTGGTGCTGGGCACTGCAGTGTGTCACTGCTCTGATCCTCATGGCTCATCTCATCCTCCCTCCCAGACTTTCTCCCGCTACCTCTCGTTCAAGCGAGACAACAACGAGCTGCTGCTGTTCATCCTGAAGCAGCTGATTGCAGAGCAGGTGATGTACCAGAGGAACCGCTACGGAGCCCAGCAGGACACCATCGAGGTCCCCGAGAAGGACCTGGTGGACAAGGTATGGGCTTACAGCCAGCTGCCTCTGGGACTGCTTCATGCTCTCTGCAGCCTCAGAACCAGAGGCATTCTGAGGCTTCTGACTTCCCTTCCTGCATTATGATACTATAAAAAAGACTGGTGTTAATCAATATAACCCAGAGGCAGGATTGTCTCCTCTGCATCTGCTCCTCTTGTTTGGAAGTTCTGTATTCTTCCCTCTTTGTTCTTATTCACCCCCATAAAGCTTTGGGGTTGGAATGGTAAATCCTTTTGCAGGTGAATGAGAACTTAAGTTCCCTGGTATCTGCATTTGAAGAAGCAAAAAGCAGATGTGTATGAACTTTTCAATCCCTCCTGAGGCTAGCTTGCCTTCTTAATGCATCTTCATGCTCGTCCAAAGGTTGCACTTCTGACTTGGCCATTCTATGCAAAATATTGACCTTGCTTGGCACTAGAGCAGTGTGGTTTAGTGCTTTTCTGCTCTTTGCATCAGATGTGCACAGTAAATACTTCCAAAGCCACACCTTGGTGTTGCCAGGGTGAACGCTCCCAGTCAGATGTCTCCCTTGCAAAACTCTCCTGCTGGATGAGGTTTTGGGGACTTTTGGATAGGAGTTACATTCTGTCTCTGCTGGAAGTAAAAGGACGAGCTGAGAGCAGGCAGATGCTGAGCCAGCATCCTCTCTTGGCTCAGCTCAGCACTGCCAATGCTCCTTCCTCCTGACCTGCAGTCTGCCCTGCTACTGCAGCTCTGGTTCCTGCTGAGCAGAGCAGAGATTGCTGACTGTCAAATTTTATGCAACCTCTGCTGTGGAAAACCACATGGCTCTTACTTTGATTAAATAAACATTTACCTCTCCCCTCTTCCTCCTCCCAGGCTCGGCAGATCAACATCCACAACCTCTCAGCCTTCTATGACAGTGAAGTGTTCAGGATGAATCGGTTCAGCCGGGATGTGAAGAGGAAGCTGATTGTCCAGCAGTTCTGAGCTGGAGCAGAGCCTGCCACATGCTCCTGTGAGATGAGACTCCATCTTGCAGCCCTCCAGGATGCTGCAGAGATCCTGAGCCACAGGGACTAGGCTGCACATCCTCTTGCTTGCTTCGTGCCTTATGGATTAAGGGAGTGCTGAGCTGCTGAAGACCTTGTAAATAGAACAGAATTAAGTAGTTAAATGCCCTGTCAAATCTGTTTAGCAACTTTGTTCACTATTTTGCCTTGTAGCTAAGCACAGCAGGGAGAGAATTGCTGGCCCTCTACATGACATGTTTTCTGTTTGTTTGTCACTAGTTGTTATGGGCTCCTCTGCAGGAGGGACCAAGTGGGAGCATTTGGAAAGCATTATCCATCCCCCTTGGATTGCAAGCACCCTCAGGGATTCTCTGTTCCCATCTCTGCTGACTGTACAGCCTGATGGGTGATAATTGAAACTGCTTTCAACTCTCCATGAACCAGCAGCCAGCCTCTGCTCCAGGCCTTTGTGCCTGGCACTTGACATTTCCCCAGGTGCCCACATGGGTTGACCTTGTGCTTGGTTTCTGCAGGGGAGGAGGGGGGAGACAGGGAACGATAAATGAAACAAAACAGCTCTTTGTGATCTTAATGATGATCTGTTTGGGCACTGGAAACTCCTTCAGTACCTGCTGGGGAATCTCCAGAATCCAGAGTGGAGAGGCTTCCCTTGCCTTAGTGGATGTTACCTCTGTGTAGCTGTCAGCAGGTGTGAATTTACAGCTCAATCCATGTGCTGCCTTTGACACCTAAACTGAACACCCTCTCTCACACCCATTTGCTGAGGGTGAAGTTCCCATGGTGCTGGTTTTGGGCATGGCAGTGGAGGAGGCCTAAGCTGAATGTGTTCAGGGAGGACAAGATGGGCTCAGTGTTCACATGCAATTTTCTTTGTGTGTGTCTTTTAAATAAATTTGTTTTTCAATACTTCTGCATCTCCTCTTTTGGTAACTCCTGCCACCCAGAGTGGAAGTAAGAGCTTAAGTGAGCAGCCTGGATGCTGTGTGAACTGCTCAGCAATTTGTGGGGTTAGGTTTGGGTGCAATCACATCTCATGTTTGCTCTTCAGGTTAGTAGGAAGGGCCAGTGCTGGCTGTCAGCTGTAGCTGACACATCTGTGGACTGATAGCAGGACACACTTGTCCTGGACCATGCTGTGAATGCTGCCTTGCCCACCAAGGACCTGCCTGCAGTGGTTCCTTCCCTGTTTATGTTTGTGTCCCATTGCGACTGTCCCATCACAGTATTTCCCACCTCCTTTCCTTCACACACTTGGGTCACACAGCCTTGATTTGCCTTGGCTGCCACTTGGATTCCAGTCTGGGAGAAGCAGTAACCCCTCTGCAGGAGCCAGCTGAGCTCTGCAGTGAATGTGCTTTTCCCTGGCTGGAGCTGTGGGACCTTGTGGCATTTCCAGCCTGAGCTGAGGAGGATTTGTGAGCTGGCTGCTGCAGCTGTGTGTGTGCTGGCCAAGCAGAGGAGTCCCTGGCTGCCAGCACTGGCACCGTGGGGTTTGTCACAGTGATGTGTGTTGTGTGTGTCCTCCCAGCCTGGAGCCAGCCCTGCCTGAGCCCTGCTGGGGGCTGAGCACATGACTCAGCCTGAAACTGCCTCTGTGGGTCTGCCAGCTCCCTCCTGTGTATTTGTTTAACTGTTTTGGCTGGTTTTTCCCCTTCCTACTGGGTCTCTGTCTACCAGGGCTTTCTGCAGGCAGCCCATAGAGACACTTGCTGGTATTCCTTCCCTGCCTGAGCAAGCCTTTGCCCCTGAACGTGGGCCTGGATCAGCTCTGGGTTGGGGATGCTCAAGCTGCCGTGTGCCTGCACCTGCCTGGTGAGCTCCAGTGTGGTTCCTCAGGGACACAGCTGTTAGCACCGTACCTGAGCTGCATGTGAGGCATCATCACACTCCCAGCATCCAAAACTGCACATCCAAAACTCATCCCAAGAGACGTGCCTGCAGCCAAGGAAATCTTGGAATTGGAGCCTGCCTGAATTTTCTGGTTCTGCACACACTGCAGTGCTGTCCAACATTCACCCTTTCTTCCTTTAGAATCACATTTCCAGTGGTTCCAAGTGTGGTTTCCTGCTGTGTGAGGATTGTGCGAGGACTCTGTGCCAAAATCCTCTCTGCAGCTTTTGGAACCACTGATTAATTGAATGCTTTTTGTAGAAAGGGGGAGAGCCAGTGGGACACAAACACAGAACGTAAAAGCCTTTGGGACAGGGATGGAAAATGGCATTTTCCATTCCAGGAGAGCAGGCAGAGCTTTGGGAAGAGGCAGAGGTGTTCCTCCTGGCCAGGAAGGTTTATTGCTTTTGCTGTGCACTCATTCCTTGACTTTTTCTGGCAGCTCATTCCTTGTTGGAATTCCTGAACATTCCTGGTTGGAACATCCCTGGGGGGTGTGCAAAAAGGAGTTTTTGCACCCTAACCCGGGGGGAACACCCCATGGGTGGTGTGCAAAAAGGAATTTTTTAAGTCTTAAGGCTCATATCAAAAGACGTGCTCCAGATCTTAGGTCTCCCTGCTGAGGCCCAGGAAGAGTTAAGGTCTGGACTCTGACACCCTAAACAGTGAAAGATTCCCTTCCCTCTGAAGGTTTACAGCCCATTCTGTCAGCCACACTGCAGTATCCATGTCTCTCTCCTGCTGCTTTCATAAACAGTAATGAGGGAATGATGCTGCTGTCTAATAATCAAATCGTCATTACTCTGTACTTGGAGGGAAAAACCAGCCTTTGTAACAATGAGCAATGCCATTGCAATATACAGTGTCTGAGCTAGAGACAAGCATGGCTGAGAAATAAGCTGCAGCATCAGATTCAAATTCAGCCTGCATGTTCTTTAGGACCTTTAGACCTGGAGATGAAAAGTCCTCCAGCTCTGAGGACAGTGCCTGTTGATCTTGCCTCTCTCCTGCTTTCTGGTTTTTGCTGCCTCCTTTCACCAAGTCCACTGAATTCAGTGAGAAAACACAGAAATCTGAGTAAGGCTTCCTTTTGATTGGCCTATCTGGCCATCTCCTTTGCTGTCTGTGTATTTTGGGGTAAATAATGGGCAAAATGGGAGTTCAGACGTGCTGTAAGTACCCCTGTAAGCAGTCTTTTCCATTTGAGTTCCCATAGCATATATTGTGAGTCTGTGAGAATTATACTAGCAAGATTTTTGCAATCATTTGGTGTGAGTGTGCTTCCTTCCAGGGTACTTTTCAGCAGTTGCTTAAAACATGGGGAGCAGGTACCACTGTCCCTTATTGCTTTTTGCAATTTTTTAATCTCATGAGGGGGGATAGCTGCCCATGTTCTGGGACCACCGGCTTGCTGTCTGAATAGCACAGGCATAGCTAAAGGATTTAGATTTTCTTCTTTGCAAATCTGGCATCTCATTTCATGCCAGTCTGTCAGCTGAAAATTGTCAAAAGATTTTTGTGAGTTTTCTAATTTTTGGATTAATGCTGGCGGATTTTCAGGGTTTAGTGTCTCATTTTGGGTTGAGAAATCAGTCCCAAACACTGGGGGGGACTCTGGAGCTGTTTGGGAACAGTCCTTTTTCGGAATTCTTTTGTGTTGGGATCAAACGGTTGGCATTTGCAGGGGCAAAATACTTCTCTGTCTGTGCTGTATTTATTAAAGCAGCTGTCATATTCCAGCCTCCCCCTCCTCGCCGCACGCTTTGTGTGCACGGATGTGGCTGTGCGGACGAATAGCAACACAAAGTAGTCCCACTCGGTGCTAGGAGTGGAAGGCGAAAACGCGGTTGGGTGTTGGAGGAGGTGCGGGCGCGATCCGGCGCTGCTCGGGTCGGCTGCGGGATGCGGCGGCAGAGGCAGGGAAGCAGGGGCGGGGGTGCAGGACGTGGCAGCGGCGGCACATGGGGCATCGGTTGTGAAGTGCTGCGCGCTGCGGCGGGATCTCTCAGTGATGCGGCTGTGCTCGGCTTCTCAAGGTCCGGCAGAGGCAGAGAGGCGGAAGGATACATGCAGGCGCTGCAGAGTCAGCCTGCTGTTCTGCCGTTTGTAGACCCGGTGGAGGCGGAAGCGGCGTGCCCGGGCACGGGGATGCCGGCTGTGGCCGGACAGCGGCGCGCAGCGCCTCGGAACCGGGACCGGGCTGCACCAAAGCTGAGGCGAAAGCAGTGAGGGGGAAGGGGGCGGGGCCGTTGAGATAGAGCTGCGCATGCGTGCAGCTGATCCCGGAAGCAGCGCTGTGGTTGGATGAGGGGGCGCGGAGTGATATCGCGTGGTGGTGCGTGGGTTGTAGCAACTGCGCATGCGTGGCTTACATCACCTGGTCGGCGAGGGCGGCCGCACGGCGGGGGGCCGCGTGGCTGCGGGAACGCGAGACGAGGCTGCGGCTGCGGGAGGGAACGACGGGCCGGCCGTGCTTGCAGGAGGCGGCGGAGCCGCGCCATCCGGCAGCTCGGAAGCGGGAGGCTGCGGGGGGAGGCACGGGGCCGGCCGCGGTGGCGGGCGGCAGCGGCAGGAGCGGGAAAGCGGCCACGGGCGGCGGCGGGGCGGGCTCGTCAGCGGGAGATAAACCCGGGAGGCAGAAGGAGCGGCGGGGGAGCGGCGGGAGGCTGCTGCGGGGGGCGCGGGGCGGCGGCCGGAGCGCGGCGTGCAGCCGCTGGGAGCCCGTCACCTGGGCTGGGGTGGCTGCCGGCCCCGCGGGCAGGGGCGGCGCTGGAGCCGCGGCAGGCGCGGGACTGGCTGCAGCCGCCGGTGTGAGACGCCGCGGCGCCGGCACGGGGGCGCCTGGAGGACTGATGCACCCGGGTCCCCGCGCAAGCGGTGCCGTGCCGGGACCGGAGGATCGCGCCGAAACGGCGGCAGTGAGGGGCTTAACCATGGACGTGTGCCCTGCCGCACAGACAGCATTGGCTGTCTGAGGTCACCGCGTCAGCCCTGCCAGCCCAGGTGTCACAGCAAGGAGGAGAGAGCTCACCCTGTGCTCACCCTGTGCTCACACAGCCCTGCCAAGGGACTGGCTGCCAAAACAGAGCCATGCCATGCATGCCAGTGTCTGCATGGCAGAGAAAGGACATGAAAAGCCACTGAGGACAGACTCCCATCTCCTCCCAGAGCTCTGCCGTGCAGGCCAGGCCATGGGCAGCCACTTTGGGAAGGCTGCATTTGCTGCCCCTAAGCTGCTCTGTGTCTTACAGGAGTTTGAATGCCCCAGGTTTGGGTTGGTCCTGGGCAGAGGGCAGTGAGTATAAAGGCTGTGCTGCAGGGCAGCTGGATCCAGGCAGAGCCATTTTGGGGGGCAGCATTGTCTAACAGTATTTCATTTTCCAGTTCTATGTTTCATTTCATTTTGCACTTCTGCTAGAACTGCATGTCCACAGGTTTCAAATATCCTCCTCAGTCCCAGCAGCCTGCTTGAAAGTGCTGTGTCTTTATCAGACCATTGATGGTCCTTCTGCAATGTGAGTCTCACTGGCTGCATCCAAACCTTGTGCTTGAAGAGCATTCCTAATTAAAGCAGTTTGGGCCTTTGGGGAAGAAGAGGCTGCAAAGCATTTCCTAAAGCATTTTCTACTCCAATTTCATTGTGAGGAAATACACTTGAAGGATGATGCAGGGATTAAGATTGAGACAAATATGAGTTTGGTGGGTCAGTTTTACTTTGAGAGATTGAGAAACACAGGAAGCCCAAGTGATGATCCCAGAGGGCTTAGCACAGAGGTTTCATCCTCCCAGAAATACAAGGGCCTTAAAACCACTGTTAATTTGCTGACATCTTTTTATTTTAGAAATTCCTTAGAGCTGTTTTCTTCAATCATTTTGGAATGTGAGCTGAAACAAAGCCATCCAGGCTGAACCGAAGGGATAAACTCCTGAGACAAACACCCCGTCCCCTCTGCAGGGAGAGGAGCTGAGCCAGCATTTCTAGAAATAAATCATCACCCCAGCTTGGAGTCTGTGGGAGGATGTGCAGTGTCCCCCTGCTCCCAAACAGCCCAGGACAGCTGTGACTCCCCCAGCACTCACTGGGCTACCCCCAGAGCCTTTGCCATGCTGCCTGTGGGGCCAGTGCCTGTCCCTGCCCTTTCCACCACCCTGGATTCTGGCTCGTGCCCCACACCCCCAGAGCCCAAATTTGCAGCTTGTCCCACACAAAGAGCCAGGGCAGTGAAGGAAAGGGGGTGCATCCTGCCAAACCTGCCCACACAGACATGTGACAAGCGGGCAGAAAGGGTGCAGAGCAGGAAGGGTGCAGGCAGCAGTGCTCTCAGGGGCTGCACACCTGGTTCCAGGTGTGGGGATGGCAAGAGACCCCATCTTGGGGGCTGTAGCCCCAAATCCCCAGCATGGGAGATGCTCACAGGCCAGCCAGCAGCCCAGAATAGCTCAGTGTGCCCTCGATTTGGGGTTACCCATTCAGCAGCCATGGTGCTGGGCACGGCTGTGGGCCCAACCCTCATCCTGCTCCCAAGGACACAGCTCCACTGCCCTGGGGATCACCCAAAACCCCAGTGCCAGAGGCCACAGAGACTGTCCCTGGGGACAGCAGCTGCAAGTGCTTGCACACTATGCCCAGCTCTGTGGGACCCCACCTACCTTGCTGGGGAAGGTCTGGCCTTGAGATAGCAAAACCAGAAACAACAAGGGATGAAACAAAGCTTGTCAAGCAAACTGGTGTGTTTGTGTCAATTAATGTCGGGTGCAGGAGGGGGAATAGGCTTTGTGTCATACTGGAGAAATAGAAAATACTTCCTAAACCTTTGCAACCTTGTGAAGCCTCTGCTATGCCTGTAGTGACCTGCAGTTAAAGAGGTGGCCAAACATGTCACTGCAAACCATGAGAGATACACAGGAGTGGGGCAGGACTCCTGATTTTCCCAACTCTTTGCCCTGCTGTTGGACTGGGCTGTTAGGCACCATTCAGTTTTGCCCTACAGCTTTCTCCTGCCTCCTGTGCTCTGGTCCCACCTCACTTGGCACATGAAGTGAGCAGTGGCAACAAGAGAGATGCCGTTGCTGGAGTCAGTTGTTTGTCATTTTGCTCACTCTGCCTCCCATCTCAGCACAAAGGCAGTGTGCCCTCCCACCATTGTGCTGCCAGCACCCAGCAGTGCAATGAATTCCTGCAGCTGCGCCCTCACTCCTGCTGGCATCAGCTGCTCGCTGGAGTGTTAATGCCAGTCTGAAGGCATGTTCCTCTTCTCACGGCCACTGAGCTTTTCAGCTTCCCTGGAGCAAGCTTTGACTGTTGACAGCATCAGGTGTCTGGTCTGGACAGGGATGCAGATGGGTGAAAACATGCTGCTCTGAGCAGGGGCTGCCTTGCCAGGAGCCATGTTCCTGCTGAAGGTAGGGAGGGTTTTGCTGCAGGGCTCTGGAGCTCAGCAAGCCAAGCCCCACTCATGGAATGAGGAGTTGCTCCCCTGACAACCTTGAGCTGAGCCAAGCTTGTGCACTTGGCTTCTTGCTGCTGTGATTCAAACTGTGCAGTGCCCCTGGCAGCCAGGGGCAAAGGCAAGAGTCTGGGGGAGGTGAGGTCTGTTCACAGCAGGCTGTGCCTGGGCTCACATGGAGGATAATACAGGTGCTCCCTGTAAAGGAGAGGGCTTTATGGAGACAAGTGGTGTCCCTTCTTGTGGTCATCTTCCCCTTAGGACTGTGGTTGTTGGCAAAGGCTTGAAAGAGCATCTGGATTTGAAAAGGGCATGATGGGCCAGATCCTGATGCAGTTTAGTCTGAACATGCTGTGTGCAAACTCCTGAGAGAGCAGCAGGGCTCTCTGCATCTCATAATAAACAGTTTGACTTGAGCTGAGCACAGAACAAACACACAAACAGTGCACCTGCTGGGGCTGTATGAGCAAGTGCTGCAGATACCAGCTAATCAATCAGCATGTGTGAGCTGGGAAAAAGGGAGAGACAGAGCTTGCAGGAAAGGGCTTTCCATTCATACTAGCAGAGTTTAGCTTATGCCTTTATTGTGATCATAAAGCAACGCACTACATCTGCAAGTCATGGGCTCATCCAGTGTGCCAGTGGTTGTTTCTGAGTTTGCCTGTCAAGTGGCAGATGCCCCTTGTACAGGTGAAGTCTACATTCCGTAATGTGTGGTTTTCCCCAAATTAATGCCAAAACCTCTTGGAAAAATTAGCATATCCAGCATTTCTGGACCCACAGGGTTTTACTTTCTCCCATGCCGGACCTTGGCTGGAAGCTTCTCTGTCCATCTCCACTGTGTTTACTAAAGAGCTGTCTGGAAACTGGGTGACAAGAGCTTTCCCAGTGCTACAGTGCTGAGGATGCAGCAGTTGTGTTGGTTCATGGCATCTTCCCATCCTAGTGCAGTCCAGCCAGGAGGGCTGGACATCCCAGTCTAGTTCAGCTGGGAGGGCTGTTTCAGGTGCTTACAGCTCTGCCGTTGTTAACCTCAACTCACCTGAATTTCAGCATGTGAAGACAGTATGGGAATATGTTTACAGCAGATGTGTATCCACAGATACAGGTGAGTCACTGCAAACAGCTACATCTCCTGCTGTGCTGCAGCAAGGATGCACTCTGAACTTCCTAGTATTTTTCCATCTCCTAAAATACTTTTCTACTTAACAAAGCAGAGCCAAAATTGGATCAGGCTTCTGCTGTATTTTGCATCTATTATGCAGTTCTTGCTGCCATCACTGATTTAATGTCTCCATTATCATGGAGCACTGGTCTGCCAAGGATTCCAGCCATCCAGCATGCCCCTCGGCCTTACTAAACATTTGTGAGCAGCCTTAAGGGGCTGCTGAGCTCTGCATTTTTACAGCAAAAGCACCTTGGAAAGGCTTGTGCTCCCTTCTGCTCATTTTGCAAGTCACTTCTCTCTAAAGGAGAGGTAAGGCTGTTGGAGGAACCCAGAGGAAGTGCCAAGTTTCTTCTCTGAGTGATCTAGTGCTCAGGGCGATCTGACAGTAACTGTCCTGTGTAAGAGATGCTGAAGAGCTTCAGTCCCATTAAATCCCACAAAAACACATATGTAGGAGTACCAGTAGAGCCTATGAGTCAGTGACTGGCTCTCCTCAGAGGCAAGAGTTACCAGCCCTCTTCAGGTACAGGCTGATCCCTCCACTCTGAAAATACATACCCACATTTCAGCTTAGTCAGCTATTATAATAGTTTTTCTGAAGATGAAATTAGCCTTTGCAGTTTAGTAAGAAAAGTTATAAACCACCTCTGGGTTCTACCCAGTGAAGATACTTTGCCCATTAAAAGTTAGGAACTCCCCTCACCTTTTTAGGTCACTGTTCAAGGAGAGAGGTTTATATCTGGGCTCTGAGGGTACTAATAAGCCTGACCAGGCTCTCCTGGGCCTCTATCTACACCTATGGCCTGGTGCTCTATTTAAGCTCAGCCTGGGGCTTTTGTGAGCTTTGAGAGGGGAAATATTGGTGTATGTCTCCCTGTGCCTGCTCAAAGCACCTATTGCTTTGGGCTGTGATCCATAGACTGCCTTCCTGATCTTGGTCATCTTCTACTACTGTGGAACTGCCAAGTGATTCCTGGATGATGGCTGCCATTACAGACCTTGGCTCTGACCTAGGGACTGACTGCTTTGGTGTTGGTTTGGCTTCATCTCATCCTTCTCTGAGGATCTGGACTTGTGGTTGAATCTGGGTCTCATCTCTGAGCTGCTCATCTGTCGTGGGTACTGTTGGGGCTGTCCTGCTGGCTGCTGTGTTCAGCTCCCTGCTGTGTGCTCCTCAAACCTGGTACGATGAGAGTTTGACAGTAAATTCTTCAGGCTCTGGTCATATCTCTAAAGCTCCTCAAACCTGGTACAATGAGGCTTTGACAGTAACTTCTTCAGGCTCTGGTCATATCTCTAAAACAGGCAGAGCTAAGACTAAACCTCTTGTGCCTTGTCATCAACCTCTTGGCTTTACTGGGCTTTATCTTGCTTGTCCTTCTGCCCCAGCTAAAAGCTTTAGAAGATCTGAGGCTTGCTGCCCTCATGACATCTTCATTTCTGCAGATTTTTCATCCCTTCCAGAAAGTAATTTGTTAACTCTTTGAGTTGATAAGCTCAACATAAAGGGGTTCTCTAAGCTGCACAGAGGTCCAGATTAGATGATGTGAATGGCCCCAAAGAGATGTACTCCTTTCTCCTTCCTGACTTGTGTAAATGGAAGGCTATGCCAGCTGTGACAGAGCAGTGTGACCTGGCTGCCATTCCCCTCAAGTGAGGAGCCCTGTCCCCTGGGCTGTGAGGAAACCTGGGTGAGATTTCAGCTGGAGAGCTGTCTGCCTCCTTGCCCCATGTGACTCTGTTAAAGGTTATTCTGGCCCCTTAATCAAATTCAGTAGAGCTCTGCTTTGCTCTGCCCTCCAAGAATCCGCTGAGGTTTGCTGTCAGAGTGGCTATTAATGCAGCAATCAGCTCCACTTCAGTGAGGAGAGAAACACGAACCTTTAGGGATGGGAGGCAGCAGGGGCATGTGGAAATGGGGAAGTAAAGCACAACTTGTGCTTGTGCTGCCCTGCACTTGACACCAGGGATGGGAAAGAAGCAGGGCTGGCAGCAGCACTGTGTCCCAGGTGGGCAGTGTGCTGTCCCTTAAGGGGAACAAACTGATGCAGAGATAAAGAAAGTCCCAAACTGATAGAGAAAATCTTGCTGGGGCTCTAAACAGGGCAGAATCTCTTCTAATTACAGCCTATTCTGGAAGGCATTAGTTACTCCAGTCACTCCTCTTGAAGTGTTTATTATAGATGTTCCCCAGCAGGATTTTGGATGAGAGCAGGACCTGTGTGTTTTGCCCAGAGAATGGCTGCATGCCTGGGCAGTGCAGGAATAGAGCAGGTACCCGCCCCTGCTTGGTACAGTCAAAAGGTTTCATGGTGTCCCAGAATTAAAAAGGCTAAGTCAGCAAATGAGCTTATACAAAGCTTTTCAGAGGCTCTGAAGTAAATTCACATATTCTGGAAAAAGGGAGAGGTTAAATCTTTCCTTGTGCCTAAGGAAGGAGGGGCTGGACAGGGCAGGGAATTTTCCTCTTCTGGAGGGATGAGATGCCAAAAGGCTGTATGGAAGATTGTGTTAAATTGCATGGTGTGCCACAAGCCTGCTGTGTCACCCAGCCTCTGCCCCAAAGAGCAGGCAATCAAGGTAATGAAAACAGCCCATTTTTTCCTTCTGATCTAAGAATGGGCACAGCTCACCTTTTGTTGCCCTGACAAATCTCAGTGGGCAAAGAAAGAAGGGTTAAACCCTTTCCTTGGTGCTAGTGACATCTTGCATTTTGTAACACTGCCAGAACTTAACATCTGACTGTTTATTTGTTTTGCTTATTGTTTACTTTATGCTCTGCTGAGCACAGGCAATAGATCACTTTCACCTTTGCAGCTGAACTCAGTTTTGCTGTATTTAGGACAATAAAACATCTCACCAGCATATTTCAAGTTAATGAGTTGCTGCTTTTTTTTTCATGTGGAGTTTCAAAATAAGTCAAATTCCCCTGAGATTAGAATTTGTGGTTGGTTTCTTTTTAATTGACAAGCCTTAGTCACCAAATTCTTTCCCTTAGCTATCACCTCATTCCTCTACCTCTGTAGTATTTGTTTGCAGGCATCTTGGAACAAAATGTGACCCTTCCACTGAAATGGGAAAGCTGGCTGAATTTCCTGAAGGCAAAAGCCTTTACAGTAACTCACAGGGGGAGACAGCAGAAGGATTTTCAGTTTTGCCAGCCTAAAATACACACTTGCTTTCTGATTCTGCCTAACAGACGTAACTGTGAAATTGAACAATTTTGGGGAAGAACAGAAAAGCACAGATAATGGTAATACCAAGAAAAATTTCTGAACAGCTTTGAAGCAGCTATAAAAAAAGCATTTAGTGCGATTGTAAAGCCTCTTTTACCAGTGCTCTGAACATCGGATGAGAATATACACCAGGTAGGGAGGCTGGAGGGAGATCAAATGAGAAATGACAAGCCTTTGACTATAAAGCTGTCAATGCCTCAGAAGAGAGCCAAGCCAGCTGCACCTATTGCAGGGAGTGTGAAATGGAGATGCAGGGGCTGTGCTGGGTGGAAGTTGGTGCTGCTGTTTAAAGAGAGCTGGTGCTGCCCATCTCTGCTGGCTGTTTTCTGCTCCACTGGCAGCGCTGACCTGGCTGATCGATGTTGCCACTAATTTTATTTAATTTTCTTGCCTAAGATGTATCTTCTCCTTTCATACTGCCCCTTTGTTGCTCAGCCTGAGATTGATGTATAATGTCAAAATAAATCCAGGGAGCGCCATGAGCTTCTGAGATTTGGGAGCTGGATGTGGCAGGGTCAGGAGATCTGAAAGGCTTTTAGTTACCCACTTGTAGTGAGCCACCTGCATGCAAAGACAGCCAAATTACCAGCAACAAAGTGAAAAATGACAAGAGCATTCATTAAATGCCATGCCTGGGCTAGAATCTCAGTGCACTAAAGTGTTTTTATCTCATCTAATGGGTAAACGACAGCTCGGTAGTTCCCTCTGCATTTCCTGCTTGGTGGGGGCTGGGGGCTGCATTGATTCTGGGAGAAAAAGGACTTTCAGAGCCCTGCATGGATGTGGTCTAAAAGAAGTCAAAAGCAAGAACTTTAGTCCAAGCCTGTCAGCTTTTCCTTGCCAGGCTGGGGAAGGGGTGCAGCCAGTCTGTTACCTGCCCTGGTTGTGCTGGGGGAAGTTGCAGCACTGGAGCAGATGACGGAAAGAAAGAGCTGGCAAAAGGAGGCTGGCAACTGCACAAATGGGTGACATGTGCCAGGGCCAGCCTGCTAGGAGCTGCTAAGGTCAGTATCAATAATAGCAAGTACTCTCAGGTGGCTGTTTGATTCATTACAGAGTTCAGCAGGTTATGGCACGTTGACACCTTTCTCTAGTTGTTGAAAACCAGCAAGTTCATGACAGAAAAAAAAATACCATAAATTTTTCTTTTGGGAGATTCACTCTTCAAACAACAACAACAAAACAATCAATTTATTTACAGGGAAATAAAGACTCTGGGGTGTTTTTAATGAACAATTCCTTAAGGGATAAGAATGCTTGAATTTAAAATCCTGATCACCCTCAGAGCTATGTCCTGCTGTCTCAGTGACATGCTGTATGGGAGAGTACCAGGCACATGGTACAAGCCCTGCAAGCACAAAGACATTTGGTGAGACCATGACAGTACAGCTGTTTCCTCAGTTGGAACTTGCAATGTTGGATTTTAGCATCCCCTGCCCTCCTAGAATGTGTGAAAGCTGCTTTGAAACCAAAGAAAAAGGTTCCTAGCCACTGCTGAGGAAAACTTGAAATCATGAGCAGAGTGCCCAGTGAGAAGGGACCAGGATGCTTTTGGGTCCTTTGGTTTGGAGTCATGTTATATTTGTGGCCTTGAACCAAGAGTTGCACAGCTTTTCTGAGGGGCCACAAGCTGCAGGAGGGGAGTGGGATGGCTGCAGTTCTTCCAGCTGGCAAGAGGGGTTGAAGGGCAGGGAGCTGGCATGTGTTCCCTCACAACTGCTCTGGTATCCGGGACTTCTCGAGCCTTGTTTCTTGGACACCTGTCTGACAAAGCCCTTGCTTGAGTCATTTACTGTAATGTTGTGCCCTGAGGCCACTAAAGATGTGTTTAATTTGAAATTTAGTGTAATTGGAGCAGTTGGTCTGGTTGCTGTAATAATGATTTTCGGCAGGATATTCAGCATGTTCCTCTGCTGTGCTATCCACCACAACTGATCCAAGAGCTACAAACCCAAGAACTGCTGCAATAGAGATTTTTTTTTTTTAATTTTAATAGAGCACACAGCAGTTTGCACAGAAGGGCATCAAAGAGGGGACGTCAGCTGAATTAGTATCAATGTGACAGCCTTGGGTATGGTGGTGACACACCATGGAATGGTTTTCCCAGCAGGTGTCAAAGCAGCTGTCCCTGCTAGGGCAGAGGCTCCAACACAGACCCAGCTTCAGAAACAGATGCCAACACCCCAAGCCTCAGGATGCAGTGAGTGATAAAAGACAAGAAAAGATTTTCTGCTGGATCTCATTCTAAGCAGCAATGAGAGGCTCATTGGGGCTGTGAAGGTCAAAGGCAGCCTTGGCTGCCGTGACCACAAGATGGTGGAGTTCAGGATGCCAACATAAAACTGGGAAGAGCTCCAGATCTGCATATCTTTATTTGGCTGATAAACCAGAGAGTCAAGCTTCCATCCAGAGGGACCTCGACAGGCTGGAGAAGTGAGCTGAAAGGAACCTCCTGCAGTCCAGCAAGGTTTCAAAGGGATGCACCTGGGGAGGAACAATCTCACACACCAGAATATGCTGGGGCCACCCAGCTGGGAACCAGCTTGACAGCAAAGGACCTGGAAGTTGTGGCAACACCAAATAAAATGTGAGCCAGTGATGTGCCGTCACCATAAAGGTACTGATGGTATCCAGGGCCACATTTCCTTCCAGTGGTGCCCAGTAACAGGGCCAGAGGCAATGGACACAAACCAAAACACTGGAGGTTCTTTCTGAACATCAGGAAACACATTTTACTGTGAGGGTGAGCAGTGGCACAAGTTGTCCAGAGAAGGTGTGGGGTCTCCAACCTCGGGGATACTCAAAAGCCATCTGGTCATGGACCTAGGAAACTGCCTGTAGGTGACCCACCTGACCAGGGGCTCGGACCAGATGGCCTCCACAGGGGAGAAACGAATTTGCCCAGGGGGAGAAGTTCTTCTAGGTGATGAAGTAGGTGGGAACTGAGGGGTGAGGGAGAAGCGGTGGCTCCGTTACCCATGGACAGCTGAAGAGAGGTCAGCGGGCGATGCGGAGGGTCTCTGCTTTGGGGGCCGGCGCTGCCGCAGAGTTGCGGCTGGCGGGGCTCTGCCCTCCCGGGGCTCTGCCCGTGCCGGGCGGGTTCCGGCGCATCCCCGCTGCCCTCCCGGGGGCTGATCACCCGCGCCCGGCGCAAGCAGCCGCACCGCCGGCACTCGTTGTGGGCACCGGGGCCGGCGTGCGGGGACCGGGGCCGGGGGCGCCGGCCGGGTGAGCGGCGGCTCCGCAGGCAGGAATTAGGAGCGGACGGAGGGCAGCGCTCCGCCCCCGGGCCGGCGCTCGGCGGGCAGTGCGGACCCCCCTGGCGGCTCCCCGCCCCCGGAGCGGCGGCGGCGGCGGGAGGACGGGAGGAGGCGGCGCCGGGCGGCGGGATGCGGAGCGGGGCCGGGCGGCGGGCGGGCGCGGCGGCGAGGGGCAGAGCCCGGCGGGCGGCGGGGCGGCCCCGCTCCCCGTGAAGAGGCGGTGCGGCAGGGCAGCGGCCGCCGCCATGCAGCCCTTGCACCGGGCCCCGGCGTTGCTGCTGCTTCTGGCCGCCGGTGAGTGAGTGAGGCTGGCGCGGCGGGAGCCGCTGCCATCCCTAGGGCTGGGCGGCGGGTGGGTGTTCATCCCCTCCGCGGGCACCGGGACCCCCGGCGGGAGGCGGCTCTGCTCACCCCCATCCCGGGGAACAGCGCTGGCCGCGGCTCCAGTGCCCCGGGGCGCCGGGAGCTCTGCGGCGGGCTGGTCTCCATCACCCCGCCGTTCCCCGCAGGCACCACTGACCCGGGTACCGGGACTTGCGGCGGCTCCCATCTCCCACCCCGGAGCTCTCCCTGTGTGCCTGGCACTGCCCTCTACCCGGGCATCAGAGCCCTCTGGGGCAGCGCTGCCTGCCCCGGGACCCGCTGCGCTCCCGGCACGGCGGGCTGGCTGCACGTGGGCTGCTCTCCCGGCTCTCCCGCCCCGGAGAGGGGGCGCCCGGCACGGAGCCGCGGGCACCGGGCGGTCCCGGTTCGGCCCGGCCCGGGCGGTCTCGGCTGCGGCAGCGCTGCCCCGCACCGCCCGCTCGGGTGTCGCTGGCTTCGTCTGGCGTCGTGGTGATTTTGCGAACTACCGTGAAACTGATACAAAGAACGGGCCACCGCGAATTGCTGCACGATTCCCCAAGAGCCTCCTCTTGAAATCTGGAGGAGAGGTAGGGTGCCAGGAAAAGGCAGTTAAGTGCAGGAATAATTATACTCGGAATAGTTATGAATGCTCTGCTTCTATTTTTAAATAGTCTGGGGAAATTTCCCAACAAAGGGATCCCCCAAAGACCTATGAGGCTGAGATTGTCCTCTTCCTCCCTTATGCATCCCTTTGTACAGAAATCTGGTTAGTGTGGAACAGGAGTTCTGAACGGGGACATTTGAAATGTGGGGGAGTCTTTGTCTTGAGTCATTCTGACAGGGAAGGAAGGGCTGACTTACCAACCAGTCACTGTCTTCCAGCACGACCAAGCTGTGATAGTGACATCCAGTCCCCTGGCACATCTCCTTTATTACCCAAATCTCCTGAAAACGTTCATGGGGGAATGTGTCATCTGTAGAGCCCTTCTGTCTATGGGCTGTTAGTCTCTGTCATCTGAGGCTCCTGAAAGAGAAGAGATAAAGCCTTGTAGGTTTGCAAACAATAGTGAGCTTAAAGAGCAAAATGGATCTGAAAACCTGTTGGGGTTTTGTGCCAATACTCTGTGGCAGGGAAGCAATAAGTCTTTCTGGAGCTGAGGAGGGAGCCAGTTCTGTGGTTTCCTCCAGGCAGGTTGTCCACACTGAGGGAATACCTTGGGCACAGCTGGCAAAGGTTCTTCAGCCATGTCTCAGCAGGAAACCCTGTCCCCAGATTCAGCCAAGCCTCTGCCTCCTCCAGAGAAGAGTGCAAGATGTGAGGGGGAGAGCTGCCACAATCCCACCCTGCCAGTCTGGGGTTGACCCCATCCCCATAGCTGGAAATCTATGTTTGCTCTGCACAGAAAGGAGAGGGACCTCATGGTGGTTTTAAAATGTGGCAGCCAAAAGGACCACCACTGGTACTGCTGTGCTGAGGGGAGGAAATGCTTCTTATTCTGCTGAGGCTGCTGGAAACTTTCTAGTGGTGTTGTCCAGCTGGTGGTGATACAGAGGATTTGGGTGCTTGGCTTTCTCTGTGATCCTCCCTGCTGTCCTAGCAGGGAGAGGCACAGGGGTGGGAGGTGAGGAGCAGCTCCCAGGGACAGCTCAGTTCCTAATCCAGTGAAATTTGCAATCCTGGTGGGCTGTGGCAGTACTGTGGGGCTGGACTTGGCTGGCCAGGTCTCCGCAGACCCGTGGGCTCCTACCCAGATGGGAAGTCAGGAGTGGAGATGCAGACTGCTGGAAATTTGTAGCTCAGGCTCTGTTCTTGGTAGTAGCTTTGCTTGGTGGTTCAGCATCAGTTCCAATCTGCAATAATTCAGTGCACCCTGGCCTCACTTCTCCAGTCCCACAGGACAGGAACAGTTAATATCTGAGAGGGAGCTGGGTTGACTGTGTGCAGTTCCCCACGTTTCCCTGGGCTGGGAGCCTCCACAGACCTGCAGGATGTGCTGAAATGGGACATGTCCCTCATCAGGGTCCCATCAGACTGCTGGGCAGCACAAGTCTGTTGGCACAGTTTGCAAACATCTCTCTAGGCTCTAGGGTATCTGAGCCCCTTTGGTTTTGCAAGTGTAAAAATGATGCAGGGGGAGAAGGAGGGAGTTGGTCTCCTTCCTCTTTTTGTCTCCCCAGGTGGCTGTCTGCATGTGGGCTGTTTAAGGCTTTTTTTTTTCTTTCTGCCTGCTTAGAAGATGTCTTGTTAGCATTGTGTGAACAAGGCAGAGATGAGGGAGTATAGATCAGGATGAATGAAAATTCCCTGTAGTCAGTTTTTCCTTGGCCGCCTCGCTGCCATAAGGAAATGTTCATTTAATTACAGGCATCAGGGGTAGAAATAACCACATTAAGCCCTCAAGGGGAAGCTGCCGGTGACGAGCTGCAGATCAGAGTGCACAGAAGTTTTCCCACTCACTCTGCCTGGGAAAAAGCTGTGTGGGTACCTGGGGGAGCAGCAGCACTGACAGCCCCGCTGCAGGGCTGGGGCTGCAGGAAGGTGCACCAATCTCCCAGCTGGTGCTTGGGGAACTGGCCCCTCAGTCCTGCTGGCTGTTTGTGGAAACCAGGGCACTACTGAACCACGTAATCCCAAAAGAATGGAGAGAGGCTCTTTGTCAGCCACACGAGCACAGCCTGCACCGAGGCCAAGAAAACACGTGTGTTGGTGTATTCAGAGGGCCAGGGATGCTGGCAAGGAAGGTGCACCCTGCTGGGGCTCAGAGCAGTGCCTGACTGTCCCTGTGCCTGGTGAAGCCCTGTTGTGGTTACCAGGCTTTGGATGTACATTCTTGGTTGGGGTCAATTTGTTCGTGCTGGGAAAGCAGCTTTGCAGCCCTCCCTCTATATGCCAGCTGCAGCCATGGCTCCTCTTGTCCTGCCTGGTGTTGTGAAGGTACTCAGAACCCTTATATGTGCCCTGGGACCATCAAACTTTTGCATGAGCTTTTTTTTTGCCTAGGATACCTGAGGCTGTTTGGAGGGTGGAGCCTCTTGGAGATGCAGTGTGTGGCAGGGTGGTTGTCATTGCTCTGCTGCAGGGGCTGGAGTGGAGTGTTTTGTGCTCAATGTTATGCCAGGGGATTAAAAAAGGGTGTAAAAGGTTTCAGTTACATTTTGATAGGTGACCATGTCTCAAGGGAAGAAGCAGGCAAGTGCCTTTATTGAGTGTGCTGGAAATGAGAGTGAGCATTGTGGGGTGCATAGTCCAGGCTGGGGCAGAGTGAGAAGAGGAAGCACAGGCTTCAGGGGCAGAAATAACCACATTAAGCCCTCAAGGGGACTTGAGGCACTTAAGACCTCAAGGGGACAGATGAAATGCTTTGGGCCTTAGAGAGGGCAAAGAAGTCTGTGGGCTGTGGTTTTTCTCTTAGATCAGTGGCTTTCATCCCATGGTCTGTTAACCCCTGGGGGCCTGTGGGATGTTTGAAGGGGCATGATATGCCTCTTCATATGCCTATGAAAGATATGGCTATGAAAGATAAGTGAGGATAGAAAATTCACTTGTACTGTGTAGAAATGCCTACCCAATGCTGTTTTCCCAGGGGCTGCATCCCCCCCGGCCCCGAGCTGGGAACTGCCATTGTCAATAGCAGGAATTGAGGAGGAGAGCAGACGTGGTGGCAGCAGAGGAGGGAGGTGTGAAGGCTACGAGACAATCCAGGGAGGGAGTGAAGGCAAACAGTCTGGGAGACTGCAACCAAGTGAGATTGTGGCTCCAGGCATGAATGGTTGAGCAGAGGCGGAAGGACAGGCCGGCATGGTGAAGTGTCTCCTGCTTGCATGGAGTCTCTCATTTAGGAATGGGTGGAGGTGTTTAGAGCAGTCTGGGTGTTATAGATCCTAAGGACAGGAGACCTGTCACATCTTGGCGTTGGGATGAGGGTGCCCAGCAGCCCTGGGCACCAGCCCCAGTGCTGACCAAGGGCGCATCTGCAATTATCTGCAAAAGCAGGTGCATCCCTGGCAGTGCCGTGCTGTTTCCCATGGGTGTACCTGGCCCTGCATGCCATGGATGTTCTCTGCTGAAGTGCCCAGGGAGCAGATGTTGGCCGTTCTTTGTGAGGTGGTGCCCACCCAGTACGTGCAGACACGCACTCCCTGCAGCTGGGTGGAGCTGGAGCTCTCATTAATGCTTGCTGTAAGGAGCTGTAAAAGCTTAAAGATGCTGGCACAACATCCCTCTAAAGAGCTGTCCCATTGCAAAGGCTTCTTCCCTTGTGCCTTGTTGCTCTTCTTGGTGTAGGTGGCTAAGTATGTGCTCCCTGCAGACCAAGTGCTTTTCCTATTACTTTCCAAAACATGCTGGAGACACAGGAAGGTGGATGGTTTTAGAGGGACACTCACTGAGGGACCTGGTTGCTGGCAGTACCAGAGGAGGATGGCAGTCTGATCTTGTTTTTTGAAGCCCTAATTGGAAATGATCTCTGAGATTAGGGTCATGGCTGGGTGTGTAAGTAGTCTAGTGCAGTGTGGGAGCTGCAGTGGGAGAGTTCTCCTGGGTGGTGTGTCTCAGAACAGCTATGGTCTGCAACTCTGAATGAGCACCAGAAGAACTTGGTTTCATACACAGTCATCCCCTATGCTTCCCTGTGCAAGCTGTTGAGGGTTTCGAGTGCAGAGGCTCCAGGTGACTGTGTGGGAATCAGCTTGGACATCCCTCAGGCAAACAACATTTCTGCTTCTTCCTCCACTGGCCATGGTTGGGATCCCTTTTTGTTATTTAAATTACCCTGCATTCTGTTATGTTCTGGAAGTGGTTTGTGCCCTGACCGTTCTGCCCTGGGGCCTCTCTCCTCTCTGCCCTTGGGCCTTGCTCTGGGCCTTTCCAGGCACAGTGGCCTGGGGGAGGGAATATCCCTGGCAGATGCTTCCCTCATCTGGTCATTGTGCTTCTGTCCTAACTGATTATCAGTAAATGACCCATTCCTGACCCAGCTCTCCTAGGAAATAACATTGTTGGGTAGCTCCTGGCTGTGGGGTGGGCTTGGAAGGAAGGTCAATGGTAGCAGAGCCAGATGGACATTCTTGTGGCTGCTTCCTTGGCAGTGCCACCATGCTCTGACCTCCCTCCCTGTGCCAGTGTGCTTGGCTCTGCCAGTTGGTGGTGACAGGTAAGTCAGAGTGTGCCTCAGGCAAATGTTCTTCTCTTCAGCAGGCTGATCCTGCCTGCTTGGCACTGTGGTGTAGCCACAACACTCAGGAAGGAGAGGTAAACCAACCTTCTGTTGGGTAAACTGATGAGCACTCCAGCCCCTCTAGAGATCAAGCTGAGGTGGTGACATCTTAAGGGATGATTGTGTGTTTCCTTGGAGAGAAATTGAGGTTTGCTTGTTACTAATTAAAAAGCAAAAAAATTTTAAAGGCTATTTAACACAGTCACAGCTTCAACAGCTAGATTCCATTTCATCTCCCCAAATCCCTGTTCTCATTTCAGCTGGACACAAAAATGACTTATTTCCTCTTTAATTTCTAGTCCTGTTCAATAGGCCAATTGGGAGCTTTTAAATAGCTGCCCTGTCCCATGGAGAGGTGACTTGCTTTGTGGCAAAGTGATGAAGTGCTTTTGGTCAGCCAATGTAGAAAACACTTTGGGGTTCTTTTAGAATTATTTAGAATTGGGAAACTGTTTTTGTTCACAGCACTTTGTGAGAAAGATGGCAGATAGCCTTTCTTCAGATTTTTTTTTTTCCTGTTGTTGAGCGAAACTCCCTCATCTCCTTGTCTGGGGCTGTTGTGAATCCTCTGCTGAGCTGAACAGAGTGAGCTTCACCACTTTGACTCAGAGCTGTTTTCTGAGCGGTCATGGGGTCAGCACTAGCAAACGCTTTTTATCTGTATCCTCCTGGCTGGCTTTTCTTCAGTGGCCTCAGAAAGGTAGCACTGCAGCATTATTCCCTGCTGTTGGAATTGCCCCACTCTGCTCCTCACAGAGGTGAAACACCTTTTGCACTGGCTCCAGCATCACCTCTGTGGGTGCTGGCGGCAGGACAGCGCGCAGCCCGCGCAGGAGCTCCCGTCCCATCCCGCCTTTGTTCCCTCTCCCCTCTCAATCTACCTCTCCCACTTTCTCTGCTTTCTGGCCCCTCCTCTGTCTGCTCTGGGAGGGTTTTCCCTCCCGTGCTCTAAGCCCTGCTGTTTCCCCGAAGGCTGCCTGCCCTTTTTAGCATGCAGAGCCTCGTCTCCTCCAGGTTACGCAGAGGTGCCGCAAAAATAGAAATGAGAGACAAGCGCCCCATTGAAGCAGCTGGTGAGCCCTGGCTCCGTTCCCTTCTCCCTCCCATCTACAGTTGCAGGTCTTTATTCATTTGTTTCTTTATTCCTATCACTTCATCTGCATTTTAGAATACAAAATCGGGAGGCTGATGGCTGGTAGAAGTTGTCTAATCCCTGTTACCCATCCTGGGAGGAAAATGGCCTGCAACTGAGGTCTTGGGCATTAGATTTCCTTTCTCAGCTGTGCTCCCCTGCCTCCCAGCTCAGCTCATGCTTTGATTCTTTCTTTGCCTTGGAGTTGACAGCTGCGTGGAGCTCTTTTATGAGAGGCTTGAAAGAGAGGGGGAAGATGGCAAATCTTCGTGCTGCTTTTTGGCACCCCAAGCCTTTGGGTTTTTGCTGCCTGTGCAGAAGGCATGAATGAAGTGGTGTCAGGATGGTGTCTGGAGAGGTACTGATTTGTACCCTGGTGTGGTGGGGCATTCAGGCTGGTGCTGGCACAGAGGGTTCCCCCAGACCAGTCTCTGCATCCCGTGCCTGTAGATCAGACCCCAAAGTGTTACTCACATCCAGCCCAGGGACAAGACACCTGTCTTGCTCAGGCTGTGCATGACTCATTCCTAGGGATGAGGTGGTGTAGTCTTATCTTGGGCTGAGGAAAGCAGCCCAGTAAACCAGATAATGCAGCTTAGGGGGTTTTAACTGGGTAAACACTTCAGAGTTAAAGGAAGGTAAACAAATTCCCAGCATCTGAGCTTCCCACATGGATGGAAATAGCTCTCTGGATTACCAGGTTCACCTGCCATGAGATGTGTGTTGTAGAAGGGGTGGGGTGGGCTCTGGCTGAGCTCTGTAGGCAGCCCTTACAGAGTGTAGCTGGTGGAGAAGAGGTTTGAGGCAGTGTAGATGCTGGCACAGAGGTGCATTTTGAGACTGCCTTGCTGCTGGGGAGACCCAGGATGTGCTTTGTAGTGTGGCTGGAAAGCTGAGGGGCCACATCAGCCATGTCTCTGTAACTGGGAGTCAGGGGAAACTGAGGCATTGGGGTGGATAAAGAGCTTGCTCAGGATCCAGGCAATCAGATGCAGTCACATATAAACCAAATATTCCATGTGGCCTTGGACCTGCCATGGTCTCTTCCTATCCTGCTCTCCTTTGCTGGATAGCTTTGAGAATAATGTTTCTTTCCTCTTCCTTGCTGCTCTTTGTCATGTTTGCTTAAGCTGCAGGCTCCTCAAGACAAGTGCTCTCTCTGGTGCTCCATCAGGGATGCAGGTGCTGTCTGTCAGCTCACACTGGAGCCTGCTGAGCACCCCAGAACCAGCACAGAGCTGTCCTGGGTCTGTGCTCACACTCAGGGGGTGTGCAGGCTCTTCATTCCAGCTATGGAATTCACTATTCCTGCATGGCTCAGGAGCTGGCACATCCCTAGAGATGCCCTGAGGTGTTTTGGTTGGCTCTGTGATGCCGCAGTGGCTTCCTTCCCCTTTGATACTCTGCCTCTTTTGCCGTTCCCTTTTTGCTGCTGCTCAGGCCTCAGCTGATCTTGCCTTGGATCAATAGGGCAAAATAAACAAGATTGAGAAGTGCTGAAGCCTGGCCCAAGTGTGTATGCAAAAGGGTAGCCAATTTGATTTTGATGAGTTCAGAGAATAGTGGGGGAAGGTGGAGAGGGTAAGAGCAGGCAGAAGGCTTCAAATTGCATTTCTGGCTTCCTATATTCCCAGGACAGGTTTGGTAATCTGTTGTCAGGTGAGCAGTGACTCCCAGATTTTCTGTGCCAACTTGCCAATGTCTAAAATGATCACACCAGGACCAACCCATGTGCCATTGCCCCACAGCTCATTATAGCACTTGTCCTGGTTTGGATTTGTGCTCCTGGGATGTGGAGCTGTAGGGCACAGTGCTGGGTAGCAACATCAGGAGGTTGCCTTGTCTGTGCCCTTGCCTGAAGGCAGTTCAGCTCTGCTTAAATCATTTCAGGCCTTGTGCATCCAGATCTGTGTGCAGCTCCCAGGTGATGTCTCAGCAGTGCTTTGTAAAATCTCTGCTTCTAATACTTCACTACTCTGCAAGGATTTTCACATCTGCATTCCAGTGATATCTCAGAGCTGTTCCTAATACAGGAGTTTCTCCTCTTAAGACATTTCTGATGGATGTTTTCCCAGCTTGTATCAGAAATGTTTTGTGCTAGTTCTCAAGAGGGCTTATCACTTTACGCTATTTCTTTTCATAATATTTCTGTTATTCCCATTCTCAAGATCACCTAGCTGTACCTGTGGTTTTTCTGTGCAGCAAGGATGTCTCCTTGCTTTGTGTCCTTGGCTAATTTCATTATTACCTTCCTATTTTTTGTTGCAAGGTCACTCAGGAAAATGTGGTAGAACAGCAGATCCAAAGACAAACCATGAGGAATTTCACTGGTAGCCTCCCTCCAGCACAAGCCTCTGTAATTTTTTTGTACAGCCAATGCTTTACAGTTTTCCTGATAATAGGTGTTTTTTCTTGTGTCTCTTGTAATTCCTCATGAGGCACTGTATCAGATGTTTGACTGAAGTCCAGATGGATTAGAGCTGCTGCATTTCTGTTGTCTAGAAAATCAGTTATCAAAGAAAAATACCAAATTAGTCTTCATTTCAGCTTATTCAATTAGTTCAGTTCAGTGACTACTTCATTAACAATTGAGGAACTGAGTCTGAGCTGAGAAAGCAAGAAAACTTGTCCTTTTTCCTTCTAATCTATGAATAAAAATCAGCTGTGGGAGGATGAGTTCTTTTAGTTTTGATGTGCTGAATGATAGAAATGGTTCAGTTCACCCAAATTAGTTACTTCACTTGCTTAACAAAACTGTTGTAAATATAAAACAGCTTTTGGTAATTTTATTTTTTCCTTATGCCTCCATATTTATAATAGTATTTAGTAGCTGAATAAAGCCAAATCCCAGGTGCTGTTTTCTTGCATTTTGATTGGAGTTCAATATGCATGTGAATGTACCTTGACACAAATCACAATTAAAGTCTCATCTAGGAATCAAGAAGTGTCAGTCAATCCTTCTAATAGTTAAAATGGAAATAATAAGTGTGTAATGTTGATAGAAAAGTGCAAAATGCAGCTTGCTCTCCTGCTTAGTGTTAGGTGGATTTTTGCTGTTGTCACAATATAATTTTTACCTGTAACTGTCAGCCCTTCCTTATGGAAACCTACAATGTGAGTGCACTGAAGTTCAAACCAAAAAATAGATTTTCACCCTACAGATTTAAAACATGATTAATACTGGTTGTAAATAATATTGGTTTGAATCAGCCTCCCTGCATATGATATAGCTGTAGATCAGGACAGCCTGATAGAAACTGCCATTGTTTTCACAAGGCCAGAGTTTCATGGCTGAACTATATGACATTCCACCTCCTCTCCATGATTAACAAGGCACCTCATCCTTTAACAGAGGCAAAAACACCTCAGAGAGGGTGAATCATCACCCCAGAAAGAGGTGCCCCACGCTGGATGATTGCTTGGCACTGACTCCACCTGGATGTGAATGCCACTCTGCATGCTTGTGGATATTTCCCAAAATACCCTAATTTTCCTCCTCAGCTGAGAGCACAGCCCATCTCCAGGGCAGGTTGGCTTGGCAGGAATAGGCTCCAAGGGGAAGGCAAGCCCAGTGGGTGTCATTCCTGTCTGATGTGTGTTTTCTGTCATCATACAGGGACCTTGTGCCTCTGCCTCGCCTCCTCGGAGGACCCAACTGCCGATGGCCTCACGTCAACCTCCCTGCTGGAATTTGCCGTGATGTCCCACCTGGAGGCCATGAATTCCCACGAGCAAACCAGACCAGAGGCTGCAGAGCCAGACCTTGCCCCTGGCTCCCTGCATGCTGCTCCAGGGTCAGGCTTTGCCAGTGAGGAGAATGAGGAGTCCAAGATCTTGCAGCCCCCACAGTACTTCTGGGAAGATGGGGGAGAGCTCAACGACTCCAGCCTGGACTTGGGACCAGCAACAGGTAAGTTCTTTTTACCCCATTCTTCCTCCCACTCTGCAAGGAGTCTGGGGAAATGGAGGAATGCATGGATCTATCTTCCTGCTTTGACACAACTCTTGCTAAGAGGGCCTGAGATTAAATGTCAGCTCTGTTTTCTCACCTCAGTGCCTGATGTGTCCCCAATGAACCCTGAGCAAGCATAGGCTTTAGAAACCAAGTTGCAGCTGAGCTTTTTATTCCTGAGCTGCTATGAGCTGGGAAAAGCACTGTCTCCATCTAGTTTCCCATTGCCTTATGCCCTCCTTTCACTTTCTCCCCTTTATGCTCTCTTCTCTCTTGGTTTTTTCTGTTGCTGTCTATTAAGCACAACTTTAAGGTCTCAAGAGCCCGACAGAGATCAAGGCAATCTTAGCACTTGAGTCAGAACTGAGTTCCCTGGGTCAAATTCTGGATTCCTCACTCTGTGACTTCAGTGGGGATTTGGCCCAAGAGAAAATAGCAGGTTTTGTCCCTTGGGTGTCTGTCCTTTTGCCTATCCTGTCCTGCTACTTCCTGAGAGGTCATGACCAAAATGGGTTTCATTGGCATTTGAGTTTGCTTTCCTCTCTGGAGTGTTTTTCTGAGACCACCGAGTCCCCTCAGTAGTCTCTCCCCATACCCCTCATTGGCTTTGAGATGCTCTCAGAGAGAGGGATGGCAGGAAGGAGGAGGTGCATTGCAGAGTTTCCAGTAGCTTAGGAGATTATTTCACATGCTCCTGCTCTTAAGTGTCATGTGGGGCATGTATTAAGTGTTACCCAAGGGCCAGGCTTCAGCCTTATCCCTCCTCCCTTATGCAGTATCGCTCTCAGCACATCTGACTGAGGTCTGCAGTTGGAAAGCACAAGTCTTGCTTTATGTCCTCTCCTATTTCTGTGACCTTAAAAAACACCTGTGCTCACACAGGGCTGAGAGCTGTGGCTTGGGTTGCCCAAGGGGTACAGCGCACACGATGTGGGGCAAGGGCCAGGCCAGCTTAGGTCTCCAAAGCCCTTTGCTCACTGACAGTGCTGCTAAACCTGTCTGCCTGTGCTCTGCCTGCCCTGGGGCACTTGCAGGCCTGGATGTGGGGCAGCTGTGCCATGCAGTGGTGCTGGGGTGGATGGGGACATTGTTGGGATGGAGTCGTTGGGACGGGGCCATTGTTGGGATGTGGCTGTTGGGATGGGGCCGTTGTTAGGATGGCGCTGTTGGGATGGGGCTGTTGTTGGGATGGGGCCATTGGAATAGTGCCATTGTTGGAAGGGCACTGTTTTTGGGATGGTGCCGTTTGGGATGGTGCTGTTGGGAAGGCACCGTTTTTGGGATGTGCCATTGGGAAAGCACTGGTTTTGGGATGTGCCGTTGGGATGGAGCTGTTGGGATGTGCTGTTGGGATGTGCCATTGGGAAGGCACCATTAATGGGATGTGCTGTTGGGATGGCACTGTTGGGATGTGCTGTTGGGAAGGCACCATTTTTGGGATGGCACTGTTGGGAAGGCACCGTTTTTGGGATGGCACTGTTGGGATGTGCCGTTGGGATGTGCCGTTGGGATGGCACTGTTTTTGGGATGTGCCATTGGGATGGTGGTGTTGGGAAGGCACTGGTTTAATTACCTGCTATTAGGATGTGCTGTTGGGATGGCACTGTTGGGATGTGCCATTGGGAAGGCACCGTTTTTGGGATGTGCTGTTGGGATGGCCCTGTTTTTGGGATGTGCCGTTGGGATGTGCCATTGGGAAGGCACCGTTTTTGGGATGTGCTGTTGGGATGTGCCATTGGGAAGGCACCGTTTTTGGGATGTGCCGTTGGGAAGGCACCGTTTTTGGGATGTGCCATTGGGAAGGCACCGTTTTTGGGATGTGCCGTTGGGATGTGCCATTGGGAAGGCACCGTTTTTGGGACGGCGCCGTTCCCGCCGTGCATCCCAGGGACGCGCTGTGGCTCAGCTGCTCCCGCGCGCTGGCAGCGCTCAGCGCTGCTTTTCTTGGTGTGCCAGCAGGCACCTGCGTGTCCTCACAGATCGGGACGTGACTTGGAGAACAGCGTGTGCTTGTGCATTGAGGGAGAGATGGCTGGTGCTGAACCCAGCCTTGCCTCCTGCACGTGCCTCGCCCCATTTGCATGCGGAACACGCCGCTCTCTCCTTCCGTTCTCGCCTGCAGTTCTTTCCTCCAGGAGCAGATGTGCTCTTTCAGCTGTCCTTTATGCATACCCTGCCCTATCCGCTGCCCAGCTAACCACTGCTCTGCTTCCAAGCGCTGTTTCTTCCCCTGACAGTTGCTGTGTCCAGAGCTCATGTCTCAATGGCATTTCAGAACCTTGGTTAATAGAACAGTTTGAATTATTCAAGAGCTGGGAGTACATTTCTACTTAAAATTTAATTAGAAACCTGCCGTGTGTCATTTTACAATAAAGGATATTGTAATAGCATCCCTAAATTGGGCAGTCTTCTCCTGTCATGCAAAGCCTCTGTATGAGAGATGCACCCAACCGATGGCACTTACATGCTGCATGTGTGACAGATGCCATGTGATACGTTGTGGATCTGTGTGATGACATCTGTTAGGTTGTTTTCAACGTATAAACCCATTAAACAGTTTTAAACAGCTGCTGTTTAAGGAAAAAAAGTTTATAGTGTAAGTTTTCCTTATGTGAGATTTCATTCAGTGAAGTGTAACCCAGCATAGTTGATAGCTCTGTCCCAGGCACACACAAGAAACACTGCATCAATCAAGGCACAGAACAAGGTTGTTGTACTCCTAAAGACAGAAAATTACCTACTATGAAAGGAGACCTGTGCTGGCTTCTTTTTGTCTTTACACAAAGATATTGGGCCTGAACCTGGTCCAGGTACAGGATCTTGCAGATAGACCACATCTCCTGCTATTCAAAAGCTGTATGAGTTATCTCCATCTCTCCTTTTTTTTATATCTGTCTGAACTCTGGGTGGGGAGACTGCCCTGCCTTTGTGTGACTTCAAGGCTGCAAGAGCTAAAAAGCAATAACAATCTGCAGCTGCTGCCCTTTTTTTTTTTTTTGTTAAGTGCACAAAAAACATCCTTTAAAAATATTTATAGAAAACATTTCTAGGGCCACCTGTTAGTCCATTAAAAGTGAGAACAAACTCCCAGTGGAAGAGCACAGCTCAGACTAGGGCTCTGGTTCTCCTGAATAATGTGCTTTTGCTGATTTATGTTACAGAAGAGTGATTCTGTATTGACATCAGTGAGCACTAACCTTTGGAAGGGCCCTGACATTTGTCTCATTCTGTCTGAGGGTGCACAGAAGTGTGCATTTGCATGTGTGTGTCACCCCATGCACAGCTGCTCCCCAGTGGAGCCACACATGGAGGAGATGGATTAGGGGTCTGGTGGGAATGTGGATGCTATATCCTTATGGAAAGAAGCAGTGTGTGATTTGTACTGCTGCTAAAAACAAGTCAGTGGAGCTGTGAACCTGTTACTTCTACATTCCTTCAGGCTTCCAGGGAACCCAGAAGCTTCTGGTTGTAGTTTGGGTTTGGCTGCTTTGCTTCACCTTTAGCAAATTGGCCTGAGCCACAGATCAGCTCAGTGGACCTGCAGGGTCTTGCATCTGGCCCTTCCTCTCCTCCTTTCCTTTCTTCCCATTTCTCCATCTTGTTTTGTGGGGAGGCTTCCAGTCCCCTGTGTTTCCTACTGTTACACAGATGTCCTTGGGAGCAGGTAAAACATCTCATCCAGCTTTAGAAGATGGGAGTCACTAGGGTTGTAGGCCTCTTTGAATCCCTTGTTTTTGGTGAAGGAGTTCGTGGTGCTGTATCCACCCTGGAGTTCTCCCTGTTTGCAGCTCTCAGTGTTCTCCTTTGGCTCAGTCAGGATGCAGTGCCCCACATGTTCCTCTCTTCCAGTGAAGGCTCCAGTGTGAGGCAGCCTAATCATGAATTGCTGGGAGTGTGGGCTCCTGAAAATGGACACAAGACCTGTGAATGCCTCGTGCTTGAGGGCACTTAGTCCCTCTCCTGCCCTGCCCAACAGCTGAGTGCTCAAGGATTGGAGTGCACCATCCCATTTCCCAGTGTTACAGTGGGCTGGCATGAATCTCACTGCATTACAGCCAGGAACTGCTCTTCTAGCTCCAAGGTGGTTGAAGACCAAGGGATGACTGTACTGGGAGCTATCCAATCTATTTTTTTAGATTGGTGATTTCCTAGGACAGCATGTGGTGCTTTGTGGGATGGGGGAGGAAATTGTAATCTTTTAATTATTCATAGCAATTAGCAGAAGGGATTCCCAGGGGAGTTAGGATGAGGGATAGTGGGACAGACTTTTAGAAAGACTATATTCAAGAAAAAGTAAGTTTTCTGACCAGATAATGGAATAAAATATGTTCCATCTTATCTGATAGTGAGATTCACTTCTTTCCATGATGAATTACTTGCCTCTGGCAAGAGAGATCCTGGTATCTCTCAGCCTTACTGAAATCTACTGCCTCTTCATCCAGACTGACAGCAGATCTGCAGTTCTTAATACCATCTTCAAGCCAATCATTAATGAAATGAAGCACCTGGTAAAGACTGTCTCCATAAGCAGCTTAGTGCTGAGCAGCCTCCTGCCCTAGCTCAGCTCCTGGGATGCCTCTTGTTTATGCCCTGGTTTAGTGTACAGGGACAGGGGTGATCTATCTTGGGACCAGCCAGCTCTGTGAAGACATTGCTGCCAAAGGCTGACCTGTGACAGAGGGTTTCAGGGCAGGGTGTTACTCTGGTGCGGCTATCTCTGACTGTGTTTGGGTGAGGATGACTTATTCTGCCTTCATTGCAGTCTCTGTGCTGAGCTGGGATAAGGGATGAGGCTATTTGGGAACAGTAGTCCTTGGTGCCCAGTCTGTACCTCAAGCAAATGCAACCATAATGTGGCCTAAGCATTTTGCTACTTTGGGTCTCTCTTTTGACTGTGATCTCTTTTGTGTGTGTGGACTTGTCTCAGAGTCTCAGATAATAACCTCTCCTAGTACTTCTGGAAGATTAGTATATTAGCCCCAACTGGCTTAATTCCAGCACCAGTAATTGTATTTTGCCTCTTTGAAATCCCCCTGTGGTTTCAATCAGCTGGAGTATGACTTTTTTGCAGTAAGCCTTATTGTTCTGTACTCCAAAAAAAGAGAGCAGATACAGTTTCAGACCTGGCTGCATTTTCAGTGGAGTGCACCGTGTGATTCCCAAAGTTGGCAGATGTTTTAGTGTGAATGATGCTATGTGTTGTCATTGGAACCCAAGAATGGTCTTGTCTTTATTACAGTACCTTCTAGTTATCAGTAATTCAATCACTGGTTAACATGATCTCCCAGTTTAATCCAATAAACACCTTATGGTCAGGTTATGTGTACTAAAAAAATGAGGATCACCCTCTTCCTGAGTAGTCACAGTTGCTTTAAACAGTTAGTAGCGAATACAGGAAACCTTGTAGGGCAGTAACTGCGACCAACTCTTCTGAATGACAGAGAAGCAGAAATCTAATGAATTAAATTCTGGCTGGGGAATTGTGCTTTGGCACAGTGCCATGTCTTGGTCCATCTGGTGTCAGGGAAGTTCTGATATTGATTTTGGAGAAAGCAGGACATTGCCTGAATGGTGGCTTCCTCAGAGGTTTGAAGCTCATGTTCACCTCTCCCAGGGAAAATCATCTCCCCAGGCAAAGAAAATGGAGCTGTGTGACCCAGACCTGGGTCTGCTTGGAGATACAAAGGGCAAGACTTGGAAAGGCTGTGAAAGATGGTTTATTTAAAAATACTGCCTGAGGGGTTTGTAAGAGAGCTTGGAAGGGAAAAGCTGGGTGATTGTGGGGGGCAGCTGGATGCTGCAATATGCATAATATCACCACTGATGGAAGCCATTAAGGGGTGAAGCTAAGGATGTGGTGGTAAAGAGGTGAGACAGAGGTGTGTAATTTCATATCAGTGGCCAGACTCCCAGGGGGATGGTGTGGCTGAGAAGCTCTGGGAGGGTACATGATGTACAGCTGTGCCTGCCTGCTGCACTCCTCTGGTCCATCCCTGCTAGACTGTCTGCCAGAGGTGCTGGGACAGTTTCATCACTCCAGTGGTTGGTTCTCCTGAGCTGGCCCCCCTGTGATCAGGCTGGCTCCATTGTGGCCTGGCTGCTCTTGTTTGTGGTGGGAAAGGGGCACGTGCCATGTCTGTGTGTGGCCACGAGCTCCTCTTGTGCTCCAGCCTACTGCTGATCTTGGTGGGGGACAGCAGACCCTGTCAGGGAAGGAGCTGATGGTGTGTGCAGTTACTGCCTCCTCCCTCCTTGGGCATCCTTGGCCTTGGCAGAGCTCTGGTCCCTCCCTGAGATTAGATGAGCTGATAACGGAGCCAGGCAAATCTGGCATTGCAGCCAGCTCCATGATACCTGTCTCCTTTAGCAGAGGACTCTGTCCCATTCCTGCAGCAGGAGCACAGGCTGCTGTGTCTCTGCCTCTCTGCTCCATGGTTGCTGTGTCTCCCCACAAAAGTGGTGAGGAGGGAAGTGGGTGGCAGTGACACTGGAGGGTGGGAAGGGCTGTGGGTGCACTGCCATGTGCCCAGAGCATGGGAACCAGGTGTGCTGGGTCTGCTGAAGGCAGAGCACAGCCAGGTGAGCCAAGGGGGTTGCAAACCACTGGCTGAAGGGGAGCTGCTACCCGAATGCTGGAAGAGATGCTAAAAGTGGGAGATGCCCTTTGAGTCCCCTGAGGATTGGAGGGAAGAGGAATCAAGGGAAATGCTGAGAAGACTCTTCAAATGGGCAAGCTCTGCATTGCACAGATGAGTGACAGGCCAGCTGGTCTGGATGGAGGCTTGGGAAGAATATGCTGGGACCAGTTTAGGGGCTGGGATCATACCAGGGAGATGGACAGGGTGCAAAACTTCCTTCAAATCAAAGAACAAGGGTGTAAACGAAAAGAAATAGGAGTACCTTAAAGTGCCTTAAATCTGATCTTGAGAAGTTGGCAGATGCCCTTGTTAGTGAGACAGGAGGAGCTGATTCCAGACAGGAACTGTCTAGCTGAAGAGTCTGGAAGGAAGGATTGACTCATCATAGTTGGCATCTGGATGTGGCACTTGGGGATATGGTTTAGGGATGATAATAGTGCTGCTGGGTTGATGGTTGGACTAGATCTTGAAGGTCTCCTCCAACCTTGATGATTCTGTGGTCCTTCCTAAACTGGGAAAGGGATGAACCCCTTTGGTAATGGGGTTATATGGAGAGATTCTTGTTTTAAGGAGCACAATCCAGCACCCCTGTGCCTCAAGTTTCACTGTTCCCTACTTGAATCTGAGAAATAGCCTTCTCAGCATTTGAGAGGAGTTGAGCTTCTAATGAGTGGGGTCTTAAGATCAGACAGAAGGATGTTCCCAGCTTAACATGCAGGGTAGTGGGGAAACTGATGACAAGTGGGAATGTTAAGCCAGTTAGTAGCAAGTGTGAGGATTCCTGTGTCTGCTTCTACCCTGTGGATTTGTTGGCCTAGAGAAGCAGCTCAGGTTTCAATCTTTGGCTGCCTTGTAATATAGAAGTCTGCTGGGAGAGAGTGGGATGGGTGCTAAACTTTCTTTGCCCAGAAGAGATGGCAGAGGCAGCAGTTCCTCTGAGATCTGCCTCTCCATGGTGGAAAGGCTGCACAGCTGCACCATGTGGGGCTTTCCCCCATGGGAGCCAATGAATCTGTGGCAGAGCACTCTAAGGAAAGGTTGAGTGTGTGACTGCAAAGGAGAGCTGACAGGCTGGGAGCATTTCTGCTCCTGTGGGATGAACCTCACGCTGCTTTTTTGTGGTTTGTTTTTTTGCCGTGCCCATCTGCCTGTCAGTTTGTGCTCTGCTCCAGGTGGAAGGAAGAGCACGGAAGAGAGAAAGGTGTAAAGGACTTGAGAATATCTTAGAATGTCTTTAGGCAAAGGAGATGGCAGATTGGACCACTGATCCTTGAAAACAACATCATACCTGACAGGGCCTTGTTTTGAAGGGTAAACTCCTCACTTTTCACCCCCAGCATGTCAGGGCAGAGGGGGCTCTTGGTGCAAACCCTGAGTTATCCCTGCAGCAGAGGCAGCAGCAGAGCCATGGGAGCTGCACTAAGCTTTACTATCTGTCTGAGACAGTCCCACCCAAACCTCCTCAATCCCATGGCCTGTGGCTGTTCCTGCCATCCATCCAGCAAGGCAGTGACAATGTCTGCAGACACTGGGATTTTACCTGTTGGGAAGGCCTTTGGGAAGACCAGTGCCAGGCAGTGGAGGAGAGATGGTGTTTCTTTGGTCTGTGCTGCTGCTGATTGCTCTTGCCAGCCTCCTTGGCCTATGAGGAAGCATCAGCAGCTTGCTGTTGTGAAGCAAAAGTCTTTTAATCCTCAGAGTCTTTGGGTGGGGTGTCAACTGGAGGGTGCTCTTTAGTGAGACACAGCAGCAAAGCAGCATGAATTCTGCCTGCCCTGGGCAGTGAATCCCAGTGGCCTCTTTGCAGTCAGAACTGGGAGCCAGTCTCCACACCATGGCTCTGAAGGTCAGCAGCTGGGTAACACTCATCTTTGGGCAACATCTGGGAGGAGCTGCTGACACCTTAAAGGGAATGAGCTGTGGGTTAGGAAAGCCACTGGCCAGCTGAACAGGAGGATCTTTACACCTCCTGCCTGGGGTGGATGGAACAGTGTGGTTTCTGCTGAGGAGGGCTGGGCAGGAGCAGCAGGGCAGTCCTGATTGCCAGGGGATGCCCAGGGCAGTGGGTGTGCATGCTGACATGGCCTCTCTGCCTGGGAGCCTGCACCCACTCTGGCAGCAGCGAGCAAGGGATATGTGGAGTTTTTTTGTGCAGATCTCTGTAAGGCATCCAGACAGCTGCTGCCCACTGTGCTCAGTGGAGCATCTGCTTTGGCAGGCAGGAGAGGAGACGGGAGCCTTGGGAATTTCAGACAGTCATTTACTTAATAACCATAGACAGAGCAGGGGGTTGATTTCTGGCTGTGAAGGGATCGTCTTCCTTCCCTTCTCAGTGAGAATGCGCTGTGCTTGGCTTGGGGAGAAGGGGAGTTAATTGGGATGCAGACTCCTGAAACAGAACTCCGTGGGTATGAGCAATTTCTCAAGAAAGATGAAGGTTGATTTATGCTTTCTGGATTTGTGCCTGCCACCCTGAGCTAAACATATCTGAACTTAAAGATAAGTTCCTTTTCCTGGGTCCCCAACTCCTTGTTAGCTTCCAGAAGAAATCCCAGCCTGCTCTGACCTTATATTTGTGAGCTGCATCTCCTTCAGCATCTGTGTTTTTCTAGCAACAACACTTCCATTCGTGATCAGAGCCACAGAATAACAGGGGCTGTAGTTGGAGGGAGGGGAGTTAGATTCAGGTGCTGTAGCAAAGCAAAACTAATTCAGATGTTTGTGGGATGACTTTTCTGCTCTGAAGTGCTGTACAAACTAAAATTCTGCATTTCAAATATGCCCAGGTCGATTCAGGGTTTGGTGGTATTACTTGGCTGTGCCAGGAAGGAGGATTTGGTTTTCTGGTGCTTTAGTTTCTCTCCTGTAGTATTTCCCATTTAGCTTGTGGCCGACTGCTGTTACCACCCCATATCTTTCTCAGTCCCATCTGAAATGAATCTGTGGGTTCTAGCTGATTCCTAACATTCATAAACTCAACTTAAAGATGCCAAGTGTCAAAACTGTTATTTAATATTGTCTGTGAAAGTGCCTATGGACAGACAGGTGTGGAGAGAACAAAGATGGAAATTATGCCTTGGGAATATGGGTTTACTGGGATGGGATGGGTAGATGGAGAAGTGCACGTATTGGATGGGATGGTTCTTTGCTCTGGCAGGCTACCTGCCCTTGGAGGGTCTCTGCCATTTGACCCCCAGCTGTGGCTGGACACATAATGGGATATTCTCTGCCTCTCAGAGTTCTTAGTTCAGATGTAACATGAAGTCTTTTGGATCTCTTTTTAGATTATACCTTTCCTGCTTCATCTCAGAAGGCATTGCCAAAACGAAATGGGACACAAGCAGACAACTGGGAAATGGCCACTGTCCAGCCACCAGCAGAATTTGTGGAGCCTGACTTACACACTCCTTTCTCCACACTAGAGGAAGAGGAGGGGCTGCTCCCTATTGACCACTCGAGAGGAGGAATGGAGAGCCTCCAGACCTCTGGACCAGAGGTTACGTCTTCTGAACCAGTGGACCAAGAGGACTCCTTCTCCCTTCTGTTTTCCACAGCCTCTGCCAGGCCAGGTGTTGTGACTGAGGCAGCCATAGGAGGGCAAGAAGAGGACTCTGTTTCTCCAGGCTTAGACCTTGGGAGCAGCATGGGACCAGGTCTCCTACCTGTGCCCTCTACTTTTTCTACTACAGTTGCTGCAAGATCTCCCATTGATTCAGAAGAACTCCTTGAGGTGACAACTGGAGACACTTGGGCTGTTGGGGGAGCAGATTCAGAGCTGGCTGTGGCTACAACAGGAGCAGAGCCTGCAGACACCACAGTGGAGGCTGGTGGGGAAGAGCATTCAGCCAGGGAGGAGGTGTCAGAGCCCACGGTGGGGTGGGAGATGCTGGAGCCCACGGTGCTGACCGAAATGGAGCAGACAGTGGAAACGCCTGTGGGGACACCCTCTCCTGCAGGCAGCTCCCCAGGCACCCAGACTCCTCCTGGTAGTGAGCAGCAGCCCTCTTCTGTGTCTCTGTGGGACAGAGCTGATGAGCCTGAGCTGGATCCCCTTTGGAATGACACAGAGCCAGCCACTGAGACTGCAGCAGCAGGGAGGAGCTCGTCACCCCCGCCTGGGGACGCCCGCATGGCCATGCTGCCCACGGAGCTGCCCTGGGACTCTGCACAGGTTGCACTGGGAGCAGGGGCTGGGCTGGGAGGTTGCAGTGGGGATATTTGGCTGCTTCACTCCTGGGGAGTGTTAAAGCCTGTCCCTGAGTCTGATTGCTGGAAGTATGTTTTTCTTTTCACCCAGTCAAAGCTGAATTTTCAGGGAGTTATTCACAGCAGTTCTTAAGGGTATCCATCATCCCTGGCCCCTCACATCTGCCTAGCTGCACAAAATCCTGCTTCTTAAACGGAAGCTGAACACCTTTCTTCTGGGGCATGAACAGCAGAGAAAGCTCCTTGATTCCTCAGCCTGCATTATTGGAAGTGTCAGGACAAACATGTCCCCAAGGATTTCTGTAAGGGAGTGAGAAAAAAGTGCTGTTTTTACTACTGCTGCCTGCAGGGACCAGATGCAGAGCGGGTGGAGCAGAGTACAGTTATATCTGAGGATGTGGAGAGGAGGGGTGAACTGCAGTTCCTGAATCCAGCAAACTGACTGCTGGTTAAGAGAAAATGTGTAGCAGGAGCTGACTGGTGAGAAAGGCAAGCAAAGCTTTTAATTTTGCTTTTTGCCCCATGGTACTCAGGAGCCTGAACTTAGTGACTTAGTCCCTCTGTGCATCCTATCCTGCCTGCAGGGTGCTGCCCTCTCTCACCAGTTTGTTTAAGGACCACAGAGGCTCCTGGTTAGGTTTTGTGTTAAGTGCTGATAAGGCTGCAGGCTAGAGAGTTTTCCACTGAGAAACTGTGTCCTCCTTGAGTCTAGATAGAAGTGGAAGGTCAAGCTGAGCTGTGGCAAGCTGGCAGAGCAGCTTTGTCCCTGTTTTATGTCAGCACTGAAATGGTGATTGCTCCTAAGAACGGAGAGTTAAAGGACAGCCACATCCTTTGAGAAGTGCTTCTGCGAGTATGGCACAGTGCCCTGCTCCTGTCCCTTGTGTACCCTGTGCTTTCAGCAGCAGAGTTACATTCACACCTGAACCCAGCTGTCTTTGTCTTGTCTCTCCAGGTGATCTGTAAAGACTGGAGCAACCTTGCAGGAAAGAACTACATCATCCTGAATATGTCGGATAACATTGACTGTGTAAGTCAGTCCAGACAGATTTCATGGCACAGGGGCAATGGTGTTTGGGAAAGTGAAGGCAGGCACAGCTCCTCCTGTCTGCTTTCACCACAAAACATTTTAAATGCACTAAATCTCAACATATAGAGGCTGTGAAGAGAAGGGGAGGACAGAAATATTTCTGTTCTCCACAAGGGAAAAAGAGTGGGTGGAGGGAGATGATTTTGATCCGAGTCTAGCACATGTCAGTTCCATACTGGATTTTTTACTAACTTGTGGCTGCTAGTCTGTGCCAGTCAGTACCTGGATTGTCATGAGAACTTTTAACATTGCGCCTCTTACAGGATTGAATGCAGTTCTCCTTCCTTCTCTTCCTTTTCCTTCCATTCCTTCCAGCATATAGTAACAATCCTCTGATGGCTCAGAGGAATAGGGACTCCCATTTGGACTGTGCATGGATAAGTATCAAGCAGTTATCACTAAATCTTCCTTAAGGGTCTCTTCTCCCAACCCTATTATCTTGTGTGTTATCTGTGTCTGTTAACCAGCCATGCTCTGCTAATCTAATGCCTGTCCATCCATCCTCATAAAGCTGCAGTTAATTCATGACCCCAGAATCCGTTGTGAATCCCTGATAAAAGGGCTTGTTCACTTCTGCCAGGCCTTTAATCAGGCACTTAAAAACCGGTTGTGAAAGGCCTGGGGTCAAGGTGCCTTTCATAATTCTAAGAAATTATTATAAGCCTGACAACCAGAGACTCAAATGTTTCTTTGAGGAATTGTGTTCTGGCCTCGTGCATCTGCACTCCTGCTTTGTGGGGCTCCTGCTGTGGGCACAGCCAGCTGGTTCTGTCACTGCAGGGTTGCTCTCTGGCACTGACCTCTTGCCACTACTGGTGAGTTCTTGGTTGGTTTGTTTTGCTTTTTTTTAAAGGTGACCTTTTTGGGGACAGGGAAAATGGGGAAATTCCTATACACAGTAAAGCATGCCGATTGCTCTAAGAATAGATAAAAAGTCAGTCTTTCTCCTCCTAATTTAGGCAAACCAGTGCAGAGGGCTTTAAGTATCTCTGCTGTGGTTCACAACTGTAATGCAGAAAAGGAGTCCTTGAAAACCAGAGTCCTTCTGCCCTGTTTCCTTCATGCCCCCATCACTCTCCCTCCCTGTGGAGTCCATCTCTGTGGACTTCAAATGCTAATTAATTTTGTAATATGTAGTAAGTTCCTTTCTGTGGTCACTTGTCTTGTTTAAACCTCTGTAAGGGGAAGAACTGAAAAGCAGATGTGCTGATGTCTCTTGATCAAATTATGTCTTTGCTGTTGAATCCTCAGTTCTGCCTTGCTGGAGGAAGATGGTGCCCTGGGATAGGCAGGACTGAGCTGTTTTTCTACTTGATTTCATGTTTCAAAACATATTTCCCAGTGAATGATTTGTGCTGTACTACCCCTTATTCAAAGGGACATTTGTCGACATACATATTTAACATGAGCATCTCATCATTCCCTGCCTCCCATTACCACTTTGCATGAGTGAAGCTGGAATCAAGATCTTCATCTTTCCGCTGGAGATGATGTAGTTTGTTTCCTACCCTTGTTAATTTGCTCACTTTGTGCACCTCACCTACTGCTGCCTGTCTCTTTTGTTTTTTGGTGTCTGTATCAGAACTCTGTGGTTTGGTTTTCTGGGGTTTTGAGGGAGAACCTGTGTTGCAAGTGCTGTTGTTTAAATTAGTGTGAGAGGGTATTCCTCACATATTTCAATGTTTTGGTGCCATGATCTGGTGTGTATTGAGTCCCACTGAAAAGCTGAGGTACAAGGAGTGTGCTTAGCTCCTTCCAGAAGGTTGCACTTTGAGCTTCAATACACTTCATAGCACCAGGCTTTTACCTGCTGCAGGAATCATATCTGTATTTCTGGGTTTAGCTGGAAGCCTGTTTGTCTTCCCACTGGGCTCCAGGTAAGGGAATCACTTCAGTCTCTCTCTGGGCAAATCTCTCACTCAACATACCTGGAAAGTTTACCCAAGTGAGGACTGCAGGATCTGACCCAGCAGTGGTACCTGGCTATGCAAGGTGACCTCCACCTTGGCACAGGTGCATTCAGGCTCCTTCACTGCTCTCTCCTCTCCACCGTGGAGAATTGATCAGTGCTCTGCAACCTCTGCTTTCCCCATCACCAGAAACATCTCACTTCTGTCCTCCTGCTCCTGGCTCAGCTGCTCCCCTTTCCTCTGCGGGCCCCAACAGAGAGCCTCAGACTGGCAGTGGGACCATGAGCTGGAGCTGCAGCTGAGCATTGTGGTGCTGCATCAGTGCTGCTTCCTCACGCAGCTCCTCCTGCCTCCCCGTACCGAAACCCATCATTTCATGAGAGGAGGCACTGCCAGGCTCTTGTGATTCAGGCTCCAGTCATCGATGTCTTCTCCAATTAGGCCATTTTTGGCACAGGCCTGTGCCTGCCCTGAGCGCTTCAAATTGCCATGGCAACAAGAACTCTCCATTTTATTAATCATCTGTGTGGCCTTCAGGTTGGCATGGCAACTGGAGATGAGAATAGAAACACAGGAGTGAGAAAGCAGCAAAGGCGCTTGCTGAGGGATGGCTGGAGCACGTCAGGCTGAGCGGCACCCCCTGACCCAGCGCTGCCTGTGGCCAGGAGCCTGGCTGCTTCCTTCTCACACCATCATGTTGCTTCAGGATCCCTGTGTGCCAGGAGAGCCTGCTGTGGGGCATTTGGCAGCCACAGGAGCTGAGGAGGAAGGTTGGTGCATCAGAAGGTGTTTGTGGCTCCAGCCTGAGGAACTGTGCAGCAGAGTGTTGCACCAGGTTTATCACTGCTGGTTTTTGGGCATGTGTGAGGTCTCAGCTGTGCCAGCCCTGCAGTGCTACAGCTGCTTTGTCCCCACCATGCACTCACCAAGGTTCCTTTCCTGTGGCAGGAGGAGTTTCGTTTGGAGAGGGGTCCCCAGCTGTTGGCACTGGTGGAGGATGCCTTCTCCAGGCAGGCAGAGGGGCTGCAGGACCGCTGGCTCATCTCTCTGAGCAAACCCAATGAGAATGACAAGCATTTGCTAATGACACTGGCAGGGGAACAGGGTAAGTGCTGGCAGAAGGAGCCTTCCTGTGATGAGGAGTGTGTTTAAATGGAGGTACACAGCAATGTTGGAAGGAGCTTTTGCTTTCCAATCCATTGCAATCCCATCAGTTCTATGTTCACTGGACTTGAGGCATCGAGAGAGACTGAGACTTTCTTCACATCTGCTTTCTGGGTTGTCCCTCACTGCTTGCACAAAGCACTGCACTTTGCACTTCTGCACATTGCCTTCAGCTTTGCTGCCTCTCCGGATTGCCTTTCCCTGAGCATCTGTCAGGTTTCTCCTTATGTACTCCCCATCATGGTATGATATGACAGCCTGCTCTTGGTTCACTTCCTAACCTATCAATTCTGAAGTCCTGTCTGAACTAGGATGGTCCTCATAGTGCCCTCCTTCATCCCCAAAGAAACAAAAGCTGACAGTGACATGAGCTGGACTGGAACATTTTACCATGTCTTTATTCCCATTTTGGTACAGGGGTCCTTTTCCTGCCTGCTTAGTGACAGATGTTTCTAATGTTGACATTATGGCCTCTATGACCTTTGTGAACCTGTCTCCATGACTTTTTGAGTGCTGCTGCTTGCTCCCAGAGCAGACACAGATCCTGAGAGCTTCTGTGGTGCTGGGGAGGGTAGCTAGGTTGCTCTGCTATCAGTTCATCCCTGATTTTTTTTTACTCCTTTAAAGAGTATTTGGAGGTACCCTTGTCTGTGATCCTGTGTTCTTTCAGCCTCCTGACATAAAACACCAATGAACAAAATGTGTGTTTCCCTGCCTCCATCTTGATGGGGATTTTATACTGATGAATACATCTGACTGAGTAACCTGAGCTGAGAGCAGCACTGATCTCTTCCTCTACTTTACAGGTGTTATCCCTACAAAAGATGTTCTCATGGCACTGGGGGATGTTAAGAGGAGCTTAGCTGAGGTAAGAGCCTGTCTGCCTGCATCCGTTTGTTAAGACCAGTTATACAATTAAAATATGCTCCCACTTTTCAAGTTGCTTATCTCAGTCTAACCAAGAGCTGAACCCAGAGCAGGCAAACAGATGAGTCATGCTTGGCAAACTCCCTTCTCCCCTTACTGGTAGTAGCTAGGCCATCAAATTTCTGCTCTTTTTAAGAGAGTAACTATGGGTTATTCCCTCCCTGCTTTTCTGGCTTGGTTGTGAGACTGCTTTTCACACATTCATTTTGTTGGGATTCTCAGTGTCACCCCTTCCATACTATTGTCCAAAGTAGTGTGGGTGCTGCAGGCCCCCACATTTGGCCCTTCTCACCCTCCAGTTGTTTTACACACATTGGCTTCTCTTGACATGTTCACACACCTTCTACAATTCTAGGGTCTGCATTTCACTCCTGAAACAACTGCCTACACAAGGGCAGGCGGAGGACCTGGGTCAGTGGATGCCAGACTTCTCTGCCATCTTCCTCACATATTCCCTTCCAACCCTGGGCAGCTTGGAAGAGGATAGAGACGAGGACAAATCAGTCCCACAATCTCTGGCTTTGCCCCTTTTGTCCTACAGGTTATGTAGGCACTGAGGACCTGATTCTGCTTGAGTTTTTTGTGCCAGCCACTGGATTAATTTTGCTGATTTTAGCAGCAGGATCAAGCCACTGTCTTGCTGGCTGTCTGCTCTCAGGTTTTTCCCTGACCTAACAAACTGGTGCAGTTAGACAAAGCAAATTAACTGCTCAGTGGTGTATTGATTGGCTTACACCAGAGAAAGTGCAAAAAGCAAACCCTGTAGAAATTGTGTGACTGAAGTATCAGCAGCTAGAGCTGTCCAGAAAGAAGGATTTGTATGGATGCAAGGTTTGACTTTGCAACTGTGGCCCTGTGTTAATGTGAGTTCTACCAGGCCTCCTTGCCCCATGTCTCTGGCTCTCTGGCTCTGTCAGTAATGAAACTCTGCTCACAGTCCTGCCCTTGCACCAGCATGAGATTGCAAGGAGGAGGGAGGATGTTCTCTTACCTGTCACATTTACTACTGAATTGATACATAACCTGTTTCAAATCTGCCAAGTCACTGGGCCCATCCTGGGCTGTTTGCTGACAGCCACAGGGGGCCAGTTTCTAGGGCAGCTATTCCTAAGCTTTTTGGCTCAGCGGGCAGCTGTCCACTTTCAAGACCTTGTAAAGACCACTATGCCCTCTTAGGACCTGAGCTTTACTGGAGACCTATTTATTAGGGTTACATTCTCTGCCAAGCAGTTACCAAAGCCTCAGCACACGTCAGTGGTCTCTAGTTTGTTTTGGGGACTCTCAATCTTGGACAGTTTCTCCTTTGAAAGCCTCCTACACAAATGTGTGATATCCTTGTGCAGGTGAGCAAAATAAAATTGTGCCTACTGCCCCATTTGCTGATGCATCAGCTTTCATGGAAAATGGTGTTATGTATAGTTATGAGCTTTCTAGTAATGTAAGACTGTGTACAACCTGAGTCTCCAACCCTGGTTTTAGTTCCTCTGCCCACATTCATGGTCCTGTACTTGTACCCACAAAAGTCTGAACAGGATTCTATCTGCCTGTAGGTCAGGACTTTTAATGTACTGCTTCCTTCCTTCCTTCCAGATTGGTATCCAGAACTACTCGACCACCACGAGCTGCCAGTCTCACCCTAACCAGACGCGCAGTGATTATGGGAAGCTCTTTGTGGTGTTGGTGATCATCGGCTCCATCTGCGCCATCATCATCGTCCTGGGGCTCATCTACAACTGCTGGCAGAGACGCCTGCCCAAGATGAAGAACATGGTGAGCACAGGATGGGTGGAGAAGGTGGCCAGACTCTTAGCCTTGGGATGGAGGAGATTAGGAAGTTAGGAGGGCAATTGTTTTCCCCTGTCCAATTATGGGACATAACTGGATACACTGGAGCAGACATAACTGGAGCAGCAGTGGAGTTCATTCAGGTGTAAGAGAGATGAAAATGTGCTTAGGACAGCTCATTTCCACTCTGAGGGTTGGGCTGGGAATAAATCTACCTCTTCCCACTGACTCCTCAAAGGTCTCAGTGACCCTCATAGCCTGGTGTGATTGTGCTTCTCGGCAGCATTAAGAGCTGTCCCCCTTTGTGTCCTCTCGTCCCTGGCAGTCTCATGGCGAGGAGCTGCGCTTTGTTGAGAACGGCTGCCATGACAACCCCACCCTGGACGTGGCCAGCGACAGCCAGTCGGAAATGCAGGAGAAGAAGCCGAGCGTGAACGGGGGGAACACCATCAATGGCCCCGACAGCTGGGATGTCCTGATCAATAAGCAGGCGAGCGAGGATGTGGATGTGTTTGAGGAAGACACGCATCTTTAGAAAAAGAAAGGAGGGAACCATCCTCTTAAACACACTTGTTTTTCTTCTGTCTTGACTGATAGACCATGGGATCAGGTGGCTTCTCAGGAACTTCATAAAACCTTTGAACGTGTCTTTGGGCAAGTTTTCCCTATGGAAGTCCTGAGCCTGCATCTGAGGCTTGGAGCCAGGAGGATCACGGAACAGAGGGAAGCGGGAGGGGTGGGTTTATAGATCTCTGTGTGTGTGTTCCTATCAGTAGCACCAATGCTTTCATCACCTTTAAATGCACTTACTGTAGCTCTGTGGTAGTGGCTGAGACTGTCTGGATTGGAGAAACAAGCTGGTGGGGCTGCCTGCCACCAAGAGTCCAGATTTGGGGAGTAAATTCACTTCCCAAATACTGACCTTGAGACCACATTCAGTCCATGCAGGTGCAGTAAAACCTGTACATTCTGGATGGAGGGGAGCCAAGATTCTGTCAATGTTCTGGGCAGAGTTTGCATTCCCCATGTGAAAAACAGGTTTTTTAGTGCTCTAGCATTCAGCTACTAATTGTATGAGAGCTGAGGTTTACATTTGGGGAAAATACCCCTCCCACCACTCCCTGCTGTCATCTCATTTCACCCCTGGTACCACTAACAGCCCCACTCCTTTTTTCAGCTCCACAACTCCAAGCTGAGCTTGCAAAGTTTGAGCACTTTACCCTTGCTTGACTGATTGCAGAGAATTCAGTACCATGGTGCAGCATTTTAGACGAAAATATGCTTTAGGTTGGAGCGTTGCTCAAAAATGGTGTTTACGTGCCTCTTTCACAATAGCCTGGGAAATCAGCAGGAAAATATCCCTTGTCTTGTGTAAGTTTTAAACTGGCTGGCCTTTTCCACTCGAGTTCTGTTTCACAGGTTAGTTTCATTTCAGTTGGTCATTTTGCAGTAAATATAAAGACTATGTGAAACTTAGTTTAAAATAGGGAAACAAGTAATGTTCTCATCCTTTTGTTTCAATTTCAGCATCTTGCCCTGAGGGAAGGGTGGAAGTGTTTAATACCCCACAGGTATAAATCGGGGTAACATCTTTAAAATCACTGCATTTAAACAATGTAAGAGCCAGTTCTGATGAGATGAGAATCGGGTGTAAGAGCTCCCCAATGGATGTTTCTCAGGCATGCCTCAGGCAACTTTGAGGCTCCAGCTCCCTGAAGATGTGCGCTGAAGGCACGTGAATATGTGTAATTGTTCTCTGAGCCCTGCCTAAACTACTGTCAAGCCTGAAATCCCAGAACATTTGTTTCTTCTGTCAGTGAGGGACTGAGGGACTTGCTTCGGTCAGAGGCAGAACTTCTCTCCCTAGTGGTGGTGATCTGCATGCTTGCTTCCTGCAAGATGCAGCTTCACGCTTGGTCTTGAAGGGAACCTTTGTACACAGAGGCCCCAGATGTGCAGCCTGTAAATCTGTCACTGTAGGTATAGAGACCTCTAGCATGTTCCCCCCGGTGGGTGTGCCTGAAGTCAAGGTGCCAGAGTCTGTTGTTGCAGTTTGTGTAGCGCTTTGCATGCAAACTGCATCACAGATCACCTTGATGGAGGACCACTCTGATACCAGTTTATTAAGGATTCAAGAAAGGTGATAACCTTTGGTTTCCTATCCAGATTCCAATTTTCAGTGGTTTTAGCCTGCATCCATATCTTTCCTGGTGTTATGTAGGACACAGTGATCATCAGCTCTTTTTGTACCTTGGTAGGGTTGCAGAGATGCTCAGAGTTCCTTCTCCTGCCCCAGCAGTTGGTAGTGGGGGACAGTCCATGGATGCAGACAGCCATACATGGCACTCTCTGACCACCCCTCCCTGGGTGGCTTCTGCTGAGTTTGATGGGTCTGTGCAGTAAAACTGCACAAGTCCATTGGCTGTGTTGAAGGCACTTTGGGGCTCAAAGGATTAAATGCAAATTGTTGTTATGGTGAGTAAATTATAGCATGGAGTTAAAATTTGAGGTTTTATAGCACTTAGCATAATGGGCCCTGGCATGCCCGTGGCCTTTAGGCAGCTGCACCGTGTAAATCTTTCCAAGTCCAATAATCCTCCTCAAATATGTTTTGAATGCCCAGTGGCTGTTAAAAGATAATGCCATCAATCAGATGTGAATCATTTCACCCACAAATGGCTTCCTTGGTGCATATCCCTGCTAAGAGCTGCTTTGCTGCCCTGTTTTCTCCCCACTATCCTAATTCAGAGAAACAACAAGGCACTGATAAAGCAATGCTTCTGGCTGGGCTCAGCACCTCCCAATCTCGTGTAAAGTCTTCAAACTTTAAAGAAACCAAGGGGCTATATGGGTTCAATAATCAGCTAGCAAGTTCTCCTAATTTGCTCTTCTGGCCTCTCATGGCCTGGAGGATTTTCCAGAGATGCTCTTCTCTGTCTGGAGTATCCAGGTAATCTGAGAGACACTTTAAGGGTGGCTGTTGAGGCTGAGGACACTTTTCTGCTGTCTCTTACAGGGTGCACCTGGCTGTATGATCCCAGTTTAGCTTCAGAAATCTACTGGTTGGTAGAATTTCACTTTAGTCTGGTGGTACTTTTTATCCTCTTACAGTTTGTTTTTTCTCTGTATCATTTTTTGCACTAGGCTGATCTTGTCAAGTCGATTGCACTGTTGTCCCTCTCCTGCCAGCCCTGCAGAGATGGGTCATCTCTGGGGACCTGCAGGCTGGGAAGCACTGTAGAGAGGCTGTTGGTAGCCCACTTAACTCTGTCCAGTGCTTGCATTTCCAGCTCTGCACAGGGAGGATGTAAAGAGGAAGAAAACCTTTGTCTTAGCATTTGTAACAGGAAGCTTTTCTATCACCCTAATGTAGTTAAACTTCTTTTTAATAAAAACTGTGAAAGCTGGACTTCTCAGAGCAATGTGCCAGGTGACAGAGCAGATGGAGGAGACAAAGCAATTCCTGGAAAACTTACTTGGACATCACCATAATTCCATCTACCAAATGCTTGGTCGCACTGACACCTGGTGGCGGTTGGGATTGGAAACAAAAAATTAAAAAAAAAAAAAAAAAAGAGAACTTTTCTCTTAGCTTTCGGTATTTGTTTCCTGTGACTTGCCTAGGATAACCTGCTTTATTCATGAGGGGCTGCAGGACTCGACTGTGAGCAGAGAGGTTTGTACCAGGCATGTCAAGGATGGTTTGTGTGAGGACATCCTTGTCTGCACAGTAGTGAGATGGGACATTCGTTGGAGTCACCAGTATAGAGGCCCTGGGTAGCAACACAGGGTCTCAGCTCCATCTTCCTGCTTTGTCTGCCACTTGCTCCCTCTGCTCCTTGGGACCACAGCTAGAATGCAGAGACTCTGCCCTGGAATGGAGGTGGATCTTCAGAGAGAGCATCAGGTGCTGTTGTGAGGAGTGCAGTGCCTCGGGGAGCACCGGCGATAGCATCGTCTGGATGCACGGCCAAGAACAGAGAGGCTCTCCATCTCTGGGGGATCACAGCCAGGTGGGATCTGGGATGGCCCAGCTGCAGATTACTCCAAGGTGTCACCCAGAGATCTGGAACTGTGCCTGTAACATGGAGTCTAACATGTCCTGGGACTCTGCACCCTGCACACCGCCTTGGGGTATGTAGAGTGGAAAGAAACAATGAGGAGTGACCCAGTAATTGTGCTGTGAAGGATGTAATGCAGCTTGAGGATACAGTTCAAGAGACACTTTAAGGATCCCTCTGGCAGAGGATATGGTGTGAAATGAAGGAACACTATCCTAAGGACTATTTCAGCATTACCTTAGAGCATTGCAGCAGGGTCCCACTGCAGCCACTGCCATCAGCAACTTGTCTGTTCCCATCTGCCTTTGCAGCCATGCAGGAGCACATCTGTCCTTCTCAGCAGGTTTGGGACAGCTCCAATAGTCAGACACAACAAGCACCTTCATCTGTGCTGGCTCATGAGAGCCTCATGGGCCCATCTAAGCTGACAGCCGGGCTTTGAGCCGTTCTCAACACCTTCATTCCTGCTGGACACAAACTGCAAGCCCTGGCCGCTGCTCGGGATTACTGCGGAGAACACTTAGAAACACTTGTGTCTGGCCCTGGAAATAGCAGGGTTGTGGTTTTGTTTTCTTTGCAATAAAACACACCTTCTGGGTGTCGAACACTGACCTGAGTGCAGTGCTTTGCTTGGTTAGATCTGCCTGAATTCATGTCTGCATCTCGTAATGCAGTACTGGCCAGGGTTTCTCTGCCAGAATGGGGGTCAGCCTGACCTCCCTTACCCACAGTACACTCCTTAATTCACAGATTCCTGTGGAAGCCCTGAGCCTTGGCAGGTGCCCAGGCTGTGGAAACAGGCTTCCCCCATGGAGTATTCTTCCCCTCCAGTACTCACAGGACCAGCCCAGGACGCCTTTCATGCTAGAATGGCTTAGCACAAGCCTCTGTTCCACAGCAGTCCTGCCTGTGTGCCCTGTGCTACGTGTGTCCCACCCAGATCTCCACCATCCCACACCTGCTCCACACCTGGACCCCTACAGAATCACAGAATTATCAGGGTTGGAAAGGACCTCTGGAGATCATCCAGCCCAGCCCCTGCCAAGGCTGGGTCACCCACAGCAGGTGACACAGGAACATGTCCAGGTGGGACCTGAATGTCTCCTGAGACTCAATATCCTCCCTGGGCAGCTGTTCCAGGACTCTGCCACCCTCAACCTAAAGAAATTCTTTCTCATGTTGAGGTGGAACTTCTTGAGTTTTCGTTTATGGCCTTTGCTCCTTGTCCTTTTGCTGGGCACCACCAAAAAGAGTCTGGCACCATCCTCTTGGCAGCTATCTTTGAATGGATTAATGAGACCCCTCTTGTCGCAAGTCATGGAGTACAGAGAGAGCCCTGCCACATGTTCCAGACCCCATCCCAACCACGTTCTGGGCCAGCTCCCTCCTCAGGTGTGTTCCAGCCTGCTTCCCCCGGTTTATTCAGGCCCGGTTCCCTTTCCCCGAGCCCCGGTTCCAGCCCAGTTTGTTCAGGGCCGGTTCCATTTTCCTGAGCCCCGATTACCGTGCCTGGTTTGTTCAGGGCCGGTTCCCTTTACCCGAGCCCTGGTTCCAGCTCGGTTTGTTCAGGCCCGGTTCCCTTTTCCGGAACCCCGGTGTCCCCGGTTTGTTCAGAGCCGGTTCCCTTTTCCCGAGCCCCGGTTCCAGCCCAGTTTCCCGGTTTGTTCATGGCCGGTTCCCTTTTCCCGAGCCCCGGTTCCCCGGTTTGTTCAGGGCTGGTTCCCTTTCCCCGAGCCCTCGTTCCCCGGTTTGTTCATGGCCGGTTCCCTTTCCCCGAGCCCCCGTTCCCCGGTTTGTTCATGGCCGGTTCCCTTTTCCCGAGGCCCGGTTCCCCCGGTTTGTTCATGGCCGGTTCCCTTTTCCCGAGCCCCGGTTCCCCGGTTTGTTCAGGGCCGGTTCCCTTTTCCCAAGCCCCGGTTCCAGCCCGGTTCCCCGGTTTGTTCAGGGCCGGTTCCCTTCCCCGAGCTCCGGCCCGCGGGTCCGCACGCAGCGCGGCCGGCCGTTGTTCCTCCGGGCCGCAGGGGGCGCTGCGGGAGGGCCGGCGCCGGGCCGGGCGGGCGGAGCCGCTGCCGTGTTTACAGCGCCCGCCGTGCCCGCCCCGCCGCCGCTGCCCCTCGGCCCGGCCCGGCTCCGCGGCCGCTTTTCCGTTCTCTGCGTCAATGCGGCGCCGCCGCCCCGCGGCCTGGCTCGGCCATGGACACCAGCGACTTGTTCACCAGCTGCAAGAAGGGCGACGTGAGCCGCGTGCGGTGAGCCGGGCCGGGGAGCGGGTCCCTCGCACCCGCCGCCGCTTTAACCGCCCCGGTCACCGGGGCGAGCGGGGCCGGGCCTGTCGGGGCGTGTTCACCTGAAGCTCGGCCCAGGCCTTCCCAGGGCAGCTGTCACAGTTTATTTCTAGCACAGAAATGCCGCTTGTTTGCACCCCAAGGAGCTGGGTGTGCAGCGGGGCTGTGCCGGGGTTAGGGTGGGGTGAGGTGTGCCCGGTTCCCGCAGGTGTCTGGGTGTCGCACGGTCACTGCGTGCCCCTGGGTGTGGATGCTGCCGGTGGAAGTGTCCTTGCACAAGGCTCCTCTCCAGCTGCTGTTCTTTCCCGTTGGAAATGGTCTTTACGTTGGTAGGAAGCTGGATCCCTGGGACGCAATCGTCATGGAAATGTTTAGACGCCTTGTGCTGTAGGCTGCGGGAGTATGTCTGAGAAGTATGGGGATACTGAAATTTCAGGTCAAGTTTCCTTGCTCATCTCAAAGCAGCACAGCTTAACTGCAGTGATTTCGGATCTGGAGGCAGATAGGTTTGTCTGCAGGGTGAATGCAAAGTTCAGAGTTTACAACATGCTTTTTTCCTGCATGTCATGGTTTGAATCTAAAACTGTTCTTTGCCCCTTTATCCTATTTGATTCTTCCATCTCTTAATGTGTGATATGCCAGATAGTCAAAGCAATCTCTGTTTCAAGGTGCTGCTAGTAAAGGGTAAGTGTGCAGATAGATAAGGTTTGGAGAACCTTCTTATTTGTTGTGATTGTGTTAGTTTAAATCATTGGAAGCAGTAAATTCCAGGTTTACTGCAGAAGGAGTGATCTAAGAGATGGTCTTACAGAGATTTAAGATGATCTGTGTAGAAGCAGTGGTGGAGAAATGAGAGTCTGAGAGTGCTGTCAGAGCAGGGGGACAAATTGACCACATGGGACTGAGCAGAAGGAGCTGAGTTGCTTGGTGTGTTGAACATGTTCAGAGGAACCTGAAGTTTGAGACAACAAAGGTGGAGGGAGTGAAAGAGAAGACTCGTGGTGGGTGATAAAAAACCAAAACTCAAGAGTCTTGGTGAAGGCTGAGAGGGACTTTTATATGTGGTTGTTGCAGTACAGGCTCTAACAAGAGCCAGGCTGTGCAGATTTGTCTGCAAGGCAAAGCCTGGCTTCTAGAGGTGTCAGAGAGGGAGTGTTGGCAGCAGTGGATCCAGCTTAAACATGCAGGACAAGGAAGTGGCAGGATTTAAGAGCAGTCTGGAGTGCCACTGATGTTGTTTTTGCCTGACAAAAGCCATGAGCAGGAGGGGAGTCCAGCCTTGGCTTCATAAAAGTGGCCACGTATTTGTAAGCATCCAGGCTGGGAGCATTGCTGGGGAATGTGAAGGTGCTGCAGAAGTACTCAGGCTTCTTTTGAGATTGCTGCCCTGTTAGAGATGCATTTGATCACCCTCTTTCCCCATGTGCACCACTTAAAATTGAAGGGAGCTCCAGGCCATGCTGTAGAACACCATTCTTTGGGTTGAAGATTTGGCTGATGCCCCTTCAGCTACAGCTGACAATTCCCCAAGTCCAGTGCAAGATCCTGTCATACCTTTGGAAGTTACTCTATGAACTTACATCTTCTGAAAGAAGAGAATGTGACTGAGTAGCTGCATGAAGTTATAACTTTGCTCTCTCCCTTTTTTTGCAGATACCTTCTTGAGCAGCGAGATGTGGAAATCAATGTCCGTGATAAGTGGGACAGTACACCCCTGTGAGTGCTGCATCCTGGAGCACTGGCTGGGTGGGGGGTAGGGCCTCAGAGCTCCTTTACTCTCTCTGCATCAGCAGCCATGAGCACTGTTACAAAATGTCTCAGGTTCTGCTTTTTTGGAGCTTTGGCTATGTAGTTCTGCTTCTCTCCCCTGTGGGTGCTGTGCTAAATGTCTTTGTCTCCCAGTTTCTCTGGGACTTGCTGTAGTGATGCTGACAAGTGGGGTTTTGTGGCCAAATTACCTGGATTAAGCAGTCTGCTCTTGGCTGGATGAGGCTTTTCCCTCACCAAAGTCTATGGCATTCCAGCATGTCTTTTCAGGTGAAAGCTTGGCCTGGTAAAATGCCAAGTGGCAGTGGGATCACAGTCTGTCTGGCAGTAGGTCATAAGGAACCCCCTGGAGGTGCTGAGGGATGTGCTGCGAGCTTGTTACCTCCCCACAGTTTTAAATGACGTTTAAACATCTGCTTTATATTGAGAGTACAGAATAACTTCCCAAAGTAAAGATAGACTAACATTTCACTGCTGCAATGCAAGTTACGAGATTCTCCTAATCTGTAGGACAATTTGAGGTCCTTGTGAAAGAGAATCATGAAAGGCTTAGACTGTGAAAGTGAAAACAACACTCATTGTAGTAGAACTTTGGGGGGTGGATTTTCTGTACACCCAGTGTGGGTGCTGTTCCCTCCTTGGCACAGCATGCAGCAGTCAGCCTGACAACAGAAGGAGCAGAGTGTTTTTGAGAATTCAGTGGACTGCTGAGTGCTCATGAAATGATCTCCATTAAAATGAGGATGGATTTGGCAGCTGGTGGTGCAACAGAACATGCTGAACCCAAACTGGGACCTTGAGATCTCCTTGCAGTGCCTGGGTTGCTGGGAACAGATCCTACTTAGTCTGTTGCTGGGATCAGGCTTCTGTGCTATTTGGTAGCAATTCCTCACTCCTATCAGGAGTCGTCTCCCAAGCTTTTCAGGGATGCTCAGTGCTGTGATCTGTGTGTGGTGGTGTGCCAAAACACTGAATTTTGCTTCCTACAGCATCTCTAATTTTCTTTCTCTCGTTATTGTCAGGTATTACGCCTGTCTGTGTGGACATGAGGAGCTTGTACGTTATCTTCTAGCCAATGGTGAGCAAAGTGTCCTCCTGATATGGATGCAGTATCTTCCTCTGGTCTGTTGGGATTGTATGTCCTTCTAGCTGTCCCTTGTGGAAACTTCTTCTGTTACAACCAACCATCTGATCAGTGATCTCAGGCTACAGAGGGAGCCCTGCACACACCTTTACGGTCGCTTTTGCAGGCCATTTGCTGCTTGAATTTGCTTCTTGAAATCACCTAAAATTTCTTGATTTGCTTGAAATCTTGAAAATGCACAGAAAGGAAGCTGTCTGTGATGGCTCAAGGCAGCATAACTTTCTGAAATCACAGCAGATGTTTTGTGAGGATGCTGTGATGTGGGGAATATGGTGATCTAAGAGTTGTACCTCATAGGAAGGGTTGTCTGTGTAAAACTTGTTTGTACTCTACTGATAGCCTGGCTTTGTAAGCAGGACTTCAAAGGGATTTTGCTAATCTCAAACAAAGCAAGACCAGTTCTTCAGGCCAAGTGCCTGCCCTTTTGGTTCTCAGCACCCAGATTCCCCTAGGCACTGGTAGTGTTTTGCCAGAGAAACCAGAGTGCAGAGTCGCATCTCAAAAGGTTTGGTTTTCTACTTCATTCCCAGCAACTTAGTCAACCACTTGTGTAATTCTAAATAGGAAAGTGCAAATGCCCTCCAAAATTCTACCAGGTTCTAACCTAAAGAGGTTATATAAAGCAGAAATACTTTCTAGGTGGAGTTCTTAACAGTCCAAGAAATGATTGCACTCTGTTCAGGGAGATTTGGCTTCCCAGAACACTGATGGAGCCCTGCTGAGAGGCTTTTGCACAGGTCAGTTTAAACAAGTCACGACTTCCTCAGAAAGGGATTTGTCTGTGGGAGAGCAGCTTTAGATTGTACACATGTGAGGGAAGCTCAGTTTTTGTCAATATGCTCGTCAGCAGAGGGGACCACAGTGAAACATGTCAGCATACAGAAATCATACCTGTTTAGTGGCCATTTGGGGACACTGGGGAAGGATCTAACTGTGCCTGCTGGCCTGTGGCTGTTTTACAGGAGCAAAGTGTGAGGCGAACACTTTTGATGGGGAGCGCTGTTTGTACGGGGCTCTGAGCGACGCCATCCGCCGGCTGCTGAAGGAGTACAAGCAGATCACAGCCAAGTGCATGAGGAGGGACTACTATGATGTGTTCCTGCAGAGGTGAGGGCATGGGCATGGGCAGAGCAGCCAGCAGCCTGCCTGAGCTCCTCTGCATGTTCCAGCTCTCTGTTCAGGCAGCTGAATGTAATGCAATACTGGCCAGGGTTGCCAGCTGCCATTGAAAGGCAGCTGATCAGTTCCCTCTCTCGTTCCTGGGCATGTAGAGCTTCCTAAGGGGTGTTCCTCTGTGCCCTAAGGGATGATCTCCAGGTGTGTGCATAGCCTCCAGTGAGTTGGGTACACACTCGAGTCAACAGAAAGCTGGTCTTTATAATGCACGAGTTCTAAACTGTCATCCTTGACTGTCAAACCAAAATCTGATCACTAGAACCACATCAACAATTTAGGATAGTATGTCAACTGAAATTAAAGTTTCAGGCCTGAAGGTACTATAGCTTGCAAGTTTAAATTTTCAACACTGTCAAAATGTTTCTCATTTGTGAAACAGTCCTTTAAGAAGCCTCAAATTAATTCACAGTGACATTGTCCAGTTCTTTCTTTTTGGTTATTAAAATTTGTTAAGATACTTTGGAAAATTGCCTGTCCCACATTGTACTAGAGCTTGAGTGGCAGGTTAACTTGCTCAGGAGCAGAGGAATAATTTCAAGCTTTTCTTCTTGCTGTTTCTCTACCTTGGTAACTCTGATGTTATTACAGACTTGCTGGTTGTTTTTTTTTTTTTCCTTTTTATTTCCCATTGGACTGACTTACAAATGTTAAAACCTCAGGGTTTTATTTGTCTTTGTCTTTGGAGTGTTAATAAGTCCTAGAAAAATCCGACAATCTTCCCAGTACTACAGTGCCCTAATTTCTGAAGCTGTAGGAAGCAAGGGAAGGAAGGAAACTCATTTATCTGAGTAAAATCAGATTCTGTGTTCAGGGAAGCAGAATTTTGCAGGGTGATGTATTACTGCCTTGGTGACTGTGGCTCAGATGTGCAGGGCTGAGCATACATGAAAGCTAAAATGTGCTGGTTTCTGCTTCTCATTCAAATAGACCTTGTGTTAAAATTGAAACAAAGGGCAACAGTTGGGGGGAAAAAGTAAAAAACGCAATGCTTCTGTTTGGTTTGGGGCAAGACACTTAGAAGGAAGGGTGTGCTAGTGGCAGGAAATTGAGATTAGTATTGAAGACTGACAACATCTCTGTGTGTGACTCCACACCTATCTGTGCACCAGTCCAGCTCTCTAGAAGGAATATGATGCTTCATGTCCACCTGATTTGACCTCTTGAGGATGTTTGTGAGCATATATATGGAAGGACTGATGGGCATTAGAAGGACAAACACTGATGCTGGTTGCTTTAAACTCTAAAACTGGCAGTTTTGTTTTTTTCCTTTTGAAGAATGAAGGTATGAGCATGCAGGCATAAGCAAGGCTTCACCTCTGATGTGGTAATTGCCTGTATTTCATGCCTGTCACATCCTTCCTTCTTCTGAGGGTGGGGGACATCAGGTCTTCTCCTATTTGTTACATGGTTAGAGCATGCACACTGACAGTGCCCAGAGAGCAGGAAAGCTGCATCTTACTTTTTAGCAGAGTAGTTCTTTTTGAAAGTGTGTCATTTTGTGGGGCTTTTTTTTTGACATCTGAAAATTTAAAAGCAGTATTAACTTTTGAAGATGTGCTTGGCAGCAACTAGTTCCACTTTAAAATCTTGTGTTCAGATGTTCACCTAAGACAGGAAGATTTCATTCTGCAGCCTCCCTGTTGCCCTAACAAAACTTGTTTGAGTTATGGAAGGCAGTGGGACCCCACTCCAGTATGTGAAGCACCAGCCCCTGTGCTGGCCTTGCTGTTGGGCAGGAGAGACTGCAATGCCCAATGTTCATTTAGCCCTAATTGTACCCTGTTCCCCACTAGCATTACTCCATTCTTTCCTTTTCATCCTGCAACGAGTTTCCCTTGTGTCTGTTCCTCACAGGCTGCTGGAGCAGGGTTACCAGAGTGACATTGTTTTCATCGTCCATGGCAAATCCTTCTGTGCCCACCGCTGCATCCTCAGCGCCCGCAGCGCCTACTTTGCAGAGATGTTTGAGACCAAATGGAAGGGGAAAAACATGATAGTGTTGAAGCACCCACTGGTGAGCAAGGCTGTGCTTCCAGTTCTTTCTTTTGCTGTTCCAGCTGGGTGAGGAATGTGAGTTTGAGGGTTAACTTCCACAGTGAACAGCTCCTGGGGCTCAGAATGACCCTAGTTGTGGAGAGGGGCTTGCGGAGGCACTTTATGCAGTAAAATTGCATCTTTTTCAGATAACAAAAAGCTGCAGATTGCCTTCCCTTTGTTCCCTCTGTCATGGACTCAAACATATCTTAATTAATTGCAGTAGCATGTAGCTGTTACCATCTGCCAGCTGCATCATGACCCCTCTCTGGGATGAGTTGAGTGTGTGTAATTCCTGGTGGACAGGTGGTCTGTGGTGAAGACATCACCTCCATAATTGCCACTAATTGAGTCCCCTTTGTTGCCTGTCCAGCAAGAACTAAGTAGTCCATAAGTGCATTCCATCCATTAACCATCAATACTCTGGCACACATTTCTGTAACTTGACTCTGGCAGTGCAAATCCTCTTGTGACAAACATAATTCCAGTTTCTCAGAACACTGCTCTCCTCTCTCTTTGTACAAGAACATCTTTCCTCTGGAGTTAGGAAGATGTGGAAATGTTTATGATCAGTAAAAACCTGGATTTTGCAGAGCCTGTATTACAACTGTGTCTTTTGAGTTCCTCCATTAGTCAGGTCCTGTCCCCTGAGGTACCTGAGGGATTAGTATCAATTGAAACATTAAAGAGCTGTGTAAGCCAGGTGGAGTGGCAGCATTAGTTATGTGAGGAGCAAGTAAATCATCATGTGTGATTTCTTACTAAAGGGTGTTTTTTTCTTACTTGTTCAGGATCATGTTTCTAACTCATTGTTAAATCCATGGTGATTCCAAATGTAACTTTCTCTTGTTTTATTTTAGATTAACCCAGCAGCCTTTGGAGCTCTTCTGCAGTATCTATACACAGGTAAATGACCTTGCCCTCTGGTGTTTGTTTACATGGCTGGTGGGCAGCTGTCTGTGCCTCTGCACTGAGTGGCACAGCCTTGCACTCAGCAGTGTTTGGGTGCTTGAGTTGCCGACAAATCCTCTCTGCTGGCAGAAAGGGAGAATGTGAGCAATCACCAGCTCTTCCAAGATGTTTGTACCTTTTGCCAGTTGTTGTCCTGCCAGTAATTACACAGTCAATTAAAACCAAAATCAGCTTAGGTTGGTTGATTGAATAGATTTGGAGACTGTATTTTTGACTTAAGGAAGAAAAATGTGTCATCTGGTGTAACAGCCTCATAAGGTGATGAAAAGCCAGTTTCCCATACAGGACATTTTCAGTTTGGCAGACCTGAGCAGTGTGTGCTGAATGTTTTGATTACTTTCTAGTATTTTTTTGAGCAGAAGTTGATCCTAAACCTTCTATGAAAATACCCAGTGTTGTATTGTAGGCATGCTAAGTGCTGAACTATCTCAGGCCAGGAGGTGGTGCCAGAAATTAACATTGTCTTCAAGGCTCTTCTTTTCCAATACAGTGTGTTCAGAAATGTCCCTTGCCACATTTTCAGTGATTGTGAAAGATCCTGGGAAGAAAACTTGTGAGCCTAAAGTCTATTCTTACCCAAAGCCAGATACTCAATGGTGGCAGTCATGCCTGCTGCTATTGTGTTGCTGTTTTTTGATTTTCTGAGGGAATTAGACATGTTTTGTATAGCCTGTTTGGTCTTTGGACTCGTGAATGAAGCTATTAGGGTAAACCCTGGAGAGTGGAAATGTGAGTTAAATGCCAAACTGTTATTGATTTGAGTGGTGGGTGGTGGGGGAATACCAAGTCTTAGCTTCTGGGACTGAGTTGTAAGTGGATGCTGAAAAGTGGGGCAATGTATCTAATTACTAAATTTCTGTGCTGTGAAGTCTTTCATCCTTATTTTTGCCATTTTTACACCTAAATCCTGGGGATTAAGTGAGCTGACTGCATTTCTTCTTGACAGGTCGCCTGGATATCGATGTAGAATATGTCAGTGATTGCAAGAGGTTGGCCAAGCAGTGTCGGCTGCAGGACCTCATTGATGATTTGGAGACCAAATGTAAAAAAGTCTATGAATTTGGTAAGCATTTGACTTGCTGTTGTCTCTGCTGTGCCTGTGTGCCCTTCCAGGGAGAAACAGGAAAGTGTGATGGTGGATATTTCATGGTGTCCTTGGGTCTTCTGGAAAATGATTCTGTTGTGGAATTTTCACATTTGCATGACAGTTTTCAGTCATGGCCTTTCTGTAGGGTAGCTCTAGTAGTTTCTGACACATGCATGTTTTTAATTTATATTGAATGCTTTCTTTATGGCAGCAGGACTTTGCCATGGTTGGCAGACATTCAATTGAGCATAGTGAAACATATATTGGGAAGTGCCTTCCAACATGGAACTTATTTAAATCCTCAGAAAGATAAAATATATGCAGTTAGAGGTAATTTTCTGCATTTATCTGACCCCTTACCAAAGTAAAATATTTGATAATTGGCCCAAAAAGGGTGCAGAGGGAGATAGAACTCTTTTTTAAAAGCAAAGTATTTCTGAAAGCATGTGTATATTAGTAACACATGGATGTGCCAAGCCTTAAGTGAAGCAATCCTCTATTTAAGGACTTTTTGTTATCCAAAGCTTATTTCATGAAGACCAACAGTTGGAGTTGATCATTCATCTCTTTAGCTGGAGCTAATGCACACGTGAAGAGCAATCAGAGCAGCACAAGTGCTGTTAGTCACGAAGCAGAAAAAATTACCGGATAACAAAACCTTCAGGCTGAAAGCTGCTGATTCTCATTCCGTGCTCTGAGTTAACTTCTTTACTTTAATCAAGTTATTTTTTTCCTGAGAAGAGACTCCATTCTATAGTTTAGAGGCAATAGCTTCTTCTTCCCTAATCTAAAAGGCAGGGGTGTAGCTGTTCCACCTTTTCCTTTTGAACACGAGTTTTATTCATTCAGCCTCCTGAAGCTGCAGGACGTAATTGATAGAATACTTCTGCCTCAAGAAATTCCTCATCTGTAAATCACATGGAAGATATTACCATGTGCAGGTCTCCCTTTACACATGTGCAGTTGTTTGGAGGTGGTGGGGTAAAAGATTACCATGCTACAGCTGTTCCCATGTAGACCAGGGTGCTAGTCCTTATGGAAGCTGTGTCACAGGTCTGACTTCTGCAATGTAAACACAAATGTAAACGTGGACCCAAAGAGATTAGAAATGCATTTCTTGGTATCTACAAAAACTGTAAGTTATCAGTTTGTATTAAATAAGTGGCAGAGAAGGGGAGTGGTGAATGAGTATAAAATAAAAGCTACTCAGAAATCAGGTAACAAAATTACTTTGTGTCATCTTTTGATATCAGAGTAATTCAGTAAGATGCCATAGATCTGTTTTTTTCTTTTTATCTTTTTCTCCCAGGGTCTAGCTGAGACATTCCATTAAATTAATTTATTTAAAATCTCATATTATATTGTGGAAGGAAAAGAAGGTGCTTAAATCTATGATCTGCAAAAAAGCTGATTTCTTGGTGGGTTTTCAAATGGAAAGTAATGAAGTAAAGTTTCAGGTTAGTTGGAAGTTTTAAATAAAAGCAACACTTGGAAATACAATGACACTGGACAAATAATTTAACTTTTTTGTTCTTTGGGGAGGGACCAGTTTTTCAATTTTAAGGCCTGACAGAAGACTATCAGTGGGTGGTTTAAGCACTGATGGAATTTCTAGTCTTGATTTTTATTTATGACAGGTTGGATTCAAACAAATAGAACAACTGTTAAAAGTTTGTTTCTTAAATCTTATGTGGAAGCCAGGAAAACTTGATTCTGGAAAGGTCTTAGATCACATCATGTCTGGCACTTGACAAAGCGTGTCTGTTTCTTTGAGTGTTTTAGAAACCTGTTCCAAGTGTGTGCTGTGGAACAGACATCTGATTCAGGTTTGCAGAGCAAGGTCATTGCATCTGTATTATGAAGCTGAAACAAGAAAACCAGATGAACTCAAGCCTTTGCAGCTCCACTGCATAATTGCAGTGTCTGCAATCTCATTATCTAGAGTTAATCAGTGTTTCAAAATCACTTACTATCTTGGCATGCACAGGCAGTAGTACAGGAGGAGGATGACCCAGTGCCTTCTGTTGCACCTGAGATATATTTGGGTGTGAATGCTTCCCCTGTGTGTATATTGTGGCTATAAAAGGAAAAATTATTGCAGTGTTTGGAAGAGCTCGGTTTGTCCACATTAAGCCATAATCCTTCCTGTAAAAATGCATGTATTAAAAAATAAATATTCTGCAGTTACTTCTGGAAATTTTGGGCCAAATTTTGCAGCAAAATTACAGCAAATTTTGGGCCAAAAAGGATGAGAGCAAGGTTTGAGATGCTTACCATTGTAGAAAAGACACTGGGTATTCAGAATCTGTGGTTATAGCTAATTATGCCATAGGGAAGAAGATGCATCTGAGTGTGAACATTTTGAAGATTTTGGGAGTTTAGTGTGGTTTATTTGTGGCTCTTATGTTTTGTGGTACATTGGCTCAATTTTACCAGAAGACTGCAAGGAAGTATTGAGCAGGAAACCAAGGCAGCTGATACATTGGTAGGTGATGCTCAGTGCTGTACAGCTGTGCTAGACTGGGAAGAAATCCAGTCTGAATCTCAACAGTTTGGTTATTCCCTTCAGCTCCTTGCACTGTTTATGTTGCTTTTTTCAGACACTGTTCCATTCTTGTATTCCTCTCTCATGGTCCCTGCTCCTTGCTGGCAGCCAGCAGCTTATTCCTATTTCACAACTTTGATTTTTGTTGTCTCTGTTAGGAAAGATTTTGAGTGATACCAAATGCCATGCCCTTGGATTTGAGATGCAGTGTCTTGAGTAGATTTGCTTCTCAGAAAAATCACTGTTCTTTTGTGTCACTGGGAGAGTTCACAGATGCTCTGTGGATCCCAAGAGAAGAGCTCTTTGCCTTGACTTAAAACTTGCTGAGTCCATTAGCACTTACAGAGCCTGACCTGGTGACTGTTACAATAAGTACTACAGAAATACAAATGTTTCTCTCTGCCATGAAGAATTTCTAATTGCAAAGTAAGAAATTTCCTTCTCTCATGCTGTTGTGTAAGTGATCAGGGCTTTTTGAGAAAATGCACTCAGTCTGGTTTGTGTTGGTGCCAGGCCTCCTCTTAGCTTATTTACCCTGGAAGTCATCTGTCTGAGGCTAACAGGGCAGCCTGTCTCCTTGCTGGTGAGCTTTGTGTGTAACCATCATGGTACCTGACTATTTTGTACTGGTAGATTATCCTTCCCTTTCCAGCAATCTTTCTGGTATATGCAGCCTATGGAGAGGCACAGTGGTGGCATATCTGAAGGGTGCAGCAGTGATGTGGAGGAGGGGGTGGAGATCTTGTTTTGTGGCACATCGTGGTCTCGTTTCGCCCACGACCCACTGGAGTCATCTGATGGAGCTCATGTAATGCTGTGCGAAATGTCAGGAGAAATGAGGTCTCAAGGTGGCGTGATTCACCTGTGAGGGGTTTTAATGTGGTGAATCATACCTGTCAGAAATTCTTCTGAATGCTTTGGAGTTAACTCTGTGTCTCTCTGGCTCCCAACAGTATCTTAAGGCTTCCTCACCACAACTTTGCATTTTCCAGTGGTGTGCTGTCTTTTTTCACATGCTTCCTTGTGTGCCAGGGACTCTTGAATGTCTTACATGCTCCAGTCCTCACCCCAAGCCTTGCTGACCTGGGAACAAACCTCAGGTGGTGGAGCAAAGTAGCCAGAACAAGAGAGACTGTGCCAAGCGTGGCATCATATCATAGTGGGTCTGCTTTGGGCTGCCACTTGTTTGAAGTTAGGGCTGGCTTCTATGAGCTCCACAACAATTGTGGTCATAGCAAGACCTCTAAAGTATGATCATGTATTTTGCTTTCCCTTTAATGAGCTGTTCTATTGTGATGGCTGATAAGACAAGATGGGAAGACACACTAGGTCTGAAAAAAGCAAATGAAATTGCTGTTTCGGAGTGGTTTGTTTGAGCTCTTTGGTGGTAGTGGTGCCTAGGTCAGGCACATGTAGGAGTCTGGGTACTTTGGGGTCTTTGTGCCTTGGGGATCATGGATGGAGAGTAGAGGACAGACTCATAGCTACTGAATTTACTAGCTAAACAAGAATAAACCCCTTTGTTCCTTGCATGAAGTCAGGATGGCGCAGCTGAAGTGGGAGCCAGTGAAAGCACATGTCAGAGCAGAAAGGCATGGAAGCAGATTAGTTTTAAAAACTCCCTGGCATGGGCTTTACCCTAGGTGACACTGTCAGCTCTAGGGGTGCTGGGGAAGGCAGTGTGAGAGTGGCCTCTACAGGGATCATGGCAGCCTGATCCATGGTCCTTAACTGTAATTGATGACATGGATTCCAAGGAGCAAGTTGGGCTGAGGGGTGCTGAATGTGTGTGTGCATAGAAGAGTTGTGTGTGTTTTGCAGTAAAAGCTGAACAGCAATAATACTGGTTTTCCTGGCACGTCTTTTATCTAAATGAGAGAGAATTTTTGTAGAGGAATTCAGGAATCTCTGCTCTTTTGTTTTTTTGCTTCTTGCAGTCTCTTCCAAGCCAGGGACCTGTGTGAAAGTGCTGACCATTGAGCCCACAGGTAACTGCCGGCTGCAGGAAGATCTGGCTCTCCTGGCAGACTGCGCCCTGCCAGCTGAACTGCGGGTAGGGAGCACTTCTACTCCTCCTGGGCTCTCTGGGGCTGGGATGGCTGCTCTCTTGTTTCACATCTTTGATGTACAGACTTTAGTGCTGTCTTGTTTCCTGGTGCTCCAAGTGCTGAAAGGCTTTTATCACTTGGAAATGCTGTAAAATTGTGTAATGAGGCTGTTGGTGCTGGTCTTTCCCCTTGGATGTTTCCCCCAGCAGGCATCTTGGTAAATAAAAGCCTTTCCTTGTGGTTGGTGGGGATTTCCCCATTGAATACCATGGGACAAGGCCCCCAGCTCTTCTCTTTGCCATCCTTCTTGAGAATTAGGAATGTTGTAGCAGCAGGCATTGGTACCCAAAGAGAGATGTAGGTGAAGGATGGCTTACTGGGCTTGCTTGCTAGGAACTGACACACTGCAATAGAGAGATGTTTCCAAATCCTGAAAATATTTCCAGCAGAAATGTGAGACCCTCTGAAGAGAATTTAATTGACTGGCAATAGATCTGCTTTTCCCAGTTATGTCTTGTCCCTCAGAAATAGCCCCCAGGTTAATGTTTGTGTTAAAATACTATCATATTATTAGTTAGGATAACCTATGTGGATCTTCCTCCCGTTTTCAGAACAGGATAACTGTTAGTTATCTTCACTCTTTCTGCATCTGGTGCTTTCTGTAATATTAGCAGATTGATTTTGGTCTTATGTATGTCCTTTTTCTGTCCTCTTTTTTTGTACCAACCACTGTATTTAATAATGTGGACTCATTTTAAGTGGCTGCTGTGCCCAGAGGTTGTATGACTGAGTAATACAGCAAAGGTTTATTGCCTTTTCTCTTTCTGTCCCCTGCCAAATACACCTGCCTGGTGCAGAGTGTGTGTCTGTGTGTGTACATAGATAAGGTTTCTTACATTCATAAGCCAACATGTTTTGTGCTGGCTATTTTCAGATATATTTCACTATAGGGGGTTTTTATTCTCCATCAAGTTTACAACTACCAGTTCAGAAATCTTTCCTGTGTAACCTGCCTCCTCCAAATAACTCTACATTTTTTGTAACTTTTAATATGTTTTCAGACTTTAAAGGGAGGTGGTACTATGAGTAAGCTTCAGATTACTTCCCCAGGAACTAAAAAAAAGGATCATGGACCCCAAAATAGTGACATTTACATATATTTTAAGTCACTTCACAAATAAAAAGAATACTTACTGTTTGATTGCTTGATTCCAGACCTTGATGGCATACTCCTATTAAGCTGTTCTTCTAGAGATAGAAACACTTTCCTTCTTAATTCTTTCATGTAGAATAGGAGCTGTAAGGAAAGGAGGAAATTGGAATGGTGTAATCATCTGACAGTGCTGTGAGTTGTGAGCTGTGGTGTTCTTGCTGTGTTCATAGATTGGAATGAAGGCAGCATTAGAGTTATTACAGCTGTACAAGTGAGGAGGCTGTGGGCATGCTTACCTGCTCACTAGGGAATTTGTGTGCCATGCACATGTGTGGGTGCTTTGTTTAAGCCTGAAAATTCTAAAAGATTCCCATTTTTCTCTCTCTAGGTACTTCTTGTTTGTTCCTTTTTGTTTGTTTGCCATTTATCTCTTACTCTAATGTTTTCAAATTGTTAAATTCTTTGAATTGGGCATCTTTGTTCTGGGACAGAGGCATTGCACATCCTCATTCTTGCAGGGTTTGCTGCCATTCAAGGAATAGGATACAAACTATGTAACCTAAAATGTCAGGAACAAGTGAATAGTTACACACAGATATCTGTGTTTTGAAGAGAAGCATACATTATTTTTTTCCCAGCCTATGCAGAACAAAATAGATATTTGTATTCTGGATAAAAGCTTGCATTTCCAGAATTTGGCAAGAAACATTTTGAGCTGCTGCATGTCATGTAATGCCATATTACATGAAATGGGAATGTATTCAGCTTTCTGTTTCAGTATAAACAAATAATTTGCATGTAATGTCTTTGATACTTGGATGTTGTTTGAAACTTTGTGCATTTCAATTTCATGGTTAGTGGTATCTTACACAACTAAAAAAATAATGGATGTTTGATATCCAGTTACAGCTCATTATTATTTTCTAGACTGAGAACTAACTATTCTTTGAAATCTCAAACACATTTATAATTCTGGTACCTTGTTTCTCTTTCCTGTTTGTGCTTGAAAGCCTTTTTTTTCCCCAGTGTCTCCTCTTACAAGTGTAGTTGTTGTCTCTGCTTTGTTTTAAAGTAGTAATGGCCAGGATTTTTCTGCCTATAACAGCTGCTTCCTCGGTTTGTTGCAATAAAATTTAGCAGTGACAGATTTAAGTGAAATACCATGAAAAGCCGGGCAACTGTAAAAAACCATGTGGCTTCCCACTGTCTGCCTGGTTCTTCATGTCTGCCAGGTGACCTCTGAGTTACAGACTCCACGGTTTCCTTGGAACTGTTTTACAGTTACCTTTTAACCGAGATCTTATGTTCCAAACCAAGATGAAATCAGACTTAAAGGATCAGAGTTTGCCATGAAATAAATACTGTTCTTTCCATCCATATTGACACGTGGTGTGGCTGCAAAAAAGAGACCATTTGCCATTTTGGGGGTAAAACTAGATCTTGTCATGCATTGGAAGAACAGTTTGAAACAAGTAGATGGGTTCATCTTGTCTGTCTGCACCTGTGTACTGTGCTTGTCCAAGGCAGTGACTCGTGTGCTTTGCTTTGCCTGTTTGGCAGAGGCAGATGAACTGAAATATTTACAACATGTTTCCAATTTAGGATTTTTTTTTTTGTATCCAATCTGCTTGCATCTGGTTGTGAGCTGCTAATCTCTTAGATCACCAACCCCTGTATTTTGTGTTGTAATTTATTTACAATTTTCTTGCTGAGATAATCTGGCCAAGGTACAAATTGCTGCCACTGATTTGTTTTCTATGTTTTTGCCTCCAGCAACATTTCTGTTTAAGCTCTAATAGGAAATTTGCAGCAGCAAAGACTTGGTCTTCCATGTGTGATGGTGGAGAGTATTCAGAGTATTTCTATATGGTGATTGTGAATGTGTTTGGACCTCGCAGGCTGGACTGTGTTGTGCTCCTTGGGCAGAATACTTGACTTTGGCAGCTGTGCTTTGCCTGGACAGAGGCCCATGAAGGAGGTTGTATGAATAGGGGTGGTGGGAGAAATAAGCCAATTTTCTGCAGGAAGATCCTGGAAAGGAGATTAGATTCCTCAAGTATGACAAGGGATGAGAGTAGAAGTAGTAAGACTTGAAAGGGGACTAAAAGGGAAAATTCTGCAAAGCCACTTGGTGCTGAATAGGAGAAACAAAGACATGAACCTGCTTTTGTAGTAGGAATTGAAAATAACCTTGTAAACCTGAGCAGCAGAGTGGGGACCAGGCAAGGCTACAAGCAGGAAATTGAGCCCAGAGGAATTTATAATTCAGGAGACAAACTCTGAGACAAATAAAACTCCCATATCCATTCCAGAGGGATAGACTTATTTTAGAGATTTACCTTTGGGCAATGAAAGAGAGCTAAGAAAGGATACACATAGGAGATGTGGTGTTTATCTCAATTAAAATTCCTGTGCCACAGAGTGACATCTTGTCAAAGTTTGTTTCTAGGTTTGCTTTACCTGTGATGTGCCTGCAAATCTGTAGCCTTCAGATTTCTGTCAGAATTTGTAGCAGAGGACATGGAAGCTGTGGCATAGGGTGGGGAGAGCAGCAAGGCAGACAGAGCAGGCAGTTCCATCGTGATACTGGAGTTTGTAACACACTGCCACAGAGTCAGGCTGCAGATCCCCAGGCCATGGAAAAGAACCAAAGCCTTGAAATATGAGACATGGATAACAGTAAAATAGCAGCCTGGGGAATCTACAAATGGGACAACTTCATCTCATTTTGATGAGGTGCTGCCCTTTGTGTTGCAGCTGTTGCCCTTTGTATTTACAGCTATATGAAAAAGAGGTGATAGATCAGGTGGGCAACATTCCTTGAATTGGTGCATCTCTTCTGGAAAAGGAGTTGCCCAGTGGAGCAGGACTGCAGGAGAGAGGTGCTATGGAGAGCCAGCATTACTGCAACAGCCTTGTGCATGATTTACATCACTGGGCTTCTCCTGTGATCAGGAACCAGAAGCTGCCAAGTGTTGCTGTGGACAAAGAGCATGGTGGATGGGTCCAGATTGCCATGGTCAGTGGTGGTGTGAGCTTTTGCCAGCTTGGTGCCTTGCCACATCCAAGAATGTGTTTTGTGAGGAACCTCACTGAGCCTGGTTGAGAGCTCCCACCCAGTGTGTTCCACTGTGTCTTTGTTCAGCTCAGCAAGGAGGAGGCATCTGGCTCCTCAGTGGAGCTGGAAGCCCTGCTGGAGGCAGGTGGCTTGGAAATGGACAGTCTGCTGTTGTGAGTCCAGTCTTTATTGTCAGGCCAGGGCTTTCCTGGGTGCAAACTTGGGATGAAAGACAGCAGGAATAAGCTGCTTATCCTAGGTACCTCAGGCACATGTTTATGGAAGGCAAGAACCAGGGGAAACTTTTGTTTTCAGAGATTGTCTTGGCTACATGACTGTAAATATAAACTTTTTTTTTTTTTTGCAATTGAATTACACTGTATATAGAATAAGGTGAAAGGGAAAATATTTGGAAGTATCACTTTAAAATAACATAAGGCAAACAGGCTTTTTTTTTGGTGTGTGCTGTCATTGTTGGCATGTGGGATTGGGTGGAGGTGTGTTGTTAAAATAATTCACTTGAGTATTAATACTGCAACAACATTATCTTTGGCTGCAAATCAAATAAAAAAATCTAAAATGTGCTCTAGCAATGTTGGATTATTCAAGAGAGGCAATAATTACAGCCAAACCATTTCAAACTGGTGTATATATGGATGTAATCTATATGTTATTACATGTACCCAGTAAAAGGCTGGCCCCAAGCTCCAGTATGCTTATGATACCTACTGCATGAAGTAAACTTCACCTCCACCTGGTTATCTGCCTTGTTAGATGGCAGAGAAACACTTTCCAAAGGTGTATGGAGAGTCAGGAAATTGCCATGGATAAAGGAGGCAGATGTAACTTGTACCAGGAATATCTCTGAGAAGCAGTGGAATTCTTCATTTCCTGACATTGGAATCTGTGTTCAGAGCATCACTGGTGCTCTGCACTGTGCTGAGGGAATAGAGGGAGGGAATTTTCTGGGAAAACATAGGAGTCTGAACTTGGGACCCTGAGTGTGTCTAAAGCAGGAATATTAAAGGAAGGGTTTTCTGGTGTCTGTTCCCAGGTTGGTTTTGGGGAGTTGCCCTTTGACAGCACTGACAACTTCAACAGCTGTCCCGACGTGTGTTTCCGTGTGGAGGATTACAACTTCTTGTGCCATAAGGTATGTGCTTGTGCTGTATTTCCTTCTCCTCCCTTTTTGCCATGAATCTAGTCTGCTTGTGTCCCCCACTCCTTCTGTGCTGGATACACTCTGCAGAAGCAGCTTTGATTCAGCTGGAAAACTGCATTAAAACATTTAACAAAGCAGCAGAGCCTGCCTTTCTTGCAGAGGTGTGGAGATAAATTTATAAATTCAGCTATGGCATTCATAGCTGCAGAATCTGCTGCTGCTGGCTTATGAGTTCAGTGTCTGGAGAGAGGAATGTTTGATCTGCAGATGAACAGCATTAAGAATGAATTTTGAGATCCACCCTCAACTCAAGGTCCTGCCCTTGTGCCGTGCTAATTGAGAATCTCTTGAGTTCACCATTTATATTTGTGATTCTGAGGGTAGGCATGGATAGAATAAGATCTGAAAAAATATTGGAGATACAGCCTCAGAATGTAAGGAAAATCAAAGTTACAGAGTCTGAACTTCTGAAATACCTTTGAGCTGCTCTGACAGCTGGTTGGTAGTGCCCTTTGGCTTGGTGCAGTGAGCAAGGTGTCAGTGTTTTGGTTTTTCATTCCTCTCCAGGCATTTTTCTGTGGTCGCAGTGATTATTTCAAAGCTCTTCTTGAAGATCATTTCAGTGAGAGTGAGGAGCTACAGACACAGCCCAGCATCCCTGTGGTGACTCTGCACAACATCTCTGAAGACATCTTCATCCGGGTCCTCTACTACATCTACAGTGATGATACAGAGGTGAGCCCAGCCATTGGTCCTTCCTTCAGTGTGGTGAGCTCTGAGGTGTTTTCAGCAATGTTTTTCTAAATCTGGAACAGAGTCTGTCTGTATATTCTTAAATTTCACTGACCTACTCTGCTATTTCACATTTGTCTCAGGAATCCACATACTGGGGTATGCTGTTAGCCAGGCAGGGTCGTAGTTCATGTGCATGATGTTCAGAAAGCAAATCTGTAGTCTTTTGTCCCTCAATAAAAGTCTAGAAATTGGGTTGCATGCTGTTTATTGCCGTGATAAATACAGGATCTTTGCAGCTTTCCCTCTTGGGCTCTATGGAAAGATAAGGGAACCATCTGCCAGTAGATGGCAGGTTGAACACATTTGGAGATCTGAATAGGTTGAGAGATTCTACTTATTTACTCTTGGCAAATAACCATACTCATAGCTGACTTTTCCATTTGTAGCAAGTCATTATTTCTACTGTTATTTATTACTGGAGTGAGCAAAGGTTCCACTGTGAGAGCAGTTCCTTGCTGTGCTCAGTATTGCAGGCAGTAACAAAACAGCCCTAACCCACTTTTCAGCCTCATGGAAGATGCAGCAAATGCCAGTGTTTGATTAGCTTCCTGCTTTGGTTTTGTGGCAAATGCTTTCAGCAGGTCTCTCTGCAACATCCCAGAACACATTCTGGCATCAGGGCAGTGACTGGAGATGCTGCTGCACCTGCCAGTGTCACTTCCCCCAAGCAGTGTTTGTGCTCTGGGTTAGGTGCCACATGCAGAGAGTGCACACAGCTGTGACCTTGTTTCTGCTGATCTGTTCACCTGTGGGTAGCAGTGAGGAGAGATGTGTTTGGCAGGCAGCAAGGGCAGGATTGATAGTGGTATGCCACAGAGCTGATTCTTCAAGGGCAGGCAGAGAGGGAAAGAAGCTGCTTGAAGATTTCCTGACCTTGTTCCCTTGCACTGCAGCCTGACCTTGTTCCCTTGCATGTCTCCAGTCTGACTGCCCTCCTCGTGATGACTCACAGGAAGGATGTTTCCCAAGCAGCTATTCCTTTCCAAGGGGTGCCTCAGCTGCTCTGTCTGGGCTTGGGTCAGGAGGACAGACCAACAACAATGTGTAGGAGTTAAAAGGATTTTACTCACATGTTTCATGTGCAGAATGGTGCATGGCTTGGGTTTCAAACCAAGCAGCCAAGATGTGAGCTTCTCCAGAAAGTTCACCTGGCATGAGAAACTACCAGAAAAAATGGTTAGGACGACAGGAATATAGCTCAAGTTCCACATTTACATGTGGAGTGTTCTCCCTGGCCTGTGTTTCTCCAGCCAAGTATCAGCACTCTCAATTCCATGTTTTTCTTTGGAAAGGATTTATGGTGTCTCTCTGCCATGCAGTAGTGACAGTGTTTGCAGTTGTGGGGAAGAGGACCTATAGGGTTCCAGGCACAAAGACAAGTTGCTGATGAGAATACTTGTGTAGGCTCCAGGGCAGTTCTTGGAGGAACATTTGCCAGGTTTGTCATTGATGAAGCAGTTGGGAGCTGTAGCCATCAATACTACTGGTTGAAACACTTCCAACTCCTGAGGTTTCCACAGCTTATGAGGGGACAAAGCAGCACTTGATTAATAATCCCAAGGGCTTTGTTACCCCATGTGCATACACAGCCCTTGTGGCATGGCTCTCCTACCTCTTGCATTCTTCTGCCCAGCTGCTGCAGGGTGTGACACAGCTGGGTCACTTGCTGGAGCTGTCTCTCCAAACACAGGTGCACACAGCTGTGGGGGAAGAAAAAAAAAATCAGTTGTTTGCAGTTGTCAGAGTGAACAACCACACATGTAGATGTGCACAGCAGTGTGTTTGCTGCTCACTGGGTATCAGGAGAGTGGACCAGGCTGCACCAGTTATCATTCCTCCATCCAGACCAGTGTGGCTTTGTCTGTAAATGCAAGGGCCCTTGCCTCCTCCACAGCCAGGGCATGCAGTATCCTGCAGATCCACTGTTACAATGTGAGTAAGTGAGCTCTTTGCAGTTCACATCAGCAGGAACAGAGAGAACTCTCATTCCAGGTTAGTGATGCAGATGACTGACAAAAATAGGGTTTGCCTGGCCAAGGGGAAGAGGCTGAGTGAGGCTGGAAGTGGTGTCTCCAACTTTGTCTACAGGGAATCTGAGGATTTTTTTAATCCTCAGATCACTTCCAAGTACCCAAGAGGGAAATGGGAAGGTGGTTCTCTTGCTCAAGAGGCTTAAAATGTTAAAAGCCGTTCACAACAGTTTAAGTTTGTTGGTCCATTAATTTAGTCCATTCTGAACACATGTTAGAGCTCCACTAGTATTTGAAGTGCAGAATATGTTCTTACCCAGCTGGGCCTCACCTACAGTTTGTGTTCAGTTTTCTGTCCTTGAGTGTACCCCCCATGCCAGGGATGTGCTGGTTCTTAAGAAAATTTTGCATATTTTTCACAAAATGTGAGTCCAGCAGTATAAAATGGGAGGAAAAATGTGGGGACAAGATTCTTTGTCCTGCCAGCCTCTTCTGTTTGTCTCTTGGAAGTATGTCTGGTAAAAGTGACCCACCACTGTTGCACTGAACATTTTTTAGCAGCCAGATACACTTGGATGTTTCAGCATTGCCTTGGGGTTACCTGCAGCATGAGAAACTCCCTGCTTGCACTTTAAATTCCTTAGTGGTAACTGAGTGGGAGATTCAGGCTGAAAGAGCTCCAGTAATGGCCAAACAGCTCCTTAGTTTGGCAGTGAGAGGCAGCATGCTGGGGACTGGGCAGTAACTCCCCTGTCACTGCAGCTGTCCCCAGAGAACGCCTACGACGTGCTGTGTGTGGCTGACATGTACCTGCTGCCCGGGCTCAAGCGCCTCTGCGGCCGGACCCTGGCGCAGATCCTCGACGAGGACAACATCATCAGCATCTGGAGGATTGCAAAGCTCTTCCAGCTGACCCGACTGGAGGACCAGTGCACTGAGTACATGGCCAAGATCATTGAGAAGGTACTGAAGCACTCCCCATGGCAGATACACCTGTGTCTGTGTATCTGAGCCGTAGAGACAACAGATTGAATGGTTGTACTTTGGTCTGTAGCTAATGGTTGTCCTCTCTGGGTTAATGTGCTTCCAGGAAATGAGCAGCAGTTCAGTAGCAAGGCACATGGTGAGTTAGGGCAGAGGAGGAGGAGTGGGGCAGTACCTGATGTCACCACAATAAGCCAGATTTTGGTCCCTGGCTAGCACGTCCCTGTGGAATATGGGTTGAAAAAGTTGCCCAAAAAGCTTTGCAGGTACCAGGAGCAGGTGATTTTCACTGAACTTTTAGCCACTGTGCCCAAGTAGCCATGGTGTTGCCTGAATACACCAGCTGCAGCCTGGAGAAGCCAAAGGGGTGAGTAGGAGAGCTCTGTGCAGGAAATAGAGTTTCTCCTTTGTTTTTCAGTGTTTGCTGGGGAAATTCTTCTTGGCATAATGCTCTAGATAGGAAAAATCAATGTAAACTCTAATCTCCTCCAGGATGACAAATCAAATAGTAGGGCTTTGCTCAGTGGATAATTTGCTGATGATCAGCAAGAAGTAATGAATTTAACTCTGAAGTTTTCTTTATGGGGCTCAATTTAAGTGTTATCCTGAGTGCTTATAGCTTAGACTCAGGACTTGTGGAGAAAGTTACCATATGGAGGATAAACCAGAACCTATGAAGGATTTTTATGCTGAGACATCTTTATAAATGGCTTGTGCAGTTCACATGGGAATGTAACATTTTCACCTGCAGCTCAAAAGGTGTGAAATTATTTTTGGTGTGAGAAAACAACAAAGGAAATCGTTCTGGGACTGTTACTTTGTTCAGTGTATAGCTTGGGAATGACATCAGCATGTACCCAGATTCTGGGTTCTGAAAAAGGATTTAAAAGATGTTCAATATCCCAAGTACTGATCAGGATAGGGCTTTGCTTGTGTGTTCCTCATTCTCTAGCTTGAGTGGGAGTCCTTGAACTTAGCATTGGCAGGGTTTCTTCTTAAGGGTGTTGGCACAGACAGAGCCACCCTAGCTGATGTTCAGACATCCGTGGTTGCCAGCATCCTGTGGCGATGCACTGATGGCAGCAGGGAGAGATTTTGGCAGTGTGGTAGCAGATCAGAGCTCAGCAACCTGCTGTGCCCAGGCACAGTTCAGCAGCACAGACAGATGGAAGCTGCCTCTCACCCCTCAGCTCACCACACATTCCTGGGGAACCTGGTGCAGAATCATTCATGGGTGACCCAATTCTGTCAGGTTGAGTGCAGAGCAGAGCAGCTGCCTTGCTGGTGGTGACAGGCCTGAGTCAAGGGAGTACTGTAACTTGTGGCTCCCAGTTCTGAATTGGGCAGAAGCACCCACTGGCTCCTGTGCTAGAAGACATTGCCCAGGTGTCTGGCAACACATCTCCTGGTTCCTGCTGGGAGCCTTTTTGGGGGAATGTCATGTATGTCCATGTGCCCCAGTACCAGAACCAGGGGTGCTTAGTTAGAGGGTGTTACAGGGCAATGTTGGAGGTGCAGATTACCTTCAGCTGGGACTGTTTATTGTTGGAATATTACTGTTTCCTTTGGATGAATGGCAGGATGCATCTCCAAGTGGAGGATTTGGGTCTCTGTGTATCCTAGCTTTCCTTTCTTTTCTGTGGGATCCTTTAACAGTGTCTGAGACCTTTATCCCAACCCTTTGCATCTTTTTATATGTCCTCTTGTATTCCTAATGGTTCTCTTGTCCTTCTGGTGCAGCTGGTGGAGCTGGAGGAGTTTGCAGCAGCTGTGAAGGAGAACGCAGAGGCCGTGGAGGAGCGGCAAGAGACTGACTCCATCCCTCTGGTCGATGACATCCGCTTCCACATCACCAGCAACGTGCAGACTTACAGTGCCATTGAGGAAGCCAACCAGAAACTTGAAGCTCTAGAGAACCTCCTGGCCAGCATAGGGCTCGAGTGCTGATGTGTGCAAACCCTGCCTGTCATTTGCAGCCTGCACAGCCCTCACTGCGTTGGCTCGGAGTGCAAGAACATCTGAGTCTGAATGTCCCACTCCCATTCCTTGTCCTCCTTCCCATCCACCTTCAGGCATGGTTTCTTTTTAATTTATTTGTGTCTGGACATTTGCATTTCTGGTTTGTGTTTGGTTTTACTTTTTTGTTTCTCCTTTCAGAAGTAGCTCCCAAACTCAGCCTAAGTCAGTAGCTGCTCCTTTGTACAATACACTGTGGAGAGGAGACCGTGAGCTGTTGGGAATGGTGAAGGAGCTGTTCTGGGGACTTCCTACTGCCTGGGGTTAGAACCCATCCCATTCTGTGGTTCAGTACAACACACTTCTGAAACTGGCTTATGCCAGCAGCAGAGGAAGAAAACTGGATTAAAGTCTTAATAAGTATATGGGAAAGGAGGTCATCACTGTTGCTGTCAGCATTATAGGACTGGCAGAACTGGGCAGTGCTTCCCTAATGGGACAGAGAGGTACTTGGCTATGTGGAAGGCACTGTCTTCACCTGCTATTTTAGTACTTAGATGGAAAAAAAAAACAAACAAAAAAAAAAGTGATTTCCAGGTCTTCCCTAGCTTTTCATTGCTTTGAAGTGCTCAGAATTTAAAAGCTTTGCTTTCTGAATAAGCATCTTTGGGAATACAGTAGAGACCAGAATCCTTCCATTCTTAGAAAGCAGTAGCTTTCAATGCACAAAAGAAGGAAGAGCAGAGCTCTTAAAGAGGGGATGGAAACACCTTCTTCTTGGAAACAGCACTTTTCCCTTTATTTTTGTCCACTGTGGTAGGGCAAGGCTGACTTGCTGGTGGGTCTGGGAAGAGGGGTCACTGGAAATCTCTTTCAAAAGGAAAGGGCCCTTTTGGGGCTCTCATAGGGCTGCTGTCCCACTCTGTGACCTTCTGGCTTTGCTCAGCCTTGAGCCTTGCAGCTTCATTGTTCTCCAGGAAATTCACTGTCTGTACTAATGAATGTTTTTGAATCTGTATTTTGCAGTAGGTCATGTTATCTCATGTTGTCTGCCTGGATTCTTAATGAGGGCAGTGGTGTTCCCTCTCCTTGGCACTAATCAGCAGGTGATAACCCTGCATAGCCTTGCCTTGCCAGATAGGCTGCCCTTGGAGCTGTGCTTCTCTGGAATGGTGTTGGGAGAGTCTCCAGGGTGCAGGCTGGGTGCACCTTCCCATGCTGTGCTTTGGGGGGAGGGAGAAGCAGCATTGAGTGAAGCACATGCACTGGGCTGCTGTGACCACCTCATACAATCATTTTGGTCAACTCCTGAGGCAAGAGCTTGAATAGACTGTGCCAGAGGTGCTTTTATTATGTGATGTGGGAGCTGGGCAAGGATCCCCTGCAGCTTTGGGGTGTTGTTTTCTGTAATGGTGGGGGTGCCTCTCATGGCTAAGGGGTTAGGAGATCTGGGGTTTGGCAGGGATTGTTTCAGGTGGGGATGCATTGGGAGTTTTTCTTTGCTAATCTCACCAGGTGAGAGACTGATACCCCACAGCAAGTGAGAGCTGCAGCCTCACTGGCTGTTCCTCTGCTGCACTGAAGCTGTTGGCAGGTGCATGGGCAGGCTCTGGGCACCACCTGCACCAGGCAGGCTGCACTCAGTTGTGAGGAGGGGACTCTGGGCAAAGTCTGGGAAGCCAGGCTTTGGCAAAATCATGAGTCAGGATTGAGTTGCACTTAACAGAAGCTGTGGATAGAGCTGGGGTAGGGGGAGCAGGGATGAGGTTCATTGATATAATTGAACCCCAGATGCTTGTGCACTTTGTCATCTGGGTTTAAGTGGTGTCTCTTGCAGATCAGGTCTCTGGGGCAGGGGATGGTGGTGGCAGAGCTATCAAGCAGTGTGGGCTTTGATTCTGTTTGAAAACCCTTGTGAAGAAGTGCAAGGAGTTGTTGTGGTTTGTTTCCTGCAGTCATATTAGGGTGAGGATGGAGGATGTGTCCCTCCACAGGAGTGGTTGCTGTATAGAAGCAGGAAGTAGCAGGAGTGTGCTTCTGTTTGGGACAGTGACATGGAGAGGAGCTGTGCATTTCCTGTGTGATTTGTGGAATGTACCTCCATGTTCACCTCTGAGCTCAGTGTGTCTTTGACAGGACCACCAAAGAGCCCAGCACAACTGATGAAGATATCCCCATGGACTTGGGGAGGGTGAAGGGCTATCAAGGAAGCTTTAATATGAAGTCCCATATATTTTGGAGAAAGAAGGGTGAAAGGAGAGCTGCTTGTTTTCTTACTGAGTGGAGTGTCAGGCTCATGAAAATCTGCTACAGAAACCAGCAGCTTAACTCAGTTGGTTCAGTTCCCCTATGTTTCTCCTCTGTATATGGCTGAAGATAGCACTGAACATAAGCAGGATGTTTAGTTTATCATATCTCTTCTCCTCCTCCAGCAGAAATTCCGCTTCTGACATCTTAGCAGTTGGCTTTGCACAGCAGCGGTTGTGACAGCCCACGGGGCTTGCACAGAGCCACCAGAGAACAGGACGTGGCCTTTGCCTTCTGCTCGTACTGAGCGAGATGCAGGAGCAGGATTATCAAGGAATGTGCTAATGCTTTTCTCTGCAGATGCCTCAGCTGCTAAAGCAAATGGACACTGGCAGTGGGCAAAGCAGGAGGAAGGCAGAGGGGGAGCAGCAGTGCTGGGAAGCATTTTCCATATGGCTGTTCTTGAATAATTCCATTCCTGCGTCCTTAAGTGTGGAGCGAGTGAGGCTGCAGTTGTACGTGTGGGAGAAAAGGTCAGCCTGGCCTTTTGATCTGCCTCCCCAGCAGTGCAAGTCCACGTGGGCTTCCAGGCAAATGCCTCATCTGTCTGTGTGCACTTAGTGGTCACATCTGTGAGGCCTGTCAGATTGTCCAATTACTCGGGATCCTCTAACTCCCCCCCATCCCTTTTGGCAAAATAGGGCTATCCAAAAGCATGCATAAGCAGATGGTCAGCATGCAGGCAAGCTCTCTAATTAAGATGAGCCAGGACAAATCTTAGATTTGAATTCACTTTATTCTTGCTGCAAATAATTTTATCACAAAATAAAAACCTTCTGATTTTTCTTCTGTTGCCAGTGTCCTTTCTGTGTTTTGTTGCCTCTGTCCTTTTTATTTACTACTACCCACTTGCTGAATCAAGAAGATTGTAAAATTTACTAGAGCGAGGTTATATTTAAGAAGAAATGTGTAAGCACGTGTGCAGCAATAAAATAGTCTATTTCACTATATCTGCTCTGGCTGTGGTGTCTTTGTTACTGACTGACAACATCAGCATGGGTTTTGTTTTGAAAGGGCTCTGTGGGCTCCTTCATTTTCCCTTACCCAGGCCAAGGACTGGCTCTGCACTCTGTGGCTCCCAAGTAGTGTGTACAGTCCTGATAGAACAGGTGAGTAAAGCACTAACTCATTTTTACTGTCTCCTTTCTCCAAGGATTTTTCCCCTTCTTTAGCAGCACCATGGCACAGGCTTGGTCACTGCCATGGTTGTTGTCAGGGAGGTGATGTTTGTCTCAGAAAATTGCTGTGGACTGTTGCTAACAGGTAAGTTGTCTTTCCCTTTCTCTTGCCATCTCGTGCCCCTGTCATTGATGGCTGTCTGTTGTATGCAAGGATGGAGATTTTTCAGCCTTTGTGTTTTGTGTTTAACTATTCTGACTTGTTCAGCTCACTCCTGGTGTTGGAAGCCTGTGTTTTCTCCCAGACTGTGACTGCTGAAGTGTCTGGCAGTCCTTCCTCTCTGAGGACACAGGCACCTTGTTTTTTGTCTGCTTTCTTGTATGCCTGGGTGGCTACAATCTTTTGGGTGAAGGCAATAGCTGAGCTGTCTGTGCAGCCCCTGTTGACTTCAGAGCATGACTGGCATTCAGGGAATGAGCATCCCTCTTGTCCTTGTTGCTCTGTGTAGGAACATGAGATTTTCAGAGAGGAGATACTAATAACATCTAAATGACTAATGCTGTTGAAGGGAGGGCTTGGAAAAGTTCAAGGCTTAATCACGTTTTTGGGACTCAACAAACAGCGCACACAAGGAGCAGCATTGTGCTGTGAGAGTAAAGGATGAGCTTCTGCAAGAGGCTGGAGCTGCTCAAGTTGTACAGTCATGGTCAAAGTGGAGATGGCACTTCCCACACAGCAGTTTGCAGTCAGTGTGAGTTGACAGACTTGTCTGCTCAGGGTGACATTGTTCTCCTCCCTTGCTGTGGACAGCCTGGCAGAGCCATCACAGCTTTGGGAGCTGGAATGTGTCTGTGCCCAGCTCCCAGGGATGAGCCATCCTGGCTAGAGCTGGTGATGGCAAACCATGGCTTGGTGTGGTTCTCTGCTCATGGTGTGTTGAGAAGCAGGTTTTCGTTTTACCTTCTAAGCTAAAATAGATTTGACAGAACAAATTTATTGAGAGGCCACACCAGCGAACCATTTATTATAGTTGGGGCCTGTTTTGAATAGAGGTGCTGGCTCTGCTGGGACTGGTGCCTGCCTTGAGGAAGTGCTGAGGGAGAAGGACAGAAAACCCTTTTATAGGCTGCAAATGGTTTCAAGGGTTTGGAGGTGGGTTATTGGCAATAGCCAAGGCAAGGGCTGCAGAGGGGCAGTTAATTAGGCAGCCACATTTGAGTGCAGCTATGGACATGCAGATCCTTCAAGCTTACATGTGATCAGCATCTGGGGCAAAGGGGATGAGCACACACATGCCCTTTGCTTTTCCTGGTTGTGGTTAACTTTGTAAGCATGAAAGTGCAGGACAAGCTTTGAAGGGCATTTCAGCAGATTAAAGAAAACCTTGGAAGAGAGTCAGTACCATGCAAACAACTAGCTCCAGTCCCAAGGGTCTGGCTGCCAGTTCCCAAAATAAGCTCTGAAAATGAGTGTGAGAGCTTTCCTCTCCCTCCTCCTGTTACCAGCAGAGCAAGCTCAAGGGGAAAGAGCAGGATTAGAAAGTGGGATTTGCTGGCTCATGGCAGCAGCAGTCTGCCTGCTCTGTTTGCTGGTATGGCAGAAGGCAAGGCTGTTGCTTTGGCGTGTTGGGTTGAGAAAATGAGCTGAAGGAAGTGCTGTGGTGTGGCCAGATGCTTCTGTTCAAGGGCTCAGGGAAGATTTGGTCCAAAATAACTTGATGTAGCTTTCCCATGGAGGAAACCAAGCTGGCCTGTGTTGCACTGTGATATCATTAAAACTCCAGGAAGGAAAAATGCCTCCCTCTTTATTCTTTTATAACAACTTTGTGAGCCAGAGTCATCCCAGTACTCTTTGTACAAGGCTGTGACAGTGATGAACTGTGTGAGACAGGCTGTGCAGACCTGCTCTAAAGGGGAAGGAAAGCTGGTGCGTTAGTTACTGCTCCTTGGGATGTGCTTTAGGAGATGCAGGCTGATCTTTCATATCAAGGCTGAGTTGACATTGTATCTCTCCTGTGTGCTCAGAAGGTTTTATTTTAACACATTCTTGGCAGCAGCATAGCAGAACTACCAATATTTCTATTAATTTTCTTAAGCTTGCTTCCGTAACAGAGGCAGCAATCTGCTCTCCAGAGCTCCTTCCTTCCCCTTTCTCCATGGATCTAAAACTAAAAATTGTCCAGGAGTTTCAAAAGGAGTTTGCTGGTGGCAAGTTCAATCTCCTTCCTGTTTTGAAAAGCTCTTCTTGAGAAGCTGAAAATGCTTCAGGTGAGTTGTTTTCTGCTGTGCTGTTCTCTGTCCTGAGTGCCAGTCAGGCACAGCATCTCCAAAGCTGTTCAAGGTTCTGGCTCTGGCCATGCTGCTCCTGGGGTGGCTGCTCCTTCTCTTGCTGGGGGCAGGGAACATGGTATTTCTTGTTTCCTGGTTTTGTGACCTTTTCCAATCAGGCATGCAAATAAACATCAATCTTCCCAATCTGAAAGCACACAGGGGTCAGTGCTTCTTGCTCTGCTGAGCACAGTGCTCGTGGTGCTGCAGTGAGGGGGCACATCAGGCATTTACTGGGGATCCAGCACTCTCCAGTCACACCAGGGCCGCAGGGCTGGGTTTGGCACAGACCAGCCTCAGCATGGGGTGTGCATCAGCTCAGCATGGGAGGAGAGGACTTGGTGTTAAAAGTGCACGGGGTGAACCCTGGAAGCTTTGATGTGACAAAGACAAGGGCTGCCCTGTGCAGCCCACAGGGAGAATGCTCACTGCTGTCATTTCAGCATGAGGCTGACCCTGCAGTCCAGCCAGAGGGAAAAGCTGATTTTTTTACTTTTCTCTGTATGGGGAATGTGGGTTGTTTATTTGCTAAAAAAATATCTGCTCCAGGGTTCACTGTGTCAGCCTGCAGAGAGCTTTGCTGGTGTTGCCATCTATTTTTTTTTTAATGTAAATGAAGACAAGATGCTGACACAAAGGCTGCTGACTTTGGGAGGTCTGGGAAGCCCTGCTTTTCCTGGGGCTCTGTCTCATGCCAGAGTTTACTGTGCTCTGGCAAGGGTTTGCTTGCCTTTGGTCATGAACCTTCCTGAGGTACCATTTGTCCTTTGCCCCTGAGCTGCCATTCCTTCCCCTGTGCCATTCTTGTCTCTGTGTTTTCTTAGAAGACAAGTGTTTTCCATGCTTGACATCTTGCCCTCCCACCAGCTCCCCCCCAGGCCAAGTAGCTTTCTTTGCCAGGTTCCCTTTGGATAGCACATATCATGCAATCTATCCAAGCTCTTAATTGATCTCTTAGGAATTGCTTTTCATCTAAATTCCTGGAATGTTTCCATCCACTGAAGAGTTTCCTCCAGAGAGAAGGGAAATGAATCCTGTGCCACTCCCCTGCAGGAGTGGTGGCCATGGGAAGGCTCTTGTTTGGCTTGTGCCTGTTGGGAGATAGATGTGGGTTCTGCAGTGTTTGCTCAGTTGTGGCTAAATCAGGCAGCAGTTTGGAGAGCAGCAGGGAGGTGAGGGGCAGCTCCACATCAGCAGCTTCCCCCTCAGAAGGAGAAAGAGCATCCCAGATGGATAAGCTGGGAGAGCATGACCCTGTTTCTGTGTGCAAAGGAGTGTAGCAGGTGCCAGGCTGCAGTGTGTGTGGCACCCCTGGTCTCTGGTGGTGTGCTGGCACCTGCACAGCCCTTCAGCTCCATCTCCCTTTTCCTGTGCTGGAATTCTGCCTGAAGCCAGGCAGGGTGGAGAGGTCCCTGCTTACCCCCAGCATCAGCTCTGCAGTGGGTGCAGCCCCATTGCTCCTTCCTGTGATGCTTCACCAGCTGCAAATGGAGGTGAAGCACTGTGGGTTGTGTGCTGAGCAGATCAGATTGTAAATTCTTCACCATTCCCTGAAGCTGCAGCCTTTGCCTGCTCAGTGCCTGAGCCTGGCCTGGGTGGTGCCAGAGGCATGGTCCCTGCTGCTCTGTGACTGAGTATGGCACCTCTTGTCTTATGTGCCAGGGGTGATGCAGGCTCTGTCCTTGCTGGAAAGGACTCCCAAGGAGCTCTCCCCACACCCTGACCCTGCTCTGGCTCCTGCTTTACCATTCCCTGGCTGATCCCCAGCTGGGAGCTACCCCCAGAGCCAGCCTTGGATAACACCAGGCTGAGGGAGGAGGAAAAGGCAAAAGCTTCAGGGTTCCTACAGGATCACAGTAGAAGCACAGGCTAAAAACAGGAAGGCCACCTATGGCTGTGACAGCTCAGCAGCCGTCAGCTGGTGACACTGGGAGAAGTGCACACTACCAAAAGGGCTCCTTTGTGCTGCTGCTCCCAGCCTTGTGCAGGACTGTCCCCTCCCTCCTGTGCTCAGTGCCTGTCCCAGCGCCATGGTGAGCACCCTCCAGTGACCCTCAAAACTGTGCTGAGCTTAACAAACCACCAAAACATCAGAAGAAAGAGCTGTGCACTTGCCTGAACTGAAGCAAATGTTGTTACTAATGATGTTCCTTACTAGCATGGTGTGCTTGGTGAAAAGCCCCAGCTCTGTTGTCTGTGTTGATGGGCATCAAAGCCCTTGGCCAGAGCTGGTGTGTGATCAGACACAGAGCCTGCACAGGACTGCAGAAGGCAAATACTCTTCTCTCGATTTAGGGACTGGAGGCTTAAGGAAGATGAAATGAGTTGATGAAGGCTGCAGGTTGGGTCTGGTGCTGCTGATGGCTCTGCCCCGAGGGCTGGCATGGGAGCAGCCTGTCCTGTCTGTGCCCTGCTGCAGCAGCTGTCACAGAGTTTGGAGTGTGAGTGGCTGGGGAGCCTTACAAAGTGAATTGTCCTGAAATGTGAATAGAGGGGAGAGCAGGAGGGGACCTTGAGGCTGCTCTTTGGCCCAGCCCCACTCTCTGGGCAGGTGGGCACTGACAGCACCAACCCTGGCTCTGCATGGACCAGGAGCTCTTACAGCCTCTGGGCACTGCCTGGGAGCTGAGAGCATCAGAGCCAGCCCCAGCCTGATCTGCAGCCACAGCTGGGGTCAAAATGTAGGATTTAATCAGCAGTTACTCCTGGCCACAGTGCAGATGCTTCCTGTTGGAATTGGGTTTAGTTCAGGACCAACATCATATTTGTAATGGGTTTCTAAAAGCATGGGAGCCAGCTGCTGAAGCAGGCTGAATTTGCCTGGTACCGCCTGTCCTCCAACAGCTCCACACTGCTGTTTGATCTGGGCTGTGAGAAGCACTTTGGTGTGGTCACCAATGACACCCTCAGACACACTCTGTTCAGAAAACATAACTTTATTATTAGTTGCAATATACATTGTATTCCTTTAAGAATCCTAAACTTGTATATGGTTTTTCCACTGAAAATACATGTGTATGTATATATGTTTTTTATATATGTATATATATATATATATAATGTATTTTATTGAACTGGAACACAACAGAACAAGAGAGACAACCTCAGGAATTACTTGTAAAAGGAAACGTGATCCCAAGGGGTTTGTGCTGGCAGTGTGCTAAGGTGAGTGGTATAAAAAGGACAGGCTAAATAGAAAACAGGGTGGGTTAGGCAGTGGGAAATGGCCTCTCAGTGCTACAGGTGGTGAGATATACAGTAGTTACACGTTGCTATTGCTCAGTCACGGGTGCCACCTGTTCTCCAAGGCAGAGCAGACTCTGGTGCAGCTCTGCACAGCAACATTCGTAAGGCTGGCTGTGCTCCCTGCCAGTGGTACCTGCCAGCTGGAAACAGAGTGTAATTACATTTCCCTCAGCAGCTGCTCTGCTCATTGCTAATCTGGTCAGCCAAGGAAGAATTCCTCCGGGGCTTGGTGAAACCTAACTAGGTCAGTATAAAGGAGCTTACAGGCAGGGAAGGGGATCAGGAACAGCAGAGAGAGCTGGAATGTGCAGATTGCTGTCTCACCTGGCCCAGGCTGGTTTGTTCCTGGCTCCTTCCCTCTGCACTCGTTTCCCCACCTGCCAAGGGGCTGTGGCCCCTCTGCTCAGCAGCCAGCCCGGGGTCTGTGGGGTCAGCACAGGCAGTGTCAGCTTCTTTTGGATAGGTTTCCCTGTGTTAATTGCTCAGAAGGTAACTCTTCAGAAAACTGGCTGAGGGTGGCAATACCTGCTGCTGTGCCATGGCTTTTGGGGTCATTTGGCTTTTTTGTTGTTGTTGTTGTTGCTGCTCTTTGTAGGTTTTGTGTGTAAACCTTTTTTTCAAACAGCCTCCCCAGGCTGTGTGCCACTGCTGAGTTGAGCTATAGACTGAAAGACAAGTCTTCCCCAGATCAATGTAATTGGTTTCCCTTTATTTCTGTTCAGCTGCAGATGTTTCTTGGGTGAAAGGACACGTTTTAGCAAAGGCACTGACAATGAACGTTCCTCTGCCTGAAGCCAGGTTGGAGGGAGCAGAGGGGCTCTGACCCTTCTGCTGAAGGGTCACTTCCCTCTCCCCTCCTGCAAAGTGCTTGTCACTTTGGAAGGGATGTAAAAATTGTGGGCATTGATTTACTCCTCCTGACTTCCTCAAGAAAAGTGCTTTCAAAAATCCTATCCTTAAATCATCATCTTGCTACTACCCCCGCAACGTCTGTCACCTCTGGATCACACCCACTTGTTTCCCCTTCCCCCTGAAGGAGCAGGTGAGATTTATCACTGCTGGAGTGTTTCTCTTCTTGCAGTCTTTCTCTAGCAGCATCTGGCCAGGAGGGAGCTTGCTCAGGCAGCAGAAGTTGCCTCAAGCCAGGCTGCTGGAAGATGGAAAGTAGTTGCCCTGCTCATTGCTCCTTCCCAGAGTAAGTGTCACCAGAGGTTTCGCAGGGGCTGCTGAGAACAGCCGATTGCACTGGAATAATATTTCAATTAAAAGCTAACCTTGCTGGGAGAACTACAGCTCTTTCCTCTCTTTAGAGGCAAGAAAATACAAATGCCAAAGTGCCTGGATCAACCTGTATAAAAGAGCTTCCCTGACTTGGGCCCCTTAGGGCAACTACAAGGATACAATCTGCATCCGCACGTCTTTCATCCATCCGTGCTGCTGGGACTGAATGGGACTGAGCCCTGATTCTGACTGTTATTGCACAGAGGTCCTTTCCTGAACCTTGCTAGAACTGCTTCCCAAGGGAGAAGAGGTGGGTGCCCCCCTGCCTGTCAAAGGAGGGATCCAGCCCTGGGACAGCAGCTCAAGGCACAGTGCTTGGTGCTTCTTGCTGCTGCCAGGGAAGGCAGTAAGGGCTGGTGTGTCCCTGGGGGAGATGCCCCACTCTCTCATAGTGCAACATTTGCATTCTCTTCTGCAAAAGCAGAGGGAGAGGTGCAGGTTAAGCCCCTTCCCTGTGGATAATGCCAAGAAGTATATTCATGCCGAGGCCATCACGCTGGATAAATCAGCCTGCACAGCCACTCTGCCATCACTGTGCAGCTTTCACTGTGCCAGGACAATGGCTCTGCTCTCATCCAGGGTCTAAACTCTCTCCTCTCACCCTGCTGCTAGCAGAGACTCAGGCACCTCAAGAATTTGCCTTACCTGTCCACAGGCTCCTCCAGAGCAGCTCGTTCTGTGTTCAGCAGGGTCTGTGGATGCCCAGCACACAAGGTACAGGTGGGATGGATGGATGGATGGATGGATGGATGGATGGATGGATGGATGGATGGATGATGATCACAGTCCTCACTCTGCCTTCAGTCCCCACATGTCCTGAAGGGCTGAGCTCAGTGATCCACCCCAGTGCTGACTGGGAGGAGGCTGGGATGGCCTTGGACAGGATCTCTGCTCATGCTGTGGGGGCTCCTGCTAAACCAGTGGACCATGAGGACACCCACTGCTACTCCCCAGCCACCAGATGCTCTGCACTTCTCTCTAGCATTATTTTCAGGACATTTTCCAACTGATGAAGGAAAACAACAGATTATGACTGTAAAGTTATGGTGAAAGGACCGGATCCTGGTAGGACAACATTGTTCCTTGCCAAGAGAAGGAATGATTAACTCCTCCTTTGCTCTCCTCCCATTTCTTTCCCAGCTTCCAGCCAACTCTATATCATATATTATATTACTATATTCTCTTATAACTTTGACTTTGCTTTTTCATTTTCAGTAGCACAAGTGATTAATTCCAAAAGGAAAAAAGAAAGGAGAGTTAAAAAAAAAAAAAAAAGAAGAGAGAAGGAAAAAACCCCTGACCCTAGGGATATTTACAGAATAGTTAATCTTGCAGAGGAGATGGGGTTTGACATGGGGAAAAGCAGGGGAATTGAATGTGCTAAGTGGGTTTGATTCCACATTCCTGCTCTTCCCTCTGGGATCCTGCCTGGATGATGGAAATCAAAGCACTGTTCAACGTGCTTTCCCCAAGTGCAAACTCGCAGAGGATGTGCAGGGTGGTGGGGGAGGCATTTCTGTCCCCTGGCCTGGTCTGATTAAAAAGGTAGTATCCAAAGGGGTCTGATCTTGAAAATCAGCCTTTCAGCTTCAGGGAGCTGTCAGCTCCATCTTCAGCCTCTCCTCGTCACCCAGCACCTTTGTTAGTGCTCTCCTCTCAAGGACCAGGGTTTTTAAGGTGCTGGATGGTGGGGACAAGGGACGCACCTGGCATCAAAACCATGAAGTGGAAGATACTGATTTCTTTTACATACCAATAATTATTGCAGTATAAACACACCCCAGTCACCGCAGCGAAAGCAGAGAAGGGGAAGCTGTGGAGAAAGTTTGGTGGGCGGGGGGCACGCCACAGCTATCAACTCTTCTCCAGATTAGGGCAGTGGCCATTTACATCAGCAAATAATGCCCCACCCTGTGCCTCTCCCCCCCACCCTCCCTTAAGCTGTGTGTGATAAAATATTCCAAGAATCCCTCCATGTTAGATCTTTTCCCAAGAGATTTCTAGTAAGAAAAACATCTATTCCTAGAAAACCCCAGTAAGAGCTGCAAATGCTATTGCTCTTAGGTATGGCTGGTTTCCCCAGCTGCTGAGACCTTCTGGCCAATCCATGTCAGTATTTCTGTGAAGACAGAGGTAGAGACCTCAGGCAGCTCTTTGTGGAGGGCATGATAGGCTTCCTCATACACCTGCAACCAGGGAGAAGTACAGATCAGCACAGAAAAAAATAAATCTGCATGAACAAAACAGCCTTCAGTCCCCTCTCATCAACACCCACAGGTCCAACACCTCCTGCCCACAACTTGTCAGGTTTTTTCCAAGATGCAGCAGGTTATGAAATCAAGGAGATGCCACTGGTGGTGCTGGCCCTCAACAAGCAGGAAGGTGTTGACATTGCTGCCTGCCTGACATCTGTGGGTACCAGAGCACCCTGCTGCCCTTTAGGAACATAATGCATGTCCCAGCCCCATTCCACTAGGGAGGAGGAAATACTTATCATGCCCTTGGAATGTAAAGGACAATGGGGGATGTTCCCATCATGCCTTGTGCAATTTTACTCCTTTTATGCTCAGACTATCCAGTTATTTTTCCGATGACAAAAGCTTTCCCTTGGTCTCCCTCCCTTTTCTTTCAGGTTTATTCATGTGCTAACAATTGGTTAATCAGCTGTGGTTCTCTTGAAATGAGCAGATGTGAAGTGGCTTTTGTTGTCCAGCATTTTGGAAAGACCTTCCTGCACCTTTACATGCTGGGACATGAGGTAAGGCTGGTGCTCACACAGTTGGCATTGTTCAGAAGAGCTTTTTGGGTCAATGCTTTACCTGCTCAGACACTTGCTCTACTTCCACACCAAGAGGGAAGGCTAGGGCCAGGTTTTTAGATAGTTGGGTGGTTGGGGTGAATGTGTAGGGTAGCAGCCCTAGAAGGTTAATGAGTAGGAGGAAGATTATGAGGGATGTTAAAATTAGGGCTCATTTGTGTCCTTTTTTGTCCAGGGGCATTATTAGCTGTTTTGTAACTAGATTAATAAATCATAATTGGAGGGTTGAGAGTCGGTTAGCGATTCATCGATTGTCTAGGGATGGTAGTAGGAGAGCTGGGAATGTTATTGAGATGATGATTAGTGGGATTCCTAGGAAGGATGGGCTGAAAATTGGTCAAAGATGCTTAAGTTCATGGTCAGGTTCAGGGGGTAGTGCTTGGAGTGATGGGTGGCTTGCTAGAGGGGGGATTTATTGATACGAATGACAGAAGTTTGGGTTGGATAATTAAATGCTTCATGTCCAAGACACCCTTTAGTCATGCAGCCACCATCCCCTGCCCCCAGGCAGGCTGTAGCTGGTGAAAGGCCACCACACTGAGCCCAGGGAGGGCTGAGCTTGGGCTGGTGAAAGGGGCTGTCCCCTGCCCAGCCTCCCCCATGCACCAGCTCTGTTTGCCTCCATCTCTCTGGAGGCCAGCAGCTCCCACCCCTCACAGCCACTCACGCTCACTCCATAATCTCCTAGAAACCAAGAAAGCAGGATGACCTTGAGTGTTTTGTCCTGGCTCTGCACGGTGTCCATGAGCAGGTAGGAGCCCCTGATGTCGCAGAGCTTGTCGGAGGAGCCGTGTAGCACCAGGATGGGCAGGGTCAGCTTGGGCAGCGCGCGCTCGATTCTGGCGATGGCGTTCATCAGCTGGATGACAAAGGACACCTTCATGCCGCCGTGGTACACCAAGGGATCAGATGTGTACGACTCCATCTGGCAGGGAGAAAGAGGTGGTTTGAGATTAGCAGTATTTCATGCATAAGAGAAAAAGCAGGTCAGGCTGGCAGTGATGAGTCTTGCCTTGGCTTGCACGGTCATTCCCCACTCTCTCAGGACATCCGGCCATCAGAGTCAGGGGTGAGGTACTGTGGTTTACCAGCATCACTCACACAACCTGACATGCTCTTTGCTGCATGTTTCCTTCTTACATACAGAAAATATTCAAGCCAGAGCTCTTTGACAGGAGCTCCTGCAGGGAAACAACCAGTGTTGGACAAAGACCATTCCCACAGGGAATGCCTGCCTGCATTCTTCTCCTCTGCTGTGCCCTTCTGTCATTCCAATGTGATATCTCTTCTACAGAGATATCTCTTCCTCAAAGTGTTTTATTTGAAAGCTAATGTTCTCCAGGCCAATTGAGTCTGCTGAGGGCTCAAATGTTCTATTTCCCTGTCTGGGGGTGGTGGCCACGACCTACACCTCCAGACAGCTGACAGAAGTGACTGCAAAGCCAAGGGCTCATCTCTGGCTGCAAAGCGTGACAGACAAGGCAGCAAATGATGGCATTAGGTGGTAGGCAAAAAAAAAGTAGTCAACAACTTGCTCAGCCAGATTGTGAGGGGATAAAAATGCTCAAGAGCTGGTACAGAAAGTTGCTAGGATGGAGTAGTTACTGCAGCAGGCAAATCTACAGTAAATATTTGTATACTGTATGTGGAGACGGCCCACACAGACCCCACTATTGCAATATTTTCCAGAATGCTTTGATTATGGGCTGGTCTCTGGCACAGCCTCCACTTTCTCCCAACCCTGGCAGATGTTTATAGAAATTATGGTTATTTATAGGTTAGCTGAAAACAGTCTCCTCCTCTCCTCACAGGCACTGGGGTCTGTTCAAATTCTACCTTGAAGGCTTTAACTTGAGGTGCTTTTGCTTCTGCCTGTGCCTGCCCTGAGGGGACCATGGGTGGGAGGTGACCCAAGAGGCCACCCAAGGACACTTAGCCATTTGTAGGGGCTAAGGTAGGGGTAGCACAGGCAGGCACTGTAGGACGGAAAGGTTTTGGGGTGGATTCTGTCTTCAGTTCCCCGTGAGATGAGATTCTCAGGGTGGCAGAACATGGTGGGGCTTTCCCACCTGGATGCATTCACTTGCCAGAGGGTTTGAAGCCAGTTTCTCCTGTTGTCCTCTCAAATGTGCTAGAGCACAAAACACTGGAAATGGAGGTGGCAGTGGCACCCTGATACTCACAAGTCTTTCCCCATAATTTTCTTCCTTCCAGTCCCCACAATCTCCCACTGCTTGAAGCCATGGCTCCTATCCCTACATGCAGCAAGAGAAAGATGTGGGGGGAAATTTGGGACTGTTAGTGGCTGACACCACTCAGAGCCAGCCCAGAGTACTGAGGATGGTCCAGGGAGGGTCAGCTGTACAGCCACTCCGCTTTGTGTTGGACTGAAAAAATTCAAGTCAGAGAACTCACTTAGGGATCCTTGGAAGTGGTGGATGTTTCTAGGATTTGATTAAGGCTATTGTTGTATTTTGGTCTCTGCAAGATTATGTCTGCTCTGAAGTGAGGGGTAATTTTTGGCAGGGAGACAAAGATAATCATCACAGCTCATCATATTAGGATATTACACACAGCATCTCCCTTTCAAAGAAGTATGTGCTTGCTGAAGGTCTGGAAAACTGCTTGTAAGAGGCAACTGCAAAGATGAGACTGTGGTTAAGACATTGGGACATGGTAAGCATCCTCTGCTGCTGCTAATGGCCCTGGGAAGCAGAGACTGAACAGCTCACAGCCCTTTTGGCTCTGCATGGACCATTCTGCTTGCTGGTGCAGAAATCTCCATCTGCATCTTACATCCCCTGCACTGTTCAGCTGCACCTTCCCTGCTCTCCAAAGTCTTTCAAACAGGGCAAGAAGCTGCCTGTGTTTGGAAGAAATTGTTCCCTTGTGAATGTGCTCATGGAAGAAGTTCAGCTTTGACCTTCAGAACACCAAGGGCCTGGTGGGGTGCAGCTCACTCTCCTGTTGGCAGCTGGGTCCACCCTGGTATGCTCAGCCAAACATGGGGACCCTCATCAGCTTTTTGAGCAAAAAAAGTGTGAATTGGCTATTTAGCAACTGGCTTCAGCCTAATCTGGACCTATGTCACAGTGCTGTGCTAAAGCAACAGAGTTTTGAAATGGTTTTAATATTTTTTAGTTTGGTGGGTTTGTTTGGTTGAGTTTTTTAATTGAGTGTAATAAATAAGAGATTTTGCAGCAGGGATTCAGGAGGGATAGGTGGATGGACTGACAGAAGGTCCCTTCCCATGGAGTAAAAGAGTGTTGATGAATTCACGTGAGCTGACCTCATCCCCAGCCCCATAAATGCTACAAGAATGACCTGAAGGGTTTCTTCTTTCTCTTGTTGTCTGAAAGAATGGGGATTTTTTAGCTACTGAGCAGCCAACAAATATTTTTGTGTAGTGGATGGCAGGAGAAAAAAAAAAAAGACCAAATCCAGTCCCAGCCCAAAATGATCAGGAGTGCAGGGGCAGTATCCTGTTCATAGTCAGTGAACAGGAGTCCCTGTCAGAGTTAATGCTCAGTGATGGGGTGAGTGCCAAGCAGCAGCTCTCTGGGGAAGGAGGGAAGAAGGGAATGGGCTTCATGTTTGGCAGGCTACAATCTGCAAACCCTGCAAGCCCAGAACTGTTGTTGCTGCACCAAGCTCTGAGATAGGGGCAAGAACAGAAGGTGATCCCAGGAGAGCCTGTGACTGCTCCAGACACTGCCAGGCAAAGGCTCTCCAGGGTCCCTCACAACAGCTGCTTTCATCCTTATGTAATTCCAATACAGAAGCAACCATCAGGTTGCTGCATTGCATTGACCTGTTTAGAGGTCTGCATCTCCTCTTGCAGCCCCATCCCATGTGGGCTTGGCAGGAACAAGGCTTGAATCAGGGGGACCATTCCACTAAATCAACAGCAGCTAACAAAGATTACAGGGGTAAAGAGGCTCCTGTCACTGTGATGTCATTCCTCTTTGGAATAACAGGACTGGTTTTTAAGGTTGCTTCTTGCTCTCTTTTTTCTCTCTTGTGTTTGGTACAGCAAACATCAAACAAACATCTCTGCATCATTCCATATTTCAGTCCCCATAGCCTGAAGACGGCTTTCTGGGAACACAAACTCATTAGGAAATTCTTGGATGTTGTCCCAAAAATATTTCTAGTGAATAGAAAGCTGGTCTGGCAGGAGAGTATGTGTAAGATATAAATAATGGATGTTTCCAGCACATTGTGTGCCTTAAATCTGAGTGTCTTGAATCCAAAAGGAGGGTGGGGTGTGCTTAGGGGCAGGCAGAGGACCAAAATGCTGTCTTGTCTTCAGTAAGTGCCTGGGCCCTGGTGTCTGAAGGGGGTCAGGAAAGTGCTTTACATCACTACCCCCAGCTGCTATGTCAGCTGTGTGCTCAGGTGCAGGTGAGAAGGCAGCACAGCACGCAGGGAGTCTCATTTGGAAAACATCTCCATTATGGGCAGGCTCTGATGAAGCAGAGCTACACCTTTATCCACTGCAAAAGGCTCTCCCTTGCTCCATGGAGAGGGAGAAGGCAGAGCAAAACAACGCTCCAAGGAACCTTTAGAGACTTGAAGCATCACAGAACAGACCAAGCAGCAGCAAATACGTGGTTAGAAAGACAACACAATTGCAATTATGATAAACTATGTCCAGTGGTTGCTGTGGTGACTCCTACCATCACCACAACACGGAAGTGCTCAGTCAATGCTGTGTGCCAATTTCAGGAGCTCTCTGACACTTCCCTGAATGCATTATTATTATTCAGGATGTCCCTACATCATCACTTTTCTCCTACAAAGCTATCGAGTGCAGCAGTTGCATCTTCCAGCTCTTGGAGGTGTATTTAAAATATCTTTAAATGTTTTAAATTGAAAACATCCTTTAAATGCAGCTGCAGCAGAGTTCAGGAGTCACATAACAAATCAGAGCAGAGGCAGGTAAAGACCCACAAGTCACAGACATGCTCACTCTTCAGGTAGGGAATAAAGCTCTCCAATCCCTCTCCCCTCCAAAGCACTGATTGCTTTTATCCTCTAAATACAAATGTAGATGTGAAAACTTTGCTCTGTGCCATTTTAGAGAATAGATTGTCTAGTTTAAACCTTTTCTCTGAATTATATGCAACGAGTTATGGCAGCTGAATGCAATTAGGAACAGGTTTCTACAGCTAGATTGGAGTTCAGCCTCCTTCCCAGGCATAGATTTTGTGCAGCCTCATCTGGTGCTTTGGAGCATATGTCACACGGTGCATCAACGGATGCACATGATCTCACTCCACACTGGTCCTGTCTTCTTTTCCTCAGCTTCTTGGATCTTTCCACCTCCAACACAGTGAAATCTTATGCTCTATTCAAGGATAAGTGAACTGAAAGTCATTGGAACAAAAACCCCTCTGGCAGTGCCAAGAAACAACCCTGAGCCTTGAAGCTATTCTGGGAAACTCTTTGCTTTCCAGTTTTCTGAATAGGTGAGCCAAAGATGTGGGAGGTGCTGAGGCCAAATGCACTCACACAGGTGCTGGCACTGTCTTTGCCCCTGATCCTTTCAGCTTCAATTCTAATGCTGGTCAAGCTGCCCTCCCAGAGAAAGGCAATTTATTAATTCCTAGTTAAAGTATGAACCATTGCATGAACAGCAGGGAAAATTACAGCATCTGCCAGTGAGATGTGAGCATGGGAGCACAGGAACAAGTCACCACTTTGCACCAGCAAAGTTCTTGAGACACCCTTGAGTGCCATTTTCTATAATTCAAGAAAAAATGGTGCTTTCTGAAATGCACTAAGTTCTGTGTCTACCCTAAGCACCTTCATTCACTTTTAATAATGACATGGTTTGTGATTATCTCCTTTCTCTCCTCCCACAGTGGTGAGAAGGAAAAACCCTCATTTGGTGGTGTTGCAGCAGTTGCAGCTACACCTGTTTGTGCAGGGATGGCACGGACAGGCTGACACGGTTATCACCAGCAGTGGGTGGGAGTGAGACAGTCCCAGGCTGTTGTGGCACCATAAAAACTCAAGCCCGGGACAGTTCCATGCACATTCACAGTGGTGAGGCTGGAGCTGTGTTGTTACAACAGCTGCTTCAGTTCCCTAAAGTATTATTCTTGGGTGCAGCATGGAGATATAATTTGTTTGGAAAGGCTGTAGCAGAGTCAGTGTGATCCAGGAGACCTTGGAACAAGTTCTTTGGTTCACACATGTTCTTGTCCTCTGCTTGAATGCATCTGGCATGATGTGATCCTGGTTTGGAAGCAGGAAAACCAATCCCCAGGACTGCAGGGTTTTGCATGATTTCACTGCAAGGACCAGGGGTGGAAAAGTTGACTTTAGCAGTGTGGTTGCTACCTGAGCTGGGTTTTGCTGCTGTGGTGGTGCAGCAGAGACAAAGATGTGGCTCCCACGTGCTTCCCCCTGCAGCTGTAGCTCTCTGCCATGTCTGGTACCCAGAGCAGCTGTGGGTGCAAGGCAGGGGGGAGCAGCTGGTTCCCCACAGCCTTCTGTGAGCAGCCAGTTCCGCTGGCTTCAGGGATATGTCACCTTTCTGCACCAGCACAGGTTCTGCCCTCCTGATTTAGCAAAACACTATTGGGTTTTTCTGAAAGAAAAATGGCAGGACCTAGACAAGATATATCAACTGTGCAGTGAGTTAAAATGGCATTAAGGTTCTCACCTCTTTCTTGTTCCGGGAAATTGCACTTGGATCTATGGACCCCAGTGAGAGGTTTGGGAGCACAAAGTTGAGCACTTTTGCTGCAAAAACCTGTGGGAGAGAAAAGGAAGCAGTCAAAGAGCCAGTTAGAGGAAGAGAGGGAACATAGAATCCCAAATCCTGAGATGATGAAAATCAGCACAGGAGTTAAACAGTTGAGAATTGTCAACTAACTCTGGAGAAAGATCTGTCCTATATTTAAACCATTTCTCTTAACGAGGAAAGTGTTTCAACTGCTCCTGGGAGCAGGGAGTGGGTGTGCTAGACTGAAATGCTGTCAGCTGTCCATCCACATGCAGCAGCACAACTTCATTGTGCTGGGGCTTTTCCTCATTCTTCAGTTAATTTCTGAAAGGCCTCAGCTAAGTACTTTAATAGGAAAAGGCTGTTTGCAGCTCTTAGAGGGCTGGGTTTTGGTGTTTTCCTGCCCTTTCCTTGCTGCCACAGCTCTGCTCTCAGGCTGCAGTGCATAAGTGATGCTGGGTGCCATTTGCAGCAGTTGCCTAGGCTGCACTCATTTTGATAAGCATATTCTCCAGGGAACCTGTAAATAAACAACAGCCAAGTGTGCATGCATTGGCTAAGGGAATCCATTGCTCACACGTCTCCTGGGAACCACACACAAAAGCACTGAGCAGCCTGGGCTGGAAACTGCTGCTAGAAGAAAGGGTAACATCTTTTATTTCAATAGCACTACAAGCACATTGATATCAGAGTTCTCTGATCTTTGATAGCTGCCTTTAATTAAGTGATCACTGCTTAAGTGAGAAAATATACAGTGAGTGTTCATTGGTCTGGTTTGTGGAGCTGTGGTGTTCACTTGGAGGTAGGCTGTCCCCTATGCCCTCTGTTTCTGCAGATACCTAACCATTTCTGAAGCACTCCCTGGCACTTCAGATCACAGATGACACATGACAGATTAATTATGATATTAGGGGAATAACACAAGGTTGAAGTCAAAGTCATTGAGGAGGGAAAAGCAGTAAAGGCTCACAGCAGGTTTGGGAACACGTGTGTACCTTGGGGTAGACACGAGCAGGAGCCAGTGTCACTGCCAGTACCCTGAGCCCCTCACTGGCTATGACATTGTGCCAGCAAAGTTAAATTTTACTACACAACAATGCAGGCATGAGCTTATGATTATCCAAGAAGGAATGGGGTCTTCCTCATTTCATGTTAACTCCAGGCAGTGGTGATTTAAGCTATGCACCTTCAGATATCCTAGGCAGGATTATGACTCTGAACCTGATGATTATCATCTCTGCTAACAGAATAAAGGAATAAAGCAACAACAACAACAATAAAAATCAATATAGCATTTTCTTTCCGTTTGATTACACCTTAGGAAAAGTCCTTTGCAGTGTTACTGGGTGCAGATTCAGGCTGAAAGACAGTGAGCAACGTGATGTCCAGTCAGGTTAGAAAGCAAAAGATCAGCAAGAGGTGAAAACACTAAAAGTAAAGAGACAATATCATGTAGTGAGTCCTTAAACAATAGGCTGAGGGTCAGTACAGGATTAGGCACCAGGGAATATTTCCTAAGGGGATGTCCTGCCCACCTGATTTCAAAGCATTCAATAGCAGAAATGTAGAGGGAGATGCTCTTTCACCCCTGCTCTGCCCCTTGCCAGCGTATGTGACTCCTGTCTCTGCAGCCTTTGAAACTGCAAAGACTCAGAGCTGAATTTTGTCCAGGTCACTTGAGAAGAAAAGGGGGAAGGCAGCAAGATCCCTCTCACAAAAGTGGATTTGCAACTAGATGCTTCCATCAGGACACAGGATTTATAGGGCACTGATGAAATAGCTTCTGCAAAGAGCAGCATTAGATCTCCCTGCACAGAGCCTGCACAGTGCTGTGCCTCTGCTGCTGCCAGGCTGGCTCAGCAGCCAGGGAAGGTATTTCTGAGAGGGTCTGAAGGACCCAGTGTGTCATCTGGCTCGCTGTTATTGTTATCTTGAGCCCTCATTTGTTCAGGCCAAGGTAAATTCTTGCTCAGCTGGAAACTTCCCCAGCAAAGGGATGAATGCAGCGGTCCTTGGGAAATGGCCCAGGGCTCAGAAGTCGTACCAGTTCCAAGGGAAAACCAAGCCTTTGTTCCTCAGAAGCACAATCACCATGAAATGTTTTTTGACTCTCAGAGGGAAAAAGCCACACAGCTTTATGGGAAAATGTGGCTTATGCAGGAATACTCTGCTTGTTTTCAATCCTTCCTCTTGCAAATACCTTTTCAACTCCCGAAATGATTTCAACTGAGTGTGACAGAACAGAGCTATTTCAGGCATAATTAATTTTTTATCAGTGTTGAGATGCAATAGATTTGAAAGAGAAAGAAACTGACTGTGCTTTTGTACTACTGCATGTGAGAGACTTTCTAGGAAAGAGACCATATAAAAACCTCCAAAATACACCAGTTAGAGAATAGGATTTCCTATCGAAGTTACGCATCATTGCATTTATTTCCTACACGGAAATAAAGCAATACCTGGTACAGACCTGCAACAAAGCAGACTGCAGTAATTCCAGTTCCCACAGACCTGGTGAGTCCTTGTTTCAGAAAGGGTTAAGCATCCAGCAATAGGTGAAGTCATAGCAATTGTTCTCTATTTCTCTTGATTAGAAAGAAAATGATAACAGCCTCTCTCATATTCAGACCGTTTATTATTTTTTCTTAATAGTTATTCTTTTTTGCTTTCCCAGATAAGAAAAAGCAGGGCCATTGGTGCTCACAGGATACTTATGCCAGATGTAGCCTCACATGAAGAATCAGTAACCAGCCTCCCAAAACCAGACTTTGGTACTCTGGCTCCTATTTAAATAAGTTAATTGGGCTGGATGACTTCAGGATTCACTTCTACTCTTAAAATTAGCTAGGACTATGGGAAAGCACTTAGAAGTAAAATATTGACTGGCATCCAGGTGGTGCAGATCTCAGCAGGGTGCTGCATCTTAAGGCTAGAGGTCTTAATGCATTTTTTTTTCAGTGGAAAAGAGGTAATTAGGAAGCACCCTTTGGTGCCTGTAATGATTTTTGAGGTCTATAGATAGCTTTGGCTACAGCAGAAAGTGGGACAGGATTATACTGAAAGTTGAGGCAGTCTGTCTCCTTCCTCACAGAAGAAAAAAAAAAGGAGAAATAGCTTAGAAGTAAATTAAAACAAGAAGCTAGCCCTAGGAGAAGTGTCTAAGGAGAGATGATAAAAGAAGGAGTCCTGTGGGAATGAGAGCTCTGTCCTTCGTGCTAGTTTAGCTGCTGCTTCCCTTTGCTTCCAGCTTCTTTTAGGATTGCTGTTTATTCTTTTTAGAATGCAAAAAGGAGGAGAGAACTGAGGCTCAGTTGCTTTGCAGAGCTTCCCTGGGGAAGGGCAAACTGGGCAATGCAACTGTGGATCAGAAACAGCTCTGGAGGGCAGATGGAGATGGGAGGGGGATAAAGCCTAAATGCAAACCAAAAGAGATGGTCTGGACAAGGACCAGTCATGGTACCAGGCCAAATGGGATGCAGCTGGGGCACTGATGCTTCAGCTGGGAGCCTCTTTTGAGGCTCATAAAGGATTTCTGGGACTGAGGAGCTCTAGTCCTGCTCAGAAATTGGTCATCCCCCAAACGCCAAAAATAACCCTGGCCTGACTTAGCCAGCAGCCTGTGTTGCAACCATACCAGACTCTGCATGAGTCAGGAAGAAAGCTGTAGGAGAGGAAGGGAAAGGACAGCATTGTGTGGGCTGCCACAGGGTGAGGTGAAGAAAGCACAGTCTGCTACCACCAGTACCCAACTCTTGCTTAAACAGGTTTTTCTGGACAGGTTCAGGATTCACTTCCCCTCTGAAAAGTAGGTGGAAATATGGGGGAGACACTTAGAAGAAAAGTATTGACTGGCATCAGGGTGGCACAGATCCCAGGAGGGTTTTGCATTTCAGAGCCAGAGGTGTTAACACTTTTCCTGGTGCACAAGAGCAAGGTGACCATGTGCAAAGGGGTTTGCTCTTACCTTGATGGGAGTGGCGACTTCTGGGCTGGCTACCACTAAAGGAGAGATCAACAGCATGCCTGAAAACTCACTGGGCCGCTCACTGGCTGTCAGAATGGAGATGGCTCCCCCCTGCAATGCAAAATAACAGCCCACAGCTTAATACAGGTGCCAACATCTTGTTTGCATAGTAATCCTGTTACTGGAAGGGGTTTAGTCCAAGCAAGCAATTACTTCTGCCCCACTGAGAGTGCAGTGGGGTCAGCAAGGGAGGCTGGAGGAGTGGAAGTACTGGAAGTGTCTGGCTTTGTGGGGGAGAAGAGATCTGGTTTCTGTTCTCATGCTACAAACCCTCACGTCACGCAACTCAACTCTCCATGCAACGTCCATCAGCTCCCCAGGATGCCTTGTGTCCTCCTTACTTTAAAGGACTGAGAAGAAGAAAATATCTGAAGTGGTAGTTCAGGAGGGACTTGAAAAATAAGTTGAGTTTTATCAGCCTGACAGACTGGTGCTGCATGGGGAAGGTGCCCTGAAGCCGGGCTTGCTCCGTGCTGTGCCACTGGTAACCTGGGCAACAGCAGTGCTGCCCCTGGCATGTGAAAATCTTCACTAATTAATGGGAATTAAATATTCTCCTCCTCAGTGTCCCCAGCCCCACAAGGGCCTGGCAGCAAACACCCAGCCATGGTCTGGAGCTAAATGAGAGCCAGGCTGAGCCATCCCGCACGAGGATGGGCTGATGGCGAGGGGTGCTGATGGAAGGGATCCCGTGGGCTTGCTTGGGAAAGTTTGCAGAGGATTAGTTGCTAAGGAAAATATTTGGTGAACTTCCACGCTTCTGGAGAACCAGGGGCTTGTTAAATGGAGCAGCAGCAAGAAGCATCTCAAAGGCTTCAGTGGGAAATTGCTCCTTGTTACAGGGTGGCTTTGGAGCACGAGAGCCCTTCAGAGCATGCCATGCCTTCTTATGCCAGAACACTTCTTTATCTGAGCATGGGCTGAATCCCAAAGTACTCATTCATTTTCCTCTCCTCTGGGAAGGCAGAGAGGGCAGATCAATGGCATCAGTGGGAATACTGTTAGCTTGAATAAAGGGATTTGGCCCGTGCTGTCAGAATCAGGCTTCAGATCTGTTCACCAAATCAGTGCCTTTGTTTTTGCAGCCTTAATCCCTGGTACATTTTCCTGTTAGGTTGTTTAACAGAATAAGGCTACAGGGTATTTTTATGCTTCATCCCCATGCTGCTCACAAAGCCTTGGAGGGCTTAACCTCCTGGTTACTGGTTAAAAGAAAGGGGGAAACCTGATGCTGCAGGGAGCTGGTGAGCCTTACCACACAGCCACGGCAGTGAATGGTCATGTTAAAAAGCAGGCTCCTCCTTGCAAATGGCTAATTAGGGCCATGGTGGGGGTGGAAAATTAAGGACTGTCTTTACTCAAGGCAGATCTCAGGGCTGTAGCTTGCTGGCAAATCTATCAGTGAATGAAGTGGAAGGGAAGGTTCTTTGCAGTTTTGTTTTCCTGCTGTGGAATGAGTTGTTTCCTGCCACCCCCATGAGCACCACCAGGCTGTGACACATGTCCTGGGTGCTGCTGGGAGGGGTAAGGGATGGTGCTTACCATGGAGTGCCCCAGGATGAGAACAGGCAGTTTGGGGTGCTCCTTCTTCATGAGATCAATGTGCTGCAAGCTGTCCCTGATGAAGACGTGGAAATCCGAGACAACCATCCGATCACCCTCGCTCTGCCCATGGCCAACTGCAGGGGAGAAGCAGAGCACACAGAGCACACAGGTAAATCACTGGAAGCACTGGGTACAGTCAAGAAAGGACCTGGCAGAAATAAACCTGTTGGACTGTTCCTATCCTAACTTGACCTTCTCCTGCAGTCATCTCTCAACAGAAAAAGTGCTGCAGAAATGCAAAGGAAACTGCACAGCGCTGTCAAGTGCCATACTGTCCCTGACCTGACTTTTTAAAAAACATCATAGAATCATAGAATGTTAAGGGATTGCAAGGGGGCTCTAAATTCGGACTTCTGTTCCCTCACGTTTCTATCTGCTCTTCAAGACTTAGAGTACCAATTTAGTTCTGGCAACATCCACCATCAGGGTGGGGAAAGGCTGTCTTGCCTTGCTGATCCCAGGGTCACTGCATCCTGTGAAATCAGGGATCCTATGCTTTGGGTCTGGTGGCTCACTGTACAGCTGTAACTGCTGTGTAGCATCTTGGCCAAAACCAGAAAGATTCTGGACTAGATAGAGTTGCTATAAACTTAATGGACCATGGACACTGCCTTTCCAGGGCCTGAATGTGCATAAACTTCACGGTCCTTTTTCTCATAATACCCTGCAGTGCTGGGTGGGCTGGAAACCTTCTCTGTGTAAGGTAAGGGGTCAAGTGATGGAGGTTGCAGCAGCCTGCAGTGGGCAAGCATCCAGTGGCATCCTCCTCCTAAACAAGTGTTAATGCCAGCTGTACCACACCTGGACACTGTTTCCTCGCTCTGTGTCTGGGAATTATCTTGCCTCATGGAAGGGAAGGGGAAGATTGAAATGGGAGCTGGTGAGTTGCCATGGGAACAGTGGCATCCCTGGCAGAGGTGGAGCCAGCATCACCACCAACACAGCCCCAGGCAATTTTGAGCTTGCAAAGGCTTGAAATTAATCCCACCTTGGGGAAGCAGTTTGCATGCTTACCTGACCACACATGCATGTTATTGCCTATCACAAATAGGGTTTGTCCTTAGAAGCAGCCCTTTGCTTGTTTCTGTTCCATGCAGGTTGTTAAGGAAAATTGTGAAGGGGAAAACACATCCCACTCGTGTAGGTCAGGGTATAGGGGGTGTTAAACATCTCCCTCCTGCTGGGTGTCTCCTTAGCCCTTCTCCAGTGGGCACTGAGGCACATTTACAGACACAAAGGGACAATGGCTTGTTAAAGGAGGTGAAGCTGATAATTGTTGACATGCTGGATGGTTCCCCTTGCAGTGATCAGCAAAGCAAAGCACCACTGACACAGCCACAAAGGTAGTCAGTCTCATCTGCTGGCAGTGGTCATACCAGTGGGAATCAGTGGGTCTCAAATTTCTTGTAAGCCACCCAAAAAAATCACCTTGCAAATTAGGCAGAACTTCTAATGAAAAGCTGGACTAAATTCACTCCATCTAGGAAAAACTGAACCCCAAACTTGTTTTTTTGTCAGGTGGTCTCCATGCCTGGGTCTTTTGGCAGTGCAGGCTGCAATCAGCCACCCTGGCTGCCATAAAAACCCATGCACATCATGCTGATCAATTACAAATAACATTTTGCCAGTTCTGCTTTCCATGCACACACTCCAATTCCTGCCAAAATATGGCGCAGCAAGCATCCTCCATGGATCAGTGACCAGAAACAAATCAAAGAGCAAATTAAAATACAAGTCATGATAATCTCCAGAAGTGAAACCGTGTGTATGGCTAGAGGAACTATTGACTTTAAACTGGTTTTTATTACAGCTGGAAAGTTAGCTTATTACAATTTTTATACACATTCAGTCCACTCACTTTATGGTCCTCAAATGTGTTATCTGCCTACTATTCAACTCCAAATGTAGCAGGTTAATGTGAGTTGAACAGTCCAGAGAGAGGAACATTTTCTCTAACAGGGCTCTGCACTTAAGTTTTATTTTTTCTCCAGTGCTGCCTCACTTGCTTCCAGTCTCTCCTTCTCTGCAGTCTCAGGCAGCTGTGCAAGCAGAGACAGCAAACCCCCGTGGCCAGGCCTGTCAATGGGCCATGACTCCTTGCTCTGGAACTGGGAGCCCTTGGCCTATTTTTGGATGAGACTGAGGGAGGTCTGGAAAGCCTCCTTGGCTCTAGTGTGAAGAATTTCCCCTGCTCCTACCACATAACAGTGACACTGCTTGTAACAGTCAAAGCAATGATTGCGGAATCCAAGAAATACCTGTGCAATGCTGCGACAAGTTCCTCTTCAAATTTTTCCATTTTTTTTATTAATAACTTAATGAACCCCCCTTTTAACCCCAGTTTTAAATACCAAACTCCTGTTCCCCACTCAGATGGCACAAAGCCTGAGCAGCAATTTGTCTGCACATGTGGGACAGGAAAGCCATGCAAGTTTTTGCTTTGATACTCTCCCTGCCCCGTCACAAGGTTAGCCAGGGGGCATTGCTAGCTCATGGCCTTTTATTTTACTATTTTCTGTTCTTCCCTTCCAAGAAACCAAAGGTGTTCCCCCAGTGAATGAGTATATTGCAAGTTTGAATTCCCCAGCTGACAAACTTCAGGGTGAGGAACCAAGACCCCTTCTATTAGAGGAAAGACATTTGCACAACCAAACATCAATACATTCAAGAGTATTGATGTCTTTTTCTCTGATCTTTTGCCTTTAGAGCTATTAAGAGTGAAAGGTCAGGTTCATCCTTGATGTAAAGCTATTATCTTTGGGTTTTGCTGGGAATGAAGCTGCTGTGGTGATTCCACAGTGCCAGTGGCACAATAGTGGGTGCAAGAGGAGGGGAACCACCTTCCCTTAGCAACTGGGACTACCCAGAGACTGCTCCACACCCAAGTGACACAACACCAAGGCTGACAACAGAGAAGTTGTCCAAGAATCCCAGCAACTTGAGCTCCTCATCCCAGCATTCCCACAGGTTTCAGCAGGGCAGTGTGAGGTGCAGTGCAGAGAGCTGTGACTGCTGGTGCACGTCCCCACAGCCCCCAAAAGCTTTTAAATTGTTTCCTATCTGTCTGTCTTCACACCCAGCCTGTGTGGTTCACTGCTAGTGCTGTGTGTGTGCAGTGGCTCAGTGATCATTTCAGGTTTTGTGCACTGACCTAACTGCAGGCACCCTTTCCACAAGCCTTTAAAAGTGAGAATCCAAACCACATATTTTCAAGTTGCAAATCTAGAATCAGGAGGTTTAAGCATCCATTAAGCAACCAAACACACCTCTGCAAAATAACATATTTTGCCCAAACAAAATCTGAATAAAGGCTTGATCATCTGGCCCAATATGTCGCACAGTTTTTTAATTCTTCCCTCTATTTTTCAGCATGAGCATGCTCAGACTGTGGCTCTGGCCCTGGAGTGAAGAACAACAAACAACTCAGTCAGTCCTGTCAGACAGCATGACTTCAGAGCATGGTTCTACCTATGATTATAGATCCTCCAGAACTACACATCTCTCTGGATAAAATAATACTGACTGCCTGCACAGGGAGACAAAGCTGAGAGTTCAGGGATGGAGAATTTGAGGGTGTGAAGTCTCTGGGGAGTCACTTATAACCATGTAAATATGACTCTGCCAGCAAAACAGATCCTGTGACCCTGGAAATACATCTACAAGTCCCTTCATTCCTCAAATCCCACATTCTCTCATGCTGTGGGGCTTGCTTTTGAAAACCACTCCAAAGCAGCCAGGCTCTTCAGCTGACATTGGCTCACACGCCTCAAAGAAAGGTTACGTCCTGTTCAGATTGGAGATATCCTGAAAAACATGTAAATAAAAACCAGTCCAACTCGACACTCCTTTCCCTTCATTGAAAGCCAGATGGAAACTGCCTGAAGGAATGAGCTCTGGGCTGGTTGGGCAGACTCAGCCTGATGAGGAGACCTGGGCTGGTTCTCCACCACCAGGATGCTTTTTTGCTGAGGCTGTAGGACAAGATGAATAAATCCATCAGAGCTGAAGAAATCCATCCTTAAATGCAGTAAAGGAGACCAGAAGAATATTAGGCAGAGAGGAGAGCTTGGGAGTACCTGTCCCTGCTCACTGTGGGGTGCCTCAGCCCTCAGAGGCATCCTGGGCACGGTGAGTGTCCCCTGACCCTGCCCACCCTCAGATACCTGCTCTGGTTTTGTTATAAACACTGAATTTTACAGAAGCCACACACCATGCATATTTATTTCTCTTTCCAAGTGCTCAACCCTCCTGACAAAAGTGGAGCCTGGCCCTGGGTGCTCAGCTGAGGACTGAATTGACCCTCTGACCTTCTGCAGGAACATTTTGCTATGGAAAATGAGGTGATGGGAATGCAGGTCAAATGTTGAGCTCGGCTATGGTGCTGTAAATTCACCAAATTCAGGGCAGCTCCTTAAAGCTTACAGTCATGGGAAAGCAGAAATTATGCATCATGTTGTTTTTTCAGCCTTTGCCCCCTATCTATTATGGAAAAGCCATAAAACAAAAAGGACAGGAGAAATCTGCCTAGGGAACAGTAATTTTTCAGGAAGAATTTGTATCTTGGCCTCTCAGATATTTTGGTGTTTCCAGCTTTGGGGGAAGGGGATGGTTTGGATCCATTTTTATTGCAGTGAGAACACCACCTCTGCAGGATGAGATGTTCTCCCCTGCCAGCTGATGGTAGAAACAATCAGGAGGAATGCAGGGCTTGACTCCTGCCTCAGGATTCATCAATACTATCTGTTTTCCTCTCTAGAGGTGTAACTCCAAGATTTTAGAGTGGGAGAGTCAGGAACAGGCAGAGCCGGGGGTTAGGTCAGGAATTCCACGCTAACCATTCTCTCAGCACAGACACATTTTGAATTGCAATGGTACTAACAGAGGAGTGTCAGGAGTTTTCAGTGGTTAAAGGTGAGAAGTGCCACCACTGTGAATTCAATGATTCCCAGAAACAGCTGAGGAGCAGCTCTGGTACCTCAGAGCCCCACACTGGAAAGAAATGTCTTAGTGATGGCAGAGGGGCCATCATTGGCAAGGCTTGGTGCTGGAGTGTTTGATTAAAAAGCTGGAGCATGATGTGAGTCAGTTCCCAAAGGGCTGTTGTAGGCCAGAAAAGGTGAATTTGCTACTTTAGCACTGGCACTGCCACAGCAATGGGCAGCAGCTCCTTACAGCACAGACAGTGGTGTGCAGAAAAGGATTTGTGCTAGAGCCCACAGCCAAGCTCAGGCTGAAGATCCTCTTCTTTCACTGCCTTCTTCATCAATAAGCTTGTTGGAATCTGATAGGTCCATTTGAAGCAAATGCCCAAATGGCTTTTGGAAAAGAAGATATTATGTGTTTATTAGTTTTTTGAAAGATTTGTCTTATTCCTGAAGTCCTCTGCTTCTATTTTCTGCCTAAATCTGGAGATGGAATGGACCTCTCACTGGTGTTAGACACTGTCACATGTGGAAGGGGAGCCTACCTCACCCTTTTTTTGGTCTCACCCTACCACAGGTCATGCTGCTGGTAAGAGACAATATTGGCATAGTTGTGTCCTGCTTGCTCTCTGGTCTAGGGAATAAAGCACATAATTAAAAATTCTCATGCATGCCTTCCCTCTGCAGGTGGCCCACACAGAGGAATGATGCTGGGTCTGGAGCCCACAGGAGGGAGATGCCAGTGGCAGAAATGTGGATGGTTCCTCTGGAGCACAAGGTGCAATGTGCCAGCCTAAACCCTCACCCAGGATCTCCCTGAGCCTGCAGCTGCTTGCTCAGGTGGGCACCTCACTGTGATGGCCCCAGCCTATCCTGAGACCCCAGTGCCAGGGCAAAGCATCACTTCAGCAGCTCATCTTGTATCCAAACCCCACAGACTGGGAGACAGCCCTTGCCTGCCTCTGCTTTCCTCTCTGCCCTTTACAAAATGCATTCGGACTTGGGGATAAAACTTAAGAGCACAAGATGCAGCAGATACAATAGCAGATACAATATTCCAGAGTGTTTCTGCTTTAGCAGCCAGTGCAGCAGTTAATGAAGTGTGTCACAAGGCATTGCAGCTGATGCCTGTATTTACAATCTCTACTGAAACTCCTCTGCTTCTTTCTATTTATTTTTATTTTTTTTTTCAGCACTTGTACAACGCCAGCACCACAGGGCATCACCACAGACCTTGGTCCAAGGTACAGCAAGATTTAAAAGTAATAATTAACTCCAATCCCAGGCTATAAGGCAGCATGGTTTCGCAGAGGAGGAGTTTGGAGAAAGCACATAGATGGAGAATTTCGGGGACACAATACCCAAGGCAACACAGCAAATGTTCTGTGAAGCCTTGATTTTCTGCTTGGTGACTTTTTAAGGTTTAATGAAAAAATTATTAATGAAATAGTAAACGCTTCAAATTGTCATAACAGCTCACTACTTAAAAAACTATACTTGTTTTGTTATGATTTAAGTACACATCTTTTTCATCAAGTGAGCAAAGCTCATTAATTCAACATACTGGATTTCAAAGCTCTCAATGTTTAATTATTTGTTTAACAAGCAGTACATCTAATCCACCATTCAGACACACAAACAACTAAAACAACAGGAAGAATCTTCAAAGCAGGACAATCAACATCTGGAAAAGTCAACAGACTGTGCCTGTATTGTCAGTAACACATAAAGCAAATGTTCCACTGGGAGAACAAATACACAGAGGAAGCACCTCAGAGATCATCCTGCCGATTCCTGCTCAACAAAGCATCTTTCTTGCCCTCAGAACAGACTTATCACAGTAAGGGAGCTTGTTCCTGTTTGATTTCCCCAATCTTCAACCAAACCAAGCCTGATGCACAGAGGGCACTATGAAATTTCTGCCCTCCATCTGTACCTACTCCTCCTTTCGCTGCACATGGAGAGCTTTGGCACCAGGACAGAGCCACATGAGCCAGGGAGAGCAGGGTAAGCTGTCCTGGCATTTAGGACACAGGTCATGCTCCCTGACTCTGATCAAGCTGCTGTGCTTATTTTACCTTGGAGCTGAGTGTCTCAGTGTGCACCTGACTGAGCCTCATCTGTACCCTCATCTCCTCTCCCACAGCTCTGGTTTCCACTCAACAAAGACCAGTTTGACACAAGCCCGTGGTCTTTCCCAGGAAGATTTCTTTCACATCAGATGGGAACCATTAGGAGCTAAAAGGAGAAGATTTTCTCTCACCACTGCTTCCACTTTCATGTTCTTTGAGAACCTGAAATACAGCTCAATTAATGCTTATCCTCACCAACATCTGGGCACCCCTTCTTGAGCACCTCCAGCAGAGATGCAGTGAACACACTGGGTTTTCCCACATTACAAAACCACTTAATATGGCACCCAACAGAATTACCTCTTCCCCTGGGTGTTTTATGCATGAAGCATGTAACTTAGAACTACAGGTGGATTCTGCCTCTCTCTGACCAAAAAAGAGCCTTGTCCTGAAGGCACAAGTCCATCAGCTTCCCTCTTCCTTTCCAAGGTTAGCAAAATAATTTTCCTTTCAGCATTTTCTGGGTAGTTTTTATTCACTTGCCTCACACAAGGAGTGCAGCAAACTGAAAGCATTCTCCTCCCACATCAGAGACACATTTGCAGAGATGAGATATTTTTAGAATAGTGCACACAGAGATATATTGTTTGTTGTCTTGGTTAGGGGAAAAAAAAAGCAACAGTCAATTTTCTATACTAAAATTATTTGTGCCTTATTGCTAGGGAGCAGACAACCAGTCATCTTGCTAAAGGCATTTGAGATCTTTTCAGTACTCCAGAGATGACAAACAAAATGACCTGGTATGTATCAGAGCAGTCGTTAATTCTGGCTAACAAGGCAAACTGTTTCTGTCAATGTTGAGAGCCAATTCTGCTCTAATGGATACAAACATGGTTCTTTTGGCTTTACAAGACTTGCCCATTTCTAATGCAGTTGCTGAATTTGGCTCTGAACTGCAGTTCCTTAAAAGTCTTCCTGGAACATTATGTTGCTCATGCAAACATGCTGAAAAAACCCATCTGAGTGTTTGTGTTGCAAAATAAGGAGCTGCATTTACAAAGAGCAGTCACTGTGGCCAGCCTAGGAACCTGAGTGTCTCCTGCATCATGAGATGAAGGGGCCAAGGCAGTGTGAGACCCTGCACATGCCATGGTCGCCTCCCACACTGCCTGCAGAGGGGCAGCTTTGTCACCCCTATCACCAAATCAGGAAGCTGCTGTGGCGTGCCTGTGGAAGCCAAGGTCCATGAAAGAGGAATATGGAGCCCACTTCCTCCTCCACAAAGCACACAACAGTATTCCACTTTCCTCCTCAGGCCCTTCTGCACCTCCCAAGCCAGCCCTTAAGAACATAAAAGCAGAAGACAGCTGGCAGAAAAATCCTTTCCTACCAGGCTGCTGGGATCAATGGTTTGAAAACATTGCACAAAGCCAGTGTGGATGGCTGAGTAGCTGTTGAGCTCCTCTGCAAAAGAGTTTCTTTTGCTGATGGATGAAATGATTCCTGTCTAATCTCTTCTCCTATGGGATGAAAATCACAACACAATATAAGATATATAATCAGCAAAGCACAACTTACAGTGGCTCTAAGGAGTCAGAGACACCAACTAATCGAGCACTAAGGGATTTTATTTAGGGCCTATAATAATTTTTATAAGGCACTATAATTTTTAACAGTTATTCTTGCAGTTTTGCACTGAGATTTGCTCTCTTTCATGAGGAGCACATAATTTCCTGAAGAATCGGTGAGGTGACTTTATTTAGTAGTGGAATTGGTCTTCAAAGACTTATTCTGGCATGACACAGAACCAGTATCAATGCTCAGATACTGCAGGAAAAATGCATGGACTTTGCTGGAGTTAATCCAGGGTCTCACAAGCTCATTTGATCTATATGCTGCTGATCTAAGAGCAGAGAAGAGCTTTTATTCTGCTCTCCACATATGACTTGAGATATCACTAATGGTAGCTAGAGTTTCACCTTCAGTGGAAGAGGCAAGCAGCCAAGGGATCTCTCCCTTGGTATTTTATTTTAGCTTTAAAAACATATATAATTTTCTTCTCTTGTTTCAATCCCAAAAATTAAAAAAACAAGTGCAAATTGTGCTTTTTCCTAGCTGAAAACAAGAATGAAAATCTATTTGCACTAACTTTCTGTTATGCAGTTTTAAAACAGCTGGGACACCAATTCAAAATGTCAGGATTTTCAATGAAAACAAATATTTTTGGAGTGCTGGAGTGGAGCTGCACACTCCCCTTCCCCTTCCCTGCCCATTCATTCCAGAGCACGTGTGCTGCCTCTCCAACACACTCATGCTGTTAACTCCTAAATGACAACTTGATCAACTAGAAAACATTTCCATTTCTTCCCTTAACAAACTGCAAAATCCAGATGTGAGCCTTGGGTAGCTCTGTGCTCGAGCAAACAATCAAATCAATTAATTTTGGGAAAGACAGACCCAATTCTTCCCTGCCTACAGTAGTTTGGGCACCACAAAGAAAAGAAGATGAAAGCTGGATCATGTAAGAGCGCCCTTCATGCTGCTGAGGAATGCCTTGGGAGATGGACACAGCTTCCTTTCAAGCTCTCTTCAAAAGGTTCCTCTCCATGCAGACCACCCACTGGGGACCCACATCAATAACAACAACAACAAAAAAAGAATTTGAAAGACTCATTTTTCATCCAATTTATTTACATGTTAAAATAAACACGAGTTCCCATCTAGAGCAAGGGCTCCCAGTGGGTTCTGTTTAGTCTGTGAGATTCTTGGCACCAGAGTACAGCATTTCTCTATTCCAAAGCAATCTTGGCACAGAATTGTTGGTTATATAATTTTTTTTAAGCAACTGGCAAATGAATAATGATGTTTCTAAAAAGAGTGACTCGTGTTCTAGGATACCAGTAAGGTGTTTTACCAATTAATCTGCCAAAAGGTCATTAACAAACCTGAGATCTCAAGACCCTTCATTCAGGGTCAGCTCTCTCCATGGGTTGCACTTCCAGTTCTCAATCACTCCGTCCAAAGGGAGCTTTCTCACAGAGTTAAAAAGATTTTCCCTTTTTGCTTCACTCCTTCCTATTTCCACATGGCAGTGCCACCCTCATTAGATGGGATTTGTCCCTGCTCCTGACAAGGCACGAAGGAAATACCACTCTCCCAGAGCCAATAGCTTTTTACACCCACTTTGCACAAGCTCAATGGGTGAGCAGCAGGTGCATTATTTGAAATAAGGGCAGGCTTTTTTTATTTTATTTTTTTTTTAAGCAGGGTATATCCGCCCAGAGCTGTAGCTCACTCAAACCCTAACAGATCTGGGAGCAAACACAATTAAAGAAAAAAGCTCCTGATGAAGCTGGCCTGGCAGGGAGCATTCCTGGGTGGGTCAGGCCTGCCCAGTGTGCACAAATGCTGCCAGCTGGCTCATGGCTAGGTGGCATTTAGAGGGTGCACAGGAAAGTCACGGGGAGGTGGCAGGGCAGAAAATAGCTCCCCTAAATCTGTCCTGCAGCAAAGCTGTTGTCCTTTCCTGGTAGAGGTTGATTTCAAAGTTAGTGTTGTGGTTGTTTTTTACCACTTCATACCCTTTTCTCTGTATGTTTCCCCACTGCAACTCTGAAATTCTCCTCACTATATATATATATTTCCCAAAAAAACCAGGATCAAACAGGCAGGTTATTGCTTTCTGTGCTCTATTACTCATTTCAAGCCATGCCTGGGTGACAGTAGGCAATGAATCCTGGCTGGCAGGTCTACAGTTCAGTAAACAATGCACAGATACAAGTGTTGAGCTATTGAGGGTTGCAGACCCAAACGCTGGTTTTGGGCTGTGAGAGCTCCTTCACCACCAGCCAGCAAGAGCGTATTTGCAGCTAAGGGACGGATCTCCACAAAATCAGTGCAGGAGAGGTGCAAGGTGCATGAGAGGGCACAGGGCTGCAGCCAATAGTGCAGGTGGCACCAGGCAGGGTCAGCTCACCAGTGTCCTCTGCCTCCTCTCCCTCCCCCAGCCCTCTGCTGAGCTGAGCAGGGACTTGGCACCGCCGTGGGTCAGGCTGCCTGCTCTGAGCATCAGAAAAACTGCCAGGATCTGCCAGCAGCCTTTGTCTTGGATAAATTCGGAACCAGAAAATAAATGTAGCATGGAGAATGTCAATTTTAAGAGATCTGGGTTGAGAGCATTAGTGTTTGTGCCATCTACAATTCAGCACTTTTTTAAAAAAACTTTATTTTGGTAGCTAAGCAAGAATTCTCAGATTAGAGAGTACTGCCAAGCCCTGAATAAATCCCAGCATTAGAGATGCTGTGGGTATAACAGCTCTCCCCATGAACTGAATCTGCAGACAGCATCTTCAGAGAAATTAACCCTCGAGTGCCACAGGACAGGCTCTGCAGCATCAGTTCTGATGCTCTGGGAAATCTCACCCTGTGGTTAGAACAGGTCTCTCCTATTCATGGAGCAACACTGATGAAGGGTGGAGTAAAGCACAGGCTTAGAATAACTTAGAATGGCTGACACAGTAACTTTCCTGCATTGTTGGTGAAGTGCTCAAGTTTCCAGGTGGAATCCTGAATTCAACCAAAGGATGTGTAACTACCAGACTAGTCAAGCAGCTTGTAATTACCTGACATCTGATTGTTTATTTTCCATCCACAGCCCATTCCTTAGCAGCTCTGAAAGCACCTGCTTAGAATATGGATAAAAGGAAAAGCTATACAGGTGCAATTTAACCTTTCTTATTTTTCTGCCTCATCCCTTTCAATATTGGTGAGATGATTTATTACAACTGCTCTATTCACTGGCTGAATCTTCCTCTCAGCCTGTGAAGAACCACTCACAGTGATGGCTTTGCATTCTTGGAGCTCAGGGCTCCTCAGCTGCAAGCTCCCTGGAAGTGGGTCAGCATCACATTCAGGTGTTTCCATGCATAACCTGAGACACACTGAGGTGAAGTGTCACTCCTGAGAGCCAAGCCAAACCCATGGCAGAGCCAAGGGGCAGTTTCCAAACCCCTTCTTGCACAGCCTCCTACTGTGCTACAGAATGAGCCCCATCCTGCTCTGAGTCACACAGGACTGATCAATGGGAAGGGAACCTGCAAGAGACACCCACAGCTAAAACTGCAGCACTGCTGGAACATAACACAACACAGGCCAGATTAAAGTGATGTGAAACCCAGGGGAGTCTTCAGGAATATAAAAAAAAAAGAGCTTTTCTAGTGTAGGTCACTAAAATTTGGCCACAGCTGGCACAGACAGGACATTCTCCCATCTGAGGACTGGCTGTTAGACTTCCTCAGTGAGCTCCACACACATTTTCAGGTAAGGCTTCTTCCAGATGGCCTTAGATTTTGTAAGACCTTTTGCAATCCTCATTTTGTTATTCTGGAGAAGGCTCAAGGCCAAAAGGAGTGTCACTGGGATGCTGGAGAATCTCAGCTGGGTTGGAGAATGAACCAGAGGTTAACCAGATGTTTTGCTTTGCTTTACCAATGGCCTCAGAAGTGAAGAGGATTACACTGCCAGAGGCTTTCAATTATCAAGGTTAACTCCCTAAAATTCTGAAATAATTTTCCCAAAGCACCAACTATGATTGTATAGCTCCCTGTACACTTTAAATGCTAAAATGATATTTTATTCTCTAAAATAATAGTTCAAGATATGCAAGTTTTTTACTAAAATAGGAAAAAAAGCCTTAAAACCTATGAGTCAAATCCTAGTCCTACTGAAGTTAGTGGCATTTAGCTAGTGCCTTCAGAGGAAGCAAGCATGTATTCTGTGTGCAGCAGCACAGAAGCAATTAAGGCTCAAGCAACTAAGGAATAAATCCCCAAACTACATAAGAATCACATGATAAACTTGGCTGTAAGTTAGAGGCATTCTGGAAGAAATGAGAGGCTGCAGGGCTGAGTTGGGCACACAGGGACTGGCACATCCCTGAAGGAGAAGGGGGCAAAGCTGATGGAATCTGATCCCTCAGCTGATGTCTCAAAGAGGAAAGGAGAGGCTGAGCCAGGAGGGGGCCATGGGATGTGTGGCACAGAAGTGAAAGGCATCAGCAAATGACAGCAGTTTATGTTATTAATGCTCTGCCAGGCTCCACAGAGAACCAAAGGAGAAATGCTCTGAACTAACATGTTGTGGGTAGCTATAGAAGGAGAAGAGAAAAACATTGGCATCTAGCCCTAATGTAGGCAGCAATACACTGGGATAAAAAGTGAAAACCTTCAACAAGTCAGAGGGGCAAGAGTGTGGAACAGCCTGCTCAGCAGCCGCAGTGTGTGCTGGCAACCAAACTTGGCTAAAAACTGATTTTTGACCACTTGTGAAGAAGACAGAGGATGCTGTTTGCAGGAACAAATGCCTAGATAATGCAGGGAGTGTCTTTCTGCCCCTGCTGCTAACAGGAGTATGTTTTAATAATAAAATAAATGCCCTCTTTTAACATTCAAAATGAAAGTGCAATAGGAGAAGCACTATTAAATTAAATCCACCAGACACTGCAGAACCAAATCTGTTTCTCTCCAACAGTTGGACTTATTGAAGAGGGAAGAACCTGAATATGTGAATCAACAAAGGATTAATTTTCCTATTGTTCATTAATTACTTTCCTTCTGGGGTTTGTTGCTGCAATATGCACTCATTTGGAGGCACTGACAGAGAACATTCTGTTTTTTAAAAAAACCTCTACATATTTTGTTATTTAAAAAATTACTATTAGTTTTAGGACTTCTGAGAATCCCTTAAAAGTTCTGCTCACAGTCTGTAACAAATAGAGCTACTCCCAGGAAAATCAGCAGGGAGAAAATCCACCAGCTGGAATCAGAAATTCCAGCTCTGGAAAAACATGCTAAACACTTTATGAATGAACAAATAAACAAACAATGCACACTAGAACTACAAATTATGAAAAGCAGTATATGGGCTGCTTCTGCATCTTTATTTTGTCAAGTGGAACTCTGGAACTTGGGCCATGAAGGAGCAGGAAGCTGATGCCTAGAAGGACCCTGGAGCTGGTTTAGACCCTGTACCAGCTCCTGGCATTCCACACTGTGCCAACACACACACTGGGGTAGGTTTGCCTGGAGTAGGCCAAAGGAGTCTGTTAATAGCAAGTTTTGGTGAAAAATAGGCTGAGTGCCACAGTTTTGATCAAAAACTGTGATCACAACACAAATGCATGCAACTTAAGTGAGCCTTCCCATGACTTCAGAAGGAGGTTATAAGGAAAAACCATTCTCTTATTGGAAGTTTTGGAAAGTTTTGCTGCTTTAGTGAATTATTTCCCCTGATACTGTGACTGTTCAGCTCAGCAAGAAGGATTTTATTTTCAGTTTCCAAGGTAGGCAGGGCACAAAAAGCATTAAAAATGAAGACAAAATTAAAATTGCAGGTTCAGGCTGTTTATTGACTGGTTATGTGGTTTACTTCTGTTTGTAAATCTGTCTGTCCTTTGCCTTTGCTTGTGCAAGTACGAGCTCTCTTTGCACACCGCACTCCTTAATAAGGCTCTTCTCCAGGTTAGTGCTGAAACAGGCACTAATCTGAGCTGGACTAATCTGAACTGGACTAATCTGAGCTGGACTAATCTGAGCTGGGCTGGGCTCCTTTGACTCCTGTTATCCATCTAAAAAGGTACTGAAGGAATCCAAATAATGTTTTAATCCAACTGGAGTTATATAAAAAAAATTATGTTTTTTCCCTTTAATTTTCAAAGGGTGTTCAGTACCTTGAAATAGTCATTTGTAACTCAACTGGATGACAAAGTCCACACCTGTATGAAGATACACTTGTAGGTGAGGAATCATCAGTAATTAGCTTCTGAAACTTCATCCAAATATCACATCTGAAAAACAATAGGCAAGCTAAGCACATTGATGAAATGCTGTTGCTATGGGAAAATTGTTCCTGTAAAGGTGGAAATAAACATGCTTTCTTTTTCTCACGGTGCAAAAATGTCAAAAAGCCTCTCCTTGAAGATGAAGCTGGTATTAACCATAGGTACTATTAAAGTCTGCTTTTAAGAAGGTAGTTTCTTTCATCCATTTCAAAACCCTCTATGTTTTATTTTTAGAAGCAAAACATCCTAAATACTAGCAGCTAGAATGCTCTTTAATTCATAAAAAATAATTGATGCTGGGACATATGGTGATTATCTAGTTCAAAGTGTTTCCCATTTAACCCAGGGCCTTATTGAGCTGGGTTTATAATATCTCCCTGGATCCTGCTCCAACATTTGACTGCCCTCAAGGTGAAGACATTTTTCCTTGCACATAATTGGGATTTCTCAAGCTGTAACTTGTGTCACTCCCCTCTCATTCCGTCACTGGGCACCTCCAAGAGTCTGGCCCTGCTGTCACCACATGCTCCCACTTGTAGACTTGTAGACAGAAACAAGATCCCCTCTTCTAAGCCTAAATAAGGCTTCTTAAAGCTTCCTTCTCTTCTAAGGCTAAACAAGCCCAGTTTTATCAGCCTCTCCTCGCACATCCTGTCCTCCAGTACCCTAATTGTTTTGACAGCCATCCTCTGGCCTTGGTCCAGAATGTCAATGTTTTCATTTTACTGGGGAGCAAATTGGACCCAGTGTTTCAGATGTAGTCCCAAAAACGCTGAATGGAAGAGAACAATCACTTCTCTTTGGTTGCTGGCTATAATCTTTCAATACCCCTCAGTATGGGGTGGCCTTCTCCACCACAAGGTCACAGTGCTGACCTATGTCCAGCTTGTCTGTGAGGATCCCCAGGTCCTTTTCTGCAAAGCTGCTTTCCATTCATTCAGTGCCCAGCCTTTAATGCTGAATGGGGTTACTCCACCACAGATGCAGAACTGCCCAAGTGCCTTTGTTGAAACTTCACAAGGTCCCTGCCAGTCCCTTTCTTCTGCACGGCAAGGTCCCTGTGAATAGCAGCCTTCCATGCTCAATTTCCACCCTGAAAACTGGCTGAAAGTCTCTCCATCCCATCATCCACACCACTAATGGAAAAGATCCACTGATATTATAAGCAACACTGATTTGTAATTCTTTCCCTTGAAGAATACAAATTCCTCTGATGCTTCTTGAGGTCAGAGTCCCTGATGATATGAACTAATGTCCTACCACAGAAGTCAGTCAAGAAACAAAGTTTGAAGCAAGTTTGACATCTGCCCAGTAGCCCCAGATAACAGACACAGCTGGGAACACGAAAGGATCTGTTCTCTCAGCCTTAGCTCTAATAACCATCTGGTCCTTGTCCTCCCACCCTCCAGCATCTTGCATGCAGACATACGCCCACAGCCTGCAGGGCTGGTTATGGAGAGCAGGGAAGATGTTGAAAACATTACAGGAGATTGCCAGCCCTTCTGCACTAACACAAAATGCAATTACAAGTTGCAGCTTGAACCTGCATTCTGACATAGTGACAGGGTTATTGTGGATTTATGTGAGCAGTTGTGAAAGCAGAATTTGGCCCTTGATTTGGGGATTAATTTATACAGGTAAAGACTGAGTACAGATGACAACGGCACAGAATCTTGAAATAACAAGAGTGAAACAACGGATGAAATTAAGATGATTGTAAGATGAAATGAGCTGAGTTCAGTCAGGGCTATTTCCCCTTTAGTTTCTCAAATTCATCAAAGTGAAACCTTTGTCCAAAAGGAGGCTATTTTATTCGTGGTTATTGGGACCACTCATTCAAAATGCCTATCACTTAGGCCCAACATTTTCAGCATCACATGAAAAACAAATTGAATGGTCCACTCCCCTCACAGAGTTTCTCTCTCACCTGAGAGGCAGAACTGTGGAAGGGAAGCCAGAAGGACCCAACCCTCATGGTAAGGAAAAGCCTTTTCAAGTTTCTCCAATGAATGACCCATCTTTCTCCTGTCACTGCTGTCTGTCTGTCTGTCAACAGTTAACAGCCAGCAGTGACAGCTGAGGAGCGCGGCCTGGGCAGTGGGCAGAGCTGACACTGTGGCAAAGGGAGCTCAGCCATTGTGTCAAAGGGAGCTCTCTGTTCCTGCTGCTGCCGTGTCCACGCTCACTGGGACTGTTGTTCCAGCCTCACGCCTCCTTGTGTGAGGGCCAACAGCGAGGCTTTGTTCAAGAAGCAGCTGCTGAGAAGATGTCCTGTCTCATGGAATGACCAACTGACGTTTCCCCCCCTGCTCTTTAGTAAGCAGGGATTTATTAGGAGAGCTGGGGTGGGCTTGCTGGCCCATTTAGTTCCGAGTAAAAAGCCAGGCCCTCAGATCCCAATGTGAAAGGGATTCCCTCATAAAGTGGGCTTGAAACAAAACCAGGGGAGCTGGCTCCCCAGCACCTTCTTCTCATCACCTGGTGGAGTGAGGAAAGAGACTGGCTCATGCCAGAGGGTGGATGGGGCATGCCAGGATTGAGATGTGTCCCAGCTCTGCTTCCCTCAGAGCTCACAGCACATCTCTGCTGGATGACGAGTGAGCTCAGTTCAGCCAGGGCCTGAGCCAAAGATCCTGTTCAGCTGGATGACATCTTGTTTATTCAATAACCTTTTGTTGCGGGGTGGATACAAAGCAGTGAGGAAATGGTTGAGCAGTTGGGAGGAGCAGAGTAACTGAGGAAATCACAACCATTCTTTTGCAATCTTTGCTGCAGCCCACCATGGTCATCCAGTGATGTCCACATGCAGGGGCAGTGATGAAGGAGTATCTGCATTGCCTTTCCCCTATCAACAGTGCCTGCATCCAGCTCTGGGTTATAGCATGGAGCTGACCTGTCTGTCTTACCTCACTGACTGCACCACAATTAAATCTGACTTAAAAAATAATAATTGGTCAGGGTCAGATAAACAAATAGATTACTTTGAGCAGCCTGGGTGTGGTTGGCAAGTTTTCATAGCTCACAGTAGATGACACTATGTGTCTGATTTCAGGTGCTCTTTCTTCTATGCATCTGTGCTAAAGGTGTAGCCAGTCCTCGCAATTTCCAAACTCCCTTGCCTGAAAGACTGGTGCAAGACTATTTTCCCCACTTTTACATCAGCAGGGAAGTCCATGAAACAAATAAAGTCTCATGCTCCTGAGTGGAGTAGAGGGGAAACACCTCGGAGTATTCCCTGCACCTTTCCTAACCCAAATATTTAAAACAAAATACTACACTGCTGCATATGTGTGCTCCATCAGACACATCAGCTCTGTGGAGCCTTACTGTTTGTTTATTTTTAGTTTGCTGTGGTCTAGCTGCTTCCTGGCCCGACAGTGCTGTTTCATCTGCCTTCACACGACAAAAAAACCCCAAAGGCTGCATTTGCTTTTCTAAGTCCTGGCTTCCTCCAGAGCAAGAGACACTGCAGGGATGTGCTTTCATGATTCACCCAGAGTTTTCTTTCTGTTGTGTAGTTGCTCCTCTCAAATGGAAACAACTCTGACTGCCACGTGGTGCGTGCAGAGAGTTGGGACCGTGTGTTTCCAGTGTGAATGAAGGGCGAGGGCTAAAGCAGCAGAGATCACTTCACCAGGGCAAGATGGGCTGCAGAAGCCTGTAATGATCTTCTCAAAAATAACAAGAATAATGTGGAAACCACCATTTAATAAAGCCTATTGCAACTGCCTGTTGTGCCACAGGATACTCCCCTAGGGCTACACTGTGTTATGATACGATTATGGGCACATTTCAGCACCATTATGTTATAGGAGGTGCATCCAGAGGACTTTTTCCTGCATGAGCTGTGGTCCCTCTGGGAGGTACCGTCTCACAACCACCAAAAGAACCCAGGTTCATGCAGCAACTTGGGAAAAAGCAGAGAAATAGACTGTCCAGTTGAAAGATTGTGTTCAAGAGCTTGTTCAGTGCATGGGAAAAGTTGCATCTTAGCCATAGCATTAATTTTATCATTTCTATAATTTCAAAGAGGTTAAACAGCATGACCCAGTTTCCTCAGCAAGCTGTGAATGCTACTCTGAGATCCAGAGTTACAAGATCAGTGATTCCAGAAGAACTGAAGGTTAGAAACAACAGATTTCACTTTGCCTGGAGCTCCGTGGTGGCTGCAGGGTGGGATCTCAGCTCATCTCCTTCTTTGAGAATTCCCACAACCAAAACAGAGTTAGAGAAGGAAAGCAGAACTAAGTTTAATCACTAGCCATTTGTTTATAGGATGACTTTTCTCCAGGTTCTCAGAGCTGTCTCACTGCCTAAGGAATTCCATGGTGTGGTGCAGTATCTGAACCCTCACCCTGCAATTGCAATCTGTGGTTTCAGCTCCTGTGTGCCCCACACAGACGTAGCATTCCTTATCAGCCTGGAAGGCAGATAGGCCTGTCTGCTACCTTCACCCAGCATCTGGAGAAGAAAAGTCAGGGAAAGGTTTGGGATTGTACCGAGTAGGGAGTCAAAACAGGGATAAAACAGCACTGGCAGTGCTGTACCAGCAGGGCAAAGAGCCATCTCCTCTGGGGTCCCCTGTCAGAGGGACCTAGAGCTCTCAGCTGGAGAAAAGTGAAAATGCCCACAACCCACTGTAAGCCTCCTGTCAAAGGAAAGGAAACAGTGAGTGCCATTCTTCCCCACAGCTCTGCAGAAAAGTCTTCAAACCTTTCCTGCTCTGGTGCAATGGGCTCATCCAGAACATTCCTGCGTGCTAATGTACATAAGCTGTTACTTCACACTTACAGCGCCACCCTAACTCTTGTTCTTATGAATTCTGACACCCTTCTTGGTCATTTCACCCTCCCAGTTTGACCATGTTTAGTTCTTTTTAATCTTTCTGTGTAGACCAATCCTTCCCAGTGCTATGAATAAATAAAAGCCTTCTGTTCTCATCAACAAAATGGTCTTTTAACAGTTGCAAGAACAACATGGCAATCACTTAGGAAAAAAAACCAAAACAAAAGCAGCTAATATTTGGTGCATTTAAAAATATCTGCTCAAGCTATTTTCTACATTTTAGAAATAAATCTTTCATTAAACAGAGAAAGCAGTGAAAAAATTAATGGAGAGAAGAAGCACCAGTGGGTGTCTGAGAGGGACCTGCTAACCCATCAGAAATGCTCCCCACACACAAAGCAGCAGCAGCAGGGCTGCCAGAGCAAGCTGAACTTCAGTTAGAAACATCTAAGGAATGTGAATAAGCTGTTAGAGCTGCAACCTTCCCCTCTGCTTTGATCTGACATTAAACATAACTCGAGAGTGGGAAACTCAACAGCTTCAAAAAGGGTGAAAGGGTCAAAGGTCTCCATGTACCAGGACAGGTAGAGGGTTTATTCCTCCTGAAGAAAGTAGAATGAAAGTGAATCTGGTAGCTAGGAATTGCCACCAGGTTAGGGCTGAGAATTTCATCCTCCTCATCCTTATGTAAAACAGACACAAAACCCATAAGTAGCATGAGCAAGTACAAGAGAAAAAGAGGCCTAATTTCAACTATGATTAAAAAGTGTAAGAAAAAAGTAAACACAATTTTGTGGTCCCTGTATCTTGCAAATGTGTTTCCGACTGCTATTAGTTGACATGTATTTTTGAAGGTGAAATTGTGGCTTTTCTGGGCTCTGGCCACGTAGTACAACCATAGAGCATTAGATCTCAGCAAATGAGATGTTACAGGAAGAGAGACAAGGATGGCTGGAACATCATGTGCTTTACCAACTCAAAATGCTTGGTATGAGGAAACAAAGCCACATTCTCCAGCCTTTATTCTTGTTTTCCTTGGCTCTCAGCTTTACAGATCCCTAAAATTACTGTGTTAAAACTAAAGGAGCTGCAATCTGCAGCTGACTGAAGAACTGAAATATCACTCCACTTTGACGAATCCCCCACAGTTATTCATTCTGAGAGCTTTCCTAAATTGATTGCCAATAACCTGTTTGTATCTTTCTTCTGTCATCAGAATCTTGCCATAATAAAATAATATTAGCACAGAAATTAAATTGAAAAGGTGATATTTTGTTTCAAAATAGCTAAATTTGAAGAAATAGCAAGGTCATCCCAGCAGCCTTAATTCTGCCATCATGAAGCTGCATGCCAAGCAAATCCAGAAATAATGGGAAGCAGTTGCCCGCCTGTTAAAAACTCCTTATAAGAGACCACAGGAAAAAAAAAATTGCTGTATTACACAGAAATTCCATTTTCCTCTTTCACAGGGCTGATATAAACCAAAGCCATTTAATAATATTAGATGTAAGCTAAGGTTAAGAGGTCTTCTGGAATTCAATTTCCACCGTCACCATGGAAAATTTCTAATACATATCTATGAGGTCCAGCAGTCTTGTGATTACAATGAAATATCCCAAAGAGTAAAATGCTCAAATCTTCACATACTGAGAAAAGTGAGCCAGAGGTTCCTTACACTAAGGGGCAATGCCAAGACCCAAATTGGAGTGCACAGTGTTTGTTACTGTGTGAAGCACCTTTTTGGTCAAACCTTGCATAAGAGGAAACACTGATTCAGAGCAGCCTTTGGCAAGATTTAGGGCCCATGTGTGAGCTCCTACAGAGTCAGCAATAAAAATGGAAATTATTTTTCCTTCTTTTGACTGAAGGATAGACACAACATAAATCAATCAATTCACACATACTCCGACCATGGTAACTTCCCGAGTCATTTGGGAAATCTCGCTTGCCACGGTGTGGAACTGCATTAATGATCTCATGGATAATGCACCTGTATTGGGAATTTCATCCATGAGAATACCAGAACCTGGACAAATATCCAGGTCAGGAAGTATACACTGAGCTCACACGACTAAGAGCCATGGTATGAGGTAGGGAACAGACAGCTATTATAGTGCTAACACAAATGAATAATTGATATTACCCAAAGGTATCCAAAGGAAAGGACACAAAAGGGAACACACTGCTGAAGTGATTTGGAATAGATAAAATGTTGGAGGAAAATTTTAAACCACCAGTCTGACCAGAGCAGTTTTAGCAGTGGAGGCATTTATGTCCTTCAGCTTTCACTGGCATTTACCTCAGGATGTAATTTGTATTTTATCAAAGTTTATCCTTTGTGGTTGTCTCTTTAAGTGCAAAGATTATTATACAGAGCCTAAAAGATGTTAATTGTCTTTCTAACTTACAGTGAATCAAGGCTCAGTTACATCAGCTCTTTGTGTAACACAACTGTGTTTCCATTGTTCTGCTTTCAGGTTCCTTTTCACCCTCTCCTCTTTACTGATCAGGAAAACGGAATTTACAAACAAAACTGTAGGTCTGTCAGGGACAGCAAAGTTGTTAACTGACCTGAGAAATCAGATTTGTACTAATTGCACTGTTTAATCCAGCAATATTAGGTATAAAAAAAAAAGCCAAAACCTAAACCACCAAGAAATATTTATGTTTATCTAGTGAAAAAGATATTCAAAGAAAAAGAGAGCAAATAGTCACATAGCAACAAACATCTCTGACAAGAACACACACCTCAACGACCCTTCTCCATCAACAGAGGAAGCATTCTCTGTATCAAATCCATGCAACAAATAAATGTTTTATCATTTCTTCTTGATTTGTTGCTTCAATTAATGCTATTTTAACTCTGCTTCTTAAAACCTCTATCAAGTTTTATGGGAATGAGGAGCTAAGGCATGGTGTTAAACATGCACAGAGAGCAACTGCAATCCCTCACAGGCTCATGGAGACTGAACCAGTTGCTTGTGTGTCCTGGAGCTCAGTGCCTTTTTGTATGGAGTGGCTGTGGTCTGCTAGCAGCAGCTGCAAGGGGAGCAGCATGTGGCCTCTTCCATCCCCCTTCCCATGAACTTTATGCCATGCAGACAAACAGAGGGGGATGGAGACACTTCCTACTGGGATTACTGCAGACTCCTGTTTCCCTGCCTCCTCCTCAGAAGGAAGTGCATCAAAATGAATGAATCAACACTCAGAAACACTCTGCCTACACAGGGAGAGAGAGACCTAGGTGCTGAGTTAGGATGTTTCTGCACAGGTCAACTCTCTGTGCAAAGCCAGCCTCAAAAATGGCATGTGATCAATTGTTCCAAAATAAATGTCACATGGGTTTTATTTATTTTCCTTGCAAGCTGTCTTGAGGGCTAGATATTCTCTTTTTCAGAGGAAATATAGGGATAATTTCTGCATATCAAGTGCAGGGCTGTGATCAAAAGTGAGTCACAAGAGCAAGAGCAAGGGAAAGCCTCGGTACCAAGATTAAGTAAGGTTTTGCTTTTCCCCTCACAGATAAATGGTGCAATGACTAATGTAGATTCAGGATCCTCAAACTCAAGTTAAACAGTCCTGTCTTTGAGGAGACCTTGGGGGCAGGTTTGAGTCTTGGCTTCAGCCAAGTAAATTGCAGTATACTTCCCAATGTCAGTGGATAATCTGCCCAAAGGACATCAGATTTACACCAAGATTCATCCCATTTCAACCTGGATTTCAATCTGCCCAAAGGACATCAGATTTACACCAAGATTCATCCCATTTCAACCTCTCAGCTCAGAATCTGGCCTTGCATTTTGCCTGCTGCCATCATCAATCCCATTGATTCATTTTGCTGATACTGATACTGATGGAGTGGCTGTCACAGTGAGCAGTAGTCTGCAACGATAAAATCAAAGCAAAGATCTCCAAGCATAAGTTATGAAGTTGCAAGAGTTTATGTGTGACAGGAGGCCACCAGAGAGCCAGGATGGGTGGTTCAAGTATGTTGCCGGGATGTCCCCATCCATGCACTGCAAGAGACCAGGTGACACCCAGCACATCTCCATCACAGCGTGGGGCACAGAGCAGAGCCCTTCAAGCAAGAAGAGGCAGGGACACCTGCCCAGCACTGTGTACCTGGCCCAGCACTGCCCCACCCTGCTGGCTGAGGGCCAAAGGGATGCTGCTGTGCTGTCACAGCCCTGCACCCTCCTCAGAGGGTTTCTCTCAGAGCTGAGGCGTGCACAGCCAGCTCCAGTCTCTCTGCTGGAGTGTGGAGATGTGCTCAAAGGTGTCAGCAATGCCTCCTTGCCTCTCCATGTCTCAAGGGTGCAGCTGTCTCATTGTATCAGTATATGAAAGCTGTGCTGACATTTCAGGCTCCCCTCTGGGATCACTTAGGACATTGACCGTGAATTCAGCAGAAATGGCTCCTGGTCCCACTTCCACAGCGGGCAATACCACTTCACTCCCAAGAGACAGGTGAAGAAGAAATAATCCCTTAGAGTGAGGTCAAAAGGCTGAGGAAAACTCCAAGCAAACAGGTTTAGCTTTTACAGATTCAATATGCAGATCTTGACAAAGCAACAGGTAATCCTTTTTCATTTATGTCTGGTTGTAAATATTTTATTGGCTCTTCTCTCACTGCTGAGTAGCTGTAATGGCATTTACTTCAGCAAAGGCCTGAGCTGCTGTTAATCAAGCAGAGTTTTTTACTCACCATGGTCATGGGCAAACACAAACAAGTTGAGTCCCGTCAGCTTCTGGGCCAGGTCGTCGTAGCGGCCGCAGTGCTCCCCAGCGCCGTGCGCGATGAACACCAGGGCCCTGAGAGGAGCATCAATGTACAAATCAGTAATGTGGCAACCACCCTGCAAACACTGCAGAGCTGCAAGGGAAACCATCCAACTCAGCAACAGCATTTCAGACATCAGCAAACACCAGGCAGGTATAGAATCTGCAGAGTTTGAGTACAAATTGTCACCCTGGCCTGCCATCGACCTGGCCTTCAACAGGTTGTTGTAGGATGGGTTCCAGGGAAGGCACCTGCTCATGGGCCAGAGCCACCATGGTCTGCTGCAAGTTCTAGATGCAGGTGGGCATCAGCATCAGTCCCTGAGCTGGATATCTCCATGGGCTTGAGGCTCTACATGGCTCCTCCAGTGTAAGTGATGCCATCTGTTTATTGTGGGACTGGTATCTCTCTGTGAATATACCAACAATGGTATATTCAAATACCAACGCTGTCCTTAACTTTAGAACTTCAAACATTGTCTGATGCCCCAGAACACTCTAAGGTGGGACTTCAGCCAAAGAATAGGTTTCCAGCACTTTGCTTGGGGTTTGGAATTTTATCTTTTGACCCAATTATGGTGATTTTACCATTCCAGTTTCTGCCCCAAAACAGTTGCTTCACTTCTATGATTAAAGTGAATCCTACATAGCCACTGTGCAGACAGAGATAATAAAAAACTAGTCTAATAGACACTTATCTTTCCAAATACTTATATTTGAATATTCCAGTTTTATGCATAACACCTTACTTTTACTGGAATGCCATCAAATCAAAGTGACAGAACTTGAAACTCCCCAGTGTTTCTGCTAGATAAAATTAGTATAGACTTGGGCTAGAACTATAGCAGAAGTAGCTATGAGATTACAGAAGTTCTGCAGGATTTGACAGGTGACTATTTAAAATCCAGTTTTAGCAACATAAACATAACTTGTTTGTTTAAAAGAACCACTTGTCCTTGCAACATCAGCAACCACAAAACCATTTGAAGGCTACAAGTCTGACATTTTCAGTACATGAACAGTGAAATATTACAAGAACTGACAACATAAAACAATGACAGCAGTTAACAGCTAGGAAATTCCTCAACTTTATCTTAATTGAGGCTTTGAATACCTTTTTAGACAGTGTATTCACAGCAATGAACTGCTTAGGTATTAAATATATTTAAACTTAAAAAACATGTTGGATGATGTAGAAACTCCTGTCATAGCTCTTTCATTAGCACTTGCTTTAAAGCATTTGCCCAGCTGGGCACTTTAAAAGAGCATCCATCCAGACCAGAAGGACTGCACAGAGTCCACTGCAAACACAAAAGCAACAAGGCAAAGATGCTCTGGTATCTGTCTAACACCAATTAGCAAGGGTGACATTAGGTCATGTACCATATTTAACTTGCTGTGCCTTACAAATCCTCTTTAGTGTCACTGAAGGTTGCAAAACAATCCGTGTGGAGCAGTCATTCCTTCCTTTGTCATTGTCCCTGATCAATTGATTTGTCAAGTTATCAATGCACCTGGCACACAGACTGATTTTTGGAGTGCAGGATCTAATATTGTACTTCCAAATACTGAAGAAAGTGAGACATTGCTTACTCAGTTGGAGAATATTAACTTTCTTCCTGTGGGCCCATTGGCCTGATATTCAACAGACTCAGCCAGGCTAGGTCTCTCTGCCACACCTCCTACTCCCACACCTCCCACTACCTTCAAGCTTGACAGCTTCCTTGCTCAATGTCTTACTTAAGCTCTTTAGGAGGCCTATATTTGTTTCTGCTGACTAGGCACAGAGACAAAGGTGCACCTTGGCTGACTGAATAAAGCCCTTCATTTCTCAGAGAAATATTATTTGAATTAATGCACTAAACGGCACTAAGTGAATGAAACCTAATGGGAAGCTGGCAAAGAGATCCCTTCCAGGAAATTCTATGTTCTTCATCCCTGTGACAGCAAAGCTCTTGTTTTGCTTTTATTCACACTGATACAGCATCCTTCAAGATGCTGAGAGCCCTCGTTTTATGTGAAACCAAGTGAGAAAAGATAAAAACCCAAAGCTTGAGAGAGGCAAGGTGCTCCTGTGACCTTGCCTTCCACCTGGAACACAATTTCCAGGTGTCGCAGAACTGAGCCTTTGCACACCACAGGGAACAGACCAGGTTATTATTTGTCTGCAAAATGCTGAATAAAACCCCTGAGCCTGTTTGTGCCTTAAGAGATCTAATGACAGTAGCTGCTGAAAAGACTTAGATACTTTTGAAAATTTTGTCCTAGCAAGTATCATAAACAAAGCATAAAATTTCCAATTTGTGACACTGAAACAAAATCAGCCTATCCTGTTGTTCAATAAAAAGTGAGAGTGGCTTTAATGACTAAAAACTAGGTCACATCTACACAGCTCTTTAGCTCCAGCTTTCAGGTCTAAGCACAAGGGCCACATATTCAACATAACCTACAAAAATTGAAATTAGTATGAGTATCATCTGAACAAGGATTGAAGGATTTGGCTCTTTCACTTAATCTCAAATTTTCCATGACAAAGTAAGTTTACATTTGGCAAATAATACCTGAAGGCAGTGTAACAAATACGATTTAACATATTTTCACTAGCAAGCTGCCAGGAAAATACAACAAACTATTAGATTGACTGACAGCAATTCTTTCCTGTATGTAAATATTTTTGCAGATATCCCTGCTCTTAAGTCACAGTCTTCTCCTTCCTTACCACAATGGCTGGAATAACAGATTATCAGAGATTGCTTTCAACAGAGTCATTTAAAATTAATATGGATCCTGCAGTGTTTGTGGTTTTGCAGGGTTGCAGTGCCTCTCTGTGCAGTCTCAATGAGAATTTTGTTCAAAAGAGGTTGAGAATGAGAATTTTGTTTAAAAAAGGAGAGAAATTTCTTCACCTCCATTGGTGCTTCAGCTGGTTGTGGCTGGTGGAACTGTGGTTGCTGAACACCCCGATCAGCAGGGCTTTGGCACCTGCTCAGGGCAGCAGCTCCTCCCAGGGCAGCAGGACTGCCCCGAGCTGGGCTGGCTCTGAGCTCAAAGCCAAGGTGTGAGCAGGGTGGGACTGGGTCCCACGCTCCTGCTCTCACCCGGCCCTGCAACAGCAATTACGGGCTCTTAGAGGAAACCACTTTATTGACTGCTGCTTGCAAAAGCAACAGATGGTTTTTGCAGATTCCTGCCCTTCCCATGGCCTTTATCACCTCCTCCTCCTGCCCCCTCCCCACTGCAGGTTTCTGCCTCCTGGTACTGCACAGCTTGGCAAACAGATGCACTTGCTTATTGCAACAAGAAGGAAGAAAAATATTTGTCTTTAATACTTAAATCAGCTCCTGGCTGTGTTTAGTTCTCTTCCATGATGAGGTGATATGCACCCATGACCTGTCCCTGCTCCCACATCTCCCCTGACTGCTCTCAGTCCCTCCTATATTGCAGCTGCAGCCTGTCAAGCTTTGTAAAACACAGCAATGACGCACCTGCAGTTAATACAAAGCACCTGCAAACACACCCTGTCCTTTATTAGGGAGGGTGGAAACTGTGGAGGCCAGGCTGCAACACAGTCAGTGTGTACAAATCTATACCAACACCTTGTTCTCTTCTGTCCTGCCTCTTGGAGAGGTCACCACCTGATCCAAGCTTTAGCCTTGCCCAAGACTTCCCTATTTCTCACTGTAGCTTCACATCCACTAATATTTCTCTTCTTGTGTAGGCAGCTGATTTGCAGGGCAGGGTCATGCTTTAGGTTGCAGCTCTAGGTAGAAAGGCAATTCCAGGTTTAAAGGTTCTCACTTTCTGTTTTGCTGTCTTTTTGACAATTGTTCAGAGATGCAACTCCACATTCAACTGGAGGAGAACAATTCTAAAATTGCAGCACTGGACTTACACACATGAGCAAGAGCCCCCTCAAACCAAGACTGTTAGAAGAAAAACACACTGAACGCACAGCCAGAAAGCTGCTGTGCTGTGACACTTCAGGCAGGCCTGAAACATCACTCAGGGGTTGGGTCCTGCTGGGCATAGGACCCATGGTTCTTGCTTTGCTTTGAACAAAATTCATGATGAAACTGAGCTAGACAAAGATGGTTGCAAGCAGGATGGTGTGACTTTAACATCTTGTGTCCTCTGGGGACAAAGCCACTTCTCTGGGACCCAAGGCTTGCTCTTTTATTGACAGAAAATAACCCAAAACATTAGGGCTGAACCAAAGAACGGAAGACAAGCTTCCTATGACTGCATGTATGAAAAATGCAACCTTTTCCACCCCATTCAAAAGCATCCCTCTTCAGAATAATATTTAAGTACTTGCCTTAACCTCAGGAAACTTTCTTCAACACATGAAAGCCAACAGGACTCTCCAAGTACTGGATGAAAGCTAAAAAAGGATTTATAAATGCTGTCTGGAATAAGGACTGATTTAATCACACACACAAGTGATTTCCTGAATCAAGCCCTCACAACCTAAGCTAATACCATACAGAATAACATGTTACTCTATGTTAGGCAACTGTGCTTTTCATTTGGTCTTATGGATGTTGTTACCAGAACCAGATCAGCTTTAACAAAGAACATCTGACTTGCACAGTTTTGAATTCCAGACAGTAAATTCCTAAAGTAATTTTTAAAAACAAACTGACAGGAAAGCTCTGAGCCAGCTGAGCTGCCAGAAAAATGACTGGCTTAAGTACTACATTTTGTTGTGTTGTTTGAGCTGATTTATCAGTTCCTTTGTAGCTGAATAATTAACTTTTATTTACCAAAAACTGGTGACATTTTTAGACAAGCAAGTGGATAGTCACCCACAGATCTTTTAGTGTGTTAAAAATGTTATGTGTGTATTTTGCTTCCAGAGTATATTATAATGGAAAGTCACTGGAAGGTGTTCATTCTTGTGTTAGCTGGGTGAATGGGCCTCGCTATGAGGATTAACTATCTATCATATAATATTTGTTGAGGTTTAAGTGTCAATTTAATTTTCTAGCCTTGGTATTTGCTTAAAGGTTACCAAAAAAAAAATCAGCTAATAATTTACAAGAACATGTAATGAAGAATAAATTTTTTTGTGATCTAAAAGATTGGTGATCTTTTCCTTTTCTGGAGGGTTCTTCAGGCCCTTTCTTTGGGTGTAAGACCCAAAGTTTGGAAGGGGTTGTCTCTGTCTCTTCTTTTCGAGTCAGTGTTTGCATTCTTTTTTCTGGAGGTGATTTGTCCCCCAAGACAACCCTGAAAAAACTTGGGCCATGTGTAGGGTTTACAAAAAGCTACAGCAATCCCACTCATGTTATGAATGCTTGTGACCTACACACTTGGCCATGAGTTCAGCCTGGTGTCTCCAGCTGGACAGGAATATTTATGGAGTCAGGTGTTCCCTCCATGGCATCCTTCTGCCTCTAGGAGACATCTGAGCTATGTCCCCCAAAGGTGCAAGAGGGAGTGACTTTTCTCCCAGTTCCAATCCATGTTTCAAGGAGGCATCACACCCCAGGGTGTTTCTGGCTCTCTTGCTCAGGTTTTTGCATTCTCAGCCTCTGCCCTCCTGCCCCACAGCTTTGCCAGGCTCTGGGGAGCCATGTCTCTCCAGCAGCTCTATCACTGCTTTTCCCACTTCAGGGAAAAAAGCAAATCGGAGTGTCAATAGCCTGGAGCTGGGTCTCTATCACCCTTCTCTCCAAATCACAGACCAAGCAAATCAGAATGTCAATAGCCTGGAGCTGAGTCTCTATCAACCTTCTCTCCAAACCACAGACCATCCAGCATTAGCATGGGTACCTCACAGAGCTCTGAATCTGGAGAGTTTCTCTCTGGGGTTTAACTTTGAAAAACCTTTATGCATGAAAGAGCCTGTCAGAGGAACCCGCACTGTGCTCACTATACACAATTTCTGTGTGACTATACAGAGCTTGTGGGGCTTGAGGGTTCTGTACATTTGTGTTTGATGTGGTTTGATCTAGACTAGTAGAATCAGTAGCTTTATTCCTGTCCAGATCTTAAATTGGCATTCAAAAAACAAGCCTCTTCAGCAAGCTCTGCTTCCTGCTTTCTTTCCTCATTTCCTCATTTCCTCAGGCTTGGAAGTTCCCATGCAAGCCCTTCCAAAGGGGCTGTTGTTAGTTTAAACCCCATCTTGCTGTCTTGCACCATAGAGATTTAGGGCTCAGTCTTAAAACCTGTGCCTGCTCCATAAGCAACCCTCTTGCAACAAGCCTGGTCTCATCAGACATCTCAAAATCACAACTCCTTACAAGAATACAGTTAGGAGGACATTTCAGAACTAGCCATGTTCTGAAACTGTGCAGAAGGAGTAACATGGCTAAGTTTTCCAACCCCCTCACAAAGTGCAGACATCATAAATCAGCAGAGCAGAGACGGATCCGGTTAGCACAAATATATTTCATAACAAAAGGTTCAACAGGATCCAGCTAGAGCCAGCACAAAACAATGTGCAGAAATAGTTTAAGCTGATTTATTGTGGGTTTTCAAAAAGCAAGCCCTCACTGAGAATAACTCAGGAGAGGTCTAATACCAGGAGAAGAGAGGAAGGAAATTTCAGGTGGGGGTGGCAGAGAAAGAATTATTGGGTCCTTGCAACTGCATAGCTCTGGGTAAATCTCTGCAAAGTTAGCACTTAAGATCAGCTGTATTTAGTTTCAAGGAGGCTTTGCAGCAATATTTTAGAGGACATGAAGCTGAGATCAGAGGTGAAATGCCTGGTGTGTAGCTTAAAATTCATGGGTTGGATCTTCCCACCCCATTCTTGATTAAACTGAGGATGAGGAGGGATTCTAGGGTTCCATGGACTGCTCTGGGGGGACACTCCTCCACTTTGATATCAGAGATGGGATTTGCCTTGGCAGAACTGCCTGCCGGACCTGCTGCTCTGAACCTGCAAGGTCCCTGGAGACTTGGGCAACCCAGGGTTGGATTTGAGCTTTCCTGCGGCTGCTGCCCTTGTACAGAGCACAGCAAGCTGGAAAGGAGGATTATGACCTCTGCTTCCAACAAGAAAAGGGGTAGGCATTGTCACACACACAGGGCCAAGGAAGGGATGATGTGGGGGGACAGAACTGCCCCAGGACCTGACTGGGAGGAATGCTGGAACTGGACATCCCAGCACTGTGCTTTGTCTGCTTCAGCCCTTGCTCGGTACAAGGGAGATAAAATGGAGGTCATACCTCCCAAGGGGAGCTACAGGGATAGATGCACAAAGTAGTCAGTGTCTGTCTAAAAAAAACTGTGCAAAACATTGCTTAAATAGAAGACATCAGCTGCAAAATTCAAGTCAACCTGAAACCACCCCCAAATTTTTTAGATTAGCTTTAGGGTGTGGAGGGAGAATATGGCAAGAAACGAAAGAGTTTCTGGCACAGATCCCTTTGGAAATCAGGAAAAATAGAGTACTTCTGGTTAGTTTGATTAAAAATTCATTTTGACTTGGAAGCACAGCCACTGCAGGACCACCACTCTCAATGGAGCCCCAACAGACAGGGAGTAAGAGCAAGAACAGTTTTCACAGACTCTCCCTCCTCTTCACTTGCACTGAATGTTTAATGATTTCCAAAGGGACAAAAATGACTGTTTAGCCAGTCGTGTAGCAGTTTCTTCTTGAAATCAAAATGCAGACACTGCCTAGTGAGCCAAAGCCTTGGAAATAGGAAGGCCTATGTGGTGAGAGGGACTGTCCTTTCCAAGCATGAGAAAGCTGCAGTTGAAGGGCAAGAAGCTTCTGCACTGTCACTATCACTGAAACTCAGCATTACTCACTAGTTCAGTACTACACCTGCTCTGTGAACAAAAAAGGGTTTTTTTTTTATATAAAAGTATGTCTCTGTTTCAAAGAAGCTGTGCAAAACCAGTTCCTTTTTACTGAACTCCCTTGAAGTCTTGGCATATTCAGAGCATTGGAACCTGTTCCAATGACAAGTCATTATTGCTGCTGTAAGTTCATAGCCTGAAATCCAACTCAACCCTAATAGAGAGAAAGCTTCCTAGAAAGGAACAAGGTGTGTTTCATTAAGGGATGAGCTCAAGCCATGCAAGAATGCTCCTTACATGGCATCCCAGCCACATTTTTACAATTTAATCTCACTTTTTGGCATAGCACAGAAGATGAAAATAGTCAGTAATATTCAGTTATTGAGGTGAGGAGTTTTAGATACGCCTCTGCAGCTTCCAAATGATGGAAATTATTTTATTGAATAAAGCCATCCCCCTGGTTAGATCCTCACAAGTACATGGTAATCTTTAAGTCCCTAGGAACATGCTGCTTGCTTGGTTATTTTCAAATATTTGTTAAGAAGTGCTTGTGGTGTGAGACAAATAATCAAGTGCTCCAGAGAATACCACATCTAAATGTTCAGTGGCACCTGGGGTCCTGTAGGACAAGTCTGCAGCCTTCTTCTGACCTCAATTCTTTTGCAAGGAATTTTTATGCAGGACATCACTCATAGTCTGAACCCAGGTGTACCAGAGGTTCTTCAGAGTCAATCCCCCCCCTACGAATCAATGGGTCTCAAAAATGGGCTTTTCCATGGTTCAGGCTCTAGCATGACTCTGATCACCTCCAGTCCCAAGCTGCTGTTTCAGGGAATGGTGGTACAGACAATTCATGACCAGCAGTACTGAAAACGTTGTTTCAGGGAGAATTCAGCTCAGCACCCCGGCACCTGTGCAGGCAAGGGGCTGAGAAGCACACATCTGGCACAGGAGGGTCAGAACATTTCTGAGCTATTCCTGCATATTCTTGAAGAACTTTGATCAGGCATTTGGTCTTATGTGGGCAAACCTTCACTAGCTTGGAATCACAGAACGGTTTGGGTTGAAAGGGACCTTAAAGATCACCTGGTTCCAACCCCCCTGTCATGGGCAGGGACACCAAGCTGTGAATAAAGAAGGAGCAAGAAAGGAGAGGACACTTTACCCACTCTGTGAAGTCAAGATACTGTGTTATTATAACTTTTTAATTCCTAGTTGTATGGCAATGGTTTAAAGAAAGACTTCAATTCCCTGAAATACTCAGACCCAATAATACTGTTTGTGGCCAGGCAATTCCACTCCTTATGTGGAACTCCTGATTACTTCCTGCACTGAGCCAATTGCCCATCCTCACTTTTACCTTCCTGACCCAATTTTTTCAGTAGTTCTCTGTGTTGGCAGAGATCTTAATTGGTTTTCCTTAACTAACTGACAAACTCGTTATAAGTTCAGATGTCAGAGGTAGCATGGGTCTCTAAATTGCCAAGTTTTTCCACATGATTTTCAAAATTCTAGGGTGGAATTATCCCATAAACTTGGAAGCTCAAGGATTTATTTCTTAATCATAAAGGACTTATGTATATTTTAACATATTTTGAGATTAAACACATTAATTTCCAATGAAATCTTGGCACATCCCAGTGCTGTACTTCAGCCTTGCCCAGCTATGAGAGGAATCTTTGCAGCAAGAGGTTTTACAGGCTCTGTCAAAATCAATATCAGCAGCTACTCCTCTGGGAAATTAGGAATGTCACAGGCAAAGCGTTTGCCAAGGCTTTCAGCATGTTCCAATTAATTTACTATTCCATGTTTGCTGTAGACCTGAGGTTGGAAGGAAAGTTGAATGTAAGCAGTTCTACATGAGACATGGAATGCTGCTAAGACAATGATCACTGCAACAGGAGCTTTAAAGACTGAAATGTTTATTCATGTTTTGGACCAAAGTGAATTTTAGCCACACATGAGGTGACATGGTTTACCTACAGATAACTTAAGAGTTGGATACAGACTTCAGCCTATGGCTGCCAAATCAATATGTGTTGTTTCTTGGCTGCACTGAGCTAATCTGGATGTCCAAAGACTTTAGCTGCTGCAGGCTTGGTTCCTAAAATGTTTTTATTTCTAACACCCAGGCAGCTTCACCTCTCTCAGTGAGGGCTGCCATGCTAACACAAATAAGGAACATACCTGCCTTGAGTTTTAATCACTGCCCTGTTGATTTGCTCTCAAAAAGGGCTTTATGTAATAGCTTTAAATTCCAAAATGTGAATGGGGACCTGCCCAACTGGTGGTGCAACTAGTAGAATGAAGATGGGTGGTAACAATAAAAAAAAAAGAGTATTTAGTTAGATGAGTCCTTGGCTGCAATCATTTTAGATACAGGCAAAGAAAGCCAAAGGCATGTGGGATGTCTTTTCTGCAGAAAAGCTTAAAATAGAAAAGGAAATCAATACTCATTTACAGTATCTGGCAGTCACTGAACCAAAACATACATGTACACCTACAGCTGAGCAGAAATAACAACATTTATTTAAACCACAAGCTGTTATTCTGCTGCAGGAATGCTGTGCTTCATGTGGAACACTTCACCAGAGACTGTACCACATATTTCTGACCATTTTAAAAAAGCCTCAACAATATCCAGAGCAAATGCTTTCAATACCACAGTTATTAACCCCACAGCTTCCACTCCTTCCTTTCCTGGCAAAGAAAGAGTGAGAGCTGGTGTGGAGGAGAATGTGCCCAGCAGGAAGCAAACCTCTGATGGGCAGGACCCTTAAATAATGCTTCAGAACAGAAATGTAAACCTGTGTGTAAAAATGAGGCAATGTTTCCACTATGCAAAATTACAGGCTTCAAAGGAAGGAATAGAGTTTAGCAAATCAGCATTCCCCAACCACCGAAAGCAAAATGAAATGTAAACAAAGTGAATCTGCTGATTGCTTGTTTTTTTCTCATTCCCCAGCTCTGAGAAATGTGACCAGTAAATAAACAGGATAAATAATAACAGCAGCTGGCTTTTGTACAACACTCCTCATGCAGAAAACCCAAAATGCTTTACAGATGGTGCAACCAGGGCACTTGCACAAGGCAGGGATGAGTGGCACCTCAAGAGATTCTCTGATCCATTGCCCCACCCAAGCAAGGATCAACCCTTCTTCCCACTGCCACATAAACTGAGCACAAAGGTAAAAACCCTTTCCTGTGGCAGCACAGCATGCCAGGGGCAAGGATGGACACACAGTGCGAGTAGAAACCTGACTCCAAAGCAGCCAGCAGGAGCTCAACAGCAGAGTTCAGATATCACCATGGGCTCCCTGTGCTACAGGGAAGGGGGCCACAGTGAACCTGGAAGGAACAAAGTCAATTAAAAAAAATCTTTCTGTCCTAATGGATTTCTGGGCATCTAAAAATGTCAGAAAGATGCTCTGTGCATTTTCAGGACAAGCTGGGTTGAGATGTTCCACATCTCTTTTTTGGGGACAGACAGAGGCTGACTGAATGCTGACTGCTTGATGTCTTTTTAATAACATGAGGTTATGAATGCTGCTCAGAATACAGATTTTAATGCTCCAAATATTGTAGACTAGCTCTCACATAAAATTGAAAAAATGGAGAAAAAGCTTAACCATTAAGTCAGCTGGATGTTATCTCACAGAAATTTAATTACTTACTGCTTCCTTGTCACTCCTAATGCCTTTCACCCAGCAAATTAAACCACTGCAGATTTCTGGAATTGACAATTGAATTTGAAAGCCCACTGAGATAGTTTTGAAAATAGAAGTTAAAACTATGTTGAAAAATTATAAAAATAAGCTCATCTTGTCTGTTGGTGAACCAACAGACCTGCTGATATCTACTGCAAATTAAACCAAATTCTGTTTTAAAGAAAGGCCAATGATTTAGGTCTTATTCCCTCACTCTGCAAGCTTCAAGCTTGAGCAAGGAAGAAAGAAAACATACAGAGCAAGATGTTTATCACAGGTCAGACAGACATCCGAAAAAGATCAGCAATCTTTCTTGCACACCAAATCTATAGCAGTTTGTACATTTTCTCCTTACCTATCTGTACAAAACACCAGAGCAAATGATAACTACCCAGTTACTGCTGAATGTTTGGCTTTAGCCCAGTTGTCAATATTTTGTCTCCCTTTTTATCCCCTGTTCTTTCTTTTCAATGACTGCCACTGAGACAATTTACTTGTAGCAGAAGTAAACTAATTCAGCAGAGAACAACTAATTCATTGCTTAGGAGATTTTATTTAAAATCTCTCTTCAAACATCAAGCATTCTTCAACCACCAGCTGCTCAAGAAATATCTTACTTTCTCTGGCAACTTTCATCTAGACACTCCAGCCCTAGTTTGTATCACTTGACTAGATGACTACACACAGTTGTAGACAAGGAAATAAAAGTATGGATAAGTTGTAAGCCTGATTCTGTAAATCACTGGTCATTGTGTCTAATGGCTGTCTTGACCATGTTTTGCCTGTTCTCTGTTCCTCATTGCCTCCTTTTTTCTGTTTTTTGACACTAAATTCTCTAGGTCTAGCACGTTGCCTTTGCCACCACTCAGTATGGGAGGATTCAGAGGCTTCCATCATCAAGTGAGTGCCTGCCAAGCAGAAACAAAGATAGTTCCTGGCTGCAGAGCCAGTGTCTGACACAGAAGGAGGGACTCTTTCATGCCAGTGGAAGTCTGGTGTTACTCAAACTTTGTGCCTCATGAAGTTTGGTGTTACTCAAGGCTCCCTTCAGACACAAACATACTGCATCTGCCTGAGAGGAACGAGCACATTCCCAAGCAGAAAAAGACCAAGACCAAGACCTCTCCTACTGATGGGGATATCCCATAGGAGCAAGCTTGGGGGCAGGTAGATCTGACTGCAGTGCTGTGGCCACAGGACAGCTGCCACCAGCTGTTCCCCTCCTGGCTCCAAGGCCACACCTTGGTACCACTGTGTGGGCAGTGACTCTGGTCAGCTTGGGGATGCCTTCCTGCCACCACCACCCAGTGACTCACCCCGGCCTGGCTGCTTCAGAAGATATTTGTGGTTGGGACTAGCCCAAGGCTGGTATTTGGGATTGCTGCACCAGTATTTTTCTTTCAGTTAACATAAGTGGAAGAGGAAACCCTAGAGGAGATATAATTCTAATGATGTCTAAAAACTTTACTTACCCTGATGTTTGCTGATTTCCTTCTTTCCTGTCATGGACAATAAGTCATACTGACACAGCGTCACAGTGTCTGTGCTGTGGAGGACAGGACAGGGATGGCTGGGTGTAGTTAAGGATGTAACTGGGGTGGGATGAGGTAAAGGACCTGCCTAAGCATATCTTTAGGGATCTCATGGGCAAGATGCAACACTATCTCCTTGGATACCTGGAATAATCAGCCATTTGCTATCAGGGTTGTGTCACATCACTTGCATAAGGGACAATAGGAGGGCTCAAACTCTGGTGGCTTCCATTCAAGTGGGAACACATTAGGACAATGACACGCCTGAACCTAGGGAAGGCAGCTCAGCCAAATCTGTCTGCAGGGACAGCTCTTAGAACAATGCAATTTCCCTAGAAGAACAAAGAGGTCAGATGTTCACCCTGACTTTAAAAAGGACAAAGTCACAGCAGTCTGAAGGGAACTTGCAAGGCCAATTCCTCTGCTACAGACATCTAGAAAAAATAGCCTCTTCCAGCCAGAACAGCTGTACAGCCAGTTCTTGTAGCTGTATCCACAGTGATCTAAAAGAGCTGCTGTGTGTTCCCAAGGGATGTTCCAGGAGTGCTAGAGAAACTGATGGAAGGCACTGTGTGCAGCTCTTTTATTATTTTCACTCAACCCGTATATTCCTTGTAGCAGTGAAGTAAAGTGCTCTTGCATCTGGAACCCTGCTATGATCACTGAGTTGTCTGCTTCAGTTATTGTGTCATCACCAACAAATATCTGGTTCAGGGCATTCCCAGTTTGATGAGATGAAGAAGAGGCCAGTGGAGGGTCTGCCCAGGTTAAAGATCTCTAAATGCTGAGTGACCAACTTGGGCATCCATTGGAGTCATGGCACAAAGCCAGTACTGATCATCACACTTGTATTCCAATTAAAAGCAAATGAACTGCTTGTTTTACAGATGCCAGGTTTGCTTATCCTTCAGTCTCTGGCAGAATAAAGAGCAGAAAAATTATCTTTACAACATTATATTTAGGCCATTTTTCTTCTTTTCTCCTATTTCTACCTCTGCTTCTTATATTCACCATGCTGGACAGCAATGTTTCCAATTCGTCAGGTGGCACACAGAACCAACACTGACTTTTCTTTTTTTTTTTTGCTGCCTTCAGGATGAAATATTGCTGCTTTGAGACTCACAACAGGGAACTCCAAAAGTCACCTTGTTCCCAGACACTGATGTCACAAAGTTGTACACCTGTGCTCTGAGGCCGATCCTAACAGGGCAATGAGCAAAAGGGACAGACTAATTACAATTGTTATTCCATTTGCTATTCACCTTTTCCCTTGGTTTCTGGGGAATACAAGGCAGATTTGCTTTTGGTGGGCATTCCTGTGGGGACTGAAAAAAAATTATGATACTGAAGAAGCCTGTTGGAAGTATCTGCAGTGAGAAGCAAAGCAGCTCCCCTGTCTGTCAGAGTCCCTCTCACACAAAGCTGCTTTGCTAATTTGCCCATCCTCTGGAACCACATAAGGAATCATAAAAGGATGCCCCCATTCACAGTGAAGAAGACAGTCACATGGAGCAGAGATACCAGAGGCATTAAAGGAACACATACACAGCTGATGAGAAGAAGGGATGCTTTAGAAACTCAGGCAGTAGCAATACAGCAAGCAAAGCCTGGAATGTTGATTTGACAATGATCATTGTCATTTCCCTTTGCAGTGTGATCAGAAAAACAGAGGGAGCTGAATTCATCCTACAGCAAACTGTGCTGACATAAGTCACTCTGCATCCTACAGATTTGGCTTTAATTTTGAGTTGACCTCATTAGTACAAACAAAGTGTTCTTCAAGAATGATGCTGAATTAGAAACTGCTTGAAATATTTCTAGAGACTAACACAATACACTATAATTAAAGACATTATAATCAGTGACTTGATTTCTTTTGCTCTGACTTCACTTTGCCTTACTTATTTATTTATTCATTCACTTTGGAAAGGTCTGAAAGTCAAATTCAATTTTGTCATTTGCTCATGCTGGGAGCTGCGCTGTTCTTCTGGAAATGGCATGGAAATGCTGGTAATGAGATGCCAAAACCATCAAGCAATATTTACAATTTAAGGGCCAGTTCAAATACAAAAGCAATTTGTATTTCTGCACCATAGGCACATCTGCAAAATCTTTGGGGAACAGAGAAATCTGTTTTCTCCTTATTGGCTTGGTCTTGCATTACTAACAAGTCAGGAAGAATGGCAGGGGTTCTTCAAAGAGTAAAAGAAATGTAAAAAGTAAATAGAGAAGTGGGTGCCTTTTGTTTGTTTAATTTTGTATTTTTAAACACATCTCAGGTGTAGAACTGAAAGAACTCTTAGAAAGCCACTGTTTACTCAGACAATTGCAGCTCTGTTTACTTAAGCTGTGCTCACCATGTCTGAAGTTGAGCCAACCCATTCCAGTGTAAGTTAACAATGGCCTAGCAATGCCTCTGTGACCCACGGACAGAGAGCCACAGGGGATCCAGGCAACCCTCTAAATCCACCTAGAGACCACTGAGAGACACTCAAGCACCATGCTAACTAGCCAGGTTAAGGTTTCTCTTTGGTGACTGAGGAAGCTCACATTCATACATGTCTGGAAATCACATTTTCAAGTGCATCCTTTAGCTTCAAGAGTCTCGTGTCCGGCTTAAAGTGACTGATCTGCCAGGAGAGACTTGGGCATCACTGTCTGAAGTCAGTGGCAGCTACAGCTATGAGCACCTTTGAAAAAACTACTCTGAGTCAATAAATCTCACAGGATTTACTTGAGGTCAAGAAGAGGGGCTAAAAGTGCCCCACAAAAAGCTATTTGTGCTTATCTAGGTAGTGACAGGAATGGAGGAAGCATCCAGAAAAGGCTGCAGGGACCAAGACCACAGAGGAAGAAGGTCACCTCTGAAGTTCCCCAGGCCCTTCAGGGGCCTCAAAGGAAATGTCTTGACTTCTCCTCCCAACTTTCCTTCCCCTTCCTCACCAGCACCTATTCTTAGCAGCTTTGTCTGAGAGCTGAGAATAGAACTTGGTTCCTTAATTCCTCACCTCCTGTTACCTCATATTTTGTCTCTGAGTGCTCAGGGTGGTGACAGAGGTTTAAGCCTTGCTTATGTTTACACAGTGACTGCTTTCCTGTTAAATAGGGTTTCTTTGGCTACTGGGACATGCTATAGGGATGAGATCAGCCCTGTTTGGTTCTAATGATTTAATTCCTTCAAACAACATTACAGAGACCTGAAAGTGCCATGCCTTGCCCAGACCCTAAGCGTTGCATTCAGCAGTGAGCACTTGGAGCCAAAGAGTTACCCATTTTCATGGTCCACAAGTTCTGCTGCTGGCACAAAACATGAAAACAACACCATAACACGCTGCTTTTTCTTCTCTGCTGCATTCAGCAAGGGGAGACCACTTGATTACACTTTAAGATGGAACTGGCTCAACAAGTTGAGCAGCCTGCAGGGCTGCTGGCCAGGGAAGCTGCACCTGCACTGCTGCCAGCAGGCAGCAAGAGAAGACACCCAGCGCTCAGCTCTGCTGTGGGGAGTGACTTCCCACGCCAAAAACAAGTGGAAAACACTGTCCTTCTTCTTCCTTAGCCCCATTACTCCTTACTCCATCTACCCCATCTAATCATTATGACATCTGAGTGCCTTTGTGTGTCAGCTTCCTGTGAAGTAATCACCTAAATCCCTCTCTGAAACAAAGCAGACCCTGCTGAGGAACTCACAATAGGTGCCTTTCACTGGCAGGACAACCTTGGCCTCAGTGGCACTTACAACAAAGCTTCCATATGTGCACCAGTATGGGCTGATCAGTCAGATCAACACCACACAGGATCAGAGCCTGGGCATTTGTGAGCATGAAGCAGTAATGCCTCTCAAAATTTCTCCATCTTCCTGAAAAAATACTTTTTGGTGGTTGTTCTTTTGTGTTTTTTTTAAAATATGCTATAACACATTAATCTGCTACAGACTTTTATCCACATTTATGAGTCTGTTCGAGGAGATAAAAAAGAAGCACCAGCTCCAAGGGGTGGTGTCTGTCAGTCATCCCCACTTTCAGAGACTGCCTGGCCATTGTCTGCTCTTCAAGCCCAGGCTGGGGCTACTTTTTAATATTTCCTTTGGCAGACATCCTGGGTTTTCCCCCTCCCTGGGGGAGGGATCAAGGGCGATAAGTTCTATTCTAATAGAAGACAAGTCAATGATAATCTTTGGGCATCTGCAGTGAAGAGGTATTTCCACAGCTCTAGCTGGGATTAGGCACATAATGGATCAATGAAAGATCTCACCATTTGACGGTTATAGCATCATTCATTAGCGTTAAGATTTGAACCTGAATCAACAATTGAGTTAGAAGATTGAAAGAATTGCTTTCAGTATTTGAAATAAATTGTAACAGGCCTGTAAAAGTCCCCTGAGGTGTCTCTCTTTCTCTCCCTATACATATATATAGAGAGATCGGTTCTGCTGAATGCTTAAAATTAGATGAAAGTTGCTGAGCTTCTACACGGGAGGAAGAAAAAGCAGAGCTTCTTATGTAAAGTGAAAGGGGGCAAAATAATGCATTTTTGGTTTGCCTATCAAAGCACTTCAAGAGCACTTCAAGGATCCAGGCACTGACTTGTTATTCAGTCACTTACCATGTCTCACATATAACAATTCACGAAGAGCTAATAATAAACAATACGCCCCCTCCTTATACACAAACATGCAAACACACACACAGGAGCTCCTTGTAAATGAGCAACACTGATCACATCCACTTTTCTTGTCACAAAACTAGGACAAGTTCACTCTTAATTAACTGCTTGGTGCACAGACCACTAAAAAATTAACTACCCAGAGGACTTAGACACCAAGTTTTCATTCTCAGCTACTTATCATTTCTGGAACAAAGATCCATCCACCCACCACTAATTTGGTAAGAAATTAAAAGTGATAAAAAAGCAGTTCCACAACTGGGTGACAAATGTTATGGGTAGTTAATGATTAATTACCACTATAATACAAAACAGCCTGGTTTCACTGTAGAACCTTGATTTCATAGCATTATTTTTTCCATAAAGGCAATTTTCAGGTTGGTGCAAAGACTATGTAATGCATCAGTGCCAAAAACCTTCCTGAAAGGCAGCGAGTAGAAGCAACTATGAAATGCTCTGTAGGCCAGGAGATCTTGACCCAGATCCCTGTCCTACAGCCCAGCCTGGGCCATGGAGCTGTGGTGGGGTGGCTGCAGTCCTTCCCCGCTGGGGCCAGTACATTTTGGTGCTTGCCCATCCTCTATATTACCTGTGTGCTAACCCAGCCCTATGTTATTCCCACTGTCCCTTAGTTTTGTAGGCATAAACCCCAAGGCCAGCTAACTTGGTCCTGCATCCCTCTCTCAGAGCAGTTGCCAGGCTGGTTTGGGCAGAGGATGGTGTCTAACCTGTTGGGTCATCAATAAATAAGGACAAGGTTTAACTCCCTACTACAGATTGAACAACTTGTTCCTGTGACTGTTCTATAGCTATATAAAATCAACACAGCTCTTCCTGTTGGCTTGCAGAAAAAGTAAACAATTAAGCAATATCCAGATTTTTATGAAGTAGATACCTAAATAACTAGTGGCAGCACAAATACATGCCAAGCCAGTAGATGCTGGAAGAAGAAAGATCTTAACTATGGGAGCCACATCAGATCATAATTAGCACAGAAAGCTATTAAAGAGATTATTTAAATTATGACAAAATATTAGAAAAAATTCTCTATCTGATTCTTTGTCTGCGTTTATTACACAGGTCAGTTTTCAAATTGCAATTGCCAGTGAGAGAACTCCCTGAATCATTTACTAAGTATAAATAATTTAACACCAGTCCAAAAGCAATGCAGTCAAACCTTCTGCCTGTTGCCCTGCTACTACTATTGAAACTGAACTCAGATGCTGATGTTAAGTTTGTTGACAGTGAGAAAATCAGCAAGAGTGAACATTCCAAAGCCTGTATCTGTGCCCTCCCTGACTGCCTGTGCTATTAGTTTGGGGATAGCTGTTTATGCTGATAGGCATCAGCCACCTGCCAGAGCAGAATATTGAACTGCCAACCAAGCCAGCTGTGCATGGAATGACAGCAGCTCCACGTTTATACCTGCAAGGCTGACTCGAGCAAGTTAAGGTTTGGAGAATAAAATTCTCCAAAGGGTACAGTAGGGACTTTCTCAGCTGAGAGAAAACTCTCTTAGGGGCTCTATAAAGCTCCGTGTACACGGCCCAGTAATGCCAGTCAAGCTATAAATAATAATTTCATTAACAGAGTTGTATCTAGTGATAGTAGAAAGGACATTTGCTTGAAAGTGCTCACCTGGGAGATGCTTCTGGCTTCCAATACCTGCAGAAGAGGTACTGCCCATCAGCATTGATGATATGGGGCAGATCCTTGTATGGGATGTTCTGAGGACTCCGCTTTGGCGAACTTTCCTCTGGCATTCTGGAAGAATGACCTGCAAGGTGTTAGAAGAAACAAGACATACTTTAAAACAGGTGGAAACAAGATAAAAGCTCATGGGCTTGGCAGCCACAGACACTCAAGAAAGTCAATCAGTAAGGCAAGTACCACTGATGGGAGGCTGCTCCCAAAACAACAGCCAAAGAGCCCCCAAAACCACTGCTTTAAAACAGAAATGTAGCAAATGTTTTTGTTCGGAAAAGGCTCACATTTAGAGGTAGAGCATTAAGCGGGGGAGGGAACAAGAAGAAGGGAAGAGCAATCCACCATCAGTACTTCATTTATGGCTTTCTATTCTTCACTTCTCCCATCTGAGTTTATTTTGCATCATTTTGTGAAGCGGATCCTAAAGAGAATATTTTAACTGCAATCAAGAGCAAATTATGCAGCAATCGCTACAGATATGAAAAGACAGCTGCATAAAAGATTTATCTCTGGCGGAACATCTCCAAAGAACAGTGGTGGGTACACAGCAGAGGTATCTGCCACCGTGTCATCATTAAGATCTTCTCTGACATCTCAGACAGGAAGGTGGCGGCGGCGGGGAGCGAAACATCTCCAAGAGAATTCGCCACGAACCTGTTTTCATCCTGTGCAAGGGTTTGCATTCTAGAGAGGAGCCGGCATCGCAAGTCAAACGCAAGCAGAGGAGGCTTTTCGCATCTCGCTGCGGAGCCGCGCTCGCAGCCCGGCAGCCCCGCGGGTCCCTCCCGGCGCTGCGGGCGCGGGGCTCGCCCCGGCTCCTCTGCCGGCTCGCTCGCTCTCGGAGGAAAGTCGCTTGGGTAATTCACCGCTTCTCGTTCATCACTTTTGTTTTTTTTTTCTTCTCAAACAAATTGCGTGTGCGGGCTGAAGTGGCGGTGGTGGGAGGGGAGGCTGGGAAGGGTTGGGGAGAGGGAGGGCCGGCGGGTGGGAAAGCTGCAGTCCACTTTCCAGAAGCTGCTGCACGCACATCAAAGGCACCTTGAGCACATGCAGCTGGAGCAGCTCACAAAGTTCCTGCCGCGGCAGGTTGTTTGCAACTTTACTTCCTTCCTGCCACTTACAGTTCGGAGGCCGCGGCGCCGGGGGGAGGCGAGGGAGGGGGAGACCTTTCCTCAAAGCGATCCCCGCTGCGAAGCCATCTCTCGTGTCAGCGCAACTTCCCCGGCCCCGCGCTGCCAGGCGGCGAGCGGGAGGGAGGGGAGCAGCAGCAGGAGGAGGAGGAGGAGGAGAGGGAGGAGGGAGGATCCAAGCACCGACGCGATGCCAGGTCGCCAGCCCCGCACACGCATCCTCCAGCAGCGGCCGGGCGCGGCGGCCCCGCGGAGCCGAAGCGCGGTGGCTCCACCGCACGGTGCGCACGGGCTGCTCCCGGAGAGAGGGACAGCGGCGGAAGGGCGGTGGGCGGGTGGATACAGGGATGGATGGAGGATGGATGGAGGATGGGTGGATGGATGAAAGGATGCATGGATGGACGGATGCATGGATGCGTGGATGGATGAAAGGATGGATGGAGGGGCGGGCGGTGCTGCCGCACCCTCGGCTGGGCTGGGCCGGGCTGGGCGGGCAGCGGGGGAGCCCCGCGGTGCCCCGGGGCGGAGGCACGGCCGCCCCTTGCCCGGTGCCCTCCCGCGGGGGCTCCGCTCCGGCTCCGGCTCCGCCGCCGCCCCGCTGGGCTGGAGCGGCCACAGCGCTCCCGCAGCCCCGGCACCGGGATCGGGCACAGGGATCGGGCACCGGTATCGGGCACAGGAGCGGCCGCTCAGCTGCTGCGGGCTGGGGGACAGCGGAGACAGCCCGGGGGCGGGGGCAGTGGCGGCTGAATTTCAGAGACAGGACACCGTGGAGCCGAGCTGCCTCCTGGGCATCCCGGTCCGAACAGCTCCTTGGCATCCCAACACCAAACTTCGCTGTTTAATGTGGACCTCTTCAGGCTTTGGAGCCATACTGGGGAGCTCACTCCGATACCATCAGAGAAGTGCCCAAGCTTTGCAGCCTCATTCAGGGTAAAGGCCATTTATAAACACAGCACATGATTTATACTCACATAAATCATTATGTCACTATAGACTATATGCAATACATGTGCTGCTACTCTGTAATGTGAGATCTATTTGGTGGTATGTGATACTTGCTTATAAAAATTGTCACAGCAAGGTTCCCTGAAGCCAAAATAGCTCCCCAGCTTTAAGGAGAGCTATCCCAATAGAGAATTTTGTCATTTAATACTGCTAAGAGGTTAGCATTGATTGAGCACAGATTCATGCCTTTTACATTTCATCAGCTCCTTTCATTTTTACATGCCTACATATGCTTAGAGGTCTCAAGCCTTTCTAAGAAGAGGCAGCTATTAACCTTATTTTTGAAGTGAAGCAACATGCTCATCAAGTGTAAATCTGTGAAAAAAGGTTGAAGAAAGGAAAGAAATGCATGCTAACACTAATAACAATAAATGCAAAACCTCAGAGATGAGCCATATAAAAATAAAAAGGAAATCAAAACCATATTTTATTTTACCCATCTTTCAGTGTCATTTATATTAAATGCCTAGGGGGGAGTGTTAGTTATAAATGGAAAAAGCAAAATTACATGTTCCTGTAACTGCTGTTGTTTGGGGAAAAAAATGAACAAAACCAACATTTATGGTTGTTTATAATGAGTGAGATTTAGGTCAGATGGCTCTTAAGCAGAGCCCTGGGAGCTGTACCTGGAGCTGTACCATTTGCTAGGCCAGTTACTATCTAAGTATGAATGGGTGGAATTAAAGAGCTATCACAAGCCAGCTCCAGAGTTGGTAGAAGCAAGAACATATATAATTATTTAAATGATACAGATCAGATAATAACTGGATTAAGAAGAAAAGAAAGAAGGAAAGAAGCCTCTTCCCCCGCTCAGGGTTTATCTGCCAGGAACACTTTACTGCTTCCCTACAGCCATCCATGAAATCTGATGCCAGGAACAGGCTCCTCTCCTGCTGTGGTGCTGGGAATATCAGAGTTCCCAGGGCCACAGAAGGGTGGAGGGAGTTGAGGAGAAAATCTCTTTTTAAACTTCTGGATAAAAATAGCATCTCAAGGAAAACGACCTTTGTTGGGACACCAGGGCGAGACCCTGACTTTGAGAGCCTGCCCTGGCCAGCCCAGATATCTGATTCCCTTGGTGCCCTGTTAACCTCGGTGTAGCTAAAATTGGAGGCAGCAAAACTGTGGTGCAGCCTGCCCTCTCTGCAGGCCCAGGTCCTCACCACAGCACTGGAATGAAGAATCAACCAGCAGCTCCTTCCCTTCTCACCAGCCTCCCCAAGACCCCAGGAGTTTGAGGACATTTCTTCCCATGGGTGAAAAACACTTCCCCATCTCAGTGTCAGCAACATGAAAATGAATGAGGAGAAGCTGCTGATTTGTTGTCTTATCATTTTGCAGAATTTAAACTGTGAATGAAAAGCCACTGGAGAAAACTGGATTGTGTGTGGGGAATTCATGTACCTGATACCCAGGTTTCAGCAGAGCAATTGCTGCACACTGCCTCCCTGTGAGAAATCAAAGGGATGCCTGAGCATGCAGTATTTATGAGATTGTAACATCTTTTCTTGGTAGAGTGAAATACATTTCAGAAGCAGAGCTTAGGCTAAATCAACTTCTAATAAAAAAATAAATTCACATTTGGTGAATCTTTACACTAACTCAGCAATTACTCAATCCTTGTAGGAAAGGATGTTTGGTTTATTAAAGGCCAAGTCCTGATTAATTAATTGTCTCCACTGATCCCCAAGGTATGCACAGGAATATAGATAAAAGGGATATTTGCTTTCAGATGAAGCAAATTTTAGGGAAAGGATCAATTGCTGGAATGACATAGTAAATACCTGTAATGAAACTTGATATCACAGCAAGAGGAGAGGAAAGAGAGGAAGAGAAAAGAGAAGAGAAGAGAAGAGAAGAGAAGAGAAGAGAAGAGAAGATGATGGGAGAGAGCACAGCAGGCTGGTGTGTAGCTCTGATAGCAGGGTAAGGGAACAAGGAACAAGGATTTTCTTTGCAGTTAGGCTTTTGTTCCCAAAATGAATTTTTAATGGATCCTGTCCTGTTGTCATGCAAAGGTAAATAGACTGTATGAGATCCTCCTGCTCTTGTTGACAGCACCATGTCCCTAAGTTTTAAAGCAGTGGTTTTGTTTGAGGAGTAGATTTGATAGGCTGTGTGTGCCAAACCACTTGGGATTCTGCTCACCAGGACCACAAAGTGAACTTTTGCTGACAAGAAGGAGGAAAAAACATAAGAGGAGGAGGACAGAATAATAAAATATATTAGTAGTATGTGGTTATGGAAGAATCTGCTGCAAAACCAGAAAAATGCTGGAAGTTACAGTAGTCAGGGAGCAGCTGGAGAGAGCAACAGACAGCACAAGCGATAGAACATCTGGGAAATGATGGGAAATGAAGCATGAAGAGGAAGAATTGAAATCAAGTGAAAATCAAAGAAGCCAATGCCACTAAAGCTGTCAGTTTAGAGTAACTAATTTGAATTTTCCCTTCTCTTCGGCTGTTTTTAAAATTATTATTATTAATCCTTAGATGGAGTCCAGTCATTCACCTTTACTTATTTCTGTAATCTGCCTCTGCTTTTCTGTTGGTTTTCCTGAACAAGACATGTATGGGGATGAGGCAGGAGTGGGGGCTGGGATCAACTGTTCTCACTTGCCTGTAAAATATCTCTTTTAACGTCTTGCAGCCAAAAAAGAAGCTTGGTGTCAGGCAAACCAGACTGAGGGAGAATATACTAGAGGAAAATACTGTATTGATCAGGTTAATCTTAACAATGTCAGGAGGAATTATAAGTAGCTCAAGATTGTTCTGCAAAATTCTACAGCCTCATGGATCACCTCACAAATTGGTGTGAAATGGAGAAAGGCTGAAGGGTAAGCACAGGGAATACATGAGTATCACAGAAATTGTTTGCAGGCTTCCATTTCCATTCATTTGTGGCCCCTCAGTAATCTCACCTTCCCCAGTCAGTAGGAATAAAACTATTAGATTAAGCTACAAGTGGGTTAATACTCCTAGATGTAAACTACAGTCAAATAATACAGCAATTTTACCATGTAAATAAAAATAATTAGTGGTAAAAATAGTTCTAATTTTTTGTAGGTAATAAAAACTTGCAAATCATGCTGTAATGAAAAGTCATAAATCTGTGACTTGCAAACAGCAGCTGTATGAGTGGAGTGATTATTATCTTGCCTGTGCTGCTTATTTGACAGAGCAAAAAAAATACACACTTAAAAATACATTAATTGAATATCAGTTTCAGCCTTTTTAACTGATGTATAGAAGATTACCTATCCTACACAGATGCTAATTTGAGAACTGGTTGTTTTTCATTACAGAAGCAATGCGTATTTTGTTGGGTGGTTCATTTGGTTTTTTTGTTTGAGTTTTTTTTACTAAAACCCCCACAAGATTATTAGTACCAGATTCTGAGACATTTTTAGCATTAAGAGGAAGGCATCTTCCAAAGGCAGGAAATTCAAAATGAGAGTGGAAATTCTGCCCTAGAGCTTTTTTCCATGGTAGGGAGGTTGATGGAGTTACTTTGGCAGCCTTTTGGTTTGAGAATAGCTCTGCCTTGGGAATGAAGAGGTTTTTCAGAGGTCGGGAAGAGCACAGGCTGAGCTGTGCCAGCACTAGAGGGCACAGCCTCAGCTCTGCGGCACGTGGGCATTGCAGCCCTACCAAAAAAACCCTCAGCTGGGCTGGTTTGGGCTGTTTTTATTCATTCTACCCTTTATCTAGAGGTTTTCTTTAGGCATCTGTCCCTTTTTATCTTTGCAATGTCTAAATAAAAGTTTCCTGTACTGGTATATAATCAGTCCAATTTTCCCTCTGGATTTGTACTCATCCCTGGAATGAACTTCAGTGGTGTAAGGAGAAAGGGAAATCCTGCCCTTGTCAGTGTGAGCACAGACAGCTTAAATGATGTTTTCACAGAATGGCATTTCCTTGCTCATGGCCATAGTAATGTTCATAAAATGTTGGTCACCTTGGCAGAAAAAGGGTTTTGGGGGCAGAAAACAAAATCAAAAGGAACCTGAAGGAGAAGGTCCAAACCTTGGAATTTTAATATGGATAAAAATCAGAGTAAGATGACACTATGAATTTTCTCTAGCAGGAATAATGGTCTCAGTTTTGAGGAGTACCTGACCATTTCTTTTTTCATTTTTATTCCTGAGGTTGACTGCATAACCCACTCTTACAAACCCAGCATTATTGCACCAGGGCTAAATGCTACAGCCAAAAGCCAGCCCTACCCTGCCACGCTGAGAGTGGTGCTTTATTTTGGTAGCTGAACTGGAAGCATTGACTGCAGAAGGGCTGTTATTGTGCTGCCTGCTTTTCTTGCCTGCTTTGCAATTGACAAAGCATCATTTATCACGCTTTGCATTCCAATTTTTCTTTGCACGTTTTCCAGCTCATCATAACATAATTATGTTTCTGTTTCCTTCAGCCAGGGGCTGATACTTTCTTTTACTAAGACAACAGCTGCACTGCACAACCTTGATGAATCCCCATAAGGGTGAAAAGAGTCTGTGGTGCTTGTTTCTGCCTTGGCAACCCAAATGTTCAGGCTCTTTTTTGTGACAAATGCTGCTCTAAAATGCACCCAACCCTGATGCTTTCATAGCATTTCTCAAAATTGGGTTTTATATTGTAAATTAGACTTTAAATATTAAACATTCTGCCTGGTTCGTAATTTTAAAGGCTTCCTTTGTTACATTTCTGTTTGTGGTGTTTATAGGTTATAGACTCTGGATGGAATTTAGAAGGCTGTGGTTACTGATGTGAAATCTGTATTTTGAATGAAATTGACTTTATGTGTGACAATAAGCACAATCTGAAGGTCTGTTTTATGTTCCTAAAGAGCATCTTAAGGCAGCTTTCACAGTACAGGTGAATCATTTCCTTGATTACAGCCTCAGTTGCTCCAGCCTCATTGTGGCAGAAAGGTAATTACAGAAACCCCATCTCTGAAGGGCATTAACTGCTAATGATGGGAAAAGACTCACAGTATTTTTATTATCAGTTGTTGACATATTTTATTTAACTCTAATGCAGTACTCTGAACCTGAGATTTTAAAGTACTTCAGAAAGAAAGAATGATTTCTGTATTTTACATAGGAGAAACCAGTGCAGAGAAAATCAGGGCTCAATACTGGAGGCAAGCTGAGGGCAGAATCCATTCTTAATGCTACTGATTTTGCTTACCCAATTATACCATTACTAATTCCAATTTCATCTCAAAATCTATCCATCAGAGCACTCTGTACAGTGGAAGCAGCAATGTTTTCAGCCACTGAATATTGCCCAGGTTTGTAAATATATGGGACATTGTGGCCTGGACAATACCACAGCCTGGACAATTGCATTATTCAGGGCAACATTTTCCCTACAGTTTTGCTTTCTATCATATTGTTCTGGTGCTATTACTCCTGACACTATCATTTGAAGATTGTTTGTATTTATACATAAAAATTACAATAAATCTGTAAGTGGAGACAAGAGTTTAACTGATATGATCAGTCCTATCAGCCATATCCATGTGCTCCGTGATCTAAGGATTCTTTGGGACACTTTAGAGTATTTCAGTTTTGTGATGCTTGAGCTCTGCCCAGCACACTGGACATGATGCAATTGCCTGGAAAGCAATTAGATATTGGCGTTGATGGCAACTCTCCCTGCCCAGCCAGGGCCAATTTCTCTCAATGGTTCTGCTGCTGATAACAAAATCAGTGGCTCCTTGTGTTGGAAAGACAATGAACACCTGGCTCATGAGAGGAGCCTGCCCTGTGCTCCTTCCTCCTTATAATCCTGAGGCAAATTCAGGCATATTTCACTCAGATCTATTTTAGCTTTTTTTCATCTATCATCCGTTTCTTTATTCAGTCCACTCATGTTCAATATAAGATGTGCATTCTCCTTCTGATTCATGTACAGTAATTACTTCCTAACATCTGCCTAACAGATTTTGTAAGAAAAGTAACTCTTCAAATATTAAGAAGAAAAATTAATGTATGAAATCTTTGAAATCTCCATTACTGGTGTTTGTGATCCACAGCTGACTGGATTCATTTCCCAGCCAGGAAGCTGGTTCAGCAAAACAGCTGCATTGGTTATTTAACTAACTGGAGGCCTGATCCTGCTCACACTGATGCAAAGCTGGAATAGCACCAGAGGAAATAAAAAATATCTCTAGTGTGAAATATATGTTGCAGAACAAAATAAAGCTTTGTGCTATGGAACAACAAAAGAACTGTGGCAGATACTCTGCCACCCTGGTATAGGTGTTAGGCAGGATCTTAATGTCTTGCAGGAACCTCACCCCAAATGCACTGCCAGCTCCTGGGAGGGCTCTTTTACTGTGGTGGCACCAGGTGACCAACAGAACTAAGGCCCAGTTGTGCTCAGTGTTGTGCCCCAGTACCATGAAATCACAGGTGACCTGTTCTGTACTAAGTACTCATCACTGTTTGCATCTGGTTCATAATTGTTCCCTCTCACTTATTTAATGTTTACAGTGTCAGCTACAATTATTTTATACCTTCTAGCCCAGAAAAATGCACTCACTGATTTTTCTCCTAGGCTGAATTAATGCATGTGGTAATTGACCCAGGAGTACACAGAAAGGAGAAGTCAAAGGAGAAGCATTGCAGTGAAAAATGGGACAAATAATCCCAAAGCATCTCCTGTGTAAGATGGCAATGCTTCTTAGACAAACTCAGGACATGAAGGGATGGTTACCAGAGCCTTGTATGCTTTAGAGATGTGTCTTCAATCCCCAAGGCCATCAACACCTGCCATCTGATCTTATTGTAAAATTAGTACTGTTAATAACATCAAAAGTTACAGTATCTGAGATTTGCTTCCCAAACTTCATCCTGTTTCCTCCAACACAAGTTATCCATTTATCTTGGCTGCAGTCTGATTCTCCTGTAGCACAGGTATCTGTGGTTTTGTTTGTGCTGTGCAGGCCGTGGCATCTGCAGCTGCTGGGGACTCTTAACACCAATTCACATTCCTGTTGCAGACCCATTGGAGAGGTCTCCTGAACTCTTGCAGATGGGAACATTCCAGCCCACAGTACTATGCTCTGACACCAGCGCGTGCTTATTTTCACTTGTTGACTTTTTCAGGTACATTATTGAACCTTCTCTGGAGCTACAGTAAGTTTTTAAATGGAAACTGAGGTTTGGAGATACTGCACTTTCAGACACAAGAGGAGGGTGAGCTCCTGGATGGAGATATCTACATGAAGCTTCATCAGTGCTAGACCTTGGGAGGTTTGAGGAAGAGGAGAGCACATGAGAGGCTGCAACACTCAGCTCCTAAGCTGGAGAGTCTCTCTTTCCCTCCCCTGCTATGAAATGTGTACAGGAAGCACTGACCAGCACATGCAGCCTCACCCCATCCCAAGACCTCTGCCAAGAACCCTGGGGATGGGATTACAGCGGCAGCTATGCTGTGGTTCAAAACAAGGATAAATTCCTCCTTTAATTCTGTGGGGCTGTGTGAAATGAGGCAGGGCTGAGAGCAATGCAGGGATGTCTGCTGCAGCCCAAAGCTCCCCCTGCAGCCAGCCAGCCACGTTCCCCAGGCTGCACCCAGCACACCGAGCTCTGCTCTGCCTCATCTGCCTCCTCCTCTGCGCCCGGTTTCAAATCTCTTCAGCAATATGTTCCGTAACAATTAAGGATTTCTGGGGCAACTCCATTAAGATCACAAAGATATCCTTCTGCTTTGAAATGTGTGAGCATGAATGATCCATTCAGTACAGCACCCCTTGGCCACTCATATCTCTCTGATGATCAAATATATTTTTAATTATCAATCTATCTGAGGGTATTTTTTTCTCTAGACAATATCCAACTGTATTGTAAGAGCCATTTGGATTGATGCAGAGAATTTGGCAGCAAGATAGGGAACATTTGGGCTTTCAACACTTAGGAACATATGGAAAGAGGTTTGGAAGATTGCCACATGGGATGTAGCTTGGAAGATGCTACATTTCTTCATCCTTTTTTTTTTTTTTCTGAACAGAAATAGAAGAAATTTTACATTTTTTTGAAGGATCCCAATTCCTATTTTCTATGCTGCTCTAGGATAAACCATTATGGTCAGCTGCAAGTTTTGAGCAAAATCAGCTGCAAGTTTATGGGCAAATGTAGGTGGGCAATTAAAAGGATGGTGATATTGCAGATCTTTTCAAGTTTTTTACCTCCTAATTCATGAGAACTGTTTATTTTCTATGCTGCTCTAGGATAAACCATTATGGTCAGCTGCAAGTTTTGAGCAAAATCAGCTGCATGTTTATGGGCAAATGTAGGTGGGCAATTAAAAGGATGGTGATATTGCAGATCTTTTCAAGTTTTTTACCTCCTAATTCATGAGAACCTGCAGAGGAGAACTCACAAATCTGTACCCTGTGACTCAGATTTTGGGGTGAAGGAGGGATCTGGTGCCAGCCTGTCAGGATGTGCACCATTCACTGAGGGCTCCGAGGGCAAACCCTGCTGGTGGTTCTTCCTTCACACTCCTGCTGGGACCATCTGTCTCCCAGTCACCCTGGCACCCAGAGACAGACAGTCCAGGCTGTCTGTGTGTCTCTGGTACAGAGTTTCACCACGTGGCATCCCAGACACCTTTGGGACATCGTGGGAATGGGAGAGAGGAACCTCCTCCAGCTCAGCTCTCAGGACTGGATGCGTGTGAACCAACATCATCTTCACATCACTTCAGGGACAAATGCCTCAAGCCCATGATGGGAGTACTCTGTGTCTCTCAGAGTTATTGCCTCTGCTTGTCAGAAGAACAATGCCTTTTTTCTAATTTTTAATATATTTTTTTGTGCTTCCATTGTGTCCCAGGTTGGGGGGCTGCAGCAAATGCAGAATTTATTGGAATACACAAACATGTATTTGCACAATTAGCCAGTGGTCTCTGCAGCTTAGTAAATGCTAATTAATCTCTCAGACTGCTAGGAAATCATCACTATCCTAGTTCAGCAATGAGAGACAAAGACCAAAGAGAGTGGCAGGGGCTTATACTGAGTGACAGAGTCAGAGCAGACAGAATTGCAGACTTTGATGTTCTGAACAGTAAACCACTCAAGTTTGGCAAGACTGCACCTGAAGAGCAGAATGGAGGCACCTGGGGATTCTCCCTCAATCCCTGTCTCCAAGAGCTCAGCTCAGGGCAGGCTGCAGCTCCCATCCCACCCGGCTGCTCAGATTTCCTTTCCTTGAGAAGTGAGAGCAATGGGGAGCTCTGACTGCAGCAGGGAACTGGAAACCTGCCTGACTATGCATTCACTTCTGGGAATGGGAATCACTCTCAGACCCCCCTGGTTTGGTCATATCCTGAGCGTTTATTGTCCACAAATTCATTGCAGCTCGTATCTTGCATTTTCCTGTGAGAGTTTGTTTCAACACTTGCAGCCAAATAATGACTAGACAGGGCAAGTTCCTGTTATTTCTTTGCTAATGGGATGGCAGCAGTCATTAAGACATCTTTAGCTGAGGTGAAGGCTAAGATGACACCCAGGATCAGGAAGAGAGCATGGAGGGGTTGGTGACAAGAGCAGAGCAAGGAGAATCTCCTCCAAAGGTATTCAAAAACCTCTAGCAACAGCTTTTGAGAACTGACCACATAAGTCAGGAGAGCAAAAAAGATAGGCAAATCCCTAAATCATGTGGATGGGATTTGTTTTAGAATGAAATCTCTGCCTTTCTGAATAAAACCTGGAAAAGATCGTGTGAGCTTCAAGTATATTGTTAGCCATATATACAGCAACTGCACATTTCTGAGCCAGCTAAAATTTGATTCAGAATGCTTTAATATTTTGCTCCTTCTCACAGAGCACACCTTGATGGACATTAGTCTTTTCCATGGCCACAATAACCCCAAGTTCTGCTGTTTTGAGGACGCACTTTTGGTGTCAATTTGGAAATCTTTTGACTCTAACACAGTTACATAATTTTCTTAGAGAGATTAAGGAGCATTAAAACTATACGGACCAACGTTTCCTAGAACCCATCCAGTTACATGCTTCCTTGCATCTCCATTCCCATCTCTACTGATATAAAAGGAGAAAAAGGACTCTCCTATCAGCCTGCTCCTGCTGTCTGATTAGCTGGCAGCTATCACTGCTCTTCTTTTGCTCTGTTACAGTTTCATTTCCAGAGGAAAAAGCCCTGATGGATATTAAGCCTCAGGATTGTGGCACCACTGCAAATTAAATGAGGTTTCTGTTTATACCAAAGGGACGGCAGTGCCTCCTTAATCAGGCTGTCTGTTCTTGGGAAATCAGCAGATATTTTGCCTAAAAGCACCCAGCAGTGCAGTGTAACTCAGTAATAACTGTTTATTTGGGCTCAGGAGGGAAACCCCAGAAGAAAAACTGTAGTTAGGATCTGTAAAAAAATCTAAAATCTGTAGTTAGAAGCACTGGTGAGTGGTTGACTTAGGGGAGTTTCTTTTGCCTTTTGTTTTAAGATTGCCTGAACTTGATGGAGGCTCTTTCATTTAAAAGACAGGGAGACCTACAAATTAGGCAACATCTAGCTCCTAATGTGTGAAACTGCAATTTGCATACATCATGGCAGTTGCTGAGTTGGTCCTTATTACCTCTGCTGGAGTGTTAATTTAACCACAACTTTATCATTAATTTAAATGGAAAAGCAGCGGGTTGCTGGCATGCCACATTATCTGTCAGGCAACCTGGGAATCAGCTGACAGAGCCAGAAAGGGATTTCAATTCAGAGGGGCTGCAGGGTGCTGCCTCCCAGACTTGTGGTCACAGACAAGCTCCAGATTGCCCTTGGCCTGCTCTAAAAGTCAACACCAACCCCAAGGAAAAAAAAATCAAGTCAATATCATATCTGGACTGTCATAAGAGAATAAATAATACAATCAAACTTGAAATCTCTGTATTTCTGGGTTTTTTTTGTCCCTGTGCACCCAAACTGGCACTGTTTATACAGATATGATAACCAAAACATCATTGCTAGTTCTGACAACAAATGGTTTGTAGAGCAACCCTTGCAATGGGGTCCAGACCCACCCTGAGGGCTGAAGGCCCAAGCAGGAGATGCCAAAGCTGCCCAGGCAGGAGGTGCCAAAGCTGCCCAAGCAGGAGGTGCCAAAGCTGCCCGAGCAGGAAATGCCAAAGCTGCCCAAGCAGGAAATGCCAAAGCTGCTCAAGCAGGAGGTGCCAAAGCTGCCCGAGCAGGAAATGCCAAAGCTGCCCAAGCAGGAAATGCCAAAGCTGCTCAAGCAGGAGGTGCCAAAGCTGCCCGAGCAGGAAATGCCAAAGCTGCCCGGGCAGGAGGTGCCAAAGCTGCCAGGCAGGAGGTGCAGGGAGCAGCTGTGCCATGAACAGTGCCAGTGCCATCGGCCGGTGCCTGGAGTCTCCTCCACACTCAGCTGATGCCACATGGAGGAACAAACACACCAGAACCACTCATGTGGGAAGTAAAGCAAACATGAGGTACCAGTTGCCAAACCAGAGGCTGCCTCACTCTCCGGGAAAAGAGGCTGAGGAGCCCCGAGAAACTGCTGGGACGGGAGATGACAGAAGCAGTGTCCACGCTGGAGAGCCACCCATGGGCATGGAGTCACCAAGCATGAGGGTCACCTCTCCCAAGCCATGGTGATGTGCCACCATTCAGTGACACAGCTGCTTATTTTTCAATGGAGAATGAGGTTCTGCTCTGAACCATGGCAAGAGTGACAGAGGAGATGAGCTCTGCTCAGAACCTCGGTTGTGATGTTTCAGTGGCAGAAAAGAGAAACCATGTCCTGATGCCTGCCAGAGTTTAACTGAGCTGGTGTAGGTCTCCTCTGAACTGACTGTGATTCATGGTCCTGCTCGTGGCAAACCAGAGCAAAGCTTCACCCATGGACACTTTGTGTGCACCCACCCACCAGAACAGGTGTCCTGCTTTCAGGTGAAGTGTGAACCTTGTGTAGCTGTTCCCAAACTCTGGACTGTGATAAAGACACACTTGGAAGCTGATCAGACTTCCTCCTAAAAAAAAAAAAAAAGGGCTATTTTCCCAATAAGTGAATCACTAAGAGTTGAGATTTAGAAAGGACTGTCTGTGCCCGTGCAGCACCACCATGTAGTGTATGACTGGTGTTATGCAGGCACTGTTCTAAAACATTAAATTCAACACATATTTCCTAAACACAGATAAATTTGCATTAAATGTGCCTTTTCTGTCTCTGATGCCTAGTCCTGCTCGTTGTTTTAAAATACACTGTGCTAAAAGATCACACATTTATTGAATTATCACAGATACTCTTCCCTTGGTATTAGCTTAACAAAGTTCAGGAAAAACTTGTCTTCGCCCACATCTCAGCCATTCATTTTTATAACAAAAATCACCATGACAACAGATAATGATATCAGAGTGAAAAGATTATTACTTAATTACATGAAGAAGGTGAAAACAGGCTTGGCTTAGAGCAGAAAAAGCTTTTAATTTCAGCAAAAATATGGGGGGCACACACTCAATTTGTGACATCATGAAGTGCTGCTGAGATCTGCCCAGGGGCTGCTCTACTGCATGATGGGGTGTCCCAGTTAATTCAGTGAAGTGCAAGAGAAATACTTGAATTTCATGAGCAATAAAGAGAAATTTTCCTCAAAAGTGTTAGTGTTTTTGTGAAACAGGCTCATTATAGAAATTATCAGAAGGAATGCATCCATAAAGAAGCATGATTATTATTTAGGTAGTGGACTGCCTTCATATAAATAAAATTAACTACATAAATGCTCCATTGTTAACCAACACCATGCTATAAATTTTTCCAAGTTAGAGGAGAACAGGGCACAGGATATGGTCCATTTTTATCACAGCTGTGGCATTTCATCAGCACACTGCTCTATCTTGGCTTCTGTGAGAACTGTGGTATCAGACTGGGTATTTTTATTTCTAAGATAAATCTGACCTTTTAATAAGAACAATCTGGGAGTTTAGACAATATATATCTTTGTAATCTGGTCATTCAAATTCTCTGACAAGAATAAACTTTAATCACTGGGATTTTTCTTCCCTAGTTTTGTTCACAAATGCTATGAAATATGCTTTTAAAATACTGTACTTTAATTTTCCCTCTAAACGCAATGAACTGCTCTCAGCAGTTGAATGTTTCTGCAAACTTCCTCTATGGCTTTTAGAAAAACTGTGTAATAAAATCATCAGAATAAAAATCTAGATAAGGAATCTACATTTCATTTTCCATTTTCTTAGAAGTTATTACAATCAATCCACCAATTAGCATGGTGAAGAAATAAATTCATGCTATTTAAAAAAGAACATTCTGAAAACCCCTTAATGTCTTTCTCAACTAAAAGCATTGGCTCAACATTAATCAGTTTTATAACCCTAAATTCTGCTTAATCTTTTTTCCATCTTTGCTTAAACATATGGAAATAAAAAATAGTGTATTATGGCCATCTCTGCTCCTCTTTAATTTTCAGAGTATGACATGTACATCAGTGCAACCCCACTATTCTGGTCTAATTTAGTTGATCTGTTTCTGATCTACACCAGCACAAAAAAAGAAGATAACCATAAAATATACAGATAACAACTCAATTTGGTCAGAAATCCTTCTTTGGTGTTCAGCTTCTCCCAGAAGGGCAGGAGGATCAGTTTGTGAACATTTCTGTCAGCTATGGAGACAGTGACCTTGGTTTTGGGGATGACTTGGATAGGGTCAGCAAGCAACAGCATCTGTGTGGTTGGGTACCCACACCTCAGAGCTAGGTGGGTGCTTCTGTCACAGACATGTTTTATGAAAAAGCCTTTCCTTAGGATTTTTCCTCCTGAGAAGCTGAGAGGCCTCAGGAAAAAAATGTAAACAATGGTTATCTGCTGCTGTGGAATGCAACAGGTGGATCTGTGATTGGTCTCATGCAGTTGTTTCTAATTAATGGCCAATCACAGTCAGTTGGCTTGGAGTCTGTCTGAGACACAAGCCTTTGTTAGTCATTCTTTCTTTTTCTATTCTTAGCCAGCCTTCTGATGAAATCCTTTCTTCTATTCTTTCAGTATAGTTTTAATATAATATATATATCATAAAATAATAAATCAAGCCTTCTGAAACATGGAGTCAGATCCTCATCTCTTCCCTCATCCTGGGACCCCTGTGAACACCGTCACATGCTCCTGTGCTGGAACTGCTCCAGCCACCCAGGAACAGCTGCCACCCAGAGATATTGCCTGGTTCTGTGCAAGGTCTGTGGGGGACATAATTCTTGCAGTGGTCACCAACACCAGCTGAGCTGTCCCACCCCAGGAAGAGTCTGCTGCTCCCCAGCACGGTGCCTGGCAGGCAGCACAGGGACAGGGGTGAGGAGAAGGTGCCTGTTGGCTGTGTCCTAATGTGCCCCTGAGCCTGACATTAGAGCAGCTCCTCATCCCAGCCAGGAGCCCAGTGCAAGGCCATTTATAGCCCTGGCACCTCGCTGTCACCGGGAGCTCTGTGTGCTGTGTCAGAGCTCTGCTCCCCTCTCCATGCCCTCTCACAGGCCCTTGCCGCTCCCAGCGTGGAAAAGGTACATTTAAACCCCATCCCCACTGGAACAGGAAAGGGAAGGGTGTTTGATGCTGGGACAGATGGGGAATCAGCAGGGCCAAGCTTGCTTTGGGCTGCTGGGTGCATGGGAATCTTGGGGGCAGGGATACCTGAATGTTTGCCTTGGGGAATCCTTAAAGGTGCTACGGAGGGCACAAACACAGGGCCAGCTGCAAGGCAGCAACAGGGGGAGGAGGCTGTAGGACCCACTGCTGCTGCCAAAACTGAGCCCTCTCACTCCCTTACAGTGCCTGCTGCCTAGATCATACAGGAATTGTAAGAGATTCATTACAAAGTTAGCACAGGAACCATTGATCAACATCTGGGGGTTCTGTTTGCAGCTGTGTGGAGTTTGCCAGCAGTGTGGGAACAGGATCAGCCAGTGGATGCAGGAATTTCAGTGCCTGAGGTCTGTGCATGGTGGGGAGATTTGAATACTCCACAAACCTGCAAACATCTGGACTTGCTTCCACATAGGAAGCTCAGAGAAACTCTTGCTCTTCAATCAGGATATCTATACGTGCCTGGGACTGATCCCTGCCAAAGGGAGGAACATTTTCAATATGAGGTTCAGTGGGGATTGCAGATTTGGGAGATATTGAATGTGCGTGTCAGTGAAGGGGCTGTTTTGGAGGTGGTGGTGTGTTGCTGCCATGGGTTGCTCCAAATTTTCTCTTCTGTGAATATGGACATACCCACATATTTGCTTGGTAGTGATTGAAATTGGAACTGGAGAAATTCAGTGGTAAGTTTGGATTCAACTAATGGAGTAACTAATGGAATCCTCACATTGAGTTATAAGGGTTCACAATTTGCACTTTATTATAATCTCACTGCCAAATGACAGGGTTATTAAAGTTTTTACATAGTTGCATTTGCTCACCAGAGGGATTCATGCTCCTGAGTTGTGTAAGTATTAGCAATTAGAGTTCACAATCTTTTGTGAAAATGCAAAGAGGGTCTAGTTTGCACAGTTATTAAATTATGTTTATTTTAATGTGACACAGTCCTGTATATACATTATATAACTGTTCTGGAAAGTGAGCCTTTCCTACACTAGCCAGTATATTTAGAGAAACGCAAAAAGAGAAACTCCTAAGGCCCTTGTCAGGCTGCCTAAAGAGCTACTGAAATGCATTTTAGAAATACATTTTCCTTCTGCTGGCATCTGTCATTGTAAAAGACTTGTGCATCTTCCTTCTGTGAATGAGCACTTTGCCATTTCAGTTTTTATATGCAAGAGAAATGATCTGCATATGTGAACTGTAAAAGAAATGGGCTTGGTATGTCTATCTTTAGGTTCTATTCTTCTCATACAATTAATGCACATAATTGACTCAAACTGGGGTTTGTCCATAGGCATTTGTTTGTTAACACAGCCACATCAATTTTCTACTTAAATTGTGGGATTCTTTTCACTGACTACACTGAGCTTTGAACCAGATTAAGTCAGGTGAAGGCACATTGGAAAAGATGGCCCATAGGGTCTTTCATTTCCAGCTGCTTTGATTTTTTTCATGAATCTGTAACAGTTTAAAGAAAAAAAAAAAGCCTGGTATTTGCTGAGATAGGATCAATATTAATCCAATCCCACATCTAGGCCTCTGAGTTGGCAGTACACAGAGCTCAAACTGTCAAATCTTCCCAGAATCATAAACTACCCAAAGGCTTTGAAAACTGATCAAAGCATCTTCAGGTCTCCAATGGTCAATCATGCTCCCTAACACAGTTTTGAAGCTTTGCAGACTGCTTAAAAAATCTCCCTGGTAGGTACCAAGTTTCTCCTAGTTCATAGCACCTTGTTGAGGTCCATTTTATTTTTGTTTTAAATTAAGAGCAATGCAATGAGAAGGAAAATGAAGCTTCTGCAGAAAGGCCAAGCTGTATTTGTTACAGTCTGAGTGGAGATGACTGCAGGCTGTGCTGGAGTGGAATGCTTGGAGCAGCAGGGATGCAGGGATGCACACAAGGGAGCACAACAGTGCCACAGCTGCCTGCATCTACAGAAGCAGCTTGTGTCCCTGCACTGAGAGCCTCCTTTTGCACCACTTGCAGACTGTAACAAGCTAAGGAAGCTCCCACCAGCCTGCCTAGCAGCACATCCCAGCAAGAACCAGCCTATGCTTGGATCTAGTGAGACTTCAGAGTGCCTTGACCCAGGCTTCTCAGTAACAGAAACAAGGTGCCACAGGGATGGAGGGAGAAAAATAGTTAAAATCTCTCTCAGAACTACTGTTAGACTTTATCTTATATGGGCCAATGACACCATTGGATTTGTAGTGTTACTGGTTTCCAAACCTCAAAATTCCTCCTTCCCTGGCAGGAGTAAATCAGTAGAGATCCCCTGATCTGTACCTGCTATGGGGCTGTGTAGGATATGGGGTTACACTTGTTAGAGTTGCAAGGCTCATGCTCACCAGAAGGGCCCATGGGAAAGGCAGAGCTGCAGGCTGGATGGGCAGGAGCCAACGCAGGAGAGTCAGCTGAGTGACAGTTGGAAGGGAGATTGTGATTGGCTGAAGGAACAGGCGGACAGTGTAGGAGCAGGAAGCTGATTGGCTGAAGGAACACACAGACAGCATATGAGCGGAAGCTGATTGGATGGTAGGACATGGACAGCAGCACGGCATCTGAGCCAGCCAATGGGTGCCTTCTTTCTGTTATTTCTGTTAGGTCTTGGTTTGGTTTCAGTTACGTCCGGTTAAAATTAAAGGTATAAAAAGGGGCTGATTTTTACAATAAAGTGATCTCCTTCAGATGCAGTAGGGGGTCCGTGTCACTTTGTTCCGCACTGCTACAAATGGTGCCCGAACAGGGACTCATAAAGGCGGTGCAGGGTGTGTGGTCTGCTCTGGTAGCAGCTCTCACTAGGTCATGGAACTGGCTGGGAAGGATCCAGGAAAAGGATCTGGGAAGAGTTTGGGAAGGAATTCAAGAGTTTGGGAAGGAACTGGGGAATTTAAAGTGCATGCACATCAGAAGGAGGTTGAGTAGATCAGTCAGAGAAAGTATGGGAGGTGGAACAAAGCAGGAGCTTGGGCCAGGTCAGGCAGCTCCTACATCAGCAGTCTATTAACATGGCTGATAAGAAATTAAGCACCCTGCTGGACTGGGTGTCGAATCAAATTAAAGGTTTTCTCTGTAGTGGGCCACTTTGATTAGAAGCATGGCAAGCAGAAGGCCAGAGACTTTTTGATATCTCCAGTTTATGCCAAAGTTTATGGGCACCTCGCTACATGGGGGACAATCATGGCGGCCATTAAAGGAAGTCACTCGACTGTCAGCCACTTTGTGGGTTTGTAAGTTGATTCCGCCAAACCCTCAGCACCACCAGAATCCATATACAGCCCCGAGATTGACCCAAACCCCACAGAATTGCCTTACCCCGAGATCAGCACAGGCCCTGAGGGAGTGCCTTGCCCAGATAAAAGTCCCTACACAGCGGGACCCCTTAGTGTGGAATTCCCACATCGTAAGCGGGTGGCAGACTCACTTCTTGCCCAAATGGCAACACACTCATCCAACATTGGCACAAATGCTGGAAAGCCACCTGAAGGAGGGTGGCTTGGTGGTCATTACAGCCTGCCCAGTAATTTATGCACCAAACCAAAGAGTGCTGAGCAAGGGGGGTTCTTTCAATGACTTTAATAGAAGGTGACCCCATCATCTGGCAAATCTTTTAGAACTCCCTAAGCTATTTAAGGCTGCATTTTCACCTTTATAAGTTATGCAGACACTTCAGTTCCTACATTGCACAGTAAGCTGAAGCAGGAACTGGGCTTTTAACTTAATTAGATGCCTTTGAAAGCCTGAAAATCCTAATTCTCTCTGGCAACTGACTGAATATGGAAAACTTCCAGAAAGGTATCCTGGCTGCTGGTAGCTACAGTGACACTTGAAACACATCTATGCACTAAATGTATAATTGTTACAGAGAGCCATCTTTTAGTGACACTTACCTGTATGCCTATACGAACATAAATTTCCTAAAAGAAATGGTTGTTCTGCAATTCTAATTGGAGATTCTTAATGTGCTGCCATAAGCCTGTATATTTTATCTGGATGGAATGGATGTAATTAATTCAAGAAATCATATCTCAATCAAAGCAAGAAAGTATTCCCTGAAACTGTGAGTGTCCTTTTCAGCACAGATCTCCAGCCACAGACTAGAGATGCTTCCCAGTCTGACCACCAATAACTATTATTTGAATTGGCTTTTTTAACCAGCTGGGCACATAACTGATCTTGATTTAGTCTGTGGATTTCATCACAATTTGTCACATATGACCATATCAGTGGTCTTAAGACAAAGTGTCTAATTTATCCCCTATTATCCTTGAAAAAATGAAGAAAATTAGGTTGGATTGACAAAATTTGTTCTTGATAAATAGGTGCCATAACTGCTTTTATCACCTTGTTACCCTCTAAATCCTTATAATTCAATCACATAATAATTTCTTCTGGCATCTTTCCAGGTGTCAGAATTAAGAGAATGATTCCTATTATCCCATAGATACAGGAACATCTATAATTCATTGGAAGCTTCCTTTATATATCTTATTATACCTGTTCCTTGTATCAAGATTAGCATTATTATTTGCCCTTTTTGAGCACTGTGGGATCTTTTGCACGGTTTAAAATCTTGATTTTAAATGCCAGCGCAGCCTTCATAATTGAACTCTGAGATTATAACATTATTATCATCTGGGTGCTGATTTCTGCCTCACTGTGGCTGTCAGCCAAATGTCATAATGCATACAATTAACAGATTTGCTTCTCAGCTTACTGATAACAAAGGAAGCACAAATAATTCATGGGCAGAGGCACTGGTTCTTTGATGTGATTGAACTCTGATCCTTTCAGCACCTGAAGGGAGGCTGGCTGAAGGCAGGGCAGCCTCATTAAGGCAAAGAAAAAGAAAAAAAAATAGCAGAGGGGGAAGAGGAGGATGCAGGAGGTGCCCCTCATGCTGGGTGCTGTGACCTCTGCTGGGCCAGGTCCTGCAGCTCCCACCCTCCCACCATGACAAGGAAACAGGAGATTCCTCAGGAAAAGACAAAAAAATCTATGTCCCAGACAAAAAAAATACAGACAAAATAATGTCTCTTATTGCAGAGTAGCTTTTTTTCCCCCCAGAGGTTGGGGGAAATTCCTGATGAGCTACTTCCATCTGGTATAGAGTCCCTTTGCACTGGGGCAGTTCAAAGAGCCTGCAGTGTAACTGAGAATTGAGGACAGCATTTATTTATAGCTTGATAGCCTCATAAAAGCTGGAGAGCTGAGCTCACAGCAGTGTGCTTATTTATGTTTTAAACTGCTCATGCAGCACGCTACTGCCTTGCAAAGTGTATGCTGGAGCTCCTGCATACCATTATATATGGCTCTTTGTAAGGTTCATGGCACAGAGGGAAAAAAAAAGGGTGAAATAAGACTAACTAAATGGTTGATATAAAAATTAAAGTAGCAGAGAAAACTGGAGAAAAATTAATGGCCCAGCTCTCAAATAAAGTAATATCCAATGGAGGTTTGCACCTGAATCCATTTTTCACAGCAGAAGAAAAAGGTATCCCAAAATTCTGAGTGAGGCATTAACTCTGATTTTAGCTCCTTGTCACATTATAAAGGATTTGAACCTTGCACTGGAAGTTTTATAGTGACAACTCAGCCCCTGACAAAATCTCAGAGCAGTGTCTTACTGCAAATTCTATTTGCATCACACTTATCCTCTCTTTTACTATCAATGTACCATCTTTTTCCCTCTGTAACCCAGAGGGAAATCAAAGCAGCACTGTTCCATTATTACCCTTTAATAGTCTTTCCAGTGATATAAAGGAGAATATTAATATCCTTCCAATGACCTCACCTAAGCACTGCTAAAAGCTAGGAGGGAAGTGACAAGTTTGCACCTAAAGCACAGGAATGAATTTCTGAAGTTAATGGAAGGATTTCACCCCTGGGTTTTAATCCTGTTTTCTTTTTAACCTTTTAGCTTCAGTTTCCTCAGCTGTAGGTAGACTCACATGCAAGTCAACAGCACGATTTTGTTGAGTACAGTTCAGCCAGGAGCTGGCTGTGCTGTCAAAGCACAGGGATAAAGGAGGTGTGTTCTGGCAGGAAAAAGTGAATATTGTCCTCTTGCAAGAGTGAGGTAACCACACTGTGGCTCTGCAGAGCTCAGTGAGGTGGGTGGAGACAGCTTGGAGGGACCCTCCTGGAAGGGTCAGACTCTGCACAGGGTGAGGGGATGGTGGGTATGGAGCAGGTCTGTGGTGGTGTTCACAGGGATCCCAGGAAGAGGGAAGAGATGAGGATTCTGACTCCATGTATCAGAATGCTGGTTTATTATTTTGTGATATGTATTACATTAAAAGAAAATGATATATTAAAACTATACTAAAAGAATAGAAGAAAGGATTTCATCAGAAGGCTTGAAAGGAAAGAAGGAAGAATGATAACAAAAGGTTCTGACTATCAGAGAGTCTGAGCCAGCTGACTGTGATTGGCCATTAATTAGAAACAACCAACATGGACCAATAAAAGATGCACCTGTTGCATTCCACAGCAGCAGATAATAATTGTTTACATTTTGTTCCTGAGGCCTCTCAACTTCTCAGGAGAAAAAATTGTAAGGAAAGGATTTTTCACAAAAGATGTCTGCGACACAGGTGCAGGAGAAGGGGCCCAGCCCATCTCCTGCCCCCAGGCTATGAGCAGTCCAGCTGCTGCTCCTGGGGAGGGCACCCAGAGCAGAACCAGCAGCTTTGGGGTGCCAGAGGAGCCCACCTGCCCTGGCTGCAGGTGGACACTGCCCTTCATGGTGGTGTGGCACTTATCCATCAGATTATGAACACCTGAAATAGCACATTAATGGCATGAGCTATGTTTTTCCTCAATAATGCTGCTGAGGCCCTGCTGATGAAAGAGCAGAGGAGGTGGCTGCCAGAGTGTTGTGCCAGATGTGCTGATGGCTGGTATGAACACTTTAAAATTCACAAATCTAATGAACAGTGTAATCACCGATGAATGGTTGCTCTTAAGAAAGCTAAATTAACAGTGAAAGAAAACATAAAGGTGACCAGCAAAGGAAATGAAATCATAACTCAGTTCTAAGACAGCTTCTTCCTGATCTGTACAAAAGTCTGGGGGAAATGATGGTGATTAATTATCTCACTTGTTCTTTACATTAAAAATACACATTTAGACCATTATGGAAAACCTGGAGGATGCATTGACATCAGAAAAGAAAAAGGAGAGAAGTTGATAATTTTGGAGGAAAAGTCATGATTAGTCAGAATGTGAAACAGGATTGGAGCTTGTTGGTGCTTACTAGCACTTTCATACAGCTGGGGATGAACAACCTGGTTCAGGACACTACAGCTCATCTTCTTTAAGAGGTCTGTGATTATGGTCTTTGAGGTGGGAAGCACAGTTTCTGAGATATAGGGAGGTTCCTTTATCAAAATGCAGTGAAGGTCAAATATTACAAAATTATTAAATAGCACAAGGGGTAAACAATAAATGTTCTAATTATCATGTAGGATTCATGTAGGATAAAAAAAAAAAAAGAACATTTCTAATCTCATGAAAGGCTTCCACTGACTGTAAAGACTGCTCCAGAGGTAGTCAATGCAGAATTAAGACCCATGTTTTCTCAAATGCAGTATTTAATTTCAAAGGAGACAGAAAAAAAAATCTAGTTTCTGAAATACCATCTCTGTCTTTTTTGTACTAAATTTGTTCTTTGATTGAATTTTAGAGGTATCATAAGAAGAGCTCAGAGTCTGGCCCATATCCAGAGGTTAATGTTTAGTCTTCCAAATTAATTTTTTAAATCTGGTAACAACCCAGTTTCATTTCTTAGATTTGTTGCTTCTGGTTCCATATTTGAAATATGGACAGACTCAATCAAATCAAGGAAATGCCAATCTTCAAGCATGCTTGGCTTTTAAATTAGCACTCAAAGTGAGGAATCTACCTAACTGTAGAATGAGGACTAGTTCCAAAAACAACTGAACAGCTAAAAGAGTAGGTTTGAGTTTGGTGATATAGCTGTAGGTTTCCTTTCCACCTGGGAAATAACTGTAATATTTTTAAAGATCTATCTATCTAAATCTGTAGAAAAATCTGGACTGTTTGTAAAAATAGAGGAATTTCAAAGAATTTCATATACTCATTTTTACACGTTTCTTTAATGAAACTAAGACTTCTCTTTGTGTTGCCAGGATTTGAGAAAACTAATTCAATCTGTGATACAAGCCCTTGATCCTGCAAGTATTTAAGCTGCTGAGGAATGTTACTCATTTGAACAGTCTCATTAAGCACTTTGTACCATGTTTACAATGCGTTTCAAACATGGTTATACCACAGCTTTAGGACTTGTTCGTGTACTGGTGACTCATGACACGAGTCCTTAATGCATTTCTAAAACAGAACTGTCTCATTACCATATTACAGCCAAAAACTGTGATAAGGACTGGTATCCCTCAAGTGATGGTAAATGTCATTCTCCCACTGAAATTCTACACCTGTACCTCACATTCTGCAGGAAGACAGAGATTCACTAAAGGATCTTGCTTCAGAAAAAATAAAAAAAACAAACAAAAAAACCAAACCCCAAAACAAAAAAAACCCCAAACCAACATACCAAAAAAAACCCCAAAAAACCAACCAAACAATAAAACCAAAACCCAAACAGAAATGAGACCACAAATTTCCCTTTTCTCCCCCTGAAAATAAAACTGGAAGGAGCATGTTAATAATTACAATTTAATTTAAAATGTCCCTTGAGCTTACGGTGAGTGGAACAAAAACTGTGACTCCGCAGCACATAAACATCCTGCTGAGAAGAAGGAGGGCAGCTTGAAGGCTGGCCTCTATTTACTGAATTTATTTACTCTGTTTACTTTACTTATTCCAAAGGAATCCAGTAGCAACTCTGTAGAAACCAGTGACCCATGCTTTGGTGTAAGAGAGAAAAGAATGTGGCCAGTTCAACCAAGTTGCTTCCTTCACTTGCCACTTCACTACCAGTCTTTGGGGGTAAAAGCTGCCTCTACCCATAACACTGCATTGACACTCTCTGCTCAATTTTTATAGGCTCTGTACCAGGATCGGGGAAAAGAGGGAGAAGGCAGTTGAAAAAGGCTGCTTTGAAAGGAAGTCTGTAATAGTCTTTAAATAATCACAGAATTTGAGGGTAGGTATTGAATAGTGAAGGTCATTTTAAGTGTTGATTTTTCTTATATTTTGTCTTGGATTCCTTGAACCTGAGACCTCACCATAACTTTGCACGATTTTTATACCTTATTGATTCATATCACACCATACAGATTATTAACTTTAGGCAATTACAGCAATATTCATTTGCCCAATAGTTTGTTCTTATTGGACAATGTTACACTTCTATCTCTAGAGACATTCCCAATGAAGACCTTTAGTTCTGAGGATATCTAAAGAGAGGAAGTTTGGGGATCCACCATGGACCGCAAGGCTGAGGAGAAGAGAAAGCAGCGCCACAGCCTGGCTTTACTCGAGCAGGTGAAGAGCATGAAGGAATGCGCACAGATCATCGACGTGGTGCTGGTGGCAGAGGGCCAGAAGTTCCCGTGCCATAAGGTGGTGCTGGCTGCCTTCAGTGCCTATTTCAGGGCCATGTTCACGTGTGGCCTGGCAGAGTGCACGCAGAGGGAGGTGGTGCTGCACGACGTGTCGGCCGAGAGCGTGTCGGTGATCCTGCACTACGTGTACAGCGCCGAGCTGCGCCTCACCGGCCTCAACGTGCAGACTGTCGCCCTGGCCGCCTACTTCATGCAGATGGAAGAGGTCTGCAGCATGTGTCAGAAGTACATGATGGACCACATGGATGCTTCCAACTGCGTGGGCATCTATTACTTTGCAAACCACATCGGGGCGGATGATTTATGTGACCAAGCGAGGAAATACACGTATCAGCATTTTGCTGAGGTGAGCTTGCAGGAAGAGATACTCGAGATTGAATTCCAGCAGCTGCTGACCCTCATCAAATCAGATGATCTGAATATTTCCAGGGAGGAGAGCATTCTGGACCTCGTCATTAGATGGGTCAAGCACAGCAGAGAGTCCCGTTCACAGCACCTTGTTGAGCTCCTCAAGCAAGTGAGACTGGTGCTCGTCAGCCCCTCTTTCCTTGTGGAAGCCCGGAAGAGGAACACAATGATTCTGTGCAACTCAGAATGCAATGATATGTTCGAGGAAGCACTGAAAACCATCCAGCTGTCCAGGCACCCTTCCCTCAGCCTGAGATATGGCATGGAGACCACGGATCTGCTGCTCTGCATCGGCAACAACTCCCTCGGCATCAGGTCCAGGCACGGCAGCTATGCAGATGCCAGCTTTTGTTATGCTCCTGTGACAGGAAAGACCTACTTCATTTCCTCCCCAAAGTATGGAGAGGGCTTGGGATGTGTTTGCACTGGAGTTGTCACTGAGAAAAATGAAATCATTGTGGCAGGCGAGGCAAGCGCCGTGAAAATGTCTAGACAAAGGATGAGGAACATTGAAATTTATAGGTGTGTACCCTCTGTCAGAAATACCCTAATTATTGCAAAATTTTAAATAGTGTCCCTGGGGACAAAAAAGAAAAAAGACCACTACACAAAGCATTTTTTACTTGATTTTTTTTTTCTTAGAGATTTTGACTACTTGGATCACAACTTATTTTCACAGCTCTGAGATATACAAACAACCAAATTCTTCTGAAAGAATGAGGAGTTACTCTTGTGGTATCTCTGAGCAAATGAGCTCAATTTGATCCATGCATGTAGATTTTATATTCTCTTTACCCAAATCTAAGTATTTTCCTTGGATATTTCTTTTCTAGGTCATTAGCAGGGGGAAATGAGCCAAGTGATGATCCAATGAGCCCAGTAAAACAGAGAAAAAACATGCTTCTCTGTTGATGTTGATGATAATGCTTCATAGATTAAATATGATGATTGATAGCTCAAAAAGCTCATTCTGTTTTTACTCATATCCTTTCAGATGCACACATTTTAAAGAAAACCAGACATTTCCCAGATTAAAGATCAATTTTTAAAATGGTGACAGCATTTTCAAATGCAAATGCCTAAATTTGAGGAAATTAATTCATAGTGAGGCAGGTGAAGTGGCTTTCTTTTCAGCAGTGTCTAGTTCTCACTGCTCCCACTAATTTCAGCAGAAACTGTGATTGAGCAGCACATGCAGAAATGTGTCTTCTTATCTTAATTAGGGTAAAACATCTTTGAAAGGACACCTAGGATTCCTCATACTAAACATGCTTGATGATGCAAACATTGGGCTCGATTTTATAACTTCTCTGTGAAGGAGAGAGCTCCTCTTGTCACTGTGCTGAGTAAACACTGACAATTAAAGGGGGCAACATTTCCAAACAGGCTGATGGGACCTGGGTGAAGCAGGGCATTCACAGCTGTGGGTTTTCCTACAGATACCACCAGCGAGGAAACCACTTTTGGCACAGCCTGTGCAGCACTCAGCTCCGCGAGCTCTACGCGCTGGGCACTGCCCACAACGACCTCTATGTGATAGGAGGGCAAATGAAAGTGAAAAATCAGTACCTGGTCACAAACTGTGTGGAGAAGTACTCCATGGAGCAAGGCACCTGGAGAAGCACAGCGCCCCTGCCAGTGCCACTCGCCTGCCACGTGGTGGTGACCGTGAAGGACAAGCTGTACGTGCTGGGTGGATGGACACCACAGGTTGAGAATTGTGCCCATTTGCTTTGTTTGCTTTGTGCACTAACAGGAACTGTTGTGTAGTTTTACAGAGCTTCTTGCATGGGAAATCACATCAGTGATAACAGAAGAATAAGTTGCTCACATTTCTCTGATTAAACATGTTCTATAGGAAAATCAAACAGGGTGAAGAAGAATAATATCCATCTATGCCATCCTCACTGTAAATACCAACTTCAGGAAGGGCAGTTTTTATTCACAAAGATGTTGACTGTGAGCAAGAGTTTAAAATACATCTCCTTTGTCATTATAGGTTCCGTCCTTTCTATTCCCTATTTACCATCCTCTTAATTTTTCTAGGTATAATAAATAATGGCATTTAATCGTACAGGGACACTTAACTGTGCCCTGTCTTCAAAAAGCGTGTACACAAGTACACTTCAGGGACAGATTTCTATATGACATTTAAAGTTCACCTTGCTTTCTCAGGAAGCTTTCTTGGTTAACTAAAGTTAATTTATTTGATTTTTATTACATTACATTTTAAATGAAAAGTCAAAGCATTCTCTGGGAAACAGAGTCCTTTAAACAATCCATTTGTTTATTTCTGCTGCCTCGCTTGGCCATGTAAAGTTTTTAAAGGGATTTTCAGCAGGGCCACAGATACATGTTCAGTAGTACAGAGACTATACAGAGCTATGCTACAAGGAAGATGGATGTCAAGGGCAGTGCTCATTCTCTCCAGTTCTCCCAGTGCAAAATATGTTTTTTTCAGAGTCGAGCCCATTTTTATTTATTGCTTGGTGAATTTCAAATTTCAGTGCTCAGGAAAAAGCCCTGCATTCACTTGACAATGAAGTGGAGCATCTGTAATGCTCGTTGCAATATGTTCAGACTGTCACCACAACTCAATGGTTTCTGTCCTCTTGAAATAAATTACTGCTTAAAGTATTTAAAAGTGAGATGCAGTCAGCTAACAAGACTTCCACCTCTTTGAATATTTTGAGTGCGGGAGTCCCCAAGGAGGCAACAGAAAGATCAGAGAGTATTTCTGGTACAGAAACAACTGTGCAAGGGTATCTCATATGTAAAGAACTAAAATACGAAAACACTTAATGTAGAAACAATCTGTCTGTAAAAAAAAAACTTGAACTGAAAGATATGTCATATAACAAAGATAGATGTTGAAGTCAGACAACCAGCTTTGTTAAGCTTTTTTCCAGAACAGATTGTGAGAGGGAAAGGTGGCTTAGAAGCACGAGTCAGGAATATTGAGCCAAGAATAATTTTTTTAAAACCCACCTAAAGTGGATACCTGCCTACCAGTACTATCAGTAACAATGCATGGGTGTCTGAGTTTATACAGAAATAGGTTTGAGATGAGCAGATTAACAGCAATTGATCAAAACCCACAGCTTTGTAAGATTCTGGTGTACCTGCACAGACCAGGATAAATTAGCTAAAGAATACTTGAAAAAGTGCTTTGAGACCAGCACTAAGAGTGCTGAATTCTTCTTGTACTATTTATCTTCCCCCTGTCAGATGCAGTGATTGCCTGTGTGGGGTTACCACAGCTGCACGGGGAAAGCAAATGAGCTGGCCAAGCCAGGGGCTGTCCCTGTGCTGGATGGAGCAGCACTGAATGTTCTGTCAATCCTGAACAAACACTAACAACAGCATTGACAGAGTGCCCTCAATGCACGTGTCCATTGCAGGACAGAGAAAAATACCCTTCTCACTCAAGCTTTGCAATTGAAATAAGACAATTCAAAGTCAAGCCAGGACATAAAATAACAGCTTAGGAGGGCAAGGACTCGCTCATTGCAGCCCTGCTCTGCTCAGCATTGGGCTGGCCCCTGGTGCCAGCACAGTTAAAACACAAAGCGACTCCAGCCTTGCTAACTGGGGGCTGTTAAAATGGAAGAAAGTGTTTGGTGAGGCTAAGAGGAAGATTTCATATCCCTGAGGCACAGGGAAGGGCTGCTGGAAGTCATGTTTTCTGTACACAGGGAGAACAGGGTGCACTCCAAGGAGAACGTTACCACAAAAATGAGGTTGGATGTGAATTTACAGCATGTCAAGTGGTGCCTTCTCCTAAGTACATGTTTAGTCTGTGCTGAAAATACTCAGCTTCCAAATATCCCTCTTTCAGTGAATAAATTAGCGTTTCACACTTACCACAGAGAAAGAACATGCCCCGGGCACTTACAGGGAGTAACCAAGGGGCTTTATATTTACTCTCTAGTTTGCTTCCTACTACCTTGTCCATGACATTAGTGTTGGAAAGGTTTTTTGGGAAAGAAAAATAACAAGAAAACAAGGACACATATAACGCCATCACAAGTAAGCAAAGTATTTCTCTCCTTCTCACTCTCTCTATGTGAAAACTTTCATCCCAAAATATTTCAGAATCCTCCCTCGACATCCCACTGCTAACATTCAAGGGTGTCATACCCAGAAAACAGCGTCTGAATTCCCTGCATTGTATAAGATAGGCAGAGAAGGAGGAAGAAGATTAGAGAGAACAAGAGGAGTAGGAGTGAGTATAAAAAGTGTTATGGCAGCAAAGGTATAGCGAGGGGGTTAGGAGCTTATTATGAAAACTATGGAAGTTACAGCTGTTGAACAACAACATTACAGTGGTTAGGCTGACTAAATAAATATGCAAATGTGTTTTAGCATAAGATATATAAATATATATAAATAAACACACACACATATATATGTATACATATACATATACATATACATATACATATACATATACATGTGACTGAGAAAGGCCAGCAAAGTACCTGACTGAGACTCATGGTACAGTCTGAGTAATAGTGGAAAGAGATTTCAACATTTATCAGGAAAAAAAAGACAGACTGGTTTTCCCTCATTATTATTAGGACTGCACAGCAGCCTTGTGGAAGGGGGTATGTTCTTCCAGAGCTGGGAACCTTAACCCTAACCCTGAATGTATTGTTAGGATCCAAATCTTTGCCTCTCTTGCTGCAGGATAGAGACATCCACTTATCCTTTGCCTTCTACACAGACTCCCAGCCACCAGCCATGGGTGCTGGTAAACCCTGGGGAGAACAATCCCCCCCAGCTGTAATTGATGTGTTTGTGCTATTTATCTGCCGAGCTGTCTGCTGTGATTAACTGCCTGCAGGCATGTGTGGAGGGCTCCAAATGTTGTGTTATTACATGGCTGTCATATTTCACGCAGATGGATCTGCCTGACGAGGAGCCGGATCGATTGAGTAACAGAACGTTTTGCTACGACCCGCGCCAAGACAAATGGGTGGAGAGAGCCTCAATGAAGTTCTCCAAGTACCGCTTCAGCACTGCCGTAGTCAATGGGGAGATTTATGTCTTGGGTAAGAGGAAACAGATCTTTAACAGATAGGACCATTACTTTTTCTCCTTTCCAGCAATTTGCCTTTGTGAAGTGAAATATCTCACCCTTTGTTACATACTTTAGGGCAAAGTACCTCGTACTGAATGGGGAGTAATGTAATGTCCAGAATAACTCCTGCTTGTCTAGAATAACTCCCTAAGCTGCAGAAAAGTATATCTAGTGAGATAGTAGGACGTTCTAAGCTTAAAAATGGAGCTCTGTGCATTGTGTTTTCAGGCTTACAAGCAGGTATTGTATACAAAATAAGCAAGCATTATTTTAACCAAAAGCACGTGTGCTTATAGTGGTTGGATAGAACTACTGTCAGTATGCTTTGCCTTGTGTGATTGGTCAAAAACCTTATAAAGTAAGTTGTAACATTACTGCTGCCTGGGATGTGAGCTGCTGGCATCTTCCCATTGTCATAACCATGTAATGAGACTGATGCTGGAAAATAAAACAGCTCAAGGCACGTTCCCAGCAGTCCCATCCTGTTTGTGATTTGTACATAGACCACAGCTGGCGATAAATGGGGAGTATTTTTATAAAGTTATTAGTTCCCCACATTATTTTTTCCTTCTGTAATTTATGTGGATTAAATTATGTGAATGTGTAGTGTTCTGGATTAGTGCAACAAAGATATTTTTCTTTGTGGTGTCAGTGTGTGGCATAAATAATAAGGAATTTTAAAAGGTGAGTAGAGAAGCCTTGAAGCACCATTTCACAGGTGAGCAGTGAAAGGCTAAGGAATATATGCAGCATCCTGAAGGAAAGGCATGAGGATAAAGAAAATTTTGATTTCCCGAAACTAACATCATGATTGTCTCCTGACAAAACTCAGTGAATACCTCCCTTCCACCTACCTCAACACAGTGCATTAAAAAAAAAAAAAATCTAAAGATTTCCTTTTGTCAATTTTTCATTGGATCCTTTCAGGTTTTTTGTTTCAAAACAGTACTTGGACCAAAAGTTTTACAATTTGTGCAAATGAGTTCAGTAATCTCTGACCTACCCCAAAATCTTTTCCCCCAAAATCGTATTGTAGATAGCTATATGACTGGAAAGTTCTTGAGAAAGCAAGGAAAAAAGTCCATCCAGTCAATCTACAGGTGGGCTGTGAGTGATTCATGCCCTTCCATGCTCCCATGGTCTCATGGGCTGCCTTAGGTATGAAGAAAGCAGCAATTCTATCAGCACCTCAGGACATTTCAATCCCCTCTGCTACAAATACTCCTGCTTACAAGCTGATCAAAGTGAACACAAGAGTACAGTGTTATCAGCTTAATATACCTCCTATATCAGGGTGTTCTGGCTTTGTCTGGGTTGTTACATACCAGGGATAAAGCAGTTTGTTCCTGGCTCATAATACAGAAAGGGAGGTGTGCAAGAAAGGTGTCTTTGAAGCAGAAGAGGAAAGTGGCTTTAATGTTGCATTTGTCTTCTTTTAGAGAAACTTCTTTCTCTTAAGTGATTTGAGAGAGGCCCATAGGCACAACCCGGAGAAAGGGTAAAAGAAGCTCATATGAAAAAGTGAGTTTTGAAAACAGAAAGTTGGGTCATTATTGTCAAAGGTTAGTGATAGAGAATGTCAGTGTGCTCTTAAATAATGAGAGTGTTGGCTGCCCTGGTTCAAAGGTGCTTTGAAAACATGAAGGCTTCATGCTTTGTAAAAGGTTAAATACATGTAATTATTTATACTGACACTGATGCTCTAATGGGACAGCAGCTGGAATAGCTGGAAGAGAACAGCACATTCATGTGTCTCACTAAGAACTGCTCCCAGACCAAGACCTCGAAGGCTGTGATGACACAGGGAGTCAGGGAGCAAAAAAAAGCAGCTGCCTTGGGATGCATGTGATAAAACAAATTGACAGTCTTCTTCCCAGCAAGCCTGACACTGGCTTAGGGAAAAGGAGTGGCTAATGGGGAAAACTGCATCCATTTTCTTCCCTCAAAATCTCACAAAGCAAGAAGCATATGTGAAAGCTTACAGTAATGAAATGTACAGATTGAACACAAAACACAGCTTTAAATCCTGTTTAAATGGCATTGAGGAAAACTCATGGTCTCATGGACCTTCAGAAGCACTTTGCTAATTAAAAAATAAAAAAGCCTTGGTTCGTTACGTGTAGCAGCCAGTGCTGCAGTATTCAGGGAGGTGAACACTGAATAGCTTGAATTCTTTCTTACCTGCTGGCCAGTACAAATAATTCTCTGTGTGTGGGAGAGAGAAAATCTTTCCTACAATCTGATCTGAACATAGCTGGTAGCAGGGTTTTGCTGTGTCTCCATCACTTTGCTGGTTCACACACCTTCCCATGGCAGTCTTTATTTGAGCCCATTCCTAAGGGAACCAATGCACTTAATGCTTAGGTTACAGTTTGCTGCATTGGACCCTTCACTCCTTCCACTAAGTCTAACTAAACATTCATAAAGGCACTGTTTGTTCTCAGTTTTAACAGTGTAAACCTGGGCTAATTTCACTGCAATGGACAAACTTGCTTGTGATTTATACCAAGGGTAACTAAGCTCACACACTGCTCCCAACAGCAGATTTTTGAGAGAGATTGGGTTATTTTTAACCATTACATTTCTGAGCCTGCCTCCCTTCTGATGCTCTGCCCACTCAAGGTGTAACTGCAGCAAGTGCAGACACAGATCATTTATCATCAGGTAGCAGGAATATCAGTTGCAGGAAATACATTTTGACCTAGGTCTGGGCTGCTTTCACAACCTCCTCATTGCCAGTTTTCACAAACCTTGTAAGAACTTTAACGTCCATAAATCTGCAAAATTTAGTTGAAACTGGCCAACAGGCACAAAAGCTATGTAAGGTAGAGAAAATAATGTAATTGCAGATAGAGACCACATATAATTGCATGAGTCTTGTTTTCTTGGGAAGAAATTTTACAATATTACAATATTGCAACTAATTTTTAAATTGAAAGACAGGTCTGAGCCAAAAATGATTGGTCAACAAATTCTGCCTTTGAATATGCTGGTTTAAATCCACCTGCAAGAGTATGGGTGGAAACAGATTTATATGTTAAAATTAAGAAGACAATGTGGTTGCTAAATGTTAACCATCACAGTCTGAAAACTCTGTGGAGAGATTAAAGCATTTTCCAAGACCTCTCAAAGTCATGAAGTGATTTCCAAATGAACTCTGGCTGGAAACAGTGATACAGACATGATACTGGCATCTTACTCTGCAGACACTGCACACGGCCTCATCTCCAGCTCTAAACCCACACTCACCAACTGTAATTAAACCTCACACAGAAAGAAAAAAATCATTCCATGGTTTATCTGTGGTGACAGGTTCACGTTACCTTGTGAGTTCTCAGGCTGCTGGCCTGTGAGGTGGGTCCAGCTCCCCTCTGGACACAATTGTGATGGAAACTCCAGCTGGGGGAACAGGCAGCTCATGGCATTGAGAGGAAGTGAAAATGCTCCTGTTCTGGCTGATGTGGCACTTGATCATGGAGATGATGTTCAGGAGATAATGGGGATGGAAAGAATAGAGGTTGATAGTGACAGAGCAAAGAATAGCAACTGTCATGAGGGTGGCAAAACCACTTCAGGCTCCCCAAAGCTGTGGATCCCCTGGACGTCACCCTGCTTCATAAGGAGTGCCAGGCACTCTGGGAGTCTAGAAAGATGCTGTCAAGGGTGATTGGTGCAAAAAGACACATTCTGAAGAGGATCATTGTAGGTATTTGTGGTAATTGGGGTGGGGTTGGCCCAGCCTCATCATCCCCAACTGGGCACAGCTGTGAGCAGCAGGTGAGCAGCGCTGAGTGCCCAGGGCAGTGCCCAACCACCAAAGGGAACAGAGGGCACACAGGTGCAGGGCATCAGCATGAGGGGATAAAAGGCTGGGCTGAGGAACAAGAAAGGGCAGACCCTTGCAGCCTTCTGAAGTGCCCTGATGTTGCTCTGTATGGGCAGACACCTGATCTTTCTGATGAGGTATGGTGTTACTGTGTGTGGGTTGACGCCTTCCCAATTTGTGTGGGGATACTCTGTGCATGGTGGCTGTCTCAGCTGTGATAGGTCATAGGTTGTTCTCATGTAGTGGCCTCAGAGATAGCTCAGGGATAATGTTAAAGCTTTTGTGCTGTAGGTGAGAGAGAGGCTTTGGTTGAGTCTCTGCTATTGATATTCTCCCTAATCCTAATAGAAGCTTCTCATGGTGAGGTGTGTTTGCACAGAACTTGCACATCTGACAGGCTCCTGCACAGCCCCAGCCAGGGGACACTCAGTGAAAGGACTGTTCAGAAGCATGGAATGGCACTGCTTGGATTCCCACAGGGATCCCCCACTTCTCCTACCATTCTTGTTCCTTTTGGGGTGCAAATCTCCATGGGCATCCTGCAGTCAGCTGAGGAGATCCCCTGGGGCTGCTGGAGGCAGAGGAAGGAAAGGAAAGGAGGCAAGGTAGAAACAGGTAAATGCAAGATATCTTCTGTATGCCTGGAGGACCACACCCTGCTTCCCAGGAATAAAAACATGAAATAAAGAGAGAGTTCTAGCTGGGCACATAGTGATGCAGAGAGAGCTTTCTTTCAAGCAATTCTTGGAAACAAAGTCCTTAAATGAAGTAAAGTTGTCAGCTCTTTCCAGCAGGATCTCTTGCACAGGTGTCAGCACATTGAGGGACTCTAGAGCACAGATGAAAAATTATTGTACAGAAAGTTGATCGTCTCTAATGTCTGTGATGTATAAATGCAATTTCTATCATAAATATGAAGCAGAAAGAATTGATGGAATATTAGCTTTGAATAAGGAGAAGTAGCAGACTCTTTGATAGACAAGTTTAATTTTTGCTGTCATCCATGTAGGTGGAAATCTGTAGTAAGTAGTCTGCTGATGGCAGTTGTGTTAAGATCACTTTATTCTCACCCAGATCAGAATCTGATGCTTAGCCTTTGAAGTGTTAATTTCTGAAAAGTCCTATTGGCACAGCACAGAGTATGCAGTCACTGTCCAAAAACCCTTCCCAGACTAATTGCCAGCTCCAGCATGTAAAACCCTAATGACTTAAATGGAATTATTGTAGAGTCAAGCTGATGGAAGGAAAATGAGAAGTAGATCAGAGTTTTTGGTCTGAGTAATAGCATTGTTCAAGAACCTGTACCGTGTGTTTTAATCAGCAGTCCTGCACCATAATTGTCTGTTTGTTGTGCAATGTTCCTACAGACTCTCATCTATTTATACACCATACATAATCCTCATAAGTAAATGAACAGCATTTCCTAAGGCTCAAATCCTTTCTCCTATTCATCTCTTTTCACTGGTCTCAGCTCTTTCTCTCCATATTTTCCCAGGAGCATAACTATATTTGTTGGAAAGCCCAAGAAAGAGCAGTATTGTGTTCTTAATGACAGAGGCAATTGAGACACTTTTGGAAGAAAACCAGATGGGAGGGCTCTATTTAAGGTCATGCATTTTAATCTCTCACTTTAAAAAATATCCTTTCCAGCTACTTCTCTGAAAACTTATCACAGCCAACATACAAATCAGGAGAATTTATCCAAATGAATCCATTTGAATGCCATATTCATTGCTTCTGTTAAAACACACTCAGTAGAACTAATGTCTCTGAAATACAGGTCACTGGTAAGAAAAAAAAGCTGTATCTCTATGGCAGCTTCCACCATGTGTTGCTTTTATGCTGTATAATTCCTGCTTTATAAATAATAATGTATTGAAGGACTTAGATGAGAAATCCTATTAGGAAAGATTTAGGAACCAAAGAATTTTTGTTTATCCTCCTCAGACTGGCATCCTACCTCTTACAACTTGGGTTTTTCCCCCTGGGCTCTTGCTGAAAGCTTCTTTTAGAAGTTTTAAACAGTTAAATGAGGTTCAATTAAATACTGAACGTCTTGATCAAAAAATACTTATTTGAATATGTACTTTGGGGTCTCTCTGGAAAAGAAAGTGCGTGTAGGAGGAGCTGGAAGGAAACATTTTAGCTTTCATGCTTGAATATTAACTGTGCATTTGAAAAACACTTTCTTTTAAAATAAACATGTCTATTTATAAATATGCTTTGGACTTCTGACAAGTAGCAGCTTATGGGTCTGATGCTGAGCTTTTGTACCTGTGCAACAGCCTCCAAAGTGTCCATGTGCAGGAAGGAACAAAAATAGGCAGAGAAATTAGTCTGATAGATGAGATTGAAACTGCTTTCTACACACTTAAGTATTTTCAAAGGAAGCCAGAAAAGGCATTTTATGAGAAAAGGAGCTGAAACTGAAACATTGACCATGCTTAGGAAGATAATCTGATTTTTCAGCCCTGCTTCTAATCAATCTTATGCCCTCGTGTCTTGCACAAGCTGCATTACCTCATCTGCTGTGCTCTGGGTTAGCAAAGGATGACATTGCTTCTTGGTTTCACCTTTGGAAGTGCCTGCCAGGGCTGCTTTATGGCTCCCTCATTTCTCTGCCATCCCGCCCTGCCTAGCAGAGGATGAGAGAGAAATGGAACTGCTGGGACTCAGCTTGAGTGCTGGTAATGAAGGGAAATGTTACATAAGAGATTAGCACTATTAAATTCATTGTGCGTTCCAGAGATCAATTTAATAATGAATTACTTTACAGGAGACAAATCTTGGATTTCATTTGCTTTTTGAAGAGTTCCTTTTTTTTTTTTTTTTTTTTTTACCCATTTCCCAGTTTCCTTTGATAAAAATTCAAAGAGGCACTACTAAGAGCACATACTGCTTGCTATGGTGATCTGAGGACTCAGTTACAGGATAAAAAATGACACTGTCAGTACCCTGAGGGCACCAACAACTCTTGATCACCCTGAGCAGCATCACCTGGGCCCTCCACCCACCCCTCTGCCCACAGGTCCAGGAGCATCAGTTAAGCACAAACCTAATGTCCTAAACCCCTGTGCCCCCTTCTGTACCTGCCTTTGCTCCCTACATGTCAGCCCCATTTTGTGTAGAGGCTCCTGTTGGAGCAGAGCACCAGCTCAGTTTTTCAGCTGCTCTATCCAGAGAACCTGAGATCAAGACAGTCTTTGTGGTGTTAACCATAGTTCCCTGTACTGTATCTCCACTTGCATTTGTGATGGTTCCATAAAAATGAATGGAGAAGCCAGTGGCTTCTGGGTGATGTGAATTGTTGAATGATGGAGTACAAAGTGGCCAGAGCTGTCTGACACAGCAAGGGGACTTTTTCTGCCAATTTGAAATCTCACATTGTATATATATATACATTGTAGATTATGAATAGCCTGGTTAATGTGAGATTCTTCCACTCAATTGTAGATGTGAATTGTTTTAAATTTGAGACTCTTTTTTTTGTTGGTTTTTGTATTCAGCTCTTTGGAAAGAGTCCTGAGACATCCATTTCCATAGAGGAAAAATATACTTATTCACAGGAGTAATTCTCAGCTACTGCATCTGGGAACACAAAAAAACAGTGCTTAGAGAGTCTGATATCCTCAGTTCCTTTGTTAGCAACCTGGCAGTGTTAACATTGCTTTAAGAGAGGAGGTTGAAGTTCATGATGCCTTGTTTTCCATAATGCTCTTCTTCTAAGCTTGAAAATTAAATTTTACTCCCCTCTGGTTTTTCCTTCTTCCTATTTGCTGAGAACTTTGTTTTGCCATTGTAAATTGAATATGAAATTGGATTTAGCTGAAATAGCTGTGCAGGGTTTAAATAAAATGGAAATGTTTTGTACCTTCAGTACTGTCTCTGATAAAGACAGGATTAAAAGAGGTTAAATATAAGTTGCTTAAATCACCCCATGAAGGTTTCATAAATGCTTGAAAATGTAGTAGCTCTGAAATTTTTGAAAAGATGCATCACTAGGTCCTGAAAAACTGCTTTTCTAATAACTATACAGGAAAAATATTCTGTGGGAGATCCCCTGGACTGGCAGCTGAATGCCTTCATTAAAAGGTAATGGTTGTGAGGTTTTTTTGCAAAAAGTCACAGACTGCTTTGTCAGTTTTGTACCTGATTATTTGTGTTCTTTCTGAAGTTACCTTGCCCCACAGTTACTCTATTTAGAAAACGGCAATAAAAACACAGTAAGAAATAAAAAGCTATTATGCTTCTAAAGTTGTTCAGGGCCATTTTGTTCACCTCCCCCTCCCTGCCTGAAATAATAAGGCAATCAGCTGAGTTATTGGTTTCTGACATGCTGCATGCATTCCCTAACTGGTGCCATTTATTCCTCTGATTGAACAAGAACCTCTTTCATTTTTCACATGAAGACTTTTCTTTGGGTGAGTGCATATTCTTCAGTGGGGTACAGTAACAACTGGGCTAATTTAAAAATATCTAGCTTGACAACCGGCAGCCATCTGTCTTTGGCACCACAAAGATGTATTTTGAAAGGGTCAATTTAGTCTGTGGGGAGTTCTAATATTATTGGTTCCCAGTTAAAACTGCCTTGAGAAGCTCTCTGCATTACACTGCAATCTGTGGACTGTACATAAACTGGTGGCAAATTGTTTTCATGCTGTATTCTATGAATCTGCCAATGAATCTGTACAATCAGAAACAATATGAGATAAGCAATCAGTTAAATAGCTTAAAAATATGATTAGCTCTTAAATTTTTTCTTGATAAATTTAGGAGAATATTGTCCTGTTGTAAGAGTGTCACCTCTCTAATGAGGCATTAAGGAGTAGAGGAAAAGGCTGCACAGGAGAGGATAATGCTTCTGGTGTAAAGAGCAATACCGTAAATGTCTGAATTCTGAAATACCCCAAGGAATAGCTCAGTGAGCCTCCATCATGAGAAAGGCTCAGCAGGGTGATGCTTCCCTTTTTGACAAGGAAATGATGAGCAAAATCCCATGACCACAGTTAATCTCTACCTCAGCTCTCAGGTGAATCAAGCCTCAGAGGAGGAGCCCATCAGAGCAAACGCTGCTTTAATTGAGGGTGTTAATACTGAACACATTTCTGTGCCAGCCCTGTGTTGGCACACACTAAGGGGTATCTAGTACCAACTGCAAGGACCTTGCTGGTGGGTATTGGGGCAAGTAAAGGTTCCCTGGGCTGGAAAAAGAGATGAAAACCAAACTTGATGAAGGTTTTCAATTTCAAATATTGAATGAAATAAAATACTGTTAATTTTAGCCAGAGGAAAACTTCCTGCTGATGATAATGGACACTGAATTTTATTCTAATTTTGCTGCTCTGATACAGGTTTAACTGATTTTTATCATTGCCTGACTCTAAAATGCAAATCAGGGATACAGTGCTAGCAAATTTGGAGCACTGCAGTCCCCATTTATAGGGAGCTTCCTCTTCCAAACACTTTTGGAGAATGCACAAGAGATTTAAAAAATAACACAGTCCATTTTGAGGCAGATGGAAAATCATATACAAGTAAAACTTGGAGCAATAGGGGCTCATTTCTCTGACAGACCAGCTTAACAGCACTAGGGACAGTATATTTTAAAAGCAGCTGAACCAGCACAGGTTGCACTTGCAGTCCTTTCCCTTTGCATATGCATAATTACATGCTTACAATGCATTTTGGATTTGCACAATTGAGCACCCCACACGTGTATCTGGAATGCCAGCCTCCATGTGGAAATGGCTTGCCTATTGCAGCCATTTCATGTTTAAAAGTAGCCACAAACACACACATGCACAAAAGAACTCCATCAGTGCTCATTACAGGGTATTGTGTCCATTGGCACAGATGGAAAACCTGCATGGGGAGGATGTCAGCATATTAATTCCTGAGAACCAAAGGCTGCAAATTCAAAATGTGGATTTGGTCGCTGGAAGGGATTTGGAAAGGCAGAGTTTGCAAAGTACTGCTGCTGTTTCCAGTGTGCATGGGGATCTCAGGTACACCTGCAGGCTGTCCCAGCAAAAGGAAACTGGGATCTGTTTCAATCCTGCATACTGACTTCAAGCACCCTAATTAGCCACTCAACAGTAGGGCTTGTTGCTAATCACTCAGCTGGCTCTCCTGTGTGTTGAATGGCTTTGTTACTGGAATTGTATTTGCTTTAAGAAATAAGTGTAATTTAGCATAAGAGATAGGTATAATATTGAAGAAAACTCACCAAGAAATGCAAATAATTGCTAGTAATGCGTGAGGGTCAAATCCAGCAACAGTATTTGAAAAATAGGTTTTCATCCATTGCAATTTGTCCAGCAAATAGAACAAATAATTATGACAATTTCTACCATATGGGAAGAAAATAGAACAAAATACCTTTGTGTTTTGAAGGCATTCTGCTTGTCCTTCCTTTGATATGAGACTTCAGAGGGGATCTTGCTTTGGTGTCTGTGGATAACGTGCTGTAGCTTCTGATTTGTGTTTTCTCACAAACTTCTGAAGCTGCAAAGAGGAAAGAGTGGGAAATGAGAGGATGCAAACAGAATGCAGCCAGCAATGTATTTCACAGCAGAACGTGGGACTGTTACATTTCACCTTTGTATCTGTTGCAGGAGGAATTGGGTGCCTGGGTTATGACAGAGGACAGACACGGAAATGCCTTGATGCAGTGGAGATTTACAACCCTGATGGAGACTTTTGGAGGGATGGAGCCCCTCTGCCTTCTCCCCTCCTCTCCTTACGAACCAACTCCACCAGTGCAGGCTGCGTGGAAGGGAAGCTGTACCTCTGTGGAGGATTTCATGGAGCAGGTACTAAAATGAGTCCAGCATGCTCTGTGTAGTTACAATCAGTTGCACTGGGCACAGACTGACCTGGTGAGTGATCAGCCCTATCAGGTGGCACTGGCATGCCCTGGAGTCACAGACCTGATTCTGCCCTTTGGACTGCCAGCTCCTAATGTCAATACGAGTTGGGTTCTGTTTGACTTTTGCTAATTTCCTTAACAAAGCACAAAAAATTAAGGATGTTTCTGATCAGTTTCTAAACCTGTCTGAATCTAAAACCTCAGCAGAATTATTCTGGATTTATATTTAGAGTTACAGAAATGAGGAGCTTAGTGTTTTATGGACATCAGAGAACTTGGGCATATTTGTTGAAGATTAGGGCCCTGTCCATCAGTCCTTAGCCATGTTATCTCACTCTGCCTGCTTACTTTTTGTAATCAATTTTGAAAAAGCTTGTGTACTTAATGAGAGCCCTGGGTAGGGAACCGAGATACAAAAAGACTCAAGTTCCAGATCTGGTGATTTTAAATAATCTGAGCCCCAGGGACACCTTTCTTCTTTTAAGTCTTTTTCCTTCCAACTTTGCTTAGCTTTATCTAGATCTCCAGTGCATATAACCTATTTTTTTTTTCATTATAATTGCAAAGGATTGCAAAACAAGCACACTTAAACGATTCTGCTACATACAGCTGCCACCCCAAATTCCTTTCTAGGAGAAAGCAATAGCACAGATTAGGAATAGCAGTTATCCAGTGCTAATAAATATCATGTCAGCCTCACTGTTGATCAGGAATGGTGGTATCACTGGGAGACCTGTCCTTCTCATTACAGTTTTACTTGTATAACAATGTCTAAACTTAAAGATGCTTTTATTTTAGAATTATGATTTTCATCAGCTAGTTCACAACTTGCCTTCTGCTTTCATTTGCTGCTGTTTGAGGAAGCTGCTTCCTGAAAAGAATTGTTTGGCGTGTTCCATGTCATCTCTGATGGAAGTTCTGTGATGTCAGAGAAATTTTGCTTATCACAAATCGCTGTGTTTCCATAGGAAACCTTGTGCCATTCTAGTTGTGTTTTTTTCTCAGCAACATTATGAAAGAGCCTAAAGTTAGTGGGTAAGAATTTCAAAAGGCTAATCATGGGAAGTGGTTGAGTCACCATCCCTGGAGGGAGATAAAAGATGTGTCGATGAGGAGCTCGGTACGTGGTTTGGTGGTGGGCTTGGCAGTGCTGGGTTAATGGTTGGACTGGATGATCTTAAAGGTCTTTTTCACCCTAAACAATGTGATGACTCTATGACTCTATTAACAGTGAAAAATGAAGCCATTTTTTTCCAGATGACTAACAGATTAATATGAGATTTTCTGACTAGTGTAACTTCAGAGCCACAAAAAACACTTTCTGTACAATACCACCACGTTCTGTCACTGAGTCATGTATAAAGAGTGGTTGTTCTGGGAGAGGCTGAAAGTCCTCCTGTGGATTTCAAGAAGGCTGTCTTTTGTATATTTGTATAATGCCAGCTCAATGGGGTCCTGATTCCTCCTCTACAATTGCAATCTGTATCATTATGTATAGAACTCCTTTGTACTAATAGTGCTATTTAGATTGGAAAACAAGAAGTCAAAGTTACAAAATGCCAGTTTTGCAGTTACCTGTGCAACCTGAATTCTGACCCCCTACATGTGCATTCTGTGCACCAGTAAAGAAGTGGTGTGCAGTTGTGCTGTTAGGCAGTCATTAACAAGGCAGCCAAAATAAGAGTCTCACTGTCAAATCAGGTGTAACCACATAGTTTAGGAGCTGAGAGGAACCTGTGCCTTAAACACAGGCTGATTACTGTGACTTGCAAGTTGGTACAGGAAAAGGGCTTTCTAAGTGGTCACAACAATGACAGCTTCTGGCTCCATCATCAGGACAAGGATGGGCAGAGGCCGTGAGCTGATGGTGGAGATGTCACCTGGCTGGCCTCTCTCCCTGGCCACATGCTCTCTGCATGCTGGAAAGGGTTCTTGCCTGATGAAGAGAGGGTTATTACCCTTTGGAGTGAGGGAGGGTTATTACTGCCACATGGGAGCCTGGAGAGGGTGCCTTGACCCTGCACTTTCACAATTACAGCTGCTCAGCAGCCTCAAGGTACAGAACAGCATGTGCTTCTGCTGCTTTAGTAGAAGATAGTATTATTTTAGGATGTGTTTGTTTGGTTTTGGTCTTTGGGCTTCTTGGCATGTCACTTTGGTTTTTGTGAGGGATGTGACTGAAAGAGGATATTCCAATTTTACAAAACATTGTAATTTATTTTCATCCAGTTGGAGTTTTTGGAACAAGCTGGAAGCACAGCTGTAGTCTTTGGGTTTTCTGCCTGCTGAATGCCAAAAGACTGCTGTGATCATTCAAGAATAAGCACAGCAAAGGAAAAAAAAAAGGAAAATAAGCCAAAATCACTGCTGCAATTGAAGTCTTAGCCTATAGGGCTGAAACTAACCCCCTGTATAGTATAGATCTGTCCTAATCTCTTCAGCCTTCACTTGCCTTTGTATTTGCTTAAACCCACTCTTGATCCAGCAGGAAGTTGACCTGGTAAAGACATTGTTTCATGTTAATTTTTGACTGGTATGTGTCATGCTCTCTATGCCTTCCTGCATGTGTACAGACCCAAGTGGATCATTAGAGCCCAGAGATGCTGTAGCCAAAGCTGAGAAGCAGTTGTTAACTGCTTAAAGGGCCCTAAATTTGGAAGAAAGGATAAGTACTGCTCACCTACCATCTTTTCTCAGTCCCATGTGACAACTGAAGTTTTGTGATGGCAGGATTCCCATTCCATATGTATTGCCTGTCACAAGTCCTTGTCTGCCTGAAGGGAAGACAAATGGTGCAGCCCTAACATCATCCCCAGGAGAAAAGGAAGAAAAAACTGCAGCTACTCAAGAGGGAAGTCAGCTTGGTCGGATGACAGTAGCAATGGGAGGTCCTTCTAGGAGATGAGTGAACTCCAAGGTGTGTTCAAGCTACCTCTGAACTGCAAGGAATATTTTTCAATGTTGAGATGGTAATGCTTGTAAGGCTTCTCCTGCTGAGGCTTGCTCAGGTTAGAAGCTTATTCAAAGCTGGCCATGGAAGAGGAAAGGGGATTAATTCAGCTGAAGCTCAGACACTTCTCTGCAGTGCCTACACTAAGACCTTGGTAACCCTGGGCTCCCTGCAGCAGATGGAGAACAACAGACACTTCAGAGGGAGATTCAGATCCTTGGTGCTTTATATCTGCTCTGAAGGAGCAGAAAGAAATTCAGAATTCAGAGGAGCTCTCCTTCTTTTAAAGCTTCATGTTTAAATCAGGATGTGAGGGATCCTAACTTGGCTTACCTAGCGCAAAGACATCAAGAACTTGGTGTCTGGTTTGATTGTGCAAGCATCTGAGACCTCTGTATTGTTATCACTAGCTGATTAATTTGTATGTTTTTACAGTCATAAGTACCCAAAAACACACTTCTTGTTTTGAATCTGTCTCCTCCTTAGTGAGACTGTTAAAACTTCATCTGTTGTCCAGTTGTTTATACAAATTAGCTCATTTTCTACTAAAACTTCCATGGTAAACAGGAGCCATTAACCTGCTTGTCTCTGCTCCATCTCATGAAGCCTTTGTCACAAATGTCATTTTCTAGCACTGTTGCAGCATTCATCAAGATAATCACACATGCTTAATTTTTTTTCCATTAGCTTATGGTTCAGCACAGAGTGAAAGCACTACCCCAAGTATGAATACTCAGCAGGGCTCAGTGTGCAACAGCCAGCCAGATTTCTGCTAAAATACTGCCACATTCCCTGCTGTAACTGTGGATTTTAAACCAGCCTTTGCAGCCTGACTGTACAGTGCTCTTGTTGATGTGTTTTATTTTCTTTTCATTGAACAAAAACCTGTCAAGCTGCACAAGTTGACAGCTACTGACATCAGCCTGTGCCCAGCAGAAGCAGCCTCATTAGTGTGGCTCCCTGATGGAGGGGGAGCAGCTCTTCAGGTATGCAGGATTACACCCTTATAAAATGCCTGCCAGATCAGGTTCCCTTTCTTTTTGAGTGCTTCTGAGCATTATAAATGTTTTTCTGGTTAAAGAAATGAAACAAAAGGTGTGTGCCTGCTTACTAGGACCATGTCATCTGCTGTCATTGTCACTTGTAGGCTGTATCTGGTGGCTGGGGATTGTAGCTTTACTTTCAGGCTATAGGTGTTGGTCCAGCTGTCTGGAAACTGAAATCCAGAGCTGAGTTGTTGATTTGTTTTTTGGGTTTTTTTAACTCAACGCATCCTGGCAGTATCAGTGACAGTGTGGCCAGCAGGACCAGGGCAGTGATTGTCCCCCTGCTCTGGGCACTGCTGAGGCCACAGCTCAAATCCTGGGTTCAGTTTTGGGCCCCTCAGTACACAAAGATATTGAGGGGCTGGAGTGTGTCCAGAGAAGGGCAAGGGAGCTGGGGAAGGGGCTGGAGCACAAACCTCCTTGGGACTGGCTGGGGTGTTTGGCCTGGAGAAAAGGAGGCTCAGGGGGAGCTTATGGCTCTACAGCACCTGAAAGAAGATTGTAGCCAGGTGGGGTCGTCTCTTCTCCCAGGTGTAACAAGTGACAGGACAAGAGAGGAAGCAGCCTCAAGTTACACCTGGGCAGGTTTAGATTGGATATTAAGGAAAATTTCTTCATCTAAAGCACTGTCAAGCACCGGAATGGGCTGCCTAGGTCAGTGGTGGAATCACCATCCCGGGAGGTGTTTAAAAGCCATGTAGTTGTGGCACTGAGGGACGTGAGTTAGGGGTAGCCTGGCAATGCTGAGTTAAGGGTTGGACTTGGTGATCTTAGAGGCCTTTTCCAACCTAAATGATTCTATGATGTTAATTAAAATGCCACCTGAACTGTGATACTGTCATCCATGTGACATCAGCTGATGTGCAAAGTACAGGTACAAGCACCCCAATGCAAATTATGAAATGTTTAATAGATCTGCTCTTAGCAGCACATATCCCCTAAAAGGTCTCATAATTTCATCAGGTAATGGGGCTTTTTGTGGAGCTCTCTCTGAACTGGCAGTTTTGCCATCTCCCTCCTGTGTAGCTTAGAGCAGAGGAGGTGAAAGTACTTCCCTAACATGTATGTTGAAATTTTCTGTAATGTGTGTAGTTTCATATGGTAGCAGAGCTGCTTAATCCAGTTTTGTTATTTATTTACTCATATCAAGTAGAAATAAATTTTTCTCTTGAATATTGTTACAGCCAAAGAAAGGAAGAAGGGAAGAAATATCTATGAAATGGACATGCAAGAACCTAAATTATTTTGTGCTTGCAACTGTTACCCAGGATAGGTGATGGTGATGCAGAGTCCTGCTACTTGTGTTAATTTTGATTCTTATAAACAAAACAAAACAAAAATTTACAGTGGATCAATTTTCTAGTCTATTCTTCCTCATTTACATAATCTGCAATCCATGCATTGGAATAGAAGCAGCCCTGCTTGCAGCAGTGCAGAACTGTGTAGTAATTACTATATTCCAGCTGAGCTAATGAGTTTTTATCTCCACACTGCCCACTCCTAATAGTAGACTAACTTAATAGTTATTTATTTTGACTAATCTCCCATGGAAGCTGTTCCCCTTAGTCTCCTCCATTATGTGATTTAGATGGAAAATCATTCTAGTGCTTGTTTTTTATTATAGTGGTTATGGAACATTACTGGAATTAAATATAGACATATTAAGGAGTCTGGCACAGTAAATACTGCACTTGTGAAGCTTGGGGGTTGAGAGATTGGAACAAAACCTGGTTCTCCAGCACCTTCCCATGTTCCCAGCTAAATAAAGCAGAGGTTCAAACCCCGGGCTGCTTATCTGCAGCACTGTTTGTTTCCCTCTGTTAAAATTTAGTGTGCACAGATGAATAATTAAAGTTCTCCTGCCCACAGTTGTTGCCATTAGAATAAATATTCCCACCAATGGAAGGGATTCAGAGCCCTTGCATTTTGCTCTGCTCAGGGCTGCAGGCACTGCCGTGGCTCTGCAGCTCACAAGCCACATCCACCCCAAAAAATGCAGCTTGACCTTCCACCAAATTCTCCCTTTCACCAAATCCTCCCCCAGCACCAGCATGAGCTGCTGGCACTGGGAGAGACCCCTGCAAATGCTGCCTGCCCAGGGAGGGCTGCTCATCTACCCTGCTCATTAGCTGGAAATGTGCTGCCATAAATGAGGCCAAATCAGGTCAGGGGAATTGCTGGGCAGCAGCACCTGCTCATTTCACATCTAAATTTGACCTTCTCACTCTCTGGAAGTGGTATTAGCTATTCAGTCCTGCTTCTTACTGAGGCTCATTTATTGTTTATAAAGGGTTAATGAATGATTAATAGATATTTTAATGCATTTTAATTAATTGCTGAAAAGGTCAATAGGTTGTTTAGAAACATGGCTTGTAGCCATGTATGACATCAACTGTGTTCAAAACTGTCGTGCACAGTCTAAACATGTTTTATATCTTCTATAAATTATATATGAACCTATTGTAAGGCATTTAGAAACAGTATTTCAAGATGGGCTGAGCCAAATAGTTCTTACTCTGATTTGCTGTTTTTACCCATATAAATTCATATTGCATTGACTCCCTGCCTCTGTAACCTGTGATCCTGCTATCACCTGCTTGTGAGACTGTACCTGAAAGAGGCCTTGGCCATGAAGAGCAGGCAAAATCTGGAAAGATTTTAAAAGTTTAAGCAGCTGGGTCAGTCCCAAGGATAACAGTTAGAGCAACTGAATTGGAGCTCCCTTCTCTAGACCAGCCCATTCTTTATATATATATATTTAATTTTCGTATCCACTGATTTGTGAGTGAATGGGTGGCTCATCAGATCAGGATGAGAGAGGACCTGTCTATGAGAATGAATATCTTACCTTACTCCATGCAGGTGCTGGGGAAACAACAAGGTGCACAGTGGTGAATTGAAGCCCCCACCTTCCTGCCAGCTTTGGGTGTGTCTGGTGGGACACACTGCCTGGGCACTTCACCTGGCCAGCCTCAAACAGCCCAGCCAAGCTGTGGATTCTCTGCCTGCTGCTGCCCACAGGCACAGATGATGGATGGCCCTGACCTCCTGAGGGTGCTGCCTGTGTCTCCCTGGTGGGGATAGGGAGCACCTCACGCACACAAATGGGATTGAAGGCCACAGACTCGGTGAACTTATTATTTTTCCTACTGCAAATGAGGAGCCAGGACATCTGGTAGTAATGATCTAAATGCACTTCTATCCCATTGCAACACAAATATGAATTCCCAGGTCACCTAACTCCACCTCATGTAATTATGGAAGCAGCTATTAGTGGTGAGGAAGATAAGTAGCAGAGGCTGGTCCCATGTGCTTGAAATCATTCTCTGGTGCAGATAATGGCATGAAAAAACAGGTACAAACCAGCAACTGAACTGCTCCAAGGCAGCTCTGGGTGGCTGTTTGGTGACAAGAACTGGGCAGACAAGTGAAAGAAACACCTGAGTAAATATTTCAAGGACTGTTGAATTGGCAAGCACCTTGTGCTATTCAAGTGCTTTTTTCCATGGCGAGAGCAGAGCAGACAGCAGTCCAACTGCTACAGGTTGGATGTCTTTTATATAAAATTTATTTGTATAAATTGATTTATGACAAAAGAATACAGCACATATTAGGAGCCTTCAAACTGGAAAGGAAAAAAGGTTGTATCAGCCTGAGAACCAACATCAGGAGGAGCTCAGACAAGTGGCCTGTGAGGATGTCCTAGGGCACAGGGCTCAAGGACTGATGTGACACTCAGGCTTTTCCCAGCACATGAGGTGGCCCTGCTCTGGATAAAGTTGCTGAGGTGCTGCTGGCCATCTAACAGTGTGTCAGTGTGGCTCTGTCACTGCTAGAAGGCAGGTGAACTTGTCCCAGAATACTTTATTTTCTTTTTTTTTATTTCTCTGCCCTGCACTGTTGCAGAGACATCATGACTTGTGGCTTGGCACCTGCTCTCACTGTCTGCACCCCTCTGCTTCCTCATTCCTGTGCTGGAGCAAACCTCCCAGCTGATGTCAATGGGCTTCTGCAAGAAACAATGAAATATCAACCACACTTCAGCAAACTTGCCATAGATTTCACTCCAGTGAATGGAAATTCAGGATGATTTTCTTTTTTAAGTTCAATCCTCTGGACAATGAGCAGCCTACAGCAGAAAGGATTTATTTATCTTGGCTTACAAGTGTAATAGCTGTGTGGTTAGTAGTCCTGGATGGAGTATGGATTTTATACCTGCTAAGCATATTGCTTAATTCTTCTACATCTGCCTCCCTTTAGCCCTCTCAACTCAAAACCTAACAATTGTACCTGAATTTTCAATTACAAATGAGAAAGAAAGGTCCAAAAAAAGGTGGTAATAAATACTAATGTAATACGGGAAGTTTTTCTTTCATTCCCAGCCTCCAAATCAGAATTGGAATGTGGTAAAAAAAAAAATCCATCAAAACACCCACAAAGACACAAAACCCAACAAAGCAAAAAAACCCAAAAAACAAAACAAAAAACCAACAACAGCAAAACAGATGAAAAAGCATATGAAATATTTATGTTGCCTGCAGTCATACTGTGTGTCTTTCCAAGAATTGTTCATCCTGATTTATGTTCAATCCTGATTCAAATGGCATGAGAAAACTTATGGCATAAAATGAAGTCTGGCCATATTTGGGGAGTGAGTCACAAACCTTTCCAAGAAAAAACATGATTGTGTATATGGAAGGCAGGCAATCACTTACTGAAAATTAATATTTTTGTTCTTTCTCTTTCTGCACATTCAAAGAAAAATATGATGTGAAAAAGTGTTTTGTTTGCAGACCAGAATATAAAAGTTAATCTTAAAACTAATTTTGCTTTGACTACTGTATTTGCATATATAAAATACAGTTTTAACTCTCATAAATAGAACATTTTCAGGTGTAATTTAAGTCTTGCACTGGGAAGAGATGGATTTCTAGGGTCACTGTTAACCTTCAGTCTGCACTTGTACATCAAGAAGGCAAAACTGTACCAAAAGAGTTCTGACTCTTTTTAACACCCCACCATTTCTGGTGGGGATTAAGTTACACTGGGATTAATGATCCCTTTGCTGGTTTATCCTCTTTCTTTCTTGAGTATGAATAAATCACTGCTTTACTGCTAGAAAAGGATCTGCATCAGGGGTAGGTTTGTACAATTGGAATAATTCTAATCCAAAGTGGTTTAAATCCTGTGCAGAAAAACACAGGGTAAGAAAGTTTCTTTAAAACTTTAACTTCTTAAACAAGAACATGCAGAAAAACAATGCCTCATTCTGTAGAAATAAAATGAGTGAAACCCTTTCATTAGGGAAGGTGGTTGTCTGGTAAGGCAGAATAATGCAATGAGGACAGAGAGTTGTGTGGGGTGGCTTTTTAGGAAGGTGATCTCTGCAATACAGCCAATATCATTCTGCAGGTGTCATATGATTCTCCTGTGAGCAGAATAATCTTCTATGACATTGTCTGTTTAAAATTGCAATTAAATAAGGCAAATCAATGAAGAAGAATCAGGAATTATTTGTACCTTCAAGCTGTTTATTGGAATTAAAGCCCAAATCCAGCATTATAGCCTGGAATCAAAGGTGCTATTCTCTTTGGAAAGCACCACTTTTTCTGTTGTTTTTACCAAGAAAAAATAAGATTAAAAGAAGGCTTGAGAACTGAAGGTTTTCAACTCATTTCTCTTTTAAATAGAAAAGGTGTAATTTTTTTTCTGAAGTATGACTATTTTGAGCAGTGCTTTGCCTCACATGAACTCTCTCATCTAAAGGGTGCTGCTTAATTTCCTTTAAACAAGATAAGACTAGAGAAGTTATTGCTTCCCTTGACTCTTTTTATCTCCCAAGGGTTAACAGTTAACTAACACTGCTTGTGCTGCAAAGCAGAATTTCTAATGTGGAACAAAACCAGTCAGAATATCCCACAGAAAAAGGGAAACAAGGGACGCAAAGGTTGAGAGTCACCCAGGTCAGGAAAAAACACAGCAAGGCTTGTAAGGAAGGGTTGCTGAACCTGCCTTTGATGTTTTAATTATGAATTCTTTTACTGAAGTGTTGCAATCACTCACCGAATATCTTAGTTCCAGCATTTGATTATTTTTCCTGTGTTTGTCACATTTTTGTCATCATGCATGCCAAAGAAAATCCAGGCATAAAAAATTATTGCATAAAAGAGATGATCTAATAAAAAAACAGAGAGACAGGAGTCTCCTGTGCCACCGCTTTGGTCTGTTTGTGTTCCTGCATTTGCCTCAGGAAAAACCTCTTCACTCTTGCAGGGTCACATAGGAGTTTGCTGGTAGTGGCACATGTTATTTGTTTGATCTTTTTTCAGTTGTGTTTTCTCTCTTCACGTGTAAATGGCTTTTTTAGCAGTTTGCTGTCTTCTGTCTTGAATGGCTGCAGCCTTCCAGTGTATTATTTTCCTTCTCAAAAGTCCAGGTTCAATAAGCAGTCCATCATAACCTGTTTCACAAAAAGGAATGGAACAAAGACTGTTCAGATGAGACTGTATCCTGCAGTCTTGCTCAAAGCTCCTGGAGAGTAGGCTTGTGCTTGTGGAGATCTATGAGAGTCCCAGAGGTCTGGCTTTGGACCTACAAAAATTACACCACAATAAATTGTGACACAGCAGGGGGGGAAATGAGAACAGGTTGTGGAAGCTGGGGTAGAAAAGCTGTGCTGCCCTCCTGTATCCAGATGAAAGGGGGTGATGGTGAAGTGGGTGGTGAGTGGATGCCTTAGATAAGCATGACAAAAATCTGCAGAAATGTGCACAAAACTTGTGCAACATCCACAGGTCTTGTGCATGTTCAGGACCTGCTGAAAACAGAACTGTCCTGTACCCACTCAGCAAGGGAGCCTTTCCTGGGAGGGGAAGCCTTGTTTCCATCTGACCTCCCCACATCCCAAAGCTCCCCCCTGCAGGAGGATATTTTAAATCCCACCACACTGCATCATTATAACATCAACACCAATTTTGTACTCAACCCCCAGAGCTGCTGTCCCCTGGAGGAATATGTGGTCTGTTTCCAACATGAGGAACAATCTGTGTCTCTGGGTGCTCTTCTGCTTTCATTCTTTTGCTCTTCTTCAATCCTTTAGTGTCAGTTACACAGAAGGGTAGTGCCCAAACCATGAGGTGCAATTGATAGATGGGAGATAGGGCTGTTGCTGGGGGTTTGTATTTAAAAATTCCCATAAGAGTTAGCTGAATGGGAATCTCATTTTGAAGCCTGTAAATTTTATCCTGTCACCAGTCTCTTAAGGCTCAATAAAACAGCATTGAGTATTCAATGATTCTTGCTGTGATGGTTCTTATCCTGGTACCTGTGAAGTGTCTGTCCTTGGAAGTCTGAGACCTGGCTTTTAAAGCATCTCTCCTGAGGCTCATCTGACAGCAAAGCACATGCATGTCCTCAGCTCAAAGTAAGGAAAACTTAGGCTAAAGTTACTTGCTGTGAGAAAGCAACTTTAAGATGAAAAGAAAAAGTGAGCAGAAATGAAAGATGGTTTTATTTTTATGTTAGATTGGCTTTGAGTAACAATTGTTGCAGAGCTCAGGACTGTTGTTAGCAAAAGAAGGGTTTGTAGTCTTGTAAGAATTTTGATTTAGCACTGCTGGTTCTCTGCCTCATGGTGATTCCTTTATGTTTTGTTTGTCTTTGTAAAAAGGTTCTTGTCTGGAGATTGGCTGTGATTTAATGACATTCTTCTAACCTGCCCGTCCATGACAAATTCCTCAGCATTTCAGAACATCTAAAGTGCATCTAGAGCCTTGGGGGCTCTTTCTGTCTTTATTTCTCCCTAAATCACAGGATGTCCAGACTGTGCACCCAAGAAAAGCCATAGTATTGGAGTGCTTCCTGCAGCCTGAGAATTGCATCTTGGCTGGGGCAAAGAAAAGAACACACTGCATGCAGGCATGCTTGTGAACAAGAGGCAACTCTCTGTCTCTAAAAGATGAGCATCTGACAGTTGACTGCAGGATAAAATGCCACCTGCATGCTTGTACAATGATGAAGCACTTGGTGCTTTTGTCTCTGCACCTGGCACCCAGAGTGTGAGGACTGACTGCACTGTGGAGATTTCCATCTGCACTATTTAATTTGCTCTATGTTCACAGTATTGGTACCACAGAAATTACCTTTTTATTTCCCCTTTCAGAAGGCTCATAATAACAACTGCCCAAACCTCTTGGATCCTGTTTGACTTGCCCCCTGCTGCTGTTGCCTTTGTTTTTCAGCTCGTCATGAAGTGATCACCAAGGAGATCCTGGAGCTGGACACGTGGGAGAACCAGTGGAACGTGGTGGCCACCAACGTCCTCATGCATGACAGCTACGACGTGTGCCTCGTGGCCCGGCTGAACCCACGGGACCTCATCCCTCCTCCTCCAGATTTAGTGGACCAATAGAACTCCAGGGGCTCTCAGCGCTTCCAGATTCTGCAGAGACTGAAGAATTTGGGGAGAAAAACGCTGCACTGGCTCTGGATCACAGCTGGGTCCCGCACAGAGGGAAGGGCAACACATGCTTAAGGACATAATTGCCTTTGAGCTGTGCTTCTCTGATGATGCTTAATTTGATAGGTCTGGCACTCTGCACTTCTGTGCTTGAAAGGCAAGGTTGTCCAGCCCTTGTGTGTGGCTCTGCGTCTTCAGTCTGGCTGTGCAAGCTCCGGCGCTGGGTGAAGCCTGAGCTGCTGGGGCTCTGTCTGACAGGCACAGTGGCAGCCAGGGCACAGCTCACAGCAAACACATGGCAGAAAGCTCCAGCCAGGGAAATCCCTCCTTTGCTGTTCATCCCACTTGGATCTACTATCTCCCCAGGAAGCTAAGAAATAGAGTAAGTCAGCTGATGAGAAACAAGTGCCAGACTGTAATTGACAGATGCAAAGGTAAAACATAGAAAAGCCTTTGTTTGAAACAAAATCCCATTAGCCAAGGTCCATTAGCCAAGAACACCAGCTCCTGCAAACACTATCTAAGGCACAGACACAACAGTCAAGACATCCTGTCTTTGCTAATAGACCTGAACCTGTGCTGGTAGAAAATTAATCCTTTGGCAGCAAATCACAAGTGAGTCTTTCAGTAGGGTTGGTAGGCAGTCTCTAGCAAAGACAAGAAGAATCTTAAATTTTCACATAAATCCTATTTATTACAAAGCCTGGTATGACCAGGATCTTGGAGCTCAGTTAGGAAACTTCCCTTGAGATATGGATAAGGGGATGCCAACTAAAAAGTAATAAATGAAACCAGCATTATCTGCATATCAGCATTGCAGCTACAGGGAAAGGAGAGATGTGCTAAACAATAAATGTTTCTGTAATAGCTGTAATGGAGGCTAATAAGGCTAATTCTCTACCAACAGAATTGGCTATAATCACAGGGAAGAGGAACAATTCAAACAGTGATTCTGAAGGCAGTGCTAGCCTTTGTAGGGCTTGAAGACAGTAGGTTAGAGTGAAAATTGCTATCCCATTTGAATTACCAATAACTATTCTCAGTTCTCTGGTGCCTGCCTTGCAGTGTATCTCTTGCAGACAAGAGAACTGGAAACCTCATGGTACTCTTGGGCCACAGCTGTAAATGGAAGATGCTGCAATGCAGACTGCATGTCAGAGGCAAACATAAGACTAAACTATGATATTGTGTGAGAATAATCATTGCCCGCAACAAGTGGCTTTTGATAACTACAAAAGCAGCAAAAAAAATGGAACAAAAAAAAAAAAAAAAAAGAAAAAAAGAAAAAGAAAAAGGCAAAGAAATGAGAGAGTCCATAAGGTAGTTTACCCATAGTTACTTCCAGGATTTGTATTTAAGAGCATCTCAATTTTCTCTTTCAATCATGTTTTAGGCTGCAAGAATGCCAGCTCTCTTTGTTGCTTTTCTGACTGCAGTGCTCTGCTTATGGCAGAGAGAGATGGAGAGGATGATCCAAAAGCCCTTTCCCAATTTCAACTTTTGTTATTCATTAATTATTCTATAAATACCCAGTGGGAATATTAAGCTGTCATGTAGAAACTTTAAGAAGGAAGGGAATAATTTTTCCTGGTAACTCTTGTAGTGCACTGAGGAATGCTCAGATAAGAAGGGATTTGAGGGGAAGAAATTAAGGAAAACACATCAAAAAGGAGTAAATCCATGAGCCTTACATCTAATTGCTTGTCTCCCTTTGCATTTCCCATCAGAATGTGTGTCACAGCCTAAACATGAACTCTTGTGTTTGCATAATTTCTGTATTATTCTGCCATCCTCTTTTTCTTTCCATTGCTTATATAGGTTATCAACTGCCTAGAACAGAGTTGTGACAACCATGAACTTGAGCAGTGCAAATCAGTGACCAGTTGCTAAAATCTCAACCCCTCTGGTCATCAAGTGCAGTTGTAGGTATAAGATCAAGAAGGCAAACTCTGCTTTAATAAGTTTTTAAATGAAATCAGTAGAAAGTTCTTCCAATCAAAAACCATCCAATACTGGAAATTCTTTGGCTTTTGTTGTTACTGTGAAATAAAGGTAATTTTGTTTTCATTTCTCTACAAGGCTCTTAGGGCAGCTGGAAGCAATGCTCTTGAGTATCCATTAAGGGTTTCCTTGTGAACATCAAATTCTGCAACTGTACCTACTGATTTTGCTTTTTTCTTTCCTTTTTTTTTTTTGCTTTAATGGATTTTTTTTGATCTTTGGTCTCTGCTCTGTGGTCAATTCCTTACAGTCCTTGTGGTTTAAAGCCTGGGCTAATTACTGGATTTCACTCCCTAAAAGACAGTCTATTTGGAATATTTCAAGGGAAGAAGGGAGATATTTGCAACCTTTCATTAGTAATATTTGACCATGTGTGTGAAACTCAGCTGGCACACTCCAATTAAACTTTTATTTCAGTAGTGAGCTGGCTGTTTCTTTCTCACTTCATACGTTTTGCTTTTAAGACTGATATTTAATGAGCTGGATGGAAGGAAAGTATATACTCTGAGAAGGTCTGTCTTGATAACTGAGGAGAGTAATGATACACATTTTACATATTGGCCTTGCAATCAGTGAGCTTGAGCTGCACTGGGCAGCTAACAGGGTTTTTCATGCAGCAGGGCCAAGTGACCTCCCTCACATGCTCTGAGCATCGCCTTTCCTGCTGCCCACAGGGTCTGGCTGCAGGGGGCACCCCCATGTGCCTGTCTCTGTTTCTGCCCAAGTCACAATGTCTAGCACTATTTATCAAGCAGGGGAATGTTTGGGGTTTTTTCTGGATTAAATATCTAGAATTGGGGCACTAACTTCTTAATTTTATGTAGGCCCTGTGCAGTTCCTTGGGTTGCCCTTGGGATGACTAAAATTTCCAAACCAGTATTTGAAAGTGCAGCTTGTCGGAGGCAGGCAGAAGCAGAAAGCATGCTTATTGAGAGGTATAGATCTCAACCAACATCCCTCTGAGAGTATAAGAATCTGCAGCTCTGCTGTGACCATGGGTAACCTCACATTGCTGTCAAAGTCCTTAAGAGTCTTAACTTCTTCTATGACAAAACCTGATACAAGCAAAAACTAAATTACAGAGTATGCATTCTCCAACCTCCACCAAGTATGGGTTTCACTGAAATAATATTTCACTGCAGCCCCTTTCCATCTGAGCAGCAGTTAGCTTAGTGTTTCATCAGGCTGAATTTACATCATCCATAACTCTAAAATGCAAGCAGTGCTGGAAGCTACCAGCTGTTTAAATGGATGGGGGGTTTATGAAGCAAAAGCATACACCACAGTTTCACTTGAGATCCTGAAATACTTCACTGGTTCCCATACATGAAGAAAAATGTTGGAATGGTAGCTGGTTACATGGTACGCAGGGAATAAAGCAAAAAAGTGAAATGCTACAAAAATCTAATTGGAGCTCTCTATTTTTACCTCAGCTAATGTTTTATTTTGAAATTGTCCATAGATAACTGACTTCATAAAGATCCCTGCAGATTTCTCATGTCTGTTTCTATACATGTGATCAAACAGGAAACCATCAGGCATCTGACTGCTCACCCTCACCCAGCACTGCTGGGGTTGCTTGCCTGGGTCTCAATTCCTGCCCACAACAGGCAAACACGCACACACTGCATTTTGCATGTGTGCAATATTGAAATTTGTGGGGCAGTGTCAGTATTGTGTTCCAGCAGACACACATAGCCACTCAGAAAGCCTTGATTTTCCAAAAGAAAATTGCCTTGGTGCACACAGAGCTGTCAGCTCTTCTACCAGCACTCCCACATATGCTCCAGGTAAGAGGCTGAGGGAGCACCTATACAAGAGGGTGACAACAGAGGTGGGAAGAGCTCCCAGAGCATTACAACATGTGGTGGATTTGGCCCTGGATCCTGATCCTGTTTTTTTTCCTCTGCTTGAGATGTGTACTGAGATCCATGATCATGTTCCAATCAGTGAAAAAATAAAAGAAGCTAGAATATATTTTTTAATATTACAATATATTCACAAAGATCTATGTTGCTTTTCTGCTGATCTGGAAGACAATGACATTCTTTTAATAAGCTGTGTACCTGGTGATTGCTGTCTTAGCTACGGGGGTGGTCCCTTTCACTGCCTGCTCTCTTAATGGATTATGTAGCTCCTCGGAAAATAAGTTTCATGAATCACAATGCTTTGAATCACCTGGTCAGAAATTCAGTTTTCATTTGCAAATGTCTGTAGCTCTCCCTACAGCTTTTCAAGGGGACTCTAGCTCCAGCTTCAAAGAAAAGCTATTTCACCCCCAGTTGTGCTCAGCTGGAACTAGTACATTTGCAATTTGCTATCATTTGATGTGTAGAGGTTGAAAGCAAAGGAAATATTTGGAAATGGCAAAAAATATACATAGAAAGTAGGCAGAAATACACTTTCCTTCTCTCTCAGTGAATGTCTCAGTGTGTTTGGTGTTTCCTGGAGTGATTCACTCAACACCCCTGGCATGGGCCAGGCTGGGGCTGCATGCTGGCATTGCTGGAGGGATCCACAGTGGAGCTGTGGATCCTGACAGCCTGCCCTGCCCTGCCTAAGGAATTACCTTCAAACCTTAAGTGTTCCACAATGTCCCATGTAGTTTATATACATATGTATAACATTATTTTTAGAAGTACAGCAGTAAGATTCTTTTTATAAAACATACCTGGCAACTGTCTTCTGCCTAACTCATCAAAGTACTTTAAAAAAAAAAGTGTCGGTCTTTAAATAATTTGAACTATTTTGGGCTTCAAGTCAAAAAGATCCTTAAATTCCTGATGAGCTAAGGAAGAAACAGGGAAATCTTTCAGTACTTCCCTATGTCTTCTTCCTTCTCCAATTTTATGCTGGCTGTAGTGTTCTCCTCAGAAGTTTTCTCAAAGTTTTCTCCTCAGGGTTTTCCCAAAAGCTTTATGCAAGTCTCTCCTTTTTCTCTTCCTCTAACCCCATTTCTTCCTCAGCCCACTTATCTGACCAGTCCTTAAACTCCTTTGTTTCTCCTCCAGTTCCCCAGAAGCTGGGAACAGCCACTGGGCTGCTCACCAGCTCCAGACCTCACAGAAGCCTACAGCTCCAGCATCAAATCAGCTTTGAAGGACAAAAGGAAGATCACACCAGCTCCCTGGATTTGTGCACACTCATTTTTGGGCAGGTTCTAGCCCCAGCCCAAATTCTGCTGTTCTTTCTCATGCCAGAGGAACCCTGCCTGCTCTGAAATGTCACACTCCTGTGGCCATGGCCAGGCTGGGAGCTGACCTGCATTCCAGCCAGCCCTGCCCTGCCCTCGCTGCTTGGTGCCCTGAGTTTGACGTTAATGCCTCCCATGCTGTGCGTGCCATGGCTGTAATGACTGCAGGCACAAGCCATTATCATTATCCCTGATTCCTGAGCACTGGATGCTGCAAAAACTGCCTAAAGCACAGAGGGAGGCGTCTTCATTATTGCTTTGTAGCTCATGTCTTAAAGCCACATTTCCTCCTGCATTTTCAGCCAGGCCAGGTTTCACTAAAGAACTGGGTCTCTAATTTATCAGGTTTTAATATTGGTATTTTTTCTCCACTTTGTCCTTTTCTAGTTCATTCTTTATAATAATACAAGTGGTTTCACCAGCTTTTCTGTGGAATGCATTGTCCAAACCAGCCTCCCAAGGCCGCTGGCTTTTCATTATCAGGGTCCAAGTACAGCCACTAAAGTGCCAGTCAGCTGCACTACTTTATTTTCCCATTCAGCAGCTTCATAGTAGAAGAAATGTATTTCATCCATACATGCAGTAATGTGAGAGGAAACCACTTCCCACATACACAAATTCCTGACTCATTCCTTTCAAATGTGGCTGAAACAACTGCTGAATCCAAACACAAAAAGCTATAATACCCATTCAATAGGCTTTTGCAGGCTTCCCAGTATGAGGAGGAGGATCACAGGGAGATGTCTTGTAGCTAGAGCACTGATCAGAAGTTTGAACCTCTCTGGGTGTGTTTTCAGTTCAATTACTCCATTTGCTAGTCTTGGGTATCTGGTCTCTCTGCCCAGGTTCACCCATGTGAAACAATTGTAATAACACATCCTTAAGCATTTTGTGGGGCTGCGTTATGTGTTCAGAGGGAGGGGCTCACATCTCTGTAATTTTATATTTCACATATCAGAAAGTGTTGTACAGAGGTAGAACAATAACACTGTTCCACTGCTCTCACCTCCTTGATTTTTGGTGACACATTTGTCCCCAGCATTCAGAAACTGAGCTTTTCTGGGAAAGGAGAGATTGGGTGTTTGCAGCCAACAAGGACATTTTATTTACTCCTTTATAGAAAAGCAACACCACATATCTGATTGTTGATGTGTTAAGTAGAAGGAGGAATGCAGGGCTTATTACATGTAACTTCATAGCCAGTCTCACTTGGACACAGGCAGAGCTAATCTCAGCAAATTGAGCGGTCACTAATTGAGGCTAAATTTGAACAGTAGTAATTAGAAGGATGAATGAACTGTCTTTTTCTCAAAGCAGATCTGATTTAATAAAATACTCCACTTAGACACAGTTGCAGTGAAGGAAAAAAAGAGAAGGTGCTTTGCAGAACTGTGGTAGATTTACTGGGTAACTGAGACCTGAACTTAGAGGATCTACCACATGTTTTGTAGGAAAAATTCAGCTCTCTGGGGAGCTCTGTAACAAATCTGTGACTGATTTAACTAGCCACTAAAAGGCCCTGCTGCATCCAAGGAATCACCTACAGAATATGCATAAAAGGGTTTTACAACATTGCTGAAACAATGTGGCATCTACTTGCTTAGCTACTGAATTAAATAAAACTAAGTAAAACTTAAGGGGTTCTTAATTTGCTTATTCCTTGAGCATCCTTCAGTAATGACATGTTTTAAGGTTTTGTTGCCCACTTAACTAATTGAATAGTCCACAGGTACACTATAAAGTGTATAGGGAAGGGTAAGAAGATGAAAAAGTAAGAAGAAAAGTGACTTTTAAAGGTGTCTGATTCCATCTCCCTTCTTTCAGAAAGAACACACCTCCATTTAGGCAAAGCTATGGCCATCTTGGTGCTGTGAGATGTGATTTTTAGCTGAATAGATGTCTCCAAGCCAGATGTAATGATCAGCAATGAAGATTCAATAGTGCAGGTGCCAGCTGTCAGAGCAATTCAGTGTGATCTCTGGCTGGCTTGGACAGCCCATGCTGAAGCCCAAGCTGTTACATGCTCGCTGCTCTCATTAATTATCGGGCTCAGCTGAAGCTAACCAAGGTATTCACTCATGCTGCAGTCAGAACTCCTAAATGAGTATAAAAAAGACCAAATCTGTAGTTCATCTGCAGGATTTGAAAAAGCATTTTGCAGTCAGATCATTTTGTAGCCCATGCTGCCATGAAGCTACAAATTGCTTACAGCAGCACAGCACAGAGAGAGGCACGGAGAACAAATGCTCACTGAGGGGTGTGTGGCACAGCAGCTGCTTGTGCCAGCACTGCCACTTGAAAATTCACTTATCAAAGGCTGCCTGGATGCACCAGCATTCACCTCAGCTCTGGAGCCAGCCCACTGTAAAGCCAGCTCTTTGGAGTGCTCGGAGGGGACAAACAGTCAGAGGCTATACAAAGACTGAAATTGCTCCAAAGCCTTGTCATAGCTGGTGCATTAATAGCTTACTGCTTGATGGCTTCTTGGGCTCTTACACAAAGATGCCAAATAGCAGATGAACAAAACCACAGGAACAGGAAATTTACCCTCTTTCCAGTAATCACAGATGATAAAACCTTCCTGACAGTTATTGTTCTGTGTTTTTCAGAAGGGATGAGGAATCCACTGCCACCCAGCACTGCAGCATAAAGCAGCCATCTGATGCCCAAAATCACAGCTCTCTTGCCAGGAAATTTGCCATACTAATGCTGCTGCCCTAAGCAGCTCAGTCTTTAATCTGATTTCTTTGTTTCTTATTTCAGGCAAGCTGCTGTAACAGCAATGTTCACTGAAGGCTGCTAAGCCTCTTGGCATGTCTGTAAAACTCAGGCGTGTTAGCAATTCTCTAGCTGGCCAGAGTCCTGCCCACTTGTATTTAAGGAGGACTTTCATGTGTTTGTACTGCTCTGATATTGCACAGATCAGGGTGTAGTTACTGTTTTATTTCCCTAGCTGAGCTAAGTAAATATTGATAAAGATTTATATGGCCTACTTTCACAAGGAAAGTAAATCTTTGTAAGTAAAAATTCAAAGTGAAGCTCTAACTTGCTTTTTTTGGAGCCATACGTTCACTGTGTATTTAATCATATTTCTGTTGTTATTGGATTTACTGGATGCATTTTAGAAAGTGCATTAGGAGATCCACAGGGATGTCTATTCAGAGGATGTGACCCAGCAGGATTTTTTGGCCAATGATGGAAATAGAAGCCAGATCAAACCAAGCTTGTTAAATTTTAGCATTTAAAAAAGCCTTCTCTGAGATTGAGAGATAAACAGTAATCAAAGGTAAATAAAAATAAGTGATGTATTGTAATTTATATCTAGTCTGGATTTAAACTGTAATTTTTACAAGGAAAGAGATATCAAGAATACATTTTGTATGCCCAACCTGAATCCAAACCTGAAATTATCCATCTGCTGAAAGTCACCATTGTTCCACTGAAAAATATGGGTGGATAAATTCTAAAGGGACTAACTACTAGGATCAACATAAAACTCACTGTTGAACCCCCCATAAAGATCATCTGCTCAATTTAAGCCATAATGGTTTTTTGAGGGATCTCAAATCTACACCAAATTCCATGTCAGTAAATCAGCCGAGACAAAACTGGAGTCAGAGAGCAGTGGAAATATAGCTGCCTGGGGACAGCCCACAGGCTGACTGCAGAAGTGCTGGTCACTGGGTTAATGACACATTGAAACCCTTTTGTAGTATGGGGGAAAAAAAATCCATTAAAAAAACCTACTGAGACATCTAGCTCTATGACCTAACAGCTGCAGTTGTCTGCCATACAGTGGATTATTATGGAGATGAGCAAGCATGACAAAAATGTTACAATAATGGAGAGACTTTAAAAATGGGAGACTGGAAATACAATGCTGTTTTACTTGCAAAGTGTTTCTCATGCAAGTGTCCCTGGGAGATTTTTAAAATAAAGTTTGAATGAAATACAATAAAAATCAAATCAAAGCCCATTCACTACATACCAAACAGAACAGCTTAGGTTTCAGATATGGTTTTAAAGCCAGGAAGACAATTTACTTGATGAATTTCTGCTGCTGCTCAGAATTCCAGAAGAAAGAAAAAGACAGTTGCTCAAAAGGTAGTTTATAAAGAGTTTGGATTTAAAAGCTGATGTTGTCAAGAGATGAAAATTGAAAGAATCACAGAATTATTCAGCAAGAGCTTCAAATATCCATAAAATAAACAGAAATCAGTTCTATTCCAGGATCAAAAGCAGAATTTTATATGTACAGCATTTTCTTTTCAAGCATGCACATGATAATTACTTCATGCAGAAATGTCAGTGCATTACAGGTTGAATTTGCATGAAAAAGCCATGCAGCTACAGGCAGAGCTCAGCCTCACTCTGTGTGCACCCCACCAGTACAGCTTTGTGTGTAACTCCACAGCCCTGGGTGCATGAGGTTATTCAAATTCAATATCCAAACACTGATTTGAAGCACAACAGCTGATGCAGAAGTCCAATGTTCATGTTGTTATTTGACCACTGTTGGAACTTCCCAGCTGGACTAGAGGGACCCAGTGTCAGGTAACATTTGCTGACTTGAAAACCAAACACCTCCTCTGGTGGTAGGTTTCCGTTCCCAAATACAGGTCCAATGTGGTTGCAGCACAAAAGGTATTTCTGCTAATGATTCATAAAATTCTAGATGAAATTAAAGCTCCGTGCCAAAAGCTGTCTCTGCAAAGGTGTAAAGGCTCTCAGGTTAATAGTGGTGATTTCCAGCCCTGGCCAGTTTCCACGTGGGGAATGTTACAATCAAGCTGGCAGTGATTTTTATGTAAATTGGTCCATTATCAGAGCTATATATATCTGGTTACTGGGCCCTTAAGGGAAATTGGCATGAGTATTTGCAAGACCTAATGTTCCAAACACTGTTGTTTGTTGGGTTTTGGGTTTTTTTAAACAATGGTTCCAGGTCAATAGTTTGATGACTGAAAAACAGATCATATATGTAAAACCTAGTTCTTAATCCCTAGAAATATGAAAACATTTGGTTCTGTTAGGTCTATTATAATTTTTTACAGAATCTAGTTAGATAAGCCACAGAAAAACAAGTAGGGCAGGAAAAATAAGCAATCTATGGGGGAGCGGAGGGGTTTAACATAAATAAAAGCATGCTGAAAGCTTCTGAAACCTTGAAGAAGCTGTGACAGAACACATGGGAAGCATTTAGATGGCACAGAGAGTTTAACCTTGTATTAGCTGTAGGCCTGTCAGTCTTGCTGCAGTACTCACCTGTTGGTTCACCATGGGCAGGTACAGTTTGCACAGAACCAGCCATCATCAATCTAGTCTGGAGTTCTGTGGCCAGCACTGACCCACACTGCATCCCCCAGGGAAGGGTGTAGAACCATTTCATTCCTCTTGCCTATATTGCAAGTGCCCATATTGCATGAGCTGGTGGTGGTAAGTATCTCTCTGACCTTGTTGGCTGATCTGCATAATTTTACCATAATTTGTCATAATTTGTCCCCTCCATGGCATGGTTTAGCAAACAGAAGGTAGCTCGATTACAGAGCTTTTTCTGAATCAATAGTGCTGCTCTCATTGCAAAGCTACACGTTACCTTTTGTTTCTACTTGGAATATTGAGGTTTCATGGAAATATGCAGGATGAAACAGTACTCCTATTGCAGTTTTGTTGTTGTTCTTTGACAGGATCAGGGTTTAGCCACTGACTCTTTGTGCTACACAAAGTGTGTGTTATGTAGAAGGTCTCTTTTATCAGAAGCAGAAATCAGGATCCTCATTATTGAGCAAGCACTGCTGTAATGCTGCCAGCTGGGAGCACAGCTTGTTAAAGGTACAGTGTTGTACAGTATTTTAGACACCTTGTTAAGAATTGCCATAAATACATGGAATAAAATGATGTTCTAGGAACACCTGGGTGAACAAATTTGAGAAATAGGGGTGTGAGTCATAACAGATTTCAGGACCCAAAACACTTTGTGCAAAGCAGTAACAAAATATTCAGTTAACCTCTAATGTCCTGATAATGATATTGGAAATGCTTTCGTGCACTGCAATTTTGGTCTTATGTCTGGCAAACTTATTTTGATGTATTCTATTTAATCAATGGTTTGGATATCTCATTTTAGATATTGAAATTGAATTTTTTTTTTTTCCAAACAGGCACAGGTATGAAACATCCAAGTGCAGGGCCCAGCACTTCACAATCATTGAACCTCATGCAATTGGCCTTGGCCCATCAGTCCAGCCTGCCCAGATTCCTCTGTGGTGTCTTCTCTGGCAAATCAACATTCCACCAAGCTTGGTGTCATCTGCAACTTCCTGAGGGTGCCCTCCACCCCCTGAAGAAGATGATGTCTTTGATGAAGATATTTAACAGAACTGGCCCCAGTGTGGAGCTCTGGCGAGCACCACTTGTAGCTGGCAGCTGCTTGGGGCTCCTCAAGCTGGGAGATTTTCTCCTGATTACAGACTACCAGGGAGATTCTAGCTCTGTGGAATCAATGGAGTCTGGCTGTTGGCTTAAAGGAGCTACCAGCTAAGTCTCTTTTAGGTTAGTAGCAAACAATTTACTTCAGGAATGTTGTCTACTCAGGGATTCCTGAAGGTCATCCTTATGTCTGTGCTCCATGTTGTCACTCAGATCATGAACTTCCACTTAGTGACTTGTCTCACACATGCCACCACCCCTAGAGCCCATGTACCTGCATAAATAAACCTTTAGGGACATCTAACAAGCACCTGTCAAACAGCCTGAGAGACAGCATGGGGGAGGCAGGCAAAGGGGGTGTCAAGCATGTCACACTTGTGGTTGGTCCCTGGAACGCTCTGTCAGAGCACTGGAGCTGCTCCATCTGAGCAGGATCTCATGGAGCTCCCCACGTGATGATCTTTGAGGGACTCACAGTACAGCTGCACTCTCAGAGGGGTCACAGGGATCTCCTGCAGCACCCTGAGGGCCCAGGGATTTGCCTGCAGGAAGCTCTGTGCAGGACTATGGACTGGGTCACATTGCACTTAACACAAGGACTTCTGGTCCTGAAAGCGGCCCTTGGGCATTGATGTACTGTAACAATTAAATAATGACACTAATAAAACTTGCCAGCACAGTTGTGTGCATTTCATGCAAGCTGAGAAGGCACCATAAATAAAGCAGCTCTTCCACCTTGTGGTTACACAGACAACTGCTGGCAGGGAACTGGATACCAACAGTGCAGTTAAACAGAGCCAGGCCAGGCTGGCTGTTGCTGTCCTCTTGTACACTGATGCTACAAACATGAGCTAGCCTTGATTTGCAAGGGGAACATCCGTGTGTGTGTGTGCACTCACACAGGTGTGTACAAACAACAGCTTTGCAGTGCCCTCTGGCCATCCCAGCCCACAGGATGCCAACAGCTGGAAGGACTCCTTCGTCCTCCCTGCTGAGGAAAGGTCTTCACTCAGCACAAGAGGCAATCTGGGCACACTGATCAAATGTGCTGGTGTGGGAACAGGGTGTGAGCAAGTCACAGATGTGAAAAATTTGATTTCTTCAAGGAGGGATTGTAGCTGGTTTCTGCAAGCCATGGCTAGAACAAAAAGGAACCACTTAAAGGCAGACACAAATTCATCTATGCTGGTCTCCCCACTTCTACTCTCTGCCCCCATTTTCTGCTTTTTACCTCTGGCTGTTGAAGCAACCATGTAGTCTTTGCTGTTTGCATCAGGGTACAACTCAGCACCTGTAGTCAGTCACCACAGAGCAAAGCTTGATTTGCAAAGCAGTAATTAAATGTCAGCTTTGCACTAATCAATAGAGGTATACTGAGATACATAGTTTTGCAGCAGAGGCTGAAGACTTGCACTGTGTGACACTGGCTAACAACCTTCAGTGCCAGTAAGTGAATTCTTCTGTGTTTAATGGTCCTAAAGTACATTATTTCTGGAGCAGGATCAGCTTGATTATATGAGAGACTGATTTGGTTTGAAGAATAGCAAAACATGAAAAGAACAAGCTGTTTTAAGTCTACATCTGCTTCTCAGATGTTGCTGTTCTCTAAAGAGCAGTTTATTAATTACATGCTATCCTCCTCCTCTTCATCATCATCATCATTTCAGTTGTACCAGCTGGCACCACTCCACACTGAGTCTTCTTGCACTAGTAGGTGCTTCCAAAACAGTGTAAAAATCAGCCCTAGAGTATAAAATTCCATTTTTGTCACACTGTTTGCAATTTGCTGCCAAAATAGTTCCTCAGGATAAACTGTCAAGGTCAGGGAGTCATACTAGGCCAAAATTTGATTCAGTGTCTCACATGGCTTTACCGAAATAGTGCATCAAGAACTGTATCTTCAGTTTCTTTTGCTTTTCACTTCTGCAGAGTGACACTTGATTATACAAAGGAGCTGAGTTTGTCTCCTCTCTGTGTATTTTTTACTGCAATTGACAAAGCAGTTTCCTTTTCTCACTGTAAGATCCAAGGAAAGCTTGCTTTCAGCAGCCATTATTTCTACCTAGAACTGAACTTCAACGGCAAATTTCACTTGAAGGACTGTACCCTCTTCACCCAAAATGTGAAGCTGTTTAGGCCCAGGATGGACAAAATACAGAGGTAGGCAAAATCTAGTGAGTTTTCATCCTCCCTAAGCAGACAATTCTGTGTAATTTTACATTTTTTTTACAGTAGAGAACCAACCTATCTTACTGTCTAAAATTATTTAAAAAAAATAAAAATAGGAACACAAGAAGTCTGATGGGTGATATATGCATGCAAATAACAGCCTATTAAATATTTTTGTCTATTTTTATAGCACAGACAAAGTTTGCTTACACAAAAAGCATGTGTGACTGCGCAGATTCTGGCACCTCATTGCATGCTTCTACCATCAATCCCCTGATCACTGCTGTGCTTCCCTATCTAGACTTTCACAGAACCACTGCTGGTTCTCCCTTTTCCACTTACCAGCTCTGATAAACCAGCACAGTGCCCACATTACTAAATCAAAACCATCTCATCAAATCAACTCTGCAACACAGCATGTCACTTGGAAAGCAGTTGTTTTATCTCTAATTAGAAATGGGTGTATTGAAACAAGTTTCAATACACTGCATGTTTTGAAATGAGCAACCCTGGACAAGAGCTAAAACATTCTCACAGCCATTGGCAATGTCTTCAGTAACTCACAGATGAGATGCATGCTTTCAGAAGCCTGGAGAAGGGCAAATATACAGTCCAACAATAAAGAAACATTAAAAGAAAAAAATTACATGGAAATTAGGGCTGGTCTTTTAAGGGATGAAATAATCAAACAAAGCACACCTAAGTGCTCAGAAAATATCAGGGAGATTTTGTGGAAGCAATTACGCATTTTATAGAGTGTATACACTGACTTTAACTGCTTTGTATCAGCACCTCTATTTGCTTTAATCTTTCCCTTGACTTGTGTTTACCTTCCCTTTCAGACTGCTGATAACTGCCCCTGCAGAGGCCTGGAAAGCACACAGAACATTGAGTGCTTCTGTCTAGAAACACCTCAGACAATCAGCCCCTGGAGAACGTGTCCCTTGCTGGTGCTGCCGGGTGACAGTGACGTGTGGCTGGCCCGTCACTTCCTTGACACGCAGCCCAAAACTTCACATTTTCACCAATGTTTCACATTTCCACCAATGTTTCCCACTTTATTAATGCCCAGCTGGATCTGGGTGTGTTATACACGGCCTCGAGCAGGCAGGGAGGGACTGTGGGACACTGACACCTGGAGCTGTCTGACATGGTGTGAAAAATGCCTATTTTATGATTGGCTTTTTGCAAATATTAAAATGAATATTAAATGTGTTGTGTTAGAAAGAGATGCTGTATTAATTCTTTTAAGTAGTGTGCTAAATACAGTTTTAGGTTATAACATAATGTTAAAATAGAAACTATGCTATGTAGGATACTTTTTTTTGTAAAGAAAGGACTTGCAGTGAGATAGCAGCCACAGGACACCTAAATCTTTCAGAGAAAGAGAATTCATTGCTCCATTATCAGGAGAAATGAACTTCGTCCCGCCTCAATCAGGCAGGACAACGCTGTTAGGATTATGAAGAAGTTGAAGATGACCAGACAGAATTCTGTATTTGAATGCAATTTATGCATCATGTATGAGATGTATGAATATGCAACAGGTTATTGTTTTTAAGGGTTAATCCTCTGTTAACGTGGGTCCTTTTTCGGGCTTATGCTGCCCAGAAAAGGCACCCGGATGTCCGTAACTCTTTGTTTCTATTGCCTCATATTGTCCTAATTCAAATTGTCCAGATTATTATTACTCTAATTGTATTACTACTTTTATAACCATTTTATTACTACTAAACTTTTAAAATTTTAAAAATAAGTGATTGGCGTTTTTCACAATGGGACACCCAAAATACAGGGTGAAGCTGTCACCTGAGTTCCCTCTATGATAAATACCTCTGGAGGGTGATTCAACTCATCTGAAAACATGTGTGAGATACTCAGAGTGATTTCTCCAGAGATGTAAGGTAAGCAAAGTATTTCTCCACTTGTATCTCCATTAACCACAGAGTCCAGAGAACGACCTACAAAGATAATTTCCAAATGGCCAGAGGAGCTGAGGCATTTACACACAGCTGCTCTTTCTGCCATCTGACGCACTTCTTGTATAGCGGGTGCAAGGAGGTTCTTACTGCACAGCAAGGCCTACAACGTCCTGCTACAAAAACACATAACCAGCAAACTAATTTTAAGTGTTTATTTATGTATTTATCTGTTGAAACCTCTTAAACCAGCGCTACGCTTTGTGGTAGCCAAAACACGCGTCCCTAACACAGGAGCCAGTCCCATACCATATCAAGATGGCGAGAGAGGCAGGACTACAACTCCCGTCAAGCCGCGCGCCGCTGTGGGCGTCATCCGCGCCATGATGGTTATTGTGCTCCCTGACCGCAAAGCACGATGGGAGTTGTAGGCGGAGGGCCCTGTGGCCACGGCCTGGCGCATGCGCGGCGGCGGCGGACGCGGCGCGTGGCAGGAAGCGGAAGAGGGCGGCAGCGCTCGGAGCCTGACGTGTCCCTCCCGCCGCGGCCGCCGCTCGCTGCTGCTCGGCCGGCGCCGCCATGGGCAGTGAGTACCGGGGATCCGCGTCCCGCCGCTCCCCTTGCGCTCCTGCGTCTCCCCACTGGCCGGGAGAGAGCCGCTCCCGGGGGTGGCAGCTGATGGCGGGGAGGGAACCGGCGCCGTGTGCCCCGTGCCGGGCGCTGCGGCGGGCCCTGCCGGGCTGAGGGTGCCGGGCGCGGTGCCGGAGTGGCGGGGCCGATGTCACCTCGGGTGTGACCCCTCAGGGACAATGTCACAGGAGTTACAGACTGTGCCTGCATCCCGCGGTGATCGATCCGTGCGAACCTGCAGGAAAAGCTGCTTGGGAGGCGTCTTAGTCGATGGCGGTGTTACTGTAGATCTGGGAGAGACCTTGATTTGAATGAAATTGAATTTTGCGGTCCAGTGTAGCTTTTCAGACATAGTCGTTTGAAATTAAGAAAATATCTTCTGCGGACTGGGCTTAGGTTGCCGCTGAAGTTGCAGCCTTCCATGGAAAGGTGGAAAGGCAGCAGTAGTTTCAGTTCTGCACTGTAGTACGCTTCTTAGTTCAAATCAGTCCAAAATAAGGGTGCAACCTTACCTTTGCCCTCGCAGATTTAGAATTAACTCCTCAAATTCAGAGCTCTCTGCTTATGGGAGACCTTGTGACTTTGCAAATCCCCTCTTCACTTAATGCTTATTTTAAGACAGACTTCTGATCTAAGGATGTGTCTTTTTGCCTAGGAGGGGATCATGGCATGAGATGTTCTGTAGACTAACTTAAATTGATGTTTCTTAATTGCATGGGTAGGAGCTGTTAAGCTGTATGGCCCAAAAGTTCTTAAACTGTATGGCTCAAAAGTAATATATATATAATACCCAAGGCACTTTTTTCTCTGATATCTGCTTGAGCAGAAGCTGCCATGAAGTAAAAGTTCAAGGGTGTTGATGAACTCATGTAAAGCAATTACAAAGGTTTTCTGGTGCTGTCAGCCTACTTGGTGAAATGGAAAACACTTGACTTTCTTTAATTCTGTTCCTAGTCCATACTGTACTTAAAACGTGTTAGCTGAATCTCTGTGTAATTAGAACAGATAGGAATTTAATAACACAAAAAATACACCCTGCTCCAAACTAACCAACCAAAATTTCCCCAGAATTGGGACTTTTATTATATAGAGTACATGTTCAAATTCAATTCAGCTTGAGCTTTTTTAGTGTTCATTGTGTCTGTGTGCTCACTTTGTCTTTTAACTTATTTCTGTACAGTAAAATTCCTTGAAGTGATCAAGCCCTTCTGTGTTATCTTGCCTGAAATTCAAAAGCCAGAACGGAAGGTAGGTTAATAAAACTTACTTCCTAGGTTTGTATTTGTGCACTATAAAATCAGAGTTTGCATTTGTAGGATTTGGGGTTTCTTCCCTGAGGGGAGAATGGCAGATTTAGGTACAGCTGTTTTTAGTGGAGTGCATGTGGGGTGCATCTCATGTGGATGTGGTTGTACAAGAATGAATGGGGTTTGGCAGATTTGTTTATGTCACAGCAGTGCATGGTGAGATGTTGAAGGCAGTACACATTGAAGTGTAAACTAGAGTAAATTACAGCCACAACTTTAAAATCTCTGCTTCATAAGCTCTAATCTAAGATTATTTGCTGAGATAAGCTGCTCCCTATTACTGTTTTTTTCTCATCATAAGCTCTTACTCATGAAAATGTAAGATTCATTTCTGTGGAAGTACTAGAATTACCTTGCATTGACATAAGCTTGTTTATTTGGGTTAAATTTTGAATAAAGCTTTGTAGCTTTCCTTGGTCTTATGTGGGATGAAAGGGATGAACAGTATGTTGTTTTCTTTTGGGTATTCTGTACTTTGTACCTCCACAAGAAAATCAAATGTGCAGCTGTGAAAGTTTACTTGATGTACTAGATCTTATTATCTTGACAGCTTAATAATCTGTTGTTGATTTTTGGTTTTGTGTTTTTCCCTTTAGATTCAGTTTAAGGAAAAGGTACTATGGACAGCTATCACACTCTTCATCTTCTTAGTATGCTGCCAGGTATGTTTCCTTCCCTTTTTAAGGAAGAGCTGAAATGTTTCAAGCATGCTATGAGGTCTCTAATTTAATCTCTTGGTTGGAAATGCAGATTCCCTTGTTTGGCATTATGTCATCAGACTCTGCAGATCCTTTCTACTGGATGAGAGTGATTTTGGCATCCAATAGAGGTATGGTCAGACTTCCAGGAGGGCATGTTTTTATCTTGAATCAAAATGGTTTTGGACTTGCATTCTGCTCCATGGTAATGAATATAAAAACTGGAGAGTGAAAAGTAATTTTTCTGTATTATTTAAAGTGATAAATCAGTGTGGCATTGGGAAAGGCACGTTCTGGACAAAATGAGTTTATGGCTGACTGTGTGCAGTCTATTATATGTACAAAAATTGAGCTTTTTATTTTGGAGGGAAATGGTTAGGAAAGAGACAGTTCCTAATTATCCGCATTGCTGCTGTTGCAATCTTCAAGATTTGTGATTTGTGTTTCAAAATCATTTGGGTTTCCTTGAGTGTTGTGGTTTCCTGGATGACTTGTTTGACTCTGTCACACAGAAGATTGAATTGCACAGTAGTTTATGTAAATTTCAGTTTCTTGTAGAGGCTTTCTAATGCATGTGTGAAGGTTAAAATTCATGATAGCTTCCCCAAGAAACAGAAATTTATATAAACTTTCTAATGCAGCTATAAATTAAGAATGGTGACAGTTTCCTGAATGCTCTTTATCATTCTATATCATTTGAGCTATCAGTTTACATCCTACTTTGTTTTATATAGAGTAAATATATTCTTGACAGAGCACAGTATTTTTTCAGTGAGCACAGTATTTTTGAGGTACTGAGGAGTACTACATGTCAAACTGACTTGTAACAAACTTTTGTTATCATTGATAACAAAATCCAAACCACAGTACTCTACCAGCTACTACAAGAAAATTAACTCTTATCTCAGCTGAAACAAAGATTCTGTACAAAAAAGTGATTTCTGTTTTTCTAATTTTTACATTTACGGAGATTTGGAGTTTTAGATATTGTCCATTGTGATGTAAAGGTTGATAAAAACTAACTTTGAACTTCGCTGTTCTTCCTGTGTCTGGCAGGAACATTGATGGAGCTGGGCATTTCACCCATTGTCACCTCAGGGCTCATCATGCAGCTCTTGGCAGGTGCTAAGATAATTGAGGTTGGTGACACCCCAAAGGACAGGGCTCTCTTCAATGGAGCCCAGAAATGTGAGTAACAGCTCATGTTGGGCACTGGTGCTTTAGAGTATCTCACCCTGACAGTGGAAAGTGAATTTACCAAGGGATGAGTGGTGCAGTTGGACTTGTGGGTTTGTGTCATTTTCTGCTGCAGACACCTGCATTTCATCAGCGTCCTACTGACAGCTCTCTGCCTTGTTGGCTGTTAAACTTCAGAAAGGTATGAAAAGGAAAAGAGTCAGTGCCATTGGCATTGCTGCTGTAATCTTCCCAGATAAGTGAGGCAGTGTAGAGACTGTGGAGACTCACCTTTTGAATTGTGATGGTCAGTGTTAATCTGAGTATTTCATGGTGATTAAGATGTTGGTTGTAGCTGTTTATACCTTGCAGCTCCAGGCATGGATCTTTCTCATCAATAAGGGTCAGTTCATAATGACCTCCAGAAAAAATTGGGTGTTTTGTAGCTATTTGGTGCTGTACATTATTTGCTGCTATGTGTACTGGAAAAAATCATAAATTGCTGCAGTAATATCTTAACACCCTCAGAGTTTTCAGTATCTAAAGCAGCCTTTAGTAACCAATCCCATTTGCTTCTAAGTGCATTTGAACTATCTGTGTGTATTTCTGTTTTCAGTGCCAGATTTCAGACAACAAGGTTAACTTGCTCTTGAATTTAAACTCCATGTGACTTAGGTATTCCTTCCCAAATGTTGTGGTTTAACCCTATCTGGCAACTTAAGTATCACATGGGACACTTGCTCACTCTCCTGTGGGAGGAGAATAAGAAAAATAATAATAAACCTCGTGGGTTAAGAACAGTTCCATAACTGATACAAAGTATAATATAATAACAATAACAGCAACTGTAACAAAAAGGAGAAAGAGAAGTAAAACCTTAGAGAAACAAGTGATGCCCAATGCAATGCTCACCACCTGCTGGATGCCCAGGCAGTTCCTGAGCAGAGATCAGCCCCTCCTGGCCAGCCCTCCCTGCTGAGCCTGACATTCCAGGGTGTGGAATATCCCTGTGGCCACTTAGGGTCAGCTGTCCTGCTCATGCTCCCTGCCAGCTTCTTGTGCACCTGCTGGCTGGCAGAGCAGGAGACACTGAGAAGTCCTTGACTTGGGGCAAGCACTGCTGAGCAACAACTAAAACAGCAGCACATCAGCCTCTCATGGATTATTCTCATGGAAAATCCAAACCACAGTACTCTCCAGCTACTACAAGAAAATTAACTCTATCTCAGCTGAAACCAAGATTCTGTACAAAAAAGTGATTTCTGTTTCTCTAATTGCTCACTGACATAAGGATCCAGGACAAATACATACTTGTTCTTTTTATTCTGTAGTGTTTGGAATGATCATTACCATTGGACAGTCCATTGTGTATGTAATGACTGGAATGTATGGAGACCCATCTGAGATGGGTGCTGGTATCTGCTTGCTTATCACAATCCAGGTAATTTCTAATCTTCTCTACTTACTCTTTCTCTGAAAGGGTCAAAAAATCAGCCTTATGTACAGGCTATCCCTCACGCAGAGCAAAAAGGCCCAGGTGTACTTGCTTCTTCACATATAGCCTAATCTTTTAATACACATTTTTCTAACAAAATGAAAAAGACATGGAACTAATGCTGTATTTCATTTTTTGCTGTAGCTTTTTGTTGCTGGTTTGATAGTTCTGCTCTTGGATGAGCTGCTCCAGAAAGGATATGGTCTTGGTTCTGGCATCTCTCTCTTCATTGCCACCAATATCTGTGAGACCATTGTGTGGAAAGCATTCAGCCCCACCACAGTGAACACTGGGCGAGGTAATATGGCACAGTCTGTTTTCTTTACCAATAGTTTGTACAAAAAGGGAACATCTTTTTTCTTTTTTCCTTTTTTTTAATGTTAACTTAATGCCAAATACTGTTGCTGCCATCTTGACTGTGTAGTGAATCTTGCTAATGCAGCAGCTGCTGCTCTGCAAAGTGCAGGCACAAAGATATTTTTTCTCAATTTGTAGTATTTCACAGGATATTTACTGAACTTGAGTTTCTTACAGTGCCTTCATTAGAAATCAGCTGTAGTGGACTGCCATTGTATTATGGCTGCTGTCCAACATACTGACCAAATATTAGCTGTTTCTTTCTGCTCCTTGCTTTTTGTACACTTTGCTCTAAAGATCTTATTCTCCAAACTCCACTGGAGATGATCCTGTTTGCTGCTGTATAGTAGAAAACTGAGGTGAGGTTATGCCATTTGGTGTAATCCAAACAATAGCTTGTGTCTTACCACAACTGACACTAGAAAGCCTTATGCTTCCCTGTAAGTTTACTCTTTTTTTTGATCAGGAGGAGGAAAGAAAGAACTTGGTGCTTGTCAATGTTTCTAGAGACCAATAGAGTTATCCTGTGCTGGGTTATGATTTAGTTTCTAGGCCAGTACAAGGTGATTTAAAAAAAAATCTTGGAAATAACATAGCTGATATGAAGGTTGACAATATAAAAGTCTGAGAACATGCTCAAGATGCAAAAGACTCAGAGCAATCCTATTCTGTACTTCAGAAGTGTGCTTAATGGGACAAAACACTGAAACTTGGAGATAATCACAGCTCACCTAAGTTTTTCTTTTCCTTTCCAAGGCATGGAATTTGAGGGAGCCATCATTGCTCTGTTCCACCTTCTGGCTACTCGCACAGACAAAGTCCGAGCTCTTCGTGAGGCCTTTTACCGTCAGAACCTCCCCAACCTCATGAATCTGATTGCCACCATCTTTGTCTTTGCAATTGTCATTTACTTCCAGGTCGGTTGGAATAATGGGGGTTGTAAAACTGTATGGACTGTGGGTCTGAAATTTGCTTCCTTCTACAAGACATTATATATTTACAAGGCTCATTTCTGTACATGCAGCATCTGGATGTTCATTATACACTGTCTTCTCTTAATCAGTTTCTACACTTACCATAGTCTCACAGAAGGCTGGAGACTTAGTTTGGTCTCTGAAAAAAGAAACAAAAAACCAAATGAAAATACCCCAGATGCATGTGCACATGTGATACTGTCTAACCCAAATGCTATTGCTTTTTACTGGGAAACACTTTGAAGTTTTTAGGCCTGTTTGTTGCTGGAGAATATAGGAAGTTGTAATGTTTCTTTTCCTGGATGCTTTGTTCAGTCTTCTTGAAACTTCAGATTTCTTCTGGTCTGAATCTTTCATACCTTCTTGTGTGTGGCTGTGTGTTTAGACAACCATGCAGTTTTGCAGTTTTTGGGTTCACATCAGATGTAATTGGGGACTTTCTTTTGAAAACTTTTCAGGGCTTCAGAGTGGATCTTCCTATCAAATCTGCTCGCTATCGAGGCCAGTACAACACCTACCCCATCAAGTTGTTCTACACTTCCAACATTCCCATTATTCTCCAGTCTGCCCTGGTGTCCAACCTGTATGTCATCTCCCAGATGCTTTCTGCCCGCTTCAGTGGCAACCTGCTGGTCAGCCTGCTGGGCACCTGGTCTGTGAGTATTCCTTCTCATCTTGCATACATCTTTACAAGGGCACCATTGAAATGTGGGCTTGAAGAGATGGTCTCCCAATATGAAGACACACTTTGATGATTGACTTTTTCAGTCATACACACTGAAACTCCTGAATTAGTAATTAGTTTGAATTAATGGTAGCATAGAAGGCTTGCTGTGATGAATATAAATTTGTGTCCTGCTGCAGTAGTAATGATGCAAAGTGATGCAAAGGTGATACAAACTTTTCTAAGACTTGGCTTAATGGCTAAGAAATAGTGAGAAGATTGGTGACTGACTGCTTGCTTTCTTCCTCCAGGACACATCATCTGGAGGCCCTGCTCGTGCTTATCCAGTTGGTGGACTCTGTTACTACCTGTCACCTCCAGAGTCCTTCTCTTCAGTGTTGGAAGACCCTGTACATGCAGTTGTTTATATTGTATTTATGTTGGGCTCCTGTGCTTTCTTCTCTAAGACATGGATTGAAGTCTCTGGCTCCTCTGCCAAAGATGTAAGTTTAAAATGACAAATTATGTGAGCTTACATGATGAAAACAGATGGGCAGTTGTAAGAATAAGACTGACTTTCTTCTGAAAAGCTGTTCTGCTGGCAATATTGTTGGTAATTTCATTATTTGTGTAAACAGGGACTGTATCTTTTTTTAATTGAGAAAGATTAAGACAGAATGGAGGTCTTTTTTTTCCTGTTTACAGCTTTTTCAAAACAACATCAAAACATGAATTGCTTTAATTGGAATTAGGCAATTTAGAACATAAAAACATGATCAGTGGGAGAGCAGGAAAGGTAGCAGGAGAGGTGGAAACTCTTTCAGTGCCACATGACAGGTGCACTGTGTGCAAGGCAGGTGCCACTTAAAAACTTGCAGGTAAAACACAGCCATTCCTGACACAGAGTTCTGAGCTTCCTTTATGGAAAAGTTAATTATCGGTTGTTATTTTTAACTAGAGAGCACTGACAATGGAGAATATAATGCAGTGCATTGGTGTACCTGAGGCTAGCTTCTCAAAATTTCCATTTGCTACAGGATATTTAACATTCAGGAGCTACATCACCCTGAAATTGGAGTTGGAAAATAAAATGGAAAATAGCTGTCATTGTGGTAGATTTGTATTGTGGGTAGGAGGTGAAGTTTGGCAGCCATGTGGAATGGTTTAATCCATTCTTTTACAAATAAGTAATTGCACAGTTACTGTAACAGTGTGAGCACTCTCTTGTTTTGCATCTTGCTGATTCTCAGGCATGCAGGGAGGCACTCACAGCCATGTCCAGTCAGGTTTTTATTTCAGACTGAACCAGTCCAGTATTCAGAGTAGACAGTTTTTAACACTTTAATACTTTTTCCTGATACTAAATAAAATAATTTTAGATTCAAATGCAAAAAAGTCAGAAATAAAAGTTGATAAATCATTGCTTAAGTTTCCACTGTGTAGTGGAAAACTGGCAGCTTACTCATCTCAAAGTGTGTTTTCTCCGTGCATGGAGTCACCTTCATGTTCCCCTGCTAGAGTTTGTTACCCACAGTTGTTAGTGAAGTGTTTGCAGGGCTCTGCTGTAACCCTGTGCAACTGCAGAAATCCAGTTTAAGAATAGTGTTCCAAGAAGGGATTCTAAGTCCAGTTTCTAGTGTGGCTCCACAAATAAATAGTTGACTCAACTGAATGCAGGAAACTGAAATGGAATAAACACTTCAAGGAATGATTTTGCAACATCTGTAAAACCCTCATCAGGTGAAAGGTAGATGGAAAAAGATGGATTGAATTATGTGTATGAGAGCCTACCAGTATCCAAATTTTCCTTTTTTCAGTAGGACTAGAATCATCCAGAAAGCTTTTTATAATTGACAGGTAGAAAAGTGCCTGTGACTGTAATTTATCTGAAGTTAAAATAATGGATGTTTTGAACTCTGATGAATAATGTAAAACACAATCCAAAACACAAAACAATACAAAAAACACCCAACCCCACCACCATTTATTTCTGTTTTCCCACAGTACTACATTGCATGGCCTTGGGAAATCACAGTAAATTTACTTACTCTATTCCTTGATTCAATACAGGTTGCCAAGCAATTGAAAGAACAGCAAATGGTAATGCGAGGGCACAGGGAAACTTCAATGGTACATGAACTCAACAGGTGAGCTGCAGATTCACTGGCTGTTCATGCAAGGTGTTATGGGCAAACAAAGGGCAAAGTTTGCTTTGACTTGCATTTTCTAGATCCTAGAACACAGATATTATTTCAGCTTCGATGTCACATGCATATGACATAGAACTTCATCTCATTAAGGGAAGACTTGTACAGTACAGCTTATTTTTGCCTTGCATTTAAAGAATTTGCCTCAAATTTTGAACCTTTTATTTTCCTGGTTTTTTATTTTTTTTTAATTTATGTACTCTACTCAGGGTAGCTAATAATGAGCATTTCAGTGTACTTTACTACTTCAAGCTGACCCAGAAATATTTTCTTACTGTAATTTTTCTTGTGTTATTAGTCTTGAGAGCTGTTTTCATGCAGACCTTGCTTCTAAAACAAGTAGTTACTTAAATTTCCTAGGTGCAGAGGTGGGCAGGGGTTGATGTCTTTAGGTTTTCAGATTTCAGGGCAGGACCTATGTACCCTTTGTGGTACCAAAGGTACCCTTTGTTATGGTAATGTTATTGTAACTTTGGATTTCAGTCACCTACAGATGATTTGAAGAGCCAGTAGCCATGAGTTTAATATTTGTGCATAATTGCATGGTGGACTGTAGTACCTTCTCCTCTTAGTGTAGCATTTTTTTCTTCTCCAGTCAGGTTGAGCATTTTATATTCTTATCCAGATTGCAGATCCACAAGGGAAGAGAGTATTCTGCCACTGACTTTTTTGTTACTATCTAAGCAAACTCTAATGCCCCTTTCCTATTCTCATTCATGTTTTCCAGGTACATCCCTACAGCTGCTGCCTTTGGTGGGCTCTGCATTGGTGCCCTCTCTGTGCTGGCAGACTTCCTGGGGGCAATTGGCTCTGGAACTGGAATTCTGCTCGCTGTCACCATCATTTATCAGTACTTTGAAATTTTTGTAAAGGAACAGAGTGAAGTTGGCAGTATGGGAGCTCTTCTTTTCTAAACCTAGTTTCTCATGGACCCAGGAAAGAGAGGAGGGACATTCTCAAAGTGTAGCCAGTCAGGAAAAAAGAAGTACCATAAACTTGATAGTGTCATTCTATAGAAACGCATATTTTAATAATGTTTCCAAAGCACATTCCCTTATGTTCAAACTTTTCTAGCATACTCTTTGCATTTTATAAATTGATGAGGAAGATGTGCAAAAAAATTTTTTAAGAAAATTGTTTTTTAATTATGTGTTAGGAGAGTCAGTTTTCTGACTTGGATTTAGTTCAATGACTCCTAAAAATTTTTTGAGCCCCTTTCACATTTAGTAACCTGAAGCCTTTACAGGTTTTAATTAATGTTTGTTAAATGAATTTTTGGAAGGGATTTTTTTTCCATTTAACTTGTTTTTGCAGCTCCTTTGCAGTAATGGTGAAAAAAAATCTCTCCATCTGACACTCAAGTTCCATAATTACAGTTGTAAGCACAAATGGTGTTTCATGTGTTAGGGGTTTCTTTTTTCAGTATGGCAGATTTGAAAGGCAGTTGTTTCTTTTTACTATGATACAATATCTATAATTCCAAATGTTTTGTCGTGTAATTACTACACTAGACTTTGTCAGCTGTTGAGTATTGGCTTGAGACTGTTTTCAAGTTTCTGTGTAAGAAAGGAATGTGTCCTTTCCCACCACCTCTCCTCCACAAGCAGAAAACTCAGGTAAATCTAGATTCTGCCAGAACCTGTGCCTAAGAGTTGCTACTTTGAAACTTGGTTAAACCAACTTTGTAAAGCCTTCTAATTAGTCTTTATTGCCATTAGTGGCTGTGCTTCTAGTTTTCATGTCAGCTGAAAGGAATGAGTGTTATGGCTGCTTAGATGCAAATCTGCTTGTGCTCTTTGCTAGAGTGAAGTTTCTCTCCCTGATAATGAATTCTGGTCTCATAGCAATCAGGATGTTATCTGATTACTCATATCTAGTGAATTTTGAGTCTCATTACCACAAAAGAGGGGAAAGAATGGATGCTACTTGTCTGCTTTTGTAGATCTAGATAGGAAACCCTTGTCAGATAACTCCACTAAGGGGCTTATGTAGAAGGCTTTTCCATCCTATAATCTCATTGGATTTGAGTGGTACATAGGAAAATACACTTTCAGAAGGTATTGGGATTCCTTTTTTGAAGATCACACCTTCAAAATGGAGAGTTTACAGTTAAAACTGTAATGGACCAGAATAAAACTTAATTTTCCATTTTAATTTCGGTTGTCAGTGCTAATCAGGTGCCTAGGACCAAATGCAAATATTTGTGTATGAGTCTTGTAAATGCACTTCTCCTCAATCAGTATTGGACAACATGGGAACCAGAAGGAGGAGTTGTGGCTGCTGGAACTTTTCTTTACACTGCATCAACATGCATTTGTGCATGTTGGGCAGACAGTCTGTGAGTCACTGTTCCTGCTGGAGTGGTGGGACTCTGTTACACACCCAAGGAGCACAGATGACATCCAGAAACCCTTGTTAATACCCTGAACTCAGATACCAAACACGTGGGAAATCTGCAGATGTGAAATGAGATGCACCTATGAATGAAAGCCAAATGCCCGGGATGAGGATCACGATTGGAAAAGGAATAAAAGAATTGGGATGAAGTATCCATGAAATGATCACTGTCAGCCATTCACTATGATGTCACACTACATTGAATAATTTTTGTGGGTTTTATGAAGTATTAATGCACCACAACACAACTGTGATGTGAAATGGGGACAGTGAAAAAGTGGCATTAAAAGGAAAGAGTTCTGATACAATTCTGCTTTGGGGATTCTGTTGTTTTTCCAGGAAACCCAATACAAACTATTTTAATATAAAAATACTCCACTTCTGTGCATGCTGCTCTGGCTGGGCTGGAGCTGTACTTGTATTTTTGGTCATATCTGTTTGAACTGGTTGCAGTTTAGACCATTTGCTCTATGGTATCTAAGCAGCACTTGTTCTGTGCATCTGTATTTTTGTGGTCTAATGGTGAATCTTTGTTATCAAACACCTGTGTCCTCAAAGCAGAACCTGCTGGCCATACAATGGATGTTCACAAAAAGAAATAATGCCTATAAAATCTGCTTTATAATGAAATAAAGTACATCTTTGGAGCTAGTGCTTGACTTTTGGTGCTTGGATACTGTTAAAATTAACACTTGTGGAGTAAGGTTACCCACCTATGACACTGAGATACTGGTACCCTCAAAACACCTGATCAGAGTGTCAGTGTGAAATGAAGACAATTTGTATTTGCTCCAAGGGCTCTCAGTAGTGGGTTGCCAAAATTACTGGATCTTGACCATTCCTTTGGGCTTTTTTTTTTTTGAGTTGCTATTTTAAAGGCACTGCACAAGTAAATAGAAGGTGAGTGGGGTAATGATGCATTACTTTAACAAAAACTATTTCCATTAGAGATACAATGCCAGTCATTTTGTAGTGTGATAAGACAAGAAAACTTAAAGCTGATGATATTCCCAATATTGTTTTGCCTTTTGAGCTTTTAAACTTAGAGTAAGGGAAAATTTTGCCTTCCTCCTGAATAGATATATCCCAGTACTTGAAAGCAAATTTACCCAAAATACTGTTACTGGGTGCAGGAAGTTCAGCCATGATTTTGGTCGTGTTTGAAGTCACTCTAAAAAGCAGCCTGATTTCTCCCTTGCTGTTTTATTTTCCATCAGGAGACTTGCACTGATGACTGTGGTTGCTGTGGGAATGTTATGTCATCACACATATGATCACAGAAATAATTGAGGTGGCTGTAGATGTGATGAGTTATGTGCAAGAGCTGGATGTGAACCAACACCAGGGCAACATCTGACATCTTTCTGCTGGGGCTGTTTTGTGCAAAATTCTTGATGTGTCCTTTTCTTCTGCACTGCAGGTTTCAGGTGAAAGTTTCTTTAGCATTTAAGTGCTGGCTATTTAATTTTTGTCCCTTTTGTCATTATTCAGAAAGCTTTAAAAATCATCTGGTTTATTCTAGTTCGCTTATTCCTAGAGCAATGTAATTTTGAGATGGCAAACAAATGGACTTATTTTTCTAATTTCTCAAACATTTGAAAAGAAATTAAATCGTTTTAGCTGCAACTGTAAAGGTTGTTGTTTTAAATGTTTCATGACTGTGCTCCCTTGTTTTTTTTCTGGGGATAACTCTGTCCCATACTGTAAACAGACTGATTTGTGGAATTTGTGATTTAGGTTTTTAGCCAGCTTTTGGAAAAGGAGGAAGCCGAGTGGCCCAGTAACTGCTTGTCCTAACTGTCCTCTCTGGAAGGAGGAATAACAAGCTTTAGGTGGCCCTGCATTTCCCCACTGCTGTGGGGCGGCTCCGAGGTTGCTGGCAGCTGTTTGCTCACGGGTGTGCTGTGACACTGCCGGGTCCGGGCCAGCATCCCTGCCTGCATCCCAGACCTGCTCCGGGTGCTGCTGACTGCGCCCTCCAGCCCTTCCCGGCCCGGCTGCCTCCCTGCGGCTCCGTGCGGGCTGTTTAACCCGTGGGGAAGGGACAGGACAGGACAGTGTCCCTCTGGGCAGCGAGGGACACCGGCGGCATCCCTGCTGTACCCGGTGTGCGCTTTGCCTGTCCTTCCCCTCCTTTCCCCGCCGCTCCTCTGCCGGGTTGCTCCTGCCCCTATAGGAGATGCGGGGCTGGGACAGCGCCGGGGGCTGCGGCTCCAGAACGGATCCTCGGTCCCGGAACGGCTCCTGAGCTCCGCTGAGCCTCCCGAAGCCCGGAGCCCGGCCCGGAGCCTCTGCCCGCCGGGTGGCAATGTTACCCTGCGAGTCAAGCGCGGCACTCGGGATCGGGGAAAGGCGCATCCAACCCGTCCCAAATGTGTCCTTTCCGTACAATGCAAAAAGTTCGGAGCAGAGTTTGCCAATATTTATTTAAGCTTCCTGGAGCTGCATCCAGGATTGAGGTTGTTTTAAGATGAAACGCTGAAATAATATGTTAGAGCATTTGTAATATTTTCTAATGTATTTCAAGCATGCTGGGTGCCAAGGAGCACTTGTCTTCTTCTGCCACTTAAGCCTAGACTGAGACAGTCTATGGGATTGGAAAGAAGAAAATAAGCATTTAAAAGCAAAATCAATATTCTAAGCTGGGGACCTAATTAGTCAGCTAGACTTTAAGCTGCTGGTTTATAATGTGCTCCTGGATGGATCTGCTCAAATTGAAACTCTTCTGTGGGCCAGGTTGTAGCAATCCTCTGGCCAGTGCCAGCGTGGTTCCAGCCAAGCTGGCAGCGTTTGGCAGAAAGGAAATACCCTGACAATTGGCACCTCCTTTGGCAGCTGTGTCACACAGGCTGGAGACTGAGGGAGCACAGACATGATACACTTTGTCATCACAGAGGGGGCTGTCAAGGTCAGAGACACGATGCTGGCTCTGAGATATTTCTTGCTGAAGAACAAGAAGACTGGGCCAATATCTCAGAAATAGGAATACCTGGGAGCTTAAAACAGAGGGAACAACTAGAACAGAAACAGAATGAAAAAAATAGAACAGTGAGGATACATATTTTTGAAAAACTCTTTCAGATATTTTTATATTGCTTTGAAGAATATCAGGATACATGGCACATACATAAATCCCAGATTCCCCTTTTAGATATTAAGGCTAAAGTGGATGGTTCCAAAAATGGTGTGAGCACGGCTGGGGAATATTAGCTATCTGAAATCTCAGGCGAGTATTATCTACTTTAATCTTCAGTGTGTCTGAAGCTCTCTGATGTTCTTACAGCTCTAACGTGTCTCTTCTTTATACCTGTGATGTGAAGATCTATGAAAGAAGAAGGCAGCTCCAGACATACAGGAACAAGGTACAGTGAGCAGAACATTCTGCCTGATTAACTTTGCTATATAAGTGTGATTTTTATTTTTGTTTAAATAGCTTCATCTTTTGGCAGTGCAAGAACGTGAAATTGTTGCTGCTGGATTCCCTAGGGCTGCAGAACTGTGCCTAATGCAGGGAGAGCAAGGGCTCCTTGTGGCCACAAACAGGGTCATTTACACAAGGATGTGGGATTACAGAGCTCAGCTGCAGGGAGTAACTGGAGGGTGTGTGGAGAGAGGCCATGAAGGAGTTGGGGGAAGGAGCAGTGCAGGAGCCAAGGGGCAGTGAGGGGATATGAAGCTGGGATGTGGTGGCATGATGTGCCTACACCTAAAATCAGTGCATCTGAAAATGCTCTTGTGCTCCAGGATTCTGAAGAGCACCCACAACAAATTGTGAGTGCTTTGTGTGGCTGTGGATGGTGATTAAAATGCAGAGGGGCAGCTGCCTGCTGGATCTCCCCTGCCAGACAAGCCCAGAATACCTGTCTGCTATAGAAATCAATGATTTGTTTAACCTTGGTATCCCACACTGACCTCATGTTTCCTTAGCACTGTCCAAAGTTTTCTTTGTGCTCTGCAGATGTAGAAACTTGTAAGATACAAAAGTGTGTTTGTTAATTCTTTTTCTAAGCACTTTTATCTTGGATGTTTGAGGATAAAGCTTAAACTGTTGATTTTTAAGTTATTAGGAGAGCATTTTTTTAACCTACCCCCCTTGCTTTGAGTGACTCTTGAAAGGAGGAGAGATTTATTGGGGGGGACATGGTTATTTCCTCAAGTAGGTAGGAAAGGGCTGTCTCTTATCTCAGTGCTTCCCATTACTTAAGCAGAGCAGGCTGGCAGAAACAAGCCAACATTTGGGATAAGACTTATCTAATTTAGTGATGGAACACAGTAGCACAAACCAGGGAGTGTGACACTACTTTCTGCAACTGAGGTACATCAAAGTCATTTTTATTTGGGTTTAAACATAGGTATCTACCTTTTTGTAGAGGATAGCTGGAAGCTCACAGGATCCATTAAACTGGAATGGTGACAGGGATACGGCATGTGAAAAGAGAAGAGTTCTAGTTGCAGAGCAAACAGACTAAAAGTGTTTCCATTTTTATCAAGTGGGTTCTCATCTGTTATTTGTGTTGCAGAAGTTGTTTCTTCTGCATGTGAGCTCTCATTTTTGTGAGTGCTGGCTGTAATTACAATGTCATGGAGGTTTTTGGTTCCCAATATTGTGCACTCTGGGAAAAAACCCTCCCACTTTTAAAAAGAAAAAAAAAAAAGCTGCAGAGCAGGACAGGACCTGTCCTCAGTCCTAGAGCTGATCATTACAGGAGTCCTGGCTCAAACAATGTCTGTCACTTCTTTACTTGCCTCTTCCACTGATGTTGCCTCTTAAAGAACCAGAAGTGTTAACTGAAATGCAGATCCAAACTGCACACATGTATGTATATAAAGTAGCTGTCTTTAAAACATAACTATCAACACTTAATTAATGAAACAATACCCTTAATGCTGTACTTAAGCCCAAAATCAGTGTGTGAGCAGTGAGCTCACACCTGTAGGAGAATGAGGGTCAGAAAATTGAGTGGTCCTTGTGCCATCATGGTCATGTTTTCCTTTGTTCATGCAGAATTGCTGATGCATCACAGTCTTGATATTATTTCACCCTTGCAGCATATTTCTGCTTCTCCAAAGAATGTTTCCTTTATGCATAATCCATTAAATGGTGATCAGAGCTTTGAGTGCCTGCAATTCATCAAGTTTAACACTTTACCTTTACTATAAGAGAAGACAAAACCATTTCTCTATGGTTTTGGTTGTTAAACATAGTAGCTATAAAATCGACTCAATCTAGACCTTTTACCTAAGGAGAGGTGACAGATTGATGCTGCTGGGGTTCTAGAAGGTGTTACTGGAGACATAATGAAGTTTCCTGCAGGCTGTAACATTGCTTCAGCTCAGGGAGCTCTGTGTGAGCATAATGAAGCAGCACCCTCTAATCATCAAGAAAAAACATCTTCATTTAGCCCAGGCTCCAACACACAACTTGAAAGACCTGAGCAAAATCCTCCACTTTATTTCCTTGTGTTCCCTGGGTGGATCTGAGCTGGGAGGTTCTTGCACAAAACAAGTATTTCTCATGTCAGAGCTTCAGTCCTGAAGTGGAAGTGACCTTAGACAGTCCAAACCTCACATTTCTATAATAATGTGCTGCTGCAAATGCAAACACATTGGGGAGCACCCTGTTCCCCTGCCTGGAGCCCCTCAGCAGGTACCTCTGCCATCCGAATAGCGGCTGTTTCGTTCCATTACCGTGCAGAGCCATTACTGCAGCAATAAAGAGCAGCTTTGCCTTTCTCTTGTAAATTCTCTGGCAGGAGCACCTGTGGCTCTTGCCAAATGCCTCTGTCAGGGGTAGGAAGTGCCAGGGGGTTTGAGGAGCAGGAGAATGCACAGAGAGATGGGCAGCAGAGGTCAGGGGTGGCCTTTCTTCTCTGTGCATCAGAGCTTTGACCACACACATCTGTCTGCTGGAAGGCACAAGAGGCTCATACCACTGGCTGCCAAATCTGATGGGGCACAGGAGCTTTGTGACCTTGACCAACATGACCTTTCAAGGGTGTGAGATGAGCTTCACACAACTTATTTTCACCCTACAACAGCACGAGCACTTGACCATGTAAAACAATTTTGCTATATTTCTATCTAAAAGGCTTAGCAATTCCTGGATGTAATTTTTTTTTATTTTCTCACTTGTTCCTATATATGTGTGTTCCATTGGTCTTTAAATGCCATTTGATGAGTGCTTTCCTGCTGCCCTAGCCCTGGTTGGGTGGGGTTGCCTGCTCTGGTTCTGTGTGAGGGAAGCTGACTGGTTTTTCTGATGAGATGTGTGGATAGCCCTGGCAAGATCCTGCCTTCTGGATTGGACAAAGCAAATTCATCCTCTAAAAAAATCTATCCAGAGGGACAGGACCCTTTAGGAATATATAGTTATCAGTCTCTGTAATCTTAGGTGCCTATCACCTGTATCCAAGTTGTACAATACAGATGTCCAGAGGGGCTGGAGCCATTCAATAAAGCTGCTGCAATAGTTCTCTACATTAATACTGAGTTTGAACACATCACTCCTGCAGTCACTGCTCTGGAAAACCACGTGCAGCTCTCAGACCTGGAGAGCTTTGGGGTTAAAAAAGAACAGGCTGAAGCAGGGCTGAGAGTCCTGGCAGTCCCCACTTGGGACCCAGCAAAGGTGGTGCTGAGGAATTGGTTTTGGCCCCTGCGGCAGCACTTGGCTTGCTAGTTCCCAGTATTTACCTAAATATATTTTGGATTGCTGCAGCTGCTATTGTTTGTGATAAAGGCTTGGACAAAAGGTCTATTGATCAGGCAGTGCTGGCCATCCATCTCTGTCTGCCTCTCCCGACAGCCGGCCGGGCTGGCAGTGACGCTGCTGAGCCAGTGCCCTGCACCAGGCTGGCACAGGGCTGTGCTCCCTGCCAGGGAAAAGGGTGACCCCACCACAGACCCCTTTGCCTTTCTCCCCACATGCACACGAGAATCTCTGTGTGATCACAGAGTGATGTGTGATGGGCTCTGAGCCTGGTCCAAAGCTCATCATGATCTTGCTCCCATGGTCTGGTTTAGTAAGGAACAGGCTGCCAGGTTTGAATGCTCGTGACATTCAAGCCTCACAGAGCAGAGAGATTACAAAAAAAAAGTTCTGAATTTTATACTTTTTTTAAATTAAGTCAGCTATTGAGTGGAGAAAATCTTGTGACTGGAGGAAAACTTCTGGGTTTCTTAGGAAAAGTGCAATATTTCCTGTAGTTATTTGAACTAAACTTTGTCTGCTTGTCTAATGATGAAAAATGGTGTGTGGTGCAATTAGATAACACATGGAAAATAATCATATTTATGGAATACTTGTCAAAATTCAGGCCATGTTAGAAATGAAATTATATCTCATGCAACAATTCTTGCATTGACAAAGAAATTAAATACTTTTGTTCCTAAAATAGGAGAGAACAAGATATTGAAAATAAAAGGCATGAATATTGCTAATGTGTATACAGAAAACATGGTTATATCTCGTGGCTCTGAAGTGGATCTTACATCCAGCCATAATAATACAGATACATAAAAACTTCGGTTTTCAGGAGCTAGCTGGGAGAAAAAATAATGTGAGATTTCAGTATAGATTCCTTTCAATGGAGTTAAGACAGTACAAAATTAAGGACTGACATTAAAGCTGGCCAACAACAAGTGAGAGTTGTAGTTACCTGTTTTAACATGTAACAACTCAAATTGATTAATTCATTTTATAGGAGGCTTTCTTTTCAAGTAGTGGAGTACAGAAGCAACAGTATCACTTCAAAAATGAATATATTTTTACACAGGTTACCATGTGTTCCTAATTTATTTTTTTGTTTGTTTTCTCAGCTGAGCCCTCCCTGTTTCTGACACCTCCTGTTCCCGATGCTGCTGCTGTCAAAGGTGGGGTCGGTGTCCCCTGACTGGACCCAGGGCTCAACACAGCGCAGAGGTTCTGGCACTGCTGGGTCTGGGGGATTTTAGAAGTGCAGTGCGGGTGGTGCCTGTGGAGCACAGACAGGAGGGAGCTGGGCCGTGGGTGATGGGGCCATGGGGTGATGGGGCCATGTGGCAATGGGGCCGTGGGGCCATGTGGCAATGGGACATTGTACCTGGCTCTGTGCCCTGCCCAGGCAGCCAGCGTGTCCCGCACAGCCACAGCCCCGTGTCCCCACAGCTGGCAGGGCACAGCCGGGTGATGCGGGAATGACGCCACATACGTGCAGGAAGAACTTTGGGGCAGTGAATTGTGACTGATTTTGGCTGGAGAGGTAATTGGGGGGAACCGAGTGTTTTGAGCAGTATGATGAAAGGGGTACCGGGTTTGAGGTCCCCCATGCACACAAATTTGGAAATTGTGTGTTCGAGAAGGTGTCTCTAATACTAACTGAATACATGATTTGATTCATAACTTGAAGTAAAACTTCTCCCTGAGGTTTTGGTGGATTTGCTTCTCTACTCAACACTCTTTGCCCCCCACCCTTTATTTGTTTACTGGCATTGGCTTCCTGGGAAGAAAATTGCCAGAGAGCCTGCTGCATTTCCAGGGGATTCCTCTTTCTCCTGCTTTCTCCATTTCACCTTTCTACTCTTCCTCTCCCTTTCTCTTGTCTTGTGATGCACAACCTTCTTTCAAACATCCCATCTCACTTGTGCTTCTCCTCCTGCTTTCTCTGGGATTGCATCTGCTACACAGAGGGTTTATTCCTTCCCTCTGGTTGTGCTTTCTCTTGCCTTTCTTGGCATATTTCTGCCTTTCTCTTTTTCTTTCCTCATTCTCTAGATTTTCTTTCTTCTTCCTCACACTTTCTCTCTTGTTTTGGGGAATTTTATTTTCCATTCTCTTCTTCCTTGTATCTCCCAGGTTTGCCATCCTCCCTTGCAGTGTCTGCTCCTTGTTCATCAGCCCTTTCCTTCAGTCTGTTCTGTTTTCTGCTGGGTGTCTCAACAGGCAATAAACTGAAGTCCCATGGCCAGGCCAGAGGTTCTGTCCAGTGTGATGGGCAAATAGGATCCTCCAAATGAGCAGAGGAGTTTATCTTTGTGAGGTCATTGGAAATTACACCTACCCTGCCAGCTCCCCCAGCTCTCCCCCTCACTGGCAGAGGATAGGTGGTGATCAGCTTGACCTTCCACTTTGGACAAAGTGATGTTGAGCCCTGCTCATGCTGGGTGAAAGCAGGCACATGGGATTATTTTGTTAGGCAATGTGCACCCTGACCCATGATCCAGTCAAACCTCATCGCCCAAGAAATACTGGAGTGAATCAGCTCAGATGGGAAACTTAGCTCAGATGCAGAGATGTTGCAGTGAATGATTTATGTGAGGATGGTCCTGCTTCCTGTTGGATGTGGGTGATAATCCCATATAGCAGAGAGAGTCCTGTGCTGTGAGAGGTACTGTGGGTCAGAGATCCACCCTCAAAGCCCTCACACCTCCACACTTCAGGGTGTTCTTGTCATAGGATTGAGCCTGAAGAATCCCCACTCCCAACCATTCAAACCCAGTCTCAGTGGTTCAGGAACATTCCATACTTTCTGTTCTGGGCTGTATATTTTCCCAGACTTTTCCAGTGTGGCATTACCTTGCTCCATCAGTCATATTTCACCCTAGAGATGGTTGTCTCTTGATGGCAGATGGAGTGATTGAAGCACTACTAGGCTGGGCCACTGTAAAATATTCTTTATCAAAAATGAGCCCTGCAAAGAGGGCTGTAATTCTTTTGACCCCCTCCCTTTTTTTTATTTTTTCCTGTAGGAGTATTTCAGCTATGTAATTAATTTTTTTTTAATATCTCTCTTTCCAGACTTTTTATTCCGGCCCCAGTGCCTGTGGTTCCTGCGGGGTGTGAGGAGGAGGGCTGAGTGACAGGCTAATAACCTGCTCTGGCTCTCGCTCCAAGCCCAGTGGCAGGTGTCCCAGCGCCCCTATTGAATGCCACCATCCAAAAAAAAAATTATCAACAATCTTCCTTCAACAATGATTTATTATTGCCATAATTTGCCTTGGTACAATGAGCTGCAGAGTGTATTTCTGCACCCGACTGACAGGTATTTGATGGCTCCAGGTTCCTATTTTATTTAGTCTTGAGCCTAATATGATTTGGTTACCCTCGCTCCCTCCTTCCCATCCCTCTTCTCCCTCCCCACCCAACCTTTTCTCATTTTGTTTTGTTTTCTAAGAGTGTGTTTCGCATAACCCTGGGCTGGCTGACAGCGCTTGTAAAAACCAGAAGTCGATCTCGCCGTGGCTTTTCACCATTAATCAAGCTGCCTGGAATTGGAAAGTAACACTGACAGGCTTTTATCTTGGAGAGAAGGAGGATGGCAGATGTATTTTATGGTGGATGAGCCTTCACGGCTTCTATTAGACCGGGACTTCAGTGGTACAAGGTGGTGGTTTGGGGAGGAGGGAGCGAGGGGGAGGAGAGGCCGGGAGCGGCCTACAGATAAATAGATCCGTCAGTCAGGCGATGTGGAGGTCTCCAGGCGGCCAGCCATTGTAGGTGACAGAAAAGGCAATCAAAGACAAAACAAATCAAAAGGTACATCTTATCAGCAGCAGGCCAGCTGGACTTCCACCGCACTCAGAGGCCCCGCTGAGGGCAGGAGAAATTAATCCTGCTGTCGAGGCCAGAGAAATTGTCGCTGCTGAAGGTCCAAGTTCAGGCGAGCAGAGGTGGCCAACATTAAAGGAGAGGAGAGCAGGAGGCGGGAGGAGAGGAGCGGGGGAGCCAGAGCCCTGTCCCAGCACCTCTCCCTCCCTCCCTGCCTGCCTCCCTCCCTCTCCCCGGGCTCCTGACAAGTGCATTCATCGTGCGATGATAGCTCGGCACCTATGATTGGTACCTTTAATAATATAGCCCTCGCTCAGCTGTCACCCTGAAAGAACAATTTTTCCTCCCGCTTCCCTTGATGCAAAGATACATCTGTAATGAGAAGGGTGACAGAAAGTGGGAGCACGGGGAGCCAAGGAAAGTTTGGAAGAACATTAATCTAAAAGTGAAGTTGGAGGTGATGCTGCCTGCTTGAGGTGCCCGTGCCTCCAGTGGGGAGCCAGCAGTGGATGTGAAGCTGTTGTTGTCATGTTTCCTGGCCTTCAGTGCTTTGGGGCCCCCTCTGTGAAGGGAGAGGGATCCTTGGCCCAGCTGTGAACAGGAGCAGCTTTGAAAGCCACCATCCTCCTGCATGGCAGAGCTGGTCATGGTGGGAGGGACTGGCAAGCAGCCCCGTGTGCTGGGAGTCCTTGGCATAAACTGGAATGACTCCATTGTGTGGGGATTTATGCTGGGCAGGGATCTCTCTTCACCTCTGCAGCCTGGAGGAAGAAATGTGTGGTTATAGCTTGTGTGACTGTCCCTGCAGCAGGGCCCTGCTCACGTCCCGCTCTGGTTTATCCTTTGGTGTCAGCCAGGCTCAATCTACAATGCCACCATTAGCAGCACTGCGCAGAACCTGTCCTATTTCCCCAGAGCAGCTCTGCCTTCCAGGGCAGGATGCCCTCATCTCCAGGCTGTGGTGTGGCTGCCCCTGGCTCAGGTGCTCCGGTGCTTCCTTGTGCATTGGCAAAGCCTCCCTGGATCCCTGATTTCAGACCAAGCTGCAGTGTTGGGCTCCCTGGAGCAACTGCCCACATGTTCTGTGCCCAGGGCTGCAGGCACACAGTTTGTGGTGATTGGGATGTGGCTGAGCCTCATCATCCCCAGTGGGCACAGCTGTGAGCAGCAGGTGAGCAGCACTGACAGCAACGAGCCGTGGAGTGCCCAGGGCAGTGCCCAACCACCAAAGGGAGCAGAGGGCACACAGGTGCAGGGCATCAGCAGGAGGGGATAAAAGGCTGGGCTGAGGAACAAGAAAGAACAGATACTTGCAGCCTTCTGAAGTGATGGGATGTTACTCTGCATGGGCAGATGCCTGAAGTCTTCTGAGGAGGTGAGGTGTTCCTGTGTATGGGTGGATGCTTAAAGCCTTCTGGAATTGTGTGGTGATGCTCTGGGTATTGTGGCCCTCTCAGTTGCAGCAGGTTCTGTGGTGTGGGCTGTGACACAGGGCATTGCAAGGGGTGCCCAGGGGTCCCACTGCAGGTGCCCAGCCCTGCACACCCAGCAGCTCCTCCAAGCAACTGTGTTGTAAATTTGGGGAAGTTTGGGGGGGTCTATTCCACCCCAGGTGTAAAAGAGACACATCAGCCTTCTTCTCGGGGGCTGGGGAGAGCAGCAGGTGCCCAAATCTGTGAAAGGCACTGAAGAGCTCATTTTATTGTATTTAAGGAACACGCCTATTTTAATTTAAGGGATAAGAAGCAATGCCCTCAAATGCAGTTGTCTCCTGTGCTTTTCAGCAGCTTTCCCGGCTGCCCAGCTCTGCTCTGCAGTTGTCAGTCCCTCCCTGGTATGAAGCCCCTGGGCTTGCATTCTTTAGCATTAGCATTTGGCAGTTGTTCTCTCATTCTCTGTCTTGTCCCTACAAATGATTTGCTAATCTGCATCTGGTTTTGTTTTCCTCCCAATGAAAGTGGGGATTATATGAAGATCTGTATCAAACAGGTTGCCTGTAAAATCAGGGGTGCTGCTTTCTGTGGTCTGCAGTATCAAATCCCACAGGATCAGGAGGAAAGCAGGGAGGGTTAAGCAGCATCTCCGAAAGAAGCAGTTTGTTCTATCTGGTCTCCAGAATTTCAGTGGTGATTGCTCCATGGAAGCAGATGATAACTCCTGCAGACAGTGGTTGGTGGGTGTGGGAGCCATATGGATGGGATCAGTGGTGATAAGAAGGGGTGGGGAGAACAGTCCTTGATGAATGTTCCCTCATGCAAAGGGAAGTGTTGAACCCAGAATGGACAAGCACAGCTCACACAGGGAAGCAGAGCTCTGGTCTCCGTGCAGATCTCACTGAGGAGGGGAAACAGGTCCTGCACAGTTGGTTTGGTCTGTCCAAGCAGGAGCCTCAGAGGATGCTTCAAAGGATGAACCCTTCATATAAACCCCACAGAGAAGATTCAGATGTGTTTTGCTAAAATGAGTAAATAATGCTTTTGTCTGGTTACATTTTCTGCAGTGCATGAAACTGTAAGAACAGAGACTTCTAACTCAAGTGCCCAAGATGATTTTGAAAACGGAACAGATGTCCCATTCAGGACACACACAAGGTTACTAGACAGTTTAAAAAAACTTTTCTGTTTTGCTTCATCTTTGTTGCAGTGTTCTGGGGCTCAGTTCAGTTACCTGAACACACCTGGGGTGAGGTGTGTGCCATGGGACCCCACAGCAGCTCTGGCAGAGGGAGCAGCCTCTGCAGGGGCACAGTGGGTGAATGTGGGGCCTGTGATTGAGTGTTGGGGTTTTGTGGGCAGCTGCTGCTGTCCTTGGGCAAGGTCTCCACTTCCACACGTGACTCCAGAGTGTTTTGTGGTCTGTGGGTTGTGGCAGTGCTGGTCTCGCTGTTCTGCACTGCAGCAGTGGCTTCAGATGGGCTCCCTGGCAGCCACAGATTTGTCTGAAAGCAAAATCTGATTTGTCCCTTGCATGAGTGCTGATCCCTGAAGGCTACCACCATTGCTTCTGAGGGGGAATAACACCCCAGGGCAGAAAGCAGCAAGGCAGGCACCAAGGGGATGGATCACTGACCCAGAACACACCAAGAGTGCTGAGCACCCTGTGGGGCAGAGCTTGTCCTGGCCAGGGCAGCTCAGAGCACTGGGAGGGAGATGAAAATTGCAGGGACAGTGTCCCGGTTCTGGGGATCAGGCATGTTCTGGGAATGCTGATTTTGTCCTTGCTTGACAAATGTCCTGGATAGGCAAATGGCTTTTGCAGTGGGAGTGCAGTGCCACCCCTCTCCTGCATGGCACTGTAGGAGCTCTGCCCGGGGCTGGGTGAGGGCAGCCCTGGTGCTCTTGGCACCGCTGTGCTCCCAAAGCCCAGGAGCCAGGGCTGCCCCCGCTGACTCCCTCCTGTGCTGCCTGAACCCAGCCTGGGTGTTGCTTTCATGGCAGCTGCCTTCAACATCCCTGTGGATCCCAGCTTCCCACAGCAGACAGGATCTGTGTGATCAGTGGAATCAGGGGCCATGTTGAGCTGGCAGAAAAACCTCAAGTTGTGCCATTTTCCCACTTTTCATTGCAGACTCAGGAATCTGAACTTTCTTTGGGAAAGAAAGCAAGCATCAGCTGCAGATGTGAGTGTGCTCTTGGCTTCTTTGCTGTCCCTGCACCCCTTCCTGTGCCTGGTTTCCAATCTGAAATGTGCTCAGATCTCTTTACCCTTGCTTGCCTGGTTTTACACCAGAAACCATCACAGGCTCCCCTGGCAGAGTCATGGGGCTGTCAGCCAGGGGAGATGGGCAGTGCCAGGGCTGGGAGCCCAGCAGTGCTGCCCAGTCACAAGGTACAGTGTCCTCTTCTGTTTGGAAATCTTTAATTGGCACTCAGAATAAAAACCCAAGTGAAGGTTGTTTAGACTGTTTTGTAATAAAAATTAATTCATTCTTAATTTTTTTGTTTAAAGGGGAAAAAATCTGCCCTTTCCCTGGCCTGCTCACTTTATCAAAATGTTGCCACTAAATAGAATTTGTGGCTGTAACTCCCAGGATATCAGTGCTGTTGCTTTGCTGGTGTCAGTGACTCACTTTGACATGCACAATTAAAAATGTGTGTGGATGCACAGGCTCCACAGCTATTAATTGGCAGAAGAGATACAAATTGTGAACTGAGATCCCATAGTGTGCTTACACCCAGCTCCCAGAGCTGGTGCAGGGCATGGCACTTGTTCATTCCTTCCAAAGAAACCAAAATGTTCGGCAGGAAAAGCTCCTGTTTGCTTCAGGGCATCATGAGACTGGATGAGAACTGTGGAGTTTAAAATAATCTCCTGTTGGTAATGACTCTTGAATACCACGGTATCTTCTGTCAAAAGAAATAAAAAGTATCATCATCTTCACCCCTCTGAAGTGTTTCCAGCCTGAGGAACACTGATGTACCTCACACTCCAGCTGTGAGTGCAGGCATTGGTACAGAGGAAGGGTTCCCAAATGTTTTGGGAAGTGTTTTGCTGGCCCTGCAGGGAGTAAAACAGGTCACTGGTGTGACACCAGCCCATCCTGAGGTAAGGTTTCACCTGTGTCTTGTGCCTGCTGACCACAGCAAAACTCTTGCCATGCTTTGAGCTGCTGCATTCACCCTGGTGCTGCTTGTGGGTACCCCAATTTCAAATGGTAAAAGCCAATGCAACAAAGGAATAAAAGCTATTTCCTCTGAGGGCATCTGGACCAATTTTTGAGATGGGAAGTTTTCAGGATGTGTGTAGTCTTGAATTTTCGTGACAGTGGTGGTTTCCTGGCTGGGTCAGACTATCTCCTGTTTTTCCCCTAAAGGTTAATTTTGTTTTAAATGCTTTTGGCCACATGAAAACTAAAGACAGGGCAATTTCTGCCCTTGGTGTATAAACAGGAGGAATCAACTTTCAGGTACCAGCAGCCCATGGCATCTGCACGGGAGGCACGTACACTGGATTTATGGTATGCCCTGCCTCAGAGCAGGATCCAGTGTGGCATTGCTCCGCATTGAAAGGAAATCACAGCTTATAATATTCAACTGGTTACTAGAGCCCCCACCCACCCCAGGTTTAATATTAGAACTATTTTTCACGTTGAAAACGAAATAGTACAAAATATGGGCTTGCTGTAATTGTTGTTAGATTATGTGTCACCCTGATAAGATGTAACAAATATTTTCCTATACAGCAGGACCCGTTTCCCTGCAAGTAATGGATGGAGAAACTTCTCATAGTGTGTAGGCAATCGGTCGTAAAAACTTCCCTGAGAAGATTAATGCACCAAGTGCAACCTTTGTGGAAAATAGAAAGAAAAGAATTAAAATAATAGTTTGTTCTTTCACGTTTAATATTAATAACCAAACTTATTTGGTGGGAATGTTCCTTGCTGCCTGTGCCTTCCTCCTTCAAGGGGCAGCTTTGTGTCAGGAGTATTTCTACTTTTTCTGGAGATCTTTCAGCAGCACCTATTGTATATGTTGCAGTGATTCTTTCAACACAACTATTTTTATCAGTAATATGAAAGACCTTTTTTCATGGGCACAGCTTTGACACCACTAAGTCTGCTGGACGTCCCTTAATAGGCTAGATAAACATTGGCTCACCGTTCAGAGTGGAAGGATTTTCCCCTGGTAGCACAGCTCTACATCTTCCCTGGGCCCTTAATGGCCATCAGAGAGGTGGCACCAGGGGACAGGCGCCTGCAGGGCTTTGTGCTGTGCACACGTGAAGGTGCAAAGGGGAAAGGGGCCCTTCTAGAGGCAAATTCTGTGGGTAACCCCAGGCTAGCCCCTCCTGAGCACACTCTGCACCGAGTTCTGCCTGTTAGAAGGGTCCTTGCTCCTTCCTGGGCGTTTTTTGGGACCAGCCACTGCTCTGACACAGACTTGGCAGATATAAAGATGCTCTTACACCATGATGTAATTATATTATTTTTAATTACTCAAGGTTTAGGAAAACCATTTTAGTTTGATTGCTGCTGCTTTCTCCTCTGTGTGTATTTTGAAATCTTGTTTTCTTCCTGAAGTACCCTTGTACCTGCAGTGAGTCTCAAGTGACAGGCGCCATCAGTCATGGAGTTTGCTGAGAAACCAGGGTCAGATGGAGCCCCTAATTTGCAGTGTGTGGCACATGGTTCACTTCTTCCCAGGTCTTTGCCTGTATCTGAGGTCTGGCAAGCTACCCAGCTTGAGTTTTACAGAGAATCACTTTTTTTAACTGTTGTGAGAACAGATATTTCTCCCCAGTTTTACAGAGCTTGAATTTTTATAAAGAACATTTTGTAAGGAAAGAAACAAGTGGCTTACTAAAGTAGAAACAAGAGTTTCTGCCCCTTCTTAATGATGGCAAGTGGGAACAGTGTTCTTAAGATTTCAGTATCCCAGGAAATCCACACTTCACTGCCCCACTAGGTCTTTAACTGACTGAACAGAGACAAATTCATCACTAAAAAGCCAATGCCATCAAACATTGATTGGGCCTTTGAACTGCTCTGGCATTCAGAATTATTTAGGGCTTATTCAAACTTCTTTCTAAATTGATCAGTTAGATATTTCAGAAAACTCAAAGAAAAATGGTGCTTATATTCTTAAATAACTACATTCATCATTGCCAAGAAGGACATTCAAACTGCAACAGAAAAAAAGAAGGTTCAATTTTGATCGTGCAGCAGCTTAATTCACCGTGTCTCTTTCTGTGCTGCCATAGCACTGAAACAGAATGTGCCATCCAGCCACAGTAAAAAGAGATTTTAGAAGCACTGTGAAAATTATTCTGCTGGTGTAATTGCAATCTTTATTTGTTTGGAGTTAGTAAGAGAGCAGATTTTTAGGTTTGAAAGCAGGAATGCTCCTTGGCCAAAAATATTCACAGATAAACCAAAAATAATTAATTAAATCTATCTGTCATTATTGTTTATTTGCAGATGTAGAGAAAGGAGTAGGTAGATTATTTAAAGTACAAAAGCTAATTAGGGCTGGCTGACAAGAGTACTGAATTTTACTTTGAAGAATGGGACAGGTTTTTACATGACTGAGATGGTAGAATGTGATCAAAACATTTTTTAATCCAAACCACCCAGCTTCCTTCCAGCTCTATTTTTTTCTCCCCAGCAGACTCTGCTGTCCAGTCCAGTTACTGGAGCTGAAAAATCATTAGCAATTTCCACTAACAGCACTTCAGCACAAGGAAGAGACAAGCCTCTAGAGCATAAAGGGGTGAGGACAGAGATTTTTAGCAGTTGGACTCTTTCCCCAAGGAGATGATGACTGAGCTCCTGCATGTTTCAGGAGGCAGAATTCCCTGATTTTACAAGGGAGCTTTGTTACATTTGGTATGCATCAATTAACCCATGTAAATGATTTTATACAAATGTGCATGCTATGGCTTTGTGACAATTTTAGCTTCTTTAACTACCACAAAGTCTCAAATAAAACCTCTTAGGAAAGCAAAATGAATAACAGAGGTAGATTCACCTTCAAGGACAAAACAAAAACTCCACCCCAAAGTGTGATTAATTTCCCATTACTGGGATTCTCCCCACATGAGGAACCAGAGACTTCCTGTGAAGGACTCATGGAAGGCTGAGTATGTTTGATATTTGTGAGGCAGTGTCTCATTCAGGAACACAGATTAAATTTTTGATGAGTTAACTGAAGTCATCCTCTTCAATGTCCACTTTGCACATGCTAAAAAGGACATTTAGACCTTGCCTCCTGTGGTAAATTACTATTTTTTCCACACTACCCCAAGAAATGCTTATTTAAGTAGTGTACATAGAGAGTTTTAAATCCCTAAAGGGTCCAATAAGGAATGTGAGGTTAGTCACTTGATAAGGCTTCTACATTTTTTCTCCAATACATCCATTTATGTGGTTACAGAGGTTTGTATTTCAGTGTTACAGGGATCTAAATCATGAATCATTTAACCTCAAAGTGCTGTGAAGCCATCAGGTATCCATGCTTCACACAAATGAGAATGTGAGACTAAGCTGAAGCTCATCCAGACTGTGCAGGGAGGGATTTCAGTTTTAGTTTGAAAACTTTTCCTGATTCTGAGTGATCAAGAAAGTGGGGATAATGCAAAAAATAGCTAATCATGATGGAAATTGGAAATTTTTTTTTAATCTGCTTTAGGAAAACCCAAGAAAAATTTAAGTTTCTCTGGGGGAAAGGCTTTAAATAGGGCTAAGATAATGTTTGCTGCAATCTATTTTTGTGTTGAAGATCCATTTCACTCATATTTGGCTTTTTTAATTTCAGTTTATTTGGACTGTTTCTTAGTTCAACATCCAGAGTGAACACACACACAATATTCTTGACATGTTTTATTATAAAGCACTTCAGACAAACTGATTCAAAACCAAAAAATTATCATCTGTAAAAGGAAACTATTTTAAAACAGGATTCATAAAGAAAATAGATTGTTCTTAAGCATCAACTTCAGTTGGAGCTCTTCTGTAACGAAATCTAAAGACAAAACTGATGGGCCAAGAGCTACTAATGTCACATATACTGATAAAAGGGAGACTAAGATGTTACACACAAACCATGGAGCATCTTATTGTTGATAATGAAACAGGAACACTCATTAGTTAATTCTGGCCTGACAAAGCAGTCCAACATTTAAATATTCTTCAGTCCCAAAAGAGACAAACCATTAACATTTCTCATTCAATAACTAAGCCAGCCTTGGCTAAGGGTTAAAGCTACTTCAAAGCATGGAACATGATAAGCTCTTCATTTCATGTACTTCTCCTGTTGATCAGCCAAGATTTTTGCTGAGGATTTAGCATCATAGAAAAGTTCATTTATTTCTTCAATATGCTCTTTCTCAATGCTGTCTTTCCCATTAATCTTGGCAAGCAGGTTAGCTGGGGTCAGCAACTGCACAGCATACCTGTGATCAAACAGAGGCAGATGAGTAATTACAATTCAGTGCATCCCAGGGAACTGATGACACAGAGAGCTGGGACATCTGCTAGGAAACACAGCTCTAGCAGCAGTATGAGAAAGCCAGCAAGCACTCCAGCACGTTCATTCATTAAAGAAGAAAAGAGGAGCACTACCACTCTCTTTTTAATGATTGTTAATGTCCCTGTAAAGGAGAGGTTTGTCTGCTTCCAACAGTGAGTTATCCTACAGTGGCTTTAGACCCAGTCATGCTGAATAGAAAACTGTGCCCAACTTACCTTAGGGTTGTCTTGGTACCAATTTCCCCTAAGTGATTTAGAGCTTCTTCACTGATGTTAATCCCTTCTGTCTGAGCACGAAGTTTGGTGATCTGTTGGGAAGAGTAAGTGAGGTATGTGCCCAAACAATTAACATGCTAAATTACTGAACTTAGTATCTGTAAACTGTCAGCTTAGAGATGAGACATGCTACAAAACAAGATGTTGTGGAGAGTTACCCTGGCGTAAATTATCACTAAACCAGAATTTGTAGAATTCTAAGTCTTTGAAGAGGCAAATATAATGGTAAAAAAATGTATCACACAGGGAAGGTAAAGTAACACATCTGGACTGCTAATCCTTCACGGTAACTCTGCACACTTAGCAAACCCTATCTACAAATAAGGAGCAGAATATGAGCACTTATATAAGAAAATGGAAAATGTATGATAGAAGTTAGTGGCAGCTGGAGGCTATTGGATAGCCACAGCAGTTACTGAATTCTGCAGTGTATCACTGGTGCTGCAGAGCAGAGCCCTCCAAAAAGCCCTACAGAAAGCTACACCCTTTCCTTAGCAGCTCACAACACACTTTTTATTCAATTGACAAGAAGATAGTAAAATAAATCAAAAAGTTACTTTCTATGATTCACCTATTCCTTTAAGAAGAAAAAAAAATCACTAAGAAAAATCTAATCTTTCAAGAACAGTCTCAGGCTTGTACCAGTCTGAAGATCTTTACAAAGTTGGAGAGGAAGATATCACCAATAAGCCTGAGCATATAAAGCTGTAACAAAAGTGGCACAAGTCTCTCGGTAGTCTGTATTACCAGCTGAGTGATAAGGGGCAGACTGGATAATGATGTTGTGTTGTAGTGCAGAGATAACTCTGGAACTGCAAGCCTCATATAATACAGGTATTTTTCACTTTGGCAGCTTTGTAAACAAGATATCAAGAAGCACTCGTTTAAATTAAAGCCATAAAAATGCGCTCAGGGAGCAGAGGAAGAGAGGGGCCTGAAATGGCAGAAAGTTGGTGCTAAGATATGTGCACTGAATATTGGCAATGCTGCTGCCAATTGCAATTTCAGGCTGAAGATTTTTTTTTTACCTGTAGATCACTCAGACATCCCCTTCCCTTCATTCAAACACTGCTACTTTGTTCTTCCTCTGCTACAAACAAGGTTTTGAATGTCACATCTTCAACAATGTTTTTTAGAATAACTTTTTATCTGTAACCTGGTAGAACACTGCCTAAAGACTTGAGCCCAAGCCATTAATCCACCACTTGCTTACATATCCATTTCCTATGGAATAGGAAAACAAGTGTTTATCAGGTGAAATACATTAGGAACAAAACATCTCAGTTATAACCTTTAATATCCAAGGCACATATGCAAAAAAGCTTGATTACATCACCTGACAGAATAAGCATAAAAGTGCATTTTTTCCCTATTCTGACTGCACTAAGGTTACTGTGTGTCTTGTCTCAGAGCAGCACTTCACAATGGGATTTCTACTTTATCAACATGCCCAAAAAACTACTTTGAACTGGTTACGAACAAACTCTCAGTAGATACATGACCAGATTCTGTGCTGATAAAGGAATCAATGGTGAAGGCAAAGAGGCTCACACAGAAACATCAGCAGCAGAAACTTCCTCCTAACATGAAAGACAAATAATGAGAGCAAAAATAGAGAACTAACTTACTTATGCCTTGTTTTTACCCCCATCCCAACTGTACTTAGAAGCCAAAGTTAAGTGTAATAGCTCCTCCTCTTCTCCATGAGAAGCTGCCATTCAAAAGGTTTAATTTAAGGGAAGGTTATCTGACTATGGGAACATGATTTATTGGGCCAAATGTCTGAACTCTATTTTTACCTTTAGGAAATGCTACTCTGAACACTTCCTTTCCTTCAGCCCTGGGGAGGGTGGAACTCCCAGCACTTACCCAGCTCTTCTAAACATCAGCATTCAGAAAGTGTCTTACCTGCATGGTAATCTAGCACTAACTACACAGAATTCACTTACACTACAGGGAAATCCAGACAGTCTTTAATATCCGCGGGTTGAGTAAAAGTCACACATGAAAATTTGTTTTGTAGACTAAACCTAATTGTATTGTTAAATCACTGGGCTGTTTCTACTGCAATTTACACCACAGTGCTTCAAAATGTCCTCTAGGTACAAAAAAAATCTCCTGAGAACAGCTCAGGACATCATCAATGAAAAGCTCCTCAAACCAAGTGAAATGAAGCTTTGCCTCTGTTCCATAAATGCATCCACGTCACCTTGGCACTTCTCCAGCAGCAGGAGACCATTATCTGGCATAACACTCTCCTCCACTGACACTATCTCTTAAATAATACAAAGAATTGACATGGTAAACCCTAATGTCTTCTGCATTGTGTCACTTCCCAGCACTGTGAGGCTAATGAGGGGGGATCTTTGACACAATGCATCCTAATGGCACCAAGCATTATAATCAATATACAACGCATTGTGATGGCCCCACAGGAGAACTTCCAGGCATTTGGAAGGATATCTCTGCAACACTTTCTGTGTTTATATTTCCAAACTTAACTAGGGGCACTAAATTCTCCCTGTTTCAGGAGACAGCCCCAGTAGGTTAAAGGTACATAAGGGCATAAAGGCAAAAATGCAGCACATGAGGTTGTATTCCTCAATCCCTCTCATGTGAGGGAAAAGCCTGAGGTCTGGGACTAAAGATCCCATGATGGGACACTTCATCTTACACCAAGTGAAAAAGCATCACCTGCTGAAATCTGCAAACTATGACAAGTATGTCTGTGCAAGAGATTGCTTCAGCTAACAATTCATCCCTCCCTGCAAGTGAGGTGCCACTTCCAGCTTCTCATGTGCTCAGCAACTCCTCAGTGGCTGGAGTCAGAGAGGTTGTGTGCACAGCTTTAACAGCTCACTGTATTGACTCCTACGGAGCTTTCTGACACAAGCCCTGGTGACCACAGAGCCAAACATCTCTACACTAACAGAACAGACAGAAGCTCTGGAGACTTGTAACAAGCTCTTTAAAATGCTGTGCATACCTGCTTCATTTCCTGGGGTGTGTAGAGCATGGTTCTGATAATCATGACTCGATCCAGCAGGTCCAATGGTATTCCATGAGGAGACACAATATCCTCTGTGCCTCTAGAGGAGAAACCAAACAGAAAGAAATCAGACATTACTGGGAGTTCAGTACATTGATTTGGTTAAAATCAGTAAAGAGTGACTATATTAGTTTACAATTGTTGTGTGTCCACAGAGACACACACCCCTGGGTCAGAGACAGGAAATATTCTGGTCTAAGGTTCATTCCAGACAGCCCCAGGGAAACAAACACTATTGCTGGAGCTCTTAAGCATGCCTCAAATATAGTGAGAGGTGCTTTCTTGTATTGTATCTCACAATACAGCCTTATCTAATGTTCCAAGGCATCCTCCAGCAAGGAACAAATCATTCTTACTAAGCTGTTTAGCAGTATCAGCAGAAATTATATATACTATCATTCATTTGGAGAACATCCCCTGTTGTTGAGCAAACCATTCTCTCCATTCCCTCCAGTGAATACTTTGGTGGTTTACATTCCATGCCTGCAATCCAGCAAACTGAGAAGTTTAGGTCTCTGTATGAAGGAATGAAGGACAGGGCAGGATCTAGATCCCCAACCATTTTATTTGTTTGACATACAACTCCCAACAGCACAGCCTGCAGACATATGCCCTCTTGGTTTCCCAGGACCACTGTAATTTACTGTGAAGTCAAAAGATACCCAGATTTAATTTAGGAGAATTACACAGATTGCAGTAAGAACAGTGAAGTGCTGGTGGAGAATTACACTTTTAAGTTCAGTGCTAGTATTTAGGTAGCTGCAGCTCTGGCCATGGTTCTTCATTAGCTGTCACTATTTTATGCAAAATTTCCTTTCTTAAATCACAGCTTTTTCATAACAAGATCTGCAGTGAATCCATGCTGACAGATGTCTACTTCCTTTACTTTTACAAGACAGTTTTTTTATATCTTTGCAAACAGACTGAAGTAATGTCCATCCTAAACATTTTTGAAGGGCTTATCATTCTCACTTCTAACCAATGCAAACAGAGAAATATTAATACCAGATGAGCCACTATGAGGGAAAGGAAAAGCTGGTTATACAGCTGAATTAAATCAATCCAAAGAGTAGCAATCATTGCTAATGACAGCTTGTTTAGACGTAATTAGACCTAGACCACAAACTGGTAGTAGAACTTACAGAAGACTGAAATCAGAGGAGGGAACTTTTACTGAACATGCAAAGAATGCATTTTGTGGGTGCAATATATCAAAGTGAAGTGGAAATGAAAAACAAGTTGGTTGGCAAGACTGAAGAATCACAAAATGTCAGATCAACAGAGCAGGAAAAGGGAAAGGCTGAACTGTGACACACTTTACCAGTATGAACTAGAAGCTGAAGTTTGATGGAATTAGGATTGCAAGCAGCAAATAATCCAGAAGCAGGAAACAATGGTATTAGAGGTTTGTAGCTCTGGTGCTTTTGATGTCCCCAATGTGCAGGTAACAGATGTATGGAGGTATACAATGACAATGGTAACTGTCACAGATCACCCAGAAATGAAACAATTCAGAGACTGTCAGAGGAGAGATGTGTTAGGGGAAAGGAGGAATTCCAGTCAGCCTGGGGTTAAATGCTTGTCCTATCACAAAGCTCACTAGCAGTTCTTGAGCATGAATGCAGCTTGCAACTCATGCAGAGGATTATCACAGGTGTCAATCTGAGAGACAAAAGCCTTCTAAGATTGTAACTCTACTGACACAGCTAATTCCAAGATTTTTGTAACAATGCAAAGTGGCAAATTCAAGTTGAGCCACCATACCTGATAATGCAGTTTCCTCGGTTGGAAGCAAAGATGACAATGGGGGAAATGGAAGATTCCAGGGCTCGGTGCAGGTATGTGAAACACTCAATGTCCAGCATGTGAACCTCATCCACAAAGAGCACACCTGGCACCAGCTCTGCAATGCCTTGATCAATGTATTTGTTCACCACCTTATTGATCTCTCCTCGAAGTTTGTCTGAGAACAAAAAGAAACTGTTGGTTGTTCTGCCAGTGAACTATGGGTCAGAGGGTAAGGCTGGAAGTAAAGAAAATTCTCCTTGAACTTTTCCATGGTTTGGTATCTTACTGCCACAAGGAAAATACCTGTGACTCTAAAATTTTGTGACATTTCATACTGTGTTGGGGAGATATCTGACAACAAAGTATTTCTAACTGAAATACTCACATTTGAAAAATTCATGTCCTTAGACAGCTGTTACAGAGGTGCCATTCTTCTACTCCACCAAAATTCAGTATGATTGCTACATCACTTTCTAGAATTTGTGTCTTACTGCTGCATTCAGTTTGGCTTTTTGTTGAAAGCCTGAACCTCCCAGTGTGGCAGGGATGTTGCAGGATGGGCACTGGCATTCTGACCTCTCACCAGAAAATGGGTGCAGAGCACTGGATACATTTTACCACTACATGCACAAACCATTAACCTGTACTGAGTCCAGCCATTGTAATTCTAGCAACTGTATCATGCTTTTAGAAATGTGAGTATTTGTGAATAGATATTATGTAGTTACTTATTTAAATATAGTAACACTATTTTTAATAATTTTCTAACTGGAAAATACATAGATTATATAATCTCAAAATGCCATACAAGTTTCGTACCAGTAATTTCAGTTTTCTTAGGTTTCATCAACTGTCCCATCATAGAAAGGATGTCTTGTCCTCCCTAGGAAAAGAAAGTGACAGATCAGCTTTGAGGTCATGTAGTAAGCACACATCTTGGGAAGTTTTTAGATCAGGAATTAGTTAAAGAAGTTGTTTCTTAGAGTTAACTTAATACTTTGTAAGAGCAGTCTTTGATAATCTGTCAAAGTTTAGGTCACCTCACCACAGGAGTATTCTAAACATTATCACCTGACTACCCTCCCATCCTTGCTCACTTGGAGAGCATAAAAAATCAAAATGAGATATCCTCTCTTGAAAAAACTGTCACAGAGGAACTCCTAAGGAATGAACTTGTCAGGGCTCACAGAGATGTGGACTGCCTGCATGCACAGTAGGTGTTCAGCCTGTCAACACAAGAAGAATGATTCTAAATTTTATAACGTTTTAATACCATTATTTTTATAAAATAATTTTTGGTAAATTATTTTGAAATTGAATAAATTAATGAGTTGTATTGTTTTACTGTAGGGATTCCAGCCTTTAAACTTGAGAGTGACTTCTGGTTTTGACAGAGATAGAATTCCCTCAAGAGTGGATTTATGTGGAGACACAGGAAGGAGTAATTCTTGTATTTTCTGGGTTTTTTTTGCTGCAATACATGCAGAGCCCTACTGAAATTCACAAAGAAGTTTAACAAGTGACCATGAAACATTTCTGAAATAAGTAAGAATATCAACATAATCCACAGCAGTCAAAAATACTTCAGACACCTTTTATCACAGTCCTTGCAGTTTCCATTTCATAATTATAAAACCATAAACAGAGAGCAGAATATATTAATTTGCATTCAGAACTTCCATTAAATTAAATTATGCAGGTCTGGCTGTTGCTGCCTCACACCTGTAGGCAGCTTTCCTTCTACAGAGAAAGAAATAATCCCTTTTTCTGGTGAGAGGCAACAGCCCACAATGCTCTTTTTCCGCAAGTGATGAGGCACAGCAGTGGAGGGAAAGAGAGCAGGGTCTAGATTTTGCATTAACTGTGAAGGTGGTGGATTCCAAATACCTGTGTGGAAGCTGTCCTACAACTCCCAGACCATTCTCTGTAGTGCCAGGAGTGTTATCCTGACAGTATTCCATGACCAGGTGCATGAATTCTAAGGAAACAACTGCTTTAACCTCTTTAACCTCCACGGCAGAGCCCTGGGCTACACTGGCTTCCAGGTGTAACACCTACTGCTTTTCCTACAGTGGAATCTTTGAGGGTGAGTTAGCTCAACTTCCTACATCTCAATCATTCTGGTAACATCACATCTATCCCAAATAATTTTTCTGTAAAGACTTCATCTGTGAAGTCAGATACCTGAGGTCGAGCATTGGCCACATCCAAGTCATGCAGGGTGACATCCTGAATAATTTCCTTTTTCTTGTGCACATCACCTTTTGGCAAGGGAACATACTCTTCAGCTTCAAGGTCAAATTCTGTAGCATAGATATCACACCTGCCTTGCCTCTGAGGAACAAAAAAGAGAAACCCAAGTATAGAAATTATTTCAGTACCAAAACCTTGAGTGACATGAATTTGATAACATGGTTAGTTCACAATTCCAGTTCTGACAAGCTTCAGCTGACAGTTGAGACATCCCACTCCCTGCTTAGCAACATGCATACCCTATCTGCTGATCAAAGCTCAAAAACTCTGTTGAGAAACACCTGATATTTTCAGTGGCAACAATACTCTACTCCTCTCTCCCCTTCTTTTACCGTACACAATTCTTGCTAAAGGACAAATCCAGCAGATTAACCAGAGATTGGGAAAACCTCCTTTGTAGGTGGGTGATTTATTATGATAGAAAATATTATGCTCATCCATTAAACAGCAAGTATCACTATACACTTTCTAAATCAGATATGAAAAGAATGCTAACTAATGCAGTATTCCCTTCTACATGTATATATCTTGTGGAGAAAATATCAGAGCGATAAAAGAAAGATTAAATACACTGCACATGTCAGCCTGAAAATGACTAAAGTTGTTTGGTTCTTCCCCTCTTCCCTTAGAGATGCCTTGATCTTACAAAAAAGAAAACCCATCCAGACAGCATCAGTGATAGCTTCCTTGCCAGATGACCTTAATTGTGAACCAGATCTCCACATCCTTTGGGTGCAAAAGAGACTTTTCTCTCCCGATAAGGAAAGCACTGGGCTCTTTTTAAAATTTCCATGTAACCATACCATGTCAGTTAAGGTTAATAAATCAGAGAACCTTCTGACAAAGGCAGAGAAAGCTCTGCAAAAAACATACACTTGCATAAAAGTACAGAACTTTCCTTTTACCTTGACAGCTCCACTGTTTGCTTCAATATAAATAACGTCACCGGTTTCCACTCGCTCCTTCTGCAAGCTCTCAAAAATGCTCGGGTCCAGCTGGAGACAAGCAAACAGCACAGTTGATCAAAACAGCTTCATATTGTTATGGTAATCAAGGTAAAGAAATTCAGTTTGAATCTCACTCCCATCAGCTGAAATTAAACTGCAACTCACCCTGACAATACCTCTAGGATTTTATAAAGCTGTAACGTTTGGAGTAGGGATAGCAAATAAATCTGGAAGATGCACAGAACTTGATGTCTTACAAAAAAATCTGCTATTCAAAAGGAAGTGACAGTACCAGAAACATAATGGTACCAGCTACAAAACATACCTCTGAGTAATGTGACAATGTATTTATACTCAATAAAGAGTAATTCTCTAGCTTTCCAGGAAAACTTTTATAAAAAATCTGCCTATAGCATTGAATATATGAATCAATATTCCTTCATTTCTTGAGTCCTTATCCTCTGTGGAGCTCTGTGAGGAAGAGTGGGTGTGGAATATATTAGATGCCTTTGTTTCTCCTGGTACATGTTTATTCACTTTTGCTCTTCATTTCCTTGTTTTCAGAGTGAACAAATGAAAGATGATACTTAACAACAGAGACAGCTTTTAGTTCTCTTCAAGTCTGACAGGGAAATTGAATGGAGACAAGAAAACAAAAGGAAAGTGGGCCTGAGTTGGCAACACACCAGCTCAATTTCCAGTTCTCTATCAAATATTCACTAGAGCATGACACCCCATGTAGAAAGAAAAGATGTGACAGAAAGAATAATTTATATTTAAACAGGTAATATTTCCCAAGCCATCCTCAAAAATTTGGTTCCTGACAATCACAAAAACAAAACCAAACAAGGCCTTTCTCGTATGTTTATTACCATGAACATTAATTTATAGCCAGGGTCAGAGTGTATCACAGACTGAGACAGAATGTGAAGCTCAGATTGCCAACTCAGCCCATTTTTTGTGGTATTTGTCATTTACAAAATTGCATCTGGATCTCGTCCTATCAAAACTCACTTTTAACTCCTTGAAGACATACAGGTGAGTGTTGTCAAACAGAGAAACAGCAGCTGCTCACCAAGTGATGATGGGTTTATCTCCTATTTCTATTAGTAGGACACAAGACCAATATCTAAATATTCTACATAAAGCAGATAAACAGTCAGGATAAAGTTGTCTAGCCAAAGAAAGCAGCCTCCTGGCAGCCCCACCTGACAGAGCGGATCAAGAGCTTGAAATGGAAATAAGAAGTGCTAAGAATAGAAGCTGCAAACTCAAAATACTTAAGGAAATCTCTGAGACTCTACCACACTTACCTTCAACTGTTTGGTTCCCTTTGCAGTTTTGAGTCCTATAATTACATGGCTGATGGTTTTGCCATATCCCCCCATGGGATTCTCAGTCTCACAGGGAGTCAGTTCTGTGACTTCTCCTTCATAAACTTCCTTGGTCTCTTTAATTCTCAACCCTGCAAGAAATTGTTTAACATTGTTTCAGTATACACTTGTGAGTCTGCTGCTTTACTGTCAACAAAATGTAATTTATTGTTAGGGTGCATTACATTTCATGGTAATGTTTTACTTTTAAAGGCAGAAAGATGAATTATTGCTCTCTTCTTCAATATTAAGCGAGAATATCCATCCTGTGCACAAGAATGAAGCTCAGCCCAAGTTCTGACCTGCTAAGAAGTTTATTAAACTTTTAGAAATTACTTTCTTCTATTTCTTATTATTAGTTCTTTAAGTAAATGCTAGGATCCTCTTTTTTCCCTCCCACAAACAGGGAATTGCTTGATTTGCTCCCTGTGCTGAAGCCAGAAATACAGACCATCTTCTGAAACTAGTGACATTAATATGAGATTTATACAATTTCTGGACCATCAAAAAAGCCCTGCAAAGCCACCAAAAATATAGAAGGAAAAAAGTAAACTTTATATTTTAGCAACTGAGTTAAAAACACAACATAAATTGATTAACAGGTACTGTGCTAGAACATAATAAAATTACTAAAGGGTTTATGTATAATTTGAAATATTTTTCCAGTTAATAGCAAAAGGTGAGCTAGATAAAATTTAGCAGAAACTGCTACAACACAAATTTAAAACTATTTCAAAATAGCTGAAAATTACATCCTCACTTTGTTATTTTTCAGACAGCCAAGCAATCATCAGAATATCTGGCTATCTTCTGTTCCAGTCAATTACTGTAATTAACTAGGTTATTTTAAATTGATAAATAATATAGAGCTGAAGACATTTGCAGGCAGACTGTTTCAAAGCAAACCCACTATCATCACCACCACCACTACAATTATGTATGCTCTTACTACACAGAAGTTCAAAGAATTCACATCTGAAGAAACTCCATGAAGTATTTTATGAGACACACATGCCATACCAAAAATAATGAATGGGCTGTAACAAGATATAGGGAAGTCATCCTGCCCAGTCTGAGGGTATTGTGACTTCATAAACCTTTGCTTGTTCCGTAACTTTTCATTTTGCTTTGAAATAGATCAGACACTTCACCAGTAATTTTGAGCTGCTGATAGAGGCTATAAAGAACTGACAAACACGAGTCTGTCTCCCTCTACTGGGCCCAAATTCAGACCAGGATCTGAAATGTGAGAAACAGCCTAACTGTGACAAATTCTCGGTAGGAAATGTTTGCTTTCTCTTACTTACGATAACATAAAAATTTGTGTGCAAAGTTAATTTCAGTAGTTTTAAAAATGTTCTTCAGGTGTGCCAAAGCATCAGACAGAAATTAATGAACCTCTGAATTTAAAAAAAACTGACCTAGACAAGGCTGCACCACACTGGCTCATGATCAATGAGTGTGAAGCAATATGGGAATCTGCACACTGAAACTGCTATAGCCACCAAGTGGACCAGGTTTGTGTGTCCTCTTTGTTTTGCTTTAAATGTCCAGCACAAGCTCTACCCTGCTCTGAAAATGTGGCAGCCTGTTTGTGTTTGGGGTATGATTTGTATGCTGCTGAAGCATGCAATGAATCTTCCAGTTCCATTTCATCTGGAAAGAATGCAGTTCATGTGCTCATTCTGCTCCACAACACAAGTCAAAGCCAAGTCAGCGAGGGCAAACCCACGGATTTGCTTCAGAAGCCTTCCTCTAATCCAGACTAATGTGCTCTTAGAGAGGTGTCTGTAGAAAATATTCACAGATGAATGTGATCTGAACAAAGGTAATTGATGCTTTGAACTTGCTGCTGATAATCCTTTGATTTCAAGTGAATATGTATGTGCCAACTATAAACTTCATTCTCAGAGTTTTTAGAGAGATCTCCTACCTCAAATCAGACCCAAATCCAAGGCAGCAGCTGAGGGCTGTTTGATGCTTTGGTTCAAGAGCACTCCATGGAGATGAACAGGGTTTGCTCCACCCATTGGCAGGTACAGCTTGGCAACACAAGGAACAGCTACACCACAGAAGTGGCTCCTGCAGCAGTTATTTCTTACTGCAGCTGAGCTCCGAACATCAGCTGCTATCATCATCCTCACCAGCTGCTAATGAGCTCTATACTGGATTAATCTCTCCCAGGTTAAATTACAACAATTTGATCTCATTTCCACTCTGTCCTTTTAGGTTTCTTATATATTATAATCTCTCTACTGCATCCCAAACACTACTTGGCCATGAGATTACGTCGAGTCTGTTATAAAAGACTCTTAACAATAAAAATTCTCTAAACTCAGAGTAACTCCTACTTTCTTATAAAGTGATCCAAACCAGTCAGACTTTAGTTTCCAAGGAAAAAAACCCCAATCATTAAGTAAAAAATTTAATGTTAGCATCTCTGATAATTTTTAAAAATTCAGGTGGCTAAACCCCCTGAAAGCAAAATGCATATGAGCAATGATGATGTACACAGAACCTGCTACCAAGGAGACATACAAACAAACAAAACTTAATAAAACCTAAATTAATACTTTCAAGTACTGATGGATGTGTGAGCTGAAGCTTCCCTTGCATCCAGACCCAACCACACTGCAAAGAATATTTTTTTTTAAATGTACTCTTGTAAAATATTTCTTTACCTAGGCAGGGAAGGTAAAACCTGAGATTAAATCCCAACTGGAAAGTGTTTCATTATAAGAAATGGTGGTTACTAGTCCTTTAAAATAATTTAGAGAATTTTTTTTGAAACACATAAAAATATTCAATAAAGGCTGTGTTACAAAAATGTGACATGGAATTCAACAGAAAGGAATAAAAGAAGCTCCATCTTTCATTAACACTAATATTTGTTTAGAAGTGTCTATCTACTGACATTCAGGGAATGCAGGGAACTAACAATGTAGCTGGCTGTTAAATCTCTGCTATCTCTAGAACTGACAACATGGATGGCATAAGTTCCACCTGCTGGTTCGGGTTTCCAAACCTCTGACAGGGAACTTCATCACATCAAGGAAATTTTGCAGACTACTGAGGCTTCCCTCCCCCAGGCCCTGCCAGTTTCATGGTAACCAGAAGACCAGAGACTACTGAAAGCTGCTTTCTTATAAAAGTCAATGGAATACTTTTGTTTCACTGAAGAGCTGAGAGACTTCACCCTGCTGCTGCCAGATGAAGCCCAAGAGGAAACATGGTACAGAAACAGGAAAATTACTGTTAATATGTTCAGGGCTAAAATCAACTGGGCTCACTTTAGCAAATCCTCACACAAACAAGGGCCACTTCTATCTGCATTTATCAGCTGTCACCAGCAGCTGCGTAAGAGATTTTAGATAGTCACTGAGGCTGTGCTGCAAATTAAACCAATTTACATCAAACTTGTAAATGCACCGTAGAATTGAGGATGACATTAAGTTACAGTGTTTATTTAGTTGGCATGGAACTTTCTCTGTGCTCACTGGAACAGTAAATCAGGCTAATGCTGCTGTTTGGGAGCCCCTGATTAAGACTGTTTATTTAGCAGGGTGAAATCACTAAATCAAAAAACAGGAGGAGCATTTTTCTGTCTACAAGTATTTCTGCTAACATAAGAAACTAAAAATTATTTTTTTCTTTCAGCTTTATTAAGTCACAGGCAAAACAGAGGTGAATGTGGAGGATGAGAGAATCTGGTGAAGTATAAACCAAAATACAAAAATTAAATTACAGTTTGTAAACAGAAAACCTGACTCCACTAAGTGTGAGATTCACTAAATTAGGATCAGCACTGAAGAAAATAAGCATACAAAAATCTGAGAATGTCTTGACCACTGAAAAGTTTTTCCTTTTCAGATGACTGGGAAAAAGCAAAGTCAGTATCATGCAAACACTTAATTCTTCTTTTCCTGAAACTTACCAATTGCACGTCGGAAGTTTTCCATTAGAACCTCTGTTTTCTTGATCTCAGTGGAATAGACCTCACTTCCAACCATAGGACAAAAAGGAACTTTGCTACCCAGTTCCTGAGCAATAGCTAAAGCCAAAGCAGTCTTTAAATGGAAAAAAAAAAAAAAACAAATGCAGACACTGATTTTGGAGAGAATTAAGAAATTATTCTTTTTGCACAAAGTTAACTTTCCTCATTACATCACCTTCTATACATCAATTACCAATTTAATGGTAAGACCATTCTGTCTGACATGTCTGACATGTATTTCTCACATATAACAAACCCTCCTCCAACACTGGTGACCTTGGCCAAAGGCTTCAAAAAAAACCCTGAAAACACAAAACTGGGCATTTGAATTTGAGAGTTGATACAGATATGAAAAATAAATAAATAGCATGGGGGAAAAAAAGTAAACCAAGGAAAAAATATTCTGGCTTTTAATATAAAAGTAACTCCTAAAACTTTTTCAGAGGCCTTGTTACCTATGTGTTTAGTAACCTACAAGAGGTGGTTTCACTTTAAAGATGCTGAACACATCACTGGGTACTGCCAGTGTCAATGACACCGCAAAAGTAAAAATATCAAGTAGAAAACTACATCAATACATTGACTGAAAACAAATTCTGGTATATTAAAACATTTTGCAACCGCTACCCTAAAATGGTTTTGACAACAAATTAAAATTGATTTGGAAATACTTCATTTTGTAACAAAACAGAAAAAAATACCTTGCCAGTTCCAGGAGGTCCTGCCAACAGCACTGCTCTGCCAGCCATTTTTTTGCTTTTGATTAGCTCCACTATAACCCCACATGCCTGTAAGTTAAATGTTTATACTGTTAACACAAGTATTGCTATAGGATCCTTTGTTTCAAGGTTACTTAAAGTGTTTAGAAATAACAGGTTTAACAAAAAGTAAAGATTTCAATTTCATGCACACGAAAGGAAATAAAAGATCAGGGACACGTACTTTCTACAATCATTTTATATGACACAGATATTAAAGATCACAGAAAATGAAACTCAATCTGTGAGCCCCGACTCTTTTTCCACTTTTGCAGTCCCAAACACAGAAAGAGGTTTGAAAGTAAAGCCAGAAATGAATCTTGGCTGCCTGAGCCGCAGATCCTCTACAGATCTCCTTTCACGGCCAGGTTGGACGGGGCTCTGAACAACCTGCTCCAGTGGAGGTGTCCTGCCCTCGGCAAGAAGGTTGGAACGAGAGATCATCCTTAAGATCCCTTCCAACCCAAACCAATCTGGGACTCTGTGATGGTTTTCCTTAAGATCCCTTCCAACCCAAAGCAATCTGTGATGTTTTTATCCGGGCCCCGCACTGAAGCGGATGCTCCAATCCCCATCTGCACCAAACCCGCTGACTTTTGCTCGGTTCCATTGCCTCTCACACCCCAATTTCTACGCCGGTACCCGGGAGAACGTCACGGTTCCTGCGCGGAGCAGGAGCAGAGCCAGCACAACCCCGGCCGCCCCCATCGCATCTCACACGGCAGCGGCCACACGGAGGATCCCGGGCACGGCCCTCACTCTATGCCGGGGACTTGTCACCCTCACCGGCCCGGCCCGGCCCCGCGCTCACCTCCCGCGCGTTCTCCTGCCCCACCAGCCCGGCCCCCGCCGGCTTGGCGGCGCCGCTCTCGTCCAGCCCCAGCCCCTTGACATGGCTGTGGGCGGCGATGCGCTGGGTCTTCGAGGTGCTCTTCACCTCCTCGATCTTCATGGCGGGGCACGGCGGGACAGCGGCAGCTCCGGCCCGGCCGCCCCGCGCTCCTCGCACGCGGCCCGCGCGTTACCGGGGCTCCCAGCGCGCGCCGGCGCGCCCCGCCCCCGCCTCGCCATTGGCCGCCGCCACGGCGCTCTCGGCCCTCATTGGGCGTGAGGCCTGTCCGTCAGCCGCGGGGGCTCAGGGTTTTAGGGTCCGCCCGCCCGTTTCCGCGTGCGGCGCGAGCGGTCGGTCCGGGCGGGCGCGGGCGCTGCGGAGGAGTAGGGCCGGGAAGGAGGGGGGCGGTGGAGTGGCTGTGCCTGGAGTCTTTCAGGGAAACGCTGGACTCGGTGCCAGGGTCTGGTTCAGAACGTGGTGACCCCTCATAGGCTGGACCCTGTGAGCTCGGAGGAGTTTTCCAACCGAAGCGGTTCTGCGATTCTCTGAATCGGCAAGGGGGGTTTGGAGAGAGGCGAGCGGAGCCCTCGTGCAGGCGGAACCAGCTCATTCTTGCTCGCAGGTTTCTTGGCCCTGCAGCACCAGGACCACTTTCCTTCCTTCTTTCCTTTCTTTCCTTCTTTCTTTCTCTCTCCAATCCGATGTGGCTCTGGAGCCAGCGTTTGTGCTGCTGCCGGGGCTGGGGCAGTGCTGGGTGCCCTCGGCTCGGTGTCCTGCCCCTGGCTCCGTGTCCTTTCGCTTGCCCGCCCACAGCCGCTGACAGTGCGCCAGGAGCCCCTGAGCCTTATCAAAACCTCGGCTGGCTTTGGCTCACAAAAATAAGCTGAGGCTTTCCCAGGGTGTTTTCTAAAGCTTTGTCAAAGATTCACAAAATCGTTAAGATTGGAAGGGACCACTGGAGACCACCTCGTCCACCTCCCCTGCCAAGGAAAGCGGGGTGGTCTCTCACCTGGCCCGGTGTTGCTCACTGTTTCTAGCGCTCAGTGAAACTGCAGAATAATTCTGTTCTACATCTTGAAAGCCTTCCTGTAAGCATTAGAGGCTGTGACATGTGCTGCACCTACAGCACATATTCCTTATGAGCTTTTGAATTTGAGAGTTGATACAGATATGAGCAATTGAAATGGGTGAAACCACTCCAGCTTCCCATCAGTTCTTTTCATGGCCTGGCAGAAACATCTGTATTTCCAAGGTCTGTGATGCTACAGCTCCTGACTGGGGCTTGGTGGTGACTCCTGTACCTTCTGTGTGGGGTTTAAAAGCTTCATGTGGAGATCACTGACAGTGAAATTTTAGATGGCATCTGGGAGCCTGCAGTTCCAGTGAGTTCTGTTTGTTGTAGGTATTGTGATCTCTCCCACAGAAAAAAAGACAAGGGACTCTTCCCATAGATACAGAGAGTTTTCTGTGATTGTAAAACCATGTCTGTGTCTGCAGTGTTTGAAGCCAGTGGATTAATGTGGTATGAGGCAGGACTGATGTCTGGTGCCATCTTGGCTTTCCTGTGCACTGCCAGGGGAGTTGCACAAGCAGTCCTGTGACAGCACAAACTCAGAGAGCTGTTTTAGGGAGAATGGGAGTTATGGTTCAATTTGCAAAAGCCCAGTGAACCATATACATGCTATTCATTCCCTCTTTGTTCAAGAGCTTCCATTAGTTTTGTTATAAATGTAATTTGGCAAAGAAAAGACTTTGCTTATTGTTGCTTGCTTTTTCTGTTAATTGTTCTGTCAGTTCATATTTACATACTCTAGTTTAAATTTGTAATTACAATATAATTGCACACATGTGTGGTTCAGCACCTTTGTAAGGGTATCCTGCTATAGAACCGTTCAGCTAAGAATTTTTGACTAACAAATATGAGCTATTCTTTAAATAATTAGAAAAGTGTGTATGTCATTAGACTCTCTACATCCTCTCAGGGTCATATTAGTCGCAGAATACAAACACCTAATGGTACTGAGCTCCAGACTTTTTCCTTTGTAAAAGAGCAAATATACAACTCTGATTTCTCCAGTGCATTAAACTGCCCCAAGTGCTGTGGGTAAGTCTGGTCAGAGTTCAAGTTTCTGCCAGTTCTGGAAGAATAATTAGCAAGTCTGGTAAGAGCTCTGAAGGCAGGGGTGTTGCTATCAAGGGGTTCAGGCTAGGTATGACCCTCCTTCTCAAAAGGGTGAAATACATAATAATTTGTTAACTTAGACTGAAACTTGTCCATATGGTCCACGTTATCTTGTTTGATGTTGCAACAAGACCTGTTTTTGAGATTATGGCATTTCAAAGTCTATTTAATAATATTTGCTTATTTATTTTTGGTGAAATTCAATATACAGGAATGTAGATGGTAGGAATAGAGAATTGCTGTTAATTTTCACTGTACCTTGGAGGAAGGATAGAAATATTCTATGTCTATAAAAATCAGATATGCTACATAAGATTCTTTTAACTTTGGAAATATTAATTAGGGATTTTTTCTGCTTAAAGTGGATAACAAACAGAGTGTTAATTGTTTGTCTACAGCAATAAGATGTCTCAAACTCAGCATTTAGGGCCTAAAACTTCTGTCTGCTAGTGACCATTGCTGTTCAGTAAATAAAATCTGCTGCCACAATGAAGGTACAATTTTAATATTGGCCTGCAGAAAACATGATTAAAATTATTTGGGCTTGTGTTTGTAGTAGAAGATGATATCTCAATAGAAATAAAAGTAAAAAATAGTTTGCTGGATAAATGTAAGGCTGGCTTCTCCCTCTTATTTGCTCATAGGTATTAACTGTGGCAGGTTTGGCATTGCTCATCGTATTGACTGTTTTACTCATTCCATATGTTCTTTGAGGATTGTCCTGAAGCTACAGTTAAAGAGGGGCAAAAGAGGATATTCATATGAGGGAAAATAAACAATAATCCTTTAGACCACACAGGATTAATTGTTTATTCCCCAAGAAGAGCAGGGTACAAGTGGAACTACTGGGAAGTTTAGAACTAAACTTCCACATTGTGTATCATCTTTTATAGCTGGTGTCTTGTGTTGTGATGCATCAGTACGAGGAAATATAAAACCTCAACTTTTACATGATTATCTGTGATTTTTTTAAAACTAGTTAATGTGTTAGAGAGGAAGGATAAAATAATTCAATTGCAAACATGAGTCTTCCTCCTTTGTCCAGGCCACTGGATGGAACATAGGTCAGTTGTACAACCATCCTGCCCAGCTCTTTCTATGGATGCTTTGAGTATAATTTAATATTTCACTAGCCAGCTAACCAGAAAAAATAATACCTCTCACTAACAGTCTGAACTGTTATTCCCCAGGTTTAACCAACTCATTTTACCAAGGTTTCTTTTGCCCCCTGGTTTGAGGTCCTCTGTTTGGCACAGACGTCATGCGATACCCGAGGTGGGAGCTGGAGACCTGAGAGCTGTTTTCCTAGACTAAATGTTTGAGGTTACAGGACGTAGCCTAGTTTCACATAAGCTTTCAAATTTCAGTGGGACATGCTGAATCCTGAAACTGTCAAATAGTGTATTATTTTTGGAGTGAGAGAGAGTATATGTGTGTGTGTGTGAATGACCTTTACATTTTTACCCTATCCCAAAAGTCTGACTTCCTGCCCTTTCTCCCATGAGTCCATAAACTTGAGCATTAAAGTGAACATGTTTTAAGGAAGAAATTCCATATAGGAGAGAACAACTGGGATGGAGAATGGTTTATTTATGGGAAAACAGCTAAATGCTACAAATTTTGGGAGGGATATAGAAAAATCTGGAGAAGTTGGGATTCTCTCATTTTGCCAGGTTTCCCTCTCCCTCTCATGTAGGGACCTTCATGTAGGGGTGGGGAGTGGTGGGGATAGTGGTCATGTCTTGTTTTGTTTCCTGCAAAAGAAACTGATTATTTTTCTGCTCTTCAAAGGAATAGGAGTGATGTGAACTACTGAATGCCACACCTTAATTTCAAAATTTGTAATTAATTGTAAAACTTTTTAAGCTAACAGAATGGACCTTTCTAAATGCTGAATAAAAGTGCTTTTGTCTGTCTTTATCATATTTCTTCTTTGATATTGGTGATTGAAGTTATTAATTTCACAGGTACTATGTGCACTCTGATATTTCCTCAAATGATATGTGACAAAATCAGACCCACAGGCTTTAAAACCCTGGAGACAGAGGTATGATCTCAGTGGTAACAACAAAGATGTAGGCACTGAGTTTTTTTCATTCCTTCTACAGAAGAGCAACTGCTTCGCTATGTAGAAACTTGCAAATCTTTTCTGTGTCTAAAAGGATAAAATTAAACCTCCATTTCTATTCCTCCTTATTGCAGGTCACTCAGGAGTAAAAGAAGGGCCAATATTGTTATGTGAGGAGTGGAATGAAAACCATTTTCCTGCAGATTTTTGTCATCCTTCCTTAGCTATCGTTAACAGAAAGAATTATATTTTTTTCATCCCATAATTTCTATCCAGTATCCCTCTAAATTCTGGCTGAGCAAAATGCATCTCTTTGTTAAGCTGGCAGACCAAAATGGGTCTCAGGTGAGTCCTGCTGTGGCCTCTTACATGTGAGTATTGAAATGGGTCCTCATTGACCTCATTGCCAGTTTTCTCAGGAATTGTAGAAAGTTTTAGACCTTTCTACATTGTCAAGGCTTGTTGAAAAATAGCTTTTATTTTAGATGTTTCGAGAGGATTTCTGGATACTACCTTTTCTGGTTGAAAATCAGATCTTTTCCCACCTCTTCCTTCTGAACTCATCTAATAATGCTAAAAGAAAATAATTAAAGGGTAGGTTATATGATACAGGGATATCTGTGTGGATTCTAACTTTTTAGGGCCTTATGGGAATTGATGTAAACTTTCCCTTTCCTTTGCAAGTGCACATTAATGTAACATATTCAGCACAAGGAAGTGTATATGAGCCTTATGATTTAACAGGAAACTATTCAAAGCCTGGGAACTTGGTCTGAAAAGTGACATTATGCTTAATTTGGCTCCCATGACAGAGATTCCATCAGGCTGAACTATTCTGCTCAAGAAGCTGATTAGCTAGGCTAGCTCCCTGTTCCTTGAGAGTTCATGTCTTTCCTTCAGGAAGACAGTTGTCTCTCAAATAGCACTGAGTGCTAGGAAGAAATGCAGTTTTTTTCCACTTTTTCATTTGATTCTGTCATCTTGACTTCCATGTGTTTAGGAAGGAGGAATAATTTGCACCCAGCTTTAAACCAAACTTTTTAATATTGAAACTGTTGGTAATAAAACAATTTTCTTTGTAGGAAATAGCCTGGAGTTTGGAGTCAAAGCCTAAAAACCAAATCCGTGATGTTGACAATAGCCTTAGACAAGTCATTTTACACTTCTGGCTCATTCATTAGTTATTCAGGTGTGAATGTTATTACTATGAGCAATACGTATTACTGCACAGAGTGAGCAGAAAAGCAACTGCACTTCCCTCAAAGAAAAAATAAAAAGTAGAATATAGAACAAATCTAGTCTACTTTGACACCTGTAGGAAGCCCAAGTCCATGACACAGTCTTGGTTTCTTGGCTTGTAAAGAGCTTCATCATTTGAAGAGGTACTGTGGGCTGCTTAGTCACTGTTGAAATGCCGAGCACACGTGTTAAGCTTTATCCTGTAGAGCATTTATCTCCCTAGGTAATCTGTAAAGCGAAGCGACTTAAATTAGTGAAGGAATCACGCCCTTAGCCTCTAAAATGCCCTCAGGCTTCTCCAATGTTCATCTGCTTGTTGTTGTCTGTTTTGGTGGTGGCAGCGGTGCTCACCAGGAGGTCTGTTCACCACTGTTAATAATCTTGGATTCTTCATTCATTAAGGATATGATTTTTAATGCAGCATTTAACCTAACTTAGATATCCCTTTAGAGGAAAATTAATTGAAGGCTCGAATTTATTAAGTGTAAGGTGAGTAAATGATCCAAACGTGACCTTCTTCTTCACGTGGGTTTGCAATGTCCATGTGACTTTGAAATCAAACCTGATCACCACAGTTCCAGCAGCACCGGGGCTTGATTGGGGGCAGAATGGAGGGGTGATGTGGCAGTGAGCGTGTTTAAGCAGCTGCAGTGTCTAATTAGCGTGGGCGAGGTGTGAGCGAAGGTGCGGGTGCTCAGGGTAAATCCCATGCCCCCTTCAGGCCGGGAGCACATGGGGAGGGGGCCCAGCTGATGGGCATTAAGGTAACCTGCTGAAATTGGTACTCCCTGAAACTGATCAAAGAAGTTTAGGTTCGTGGTCAAGTTCAGGGAGTGGTGCTTGGGGCGAGAGGTGGTTTGCAGGATGGAGGATTTATCGATACCAATGATAGGAGTTTAGGTTGGATGATTAAGGAGAAGGTGAGTCATGAAGTGAGCATGATAAATAATCAGGGGCTTAGTTGAGGGGGTTTAGTTGAGGCATATCATTAAGGAGGGGGAGAGCCCTTTTTCTTTAGCTTAAAAGGCTCATAGCTTCTTAATGATTAGGATGATTTTACAGAGGACCAGCTTTCGAAGTCAGCGAGTGGGGTAGATTCTACCACAACTGCCATGAAGCTGTGGTTGGCTCCGCAGATTTCTGAGCGTTGTCCGGAGACGACTCCGGGTCGGGAGGCGAGGAAAGAGGTTTGGTTGAGGCGTCCTGGGATTGCGTCGGTTTTCACACCTAGGCTAAGACAGCTCATGAGTGAAGTACATCGTCTGCAGTGAAACTCAGGTGAGGTGAGCTGGGGTGTGTGCCCGGCTGGTGCTCCTCATCCCCGGCCGGGAGCGGACGAACCGCGCCGGCTCCGAGCAGCCGTGCCCGGCGCTCGCTCGGCCCTGCCCGCGCACCGGCCCCCGGCGGGCGGAACGGCGGCGGCGGGGCCCGCGTTGCGCAGGGGCGCTGTGGGGACGGACCGTGCGGGTGCAGCGCCGCCATGGCCGCCCGAGTGCTGAACGTGAACGTGGGAGTGCTGGGCCACATCGACAGCGGGAAGACGGCGCTGGCGCGGGCGCTCAGCACCACCGGCTCCACCGCCGCCTTCGACCGGGCGCCGCAGAGCCGCGCGCGGGGCATCACGCTGGACCTGGGCTTCTCCTGCCTGCGCACCGAGCTGCCGCCGCAGCTGGGCCCGGGGCCCGGCGAGCTGCAGCTCACGCTGGTGGACTGCCCGGGGCACGCCTCCCTCATCCGCACCATCATCGGCGGTAAGGGGGGGCGCACGGGGGCCGCCCCGGTGGCTGCCGTGCCTCCCGGGGCGCTCCGGGCCCCGCGGGGCTGTGCCCGCCCGTGTCCGCGGTGGGAGCGGGGCCGCCGGGAGCCGGGGTGTCCGCTGTGCCCAGACCGAGGGGACGGGGCGAGACGGGTTTTTCACGGACCTGTGACTTTGCTGGGCTTGCTCGTAGTTGCTCGTCAAGTAAAACAAACTGTGCTCATAGGAAAGCACTCTGTACACGTGAGTTCTTGGAGTGCTGTTTGAATGGGCAGGTGTGCTCAGGTTTCTTACACTTACTAGAAAAAAGTTTCATTTATTGTGTATGGAGGCTTATTAATGGCATCGAACAGCCCTATAAATTGCTGGTTTTTCTCCTGTTAAAGCTGTCAGAGTTGGATGTTGTCTGTAGTTGAGATGTTGTCTTGGAGGACGAGGGAGTAGTAGCATGATAATTTTAGGCTTAGAAATAATTTTGTAGATTTTGGTAACTCTTCATAGATTATGTCAGAAGGTTAATTTGGTTTGCGTTAGGACTCATTTAAAATTAGTTCACCTTGTTCTGCCTCCTCCTTCCATCTCTTCTAAAGAGTGTTGAGAGGTGCTCGGTGCTTGACTAAGGAGATGATGCAGTCACAGCTGCTGGGGTTTAAAGTGGTCACAGGTTGTTGTAACTGCGGGGATCCGCTGCCAGTTCAGTTCCTCTGCCGGTGTCTCTTTAATGACAGCTTGGTGGTTGTTTTGTAGGACGTTTCTTGGCTAGACGGAGGTTCGGGCTGAGTTACTTGTCGCGATGTGGGAATTTAACCTCCTTTTGAGCAATTGTGCTGTTTGTAAGTTGCATTAGTGGTAACGCTGTTTGCACTTCTTGTGGGTAGGATAATAAATATTTACTTATTTGTGAGTTTCAGCAGCAGTAAAATGGTCTGTTTCACACCCGTGTGCTCCACAGCTGCAGGGGAGGCGTGCCCGTGTGCTTAATTCCAGAAACCTGCGGTCTTGTGCTCATTTCTTGTACTTGGCAAGCCCTTATTATTCTTTAGTAATTGTAAGCACCTGATTATCTTCTAAAGAGCAAAGTTGACTTTGGCAGATGTTTCTTGGATGTACTGAAGAGTCACTTGTAGTCAGACATTGCTTTCTGCCAGAAGCAGCTACTCTGGATGGTGTGAACTTTCTCATGGAGGGGACATGGGAAAACTTAGAGATCAGCTTCAAGCAGTTCTGTTTTTCAGTAACTTTAACACTTATTTGGGGTGGTTGTTTGATACACAGACTTCTCATTGCTTTCTGTTATTTTTATGAAGATCTTTAAAGTATCTAGTCACAGCTGAATAAGTTATTCAGATTTGCTTATTGATAGGCTGTGCAGGGAGAAGGAAGGCATGGATGGGATGAGACGATGATACTTTTCTTCCCAGCAAAAATAATTCTTTCTGGATGGTAATTCAGACACATAAGCACATCAAACTTGCTTAGTTCCACTTATGCCAGGTTATGCATTTTGCTGAAGTAAAAGAGTTGATTAGTGTGATTTACTGCAATTCTGTATGTTAAGAAAGGGTTCTAGTATTGTGTTAATAGTTTAAAGAATTAGGAACTTCAGTTTTCTGCTTGATAATAGATGTATTTTGACAGTGAATGCTTTTTTTTTTACTATCAGGTTTGAAAGGTGAAACCTTGATGATAAAACCTGATCTGTGCCTGTGGGACTACTTAGGTGCTTACAGGTTTGGTGTGGTTTGGTGAAACTCAAACTGAAGTGTAGCATGTCCTGTGTAACAGGATACATTCTTTGGTGTTCTTGTGTGTTTCAATAATGCCAACTTTTTCATCACTTCAGGAATGGAAAGTGAGTCCTCCCAGATAGTGGTACTTGAAAAATTTAGGTTATTTTCATCTACTTCCTTGTTACTAAGCATTAAGGGTTCACCATTCCAAACATTTTCTCTGCAACCAAGAATGCCACTACCCTTTTCTTTTTGATAGATTGTCTGATTTCCCTGTTACTACATGTTTTCTCTATGTATGGTTTTTCATTAAGACATAAGTGCAAAGTGCTTTATCTTTCTGTGTTCTGCACCTCAGATTTCCCAGACCTCTTTAAAATGTCACTGTTCTGAATTGAAATCCTGGGCTAGCTACAGGTGGAAGTTGATCTGCAGAAAAGCTAGAATGCCTGTGAGCAAGGGAGCTGGATGTGAGGATTTGGAAGGTGGAGTGACAGCAGAGGTGAGAGGGCTACTTCAGACCTCTGTTAGTCTGTGCTTGCTGTTTACAGGAGAAGCTACTGCTGTGAAAATGTTAGTGCATCTTCTTGTTTGCAGTTCTCTTTTTTCACTGAAGGTGGGATAAATTAGTTGGCTTCCCCTTGATTGCTCCTAGCTTATGGAAGCACCCTCTGCTGTGGCAGGGTAGCACCAGCATTGTTCACTCAGGTCTCCCATGAGGTGAGGAGCTCAAGGGTTTCCATCTGAGGAGTCACTCTCTGCCTCTTCTCTTCCAAAGTGCCATTTTCACCAGTGGTGTCCCAGGTTATCTCTGTTTAGTAGCTCTCATCTTTTCTGTGCTCCCAGAGTGCTCTAAGGGTTAATTCCTTTGCTGTACAAACTGATAAATCTGCTCGCAGGTTAAATGTTACTATTTACCACTCTTTAACATATTTCTGTATGTAGCTAATTCCTGAAGTGGATTTTTTCATGTCAGAATCTAGCATTGCATTTTTGTCATGCTGTGCCAGGTAGTGCTTGACCTTGTGAGTACTTCACCCAGTCACTCACAAGATGCTTGTTCAGACACAATACCTTAGGATTAAATGAATGCAGAATATTTGAGCAGTAACCAATTGGAATGAAAAATAGAAGTCGTATTTCATTCTGTGTGGCAACATTTTTCTTGCAAAGCTTGTCCTTGAAAACAAAACATATCAAATGTTAAATCAAAAGTGTTTTGTTTTGGATGGTTTTTTTGGTTTTTTTTTTTTTACCTGCATGCTGGGAATGGGAAATGTTGCAGACAGTTTCACCCAAGATGTTTTGTTTAAGTTTCAGATGGAAGGTGATAGTCAAGGTTGGAAAGGAATAAGTAATAGTCACTTGGTGTACTTCATCATGCCTTTCACTTGTATTCAAACCATACTGGTTTATATTCTCCTAAGGCTCTTGTGAGTCTGTGGCAGGAAGGCATTAAGTTATTGTGGGTAGCTGTGTGGCTTGGACTGTGCTCTGTATTTCTGTCTTACTCTTTCAAACAATAAGAACAGAACTCTTTATTTTAAAACACAATTTCAGACTTTTCCTGTGCTTTAGCAGGACCTTGTCTCAAGCAAGGCAACATTTGTGTCTGACTTGTGCCAAGCAGTAAGAAGCACCCAGATCTGCCTTACACTTTGGTTTGTGCACTCAAGGAATGATTGCAAGATGCAGGACTGATATTTGTCACTACTGCATTCTTCTGTTGCTGTAGAGATTTAGGCTGGTATTTTTGGTAAAAATTCACTCTGAGATGGGGTAGTTTCTGTCACAGCACTATGGGGTTTTTAAACTTCTGTTCTTTTGTTAATGTCTGGCTCCTCATCTTCCACAAAACTGATGTTAATGTCATTGAAATAAAATAAGTGTTGCTTTTACATTTGTTTGTCACAGGCCTGTGCACCAGTAGGGTCTGGAATGGTTTCTCAAATGAGTTCAGCAGGAAGGGATGCCTGCAGAGAGGTTAGACAAGTTAATCTGCCAGACGAAATTCAATCCCCATATTTCATTTTAAGACCACTTTGCGTAGCAAAGTAGTTTAAGCAGTAGCAGATTTTTTCCTTGCTGATGGTTAATTTCATGCCCTACAAAGGGTCAGCACACTAATATAGGAGAACATGATTACCTCATCCCAGCTTCCCCCACACAGGCAGCCAAGGGTTACTGAGTGTTTGCTTTAGGTGAGCTGTTGTTGGATGCCCTTTATCTGTTTGATTTTGAGATGGGTCCTCAAAACAACTTCTAAATCAGAAAATTGTCTCTTTTTTTCCCCCTATGAAGTTCAAAGGACAAAGTATCCTTATGGGGTTTTAATTGGAACACTACTGCTTGACCGTGGTTGTTTAAACCCGGGCTGGGGGGAACTCTGACAAACTTGTAGTTTTGTAATCCTTATGCCTGTCTGAACCTTTGACCTTTTTACTTTATAACTAGAACTTCATTGTCACCATTTGTCCCTGCAGTTCCTTTCAAAGCACACTGCCTTGCAAGTGTCTGGTTCCACTTTGCTGCTGTGTTCGGCTAAGGAAGGGTATTAATTCATACCTGATACATTGGAAGGGCCAAGACTTTTGAACTTGCACTAGAGCTTGGAGAGGGGGAAATGAGCATAGCAAAAGCATGTCTTGCTGATGCAAATGAGTACAATGAAAACAGGCCTGGGAGATCAAGGGAAATGTGGTCTTGCTACCAGCATTCAAATTCAGTCAGATGCAGATTATTTGTAAGATTAACATATCACAAAAAATCCCCACCTTTTATCACAGATTAGTTGTTTTGCTGAGTTTGTTATAAGCTTCTAAGAGGATTTGTAAACTCGGGGTTACCTTTGCTTTACTGCCATGAAAACACCCTTCTGTCAATGTGAGCCTTTGTTTGTTGAGATCTTTGTGAAGATGTGACAGTTCTTGTTTTTTTTCTATTCTAGGTGAGTGAGCAAGTAGAGTTGTATAGTTGTAGATATATATGTGGATGACTTGCTGTTGAGTACAGATGTCAAAGAAGGGAAACCTCTGGAGGGAAAGAGTACCTTGTATTTAGTGGATATCATTCTATTCAGAGAGGAGTCACCAGAAAGCCTTGAGATCTTTGGCTGCCAGTTGGAAGTGAGAGTAACATAATGAACCCTGTTCTGGTGGAAAAAAAATAAAATTAACATACATCTTGTGTAATGTAATTCCTATCCACAAATCTTGATGTTGTGGTTGATGTTATGGAAGTACTTGTTAAGGGACTTCAGCTAGCACCAGTGGGAATGTTTTCTAAAACCTATTAGACTCTTTGGGTTCATGGTGCTTGTGAATTGCTGACACTGCTTTGTATTAAAATTTCAAATAAACTTTATTTCCTTGAATGAAATTGAAAGAGTGTCTTTTTTTTGGTCCCTATAATTTGGCTGGTGCCAGATACTTGTCTGACAACACGAAGGAGTATTTTTATTGACATTTTAAATGAAAACTACATTTTTTTAAATTATGCATGAAGAAGGGCAACCAGTATAAAAACTTTGCGTGGTGTCCGCAACCCTGGAAATGGGACTTTGTCTCCTGGATGCTGCAGTGCACAAGAGGGCAGTGTTTGCTTGCATTGCAGGATCTCAGGGATAAGTACTTGGGTGACAGGTCAGCCTGGGGGGAGTGACCTCACTGTGAATCGAAGCAGAATTAAGTACACGATTTGGAACGCAACTCCGGGTTAATTTTCTTGTTCTTAAAGAAAACATCCTCTGTGTTTTAAGGAAGGTTAGTCTTATTTCATCTATAATTTGGGTTGTGCTTTTTGTACCTTAGGCAATAAAAGCGTGTGGGGTGTTGTCTTACACTTGACATGAGACACAGGTAACAGGTGAGAAAAAACAACTGGTTTGATGTGAGAACCATGGAATTTATTGTGTACAAGTCTCTTATTTCCTTCCTCATTTCCCCATGTGTGTAAATAACTGGGTAAAAGGAATCGAGTTGTACTAAATCTGCTCTGAACCACTACTGTGTGAAACAGGATTTGTTGTGTGATATTGGGTAGAATGAAACTTGGAGGGGTGTATCAGGGTTCCTTAAAATAGGGATCTTGTGGAGTTTTTATCTGTCATATCATAACTGTAATAGCTCTAACTTTCTATGTATTGCATTACTTCTTGTTTTTGTGGGTTTTGTGAGTGATGTGACAGTGGAAAGGGATTACTATTATTTCTGTTCTATGCCCTTTTCTGCAGTTTTGACTTGAAGCTGATTTCGCGGTAAAAGTTACACATTCAACAACTTCCTAAACTTACACAACAGCTCTTAGACAGTATTAGAGACTGGAGCAGGAGGAGTCTTCTATTCATTTTTTGGGTCAAGTAGTTTACAAGGAGCAAGAGACCCATTTTCTCCTGATATCAAAAGTTATAGTGAATAATCACCTTCTCTTCTGCTGCTTCTTAGAATCCTGTCAGAAATGTATTGGTTTCTGTGTGGGGTTTAAAAGATAAAAATAATTATGCATTTCATGTTTGGAAGATGTGATTTATAATGGAATTCTCAATCTAAAGTGTAGATTTTAACCAGGAGTGGGTTTATTGAAACATTTTTGAATGTGAAATTGTCCCTTGCTAATATATGACAATTTTTCTACAAAGCTGCTGAGTGGTTGTGTTTGTTTGCTTGTATACAACAAAGCTGTGCTATTTGACACTTTGTTATTTGACACTAAACCATGACAGCTTCTCAGGAAAACTTAATAACCAAGCACTGTAATTATGCTGTTCAAGTCTGCTTGATCATTTTTCTTATTGGTTTTAAAATGGAATTTCTTTGTTCCAGCATACTGTGTGCAAGCATTCATCAAATAACCACTTTTCACTTTTGCTTCATGTTTATTCTTGCTTTAAATTATTTTGTAAGCTGTTTGGAAGAGCAGGGAAGCTTTGTTAATCAACTTTTAGATGCTTTAAAATATTAGCTAATGTAGTGAAGTATTATAAATAACTGCATAAAAGCTAGAACAACTTACTGTAAAACATGGAGCATATTTATAGTTAAAATTACCCTTGTCAAAGTAAATTTAAAGCACATTTTTCAAAGTAGCATTTTTACTGATGATGGATACGCTTGCTTGCTAAATAGTACAATTGAGCAACTCAGTGGTCTGCTAATCAACAAACCAGCCTTATAAGATTCTACTGTATGGGTTCTGCATCTTGATTTAAAAGTTGTCTTCAATTAGTAGATGCTAGATATAAGCAGAATGATATGTTATTTATGTATAAACCTATTTTTAATAGCCAGCTAGCTTGATGGAGCCATGAACTGAATTTTCTTAATATATTTATTTTGGAGTTTTTGTACTTAAAATAATACATGTTTTGCATGGCTGTTGTAAAGTACTGTTTATAAAAACCCCTAGGAAAACAAAATGTGGATGGAAGAAGTGAGGTTATAATTGTAAAGCACATATCTCACTAAGGGTGCAAACCAAACCTGTACACTGTCATTGCTTAAGTCCTTTAAGTGTAATCAAAGTTGTTTTTCCTTGTGCCAGTGAGTTTTCTGTCTGGAACCCTAAAGTTGGCCTGGGAAGCTGAAGGGCAGGGACAGCTGTTCTGCAGTGGTCATTTCCAGCTGGATTCTTGAACATGTTGTGTTCTGTGGGTCTCAGCTCCTCATGGGGTAAAACTGAGTTAAAATTACCCTTGTGAGCTTCAGCAAAGAGACTCGAACAGCTCACACGATAGCTGGGATTGCAGAGATGCTCTGCATTCTGTGAGAAAATATTCCTTGTGCTATCTGTGAAATTCAGATTAGGGAGCTGTGTTGAAGTTCTTCCTTTAAACTATTTGCTTCCAGAAAGTGTTGCAGGCTAAGTAAATACCAATAATTCTTATTTCCTATCTCCTTATCAATTATTTTACCAAAATGTTCTCATGCAGTTTATCTAATCTCTTCAAGTGAACATGAAATGGTTTGTATTGGCTTCCAAATTGAATGACAATCTCAGTTTCAAACTTAGGCTGATTAATCCTACATTAGATTGTAATTATCAGCATTAGCAACACTATGACTAGTTGGGACCAGACAAACAATAATAAATATGTATTTCTGTTTCATGGAGCAGCAGAAGGAATTGGTGGATAGTAGAAGGAGAGGAAATGGAATAGACAGGGTAGCTTAAATAAAAATGAAGAAATTGTATTCAGGAGTGTCATGGAGGTAAAGAATGATAAGGGGGAATAAAAATTGAAGTGTGAATTTTGAGATTTATGTTGGTCTGGGTAAGAATCCAGGCTCCCTCACTTCAGGCTCTAGAGAAGAGATGATTCATTTGCGCATATGGTTTTGTTGTGAAGCTCCTTACTTCATGTTATAGAAAGAATAATGATGACGACTCTTGTCCACTGCAGATCCGGCTTGTTCTGCAGTACTGGAAAAATGAATTTAATATTGTTGCCTGTAGCACTTTCTTGGTTTTTGTGCTTATGTTTTCCTTTGTTTTCTGTCTTATTTGGGATGAAACATGTGATTGGCATATGAGAGTAATCTGGTATTCTTGGGTCTCAGGAGCTTGTATTAGTTGTTAAACTCTGCCATAATTTTTTTCAGCCAAGTTTTACCTGTCTTGTTTCCATTAAATGCACTGTAGAGCAGGTGAACATGCTTTAGATATGATTCTCCTGTATATGTAAAATTTGTAATGGTCTTGAAGGACCTGTTGGGTAAAAAAAAGCTATAGGAGTGTTTGAGAGTTGTTGATAGAACTAGCCTATCACATTAATAAGGATAGGCATAAGAAATGTTTTTTTTGTCATAGATGTTTATTTATGCTTAAATTTACTTCTCTTATTTTAAAAACTAGCCTTGCAGCAGTATTGCTTTGGGAAAGAAAGTGTTCCAAAGTATGCAAAAACCGCATTTCAGAGAGAAAAACAAAATTGTAGCTTTCTTTTTTAGGATCCAGAAGAGGGGGAGGGAAAATGGTTTCCTTGTATTTGACTGTGCTGTTGGATGGAAGACAAAGCTCAGTCTCTCTTGCTGACTAATGTCATCATCAAGGCATTTTTTTCTCCCACAGAGCAGTTTTGTCTCCATTGAGACCCCCACAGCCATTGGCAAGACCATGGCCTGAGATTAAATCTCACGCTTGGGTGAAATTCTAATGACTGTAATTGTTTCCTCTTTTTAAGTCTGTAGTCCCTTCATCAAAGAGTGGTGTGGAAATTATGCATTTATGTTGTAAAAGGAGAGGTCATGATTACCTGAACCTGTGGTTGACTTTGGGGGGATTGTGTGTGGTGTTCTGGCAGTGGTTGTGCACACTGCCATTGCGGTGTGTGCGATGATTTAGAGAGGCTCAGAGTGCAGAGTGGCACAGCTCCGTCCTCGCTGCCTCTGGGCTGTCCCTTCGGGTGAGAGTGGCAGCAGCAGCAGCTCTGGTGTGCTGGTCACCTGCTGGGACAGCAGGGGAGAGGCACTAAATGTGGGCTGAGGGAGTTTCTGTGAAAGATCCTGTTGAGTTCCTGAGGGTCCCCAGGACGAGGTGAGAGATGAGAGTCTGACTCTGTGTTCTCAGAAGGCTGATTTATTATTTTATGATATTATATTATACTAAAAGAATACTATTCTAAAGCTATATTAAAGAAAGAGAAGAATACAGACAGGAGGCTTAACAAGAATGATAATGAAAAACTCATAACTGACTCCTCAGAGTCCGACACAACTGATGGTAATTGGTCATTAAGTAAAAACAATTCACAGGAAACCAGTCAAGCATGCACCTGTTGGTAAGCAATTTCCAAAACACATTCCAAAGCAGCTATCAGAGGAGAAGCAATCAGATGATTATTATTTCCATTTTTCTCTGAGGCTTCTCAACTTCCCAGGAGAAGAAATCCTGGCGAAGGGATTTTTGAGAAAATGTGACAGTGACATGCTCCCATGCAAAGGGCCTGGGACTCATCAGCAGGTGTTGCTGTTAACCCTAAAAATGCTTGCTGGAGGTGTTCAGCAGCTTGAAGGACAGCACCAGTGTGGTGGGGCTGGTTGTGGTGGAACCCAGTGTGGTTGGGTGAATGTGGATATGCAAAGAATTGCAGATATCTTTGTAGAGAGATTGCCCTGTCCTGTAAAAATTGGAATGTATGCATGCAGCAGTGTTGCTGTGTGATGGAAAGATTGACATAAGTATTTTGTGTTCTTTGGCTTTAATGTGCTGTTCTGTATGTGTACAATTTTGGGGACTGTACTGTTCCCTAACTCTGAAGATGTATGAAAAAAATGAACTGTACATTAATTAGAAAACATTTTGAGCTTGCACTCTGTAATTTAGCAGTATTCTTTAAAGACATCAAAAGATCTGACCAAGGCACATTTTATCAGAGAATAAAGAAAATGGTTCAAGTTTGTTCAAATGGTTCAATCGAAGTGCCTAATTTTAGGTGCCTAGGTTACATTTAAAGACTAAAGAAATCCCAAAACATCATCATTCTTAAAAGCATTCCGAATTAGAGTCTTTCCCTGATCTCTGAAATGATGAGTATTCAGTTAAAAGTATTAAAAAGTTTATCAACAGAAAGCCACCAAGTGTCAGCAGTACTGTTCCCCTAAGGGACTGGCTTTGGGCATTTGACACTGAAACTGGCCCCTGTCTGGCTATATAATAGCTTCAAATCATATGGTAATATGCCTAATTTTAAAAAATCCTTAAAGCCTGAAAAAGCAAGTTTCTACACTGAAATTACATCTGTTTGTTTATATATGTATAAATAAAGGAAATAAATAATAGTTAATATTTATTCTTGTGTATGGCTAAAAATTCAAAAGGCAGAGGTCAGGCACCCCTGATAAGTTTTATTTAGGGAAGTAATTTTGTTCTTTGGATTTGCTTGCTGTTTAAAAGGTTTTCACCTGTGGGAGGGACCATCATGAGTATTTGTTTCTCTGAGTGGATATTTCACCTGACTAACAGCTGAGATGCTCCCGTTATTTCAAGTGCTGTGATGAAGTTTTGATGCCTATGTGTAGTTGAGGTCTCCATTCACTCTCTGGTGTGTATTACCATATCCAGCCATTGTGGCTTTTTCTTTATAAAACTGGTGTTGAACTGAAGTTTCTTGTGGGAACAGATTCACCTGTCTGTGGTGCTGCATAGAGCTTTTAGGAAAAGTACCAAAAGAAGTGTATGTGGTTAAATTGAACTGTATCAAACTTGTGCAGAGAAAATACTTTTCTGGTTAAGGGAACAAAAGAGTTTGAACTGAAGCTAAATTCTATTTAAAAAAAAAACAAAACAAAAAACCAAAACAAGTGACTGAAAATTCAGTCTTTCTATAAAGTTTGTTTGAGGTGCTTTCATTACTGAACTGTATTCACTAACAAATTATGTGGAGGCAGATGTTTGGGAGTTCTTTCATTGTATGTCCCTAAGTGTGCTTTTTTATTTCTTTTTAACTTTATATGCAGTATAATATAGTTGATTATTTTGCTAATGTCCAGCCCCGCTTAATGTGCCTGAATGTTTTCTTTGTTGTAATTTAAAGCCAAACAAATCAAAGTGAAGATAAATTTAGCTGTTGGTTTCTTTACTTGCCCTGCACCAAGAAACCAGGGAGTCCTAAACTTACTGTGTAAAAGAATGTTGTTTTTCTTAAGACTTGCTGTCAAATTGATGCAAGTGATTTTGGTCACTGTACTTGGTTTTTTTTTGGGTTGTTTTGTTTTTTTTTTTTTCCTTTGCATTAAAGATATTTATTTTTGCCTCATTAAGAGAATGGTGGAGCATAGCTAGGAAGAGAATAGATCACATGGAAAGTGATAACAGGTTTATGGAGTTTCTTGTTATGTTCTTGCATATGATTGAGTCAATTCTAGGTAAAACCAGAAATTACTAATGGGATTCAGCAGTATCCAAGCCTGAGTTGCAGTTTATTCTCACAGCTGCAGGGAAATGGGCTTCTCTGCCTGCCCAGTGCTGCTGCAGAGGGAGGAGATTGATGCTGCTCTCGTGGGACTGAAAACTTCAAAGCTTTCATTTTGCTGGTAAAGCCCTTCCTAAAACTTGTGTGCTTTGAGATGTTGTGATTCAATTTTTCCATTGACCAATAGAATCTAGGTCCTGGAGAGAGGCAAATCTTCTCGTTGTACATTGAATTCTTGTTTTTCTGAGTAAGAGAAAACATTAGGTAGGTTTAAAACATGGTTACTACAGATGCCAAAAGTGTTTTAAAAACTCTTTTCCTGAACTCTTGTGGTGTCTCAAGTCTTTCTCCAGCCCCAAGGAGTACCTTGCTTTTAACAGGACACTAGAAGTAAAAAGCATATAAACAGATGTTTTTATTACTTCATTGAGGGAGGAAAAAAATTAAATATCCATTTCTATGGTTATTTGATTTTTTCTTCTATGTACACCAGTCATTAGACAATTTCATTTTATGTACCTACATACCTTTTTTCCTCTTTATATGCTTTATTTCAATGTTATATTTTTACAAAATGGCCAGATAATCTTTTCCTCAAAAGCAAATTAACTATGACATTTTAAATATAATTAATAAAAATAATTTATTGGAAGTACTTTAAGGAAATCCTCTAACAAAATTTAATTTAAGTCTACAGTAAATTGTCAGTAAGAATATACTTAATAAAGTTCCATTGTATTTCTCTTCCATTATTATTATTATAGGCTTCTCCAACAGCAGTTGTCTCCATCATTTGATGCAAAGGCCAAAGTGGTTAGATAACAAGTATATTTACTTAAGTTCATTTGAAATGAAATTCTCATTCTGATTTTTCCATCCCTTGTTCTGTAATTCTAGTTCTTGCTGTCAGGAAGTTCAATTTAGAAACCATTGTGCTCTCTGAGTCTACAAGATATGAATGGGAAAGGAGACCTAACAAAATGTGAAAAGCAATAATTAAAAATATAAAAAAGGCTCGTACAAGGCAAGAGTATCTAAGAAGGGGTTTTGTGAAGGACTGAAGTATGTCATCTTTAAATATTCTTTGTATACTTGATATACTTTTGATCCTGTTTTGTATTCATGCTTAGGAATTTCTTCTTTTAGTCACAGAGATTAGATTAGCAGGGGCAGATGACTTCATTGCACTTCTGGGTGCTTCTTTTCCAGAGCCCCATCCAAGCTAGAGAGTGATGGCTCAGTGCTTGCATTTGCTGCTCTTTGAATTTTTGCTGGGACTGGTGTTCTCTTGCCATGTGCAATTGAATTAAAATCTACTGTTATAGCTTTGGAGTAGCAGCATTAGTGCCTTGCACTCCATGTTGTTTTGTTGTTTATCCAGGATTCCTGTTTGTTGCTTATTTTGAGTGAATAACTTGAGCAGTGCCAGCATTCCTGAGAGCTGGTCACATGAACCTGGCAGAGCAATGTGTATTCTGAGCAGACTTTGTTTTCTGTAGGCTTTCTTCCCACTTCCCTGGGGATGCTGTCAGCCTTTGTTTTAACTTGAAAATTTAAATTTTGATTTGTGAGGAAAAAAAGTGGTTTTCAATGATTAAATGAAAAAGGAGGGTGAATGTGGGATGCAAAACTGTGAGACCTGCTGTACTTAGCTCATGAAGATCCTCCTTTGTGACAGTTCTGTTCCTGTTGAAGGTTTTGAGCTTGAGTGATGTTTTGCTTAACCCACAGGTGTTTCTGCTCACAAACTCAGCTTACAGAAACTGCTACTACTGCTTGTAAAATGCTTGTTCCTTTGTGTCAGCACTTGTATTTTATTCGGTTGTTCACTCATCCTAGAGAAAATGCTGGAAGGGCTTGCTCTGAATTTTACTGAAGTATCTATGATTAGATAATCATGTTCTGGTTTGTATAGTGTTTGAGCTGTCTTATGAAATTCTATGTAGGGTTGTGTTGAACAACTCCACTTTTGGAAATTCTTCAAAATACATAATTGAAAACTCTTTTCCTATATTTATGAGGGCTTTTAGAGATAAAGGGCCTGGTTTTGTATGTTGATGGTTTCTGTACGTTCACCTCACAAAGATCTGTGCTATTCTAAGTATAAAACTTGAAACAATAAAATGACGTGGTTGTGTCAGAGATTAAAAGACTTATTTAAGGGAGCAAGGGTCTAAATTTAGTCTATGAGCTTTGTAAACCTAGGGCCTTGCTTTGTGTTTATCTCTGAGGTGCCATGTATATTTGCAGCTCTGTAGAAGTACCAGTTCAGTGCCCAGCTGGGTGTTCTGAATCCATGAAGCCTTGTAAGAAGTGAACTCAGTAAGGGAGACTGCAGGATTAAGGTCCAAACCAGAATGAAGTCAGACCAGGTCTGTATTTTACTCCTTGGCTGGAAAAGTTCATTCACATGAATATCTAATGTTAAATAATAAACTATATAATTCAAAACATTTAAAGTATTTATTTTTAAACTAATATTCCCCCAGTGAAATTTGGAATATCTTTATGGCACTCACTCTGCTGTAACCTTTTTTTAAGATGTCATCTGTCTCTAAATTATGATAACTTAGATTTTTAACCTTGCCTTTTCTTAGTCCTGTGGACAACATTTACTCAGGCATTGCTACTGTCTCTTATCTTGGTGTGGTTATAGATCATTAAATTCCAGCTCATCTTAACACAGTATAAATTCTAGTCCTGACAAGTATTGTGCCTGGTTTTATTTAGTAATTAAACTTTGCATGGCTTTCTTCCCTTACGGTGAGCTTCACCTTTTATATTTTAGTGGACTTTTATTAATTATATGGAGAATGTAATAATGTGAAACACAAATGCCATACACCCTGCAATTTCTGGAGTGCTTTGTGGTGTTGGCAGTTTAGATAGCATATCCACATGATATAGTTTGTTTTGTCCTGAAGTGCTGGGATGTGAAATTTACATGGCTGTTGACCCCTTGGGACTGCTCCGAAATGAGGTGTGCATCTTCTGCAATCCTAGTCAGCAAAAATTTAAATAAAAATAAATCCCCTGTCAGAAGTCCTTGTGCTGGCCTGGCAGGAGGTATGAAATAGTACCCTGTGCTTGAAAATGGCGTGTTGGAGAAGGGTCTCTAGCACAATGGGATGTGACTTAGTGGAATAACAAATTATGCAAAATGCTTGCTATTGTCATTAGATAGTGAATTGTTGGGCAGGGCCTGGTGTCTGCCATGGGCTGAAGGCCAGACAACTAAATACAAAATAAATCTTGAATGAAATTTGAGTGGTGAATCCAATTATCTTTTAAGACAAACAGAAGTTACAGCCTTTGTGTATAAACATGGAAAACTCTGTTAAAGTGAGCTGAGAACAAACAAATATATCACTGCTTTGACTGTGGTTTTCAAGTGATATGTTTGTGGTGATTTTTCCATATAAAAACTTCCCTTGGTAGTTCAGTATAAAGTCTTAAAAACCTTAACTAGAATAATGTAATGGCAGCATTAACTCTTCAGCTACCCTTCTGCTGAAATTTGCAAGTTAGCAAAGCATAAATCAGTGTAACTGACTGATGCCTAGAATGTGTCCAGAAAAATTTGTTTTCCAAAGTATTGCTTGTTTACTTTGGCTCTAATTATCTGTGTACACTGCAGAGAATAAAAGTATTTTCTTTCTCAGAACTGGCATCTGCAATTTGTTTGGGACTGATTTGTTTGAGATTTCTTTCTGCATGCTGCACTCGTATGGCTGTGTAGTAATGTGGGTGCTTGAAATAAAGATTGACATAAAAACTGAGCTTGTTTGCTTGTCCTACTTTTTGGACGTGTATCTTATTTTTCATCCTTGATCCAACTACTATTCTGGTAAAGATTATAATTCTTTTTGGTGTTTGGAGATGGTGAAGGTTTGGAGGGTAGTAGTGCTGTAGAAGTTTCACAGAATTTTTTATTGTGATGTGTAATTAATTTCCCAATTTGCATGTGTGTAGAGTTGTATGTTGAAATATAAGACAGAAGAAACAACCTAATTGTTCTCCCTTTTTATTTCGATTTGGTTATGTTCTGCAGCTGGAGTACCATCATGACAGTTTTCTGCATTACTGTCACAGAAATCCAGAAACTTGCATCAAAATTGGGGTTCACCATGCTCCAATGGACAGGCGACTCTAAGGGAAAATGTAACATAGTCCTGGTAACTCGAGGTAGTTGTCTTCCAACTTCCCACTAGGTATTAGTAACTCTTCTACCCATTCTACATTGACCTGCTGAAGAGAAGCAAAGCTCTAGTTGGAAGAAAAGAAAAATCACTTGGAGGATGCACTGCAGTTGAGTATTTGAAAGGGATATATGTAAGAGATTTTCTCTGGTACAGGCATGTTTATTGCTGCTAGTTTTAGGGGTGTTCTTCTTTGTTTCTTGTTATGCCCCTCCATTTGGTTGTCAGTTGTGGTGGGATTTGCCCTTGCTTGATTGACGAATTTTCAAACTGTCTCCATAGCGTTCTGTCTATGCAGGCGATGACTTGGCTGTGCAGCCTTGCTGTCACTTTGCAGCTGTGCACCACGTTTGGTTGTTTTGGGCAGGCTCTCCTGACTCCTGCTCAAAGTTGGGGCTCTCTTTGAGAGGAGCTTCTTGACCCTTTGTACTTTGTTTGGTACCCGCCTCTGGAGCCGCAGTGTGGAATGCGTGTCTAACGCGTTCCACTCGGACCTCAGTTCCATTCCATAATGTTAGCTTTAATTGGCTGCTTTGAAACTTTCATGTCCAATTTGGTTGTACACGGTAAATTACCACCCTCCTCGCCTTCTCCTAGGAGCACGAAAGTAGAATCCAGATTCTGCTTTCCCTGCTGCCTTCTGGTATTGCCCTTGAGCTCTTTTAGGGACAGCACTGATGGGTAGTGTTTCTGTCAGAGGACGGACAGACTTTTTTTCTAGTGGATTTTTTTTACATCTAATCTTCCAAAGACTGTACCTTTTAAACATTGTGTTAAACATTTTTGAACTGAATTCTGCATTTGAAAGTTAAAAAAAAATTAATGCTTCTTGCCCAAAGAAGTATCTCTAGCTTAATAACTGTTGCCTAACTCTTAATGTGGCTAGATAGCCAGTGTGTCCTCCAAGTGATTTTTATTTTCTTTTAAATATTCCTGTATTTTAATTTTAGTTACTTTGTTTGTGTGCATGAGGACATTAGGGCAACATCAATGATCTAACCAAGGCTGGACTTTACCATGTAAGAATGCCTTTGTTAGGTGCTTCTGAAGTGTCAGAATGTGTAGTGTGGGCAGAATGAGAGTTTGTTACTAGACAGGTTTCATCTAGGCTTAAATACATGATTGGAGCATCACCAGAGCTACTTTTGAGAAAGATGAGTAGCTGAGTTACTTGAGGAAAAAAATGGGCAGTGCTGCCTACAAAACAAATTTTGCAGTTCAAACTCAAAACAGTGATGAGTCTCTTGTTTGTACTTGGTATGAATGAGGTAAAACAAAGCCTGTCTTTATTCTCCACATCAGGCTTATGAGCTCATGTTTCGGCTTTTCCTTTCCCCTCCCTTTCTGACATGGGCTCTTGTCTTTTTTTTTCCTTGCTGAACAGACAGTAACTCTCCACAATATTTTTAATCTCAACAAGATGTCCAGTGGCTGATGATGCAAAAGTGTTGCATCAACAAAGAGGGGATGATAGCTGGAGCATTCCAGGTCTGACATTTTTGGCTGAGGAGCTGTGTATTGTGGCCACCGATTCCTCCCGGCACAGCATGCTTGCTTGGGGCAGGAGACTACTTTTCATTGACTCCTGTTGTGTGGCTCCCTGCTCCTTATTTTAGGTTTCCCCAAGAAGTTATGACTGGGAGTCTCATGGTTTTAGATGAAAGAGCCTGTTGTCTTACTGAATTATCTCCTTTCTGTCTATATTTAAAACAAGTTGGCAGGTAAAAAAAAAAGATACAGTAAAACAAAAGCTCTCTTATGGTAATACCTGAGGCTAGATTATAATAAAAGTGAAATAATTGTTTAATATTTTTTTATTTGCATATGTTTGTTGAGGCTACTTGCTTACCTGTAGTCCATTGGCACCCAGCAGTGGAACTGACCTCATTGCATTGACCTTAAGATGGGTTCCTGGGCCCTGGTGGGATCTGACTGGCAAAAATTTTTCCACTGAAATGGATCATACGAAGTATTAGATTATTTGGAACAGAAAAATTAATATTATGGAATTTCAAAATAATACACATTTGTAATTACGGATATTGAGTAGCCATGTAGTGTGCAAGTGATTTTACTCCTAAATTTTTGAGAGAAAAATTACTTTAAAGTGTAAAACAAACATTTTCAATTTTTTTTGTGCTCTAGTGCAATGTTTTAAGGTAATAGCATTTTTTACTGACTGAAGTGAACCCAACTAGTGAAACATTTCATTCACTAAAAGTATAGCTGATGCTTTTAAAAACCAAGGGCTTAAGAACTTCCTCATGACAGCTAAACTTCTTGAAACCATATAAAAATCTGCTTATACCATAATTCAGCCTTGCAGCACTGCTTTTATTGTGTGCAGAACCTATAAGAAATTGATTTATAAGCTTGTTGTTCCCTAGCTGTGCCTGTTTGTTATGTACAACTGTTCTTGTTCATAGTCTGTGTTCCTTCACAGCATCAAACCTTCACCATCTCTGCAGCCCTGTCTTACACTCTTTCCATCAAGTAATACTTCCAGCAATGAAGTTATCCCAAATTTAAAAAAGGTAAGGTGGGATAATTTGTTGACTGCTACCTAAAAGCATCATTAACCATTGCAAGAGGGGAAATGAGGGCGTGGGTTTGGTGACTTTTTTCTTTCTTTTTTTTTTTTGCAAATCTTATTTTTGATGCAAAGGCAGTTCTGTCGCCAGCCAGTCCAGCATGCAGAGACTCTCCCCCCTGCCATAAAACAATGAGCACATTCAGGCACAACTAGTGTTTTCAGTTATTAAAAAACGGAGCCGTCTGTCTCTGCCTGTGACTTTAATCTTTAAGCCTTTATTCCCTATACCCCACCCCCTCTTTCTTTCCCCAACCTTTTGTTTGTGAAGTGCAGAGCTACAGGATATGTGGGCCTGGAGTTTCTGAATGTATTGTACATTCCCCTGGCAATTACAGATGTTTATAACCCTGACTGATGTTATTTCAGTATTGTGGAGGGTGAACAGAAAATTAAAGATTGCATTTTTCATTGCCCCTAGCAATCTTTAATTTTGATTTTTTTTTTTTTTGAGGACGGGAGAAAAAAAGGCAAAATGTAAACTGTTAATTAAAAAAAAAAATCTTGTTTCGCATTCTCAGATGAAGTACATCTGAGAGCTGTGCAGGAATATCTTCCCATACTCTACCATAACTCTTTTGTTAGGACAGTATGTTACATGCAGTGTTGTAAAAACAGAATAGGACTGGATTTTAATACAAAAGAAGCTCCTTAATGCTTCTTTAAGGGTGCGAGACTTTGCATACTTTATTTCAAAGACAAGGTAGCTTAGGGTTTGTAATGACTTAAGAGCAGAATCACATACTTTTTTTTCAGCTTTGAATGGAACTCTGGATTTTTTTTGTAGAAGAATGATTTAGAATCTGATGAGTTAGAGTTTTACTTTTGGACTTGGTGACAGAATTGTTTAAGAAAATTTATTTTTGATAGTCTTGTAGAAATATGCTCTTGCTCTGTAGGAGGTTTTAATTCAATTTCTTACTAGTGGTGGTTGAGCTATCTAAAGCTGCAGGTGCACTGTAAGATTAGTGTCCTTGAATTGACAGAGGGGTGGAGAGAACAGAATCCTGTAGCAAATCTCTGTGATCAAGGTGATAATTGGTGTGTTTCTTGGGGACTCCAATGCATTCCATGATTTTTCAGAGTAGTTGGCCTAAAACATTGAATTTAAGTAGAGAAAAGTTAATTGGAGTCAAGAATTTCAAGGTGGTTCAGCAGTATCTCTCAGGTACAACTTTCATATCTGTACCTGTTTTCAGCTGCATGCAAACTGCTGTTTATAGGTTTTGGAAGTTTGGAGTTGCATATCTAAATGTATATTCAGGTCTGTCTACCTGTGTGATGGTCCTTATCTCCAGTGACTGCTGCATGGAACTTTTCTTTAGACTGATCTTTCAAAGATATGGCAGAAGAGTGAGCAAGAATTTACAGTGAGATATCCTTTGGCTAGGCAGGACTTGAAGAAGTTAACACAAAAGATAGCAAAAAAGTCTCCTTGCCATCTAATATTAAACTGATAAAAATATGCTGAAAGGAATTCTAACGTGTTCCAAGATGTTTATAATTCAGTAATTCCCCAAAGCACCCCGAGGGAGGCAATAGATGCACTGTGGTAAGAGTCCCCCAGTCCTCTGGCAAGGAAAAACCCAACTAGTTGGTCATTAAGCATAGTGCATTCTTTTCATCCTGAGAGAATAAAGTACTAAAGTTGTGTGTTGCTTGTGTAAGGATTTCTGAGATGTGCTGGTTCTCTTTGTGTTAAAACATGGGACATGTGTGGGATTGAATCCTAGATATGCTAATGGAAAGATACCATCTTGTACAAATGAGGTTAACTTGAAAAGATGAAGAGCTGAGTGTGAAGTAGTACTGATAGAGACCAGAATTTATAGAAACTTCATAGGTGCTGTTCATGAGTCTGATTTTGCCCCCACTCCGAGTCCAGTACTGGCCTTGTATGCAATAGTAGATTCAAATATGGGCAGAAATATGAACAGATTGGTTGGGAAACTTATCAGTTGGTCTGTTCTTGGAAATCAGAGTGTTAAATTGTCCGAAAAGCTAACACAGGAGTTCACTTATTGAAAGAGCTCACTGCTTTGAGGGAAAATGTGTACACTGGTGGCTGTTAATGTGCTCCCTGAAACAGTCTTGGAAAATAGATCAAGTTATTCCAATAATTGTTGTACTGCTTTTCTCTTTCCAGTATAAACCTGGTTCTGCATGACTTATCATTCATAGTGGAAGGCATACTGGTATAGGCTGCTGTCAGCTCTGGCCTGAGCATCCTGTAGTGTCAGGGAGGCAGCAGGAATTTCCATGGTTGTAGGTACAACGGAGGCTTTCACTCATTATTTGTCTCCACACTCCAGTTAGTGGAGAAACCTCAGGTGCAGCATTCTTGAAGCTGGGAATAGTCTGTGTGGTGTGAACTGAGCCATTAGAGATGAGCAGAGGACTCCAGACGTGTGGAAGTCAGAGCAGGAGATGGGCTCATGTCCTCATTGGTGCAGGTTCAGTGCCTTTCCAGTTCTTCCAGATGTTTGATTCTTTTTATACTGCTAAGCTGCTATTTTCTCTTTCAAGTCTTGGAAATAGCTTCAGAGATGGTCTCTGCTGTAATCTGTGAAACATGCAAAGGACAGAATGGTCATACTTGCCGTTATGTTTTTTGCAACATATTTAACATTATCACAAGCAAATATAGTTACTTTTTTTTTCCTTGAAACTTGGCAGGAGATCTTGTAGAGAGCAAATGTAAAGCTGATATGGGTCAAGACTGTAAAAAGGGTAATTTTTTTTCTTCTTGGTCCTCTGACCTGTTTGCTTTTCAGTGTTTACAGTAAAGACTTTATGGACCATCAGGGACCATTTATGATCACTATATAAGGCCCAAGTGTAATGTTACCTCACATTTAATTCTTCAGAGCTGTGCAAAGGCACACGTGGCCTTGATACCAAAACAAAATACCTCTGAGTAACAAGTCTGAAACTTGAACTAATCACTCATTAGGCACTAGGAAAGCTTACTAGGACCCTGAGCACACAATATCATCTGAGGAGGTCAAAGCAGGGTTTTACAAGTATCCATTTTCCATTTTTCTTACTTTGCATCTTTTTTCCTGAAGCATGAACATAAAGTGTTGATTTCTTACACAACTTACTGTCCCATTGTTTGAGAAAGCTTATTTTTTGAACTGAACAACTCCAGACAAAAGGAACAGGGCACTTCATTGCCAATCTCTTAAGTTTGAGTTTGATATGAATTGGTGGAATTACAGGTGCCATTTTTGTATGACATTTGGGAACTTAGAAATATTGAAATAGCCTGAAATGTTTTATTGCCTGAATTCCAAAATATGAAACTGAACTTTTTTTCTGCTAGGTGTAGTATAGGCAGGTACTGCAAAAACCAGACAAACAAAATCCCGCCAAACACTCCTGGACAAACCAGGTTTGTTACTTGGATAGTAATAACCCAGTTGGTTTCTTCTATGCTTTCTTTTGCTTTCAAGTCTATGAAATAATAGTTTTTCTTACTATATGCCACAGATTGTACTCCATGGCTGATGAGCTGTGTAATGACATTCAGTCTAAAATGCTAAAACTGTAGTTTTGTGCGGTATCCTAAATATTTAAATTCTCAGCTTTTACTGGTGTCTGTATTTGCATATACATATGTATGAATGACACTTTAAAAAGTTAATGTTTGCTAACTAATTCACAATTTATGCACTTTTGACTTCAAGCCAAGAAAGAAATTAATGCAGCTGAAATACCACGGTGTTGAGTAATTCAGCAAATGCTACCTTTTTTTGTAGCAGTCATCTGTGTCTACTCAGAGTGATTGTTGCTCTTCCAAGATATGTAGGCTTTTTTCAACTGTACCATAGTTTATGTTTTCAGCATTAAAATAAGTAGAGGTCTGTTTTGGACTCTGTCCAGTTTGTGCCCTGTCAATATAGGAATTCAGATCTAGTAATAGGTAATATTACAGAACAGGATTTTTGTACGTATGGAAGAAGGATGACGTCTTCTCTCCTATGTGCTTTGCCTCCATTTTTACACATGCAATGTATTACATGGCACTTCGTGTTACAAGGCAAGGATTGTTTGCTTTGCTCTCCCCTCATTGTCTATAGGATTTCCATTTGGGGTGATTTTCTGGTTTTTGACAAATATTTATTTAAAGAGCAGGAATTTAAATGCCAGACTGTAGTAGTCACTCATCTGGTTTGCTACATTTTCTTTGGAAATAGCTGAAATGATTGGTTTTGAGGGACAAACAAGAAAGTCAGTGATGGAATAAAGTATCCCTTTCTTTAAGTTTCATCTTAATACTTCTTACACAGGATAAAATCATAAATGTTTCATTAAAAAAAAGAAGCTTCATCTAGCTGGATGTAGCTTTAAAATCTTAATGATGTAAATATCAAAGCTGTATTTTTATTTGTCTAAAGACAAATGGTATTTAGCATTTGAATTTGAATTATTGTTCTGCTTAAAATTATGTAATTGATTGTGCTCTTTTATTAGAGGTGTTTTATTTCCATTCTTTCACTCAACTTCATTTGCTTTTGTCAGTGTGTGCTGTTAACATGGATTTTTCTTTATGGAGGACCTAACAGCATTTGTCTTTTTTCCTTTTTTGAAGCTACTTTATCTTTAAGATTCCTTTTCCAGAAAGTGACCAGATCAAAATGCAGTATTTTATTTCAATATTATATTGTATATAGGCAAAGTCTAATTCTTTACCTTTCTTTTCTGCTTCTAAACTTAAAACAATTTTGCATTGAACAGCATATAATGACTGTATCTTTTCACCATTTTCTGAAGTTATTGCACTAGTTTTGTGTATATACAGATGTAGTTCAGTTTCTTTCAATTCTTCCTAACAATCTGTGGGATGTTTATTCAGCTTTAAGTTTCTCTGTAGTTCCTCAGGCTGCTGTTCAATGAATCCCTTGGCCTGCAGCAGCATCTTGTCCCCAGAATCAGGAGGTTTGCTTTGCTCTTCCCCTGGTTACCTTTGCAGCTCTTGGCTGGTCCTGCTTGTGGCAGCTCTGGCTCTCCCTGGGTGCTGCAGGAGCTCGGTCACCTTGTCGGTGTCAGGGAGAGCTCTCTGCTGTGCCTGGGTTGAGCTGGCTGGTCTGAGCATCAACTTTGCCTTTCATCAGACCCTCCCTAAGCTGTGGGAAGCCTCAATAAACACAGTGTTGGGGAAAGGTAACTGGGAGCAGGAACTTCCCAGCTCATGGAGCTGCAGCCTCCATGACCAGGTGCCAGAGCCTTTTCACTGACAGCTGTTTCTAGATCACTCCTAGATCACTGCAGGTAGTGGTGTAGATCAGCACAATAACAAAGCAAAGTGTGTGACTGCCCTGGCTTGAAACCACGTGGGTAAAATTGCCTTTTTCCCTTGCATGTTTGGTCTTCATAGTGGAAGTGAAGGATGTTAGTCATGGCCTTTCCTTGGCTGTGGAAGGATGTGAGGATGTGTCCTTAGCAGTGGCCATTATTGTGCTGCTCTAGTTTATGCTCAGGCTGCAGGAGGTGAGGTGTACTGAGGTTCTTTTTGTGCTGGGGAGAGGGGAGGACAAGAATAGCAAATTAATGTGTTACCTAAATTAAAAAGGTTCATAGCAATCTCTCTTTAATAGTGTATTTCTATTTGGAAGTCTTTGGAGGAAGGTTTCTCTGTAATTTTGCGTATTTTATTTACAATACTATGTGTAATTTTAATGTGTGTTTAACCAGTGAATTTAGTCAGATTGCAGCAAGGGCATCCTGTATTTACCTTGTTTAAGAATAGTCTCTCTTCCATAAGTGGTGGAAACTACCAAAGTGTTCAGACATTTCTCAGGCTTGGTTTTCCTCTGAAGAGGCTGAAGACAACATGGGAATCCTTACATTCTGTAAATCCCTGCAAAGGATCTCCTGATAATATTTCTTCCTTTCTTCCAATCTTTGTGTTGTTCTATGTTTTTTGAGAGTGTTTTCACTTGAGGGTTTGTTTGTGATTTTTTTTCTCAATAACTCATCCATTTCATCTGAGCTTAATCCTGTGTACTATATTGCAATGGCTAGACCAGCCTGTAAAAAATTATTGGAAGATCCTCTTCAGTCTTTCTTAGCTTGACCTTCATAGAGGCTTTATCAGCTTTGTTTGTGCTACTTCAGCATGGCTGATCAAGCTTATTGACATACTCTAATCATTACAGGCATTTCCTCCCTTTGAAGAACACAGACTTGTTTCTGACATGTTGTTAGAACTTAGTCAAACAAGACAGATCCTTGGATGACTTGACAAAGGAGATGGTAGAGGCATTATCCTTTATCCTCCTCAGAACAATATGGCACACTCTTTCTTCTCCAGATGAAGTATAAAGTAAATTCAAGGGGATTTTTGTGTGACATCCTTTCAAAAGAACCCTTTTATTTCTTATAAGAAGTTATCACCTACTGCTTGTTGTTGAGTTGGGCTCACATTTACAAATAAATAACTGTAATAGATCTGTTATTTGGCATACAAGAAATGGACTTCTTCCAGTCATGTATGCCCTTATGGCCACACTGCTTTCCCTTTCTAGCTCTCAGTTACAGACCAACCAGAGTGGCTGGTTTTCATCTGAAGAGAATTCATACAATGACCTAATGCTTCTAATTTTAAGCTTTACTGTGCATTCAGAAATGTTGTTGGTGATGCTTTCTATCTGATGTTAGAAATGCTCTGGAGTTTGAAGCTGCGCAGCTCCCTGTTTGTGCTCTGAGCTGCTTTGGAAGTGATGCTGGGATGCTTGAGCTCCATGAGCTCCTTTTCAAAGTATTTCCTTTGCATTGCTTTACAGAAGGTTTCTTCATGTGTAATTCATGTTCCCCAGTTGAGTGCATGCCTCTCCCTGCATCACACCTCCTATTTCTGTTTGAATTTTGGGGGATTCCATATCCTGTAAAACATCTTCCTTATTCATCACAGTGCCTCCCCTAAGGTAACTAGCAAAATCCTGTGTGACTTGTAACATCTCCCAAGGGTGCAACTGTATAAAAACAGGGAATAATTCAGTTGTTTCTGAATAAAGTTTCTTAACACAAAAAAAAGTGGGGGGAGGGGGCTGTGAAAGGGGAAGTTGGATACTCTCTGCATGATATAGACAATATTTCCTGAGACAGGAGATACCTCAAAGAATTTAAAATAAAACACTGATTTAATTTTTTTCTTTTTTTTTTTTGGAAGTGGAATAGCGGAGGTAAAAATGGTAGAATAGTTGGTCTTTTTATCCTGTGTGCAGATGAAATTGATTAAACCTTAAAAACTCGCCTCAGTCCACCCGGTTTATTAATTGAAGAATTTCCTCTTCCCCAGAATGGGAAGTGCACATTAAAACAGAGCTTTGCCCTTGAGTAGCATTGATACTTGAGAACGGTACATTTTCTACAATCCTATTTTCTCTTCTACACTAGAGGAAATCCTAACATGGTAAAAAGCATATTTAAAAAAAAAAAAAGTATGTTTAAGGAAGTCCTCTTTCATTTCCTTGTAGAGCATGAAATCAAATTATAGCCCATGGCCCACAATTATTTTATTTTTACATTTCAAATTCCATTTTCTGCTTCCTTTTGCTGCCTGTGAACAAGAGTTGTACTGTTTGTGCAAAGTCAGCTAAAAAGATTACCACAAACAGGACAGGACACAGTAGCTTAAAGAAGGCACCACTCAGAATCTCTGCCTATGTTCCATGTGTAACAAGCAAAACGTCCCCTTTGTTCACACAGGGACCTGATCCCCTCTTCTTCCCTCCACTCACCAGGTTTCACCTTTTGAAGCCAAGTCAGCTTTATATTGATGTATTATTGGGAATACAGTGCAACATTTTAGTTATGCTTGCCAAAATAATACTGCTTAAAATGCTCTCATATTCTATATCTGCATTTGGTAAAGACAAACCAATTGAGATTCTGCTTATTTATTCAAAATGCCTTTTGGGTGAGCTTTTCAGTAAGGAATTGGTAGCTAATTTAGTGCTTGGAAATTGTAGCTAGATGGTTCTGAAAGTGGGCTCAGTGCATGTATAATAAAATGGTAATACATTTTTGGAACTGATAAATTAATACATGAGACTGAAGTGTTTGTTTGTTTGTCTTCCTAGATCTAATAATGTAATTTTTTTCGAAATTAGTGTTAATATTATGTTTTGCTGCAGGGACACAGCTCAGTCTGGGAGTTGGGGTATAAAATTTACAAGCATGCAGGCTGCACCAATGGAAGGTGATTTGAGTTCCGTACATGCAGAACTGCAACAGCCTCTGTGGCTGAGGTTGAAGGAGGTTTGTTATTTAATATGAAATGTTCTGCTGCAGAATAAAACATGGCAATTACAGTGCTTTACTGTTTTCCAAAACGCATCTGATATCTTGGCTACTCCCATGTGAAACTGATATAAGAGCTGATTTTTACTGATTGTGTGTGACACTAAACACATTTATGAGGAGTGAGTTTGATGGAGGGGATGAAGGTCTGCAGCCTTGTTGCCTGGGACTCTTGGCAGGCTTTGTTTCCTATTTCAGCAATGGTTTGAAGATACATTAAACTAAATAATGCAAATATGGAGAATGCAATGAATTTTCTCCGAAAGATGAGAAGTTGATCAATACGTACTTTTGAAATGCATACTATTCTTTTTCAGTGTACTCAGGCTGGTGAGTTCTTTCATGACCCAAGAGTGAGAGCTAGCTAGGAATGATGTTGCAAGTGCACTTTAGGGAAGCTTGAGTTGCTTCCTTCTGCTCTTTGGAAATATGTCATAATCTCTGACATCTGTGATTCAACTCCTGAGTAAAGAGTAATAAATTACTTCCTTGATGACTTTATATAATCAGATACTCTTCAAAATTCAGGAGCAAGCATGGGTTGTGTGTTCAAAGCAGTAGCTGGACCTTTTCTTTATCTTGTCTCTGAAGGTATTTTTCTTGTTTTCTGAGTTTTGTGTTCCCTGTCACTTGTGATACAAATGAGTGCTGCTGCCTCCAGGTTTAGCTGGCACTTGCAGTCTTTGTGATGCTGTGCTGCTGGTCTTGTGTTTTTTCCTCTATCTGGCTGTCATCCAGAATCTCTCAGTTCATGTTTTATCTTTCTTGTTTGTTTTTCTTCACTCAGACTATCTACTTTATTTTTGCTGTGGTTTAGCTGCTTATCTTTGAAGTATAATGCCCATCTTTCTCCACCCCCTTGTGTTTTCTGATGACAACTTGTTTATTTCATTTGCTTTTTGCAAGGCTTCATCTGAGCTGTGTGTCATCACACAAAGGGTACTCCAATAATTGATCTTTCATTTTCAAGCAAAGTGAGAAATCACATGTCAGGATTTATCTTTTCAATGTTCTTGAACATGTCTTTCATAGATGAAGTGGTAAATAAAAGGTTACACCCCTGTTTTCTCTGTAGAAGAAATAATTTGAGTATCTTAGTTTAAATTTTTCATTGATTTTATGTGACCTGCTTCAGTGCAGATAAAATGTTTTTGATTGCTGTGCTTCCTGGTATGCAGACCTGTCCTTTGCGTGTGTCTCTGCTTGGTTCAAAGTAATTTCAAGCCATTTTCTTGTTCTGAAGGTTTGAGGAATATTCAAATAGTCCATAATCTCTTCCCTATTACTAGTTTTAACTGTGTAGGCCCATATTCTGTCTCCTTTTTTGAGGAGTGCTTTTTTTTGTCCTATGACTTCTTTCAGTTCTTCTGTTCCATTTGGCACAAGACCCCATAGCTGACATTTTATTATCAGATAGCGCAGGTGTGAGTAATATTTTCACCTTCTTTAACTCTTGTTACTGTTTTTGAGTCTCCACAGAGTATATCTGCAATATTTTTATGTCCCATTTGAAAAATCTTTCCAAGTGAGGTTGTATTCATAAGAATATTGATGTAGTCCATCCTTGCTTCACTGCTCCTTGTTAAATCTTACTCTGCTGCAGAAAATTATTCAGAAATATTGTTTCTTTTGTTGACTGAACTCTGATATGATAGTAAGCTAATTCTTTACTAGAGATTTAGTAAATTCGAAGTTAAACATATTCTAAGTCTGCTATTACCATTTATATGTTACGAGGAGAAAATGTATTGCATGAAAATGTTCCATGGGAGAGGGTTACAGTTTTGTCATCTTGCCAACTTTCCTGATTTGAAATGTGACATTGGTGAATCCTAGTACACTTCTCTAGATGATTTTGTTTTAGTATTTAATGAACTTTGTGCATGGCTGGTGGGCAGTGAAAGAAATGGGTTCTAGAGTAAACCAAAATGTGAAACTATGTAGGAGAAGATGGGGGATTGAGAAGAACGTGAATTGTCAAAGATGGTTTATTAATCAGCTCAGAAAGGAAAGTTGAGGAACCAAGTTTTAGCATCATTTTTCCACCTTGTAACTCAAGGGTCCTGTAAACCTGAGCGCTCTTGCCTTGACATGCATGAGTAGACACATACAAAACATTACAAAACCTCCTCATGCCTTGGTGAGAAGGCAGTTCAGGTATTTCTGTCAGTGCTGTCGTGGTCTTTGCCTTGGCTCCGTGATCCTGTGAAGGGCAGCACTTCCCACCCTGCTCGTGTGCCAGCTGTGCCTTCTGTCCCATCTCGTGCCATCTCTCAGGAGCTGTGGCCAGTCAGTCACTGGGGCTTTGGAATTATGCTGATAGTGTTTGTGAACTTGTGTGTGCTGCTGTTTTCCTTGACTTGAAGTATTTTTGTCTGGAGTGTCATGGTGCATCTTCTGGTGTTTCTGGAGTTTTTCTGTGGAATTGGTTTCTATTATTTATTGCCATTCCTTTTGAGGATGTCAGCTGTGTAGAACAGTGTCATACAAAATATGTGTATTAGGTTTAAATCAGCCCTGCTGTATGCATTTGCAAAAATGGGTCCATTCTGATTGTTAAGTGCTTTGTCCCACTCAAACTATTTTCATGCTGTTTGTTTCCCTTGGTTTCTGACCTTTAAGTCTGCACTTGGGTGGTGTGTAAAGTCTGAGCCTTTTGTACAGGCTTGATGATGTTTGTGTTGAAATTTAAGTGAGCTCTAAATCAATACAATTCCCAAAGCAATAAAAATGCAAACTACTTTTGAAGATACAAAGCCCATCTTTGGTTTGTCAGGGAGAGATATTCGAAATGATTGGTGAAAATTCTGCAGGAGCCCTGGAAATACTATAATTATCCAGCTAGTGCTCTGAGGGGCTTAACATCCATTTTTACAAGATGAAAGGTCTGGTAGGTTGAAATGGTCATTTGTAGCCATAATTTTTTTTTTCTTGTAGTTCCCACCCACTCATTCACCCATGCACTTCAACCTCAGAATGATTTCCTACCCTGAGTTCGTGGGAACTGGGAACAAGGGGAGCTGTTGTCATAGCCATTGTAAAAGCCTTAAAAGCAAAAAAAGGCAAGGGAAAGGCTGGACAGCATGGAGAAACAAGGAACAGTTGTATTGATTTCTTGTTCTTCTGATCTTAAAGCCAATATTAAAAGTACTTAAGTTAGAGAACTGGAATTTTACATGATTTCCAGCTTTTATCATCTTTCGAAATGTGCTTTTTTTGGCATATGATTTTCTGGTACTTCAGCTTTAATTTTTTGTTACTTTTTTATGTTTAAACTTTCTCAACACTTGAGTCTGTTGCACTTTTCTGTTTTAGTATTCAGAGCATTTCAGTTACCTCAATTGAAACAAGAAAATTCTGAATGTAATTAGTGGAAGGCCCAATGTTCATCAAAAGCTTCCTTGAAAACGAGTTTAAATCCATGAAATTCAGGTTGCTTCAATCAAAAGATTAAGGGTTCATGACAACAATATTTTGAAAAATAAAAATAATCCATAAGCGTGATAGGTAATGTCAGCCTAAAAGTTAGGATCCTTTCTATGAAGAGATCTAGGAATCAGATCTGTTCTTGTGTTTGAAATGACTTGTTCAAGTTATGTGGATCAGAATTGGGAGTGAATAGTGATACACTGCAGGTTTTGAATTGTCTCTTTCTGACACTGAGGGATTCAAGAATTTCTTTGGACTTGGGATAAACCTGTCTCTGGTGGTGGTCATGGTTTTCACTTTTATGAAATTTTGGGCTTGGAAAGAAAAAGTGATAGGAAGGAGGTAGGGACTGAGGCTTGTGGATGTTTTATGGGGTGCCTGGTTGGCTCTTGTTGGGGTTGCTCTGAGTTTGCAGCTCCCTGCAGTGTTGCTATGTGTTTCTTTGGCTGTATTTGATTCTTGCTTGGCTGCTTATAATTTCTAATTGAGGCAAATGTCATGCCTGTGTTACTACAAGCTTAATTTTCTTAGTATTTTTTTAATGCAGTGATAACAGCCTTAGACTTGAACTATCACATTCTCCCCTGGTTCTTATGACTCAGTGATAGCCTATAATAGCTTAAATTCCCAAGGTCTTAATTTCAAAAGAGCTGTGGAATTCTGTGCTTGTGTTCTGTTTGTCTTTCTAGGCATTTGTACATATGTTGACAATTTTAAATGGAAACTATTTGAGAAAATGATCCTTAATCTTTTTATGCTGTGGCAATACTGACTGTGAGTTCTCCTCCAGGTGCCCAGATTATCGATTTAATGATGCTTGTGATAGATGTGACAAAGGGGATGCAGACACAGTCAGCAGAGTGCTTGGTAATTGGGCAAATTGCTTGCCAGAAGATGGTGGTAGTCCTGAACAAAATAGATCTCCTTCCAGAGGGGAAGAGACAGAGTGCCATTGAGAAGATGACTAAGAAAATGCAGAAGACCTTGGAAAATACCAAGTAAGTGAGCAGTAATGCTAACAGATAACTTGTCACAAAATTTATTTTGGCAAAAATGCCAACATTTCTCTTCCTATGTGCTTCTAAACATGCTGGCCCATCTAGCAAAAATGATGAGAAGAGAGTGAAAAGATTTACAGAAACTCAGATGCAATTCCAAATACACCTCTGCAAGTATCATGTGTAGAGAAATGTTTTCCTGCAATTAAGCTTTTAGATTTAAAGAGCTGCTTGGAGTTTGGATAGGATAATAAAAAGCCAGAATATCCAGGTGAAGAACTGTTGGATGTGGTTACAGCACATCTTTGCTTTGCTCAGGGATATAAGGGGACATAACTATTGGGTCGGATTTTGAGTTGAAGAATCTAAGGAATAGGATTCAGAGTGCAGAGGAGAGAGAACCAAAATTCAGTTTTGGCATGTGCAGTCTGTGCTGGATGGTGCTTTGAAAGCACTGCTGATCTGGGTGGGATTGCAAAGTGCCTGCCCTGTTGTATCTCGGGCATTTGGAGTTTCTCCACAGCGTTTTTCTCACTTGACTTTGAATCTCCAAATGTGTGGTTTTAAAATGCTTTTCTATTCCTAAACTATTCTTATTAGCAGGATATATGGTTATACTGTTTGACAACTGCCTCTAAGGACAATTGTGATTTTTTGGTTTTGTTTTTCTTTAAAAAAGCTTACTTGTTGAAATACTTTCACTACACATATAGGTGTGCATGTGGAATTCCTTATCAGTCAGCAAAGATGAAGGCTGTTGCAGTTGTAGAGTAGATGTTGCCACCACTGCTGGGGAAATTATTGTAATGTCAGGAAATTGTATAGAAGGCAAAAAAAAAAAAAGCAGAGGAAGGTAACTGTTGTATATTTACATAGTGTGATACTTGTGAATTTACCTAATCAAAACTCAGTTTCCTCTGAATTGGTACCAAAACTAAAAGCAAACTCTCCCTGTGAATGGAATTTCTACTTTTAAAATTTTTTTTGCGCATCAGCTTCTCCCTTTGTCCAGTAGGATCTAAATTCTGCAGAGAGAAATTTGGTTTGATGGAGTAAGAGTTTCAGTAGGGCTGCATCATGTTTAGAAGTGCCTCCAAATGCACTATACAATTACTCCAGTTTGTTCTGGTGTATGGGAAGAGGAATAAAGCATTTGGTTGCATGTAAATTTCTGTTTATTGCCATACAGTGCTCTGAAATACTTCTAGGAAAATACATTTCCAAAAGTTTCATGGTTAATGACAGGAATTTTCAGTGCATGTTTTTATTACCCTTTGTCCTTAGATGCCTCAGGCTTATGGCGTGTAAACAAAGAAAATACCTCATGTGCCTGGTTACAGCTGGGGCACTGAGTGAGCTCCCTTTCTAGAACTTAACATTTCTTTAGCAAAGCACCATCTCTTCCCTCCAGTTTGATCCCTTTTGTGAGAAAATCAGTGAGAGGTGGGTGTCAAGAGGATGGCCAAAATAATTAATTTTGGTCTGAATCTGTTGCATAAGAATGAATTACCTATGAGAGTAAGTAATTTTTTGGTGTAATTACTGATTACACTAAGTTGTATTTTAGGGGGAAAAAAAAGAGAAAATCTGCTGTAAGTTAAGGACTTGAAGAATAGAACTGATTGTAGGATAAAAGGTAAACTGAGGTCAGCTGGCTGTACTGCTCCTCTCTGAACCTTTGTGTGTTTAAGATTTGTGAGTTTTGCAGACTTTGATTTCAGTAGATTTAGATCATTTTGTTTTCTGCAGATCTTGCAGACTCAGGTAGGCATCATGAGGCATCTTGCATTTGGCTCCCATTTTGAAGGTTATGAGTTTAGAATTTTAATTGTTTAATGAAAGTTTAAAAAATGCTGGTCTCCAATTAAAGTGACTTTGGATGCAAACCACTGCATTAAGACTGGGTAACAGCAGATATTTGCTTCTGAAATAAACTGAATCTTGCATTTGATGTCACAGCACTGAATCAGTAGCTAATGTGCAAGAGGACTGAAGCTTTCATAGTGAGGTCCAGTGGTGCTGATCTGCTGGCAATTCAGGAAGAAATTGGGAGAAGAGCAGATGAATTGGAATTTCAGGGAGTTTCCTAGCCTTCAGATGAGCCTGGAAATTCTCTATATTGACATGTGTAGGAGATCTGTTGTCTAATGGTGAAAGTCTTTCTCTTTCAGATTCTCTGGGTGTCCTATTGTTGCTGTGGCAGCAAAGCCTGGTGGACCAGAAGCCCCGGAGTCTGAGAATCCACAGGGTATTTCTGAATTAATTGAGGTACTCACTGAAGAACATAATAACAACATGAAAATATCCATTCTCAGATGTTCTAAAGCCTTAGTTACATGGCGTGGTGTTTATACTGTGAAGGGCAGGATACCTAAAGTAACTGAGAGCAGTTTGTAGCTTGCAATAGACTTGTCACCCTTTCTGTCATTAGCTTAGGGAGAGGAACTTCTCTGCCCTGGAGGGATGCCACTGCTACCTCAGATAGCAGAAGAAAGTCTCAAAACAAAGGCATTGTTCTTTGAAGACTTGTAAAATTCTGATTTGGATGCTGCCAGGTTTAAAATACTTAAAAATTGCTGAAGTTAAGGTGCAGCATCATCATCAAAAATCTAGGGATGCCTGGCCCTGGGCAGCCAGGCTTGTGTAAAGGCAGGATATTCCCCAAGGCTGCTGAGCTCTGAATGCTGCATCACCTGCCAGGCTGTGAGAGGCAGGATGGGCATGGGGATGGGATGTAGTGTGGCCTCAGACCAGACTTAGCCAGGACCAATCTGCCCCCAGCAGTTTCTAGAGATGAGGAGATATGCAAGTGCTTACTTCTGCCTTTATCTGGCTCCTGTTGGAGTTACTGGGATGTTCTCCAGGGTTAAAACCTTTGAAGGAAACTCTCATTGGAGCTGTTTCATCAACTGAAACCTAATATTAGATGAGCTGGCAAATGCTGTGTGAGCCCTGCCATTGAACTTGGAGCTATTATCCCTTCTGTCCTTCCTAAAAGACTCTCCATTGTTCTGCCATTACAACCTGGGCTTGGGCTGCAGTTTTTGACCTTAAAAACAGATGTTAAAGGCAATACCAATTGTATATGCAGGTGATATAACAGAGAGAGGTATCAGAAGTGATTTGAGACAGGAGTGAATCAGTTCCTTTGAAACATTGTTGAGTATATTACTTCCTTTCTATAATAAAAATCTTTTGTCTGTTATTTTAAGTAACATAGTATTTGTCAACAAAAGAAAAATGCTAAACTCAGAGAATTTCTCTAGAAAATTGTACTTCTGTAGTTTTATTAATGGATTGATCCTTCAAGAAGCACTAAGAAAAATCTGAAGGGGAAGTTGAATTTGAAACTTAACCCAGTATTACAGTTTTTCTGGGAGGCGGACAGAGTTGGGCTTTATGGGGCACTAATATCTGTATGTAAGTTCATTTTCACAAAATCCAAAAAAGCTGAAGTAGCAAAATGCTCTGTAAAATTGTCCTTTTGAGAGAGGCAGGAGAAAGGGGGAGATGACACATGTACAGTTTTTTTTCCTCTTTGCTTTGCTGCAGTGTTTATATTGAGTTTGGCAGCAACTTTATCGCCAGTGAGGTTTTGCTAACCAAGCTAAATGTGCAGCACCAAATCTTTCTAAGGCAGAAAATCGAACTGTTCCTGCTGCTAAGTGTGCACCTCCCCTATGGCACACACAGTTAATTTGACATTGGTGAGTTCTAAGCTCATTGGGAGATGCCTGAAATCAGTAAAATTGCAAGCTTGTTCAATCAATCATCCGCTTGCCTGCCTTCTGCTGTGTTGCTGTCATGACTTTTCACCCAGGCATGGTGCTGCTTTTATCTTTTTTTTCAGGTCTTGAAGTCTCAGGCTTACCTGCCATCAAGAGACCCCTCAGGACACTTCCTTATGGCAGTCGACCACTGTTTCTCTATCAAGGGTCAAGGCACAGTGATGACAGGGACTATTCTTTCTGGCTCTGTTAGCCTTGGTGACAATGTGGAGATTCCTGCCCTGAAGGTGAGTCTCTCATTTTCATTCCCCCTGGTTTTCCTGATGGAAAGAAACACTCAACAAAGAAGAGAGTGTTCTCATCCAATCTGAATTATTTTCAGTTTTTATTTTTGTACTCTATTATAACCCAGCTTATAACAGTAAGAGGCATAGTGATTTTTAAATAAGTCAGTAAAGCTACCTGCTCAATAATTTAGTTGGATGAAGAGAAGACTGATCTAGATCAGCATGTTAGGCTTTCAAATTCAGAGAAACAAAGTAGGCATGTTTTCAAGCTGGGATGCACCCAAGGACTGAACAAGGTTGGAGGGAGGTTACTCCCATTTGAGGTATGCTGCAGTGAGGTGGTTTGCAAAAGAGTCCATGTAGGTAGGCTTCCAGAAATGTCTGAAAGCAAAGGTAATGACAAGAAGAGGGCATTGAAATGCTTGATGCACATTCTCTTTGTTTGCTGAGGCTTTAATTTGTGTCAGCATGTTCTGAGAGAACTGCTGGGATGCAGGAGGTGGCTTGCTGCTATTGGGCTCTTCAGAGAGCCAGTAGAAAGTCAAAGAGACCTTCCAATGGCCTTTGAACTGCTCAACTGTTGTTACTATTTAATTTACTTAAAATATATTCATCCTTTAAAAGAAAGCAAAGTGACTTTATGCTTGGAACATGTGAAATCTATTTCACAGGTGCGGATTATCACTGCTTTGATTTTCCCTTAGTATTAATTGCCCAAAGTGAATTAAGACTTGAGTATTTTGCAGCTGCCACTTAAAAGTGGACCAATCTGATTGCATTCTCTGGGCAGGCAAGTTCTGGCCTAACAAGCCTGGATGGGTCTCTTTTGGTGCTGTCAGTATTATCTTTAAGTATTTTACTGTAAGGACCTTACTATTTCATTGAGTGAACATGCTGTTTTCTCATTTTTCACTGTACTGTTTGGACAAGTGAAGGGCTACAGGAGGCATCCTGATTTCACCTGAGGTATTTGGCTGGTAGTGGACAGTTCATTTCTGGCCAGCCTATTCAGTGATACCTGTGGCTGTCTAGTCTAGATCCTGTTGTCCTTTGCATAGAAGTGATTTGTACCATACATACTCTGGCATTTCTACTTCCCCAGTCGAGTTCCTCGCTGCCCATATTCTCATTTACAGCATGCAGTCTATTTTGGGAGCCATGCTTTCAATTCCTGTATGGAATATACTGGCTGGGATTGTAGCTGTAGCTTCAGCCTCTCCTGGTTTGCGCTTGGCAGAGTTCTTTCCTCTGCTGTTGTGTCCTGTTCTCAGTCCTGGGCCTGCCTGTGCTTGAGGTCCAAAGAGGGACAAGTAGTCAGGAGTGCAAGGAGTGGGAGATGGCTCCTGCCCAAACAGGGCCTTGCATAGTGAGTTCACTGCTTTCTTTCTGGCATAGCATTTGCCAAACTTCCTGTCATTTTGTGCTCCAGGAGATGAGGGAGACAGAGCAGAGTAATTATTTCTTGCAAAGAAAGAATGCATCACTAGATTATATCTGGAAATGACTATTCTGCTTTTCATCTGTAGTCCAAGAATGTTTTGAAGAAATGTGTTTAGAACTAAATCTGCTTTTTGAGAATCCATATGAAGGAAGAAATGACAAAAATATAGTAAATAACTTGTGAATTGGTATTTAAAAATGGAAATAGACTTTATATGTTTTCCACCAGTGGAAAAGACTTTGTGTGAGTTTTTTAGTGGGCTTTCTTCCCAGGTGACTGGGAGAGTAATCACTGAATTGACAGACAACTTAGCAGATGAACAGGTCATTTGCCAGACAAGCCAGATCACTTGGCTCTTATGGCATTAACTACTTCCCTCAAAGTTTTAGTTATTTTTCCAGTTGCTGTTAATGAATTAAACCTTCCACTGCTGGGTGTGAAATGGGAGATGTGTCCATGCCTTGGGATGATAATAGCTGTGGGCAGAATTTTGTATTTTGGCACTAGCAACTTGTGGACATTCACCTTCATGTTGCACAGGTATGGAAACCAAGGCACAGTAGAAGGAAGCAATGTTTGTAAGTGTGAGCTGTGTGTTGTACTTACCCCTGCCAGCATCATGCAGAGCTGGGTTAGGATACCTATGAAAGGTCAAACCTTTCTCAGGCATACAAGGTAACGGAGGAAGCACATTTCACAACACATTGTGGTTTATGACTCTCTCTGACCTTTTTTTGCCCTGACCCAATGGTAACTGAGATTGACAGCTGGTACATTTAGGGACGTTACAAACTAGCTGCTTTTTTTAAATTTGAAGAACCCTCTCCCCAAATGAAGTGGCATCACCTTCCAGTTCTACTAATGGACTTCGACATCTTTGACCGCTTGAACCTGCACAAAGGAGGGACACAGCAATTAAAAATAAACAGTGACATTCTCAAATGCCCATGCTGGCTCTGATTGAGGCTGAGAGCACCAGCAGTGCATGGATTCCTTTATGCTTTGCCTATGTAAATTGCCATCTGGGGTTGATTATCCATATAGCAAAAAGAAAAATTATATATATGTGTTTGGCAAAAAGCTTTGACACAGCAAACAGTTCACTATCCAATTGAGTTAGTACTATTTGCTCCTTAGCACTTGAAATCCACCTTGAAGAGCATGAACCTAGGATTTCTGCAGCAAAAACATAGTGTTGGCAGAATTCTGAATGTCATTTAAGATTATTTCAGTGGTCTTTTAATCTCTATAGTTTTTGAGTTTATAAACTGCAACAACTTGTGACACTTCTATTTCTGCTTTATAAAAGTTACTGGAGTTTGAATAATAAGAATTTTTTGCAATTTAGTTTTGTTTTTATTTTACTGATATGTAAAGTATCTGTTGTTTAGAGATTTCACTTTAAACGAGGATGAATGTCAAGCTCCAGTGCTGCTGGGCCTTTTTATAGCACACTTAACTGAAAAAGAAAAGTGTTTTCATTTCAGTGGAGGAAGGTATCTTTTGCCTGTCTTATCCAGGTGAGAAAGATTGTAGGAAAGGTCAAGTCTGAATTGGGTGAGGAGGCAGAGAGGGATGTACACAGCTCATGGATCTGGTTATCCTGGAAGTGTCCACTCAGCATTGCCTTACTGTGATCAGGGCTGTGGCCCTGTGACCAGACCCCGGGCACAGATGTGGCAGCCCAGTATGAAGATCAGTGCTGGGGCTCTGTTTCAGGAATTGTAAGAAGTAGAAACTTTTCTCTTTGTCTTACAGTCAGGTTCCTGTTTGTCCTGTTTAATGAATTGCTAACAAATGGTGGAGCAGATTGATGCAAGCTGAGTGGCTGCTGGAGATAAATAATTCTGTAAAGTCCAGTGCTGCCATTTGTACTGTGTGTGTCAGAAGTTGTGAGTGTCTCAAATGCTGAGTGGCTGTGTTCCTGCTGAGTGGTTACATTCATGTTTTTCTTTAGGAGATCATGTGGGGATTCTCACTCTGCTGAATCTGAATAACATATCTGGTGTTGTATTGTAAAAAGTTGTTTCTTGTGTAATAAGTCTCATTAAAAGGAAAGAGAAATATTCTTACCAGTTCCAACCTTGACCATCCTGGAGGTTGGTACTAGTCAACTGCCATTTTTAGTGTGGAGGATCTCCGTTTCAGAAGTTGCAAGCACACTTATGAAGTGCTCCCCTCCTGCTGGAGAGCAGTCATACAGATTGTTTCAGTTCTCAGGTGAACTTTTGCGAGCTCATGTGAGACTCAGATATGAAAAATGTGAGGAACTTGCTTCTGTTTATCTCATCAAGCCTCGCAGTAAATGAGAGTGTTGGTTTAGCTCAGTAGTGATTCTGTCTTGGCAAGACCCAAGTCAATAGACTGTCAATTATACTGACTTTATGAACCTTAAAGAAGCATAGTCTTGCATGATACTGAGAAGCTGCATGGCTTCATATACTTTCACCATATGAAGAGAGATGTTTCCTCCTAAGCTTTTTTTTATTGGCCTGATAACCTTGGTCTGCATTTTGGCAAATGTTCTGTAGTTTTTATGACTGATACAACAAAAAAATTCCCCACTGTCTGATAGAATAACTCAAATAGTATTTGCAAGGCTATTTCCTTCAAACCATTGTAGCTGTTAAAATTGTAACAGAGATCCACTTTTGTCCATGTAAGTACCTCAGTCTGTCTGATGTCCCAGGACCTCTGATTAATGAGCTTTAGTGTGTGTATACATGTAGTAAGAACTATTTTTAGTTTATTTAAGGACTTTTGCACAATCAGAGCTGCACGGTTAAGCCTTGTCAGAGGACAGTTAAGTCTCAGAAAACAAACTTGGATCAAATTCCACTGAATTGGATCACAAATATGTTTTTTATGTGGACTTTCATGGTGCAGTCTTAAAGAAGTTTTTGCTTTTACCATTTCAAGCACTTTGGACCTCCTAATATGCCCCTTCCAAACTGCAGTCAATGTTGATTGCTTTTAGCAGTGCAGATAGAGAGAACCCTTGCTGTATATTCTGAGACTGTGTCTGAATACTGTTTCTACATCTCTTTCTTCCTGTGCTGCTTGGGGTTTTTCCTGCCCAATACTGATACAAGCAGCCTTTCAAATGCAACAAATCCTCTACTGGTGGGGAGTTTTGCTTGCCTTGAACATTTTCTTTTTCACTCATTGGAGTGCTGTGAAGAAGGGCATTACAGAGAATTGGGTTGTGAAAGAATCACCTAAATGTAGCTGGTAAATTGTGAAAAGGTGATTTATGGTGCATAGTAAAAGATGTGGGTGCAAAAATGCAAGAATCTTAAATCCTAAAGCAATAAATGAAATGTAGAAACATAATGTTTTACTTGGGGTTTAATTCAGGACAAGAATGAAACTTTTTTTTTATTTGTCTGCTGCTTGAAACATGGGTTATGGTTTTTTTGAGATTTTGTTCTTTCCTAGAAAACATCAGTGTGAATCCTACTGGTTTTGCATCTGCTGTGGCATTACTTAAAAGCAAAATATGCAGGATTTGGCTTATACTGGAAAGTACTCTGCTTTGACCATTTAGGATATTATCAGTTGTTTTGGAAGAACAAAATTGCTCTGCACAGTTCTTTTTGGTTAAGTGGAGGATGAAAGATCTGATCCTGTGCCTGTGGAATGAAATTTAGATCTGGCAATAAAAACTTCTCAAATCTTTTTGGCTCAATCTCTTAAGAGAATAAGAGTAGCAGATGCTGAGTTCTTTCTGAAGATCAGTTCCCTCATTTTCAAGCATGGTTTTGTAACTTTTTACTGTGTGGTTTGTTCGGTTTTGTTTTCTTATTTCTGTTTTAGTTCAAATTTTTTTAAAAACCCAAACCAACACCAAGCCCTCAAAAAAAAAAAAAAAAGTCTAAAGACTGCGAAGCACAAAATCCATTTTAAGATTGTATTAAAAAAACATGAAATTGTGGTTAACTGTAGACCTTTAAACTTACAAAAACCCCCTCAGGAATAAAAACGTTCAGCGAGAGATTTGTGTGTTGCTATTCATTCTCTACCTGTTACCGAAGTACAATGTTTAGTTCAAAACACTTGCAATTTTTTATTGAATATCATGTAGGTATAGTAAAGTGAGGGAGCAGGATAAAGGACTTTGTGCATTAAGGTTTGTCTTATTCAGGACCAGGGATAATACATAATAGATATATGTTGTGGGGCTTTTGATTTTTTTCTATTTGGTCTGAGCAGACGGGAAGGAAGCCAGGGGAGAGCAGCCAACCTGAGCAGTGCTAATCCAAACCATACACTCTATTTCTGGAGCTTGTGTGTCTAATGTGATCTCTGTAGGCAGAAAAGTGGTCCAGTCGGTGCTGGCCAATTAACTCTTCAAATACTGAAATTCATCTGCAGCTTTTCTGCTTTTATTGGAGGTCTAGGTGTACCCAGTGCTCCCTGCCAGATAGAGACAGTTGGGTAAAGATTGGTAATTTTTCTCATGCATTAAAAGGCAAAGCATATGAGTTTCTTCCTGCAGTGAATCTGAAGAGATTTGTAACTTCTGTGTTGCTTCTTTCTGTTTAAATAATCTTAAAATGTGTGTTGTGATCAAGGCTCCACCTGGACATGCAGCATTGTTGGAAACAGCATTGCTCTCCAAGGTACAGTTAACTTCTGCAGCATTTCCATGGCACTGCTTGCTTGTGCAGGGTTATCTGCAGTGCTGACTGGTAGTGGCAAATGCATGAGATTAATTTGGAGTGTGTTATTTTGTGCCATTGCCATGCAGATAATTTTGCCTTAATATTTAGTTAGTGCAGAGAGCTGTTACTGTCTAAGAACTGGCACACTCTTTAGTGGGGCTGAAAGTGAAAAAATAATGCAAGATGATCTTGACTCTAAGTAGAAGAAAATACTGTGTGACGTGAATGTCGTACTTTTATTTTATATGATGACTGATTTTCTTAGATAAGTCAAGATAGATTTTTTTTCTGTCAAGATTTCAGTAAACATTTTGTCCCATGAGAACTGCTAGAAAAAGTAAAGAAAGTTGTGACAGAAATAAAAGATGGGGAAGAAACTGAGCTGAAGAAGAAGGAACCATTGTACTGACAGGAAGATGATCCAGGCAGAGTTGTTCTGAGGTTGGTCTTGGCACTGCAGTGTGATAGTTCCACCAGTGACTGCATGTGCTGCCCCATGTATGTAGGAGTTCTCCCCACTCATCTGCCTCTTTAGTGTCCTCTTTGGCCTCCTGGAGGCTGCTGGCAGATGTGATGTCCATATGTAGTCTCTCATGCTCAGTATTCTGTAGCTCTTTTGTAATTACCAGCATACTGGGTTGCAGGATCTGATAGTAAATCCCAGTACACAGGTGTGCCACAAATGGAGAAATGGGTTTTGTTCTTGTATGCTACATGAGTGAGCAGTTTGGCCTTTTTATAGCAGCACACAAAGATAAACAAATATGCAGGTTTGTTACTCCAAAATGAGGTTGAAAAGAAAACCAAACATCTAATGAGCTACTCCTGACATCTAGATTTTTCTGTATTCTCTCAACTTTCGGTATCTGCTCACTCTTACTTTTTCTTCTCCCTGTGATTTTTGTCCATTTCTACCTTCCTTTCCAGTCTCAGAGCTTGCTCTTCAAAGTGATTGGTCATTTCTACTTATACCATAGATTGAAGAAACTTTTTTCTTCTTGCATTTTCTCATCTGCTGTTGCAAATTTGAGCTGTAACTGGGATGCAGCTGAACAAAAAGGCGCATGTTATCCTGGGATTTAGTAGGTAACATCTTTCCTGTTGAACCATTGCAGCTCCAGGGATCGAGTGTTGTGTTCCTGGCTTTGTGTGCCCTGGGGTTCAAGATCAGTTTGGAACTAAGTTAATGGGCATTGCTGTAGTAGTCACAAGTTTGATCCAAATGCCTTTTTGTTTAACTTTAGGGTAACTCCTTAAAGCAAAGGATGGCTGGATTGTGTTTGCATAACATGTTGTCTTAAGCATTGCTGCTGCCAGGTCATTAACTTTATTTTTATTTCTTTTAATTTACCAGGTAGAATTGTTCTCAGTGCAGTTTAATTGAAAGCAGACCCACATGCATGTACACAAACAGTTGGAGCAGGAATCTTAGTGGGATGCTTGAATAGTAATTGGGAAGGTAACCTCCTGTATGGTGCACGCAGCCTTCACACGGCATTGCTGATGGGAATTTAACTTTATTAGAAGGCTTAGTTAGGGCAGAGAGGAGTTCTCATGTTTTAAATATTCAAATTCAAGTGCTGGAGGCTTTGGCAAAATTTCAGTAATCAGAATGAAGGGAGGGAATGTCACTCTTCTTCTTCCTTGGTCATCCATACACAGTACAATTCCTCATTTGATGAGGCTTTTAGAAGCAGAACGGCTCAGCAAGTGCCACATTAACTAAGCTGTGGTCTGTAAGTTATAAAGTTCTGCTCAGCTCTGGCCACTGGCAAAGAAAGGATCTGAATATTGAAAACATTACTTAACCAATGCTGCTGAAAATAAATATGACCCAGAGACAGAAGAAAATGGATTAGTGCATAACTGCACAGAAATCTGTATTTACTCTGTTACCAGAGTACTTTCTTGAAGTATTCCTATAACACCATAGGAAGTCCTGTGGATTTCATGCCTTGTACTGTGTGTTTCTGAGGGGGCTTCACTTAGAGAACTCTCTGCATTTTATTCTTTGATACTGCCATGAAAATGATGTGAGAATTTACTTTGCTCTTAAGTGTTTATTCAGCTCCTCACCTGAATCATTGTATGCCTGTGACAATAACATGTATTGCTGAAACTAAATGTGAGATGCGCCTTTTCACTAAAATATTCCCATCACGTCATGTTATAATAGTTGGTGTAGCTTGAATTGGAAAAGTTAATGCTAGAGAGGGCCAATATTTACAGTATCAGCTGGAATGCTATAATTAGTTTAGCTGCCCAGATAGTGCTGTGATGAACATGATACAAATGCCTAGATACAGATTTCCATTTGCAGCTGTCTGAAATGAAAGCTGCAAACTCCCAGGCTCTTCATGGGAGTAAAGATTAGCTTCAAAGCATATGACATAAAATTGGCTTCTCTTTCTTTCCCCTTTAATGAATAAATAATCAAAAATAAACATTTCACGCTTTAGAAATAGCAAGGAAAGCTCAAATAGCCTTTTAAAGAGTCTCTTTAGCTAATACATCTTTAAATACTAAAATTGTAGACTTAAAAACTGTCAGGTCTTTGTGAAAGATTTACTAGTTGAGCTGTCCCTCTCTAGGCAACCTGTATTTAAGATATATTCCCTCAATATATGTCTATAGGGTATGTAATAGGTTCTGCAGAAGAATAGCAGAGGTGGCCTTAATCCTTGTGCAGTTTAGATGGCAGAAATCAACCATGAGAACAGATTAGCTCATGGAAATAAATAACCCCAGTGTATATATACAGCTGTCAAGGTTTTTTCTTCAACAGAAAGGGGATAGAGGTATGGAAACCAAGTCAGAAATTTGTTTGTCATGTAAGTTTTGTGTGGGGCTTCAGAATGTCTAGAAGTTTTTCTGCTCTTTCTTGGTATTCCTTTAACTTATTTGTTTTTGTTTTCTTAATTTCAATAACTGTATTGTAGTTGCTTTTTCTTAATATTAATTATGTGATGAATTTCAATAGACTGTTATGCTGAGCCTCCCTAGAGGAGGTTTTTGTCTGATGTGCAATATCTAGTACATAGGACTGCAAAAAGTTAATTGGTGGCTTAAGGAAAAAATATGTACTGCTATTAATAAGTTCATTTTTGAAATATGGGTATTATTCATGAGGTATTTTCTTGCCTAATTGAAGATGTCAGTCCTGCTGGTGGAGATTAGCTGACAACAATTTAAAGTCTTGAGGGAGTGAGGAATATGCAGGTATACCACAAACACTCAAAACAAAACCACAGAAAAAAAGGGAAGCTTGAAAGTATGTATTTTTACTAAAGGATTAGAATAAATGTTCAGTACATGAAATAAATGTCCAGTTTGGCCTTGAGTCAGCGCAGAGCAACACCAGTTGGTTTTGTCTAAATGCAGATCTTTGTAAAATAAAGTAAAATACAACAGTAAATCCCACTGGGAACTATTTTGCATTTGGTTTTAGGAGGGAGTTGGAGTCAAGTGGTGATTGAACAAGAATAATGTTTTGTACAACATGTGTTTCTGTTTCAAATGTTCCTTTTCTGTTGCTGACATGATGTTCTTGTTTGGGGAAAAGCAGTTGTGTGTACAAAGGGTATTAAAGTGGCAAGGACCCTGATATTAATGCTTCCTTCCAGCCTTGTCAAGGGCTGCTCTGTTGTTTGGGTCTAGAGGAGGTTATTGGATATCTTCACCCCAGGGTAGGCCTTTAATCTCCTAAGGGTGGAAGTGGAGAAACTTCGCTAAAATAGGGATACAGAGCGAGGCCCCAGCTTGTTCTGAGCCCTCTGGTGAATCTGAGATGTTACCTAAGAGTGAAGTTCAGTATCATTTATTCTGGTGTGTTAATATATTTCAGGCATGTATTTCCCTAAATAGTAGCAAAATGGTGGAAAATTACTGGGTTGGTAGGAATCTCAGTGTCTGCTTTTCTTTCTTGCAGAAAGCACTAACAGATTAGTCAAAAGTTCTAAAATACAATTGTGGCCAAACATTTTTCGTTGTACAAATGTTGGGGTTTTTTTCAGGTCTTCCCTCTCACTTGTCTTTGCCCTGTTTTCCTCTTCACTTTTCCTGCCTACTCATCCTTTCTGTGGATGTTGTTGAAGTTCCGTTTTTTAATCAGCTTTCCAGATGTGATCTGTGCAGGTAGCACATCCCTGGTTGTCAGAGCTGAAATCACAGGCTCTGGCTGCACTTCTGGAGACATCCTTGGAGGTTTTAAAGTCTTTGTGGCTGGGAGAAATTTTTTACAACTTGAGATTTACTGTTGGGAATAGAGAGAATGGGATTAATAAGTGTAAGGAGAATATTTTTAGGGAAGGCAATTGTGGCTTCATCTGCCTCCACCTCTGTAAAACGTGTATGCTGAACTAATTTGGGGAATTACTAGGAACATTGAGGTGCTTTCTCTTAAAGAGGTATTTTTGGCAGGAAATTAATCAGTATCTTTGAAAAAATGACAGTAATTTTCTAGTAAAAACACACAAATAAGAATGTGAAGGTAAGGGTTCTATTCAGTTGCTTTGTGGGTTTTTGTGGTTTTTGGTTTTCTTTTTTGTTTGTGAATTTTTGGTTTTTTAATTTTCAGGAGGATGGGGGGTTTGGGGTTTTTTGTTTGTTTTGTTTATTTAAATAAGGGTGGTTCTAATTCTTGTCTGAGGGTTTCATGTGTTCAATATTGGCAAGATGCTTTGAAGGTGCATATATGGGGAAAGAGATAGGCAAAGACGTTTTTACGTCAGATTTAAATGGAGTAGGGGAGAAAGAAAAGTTAATGCTCAGGCATAGTTTTGTGGTTATAGTGTGACTCACAAGAAAGACTTAGTCCATGTGACACATACATTACAAACAGTTGTAAAAACATGCCTTTAGATACCCAGAATGAGGAGTGGGCTGAGTTAATGTTATTCTGAATCCATAACATTCACATTTTCTGGCACAGTGAGAGTAATGCTGCAAATCAAACGTATTACTGCTTTTGCTTTTACATTACTTTGTTGTCTCTGATGGACAATGTCCTTTCTGATCAGCTAGAAATGAAGTTTTAATCCTGCCTTTCATTTTTTCCATGCCATCTAGTGATGCTGACACTAGGGCTTTTTATCTGAGTCAGGATTTAGATACACTTCGACAGGGAACTCACTGATGTGATTTAAATTTTTATAGTTACATGAACTGCTTTAAAGTACTTGCTGATTTTCTTGCTGTTTCCTACATATGAAGAAGCAAATTTTCAGGTTAGATTCATGTTTAAATGTGATTATGTGTTAAGTTTTTATTAGTGTCTCCCTCAATCTCCGTTGTGTGGTGATAATTTTCCTTAGTGTATTTGCATAAATATAATCTTAAACTATTGGAGCCATACCTGTATCTGGGCATGGCTGTGTAGAAATGGGTCTTGTATCTTCCTAATGTTTTGTAGGTCATTAACATTCATTGGTAATCTTTGTTCAGAATTTCAATTCCTGTGTTTTAAGTTTTTGAAAGTGGATTTCTTAAGTTCAGTCTTGGGTCTAAAGGAGACATTATAAACACTTATTAATTTTAAAAGAAACTTTTTAGAAACTACAGTATCTGTGGCATGTGCTGTATCTAAAAGGGGTTTTTATATTTTTATTTAAGAAGAGTTGTTTGGTTTTTTCCTAGAAAGCAATGAAAATGAGCCTTTTTTGTGATAAAGATTGAGCTTCAGGATCTGTTTCAGATTCTGTTTAATCTTAGCTTTAACAAAGTTAAGATTTCATTCTGTGTTTAAATCCCCTTGCTAACATAATTTATTCCATCTATTTTTTTTACCTGTGTTTGTAAGTCAGCTACTAAGACTCCAGTAGGTTGATAAAGAAACTAAGAACAGCATGTGAAAATATGTGAAATTCTCCATATGCAGCAATTGCAACAAGTGGGATTTGGTTTGAGAGGCTGAATGTATCTCTTACACTGATAGTAACCGGAAAGTTTGAGTGCACAGAGATGTCACAGCAGGTCTTGAAAGTTGAGTGTGTAGGGGTTTTTGTTTTTTGTGGGGGTGGTTGTGAGAGTGGTTGTTAGATTTTTCTAATATAGATACTAAAAGTTAAAGTCACAAAGGAAAACAAATTCCCAGAGATGCCAATGATCCCAGTTACCACTCAAATAATTTGCAGCCACGAGATCTCAGTGTTAATATAAAGCAGACTGCTGTGATTTAATGATAGATTTAGTTATTTAATTGTAAAAAAGGCCAATGAAGTATCATAAATGTGGGGTTTTTGGGACTAAGAGTTTCCCCTGTTACATTTAAAGATCATGTTAGATGCATTTCTCATATGCAATTTTTCATGTGGCAGTTCTACCTAGATTGAGTTTGTAGTGCTCTGATAATGATCAGAATTCTGCAATAATGAAAAATAAATCAGAGTTGGAACAGGCAAATATGTGTACTTTTGAACCTGCAGAGTTATTTTTTATCTTTTTTATTTGTTCATAAATAAAACAAGCTTTAGTTTCTTTGAAGCAGACATCTCTCTGCAAATGGGAGAAGCTGAAACCGGCACAGGCAGGTGTTGAGCAAATGCCTCCAGTGAGCTTTCACAAGGGTTGTGTTACAGATTTTTCATTCTTTTTATTAGTCTGCTTGGAATCTCACTTCTCAGGTTTGTACTTAATTGCTGGGTGATTCTGTGATATAAACCTCCAGATGTTTACCTGTTGTTTAAACCTGATTCCAGCTATTCTCCCAAGCAAGTATTGTTTACCCCTTGTACATCCAAGGCTCACTCAGGTACCTTCTCCTCAGAGCTGGAATGTTGTTGCTTCAAGGTAATTTTGACAGACAAATTTACAGGACCACACACTCAGGGTATTTAGTTGTACCTTTTGAACCACACTTACAAAAATGTGGGTGATTTACGTGTTCCAAAAACATGAGCGTTTTCAACCTCATCAGTTATTTTTAATATTAAAAGTCAGCAGATGGAGCTAAAGGCTTGTAGAAAAATGACTTGTGCTGAATGTATATTAAACCACAAACCCCACTAAGTTTAACTAATAATGTTTCTACTAAAATTTATAACAGCAAAGCTATTTATTTGCTGCTAAACCTCACATTAGGATCCTTCTTTCATTCCCTTGTGTCTGTGCAGAGTGAGAGCTCATCCCTTCATGTACCAGTGGTCTAACAAGACTAAAAAGAGGGAAGTTTGAGTGGGAACCTGATTTTCTCTGTAGATTTACATCTGTGCAGTGTTTTCTGTGGCAGCATTTACTACTGTATCTGAAAAAATGGTGTTATATTTTGTCAATATTTTTGCTTCTCCTGTGAGCATGGTAACTGGAATCCACTATTGAGGGTTAAACTGGAATTCATTGCAACCTCATTTCTGTTGTTGCATGGTTGGTAAGGTACTGGGATTTTGTGTTTTTCTTCTGAAAGGACTGAAATAATTCTTTGCCTTAGATAACTTGTCAGATTTGGTATCCTACTAGGCTAACCTCATGCGTTTTGTTAAATATTAGCATCCTTCTGGGATTTTAAATAATATTTTCATAAAAATAAGGGGATGGGATGTTTTCTAAACAGTGTGGGCAATTTATCCTATTTTTATAAAATTAAAAAACCCCAAAGGCAATGTGGTACATACTTTTTGTAGGAAAAGGGAGAAAAAACTATCATAGTTTTAAAATATGATATCCAGAGGGGACGCAAAAATTATGATGGCTGGCCAGAGAATATTTCAGTGGTACAGTGATATTTTGCCTTTTAAGAAAGACAGAAAAATGAAATTAAGTGACTAATGGCAGCTGTTTTGTCGAAATTTGTGAAAACTTTTCTCCTCTAAATCTAATTTTCTGAAGGAATAGGAAATGGACATATGTTACACATAGAATCTAGAGCCAGTGAGATATAAGTGTATGCTTAAATATTGCATGTATATTTTTTCTCATTTTTGTTTTACTGATTCTTGAAACTCGGTCTCTTCAGTTTGGAGCAGGAATCTCCTTAGAGAGGCTTGAGAATCTTGGCGTCCTGGCCAAGTTAAAAGCTTTTCTTATTTTTCTGTTTATCTTTGGCCTCATCTCTGTTTAAATTATCTTTCCTGCACTCCTGCTGTTGAGAGACAGTGATAAAACTTCCACCAGTTGTACCAACTTGCTGACTTAATTTCCTCTAATAAGCATTGGCTGCAGTAGCAAGAGTTTCTAACACTGACGTTTTTCTTTCAATTGATACGGTCAGGTTTTAGTTTCAGATTCACTCTGGACTTAGTCATAGGCTTTTCTAGTTGGCATTTTGCTTCCAAAATGTGCTCAGTCACTTCCAATGAAATTGCATTTTCTTTTCAAGCCCCTTGCATTGTGTTAGAAAAGTCATACAGGACTGGGATGGTGCATCCCAAATTATATCTTTATGCAGTCTCCAGGTAACTGAACGTTGCAGTTTCACTGTGATGTATCTTCTATGCTTCTATTTGCTGTAGATGAACATATTTGCAACTTTTAACACAGAGAAAATAAACTGATAATATAGGAAGGCACAGTGCTTTTTGCTATATTGGACTATGAGAGCTAGTGACTATGATAAAAAAAATCTGCAGATAAGGGAACCTGATTGTGAAGAAGTACATCTAAAAAAATCTGATTAAAATTTTTGAAATATGTTGCCCCTACCAAAGAAAAAATGCATACAAAAAATCTGATGAAACTTTTTAAAATATCCCACCAAAGAAAAAATCCAAACAACCAACCCTAACTATCTAGTTTCTAATAATGGAAGATTTTGCATTGCTGGATAGGCTAGGTAACCTTCTTTGGACTGGATTCAGTCATCTCATAGAATTTTTCTTGGCCTGCACACTTTGGATTACATGTAATTCCAACTTCCATTTTAAAAAAGAAGGTTCTAGCTTTCCAGCCTTGGGAGGGAGTGACACTTGGAGTTTTACCGTCTTGAGTGCAGGCAGAGCAGTCGTATGGAAGTCTTCTCCCACTCCTGGGATATTAATTTTGAAGCCCAGTTTGAATTGCTTTGAATTGGCCATTTTAGTGAAGGTTGTCTCAGCAGGTGTCATTCAGCAGCTACAGCCCTGAGACCCAAAGGACAGGCAGTGACAGATCCTGTGAGGAAAGAAATGGAGCAGGAGAGAAATACATAGAAAAAACAAAAAGGAAGTGAAAAGCTGGTTTTTGGTGTGCTGCAATACCACATAAAGAATTGTTCTTTACTCTGTGAAATAACTTTACATGCCAACAGGCTGCTGATCTTTCATAGGTTTCAAGTCGCTCCCATAACTTTTACCAAATTTCTGTCCTTGGTGATTTGCTGCCAGGTGTCCTTGCTGATGGCTCTGAAGCTTCTCCTCTGTTAAAAATGCATGTTGCAACCCCAATAAGCCTATTTTTAAGGTTCCCTCATAGACCACATCTAACTTCCTTTTAAAAGGCCCATAATGGATTAAAACTATTTATTAATTGACAACTATATACCATCTTTGTCCTGTTTCCTTATCATTGATATATATAAATGCCCAGAACTGATATTTCTCAGAAAATATTCTGATAGAGTGTGTTCTAAACCAAATCAATAAATAAAAACACCAACAAAAGCAAACTAGCGTTTTGTTCATAGTTTATTGTGAATATTTTGGTAAAGATTGTATTAACTAAGGGGATCCCATTGAGCATTCTCTGTACCTCAGTGGTACTTACACGTCTCTCCTTGATGGGCTTCTTCCCTGAGGTGAACTCGATTTCTGTGATGTCTGTGACACTTGATACTGGAAAATGAGGCTGCTTGTTTTAAATAAGAAATGGATTTGCATAGTATGAGAAATAATGCTCACTTTTAAGTTTTAAAGGTTTATTAAACCTTAACAAAATATAACAAAGGACTAAATAAGGAAAAATGACAGTGCTGGGAGCATGGGGCTTCTCTTAACATACACATAATATTCATTCCTTACTTGTGGGAGCCAACCATCACATTACTCATCTATAACACATAGGTACTCAGAAATACTAAAATATGCTGGTGATAGTAGTAATTTCCTTGGATCTTGATGAAGGTTTTAAAAATCATGTCAATAGGACTGCCAGTAATAAATGCCTGTGTGCAAAATGTGGAAATATTTATTCACCTGATGACAGTTGAAAGGTTTAGGCAAATAGAAAGATAAAAGAAGATTAGAAGTGTTTAGAAGATAACAGTTTGTGCTTGTATCATTTGAATACAGCTCCTGTCTGGCATTGTCAGAATATACTGGGTGTGCTTGCAGCATGTATGGGGAATTACTCATATTATATAGTCACACCTAGGGTTTTTAAGATTGGACAGCTCTTCCATAGCAAGTTAACAAATCCTCGAGAGGCAGAGAAGTCCCAACTCTTTGTCTATTGTAAGTGCTTGTTGTATCAGAGGTGAGGGCCCTTTTCATGAGTTAATCAAAAAGACCTATGCAAACAAGCAAGAGGATTTTTTCTTTGGTCAGTCGCTACAGTTACAGAGCCTGACATTATTAGTGAACCTCCGTGATCTCATAGGCTGCTGCAAACTCTTGTGCACCAGAACCCTCTTAATAAAAATGTGAGGCACTGGATACACAAATTCATAGCAGCTGTCACAGCTGGGCTGTGGTGAAGTTTGGTCAAGACCCTTTGAACTTTTTATTTCACACTAATCCCATTTAGTGTGATCAATATACGGACCTCCAGCTCCTAGGTCTGTTAATTGGGTGTCAAGTGTTGGGTTGGCCTGTGTCAGGCTGTAAAATACAAACACAGAAGAGACTATCAGTAGGGAAGTAAAGTGTTTATTGTCTGAATGTATAAGAGTGAAAAGTTGCCTTCCTAGCCTGAGATGTCCTTAGGGATCTTAAGGGTGTTTTGTTTCTCTCAGTAAGGTAACAGTATAGTTAAATATGCATTTTACCAAAAATAGTAGAGCAGTTGGGGGCTGCCGAATAATGAAAAAGATCTAGTTCTGCTAATAATTTGATGCTGGAATACCTCTTTGTCTACCTACCCTCCTGCCTTTTTTCCTGATAATAAATATACTTAATTGCTCCTGTAACTTTGTGTTGGGTTGCTTTAAGATGGGAGTCTTTTCTTGTTTTGCACGTGTATGTCTAAAATGAAGTTTCTTCTAAGACTTAACAATATTTATTTTAACTTGTGCTTTGTAGCAGTCAGGGAATAGACAGGATAACTTAGATCTTCATTTCCCCATCTCAGAGAATCTCGGGAGGTTTTTTAACTCCCCCATCTTTAGTTCTCTATCATTCAGGGAAGCGTAAATATGTAGAATGATATTTCAACTTTCATACATTTTTGGGTTCTTTTATTTCAGCCTTTCAGTGACAGAAAGGACTGGGGAGTTGTGAGTAGTTTGTTTCATCTCCTTTGAAGAAAACCTAAAATTTATAATCCCAGATCAGACCTTTCCTATAACTCAGGCAACTCATCCTGTTAACTGTTTTAATATATGGCACCGCTCTTTCATTAAACAACATCCAGGAATAATTAGTTCAGCAATGATGCCTCGGAACAAAAGCCCTTGATTTCGTTTAACTTTATAAGTTGGTCTCTTTTGATCTGCAAGAACACATCTGGGGCCTTTAAGAAAGTAGAAAGAAAAATATTAAATGTTTAGTAAGGCTGTTGGTGAAGGTTTCAAAGCACAGTAACCCTTTGGTACCATGACGTAGCTCAGAAGCAAAAAAGTGTGAATTTCTTGTTTCATAAGCTATCACATGGCACCTTTATATAGTAAATGCAGTTTTTGTTACCTGATGATGACTACATTTTGCCTTTATTTCCAGTTTCAGAAGAGAGAGTATCTTCATTCTTCCCCCACTTTTTTTCATTCTTTTTTCTGACCTTTTACCTCCATTTTCCCTTGGATGCATTTGAATGAAGTAATCAGAATCATTACTGTAAACATGACATTTTTTTACCAGGTATCTTTGCATTAGAATTTATTTTTGCTGCATGAAACCTTTCACTGTACTGCTTTGTTCCTTTAATAGCTTACTATAATTTGCCAAGGTGGTAGGGATAAATCCATTTGTTCTTTACTTTGGACTTAGCTGCTTAGATTTTGCAAATATCCTGAGGACTTGCAAAAGTGCAGAGGATATAAATTTACTCGTCTAATCTTAATCACTGTTACTGACTTGTAATAGAAAATTGCCTACCAGTTGAACTCTTTAAAATTTGCCACTAAAAAAATCCTGCCTCGAGGGAAAGCTATAAAGATTTTGTATACCAATTGTTTTTTATTTCGTCAACTAAAAAGTATTGCGAAAAATACTTGTCTGATCATAATTAATTTCATTTTCTTTTCTTCTCCTAGCAGAGGTAGCCTTTGTTTTGATTGTAATTAGTAGAAGGAATTCACCAGGAATAGCACTGTATCATTTGATTTGTACTGTTGTGTGTGTTGTGTTTGCTTGTTTGCTGTATTGCACCCGGGTGCTGCTGTATTTATATTCCAAGCGTTGCCTAGAAAATGTACAAATCATCACGATTAATGTTAACATTTGCCATAGCTAATGAAGCCTACCAGATCTCTCAGTAATTATTCATCACCTTTGTTTCATTTTGTATAAATCATGGCTTCTATTAACAAGCTTATTTTAGAGAAAGGACAGGAGAACTTTGTTCGTGAGAAAGAAATGAGCAAAACAACTTTTTTCTTATTTCTCCCCTTGGCCGTTCAAAATAGAAGTGAAAGGAGTTGAAAATGTTATTTTTGATTATTTTTAAATGCAGCTTTATGTTCGCTCTGTTTGTTTTTCTTAGTGAGCGTGTAACTCTAAGGTTGTGACCCAAAAATGACCTCCTTTTCCACTCTCAATTGCTTTTGAACTACTCCAATAAGTAAAAAGAAATAACCCAACAGAAGGGTAACCAGATCACTGCTACCACACCAAGCAAACAGGCAGGCTTTGGGATGCTCTTCTTTAATCTCTCTATCCACAGAGCCTTCATTTTAATTTGCAAAATTGAACCCAGATCGAGAGCAGTAAAGCCTGAATACGGTAAATATTCATGCCTCAGTGATCTAGAGTGGCTCCATTACATTTCAGAGATTGGGAGAATTACCTTTTGGATTATGTATATTCATGGGCTGATTTTTATTTGAGATCTAATATTACTCACATTGGGCTACATGTCGCATATTCTGTCAAAACCAGCCTTCTCACAAAGCTCCAAATGTTCCTTACACGTAAAAGTTTTACTTCTTTTCCCTATAGTTTCCTCCCTTTTATGCTTTTCAAAGACTGGTAGTAAACAAATTTCTTTTAAAGAAGAAGGGGGGAAAAAAGCCAGTACAAATTCTATAAAACCTTCAACCCTGTGTTTACTGTGATATATTGTTTTGCATGTGACTTTGAAGTCTTCAGATAAAAGTATTATTATTGTTCTAAACCTAAATCTATTAAAAAAAAATTCAGTTTGTTCTGGTAGAAGAAGAAAATTCCAGACAGCCTTTCTTTAACCTATAATTTTGCATGGGTTTTGACTTTTTTTTTTCTTTGAAAAATGTTTTATTGAAATATTTTTGATAAGTTGCAGAAATTTTAATTGGAATGTAAATGTTAAGCTGCTTCTGTGTCATAGTTTTACTATGGGTCTGACATTCTCTGCACTGGTACTTGCTACCTCAACTCTTTGGCAATATGCTTTTAAAATGCTTACCTTGTCATCTGTGGTGATAGGTGGCACAAGCAGTACTGCTTAATTTCAGATACTTGACATCTTAATATTCCATTCTTGTTAAAAACAAAAAACCAAACCAACAAACAAACCCAAAACCCTGAGATATTTTAGTCATTTTGAGATGAAAGGATTATGGTAGGTGTCTGCCTTCTGCATCCTTCCACAGATCCAGGGGTGCAGGGATGTATTCCCTACCTGCCAGACATTTGTTGTGTGTGGCTGTTGGGCTCTTTTGGCCAGAGGACCAAAATGGGAGGTGATCCTCTCCTGTGTGATAAGATTAACCCAAATCTGGAAGGGGCAAAGCAGAGAGAAAATAAAAGTGCAGTGGGGCTTGGCAGAGGTGAGGGGTGGGATCCAAAGAGTTCTTTAAGAACTTGTGAAATGCTGCAGGGTGCTTGAGCAGCCTGGTTGTCTTCTGGGGCAGAACACAGAGACAGGGGGAGTCATGACCTGAGTGGGTTTGGACAGCATCTCTCACAAGAACTTTCTCATGTGGCAGCTGGGGAGGGATGGGATGGGCTGGGGGGGTTGGTGTGAGTTAAAAGTTGTCTGAAATGGTTATGTTTATTGGAAGCTTTGCTGTGGATGAGGAAGATTGCTATGAAGTTATAATAATTCTGAAAGTTGGCCTTTTCCTCTTAAAAAGTGGACATTGTTGGGTTTGTTTTTTTCTTGAGAATTTGGGTTGTGACAAATGATGCAGTTGAATTTATCTGCAGTGAGGCATAATGCCATGTTACATCACAAGGTGACAATACTGGAGTTTACCAAATAAATACTCCAGTAAGATAGCCTACATGTAATACAGTGGGAATTTCATGGTTTACAGTAAATCATGAATTCTGGGCAGTTCAGTCATGAGAAAAAAATAAATAGAGAACAGATTTTTTTTATTCAGCCAGATTTGTCCAGCCTGTACATGGGCTAGATTAGGTTCTGTTGAAAAAAATTTGGGGTTTATCTATTTAAAGGCTAGAGAAGACTGCTTAAGCACAGAAGGTCACTTAAGTTTACCTGAAAAGTCTTAAACTTTTGATTTTTGACTGTCTGCATTAATATAGCATACATGTAATATAAATGAAAATGATGGTATTGGAGTTGCATGACAGCAAGTCATTGACCTGCTTCTTTATATATTGGGTGCATAGTCATATTTCAGATGCTGGGAAAGGGAATAACCCAAATGGATTTTAGTATTCCCTTTTACATTGCTTTATTCCAGTGTTGCAGTGCAGAATATTCAGGCTCTGGTATTATTTTATCCAGAAGGAGGAATATATTAAATAAAATCTTATAGCATGTGTGGGGTGTTACATAAGCACCACAGTGGTCATATGGTGAATGCCCTTATAAAACTATCTTAAAAAAAATTAGAGTTAAAAGAATCTTTCAATATTAAATAAGTCCTAGCTGCTTCTATGATATTGACTCAGAAGAGAAAGCTCTCCACAACCTGAGCAGTGGGCAGAGGCTGCATCGTGTGATTTGCTGTTCAATGATGTGTTATTGACAGCTCTTGTATTATTGACACTGCCTGTTTTATCTCCATTAATGCTGTTTTGAAATCCTGGTTAAAATTTTGGAGCTAACTGGTTACTGCATGAACGACAAAGGCATCTAGAGAATCTAGAAAATACTTGCTACATTATTTCTTAAAACAATTTTTTTTAAATTTCAATGGAGGATGTGACTTTTGATTTCTGATGGTTCATTGTTGCTCTCTTGTGCCTTCATATCCTGTATGTCCTTTTAATGCTTTTGAGCAGGAGTGGTTTGCCAGCTTCACTAAATACATGGCTGCTTGCTCATCTATGGGATTTGGCTTTGCCATCCCTCATAAAGCAAAGAATTCAACATTCTTTGTGTTTAGAAGAGAATTTATAAAGATATCTGCTTATGTGTAAGGAGCAGTTTTATGTTTGAATTGGAGCTTTGCTTCATTTCAGTTATGTGCTTAAACACAGGCTGACTAAAAACTAAAAATTTTCAGTCTTCATGGCCTTTCAGACAAGAGGCCAGTGTAGTTTGATATCTTCTGGCCACCAAGACAGGATACTGGAAGAGAGAAGGTGAGATACCTTATTCTTTATTTGAATTTGTAGTAGATCAACACGGAGGAAGGAAGTTCCTGCTTTGAAAAGCAGCAGGTATGGGATTGGTGCTTGATGTACTGATATTGCATTTTGGTGATGCACTTGGGAGTTTGCTGCTCCCCTTCTGCTTATAAAGATGCACTTCTGGATGATTCTGAGGTGGTGTTTCATGCATATGGCACTTTGCTACAAGGTATGGCCAGCTGGGACTTCTGGAGAGAGAGGGTTTTTTCTTGCTAGGGTACTGATTCAGACAGGCTTGTGCTTGGTATATTTTTAAACGTTTAAAGGGCTGAAATGATGCTGCCTTAATTTCAGTTCCTTTTGCAATGTAACTTTAAAGATGCAGCTCTTAGTGACTGGGCTGTGAAGTGTGATTTTTATCTTGAAACTTCTTGGAGTCCTCACTATTTGAAGTGGGGTCATTTTTTATACTGCATATGCAATCCTCCTTTTATAATACTGCACTCATAATCAGTATTTTCTCTAACATATTATTGAGACTAATTATTTTAACTTTGCAGTTTCTCATCAGCATTACAGGGAAGCCTGATTGCTGTATCTCATATCAGAAAGATGCACTCACAGCAATGAGAGGCAGCAGGATGGCTAGGATTTTATCTAAAGAAGCTATGAGCAATGGCATATGGCTGATAACTTAATGGAAGTTGGATAAATAAAGGAAAAAAAGGTCTGACATATCAGTGCAAAAAGTCATTAGTGGACTTTTTCTGTATCCTGTTTTCTATTAGTCTGTAGTAAACTGCTTTGAAAATCTTAGTGGGCTTTTCCTTTGGTCTTAAAATAACAAGTTCTCATATATTGGATACATTTGTTTATCTCAAGGGCTGAACTGTTTGGATGCTTTTGATTTCTTTGTGTTTTTCAGTCTGCATTTGAATACAAACTTCTTTCTCACCTTTTTTATGGCTTTTTACATAATGCTTTAGGAACATTAATGTGATTATGCAAACTAAAATTTAAAACAGGAAGCAAATCTCTGCAAATGATGTAAGATTTCAACATGTGGCTCTTGATTTATATGTTGACATATAATCAAGTCCCCTGTGCCACAAGAAAACAAAATGTGTGTGATTTTCTTAGCAAAGTTTGTGACAGGTTTTGTAATGCTATCCATGTTCTCCATGTTTACCTACATAGTTCACAAGCAGTAAAGCCTGTCACTTTAAAGTTGCACTCAATAATGTTCACTTTCTGTGTCTGAAGACCTAATTTTCCCACTTTGAGTGGATTGCTAAAATGGGCCTTGGGTAATTTTAATGGAGAATAGAAGATAGAAGTTGTTTTCTGGACAGAATTTTGAGAACTAAAATGGGGTGTTTGAAATAAATGCAAAGAAATGCCAAAGATATTTGTCATAGCTGGTCTCAGTTACAAATTCCTGTTTCTGAGGACAGTGCTCTGAAGTATTTTACCTCATTCTAGTGGTGGAGGAGTGGACTGAATGATCCAGCCCCAACTCCCTACTTGAAAAATCCGTTGCTGTTAAGCTAAAGAAAATATGTGAAAGCTTAGAACTCTGTTATAGCTTGTAGGGATCCCTTACATAGGGAAACTAGATATGCATAAGAGAAACAAATCTAATACTGGGGGTCAGTTGCACCCTTTTGAATGCTTCTGGGTTTGTATTTTAAAGGCCAGACAAAATAAAGATGAATTTTACTTATGTATTTGAGCCTCTTGAAGAAAAACCCTACATTTGGAGTATTTTAAACCATGGGCAAATGTCTCTGTCAGTCAGGATCAGAGTGAAATGGAATGAAATACTGTACTGATGTTCATGGGCTGCTCAGAAAACAGGAAATCTGTGATTTAAAGCTACTCTGGCTCTTGTTATTTGATACAGTGGGTGCAGACCAACTCCCTGATTCAATTCTGTGCTGGTTCCATGTCTGACCTTTTGGAGGAGAAGCAACTCCAGCTCACTTTGGGTGTTCCAATCCACCCCCCAGTCACACTCTGCGTTCTGGTCAGATTCCAGTTCCTACAAACATTATGCTCTTGGAACAGAGCTTATGGTCAGTTAAGGTGCTCTGCTGTGTGCTCCTCTGAGAGTTCTGGCACTGAGAACAGGAGGGGAAAAGAGAAATGGCCTTGGATGTGTTCTTTCTCTAATAGGTTTATGGAAACTTCAGATACAATAATAGATACTAATTAGAGCCAATATAGATGGGCTGATTAATCAATCTGCAGGGTACTGGATAGATGAGCATGAAGTGGTGATTCTCAGTAGGTTGAGTGATGCAATGGCATTTCCTACTGTGTCTGAGGACAAGCAGAGCTGTGTGAAAGCCAGACCCAGCTAAAAGGAAACCAGGTGATTCTGAGAGCTCTGGGTGGGCACAGTCAGAGTTCCCTTCTTGCAGAGAGTTCGGGCAGCACAGGTAACCTGCTTTGGTTGAGGGGGCAGGGGTGGGTGGATCTTTACATGATTCTGCAGATTTTCAGTGTGTTTTCAATTAGTAGGATAATGTTTTCTGAAAGAGAATTAGTGAGGATCCAAACTGTTCTTGAACTGGCATTTGAAAGTGAAGACCATGAGCAGATGTATCAACAGGAGCTTCATTCAACACTGGGAAATACTTTTGTGTCCATACTCCACTGCAGTGTTTATCTTACACATAGGAATTACAGCAGACTTTTTGTCACAGGAAGTGATGCTTTACAATTGTGTGTTGTTTAATGTAGATGAACTGAGGATTTTGGCAGAACACAGTTATATTCTGATACAATCCAGCTTTGTCTGTTATGGTTGAGAACTGTAAATCACAATGAAAAAAGGTTAATCATGTGAAGTGAATATTTGAAAAGTACTTGTTCATTCTCCTTCTGATCACTGTTTATGAGCTGCATGTCAGATGTGCCTAATCATTTGAGCTAATTTAAGAGGAGGGAGTAGGCATAACACTGAGGAAAGTTTCATGGATGCCTAATTAAAAGCCAGTATGTGTTCCGAGTATATGCACAAAACTCTGTTTTCTAATCACAATTTTTAGTCTTAAATGTTATCTAAAGTCTGTAAAAGATATTTCAGATTAATATACATAGACTGTTTCTCTAATGCTTTCATTCATCTGTTTAGGTGGGTAATTGCTAAAAAATAATATTGTAATCTGGAATACTACTAATAAAGTCTTTGTGACTTCATTTAAAATAGAAAGCTAGACAGATCTCTTCTGCATCTTCTGGTTCCAATTCTATTTTGAGGAGTGACAGTACTGGAAGATTCCTTAGTTTTTGCCAATTTATTGACCCCATCCATGGTTGTAGAAGAGGAAAGATTCACTGTTGGTATTATGACTTGTGAAATCACAAAAGTCTTTCAAAATTGTTTGGGCTGGTACTTTTCATGCTACAGATTCATTCTTGTAGTGCTTGTAATGTCATTGAAACACTTATGTTTAGAAAACCTTGGGTTTTAAGGTTTCATTTTTTCTTCTTGAAGTCCTATATAAGACTGAGGCAACTATAAAAATGGTTGAAACTGGAGAGGGAGGGGTAGTGGGTGAAAGAAGGAAGGGTTTGGGAAAGGTTTGATTCAAGCCCCTCTACTTCCGGCCTTTAAAATACAAACTTGGAAGTCAGTAGAAAGCTGGAGGTAAATGCCAAATTGTTTCTCTCCAATGTATCTGTATGGTTCGTATTGTTGAGGAGGTTTAACTAAAGGGGTAATGAATGTTTATTTGAGTACAAAAATGCTTGAAACTGAAACTACCAAGGATTTACAATGGCCTCTTAAGTCTGTTTTGACATTAGTTAGTATCTTGACAAACTATTTTGGTTCAGGCATTTTTAGTATTTTTAGAGAGTATTTTCACTTACATGAACATACCTCTTGATCTCCTTTCTCATAATATTTTGTGGATTCTTCAAGAATTCAGGCATTGATGTGGCATTTGATTTGAAAAATGTTGTAGTAATGACATTATAATCTGTAACAGGGTGTTTCTTTTGGTTTTGGTTAGCAGCCAGAGGATCAGGGAACCCAAACAATATTCATAGTGGTGAAACTCATGGGTATTGTTATTTGTATAATTATGATTTCCAAAAGGAATGCAAGATTTTTGTTGTTTTCCAGAAGGCATGTAGCTGCTGTATTTTCTATTTTTTTTGAGAGATTTCTGTGTATTGCCTGTGACCATTTTTTGCTGACTTATTTGGAGACTTCTTTATATTTCAGTTACTGAAGATTTTAGTTCAGCCAATAGACTTTTCATCTGCTCTTCTATTTTGGTCTAATTTTCTGCAATTTGTTCCCCTCTGGGTCAGGTGATGTTGGGAATAGGCATAGACAGATTATCTGGAGCTAAGTGAGATGTCCTCCATACAGGGCAGCAGGTTTTGTGGAAAAGGAGAATGTGAAAAACATAATTTTGTTTCCACTTGTGTTGCAGCTAACATGCAGAAAAAAGCTGATACATTCAGTATTATGAATTACTGAGCTCTGTGATGAAGATAATTAAGTTGCCTGGACTGGTCTGAATTGTCCAGCCTAAATGCTGTGCTCTGAAGCTGTGTGACATCTGAGGATGAAGCCCAGCTCTGCTGAGTCCAGTCCTTTGGTTTGGAATTCTCCTCATCAGTGCTTGCATATTTTGTGGGTTTTTTTCAGGAGTTAGAAGATAAATAGTGGGCTGGGATTAGAAGATGGGCTACCAAGGGACATGGGGTGGTTGGAGATTGATTTGAGAATCGTTCCAGCTGAGCAAGAAAGTAAAAGCTTGAATGCTGAGAGTTGCACAGTAGCATTTGGCATGAACCTTTTTGAGAGCTGTAGAATTGATGATAAGTAAAGGGAGATGGAAGAAGAAATTATGCTGAGAGTTGAGATCTAGCAATGTTGTTGTTCTATACACATTCACAGTATAATCTATTGCATGTAGATAAAAGCATACTAAAAAAATTATCTCTGGAATTGAGCATTCTTATGAAGACTTGAGCTCTTGGATCTGAGTGTTAAGGTTTCAGCCCTTCAAAAATGCTGTGTATTACTTTTCTGTACTAATGACTTTTGTCCAATTACATGATATTTATTTAGGAGATAATTTTTTTTATTGCCAAAGATATAATTTCAGTATTAAAAGCTATCTGATGTAGAGACTTGAAGCAGAGGGGTTACCTATAGAAGCATCCAGCATTAGTAGGAATACAACAGGTGGCACCATAAACATATTGCCAGAAAAAACTTTTGGTTACATTCAACTTGAGGGGATGGGGGTACTTACTAAGGGTGAAGATTTGCTGAACTAAAAAAAGGAAAAAACCAAAAATGAATCCTTGTTAAACTAAACCAGTTTACTCTGATCAAGCTGAGCCTAGACTGATCTTTAAAAGTTGATTTCATTCTTCTTCTCTCCTTGAAATAAGTAATACAATAGCAAGCTCATTAAGGCCAAAATTTGATAGCATCTGGGAAATTGTAATAAAAGTAGTGATTGATGTTTCACTTTTCCTATTATATTCCTGAGATATGGAGCCCCACCTTTTAGTGACAGCAGTGCTAGCTGTATGTTCATGAACATTCCAATCTTCCTAAGAAAGCTTTGAGGCTTTTCTTTTTTAGTCTATGGAATATTATAGACCAGGAATGGGTGGGCTTTTGTATTACTGATGATTTTGTAGTGATGGTTCATGAGTTCATTTTGCTTGGTGCTGTGCAAATACATTTTTTTTTTTGCTCTGCACATTTTACAGTTTATTCAGCCATGCCAGAGAAGTGTGTGAAAGGTTTTTCATGGAAGGGGTGGGAAAGCAGACACATAGGTGCATGAATGGGTATTGTAGTGCTAAACTTTTGATGCTGCAGATGCTCAAGGAAGTATATTTAAGCTATTCCCCAGTGTGGGTATATCTGATTATTTGCAGATAGTATTGTGGGTACTGCAGCACAGATGATGTAAATATCAACAGTTGGGGTCATGATAATCCTCAGTCTCATGAAGAGAAGAATAATAAGCTGGTAGTAATTTTAAATGATGGAGTTCTTCTACTTTTTGAGTTGTGGACTCTTCTAGAAGGTCAGTTGTCTTGCAAGACAGCAGGGTGTCATGTGGCTGTACATCACAATATAAGCAGATATCATGTGACATGAGCATATGAGTGCTTATGATGCACTCATGTGCAATTAATTGTTTCGTTCTTTTTGTTTCCCTTTCATCCATAGGTGACAAAGAAGGTCAAGTCCATGCAGATGTTCCATACTCCTGTGACTTATGCAATGCAGGGTGACAGAGTGGGTGTCTGTGTGACCCAGTTTGATCCCAAGCTGCTGGAACGAGGCCTGATTTGCACCCCAGATTCACTTCACACCATCCACGCTGCCATCATTTCCTTGAAGAAAATTCAGTATTTCCGAGGAGCTCTTCAGACTAAGGCCAAGTTCCACATCACGGTCGGCCATGAGACAGTGATGGGAAGAGTGATGTTTTTCAGTCCTGCCCCTGCTAACTTCAATGAAGAAATTCAAGAAAATGTGTTTGATTTTGAAAAAGATTATCTTTATCAAGAGCAATATTTGTCCAAAGACTCGGTTTCTTCAGAGGAGAACAAAGAAAATGACCAGGCAGGAGAAGTTCAGCTCCCAAAACAGCAGTGGGCTTTGCTGGAGTTTGAAAAACCAGTCACTTGTCCTAAACTGTGCCTTGTGATTGGCTCCAAGCTGGATACAGATATTCATGCCAATACCTGCAGGCTGGCATTCCACGGGGTGCTGCTCCAAGGCATGGAAGACAAGAACTACACAGAGACTTTCCTTCCAAAGCTGAAAGTCTACAAACAGAAGCATAAAGAAGGACAGGTGGAAAGGGTAAGATGTCTCTCTGTGCTTTATATGGGAATTGGAAAATTTTCCTTTACATGTTAGTGGACTGCAGCATTGTCACTGCTATGTTCCAGAGCCCTTACACAGGTTTTTCTAATTTTTGTATTACCCAGTGTATTACATCTGGTCTGCTTGCAAACTGAAATCACTGTTTAAAGTGACTGGTTTATTCAGTGTAATCCAGTGGTGAGTAATTTAGTGCTGTTTTTGCACTGATCCTTTTGGAGTCTGACCAGTCTGTTCCTCCCAGACAGTGGCTTTGTGCACCTTCCTAAGGGACAAAACTTCCAGACTTCCATTGTTGTATTTTACGCAGTCTGCAGTGCATTGAAAATATAAAGACAGTGGAAAACAAAGTAGCATTTGGTTAAGTAACACAAATAACACAAGTAATTATTTTTTGGTATCTTTACTTTTTAACAAATAAGAGCATTTACTTTAGTAGGCAGAAAGAAATTTCCTACAGGATGCATTACAAGTGTTAACATCTTGAAGTTGGAATCAGGTTCATGACATGGAGAACTTCAGCCATGCCTAATGCATGTTATTTCTATGTCACACAAGTAATAATAATTATCATCATCATCTGCTAGAGTGCTTGTATTGACCCATCTCAGTGTAGGAGAAAACAGAGATGCTTTCTGGAGGAGTTAGCAGCTACAGTGAGAATTAAAGGGGATTTGTTTGTACTCTGCCATCAGAATTGGAGAGATGCCCTGTCTGTAGTGGTTGGTGTTAGCTGGCATAGGTTTGGCCTTGGTGCTGGTTACCCTTCAGTCAGCAGTGGAGAATCACTAGTTGATACATTGCACAGCGGAATTTTTCATGATGAATGGTTTAGGTGGAGATGTGCAATGTATAAGTAACTTAATTGTTTATCCCTTAGTGAACGGAGTTGATGCAAAGGTCAGCATTTGTTTAGTTGATATATTGGTATGATAGATGATCTATTAAACATTGGACAAAGAGCTCTTTTAATTTTGATTTTCCTAACTCAAAACTTCATTGTTTGAACAAAATGTTTAGCATTCTTTTCAAAATTCCATGAAGCTGAGTTGAGGATTGCATAATATCTCTCCTTAATTTGCTATAGGAGACTAAACACTTGGCATATGATACTGTGTTTGCCATGTATAATGCAGACTCCTTGAATATTGTTTGTTTGCTTTACTGATTTAATAGTAGGAAGATCCCTGCTAGGACATGATTAGTGAGGTTCTTCAAAATGCCTCAGTAAATTAATTGATCAAATAGCTAATTCAGATTTCTTCCTTTTTTTCTCCTGAGTTTTCTATTGAATTTTTAGCTCTTAAAAAAAGGGAAAATATGACTTTCTCCTTTGAATTTTCAGTTCTGATTTTGGAGGCCTTTTATTTTAAAGGAACGGCAGACCTATGGCATTGTGTTGGTTTTTTGAATGCCATGTTGTTGCTAGAAAGGGAGGTAGTTAGGAGGGGGATGTCTGTAGCTTTCTGAATTTTTGTCTTTGTTTATATGAGTTATCTGAAACACCCAAAATCTGCGGTCACTCTTCCCAATTTTGGTAGCAGGTGTGTTGTCTGCTTGGTTTGACGTGTCCAGCTGCCTTTCTCTCTGGCTGATGGAGATGCTGAATTAGAACCAGGAGTCCAAAGTGTTCTGGGCTCTAAGCTGCAGAGAAGCTCTAGACCAAATATGTGTGTCTGTCATTCCTCTGGCACTCAGGAGCTTTGTGAACTCGTGAAACTTTTGCCTTATCTTGGCTCAAGATTGATGCATTTGTGCATGGCCCATGCTGCCAGGATCCTGTGAGAGCTGGCTTACAATAACAATGGGAATGGAAATTTGTGTGAGCCATGGAGACAGATGCCTTTCTCTCACTGAGGTGAACTGGTCTCACATTCTTTATTTTTGTTCTCAGTACCTGGCACTGATCTATGGCACTTAAAAACTTGCAGAGTACCCAATTGTGTGAGTTTTCTGTTGGGGTTGACAGTTTGCTGTTAGCCCTGGTCATACAATTTTAATTTTTTTTATTTAGTGTTATGTTCAAACTGTGTGCTGGTTTATATATTCTGCTCTAGATTTTACTGTGTAAATAATGGAATAACATTCATCAATTACACATACTTTATTTTCTGGCCCAAACAAAAACCAACGAACACGCTTTATTTAATATTTGACCAACAGAATAATTTATTAGGTTATGTTAGTGAACTGTTTTATCTTCCTGTGCCTTTTAAAATGTAGATCAGGGAGGTTTATTATTTTATCCTGCCTTTGTACCACAGTGTGCCCTATATATGTGCCTTGATCACTGTGTGTGTGATACAACGGGTCCTGTAAAGGGACAATTGCTTGTACCCACATTCTGCCTCCTGTGGTAGATACTGCACATACTTGGAGCTGGCATTTTCCCTGGTGCATGCTGAAGGGATGATGGAGCAAACACTGCAGGAAAGGCTCATGTGTGAGGTCCCAGGAGTGCTCAGGGACTTGGAAAGGTTGGTGGGAAGAGGATTGTGCCAGGTATAAAGGCGCTGCTGGGGAAGTGCTTACGGCCGAGGGAGCTGCTGGCTGAGCCTGTGCTTTGCAGAGCACAGCAGCAGGAACAATTGGGTGGTACAGAGACTTATTTTAGTACACAAAGTCACCAGCTAATAGAAAACTTGAATCAGCTGGTCCCACCCTGCTGCTGATGGATGGCTGGAGATTAGGATCGCTGGATTTAGGGTGTCTGTTCTTGGCACTGATACAGGAAAATTTCTTTCTCTGTTGAGCAAGGAAGCTCCCCCCTCCTCACCTTCCCTGGGGAGGCATAAAATAATAATAATAATTAAAAAATACATGTTACCTTCACAAGAAGTGAACTTTTTCCTTCAGAGAATACTGCAGGGGAAAATTAGCTTCACAGCTTCCTGAAAGGCTGGGAGAGAGGGAGGCAGGGCCATGTAAGGTCCCTCCTCGGGTTCACCATAGAAACGTGCTTAAAACTGGGATGCAGGGGAATTCAATAGTGCCCGTTTGTAAAACATTGCTGCTAATCTGATGTGGGGTCTCCCAAGCCCCCCTGCTTGCTGCTGGAATTAAAATAAATTCCCTGCAGTTTAACTACCAGTTTACCCAGGAGAAATCAGGCATTTATGGTTTGGCTTTTTGTTCCTATTCTGATTACTTTCAGAGCACTGATGGAATAGCAAGAACTGTAAATTCATTAAGTTTCAGCATCACAGTATTTTTCTTGTGTGCCCCTTGTGTGTGGCACCCTTCTGCACTGTAAGGTTTTGGGTTTTTTTAATAAAACAAGAATATTAATTCTCCAACATTTTTTGTCTCTCTACAAGAAAGGGTGACATTTTTCCTGTTTCACATAGAAATGAAATCCATGGAAAATTATGGCATTTACTACACAGTATTTTTTAAAAATCATACTTAAGCTAGGAAACAGTCTTTGAGGAGTACAGTTTATTGAAATTTCATGCCTGAGATTCCTGGTTTTTCTCATCTGCTGAAGTGGTGGAAAATGTTCTACAAAAATTCAAGTACCCTGTCATTGCATTTTTTACTGCTCACTTTTCCCTTTTGGTATCTTCTCTAATGCCAAGATTGAGTGGAGCTCTGTGAGAGAAAGAATCACACTTGACTACTGCTGCTCATCAAAGTCTTTGTATTTACCTGTCTGCAGTGCATCCTTGTTTATTCATCTACTGATTTTTTGGCAGGAGAAACAGAATAAAGGGGAATATATATTACTATCAATATGTATTCATACTGATACTTTTTTCACTCTATGGCAAATTACTATATGACAAGTTAGTGTTGTCTGACGTGCAGCTTAGTCCATGAAATTGAGGTGCTGGGTTTTCATCTTGGTTATGAAAATGTTGCATGATTCTACTGCAGTAATGGCTTTTATCTGGTATTATACCATTTGATATTTCTGAGCTGTTATGAAAATGTGAGAATGCTCTATTTCACTTTAGACCACGAGGGGTTTTTTATCTTTAAGTATGGTGAGTTTTAAGGAAAATCTAAATAGGCTATTTCATTAGGACTAAGAGTTCTAAGTGGTAGAGGTTCATATTTGCTTAAACTCATGCTTTCAAAAATAGTGTGAAATGCTAGTCCAGCTTTCTGTTGTAGAGAGGACTTGAGAGAGGGGAGAACTTCAGTGGGAGGAAGTTTCTGTCTGGAGCATCTTTCGGGTGTGGTTGTGTGGAGGCAGAGACTGTCGCCCTCTGGATGTTTTATTTTTGCAAACCCTTGGCTGCCTGACAAATGTGCTTTCAATAGGAAAAAGCTGGGCTGGCAACAAGTGGCTTGTACTGATAAAAAGGTAAAAGAGAGTGCTATTGTGAACTCCAGTGCAGCTCTAAGGAGTGTGATGTGGGAATACTGGTGGAAAAGGGCAAATGAGTGAGAGGGAGGTTTTGTCCCTCTGATTTGGCATTCAGTACTGGCAGGGCTTGCTGCCGTGGAGCAGGTCAGCTGTTCTGGAGCTGGAGACAAATGACAAAGCTAAGCAGCAGCTGTTGTCCTTGGTCTTGTGCTTCCAGAGACAGTGTTCAGCTCTTCACTGTTCTGTGGGCAAAGAGACTTGTATTAATCCTAACATCATCTCTGAAATACCTTCTTTGAATTTAACCTCTATGCAGCCTTGCAGGTTCATTCCAGTCTGACTCATGAAGCACTTACTCAGTTCCTGGAATAAATCCTTTATATTTGTCACATTATTTGCTCTTTGGCTTCCATGAACGTACAGGTTGAGTGCAGAGAGTTTCAACTGAAAGGTGAACTGTAGGAGTGCATCATGCTTTCCTGCATGACTCAGATATTCTGCCTGTTTTGAAAATGTTTGCATGAGTAGGATTTATCTTAGGATGGTTGCCACAGTGTCCTATTGTCACGGGTACTCGTAAATCCAAAGCTCTGTGACAGAAGCAAAAGGAGGAGGAAAAGTCTGTCTTGCAGTGTGAGCTGCACCTTCTGCACTTTCAGGCTTGTGTAGTGAAAAATATAAATGTGCTGGCTGGAATGGGTTCCCGTTTTAAGTGTAGCAGAATGCTTTCCTATCATAATGGGCTTGTCCTTTATAAAGGTACATTATCAGTTAGAAGCATTAATTCCCTCTATTTCAAAGTTTTTAATGTCTCTTTCTCATGACTTGCCTTGCTCTTTGGGCTTTACTTGGTGTTAACCGCGGTGCATGGTGTCCTGGTTTTGTTCATCCCACTTTGTTCACTGGTGTTGGGGGTTGCTGGATAGTGAATTTTCTTGTACTCATTCTCCTGGGGGCTGAGGCCATCATGTAGCCAGCATGCTTAATTTCTAGGGATGCCTGTTGCTTAATAACAGCATGTTACTAATTGTTTGCATATTGGTGTGGTCTAAGTGTCCCCAAGGAGAAACACATTGTTGCAAGAGCAAGAAGTGAAAGCAGGGTGAGTTACCAAGATCTTTATCAGTGCATCTCTTCTGAAGCCTGAATGGAAGAGAGAAAGCTTATCTTTCAGCATCTTTTAAAAGTGTTGAGTTCTTTCCTCTTCTTCCAGCAGGATAGGAAGAGCTTTGTCAGAGCAAGTGGATTACCTGAGTGGTCAAAGGGAAGGTCTTTGTCACCATCACTTCACAGATCCTTCTGCCTCTCAGAAGAAGGATGGGATATTGTGGAGATGAGTGCCAGTAAGCAACTACAGGAACTGTGAGAAAATGGTATTAAATTTGTAGATGACCAGGAATGACCCAGACTGTCCTTGGGGAACGAGATATTTTCAAAAGCAGCAGTTTTGGAAATGGTGGGTTTTTAAAAACTATGAGCAATGTTTGAGTGGAAATAGCACCTTTAGTTACGGAGCACATGCCAGGTTTGTAGTAGCTCAGCCACACACTTTACCCCACTGCTGAAGGAGTGTGCAAAGGAGGAGAAATGGACTTGCCCAGGAGTGAACAGGAACATCTGATGTGATTCATCTAAGGGATGAGACCAGTTCTGAGATGGACAGCTTTGCTTGGGGAGGCAGTAGGTTAGTATAGGAGTACCAGAGTATTGCTGTCTGGAAAGATTCCTGGGTAGTGGATCATTTATCAACAACACTGGTACTTTTTCCACTTAATCCTTTGCAGATATCCATAATAGCAGAATTTGTTTCACAGTTGTGCCTTTAGACTGTTTTCAAAGTACATGTGACAGAAACACTGTTCCTTAAATTTTCTGTTGAGTGATTGCATGGTGCTGCCATGAATGAAGATAATTAAATTTTACCACCTTGGATAGTTAGACTCTTCCATCTAACTTATTTGGAGGTACAGGATGTTTCGTTGTCTTACTAGAGCTAATGTTGCATCTGCAGTGACAGTACCAGGGGCATAGCAGGTAAAACCCTGCATCAGCCAGGTGCTCTCTGGGTGACTGAGGTGGGGTTTGCAGACTGATGGGGCACCCTGTGAGTGACAAGGCCACTCTGAAATCTGATGGAGTGCTGCCTGCACGTACGAGCAGTGACCTGGGCTGTCTGCAGAGCCCTCTGTGACTCCAGCTGGGAGAAGTGGTGGATGTCACTCCATCACCTACTGTAAACACACAGACGCCACAATTAGTTTTTCCCACTTTGAAGTCTGAACATGAGTTTGTTTGGTTCTGCTTGGCTGCTGATGGTATGCTAAATACAGTAATAATACAGAGATGAAGGCAATCAGGTGAATAAAAGTGCACAGCACATTCACTAGTTAAAATGCACTGTTAAATAGGAATAGAAAAGATGCATTTGTTTATTGGCTCTTGTTTAGTTTTTCAGTAAAAGAGTTTGAGAATCATAGTGGGGGAAGGGAGAAGAGGGGGCTTACTGCCCATTAAACAGAAATACCATTTCTGCTAAACAGTGCTGAGAAAAGGATGGTGATATTTCCCAATGCAGCATGTGGATTAACACAGTACAATAAATTTGTCATAAAAGTGTACCAGGTAAGTTGCAGAATCTGCCTTCTTACCCATAGGAAAAAAAAAAAAGTTTTGTTCACTCACCAGCAAAAGAATGGCTTATTCCACATGACTGGGTAGTAGAATTTTGCAAGCTTTGAGTAACACCTATGGTTATTATTTACATTATTAAATTTAAAATGCAGACATGCTTTTGAGCCTTGCAAGTGTGTGGACAGCTGGTCTTGATTTTTCTGAGGTTGTGTAACAGTCACCTGTGGGGGAATCAGTTTGTCAGCAAGGCAACTAATACACTGGTTTATTTACTGGATACAAAAATAAATTAAGAATGTTGCTTGGGTTGCAAAATCAAGAACTTGAAAGTTAGGAAATACCAGATTTACAGTTGCTTATGCAACATTAATTCTGCTCCCCTGTGCACTTAATAAGGCCAGGTTCCTCTGAAATTTTTTTGGATGTGGTGATGTTAAGACTATATCATGGAGCATATCAAAGAGCAACAGGGATAAGATTGTATGGACATCTGGCATTTCTTAACTTCTTAAGTGCCCAATTCTGCAACTTACTTTCATATAAAACCTAAGTTATTTAATTTCCTAGGTATTTTTAAAGTCGAAAGATGAAGTAAAATTAAACCTCCGTATTGCTGAAGCTTGGCCATCCCTGTACTTTGCACCTTCACTGGGGCTGCAGTTGCAAACATCCAGTGCAGCACAGGCTTGTGTGGCTTGGTAGCACAAACCTCGTCAGCCAAATGGCAGAAGGAGGCTGTTACCTGCTGAGGAGGTGGCTTTGGGCAGAAGGAGGCTGTTACCTGCTGAGGAGGTGGCTTTGGGCAGGAGGAAGCTGTTACCTGCTGAGGAGGTGGCTTTGGGCAGGAGGAGGCTGTTACCTGCTGAGGAGGTGGCTTTGGGCAGAAGGAGGCTGTTACCTGCTGAGGAGGTGGCTTTGGGCAGAAGGAGGCTGTTACCTGCTGAGGAGGTGGCTTTGGGCAGGAGGAAGCTGTTACCTGCTGAGGAGGTGGCTCTGGGCAGCAGATCCACACTCTGGAGTTGGAGATGCTCAGGGGATGGGACAGACTCAGGGCATTTGAATGTCATGAGAGGGGAATGCAAGCCTGTCAGAGACAGTTCTCTCTTCTTCCTCAGCAGCATTTGCTTCAGGCAAGCTCTTTCCTGACCTGTCCTGTCATTGTTTTGTCCTTCCAGTGTGGATTCTGTAATCCTCTGCTTTTCATTCCCCCCTGCCCTCCTCAAGCTATTTGTGGGCAATTTCCTTTAGAAATTTAACTTAATGTGGCTGTAGCTGACCTCCTGCTATGTGCCAGGTCTGTGCAATGTTCCAAATGAAACTCACCATGTCCCACTGACATCTCCTTTTGGATGTTTAGGATTTAAGAACCCGAGATCACTACAGCTAAAGATACTTTAAAATAGTTAAGAAATTGCCTGTATGTTTTTAAGTCATGGGAGTACCACCAGCAACCCTCCTGGCTGCTCAGAACCTTCTCCAGGAAGAGGAGACATTCTCAGCTTGGCATTCCTCTCTGTGTCATGCTTACAGAGCCAGGTCAAGACCTGTACATACCATCTTGTCTAGAGAACAGCTTGTGGTTTGGTTTTTATCCTTGGATAGTAAGGATCACAGAGTTTTTAATCTGTGTAGCAGGCCAGGGCTGGCTGCTTTGGAGATGGATGGTGTAGGATGTAGTAACACTCTTGAGCCTCCACTTTCTCATATCTGTTAGTGTTGCTTTTTCCACATAATGGGAATGCAGCATAGATTATTAAAAAATGAAATCATGACATGAACCAGTTTCTTCTCACTTGGTAAAACTAATGTCTTCATTCAGACCATGTCAGGAATTCAATGCCTGTGTTTGTTTTGGGATTCAACCCTGCTAAGCTTTAAACAGAGATGAAGGAAACTTGCACTATGAATGTGCTTAATGAATGAACAGTGCCCTGTTGAAACTCTGTATGTGCCTGGAGAATGCTGTTGGGGAGGTGTAAGAGCTTTTAGAACCTAGAGCAGTCTGGTTGTGCACCTCTCACTCTTTGTCCTGATTCAGTACTCAGCACTCCTGGTTTTTTGCTGCCATGCAAGGTTTTATCAGGCTCTACTGGTGGCACAATGCTCAGCAAAGAGAAGGGCATTTTATGGGCTTGTTAAATGCTCCCAATTGTCCCTTTACTCAGAAAGGGAGAGAAAAGAAAATATTTTTTGGATATAAGAAGCATAGGCTGGTGAGAGATGGGACAAACATCTGAAAACCAAGTTAATGGATATGTGGAGATGTTAATGTGATGGCTTCCATTAAAAGAGCAGTAATGAGATGTGAAGCTGAAGGCTTCTAGTGCTAGAGGGAATTGCAGAAAGAAAAGTCTTTATGCTGCTGTAATTAAGGTCTTGAGGAAAAGCTGTGACTGACCAAATAATTGTTTCTTTGTACCAAGTTGTTCAGCTAGTTCTCAGTAACCAGCTATAAGCTAGAAGTTTTTGTAGAATCAAAAAAGCTGGAAACTTGGTCATTGGTGCAATCCTCTCAGTTCCTTTCTCCTTCCCCCTTTTTGAGGCCTCATGTACCATCATTTTCCCAATGCATGAAACCTTGTTTTAAAAGAGAACAGGAATTTGCAGGCTCAAAAATATTCCCATTTCTGACACAGAAATGGAAAGTGCTTGAAACTGTTTTCTAGAAATAAATGAGCTGCCACTGATCATGATGAAGATGTCTCAAGTGTACTTTTTCTGACGTACAAAAAAGTAATAAAAATGCTTTGTATTTTCAGTATTAGTCACAGGTTCTTTTTGTTCTTTTTTCTCTCCTGTTTTTCTGCTTTAGTTCCAATTAACCTTTTATGAGTTTGCTCAGAATAATCCTTAGGCCTTTAAAAGAATTTCTTTTTAAACTCATGTAACTTTTTATTAAATCAGAAAAGGTTATTTCTTCTCTTTCTCAGTATCTTTTCTAGTATTTAATATTCAGTGCTTTTACTTTGTCCTAAACCTTTCCTTATTTCCCTCTCATACTGGCACCACTTTGTTTCCTTGTGTGTTTCTGCTCTGATCCACTTTTTTTTCCCCTACAGATACATTAAGAGATGAGAGTTATTTGCTCTCAAAATATGGGTAATGGATTGCTTGAGAGGGTGTTCAGGCGACAGTCCTTTTTGAATTATCCTAAAAAGGAGGGTTGTTTAAAAGGCTGGACAGTGGAACTTGCTGTCCTGCTCAAAGGGACATCCTGGAGTTGTTTTTCCTTGGAATTAATACTATGGCTTGCACTGAATTCCAACACATAACATGAACTGTGGTTCTGCAAACAGTCTAAGGCAGGGTAAGGACTGAAGAGATGAGGAGTGCAAGTTGGTTATTTTTTTATGCTAACTTCTTGGTTTCAGCACAAGGGTTATGTGCCAGAGATGCACATACTTCACCTACAGTTATAAAGCACTGTTTACTTTTTTTTGTGCAAACACAAAAGCCAAGTGGGAAGGGATATTTCATAAACTCAGTGCTATTGTGTCCTCTGGTCTAAGCCATAAAACAAGAGTAACAGAGACATTCCCTTTGAACTTGAAATCCTTTTCTAAGCTGCTGATCTAACCTAAGTGAGAGGGGGAGGCTATACCAGCCAGAAAATTTCTCTTCTGGGTATTTTTCCTGTCCTGCCCCTTTTCTTTTTTAAACGTCCTTAAGTGAGTTTGATACTGCACCTCTGCCCATAAATTTAAAAAAATATTATCGTAATGTAGGTCAGTGAACTGAAACGCCACTGTACACCATGGGGGATTAAAGTCAGAGAGGCAGCCCTCTCCCACTCCTACTAGGTCATATGACAATATAAACAAGAAATGCAAGGAGCCTTCAGCTTTTTCTTGCCCTAATCCTTTGTTTATGCAGCACTTAAACTGACTTTTGGGGTCGTCTCTGTCTGGCATTAAAGCCCTAAAGCTTTTTGAAGTTTCCCTGAAGTTAATAAAATTAGTCTGCCCTCATTGCTAGGCCCCTTGCTGCTGCTTCAGAGCAGACTGCGGATCCCTTACTGTCTTTGTGGCATTTGGCTTTGTAAGTTCATAATATTTTATACCAAAAGAAAGAGTGTTTGAGAGAAAAGCAGAAAGCTCTCCCGAAAGGCTGTTCAGCTAATAGGCAAAGTGATTGCCATTGTAGATGTTCTGAGAACTCAAAGGGGATTAACTTAAAATCCTGCGATTGGAGGTAAATTGCTGGTAAAGTAATTGGAAGTGTTGAGTTTCAGTTAGAGAGAACAACATGCGTTTCTTTCCCTTTTTATAAAGCAAAGCTAAACCAAAAATATAATTTTTCTTTTTCTTTTATTATTTTCTAATGCAATCCTAAAGTTGAGAAAATGAGCTTTCCTTCATAGCAATTCTCTGCTACACTCATTTATTTTAATGCAAAGACTGATCCAGTTATCTTAGTTCCTGTTAGGACAGGCACTCTCTAGTTATTTTGTCTTTGTCAGGGATAAATTGGTGATAGGCTCACAGGAGGGCAAGGATGGCACAGGATGGGGTGTGTAGTATTTAGTGTGTGAGACAGATACTTTGGGTCATAGAGGTTTTATTCCAAACAGCCAGTCAGGCAAGTCACTGATCACTTATTATCTCAGCACCACTAAAGTGGTTTTCTTTCTAATGGCCTGTAGAGATGCCCAAGGAATCGTGGTGATACCTACAGAATGTATTCATTGGTTAAAGGAAGGGGTTTTTTTAAACAAGTTGTGTTAATAACTGGCTGGATGGCTTAGCCTAGAGAGTGGTGGTGAACGATGCTGCATCCAGCTGGCACCAGTGGTGCCCCTCAGGGATCTGTGCTGGGGCCAGTTCTGTTTAATGTTTTCATTGATGACATGGATGAGGGCATTGAGCCTATCACTGGTAAATTTGCAGATGACTCTAAGCTGGGAGCACATATCCATCTGTTGGAAAGTAAGAGGGCTCTGCAGTGAGACCTGGAATGGTTGGATGGATGGGCAGCGTCCAGTAAGATGAAGTTTAATAAATCCAAGTGCTGAGTCCTGCATTTTGCCCACAATAACCCCCTGCAATGCTCTAGGCTGGGGGTGGTGTGGCTGGACAGTGCCCAGGCAGAAAGGGACCTGGGGGTACTGATCAACAGCCAAGTGACCGTGAGCCAGCATGTGCCCTGCTGGCCAAGAAGGCCATCCTGGCCTGTGCCAGGAACAGTGTGACCAGCAGGAGCAGGGAGGTCATTCTGCCCCTGTACTTGGCACTGGTGAGGCTGCACCTTGTTCTGGCCCCTCAGATTGGGAAGGACCTTGGGATGCTGGAGCGCGTCCAGAGGAGGCAACGAGGCTGGAGAGGAGCTGGGAGCACAAACCCTGTGAGGAACCACTGAGGGAGCTGGGGGTGTTCAGCCTGGACAAAAGGAGACTCGGATGTGACCTTATCACTCTGTACAGCTCCCTGAAAGGGGGCTGTAGTCAGGTGGGGGTTGGTCTCTTTCTCCCGGCAGCAACTGACAGAATGAGAGAACACAGCTTTCTTAAGCTGCACCAAGGGAAATATAGGCTGGATATTAGGAAAAAGTTTTTTACAGAAAGGGTGATAAAGTACTGGAATGGTCTGCCCAGGGAGGAGGTAGAGTCACCATCCCTGGATGTGTTTAGAAAAGGACTGGATGTGGCACTTGGTGCCATGGTTTAGTTGAGGTGTTAGGGCTGGGTTGGACTCAGTCTTAGAGGTCTCTTCCAACCCAGTGATTCTGTGACCATTGGAGTGAAAAGAACAGTGCAGCTGGAGTCCTTGGTTATTCTCCTAAACTGAATGTACAAGAGCAAGACCCAAAAAAGCACCTTTCTTTATAAAAGATAAGGGTTCTTTAATTCAGAGGTTTTAAATGAGTGTGCATAACTGAATGCTGATAGTTCTGTGTAAAATAAAAAATGAAATTTCTGATGCTAGGTTTACTACCATCTTGAGATTGGCATTAAAATGGAGGCGTATATATGCAACAAAATAATAACAATTCTAGGGATTTGAGTCCTTATATGCATTATAGTTTATGGAGGAGGCTTCAGGGAAGGGCAGTTGCTTAATAAACCGGCAGTATTTTGAGTCATCAATATTTTGAGTTCATTTAAACTGAATTAAGGGGAGTGTCCAGAACTGATTGCAATTCTTTACTGTTCTAAGTCACTTTGGTCTTTGCAACCCTTAGGTGTAGCTGAAAATGATTCCTGAGATGTGAAGAAGAGCTGCAATCTTGGAAATATTGAAGTAATATCCCCATATTTATTCTGATAAATAAATGTTCTTTCTGCATCTACAAGGTAGAGTAACTGCAGGGAGTGGGTGTACAAGGATATTCACACCTGCAGGATTAGGCTCACTTGACTGCACCTTATACTTTGTAATGCCTGAGGGAGGGTTGTTTATCTTGCCTTACCCACCAACCTCACTGCCTCTTGTTCCTGATAGCTTAATTAACAATTCAACTTGGAATGGTTCTTCCCACTGGGTTACAAACCTTGAAATTAAAATTGGATAGACTGGTCATAAGGCTCTTGGTTTAACAAATCAATATGTATGTAAAGGTGAGTATTTAAAAGGCTCTGTTTAGAAGCTGTGTCATTTTTTGTAGCTGTTGGAGTGCAGGTCTGGAGCGAAGAGAAAGAATGTTTATGTAGGTGATAATGTGCTTAGCTGTAGAATAAATAATGGCATAAACTTTTTTCAGCATAGGTACTTCAGTGACTTTTATGGAAAGGTTTCAAAGCAGAAAAGATATTTTAATTAACTAATCTTTACAGCATGTTCTGATGTAGGTTTTATTCTTATATTTTGATAAGGGAGGTAGAAGCAGAAATGTGTTAGCTCATAAAATCTAATATGGTTTTAGACACAAATTGCCTTAAACTCAGCAGTTTAGATGACTCACCCAGAGGTTTGCTCATTTGGGAGTAAATGGTTTGTGAAAGGTGGAGTGGCAGAAGTTGCCAAACTTGGCACATGACATGGATAATTTCTTTCACTTTAGCTTCTGGAGTTATAAATCCCTATTTCTGATTGCAGGTGATGGACGATTACAGTGTGATTGGTCGTTCATTGTTTAAAAAGGAAACAAACATCCAGATTTTTGTGGGTCTGAAGGTGAAACTGTCTACAGGAGAAGATGGAATAATAGATGGTGGTTTTGGACAAAGTGGTAAATTCAAAATCCGAATTCCAGGTAGGTGTTAGTAGTTAACTAATAACAATCTATGTCCAATGTGGAGGAACTTCCCATATTGCCAGGTGAAGTGCTACCAGTGATCTCCTGAAGTTTTGAATGAGCTCACACCCAGTTGGAGCAGGGATCTGGTGGGGCCTGTACCTCTTCTAATTACATGATGGTGGCTGTGACTTACAGTGTGAGACTGAATGGCCTGAAGCCACATCCCCTGTGCCAACAAACTCAGGTCTCAAAATGCCTTCTTGCTAAGTGGCACTAACACAGAAATCATGCTGTGCCCACAGAGGTTTGTGGTAATCTCTCCTCTCCTAATGTATGTATGATTTGCACCAGAGCCCTTCTGAACAAATAAAAGAAAGCAAACCTGCAATCATTTTTACCTGTGGCTGCTTATTAAATATAGTATATTGGATGCAAGTTCCTTAAATTGGCTCTGTTCTGCATGTTATTACCTAACTTGCCTTCAAGCAAAAACTGCTTGATAAATGGGGTTTTGGACATCTTGAGAGTTTTTTTATTGCTCGTGTCTCCTGGTTTTATAATATTGTATGTGACTGTATTTTTCATCCTTGGTGAATTACAGGAAAGATTTATGCCTCCTTAGGTTAGAGCATAGGAAATTATGGGTGCTAGAGTTTATAAGTGTCATTTATTGGGGTTTTTTTCCTCCTTCTTTTAAGGCAGGAGAGTAGTTCTGAGCCTTTTCAAAAGGCAGTAATAGGTGTTGCATTTAACTCAGATTGCAGGATAAGATTTGTAAGGATACCAGGCAGTACTTTTGTATTTCTGTTTTGTCTTCAGCCCATTTGTCACTAGTTAATCCCCCACCCTCTTAGGGAGATGAGCAAGATTGCTTCTGTTGAACAAGTGGAGAAAAGAAATTACAGTATTCTATGGCAGCAAACACTCAACATAGCCATTGATCTTCAGAGAAGGGTGAAGTTTCCTGATTCCTTGCAGAAGATGGACTATCTTTCCTTTTAATTTAGAGTGGGATGCAACTGCTCTAATTTTGACCCTCTGCAAGTTTCCTTTCTTCTTCCTATCACAGAATAAGAATTTGTGACTATATAAAATATCTCGTGTTCTATCCTAGCTGTACTTCTAGTTTTATAATCAAATGCTAGATTTTGCACATAGGTCTGAGAGCCTCATTAGCAAGCACACTTCGCATTTAAAGAAAAAGGTTGCAGCAGATTTGTTTACTTTTAGTTTTCTGGTATAGAAAAGATTGTAGGGATTCACTGAGGTACCTTTAGGTAGGTGGTGAAATGATGCATAGATTACCTTAGAGCTAAAAAGCTGAAAATCAAGATGGTGTCTTGCTTAAAAATGCAGTTATGTAATGTTCTTAGTAACTTTTCTCTCCCAGAGGCAAAGATCTGATGAACAAAAAGAACAGGAGGAGGGCATTTGCATTGCCATTTCTACTTATTTGTATGGAGGAAATGGTTCTTCCTGGGACAGAGAGAAGCCTTATAAGGAGTCTCTGGCACCCTCGTGGATTTAAGCAGGAACTGTAATTGTGAACCAGCAGTTACATTAAGAAAATTGTATATAGATTTAGATAATGGCATTTTGCTCTGTCCATTAAGCTAGTGGGAAGAAGTGATACCTTTCACCAAGGTGTTCATTATCTAATCTTGGTTACACTCATCAGATGTTCAACAGCAGACCTTGAAACAGAGGACCCTTTATGGTTTATTCTTTCAATGAGAAGAATATGTGGCAGAATGCTAGAATTTAATACTTCTCTAAAGTAGGCAGAATAATACAACCTAGTTTGCTTTGCTTTAGTCTGGGTCAAACTTGGGTGCTCTTGTTGTCTGGAAAGAAAAGGCAGTAAGTTAAGTCAGGTTGAGGGTATCAAGGAAAAGAAGCACAGAATTTGAAAGAGCCTAAAAACATGTCTCTTTAAGAGTTACAGAGGTTTGTGTGTAGGGGGAGGGCCATTGCTGTGATACTGCTTGAGTCAACTGCAGTTCACATTCCTTTGTTAGATCAGTGTTGCTTTTTTAATGTGTCTGCGCCCTGTTTGTGAGTTGGTTGTTTTTTTTTTTTTAATTTAACTGGTCAGACTTCTCTCTCCCTCACCCCCACCTCATCTTTCATCCTTGTCTCCTCTCATGCAGTCTCTTTCATATTTTTTTGGGTAGACCTTTTTTTAGATTTTTCTAAAGTTACTTTTCTGTGATTCCTTCAGAAATGTATCAGGGAGTGGGAAGGAAGGAAAGGAAATGTCCAGGTTGAAAACTGCCTTGTACTGCCTCAGCCTGGCAGTCATCAGTCCTCTCATATTTAAAACCAGTCAACCCCTAGAACTGAGTTGGTTTGTTCAGCTAGTTGACCTGATGATAGCTGGTTCTAGAAACAAACCTCTCCAGGGCAGTAAAATTCAAGGAGATCCATCAGAGATTTGTGTCCTGACTACTAAAAGTGATAATACACCATGGCACATCTTAGGGTGCTGCATGGTCCCACGGGTACCAACAACACCTCTCACATGAGCAAATGTTGGACTCCCCAAATGTTCTTCCATGCTCTCTTGGAAATGGCTTGTGTTTGCTATGGATCATCCTGGGAACTTTGTCTTGTGTCATCTGTGGGCTGAAACTTGGCAGACCTCAGCTGGGAATGGCAGAACATGGATCTGTTTCTTACTCTGGCACTGCTTGTGTGCAGCAGTAAGTCAGATACTTCTCTCTGCTCTTCTGCTTTGTGAAACAGGGATAACTATTGTCCATTCTGGAAAAAAAAACCCAAAGTAATGAAATTCCTGATTTAGATTTATTCCAGGCTTAGAGCATTAATATTTCTTGAAAAGACATAATTATCTCTCTTTAGAGTGCAAAAAGCACATCCAGAGTACAGCATGCAATTGGAAGTTCCTCAGTTGATGAAAGATGTCAGTACTTTGGAAAAAGTTCAGGGAAGAGCAGCAAGAATGCTGGAGAGGCTGAAGGGATTGATTTATGAGGGAAAGAAGATGAAAAGAAATGCATGAAACTTAGCTAAACGATGTCTAAGTGGGAGATATTATTATCCACAAGTATTTGAAGAACATAATGGAGAAGAATCCCTTAGGGTGGTCCAAGGAGGTGGAAGCAAAGCTTAATAACATGAAATAAAGCATAACTTGACTATTGAAAGATGTTATTTAGCAGAGATTTCTTGCACTGCCAGATCATCTTCGCAGATGAAGATGTATTCCAGGTTGACAATATTTTTGTGTAGTTTGCCTGCATGTTTGCTAGTGCAGGGTAAAACAGGCAGGCAGTAGGGTGGTGGGTGGAAGTACAATTTATTTTTCAGCTCACTTCTGATTTTTTGTCCAGGCATACTTTTACTGCCTGAATGACAAGGTATAACCTTTCTAGAATGTTTGCAACAGCATCTAAAAGGAAAAAAAAAGTATTTGCTGGCAGATCTGCTGTTCTGTAGGGCTCAGTCAGTTGTGGAGCTGTTTGTGCTTTAACTGAAGGCAAAGTTTCAAGGCCTGTTAATTGACAGGATGACGCTTCCTTTCCAGACTGGTTGCATGGTCAAATGCATAAAAAGGGGAACATAATCTCTAAACTCACAAGAGAGTTTTGTGTAGTTTAACAAGCTGCTTAAAAAGCAAACGGGGTTTGAAAGGCAATTTAAACTACACTGCTTTTAAAGATATGCTTTGTGTGGATGAGGGAGCCAGCTACTGATGGGGCTCTGCTTGCTGAGGTGGGTGATGTGTGGCAGCTGTTCTAGTTGTAAATGGAACACTGTACAGGGCAAATGAGTGAGAAGTATTGTTCAAGAACAAGTTTGGGGAGGCAAGGACTGTATGCTTGAGTGTCTTGTTCTAAAGAAGATAAAAGCTAACAATGGCAGTCTTTGGAAAATGCTTATTTCAACATACCTTGCACCAAGGAATGTTGTGCCTGTTGATAAGACATTGAGAGGAAAGTTCAGCAAATCATTTGAATAACCTAGTGCTAATTGTGGATTTTATTTAACTGTCTCTCACCCAAGAACCGACCCTGTAAAACTGTGCTTGGTTTGCAAAATCATGATCTGTTGCTGTGTGTCTTGATATCTTCTAAAAGATTGACTTGAGACATGCCCATTTCTTTGGTTTTGGCTCATTGCATTTGTCATGTGCTTGATTATTGTAAAATGTAGCAACTTTTAAAATCTAATTGGAGCATATGTGATATCTCAGGCATGGTTCACTTTCCTTTCTGTCTTTGTCTAATTTCTAGTGAAGTGTTCATCCTTTCTGAGGCACTGCAAGGTGTCTACCATTCTCCTCTTTTTGACTAAAAATTGCTGTACGTGACTTAAAGAGTTACCTTATTTCTTAATGTGAAAGAAGCAGTGCATATCTAACACTCCTAAGAGCTGAACACATTTCTGAATTGAGCAAATTTAAATGTAATAAAAGACACTTTTCATAAGAAGAGATAAAAACGGGAATATTGGAGTACAAGCTTTGTGGCTTCTCTGTTCTTTTTAGCCATACAGGATAACAGAAATTTTGGGTTTCTTAAAACAGTTGAAAACAAACTGGTTTATGACTTTGCCTTTTGTTGCCAGTAACTTTTTGCCTTGCAGTTGAGAGAACAAGTCCATTTCACTGTTTCCACTGCTTGTCAGGGTAAGAGGGGTTGAATGTGCCATAAAAGTCTGTTCTGAAGTGACAGCACAGATCTTCTCCCTCCCCTCTGGGATCCTGCAGTGCTGGTATGACATGACATGACATACAGTGGTCAGAATTCAGCAAAGTGTCTTATTCTTGAGAATTCCTTGTATTCTTACATGTGAAATTAAGGGTAGAAATATAGAATATGTTTCCTCCTTAGCATATTGCGGATTTGGTACATCTTTGGTGTTTTTATATTTTGCTGCTTTTTTCATTGGATGAGATTCCCCACTGGTTTGCAAATCCCTAATGACGTGGTGGAAGAGGTATGATGTGAGAGCTGTACATGAACAGCACCACTCTGCATGATTTCAATTCCAGTTAAAAACTGAGGGTTTGAAAGTGCAATTCAATTTCTTTTCTGTATTTTTAAGGATTCCGCTTATACCAGGAAGTTGACTGGAGGTTAAATAGCATGAGGGAAGTTAAAGTTAAGTGAAGATTGAAAAATACAACAGCAAAATAATTTGTGTATCCCATTGTCTTCTGTAACCCCCTCCTTAAGAGCTATCTTAATTGTATTCTTTTTTTGATATTTGATTTTTTTTTCATTACTATTCAAGGCACATGCCACTTTGTTCAGGTAGGTCTCAACACTCCAAGGTGGCTGGCGTTTGTGGAATATTACTTTCAGGGGGTTGGGTTTTTCTTAACAATTGTAGGAGACAAGCTTTAAATGGTTGACTGTAGTTAATGTCATATTCCCAGCTCTGTGATTTGGAGGACACTCCTTACTGACATCAGTAGGAATGGGGCAGCCTAAACCTTTTCATTGCACTGAGAATAATTAAACATCCTGTCACTGAGCAGCAAACCTTTTTTGTGGGAGATCTTGACATTTGGAATTCTTTGCTTGTGTTGCATTAGAATAGGATAATCTTCTCTTAGGCCAAATGGAATTTAGGCACATTTAATGTCCTTGTTTTCCCAGCCTGGCTTCTGTTTTAATAAAGGAAAATAAAAAATTGTTGGCTGCAAGGGTCTGGTGGGTTGCCATCCCTGTCAGTATCAGGTGAGGCTGAGCAGGATTTCAGTCAAGAGGAAAAACAAAAGCCCAAGGGCAAAGAAATCTGTGTAGCTGTGTTTTATTTAAAAGCTGGAGATTAGCTCTGCTTGTTCTTTCACAGTCTCTTTTCCCCTACCCTCTAAACCAAACAAAACCTAGAATCCTTAAGGGGTACTTCAGGCATAAATCTCCTTCTCTCCTTTTTGTGAGAGTTGGCTGGTGTAGCATGGACAGAGGCTGGGAGAGGATTGTTGCCAGAGAGGCATCACTCCCTGTATGATCCCCTCTTGAGCAGATTAAACTGTAGTGATGTGCAAGTCCTGGTGACCACATAGGAACAGGGAATTTGTACTGCATTTGCACATAAAGGCTGGCCTGAAGGAAGCAAGCCTACTTTTGAGTGGTGACATCATGTGAGCCCATAATGACCTTTGAAGCTGAATAACCAGATTTATCGACCTTAGAGAGTTCTTGTGGAATCAAAGTCAAAATTTGTGTACATTCCTTCTGAATGAAAACAGAAGTCAAGGAAATAACTTACTAACTGCCTGTCTGCCTCATTCATGATAGGATTGGGAGATCCTGGTCTTGTTTGCAATGACAGAGCTGCAGGATGGAATCTGAACTGAGAGCTCTGGAGGGGGAATGTGCTGATAGTGAGGTTGGTTTCACAGGCAGCACGTCATTGCACACTGCAGCAGATGCTGCTCCCAGTGGAGGTTGTGACTCTTTGGATTTGAGGTTTCCATTGGAGTATCTGTCCAGCAGTTTGCTTTTCTGGCATCAAGCAGACATGGACTATGGAATTATCAGGCATCAGGTGATGTAACGGCATTTGAGTGTGTCTGCAAGAAAGGAGTCCAGCTCCTGTGTAAGCCCTTGTGGTGGGCTACACAGTGAGCCTCTGGGTCATTGAAAAGAGTGAGAGGGAGCCTTTTATTGTACTGCCAGTCACCCTTTCTGTTCTTGTGCAAGAGGAGCTTAATAGAAGTGCCATTAGTGCAACAGAAGGAACATTGGTGCTTCTGCACCACGTGATGTGACTGCAGTGTTTATTTCCTGCAGCCCACATCACACCAGTGCCCACCACACTCTCTCGAGGGCAGGGCTATTGGTGGCCTTCAGGAAGCATTCTCTTGCTCTCTGACCAGCCTGCTGTGGCACTAAAGAGCAGTGTGTTCTGAGCACTTTCTGCTTCCCTGAGTAGCAAAGCACCTCACACTTGCACAAGTGTGAGCTCAGCCCCAAAGCAAACTGAGCTTTCACTCTGGGCTTTGCTGCCTCCTAGGTTTGTGTTCAGTTTGCTCTGTTATTATGCTGTATTCTGTTTTTCTGAGCTGTTTGTATGTGGAAAGCAGTAAGGATGTAGGTGCTGCCTCAATCTATAGAGACAATTACCTTGAAAAGACAAGGTGATGAAGTTAATAATTTAGAATTTCAGATATAAAAAAACTTAATTAGCTCTCCATTATGAGATGCGTTATGATACCAGGTATAATTCAGCGATTGTATTCCCCACACTGACACAACAAGGAACTTTGCTGGTTTTGGTGATGCTTTGTAACTGGCTTGTCCTGTACTGAAGGATTTTTTTTTCTCCACGGTGAGTAATCAACTCCTTTATTTTTTCTATTTTACTGAAGTCCTACTGTAAATATGAAATCATTTATTTGTGCTATTTATGGAAAAAAATCCTATTAAGAAAATAGAATTCCAACAGATGGGATTTGTTTGACCATAGGATAACAACTTCTACAGATTCTACCACTCGGGGAAGAAAAAAAAATACACAACCCACGACCAAAAGAAACCCCACTTAGTAATCACTTGCATACAATTTCTTTTCCTAATACTTGCTTTCTATCTCCATTGAGCCTCTCTTCATTTTGGCTAAGTTTTTGCTAATGCTCTCACCTCTCTCCTCTTTGCTTCTGTTCTTTATTCATCTGCTTCTGCATCCCCTGCCCATCTTTCTTGGTCCCTGAAGCTGGATGCCAGTGACAGCTTGGTTTCCCCTCAAATATTTCTACCAGCATTTTCAGGCTGCTGTAGGGATGTGCAAGGTAGAGGTGATTTTTTCTGACCTGTGGATGTTCTAGTGCTGCAATATTGTGAGCTCTTGAAAGGAAGAGCTGAAGGGAAAATCCAGTCTAGCTCTGTGCCTGAGATTGCCCTCTGCAGATGGAGGCCACTGGGAATTGAGCTGCCAAAATAGTCTGCTCCAAGTGCTTTCTAATTAAGTTTCCTTTTTTGCCTCCAAGAACAGCAACTGCTCCACTGGCTATTCTGAAGTTAAGTTTCAAATCCCTTGTTGCAAAATAGAAAGATGCTATAATAGAATTTATTTATCTTAATTTGAGGATAAAATCAGGATCTGATAGTGTGGGAAGAGCTTGGGAGACGACTGTGGGTTTTTACAAGTATTTTTGAAACTGAGCAGTTGTTGTTTCAATTGGCAGTGGCATTGGTAGTCAGCTGGCTGTCCAAAGTACTCATGAAAGTAAGCCCCCAAAGAATGATTTTCCTTTTATTAAAAGAAAAAAAAATCTGTAAAGATTGTTTCTTTTCTTAGATAAACTCAGGTCATGTATAAGATTCTCCTAAGCCACAAGAGCTAGATACATAAATTAAACAAACTGAGATTTGCACTCAGTTGCATGTTTTTAGGATCTGGGATTTCAAAAGAGGTGCACTTATCTTGAGATTTGTGGTAAAACTGAGAGCTGGAAATGCTGCTCTGTATAATAACCTTACTTCTGTGTAGAGTCTCTTGTGGTCGTAAGTCTTTCCAGTTAATCCAGGCTTTGTTATTTTGGGGGAATGTAGTTATTGTGGAAAGTTGCATTCCCTGGGAGAAAATAAGCATCTTGCACATTTAGGGCTGTTACTTTGCTGAATTTTGAATAATTATAACAGCAGCTGTAAGCTCTTGGAGCCCATTGCCCAGTGCAGCTCCCTGGCAGGGCCCATCTGCAGGGGATGTGGCCAAACAGGAATGAATTGTCAATTTATTGCTCCATCTGCCTGTGTTTGTTCTGGGTTGTATTTGCCACCACATCACCCTTAATTTCCAAATTCTCTAACACCTCTTGGCTCCTTGCTGCTGTTATGGGAACTGCCTGTTGGGCTGTGGTGAGTCTTGCTGTCTTGCTTCACCTGCTTAGAAATCCTTTGTTCAATGAGGTCCTTTACTGGAGGTTACCTTTTTGAAGAAAAAAGGAGGAAGAAATCCAACATGTGGGTGGGAGGGAAAATTAAGTATTCAAAATGAGAAACTGAGCAAGTTTATTTCCCCTATAAAAGCAATCCTACGCTGTTTGCATACGTGATGGTTCCATTAACACACAATTTCAGAATAGCACCATATTTAGGTTTTAAAATTTCTGCTGCATTTTTATTTTGGGTATTTTTGATTTTTAAAGTGGAGATGCTTTGCACAGTCACTACAAGTTGTCCTATTTCTTACAGACCAAATTCTTCATTTAATTTTGACTTCACTGGGTTTATGCTGCTGAAGTTGCAAACAGTTTGGATTAGAACATGGCATGGAACAACAGGATTGCGCTTACTTTCATGAAATAGTACAGAAGTTTAATGTACCACACATCCTGCAAACAAGAGCAGGATGCATGAGCTACCTTCTGTCTGTTTTTTGTTGTTGTCCTTTTTAGGTGTTTCATTTTGCAAATTCAGTAATTTCAAATGTGAAAACTTTTTTTTCCTTGAAAAAGAATATAACTAACAGTGAGTTTTATTATGTGTTTATACAGTTTGGCTGAGCAACCTTACAGCATCAAAAAAAATAATTTGGTGGTAATATCTGGTATCTCCTAGAACAAATAGGGATATATATTTTATTTTTTTTTTACATACTTAGTTCTCATATACTTGTGCTTTGCAAGTTTGGGATGCTTCAGTGAGTGCCTTGGAAAAATGTACAGAAGGAACAAAATACAATTTCTTCTGAAGAGTTACAAAACATCATAAAAATGTGTGTTGGTTTACTGCTGCTCAGTTAAGCATTGTCCTTCTGGGAAGGAAGGGGTCTTTTTCTTGCTGAGTGCTCAGCTGGTATCAGTGTAGCTAAATATGTGGAATTCAGGTACATGACCAAACTGCCCAAATATGGTACTTTTAAAGTGATCCTTAAATTCTCCAAAAAATATGCAGGGGATATACATATAGTTGCTTCTTTTGATGTTTTAGGTGTAGTTTTACTTTGAAGGGTTATGGTTTTTGGTGAGAGGTGACAGAAATATTCTTTGGACAGGTGGACCAAGGGTTTCAGGATGAGCTGGTCAGGAGGAACTTGCTCTGTCCTGTTTGTAGTGGGCAGCTTTCTCCAAGAGCCCACTTGTTTAAGTAGAGAAAGGAAGTGGAAGCCATGAATCCAAACTTTGTGTTCCCAGGTCTGTAGTTTATTTATGCAATACCAAAGAAGGACTTATTTCCTTCATCTTTATTTCTGCTTTCTTGTGTGCAAAATGGGATGCTAGTTTATGGATGTTACAGTTCTCACTCATGGCTTTGCAGTATTTGGGTGGAAAATACTTAGGCTGCAGGCCTTTACATGACTTTGATCTTCTTAAGTCTCCACAAGGGTCACTCGTGCATTCAGGTTGCCCCCTTGCCATGAGATTTCTCTCCCTTTCTGTAAACTGTTTGTGCTCGTTTACTCGATTTTGATCGTTCATCCCCTGGGCCTTTCACCTTCCCTTTCCACCAGTGTTTGTTCTGATAGCTTTTTGAAGTCTGAGTAAAAACATACACCACGGGGGCTTCCTGGAGGCATAGAGCTTTGTGGTTTGCAAATTGTAGAGTATTTGAAGTATCGACTCACAACAGTGGCCAGTGCACGGGGTATGAGAACTGTTGTGTGACAAGGACGTTAACCTTGAGAGCCTGATCCATGTTTTGAGTTTGGGGACAAAAAAAAATAGTTGTTCTTAATAGTGTGCATTGATTTCAAGGAAGTCTGTGTAAAGGAGTCTTTGGTTTGTGTTTTCACAAAGGAATTTGAGTGTTTAATAAAGAATAGGAAATAACTGGAGCTTCAATGGACCTGTTTTCATAGGGAGGGCTCTGCTGTAACATGATTTTTTATAATGTTATACATAAGCAACAAAAGCATTTCCTGCCTGTAGCTACAGTATTACTGCATTTAAAAGAAAATTGCAAAAAATACCTTACAAAGTACTTAATACATGGAATAAAACTTAAAGGAAAAGTAGAGAAGACCATCATCCTGCTTAGAAAAGTCTTTCTTGTAATATCTGAAGTTGTAACTTCAATCCCAAGAATTCCATATTGCATGCTTTTGTACTATGGGTTTTATGACAATATTTTTTTAAACCTCTGAGCCCTCAATTCCCCTCACCACTTTCCCCTCATCCCCCTCATCTACTCCAGATTAGCAAATCAAGACAATTAGGTGATTCAGAGAACCTCTTCTTTTCTATTACAACTGATGAGTTACCCAGGTTGATGTTTTACCCTAATCCATTTCTACTCTCCCCTCCCCACTCAATTCCCTCTCTGTTTGACCATTTGCCTTTTTTCACTTCTGCAGCCCCTTCCCCTGATCTTTCCCACACAACTCAGAGCAGCCTGTGCTGCTTTTTAGGGTATTTTTTAATGATATGTGTGTATGTGTGTGTATATATATATATTGTGTGTGTGTATGTGTGTATATATGTATATATATATATATGCGCAGAACCCTGAACCAAGAAGATGGACCTGTTCCATCCCTTTGATTACTTTGTTGTTCCATCCTAAACTGTGTCATTGTATGTAAATGAAGATCACTGTTTGTGTGGTGCAGGATTTTTGCTGTGCACGTGAGGATTTTTGATTCAGTACAAGCTTGCTGCCAGGTATGTATTTACTCCTCAGTGCACTCAGAAAACCTGAGTTTTCTGTCTGTGAAAGAACAGTTCTCTCTCCCTAACACAGCCAGTTGATGTATGGATGTGCTAGGCAAGGGACTGAAGTATCAGCTCATCAGGATTGGTATTACAACATGAATGCAGCCTGCAGAATATGCATTTGTTTTCTTTATGATTGCAATGAATTATCTTCTCAAGCTCCCACAATGGTAACATGGGCTGTGCCAAGCAGCATAAGAGAAAGAAGATGTTTATTGAGGACTGAAAATGTGCTAAAGAATGCAAGTTCCTGCTGACAGGAGAGCAGGCTGTATATCATGGACTGGGGATTTTCTTTTCATGGCTCATTACAATGGATTGTTCTCACAAGTACCTCCTCAGAAGATGTTCAAAGATTATAGTCCCTTTGGAGTTCATGTGGAAATTGATGCCTGCTTCCTCAATCCCAGACTTTTTTCTCCTAGTTTTTCTTCATATTTTCCTTGTTACGCTCTGAAGTGAGTAATTTGAGGACATAATGTAATTGGATTTAGTTATGGGTTTTATTTTTCTGTCTTGAAATTGTGCACATTCAGAGAAAGATTGACTTATTCAGTGAATTATCAGTGTTTTTATTTTTCACTTAAATTGAAATTTAAGCTTGGGTTTATTGACCCAGGCTCTCTGTTGATCTACTCTCCCTTTTAAGAGAAGTTGGATATTTTTAAGAATATTTTTCCATTGACCAAGGCCAAATAGAAAGGTTTTTTGGGAAAATACTAAAATACGTATATAATTTAATATTTGATGATTTATTCCTGTGAAAAATCAATATCTCACATCTGTGAAAATACTATAATTTGACTATTTCTGTTCAGTTGATCATTGTGCAATTCACTAGTGTTAAGTCTTAAATATGTGATTAGATTTCAGAGTAAATGTATGCTGGAGCAAAAGCATGAGTGAATTTCTTTTAGAACTTATTTCTTATAAGCACAGGAAAAAAGTTTTATTTGGCATTTGGAAAACATTATAGGTAGATTAACAACAGATTTTAAATGTTGTTTCTCTGTAAGATTTTGAGCTTTAATAAATACTGATCCTTGTAAGAAGACTCTACTGTAGAGTTTTGCAAATGAGTTTGGTTGAATAGCTTTATTTTCTCTAATCATTATAAAGAAAGGATGGATTTGTAGTGTACACAAATGATAGCTTTTTTGGATGGCTAAGAAATGAGGGAAATCTTGTAAAGATGGAGAAAGGTCTGTGTTATTCACACTCTGAAGTTTCCTGGGTTTGTTTGCTGATGGTTGGGAATCTTCCGTTATAGACCTGTTGATTGCCTCTGTATTTAAAGCTTTTACTCTTATGTTAGATACTAGGTTTTGATTTCAGGACACACATCCATGGATTACACACAGAATAAGTGGAAGCACGTTATGGATTCTCTGCTACTTTCACTGAACCAGATAGAATTGGCTTGGGGAGGAAAAGGAGGAAGAGACCATCTGTAGGCAAATTGATGGAGGGTATTTCAGCCCACCCCTGCCAATTATTTCTCATCGAAGCTGTCTGAGCCAGTCTTGATACAATTTAGCTCTTGCCAGCCAGAAGGATTTTATTTATGGAACAGGGCCTGTTGAAACTTCCTCCGACCCTGGAGAAGCTGTGAATGGGAGAGAGCTGATCAAGCAGGCATGTCTGGCTAGCGTATGCATTTCTTTAATAAGGCAGGGATTGATGTCTTTTGCAGTTCAGGGGTTAGATAAACAGCAGTCCCTGGGTTCAAGGCTCTCCATGTTCAGTTGTTTGTTTATACGGATCTCAGAAGGTTAGCTTAGCCTTCTTGACATCCCCAGGGAGCTTTCCTGACCATGCTGTAACCTCGTCTGCTCCAAAGCTGCTCAGGAGGTGTCGCATCGCCTTCGAGGAAAAGCACTGCCTCAGTGGGGTGTGCAGCTCAGACCTGCTCTACAATTGAGTGCAGTGTGCAGCTCAGACCTGCTCTCCAATTGAGTGTGCAGCTCAGACCTGCTCTCAAAGAAAGGTAGATGCAATCAGAGTGGTTGGAGCACTTCTTCTCTATGTTCCAACCACTGTCTGTGTCTTCAGGAACTCATAAATAATTTGCACGTGTAGCTCGTGTAACTATGGTGCTTTTATTCTGAGACTTGATGTTTGCACACAAAGATGCCTACAACATTCAACTCAGGCTCTTACTGATTGCAGCTCTGAGAAATCAGTGACATACATGACTAATTTGACCAGAACTTTGAGGCTGTTTTACTAATTTCTGCTTCTTTTGACTTGCAGTGGTATCTCATTAAATTGAATAGGATAAAGCCCATAAACCACAAATAAATAAGTAGCTATGTTAATAATTTTTTATTAAAAAAATTAGTGATGGTTACATGTTGAACAATACAGAGAGTTAAAGCATGCATCTAATTAGGCTGATTTCCATAGCTATTCTGTCCCAGTTTTCCTCCTCCACAGAGGAGGATGATGATGGTCACATGAGAAATGAGAAAAGAATGGTACAAATTCATCTGGGTCTTATTGCAGTGTAGTTCTGATGAGTAGAGTTGTTCTGGAACTTGAGGATGGCTTTGCTCAGGGTTAGAAGTGTACTTTATCACATGTGGGACTGGCTGATTTTAAAATGTGACATGTTACAAAGTTGGCTTAAATCCCAGAATTTGTTGAATTAGTTTTTGCTGATTTGATGTCTGGTTATTCGTACTTCATTTATCTGCAGCAGCTTCAGTCTGTAGCTGTGCAGACCCAAACAGACATTAATAAACTGGCTGCACACCTACAGCACAGCTTGTGAAATAGCCTCTCGTACAGATGGGGAAACTGAGGCACAAGCATGGGCTGTTAATGGCCATTTTTGAGAGAGCAGAGATCTGTACGGACCCTTCCTGTCTTGTAACCCCCAGTGTTGTGCTGCTTGACCTGCAGTGTCTTCATTTCCTTGAGATGAGTTTGTGCACTCCTAGAGCTTCTGAGGAAACCTGAACTTGGTCTGGTGTTCTCAAGCCGGACAATGCTCCTAAAGCACCCTGTCCTGTATAAATCCACATGGATGGCATCCCAGCTGAAAGGTGTTCAGAGTGGGGGAGAGGTCACTTCCATGCTGGCTGAGGTTTCAGAGTGCCAAAATATGAACATCTTGTCGCTTTTAAATGATGTGTGGGGTCTGACTTCAATGCTGGGTTTCGTATTTAATCAGTATTAATATGATAACAGGAATGTGGCAACTGAAGCGAACACAAAGAGATTATCTTCTTAGCCAAATGCATCCATTAGCTAGGAAATATAGGTTTCTATTAAATGAAGCAGACAGATGGAGTATTGGAGGTGACTGAGAACAGCAGGGGGAGGGGGCTAAGAGGTGAAAGTTGAGGTTTAGAAAATCTCTATAAAAATAAAAACAAACCATCCATCTTGATGGCTGGCGTTTTACCCTCGCGTTGCACTCTCAGGATGGTGCTCCGATTCCTATCAAGAACATTATGCTGAAATTTAATCTAACAGAGCACTTACTCCTGCCAAACTCTGCCTCAGCAACTGCTCCACGCCCCCAGAAAGAAGTGGCCAACAAAGCTTCAAATTCAGGACAGTGCTGTGCCATCTTCAGGAAAGCTGCTGCTTTGAGATCCCAGGGGAAGACAGATTGGATCTTGTCCCTCTAGTTTGTTGGGTTTCTGGTTTTTTTTAATTTTTGCTAGAGAAGCATGTTGGGGAAACAAAATCATGTCCCAGCATTTCAGAGCAGTTGGAAAGTAAATTATTCATCTCTTTGTGTGTATGTATAGGAACTCTGATCTCATAACTGTTGTAACAATGTTTATAACCAGTGTTTGAAACCAAGGTTATAATAGTATAAATAATTTTAGATAATGCAGATAACGAGAAGAAAATAATATAATTAGAATTTTACAAGGTGGACAATTCACTAAGATAGATGGAGTAACACAATATATTAAAAAAAATAAACCTGTAACAGCACAAACATGACACTGGTGACAGGAAACATCTGCATTGCCAACCATCCCTGGGCTGGCCACAGCCTCACATCTGCACCCCCAGCCTGGGAGCTGTGTGTGCTCCATTGTATGAGTGCACATCACACCCTCTGTTCTGCCACGGAGGTTTGGGTTATTTTCTTTGGGCATTTTGTGTTGGTACTCGAAAGTGAAATTGAAGAAACCATGTAGGATGGTGCTGCTTAGAAAGAGTGGACTAAGTGTGAACAAACTGTAGTTCAGTTTTTTTTTTTTTTGAAAGCTGTTTTGAATTGGACCTAATTACTGTCATGGCAAATTCTGCATGTGAGCACTGAGAGTCTGGTTGGCTGCAAACAATTTTTCATTGCTTGTTCTTATCTTTCATCCTATTTTGATTTTGTTGCCAGTGATTATTCCTCCCCTGGATTTTGAGGAATTTGCCAAGCTTCCTCTGGCTAAGCTTTGTGTGGAATTTTTAAATTTGATGATGGGGAATGGGAGAGGAAAAAAAATGTGGTAGGAGGGAGAAGCAGCATCACTCTTCTGTCCGGTGTTCCAGACTTCACACAGTCTTACAAACAGTTTGTAAACTTCACTGTTTACGAACACTTTACAGTTTTGTAAATGAATTTTATGTTCTTTTACTTAAAGTCATGCATTACTTCTGCTTGATTTTTCTCTAAAGCCTTTAGGTGTCAACAAAAATGGGACTCATGGAAAGTCCAGAGTGGACTTCACTTTGCCCACTGTCCATCTCTAAGCCAAATTAACAGAGAGTGGTTCGTTTGGGCAGCACAAACCAAATGTTATTGCCATCTCTGGATCCAAGAAGAGTTCGGAAATTAAACTTTAAAACCAGATTGAGTTTATATTTTGCCATCATCCATGGTGTTCCCTGCTCATGTTCACTGATTTCCTTGCTCAGCATGCCGTGAGTCCCAGGAAGGAGAGGAGAAGCCAGGGCAGGTGTGTGGGGCTGGCTGATGGTGCAGAGCTGCTCCCAGCAGGGAGGTGTGTGCTCTGCTGCCTTCGTGGGAGGGTGCACGAGGTGCAGAGCCATTTTTCAGGCTCTCCTGCCATTCCTGCTTGGGAACCTGACACATGGGCCTAACTTCCTTGCTTGTGTTGTTTTTCTAGGAGGGAGGGAGGTGACTGAGCAGCTAGACCCTTGACAGGGCAGTTTTAAAACATTCATAAAACTTTTATTGGGCTGCCACCCTTACAGATAAATATTTTCTGAGTTTATGGGTTTATTTTGAGGATTGAAGTTTAATAGCAGCTTTGTAGCCCTATCTGTCCCCAAAATAGCCTTTTGGCAAGCCCCATCTCTGGAGGCTGCCATGCTTTTCTAGGTCTTTGGAGTTTCTTCATTACTAAATTATTATCCTTTTGCCTCCTTCCAGCTTTGTCTGACTAAATGTGACCAACTGTTAAGTCTTTCCCCTTCCCCCAGCCTTGCTGAAAGCTGATGCTATGTACCCATATTTGGTCATCATAAAAGGAGAAAGATTGCACTAGTTATAAATTAATTTCTTTTATTAAATTTGGTTTGTTAAACCTGTTTTATATGAGTCTTCCTTATCAGTCTTTTCTTAATGCTGCATATGATTTTAAGATGGTACAGGCTGGTGGCATTTCAGACATCTACTGGCACTTTTCAGGCACTTTCTCAATGTGCTTCCACAAATATAAAAGCTTTGCAGCTCATCTCAGCATTAAGTGGGAAACCAGTGGGCTTGCAGCCAAGGCTGTACAAAGGAATGCTGTATGGAGTGCTTGGAGGAGGATGGAGCTGCAGTTGGAGCATCCCTGCCATTTGATTTCACTGTGCTGTGTCCAAAGAAGCTTCATGGATTTCAGGATGGGCTTTTGCTCTGCACTGACTCAAGGCAGTGTGTGCATTTTGCTGCCCTGGGAGAGCCATGTGTGATCCCCAGGTGTTCCAGCTCCTGCAAAGTGAATGCTTTCAGCACTTGGAGCACTATTACATGTTATAGTTTCTTTCTATCCCAGTACAGTTGCTGAGCTCCCTTCTTTTCTTACCAGAGGCAGTTGTAATACCTAGAAGGAAAGTGTGGGACTTCTTTTCTCTTTAGCTCAGCTGTCTTTTATGACACTACTTTCAATGACTGATTTCCTGAACAGAAAACTGCTGGCACATGATATTGTATCATGGCTTTTTTTTTTTTGTCTAATCCCAAGTTTTTGTGGGTGTGAGTCTTTTTCTGCACAGGAAGTTCTTTTCTAGCATGTGTGATTATTGTCCCTCAGACATACTCAGAAAAGTGCCAAGAGTAGGAAACAGCTTAAAGGTTGGGTTCAGGGGTGCTTGTGAAGGACCAGTCTGTAGAAGTGACAAAGATAAAATCAGAGCTTCAGGACAACTGAAGAGATTAAAATAGACTTTACCTCCCTTAAGAGGGTCGCTTGGTCCTAACAGACGTAAAAAGAAAAAAACCAAATGAAAACAACCCATTTGCTTTATTTTGGGCGAGGCTGACAATTTATATAGTCAGGGAACTCCCTTTTCCACACCAGTCACAGTTCAGCAATACATTTGCTGTTTTTTGGGTTTTTTTCTTCTAAAAATAGGAATATCTATTTTTGTACAAAATAGTGCCCTGAGACTTTTGTTTCTGTATTTCCATGACTTCTGTTTTTGATGTCAGCACATCTTGGGGCTTGGCCTAAGAATGGAGCTGATGTAATAATAATGGTTTTCATCATAGCCATCTGATTTGTTGCTTAGAATATAAAACTGTTTACTTTTGCAGGACTGTTTTTCTGTAAGTTTTACACTGATGAAGAAAAACGCCCATAGGAGTCAAGAAAGTTATATTCAATGTAAAAGTTAATTCAAACAGCTTATATGCTGAAATAAATAACCCAGCAATATGTGCCTACCTTAGTACAAGCAAAGAGGTTAAGGCTTTTTTTTCTTTTTTTTTTTTTTTTTTTCCAGGAGACTGTTGAGTTCTGGCAATGTGCGCATTATATGCAGAGTTCTTGTCCAGCAAAATTCTGGGCAAAGCTGGACAGTCTGAATTTTTTGTATATTCACATGAGAATTTTATTGCTCTATCCATAATGTAAATATGAGTATAATTGATTGTAACTGTTTCAAGTCCTTTCCCTGACATTTGGTAGTGGTAGCCCCCAGCTAGTGCCTGTCTCATATCAGATGGAGTTTCTTTTCTTCCTCTAGAAAGCTGTGGAGCAGAGATGTAGAGATATTAAATAAGTTGCCAGCAAATTTATGGCAGTACAGTGAAGAAGACTCTGGAGTTTTGGTTTAGCACCAGTATAATTCCATCTTCTGGAGCTTTTGCAGTGTGTTGTCTTTCAGGTTAGTTATTGGGTCAGCCAGAAGCCTGTTGGCATTGACTGTTGGTAAATTTATTTTTTAATTGCTTGTCATAATAGTGTCTCTTGATCCACTGCATTCATTCTCTATTGGGGATTAATCTTCAGAAGAAAACTGGATGCTGTATTACTCATAAGAGTTGTAAATGCATCTGGAAAGGTAACCAAAGGTGTACTTTCAGGAAATATCCTGCCTTAAATTGAGATGTTCTCTGGATGATTTAATTATTTTCCATAATTATGTATATATCTTATAGTTGTAAGGACACAAATAGATAAAGTGTTTAGCAAACACAACTTACTAGTTTTGGGTGTTTTCACTCTTTCTTTCTGGCACATTTTGATTGTGTTGTGAGAGGACAGTAGGTTTTTGGTTTGTTGGTTTGGGTTTTTTTGCCAGCAGCATTCAAAGACCCACAGCTAGGCAAGCTGAGAGGTACTTCTGATTCTTATTTGACTTTTGAACTCTGTGTCTGTTTTCTTTTGTTGTGGTTTAAATTTCACATCACTCAGAAGTTAATGCTTCTTAAGGATGTAATTTACCTTCAACATGATTCTTCTTGCTGGTGTATGAATGGTTCAAGCTCTGTGGTTCTGATGGGAAAATATGAACTGCAGGCAAGAGTTCCTGCTGTGGAAACAGAAATAGTAAAAAAAGGAACAAATATGGCTTCAGGGTAAAAAATACACTTCTCAAGTTTTGTTGTAAAATAATTAGCCTTCTGTGGAGGCGCAGAGACCGTAGAAAAAGCACAGGAGCTGCTCAGTTGCCTGTGATTTGACTTAAAGTTTATGACCTTGAGTAATGTGCCTGCTCAACCACACTTAACAAAAGCATATTTGATGAAATGTTAAAGTCATGAATTACCCTCCATGGAAAGCCTTTTTTAAAATTTGTAAAATCAGAAATAAATCAACATCTTCAGACCTCAGCAGAGTTGTTTAAACATGGAATTAAAAGGAACAGGCTGTTTCATCAACAATGGCACTTTGTAAACTTACGCAGAGTGTGTAGCTTTTCTTCAGGTTGAAAAAGGACTCTGTATTCCAAGGTATTGTATAAAGAACTGTAGCATTAGGAGCCCTGTTTTCTAAGTGGGGAAGCTGAGACAGAGGTGAAATAATGTTGTGAACTGATGGAAGCCAAAGAAGCAAAAGTGCCTAGGCCTGGGTTTCCTAATTTCCAATCTAAATGTCTGCCCATTCGGGCTGCAAAAATTTGAGAGCAAGTTGTGTGACAATTTGGAGGCAATATCTGTCCCTCTCCTTTCCTTGTTTTGAGCAACAGTTACTGGTTCAATCATTCCCTCATTTCAACCATCAAATGTGTAGTTACTCCCAGTTTATACTTATGAAACAGATTTTACTTATGAGAGAATAAATGTGCTGTCCCTGCTCACACAGCAGCTCTGGCTGGTATCCCTCCCACAGAGCTGTCAGCCCAAACCTTTGCATGGCATTAGAGCCTTCTCTCTTTTATGGCTTCATGAGTTTTATTTATCTGCTTTAATGTAATCTATTGGAATTGTTATTATTTATCTCATTTGTTTGAGTTTTTTTTAAAGTAGTTGAGTGCTACTGTGTTGAAACAAAAATAGGAAGTGTTTTCTTTGACTAGATGTTAGGGTTACTGTATAACAATGAAAATAGACTTTTTGTTTTCTTGGAGAGCTTTTAGCTTTTTTTTTCCACATATTAGGCATCACATCTGATGTTAAACCACTGTATAAAACAGCTTTGTTGAAAGGGGAAATTTCCCTGTAAAGTTGGATAGTTTGATTTTTGGTTTTTTTTAAGGTCACAAGAAAGTTTGAAATGCACAATAGCTCTGAACATTAACTTTTCACTTTGTCCCTGGGACTTTTGAAGAGAGGCTTGCATTTTTTGGCATTGGTCAAGCAGTCTGGTCTTGACAGACTTGCAGTCTGTAGTGTCTTTGTATTAAGTGTTCCCCCTGGGGCTCCGTCCTGTGTTTTAATTCCCAGTTTGTGCTGATGTATGGGCTCTTCTGTTTAATAACTTTTATTTTCTATGCCATTATGCCTACATACTTTACTTGATTTGTGTTGCATACAGAGTGTTTTCCCCTTGTTGTGTTTGGAACTGGTTTGTAATAGGGTTATTGTTATGTAATTCTGACTGAAAGTTAAAACTTCATCAACAAACACAAAGTGCTTGTTCTGTTTGAAAATTTGTATCTAACACTCATCATAAACTATTTATCCATTATGTGCTGGTTTTTATAGTTTAAATAAAAGAAACCACTATTTCATCCATGCTGCAATTTAGGAAGTATTAAAGATTCACTGGTATGTAGAGCACTTACTGCTGTGAACACAAGTGAAGAGCTTCTGTAAACAATTGATTCAAGATTTCAAAATAACACAAGTGCTGAGAAAACTGCTGCACTCAACTGTACTGTCACATTTCCATGGATTAATGAGTTACTGTTTGTTATCTCAGTGATAGTGACTGTCTGAGTGCTCAAAGCCCATCACAAATGTGCAATAAATTCATAACCTCAGATCTCTCTTTAAGTCCCAGTGTGGATGTTTTGTGGGGAATACAATGTGCTGAGGAGCAGTTTGCAGTTACTGAAGTTCAGCTGATAGGCCCTGACTTGCTTCTGTGTCTGAGCTGTAAAACGACAAATGGTTAAAAATATATACTTCATGCCAAGATCAGAGATTTCTGCCTGCAATTGTAGAGTGCTTTAGAGCAACTCAAGAAGATATTCAGATGCTGGCTGGAGAATACATTCATTCTTCCAAGTTGTGACTATTCCCCTAGTCTGCGACTCTACTTGTGTCACTGTTACTCATGAACTTGCTGTGCTCAGTGATCCCCAGCCTCCCCACGCTTTCCAGTCTTCCTGCCTGTCTTACTTAACCCCCAGCTTAATTTACACTTTAATCCTGCAGTGTCTGTGCTGGAAAGCACTGTAAATATGAAGAGAACTCCTGGTCTGTTGAATCTATTACTTGTGTGTACCTGTGGTGGGCATATTAGTGTGCAGATCTAGTCAGGCTTGCAGAACTGGTCAGTGTCTTTTATCTGGAGCATGTTCAATCTGTTTATCTAAGTAGGTAATATTGCAATTAATTTTTTTTTTCAGTAGTTTGTCCTTTTGAAATTATGCTTTAAAATTCCAGAAGCTTTTTGGAATGCAGGCTGGCTATGCTTGGCTTGGGATGGCTGAATGCTGCACCCAGTGCACATCACTGCAGTGTATCCTGGATGATGTTTTGGTATTTAGGAAGATGCAGCATGTTCTGTGTGCAAACCCTGACACACAAACACTCACACACAGTCTATTTCGTGGCTGCACATCTTCAGCCTGTGTGGTATGATGTGCACACTCGTGCACGCCCACACGCTAAACCTTTGCAGGTCAAAAAGGGAGGATAAACTTTTGAACCCAGCTGCTTCCAAATTAACTACATGTGCAGGGACCACCAAAGCTGGGGTTACCGTATTGCAGAAGAGTGCTGGACACTGACACCCACATCTTGTACTGCAGGAGAGTTCTTGTTCTTCCCTTGGAGCCTGAAGGATGATGCCTTGGAAACACACCGTCCTCTTTGCCCTTTCCCTGTCACCAGAAAGGACAGGCAGCAGTTTGGTGGCTTCTCCCTTCGTTATGGAAATGGGACTGATACAGTAATCAGGATGCTACATATGGAGCTTTTTAAATTACTGCTCTTCAGTCTTTTGTTAGCCTTCATTATTCCTGAAGATTTTTTCCAAGTCATAAAAATGACATTTTTAATATGCAGAATTAAAAAAAAAAGGCAATATGAAGAATACATTTTTGTCAATAAGCTTTTACCTTTTAAACCAGTTATCTTAGTTTCTGCTCTAGGTATTTTAATTGAAGATTAACTACTCTTAAAGAGTATACAAATTTAGGTAGTATATATTTGAAGTAGTAAAATAGGACTGAATAAAAGCTGGGAATAGAGTGGCCTGTCCATTATAATTTTAGATTGCAGAGCACAAACTAACCTTCATTTGAAGTCAGCACTGCTGACTGAGAGACTCTTCTAATGTTAAAGCTATTTTATTTAATTTTTTTGTTGTTGTTCTGAAGAAGTTCACTAGAAGTATACTTGGGAGTTGCAAGTTGAGCAGGTCTTACCTGGAATGTTTGTTTTATTCCTGCTGTCTTTTCTAATAAGAAGTTGTTGAGTCAAAGCTGAGGCATGCAAGCATGAAACAAAATACTAAGCAATAATTGTTTTGTGCTTCTTTTGACTTCTGCTAAAATGATCTTGGCGAGTTCCTTTTTACCCACTACAGGAAATAAGATCAGTTCATTTTCTGCAGACTGATAGTTTGTCATGCATCTTGAGCAGCCTTGGGTACCACACAGGTTGTCTAAGCTATGGGCACTGAAGACTTGGGGCTGCTTTTGTTTCAGAGGGAGGCAGTTGAAGAGGCTGCTCCATTCTGAGCACCTGCCTTGTCTCTGGGCAAAGTACCTGGTTACCTTCCAAAGAGAGGCTCATGTCTTCCTCAAATATCCCATACTTTTTCCAAGGACTCAAGGATAGCTGTCCTCAGGAAAATCTTGTTAAGATTTATTGTTTAAATCTATTTGGAAGGGAGTGCATCTGATAGGTTTTGTAAACACTCTGATTTTTCTTTTTCCTTAGAGTTTTACTAGAGCTTGAATTTTAGCAGCATATGTTTTAATGTAAACCTCCTGCAGACCTATAGCCTTGATGAACTGCATGTAAAACACACATTTTGATGAATTCCCTCATCAGTGTGCAAGGTGGGGGAATGCTGCTGCTCCCATTTTGATCCCTGAAAGCTGCAGTAGCCTAATAAAGCTGGAGCTGGTGCTTGTGCTGGCTCAGTGACCTGCTTGGAGATGTGATTCCCAGCTGGGCCATTCCCTTGGGCAGTGCCTGAGGCAGCCCTGCCCTGTGCCTCAGCCTGCAGGGCATGCAGAGCTTTACAAGGAGAATAAGGCTCAATATTGTGGCGTGCTGCAGACTTCCCCCTCTGCTGCCTGCCTGTAAGGAAGGAACCTGGATAAGATAGGACTTGGGCTTGACTTAACATGGTGTAATAGTCTCTGTGTTCCGAGCTTTGCACAGGCAAAGCTGCTTTTGGCCAGGGCTTTATCCATGGCACTTCCCCAGTCCTTCCCTTTTCTTGGGTTTTTGTTGATTTTTTTTCTTCTTGTTCTTGTTGTTTTCACCCTCCTCATAAGGAGGAAGGGTTTGAACTACAGATTTGCCATAATTCTGCTGCAAAATCAGGAACAGCTGTTGGAATTATAAGTGGCTTCTTGGTTGCCATCATAGAACCTGCAATTGATCATCTCTGCCCTGAGCAATAACTGGAGACATCACAGCTCTAAATGGAGAACACAGATGGGTATGGGAAAGGATGGGATTTCCTTTTACTGGATGACTTTTCAGATGCTGTGAAGTGCAGAGTTGACTGGAGCAGTGTCATAATGGGAGCTACAAGGAAGTTGTAGAGGAGCTACCAGAGAAAATGTAATTTGAATATGAATAGTTCTTAAATTAGCCCCTTTCAAAAATCCAGTATTCTAGGAAAACTCAGTGGGCAAAAGATACTCCATGCTTTCATTGGGTCTCTACAAATTATTTGTAATGATAGGCTAAATATGTTCCTGTGTTGTCTTTGAGTAATTTAGATATAATAAACATTTATTTCTTAATACATGGCAAACATTTAACAATTATTTGTCAAGAAAAAAGTCTTCAGATCTGACAACCCCCACTCCTGAAATGGACTGTATAGAACCCAAACTTAATGAAATCCATAGTCATCACAAAGGTGCTGCCTTTGTGGTTTTGGTAGTGGGGCTGGTTTATTCTTGTTTGTGTGTTTTGGCTGATCATGTTACATCTCCTGTGATTTTATTTCCCTCTCCTTCAATGCTGTCTTTTATTGCACTCCCTAGAAACACTGCATTTATTTGTGGGGGTTGGATGTTTTTGGCAGTGCAGTCACACAGATTTGGTGTGTTGGAAATGTGCAGGGGCTCTCCAATCCAGGTTGTCGCTCCACAGAGCTGGGTTGGCTGTTGTTACACCCTGCAATCTAAGCTGCAAACCTTTTCCCTTTCACAGCTGCATTTGGACCCAGACAAACAGCTTTGCACTGGCAGTGGAAGTCTTGTCCATTAGGTTGCTGTAATTTGTTCTGTTCCAGCCAGCCACCTGTATCAGGACACTTGTTAATAATTTCTGCATCAGAGCCCTGTGAATTGCCTGCATCTTATTTCTAAACAGTGTGATCAGCACCTGGAAATGTCAGAAAGATGAGGAGCGTCTTTTGGGGTGATGGTTCAGGAAAGCTAATCTCCTTCAGCCTAAATGTGATCTGCTTCCCTGGGCTTGGACAGAGGCTGTACCTGTTTGCTGATATTTTACTTGACTGGGTTTTAGAACAGTCTGTGCCCCAGGAAGAGTGCAGTGAGGAAGGAAACCCAGCCCTTGGGTGCTTGCCTAGAAAAATGGAAGTATTGCTGTGGCATGGATTATGTTATTAATATGTGCTGGGTCTGTGTCACTGTATCTCTGCAGCTTGTGCTATCTCATTTAAAGTCTGACCTACTGTGCCTGGCCCTTTGTAAACATCACTACTCATGTTCAACTTGGTTGGCATTGCTGTTTGTTTGGAGCCTGAGTACTATAAAGTAATTATTAGAAAGCATTAGCTTTTATATTCAAAGTTTTATTTCTGGTCTTTGTATTTATTGCGAAAAAGCATGGAAATATTGAACTAAGTCTTGATACTTTGGAGGGAAATATAAATAAATTGGTACTTTTCGAATAATGCTTATATCAATTTTAAGCATTTTTATTTGTAGAGTGGAGTGATGACATTGCATTTTTAAAATTTACAATATTGAAGCAGCTTACAGAGTCCCATTCTGCAAACCTTCCCCCCCTGCTTTCTGATAATCATTGGCTAATTTATTTCTATAACAACATTTTAAAATATTGTGGTTAAATAATACAAAGAGAATCAAGTTAAGGCTCAGTAGTGTTCAACCAGCATGTGAAAAGCATAGTGTCTTAATTAAAAGAAATGCAGAAAACTTAGTTATTGGAAAGTATTTTTTACTGCTAGAGGATTTGTGGGTGACTAAGAAATTTATAGACTTGAGTTTTTTATTTTTTAAATAAAAGCCAGATACGTGTCTTCATCGTTTGGCTTGTTGACTTAATTTACTTGGATGGAATTTTTCAACATTTAAAACAAGTTAAAATTCATGAATCGTTTGTGCTTAAAGGCACAAGACTTTTTAGACACAGCAGTTAAGACTTAACTGGTTACATACATAAAATACTGGTTTGGATATGCAAATTTGGAACTAGCTCCCTTAAAAAATGCAGATGAAAGTTGAAATAGTTGGGATAAAGCCTTGATTACCTGTTATACAGTAATTACTGTGCTTGAATAACTGTTTATATTAGCATTGTATTGTCTTTCTCTCTTGATTCCTGCAAAAGCAGTGACTGCTTTGCAGGACAGCTGTGAGTAAAACATTCCACCACAGCAGAAGGCAGCAATGTGGTTTGTAAATCTGGTTTGTGCTGCCTCAGTCACAGTCTGCAATTTCTTTGTACTCAGGTTGTTTTCAGTTTTGATCTGTTCATCCAAACTCACTCTTGAATTGGGTTTTGCTGCTCTGTGCTGGTGTGACTCGCTCAGGAGGGGAAGGTGGTGTTCCAACCAGGGTGCCATTGGTGTTAGATTAGGATCAGCATTGTTTTATTCTGTGGTAAATGCAGCATGTGAATTTTTTAATTGTTCTAATTATTGTGCCCACTTGATTGCTGATACAGCTAAGTGAGCTTTTCCACAAACATTTTGTAGATGTGGCAGGCTTTATTGGCAGGTTTTAAACTCTGCTTTCCTGGAATTTGCTGAAAAACATGATTCTGAGGATGTAGGTGAGCAGTCAGTGGATGTCAACAAAAAATGACAATTGTTCAGACCAAAATGTCTGTTCTCTTTGAAATCCATTATTTCAAGAATATTTTGAGGATTTTAGGTGTTCACTTAGAAGGCTCATTTCTGTGCTGCTGTAGTACCCAGACCCCCAGTCACTGTAGCACAGCTCTGGGCACTGTGTTGGTGTCAGAGAAGTACCAGCCATGGCTTGTTTCTTTCCTCTGGACTTTTATTGCAGAGGACAAGGGGGAGCAAAGTGAAGGGTTTGTGTCTATACATGTGCAGATGCATATGTACTGCTGAAAACTTAAAGCAGTGAAATGGATAGAAAAAAAAGCAGTGAAATAGAATGTACCACTTTTAAGTAAAAAGAAAGGTAAAATAGTAGATAAATTGGGAAGCAAAGAGTGCTTCCTTTTGGACGTTCCTTACTAAGGCTGCTTTGTATGTAAAGACCATAATTTGTACATACAAGTCCATAATAGATTTTAACTGAGAGCTGTGTTCATTTTCTGCAGAAGGGATTTTTTAAAGAACATTGGAATTGTTGAGATTGAGTTTTGATACCTGAGCCAGGTAATCAGTATTTGAGCATCCACTATAGCTGGAAAACACCGTGCCAGTGAGGGCAAACCTGTCATAAGGTTTGAGGTCTTGTCCCTCAAGTGGCCTCTAGTTATTGAGTGGCCCTTGCATTTCTCATGCAGCCTTCCCTGGTGTTTGATGAGATCCTGCTGTGGATGGGGTTTGACCCTGGGAGCCTCACCCAGGAGCATGTGTGCCCATGGAGCTGCTGAGGGTGCAGCTCTGAGGGTGTTTGAGTGCCCCTTCATCATCATCATCATCAGTGTCACTGTTGGTCATGGCAGACTGGGAAAGACACTGGGAGGGGAACACACTGTGGAACTGTGAAGAGTCGTTTTAGGGAAGAAATATATGAATAATAAAGGAGAAAGAACTGGCAAACATTTGATTTTGTCTTGGTAAAACAAAATTATACAAATTTTTAGTGGGTGGGTTTTTTTGTTTGTTTGGATTTTTTTGTTGTTTTGTTTTTTGGGTTTTTTTTTCTTTGGTTGGTAGAAAGCCATAGAGGAGAAATTTATAGTTTATTAAAAGACTGAAAACTTCATAGTAATCCAAAACTCTCATGCTGTTTATTCTCCTCCACCTCCTACAACATTTTATTTCCCTTGTAATAATTAGTTTGAACTTTCCTCTATTTCTCTGGATCAAGTAATTTTCATACAACTTTGGAATTTTTTTATATGCTTTAAATCTTTCTTCTAAATAATGTTTTTTATAACAAAAAAAAAAGCCATGAATACATTATAATTTCAATTTTCATGGTGTGTGGAAGATTTCTGCACTAGGTCTTTATTGTTTTTGAAGAATTCATCACCCTAGTTAAGAAGCTTAATATAAATTAAAGAAGGTATTAAGGAACATTAAGACATCAAAATGTGGAGCGTTCTTTTCCTTTCGATTGCTCCAAATGCAAACAAGTTGAATAAAATGTAATCAAAGGGCCTGTTTGGAGAACATTGAGTGGCTTTACAGCTGTGCTGTAGAGAACCTCTGGTAAGAGCATAATTCAAATAAAAAGGCCTTTCTTTCCTGCTCCTAATTCTCTTTGTTGTGGTGACAACAGAGTACAAGCCCGATAAAAATTTAATCACCTTATCTTTTTAAAGCAAATTGCATATTTGTTTACACACAATATACATAACATGAAAAAGCAAAAGCTGCTATCCAATCCCCCTCCCCTCCTAATCGCCTTAAAGGCCCTTGCCTAGAAGTTTTAAAAAAAAAAATATTTAAATGTTTTGGTCTTTATTCTGAAGTCCCATTGTTCAGGATTGCTTTAAAAAAGCAGCCTGGGGAAAGATGAATATCACCAAACTTAAACTCTGGACCAGGGCTGAGCAGCAGATGCCTGGGATGTGTCAGTGGGGTTGGTCCAGCTTAACTGGCTGCTCGGTGCCTCCTCCACATGGAGAGTGGCAGGGGAGGTGGGAGGATTACAGAGGGGCCTGTGGATTGAGCACTTTGATTTGGAGCTGCTTTGTAATGAATTGCCTTTGATTCTGTGTCAGGTCTGCTAACCTGGACCTCTTCGGCATTGTATGCATTTCTGAGGGGCTGCTGCAGGGAATCCTGGGCACTGCTGCGGGTTGTGGTGTTGTTGTTGTTCCTTTTCACTGGGATGATGAAGTTTTAGTCCCTTGTGTTGAATGCAAAACATGTTTTCAGTTGTTTCTGCTCACCTTGGTGCACACAGTTTGAGCATTGTTGGTTTTGTTTATTTACTGTTCAATAGGCCCTGGAGTGCTGACAAAAACACAATCCAAAGTGCCTTCTGGCCCACTGCTGAGTGGCTCTGGGCTGAGAAACTCCCTCACTGGATGGAAATTTAGTGCCAAAGGGATATTCTATGGTTTTCAAAATTATGAAAGCTCCTGTGCTTAGTGGTTCCTTAGTGGTTCCTATTTTTACATACTTAACTGTACTCTCTGGGGGCATGTTTGTGATACTGCCCCTCTTGATCTGAGAATTTAATCAGCAAGGACTACCTCAATAATAAAACTTGTGAAAATCTGTCCTGTGTAACAGTTGTCATACACTCTCCCCGATTCTACTCTGTGTTTATGTCTGCATGTTTCTTAGTACGGTGCCAGAAGAGAGAGAGCTTAGGAGATCCAGTGACAGTAATTGTGATTTCAGGACACTGTTCTGAGTGTTTTGAATGGTCTTGGGTATTTCATGCTGACCTGCCTGCAATTTTTCTACTGCTGAATATAAGAGCCTGCCTATAATACCAAACTTCCAACATTACCTTTATATGCATAAGTAATTTGATTCCTTATTAGTTCCATCATTTTTTCTTAGTTGTTCCTGTTATGCACTGGGCATTTTCCATGCATTCAGTTTTTGCTTCAGGGAGCTTGAAAAATGTGTGGACTGAAATCACAGCACCAGTGTGAATGGTGCCTCTCCCTGCAGGTATGCTACAGCACTTAGGCATGATCTCAATGGCTCTCTGGACCTTGAGTGGCCATCAAATGAAAATGGAGTTGTAATAATTGTTGGTATGATACATCAGCTGGCATAATTGCAACCTTGTTAGTGTACTGAAAGTCCATGCAGAAATTAATTTGAAAATTTCCTCCAGGCTAGTGGCACAGTGTTGGATTTGAGGGCAGAAATACGATCATAGTGGTTGTCTTTTAGCTCTGACAGTTGATCTGTTGTGTGTACACTTAATTTGTGTAGCCTAGACCTAGAGCGTGGTGCACTGGAGTCTCCCTGTAACCTGTGTTAAGGTTAGTCCCTGCTGCACAGAAACACAAAGTTTTGTAGAGCATACATCTCATAGTTGTGTTCCAAGAGTGCAAGATAGAAAATTCTCTGCTGTTAGGGAAGTTCTTACAGGAAGACTTGGCCAGCAAATGGTTGTGGTGCACTGTGCAACAGCAGCTGTGTTGGCCTGCAAAATGGGGTCAGGTTTGGTGCTCTCAGCTGGTTTGGTGCTCTCTGCTGAAGGATGGCCAGCTGGCCAAGAAATGAAGACCTTAAGTACGTCACTTCATCTCCATGCTGTCATTTAGGGCTGAAGGGTGTGTTGGTGTATTTTGGCAAACCCACAGTGGGAACTGCAAATGCCCTTCTAAAGTGTGTATGGGCTTGTGTAGATTTACTTAAGTAATGAGATGGATGCAGAGCAGTGGTGTGATACATGATGGGGATTTGTCAAGTTCAGAAATCTGTCCTGCTGTGTGGCTTCAGATGACAGTGGTCCATTTGTACCTGCTGTTTAATAGTTGCATTTTATTTTTGAAAAACAAGGTTAACAACATGGTCATATTATGTAAATTTGGCAAAACAGGTAATATATCCTGGTCATCTTGCTGGAAATTGAGCAATAGAAAGCTGAATGAATGTCATCCTCAATGCACTGTTATGCTGGGTCTCCTCAGTGTGGATGACAGGTTTAGGAAGAAGAGAGGAGAGGGAATGGACAGGCAAGGGGAGCACAGGGATGTGTACCACTGATACCCACCCAGCAGCTACGGTGTGGTGCTGGAGTCTGTGCTCCATTTAGCAATATGAAAAATATCAGACTGAAAATCAAGACGCTGACTTCATGTAGAAGGTATGGCAGACTAATTAAAGAAAAAAATGTGTACCAATTGAGCCTATAAAACTCTTCCTGACCTTGAGAAAACTCCCAGAGAGCTGTGGGAAACTCCAATCTGTCCCCTCTGAACTTTTTTGTGTTGTTGTTTAAATATAGTAACTGCTTTTTTTAATTAAAAAGAAAAATTAGATGGCATTTCAAATTGTGTCCATGGTGCCTTGGGGACCTATTACAGTACAAATTACCCTCTACTATTTAGTGAGGTCTTGTTTACTATTGTGTGAAAGGGGGGTTACCAGTGTAAGGATGTAGGACAAGAAGGGCCCTTCTTTGAAAGTCTGGCTCTGCACATGAAAGTGACGCCAGCAATTGGAAGCAATTTGTGGAATTGTTTGATTATATTAATTATGGCACCAGCAAACAGTGCTTGGGAAACAGTTTTGTTTTCTTGCATTCTTTCTTGATTGCTTGCAGCAAAAGCCAAGATACAAAATGTGCCTTTAAGGACTGCCAGAGAGCGCAGTTCAAGCCATTGTGTGGAATTGGCACTGAGCTTGAAAGGGTTGTGTCCAGCTTGATGGGAGAGTTTTCCAAATACAGCTTCGGCCTGAACTTCACCCAGGTCAGCTGCTTAAATTAAAACAGCTTCTGTCTTCCTCATCAGGGAAGATTGGCTCTTTCCCTGCAAAGTAGGAGCCCATAATGAAATCCATGTTATTTCCAGTAGTACCACTTCTCATAATAATATCTCTCAGTCCAAAAGCCTGTATAAACTTAAATTGATACACAAGACTCAATCCTGCTCATCACTGAGCTGCAGCCTTCTCTGATGTGGTACAGGGCAGCTGTTCCCCAATTTATGGGAAGATGTTTTATTTGTGAAGGATTTCCAAGCAGTCTGCCATGCTGAGCCTGCAGGAATAGTGCTGCTGATGCAGGCTGGCTGTCACAACACTGTTTCCTTGGGACATGGGGTCATCTACTTCTACTCAAAGTGGCTGTAAGAATTTTCTTTTCCTTGTCTCTGTCATCAAACAAAGAATTATGGCTGTTTTGCGTAGATCCCAAATACCATGCTGAGGATTTAGCACATTTGGGAGGGAGGAGTCTCCTTTCTTGTCTACTTGGAGGCTCGTTGCTCCCTGGCCAACTTCTTGCTGTAGCCCTATTAATATTCACAAGCCAGGCAACGTGATAATAACTGATCTTGTACTGGCCAGAAAAGAAAAAATTACTCTTCTCTGGAGTTTGGAACTCTAGCAGAATATTTGAGAGAGCTGACAAGAGATGTGGAAAAGGTGGTGTGAATTCAAAATAGAATGACTGGAGAATTATGAAGGGATTTACATAAGTAAAATTCATTGCCTGATCTGTGGAAGTAATTGAGGCTGAAATCCTGAGCTCCTGAGGGTAACAAGGAAAGGAGTATGTATCCCTTGTTTCTTGAGTGAATCTCTGGTCAGCTGTTACACTGAAATTTTCTTGGTAATCATATTATATTTGTTATTGTGGTGATGAACACCTAGGAACAGAGTAGATTTGCTCCTGTAAGCGAACTTAAATCTTCTGCCTAGAAAATGTTTATAGGTGTTGACCCTGATGTCAGGTAGAGAATTCCTGCCTGATCCTGGGCTCCAGTTAGCTCAGGACACAGTTCCACCCCTGCTGTTTCTAAAGCACAGTAGATTCATGAGAGGCAGATGGGATGCCAAGCTAGACAGGATCAGCAGTCTCTAGATGACCCATCATCCAGGCCACTGGGTGTAGTGTGGTGCATTTGAGGTCCCTATTATGGTGTTTATGGGTACAGAGATCTTGTTTTTCCTGATCATTTGGGGGCTTTTTTGGTTTGGGGTTTGGTTTTGTTGGTGTTTTGGGTTTGGTTTTTGTTTGGGGGTTTTTTGTTTTGTTGGTTTTTGCTTTTGGTTTGGTTTGGGGTTTTTTTGCTGGGATATTGAAGGTGCAAAATTGCATTAATAAAGTCAAAAGGTAGAATTTGGAGTATCTTTAGGAGAGGGGAAGAGAAGCAGAGTTGCTAACTGGTGTGAGGAGTTGAAGCAGCAGGATGTTGTAGTTTGTCGTTCTTGTTCTTTCTGCCTGACTGCAGAGGAGAGGCTGGGCAAACAGATCCTCTCATTTTAGAATGCTTCTGCCTTTTGTTTAAATCAAAATTCCAGTGTGTTACTTTGGAGATATTACATGAGCTTTTCAAGTTCTTAGGGTGCAAAGAAAGTTTTGTAGAACTGCTGATGTGCTTTCTAGTGTATGGTGGACTCTGAGAATCAGTTCTTATAACACTGGTATTTCTATTAATTTTGCTGGAAACCAATGATAAATTTATTATTCTCATTTTAAAGTTAATCAGAATGTGAAACAAATGGGAGTACTACTCTATTTGAACTTCATACCCTTCTTTGGAAACAGGTAGCTATGTTTTTTTAACAATGGATATTTCTAAGGATGGATAAATATATATAGCTGTTGCAAGAAAAGAAAAATGAATTAGTTTTAAATTGTGTTGTGCTGAAATAAAGGATTCTGGAGTCCTGCAGTACTGGCAGAAAGTTTCTGTTTCCTTTCAGTGGTCCATCCTTGCAGTAAGCTGAGGGAGAGGCTGATTTTTGTGCACTCTCTGGAGAAGCCCCTCTGCATCAGACTGTGGCATGGACATCTCCATCTGGGCCTCTAATTATTTCTGATTTTCAGGTCAACCAGCTTTTGTACTCTCTGTTAGCAAGAGTTGATGCAGGCACACACTCTCTAACTGTGTAATTAGGGTTCAGGCTCTGAGAGTTCAATTTGAGGAAATCCTGAAATTGTGCAAACCAGCTGTTACGAATAATCCATTGTGAGTGAGGATTATCCCCAACACTTTGCCTCTTTCAAGTTTTGCTCTTTTTTTCCTTCCCTTGGGAGGAAAGAAAAATGTCTGCCTGTCATATTAAAAGGTTACGTTTGCCTCGGATAAAAATTATTTTCTACGTCAAATATGCAGCGTTAACTTGTTCTCTGATGTTCAGTCCATTTTTAGCATTTGAATGTTGACAGGAAACAAGAAGTTGTTTGTAGCTGAGTCTTCTACCTGCAGCATTCAAAGGAAGGGAATAGGATATTTTGTTTACAGAAGGAAGAAGCAAGTTCAGTTTCCCTTGTAAATTCCTGAATGGAATGGGAGGTTTGGCAGTAGTATCAGCAAGTCAAGAATAGTCTAGCAATTTCTTAATATGTAATGAAGAAGGGAATATTTTCTATTCCCAGGGTAGCTGCTGGTCTAGCCTCAATGTGCTTTTTCCTAACAGCATGGTGAGGATCCTGAGCCAGCACTTTTCCAGCAAACCATGGCAAGTACCAGTGCAGGGTAGGATGAACTTTTCATTTTGGCCTGAAAGCAAAGTTCTCATTGATTGGGAGCATTGAAAGCTTTTAACATGATTTTTTTCCCCCATTACAATTCCTATGCTGTAAGAAAACTGTGTAATCATGCATGCAGATACTTCCATGTTCACCAGCACAGTTTGCAATAGGCTTTTTTTACAAGTGTGCACAAGAGAAGGGAGTTGTTGAAGTTCAGCAAAATAAATTATTCTCCCTGGCTATGCTGGAAAGCCTGCCCAGCACCTATATTATTACACCTGTTTTCAATGATGGGTTATCAGTTGCTTAAAAATTGCTCCTGTCTCTGGCTGGGCTACAAGGAGATACTGTATTATCTTGCTTCTCATCTAAAGTGTGTCTGGCATTCAGTCTTTAAAATCTTACATTGAAACACAATGTTTCATTACCTTTGAAAGAGACAGGACTATTCCTAAATATTGAAGAGAACTGTGAAAATAGGAAATGGAAATGCAGAGTTGGGAAATCTGAAAAATGAAGTTGGAAAAGGGGGAGAGAGAGATAAAACTCCTGAAGGGCTGAATAGCAAGTGCAGTTGTGAGTCAAGGAAGGAGGAGCTGGACTTTAGAAAGAATGGGGACTGTTCTTGGAGACCTATAGAAGGAGCAGGGAAGCAGAAGGCTTATAAGGAAAAAGGTCAACAAATCTGACAAGGGATGTTCATAAGGAATGACAATATTAAGTGAAGGAGAATGTATAGTGGAGAAGTGTAAAAGGCAAAGAATAGTCCAAGGTTACAGGTAATAGATGAAATAAATATTTATATGAGGCAAAAGCACAGAGGCGCTCCTTCACCCTGCTGTTGGGTGAGCAAAAGGAGTTAGAGGAGCAGATACTGTGTCAGCTTTCATCCTCCTTCCAGCTGAAGCAGGAGTGAAAACAAAGCAGAAGTGAGCCTGACTAGGTGCTGTGTGTGGGAGTGTGATTTGTGTCGGGGCTGGCATTCCAGGCTGGCTCTGTGGAGCCCATCCCGGGCACAGCAGCTCCAGGGAGGGGTTCAGGGCAGAACCTGTGTCCATGGAGTCACTGCCCTGCAGGCAGGCAGGGGAGCTGAATTCATTGTCTATAGATAAAACTGGATTTTAATCTATACACAAGAAGGTGTCCAGAGTTCTACAGTATGAAGTGGTTAAAATCTGTGTGTTTCCATGCAAATTGCTTGTGTGAGCAATTGTAAAACTCGACGCTGCCATTCTTTTAACTAAGATACTGCAAATCACTAAGCTGTTAGCTTTTTATTTATGAAAACTGTATAAAATACTGTGGTTTTCATTTATTTTGTGCATGTGAAATTGTTTTTAGACTTGGAAATTGTTTGTCCTGATTTGGTATTGCTTTTCATTTGAATTTGAAAATGCATTATTTTTATTAATATCGCTTACAAATGGATCAGTTGGGACTAAATCCTTCAGGCCATTCTGAGACAAAGGATATTAGAGTCTGTATTTTTATCTGTTAATTAACAGTAGTTGAAAAGAATGAAGTAAATTACACTGTTTTGTAACTAGCTTTTCGTATCTAACCTGAGTTAGTGGATGCTAAAAGTACATTTTGCATAAGACCTTGTCTGGGCACTTCTTCTTACAGACATGGTTTTGATGGGAAGGAATGAATTTGCTAAGCCTTCACATATCTTATGTGCCTTTGAGGATGGCCCATTAATAATATTAATACATAGGTATTTTCCATTGTTGTATGCAAGGCATTTTTTAGAACTTTGAAGCTAAAGTCCTTTTTTTAACTCATGGACCTTTTCAATTTAATCCATTAGCAACTTGGCAAAATAAAGTAATTGTCCAACAGAGGAAGAAAAAAAAATCTATTAACATTTGCTACAAATCCGAGTAGTACAGGCAGCACTTAATTAATGGAACAGATTTCTCACTATGTGTTCAAGCTAACATAGCTATTGTTCAGCAGAGATTAGACCCTTAATGTAAGTAAGTTAAACTAGACCTCCATCTAAAAATATCCGTCATTTCAGCTATTAAAGCTCTGATGTCTTCTTCGGTGACAGATATATTTCCCTTCATTTCCTTGGTTTTGTAAAATGTAAAGTATGCATTGTGTGTAATGTGAGAAATCCGTGGAGGTAGATGAAACCCCGATTGTGGCTGTCTCTCTGTGCCTGCCCCTTTGTGCTGCTCCCTGTCTCAGAGCCTCCTCAGCCCTGAGACCTGCTGGCACCAGAGCAGAAAAACAGAAAATGCCATTTGTCAGGGTATGATGCCAGCCACCTAATCTGTTTGCAGAATGAGGGCCATGGGATCTGATTAGGTAATTTAGATACCATGTGAGTTTAATAATACCCGAGCTGCCTCTGGCTGTCAGCCTGTCACTTCACCGGTAGAAACTGCCACGTTCTGCCATTTTTTCTGTAAATTCTTACCTGGAATACCTTATTTAGTCCAAAGAGGTGTTAAGTGCTGCAGGTGAGGTAAACCTTTACTTCTATGTGGAAGTTAGTGACAGGGTGGAGGAGGTGGGATGGCTCAGTTTTAAATGCATTTTCCCCAGCAGAATTCCACATGCAGCGTGTCTTTTTTCTCAGAAACGGAATTTTTCAGACATGAGATGTTTGTTTGAGCACCACAGATGCTGTGCCAGGTTTCAGTTGTGTTGGGCCATCCAAGCTGATGTCACTGGTGGGTTTGAAGCTCAGTTTATCCTCGGTGGTTGTTTCACCCTTGTGGCTGAGAATTCCCTGACTTCCTGCAGCATCCCAGGGTCTCTGTGTGGTGAGAGGCCAACACTGCCATGTCCCTGTGGGCAGAGGCAGCCTGGGTTCTTCAGATACCCATGAGGGGAAATTTTGGCTGCAATTTTAATGCCACATCTCCTCCCTTCCTCTCTCCTTTCCGCCAATTACCATTTTTTGGAAATTAGAGTCTCGCAAAGCCTGCTAACATAAATAAAAGTGTTTTAGGATTTGTTTGCTTTAATTAAAATGTGTCTTTCTGAAAGGATTTAGTTAAACATCTTTCTTAAACAGTGCTGTGCCAGTAACAGCAACATTTGTAATAGTGATAAGACCCAGAAAGGGAAACCAACTAGAAAGCAAAATGAAATGTTTCTTTGTCCAAAAAATAAATGGTCGTCTCAGGAAAGCAGAGGAAACCCTGTGCAGGGACAGTTACAATTAGGTTGATCAAAACAGTAGCAAGCATAAAATACTAAATAAATTCTGCATAGGTAGTGAGTGGGGCTGTGTGAGGTCACTCTCTCTGGTGTTTTTATTTTGTTTTCCCCTTTTTTGACTGTTGCTATTTTTTTTTCTAGCAGCCCCCACAATGGTCTCACAGCTTTCCAAATAGGAAAGAAGTTGCTTTTCGTGCAGTGATAAATTATTTTTCGTAGTGAAGATGGAGTGATTGTAAGGGTAATGATATTAATGGGATTTATATGAAAGCATCCAATTAAAAAATCGAAACAGCTGCATCAAACATGACTCTACAATGTAATAAAATCATATAATAAATATGTGGTCCCGCCACACCATATTACCTAGTTTGATTAATTGAACCTTACGTGTGCAAAGATAGTCATTATCAGACTTCTCAGCCATCAAGGAAGAACAGTCTCAATTATTTTCACAATGAAATAATCATTGCTTTTTTTGTGTCCTGCCATCTGGAAAGAGAAAACAGCAGCTGCCATGACTGAAATGCATGATCTTGCAGAACTGTACAAAGTTGATTGTGCTTGATGCTGGACTCCTGCAGCCTTAGAGTGGGCTGTAATTTAATTAGTTATATACATAACAGGTTGATTTGCTCCTCTTTTGGACTGTTGCACTTTTTTCCCTTTCTTTTTCTTTTTTATTGGGTTTTTTTTTGGGGGGGTGGGGGTTGTTTGTTTGTTGGTTTGGTTTTTGGTTGGTTTTTTTTGGGTTGGTTGGTTGGTTTTTTGTGTGTTGTTTTGTTGCTGTTGTGTTTTTTTCTTTGTTTTTTGGTTTTTTCCAAATAAAGACCCCTCTCTCTGTGAAAGTCTCCTCACTGCAGGGCTTTGGGGATGGTTTACAGCCTCTGGTTGTGAAAAGGCAATTGGGAGCTTCCTGGTTTTGCTTCAACACTTCCTCATCTCCTCCCTTCCCTTGGCCGTGCGCTGGGAATGCTGCTGGGACAGTTGGCTCCCTGACACAGCAAGATGAGGAGCTGGGGCTGTGTCCCCCTGCCATCAGCTGAGAGTGGCCCTGGGTGTGTGTGAGCTGGAGCACTTCACCTGTGCTGCAGACCTCCTGTCTCCAGTAAATCATAAGCATCTCAATCTTTTTGTCAGGCGGTGATACGAGAATCCGCATCTGAATTTCAGTATGAAGGGAGAGAGGCTGATTAAGTGTTTGAGATAAGGTTATGTGACACCACGGGTTAAAAATACCTGAACTGATTTTGGCCCAGTGCCTGAAAACCACATTGGAGCATGTTCCAGTGGCACTGGAAAAGCTTTGAGGAGTTTGTTGCTTTCTGCTTTATGCTTCTTCAGGACTGGTCTTTTAGGAGCTGCATCTCTCTTGTTTTACAGCATTTCTTTGGACTTTGCTATCTTGCTTTTCTTATCTAAAATGTGACCAATGTGTTGAGTTATAACAAAAAATAAAGGTGTAACAATCCCTGGCTGTTTAGGAGGAAAAGGACAAATACTTTTGTTTGGCACAAATGCTTGAAGAAACAGATCCCCAAAATACTATGCAGCTTAATTTTCATGCCCCTAAGCAATAAGCAGTGCAAGTTGAAATCCCTAGCACATACTTTGCCTTAACAAAATAAAAACAAAACAAAACCACAACAAACAAAACCAAACACAAGACCTGTATAATTTACAATGTGTGAGTTATAAAAAAGCAGTGTGCTTCAGGTAAATCCAGGTAAAATAGATTTAAAGAAATTCAAGAATCTTCTGAGCCTTGTGACTCTCTATAATTTTAGTGCTTTGCCAGTTGTTTTTTATTCATGACTTATATTTTTATAAATATTCTCAGTGATGACAAGAAACTTTGGGTATGTGTCTAAATAATAGGAAAGGCCTGCCAAGTAAAAAACTTAGACCAGGCAAGCTGGTCTGGCTTGTTTAAATTCTTCCCTGTGTTTAATACTTTAAAAGCTGTAGATGGACACTGAAGGATTCAGGATACTGCACTGGATTTGTGGTATCACTGTTATGAACTTTATGTTTAAAGACTTCTCTTATTTTCTGTGTAAACTACCATACTGCAAGAGTCTTATACAGAAATTTTACTTCCCTAATGCATTTGATTTACTTCATTTTCTTTGGTTGATTTCAGAGGAAAACATGCCTGCTCATTTTTTCTAGTTCTCTGAAATGTGATGTTGAGTGTGTTATTCATGTGTGTTCTTGCTCTTTTACAGATGGGCTGAAGCCAGACACCAAGATGCTGCTAACTGCTGCCTCCAAGAAGAAATCCAAGGGAGGGAAGGGGGATATGAACAAAGAGGATGAAAGCAGCAAGAATGATTCAGCCCAACCTGTTACTATCTCTCTTATCTTTAAAAGATATGTTTTTGACACACAGAAGAAAATGATTCAGTCCTGAGGAAACAAGAGAGGCCTTTGATTACACCCTAAAGTCCAGACCCTGAAATGCATTGAGGTGGAATGTGTTTCTTGTCCAAACACATTAGACCTGTTCCTTCCTCACAAACAGAGCCTGGAAGTTTGTGCTAACTGTGCCCCCTTCCAAAATCTCTGCAATCTCGTATTGTTCTGTTCAGATTTGCTTATTTTGTCATCTCTGTGATGTGCATCTTTGTGGCATCTCATCTGGCCCACCTGCCAGAGGAGCACCCTGGGTGTACATTCTAATTGCACTGTTTGCCTGGATAATTGTGGTGAAGTTTCTCTTGATTTAGAAGTTTGCCACCAAGTCAGGATGTGAATTTCATGTGACCCACAAAGTGAAGCTGATTATACTAGGCTCACTTCCTTGAGCAAAGTGGGAGACCAAAGGCATACTATTGAATAGGTGAAAGCTAAAATGGATATTTCATGTTCCTTCAGTTGCAAATATGTAAGATGCTGTCTGAGAGATGGTATGGATGTTTTTTATAAATACAGTTTATATCTAGAAGTGTTTTTCATATTAAACATAACGATCTGTATAGCTGAGAGTCTTGATTGTTCTGTTTGCTCTTCCAAAGGTTCAGAATTTATCTTCAGTGACATTTTATGTAACTTTTTTTGATTTTCCTGCCTCTTCTGCAATGAATCCAGTGCCATAATTGTTTTCTTTTTCCTTTTTTTATTTTTTTTGTAACCAAAATGCCTTTTGTGTGTGAAAGAAAAAGTTGCCTCTGGAAACAGTCAAGGGCTTTGTTTCATTAAAATAATGATAGAAGATTGCTGCATAAGCCTTGTAAAATGAGTGTCTCCAAGATGCTTTAGAAACCATTAGTTTTTAATAGGGATTTCATGGCTGCTTTAGCTCTTTCTCTCAATTTCATGTCCTAGGCTCATGAAAAGGAGAGCACTGGTAATATCCCTTCCTTGCTGCATACAAAGTATAGGACACCTTAACATGAAAACTAACAGCAATTCCACAGGTATGAAAGCTGCAGTCTGGAACAGAAATTGGACTCAGGCTTGGGAGCATGGCAAATGTTGGTTCCTGCCTTTTGAACAAAAAGAGTTCCTGCTTGGTGATGCTGAATGGCAGCCTGTGACCCCTTTGCTGAAGTCAGCTCTAGATGGTGACCATATGTACAATGTAATGCTGCACATGGAGGTAAATAATTCCTGCATTCATTCTTATTAATCTTATTATTATATCCCTTGATGGGCACGAGTCCATCATGATCCTGATTTTTTTTCCAGTCTTTCCCTTTTAATTTCTAGGTAGCCAAAGTGGCTACAGATGGCAAAGTTATCAGCTATTGAGAGGATATTTACAGCTGGACACTTGTGAGACAGAGCAAGCCTGGTGTCTAAACTAGGCTGATGGTCCCCCTTTAAATCAGAACAGAATTAGTGCTTTGTGTAATAATCCCAAACAGTTTCTGCTGAGTGAGTCCCAGCAAAGCTTTAGCACATCCCTTAAGATGATGGGGAATGCTTTCAGTGTGATCCCAAAGGAATTAGGCAGGCAACTTCAGCTATTGGCTTAACAGAACTTGTGCTGCCAGCCTTGCTGGAAAATGCTTCCTTCTGTCATGGAAAAAATGCATTTCACACCCCTGTCACCTCTCCCTCCCCATTTCTCTCTTCTTCCCAAACGCCCCCAAAAGCAGTCTTTGGGAAGAATATTTATAATGTTATCTTTCTTTTAAGCCTTTATCAAATCCTGTTTTGTACTCTGCACTGTTACCTCTGCCTAAGATACTGCAGTGATGAACAGAGGAACAGATGACATTGAAGGAACAGAACAGTGTTGCTATCATCCCAGGTTAGTCTAATTATGGGTATAAAAAACCTAATTAAATGCTCCTAGTTATTAAGGAACTTATACTTGTATCTGTATAGTTCTAGTGTCCTTGCCACATTTTAAATGGGTTGCTAATTTGGAGTATTGGAAAGAAAAGGGGAATGATCAGGAAAGGTGCTTCCAGAGTTGTTATCCTTGCACTTAAAGGATTTTGTCTTCTCTCATTTCTAAGACACTTTTGAGTAGTTCTGGAGAGGAGGTTGTCAGTGTAAATGGGGGTATGTATTTTCACAAAAGCCTATCTGATGAATGTGTTCCCCCCAACACGGTGGATTGCCCTTAACAGGATCAGTGCGTCTGTTGTTATGGAACTTGATCCCTTTGAAAACTCATTAACCCTGAACACTTAGATTTGCAGTCCTCTGCTTGGCTGAAAGGACTCCTACTGCAGAGTCCCGTGGTTTATTTGCTTGGATACTCCAAGGGAGTGAGCAGCAATAATTCCAGAGCTGGACCTACATCCCTTTCTCATCCAGTCTCTTGTAAACATATTTTTAAAATCTCCCTCCTATCTTCCATTTCATTTCCAGACTAGCATACTAGCTTGGCATTTTTCTTCCATCTTCTCAGTGCTCACTGCCTGATCTCTTCCTCAGTGCTCCCATTTCCTTCTTTGCTCATTGCTGCTCCCTGCTCTGGCTCTGCTCTTGCCCCATGGCAGGGCTCCCAGGATGTTGCTGGAGCCCAGTGAGGTGGGGAAGGCTCTTGGTCTGCAGCTCATCCAGCTCCTGTGTGCATCCTCTGTTCAGGCTTTGACCCTGGGCAGCTCTGATGGACCCACAGGAGGAGGCAGTGCCTCCCCCTGTCCCGCCCTTGTGCCTTGGAATCCTCTGCAGAAAGCCCCTGTCACAGAGCCTCGTCCTGTCCTTTAGCTCCTGCTGCAGAGGTCTGTGTAGGACACACAGCTGGGGAGGGATCTGTTGAAGATTGGGGTTTGGTTTTGTGTTTCTCCCAATATAGAATTCTAAAGGGAGAACCTAAGTGTGCCCAAGAACTTTGATTATAATGTGCTATTACTGCAGATCTCTGGCTACTGTCCTGAGGCTGTTGGATACACATTCGAAAAAGGGTGAAATGGTGGAACAAAATGATTATGGGAAAATCAAAGCTTTAAAAGACATTTGTAGGATGAACAGATGTTCAAACATTCTTTTATTTGGTTTCCAGACAGACGTAGAGACTTTCCTTTCATCCTCATAATCAGTGCATTATGCTGTAATTTGTAAAAATGGCATTAAAAAAATATTAACAGGGTCATATTGTGATCTACTGACTCTGTGTCATTAAGCCGTGAAGTTAAGAACGGCAGCTGGGAGCAGGGGTTAAATGTTGCAGAATGTACTGTACTGGCATATATTGTCAGACTGTATTATAATGAATCCAAAATGGAATAAAGATGTAAGGAGTATTTTTAATGCTCCTAAGGTTGTCAGTGTTGCAAAACTAGAAATTATTACGGCTGTGCAGATGTTTGGTGAGTAATACATCTTCAGGCTGTGGAGAGAGTAGCAGGGAGAAAAGCTTCGTTTTTACAAGCCTGTTTTCTACTTTTCCTTGGAATTTATTTTGGGACTGCAGTCTGGCTTGTGATCGTGCCAGAGGTCTGGAGCCAGGAGGGTCAAAGCTGTGCTCATGGTAGCAAGGATTCAGTAGGTGGCATCCTTTGCATGGAATCAAAGCTGAGTCTCCCCTCCTAAAAATGGGGTTTGCACTGGAACTGAGACTGAAGGGTTTGCATCAGGCTTGCAACACAGCTTCTGTTAAAAGCTACAATGCCTTTAATGTCTGGGACACAGCCATCAACTCCAATCTGTTGACCAAAGCCTGAGGCACCGGTGTCCTTTCTGTGTCTGTTTCTGGCTCAGCTGAAAATAGCTCTGTCTCTTAAATCCTGTGTTAGTTGCAAGTAACTGACTATGGAAAAGTGAACCATCTGCACCAGGGCAGTTCTTGGTGTGTACAAGGCATTTCTGGGCAGTAGCACTCTCCTTGCCTGCTGGACTCTGCAGTTGAGCAGCCACGGGGTGGTAAAGCACAACGAGAGCCCGTCACAGCTCGTGGGGTGATGCAGTGCTGAAGGCACAGTCCAGCCCAGCACTGTTTGCCTCTCACTGCTGGGAGAGCAGCTCTGTGTTTACATCTGCAAAGTGCTCTGGGATCTTGTGAAATGAGGGATGAAAGGCAGCAGAGGAATGCTACCTTATTAGCAGTTTCAAAACCCCTTCATGTTTCCCTTTTAGTTTAGTATCCACAGTGAGCTGGAAAGCTCTTCATTTACAAACACATGAGTTTTAAACAAACTTGCTGAGGGTATAAATAGAATTATTTTAAGATAGAGCCTAGTACTGGGAGCTAACCTGCCAAGTCTGGCAGAAAGGGAAAGACTTTAGGACTGCAATCTGTGGGAAGGCCAGTTTTGCTAGATGGGCACCCAGAAGGAATCCAGGGGCTTGGGGAGGCTGAGTTTAAGCAAGATACTGTAAGTCCTCTGAGATTCCCCACGAATTCTCCTGCTGTTCTGTGCAAAAACAGCTTAAAAGCACCAGTTTACACTGTAGACAATATATGAGGAAAAAGATTACAGTGGATCTGCTTATTTCCCACTGTCAATGCCAGAATATGGAGCCTTGCTCACATCTCCTGCTGTGCATGCTGTGCTGGTTGAAGTTCCAGTTGTTTGGTTTCCACTCCTCAGTAAGTGTTACAGTTTTTATTTCCATTTGTGTGTCTGGTACAAGTGCTTTTCCAAGATGGTGTAATCAGTCTGCAAGACTTGGATCATCCACTTCCATCTCCAGGAGAGTGTTGCTTCTCAAAGGTGAGTCCTCTAAGGGGCATCTGAGCTATAAATTTCTGATATGCATTTGTGTACTTTTTCTAGTAAAGGACAGGAGAGAGAATGTATCAAATTCTTATCTTTTTGTATTTCGTAGTCAGCTGTGAAAGGAATTCTTTGAACAGAATCAGAAAATACTGCAAGATCTTTGGTAAATCTCAACCCTGCCCTGCTTTGCAAGGCGCATCCATTAAAACGAGACTGTCTTTTTGACTATTGAGTCCTTGCCAGCCCTGCCTGTTCTAGTGCATGTTTCTTAACCAAAAGGTAATTTGAGGTCTGGATCAAGTGCTGCTAAACTGACAACCCCAGCAGTGAATGAGGAGCCTGCTAACACCCTTGCGCTGCGTTTTGGCTAAACTGATCTGGTTACTTTTGATCCTTTCAGAAAGCTGGGCTGTTCATTAGCTCTAGCATGTTCTGTTTAGATCAATTTCTTCTCCTTTGAGTGGGAGTCATGCAGTTTTCTTGTGTTTTGGTTGATCATTCTGAGATTTCTCGAGGGCCTTGTTCATGTCAATCAGAGAGACTCCATCCTTTTTGGACCACAAAATTGCTTTTATTAGGCTGTACATGGCCCCCATTCAGATGTGTAGGAGCCGATTCTCTTATACTATTTTCTGTGAAAACTGATATTTTAGTGCCTATAACTTGAGTCTGACAGTTAGGAGCGATCCATGCCCTCATGGTGAATTCATTCCCAAAGCAGCATTCCATAAGGGCAAGCTGAAACTTAGACCTCACACAGAAGTTTTGCCTAAATTTCTTTGTTTTTGCTTAAGTAAGCGATCCATCATCTAGTTTTCTTTCTTAGGCCTCACTTCAACCAAAGCTGACTTGAAGTCTGTACTCTCTGAGAACATAGTTTTGTTACCTGGAAAGATCAAGGTCTTTCAGAAGCTCTTCTAGGCCCTGTTAAGTTACTGAAATATTATCTACATTGGTGCCCACCTCTGTTAAATGGATATGGGATATTTTTTCTGCAGAGTGCTGGTCATGCTGTTTGTGAGGACAGTAGAAATGCAGGTACTTAGTTACTTTTTGTGCAAGAATAACTAAAATTATTCCCTCCAAAAAATCAGGCATCTGAGAAGTGTGTTTTCTCATGTGCATCTTATTTGTTTTGTCTTTATATGAACTAAGGTAGGTTTCAATTGCTGATGAATGTGGAAGAGAAAAGGAAAGGATGGTTTTGTGTCATCTTGTCTTTTAAAAAGATTGTTGGAAAGCTCTGGCAAGAGAAGAATTTTGTTCTGAAACAAATGCGAATCACTCTATACCTCAGTGTTGGGGGGTTATGTTGTTTTTAACTGTGAAGATTGATCTTGCTTAGAACCCCACTGGGTGAGTGGACAGTTCGGTCTCCATCCAGTTCTAAATTGAGCTCTAAATCTCATTTTCCATCTGGCAAAGCATGGCATGACTGGGCAGTTTCAGGCAGAGATCTGGATTTAGAACAGTGGAGGAACACACAGGTTTGCCAGTTTGGAATGAAAATAGAACTGTCAGGAACACAGAACTCAATGAGAGGCATGGATTTAGACTGAAATGTATTTGTAGGGACCTTAAACTGCTGTAATAATGGTATCTGAGCACATTTATTTAGTAATTCTGTTGTTACAACAGGTACATAAATCTTTAAGCATCACAGTTTAACACACACAAATTCTTTTAAATCTGAAGTTGCTGTGAGATCAGTATCGAGACAAGATCTTACAAAGTATTTGAGTTCTCAGTACCAAGTGCTGACAGTGTTTGACAGCTTTTGCTTTTGATATATGGTGTATTTCAAAGCCACGTCATTATGTACAACTTGCACTCACTTATGTGTTTGTGCAGTGAATGGATGCCCAACTGATGGGTACAAAAGTGGGAGAAGGAGTTTGGTCAGTTGTCCGCTGCCACGTGTGGGATGTCACAGGGGTGCACCTGAGTCCTCAGACCGTGGCTCCTGCTGCTTCACTTCCCACGTTTCCCTTGCTGCCATGTGAAGGGCACTGATGTGCCTGGCATTGCCAGCCGTGAGGGTAGTCTGGGCTCCTCAGAACATTTCTTTCCTGTGACAAAAGTAAGAGGAAATCTGTCATAACTTTATCTTTCACTGAGGCAATGCAGACACAGTTTGTCCATGTGGTCCATATCCGGTTTTGTCCATCTTCCAAAGGAAGGCTCTTAAATGGATTGTCTGTGGATTGCCCTCCACCCTAACAGAGAAGGCTCATGTAGGAATTGGTACTTGTGTCCCACTACTAAAACAGGCAGAAGTGAACTTGAGGTAACTTTGTCCACAATTTGCTTAAAATACAAACATTAAAGTCATCTGTGAAAGAGCAGCAAACACCGCCTTCAATTTGTACACAAGGCTTGCTAATTTGCAACATTAGTTTTGCTGGTTAGTCTGGGGTGTTTTTTTCCCCCTTAATTAGAAATTTTAATTAGAGCATGCTGTGTATTAAGATGTTAAAGCTTTGACTGGCAGTTTGGAATTGCAGAAGGATCAGCTCTCTCTGCAGGGTTGCAGCACAACAGGGATTAGCTCGCACCCTCCTGCCTGCAGGTGTGTTTGGCTTCTGGAGGAAATGTTCCTCAGGGTAGGAAACATTCGTCTTCCTGATCAGACCTGCCTGTTCCAAGGAGCCTGAGCTTAGGGAAGAGCTGCAGATTCACAGATCATACACAGGGTGTAAGGACAAAGTCTCAAACCTGAATGACAAATGGGTCAATTGTTGGAGTGTTTCGCCTCAGCACCTCTGTCTGCCTAACCCCAGTTGTGCCAGTGCAGGAAGGTTCCTTGTCTCTGGAGATCAGCTGCTGTGCTGGCCCTTCTGCAGCTCCAGTTTTCAGTCCTGTAATGTAGAAGAGCTGCCTGAGGAGGTTTGCCCATGCCTGATGTGCTGATCTGGGCTGTCTGTGACACACCATGCATAGCGAGCCGCTGGGTGTGAGGGAGCCTTGTGGGCTGATGTGTTTGGAGTTGCTCAAGCTCCCTTTCCTCATTTTTCTTCTTTCTTGTTTTAAAGCAGATTCAAGGGCAGATAGGATAGATTTTTTAACATTAGCATTTAATGTTTCCAGCATCACACTCCTGGAAAGTACAAAAACTTCTGCCATGGATAATTATGGAATAACCTATATAAAGGAACTGTTTCCCCAGTCTCCTCACAACTGGTGGATATCTTGTGTCCTTTGAGCCTGAAAAGTTGTATTTTTGTTCTGTCTAGAGTAAGTGTGGGTTTTTCTGTTAGCCAGACAAATACACAATCATTTAAAAAACTGCTGAAATGCATTTTCCAAGGTATCTTGTGGCACTCTAACCCACAAGCTAATTATGGTACTGCAATTATAATTTGCTATTTTGAGTTGATTTCATGTTCTGCAGGAACAGAAGTCGTGATTTTCCTCATTTCTTGCTGTTAGTTTGTTTATCAGATGTCATCTCTCTTCAGAAGTGCAAATCTTTGCCACCTCTGTTGGTATAGAAAACTGTCCACGCTTCTAATGGTTTTAATTAATCAATATACTCTTCCAAATGAAGATTGATAAGTAACATTTTAATAATTTCAATATTAACTGTCCCTTTTGAGCATCATCCCACAGAGTTCTGCTGTGCAGAGTCCCTGTTCTATTGAGTGTTCATTTCTGTTGAGGGTTCACATTGATGCCCAAATCCTCCATCATGGATTCTTCTGTGAATATATTCACATAGTTCAATTTATATGTTATTGATGGTTAACTTTCACTTGTCAATACTCAATTTCAGCCTTGCTTTGGTGGTACTTACGTTCTACCTCCTCTTCCTGCCAGGTGTATTAACCTTCTGCTATTTGCAAATCTTGTCCAGTTACAGTTCTTCCATTTCTGGAGGATCACTGGTTAAGGAACACTGAGTTAGTGTGGAGATTTTTAGCACTTTTTTGATCTTTCATTTGATTAAAGCCAGATTCTTACTCCTGTTCTTCTCTTTCTTTGCTTTTCTTGCAGAAAGTGTTTGGTAACCAAATGGTTTATGAATGTGTGTGTATAATTCCAGTATAGCAGAGGTATCCAGTTTTCCTTGGCTTTTTTTGGTGCTTAGTGAATGACATTGGTCAGGATGATTGGCCAGCCTGGTTTTGATTGATGCCTCATGGTTTTATCTGGCACTGAAGTAACCTCACACTGGTCTGTAATTCCTTGTAAGTTCTGTTTTAAAGAAAGTGGTAACTCTGGTAATTGACTGTAGTTAAGACATATACGTCTGTTAGTGTGTAAATAATTTTAAAATACTGTCAATAATCAGTGAAGTGTTTTATCAGGTATTTTCTGCTGATTGTGCACTTAGTGAACTTTTCATTCTTATACCAATCAATAGAAGTGACTAAGTTGATATTTAATGAATGTTAGTGACCATCTCCACTTTTTGCTGAGCAATCCTAGATCAAATCCCTCCTTGATCACAAACACAAATGTTAGAGTTTGTCACCTGATAGTGAAAGCATATTCTGTTTTAAGTTTGTAAAGATGAATTTTTTGATTTTCACTTGAACTTTAAGCTAGCACTGTCAGCACCATGTGATGATTTTTTTGCTGGAAGGACTTTTGCAGGTATTGTGGATGTTGAGGTGGACGGTGCTTGAGGAGCGGCTGAGCAAACCCAGTGTCTCAGTTCTGCATTGGCTGCTCTGGCTCATGCCTTGTGCAGTAACTTTGAGACCAGCATTTCAGTGTCTTAAAAAGGGAACATCAGGAGAGGCTTTGCAACAAGTTGAAAATGAGCAATGATGTAGAAAATATGCCATGATTGAAAGAAGGCTGATTTAATTAAATGTTTATGGCTGAGACACACTGGTGTAAATAGCCTGTAGCTCCTGCTTTGCAAATTAGGTGTCTTTCTGTTTGTGGCCAATCTCACTGTTTTTGCTTGTGGTACTGGAGTTTCTGTCACTCTGAGCTCAAAATCTGAAATCCAGGTGAGTGACTTGCACATTATGGAACAGAAGAATCCCTTCACCAGGTGTGCAGCCTTTCCTGGAGGGGTGGTCAGAAGAGCACAGTGAGCTACAGAGCAGCAGAGCCACATCCACCCCAGCTTGCGGCATTTGTGTGTGAGGAGAGGAGCTCTGTTACATCCATTAGTTGGATGGCAACGCAATAGTGTCTGTCTCAGACAGCTCCAAATCCTGTTCAAAGTACTGTGTACTAAGCTCCCTCTCTGTTTCTGATCTCTCCATTTTTGTCTTGGAATTCTGTGGCTTGCTTTGTTATCAATATAAAAATATTAAGAGAGGGAACATTTTCCCTTCCATTAGCAAGGTCTCTTCAGAATCTGTGACTGACAAGCATCTCTCTGCACCTTCTCAGTAAGGAGCTGTATCTGTTGGATGTATGTAGAAAGGCAGGAACTGTTATGTTTTGAAGGAAATCCTAAAGTCACCTTGTCCTGTCCCTACCCAGAGGAAGGATCAGTTGTATTCAGTATCATTAGGGTTGTTTGGGAGAGCAAGGGAACAGATTTTTTTCTCCCAGTATCTTCCCTATTGCAGTGTAAGCCTATTTATATATACTTTTTTTTCCCTATCAACTGTGATACAGAGAACAGTCTATTCTTTTTCACTTTGCAGCATTCTTTATAAACTTGAAGACTGAGCATGGATGTGATCAATCTTCTTTCCTCTGGACTAAATGTTCTTTGTTGGTACAGTCTCTCCCCTTGGGGGCTGTGTTTCCTGGACCTGGGCTTGTTTCTGTCTCCCTGAGTTTCTCCAAATGGTCAGTGTCTTTTCTTAAGTACATTTCTCTCAGCCAGGCAGTTCTCTAGCTGAGACCTCAGAGAGCTGAATAATTCAAGTAGGATTTTAACTTTGGGTGTGCCTCAGGATGTGTTCCTGTTTATGCTTCCCTGTCTGCAGGTTTTGCACGATTAGGAGTTTCTTGCCTTGAGTTTAATGTGTGAGCTCAGATCATGATGCTTCTCTGTAGGTTTCTTAATACAGGCTTCCATTTCTCATTCTGTACTTGGACATTTCAACATCCCATCTTAAATAGCTTCTTATTTTTTCAGACTACTATCCCAGTTTGCTGGGTTCAAATTCTAGACCTTTCCTCCAGCATATTCATTCCCAACTGATCTATCCAATCATTGAGATCATGAATGAAGATATTGAATAGAATTAGCTCAAGGACAGGCTTCTGTGAACCATACTTAATAAACCCTCCCAAACAGCATACCATCAATAACTATTCTCTTCATGTTCTCCAAACAGTCTCATGCTCAGCCTATAAAGAGTTTCTCTAGGAGACTTTTCCCTAGCTTGCTTATGCAAATATCTTGTGGAAAACTCTCAAAAGTTTTTTCTAAATCAAGCTCCCTACACCTATATTCTAGGTGATATTTTCAGAGTTACTCACTCTGCTTTTATTTGGCTTCAGCTGCAAAACTGGACCTGTGTGGAGCCTGCTGCCCCAAGGCATGTGTTTAATTTTGGGTTTTACTAGAATCCATTTTTCTTACAAAAGTTTAAATTTCTAATATGTAAGAGGATGTTTAGGAATGTGGACTACTTTGGTGTAAAATACACTGTACACAGGTAATATGCAAGTTATCTTTGTTCTGTAGGTGCATTTAAATCTTGACCTGCAAGACTGTGTTCACAGCCTGCTTTAAGTGTTCTGCACTCACAGCCCTAAATCAGAGCTGTCATCCAAACACAGCCTGGACCCACTTTCAGCCCTGCAGCTTTTCTCTCTCATGGCTCCTGTCTAAATCACAGCTTGTAAGGCTTTCAGGGCTAAGAAGTAGCAAATTTTGCAGTTGAATTAAACAATGTTTTGATGACAAGGGTGAATCCTAACAGCAGTCCAAGGAGACATTCAGGGTCATTTTCGCACATGGAATAAGTGGGGATTTGAATTGCAGGTTAGTATTGGGGTTCATTTCAGTATCATGATGCTTTCAGGTGTGATTAAAATGTTTTCATTAAAATTTAAAAATCAAGTAAGACATTTTCTGATAATTCCTTCTTTCATGGCCTTGTAATAAGCATATAATAAATCCAACAGCTGATGTCATGAGGAGCTATTGGATTTCAGCCCATCTGAACATGGAGATATTAGGATGTCTCCTGCACCTTTGTGTGTAGTGAATGGGTCTTAGTTATTATAAAGTGCTGCACAACTTCACCTCTGCACAGGGTGTTCAGCAAACAATTCCCAGCAGGAAATACCTGCTGTTTCCTAAGCCATGGGAAATGCTGTCTTGCTCCATTAGCCCCTCTGCACTTGCTTAGTTTTTCCCCCTGCTTGCTCCAAAGAGGAGGGAAACATATCTTTACAACCACACTGGCAAGAATTAGCCCAACTGTATTTTACAGGTAAACTAACAAATAACAGGAGAATCTGAGCAGCCCCCAGGGACTGAGCTTGTTTGCTGCTGGGCTGTTCTATCTGCAGCTGGCATCAATGGAAACCTGAGTGCTCCATTAAAAGTCGACAATCTCTGTTGTCTGGGGCATGGGGCAAACAGAGCCAGCCTGTTCTGCAGACAGACTGATGGCCTTTGTCTCCCCCCACCCAGCTCGGGATGGGAAATGAGGAGACTGAACCAAAAAGCTTGAAAATGGGACCTGGAGTCCTCACCCTGCTGCTGTGATTGCCTTCAGGGCCCATGGGGAAATTCACTGAGTGTGAGGCATTAAGTGAGGATTGAGGCTAATCTGTAGGAATGGGAAATAATGCAAGGTGCTGGTGTGGGCCCCAGCTAGTGATATGGGGGTGTGAATCTGGAAATCTTCATTCCAAAACCTTGGGGATGGTGTGGGTAAGTTACCACTCTGAGCTGAGGAGAGCAATAATCTGTTATAGGGTCTACCCTTTTAACCATGCCCATGGATTAGTGTCTTGTCCTCTCACCCACCCCAAGGAGGCTCAGGCCTGGCTCTCCTGTAGCATTTTCTTCCAGTAAATGTGACTGCTCAAATGATGCTTTGATGTTCTGATTGCTCACCAAACAAAAAGTAGGGGTTGCATGTACTTTAGTCCCCATAGTGGAGCAGAATTAGATTGCATCTCAGATACCTGGGGCTGGGGTTGATTCATGGGAAATACCCAGCATTTGATGTTTTCATCTTTTCAGAAGACAGCCCTTCAGCCAGGGGACAGTGTGCCACAGGAAGTACACTGGGCTTTGATGGTATCATGGCCTGAAGGGAAATGCATGATAGTACTTCGAATGCAAGGGAAGTGGTCTTTCCACTCTGAGCTTGCAGATATTTGAGTGGTGAATTCATTGGTTCTCCCATGCAGAAGAAGTTATCTTTACCCCATCCTTGCTGCTTCTCTGTCCCTTTGTTCCACCAACAATTTTTATCAGTAAACTCTGGTACAGCCAGCAAGCTGTTGGTCACAGGCTTAAGTCCTTGCTTTGTCACTAAATGCTGTTTTGTTACTTGCTCTTTTCTTTTGCAGTCTGGGTCTGTGAGCTACCCAACAGTAACACTGGAGTTTTGGGGCTGTTGGGGGATTGCACATGGTCTTGCTATGCTTTTACTTGCTACTTCTATCAGGCAATGCTAGAAATGTGTAAAGGGAGAGTTCCCCATATCATCTGCCTTTTGTTCATCTTAATCTCTAGTCAGTGAAAGTGACCTTTAGATAACAGCCAAGATAGTATTTTGTGCTCTAAAAGCTTGAACGTGGAAATGAGTGCTGCAAATATCCCTTTTTCTCTTAGCTCTCTGCCCTGTGTTGGGTACATATGTTCAATCATTATTCTAATTACCTTTTGAAGGTAAAGGTGGTATCCCATGAATGGGATTTTCAGAAGCACTAACCCTAAACCTACTCTTGCAACAGAGTTTCATGGCTGACTTCAGGGGTAGGAGTGTGCCCACAGCATGCAGCTGGCAGCCCAAACCCAACTGCTATACCTGGCTTGGTATGGCTACAGAGTGACTTGTTTGATCTCCAGAGTTAGGGCTTTTCCCCTGAATTACAGGCATTTAACCTCTTATTTGTAGGGCATACTGTGATGTCTGTTCAATGGTCTCTAAACCTCTCCTCACATACACAGTAAACTCTGGTATTCCTGCAGAGGAGGGGGAAAATGAAGGGAAGACGTCTGGGGAAGACAGAACATGAGCACAAACCACTGAATACATTTGGATATTGTCTTTTGGTTATAACAGCATGTGAAACCTCAGGATGATCCACTGCAGAAAGAGGGTAAGGATGGCTCTACCAAAAATTACTTCTGGCTTAGAGCTTGTGCCCGTGTTTTTTGTCATTTTGACCATGGTGTTGCACTGTATCACAGAATAATACAGTTTGTGATTAGCCTTTAGCCCTTCTACCTGCACCATGCATAGGTCCAAGTCTACTGCTTGGCTTTGTGGGTTCTGAGACTTCACAAGTGTTGGAATGAGGAAGAAGCCCAGTGATCCAAATGTCAGCAAGGATTTGGCCATCCTGCAGTCCCTTTAGCAAATCTCTCTGGTGTGCATGTGGAATATTTTCTGCCAGGTAAATGGATCATGTGTCTTCTTGGTCTTAGTTTCAGCTGCTTTGTGTCTGTCATCTTCAGACTCCTGAAAAATTGCCCTGGGTGTCTCATGGTCTCAAGAATACCCATCTCTAAACATTTTTGAGTAGATGTCTTTGGTTTGATTTGCACTGTTCTCTGCCTCCTGCTTTGTGACCAATGATTTTTCTCCTTTCCCTGTTTTTTCTGAGATGCTTCTGGTCAAGAGGTTTTGTTTCTTGTAGCACCAGCAGCAGAGTTAGAGGTGGAAGCAATGCAAAACTCTGATGTGTCCACATCTCTCTCCAAACTGTTTATCTTCCGCAGAGGCCTGATAGTGACTGACATTCATATAAACAGTGGGTGAAAGACCTGATGTGCACAGTTCAAACATCCTGTCATGGTCTGGGCACATGTACCTGATTGAAAAATAAACACCTAACATGCATAAATATCTGATGTGTTTTCCTGGTTAAAATCTTGTGTCCCTATGCAGTGTTTTTGGAAGGCCTACAGTTCATTTTTCTATTTTCTCAGAATCCATAACATATAACCTGATTTTAATTCTGCCTTGAGCTGCTGGCCATGACTTGATTGATGCTGTAGACAAGTTTATCTGAATGCAAGTTTATGTGCTATAACAAACAGTACTTCAGAGAAACACTTAAATGCTTTTCTGTTTCCAGCAGTGACCTGTTAAACTATTTCACACAATTTAACCTTGTTTCTCCCCTCAGTGCACTTGATGGAAAGGACAATGCTTCAGTCTGGAAAGCCATGTAGGTTGGACCAGGCTGACATTTCAAATTCTGGAATCTCTATTCTTGCAAATTTTTCAGGACCAACCTGGATAAGGTCACCAGGTCTCAAATAACTTTGCTTTCAGCAGAGCTTGGTGCTAAATGGTTTCCCAGTATCTGAGTGATTCTATGAATCTGTGTGAGACTGTGTGCAGCCATAGTTAAAATCAGGTTTGCTCACCCTGAAATTCCTGCAGCTTGAAAGAACATCATCCTTAGATAATGCTTTCATTGCTGCTTCTTTGTGTCAGCCTCCTATAGTGGGATTTCTGACCTGAAGATCAGATGTTTCCTGGTACTGAGGGCATAAAAGCAATAAATTGCTGAAAAAGGTGCGAACAGAAGGTGCAGTAAAACTCTTGTAGAGGCATAATTTGTAGCAATTGTAGTCTGGTTCCAGCTCCCAGCTGCGCACAGGGTGGGACAGTCCTGAACATCTGTGGGGGATTCTCTGTGATGGACCTGTGAAGGTAAAACTGATCTGGCAGAAATGGCTGGGAAGCTGCTGACCATGCTCAGTGGTTTCACTGCATCATCTGCCTGGAGGGACATTGCAGAGTCCCAGAGCTGTGTTTCCAGAAGAGAATTCCTTTTCAAGGCAGGAGGAGATCGCTCTCCCATATTGCTTAGGGGACAGACCTCAGGCAAAGACCTTCAAAGTTTGAGCTTTCTCCTACATCTGGGGAAAAGGATGTTAGAAGGGGTCAGGCTTTGAATCTCAAAGTCCTCAATGATGACTATTTTGGCCTTGGTAAGATTTCTGGTAGAAACTTACTTGTACAGTTGAGTTTTGCCTATGAGAAGAAGTTTGTTTTTACTATGGACTGCATCGTGCATGCTGTTCATCCCTATTTGTCTCTTTGCCCTCCTGCTATCCTCAGCTCTTTTCAGAAACCTTAGATTTATCACTCTTGGATTGTCTGTCTGGTTCTGGCTTTTAAAAATAAAAGCTTTTCAAAGGGCCTTTGGAACAGGCTGTGTTATTTTTGGCTCAGTCTCTTAGTGACACTCATTGCAGAATTAAAACTTCTAATTAGAAAGTAAAAAAAAAAAATTGCAAGGGAAGGAAAACACATTGCTGCAAAATTAAGGTGGATATTTTAATTGCCCCAGAGGCATGGACTTGCAGTCCACTGCAGAGTTTGCTCTGCCCCAGAAGATCACTCTAGAAAATGATTACTGATTTCCATAAGTAATCTACAACCTTTTAATTTTAAAAGCTCAAACAAACATCTCTGCCAAGATACTTGGATGCTGCTTAAGTTTGCTGCAAATATCCTAATAAGAATAATTTAAAATTTCCACACATGATGTTGGGAAGACAACGTAGAGGGGAAAAGTAGTGAATTAAGGATGGCAAGGGAAAGAGATTGTTGTAAGAAAACAAGAGATACAATGGAGTTGGAAGTGCAAATGACCTCTACGACCTTGGACTTTTCATGTGATTCATTTCTCCTGTGCAAACTTCTTGAAAATTGCTTTGAGATCATATGCCCTGAGGCTCTGCGTGAAGGGACATGTCTGTAGAAATTCGTGTGGGCTCCTTCTGGTTTGGATGGGTGCTGACTGATGCTGCCCTCTTTCCTTTTCCATGTGTGCATGCTTGGCCCTGGCCAAACCATCGGTTTTTTCCATGGTATTTTCACTGGAGCAGGGTGGGTTGTGCTTGTTGGTGTCTGTGTATGTTTGTGTCTGCCAGAAACCCCCCTGAGGTCCCAGCTCTGCTCTGCAAAGCTATTTTGAGGGGAGAGGAAAAAGAAACAGAAAAAAGGAGATGATTGACAGTAGCCCTTTAGATTTCTGTTGTTAATGCACCAGTAATAAGATAAGGCTTATCTTTAAATGTTCATGGAATCGAGACTTTGATGGAAACAGGCTTTTGGGTTAATATATTTTTGATAGATAAAGCAGAATGAAATGAATAGACCAGGGCAACATACAGTATTTAGAGAAAGAGATATTTTTTGTTTAAATCTCTCTCCTGGCATGCTGTCTGGGAGCATGTGACACTCACATATAAATGGTGTGTTTGTAAACACACACTTGGTGCGTGTGTTTTAGAGGGACACGGGGGCCTGAAAGGGGTGTTGCTGGGCTAAGAGGCTGCTGAGGGAGATGAAATCTGCCAGCTGAGATGAAAAATCTCACCTCCTGTCCCTTCACTTCCGTTCAAGTCCAGCTCTTGCTGGGTGGGTAAATGTGAACAGATAAGAGTTTGCAGCGTAGAGATTTTGCCTCCCCCGTGCTCTGACATGAAAAAGGAGTTGCATGCCAGCCCCTCTGAGGAGTTTGGGCAGCAGTGTTCTGCTGTTTGAGCTGCTCAGGGGGAGTTTGGGATGTTGTAGTCATTAATGCATTTCAGCTCAACCCCTTTGGATGGTCTGTTTTGCATGTTTGCACATTTGGATGAAATTATCCCACAACTGTGTGTACAGTGTCTGGGAAGGCCATGCTGAGGGGACAGAGCCTCTTGCAGCAAAGAGCTGCAGCATCTGGGGCTTGGATCCCAGACTGCTTCCTTGCTGCTTTCCGTTGTGTGTTTACATCACAATTGCTGAATTTCATCTGCCCAGCTTCATCCCTGTCTTTTACACCTCTTCAGTGAGGAGTCATCTGTCCTTCCTTGTCTCTCCCTATGAACCTCTGCACTGCAGCCCCAGACATCTGAGGCACACAAGTTCATTTTCTCCTTAACTTGCCTGGACTCAAAATGATCTCTCCCTCTTAGGATATGCTGACATAACCCCAGCATTTTACCAAATCTTACAAAATATCACTAAAAATGGCTTCTAGGGCATCACTTGGAATTGCTGCTAAATTCTGCCTGGCAAGTGAGTGGCACAGCTGGGAGAAGAAGGTCCCAGAGTCTTCGAAGACAGACAAAGGGGTCTATAAAACCTGTAATTCAGATCAACCTGGGGGAGCAAGAGACACAAATTTTTATCTGATTACACAAAATCTTTGGTGTGGTAATGCCAAATTGGGGCTTTGATTTCTCCTGTTTTAGTACAACCTCTTTAGCTTGGTCCAGGGTTTTGCTTGTTTTAAGGGGTTATAAAGTGAGGTCTGGAAACACAGAGTGAAAGCTTTGGTTCTTTTCAAAATTGGTGGCAGAAGTCTGACTTAATGCCATCAGGATTGGCATCAAATCCAGGCAAACAATTTTTCCAGGAGTAATTTCGCATAGAACAGACTACAAATGTAGTACAGTCCAAATTCCCCATTCATTTATCATTTCTTGCTTTTTCAGCCTTTCGGTGAGCTGTGGGCTCTGGGCTCTGAGCTTGCTTATCCCTGTTTGTGGTGTCCCTGTTTTCAGCTGGATGAGTGTATCTGTGCTTGTGGACACCTGTCACAGGTGCCAGTCTTTGCACCACCCTGAAATTTGCTTCCTTTTTACAATTTTAATGGGTTTAGTTCATTAGGAAGCAAATGCATTTTAGAAACCTACATGTATGTTGGTTAGGATGCATTTGGGTAGCTCTATATACAGATTAAATATACAGACCTCTATATTTAATTAACGTGAAACAACCATCCTGAATCTAAGAAGCTATCTAGTTGCAATTAGTTCTTGTTTGCTAATTAATTACCAATGGATGATTAAAGACTTGTTTACTGAGGTTTAGCAGCTATCAAGACACACATCTAGTACTCAGGGGATTTACTATGCGGTAACTGGATTGTTGAATTAAATTCTTATTGGAGACCTTTAAACTGTGACTGAAGAAAGCTGCTCTGCTGACAGAGTTTCCTTTCCTCCAGGTCCTGCTGCCCTGGGTAGCTTTGCTGTAATGGCAGGGGTGGTTAGGCTGCACACCTGACCCACTGGGGTCAGCCGCTGGTTTATTTCTGCAAATTAAAGGCACAGAAATCCAGGATCTCAGGTCTTGGCTCTGTTGGTTAGGCAGTGCTGCTTGCACACACTCTCAGTCTGTCATGTCTGGCAGTCATGGTTTACCTCTGTCTCTTGGTGGGTGCTCATCACATCTTGCTCCAAACAGACAGCCATGAATTGAGCCTTGTCCTGTTGGGATTTGATTACAGACTGGCTTTTGCTCCTGCATGTAGGCTTTTGGTTTTGCTTCTTCTGACAATTTGCTGGGTGGTTTTGTTGGATTTTTTTTAAGGCTGTGGGTTTGTTTCAGATTCAGTCCCTGTGTTTATGGACTATTTGGTCACCAAAACCCCAAGTTACTGCTCACCACTTGATGAATAGGATCAGGATTTATGGTGGCAATTAGTGGTTTTTTGGGTTACAGCTGGAAAAGGCTTGAGAAGTTGGTGTGTTCACTGCTTCTCAAAGCCAAGCTGCTGAGGTGCCTGGAGACGTGCAGCCAACATTGCTCACTGCTATTGAGAGCCCTGCCCTGTGTGGGTACAACAATGGAAGGGAAAGTTAAACACTGGTACCCACACACAGAAGCTCTTGGGTTTGCCACAGAGAGTTGCTTCCTGCACATTGGCATGAACAAAAGCTGTCCATGCAGGTGTTGGTGAATAATAAGGGACAGCAAGGTGCTTTATGAGAGCAGCAGTTCAGAGTGTGGGATGTTGGCTTTAAAGCTGTCTGCAGGATCTTTAGCCTCTGTCAAGGACTGCTCTTGCATTTTGGTTTTTAGCCAGTGGGTCATGAAAGGAGGCAGGAGAGCAGCAAGGGTGCTGGGAGTTTCTACATGGAGACAAGCTTGGTAGGATTTAATGGAACAATTTTATCCATTATTTAATTTTCTCCTGTGCTTTCCTTATTTATAAGCCAGAGGTTTGGATTGCTTTTCTCCAGACTCTCTCACTAAGCGGAGCTGGCAGGGAAAAAAAAAAATCAGAGAGAATGAGCAACTGTGGCAGAAAACTGATTAAAAAGAATAATTAGCATTTGCCCCTGATAAATGAGCAAAGCCATTAATTAGACTGATTTACTCCTGGCTTTTTTTTTTTCCCTTCTCCCTTTCCTCTCTCTCTCTTTTTTTTTTCCCTCTTTATCAAATGGCAGTGCCGTGACTGCCCCTTTGGTACGTTTTCATCAGCTTTTCACCAGTTGTCAGAGCTAACACCCTCCTTTCCTGGAGCCCAAGCAGCCTCTTGTAGCTAATGGATATGGAATGCAGCCAGAGCTGATAGCTGCAAGATCTCCACTGGCTTACAGGTGTTTCCATCATTACTGGCATATTATCTGCCACGGGGTCTCCTTCTTCCTCCTCCTCCTCCTCTTCTTTTTTTCTCTCTGTTTTCAGCCTCTTTGCAGTGTTCTAGAAGTAATTACAGTTTAAAAAAAAAAAAAGCTGGCAAATTTTTAGGAATTTTATTTTATGCAACACGATGTCCCGGTGATCAAATCAATTTCTTTTTTTGGCACGGTGACAAACAGCGATGCTGCTGCTGTCGCCTGTTTGAATGTAATTACCAGGATGAAAGGGAGAATTTTAATTAAGACAATTTCCCCCCACACCTTCTTCCCTCCTCCTTGTTCAAATAATGAGCTGGGGGCTGTGGTGGTGGGTTTTTTTTAGTGCTGGAGTTTTTTAATATGTGCTTTTTTATTAAGAAATACTACTAATCGTCAGACTATTGCAAATTATATCATGACTATGCCCCCCCCTACCCTGATGAGAGCTGGCTGAAGGCTTGAGTCCATGCAGAATGGGAAAATGATGCATTCGCAGTCTCAAATGGGAGCTTGGCACTATACAAGCCAAGAGGAGCATAAAAGTCCTTGTTTCAGATCTTAAATGGTGCAAATGGGATCGCTGGCATGTATATGGTGCTTGGAGACTTTTGTGATTAATTATTATATGCATTCCTGTAATGCCCAGAGGCCAAATCTTTCATGCAGTTTAGGGCCCTGGAAGCAGAAACAGGCCCAAGTGGCTGCCTGGGAGCCAAAAGCCACAGAAACATCACAACATCTGGATTTGACCTTCATTCTTTAGACCCAGCTCTAATTTAGGGAAGCATTTGAATTGTGTGCTGGGCAAGGGGTAAGAGTAAGCTGCTTCTGGGGTGGGAGGAGGAAGAAAGTTTCTGGCAAGGACAAATGTACATTGAAATGGGAGAAGAATATGCTGGGATTTGTTGGAAGGAGCTGGTAGAAAGCCGAGGAAAAGTAAATGGCAGCAGGAGCTGGGAAATAACGGAATGACAGTTTTTCTGGAATGGGGTTCACTTTTAAAGTTCAAGCAAGCACAAATGGGTAATTCTGATGAGCCTCTGGCATGGGAGGTGCATTGGCAATGGGTTTGCAAGGCAGGACAATCAGAGTTAGGGCTTTGTGAGGAGCAGGTGAGGTGCTAGACTAGGATTTTGAGGGGTAGCCAACCAAATTCCCTAATCATTCTGTGAGTCTTATCTCAGGGGGATGCATGCTGGGGTGATTTTAACTGGCTATTGCCTTGGAGGGACGTGTTACCCTGCAGTTCTGTCGCCTCTGTGCCCCTGAGTGTCAGCACCATTTGCAGGAATCAGACAGAGGTCACGTTCTCTGGGAGTTGTTGATGCACAGGCAGGAGCATGGGAGGATTTTTTCTTCTTTCTGTTGTTGGTGTTCTTGTTGTTGTTGGGTTTTTGTTGTGTTTGGTTTGGGGGATGGGTTGTTTGGTTGGGTTTTGAGGTTGGTTTTGTTTGTTTGTTTTTTGGTTTGGTTTGGTGTTTTGTGTTTTGGGGTTTTTTTGTAGGGAGGGCAAGGACACCTTCCTGCTCCTCTGAGATTTGCCCCTCTCTGGGTTCACCCCATAGCATGCGTCACAAACCTGTTGTGCTCTTTCAGACACAGGCAGGGCATCCTGTGCAGCCTGGCCACCCAGGTCTGTTAGCAATCCAGAGAGGCTGGTTCAGGCTAATTCAAATTGCCTCCTTCCCCCAGGGCAGGACACACACTGCCTCCAAAATATGCTTTTTAACCTGCAGCCTTGGGACCAGGGCAGCGCCATTACTTGGGACTGAAATTAGGTCTTCAAAGGGTTGGTGTTGGAAGGGGCTGCAAAGAGGAAATTGATTTCCCAGATGTGTTTTTGAAGCATGGCTCATGTCAGTGGAAGGTAATTTAGACCGATGTGGGTGCTTGGTTTCCCAGAACAGCTGGAAGTGGATGTGCAATTCCTTGGCTGTGCAGCCTGTGGCAGGTACCCTGAGCTGGCTGGTCCCCAGGCTGCACCCTGCCTTCCTGGGAATCACTTCAGGCATGACGTGAGCATTGCTGGACAAATAGGAAAACCTGCAGAGCAAGGTAGGGGTGCCTGACAGAAAATGAAGGCAGCAAGCTCTGTCTGGGTCTCTTCACTTGTTTATTGATGTTCAGAGGGGTCACAGCCCTGCCTCCCACCTCTCCTGTCTCACCAGCTGCCATGGAGCAGTGGAGCTCAGGCATTTGGGCAGAGCTGGCAGGAAAAGCTGAAAAAAAGGGAACTGGTAGAACTTGAACCTTGGCTGAAAGGCTGCCCTTGTCCTCTGCAAAGAAACCATTCCTGCTTACAAAATCCGTGTGCTCACACCTGGGTTTTTAAATCCAAAGGGGGAACTTTTCTCCTTTATTCATTGCCAAGTGAGTTGAGGGATAGGTGAGCTGTGGGGTAGGGTGTGAGGACCAAAGTTACTGATGGAGGGGGTCGGGGGTTTAGGTGAGGAACAACACCAGAACTAGGATGGTAAGGCAGTAGAGTGGATATATCACTGTGCTTTCAAGGCCTTGGGTTCTGCTGGACCTGTCCTAAAGCTGACAATGGCCAGTTGTCCTGGCAGAGATGCCTCCTTTGGGGTGGCAGCCCTTAAGGGTTTGGCAGAGCTTGGGTGCGCTGGTTAATGAGCCAGGACCGCTGTGCACGCTCCTACCACACACAAACAGATGCAGTAATCTGAATTATTTGTGTGCAGCCCAGGTCCCTGGCTTGCTCAATCCCAGAGAGTGGAAATTGTGCCTGGGGTTAATGCACTGCAAAGAATGTAGGGGAAATGTTTTGCGTTTTAAACAAATAAAAATCAGTGCGTATTTTTTTAACGCTTGCTGACCAGCTCTTCACATCCTGTTAAGCTAAATATTTGCATGGTGGTGGGGCAGGGAGGGCTGAGGAAGGAGCCCCTGTGTTTCGTTTGGGTGGCTCTATATTGCCATCAGCTGCTCTTTCCTCTTCTGTCTGTTTTTCTTAGCAGGGTCAGGACGAGTTTCACAGTCCAAATGGTTCACTGCAATTCTCTACAGGATATCCTCATTTTACTTTAATGGGGAGGAAATTAATGAAACATACAGGCCCTGGGGCTTCAAATACTATACATTAATATTATCCCAACGTATTGTGGTATGTGCACTCTCTCAGACTAAACTTTACACTGGACAGAGGAAGTTGTGATCAGATTCAGGTGCCTGTGAAATTTAAGTGGTGGGGGGAGAAGGGGGAAGAAAAAATAAAGGAAAAGAGAAGCTTGAAGCTGTTTCCTTCCATTTCAGCCCCTGATCAGTGTGAGAACACGGATGTTCAAATGGGATCAGGTCAATACAAAGCAAATAAACTCTCCCAACTCTCAGGACAGGAGTATTTAGCTGTATTCGTGTATCTGAGAGACTCATTCTTTTGATTTGTTGGTTACCTACTTTAGAGACCAAATTCTTCCCATCTGTCACTAGGCCAGTAGTGATTTAAGGCAGTGGTGGTCTTTGCAGAAGATGTGCTGCTAAAGGATTCCAAATCTTCCCACCTCCCTTTCCTCCAAGTGAAAAACACCACAAAATGGGAGAGTGTCGTAGGAATTAAAAGAAAATCAAGTTCAGTTTTCTGCGGTGGTTACAGGGAAAGATGAGAAGGCAGGTCTGAGCACTCAGCTGTTACCCTTGTGCCAGCCACCTCACAAGCCAACAATTTCCATTCAGTGATGCTCTCTGGCTTCAGCACAGCCCAGAACCTTCAGCTGGCCCAGACAGTGGATCTGGATGTTATTAAGCCTCTCGAGACAACCAAGAAGCTTTGGCCATGTATTGAAAACAGCTCAGATGGAGGGTGCTCAGCTGCCATCCCACTCTGAGCTGCTTGCATGCAGCCCCCTGGTGCAGCTGCTCCTGCAGCTGGAAGGGGGTCACTAACACCAGGCTCTATTGGGCCTGTTCCTCAAAGCTGCTGACTTCTGTGAATTCTGGTTTTCCTTCTGGGATTTTTGTTTTGTTTTCTTTCTCCTCATGCTGCAGTTTCCTCATGTTACAGCAACTGGCACTGCCTTTGCATAAAAAGGAGCAGTTCTTCACAATTCTGGTGGAAGAATGTGGAGGAGGAGAACTTGTTTGGAGAAACTGGCTGCATCAAGGAAAAATAAGAATTTAAATGGTCATCATGGGCTTGGGGAATAACAAGGCTTTTTTTTTTCGTTTTCTCAGAAGTGCACTAAAATACCTTAAATTTTATATGGGCTGAAGCAGAAAGCAAGCCCCCTCCCATTCCCAAACTCCACATCCCTAACTCTGTCCATTTGATTTTAAATGTAGCTGAACCACTTGCCTGGTGGAGAAAACCACAACTTGAATATTACCACATTTAGCAAACTGAAGGCTCTGCCTTGGGATATGGGGACAATTTATTAGTGGAAATATCTTTAATTAATTTGTGCACAAGTTCGTGTTTTTCTTTAATTCTTCTCCCCAGGCACTTGACCCATAGTAATGAAATCCGGGAGTCCTTTTCAGAAAATTACTTTCTCAGCATTTTTGTTCCTTTTAAAGTTAAGTGTATCGCATAATGACCATGAAATGTTATCCTCTATTAGGAACACACTTTTCACTGAGAGTCTTCAAATAGAGTTTATTACCAGGAACTCTGGGGTAAGCTGCCATCCACAGCCACACGGGCCTGGCTTTGAGCTCTGCACGGGATCATCTTTGGGGACAAGTGGAGCTGGTTGGCACGGGAGGAAGGTAGGCCTAGGGTTTGGTTCCAGCCTCAAAGGCCAGGCCCAGGAGAGAACAGAGCTCTGACTTCAGTGGCCATAAGCTGGGCAATGGGCTCCTGCAACCCAGGAGAGCCCAGGAGTTTGGGAACCTCATGTGTGACCTGGTCCCTGGACAGTTCTAGGTGCTTCCAGCATTGCAGTTGGAAACACAAACCTTTTTCTTAGGGACAGTGGCCAGAATGGCTCGTGCTGGCCCTGTCCCCACCATTGTCATACTGTGGTGACATTATCTCAATGGTTTCTTCTTGCCCAGGCTGGCTCAGGAAAGTGGGACATGCCTTGAGAGGTTCTTTGGTGTCCTGGGTGCACTTTGCCTGTCTCTGCAAACAGTCCATAAGGACAGAATGGTTTCCTTTTGCACAGGGATGGGCCAACAGTCCCCTGTGGTTTGGCATGTGGGGATGTTGGCACTGACACAACAGACACTGGTGATTGAGGGGTTGTTTGGGAGCAGTGCTGCCAAGGCACAATGGGATTTTTCAGTTTTTTGCAACGGAGAAAGACGGGAGGGGGGCATGCTCAACAGCAACAGGCGATGGACAGTTCTGATTTATAACCCGTGTGAAATATGTTATCTCCCCAGCCCACCTTCTGCCCCTCAACTGCCGCTGTCTGAGCCTGGCACCTTCTGATGCAACATTTAGGTGCTGATTCAGAGCAGCCTTGGAGGACATGGTGTCGTTGTGGAGGAGCTCAGATGGGTGTTTCTTAAAAAGTCTCATTCGAGTACTGACTGGGTTTTTGACCCCCCTGGACACATGCCAGGGAATTCTCCATGCTGTGACATTACTGTGCTGTCCTGGAATGGACAGTGTTGGCCAGAGCTGCAGAGCTCCTTGCACCCCTCTGACTCCATGTCTGGATCCTTTTCTGGGGCAGTCACACAGGGCGCTCACTGCTCTCTTCGCTCTCTGATGCTCAGTCCAAGCAGAATCAAACCCCAGGGGTCAGAGCTGGTTATTCATCTTATCATAAAGATATTATTAGTGTTTAGAAACCCCCTACCAGCAGCAGAAAGGGCTGTTGTACAAAGGGCCTGTCCCCATTGTTTTGAGGTCATCCATCTCCCTGTCCTGGTCCCGTTTTCACTCTAATTTGTTTAGACCACAGAATGGGCGCGTGAACAACTTGTTTTGTTTCTGACGGGTGACCACAAGAACATTGGCTGCATGTGCTTTTTGTTTGGTTGCAGTTTAACAGCTGTTCCCTTTGAAATAACCCCATTTCTGCTGGCTTGATTTCCTAGTTGCTCTTACCCAACTTTTCTGTCCAGTGAGGTTTCTCCCTCCTCCCCACACACCTGGCCCCGTTCCCTGCCCTCCCCACCACTACCCCAGGAACCCTTTTGGTTATTTCAACCTCCGTGATTAAACTGGCCCCCAATTGTTATCAAGAACATTCAGGAAGGAGGATGAAAAAAGGAAACATAATCTTATCTGAGAATAGAAAATATGATAAGGGCCCCCTATCTGGAGGCTGCAGTGTCCCTCGTGGTGGGGCTGCAACAGTTCCTTTGAAAATAATCACCGACACCATCTCTGCTAAATCACCTTTCACACAGCTCAGGCCTTTGATACAAAGGCCCCTGGCAAAATTAGAGCAGGATTGTGGAGACCCCAGAGCAAACGCATTAAATGCTCAAGAGATCAGAATTAGGGGGCACACAGATATAATTGCTTGGGAGGAACTTGTGTTCCTGGGGGTGACAGTGTGTGGTGGATGGGCACGCACATTTGTGGCTCTGTCTGGTAGCTACCAGATGATGACTGCAAGTTATAAGGCATGATGAGGTGCTAATTAAATTAATTAAATGGCCTTTGTATGTTTTAATCATCCACCTAGGATGTTAAAACACCTAGGATGTTAAAATCATCCACCTTAGGAGTTAATGCTGGACTATATGCAATGTATGATGATTGAGTGCTCAGCTCTCTCAAAAATATCAGATAAAGTGTGAGCACTCTTGTGCTGGTTGCATGTAAACAGCAAGACCAAGAAAGTAAATTTTGCTTTTAGAGTTGTTGTTTGGTTTTGGTTTTTGTTATTTTTTTTTGTTGGGTTTTTTTTGTGTGTGTGTGTTTTCATCCCCTCTCCACCTTTTTTGGTGTTGAAGCCTCAGGGTTAAGCTTTTCTTATTTTATTTCAGCTGAATTGAATTTCATTGGTTTTTATGTAATAGATCCTGTTAGGCACATTGCAAAAACCCCTCCATGTGCTGCTCCCAAGACTTTGACAGACCTTTTCATGAATATACCTGGCCTGAAACAGTCCTGGTTCAGTGTGGGGAAGCTGCTGCAGCTGGGAAAGCAAAATACCCTGCAGGGACAGGATGGAGGTGCATTGAGGAGAACCATAGGAAATACAAATATATGGGCCTTAAGTACGACTTACTTCAAAAAAGAAAATATAATCTCCTCTGTATTTGTTCTGAGATTCTAAAAAATGCTTAGGGATTTTGGGTGCTCACTGATTTTTTGAGTTCTTAGCATTGGGTGCCTTTCAGAGAGTGGCACAAAATAGCTCTGTTTAAGCAACTAAGTTATTTTTAAATGTCTGAAATTAGTAACCTAAATATTGAGGTTTCCCAAATCCAAGCTCACTTGAGAAAATTGTATGCTGCTAATTGACTCCACACATTTCTGATCATCGTGGTTTATATCTTTTAGACAATGATTTGGCTTGAACTGGGAAACTCTGAGCCACCTCCCTGACTCACAGGTGTTAGCCATCAGCCAGTCAACGCATTTCCAAGGTACTTCAAGGCAAAGCTCAAAAATATGCTTAAAAAAACCAAACCAAAACAAAAACCTGTGAAAACCTTCAACAGCCAAGCAAACTCCACTCCTCCGTGAATATCAGGTTAGGAGGTCTTGCTTGGGGCATAGGAAGTGCTGAAATTGTCAGATCTTGTAGAATTATTTAACTAAAGAGTCCAAGCTAAATCTGGCAAAGCTCAAACTGTAACAAAGTTCCTCTGCAACATAATAATCTGGAATTAAACCCTTCTTCTCATTAGAGGGGAAAATACTTTTTTTCTCCTACATTTTTGGTAGGACCCTGCAGCACAGGGAAAGGGCATTATAGTGTTGCCACCTGGTATCTCAAAGTGTTAACTTCAGCACTGAATTCTTCATTATTCTAAGGTAGAAAGTTTGTAAAGGAACCCAATTTTAAGTACTGGCCAGGAAGCAAATTGCAGTGGTGGGAACCTGGCACAAGAGGTAAGAGATAAGCTCAGAAATCCTTGCCTTTCTGCTGATCTGGCTTTCAGGGGCTGGCATTTGTGAATGCAGCCCATTGAATATGAGTGCTGCAGTTTGCTGGTCTGTAACAGAGACGTGGTCCATGTGGAATAGGGTTGTGAATGACTGGCAGAACCTTCTGTCCATTTTTTTCCAGATACACAAAATATGCCCTTTAGGTCTTTTCCTCCTATTCTTCCCCTTGACAGCCCAAATTATGGATGAAGGTGCCAGCCTGAACACTAAATTTCCTGTTGCATGCTGATTTGTGGGTTATTTGTGCTACTGAGAAGCATGCTGATTTGTGGAGCAGTCACAGTGGGCTGAACAGTGAATTTGGACATAAATCCATTTTATCTTTCATAGGTGGGTGGAATCCTTTGTCATTTCTGTAGCTGGCTATGAAATGCAGCTAAACCAAATCCTCAAATTTCCTTGATCCTTGTGGGAAGCTTCAATCTGAGACATCCCAGAAGAGACATCTAGAAGAAAAAGCTGGATTCACCAAAATGGCTGTATTTTATTATTAGATATAATTGCTGATCCAGACACAGCACTGAAGCACTTGCAGGACGATGAAGGAGGCACGAGCCAGCCAAGGCAAGCCCAGCTCTCATCTGCAGAATTCCCTGGCATCGTGGCCTGGGGCATTCCCAGCCTGCAGCAGCCATCCCTGTGAGGGTCACCGTGTGGCTTTATCAGGCAGGGCAGTGAAATATCACAGGGAATTGATCCAACTGCAGAAGAAAAGAAAAATCTGGGTTTATGTCCTGTGTGTTTGCTGTTACAGTGGATCAGCTCCCCAGCCAGGCTGATGCCATGGAGCACTGCAGCAGCACATGGAGGGATCACACATTGCAAAGCAGAGATGCTCAGAAAGGATCCCCAAAACTGGAATTGCCACCAAATTTCTGGCATGAAACTTTCCTTCCCAGCAAAGCAGGAGGGAAAAATTCTGTGAGCAGTTTAGAGAAAAAGAAAGACCCAGCCAACAGGGAAAACTGTTTTGCTGAAGAAAGTACTTGACGGGGAAAAAAAACCAAAGAACCCTCCGAACAAGCCCCAAGCCAAGTCCTTTTTCCTAAGAAAGAATTGAAGATCAGTCTTCTTCAGCCTGACTCAGCAGTGTGGCTGTTTTGGGAAGCTTTGCAATGCAGGAGTGGGAGAGAGTGAGGAAAACAAGCAATGAGACTCCAAAGGCCCGTTTGGGTTCCAGCAGCAGAAGGTGCTGCTGGTGCCTGGGAAGGGAAGAGAGTTCTCCCAGAGGGTCTGACCCCGGCATCCCTGTGTGCACCCCCATTCCCAGGCCCTTTTTCTCTTTGCACCTTTTAAAGAGGGGTTCCCAGGCATTGCTCAATCTGTAACCTTCGTGTGCTTCCTGCGGAGCGCACTCTTAAATTATTTTTTATCAAAAAGGCCCAGAAATTTGATAGGGGAGATGAGAAGATGGGTACAATCAGGGAGGATAATAATGAAGAACTGTCAGTTCCCTGGCTGTAGCTTTGTTGGCCCTGCTGCTTTCTGAGATAAAGACACAGTGGCTGGTCTGGGCTCTATATTAAAAGGCCGATTTGGCTGCTTGATTATATATGAAATATAGATTTAAAGCTTAACTTATGTTACCAAAAGCTAATCAATTGCAGGGTAAAGCTTGACACATTTGTTATGATCACTAAAAAGCTTTTCTTGGCTTGTTGGTGCTCATAGTGGCTGGAGGGGTTTTAAAAAGCTGCTTGGATCCAGTTTAGTGAAATCATACCTGTTCAGAATCTATTTATATATTTAGTAATAACAGCTCAGGATGGAAATATTCTCCTCTCTGCTATCCTTCTCTACCTGAGTTCCAGGAACCTCCACAAAGGAGGAGTTAAAACCTCCTTTTAGCAGGTAGAAGGGGAAAGAGAGGTAGGAAAAATTCCAGAGCCAGTGTCCAGAATGACTGTGATCCTGTCAAAGTATTTTATTTATATTCTATTTCTATTTCTTTATTATGTTTTTCTGGAGATGACCTTGCTCAGCTCCTTGGTTAAATGCTTTGCTGGATCTGTTGCTTTAGGCTTTGTTGCTGGAAAGCTGAGTGTACCAGAGCTAGAGAAATGCTGCCTTAGCATCACTAAATGGTTCTGGTACCCATGCAGGCCCTCAGAGAACAACCTGGAGCATCTCCGAGGGTGCTGGAGGCAGAAAAGCCTCTCAGAGGCTGTGGCTCCTTGCCATGGTCACCTCCCTGGCAGGGTGACAAGTGCACAGAGCAGCCCCAGAGCGTGCCAGGGAGCAGGGGCTGAGCCATCCTGCCTTGGCTGACAGGCCCTGGGGCTTGTCTGCTCACAAATGACACACACATGCAGGCACAAATAAAGCCCTGGCAGTCACTGCCTGCAACAGCCTCGCCGCTTCCAGGGGGAAGGAGTGCACAGTAATTTGATGCCTTCATTATCTTCATAACATGAACCAATTTGTCAGCAAACTACTGTGCAGCCTGATTCCTGATTGCAGGGAAAACCAGGCTGGGAGAGAGGGCTATTATTTGCAACCAGTTTAAGCATTGTTCTTTTTCAGAGGAATATAAATACACTGTGTAGAGCTGGCTCATTAGACACTTATCCGTTTGTATTTATGGTTTAATTAAATAACTGCACGGGAGGACTTTGGTTTCTAATCACAGTCACAATACAGTTTTGCCCTCTTTATGGCAGTCTCTTTCCAAGAAAGGTATTGTGGCACAAGCACATTCAATCTGCCAGCTCCCATTCCTTGATGGAAAGAAGAAAGTGAAAATTTTAAGTCTCAGTGTATGGATGGGGGAACTGATGGATAAAGAGTTTCAGTGGCCAGCCTCATGTTATGCTGTTTACTGACTTTTTGTGAGAAATGATTGAGTTTTTTGCTGAAAAGCAGGGCAAGGAACTGAGTTGCTGATTGCTCTTTGCTTCTAAAGGCGTGATCCCCCACAGAATTTTGCAAGCACCATTTTACCTGCTTTCTTCTTTTGTTATAAAGTCCAACCTTTGCCCATCTTTCCAACCACCCTGAATCAGGTTTTGTCTTGCAGATTTGCTTGTCGTGGCTCTGATTTTAACCTGAAGCAGCAAGAATGCAGCCATAGTGGGCATGATTGCTCTGAATGAGCCCCTGCACAGAGTCCTGTGCTACTTCACCATCCCAGGAGCTGCATTCCATGCAGGATGTGGCAGGAACCACCTGCTAGGCAGAGATGTGAGATGAGTGACAAACCAGCAGAAAAGCTGCAGACAAGTGAGGTGATCCTCTGCCTGTCTCTGGCATGGCCGCTGCTCTGGGGTTGTTTCTGTTCTGGAATTGTTTCTGTTCTGGTATTGTCTTTGGTACCAAACCCAGTGGGTTTCATGCCACACCATATTTCCTGTAAAAACCATTCCACAAAGACTGGCTTGAGATTTTGCTGAGGGAGAGCCTGTGTCATGGCCCCGGAGTGGAGGCCAGGTAAATATAAAGGTAACATTTCTGTGTCTGCCCCTCCCCTCACTTCTTGCATCAGCTCCCACCTCTGGTCTCAGTCTGGGACAGAGGACAGCAGGGTTATGAGATCTCCTGATCAGGCAGGCAACTTTCAGTAGAGCTTCGACTGAGTGTAGATTTTCTCTCTGAAATGTCAGGGGAAATCTAAAGGAGCTGCCTGTTGCTTAGAGAATAGAGAGGAAGAGTGCAGTGCTTTGACATTATATTTTCTTATCCCTAATCCCTGAGGTACCTGATGTTTTTATTTAATATTTTTTACTCCCTTCCATGTTTAATGTGCTCCTTTAAATTGCTTAAGCTTCTTTTTCTTCTCTTTAACTCAGTTAAATCAGATTCCCCTGTACCCTGAAATATAAAATACATGGAGGTTTTCTCTAAAGCATAGTTTATGCTAATAATTCCCTCTCTGCATTCCTGTGCTAGAGTCAAGCACTGCATATCTGATTGGGCTCTTAATGACTTTTGGGAATCATTTAAATATCTAGCTGACTAGCCCAGTTAATAATCAGAGCTGCAGCTCCTTGAAGCAGGAGTGACTCATGTAAGAAGAAGAAAGCTTCTGGTTATTTCTGAGCCTCTCTGCTGCCCCTTCCCTGCCGTGCAGGCTCTGAAGGGCACGGCCTTATCAGATGTTCCCAGGCAATGTGCATCCTGTCTGGCTGGCTCCCAGGCACACCTTCAGGGGTGCAAGGTGCCAGCCTGGTGTCTGAACATCTGTTGCCTGTGCACCCATTGCAGGCAGATCACTGGAGCTTGCAGATTAAGCAGTTCAGGGGCAAATTTGGTTTTGAATTGCAGATTTTTTTTTTGGGGGGGGGGGTGTGGAGTGGGGGGAACACTTGAATATTGCAGCGGGGATAGGTCTTGGGAGACAACTGGCTTTACTCCTGTGTGCTCAGGTGTGCCTGATGCTGCTGGTTCTGTCTGTGGATGAATCAGAAAGCAGCAGATGTTGGGATTTGTCTTTGGGATTGCTTGTCTAATTCAGGGTCCTTTCCCAAATGAGTGCTACCCTTTCCCAATGTTTGTTTTCATTCTTAAGGTATTTTCTGACCATCTCACCTGATAGCTCCTGAAGTTTCATTTAATTTCTCTTTTTTTTTACATTTTTTCCTGGAGTGCTGTGGATCATTGTCCTGTGCTGTTATTGCTGTCTGTATTGCAGACAGACAAAAAAACTGCTCTGGTAATGGAAAAAAAAAAAAATTGCTGTGTTTCCCCTCCTCCTGCACCCCAGATTACTCCTGAGCACTGGCATGATGTTAGGGCTACCTTTGGCATCTCTGCATTTCCTTTTGTGTCCTGAATGGCAGTGCTCACTGAGATCCCTGCTTCTGTGATTTATGAATCGAGATATGTTCCACCAGAGAGAATGAGCGCCTGGGGGAGAGACAAGGGCTTTGATCTCACTGTGCTTTTGAAATATGACTGTAAAATCAGAATTAGATGGCAATCTCTTTGGGGCAGGGACATCTCTGCTTGCCCTGCACAGTGCCTGGCATGCTTTGGGTGCTGTGTTATCAACAACAGAGGTTGAGTAATGGGTGATGCTCTCAAATCTTGTCTGTTGACCCTGAAGAGTTGAGGAGCTGTTCTCTCCTCAAGTTATTATTAATAATGCTTTTGTTTTCTCCCCCCTGCTCCACAGTAACTGGACCTTGCTGGCCCCCTGGTCATAGATGTGCTGGGATGGAGCTGCTGCTGAGCCCTGGCCTGGTGTTTGTGCTGTGGCAGGAGCTGGGCCCTCTCCTGGGCACAGCCTCGTGTCCTGCTGTACAAACCTTGGGTTTTCTGTGCTATTCACTCTCCGCGCTTGGCCTTAAGCACCAACTGTGGCTTCAGGAAGCCTTAAAATAGTGAAAGTAGCAAGGAAAAGCACTGGGATATTTGCAGCTGTTCAGACCAGTCATGGATTTTTCCCTTTGCCAATGTTAGTGCAGAAATGCCATCTCATTCTTTCTCTTGATTTGAAGTTTTGGAGAAGATGTACAAAGACTGTGGGGGATTTAATCACTGGGCTGAGTTGTTTTAAATCCACAAAATGATCCTTTGAAATTTCTTTTCCTTAATTGTCTTTTTCTTTTTTTACTTTCAAACCTACTTTTCTCTCACCTCCAGATGTGAAATGTCAATTTCTGATCAACCTAAATCCAAGTTTTTCAGTGGGACAGGTACAGCTGATGTCCTCTCTGCTTCCAGAATTGCTGCTTCCTCAGCTCTGAAAGCAACACCACACTTGAAGATTTCACCAAGCTTTTGCTGTCATTGCTATTAAAGAGCCTGACTTAATTCACAGTCGTTGCATTTGAGTGGAAAACTTGTCCTGTCATTACAGGGCAAGAGGAAGAAAAGGATACTCAAGGTGTGATTGCCATGATTCCTAATGAGTCATGGATTTTGATTTGGAAAGAGCTGCCTTGTCCTCCTTGACTGCATATGTGGCTTTGCATTTTAAGGTGAAAGGTGAGATTGCTGTTCTGCACCTGGTGGTACAAATTTGAGGGTAGATGTTTCCAAGACCTTTCCAGTTAGAGCTGGAGGTTTGGGATAGAGGTGTTCCCCTCTCCAGAGTTCCATGCTGCAGTGGGGAGTCTGTTCACCCAACAGCAATCATTTCTGAAGAGGGGGAGCAGGATGGGGGCTCAGATTATTTGAACTGAGTTGGCTCTGAAACACAGTCCTTGTGGAAACTCTTTCAAAGAGAAATGTTCCTATGCTTTGTCATGATGATCATGCTTTCCTAAGAGTAAGGAAAATTGATTGGACTTTGGAGAGAGGCAGAAAAGAAGAAAAGCCTTTTTTACAACCCATCAAGCTATGGGTAAAGCTGAGGTGCACTCAGGTGATGTCTTCATGTGATGGTGTTCTGCTCTAAAATGGGACAGGTGACATCCCATGTGGGTTACTGAGCTGTGTCCTGAAACTCTCACCTAATTGCCTTGGTTCTCCAGCTACAAAGATTCCTCAGAGGAGATGGAAATTTCTTGCCTCCCCAGCCAGGAATATAAAGGCAAAGGGATGGATGCAAGGGAGTGGGGAGAGCTCACCAGGAGACTGTGCTGGCAGTGGTCTGCAGTGGATCTCAGCCCCATCCAGCACATCTGTCTCTCCAGAGAAGCTGATGGCACATGTGAAATGCAGTGAGTCCTTGGGCCATTGTGTAACTTGGGGGATGCCTGCAGCTGCTGCTCATAATTAATCATTTAAGCAACAAAATCAAGTGACTTTACTGACAGTATCCAAACTGCTGACCTCAATGCATTTTAAAAGTTCGTTGGATACTGAACCTCGAATGACCCATGGATGGATCTGGAATAATAATTTTCATAATCCTCAAGTCATTATCTTAAGAGGGAACGTATTGTTCTCCTAATTAAGTCTGTCCACACGCTGTGCAGCTTCCCATGCAAATGCACTGTGCATAAACTAATTAAAAGAAATATACAGCCACAAGGACTTAAATGGTCTTTTATGCAATCTCTTTAAATTATAGTCTCCCTCCTCCCCCCTCACACACACAAACTAACAAGGGATTCGGCATCATATTCAGCAGGGAAAACCACTGAGCAGTTTTGGATCCCAATCTGGAATCCCCCAGAATTTATTAGAAAGCTTTTGTTTTATGACATTTTTGTGAGGGCCCTGGATGTGTAGAAGACCCTAATTGAGAATTACGATTGTTTAATAGGAGACAGTCCCTGCCCTGAAGAGCTTACAGTCTAAACAGACAAGACAGCCAAAAGCTGAAAAAGCCTTGTTTTGCACTTGAGCAGCTCAGCCATTGAAAAGTTGAATGACTTCTCCAAGGTCATATAGACAGAGCTGGGAACTGGAGGCAGACCTACTCCAGCACTGTAAGTACCTGAGTCTTCTACCTTTAATAATAAACCCAGAAGATAATAGATAGAAGCCTGTTTTGTGCAACAGCACCAAAGGGCAATTTCACACTGATTCTCACTGCTATTTTGTTGGCTGGGAAATGGCTGTGAGACTGCTTGGCTGTTTTCAGTGGCTCTTTCATGTTCTCTGGTGTGGTGGAGGTTGTGCCCCTGGAAAGCAGCATGTTGGAGGCATGTGGCCATTGTAAAATGTTTTCTGCCAGGTGTCTCCCCACTTACACCTCAGCAGCACTGTAGAATACAGCAGATACAGCAGGAGTCCCCTGGCCAGCAGTGTTCAGGCTGTCTGTGTGCCCTGCATTGCGTCGTGAGCTTGATGAACCCTGGACTGGCCTCTGTGAACATGAGTGAAGCAAGATGAAGGAGATCATCAGGGTTATTTTTGCTGTCATTTCCCTTGGGACTGTTGCTGACATTGCTTTGGGCTTCTATTTTGCAGAAGAGGAGTGGAAGCTCTGGGTGTAGGATGTCCCACCTGCCATTTTCACTCTTCTTCCAGTACATGGATCTGGTGTTTGTGTGTTTGCCAGACAGCCAGCACAGGAATACTTTCTGAGCAGAGCACCCAAACAAAGAAGCTGTGTTTGCACTGGGATGAACTGGGACAATGCAGCTATGCCCATCCATGGGAGAGGATGTAAGCAATTGCTGTGAAACTCAGCTGCTCTGAACCAGGTGGGATGATATCAGCTGCTAGATGAGGAGGGGCTGTGTGGCTTACAGCATTGCAGAGGCCTTAAGTTCTGCCAAATAGACATTGGTTGGTGTCTGCAGCTTCTGAACAATTATTGAGGCAGTGGAGCTGCAAGCTCCAGAACCAGCCCATCAGTGTGTGAGTGCCATCCACAGTGGGACTGGTTCAGGGGGCAATGGCAGCCAAGCCCTCAACAGCCCAGGCATGGCTGGATAGGAATTTGCACATAAATTTTGAGAGAGAACAGGGATTTTCTTGCTCTCTTTTGTGGATGGGTGTTTATGAGTGTGAAGTGGAAGATGAAGTTTCCTTAGTCTGTTCTCAATTACTGTCTCATTCTTTGCATGTGGCAGGTTTCCTGAGAGCATCCCTCCCGATGCAGCAGCCATTGGAAGCAGCAGCTGGAGAAGGAGGGTGAGGAGGAGCCTGGGAGGCCCCTGAGCCCAGGATCAGAACCACAGCGAACAAGCAGTTCTCCTCTTATCTGATGTAGCCTGGAGAGCAGACAGATAGGACTGCAGCAATCAGTATGATGGGAATGTGGTGGGTGGACTCTATCAAGAGAAAAGAAACCCTCCCCTCCATGGATGAACCTTCATGTCTCTGTTTCCCCCCTCTCCAGTCCTCATTCTGGTGAGAGGGAGGATCTTTTCTCCATCCAGCGATGAGATGAAAGAGTGCCCCACATTTGACACTTCATGAGTTGGCTGAACCCTACAAAGTGATCTTCATAAAATCCTGATTCCAAAGCATCAAAGCCTTTTCCCGACTGGTAAAAACCCTAAAAATTCCTGGAAGAACTGCCAAAGGGCAATGGGGCTGATTCTGTCAACTGCCTTTGGTTAGAGCCGGGTTTGGTTATTTATGGGGGCCGGGGGAGGCAAGAACTCTCCAGATGGGTGGCTAAACCAAATAAAACAATGATAAAAATCAATGGAGTTATGTGCAGGGAAAAGAACGCCTGTGCATGAGGCACACGCTTCTCTGTGCTGAAACATCCCTCAGAACTGGTGTTGATCTGGGCACTCCACCCCAGGCTGCCTCATCCCCCTGGCTCTGCCCAAATGTGCCCTTTGCTGGGGGAATTCTGCCTTGATTTATTGACAAATTGACTGACAAATTGATTTATTGGTACCTTCCTAATGAGACTTCACACTGTTTGAGGCACAAATCCTACTAGAAACCTGTACAGGTGAGTAATCACCCAAATGCAACAAGAAGTCATGCCACTGCAGTGGGATTATTGCAAGGCTGGTCTGTCAGCCCTTGCGAGAGGCCAGCAATGGATTTGAGAGTGACTTTCCTCTCTCTGGAAAAGTGGCAGTGTTCTGATGTTCAGGTCATGCTGGAACTCCAAAGAAGCAGATGTGTGTGTGTGTGTGTCTCACCAAACTGTGCCTCAGAGCTGGTGTGTCAGGGATGGAGGTTGGGACACAGGGCTGCACAGAAGCCCTTGGATGAGAAGCCAGGTGTAAAGATGAAGATTTCCTGTCAGAAAAGGCTGAAGTAATTTGCTGTTGCAGTGTGATGGTGTAAAGGAACTGAGTGAGCAGGAGGACAATCTTCAAAATCATCTGAGTGCTTGAGGCATCCTGAAGCATTAATTCTGAGTCCTGTTGGGGTGTGTATCACTGAAAACTGTGAGTCAGAGTGAGAAACTTCCATTCTCCAAAGACTTGAAGTCTAAGCATACAAGGGAAGAGAAAGCATAAGAAAGCATTTTGGGACTGGCTGTTAGATCTTTCATGCATCCAAGATTAGAGGAAGAGGATTCAGTAATTCCTTCAAGAAGGAAGATTGCTTGCCATCTACTTTGCAAGGAAGCATGCTGAGCAAGTGGGAAGATGACCAGGAGTCAGGACTGAGTGGAGTGTTGAAATATCTGATAAGAGAGGAAATTTAGTGGAAAGGGGTGGACTTGGTGACTGCAAACTGCTTTTGCATGAGTGCACCCCTGGTTTTCCTATGTTAGGGAAATGCTGGATGTTTGCATGGGTTGTTACACGGCCACACCATCAGCCAGTCCAATAGTCTCATCTTAGTGCTGGTTTTTGTTTTTGGAGGCATGCTTTGGTGGAAAACCTCCAGTACTGTCATGGAAAAAACTGTCCCTTGAGTAATTCCTTTTTTTCCACTGAATCCTTTTGGACTTCATGGAATCACAGAATTTGGGTTGAAAGGGACCTTAAAGATCATCTAGTCCCAAGGCCCTGCCATGTTACACCTTGCACTAGACTGGGTTGCTCAGAGCCCCACCCAACCTGCCCTTGAACACTTTCGGCCTGGCAATTGGCCTCACCTGCTCACCACTGTTTGTTTATGCTGTTAAAAGGGGGGGTGAGGATCAGCCCACTGAGGCTGCTGTTCATCACTGTGCTGTGAACTCCAGCTCTGTAGGTAAGTGTAATTAATTTTTTTTCTCTCTTATCCATCAGACAGAGCCTTAGTGAGTTCTCTGTTCAGGTCAGGCTCTGCACCTGTGTGAGTGGTCCCAGCCTGGGTTGCCTTTGCCCAGTCTGTTGTCTCAGGGACCCCAGCCCTTGCCACAGTCACCTCCCAGCTGAGACATTCATCCCTCTCTGCTCCCTTCCACAGATGGAGCCTGCTGTGAGAGGGACAGGATGAGGTGAATGATTTGTTTGCTAGTCAGATGGCAGGACCCTTGTTTCTTGTTAAAGGCCTGTGAGATAAGAGACGCCATTGATGTTTCAAGGTGTTCTTATCATAGGCCTCAGTCTGGAACAACACTACTCACCCACACTTTCTCTCCAGCTTGTTGATGAAAATGGAGAATTTTCTTCTGCTGTTTCCAGTCTCTGGAATGCCCCCAGACAAAAGAATTTTTCAGACACATCTTTTCCTTTTGCGAATCAAACTCCAGCCCCTTAATGTTCGGCAAATAATGTGTTCCAAAGAGACTGTGTTGTATGTGATCGTAATTACATTTGGGTTTTAATAATCATAAACACTCCTGTTTTCTAAGAACCAGCTAAACTGATTTCCAAATAATTTAGTTTGAATGGCATGTTTTGTGTTTGTGTAGCATCTTCTCCCCTACTTCTAAAGAAAAACAAACAATGTATTAAAAAAAAAAAAAAAGCAAGTGTGGGGTGAAAAAAAACCTTGGAGAACTTTAAAAGACTCTAAACCTGAAAAGGGAGGGTGGGATCAGCTAATTTGTCCCTCTTTTGTATGGTTTATTAAGCCTTTTGTTCTGGAACGCATGGGTTCAGTGGGAAAGCGGTTTTTGATATATAATGTATTTACTTTTGCTAATTAATTAAAGCAGTATTCATATGAAAATGCCGACTGATAATGGCTTTCACAGCAACAACTGTGTTTTTTAAAGTAGCAACTTTTAATTACAAATTGACTGGCAGAAATATATAAACCCAAATATTGTTCCACTGATTTCCTTTTAACTGTGTTACTCTTGCTTGATTTATCGGATTAGGGCTTTTCACACATAGTGGGTACAAGATATTGTTTTTAATGAGAAATTAAAAGATTACCAACAATACCCATAAACCATTAAAAACACAAACTCCAGATGAATGGTAATTAGACTGAATGATTTGAGGCTGATAAATTGAAAGCAATTAATGTATTTGTTAGGGATTCTGCAGATAGCTCTGGGTGTTCCAGAAAGCACTGAAGGGTTCAGATTTGGTGTGGAATTGCATGTGGAGATACCTTTCAGTGCCTCAAGTGTCCAGGGTGCCAGTGGAGGAGATGCTGGCAGGGCTCTGGGGAGGGGGAGAGGTGAGGAGTTACACCAGGGGTTTTGTGGGGAGGGCTGAAGGGATGAATCAGGGCAGGTTTTCCCTGGATCCAGCCTTTCCTGTGTTTCACTGTTACCTGTGACATCTTATGAGGGAAAACTTGAGGAGGTAAGGCAGAGGAAGCGCTGAGGAGAAGTAAAGTTTTCTTGTCTCTGCTGTGGTTTATCAGGAATGCATCTTCTGCTCAACTCAAGCAGCCCTGAGTCAGTAAAGCTGCACAAGATGCTCTCTTTTGGCATTTGAGGAGGTTGCATTTGTTAATGGTGGCTTGTAACCCCAGCAAGAGCATCCTGTTTCTATTCTTTCTCTTATTCTTGGCAAAGCAAATGTTTTGGGATTCTGTTTCAGCAGAAGGAAGTACTCTCGGGTGCTGATGCCTTTTGATATTGTTCCTTGTACTTGGGTCTAGAGCAGAGCTCACCATGATTTCCCATCTTAGGAGAATTTTTCAGCACAACAAAAATAGCCAGAACGAAGTAATCTCCTAAATCAGGACAGTGATGTCTCTACCCAAAATTATTAAAACAAAAACAAGCCCTCCCCACCATAAAACATAAAGGCTCAGGTAACATAGGACCTGAACAACTGAAACACCTAATTTTAGTTTTTACTATTTTTATTTCAAGTCTTCTCCAAGTGTAAATTAAGGCATTCCATTTAAGAGGCATGGCAAACAAAAACCCGAAACCTTTCCCCACTTTTCCCCCAAGTCAGGGATGTAATCAGTCCTTCCTTACACACATTTTCTTTGGGATAATTGAGATTTCTATTGAGGGGTGGGATGTTTTTCCAGGAAAAAATAAAAAACCTTGACATGGAATTCTGCAAGTAGAACTCCTTCTCCACCATTGGCTTATCTCTGTTCTAATCCCTCCTTCAGATGTATTCCTTCCACAAGGCTTTTCAATTCTAATCCACTGTAGAAAGAAATGCATTATTTAACAAGGCAATAGCACAGAGAACCCTGATGGTAGAACCCTTTGTGTTCTTCCATTAGCTGCTGGTATTCTGCTCAGGAAACCAGGTTTTCAAAGTTCTTGAGTTCACTTAGAACTTGAGCTGAGTTCCTTTGTAAACCTGGTCATTGCGTTCTGAATGAAAGTTGTCGGACTGAACCAAGATTTTTTTTCTGAATCTTTGCCCAAAAAATGGTGTTCTCTATGGAAATGCTGTGGCTTGTTGCATTTTCTTACTTGTTGTCTGTCTCAAAGGTGCACTGAAGTCTTGAAGGTGTTCTGAAGCTTTTATTTGCCCTGATGTAGCTTCATCCCTGTGCAGCGTATTTTAGCTCTTGTAGGGTGATTTGTTACAGCTCTTTTCCATCCTCCTGGAGTCACAGTCAGTTGCAGGAAAAAGCAGGTGTTTTATCAAGGAGGTCTTGCTTCCAAGGATGGCCTGGACAAGGAGCTGCTTCACCCACAGCCTTACTCTTGGGAGTATTTCCTGGGTTGCTGCTGCTGCTGTGAAGCAGCATCTTGGGCATTGCATTTCAGTACTTTTCATTCCTCATGCACTGGTTCAGCCATCAAATTAACAAATAAGGCTCTTGGAGGAGCCACCTGGGGCCTATTGCACAAGCTGGACGCCAGTAAAATCCAGTTGTGTGCAGCAAAAGGGAAAAGACCAATAAGGAAACAATAACAGAAAAGCTCTGTTAAAAAGGCATATGGGTACAATGCTGCCGGCCCAGTTAAGGAACCTGTTATATTCAGTAGTGCAATAAAATCCCCAGTAATTGCAAATGAAACTTAATGCCTTGTAAAAGAGCTCAGCTCCTTTCTCCCGTAGCTGCAGCTTTTTGAGAGGGTCCAGCAGGAGGTGTATTTGTGCTGCACAGCCCGGGAGGCTTTGGGGAAGCAGCTGATCAGTGTGAGGGCTGTTTGAAATGCTCCAGCTTTTTGGCCAGCCTGGCCTTCTGCAGGAGGACATGGAGCAGGGCAGCACACAGGGAATTTGATTCCAGCCTGGAGCATGTGGGATCCAGAGGGCTCTGGTCTTCCCAGCAGGTGCAGGATCACTTCAGACTGGTCCAGCTGCTGAGGGGATGGTTACTTTTTCCTATGTTTTCAAATCCCTGTGTTCCATCATCATCATCATCCTGACCAGAGCAGTGGGCTCAAGAGCCATCCAAAAGCAAGGCAGAGAAGCCCTCCTAACATTCCTTGTGTGTGTATTCCTTCTGGGCTTTTATCCACATTTTTTCCTGAACTTTTTCAGCACAGGATTCTTGCCTGCTTCAAGCAAACCCCATTTATTTGGGGAAAAGAGAGTTGTGGTTCTGCTCTGTATTACAGATTTTGAATCATAACAGTTTCTTTAAGTCATAGGGCTAAATCCTGATTGTCTTTCCTCAGGTCTCACGTCAAACTCCCTTTATGTGGATAATATGTAGGAGGAAGGGATTTGCAGCACCAGACTTTCCAGTGAGGATAGGGATATTTTTTATTGTTTAGTGTCTGGTCTTTGGAAATTAAATAACTGCTTGATAATTTTAACTTCACTTCAAAGGCATGTTTCTAGTCCTTATGTTTGTGTGAACTCCACCCCCCCACACACCTCCCCATGTAATTTGAAAGTGTGATTTGGTTATGCTTGAAAGAGTCAGGAGCCAGAAGACAGAGAAAAACAACACAAAGCTGATTGTTATTAAAAACAAACACCACCATCCCCTCCCCAAACTGATGGTATTTGAATTCCTGGGTTTGCATTGCTGGTTTTGGGCCAAAGGAACTGAAGGCAGGTAGAAATCTCATTTGCATTAGAACAGAGAAGCAAGAACCTGGTGGTTTTGCTTGCAAATGGCCTGAGCCTGCATAGCCTGGTGTGTAAGTGTCACAAAGTGGTGTGAGCAAGGACTGAGTGCCATGGAAGGAAATACCAGCCCTTACAGAAAATCCTTCCTGCTTCCACACACTTCCCTCACTTTTCAGTCCTGCAAAGTATGATGTCCCCTCCTTCTCCTTTGTTAATCAGATTTTAATTTAAACTGCAATGCTTTGTTTCCCCACATGATTAACTGTATTTGGTAAATATTGAATGGCCCTTCTAAGTTCAAGTGATGGTTCTAGCTGCCCACACTTCAGCTGAAAATGTACAGTGTCCTTCTTTCCTGGCATGAGCTGGCAGAAGTCATGGAGTGCACTCTGAGAAATAGCCCCTGCTTTCCTTATTGTTGCTTTTTCCTTCCTCTGGTGGCATGAGTCAGGGACACTGTCAGTCTCTGAACCAGCAGTGCCTCCTTTTCAGCAATCAATCTGCCTGTTTCATTGTTTGACTGAGCTGAGGCATGCTGTAGGATTTGTCTAAGTTCTCTGTAGTTGACAATAAAGAGGCAAATTTCTGAAATTCTAGGAGGATTTCCAGAGAAATTTCCTTCCCACTTCCCCCTGCCTTGAAAAAAAGCAACCTCCAAACCTGCAAACTCATCAGCCCATTTCTGTCCTTATAGGGTTAGGGCTGGCATCCCTTGCTAACTTCCTGCATAACTATGGGTTTGACTTGGCTTCTCTAAACGTTCCTGCTGAAATTGCTCCAACACTTTATCCTCACATCCACCCACACATTTAAATTTCTCAGTGTCATAAGTTGGTTAGGATCCATGGAAGTCCTGGCATCTCTTTGGCTCTGCCCCTTCATCCACCCCTGTGAAGAATGTGTGGTGTTTGAAATGGAGGCAAATGCAGAGCGACACGAGGTGGGGAAATGGAACTGAGAGGGGAGGGCAGTGAGAACAGGATCTGTGGGGTTTATTAGGCTGTTCCAATGCTGAAGTGCAAAACTGTCCCTTAAAGCTGGATGTGAACACTGCTGAGCCAATAGAGAGGCTTGCATTGATTTCAGCGAGCTCTGGATCAGCCCCTTCAAAAGCACAAGGAGTATGGACCTGACCAGATAATGCCCCCATGGCAAAGATAAGGCGTGGCACCCATGCAGGACCCTAAATAAGGCCTCATCTCTTTCAGAAGTGCTCCTTAGGAAAGGGCAGATCCTATACTCAGGGAGAATTGTAATGGCCTGAGGCCAGTGCTTTGGAAACTCTCTTCTCTTGGCTAAATGAGAATGCCTTGGATTTTCAAATCTGGTTCCAGTTTTAGGTGTTGAATGAATGAATGAAAGTCAATTTCTGAACAAATTTTTGAAGACTGCCTCCCCTTAGACATCTAAACTGAATTTTGCAAGGTGTTCCTTCAGCTTTTAGGGCTACACATACACACAGTCAAGGACTTAGGAGGATCACTGATGGGAAATGAAAAAGAAAAATTCAGATAAAAATAGTGTGGGTATTTATATCAAGGATATGGACACTTGAGACCATTTTAGAAATGGCAGGCTGGCCAGCAGTTTCAGCACCAGATCTTGGTTTGAACTCTGAAACCCCAGCAAAGTTGGTGTATGTGATCCCCAGAATGGGGTTGTCCAAACACGGAAATCACTCAGAACTCCAGTCAGCAGAAATGTATGTAAAGGCACTGAATAAATGCAGCAGTCCTGGGGAGCTAATCTCCCCACCCAGAGCTCCGCAGTCCTCAGTATGCAACCATTGTCATCTAAAATATTACCTGTCCTGCTGCAGCCTGGATTTGGTCTCCTTGCCTGTGGATTAGACATAAGGAATATAAAACAAAATACGTGCACAAAACCCTTGTGTTTCCTTTGCAAAATCAGGCTGTGCACATAGCTAATTCTTTTCATGTTAATCTACACTTACAACCCGATAACAAGCTAGAGCTTTCTTCTAACCAGGCTTGATTAAATTTGGAAGATTTCTTCCCAACAGGAGAACCCTTTCTGCTTTCATGCAGTAAACATGATTTTGTGCTTTCTGTATTTCCCTTTTTATTTTTATTTCAGGAATTTTTTTTTTCTTCCTTATTATTATTATTATGAATAAGCTAGTTTTAAATCAATTTCAACAGCTGGAATTAATTTTCCTGTTACTGACTCTTCACTTGGGCCTGTCACAGAGAGGGAGGCTTTCTATTAGCATAAACATAACTGAAAGCTCTGGAATTTGCATTAATGTACTTTTAACAAGTTGACAGTCTTTTGGCACACGCTCCTGAGATCTGAGAAGCAAGGGAAAAAAAGACTGTATTATACCTTACACTGGCTGGATTGTAAGAAGCTGTCAGGTAAAACCTCTGGTTTCTTTTTCTACCACAAAAATATGGGACAAAATATCCACTCATAAGCAGGTGCACATATCTGACAATTTTGCAAAGTCCTCAGTACTTCCCTCCTAGTGCCTGGAAGAGGCTGCTCCCAGCTTGGGAACAAGCTGTTCCATTGTTGTTTAAGGGATGTGGAACTCTCACAAGGGGTGGAGGTGCTGGGCAAGATATTTTACAAAGCTTTTAAAGGGTCTCAGGAAATGTATATTTTGGTGACAGGAGCATGGACCCTTTGAAAAGTGATCCAAACTCTGCTAAATAAATATTGGTAGATGTGCCAAATAAAAAGCTAGTCCTGCAAGCTCCTCATTACCATGGGGTAGGAATTTAAGAGGATTCAGCATGGCAGTTTGGCCAGAGGATGACAAAATCTAAAGGGATGACCTGAAGGCTGAGATACTGATTTTCTATGTCTCTGTTTAAACCACAAAATTAAAGTGAGGGTCTTTCCATTTGATCCCAGCTCCTGCGTGGCAAGTGAATTGTGGCTGAACTTGGCCTTCACTGACCAGAGGAACCAGAAACTGCTGTTCCTGCCAAATCACTGAATCATTTAGAGGTTGGAAACAACCTCTAATATTTGAGTCCAACCTTTGGCTGATCACCACCTTGTCAACCAGACCATGGCACCAAGGACAAAATGACATGGCAGTGGCAGCAGGGCCTGAAAGGAGGATGATTTTTAGGAAACCTGGGGTTGATGCCATTTGGCTGAACTCTGCTGGCTCTGCAGTCATTGTGCAGAAGTAACAGGACTGCTGCTGGGTTGGTGTGGGCCACCAAGGGCTGGTCTGTGCAGCCCTGCCTGCCTGAATGGCCTCTGCCATGGGCTGAAGGTAAGAGTGAACTGAGTCCCTGCACTGCAGCCTTCAGATATGGATAGGAAACCTTTGAGAAGCTCTGGGTCTCTCAGTTACGTAGATGTTGTGCTTGTGCATCAGTGCAGTTGATGTGTTTTTTTAAAAAAATGCAATGTGCTTCCACCAATTACTTAGAATAAATGTGTTACAGTATTTGCAAGGACTGTACAAGCCAACATTAAATTTGTGTATGTTTCTAGTTACACTAGAAAAGGAGGCAGGAGAAAATATTTGGGCTGCAGATCAGACTCACATCAGTTGCCATGGGAATAAAAGAAATACTGAGAATTAAGGGAATCCTTTAAACTACAGGATTTTTTAAACTGAGGTCTTATTTGATTGTTTATTTAGGCCCTACATTAAGACAAAAATGTGCGTTTAGCCAGCTCCTCCTGCTGGACCCAGAGCAACTCTTAGGGCTTATTTCCATAGAAATATTGCTGATCCTGGCCCCAGAACAGAGCAGAAGGAGGCCTGGGAGAGCTGCTGTGTTTAGTGGCACTGGGCTCACTCACTGCCAGGGGCTCGAGCAGCCCCCTTGCAGTCTGGCAAATTGAGGCCAGCTTCATGTTCACAGGGTAAAGCTGCTGCCAGTGGTTTGGCAAAGCTGCAGTATTTTTCTGCTCCAGGCTTTGTTCCTGGGTTTGTGTCTTGAGTTTGGAGAGACCAAAATGGTACCCCTTTGGTCTGGAAGCTGTGACTTGATCTGGCCAGCACAGGAGTGATGTGACGCAGCTCACAGGATGGGAACTGTCTCACTGCTGGGAAAAGTCACTGAAAGGTCTGCTAGTTAATTAGCAGGGGGATTGTAAATAGCTAAAACCTGACTGAATTCCTCTGTCAGCTCAGGACAGGACCTCCTGCCACTCCTCTTCCTGTTTCTTCCCTCTTTGACTACAATTAGTTATTCTGGAGATAATTTTTCTCTCACAGCTTCTGCCCCAGTCACTACTATGGCTCACTGTGTTATTTGTTCCCTCTAGGAAAAGGAACTCAGTGCTGTGGGAGAGCAGCATTCTCTCAGTCTCCTTCACACCCTTTGTTGTTTTTTCCTTTCCCAGGGAAAGGCTGAGAGCAGCCTGTCCAGTGCTGCTTGACTTGGATGCTGCTCTCCTCTCTTGCTTCAGCTGATGGAAAGCACTTGAGGCAGATCTGCCTTGGCTGTGGCTGAATCACACAACTTTTCTGAGCTAATCTCCTGCGTACTTCTGGCTTCACAGAGCCTGGTGCAGGTTCCTCATCCAGCCAACAACCACAGCCCATGGCACACTGGATGGCTTCAAGATACCTTGGTGAGTTTTCAGTTGCCATCATTGACCAGTGCCAGATCCCTGGAGTAGGGAGTAGGACATTAATTCACACAAGCCTCCACATCCTAAGGTCATGAAGTCAACGAACCTTCTAGAAGGTTTATTTCCTTCTTCTTAAGACACTTCCAGGAGCCCCTGGAGGAGACCTGTGTTGGTATAGGCAGTGCACCCTGAAAATGCATGAGGATATCACCTGTCTAACCACTGTGTGTCTTCCTTTGATAAAAAGAAGACATTTCTCATCCTTCACATGAAGATATTTTCTCTACATGCTAACCCAATCCCTTCCAATTGCATGAGCTCAGAAATTGTCCCAAATGCAGTCAGAAGTAAGTTGGAAGCAGGTGTCAGCACCTGTGTGGACAGGGAAGCTGTCCCAAGCCAAGGGCCCAGTGCCTGCCCCAGACTCCATTGGCCTCAGCAGAGCCAGCAGTGACAGCACCAGACCCCTGGCAGGGTGTGGGCTGGCAGGACTTTGCAATGATGGGAAGAAGAGTGTGGGAAGGCAAAAGGGAAGGGCAGTTTCAGAGATACTGTCCCCAGTGCTGATTCACTGGGCTAATCGCATCTTGGTGGCATTTTCCCTCTGGTATCTGCTCCGTGCGTCTGTCGCTGGTTTTGAGAATTTATCTTTCTCATCACAGCTTGGGGTTTTTGTTGGGTTTTCTCCTCTCTTCATCCAATGCCTGTTAAAGAAAAATCTTTGAAAACAAGATGTGTTTTCCTTCAGAGCTCTGTTTGGTAGGTCTGAGCTGTCATAGCGTTTTCTCTTGTTGATTTCCAAGGAACATGGGTTCCCCATGGGCAGTGGCCAGCCAGTCCTCCCTACAGCCTCTGCTGAATTCTCTTTTATTTTTAATTTGGTAGAAGTTCTCAGTTATGCAAACTCTAGAGCTTAATTCAGCACTATGCAGCAAAGGCTGTCAGAGGGACATTTTATGTTGAACCATGCCCTGTGGCATAGACCCTGTGGGCAAGACTCATTCCTTAACTTGATACTGGTTTTGGCAAATGTGTGAAGTGGCAGACTGTGATTGAAATGGGCAGCCCTCATGGTTTTGGAGATGGAGAGGAGCACTGTCTTGCCTGGTCCATATCCTCCTAGAGAAAAAGCCTAATGACAAATAGCTGAGAAGTTTCTAGTATAGTTCATGTTCTGGTACAGCTGTTGGAGTGGTCTGAGAACTCTTGCAGAGCTCCACTGTGTCCTGTATGGATTGATGCGAAGTCAGGAGCTAAGCTGGGCTCCTGGTGACCAGTGTGCCAAACCTCTGAAATCCACAGATTTTGAAAAAATGTTCAATGTTGATTATTATCTGCTAGCTGAAAACTCCCCTCCAACCCCTGTTGAAATCTGCAGATTTTGAAAAAAGTGTTCAAGTGTTGGTTATTATCTGCCAGCTGAAAATTCCCCTCCAACCCCTGTTGTATCTGTTTAGCTGAGCACAGCATGAGAGAGGGGCTGCTTGGGGAATGCCTGATAAAAGAACCTTAGCTGTGCAAAGCTCCTTCAGTGAGACTTCTCCATAAACATCATCTGTTATGAATTCAGCCTTGCATGATTACAGGCAGGCATCTGTGTTGATTATGTGGGTTTTCTGGAGGAAAGATTTTAAAATATGGAAATGAGTGGAGGTATTTGCACAACCGGTTAGCATCCGTTTCATGTTATTGTTGAATATATGTCTCAGAGAAGTGCTCAGAGACCTTAGGTCAGAGTAGGGCTCCACTGAACAAGGTACAGAATATGCCTGAGGAGATACACCTTGCTGCAATAGCCTGAGACAGTCCCAGCCATGGCACACAGCTGGCAGAGGGAGGGCCAGCAAGGGGTAAGGTGACCTGCTCAGGGCTGTGTGCAAGAACAAAACTGGGCCAGGCTGCAGCTCCCGTGGCTCTGCCCAGTCCTCAAACACTGCTGTGCCTCCAGGCCTGTGTGGGCAAATAAGAATAGCCCTGTAAATTAGTGGTAATATTGCTATCTCTCTCAATGTGGTGTTGTCACCATCCTTCTCATGATGTCTGCTTTACACACTGAATTTTCGAGGAAAGAGACCCTGGCATCTCAAGGATAAAGCATGATGCTAGTTTTACACCTTTGCTGCATTCAGAATGAAGAGGCAATAAGAAAAATGTTCATGTTTAAGAAATACCAAAACTCAGAGTGATCTCAAGAGTGTATATTAGGTCTAAATGAATCCACACATTTGCTTGTAGAAATTTGAGAACTTGGGATGAGGCAGTGAAATGAGATCAAATAACATTTTGAGTGTAGATGCAGGCTGTTCTGATCTGGTTTAGCAGAATTTGGTTAAGATTTGGGTGTGAGTGAAAATCAGAATCCTCCTTCTCTGCAGCTGATATTTTCTGCATTTCAATTTCTACGACCTTGAACATTGTGAATGTAGGAGATCAGTCGAGGGTTATGACCATCATAACAGAGTTACCCATGGGGCTGGTGTGGGAGCAACCCTAACCTGTTTCTTTCAGGCAGGTACTGACATAAGGAGTTGAGCCAGGCACAAAAATAAAAATGCCAGTTGGCAGAAGTGTCCCACTATTCTGGAGTGACCCTTGTGATGACTCTCTTCTTGTTGAGTAGCCCAAAAGGCTCATATGGAGCTGGGAGTGAGCCACAGCCAGGAGCCCTTTCCCATCTCAGGGTGAGCACTTCTCCTTCAGATAGCTGGCATGCTGAGCTCTGAGGGCATGGGTAGGCTGTCAGAAGGACCCTAAGTTAATGTGGCTTCAAGAAAACCTGTCCTAAGCTTCTGTTTCTTTGTCATCACAAACCTTCAGACCCTTTCTGGGCTCCCAGGATGGCTGTTTGTCACGGTTATCACAATGGTAACGTTGTCTACCATCCCATGTCCAGAAATACAGAGATGGAAAGAAAACAGCATGGGCAAAGGGGCCCATCCTCCACACCACACTTCCCCTCTCCCCCTCCACACTCAGGAAGTGGCAAGGCTGTCCTGTGTGACCAAAAACAAGGCAAAGAACCCTAGTGAAAAAGGGAGTTAGGGCTGATTGGTAAGCCAGGCATGGGCACTGAACATCTCTTGAGAGATAAGCCTCTGATGCTTGATTCTTTTCAGTCTTTTGGAGACCGTGATAAGGAGAGGCAGTTGCTTTGTCAGGGTTACTCACACTCTTTGTGCAGCATGTTCAGTCACTGAATTTGTTCAGATAAGACAAACATCTAAACTCCATTTCCGGAGACACACACCAGTGTTTGCACGCAGGCAATGGTTATACCAGGGTGGGCTGCTGGAGACAGGGCTGATGATGAATGCTCCTGAGCAAGATGCTCCATTGTAGCTGGTGGTTCTGTGTCTCCTTTGCTTCCCCAGAGCTCCAAAACTGTAGTCCCAGATGGTCCAATATCTGTGGTATTTGGCAAAGGGGGCCGTAAGCATCCCTGCAATGGAGGGAGAAGTACTTCTGAAAAACTCACCAAAATTCCATGTGCTTTGGGCTGAGCAAGGGTGGACACTCCCAAAGTCTGGCCACATCCAGACTGGTGTGTATCCCCTTTTCAGGATTTGTGAGTCATCAGCCATCAGAGGAAAACTTGTTGTAGTTAGTGAGTGCTTCAGTTGCTGCTGAAAGGCAGCCACGGGGGAATAGAAACATAATTGATTCAAGAGAACAATGTCTAGACACAATTGTTAGGACAGACAATACAAGAAAATAATGTAGGCAACTGGAAATCTGCAGGGAATTCTGCAAAGTGTCAGGATGTGATAAATGCCCAAGGTGGAAATCATTCAGGTGTTGCTCAGCACCCTTGCTGCAAGAAGTACTGGGGCAGCTCCAGTCACTGAAGCTGGCTGGAGTTCTTTTCCAAACTCTCACACAAAGCAAGAGGTTTGCTTGGGAAGCAGTCCTGACCAGAAGGAAGAAGCATTCCCCATTCAGTTACCTTAATTTTTCTAGCTTCTCTGCTTCCTCTAGAGTGCTTCTGAATAACTGCTCATCTTGGTTTTCCCTGAGAGCTCAGAGGAGCCTTTCCTGGGCTGATGAGCAGAAGTGCATCAGACGGCTGGAGCTGTCCCTGCAGGAGCAGCAGGCTCAGAGCAGTCCTGCTGCCTGGGCAGTGGGGGTCATGGGGAGCTGTCTGTGGGCATTATATCTTCTGTTTTGAGACTTAACATGAAAAGGTTGAGATATAGTTTGTGTAGGGATTTCTGGGTGAATGACAGCACCATTTTTTTTTTTTTTGCCCTCTTTTTTGAGGAGATGCCTCATGAAACTGCCATTGTACACAGGATCAGTTTATAAGCTGAGATGTGAGTAGCAGGCAGGTGTTGACTAGTCCTAAACTGGGCTCCTAGCTCTGCTGTTGTTCTGCACTGAAAATTAATCTACTTTACATGCCTCCTGGAAGTCCTGGAGGGAGAGGGACTGCCAGAACTTTGAGAACTTGTTTCATTATTCTGTCCAAATCTCCCCTAAGAGCTCTATGTGAACAGATTTCACATAGGGAAAAGATTTTCACAAAAAGTCCTCTCTTCCCTCCTTAAGCAGACTTCATCTGAAGGCCACCAATAGAGCTGGGGATGTTTGGCACTCAGAGGATCTGGTTCACATTGAAAGCACTGTCCCCACTGTGTCCCTGGGGGATGCTCCTCCTGGTGACCCTGCACAGGGCTCAGCAGTTGCATCACTTAGGCATCTAATTGCTTTTATAACCCAAGATGCCAGGTATAAGATGCCAATAAATTTTAAAATCCCTGCAATGGACAGGTTATACTATATATTACCAGGCCATTGAGGATGGAGCTCTGTCAGTACAGGGTTATTCAATTAACTGGGACCCAAGCAATTAGTATGGCAGCATTTTATTCTTTAGTTTGGATGGGGTTTTTTTGGTTTGTGTTTGGTTTTTTGGTGTTTATTTTTTTTGTTTTGTTTTGTTTTGTTTATTTCTACCACCAGAGCAAAAATTTAAAGCATTCCTGAATTTCAGGGACATTTTTGTTCACTGCCAGCTGCCCAAAGAAAATATTAGGCCTAGGAAATATTCTGGTATCGGGCTGCTGTGATGTGAACAGCAACAGAAAATCTTGTCCTGAGAGGTGCTTGTTCTTGGAGGAATGGATGCACACAGCCCCCCCTCTCTTTTCTGGTGTTGCACTGGATTCTCCTTTACAGGTCTTTATGGTTCCCAGTTTTCCCCTGTGTTCTGCTGGTGTGCTGTGCAGACTGGAATAACACAGTCTGTGTGCAGGCAAACCACAGAGTCCTGCTGTCCGGCAGCAGCACTTCCAGGGTGGAAACACTTCTCTTGCTTTATCTGGATGTGCCTGTCCCTGTCTGAGCTGGCATGCACCTGCTGGTGCCTATTCCATCCAGGCTTCAGCGTCCTTCTCTTTCCTCAGCCTTTAATCCCACCTTGCTCTCCCCATCCCAGACCAGCTGCCTGCATCAGGGAGCTCCCAAAGCTGTCCACGTCCTGAGCAGTGAAACTTTGTTGTTTCAAAGTCACTTTGACCTGAGTGCTGCAGCAAACGTGTACAGCATCTGCTGCCGCTGTTTCGCATGAGGGAGCTGCAGTCAAATATTAAAAAGGCAGCAAGAGCATTAAATTATTCTGCAATGGAACATTGTCATTCCTCCATAAAACTACTTTGACCTGTAGTTTTCTATGGAGTCCATTGCTCTTAAATGTGCAGTGAGAAAGGAAATTAAAAATTAATCTTTATTTCCATCTCAGAAGAAAACCTTAATTCTCTGCATTGAAATTATACTCATAATCCAGGGTAATAAATTATAGTTTTTAATTGCAGCTAGTCACAGCCAATCAAATGGGAACCTCTCTCTCTCTCTTGCTTGCTTTAACTTTGCTATACAGAAGAACTCATGGAGTGCTGGAAAAAATTCACATACATTGACCCAGGCTCTAACATTGTGTGGAATAAGCCCAGGATGTATTAACACAGCCAAGCTCTGTCCTTGCCTGGCACCCTGGAGCCGGTGACCTGAAAGCACCCCATGGGCACCAGCTGCAGCAGGCACACAAGCACAGGGAAATGGATAAATTGTGCCACTCCACGTGGGGAAGGTGTGGTGTGGGATCTTGTTCAAGGTTACAGAGTGAGTCAGTGTTGAATGAGGAACAAAATCTTGATCTTGGTTCGCCTGCTTTATGACTATGAGACAAAGCACTGTTCCAAGCAGGGGGCAGGAGCCAGGATGCCCTGCTCTGACCCACTGACCAGTGCTGCTGACCTTCAGGCACTCAGCCACGACATCAGACCTGTTCTGACAAAAAGGACAGCTGGTTAAAGCAGCTTCTTCTTTGTGCCTGGTGTCTGTTGCAAGTAAGCTCTGTGTTCTTTCATGTTACATTGTGCTGCAGACAAGTGGAGTGGTTTTTTGGGATTTGACATTGCTGCACTGCCTATGATGAAAGCTACCTTGCAAATGGGCTTTCTGAGGCATGGCAACCTTTAGCAGAGCCAAGGAGCTGTCTCTGCTCCCAAATAACTGATGCCCTGCATGTGCCAGCTCTTCCCACAATGTCTAGCTGTCATCCTAGCCCTTGTGTAGTGGCACTTAGCCTGGGTTGTTGTCTCCAGGAGCAGCCCATAAGGTCTATAAATACCTGTGCAGTGCGGGTACTGAAATGTTTGCCTAGCAAAATTCTCCCAGCAACTCAGCCTTGCTGGTTTGTGATTTTTTTTTTTCCCCCACTCTATTATATCCCAGACAATGTGATGGACCTGTTCTAACAAGGAGGATTTGAAGGGTGGCTTAGCACTCCCAAGCTCAGCTAGGGAAAGGGAGAGCCAACAGGAACACAATCCTCAGCTGGAGGGAGAGGCAGTGGGAGTGGGAGCCTTCTATTCTGATAATCACTCCTAACTCTGTTTTCTTTTTCTCAATTATAGCAGAATGTGGGAAAATGGACAAGTGAGGAAAATGATGGAGAAGTGGCTGAAATACCAGACACAGCTGTGTGAATGAAATGAGGCCCACCTGACACAAGAAGATGTAAGTGGTTATTACCAATATAATCACAGCAAAGGTGTTTGTTACTGATCAGGATTAACCTGGTATGTCCCTGGCCATTGACTTGGAAAAGGCTGTAAACTCTCTGCAGTGAGGATCTCCACTCTGTGACCACACCTTCTCAGGGGTTCAGTACTGTTAGCTGCTGTGAGAACAGTGCAGGGAAATCCTTACCCAAGGATGCATGAAAAAGTACAGACAACAAAATCTAACAACAGGCTCGTGCAAAAGCCCTGATGTTCTTGGTTTATAGTTCCCAGATTCCAGACAGGAGGTTTTATGGGGCCTTATTCTGCACTTTTAAACGCTGGCTGTTCCTAGAGATTTTCAGGTGGACAAAAAGAAGCATTAACATGGGCAAAACATGCTTTTGCCATTACAAGAGATTACCAAGCTCAGAAATTCTGCTGCCCACCCTCCCTCACTGGCAGTGAGCTGCTGTTTATGGAGGCTCTCTGTGTGCCCTGCAAAGGGCCCCAGTGCAAACCCAAAGGCTGCAAGCCCTCCTCCAGGTGCCTGGTGATGACCAGTTTGCACAGAGCTGTCCTGCTTTGCTGTTATCAATGTGCAAGGTTTAGCTAAAGGTAGTTGATGTGTGTTCATATATGGTGAGCACACCTCTGGTTTCTTTTATCTGAGCTGCTTTTAGATGTGAAATCGCTCCCTAAGCAGGATTAGCCATGGCATAATGAGTCAAACTGCTTGGAGGTTTTTTCTGGTGATCTAGTTGAATTTGGCAGTTAACTTCCTTCCTTCTCTTCTAGTTCTACAGACTGGATTTACCTCTAAGTTGTCCTCCTTTCTTGCAGCATTTAAACAGGAGAAGAAAACTGCACAGCTTTTCTACTCTTTCATTGCTTTCCTTCCTAAGCCAGTGACAATTCTTGGTCATTTTTTGTTCTATCTTTATTTCCTACTTTTCCTCACAGTTTTATACAAATAAAAAAAAAAACCCAAAAAAATTGTCGAGCCTCTTCTCCTAAGCTGTGAAACTGTAGGAGAGCATACTTGGATTGCTGCTGAGGTAAATAACACAGTTTCTTACAGTTCAACACAGTTTCTTACAGTTCATGAAAGTGATTCTTAAATTTTGAATGAGACAGCTTTGTGATGCAGAAAGCTGAGACTGCCAGTTACTCAAGCAGAGCCTCTGCTTCCCAACAGGGAGCAGTCAGGGAGAAAGAACACCCAGCAGACTGTGTGTATACAGACAAGGCTCCTTCTGGAAATTAAATGGTTTATCTAAAGTTATCAAACTGCTGACTGCTCTTTTATAGAGGCACTTCAGGGCTGGGGAAAGAACTGCAGTTCTATTTGTCAAATCCAAAGGAAGAATGATCTTGGAATTTATTATCCTATGTGTAATTTCTGTATTTAGCAGAACACTGAGGCCAGGATTTATGAAATAACCAAAGCTGCTTCCGGAAGACGATGGCAGCTCTGTGCCTTTAGCAGTAGCGGCGGCACAGTAAATGTATCTCACCAGAAAATCTTTTCTTTTATAGGACAATAAAATTAGTGAATGAAAGCAAAAGGAGGTATAATGGATCTGGGTCTTAACAAGCATATGATTCAGTATCTCATGAGATCTTACCTGAAAAAAACATCATTGTATTTTGCTGGGAAAAGACATGGAGAGAATAAAAGGAAAAGAGTAGGAGAAGAATCTTGTGACTGGGATTGGAGGTTTGACTAAGATGGGGTGACCTGGTGCTCAGGGCTTCAGCCAAAGGCACATCAATTCCCTGCTGTGTTTTTTTCACATCTCTTCTTTTCTTGGTTTGCCATCATTAAATGAAAAATGGCACTCTTGTCCTTCCTGCTTGTGAGAATGATGGCTTTTAACATTGAGAGTTTCCATGAACCGTGGGAGTGCAGACCATGCAACAATATCAGATTTTTCCACTGCCATATGAGCAATTATCAAAAGTTATCCATTTTTCATACTTTCATGCTTCATGCACAGGGTGAGCAAACTCTTGATTTGCCTTTGTGGGAAGACAAAAATAATTTATCTGGTGTTTGGAAATTTCCTGTAATGACAGCAAGAGAGAAAAAAGGTCTTTTGCTTTTCCTTCATCCAGGAAATGGTTAAGAGGAGCTCTTTGGTGAGGCTATGCAGCGAGAGCTCAGACTCATGGCCATGTCATTTAGTGTTTGCTTGGCTTCCTGGTGATTTGGAATGCAAGGGGATTGGCTTCTCCGTGCCCTGCAGCCTGGGGACACTGCTGTCCCTGGGCCCAGGAGCATTTGCTATGCCCACTCCCCTGAACATGTGCTAGCCAGAGAGATTGTCTCTAACTAGGCTGGGCAGCTCTGTCTCACACGCTCTTCTGTATCAAACACTTCCCACCTTGAAAACTTCCTTGGTTAACTGCTAATTTCAAAATCATTATTAATGTATTTGCGCAGGGATTTTGGAATTTAATTAGCCTCTTTTGAACTGTTCTTAGAGTGTTTGTCTGGAGAAACAGAAAATCCCTCCATGGCGTTTGCTTTCCCCGTTTGTTGGTTTTCACTGGAAGGGAAAGATACTGGCTGGCTTTGCAGGGCTGCATCCTCCTGGTGCCACTGATGCTGCAGCTGAGGATAAGCCACGGGCTCTGCAGAGGCAGCAGCTGCTTTTGGGGTGCATCGGGCCCCTCCTGGCCACGCGTGGGTTTGTGTTGGCACAGGCTGAGCACAGCAGGACCCACAGCTGGTGGCAAGGGGTTCTGCAGTGTCCCAGCACACAGCTTGCTCTTACTCCTGACCCAGGGGTGTTTGCACCCACACAGCCGTGCTGGCTGGACTGCCCTCCCATTTCCCTCTTCCTTGGTTTCCTTTGGGAAATTCCAATCCCTGGCTGAGACCTGAATGAATGTCACTTCCAGAGGCCAATTGGCACAGTGTGATTTTCATCTCCCTTTTTGAAAGCACTGTGCTCAGAACAGTGTTTCTGCCACACTCCTTCCAGAACGTGTTGCAGGCTGTGCATGCTCATGTCTGCAAATCTGCAGGCTCTCAGTTTTAATATGAAAGTTGGTTTAAGTTGGATTTTCTTCCTTTTGTCTGGTCCAGCTCTGAGAAGCCAGGCTGGGCAGAGCAGGACGGGGTTTCTGGTGTTCCCTGCTGCCTCGGGAGCACATGCGCTCTCCTCCTCTCTGGCAAACCACAGTGGTTATGACCACTGCGTCTGGTAGTGTTGTATTGGTCCCAAATTGAGGAAGGATGACTAACTTAATCACTCAATAGTTCTGATTTCTAAAATTAAACAGCCTGCCATATGTGCAACCCTGTTACTATATTTATGCCAGCAGTTGGCAGAGAGCACCAGCCAAGCTGGAGGGGTTTGCAGCTGCAGCTTGTGCCTGTGCTGCTGCTGCTGGGAGCACACAGATGTTTCTTTGCCCTTTCCCTAAATGCAGCCCTGTACACATTTCTCTTGTGGAAACAAAACCCCTCATTGAGCTTTCAGGACGCTCTTCAGCCATTGCTTTTTAAAGGTGTCCTGATGCTCCCTGGTGAGCCTCAGCTCCCAAGGATGGGTGGAAGGATCCAGGGGCTGGACCAAACCCAGGGGACAGCAAGCCAAAGCTGAAGGCTCCAGCCCCAGTGCTCAGGCAGGGACAGTGAGTGAGCTGCAGTGGGTTCCTTGGGGAAATGGGGGCTGCTCCCCCAAAAAAGGCACCTCAGGGCCATGCATGGCCCCAGGGGACACAGGCAGCTCCTTCTCCTGGGCTGCCTGAGCTGTGCAGTGAATTAGGGGCTGAGATGCCTTTCCTCCACGCTTTGCTTTGTAGGGGCTCAGTTAACACTATGCAGATTTATTTGGATTCTAGGAGAGAGGAAATAAGATGAATAAGCAGTGGATAAAAGCCAAGGTGCAATGTGCTGAAGTGGAAGGAGTGGACCCTTGTTTTTTTGGAGGAGGGCAGACTGAGGGATGAGATGTTGGTTATTATTTTGGTCCAGGCAATATTCCTCTGTGATCTCAGACATGTTGCTTGACTTTGTTTGCTAGCAGGAAATCTGGCTTGCCTAGCAGAAGGATTAAGAGATGGAATGAATATTTAGCACTAACTAACCAAGAGTGTTTGGGTGAAACTGAAATATTTTGACATATTAGATCTGATTTTACCAACTGACTTGGTGACTTATAGGTGCTTTTGTTTGGTGTTGAGCAAGTGTTACTGCAAAGCATTAGCAGAAGTGTTTGGGTAGGGTTGCATGTGCTTTTTGAGTAGGTGGCAGAAGAGGGTTTGTTTTTCATTTGCTTGGGTTTTTTATTTAAAACAATTGGAATCTTTGGGGATTTCTTTCTTGTGGAACAGAGCTATATGGATCTGGCATCTGTATGTAATAAAAGTAGAGAGTATCTCTGACCCTTAGGGCAATGTCAGATTGAGAAACTTACATCAATTAGATCTGAAAAAAACAAACTTTAGTTAAGTTTCTCTGCCTGTTGTACACTCTCCTCTAAGGATGCATGAATGATTTTGGATTACAGGGACATCTCAGAGCACCTGGGGTGACCTATGTACATCAAAACACCATGAACTAACCTGTCTCCTTTGGAGAGAGGCACTTGTATTAACTCTGCACCTTTTGGAGATCATCTTCCATACCTGATCATCATTTCAGTGTCCATACAGAAACTGTCTAGAGCTAGTTCTTGTTTAACTGTTACAGCTGCATGAGACTTGCACACATGCATCAGTTTTCCTTCTGGAATTACCCCACAACTTGTAAATTCTTAGAAATTTCATTGATGCACAGAGCAATTTTGACAGTCCACTTTTTCAAAAATCTTCCCTCCACTATTTTTTGGGGAGGGGGAGAGGGGACAACATGGTTTTTTTCGATCTACTTCCTTCTGCTCCTTGTTTATTGGGAGTCAAGGAGCAGGCTTGTTGGACTGATTGCTGTTGTTTATTAAGCTTGCTTCCTTTAGGAAGATTTTCAAGCCCACTGTGGTCAACACAGGGAAATGCCTTCTCATGCTCCACCTCTGCTCAGAGGGCAGGAGTCTGGCATACAAAAACAAACAAGAAAACCTTGGGAATAATCCTTTCTTAAAAAGAGACAGACCAGACTCACAGCATTGGAAGTTTTCTGGAACCAGGGATTGCAATTTCTGTGGATTCACAGAACCTTGATGTTTTGTACCTTAAAACAGCCTTTGCCCTTGCAGGCAAAAGGAGCCTTATGTTTAGTGTTTCACTGTGGATAGTTCCAGATAAATTACTTAAAATTCTCAGTTGACTGAATATCATGAAATATTGGAAAAGGAGAAGAGATTCTTCTGTGCCAGAGCAGCAGGGGCAGCAGGCAATGAGCTGGCTCATTTCTTTGGGTAGCTGCCTTGGAGGGGTCAGACTTTCTGCCCAGTTTCTGCATCCCAGCAGTACTGTTTGCCAGTGTTATTAGTAGTGACGCATTATAAATTATTAATATTTGGAAGAGGCTTTGATTTTTTTGTAGAGAGCTGTTCTGAGCAAAAGAAGGATCACTCAATTTTTTGTTTGTATTGGGTTTTTATTTGTTTTGGTTTGGTGTTTTGGGGTTGGTTTTTTTCCTAATTCCCTTTTATTATTTTTAATTTAGTTAGCTAAGTTTGAGTCCATACTTTGACTCATATTTTAAAGAGCAGCATCTAGGAACTCACTATTTCTGCCAGCAGAGCATTTGGCCCTCTTCCCTTTGCTGTGCTGCCTCCCTTCTGAAAGGTAACGTGGGATGTATTGATCCCAGCTTTTAGGACTTGTTCTATTTCTGAACCCAGATTGCAGTATAAAGTACAAACACCATTTTAAAAGGGAAGATCTATATTAGAATGACAAAGAGAATAAATTAAAGCACTGTCCTGTCTCTCTGGTCTGCAGGCAGTTGTTAAGGAGGGAATGCCCAGTGCTGTCTCCCTGAATGATGCTTTGGAGTCTCCAGCATCAGGGGACTTCAGTGAGCACAGCATTGATTTTTGTTCCTACATTAAGCTTTTAGCTTTGCAAATGGTTTTCTTTGAAATCATTAACATTGTCATGTGCAGCATGAGGGTGAAGCAGCTCTGCTGTTCTGCAGGTACCACCTCTGATCACTTCCTTCTTCCCTTCCTTTGTTGGACCATCATCCAGCTGATGCACCTGCAGCAGAGTGAGCAGGAAAGGAAGTGAATTTGCACGCCAGGACAGCCTTGGAACTGGGTGAGGAAGACCAATTTTTCAATAAATTGGCCATGTTTTAAGCTTTCTTAGTGGTTGTGAGCCTAGGGTGGGAGAATTGGCACACAGTCAAGGGCTGTGTCTGAGTCCTCTGGGTGGTACCTGGCTGTGGGTGTGGGGAGGCTGTAACAGCTCAGTGAGGGCTGAGAGCTGCCATCAGCATTTTATTCCTGCTTGAACAAAGAATCTTAGGTAAATTCAGCTATCAGGTAAGCTCAGATTTCCTTACCTCAAGACTGAAGACAGTGCAGTGGTGACAGGGAAACATTGGAGGTCTGTTACTAACATCAGACTGAGGATTGCACTGGGCCCTAGTTTGCTTCTTAGAGGATTAACACAGCTGAAGCAGTAAATCAAGATGGTTATGGTTGTTTCAGATTTATCCAGATACTGGTTTGATGGGATCTGCTTGCAGACAGGAGCATGTCACTGCAGACAGTGCTTGGAGCTGCTCACTCCCTCTCTCCCTTCCCTCTGTTGGTCTTCCCTCTCCATGCCTGGCTTTAAGGGCTTTAAAATGTTGTAAGGGCTGACCCTCAGCCCGGGGGAGTGGGAAGGCTGCTGCAGTACAGGTGGATGCTGTGAAGCTGGGATCCTCTGGGCAAGATTGCACAGACACCCACCGGTGTGCCCAGGCAGGGAGGGGATGGTCGCAGGGGAATGGTCTCCCAGTTGTATGGAGGGGAAGGGAATGTATGTTTGTGTCTTTGGCTTTTGTCTGTGTGCATGAGCCCAGTGACCCGAGTCCTTCAAGTCTAATTATACTGTTTCATTTCAGGACAGGACAAGGAGCTTTTTGCCCTTAACACTCCTGACTTTGCTGCTGTGGTGAGTTCCTGGCAGATGGGGATGTCTGTCTCCCCTGTTACAGAAGGGAGGTGGATGTGATGTGGTCACAGAAGTGACAAGTGCCCAAGTCCTAGTGGCTTCTGTGCCACCCAGCCTCATGGTTATTTTCAATGTCAGGTCTTTGTGGGAAGGAGGGCTGGAAGGGACATGGAGATATTGTCTAGTGCTCTCTGCTGCCCCAAGATGGAGTCAGCTTGCTCAAAGATTTGTTTTGGTGCAGCCTAGCACAGGATGGGCTCTGCTGCTGTGACCAGCACTGCCTGTCCTACTGCCCCCAGACCCTGTTGGACTCCTCCTCTGCAGTGCAGGGCATTGCTGCTCATAGAAAACTGCAGCTCCTCCTTTCTCTGTGCTGTGCAGCCCTTTGGGGAATACTGCAATGCCAGAGCCCAGTTTATTTGCAGTAGCAGGTCTGCAGTCATGCTGTCTGCTCTGTGTTGAGATCCTTCATCTAAACCAGTAACTCACACACACAAACAGTGTGTGTAGAGCTGGAACATTTGATTTGTGCATTGATTTGGTTTTTGTCTCCATCAAGACAGCTCAAATAAGAATCAATTGTTTTCATGGCTAGAAAGTTTCCCAGGCTTGCTGTTAGTGAGTGTGCTCCAGGAAGAGAGCAGTCTCCCACCTTAGCAAGCAGCAGAAAAGAATTTTCTTTTCTGTGGTCTCCTCCCTCCCCCAGTCCACTAGTGTGTCAAAACCTTGAGTTTTGTGTAAAGTTGTTAAATAAGCTTCTAGGCAAAATAAAAGATCAAAAGGGGTCTAATTAGTTGCAGTCTGCTTAGGAATTGTGGTTGTTTACCTAGTTTTATAAATTGACACTTTTAACATTAGAACTCAAAGCAAAAGCAATGTAATTATTCCCTTTTTTTGAAGCTTAGGTTTAATGTCTTTATTGAAAATTGGATATTTCTGTGGCATCTCAAGATGCTTTATTCTATCAAATCTGGAGCAAGTAATTTTTCATTTTGGATTGTAATGTGGTATAAATGATAAGGGCTTGATTCAGAAAGCTTTTTTCTGTCCCCCCCACTGGCAGCCTGACGAGAAAGCTTCGCAGTCACCTCACAATAACCCTGAAGATAATCGAGGGTTTGAGTCTTTGTGAAGCTGCTTGCTCTAATGCAAGGGAGAGAGTGAGATTTCTGAGCTCTTAGGTAGGGTGCCCGAAGCTAGCTTGTCATCACGAGATTTCAGCTCTTTTCGTATCTCTTACCAGTTGTAGGATGCCAAGGCAAAAATGTATTTCTCCTACAATCTTTCTGTGCTGTGATCACATCCCTGAGAGTACTATGTGCCTAATTTAAATCTCAGAGAAGGTAGCAGGTAGTTGAATGGAGAACATCTGGTGATTAAAGCAAAGGAAGAATGAGAGAGAGATGAATGCTGTTATAAGTTTTTCACTTTTGCTCTGACATGACCTGATCATGTGTCTTGTTTCCCAGTCTCTGATCATTTGGACATACCATGCATGAGTCAATTTCACAAGGTAAACCTCACTAAATCTGACCTCAGTGACTTAGAGCAGCATGGACAGAGGAGGGGAGGGTCCTCATGAAGTCAGGTTAGGGCTTGGATAGGTTATGAATTTTATTTATACTGTGGCCGGACTCTCAGACTCCATTTAGAACTAGAAGCTGATGCTGCTGGTATTTTCCTAATGCAGAGGAAGTCGTGGTGCCTGCCCTAAGACCTTACCACCCATCAAGACAAAGGGCAAATACAGGATTTGTGTGAGGGTGATTGCAGGAAAGAGTCAGTCCCTCAGTGAACTTTTAACTTTTTTTTTTTTTGGTGTTTATCTAACTGTTCATGCAAATTGAGGTGGGTTTCTTTGATCTGAGAACTGTCTTTTGTAATTTCAACTGCTCCCTGGCTTGTGTCAGAAATACTGTGAGTGGGGTCTCCCCGGGGTTTTTGCACAGCCCAGGTTTTAGCTGGGCTGGGAGGGACGTGAGGCAAGACTTATCCATCAAAACAGGACTTGCAGTAAAGAAATTTTTATTGGCATATTTTATATTGTCCTAATTCAAAAGTTTCAGTTCCTGATGATCATTCTGGGCACTGGTTCAAAGTTTCATTTGCGCTTGGCTCAGCCCAGATGCTGGAGGAAATTTTCATGATGGGAGACAGGTCCTTTTCCTTCAAAAACAGAATTTCTCAGTAGATGGTAGGATTGGATAAGAGCTTCCTTTGAGAATGCAGAAGAGATTTGCTTGAATTTTTCTAACTCTGCTCCTCTGACGCAGTGTGGTGATTAGAGGAGAGCTTTTCAAGTGTCCCTCTGAGAGTCTGAGCACGGTCTGGCCCCTTGCACCTGCGGGGTTTCAGTACTTAGAGCTCACCAAAGGAAAAGCTTGGTACATCCAAATATTCTATAAAGGTTTCCCTGAGAGAATGAGTGTTTATTCTTTAGTAACCCTAAATCTTTTTATTGGCTAACTAGTAAAGAGACATTTGTTTCTAAGGCTGAGACAGCTGCTTTGTGGCAAAGGCTCCGTTATTCCATGGGCATGCTCTATATGGACTGTGTTGCCGTACAGCACAAGCACAGTCCAAGGCCTTTTCCCATTTGCTGCCTACAAGATGCCCAGTGCTTCAGTGGGAAGAGGCAGAGCCCAAGAGCAGCCCTGTGAGCCACTGCAGAGAGATGCACACAGTTTAGGGATAATGTAACATCAGTGAAGGGGAGCTCAGCCCTCTGTCCCACCCAGAGCCAGAGGAGATGGATGCTCTCCCTGGCTGTGCATCCAGCTGTCACGCTGCCCTAGTGGTCATTAAATAACACTTCAGTGTTTTAGAGCTCAATGGTTTTGTTTAAGTATCAAATAAGGATTTTATTTCAACTGAATTTAGCTTAATCATCTGGTTGTGTGGCTGACTTGAGTAGGAGTGCTGAAAGTCTGCAGAATTCCCAAAATACACCAGAGTGAAAATCCTTATGATTTCCTAAACTTCACAAATCAAGTAACTGGACTGATGGGCTTGTGATCTGCAACTGAGGGGCATGAATGTGTGCACATGTTAGAGGCAGGAAACCAGCACTTCCACCAGAACATGCAGCTGCTTCTTGGGTGAGGTGAATGCAATCTGTGATCTTTATTTCATCTTCTCCAGGTAGCTTATACCAACATGCCTAGTCTAAAAGTTTCCTTTAGACATATGTGATTTTTCCTTTTTTTTCTGACTCCTCAGCAAGTCTTGTAAATTCCCATTATTGTTTAACCCCTTAAAAACTCACCCAAATGCACTTCTGTCCCTTGAGTCCACTGTATTGCCTCTAGACAATGCCTGGTGCTTCAGTGTCAATCCAGGAATTTCCAGGTTGTACATCACCAGGTAGGTAATCAAGAGAGAAATTATTATCTGAACATGGGTTTACAACTGCACATTATTGAGCTGGATTAAACATGTTGTTGTATGTTTTATTGCCATGTGTTGACTACCTACAAGGCAGAGCATTAATCATGTAATTACGTAACTTATGATTACCTAAAAATATTCCCTTGTCAAATGGCTGTTGCAAATTTGTCATCTGCTCATCGTGATTCATTGAATATGTTGCAACTGGGTTATAATCTTCATTAGTTTCACAGAATAAATCCAAAACCAAGGATAACCCTTTTTGTTTTCACTTAAACAAGCAGTTGTGGGTGTTGACATATGTCTTCTTCACCAAGAGAAGTTTTCTCCTAAACTCACTTTCAGTGTTTCTGATTCTTGAGGGTTTCCTAGGTTTCAAGAATAAGCCTCTCAAGAGCAATATTAGCAGCATACAGAAAACAGGGATTCATAAAACAATATTAACTTCTATAATTTATAAGCTTGATTTCAGATTCCTTTCTTTTGACCATTTTGTTTTCAGAAGCATTCATCAGAGCACGGGCTTTTAATTTCCTTTTAACTGACAAATTTTGGAATCAGACACGATACATTTCTCTGATTACTGCTGGACAAGGCTTGTAGGTAGAGATAGTGTCTTTTATTAGATGGAGCAGCATGGTTGGAGAGCTCAGACAAACCTTGAGGCACACCAACCCTCCAAATCTGAACAGAAGCTGTCAGTGCTGAGCTTATGCTGAATAAGCAGCTGCTTGGGGTTAGATCTGTGTGAATTAGACCATCTCAGAGAGGGGAAGGTGCTGAGAGTAGGTATCTCTAGGTCATAACAGCAAATGGGAAGTGCTGCCAGGTTATTTGTAAGCATGGTCTGGTACACAGGTGAAGGGTGGCAGAATTGTACAAGGAAGAGCCTTGTTGTGCCTCTAGTATGGGCAAGATGTGTTTCTCTTGAGTGATCTAGTAACAACACGAACAGGAAAGTTCCTATTTCATGCTTAGGAGTGTGTGTCCTTCTGAGATTGCTCGAATGCACTTCAAATTTTCTTCCCTATTAATCTTTGTGGGCTTTTGAAGGAAGCTGGGGGAAAGGCTTCTACACCTACAGCTCTTTTTGCTCTGACAGAGGCAGAGTATTCTTCAACATGGAAGCTCAAACCCTGTCCCTGGGGTTTCAAGCCCATGGAGAAGGTCATATATGACTGACAATGCAGAGCCAGTGAGATCTGCTGTTCTGGGTTTGTCAATTATTAGCCTGGTCTGACAAAGGTTCTGCCACGAGCATTGTGGTAACTTCTTAAGTTGATTGGGAGCTATTAAAGAGTGATAAAAATCAGATATTTCTGACCATGGTGATCAAAGGAGGAATTCAGTGATAGTACAATAGGTGCTTGGAATTCTCTGGGCATTGCCATCAGTATTGTTTAATGACCCAATGCTATGGCTATGCTGGGTAAATAGCAGCTTTGGCAGGAATAGAGAAAAGAAGTCCTTGGGACACATAATTCATTGCAAACTGCCCACTGTCCTTGGTCACTGGTGGTTGCCATATTGTGACTGTCAGCCAGAAGGCTGACCCCACCTCCAGAATCCTCATTTATTCAGAAACCTGCAGATTTCCTCTCTCAGGTTTCACACACATTGCTTGTGGTCTAAAGGCAACAGTTCCACCAGCTGAGCGGTCAGAGGTTTCTTTCTGTCTGAGGTTATACATACACATATTAAAAGCTGGTGTCAGGTGAATTTTGCCTAATAAGATTCTGAAATTTCCTCCTCCTTTAAGAACAAGGGTAATTTAATGCTCCTGCCCTAATACAGGAATACACTGATTTGGGAGCACAAATCCTCCACTCTGCCACACTGAGAGGCTTCAGCAGCCTGTGCTGAGAACTTGGGAGCTCAGCACATGGAAAGTGTTGAGCCAGAAGCTCAGTGAGTGGGGCCACAACATCCCATGGAATCCCAAAAGGTTTTTTACCCTCATTATCTTTCACTCAAAACTCATAGGTACCCTCACACTGCTTGGAGCTCACAGTGGTGGCTGGGAGGACATTGTCTTCCTGCATCTCAGGCCTTTGATGCCTTGAGTTCCCCAAATTCCCTGAACCTGCCATGCCTTGGAGTTGTGTGAATCTCCTTGTTCTTGCTGACCAACAACCAGCAATTTCCCAGGCATCAAGTAAATGTGTGTGTGGTATTGAGTCATTTCTTTGGGGCTATTGTTTAAGGCTTCAAACCATGGAAGGAAACTGGGAGCCTGTTTAGATGTCACTAAAGGTCACTGGCTATTTTTATAGATTACATTAAAAGAAACCAAAACTGCACAAAATATTGAGGTTGTGAAATCAGGACTTTGAAAAATATTTTTGCTGCCTATGACAAATCACTACAGAGCATATGCAAACTGATTTTTCAGGGGCCCACAGCTTGGACAAAGGTGCATTACTCTTCCTGTAAAAAATTATTCCCTGGCACCATTGTGACCTTCCTGCCAAAACTTAAAGCAGAGCTCCAAATGATAGCACTGAGACTATTCAACCAAAAGCTTGCACGAGATATCAGTTGTTTGTTGTTTTTCTCTTTTTTTAACTGGAGTAAAAAGCTTTTCTGTAGTAGATGAACTTCATTAGCTGAAATTTTCACCCTGAATTCCAGCAGGGCAAACAACCAGCATCAAAAGCTTTAATTCAAAAGACTAAAGTCTGGCAAAATTCTAAGCAACCTGAGTCTTATAATAGTGAGTTTTGTACAATGTGGTCTGCATATCAAAGAGAAATGCTTTTTTTTGTCTGTTTTGATTTTGATGTCATTCCATCAAACATTTAACTGGTAGACACAGCATTAGCTCCAAACTCATTTTGAAGCAATGGACATTAGTCAGACATAAACAATTGGGCTGGGGGCAGATTAGATGAGTGCCAAATGGCAGGAGAGATTTTAAAAACAGGGCTTTGCAAACTGTATCCCTGCATGAACAGAATTGTTGCAGGGCAGAAAACAGACCTTGAAGTGGTCTCTGGTGGAAGGAGCAGGGCTTGTGTAGCTCAAGGGAGTTCACCTGCATAGCAGCCTTGAGCCAGGTGTGCAAGCGCTTGGGAAAAGGAGGTCAGGTTGGGACCAGTGCAGGTCTGGCATCACAGTGAGCTGGGCACAGGGTGTGGACTTTGACAGTGTGGTGCAGCTGAGTGGAGGCTTGATCCAAAATCCTGCCAGCCTGCTCTCCTGGGGGAGCCGCAGAGCAATGTCCTGGTGGCTTAGAGGCAATTTATGAGGTTAAACTGGAGGTTAGGAGGTGAAATTGGCCCCCATGAAAATGGGTCAAAATGCTAATATGTACATATACAAAAACAGTGCAGGCAGGCTGCAAGCTTCTTGAAAAAACAGACTTGCACTGACCAGAGCTCAGACACCATAAAATAAGGAATAACCTTTGCTAATTCTCAGCCATTGCCCCTGCAGAGTATTGCAGGCCAGAGTGGCAGGAGGGACTTACTCAAGGTCTTATCTTGAGTCAGAGCACAGCTGAAGGTTCATTCCCAGGTTCATGGTCTCACTGCTGGAACAGGCTGCCAGGAATTACTGGCAATGTGTTTGGTTTTAATCTTTGCACTGTTCTCCAGTGAAGTTCTCCAGGCTGAAGCGCCTGGAATTTATCTCCAAAATATTTTGGAGGTGAAATGTGATCATAAAGCTAAAGCTTTGGGCTATGCATGCTTCTTTTCAGGCTCCTAACAGGTTTGAGAGGGGTAAGTGTTAGCAACCTGCCTCCTTTGTTTTTTGACAAGAAAAGTAATTTAGAAAAACAAAAAACCCAAAACCATTTTAATTCCTTACACTGAGTTCATGTCAGCTTTAGCTTAACTCAACCCACATTGCAGGAACTTTAGGAGGCATTTTATGTTTGCTAAAATAGGTTTGAGTCTCTTACTGCTCTTACGACTATGTCACTGACTGGGGCCAGCAAAATCCTTTCCTTGGTGGCAGAAGTGAGAGCAAGTTGCTCAGCCCCAGTTGCAGGTTTGCTGAGCACTCTGCGTGCCCAGCCTGGGCAGAGGGGCTGAGCCTCCAGTTCCTGTCCAGCTCCTGACACACAACCCTGTCCTTCCTCTCCTCTGTCTCTGGAGCCTTGTAAGACCCTTCCTCTTCCCAGCATATCAAATTGCAGCTGTCTCAAGCTGACTGGCAGCAAACCGCTGCTCCCGAGCCTGCCCTTGGTTTTTTTCCAAGCAGAAGGAAAAGGCTGAAAGTTCCCGGTTTCACAGCTGTCCCACGAGCTCATTTCTGCCCTGCTGAGAGACACCAGGCGGGCTGGGAGCCTGGCTGCAGCCCGGAGCAGCCTGTCAGGTGGGCATGGTGCCTGCCTTCCCAGCCTGACGGGAACAGACAGGGACAAAGGTAAGCTCCAGGCATGAAAAGGCTGCTTGTTGCAGCGTTTCATGGCCAGTGAGCATGACCAGCCTTCAGGGCTAATTACCAAAGGAGGGAGAAGTATGTTCTTGTCAGCAGACCTACAGGGTTACTATTTAATGAAGCAGATATGCAGGTAACTTGTTCAGTGAGCAAGTGACTGACTTGTGTCCACAGGGATGTAGGTGTGTGTGACAGGACACTTCAGGTGGCTTTCAGCCCCTGTCTTCTCTCTGAGTGCATTTGGGCACAACTCTCAGCAGTGACAATCTGTATCCCATTTCCCTCTTCTCCAGTTTTCCCCCTGTACCTTCTCTCTCTCCTTTTACCTTTTTTCTCTACTATTGTCTTTTTTTCACCGCTAGCACTTCTTGTGTATTCCATCCTGACCTTTCATAGCTCCCCACCTTATTTTTCCTCCTCTCTTTTTTTAATTACCGATGCTGAGCAGCATTGAACAGTGGTGTCATCACTATTTCATCAGGCCTGCCCAAGCTCCTGCCAGTGGTTTATGGAGCATGTGTGAGCTTGGGAAGGGCCAGTATCCCCCATGTGCCTCATCAGGGTCCCCTGCTGATGTCAGTTTCTCAGCACATCTGTCAAGTGTTATTTGTCCTTTTCTGGGGACTGCCCGTGGAGGTGTGCAGGGGGCTGTGAGCTGTGCCAAACCATGGTGTGGTGCTGGCAGGGTTACAACCAGCCTCAGGATGTCTCCATGCTGCAGGAATCTGTGTATTGCTGTGTAGGCAAAGCCAAAAAGTTACTTGTGTGTTAATCCAGTGCCTATGTTGGTCTCTGTAAGAGAGATAGGACAGAACATGCAGGAATTAATCAAATGGTGGTTCGGATTTTTTCTGCCCAAATCAGTGGATATAAGCAGATTCAATGGCTCTTTCTGAGTCCTAAACTTGTACTCCGAATTTATGCAATTTAGTCCATCCAGCATCACCTCTCAGACTTGTCCTGACTTCTAGACTGGAGTAGGTATCACTAGGGAGGAGTAGCAGCATCTACAGTGCAATACCTCTCACATTTACTGATTTACTTCATTGCAAACTATATTTTGACCTGATAGCAGCAAGATAGATTGTTTTGGGATACAGCATGAGCTTGGCCTCAGTTCAGGACTGCAGAAGTGGCTGCTACCCACAGGAGAACATGAGTCTGGGATGAGACAGTCAAAGCTGTGCTACTGCACAAGTGCTGCGAGTCCTGGCCTCTTGCTCTGGACTCTATGGACAAGGCAGACTGTGGGAAAGCAGTCCTTGCTGGCTCCAGGACCTGTCACTGTCCACTTATAGTGACCCAGAAAACACATTTCTTTACAGCTGTGCTGCTTCACCCTCTCTGTTTCTACCAGCAGGTTCCAGGTCTGACTGTGCTGTCCCCAGGGAAGGAAGGGTCCTGGTGACCTGGCAGGGGACATGGAGCTGCTGGCTGTCACAGCCCCAGAGGAAGCAGGGAAGGATGGAACAGCATCACAAGCCGAGGTGGAAGGAGCAGAAAAAGCAGCTGCAATGCCAGAGGCAGAAAGCCTAGAGGGGAAGGTGATCACTCCTGAAGGAGCAGCAGCAACTGTGGTGGGAGCATCGGAAAACCCAGCAGCAGAAAGAGTGGCTGAAGTGTTTGCCAGGGCAGCAGAAAGAATTGCAGGAGCAGAAGTAGCCAAGGTGCTGCAGTCAGCGATAGCTGAGGTGGGCACTCCTGCAGCCCCAGGTGCCTGATGGGGTGGAGGGGCTGGCAGTGCTCACAGATCCCAATGGCATGGGAGGCTGCAGCTCCAGCTCCAGATCTAACCCTGACCTCTCAGCCTTGCCCTCAGAACGCCTCAGGTGGATCAGACCATATTTATACTTAGCATCAAGCATTGGGATGAGATTTTTATTTTGGAAAAATTGAAAGCAATGTCCAAAAAAAAAAAAAATCCCTGTGATTCCTGCTGAGAGTTTGTGTTCTTTTCCCATCTGGTTTCCCTCTGTCTTTTAGATGAGCTTTTTTTTCATGATAGCGGGCACTTTATCACGCCTGGTATAGTTAAGGTTACAAAGCACTCTCCATTCCAGCCCCGCTGGCCACATGCTCATCCTGTTCTAAAGCATTCATATTTGGGGATCAAAAAAGGTCCACGCGTGGTGTTTGCTCAGCCGAGAATTTTTATTTGACATTTGAGCAATTATGCCTTGTGTTGATCGTGAGTTTGCTGAGGGTGATAAACGCACTTTTCCCATTTGGAAAACCTGTCTTTTAACATTGACGATGTGGTGACAGATTTTCAGCAGGGATGGGAGTTGGATTTGCCAGGGCTCAGTGCCCACTCTGAGCACCAGATTTTCAGCTGCGCTCAGCACCCAGCAGCTTCCCGTTGGGTGTGAGGCCTTTGGACATGTTTGTTCCCATGTGTGGAGCTCGTTTGAAGAGCTGCCTGCCTGCAGCACCACTGAGCATCCACCTCCTGCTCTCAGGAAAATCTGGATCTCATCTCCCAGGGCTCTGATTTCATTCTGGTGTGCAGGGTCAGCTTACTGCTATCACTGTTTCTTGGGCTCAAGAGCTGTCTTGAGCACATGGAATTTCTATAGGATATCTGAACTTATCCCTCAGCTTGGGCAAGTGGCTTCACTCAGGAAAGGCTTCTCAATGTCTGTTTGAGTTTTGGTGTCTGAGTTTTAGTGCATTTTTACATCTTGTGGAGATCAGCTGCATTTAGGTACATGCCAAAACAATTCTCTAAATCAGCCTGTGAATAGGTACCTTTATTTTTAAAATCAGCAGTTTGCTTTATAGTGGCTTTTCCAAGGCTCATATATTTCCTCTCTTGACTTTTCAGCTCAAAGGGAAGAGGAAGGACGTGTGGATAAAGCCAAGGAACGCCACTCAGCAGGAAGAGGATTGGATGAAAGAGGGAGAGGTGAAATGAAATGGAGAGGTGATGTTCTGGGTCATACCTCCTAATGGATTGTACCATCACTCCTGGAATGCAATAGGGCTGCCAATCACATCTCTTTTGTGACTCATTATACTGTTAAAAATAAATATATGGTGTATTCTGCATGCAGTAATGTTGAGGATCTGTCAAAGGTCTTTGTCTTCTGATTTTGTGAAAGGCAGCTCTGCATCTGTTCCTCAAAGATGAGGGAGAACAAAATGTGCTGTTCATAACAGAAAACATACTACAGGCATGAAATTACGTAAAAAAGAAATACTTTCATAGAATCTTAGAATATCCTGAGTTGCAATTGACCCACTAAGATCATCAAAGTCACCTCCTGGCCCTGCACAGGACACCCCCAAGGCTTAAATTTGCATTAAATATGCAGTCAAGTTTTCATGTCTGTAGGATGAGAGATGGTCCATGGGAGCACTGCTAATATGAAACAGTTTCAAATCCTAACAGAGCAGGTGCATTTACCAGTCAATCCACACTGCTCCAACTCTCTCCAGCTCCCAAGTGGGTTTCTTGCCTAGATGGGAATAGTTGCTATGTTCTTTTTTCTTTTTTTTTCTGATTCTATTTATTCATATGAAGCATGGAATGGGAAAGGTGTCTCCATCCAGATTGATAACGGTGTGATGCGAGAGGAAGTCCAGAAGAAATTCAAGAAACAGGAAAAAACAGCTTCAAAAACAGCTCAAAACATTCAATGTCAGCATGAATGACATTCCCCAGATGGATCATTAAAACAGATTTCTAATTTTTGAGAGGAAAAGTATTATTTGTTGTAAGATTGTTTTCTCAGCCTGTGAGGTACAGGTAAGACAGGTTTGTAGTACAGTTGGATGATGGAGCAGTCGCCATAAGAGATAAATGGTGATAAAGTGTTACAGAGTGTGGCATTAGAACAAAGCCACTCTTGGTGGGTGTCTCACAGGTTGTCTCATGAAGTATGATCACAACTCAGAAGTGCCTGATGCCTTCAGCAAATGTCCACTTCATGAATTCCCTCCAGATACTTCATGGTTTGCTGCTCCAGGTTTGCGTTTAGCAGACTGAGGGTATGGGGTCAAATCTGTACTTGGATAGGAAATTTCTGAACCAAATGCAGGAGGTGACACAAGTGCTTGTGTGTGACTTGTGGCCATAGCCCAGGTGGGGTAACCAGGCAGTGTCTCCAGGTACTCCAGGTAAAACAGAAAGCAGCTCCCTGACTGCAGGTGGTCACAACTAAAACCAGGTCACTTAGGGAAAGAGTAAAAGCTGCAGCCCTGGATTCCACCCCAAAATCCATGAGTGTATTGACAACTCCTGTGTAGCTGCAGCTGGATGTGATATTCTCCATATACCTGACTTCCAGCTTCCAGGGGAGTTTCTGTGGGAAACGTGCCATTTGTTCTGGTGCACCCCAGAAGGGGCAGCACATTAGTTCCAGCATTGTACGGAGCTGTTCTCCAACAGACCCCAGGCGAGGAGGGTGTTGAGGAGCATCTGCTGCTTCCCTGTGCAAGCTGGCTGGCCACGGAGAGCCATCTCCCTCTGGGGAAACATGTCCTTGCACTGCAGCAAAGCCAAGGGGTTTCAGTGCAGGCTTTCCCTTTGTCCCTCTGCAGCGCACCCAGTGCCTGTGCACGTCTGCTGGCTTCTCTCTGTGTGCAGTGACAGGCTGGGGAGGAGAGAGGAGGGGAGAACAGCAGCCTCTGATTAAAACTCAGCCCCTCTGGCCTTAGATCTGAGGAGACAGAGCCCGCCCTCCCTTCCCTTACCATAATTTTATTTTATTACAAAAAGAGCCCGTATTAAAAAAGCCCATGATTATGTTTTCTGTTCACCAAGACTTTTCCTGTATCCGACCTTTGGATAACCTCCAAGGCTTGCAAACATTTGAAAGGAGTAAAGGAGCTCGTTTTATTGCAGGGCCTCAGCATACATTCTTTCCAGCCTATCTTTAACATCAGTTGACAAGAATTATATAATTGCAGTCTGTGATCCCTTTAAGGCTAAAATGTATTCGTTTTCCCTCAAAGAACACTTCAGGTTTCAGAGTTAAAAGTATACTTTTTTCTCCCCCCATCTGGGTTATTCTGTGGAAAGCCGTTTTCTCTTAAACTGGCAAGCCTCATTCTACCCAGTTGCATGGATTTATTTTTTACTGTGGTTTTAAGCTCATATGTTAACAAGTAGAAGAACTAGTCTCCAAATCCCAACCTGTGTTTCCCATTCCATTGGAAAATTAGTGGGTTACAGAGAACATGCAAGGGGAATTACACTCCTTAGGTGGAATCAAATAAAATTTCAACATACCAATTTAATCAAATTAGTGTCTAATGCTAATTGATAGGCACTCTGGAGATGGACAGGTAGCTGGATTGGATTTGATCTTGCATTTCAGAGGCATGATGTAATCTGCTGGATCAGGAAGGAATTTCTGGTTTCCTATCAGAATGGCATCTGCCACCATGTTTTAGGAAGCCGTGGACATTGGATACTTGGATAGGAACTGGGGAAGGATGCCAAAAAAGAAGTCTGAAGATAATACCTGGAATTTAAAAAATGAATTAGCTGTTGCCACAGTGAAATTCTGTTTGCGTATGTTCCTCGCCATTCAGGCTTTCATGAATGTTTGTGCTCCTGCAGAGTAAAACAAAAGCATAACCATGTGAGTATTCCTGGAAGCTTTTCATGCCAGTTGTGTTTGTGTGTCAGAGCCAGTGATGGTCAGATCCTCTGCTTGGAGGGAACAGAAGTGATGCCACCACAGTGCTCAGAGCATATTCACAGTGCTTCTTGAGAATGGAGTGAGATGTTCAAAGAAGCTGTAAAAAACCTCACCACCACAAGTATTTCTGGAAATGAAAAATGGAAGGTGTAAGTAGCCTAGTCAAGGGCATGTGCATGCAGGAGGGGAATTTAAATTTGTCTCAAGAATTGGCTGTTAGCAATGATCTGGCTGACTGGAGCTGGAGAGGAGACTAGCCTCAGCGGGCCAATTGTCCACTTTGGTGCTGCAAAGGGGCCTGGGGAGTTTGAGGGGCTCTTCTCAATTTGCTCATTTTGCTATGAGCTTACCCCAGATCTCAGCTTTTTACCTGATAAAAAAGGACAATGGCAGCCAATGTGCCTGCCTTTGTGCCCTTTTATCTAAGCACTTGAGGAACTACAAACTTTTATTCCAAATAATGTTTGCCAGTAAAAGTGGATATCTTCTTCAAATATTTAGTTACTCTAATGCTGATTGCCCCCATTCCCTAAGGGGAGTAAGGGGGCAGGGGCAGCATTCCTGGTTTTATAGAGGGGCAGGCTTGAGAGGGCTTTAACTGCATGTCACGGGGGCTGGATGCAATAACTGAAGAGAGGGGAGCCAGTAATAGAATCCTTTTAATAAACTACAAGCCCACAGTTTATAAACTTGGACACAGATTATGCTCCTGCCTAGTGTATAAAAATAACCGCATTTCGATATCTTTGTGGCCAAAGGATCTTGTAGACTGTTAAGTTTTTGCTGCCTGTATTTCTAATGTAGGCAGGACCAGTGTAATACCCAGCATTGCACTGAAAGGGAAAATCTCCGGTCTGTTAAGCTGTTCCCTGCCTTTGGTAGCTTCTCTGTATCAGGATTCACATTCTTGTTTCCGTTTCAAACAGGAGACTAGTTTACAAGGCAAGTTACTCCTTGGAGATCACAAGAGGCTTTCTTTCCCTTTTCTTTTTCTGAGAGGAAGGATTAGGTCACGGTATTCTGTTTGCCTTTTTTTTTTTCCTCCTTTGGCTAATCTGCTCTCCAAGATGTCCATGTCACAAGAGAAATAAAAGGCTTTAAGTGAGTGTGGGATTTTTTTCCCCTCACCTCAGCACTCCAACCGATAAGGGCGATTTATAGAAATCGCCACATGGAAAAGCCTTAAAACAGAATTTCAGATGCTTATAAGACAAAGCAGAAAGACAGCAGAGCAGCAGGTGCCTTCTCCTTACCTCACAGGGTCGTGTTCTGCCTGCTCTTAAGGAGTTTGGTAGATGGTGATTACAAATACGTCTGCACCGTATCCGGGTGTACTGTACGTGCAGTTACAAGGAGCTTGTGCAGTCCCTCACCTGCAATCAGGAGGTTTATCACTATTCAAAGACCTTTGTTTTCTATTATCTTTGTGCATTTTGTGTGCTGGAGGCATTAATGGCACCAGGGTTTAAGATGTGCTCTTTGAGGCTGGCACCCTTCCTGGTGCCAGCGTGCGATGTGCTGCGCATCGCTTGGCTCCCTTCGAGGGGAGGACACACACTGGTGCCGATCCTTCTGTGCGGAAAGTTTCAGGACTCTCTAAACAAAATTACTTTGTTCAGAGCATACTGAACACAAAGATGATTGCTTTAATGAATGCTGAATTATTCTTGTTCAAATACCAGGTACTGGTGCTAGTTTGTGTTAAGACATAAAGACTTTTGCAGCAATACATATGAATCTGGGTTTGGTAGTTTGTACCTAGCACAGGTACAGCTTGTTCACACTGGTCACGTCACATCCACCAAACTATGTTTCAAGGGTCAGGTCTGCCTTGATTTAAGTCAGCACAGCTCTGCTGAACTTTATGCCAGTCTCTGACAACTAAAGTTATGCTTCTCAAATGTTTTCAGCTATTTTTTTTCAGTCCTTTCTTTCCAAAGAGTTTAGCAATTAAATGGACAGTAAGACTCAGCAGTTATACATAAAAAGCTGTTTATCTAAGGGTATCACAGTGCTTGACAAAGGTGGGTAATTCTCACAGTGCCCTTTTTTTGCTGGGTGAGATGCTGGCATGCAGAGACAGTGAGCAGTTTATCTGAGTAACAGAGTCGGTAGCAGAGGTAGTAATTAAAACTTTGGTCTCATGACACCCAACTCTGTACTGTAACCACTAGACAAACTGCCTCCCGGAGCCGTATCTCATCTCTATCTCCCTACATATGCACAATAAAGCCTTTGTAGTATATGCTGTACACTTGCTATTGATAGTTGTATCAGCTGAAAGATAATGCTCACTCTTCTAGCTGGCTGCAAGTGTGCTCCACACAGCCTCAATTATCTGAACATAATGGTGGAGAAGGGGAGAATTTTGGATAACTGAGGGCTTCAAATAACTGGAGGAGTTTTCAGTGCAATTAATAACAGGGTAGGAACAGAGAAGGTTTTGGAGAGCAGGTTCAGGTACCTGGTGTCACACTGTGCAATCAGTCAATAACAAACATACTGCTCTTTCAGGGTTTTTCTTTTTTTCTGAACATAGTTGTGACTTTTCCTTGCTTTTTTTCAGACAAAAAAAAATATTAATGTATTTTAGATGTGTTGGTATCCCTTTAAGTTTAACGAAGACTAGCAGCCATCATTTTGGTCAATGGGAAGCTGCTTATGGACATGGGTAGTTTAAAAACACCGAGTGATTGGTGTTAGGCAGCTGGGCTGGCAGTGGGATGTGGGCTATGTGGGTGGCTCTGCAGAGAAGCAGGACCAGAGATCATATGAAAAATCATTTCCCCTGTACATGCCATAAACTCTGGGATTTCAAGTATGACCCTGCTATAATGAGCCCCATACAAGCAAACAAACGTTCGGTTACTGTAGAGACGCGCTTGTTTGGGAAGATAAAAACATGGCCCACAAAACACGCTCACAGAATGTCTGTGCAATGCACACTGACCTCCATGTGATGGAAATCTTCACTTGTGCCACTTGACAATAAATTTCACCATGCCACCTAGGCCAGCTGCACATCACTGTCTACTTTCTCTGCAAGGTAATTTATTTCTAATTGCAATAGAATAAAAAGACAGGATAGAATTTGCAGAGCATATCACAAAGTGTTACCAGCCCCATTCAGTTTTCATTGCACAGCATGCTCTCACCATGACTTGCTTTTCAAAACCAGCTCTGTGCTCTGCCTCACACCAGATGCAGGAATTAAGAGCAGCCTTTACCCATGCAGCGGTTATGAACTAACAGGCTGGTGCAGGTAAGGCTGAAAGACCTTAAGGAAGGGAATAAATTTGGGTTGGTTTTTGTGAAATACAGTGTTGGGTAGAGGATGGGGGCTCAGCTCTGACCGGCCTCATAGTTCATCCTGAACTGCCTCTGTTCTGGGACTGAGGCTGTTTGTGCCCCCATCAGAGAAGCACCTGCACACATTCAGATTAGTACAAACCTCACAGTTTGGTTTATTTGTCTCAGCTATTACCTGAGAGACAGCATATATTGACATCTGGGGCCTGATGTCTGACTTATTTTTTGAAAAGATTAATCTAATCTTAGTTGCTTTTAATTATGACCTTAAATTCTCTGTAAGTTTTCAACGCCTGGTCTCACTAGCTACTTTAAGTGCCTGGAAAAAAATATATATTTTCTTCTATGCTTCAGTGTTTACCCCAATATGCATTTTGGTCAGAGAGAACATGCATATTAATTATCTTTAATACAGTCTGGATACACACATACATGATTCTCTTCCTACTTACACATCATATTATACACAATTTGTATATGCGTATTTATAAGGGCTTAAATGGAAACAGGACTGACACCAAAATTTTATGCATTATTAGGAGGAGCAAGTTCATCCTTTAAAATGACTATATTTGGAAATCTGATTCTAAACTCTTGCTGGTTTAACTTAACTTTGTGGCTTTTCTCCAGATTTCCAAAACCAGTGGAAGTGAAGACAGGATTGAGAGGAACACTTATACTCCTTGAAGGTGAGCGTTCATGTGGACACACTTGTGTAAGGGACTGGGTAAGGGTGCTGCTTCAGCCCATCTGAGAAATGACTGCACCAAAGTGTGGGGCTTCACACGTCAATATATGCACATTGTTATGCTTTTTTTTTTTTTCCCACCACTTTGGGGGAAAAAGTCCCATCCCCCCCCTTTTTTTTTTCCTAATTTTTTAATTATTCTTAATACCTAGTCATCTGCTCTAGTGGAAAACTTGCACTCCCTCTTCTTTTCCCACATTGTGTCGATCACTTTTTGAAACCATAAAGCAGTGAGCTAAAGCACAAAGAGCCCGCGATAAAGCCGGGCTTTTCTCGAACACTTCCGATAGTGAAAGTTGGCGGGAGCGGCGCTGGGAAAGCGATGCCCTGAGCAGAGCTGCTCCTGCCAGCCTGGCTTTGTCCGGCCTGGCGGGCCCAATAGCGAGCATTGGGCGGTGGTTCAGAGGCCTTTCCGAGCGGTGTGTGAGCGCTGTGCTGCGCTGTGCTGCGCTGTGCTGCGCTGTGCTGTGCGGGCCGGCTCCGCGCACCGCGCACCGAGCCGGCCGGGGCACTGCGCGCCGCGGCCCATAGGGGGCAGCAGCCGCCTGCGCTCGGGCCGCGCTCCGCCCGTGCCGCGCAAAGCCCGCACCGAGCCCGCACCAAACCCGCACCGCGCAAACCGCCCCGCACGAACCGCACAGCCACCCCCAGCAACCAGGGGTACCCCTGCTCCTCACAGCAACAGCCCCCTGCAGCAACCGGGTTTTTTTTTTTGATTTTGCCGGTTTTTGCTTTTTCTCTGTTTGCGTGTGCGTGATTGCAGTGAGGAGTGAGGCGGCTCTGATGTGCTCTCCTAGGTAACTTTCCCCTAATGGAAAAAAACAAAACCAAACCTAAAGACCTATTAAAAAGAAGAAAAAACTGCAACAACTTAAATACCTAGAAATAATATTTTGTTTCTTGTGCAAAAATACACCCCAAAGAACATGTGAGTAAATGCATGTAGAGAATATGTAAGTTGCTGTAAAAGCAGCTTTTTGTTTGCATGCAGGTCCGTATGAAACCCAAGATGATATATCATGTTATGCTCAGATCTTTGTTTCAAGATACAGCTATGGGTAGATTTCATGCTGGAACATCTTTTGCCTCTTATTTAATCACTTCTAACTTTTCTGTTTTCAGAACATGCACATTCGGTACTAAAATCCCGTGATTATTACTTTTTCTAACTCTCTTTTTGCCTGTTAACAAGATCCTTTAAAAATCAAACTAAACCAAAATCCTTTTAGATGCCATGTGGATTTTTTGGTAGCATCAGTGGCCAGTTCTGAACTTTTCTGGCAAGTACAAGGGCGAGCTGCTTGCCCGTGTGAGTTTGCAGCCAGACCCGCTGCAGCTGCCGCAGCACCGACCGAGGCGCAGGAAGGACTGAGCAAATGGTTACAAACGAGCACTGCTCCTCGGCTCCACATTTTTCTCTTTGCCTTAAATGCACTTTATTGCACCTTGCCCGCAGTTTGTTCTGAGGACAGCCACACTGATAATCCTTATCCAGCACAGAGGAATTCCCCTCCTGGCTCTCAGATTGAAGCCGTGGCTGGCATTCTGCTACTCTGATATGTTGACTTGGATAATTTTTAATTATTCTTCCATATTATCTCTTGCTCGTGTTGCTGGTGCAGTTTACCTCCAACCACAATCCGAGCCTGGCTAACAGTTGCTATAACATATCTTCAGCATTTCCTATCCCTAGATTTTTAGGGCTGTGATTTCAGCAGAATACATGGTTTGTCGTTTCAGTGGGGGCTTTCAAACCGCGTGGCAGCCGTGAAAGTGAAGAATCCATGAGAGAAGCTGAGTGTGCATGTGTGTGTGTGGTGCTGGGGGTGTAGGATATGGGCAAACTCTTTAATACACTGAAAATATTATTTTTGATATTTAGTTCTCTGGAAGATTTTTGTTCTGTTTTTTGATGATGGCTTGAACTATTCCTCAAACTGAAAGTGGTTGCTTTTCCTATATTTCCTATATTACTTCCTCTAATAAATGGAAGTGTTCCCAGTCTTTAGAAAATCAGTGTATTGAGTGTGTGCTGAATAGCAAGAACAAACTATTTTTGAAGTTGTTCTGCATTGTGGAATACCAGTGTTTTATATGTTCCAACCAGTGTGTGCAATTCCTCACGACTGGTACATTTGCTCTAAACAATGAGGTCTTTGCTCAGGAATAGTCCTGGGTTTGTTAGGGAATCAGTGCAATGCTGGCCCTAATCAATAAATGAAGTTTGCTTGTGGCAGGACTAACACAGCCATTATATAAGAGGGAAATCCATTTAAGTATTTGATTATTTTCTTAAGGGTTTCATTTGCTGGGTTTCAGGCAGGATAGTGTCACTTAGAGCAAGTATTTAATCCTTTTTTCTCTAAAAGAAATCAAACTGCAAATGACACTGAAAACTTAGCACTGAACCTTGGTCTTACAGGATTAGTTCCCATCAACTTCACTGAGTTCATTCACAGGAGTAAAGGCCACAGGAGAAATCCCACACAGGAAAACATATTCTTTGCCCTGGAAACCTTGTTATCTTATATGTTCCAGGTATGAACTGTTGGTTCATTCCTGATGCATGAGGAGTGAATTCCTGCCTTTCTTACCCCAACAGGGTTTTGCCAGGGCAAATTTACTCCTGGCTTACACCATCTGTAACCTCAGTGGGAGCAAAATTCAGCCCTTTAGCTCTAATGGGAGCCTGTTTGATCTCGTCCTTTATTGCCGAGTGGTATCAGGAAGGGAGCTGAGCACAGAAACGTGACTACCACCGAGCTGCTATTTGTTGCACTGCATTATCTGTAGGATCCTTGTTATTCTAGAAACCTTTTTTTTTTTTTTCCCACTGCCTGGAACATTTTGCTGCAGCAAATGAAGAAGGGGGGAAAAAAATTGAAGAGACCTTCATTTGGTGGCATAGAAAATTTGCATAAAATATCGCTCTAAGCATTGAAGGATCTTATTACATAGGGTTTTGATGATAATCTTTGTTGAAATAATATTTAACACATGCTGCACTTTTAATTAAGTATCTGAATAATCTCAAATTAATACCAGAGGTTTAAAAATAAGTTTTCATTTTAGTGAACTGTAACATAATAGCAAGCTGCATGGCAACCCCTTCCTTTACCCTTTGATTTAATTAAATGCCCTTCTGTGTGCTTCTTCTCACTTCAGAAATGCACATAAAGAAATCAGACCCAGACGTTTTATTTAGGATTTTGCCACTTTTCCTTTTCCTTACATCTTTGCTTATTAATTTGCCCTGCTTCCTCTTCAGCTTTGATTAAGGTGTTTCTTTGAGCATCAGCTCCTCTGGGGCTTTGCAAACTGGCCTGCATGTTTGAAAGGGGCAGTTGCAGCGTGTCACGCTGGTGTTGGGGTTTTGGTGATGGTGACACGTAGGTCCCTGTCTGGCAGCAGCCAGCTGTGGCAGGGAGGTGCTGGGTCCTGTACTGCACGTGTCTGTGTGTGCCATGGGGAGGATGCAGCTGGGTAAATCCTGGGGCAGCTCACACAGCACAGTGACAGGCTGGTGTGTGTTGTGCTCCTGGAGTTTGGTTATAAGGTGAAAAGGAGCTGAACAGTACAATGGCTTCGGACTGCAGTCAAACCATTGCAAATAAATTCAGGTTTATTCTATTTATTTTTTCAAATTAAAAAGGCCTGATCCAGCCAATTTGTTTGCCTTCCAGTAAGGTGTGTTTGGCAATCACTGCTTCATTATTCCTTCTTAAGAAATTCCACTAACCAAAGGAGGGGAAAACGGCCCTCGCTCAGATCCATGCCGGTGAAATTGTTTTGCTGGAGCCACTTTGCTGGGCGAGGGTGGGTGTGGGCTGGGGGGAGGCTGTTTACTGCTTTTATGGAAACATGCTCCAGTTTGGGAGAGCGAGGATGTGAAGCAGGCTGGCTTTGAAGGCTTTCTGTTAGGTTTCTCCCTTTATCCCTTTCCATCTATCATTGTAAAGGAGACATATATAACCACGGCACTTTGTATATTAAGGGGGGCTGCCTGCTTTTTCCCTTTGCTGAGATAATGATGCTGAGGGTTGTTGACTGCTGTTATCTCTGATGACAGCCTTATCTGCATGGCTCTGATTCCTGCTCCCGGAGTCAGAGATATCCAGTCCTTCGGGAACTGACCACTGCTCCCACTGTGGCCAGGCAGGCTGGAAAGCAAATACTTAGGGGTGACAGAGTTCTTCATCAGATGTGCTGTTGACTATATTCACCTCTCCCAAAATGCTGAAGGGAATATTGACAGGAAATACTGGGGGTGAGAAGAAATGAGAGCCTCAGAATCAGGTCAGATAAAAACCAAATGCCTCCAGCTCTTTTCAGACAGCCTCTGGTGGGGACAGTTTTTGTCCATGACCAATTGTTGAATGGTGTTGGCTCGGCTTTTCTGTACGAGAGACCCTGCACTAATGGACCTGGGGATGACATTGACACAGCAGAGGGGCTGTTACACCCTTCTGGCTGTACCAAGTCAGAATCCAGGGGTTTATTTTAATTCCTCTAAACATAATAATCTGCAGTTAATTGGCTAACGTTCACCATGCCTCCAATGTGCACAGTACCGCCGTAGTTTGGCACACCACAGTCCTGTCCCTCAGAGATCTCAAGCCAAATTTCAAATATTTGTAAATTTAGCTTCCTAATGGTCTTGAGAAATGCTCTAGCTTTACTGCTGCAGTGAGATACAGAGATAGTGTGTGCACTTGACTGGGATCCCCCAGCTGCGCGTGCAGTCAGCCACAAAATCCAGGTCCCCGAACACCTCCCTGGCACCCTGCTCATCAAACTCATCCAGTTGCCCAAGTTTTACCCTAACAACCCTTAAAAACAGACAACTGTTCCCATTTACAAAAGCATGGGTTTGTGCAAACCCTGCTGTACTAAAATTATCTTTCAGGGTGGAAAAACTCCTAGTTAATTCCACCTTAAAGCAGTGCTAAGCAGGAGCTCATTGAGTACACGGTGCAAGAGCCCAGAAATGCGTGAGTTTGAGCCAGAGAGCCCTGCCTGTGCTCTGCCTCATCTCCTCTGCAAAATCATCTGCCCTTTCTTAAATGCTTGGGGCTATTAGGAGTTCTTTTCCTCCCTGCCATGTTTTATAGTACAAGTGTATCAGTCTGAACACTTAGAGCAATTTGATGGATATATGATCCAGCCTGTCTGTACCCAGTGGCACCTTGGCTGTTGGTGCTCTGCCATCTGAGCTGCCCTGAGCAGCAATCTGAGGCTCCCAAGGTGAGTTATAAAGCCAGTGTTACTGAAAATACACATTTCTGTGTTCTATGTATGTAAGTATGCTGATGCTTCCCCCCTGCATTTAAAAAATATATTGTACTGAAAACTGCTGGCCGAGAGCAAGGGGAGGAATACTGTGTTTGCCTTAAAATTTAAAGGGGTGTTTATTTTTTTAGAGGTTCACAAGAAGGCAAAGCACTTTTTAGTATTATAAAACAGTTGCTGATTAAAAACCAGAATTGGTACTGAGAAAACAATTACTTTTTTTTTTTTGCTTGAAAAGAATAAAAAAACCTCAAAACTTTTTATTCAAAAAGCATTTTCATGTGAAAAGCTGATTTTGTGAGGTAAGGAGTTCTTTTATTCTCACTGCCAGTATGGTTTTGTGCAATGTAATGTGTGACCACCTAGGGCTGCTTCTGCACTTTCCCCATGGCTAACGTGTGGGGCTGTTTTCCTGAGACATGCAAAACAGTACTGATCTACAAATACTCAACTAAGAATGTAAGAAATCTGTCGAGGATATTATTAAATCAGCAGAAATTTCAGTTGTAGACCACAGTTTGGAATATTCTTACACACACTGTTTGAAGAGGAGCTTAGACATTGATAACTTGTCTGTCTTTTCTCCTCCAGTGCTTCCAGCTGGTCTATTAAAAGGGAAAACCTCACCCTGTGGATTTTGCTTTGCGGCTGAATGTGAAGATGAAATATGTCAAGTGAATAATACTTATTTTCCAAAGCTGTAAGGGACTGAAAGGGGTAAGGATGGGATCTCACTGTGGTAAAATTGGGATTACAGACTTGGATATAACATTACCTTTTCCCTGGGTCTGTCTAGGGGTCTGACTTGAACCTGCTGGTTCAAGGGCTTCAGAGACAGAGCCCAGGAGGGGCCCTGGACACTGAAGTCCTGCCTGCTGGCTCCTGCTCACGTCACCAAGGCACATCCTCCCACATCAGTCCCATCAGCTGTGCCAGTGTCACCGGCAGCAGAGCTGCACAGCAGTGCCTGAGCTGAGCCACCTGTAAGTAGTGCAAAGCCCTGTGCTAAAGCCAGACTTCATCTCTGCTGGGATTTTAACCTGAGCTCACAGACAGAACAGTAATTTGATCATTCAAGCGCGCCGTTACGCAGCCCCGGTGATGATAAGGGTGGTTCAATTCCAGCATTTGCAGGATGGAAACTTTCTCCCTGATGGTTTCTGTGTTGTGATTCCCCCACCCAGCACATGCCATCCTCGACCATAAATGTGCTCATTTTCCTCTATCATTTCCACCCCCCCAGCACAGCAGCACTGTGGCTCCCCTCCCACACTGCAGCCCTGCCATGGGAGGACATCCCTGTGCATTCAGGATCACGGTGGGAGCAGGTTTTGAGTGTTGGCAGGACTTATCTGCAGCTGGGAAAATGCCAGCAGCCCCCATCTCCTGAGCATTAATTACACAGCCCCGTGTGCTCCTCTGTTCCCAGGTGGAAAATGAAGATACCCTTCTTAATCCACACCATCACTTTAGTTCACCGTGGCTCACAAGGTGCTTCTGCATCTACAGAGGGGAGGCACTGGAGAAGTGACAAAGATGATTAATAAGGACGTTATTAACAAATGCTAGAGGTCAAATTCCACACCAGTTCCCAAGTTTGTGCTTGACACGGAGGTCAGTGTCGTGAACAACTCCCCATGAGGCTGGAAGCTGGACTTGACTTTTGGATGTAAAGCAAGGATAGACAAAAATCAGGTTAAATAGATTTGACCTGCACCTGATAGGAATGTTTCTGAGGGAGAGAGGTGCTTTCTGTGGTATTACTGGAATGTAAAACCATCTCCCAGGTGTGTAACGAGTGGTCACATGGACTGGTGTAGTCGTTTTGCAACCTTGTTTATCTCAACTTTTGGTATTTGAGGGGCTGCTGACAAACAAAACTTTCAAATCTCTTATGGCTTGGGCAGACAGCAAACTGTGTCCTTGCTGTGGGGGAAAAGCACTGCTCTTCTGGAGTGTGGTTTCCATTTAAACATTCAGAGAGCTCCTAGCTCTGGCCTGCCTGTGTTTATCTGTGCCAAACGTGAATGGGAATTGGAAAAGGAGAAAGAGAGAATGGCTGCGTTTTAAAAAGCTAATTTAGAAGCAGACGCAGTCTTCTGTAAAGATGATTCTGATTGTCCAGAGCTCTTTTAAAGGAACAAGGTTAAATGCATTTTATTGAGAATATAGGATTAGACACATGCACAAAATGAACAACATCGTCTTTATTTATTTCATACTTGTACAGCTAAGAGTATAAGCCAGTCAATTCCTGATGATTCAGGAATGCAAGGGGATTTTCTGTATTGTTTTTTTTATTTCATAAAGCTCTTTATCTCTGGCTTTGTATATTAGCTACTTCTATGCTGCCAGCAGTGCAGTGCACTCCCCCTGACCACTATCCTTCTGTAAGCAAAGGCGGAAAACAGGCATTGACTGGAAACAGGGCAATCCATGGAAGCCACAGGTAAAATCCTTGTGAGTCTATTCCCACGTGCCCTGATTTACCAGTATAAACTACCTCACATGGGAAAGGCTGATGCTCACACTGCTCTTCCACACAAGATGACAGAGGGTTTAAAACAACCCTATGAGGCAGGGAATCACGGTATTATTTACAAAGTGCTGATGTTTTGGCAAATAACATGAGCAGAGCCAGTTCAAATTGAGTGCAGTCTGTGTTCAAAGCCATGTCTGGAGCAGGACTGCCTTTTCTTGTATATTTTTACTCTGTGATTTTTACTTTGGCTGCATCTGTTCACTACCATTATAAAAGGAAGGTATAATAATTTAAAGAAAAAGCACAGGGAAGTGGGAGTTTCTTTTTTGTGTCAGGGAAACTGAGGCACAGAGAGGTCCTGGAGGTTTGTGACTGAAGAAAGCCTGTGAAGCAGTGGAGGATTTGGAAACAGAGCCCAGAGCTCCCACGTCATGGCACTGGCAGATGTTCCCTGTGCACAAGGATAACAGGAGAGTAGCCCAAAAGTTCTTCATTTGATGGAGTTTGCCCACACACAGGAGGTAAGGGCAGGAAGAGAGTGTGCCTCATGAGTTTAAGGTTTTGTAGCTTGGTCTCTGATGGAGCAGGATGCTCCAGACATGGATCATTTCTCAGAAAAAAACTGTTAGAAGCAACTCATCTTAAAAATCTTTTTGGGTGAGCACAGTCTCAACTACACATCAGTGTCCCATCAGTGAAAAAGAAAAGAAAAGAAAAGAAAAGAAAAGAAAAGAAAAGAAAAGAAAAGAAAAGAAAAGAAAAGAAAAGAAAATATTTTAAAATTAATATATTAATTCCAGCTTTTCATGGACTGTCTGCCTTGTCTCAACTGTCTGGCTTTACCCTCCCACCCTCATTTTGGTAGTGTCATCTCTCTAGATCCTATCTTACCTTTCTAGAGCAAACACAGACTCTTGCTTATGTAGATGGAGCCAGGATCTGTGCTGCAGAGGAGCAGCGTGTCACTGTGTGAGTTCAAATAAGCTGTGTTGAGTCATGCCAGCTGAGGATCCTGCTGCTTAGATTTATTGCTGAGAAAAGACCAAAAGTGAATGCCCAGCACAAGGGAGGTTTTGCCTTATGTGCCTCATAGGCTTAATTAATATACAGATTTTTGTTCACTGCTAGTTCTTAAAACCAAAATCACTAACAGACAAATGATGCAACGGACAAGGGCATAAATGCTGTGTTCATGGCTTTTTACTGTCTATATAGTACTGAGGTTGAGTAGAGCACTCTAAGGCATTTAACAGACATGATGGCATGAAATGCTGAATATAATTAAGCCAGATGGAGCTTTGTTGTAGATTTGAGTGGAGTCACGACTGCCCTTTCTCAAGAAGTTCCTGGTTTAAGGGAACCCTTGGAGGAATTCAGAAGACATGTGGAGGTGGCACTGAGGGACAGGGGTTAGTGGTGACCTTGGCAGTGCTGGGTAAACAGTTGAGCTCTATGTTCTGGAAAGACTTTTCCATCCTAAACAATTCTGTGGCTCTGTATCTCTGACATATTCCACTCCATCTGTTCTTTTGCATCTCCTGGTTTATCTGCTGCAGTCCCATCTCATGTTCTGCCAGAGCTGGGAGGGGAGTAATGGCAAAGTTTCACAGTGCTCAAATTGCTCCTCATTTAACTTCTATGTAACATTTCTTTTTGCTTTTCCCTTCCAGAATTGAAAGGCCTTTTCATGGAGTGCAGTAACCTGCCCTGGAGGGCTCTCCCTGGCCTGTGGTTTCATGCTCTGCAGTCTCATCCAAGACAACTGCATTTGGGATTTCTCTTCCAGCCTATTTCCCACAGAGTAATTTGGAGCAGGTACATTTCTGTAGTGCAGGACTGAGGAGAGCACTACACTACAAACTATGCATGGGAAGGTGTCCTGTGCAAAGACTGCCCTTACACAAGAACATGTATGAATAATAGGAAATGGTTTGGGTGTGGGATGCAGTTGGGATTCATTGTCACTGCAAGGAGCAGAGACCATTGCCTTGGCTTGGTGGTGCTGGTCCAGGCTCTATCTCAGGACTCTACTCTTGCCACTGTCCCTTTGGCATGGGCACACCTCTGCTGTCCCCTGCAGCAAAGGGGTCAGCATCAGGGTGAATTGCAACCTGGGGAAAAGCTTGTCAACACTGCTTGGTGGTTTGAGGCCAGCAGGAAGAGAGCAGAGCAGCAGGGCATTAACTGAGGGGCTTTAGAGGATTGGGAAGGAGCTGAAAGGGGAGGATTTGGTGGCACTTCCTCAATGCTCGCACAGCCCTATTGTGTAGGGAGGATAAAGTGGGGTGGCCGGAGGGAGCCGGACTCAGGGTGCGGATCAAGGAGTGTGGCCCCAGTGGGAGCTCCCAGGCCTCAATTGCCAGCCCAGGAGCACAGCCCCAGTGGGAGCTCCCAGCCTCAATGGCCGGCCCGAGGAGCACAACCCCAGTGGGAGCTGGAAGACCTCAATGGCCAGCCCGAGGAGCATGGCCCCAGTGGGAGCTCCCAGCCTCAATGGCCAGCCTGAGGAGCACAGCCCCAGTGGGAGCTCCCGGCCTCTCTGGCCTAGTGAAAAGCACAGCCCTAGTGGGAACTTGCAGGCCTCAATGGCCAGCCCGAGGAGCATGGCCCCAGCGGGAGCTCGCAGGCCTCAGTCTCGGGCCCAGCCGCCTCCTGGGCCGCCCGGCACACAGCCCTGCTCACTTTGAAGCCCCTGGTGCTGCAGAGGGGTGCTTTCTCTGGCTCTTGTTTGCTGATGATCCCTAAATTAAGAAATGCAAATCTATTCAGGGCAGATTCCTTTTCCAAAGGCAACTTGCCTCAGTTGCTAATTCCCTGCACAGCTTCTATACAGACCCCTTGCAAACACCTGCAGCTTTTTTTTTTTCCTTCCTCTCCCCCTTTTCCCAGGGAGCGGGTGGCAATGGGGAGTTTATTGAAAATCTTTGTTTTCTCTGATGCAGTGAAACTTGCTTTGCTCTTTTGCCACCTTTTCTTTCCCCTTTTCACAGAATAAATACAGCTGATCCATCTCCAGCCCCTCTGCACGTGCCAGAAGAATAAATCGCCCGCCTCACCCCCAGCCCCCTCCTTTAATTCTTTCTCCTGCTGCTGTGTTTGCTTATTCTCACTGCAGCTGTAGTGCTGGTTGCAAGCGTGAGTTGACCTATTGCTGGTTTGTTTGGCACTGGCTCTGCAGAGCCATCCCCCAAAAAAGACTTCAAAATCAACTGTTAGAGCCCTCACTAGGCGTATTTTTTTTTTTTTTTTGCTCCTCCCTGTTTTATTATCACAGCACTTGCCTTTTGTTGCCAGTGCAAATAGAAATACACACACACACCACACACAGGCGTGCAAGCACTGGGGAGTGAGGAGAGTGAAGCCCCTGAAATATTGCACTGTCCAAAGTCCACGGGTTAAAACAAACATCAACACTGCGTCAAATAGTTTGCCCTAAGAGTCTTTTGTTATGAAGATAAGCTTGTTATCTCTTTCATTCAGATTTTAATCTGACAGGTCATTTGCATACTGCCAGCCGACTTCAGGGTGTGCATTAGATCCACTTTGCATTTAAATCCTCTGTCAGTCAGGCAAATAAAAAAAGGGGGAGTTAGGGGGGAGAGAATAGCAAAGAACCCCTTTCAGATACTCCCAGTTACTGCTACTACTTTTTGTGCTGATTGTTGATGCAGAAAAAGTTCTCCTGGGTCTTGAGGCTCTGTATGTTTTTGGGCTAGCCAGGATGGCATGAGCTGCATCATTGAGGTCTTGCAAAAGATCCCATTGTGACTCCTGGGCCCCTTCCTCACCCAAATCCCTCTTCAAACCCTGCTAGGCAGACTCTTTTTCCCCACACTGACCTCTGTTGCCCGGTAAAACCTAGACCCTGCCCTCAGTCAAGTTAAGCCTGTCCTGGGCTTGCATGAGAAGGGATTAAGCCCTTGGGAATAACAGGACAAGGAACAATGCCACAATGCAGTTAACAAGACACCTATTTAGCAACTTTCATGTAAATATGCCTCTTCCCTTAGTTATTCTACTTGTCTTACATGTCTCTCTATATTTTTATTTCTTCTCCACGTGAAGCCTGATCCTGCATCCTTAATCCTGAAGCTCCATCACACGTGCTGGAGGGATTCTAGGGACAAGGCTGTTCTTACAGGTAACAGGAGTTCATTGTGTGACTGTGAAAGACAAAAGCTGTGGGACAGGAGCCACCTATGGTGCAAGTGCAGGTTGGTTAGGTTGTGTTGCTCTGTGGGCTACAGAGGGCTACAGGAGTTTCTGGGGTCTGGAAAGCACTACCAGCACAAAACCCCAAACAAACCAATGAAAAAACCCCACAACACTTGTTGAAGGTGTTAGCAAAATGCACGACTGCTGAGGATCTGTGGTTCGTGCCACCACATTTTTCTGTAACAGCACAAGTCGGGAATTTCAGCTTCTGGATTCTGATTCCTCTCATGTCTATGTCTGAACAAATTGGTGGCACTCACTTTTCTCTTCCTGAGACCAGCCCAAATAGCGTCAGGACTCCTTTGTTTCTTGGAGATCTAAGGACAGGTTCCAGCCTGCCCTGGTTTGGCTGTCCCCACCATCTGGCCATGGACCACCAGGTCCTGCCAGCTCTTGCCAGCACCTCCTCTGAGATACTGAAACAATGAACTGTGGACAAGATTAAACCTGGTGCAATTCTTGTCCTGCGCATGGATGTGTAACCACAGCTCTGTTGAAGACCACAAAAATTATCCTGAGGTAAGTGAAAGGTATAACTATGACTCTCCTTCCTGAAATACAATGGAGAGCCCGTGAGACAAGGCCACAGTCCCCCTACAGAGAGGGATGGAGTTCCTGGGGATTGTGTCCCAAACCACAGCAAGCAGAGCTGTAGAACTTCTACTTCAGCCCCAATGGGGTTAAAGATTGAATCTGATTAAATTAGTGTATCCAAAAGAGAGGAGTGAATAGTTGCAGGGCATTTATTCAGCTCTAATATGACAAGTTCAATTCTTCTGTTCAGAGCCAGTAATTTTCTTACATATATTAATTATTTGAAATAATTCTCTGAATAACATCTAAGAATAATTCAGGCAATATATCTTGATAATGAACGTGTTACTAGTGAATGGTTGAAATCTCAGCTGTGCTGGTGACTTTGGCTTAGGTGAATATTCACACGGCATTGTTTCTTCTCTGAAATACTGGTACGTGACTTTCAGAACCAGATTCTGGTCTGAATTGCTGTGTTTATGAGCTTTCTATTATTTGCCATTTCAGTAAATGTTCCTGAAAGTAAATGCCATTGTTAGAATATTATTGGTAAACAAACATAAAAGCTTGTGAATGCAGGGCAGACCAAATTTGAACCATTTATTTGAAATGATGGTGGGGGAAAGGTTTGAGATATATAACCACCTCCAACCTTAAAAGAAGTTGGTGGGAGAAGGGTTTCTTTTCACAGCTGATATCTGCTTCACTCTTTTCCATCTTCTTGTAAGGATTTCTGAGGGCAACCCAGAGCAGCAAACCTTTCCAAGCTAAGTCCCACATAATGCCACAGTAACGGAAAACCAGGAGCATTTCCAGTCTTCTGGCACTCTGGGATAGGCTTCTCCATGGTGTTTGCAGGGGGCTGTCCTGTCCCTGCTCGTGGTGTTTGGTAGAGGCAGGAGAGAGGTGTGCTGCTCCTGCTGAGGCTGCTGTTTCTGGAGATGACTGGGACAAGGTGATTGAGATATCCAGTCCGTGCTGGGGCTCTCAGGCAAGGTGCTGTGCCCTCAGTTATTTATCATCCAGCAGCACTGCCAGTATTACTGGGACTGAGGCAGCCCAGAGCGGTGTCCAGCACTGCTGGCTGAGCAAAGAGTGTGCCTTTAGTGACAAGGAGTGGCAGCAGAGCCATCCCCAGCCAGCAGCAGGGAGAGCTGGCCAGGCACTGCAGACTCACCGTGCTGCCAGAGCAGGGCCAGCCCTGCCCCACGTCCTGCTCCAGTCAGCCAGCCCTGTACACTCACAGGCACGGGAGCATTGGAGTTTGGGAGGGAATTTCTGTCCGAAATCTGGACTGTTTGGCCAAGGATGGAGTGAAAAGGAAAGGCAGAGACACCCATATACAAATAGGGAAGAGCTCCTTCTGCAATCCAGTTTCCAAGTCAGGCCCTAAAATTGACAACACTTAAGACCCCTAGACTAAGGGGAATGAATGCAAAATGAGAGCTCTGCAAAATCCCTTGGTTCAAGGCCAGCTCCCTTGCTTTGCTTTGCTGCTCCTTGGCATCAGTCTTTCAGCCAAGTAAGCAAGTCAATGGCTAGCTGTATTGCCAAAAAAAATCTTCCTAGCTGTTTTCCATATAGCTAATGAGAATGCAAATGTGCTCGTTTTCCAGGCTTGCTTACAGCCTCTGCTGCTTCCTTTCTGTGGATGGTACCCAAGTGTCCTTCCTTTAGCCATGTGATCTAAGTACATCACACTGGCTGCTGGGGTTGTCCTTGTGTTGCCAATGAAAAATGGAGTGTTTTGAGTGGAATGACAAAGTAGGAAGCAGAGCCTCTCAAGCACCTGCTGTGCACTATCCTTCCACATGCTGTCCCTGGAGGGTTAAAGAAAGACCAGTTTAGAATAAGAAAGGCAGACAAGAAGGTCTATCTTTGTAAGTTAGATATCACATCAGAGACCAAGTCACATGGTATATGGACTTCAGTGAGCCCATGGTTGGGCACTGTAGAGTGTCTTTGCTGGGCTCTCCTTGGGAGTTTTCCTTCTTCTCATGGGCAGTTTCTTCCATACTTACAGAAGTGTTGTTTTTTCTAATCCCCCATCAAAAGGTTTCTCATTGGGCTTGCAATGTGATACCACTTAGAGCTGTGATCCCTTCAGAAATGGAGTGATGATCCTGTTTGTACCTTTCACTGTGCTTCTCTATTGAAGAACAGAGCCTCTCTTGACCAAAATCTCTTGTCACACATTGTACAATCAGCTCTGGGTGCTTTTCAGCTACCCGAGCCTGGACAGAGTCCAGGCAGTGTCCCAAGCCCTGTTTTTCAGGGACATGTCTCTTGCCTGGCTCCCTTTCTGGGGATGTTGGATCAGATATGAGAGCTCGGTAGCCCGTGGGCATTGTTGCATCGTCTGTCCTGAACACCACTCTGGACTTTTCAGCGACCGTGGGGACAATTCAATAAAGGGACATAACATCTGCATAGGAATTTTTTCCACACAGACACACACACTTCATCCCTAGGCAATGCAGGAACGCTGCAAAGTGAGGCAAAGCTGTCGCCTCCTGAGCATTGCCCTTTTCTCATCTCTCCCGTCTGGTGTATGTCTCCAGATTTGCCTCCAGTCTTTAACAGAGCTCAGGTTCCTCTGGTTTGAGCCTCCCACTCTGGCCACCAAAGGGCTTCCTCTGCTCTGAGAACAAGTCCCTTTTAAAAGCAGCCTGACATCTTTCCTTTGTTCCTAGCTTTCCACTAGGATTTTCCATGATGCAATCCCGTATGGGGTTACTGGCAAAGAGCTGTTAAAAGTCAGTAGCTGTGCCTGGAGCAAACCCATTGTTCTACCAGCACAGAGCCCTTCAATGCCGCTGACTCCTGCATGGCCTTGCTCCTGCCCCCCAGCCTCACCAGCGGGAGGGACGTCCAAATCCAGGAGGGAAACAGACAGAAACGCCAGGCACAGCACAAAGAGCAAGGCTTGATAAAACACAGCCACGGCCCCTGACCATCGCTCTGGCTGTGGCTGGGGACTGGGCTCTGACTCACCAGATGCATCTCACTTTTCCTGGGCAAGTTCACAGGCTGCTGCTCCAGCGGAGAAGGGTTATTTTGGAGTGAAAAGCGAGAAGCTGTAGCCTTTATCCTTTTGGAGGAGCAATTTACAAGGAAAACAATGCAGGATTCTCTGGAATAAGGAGTATTAGCTGCATCATCTTTTAAAAATAATTTAGCCAAGTGAATGTTGGCTGGGGATTAGCACCCTTGCAGGCACTTGGGTTGCAGTGAGGGGATGTTTGCTGAGATTTATTGATGTTGGGGATTGTTCCAAATGCATAGGTGACATCTAATGCCAAAGCAGATCTCTGGCTTGCTAATGAGATAAGTCAAAGGCTCTGCAAAGTTTTCAGCAGCACAGCCATTAACCCCAAGACTGCAATATCCTTTGTGTTTTTCCAGCGTGTTCTGCCAAGATTTTGCCTTAAGCAGAGGAAAAGATGAAAACTAGAGTGTCTCACAGCTGAAAACTGCTGTCTTGTGTGTTGTTCCCTGGGACAGAGAAGAGCCTGTATATAATCACCACTGAGCAGGGAAACATTCCTACTGTCCAGCACAGTCATTTTCTTTGGTGTTGGACAAGTGGAAAAAGGAAAAAAGCCACTGAGAATGGTCCTGTCTGGGGAGTTGCAATCTTACATCCCCCATCCTCCTCTGCTTCTGGTGCTTGGATTTATGGGGCTCCCAAATTCAAGTTTCAGAAGGGCTTTCGAGGTATTTACACAAGATGCTTCATTTCCATCCAAGCAGGTCTTGTTATGGGAATTACTTTTTGTGGTAGTAATGAGATTTTCATCTCTACCCTTTACTAGGGCTTGCCCACTTGAAATGGAGACAGGCTGCAGTTGAATTCTGGTAGTAACTGACCAAGACTGATGATTGGAAAAATCCCTTAGCTAAGATATTTGTAGGAAATAAACAAATTCTGTTTTAATGATGCTGAAATATTTAGTGACTTCACTTTGATGTGCCTATGCTATTGTGTTGGGAGGACTTCAGCTTTTATATTCTGTCCTCTCCTGCAAAACATGAGACATTTATTCCTAGAAACTTCCTATTTAAATCAATTTTTAAAAATACCTCACTCATAAAAAAAGAAAAAAGTTAAGCCAGTTTAAAGTTAAGCCAGTACTTTTGTTCTGCTCCTTTTTTTTTTAAATGCCAACTGCATCAAAATGAAAACCAACATGACTTGGATGTTTGAAGCAAAATTCTTGTTTCCTTTCATTCTCTGTAGTTTCTTGGTAAGGAATTACTTCCACTTGGGATATTTAGACAATGATTTTCAGAGTTAAAGGATAAAAAGAGAACAGTCCAGGGTCATAGATGTGTCAGTATTGTGGCTAGGTGCTGTGGGACTTCTTCCTGTATTTCACTTGGAGAGTTGAAAGAACCAAGGCAGTGACTCAGTGGTAAGCTAATGAATTACATCCAGCCTTCAAGGAAAAAACCAAATAGTTGTGATGATAAGGTAACACGTGCTATGTTATTGTTAGAAGTATGTTTCAGACTCACGTGTGTGCTGAATAAACAGCTTTGGTCTCCTTGCAAGGAAAGAAACATTTTGAATCACCCCTTGTACCATGAAAAAGACTCTCCTGACCACTCCTGTGGAAGTGATTCCAGTGTGGGTCAGTGCTATTTCAAAGACTGGTTGATTCACTTGACAGAGGCATTCTTCATATCCTTTCTTTCGTGTCCAAAATGAGCAGCTCACCTGCCCTTCCACCCCTCTGGAAGAGGCAAAGCCACCAGCAAAACCATGATTGTTTCCATGGTCCCCCTGTTGTGCCACTTCAGACAGTGCCCAGCTTTGCTTGTGCCCAGGTCCAGCTTCAGATTTTACAGGATTGCTGTTCCCAAAATACACATGGGCTGTGCCAAGGATGAGTCAGACAGATGCTGTTAGTGGTGCACTGGGTGGTGCAAGTTAGCCCTTATTCATGGGAGTCCATGAACAATTAAAGGATGAAAATTGTAATTAATGCCAATCAGCATGAGTTAATGGAAAATAGAATGGGATGCCTCTCTTTAGTTTAGCTGATAAAAGTGATAGTAACATACAAGACTTCTGTGAGACATTTGACTGGGTACCACATGACATTTTGATTAAGGATCTAGAGCAGTATAAAATCAAGAGGGTGTGCATTAAATGGATTAAAACCTGGCTCCCTGACAAGTCTCCAAATGTAACTGTAAATCATCTGCCAGCTGTGTTTGTAGCAAAGTCCCTCCAGTATTCTTGGTTTTAATATCTTTATCAATGACGTGGAAGAAAAGGTAAAATCATCACTGATGTAGTCTGTTGATAGTGTGATGAGACAGAAAGAGTAAATAATGGAAAGGAGAGGTCACTGATAGGGAGGAATACAGTGCACTTGGGGAGCCAGGCCCAAGCAAACAACAAATATGGTGATGCAGGTGAATGCAAGAACAAAGAATAAAAGCTGTGTTTATAAGACAGTGAACTCCAGGAAGAAGGAGCCTGAAGAAGCTTTTGGGGAGTTTGTTTTTGTTTTTTTTTTTTTGGAAAAGTTTTTCACCAGCCAAAATCAGTTGACTGGATGTTCTTGGTGCTGAGCTGTAACTGAGCAGGAGGACACTTGGAGGTAGAAAGAGCATAGAGTGTCTCTAATGAATTTCCTCCTCATGGCAGTGCTGCTGTGATGAGTAAAAACATCAAAATGCTGGAGAGGGTTCAGGAAAGAGACAGGAAAATTTTGGAAAGATAAAAAAGCCCTGAGTGACTCCATTTGCTAAGCCACAATAGCAAAATTGAAGATAGAGTTGTTCCCAGTTTGGACAACTCCAGATGTGGGGAGTGAAGTAAATACTAGGATATTATTGCTTTTTTCTGTAGTAGATCACTGCACAGCAACTGAAAGCTGAGTGTGGAGGCAGTCAAATGGGAAAAATGCTTAAAGGAGTCAGCTTAATCAGGAATTAATTTCTGTTGTCTGGGATCTTTGTCCAGGCTCAGTAACTCATGGCACACCTGAGTGCAGGACCAGAATCTCAGCCAGATTAAACCAGCACTGCTACACACTGGCATAGCCAGAGTGGTGACTGACACCTGCACGTAAGTAAAAGCTGAAACTGCTTATGTAGAAGTCTGTACTAAAAGTGCCAAGGTCTGGGGGAGGTAGAACTTGTGAGTTCTTAGACACCTTTATATCCTGGTCTATACACAAATGTGTAAAAAACCACTAAAGTTGTATTTTTAAACTAATGTAGTACAAGTTCTTGGATAGGCATCTCAAAATTGATTTAAAACTGCTGTAGGTGGTGCTGGTAGTAACTGCAAATCTTTGGATAGGTGTTCACAATGTAAACAGCTTTTATAGCTGAAATGTTACCATACCCACAACCAACTGGTTCTTGTCCACCTCAGCTTGAAAAGATTACATCCAGCAGCGGGTTTGTGGGGTGGCAGCTTCTCTAGGGAGGTGCCAATGAGCATCTTGTGGTTAAACTCTCAGCTAGCTCAGGAAGGACAAGGATGTCCATCATAACATGTATCCACAGCATGAACCAACATCTAGGACCAATTTAAGTGTAGTTGCACTGGTGTTGCTGTGTATTTAAGTTGTTTGCTAAATAAGATCTAAGGCAGTTCAAGTTTCATTGAGAAGAACAAGCTAACTCCAGGGATGGCTTTACTGCACCTTGGAGGTAGCTTAGGCTAATGCAGTTTATTTTGCAGGATCAGGCTAGGAGAGTGCATTGACAAGTGGCAGATCAGTCACTGCCAACTGTTTATATCCTGTGAGCAGAAGAATGCCCCAGGCAGATTCATTTTGATGTTTTATGCCAACACAATGAAGTTGTAGGGAGCCTACAACTGACATAATTTACACATCATGGAGTCAGAAGACCAATGAACACTGAATCCAAGAGGGACCTGTTTTAACTTACATTTGCTTACAAGGCTTTGGGGAACAAATTCATGTTTTGGCTAACCCATCTAGCTGAGCACTGCATCCAAAAGGGGCAGCACTGCTCTTCTGCTTCCCGCCTCACCTTGTCTCTTGAGGAGCTGGATTTATTTGCTGCTTGTGCAGGCTCTGTTTTGGTGAGCTGGTTTCAAATTGGATCCAATCTACTTTGAAAAAATACAACTTTCAGAGTGGCTTCCCAGTCACTACAGTCCAAAAGAGCAGGTGGGATTTTTGTGGCTCCCTTCAGTCAAAAGGGATGAAGCCTGCAATAACAGTTGATTTTCTGACTTGGACTCTGTCAGATAGACATTGCATTATCTTAAATCCCTCTTCACAACAGCAAAGCAAGCTAGCAACATATTTTAATGAGACAAATTGTGCAAGAAAGTAGTCTGCAGGCACAGTGACCAGGTTACACAGAGGCAGAGTTAGTGGGCTAAGCAAAGAAGGAAAGTCTAGACTGAAATAACACATGGTACTGTGCAGGTTGAAAAGCTACAGTAAGAGGCACAGCTGCAATTCACAGGGGTGAACCCCATAAACAGTGGGGTTTATGGTGACACTGGAAGAGCCAACATTTGCCTCTTCCATAATCTGTCACCCATCACTGCTGCCTCAAGCATGGGAAGTTTAATTTCCTATGAATCATGATGTGACTTGAAAAGTTAAATCCTACATCTTTCTGAGCCTCCACTGACAAAATAGTAGAATAAGTCTGTTGTGGTGTTCCTGCCTGCTTAGTTGTTGCTGGAAATTGTCCTCTGGCTGTTGGTGTCTTCATCAGCTTCAGGTTTACCTGCAGGCCAGACTGCTGTGGCATCCCAGGTTGGTGGATTTGAGATGCTGGTGGAAAAACTGCTTGAGTTAAAGGCAAGTGTCTGATGTCAGGGGATTCCTGCCAGTCATTGTTCTGCTGTTTGTGTGAAAACAGGCTGAATTCTGTGGTTTTGCTATGTAACATTCTTATGTAGCTGGCTGAGTCGCCAACATGATAAATGCAATTACTTTTTCCAATTGTTATTTTTGCCCAAAGCATGCAATTGACACTGAAGTCTGCTGGGCAGAAGGGGAATGTAGTGGCTGCTCACATCCCCACAGCAGCACAATGATGTGAAGGCAAGGGCTGCAATGGTGGGAAGCAAATGCTGCACATGGTATGTCAGGAGCAGGCACCCATCTGTGTGTCCATCAGTCCTACCTTCAGATGTCAGTGGTTGGGGGCAATCTGATTTTTTGGTGTCATTGAAGGGGAAAGGATAGAGTTTCTAGGTCAGCTGCAACATGATTTTCCCTGGAAAGGTGGGAGGGAGTGGGATTTGGTTGTGCAATGTAGTGAAGGGAGCTGTATTGCACCATCTGGGAGGGGAGCAATGGCACCAGAGCCGCCTCCCTCTCCCCTGTGCCCATCACAGCCAGCCCTGTCCCAAGCTCCCCACAGGAGCATTCCCAAACAGGAAAAAAGATTTGCTGCCCTTCTCCAGTGGGAGGCAAGACTTAACTGGACCCTGAACTTGGGAGGGAGCACAGCTCTCTCATAATGATGGGGATAAGGATGCTTTCACAGAGAGTGGAGATAGGCCGGCTAATTTGGGTTGTCTGCACCCTTTGGGGCACCAGCACTACGGGGTGACTGGTGCTGTGGGCTCCCTGTGCTGTGACTTATTCAGCTGAGTAAAAGGACAGCCCAGCCAAGCTCCCACCGTGGTGGTTAAAGTTTGTTTTAGCCACCTTATCTAATCTCTCCCCTAACTTTTGCTGGGGGAAAGCGTTTATTGCTTATATCGTGTTACTCCATGAGCACTTGCTGGCTGCGGCTGTTTGCGTGTGTATATGTAGATGTGAGGACAGATAACTTCAGGCCTTGCAGTTTTATGGGTCAGTCAATCCAAACTGCTTCCACTTGCAGATGTGGGGATGTGCTGCGTTCATTACCTGTGGGCCATGTGCTATCAGGGTGTAAATCAGCAAAGCGGGGCTCTGTTTATACACATAAATTGCCCCAATGTGACAGCTTAATACCCTTTTGACTTTTTACCCTCTGTGGGGGAGAGCCTCAAATGTCTTGCAGCACTGCTCACCCCCGGGATGACGGCAATGCAGGGAAACCAGCCCCGCTATAAAAGGAGCGAGCATGCTTTGCTCCCGTGTGTCTTCAGGCTTGGCTGCGTAGCCAGCAGCTCCCCGCAGGGGAAAGGCCCTTCCAACAGACCAGTCCAACAGGAAATTACCTGCTCACCCTTTGCTAAATTACTAGCTGGACAGCCAGTCACAGGGTCCCAAAAATGCCAGCTCCATCTATCCCCCTAGGGACATGATTCCCAGGCACGCAAGATCCCGGCCTGTTCACCACGAGGGCAAACCCACCTGGCCTGGCCGTCCCTTCCCTGCAGCGCCTTGCGCAAGGCTCGATTTCATCTCCTCTCTGGGACACAAAGATCACATGGCTCAATTCTCCCTGAGCAATCACAGGGTAAAACCTCTCTGGCTTCCTTCAGCTCTGGCTGAAGGGTTTTCTTACTCCAGGAGATGCTTCATTGTTTTCACCAGATGAGAGGGTGTTCCCAATGAGATAACAGGGAGCTGATGAAAGGGAAGAAGTGCCAGGACATTCACAACAAAAAGGATTGTTGTGATATTCTGAGGAGATTTCCAAATTTAAATGACGTGGGAGCAGAGGTAAGATTGTTGGAATTGAGATCCTCCCCATTAGAAATGTCCTTTTTGCATTCCCCTATGTTGTCTCCATCATCTTGGAGAACAGGACTCAGGGCTGCATCCAAACTTTTGGTTACCCCCTTGACTTTTTTCCTACATCTGAGTGCACTAAATCTCCTAAACCAAACCTAGAGGAAAAGAGATCCTCTTAATCAGGACATTTTCTTGTGCTGGCACTGAGCACCCTTGGTCGGGACTCTCAACTTTTCCATTATCCTTTTCAAGCCCTCCTCCCCATCAGCACCCAAGCTCTGTTGGAGTATGGCAGGTCCCAGCTCACTTCCATGCTCCCACCCCAACCAAGAGCATCCCCATGCCCTTTATCTGCAGCAGGCCTTTCCCAATCTGCTTGTAAAGAGCAAGTTGAGCCTGAAAATTGATGCTGTAGGAGAGCGACCTTGTTAGAATGTCCTTCCCTCTGGCTGATCCCAGGTCAAATGCTCTCAGTTTATGAGTCACTGACTCCCACAGTAGCTAGACTGCACCTACCTCTACTTCTGCTCGCCCAAGCAGCAGGAAAGACCCTGCAGCTGGGATGTTGCATGGAGCACAAGGTGACCCCATCCCTGCTCCTGGCCTTGGATCCCCTTGGGGTCCAAGAGGTGGTTTTGGTGCAGGAAGGGCTGAGGACCAGTTTAGGTGGCTGGAGAGCAGTGCTGGTGCTACCCTGGGCCTGCAGGCACCTCATTTTACCTGGCTGGGACTCCTTCCCATGCTGACACTGCTCTTGTGGTATTTCTCAGAAAGAGACCATCATTCTAAACTCTCAGCCCAAATGATGCCATTTCTACAGGGCACTTTGTGTGATTCAGAGAACTGTGGCTTCCTGCAGAGGAACATATGAGGCAACTCCAGGTTGGATGCTCTGGTGTTTAATATCAGGAGTGCCCTGGCTGCAGCCTTTGTCTCACCATGGGTTCAGTGTTTTCTTGTCTACCCAGCTCTGGCAAGACTTGAAAGCAGCTGGTATCTTTGAGGACTCTGCCCTTCTGGTAAAGTTGGTTGAAATTGGCCAGGGAGTTCACAAGTTTTATAAGAGAGAAAGACAGACACACCCACAGCATGATCACAAACAAATTGTTTCTCTAGGAAACTAGGCTGAAAAAAATTGGTTGTTTAAGTAAGCAAATATTTTTCTTGAAGACACTAGAGCAGGGGAGGTGGGAGGGGAAGTGTGTGTTTATATTGCTGTTGATCCAACCTCCCCTTAAGCATTAGTTTCTTGATTTAAATCTCTTTATCCCCATTTATGCCCATTTTTATCATGCTGGCTATTAGTCCTAATGACTTGCTCTGCCCTGTGCTGCCACCTTCATCTCAGCAAGCTCCCATTTTGCTGCAGAATTCTGCAAACCACTTTGCTGAGATCAGCCCATCCAAATAACTTCACACATATAAACAATGAACCCAGTGAGGGAGTGGGGGTTGGCAGGGCCCCACAGGGGCAAGGCATAGATGTGAGCAAAATAAATCGGTGGCTCAAGCTCTCCTGTAAGGCTCCTGTTTCAGGATTTGCAAACTGGTTTCCTCTATCAGCTCCAAAGCATCAGAGCTGCTAGCTAATACTAGGGCAGTAAAGGCTTTTTTGGTATGAGCTGTCAGCCAAAAATTCAAGTGCCTGTAAGTTGTTCTAGTTTATCCAAAAATGGGTGCAGTGGTCAGGTGTCCCTTTGATGTGCTCCTGTTTATTTACAAAGAGCCCAAAAGGTCCCATTCCCCCAAAGGTGGCAGGAAACAGGCAGGGACAGAATTTGGTACCTTGTTCTTCCTGTTAGGGCTGATCTCACATGTGAGTAAACAGTGGGTGCGTGGCGAGCTGCAGCAAAGGCTTTGCTGCCTGCACAGCCACCCATCCTCCTGTTTTCCAGTCCTGGAAGCCTGTGAGAGTCTCCCTTTCACTTTCTTCCTGGCTGGCTCAATGCAGGAAATCAGACTGATTAAAAACTAAAGAGGAAAAAAAAGTTTAAAAAAAAAGAAAAGAAAAATGTGTTTCTTTAAAAGCAGAAGAAAAAAAAATTAAAGATCATTTTAATTAGGTTTGAAAAATCTGCGGCACAGTTGACAGGCGAGCTGACAGGGCTCCCTTTCACCGGATCGCCCAGCTCAGGGTTTTTCATCTTGTGTGCAGAATATTTTGACATCCATGCTTTCTTGGCTCCGTTTGTGGAACCCAGTGGAACCTGCAGCCTAATTAAATGTAACAATTCCTGAAAATGAGGGTTGTTATTTTTTTTTCGTACGGATAATAATAGAGGTTTTATTTTAAAATGAGCTGATCTATTTACTCTAGGCTGCCTGCTTCCTGACCTGGCCTCAGCACCTGAGGGGACAGGAACAGAACGAATTAGACAGGAGCTTAGTCACTGGAAAAGATGAGGGTGTTAATGTGTATGTATGTGTGCACATGTGTCCTGCATGCTCTGCTAGAAGAGTTGAGAGGTGGAAGGTTAGGAGGCTCAGATTTTCCCTGCAGCTCACTTCTCCCCTGACTTTTGTGGTTGGGTGCTGGTTTTTAGGCGGTGCCAGACCCTGCAGGCTCTAGAGGGGCTGCACAATCCCTGCTCTGGCTCCTCCACTTGGGTACCAGCCTGCAGGGAGGGTGAGCCAGGGCCTTTGCAGACCTGGGGCTCTGCAAGTCAGGGGGTGATGACAGAACCTTTGTTTAGGGAGCTGTGGTAAACAAGAAAGAAAATACAAGTCAATATTGTTGAGGACTGGATGTGCCCAACTATGCACCCTTGGTGCCCAGAGCTTTCGTTCCAGGGCTTTTACCACAGTGGTTCATTTTTACCATGGTCTTACTCCTGGTCCTTGAGCACATCCCTGCATCCCTATGCCTGGTGAAGCATGGGCCAGCTCCAGGAGAAAGTCACAGAAAGTTGCTCCTGCCTCCCCCTGTGAGTTCCCAGGGCCATTGTGCCTCAGGCCTGTCAGCTGCCATCACTGCAGCTAGGCAGCACTGCTCAGGTGTCACTGCTCATGGCTTCCTGTGGCACTGAGAACACTCCAGCGTGAGAGCAGAGTCCCTCTTTCATCCCGATGCGCAATCTCCCAGGCTGGCAAGGAGGAGATGGTGACAGAGGCTGAGGAACACTCCTTCCCATCCTGTACATGATGGATGGCTTCCCTGTGCCCCTGGGCTCAACACTGCTCATTAAACCACCTCAAAACTTCCCAGCTGATGTGCCCATCGCTCAGCCAAAAGCAACAGGGTAGGATGCAAGCAGTGCAAACCATTCCCAGGCTTTCCCTCTCCCCACTTCCCCCTGCAGCTCCAGGGAGCTTCCCTCAGGCACAAGAAACCAAAGCTTCAGGGGCACTGGTCCCTGCCTGGCCAGGGCAGGACTGGCTCCTGGTGCCCATTGCCTTTCCCAGCCCCAGGGCAGTTCTGGCTCCTGGTGCCCACTGCCTTTCCCAGCCCCCAGGGCAGTTCTGGCTCCTGGTGCCCACTGCCTTTTCCAGCCCCAGGGCAGTTCTGGCTCCTGGTGCCCACTGCCTTTTCCAGCCCCAGGGCAGTTCTGGCTCCTGGTGCCCACTGCCTTTCCCAGGCCGCAGCCTGATGGCAGCAATGAATCAGCAGCCGGTGGACTTGTCAAAGGCATTCCTCCACTTTAATCCTATTGACAGGGACTACTGCCTGGAACAGGAACTGCGGGGTGAGCCATGTCAACAGCAGATTCTTATTACAGATAATATTGATGGGGCCTTTTCTTGAATAATGAAGGGAAGAGCCCTCTGCTTTGACGTTTCTCTCCAAAACCTAGAATTACTAAGAGTTTAACCATCGGAGGGGAGCTTAAGATAGTTGCATCTTAAAGGATCTGCTTTCTTGTCGCATTCAAGGCTGGGGAAGGAGTTTAGCCCATACAGTCCCTGCTGACCTTTTCACTGCTCTTAATAAATGTTACAGTTAAATAAAGTCGGATGGATTTTTCTATCTACTGTAGGATGTTATCCACTTTCTGGAGGAAAAAAAAAAGGTAAAAACCCCCAAATCCCTGTTTAATATCACTGTTACTCATTATCTTTGGTAGCTGCATGGTGAAAGGCAAGGAGGAAGGGCAGGGGCAGGACAATTCAGGCTGTATTACCAGGGTAATTCCTACCACTGCACACGATTATGTGTGTCTCTCTAAAAGGGTGGGCTGGGGCTGTTTAAATCCATTGTGATCTTACTGGCAAAGCTCAAACCAAGATCAGCAGCTCTGGAAATATTTGGGGAAAGTTTTGTTTGTTTGTTTTTAAATTTACTTTCTGATTTTTCATTCTTTAAAAGAGCAAAAAACCCTCTCTATCTGGTCTGGTCTCTATCACTTGGTTCCCTACAGGAGTGGAGACACCAGAGCTGCAGGGGAGAGGCTGCCTGGAAAGTCAAAAGAGGGCAGAAAGCATCAGCTGTTCCAGGAAATAACCTGTCCTTGCACATTTCCTCATGTTCAGGCTTCACTATTATGAATGCAAGCACTGTGATGAGAGAAGGTAAGGAAAGAAGGTGGGCCTGAATAGTGGGCATTCTTGGATTTTAGATGCAACAGGAGCTCAAAGGAGTCCCTCTGATACCAGGGACATCTCCAAATGGAGTTTGGACCTCTAGCCTCCTATTGGGAAGATAAGGAAGACAGCAGGCAAATTTGATTTTTGTCCACATTTCTACCTCCCAGATCCTAGAGCTGGCCCAGGACTGAACTGGCAGGTGGTTTAAGTTAGAACAGCCACAGGGCTGCTCTAACTTAAGCCAGCTGGAATCTCTTCTGGGGCTGGTTCTACCAGCCAAGGTTTGCTGGATTATAGTAGGGCCCTGAAAGCCTCCAGCCTATCACTGCATGGCCTTCACAAGAGGACCAGGGAGCAGATGACATGAAAATGTCAGGGCAGTTCCCAGCTGGTGCTTAAGGACCAGCTTTAATTCCTTCACACTGCTGCAGAAAATCAGTATCTGGTCCAAGGATGCCTGCTCTCATGGTATTTTTAGTTTGATTGTGAAGACCCTAGGAGTTTTGGATTGCCCTTAAGGTTCTGAATATTGGGCTTTCTGACTTGAACTGTTAAATATTTTCCATACATAAACAGCAGCCACAAAATTTCAGCCACAAAATTCAAAAATGGATGTCTTGTGTTTTAGATTTAAAAAAAAATTAAATGCCAGAACAAGACAGAGGAAAAGCAAAGTCTCCAAAGCAGTTTAGTTACTCTGAGTGCATCTCATTCCTCTGAAATGGGTTCTTGACACAGGGACTAAGTGGGCTCTCTTGGCACAGTTCCTAAAAGTGCAGAGACCCAGCAAGCACAGGAGGGACAATTCGTGGGGTTAACTTGTCCCCCAGCACATGATGGGGTGCATGAGAACCCCATGCTCTCACTGTGCACCCTGTACCTCTTGGCATTGCCCATGTCTAGTGTTTTAATCTCCTTGGATCCTCTAACCCAGGAAAAGCCATGGCTTAAATGGGCACTTGTCTTCCTGGGACAACAGAGCACCACGGACCCATCTCACTGAGCAGCTTTGAAATCCCACTGAGGTGCAGTCTTCCTTCCCTTCCTGACATGATTTATTCCTTTTTTCTTCCAGAAGGTGTGGGATAGAAACTTAGCCCTGCTCCTCAAAAAGGGGGCATCTCCTCATCTCCCTGTTGTTGCACAGGGAGCTGAAATCTGGCCAGTGCAAGCCAAGGGTGGTACCTATGGAATTAGCCCTTCATCCCAAGGGCTCAAAAATCAGTTGGGTCCTTCAGGTCTTGAGGGTTTTTTTTTTAACTCACCTCTTTAAAAAAAAAAAAAGTGATAAATATTATTTTCTCCATGCTTTCTTTTTTTGTTTGGAGGTGCCTTAGGATGCTCTGAGTTCATGTTTCTCAGCTCTTTTCAAGAACCTGGAAGTCCAAAAACTGCTTTTCGCTTTTTTTTCTCTTTTAAAAATGAAATCTGAGATTTTTGCATAACACATTGAAGCAAGAAGCTGAGGAGGGGGTGAAGAAAAACAAAAAGTACTGTGGGACTAAAATTTCAAGAGCTAGCAACACTGATTATTTTTGTTTTTCTTTTTGTTTTCCAGAGGAAAATAAAACCATCCTCCATTTTTCTGAGTGCCAGCAGTGTGAACAAAAATATAAGGTGCTTCGGGGCAGGAAGAAACTGTGAAGAAATAAGTTTTTGAATTCCATTTGTCTTGGATTGTCTGAAAATTGTCTCAAGAGCTGCCTTCTGGAGACAGCTGCCCTGCTCTGAGAGAGGGCAGAGACGTGTGGGGGTTTCAGGCTGGGACAGGACTCAGGGTGCAGCTGCCTCTGATTGTGCTCAGGTCTCAGCAATGCCAGGCTCTCAGTGAGGACAAGGAGAGGTCAGGTGTGCAGTGGAAAGGCTCCATGAAGCTCTTCCTCCCCACAGGAGCATCATCTTCTGCAATAGACATCCTGGCTGGCCAGAACCAGGCCTGGCAGGCAGCAAGGTGGAAGAGGACAAGCTCCTTTCCTGCTGGTCACCTGGAAGTCACGGCAACGGTGTGGTGCCCCTGTGCTCAAGGAAGACACACAGAAGGACCTGAGTCTGTGCTGAGGTGTTCATGAGGTACCCAACCACTCCTCTGGTGCTTCCAGGACTCCCAGGCCACCAGCAGCCAGAGGGATCCATGCATGAAAGCTCAGAAAAGTGGGATATTGCCCTTAAGATGTGACATCCCAAGGGGTGATGTCCCTGGGGCAAGGATGATGTGTGGATGTCTGCTCATGCACCCACAGCAGGTATCTCCTGCAGGTGTTGAACAGCACAAGTGGCTGTGGCTGCCTCACCTTGGCTGTGCATGCTCTGCACAGGGGGCTGGTGTTTATTAATGGTATTTATTAATTTATTATTCAGCTCTGGCAAGAGCTGCTGGAACAGACAGGGAGCTCCAATTGCTGTTCCTGCCTGTCCTCCATCACTCATGCTCACGTCTTTCTCAGGCTCACTCCCTTTGCGTTGAAATTTTCCATGCTTTGTCTTAGCCCAGTGACACATTTTTGCTGAAGGTATGGACAGTACTCATTGGAGTCCTCTTTGTAGGGCTCCTTGCTAATCTCTGCCTTGTGGTAAAGGTCCATCTTTTATGTCTCAGGAGACATCAGGCTGAAGAAAATCCTTAGATCCTCCTTTATTTACTTGTTTATTATTTGAAAAAGTTATTTAAAATCTTACATTTCAGTCAACTAAAACTTAAAAAGAAATCTCTTGTTTAGATCTTCCCCAGTGGAAAACTAAGCAACTCTGGCAAAATTAAAGTTTTTCCATGAAACATGCAGATTTTGTGAAAACTACACTTTCTATTTTAAAAATGTATTTTGGTTATTAGTTTTTAGTCTGCTCTACTTCTTCAGGATGATTCAAAAACATAAAGGCAAAAATCTCCACTTCCTACGTCTAATGTATCAACTTTATTTTTTCAATCATGACTTCAATTCCATCTCCTTAGTGAGGAGGCGAGAAAAATTATTCAGCTTAAGGAAAAGCATTTTATCAGTTATAAAGTTGTGGAAGTTTTAAATGGGTATCTTAGTGCAACTATTGGATTTACAGCTCGCCTGTCTCCCTATCTGGGTCGAGGACGCCAGACTTAAAAATCTGGTCTTGACTTAGTTAAGGGTATCTCTGGTAGGAGGCTTTTGGTTTGTGGTGGGAGTTTTTGTTTAGGTTTTTTTCTGTTTTTTTTTTAAAGATAGCTGAAATACAGAAAAATCTGTTTAGGACTGCAGGACTAAAAATTACCTCTGGGAACTGCATTCATGGTGATTCTGAAACAGTGATTCCAGGGTTGAATTTATCATTTACAGGAGGCTTATGTTTTAATACATGTTTTTCCTTAGGATTTTCAAACTTAAAGATTGTTTTCCTTTGACAACCTTCCTCATCTTAGAAAGCTAGGATGACCAAATACTAAGTTTAACTAATTAAATCTTTAAAAGTTAGCAATTTCAGTCCAAGGATCAATGACATTATGGAGTTAAGACAAGCTCATTGTGCATCTGTAGAATTTTCTCTCTCTCCTTCTCTACCCTGTTGTGATGAGGCAACTTCTTGAATGTTCAGAGATTGTCCCTACAAATAGGTATAAATTTGGTTATTTCAGACATGTACATACATGTACAGAATCAGTGTAGACTGTGCACAGAGCACAAGACACAATTCCTTGCACACAAAACACGTTCAAAATGGCTAATTTGCAAAATACCCAGGATGCATTACTGTGGGTGACTTGATTTAAAACATTAGAATAGGTGATAAGAAGTCGTGTTATGGAATCATTTATATGTATTTCAAATGACTCCTACTTAAAGGAAAAAAGTCTTTATAATTAACACGACAGATAAGAGCAGCTGTGACACTTTAAATAAATGTGAATTTGATTTTAAAATAGAGTTTCAGATTCTGGGGATGTGTTAAAGACAGAAAAAAAATTGTGTGCTCAGAGTTGAAATTAAGATGTACTAGAGACCATCTTTAAAAACTAAGCAGCCTCACAGAACACCCCTGTTTCTGATGGCCTTCAGCACAGAGCTCCTAGGAAGTGGGAAGGGGATTAATTTAATGAGCTGAAAAAGAGGCCCTATAAGGGAAATTTTAGGACTTCTTTTCCATGCCAATAACCATCCAAGGAGAAGACATCCAAAAATCTAGTTGTGGTGGAAGTAACTCTTGAGAACTGCTGCATCTTTACAGATTTTGAAATAAAATGTGGGTTCAGTTATGAGTTAGATGTTGGATAAAATGGACATTTTGTTGGTCATTGGATGGAGGCTTGGCAACCAGTTCAGTGAATAGTTATGCTTAGTTATTGGATGTGTGATCCTAGGTCCTGTGTTGGGCTAAGTTTCTATGACTCCTTCAAAGATACAAGGGCAGGAGGTAGAGGAGGACAGCTGTGGACCAGAAAGACAGGAATATGTATTTCCCACCACCATGCTGATCTGCAGAGCCCATGACCAAGATGAATTTAAAAATATGAATTTCTGCAGCACTGTCTTCTCATTTCTTAGGCAAAGCTGTTATTAATTCAGAAGGAGTCTGCCTGAGCAAAAACTCTCCAGAGTCCAAAATATTTTGCAAAGAGTAAATATGGGAATTATTCACCTACCACAGAACAGCATCAGCCTCTGGGTGGAATGCAGGAGCTGTTTAACAATGCACAGAAACATTTCCCCAAAGTTTTGGACAGGAATCAAAGGTTTCTGAATGCCCAATTGAAGATACAACTGGAAGAATCCAACAGTACTGGCCCCCTCCCTTACCTTGGTCCTGAATGGAAGGGTGAGCACCACCCACCTGAGTACCACACCACTTCCTCTAGGATCCTAAGAGATTTTTCTGGAGCTCACCCATCTGCCCCAGTCCTCCACATGAGATCTGGCAAATTAATCGCTCCAAGTGTCTGGGTAAGTACTGTAAAATGCTTCAATTTCAAAATAGAAATCATCTGCTTCATAAATGCCAAGGGCTTTCAACATGTCGTTTCTTGGTAAACAAAGAATTTCAGCACGACAATATCTTAGGATGTTATTGGCCATATTTGTTCCCTCGTGCGTATTGAGGCGAATGTGAACAAAGTTGCAGAGCTACCCCTTACATCCTCCTTTGGCTTGGGGTTTCCTCCCTGCTGTGCTCGAGATGAGGGGCTTGATCTGCACCCAGTCCCTAAAACTCCAGTTTCTGTGATGGTAAAGAGCAGGTGAAAGTTCTGCTTGTGCTTGGTTCTGCACAAAGTGTTGTACGCTATGGCTAGGAAAAAACCCAAACAAAACAAAACATGTATTTTTTTTTTTTCTTTTGCGGATATTAGAATGCAATAAAAATATGTGTGTGCTTCCCCCCTCACCCCCCAGCTAAATTGATTACATCTGGTGGCATGAAAAAAAATAGCCAAAATGTCAGACTGAGTCACACAGCCCCCTTGGGTGGTTATATTTATTTCAGCATTGAAGCACTCATCAAAACAATTTATCCTTGGCTCTTCGTCTCTGCCTTCCCATCCCTGTGCTTACAAACTCTTCTCTGTTCCCTAACACTTGTATTTAGCCCCAAGTCCCCTCCTTCCCCCAGTCTTTCCTTTCTCCATCTTTTTGTTCTCTGGCCTTGTTCTGTCCCTCTCCTTCCTCTTTGTGATATCCACTCCAGCCAAACCTGTAATTTGCAATTCTCCACTTGGGATAGCAGGGGAAGCTGGAGCACAGAGACAAGGCAGGATGTTTGTAATGCTGTGTTGCCTACTTAGTGCCTAGTTACACATTACTTGGAGTGAAGTGATGTGATAAAACATGTGAGTGAACTCCCTGCAGTGGTTTCCATCCCTGCTGTGACCAGTGGAATGGGTGGGGTGGGACCATGCCTGCTGGGATGGACACAATTCCACCTCCAGCCTTACCTGCTATCCCTTGCTGCAATGAAGGAGGTGGATCTGCTGGCTCTCTTTTGATGGATCTTTGGTCTTGATTCACCTGTGTCCCCTGGGTTTTCTGTCTGACAGGGAGCAGCATCAGAAGCATCTGTTTGATGAGAAAAGACTGTGCTGCAGTGGGTAGGAAGAACTTCATTGTCAAGGACACCAAACCTCTCTTCCCAAACCTCCTTCTGCCCAAATTGCAAAGAGAATGGCCATGTACATTTTGCTGTACATCTTGCTCTATAAATCCCATGGCAATCTGCTGTCAGGTTCTGCCTGCTTTCATATCTTATGCCAACCACAGCTGCAGAAGACCTGGCACTCTGGGATCCCCATGGATGGAAGTAGCAGCAGAAAAGCGTTTCTCTGTATTAACTCTATAATGATGAAAGAAAGGGCTGGTCTGGCAGGAACAGGGACTAAAGCTCTTATTTGCTCTTTCTTGGGCTGGTGGAATGCCCTGCACAGAAAGACACTTTTTTTTTTAATTATTATTACTTCTACAGTGATAAATGATAGATGAAGAAGACAGGGATACCCTCCTGGGGATACCCTTGGCTGGAAGAGGACTTGAGAAGCTCTTGGCACTGCTGTCCCTGAGCTCAATGCTCTCTGTTTCACCCATTGTGTCTCCAGCTCCCATCCTGGGCAGCAGACTCCTGTTGTACAGTGCTACACATTTTTCTCCTGTGGTAAATCAGAGCCCCCTGGGATCTGGTATTGTGCTTTTTTTGTTTTTTCCCCCAGGTATTTTTGTCTGTGAACCACAGAAAACTGAATAGGAGGAAATGAAGTGCAGATTGAGAACATGGTTGAGTGCACTTGCTAAAATAAAACATTGGGGGGGAGGGAGGGATTCTTTTATAATAGAAAATGAAGTGTGTTTACTTTTTATTGATGAAGTATTTAATTGTACAGAGGGTTTGAGAGGTGTTCTTAGCAGCATCTCAGACTGTGCCTGGACTAGAAATGCCAGTTGGTCTTTGGTACAAAAAACCAGGCTAGGTTAAATATTTTGTGAATGGGAAGGGTGAAGGGATGCCATGGGGATTTTGGTGACATGCCACAGTTGTGCTAGGAGAGCCAGGGAACTCCAGTGATACCTTCTCAAACAGGACTAGATGCTAAGATGACACAAGACTTGTTGAGTGGATGTGTTTTGACAGCACGAGAGAATGTGCTGAACTCTGCCCAGTGTGGTGTTTTGTCCTGGAGCTGTGCCACAGAGCCTTAGAGCCTGCCTGCCCTCTCTTATGCCTCTAGCTTATTTTCTTAAGCAAGTGCAGGGTGAAGAGATAAGGCTGTGACCTTTTAGATTATTCTGTTATTCTATAAATACTGGATGGGTCCAGTGAGGCAGCTGGGGGTTTCTTGTGAGGTTAAAATAATTCCATTAATTCAGATATCTAAAGGTAGCAACCTATAGTCATCAGTGACCTGGCATGATTTTTTGTGGGGGACAGACCACTAGAGTCCATGTCCCACCTCCAGAGCTGCCCTGCTCTCCCTGTGTTTCTGAATCTCTGTCTAAAAGTTTGTAAAAGTTTGTTTGATTCAGTGAAGGATGGTGAGGCTTCAGAAGCAGAGGAGACCAAGAAGCTTGGAGTGTCCCTGACAGGTCTGTGCACCTTTACAAGAAGCATGGGTGCAATCAAGAGGTGTACTCATAATGAATTAAATGGGGCTGCTTTTGTTTGTGTCCAGTGAAGCTCTTAAGCACTCACCAAGGTCAGTGAGAACTAATCACCTTTACAAATCTTGCTTGGACCAGATCCTGAGTGTACAGAAATTGAACACACTGGCTGCTTTTCAGAGCCACCGTTCTCTTCAGCCATGAGAGCTGATGGTGCCACACAGCACTGCCTCTGCTTGCAGGCGAGATGGGACCTGGGGATCTCCTAGAAAACCTCTTCCACCTGTCCCTAAGGCCATGAACTAGAGCGTGTAGGGTTTATCCAGGCTTTTTTGCCTTATCTATCTTGCTTATTTACATCAAGTCGCTAATTCCAAAACTCCTGTCTTAACAACACCTCAGCAAGGGAAAACATCCAGTTATGCAGCCTCCAAATGGCACAGAGACCAACCCAGCAGAGGAGATCTCAGCTGCAAGGGAATTGCAACTTCCTTTGCCTTCCTTGGGGATAAAAGCCTCTCATCATCTTGTGATCTGCCACAAGAAGAGCTGAACCCTGCCACATGGGAGTGGGCAGTCCCGGTGCTGACCAGCATGACAGCGGAAAGTGAGAGGGGAATTCAGGCAGAGAAGAAATCCTACAGGGGAGAATAGATGCAAGAAATTCCTAGGAATGTTACAGAAATCAACATTCCCCCTTTCTGCTCCTTCCAAACCAACCCACCTAAAAAATGCCGTTTTGTGGGCTATTTTGGAAAGGAGTCCATGCCTGGGGAATTTTTGGCTGATGCTTATGGCTTTTAGAAATTTCTGGGAGATCAGACGAATAGAAACAGGAACCAGATGGGACTTCTAGCTGCTGGAAAGAAAGGAAGAAAAAAAAAAAAAAGGGAGGGTGGGAAGGAATCTTTTCCTTATTTAAGATGTGAAAAGCACTTGTTCACTTTTGGGGAGTTTCCCCATCACCCTGGATTTCTTATTTTAAAGTAATTTACTCCAGTTCCATTATATTCTCTTAGGACATTTATCTCTGTTCTTGTTATTGCTAGGAATTTTTCTTTCTTTTGCAACAAAACCCAGTTTATTTTTAGGAGAATTTAAGCCTTTGCTTTAATAGATAAAAAGAGAGTCAGTGGTTGGTTTTGTTCTTGCAGCAGCCTCAACATCCCTTGGCCATTTACTTACTGAGTTTATCTTTGAGGCTGCTAACCATGGAAAAAGGGAGTGGTAGTGGAGAGTAGAGAGAAAGTGGAGGTGAAGAAGGTAGATACAGCAAAACTGAGCATATGTGGGTCCTATTTGAGGTAAAAGGCCATGAAAGGGAGAGTTGCACCATACCGGAACATATTATAAACCAAATGTGGACCTTAAAAGCATGGGGCCTGCAGCAGCCCAACTCTTCAGGCATCCTATTGGATTTGTGGTGTCTTGGCTGTTGGATTTTGGGGTTGTAAATCCAAAAAACAGGCCTGGTTGAGTTCCAGGTTCCATTTTATCAGACCTTGGCTCTGCAGCTGGTTCAGTTTTGAAAAACATCCCAGAGATGGAATAGGGTCCAAGGAGCATTTTCCAGCTCCTTGGTCCAAGCTGGACTCTGGCTGGGAGTCGTGGTCCAGCCATGATCTGACGCCGTGCTGGGACTGGGCTCAGTTTTGCTTCATCCTTGCAGCCTTTTGTCTCCAGGCTGGTCTCCTGGCACTGGGGCACCAGTGCTTGGGTATGTGACAGTGCCCTGCTCTGCTCAGGGGAGCCATGAAGTCTTGATGCCCAGCTGGCAGGAAGGAAGCAAAGTAGAGACACCTCATAGACAGAGGTGGATAAGAACTACTTGTGGACCTTGTCACTAATCATCTTTTAAGGGTCTGCTTTTAAAGAATTCTTTTAAGTTAATTAGGGAGGATTTTTACCTTCCAGTTTCCCAGTTATTTACTGCTTCCTGGGGAAAAAAAAAAAAAAAAACCAAACCCCAACACTTTCCCGAAGTTACTATCTTGTTTTATAGTCTTTCATTTCTTGATAATCTCTTCATACTATTTCTCATGCCCTCTGAACTGCAGCCTTTCCCGAGATAGGGTCATTAGCACAAGGCAATGACCCTTGATAAAACTTCGCCCATGGCTTTTAAGTCAATATGAGGAGAAATCCATCCCTAGGACTTAATGCTGTATAAATTGTATTTCTAAGGAATTGATTGGAAGCTCCACAAACAACATTAGTGTGCTACGATACTTATTAGTGGTGATGCACAAAGTCAACTGTAGATATTTTAAGACACAATAGTTGATCATTTATTTGTGTTTCCAAGTGTGTGTACTTTTGAACACATGGCTTTGGTTCCAGGGTTCGTCACAGATGGACGTTACTGAGCCAGCTGTTTGAAGCCTCTATTATGGTGACCAATTGATTATACTGGTTTAAATGGGAAAAAGTGCACCAAAATGTAAGGCTTTAGGTTTGAGTGTCCAATTTGAGTTCTGATGTTTGTGGCTTTCTTTTTTCCTTCAGCTCATGCTGGTCCAGCAGGATGTCCCATATTAGAATGCTGCTCAGTTGTTGTTTTTTGTGGTTCCAGTGAGCTGTTTTTTCACAAATGTCTGGAAGGAAAGAGACATAGGGGACTTGGTTCACAGAGTTTGTACAAAAGCTTTTATTTTTCTTTTTTCCCCCTTTTGTTTTTGCTTCTCATGGATCTGATATGCTAGTGTTCTCAGGAGTGACATGGTGGAATTTTTAAAGCAAAGTGCTTATCACATGACTCAGGTGTCTGCTGTCACAGTCAAAGCAGTATCTTCCCAGGAATTTTGTTTGAATTTAGCTTCCAGCTCAAACAAAAGTCATCTGAGTAGGCAAGCTTTTACTGGTTTCACTTTGGCTTCCCACGTCAGTTTAATTTGGCCCATGTTTGCTCAAAATATCTCCAGCTGTCTAGAAACTTGTTCCTAGCTTGCTGGAACATTCACAACCCTTTTGGCCAGTGTGACCTTAGCTATAAAGGCTGGCTGTGGTTTATTTCAGATGGTTTTTACCAGCTTTATTATATATAAGGCAGCTCACATAATTGAAAGGGACACATGCGTCAGCTGCTGTCTCTGCAATCGCAGGTTATAAGTTACTGCTGTCTACAATGCTCAGGCATGAGATCTGCCAGAGAACACCACCTGATTTGGTTCCATGGGAGCTTTGGCTAATATTTTCTTTCATATTATGACTCATTTTGCTTCTCCGTTGGACAGTTTCTCTGTGTTTCACACTGAGGACCCAAGTGTCATAAGATTAAAGGACTGTCTTTTTGCCCAGCTAATATGAATTGGATGTTAAACTGTGCACTACTCAGAAAATGAAATGCCTTCTAAAGAAGTAAGTGGCTGGAAGAAGGCAGTGAAAATCCATCAGATTTGCATGACTAATTAGCTTATCCATTAGTTATTATCCTGTGTTTACTTGTAATGAGAATCTTCAAAGATTATTCTATATTGGACATGCAGATAAGGTTTTGCTTATGCAATTTTTTTCCATATTGAGATCCTACTGTGCTTTGAGCTCTACCTTAAAATACATCATTCTCTCTTAGCTCAGCTGTGCATCCTCTAGAGGGTGTTGATCCTGTATCCATCAGTGGCAGATGGACTGAGTGCCCACACAGCCCAGGAGAGACATTTTCGCTTTGCCCCAAAATTTGGTCTGAATTTCTTGGCAACCAGAGCCTCATTTCATGAGATGCAAATATTTCTGGATATCCAGTTCTGATTTTCAGTTGGTTATTCTGCTTCTTGGTTATTAAACAAGGACTTCTTTTGTGAAAGTCATTAATATTGGGAAAAATTATCTCTGTGTGTCAGGTGTTTGGTATGATTTTGTAAGGGAAATGTGACTTCTGTAGTTATTTTCAGATCTTCTTTACTTATAAAGGATGAGAGGATATGAATTATCTTCTTTTGTTAAATTAGCATTCATTTTTAACTAGCCTTACAAGTTTCTGTATGTCCTGCAATTAAATTTATTCATTTGGCGTGGGAAGTGGGAATGTCCATATGCCTAGGCAGCATGTTACCTTTGGATTTTGAAACTTTGGGCCTTAAAAGTACAATCCTGAGGATTTTGTTTTGTTTTGAAGACCCTGCTATGTCATGCTCTTAGAATCATTATTAGAATTGAAAAAGAGGATAGGTGCAATACAACTGACTTTTGACAGATTTTTCCCCAAGAGCTGGATTTGGTGCTGTTCTCTTCCTGCAAGACTCAGCTATTTCCTATTTTCTAGCATTTACAAATTTCCACTGGACATATAAAATTTTGCATTTACCACAAAAAGTCACAAAACTAAAAATCAAAAACAGAGGAAAAAATATGAAGAAGCATTTTGAATCTCATGAGACTTTCATCTCTACAAGGAAGCAAATAAAGTTTTTGTGACCTAACTTGTCAGCCTTAGAAAAACTTATGCCTGAGCCTGATATTATTGTGGAAGCTGATTATGCCAGTTCAGTGATATTTTTTCTTTGCCAACAACCTGCAGGGATGTGCTGGATGCATTTTGTGTTGGAATCAAAGTTCCTGATATGTTTGGGAGTTTTATCATCACCTGTTTCAGACTGGATGAAAGGTGGGAACTGCTGGCCTCTCCAGGCACTTGTCCATCATTTCCTAAAGTTTGCCAAAGAGCTTATAGATAATATTATCTCTATGTTGCCTGGAGCCTGTTCAGGGTGTTTGCTGTCTGGACTGTGAAAGCAGTGACATTATTTCCTTTGAAAAATGCCCTAATTTCCATGGTGCTCTCCGTGCCTTGGTTCTTGCAGGTTCCCTGAGCCGCAGATTTACAGGGACGTCGTTCCCCATTCCGCGGGCGCATCCCCAGAGCAGACATGGAGAGAGGGACTTCTTCAGATGACAACAGGTCGATCCATCGTGAGTGAAGCCCACCCATGGCTCATCCCCGGGTGCCCGAACACCCATCCCCGGCAGGAGCCGTGTCCAGGCCCGGTGTTTAAGTGCTTTGCTGAACGGGGGCCAAGGCCCGAGCGGAGCCTCCGCTCCCGCCGGCTCCCGCTCTGGCGCCGCACCGTGGAGTCAGCCCTGGGCTCGCTCGGGAGGACGTTACGAAATCCTGGCCCTGACAGAGAGCAGATGCATTATTGGGAAGCCCTCGGGTCATGAGAGGGCTAATAGTCACATTCCTGGCTGGGATGGCGAAAGATTTACGCCGGGCGTTCGCTCGCCTCGCCCTGCACCAGGCCAGCTCCCTACTTCACCGGCCCCCTCGGCTTTAATTGTTGTGTTAATGGCCCTTTTATTTGAAGCAGATCCCCTGGCTTACAGAGGAGAATGACATTATGTCGTATTTTAGATGTATTTACATTCTCCTTGCCACAGGGATAACAGTTCTAATTATTTTCTATAGCTGACAGCACCAGCGTCTCTGGTATTAGGGACCCCTTAGACCTGATTACATGGTCTGGTTTTCCTCAAATCACCCACAAATGACAGTGTGGAGCAGGTTTATTATCAATTGACGTACCTTTGCTTAGCACAACTCGCTCCCGAAACAAATGTCCTGAAAAGATAATCCGTGTTTAGAGCGTGTGTCCTCACTTGCGCGGAGGCAGATGGGCTCAGGAGGTCAAGGCAGTGGCCCGACCTCTCCTGGCTCTGGCACACACCCCGGGCACGGCAGGCAGCCCAGGGCCATGCAGCCTTTCCTCTGCAATCCGTGCCCAGAGGCTGGCAAAGGGCGCTGTCAGCTTTGCAGCTGCTGCAAAGGATGAACAGCAGTGTGGGGAGGGGATGGCGGAGCAGGGGGCAGGGGAGAAGCAAAGGGTGTTGGCTCAGCTTGGCAGCGAGATGTAGAGAGGTACCAGAGTCTGGTCCGGGTAGGGTTGTGCCTCTATGAGAGTTGATTTTCGGGGAGAAGAGCAGCCAGACAGCAGCAGAGAGAAATGTGCAGCAGGCTCGATGGGCAGGGAGGGAGAGGAGGCACTGGCAGGTGAGTGGGGCTGGAGGACAGAGGCTGGGAACTGCGTGGAGAAAAGAGTTGCAATGGAAGATGAGACGGGAGCAACCTGAGAGCTCAATGAGTGTCAGAACCCAGGCCATCTCTCTGGCTGTCCTGAGCAGCCAAGACCCCTGCCAGGGGTCTCAGAGACCCTGGCACAGAGCCCAAAATGCCTGTGGTTTTGGCTATGATCCATGGAGCAAGTTACCAACCTTAGAAGAAGATCTACAAGCCATGACAAATTAAGTAGAATGATAGTGAATTTATCACAAGGTGAAAAAGTAGATTTTGAGGTTTTTAGAATGGAGGTTCAGGGGGCAAGATGGAGGGATCTGGGCGTGTCCAGCCTTTCTCCTTCTTGTTCTTGGCCTCCATCTTCTGCTGTGATGGTGGCACTTACAGATTGGTTTAGAGTAGAACCTCACTGTCTAACATAGGTGATAGGTATGGGAAAGTAACTGTAAGCATTGTATAAGTAGTTTTTAGTATAAAGACATAACACTGCCCAGGGGGCAGGGAGAGTCCCTCTGTCTGGCCTGCTGGACAGACCTCGGCAGGGCAGGAGAAAGAATTTTATAGATAAGATACAATAAACAACCTTGAGACCAAGAAATGAAGAGCCGTGACTCCTTATTCAAGGGCTGGGAAAAGAGACTTTCCAAATTTTCTTGGGGTCACTCTGACAAGCTAAAGATCCCAACAGATGAGAGGAGGTGGGATGAAGACCACTGCAGAGCTGGAGACAAGTGCAGTGGAGACTTCAGGGCAAAGGGTGATGCCCAGGAGTTGGGAGTACATAGTAGGGACAGCAACTGAGATAAGAAGAGTGAGAGACACAGTTACTACAACAAAATGATTTGATTTATCCTGAGTCATTTATTCACCAAATTTTTCCCTTGAGATCTTGAACAGACTGAAGTGGTTTCAAATGTTGTCATTATTTAGAACAATTCAACAAAATTGTTTGCTGCTTTGAAAAAAGAAGGAGGGGTGAGGGATTGAGAAAAGAAAGAAAGGAAAAATAAAAAGCCTGGATGGTCTGGTTTGCCACATTTCCATTTTATTGCCAAATTGGGATGGGTCAAAAAAAATCACTCTCTGTTTTCTGAGTGGGAATTTCACTTACAAAGCTGCTCTGATGTGGATACTTACCCAAACTCAGATGCAGTCTTCATGTGTATTCTAACATGAAATGAAAAAAGCAAGTATTTGTGCTAGTGGAACCCTGTTGAAGGAATTTTTCTGCACCAGGACATCTCAACATGGAGACAATTTCATTACAAAATTCAGGCACATCTTCATGGAGACTTTTCTCCTTGCAGGTCTAGAGATTATTTTATATTTGGAGCTGCTGGGCACATAGGGCATTTTAAAAGCAAATAGGAAGGCAATGACACTGCCCCAAGGGAGTTCAAATTTAAGCCAGACCAAAGGAGAGTGAAAATGCTGGCTGCATTGTATTAAAAACCAGAAGGTGGACACTTTTATTTGGAAAGTCAAGGATTCCACTAAGTAATTTCGTTTTTCTTGTGTGCATGCATGTCTTCTGCAGTAACTTTTAGCCTTGGCTTAAAAGAAATGTTTCACTCCTTCCCTCAGTAACACTGGAGTCTATGTGCAAAGTTCAGTGAAAGATGGCAGGAGGCTAAAGGTCTCAGAAATCCTTTGTTCCTGTTGTGTGAAAATAAAACAGCAGGAGGTGAAGAGGCAACCAAGCCATTATTTCAACTAAAAGAAAAGCTTTTGCACATGCAGAAGCAGTATAATTAGAATAAAAAGATATGAGAAAGAGGAAAAGAAGGGTGAGGTATTGTCTTGCAGCCATTGTGGCTGCAGGCATTGGAGATGTTTCCAACACCTACATGAGATTTGTACCTTTTAAGACACAGGATAATTCAGCCCTGGGAACATGGAGCTCAGGAAAATGGAGTCCATATTTCCACATCCCTTGGAGTTACCTGTTTGGTTTGAATTTGCTTGTGTGATTGGATGGGTGGCAGTCTGGAGATGCTTCTTGTGGCTCTAAGAGCCATAAATGATCACGTTATCTCCTGCCTCTCTTGGAGAACATTTTGGGGGTGGAGGTGCTGATGAGTCATCACCCAGTTGGCTAGAGTGAAAACAGGAGCTAGAGAGAGGATGGGTTAAAATTCTCTTACTGCTGTTTTTATGTTGGGCTGAGTAATAGACCTGAGTACCTGTTAGCTGGTTTGGTCAATGTGATCAATCTGTTGGTATGGGAGGAGGAATGACAAAACGTGTGTCTGGTTCTGTCATTTTTGCAGTTGCACTTGAGAATATTCAAGTATGTGCAGATTTGCTGCCCTGTGAATGTCTGAGCTGTAATGAGGTGAATGTTACTGGAAAGCAAAGGTTTAATTAGCTCTGCTGTTTCAATACTTTCCTAAAGTGCATTTCAAATGATATGCTTCATTGTGAAATCAGTCATCAATGCTGTGTTTGATGGTTACAGAAATTGTGTGGTTTTCTTTATCTTTTTTCCTTAGGAGCCCCTGATCAGATGACTTAATTTCCAGAACACAGCACAAAAGAATAAATTGCGAGTACTCTGTGAATTATTAAAGGAGAATATTATGAATAACTTCAAAGAGGAAATGCATGCTAGAATTTTTTGCCATGTTGGCTAATTGTCCAGTAGCTGATAGGAGAAGTAAGGATAAATTGATTCGTTCTGATTATTTATTAAAAGGTTTTTGCTGATAACATTTTAGTAGTTGCACTTGGCAAACAAAATGTTTGTGTGAATATCATACCAGAGATTTGGGAGTTTGGTTTATTTTCTGAAATATAATTATTGGATTGATAGAAAAGTGATGTAATATGATTCTGTAGGGCTTTTCTCTGAGTGAGTCACCAACTGTGCTGATACAGAGCTCCTCTGGAGGGGTCAATATATAGCACAACAGAAAGATAAGAAGGGCCATAGTTTTGCCAGCAGCACTGCAAGACTTTGGACATGCACACCAAGACATGCAGGAGGGAAATTCGAGAGAAGTTCAGGATTCATAAATCACTTGTGGTGGAGCCCAGGAACAGGAGCACCAGCAGGATCTGTGGTGGGGACAGACCCAGGCAGGAATCTCCTCCTACACCATTGACACCATCGTTGTGACATTATCTCCACCCCAGTGGGGTCCTGGCTGGTGGAGCCTCACAAGTCACACTTGTGCATGGAGCTCACTTTATCTTCATCCAGAGGAGAGGTGCAGGCTGAGTCAGCCCTGCTGGGATTTGCACCAGTGGTTCCAGGAAGTCTGGGTATTTCAAACCTTAGGCTTAGACCTCTAATCATCCCCTTATCTAAACTGCCTAACATCTGAGTCTGCAGAATTGGGTTGGAAATCTCACACAAACATGCTTTCCCCAGCGGCACTTCTGCGTTTGTTTGCCAGTGGAGCCCGGGACTACAGAAGGACACAGGAGATTCAGCTTTGAAACCAGAGGTTTAATCAAAGTGTTGTGTGAAGACCTGGTTCTTCCTTGATTGATGGCTTGCTTACTGCTTGCTGACAGCTGGAAAGGTTCACCCTTTGGGGCAGAAGGACAGAGTTAACACTCAGGCAAGCATTGACCCTCTTGGGCCAAAAGTTTAGAGGAACCTAGTTCTTTTTAACTAATTTCTGCAGGTGATGGAAGGAAGGTGTTTATTGGTGTCTCATAACTTATAAAGAAATGGTCTCATCCTAAAAGTCCTACTGCTCAATAGGGTGCAGAAATTGTTTAAATTATTCAAGGTGCTTTTTTCAATGCAAGAATTCAAAGACAAATGGTGTGACATCCTGGTGTGTATCAGGCCAGCATCTTTCAATCCCTCCCCAAGTGACTTCTTCAAACTCACTTGGCCACATAGCCTGAAGAGCTCAGACATATGAAATTCTTACAGGCTTTGTGAGAAAAGCTGCTCGACTGGGGATGACAGACTAAATTAGCACCCCTATTAGGAAACAGTTGCAGTGTTAATTCACTCCTTATCATACGGCAGAGGATCCTAAGCAGAGGATGGGTCAAGGGGGAGGCAGAGGGCTCTCTGGTGTCCCCCAGCTGTGGAAAAGCTCCAGTCAAAAACACTCTCACTTTATCAACCATCTTGTTGTGCAGTGGCACCTTAAAGAACAAACAAACTGGCTTTGTTTTTTTCCCTGACCACCATCTCTCAGAGCTGCTGGCTTATATAGCACTTTCATTGATAGTGACAATGTGGAAGTTCTTTATTTTCACCTTAGTCCTGTCACTGGAGGGAAAGGAGCACTCTGTGGCTCAATGCTACACCAAATGGGGTGATACAACAAAAAGGAAATTTTCCAGTTTTATCCCCTAGTCAAGAAAAAGCACTGGTGTAAACAATTCCTCACAAATCAGTGCTTTGATATGTTTGGGTTTTGGTTTTTTTCAGAATATCTGTGAGCCGATGCATGCTACATTTCTTATTTTAACCCATATTAGCAATTCTCTAGAGAAACTGCTGTTTGCTGCCCATCTATAATAGTTAAACCAGATTCCTCTGTTCTGATTTATCAGATAGGGTGACTGATGATGTTTGTAAATGTAAATTTTAAGTTTCCTAAAATTCTAGTGTGTAAAGCTTCAAAACAGTCATTTTCTATAAACACTGTTGCTTGAAAAAGTCCTGCCACTTGAATATCTGGTGAAGATGAATACACATTGCATGCAGTGTTGGCAAAGAGGCACCCATCTATAAACATAGAGTTACTATTCATGGAGATTTCTTTTATCATCTTTCCAGTTGTACAAACAAACCAGCACCACCACCCCCGGCAATATTGCATTGTAAATTACCTTCCTTTTAAAAGCCCTCTTCCCTTAGTGCCTTTGACTCAGGAGATGGGAGACAGCCCTGGGCTTGTCTTCAGATCAAATACAAGCTGCAGACTCTGGGTATTCACCTGAATTATATGAACCTCTGTGATGCAGCTATTTACTTGTTGTGATACATTTCCTTTTCTTGATTAACTAAGCCCTGAAAAGACACATCTGTTTCAGCATTGTCCCCTCAAGGCAGTCCATCCGCCCTCTGTTCTGCAGCATCTTTCTCTCTCACCTTTTCCTTGCCTTAGCCTCTGTAGTTTGCCACATTTGTTGTCACACATTCATGATTTGAGCTGAACTCCTGGGGCAGGGACTGTGCTGTAGTGGTTGCCTATGGAAAGCCATTTATCCTGTCATGGATATGAGAGTCATTTAGGGATATGCAAGAGCTGCAGCCCATTTTGGGGCTGAAGGCTGAGAGTTTGAGCTGGGGGCTGTTTCTAATTAGTTACATAGCACCCATCTATTGCTTCCTACAATGCTCACAGGTCTGGTTACCCTCAGTTTCTTATTAACTTTACTGATGCTCAGCATCCTCAGTACCAAGCAGCTCTGGTCCCCAATAATATACTAATCTACCAGGACTCTTTAATATTTTTAATATATGCACTGAATGCTACTTTTATTAGAAACTGAGCAGGACTGTGATTTCCAATTAAAATAAATACAAGATAATTTATTAGAATACGCTATTGGAGTCACAACCTCCACAGGGCATCTTTCTCTGTTACACTATCCAAGTACTAGAAGAGGTTCTTACAAAGTTTACTATGTGGTATCCAAAAATCCTCTATAAAAAGCTTTTGATTTGCACCCAGGAAAAACTTGGAAGAGAAAGAAAAGCTGGAGCCCTAATTCTTTGTAGGAGCAGTGGTGTTTCCCTGAAGCTGGAACCTCTGTGCAGCCCTGACCATGGTCTGTGCCCTGCAACCCTCCCTGCAGCAGGAGCCGTGAGGAGGTTCCCCAGGTGGTGGTGGCCGTCTGTCGCTCTATTCTGCTCTCAGGCCTCTCTCGCCCTTTGAAGATTCCCCATTGTTTGGGCTATTAACATACTTTCGGGGTGGATGTTTATCTTTTTTGAAACTTTACAGCAGGCGCATTGTTAAAGCAAAGCCCGAGCAGGTCTTTGCAAGAAAGAGCCACAGCCCTTTGGTAAGCTCAGCGCAGCTCCGAGGAGCTCTTCCCTTTATTTGATCAGCTTCTAAAACCTAACAGTTCTGTGAGTAAACATTTATAGATCAAATCAAAAGCTCGCAAAAGGAAGCACTCTCGATAGATTAGAAGCTAAACTGATCTAAATTAGAACAGATGCAGAGATAACCTTGCCTGGCTAAAAAGCATATACTATCGGTTGCACACAGATAATTAAATGAATGAGCCCTTTTCTATTGAACAACTGATGTGCAATTGATAAACTTAATTAATAATTAACTTTTTAATTAAATATCAATTTAAAACAAGTGTGGTAATGTGCCAGTCGCATTTAATATTACTGCCTTTTCTTCATTACAGAACTGTCATTAGGCTTATAGGTATGTGCTTAAGATGCCTCCGTGCACTGCAGAGGGAATAAATGCGTCCGCTGGGCACTCGCCAGTGAAGAGATGGTGATAAACAGCAGCAACTGGAGACAAAGCCAGCAAGCAGCTTCAGAGAGTCAGGAGGAACCACAGATAAAGGGCACATCCCTGGATGCATCTTCCTTAGCAGCAGCAGGACTTGGGTTTATGCCCTTGTTGCGTACGAACAGAGGTGGCAACAGGTTCAAGAGAGGTGAGCCCTCCTTGTATCTGCTCTCTGGGAAGAAGCTTCTTCCCGGCTTTATGAATGAAGGGGCTGGATGAAGTCAACACTTAACGTCTAAACCCTGGCCCGTATTTAGGGGAGAGAGACCCATCAGTTATTGCCTTGTTTCAGCAAAACAACCCTGCATAAGTGAGGGGAAGCTGCGATCTTTTTGCATGTGTCTTCTCACATGATGCCTTAGTGCAATTCCTATTAGTGCTAATGGGGTAATTGGCTCCCCTCAATGTGAGCTCCCTATAATGCATCCACATAACTTGATTTCAGAGTGTAAATCCTATTAGCCTGAATGGCGATCTTTTCTGCCTCTAATTTACCCATTTGATCCCGCGAGCACTAACAGCCGATCTCGTCTCCCTTTGAAAGCGATAAGTAGGCATCTGACTTCCGCTAAATGGTGTTTGCAAACATTCCTGGTGCTCTCACACCTCGGAGACGCTGCCCTGCTCCGCGGCCCCCCTGAGCCTGCCTTTGCAAACATCTGCGCACAAGGGATGCTCTGCGGGCCGCCTGCTTTTCGTCTGGCTCCGCGGGCAGCCCCAGCTCCCGGCCACATGTGGCGGCTCCGTGCAGCCGGACAGGGCTGGTGCTGGGGCTCCCCGGGGCTCTGGGTGCTTTCTGGGGGTGAGGTGTGTGCCATCAGGTGCTGTGGTGATGGAGGCTTGGTCCACAGGCTTCTGCTCCCATGGGATGCTGGACGTTTGGAGATTGCAATAAGCACACTGCATGGAATGAGAAGGACAAGGGAGATGATGGCTTCTATGCTGCAGATTTCCCCCTCTAGCATCCACCCATTCCATGCCTCATCCTAATTGTACTCCTTTATTTTTTCCCCTCTTTTAAAAAAACTTACATAGGGAGCTCAGCTGTGATTTACATACCTGAATACAACAAAGCATATTCAAAGTATGCAGCTCCTCTGCAACCTTGGTTCTTTCCACCTACCCTGTAAACACTCATAAGGAGCCAAGGGATACTCAGAAAGCAGGAAACTGGCCTTGCAAACTTATGGGGGGAGAAAAAGGTGAAAGGCTGCAAGAAACATTTCCCACCAACTCAGTGTCTGCTAGCAACAAGGAGAAATATTTGAGCACCTCGCTGAGGATGTAAGAAAATCTTTTCATGGTGGAGGATCTGAGTGAAGATCAAGGGTTGCTTTTATTTGGTTGTTAACGTCTTGATTTGTTTCCAACCAAAATAAGTAGGGTAGAGGATAAACCAATGGGCTCTTGATTGTCCTTCTGCAGTGTGGGGCTTGAAGCCAACTGGCAGTGGCTCCTCAGAAGGTACCACCATGGACACCAGACACCTCTCCGGGCAGAATACACTGCTGATGAAAGGATGATTTCTTTTCCTGCTCTGCCTCATAAGAGGATATTCTCGCTCCTCCACATGTGAAGGGAAGATGGGTCCCTCCCGTGGGGAATGTTACTGCTGGCCACCACTTCCTCTCTGAAAACCCCATTTGAAAAGGAGGAAATAGTTGGTGGAGGAAGTTCCTGAAAAGGAATCTTTCAAATTCTTTTTTTTGTCAGATTTTTTTTTACAGGGGACACCCAATACAATGGAAATAATTGGTAGGGCTGTCTCAAGTGATGGAAAAATTGCAGAAAACTGCAAAGAGTGTGACAGCAAGAAAAACCAGCTTATTCTCCATTTATTGTACAATATTTATCATCAACCCGTTTTGTATATTTTGCTTTCTTTTGTGTAATCTTATCATCACTGGGGTTGAAAACGATGTAATTTTTGCTCCTTTGAGTAGTTGCCAAAAAAGCACTTACGTCGGAGTATTAGTGTATCATTTGGCTAGCACATCACATAATGGTTTTTTTACAGCAAGTATTTAGCCATGTTTTCATCCTGTGGGAAAGAATGATGGGTCTGTTTTGTGAAAATAAGAGCTTGTGGCAATGTGGACATGCAAGAGATAGAAACATAATGCAACAAATTAGTTTCAACACAGAGAAATGAAGTAGTCCAGGCTCCATATACATTCAACAGTGCTGGTTTCTTTCTCTTTTGTCTCTCCTTTTTACTCTTATTCTGAAATGTATTGTTGGCTTTTATGGGAGAACTTTGCAAGCAGAAACTATTTGAATTCAATGAGCTGCCTTCTTGATTTGGGCATGAAGATGATGTATACTTGTATACATATGTATGTTTATGCAATGAATGTACGCATGTAGGTAAAAATAGTAATTGTGAGCATGTGAGAGAGAGAGAGTAGTTGTTGGTTCCAAATAAGTATGACAAAATTAATCCTTTTTTTTGAAACTCAGTACAAGCTCATGGAGTTATTGCAAGAACCAAATTGGCTTTATTATAGCCTGGACATATACTTTAGGTTTTGGCAACAGAAACAGTATCATGAAGCAAAAGAAGTCTGATCATTCTAATTTTGTCTCAGAAAATGAAGACCTGGAGTAATTTGCCTTTACATACTTTAGAAATAATTAAACAGTTAATCATTGCAGTTTGAGATGATCCCATCATATCTCTCCCAAATAGTGGTTAAGTGAATCTCTATTATAATCTGAAACCAAACATTAACTTGCAAATCATTCATGCTGTGATCCCCATCTTTCCGATCTATGTGTTTTACAACATGCCTTAAATAATATTCAATCTCACCTCTGTCAGAAATTGCTGTTTTAAAGTTTTTCCTTTCTTAGACTTTATTTATTAAAATATCCCAGTAAGTTGTGACCAAGATTTCTATTTCTTTGTATGAAAAATTCACCAGAATATCTCCCAGCATTTGCCATGTAACTGTATAATCTGTTTGATGTCCACCTTCCTTTTTTCCAGCAGGCACTTACCCATTTGAGCAGCTACATGCACATTTGTATTTTGTCATGTCTGAATTCAGACCGAGAGTCTGGAGATGCCAAGTACGTGCCTAACTTATGCAAAAAGGACTGGAGTTGAGCATATGGCTGCATGGCTTCTAGGAAAAAAAAAAAAACAAAACAAAAACCATTTAGCAAATTTATTAGGGCTCTATAGTTAGTTATCATCACTAGTTGTACTAAAATATAACCAAAAAGATTCCATAGCAGAGACTTCATGATGGAATAGATCTTTTGGGTGTCTTCCTGTTGCTAATTTACAGCCTTCTATAGCTTCCAAAAACATCTATGAATTGTTCTTTGAAAGCCTTTCGTCCTGAAGGGTGCTGGGAAACCACAGAGCTCATTGGTGTTGGCTGAGTCAGGGTGCTCAGAACCTGCCCTTTGGGTGCTCGGGTCTTCCCTTTGAGTTAAGGCCTTTTATTGCAACAAAAACATGCGTGAGAAGGGGTTCTCCAGACTGCCTTAGCATTTCAGCATTATTCTCCTTTGAAAAACTGGAAAGCCCCTGCTGGAGTACCATAAATGAGTCATTAGAAAAATGAGATGGGAGAAATGGGGGATGAAGGCTCTTCTGCAATCCCAGCTCATGCACCAGCTGTGGCTTGCAGGAGGAAGATGCACCCAGGGTTTTCCAAACATTTGATTTCCTAACCAGGGAAGTGAGCAGAGCTTCACCTCTCCTGTGCTATTTGAAGAGTGATTAAAAGCAAAGGAGAGAAGGTGAGTCAACAGTGACTAAAGACCATGCATAAATTCCTGACAAATGGCTGGCAGGGGAGACACAGAGCAGAAACCTGAGGCAGCCTGGTTTTACTTTGAGCAACACTTTATCTTCACTGAGATGTCACCACTGTGTTTTATCATTTCCTCCCTACAGTATGGCTGTGGAAGAACAAGACCTTCCCATAATGGGACAGCACAAGCAACTGGGATATTTTTCATGGCTGCCTTGGGGTGCCATCAGCCATAACAGCACAAAGATTTGGGGCAGGAGGTAACACAGGGAGAAGAGCTAATAAATGACCTTTGCAGTAGTGTGATTGAGTTAAGCCCACCCAAAAATAATAGGTGATGTAAGAGTTTTTTCATGAGCTGTATCCTGCCAGAAGATCATAACCAGACATTAAGGTAGATGGGAGCAAACTTGCCACACTAGATTTTTTTGGAGTGCTTGTGTTACTCTTGATAAAAATCTTGTTGGTATTTGAAGCAGAATACCTCTGATAGACACTTAGCCTGGCTCTTGCTGCACTCTTCCATTACTGCTAAAATCCTAGCATAAAGTTATTCTCTCTTGCTCAAAGGAAAAAAAAATATTCTGTGTCAATTTTTTGGTGTTATTTTTCAATATCCATGCAGAAATGACTGTTCTTAGTGAAGCTGAGCTTCTGCAGGGTTCCCTGTCCTTGTTGTGCCAGCCATGTGAAAGCTGCTGCTAAGCCCTCTGCCCTGCTGAGGCCTCACCATGTGGATGCACACCCCAAATGTGCAGCCTGGATACAGCAGTGGCCAACACTGCAGGGCTGCACACACCTCCAGCCTTCCTTGTCAAAGAGCCTCCAGAAGGAATGTCTTGTGCAGAAAGAGCATTAAATAAAATGTAAGCTTCTAGAAACAGCTTTGTTTTTTTCCTTTTTTTTTCCTTTTATTTTGCTTTTTTTGAAGAAAAATACCTCATTACCCCCAGTGAATTCATACAGATTTTTAGAAAAATATGCTCTCTTGTAGGATCCTGTAAGATGGCAGGAGCCAAAGGGCTCTGTGAAGCCTTGTGTTGCAGTCAGAGTTCAAAAAGGTGAGTTCCCCTGAGAGGGAAAGATTGGTTTTCTTGTTTAATGTCGTCTCTTGTTTAAACTTAAAGATTTGAATAGCCCATTTCTCTTTTTGTTGGGTTTTTTTTCTCAAAATGTTTATCTTCATGTCTGAAATATTTTGTGAACTTTGCTTTCCCATCCCTGTAAAGGGTATCTCTTAGATAAGTTCTTGTTTCTTGCATTTTCCATCCAAAATTGCAGAGATGTAAGAGAAAGAATGTGCATTTTCATAGAACATGGAAATTGACATGAAGTTGTGGTAAATGTATTTGCTCTGCTTGTTTCCTATTTGTATTGACTTTCCATTAATACCCTGGCATACACATGCATATATATGTGTATGAATATGACTGGCAACAGATAAAACAGGCTAATGGTAGAGAATGTTGGGGGGTGAGGGGCAGCTTTAAACTCTTTTTAGTGTGTTTTCCTAAATTTTTTGTCCATCTAAATGGGCATGTTACAGGTATGTTTGCTAGGAGCCAGATGAAGGATTTAAATTTCAGTTTTCAGATGACAAATGCTGCAATGAGTGATGCAAATCATGAAAATTAGTTGCAGAAAATTTAAAAATGTTTCCAAAACAATTGCAGACTCTTTGCTTGCTGTTCGCAGGGAGAAAGCAGAATTCATTAAATAAATAATTTGATCCAAATGATTTGTCCAGTTGCTGAAGGAGCTAGCAGGATGTCAGGACTTGTGAACTAGTTTGGTTTCAGCTATAATGATGAGGAATTAAATGCAGAAAAGCTGAGGGGTTTTTAGAAGCAATTCCCAAGCTGCTATATTGTTTTCTTTAAGTCTCTGAATGAGTGTTGCTGAACATTGGGACTGATGAGCTCAGCAGAGAGCTCAAGGCTGGTCACCAGAGCAGGCAAGGCACTCTGGGGCTGTGCACACCCTGTGCAAGGGTGTCAGAGAGCTGCTCGTGGTCCCCTCTGCTGCAATTCAGAAAATCTCTCATCCTTTTCCACCATGAAAGGGCAAAGAGATGACAGAAAGTGCTCAGAGGGCGCTGCCCCTCTGGGGATGGATGGGCATGGGCTTGCTGGCTCTGCTGGTGCTCTGCCTCTCCAGCCTCACCACCTGGGTTGGTAAGAAAAGGTTTTTCCAGTCTAAAAATAAGCAGCTGGTGTCTGGAGTCTGTTTGTGGAGCGTGTGTCTGATATGTAATTTGAACTTGATTGCAAGGGCCCTGTAGCCTCTCCTGGAGCCAGTGCTGCCGCCCTGGAGCCAGCTCCCCTCTCCCCTAGGTGTCCAGGCCCTTTGTGGAGCTGGGCTCTGCACTCCAGGCACCTCCAGCTCCTCATCCCCGTTATCTGTGGGCAGAGATGACTCACAGCACCTTCTATGGCTTTCACTCCTCTGCCCCTGCTTTGCATGTGGCTACTGAAACCCATTTATTTGGCAGCCCTGAAACCTGACACTGATGATGATGATGAGCAAGGGAAGGCAGAGACCTGTTGGTTCCAAGAGTGAATCTTAACTGCAAAAGCTTGATGTTTGCTGCAGAGCACTTTGGGAAAGCTGTGGGTGTCTTAGGATGCTGCTGTTATGAATGGGGCCAACTTGGAAATTCATTTTTGGATCTCATCTTCCTTGCCTGGAAACTTTTGAATCTGCGGTGTTGACAAGGAAACCACAAGGAGAAATTTTTCCTTGTGAATTGCATATATGTGCTGGGACCTCTCCTTGTCCAGACTTTGGATGCACCATTCAGTTAGAAGAAAAGTGGTACTAATGGGGAGATGGACCAATGAATTTTGGTGTTGATCCATCACCAAAAAGCTGATGCACAAGCCAGGCTGTAACTCTGCTCATGGTGCTGGCTGAGGAGGGTTTCCATACAGCTTGAATAAACTATGTCCATCTTGGTCCTATTTTATAGCATGGAAATAAGAGTGGATTTGGAATATGTAGCTGGAAAACCGGGTGCAGCATTGATCCAATTTCTATTTTATCCAAATAACCAGACCTTAGAGAAGGAGTTCTAAGGGAAAGGGCTTTGGCAAGCAATGAGAAGAGGCCCAGTCAAATTTCTCCAGTACCAACAAACTCCCCTGGCCTTCCACATATTTCAGAATGATCTCTCCAACTCAGGGACCCCCTTGGCTATGGGGTTTCTGTGTCACAAAGGCTGGCTCTGGCAAACATTTTTAGAATCACCATCTGTCAGCTTTTCCTTCAGGGATCCCCATTTACAATAGCTTGTATCCAGGCCATGTGCAAATCCCACTGGGCTGAAACTTGGCCCTGCACAAGGTTGGCCTGGATGCAATTAACAAACACAAAATTTATTCAATTTAGTTTGGCCAAAAATATAAGATTCTTTTGTTTGCAGATGCTGAAGTTGAGATGCCTTTCCAAACTTATCAAGGACAAGGGAACCACTTTGGAGAAAATAACAGCCAACCAACCACTTTGGAGAAAATAACGGCCAAGCCCAAAGTCATCCTAGAATTCAAATTGAACTTGAAACCTATGCACCAAGTAATTTGTGAAGCTTAGAAATGAAGTTCATTTTTCCTGATCCTTTTTTGCTGCTGTCACTGAACTTCATTGTTCTAACTGGCCTCTAGGTAGAAACACTGAAGTATCAGAAGAAGAAAACCAGTCCTTGCAGCATCTAGGGGGGTACAGCCGGAAGTATTAGAAATCTTCTGGGAATTTTTCAGTTCCAGGAGATTCAGAGGAATATTTGACCCAAATCCCAGAGTTTGGGGGTTAGGACTGTCTTGGGAGCATGTCTAAACTGCTTTGGTCTGGAGATGTGGCTAGAAATCTTGTAAGATCAAGATCTGTCTCTCTTGAATTTCCACACAGGCTCTCCAGTTTTTAGGTCTTATCTGCCAGACTCAAGCATGATAAACCCCCTGGTGCCTGATTTATCTGTCTCAGGAAGACCAAGGGCTGAGTCAGCCTTTGCATCTTTTTTCCTGAGTTCTCACCAAAGTGCCAGACCACTTAATTTATTCCTACCCTCCATGCAGGTACCCCACAGAACTACTATCCAGGACTCGTGCTTCCTTCCAAATTCCACATCCTGCCTGCTGCACTGACACTGGTCCAGGGAGGCTGTAACAACTCTTTCCTGAGCTAAAGGGTGGGATGAGGCTGAAGGGCCCTCTGCACATCCCAGCAGCAAGCAGGCCTTGTGCAAAGAGCAAATGCAGTGCATGGCATGAAATTCTTGCATACAAACATCCCCCAGACAGTGTTGGTGTCAGAAAGGCAACATTGGAGTGTCTGTAAGGATGATTTGTATTAGTTAAAGGGAAGCTGCCCCAGCCATCTCCAATGAAGCAGCACCCAGAGGAGTGGGGATGTGTGGCCACCCCTTCTCCATCTCTCCCAAACCTCCCTGCCATTAGAGGAGGGGGAGCAGATCAGGTTTGATGAACCCACCCAGTGCCCCCTGCAGCAGCCAGCCCCTCACTGTCAGAGGAGATGGCATGCTGTTAGTATGCTCTGAGCATGCTGTTAGTATGCTGGGGCTGTGCAGCTCCTCTGCCATCTTCATTCACCTTAGAAATGTGAAGTTTGAATGGTTTATCTCTATTAATCACCAGCTCAAAAAGCTTTGTGCACCAAGGGCCGCAGATAATTAACTTCACTATACTGCTTGTCTTATCAGTATCAACCTCTTGTCCTCCTGTGAAACAGTTAAAACCATCAGCCCCTTTTTACTTTTCCATTTAACTCTAATGCTTTAACACTGATGTTCTAAATGGCCCTGCGATTCGTACTTATTAGACAAACCTTTCTTTCTGCATCGCTTATATTTTTTGATAATTGGCCATGTATGTTTCTAAGGGGATCAACAGCTTTTCATGCCACTGTACTAGTAATTAAAGATTTCTCACAGTCTTTCAGATTTTTCTTTACCTTCTTTTCTTTGATAAGTATAATTTGCTGTTTAATTGGGGAGGGAGTGGGGGGAGAAAACTGGTAATAGCAATAGGGTGACTGCATAAGAAAAGGTTTTGTTTAACAAAATTCTCTAATTTTTAAAAAATCTACATTGTTTCCTATTTTTATCCCTTGTCTTGCTGAAACTACCATTCTTCCACCACTGTAAAATGTTATCATAGTCCAGTGAGAGGATAGGGAGAGCCATGACAGAGAAGCCCCATGGGGCTCCCTAAGGGCACCATCCTGCATCTGCAGAGGATAAGGAGGATTTTAGACAACCTGTTGGACCTTTTCTCAGCTCTAGCCAGAGGTGAGTTCCACTGTGCCGACACAGAGAAGATGCTGGGTCTGGAAGAGCCCCATTACTTCCATGGCCATCTCTGCTTCCCTAGACATTGCCTGGCTTGGGAGAGGTGTTTTGGGAGCCTTGAGTTAGTGTTATGAGGGCAGGATGGGATGTAGAATACAGAAACTCTGCTGCTGTGACAGCCCATCTGGCTCTGTTTGCACAGGTGAGGCCATTTGAGCTCAGAGGTCCCAATGCCTTCAAGTCTTCACTGAAGCTACTCTGAAAAATACTACTCAATACCTCCCGCTGTAATTCTTAAATTAATTCATTCTTCCCATGTACATGGGTTAAAGTGGCATTAATGCTCTTGTGGGACATGCCTAGTGCACACTTCTAAACCCCAGTTCCCAGAGGTGTGTGATGGGAGTCTCTTCAGCTTTCCTTCAAAATAAAACACTTATGCAGTTGAGCAGAGAAGGACGAAGTGTGACTCCAGTGCCCTGAAATGATTATACAGAAAAAGTCACCCAACACTGTCTTTTCAGACTTCTGATTTTTACAGCACCTCTTAGTGGGGGGTGGAGGTTGGAGCAAAGAGAGCTGATTCACATTTTTGACTGTTGGATATGGGCAACGTGTGGTGTTGTGCTCCTCCAGTGCAGCGACCATTCCTTATCAGTGCTGGTGTTGAATTGCAAACCAAGTTCATGCAGAAGTCATTCACTTATTTTTTGAGTGAAGAATTCATACAACCTGTGATCTATTCTGGAATTATTCCCCAACAGGGAAGGAGGAAGAAAAAGGCTGGTGGTGCCTCTGCTGTGAATAATTCATCCCATTTTACCAGCGTGGGTGCTGAGTGACCCCTTTGCCTGGCCCCTCCTGGGGCTGAGGAGGAGGGCGGGATGCCTCCCATATCTCCGTGTGCTGCTGGGGTTAATAGGGGCACTCAGCACACACAAGCACACTCTAAGCAGGGTCAGGGGGCAGCCAACACATTGTGACCTAAAATTTGACAGCTTTTACTCATTCCATGTTAGGTGACCCCACTACTCTTTGGGCAACTGCCTTGCCTGGTGCCTGGGGTGCACAGTGCTGCAGGAGCCTGGCTGGTCCCCCCTGAGCACTGGGGAGAGCAATGTCTCCTTGCACAGATGAACTCTTTGGCCTTATATTCCACATCCTGAATTGCCACCCAGTATCACCAGGGGAAATGAAAAGCAAGAGCAGCTGTTGAGTGACCAGCCCCCATCTCTCTGCCATCTCAAGATGCCTGAAGATGCTCATTTCTAGATGATTTGTATTTTATCCCACCAGGTCCTGGTGCTGTGTTGCAGCACAACCACCCTTTCCAGCTCACCACAGGGTCCTGATGGCATCCAGGCTGCTGAAACACCAGAGACCTGACCCTGGTCATGCCCATGTGTTACCATCCATCTCAGCCAAAGATTTATTTTTGGTAACTGCAGTGTGAAAAGTGGTAAGATCTCTTCTTGTGCCCCAACCAACATCCCTGAGAATTCTCACTGATGCTTCAGTTTTCTCCCCTTCCCCTGAGACAAGGGTCTGAGGGCAATTCGCTTATCTCTGCTTGTTTTGTTTTGGTATAGTATGTGGCAGAGTGTCTCGAGGTGTCTCTCCTCTTTCCTCCTTCCAGTTGTCTGTATCCTCCATCACTTTGTCACCCTCAGCTTCTTGTTAGTGTCTCTGTTTTCCTCCTTGTCCCTAGTTGGTCCATTTGTCATTTTTCCTCAGTAGTCCATGCTCCTTCCTCTCTCACTTCTCTGCCTCTTGTTTCTCTCTTGTTTCTCTCTTTCATTTTTTCCCCCCAAGTGTCGGAACTTCTTTCTTTGATTCCCCCCCTCCACCTCCCACCCTTTATAGTGCTGTTATCTGTGATTTTGGCAAAGAGCACATTTATTGGGGAGGAATATCCCCATGGCAACACAGCAGATGGTGACTTTTGATTAACTTGGCTTTTTTTTTTTCCCCCGACTGCCAAATCACAATCCGTCTTTGAAATTAAATCAGGCTGTGATAGCATCAGTTGTTCTGGAGAGGGGACGAGAGAGAAACAAGACTAAAGTATTACAGCAGGAGCCAGGATGTAATGCAAATTCATGTTTTTTAACCCCAGCAATAAAAACCCCTGTTCGTTGTGGGAACGGAAGGGACCACAAGAGAGGGAATAATAAAATAAAAAAATTAGATTAAGAAAATGTTATCACCCTACATGGTCTCCTCACTTCGACCATGCTGGAACGTGTGTCTCTAACACCAGTGCCGCTCCTTGCCAAGTCACTTGATGCTGCTGGGCCTCATTCTGCAGCTGCTTTAACACCACTGAGGGTTTTCCTCATGCCTTGGGTAGTGGGAAGAGGCCAGGTTCTTAAATGAGCAGTTCAAGCAACTATTTATTTACAGGAGCGCAGTGTCCAAAGTGGGAAGGAAAGAATTTGCAAGCAGCAGGAGGAAGGCAAGAAAGCAGCAGCTCCTGGAAGGCACTGGAAGGAGGTGAGAGGAATTCAGGGTAAAGTGAGGAAGCGGAGGAGCTGGAAAGGTTGGATGGCATTGCTGTGCCAAGATGCTGAGTGATCAAGGGCATGGGAAAGTGAGGAGCTGTCTGCAGTGGCACCAGGGAGGTCTGAGCCTGGGGAAGGAAGGGCACAAAGTTCTGCCAGCCACGAAGAGAGAGTTACAGGGCATAGCCCCATGGAAGATGGGAAAGCAGATACTGAAGTCAAACAGTAAAGAACTTTCTTGAATGCTTGAGAAGTGGGTGGTATTCAAGTCCCATGAGCTCCTTTGCCTGGTACTTTTTGGAGGGTGACCAAAGGTGAATGCAATTGAGTGCTAATTGTAGCCAAAGATAAAGGAGGGCTTGAAAATGAAAGCTGGAGGAGATGACTAATGACCCAATTCGTGGGTCAGTTCAATTTCATGGGAACTTAACTGTTGTCTCAGGCTGGAAGGCTGCTGGACATTATCTCCAATTACTAATGTTCCCCATACAGGAGGTTACAAAGTGGTTGTACTCCTGTGGATGCAGTGAGTTTAGCAGTTATGGCTCAAGGCAAATGGTCACATGTGGTCTTGGTGAGGTTCAGATGAGATAATGGAGTTTCATCATAGAATCACAGAATACACTGAGTTGGAAAGGGCTCACCAGGATTATCAAGTCCAGTTCCTGGCTCTGCACAGGGTACCCCAACCATCACACCATGTGCTTGAAAGCAAAGTCAGAAACAAAGTGCCTCAAGGGTTAAAAACCCTTCCTCTCTGGGGTTGTAGCATGATATTTTCTGGTACTGTGGAGAGCAAGCACAGTGAGCACTTGGCAGGCATTGTCTCAGCCTTGAGACACTCAGATTCTGTCACTGGGCTCTCCTCTGCCTTCACAAGGAGGCTCTAGCTTTTCATAACACAGCCTGATAAAAATATTTCTCCCGGAGGAGCTGCTCTTAATGTAGGATTCAAACCTGCACCCTTCTGCAAAAACTTTAAAGATATAAGATTGTCCTGTCCTTTACATTAAAAGAAATAACATAGAAGCTCCCACTACACTTTCTAAGAAGCCGTTAATATTTTCTTACCCACTAGGAGCTCTGGGCCACCCCCATGTCTCTCCCACTGCTTATTTTTAGTCAAACTGGTACTTGTTCCTGCTCTGCTGCAGGGGACTCTGGGGGTTCTTAAGTTCTTCCAGGATAAGCTTTGCCCAATAGATAAAATTTTGCTGCAGATGTTGTTTCTTCTGTTTGAGATCTCAGCTCAGGAGAGTTTTGTGTATGCCGTGTGTTAGATCTGATGCTATTTGAGGAGAAGATAAGATTTAGGTGCAGGAGATGAATCAGGTAGGGATGCCACTGGAGCTTAATTGGCAAGAGATATTGCAGGGCCTGAATCTTTCCTGTGAGGCACAGGCACAAGGGAGAGCTGCAGTCTGCAGGGGTTCATGTTGGTGGGGTTTTGTGAGCACAGTGGGGTCTAAACCGCTGTTTAAATCGCAGTTTGATAGACAGGGGTATCTAACCCATGCCTCATTCTGTATAGAAGGCAATCCTAGTTCAGACAAGCATTTGTAGCTGCTGGGTGCTGTTTCTCCCCATTTTGGTCAGATTGTCATTTGGTTTCGTGTCCTAGGCACCTTGCCAGTGTCTGTCTTTCCCCAGATCTCCCCTCACTGTTCATGAATGTCCTGTAACCATGCTCTTCCCTGCGTGCAGCCCCCAGGGTGGCTGCCATCCAGGGTGTGGAACCGCACGCCGCGTGCTGCGCGCTTGCTCTGCCCCCTGGCACTGCGGGGCCTGGTACCCTCCAGCGGGGTGTGGGAGCTGCTGAGGGCCAGGAGCCAGGCCTGCCCCGCTCAGCTCTGCCCTTGGCTCAGCACACACCCCCCGAGGGTCCCTGCAGGGCTGGGATCCAGCCCTGAGCCCTTGCACAAAGCAGAGCAGAGCTGGGCCGAGCGCTCCCGCCTCTCGGGTTTGACACCGCGGCGCTGTGCAGCGGTGCCATGACACCAGCGCTCAAAATAGCATCAGGACAATTTGATTTCCTGCAGATCTCAGGATGGGGTCATAAAAACGGAGACTGTTCTGGAGAAATGGGATAGGGTGGAAATGTTTGTAGTGACATCACTGCCACTTCCATGCCAATGGCCTCCTACTGCTGCGAACATGTGATTGTGATTTTGCTGCACGCTCCATCAGAGAAGTGCCAGACTGGCCGGGGAGGGGGAGAGAGGGAGAGAGGAGAAGCGGCGGAAATATTCTGCTCTTGTATCTCAATTCAAATATCTGACAACAGCCTTGCAGCCCAGGGTGCTGAGTGATCAGGAGTGGGACCTTGGAGCTGAGAGCTGAGACTGTTCCCAGATCAGCAGAGCTCAGGCATTGCAGCAGCCTAAATGGGGGCTGAATAAGGACCTTAATTTTATGGTGGAAGGTCTGGGTCTGCACTGGTGTGCTTCAGTGGAGATTTGGGTGGTCTTGTGCTCACCCTTCCTCACTGGTCCCATTTGCTTCTAATGTTAATTTTTTTGGCAAGAAAAACCTACAGGCCTGAAATATGGCTACAACAGCAACTGCAGAGCTGTTGTAGCCATGTTTTAGGCCATTATAAAGGAAGAACAGATCTGTGTTGGATCTTCATTCATGAAGCAGAGAACAGCAGGGAGGGATTTAAGCAGCTGAGGATACAGGAGGAAAGAAAGGAGAAAAGAGAGGGAAAAAACAAAACTCATCACCAAAAATAAAACTAGATTGTGTCTGAGGACATTACAGGAGGAAATCTCATGTCAGTGGCTCCACAAACAGCACTGAAAGCTGCAAAGCCCATCTTGGTAGCAGGGTCCCATCCTTCCCAAGCAACAGCCAGTGGAGATCAGCCCTGGATGTGTCCAGCACATGTAACCTTGGGGGGCTGCAGAGGGGAGCAGTGTCTGCAGGGGCACAGGCAAAGGATCCAGCTAATGCACCCGTCTATCAGATTAAGCTGTCAAAACCCAAACCACTTCCATCACTGTCCAAGGAGAGACTCTCACTCTGCTTAATGGGATGTCTGTCCTGTTGTTGTCACTCCAGGGAGAGGGGCTGCTGCCACCACAGTGTGCAGCCGGCTGTGAGTTTAAAATCCTATTAAACAGGGACTAACAGTTGCAAAAAAAAGCAGGTATCCCCTAGTGGGGATTTAAAGATGTTTAGACATAATTTGATTTTCCAAGCAGATGTCATTATTGTTAAACAGTTGCCCACTTGATATGTTCAAGTTGTTGGCTGTAATTGCTAAAATTAGCAGGTCTGCATAGAGCAAAGGTCAGTCGGTTAATATCGTGATTTAGTATTTTATGAAGTAATTCCAAATGCTTTTATGTATGTTTTTGTTTTTGCAGCCTAAGCCCACATTAAAGTAGTTGTGGGCCCTGCTAATAAAATAATGACTCAGCCTCTCAGTGCAGGCTGCTGGCCATGCTCAGGGATGGAGCTGGAGCCACCCTCGCTCCCTGCTCTGCCCCAGGCAGCCAGGGCCACACACTGGGGGCTGGAGCTGCTCTCAGAGGGGAGGCTGCCAGCTGCCCCCAAGTGTGACATCTTGAGGCAGAGCTGGTGCTGGAAATGAGCACCAGCTCACCATGATGGGCTGGTTTCCATCAGCAGCTCAGCACAAGGCTGTGCAGCTGGTACCCCTGGTCCTCACAGGGGGATCAACAGCATGAGCAAGTGTCTGCAAGCACCTTCAGCCATGAACACACCTGAAAGACTCACCACTAACCAGTCAAGGTCCCAAAATACAGGTTTTTGGAGGAGAGAGGCATTTTTGGAAGAGGAACAGAGAACTGGAATTGGGCAAGACAAAGACTCACAAATTTGTGCTGTGGCTGGTTGGACATCTGGTGCTGCCTCCTCTGGTGCTATGGCTGCTAAATGGCATGAGAAAAGGTTTTTAAAAACCCCTTGAAGGTGTTGGTGTTTTGTTGGCAGGCTCAGTGTTAGTCTGATCCAATGTCCTGGAACAGAAAAGGGTTTACTTCCAAGGCAAGGTGTGTTGGGGTTCACTTACAAAACTTACAGAATGTGTGTGTCTGTTACTTACTGTAACACAACCCATTCCAGGGGTGGTTTGGGCACACCTGGCAGATTTCTTGCTATTGCAGGAATGCAGGACTTTGCTAATGCAGGTTGACCTGCTCTCTTACCACCAGACCTTGATGATCTTGGTTTGTTTTGTTTTGTTTTTTTTTTAATCTCAGATATGTAGCTCACAGGAAGTGCTGAGAGGTGCTCCATGGTCGGCAGGGTACAGGAAGAAATGGACGGAGATCTGCAGGTCCTCCTGGACTCAAGACTTTCTGGGTGAGCTGGTCCCTTCCCAGTCTGTTCCCTTATTCCTTCCAGCAGGTTTGGGTATGTGCAGCTGCCAGAGCAGCCCCAGGAAATCCCTGCTACTGCAAGCAGCAATAGACACACTCTGACCCAGGGATGGAAAAATGAAGAACTTGCTCCTAGGAGCTGCTTTAGATACCAACACAGGAGAGGGAACTACTGACCCAAGGCAAGAAATGTCTAAGATATATATATTCTTGTGTACTTTTGTCTCAGATCAGGCAATATTGATGTGCATAAATAAATATCCCATTAGAGACAAGACTGAAGCAAAGTTTTAGCGCTAGGAAGTTGAAAAGGTTGAGGAGCTGGGAATTCAACTCTGGTCCAGATTTCCAAACATGTTATTTGGATCAAAGACCATTTCAGTTTCCAACACAAAACATGCAGTTTGATTTTGTTGTTGTTGTTGTTGTTGATGCTGATGATGATTTTCTTTTGTTTGTTTGTTTTGGGTTTTTTTTTACCTTGGACTTCCTCTGAGGCAGAATAACATAAACTCCATAAGCCATCTCTCATTATTATGGTGTCCACAGGAGAAGTATTGGTAGAAATACTGACTCGTGTTTGCTCTGACCAAAATAATCTTTCTGTATCAAGCCCCTTAAATATTTGCAGTTCTCAGAGTCCCGATGCCTGCAGGACTGTTGATGGCTTCCAAACTGTGGAGGAGCAGCAGACAGAGTTTTTCCTGCTCCCATTGCCACTGGCCTCCCCCCATGCACCCAGCATGCAGTTAAGCTTCCACTTGCTGCCCACTGCTGCCTTTTTCTCACTGGGAGAGGAGCTTAACAGCCCTTAACATTACAAATACATTTTTTGCCTGTTTTTCTATGCTGGATATGGCATCAATTGTTAAGGATGGTGATTTAAGCTACATTTGTCTTTACAAGAGAAAAAGGCTTGAATAAGGGATGGCAGCATTCTGGCTAATTTAACTTATTCATTAATGCTCAGAGTCCGTTACTAGCAACACTACCTCACAGTCTCCTGCAAAGCACAGGAGTCTGTTATTCCCATTTTACAGCAGAGGAAACAGATGCAAAGACCTGCCCAAACACAGGCAGCAATTACAATCTGGATTAAAGTGAAAATGTCCCTGAAAACGAGTTCCGGTCTCCAGGGAGACATCACTGGGCAGGGAAAGCTGGGAAACTCAAGGGGATGTAGCGTGAGACCAAAAACAAGAGGTGTGTACAGTTTTAAATGCTTAAGGTGACCTGGCCAAGCCAGAAACAAGGCTCAGCAGCTCATGTCAGCCCAGGGGAGGGTGGAAACATGGGGAGTGCATTCTGTAGCTCAGTGGAGGACAAGAACAGCATGCTGGCAGGCTGTGCAAGAAATGCATTGTGAACTGGCTCTTGCAGCTGTGAGCAAGACAATAAGGATGGTAAAGCATCATCTAAGTCTTCACATCCAGCTTTGCACAAAGAGGGAGCTAAACTCAGGCCCCTGGAATCTGTTGGCTCATGGTTTGAATTTAGCTCTTTGTGTTTGAATGACTCCAGGCAGAGAGGGAATACAGATTGTCCCAGTTCAAGAGCCAAATTCACCTTTTCCCTGCTCAGTTTCAGCCCCTGAGCTATGCAGTACTTCCATCAGGGTCTCTGATCATAATTTGCAGGGCATTCTCAAGGAAGCCCCAATTTTCTTTTGCACTTGGAGGAATGATGTTTTCTTCCTTCCTCTGTTGTTTTTTGTTGTTGTTGTTGTTTTCTATGCCATTCTCTCTCCTCTAGGTTCTCCATGTCCCACTGACCCCTGCCAACCTTCTTCCCATGTATAAAAACCTTTTTTCAGTGGATATACATCTTCTCATACACCAAAAGTAGGAAGGATATTCTTCACTTAGGGTTGTGTATGAGAGTCACACACGGCTTTATTCGTCCAGCTGGTAAACTTTAACACTGCCATCTCAAGGACTGGGAAGGGAACCTATAGCTTGTTATAGGGCTCTCTTACGTGTCCACAAATCAGCTTGTCTCCTATTGCTCTATTAATCAACTTGGTCTCTTTAGCAAACCAGCAAGGTTGCTTTCACATGTACCTGTGATACATATTTACTGAATAACCACTATCTAGCACCTCACTGAGGCCTTGTGGACTCACACTCTTTAGTTTAGCATAACTGTATCGTTACCTGTGAAATATTTTTTCCCAACCATTGAGAAGTCTGCATCAGTTGTGTCAAGAGCATTTATTGATACTCTTGAAGCAAATCCCATCAGTTGAGCTATGAGAGCACTGTCCCACAGCTTGCAGTCAATGCTTGCAGACGCATTAGGAATTCAGGTAGTCTCTCCCGTTGATTATTACAGACTTCAGCTGGCCATCCTCTTCCACTTCCTTTGTCTCCTGCCCATCCTCAAAGATTTTCCGGGTGGTGATAGTCTTGCCATTGATCACTTCAGTAGTGGTTATCACTGTTCTGAGACCATATGGCCCAGATGAGTTTTCAGCAAAGAAGGTGGTGGGGTGCCCGCTGGAACAGAATGAATTCCGTCGCACAAACGGCTCCCTGGGCCTTCCTCTACTTCCACTGCTGGTCTGCCAGTCCTCACCATTGAGTCTGATGTCAAAAGGGTTCAAGAAAATACATGAAAATGGATACATGCCTCCAAAGAACTCGTCTTGATGGGAGAATCCATGATGAGAGTCAAAGAAGCTGTTATAACTCGTCGGAGTTCTCTCTCTGCGGATTCTGATCTCATCAAGAGACCTGTCATAGAACAATCGCTTCTGAGGGTCGGACAAAGTCTCATATGCTTCAACAATTTCTTTGAATTTCTTCTCAGCTTCCTCCTTGTTTTTGGGATTCTTATCAGGATGCCATTTTAGTGCCAGTTTGTGGTAAGATTTCTTGATAGCATCCTGTGAGGCATTTTTTTGCAGTCCAAGGACCCTGTAGTAATCTACCATCTCAGAGGACACCTGGGGTTGTTTGGAAGCTGCCTGGTTTTCTCTCTCCTACCAAGGCTGATCAGCATGCAGAGGGTAGAGGGATGTTCAGCCCACCCCATGAGCTGCTCTGCCCTGCTGCAGTGCAAGGACAGCAAGAGCTGCTTGACCACAGACATTCTTTTCAAACCTGTTGCTCACAAACCGTGAGATTGTGACCTCAGAGAGGGTTCAGCCAATCCTGGCTCTGTTGTCCTGACCACATTCCAGGGTGAGTTGGTTGTCACTGGCCTTCTGTTTGTAAATGTAGATCATGCACATGATGCTGTAGCTGCTGGATGTAACTGTGCTGACACAGCTGTGATGCAGGACTGCCATAGAATCATAAAATGGTTTGGGTGGGAAGTGACCTTTTTAAAAGGCCATCTAATCCCTGTCCCCTGCCATGGGCAGGGAGTACTTCCACTAGATTTGGTTGCTTAATGCCCCAACCAAACCAGCTTTGAACACTTCCAGGGGTGGGGCACAGCTTCCCTGGGCAATGTCTTTCACTGTTTTACCACCCTTATGACTTTGTCAGATTACTTTTTGCCTGAACCCACCCTGCAGTGGGATTCTCAGATACACAGTGTGGATTCGTGTGCAATCCAGGGAAGTGTGGTGTAGTCAGGTCATATCATCCATGGGACATAATTCCCTATGGCAGCAGTTATAGGGAAGCTGCAGTTTGGCTACCCATAGTTCAGAAAGAGTGTGGATAAATCAGAGAAAGCCCAGGGAAAGCCCATAGAATGTGACTAAGGGATTGGAAAATACGCTCTGGAGTGAGAGACTTGGGGAAAGAGGAAGTTCAATGCCAGCAAGAACCTGCATGGGAACAGAAATTCAGTGACACAGGGATCTTCAGGCTCCCAGACAAAGCAGGTGGAAGGTATCATCAGCCAAATTTAAATTCAAAATACATTGCACATCCTTTTTTTGAAGGTAGCAAATCACTGGAACTTCCCCATGTGGCCATTTTTAAACCCTGAATGGGATTTTTTCCTAAAATCAAGATTAGATGGACATCATATTTCTGAATTTATAGACAAGCCTAACCCTTTCAGAAGAGCCTCATTTTCATGTTGGCAGTAAATTAAATTCCCAGAATTACCAACCTTAGCCTCTTCTCTATGTGCCTTTTTGGATACTTGTCCCAAGGTGTGTATGCATGTACAACAGGGATGGCCCAGGAACTTGACACAGGCAATCGAATCTAGGGTTATCCTGCATCTGTTTCTATTCCTTGGATTTGCCATTCTGGTGGGAAATACAATATCCTCAGAGGGAAACATTGCATGAAGAAGATCTCCAAGGAAGTGCCAATAATGAGAATTCATCTGTCTGTAACACAATGTCATAAACACCTACTAATAGCAGCATATGTTGCAGATCACTGCCCTCTTTTCCATTATCCCACACTTTGGGAAGAAGTCAGGAGGCAGCCAGACCAGAGAGCATGTGCACAGCGTATGAGCTGGCTGCTGTCCTGACACACAACTGGGATGGGGGGGCTCTGAAAGCAAGGGGCAGTCATGGCAGCCTGGAGACAGCAATGTCACAGAAGGAGGAAGGCAATTGAGCTGACACATGCTGGGAGAGGTATTTGTGCTGCTGGTGTTCTCACTGGTCAGTGATGGGGCAGCAGCACAGAGGTGCTTGCCAGACTTGGGCAGCAAAGGTTGCTGCAGGGCAGTGCAGGTCTGGGGGCTGGAGGAGCTCATGGTCCTGTGGGCTCACCTCACTGGACAGATCTCAGCTTCTGCCCCCTTTGGCACAGAAGTCTTCTTAATTACAGGGTGGTTGTGCCACACGAATTATTTTTCTGCTGGATGTTGTTTGTTCTGTAGAAATGGCAAAAGTAATCTGGGCCCAACAGCAAGCTGCTGCAGCCCATTTGAGCTCAGAGGGCTCTTTGCATTCCCAAAACACCCTGAAGTGGTCTTCTACACTGAGGGGAGAGCTAAGACTTGATCGCTCACTCAGACTGTAGTCTTACACTTGAAATCTTCACAAAAGACACTAGATCTTTAAAGATTGTCCATTGGACTTGAGGGTGATCCAAGCTTACCACCCACAAGTCCCCAGCAGCTTCTAGCCACTGCCAGCATGGTCCTTTTGCAGATGCTTGGCAGAAATTTCAAGAAGGATTGCTGTTCCTACTCTCTATTACCCAGAAGGGAAAATGGGACATCAGAAAAGTCTGTTGGAGAGGGTCCCAGGCCTGTTATCAACCTTGGGGAGTGGGGCTGGGCACGGAAGGGAGGTGACTGCCTTTTGCTGTGTCTTTGCAAAGCGTCTCTTCCCCTGTTTGCTTTTGATGCTGTGAGCCCATCTCAGACTGGCTGGCGCACTGGGTTATCGGTCTTGGATTTAGTGCATCCTACCCAGCTGAAAAGTAAGGAGTTTTTCTCCTGTCATCCCCAAACGGAGGATGCTCACTGCCTGTCTGTCTGCTGTGGGCAGCAAGCATCAGTGATTAGCAGCCATTCAAGACAGGCCATTGCTGTGAGCCAAAAGGGTCTGCAAGGAAAAAAGAGAGGGTCAAGGAGAGGCAGGGAGAAAGGGAAATGAGACATGCACACATCAAGTAGCTAGACCCAAACTGGCCTGGCAGCCCCATCCCTAGAAACCAAGGCTTTGAAATGAGAAATGTTTTTCGTATCTTAAATCTCAAGTACAAACAATAAAAGCCCGCCCAGACTGTGTTCTTTGAAGAGAAAGTACGAGTGACCTGAACAGTGGTTATCAGCAGCGTCATTAAGATAAACCCTTAACATGATTTAAAGCATCCGAAACTGAAGGCAGCACTTTCAGATACTAACAAAATGGTCTGACATTGGGGATGAAAATCAATAGTAATCTGATGTCACTAAAAATACTCAAAAGTGTCCCATGGCTGATGGAGGTGAGATTAGTGTAAATATTTGTATTCTAATCAGTGGCACGCGAGGGCTGGAGGCAGCCTTTCTGTCTATTTAATTAATGGAGTGGCTTTTTAAAAGGATCCTAATCATATGTGATTGTATCTGCTTATCAACATTTTTGCTAATTAGATGATATGGAGGCAGTCACTCTGCTAATTCCCTCATCCAAACAGCATATCCTGCACAGATAAAGTACAGTCTCTTTTTAATAAGAAACAATCATGAGACAGACTAACCTTAATGGTGCTTATTATCCGAGGATCTTTGGGATTTTCTTTTCTACCCGCCCCCTCCTTCCTTTTCCTTCATTCTTCAGTATGCCAGATGGATGTGGATGTCCCCCCTGGTTCCCCACTCCAGGCACTGCCATGTCCAGCCTTCTCTTTCCTCCCAGCCAGACATTGGATCTGTAAGGGCAGGGATTGTCAGCCAGGTCAGGATGGGGAGCAAAACAGAAAGCACCATGCCACAAAATGTCCCAAACTTTTTGTCACCCAGATGACAGGACATCCCAACCATGCAGCCCCAATCCCTGATCTTGCTCTTGGAACCCCAGTGAGTCCTGGTCCAGAAAGGAATGAGTGCTTCCAAGCTGTGAAAAAAAACTATTATTATTTTGATTAGATTAATATTAGGGAAAGTTTCTTCAAGGAAAGGACTGTCAAGAACCAGATCAGGCTGCCCATCAACCACCAGTGATTGAGTCACCATCCCTCAAAGTATTTAAAAGCCGTCTGGTTGTGGTGGGTTAGTGGTGGGATTGGCAGCGCTGGGTTAATGGTTGGACTTGGTGATTTTAAAGGACTTTTCCAATCTAAAGAATAATTATTATTATTATTGTCATTGTGGTCTTTTCTGTTTTAAAAGGATCTGAGGGCAGAGGAGGCCTACACAAGTGATTTCTTGTCAGCCCTGTTGATTCTGTGACAAGGCTGGGCTCCTTTTATCTAAACCAACACAAGTCAGAGACATTTGTTCCAAGTCCTTTGACTATCCAAACAAACATGAGCCAAGCTTTGCTTCACCAGTCAAGCTGTCATTAGATGCCTCCCTGCGGGTCAGCCCTGCTGGCGGTGACGCTGTGCTCGGCCTTGGAGTGACATTCCTGGGGATCATGGCCAGGGATGGGCACACTGGGCCCTCCTCCCACTGGGGCAGGACAGAGGAACCTGCCTGGCTTCAGAACAAGACTGAAAAATAAATAGAAAATTTGCCCTGAAGATGTCTCCTCACCTCTCAAAATACAAAGGCAACACCTAGGTAAGGAGAACCCATCCTGAATGTGTGTACTTCCTGGGTGTGTACCTCCCATCCCATCTGGGTGGAGCACTGGAGAAGGGGAGGTGCCTGGCACTTATTTTCAGGAGGTCTGGAGTTTGCCTGCTGTTTCTGCAGCTGTGATTGTTGAGCAGAAAAGGCTTAAACTACATGAGTTCCCCACTCTGAACAGGAGGGAGCATCAGCATGTCCTGTGCATTGATCCCATGCAATGGGCTAAGCACAGAGGTTGGATGTGGGATGGGAGATGGGGTGGCTCTGGGGAGTGCTGACTGCAAGAGACCCCCAGAGGCTGAGACACAGAGCTGGGTCTGTTTCCAGCTTTTCTGGGACTCAGGATGGGGCTTAAAACTAAACCAAGGTTTAGGCAAGAAGACAACCATCTCTTCTGAATGGTAGTGGGGAAGGGCAGGAACCTCAAAAACCATTATTTTTTGAGATATGAAGACAAAGAGGCCTGGTCCTACTCTTTGGCCTGGTCCCAAAGAGTCAAGAATGAGCCTGACATGTTTTATATGTTAGATCATGCCCCATATACAGGGCTGGACCTTGCTTCAGTCTTGGAAAGCCCAAATGCTATTGTTACTGATGTCCATGGACTCTGACCCCAGCAGAGCTCAGAGCACTTTGGTTTCAGTGACTGGATCATCTCCACGTGTCATTGACAGTATCCTCTCCAGACATGGCTGTGCTGAAGTTGTACTCAGCAACACGGTTGGCTGGTCCTCCCACCACCCCTCTTTGGCATGGTCTCTGGCCCTAAATCCTCTCCATGTAACACACAGGAACTAATCCAATATTGACCACTTTCCCAGAGGGGCTTCCTGCTGCTTGTTCCATGACCGAGAGCTACAACTTGAGAAGAGGAGGGGCTTCTGGGGCAAGGATTGCATTGCAAGCCGTTGAGTCCTGGGGCTTAATGAGGTACTGCTTATCAGCAAAGCATGCTTATCTGGAGCCCGCCAGTGTACCTGCTCCAGCCCCATCATGAGTGAACATGTTTTACCACCCAGTTGCAGGGAGCTGGGAGCACGGTCAGATGGCACAGTTCAGCTGATGTGTGGTAACTCGTGAAGCCACGGCAACTTTATCACTTCACAACATCCATACATAGCCACAGCCTTGAATCTTCGCAGGGAGAGAAAGGATGATGAGTTACTGTTCTGGGATTTTCTCCCTGTTTCCAGTCAGTGGGAAGTGGTATGTGGAGCATTCATTTAATAAACCAGAGGGGAAAAGCTGTAGATCAGCTTCTCATTATTTCAGTGCTGGCTCACGCCATCACTTGGGTTTGTGCCTGACAGTTCAGTGTGTTATTTGAGGCCACTCAAGCATTCTGCAGAAATGATGCCACCCTCCTCTGAAAGTGTGAGGTTCATCCAAGCAGGGAAGGTCTGACTCCATTAGTAGGTTTATTGGTGCTTATTTCATCTCGGTTTGAGGCCTGTTAATGAAGAAGGTGCTCACTTTGCAGACTAGTCCTTGTTGAGAGCCAGCTCTCTAGCAGGATACCTCCTGGAGATGTTTTACTGCTGTGGACCCCTGAAGCAAAGCAATTCTGTACAGGTAAAAAATGCACCAGTGGTGCTGGTTTGCAGGGCAAGGGGGGAGTCCTCAGTGGTACAAGGCTTAGGTGAGGGTCCTGGTGATGTGCACACAGACGTGCCGGAGGGATGATAAGTGTTTGTGCCCCCATATTTTGTAATATAACCCACATCCAACAAGGGGGACCTGGTCAACCCAGGTAGCAGGTGAGGGACTGACCAATGACTTTAATGGGAATGGGAACTGGGTAAGAACACTGAAGCCATCAGCAAGTGTGTTCTGGTCCTGCCCATGGGCACTTTGTACATAGGGCTAACGGGAACAGTGAAATTTCCACACTGCCTCAGCAAAGGTTTAGTCTGAGTTTATTGCTGAGATTAAAAGACTGGAGAACACAAATTGTAAATGTGATGACTTAAGAGCTCATAAATTCAGTATACAGCCCCATTCCAGAGAGCCTGCATGCGGTGCAGCCGCACTGCCTTGGGCTCACGAGTTTGCCCTTGCTCCCATTGCTCAAACCCATGCCCTGCAGGGAGCCCTTCTGCCCTGCCTGGCTCCCAAAACGTTGCATATGTGTGTGTGTGTGCACAGATGCTTGGAAACAAGCACACACTGGCCAGGGACGCTGTCCTGCCTGAGCACAATGGGAGTTTGCTGCTTATGTACAGACGTGGACACCCTGCTGCTGCTTCAGCCCAGAAACCAGCACTAGTGCTGGAGCTGTATTGACAGTCACTGCAGGGAGGGAACGAGTGCAGGTCCTTGAAGATGAGCTCCTGGGAGGAGGGACAGTCCCCCCCTCACTGAGGAGCCACTTGCTTGCATTTACCTGCTGTCCAAGTGTCCTTGCTTGGTGCTTGCAGGGGCTCCATGCTCTTACCCATGTCCTTGTGTGTGGGCAGCCGGGGTTGCATGGGCACCTTGTCCCACACGTGGAATCAGTCAAAGCAGCATCACTTCTTGAGAGGAGAATGCCAGAGTGGGAATGATAGAGCTTTTAGAGAGCTACACAATGCACAAGTGTCTCCCTCAGTTTTCCACTTATCCCCCATGTGTCCCCTACCCTGGGGCTGAGGGCTTGAGGAGAGCTTCTTGAGCAGCGCTTAATGTGTCAGGCTGATTCTGAGGTGAGTTGTGATTGGGTTTGTACAACTGGGTTGCAGCTGTCGCTGAGCTGGTCCAGGACAAAGTTCCTTGATAAATTGCCTAAGTGTAGTGAGCACCTTTGGCATTATGTGCTTTTCCATCTTTTTATAGGTAGTTGGAGAGTTGGAAACCAGCCTGCTTCTAGGATTCACCCAGCCCATCGCAAAGACGTGGCTTTTGGTCTGGAAACCCTAATGTGGGGATGTAACACCCAGTGCCAACCCGCTGTCCTTCTGAGGGCAGAGCTTATGACATAGTCTGAGCAAGAAGAGCTGGGGACAAATCCTGGGAGAACACCAGAAGATGCAATGGGGTGCTTTTCTTCCCAGCCCAGTGGACCAAGCCCTCAGCACACAGTAAGCATGAAGGGGATGGGCTTGGCAGTGGGTTCCCTGTCCTTGCACAAGTGTCCAGGGGTCAGTTCTTGGGGAAGGCTGTGTTTTGGCTGTCTCGGGGTAAACCTCAGACTGCTTTTGTAGAAACAGTGCCCTGCAGCCCCCTGTGCACAGGCCCCAGCTCCAATGGCATGTGTGGGGCAGCACTGAGGCTCCTCCTGAGCACAGGGTTCACTTTCAGTGTCCAGCACAGGGGCCAACAGCAGCACCTGCAGCAATGAACACCAGCCTTTCAACAAAGACAAGTCCTCAAGTTCCTGACATGTTTCTCTGAATGCTGTTTCTCCCCAACAGCATTGCTGGATGTTTCCCATCTCCCAGGTCCAGGCCCAGAGCACACAGTTTTGGCAGTGTTTTGTCTCAGAGATGGTTCTGGTCTGTGGGGGCAGCCATAGGTGCTGAGGGTGGTATTTGGTACACCTGGTGCTAGCTCATTTCTCAGACCTTCTTTTACTGAATGAGGAACAGAAAAGGGAGAGGTTGGGTTGGTTTTTGGGGTTTTTAAAATAATTTTTAATCACTGTAACACCCACATTCCTGCTCTTTTGCTTTTGCAGTGTATGTAGTGCTCCTGCCACAAGAGCACATGCAGAGGTAGGGCCATGGATGCCTGTGTGCATGGCTGGGCAATGAGGCTGGGGGTGCAAACCCAGAGGCAGAGGTCCTGTCTGAGCAGACTCAGGAACACTCTATGTATATTGGCCAAACCACGCTGCCTTCTCCTACCCTGACTGGGCTCTATTTGGCAGTTTTGTGGTGCAGCAAAAGTGTCTTCCTTTGCTTCTCTCCACCCAGACCCTTGAGAACTTTGGAAATTCACCTGAAATATTTGCCATTCCTCAGCACCCCGTATGTGTGACCCACCAGAACTCTCCTTTCCCGGGACTGGGCTCTGAACACAGAGCAGAGATAACATTTAACAGGCAAAAGCAGATGAAGAGGAGATAAAGGAATAAGGAGAGGGAGGGGAGGAGGAATGCAAAGGTATGTGGCTGCATGTTGTACTGTGTTTATGCATAAACAGGCTCGCTTATCGATATCCAGATGTAAGCAGGGTGCAGGGTAATATCTGCCGAACAATAGCGCGGCTCGGCTGGCGGGGCGCTGCCGGAGCCTCCCCGGCAGACGCTGCCGCCTTATCAGGTTGCAGCAGGCGCTCGCATCTAATCAGGGATCTGAGCCCCGTGAGCCGCACCCGGGGGTTCGGAGGCTCCTCCAGTCTTCAGCCCAATCTGCTCTCTGAGAAGAGAGGGCAGGAGGGGACAAAAGGGGGCAAGAGGGGACAAAAGGGGCCAAGCATCTCCGGAGGTGGTACTGGTGTGTCTGGCTGCCCGGCTTCGCGCTTTGGCAGGGAGGCAGGAGCTGGTGCTGCCACCACATTTTGGCAGGGGTGGCACCGGGGTGACACTTAGGAGCCCTTGCAAGGAGGGAAGAGTCTGGCCAGAGCTGCAGCAAAGCACTGGCTTTGTCCAGCCTGGAGCAGAGAACGTCAAAGGACCGAAGCGGCCACTCCAACCCCATCCTCTGTGCTGCAGCAGGGCAGGAGTTGGCCCTGGGGCAGAGCGGGCAGCCAGGGCTCTTTTCTCTTTTATTTTCTTGTACGTTTTTAAAGAAAGCCACCAGAGCAAAGAAACTTAGAAAACCTTCTTCCTCCGCCACTCCCTAGCACCAAAACGCAATGGCCACTGATCTTAACGCGGCTCATAACTGCAAACAGCGCTGGAACTAATTAATCTGACAGTGCCGCGGCTGCCCGTCTTCTTCACCAAAATCAATTAAGAAAACACACATTTCCCCTTCTCCTCCATGCACAGAGGAGCAGGGGCAGAGGGGAGAAGGGGCAGCCGGGGCTGGGCGCTGCTTTCCCCGGGCATCCCAGGGCTCGGGATGGGGAGCGCAGCGAAGGGGGATTCACAAGGTGGGGGAGGAACGCTGCTGGCTCCTCACAGCAGGAGCTGGGATGCTCCCCGGGGACGGGTGGCGGTGGGAAAGCTTGATTGCCTCACTCAGCCACGCTGAGCCGCGTTCCTCCTTCCCTGCCGGCTCCCTGAAGACCCCTGTGAATTGTCATTCCCCGCCAGAGCAGAGGGGGAATTGGCCATCGGGCTCTCGGAGCAGTTTTTATTTGCATGGCTGATGAGGGAGAGGCAGGTGGGAATTTCGGCGCTGTTTGCTTGCCAAGCGAGGGCAGAGGTGTGCGTTAAAGAGGATTCGGCGAGAAATTTAGGGAGAGAAATTTTGCATTTTGTGGGAGGCAGTGGTAGGAATCAGAGTGGGGTCTCACGCAATTTTCAGGCTCCTGACCCCGGGGCTCCTTGCCCAGGCAGGTAAAGGCAGGGAGTGTGCCAGAGGGGCTGCGGCTCCTTCTGCCCCGCGCTGGGTGTGCGGTGGGAGGGTCTGAGCTGGGGCCGGGTATCAGCATCACACTGCTTCCCAAAAACCCAGCAGGGGTAGGACCCCCCTCCGTGCTTGCTCTTCTGGTTCCACTTCCAGATGGAAAAGAAAGCCAGGTCTGGGGTAAATGGGTTCAGTGATAGCAGGGCTTTGCGAGCACACGGCTCCCCAAAAATGCTCTTCTCAGGGAACGCAAGACAACTGCTCTTAAGAAACAGTAGTGAGACGCCTGGCCAAGCTGGGTAAAACCTCTTGAGCATTATTTCTGTAAATGCCTCCATTTGGCCCATATCACCTCCTCCCATCGCTATTGAAATGCCCTTCTATTAATAAATAACTCCATTCTCCATTACCCCATCTCCACAGCTCACGTTGAAGTAACTGGGAATTTGGGTTTGGTTTTTATAGACATTAGAAATAGATTTTATCTTTATTAAGGGTTCTGTCTCCACCACCCCAACCTTTGCTCCATTGCACAGAGAACAGCAGTGGCTGGAGCAGAGGAAGCAGGGCCCTGGGCTGAGCTCAGCAAGGGGAGAGGAAGGAGAACCTCTCCCTAGCTTTGGCCAGGGTAGAAGGGGTTTAAAAGGGCCAGGTTCTTCCCTGTACATTGGTGACCTGTATGGCTCTATAGCATGGTGTCAAGTGCTTGAGAAAACAAGGGAGAAAATGTGAATGAAGAATGTTTAAGACATTTTGTATCTGAAAGATTTAGTTCTCAAGGGTTTGTTTGTTTTGCCTTTGTGGTGTCTTGGAAAATACCTATTGGGAAGCCTCCTGAATACAACTGTAGTGCTGAGCCACCACATGAATTTGGGGAAAGTTTTCTTTTTCTAGGCTGCGGGTTGCAAACAGTCCCTGGAAAATATTTGGGTTTTAAGTGAATTGGTTGGCTGTGATGGGGCAGGGAAGTCACAGGACAGCATTTTATGGCCAGCTTGGACGGCAGCATGGTTTCTGGCATGGAAACCAGTGCATGTAAATTAGAATTGTGGTTTCCATGAATACTATCATATATGGATTGGAAGCTGATTTTCCAAGAGCTGTCGTGCCAGGAAAAGTTGTGCTCTCACATAGCCCCAGGCAGCAAACACAAGTGACACAAACATGGTGAGGGTGAGTTCATTTACAACTGTGACTGTTCAAGAAGTATTTCTAAAATTTGCCTTCCCTGCTGTTCCATCCCCCCTTCCTCCTCCCCTGAGCCATGCCAGAGTGAGCTGGGAGTTTGGTATCCAGCCTCACAGCGGCTGCTGCTGGGCTGGCGGGGCTCGGCGCCACCGCCGCACCTGGGCGCAGGTAAGGCTCCAGCAGGGTGGGGACTGGATTCCTTCCCGGCCCCTCTCAGCAAACAGCTCCTGCCCTGGAGCCCTGCGTTCCTCTGCCCTTATCTCCCCGTGCAAGGCAGAGCTATAAATGTTATTGGCCATGAAGTTATTCATCCCCTTCTAAGTTACACATATGCAAAACTGGCTCTCCTGCTGGAATGGGAGTCTCCATACCAAGAGTGGGTGTTTGAAGATTTTTATTTTTTTTTTAATAAAAATCTCCAAGAAAGAAGCATATTAACATATAGTAATATTAATAGCACTGGATCTGTATGAACCTAGTTATATATGTTACCACAAGTAAATAACCACAGCATTTCTTACCAGGTAAACATACTGTAGCTCCAGGGATGGCTGCACTGAGGTGCAGAGCAATAGCCCAGCTCGTCTGTGCAGTTGGCAGTGGAGACGATAGGGAGGACGTTGAGTTGGGACATAGGTCCTGCCTTCGTCACAGGCACAACTTGTCCCCTTGCCATCCCTGTCCCAGGGATGTGGCATTGGTCCTGCCCCTGGAGTGCTCTGCAGCCACACTGGCACACAGCAGCCTCGATCCCAGCTGGATGCAGTGACATTCTTACCAGAGCAGCCCACAGTGGTGGGAGCTGTCAGCAGAGACCAGAATTTCAAAACTCAGAAGACCCCACTGCCTTCTGGGAGTTCATGAAATTTCTTCTGGTTCATACCTGCTGTTGTTTTAAAGTCATAATTTTCTGAAGAATGATTCAGTTCAAGGAAGAAAGGAGCTATTTTACTTTACTGATAACTAGGAGAATTCAATTATATTTAAAGGGATGGGAGATCTCTCTGACATCTCTCTGACCTCTGAAGCTGGAAGAAGCCGTTCCCCCATTTATGGCATGTCTCCTATTTTATTAGACTCATGCACAGGCTGTATCAGTTGTTCCCTGTTTTTCCCCCATTCTGTTGATGGCTCAGACCAAGATCAATGCTTCGAGCCAGCTGAGCCTGGAAACCCCTGGATGATCCAAGCAGCAGTTCCCAATCAGCCCCATCCCCTTCCCTTCTCCTGCTGCAGGGCAGCTCTCTGCAGAGGGTGTGTGGGATGGGGTGCAGCAGTGTGGGACAGAGCTTTTCAGGGAAGCAAATGTGAGACCCTGCACAGCTTCTGTCCCACATTTCAACTTCCGTGGCCCAGCATCAAATATGTCACTGCAGCCTGAGCCCTCATGGGCCTGATGGAGGAGCAAAAAGAGAGGGCTGGAGGCAGCAGATCCTAATCTTTATTAAATAAGAACAAAGCTTGTGCCGGCTAATGAGAAAAACAAACTGATGAAAGATCCAGCGAGCTCCTCAGAAGGACACAAAGAAATTCTCTCTGAACAAGAACAGGCTAAAAATATTAGCGAATATTTATTTTCCTGGCAATGTGTTCACAGGCTCCAGATTGGATGCTGCTTCTTTGGGGATTGGCATGGCAGTCACAGCGGCTTCAGGGGAGGGCACTGCGAGCTCTGCGTGACGCCAGCCTGAGTCAGGGCAGGAACAGCCAGGACACGAGAGCACAAACTGTGAGATGACAGCCAGACCCTGTACACCTCTGCTTCTCTGCAGGCAACACAATATTCACCATTGCTTTATGTCCATCATCTTGTTTGGAGCCAGTGTGTAAATGCCAGAGATGCCACAGACACTTTTCTCCAGTTTCATTTCCCTTCTCAACACGGGCTATTGTGCACAGGGTGCCAAGGCTTGCAGGGATGCTGAGCATCCTCTGCATCATGACTTCAGACACACCAGGGACAACTAGCTAGAAACTTGGGGCACTAGTTGTCTTATCCAGAGCCCACAAAGTTCCCCCAAAATAAATCCATGACTTACTGGTTTTACCAGCCCTGTGTCTCCTCCGTGCAGCAAGCAACAGCCTAAGGAGCCATCACCAGCAAAGGTATGGGTGTCATTTGCAATCAAACCCAAAACCAGGTGAGGATGCTCTGATTGCCCATGTAACATCATGAATTCCAAAGCATAGACCATCCCTGGGGAAACCATCAGGATGGGGAGGGCTGTGGGAGGCTGTGATCAGCCCAGCATGCACGGTGAACCCCAGTGAGCGAAGCTGCACCCATGCAGGGGTTTGCAAAGATTCAGCCAGCCCAGCTGTGTTGTGTCTCCTGTCCTTGCCACTTCCCCTGGGCCCCCATTAACCTCTGTGCAGCCCATTATCTCCAGAAATGGGTGGTGGGAGGCAATGCCACTGCTGTGCTGGGTCAGACCACCCAGCCAGGACACGCAGCTGTGGGGCTGTTCAGAAACCAGCTCCCCTTTCCTATACGGGCTGAGCCCCAAACCTTAGTACTGAGTACCCACTGAACTTGGCTGAAAATGTCACTTCTGAAGGAAAAAGCAATGCAGCAAAAAGGCCTGCAGTTCCCCCTCTGCTTCTGCCTTCACTGACCAGGAAACTTCAGCCTCTGCTCTTTTAATGTACTGTGGCTGAACTTGTTGCCAGCAGGTCAAAGGAAACATAATTTACTGGGGCTTTGATTCATTTGATACAGTTTAGGGTGAAAAGGAGGAGGGGATAGATAGGAGAGGAAGGCAATGAGTGGTGGCAGGGAAGGAAAGAGTTGCCTGTTTGTGTGGGAACTGGATTAGTATGAAAATGACAGAACCATTTTCTAGCCAAGAGGGCTTTAGCAATACCAAGAGCATTTTGATCAGAGCAGGGGCTCCCTGTGCTGGGATTGGCCACGATGGGCAGGAGGCAGCCTGAGCATTTGTCTGGAGGGTGCTTTTTATCTCTGTCACTGATGAGTAGATTGGCAAGGGGAGAGGGGTGTTTGTATTCTGTATTGCCTGGAGAGTCCTTCTGCTGCTCAGGCAGGACCATGGGATGGTCAGAGTTCCCTTCTGGCAGATAGCTCTCATCATGTTTGCATCTCCTTAGCACTCTCCTCATCTTAGACCCTTTACCAGCTCCACCATGAGTTTCCCTGCCCATTTTTCTGCTGGAAGGCTTGGAAGAAACAAATGGACCCAACGTGGCTCTACAGGGGGCTTTTTTCTAGAGACACATTAGAGGCACCAATTGTCCTACCGATATTTGGAGCATGAAGAGCTCACAGGCACCAAGGATGGTGTGAAATCAGGGGAGCACAGCCCTTCCCTCACATTGCTTCTGTCCATGCTTTTTCATGGCAACCTGGTCCAGCTCAGCTCACTAGCCTTGTCCCCACTTGTGCTGTGCAACCCACAAAATATTGGAAAAACTCCCACTCTCTACCCTGCTCACTCCTTTAGGCACCACCATCAGCTTTGCAGCAGTCAAGGGCCATGCTGGGCCTCTTGATGTAGGTTTTCCTTCAGATACCTCAGCTTTATCTTGGCTATTGGCTTCAGGACAGGACTAAATGGAAAGCAGGAGCCAGCAGCTTTTGCAGAGAGCCCCTCCTGATGGCAATGCCTTTGGGTCACCTCACTGGGCAGAGAGCTCTTGGACCAGTCTGATGCTTTCAAACACAGATTGCTTCCCCTTTTTTGTGGGGGGAAAATAGAGGAAAAGGGCAACATCCCATGTGAGAACTTAAATATTTTACTCTCCTGCTTTTGTCCTGACTGGCTGCTGTTTACACAGGGGTGAAGAGGCCAGGAGGAAGCAAAGCGATGTGGCTGCTGTGGTTTCAGTTCTCACTCCACCTTGCTACTGAGAAACTGGACCCGTGGTTTGGTTTGTGGCTGGGGGGGAAGAGGAATGGCCCTTGGATCTGATCCCTGCTGGGAAGGCTCTTTCAGTCCCACAGAGGCACCAGCAACACCAATGGGGGCTGGAGCGAGAGGAGAGAAAACCAGCCCCCAACAAGCCCCAGTCCAGCAGCTCAGGGTGCATTGATATTCCCCGCAGAGGCAGGGGTGTAAATTCACCACTATCTCCTCAGAGTTTGCAGTTTATGCCATTCATTTCACATAGATGTCACTACTGCCTTATGAGCACTCCTCCGAGCCAGCCGCTTAAATGGACCCAGTGCATTATAGTAATGGAGTAACTGTATAAAAACAATGAAATCCAATCTCTTTAAACTGATTTGATGTCTGCCTGAACCACAACATTTCCTGCTAATGGCTTCCTTCATTTTGTAATCATGATCTCCACCTGATCAGATTACAGCTGTTTTTAATTACAAAGCTAATAGAGTTTGTAGGCAGTGTCAGGCAGACAGCGCATGCCTGGGGTGGGCACAGGGTGGAGTGGAGCTGGTGGGGCTCTGGGTGACTGTTAACACACCCAGCTCATCAAGCTGACTGTCAAAACACCGGGAGCAGGGGGCAACAGTGATATTTTTCAGCATGGAGCCAATATGCTGCTCTCCAGGTCAGTCTCTGTGACAGCAGACAGCCCTGAGTTGTGCTCTGTTCCATGCTCTTGCTACCAGGCCAGGCACCTGGTGATGCCCAGAAGATTCATGGCATGTGTTGGTGCTCCTGCAAGGCCAGTGGCAGGGTCACAGGGAGGCATGAGAAGGGCAGAAAGAGATCTTTTTGATGATGGAGTATAGAAAGAGAAAAGAACCAGAATAGGAATGCATGGTACCATTTGACTTTGGCAATTGATGGGGCAGGAAGCAGCACTGCAGATAACTGACAGTGGGAAAAGCCCTGGAGATTGATGTCTTTCTTATGGGAGAGTGCAGGCAGCTGCTGGGTCTGTGTCCTTCTCCTCAGCCCAGGCAGAGGAACCCCAGGGATTGTGTCCACAGCACCACCCTGTCTCCACTGGCCCTGTTTAGTCCAGCAGTTTGTTTGTGTATTGATTACTCCATCTCTCTGGGTAAGGCACACAGATCAGCATAGCTGCAGGGAAAGGAGAAGTTTGAAAGAGCTGTTCCCAAGCAATACTGGGCAGGGATGTTTGTATCCAGCAGACCATGTGCATGCACTGCAGGCGAGCTCCAGTTTGACTCTAGTGGTGGAAAAAAACTGTGTGTGCTACAGTAGTGCTGGGTATCTTGTGTTGATGTTTAAGATTCAGCTTAAAGAGGTTGTGTTCAGTTGAAGCTGGGTGAAAAGTCTTGGCAGAGAAACAGCAGCATCTCCCTGTCATACCTCTCTGTCCTGCCACATGAACCTCTTTCCACAGCTGGTGGAGTTACTCTTGTCTACCAGAGCATAAGGCCAGGGAAGTGGCACAGCTGAGGAGCCTGGATTACAGGCTGGGGAAGCAGGGAGCAGGCAGGTGCAGCACCCCAAGGCAGCCCAGCCCCTGGGAGTGTGTTCCTGAGCAGCAGGAGTGCCCTGCTCAGTTCACTCTGCTGTGGGAGGTGCTCCTCTCTTGCTCTTGCCATGCCAGAGCTGCACATGTCAGGTGATGCACCAGCTTTGTAAATGATTTAGGGTCCACATCAAGAGCCCATCAATTATGTACCCTGGGACTTAATTATTTAGCTTGACAGGAGTCTCTCCCCTTAATTTCATTGTCTTCTCAGTCTCCCGTTTCACTGTGGATGCTCTGCTGGGAAGGGTGCACTGTTTCTGCTTCTTCTCTGCTTTGCTCAAACTCATCTGTTTCCCCCTTCCCTCAGCAGATGAGGAAAAAGAAACCCAGACATGATCCCAGGGCAAGGTGAGGGTCTGGGCCCTTGCACCATCACTGCTGTGCTCTGCCCTTGAGCAGTGCAGAGACTGGACTCTGACACTGGTCTAAATGAGCAAATTTAGGAGGTTTTGGGGGTGCTGTAGGTGAGACAGATGCTGGGATGGATTTCTGTGATTTCTAAATGCCTTTCTGACAGCTGGTCACGCACCAACAGACAATGAAGAGAGTTCCTACAGCCCTTCCAGGTGCTCCCTGGCAGCAGGGGGATCCTGCCTCGGGTGATGCCTGCCTGTTACACCAAGAGCCATCAGCACATGCCATCATTCACTCCTCTCTTCCTCCCTGCTCTTTTCTTCCCTTCCATCTCTTCCTTTATCTGAACTTTTAAACTTCATGTCTGGTGCAGTTTTTTGCAGTAACTCAAGCCTTTGAGAATTGTTAAGGCTGGGCTGTTTTCACAGGAACATTAAATGTGCACTCTAAAAATGCTGAGTATCAAGTCAGTCACTGCTACTGGGTCATGACAGCCACAGGAGAGCAGAGGTGAGAGCAGTGGTCATGCTGGAGGGGCACAGCTCAGGCAGGCAAGGCCCTGGATTTGACAGGATTTCCTCTCCACACCATCTCCTTGCCATATCTTGGTAAGTTTTTAAGCGTGTTTATTTTTCGACCCTCAAAAACTACCTTTCCCTAAAACAAATAAAACTAAGACCAGGAGTCTAGGATTTTAAAGCAACCCTACAATAACAAAGCAGTGTGTGCAGATCAGTTGTCACCAGCAACCCTGCAATAACAAAATAATACACGCAACCCTGTACAACGCTGAAACAACCACCGCGGGCATGCGAGGAAGGAAATACATTTTCCAGTGTCGAGCTTAACAAGACTTTGTTCTGCAGTAAACCCAGGGGTCAGAAGGGGGATGTGAGGACCAAAACACCTTGAGCAGTGTATCTTTAATGTCACACAGCAGGCAGGGCTGTGGGACACGCGGCGAGCGCCACTTCGTTAGCGCGGGGCTTAATCATCTGGAAAAGGAAAGGAAAGCGAGGGTTTGCGATGGAACAGGAAGTTCCCTCAAATCCTGGGGCCTTTGAAGAATTGTCAAAGGAATGAGAAGTCTGAATGTTTGAAAAGGCTCTGGGTTGTGGAGCCAGAGGGGGCAGGGGGACACAGAGAGGGAGGCATCAAGCACAGACCTTCTCCAGACCCACACTCCGCTCTTTGTTCCCCTTTTCCTTTTTTTTTTCTTAAATTATTAGAAGTTTTTTTCATTGCTTATTTGTTTTGTCTCTCTCACATGCACTTTCATAGGCCAGCAAGAATTTTTGTACAGTTTCAGCAAAGCCCCAGTCCTACACCGTGGCATTGCTGGTGTGGCATTTCCCACACCTTGCTGCAGAACAGCACGTGGAAGTAGCTCTGTGATCCAGGCTCTGCTCATGCATGACACACAAACCATTTTTTTGAGGAAGTGTTTAGGGAGTTTGAAAAGTTCTGGTTAGCTGCCTTTTTTATATTTTTCAATTTTTTTTTTTCTGCCTCTTCTATTTTTTGGGTGTGGCATTTCTGTATGGCTACAGGAGCACACAGGCAATGCCTCCACTTCTCCTAGTGCCTGTTCAGCCATGAGCAACCAAAGAAAATTCCTGTATGATTTCTGAGGCATTTTTCTCAGCATTTGAAATGCAAATATGCTGGAAAAGAGCAGTTCAGTGGCTTAACTATTACTAGAGGGAATCTGGTTGCGCAAAACTGGTGATGATGGTGATGATAACAATGATGAAAGGCTGGTTCAGGGTTGAATTTAATGACCTGTGGTGTGCTAGTAAAAGGGCCTGGAGACTAGAACTGGGAGAGATTCTCAGCCAGCTGAAGGCATCAAGGAGGATGCCCAGTGCTGGAAGGGTAGCTGCAGGCATGTTTTCACAGAGAATCTGTTTCATTTCCTTTCAAGCCCAAGGTGTGGAAGATGAGCTTTTTCTTTCTATATACTGAGGGAAACAGGATCTGCCCTTCCCAGGAAAAAACTGTTGGTGATGAGCTGCCTTTTCCCCTTGCAGGGTGCCCTGCCCCATGCCCAGAAATGGCAAGACATGACCAGTGAGGTGGCTGAGAGGGAGCACCCAGCTGCTCTGCAGAGAGGGTGAGCCTGGTGAAAGAAGCCTGGAGCGAGAGCCGAGACTCACTGTCATGACACTGTGCTTTCCTCTGTGCTAATTGCACACTTGGGACCAAATTTAGACTGGTGTAACTCTGCTGAAATCGCCAGGGATTAATTTGGCCTCTGGTGGTTCCATTGTTTTAGCTAAATGAGTCAGAAGAAGCAGTGCATTCTTATCTGCGCACAGTGGGGCAGTGGCACTGATGGCTCAGCCAGGCAGACCCCAAAAGCAGCGTGCGTGGGACCTGGGCTCGGGGCTTCCACGAGACAAACGGGGCTGCAGGAGAGGAAATGTTTTGACATTTGGGTTATGGATGGAGGCGGGCTCGGCGTGGGTGCGAGCGGCGCTCACCGCTGCTGCAGGCGGAGGGGAAGGGGGCTGGCAGGTTCCCTGAATATTCGGCAGTGCCGTTTGGAGTTCCTCAATTCTCGGGCCATCGCAGAGGGAAGCTGTGGCTCTGGAAGGGGCACGTGGTGTCAAAGGGGACTTCACACCACTTCCCGGCCTGGCGAGAAGGGGAGCCCGGGCTGGAAACGTTCAGAAAGCACCGGCTGCATCCCTGGCTGGGTGTGGGGAAGGAGCGATGGGACAGAGCACAGGCTTGCACTGGGCTGGAGTAGATGTTTTGGGAAAAAGTTCTGCCTGCTAGCCCAAGGCAGTGTGCTGGTTTAGCATGTTATGAATGCCCTCAGACTTCTGGGAAATTGAGGATGATTTGGAAAACTGTGATTTTTCCATCCCAGGTCAGTACAAGGTGTTTCCAAGCAGAGGGGTGTTTGCTGGAGGGCCTGCAGGAGCTGTGGGCCTCACCCAGCCAGCATCCAGCCTTGTGGCAGGCAGCTTTGGAGGGGAAATGGAGCAGGCAATGGAGATGAAAATGCTGTTCCCCTTCCCACGCCTGTTGCTGCACCCCATCTCCCCTTTTCCTGCTGCACCCACTGGGCAGATGAGCACAAGGCTTCAGTCTCCAAGGCTGTCAACCACATTTTGCCACGGCCAAACACTCTTTAAAGCGAGCACAAAGGCAGATCTTCTTCTGAGGATGGAGATAACAATAGGTGGGCAGGGCGGCGGAGAGCAGACCTGGAGCCTCGCTGCCTCTGCACCTCCACAGCCTGAACGGGCGCATTCCCAGCGTCGGGAGCCGGATAATAAGCAGAGCCACAGGAGCTATTCAGGAGGCTCTGACCCTGGCTAGGTAACTACATAATGAGCCTGTTTGAATTGCTCCCGTCCCTGCCAAAGGGGTGGGATCGGGGGATGCTTTTGTTTGCAATAATGAACCTGTAATTATGCTACATTTCTTGGTTTTAGCCACATTTTGTGTGTGTGTGTTGTTCTCTTTGTATTGACAGATTTATGGCCAGGATACGCCGCTGCACCAGAAGCCGTACGGCACCGTGTGGAGACTGTCTGACTGTCGTCTCAGAAAGGTGTGGGAGAGGAGGAGGAGGGGGTCTTTGCACTACCTCAGTCCCCGAAGGGTTAAATAAATGTATTTAAATTAATGCAGATGGCACAGGTGTTGCCTTTCCAAAAGTCACAAGTTTCAGCAGGGCAGAAAAAAAAAAGTTTTAGGCTCCAGGTGAATTAAAAATAAAAAAAAAAAAAAGTAGGGAACAAAATAAATAAATAGCACATACCAGACTTCAGCTCCAAGGCGCTCAATAAAATTACACTTTGAAATGCAAGGATTAAGCAGAGTAGGTGACAAGGTGACTTTGTTAACAGGCTAATCTCTTGCCTTAACAGAGACAGGCGATTTACATGTGACTGCACAAAACTGCTTTATGGTCTTCTTTCCAGCTGGAGAATGTAGGAAGGGGGAAGGAGGAGACGGGACAGGGTTGGAAGTTTTAGAGCCATTTGTAAAATGGGTTTAAACTATGTTTTTCTTGTTGTTTTAGGTTTGTGGTTGTTTAAGCAAGTCTGCACGGAAATATGGCAATAATAAGCTGCTTCCAAAAGGTCCATGTAGCAGATGATGAAGATGTACAGAAACATGAATAATTGGGTAAAACCATTTGTGGTGTGATTTCTTCCTAAATGGTTTTACTTGCTTTCTTATAAAAAGCCAACCAGTATCATGGCCTATTCAAAATGCTAAGTCAGGACTACTTTTCTCTGTCTTTCTCCAGATTTCAGCACTTCTTCACCGAGGAATGTGTGAATTCTAAATCCAGGGTACTTTTTTCAAATGGCCTCTTTGCTCTTGGGCAGGGAAGGGGAGAAATAATTTTTTAAAAAATAATTTAAAAATTAGAGCTTTAGGTCTTTACATAAATGGAAATGTGGGGAAGTAATCAGTTCAAACCTTACCCAGGCTTCTTTGTCTTTGGATAAAAATGACAATGAGAAAACCAACTCCTGCATAGGGTTCCTCTGAAATTCAACAAAAAGCAGGCTGAGCATGTTCTCTGGTTTTAAATAGATCTGGTGAAAGTATTTATCATGTTGTATTTGTTGCAGCATATCTGGGGTATTTGTGGTGACTGCAGACAGAAGAACAGATTCTGTATGGAAACTTGGTGTCAGATCCCCAGCCCATTTACAGATTCATGTGCTGGACCATTTCTGGATGAGACTTCAGCTTTTTCAAGCAGCTGAAGATGATCTCATCTATGAGGGCATGGAAACAGACATCCTAGTAAGGGAGGGGAAAGCTGCTTTTCCCTTTGCTTTGATGCTGGGGTAGCAGGAGGAAGACAGTTTCATTCAGAAGAGTTGTGCACCTCACTTGAGTATGACTTTTTAAACATTTCCAAAAGATCATCCCAAAGAGATGATTTGCTGAAAAATTTTTAAATTACATGGTTGAGCATGTAATTTAAAAATTTTGAGCAGGGTTACATTCATTCCTGCATTTCAAGCTGCCTTTGCAGGAAGATGAGTGTAAAGGCTCAGCAGTCCATCTGTGCAAACAGCCATGGCCAGCTTGTCCATGGACATGCCAGGAGGTCATGGAGCCAACAGGAACGCAGGCAGAGGTCAGAACTGCAGTGGTGTGGTGGGAGGGGAAGTGGAGGGGTGGGACAGGGCTGTCACCCAGCATGGCTGTCACCATCTCCCTTGGGGAGCCATCTGACTCCCCCAAGAAAATATTCAGCTTTGAGCTGAGTTCAACAAACTTGATGGAACAGCTGATCCAAGCCTCAGCTGTAACCTGGCAGTGAGGACCTGCAGTGTTGCTCTGAGTCCCCTCTGCCCCTCTGGATATCAGGGACAGCCAGACCAAACCTCCTCAAAGCTTTTGGATGACAGTGGAACTCACCACTGCCCAAGGGATTGGGATTGCGCGGGGCCATGCAGGCAGCCATGTGCCAGGCCCTAGCAGGGCTCATGAGGCAGACTGCTCACTGTGAGCACACCAAGCACTTTCTCGAGCATGGATGGAAGCGAAAGTAAAAATTACCCACTTTAAACATCAGGCACAACCTCAACTCTGAGGTTTATGCACTGTTTGGGTGCTAAAACATATTCAAACCTAGCAGCAGACACTTATTCTGTGCAGGAATCTGACCAATTGTTTCCCTTCTCTCTCTTGTCCTTATACCTTAAATCATTTTGACCTTTAATTGGCCCTAATTTGCCCACAGACGGCCCTGGGACCCTTCAACACATTTGCTTGTAATTGGGTCTCTTTGTTATTTTTCTAGAGAGCCACTGTTGGTTGTTTCTTTTTGAAAACACTGTGGCATATCACTGAGAAGCCGCTTTTAAATGAGCCCTGCTGGAGGCCAGGAGAGCACTGTGAAAGCCCAGTAGAGAGAGACAGGGCTATCTAAACGCAATTATCATATCACTGTGAAAACGTGAAACAGCCTGGGCTTAAGCAAACATCACCCGCCCCTGGGCTGAGGGTGGTAAAAGCTTTGCTGGGAGGTGCGGGGTTGAACCCATGGGAGAGGTTATCCTGCCATCACACCTTTCACCCAGCAAAGCAGGGAATGTCCCTCTGCCTGTTGATTTCTGTGCTGGGTGTGTAACTGGGCCTGTAATGTGTTTTCCTTGGTGGTTTTATTTAAATTTATCTTATTTCAGTGTGATGGCTCTCTGTGGTACAGCCATGGGGCACTGCTCTGCAGAGCAGGAATGGGACAGCCCAGGAAAGGAGCAGCAACAGCAGCAGCCAGGCCCTGTGTGTGCCACTCATCTGGCTGTGGCCACAGTTTGCCCTTAGCGCTGCTCCTAATGTCATCAAGATCTTAACTGTCCAAAGTGAAGTTAGGACAGTGAGGGATGATGCTGCAGGCAGATAACATCTGCACTGCCTCCTCACTAATGGACACTCGCTCTGTAGCCCATCCTCTGCAGCCAGCCCTGCAGCGTGGAGATCTCTTGTTAATATTTGCTCCATGCAGACCTTACAATCAGGTTAAGCTGCAGGGCTGGTGAGCCTCTGACCACAGCTTCCTGTGCCAATGGTCCTCTCAGAGTTTGAAGCTGGTGGCCAAGAACATGGGAACTGCAGTGTGTCCCATAAAGCTGTTTTAGTGCCAGATCTCCAAAAAATTTACTTTCCACGGCTTACAGCAGTCACACAGGCAGCACCCACAGACTCCAGTGCCTTGGGACAGGTTAGCAAACTACATCTGACATTGTACAGAAAGTCAAGTGAGCTGTGGCTGGCAGGGCAGGAGCTAAGGCTGGATTTCTGCCCTGCAGATGGGAGTTTTTGTATTGGGACAGTCTGTTCACGTGTGGCTCCAGCAAGGAAAGGACACTGCTGTTTCCACCTGGCTGACACTTGTGGAGCTCAAACGCAACTGAGGAGGATGTGCTGCTCTGCAAAGGTAGCAGGTATGATGATGCCTCCTGTCCCTCGAGGTTATGCACTGAGCCAGGCATGGCAGGATGGTGTAAAATGTAAGATGCACATGTTTGGAAGGAAGAGAGTCCTGCCCTATCAGTGTGGCTGTTAAATGTAGCTGAAACCAGAAGAGGTTGACTTTTAGAAACAGGAAAACCTCAAAAGTCCTCCATTGCCCCGGGATAATTCTTGATCTGTGGGGCTGGAAGCTGTAGTTTCTAATGGTCAAGGCATCTATTGGAGTTAAGACATCTAATTATGTGGATGGAATTAGTTCAGTAATGTAAGTCTTAACAGTTGGCCACTAGACTCCTAGTTATTTGAAGTTCCTACCATAGGTTACCAGCACATAACTGGCTTTCAGGCACTGGGGAAGAAGCCCATCAAAGTGTTCCCCTTTTCTCCCCAGGTCAGAGCATGCTCAGCCAGAAAGATGTGAAAGGGGCAAGACTCCTTTGCCCAAATCTCTACCAGCTGGGGCAGCACACCCAAAATACCAAGCTCCAAAGGCAGCTGGCACAGAGAGACTCCAGGTGTGGCTGAAGTGCTGGTTTGAGCCCAGGGATCAACTGCAGTCCTGCAAATGCAATCAATGAAACTCCTGTTCTAAAGGTACCATGGAGCCAACAAGGCTGAGGGTGAGGTTTGGGATCCACACAATGCACCCAGGCATGGCTGGGTCCTTCCCTGGAGGACAGACTGCGTACAGAGAGCACAGTGCTGCCAAAGCAGGGCTGGACACTCTGGAGTCTGCAACAATGAAACTGGGAAGCATTTTGTAGTTGTCTTCAAAATCTACATCTCTCTCCTGACTTTACTGTAATTTTTTCCCCACTGCTTTTCTGATGTTTCTGTTCAGGTTGCTTAAAATCCAAGATATTTTATTTCTGCTAATGAGGTTCTGGTTAGATGTGGGCTCTTGCTGGGGTTCAGCAGGGGATCCTTGCTGTAACACCCCAAAGCCTTTACAGTGTCCTGGAGGATGCTGATCCTCATAAGTATATTTAGATACTGAATCCTTGCCCTTGAGCTCCAAGTGCCCACGGTTGTTATATATGCACGGTTTTTATATATGCAAATATTTGCCAAGTCTATTTGTATTGCCTGTTTAATAATTTAGGTTTATATTTAATTTTCTGATGCTCTGTTAATTTTTTTAACCCAGCCATAATTTTAAAGAATGAGGTTTCTTGCTTTGCTTTTTAAGTATATGTCTGCAGTGTCACTTGTGAGTTCAGCATGTTGCTGCAGCAGTGGGTCCAGTGGTTTGAGTTGCTGTCTCTAGTTTAGATCAATAATGAAGGAGCAGGAGAACTGTACTGTACAAAGTTATATTGTCCCATCACAATTCCTGATGTTCTTCTGTCCCAGTGGCTGCTAGGACATGCTTTCTGCAGTCAGAGAGGTCTGTGCTGGTGCTGAGTCAGAAACCTGGTCAGCTGTCCTGCCTCTGAGCAAGACAAACACACCAGGATATGCCAGCACATCCCAGTTCCTCTGACAAGCCAGCATCTCTCAGAGGGCTTGGATAACACCCCTGGCATAGGAAGGAGATGTTCATGTCATGGACACCCTCTGCACCACCTCGGTCAGATCTGGAGGAGGAGCACAGTGGGGGCAGTGGCATGGGAGTTTGTTCCTGCTGTTCTCTGACAGCAGTGCATGGAGCAGCACAGGGTACTGGTGTCAGGGCTGCTGTTCAGCACTAGAAAATTCCCCTTTCAACAATTCTCTGTTTTATTAAAACAAAAAAGCTCGAATGCTCAGGCAGGAAGAAGTCATTTTTCCAAAATAGACAGTGATGAATTTGGGAAAATTGGAGGGAGGCCAAGGAATTATAGCAGACTGAAAGCTGGGTGACTTTCCTGGGAGTGACCAGGGAAGATTTCAAAGCCATCAACCCCCCCTTCCCCAGCACTGCCACAGAAGAGCAGAAACCTTGGCGAGCAGAGGAGTCACTGCCACCACTGCTGCTTCCTTTTCTTGCTGCCAGATAAAGAGGACAGACTCTCCTTTTTCACTCCATTCTGCTCACACAATGGGCAAGGGGGATCAGTGCCAAATTTACAAGTGTGAGCCCTTAATGTATCAGGTTGAACAATGGGCTTTGGAGGCGTCTGCCTTGTCGTGAGGAGCAGTACAGCTTAGTTCTGACTACCCAGTGCCATGGAAAAAAACCTCATTGTCCTGGCAAAATGCTCCCCAGAAGGAAAACACCCTCCTCCTTCTTTCTTCAGCTTCCTAATGGGAAGCAAAATAACAAACCAGGCCCACAATTAAACAAACATGCCACTAACTGAGCCGAGCTCAAGTGTAACAGATGTTGCTGCAGTTGGACCAGGCTGGAGGCCAGGAGCAAGCCACGCTGGCTGGCTGCTGCCGCTGGGATGCTGCTGCTGAAGGGGTTTCTTTGCCACACCACAGCCTTCTCCTTCCACCAGTCTTCCTTCCTTCTTCTCTGGTATGCCTCTTTTCTTGCTCTCGTCCTGGTGCATCCTCAACTGCTCCACCTCATCACATTTCATTCATCACTTCATCAATTTCACTTTTTAGCACTCAAAACCACCGGTTTTGTTTCAGAAAAGCTCAAGAGATGGGGCAAAGCCATGCCAATTAACTTTTTAGGCCATGTTAGTATAGGAGAATGAAACAATTATTTTTCTCCATTTCATTTTTCTTGATCTGTCTCATCACAGGCACCCAGGCTCCACAAGGATAATCAATGCCACCCACCTCCCAGTTCCTGCATAGGCTTGATGGCTATGGTGCAGCTGACAGTGAGGCTGCAGCTCAGCATAGCTGAGATTCCCACCCCAAAAGTGATTCTCTTCCAAATATTACAGACATCTCTGCAACACAAGAAATTTGGTGTTTGAGAGGTGACAGAGACAGCTAAAGAAGGGCAAACAAAAGGGAAATTATGTCCTTGTCATATCTGGCTGTATCCATCTTCTCTACAGCTTTAGAACTCTGGTGCAATCCATGATGGGAGTCTTATTACCTGCAAGGCCTAAAGTCCCTGGCTCCCCACCTGGCAGGAACTGACTGATGCCTCTGAGAGCCCATGCACCCCCTCATTTACGAGGATCTGTTCGAACTCCATGTCAAAGGGACCAAAATAATTTGGCACCAGGCAGAATCAGAGGCTGCTTGGCCTTGCTTGTTCCTCAGCAAAGCTGTGCCAGGCTTCTATTACTGCTAGAGGAGCAGGAGGGTCTCAGGGCTGGGTGACAGCCCAGTGGCACTCCAGGGCCGGGGACAGACTTCACAGGCTTTGGGTCACTGCCTAGAGCAAAGCCTCCTTCTCTCATCCAAGAGCCATGGTCACCAACACCTTCCTGAGGAGTTTGGAAGAGGAATACAGGGCTGTGCATTGGAGCAGCTGTGCCCACACACATCTTTGGCTTCTCTTTTGTTCTACCTGCCCTTGCAGTTACCAGGCCCTGTGCAGTGGGGTTTTGCTTTGCCCCAGGCTGCTGTAGCACTGTGACTTCTGTGACTATTAATAGAAGTCTAAGGAAGTAAGAAAAGTTAACTTCTCTTTCTCCTTCAAGCAGGGAACCTGGAAGATCCCTTAAATCTTTCCTAGGGTGTCTCAGAACAAGGACTGTGCCAGCACAGAGCCACATGTCACCAGCACAGTTTGGGACTGGAGCATCCCACACCTGCCATGCTCAGAAATTCTATACAGTGGAGGAGGTAAGCAGCTCAGAATGAAACCTTGCTTGGTTTACTCTGTTTGTTGGGCAGAACAGGCTGGATACACTGGTCACTGACAATATTAAGCCAACACCACCTCTCAACGCTCTGCTGTGGTAAGAAACCACCAAATGCTCAACTGTTATGGACCAGGGCTGCTAGTTCAGCACTCTGATGAGAGTGAGAACAGCACAGACACAGAGGACTCCAGCCAGAACAGGCTTTTAGTGCTCCCAGTGCAGTGCTCAGTAGTATTTCCACAAATTTATGAACAAGCAACAAGGAGCTTTTAGCTGAAAGCATCCTGTTGTCAAAGGCCCCTTCCAGGTGAAAAAGAAACCAGTTCCAGGTGAACATCCAGGTATTCCAGACCAGGGAGGTACTGGAAATAAATCACAGCAAGCCAACCACCTATTCCTTTACTTGTCACGTCAGATTTGGGGATTTTATTCTTTTGAACTGCTTACACTGAGATAAAGCACCTCAGATGGAAAAATTCGATGGAGGTATTGGGTTTTACTTCCTTTTTCCAGCATGCACATTATGTGACTTCACTTTGATAAATACAGCAGCAATTTCACAACGTTGGCTCTTTTAGATCAGCTGATGACATGAGCTAAAATGACTAGGAGTTACCATCCAGAAGTGGATGCAAAATTATTACACTTCAAGTAACCCTGTCCTATAAAAGTGGGTGCATTTTTAAAAAAATCCATCCTTCATCTCACTGCCCTTGATTCTTCACCCCACCCCCTTTCTCTCATTTAAAACACAAATTTGCATCTGTTCAGTTCCCCCACAAGGTTGCCCAGAGCATTTTTTTTTTGTCACAGCAGCTTGGAAATGCAGATTTTGTGACTAAGACCTAGAGAGACACACCTAGTTACAGCAATGTACCTGGGCTGTGGCTGCAGAGCAGCCTCCCCCTCTCACCAGCTCTGGGGCTCACTGGATGCTGCTCTGAGCCTGTTCAGGATCATGAGCAGTAAAATGAAAGCAATTTTTGGTTTTGTTAGATGTTATGTCCAGTTCAGTGTATTGAGGCAGTTTTTTACAGGGTCACGTGAAACGGAGGGGAAAAGAGGGAGACCAAGTAGGAGAGTGTGCTCAGCAGAGAGATTGGCTGGGGTTGCTGCAGAGCTGCTGCCTCCAACCCTGTTTCTTTAATGTTGGTACATTATATATCTTGTGTGGATGCTTGTTCTGGTTCTTGCTCAATGCTTTGACCAGAGCATGCTGTTTAACAGAAGTCATTCCCCTAGTCCCATCCCAGCAATCTGTATCTGTGGTATCTGTATTTAAAGCCCATTTAATTTCAGTCTTCTGTAAACAGGACTATTTTGATAAGAGCTGGGGAAGTAATGACACAAGTAGTTGATAGCACAAATAGTTGTGCTGGCAGATCAGAAGAGGTGGCAACCTCTGGATAAGAGCCATGAAAAGCAGCTGTGGCCAGACACCTCTGCATGGAGTTTGGCTGCAGCTGGAACAGGATGCACAGCCTAGGGCTTCAGTCACCATCCATCAGGTCAAAGGAAGGGGAAGAGTGAATCAGTCCAGAGCAAATGAAAACTATTCTGAATGCTGGCTCATAAAATTAAAGGCAACATTTAAAATCTCAGAAAAAAAGATCTGGCTAATGTTCCACCACTCTCTTATTTCTGTTGTCAATCCAGCACCTGGCCTAATTCCCATCCCAGACAGAAGTAGAAATACCAGGATACCACAAGTAATTGTTGGTGCTGTAGCTCTTCAGGTCAGGAAGAAGCAGAAGTAGTGGGGATTTCTCATTAATTATCCTACCAGTTTCTAAAAGTGTATCTGTAGAGTCTTGAGTGTGTCAGCCTCTTCTAGAGCAGACACTGTAAGGCACCAGCAATAGCAACATTTCTGATTGTGACTCAGACCAATTTGGCTGCAACATCTCAGATGCCGCATCCCAGGATCTCTGGAGCTCTCCATGCACTGCTTCATGTCCAAGTGAGCATTTACAGGAAAGAGAAAGTAAAGTAAAGGGGTAGCACCCCCTGCAACACAGAGCAAGAAATGAAGGCAGGACTGAGGGAGGCTAAAAGTGCCAGAGCAAGGAAAGTATCAGCCAGCTCTGTCCCCATCACAGAAATGAAGCTTAGCCTTGGCATGACTTGAAAAGCAAAGGATCTGCTTTCTCTCTCTTGGAAATGGGGATCCACAGATGTCAGATGATTAGGGCTCTTTTAACAGAAAATGCAAAATAGAAGTATCACATAACCCTGCAACCTGCCCCTCTTCCATCCAGTGATTATTTTCTTTTAGATCCTTTTTCTGTCCCTCCTGGATGGAGAATTCACTTTTGCAGAGCATTGGCAATGTGATGCCATGCTCATTCAGGCCTGGAGGAGCATTGCTTTCTCCTGTACCACCATCAGGACAGAAACGTGACCTTTTGCTGCAACCAGAGCTGCCCATAATCCTCAGGTCACTGATGACAGCATGCCTGACATGCAGTATGCCTGCAAACATTCCAGGAGATCTCTCTGATGCAAAACCCCTTTGGCCATGCGCTTCTGTGTGAGGCAGCCTCCAGTCTCTTTGCATTTCAATCCCATCCATCTACAGCCAATCATCTGGGAATCTTGTCACTTGCATGAAGTCCTCTGCTCCATAATTACAAGGGCCAAAAGAAGGTCTTTAAATGGTTTGTGAGGTGATCCAGGTGATGAGGATGTGACTTAAGGTATCAAAACTTCTAGCAATAAAGGAGCATCCTCGTTTGCTAGTCCCCTTCAGGGGCTGCTATGTGGCAAGCACTGGAATGCACCACTTCTCTTCCTCTGGCTTGATATAATTACTTTCAGTGTTATTTAAAGCTCTGACTAATCACAGGCAATGGCCAGGTTTATAATGCAGCAGTGTGTAGCCTGGAGGAAATTCTGACATAATTACACTGTATAAATTCCCCCATTAGAAATGACACTGCATTGGCATTGTGTATGAAGCAGCCATGGTCCAGTTAACCGGCTCTGTGAAAGTCTTTCTGACCCTGTTGGTATCTTATTGACACTTCTTACAATATGAGACTGTTACATGACAGCAAATGGAAGCCAAACGCTGAAGAGCCTCTCCTTTCCTCTTGATGTCTTTAACTGTTTTCTTGCCTGGTTTTCTGTGGGTGAGGCCTTTGCTCAGTTCTGATCACTCTGAAGTAGAAAAATAAGCATGTGGTTATGGTACAAATCGCAAAAGCCCATAGAAATCCTGGCTGGGGTTGCATCATCTGCCTCAAGGAGCAATTACTCCCCTAGGTCCTATCCCTGCACTGCAGTGGGATTTGGGGCCATATTAGGATTTGTTCCGACCTGGCATTGCCTTGCTCCATGGCAGGGCAGCGAGAGCCAAGCTGCTCTCCTGCTGGCTTTAGCTCATGCCAATGGAGCAGCAGGATGTTGTGATGGGCTAATTTGTCACATCCTGATATGTTACTCTGCAAAATGTTTGCATGATATATTTGTTTCCCACTGCAGTGTTCGGGCTGAGGCACAGAGGGAGACTGCACCCTTGGTTGGGAGGATGATGATAGAACCCTCAGGACTGTGGCCAGTGCCATTTGGGCAAAGGAAATCGAACACATTTCCAGTTTTGGAGCACTGGTTCAATATAGGGCAAGGAAGGATTTTGACCTTTTCAGCCATTATCTTACATAAGGATCAGACGAGAAAAAATAATAATCCGAATAAATTCAATTATTATTGGTTATGGAAACAAAAGCTTATGGAGAACTTCAAAGCAGTTTTATCACCTCACTGAGGAAGGTTCAGGTGGGACCCACTGAAAACATATCTTAAAGAACAGGCTTTCTATCAGCAGAACAGCAACAAATGGTGATACAGTTCAGAGGCTGGGATAGGGCAGTATGATTCCAGCCTCCCTCTAACCTGGGAGACCTGACTTAATTTCAGGTATGGGGAATAGGATCTGGAGCCTTTTCAGATCTTCAGTTTCAAGCTGACTCAGGAGACCAGCAGGTCTCCAACACTGGCAAACTTAAGAGATAAATGGAGTGCGGGGAGTTAGTTATACCTGGAAAAAAATTGTACCTGTAGGGGATTATCCCGTGCAGTATGTTGTCTATACCATTTAATTTACAAAATTCCAACAAGTGGGTTTCCTTGAGAAGGAAGTGAGAAAGACTATTTTTTAAGGGAGGTATTGGCACAGCTATTGGGAATCTTTTGGGCTTTATGCAATACAAGTATCATTGGTGGTATTTGTCCATTTTCACCAGCTAAGAGATGAACTCATTATCCCCCACCCCATCTGAGGCAATAAGGCCTGTCTTTTGTTTCTTTGTTTTCAGCATCCTCAGGAAAGCTGTGATCTGGATGCACCACACAGTCTCCTTCACCACACACTCCTTCCTTCAGCAGTAAGTAATGCCTTTATTACTTCCTAATAGAGATAGAGATTCTTCCTAATGGTAATCAGAGCCTGGAGCAAAGTACTGAGAAGCTGTTGCATGTATAGAGAAGTGGGGTGGTCCCTTGCTGGTGTCCCCACACTGAGCTGGGTCTCTGTGGGAATACAGAGTTTTCCCCAGTCCCTGCCTCTCTGGGTGCATGCCCTTGCCTTGGCCAGCACCAGCATGGAACAAGTTAGCACTGCTGTTCCCTATGGCAAACCAAGCTGTGGCTAAAGGAGTATTTGGATACCCTGGGCTGCCAATTCAGAACTTTCCTAAAACCAGCAGTAAAATTTGCCTCCGATTCCTTTTTAGGAAAGGAAGGCTGTAATATAAAATCTCATTTTCTAGGCATTAAAAGTTTACAACCCACACCATTAAAAGCGACATTCTGTGTCTAACTTAATGTTTGGTCTTCAGGAACAGCTAGGAGGAAAAGAGAAGGTTCCCTGTTTGTTCTACAAAACAGGAAAGTGGTTGCTTTCTATACTGTAAATATGCATTAGAAAGCTCTTATAGGCTCGTGCTGGGGATTTGATGTTTTTAACTGACTACATTCCTTACATTTTTGTATAACTGCCAAGAAAGCTAAATAAAATGGCTTTTTTAGTGTTTCCTCTAAGAATAGCCCCGCTTCTTTGTAAATATAGCAAAGGAATTGTTGATAATAATTCTTTGGGAGAATAACTGGTGTTATTGATGTTAAAAGTAGAAAGATTGCTGTTTCTCTGTCTCAGAAACAGAGCTAACCAAGTAGGCTGGGACTTCAGAAAGCCTGAGCATTCCTTGGCCAGTTCCTGAAATTAAACTGGTTTCATTCCTATGCCACAAGGTGCAGAATCAGAGAAGACCAGCACTGAAACTCAAGTAGAAAAAAAACTCAAACCCTAAGATTTGTATTTCCTTTCAGGATGCAAAACTGAACTTTTTTCCTCCTTTGTTTGCATTTCTCCATTTGCAGATTGTTCTGCCTTCTGCCAACTTACCCTGAAAAACTGGGGTTAATTTACTCAGTTTGATTCAAATGTGTACAACTAACATTTGGGCACTTAAACCTTTGCAGTGTTAGGGAAAGTCCCACCCTCCTGAGATATCAGCATGCAAAGACCAACATTCTCAAGCTGAGCCAAAGTTTAGACTACAGAACCCTGGCTATTGCTTGATTGACACTCATCATACATATGCCAAGACCTTGGATATGTTTTGTAATGCCATGCAGCAAACTGGTAGTAAAACCAGGATTGCAGCATGAGAATTTGAACAGCCTGTGCCATGCTTTGACTGCTAAACATTCCTGCCATCCAGGATTACGAGAAGGTGGAAGGCTCTTAATCCACTTGTATCTCACTTCCAGAGGGGAAAAAAGCTACAATTATTTTTTTAGGGTTGACTGAAAGCATCTGTCTCTCTTGCAGTTGAGACAACCCCTCACAAAGGCTCCCTGTCATTGATCAGACCTGCCCTTCAGCTGAGCGTGCAGAGATTTGGTGCTTGTTCAGCCCAGCTCCGTCAGGGCTGGTAGCCCTCGTCAGGATTATTTTTCAAAACAGAGACTTGGTGGGGCCAGGCTGTAGCACACAGTGCCCAGACACTGCCTTCTGTTTGCTCTGAGTCTGCCTCCTCCCAGTTTCCCCAGTTGCTCCCAACCTTTGCCATAAAAGCCGCTCAACGGTTGTTCCTGATTCACCTTTGCCAGTTGCACACAGCATTTTATGGCTGTCTGTGATCATTTACTTCCCAGAAATACCCCAGTTTCTTTAGTTATTCCTCATAGAGGTATAGTTGGTTAAAGTGGGACAATTTTAGGAAAAGCAGTAAGAGTCATTGCTATCATGACTGGGTTTTCCTCTATTGTCAGTTGGTTTCTTGCTCTTTTTGTCAGTGAGATGTCCACCGTGCCAGATGGTATTTGAAGGCAAATATCCTGGCATCTTTGGAGCCAAAGAAAGGTTCTGTGTTTCACCTTAAAGCCTGTGCTTGTGCCACAGCTTTGATGATATCCAAAGCTACAATATCTCTAATAACTACAAGATACATGCAATTTGTAAGGGAAAGGTTTCTCATAATCTCTACAAGTGACTTGTGAATGTGAGCTGGTGAAGGATGGAAGGCAGACTTCTCACCCCATAAGGACTTTCAAGATTAAAAAGTTAAAACAGCTCCTAGTGATCCCTCTATCTACCAATTAAAGCAAATAAAAACTAAACCAACTGAAAACCAACACCACCAAAACCCATTTGGTTTTTATCAAGATTGAGAGATGACACAAAGGCTGACTACAGCATTAATGAACTTGTCTGTGGTTTAGGAAGATTCAGATCCTTGTACTGTTGTTTCCAGTATGCATCTGGGCTGGTGGCTGTTCTGTGTTCTTAGATTTCATGTTACCACTGCTAGTTCCAAATTTGGGTGGATTTAGCAGGTAGGACTTTGTTTGAGTCTAAATAGCAGCCAATTTAGCAGGCTCACAGAAGTTCAATTCCAAATGAGGACAGAATTATGAAAACTGATTGTCCTATGAGATTTCTGCCATTCAAAGTCAAAGTCACATGCTAAACTTGATTTGTCTGTTCCTTTTACTACTCCTTGGAAAAGTCTGAGCACTGTGATAAGGGCTGTGTGAAGTAGAATGAGAGCAGAATTGGTTAAATGTTTCAGATATGCTCAAATTTGGGTTAAGGAGAGATCCCAACCTGGAATCCAAACTACTTTATGACTTCTGCATAACTGGATAATTGAGCTGTAATGGGATGCAGAGTGTTTGTATGTTTGTCCATCCATGAGCAGCACAGCTTCTTTTAAGTTGTCTGGACTACAGGCCCCAAAAGATCTTATACTAACTATAGGATAAAATATCTATTGCCTGCCTGAATCCCTCCAAGTGCCTGAGTGAGAGGGATGAGAGTGAGGGCTGCGTTCCCAGAGTGGGTGCAGGGAGCACAGTGTGAGAGCGTGCGATGCTGCTCAGAAACATGGCTTAAGGTCAGACTCCACTCTAAAGCTTCCCCAGAATCCCAAATCCTCTTTTTATATGAGTTTCACTCAAACACAAACAATTAAAGAATTTCATCTTCTTCTACTATGGTGGGAAAGCTTGGAAGCTTCTCTGGTCTCTTAACTTTATTAAACAGCCCCAGAGTGTTCCCTAGATGAGGGTCCTGCCTGGTTTCAGACAACCCAAATCTTTGTGTTTGCTGTGGATAACTTGGTCTCTGATGCCAATTGGCAGCAGGGAAGAGAAATAACACAGCTTTTTGCAAAGAATTAAAAAACTGAAGGGCAGCTCCAAGCCTGGTGTGTGCTCATATGATTGGAATGATTTGACAAGGACTCCCATCAGTGGCAGCATTTCAGAGACCTCAGCACGGGCCATTGCGCATCTCCACTATCTGTGTCCTTTTATGTTTCCCCTCCTAAAGACAGCAGCAGCCAGCTCCAGAGCTTAAGCACCATATGTTCTGACCCCTGCCTGGAGCACAGGGAGGTGCTTTTTGTAGTTTTAATTTTTGGAATTTGCCCCATTAATAGGCACGGTCTGGTGGAATGGAGAGAAACATTCCTCCTGGGCCAGATTGCTCTGGTCTCCAGCAGCTCTCTCATCACCAGGGGTTTGTCCAAGCGTGCAGTATGCTAACATCCTGCCAGCTCACCTTTCTCGAGCTGACTCAAAGGCATTAGTCCCACCAGTGCAAATAAGGTGTCTGCCACATGTCTGCTGATTTCTTCCTGGTGCACTGAGGCAAAGCAGCCTTTCCTTGTCAGTCATTGACCAAAACTCTTGATTCTGGAACTGACTGTGCTGGTTGTAGAGGATGCTAAAACCTCTTGAAAGCTGGGAGGCAGAGGTGTTCTCTTTTTAAATGAATTAAGATCTAGAAGGAATTTTCCTGAGAGCTTATTTGATATCTGGAATTGAAATGGCTTTCCTTCTCCAACTCCACCTACTCAACACTCCAAGTCACATCCAGAGATCCTTTACACACATTTCTCCTCTCCTTTCCAGACTACCAGCATTGGAGTTCCACTGCATTTATTTCTAGACAACTGACAACTATTCCAGGTGAGTCCAACTTGAATTTGCTTGCTGAGTTAGTGTAGTGGACTTAGCTCAGTCTAGGGAGAATGTAGCAGTTGGAGGACATTTTCTGGTCTATCAGACACTTCTATCAGGGTTGAGCTGGAGGAAGTTTGGTCCAGCTTGGTTAAACTGTTAAAATCACAGCCAGTTCCTGAACTGCTTGTTCAAGCTCAGGTCTGGTACATCCCACTCTATGTAGGTGTTTTCCAGGCAGCACCCCTGCTCTGTTTAGCAGACAGTTCCCCCTTCTACTCCCCAAGAGCAGGCTGAGAGGAATTTCTGGGTAGCCCCAGGCCCCTGGATCACCCAGACACCTCATGACCTACCTGCCTCCCAAGAGAAACACAGCTGTGCCCAAGGAAAGCTCAGCCCAACATCTGCACATGCCCAAAGCAGCATGGACCTGTCACTGCTAAATGCTGTCACAGGTTCTGTGGCTGAGGAAGGACCTTGCACTGCAAAATGCACACATAGAGAGCAAGCCCACGATAAGAGAGGCTTTTAAAACACAAATCTTATTGAGAGGAGTGGTGAGCCCAGCTCTATCTGTATCTAAAGACAGATCCTGGTGGAACTGATAAACTGCTGGAGTGAGAGCCTAATGCCCCTTGGCTCCTGTAGGAAACAGGACCTCTACTAACATCTGTAAATAAATATCCCCCTGTGTCTTTATACACTTAAATACCTTTGCAAACCTGGCTCCTTGCCTGTTTCCCATACTTGGCTGCTGCTTCTTAATGTTTGCAGGGTAGCAGAAGCAAGAGCTCAGCTGTAATTTGGGGTTGCATTGTGCAAGTGCTGTACAGGCACAGAAAGGAAGACCTCTGACCTCTTCCCAGCATCCAAGTCTTGTTTTAAAAACAACCTCCCCTGGTTTGTTTGTATGATTTTTTTTCTTTTATTCATTATTTTCTTGTCTCCTTTATATTTCTGATGCCTCCAAGCTAGAATACCTTTGCAGAGCTCCTGACTGAGCTAAGCCAAGCCTGCCATATGGAAAGGACTTTTTACCTGTGTCCTGCTTATCTGCAAGTGGTGAGTATGGCTGGAGTGAAGCTGCAAGGGTTGAAATGAAGGGTGTTGGGGTAATACTGCAGAACAAACTTTGTGCTTCAAGATTCCCACTGGGATTAGGGAACATGAGCACTGCTGGAATAAAAAGCAAAAGTTTAGACCACAGAGAACTAAGCAGATGCAAACATGTGATACAAAACTGAAAAACTGTGCTCCAAGAGAGGCAAATGCACTCCAGCTGTGCCTGGAGTGGGTGGGTCATGCTTTTCCTGTGCCCAGGCTGTTTATTCGACAGCAGCTACCAGGATGGGATTTCCTCCAGGTTTACATCAAGGAGCATGTCATGTCTCTTGACCCCTAACTAGGTAAAAGTTATTGTATTAATAATCAACCAAGCTGGGGTTCCAGAGTGAGTTACAATTTGCATCCATCCCCAACTTGCATATGCCCAAACCACCATTATTTAAAGAAAAACTTCTTGAGCTGGTGTTCCCTGTGAAATCTCAATAGCAGAAGTGTGTCTTCTGGGTGTTTTGATGCATTTCAGGTTCATTTTGGGGCTCTGTAATTCATGGCAGCTGGTTCTCTGATTATTTTATATTAAGGACCAAATTCCAGTAACATCAGTGGGAGCAGGATTTCAGCTCTAAAGCTATTATTAACTAATGCAGCACAACAATGCCTGGCTTTCGTTCTGTTTTGTTTTCTCCCAGGGTCGGAACGTGTGTGTATCCCATTAACTCTGTCCTCACTGCTCTCAAGATGTTCCGCACAAATGATTTTATTTTTTTTGTAAGAAAATATATTTTACTAGGCAGTTTTATGAGAACTGACAAAATGCCTCGTAAATAACCCAGCAGGAAATATGGGGTAAATAAAATTTTTACAACTTCATCATAAACCTGAGAAGTCTTTGGTTCCTTTTCGAATGGAATGAGCAAGGTATTTCATTAAAAGAAAAGACATGCTCTCTAAAGCCCAACAATTATAGACACAATGCCTTTTTAACCTGCAATTCAGTCAAACAGGTTTGGTGGCAGTGGAAAATGTTAAAGGCCCTGTTTTGACAGTTTGGGTCATGCTCCCCACAGATCAATTTGTGCTGTAGGTTCCCTACAAAGTAGAGCTGGAGAACTGGTGTGTGCCTGACCTGTCCCCAAAGTATCCAGGACCTCTAAGTAAACACCAATCTGGGAGAACCTGCTCAGGAGAGGCTGAGGCTTTCTGCTGCCTTTGTACATCTCTGAGTAGGGGGCTGTGCCTGGAGCCCCAAGTGCAAAGGGAATACAAACAAATGTGGTCCTCAGGTCTTCAGCACAAGCCTGAAATGCAATGATTTGGTCAAAGACCAAGAGGCTGAAATAGAAATGCTTGGAACAAGCCTCAGTCCTTGAACTTTGTGGGAAGGGGGAATTCAGCTCTCAGAGGAGCATCTTTGACATGTGATGTTTTGACAGGGTGGGAAGACAGGAGGGGTTGTCACTTTTAAGTTGTTTTCACTTGTGAAAACTCATATTGACATCCATGACTATTTTCTACTTACAGTGAAGCAGAAATTGGGCAAAATACAACCTGTTCCTGGGTGCATAAAAGGTAGGTAAATTACGTCCCAAAAGAAGTGCTAAGGTGCCACTGTAGGCCTGCATTTTCTGATGAAATACCAGATGAGGTGATCTATAGTGAAGGCCTTTGCCATTTCTCATGCTTGTTGTTTTCTGATCTCCACCCTATTTGTGCCTCCAGCTGGGCTAAAAAACTTGAGAGAGAGAGCAATCCTAGAAAGGCTGGATTTCACAGAAGCATTGGAGATGTTGAGATACCCTTGTTATCTTCCCTGAATTGAGAGCAGACCAGAGCTGACACCACCACCCAGGCCTCACCGTGCTGGCACCACAGGCTGTACTCCACAGCCATGGTCCCCACCTCTCCTCTGGGCCATTCTTGCATAAAGCCCACCACTCAGGGTGGTATGGGCCCCACCTTCCCTTGGAGGCACTGCTGCATTCCCTGCCTTCCCTCCCAGTCCCTCCCTGCTAGATAGCCCTTCTCCACCTACTCACCAGATTGCCTGGGTCCTCAGGACATCTACAGTAACTTCCTGCTGCAATGTCATGTGAGGAAAGCATCCAAAGCTTTTGTAGCTAAAATGCCGTGAAAACAAAGAGGTAAGTTCACCCCACCCCACACTCCAAAGCCTTTGTGATATTGGTTTTTTTAATGGCCACCAGCCACACTCTGGGAACAGGACACCCACAGCAGAGATGGTCCCTGCACCAATAGGTGCAGTCCTGCAGCCTGATCCTCCATAATGCTGAGTACTCACAGCCCCAGTTGGCTTCCAGGCCAAGTCAGGGTGTCCCTGGGAGATTTGCCTCTATATGGGCTCCAATGTCTGGCACTGTGCAGAGAAACAATCACCACAGCTCTTTCCCTAAAGGAAATTCCCTCTTGGCACTGAACAGCAGGGTGGCATGGCAGAGCACAGCCCTGGCAGAGCAGGCTGGGCTGGTGCAGGGCTCTGCCCTCCCCCAGCTGTGGCTGACAGCGTGTCAAGGGAAATTGGCTTTTCAGTGGGACACGCTGCTTTAGTGAGGGCCCATATGTTCCTGAGTTATCTCTTCTGAATTCCCCTTATTATCCCAATGCCTCTGTCACCACCCCCCTGCCTCTACCCTCTCCTCAGGCCTCCATTGTGATACAGAGGCTAAATAAAATATCATTTCCTTCTAATTTAGCCTTTGTCTTTGGCAATCAAAATGCCCTTCAGGCCCCTGAGGATTCAACCTTCCAGGTCAGGGTAGGACATGGGAAACCCCTTCCCAGGCATTTCACTGTAGATAATGTGGCTGATTCATGAGATCATTTAAAGCTCTGCCTTCTGCTGCGGCTGCTGCTTTTGGTGCTTGGGCTCTACCTCCCTTTCCCTCCCCACAACACCACCTCTCCTGGACAGATTTTGCAAACCATGGGAAACTGGGAGCCACAGGAGGAGAAGAAAACTAAGAGCAATTTAGATTTACTGAAACAAGGTCTCTGTGCACAGGAGAAAAAAATCTGTGTGAGTCCAGAGAGCAAGAGAACTCTGTCCCTGCTCTAGGAGGGGCTGAGCCAGGGAAGCAGCAATACTTTGCAATTCTGCCACTCCTGTTTGAGCCCTGGAGTGCTAGAGTGGACAGAAGAAGTGGGAGGACTCATGTTGTGATACTGCTGGGCAAATATAGCAAGAGATAGGGGAACATTGCAAATCTGCCTCCAGAAGCATCACCTGTGTGTTATTTTTTAGGTTGAGTGTGCAATACAAAGCAGCAGCATATAGTTTTAATTTTTATAAAATCCAGGATCCTGTTCAGTATCTTTCTGAAGACTCCCTCTAACATAACACCTGACAGAGATAATGCTGGTAAAAGAACCAATGGTGTAAAGGGAAGACCTATAAAGGACAGTATATAATTTAGAGGGGAGTGTTGTTATTTTAACCTTTCCTTCTTTGTTCAGTTTTATGTATTTGAGTTGAAAGTGCACAGGAAGCAGGGAGATAGAGAGCGTTAACTTCACCCTGTAAAATGCAACACAGATAAAAAGGGGGGAAAGCTGACTTGTTTTTGTCACTCATGTGGTCTCCAAGGTAAGAAGGATGTGTATGGAAGCAAAGTCTAGTGCTGGTGTCCCACACATTTTTCTGGCTGTGTTTGTCCACTTCTGACATGGCAGAATGTGCAAATGTGTGGCTGGGGAACAGATGATTGCCATGTGTTCTAGGACTCGGCCCCAGGTATCTCCTCACTGTTTGCTCTGGACAGGAGATGCAGTAGGGATGCAGGAAAAGGTAAAGGACAAGGTATGGGTTGTTTGTGTGTATCCATGGTTATCCATGGATTAAGAACCATGTATCATTGGTGGATGGAGCTGTAGGGAATTAGATCACAGGACCCTTTCAGAAATAGAATCAATCTATCTCTATCTATCTATCTATCCATCCTCCATCCATCCATCCATCCATCCATCTTAAAGCAGCAGCCTCCTAAACATCTATTTAAAACATTTCAAAAAGCCAAGCTGGCAAGAGGTGAAAATCAGAGGGAGACAGCAGGGTGGGGAAAGCGCCTGAGAGCCGGGAATGGAGGACAAATGGTGCCCAGCCCTGCAATGGTCCCAGCCCCCATTCTCACCCTGCTAGCATCCCTCCCGTTGGTAAACAGAGACAGACAGGCAGGTTTTCACCTTGTCTCCTCAGACAAAGGAGCTGGCCCTTTGTTCCACCGTGTGACTCCCGGGCAGATGGAAGGTGCCTGAGGGGTCTTGTTCAAGGAAAGGCTCCAGTATGCAAAACGCACCCACGGGCAGGCAGGAGAGGGGTGGGCTTCCTCCTGAGAAAGACCTGGGTGAAACAGTTTTTGTCTCCTGATGGTTCTTGTTTTGACTTTGAGAAGACATAAGTAGTCTGTAGTTTTACTAACTGAGCCTTTTGTTTTAGTAGAAACTGAGAGGGAAACCCGGCATTTGGAGCCAAACTTTAGTTCTGAAGGGGGTGAAAGCCAAAATCCTGACGTCAGAAGTGTGTGCATATTTCAAATATTTAAAATTCTTGCACAAAATTTCTTAAGAGGTGAGAATCTGACCCATAAATCAACTCAATGCAAGCTTTGCAAAGTACTAATATTTGCCAATTCTTGCTTTTATCCTCAGGGGATTTACTGGTTTTTATTCTTGTTGCTTTCAGTGGAAGTAAGAGAGGCAGACAGAGGAAATAGCCAAGCCAAGGAACAAGAGTTGATGAGAAACCCATAGTTAACTGGTCAGTTACTCTATCACTCAGTGCTGTGTTTTACCAGCTCTTCTTCCAAGGCCGTTGCACCACATGTGTGGCCTAAGCAGAATGTGTGTGCTTTCTCCAGCCTCCTACAAAGTACAAAACACCAAGCTGAGGCAATTCCATCTCTGAAAACATATTGATTTCTTGTAGGAGGTGTCAGGCACTGCATGGGGAGATTCATTTCCATACCCAGCTCAGATCTGCCCCTGTGGATGGGCAGTGTCTGGGTTGAAACCAGTCACCATCAATGGACCTGTTATTTGGAGATCCTGGACTGGCTGGTAACAGGAAGATGCCCATAGTGCTGTTGGCATGATTTGCCCCCTTGTTTCATTATTTTCCTTCCCTACTCTGACCTATTATTAACAGACCCACCTTCTACCTAGTGTTTCTGTTTCCCCTGATATATTTGTAAAAGGCCTCTTATTCTCCTTAATCCCTTTGGCTATAATTAACTCATTCTGCATTTTTGCTGCCCTTATCTTTTCCCTGCAAGCCTTAACTGACTGAATATTCTTGTTTGGTTGCCTCCCTGTTTTCCATTTCTACTAAAGGTTTTCTTTTTAATCCTCAGATCTCTAAGCAGGCTTATTTCTTGCATTTTTCTTCTTTATTTACTCTTCTTTTCCTCTCCTACATTGCTGTGTAAGGTAGACCCCATCTACCTTACACACATCTCAGGATGTGTAGATCTGAGGACTTACTCACATGGCACATTATTTGCTCCATTTCTTAATTCACTTCCACTCATTCACCTTTTTGCTTTGGCACTTTTTTTTTTGCAATGCTGGATTTGCCCTTCCTTCTTCTTGGGAGGTTCCTACCTTCTCAGACAGCTCCTTTCTTTCACCCAATACCTTTTGTTCTACAGAAAACATGCAAAGTAAAATTACTTATTTTTCAGAAAATACTATTTATGCAGGGTTTATTTTTGGCCCAGAAAACCAGAAGGGCTGAATGTGGACTCAGAGCTCTCCAGAACTCTGTGGCTATGAATTGGGGTGGTAAAAGCCCCACAAGGGATGGTGCAGACATGTTCACCGTCACCATGCTGAGACAGCCTGTCCTGCTTGCTCTTTTAGGGTGCACAAGGAGGGGGCTTGGGATATCCTCTCATTCCTCAGCCCACTGCTACCACTTCCCTCAGGAGCAAACACAGTGAGAGGATGGCATTACTGCTAACAGAGAGATATAAACAGAAGTGCAATCTCCAGCCATGCAATGGGATGCAGTGAGTGGGGATGAACAGCCCATTCTTTTGTTCTTGCTATTGTGGAAACAGAGGCTACAGCCAGCTCCACTCCATCCTCAGTCCTGGGTGAGGGCAGCACCAACTGCCCACAGCCATGCCCACAGCCAGTCCTGCTGGCCTTGGTCCCTGTCATCACTTAACAAAGCCCATGGCCACTTTTTTGCCCTCTACTTTCCTCCAGTTTCAGGCTTTGCTGCTCTAGCATTGCGGTTCAGCAAGGTAGTATGGGGAAGGGAAGGAGGAAGAAGTCTGAGGGGTTGTTTTACAGAAAAAAAGGGAAAAAAAAAAAAAAAAGGAAAACGCAGTTCTCCAGGGCCTGGGCACGTTTGGTGGTTTTACCACTTCTGTTGCCTTATCCACCTTTTTAGACACATGAGGAAACTTCTGAGAATTGCCCTGGGCTAGCCTGGAGCACTCCTGCAGCTGAGCCCAGGGCAGGGGAGATTCTAGCCCAGGGCAGGGGAGACTCAAAGAGCCCAGGGCAGGGGAGACATGAGCCCAGGCCAAGAGGAGATTCTAGCCTAGGGCAGAGGAGACATGAGCACAGGGCAGGGCAGACTTGAGCCCAGGCCAGGGGAGATTCAAGCCCAGGCCAGGGCAGACTCGAGCCCAAGGCAGGGGAGACTCGGGGTGCCCGGCAGGCTGTGAGGGGAGCAGCAAGGCCCGGCTGCTCCCAAACACACACTCACGCATGCACACCTACCAGCCTCCTTCCACAAAAGAGGTTTCTTTCATTTCCTGCGAGAGGAGGAGGCGGGAGAGAGGGAACTTGAAGGCTGCAAATTCCTCAGCCACATATCTCTCACCTCCTTCTCCTTTCCTATGCTGCCTGCCAGCTCCACGCTCAGGAGCTGCAGTTCCTGCTGCCCATACAAATAGGCAAGGCTGAACAACTGCTTTTAAACCTCATGAGACATCTTGTTGCTTTGGGGGTTGTTTTCTTATCACAGCATTCGTGTGCTTTGCCTGTCAGAGCCACCCCAAGGCTGCTCTAACTCCAGAGGGCCAAGTTGCTGGGTAGCTGGTTTGGAGCACAGGCATGCCTTGTGCTCTGGTTTAAGCATTTTTTCCACCCGAGCTGCCCCCTTGTTGCCCCCAGCCAGCCTCAGGAAGCTTGTCTTCATGCATATTGACAATTACCCTGTGCTGGAGCTAGGCTTTTCCAAACCTTCAGCTCTGTACCTGCCATTTCAAAGGGATATTGTCAAACACCCAGCTTGTCACAAAACTGTGAGCTGGAGACACTAAAGCAGCAGGTGGTACCCAGGTGTGTTGGGCTAATCCTCAGCTTTTCTAAGGCAGGGTTCCTTTTCCCTCATGTGTAACTAGGACAAGCACAGGAGAGGCAGAAGGTGTTTCTGTTTCAATTTGGCACTTGCAGGCTTTCCCTTATTTTATATAAGGTATGCTTCACTGCTTCTCTTGTGTCAGGGACAGACATTAGGGGTGATGGCTGAGATCTTATTCTCCCCAGAGCTGTAGCAAAGCAGCTCACACCAGCCATCCCAGGGTTGCTGTGACTGTGAGGAGCTGGTGGTTCTTTGCCCGTTCAGAGCATCCTGATGCTGTGCTGAGGCTGAGTTAGGGCCACTGCTGCTGCAGGAGGGAGTCCAGCTGCCTCTTCTGTTTCTTTGCCTGACCCTAGAGGCATAAATGAGTGGTATCAATCAGAAACAATGCCTGAAAGTCAAGTAGATTTGGTGTTCATGTAAATAGGGGAAGTCCTGTGCACTGAGATTTCAGGACCTGGTGGCTGGAATGCAAAATGCATGGAGAGAAAGCACACTTCTGCAGAACATTTCCTAAGACATCCAAGGACTCTCTGAAACCCACAAAGCCTGCCCTAAAACCACAGCTGCAACAAAAGAGGAAGAGTCCACAGCAGAACTGGGAGCATATTAAACCTTGCAAAATCGGTCTCTTTCTGTGGTGGGGAGCATGTGTATAAATACACACACACACACACACACACACACACAGCTGTGCTTTGCAGCATCAAGGTAAAAGTGAAGGCAGGGTGTAGGAATGCTGAGCAGGGGTGGTGATTTCAGGCAGGGCTGGATCAAGCGCAGTGGCCTGAGCCAGTGGCTTCACAGGGAGAATGACCAGACTTCCCATGACCTAGTGCAGTGGATTTAAAGGATTCTAGGTGGTTTGTAAGCCACGCAGGTAAATTCAGCAAAGATGTAAATGGGAGAGTGAGCCATCAGAAAGAGAGCAGCAAGGATGAGGGTGCAGATGAAAAGATGTGCAAGTGGTGCAGAGTGCATAGGGCAAAAGGAGTGTAATTTCCAAGTGACACTAAGGAAGAACATAGGAAAAGAAAGTAAAAAGACTGTGTTAAGATATAGCCAGCTGTCTCACATTCCAGTACCACCTCTGTTCTTGTCCTGACCCCACTGAGTGCAGCTGCTGTTGAGCTCCAAGTTGTGCAGGCTCCTAAGAAGGCAGAGTTCCAAGCTGACCCCAGTGACACTGCCCAGGGTTGCTGCTTTCCTGGGAGTCTAGTCAGGAGCTCAGGGTTAGCTCTGATGCAGGACCTTTGCTGGGTAGGTGTGTGTCCCTCCTGAACACCTTTGCTGGAGCTGGAATGACTCTGGCAACAGGGATCTTCACAAAGAAAGGAAATTCAAGAAGCCTGTGCCTGAACACATTGTCTGTAAGAGGTGTTGCTTCATCTCGACAAGCCTCTGGGCCCATAGTGCTGGTGCATACTTTGGGAATGTGCCTATGGTATGGTTTGCAGTCAGAGCTGCATATTTTGCCTGCTGCATGTATTCAGCTGCAAGTTTCCATTCTTGGCATGTGACCCTGTCCAAAGCCTGCCCTAACACTGATTAATGGATTGCCACAACTCTACATGATATAGAAAAATCATGCCTTAACTAAGCAGGCATGGACTGTAGGAGTGTGAGTTAAGCAGGTGTGGAGCCTGTTCTAAATCTCAGGAGTCTGTAGCTTCTGGGCACAGTGGACTTGCCTCCTGGAGGACTCTAGAAAGCACAGAAGAAGGAAATGCACTGGAGGTCTTTGGTGCTATCTCAGTTCTTCTGAGCACAAGGTCAGCAGAAAAACAGCGACTCCATGCTATGTCTGGAGTGCAAGCAGGCAGGCTCCTCTGGGCAAGCCACAGCCCTGATTCCGTGACCAGCTCATCCAGGCCAGGGATATGGTTGGAACTCCCTGACCTCCTTCAGCCCACACACCCAATCTTTCTTCCCAGGAAGTCTGATCAGAGCTGCTGAAACCCTCAAGATGGAAGGTCCAAGGAGTGGCTGAGACCAGGGGTTACAGCAGTGTTGCCATCTCGGGATTATCCATGTCTTGCCTTCCACTGGAGCAAAATTCACCTTCATATCCCTCAAAGTCAGCTTACTGTGGAATTAGTGGAGAAAGGGAGTAAAGCAAGAAGATAATGCAGTGGGGGAGCATTTCTTTGCATCTTTCCTGGGTAGAGGCATCGTCCCAGTTCCCATCACTTACAGGACCAGCTGTGATTTCTCGCAATGCAATGCCAGACACAGCCATCCCTCTCTGGGTTCCTTTCCCTTTCATTGTCCCTCTGGAGAACAGGACTCTTGTTAAAAACCCTGCAAGTATCATTGAGAGCCAGCTCTATTATTCCCTAGCCAGTGAAGCAAGACAGGCATACTCTCCCACAACCTAGGGATGCCCCTCTGATCTATTACCAATGGGGCTATCTTTAATGGGATCAGAGCCTGCCCTTTTTCACATCCCACAGGGACAACACCTGCCCACCAGAGAACAAAGAAGAAACCTGTTGTGATGGGAAAAAAGACTGAGTTCTCTCCAGAGAGGCAGCAGAGCTGTTTGATTAAGAGCATCTTTCTCCCAGCCAGCTGGTTTGCTAGCAAAACAACCAACTAGACTTCATCTTTATGCAAGAGAGGAAATCTCTGTGGAGCAAATGCCATGAGTTCCATTTTATTCACCTATATAAACCACAAGAAATCTGGGGAAATCTTTGCAGAAAAAGACTGTAGAAGCAAGAAGGAAAATATTTCTGCCTAAACCAAATATTTAAAAAAATATTTTTAAAGGGTAATTTCAGTGCAGTATTTGAAATTCTGCAGAAAAGAGATCTATCTAGAAGCTTCATCTCTAGCTTGTCTTCCTCAAGAGACACAGCAGTTAGGATTGCTCTACACTTCTCTGTAGCCCCTCTCTTTGCAAAGGTGCAGCATCCCAGTCAGGCAGGGCCAATGTCTTTTCTGCATTAATGTTCTCTGGAGCCTGTCCCATGTGTGCACATCTGCCCAGGACTGCCCTTTATCTGTAGCACTCCAGTCCTGGGGCAAGAAACCAGGACAGGACCAAACCACCCCCATCTCCTTGACGGTGGTGCCAAACTCCAAACCAAACCACACCTTTTTATTTCTCTGCCTGTTTCTCGAATTGGAGACCAGGCTTCATTGCTGGTGCTTATCCCATAAGCTGTCCAGAGGAAAACTGGCATATGAGCACAGGAGCAGGTTCCAAGGGGGTCAGAAGAAGGTTGCCTGTGACACAGGGGCCTTTGTGGTACATGGTTCATTAGCCCAGTCCAGAGCTGGAGTGGAAGGACTCAGGCATGCTTGGGTGTGTTTGTGCATCCTGGTTTCTTTGGCAGTTTGGTAATTCTTGCAGAAGTGTAATTGTGAGCAAAGTTTTATTCCAGTGGACGCAGCACGTAGCAAGAAGTTCACTTTCAGTTAGAGAGGATCTTAATATGACCTTTGCTGAAAAAAGGGACATTGTTTTGAGTTTTTAAACAGCTGCTGTGTTCCGCCCCACTAATGGTTGCGATTCAGGAGCGAATAATATAACCTTAGATAAACACCTGGTAAAATAATTGGGATCTTTCCTGGCGGGGGGAAGCAGGCAAGTTACTCAACAAAAAGAAATTATTATTCTCACTACGTAGGAAATGAAGTGTTCTCCTTTTCATCATCAAGTGGGCTGTCACACAGAATCTCTCCCCGCCCTTCTGGAAGCAGCCCAATGTCATTTGCAGAGCTCTCTTGCCACCTTCACTCTCATAGGAAGCCAGAGACCATTTTAGTTAGGACTCATGTATCTTCTCCATTTTCCCTTCCAACCTTTGTCTGCTTCTCCATCCCATCCTGGCCTTCTTAAAAATAACCCTTCCAGCTGTCCTTCTGCTGCTCTGTACGGGAGCAAACCCCATCTCCTTTCCTGAGGCAGCCGTGACACGATGGCCAGAGAAGCCAAAGTTTCCCCCAGCGGTTCCCTCCTGCCAAGCTCCGTGAGAGCGCTCGGTACACGCTGTGTCTGCGGGGCTGGGCAGGACTGCACAGAGCCAGGCCTTGGGTCTTGGCCTCCATCGGATGAACAATTTCCCGTTGAAGGTTACTCACTTCCTGTTTTCCGTATTTAGACAATCTGGGCCTATTGGGAGCTTTGATTTTTTTTGTAAACTTCAGCTGTTTTAAACGTTAAGTCGCGGGAGACTGAGGTAAGGGGAAGGAGGGGGAAAGGCCTGGAGACAAATTAGGGTTATTGAATCCCGGGGCTGTGTTCCCTCTGCAGTGTTCCAGTGACCATTAGAGCATGTGAAAGGAAGGTCAGGGGCTGACAGCATGGGAGATGGCGAGAGGGCTGCTTCACAATGGGCCCGGGCTGGCAGCGCTGCGTGCGGCTCTGCGTGTGCGTGGGGCTCTCCCTGAGGCACTGTGGTCAGCACTTGGCATCAGCCAGGGGATGCACCCCAATGACTAATGTCTCCAGTGTGTCATCTGTGCCACAAGCAGCTGTATGGAGGTGGTAAGAGCAGTGCAGCAGCTCCACAGCAGAGGCAGGGAGGAGCTTCTAACCTAGAGAGTGCTGTGCCCTTTCCCTGTGCCTATCAGTACACACCACATACTGACATTTGTTAGAACTTGCCCTGAAGTTTGCTAGGCTGGAGCAAGTTAACACTTGTGTGTAGCTGATAGGGCAGGTCATGTCTTCTTTATGCCTGCTTTGCAAGGGTAAACTGAGGCACAGAGTGCTGTAATTCTACTTGTTATCAGAAAGTGAGTGTGTGAGGGAATGGGGTGAGTCCTGGCACCAGTCAGGCAGTGGTCTGCCTCCAGAGATGTGCTTTTTCATCAAGAGTATATTTCCTGTGCTGCTGGGAGTAATGCTTGGAAATAAGAAAATAGTGTGCAGTCCAGAGTGACTGTGGGCTCAAAGGTTATGTGAACAATTTTGGTCTGTTCCTTTTTGTTCATCTAGTTCTCTTCTACCTATGATTAACTCTCAACATGGGATGGTTTTACTTCCAAATTTTTCAAGGATCCATAAAAAAGAAAATAAAAATAAAATAAAATAAAATAAAATAATGGATAGGTTGAATTAAAGCAGGAAAAATAATCTGTAATAATCTGTAATAACCTGTATTTTACAGCAAAATCCAGTAGGAATTGCCTTGAGATCACCCTAGCAGTATAACCAGCCACTAGAATGCCAATGTGGGCAAGTGGGAGTGAACTAAAGAACCAGAGACAAAAAATCACAACCAAATAGACAACAAAATTTCCCAAGTAAAGAAATCTGCTGTTTACTCTCTGTCTGACAGAGAGCAGGCAGGAGCTGAATCAAGAGCCAGAGGAAATTAAAACCTTTGGGGAAGACTTTGGTGATGCAGGTCTTAGAAGAAACAAGGGTCCATGTTCACACTCTGGCATTGATAGGCCCAACTCCAAATGATTTACACAGGCTCTTGACCCTCCTGAGCCAGAGTCAACTTTCCCCCAAATAACTCCCTGCAGCCCAGAGTGCAGAACCACAGAGAGAGGAGCGTGCAGGATACAGACAGGTGGCTGTTTTCTGCCTGGTGCTGCTGTACAGGCTGGGTTAACGTTATACTTCCCTGATTCAGGTTTTTATAGACCAAACAGTAGCAGTTCCCTCCCTCAGTGGTTTGTTGAAGCCTTTCCCTGAAGGAGGGGTTAGTTCACTATTGTCTTTCTACCTGCTGGAAGTTCTCTCTGCTGTGTCTCTCACCCTGCAACCGCATTTTGTTCAGATGCACTTTCAGTTCTTGGAAATGCAGCTTAGCTCTTACTGCAAATGCAGGGCAGTTCTGCAGTGTCTCCCATGGGTCTCCTCTGACAGGGGTCCTAGACCTCCCAGCAGCACCTTGGTGCAATGTGAGCCCTGGATTTAGGATAAGCTCTGGATCTGGCAGGGACACATCAGACTGAGCCACCAGGGCTGACTGCAAAGCTGGCACCGCAGAGAATTGCACCCAAAGCTGTTGAAGCAAATGGTGTCTCTGAATTGGCACCAGCCAGCTGCCCTGGTGCTGAGGTTTGATCTGTTAGACTCAGAGCAGCCTGGTTTGTACTCATATCACCAGGCTTAAAGAACAGTCACTTATTCTCACTCAGAAATGTTTACTCGCAAGGACCAGATGGCCCAGGGAATTGGGCTAAACAAAGCATTTTACTTCTAGGTCATGCATTCTAATCCAGTCCAGGTTGGTGATAAACGAACATACTCACCTGATAGCCACTTTTTTTTGGCTTCATTTTTGTTTTTCAGGCTAATTTCCAAGGGGAGATGCCTCACCACAAAATGTCCCTCTCTGCCCTGCCGCAGTTGGTCCTGCTTTGACTGTCTCTGTGGAGAAGCCAAGGATCAAATGCTCCATGGCGCCAGACTGTTTTCTTTTGCAGCCTGCAGGTAAGGGGAAGTTGTCCTATTTCTGGCTGTGCCATGCCTGCTCTGCGGATGGGCAGGAGCTCAGTTTGTAAATCTGCAGCTCCAACCCCCTCCACCAAAGTGAAATTAATTTTTTAAAAAATGGGAAAATGCTTAATTGCAGTTGACATATAGGCACTCTCTGCTATGAACTTTACATGCAATCACAGATAACAGCATCAAAATTAATGCCTGCTTCCCACTTGTCCTTCTATAAGCAATAAACGTTTGGCAAGTCAGTAAATAACAAAATTCTCATGTGGCCATCTACAGGTCACCAGGATACTTAAGAAGTTTGCGTTAATTATACCATGTTTGCCATCAAAGAGGGGATATTAACCCTTTTGAGCTGCTGCAGGAAGGCAGTGGAGCCATTTGAAAGTAAGTAAATAAAATCTTGTTACTAAAAGTGCAACCTTTGCAAAATAATAATAAAAAGAGAGATGTTTGAAGCAAAAACCTCAGTAGACATCATGGAAAATAAAGTACCTTTTCAGCTTCCCTTTTATTTATTTTGTATTTTGACATCAAACACTCCCTGTAACCTAATCTTCTTGGCTTTTGATGTGGCCGTGGAGACATGACAATTAAGCACCGCTTAAAACAATAATCCCAACAACAGGAACCAAAGGCAAGTAATGTCAGGGTTCCCCCCTCACAAAAATCCCGTCCCCCAGTGTTTGGTGGTAGTGAAAGGACTATAAATCCCAATTTGTTGCCTTGATATCTGCTCGGTGCTTACACTTTACATTGAACTTTACACACTTGCTCCATTTCCATTCCCTGCTGTTTGTTTTTCTTCTGCTATGCAAAATGTCTGGAGACAGACATAATACACACATTGCAGAGAGATGGTTTGATCTTTCACAGATTAGTGCCACCTGACAAACATGGGATTATTTATTATCTGTGTTGCAGGAACTGCTGAAGCCCCCACTCAGAGAAGCACGCTCCTCTGGGCGCTGGGGGATGCACCACCCCTCCTGACAGCCTGATGGATTAGGGCCCCACTTCTTTCACTGGATGCAACCCAACCAGCAAAGAGGCAGAGAGGGAGCCCCCAGGTAAGCCACCATCACAACCTGAGTGGGATGTGTACTGTGCAACCAAAGCAAACAACTTAATTATTCCAAATTTTAAAGAGATATTGTTAGTTCTCAGCTATTTGAAGACGGAGGGAGAGAGGCTGAGTTTAGTTATAATCCCATTTTAAACCTGTCTAAAAAGAACATGTTTCTTTTTAAATGTTTCTTTTTAAATGAAGCTTGCACAGTATGCTATAAATGGCCTCTTTTTCTTTCTTTTTTTTTCTTTTTTAATGGGTATTTGCACTAAGCCTTGCTGAACAAGTTAGAGAGATGATTAACTCGTCTGAAATGATGCAGGAAGGCCTTGTCCCAGTTGTGTGTTCTTCCTTCAGCACATGGAGAGCTGCTGCAGCTCTGTGGAATTCACAAGCAGGGCTTGCAACCAGGGCTGGGCAGGAGGCTGCAGGGGGAAAGACAAGCACTGCTAGAAAGGGCTGGAATTCACACACACACTGAAAAAATAACCCAGGTCATTTTTTTCCATAATGAGTAGAGTTATCCCCAAGCTGGTTTCCACAGGGAGTCAAAGGAGGAAACCCAAAATTCACTAGCACTTTTCTTGAAAATATTGTTGCAGCAGCAATGTCCACCCCTACACATGGCAGGGTGAGTTTGCAGGACTTTGCTTCACTTTGTAGGGCCCCAAGGGGTTCCTTGTGTCGGTCAAACTCCACTGTGTGATGAAAGCAGCTGCAAAGTTTTGGTGTAATGGAAGATCTGTTTGGTAAGCACTTTTCTCATCCTCACATGCCAGTCCATGTGCACACCTCCCTGCACTCAGGGCAGCAGCTCCAGGCTGGCCATCCCCACTTCCTCCCTTCATGCCACTGATAATGACAAATGGCAAGAAACAGGTTTCCAGGTGTAGAGTATTCCTTTGGAGAACTTTCCCTGGTCTAACACAGGTCCTGCCTTGAAATCCATTAAGCAGCTGGTCTCTTTTCTGTGTTCACAGTGCTTTTAAAATATGTTTTTAACGTAAAAGTATTTCTCCAAACACTTCAATGAAACACAAAAAAAAATTTCAAGAGAAACCACAGTTCATCATCTCCAATGTGGCTGCTCCCTCAAAATTTAAACTAGCTTAGAAACTTAGGCACACTTAACTGCTTGACCTCGTCACTCCAAAACAACACTGGAGAATGAGCTTTTGTACCTGTGCTTCCAATACTAAATCATTCTTTAACTACCTTGTTAGGGTTTCAAAATATCATAGCCTGCTCCGCATAAAGTATAAGCTAATGATTCAACTGGCAACAATGACGATAATTTTTCTTCTACTAAAAGCAGCTTTTATGACATGAAGCAGGGCACAGGTAGTTTCACAAAAAAGGTATTTATTATTCTTAGCAATATTCACCTGGAAGGAATATGAGGAAAGCATACACTTTTTACAGACAATATATAAACATGTTGTACATAATTAACAATAATTTAGTTCACTAATCCAAAAATAAGCAAAATAAAAATTAAAATAAAAACAGAAAATACTGAAGAATTTTTTATGCTGATACAAGTACAAAATAATTTAAATCTCAACTGCTGTTGTCTATGCTGCAGTGACTGACAATATATTGCACTTTGTCAACTGTATCAGTAATCCCTGTCTTTCACCCACACCCCTTCCCCTCTGCCCAAATCCTACAGAAATTTGAGTTGGGTACAAATAATGTACAACTGTACCATTGTAAAAGGTAAAAAGCAAAAAGGACCTAATTTTTTACCTCAGTAGATTAAAAATTCTTATGATTTCTCCCAACCAATTTAGTTTCCCATTTATTTCCACTTCTTTACAAAGTGCACCTATATGCCTACACAGACCAAAAAAAAAAGAGGAAAGCAGGATTTTCATGGCTGCTTGGTTCTTAATTATAAAATACTACATTTTAGTAGGCTTAAAAATTACAGGCTTAAAAAATTTTACATACATCCTTTTTTTGTTTCATTCTGTTTTTTTCTTTAAAGCAGGACTTTTGCAGTAAAGATACAATTTGGCTTGATCCAAAAAAAAAAAAAAAAAAAAAGAAAAAGAAAAAGAAAAACCCAACAACAAAATAGTTAAAATTTAAAAAAATAAAATAAAAAGCTTTTCACAGAGTTAAGCTTACGTGGTTTACATTATCAAACCCCTCTGTTCATTGGGGCATTTTCATCAGAAGTATACCTAAATATGTACACCGTATGTTATACTGGAGCTTGTGATCACAAGAGGCGTCAGATCATAACAATCAATAGAATACACTTCACATTGGCAATAGCTTTGTTTTCGGTCATTTACGTACAATATGGTTTCATAATGGGAGATTTCTTTTTTTTTGTTCTTTTCTTGTTTTCATATAAAATCCGCTACGGAAAACAGACGTTCCCCTTAGAACGATGCTTTCCCTCAGCTGTCTCTGCGTCTGGGATTTGATGGATGTGTGAAGCTCAAACTGATTGTCTCTCTTTTTCCCCTCTCCAGTGATCTCAGCCTCCTTTCTGCCCTTGCTCCCGGTGGACTCCACCGGGGTGGGTGCCTGAGACAGCAGGCGCTGGCTGCATGTGGATGTGGTGGCCACACTGCCCAAAGTTTACCCAAGCAGCTAATCTGCATTTTTAAGCGACAGCTGCCAACACAACAGAACAAAATGCTTCAACCTCCAGAGTCTGCAAGCAGGATTGGTTTTTGGGCCCCATTACTGTTTTGGCTGTGCTAGAACTTCTACAGGCATTTACCAAAATTGTGTTGCAGCTCTCACCCCTTGCTAGTGCAGGATTGCCTTCCCCGGAGTTTTTTCCCAACAGTTTGTCTGACCTAGGTTGTCTGGTTTGAGGAACAATAGGGTAGTTGGGAGAGGGGCTCTTTTTTAAAATAAATATTTCATGTTAGGGAGAAGAACGAAGGAATTGTGTCAAAATAATCACCATCTTGGGTATATTAAAATCCCGTATTACGGCTACATTTTTGCTTTGTTCCTGGCCCTCGCAATCTTTTCCCCCTTCCTGGTAACTTTGGTATGGAAGATAGATGGAGCTAATCCAAGAGGGCTGTTGAGTAAATTTCCCCTCTCCTTGTTTTGAAGGCAGCTTTTCTTACAGGGTAGCCATTGCAAATGACAGCACAAAAACATGCAATCAGAGGGGTTGAGGCTTTTTGTGGAAAATAAAATAAATATGATTTTGTGTCTGGTTTTAAAACTTATGGTTTAATAAAGATGCCCTTTTCTTTCTCTTGTTTGTTTTTTTTTTTTTTACTTTTCTTTTTTTGGCTTTTTTTTCTTCTTTTTTTCCCTATCCCAAAGTCCGCAATAGAAATCCAGCATGTCTGGCTTCCAGTGAGCCAGTTCCATCCTGGGAGGCTGCTTATATCTCTTTACAATATTCACAGTAATAACAAAGAGAGAAAGGAAAACCAGTTCCAAGCCTTCTCTTTCAGCTTCTGCCATCTTTTGCTTCCTGCTGGACCATTAAGTATCGAACAGGTGAGTTCTTTTTTCTTATACCTGAGGGGGCAAAGTGCATTACAGGCACCACTACACATTTCTGCAGAAGACCCATCATTTGCAAGGTTTTAGTCCAGCATTAAAAGTTAACCACATGGGAGCAAAGGTCTCCTTTTGCCATCCCTACATTCTCCTCTTGGCAGAACATTGTCTTACTTGCTGTCATCTTAGGCAAAGTCCCATGTTCCTAATATCTGGATGGGTCTCTTGGTCATCAGGTTTTATCCCATGGCTGTAACCATGCTGGATGGGTGTGGGTGTCCAAATGAGATGCTGGAAGATGGGTGGATGGGGGTAGGTGTTGGTAGGATGTGTCCAGAGTGGCTGAAAGGGGGCAAATGCCCCATGGGCGCCATGTGACTGGCAAGGGCAGCAGCGCTGAAGGGAGACGACTTCTCCTGCATGCACTTGGACAGTTCCTCAAAACACTCAGAGCCTTTCTTGCTTTTCTTTGATTTGTTGGACATTTTCCTATTCCTGGTCTGAATTCCTTCCTTTTTCATGGTCAGGGGCCTGTTCACCTGCAAGAAATGAGAAAATCAGGCTCATGCAGACAAAATGACTTTATTGTGCAAAAATGAAAATATTTGGACAGCCCCCATGTGTTTTTCCTGGATGGAGACCTTTTTCTGGCCAAAAAAAATGGTGTTTCTCTCTGCAGAATTTGTTTATATTGATTTGTTTAATAAAACCACACACAAAAAAACCCTAGACATGAAAAACAAATTGAACTGAATTTGGCAGCTGATGAGTCTCTTTCCCGTAGGCTTACCCTCAGTCTTCATTAATTTCCTAATAGAAGATCAAACTAGGAGGCACACGCTGACCCAAACTCAGTCCTGAGACATGAGCAATCTTGTACCAGTAACCTCTGTTACCTACAGTGTAAATAATTCCAACGTATCAAATGTTCCCACTCAGGATTAATTTCTTTTGAAAAAATTAAATAATACAACAAAGCCTTAGATACAATTATTTTTTTAAAAGTCAAAATGAAGATGGCCCATCAGGATTAATTTTTGCACAGAGCCCCTTCCAAATGGCCTCTCTTTCTGGAGGGAAACTGCACACAAAACCCACTTAGTTAAAACCAAGTGTGGCAGCTCTGTTTAGCCTGGTTTGCCCAAGCCAGAAGCCAAGCTAATACATTGTAATGTCACTGAACTTAGCATCACTATGCTGACAAAGAACGGCTGTCACTTCCCAGGGGAACCTTAGAGACGGGCAAGGAATAAAACAACAACCAAACCCCTGAAACCAATAAAAGCCCAGCGAACACCATGCAGTTAAGACATCAATCCACACTAGGCAAGCAGCGACACATGAGATGAGTAAATACTCACATTGTGCAATTTATAGTAGAGTCCACAGGCATTACAAACTGGGTCCCCGTTTGCATTACGTCGCCATAAGGTCGTGGTGGTTGTCTGACAGTTGGCACAACAAGTCCCTGCTCTCCTGGCCGCTGACTAACCAAAAGAAAAAGAAAATTAAAATGTATCGCCAGGTGGAGGGAGATCATGAGAAAGGTCAAATTGGACTCAATATGTAGTTTACGGAGAACTTGTTATTAAGAATTTACAGAGTATCAGGGCTGGAGGAAAGGTGCTGTCGGTTTTATGTTTTATGGATGTTATGTTTTTGTTTGAATTTAAATATTATCCTATGCAAACTTTAAAGCCCCATGGCACTCTGTGTGCAACAGAAGTAAGGAGAGAAACAATGAATCTCTGATTCCACAAACAAAAAAAAATTTAGAGGGGTGAAAAAATAATCTTGACTTTTTCAAATTTTCCTTTTTCAGGATTCTAGAATGTCTCTGTCATGAAAATGCATTTGCCTTTTTCTTTTTCTTCAATTTTAGTCTTTGCCAGTGTTGGGACTGGGGTTGAAACTAGGGAATCTTTAAGAATGTGATTTTTTCTCCTACTCTGGCCCTTGAAAGATGGACACAAAAGAAAATGAACCACATTACTTAGCTGGGTGCAGTATTTATCAGAGCCATCACTGACAATTCAGTTTGCATTTACAAGTGAAAGGGAGAAAACAAAACCGGCTCCAACTTTCTTTAAATATTTAGCAAACCAAATTTCATGCCTTGCAGCAATGATTCTGCTGACCCCCGTCTGCCGCCTCTGTCCCTACTTAGTTCCTTGGCTGACAAGCCCTCAAACAACTGTCTTAAAATTAAACAAAACCGCCAAAAATCCACCACCCTTTCATAAAACTATTGTTCTGCTGAAACCAAGGTGAGGGGAAAGAGAAAAGCCCAAACATTCACCCACCTCCCAAAACAAGAACAGGAAAAGTAGAAGTGCAGGCGCCCGTGATTCCTGGACGGGCCCTTGTCTAGCAGACCCACGATAAAGCGTCCTTTGTGCATGGACACTGATGTAGAAAGTGTTATGGACAGACTAACTGCACTCCGTATTTTGGGAAATTATTTTGTATTAGAAACCCTCTAGAAGTGGTCAAAACACCAAGTCCATTTTGTGCTGCTGAATTAATGCTGAGGACTCGGTATTTTCTTAAATTGGAGTTTACTTCCTAAAGCGTATCAATCGCTGTCGTTCCCCGGGGCCTTGTTCCCTGGATATTTCTGCAATTAGCCATGGAGAGCCATGGGGTGAGGCCCAGCAAAGCTCACAGGAATGCACAGGGCATCTCCAGTCCCAGGGCAGTGGCATTCCCAGGGAACACAGTGGGATTCCCAGGAACTCGGGTGTGCTTCCCTGCCCGCCAGCCCCGGTGGGGAGCGGGCACCGCTGGAAGCACAGCTCGGCCCGCTCACCCAAGAGGAGCACAGGGTTCTGTTCTTGCTTGCTCCTGATTTATGCCATGGCCGCCTGTAACTTTCCCAAAGCTGATGGACGGTTCAGCAGCTTTAGGCAAGAATCAGGCCCTAGGAGACTCGTATATTTCAGTGCCTTACTCGCCTGTGAGAACAGGCTGAAGGCAGAAAGAGGGGGTACCCCCTACTGCAAATGCACTCATGCAACCCAAACACAATTAATGCCAGACGTCCAAATGCTGACATTATTAATACGATCACTTTGTTATTGCAGGGCAGATGAACAAATTCCCAAAGATGGCCACCTCCTCTCCCCCGCAAACAAGCGAACTACAGTGGAAAAAGGGGCAATAAACAAAGCTGTAAATCAATTAAAACTAAACATTTAAACAGTTAAACACTAAAAGAAAACCTCTCTAGTGCCCCCCAAACCCTGCACAGTGAGCTAAGTATAACAGTCTCCCAACACACTGGAAGGTGGGGACCTATGTTTGCATATTTGAGATGGCTTACTGATACTCAACTATGCTGCTTAACTCTATGGCCTGTCCCATTCAGTCTGGAAAGCACTTGAGCTTGAGAGACGATAATGTTACACTGTTGTCTTAATATTTTTCTATATGTCAGTCACTTTAGAAGGCAAGTCATTAAGAAGCTTACATAGCTGAAATTCTGACTCAGGACAGAAATCTTCTATATCCCATCCCAGTGTTAAAACAGTAATGCCAATTTTCTGCTCTCTAAACCTCGTTGATATTTGCCCACGAATAGCTAGGAGACTTAGGCACCATAAATCACAAAGCTCCAAAAAATATATTTATTATTCTTAGCATTTTACGCATTATTTGCGGAGTAGAGTGTATTAGAAATTTCAAAACAGCAAGCATGACTGGCAAGGCTTGCCTATAGAAACTCTCTAAAGCTTTTAGAGTCAGGAAACAGATACACAAAGTTTCATTATCTTTAACGTACAGATATCCGGATAGGAAACTACTACCAGGAGCTTAGAAAGGACTTTTTTTTTTTTTAATCAGTCAAATGAAAATACAAAGTATAGGTGACTCCATGGAAAAATAATAGGATTTTTTTTAACAGTAGGGGATTGTCTGGGGAGGGAACCAATATTAATATTGCCAGAGACTATAAGAGTGAAAATTACTTCATGGCTTTTATACAAATAATTTTTGAGTGGGGAGCAGTAGCTTTGACTCATCTGATTTGTTTTGCTTTTCTGGAGCTGGAACTTTTTTTTAGTCCACGGTGGAGGACATTCATGCTCATAACCCTTTCGCTCCCAGTGCGCGCCCAAACCGTCCCAAGAGGCCAAGTAAATGAGGAATTAAATTAAAAGCTGTCATCTGAGGACAAACGGGGCGCAGGACACACGATATCCCGCGTGCATTGTGAGCGGCAGGGAGGCTGGGACAGCGGCTCGGAGCTCCTGCCGGGATGGGATGGGATGGGATGGGATGGGATGGGATGGGATGGGATGGGATGGGGGCGGAGGGGGAGATGTGCCCCGAGGCACGGCAGTGACCCCGCCGTGACTGACCCGGTGCAGGGTACAGTACAGCTCGGCTCCACGCAGGGGCTCAGCAGAGCCGAGGCACGACCGACTCGTGCCTGTGGGTGGTCCCGCTGCCTTATTTATCCCCAGACCCAGGAGAAATAAAGACACCTACCAGCCTTCGCTTGGGTTTAATGAGAGGTCGGTTTTGCCCGTTCATTTTGTGGTAGAGCCCGCAGGCGTTACACAGGTAATGCCCGGTGCCGTCTCTTCTCCAGAGAGGGGTGGCAGTGGCTCCACAGTTCACACACTCTCTGCCTTCTAAATGGAAACATGAAGAAAACAGATTTCTTTCTTTAAAAACAAATTCACAAAATCTTTCTGCATTGTCCTTTAGGCATTTTTCAGAAGTCAAAACAGTGTGTTAATTCTGTTAATTAAGCACAACCAGGCAGCAGTGACATCTACAGTACAGGCAGCAAGGAGCTCAGTGTTTCAAGAACTCCCAGGCTCCAGTGAGTATTTTATGTCATGATTGGGAATAGGCAGCACTCTCTGCGAAGTGAGCAAGAGTGACACTCGCATTGTGTCAGATGGAAGTTATCATTTCAGCAAGAACTCCCTGAGTCCTCACCAGGCACCGCTCCCCTCCCGGTTATATTGCACTGCGGTGGTGAAATCCCGGGTTCCCCTGCCACAGAAACACCCGTGCACATGCAAACACACACACCTGCAAACACGCAGCACCTTAGAGACAGAGTCAGAGGTTTTCTAGAAATAAATCTAAGCAAAAAGACCTCCAATTCTGCACTTTCTTTTCTGTTGCAAATGCTACGGGATGAGAAAGTAGAGCCGAGCAGACTGGGAATGGATACAAAATACCAGACTCTCAGTTATGATTTTTGTTCTAAAGGCATAAAAATGCTGTTAATGCTGTTCTTTGAGAAAGTTCAGTTTCACTGGACATTACTGTGAAAACAGGCTTGAGTGCTTTTCTGTTTCTGTGATTTTTCAACAATCCAGCTTGGATTTGGTAGGGAGCAGTTTACCTTCATTATTAGTTTTAGTACTATGTGGTAAACACAGCATTGTAGAATGGCTGCATTAAATAAAACACAACATGTAACTCCAAGATATCTGTTTCTGCATCAGAGAGCTTCCTGCTAAAAGTTCATTTGCCTTGGATGGTTTGAGGGCAGGTCTGCTTAATATAGAAATCTCTCTTAATACCGTTTATGCAAATCCTACAGTATTTAACTGGAAAGGAAATTCTTTTTGCTAATAACTGAAGCAGGCCATGTTGAGTTCAGCGGGGCTCGTGTCTGCCTTAATCTAGGGAGTAGGTAGCTTTTAAACAACACAGTCTGGAGTGAGAAATGAGGGGAGCTCTGCGGCATTGCATCTGCAGCTCTTGTCCCTCCTAGGGCAGGAAGCTGCAGGAGTCGTCCTGTCGTGAGTCTTAGTTTTCCTACAAAAACACTGAGTGGTCACGAACTTTCCCCAGTTCCTTACACTGGGAGCTCCCTTACAGAGGGAAAAAAAAAGAAGCAACTCTAAAACAAAAGAAAAAAGGTCCTTGTTTCCCCCATGTAAAAATCAGCAGCAGCTATGGGACAAAAATTTTAAAAAAGCTACTCAGGATCCTTCTTGTCTTTAGAGACCTGGATCTCGAGTCAGATTCCAGACTCAGGAGATTTGGGCTACCCGCTGCCTGTAGCTTCTCTTCTAGGCACTAAAAATGCATACATATAGCAGCAACTGCCTGGAAATAACAGCAGAAAAAGAATGTATTTTTCCCTTCCCAGGAATCATTTGAAACAGTACTGATGAGCTTGTAAAATAGCTGGTATTTTTGTTGCAAAACTCATAAGAGATCACATTTCTAAATTATTGTCTACTTAAATAAAAACATGTAGTGTATTCATAAGCAAATATGTTCAATGGAATACATATGCAAATGCCTATAGGGCCATTTATTTTTAAAGGACTGTCTAAATTCAGCCCCAATATACTGCAGTTAATTTCCTTCCATTGGTGAGAATACTAAACCAAGGAGGTCAGTAGAATCACATAAATGTTCATAATTTGTGTCTAGCTGTATAACTACTCTGATTTTAAAGTGGGGTCAAAACTTTGTTCATCCCCTAATTTACAGATTTAGGACGGCGCTTTTAGAAGAAATGCAAGGAAGGGTGAGCATGGGAAAGGTCTGCAGGCAGTTGTTTGGAAGCAGAGCTATGTCCAATTCAGGGTAAAAAAAAAAAACGGGGGGGGAAAGCATTTTCTAGTTAAAGTTAGGCTGGAGTAAGTTAGCAGTGACTGGACACCTTAGTCTTTTGCACTGGTTATGTAAACTATATCTGAACTTTTGCTCTTGTAAAACGCGAAGGGAAAAAGGCCCTTTGCGATCTGAAGGGGACAGGCCAGGGAAGTTTCGCTTTCATCTTGCGCTGGAGCTTTGGGTGGTGTTAATGGAGAGACGTGGAAATTACGGAGGGAGAAATACCTATGGCTGGAAAGTCCCCATGTGTCATCCATGGGGGCTTGCCTGCCTCGAGGGAGCAGGGTCGAGCCGGAGCCCCTCGGGAGCCTGAGGCCTGCTTTTCTCCGATGAAAAGGGTTCGGGTTTCTTTCTCCATATAAATCCCTCTTTGTACAAGGCGCTCTGCTGGCTCAGCCTGCCCCGGTCCCGCGCCCCGCGGCCCGTTCGAGCGCCCTGTGTGCATCGGCGCCCGCAGCAGCCCAGCCCAGGCTCCATCTCCTACTTCTAAAAACCCAGAAAAGCAGAACCGAGCAGTCACCTGTCCCCCTGTCCCGAAGCGGGCCAGCACAAGCTCACAGCCTCGCAGCAGCCCGCATGCTCTCCCCGAGAGCCCGCACGAAGGCCGGGAGCGACACTTACCCGAGCAGGAGCGGGCCTTGCTCCGCGGCTTGGGGGTGAAGCTGGACGCGGGGCCCCCCAGAAAGCTGCCCGGGTGGAAGAGGCTGCTGCTGTAGTCGTGGGCTGCCGGCACGTAGGAGGGGTAGGTGGGGATGGGGTGGTGGGTGGAGGGCTGGGCTCCCATGCTGGTGAGGCTGCTTCTGAGCGGGCTGGCGCTCTCCATCTTCATCCCCTCCGACAGCGACACTTGGTACTTGATGCTGTCTTTGTCCTCCTGCCGAGCCCCGGCGGAGGAAGAAGGGGAGGCGGCGCTGGTGGAGTTGGGGTCTGGGGACACTTCCTTGGGAGGGGTCGGGGGGAAGCCGAAGAGGTGGGAGCCGGAGTGCGAGGCCGGGGTGAGCGAAGACACGGAGGCGGTGCTGGAGGTGCTGCTGCCCGGGTACACCGAGATGGCCCCAGGCGCTCCGGCCGCCGAGGGGTGAAGGGGTGTCTTGGTGAAGGGGCTGACGGTCCAGGGGTTGTGGTGATGGGCAGACAGTGCCGCCTTGCTGCTGTCCAGCCAAGGGATCCCGGGGCTGTGGATAAGATGAGGCCGGCACATTTGACTCCCGGTCAGGCGGGCTGTAGGAACACAAGAGCGATTGGGGTCAGCGTGGGGCGGCTCAGCCCGGAGCGGCCGGGGAAGACCCCAGCTCCCCGTGGTTGGGCAGCCGGAGGACAGGCGGCCACGGCAGACACTCCACAACCCAGGGAAGAGCAGCCAGGCTGGTGCAGCAGCCCCTTCCCCCTGTCCCATCTGAGGGAGACACCAACCAGCCCGGCCAGAAGGAGCAAGGGGAGCAGGAGGGGCACTCAGGCAATCCCTTTCCTCCCACCCCATTCCTAGGAAAATGCAGCAAACCCCGTTATACTCTATCTTTCTGAGCTGCCGTAATGCTCTCTCTTCGGCTCCTAAGAACACCCCCAAATAAAATCCATCGCCGGTTTGAATCGGTTTGTATTTTGCATCCGGGAAGTAGCCGTGTCTGAGAAGTTTCAGCCCGTGCGCATACTGTTTCCCCTTCCTCTCTCACCTCCCCCCTTTCTTTCCCTCCCCTCCGCTAGCCTTTGGTTATCCCTAGGGTTAAAATCCACCCGTGCCTGCCTGTCTATCCTGTTTTCGATCTCCTTTTCCCCGGCTCCGACACACCGGGGCGGCCCCGAGTGAAACTCCTCACCCCGCGCGGGACACCCGCGGCTCGCACGGCGGGGAAGGGGCCGCGGTGCTCATTTACCGTGTGCCTGGCTGTACGAGACCCTGGCCCGGGCATGGGCGGAATTGGCGTAGTAAGGGTTGCCCTGGGAGTCCAGGTGGTTGAAGAAGACGTCGACTTCATCCGGAGGTAGGAGCTGCGCCGGTTCCATGTAGTTGTGAGGCAGCCCGGGGTGGTGGCTGTCGGGGTGCTGCCCGTTGAGCACGGCGTGGTGGGCCATCCAGCGAGGCTGATCCGTGGCCACCTCCATGGCCTTGGGCCTCCCCTCTCAGCCACCCCCAGGCCAGGAGCGAGCGGCGCTCGGTGGGGGCGGGGAGTGCTGCTCGGGGGGTCGCTTTGGACGCTGCCCGCTGGGTTTTAGGAGATTGGGGTGGCTTTTCTTAGAAAGAAAACCGCCGGGTGAGTGGAGCGCGCCCTCTGAGGAGTGGGAGAGGACCCCTGAAGTCAGCGTGTCCCTCCGTCAACAGGCGGGCAGCGGAGGCAGGTCCGGGGAAGCGCCAGGGCAGCACCTGTAGAGAGAGGCAGGAGGGTTTAGGAGCTCGGCAGCCGTGGGTGCGCTGCTCGCCGGGCCGGCTCCCGGCCGGCTTCTTTTCCCAGAGGTACATGGAAGGGGAGGGGGAAGCAGAGCCCCTCCTCCCTGCCAAAAATATCCTGTCCCCAAAACTCCTTGCCTTGCTCTCTCCCTGCTCATTGCCCCGCAAAATAAACAGAGATCCATTTCAAACTCTTAACTAAAAACAAAAAGAAAAAAAGAAAGGAAAGGAAGAAAAAAAAAAAAAGGAAAAAAGGGAAAAAAGGAAATAGTTTCGTTCTCTCCCCCCCCCCCTCCTCGCTAGAAACGTCAATAGGAGTTTTTCCAGCTGGCTTCAAAAGCGGGGTAAAAAAGGAAGAACGGCAGAACTAATACAGCGTAGTTCTAGCAAGAACTCCGACTGACACAAAAGGAAAAGGAGGGGGAGAAATAGGGAGGGGGTAGAGGAGAAGAGTGGAGAGAAGGGTGTTTAGAGAAAGCAGCGAGTGCGCCCTGGCAGCGGCGCGGCGACCCCCCCGCGCCCCACACTTACCCGGCGCGGGAGGCTGGGTGGCGATGAATACCGGCGTGGAGGATGCGAGTGCGGCAAGGAGGGGGAGAACGGAGGGGGAATTAAAAAAGCGAAGAGGGAGAGGAGGGGGCAAAGGCAGAGCGAGCGCGGGAAGAGCCGAGGCGGTTGGATGGAGAGTGTTACTCAGATGGCAAAGCCGCTGCTCTGGCCGACTCGGTCCCATCCCCGCGCATCCTATATGAGCGCTGGCGCCAGCTGGCCGCGGCGCCGCAGACGGGCCGGGGTGCGCAGGGCCGGCGGCCGGGCCAGCCAATCCCGCCGCCCCACACCGCCCCCAACCGCACCCCCGGCCCCAAACGGAGCCGGCCCGGGGGGGAGCGCGGCAGACCCCCCTCCTCCGCCCCTCTGCCCCCGCTCGCAGCATCTCGCCCGGCAGCGCCGTGGGGGCTTTCCCCGCCCGGGCGCTGCACGCCCCTGCGGGGCGGGGACGGCCGAACGGAGGGGGTCCCGCCGGGGAGTGCGGGATGCGGAGCGGGGACAGGGGGGCCGAGCGGAGATGGAGTGCGGGAAGGGCTCGGCCATGGGGCTGACTCCGCCGGGTCTCAGCTGCCCCGCCGCTGAGCCGCGACTTTCAGCGCCGCCGCCGGGATGTCCGCGGCTGGAAATCGGCACCGGGGAGATAAATATGCTAAAATCCCTTAAATCAGGCACAGCGGCGCGCAGCCGGGAGCGGGACAAACCTCAGCCCGGTCACATTAGTTTGAAATAACTGTCTGGATCGGGAAAAAATAATTAAAAACAAATAATTGCGAGGCTCCGCGCCGACCCCGGAGACCGACGGGACGAGCAGGGCCCGGGCAGCGGGGCCGCTCCGAGCCGGCTGCAGGGCAGGGACGGACCCGGCCCGTAGTGCTCGGGCCGGACCCGGGCTGGGGCTGGCTGGCAACCCTGGGCCCGGGGAGCCGAGCCTGGTCGGGCACAAGGACACTGGGACGGAGTGCAGCCTTCCCAGTGGAGCTGCGACATCGCTAATGCTTTTTTTTATTTCCCCAACCTCACAAATTTTTCTTAAAGAAATTAATAACAAAACCCAAACATCAGTTTTACTATTTGCAATTATTCGTGTGCTTTGGGGCGGGGAGCGGAGGTGCACCCCGAATCAACAGGCGTTTTCTGCGGAGTTTGTGGTGCGGCTCAGCGGCAGCAGCCGGGGCGCCGGTCTGGCTTCGCCACCCGCGAAGGTGCGGATAAACCGGTCCGCCTTTGGGGCGGAAAATAATAATAATGGGAAAGGCACAAACAACTCCCCGGAGCGAGGCCGGGCGCTGCTGTGTGTCCCGTTTCCCAGGCGCTCCCGTCCCGTTCCTCAGCCGCTGCTTTCGGGGAAAAAGGGAAACGCTGATCGCAATCCTCCAGCCCTCCTGGCTGGGCGCGGGCGAGGACACCGTCCCTGCCCGGGGCTCTTGGGGCAGCGGCCGCGGCTCCAGCCCGACGGCGCGGCCGGGGCAGGGGGCGCGGGGCACCGGGGCCGTGCTGTTTGCGCCGGGGGCTGCGGGCGGGGGCAGCCCCGAGGATGCTGCTCCTGCCGCCGCTGCCCCCGGGCCGCCCCCGCGGCGGGCAGCGCTGGGGGCTGGGAGCTGGAGCCGGCCTCCCCCGGCCCGACCGCCCCAGTCACTACGACGCCGGGGCTCTGACGTCACCCGTCACTGCCAAATTCGCCAGGAAATGAACTTTTTAAAAAATAATAACAATAATAATAATAATGGCAATAATAATAATAATAATAATAAAGCTCCTTTTCCTCGCTGCGGAGCACGTCTGGTCGGAGCGACATGGGGCTCCCTCTCTTGTTATTCCCCCCGCCGCTACTCGTTGTCCCCCTGTAACCTTCCCCCAAGGGACCCTCAAGGCAGCCCCCCGGGGGGAACGCACAGCGCAGCCCGCGGGAGCGGGGGCCATACTGGGGGACCTGAAGGTTGGGACAGGGGGAGGCGATTACGCTTCCCCCCCTCCCCCTTCTCATGCTCTCCTGTGTCGCCTCCTCCGCCCCAAGCCCGGGTGTCCCGCTCCTCCCGGCCCCCTGACCTCGGGGCTGCGCGGTGGCGCCGGGACCGCGGCGCCCCTCGCCCCCTCCTGCCGCTGCGGGGGGGTCGCAAGCGGCGGGGCCGGGCAGCTCCTCCGGCGGCTGCCGGGCGCGGAAGGGGCGGTGGATGGAGCCGGGCTGCTCCCGGGACCGGCTGGTTGGCCCGGGCAGGCCGGGGACAGGCGCTGGGCCGAGCTTGGTGGGAGAGGGGCCGCGGGTCGGGAGGGCAAATGCGGAGAGTGCCCGGGAGCCTCAGTCCCGTGGTGACCGGGAGGAAAGGGAAACAAAGCAAAAATTAAAAAATAAAAAAATAAAAAAGGGAAAGTTAAAAGGCAGAGAGAAAACCAAGCGAGCTTTCCAAGAATCCAGCTTCTCCCTCCGAAGCATTCTCTTTCTAAATGCACCAAAATCACCCAAGTATCACCCGAAAATGGATTTTTAAATGTTTTGAAAGAATGATGACTATAAAACAAACGCGGCCCTTTGCAGGTAGATTCCCCCGGCGCCTCGTTGTACCCAGCCGGAGGCGGCCGGGCCGGGGTGTGCCGTGCCCGTGAGCCCCGGCCGGCGGAGCAGGGCTGTGGTCAGCCGGGATCACCCGGGCCTCGCCGGCTCCCGCCGCCAGCCAAATCCAGCTCCTCGCTACATGCTTATTAATTAATTTGGATGTTTTAATTACTGTCCTCCTGCCGTCAGCAAGGGGACGTGATTTTGGGGTTTTTTTTTTGGGGGGGGGGGGGGAATGGGGTGGGCTGTTTGTTTTAGGCAGGTGATAAAATCGCAGTTAACGAGCTGATAATTCGTTCGTGTTTGTTTTAAAAGACAAATTGTAAAGATTAATCAGGCGGCTTGATTTATGGCGAGGCAGACCCCGGCGCTGCCCGGCCGGGGCTCCCTGAAGCCCCCGTCTCGGGTTACCCGAGGCCCGGCAGGCGAAGGAAAACAAAAGGGGCGAGCAGCCGGCGGCGGCGGCTCCGGACCGGCTTCCCCGGCGCCCGCCCCACCTCCGGCCCGGGGGTCCGGCTACCAGCTCCCGCAGCCCGGTGCTCTCCTCCGGCGGCCGGCGCCTCTCCTCGCACCCACCTCTCGCCTTCTGCAACCCCTCCCATTCAAACCCTTTGTAAAATAAATGACCCCTCCGGCAGGGATGTAAGATTTCTGCTGAGAGCCCGCCTGAGCTGGGAGACTTCCTAAGCGGCCGGCTCGCAGTATGTTGGTTTATTTTGTTCTATTTTATAATTTTGTGCAATTTTGTTATTTTTTAAATTCCTGACGCGTCCCGTCCCCGCTGCCTGGTTCTGGCGAACCGGGTGCCGGCTCTGGGCTCGGCCGCTCACCTCCCCGGCGGCATGGCTGAGGGTTTTAATTGAATTAATGCGCCCGCCGGGAGCAGCAGCGAACTGCGCTGGCTGCTGGAGGCGAGCGGCTTAGCTCCGCTCCGCAGCCCGCCGCTCACACGGCTGGTTAAGCAGCTCTTCCCTCAATTTTCTGCCAAAGCTTCCCCGGAGAGGGTCCGGCCGGGCCCCCTCCTTCACCCCGCGCCTGCCAACCCCCTTTTACCTTCTTTACCCCCTTCTTCCCCCGGGCACTACGGGCTTCGTTTTATTACCTTTATTTTCATTATTATTATTGCTGTTGCAGTTTATTTTTCTCTTTTAATAAGGGAGCTTTCCCAGATCTGGAAGCACAACTGGTTATTTTGATTTGATTGACAAGTGATGTCATATCATTAAGGGAGGGGGGAGACGACAACATGTTTTAGCAACAGTTAGCGGTGCCATGTGATAGAGTTGACACCTATTCCTGGGCAGAGGAGAAGGCAGAAAACAAATAAGCCGGCGCCGCACACGGACCATTTATTTACATGTCCGGAGAGGGGATTCTTCCTCTTTTTTTTTTTTTCCCCCCTTCATTCTGGGTATTTGGATTTGGGAAAAATTGTAGCTAAGGAGACCCCGCAGACCCCAGGGGAGACCCCTCGTTTCTGGGGTGCCCCCAGGACCACATTCTGTCCCTGTGAGCGGAGACCGGGGGCCGAGACCTCCCGTGCAGCATCGCCCGCTGCCTCCCCGGGGTGCAGCCCGCAGACGCCAGCAGGGAGGGCAGGAAAACTCCGTGAAAAGAAAGGAGAAGAGGGCGAGAGGGAAGCGCTCGGTGCTCAGCAGCGCACGGGGCCGCGGCGCTGCCGGTGCCAGCGGGCGGTGTGCGAGTCCCGGGCGGGCTGGGGAAGGGGCTGGGAGGGTTTGCCGTGGGGGTCCCGCCCCTGCTCCCCTCCTGCAGGATGGGGAGAGCCGGCTCTGCCCCCGCCCGCAGGTAGGAGCCTCGGGCAGCGATCCCTGCGAGCAGCCCCCACACCCGCACCGGGTGTATCTCCTTGGATTTTGGGGGGAGAGAAAGTTCTTGCTTTCTGCCTTAAAAAAAAAAAATAAATTCTCGGTGTTTTCGGCCCTCTGGTCTTGTCTCCGCTTTGCTTTCCGGGTCCCCCGGCTCCCCCGTCCCGCGTTACTAAATCGTATTAATGGCTCCTGATAGGGTTATAAAGTGACACAGTTACCTCGTAACCACAAGACCCTGACTTAAACTGCATTAAGGAAAAACAAAAAGAAAAACAAAAAGGAAAAAAAACCGCTAGAGATACGGCTAGGGGAATAAATAACGGAAAATTTAATTTTTTGCTTGTTTTGGTAAATAAGCTATCCCCATCCCGCAGAGGATTTTTGCGGGTTTGTATCCCACTGTGGGAACCCTCGGTCCCACTCTCGCTCCCGCACACGCCTTCACCTGCGCTTTGTCCGCAATTTGCCTGGTGCCCGCAGCCCCCCGGCTGGCCAGGCTGCAAATGTAAAGGGGAGGAAAAGCCTCAAGCAGACCCCAGCCTGCCCACAAAACCGCCTTTTATGTAAGTTCCCGAAGAGAAATGCGTGCGTGGGGAAGGGGGAGGTGGGACGCGCGAAGCTTTGTCCAGAAAAATGTATAATTTTCTTTTTCAGGTGCTGCCAGGAAAGATTTCGTTTGCAGGATCTCGTTAATTTTATGTATATATATTTTTTTTTGTTTGTTTTTTTCTTTCAAGGTTATTTCGGAAGAAGCTGTTGTAGGAGGGAGGAACGAGGCCGACCCCGCAGGTTTGATTTGTTTCTCCTCAGGCAAAACTTTGGTGGGGAGAGACGGACCCGGCACGGTGAACGGGACTCGACTCCCGCCTGCCCCGAGCCGCAGGGCTGAGCCAGGCCGGAGCTTAGACTTCCGAGGAAAAAATATTTGCGTTTAATAAAGATGCTCCGTGCGCCGGGGAAGAACAATCCCCGCGACCGTAACTCGCACTCCCTCAGTGAAATCGCTTTTCTTATTGAAATCGCATCAAAACCAGGCAGGCTTCGCTCCTGGACGCTTCTCTTTTTTTATTTTTTTTTTTTCCTTGCCTTCCAGCCTGAGCACCCCAAAGCAAAAGGAGGATAAAGAGGGGAACTTTGCACATACAAAAACAGAAGGAAAAAAAAAAAAAAAGGCGAAGGGGTGAAAGAGTCGGCGGAGAGGAGCGGCCGTGCCCCGATGTGCCTGGGTAATTTTAAATCATGCAAAGCCCCGTAAAGCTGCCGCACGGGACTGGGACGGGCGGACTCCCCGGCAGGCAGGTGCAGAGAGAGCGGGGCCGGGCCCTGCCGCCTTTCGGGGCAGAACAAACCCTCGCATCTCTTTTTTTTTTTTTTTTTTTTTTTTTTAATGCCCAAATCTGCCAACAAAGGGAGAGAGGAGATAGGATGTAGCTGCGGGGAGGGGACGCGGGGCTCTCTGCACACCCTGTCTCCGGGAAATCTCTGCCTGGCCGCCCTGGGTGAAATGCAACTTTCCAAGATGGAGATTTAAATAATCACCCCAGTGACAATGGGAAAGGAAAAAAAAAAAATCAGAACAGCCAACCAGGGCCCGGCGGCCGCGCTGCTGCGGGCGCGGTGCGGGGAGAGCCCCGCCGCGGGCAGAGCCGGGGAGCCCCCGGTGCCCCCGGGCAGGCGGCGCCGCACCGGCTCCGCCCGGCCGGCTGCGAGGCGGCGGCCCGGGAGCTCCGGCCGCTCCGGGGACGTTTTTTCGTTCTTTACAAACCCTGCCAGATCTGTCCCTGGGGAAAACCGCCCCGAGAGAAGCGCTCCCGCAACGGGACCCGCGCCTCGGCGCCGGCAGGGCCGCGCAAAGCCGCGCAAAGCCGCGGCCCCTTACCTTGCCTCTCGCCGCTCCTCGGTTTTCTTTCAGTTCTCCGCACGGTGCACGGGAAGCGGCAGTCGTGCTCCTGGCGGGGCCGCTCGGCGGGCTGGGGAGGGGTTCGGCCGCCGGAGCCTCCCCGGTGCCCGCGGCCGGAGCGCGGCTGTGCGGAGGGGCTGCGGCCGAGCGCGCCGCTGGAAACTGGCAGCAGCTCCGAGCTGAGCCCTTTTTTTTTTCCTCCGCTCCCTCCTTCCCCCCTTCCCTTCCTCCCTCCTCCCTCCCTCTCCTTTCCTCTCTCCCTTCTTTCCCTCCCCTTCTCTCTCTCACTCTCCTGCATTCACGGATGGCACGGCGAGCCACTGTGTATTTATGTACATAATACGGCAGCTCGTCCCCTCCACTTCATTTGCATCATTACAATATCTGTACAAGCACATCACATTGTCTGTTGCTTGCACCTTTTGTTACGGTTGCTGTCACAGTCTACGCGACTTGACTTTCATATTTTAAATGAATTGATATTATACCAACAACACGCACTCGCATCCCCGGCGCGGGGAAAGCGGGCTCCGGCACGGCGGGCGCCGCAGCCCCAGCCTCTCCCGAGCCTCTCGTTTCTTCCTCTGGTCCCAGGGAAGGTGGGCTGGGGAGGAGACCCTTCGTAGGATCAATTATTCCTATAAATTACTCCTAGTCGTTATAATTTTCTTTCCCTCTCTAGTGAAGGAAATGCTTTGGGAGGCTTGGAATTTTTTTTTCCCCATTGACAGCCTGGGTTTTGCATAACCTCATGTTTCTTCTCACACCTTTCCCTTCCAAATTCAGCCTTTCAGGCTGTGCACCTGCACGTAAGTGAGGCAGCAGAGAAGCTGGAAGAGGCACAAGCAGATATTACGCGACGAGTCGTTGTTATAGCTAGGAAAGAGACAGTAAAATACACATTTCGTAGAGCGCTAAGAAATGCAGAACGAATGTTTTGGGAAATGTTTGCTCGCCCAGCCCTGGCTTGGCAGCCCTCACCTGCCGGGTGTTTCCCTGCCCGGTGCGAGTGTGTGCGGGGCTGGGGGCGCGATTCTCCAGACGGGGGGACAGGCGGGACCCCCGCCCGAGGCTGCGGGAAAACCACATTAATACAGAAACAAAGGCCGGACCGTCCGGCGGGGGCCCTGCGGGTGGTGGGGTAACGAAATATGGTTCGGAAAAGGATGGAGAAAAGTTTCGCGGGAGAGGAATTATCATCATAATGGAGGTAAAAATGTGAGCAGGGAAAAGAGGGGGGGGGATCCTATTCTGCTGGCATTTTCTGTCTGTCTTTGTGATATGGTTCGGGGGAAAAAGGGTCCTTGATATGCGGCAGATAATTCTTATCAGCCCCACGCAGCCCATTTCCAAAGTAAGTATTTTAATTACTCCTCCTGTATTACCCTTCATCCTCTGAGAGAAGATACATCGCCAGATTTATGCAGGGGAAAAATACAAAAGAATGTGGTATTAAAACACATCCATACATCTATCCCCTCTTTTTTCCCTTGTGCCCAGGCTGAGGGAGACGCCGTCGGCAGCCGCGTCCTGGGATCGGACGACTCCCAAACGAGGAACTGTCGCTCAGGCGGAAAAACTACGGGAAAAGTGGGCTTTGAAGGCTGCGGATTTTCCCCCAAGCGGGGTCAGACGGGATGTGAGAGCCGGGGACTCCGGGGGCTGAGACCGGAGCGGTGCCCACCCGAGCTCCCCGCGCTGTCCCGGGACAGCCCGAGTCACCTCTCCACGTGCCACCAGGGACATTGCGGGTCGCACGGGCAGGGAGTCAGGATTTTCCCTTCATGCCCGCTGGAAAAGAAGGATGTTTTTCTTTCCTGTTAAGCTTTCGTACTAAAGATGTCATCTGAAAGTCTGGGAGGAAGGGGGACCGTGCTCTGCTCTCTTTCACGGTAACAACCATATCATATTGAAAAATATGATGGACAGTGGGGGAAGATTTCCTCCCCCATTAAAAAAAAAAAAAAAAGAAAAAAAAAAAAAAGAAAAAAACCCCAACCTTTTCAATATTGATTCAAAAAAAAAAAAAAAAAAAAAAGGAGAGAATTTTAAAAGAGAAGAAGCAGCACCAGCAGCAAGGAGAATATAGGCTCAGCAGCTCTCCAGGTTAGCTTCCTTATTATTACTATCCAGGGGTAATTTTTCATCTCTGCTAGCTAATCTTTGTTCCTTGTGAAGATAATGAATAGCCCAATCCTTATCTCCTGGGCTCCTGGAGGCTGCTGGAGAATGGGGTTGAACAGGGTTGAAAATTGGTTCCAAAGTGCTGCTGAATAAATGGTGTTCCTTATCTCTCGCTTCCAGATTATCGGAACCCTTTCAAAACTCACACAACAAATACAGCCACCGCATCTAATGCATCATTTACCAGAGCAGATCTCCGCGTTTGATCGGCAGATAGGCAAAATCTATGTATTCCTTGCTTTACTTAGTATGCATGGATGCGGGGCTGCTGAGCACGGGGGCTGCCCCCGGCCGGGCCCGGGACACCCCCGAGGCTCCTGGCACACGCCAAGGGTTTCGCTGTGGATTCTGTGGATGACAGGAGTGTCCCCTGCCTGTCCCCGACCCGGGGCAGCCGGGTGGGACAGCAGCTCAGCGTGCAGGGCGCTGCCACACAGCACGCTTGGAAATTTGGGTTTCTCTGCTGAGGCACTGGTGGATTTGCAGGGAAGGGAGAAGAGTTGAGAACATCATCCTGGGCACCTGCTCGTACTCACTCCTGCACCCACAGCCTCCTTCACCTGCATCCCTGGGCAGTCCGTGCTTCGGGAGGGATGAAGTTGTGGCAGCGCCTCTGTCCCCACGCAGAGAGCCACGGCCGGGCTCAGCTGTGCCCCAGTCCTGCCCCTGCCTCAGCAATCTCAGGGTCCAGCTGGGTTAGTCCAGGGAAAACTCCCAGGGCTCCCCCAACTTGTTCCCCCAAACCCTGGCCGGTCCTCCACAGGCTGAGCTGGGTGATCCCTTCCAGCCACAGGCAGAACAGGGCACCTGAGACAGCCCAAATTCGGGAAGCAATCGGTGATTCTGTGGGACAAAAATAAACCTTACAGAAAGGGAGTTATTTTCTCCTAGAGTTAGTATGAAGTCTGTCCCTTCCAGCTCAGGACAGTATCAGATTTCTCTTCCTTTCTTTCTCTCTTCCTCTTTTTCTTTTCTTTTTTCTTTTCTTTTCTTTTCTTTTCTTTTCTTTTCTTTTCTTTTCTTTTCTTTTCTTTTCTTTTCTTTTCTTTTCTTTTCTTTTCTTTTCTTTTCTTTTCTTTTCTTTTCTTTTCTTTTCTTTCCTTTCCTTTCCTTTCCTTTCCTTTCCTTTTTCTTTTTTCCCTCCCAAAACCCATCTATATAACAGTAAACACCTCCCAGTCTGGGTGTGCAGCCCCCAGCTCCAGAACAGGAGATCCCCCAACCCAGAGCCAGGGACAGAAGTCCCTTTGGCTCACCCAATCTTCTTTCTTCTGGCACTACCTGAGCTTGTGCCAGCAACCAGACAAGGAAACATTTTATTCTGCAGCACATGACACATTGCCAGCACTGCCCTGGACCCCCAGGCCAGGGGGACAGCAAGATTCTGGCTTGGGGACAGGACACCCACAGTCTCCTCTGCCTGTCCAGCAAAGCTCATCTCATCCCTGCCTGGAAAGAGAGAGAAACTTTGATGGGATGTTGCAGGCAAGCAGCAGCCCCTGCCCGCGCTTGAAAGTTTTGCAAATGTTCAACTTGTACTAATTTTGTATGGCTGTATTCACAGTTGTTCTCTGTAAAAAATGGACCTGTGTTAGTTTATTAATAACCTAAACATTACGCATTAAAGACCTATGAGTGACACAAGATGACAAAAAGCTGTATTTTTCCAATATACACAAGCACACATTTAATAACCTTCTATTGCATCTCAGCTAGGCCTTCTCTCTGATGGTTCCCATGGCAACTGAGATAAAAAAGCAGCCATTTTCCATATCTCTATGAAAGTCTATTATATTGCAGGATTAGTTCATCTTCTGCTAAGGTCAAACACAAAGTCATACAACCTGAAATATTTAGAATCCATGTACATTCATTTTTTTATATGCCCTTTCATTTTCCACAAAAGACTGGGCTCCTCTGAGGTTTTATTCCCCAGAAAATGCTAAGCAAAGCAATAAAAAAATCATGATTAGCAGCTGATGAAAAGTTCAATTGTTTTTTTTCTTTTTTTTTTTCCTTCTCTCTCTCTCTCTTTTTTTTTTTTTTTTCTCTTTAAAAAAAAACCCCACTATTGTTGGGCAGAGAGTGCCTTCCCCATTTATCTCTATCAGCAGCCGTGATTGCAGCCGATACCTGCTGCCTAATTGGGCTGGGAGCGATTCGCAGGCGGACGGCGGCACCTTCTGGCAGCGGCGGGTGAGCGCGGCGGGACCGGGACAGCGGGACCGGGACAGGGACAGCGGGACAGCGGGACCGGGACAGGGACACTGAGACACAGGGACAGCGGGACAGCAGGGCCGGGACAGCGGGACCGGGACACCGGAACACAGGGACAGCAGGACACAGGGACAGTGGGACACAGGGACAGCGGGGCCGGGACAGTGGGACCGGGACACCGGGACACCGGGACAGCGGGACACAGGGACACCGGGACAGGGACACCGGGACAGCGGGACACCGGGACCGGGACACAGGGACAGACACCGGGACACAGGGACACTGGGACACCGGGACGGGCCAGATCAGCATCCCCGGCACGAACCGAGCTCGCCCGGGGCTCCGGGGGCTCCTCATGGGTACCCCGAGAGCGCCCCGGACCGTAACAATTCATAAATCCCGCTGTGGCTGCAACACTCTGAGTCTGCATCTGCTGCTCTCTGCCGTGAATAAACATCTTTATTTAGGTAGGTTCCCAAAGCCTTTCACCGACAAGTTTTAGCTATTGCAGGCTTACAGGGGAGAAAAGGAAAAAAAAATATATTTTTTACACACATCTGAGTGGCTCCTGTGAGCCCTGAAGTCACTTTTCTTTTTTTATGAGGAGTTGACAACGTAATTCAACCAGGTCTCGGTGGCACCTGGAAATGCAATAAAGTAAAACCTGGGCAGCCTTCAGACAGTTTGAATGGTGGCAAACACGTTATCACCCGTGCCGTGAAGAACTACGGCTCACTCTTTTCCCAAGGTCACTCCTGAAAACCTGGGAAATCAGGGGACAGAATTTGTGCATGTGGCCACTCACACTTGTGGCTTTGTTCACAGGTATGGGCTGCAATGTGACATTTATTCCAGCTCCTTTTAATGTGGAAAAATAGACACTCTGGGAATATGTGGATATGGGGAGAAGCTCGAGGGTGGCAAAAGGATGGAAGGATTTTTTTTCCTACTTTTCCCCATCTCCAGGAGGCCCAACAGGGATGTCCCAGTGGTCCCAGCCATGCTGTTGGAGAAGCTCAGGAGGGGGCAGCTGGGGGTTTAGCAGGGATGGTGTATCCCAGTCTATCCCTGGAGATGATCCACACCTGCAATGGGACTGGGAGAGAGGAGCTGGTGTGGGCAAAGCCAAATCCCACCTGACCCTGCATTCCCCCACTGCCTCAGCTTCCCCCAGCCTGGGTGAGGGCACAGAGGAGTTGCCAGAGCTCAGCACAGGCCCGGGGGTGCTCTCAATGAGCTGTTTGCAGGAAGGGGTTGCACAGCAGCTGCCAGAACCATGCCCACCCTCTGAAGGCAGGGAGCAGCCCCTGCTCTCAGCAGCACACCTGGGAGGGGATGCCAAGGTGCCTTCCCCACCTGTGCACCCATAAAAACCCACACCTGCACCTTCCCCTCTCCTTCCTCTGCTCCCTGCTTCCTTCTGCCCCTCTGGGGGGAGAGCAGATCTTTAGAACTAATACAAACCCACAGATTTTTAGATTTTGGATGTTTGGTTTGGGTTTTTTAAGGTGGATGTATTTTTTAGTCTCAAAGTTTGGACTAAAGAGAAGAAGGCTGGAAATGTGTCCTGAGCTGAATGTTTTAAGGAGGAATCGAGCCCATTCACCAAACACAGGTGGGTTTCTTTTTTAAGTCTTGTGGTTTCTTTTCTCCCCTACTTCACCCTTGCCCTCTTGGTCAGCAGCTGCCATGGTGGTTGCATACCTGAGCTCTGTGGTCCTGAGAAAGCCTTTAGAAATCTGGGAGTAATTGCATCCTTCAGCTAAAAAATCATGTTTGAGCACGGTGTTAGCACCCTCTTCTTGGGGTAGTGGTGTTGGTCTTGTCTCAGAGCTCTGGCTCTCCTGTGGTAGCTGCTGCTCTGCCAGGTGGGGCTAAGCTGCCCCAGGGCTGGCAGTGTGGGTGTTGTGGAGGGTCTGGGACAGAGCTCACTGTGAGCGCTCCTGTCCTCCTGCAAGTGGGGATGTTTGTGGGATGTGTGCTGGTGCCTACTGGGGCTGCTGGGAACTGGAATGGTGCTGGGTGCCATGCTGAGTGCTGCTCAAACTCAGCAAAAATGGGGAAAACAAGTCTCCTTTAATATTTAAATTATTTCCGGTTCCCAGTTAGTGCTGGGGGAGCCTGGAGGATGTGGGGCTGCTGGCTTTTCCAGGAGCAGGGTGGGTGATCCTGCTGGGAGAAGGGGGCTCCTTGAAGCCCCAGTGCCACCAAGGGACGCTCTCTGCTCCCCTCCCTGTGGGCCAAATGCTGTGTGGTTCGTTCAGGGCCATGGTGAATGCCCCAGTTTGGCCCCTGGTTGTTTTTCTGTCTCTCGGTGACATCTGGTGCATTGCTGTGAGTTCCCAGAAAGAGGCCCTGATGGAGGATGTCAGGGTAGGAAGAAAGGAGCTGACCTTGCTATTAAAAGGCAGCAGAAATGGAAATGTTTCAGGCTGTTTCTAGCAGACATGTCTGGGAAGAAAATCTCCTTGCTCTGTTCCATCAGGCCCTCATGAGCAGCTTTTCTCTGCTAATTGTTCGCTTGATACTACACTGGAGATGTTAATTTATCCCTGTCCCCATTGTGTGCCTAAGAGATCCTGGGGAGTTTGAGAGGGAGTTGAGTCCCTCTGATCCCTCGTGACTTTGTACGTGTCTGGTCTCACAGTGGCACCAACAGCCCTGCTGCTCTTGGGCCAAAGATGTTGGTCTTGAATGGGGAGAGTTTGGGCCCCAGTCCTGCTGAATCCAGCTCAGCAACCCCAGCAATGTCCCTTTAAAGAGGGAATTTCTTGCTCTGAGCAGGGTCCTATGGAGGAAGGAAAGCTTGCCATTGTATGGCTGCTCCTCGTGATGTGGGAGAAGTTGAGTAATTATTGAGATTAGTGAAAATAAGCTTTGCTTACAGTTTGAGATGAATGAATGTTTTAAACTCCCTTGGCTTTTGGGCTGAAATCAAATGTGGCATCAGTGTAACACCTCTATCCATTATCTGGGGAGTGGAAGGCTAACCATGCTTGATACAAGGCATGAACTTGGGCTTCCCTTCACTTTTGTTCCCCAGTGCCGAGCGATCCTCAGGGTGATTCTGTGGGGAGCAGGGGCTGCTCTGCCTGCCTGGAAGGGAAGGGGAGGAGGGAGGACAGTGTGATAGGCTGTGCTGGGTATGTGGGACCTGTGTGCTAGAGGACAGCATGGGTGTGGGGACACAGCACAGTGACAGCAGGCAGCCGTGGGGATGGAGATGTCAGATAGTCCCTGCTGGCCACAGAAGGATCATCTCCCTGCTTCAGACTCCTCAGAGCTGCATTGACAGCTCCAAAAGCCCCAACAGTGCCTCAGCAGCAAAGGCACAGATCACCATCCCAGGTGCCACCTACCTGTGCCCCAGGTATGGTGCACAGTGCTCTGGCTTTGTGCAGGGCCTGGGGGGAGCTCAGAGCCAGCCCTCACCCACATGGGTGGTGCAGGGGGCTTGGTGGCAGCCACCAGAGCCAAGGGTTTACATGAGTAAGGCCAGGAGCACAGGCAGCTGCTCTTGACTTCAGGCACAGTGCTTGCACTGCTCAGAGCAATGTTTTCCAGCCCCTGCCTGTGGACACGTCAGTGGTGCTGCCAAGAGCTGTCCCAGCAGGCCCACAGCAGTGGGAGCATCAATGAAGCAGCTTCCAGAAGCCATGGGCACAGAACAGGGACAGCCAAAGCCTTTCTGAGCTCTGCCTTCAGATGCTCTTTGATGATGAAAGTGGCTCCTGTGAAAGATCACCACAAGCTCTCTGGTGCTGAGCACGGGTGGGCACTGCCTGGGCTGTGGGCCTGTGCTGCTGTGGCAGTGGCCAGAGCTGGGCAGTGAGGCCAGCATGCCCCAAATGGAAAAAACAGACAGTGCAGGAGCTCAGGGGTGGCTCTCCTGTGGCGTTTCTCCATCCTCAGTGCATTCAATCTCTACTGGGGTGAAAGCATCAGCTTCACCATTGTTTTCACTCAGCATCTTGGTCTGCTCTTACTGTCCTTAACAGTGACAAATCCCTGAGCAGAGAGCACCTAATGGCTTTGCTTTCCACTCCACAGAGAGGGGAGATGGCACTTGTAGAGAGCCATAAGAGAGCCCAGGAGCCTTTCCCCACCTCAGGGGCCTGGCCTACGGCTCGTTGCAATAAATCAGCCTGGCATGACTCTGCCTGTCCTTGCAGAGTGAACCCCATGTGTGCTGGAGGGAGGGTTTGTTTGCTGGGCCAGAAAAAGTGGAACACAGCCTGAGAGCAGGGCAGGAGCCCAGCTCACCTGCCACACTCAGGCAAACAACTCATGAAGGGGCAGAGCTTCATCCTTCCAAGCCCTGCAGGTCTGAGCCATTGGAATTGTGCTGCTGCAGCCCCACACAGCCACCAGCCAGGATGCAGGATGCAATGTCTGTAACTGAGGAGTCTCCAGGAAGGCCCTCTGCCCTTCAGAGACTGAGAGCTGATGCTGGGAGGCAGAGCACGTTGTCTTTGACTGTTGTGGGCTCTTCAGACCTGCTGGAGCATCTGGCTGGGCACAGGACATGGCAGCAGGGGATGCTGGAGCTGCTGCACCAGCTGGTTCCTCTGCTGTGGGTGTGTAATGCACACCAGCACAGAATGTACTGTGCAGTGTGTGTGACTGGGGATGCAGTATTTCTTTAGGTGTTGAAGGTGAAATTAATCCCTGCCATTCCCTCTGGGCTCAATCTTTACCTGCTCTCCCAGCTGAAAGGCAGCACTGCACCATGGGAACGTCCTCCCAGCTTAGAGGGATGTTTGCTGGGTTTTGGGAGCAAAGCCCTTTTCCCTCCACCCCCCCAATGCCAATACTCAATCCCCCTTTCCCCCTTACCCCTCTCTTCATTCACTTTTCCCTTCATTTCCAAATGCTGGTGGGGCTGCCACTGCTCTGCCTCTTTCCCTTGTTTTTCCCAACTGTTTTGGAGCCCAGTGGGTGGCTTGGGACAGAAACCTGCCCAGCTCATGAAAGCTATAGAAACACTTCCTATGGGGCTGATAAAAGTAGGGTGGTGGTTTTCCTTTTTAAATTTTTTTTTCCCTTGACCAGAACCCAAAATAGCCCTTTCCAGTGCAACAGATACATCACCACCAAGTCACCTCGGTGCAGTGACTGCAAGTCCTTCTGGATGGTGATGCTGGAGGCAGCCAGGCTGCTGCTCCTGCCCAACATGCCCAGGTGGAGTGAGAGCAATGGCCCTGGGATGGGTGGAGCCACTGGGAGCATCCTCACAGCAATGCTTTCCTTGACCTGTTGATCTCAACCCTTGCCTGCTGGGCTGTTCTCAAGTCTGCTAAACAAAACCCATCCTTCATTAGGTAATGTGGCTACATTTTGTTTTTTCAGAATTTAATATTTTTTTTCTTAAATCACTTTTTTTTCCACCAAACTAAGAAGGAAGAGAAGGGGAGGAAGGGAAACCCCTCAGCTCTTGTCTTGGTGACTTGTCATGCCTGCCTTTGACAGACCTTGTTATTAATGTTTTCCAGCCGCCTCTCATCCAGGGCTCAAACCTCCCCTTTAAAGCCCTGTCATGTTAAAAATTGACATGTGTTGATTTTGGCCTAGGAGAAGCCGGGCCCTGGCTGTAGGTAGGAACTGCATGTGTTTAGTCTGGCTTACATTTTATTTTCTCCTTTCATCAAATTAGTTCAGCTGTATTTTTTTTTTTTTCTGAAGGAAAGAAAAGAAAAACTGCTTGACAATCTGAGGCTGTGGGTTAGAATTGCAGCATTGCATTAAAACAACAAAAAATAACTTACAAATGTGGGCTGTGTCAGGCCTGGTGGAGATGGGGCCGCTGGAGCAGGGATGGGAAAAGCTGCGGCAAGGAAACACTCTCTCCATGGAGGCACAGAGATTGCTCCTGCAGCCCCACAGCCCTGGCTGCTGGTCTGATTTATTCCAGTTGAGCTTGCTGCATTCAGCCTTGCTAAAATTAGTGCTGTCCTAGCTGCACCAGGTTTATTTCTCCACTTTTTGCTCAGCCATCAGCAGCCTTGCTGTGTACTGTACCCCAGTTCTTCACTCTAAAGCTCAGCCAGGGATGTGCTGCAAGCCCACAGAGTGAGCACTGGGCTGGAGAGCCAAGGAAATCCTTCTTCTTGACCATTAAATATCTGGGATTAGGGGTTGTGTGGCACATTTCATTGGGATAGCAGCAAAGATCCAGAGTTTATCCATCAGGGATGCTCCTGTCTCTGGATGTGGAGTGGAGGAGCCCCCAACACAGGGCAGAGCATCTCCTGCTCCTGCTCCCCCAGGTTTTACCTAAACCTTGGTGCCTCATTGTGGGAGGCATCTGGTTCCCTCTTCCTCTGTTTCCCCAGGTGCTTCAGAGTCAAATGCACCCAAAATGTCAGTGGGGTTCATGTACACAGGACAGCCCCCAGGTCACAGAGGGCCAGGGAGTGCCAGGTCCTGTCCTGGTGCCAAATGAAAAGCAGCAGCTGAAGCCTCAGGGAGCTCCTGATGGGCTCATGTCACCATCCTGAATCCCATATTGAATCCCACCCTGCTCTGCCCAGGATGAAATGGAGCCTGGGGCTGGAAACAGTGCAGGGGATGGGGAGGAGCCCCAGGAGGGGCTGCCAAGGGGAGACACCTCTCCCACCCCCTCAGGGGCATGGCAGTGGCCTTTGCTGTCCTTGACAGTGACAAATGCCTCAGCAAAGGGCACCCAGTGGCTTGGTTTTCCATTCCACAGAGCGGGGAGATGGCATTTAAGAGAGCCCAAGAGCTGGTGCTGCTTCTGCAAGGAATGACTGCCCTATCATACCCAAACAGCACGAGTGACGGGGAAAACAAACAGAGAAGGATCCTCCTTTGCCCCAAGGAGTGTTGCAGGCAGCCCATCTTTGCCTCCTGGAAGGTCTTGCAGGTGGGTGCTGGTTCAGCATCTCCCTCTTAGCAATTCCAGTGTATGTCCTTTTACCCTGCATCTTGTGCTGGGTGTTTCTGTGGGCCCCATGGGATGCCCACCCAGCTGACCTCCATCCTCAGTGCCCTCTAGGACTGTGCCAGACCCACCATCCTGGATTATCTCTCTGGTTTTCGTCTGTATGTGCAAACAAGAGGTCCCATGGGTCATGCTGGCTGCCCCACAGGTGCAAACGGGGGAGCTGAAGGGTTCCCTGACTGACCCACGCAGGAACAGCTCCCCCAGAAAGTGTGAAGGGATTTGGCACCAAGACCTCATCTCCCCACAGCCACCATCCCTTTCCAAATTCCCCTCTGGGCAGCTGGTCCATACACACGGGGACCTGACTCCTCATGGGGGGCTGAAGTATTTTCTCACAGTTACTTTTGTAACATTAGCGAAATCAAAGCAAAACGTGTCAAAATTCCCATTAAGACACATTTAACTTCCCTTGTTCCGAGACAAAGTGCCTTTGCCTGGAGGCAGGTTTCGGGTTTGCTGCCTGCCGTGGGAGACTATTGGATTACAGCAGCACCGAGCCAGAGTTTGCTTTCTTTAGGGGAAAGGCTTTTCCTAATCAGGATCAGTTTAATTCTGTTATCTGAATTATTAGCTTGGCTCTGTGTCTGGGCTGTGCAGGAAGAAGATGAGGGAAAGGAGAGGAGAGGGGGAGGGGCTCTGAGCCCCACAGGGCAGGGTCTCCCCTTGTCTGGGACCTGCTCTTGGCACTACAAAAGCTCCGTGTTGGTGTTGTGGACAGTGATGGATGGGGAGGCTGTGAAGGCTCTCCAGGGCTTTGCAGCTCCAGGTTAAGGCTCATTGTCTGGCTCTGCCATGGGTGAGTGTCAGCCTGGTTTACTGGTGGGGAAACTGAGGCACGGGGCAGCAATCAGGAATGTGCAGCTAAGCTGCCCTCACCTGTGGAGGTGTAAGATGAATTTTTCATTAAGTGGAGGATACAGCAAAATCCCTTCTTTGCTGGGAAAAACAGCATCTCTGCATCCTGGCTTGTGTGTCAGGGGAGAATGTTTGGGCCTTACCACATCCTTGCTTTGAAAAGGATACTTTTTTCCTTTTCCTTTTTTTTCTTTCCTTTTTCTCTCCCAGGAGTGAGGGTGTGTATGGAAATTTGAAGGGAGTGTTTTCCATGTTATTTCTCCAATGTCCTCACTCTGTGTCACAGGGTCTGCCTGTGGTCCCCACTGCCTGCTGGACTTTGATGCTTGTGCTGGAGACATAGACAATCATTGCTGCTTTGAGCCCAGGGAGCATTTTGGCTGTCAAACCTGCTCACAGGGCACCAGAGAGCAGCAGCAGCAACAAATAACCTGTGGGTGCTGCTGGTGGGATGGGGAATGCTGGTGTGAGGGTGCTGGGGAGGGCTGGCCTGAATGAAGAACCTGGGCAATGCATCCTGAGTGCCAGGGAGTGAGGTTTGTGCTATCTGTGCCTCTGAACAGACTGAAACCAGGCTGGACAGGGGCACCAAAGAGAAGCTGGAGCTTGCCCACGTGAGCAGCTCTGCTCCTGAGTGTTCCCAGGTGGCTCCTCAGGATGAGGGTGAAGTTGCTACAGCAAGGAGGATCCAGATTTGTTTCACCCATGCAGCTCAGGGGAGAGGGAGCTTCACTCCAAGAGCTGGACACCTGCTTGTCCAAAGGTGGCACCAAGACACTGGAGATGAGAGAACCCATGCACAGGTGGTGTAGTCAGGGCTGGCCAGGTTGTCAGGGCACCACTGGGGTAGCTGAGACTTAGAGAAACATGCCAGGATTCCATTGCATCTGATTTAACAAGTAATTCATGACACTTTGCCCATCCCACAGCAGTGAGACACCTCTAATTAATAAACTCTCCTCTCTTTGATTGCAGTCAGGCCATGGTTACTCCAAGGTAGGACTGAGGGTGTCTGCTGGCAGGGCTGTGGAAAACAGATGAGATGTAAAAGGCTTGGGGAGCCCATAGCAGATCTACCACTGAGTTGTGCCTTACTGGGTTTTTATAAGGTTTTCTAAGCACCCATGAAGAACAAGAAACTCATGGGTACATGAAGAGTCTCCAACCCATTAGATTTGGGGACAAAAGAGCTGCTTGCTCCTGTGGGAGTGGGAGCAGGGAGATCCATCACAAGGCACAAGAGTGATGTGAACAGCACCATTTCTCATCAGTGATGGGAAACATGTGGCTGGACCCATATTAATCAGTATTTAGGGATCCCACACAGGGCAGAGCTCAGCTCCAAGGTGATGGAGGCACTGCCATCAAGTTTTCAGCTTTAATCAATCAATCTTTTGCAAGAGATGCTTTCTGCTCAACTTTCTGACATTATCTCATCCCCACTGTTAAGAGTAGGCTGAAAAAATGTCCCAGCACTTTAATTTTCAGACACTTAACCTTTGAGCATCTTTGAAACCTTGATTCCATGCCTCCCTCCACATCCATATCTCCTTGCTGATGAGAAGCTGCTGCACAGGGAATTCAGCACCTGTCTTTGATGTCCTGTCCCTGTAAGGTGCTCCTGTCCCCATGGCCTGCTTTGGTCTACCAAGTCCTACAGGTTCCCTGTGTCAGAGATCATCTCTTTCCACCTAAATCAGAAGCTGATGGTTTCATGTCTGAGTCCAGGAACACAGTGATTCCTGGAGTTCTCTTTGCTTGGCCTCCTTAACCTGATGGAATCAACAGGCTGCCTCTTGTGCTGGGGCCAAATTTTTTCCAAAGGAGGTAATTTTGTGGAGATACTGCAGTGGGGTGTGCTAGCTTGCATTTATGGTTGTGCTGTGAATTTAATTAATATTGTTGAGGGGTTTGCAGTGTGATGCTGATGTATGGTTGATGTTGAGTGTTGATGTTACTTTGGGTCACTGCTGGGGGCTTCTGCCAGAGAGCTGATGATGTCCAAGATGTGTGGTACAATAGGCACTTGGAACATCTTCTCCAACATCCTCTAGTCCAGTCCTGTATCCTGAAGTCCTTTCTGCTCTTCTGGAAAGAGACCAAGAATATGGAAGATGGCATATGGGATGGGCATTCTTCTCTCCCAAGAATATGGGAGAGCTCAAGCTATAGGAGCTTTGACTTTCTGGCATGAGCTGCTGAACCAGCACGACAAGGATAGCACTTCCCAGGGCCACCAGCTGGGACAGCCCACAGCCACCCTCAGCAGCTGTCCCATTGTTCTTGCCACCTCCCCAGTGCTGATGCCATCCTAAGCCCTGCCCTGCAGCTACTCCTGGTGAGCACAGCCTGTGCAGTTCCTGTCTGGGTGTCTCATGATGCCACCCACCCATGGGAGTGGGCAGAGCCCTGAGCAAGCCTGCTGGGCTGCTGTGCCTCCAAAGCTGGCCTCTCTCACCCCAGGGTGCCTCACCAAAATAGCAGCTATGGAAAGAGCTTTGTTGACCTTTTTCTTTTCCTTTTATTTTTCTTTTTTTTTTCTCTTCCTGTGCTCAAACTTCCCCAGACCTCCTCAGAAGACCCTGGCATATCATCCTACAGATGTGCCATAGAAGCCTTGGTTGCAAAATATATCCGGCATGGCAGTTGGCAGTGTTGTGCAATCTCTATCAACTTACGGAAACCACTGTGAGATACTCTCAGAGAGGGACTCCAGCCCATCCATCACTCCAGCCACAGTCATGTGTCCCACTGTCAGCCAGGAGGGCACAGCAGCACGGGCACTGTGAGCACCAGAGAGCTTTCCCTCCCAGTGGGTGCTCTCGTGCAGGGCTGGATGGAAATCAGCTCTCTCCTGGTCCCTTCGCCTCTCACACCTTCTCTGTTGTGTTCCACCAATGTCCCACCATTAGATATTGTCCTTCAGGGTCTGTAACTGCTGCTGGTTTTGCACCAGTGGTCAGAATCTGTGTGGTTGGGAATGGCCATGGAAAGCTCAACATGACAGGGATGATGGTTATAGTAGCCCTGAGAGGCCAGATGTGGGACGGCAACAGGAAAGCTGCTGTTCAGATCCCAAGTTTCCTCCTTCTGAACCTGTGGTGGTGTTCACAGGGGTCTTAGGATGAGGGAAGAGACAAGAATGTTGACTCCATGTTCCAGAAGGCTTGATTTATTATTTTGTTATATATATTATATTAAAACTATACTAAAAGAATAGAAGAAAGGATTTCATCAGAAGGCTGGCTAAGAATAGAATAGGAATGATAACAAAGGCTTGTGACTGACCAAGACAGTCTGGACAGCTGGGCTGTGATTGACAATTAGTTAGAAACAACCAACATGGGCCAATCACAGATGCACCTGTTGCATTCCACAGCAGCAGATAACCATTGTTTACATTTTGTTCCTGAGGCCTCTCAGCTTCTCAGGAGGAAAAATTCTAAGGAAAGGATTTTTCAGAAAATATCATGGCTACGTTAACCCAGCAGAGACCTTCCCACTGGCTCCAAGGCCCAGCAGTCAGTACAGTGTGCTGGGCAGGCAATAGGGCACCTTCCACCCAGTGATCCATCCTGTTCCTCTGTTCTCTGGGACTCTTGCTAAATCCCCTCTCAAATAAGTGGGGCCTGGGCTGTGCAGGGACTTGTGCAACAACCTGGCCCTCCTGGATTGCCAGGAACACAAGCCTGGACTGGCAACATTCAGCCATGGGCAGACTTGGGCAATGGGCTGCAGCACAGAGTTCTCACTGCCTTTACCCGTCCCTGTCCTTGGGACACGTTCCTCACTAATGTCAGGCATGGCAGAGCCCTGGGAAGGGACAAGGTGCTGCTGTGAGTGGCCATCGCTTACCCTTGGCTGCTGAACCCTGCTAAGCACGGCCAGCTCTTAATCACCGTGGTTTATTGCTGGCACCTCCTGGCCAGCTCACTCTCCTCCTGAGCTGCCTCTTGCCCTCCTCTCTCTCCCTGCAGGCACATTAAATCACTGAGCTCTGCCCAGGAGAAATTGCTGCTGCTCCATTACCCCGCTGTCAGCATCCAGCACACTCGTGAGAATCAGGTTCCACATCAGAAAATAATAAAGGCAATATTATGAGCAGAGGGGAGAGGAGATTAAAAAACCTGTTTAAAGAGCCTTCTGGTCCCCATGCTGTTTATCACACTTCATGACTTTGTGTTATTTTTGTTGTCACTGAAGTTGGACTTTTAATTTTCCTCTGATCATCAGGTGACTGGTTTGTAATTTCCCTATGGCTCCAAGGATTAAAATAGGTTGTTTTTAAAAATACCTCTTGCTCCCCAAGATCAGGTAGTGATACTTTCTTTGCTAGTTGGAGTGCTAATTGAATACTTTATTTAGCCCAAACACAGATGTGGAATGCGCTGAGTCCACCCCAGGGCTGAGCCAGACCCACAGTGACAGTGACAGAGCTGCTTGGGAGGACTTTGTGTCCCAGTGCTTGTCTACTTCTGTTGTCCTTGGGATCTTGCTGCCACTCTCATGTTTACCCAGGACTTTTGGGATTTTTTTTCCTTTATTTTTTCCTTTTTTTTTTTTTCTGACATGATTTACTTTCCAAGGTGTTTTGGTCAATTTTCATCCTCAATGCTTTTGACTAACAAGACTGTTGAATTTCACAGAGTGGTTTTCATGCTCTGACACATTTGTGCCGTGGGTTGGCAGCAGTATAAAGTGAGGGTATTTAAGTCCTCCAGCCAAAACTGTCATCTCCTTCACCTTCATGCCAAGTGCTTTATCTGTGATAGGGGTTTTGTGGCTTTTTAAAATTAATGGATAACTGCATATATAGATCCCACGAGCTGCAAAGAAATGCTGGGTGATGGTTATGGAGGCTGTGGGTGTGCATGAGGGGCATGTGCTGTGCAGCACAGACATGTGGGTGCTGCCAGCCTTGGTGGCCGTGCCCATCTCTTCTCTGCTGGGTTTGTGTTGTTCTTACCCAACCAAGGCCACCTGGGCTGGGGTAACTCATTTCATTGCAGTGCAGGTCTGTGGCAAGCTCAGAGAGCTTCACTGATGTGAGTCTGGGATCCATCACACAAGCAGCTCTGTCTGCTGCTCCAGCTGGTTTGGCCACAGGAGAGGGGGATCTGTCTTGGAGATGTTGGCTGGAAGCCACTCCTGGAGGGCTCCAGCCTGAGAGTGCAGCACTGCTGCCGATCCTAGATCAGCTCAGCTCTGGCTTTGCTCACCCAAGGCCTGCAGACCTCCAAGGATGGCTCTCCCCTCTCCCCACAGCCACATTCCTGCCCTGGCAGCTGCAGGAAGGAGCAGGCAGGGACTAGAGCCCTGCTTTGCACAGGATGGGGCATGGGGCAGTGGCAAACACCACTGGTGTGAGGGGCTGGTGGAGGGAGATGGGCCATGGCAGAGCTGCCACAGGCACTGCTGGTGCCCTGTCCATGGCTCTGTGCTGGATTTGCTTATAGCCTGAGGTGTGAGTGCAGGTGGAGCTGTGCTGTGCACACTCCCAAAGGGAGCAGGAGGTGAAAACCCTCTGCAGGAGCCACTGCTTCATTTTACTCTGCCATCCCATTTTACTTCACCCTGCTCCCTGGGCATAGAGTGGGCAGAGCTCTTGTCACCTTCCCGAGAGCAAAGGTGTTTCCTGGGTTTGCTGAGGTGAGCCCAGGTCCAGCCCCTGGTGGTGAGAGATTTGCCTGCTGGGAGGAGAGCAGAGCTCTGTCTCACCTCTGGTCTATCCCTCTCCCTTCCCCCAAGCCCAGGCAGTCACATTTGGTACCACCCCAACAACAAGTCATGCTGGCATCAGAGACTAAAATTTAAAAAAAATTATTAAAAAAATTTCCATGTTTCTAAAGAAAACCCCAAACTGAGGTCTCCCAGCTGGAGGGTAGGGGTCGGTTGCTTTGTAATCAGTCCCAGCTTACTGTTGAAAACATCTTGGTCAGATTTTTATCAGTGCCTGAACAGGAACAGCCTTGGAGGACTGTCTCTGGGGAGATTAGGTGGTTACCTAGAGCAGAGTGAGACTCCTGCCCAGCCAGCTGAGGTGCCTTTTAGATGGCACTGATTTGATGTGTGCCTGGGACCAACATCCCTGGTGCTCCGTGGATGTTCCAGGTGCCTGGGGAAGGCCTTTGCCTGTCAGGTGATGCCCACAGTGGGGTGTAAACATGGAGTTAATTCCTGTTCATGGTGTGAAGGAAGGGCTGGGGATACCCAGAAGGCAGGTGGGATGAGTTTATCCATCCTCAGAATGTTGTGGAAGGAGAAAAGGGCAAGAAGGCTCAGGGCTGCCCTGTGGGAAGAGAAGTGATAATGGGGATAAGGCTTGAGCTGTGCAGAGAGAATGTAGGGGGATACAGTATGAAGGTGGTATAGAATGTAATCTTATCCCTCAAAGAGTTGCAGCTGAACCAATTACTAAAAATTAGGAGCAGGCCTAATGTTAACAGGCCACACCTGTAGCAAATAAGAACAGTGGTATAAAATAGTGGATTGGTGGTATCAGGAGTGAGATATAGCTACTTCAAGGACCAGGAAGGGTCAGTGCTTAGAGGAGTGCCTGCAAGAAACATCAAAGAGGTATGAAACTCTGGTGATATGGAATCCTGGCACTATAATGATAATAGAACTCTTGATATATAAGACAACAAGAGAACTCTGCAAAAACCTGACAAGGTCTGTGCTGCAGAAACAAGGTCAAGGTGAGACCAAATGGTGTGAGGAGGGCTGTGCTGGAAGTGGTGAGGTTTGATCTATGGTGTTGCTAAGCAGCTTTGGGGCTAAGGTGGGTCCCCAAGAAGGTTGCAGCATCCTCCAGTGACAGTGACCAGGGCTGACAGAGGAATCTGCACAAGAGGAGATGGATTGGAAGAGCAAGAAGCTGCTGGTGCAGGCTGGGATAGATGAACAATGGACAGGGAGGAGATATGAAGCCAGTTCCTTGGAGGGGAGCCTGGGTGATGGGAGGGAGTGAGGGCTGGAAGGCAAAGAGTGAAGAAGCCTATTCCTATCAGGCAGCAGAGCTCTGTGAGCCCAAACCCTGCAGGCCCAAACCTCTGCCTGGCTAATCTAGCTGCAGACTGGGAGATGCTGCTGGATGTTCTACATGGAGAGTGTTCCCCGTGAGCCCAGGCACCAAGCAGGACAGAAACTCCCCACAGCCCCAGCCACAGTGCCATCTCCCACAGCAGGGTTTATGCCATTCCCCCCTCTGCTTCCACTGTGCCATTCTCTCCATACCCTGGGAAGAGCACAGCCCTCTGCCCCAGCAGCAGCACAGAGCAGAAGGGTGAGGGCAAGGCCAGGGCTCACTGCAGCCGTGACCAGCTGGGCAGTGCCGCTGGCTGGGCTGGGAACACGAGCAGCACTCAGAGTTTCCAGTAAGGCTGTGGTCGTGGAGGGGGCAGGGACAGGGGCAGGAAACATGTAGCAGGAAGCTGGCTGTGCTGCCCGGCATTCCTGAGCGCTGGAAACCCGAGTCAGCTTCCTGCAGCCTGCCGGGACAGGGACAGCCTCCACCCCAGCAGCCCAGCCGGGCTGCGTGCCACAGGAGAGACAGCACAGGCATGCCTGAAATGGTTCTGTGTGGAAATGAGCCGTGCCCTGCTGCTCCTGTCCTACTCTGACTCTCACAGCCATCCATCCTCATGTCTCCTCCATGGATGTGGATGTGCCATCCATCCACACTCCACTCCCAGATGTTGTTTCCATGCGCACCTCTGCTCCGCATCTCCTGGGCTTCCTTCAGTCCTGGAGAAACCCAAGCTGCTGTGTTTTAGAACAGTTGGCAACAGACCCATCCCTAATGAATGGTGCTGTTTGCTTTCTTCCACTTGCATGTGGCCCACAGCTAGGCCATGGCCAAGAGTGGACCTTGTTACCCTGTTCCTTCCAGCTTTCCCCTTTTCCTCCTGTCTGTCCTGCTGCCTGCAATCCAGGCAGGACCATGAGACTTTGGGATTTTCTCCCAAAACCTCTTCCACACTCATACTTTGGGTTATTTCCTGTGTTAAGGTGCATGTGTTTTAGCCAGAAAAACCTCAGCTGATCAATAATTATTGTGATTTCTTTTGCTTTCCTCCTAGACCCCCGTGATTCCCCCTTATGTGTGTTCATAGACAATTCCATTGATCCATCCACCAGTTAAACAAGTTTGGGCTCTGTGCTGGCACAACAGCACTCCTCCAAGAGGGCTTCCAGCTTTGTTCTCCTCTGCCAGCCCACTGGCTAAATTCAATCCTCAGCAGGAGGCTCATATCTGGCTTTACTCTTGCTCCAGAAAGTCCACGTGGTGGCCACATCCTCGTTCATTTCTCATGGCAGTCATGTAGAGCCACTGCTGCACCTGCTGGCAGCATTGCTCCTCTGCTGCCCTGTCCCTTCTCTCAGCATGCAGGTGAGAGCTCTGTCTGGGTGCTGAGCTCCATTCTGGGTGGACCTGAGTGCTCTCTGTGGCAGTGTGAGCATTGGATGGCTGCAGAGCCTCTGCTTTGGAGCTGGACTGGCACAGATGGCAAAATGGGAAAGCAGATGGGCACAGGTGGTAAGGAAAGCCTCACTGGGCAGAGGGTTGTGGTGTACCTGTTTGAAGCTGACACATGCCCACAAAGTTTAAGGGTGTGAACTGGAGTTTTTGAAAACCACAATTCACAGCAGGGGAAAATAAAATATTCCCAGCCATCACAGTTGAGGCCAGCACCACGATTCTCAAGGCTCAGAAAGCCCATTTTTCTGTTTTCTCTCATTACAATATAACTCTAGCTAGCCTGGAGTATTAGACAAGTCTCTTCAGTGCAGAGTTTTGCCAGCACAGCTCTGCCTTGGAGAGGGTCAGTGCTTCAGCCTGCAAACCCCCAGAGTGTTTTCCTTGGCAGTCCTTGTTCTGGCAGCATAAACTTGGCCCACCAGTGATCTCTGCTGCCTTGGCTGCCTTTCACAGCACACCTGGAACCGGACTGATCCCTGTTTGAAAGCCAAGCTCCACCTGTGACCTTCACCAACCCCCTGAGCGCGACCCAGCCTGCGAGCAGCAATCCACAGTGACCCTGCTCCACCTGTCCCTGCCACCTCCATCCAGCAGCAACCCCCTGGATAAAAAACTCCCCAAACCACCCTCCCGTTCCCCCCACCTTGGCCAATTTCCCCCTGCACAGGGATCACCCATCTCTGCCAACCTGCGGCTGTGGGAAGCGGGAGCGCGGCTGGCGGCGGCTGCGGTTTCTCTCGCAGCTGAGATTGCAGGGCTGCAGCAACGAGCAATGAGTTCCCCAGCCCCGGGAGCAGGGAGAGCACAGCCCAGCCGAGAGCAATGAGCTCCCAGCCCCGGGAGCAGAGAGAGAACAGCCCAGCCGAGCAGCAATGAGTTCCCAGCCCCGGGAGCAGGGAGAGCACAGCCCAGCCGAGCAGCAATGAGTTCCCAGCCCCGGGAGCAGGGAGAGCACAGCCCAGCCGAGCAGCAATGAGTTCCCAGCCCCGGGAGCAGGGAGAGCACAGCCCAGCCGAGCAGCAATGAGTTCCCAGCCCCGGGAGCAGGGAGAGCACAGCCCAGCCGAGCAGCAATGAGTTCCCAGCCCCGGGAGCAGGGAGAGCACAGCCCAGCCGAGAGCAATGAGTTCCCAGCCCAGCCGAGCACACAGCGGGGCTGCCCGGGGAGGAAATCCCAGCGCTCGGGGAGCTCCGCTCAATCACGGGCAGCAGCAAGGAGCAGGAAGCACTTGTTAGGAAGGAGCAAGGAAACGGAGCCTCTGCCTGACCCAAGTGCACCTTTCAGGACAGGAAAGTGGGAGAGGGAAGGCAAAAAAGTGCTTTGAGCTTTCGCAGGGGATTGCAAAGGGCAAAGGGTGAGGGGAGAGGGAACAAACACCGGCGGGGCTCTCCGAGAGGGGCGGCCAGCGTGTGCGTGCTGTGAAGGGCACTTCATGGTGGGGCTGCTAATTAAATAAGAAAGGCTCGTCTCCATGCTTGTTAGGTTAACTCAGCAGGGATATTGCAAAAGCAAATTCCTCCCAGCGAGTGTAATTAGGGGGCCGGAATTCCTCCGGTTCCTTGTCCTCCCTGCGAATCCTGCTAAAGCCATCAGGTGAGGACACCGGGTGAGGGGGGAACGTGCAAGTCCTGTGCAATAACAACCCCTCCAGCCTGGCAAGGATTTCAGATCAGGCTTGGCTTTTTACTCTCTCCTTATTCCAGGGTGGAAAATACACGTTCAACAAAACAGGTTCCCAGTCCTGGCTGGGTCATAGGGCTGCTTCCCCCAGGACACCACGCTCATGTTGAGGATGGAATGAGGACTGTGAGGGGTCTGGACAGGGCACCAGCAGGTTCACAGAATTTGGGAAGTGTCCACTCACAGCACGGCTGTCCTTGGTGGTGCTGCTGACCCGCTTCATCTTTCCAAGGGCATCACACCTCCAGCCCAGGACAGCAGGACATTCCACGTTTGCCTGGCACACCATGGCATGTGTGGCTGTGCTTGTGCCAGTGTGGCCTGAGCAGGCAGAGGAGGATGCTCATGGGGACAACACGTGAAGATGTGTCCTGCCTGGCACTAGGGGACACCAGGTATGTTGGGAACACAGGGCCAAGGGGAGTTATGGCATGGATGGAAGGGGAGAGCTGACTGGAGGGGATGGAGGGCATGGATGGAGGGTGAGGGGCTGGGAGAGGAAATGTGGGGGGAGGAGAAAGGGCGAGCCTGGGACCTTAAAGAGCAATTAGTCAAAGCTGAATTGTTTTTCTAAACTCTTAATGAAAACAAAGAGTAGGGCATGGCCCAGATGGTGCCAGGGGATCAAATAAATGTCGCACTCAGGAAGCAGCTGCTACTGGGAATGTTTCCTGCCAGCCCTGCTGCTGCTTACAGCCGCTTTTATTATTTGTTATTTTTCAGAACTGCAGCTGGGGTTTCCCTCCAGCTCTGTGGAAATATGTTTAAGGCTGGCCCATGCAAAGTGCCTGCTAGGGCTGTTCCATGGCCCTTGGCAGCCCTGGGCATGCCACCTCCCTGCTTGGCATCTGCTGCCATCCTTCTCCATGGCAAAGCCTCTGATGGAGCAATTTCATCCTCCATGTCCCACCCAGCCTGGTCCAGCACCATCCTTGTCACATTCTTTGTGAGCCTTTATCTTGTGAAGGGTTTTACCTTTTTTGCCCTGTTTCCCTGCATCTGCCAGTATGAGTTCAACATCTCTCTGTTCCGTGTTGTTGGTGTGAATGACCAGAATCAAGAAATTTGACTAAAATGAACATTTTGGGTGTTGTTTTTATCTGCCTGATGGGTTTTGGAGAGAGAGAGGGGAGCGGTTTACATTTGGCTCAGCCAAATGAGCTCCTAGCCATGAGCTGGCAGCCACGTGAGCTGGCAAAAGGTAGCAGAGAGAGGACTTGTGACACAGCAATTTGTGAGGCTGGTGTCCCTTTGATGGAGGGGAGGGTGGCTGACTGTGGGGCACTGTGATCTGCCCCCCATGATGGCTGGTCTCATCCAGTCCACCAGCAGACCCTCTGCTCCCTTTTTTTGGAGCACAAAAGCCGTGACTGTCTTACATGCACTTTTTTGTGCCCATCAGTTATGTAAGCTCAATGTGCCTGTCTCCATTTTTCTGGGCTTTTCAAGGCCCCTGAGAATGTGTGTGCAAAGACCTGAACTTTTAGAGAAAAGGGCTTGTTAGTGCTACCACAGAGGGAGAGAGCAGAACATGCCCTCAACACTTTTTTAGCCAGCAGAGACTCTACACGGGGTTGAGGTTTGTGGCCCCAAAGAGTTGGACATTGCTTTGTAGGGCAGCTGATCCCAGACCAACACACTCCTAAGACATAAGGAACATGGTGGTTTGTGTATATCCAGGTATTTTATTGAGAGACCAGATGTAGGAACTGAGGAACTGTGTGCTGAGCTCCTGTCCCTTGCTTCTTATACATGGAAAAAATAAGTCAAACATGTAATGTTGTGGTACAGCCTGATCTTTGAGAATCTCATTTTCCACCCAAAATGGAAATGCTGTGTGTGCCCAGGAGGATGAGCAGGGACACTTACCTGAGGCTCGTGGCTGGCTGTCATCCAGACTGGGGTCAGATACTCCAAGCTGGCTCTGCTGCTCGAGGATGGAGATTGTCCCACTCAGCAGGTATGAGGATTGTGTGAGCTCCCAAAGGCAGGGAAGGAGCTGGGTGAAAGGAAGCAGCCATGGAGCAGCCAGCACTGCCTGGGATGGTGAGAAAACCCTCCACGAGCCTGGGGCTGGGCAGCACAGTGCTGGCACGCTGGAAGGGCAGGAATGTTTCCCTGGAGTTTTGCTGCAGCCAGGCCGTCGCTGAGGCCATTGTGGCAGCCTGGAGATGCCCGCTGGGGGTTTGGGGCTGGGTCAGGGTAGGGGGCTGTTTCCCGACTGTGATGGCCAGGGCTGTGCCAGCTCATGCTGGAGACACCACTTCCCTGCCCGTCACAGCACGTCCTGGGATTTGTGGTTACGTCCTCAGAGCTGTTTGATCCGCTCGAATCACAGCTGATCAAAGGGGCAGTTTACGAGAACAAAACACTGGGTGACTTCCTCCAGTGGTGCCAGAGGCAGCCCTTTGGAGGCAAGATATAAGAAAATAAGAAAATTTTTAACTACTGAGTGTCTTAGCTCCTCAGAATAGCAGCGTCTGAGGGACAGCTCTGCTGCATGGCCCAGGCAAGACCCCAGTGAGGGAAGTTTCAAAAAAATATAAATGAGATATGTATATTCTGATAGATGAGCTGATTTCTCTTCTACAGACATTTAATAAACTGTGAACTCCTGTATTTCAGGCTTGTGAGCCAGCTTGGCTGCTGTAATAACTCAGCAGTGAAAGCCCTCAATTGCTTGTCTACTGAATAAGTGCAGAGCAAAAGTCCACTGGGCCCATCACATTTGGGGTTTGCACATCAGCTGGGAAAGGAAAATGGCAGAAAAGTGGTAGCCACCATGATAACCCCATTCCCTCTATTTCAATGAATTCTTTGTTTTTAACATAGGACACTGCTCTCAGGCACATGGTGAGATTCTTGGAGTTGTCCTGTACAGAGCCTTGGACTTGATTCTTGTGGATGACTTCCAACTTGGGATACTGTCTGACTTCATGATTTAATTATCTTTGCTTGGTCAACAGAAGAAAGAGATACATAGTGATGGCTGTCCTGCAGCAATAAACATGCATGGTGACCACAGATTGCCATCCTGCCTGAGACATTGAGAGTGTCACCAGATGGGAAGAAGTTTGTCCCAGGTAGGTGCTGTCAGACTGAATCTCAGCTGTAGACTCCCCTGTGGTCCCTGTGCTGGGTGACCCTCCAAAGTTTCCTGTTTCTCTTTTTGACCTGACCAGTGAATTGGGAGGTTTGCTGATAACAGAGATTGTGTTGATCATCATTTCTGGAAGCTGGAGCTTCCCCTGGGATGGTTGCACTGACCCTGATGGTCAGGAGTAAATGGGATAAATGGGCTTTTCAGTGGAATTTTGTAGGAGTGAGTACCACTCCAAAGGCTGCTCAGGTGGAGCTTAGGGACCTTTCTGTGCTGGTCTGTGTGTTACCAGAACATCAAAGGCTGAAAACTCAATTTCTTGTTGCATGGGACTGGGAGGAGTTGGGCAGAGAGTGGAAAGTGACCCAGGGGTGGGAAGCATTAAAGAGGGCTGGGCAGAGGGGTGCTCCCCACCCAGGCTCATGCTCTGGAAAAAGCCTGCTCCCCAGGTAGAGGAGGAAACTGGCGCTGGTGATGTGCTCCGGATGTCACTGTGCAATCAGGGAGGCTGTTCACAGGTCACTAATTGATTGGGACAGCCACAGCAGGAGGAAATTACTTCCAGGAGAGACAGAAAACCACACTGCCCAGCCAGCTTTGGAGAGCTCTCAGGGAGAGCAGAAAGTCCCGAAACAATGAAAACACTTTGGAAAGAGGCATTTCTCTGCCATGGTGGTTGACTTGGGATGTGGCCTGGGGAGAAGCTGCCCACCTGCCTGGGCTGGTTTTGGGGACACTGGGTATGGCAGGGCTGTTGGTCTGGGAAGCCCCTGGAGATGCTGGTGGCTGTACTCAGTGCTGGGGCATGGGCTTTTGGCTCTCTCTCTAGCCATCCCTCAAGAGACTTATTATCTCTTCTGAGCTCCATTTAAGAAAATTCATCCACAAGAGAGGCTCTCAGGATTAATTAATTAAATGCTGATAAGCAGAATGGACACCAGCTCAGTTAATGCCTTAAATACCAGTTGATGTCCACCCAGGCAGGATGGGGTTTTTTTTCTTGACTCCTTACACAGATTCCCTCCAGTCAGGGGCTGACCCCACAGTTGGCCATTGGGCTACTCAAGCAGAGCATCTCAAATGTAGCTTTTCCTTACAGCCTGGAAGATGCCAAGCTGATCTCGAGAATAAACCCGGGCACTGTCCTGTGCTGTGAGGACGGAAGAGCACGTTTCCTGAGGTGCTGAAGGGACATCCCAGCCTGCAGGGGTGATAGTGGGGAGCTGGTCCTGCCTGCTGGAGCTGCCTGAGGCGAGAGTGCTGAGCTGGTGAGAGCTGCAGGAATGCACTGTCTCCGAGTCTGCTCGTTTGGAAATGGTGCTCTTTTCAACGGTTCTGTTATCAGATGGAGCATTTCCTTCATCAGTGTTAATATCCATGTAGTGAAACAATGAAAGGGCTTCCTATCAGTTCCAAATAGGACGTGAAAAGCTCTCAGCGTTAAGAGTAGAGGATGCTGGAATAGGGCAATGGGAAACGCCTGAGTCACTGAAATGCCTCTTTGATTCCATGAGGCTGATACGTTCAAAAGGGAAGAAGAAAAAAATAAAAAGAGAGAGAGCAGAGCTAGTTAATGATCTGTGGGACAGAGAACAGGAAGGGGCAGCAATTGCAGCGTGGGCTCTTGCAGAGGGGAGTCACAGGGGATGTCTGGCAAAGGCTTTGGAAAGTACAGAGTGCAGCAGGGAACTGAGCACACTGAGCTGCCTAGCTTGTTCTCAGAAAGGGGGAAGACATGATGGAGAAATCCTTTCCCAGCCTAACCCTGTAGCCCTTATCCTGCTGCCACTTGGCCAGTGTGTGCCATCTTAGTGTGGGATCTATGAACTGCAAAACAAACTTTCAAACCACTGTGATTTAATGGTGCCCAAAGCACTGCAGATCTGAAGTAGGGGAAGGAAAATTCTGCTTTGCAAAGCACCCAAGGCCACAAGCCCACTGCTCAGAGGATCTGACACTCTCCATCATCTCTTGTCCCAGCTGGGGACATGCACAGCCCCTTGTGCCAGAGCTGTGCCTGCTGTCCTGGGGCAGAAGGAGCAGGATATCCCGAGCCCACAGAAATCCCTGGCCTGGAGTAGGGCAGGCAGCCAGGCCAACACACTTTCTGCTCTTTTCTGGAACTGAAGGCCTCCCTGCCTGTCCCCATGGCCAGGTGTAAGTCTCAAGGCCACCAAACAAACACAGGGGCTGTGATCTGTGCCAGGTCAGAAGCTGTGGGCAGCATTTTTGTTGTTACAGGAAGAGCTGCAAATATTTTAAACATACCCTGTTTTCTCTGTCTGTTTTGCAAACCAACCCCAGTTGCCTGCAGACAAAACAGCCCACTGGGCATAATGGAAACTGCCTTATGTTCTCTGAGGGGAAATTCCTCAGTGGAATGATTTGGAAACTGTGAAGTAGAGGTCAGACTTGCTTCTTCATAATGGTAAGAAGCCTTGGCCATCAAAGCTCAGTAAAGAGCAAACCACACAGAATCAGGTTTCTCCCCACCCTGAGAAGCACCATGGTGGGCTGTATCCAAGGCTGCTCCCTTGGGTTGATGGAGCAGTGCACACCCTAAATCATTGCTCTCCTGGCTGCATGGCCACAGGTGGGATGTGTAGAGGTGTGCAGGGGTCCCTCAGAGCCCCCTTTTCAGGGCTGTGTCCCACCCCCATCGTGCCTTGCCCAGGAGATTCACCTGTCTCCCTGTTTCCCTCCCTCCATGGGGCACCCAGTCCCAGGGAGACCCATCTGTGGGTGTTGTGCAGCACAGAGCACAGCTGCCATTGCACACAGGACAGGGCTGCCCTTTGTGGAGAGCAAGAGGGAGGTGATGAAAAGCCGGGGGGACGTGCAGAGGCTGGAGGGAGCCCAGCAGCGGGGCAGGAGCAGCTGAGGAGGGCTCACACACAAAGGGCCGTCCTGTCTTCACACCTGCAGGGCGGCAGGGCGCTGACAGGGACAATGACACCACTGACAGGGACAATGACACCACTGACAGGGCTGGCCGCTGGCAGGCAGGGCTGAGGTGCCTCAGGTAAAGGCAAGCAGCACGGTGACAGGAGAACAGGGGTGAGTGCAGAGGGGAGGGCAGCTGGTGTGTGCATGGTGGGGACAGGGACGGGTGCAGGTTGGGCACTTGTCTCTCCTCCTCTGTGTCTGCCTGTTCAGTAATTTGGTGTGAATCCACAGCTACGCTGTGCCCTTGCTGTGCCGTTTACACCCAGGAGTGCGGGTGGGGCTGGGGTTCTCTCAGAGTGCAGAGTCCAGGTGGGTGCTCAGCAATGTTTTGTCCCCACCACAAGTGGGTGAGTTCCAGTATGGAGTTGTGGTGGGCACCCATCACCAGAGGGGCATAAGCCCCGGCTACCAGCCCTTTCCTTGCAGCGTGCACCAAACCTCACCACTTCTGACCCCAAAATACCAACGTGGCCCAGCTCTTGCTCCCCAGGAACTGGGGCTCTGGTGCTGTGGGATTGCTTCCTCTCACTGGGGCCAACAGCTCTTGGGCCCTGCTCCCCTCTGCCTGTTGTCACAGGTGTGGGGACACCTGTGATCACTTCTCACACATCCCCCATGGGGTTGAGCAGAGATGAGGGGTGCTGGAGGAGGAGGGTCCTTGCCTTAGAGAGCAGGCTGTAGATGTGAGCATCCTTCCTGTGCCTTTGAACAGCTTGGTGTCCCGGTGCTCTGGGGACAGGCGGTCCGGGGCCGATCCTCGGGAGCTCCAGGCAGCGGGAACAGCGGGAGGATGGTGCGAACTCCAGGCAGCGGGAACAGCGGGCCGATGGTGGGAGCTCCAGCAACGGGAACAGCGGGAGGATGGTGCCCTCCGGCGGCCCCGGGGCCGCTGCCGCTGCCGGGGACCCCTCAGGCTCCGGGACAGAGAATTGAGATGTCCGTCCTGTTCTTTCAGTCTGTAGGGATGCCTTCCCTCCTCTGTCTCTGCTTTTCCCTGGTTCCTTGTTGATGAACTCCATTCCTGTCTCTCTGCCCGGGGAGATGCTGTGTGAGCATCAATCTGCTGCTGTGTTGTGGGGCCAGACCCCTCCCTGGAGAGGAGCCTTGGGGTCCCTGCAGCCCCAGGCTCTGAATCACCCTCAGGATGCTGAGCCTGACAGCTCCCACTCAAGGGGTGGTAACACACCCCAGTTTTAGGCTCAGGAGATCTGGGGATGATCTGCTCCTGGGTGGGCAGTGAAGGGGCTGTACAGGGATGGGTGGCCCTGAGAACAGCCTGGTGGGATGGACACCCCGAGCATGGGCTCTGTTTGGTGTTTGGGTGTCCCCAGTGTGGCTGCCAGCACAGCCAGCTTGGGCCCTGAGTGGACCCAGAGTGTCTCTTTCCTGTCCCAGCTGGAAAGGGCTGGTCCCTGACAGTTTTCCTGTTTGGGTTACACCCCACAGTTCCCAAGCAGCCTGTCCCTCACAGGCTGGGTGGGGAGGGCAGCTCCCCTCCTGCTGCACCAGTGCCATGCCACAGACCTCCTACTGAAGGAATGGAGGAATATTTGGGCTGGGCCAATTAGTCCCTTTCAAGGTCTGAGCAGCCCAAGAGCCCATTATGAGGCTTTCTGAGAAAATGGACCTTGGGTCCCGGCAGAAGGCACATCGCTAGGTGTAACCCTGACCCTAGGCAGAGGAGGAAAAGAAGACTAGGGCTAAGGCTGGATCAATGGAGAAAGCCGTGGAGGCAGCCATCTTTTGGCAGTTTTGGTTTTCCCTTGGGATGCCTTTTGCAGCTGCACTGTGCCTGGAGCTCTGGGCTTTGTGGTTTTCTGAATGCTAACCCTAGGTGTAACCCTAACCATAGGTGAGGCAGTGAAAGGTGCATGGGGGTGTGGCTGGTGCCTAGTGGAATGGTGTGGAGGAAGCCATTTTTTGGCTGTTCTGTATTCCCCCTGGAATATCTTTTGTAGCTGCAGTGTGCCTGGAGCTCTGGGCTTTGTGGTTTTCCATACCTTACCCTCGGCGTAACCCTGATCCTTGGCCGGGCTTTAAAAGCCATCTTGGGTGACGTCTCTTTCCAAGCAGAAATATGGGGACAGAGCCATGGTTTTGCGGTTCTGTGCTCCCCTTGGCATTCCTTTTGCTGCTGCAGTGTGCCTGGAGCTCTGGGCTTTGTGGTTTTCAGAACCCTAACACCAAGGGTTAGGTGTTAGAGTTCTGAAAACCTAACATCTAAACCTGGAGTCCAAGTGGTGGCTTGGATTCCAGCTGGATTTGCTGCAGCAGGGATTGGTGTGGGGGGTGATGGGTGCCCAGATCCCCCCTCCAAAAGCCTTTGCTGGCTCGGCCACACGCTCACCAGGCCAGCGGTGACAGATGTCTGCTGGAGCTGTCACAGGACGACAACAGAGCACAGAGCTCCCTGCCCTGCCCCACAGATGGGCTGAGGCAGGGCCGCCTTCAAAGCAAAGCGTGCACGTTCCCCAGCCTGCTGGGATTACAAAGTTAAGGGCTGGCATTGTTTTCCCAGCTTCAGAGGGGGAGGATACCAGGCAGGATTAGTCTGGCAAAGCTTACCAATGTGCTCAAAGGGGCACAATAGGACCTTGAAGAGAAGAAGCTGCACTGATGACAGACAGAGGAGCATCTCTCAGCAGCCTGTGCCTCCTGACGCAGGCAGGATGTGCTCGGAGCAGGTGCTGCTGCTCTGTGGCTCTGTCTCTGCCAGGATACCCCTCCCGTGTGCCCCAGGACCCCCCAGCACCACTGGGGCTGTGGGCAGGCCAACAGGGCACAGAGGAGAGGAGATGGTGATGGTGATCTGATGCCTCTGTGCTGCTGACAGTCCAGGTCGCCCCTGCAAGCCCCTGAGGTCTGTGCTGCCCACCACTCACTGCAGACAGGGGTGAGCCCTTTGCCCTGGCAATGTCTGTTCACAGACGATGAAGCTGCCTGTATTGTGGGCCAGATGTTTGCTTTTCTATTTCTTGGTTTTATAAATTAGATTTGGCTCAAGAGGAACAAAATTCCCTGTTGGACTGGGGGACTCTGACAATACCTTGGAGCAGGGGGAGCCCACCATGGCAGCCAGCCTTTTCCCAGAGCATCGGTGTCACACAAGGCCATCACTGCCATCTAGGAGCTCTGGAGACCCCTGGGATGATGGGACACGTGTGGAGACACCAGGAGAGCCTAGGAAAAAGGGGGGGGCATGCAGGTAAACCGCTAATGTGTACCTTGAGGTTCTTTCTTTTTTTTTTTTTTTTTTTTTTAAATCATTTGCAATCAGGAGTAATTAGAAATAAAACCTGGAGAGCCACAAAACCCCTGTATACCTGAGCTGCTGCTCCCCAGGGCTTTACTGCCCAGAGAGCCACATCAGCACTGCAAACACTGCTCTGTGCTTGGTGTGGAAAGCGTGGTCACAAGGGAATTGGCAGCCTGTGCAGGCAGCCAGCACTGAGGTAGCACCTTCTGCCTGAAAATAGGTGCTCTGTGGGCATGGGCAGGGGGCTAGGTCTCCTCAGCGGGCTGGGGACAGGGGTCAGGCAGACTGGATGCAGCTGGATGAGGGTGTTATGTATTTCCCTGAGGTGACTGGTGATACCCTGAGCAGGCACTGAGCTGAGGGGAACCTGTGTGCCCTGCTCTGTGCAGGCCCTTTTATGCTTTCCCTGTGATGTTCCTTCTTATGGGATTTTTGCTGACGTCTCAGTAACCAGCAGCCAGATCTGAGTAGAAACCTGTACCTGAACAGAGCTGCAGAGGTCAGCAGAGCAGTGCCAGGGGCATCTACTGCAGCACAAGGAGCTGCTCTCTCAGTCAGCTGCAGTGATTGCCTGGGCTCCTTGCTGAAACCACAGCCTGGCAGCACCAGCTTTTGTTTGTCTGTGATAACTTATTAGCTCTGATAACTCGTTGAGTGGCAGGGTGTGCCATCACTTGCCTGGCCCAGCTGTGCCAGCATGGGCTTGGCACCAACCTGCTCTTCAGCAGCCTGTGCCAGCTGAAGGCAGGTGCCACAGGTGCACCCACACTGCACCCACAGAGCCTCTGCCATGCTCAGGGCCTGCCACATGCTGGGGCACTGCAAACCAGGCTGAGAACCAAAGCAGCTCAGTACACCTCAGGTTTCCTACCTACCCAGCCTCAGGATGACTGTCCCAGAGCAGAGACACCAGACTCAGGCTGGGCTCTCTTTGGGGTGTCTGCAGGGGATTTTGCTGTCAGCATGGTCCCTGGAGCAGCTGGAGCATCCGTTGGGCTGCCATGGCGTGTTTGTGAAACCCGGCACGCCTGCGGTTGACCAGAGCGCTGAAATAAGCCCGTCCGGAATTGGTGCACTGCTCTGTATCCTGATGTGGTGAGCAGCTCCGACTGGGGAGGGTGGGGGCAGCCCCACTGGGGTGCCTGGTGGCAGAGGGACTGCAGGAGCTTGGGGACCACGCGCAGGGCCCCGCCGGCACCCGGAAAGCTGAGCCAGGCACCAACGGAACTGTGATAAAAATGAATGTGACCAGGACAGCAGTGTGGGGGAGATTAATGTCAGATTGTCAGAGGGGAGGAAACTCAGGCAGACAGCACTCAAAACAGATACTGGAGCACATTTGGGGGGGCCAAAGGGGGTAGATGCTGCTTTTCTCAGCATTGCTGCATCTGCAGATCTGCATCCCCCCCTATAGCCTTTGAGGAGAGAGGAAGGGACAAAAGGTTTACCTGAGGTGTGTCTACCACCCTTGTCAGCCCTGTGCTGCAAATCCTCCCACCTCTGCAGGCAGGGCACCTGCCCCTCTGTACCAGCCTGAACAGGAACATCAGCACTGCTTGCTACCTGAGACCTTGATGTGCATCTCTTGTGGGTCCTGCCCAGGCCAAGTTTGCTCTGCTGCCCATCAGCAAAGCTCTGACAGTGATGGGAGCACTCCCTGCTGCCAGAAGGTGCTTCTCCGTGGCTGTGTGAGGAGCAAAGCTCCCCTCATCACTGGGATCAGCTGCTCCGGCCTTGCCCACAGACAGACTGGTTGTTCACTGTCACCCCCGCTGCCTGGTCCCGGTATCACCACAGCTTCTTCAGGACCCCACAACTTCCATCCATGCAGCTGCAGCAGCCTCCAGAGGCCTCCTTTGCTCCATCACCTTTGGTGCTCTGGTTTCCCTCTGCCTCCTTGCTGCTCTGTCTGATGACACGCTCTCTTTCCCACCTGAATGAGGCACTCTATGTCCTTACCCAGCCTCCAGTGTCTCACCCTCCTCCCAGTTCCCATCTGTGCCCTGGGCACTGGGTGTGTGTCTCCCAAAAAATTGTCCAAGCCCCTTAACACCTGCCCTGGCATCACACCAAACAAAAGCCTCACTGGGATAAATCAGAGAACAACAGCCCCAAAGCAAGACTTAAATAAGTAGTTACAGGAGTTCACTGGGGCTATGCCACCCTGTTCACAGCTCTGCCCTGTCTCCCTCCCTCATGCTTCTCATTTCTGCCCTGCATCCCTCTCTGCATGCCGAGTGAGCCAGCAAAACCCCTGGAAACACCAGCCCAGGGTGGGCCAAGGCAGGGGAGCCAGGTTGTCCCTTTGTCCCCGCGGCGGGCAGGGACAACCTGCGGGCCTGCAGGGACCCCTGGTGGCAGCGGGGAGCCGGGGGACCTGCGGGGACAGCCCCGCATCCCGCGGGGATGGGGAAGGAGCTCCTACCCTACAGCATCCCCAGAGCAGCCGCAGCTCCTGCTCTTCTGCCGGAGGAAGGAGAAGGGAACTTTTCTCTCCCCTGGGCTGGATGAAGACTCAGGGAGAGGCATTTCCATCTCAATATCTTCCCTCCTCGTAGATCTGCAGGGCAGTGGGGGAGAGGCCGGCTGCAAGCACATGCTCCTGTGCTGGCCGAGCTATTGACAAGGTGATGGGTGCTCCTGGCTGTGAGGCTGGAGGTGGGCAGTGCCAGAGTGGGAGCTGACAGTCCTGGGCACAGACAGCAGGGCTGGGTGACAGAATCTTCTTCCCTGACCACTCAAGGGTAAATCCAGTAGGAGCAAGGTGTGCAGTGCCTGTCTGGGCTGTCTTGTTCCCTCACTACCTGCATTGGGTAACCAGGCTGGCTGAATGCACGTGATAAAAATTGAAATCCACTTGCATGTCATCAGTGAAGTGTAAGGATAACAAATTTTGACACTGTCCTCCAATAGGATTGTTGCCAGTTCATAAAGCTGCCATGTGAAGGCGCCCCGTGGCACAGTAACTGGTGTCCCAAAGGTGGCAAAAGCTGCTGCCTGTTCTAATTCTCTGGCATGGGAATGTCCCAAGGTGGAGGTTACCCCCAGTCCTGTGGGCAGAGCTGACCTAGCACCCCACATGGGCCATACAAATAAAGGCAGGGGGCACTGCGGGCACGGGAACCAGCAGGGCTGGGGTGAGCAGGGAGGGCAGGCAGGGTGCAAGCCCAGCTCGCTGCCCCTGGGATGGGCATCCTCCCGTGTTCCTGGCTCCTGCAGCTGCTGCCCGTGCTCTGCACCCACCACTCACAGAGCTGGTGCTGTTCATAGGGTACTCTTGGACTGCTGGATGGGATAAAGCCAGGAGGACTTTGGATCCATCCACCTGCTGGAGAGCTGCAGCCTCATTCAGAAGTGAGTGTCATTCATTTATCTGGATGATGAGGAATCCTTCAACCCCTGTAGTTTGTCTCACAAGCACCTTTTCAAACAAGTCGGGTGTTATGTATCCCAAACAGCGTGCCCTGATAGGAAGGACCAATCTATCAAGGACACTCAGGTAGGATTCTCACTCTGATGCTCTGGTTGTATTATTTCTTTTTAGCCTGAGCACCTCAGTAATTCACCTGCCCAGAACTGATACGCACTTGATCCTCCATGCCTCAGCTCACACCTTGTCCCACATCATGTGCATGTGCTCTTTTACCATCAGCTTCTCTAAATCCTCATCATCATCCCTCTCTGAACGCCTTGAGCTGGTATAATCTCCCTGCATGCCAAAGAGGCACACGAGACAGCACATGAGAAGTGTGTTGGTGAGCACACTGAGCAGCAGAGAAGTGAAGTGTGGTTTTGTCTGCCTGAGACCCTGAGCAGCTGGATCTGGCTGAGGACACCATCCTGCCTTTTAGAGGCAGCAGCCCCGGGGGCTGGCCCTGAGCTCCTCACTGTCATTTCCTTCACCAGTCCCTGTTTCTCTTTGCACAGCAGGTTTACCAAAGAGGTGCCAAGCATCACCACCATCTTCCCCATGCCTCTGCGGATCCATTGCCACTGTGATGCTGCTCTGTGGGCAATGAGCATGAACGTTTCACCATGGGAGGGAATTTGGTAAGCCAGCATCTCCAGACCTTGGTCCAAGCCGAGCAAGCTCTGGACCATTCCAATCAGGACCAGTTCAAGAGTCAGAGGGCAAGTAGTACCCATGATCTTTTTGCTTGTGCAGCTGGCTGAGAGCAGAATGTTGTCCTAATGACAAGCTCAGGCAGAGCCTTGCGCAGCCACCCAGTATCCTTGTGCAGTCAGGAGCTGTGAAGGACAGAGGGACACCACCAGGCTGTGTCTCCAGCAGCGGGATGTGGCAGGGTGGCAGGGTCAGAGGCACAATGACAAGGAGGGAACCCCACAGCCTGAGCCAACATCTCCCCTCGCTGGGGAGGGACCAACACAGTGTGCAGGGTAGCTCCTGCTTCAGCTGTGAGCTCACAGCTCCTCTGCCCTCACCTCTCAGCTCCTCTCTTTGGGTGTCCCATGGCGTGCTGAGCTCCGAGCTGGGACACTCGGCTCGCTCTTTGCCGGGCTCGGCTCTCTCCATGCTGCGCCGCCGGGCTGAGGCAGCCGCTTCCCTCCCTGCTGGCCAGGCGCTGCTCTGCACCTCAGGGCTGTGCCTCGAGAGCCGCTGCCATGCTCAGCCCTCGTGTCCCCATGGCACAAGGATGCTCCCTCCCCATCATCTTCGGAGCCCCTGGCACAGCAGAGGCTTCAGGCTGGGCACTACAGAGAGCCACACAAATGGAGGACATCCCCAGACACCAGAGCCACCAAAGCTGGCTCTGCCATGGCAGGCAAGGCCCACGCTGACCCTGTGGTGCTCCTCCAGCTTCGGTGTGCATGGCTGCTGTCCTTGGGAGGAGGACAAGACTCAGCAGTGCAGGTTGGAGCCCTGCACAAGATGGCAGCGGGGCTGGGCAGGGAGGGTGGGGGTCCCAGCCAGCCCACCATGGCCCCAGTGGGGTGGGCTGCCCTGGCTGTGCCTCAGGAGCCTGGAGCAGCCCCAGAGGAGCTCCGTGTGCCCTGAGGACGTTTCCTGTTTGCTGAAGCATCGGCCCTTCAACCGCCGCCAGTCCTGTGCTTCCGGCAGGGGCTCCCGCCCGGAGCCCCCCTGCATTATCAGCTCACCAGATGCCTTTTTCAGGATACTGTGGTAAAACTGTGCCGGCCAGGCGCTGTCATTTGGGGTTTTCTCTCATGTCAGCTTTGAAGACAAATTGGATGAGGAGGAGCAAGAAGGGGGGAAAGAAAAAATAATAAATTTAGGCCAAAAAAAAAAAAAAAAAAAAAAAAAGAAAGAAAGAATGATGCTTGCCACCATCCCAGGCCAGAGCTGGCCTGTGTGCCAGCGTGGCAATGGGTCCCCCAAGCGGTGTGGGCAGCAGTAGCCAGGGACAGGGCAGTGTCCCCATACTGGGGGTGTCCAGTATGGCAGCGCCACTGTCCTGGCACTGTCGGCCTCTAGTGGCAGTGGAGGCAGTGAGGTGTCACTGCAGAGCCCTGGGCCTCATGGGCCCCACCAGCACCACGGGGATCTTCTCCCATCCCTCTGTGCCCTGCTGCCCACTGGGACATGTCCTCATCCCCATGCTGCTGCCTGGTAAGACATGGTCCCCCTCTAGGACACAGACCACCTTGCAATGGTGAGGGAGTGGTGCTGGGAAAGAGGGTGTGAGATATCCCTTACCCTTCGGCCAGAAACAGCTCCAACCGGTCAAACCAGTCTCTGGGCCTCTGGTCCAAAGCCACCAGATGGTGCTGAGCAGCTGACACACGGGGTAGACTGGGAACCAGGCAGCATTACTGGGGATGGAGGGAGGGAAATAGTGAAACAGGAGATGGGAGGTCTCTTTCCATTTGTGGAGCCTGGCAGGGAATGCTCACCAGGTCTGTCACGGAGATGGGTACCCAAGGTTGTGGGCCCCACTGCAGGAATGCTCCATGGACAGATGAAGGGGACAGACCATGGATGCTGCTGACCCTGAGGACTTGCCAAAACTCCCTGTGCTGGTGAAGGGTGTGCACAGCTGTGATGAGGGTGAGCTCCCTGGGGCTGTAATGCAGCAGGCAGCATTAAAGCATGACTGCTTGCACAGCACTTGGCACGTGCTCCAGCTCTGCTTCCTGCTGAGGTGGCAGGCTCAGGTCAGCTGGAGGAGATAAAACAGGTGTGTGTTTGTATGTGCTCCTCCAAGGTGTACGGGGACCTGGCAGCCCCAGAGCCAACCACAGACCTGCAGGATTTGCTGTGAGTTAAGCCCAGTGATTTTCGCTGGATGAAAAATGAATAAAATGTGGTTGGTCCTTGCAGAGCAGAGGGGAGGTGTCAGCATGGGGAGGGGAGAAAGGGTCCATGGTATGGAAATAGTACTGGGCTATCCCCACCCACAGAGGATGGATGAGGGGCTGGCTAGGGCCACAAGCTGTGCGTGGGAGTTACCAGGCACTTAGTATAAAACCTGATTTTTTTTCCAGCCCTTGACTTTGAGCATTCACTAGAGGATGGGTTGGACCTCCTGAGCTGGTCTTCAGGGCTAGATTTTCCTTTGGAAGTCTCTAAACAAGAAGTCAAAGAGGGAGAAGCTGTTCTCTGGCTGCCTGGGACCACAGGAGAAGCTGTGGGTATCACCCTGGTGAGCAGGGGAGGTGTGGGGAGGTGGTGGGAGCAGTGAGATGTCTGTGCAAGGCAGGTGGCTGTGCTGGGATCTGAAATCATGGCTGCTCGCTTTCACCAGCAAATCTTGCATTTGTGTGGTTTCCTTTTCCTTCTGCTCCGTACACTTTTTTTTCTTCTCTCTTTGTTTCTTTTGCTGCAGAGGCAAATTTCAGTCCTTCCAACCTTTTGGCTCCAAACTCTGAACAAGAATAAAACTAAACATGAACTCCCAGAAGGGCTCAGCTTTAATTACATGTGACATAATGTTAATCTGCTGGAGGGTCTCAAGTGCTCCTATATTTGAGCCTTTCCTTCTGCTGTTCTGCAATCCCCCTGGCAGATGCCTCCCAACTCCTAACAACCTCCCCAGTCTATTTTCTCTGAGCAAGATCACAAGTGAACTTTCTATCTCAGAAAAGCTTCTGTGAAGAGCAGCAGAGACAGTCCTTCAGCAGCTCCCACCTCTCTCTTGAAGGCCTGGCTGGTTTTGAAGGCAGCAGGAAAATGGAGATGGTTCTCTCCACCAGGTTGGGATTCCCCCTGCCCACAGGTCTCAGGTTAAATGGCACGAGTGTGGCTGAAAGGAAGAGGAGCCACTGTGCCTGGATACCCTGGTGGCAGTGCCTCCATCCCTGCCCAGTGTTGGCTGTGATGCTTTGGGAACCTGCTGGCTCCAGCTCCTCACACCTGCCAAGTCTGGAAGAAATAAAGGATATCCTTGCAAAGCAGCAGCTGGAGTTCAGGGAGACCCTAAAACCGGCCAAAAATGGTGCCAGCAAGGCCAGCCCTGGCCAGGGACCTGCTGGAGTGGCCCAGGTGGCAGAAGCCAGCATGGTGACAGTGGCTGGAGGAATAAAGCAAGCCCCACCTGAGCCACATGGATGAGAGACTGAGCTCCCTGACAGCTCCATTTGGGCTGCCCTGCAGTGGCTGGAGCCCAGTGGGCACCTTGGATCACACATCTGGCAAGGAGCATTACCTGGGCACATCATAGAGTCTGGGCAGGGAGATCATTTGAAAACCACCTTGGATGTATTTACAGTTTGTAAACCCCAGGCATGGGAGAGAGATTTTGAAGATCCCCATGAGCCCTCAGAGCTGATGAGGAGACAGCAGATAAACAGGTGACAACCTTCCTGACCCAAATAATCCTCATCCTTTGCCCGACCCCATGGACTGGAAGCTTTAAATTTAGCAGAGACAAACAGCTAGAGCCCTAATTGGCTCATTTGCTGCATCAGGTGCTGCTCTGCCTCTCCCCTGGCTCCTGCAGATCCTAAGTTCCTGGTAGGTGCTTTGCTTTTTCCTTTTTTTCTTAATTACTCACAGCAGTAAATTTGTAGGAATCTAGAAATGGCTCAGGTTTCCAGGTCACCCTGCTGTTGTGTTTGTTAAAAGGTTCCCTGGTGTATGTGCTGCTGCAGGAGCAGCACTGGGGCAGAAAGGGCTCAAGGGAGCACAGTGTGGGAGGCACATCCCCCAGGGAGGGCAGCAGAAAGCAGCTGTGTGGAGAGCAGTGAGGCATCACTGCTGCACTGGCTGCTTTATTCTCAGCCTCAGGAACTGGGGCAGCTCTCTTTGGGGACCTTTCCAGCTCTCCTTTCTAGCTGGGGCTGCCTGCATCCATCCTATTTTTAGCTGCTGCCTTTGCAGATGTGGTTTCCATCAACAAGCAGTATCTGAAGCTGCCCAGTAGCTTTGTGGGCTGAGGTGTATGCTGATTGATCGGACCTTCTTGGGGTAGAAAGGCACAGGCACTGTTAACCCCACAGAGCTTTCTAACAGGCACCACAAGCTCCAGTGTACCCTGGGGGGTCTGAGCTGTGGCTCCAGCCAGGCAGAAGTGGTTCTTCTGAAAAGTGGCACTGCTTTTACTCTGCTGGGGGAATGGAGAGTTGAGGGTATCTTTGGGATCACCAGTTTGATCCCTCTCCTCCTCTGGACCTGCCTGCTTTGGCTAGGTGCAACAGGCAGCCCTTGTCTGGCTTTGGATGCCCCTGGTACTCCCTGAGTATGGTGTGTGCTCTGGCTCCATGGATTAATGATAATTTATTTGATTTTAGCTATTTGCAGCTGGTCAGGCAGGACTCACTGTCTCAGGGTGCTCCACAGCACCTGCACAGGGAGCAGATAGGCAGGGGTTTAGGCTTGCTCACTCTGCTGCCAGGTGAGGTTTGTGGGCATGGGACAAAGCTGGCACCTGGTGACAATGTGGTGGGTGCCTGGGCTCAGGCCTGCTGCAAAACACTCCTGACTAACAAAGCACTTTGGAAGCTGTGGGGTCTAGGGCAGAGGTCTGCATCCTCTGCATGAGAAAAGTATCCCAGGAGAGGATAGAGACAACTTTTATCTCAGATAAAAGGGGCCAGTATGGAGCAGAGTCAAGTCTGTCTGTGACAGAGCTGGGCTGTGTAGGTCCAGGACAGAGGGACTGCAGAGCAGGTGGCCTGGCAAAGGGCTGGAAAGTGTCCTGCTGCATGTGCAGATCCAAGCACAGGCTTGCAGGAGCACAGAGCCATGAGGGCTGTATTTTCCTCAAGCCAGTGTGCCACACAGGGTGCCAGTGCAGTACTGTGGCAAACCTTCACTCCCCAGCACAGCCACGTTTGGCATTGGTCTCCTCATGAGCCACTGCTCCATGGGGCAGCCACGTGCTTTGCCTGGTCTGCAGGCAGCCTCCAGAGTCTCTGCAGAGTCTGCATGTGCCCAGTGGAGAAGGCTACACACCCCTTACTACCCCTGCCCTGCACACACACCCACCCAGGGGCAGCTGCCACCACCTGCAGTTCAGGGCAAACAGAGGGACACACAGCCCCTTTTGCCCTTCTGGTTTTTTTCTGTATGAGGATCTCTAACCACTTTGATCTAAACAACTACACCAGAAAAAGGCAGTAGGGAGAACAATACTGCTGTCCCTGTGGTCATGTCTGGAGTATTCAACAGTGAACTGGGGCAAAGGTGTACAGGAAAAAATCTTAGGAGACTGCTATTAGCAGGGGATTGCATTCACCTCCCAAGGTATCAAAGTGTGAGTAAGGACCTACATGTGCAGCACAAGCGAGGCAGGGACTTTTGGCACATGCAGCACACAGGAAGAGGATGGCAGGACAGGTTCTGTTGTTTTCTCCCTGTAAGGGTGAAGGTGCATGCACATCCCTGGGGAACAAGGGCTTGGCCTTCTCCCCTGTCTGGGTCAGGGCTGTGTGAGGTGGCAGAGCTCTGACTTCAAGGCACACAGGAGGCAGGAGTGGTCAGGGCTGAACTCTGTTCCACAGTGAACTGCACTCCTGGCCATGGGCAGGATGGGGTCACCCAGCCCCTCCACCTCCCCCCAGCCCAACACAACACATAGACACAAGGCAGTGACTGTTTTATTTCAAAGTAGAACAAAGGTATCTTTTATTATTCTTTCCAGAGCTGAGAGATTCAGCTTTGCCATAAGTGTGTCTGTGCTCAGACTGGCTCCTTGTATGCGTTTACTCAGAGCACATCTATACAGGGCAAACCAAAAGCAGGAGATGTTTCATAACTTGGCTGAGTCTCACCTCTGGTAAAGAAATCCCATTACCCAGCCAAACACGCTGGCTTGGTTCCTTGGACAGCACGTGCTGCCGAGCAGACAGGCTCTATAGAAAAATCTAAAAACAAAATGCACTTTCAGACATTCCACATCAACTTTCCCCCTCATTTTGCTGGGAGTGAGTTTTGGCTCCAAGTGTATCACTCTCACCTCCCTTCACACCTCTGCAGCTGCCGAAGCAGAGTTAGAGTGCATCGAGGATGTTGTCGATTTTGGAGACCAGGTCCTGGCGCTTGTTGGAGTGCATCTTCTCGTTCTCGATGTACGTGTCCTTCTTCAGCTTGCCTGCCACCAGCCGCTCCGCCTCCACCGACGACTTCAGCACCAGCTCCTTCACCTGCCCATCCAGCTTCTGAATCTCACTCACCTGCCAGGGGGACAAACCCAGGCAGCGTTAGAGGAGACAGAACAGAACAAAACAATCCCTACAGTGAAGCTGGAATAGAAGAGATGGCAGATGATAGCACTGACTTCATCTTCTGCTAAGTACAAACATCTCCAATCCCTGAATGCTGCTTCCCTAGCCAGCATATTATGAGGAATATCCCAGAATGTGTAACTAAGGAGTGCAGATAAAAGGACCTCCAAGGACCCAGGAGCCATAGTGGCAAAAGACTGTGAGAGTATTTAATGATGGATTTTAAAGGCTTCAAGCTAAATCACAGCTCTGACAGCTGGAAGCTGTGTCCCTACAGTTAATGTTCATGGTGTGTGATGGGAAGTCTGCAATGACAGAGCTACTCTTTGAGTTAAATAACAGATTAACCAAGGTGGCTATTAGCTAAATGGATCTTAGAGACTAAAGTGTCCCTCACTTGGGGTTAAGTGGCTGTTTCAGGTAAGTGTTAAAATACATTGAAGGGAAGGACAGTGGGTGTGTGCTCATTGTGCTGTAGCTTTCAACACGGTAGAGCAAAACATCCCCTGAGGAGCATCATGTTACCAAAATTCTGTCAGCACCAAGTGTAAATGTGCAAGAAAATAAGAGATGAGAGAGATTTTTGGGTTGACTGGTGTAAGTAGTAGAGTGAGAACTGTTAATTTGTTGATAGTTTCCATTTTTTGCTTAAGTGTCACCACCATGACCTTGATGAGAAGTATCAGGATTGTGTTACAAAAAGCATTAACCTGTACAAATGCAGCTGGTTCAAGGACTGCTTAAGAAACAGCACAAGCAGCTGTTTACCAGCAACACTTACATGGCTGCATAACTGAGATTACTGCAAAAATAACAGTTTTCATACACCCTTGCAGAGATCAAGCCATTTTCAGATGGAAAAAACCCAGCCTAGACTGGCTGCAGAAACCCCCAATTAAAACTCCTGCAGAACACTTGACAGAGCCAAGAACAGGAGAGCTTATAAAATAAATTTTCATGTCTTACTTTATCACATAAGTCAGAGCCTTCTGTCTTCAGTTTAGACTGCAGAGAAGCTATTTCACTTGTCAGGGCCTTGTGCTCCATCTCCAAAGACTTTTTGCCACTGTTGAGGGTGGAGATGTCCCGTGACTGCTTGTATTTATTCACTGCTTCATCGAAGTGGCGGTACAGCCCCAGCCTCTTGTTCACCAGAGTGAGCACCTGCTCTGTGATGCAGGCAACCTTCATCCTGGCCTCAGCAGCTGGATCCTGCAAGAGGACAGGGGGAAGATCAAAGCAGTCATATGTCTGACCTGCATCAAGCCATGCCTGCAATCTGCCACAGGACTGTTATAAAAACTGTTCCCTCTACAATTAAGTCAACTGACAGTAATTAAGTGAATGGCACAAGTGCTGATTAGGGGAAGCACCTTTCAGCACTCAGTCCAGCCCAACAAATAGTTTAACTGTGAAAACACTGCAGAGGGAGAGCTGCAGACATCCCTTCTTCTCTGGGGGATTCCTTTTTATGCAGCAAGCAAAACTCCAGTTAGCTTTATGACACCAGATCAGCCCTCCAGGAGTACCAGTGCTCAGGTTGAACAAAAACAAACTATCAGTAAAACACTGGAATGGCAGAAACATTCAGTGAGAATTACTGGTATGAAAAATCATCATTCAACAGCTGAGAAATCTGCTTATATTCCCACAGGGCTCTTCATACAGACCTTGGTGATGGAGAAATCCAGCCTGACATAGACAATCACAGTGAAGAACAAGATGTAAAAGGCTCCAACTACCAAGAGAGGCTCCTGCAGCATCAGGATTTTGTTGAAGGTGTAATGAACCTACAAGAGAAGTTCCAAACACTGAGCAGTGCCCCATGTTACTGCAGGGTTTACTCCTCTCCTCAGGCAGCAGCAGAACCACCCCAGCAGTCCAGTCAGTGTTTATTTCTTAGGCGTTTTGACTGAGCTGCTGGATTCAGAGGAGGCACAACTGCTCAGGGCCACACTCACCACAATGTCCTGGATGTGCTGCTCCACCAGGTTGCTCTTGTGTGCCACAATAACAGGACGTCCAAAAGTGTCCAGATATGTGTAGTGAAGTTCATCTGAGGCACGATTGATTTCATAGGGGCTGTCCACATGGATATTCCTGTGGGTAAAAGCAGACAGGCCCATATGACTCTATGGTGTTTGAGATGGTGTAACCCAAGACTCATTCAGGCAGTTGTAGCCTCTGCAGTTTAAACAATGCTCTACAAGGAAGCAAAGCTGTGTTCCAAGATCTCCTCCAAATGCACAGTCATGGTTTTTGATTCACTGTCCCCAGGCCATTAGAGCAGACTGGAGAAGTGCCACCAACACAGCACTGTCTGCAGTAACAAGCCAGGAGGAATCACACTTACTTGGCTCCTTCTGGCAGGACAATCTTGACAGTCAGAGAGTCTGTAACTTGCTCATCAAACACATGGTCAACAAACCTCATCTTCAGGGCATACTGATCACCTAAAAGTGCAGAGCAGAGAGTGGTTACAGTTCCTCAGAGAACAAGGGACAGCCTTGAAACTCAGCTCCCACCCAGAGCAGGAGCAGAATTTGCATGGATAATTGTGCAGCAGGGGGCACTAGCTCACTAAGATATATTTTAACCAGATGCCTACAAAACCTGAAGGAAGCACAAAAAAGGTAGATTTGCATATTCTAGAAAAAAAAGCTGGCAACTGCTGTTGCTAAGGTCCTGTGTACCACAGCTTTCAATTCTTTTCTGTACAGCAACTACCTTCAAACACACAGGAGAATGCTTTTTATTCCCTTTGAGCCACCCACCAAGATTGTAGAGGTATTCGTAGCTTGGCAGGTTGTAGCCAATGATGTAATGGGTTTTCCAGCCCCCAAAGAGCGGGAATCGGGGACGGATCTCCATCTCCACAGAGTCATCCAGGACAAGAAGGTGGCTGGTGGAGATGTTCCCAATCTCATCTCTGTAATAGACGTCCTGAGCAGCAGCTGGGAGAATGGTCTGTAGGGAGAGAAGCAGCAGTGAGTGCATCAGAGGGGAGTTAGTTTCACTGAAACTGGCAAAACCAATAAAGGCTGGTAAGCATTGAGAAACTGTGCTCCCACATGAGACATGACAAAATGGCCATTCAGTTGCACTGAGTGGTAAAATTGTGCCGTTATAAGCAATCCCACAGGTGGCTGCCAGCACTAAAATCACTTGGCGTCCAAATGAATGTGCTTTCTCCAGCTGAGTTTCAAACTCCCCAGGCAGCAAGGGATCATCATGCCCACCAAGACAGCAATTCCCTTTTCATTCCAACTTGCTGCCCTGGCTGACTGGGCTTGCTAGCTTTACACTCAACAAAATGAGATTTCTGTTTGGCTGCACCACCCTAGAGAATTACAACAATCAATTCTGAAGGCTACAAGCAGTGAGAAAGGTTTTGGTTCAGATGAGAACACGTAACACTTTTTTACACCTGGCTAGCAGAGCCACAGCTTTAATTCTTGTTGTGTGCTTTGTGAGCAAGGAATGAATGGGTGAGTTTCCAATTAATACTGTTCAACATGAGGAGGATACGACAGAGAGGCAACTCTGAAAGTGAGGGGGTGGGCACAGAATGAATGGTCCTTGCATGGTGGAAAACCCAAAACAGAGGGAGTAAGGGATTTAGAGGGTCCCTGAGATTGGAGGGGTGGGAGTGTGGAAAAAACACCACATGCCCGCCCCTGTACGTGTAGTCTGTTGGACCAGCAAATGCAATAGAGTGTATAACCTCCTAATGCTGCTTCCAAAAGCTATTCCTATTCAGCACAAGCTTTCTCTGAAAATAGACCAGAGTTTTAATATTCCCTTATTCCTCAGGTATAGTTACCAAACAAAAGGCAAAGGACAACTGCAATTTTTTTTTGTCCCTCTGGGGATCTAAGAAAAGGGGAAGTCACAGTTATAAAAACACATGTGCAAAATGTCAACCTTAAAAGACTTGACAGAAGAGATCCCACTGTCTGGCTGTCTCTGGTAGTCGTATCTGGAGAAGGGCCCTTTCAGCACTGCTCCTGTGTGCTTCAAATCAACCGTCTCTTCAACAGCAATGTTACCCCAGTGAGACACCTCAATGACTCGTGTCATGCTGGTGATGGTCAGGAAGGGACTGTTATTTTCATAGTGCACCTTCAGAGTGTCCTAACGAGGGAAAAAAGATAAACTGTCAGATCTAAAGTAAGTAGCAAGCTCCCCTCACAATGATCCATTCCATGTGCTACAGAGAACCCTCCTTGGCAGATGCACATGTTCCTGGCACATAGTTTAACTCAGGGCTGACCTGTGATTTCTACATGAAAGCTTCCCACTCTCCAGCCTCTGAGACACATCTTCCATGTCTATAGAGTGCTCTCTGCAGAGCCACAACCCCTTTGCACAGAAGTTTACCTGGCTGTATGGAGGGATGTCCTTGAAGGGGCCATATTCAATCGTGTCCTCAGTGCGGGAAGGGTTGCCCAGCTTGGTGTAACTCTCCACGTTCCTGGAGGCCAGCTTGACACGGGTTGTTTGAGATTTGGTGACGTACGGTGAGTAAAAATAGTGATTTCCTTCAAAGACCACAAACTGCTTCTCACTTTGGGTGATGTGGGTGGGATAGGGCTGCAAGACGTGTGTGAAAACCATTTCAACAGAGACACGGACCTTGGCTCCTGGGGCCAAAGGAGAGGGCAGCTTCACCGAGAAGAACTTGCCACTGCAAGGGAGAAGAACAGGTAAGCCATGTGGGATCTCCCTGGAGAGGGCATCAGCTCCACCCACTGCAACATCCCCTGGGGACAGGTGACCATGTATCACGTGTGTAATGTGTGATTTGGGCAGGTATTTCACTTGCTCCTCCAAGACAGAGATGTCCTGTCCCAGCAGGTGTGTTTACTGTACTGGGGAAGCAGCACAGGCTGAACTGTGTCCAGACACAGTTACAGTCTTTGATTCACAAAAACACACCCAGATCCCTCTTGGGAAGAGGAATGGTGACATACCCCTGCCTAATCCTGCATTTATAAAGCTTCACTAAGAGCTTTTTCCATTCTTCTCCAGATGACAGATATGATCTGCATCAAAGGAAGCATGGGCACAAGTCCAGAAGACAAATCACAACCATCTTAAGCATCTGCTCCCACAAACTCTGCTCATTCTCAGATTTTTGCCCACAGGATATGAAATTAAGGAATGGCCAGAATGGGAGCAAGGTTTTGGACTGAGGTTCTACGGAATGGATTGAGACTGCACCGAATCTGTAAGGATTTGGACTGGACAGACCGAGGCGATGCCAGAAGCAAACATGCTTCATGTCATGCCTGGTGGCCCAAGGGCAGGATCAAATGAAACATCCAGCCATGTCAGAAGCCAAGGCCTACGCTGGCAACTTAACTCTACAGCTACTCTATTCTTCAAACCCAGCTGCACTGTGCTTTTTAGTCACTTTACAGGCACCTCTCAGCTCCCATGGCTCAGGAAACACCTGCCTGCAGCACCTACATAATATTCCAAGCTTGGCAGTACAGAGCCTGATGCAAACAGCAGCATCCTCTCTCCTGGCAGCAGGAAGAGCCTGCACTGGACCATGGTACCCAGCACTCTGTGGGGGTACCATGAAACCCTCTGTAGTCACCACTGCCAACCGTCTGAGAGCTCAGAATGGAGGAATGGGTAAGAGCATGACCAAATACTTCTCTCATCTGGTGTACCAAGGGGCCAGGGCACTACTCAAGGCACTGAGTACAAGAGACTGAGCACAGCTGAGGAAGAAAACACTCCTGATCTCTAGGTGTGTGGAACTGGGGGAGTATCTCTGCTTCACTGTGAGGACAGTTATGAACCCCCCATGCACACCACTAGGTATTCAGAGGGTGATACTCACCTTTTGCCCTTAACTTTGGTCTCTTTCACTTCCAAGGCATTCTCCTCCTCTTCCTCGCCTTTTACCTGTTCCCGAACAACATATGGGATCAGTGTGCTGTGTGTTCCCATGTTCCCAAGCCGTAAGTTGCACAGATGAGAATATTGATCAAATGCTTTTGTGATTTCCGTTGTGACTGGGAAGTGAGCAGATCACGGGGAACATGGCTTCACCCATCAAGGTACGCTACAGAACTCTGCACACAGACATGCTATAGAGCACTGCATGTACCACGCTCTGCTGTATGTAGAGTTTATCTAAAGTGACAGTACCTCTGGGGCTAGAACAGAAATATTGTCCTACTGCTCCTCCGACCCTCCTGTGGGTAAGGGCCGTACCCCCCGTCCCCTGGGGCTGCCAGTCCTGCTCCGTCCGTGCTGGCGGCGACCCCAGCCCAGCCTGTCGGTGTGAATCGCCCCCTCATGGCCTCCAGGCCTGCCACCCCCGACCTCACCCCGCGGCACACACCCCCATTCCCGGCCGGCGGCGGGATCCGGGAGCGGCGCTCAGGACCCGGCAGTGCCGACGTGTCCCTCCGGGCGCGGGGCCGGGCAGCGCCCGCGGGCCCCCGGGCGCGGCGCTCGGTGCCCGCTGCCCTCGCTCACCTGCACGCCCAGGTGGGCCAGCCGGGGCTCCAGCCCGGGCTCCAGCGCCAGCAGGAAGGTGGAGGCGGCCGCGCCGCCCGGCGCATTGGCGAGGCTGAGCTCGGCCGAGATCTTGGCCAGGTGCGTGCTGAGGTCCAGCGAGCGCCGCACCTCCTCCAGCACCAGATCGGCGCTGGCGGCGGCGGCCGCCAAGCAGAGGAGCAGCAGGCGGCACAGCAGCCCCGCCATGGCCGGCACACCGCGCGGGGAGGGCACAAGATGGCGGCGCCCGCGCTGTACGGGCACGGCACAAGATGGCGGCGCCCGGTGGGGGAGGAGGTGCGCGATGGCGGCGCCCACCGGCGCTGGAGGCCCGGCCCTCTCTTCCCCGCCTTCCCGGTGCTGAGGTGAGAGCTGGGCGGGCTCTGCCGGAGTCCAGGGGTGGGTTCGGCTTCGCGCAATTCCGGCGCTTCCCGGCGGCCCGGCCCTATCGGCGAGCTCGGCTGTTCCCGCTGGGCGCTGGGTCCCTGCCCGTGCTGAGCTCCCGGGCCTGGGCAGGCTGCGGGACCGGTCAAGCGGTGCTTGTTTGGCCACGCTGAGATTTCCCATTTCTTTTTCTGCCCGAAAAAGAGCGGGAAAACAACTATAACAAATATTATGGGTTGCTCAGGGCTTTCAGGTGCTCCTCAGCCTTGTCTCCTGCCACAGCACAGAGCAGCTCTGTTTCTCCATGTTTTTAGCAGTGGCTGGTTCCTGCCAGGGCTTCCAGGGGCCAGAGATGTCAGTCCTGCTGGAAGTGTTGGGCACAGGGATGGGAAGGCAGTGGGAAGTGTTGGGCACAGGGATGGGAAGGCATTGGGAAGTGTTGGGCAGAGCATGGGAAGACATTGGGCAGTATTGGGCACAGGAGTGGGAAGGCACTGGGAAGTGTTGGGCACAGCATGGGAAGGCATTGGGCAGTGCTGGGCATTAGATGGCCCAGAGGAGGTGTCAGTGTGGATGGCACTGGGATGTAGCACTGGGCACTGCAAAGGGATGGACTTTGGTGCTTTTTATGCTCTTGAATTAATGAGCCTCACATTGGCACAGTTCATCTCACTGGTCTGGCACACACTGTTGCTCTGGAAGGTGAGGTTTAACACAAATAGAGTTAAGATGAACCCAAATTTTCTGCTAAAAAACACAGATAATTGACAGCTAGGTGATGCCAGAATAGAAGTGCTGCAGGTAGCCAAGGCATGGTAAGCAGCCTTGCACTGACTTAAGGCAGCTGGGGAAAGGAAAATGTTAGTGGTTTAACACATGACTGGGGAAGAGGTGATTGACACTTTATTCTCAAATATCTAAGGCAGATAAAAGCAAGGAACGGATGTTGTCTGCTGTGATTGCCAGAGCAGGGCTTCTGCTTGTGAGCCCTGTGGGACAGCAGACCTTTCATGTTTGCATAATGTGATCCAGGACTCAATCTTTCTTTGAGATCCTAATAGAGTCACAGAGATAATTCTTTGATTTGGCCTGAGATTGCCAAGTATCGGAAGAGGATTTCCTAAATTACGTGTTTGGATATGGAGTCAAACAGCCCCTTGGCAAAGGCTAAATAGAATGGGATGTCTCCTGGTGTGCTATGTTCAAAACAGCATAATTTCTCAGCTAGCCTTCCTTTTCTTCCCTTACCATGCCCCCACCCCCAAATTCCTGTCATGGAAATTTTCTTGGCAAATGACTTCCATTTCCCTTTGATTTATGTAGGTAAATACAGAAATGCCTGTGAATTTGGCAACTCTCCCTGTAAGCATATCCTAGCACAAGCAGGTAGTTTTGTCACCGTGTTTCGGTGACAGCGGTGTTCTCTTCCAGCAGCACAGCAGGAGATGCCTGCAGGGGTGGGTTCCACCTTCTCAGCCTCATGTTTCCAGCCAGGGAAACATTCCAAGTCCCTCTGCTCTCCAGGAAAGGCCTGTTTATCTTGGCCTTCTCCACAGAGCTGGGCTTTGGGGCCTGCAGCTGGGTAGGCATGTTCAGGGGGAAGCAACTGTGAAACATGAGAGGCTGAGCAGAACAGCCACCTCTAATTACAGGCTGACCAGCAGTGCTGCATCTGGCGACTCCCTGGTTCCTCTGCTGGTAATGGCTGTCACTGTCCTTCCAAGTGTCACACAGAATAAATGAACTCCAGTCGGCCTCCTTAATAACACATGCAGCTCTTATTTCCCTCTCTCCCTTAGGGCAATTTCTCCTGGTAAAGGGAGGGAAAGAAATAAATGCATATGTCCCTTATGTCTGGAAATAATTGGGCTTCAAGTTGTTCCAGGCCAAAAATTTCTCTCCAGTGGGTTCATCTCAGAGGCTGGGTTTGACCTGCTGGTGAATGCCAGTTTCAATGTAACCCATTCCCAGACCCTGGTGAGCTCTGAACCAGAGTGTTGCACACTAACCCCGTGTTTGATTCCATTTCTAATTGTGATAATTGAGTCATGCTGAGCCTGTGCATCATCTGCTTCAAGACTTCAGCCCTACCACATAGACTAAATTTGTCTTTGGGTTGAAAAGGTGCTGCCTTTGGGCGTGTTCAAGGCTGAGTTTGGCTGTGCAGGCCCTTCTTGCCACAGCCCTGTGAGCAGTGCCAGGCTGTCCTTCATGCATGGGGTCAGTCACAGCTGCTGGTGGCCCCTGGCTGGCTGTGGTGGTGGCTGGGACAGCTCCAGGGACAGCTCTGGGGACAGCTTTGGGACTGGTAGCCAGATATGCACACAGCTTGCAGGCTGTGCAGTGCCTGTGTGTTTTATCTAGCTACCCAGGCCTGGTGCCAAGTAACAGAGAGAGGCAGGAGTTCAGAACTGCTTTTTTTGTCTCTTTATATGTTTTTTTGTTCTCTCGTTGCAAGGAATGTCCCCCTCCAGCAGAGAGCTGCAGGTCAGGAAGCAGCAGGAGAGGTGAGCAGCCCCTGGTGCCATGCAGGCACTGGCACAGTGCCCCAGCTCCCCTGTGCTGTGGGGAGGCTGTGTCAGCCCCAGGGCTGGAGCAGTGGGAGGGAACAGCCCGATGGAGCCATCTGCCAGGGCTCAGGGACCATCATGGGCCAACAAATGCCTCTGGCAGGAAAGGCCATGACCAGAACCACACCCCAGGAAAGGCCCTGTGCTCCTGTGTTTACGCAGGGCTGATGCCAAACTCAGCCCTGTGTCATCTGTCAGAGCAATTTGCTCTCAAGGAGGGAAGGAGAAGTTGTTTTCTGGAAGGAGTGGTTGGCTGTGACCACAGAAGCACACTGCAGCCTGTAGCAGCAGGGAACAGGATTTATTCTGCTGTGATCCTCGTGCCAGAGGGGAGCTTGCAGCAGGAATATGCAGGGGCCACGGTACAATGTGTTGCTCTCTGAGGAGCCCAGGTCAGGGACAAAAGAGAATAAACAGGGCTGATTATGTGTAGTAGAAGTCATCCTGGTAACACCTTGAAGATTTTAGTACAAATCTATCAGTGATCCTGAAAAAAACCTCCCTGCTTCAGATTTTTTTTCAGATTTTATTGGTGTTTCACCATTTAACCCTGTGCAGGTAAAATCAGCCTTTTGACTGCCAGTGGGAGGCAGAGGGCATTTCTCTCTGTTTATTCAGTCCTGAGCAAGGTGAGCAAGGTGTTGGCAGTTGCCAGCCATGAGAGCACAGGTATGAGGTGGCTGAGTGATGGCAGAGTCTGCTTAGCCTTGCTAAGGCCCTCAAAAAGCAGCTGGAGAAAAAGAACAACAACATTCTTCCAGTTTCATTATTTTTACAACCTCATTTCTTAACATGTCAGCACAACTCACACTGAGCCTCTGCCAAGCCAAACACACCATTATTCATATTTGGGGTTTGCTTGTGATTTCCATGGAATGGTGGACTTATGGGGACTGGTTGGAGCTTGGCTCCTACTCTTTGGTCAGCTACTCTGGAAACACATTGTGCCTTCACAGAGAAAGTGGTGATGGGGCACTGTCTGTCCAGGGGCTGCTCCTCTGGACTTTCTCAAGTTAATTTAGTTACCTGCAATAGCCCCTCCCACTTCACTCCTTTAATATTCACCTTTCTTTAAAATGATTTCTTCCTGGTTTAAAAAAAAATCTGTTTTTTTCTCCTTGTCAGACCACAAGACTCAGGAAAAAATAATGAAAGAAACCTGCCTGTGCACAGCAATTGTATGAAGCATTGGGAAACACACGGGGAAAACCTCTTGGAAGAATGTGGGAGAGCATCTGTGAGTCCTGCAAGGGGTGAGACTACTGTGTGATGAGTGTTGTTGAAATAAGGAGAAAAAAATGTGGAAAAGAGGACATTTCAACATTTAAAAAGTACTTTAAACTCTTCTTAAAGTTTACTAAAAATGTAACTGAAATAGCCATAGGCAGGCACTGGCAGGCTGTGAATGAAAAAAATCTGCTAGACATGTACAGTTAAAATGGAAAAGCTGAGCAAGGTATGTGGTCCATACAAGGAGAGCTGCCTTGGGCTGGGTGGCTCTGGATTTTGTCACAGGATCAGAGCATGTTTTGGATAGAGGGAACAGTGCTGTTTTAACTGTATTTAAAAAATGAGAGTGTGATCAAGGCTGCCACTCAAGTACTTCACAGTTCACACAGGACCAGGCTACACCCACAGCCTGAAAATGCCTTTGGTGGACTGGCATCTGCAAAGCCACAGGAGGAGAGAGGGGGGCAAAAGTGCATATCTTGGAAAGGACAGATGCTGAAAACCAAGGAGGCAGGAACCTGCTGTCCTTCCAGGCTGCAGAGGAGGAGGCTGGGAGTGTTGCTATGGGCAGAGGGGAGACCTGCTGGCTCCTGGGGCAGCAGCTTCATCTCTCCCTTGTGCTGCAGATCAGCAAATCCTTGCGTGGCCTGACAGAGAATCATATTTCCCCATGTGCTTGTTTGTCCCAGGGCCAGTGATGGAGGCAGCAACAGCCGCGTTTGGCTGAAATCACTGTGATAAATCCATTGAAAGAGCCCGCAGCAGAATCAAGGTAGGAGCACCTGAGAGACTGTGCTGAGATCCCTGACCTGGGCTGGCCGGCAGCTGCAGGCAGCGGAGACACCTGTGCCCCGTCCAGACTGGGCGATGGAGGCGGTTCCCAGCTGTGAGGGGTGACAGAAAGTCTCACCTGTGCCCTGGCCGCGTCCCTGTCCCCTCGGCCATGTCCCTCGGCCGCACCCCCGCCATGGCCGCGCGTCGCCGCCAGGGGGCGCCCGTGGCGCGCCGGAGGGGCGGTGCCGGCGGGGGCGCTGTGGGGAGGCCCCGCCCCCTCGGCCCCGCCCCCTCGGCCCCGCCCCCTCGGCCCCGCCCCCTCGGCCCCGCCCCTCGGCCCCGCCCCGATCGCTGCAGCCTCACCTTGGCAACGACAACAAACAATGGCGGGCAGGACCCGGCTCCTTCCCCAGCATCCCCGCAGCAGCCCCCGGTGAGGCTGTTTGTGATGGGCTGTTTGTGAGGACGGCCCGGACCTGCGGGGCAGCGGGCACCTCGCGCTGCAGGGATCTGCAGGTCTCATTGTGCCCGGGGTGAAGGATCTGCAGGTTTCATTGTGCCTTCCCGCCGCCTGCCAGGCTCTGGGCATGCAGTGCCTCTGCTGGGGTCACTTCAGGAGGTGGTTTGTCCCGGGGTGAAGGACGGAATGTAAGGGAAAGGCTGTGCAGTGATGCAGTGCCCGGGTGCCATGGGACCGCCGTGGGATTTAGTGCCCGTCTCTCTGATAAGTGCTGTTGCACTTTTCCTTCTGTCCCTTTAAGGTCTGCCAAATGTGGTGCCAGGACCCAGCTGAGAACAGTACAGTTCTGTGGTCCATCCATCCTCAGTGGCAATGAAGTCTGGCAAGAAATGTCAATGGCCACTCTGCACAATAAGGGAGTTGCTGTCTTCACACAGAGCAACTCCTCTTTCTCAGCTTGTTTTTGGAAAGGGAAGCACATGCTGGCGTATCTACTTAAAAGTATGTTGTTCACAGAGAGTTTAAACCTGGATTTTAGAGCTTCAGTTTTGCAGGATCTGCCACACACAGCAGGAAGTTGAGGATCCCACTGACAGCAAACAAGAGGTGTCATTTACAGATTGGCAGTTGTCTTGCTCCCTCCAAGAGCCCTGAGTTCAAGCAGTGAGATAATGCAGATTTCTCACCAGGTTATTAAAATTTTGAATCCAGTGGCAGGGATCTTCCTGGATCCTGTTCTGTGAAGTGTCAGCTGGGATTTCCATTTCTCCAGCAAAGGCACCCCTGAGCCCCTGCCTGGCTGGACCAAAACCTCTGACCCAAGCCCAGCTGTTCATGGACCCTGGCATGTGTGGATGTGGTGGTCAGCAGTGGCCCCTTCCCAAGAGACAGCCTCATCATGCCCTGCCAGATGGAGGGTGGTGATTCCTTCCCATCACAGGTCTCCAAAGAGAGGGAGCATTAACCCCTTGTGAACAGCATTGGTCTGCAGCACTGTACGCAGTCACCTTCCTGAGAAGAAAAACATTAATGAACAAGGAAAAAGGAAATGTGAGGCTCTTTTGATCATTGGTTCTTATTTATTTCTCTGAAGGCCTTGGGCTACCCACACAAAGCTCTCCTGCCTGCCTGCTAAGAAATGTTTGATAAAACATTTGTGTTGTTTGTCCCTGAGTCAGTGAGCTGATCCACTCCAACAGAAAGGATGGCAGCCAGTGGCTCACTTAACCCCCCACAGGTCACCCAGAAAGCAGCTGAAAGGCAGCCTTAGCCCCCAGAAGGCCAGCCTCAGCTCTGATGTTGGTGTCTGAAGCAACAGGGCAGAGCAGATGTTCCTCAGGCTGGCATTGTGCTGGGATAAGTGGGATAATGCATCTTCTGTAGCTTCACTGCTCACAGGTTGGATGAGAACTTCCAGAGAGATCCTGTTTATCTAAACAAAGTAAGAGGTGCTGATTTCTATTTGCCAGAAATTTAGGCAGTGACATGGAGCCAGCCCTGAGTGCTGGAACAGAATAACTGGAGAGCTGTAACACCCACTTACAATCATTTCAGTTCAGGATCATGCTTTGCAAGGCATACCTTCAATTTGGTGGCTCAGAGATTTGCAAACAGTGAGTCATAACTCCCTGGGGTCAGAAATGCAGCTGCTGAGATACCAGGCATTGAAAAGTGTTGTCCAAGATAAAAGCAAAGCAAACCCACACACCCTTATCCTTCAAGGCTGAGTATCTTTGTCACAGTCTCTGAAAACATGTACTCAAAATTATTCCAGCTTCTTGTGGTTACCATTGATACAGGATTTGCTTCTCCTTTTAGAGCAGACAAGAGGGCATTGCAAAAATCTGTCACTTGAGAAGAGCTGAAGCAGATAGATCTGAAGCTAATATGCAGCACGCTGTGTCTTGCCTGGTGTTTGAGGTGGGAATCCTGCTGTGGGACATGTCTGTGTCCTTCCCATGGAGGGTCCCAGAGGAACTTCCCCGGCCTCTGCAGACACCCTCTGTCTCTGGGGATGCAGGATGGACCTGCAGACCCAGAGAGTGCTGCATTGCAGCCACAGAGAGCTTCTTTGAGACATCTTTGGGCACTGACTCACTGTTAAGGAAGAAGCAACATGCAAGTCACCTGTCCCACTCACAGAGGTCATGTGGCTCCAGGCTCCTGTCCCATGACACATTGTGAGTGCAACAACTGCATGACACGGTCACCTTTGTCACAAAATGCTGGATGCAGAGCTCACGTGGCTGGTCCACCCCATCACAGTGGCACCTGCAAAGTGTTCCAGGCCCTGCCAGCCACTGGCCTGTCCTGCCTGCCCTCATGGCTTAAAAGCCACTAATGGCACGAGCTGAGAGCTCTCAGGGTCACCAGGTCTGCACTGTGAAGGCTTCGGTGCTTGGTAAGTGACAGTTCACAGAACCTGCTGCTTTGGTAACACACTCCTCATTCAAAACCTTGATCCCTGGAGCAAGGCCAGCTCTGCAAAAGCCTGTGCAGTTCTGTGCTGGCTGTTCACCTCTCTCTGTACCTATTTTTATACCATTCCTATGGTTTGAAAAGCCTTTCAGAATGTGTTTAGAGGGACAAAATAACTGACTCACTCTGGCCTTAAGGAAGTTACTTCAGTCTCTGGATCATCTTCTCCAATTGAATATGAGAACAATCATATGAAATTACCTGGCATACCTCCCAATGCAGCTGTAAAAAAATAATTATCTGGTATTTATGACTGGCTGTAAAAGTGGGAAGGTGGTGGTGGTGTTAGAGGACCTCTGTAGATGGGGAGGCAGGGCAGCTGGGAGACCTGCAGGAAGCTCAGGTGATTGTCACCATTTGTGTGACAGCCTCATGGGTTTATGATTATAGATATTATGTGGATGCCTCTCTGGCCCCAAGCACAAAGTGTGGGCCATGGAAACATCCCTTCCTCTGTGATTTTTCCATGGGCTTTGGTTTCCACAAGTCTAGGCCCAGATAACTCCAGCAAACACAAAGCCACGTGGTGCCCACCTTACACCATGACCAGCAGCACGGGCTTGTTTCTCCCTGTCTGTCTTGCCAGGACCAACATAGATACTTTTCTGAGGATATCCCCTGTGCTTAGCATGTTGTCCACAGCCTCTGCTCAAGGCAGAGCAGGTGTTTTGACCTTCTCATCTCAGGGATTGAGCTGGCAGCTAAGGGAAGGTGCCAGCATTGCCACCTCCCAGCATCAAAGATGACAACCCTGCAGTGGTTTTGTGGCTGTTGCTATTGAACAGGGGGAAGCTGTCAAAAGAGTCCAGAGCCATTTCTTTTATGTGTCTCTTGTGTCTGGTGTGAGGGGACTTGGCACAATCGGGCTTTGCATCGCTGCAGGTCAGCCCCACCCTCCCTGCGGGGCTCAGGTTTCAGTGGCTGCATTTAGGCCCTGTACCAGTGCTTTAAGATGTTCATCCTCCAGCAGATGCATTTGCTGGGTGAGCACAGACATAATCCCTGCACTGTGTTCAGTGTCCTCTGCACCACAGACTGGAGATCTGCCATGAGATAAAGTGACTGCAGTTGCTTCCTGTAGTTGGTGTCTGGTGATCAAGGCTTGTCCAGAGCTACCTTTTTGTTTTCATGTGATGCTGCTCTATGACTTGGCAACCATCAGAGGATTGCAAAGGTGAAAGCATTAGCAGATTACCAGAACAGTGTTTGTACTGCAGACAGGGATTAGGGAACAGGGCAGGCTGTGCTCTGGCCTGGGTCTGTGCTCTTGCTAGTGGAAATACATAGGTGGTCCTGCAATAGCAGATTTCTAATGAACAAAATGCCAGCAGAAGCAGGGGAACCTGCTTTAGACAAGATAAATCAAAGCCTGACCATGCTTGGAGTATCAAGGCAACATTTTGTGCATTTACTGCATTTTAGTTCCCTTTTTTAATTTCCGTATGTTAGAACATTATGATGATAGTTTGAGGAAGCTGATCTGGAAGGCCAAAAGTGACAAGGGACAGCATTGCACAGCCAGCTGAGAGAAGACAGCTATGCACAGGAAGCTCTGGGCAGTCAGTTTTCACTGAGGCACAGCCACCAGAGGCTGGGGCTGCATCTTTCTGGGCATAGAGGGAAAGAAAGGCTGTTCCCAGCCATGAGGAGGAGGGGCTGAAGAGCTGAAATATGCTGAACAAGTATCAGGGGAATAAGGGGACTCTCCCCAAGCTTTTAATGTCACAGATGGCCAGGGGTGAGGTAGCTGTGTGTGCACAGAAGAGGGTGAATACATTGTGGGGAATCTCAGATGCTCTCAGCTCATGGCAGGGATCTGTAGTGCCACAGCTGAGGTGATGGCCTCCCTGGGCCTCTCTGCAGGTGTTTTTGTGCCACTGTTCACTCCATCATCTCAGAAATGAGAAGGGAAAAGGAGGGGCTCTTTTGGTCCAAGGACAAAAGCACAGAGCTGGTGTAAGACATATAATGTTTGATTGTCTCTAATTGGATCAGGAAGGTTAGCAAATAGAGATTAGGTGACACAAAAGGAAGAAAATCAAAGCAGGAGACATTCTCACTTCCTGGTTTAGAGGAATGAGTGCATGAAATAGGTGGAGGTTTCTGCACCAGTAAATGCCTAAAGATCTCTTACTGTAACCTCAGAAATCCACTCAGCTGTGTGAATGCCCCTCAAGGATAGAGAATGGATTTCTTCAGAGCAGTGTTAGTGATTTGGAACGATTGCTATTTGGGTTCAAACTGATCTGTTTTTATGGGTTTTCATTGGGGTTTGACATTTTTTAGTTTCCTTCACAGGCTGCTAAAGCTCAGTGTGCAGGGCTGCTCACTGCAGCACACTCTGCTGTCCCCAGGGCAGGTGTTTATGGGGAGAGGGGGCATGTTGAGAGCCATAGCTCAATACTTCCATTTGCCACTCCATCCTCCTGCTTTCACTCTGCCACTCTGAATGGAGCTCCCATCCTGGATAGCAGGGACCTGTCTGCTGCCCCTGGTCCTCCCCAGGGCCAGGATCTGTATGTCCTTGGAGGTAAGCAGGATCTTGCCTCATCAGCTTAGGAAAATGCTGTGTTCCCACCGAGGATTGGAAAGCATCTGCTGGTCTTGTCAAGAGCAAGTCGCACGGGAACTTTTTGTGAAGTTCTGCATTACAAAGGTCTGGAATAGGTGGTGCCAGCAGGAGGAAATTTAACTCACAATTTTTGTTTATTTTTCATATTGTGTAAAAAAAATAAAAAAGGAAACTTGTAGGAAGAGAGAGCTGAGGAACACCCACTATTTGCCATTAATGTCTGCCCATAGGAGCCCAGCACGTGGGTCTCCTGTTAGAAGCAATGCACTGGGACAAGCCAGTGCTCTGCTCCAGCAGCTGCTGATGTGCTGAAGGCTTTCCCTATTTTGTCCTGTCTCCATTTTGACTGATACCAGGTTTTTCTGCAGCTCTTTGCATCTAATGGGGCACCCTAAAAGCACTAATAAACTGTTGCTAAAATTTTCCTTCTTTGGAGTCTGGAGCATCACTCTTATGAGGAGAGATTGGGCCTGTGTAGCCTGGAGAAGACTGAGAGGGGATCTGTAATTCATACAAATATCTCAAAGATAACTCCAAGAGGATGGTGCCAGACTCTTTTTGATGGTGCCCAGCAACAGGATGAGGAGCAAAGGCCATAAATGAAAACTCAAGAAATTCCACCTCAACATGAGAAAGAAATTCTTTAGGTTGAGGGTGGCAGAGCCCTGGAACAGCTGCCCAGGGAGGGCGTGGAGTCTCAGGAGACATTCAGGTCCCACCTGGACATGTTCCTGTGTCACCTGCTGTGGGTGACCCAGCCTTGGCAGGGGCTGGGCTGGGTCATCTCCAGAGGTCCCTTCCAACCCCAACAAGTCTGTCATTGTGTGATTTTCTTTTTAATATTGCTGGAATACTGCCTCGGTCCTTTATTATCTTTCATTAGCTTTAAAAATACTTTTTTTTCCCCCATGGTGGCTTTCCTGAGTTCATAAGCTAACTAAACCCACAGCAGTCACATGACTTGGATGAGTAATAATGTTCAAGTAATTGCTGAGTAACAAAATGAACCTGCTGCCAACAGAGAGTAGGAAATACAGATTTCACTTGTACCAGCAGGATAGTTGTTACCCTATGGATTTAGGTGCAGACACTTCAAAGGCTCCCATTTCACTCCCTGCACTATTGCTCTTGGTGCTGACAACTGCCTGGTTAATCAATCTGAATGTATGAATGAATTCAACTGGCATCTTTTATCTTCTTTCCTGACAAGTGCTGGTGCTACTACCCCACTTTAGATTACAGCTACGAGTAAAAATTTATAAATATTAAACATACTTAATCTAAAATGTTGCCTCTTTATTTTTAATAGCAATAACTAAGGGGTTTTTTTTTTTTCACATAGGAATTTAACTGTAGAGCTCCGTGCTATTTCTTCAGTGCTATTTAGAAGACACCAAAAAACAGATTTGTGCCTATGTGTTCTCATCATTTATGAAGGTTTCTTTGGCCCTTTCCACCTCCCCTCAGCCCAGGGCGCGGTGTTCATTGGAAGCCCGCGGGAGAGGCGGGTTCCTTCCCATCCCTCCCCTGTGTGCGGGCTCCGGTGGTACCACAAACATTTTATTTTCCAGAAACATTTATTTATTTTATTTCCCACCCGCACGGGGCCGGGCCCGCTGGGCCTCGGCGCCCTGAGATGGCGGGCGGGTCACGTGTGCGGCGCGCGGTGACGCCGTGCCCCGTGAGCGGAAGTTGTCGGTGAGGCGGAAGCGAGCGCGGGAGGCGGCGGGGCCCATTAAAGCCGACGAGGCGGGCGGGGGGCGCAGCGATCGGGCTCGGGCCGCGGCGGCAGCAGCACCAGGTGAGCCCGGCGGTACCGCGCGCTGCCTGCGGGGACGGGCGGGCGGCCGAGCCTCGGGATGGGGGAGCCGCTCGCGGCCCCTCCCCGGCACCGGGGGGCCCGCGGCGGAGGCGGCGCCGTCTCGGTGCTCCCGGCCGGCTTTGCACCGGGGCCCGGCTCGTTTGCCCGCCCCGAGGCGGGCTCTGGCGGCCGAACTCCCTGGAGCCGGGCCAGGCGCTGGCTCGGGACGATGCAGGGGGGTCTCCCCAGGCCCGGCTCCTCCCCGAGGGCCTTTCCCAGGATGCGCGTTGGGCCCGGCCTTTGTGGAGCCCGCTCTGCGGAGCGGCCCGAGCGGTGCCGCCGGGCAGGGAGCGCTTTGTCTGGGGCCTCTGGAGCTGCTGTGGCTCCTCCCGAACCCCGAAGAGGCTTCGGGGTGGCCGGTGGGGGGGCGCTGGGTCGGGACGGTGAAACGCTGCTCGGGGTCGGTGGGGAGCGCCTGTAACGTGAAGCGGCAGCCCCGGGAGCGATCAAACTGACCGGAGAGGCGGCCCGGGAGGCTGGCAGTTATTGCGAAAGGGCTGTCGGTGTGTGTAAGGCCTGAGTCAGTGCTAGGAACTATTAGAGTGGATGGTAGAAGTGCTTTTGTCTGTGAGTGTGTAATAAGGTAAATTAAGTGATAGATCATTATTAGTTTCCATATATATAGAGACTAATAAATATGGAAATGCCTGGTGGTTGTACTTAAGACAATTGCACTCCCTGTAAATAGAGAGCTTATTTTGCTAGCAAAAACAGCAATCTTCATCTGAAGTAGAGTAGGTAACCTCAGCATCAAAATGTGTGTCTCACCTAGCACTCTAAGCCTTTTGTTCTCAAAGCTGGAAGTTTCAGCATTATCTCCTGGAAAACTCCAAATGTTTGCTGATAAGCAGAGCTGTTGTGGTCTGTACGAGGTTCTTATATGTAAACTGAGAACACATGACAGAATGCAGTCCCCTCCCAGCTGTAAGCAAGCTGTTCTTTGTTTGTCACTTGCCAGCATGGAACCTTCAAAGCTTCCAGTACTTGTCGCTGGCTGGCCAGCTCTGTCCTGTGCCTAACAGCCTGTGTATCCATGTGCGTGTTGGGTTTGAGGAAGTGGAGATTCTGTTTTTTAGGGGAATGGTATATAAGTAGCTGTGCCAGTGTTTGTGTGTCTGTGACTTAAAGGCTGTGGTGGTACCAGTGGTGTGTGAACAGTAGCTGCAGCCTGGCTATGGTTCCAGTAGAACCAGGCTGCTGGAGTCAGTGTACCCTGCTCTCTCAGGAGCTGAATTTGAGGTTAAAGTGGGTGGAGTAATTTGAATATTCCTTGTTAAATAATCAAGGCCTCGTTGCTGTACTTACTCAGGAAGAACAAGTATACTTTTCTTTCCCCCTCTCCCTTGTGACTCCCAACAGCTGACTGAACACATGACTTGCCCTCCATGCACTAATGAGTGGACCCACCATGCCTGCCTGGCCTGAGCCCTCAGAAGTAAAGCAGCTCTAATACTGATAACTTTCAAGCCCTGCCTTGTTTGTTTGTTTGGGGTGTGTTTGTTTTGGATTTTTTCTTTACTCTTTGTGCTGTTATGTTAATACCCTGTGTCTGGTGTAGAAAAGCTGTTATGGGGCTAATCTGACCCCTCCATAAGGGAGACTTCTGAAATCTCATAGCAGTTTCTTGCTCTCCCAACCTGTAGTGTGAAGTATAACTGATAAGATGGAAGGGAGTTGCTGTGTTTAATGTTCTTCTTTCCTGTGGTGTCCTGCAGTGGTCCCTGTGCTCAAACTCAAATATCCTGATAACAGCTCAGCATGGAATCACAGAATATTCCGAGCTGGAAGGGGCACACAAGGATCACAGATGTTCACGCTAAAAGTTCAGTTCCTGGCCCTGTACAGGACACTCCCACATGTGCCTGAGAGTGCTCAAGTGCTCTTGAGCTCTGGCAGGCTTGGGGCCATGGCCACTTCCCTGGGGAGCCTGTTCCAGTGCTCAGCCACCCTTTGGGTGAAGAACTTTTTCTCTGTATCCAGCCTAAACCTGCTTGACAAAGCTTCATGCTGTTTCCTTGATCCTGTCACTGGTCACCAGAGTGAGGAGATGGGGAACAGGGCACCCTGAGTTGTACCTTCAGGGTGACAAGTTAAGAATTTAAATAACTGTGTTGCAGAGTCTGCAGTACAGGCATCCTGCCCCCCCTGTTGAAGGCAGGGAATCCAACTCTTTGAGTAGCACAGACATGTTAGAGCATTGATAAATCCTCAGCTGAAAGTGTAAAATGCTCTGCTCTGAAGTGACCTGGGAAAGATATGACTTTGCTTAGTTTGCTGATCAAAATGAAAGCTTGTGAGCAGGAGGGTTACCAGATTTATTTTCTGCAGCACCCTCTTCAAGCTCATGTTTTATGATACTTGTGTTGGAAGGTTGCGAGAATTACCTGTTGGAGCAAATCCCTGGCAAAGCTTGTCCTTGAGGAAACATTACAATTACCATCAAACCATCTGTGCAAAACTATAAATAGCTCTGTCTCTAACATGTATGGGATTTTGGTCTGACTTCTGTGTGAAAATGAGACTACTTTATGCAGAACTTAACATTTGGCTGTGCTTGGTTAGAGTGTGCTTTTAAATGCTGCATTGTGAGAGAAAGTTTGCAGGTACCTGGGTCAAGAATAAGGGCTGCAATAGGGCACTGAAACTGGTGGATGATGTGGGCTCACAGGTACTTATTGTTGCATGTCCCTGCCTTCAGAATACAGCAGTTTTGTTAGTAACTGAAGTAAATTGAACCTTTGTGAAATGAGTGCAGGGCCCTCACCTTGCATGGTGCCAGTGTTTCCTTATGTCATCTGGGCTTCTCCTTGGCTGTGACCTGACCTGCTCTGAGGTCCCTGTTACTGGGCCCTGGTGGACCTAAGATTCCCTTGCAGGGCTTTAGAATAATTTGCTTTAGAATAAAATGCTGCCTCTACAGAAGAGAGTCCAGCTAAGACCTTACCTAAGTGCTGAGCTTGGTTGGGCACTAGCATGTGCTGCTTGTCTGGCAGCAGTCTTGCACCCTTCAGATGCTGAACTACTTCATTCTTGCACAGCATTGTCTTGATAATTGCAATTTAATTGCCTCATGAGTTAGGGTTGAGTTGGCTTCCCTCTGCAGCTTCCTAAAATGATCTTTTGTAGTTGCTGTGTAACAGTCTGCCTTCAGATATAGCTGTGACCAGAGATGGTGAGGATAAAAGTGTCTCTCTCTGCAGCATCAATCCAAACATGAGCTGTGCATCTCAAAACTGAATTAGATATAGATAATTAATTGAATGACAGTACAATACACCATGCTTATTTGTTCAGTGAGGAGCTCGATTAAAGGTCCCATTTCTCTTTAAATGCACCTTGAATAAAGCTCACAAATGAGCGTCCAAGGTCAGGAGTGCCCACGTGCTGCCCAGAAATAGCAGGCGCTGAAGGGATCCCCGTGTGTCACTCGTTCCCCTCTGGCTCCCGGTGTGCTTGTTGCTTTTGCTCTGTGCTGGTGGGGATGGGAGGGATGCAGCTCTGAGCCCAGCGTGCTGCTTGCTGCATTTTGTGCTGGCAGATCTGCCCTGGTGATGTCATCGCTGTTGCGAGGCTGCTCCTGCTCCTCCTCCCCGTGCCAGCAACCAGCGCTGGCTGTGGGGGAAGCTTTGTCAACGCTGCTGCTGCTCCCTCATGGCAGTGACCCTGGGAAGGGAAGCAGGCTCGTCAAGGCCACCCAAGTGTGTTGATTTGCAGCTTATCTCCAGTAGCCTTGACTTCTCTTGCCAGGAAACCTGTTATTGAGGCCACAGCTGTCTTCACAGGGCAGTGAAGCTTCAGGACAGGGTGCACTGCCTTTGAGATGGGATTGAAGTGTAAACCTGTGGCACAGATTTCTCTCTGTATGATTTAAAGGCACTTGATACAGTGAGTGATTTGCTCTTTCTTCTGCATAACCACTTAAAATGAAAATGTAAGGTGACTAATTGTGTCTAACTGTACTTGCACGAGTTTTAAGCAGAAATTGTTAAATGAAATTAAATGTAAATTAAAAAGCCCAGTGTTCTTTTGAGTCTGTCCTATATACTGTCACTTTGGTCATTTGAGAGATGAGGTGGACAAAAGTGGAGGCCAGTAACTGGAGCTGCCTTCAGAGCCAGCCTGCCTGGAGTACCTGGACCTTGGTTACTGGGCTGCCAGTTTATCTAACATGTCTGTGCTGAGCCCTTGAACTCTTTCCAGCTGGAAGCAGAATCCTCTTCAAAGTAACCTGTCTGGTGCTTGTCTCCCTCAAGTGGGCTGAGTCACTCGGCTCCCAGACATGGATAATGATATCTGGAGTCCAAACTGGCACAGTGGTGGCATTGTCCCGAGCATGAGCAGTGAGAGGGTTTTAGCTGAGACATGCCTGGACCTGAACCTTTTCCCTTGCCTAACAAGATGCCATTTGCCCACAGAGTTCTCTTAACCTCTCCATGCAAGTGAGGTTTTCATTGGACCTTTGTGGAGCTTCATCAAGAGAATAGGTGAAGTGGTGAAGTCTTGATGCAGGATCTGTGCGAGAGGTATGAGGGTATGAAGTATGAGTGTGAACCTGAATATCCACAATACAAAATTCCTTGTTAGTCACTGACTCAGCTGTCATGGCAAGCTACCTGTTGCACTCCCACCCTGGTACTGAAATACTCGTCCTTCCTGCTCTGCAAACCACATTAGCATAGTATTGAGTGTGTGGAGGATCAAGAGTTCTGCTCACAGATCAAGGTGTAGTTCTTAGATTACAACCTGTCCCTAGAGAAAGCTTCCTCTCTAGAAGACTCATTACTGCCAACAGGACCTCCTGGAAGGAGGAGTAATGCTTTTGCCATTAGTGTTGGTCTGCTTCTTCCCTACATCTGCTCATAGCATCTCTCATCAGTATCTTCTCTATCAAGCTTCTACTCCTGTAGGAAACACAATATTCACTCTCAGATCTGAGTATCAGGTGTAAGTTGCAGCCTCTGGCAGACCTCCTAAGGGCTGTCATTTGACTTGGTCAAAGTCTCCCTTCAGTCTCTTCTTTCCTGCCCAGCCTCTAGGAACTCTGGCAGCCAGGGGTGGATAAACAAGGCTTGTTTACCACTGACAAGGTCTAAGATCTGTGTTTTGCTTACCACTGCAAAAGTTATCTGTGTTTCTGAAACTGAAAGCAGGAATCTGTGAAAACTTAAACCGTAGTCAAAACTAGAATTAATCTGTGCGCTTTAAAAATACTGTTAGATATGGTAAAAATCTAACAACTCAACTGTTTGTCAGTGGCCTGGCTAACTTAGAATATTTGGAATTGGACAGCCTTATCTTCTGGACACATAGATTAAAAAAGCCCAGCTGCCTCTGACTGTGTTTGTTTTCTAGAAAGCAATAAGGGAGTTGTCACTCAGGGTAGGGCCTGATGTGAGAACTGTGCTGGGCTCTTGATATTTGTGTCAGGGCTACTGAAACTGTTGGCTGGCTCCACTAGCTGGGTGCTGTGTGCCCAAAGACCAGCAAACACCACTGTATAAACTGGGCTGGGTGAGCACTGTGGCTGTGTTCCAGTTAGCCCAAGGTTTTTTTTGCAGATTGGAAAGCTGTCCACCAGGGAGGGCTGGTGGTGGAGGCACCATGGAAGCTGTGCTGGTGTAGCTGCAGCGCTGTGCGTGGGCAAGGCCCTTAGTCAAGACACATGGCTTGTTGCCTGGTGTCTCCCAGCAGCCAGCTATGTGCTCAACTCTCCTCCCACATCCTGAGATTGTCTCCCCCAGGGCAGAATAGGGGAAGTTAAGCTTGCTCTGATAAAGGGGGAGGGGTGTTAAAGCAAGCATGCCTTGTAACAGCTTTATCCTTGGGGGAAATCTGCTGGGAACTACCTGAAATCCTAGGGATTTAATAGGGGAACTGCCTCTTACTGGAAGGTAGGGGCATAGCAACACTGATTCTTGACATGGTTTGAGCTTCCAAGAGAAGGTAGATGATCTTGGGACACTTGCTTTTGCTCTGTTAGGGTATGTGTGCCCAATCCTGAGAGGATATTTTGTCGTGTAAGGGCCATTTAGCTGCTGGAGGAATCAGTGGACTAAAACTTCATGACTGGAAACATCCAGCTTTCAGTGAAGTTTCTGGGTTTGGCTTTCTTCTTAAGATGTCTTCCTATAAGCAGAAGACTTCTGCTTCAGCAGCCCTGGCTCGATTTCTGGGAATCCTGGTCTTGTTATTGTGTAGCATTGGCTTCAAAGGGATCTTTGTGGCCTCTTCTCCTGCCACAGCTGCAGTCTCCCATACTGCTACTCTCTGTGGAGATGATGGGAATCATCCTCACGTTGTTGAGGAGCAAGTGATCCACCCAGGGTGGCTGCCCAGCATGGCTTCATCCCTGGGGACGTTTTCTTCAGTCTCTTCCTTCCATTGCTTTGGCTCAGTGTCATTGTCACCTGGAAGGTCCTGCATGTGCTCCTGTGATCTTAGGCTCAGCAGCAGCCTGGATGCTGTACTGTTCCCACAGACAGCAATAAATGTCCTCCAGACCTTTCCCCCTGCTCCTAAGCACACTGTTGGTCTGCTTGGACATGGACAAACATATGCTGTGGTACTGTAAGCAAATGTGTTTTCATGCTTGTTCTGCTCCCACTTGCAAACCATGTAGTCAGATCAGCATGATGCCTCCTCATGAGAAGGTGGCTGTTGTGATGTCTAAACCAGCAGAAATCAGAGATCAGTTTTTGGCGTTAGGGGTGGGGTCTTGTCCTGTGTAGTTTGGACTTTCCTAGGGTAGAGTCACAATTAATTATGGCAGCTTTACAGTCAAAAACTTTTTTAGATCCACAGCTAGTATTTAAACTTTGTGCAGCATAGACCAACTCTCATCTGGAGAAATGCCAGGAGGTGTAACAGGCCTGAATCAGTGAGGCTTGGGCTGAAGAGCTTGGCTTTGAGAACTTGGGCTTTGAGCCTAACTGATCCTATGCATCAGTGCCTCTCAGGAATGCAGTGCTCTCCAAATCTCAGCCCTGAGGGAGCCACAGCTGAGCTGAGACCTCAGGCAGGGCAGGCCCCTTGTCTTGTGCAAGTCGTGCAGTGTCAGTGCAGACATGGCTCCTACCATGGCATTGCTTCTGCCTTCCCTGTGCTGTCTGCACTCTGGCAGGCTGGATGTTGGCATGTCTCCTTCTGGTGAGCTCCGAGTCCTTGCCCACAAAGGGATGTGTGATGGAGCCTTCAGCTGAGCATTGAGGGGATGTCTGAGGCAAACTAAAACCTTACCACCACTGACAGGAGTGTCTAACCCAGCCCTGGCTCTGGAGCATCCTTGATCACACCAGGAATCTGTTATGCTCAAAACTGTTCCAAAGTTTGTTTCCCAGCTGGATTTTCTGCCTGTTTGTCCAGCTGCATGTTGCCCCACCATTCTCTTCCTTTAGCACTGAACTGTCTTCAGAGCGTGTTACCCATGAACAGGACCCAGCAGAGTGTTTGTGCAGGCCTGGTGTCAGCTCCCTCTGGGAGCTTCTTCAGACCATGTCATTTGGCTTTTAGCACTGTGTCACACTTATTTGGTGCCTGTGCTGAAGCAGACAGTGAACAGAACTTGAAGCCATGTGGCTGAGCTGCTGTTGCTGGTTCCTAAGCTTCGCTCAGTTCTAGAGCAGCTAGAGGCTGCAACTCTGCCCTCAAAAGGAGGTGGAAACTTATTGCAGACAGATGTGGTCTAAAAAGCTAATTCCTCTGGGATACTGAACCGTGTTCTCAGATTCAGTTTTGATCTGAGCCATGTCAGTGTGCTAGCAGGTATCTAAAGCTCCAGGCTGTTCTTCAGGAAGGTGAAGCTTTTGGCATGGGACTCAGATGGGGGTGGGATGTACTGGACAGTGTATTTACATCTGACAGCTTGCAATATAATGTTCTACACAAGGTATCAAAAATTAAGTTGTAGCTGAGGCTTTCAGCTCCATGAACAGAGGTAGTTTCTGCCTCACAGGGCTGTCTGGGAAAGGTACCAGCTGGACAGAAGCCTGCTCTTGGTGGAGCAGCTCAGCTGCCTGCTGAGCTGCTCCTCTTGAGGAGGGAATGAGGAGCTGTGCTTGAGCTCTTGGCTGGGTACCAGCAGGAGGGAATATATTGGTTAGAGCAGCAACATAAACGTGTTGGGAAGAAGGAGGTGGAAATCAGTTTTTAGATGCTACTGTGGAACAGCAGCTAGAGTGTACCCTTCAGTGAAGCTGTCACAAGAATATCTTGCCAGGTGCTTTTGGTGTGGGCTCTGCTTGAACTGACTGCTGCTCCATGGTGCATCTGAGGCCTGAAGGCACCTCTGATTGTATGGACTGTAGAGCCCATTGCCTCAAAAACAACCTATTTACAGGGAGCAGTTCTTGCAAGTTGTCAGCCCAAATTACGAGATGTTCCTGGTTTCCTTTTTAGACACAGCACGTGTCCCCATGAAATGTGAGGCTTTTCTCTATGGTATTTTCCAGTGAGCTGGGGAAGCTGAGCTCCTGATGGTCCTGTCATGGGGGTGGGAGAGTGCTGTCCTGCCTGTGCAGCCTTTGTCAGTGCAAGACTCAGCCTGCTGTCATAACTCCCTGTGCCTCTGCAGTAGTGCTCCCTGTGGGGATGCTGGATACATGTTCCACCTGTAGAGCACCTGGGTTTGGTAAGGAAAATGTGCAGGCTCTCTAGCAGTCAAAAACATCAAAGGCAGCCATATTCCTAGTTTCTTCCTTGAAGGCAGCTTGGCATCTCTGAAGCCACGTTGATATGAAATTAATAGCCCCTGCTGATTGTCTCCTGACTACTGCTGTGCTTTTGCCCAGCTGAAAAGACAGGACTTGTTGTGTCACTCTTGGGAAATGCAAGTGACGTGTTTAATGTTGGTCTCAGGTTTGTGTTGAACTGTTCAGGCAGTCATTTGTAGCTTTGTGTTGGTTGATGCCTTGTTAGCAAGATCTGTCTGACCAGCCAGTGGGGACCAAGCTGCTGTTAAATTGTAACTGGTAAAGCTTCTTCTGCCCTATCTGGGGCTCTGCTGCAGGTGGGGTTTGAGGCTTCAGTACAAAGGGTGTCTGAACTGCTTGGACACTCTGCAAACAGGAACTGTGACTCTGGTCAATGAGTGGCAATAATAGGCTATGGCTTTCCTCAGGATGAATCCTTGCTTTTTCAGAGGGTTAGGGTTAGTAGCTGAAAAATTGGAGCAAATTCATGTATCTGAATGATGTAAACTGTGTAAGGTTTAGCTAAAGCATGGCAAGGTGCACTGTGACCATGGGGCAGGTGGTCTGTGCCAGGCTGTTTGGTGTTCTTGGGCCTCTAAAAACAGGATAAACATTCAGTGACCATCTCATTTCAGTGGCTGAACATATAAGCAGACATAAGGCCTTGAGATGCCAAACGTGCTAGGGAACTTGATACTTTGGAGAGGGAACTGGTTCAGTCTGACTGAGCTGGTCCTGAATAATATTTCTAGCTTCAGTTTCCTTGAAGAAATGCTGAACCCAGGGAGGGAGGAGGGAGGGAATAAAAATAGCTCTCTGTAGTACAGAGACATCCATGCAAGAGAACAGTGAGTAGAGGTGCTGTTTCTGTGTCAGAAGTGCACTTGGCTGCATTTTGAGACACTCTTCAGGACAGAAGGTTCTTCCAGAGCACGAGGGTAGCTCTTGTCTGGTCACTGTGGTGAGCATGCTGCTGTGTGTGGTGGCCCCTAATGGACACCTGATCTGTCCACATCAGCTTGTTCATGGTTGGGTGTTTTTGCTAAAGGTCCTGTGGTATAGCAGGAAAGTGGAAGCTCTGCTTATCAGCCATGGCACCCAGAACAGAGCTGCAGGGCTTCAGGTTCAAATACACCTTTTTGTGGGATGCCTGCTGGGACAGGGAGCAAAACTAGGCATCCATAATTCTGAGTTTAGCTGTGCTCATTGCCTGCTGCCCTGCCACTTTGTGCCTGGTTGGTGTGGTGTTAAATATCCCTGGCAGAGGACACAAGGCAAGATGTGCTGTCCAGCATCCTCACTTCATCACTGAGCTGGTTGCTGAGAGGCTGCAGGTGGCAGGCTGATAGCTGCAGTAACAGGGAGCTCCTGGGCAAACATTTCATCCTCTATAGAAATGTTAGGATTGTATTCCAGCTGTTCAATAGCAAAGCTGAAACAGTCAAGACTGCTCAAAACTGCTATGGGTATGCTGCTGCTTAGGGAGCCTTGTCTTCCAAGGAGGTGAGATTCCCCTAGGGCTGGATGCTCTCACACTGAAACTGTCCATGAGCCATTTAGAATATTCCTTTTGCAAGGCCTGCTTCTGTTAAAGCATAGCTGATCTGAGGTCTGGTGAGCCATCAATGCAAACTGCTTCTGTTCCTGCTTGTACCAACCCAATTAATATTAAAATGCCTACATTGTGACTTGACACGTGAACATCTCTAAGGAATTTGTAACCCTCCATTTCTGCTTTGAGTTAAAGCAGCTGTCTTAATATAGCAAGGGAAAGGACAGTTGTAATGTGCTCTGAAGCAACAAGGGAAACCTAATTAGACTTGGCATAGGCTTTATTTGCTCTTGCATCTGAGCTGTAGAGCTATGAAGCTTCATAGGATGGGTTTTGACTTTTCCTTTCAGATTAGCTGAACCAGTGATGCTTGCAGCAATTTTCCCTTGCTAGTGCTGCAGGTGTTAAAGGTATAACACTATTGTGGGACAGAGTGTGCTATACCAGCTTCATTTCTTGAGGGTCAGCATATCATTAATGGCTTGTTTGCTTAGAGGATAGGCATTAAAAATGGAGTGGAAGGTTTCCTCTCCTGTATTAGAGACAGCTGTGTCATTTCTTTGGCACTGTTAAGCCAGGAGGAGGAATGATTGTGGTGATCAGCCCTTGGCTGATGAGGCGTGTCTGGTGGCTCCTGAGCAGGGTGTGCTGCTCCAGGCTGTGTTCTGAGCAGTCATGCAGATGACCTCGCTCCAAAAGATTTCATGTAGTGTGAAACAGAGCTGAGTCTTGGATCAAATCTTAACAAACAAGTTTTTCTTCATGATACCTCTGAAAAAGGAAGTGTTTGTTCAGAAGTGCTGCTGGGACTGGACAGAAGCCCCATGTGAGCTCTCACACTGCCATCTGAAGGGTGTGTGCCTCAGCAGGCTGCTGCTCTGGAGTCATTGTGTCAAATACCATAAGGCAAGACAAGCTGCATTCTATGGGGCAAAATACTCTTAGTGCTGAGTCAGTGGGACCCCAGCCTATCTCAGCTCAACCATTCTCTACAGGACCTGAGGATGTTTCCTTGTTGTACTGGGCAAGGAATAACCCTGAAGTGTAGGTCAGTTTATACCTGCAATAGAAGATTGTTAAAGAGGGCTTGGCCCATCAGCTGACCAGGGTTACTTCAGGGCAGCATCACCCAAGGCTGGTAGAGCAGGGGTGTGGGACTGGGCAGTGTCCATGCTGCTCCTGGCAGGGCTGCAGCTCCTCACTGTCCCATGGCCCACACTAAGTACAAAGCTGCAGCAGCTCTTCCTGTGCTGTGGCTCACATCCTTTGCATCACCTGGGATGGAAGCTGAGTGTCTCACCTGCCTGGTGTTGATGGGGCAGGGACAGCCCTTCACCCTGCTGGGTAACCTGTCAGCTATGACAAGAAGGCAGTGGCAGCTCTGACTCAGCCTGACTTCCTATGTCTGCAGGTGGCTGCTTAGCTGAGTTACTGCTAAGGTAATGAATCCTGACAGAGCAGTTTTCCCTCCCCTCAGAGTGGAACTTCAGGCTATGTTGAACTTGGGAGATAAGCATGCAGTGTGATTTAGTGTTGCAATTTAGGGCTCTGCAAATCCCTCCTAAGCAGGAGAACTAATGCCAGCTTGTCCAAAGCTGCTTCGAATACCAGGAGGCAGTGAGCTACAGCAGCAAGTGATATTGGAAATACTCTGAGGAAAATAGAAGCAGTTCCCAGAAGCATGCTGGGTTCTGGCACAGCCACTTCTGGGTGAGTTGTTTTCCTCTGTCCTGAGGAAATCAGGTGACTTGCACTGGGCCTGAACCTTTGCAGATGTTTTTCATGACAGTTCAGTATACACAGCTGTCTTCAGGCCGTTTTAAAGCTCTCTTCACTTGCTTCTTGCTCCATCTGGGCTGTTTGTGCTGCACAAGTCTCTGGCTTGACTGGCAGAAGTGTCACTTGTTATGTGCTTTGTGAACACAGGAGGTGCAGGCTTGAAGGAGCCTCTGTGCTCTGCTCTGCCCATGGCTGTAGGGGAGACAGGCAGTGGTGTGAGCATCTGGGCAGGAGCAGAAGCAGAGCTCAGTGTTGGTGCTGGTGACAACTTTCAGCTGGCTCTGTCTGGGTGAGCATAGCTGGGCTGTCAGCTGGATCAGGGGACAATGCAGCCCACTGGAAAAGAGAGGTGCTGACACTTGGAGAAACTGTCCTCCTCCACATGCTCTCTGGCATCTGCTAGCACCCATCTAAGGGTGGCATCAGCCCTGTGGGTGACCTCTCACTGCTGCTCACTGCACAGCCCCTGGCTCTTATCTCCTCAGCACTGAGTCCTGTTTAGGTGTATCTCAAGGATCTCATGAGGTTATATAGGAAAAAAACCCAGAAGGGCCAAAGCCCAACTAGAACTTAATCTGACTACTGCTGTAAAAGCGAATAAAATGTGTAAAGAGTGTTTTTGTACATTAGTAACAAATGAGAGCTAAGAGGCATCCCCATCCTTTATCACTATGTTTCCCTCCACATCTGATAAAGAGGAAGAGGCCTGCTACATGACTTAGACACTCAAGACTCAGTGCCTTTGTGAGTGGGTGCTGAGGGAGCTGCTGGAAGTGCTCCCTGAGCCCCTTTCAGTCCAGCAGTCGTGGCTCCCTGGGGAGGTCCCAGTGCACTGGAAGTTAGCAAGTGAAATGTCCATCTACAAGAAGGGTCAGAATCAGGAGGAGGATCTGTGGAAGGCCTGTTAGTGTGACCCTGGTGCCAGAGAAGGTTATGGAGCAGATATCTTGAATGCCACCATGCAACATGTACAGGGCATGGGTGATCCTAGAGGCCTTTCCCAACTTAAACAACCCTGTGACTGTGAGGTGGGTGTAGTCCAAAGAGGTGTAGCTGTAGGTGCATCACTGCAGTGGTGCAGGGATGCTCCTTCAGCTTCTGCAGCATCCACTGGCTAAAGCTCTTCATGTCTTCTAACCCTCAAAGCTTGAGATCTTTTGCATCTGGACTGCATGTAGTGAGTGGCTTTTACAGCTTGAAGCCTCCTGTAGTAGTGGGGTGAAATGGGTGTAGTTATCTAGCACTAAAGGCTATTGTGTATCCCAGGAAGCACATAAGGATCAAGCTGCTTGAAGACATAAATCCCTGTTGTAGAAGCAAAGGCCTCCTGAGCTGTGAAAATCAGGAATAGCTCCTGAAGAGTAGGAGTTGTGTGCTGTAATGAATGTGGTATAGCAGGATGGGAATTTTAGGGTAGGCAAGTCCATACATAAGGGCTTAATACCAAGGCCTGTTGTCAAGGATCTTTGGGGTCAAGCAGCTCAGCTGTAGCCATCCTGTGGCTCCTCTTGCTGTACTGAACCTGCAGGGCTCCCTCAGGAAAGCCAAGTCCTTGTGTTGTGGAGCAGGTCAGTACCAAACAGGGTCTGTGATCTGATCCAGCACATAAGAGTGGCCCACCCCCTCCCCAGAGGTGTGGAGCAGGGCCTTAGGGTAGGGAGGGTGTGCTCAGCCACTGGACAGACCCTGTACCTGCTCTCACCATGCTGAAGAATATCCAGGAGTGTATTCAGGCCTGCTGCAGCTGATGAACTTGTAGCTGCCTCACTGGTCTGAGGAGACCTGGGAGCAGATGAGTGTGGAACTCTGAAGCTCAGCTCTCTTTTTAGTTGGATGCACCATTAGTGGCCAGTTTAGAGCCTCCTGCCTATGAGGTTTTGACAAACAAGTCATCATCTGATGGAGTAGATGGCCATCAGTGGGCTGAATGGTGATGTTTGTCACTGTAACCTTATTACCCCAAAGCTGAGGTGGCAGTAGTCAGCTTCCTGTGCCCTCAGAGAAGCCACAGTCTGGCAGCAGTTTGCTTTGCAATTCAGCTGCCCTGTGTGGCTGTTGCAGCTGTTTCAACCACAGCATGTCCTTGGTATTTGGTTCTTTCACAAAACACAGCTGCTGGAGAAAGCTTCCACTTCTCCAAGTTCATGATGGAGGAAATGCTTTTCTTTTTTTTTTCCTAATTTTTTGCAGGGAAACTACTGAACAGCACAGAAAAAAGCTTGAGTGTGGTATTAGCCACATGCCTGCTTACCCCTCATTTTGTGGCATGTGTAAGAATTATTAGCCTGTGTTGGGAGCTGGTATGATTTACTGCACTGCCTCAAGTCCAGGGAGATGGCCTGGGCTAGTCTGTCTACCAAATGGCCTGGAAATGGGATCCAGAAGGGCCTTGGTACAGTAAGTGACAAGTGCTCAGCTCATCTGATATTAAATTGCCACTGCTGGTGTGGCATGGCCCAGCCTGTGCAGTGGGCAGACACCTGGGCAGAGCTGGGTGCAGCCTTGAACTGGAGTCTGGTTTCAGGAGTGCTGGGCCCTGCCTGTCCCTGGCTCCTTGCTGGGGGTCAGGTTTCCAGCCTCCAAACTTGCTGCTTGCTTTCTTGAGGAATGACATACTAATGGTTTGTGATGGGATTGTTCTTCCTTTCTAGTGTGAAAGATGACTTCTAGGAAGAAAGTGTTACTGAAAGTCATCATCCTTGGAGACTCTGGGTAAGTGGAAGAGCCTTTAAGATGTTAATCTGTATCTGGCTAGAGCAGTGCTCTTGACTAGTGGGAGCCTGGATGCACTGTAAGAAATGAGCAGTGCTGGGAGGAGAGATTTTACAGCCAATGACAGCTGTGCTACCTCAGGTCTAAGAACTCTTCACTGCCCTCTGTCTTGAATGTGTCCCTGCAGTATCTTGAGGTCCTGCCACAATATTAAATGGGGAAAATGTGGTGGGCAGGCCACTGGAGTAGCAGAGTGGAATAACCTTCTGCAAGGAGGACATGTGCTGTTGGAATGAGTGTTTCATAAAAAAAAAAAAAAAAAAGCCCCAAAACCACTAGTAAGCATTCTTAGGTGACTTCCTAAAACTCTGTCAGAGACATAGTCTGTACTGAGCCATCTGCTGTGCTCCTCTGGGCTGGCTGGGGCACTCCCCTTGGAGTGAAAGGCTTTGCTCTGTGCTCCCAGCAAGGAGCTGCTCTGCTGTCACATTGCTGGCTGTGCAGGCTGTAACCTGATTCCCATGACATAAGGTTTATTTATACTGCTGTCCCCAGCAAGCTGTTATTCAGGGAGTGTTTCTCAGCCACACAGAGAGCATGTGAGCCTCTAAGCTTGCTCTCTGGGGAGGATCTCCACCTCTGGGTGCCTAGCAGATGTGTTTGTGAGCTGTTGCTATCTGAGATTGTCTGGTTTCCACCTCCTCCTTCTGCAGAGGCTGAAGATTGCTGTTTATGATGGGTTTCTCTGAAGCACTTCATCTTCTAAAATTGCCTTCATGGTCATAAATTGATGTCTGTTCCTTAGCAAGGGTCAGATTAGTGATGGGGAGGTGAGGTTTCTCAGGATGTAATCCTTTGTATCCTTGGGTAGGCAATGCTCTTACTCAGCTGGTGCCTCAGCATCTCTTGGTGTGCAAGGCCCTGCTAGCAGAGGTGGGGGCTTTTTCCCTGGTTGAAAAGCCAGGAGGTTTTGGGCAGTGAAGGGCACTGGAATGTTCTCTTCAGGGTGGTCAGCTCAAACACTGTTGTAGAAACAGCCTACCAAGTCTGTCTTTTTTGTGTTCCTGTGCAGGGTGGGAAAGACATCGCTCATGAACCAGTATGTGAACAAGAAATTCAGTAACCAGTACAAGGCTACAATAGGTGCAGACTTCCTGACAAAAGAGGTGATGGTGGATGACAGGCTAGTGACAATGCAGGTAAGGAGGGACTCTGCTGCAAGGGCTGCCATCACCCCACTTGTGTGGAAGGAAGCATCTGCTCTGGGGTAGGGATCAGTGTCCTGGGCGTGAGTCTTGTTTGCACTGAACTTCTGTTAGACATAAGTGCTTCTGGGCTGCTCTACAAATTTTTGCATGGGCTGAACACGGGAATGCAAAGATTAATCTGGGTTTAGTTAACAGCAGTGTTGCTAGGCCCTGTTTAAAAAACTGGATTTGGTACTGTCAGTAAACTAGGTCTTGTTACAAAGATTCACTTCCCTAGTGTTCAAGAACTGGAAAGGACTCCCTAGGTCAACCATTTGTGTCACCCCAAGTCCTATGGGTGCAGTGTTAACCTGCCAGCCTGCTTATGTCTCTGGTATCTGCAGCATTCATCTCTCCATGGTGAAACTGACTGCAAGGCAGCAAAAGCTGCAGCCCTCAGAGGGGTGTTTGAACTCTGCTGCTATCCAGGTGCATCCAAGCACTGCAGACAGGTCACCTGCTGACCCTAATACCCAAGTCCTGCTTGTCCAGGACAAGGATATGTCCCTGGCTGAGGCTGAACACAAAAAGGGTCAACTATCTTTAGAAGGTGTTTCTGGCTCCTGATGCTTAGTGCCTACAGAAATCCCCAAGCCTGCAGGTGCTGCTATCTGCCCAGCTGGGGACTATATATGCCTGGTGGGGAGTTTTGGAATGAATGCCCTAATTGCAGACTGACTGTGTCAGAGTAGAACTGGCTTATCTGCCTTGTCTTTTGCTCCAGATATGGGATACAGCAGGCCAAGAACGATTTCAGTCTCTGGGAGTTGCCTTCTACAGGGGAGCAGATTGCTGTGTGCTGGTGTTCGATGTCACGGCTCCCAACACGTTCAAAACCCTAGACAGCTGGAGGGATGAATTCCTCATTCAGGCCAGTCCAAGGGATCCTGAGAATTTTCCTTTTGTTGTGCTGGGAAACAAGATTGACCTAGAAAACAGACAAGTGAGTACTGGGGCTTACTAACCTCCTCTTAAGACGCTGCTGGAATGGGAGACCTTGGGGAAACTCAGGAGGGTTACCTGAGAAAGGGGAGTGGGAGGTGCCTGAGAGTGGCTCAGATGTTGTCTGCCACCGGAGAAGGGTTTCTCCTGCCTGGAGAGGTCAGGCCCCTGTGCCCAGCGTGCTCCTGCCCACTGGTGGAAGGATTGCAGCAGCTTCCTGGGGAGGGAGGTGCAAGGAGAGGAGCTGCTCCTCCTCCCCCAGATGTGCTGAGCAGCTCCTGTGGGAGCAAACCAGTGCTCTGTGGTCTCATTGCCCTGGGGCAGGGTCCTCCTTGTCCTGGGGCTGGGTCTGTCAGGTGATGGGAAGTGGTCTCCTGTGTTGTGTTTCAAGGCTATGGCTTTGATGAGGTCAGAGCTGCTCAGGTTGGATATGAGGGATCTCTGGCCTTGCCCTGAAAATAAAACCCCTCCCTGCATAGCAGTGATGCTGTTCTCTGTCCACCCAGGTCACCACAAAACGGGCACAAGCCTGGTGCTACAGTAAAAACAACATCCCCTACTTTGAAACCAGTGCCAAGGAGGCCATTAACGTGGAACAAGCTTTCCAGACGATTGCACGAAATGCACTTAAACAGGTAGGGAGGGGCCAGTGTGCAGCCCTGCCCCAGTGCTGGGGCTCACCCCCACCTTGCCCAGATCCCTGCATGCTGGGAGCTGTGTGCAGAGCATTAACTCCTCCTCCTCTCCCACTAGGAAACCGAAGTGGAACTTTACAATGAATTCCCCGAACCCATCAAACTAGACAAGACTGACCGAGCGAAGGCTTCTGCAGAGAGCTGCAGCTGCTGAGGGGAGTGGGAGGGGTTGAGCACAGTCCTTCACAAACAAATATCACACTTAGGCCTTCAAACACACAGCCCCTCTTCTGTGTTTAAAATGAAATTACAAAAAAAAAAAAAAATTGCATCTCCAGCTGCCAAAATCCACCCATCTCTCATGAGCATCTGAGTCCTGCACTTCAGAGCTCAGGTCCCCACACCATCCACATCACACTTCATGGTAACAGACCTTTCTCTTAGTTTAAAATGGAAACTGTTATGTATGTTTGGAACTGAATCTAATTCCAGGTGTCCAATGGAGAGAAACTGTTTACAGGTAATCTGTGTAACAAGTTACATACATTTTTAACTGTCTCGTGTTTTCCCCTGTGAAGGCTGCAATTGGAAAGGCTGATTACCCATAGTTCATTGCAAGCTCAGCACTCAGACTAGGTTGAGTTTTGTATGTATCTCTGTTAATGCTTGTTACTTTTAACTAATCAGATCTTTTTACAGTATCCATGTATTATGTAATGCTTCTTTAGGAAAAATCTTATAGTACATGTTAATATATGCAACCAATTAAAAATGTATAAATTAGTGTAAAATTCCTGAATTACATGTTCAAGTACTGAAACACAGGTTGTGTAGAAAGTGAGGAGGACACTTGTGACCTGCGGCGTGCTAGCAACACAGAGTCCAGATAGAGGCAGTATTCTGTACAGTAGAGATGAACTATGTAAGCCTTCTTGTTTTGAGGCCAAAAAGGCTTCATCTTCTGGAAAAATCTGTCTGGCTTCCTTGTATCTAAATTCTCAGATTTGCATAACAGCATTGATATGCACACTGGATTATTGGATTTAAAATTAAATACAGCTATGAAATGACCTCATTTGTTCACCTCCCCTACTGCTTAACTCCTGACATCCTGGAGCGAGCATGAGGAGCCAGAGCTGAGGTGTGCCTGTGGCTCTTTGTGCTGTGGAAGGAGCTCCCACCTGGGCTGTGGTAGCTGTTTCTTGATGAATGACCTGGACTATGAATCTTCCCTTTCTTCTTACTGACTGCTAATCTGGATTTTTGGTATGGAAAAACTTGGCAATCTAGTCCCTTTCCTCTCTTCCTTTCTTCCTGGTATTTGTTCTTGCATTTGTAGCTTGCTTAAATGGAGCCCTTCTACCTGTTTTCCAGAGGTCTACATTCTAGTACGTAGGCTGAGCTCTTATGTAAAGAAACAAACATGATGCCAATAAACTTAACAAGAACAAACCTTCTTGTTTACTCCTGTTTCTGGCTCTTTTTTTCCTCCACTAACATGCTTTCTTTCCTCTGTCTAGTCACCATTCCAGGAAGCCAGTGCCTGCTAACTGAAGGACATTTGTGCTCCTTCCTTACTATAAAGTTTGTGCCTTCCAGTTTGGTTTTTGAGAGGAGTGAGCCAGCCCTGCTTGCTTGGCTGGGGCACTGCTAGAGAGTTACCCCTCTGCTTCTCTGCAATCTGCTTGCAGGGCAGGAATGATGCTGGATCAGATCCCTCAGGGAGCACAGCCCTGTTCTGGGTGTGTGTCCTGGACAGCCTCTGTGTTTTGGGACAGGCTGTTAAAGCTTTTGCTGCCCTCCCCTTGCAGGGGTTTTGTGAGCAGAGCAGGCTCAGCCCTTCCTGCTCCCCAGCAGGGCTGGCCTGGGCTTCCTTGGAGTGGGTTGAGGGCCTTTCTGTGCTCCAGCCTAGTCAAATAAAGCTTTTAATTTCTAAATGCTGGCTGTGACCCTCTGCTTGCACTCAGCAAGGCTGAGCTGACAACTGTACCCAGAGGAAGATGGAAAACAGAGTTTAGTGAAATGAGGGCAGTTATTTCAAGAGCTTTCTAACAGTTTTTGTGCTCCATATCCTATTTTATAGTGCTGTCCTATCATACTTCTCTCACTTGACTTGGCTTTTGCTGTCCATATCAATCTCAAATAACTGCACTAGCAACGTGTCCTGCTGGGACCACTTTTCTGTCTGTGCTTTTTGAAAGACTTGGACCTTCTGCTCATCTTCATTTAAAGTGTTGCTCTGCACTTGTTTTCTGTGGACACAGCTGGAATGTGGAGAAAGCCAGGCTGGGGGAGGGGGAACAATAACCCTGAAGTTCTTGGGGAAAGGAGATGCTCTGAACTTTGCAGCCCTCTGCCTGGTTTGGGTGGTGGGGCTGAGGCAGCCAGGGCTGTGGCTGAGCCCTCAAGGGACCTTATGTTTAATGTCTTTCCAGTCAGATAAACTGGCAATAACCCAAGGCAGAGTGCTCCAGATGAGGTGGGACAGCTGTGGCGCTCCTTGCCACAGGATGTTATGGATGCTTAAGGGGAGGATTCCATTTGCCACCTACATATCAGTGTTTTTACAGGTGGGAATACACACAAGTGTACAGAATCCAGTACAGAAGGCAAGCAGCATGGGAACTGCTGTCCTGCTGTTACACTCAGGGCTGGTGGTGTCACAGATGGGGACTGGTGTTCTGCATGAATCGCTGTCATCACTGTGGTCTGGAGAAACCAGCTGGGCTGACTATTGCTGCAGGCAACACACACACTTAAAGCCACCCCCTGCACCCTTGGAGTGTCATGGCTTTTACTTTTGTGATGGCCTCTGTTGCTGCTGCAGTGACAGTGTAAAAATGCATGTAAAAACCCACCCTGACAGTGGGTGCAAGGGTGACTCGGTGCTGGGTGCATCCCAGAGGAAACCCTGCCCTGGTGCATGGAGGCAGCTGAGCTCAGGCGTGGTTTTCCTCTTTGCCCAAGTCCTGGGAGAGCAGAAGGAAGAGACCCAAAGGAGGAGCCTGGCTGGACGAGAGGAGGGAAAAGCCTCAGCCGGCTCAGGACAGAAGTGGGTGAAGCTGAGGAGGCGGCGGCAGGGCGGGTGGGCAGAGCAGGCAGGTGCGGCTGCTGCTCCCGCAGGGCTGGCACGGCTCGGAAGGCAGCTGTGCTGTGTGATATGCACACATGAAAGCTGGGGAATCACACAAACACATCTGTGCTGAGGGGCTGCGGGGGGCAGCCGTGCCAAAGGGATTCCAGGCCGACCGCCGGCGCTGGAGCTGCGGAGCCCGGGGCGGGAGCGCTCCCGCACGCCTTGGCCGCGGCTCCTGCCGGGCACGGGGCTGGAGCTGCCCGGAGCCCCAGCAGGAGCCTCCTGCCAGCCCAGGGCCTGCAGCTCATCCACCACAGCGGGCTCGGTGCCAGCCCCGGCCCTGCACAGCTGCAGCCCCAAACGGCGGCACCGCCCCAGCCCCAGGTGTGCACAGGGACCCGGGGCCCGCAGGGAAATGTGCGACACAAACACACACACGGGCTCGGGGTTCTGCAGGGACACCAAAGGAAATGTGTGACACAAACACACACACGGGCTCGGGGTTCTGCAGGGACACCAAAGGAAATGTGTGACACAAACACACACACGGGCTCGGGGTTCTGCAGGGACACCAAAGGAAATGGGAGATACAAACACACACACGGGCTCGGGGTGCTGCAGGGACACCAAAGGAAATGTGTGACACAAACACACACACGGGCTCGGGGTGCTGCAGGGACACCAAAGGAAATGTGTGACACAAACACACACACGGGCTCGGGGTGCTGCAGGGACACCAAAGGAAATGTGTGACACAAACACACACACGGGCTCGGGGTGCTGCAGGGACACCAAAGGAAATGTGTGATACAAACACACACACGGGCTCGGGGTTCTACAGATGCACCAAAGGAAATGTGTGACACAAACACACACACGGGCTCGGGGTTCTACAGATGCACCAAAGGAAATGTGTGACACAAACACACAAACGGGGTCGGGGTTCTACAGGGACACCAAAGGGCTTTAGCTGTTTGCACACCCAAACAGTTACACCGGCAGGAATGTGTGTGTGAAAAACGCTAATCACTTGTTTTTAAAATTTTATAAGGTTAATAGTAATAAAATGGTTATAAAAATAGTAATACAATTAGAGTAATAATAATTTGGACAAATTGAATTAGGACAATATGAGACAATAGAGACAAAGAGTTACGGACGTCCAGGTACCTTTTCTGGGCAGCACGAGCCTGAAATAGGACACATGTTAACAGAGGATTAACCCTTAAAAAGAATATCCTGTTGCACATTCATACACTTCATACATGATGCATAAATTCCATTCAAACACAGGATTCTGTCTGGTCATGGTCAACTTCTTCCTTTGAATCCTAACAGCGCCTTCGAGGCGGGAAGAAGTTCATTTCTTCTGATAAGAGGGCAATAAATTTTCTTTCTCTGAAAGATTCAGGTGTCCTGTGGCTGCTATCTTGCTGTGAGTCCTTTCTTTAAAAAAAAGTATCCTACATAGCATCATTTCTATTTTAAGATTTTTATAACCTAAAACTATATCTAACACACTACTTAAGAGAATTAGTACAGCATTACTTTCTAACAACACATATTCATTTTAATATTTGTGAAATGCCAATCATAAAATACGCATTTTTCACAGTGTGTATGTATTTATTTACCAGGACACATCTTTTGGAGAGCAAAACCACAGGGGAAGCAGGAGAGCACAAAGAAGCACAGGCACAGAGTTGTGTGAGTGTGAATTACACAGGCAAATCTCCAAAGGCCCAGAGACAGAATGAGTCATTACAGGTTTCTATTTGAGACACGTGTGGTTGCAGCCTTACCCATGTAAACACATGTAGAATAAAACATCTTTTCCTTCATATACATATATATATATATATATGTATATATATATATACTCAGAAAAGGACAAAAAATTGTCTCAAACATAGATCTGGCTACACCCATATATACTTTATTCATATATTTATATATTTATATAAGAAAATTGAAATATTAATTAAATAGATATGCACATATACAAAGGTGTGTATGTCTGTGTGTTAGTTACTGCCCCCACACATGGAGAGACAGAGATGATCACACACATTCAGACACATTTTAAATGATTTTATGCTTGTATTTTTATGGGTGTGGGTTTTTTCTCTTTGTCTACATGCAGAGATTTTTCTTACTATTTATACACTTCTCTGTGTCTATTTTGTATATATATAAATATTTTTATATATTTGCATATTATTTCTTTATTACTGTCTGGTCTTTATATAAAAGGGTCATTTACATGCAGCTCTGTATGTGTAGTTTAGCTATTTTTATATTTCTTTGAGAAAGAGAGGAGGGGGAGGGAGACAGAGAAAGAAAATGAAAGGAAATACAGACATATAAATAAACATCTAATTAAATTGGATGTAGAGACGGATATGGGAACATTTGTGTGTGAGTTGGGAGGGGGAATGACTGGCTCCCTTGTGCTTGCTCCATATACACATGCATGCAGGCAGAGAATATATGCCCAGATCAATACATGCACACACACACTGCTTATGCATCCCAGATATTACATATGGGGGCAGAAGGGAGGTGGGAGACACCACAGCTTCTCACACACACACACACACACACACACAGATACCCCACATGCATTTTTACAGGGGGAGGGATGTGATGGGAGTATTTATAACCATGCTCTGTGTAGGTCTTTCTTTCCTTCTTGGGGGAAAAAAATGGGAAGAACATTAGCAAACAGACACAAACTAATTCTTATATATGTAACAATCAGTTACATATATAAGAATTAGTTACATTTTAAAGTAAATGTTTAAATAAAATGTGTGTGGCTGGAGACATAGGGAATGCTCTGTGTGTGTGGGTAATGCATGTGTGCTTCATATTTGTACACATACACATAGGTGTGTGTGTGTGCAGCAAGAGAAAGACTGAGCAGCTCACAATTTCACTCTATGTATATTAACAATTTCACATATATGTGTATGTGCATGCAGGGAGAGAAAAGGGCATTGTGTATTTTTAAGGATACAGTGTGTGGGTGTGAATATCTCTAATTATATATATATATATATATATATATATAAATATGTAATAATATACAGAATTATGTATTGATATATATGTGGATATATAGCAAAAGAGATTGTGTCTTAGTATGAGCAATCTTGGTGAATATCCATATCCACATCCATGCAGAGAGAGGTGAATGAACAGGTTACTCGGCCCTCCATATATAGTATATGTGCATATATGTGTGTGTATATTTATAGAAAGGGAAAAGTGTGTGTGTGAGAACAACTCTCTCTCTGTAGATGCATATATACCTATGTGTGCATGTATAAATAAATAAATATATTTCAGGTGAACTTGTATGCAAAGAGCTCTCATCCCTTTCTAAACACAGATCTATGTAGGCACATGGAGTGAGAGAATTATGCACATTTGTGAACAGCTCACAGGTTCTTGCTCTATAAAAATACATGAGTGTGCACAGTGCTTTCTCCTGTTATATGTGTATATATGCCTATATAAAGAGAATTATCTGTGTGAAGTTTATATATATATACACAAATATATGTATGTATATAGTCTGTTACAAAAAAAGGGCATTTCATGGGTGAGAACGTATGCAGAGAATATATATCAGAAAGTGTTGTATGCGAAAACAGTTCTCAGTGTGTGTGTATATATGCACATCTACAAATATATAGCCTATATAATATAGAAATATACTTTATAAATACCATACCTGCTAGATCATCCCCCTAGTATCTAAGTATATATGTATATATATATATGTATATATATGGAGTGTGTGCACGTGTGTGAAGCAAGAAAGTTGTGTAATTGTATGGAAGAACAGCTGTCTCTCTATAGATACAGGTATATAAATATGTATATCTGTGTGCAGGAAGAGAGGAAGAGAACTGTGAGTGTTAACAGCCCTTTAAGTACCATACAGAGTGAGAACTGTGCATGAAATCTGTATAATATGTATTTATGCATCTATATGCTCATATATAAGGCAAGAGAGTCCTGTGTGTGAGAATGGCTCTCGCTAGCTCTGCTCATGTGTGTACATACGGAGAGAGAATATATCACCATATGTACATAGATATGCATATATTGATGTATCCCAGAGAGTTTATATGGAGGGGGTGCAAAGAGATGGAGAGTCATGGAAACTGTGTTTGTGTGTATGGATTGCTCACTCATTTTGTTATTTATATATGTCTAAATCTACAGATATGGCAAAAGAGACAATATGTGTGAACAGAGACTATTGTTAGTGTGAACTATTCACACAGACTATTGCTGAGTGAAGATCTTTGTGTGTGTGTGCATTTATTTATATATAACAAGAGAGTTGTGTGTGTGCTGGCTCCCAAATTATACATGTATAATGTATATTGTATGTATAAATATGTAGAGAATTATGTGAGAAAACAGGCTCTCTCTACATATAGAAGTACATATATTTATTTATTTATATATAAAAACATATATAACATATAATATATATAACATATATATTTGTTACAGCTTTCTTACAGATTTTTTATATACATATATATAATGTTGCAGCTTTCTCCCTAAATAGTATATGTATACCCATGTATTGAGCAAATTATGTGTGTGAACAGCTCTCCCCTAACTCTCTATGTTCTCTTAGAATTATGTGTTAACAGCTGTGTCTATAAGGGGGTGTGTGTGTGTGTGTGTGTATATATATATATATATATATATATATATATATATATATGCATTATACATATCTATACAGGAACAGAAAGGACTGTCATGTGTGAAAACAGCTCAGTATAGAGGTATATATGCATATATATGAACAGAGAACAATATGTATAAGCAATGCTTTCTCTAATTATATAGTATAGATTAATATATAGATAATTATTAGAGAACACTCTCTGTACACATGTACACTATACAGAGCCAGTTCTGAGTGAGAAAAGCTTGCTCTCTCTCTTCATAATGTATCACATACTGAGAAAGAATTATACAGAGATTATACAATTATATAGGGCAGGGAGAGAGTGATAGAAAATGTATGTGTGTGAGACAATAGTGTGAGACAATAGGTCTTGCTCTTTTCCTCAGGTATATATGCACATGTATTTATAGACAGCAGGAGAGAATAATGTGTGTGATCAGCTCTCAGTCCGTGTCTCTATGCACACCTAATGGATGTATATAGTGTGAGAGAATAGTGTGCATGTATTTGTGTGCACACAGAGGGGCAGGAGAAAGGAGTGTGGGAGCTTGTCCCCAGATCAGTCCATATTGCACACATTATGTATGTCTGTGTGTGCACAGTGAGAATGTTTGAACAGCACGCTCGCTCTCATCCCGTTTCTATAAATGCCAGTGTGTGGGTATATATAGCCAGAGAGAGCTGCCTGTGAGCCTCTCACACTGCCTCTGTAGATATCTGTGTGTGCATGCATGTATGTGAGAGCTGTGTGTGTGAGCAAGTCTGGCTGTGTCCATGTAAGTGTGTGTGTTCATGTGGGGACAGAATGTGTGTGTGTTCATATGGGGACAGAATGTCTGTGTGTCTCTGTGTTTGTGTTTGTGTGGAGATGTGGGTGCATTCATATGGGAACAAAATGTCTGTCTGTGTGTGTGTGTATGTCTGTGTGTGTTGTGTGTCTGTATGTGTCTGTCTGTGTATGTGTGTGTGTGTGTATCTGTGTCTGTGTGTTTTTTGTGTGTGTGTGTGTTGTGTGTGTGTGTGTGTGTCTGTGTGTGTTCGGGCTATTTTCTCCCTCTCTCACACACACAAGCAGCCTCCCCCACCCATTCTATTCACACACACATATTTCCACGTGTGTGTTCCATTCCCTGCCCTGTCCTTGGAGGGGAGGGAGAGCAGCCCTGACTGACAGCGCTGTATCTCTGTGCTGGGGGTTGGTGTGCTGGCTCCCTGTGCTGCTCCCAGCCACACAGCCGGGCTGGGATCGGGGCACTCACTGCCCAGCCCTGCTCGCACACCCACCCACCTACACACGTGTATTGTTCTTAAATTTTCATATGTTTATGTCAATATTTTCAAATACATAACTATGTCTTTGTGTGTATGCATTTACTTACACTTATTTTAAATTTACTGTAGCTATTACATTAAACAACAACTATCAGATATAACAGACGCAACAGACACACCAACCACACTCTACAGCCGGCATTGCTGTAAGCTTCCACCCGGCCACAGGGTTACATTTACACGAGTGCAGGTGTGTGTCCGCATGTTACAAACACGCACACATCATTCACCCCCCGGTGGCAGCCGTGCAGGCGGAGGCAGCGGTGTGCTGGGGTGCTGCTCGATGCTCCCGGTGCTCCGGGGGTTTCCCGGTGGGGATGCCGGGGCTGGCTGCGCCCTCTCCGTGCCCGAGCGCCGGCCGGCTCCGGGGGCGGGCAGAACTCATCGCAGGGTGCCTGGCACGGCTGCCGGGGGGCACAGCCCCGCTGTTCGGGGGCTCTCTGCTCGGGGTGGGGACAGGGCACCCGCTGCGCTTCGGGATGGGCTCACAGACCCGGCTGGGCAGATCCTGCTGCCCCCGGAGCCCCGGGACCGCGGGGACTCGTCCCGCCGGCGGCGGGGGCTGCGGGCGAGGGAAATGGCGGAGAGAGCCGGGGATGGGGAGAGGGGAGGAGGAGGAGGAAGGGAGGGCGGCGGGGCTGTGCGGACTCGGCGTGCGTGGGCAGGGGGCGGGTGCGACAGCGTGTGTGGGTGTGCCCGTGTGTGAGTATGCATTTGTGTGTGTGTGTGAGTGTGCAGGGGTGTGTGCACAACCGGGCACGCCCCCGTGCCTGTGCCCCGTGCCCCGTGTCCCGGCCCACCCGCGGCGGGGGCGCACGGATCCCACTCCCCGGAGCGGGGGGAGCGCCGGGGCTCGGCCAGGGAGGCGTCGCGCACTCCCTTCCCCCTCAGCCGCGTTTCCCCGGTGGGGTTTGGGGTGATGGGGTGAATTATGGAGAATGATGGGGGGGCGGTGTTCCGAGCATCGCTGTTGCCCCCTTCCTCCCCGCCCATGGAAGCTGCGCCTGCAGCGGAGCTCGAGCCCCCCGCCCGCCCCGGTACCACGGCAGGCAGAGGCTGCAGGGGCGGACACGATTCACACACTCCCCCCGCACACACGGCCCTGAGCCGGCTCGGGAGGATTCCCGGCCCCTCCCCGGCCCCGCCGCCCTTTTCGCATCCTCCGCCGGGAGTGGGGAGGGTCACACCGGGCACGCAGGGCTCCCCCGGGGGCCTCCCCCCGTTGACCAGGGGGTGAGGGTCGGTGGGGGGATGGCCCCAGTCGCAGGGGCGGGGACCCCCGGCCACGGCGGGGCATCTCGGCGCTGCTGCCGGCGGCCGCGGGAGGGCGTCGCCTGTGTTAGTTCCCTCCGGAGAACCCAGGGCCAGCGCCGCCGCCACCGCCCCCCGGGCCCCGCCGCCTCCCCCCGCCCGCGGAGGCCCCTCTTGGGCGGCGGGTGACGGCGCCGGCGGTGGGCGGGGGAGCCGAGGTGAGGCCCCAGTCGCCGCCGTACTGGGCGCCCCCCTCCTCACTGCCGCCGCCGCGCCGGCCGCGCCCCCAGAGTCTGGGCGGGGGTGTTCGGGCGGCGCTCGGCGGGGGCGGTGGCGGGCGCGGGCCGGGGGGGCGCGGCGGCGCGGGGGGGCCGGGCGGCGGCGCGGGGGCCCCGCGAGCGAGCCCCAAGAAGCACAAACGGGGCTGGCGGCGGACCAGGCTGTTGTTGTTCTCAACGTGGTCCGCCCCGCGCCCATATAAGAGGCGGCGGCGGCGCCCGCCCCGGCAGAACGCGCACCGAGTGGAGCCGAGACAGCGCGCTGCGCTCGCCGGGCCCCGCCACGCCGCCGCTGCCCCCGCCCGCCCCCGCGCCGGCCCGCGGCCCGCCACTCCCCGCACCATGTCGGTAGACCTGGAAGAAACCGATCTGCCCATGGCCGAGGCAGAGGAGGCGCCGCTCTCCCCAGAGAAGAAAGCGGCTGCTAAGAAGGCGAAAGGAGGCGGCGGCGCCTCGTTGTCGCCATCGAAGAAAAGGAAGAACAACAAGAAGAAGAACCAGCCGGGCAAATACAGCCAGCTAGTGGTGGAGACGATCCGCAAGCTGGGGGAGCGCAATGGCTCCTCGCTGGCCAAGATCTATAACGAGGCCAAGAAAGTGGCTTGGTTCGACCAGCAGAACGGCAGGACTTACCTGAAGTACTCAATCAAGGCACTGGTACAGAACGACACACTGCTCCAGGTCAAGGGCACCGGTGCCAACGGCTCCTTCAAGCTCAACAGGAAGAAGCTGGAAGGCGGCGGGGAGGGGGGCGCGGGCAACAGCGCCCACAAGTCCCTCAAGAAGGCGACGGTCTCCTCGACCCGGAGGGCGGAGAAGCCGGCGGCCAAGAGCAAGAAGCCCGAGAAGAAATCGCACAAGAAGGGAGCCAGCAGCGCGGCGGCGAAGAAAGACAAGGGCAAAGCCAAGAAGGCCACCAAGAAGGGAGCCGCGTCCCCCGGGGGCAAGAAGGTGAAGAAGTCGGCAAAGCCTAAGGCGCTCAAGAGCCGGAAGGCATGAGACCGAGGCGCAGGGAGCCTCCCGCCGCCCTCCGGGCTGAGAGCCCCGCGGCACAGACTGCTCTGAGGACAGACCCCAGGGGACCCGCTTTGTCTTTGTGTTGCTGACTCGCCTCCGCAGCCACCGCCGTGCGCGGTGAGCGGGGCTGCGGCCGCCCCAGCGCCCCCCCTTCCCCTTCTCTGCCGCCTTATTTTGTCCATCCCTTTTCCCCCCATCCCATTCCGCGGCTTTTCCCCGATCGCGCCCTTTTGTTTTCGGCCGTGCCCCTCCCCGCCTGTAGACGGTTCCCGGCCCCCACCCCCTCCCCGTCCCCCCGGTTCTCGGGGATTTTTCCCGCCCGGTTTCCATAGCAGCCATTTTGCACGGGGCCCCCCCGCGCCACGTGGGCCGGTCCCGCTCCCGCCGCCCGCGCGCGCCCCGCCTGGCCCCGCCCCCCCCGCCGCCCTCTCGCGGCCGCACCATAGGGCCGGGGCGCCCCCTGGCGGCCCGCAAGCGGCCCCGCCGCCATGGCAACGGCCCGGCGCGCGGGAGCGGCGCCCTCTGGCGGCCGCCGGCCGCACCTGCAATGGCCTTTAATGTTTTTGTATGGGTCTGGGGTGGGAGGGTGGGGAGGGTTTGGGTTAGTGGGGTCGTTTTTTGGTTTCTTTTTTTTTTTTTTTCCTTTTCATTTATCGTCGTTTCAAATAAATTGGTACAAAACGACTCTCCCGTGTGCTCCCTGCCTGCAGGCGTCAGGGACCGGGCAGGAAGGGGGCTGGTCCCAGGGGGGCTTTCCTTCTGTTCGGGGTCCGTGCGGGTGCCGATGCGCAGAGCCCGCACCCCGCTCCGAGTGGGGGACAGGAGCAGAGGAAGGAGGGTCCCCGCCATGGAGGCAGGGCAGGAGTGCGATGGTTGCGCAGCTGCGCTCCCGGAGCAGCGAGGCGGGGGCAGCCCCGGCGGACACGGGCAGCACACACACCCCCACAGCCGGTACCGATCCCCCGCAGCACCCGGTTGGACAGGGCAGCTCCCGGGGCACGGCCCTCGCCCCTCTCCGGCCGAGAGCGTTCCCCGGTCCCGCAGCAGGAGCAGCAGCCGGGCACAGCCGGCGCCCCCCCGGCGCTGTCTATTTATAGCGGCCCCGCGCGGTTGCGTAAATCCCGGCGGGATCTGGGCCATCTTGTTCTGCCGGCTACGGGAGGCACCGAGGGACGAGCAGGCTCATCGCCCTGCGTGCCCCGGGGCTGCCGCAGAGGGGACAAGCAGGGGCAGCCCGGCCCCGAGCACGGGGTGGGGAGCGGGGCACGGAGGGGTGCAGGGACCGCCAGGCCGGCTGGGTGAGCCCTGGCAGCGCTGCCATCGCCGCAGCTCCCACCCCACAGCACGGTCCTGCCCCGCTGCTGACACAGCCAGGGAGAGTTTCAGCAGCAGCACTGCCCGAGGGATGCTCCAGCCCTGTGCTGGAGCATCGACGTGTTCCCGGTGCTAGGGAACACAGCATGGATCAGGCCCATCCAGCATTCCCCGGGAGCAGGTGACAGGGACAGCAGCCAGAGGGGCCTAGGGACTGTCACACCAGTCCTTTCAGCACCCCTGGGGAAGCACAGCCCCTTCCTCAGGGCCCCAGTCAGGCCTGCGTTATCCCTTTGTTCCCTGCAGAACAAGCACGGAGAAGGGAAGCAAGTTTTAGTCCCTGAAGAAATGTCCTTTTGCTAATCCAGAGGAGAAGGCAGCCATGCTCCTGGAAGAGACCAGCCCTGGTGTGCCAGAGGCTGCAGCCTCCCTCCAGGCCTGTATTCAGGAGCAGCAGGCCCCATCCTGCTGGCCCACTGCAAGCCTGGGACACATCTGCTAAATTCTGGCACTGCCCTGCTCTGTGTCCTGAGCCAGTAGCTGCAGCTTTGGGAGGATCAGAGGGGATGCCCTCACCAGGGGCTGGGACACAGGGGTACAGGGGCCACCCTGCTCCCCAGGAGGGAAGGTTAAACCAAGCCCAGCTCAGCTCTCAGCTCTCCTCTGCATGGCGAACTAACCAGGCAGAACAGCAGGCACGTTCCTGTGGGCAGATAAAGGCAGAAACAAGGCAGTGACCCTCCAGCTGCCCAGCACAGGGAAGGCAGCAGGGTGACACTGTGCCAATCCAGCTGGAGCTGCCTTACCTCACAGGCTGGCCCTGCCAGAGCCATGATGCTGGGGCATCCCTGAGTGAGCTCCCCTGGGTGCTGCCAACCTTGAGGAGCAGACTCTGGAGAGAAACCCAAGCCCTGGGGACTTTGAAGAGGCAGTGACTCATCTCATCCAATGCCAGAGCTGAGGGACACAGCTGGCAGAGACTGTGCTGCACGTGGTGATGCACAGCAGCCTCCCACAGCCGGCAGCTTTCAGCTCCCAGTCTGTGCTCAACCCAGCTTCAGGTACCCAAGGGAACAATCCTGCTGCCTCCCAGCCCTCTCCTTAAGGGAAGCACAGACCAAGAGACCCTTCCAGGCTCACCTGACCTCTGGGGAAGGCTCTGCTCAGCCAAGTCCTTCACAGGAGCTCTGGTGCTCTGAAGCATTCAGAAGAGCCAGGAACAGTGTCAGCCCTCCAGAAAGGACAGGACCTGTCCCTGAAGCTGCAGGCTTGACAGTGACCACATTTATTCCAACTTTATAGTAAAGACCAAGATTTCCAAATCTGCCGGTCACAACAGTGTTCAGCTGTGAAGTTTACGAGGTGATAAAGGCCAAGCACTTCAGCCATGCTTGCTGTGACAGACAGGATTTCCTTCGGTCTGCCTTGCACCATCCCAGCTTTCCCAGCTGGGCTGTCACATGCCAGCAGAGGCAGCTCAGAACCCGGCTGGAGCTCAGTGTGGAGGGCACGGTGTGCCACCAGCACCCGGTCACAGCAGGGTCACACAGCACCCAGGGAGGCTGCAAGCACTGGGCAGCAGAGCCTGTGCTGGCAGAGCAGCTGCTGACACTGCCCTGCACCCACACCTCCTACAGCCCTGCACAGACCAACCTAGCACCACTGGGAGCCATCCAAGCTTCCCACAACCCTTATTCCTCCCTAACACCCAAACAGGGCACAGCACTGGTGCAGAGCAGCCTCCAGAACAGCCACCTGGGAACGTCCAACAAAGGGGAGCGTGTGAGGGTAACAAACAGCCTTGCAGCTCCAGGCTCCTTCCTTCCCTCCAGGATCTCTGAAGGGAATTTTCTCATCTCTGCAAGGTCACCCAAAGGCTCCTGGAGCACCTTAGCTCTGGGGAGGGTCCTGGGTCCAGCCTCACTCCTCCGCCTCCCCTGCATCCAGGCAGGAGCAGCTGAAGGTTCCTGGCACTTGTGACAGAGCAAGCAGGCAGTGTGGCATCCCCACAGCAGGGAAAGGAACCACACAGCAGCATTATCCTCTCCCAGGGTAGGAAAAGGCTCTGTCTGAGTGAAGGGCAAACCCACAGGCTGGCAGTGGTGCTGTCTGGTGCTTTACCAGTCCTTCTCCTTGGAGAACACAGAGCCCAGACACCAGAGCCTGCCAGATCCCCTGGGTTTGGTGAGGTGACAAGACACAGCACATGTAAGAGTATTCAACAGGGAACCAGTTTAATCAGATACCAGGTTTGCACCATTCTTTTCAGAATCACAAGTTCTGCATTTTTCTAAGAAATACAAAGCACTCTCAGGTTTACAGAATGCTGGTCCTGGAGAAAACAAGAGGGAGAGAACAAGACACTAGGATACAGACACTAGGATACGGGGCAGCAGGAAGGAACCCGCTCATCCCCACCTGGCTGATGGCAACAGCCTGCAGGAGGCAGAGAGCTCCCAGGGGGCTGTGCTGCTGCAGGGGGGCTGTGCCCTGCTGTCCCCACCCCAGTGGGACGGTGGGACACCCCCAGACCCCCATCAGCACCACACCAATGCACACACCGCTCCCACACACCCCAATGGAAAACCCCTGCATTAACCAGCTGACAAGCATCCAGGTTCTACTCTAGGTAACATTAAACTCAGATCCAGGGTAAGATACTTCATCCACAAGATTAACAGATGATTCAATAGGTTGAACATGCTACTTACAGCACATAAATAGAAGATACTCTTTTTTTTTTTTTACTTAAAAACCATGTGATGAAGGTCTAGGTGGGACTGCCTCGACACTGCTGCATGCACACGAGTATCAGCCTCACAGAAGCAGGAAAGCTGTCTCTGCATCACCTATTCACGGGGTCACGGGACAGCTATCCTGCCCCCATGCTCAACATTAGCCACACAGCCAGGAAATAAACATGGCACTAGCCAGGAGTGGGCTTTAATACAAACTCTAGTGCTTTTCAAAAGAAATATTAATCCATAAAGGGTTACAGTTAACAGATATCATCATCACTTTTATTTCTCAGAGCCAGAAATAGTGCTGAACAAACAAACAAACAACAACAACAAAAAAAGAGACAGAGTATGTAATTTCCAGAAGTGCAACCAGGGTACAGGGCAGCTCTCAGCGAGACGAAGGGCTTGTGCAGCTGGGAGAGGAGGGGAGCCATGGCAGAAGATGGCAGCTCCCGCTCCCGGCGGGCGCCTGACCTTGCGACGCTCTCCGAGGGGATTTGTCACCGCAGCCTCCACCCCACCCTGCACCGGGACCCACGGCTGTGGGAACACCGAGCACCCACCGAGCCACGGAGCTGCGGGGAGGCGGCTTTACAGGGATGTACCCAAAAATAGAGACCTTAAAATAAATAGGACTAAAGCTTCTTTACAGTAGGCAATGCACTAGTTTTACCATGAACAAAACTAAGACTAACAGCCACTCCTTGCCAATGGAGAAACTTTTTCTCCTCTTCACGTTTTCCAGCCCCCTGCCCTCGCAGCTGCAGTGCGGCCAGGATGGCATTGCTGAGGATGGAGGCGGGGGCACGGCAGCAGCGAGCGCACACCGGGGCGAGCAGGGGGGGCCCTGCACGGTCCCGGGGCTGGCGGAGGGGAGAGGCAGCCGGGGGTGCCCGCGTCCATCCCTGGGCCAGCTACACCAATGCTCAGCAGCTACCGGCAGCTCTGCATCGTGACCCAACCGCACGGCTCCAGATGTCACCGCTGCCAGCAACTGCGACCCAGCTGCCTCCTCCAACACCACTTCTTCCAGGGGGAAGAGAGGCAGAGTGGGGGCACAAGCAGGGCCTGACCTCACCCATGCTCACCCAGCACCGTGCCACGGCCCAGGCCAGAGGGGCAGTGAAGGGCTGGTGGGTGCTGCCAGGGCTCACCACCCGGCCAGGGCTGAGGGGCAGGACGGGGAACCGCAGCCCCGGCGGGAGGAGAGGCGAGGCAGTGGTGACAAGGGAGCTGGGGGCGGGGGGACGGGGGGCAGCGCTCACTTCTTGGAGCTCTGCGTCTTCTTGGGCAGCAGCACGGCCTGGATGTTGGGCAGGACGCCGCCCTGGGCGATGGTCACGCCGCCCAGCAGCTTGTTGAGCTCCTCGTCGTTGCGGATGGCGAGCTGCAGGTGCCGCGGGATGATGCGCGTCTTCTTGTTGTCGCGGGCCGCGTTGCCCGCCAGCTCCAGGATCTCAGCCGACAGGTACTCCAGCACGGCCGCCAGGTACACCGGCGCCCCGGCGCCCACCCGCTCCGCGTAGTTACCCTTGCGCAGCAGCCTGTGCACCCGCCCCACGGGGAACTGCAGCCCGGCCCGCGACGAGCGCGACTTGGCCTTGGCCCGCGCCTTTCCGCCGGACTTCCCCCGGCCCGACATGGCCGGCAGGCAGCAGCCCCTCGCCCCCGCCTCTCGAGCAGCGCCCGCACAGAGGGTCCCGGCGCCTGCGGGGAGACAAACGCAGTTACACCGCGCGGGGCCCGCGCCGTCCCCGCCCGCGCCGCGCCGCCCTTACCGCAAGCGCTCCCGCCGCTCCGCGCTGCGCGCCGCCCGCCGCCGCACTGCCCGGCCCGCCGCCGCCGCGCCGCGGATATCGCCGCCCGCCCGCCGCACGCCGCCTCCCATTGGCCAGCGCCGCTGCCGCCACGGCGCTGATTGGTTATCGTGCCGATCCCTGATTTGCATAGGGCTCCCAGCGCCCCGGCTCCGCCGCGGGCCGGCGCCTAGGGCGGGCGGCGAGGCGGCTCTGCCTGCGCTCGGTCAGCCCCGGGGCCCGCCGGAGCTCCTGCACCCTGCAGCTCCTTCTGGCGGCCTCGGGGCCCAGGATGGAGGAACGGGTGTTGGCCCGAGCGCCCGTGGGTGTCTCGGCAGCCGTGCCCGTTTGCCTTGGCCAAACCCCCGGGCCCTTCCTTGGTCAGCGGGATGTCTCTCCTGGGAGAGTACCAAAGTCTGCGAGCGAGGGCGATGCTATGGGGAAAGAACCCTCGATAGGGAGGGCAACCCCCAGCGAGTACCACCCTCCCTTGTCTCCTCAGGTATCAAAGGGGAAAGTTTCTCCCAAACCAGTTTCTGTGGACAGGCCGGGTTGATTGTGGTCATTGCTGCACCAGGTTAGAGGAACTGCCTCAAACAGCCTTGGGTGAGCAGCCAGACTCCAGTTTAAGGGTGATGTAGCTCAGCAATAACACATCCTCATTAAACACTCAGTGTAGGGGGTTTTTTGGCCATGCTGGTGGTGCTCACAGTCTGGAGGGAGATAACCTGTACCCTGTGCCTTTGCATCACCCCTGCATCCCCAGGGGAAGGATTATGTTCTCAAGAGCTGGGAAAGTTGAGCATCCCTCCACTCGTGCTCAGCATCTTCACTCCCTCCACAGCAATTGGAGACCTGAAATGAATTCCAGATGAGCTGGTGACCTTTAGAAAAGCTTCATCTGCAGTTAGCACTGACTAGGCTGGGGCAGCTGAGCAGCTCATGCTGGAACAGCAAGGGGCAGGCAGGGAGAGGAACCTCCCGTTGTGGCTCCTGCAAGGACAGGCATCAAGGTGACAGTGCCAGCAGCCGAAGGTCTGTTCTGCCAGGAGCTGCTAATACAGTGATTCTCTTGCCTCAAGTCACGGTGAGAGCGATGAGGAGCCAGCTAGCAACAGGCTCTCTGGATAGAAATCCTAATCCCAGCTTCCCCTAAGTCATGAAACCAGCACTCAGCTGCCTCCGGAGCACACGAGGGATTCAGAGGGATTCAGGGGCAGATTTCATTCCAAGAGCACTTGGGTCTCCCCAAGTGTCCATCCTGTGGCTCCTGCGCTGGCTCTGCTGTCCCCCCCCAGGGACACATTTCAGGTACAGCCACCCTTGCAGCTCCCCAGGGACAGATGACTCTAGAGGAGCCCCAGAATCACTCCTCAGGGAATATTTACCACTGGCAAATAGACAATCCACCAACACGGCCTTGCAGAGCTCAGACCCCGAGAGCTCAGCAGTGGGAAGGTGCTTGGTTCCTCAGCAGATGGAGAGGAGGTACAAGCTCTGCCTGCAAAGCAGGAGCACTGGGGCTGCAGTGGGCAAGAGGGCACAGACACACACATGGACAAGGGCACGGCACAGCCAGCCAGTGAAGCCCAATTTATTGTTTCCAACACAAAGGAAGCACTGATTTCTAGCAAGGATTTCATTGTGTGTAAGGCTTTTGGTCTGTAACATCTGGCTCTGTTTACAAAATCCCTGACCTCAAAAACAACGGCCCTATGCTGTTCTGTAATGGCACTTAGGTTATCTCGGCTTTAATGACTGGCCTTTTCAAATAAGGCAGAGTGCATCCCTCCCCAGATCAAGGAAATCCTCTCTAAGTCTTCAAATCCCATTAACAAAATGATTGTACAAACAACGTGACAGACACACTGGTTCCACAGCAGGGAAACCTAAACCAGGTCCAGTTCCTCCCTGTGCCACCTGAACATCTCCCTGTTCAGGAGCCATGAACACACATAGCAATGCTGGTGCAGATCTTCCCAGCCTGGGGCTTCCTCATAATATTCACTGCTTGTTCCTCAGCACTGCAGCCATCTTTTGAGGGCAAGAGCATTGAAGTGGAATTTTCACAGAATCAGTGTGGAATTAAGTGGAAAAGAGGTATAAGTTTAACACCAAAAAAAGGGAAGAGAAAACCAAACAGAAAGAGACATGAACTATGAACATTGTCAGGAGCCAGAGTGCCTCCCCAGCAGGCTGAGATGCTTCTCAGGGCTCTCAGAGCTTGCCTCCCTGCATGACTGGCAGGGAGGGAGGGCACAACAGGTTATATTCACTCCCATCAGCACAAGACAAAGCTAAAATCCTTACAGACATCAACCTTTAACAAAACAAAAAGAACACAGATAACAACCTAGAGCAGCAGATCAACACCTGAGAGGCTTGGACAATTTCAACACCAGTCTGCAAAGCCTTCCAAAAATACCATTTCTCACTCTGCTTAGGAAATCAGGGGTAAAAGAGATGGCCAGCCATCTCAGCTGGTGCCTAAGCCTTGTGCTTCTTCGCAGGTGGCTGTCCCTGCTTCCCCAGCCACTGCTGCAGGACATCTGCGCTGGTTTTCTTGGGCGAAGGGCTCTGGATGAACTGACTTGTCCACTTGGGCAAATCGTTTTCTTTCTTCTGGGGAGAGCTCTCTTGGGATTTTTTTAACCAGCCCAGCATCCCTTTGTTGCTTGGGGTGGCTTTCACCTCCTGCATAGACAAAAGACAGTGTGAGAGAAGTCAGAAGCACAGAGGGAGCAGGGCAGGCAGCCAGCTGCAAGAGCTGGTCCAGAGCAGGATGTGGAGGCTGGAGCAATAGCCCTGCCTGCAACCAGGCACATCTGTGGGAGGTTCCCCAGACTGCTGTGAACAGGCTTGTTCCAAGACCCATTTCACATGGAATTTGCCTCATTTGGCAGCAAAATCCTGGCATGGGCTGCCAGTTTTATTTTTGGAAGCAGAGGGAAGGGAATCTGTCCAGGGCTCAGCACTCCAGCATCAAGCATGGGCATGCTCCGCAGACACTGCCTACTGCCACTCCTCCTGCAGCCTGGCAGCTCTGACCCAGCTCAGAGACATCCTCGTGGCTGAGCTCCCCTCTGCCAAGCCCCCAGCAGCACCCACCTTCTTGGCTCCCAGCTCGATGGCTGCAACACACTCGGGCGTGTTGTTGCGGATGTTGTTGACAAAGGTGGACACTGGGTGGAAAACAATGTTCTCTGTGGGCTGGATGAGTTTAACAGCTTCTTGGGTTGGCACTTCAGCAAAGTCCAGCCACTTCCTGATGGCCTCATCCCCATCCAGGATGGCTGGCATCCTAAGGGATAAGACAGTTGGAGCCAAAGCTCAGCAGCAATATGTCAGTGTGGTGGCAAAAGCCAGACTTTTGAGCCAGCAAGGAGCTGGCATCTAGGGGGAAACAGGGAAGCAGCAGAATGCTCTTCTGCAAGGCAGAGGGTGCATTCACTTCATCCAGGTAGCTGATTTGCTGGAAGAGGCAGAGGAGTTGACTGCCAGGCCCTGATCAGGCACAGAGACCAGTTCCAGAAAGTGATCCAATTCCAACTGCCATCCACAGAGCACAGAGATGGTGATTTATGAAAAGGGCATGAGCTGGTGGCCCAAAATGAGTCAGTAACGTGGCACTTCTCCCCTAGAGCAGGAGGAGGCTGCTGCACTCCGTGCCTGCATGCTGCCACACTGGTGTCCAGAGGTGCAGTTCTCCTACTTTATCCCCCTGCACCCTGCAACCCCCTTGCCTGCTGTCACTTGCCTGTGATGGATGAAGCTCACGTCCTTGGAAGCGTCCACAGTGATGATGGTGTAAGTGTACAGCATTTCTCCTCCCCCTGGTGGCTCCCAGCAGTCGAAAATCCCAGCCATAGTAAGCAACCTCCATCCTTTCCATTCTTCATCTCCCTCTGTCTCCTTGTCCTGCAGGAGAGAGTCCCCATTGTCCTGGTCACCACGATCAGCCAAAGCAGCACAGATCTCCAGTGCTGAGGCAGGTCAGTGACTCGGATCTGAGTCATGATCAGAACTAATCTGAGGCTCTCCAGGAGTCTTTCTACTGATCTGAGGTGACTCCAGGAGAGGTACCAGGACCCTCATCTTCCCACAGGCAAGCCAGTGCTCTCCTCCCCGTCTGAATATCCCAGCCACCAGTTCAGCCAAATGAAAGAGGTAGTGAAACTCCCAGCCCAGTCCCCTGTGAGCCACACTGCCCGCCCATGCAAATATCCGCACGTGGGGAGCAGTGACCGTGACGGCAGGGACGCTGTGTCACCTTTCACAGCCCGGACACCGCTGCGATGGGGACCGCCAGCCACAGGGGGTGACAGAGTGCCGAGCCAGCACAGAGCACGGCCCTGCTGGATGGGCAGAGCAGGAGGGAAGAAGGCTTTTCCCCAAGCAGCTGAAGGGAGCAGGGGCCCAGAGCTGGGTGCAAGTGCTCAGACACAGCAAGGGACTCCATACCGTGGCATCCTTGCTCTGGGGGAAGTAAATGAAATAGGGCTGCTTCCCCCCACTCTGCTGCTGCCACTCGTAGAAGCCATCGGCCAGGACCACGCAGCGCTTGCCCTTGAGGAGAGCACCCTGGGGAGAGACAGCACAAGTGAGCAGTGAGCAGCAGCCCCAAGCAGCCTGCAATGGCAGAAGGGCTTCTGCAACCACCCAGCCCTCTCACTCCCTCCGAGGACTTTCCTAAATTCCTGGGATGCACAAATGTCACCAGCAGTGCTATACTGAGCTTTTCCAGTAAGTGCCTTTTCAGTTCTTTGTTTTAGTGAAACCCCCAGCTTTGCAGTACAGGGACTTGCCCCCCTGTGCAATGGCAAGTGGTGACCAGGACTGGCCCAGCAGATGTTTCTGCCCTGGTTTTGCTGACTACAGGATTTTTCAGGCAGGACACAAAGGTGGCAGCAGCTCACCTTGTAGGAGGACTTGCTCAGCATGGTATCGCTGCGGCAGTTGGAGGTGTTGAACTGCAGTTTGGAGGGGTTGTCCTGCTTGAACCAGGAGGGCACCAGGCCCCAGCGCATGTCCATGAGCACCCGCTCCGAGGAGTCAGCATCCTTTGAACAGAGAAACACCCTCAGGTCAGAGTGAAGCCATTTATTATAATAAAAATTAGTTTCTGAAGAAATAAAAGAATTAAAAGACACTTAAAGTATTATCAAGGGAATCGCAGAAGTTAATAAATAACCTAAAATACACTGTTAGGGAGAACTTTGATCAGATACCTAGATAAGTAATCTAAAATACACTCACAGAAGAAAACTTTGGAATTAGAATATTTGAAGAAGCAAGAATGGGAGCCAATAAGTTAAGGTGACCTGCCAAGCCGCCAGAATCAAGCCAAGTGCAACAGTGACTTCTGCCAAGCCATGGGAAAACATGCCAAGGATAACAGGAAAATGCCCAAATTAGGAGAAGCTTAAAATTTAACCAAGGAAGACCAAGAGTTCCCGGAAGACTCTGCCTATATTCCTACCTGCCTATGAATATGCATGTAATAAATGATGTAATCCTTGTTCAAAATTGTATAAAAACCTGCTTTTGCTGTACCTAATTTAGAAATCCATTTAGTGATTTCTCCAACGCGTTGTCAATAAATACCTCCTGCCTATAAACCTTAAATCTAGTCTCTGGGCAGCTTATTATCGCCTTTTGGGGCAAAATTCGGCATCAAGAGCAATGTCACAGAGACCACGAGCATCCCCACAGCTTCAGAGAGGTGTTTTGGCAAGTCCTGTGGAAGTGGCTTTGCCCTCTAAAAGTGGGGATCTGGCCAGCATCTCTGCCAAGAGACAAGCTGGGGCTCACTGCCCCTCCCTCACAAGCCATGCAGAAATAGCCACTAATTATAACCCTTTGCATATTCTTAACAGCCTTCATGTAAGAATTAATCTTCAGAAAGCACATTAATATTTTGCAGGTGAAGCCCCAAAACAGATAGCCTTCAAGAAATAATGAGTTAAAACATGGAATGTAAAACATTCGAAGAAAGCTTAGCACTTAGGAAACATATAGAGCAATAAATCAGTTAAGGCATGGAACACTATGACAAGAAAGAGAGATAGGGATAGGGGAACTGATGGGCTAAGCATGTTCAGAGCCAACAAAGTCAAACTGACCCTAATAACCTTGCCAAGCCATGGGACCAGGCCAAGTACACCGGGAATTGGCCATATTAGGATAGGAGTTCAAAAGTTTAAGGAGGAAGACTCATCAGGTGACCCCTGCCCATGATGAAGGCAACCGGAACGACCACCAAAATGATCCTCAAATGAGATATCTCCGCCCACGCTCCGCCTACACCACGCCTCTTATGAATATGTATGCAAAAACATGATTATGCATGTGATATGATGTAACTTCATAATCAAAACTGTATAAAAGGCTTACTTCGGTTACGAGACACTCAGAAATCCCTTTTGTGATTTCTCCGACGCGTCGCAATAAAATACCTCCTGTCTATGCTGACTTAAATTGAGTCTCTTAGGCAGTTATTCTCACCTTTTGGGGCAAAATTCAGCATCATTTCTGGCGACCCAGATGGGACGAACAGACGGGAGATCGGGGCCTTAAGGAGTCCCCCGGAGCCGAGCCCGGGGCCGGGACCCTCCGGGCGCCCCTGACAGATTTTGTCAGAGGAGACTCCCCCCCCGGACCAGCGCTCTTTGGTGGACGAAGGGTTTCCTGCATCTCCTGCTCCAATTAAGAGGTATTTTAATTGTTTATTGCTTATTGATTTTGGAATAAAGCGCTTTAATTGGGAAACAGGGACCAGACGTGGTCGCCCGACGGGAAAGCCAGGGGACGCCTTGGCAAAATCCCTTTGGAATTGGGGTTAGAGTCCCCTTTGGAATTGGGGTTAGAGTCCCCCTTTGGAATCGGGTTTGTGTAGCCCCATTTGGAATCGGAGTATTTGTTAAAAGAGTGTGTTTTTCTTTCGTCTTAAATGTTGTTGCTCTGTTTGAATCTCTAAATGTTGTTGCTTTGTTTGGATCTTTGAACTACGCCCGGGAACGTATCCAGCCAAGCCCAGGACCCTGTCCAATTTTTCCCTTTCCCTGATAAGGTTTTGAGGAAAGATTTGTGTTATGCTTTTGTCTAATATTGTTATGTTGTCTGCAAGCATTTTGTGATTTGCTAAGACGTGAGTTCGAATTGCGGGACAAGGATTCGATATTTTGTGTCAACTGTAATTCTTGTGTATGTAAGATAGAAAACTGATAGCGATGGGCTTGCGTAATGCGATTCCTAAAGCTATCAATTGATCAATGCTATATGACATCAGACAGGGAAAAGATGAGACCCTATCGGAATTCCTGGACAGGCTTAGGGCAGCGATGAGACAATACACACCCCTGGACCCAGCAACAGAAGAAGGGAAACAACACTTGTTAGGGTTGATGATGGGACAGAGTAACCCAGACATCAGGAAGAAATTACAAAAACTCGAGCATCCAGCAAATAAGAACCTGGAGACACTGCTGAATGAGGCATGGAAGGTATACAATAATAGAGAAGTTGAGGAGAAGAAAAAGGAGGACAGGAGGATAACTCGAGTAGTGGCTGTAGCAGTAGCAGCTCAGAGGACAGGTTACTCAGAAGCTGGAACTAGGGGAAGAGGTAGAGGCAACCCAGTAGGAGGGAGGGGGAGGCTCCAACCTCACCCGACTAGAGTAGGGCCAAATCAGTGTGCTTACTGCCTAGAGATGGGACACTGGAAGCAAGAATGCCCCCGACTAAGGGAAAGGCTGATGGCCACCACTACTTCCACACATCAGGATAGTGAATGAGGGGGACCGGTGGGCCATACCCTAGCAGACCCACTGGTTAAAATGGAGCTAGGGGAAGGTAAAAAGGAATTGAACTTTTTGATTGATACTGGAGCAACCTTTTCAGTTTTAAATCAGGAATTGATACCCAAAAGTGATGAATTTGTACAAGTTGTGGGAGCAACAGGCCAACCAGAAAAGGCTTACTTTTTGAAACCTATTAAATACAAAATCGGGAAACAAATGGGAATTCACCAATTCCTGTATTTACCAAATTCGCCAAAGCCCTTATTGGGGAGAGACCTGTTGGAAAACCTGGGAGCCATAATAAAGTTCAACAAAGACAAATTGGAATTTCAAGTAAATGAGGAACAACTGATTACAGCTTTAAGCCTAACAATCAGTTGTGTGGAACCCAAACCTGAGAATCACAATTCCGAGTGAATTCTAAGCGAGACATACCCATTAGTCTGGGCTACTGATATACCGGGAAGATCAAAACAAGCAACACTGATTGTTGTTGAACTTAAAGTTGGGGCAAAACCGGTGAAAAGAAAACAATACCCTCTGAGGATAGAAGATAGGAAAGGGATTGAACCTATAATCAGAAGGTTTTTAGAACTAGGGTTATTGGTAGAATGCGAATCAGATTTTAATACGCCAATCTTGCCAGTAAAGAAACCTAATGGGGCTTATAGGCTAGTTCAAGATCTGAGGGCAGTAAATGAAATAACCAAGACATTACATCCGGTAGTTGCTAACCCATACACGCTTCTAACTAGACTAAAGGATAATTTGGCCTGGTTCACCGTATTAGATTTGAAAGATGCATTCTTCTGCCTTCCTCTAGCCCCCGAGAGTCAAAAGATTTTTGCTTTTGAATGGGAATCTGTAGATAGAAGAAGAAAGACTCAACTTACCTAGATGGTATTGCCCCAAAAGTAGAGCAATTCCCCCACAATTTTTAAGAACCAGTTAGCCAAAGAATTAGAACAGTGGGAAAGGCCGCTGAGAGATGGCACCCTTCTGCAGTACGTAGACGACCTCCTAATAGCAACAGTGACAGAGGAAGAATGCATTGAATGGACTATTTCCTTACTAAATTTCCTGGGTTTAAGTGGATATCGAGTCTCTCAACAGAAAGCACAGCTGGTGCAAAAGGAAGTGGTGTACCTGGGATACGAAGTCTCCAGAGGACAGCGATCCCTGGGAGCAGCTAGAAAAGAAGCCATCTGCCAGATGCCTAAACCAGAGACGGTGAGAGATCTACACGCCTTTCTGGGGATGACAGGTTGGTGTCGGCTATGGATAAACCACTGTATGATTTGTTGAAGGAAACCGAGAATGTCCTAGTTTGGACTCCCGAAGCAGAAGGGGCCTTCAAGAAGTTGAAGCTGGAGCTAATGAGAGCACCAGCCTTAGGTCTCCCAGATGTATCAAAACCATTCTGGCTGTTCTCCCATGAGCGACAAGGGATGGCCCTAGGAGTCCTAGCACAGCAGTTGGGACCACATAAGAGAGCCGTGGCCTACTTCTCCAAGCAGCTAGATGAAGTAAGTAAAGGATGGCCAGGCTGTCTGAGGGCAGTAGCCGCAGTGATAATTAACATAGAAGAGGCCAGGAAGCTCACGTTGGGTCAGAAAATGACTGTACTAGTATCTCACGCTGTGTCGGCTGTGCTGGAACAGAAAGGCAATCATTCGTTGTCGCCCTCCAGATTCCTAAAATACCAGGCCATCCTGGCTGAATCAGATGACGTAACTATTCAGATAGCTAACATTGTGAACCCAGCTTCATTTCTAGAAGGGAGAGCCCCAGCAGAACCCATCGAACACGACTGCCTGGAAACAATTGAAGCCGTCTACTCCAGTCGCCCGGACCTCAAAGAGGAGCCGTTAGAAGATGTAGACAACTGGTTTTCGGATGGCAGCAGCTTCGTGAAGCAGGGAGTAAGAATGGCTGGCTATGCAGTCACTACCACAGAAAGAGTAATTGAGTCAAACCCTTTGCCTGCAGGGACTTCAGCCCAGAAAGCAGAGCTAATAGCTCTGACTCGAGCCCTGGAATTGGCAGAGAACATGCAAATTAATATATGGACAGACTCTAAATATGCCTTTTCCGTTGTACATGCTCATGGAGCCATCTGGAAAGAAAGAGGACTGTTGACTACACAAGGGAAAACAATCAAGCATGCAGAGGAGGTTCTGCGACTGCTAAAGGCGGTCCAACTCCCAGCACAAGTGGCCATAATACATTGTAAGGGACACCTGAAAGGCAATACTATTCCAGAAATAAGGAACAGGAAGGCAGATACAGAAGCCAAATTGGCTGCCACAAGGGCTAGGGAAGTGAAAGTAACGGCCCTAATACCAGGAGAACTGGATACCAACATCCAGCCAAATTACCAGGAATCAGATCATAAATGGATTCAAAGAAATAAGGGCAAAATACTAGAGAATGGTTGGGGTCAACTGGAAACAGGACAGTTAGTAATACCAGGAAACGTGATGTGGCAGCTTATAAAAGCAGAACATGAGAAAGCCCACTGGGGCTTGGATCCGCTCTATCAGTACCTGCAAGCTAGGATAGCAGGACCGAAATTATTTACCACCATAAAACGTGTCACATCCCAGTGTGAGCGATGCTTGAAGAACAACCCGAATACAGGGACTAAGATACAACAGGGAGCAATAAATCGAGGTAAATTTCCAGGTGAGGTATGGCAAATTGATTTTTCTGAACTCCCAAGAAAAGGGGGGTTTCGGTACTTGTTGGTATTAACTGATACATTTTCTGGGTGGCCTGAAGCATTCCCTTGCAGGACAAATAAGGAAAGAAAAGTGACTAAAGTATTGTTGAATGAAATTATTCCACGGTTTGGAGTACCGAAGAGCATATCTTCGGATAGGGGTACACATTTCTGTGCAAAAGTAGTGAGAGCAATAAGCAAAGCATTACAAATTAAATGGCAATTACACACACCTTACCGTCCACAGGCCAGTGGGCAAGTGGAAAAGATGAATCATCTTATCAAACAGCAAATTGCCAAAATATGCAAGGAGACTAATTTGCAGTGGTATCAAGCTCTGCCTATTGCTCTGCTGAGGCTGAGAGTCAAACCAAGATCAAAAGAAAGGTTAAGCCCTTTTGAAATTTTGTATGGTAGACCTTATGCTATGCAAGTTGTAAATGGGGACGCCATAGACCAAATTGGTAATCAGTACATTTACGATTATGTAACTACGGTGGGGAAACAGTTTGATAAAAATGCTACTGTAATAATGGAACACCAACCTAAACAACCTGATTGCAAATTGCATCCGTTTAATCCTGGTGATTGGGTGTATGTTAAGAATCTTTTAGGAAAACCCCTACAAGAGAAGTGGGAGGGACCTTTCCAAGTGCTGCTGACTACCTTCACCGCGGTTCGGATCAAGGAGCGACCTACGTGGATCCATTACTCACGGGTCAAGAAAGCTCCGGAGAACAAACAAGAGGAGTAGACATCATGATCCTGACTCCACCTCAAACCTTTACAACTTTGATCGTTGGACTTTCGATAAGTATAGTTTTTCCCCAAGACCCCGCCCCAATAGACCCATGGTCTAATGCACACCAGTGTATCCACCCGGAGTTGGAAACGGAATCGAAGGGACCCTATTTTGAGGTTTATGCCTTACGTAACAATCAGCCATACGCGAGTGAAGTATGGAATCAGCCCTCCATGGTAGCATATAAGGGAGACCAAATCCAAATTGGGTGTCGAGAGCTTGACCCGGTAGAAGGAAAAACAAGGCGGCTAGTATTAACAATTAAACCCTTGATGCCAGCCTCTGAACATAACCTAATTACTTTTAGTCCAGTAAAGATGGGCCAACCCACTGTCTGGACCCAGCAAAAGAGCCCAATTTCATGTCAGTGGAGTGACTTCAGGGAAGATCCACCTGGATCACAACCCCGAAGCTCTGTAATTTATACAGAAGATTCGCTTGGGGAATTACATCCTCGAAACATAACTTTTGACCCCCACCCTCTTCTCTCTCCTGCGGGAAAGATTGTAGTATCTAGTGGTCCTGAGGAAGGGAGAGCACAGTGTGAGATGGCATTTAGATTAGATCAGTCGATGATGTTCACATGTGAAAGGGAGTTGAAAACGCTGGAACTAGGCTTTAGTTTCCCTCAATTCCCTCAGCGTGCTTTCAGATATAACGTGGCATTACCGGGAGACGTAATCCCATTGTATCCAGATCTAGACTTACTCCAAGAACAGATAGCCTTCAAGAAATAATGAGTTAAAACATGGAATGTAAAACATTCGAAGAAAGCTTAGCACTTAGGAAACATATAGAGCAATAAATCAGTTAAGGCATGGAACACTATGACAAGAAAGAGAGATAGGGATAGGGGAACTGATGGGCTAAGCATGTTCAGAGCCAACAAAGTCAAACTGACCCTAATAACCTTGCCAAGCCATGGGACCAGGCCAAGTACACCGGGAATTGGCCATATTAGGATAGGAGTTCAAAAGTTTAAGGAGGAAGACTCATCAGGTGACCCCTGCCCATGATGAAGGCAACCGGAACGACCACCAAAATGATCCTCAAATGAGATATCTCCGCCCACGCTCCGCCTACACCACGCCTCTTATGAATATGTATGCAAAAACATGATTATGCATGTGATATGATGTAACTTCATAATCAAAACTGTATAAAAGGCTTACTTCGGTTACGAGACACTCAGAAATCCCTTTTGTGATTTCTCCGACGCGTCGCAATAAAATACCTCCTGTCTATGCTGACTTAAATTGAGTCTCTTAGGCAGTTATTCTCGCCTTTTGGGGCAAAATTTGGCATCACAGGAATAAATAAAATGTCTTTTCTCTGGAAGAATTAACACAGCTTCTTTTTAGTGGAAATGGCTGGAGACATGAACTCCAGAGCTCTTGAGTAAACAGCCATGTCAGGCTGGTGTCAAAGTCCTCAAAGCCTCCCCTGGAGACACCGAAAATCCCAAAGGGGCAAAAGCCTCATTTTCATTTTAATAATGTGATTTCTGCTGACCTGGTGCACTTTCACTGCTTGTGCTTTGCATATTACCTGCCTTTGGACAATGGAAACAGTTTGTGGCTTTCGATTCTCCTCCAGGCTGCTCTCACTTTCTGCCCACATCTGCCAGTGCTGGGCTGTTTGCTCCCAAAGGACTGCAGCAGACACACACACAAACACACCTACTGTAGCTGTGTGTATGCAGGGACGTGTATGTGTGCAGTTCTGTGAAGTCTTTCAGAGGTCCCTCAGAGTAGGAGTGGCAAAAAGGGACACCCTGCACAGCACCAGCATCCCAACAATGTGAACGGTGATGGACAACTAAGCAAGTGTCTGCCTGTGACCTGTACCACACTCCCTGCCCCATATGCTTCTGCTCCAGCAGCTCCACTGCCTGCTCTCAGGGGGATGTGGGACCCCTAAAGCAGGAAAGGAGGGCATGAGGCTGATGGCATTGCCCAGGGCACTCCTGAGAGGTCCCACCGAGGCTCCCACATTAACCTGATCACCAGTGCCAGTAACGGCTGCGAAGTGCAGCTGCCCCAGCAGCTGGGGAGGGACAGCAGAGCGGGTCCAGATCGGGGTGTTCCGACTGAGCACACCCCGTTTCACCCCGCTGAACGCCAAAGAGCAGCAGTTGGCCGGGCACCCCTTGTGTGTGAAACCAAATGAGCAGCATCAACAGCCGTACAGGCTGCCCAGGTTGTCCGGGGGGGGGTCAGATAAGGCTTAAATTATGCGGGACAACAGTCACCACAGGTGTACAGCTACTGTTCTGCTCCGGAGTTGAGATTTTCTTTTTCTCTCTACTCTCTCCTATTACCAATGTGACCTGGACACATGCCGCAGAGTTATGAAATCAAAAAAAAAAAAAAAAAGGGTGCCTCAGGAAAGCCAATTCAAACCAGCAGAGCAATTACAGACACTTGCCAAAAAACTCTACTAAGGTTAAGCACTTATACAAATTTTTGCAGAAAACATAAACACTGTGGTGGAAACACGATTCCCCTCCTCCTTCTGAACATGTAAATATTAACAAGAAGCGACATTTCAGCAATTAGAAAATTCAATACCTGCCACGTACAGCAAAGCGAAACGAAACAAACCTCGGCCGTTCAGAGCGAGTCCCTCACCCCCGGGGAGGCACGGCCTCCTTCCCTTCGCTCCGGTGCGAGCTGCAGGATGCCCAGCCCCCGTCCCCGCCCGCGGCCCCAGGGAGGGGATACCTGCTGGAGGTGGCGGCGGGAGAGCAGCACGGGGCCGCTGGACTGCGGGCCCTTGTTGTAGGAGGGCTGGTAGCGCTCCTGCCGCACCCACTCGGGCTGCCGCTGCCGGCCCCGGCGGTCGCGGTAGGCGCAGGCCCGGCGCAGGTTGTCGGCGGCCAGCGAGCAGGCGGTGCGGCCGCACATCGCTCCCGCCCGCTCTGCGGGGCACCGCGCTCCGCTCCGCTCCCGCCCGCCCCGGGGAGGGGCTGCGGCCGGGGACAGGGCCGGCCCCCGCCGCCGAAACGCCGGTCCCGCCCCCGACACAGCCAGGAAGAGCCACAACACTGCTTTATTGGAACCACAGCGGGAGGAGCACAGGGAGCGGCGGCTGCGACGCTGCGACGCGGGGACAGAGCGCGGCGCAGCCGGAGATTAAAAACATGGTGATTTTATAGACAAAGCCCCAAGTACAGCTGTACTGCAGAGAACACGAAAGCTGCTGTAGTGACCGTGATCCTTATAGTGCTGTCGGTGGGGGCTCAGAGTTAGGACAGTCCTGGAAAGGGGGTTTATCCGACGGAGGCCATGATCACATCCACAGGGAGCTCCTCCGCACTGCGGGCCGTGACCTGCATGGTCACGGTGTCCGTGAGAACAAGGCGAGACCGCACCAGGAGGTCATGGCCACCCCGGAACACACCTGCGGAGGACAGGGGAGGAAGCAGTGAGCACGCTGCAGGCTGCTCTCCCCTGCAAGTCTGAAGATGAACACTACTGCAAAATCTGGCAAGTCCTTGTACTGGGCCAGGAGAGACCCTAAAGCAGCTCAGTTCCCATTCATTGTAGCATACCTGGGACTGCTGCTACTGTAAAACCCATGAAACCAAAGTGTAAAATAAACTCCAGGCAGGTGAGAAGAGATCCAGGATTGTCCAAGAGCTCTGGTACTCATCTATTCTGCTGGGTAAGGCTGCTGTCTTTCCCACACCAGGCTCACTCCAAAGCAGGATGCCACAGATCACAAAGGCAGCAAATTCCACCCAGCTGAGCCTGGGGCTGACCCCAACATCCCCTCCACCACAGCACCCTCCCTGATCCCAAGACCAGTTGCTCTGCGCTGCAGAGACAGAAATCATGGCAGGAACAAACCTCAGAATCCAACCCAGAGCACAGTGAGGAACTCCTGCCCTGATTTTCAACAGGCAGCTCTGTGCCACCTCCCAGAGCTGCCCCTGAAGCAGAACCTCAGCCCACAGCTCACCTGCCAGGTACAGTGTGTGAGAGTTCTTGTTATCTGGCACTTTATCTGACCGCTCACAGGGCTGCATCCCCAGGAACTTCACAATATTGCTCACTGCCTCTGTTAGAAAAAAAGCAATAAAATGGGCTCTGTGTCACAGATACCTTAACAGGGGCACATAAAGGGCACCTAAAAGTGACTCAAGCTCTCCCTACATGTTAGAGTTCACATTCCTTGTCCTGAGGGACACACACCACTGGTCAGAATCATGGTTTTGGAGGCCACAAGGACTAAAAAGACAACACACAAAAACCCCCACCACCATGGGAGAGTTCTGTTATCTGATGTAGCAAATGTGCAACAGAAAGAAGAGGGGGAGTGAGTCAGACAAGGGCAGGAGAATGCAGCTGGCTGCACTTACTGCACAGCCCTGTCAGCCTGCTCACTTCTCTGGAGACTTGAAAAGGGAGGAGATGTTTTGCAGGAGACACAGGTCTTCAGGAGAAATATGAAAAGGCCTCAGGGAGAGTATTTCAAACCTCAAGGGGCTGTTCAAGGGAGCACAGAAATGGCTACAGGACAAGGACATTCTGTAAGGCATCAAAAGATCTGAGTTTTCACAGGTTTGTGAGTAAAACAGAAGGACTCTGACACATGATGAAAGAGAAGAGGGTTTACCCCACCAGCCTCCTCACCAGCCTCATGTCTTCTGATGTTTTCATTTTTTATCACTGGTCTCAAGAAGAATGGTGGGAATTCATAACTGAACTATGGTCTGTATGCTTAGAAGGGTTAAATACAAGAGCAAAGCAAGCTATTCTCTTGCCTCCACAATCCAGCCTGGTCTCTACTGGTCACAAAACACTCACTAGTATTTTTGAAACCTGAACTAACTTATTATGACAGTAACTGCAGCTCCCTATTAAACAGCTGTGGTGCAAAGCTTGTGAAGGGTTTTGCCCCATTAGCCTTTCTGTGACAGATCTAAAGTGAGCCAGGCTGAGCCTCTGGACTCTGCCTGCAAGAGGGAAAATAAGAGCTCTGCTGTGCTCACACACCCTTCCTTACCTTCAAGGGTTTTAATAGCAGATAAAGTAAAGGTTTCTTCCTTTTCAAACTCATCACCCACTTCATCCCAGGCTGCTCCAAAGTTTGGCTTCAGAACTCGCTGGATGTGATCAGCCACTGTGACCTCCAAGTCTTCAAGCTGGTGGTAGAAGAGGTTCAAGTGAAACACGATTGTTCTTAACCCTGAAATCCTCAGACTTTAGACTGGATCCCCTAAGATCAGGTGAATGCAGGAGACTGCCTCCACTTCCATTTCTGGTTTGCTACTGAGCAACTGCTAGGCCTGAGAAAGGCACAGTGATGCCATTTCCAGGGCTTACAAACCACATTCCTGCTCTGAGCACAGCCCTTGGTCTGACAGATCAAAGCACTGGACAAATGGCCAAAACAGAGGGAAAAACAAAAGCTTATAAATAGCTGCTTGAGCATTTGCTTCCCTGAAATGCATGTAAGCCTGTGTTTTTCCTTTCTGGCTTATCAATTTGTAGGCTGGTAAAATGAGACACTGTCAGACATGTGCCATCACCTGACACTGGCACCAGGGTAGCTGAGCAGCTGCTGTGACTGCACCTGTGCAAGGCAGAACCAGGCTTGGCCCTCCAGAGTGTGTAATGAAGGACAGGCAATGCCCTGAAGGACACCAGCCTGCATTAATTCCAACAATTCCTGCAGAAAAGAATCTCCTCCTGATTCTAGCTGAAACACATGGAAGAGTTTAAGTATCACTCAATTGCCTTGGTGACTGGTAGGAAGCTGAAAGAAGTGTTAACCTTGTATGTTCCATTGTGAAAAACTCTCCCCACTCTTTCTGGGAAGACAGTGACTCACTGCACAGCAGTGCCTCTAATCAGATTCACAGCAGTGACAGGCAATGCACAGAAAACTGTCTCTGGAGCTAACAGGCCAGGCTGAGGCTGTGAAGAACATCCCCTCCTCTCCAAGGAAGAGAGGTGCTTCTGCAGCAGCACTGCTTTCAGCAGTGTCAGTGCTGGGGAGGGAAGAGCTCCAGAGCTCCACCTTCCCCAGAATTAAGAATGAGGATGGTAACTTGCCAGGCAAGCCTCTAGACAATTAACTGTGCCACCACAGGAGCAACTTGTGGAGAACAAAAGATGCCTGAGAGCCCTCTGTCTCCATAACCCTGAGTGTGCCATTGCTGGAGCCCATAAGGCACAGTCAGCCAAACCTGGAGGATGCACCATGGCCTCCCAAAACACACATATCCTGCACAGTCAGGTGTCCACCTACAGTGCAACAGGAGAATACCCAAATGAGACAAAGGAAACTCTGCAAACTCCCCTGTGCATCAGAAACAGCAAGAGCTCCCTCTACATGATGCTGCCCTCTTCGGAGATGGTGATCACATCATTGCTTGCAGGGATCCAAGTTCAGATTGCAAAACCCCACAAAATGACAGCAGTTTCCAGGATCAGGTACATGCTCAGCTTCTTACCACATACTCATCCTCATAACCCTCGTCGTCCGTCTCGCCCGTGTTGGGATCACAGTCCTTGACAGTGAATTTCATCATGCAGCTGAACGTGCAGGCCACTGGAGACAGGAAAGCAAAGGCAAAGCTCACATCACCACCACAGCCACACTGCCCTGAGGCAGAATGGGCCTGGGAGCTTTGGGGCAGCCAGGCTCTCCCTGTCACTGTCAGCAGCACAGGCTTAGCCACTGACCTAGAGAGACAGTTTCTGTCTCTCAAGGACAAGCTCTTTATTTATAATATTAAGCAAACAGTGATAAAGACAGGCTCATGATGGTTGTACAAGACTATAATCCTCAGATCAAGTGCTATTACTAATGAACCTGACATTGTGTTGGGAACACTAACTAAACATGTCCCATCAGCACCTTGTGCAGAGGCAAGATCCACATACAGGGATCAGTTCCTGTGCCTCTGAAGTGAAAGCCCCTTGCACTGCAATGCTGCAGCTCATTAATACCACTCAGCTGGGAGAAGTGATGACTCATCCCTAGAAGATGGTACTGCTGAGTGAACAGCAGCAACCCGACAGCAGAGCAGTTCCAGAGCACAAACCAGGGAGAAACAAAGCACAGGTAAAGCCTGATTCATGTTCTGGACAGTGGCAAACAGGGAGGGGGATGTTCAATTCAAAACAGGAGGGGGATGTTCAATTCAAACAGACATCCCATAAATTCTAGCAGTTTGTCTGAAATACCCCTTTGCTACCCAGAGCATCTGGGCACACTCAGTATTTTACAAGCATCAGCCTCCCCATGTCTAACACAAAGGCTGAAGGACAGCCCAGGGTGCACAAAAGACAACTCATCTGCCAGCTCTCATGGCTCAACTTGGCAGTGCTACAGCACAAGGGAACCAGCAGAGGAGAAGGAAGGCTTGACAGCCCCCAAAACAGCAAAGACAAGTCACACTCAGCATCACTCAGGGCTGCACCCATACACAGGCTATAAATATCTGGCTGGGATGGAAGGTAGAATGTGTGAGGATAAACAATACAGGAGAAAAGAGTGCAGACTGTTTACCTGCTGTTGGATCCTCTTCAGACAGTGCCACCAGTGTGTAGCAGGTACCTGGCTGGTTGTACACCAGGGTTTTGGCAGGTACATAGCCAATGACCTCATAGCCCTCTGTTGGCTCCATCTGCACTGTGACATTCTCCAGGATCTGATCATTCAGGGTGTTCGTGCAGTCAAACTAAACAGGAAAGGGGAAAGCAGCAACAGCTTGAAGCTGCTCACTACTCCTTGCAGAGCAGCCCCAGCTGAGGCAAGGGGGAGCCTGGTGTCAGCCTGTGAACCCCCAGCTCTCTGTGCTTCCATGGTGCACCTCACCATCAGCTGGCTCATGACAGAGCAACTTGACTAAAAAGTGCTCATTTAAATGCTTTAGGGGAGAAACTGAAACCCTGCTGGGGAGTCCAGTGCTCCAGCAAGCTTTCTTTTTTAAGGAAACAAGACTTAAACCAGCACACACCAGTCCAAGGCCTGCCCTCTGCAAATCAGGCAGGATCACAAATTCAGTAAGGGCAGGGATGTGTCAGATTTTGCCTGTTTCAGTTCCACCAGTTAGTATGGAACTTTTTCTTTCAATTTCCAGTAATTCCTGAGTTAATTCTTTGCTCTACAGAAATGCAAGTACTGTGTTGCCTACATCATCCCACTTGAAGCTACAGGGACACAGTGCCTTCACAGCAGATGGAAAGATGACTGTTTGCATGGCTTGAACAAGGTACAGCTTGAGCAAGTTTCAGCAAGCCTGAAGTTTTCAGCAAGTCTAAACTTGCTGATCAGATTTGTTCCAGCTGCAATGCCAAATCTCTTAAGCTCACACAATTACATCTGGTGGATGGACAACAGAAACAAAGGTCAAGCCCTGTGAGGGCAGTGTAAGCAGTTCTGAGCTTTGAGGAAGGAGCTGGCTAAGGACAAAACACTGCAGCTCACAAGCTAGCAAAGGACTCACTGTGCCTCAGACTTCCTGAAGCCCAGGCAAGGGGACTGGCACATCAATCCTAACATCCCACATTTAGCAGCAGTGTGGTACAGCCAAAGCTAGGATGTACAGAAGAAACCACCTGTGCTACAGGCTAAAACAAAACATAGCAGATGAAGAGCTCTCCCCCACTGGATCTCTTTCTTGGGTACCCTTTTCAGCTTCTCAGATGAAGTAAGCTTCACTCTTTCATGCCCAAACCATAGAAGAAAGAACAGATTCCCCTGCCAACTCCTGAGTGAGAACAGCCCCACCTAGTGCTTGTTGGATTTGATTGTACCTGTAAGCATTGTTCAGACACACTCCCCCCACCCTTATTCATTTTCTTTGGGGTTCTGTTACCATGGATAAGAAATTAAGCACTACTCATTGCAGTGTTGTGCTTTGAACACAGACTGTGGGTGCTGCATCTCTGCAAGTGTTTAAGGCCAGGCTGGATGGAGTTCTGAGAAACCTGGTCCAGTGAAAGGGGTCCCTGTCCATGGCAGAGGGGCTGACACTGGATTATCATTAAAGTCACTTCCAACTTAGGCCATTCTATGATATCCCTGAGAGATATCTTCACAACGAAGCTTTTAGCCAGTCAGGAGCTTATTTTCTGAGAGCCCTCAGCAGCACCCCCCATAGCTACCCACCTGAAACACCATGTGGCTGACAAAGGTGTGCTTTGTGCAACGAACCACATACTCTGTCTCCAGCTCTGTCAGGGCCACAGGCTCTGGGGAGGACTTGAACAGCGGGCCCAGCCCCCGGAACTCTGGGATGGCCCCCAGTTGCTCTGAAATAGAGGACACAAATTACTGCCTTCTCAAGACACAAGGAGGTGTTAGCAGTGTCAAACCCCTTGTTTCAGCTGCCAGAAGCTGCTACAGCAAGGAACTATCCATCAAATACTCCTAAACATTCCCTAGAGACTTTTAAAATGGAGTCATCCTTTGCTCATGACTACTGCTAGACAGAAAAAAGAGCACTGCAGGCACCCCCCCCTCCAGGAGTGACCAGCTGACCTTAAGCTGGGAGCTCATGTCACTTCCTATAAGAAGGTAAGAAGCCAGAGGGGCTAAGGCAGGCTCAGCAAGAGGTGGCTACAGAGCTCTCCCACATGGACAGAGCAGAGGCCTTCCATCAATTTACCTTGGAATATTTCCTGCCGTGTTGCTGCCACTTTCTCTGGCTGTTTCACTACAGCGACGGGGACATTTTCTGCAAATGAGAAAGAAAGCACTCAAACAAAAACAAACCCAAAAGAGTTGAAGGGGAAGAGTAAGAAATCACTAAATCAGAAAACAGATCAATGTCTAAAGAGGAATTTGACTATGGAAAGCAAGGGAGCTCATTCTCATTTGATGTAGACTAGACACCCCTACTTGGCTTCCTAAGCAGCTTTAAAACTGCAACAGCTCCACTGAGGATTGCCAGCTACTACTATTATTAGCAGTTGGACTAAACTGAAACATTAATGTGAGAGCAACCAGATTTGCAGGCCTTAGTCTTTCCAGGAGATGCAATCCCACAAAATTCAAATGGGATGGAGCCCAGCAGTTCTCAGCAAGCCCAGGGCAGGGAATCACCAGCATTCAGGGGACCTGATTCCTCACCTGCTCTTTGCTCGATGATGGGAGCTGTTGCCAAAGGAACAGATTTCAAGTCAAAGGGTTTCTCAGAGGGCTCCAGGGTGTACTGATGCAGAGCCCTCTCCAGGCCAGGAATGGACACCGTCAACCCTGGGGACAGAAGGGACAGGCCACTGAAACCACAACAATGCCAGGTCTTTAGTTTAACTCTTGTTAGACCAGGAAAGAGGAGCAGACTTGTTTTAAGGCCTTCCTGCAGTACCATTCAGGATGTAGCCAGCATTGAGGGCTTTCTGCTTCTGCTCCAGAACATTCAGGTAGAAGGTGGCTCTGTCTCTCACTTCATTGTCATCATCCATCACACACCTGAGGGGAAAGTGGAAAACTTTCTTCAGAATCCACATCACTAAGAAACATCACAGGGTCAGTAAAAACATGCCATAGGGGAAATCCAGCAATCTCCTAGCAATTATATTAGAAAAGCAGTAATCTGCCACACATGGCTTCTGTCCACTTTGTAGTGCTGAATGCACTGGTGATCCTGTCACAGAATCACAGGTACCCTGTGCACCTTCTCAGACCCACAGGTAGAAGAGACTAGACAAGCTCTCAAGCAAACAGGGTATTTCACACAGGATGCTGAAAGACTCTGAGACCCAACTGACCTTCTCAGTAACACCAAGATACTGGGTAACATCTCCTCATTCTGAGCTCCAAACTTTGCAAGGGCACTTACAGCACCTGTAGCAAAAGTCATGAAAACTGAATTAGAAAGCAAAGGAATCAGCTGAAGTTTCCTCCATTTCTCAGCCTTGATCAAACATCATGTCAGAGATGCTACACTAGTAAACTGTCTACATTAGTAAAACTGTGACTAGAAAGAAGCAGAGGTGAAGTGTTAGCCTGCAACCCTTTGTCTGGTTTCAGAACCAGTGCATATGCCTTCCCACTTCTCAGCCACAGGCTGTCTCTTCCATCAATACTACTGCAGTATCTTTGCTGTATAAAACAATCTGCTCAGGCCTAGAGGAAATCACAACCCTCAAAAGCAGAGGCATTCATACACTATGGCTGTGTAAGGGCAGAGAACTTTCCAGGTCTGTCACTTACCTGCCCGGACTTCTTCGTGCTCCAGAACAACCCTGTTGTAGATGAAGCGAATGTATTTGGAGGGGTTGTTGGTTTTGGGCCCTTCCTGCCCCAGGAGGTGGAGGATACGAGTGGCCAGCACAGTGAACTCGCAGTCCTCAATGAATTCACAGAGGTGAGACAGGCCTGTCTCTTTGCTCTCTGAGTTCTCCTCGATAATGCTGATGATGCAGTCCACGATGGCTCTCTTGTATTCAAAGCCACCCTGAGGAGCAAAAGGGAACTGCTCAGCTGGAAACATCAAAGTATTTTAGAGACTCTGAGCTAGCCAGACAGGAGAAACATTCCTTTGAAAGGTCACTCACACTCAGTGCTTTTTAATGTGTGCTTGAAAGGAGGAGGGCAGTAATTCTGCCCTCGCTTTTGACCCTCTTTACACCCAGAGGGCCAGCTAATATTCAAGCTCTCTTGCCAGCTCCCTTCAGAATGGCTGTACTGGAGAAAAAAAAAACCTGAGTCCTAACCTAAGAGTAAAAGGATTAATCTGGCTGAAGGGTTTTTGTCTCCATCAAAATCCTCTGCTGCTAGAATTAGTGCTTAAAACCAGCCATATGGAAGGAGAAAAAACCCCACCCTCTCCCCTTTAGCACTAGGCATCTGAGGATGAATCACAAGAGAAACGTATGAAGGATTGTATCTGCCACAGCAGGACACAGCAAATAGCTCTACTAGTGTGGGATGATAGGCAATCAATACCTCCCCAGGTACAGCCACAACCTGACATGCCAGTAATGCTTGGCAATCTCAGACATTATTTACTGATGTCCTCAGTACACACCAGGGGATTAAACTGCACACTACCCTCTGCCAATTACATGCACAGTGCTGGGCATTTGGATCTTTCTGAGCTACTTCAGATTAAAAAAGCTTTAAAACAGAATGCTTTGAAGTACAAAACCACATTCAAAATGATACCATCCACCCACAGAAAATATGGGAAAGGAGAATGGTCCATTTTTCACAGGGGTAAAATGAGATGCTCCAGTTTGTTCCCAACTGAGAGGCTGTAATTGGCAGGAAGTGATGTCAGAGCAAGCAGTGGTGCCAGCTGTGCTGCAGACATGTTGGATCATTTAGAAACAGCCTCAGCAAACCTCTGTAAAGCTGTCTTTCTGTGATTTTTGTCTGACTGAATGCAGAGAATGGTTATAGGTACTCGTGATCCCTTCACTGCCAGAGCACAGACACCAGAACAAAAGTGGTCCCGTGTCATCAATAAATAGGTTGTTATTGAATCTTTGTGTACAAGACAAAACTTCTTGGAATTTGCTGTCAAAGTATAAAAGAAAGCTGGTTCAAATGTGAAACACACATGGACTGCCAACAGATCTGCTGTTGCTTGCATTTGCTTTCAGAGTTAATAAACCCCCATAAAAAAAAAATCACAGAATGAAAACCACACTAAAAATATGCCTGGCAGTATGCTTATAACAATTGTGCACAGCTGGGCATTTCTGCAGTTAGACTGCAAGCCTATTAGAGAGAGGCTTTCACTGCACAGCCCTATCAGTAAAAGCCTGACACTCATAGGGAGCACTGTTATGCCCACAAGCAAGGCAGACACAGCTGTCCTGCACACTCACCACACAGCTGTCCTGCACACTCACCTCCTCCCGGAGCATAGTGAAGAGGAAGTTCATGAGGACAGCGTGCTTGCGAGGGTACTTCTGACACAGAGCATTGATGGCCTGCACCACTACCACCTGCAGGAAAAGGGGGCAAGCAAAAAACAATTCTGTTTCACCCTGCAGGAAAAAATAGCCGAGTTGTATCAATTTTCTGCTGGCCTCCCTAGGCTGGAAATCACGTTTTTGTGTTTGTTTATTCAACAAATGAAGTTCCAGGAGGTACAATATTAACAATTGGAGGAGATAGATCTTTATGCACTGGCCAGCCCATAAAGAAAGCCCACACCCACTGGAAAGAAGAAAGATTTAATTCTCAGAAGGCATCTCCCCAGGAGAGAGCATGTGACTTTGGAGATGTAGGACTGAGGCATGGCTTAGGCAGACAGCCTCAAATACTTTCTCTTCCCTGCAAATATTCTGCTGCTTCTGGAAGCAGCTCCATGCAGGTTTAGAGCATACACACAAACATGGACAAAGACCATAAGGTTTCTTCAGGAATCTGGGTGTCCCTCCTCCTCCCACTTCCTTACTTTGAACTCATCTGAGATTTCTGACATGAAGGAGGAGATCTGCTTCATGAGCCGGTCGATGCTGCTCTCACTGCCGGTTTTCAGCAGCGTGGTGATGGCCAGGGTGGCGATGCTGCGGTTGGAGTCTGTCACAAGGTTCTCCAGGTCCAGGTTACAGGCAGTCACAGCAGATGGGTGCTTCATGGCCACCTGCAGCAGCCAGGGAAGAATAAAAATCCCTCAAGAGATGCAAAAGGCCCAGCTGGCAAAACCCAGCAAAACTCACTCCTTCCCATAGAAATGAGTGGCATAGACTGCACATGAGGGACATCTCAGCTAATCTGGAGTTAAGGTAACCAGCTCTTGTTTCCTGCAGAATTGCACCCCTTGCTGGAAGAAAAGCAGTAGCAGTAAACAGTCTTTTATTATTTTTAACTCTCTGATTTTGCTCTATATAGTAAGAAAAGAAAGCTGTGAATTCCCAACAAGAATGTAGCCAGACTAGCTGTGCAAAACAGCTCTGTAGGCAGAAGCACAGCAGTTACCAGACACTACTATTCTCTTTTTCTTTTATAGTGTTTATAAGGAGAAGGGAAAAGCTGGAGTAAAGACTGCCACAGAGCAGGCAAGAAGCATCACCAAGGTTTGATCCCTGTTTTACAAGGAGCTTCCACACCATGGGAAGCTCAGAAGGGAAAGCAGTAACACTAAGACTAGTGACATTCTAAGAGACCAGTGAAAACTACCAGGGGTTTTTTTCTTCTGTAGAGTGCTCTTTGAGGTTTTATTCCAGACAGAAAGCAATGAAATGTAAGGCTGTAGCACAAGACAGAGGTTATTCACACAAAATCTTCACATAATCTGACTGCTTTCTTCTGCAGTCTGCACCTCCTGCACATGAGGCACTACTGGAGCTCCCAAGGGACTGGCTCCTACCTTGTTGAGGGTACGGACGGCTGCGTATCTTAGTGCTGCTTTCGGGGAGCTGCAGAACAGTTGCAGAACTGCAAGGTGGGAAAACCAACACAGGCAGATGTTTAGGCACTCTGTTATTGAGAGCATTTCATACCTAAAGCAAGAGCTTTAGCAAAGAGATAGCTGCAAGCATAAGGTAACTAGAAAAATGCTTAAGAAGCAATTGTACTTGTAACAGATTCTTCCCTGTTTCTTTTCCCCTTTGCCTTTGTCACACCCCTGCTGACAACTAACTCTTACTTATCTCCACCTTCTTCCACAGTGCTGCTATCCTCTGCTCCTTGTGAAAGCCAAATTCATCACCTTGTCATCTTTCCTATTAATTTGAACTGCTGTTCTCTATTTCATGCAAACCCTGCTCCTTTCCCAGAACTGACCCATGAAGTAATAACACTTGAACACACCAGGAAATACCTTTACAAGAACAAGGCAATTCCCACACACCACAGGCTCTCAGTAGCAGCATAAAGCAACAAAGGACAGAACAGCATAAAAAGCCTGACACTACACAAGGCCCTTGTTTCTTGGGGCAATCAGCAGGGTCACCACTGGAGGCTCACAATTCCCTTTCCATGACCATGAGCACCACACTTACCTGAGACAGCTGGAGCCAACTCCTTGGCAGTGCAGTTGGGCAGGTTAACAATGGCAGATGCAGCTTCATACACCACCATCTCATGCTTGTTTCTCAGACAGCTCTCAATGAAATCAAACAGAGGGCTATCGCGGCTAAGGGACAAAAAAACCCCACAAGACTGAATTAAAACAAAGGTACCAAGAAAAATCAAGAATTCAGCAGCAGAAATGGGCAGGTCCCACAGCCCATGGAAAGGTAAAAGCAGCCATAAACCCACTTCGTCCCCAGATTTTGCAGTTGTTATTATACTGTACTTCCAGCATGCTTGACAGTCAGGCTGCCTTCTGAGAAGACACCCTCTGCCTTACAGCCTAAAGGGAATCCCCCTCAATTCTCACACAGTAGGAAATGACTGTACACACCACAACTCTTATCCATCAGGAGGCCACACTGCATACATGCTAGATAAACAATTACAGAAGAATAAACAATTACAGAAGAATAAATTACAGAAGACAGAGAAAATGAAGTAAAACAAAGAACAGCTATGCAAAACAGTCCAGAGAAACAAAGTAGTATTTGATGTGCAAGCAAGACTCACAGAAGTCATCCCAAAACAACCAGGAAGACTTCCTATAATTTCTCTGCTTTTATGCAACAGTAAGAGGGTAGAAGATACATGCTGCTCTTCAAAGACAGAAATAATGAGATGGCAAGTGAGTCTGCAAGAGGAGACGGAAGCAGGACCAGGAAGTTCCTTCAGCAGGGCAAAGGAGCCTGCTCACCTGCCAGCCTCCTCCTCCAGCAGCTTGCTGGCTATTCGGATCATCAGGCAGTAGGCAAACGGGGACTTGAGGCCGTGGCGTGTGAACTTGCTGAGCATCTTGTTGACTGCCAGGCGGTCGTTCTTCCGCACGTGGTACAGCAGGCCCAGGGCGTGGTACTGTGCAGGGAAAGAGAATGTCACAAACCCACGGTGGGTTCTTCCCCCTTTGTCCCCTCTGTCACCCAGAGGTGCCTGGCTGAGCTCCAGCAGTTTGCTCCATGCCCAGCTGCTGGTGGCTGTTCCCCTGGTGGAGGTGGGTGTCCTACCTGCACCATGATATTGTCACTGGAAGCTGCCTCCTGAGCCTCATTCACCCAGCGCTTCACCACATCATAACTGGTCTTCAGCAAGTGCTGGAAGGAGATGGAGCCACAACAACCCATGAGATAAGACTGGAGGAAGCTTTGGGAATTTCAGCTTATCTTAAGAAGAAATGAGCCTTCCCCATGAATGTGCTGGTAGCAGCAATTTATAGAAGAACAAGGGATCAGCCTGCAGAGATCTGGCCATGACAGCTGCAGCCTCAGGAGGTTGATGATCTCTAACAAAGTCAGCGCCAGTCCCTCAGTTCACAAAGACAGGAATAGCAACAAAATCCTGAAACTCCCAAGATGTCCAGTCCCACCACAGATAACTGCCTCCCTGGCTGATTGTCCCTCAGGCCTGTGCTGCAGGGAGTACATACCAAGGAAGACACGAGAGCAGAGCTGGACACACTTGGCACTTTGTCAACGATCGCCTGCTTCATGTAGCGCTCAATGGCCTGCAGCATGGTACTCTGCAGGGAGAGGGAAACAGCACTGACATGGGAAAGCCTTTCTGACTGTGAAAGGCATGGGGTAAAGTAGGAAAAAGTGAAGGGCACAGAGCTGCCCCATGGGAAAAGCAGCACTTACATCAGTGATCTGACAGAGTGCTCTCACAGCAGGGCCTCGGTAATTGTCATCCTTCCCAGTCATGTCTTTGGTTAAGCTGGGGAAACAGGAAGCTCTCAATATGGCACTCCTGAGCCAGCAGCTCTCAGGTGCACACACAGAGCACACAGAGCAGCAGGCAGCCAGCATCACGGCTGAATGCCAAGCAGGCAGCTGCAGGTCTCAGGCAAATCCCACTGGAGTGGGAAGGCAGGAGCAAAAGATCAGTACTCAGGTCAGTGGGAGACCAACTGTGAAGGGCCAGGAATTCATCATATTGCAGCACCTGAGCCTGGCTTCTGCCTCAGCCCTCTATAGACCCTACACTGACCTGCTCCTGACTCGCCAACAGGACATCTGACTGGCATGATGTCCTAGGTTACAACACAAAGATGTAATCTATTCCCATCCTCAAGAGCTGCTGAAAACAGGAGGGGCATTATTTTTTCCTTATCTCCTGTTAATGGGCCCATCAATGCCTTGCCAATGACTCAGAGATATCAAGGACCCACCACATGACTCGGATATCAGCCCATTGTGAGATGCTGTGCCCAGGGGAGAGGAGCTAAGCATCCCTACCTGGATATAATCTGGGCCTTGGCACAGAACAGGTAGCCCTTACCCACTGGTTTCCAGAGGACAAGAGCTACCAGATCTTTTCTACAAGACCACCACTTCAACAAGACCATTTCATCTGGACTGCTACCACCACCCTAACTAGCAGGGTGTTAGGTTGTATTCTGACTCTGTCAGTGGTTTTTTTTCTTTTGTATTATTGCATGTATTTGTTTTTTTCCCTTTTCCTAATAAATTGTATTTCTGACTTAGAGTTTCTCACTGGTTTTGCTTTCAAACCAGAACACATGATCAGCAATTTAGGAATAACTCACAGAGGGAATTTTGTTCCCTAGTGAAGTCACATTCAGTGCTGCTACAGAAGTAAATCCTTGTCTACCTTGGGATTTATGCCAGAATTCTTCAAAACATTTCAAGGCATTCAGACAGGAGTTAATGAAAAAAACTGCAAAAAGGGCAAAGCCAGCAGTGCTACCATATCATGTAACCAAGAGACACTCCAGACATCCATGGGCATGGGATATGGGGACACAGCATATTCTGCACACATCACTACGAGTTTAATGTCTGTATTTTATTGGTCTTTTATAAAGGAAAGCTTTTTCCTCACCAAGGGCATTCCCTATCATCACCCTGCTCAGGGACTACTTCAAGAAGCTGGACAGACATTACTGAAGAGCATGTCAGCATTACAGCAAGAAAAGTGAAGTGACTGACCTGCTAGTAACAATGATCACATCTTCTGCAATAGAAGACATCTCCTTGATAGTGAGGTAACACATCCTGCGAAGAGTTGGCTGGCAAGGAAAAAAGCAAGGAGAACATCAGCTGAGATGGTCCCAGATAGGAAGGGATCTCAGTTTTCCCTGCTTACATAATTTTATCATGACAATCCTGATACCTTCAGAGTGCATCACTCCCTGAGTGTAAAAGATGAACAAAATCCAGACTGATGAACAAAACACCTCTTCTTCTTCTAATCCCTCAGTCTTAGGGTGAGGCCATAGAGATACCAGATCTAGCTGGATCTACAGTTTCATCTTCCACTTGTCATTCATATGAACAAGGAGAAAGCCTTGGAACTATTTGATGGTTTGGTGGTTGAAAGCCTTGTGTTGCTCCAAAAGCAAGAAAGCAAACAATTTCTATTCCTGAGTCTGGGGATTTCTGCACTGGTCTCATGATTTTAAAGCCTTGCAGTTTGGGGGACAACTAATGACAGTGCTACTGCTGTGAGTGGGCACTAACTCTCAGCCTCCTCCAAACACACAATTGTTGTCTGTCAGCAGGATATTTTAATGCTGGACATAAAGCACATTAAAATCCACCTGCCTACCACAATCTCAGAGTTAAATGGCAATTTAGAGAGAGGAATCTCTGCCTTAAGAGCAGTGCATACTTCAGTTAAGTTGCTACAAGATCTGGGAAGGGCTAGGAAGCTGATCACCATTTCTAAACTTTCACCCTACTCTTCCCACTCAGATCAGGTAGCTTGAGACAGGACAGAAAAGCTGATTGTACAAAACTGTATATCTCAAGGGACAACTTGTCCCACCAGGTAAATAGAGAAAACCAAAGGCAGACTTACATCATTGGACTGAAACAGCTTGGTCATAGCAAAGAAGGATTCGGTGGCTTCCATGACACCAAGGTGCTCCCCCTAGTTGTGTGGAAAGAAGAAAGGAAATCCCAAATATCACAGCCAGCTTTGGGCCTGATGCACATGTCTGTATAGATGTGTATTTTCTCTCTCTTACCTGGTTTATGAGATACAAGATCTTGGTGAGGATATGAGCACATTTTCGTGGGTTTATGGGAGTCTCATTAAACACTCGAGCCTGGAAACAAAGCACAGACAAGGACTGACACTGACCCCCCTGGCAAACACTGTCCTGCCTGTCCCAGCTACACACCGTGAGTGAGGCATGGCAAGGCACATAATGACTTTGGATCAAATTTTCCTTTTATTCCTCTTAAACATGGACCCCTTCAAACAGCTGGTTTTGCAGTCTGGGACTACAAATCCATGAGCAATGGAGGTTTAAAGGCTAAATTCTCATCACACTTTCACCCACACTGGTCTGCACTGTGTGCTAGCTAAAACACCACCCTTCTGACAGACAAACTTGAACTTACTGAGGCTACAGGAGCCAACACCAGTCCCAACCTCAGAGCAAACAGAGAATGCTGAAACAACAGGGGCTGGGGATTGAGAATGGCATTTCTTCAGAGAAAATTCATAAAACTCTTTAATAACCACTCACACCCCTCTCACTAATATTGTCGTCCAAAAGGCATTTGGGGTGTCCAAGGCACTTTCCCAATCTTCCTGCTTTGGGGTGAGCTTTCCCAGATAATTTCATTCCTTTTATTACTATTTATAGTTCACAGCCTTTTATTTGTTACAGAGACCATTTCAACCTTGTTCCTTTATCTGTCCAGTAATAAAATAAGAACTGTTGCTCATCTCTTTCAGAGCAAGCAGGACTGTAACAAATCCTCATTTCCTTGCTGAAGTTCTCCAGTGACCTACTCAAGAGAGGGAGAGACTCTCTCCAGTGGGGTACACAGAGGACATGGTCTGGAGATTTACCTCTTGCAAGACTGCACTCTTCTCCAGGTGCTGGAATGGGTTGGAATTCCCACCTGCAAAACAAAGAGAGTAAAAGTCTCTCCAAGGATAGTGCCATGGGAAAGCAATTTTTTAACCATGCCCATACTTTGAAAGCAGTCTGAGCATTTTGGGGTGATTTTTTTCCATGAACACCAAGCAATGAGAGAACTTCCTTTGAAGTAATATTAACTGGATGTCTTCATGGCAGGCAGGGAAGGCAGAGCAGATGGGACATTCTTCAATTTGACCATTCTTCAATTTGCCATCCCCTCCAGAAGTAACTGCTGTGAGCTGAGGCAGACTGATCAGCTGTAAAATAACTGTGCTCCATTCTATCCCCAAAGACGTATTTCCACCCTGGGCTGGAGCTTGCTGGCAGTTAGAGCATCAAAGGACAGGCCTAGGAACAAAAGCTTAGACAGAAAGAGGAATTGCTTGCCAGACTGGTGAGTCAGGAGTGCTTTATCCCTCCCATATAAACCAAACAAAAATCCACCAGTAAAGTATTTTGGCTTTATCACAAATTAAGAGAACAAGACAGCAGACTAGATAGGCTGGACACAAAGTAACTTTCATTGTTCCACTTAACAGAGTAAATTATTATTAGTAAATTATTACTAAATAATTTAATTTTTAATTTAATACTAAATACATAGTAAATTATTACTAAATAATTAGAATCCCTCAGCAATTAAGGATGGAATAATCAGAGGGAAAAGCACTATCATTCTGCATGGTCTCTATTAGATTGCCTCCCAAGTATTTGTGAGCTGCAGCTTTTCAAAAGCTGCTAGTTATTGATAAGCAGGTTTTAATTAGAACCTATGTCCTGCCTGGCCCTGGGACAGAATGCAGCCTTTTTCAGGGTTGTTGTAGTGCTTGTTCCAAAGCCTGGTCCACCAGAGAGAACCTCTCCTGGGCCAAAATCTGACCTGACCCAAGCTTGAAGCATCCCAGGCTGGTGCCAGGAGCCCTCTCTAGTGTAAGCCTTACATACAAAAGCAAACACATCTCTGCTCTGGCTCCTTCCTGGTTCATAACATGCCCTCCTCTGGCTCAGGAGAAGTTTGCAAAGGCAGCAGGTGGCTGAACAAAACACAGACACTTATGTGAGGTTGAAGAGGTAGAACAAAGCAAGGGGAAAGTGCAAAAATGTCTCTAGTATGAGTATGAACCAGTTCTAGGATAAATATGTTAATGTGTTCCAAAAATCTGCCCAGCAGCCCAGTATTTCCATGGTCCAGCATGTCTACAATCCTTAAATCAGCCATGAATAACACTGCATCACCTCTTTATCCTTCATAGCACTAAGGATCCCAAAATACATTGTACATGGGGTCCCAGTCCTCACAGCACCCTGCATTAGTTTTCTTCCATGGAGAGGGAGGGCAGAGCAAAGGTTGTGTGTTCATAAAGTTCCTAATATTGGCTAACTAACAACAATTTATTCTGATTTGTAGAGATACATAAATTTGTGGCCAAAATGACATGTCAAAGGGAGTGGGAGCAGGTCATCCAAGGCCAGCAAAACTATGGAAAGCAAAGACACAGAAGGCAATTAACTGGATTTGTGCTTCTCCTGCCAGCCCTAGCCATAGGTAATGTCAATAATTTGATGGGTGTGGCAAGGTGCAAATGAAGGACAATCCCCAAAATTAAAGCCAAGAGCAATTCCCCTCCAACAGCTGCCTCACTAAATTCTCTGCTTATCAAGATGTCACTAGAGGCCTTGGAAAAGGGAAACAACGGCAAAGCATTGAATGCCCATTAAGATAAAAAGAAAGCACAGCCACACAGAACAATCACCAAGATGTATGCTGAATCAATTTGTTTCAGGACACACTGATTTGTTATGCAGAGCAAGATGTGTAGAAGACTTCATAGGAAGATGAAAAAGATACCACAAAGCTAAACCATGAAAGAAAACACTGTCTTATGATACAACGCTTCCACCTGAATTACACACCACATAAAATATCAACTTCTTTCTTACTAATCGGCCTAAAGTTCTGAAAACTCAGGCATGAAACTTTGTGTTTTCTTGGTGCTCTCAGATTTCCTGATCCATTGAAAGTAGCAGTGATTGTGGGGCCAGAAACGACGAACTGGATTCTACCCGGCCATAATGCACCTGGTTCCAGAGCTGGGCAGCTGTGAACAGCGCTAATGTGCTCAACATTTAGTCCCAGGCTCTGCACCTGCTGATGTGGCAGTAACCTCGGGGTGCTGTGCCCATACAACCAGTTTATCCTCCGGCCGCGGCTGCGAGGAGGAGGCAGCAGACTGCTCTAGTGCCCCCACAGTGCTCCCATAGTGCCTCCATAGTGCTTCCATAGTGCTCCCACAGTGCTCCCCACCGGTTCCATGCACACCAGCAAGCCCCCGCCGCCAAGCTGGCACCGAGCCTCCCCTCCCAGCTCCCCCTGTCCCTCACAGACCCCCCCATTTCCACAGGAGGGGTCTCTTCCCTCCCAGCTCTCCCCGCAGCCACGAAGGGCTCCCCCTCACCGATCCCCCCCGTGCCCTCAGAGGGGTCGCTCCCCTCACAGCGCCCCCGGCCTCCCCTCACCCGACTCCTCGTCCTTCTTGTCGAACTTCTTCAGCATGGTGCTACCGAGGGGCCTGTGGCTGCAGCCCTCCCGTCCCGTGGCAGTCCCAGCCTAGGTCCCGGTCCCAGTCCCGATTTCGATCCTGGTCCTGATCCCGATCCTGGTCCCGGCACGGCCCCCGCCCCTTCCTGCCCCCGCCCTTTCCTGCCAGCCTGTCACTGTCACCGTGACCGCCGCACTGCGCAGGCGCAGCACCGCCCCCGCCGACGTCTGCAGGGCGTGGCACGGAACCGTGACTGACAGGGAGGGGGCGGGGCCAAAAGGCAATAGCGCGATCTGATTGGCGGAGGGCAGGGCGGGGGCGGGGCTGGCAGGGGTCCGCGCTGGAGGGACACCGGGACTGCAGGGGCAGCCCTGGGGACACTGGGACGCTGCTCGGCGCTCTGGGGCTGAGAGAGCGCAGGGCAGGAGGCACCGGTAACAGAGGAAACACTGATGATGAGGGTGGCACTGGGATTCCTGAGCTGGGCAGGGGAAGGGCACTGGGGAGGTGAGGGGGCACTAGAGGCAGAGGGGGCTGAACCGTGGGGGCACGCTGGGTCTCGGGGAGGACAGATGAGACGCGGGAGCAGAACATGGAAATGAGGAGATCGTCGCGGGCTCAGCGTCCCAGGAATAATTGGGAGTGGCAAGGGACAACAGTTGTCACTCAGGCTTCCTGCCCTGGAGTGTCCCACTTGGGTGCACCAGCTCTGGCAGGTCTTCCTATGACCGCTGTCCCCCACTGCTGCTGGGACCCTGTCTCTACCCTGGACCCCAAACTCCAGGCTCAGCCCCACAGCACACTCCCAGTGGGTGCAGGGGGTATCTCAAGGGGCCAGGCACTGCCCGGGCATCACCTGAGCCTCAGGTCAAGCAGGGATGGCAAAAAACCTTTTTACCCACCTTGACACCTCACCCCAACCCACCATCTGCTGGCACGTCCCTTCCTGAAATCCGTCCCTTCCGTGGAATGTGGGGTCACCCCAGTCGCCTCTGCCCCTTTCCCAGAGCCATGCCCACCCCAGAGTGCGAGGGCTCACTCACCCTGCAGCAGGTAGTCCTCAAAGAGCATGGCCGTGTCCCCCAGCAGCTCCAGTGGCCCCCCTGGAGGTGTCTCTTGCCTCAGCCTGGCTTGCACCACCCTGTACTTTGCACGGGGCGGCCGCACTCTGCTCTGCTCTGCTCTTATCTCCCAGCTGGGCTGGAAGCAGCAGCTCCAGGGGCACAACATGAGTTCCCTGTTGGCCCAGAGCTACTGTGGGCTCCCTGGGCAGGCTCTGCTGTTGGTGCCAGGTCTGACACCCCTCATGTGGAATTTAATGACCTCCGTGCTAGCCCTGGCTGAGCACATGCCGTCACAGCACCTCTGGAGAAAAGGAACACAACATGGGAGCCTAAAGGGGTGTGTGACAGTGTTCCCATGGGTCTGAGGATGAGGGAAGAGACAAGGATATGACTCTATGCTTCAGAAGGCTTCATTTATTATTTTATGATATATATTATATAAAAACTATACTAAAAGAATAGAAGAAAGGATTTCATCAGAAGGCTAGCTAAGAATAGAAAAAAAAAAAGGAATGCAAAACAAGGGCTTGTATCTTGGACAGAGAGTCTGAGCCAGCTGACTGTGATTGGCCATTAATTAGAAACAACCACATCAGACCAAAGATGCACCTGTTGCATTCCACAGCAGCAAATAACCATGGTTTACATTTTGTTCCTGAGGCCTCTCAGCTTCTCAGGAGGAAAAATCCTAAAGAAAGGATTTTTCATAAAAGATGTCTGTGACAGGGGTGCAGAACAGGTATAAAGCACAAGGTGTGTTTGGTGCCTCATTTTATTGTGCACACTCACTCAAAACTCCAGCTTTGAGGCTTGGCCAGGCTTCGTGGAGGATTTTGTGTTCTTCAGTCACCCAGAGAGAAGAAACACCCAGGAAAAGCTGCCTGGCTGGATGCAGCCCCTTTGGAGACATCTGGGTGTTGGATGGGCAGGGAGCAAAGCCCAGCACAGAAATCCCTGTAGTGCCTGGGGCTGGGACCAGCTGTGCTCAAGCTCTGGCCAAGGTAAACCCAGCTGTGTCTTCTCAGTGGTGCTGAGGTGAGAGCTGTTAAACCACGTCCTGCCATGGCTGCTGCCTGTGCCACGAGCACTGGGGCCAGGGGAGTGAGGTGCTGTGTCAGTTCCCTACAGACACACCGATGCTGCTCCACCCTGTGCCAGCCCTGCTGTCCTCTCCAGCTCTGCTGGGTCCCAGCACAGTTCATCTCCTGCGCCCCAGCCGGGCCATCAGCTCAGCATTGGCAGCTGCCTTGGCCTGCAGCTCCTTCTCTCGGGCCAGGTCGAGCAGGATTTTCAGTAAGTGAGTGTGGACATCGAGTGACAGGGACACCTTCCTCTTCTTTTTGCTTGGAGCTGCTCTCTCAGTGGCTGGACTCATCAGCCAGGGCAGGGCTTGTCTTTCTGATCCCTCCAGCAGTGGCAGGCTGGCTTCATCTGGATGAGACCCTGCCCCAGAGCCATCGTCACCCCTCCTCACTTTGGAGACACCTGGCAGCATCTTGCTGTGGCTGGTGCTGTCCTGCCTCAGCAGCTTCCCTCCATCCACACCTCGGGGGGCTGCTGAGAGCCACTCACGGCTGGGTCCCTCCCGGGCCCCTGCTGGTGGCCCGAGGAGCAGCAGGCAGGAGAGCAGCAGGCGGGAGAGCAGCATCCTGCCTCGCAGCGTGCCCGGGGGTGCCTGCAGGGAGCAGTGGATTGGCTCTGAGCATCACCCCCATCACCCTGACACTGCCCCACAGCCCCCCGGCAGGTCACATCCCCCACAGAACCCCTCCACTCCCTGCACCTGGTGGGGCTTCACCCTCCTTTCAGGAGTCTTTCATTATTCCTCTCTGATTGTAACCCCCTTGAACAGGGTGGGGAATTTCGGGGAGGCTGAAGGGGGCATGGGAAGCAAATCCCCTGGGCGTCCTTGTCCTTTCACACAGCCCCTGGCCAGACACTGTGCCCTCAGTTTCACACCCTTCAGCCCTTTGTCAGCCAGGGAAGGAGACAGCCCTGTCCTGCCAGGGTGCTGCGGCTGCTCCCCAGCCCGTTCCTGCCCTTTGGCCAGGGAAATGCCTGCCTGGGGTTTCAGGGCAGGCAGTGGAGCTTTCTTCCTGCCACGCCTTCCCGGGCAGTGCCATTCCCCACTGTGTTGCTGGGCTCTTTAGGGCAAAAGCCACCCACCAAGGTGGGACACGAGCCCCTTGGACTGGCATACACAGGACATTGGGGCAGGAGACTGGCCACAGGTCCTGAGCTGTGTCAAGCCTCAGCAACTTTCTCCAGCCCATGCCTCGCCCTGGTCACAGGGAGGGCCCCAGGGATTGCAGGATGCTGAGCTATGGGGTGGGGATCGGGGTGCTGGGGTGTGGGGTGGGGATCAGAGCAGGTGTAGGGACACAAATCCTGCTGTATAGCTGCCTCTCCCTAAAATCAGTCACCCAGCAGAGCATCTCTGGGGTGAAACCCTTTGGAAAGCACCAGAATCAGCAGCCAGAGGTCGTTAACTCACTGCAAAGTGAGGAATGAAAAGCACCTAACCCCCTGCAACCTATTTCCCAGCTAAAAGCCCCTGAGAAGCACCCCTGAGGGCACAGCCTCACCATTTGCAGCAGGTCCTCGTGTCCTCGATGTTCAGCAGTGCTCCCAGGCTGCAGGGACCACAGGCTGGGGGTTTGCTCTGCTCCCTGCCAAGCCCTGGCTCTTATCCTGTCCCAGCTCCACCTCTGACCCGCAGAGGGGGTGACAGTGACAGGGGGAAGGTGGGGGGGCCGTGTGGAAATGTTTTTAATACATTTTGCCTAATGGCAGATGAAATCATCCCAGGATGTGGGTGGATGTTGCCCCCTTGCAGCTCCCCCAGCTGTTTGAAGGGGATTCCGGGAACCTGGGAGAGCTCAGTTCTAATTGTTCCATGTTTGACTTGCAAGATGTTTTTTCTCCATCTAATTAGGCCTCCCTACTCCTGTCAGGCTCTGTGATCACTTCAGGGAGGGAGAGAACGTGCACATTGCTGGGACCATGGGCATTGTGCCTCATAAGGACAGCTCCTGGTGCCAGCTTGGCACTGTGTCCTGACAGGCTCCCTGGCCACATGGAGGGCATGTCCAGAGACATGTCACCTCCCTGCTGTGCCAAACCCAGGCACTGCTTTGGCCACTGGATTGCAGGACACCAGTGGCTTGCAGCTCACCTTGATGCACTCCAGCTGGGACACCAGTGGTTTGCAGGCACCTGCACCATTCCAGCCTGGCCCAGCTGCCCAAGTGGGGTGAGCCCCTTATACAAGGATTTTGTTCCAAAATTCCCCCCTTAGGGAGTGTGGGAGCATCCCAAGGCTCTGAGGCTGTGTGGGCACCACATGAGGAGAGTTGTGGGTGCTCAGCCCCACAGCCAAGGGCAGGAGTCAGGGTGCCCAGGGTTCAGACCACCCAGGGCTCTGCCCACCCCTGTGGTCTGAACCCATGGGTGACCCAGCCTATGCCACTCTCCCCAGGACAGCAGGGAACAGAAATAATGCCAGCTTTGTTCCTCCTCCCAGGGACAGCCAGGAACTCACACCCAGTAGCCAAAATTAGCTGGCAGCACTGATTCACACAGCACGTCATGCAGCAGCACAGAGCCACGTGCTGACACGTCAGGGCCTGCACAGGGGGTCATGGCCTGGCTTGCATCAGCTGGGCACGTGCTGGGCACAGGGATGGGGCACTGGGCTCCCTGGGAGGGTGAGGGACCTCAGCCAGCCCTGCCAGCCAGTGCAGTGGGCAGCTGCAGAGGGCAGCCCAGCTGGCAGGGGCAGGGGGCATGGTGAGTCAAGAGCTGTCCCCAAACTCCACAGGCATCTCCAGAACGAGCCAAGAATGTGACATGTCCCTGTGAGCACAGCTTTAATACACATCCCCCTGCATTGGTACACATAGACATTTGCTGTATATAACATACACAGAGAACAGCAGGACGTGTGGGGCCACACAGCCCAGCCAGCAGCCCTGGGGCTCTGGGGCAGTGAAGGGCACGTCCCTACCCAGCCCTGGGCATGGGGGGAAGCAGGGGCTGCAACATCACATTCACAAAGCCTTTGAGAGTAAGTGTGGGCGAGCAGGAACTGCTTCTAACATAGCACCATCCTCAGGGTGTCCCTGACAGGCCTGGGGGGGCAGGTGAGATCCCCCAGGTTAAAGCCAGATGTGCTGCTGGCAGATGTGTGAGCTGGAGGGCAGCACACGGCAAGAGCCTCCAGTCTCCCCACAGGTCATTGCCAAACCATCGCAGCCACAAAAGGGGAACTGGGCCCTAGTTGAGGTAAAGGTGAAATTTATTCAGATGGAGCTCATTGCAGGGTGAGGGATGCTGTGCAGGGAGGCACTGCCTGGCACAGGGATGTGGGCAGCTCTCCCAGCAGAGACAGGGAACAGAGAGGGAGTTTGGGGGTCTGTGGGGGGCAGGAAAGGGTACAAGGGTATTATGGGAGGGGAGGGAGCCCAACTATGCCAAGTCCTACCTCTGCTTTCAGAGAGAGGGAACAGGGCTAAGAACCCTTCTGTTGGCCAGAAATAATTTAAAAATCAAACAGAGAACAGCCCAGTGGGAAAGGGGGTTCAGAGCCTTGCTGGGAGGCAGTTTCCCATTTGACATAAATTTCACCTTAATGACAATACACTGATATGAAATGAAAAACCCACGAGCAGCATAAAGACAGGTTAGAAATAGCACCAGGTTCCTGCTGGGGCTGGTGGGCACATGGCTGCTGCCTCCATGGGCAGCCCAGCCCCGGCCAGGGCAGCAGCTGGGCCAGCTCCAGGCAGCCCAGCCTGCCCAGACACTGCCTGCACCTACAGCTTTGGCTGCCCTCCTTCCTTGCTGCCAGCACTGCCGCGGGAAGCTGTGGAGAGAAGCGAGGCGCTGTCAGAGCTCGGGGAGCAGCGCTGTCCCCAGCTCTGCAGGGCTGAGCCCGGGGCACAGGGTGGAGGTGCTGCAGTGCCCAGCCCTGCCCACCTGTCCTGCAGTGCAGCTCACACTCCTCCTTGCTCTGGAAGCGGTTGGGGTTGCCCTGGCAGCCGCTGTAGACGAAGGGCCGGCACTCGGTGGCTCTTTGGTTGTAGTACCAGCGCAGGGTGTAGCGCTGGCAGTGCCCCTCATCCAGGGGCAGCCTGCAGGGCTCAGCTGTGGGCAAACCCTGCTGTCAGGGCAGGCAGGGATGCCAGACCCACCAGGCACAGGAGGGGAAGCCCAGAAGGACAAGGCTGAGCATGGGAAGGGTTTGGCTGGAGGAGACTCTCTGTGCTCTGTCCAAGTGCTGGAATTGAGGGCAGGAGACTCCATTCTGTCTGCAGGGACATCTCCCGGCAAAGAGATGGGGACATGATGGCTACAGCACCCCTTCCCAGATCTCCTGGGGCCTTTGGGATCTGTTCTGTGGCTCATGACCAGAGCACAGGAAACCTGCCAGGGCAGCAGGTCCCACCAGCCCAGCACAGCACCCATCACTGTTGGTGATGGCTTCAGTGAGGGGGATAGAGCACAAGGTCTGCATGGTGTGGGCAGCACAGTGACAGAGAAGGTGCAACCTTCCCAGGTACCAGCAAGAGGGCTGGAAACCCCAAATCCCCCAGACAGATGGCACAGGGACCCACTGCCCAGCAAAACCCGGGGCAGCTCCATGGTTTCCCCCAACAGCTTATCTCTGAGTGCCAGGTGAGTGCAGGGAAGCTCACCATCCCCTGTGGGCTGCTCCAAGCTGTCCATCTCCGGGACCTCGTCGTAGTCATCCTCCTCTCCCTCCATGTCATAGGCGAGGTCGTCGTCATCAAGCGTGACCTGCTTGTCCTGCCCTGGGAGACAGCACCACACGTGAGCAGTCCTCACCACACACATGGAGCACAGAAAAAGGGGGACAAGGACTGAAAGCACAGGGATGACACACCCTCATTGTCCTCAGCATGTGACAACTTGAGCACAGGGACTACGTGAGCGCTGCTAGCAAGGAATGGCTGAGTGGAGAAGGATCCTGTCAAGGGGACACAGGAATCAGGGAACAGGCAAAGGAGTCTAGGCTGCTTTCCCCTTATTTCCCAAGGGAAAACCACCCCTCTCAGGTGTGGAGCAGTGCAGCACTGCCCAACCCTGTTGCAGCCTGACAGGATACATGCACAGGGATGGTGGGTGGGGAGATTCCCCCTCCCCTGTCAGCACCACAGACCAGAGCTGCCATGGGGGCTTCTGGAGGAGGCACAGGCAGGGGAGGCCCAGAGAGAGCAGCCACTGAGAGCCCAGCAGGACACGGACGGGGGAGGGCACAGGGAGGCACACATGCCCGTGTCACCAGATCTCACAGACCCTCCAGACTCTCCATCACCTGTTTGGTCCTGCTCGCTCTCCTGGCGGACGATTCTTCCTGCTCCCTGGGCAGAGTGGAAGCTGCTCCTGGCCTGAGCCCCCCAGCCTCCTTGGAGAGAAAGCACCCACCTCATCCCAGCCCACCCTTTGCCTCCATCCCTCCAATCCCACTCCTCCAGCCTACCCTTCCCTCCAGCACTGCTGATCCCTGCAAGACCCCTGCCCCAGTTCTGACACCCAAGAATAGAAGGGGTACAGCTCCTGGGATCCCCTCAGTTGGGCAGATGCTGGCAGCACCCAGACCCCACTGGCACCATCCCAGCTGTCCCTGGGATCCCTGTGCCATCATTTCTGCCACACACCATCCCTTCTCCCTGTGCAGGGCCCTGCACTGATGATGACCCTGACTGAGGGGTCATGGAGGGTGCCAGCCACCTCCAGCTCCCCAAAACCAGTGGCACACCTGGGTGCCAGGGCTCCTTTTGTGCCACACGTTTGGAGCAGGGGGATAGGAAGGAAGAGCTGCAACCTGAGTGCTCACGTGAGTCCTGGTGCCGTGGGAAGTGGCCACCACAGGCTGTGGGAGAGACAGGGTGGGGTCAGGGGCAGAGTCCAGAGAGGGGAGCAGGTAAGGGTGTGCCCCCAGCCCCAGGGCAGCAGGGGGGATGCTCACCACAGTGCTGGCTCATCTCCTGCCTGACGAAGGCACGGATCTCCTCCTCCTGCCGGGCACACGAGGGGCAAGGGTAGCAATGGGGGGTGGTGCAGTTCAAGAGGAGGAAAAGCCCTTTCTCCAGGGTCTAGCAGAGCCCAGAGGTGAGGGCAACCCCTCCCTCAGTGGCAGTGGGATGGATCCAGCACCCCTTCCCACCACAGTGACCTGAGTGCTACAAGCCTGAGGGCTTGCTTCTGGCTCCTTACCGTCATGCCTGGCTCCCCCTTCTCCCCACGGGGCCCGTGGGTGCCAGGACTGCCCTGGGGACAGCAGAAAGGAGGTGGGAAGCAGGCCCTGGCTGGAGCCCATCCAGGCAGGGCCAGGCACCCAGACACTTACCTGCTCTCCTCTCTCACCAGGGATGCCAGGCATGCCCCGTGCGCCGGGCACTGACTGTCCTGGGGGGCCTCTCTCCCCCTGCAAAGGACACGTGCTCAGCATCTGCCTGCTGGCTGCTGGAGCCTCTCTGCTTCCCCCAGCACCATGGAGGTGCTGCTTTCCCCAGGCCTGCACCCCAGGGATGCCAGTGCAGGTGGGCATGGGGACAGCTCCAGCCCAACTCAAGGACAAGCAGGGTTCCAGACTCCCTCCCTCAGACTCCATCCCCTGGGCAGGGGGACACAAGGGAGGACACAAGCCAGCAAGCTAGGAGGGCAGGACAGAGCTGGAATATGACTCCAGATGCCACCCACCCCTCACCCACGAGGGGAATTGGGCCCTCCCATCCCCAGAGCCCCAGGGGAGCAGTCACCTGTGGAGAGGCCTTACCTTCTGGCCCTGCATGCCCTCAGGACCTCGTGGGCCAACGCTCCCTGAGGGCCCAGGGGGGCCAGGAGCTCCGTCACTGCCCCGGGGACCAGGGCCACCCATAACGCCTGGGGCACCCTGGAGGAGAGCAGAGGGTCAGGCCAGGGGCATCAGAGCCCCCAGCTTCAGAGCAGATGCCATGGATATCCTCTGACCCCCCAAAAACCAGCACTGGTGCCTCCTGATAAAGAGCAGGGAACTGTTCTCAGTCTTTGCTTAGTGCCATAATTTAGAGCAGCGCTGAATGACTCTTCTGGGAGCACCAGGCTCTGATGTGGTTCCAACCAAGGCTGTGTCCTGGTACAAGCAGTGTGGTGCAATGCATCCCATCCCTTTGCAGCCTGCTCACCCGGTCTCCTTTCTCCCCCTGGTCTCCTTTGGCTCCCTGCTGCCCGTCAAAGCCCCGGTCACCCTGCAAAGAGGAAGGGACAGGCAGCAGGGGACACACAGCAGGGGGATGAAGTGCCAGCACAGCTTTTTCCAGCACTGCTCTAACCTACCTTGGGTCCCATGAGCCCTTCCTTTCCAGGAATGCCTGGTGGTCCTGACAGGCCCAGCTCTCCCTGGGGACAAAGCAGTGTCCATCAGCCCCCAGCCATGCTTTCCTGTCCCACCCTGCTGTCACTGAGGTGCTTACCGGCTCTCCTTTCCTCCCTGACAGCCCTGGGCGCCCTGGGATCCCTGGCTCTCCCTAGAGCAGGCAGGAGAGAGGCAGGGCAGTCAGTCCCTCACCCCTCAGTGCTCACCCCAGAGCCACAGGCAGAGGAGGGGACCCCTGAGCCTGTCACAGGGCAAGGTGTGGCCTCAGCCATCTCCCACTCCCCTGGCTGAGGGAGGGGATCCAAAGGGCCACAGCCCCCAGGCACCATCCAGGCTCCTGCAGCACCCCGCAGGCACCCACTCACCTTGTCACCCTTGTCCCCATTGAGGCCACAAGCACCTTTCATGCCCCGCTCACCCTGCAAGGATGGGAAGTCAGAGCCCTGCCAAGCCAGCACTGGAGAATGCTGGCTGCCAGAGAAGCCAACCCACCTTGAGGCCACGCATGCCCAGGGGTCCCATGTCCCCCTTGTCTCCCCGGGCCCCGGGGATGCCATCACGGCCAGGCTGGCCCTGTGGGAGAGCACAGAGTGTGACAGGGTCTGCTCCTGCCCTGCACAGGGGTGGCAGAGGCACAGACACAGCTCCTCACCGGCTCTCCAGGCTCTCCTGGTGCTCCAACCTCTCCCTGGGGAAGGCAGAAACACCAGTCAGGGCAGCTGAGGGGATGGTGCCCCCCAGCAAACCCAGCAGTGGGGCTGCCCAGCTTCATACCTTCTGCCCACTGGGGCCACGTGCCCCAGGGAAGCCCATGGAGCCCTTCTCTCCTTGTTCACCCCTCGTGCCCTGCAACAGAAACCCAGATCAGCACAGGCTAGGAGGGAGAGCTCTAGCCACAGCCTCTGCATGGCCACAGCACAGCCACAGTCACCTCCAGGCCATGGTCCCCTTGCACCATGTCCCTGCAACAGCAGCACAGAGGGCACAGGGATGCTGTCATGCCCTGCTTCCTCTGTCCCCTGCCCTGTCCCTTGCCCTCAATGATCCCCACCCCAGCAGCTCCCAGCCCTGCACAAGCTCCCCCCAGCCCTGTACCTTCTCTCCGAGCATGCCTTGCTCCCCCTTGTCCCCCTTGTCCCCTTCTGTGCCCTTCAGGCCACGCTCTCCCTGCAAAGGAGGAAGCACAGGGAGGGGTCAGGGGATGAGGAGAAGCTCAGGGTTGGAGCAGGAACATGGGGTCTGTGGGGTGGCTGGAGGAGAGGGGACAATACACTCTGCCAGGGAGGGTCCCCCAGCGGGGAAAAGCTCCCCCAGCTCTTCCCACAGGGACAGGAAGGATGAGGAGAGGGAGGACAGGGACAGCTCTTACCGGCTCCCCCTTGCTGCCCCGTGCTCCTGGCGGCCCCTCCAGCACCACAGTATCACCCTGTGCACCCAAAGCAGACAGAGGGGGGGTGAGAAGGGGGCCAGGGCCTGCTGCGTGCCTCCCCACTGCCCCCTCCCCAAGGACTCACCTTGTCTCCTTTGGGTCCTGGGGCCCCAAGGTCTCCCTGTGAGGATGAGGGGAGATGCTGCAGTGATGCACAGCAGGGAGCAGCAGCACCTCCCTGAGCACCCCAGTACCTGCAGGTGCATCACTGTCCCCAGCACAGAGTCCCTTACCTTGTCCCCACGCTCCCCACGGTTCCCAGGCACGCCCTGTGGGGGACAAGAGAGGAGTGCTCAGGGAGGGATCCCCCAGAGCAGGGTGCAGCTGAGGGAGGGGGGTACCTACAGCTGGCCCACGATCCCCTTCTGGCCCTGGGCGTCCATCCTCACCCTGCAAGGGGGAAGGGATGTGAGAAGGGGGTTGGGGCACCCCAGCATCACCGCAGGCCAGGGACAGCTGCAGCTCTGGCTCAGGGACCTGTCAGGCACCATGAGCCTTCCTGTCCCTGGCTGTGGGGACATGGGGACTGTGGCAGTACCTACCCGTGGTCCTGGGTCACCACGTTCACCTCTGGCTCCCGGCAGCCCAGCCCCTGGAGCCCCCTGCCAGAGGAAGGCAGGAACTCATCCCCATCCTCACTGCCCACAGCTCCTCCCAGCCCTGCCAGACACCCCACATGCCAGGGACACCCCACAGTCCCCACCAGCTCTCTGGGTGCCATGTGCCACCATCCAGAGCGGGCTCAGCACCCTCAGGGGTGAGCAGGCTGCAGGGACACTCCACAAGGGAACCAACCTCCCACCCCTCATGCTGTAGGGCTGCCCCTGGTCCTACCTTGTCACCCTTCAGGCCAGGGGCCCCTTGCATGCCCTAAAAGAAAGGAGAAGGGTGAGCAAGCCACAGGAGGAAAGCAATGCCAGACACCGTGTAAAACATCCCTGAGAGTCCCACCAGGCCACAGCACACTCCAACAGCACCCTGCACCCTGTAAAACATCCCTGAGAGTGCCACTGCACACTCCAGCAGCAGCCTGCACCCTGTAAAACATCCCTGAGAGTCCCACCACAGCACTGCACACTCCAGCAGCAGCCTGCACCCTGTAAAACATCCCTGAGAGTCCCACCATGGCACTGCATACTCCAGCCTGCCCCAGGGCCCAGGGAGGTGCCAGCTGTCCCTGCCAGCCTGTCTGAGCCAGCAGGACAGAGCCCACAGCCCCAGGAATGCTGTGCCACCATACTCACAGCGGGCCCTGGGGGCCCCACAGGTCCTGGTGGTCCAGCAGCGCCATCCCTGCCTGGAAAGCCGATCAGACCCTGCAGGGAGGAAGCAGGAATGGGCAGAGCCTGGGGCTGGGAAGCAGTGGGGCTTGCAGGGATCTCAGTGCCACTGCACAAGGGCCCAGGGTCACCAGGACCAGTGGTGCCATGTTCTGGTTGAAGTGTTTACCCTCTCTCCTGGGGGACCTGGAGGGCCAGGCTGTCCGTTGTCCCCTCTCAGGCCTGGCTGTCCTGGCATCCCAGCAGGGCCTGCCAAGCCTGGGGGTCCTGGCAATCCTGGCAGGCCGGTGTCACCCTGAGGTAGGGAAGTACAAGATGAAGCTCCTCAGGAGCTGCTTTTCCTTCAGCCAGCCAAGCCAGAGCATCACTGGGGCATCAGGGACATGATCAGAGCCAGGGTGACATGGGGACAGGGGTTACCTTCAGACCTGGAGGCCCATCCTGCCCTGGTGGTCCCCGTGCACCGACACCCACTGATCCCTGCAAGGTGGCACAGAGCATGTGGCACATCACCAGGCTGGGGGCACAGGGGTGCCAGGGCCATCGTGCCACCCAGAGCATCCCCCAGGGTGGGGCAGGGAGGACATACCTTCTCCCCTTTGGCTCCAGAGGACCCCTTGGCTCCCTGTGAAGACACCAAGCCCCCAGGAGGACCTGGGCAGTAGGTGGCAGGGGCACAGATGCCAGCCCCCACCAGCATCCTCTGTCTCCAATATCCACCCCAATATGTCTCCTACTCACATCTTCCCCAGGATCTCCTGGCTCTCCAAACTTTCCTGGCTCCCCCTGGCAGGGAAAAAGAAGGAAAAAGCAGATGTGTGGGATTATGGACTGGGGGAGGAGCTGTGGTGGTGTTCACAGGGGTCCCAGGACAAGGGAAGAGATGAGGATCTGATGTTTCAGAAGGCTTGATTTATTATTTTATGATGTATATATTATTTTAAAACTATACTATATTAAAAGAATAGAAGAAAGGATTTCATCAGATGGCTAGCTAAGAATAGAAAAGGAGTGATAACAAAAGCTTCTGACTCTCAGAGAGTCTGAGCCAGCTGCACTGTGATTGGCCATTAATTAGAAACAACCACCATGGACCAATCAAAGATGCACCTGTTGCATTCCACAGCAGCAGATAATCATTTTACATTTTGTTCCTGAGGCCTCTCAGCTTCTCAGGAGAAAAAACCCTAAGGAAAGGTTTTTTCATAAAAGATGTCTGTGACAAGCAGCTGCAGCTAGATCCTCACAGGGTGGCCAAGCAGCCAGGGAGCTGAGGACCACACGACCCCTCCCCAGTGACCCCCAGGGCAGTGCTCACCTTGTCGCCCTTGGGGCCTGGCAAGCCTCGGTCACCCTTGGAGCCCTGTCAGGGACAGCAGTGTCAGGGCACAGGGCACACACAGGGCTGGCTGGCCCCTCACAAGGCCAGGGTGGTGGATAAGGTTATGACAGGGAAGGGTCAATGAGGAAGATGAGGGTAGTGGGAGTGACTCACGGGCTCTCCCAGCAGCACACCCTCCAGCAGCGCCGGCTCTCCCTGCAGGGCACACATGGGTGCTCAGTGCCCACTGTGGGTGCCAGGGCCCAGCACACCCCTGCCCAGCCCAGCCCTCCCAGCCTGGTCCTTACCTTCTCTCCCTTGGCTCCAGGGGGGCCGGTGATGGCCTGGGGCAGAGGACAAAGTGGGCAGGTGAGCAGGGCTGCACAGGCATGCTCCCCTCATCCTGGCCAAGGCAGCTCTGCACTCACCTGCCCTGGGGCTCCAGCATCCCCTGGCTCTCCCTTGGGACCAGCAGGCCCTGAAGGTCCGGGTAAGCCCTGGCACAAGTGGCACAGCCCTCAGCCTTGGCTGCAGAAAGCCAGGCTGAGCTGAGTGGGGATGGGGCAGGGTGAGTACGTCCGTACCATCTTCCCTGGCATTCCTGCCTCGCCGTCCTTCCCTGGCACACCATCCCTGCCTGGCACTCCTGGCTTCCCACTCTCCCCCTGCAGGCAGTGACAGTGGGGCTGGGCTGTGCAGGCAGCCCAGGCACCCTCACTGATGGCAGCCAGGTGTGGGGGTCACACACTCACCACTTGTCCCGGCAGCCCAGGGACACCCGGCGGGCCCTGCAAGGAGACATGAGCAGAGATCAGGCAGCATCCCAGCACCAGGAGCAGCCAAAGGGTATTTGGGGTGCTGCAAACACCTACCCCTGGGCCAGGGGGGCCAAGGGGTCCTGGCAGGCCCATGTTGCCCTGGGGGCCAGGCAAGCCCTGCAATGGAAACAGCCACATCAGAGAGGGGATGGCACAGCCAGGACCTCGGCTGCCCCCGTGGGAAGGTGTGTTGGGGTGGGACTGGCTGATTTGGGGAGGCTGGATGGATTTGGGCAGCCAGGTGGGTACAGGCAGGGAGTATGAGTACTCACACGGATGCTGGAGCCAGGTTCCCCTGGATCACCCTGGGAAGAACACACTGCATCAGCCTGACCACCCCAACCACCCAGCTACTGTGGTCACAGGCACATCTTCATAGCTGGATCCAGGAGGGGTCCAGCCAAATGTCCCTCCCCCAGCCCAAAACTTCCTGAAATGTGGCCCACCCTCCAGCTCCCAGTCTGGCAAGGCACCCTTTCCCTCTGCCAGGCTGGAGTGGCAGTGCAGTTGCCTTACCTTGGCACCAGCTGGGCCCTGGGTCCCTGGGGGGCCAGTGCTGCCCTGCAGGGGACAAGGAGACATTATTGGGGTGGCACTTGCTGGTGGCACAGAGCAGGGAGGGGGCAGCAGGACCACTCAGTCCCAGCAGTGCCACCCCACCTCTGCTCCCTGGGGAATGCCCACCCTGGCTGACACCATCCTTGCATGACAGTGACATGACACATGGTGCAAGGTGGCTCCTTACCGGAGGTCCTGGGGGTCCTGGCTCTCCCTGATTACCCTGGAGGGACGGAGGAAGAAATGGGATCACTGCAGAAGTGGGTTTTCCCCAGTGGGAGCAGGGGGTGTCCCCAGGGAGAGCAGACCCAGACAGTGCCAGCAGCTCTTGTAAGCACCAAGTAAGACAAGCTTGAACAGGTCCTGCTAGGATGCAGGGGGCCAAGAACCCAGCCCAGCAGCAAGGTGACCCCCACGGTTTCACCAAGCATTCACAGCGAGGAGCCCCCAGCTGTGCGCTGAGATGGTGGGACATGGGGACATGGGAGACACACAGACACCTACCGGGCGTCCCAGCACGCCAGGGAAGCCTGGCACGCCCTGCAAAGAACCACATCACAGTCAGAAAACAAACAGAAACCCACACCTCCACACAGCCCTGCTGCCCCCCAGGGAACCACAACGTGCCCTGCAAAGAACCACATCACGGTCAGTGGGCAAGGGGAAACCCACACTTCCACACAGCCCTGCTGCCCCCCAGGGGTGCTCCCCCATTCCCAGTGTGGTACCCAGCCAGAACACTCAGGAGGGGCAGGAATACGAAGAGGCCCTCAAATCCCAGGCCTTGCATGGGCAGAAGGAGGTGAATTAGGCAGAAACACTCCTGCTGGTGCTGGCTGGTGTGACACCACAGGAGCTCCCCCAGTCCCAGCCTGCATCTCTCCACCATATCTCCACTCACCGGCTTCCCCTCAGGACCTGCCAGCCCTCGCTCACCCGGGAGGCCCTGGAGCAAAGGATGGAGACAGGGATGGGGTCAGTGCCAGGCAGGTCTGGGGGCAGTGCCAGGCAGGGGAGCAGTGTGGCACTCACCGGGCTGCCGTCCCTGCCCTTCTCGCCAGGCTCTCCTCGGTCACCCCTCAAGCCACCTTCACCCTGCAGTGGGGACAGGCACAGGGTCACAGGGCAGGCAGGGACCTTCCCATGGCCTCCCAGGGCTGCTGAGGGCTGTGCCCAGCAGTGCCCTCACCCAGGGCTTTGCTCCCTTTTGACAGGGGAGACTTATAACCTCAGACCTTGTCTCCTTTGGGTCCCCGCTCGCCCTCAGCTCCGGGCTCACCCTGTGAGGGGAAGAAGACAGATGCCATCAGCCCTTGCTGACCACCATCCTCGGCCCCAGCCCATGATGCTGCCCCAGCTTGGTTATCTCAGCTGCTTTCTCCTTTCAGACCAGCCACACACCTTGGCTCCTTTGGGTCCAATGGGGCCACGCTCCCCCGGGAGGCCCATCAGGCTGCCCTCCACCACGTCCACCTGTGGGCAGGCAAAGTCAGGGCCAGCACCCAGGGCACCTCAGGAAGGATCCCTCAGGGGCAAAGCCCTCCCCAGGCCCCTGAGCCAAGGCACTGGATGCGGCCATCCATCCCCAGAGGGGCAGGCTGGCATTTTGATGATGATCCCCAGCAGCAGCCATCACCTACCTTGGGCCCTGGGGGCCCCGGGGGTCCAGGCAAGCCATCCCTTCCCTGAGAAGGGTGGAGAAATAGGGTGAGTGTCAAAGGGCATGGGAGAGTAGAGGAAATGGGCATCTGCTTGCCCCACAGAGAGCCCTGCATCCCCTCAAGAGGGGCACAGCACCAGAGGGGATGGAGGGCACCATGTCCCAGCTCACCTGCTCCCCTCGGTCGCCCTTCTCGCCTCGGTCGCCCTGTGCAAACACCGTGGTGGCTGTCACGGGGCTGTCCCCAGGCCCCCAGAGCAGGTCCCCCAGACTCACCCCACACCTCCACACACACTCACCTTCTCGCCGGACCTCCCGGATTCCCCCAGCTCCCCAGCCCGGCCCGGCACCCCAGGAATGCCTGGCTTGCCAGGCTCCCCTGGCTGCCCAGGCGGGCCCTCGGGCCCCCGCTCACCCACGGCCCGGCCCATGGGGCCCTGGGGGCCGGGGGTACCTGGGTCTCCCTTGTCACCTTTGGGTCCTCGCTCGCCAGGGAAGCCTAAGGAGCCCTGCAAGACAAAAGCTGCGCTGCCAGAGCCAGCCCTGAGGCGGGGCTGAGCCGTCTGCATGAATACCCAGCCAGCCCAGAAAGCAGGAGTGGGGCAGAGTGCTGGGGCCTGGCATCCAGCCTGGCTCCACTCACCTCTCGGCCCGGGGGCCCCCTTTCTCCTGGATCCCCCCGAGAGCCCTTCTGGCCCCGCAGCCGCTCGATGGCCGGCGGAAACGAGTCTGAGCTGCCATCATAGGCACCCGTGAGCTCCTTCAGGGATGAAACCTGGGAGGGAAGAAGACAGGTGCCATCAGCCCTTGCTGAACACCATCCTCAGCCCCAGCCCATGATGCTGCCCCATCAACATGGGGAAAGAGGAGAGAGCATAAATGGAACCAGCTGCAGCAGCACCCCACAGTCCTGCCAACCCGTCCTAAATTGCTCGGATCCCCCAGCACCTGCCATACCCTCCTCCTGCTGCCATGTGGCAGGAAAAAGCCCCAGCCTGACAGTGAGGAAATACACACCTTGATGCCAAGTGCTTCCAGGCTACGTTCAATGTTCTGCAATAAAAAGACATTTAAAACAAAGTAGGTTCCCACCACAGAGGCTGTGGATGGTTCTCTGTCCCCCAGGGCTGAGGCTGCTGCCCCAGCACAGCAGGTCAGGGTAGGGACTCACCACTGTAGTGCCAGGGTCTCCACGTGCTCCAGGGTTGCCAGGTCGCCCCTAGGTTTGGAGGAAAAGAGGAAATGGGAAGATGCACAGAGGTGCAGCAGAAGGGGTGAGCAGTGCTCTCCCTTGGTAGGTTTCAGAGTTAACACTTTGCTGCCTGCCAGGGGCTGTGGCTGTGACTGGGGTGCTCATAGCCTGTCAGGCTCAGTGCTGGGTACTCACCGGCTCCCCTCGCAGTCCAGGCTCCCCTGGGTCCCCCTGAAACACAGCAAAGGGTTCAAGGGGAGCAGTCAGGCTGCCCAGCACCAGCTGCAGCACCAGGGTCCAGCCCTGTTATCTTTGGGATGGGGACTCCTGCCAGGGACTTATTCCCTCTGGGATGTGGTTCCCTCCCCAGACCTTTGCCTTGGGGGGCTGGGGGGCAGGAGCACACTTACCTTTGGTCCAGGAACCCCACGGAGGCCTGGGGAGCCCTAGAAGACACAGAGGTGACACAATAGCAGCCAGCTCCCACGGACACAGGGCAGTGCCCTGAGGCAGCCATGGATGGGGGTCCTGCCTGCCTCAGAGCAGTCTGGACTCCAGGGTCTGGTGCTGAGGGGCACCATGGGGTGGAGAGAGAACTACACACCTGGCCTGGGGGGCCAACCTGCCCTGGGACGCCGGGGAGGCCCGGGGGGCCGAGGGGGCCTGGCACACCTCTGTCCCCCTGCTCGCCCTTGGCACCGCTGCGGCCCTGCCGAGAGAGCAGCGTCACCCCAGGGTCTGTGCCTGAGGGGCCAGGCACCCAGCACCCCATTACACACTCCTCCCTGGGGAGTACTCACCTCTCTCCCAGGCAGTCCTGCATCACCTTTGTCTCCCTAAGCAGGAGAGAAAGCAGCTGGAGGGATGCTGCCCATGCACTGCCCCAGGAGGGTGCTCCTGGTCTGGGCAGGGTGGAGCCACCAGGCTTGTGCGGATCACATGGGGACCACACAGGAACCACCCATGGATCACCTCCTTACCTTCCTCCCATCCTCTCCTGGTGTCCCATCTTCTCCCTGGGAACGAAGGCTGCCTGTCAGTGCCCCACTGAACTCTCTCAACATGGGTACAAACCCGAGGATGGCTCAGAGCATGAGGGTTCTTTACCACACGCCCCCCTTCCCTTACGCTGTACTGGGATCACTATCCCTCAGCATCCTGGGAGAGCCCCAGAGTCAAGCCCTGTTTCCCCTACTCACATTCTTGCCATTCAGGCCAGGTTTGCCATCCTCACCGGGTTTGCCCTGGCAGGAAAAGAAAGGCAGTGAGGGAGCCCCCCAGGCTGTCCCACCCCAGCCAGGGGTGCCTGGGCCCCACTGGAGCCTCAAGGTGCAGGGAAGGGGGAGCGGGGCACAGGGTGAGCCCTGCCAGATGGATCCAGCTGTGACCCACAGAGGGCATGGGACAGGATGTGTCCCTAGGGTGCAGCTGGTGGTACTCACAGGCACGCCAGGTGGCCCCAGGGGACCCACGGGGCCAGGGGGTCCCTGCTCCCCACGCAGCCCAGGCAGCCCCTGTGGGGAAAGGAGATGGTGGGAGCACAGGGCAGCCCTGGGAGCAGGGAGTGTCACTGGCAGTGGCACTCTGCTGGGGACAGGGGAGAAGCATGGCACAGGACACTGGTGGCCCCAGCAGGAACACAGCCCAAACCTGCCCTCTCCAGAGGTACTTACATCCCGACCAGGATCGCCCTGCTTCCCCGGGTCCCCCTGCAGACAAGGAGGAGGTGAGGACAGGGACATTGCTACCCTGCCAAAGGCTCCCCCTGCAGAGCATCCCCAGCCTGGAGCAGGGGGTGTCCATGGGGACAGCACCTCCATCATCCCTGTGCCCCCCAGCTCCCACCCAGGCACAGAGCTTCCCCCAGGCTGGCCCACACTCACCCTCAGCCCAGCAGGCCCTGGGGGCCCAGGTTTGCCTTCCAGCCCATTGCGGCCATCCAGCCCTGGCGGGCCACGGTCCCCCTGTGGGAGAGCAGGGAAGGGTGGTGGGAGCTCTGGGGTAGGATGGGAGTGCTGTGGGGCAGCCCTCAGCCCCCAGCCCTCTCACCTTCTCTCCTGGCAGGCCTCGGTCCCCAGGATCACCCTACAGGCCAAAGAGAAGTGAGCATCATCTCCCATTACCAGGAGCTGCACAGGGCGGGGTCCCCATTCAGACCCCATGGGAAAGGGGACACTCACTCGTGTGCCAGGGGGGCCACGAGGGCCCTCCACACCCTGCAAAAAAGAGACACCCTCAGCAGTGGGGCATGGAGGGATCCTGGCTGCTCAGCAGGCAGTGCCTGCAGGCCAGGACCCCCAGCTCTGCAGAACATCACCCCTGATGCTGCCCAGTGCCCCCCACAGCAGCCCCAGCACCCAGCACCTACCCTCTCTCCAGGCACGCCAGGGGAGCCAGCATCACCCCGGGCACCCTTGGCACCGTCCTCGCCCGGGTCCCCAGGGTCCCCCTGCCAGGGAAGGGCATAGTGGTCAGAGCTGTGCTGTACCAAGCCTGCGCCAGAGTGCACAGTGCTGGTGCTGTGTGGTTTAGGGCTGGGGTGAGAAGAACAGTCTCAAAATAAGAGGCACAGGCTGAAAATGAGGTGGCTGGGCTCAGTGCAGCTCCTGCTGGGCAGTGGGGGTCAGGGAGTGGCTGCAGAGAAAGGCACCTGCTGAGCCAGGAGCCACTGCTGAGGACACAGTGCCACCCTGCACAGGGCACAACCTGTGGCCAAAACTGTCCTGAGCCTCAGCTGGGATGCAAAAGCAGAATGCCCAGAGAGTTGGGTGCTGCCATGGGACCCCTGTGGGGCTGGGGAGCCAGGAGCACACCAGCTCCTTTGGAAACCTCAGCCCTACAGGGCCTCTCCATCACAGGGCATCAGTGTCAGCCCCTGTGCCCTGAGTTCCATGTGCCTCTCAGTCGTGGGGCACATCAGCTGCTCGTGGCAGAGGCTGTTTTGGGCAGGGAGGGCTTGATGGATCCCAGTGGGCAGGCAGAGCCCAGAGGACAGCAGGGGTATCCCACGCCAGCATCCCAAGCACTCAGTCATTACCTTCTCACCCTTTACCCCCACTCCTCCGGGCCCAACATCCACCTGTGGGGCAGAGAGGAGCTGTGGATGGGGCTGGACACCAGCCCAGGGGCAGGGAGAACAGGGAGGCAGAACTTACAACTCGTCCTGGGGGTCCGGGAGGCCCCTGAAAGAAGGGCAAGGGAAAGATTAAGGGGAGCTGGCACAGCCCTGGGGAGGGCACAGCTGGCTCTGGGGTGGGGGACCACGTGTGGCCCTGCCATCACTCACTGGGTCCCCACGGTCACCCTTGCTCCCTGGTGCTCCAGGGCTGCCCTGCAGGAAAGAGGGATGGAGTCAGAGGGGAGGGAATGGGGGACCCGTGGGGTGTGGGTCCTGTGGGGCAGTGAGCTGTGAGGGCTGGTGGGTGTCCATGGAGCACACACAAGGGGCTACTCACATTCCTGCCTTCAGGTCCTGGGTCCCCCAGGTCACCCTTCTCCCCGGGGGGGCCACGGTAGCCAGGGAGGCCCTGGGTGGGGGCAAAGGGAAGCTGTGCATTAGCAGGAGAGGCCATGAGGCTCTGTCCTGCCCAGGGTGCCCAGCAGCCCTGCACTCACCCGGGGACCCCTGTCTCCAGGCTTGCCAGGCAGGCCTGCTTCTCCCTGTGGGGAAAGAGGGGGTCAGTGGAACAGGGGCAGGGGGAACAGGGGCAGTGGGAACAGGGGCAGGGGGAATAGGGGCAGGGGGAACAGGGGCAGGGGGAACAGGGGCAGAGGGAAGAGGGGCAGGGGGAACAGGGGCAGTGGGAACTGGGGCAGTAGGAACAGGGGCAGTGGGAACCAGGGCAGTGGGAACAGGGGCAGTGGTAACAGGGGCAGTAGGAGCAGGGGGAGTGGGAGCAGGGGCAGGGGGAACAGGGGCAGGGGGAACAGGGGCAGCGGTCCTGGGGACCCTCACTCACCGGGGTGCCTTCGTCACCTTTCTCTCCTCGCTCTCCCTGAGGCACAAATCAGTGGGCACCGGCCAGGAGAGAAGAGCACAAGTCAGCAGCATCCCCCTGCTCCCTGGCAGCCCCGCTGTGCTCAGGGCCACAGTGCCCAGAGCCCCGTGTCCCACACTACCTCCTTGCCTCGCAGCCCCGGCTGCCCCGGGGCTCCCGCTCGGCCCGGCTCCCCCTTCTCCCCCGGCTCTCCTGGGTCACCCTAGGCAGGGGAAGGGACAACAGTCAGGCAGAGGCTGGGCAGCTGGGCAGAGAAGGGGCACAGCTGCAGGGACAGCCCCTCTAGAGCCAGACAGACAGATGGACAGACAGATGAATGGAAGGGCAGTGACATCACCTTTGGGCCACTCCTGCCTGTGAGGCCAACGATGCCCTGGTTGTTGGAGAGGAAGAGCAGGCGTCACTTGGGGAGGGGCAGCTCGGTGAGCACAGGCCAGGGGAGGGGTCCCCAGGGTGCCCCCAGACTCACCCGATCGCCCTGCTCGCCTTTGGGGCCAGCTGGCCCGGGGATGCTCAGGCCAGGGGGACCCTAAACATGGAAGGACACAGCATGGAGCAACAGCACAGGCACCATGAGGCTGGGCAGGGCTGTGCCCTGTGCTTGCTATCTTCAAGGCAGTACTCACACGGGCACCTTTATCTCCTGTGTCACCCTTGGGGCCAGGAGGTCCTTCTGGTCCTGGGAAACCTCTGTCACCCTGGAGCAGACAAAATCAGCACCCCAAACCACCCATTTCCCCACCCAAGACAGCTATGCACCAGGCTTAGGACCAGGATGAGCCCAGCTGTGCAATCCCCGTCCCCAGCCATGCCCACAGCCATGCCCACAGCCATGCCCAGAGGTTGGAGGGCACAGCTGGGCCAGGGTTACCTTCTCTCCAACACCAGCCACACTGGGAGCCTGCAGGGGAAGCAGAGGAGACCATGCTGGGCACTGCCCATGGCTCCCTGTGCTAGGGCTGGGGCAGGAAGAGCTGGAGCTGCTGGGCAGCATCACTTACTGGCCTGCCAGGTGGTCCTGGGTCACCCTGCAGAGAGACAGGTGTCACTGCCAGCCCCTTCCCCACAGACCCCTGCCACCCCACCAGGACCCTCCTCTGCCCTCACCTTCTCCCCCCGGGGGCCACTCGGTCCTGGAGCGCCCTGTGGTGACATCAGAGACCTCAGGGGGCTGGCAGTGCCTGGGAATGTGCACCCAGGGCATGGCAGCCCCTGGCTCCACAGCAGCACAGCCACCACCCCGACTCACCTCTCTGCCTGATGGCCCCGGGTGTCCGGGGGCTCCCATCTCACCCTGCACGAGAGGAGGAAGAGGAAGGTGTGGGGCATCCTGCCACCCCCTGGCTGCTCCAGGGCAGAGTGGGCATCACTCCACCACACCCTAGGTGCACCTACCTTCTCACCCTGTGGGCCTGGCACACCACGGTCTCCCTGCAGAGCAAAGAGAGGAGGGTTCAGGGAGCCTTCCTCCCCCTGCATCACACTGCCCCCATCTCACACACTGCCCCAGAGCTCTTCGCGAGTCAGCCCTGGATCACACCCAAGACGCCTGGGCTGTGGCAGCCATGCCCAGGCACTGCCGCCAGCAGCTCCCAGGGACACCAGGACCCTGCCTGGGCACCTCTCACCTTCTCGCCCGTCTCTCCCAGCTCGCCCGGCGCCCCACGGTCTCCCTGGTACAGGAGGAACAAAGGGTCAGGGGCAGCAGGACCTTTGGGGACATGCTGGCACAGAACCAGAATCCCCTTCTCTCTGCCAAGGCATGGCAGGAGCATCCCTGGGTCCCTGCACCACTCACCTTCCTGCCCTGCTCCCCCGGCGGCCCCCGAGGACCCTGCAGAGGAGAAGGGAGACATTGTCACCTCTGGTGTGACAAGGCAATGCCCAGGCTGCCCAGCGCAGGAGGGCTCAAGCTCAGGGCCTGGCTTTGGCATGGGCAGCTCCTGCCTGCCTTTCCTTCTCCCAGGACACTCACCCTGTCTCCTGGGTCCCCGGGGCGGCCGGGTGATCCTGGGAAACCTTCTGTGCCATCACCCTGGGGGTGCGGAAAGGTGAGAGCCATGCTCATGACACAGGGATGCCCATTAGATGGGAATCCTCACTCAGAGTGGTGAGAGGCCCAGCCCCAGTGGGGAGCATCCCTGCCACCTTCTCACCTTCTCTCCCTTCAGCCCAGGGGGCCCAGCAGGTCCCCGAGGCCCGGGGTCCCCAGGGAGCCCCTGCAAGAGAGAAGGGTCCATCTCAGCTCCTGGGATGTGACCCAGCCCTGGGCACACACAGCCAGTGCAGCCCTGATCCCCTCTGCCAGCCCTGTGGGCCTGGGGGCTCAACTCACTGGGGGTCCAGGGTCCCCTCGAGGTACTGCCCCATCCACGAATCCAGGGGGGCCCTGCAGAGAGAAAGGTCAGCTCCTGTGTGCTTGCCCTGAGGGCTCAGTCCTCCCCAGCACCCTGAGGGGCTGCAGTGCCCTTGGACACTCAAGGAACCTCCATCCAGTAGGGTAGAGGAGTCAGGGAAATGCACAGCCACTCACCCTTTCCCCTCGGTCACCCTTCTCTCCCTGCAAGGGTGAAAAAAGCAAATTAGGGCAGTTCTGGGCTGTTCCCATGCCCTCCTTGAACAGGAGAGGAACATACTGGGTAGAGCCATCATCAGTGGCATGAGGATATGTGCACGCCATGTGCCTCTCCCCACAATGCCCAGTGCCAGCATCAGCTCAGGCACGAGCATCCTGTGCAGGCACAGCCCACAGGCAGGGCCAGCAGGAGCCCACAGGGAGCAGCTCCAAGCAGCTGCCTGCTCCCCATCCCTCTGCCCACACATCCCCAGCCTTCCCCATGCAGCACTGGGGGATTTACCTTCACAAACTCCCCAGGAGGTCCTGGTAGCCCCATGGGTCCGAGGGGACCAGGGGGGCCTGGGTCACCAAGGGGCCCCCGTGGGCCAGGGATCCCAGGTGGGCCAGGGCTGCCCTGCAGGACAGAGAGGCTCCATCAGCTCAGGTGTGGGCTGGGGTGCTGGCAGAGACCCCTTCACACCCATATCCCCACACCTACCGGCACACCTGGCTCCCCTCTCGGGCCTGGCAGCCCCTGCCCTCCATCCGTGAGCACCCTGGGCTCTCCCTGCACCAGGATGGGGAGGAAAAATCAGTGACCACGTGTGCCACATGTGCCCTGCTGTGGCCACAGTGCCAGGGGTCTGGCAGGGAGAAGGGGAGGCCCTGGGGCCAGGAGATGCCAGGCACCAAGCTGTGCCCACCAGGGTCCCCAGAGCTCCCCAGGGACCCCTCTGTGGGGCAGCCCCCCACCCATCACCTACCGGGTCACCTTTCTCCCCCTTTGGGCCAGGGAGTCCCGTGGGCCCACGTGTTCCCTGGGAAGGAAAGATGGGAATGAGGGGGGGTGTTGGGTGTGAGAAGGGTTGGGGAGGGTTGGGGCCATACTCACAGGATCCCCTCGAAGACCAGGGATGCCCTGGATGCCCTAGAAAACAACAGCTCACGAGGTGAACACATCCCTGCCAGCCAGGGAGTGAGGATGGGATGGGATGAGATGGAATGGGGTGGCACGGCATGGCATGGCATGGCCAGCCAAAGCAAGGCTAGACAGTTCACTTTGCCAGGGATACACACATAGGAGCCAGCAGTGCCCCTGCCAGCTGCTGAGCCTTCCCCAGCACAGGGAGCAGGGAAGCAGGGGCTGGCTCAGGGAGCAGGCAGGGCCATGGAGAGCCCAATGTGCAGCAGCAAAGCCACGGGACACCCTTACTCACGGGCTGCCCAGGTGATCCAGGATTCCCAGGGCGTCCAGGGCTTCCTGGTGCCCCATCAGCTCCAGGAAATCCCTGCAGGACAGAGGAGCATCATGCCAGCATCTGGTGTACCCCAGCACTGCAGACTCCTTCAGTGCCCCAGGCAGTGCTGGCCCCAGCCCTGGGAGCTCAGGGCAGCCTCAAGGCAGAGCTGGGTTCCAGGTTGCCTTTCCCCATGTGCTCAGCTGGGGTGTGAGGGTGCAGCGTGGGGCTGGGGTTGTTCACCAGGAGTTCTCCTCCAGCGTAGGTGTGGAGACCAAAGGGACAAGGGGCAGCGAGAGGCCCCATGGAGCCAGGTCACTGTCCAAAGATCCTGGGGTGCCTAGGTGAGGGCCAGAGGCACTCACCCTGTCCCCCTTCCTGCCCGGACCCTCGGCACTCTCTCCTGGTGGACCCGGTGGCCCTGGTGGTCCTGGAGAGCCGGGAAGCCCATGGCGACCCTGGAGACACAGGGGAGAGGACAGGTTGGGTGGCAGGTGGTGGTCAAGAGGTGTTGCCTGTCCACCCCTGTAGCAGGGGCTGGACAGGTCCTAGCCCCACACCCACCCACTGGCAGGACAAAGGGACCAGGGAACACGAGGACATGGGGACCATGGCACTGCCCTCTGCAGGGAGCTGCCCCTCTTGTGCCCCCCTCCATCAGGTTATTACCGGCTGCCCAGGGAGGCCTGGTGGTCCCATCCGTCCTTGCAGTCCCTGCAGAGACAAGGCCAGTAGTGAGCATCCCCTGTGAGCTGATGTTAGCCTGGTGTGGGACATGCAAACCTCCCAAAGCCACCAGCTGGTGGCAGGGTGTCCCCAAAGCACTCACAGCCTCACCGCGCTCTCCCTTCTCGCCCTGCAAGGGACAGAGGGAAGGGGTTAGGGACTGGCACTCCTGTGCTTAACTCCCACTGGGCCTCTGCTGTCAGCAGCTAGGGGTCCATGACCCATGCTGAGCACCTGTGGCACAGCATGGCACAGCCTTGAGAAGCTCACCTTGGGGCACTTCATAGTGCAGGGCTTTGGCTTTGGCTCCGGCTGGCAAGAAAAGACAAGCCTGTATGAATCCAGGGATCAGACCTTACATGGGCTGCTCCCCCTCCACACCCCCAAGCTACTCTGGCCCTTACCCTGGTGGAGATGATGGTGCAGAGGTCATCGGTGAGATCTCCCTCCAGCTCTGCCAGGTCTCTGCCATGGTAGAGGTACCGCGGGTCCTCACTGGTGACCATGCGCCGGAGCTGCTCCCGGTCTGCCCCCTCCATGCCCACTGCCAGCACCTGCACCCCTGAGCAGAGAGCACCCTCAGCACCCACAGAAGTCCCTGCGCACCCTGATGAGACCCTATTAATCCTCACCCCCAGCCTTGACATCCCTGGCCACAGTGATGGCATCATCCCCCGAGGGGCTGTCAGCCAGAACCACCAGCACTGCTGGCACCCCGGCACGGCGCCCTGCGCCAGGACTCAGCAGGTACGTCCTGGCAAAGGTCATGGCTGCCCCTAGACAGGGAGAGGGAAGAAGGGACAGTCAGCAGGATCCCAGAAACACTGCCCCAGCTCCTAGAGTCGCCCCTCACCGATGTTGTTGCCGCTGGGCTCCTCGTAGCGCATGGTGCGGATCTGCTCCAGCACGGCGGGCAGGTCACTGGAGCGGTTCAGGAGCAGCCAGGGCAGGCTGCGGTAGCTGTACGTGGCCAGGGCCACCTGCAAGGGTGCAGGGGAGCAGTGGGCACCAGGGCCCACCCACAACCCTCCCGTTCCCCCAGTGCTGTGGCAGCAGCCTACCTGTGTGCCCTCGGGGCCCAGGCGCCCCAGGGCTGACACGGTGTTGGAGAGGAGGGTGCGCACAGCGCTGGCTCCAGAGGAGCTGTTGCGGGTGCCGTGTACCAAAAACACCACGTCACCGAGGGCATCCCTGCAGACTGCGGGATGGGAAGGGGTGAAGCCACCACCAGGGTGCAGACAAGCCCAGCTCACCCTGCAGGTTCCCCCAGTACCTGTGCGCTCGCTGACGGACACCTCGGCTCCCGGAGTGCTCCCCAGGAGCGGCCGCAGGGTGAAGGTGTAACGCTGGCCCAGGCGCAGCCCGGGGACCTGCTGGGAGCTGGCAGTGCTGGGCAGCGTCCGCGCCCTCTCCCCACCAGCTGCCGCCCAGGGCACAGTCAGAGGGATCAGCAGGCCCCTGCGGGGATGCCGCCCACCGTCCTGGGGCCACCCACTCGTCTCACCTGCGGGAGGGCTCCAGGAGAGGACATAGCCAGAGGCACCGGGCACCGGGGTCCAGGTGAGAGTCACCGAATCCCTCTGCACCTCTGTCACCCGCAGGCTGGTGATGCGGCTCGGGGCAGCTACCAAGGGGGAGGAAAGGGTGTCCCAGCTACATGATGCAACCCGCAGCGTGCTCCCTCCCCAGCCCAATGCATTGACAATCCATCCCTGGGTGCCCCTCTGGGCTCAAGCCATATGTCAGGGGGCTCATGCTGCCTTGGCCCCAGGCAGTCAGTCAGTCCCTTACTGGTGATGGCAGTGATGGTGGCTGGCTCGCTCTCCCGGCCGCCAGCCAGGCTGGTGATGCTGATGTGGTAGTGCCGGCCTGCTTCCAGTCCCGACAGGGTATAAGAGCTGGAGGTGGCTGGGAGCTGCTGGCTCTGCTGGGGCCCCCCTGGCAGGGGCAGAGAGGGGTGAGGGGGTGCGGGTGGGGCTGGCAGGGATGCAGGGGCTCCAGTCAGCTGTGCTTACCTTCAGCCAGGCGCCAGAACAGGCGGTACCCGGTGCTGCCAGGCACTGGCAGCCAGGCCAGGCGTAGGCGGTGCTCCGAGGCCTCGGTCACCTGGAAGCCGCTGACGGGGCGTGGGGGCACTGCCTCCGCTGCGGGGCAGAGGGGCAGGTGTCAGGGACAGGAGTGCCCAGTGCCATCCTGGGGTGATGGCCCCTGCCCCAGCACTCACGGGTGGTGACCACAATGGAGACGGGGTTCCCCTCCCGGTTGCCAATGAGTGCCGTCACCTTCACGGTGTAGGAGACGCCTCCCTCCAGGTTGGGGATGTCGAAGGAGTTGGTGTGGCCAGGAACTCGCTGGCTGTTCTCCGAACCCCCTGCCAAGGACTGTGGCATGAGGCCCCCACCCTGCTGCCCTCACAGCCCACCCCCATCCCCGTCCCACAGTACCGTCCCTGCGGCTCCACACCACACGGTAGGCAGTGGCTCCTGGCACACCGACCCAAGTGACACGGGCAACATTGCTCCTGGATGCCTGCACCTCCAGCTGCGTCACCTTCCCCACCTGCTCTGGCACTGTGACACCAAGAGGGCCACTGTCATCATGGGTCACAGCCGATGGCACCAGACAGCACTGTCAGGTAGGGGTTACCTCACCTATCCGTCCCGTGGCAGTGACAGGGCTGCCCTCACGGCCATCCACAATGGCTGAGACACTGACAGTGTAGACAATGTTGGCGTGCAGCCCATCAATGGTGAAGGTGGTGGGGTCAGCAGGGAGGAAGCGGGATTTCTTCACACCTGAAAAATGGCTGGGATAGGAAGGGCTCCAGCAGTGCTGCCCCAGTACCCCATGGTCCATACACTCACCATCACTGCCTTGCCACGTCAGCAGGTAGCCCCCAGCACCTGGCAGCCCTCGCCAGGTGACCCGCAGCTGGCTGGGACCGGCCTCCATCACCCGCAGATCTGAGACGCTGCCCACCTCTGGGTACTCTGCACCACCCCATAGCACCACAGCATCACCCTGGGGAGTCCAAAGGGACCCCAAAGCCAGGCTGCCATCCCAAGGGGTTGCAGGGGGATAGAGACAGCTGCATGCCAGAGTGGGACCATGCAGTACCAGAACTCCTGGCACCAAACCCTGCTGTGGACTTACTGAGGCGGACGGTGAGCGTGGCAGCACTGCCCTCCCGGCTGCCTGCCAGTGCCGAGACACGCACCAGGTACGGGACACCCTCCCGCAGATCACCGAGCTCCAGCCCCCTCTGGCTGCCTGGGACACGCCTCGTCCTCTCCGTGCCATCTGCCAGGAGGAGGGCAGTGCAGCGGCTGGGTGCCAGCTGTCAGGATCCCCCTGGTGCCACCCTGGCCCTGCCCACAGACTCACCCTGGGTGTTGCGCAGCACCACTTTGTACTCGGTGGCACCAGGGACAGCGGTCCAGCTCAGCCGTGCCCGCCTGCCCGACTCCTCCACGAGCCGCAGGTCTGACACAGCACCCACGGGTGCCTCCACGCCTGTGAGGGGACACGTGAGGCACAGCTGGAGTGGCACAGCCTGGACAGCACAACCCCCATACTCAGCACAGCCCCCACACTCAGCACAACCCCCACACTCATCCTGGGCTGTGACCATACAGCTGGGGTTCTCATGGCCAAGGCAGTCCTCAGGCTGAGCAATGCCCATTGGGAAATCCTACATCCCTCCATGCCCAAGGCTTGGAATGCTGGGGGACAGTTCAGGGGACCCACAGCAGCACTGACCTGTCTGAAAGGTGGTGACAGGGGTGGCCACCTCCCCACCATCATAGAGCGTGTAGAGGGTGATGCGGTACTCGGTGCCCGGCTTCAGCCCCGTCAGCTGGTAAGTATTGGTGCTGCTGGGGAGAGACACTGTTCTGGGGGGCTCTGGTCCTGCAGGAAGGGAAGGATCACAGCCAGCTGCTGGCATGGAGGGCCCACAGGGGCAACAGGCACCCTGAGCCTACCTGTGGCTCTCTTCCACTCCAGACGGTAGCCACGAGCATCACGGGCACTGGTCCAGAGCACTTGGATGGATGTGGGGCCCAGGATGTTGGTCTGCAGCGTCTGGTCTGTACCTGCCTCTGCAAGAGGGACCCCATGGGCCAGAGTACCTTGTGCCACCCTGCTGCAGCCACCCAGCCCATGTCCCTGACCCCCACAAGGATAGGGGCTATGAGGGCTGGTCCAGCCCCCTCCCATGCACAGCAGCAGGATGGCATCACCTGTACCCAACACCTACCTGTCCTCTGCCGCACAGTGGCTGCGGGCCCCTCCAGCTGCCTGAAGAGTGGGGCCACCGTCACCACATAGTCGGTGTTGGGCTGCAGCCCCACCAGTGCGTGTGACATCTGCCCGGCATCCAGGTCCACCCTGTGCCTGTCCTGCCCTGTGGGAGCCAGTGCAGCAGTCCCTTGGGGAGGTCAGGCAGCAGGTGCCACCAGCTCCCTCCTGTCCTTCCTCAGGGACCAGCAGCAGGGGCACAAGCTGTGGGAGAGGCACCTACCTGTGCGGGTTGCCCAGGAAAGGCGGTAGCCGGTGGCGCCGCTGACAGGCTGCCAGGCCAGCAGCATGCTCTGTGCTGACACGTTGTGCACTGTCAAGTGCTGCACGCCCACCAGGTGCCCTGTGGAAGTGAGGTGACTGTCCATCTCCAAGGGAATGGGGCAGCAGGAAGCACCTTCACCTGTAAACCGCTGTCTCCAGGAACCCCCTTGCCCTGCTCACCAATGCCAACCACACTGAGGTCACTGTGTGCAGCCCGCGCTCAGGCGGCTCCTTCAAAGCATCAAACTGTGCAAAATGGAGCTCAAATGTCTTCCTCTTAATGCCTTAAATACTTTCTGTGGGTTAAGACTGCCTGGGGCAGCTGAAGGAAATGGTTTGCCAAAATCAGATGCTTGCAAAGGTGCTGCCCTGGGGCCTCAGCCCCACTCCTACCCGGAGATGCTTTCCAACAGCCTCTGCCCTGGTGGAAACCACACTTTCCTCCCACAGAGCACTGTACTCAAACCCTGCATTTTTTTCAGTCAACATTTTTTACATCATGGGAAGAAAGCTCTGGTGGAAACACTCCCAGAAGGCTGCAAAGGAAATTGGGAGCACACAGTGCTGCATTCTGCCCTGGGAGCAACTTCTGGGGCCCAGAGCATCGCCTTGTAGCCATGCTCACCTGTGTCCCCATCCCACTCCCACAGGCAGCAACAGGCCAGGCAGCCCCATCCCAATGGGGCATAGTGATGGGAGGGGAGCATTCCTGGGCTGGAAACCTATTCCTAGCCCTGACTGGGCCCAGGGGTTGGCACAGCACTCACGTGTCCGGGCGGTGAGGGTGGCAGGGGCAGCGGGCTGCTGTGCATAGTGGGGCTGGAGCATCACCACGTACTCAGTGTTGGGCTGCAGGTTGCTGAGTGTGGCTGACTGTGCGCTGGCTGTCAGGCTCTTCTCCTCTCTTTGAGGTGCTCCTGGAGGGGTGTGGGGGCACAGGGACATAGCACACACCAGGCCCAGCAGGGAAGGGGTGTCTGTGGGCCTGCACCCTGCCCTGAGGATGCCAGTCAGTGCCAGGGGTGGGGAGCACTGGGAAGAGACTGGGACGTGGGCCAGGGCAGGGGCACCCCCTGCAGCGCCCCAGGCCAGGGTGAGGCTGCCAGGTGTGTGGCTCCAGCCCCGTCCCTGGCTGGAACGGGGGTCTGCTGCCTGCCCCCCATGTGCAGCAGCCATGGGGGCACACGCCAGGCCCCAAGCCATTGTGCATGCCGAAGCACACACCCTGAACCTTGCACATGAAGCCTCGGGGTGCAGGAATACACAGGCTGCCTGCACAGCACGCGCCCCACACCCAGCACACGCGTGCCGGCTGCTGTGTGAGGGTGGGTGGATACACACCCACAGCACTCTGGGCTTGTATCCCTGCATCCCTCTGCCCAGGGGCTGCACAAAGGCAGGGAGCCCAGGCAGCACTGCCCTCACAGGGCCCATGCCCTCACCTTGCACAGCATAGCTGAGGCTGTAGCCCCGGGGGGGCTCGGGGCCAGGCTGCCAGGCCAGCCGCAGAAAGGTGGGTCCGGCCTCCACCACGCGAAAATCCAGCACGGAGCCAGCACGGCTTTCTGGAGCACACAGAAGCAGGGATGAGTCCCCAGCCCCATGCCTGCACCCACCCATCCCTGCAGCCATGGACACTCACGGGTCCGTGCTCGGCCGGACACAGACTCGCCGATGCTGTTGGCGTACTGGGCGGTGACAGTGACCAGGTACTCTGTCCCAACACGCAGTCCCCGCAGCACAGCGTTTGTCTCCCGCGGCCCCACGCTCACCTGGGCAGGAACAATGTCACACCCCCATCTTCCCCAGGCCACACGTGGAGCCACCAGGAACCCCCAGGAGCTCTGAGCAGTCAGCTGGGGGCACTCACCTCCTGCCTCTCTGCCAGGACAGGCTGCCCTAGCCCTGTCAGCGGCACGTACTGCACCCGGTAGCCGGTGATGGGGCCGCTGGCTGCTCTCCAGCGGACCCGCAGATGGTCCAGGCCCCGCTCCGGGATCTCCAGGTTGGAGGGGCCAGTGTGGCTTGGCCCATCTGTGGGGTAGCACAGGGGCTGTTGGCTCCACAGTGCATGAAGCAGAGAGGAGATCTTGCTGTGGCAGCACACATGTGTGCCCGATGGGATGGGATGGCCAGAAGGCCATTTTGGGGGTGGGATGGATGCTAAAGGTGCACAGTCTGGCACCCAGCACTGTCAGCCCCTGTGCCCCTGGGAGAAGGATGGCGGCCCATACCCAGCAGGCGCAGGGTGCCCCCAGCAGTGGTGCACACCCTCCTCGTTATCAGTGGCACCAGCGTGTCCAGCAGCTTGAAATCACCCACATAGAAGAAGAAGGCGTCAGTAGGCATCGAGGCCACACGGACCAGCTCCTTGCGGTCAGCGTTCTTAATCCCTGGGACACAGGGAGGTGATGGGTGAGGGGGGAACCTGAACCAAGCAGAAGACTCTTTCACGTGCTGCAGAAGCCTCACTCACCCACAGCGAAGACCTTGATGCCCTGGCTCTTCAGCTTTGCTGCTGGCCCCTCAGCATCATCCTGGGACTTGCCATCCGTGATGAGAATGCAGATCTGCAGGGCCAGGAAAGGGCTGTGGGGTCCAGCACGGGGTCCATGGACCTGACACTTCTCCCCATGTTGCCAGGGTCACTGCTCTGCACGTACCTGGGGGACCCCAGGCCGGCGCTGCGTGGGGCCGAAGAAGTTATCAGCAATGTAGCGGAAGCCAGCGCCTGTGCGAGTGTTGCCACCCTTGTAGCTCAGCTGCTGGATGGCCCTTCGGACACTTGTGCCATCAGTGTGCTGGGAGAATGAGAACTCCACCCTGGAGAGCATAGGGGGACACTGTCACTGTCACCCAGCCCTGCCACCCTGCACCCCACCCATGCCCCCTGCCTTGGGCTCACCGTGGGTCATCACTGTACTGTGCCATGGCAAAGCGCACTGCCTTCTCACCCACCACCTGCACAAAGGGCCCCACCAGCTCCTCCATGAAGGTGCGGACAGCTCGGAAGTTGTTCCTTCCGATGCTGGATGAGCCATCCACCAGGAAGGCGATGTCAGCCTCCAGCACATCCTCACACACTGCTGCGGAGCAGTGACAGCACTCAGGGCACAGACTGGCGCTGTGGCACATTGGTGCTGAAGCCCTCTTACTGTCCCACCCACCGTGTGGACCCAGTACTCAGCGCCTACCTTGGCTCTTCTTCTGTGCCATGGCAGCTGGAGGACGCAGGAGCGCCGGGAGCACAGCCAGGAGCAGGAGTTGGCTGCTCATCGTGGGAGCCTGCAGGACAGGATGCTGCCACCGCGGTCCCACACCAGCCCCAAGCCTTGGGGACAGCAGTTCGGGAGGTTCCCAGCACCGCCCGTGCCAGAACGCCTGGCAGCGCTGGGCGGGCAGGGTGCCAGCGCCGCCCCGGGCACCCCAGGGCGCGGAGAGAGCCCCGCTCCGGGCCGGGACAGGCGGCGGGAGCCGGCCCGTGAACAGCCGGTGGGGGGAATGCAGAGAGCCCCGGGCCGGCTACAGCCCGGGATCTGCCTCTGCCACCCCTTCCCCTGCCCCACGGCACGGCATGGGCATCAGCGCCCTTGGCCCCCGCCCGCAGGGGCTCCTACGGCCCGGGAAGGCGCTCCAGGGCAGGGGAGCAGCGCGGGCAGCCCGGCCTGCCAGCCCCTGCCCCGCCGCACGGAGGGCACCTGGCCCGGCACCCCCGCGATGTTCCAGCCTCAGCTCAGTCCGGCCCGGGCAGTGCCAGCCTCGCCGCACGGAGGGCACCTGGCCCGGTACCGCCGCGATGTCCCAGCCGCAATTCAGCCCTGCCTCCAGCCCCAGCCCCGCCGCACGGAGGGCACCTGGCTCGGTACCGCCGCGGTGCCTCCGCCGGGTTCCAGCCCCAGCCCAGCCCGGCCCGGGCGGTGCCAGCCCCGCCGCGGAGCGCGGCCGAGTGCCCGCGGTGCCCCTGAGGAGGTTCCGACCTCCCCGCGGTGCCCTCCCCCAGCTCCAGGCTCACCCGCCGCCCCCGCGGGGCCGCTCCGTCCCGCACCGCTCTGAGCCGTTCCGTGCCGAGCCGTGCCGGGCGCAGGCGGTGCCGGCGCGCACCGGCCCCCGGCGCTCCCGCCCCTTTATGGAGGGCGGCCCGGAGCACGGGCCGGGGGGAGCGGAGCGGCGCGGCCCCCGCCCAGCCCGGCCTCCCAAAGGGCTTTTCCCACCGCTCCCGAGAGGGAAGGAAGGAAGGAAGGAAAGCAGCTCCTGAGGCTCTCCCCGCTCCAGGGCCACCCGGGCTGCCCCGCGGCTGCACGGCGTGCAGCGGCGCCGGGATGGGGATGGAGCAGGACAGGGCTGGACACCCGGGAACGGCTGCGGCTGGGTTTGCCACCGAGACCTCCGTGAGGGGCTGAGTGGGCTCCAGTAGGGCTCAAGGCAGTTTTCCCTCCAGCATCTTTCGGGAAGGTGAGCAGCTCTAGAACCTGCCAGCCAGGAGCTGGCCACCCACTTCCATCCATCTGTCCGTCCATCCATCCATCCATCCATCCATCCATCCCAGGGGAATGTGTCCCGGAGACTTGGGGCCTGGATCCAGGCAGACCTGGTTGGAGCTGCCACAGGGACTTGAGCCCCTGACACAATTTGGGTTATAGCCTGGCTCTGAGCACCAGCCCTGGGAAGGGCACTGGGGTTGAAGGGCTGCTCCCCATGCCAGCACAGCTCCCACCAGGCTGCAGGAAGCCAGGCCTCGTCCAGGATCCTTCCTGCACACCCGTCTGGGGGTACCCAGCATGTGGGACCCTGGCACCCATGGATCTAGTACAGGGACTGAGCTGGAGTCAGCTGTGGGAACATCATCCTGCCCTGCTCAAAACACCATCTCACTGCAGGCTTGTGGCTGAGACCTACCCCGGAGCTGGAGACACTTGCTGGAAAGCCACTGGTGATGTGGCTGCAGTTGCTGGGAGGAGGAGAAAGGGAGAAAATGCCCAGCAAGGCAGGCAGAGATCTCGTGTTGCCCTGGTCTCACTTCTGCCCATCCTGTGACTGGTGGAAGGGACTGGAACAGTCCCCTGAGGCTCCTCCTCAGCCCAGGGTGCACCTTTGACCCTTAGGGTACTCCTCACCCCCAGGGCACCTGTGGGACCACAGCGTTCCTTGGGGCAGATCACACAGCACCTCATCCTCCCCACTGGTGCCTGAGCTCACCTGGGGTTGACACTGCCTCAAGGAACCTGCCATGCACCCCCTGCCACCTGTCCTCTGTCCCCTTGGTCAGTCCTCATTCCCTGTCCCCAGCACCCCACGTACCTGTGCCCTCCTGGGCACTGCCCCAGGGGCTCCCCTCCGGCTCCTGGCAGGGCAATGCACAGACGGCTCCAGAGGCATCTTCCTGCGGGCAGCAAGAGGAGCAACAGTGGGGATCTCTGGGGCCCAGGGCCACCTCACAGCTGGGGGCCGGGGGCAGGGCCACCGGCCACCGAGCAAAGATGCTCCAGGGTCGGCTGCAGGCAACTTTCCCAGGCACAAGCTGTTCCCAGGCAGGGGAGGAGCGGCGATGCCCTCGCTCTTCTTAAAGGTACAGCAAGCAGTGCATCCCCTCCTCTTCATTAGCCTTCCTCTCCTCAGAGCTCAGCCCCGGCCCCCAGGGCCGGCGGGCGGGTTCCGGAGCTCGCCGTGCCCGCAGCTGTGCCCCCGCCTGCCCCAGCGCTGCGGGTCCGGCCGGCAGCCCAGCATCCTCAGGTCAGCACCGTCCCCAGAGCCTCCTCCCGCCAGAGCCCGTTTAATGAAGACAGGGCGGCTGTCCCAATTAGACCGGGGGCTTGGTGAGACAGGGAGCGGAGGGGCCTGCCAAGGGCTCTGTGGCTGGCCCCGGGCCCGGAGCTGCGGAGCCGCCCCACGGCGCGGTGCCGGCGGCGGGGCACGGGCGGCCGGGGGTCACCGCGGCCAGGGGGCAGCGCCGGGGCGGGCAGCGCCCAGCGGCACCCGGACACCGGGACAGCGACACTCCACAGCCGTGCCAGGGGCTCTGCCCACCGCCTGGGCAGCCAGGATTGCGGCAGGCACTGCTTTGGGGTGCTCCCCAGCCACCCACGGCAGCATCTTGACCACCTTGCCAGCAGCACTGCCCTTACATGTGCGCTGGAGCGGGGCACAAGGGCTGCTGGGTCCCCAGAACCGGAGTGTCTCCGCCTCCGCGGTGTTTCCCAGCTTCCCTCCGCATACCAGGAGCAGGGAAGGAATCTGCGGCCGGCGGCGCGGGACGGTCCTGCCCGTGCAGATGGAGAGCGCCAGGTGTGAGTGACTCACGGGCACCCCCGCGCCGCTGCACGCCAGCCCCTCCGGGGACAGCCTGAGAGGCTGGAAAGCCTGCTCAAAGCCCAGCCACCAGTCACTGCCACAGCCCAGACCTGGGGTTCCCCATCTCCCAGCTGGCTCGGCCCCAGAGCGTGCTGATTCCTCTGCGCAGACACTGAACAACATTTGTAGGGCTGGCCCTGACCCCAGATCCTCACCTGTGCATGCCAACCTGGCTCCCAAATGACACTCAACAGCTGGCCACATCGTGAGACATTCCAGGACACCTCCACAACCCTGGTCTTTGCAGGGCACTGCCCAGGCAAGCACTAACCCTGAGCCTCACAGGAGTCATGCTACCCCTGGGAAGGGAACCCCCTGGTTTGAGAGTGTGCACAAGGGAAGCACAGGAGCTGAGCCTTTCCCTGCCCCTGCTTGCCAGGCATGAGGCCTCACTGCTGCCTTAATGGGAAAGAAGAAAATCTTCAGCCCCAGGTGAGGTTTCAGCTCTCTGGGACGGGATGAGTCACACACAGTGGGGAGGTACAGAGCCTGCTGCAGTCACACACCATGGTGGGGTACAGAGCCTGCTGCACAGTCACTCACACACCATGGTGGGGTACAGTCAGTCACACACCATGGTGGGGTACAGAGCCTGCTGCACAGTCACACACCATGGGGAGGTACAGAGCCTGCTGCACAGTCACTCACACACCATGGTGGGGTACAGAGCCTGCTGCACAGTCACACACCATGGGGAGGTACAGAGCCTGCTGCACAGTCACTCACACACCATGGTGGGGTACAGAGCCTGCTGCACAGTCACACACCATGGGGAGGTACAGAGCCTGCTGCACAGTCACTCACACACCATGGTGGGGTACAGAGCCTGCTGCACAGTCACACACCATGGGGAGGTACAGAGCCTGCTGCACAGTCACTCACACACCATGGTGGGGTACAGAGCCTGCTGCACAGTCACACACCATGGTGGGGTACAGAGCCTGCTGCACAGTCAGTCACACACCATGGTGGGGTACAGAGCCCGCTGCACAGTCACACACCGTGGGGAGGTACAGAGCCTGCTGCACAGTCACTCACACACCATGGTGGGGTACAGAGCCTGCTGCACAGTCACTCACACACCATGGTGGGGTACAAAGCCTGCTGCACAGTCAGTCACACACCATGGTGGGGTACAAAGCCTGCTGCACAGTCAGTCACACACCATGGTGGGGTACAGAGCCTGCTGCACAGTCACACTCCATGGTGGGGTACAGAGCCTGCTGCACTTGTGCTGCTGTGGGGATTGCTGCCCCCATCCCCTGCCCACCCTCTCCACTGCCTCTGGTGCTGATCTGCCATGGGCTGGGATTCAGCACAACCCTTACAGGATTTCAGTTTTCTGGCCCTGCTGTGTTCCTGCAGTGCTCCCCACCCCAGCAGACATCAGCATTCCCAGCCAGTGGGGATGCATGGGGCAGCTCTGGGGCTGCTGGGAGGGAGAAGCCACCTCTCCCAGCCCTTCACACTGGGGAGGGGAGCAGCAGGGGCTAGTGCCGAGGCAGGGGAGGGGTGGAGGAGCTGGCCAGAGCCTGGAGGGGGAACCTTGTCTGCCACAGAGGCCAGTTGAGACATGCTCCAGGAATGTCTTCCAGCACCAGGCACCGCCAGCTCCATGATGTGGCACCCAGCCACCCAGCCCAGCATCCTAGAAAAGGGGCCCATAACCCCTGGCTATACCAGTCAGCTCAGGGAGAGCCCAGAGGGACAGGGTGACACTCACAGTGCAGCCTTGGGGAATGCTTGTGCCACCCCATAGGACAACCCAGCAACCCAAGAGACCACAAAATGGACCAGGGTGGGAAATGGTCGGCCCTTACCTCCTGCTGACCTACCCTGATGGGTCTGGGGTAGGAAGAAGCCATGCCAGCCCTCCAAGCTGCACTTCACAAGAGAAACAGACAGAAACAAACAGCTCCTCTGTGCCAGAGCACCCTCCATCCTGCTGCTGCCCAAGGCCACATCCCTGTGGCAAAAGGAGTCAAAGTACGATATCAGGATGAAGCCACGACCAGTGAGCTTCCCTCTCTGCCCAGCAGCTCTTGGAATGTCCAAAGTTAAGGGGATGCTCCTGTTTTGGGGGACCTTAGCTGCTGTGGAGGCAGCAAGTAGCAGTCTGGTGACAGAATGAAGATGGAGCCAAGTGGTCACTGTAGCCAAGCTTGGGGTCAGGCTGAGCCTGCTGTGCCCCCCCACCAGGGCTCCCCACGGGGTGGGTGCATGTCCTGGCTCTCCCACGGCTGCTGTGGAGGGATGGAAAGCTTTTCCTCTCTGTAAACTGTTGTGTCTGGAGGCAGCTGCCAGCACAGCTGCACACCAGCATCGCACGAACCTGTGCTGGGCTGTGGCCAGGCCCCGCTGGCCGTGCAGAACGGGCTCAGGAGGGAATGGTGACACCACGGGGACGTGACCCTCCCCTTGGCCAAGCAGTGCAGGAGAAGGCAGCCCTGGTCAGCCCAACCACAGAGGCCAGGCTGCTTCTCAGGCACAGCAAGTGAGGGGAGAGCCAGGCACTACCAGTGCTCTGCCAAGGGCTGGCAGCGCTTTGCAATGGCATGGGGCCAGCATGCCAGAAAGGGAAGGTGACAATGGGGATGATGGAAGCAGGATAAGGAGCCAGCAGCAGTGAATGGGGCTCTAGAGTCCCTAGTTAAAAAGCTGCTCTCAGCTGCATCCTGTGGCTGGGCTCTGGATGATGCTGGGGATACCCAGAGAGGCTGGGGCTGGGTGTCAGGGACCCAGGGGGAGGCAAGGGGAAGGTGTAAGCAGAATGCAGGCAGGGGCTGAAACCCCCATGCCTGGCTGTTCTGCAGGAATCCAGCTCCTCGACTGACTGAGGCAGGAGCTGTTGCCCTTCACTCCTGGCCCTGCAGCCCCCACTTGCAGCTGGGTCCAGGCTCAGTAAAATCAACCCACCTTGCCCTTGAGAAAGGGCATGGAGGAGATGGCAGAAATGCAGGGCCCAGGTGCAGCAAAGCTCCCCCAGCACCTCTGCATGGGGGCAGTGCTGCCTTTTGCTCAAGCTGACAATCCCATGGGGTTTATGCCACAGAGATGCCCCAGCCAGCCTAGCACACACAGCTGTGAAAAGGAACCTCCTACTTCTTTGTAGGGGCAGATGAAGATTCCCTGCCCTGGGGTTATGAGGATTGAGGTGCTGCCAGCCCAGTCCTGGCTGCAGGGTGTGCAGGGAGCAGCAGGCAGTGGCCGGCAGCCCCTGGGGCACAGCCGGGCTTGGGGTGCACAGAGACACCCAGGGACCCAAAGAGAGACCCAGGGACCCATTGCAGGGCAGGAGCCGGCACCGGCAGAGCACAGGGAGCGGCTCCCCTTCCTCCCGGTGCCTGCAGGAAGGAGGAGACGAAGGGAAGCCGAGGGAGCGCTGCCAGCCCACGTCGCACAGCCCGGGGCATGTGCGGGCTGGGCCGGGGTGCGCAGGGCGGGCCTGGACACGCCGGGCCAGGCGGCTGAGCCCGAGCAGCGCTGCCCCGCGCTCTGTGCTCTGCGGGCTCCCAGCGCTGTCCGGCCCTGCCGCGGGCCAGGGGAGGGATGCAGAGGTGAAAGGTGGCATTCCTGCACTGGGAGAGCAGCTCGGGGCGAGGCCGGGTCACCGGTGCTTCCCTAGAGCGCCGGGAAAGCCAGGAAATGTCTTACCTGCAAACAGCGCGGTGCCACCCGCGCCTCTGGCCGTCTCCTGGCCTCAGCAGCATCCCGCCGAGAAGGTGGGTGACAGATGGGACAGCTCAGGCCCTGCTGGCTGCTGGGAGGTGTCACAGCAGGGCTGCTCCTGCCTTGCAAGGTGCTCTGCCCCACATTTGGCTTCCAGGGGCACCACGGCTTCAGGGGACTGGAGGGGCACACAGCAGCAGCCAAGGCCAGGACAGAGCCCAGAGCTGCAGAGCCAGGGCACTTGCAGGAGGAACACAGCAGCCCCTGCCACATGTGGGGACAAGCTGCCATCAGTTCCCAAACCCAGCACCATCTCCACTCCCCATTAGAGTGGGACAAGCACCATGAAGCCATGGCTGCCCCATCCCTCCTTCCCCACACTGCTAGGAGCAGGTGGTACAGGGCTAGATGGGCAAGGCAGCACCACCTTCCCTGCACATGGAATCTGTTCTGTGCCTAATGTTGAGCTTTTCTAGGAAGCAGCAGTTGCCCAGCTCCCAGCACAGCACCCAAGGACAGAAGGCCAGCTGCAGGCTAACCCAACCCTGGGAGCCCCCATGGACCCTGGAGAACCTGCAGGAGAAGGCAGCAGCATGGCATGGGCTGCTGGGGGGAGTAGGGTGGTGACAGCAATGACCAAGTATGGGGGAAGAAGGGCAGAGAGGTAGCATGTGGGCCCAGGGAGCTGGAGCTGTTCCAGGGATGCTGCCAGCTGTGCTGCAAGGAGCTGCTCCTTGCAGGGGCTTTGCACAGCTTGATGGGGCTGGGTATATTTGTTCTTCCTTTCAATGGCAGCAACAAATGCCTCCCTGACTGCAGGAGCTCAAGATAGCTGTATTCCCAGGGGAGGAGTACCTTTGCTATTCCTTGTGAGTCCAAGGAGCCAGTCCTCAGGGGATTCTATCCTGACCCCCCAAGGATGGACATGCTGGACTCTGCTGCTGCACACAGCTCACAGTGGACTGACTCTGCCTTCCCAAGACATGGAAATAACCAGTCACTAATGCCTTGTGCTCAGTCCCTCCTGCTGCCAGCCTACAGGCACTGGTTCCACTGGCCCTGGCAGAGCAGCACACCAGCTTGTGCTCACAAGTGACAGCAAGAGACTCACTCTGGAGCTGCACAAGAAGGAGTTTGCCCACCTCATCTCTCCAAATCCAGATTTCTCACAGTCTCTGTGCCAGGGAAAGCTGTCCCTTTCTCACTCCTCTTTTGCATGATCCTGCTCTCATTTTCCCACTTCTGTATCTGGGATGCAGGCCTGATGGCTGGGAGGACAGGGTGGTTGCTCAATGCTTCCTCTCTACCTCTACTCAAGTGTTTCACAACCTGCATCAACTCCCCTAAAAACTAGCTGCAGCTCTATATGAATTTCTGGCAGGGCTCATGAAAGAGCCCCTGTCCCACTCTCCCAGGGCTTGGCTGCTGCTTGCACAAGGGGATCTGGGATGGGCAGCCCAGCCAGGACCTGCAGGCAGTGCTCCCAGGGAGGGATGGCACAGCTCATACCTGGGTGTGGCAGGGCCTTGCCTGGGACGGCCAGGGGCTCAGGAAGGGGCTCTTACCCCTGGAGAGTTTGGGCCATGCTGCAGCCTCTGGTAAGGGGTTTTTGCAGGCCTTGGGCGCTGATAAAGGCACGTGGATGGCACAAAGCTCTTTACCCACACTTGTCCATGTTGGCTAACAGTGCTGGATCCTCAGCAGCTGCAGGATCCTGCCCTAATGTCTCACACATGACCGATGATCCATGGGAAGGAGGATCAAGGTCTGTCTGTCAGTCTGTTGGGGTGCTGAGGAGGCTGCAGGGAGCCAGCACCCAGGGGATCGACGCTGCAGGAAGGGTCAGGCTCACCCAACGTGTGGGGCAGCAGCCAGGCTGCAGGGGAAGCTGCTCCAGAGGGATTAATGCAGTTCACGAGACCAGACTTGTCCTGTGTCTCTCCCCCGCGAGGCTGTGCCATTGCTCCTTCAGCTCCTTGGCTGGGTGCCCGACTCCAGAAGAAAGGAATCAAAAGGACCAAGCACCCGCCCTGCCCTGCCGGGTGAATCGCTGTCTGTCACCATGGGAACTCCTCCCTCCCCAGACCTCCCCTGGATGATTTCACTTCTCGCGGAGCAGGAGGGCGTCGCCAGGATGGCACAGGGCGGGGGGACACGTCCATGCCACACAGGGACCCCCCAGCTGTGGGGCAGGTGCTGGGGAGCTCCAGGGCAAGGCTGAGCACAGTGCACCCCCAGAGCAGTGACAACTTCGGGGCTCTCAGAGCTCCAGGTCCTTGCAGAAACCACATCACCAGCGCCTCTGCACCCCTCTGCATTGCCGCCAAGAAGGGAAGAGCACAGCATCCTGTCTCTGCCCCCTCACCACCTCCAGGACTCACCTTGAACCACGAGGATCTCATCCTCCGTCCCCCTCAGCAGGGCTGGGGCAAGGTCACCTGTGAGTCAGTGCTGCTCGTGCGAGGCAGGAACAGGAGATGCTTGTGTTCCCACGTCATAGGGGCTCCTGCCAAGTGCTGCACATCTGGAACAGCAGTAAACAAAGCAGGGGAAGCCACAGAACCAGAGTGGACAGCAGCCAGGGGCAGCAGGGACCTCCAGCCTCGCAGCGGCCAGTGGGGGAAGGGGTGCAAAAAGCAGAACTGCCACGTGGAGCTGGGATGCCCAGACTCAAGCACACTCACCTGCCATCTCCTCCCCCTGACAGCCTCCTGCTGTGCCAGGGCATCCTCTGTGCCAGGGGACCAGAGGCAGGAACTTGCCACAGACAAATGCTGCTCCAGTTCCCAGAGCCACTCTGCACCAAGTTCCTGTGAGAGACCCCCTGGCACAGGCAGTGATCCCTACCTGGAAATCCCACCCTCCATGTGCCATGGGTAGCACTGAGCCTGTTCCTCCATCACTCTGAGAGTGACATGACCTGAATGGGGCCCATGGGTTTGGTACTCAGGAATCTGCACAATGCTGAGCCCTACAGTGCACCCCGATAAACTCAGAGTGCACTTTCCTGAAGCTGAAATACATCCACTGCTAAATCTTGAAGCAACATCACTGCAATTCCTTAGATTAAACATTCAAATGAGGAAGAAAAAAATCCCCTCCAGAAGAGCCAACTCATTCTTCCCTAAATATAACAAATCAAAGATAAGCAGCACGTTCCCTTCAGAGCATTATCCAAGTGCCTACTCGGAATAAAAGCCACATGCAAAGCAGAAAGCAGTGCACAGTACTGGGGCTGCTTTACAAAATGCTTTGCGCACCTGAGTCACTGTGCTGAGGGCAGTGCATGGGGAGCAGCTTTATTTCTGTGCATTGCACCTGGTGTCAGCACCCACAGTGCCCCAAAATCTGAATGCTCCACGTCACACTGCAGGCTCCTGGTGGGACCAGGAACAGCACTCAGGTATTCAGGCTCATTCTTCAGTATCTTAAACCTTGCTTCAGGCATTTAATCTTGCTTCCTTCGTTGTCCTCATGCTGTCCCTGCTGTGCAGCTCTCTCACTACAGCAGGATATGGAGCCTTAAATAAGCCCAGACCATGGCAGAGGCTCAGCAGTGGATGGTGGGACACTGAGCAGCAGCAGGGTCTCCAGGGCAACTGGCAGGTGATCCAGCACAGGTACTGCTGACACCTCTTTGTACAGAAAAAAATCCCTCTTGCTCCCACAGGTCAGGGCTGGGAGCTCCCCAGGCTGCCATCCCAGCAGCTCCATTTTCCATTCCTGGGCAGATCCCTCTCCACACCCCACACTTCAAACAGCTTTTCTGGGCACCCCCAGTGATGGTCTGAATGGGCAACAAAGCCAAACCTCAGCCTGGCAGCCCCACTAAAACCTCACAGCCCCAAGGAAGGAAAATGTACAAGGGGAAAAGACAGGAAAGCAGAGACTTGCATGGAAAAGTGAGAACCATCCAACCTCTGTGGATGGCGTGTGGGGTAAAGCAGCTTTTAATGAGGGTGTTCAGGGCTGCAGCTCAGCCCTTCCAGGCACAGCAGTGCAGACAAAGGCAGCTCCTGCCACCATGCTCGTGCCTCACAGCAGCCTGGGATGGCTGTTGCTGGCAGTCAGGCCTGGATGGGCCTTTTGTCCACCGCTTTTCCACGCAATGAATACACTAAAAGCTTTACATGAGGCATTTCCTTTCCCAAATAGGAAACAGGATTGCTGGATATGTGTCCAGATATCACTGCTCACTGTTCCTCTCTCCTGGTGAGAGCCTCAGCAGTGAAATGCAGGAGTCCTGGTCAGCACTACCAAGCACCAGGTACCTCCCTCAGCCTGGCCATGCTGCAGCTCCCCTGGGTGACACCATCACAGGGAGAACCCATCCCTTTCCTGGGCAAACCACACTAGACAGGGGCTGGATGGGGGACAAAGCCCCTGGTCACAGCCATGCCAACACCTCAGTCAATCACCAGGGGGCTGAGCACAGCAAGGCTCCAGCAACACAAGACACCACAGAGCTGCCCTGCCTTCTAAACCCCACTCACCTATGGCTCCCACTGCCATTTCTCACCAGCCCTGGCAGGACAGCAGGTAGAGAAGCAGGCCCAGAGGGCTGTGGGCTCTCCTCCCAAAAGCTCTCTGGCACCAAGGAATGGCACAGCTCCAAGCCTCTCATTTCTGTGAAAGACTCCCTGCAGCTCCCTGCTTCCCCAGGACAGGCTTGGCTCAGCACCCATGATGAGTATCAACTGTACTTTCCAGGGTGGGTAATTAGCTCAGGTGAGGCAACTCTTGACAATTGGCTGCTGTGGCCCCTCTCTTGGCAAGCACCCGAATCACAAACAAGCATCTCACATATCAAAGGGGCTGCCTGCTCCACAGGCAGATCCACCCTGTGCATCTGCTGGGCCCTGCAGCCCTGCACTGGGGGTACCAGCAGCTCTGCCTGCAGAGGCCAGGACAGCATGGAGCACTCAGCACAGGGCTCTAGTGAGCACCCACCGTTTTCACTGCTAGATTTACATTCCTGGAATAGCTCTGTGTAGTGGAGACAAGCCACTGAAATCCTGTGTCCAGGAAACTGCAGAGCCTTGCACAGGGTGCACACAGTATCCAGCTTTCCAAATCCTCTCCTTTAGCAGCCAACAGATGGAATGTCAAGGTGTCATGGAGTAAAAGCCATCACAATAGCTCCAAAGAGGGCACTTAACCTGGAGAGGGTAAGACCATGCAGGAGGGGAGGGAGCAAAGGCCAATCCATACACCAGGCTAAATTTATCAGCACAGACTAATGGGATCCCAAGTAACCTTCCAAGTAGCAAAATAAAACACTTAAGCCATTGAAAACTAAACTGGTCAAAGAGCCCCACTGAACAATCCTGCATTGTCCATGGAGCCAGGAAACAGATTTATTAGGTCACCCAGGCCACTCCAGTTACAGTGAACTTGGGATGCTTCTAGGGATGGTTCCAACTCCATCCTCTGGCACTGTCCTTCACTGGGCAGCGGAAACTGCGGGGAGGGAAGGGGGAGAGGTCCAGCAAAAGATTTCTTTTTCAAGGTTCAGGAAAAGCTGAGATAGGACACTTCTGTCATGCCAGACATTTCCCAGTTTGGAATCTCTGTTGGAGGAACAGAAACACCCCCATACAGCTCCAAAAGCAGGAGACCTGCCAATGAGATTAGAGCTTCAGCTCCTCCAGTATCAAAGCACTCGGCTGCCAAATGCTTAATGACTCTGCACCAATTCCAGGTTACACTTCCCAAGCCCCTGATAAGGCTCAGAGCATGGGTGACTTTGCCAAGCAGGAACACTTGACTCCTGAATGGGCTTCCCTTTCCCACCTTTTACATCCCCAATTGTTGTTTACCAAGGAAAAAAATAATATGGCAAACCTCTCAATCCTTGGAGCTGGTGAGACACTCATGTTTCTGGAGGCATGGACTGCCACAGCACACAAACACAACAAGCACTACAAGGCACAGTGCCACCACAACTGCAGCCTGAAAGTGCCAACATCCCGGGCACAGCTCAGCCTTAACTCTTAACAGGCACCCAACAGTCCTCTGCATCCAGTGCCACTCACCAGGGCACAATTCCTCATCCAGATCAGCCCAGATACTCAGAGTTCTACAAGAAAAAAGCATCTACAAAATCCATTTAAGGCTGCATAAGCCAGACAGCCCAGCAGACCTGCAGCCTTTGGTCAGGAGCTGGTCCTTGCTGAAGTGCTGGGAGCAAGGCTCAGCACAGGCAGCTGCTTTTCCAGAAAAACAGAGCAACCTGGAAAGCATCCGTTGCTGAGGGCTTTGAATGTGTTCCTAGAATAAACTAGTAGAGAAGAGCCTGAGGAATTAATTACTCAAGGAAAACATACATTCTCAAAGAGATACCTCCAAAGAAGAAAACTTGTAGGAAATGCTAAGCAAGGATCTCTTTCCTTGTATTTCTCACCAACTGCATAACACTTTGGAAAATTAACCAAGAGGGGAAAGTATATAGCAGTGGAAGATAAAAGAGGATTACACTCTGATTGCAGTCACAAAACCAAGACAGAACCATTTACTGCTTCCACAAGGCTGGAGGCATAAGTGAGCTTGTTAAGTTGTTCAGCCCTCAGTGCACTTGTAACAAGCCAGAGCTTGTGACAATAGTTAAACCCAAATTGCATCAAGAGCATTTAACAGTTTCAAACTTGCCTAGTATATGCAATGGGCTCAGACACACTGACTCTCTGATCAAGAATCCAGATTCAGCACAAATGATTTAGTACACTGGATTAGTCTCAAGTGTAATGACTAACTCTGAGAAACTTCTACACTATTTTTAAATCTCCCTTGTCAGGGCAGAACCTGGAAATTAAATGAGAACCTCAGAGACATTTATCCCAAAGAGGAAAATCAAACAGGAATACCTCGCAGCTTCCAAGGGGAGCTGTGACAGGCTAGTGCCACCTGGTGGGAAACTTTTCTCCATGCCCCTTACTCAGTTTTCTGTTCCATGTTCCAGCTTCCCAGAGGCAAGACAACAGAGCAACAACCAGTTTAACTCCAAAAAGGCAGAGCTGGGTAGCTCTTCCAACTACTCAGATCTAGAGATTATCTTATGGGTTCAGGCCTGAGAAGGTTCTCAGTTATTGCCTAGCTGAGCCTGACTGCATGGAGAGTAAAAGAGGAACGTGTACTCCAACACCACCACAAGACAATAATCCCTGCTCATTACTGAGCTGGTTTACAGATAACCAGGAAGATGAGAGGTAACAAATCTCCATATAGAAACACATGGGTTATTATAACCTAGCCCCTCTGGACAGATGTTTGCCTATCAACAGCTCCAGCTCCTCACATCCCATGTCCCCAGTTTGGCAAGATGAACACTGTCTACACACACCACCCAGGAAGAACAGTTGACTACCAGCAGAACCAACTCCACAGAGGATGTATTTATTTTTATACATTTAACACAGAGAAGACAGCTGCTGTGAATGGACTCAGCTTGCCCATGGTGCCCAGGACATTCAGAGCCAGAGGCAACCTGGCACAGTCCACAGGTACATGATTTCCAATCTGCAGGCAACACCTCCTAGAGACGGACCCAGTACATGGCACTGCGGAGGCGGTTGTAATCCAAGAGCTGCTCAATGGGACCTGAGTGAACAGAGGAAAGTTACTTTGAGACACAGTTAAAAAAATCTCTCTACAGTTTCTTATGGTTTTTACAGCAGATGATGGCAGAGCAGCCTGTGCTTGCAATCCATAGCAGCTCTGCACAAAACCAGGCAACTACAGCTCAAGCTTGCATCAGGAAAACTAACAGATACCAGCTCCTGACAGAATAAGGTGTTTTCTCACACTGCCCCACAATGCTCAGTACAGCTCCCCATACAGATATTAAATATAGGGAACCACCAAGTCATTTCAACTTCCTGCTCAAACATTGTCTCCCTTTTCCAGCCTGCTCCACTTTGAAGGCCAGAGGAAACAGCTGCAAGGAGGAGGGGAATTCTCAACACACAGGAAGGAGGCAGCAGAGCTGAGCTGCTTAGGCAGGTTTTCCGAAAGGAATTTGTCCTTGGCCAGACAGACATGCCAGAGCAGCACAGGAGAATCAGGTCCCTTCACTTCCCTTACATAAACCACCCTGACCCCAGGGTAAGGACACCTGGCAGACGTGCTGGGCCCGCACCCAGCTACAGGACTCCCTGTCTTAGGCACAGCTCCACAGCAGGCAGAGGTGGGAGCACAGCCAGCAGCTCACTGCCACTGCATCTCCATCACCTGCAAGTCTGATCTCGTGGCAAATGTGCCTTGGCACACCTCATGTGCACAGGCAGGAGGGTATCAGTGAAGAACCAGAGTGGCTTAACGAGTCAGGACAGACACATGAGGACTGCCTGTAACACTTGGACCCTTGGCCCTGCCTTGTTTTTTAAGTGTGTACTGATTGTCACCTACTACTCACCAACTGCTGCAATTGCCGGGCATTTGTCATAGATGTATTTACTGCACACATCTCTCACCATTTTTGCATCAACAGCCTAAAAGAGATTCAACAAGCAATTAATGACTCTTCCAGCGGATCTACACTTCTCAAAGTTGCAACTAACTGCTGCCATTACATATCAAGATCATTAAAAGATACAATCAGACCCTTGGAGCCATCTGCACCAACTGCCCAGCTCTGCCTGCGAGGATGGCCAACGTCCCTACATAGTGCATTCTCCTGGGGGTACAGACGACAAGGCCAAAATCAGAAGTCTTCTAAGGAATAGAGTGGCTGCAGAAATTCCACAAACTAGGTGTGGGACATCAGTAGGAAAACTGTTACAGGAATTTCAGGTTGTGCTGCTTAACACAATTGAATGCCCTCTTTTTGGGATGGACTGACTCCAGTCACAGGGACACAGCATACACTGTGTCTAAGCCAGAGATTCTGACAGTCAAATCAGCAGGATAACCACTGGACTGAGTCCAGGCAGTCTGATTAAGGGATAAGTAAACCACATGTTACTGCAATGTTACTGCAGCACACTAAGGCCAGACAATGCTGACACCCACCATGCTCAGGTATACCAGCCAAAACAAATGGATACCTACAGAAATCCTGGCATCCCACTCCTCCAGAGGGATACGGCGTCCATAGTGCAAGAGATGGCTTGCAATATTCTCACACACTCGTGTGGTACCTGGATGTTGAAGATATTGCATGGTCAGTGCACCAAGAAGCCTTCCAGAACAGCACACCCTGATCATCAGCCAAAGCACAGAGTAGAAAGTCTAAGCATTAAACCCTCTGCTAACAAAGCACAGTCCCAATTCCCACTCTATGCAGCTCCAGCAGGAGCTACACAATACACAGATTTCTTCACTCATCTCCCAAGTGTTAGAGCCAAGGCAGACCCGTTTCAGGATCTCAGTTCTTAGGTCACCAGCAGTATGTCACTCCTGGGAGCACAGAAGGCCGGGTTCAGTGGCTTTGACAATGTGGCAGGAGGAGTGTGGTGCAGGAAAAGCAAGTTTTGCCCAGTGCCTGCCAGCAGAACTGCAATCTTTAGCACAGGTCCTGCTCCCCAGGAGAACCTCAAGCAGAAACCCTCTGAAAGCTGCACAGTGGTCAATCCATCAACCAGAACATACCATCCAGCTGAGCCACCATGGCATTTCGGAGATAGTTCTTGGCTCTTGCCACTTCTGACTCTGTGGCACTGGTGCACACACGCATCCTGGAGAAGACATGGAAGCTCTTAAGATGTTTGTCTGCTCAGACAGAACATGAATTCCTCCCTTTCCCAGTCTCCTCAAGAATAAGCTGTTATCAACACCGCTTGTCTTGCAGGCTGACATTCATCCTGGATCTCCACAGAGCAGCAGGAGGCAGAGCTCCAGCACACAGGCAGGGGATTCAGCCAGCAGGATACACGCTGAGCTACACTCAGAGGTTCAGCAGCCCTGGTGCTGGCTCTGGCTTGCCCAGCAGGCACAGCAGCACGTGCTGTGCACGGCCCTATCACAGGAGAGGGAAGGCGTGTCAGCCATTCCCATGCATGGCAAGCTGCTATGGAAACTGATGCTGGAAGAACAAGACAGCTCCACAGTCTGTCTGGACTCCAGCTGCTACATCCCTTCTTCTCCTGCCAATGGGCCACGTCTCTGGGGCAAGGGCTCACTCCACCTGCTCCTCACAGAGGGGCTTGCAGCTCAGATGTAGCCTTGAACTGGCTCATGGACACAATAAGATGGACAGCCAGAAGGCTCCCAAACACTGGCTTGATTCCAGCAGCAGGCCATTCATCAGCCACAAGACAAGAAAGAGCCTGAGCAGCAGGAACTCTGCCTGCTTTGCTCAGGCTTAACAAGACAATGGAGATAAATCTCTTGGGCACCTAGGAAAGCCTTGTCTAAGGAATGATCTCACTTGTATATAAAAAGCCCCAAAGCCTCAGTGCTAATACTTGAAAGCATGAACAAAAGAGCAGAGGAGCCCTAAGGGACTAAAACAGCTCCTCAAAAGCCACATTCTTAGAGATTTACAAAAACCACTTACAGGATCACTTAACCAAGAAGTTACCAAGAAGTTCATAAAGAGACACAGCTCTCTGTAAACTTAATATGCTCCCCAGCAGCTCAGTCTCCTATAAGAGGCTCAGATCTTGAACAGCAACTTGTGCCAAAGTTGTACTTACCACTCTCCCTGAGCACAGAACATCATATCATCTACAGAGAGGGGATCAGAAACAAAATGGAAACCGAAGAGGCCAGTGTCAGAGTAGCAGGTGTTGAATGGCTCAAAACTGTGGCAGAGATTATGCTCCACAGCAAGCGTGGCCAGCTTGCTAGACTGATTCTGTAAACAAGGAGATGCTGTCAGCCATTTCATTTTCAGTTTCCTCACAGCTCAAATTCTTTCCCACTGAGTTGTTTTCACAAAGACCATAGACAAGACAGAGCGGAACACTTTGCTGAAGGAGAGCTTAATTTAGAGCCTTCATGTGGTCAACAGATGAGAATCACTGCTGGAAAAGCCACAGACAATGGCCTAGGAGTCCATCCAGCAGAACCACTTCCTTTCCCAGCTGCAGATGAAAAGCTGGTATGCACACCACCACAGGAGTGGAAAAAAATGAGAAGGACAAGGTCTCCCAGCAGCAGGGGTTACCACAGACATACAGACCAGACAGATTTCAGACAATAATGGATTCAATACTGAGGTTTTAAACAAGTTCCATTTGCTCTGCAGTGGTAAGACAAGCTTGCATCATGAGACTGTAGAGTATTCTGTCCTGCTTCCATCCCCACCCCCACTGAGTGGTTAGTTGTGAGGGTGGGAACAAGCTGCTGTGAATCCACCAGCTACACCTCTCCCACAAAAGGTTCAGTTCATTTGCCAGCATCACCTCTCAAGAACTGTCCTGGATTAGCCTCGATTACACTTCTATTTACTTTCCAGGCTCCTACCCCCTTCTCAGTTAGAAGCTAACCACAACAGCCTCTCCTAAAGCACATCCACCATAATAAAAAAAGCACATTCTCCATAACACTTCACATGAAAAGGCTCCAGGCTCTCCCTGCTGCACTCACAACTCTTACCTTGCCACCTCCGAATGTGCGGTCGTAGCGCCCTATGATAGCATTGGCCACGTTGAGCACCACGTTGTCAGGATCTGCCCATCCTGGCCCCTCCACAGCAAGAGCAATATGGGCAAGGGGCAGACCATCATCCCTGGCACGGATCTGCAAAATCATCAGAGAGTAGGGGAGAACTGCATCAACACTGCACTCTGTCTGCAGCCTGCTGCAATGCCAGGCTGACTAACTGGGGCACTTGATGTTATTCCAGTGAAATAAAAGAATCCCAGGCAGAACTGAACACAAACCAGCTGTTCTGATGTGAATTTTGCAGCAGATCACATGAGCAATAGCCTCACACTCCTAACGGGTTTGGGTCCCATCTAAAACCCAACACGTGGCAATAATCCCCAAGAAGAGAACGTGGGAGCACTACCAAGATGGTGCATCATCAGCTTCTCTGACACACATGAACAGACTTTTCCACTGAGAAGCAGCTCTAATTGCTTTCCCATTCATTCCACAGCTGGGCAACAGCTGCTCATTTTGATGGAGACCAAAACGAATTTACCTCACTCCCTGTGAAGCGACAGCGCCTGAGGGTAGGCACAGAATCCCCCTTGGATGTAAAAGGTGGCCCAGTGAAGTGCTGCTTAGCTGCATCTACCAGTTCTTTGTGGGAAATACCTGGTAATGATAAAAAGAAAGATCTCCAGTCTTAAAACAGACTAATGAAACAAAATTATCTGATTTTACATTAGTGATGTGAGACAAGTCTGATCACATGAAAATACCAAGGCTTCCCAGGATTACAAGGATCTAGAACTTACCTCCAGCAGCTGCCAGGACCATACGAGGTGCCTTGAAGTGAGTATCGACATATGAAACCAGATGTCCTCGAGTCATCCTCCTGGAAAGAACACAGAGACGCAGAACATCAGCATCTCCAACTCTGCAGGAATGAGAGGCTTAGAAGAAGCAAGTTCACACTGCAGAGACAACAATGATTGTCTTTGCTGCAGGGTAACAATGCTTTTTAGAAGCAAGACTGCACTGTGTACTGTGTTTGCCCTGTGCTCTAATTCTAGAACACAAAGAACAGGAACCAGCAGCCAAGATGGAGAGTTAAAGATACATTTCAATACAGACTGGAGAGTACTGAACCCAGTCACTGAGCTAACACAAGGCCACTGTGTTACGGGCATCCCTAGCTAATTTTTCTAACAAACTGAGAAGTAAGGGAGAAGGTTCAACCTGTCCCCTCCAGCCTCAGGAAGGGCTTGCATGGGCTGGTTCTAAGGAATGCATGCAGCATTACACTTTCACCAGTGCCAACGGGGAAAACAGAGTCAGGGCACAAGGAGAAGCCCATGGGCTCAGATCACCTCCATGTACACACTGTGCAGTCATCCCACCCAGGATCAGCAGTCGTGCACCCACACACTGCACCCCAAGGCTGTGCACCACACCCAGCCTGCTGCTCACTTGATGTTGTCTGTGGTCCCTTCAACGGTGTGGGCCAGCGAGGTCCCCTGGTAAGCAGTGGCATGAAGGTAATCAAAGGTGACATCTGTCAGGTTGCTGTCCATTTCCTTCAATTCCTGAAGGATGACAACACGCTCCTTCTCCATCTGAGACTCCTCCAGTGCACAGTTCTGCACAAGGTCACTCAGAAGCTCCACAGCTGCAACATAATTCCTACATTAGCATCCCACTGCCTGACTGCTACCCAGTGCTGCTGAAAGGAGACACACAGGAGTGAGCAAAAACCATGAGGGGGAGGGCATGCAACCTTGCAGAGCTGGGTGCTACCCATTCCCAAAGCATCTGGGAGGAACAAACAACACTGGTTTACCAAGAAGGCTCCAAACCAGCTTGCCAAGCACCCTCACCAGCACAGTGCAGGCTACATCTGCAGAAGATGAAGTGTATCAGAAGCAAGTTCTCCTCCAGATACACACTGAATCCTCACAGAGAGTTTGTGATGCCTACAGCACAGCCCATGTCTACCATAAGGCCCCTACTCAAATCACTGCCCCTGCCCAAAAGCAGCCCAGAGAAGGCAGCACGTGGCAGTGCAGAGCACGAGGAGCACCTGCAAGAGCTGCACTGAGGACTCCTCACACAGCAGCTCTTGCTGACCTCGGTTGCTAAGCTCCATAAAACAACCACAAACTGGTGAATTCCTCCCATCTTCCCTCCTGGCAAGGCAGTGCAGCCTGACATAACTGGAACCCTTGGTTTAGGGACGCATGGACACACAGCCTTGAAGCACCACATCACTGCACTGCTCTCTTCAGCTGCCAACCAGAACCTCCAATTCACTGCTCAGCTTCAACTTCAGTCCCCGGTCTGCTGATAGAAAAGCTGCTTGGGGATGGGAAACAGAAGCACATGCACTTAACCTCCCAATCAGACTCTGCCCTGGCCATCCTACCTTTGGGCATGTCCTTGGACAAGGCTTTTATGTAGAAGGCAGTTTGCTCACGGGAGGTGTACCCGTTCAGGTGAGCTCCCAGACTCTCCACTTCCTTCTCAAAGTCTGAGCCAGGACGCTTCTTTGTGCCCTAAAGGAAACCAGACAAACTCAGCTATGAAATGAACAAACTTCCCTTTAGGTCATAATTAAAGCAATGAAAATAACAATAAACACTGTCTTGTGAATCGTAAAAACCAAGGGCAGGTGCACAAGACAAGAGATTTAATACTTGGTTTATTTCCTCTAGATAAAGGATGGCTGAGGTGTATTTTGAAAGACCAACACAAACTGTCAATAAAGCTTGTGTTTATTGAAACACAATAAAGCTGCCTGAAAAAATAAAGGCTGTCATCACCACCAACCAACACAAACTCAGCAGGGAAGGAGACAACCTATGCTGAGACAACAGTGTTTGAGCAGCACATCCCTGGAAGTAAACCAACAACAAGCCCAAACCAAAACCAAGCAGGTTTCTAGCTATCCAAGCAGAAGAAGACAAATAGATGCAGAAGACTATTTCTAACACAGGGCCCATCTCTTAAGGAGCTAGCCAAATGCTGTAGCTGTCAATGAAGGCACAGGCTGAACTTGAGCCAGCAAGTCCCAGGCTTAGATGTCTTCTGCCTGTTCAGCAGACACCTGCATAATTTAAAAAGCAAGAAGTGTAGCCTCTGAACTTTGCTGTACCAGTAAGAAAAGCTAAGCAAAATAAATGGCAACAGGAAATGCTGCTTTGAACTCTCTGTGCTAACCTGAGGAAAGATGCTTCATAACACAGTGCTCTATGTGTACTACACTTTTTAATTGCAACTTTTTTCCTTTAAGAGAAAAACAGCAAATAAGAGTTATTTTTATTTCATGCATGCTTGCAAGTTGCTGAATATTCAAACCAATAAGCACCACATAGGCTAGATGCCATTTTAGACTTATTTTTATACTGTATGCAAAGACTCTAGGACTCAGATGACCTGGTTTACACCCTCTTTCAACAGCCACAGCCTCCAAAACGAGAGGTTAATGCATGGACAGAATATTCACGGCAGCTGTGTGCAGAGCTGGCACACATCCTCACCTTCAAGGCCATGTGCTCCACAAAGAAAGCAGCCCCGTTGGTCTTCGGGTCTTCATAGCGGCTCCCAGCCTTGATCCACACACCCACCTGGCAGCAAAACCAGCCAGTACCAACATCAGAGAGGAAAACAACCAGCACCCTAATGACACAAACACAGCAGCAGCGACAAGGGGTCTGCTACACGGACATTACACTACAAGAACCAAAATAAGAACAAACAAGCAACTGTTCCCTGCACGTATTTTGGCTTTTTCTCTGTCAGCTTCACCACATCTGGTTTTGCCAGAGAGATAACTTTTACTGCTCACTTACTGCTCATACAAAAGGCTGAGCAAATTTGTACAGCACAAAAACTTGTCTAAAGACAATACAACACCAGTCTGGGCCTCCTGCTGCTGTATTAATCCCATCTGTTCACAAAGAGAAGCAGTGGAGTCTGTCCTTTTTGGAAGACCAGCTGCAGGCCAGGCAAGGCTGATTGTTTCAAATAAGCCCTTAATTTATGTTAAGCTTACGGTGCAGGTTGGGTGATTGGACTCCTCTGAGGCTACCCGGAGGCCGTTCTCCAGGGTGGTGACCTGGGTCTCAGGCATATTCTGGAGTGTCTGGGCATAGGTGGCAGCACCTCGCTTCCTCGTCAAAGTCAATAAAGCTGCCTGTAAAAATAAAGGCTGTCATCACTACTAACACACTGTTCCCTCGGCAGGGCCGGGAACTCAGAGGTTTGAAGAGGTGGGGAAACCCAAGAGAAAAGCCGCACGAACCGGTCACACCCCAGTACCGGGGCAGAGAGCGGCTCGGTGGCAGCCCCGCACTGGGTGACAGTGACAGCCGCCGCTGCTCCCCGCCCGCCCTGCCCTGCTCCGGGGCTCGGGGGCTCCCACTGTCCGCCGCGTCCCCATGACCTTCCCGGCCGGGACACAGGCGGGCCCGGCAGTCACTCTGCACTGCGGGGCCTCTCGCGGCCCGGCCGGGCTCCCCCCCGCGCTGCCCCGGCGGGATGCGGTGACTCACGGAGGGGCGCGGGCCCCACAGCAGCGCCCGCCCGGCCGCGCTGCCCGCCCGGCACACTGAGCGCGCCGCCATCTTCTTCTTCCGCAGACCGACTGCCCGAGCGCCGCGCGCATGCGCAGGGGCGGGGCCGGGCGCGCGCAGAACGGGCGGGAGGGCGGGCGCGCCCCCTGGTGGCGGGAGGGCGCGGCGCGGGGGGCGCGGACGGGGACCCGGGAATGGGGGTACGGAAATGGGGTAACGGGAATGGGAGTACCGGGAAATGGGGATACGGGAATGGGGGTAACGGGAATGGGAATACCGGAATGGGAATACGGGAATGGGGGTACGGGAATGGGGGTACTGGGAATGGAGGTACGGGAATGGGGGTCACGGGAAATGGGGGTACCGGGAATGGGGGTACGGGAATGGGGGTACGGGAATGGGGACCGGGAGTGGGGGTATGGGAATGGGAGTACCGGGAATGGGGGTCTGGGAATGGGGATCGGGGAATGGGGGTACGGGGATAGGGATCCAGGAATGGGGATCCTGGGGAATGGGGGTCCCGGGGAACGGGCGTCACGGAAATGGGAATCCCTGGAAATGGGAGTCTATTGCTTACATTCCAAGAAAGAGTATTAAATACTGAAACAACCTATGGAAGGTGAAGTGGTTGTAAGTGTGAGAGTCCAGTGCGTGGCAGTCGCAGAAAGGAACCCATGACAGCCCTTTAAATCCCAACACACAAGCTGTGAGTTGGCAGTGTATGCCAGCTTTTACCAAATCACAGCAAACTGCAGATCACAAAAATTGGCCATTAGGTCAGATATATAATGAAGCAATAGGCATCAGCATCAATCCTGGTAAGTGGTATAAGAAATTACAGTATTCTTATTGACATTATCAGAAATTTCAATGAGTCTATGAAAATTACAAACTAGGCAAAAAAACAAAAGGGGGACACTGATGCTTACTGTGGCATAGTGTTTCCCAACAGAGATTTTCAAAATGTAAAAATTATATCATCCTTTAATCTGAAGGAAGGTATTAAAATGACAGTAAGGAAACTACATCAAATGCTAGAAATCTTAGTCAGTATACTTATAGACAGAAATGCCACTGGTACACTGAGAAAATGGACACCAATGCAGCAACATGGTGCTAAACCCCAGAAATGTCCACAGCTTCACTGTCTGGCATTTCATTAATATGCACATAGCAGCTCTACAACATTTCTACTGATCCCCTTCTTGGCAAACCACTAGTTTCTTCAGTGCCAAGATTTTAGGTAGATGATCTTAGTGATACAAATCTATGCCCTTCAAGTGAAATGTATTGTGGAGAGAAAATCCTGTCTGAGATGTTCAGTCATTCCATTTTCTAGACAGACTAAATAAAAATAAAGCCAAGCTATAGGATTGTGTACTTGCTATTACAAAACACCTGCCGGCATCTGAAAATAAGCTAGCAAAAAATCAGCGTAAATGACACTTGAGGCAAACAACCTTTTGAAGAGAATTATGGTGTGATAAATAAAAACAATACATTTCCAGGCTATCGAGGTACTTCAGAAAAGGATTGAGAGCAGAGGCTGAACTAGTGGGGAAAGATTAGAGAATCCCAAGAAAAACATGACCAAAACTCCTGAAAAATATGGGCAACTGACCTGTTGAAACCTTCAGGAAATCAGCAGCCAATGATTTAGACAGACAATTAAAGTAACTTGCAGGTAATTTGCACCTTCTGCTCCTTTTTCACCTGTCAACATCACAGGGTGAATTGTGACCATGGAATCACGATTTTTTGGATTATATTTTAGCTTTAGGAGAGAAGTACAGCAGCTGAAGTACCTATTACTGATGTGATACCCAAGAGCACAGATTTGACACATTTCATTCAAGTCCAGTTACAAATATTAATACTAAGAGGACAGGATTGCTCTTTTGCATTGCACTCTTGTTTTACAGCCTGCTCTGATCCTGGTGAAACTTTTATGATTAGCTTCTCCCTAAAAAGGAGGAAGTCAAATTAAATTTCCCTCCCTATTGGTGGAGGTTTCACATTTCGTTTGTTGAGCCTAAAAATGGAACTGAAACTAGCGGGAATGACTGTATTTTAAGTGCTATGTCCTTGAAGACCATCTCAGTTTGATAAAAGCCTACAAAGAATATTCTGGTTCCTCCAAGACCAGATGCATGCCATTTAGTCAAACTTTCTTGTAATAAACCCCAGTTACACAAGATAGTCACAAATAGCAGAAACATTTATTTCACCATTTAGGGAACCAACCTTCTCACCCTCTTTTGGGGTGAGCATTATCTGGTAGCTGAAGTAATAAACTTGAGAACATAAATCTCCCTACTTCTGAGAAGCTGCTGACACAGGAACCACCCAAGCTCTGTGACTTCCTCCTTTACATTCACTAGTTGAGCTTAGAAGCCTAAAGTTGACTGGGTCAATCAAAGACTAATGCTAACCTAGCCAGAGGTCCATAAAAAGTCCAAAAATAATCTGAGTTCTTCTTAGATAATGAGAAATGGAACCAGAACTACCAATCTGGTTACTTGCAACATACCCCTAAAACTTATTCCCTTCTATTCTTCCTTAATGCATAGCCACGGGTACAACCAGGAAAAGATGAAAGTTACTGATGTCAGCAAGGGAAGGATCATAAAGAACTATTCCTATTAATCATCATACAGGCAGGAACTCTATAATTAAAGACACAGAAACAGAAAAAAATATTGAACAAATGCTAGATATTGAAATTGTGGAACTAGCCTTACCCCTGCCCCCCAAAATCCCGTATCAGCCTTCTCTTGGCTGCAAGCACTTTCCCCTTTGGTGTAGGTATGATTGCAGCCAGCAGGTGCTGGTGGCTCCCCAGGCAGGCAGGGAGGGTGCTGTGACCCTTCTGAGGGTGGGGATCCCTGCCCATACTGCTACCCAGAGCAGGTGATGGCGAGAAGTGGCAGAAAAGAGCCAGAGGGAGGGTGCTGGGACCCCACAGACAGGGAGGCCATTCCCAGCAGTACCGGGGTGGAGCGGGATGGTCTGGCCCAAAAATACCATTATTGAGGAAAGGGCATTGAAACCAAGCCTGGGGAACACCACAGAGCTTTATTCATGATGCCAGCCTGCTGCTGGGAGCAGGAACCCTTTGGCCCCTCCATCACCCCCAAACCACGTCCTGGCCTGGTGGGGCAGGCCGGGCTGGGCAGTGTGGGAGCAGCAGGCAGCCCCTCAGTGTGACAGCCAGCTCTTCGGTGTGACAGCCAGCAGCAGCTCCATCCTGCAGCTCCATCCCCATCACAGCAGGGCTCATGAACAGGGCAGAGCCCCAGCACTGAGAGTCCAGAGGAGCTGGTGGGGATCAGGGCATCTGGGCCCTAGGGTGGGTGACTTGGTGCCATCAGGGTGGCAAAGCCTTCCTTGCCCACCCGTCTCATGGGGGAGATGTCTTCCTCTTGAGGGGCTACATTCTGGTGCTGTGGTCCACCTGAGGGAGCAGAGAGGGAGGGGTTGGTGTGGCTGCCCTCTCCATCGCCATGCTGGGACAGCAAGGCTGGGTGCTCACCGAGGCCTGGTGCCGCTCCCTGCTGATGTGCGCCACGGCATCATGCACAGAGGGGAAGAAGGAGTGCTTGGTGATGGCTGAACTGAAGAAGTTGCCCCGCTCCAGCTGGGCCAGGACAGATACTGTGTGGAGGGATAAGCATCTAAAGTGATGGCACCCAGCTGAGCCCCCGTCACCCAGGGCAGCCTCCTCCCGCCTCCTGTGTTGTGGGGGACACCAGGGTCATCACCATGGGACAACCTGCAGGACCCATCCTCTGAGGAAACCCTGTGGGTGGGAGCACCATGGGGGGACCCCCCAGGCTATCAGCTGTGTGCCAAAGGGGTGGCCATGCCCAGCCAGGGCTCATGACTCTGCAGATCCCTCTCACCCGAGCAGCTGGCAACGAAGACGTCCACTTCTATCTCATGGAAATCCCTGAAGATCTGCAAATGGAAACAAACATTTTACCCAGGAAGAGGAATGGGCAGCAGCCATCGGGGCTCCCCACAGGGCCTCAGAGACACCATCAGTGAGGCTGCTGTCCTGCCTGCTCCCCAGCCCCTTACATTCTTCAGGATCTTGATGGCAACGGTGTCCACGAAGTTGATGGGGCTGAAATCCAAGATGACAGCGTGGAAGTTGGGCTTGGGCAGCCCTAGGCTCTGCAGGGTGGGCTCTGAGGGTGCACCGCTCTCTTCTGAACTCAGCTCAATCACTGACACACCTGGACCGTCCTCTGCATGCTGGGGAAGGGAAGGAGACCCAGTGTCAGCAGCACCCTGGTCATGGCAGTGGTCCCCCGGGCTCACCTTGGTGAGGCTCTTTGGCTGCATGAGGGCACAGGCAGTGGGTGGCCCCAGGAGTGGGTGCCCCTTTCACATCTTCACCGACTTTTGGGCTCCTTTCAGATGTATCAAAATCCACCCCTCTCCCCAGCACCACTCTGTAGAGCCAGGCTCATTATCTGGCACCAGGCCAGCCTTTGCCCTTGCTCTTAATTCTGATTAACTTGCAAAAGGTTAATGACATGGCAGCTCCAACACATAATCATTAACAGCCCAGCTTTCCTACCAGCCTTGGGGGGTGTGACTCAGTTCAGTCCCAGTGCCTTTCTCACTCATTGGCCCTAAACTGAACTGGGAACCATGTGGGCCACCAGGCCACACCAGTGCACTGACAGAAGTGTCAGAGCTGGGGAAGGAAGAGGTGCAGGATGTCACTGGAGGAGTGGAGGCACCTTTTTCCTCTTTGCCTTTTCCTTCTCCAGTTTCTTCTGCTGTTTCTTCAGCTTCTTGAGGGCCTTCTTCTTCTTCTCAATCAGGCGGTCCACATCAATGCCGCTCTGCAAAGCAGTGTGGCCCTGTGTCCCCAGCTGCCCCAACGCCACCCTGCTGCTGGCAGGCAGGCAGGCAGGAGACAGAGGAAGCACTCTCAGGCTGGAGGCTCTCCTACCTTTTTCTTCAGGGCCTCGGCGTACAGCTCCACATTGGCAAAATAGATGGTGGAGGAAGAGCGGAAGATCTTCACGCCAGGGACCTCCTGTGCCTGGGGGCAGATGGGGAGGGTGCTACCCCAGGGATGGAGCCACCTGTTCCCCTCCCCTTCCCCCCACCAAAATGCCCCTAGCCCCTTTTTCCAGTGAGCTTTGAGCTGCCCCCCAGTGCAGGCAGCTCTTCCCCCACCGCTTGTGCTGTTACCATCTCGTATTCCACCACATCCCGGTAGATGTCGGTGTCGGAGATGCGCCCCAGGATGGAGTAGTGGGGGCTGCAGGGAGAAGAGCAAGGGGCTGAGGTCAGCACAGGCTCCTCCTGCCCTTGGGACGTGGCACAGGCCCCAGCCCCGGGGTACTCACAGCTGGGTACGGAAGATGACTGTGAGCAGCCCAAATGCCACCGAGGCCGCCAGGCCGATGTCCAGGTTCAGCAGGAGGGTGGCTATGAATGTCACAACCCAGACCATCTGGAGAGGGGACACAGTCAGCTGCAGCACAGCCTCTCCACTGGCACTCACAAGCCTCAGGGAGGGTGGAGAAATCCTCTCCAGGAACAAGAGCTCAGCCCCAGGGCTGGCCAGCACCTTACCAGGTCCACCTTGTTGGACTTCCAGAGAGTGCATAAGTCCTTGAACTGCTTGAACATGCCCTTGAGGTTGGCAATGATGATGGCAGCTAAGATGGCCTAGGAGAGAAATTTCTGCAGCTGTGAGGAAGCTGAGGGCAAATCTCTTTCCCGTCCCCTACCATATCACCATTGCATGGGACAGGCACAGGTGAGGGATGTGACAATGGGGCTGTGGGACTAGATGTACCTTGGGCAGGTCCCTGAAGAGCTCTCCAATCTTCAGAATGGTCACCAGGATGACCAGGGATGCGATGACACCAGCTACCTGTGCAGAAGGAGAGCAGGAGGCAAGGGGTGAGCCCCCACTGCTAGCTGTGCTGCCTGCCCCTGGTTCAGCCCCAGAGAGGGGGGCAGCACTGCCCAGACCCACCTGGCTGTTGCCCCCTGTGCTCTCCTGTACCAGGCTCCTTGACATGGAGCAGCTGATGGCAAAACACTGGAAGAATCCTCCTAAGAAGTTGCAGAGACCCAGTGCAATCAGCTCCTGCAGGGACAGAGCAGTGGCAGGGCAGCACCATGCTTTCATCTGCCTGCACGAAGGCCAAGATTAGCTTTCACCCAGGGTGGGGGCCCTGTGCCTCAGAGCATCACCTGGTTGCTGTCCACTTTGTAGCCATGTTTCAGGGCAAAGATTTTGCCCAGGGAGATGCAGATGGCATAGCCTACCACAGCAATGGCAAAGGCATTGCCTGCCACCTGCCCAAAGTAGCTCATGTTAGGGACCACAGGTGGCTTCAACCTACATTCAAGAGAGAGATGGGGCTCAAACAGGGGTGCTGTGGGCAGCATGGTGCCCTGGCACAGCCCCCTGCACCCTCAGGCCCCGCTCACCCGCTGGGGATGTTGCCCACCACGGAGATGCCAAACTTTTCTTTCAGGTTGACCCCATAGGAGATGCCAGTGGAAACGATGATCTGGGGGAGAATGACTGGAGTGAGGCAGGGTCTTCCTGCACAGGGACTGTGGTGGAGGAACACATGCCCTGGAGCTGCCAAGGAACCCAATCCCACCACTCCCCACCCTGAAGGGGACAGGGATACAGCAGGGATTCCTGGCTGTGTCCCCACAGGAGGCTGGGGCAGCTCTGGGTACCGTGATAAGCTCGATGGGGATGGGCATGGGCAATTTGGCAGCAAACTTGTGGTTGAGCTCCTTCACAATCAAGATGGCCACTATGGCAATGATAGCAGTCACCAGGGTGCCCACATTGGTGCCTGGCAGCTTCTTGCAGAGATCGATGATGGTCTAGAGAACACAGGAGGAGGGAATGTGCTCAGGAAAGCAGATGCCTCCCCAGCAGGTTTTTGGAGGCCTCTATGTGCCCCACAGGTGAGCACCAGGGGTCCCTGCGTGCCAGCAAGCCGCCACTCACCACAAACAGTGAGAGTGGCCCTGAGGGCTCGCCTTGGGAGATTCCAAAAACATTTTTCAGCTGGGAGACGAGGACGTGCACAGAGGCAGCGGTGGTGTAGCCACGCACCAGTGGGTCTGAGAGGTAGGTCACCACAAATCCAAACTGCAGGAGGCCCAGGGCCACCTGGAAGAACAGATGGCAGAAATTACCCACAGGTTACGGTCTCCTGCTCTCTGCTAGACTAGGTTGGGACCACCTTACCTGGAAGATACCCGTCAGGACAGTGATGGTGGCCACCAGCTCCACCCTGGCAGCATCGCGCCGTTCCTCATCGATCGTTGTATTGCTGCCATTGACAGACATCATGAAGTCCTCACTGGGCATCAGGGACTCTGTCAAGCTCCCAATCATGACAGAGATTACAGCAAAGGGACCTGAGAACAGGTAGAGTATGGGCAGGGAGCCCAAGGTGGGCACCAGGATCTCTCTGAGAGGATCTCTTAAGGGGTCAGCTCCTCTCTCCTTAGGCCAGGCTCAAAGCACACACACTGTACTTTGGCTCTGGCTTGGCCACCCCCCTTCTTGGTGGAGCAAAGTAAAGGCAGGAAGGGTTCCCCCAGCTGCTGATGTGGTAATGCAGTGCCATGGACATCCTTGCTCCCTGCCCACCATTGCTGTGCAAGCACATGGTCCCTCAGCTCACCCACGGAGTTGTGCCTTGACGTTCCAAAGAAGAAGTAGAGGAAGACGGGGTAGAAGGAGGAGTAGAGCCCCGTGACCGGCGGCAGCCCGGCCAGCAGAGCATAGGCAAGCCCTAAAGGTGGAGAAGGGAGACATGTCACCAACGGCCAACCCCTGAGCACCCCAGCTGTGGGGGGCCCCTGGCAGCCTGGGCATGGCACCACTCACCCTGGGGCAGGTGCATGATGCCCACACTGAAGCCCGAGACAATGTCCCCCAGGAGCCAGTCCTTGATGGGGTAGCGGGGCAGCCAGCGCAGGAAGGGCAGGAAGCGGAACAGCAGGGACTTGGCAGCAGAGCCTGAGCACCTGGTGGGGAGGCAGCAGGAGCTGAACTAGAGCACAACTGCAGGGGGCTTGGGGACATCAGTGAGGGTGGATGAGGCCCCATGGGAAGCAATGTGGGACCATCAGCTCCATCCACTGGAGGATGGTGTCCCTCCAGGCAGGAGGACAGAGTGGGCACATGGGTGTCTGGGCATAGGGAAATGAACCCCCAGGTCTGCAGCTCCCTGTGGTGGTGAGGCTGGGGTGCAGAATGGGGCAAGGTGGGGCTCACACTGTGTGGGGCAAGGTCCAGGCACATCCCACTGGCCACATGGTCTTACCTGGTCTTGTGGAGATAGCCACGCAGAGAGGGCCTGGGGGGAGGTTTCCTGTGAGCCACCTCCTCGAGTTCAGCCTCACTCAGCACCTTGTGGGGCCCTCGGTGGCTCAGGGCCATCTCTGCTGCCATGCCCACCTGGCTCTCCGGAATGCCAGTCCACTGCAAGGACACAAGGGACAGCTCAGCCGCATTCCCACTCTCAGGGGCATCCCACTCACCCTGAGGCCCCTCCTCCAGCTCCCCTCGCCCACGGAACCGTCCCACCTGCCGACCAGGTGGGCAGGAATGGCCCTGAGGATAGGCACCAGCTGAGTTTTGGGAGTCCTGAAGCAGCAGCACTGCCTCACAATGGAGAGCAGTAGGCAGTCAGCAGGGAAGGCTTTGGCAATCAGTGCTGCCCACTCCTGACCCAGAGCAGCCCCATCCACCCCACTGAAACGCACAGGGGGGGACTGCCAGCACAGCTACCTCAGGGGCTCCCTCTCCACCTGCCCACGCAGGACCCACCTCAGTGCCAACACCTTCCCCTCCGTGAACTGCAGCAAGGCAGGGCAGTGGGCCAGCACAGCTGCTGGGCAGGGCCCCATCCATCCCACAGGCCCATCTGCAGACTTTGTCCCTTTACACATGAGGGAAGCAGGAATGTGAAACCCGGCAAATGTCACGGCTCACCATCCCTCCAACAGTGCCCTCCCTGGACCCCTGCAGTGCAGAGCAGGATGAGCCTGTGAGCAGAGGGGCAGGGCTGAGCTGAGGTCTCACCCTTCCCAGGGCTGGGATGGTGGGTCTGAGGAACCCCTGTACAAATCTACAGCTTGTTCTTGCTCAGGGCTCACTCTGAGGGCTGCACCATCATTCCAGGCCCACCCAGCTGGTGGCCTGATCAGTCTTAAGGTGCTCATCCACTTGCAGCTGGACCCACAATCCCCTCCCTGAGTGCTGGGGCTGTGCCAGCCTGAGCCCCTGTGTTACCCCCAGCCCTCCTACCTGCTGTGCTCAGCTTGGTCAGGAGCCACCAGGTGTGTACTCAGCTTCCTCCTATTTATTAAAGCCAGCCAGTGATCTTTGAGACGTTGTTCCTTGCCTCCTGCCCTTCCTCCTACCCTGCCAGGAAGCCACCCTGCTTCCCAGCCCCATGGATGCACAGCACCCACTATGCCCCCCTTGGTGCCCTGGTGTGCTGGGTTCCCCAGCTGTGGCAGACCCAGCACTGGTACCACTGTGCCCAGAGCCATCCCATTCTGGGGACTGTCCACCACAGTCCCAGCTCCTGGTCTCCAGCTACATCCAGGATGCTGCCGTGCCTGACCACCCATGTCACGAGCAAGGCAGGGGGCTTCTTACCCCTGGGCACGACCTGGTGCCAACCTCCTGCCAAGAGCTGCCTCCCCGGAGCACTGCTGTGCCCCCATGGCTCCCATGGATGTCTGCTCCCCAACCCATGGCCTGGAGCAGGAGCTGTGACCAGGACAAGGAGGGTTACCCAGAGCCTCTGGCCATGGCATCCAGGGTACTTTCCCCAGACCCTTGCTTACCTGCTGGAACAAGGTGTGCTGTGCTCTGTGGACTACCCTGGTCTCACACAATTTGCACAGACCCAGCTGTTATCTTGTTCCAAAGGTCCCCCGCGGGCGCTATAGTCCCACTGAACCCATCACACCTCCCTGGGCTCTATCACAATGTAGAATTGGCTGCAGGGAATTTCTGAGTCACGTTTGGCCCAGGCCCATGGGGACACGGCTGCGGAAATCCAGGCTCAGATTTCTGACTGGTAGCAAGGTGTGATGTGAAGGCAGTGGGCAGGGCCAGCCATTAGAGAATCCTGGGTCCCCTGCCTGGTGGGATGGGGATGAGAAGCAGCAGGAGCAGTGACATCCAGGACCACAATCTCTGGAGTTGGAGCAACTTGTCTCCATCCCTGGTGCCTTGTGGGGGCAGCCTGTGGCCACCTTGGCTCTCTCTCTCTGTGGTGAGCACAGGCCAAGTCCCACAGCTTTCAGTGAGGCTGAGCCTCTTCCCTCAAGCCATCCCTGGCCCTCCCTGTCCACCCTCCTGCTCATCAGTGATCAGGTAAAGGCATGTCCAACACAGGCACCCACACATGACTGCTGCTTCCTCGTTTATCTACTCCCCATCATTTATTCACTCCCCCAGCACATGAGAGGCTATCACAGGGCTCCTGCTCCCAAGCAGATAACACCCCATGCCATTTATTGCCTCTTTATCAGTGCTCCCTGTCCCCTTCCATGCCATTCCTTCCCTCACTCCAGCCTCCAGTGCCCCACGTGCACCCCAGGCTGGTCACTCTGCCTGTGCCCCCCTCTCCATTCCAGCCCCTCAATGGCTCTCCCTGGCCCTCACCCCCCAGCCAGCCTCTGGCAGGGCAGCAGGGCAGGACCACAGCTCCTGGCACTGCCAGCACAGCTCCTGGAGGCTGCCCTCCACTCCCTCCCAGCGGCTCAGATGACAGCCCCTAGGGGACAAAGGGATGACAATTGATGGTGACCCTTGCTCAGGGCGCTGTGGATCAATGCTGCCCTTTGCTCACCTGTTATTTCCTCTTCAGCAGGAGGGGAGGACACAGGGCACCAGGATCATGTTCAGCCTTCTCTCCCCACACTTCCTTCTCCTTGCTTGACCCTGCTGAGGTCACGCAGCCTTTGAAAAATGGATCTTCTTCCCTTAGCCTGGTCAGGCTGGGGTGCTGGCAGCTGCCAGGCACGAGCCCCACAGCTCACCACAGCCACAGTGGCACTGCAGCCTTGCCAGCCAGGCCTGGAGCCACTGCACAGCACCACAGCCAACCCCCCCTCTGGGTGAACAGCCTGTACACAGCCCAGTTCAACCACCTCACCTCAAGTCCCCATCCCAGTGTCACCTTGCCTCGGCACAGTGACTCCCAGGCAGCTCAGGAACTGTCTGTGAGCTCCTGCCCAAGCCCCCTGCCAAGAGCAGCTCGAGCCCAGGTGCTGCATCCACAGCCCCAGTCATGAATCCCCAGCAGAGGGAGAGACAGCACAGAGGCCAGCACCACTTTATAGACTTTTATTTCCAAATCTGGCGCTTCCATGATACACTTTTACACAGCCAAAAGGGGGTGTGGGCATCTCCCCCCTCCCTGCCCACAGAGTCAGGGGACAGAGAGAGGAAACAAAACCCAAGCAAATCCCCCAAAGGAAAAAATCCAAACTCAAGGAGGATGCTCCCCAGAGCCCAGGTCACAGCACTACAATCAGGGACCAAGCTGCAGGCTGGTCTGCAAGAAGCAGATTTCTGCTTCTTGACTAGCCCAGCTCCGCGGGGATGGCCACCAGCCCACAGGGATGGCCACCATCTCTGCTGCTCTCTTCTTTTTGGCACTTGACACTTGCTCTCCATTTGGCAGCAGCATAAAGAGCCCTGTGCCCAACTTGGCAGAAACATGGGCCCTACAGTGCAGCAGGGACAGGATCCCAGGACTCTGGAGAGAAACTTGTAAACGAGCTTGTTTCCAAAGGCAAAGATGGGCAGCGTGGAGGTGCCTGGCTGTCCCAGCAGGTGGGGCCAGCAGGCTTTCCCTCTGCACACTGGTCCCAAATGGCATGTAAACATGTCAGCAGGCCTTTCTCTCCTCATCCCTGGGAGCAGGATGACAGTGAGCCTGCCTCATCAGGGCTGTGCTGGGGACCCAGGGCACCCCCAGTCACCAGCCCTTGTGTTCCCTCCATACTCTCCCTACTGACTCGGGGAGGCAGCCCAGAGGCCCAGAGGCATGAGGACAGCAGCATGGGTCCTCTCCTGTAAACATGTCAGGCTGGGCTACAGTAAGATGCCACGGCAGTGTGGTAGTAAGGCAGTAAAGAGCACATGGTCATGCAGCCCTGAGAGCACCTGGCAGGTGAAAAAGGGAACATGCTGGCCCTGCTGTGCCTTTTTCACCTGGGGGGTGAAAAAGGGAACATGCTGAGCCCAATGTCCCGGCCTGAGGCTGAGGTAGGCACAGAGTGCCATCTCACAGCACAGTCAGGGGTCAGGCCCCAGGCTGAGCAGAGAAACCATCTGGGTAGCCTGAATTTCCAGAGGGGGCAAAGTGCTGCTTATCTCGATCTCCCAAAATTCAGGCCACTCTGAGCTGTGGTCCTTTGCTACTCAGGGGAGAGCAGGTGTACACAGACCCCCCAGGGAACCAGCTAGATACAACTTCTGTGGGCAATGCTGGACCCTAAAGCTGGAGCCACATCATGCTCCTGTGGATGTTAGTCCTCTGCAGAGTGAGGACTGGCTCTGGGAAAAGCCAAGCCTGCTCCTCAGCAGGTCAAGGGTCATCCAGCTCCTTTACCAGACCCACAAACCAACAGAGGTTTGTTCTGTAACATGCAGGTTAAAGAGCACAACACCCAGTGGGTAAAAGCCCGGTGCTCACTTGCTGAGCTGAGGAAACCAGCAGTGATGAGGGTGGGACCACCCTGGGACAGGACAGGACTGCACAGCAGAGCTTGGCTCCTCCCCAGCAGGTTCCCAGTGCTGAATTTGCTGCCCCACTCACCCGTGCTCTCGCTGGCACAGCCCCAGCTCACAGACAGCCCCAAGGGTGGTGCCATGGCAGGGCAGAGGGAGGCCTGGCTGCAGGGGCTCAGGGACACCAGGCAGGCAGAGACAGAGTTTGGAGCTGCAGTGGGAGGGCAGGGTGGGCAGCAGGGCCCCTGCAGGGGGAATGGGACAAAGCATTGCCAGCAAAGCCTTAAGGACTGCCTGGCACTGTCTCTCCAGTCCACTGGGATTGTGGTTCTCATAGCCCCAGGGAAACTGGCAAGGGGCTGTTGGTGAAACAAATGCTCCAGGTCTTGGGAACAGACCATCCGTAAAAATAACCATAGAAATTTCTCTTCTCTCTGATTACAAAGATACAAAAGGATAGAAAACCCTCCCTGCCCCCACATCCTAGGCTCCATTTCTGTCCCCCTGCCACTGCCCACCCTTCACACACACACAGGCACACCCCACACACAAACAGCTCGCAGAGAAAGACCTTGGCTCCAGGGGGTTGGAGATGCCACCCGTGTCCAGTACTACCTGTCACACCAGGCAGGTGATGGAGGGCATGGTGGCAGTGAGAGCCTGGAGGCTCCTGGCAGTGGGTGGTGTGGGCTGCTGGCCCCTGAGCCCACAGGGCAGGGGAAAGCAGGGTTGGTTTTGGGCCTCTGACAACCATCAGTTCTGGCCCCTGCTCCATGGGGATACCAAACCTCAGCTGGCAGTGCCTGGTGAAGAGCCCTGCTTCTTCCATCTCTGTTGTCATCCACCTCGGCCCCTCAGGAATGGCCATCGTTTCTCATTATTCTTCTCAGAGGAAAGAAAAACAGTGTCAAGCCATGGCATCTCTCCTGGGCTCCAGCACCCTTTCCCCACTATGCCAGATGGGGACAGGGCAGAAAACCTCTCCTGTGTCAGGGCAGGAACAACTACTCTCTGAGTCCCTGAGATAAGGGAAGAGGGAAGGAGGGAAGGGGTGGGGTGGGAGCAGTACCAACAGGGAGCAGAGCTAGAGGGAAAAAGTGACATGCTAAAACAGGGTGCCTGGGGAGAAATGTGGCTGGGGAAGGCAGGGCTTCCCTAAGACCTGGGCTCCCTCCTCTCCAGCCAGCCTGGCCCTTGCATACATCTATGGGACTTAGAGCCAGCACTGACCAAGGGATCAGCCAGGAGGCCAGCCTAGCTGCACAGAGCATCCTCCCCGAGTACCCACAGGCCACAAGCAAGGGCCATCATCTCTTGGGCAGAGAGGACACTCACATACACAGAGGCTTCTGCTTGTGCTGCTCAACAAGCATCTGGAGCTGTCTCACCTGAGGCTTCTCCCTGCCCAGTCACTATTCAGGACCAGGAGACACCTGCCACTCACCCAGGGAGCTCACCCTTACACTGCCCTCTCCCTCCAAAGTAAACACCTTTGGGAAGAAGCCAAGCAGGTGGACAATGCACAAGATCAGCTGAACAAGACCTGGCTGAGGAAGGAAGGAAACCACTTACTCTGAGTCTGGAGACAGCTCTGAGATGCTGTGGGAGGTGGCAGAATGAGGTGTTGAGGGACACACTGCAGAGGGTGTCGAGGTCTGCATGGCAGAGGGGGTGGCGGTGGTCTGGGGGCCTGAAGGTGTGCTGGAAGATTGCACCGAGGACAGCACGGAGGAGTTAAAAGAAGCAAGGATGGAAGAAAGGATATCTAACTGTTCAGTGGAAGGATGTCTGCTGGGAATGGCCTCCAGGTTCTCCCTAGAATGCTGTCTCCTCGACAGCGGTTCCAGGCTCTCCCTGGACAGCTGCCTCCGAGACAGACTGCCCAGGTTGTCCTGCGAGGGCTGCCTGCTAGGCACTGTGTCCAGAGGCTCTCTGGAATTGGATCTTCTGGACAAAAAGTCCAGCTGCTCCCTTGAAGCTTGTCTAGCTGATGCTAGCAGATCCCTTGAAGGCTGTTTTCTAGAAAGCAAATCCAATTGCTCTCGAGAAGTATCCCGACTTGGCAACATGTCTATTTGGTCTCTGGACACTTGCCTACTTGGCAATGTGTTTAGCCACTCTCTAGAGACTTCTCTTACTGGCCCACAGTCTAGCTGCTCTCTTGACCCAAATCTGCAGGGTAAAGTGTCAAGGCAGTCTCTGGAGCCCTGCCTCCGGGGCAGCGTGCTCCCATGATCTCTCTGACTGGGCCTAGCAGCGAGTAGATCCAAGTTCTCCCTGGATGCATGTCTGCTTGGGATACTTTCCAGGTGTTCAGTAGATCCATGCCTGCTGGGAATAGTGTCCAGCTCCTCTCTGGACCCATGCCGACTGGGCACGGCTTCCAGGCACTCTCCTGAGTTGTGCCTGCTCAGCTGCTCCCGGGACATCTGTCTCCTCATCAGCATGTCAAGCTGCTCCCGGGACGAGTATCGGCTGGCTGGCTGGGACAGACTGCCAGCCCCAGAGTAGATCCTGCCATAGGACGCAGCGGGGACAGCCCTGTGACCCAGCGTGGACGTCTTGTACCACGTCAGCTCGTTGGTCATCCTGCCAACGGATGGCAAGCCCTGGAGAGTTGGGGGGTACTGGAGGCGGTTCTTCAAAATCCCTGCACCAGACAAAAGATAAGTCAAATATTTGCACAACAGCAAGAAGAGCAGGAAAACCAGGGAGACGCCTCCCCAAGGGCATGGCCACACAGATCTGATTCTGAGCTTTCAGTGTCATGTCAGCCTGAGACAGGCAAGGCCACCCTTGCCCGCTTGCTCCAGATTTTTACCTTTTCTCTGCCGCTGGGTCTGGGTGAGGGAGTTCTCATCCCCACTGGTCAAAGCCAGGTCTGGCTGATTATTGTTGGCTGCATCCTTATTGATGTCAAATCCCAGCTTCCGCTCGGATCCCCACTTCTGCAGGGAGCAGGGGTGAACCTCGCACTCGCCCAGCGCTGGCCAATACGACATGAGGTCATTGCCATCCACATCTGGTGAAGGACACAGCAAATCAGGCCCCAGAGAAGAGGGAGGGAATATTTCCATGAGCAGCAATTGAGCCATCACAAGACATGCACGGCCTGACCCCCCTAGGGAGTTGAGCTCATTCTTTTCCCTGCCAGAGCCCCAGCCTTGCCTTTGGGGGTGGTGTTGGCAGGGTTGGTGAGGAGGCGCTCGCTGTGCGCTGCCCGCTTGAGCTGGCGCTGGAAGCGGCCCCGCAGGCGAACGTTCTCCTCGCTCTCCGAGGATGGGATGGAGAGGCTGCGCTCCTCATCCAGAGACAGGTCACTGTCCGAGTCCGAGTCCTGGTCTGGAGGAACATGGTGTGTTGGGGAGACATTTGGAATGAAGGTGGGAGAGGTTCCTGCTGAGAGCAGCAGGAAGGCAGAACCACCCCAGGCTGACCACACTCATGAGTTGCCCCTGCCCTTTGCTGCCCCTCCCTCAGCAGCAGCCTGTGCCAGCTCCCTCAGCCCTATCACCAGGTACCTGTGAGAAGAGCCCAGGTCCATCTCACTGCACCTTCCTGTAAGGCAGCTGCAAACAGCACTAAGATCCTCTCTGCCTCCTCTTCCAGGCTGAGTAAACCCACATTCCTTACCCTTTGCTTCCCTATCCCACACCCCAGCCCCAGCTGGTCTAGCTCCAGTGAGTCAAATGTCTGCGCTGTACTGCAGAGCCCAGTGTCCCCAGAGATCCCACAGTAGCCCATGTCCCCTCTGTTGCCTCCCCCATTTCTACTCCCTTGGGGACTGGCTATGCCCTTTGCCATCTGTCCAGGAGGAGGCTGTGCTAAATGACACAATGGCTGCCTTTCCCGCCATCTCCCACGTATTTGGAAGTTGCAGCTGAACATGGGGTACAAGATGTAACCACACACCCAGAGCCTGCACCAGGAAGAACTCCCCCAGCTCAAGAACAGGGCTGAGCCTTACCTCCCCCAGCATCACGGTGGAACATTGCCATGTCGATGTCCGTGGGGCCGGCGTGAGCCAACAGGCTGTGATCCAGGGCTGAGCCCTGACGTGCTGCCACGTTGTCTCTGAAACAGAGGAGGCTCAAACTGTCACAGTGGCAGGAGCCTGTGGCTCTGCCCAGGCACTGCTGGCCCCCTGGCTGCTCCCTACCTGAGGTAAGCCCTCTGGCTGGAGTGGGTGCGGGCAGAGCGCACGCTGCTCACCGAGGACACTGTGGAGGCCCCCAGGGTGATGCGGATGAGCCCGCTCTCCTCAAACAGTGCTGTGTTGTTGTAGGCATTGGGGCCCTGAGGAGAAGGGAGAGGGCACATGCCCTGTTAAGGAGCTGCCACAGCAGCCCAGGGAAAGTGGGGATATCCCTGTCAGCTCCTGTCCCAGACATGCAGCCTGAGCCCAGCCCCCTGGGCTCCTCTGCTCTCACCCACCTGGGTGCTCCTCGTGGCCTCCTCGCTCTGCCCCTTCTTGCTGAGGCAGGCCAGCTGCCATGCCTCCCTCACCTCCTCGTTCAGCACACAGAACAGGACCAGCACTGCCAGGCCCTGTGGGGAGAGATGCCATGAGAGACAGCCTCTCACTGCCAGCTCACTGCTTGCCCACAGTGCCAGCAGCGGGCTTCAACCGGGCCACCAGACTGGGATGCACCAAAAACCCCAAATACCAATGAGAGCTAACACCCATAGTAGCCATGGATGAGGGAGGAACAGGTGGGGTGTCCATCTGTCTGGCAGTGGCCCAGAAGCAAAATGGCAGGGTCCCCTGCAGCAACATCAGCCCCAGTGGTGGGAGAAGGTTGGCAGGGTGCTGCCATGGATCATATTTTGAGTGTCCAACACCTCCATGACATTCCCCTACTCTGCCCTCTCAGGACACGGAGGCACCTTCCCTCCAGATGGCACTTGCCATCCCTTGGATGTTACCTCTGAACCAAATGCCTTGCAGCCACCTCCTGCTCCGTGTGGCTGCTCACCACAGGCACAGCAGTAAGGAGTGGCAGGAGTCCCTCAGTGCCACAAAGGTGGTAGCAGAAGGGACAAGGAGCTCAGTGAGATGTTGGGAGCTCAGCACACGGCACCCATTCTCCACAGATAGCCGTGGGGACCACAGGGATGCTCCACTGGGCTGACCCTTGCCCTCCCCAGCAGAGGCTGGGCAGTTACCTGGAGGCTGCAGAGGACAGTGTAGAAGTAGTGGAAAGCCAGGACACTGTTGTTGACAGCCAAGAGGCCAAAGAGCCAGGTAGTGCTAATAACTAGAAGCAGAACAAAGGAGCTCCGTAACGTCATGCTGGAGAGAGAGAGACAGACAGACAGACAGGGACATAGACACACACCCAGAGGTTAGTGCGAACTGTTAACCTACAGGCTAGTGCTCCCTGAGATCCAGAGGGGAAAGCTCCTGCAGAGACCTCCCTGCTGTGCCCAGCACTGCAGGCACATCCCTGCACAGTGGCCCAGCTTCCCCTGACTGCCAGGCCTTCCCTTCTGGATCACACATGGCAAACACAGGGGCCAAAATGACACAGGTCATTTTAAGCCACAGAGAGCTCAGCCATGCTCCAGGGCTGGCTCAGAGGGAGTGGGGAAAGTTCTCAGGAGGCATGTAGGAGAGGTAGAAACAGGTGCTCATAGCTGACAAGGGCTGAGTGCTGAACCCAAGCAGACACAAGAGGTGGCTGTGAGGGCAGGTGGTGAAAGGGGACCAGCTGGGAGGTGAGTGTGAACATAGTAGGGACATAGGAACTAGAAAGGATAAAGTTTAGGAAGGGTTAATGTGGCTGGCAGGTGTGGGAGAGGAGAGAGGAGAGTGGCTGCAAGGCTGACACTGATGCACAGAAGGGCCCTTTGATGGTAGAAGGAGGAGGAGGATGGTCACTGAAAATGCTAAAATCCACTAGCTGCCAGAGCTCTGCTGGGAGTTTGGCCACTAATACTCACAGAACCGATTTCTTCTTGGTCTCCTTTTGGCCTGGGGAACAGGACATCTTGGCCACAAGCAGGAACATGACCCCATTCATCTGAAAGTGTTGGCACTGATTAGAAGCTGTGCCAAGGGCTGGCTCTGACCTGACCTCCCCACTGCAGACTCCAGGCTTGCCAGGCCCTGCAAACATCCCCTCCTTTCCCTTCATGCCCGAGCTGTGGCCTCCCCCAGGTTTGGCTAGAGTTGAGGAGGGACAAAAAGAGGGCCTCTAACTGAGGGAGAGGGACACAGAGAATGGGACAGGCAGTGGGCAGCCAAGGAGGGGTGAGTGCCCATGGTGCAGAGAAGGGAGGCAGGAGAGGGTTGTGGGTGAAACAGGACAGGGTTTTACCACAATGACGACAGTAATGGGGCCTGCAAAGCTCCAGACCAGCTTATCATGAATGGAAATCCAGCAGAAGTCGGGGTTCCCGTAGCCCTCAGGATCCAGGCCAACGGCCAGCCCTGCAGGAGGAAGGGAGAGGTCAGGTCCACACCCAGCAGCCTTGGACTTGTCCAAACCATGTCAATCCCATGCCAGCATTATCAGCAGAGAAGGAGCTTTCTCCCTGCTCCTTGCCATGTGCATAGGCTTCCCCACCACAGGGGGAGGGAGTCAGGACTGTGAGACTCAACAACAGGGACTTTATTTCCTTTTCTTCAGATGTCCCTGACATAGCCCAGTCCAGGAGGCATTCACTGCCAGCAACAGGTCACCCAAGTATGCAGGCTTGGGAAACCAAGAGACTTTAACTAGAAGACCTGAGAAGACGTGCTGACAAATTATTTCTCCTCAGAAGGCAAGACGACAGCCCTTGATACATGGTCCCTGACCACCACAGCACTGCTTGCTGCCAGCACTGCTGACCATGGCAAGCCCTAGATGAGCTGGGCAGCACCAGGTGGTCAGGGACTGCTGAGAAGCAGCAGGGCTGGTTGGGCATGGCTGCAGCACCAGCAGCTCCTACCAGTGATGATGGCAGGCACGCCCCAGCCAATGGCGTAGTAGAAGCGCATGGCCCCGAAGTTGACATTGCGTGCTTCCGTCTGCATGCGGTAGATGTGGAGGCCCTGGACGAAGAGCCAGGCGAAGGTGGAGAGGAAGAAGCAGTGGAGGAGGATGGCAATCACAGTGCAGAGAAACTGGGGAGACAAGAGCGACTTAAAGATGGTCCCACTGTGCCAAGGCTAATGGCATCGTCCACACCTCACCCCCAGTGTGTTCAGCCCACAGACCTGGTTCTCAGTGCGGTTGATACCCAGGAGAAAGAGCAGCTCAGAGAAGAAGAGAGTGACAGATATGTTGGAGTGGATGCCACGTGTGTTGGACTTGAGGCCTTTGAGGCAGGTCAGAAAGGAGAAGGTCAGCAGCAGAGACACCAAGGAGAGAGACACCAAGGAATAGGTGACAATTGCCAATGTCTCCAGATCACCCTCCAGTTGCTGCAGCAACAGAGAACCAAAGGCAAAGAGCAGCGTTAGGGGCAAACACAGGAAGCTTGCAGAACTCTCAAACTGGGTTTGTGTCCCACACGGAATTTTTTGCCTGTGCCCAGGACATTTTCTGCCTGTTCTGAGACCCAGCTGCTAGCAGTCCCCACCATCACCACAGTCCCACAGGCTGAGGTTACCTCTCGGTGTGAGCTGTCCATCAAAACCCCAAAGGTGCCAAACTGGGAGCACTGGCAGTGGACGTGGGTGGTGTTTCGGTACACGAGCTCGCAGTCCCTGGCTGTCCAGAAGCCAGAGGGGTTGGTCCTGCAGCCACCAAAAAGCAGAGTGCACTTAGGAGAGAAGACACACAAATGTGTGTGGGGGCAGGAGCCACAGAGAAGAGGGGTGACTGACAAGACTCTTCTGCCAGCAGATACAACTGCTCTGCTAAAGTGGAAATATGGGAGCCAGAGTGTGGATGTGACACTGAGGGAAATGGGTCAGTGGTGGACTTGGCAGTGCTGGGTTAATGGCTGGACTCAATGATCTTAAAGGTCTTTTCCAAACTAAATGATTTTGACCCTGCTGTGCCCTCCCAAAAGAAACAAATCCCATGGGAGAGGATGGAACCCCCTCCATCCCAGTGCTGCTCAGGGAAACTTGGGGTACGAGGAGGTGTGTGGGGAAAGCAGCTCAAGGAGAGTGGCCCAGTCATGCTCAACTCACAGGTTGGAGTGGTTCCACTGGACACAGAGAGGTTTGCTCCTGTTTGCTGTCTCCAGCAGGTAAAATTCCAGCACAAGAGGGGTGTCCAGGGGTCCTTGCAGGAAGGTGTGATTGCTGAACACAGACACACTCACAATGGGGGAGTTCATCACAGGATTCTTGGGGAGCCTGCAAGGAGCAACAGAGCTCTACCATCACTATCACTGTGTGGCAGCTACAGACCCCCAGAGACTTCTCAGGTGTCCTTGCTCTGACATCTCAGAAGGAATTGCTCAGAATACAACATGGGGCTGGGAAACGTGGCACAGAGCAGCATCAAGGCTGGGAATCAAACCCTCATCATTGCAGACAGACTTGGCAAGTGCCAGAGGGAAAAGAACAGAGTCCAGCCAGCCCCTGTGCCCTGGTGCTTGTGGGGGCACAGGGGAGGAAGGGGAGGAGGATGTACCTGACGCTGCGGCGATCCACCTGGTAGCGCGCAGGCAGCAGCCCCCCGAGGGTGCGGTACATGATGAGGATCACCACGGTGAGGGTGGGCTCGGGCTCTGGCAGCGCCTGTCTCGGCGAGGAGTTCTCCACAGTGTAGTTCCCTTCAGCCCCAGCCAGCGTGGGCACTGCTGTGGGCACAGCTGGGGCACACAGAGGGGTGGTGAGAACACACACACACACACACACACACACACACACACACACACACATATATAACCAGCACATGCTGCTCTGAAGACAATTTGCAAGACCATCAGGAGCCTTTGGGATGTGGTGAACACGTGTAAAGTCCAGGATCTCAAGGCTGGCTCTCAGACCTCTGACAGAGACATGTCTCAGTAGGGTATATGCAAACTAAATGGCTTTTAAAGGTCACTCCAACCCAAACCTTCTTATGATTCTACATCTTTCTTGCCAACTGTACCCACCCATGTTGTTCCTTGAGTGATGCTCTCGTGCTCACCTTCAGCTTTTGGAGGGCTCAGCACGGACAGTGGCAGCACCACGTGTGTGTGGGGGTCCCAGGCGGGCTGGCCCCTGAAAAGGCTGCTGTGGTAGCGGGGATAGCGCCGGCGGATGTGGGAGTGGTTCTCCATGCGGTCGATGCTCAGCACTGCGGAGGAGCAAGGCAGTGAAAGTCAGCTCAAGGATGGACACCTGGAGAGCAACTGTGCCCCAGAGCATCCCAGGATTCAAGTCTGTGGCCAAGGGAGTTGGGGCTATGACCTCTATTTGGGCATGACACTAAATCTCAGTACCCACAGTGCTCCTTCCCAGCCCAGATACTTGCTCTGCCTCAGGACAGACTACTCCTGTCACCAAGACCAGCTGCATTTTCACTAGAGACTGGAAAGTAACTGTGAGCAGGCAGCACACTCTGAGCTCTGCTAGCTCTTGGAGGTCAGCTAGTACAGGCAGGGATGGGACCAGGACATCTCTCACAAATGCCTCCCCATGTTAGAGAGAGCCATCAAGGACATTACCAGCACACTCCCTGGGGTGCAGTGAGATGAGAAGGGAACAAGCTGTGATGGAGGAGTGTCCCTGCACCCCAGGCAGCTCCTACTCACTGATGTTGGGGGTGACGACACCGACGGGGTTGAGGTAGGTGAGTTTCATGTTGCTGGCCAGCGTGCCCGAGTAGTCATGCAGCTGCTCCATGAGGCTGGCGCTGCCGTGCTCCCCGTGGGGCAGCATGGCCCAGTGCTCCCGGTTCTCGGGGGCCAGCACAGAGCTGCCTGCAAGCAGCAGGTTCTGAATGGGAGAGACACGAGGACAGAGGGTGAACGTGGCCTTTGGGCCTCTCCTGACCACCCCCAGACTGCAGCACTGTGCTCTCTGCACAAGGACTCTGGGAAGAGAGAGACTTCATACTATAATGGGCTCCACCCTCAATTCTCACCAACCAGTGCCCTGCAGAGATACCTTTCCTGCACCCTTGCCATGAGGGACCTGCCAGCAGCAGTAAGACCTCCCCTTGCCTTCCCAGGCTGAGCCAACCCAGCTCTCTCCCTCTCCTCAACCACTCTTTGCTCCAGCCCTGACCTTGCAGGCCTTGCTTCCCACACTGCTGGTGCGAACCAAGAGCCCAGAGCTCCTCACGGGGTCCCACCACACCCTCAATCCCCTCAGAAAGACAGGGTGGCTGCTCAGAGCAGCAGCACAGAAGGCCCTGTGGTGTGGGCAGCACTGACCTCGTTGAAGTGTGCGTCCTGCGTGGCGGTGAGGCCAAAGCCGCGCTGGCGGCTCTCGAAGGCCATGAGGCGGGACAGCAGGCGGAAGGCGATGTGCACGTCGTTGCCAAAGTAGTGCTCCATGTGGTCGGTCACGGCCCGCAGGCGGTGCGCCAGCTTCTTGGCTTCAATCGTGTTGAGCTCAGTCTTGTTCCTCTCCAAGCCCTCCAGCTGTCAGAGGGGAGAAAACAATGCAGCAGGTTCCTCACCAGGGATGCTGCAGGCCCTGCTGGACACAGAGACTATTTCTGAAGCCACAGCAGAAGCCATGGACAGTGGTGGTCTCTAGCACAGGGAGAACATCTGGCAGAAAATCAGCCTCCAGCAACACACCAGGGTCTGCACTGGCCTGGCTAACCCAGTGCAGTTAGTGCAATAACACAACAGAGGCCAAGGAGATGAAAGGGCAGAGCAAGGCCCTGGCAATACTCCCCTGGAAACTCTCCTGGCTTCAGTTTCAATTCAGCCTAGATGACATGATGGCATTCAGCCTAGATGACATGTAAGTGCTAAATACACTTGCCTGGATATTTCAAAGGGATTTGTCCCTGACAAAATTGAGGGGCTACAGAGGTCTCATGGAGTAGACATCCCATCAGCTTCAAACCACTCAGCCCTGCTCAGGATTATTTATTTTCCCCTCAAATACTCTGGCAGGACAAAGTAATTTCTGAGGGGGACACAGATTAAATGAAGCCATATGAACTTAAGCTCAGACCACTGCTCCCACAGAAGGGATTTGGGGGAAGGAGGTGAGAAAGAAAGGGACTGAGCACTGTGGCAAGGCCCTGTCATACCCCAGGCACCCCTGGAGAGCTGAGTGCTTTGAATTGTGGCTGTGAGCCCTTGTTCAGAGGGCTCCTGCTCTGTCAGGGCTGCAGAGCTGAGAGGATTACCAGCACGGACAGCTCCTTGAAGGCAGGTGAAGTGCAGTTGAAGAGATCTGGCTCCAGCCAGCCCTTCTCCTCATCACAGTGTCTGATGGCTGCACCTAAAACAAGGAGGAAGGGCTTGTTGGAAATTCAGCACAGGAGACATGGCTGATCCTCTGCACCAGCTAATCCCAAAGAGTGGCACTGACAAGCAATGGGAAGGGCCTGTAACACCCCAGGGCCATCATCCTGCTCTGCACCAGTGCAAACCATTCTGCTCTTCATTTGTGAAACCTCAGCAAGGTGCCATCACACAGGATTGCAAAAAGGATGGACTTGGCAGGACCCAGGCTGGAAAAGCCCAAGGGGACACGACTGTGTCCTTAGGCACATCTGACCCCAAGTTATGAAAGCCCAAGCAGCTCTAGGCATCCCCCAGCTGACAGCCTGCAATGCCTGCTGAGGTCCTGCTCTCTCTACAGGGCAAAGCCACCCCAGGAGCACAACAGCCCTGCTGCTGGGCTGGAAAACCAGCCCCTGAGATGAGCCCTTCCAGCCAAGGGGAATGGAGGAGTGCGATGGTGCACCCCAGTGTGGAGGATCCAGCAGTGTGGGGTCAGTATCCAGAGCCAGCCCCCAGGCCCTGGTTGGAGCCCAGGCATTTGTGTACAGCAAGGGAGTTTCCAAAACTGAATGGGATGAGATGATAACCACCACCAAAAATGCTGCTAAAGCCAACACGGAGAAAAGTGTTCTCAGCTGGGATTGTCACCACAAACACTTTGAGCAAGAGAAACCAGGCAACCCCAGTGTACCCAGCAGGACTGTGGAGCCTCCTGGGGACAGCATCAGGGCACAGGAGCCCACCCAGGTGCCCATGGCTGGGAGAGGGTAGCAGGGGAGGGCAGGGAGAGGAAGCTTTGAGCAGACTCCAGCTGCTGCTCAGAAAAGCCCCAGGGACAAGCGTACCCCTTCCACCACCTCCAGCTCCTGGCACTTCTCCCAGCCACCCTTCTCCCATCTGCAGAAGCACAGGGACCAGTGCCATTGCAGCAGGGAGCAGGAAGAACAAGAAGTCTCCATACTGATGGCATTCCCCTTGCACAGAACAGAGATTGACTCAGATCTGGGCAGAATCTGACCCCCAGGTCCCTGTGCCTTCTCCTGCCAGCCAGGCAGAAGGAACAGGACCTTGTGCTGTGCCTGCCCATCAGCTCCTGCTCCCATCCTACCACTCCCCACTCAGGCAGTTTCTCCTTCTTCCACCCCACATCCATTCCTCCCTGGCCTCAGCACCAGCTCCTTCCCCTCCCAGGCTAAGCAAGCGAGCGCCATCCAGGAGAGCCAGCATCCATCCATCCCAGCCAGGGAGCAGAGCACAGACCTGCCAGAGCCAGCACTGCAGGCCAGGCACACAGGGTGGCAAGGGCTGCATGCAGCTGCAGCTGGGCTTGTGTAGTTAGTGAGCTGGGAGCAGGGAACACTGTGGAGGAGCAGTGAGACCAGGCAAAGCGTTGGGAGGACCCTGGGCAGCTCCAGAAGCAGCGGGGAAAGCGCAGGGGTGTGCAGGGTGCCAGGCAGGGAGCAGGGAGGGAAAGCCATGTGGTGCAGCCCTCAGAGCACAGGGGGAAGGAGATGGGAACAACCTTACCTGCACCCCTCAAGCCTGTGCACGGAGGGCGAGAGAACCGGGGAGAGAAGCGACAACAGTTAGGAGCCAAACCTGCCTCCTCCAGGGGCGAAGGGCTGGGGAAGGACAGGGCTGGTATTGTCCCCTGGGGCTTGCACTGCCCTGCACTCCCAGACACCCTGCTGACACCTTTTCTGTCACCGAGGACAGCTTGGCCTCCTCCAGCTCAGGATGCTGACTCCTACCCAACATTCACCTGACAGCACACTGTGCCCTGCTTCCCTTGCAGAGCATATGGGGATGGTGCTGGTGGAGCCACAGCAAGGCACTGAGGGTGCTGTGCCAGGCCTGACCTCAGCCTCAAGCCTGGTGAACCCAAAAAGCAGCAGGAAGAAGAGAGGCACCAAGACTGAGGGAACAGCACAGCCCCATGGCTGGGTGATGGGTTTTACACCCCACAGCTTTTACCCAACCCCAGTGCTATGGCCAGCACCCTCTGCTCTCTGCTCTTCCCCAGACTGTGACATTTTCTCTTCCAACTTCCTTCTCCCAAACTTCCAGCCCAGCTGAACGGGACTGGGGTAGTGCAAGAACAGAGTGATATTGCCAGGGCTGCTACTGGACAGCCAGGCTGTCCCCTCCCCTCTCCATCAAATCCCCACTCACCCAAGGATCCTTTGGGACACAGCACTGCAGCTGAGAAGCCAAACTTGGTCTGGGGCCACCACACACCTGCCTTGAGGCTTTTGGGGCAGCCATCGTAGAGCACTGTGGGGACACACAGGTCACGGGGCCAGCCCACTGACACCCAGCCCCTGGCAGCAGCTGCCCACAGTGCCCACACTCACCCTGGCAGCCGCTGGGTGTCACCTCGGCGAAGGGGCTGTCACAGCTGTTGCACTGGCGGCCGATGACGCCGGGCCGGCAGTGGCAGCGGCCGCTCTCCCTGTCACAGGAGCGCGAGGTGGAGCCCACGGGGTAGCAGTCACAGGGCAGGCACGTGTCACTGCCCCTGGGCCGGTAGTGGAAGTCCTGCGAGGACATGGGGACAGTCATCAGAGAGCTCAATAGGACAGCAGGCTGGGGAACCCCTGGAGCCAGAGAAGGTCAAGGCATTCCTGATTTCCAATCACCCCACTGCCCCCATCAGCACCATGCTGGTCCAGGAAGGCTGTACAGAGGAGCTGAGCAGGGATCCAACCCAGATATGGGCACACATAAAGTAGGACCTGGGCAACTGCCAGGCCTTTGTGTGGGGACAAGGAACAGCATCAAGAACAAGCAGGGTTTCAGAGAAGCCATGGTCCATGTCCCCATTGGCACAGCTGCCCCTCACCTTGCAGTGGCACTGCCCGTTGGTTTTATTGCAGTCAGGGTCAAAGCCTTTGTTCACATCACAGTTACAGGGCCCACAGGTGGGGTTTCCCCACCAGCCCTTTGGACACTGCTGGTCTATCCTAGGGAGAGAAATATCTTTGATATTACAACCACCAAATTCCCCAGGCCTTGTTCTGCCACCAGTCAGCAGCTCCAAGGAGGAAGGTGGCACTGAGAAGCCCCTGGTTACACATCCAGGATGAGAGGCCAGCATGGAGCCAGGCCCAAAGGCCACGGTCCTGCCCTGTATCTCACCTGTGCTCGCAGTACTGCCCAAAGAAGTTCTCACTGCACTCACAGACGTAGCCGAGGCGCGAGCCAGGCTTGCGGCGACACACCGACTTGTTCTTGCAGGGGTTCAGGTGACACACGTCCACACAGTCCCCTCCGTAGTACCCTGAGGTGGGGACAGAGACCACCAGGTAAGCAAATACCCTCTACCTGAGAGGTGCTGGAGTACCAAGGAGTGAATTCAGGGGGCTCAGGAGGGATTCTGCCCTCCAGAAAAACTGATGAGTGTCTGACAGGAGTGTGACTTGCCCAAGGCATGGACAGGAGAGCGGTCACAGGCCAGGAGGGAGTCACAGGGGCAGAGGAGAAGATAAACGGGCACAAAGAGCAGAGGAGTCGCAGGGTGCTGCAGGTCCTACCTGGCTGGCAGACACAGGAGTAGCTCTGCCACTCATCCTTGCAGACACTGTTGGCTGGGCAGGGGTTGGAGTCGCAGGGGCTCGGGACACTGCAGCCAGCCTCCACCCGCAGGGCATGGTTGGGCTTGGGCAGCACGATCCCGGTGACGCTGTCACCCAGGCGCACACCCTGCAGTGCAGGTGACAAACTCACAGTGAGGCCAGGGCAGACACACCACCAGGCTCCAGCTCTCCTGCCTTCCACAAACCCCCAGCAGTAGCCACTCGCCATCCTCCCTATTTAACGCTACCCCATGGCACCTCAGAGCCTTGAATGCCCAGAGGGACAGTGACAGCAGCACCATGGATGCTGGCAGCAGTTGCCAGATTTGTGTTTCCAACTCTCCACATAACAGACCTGCTGAAAAGGGAAGGCTCAGAGTGATGGACTCACCTGTATGCAGCCCCTCAGCCCATTCTGCACCTCGCCAGAGCCCAGGACTCCCCCCACATGCAGGTGTTTCACCTTCAGGCCATGCAGCTCATTTCCCACAACCACCGTGTCCTGCAAAAGGGAGCAACACGAGGCAATGGGCACCAGCCCTGGCCCAGCCCTCTCAGGGGGTGCAGAGGCACAGCTCTGCCTGTGTTTGCCGAGCATCCCCCACAGCTCCTGCCCTGGTGCCAGGGTCCTGAGCAGCACCCACCTGGTAGAGCCCAAAGTCCAGGGTGAGGGTGATGACGTAGCGCGAGTCGCGCCCGCTGTGGACGTCGCGCAGCTCCAGCTGGAGGTCGTGCCACTTCCCATCACTGAGCTGCAGCTGGTCCAGGAGCAGGCTGGTGCTGCGCCCTGAGCCCCGGCTCACCATGAAGGAGAGCAGGCCCCCAGCCAGCTGCAGAAAGGGAACAGCAATGCCACCAGTGAGCAAAGACCTCATGAACCCTGGCTGCTTCCAGCCTACCCTCCATCAGAGCATGGGGAGGGAAATCCATCCCCGCTAAATGCCTCTCCCCTCAGCCACCCTCTGCTTGGGATGCAGCCAGCAAGGAGAACAAGGTCCCCATGCTCTCCTGGGGCAGACAGCAGCAGAGGCTGGCTCGTGGTGCTGTGGCTGAGGCTGTGGCCATACCTGGCAGAGCAGGGTGGTGTACTGGCCCGCGTGGGCCTGCAGCAGCACCCCATCCTGCTGGCGTGTCCGGAACGCCAGCCCCAGGTACCACGGCACCGAGATCTTCACGTCTGCCTTGAAGTCCCAGGTCAGGACACTGTTGCCCTGAAAATAGTGGGCATGGTGCATGGCTGGAAAGGAAAGTGGAGGTGAGGAGAAGGGAAGGGCACTTCACAGGGAACACTAGATGCAGGGACAGCAGAGTTATTTCAACTCACATGGATCCATCACTCTGCCTCCACTTGCAGCCCACCCGCCTGTGCCCAGCAGTGCCCCCTCACTCACCATGGCGACAGTCCTTGCCCCCAAAGCCAACAGGACAGAGGCAGGAGTAGGTCCCCCAGCTGACAGAGCAGGTGCCACCATTCTTGCAGGGGTTGGAATCACAGAAAGTGTGCTTGGCATGACAACCTGGAGGTATCAAAGCCACCTGTATCAGCCTCAACCAGCTCACCACCTCTCCCCAGCCAAAAGGAAAGGCACCACTGCCTGCTGGCCCTTCCCCAGGCTGTCAGAGGGGCAAGCCCTGCTGCTCAGTGTCTCCACACAGACCCTGCCTGCTCAGGGATAAGGGTTAAGGCTGTTGGTCCTCCTTATGCCAGAACAAAGATACCGTAGAGCTGGACTGATGATCTGGCATCTCCCAGATCAGCCAGCTCAACAGACTCTGCACTTGGAATCAGGGGACACTCCCAGAACGTTAGCTGAGGTAGGCATTGGATCATTTAGGGGACCTGAAGGCCTTGTTCTCCAGTGAGAATCTGCTCAACTCCAGCTGTGGTGCCACAATGCTGCTCCAGCCCAGCAGCAGAGCTGTGTGAGAAGCAGAATCCATCCCTGGGAGGGCTGGCAGGAGCAGAGGCACCTGTACCTGCAGCAGTTCCGTTGTTGGCAATGTAGGAGGCCAGGTCGATGCGCTTGCTGTCGATGAAGAGGTCTCTCATGCACCCCACAAAGTCCCGGTGAGTGATGGGGAAGTTTTCTGGCAGGTTGGGGACCCCTCCAAGGAGCAAGGGACCTGTGAGGTCCAGGGACCTGCAGGATCAGAAGCCCAGGTCTTTAAGAGGTACACTGACCTCACCTCAGTGAGCTCACCAGTGCACAGGAGGTCTGTCCCCAGGCCTCCTCAGGGACAGGTACACACAACCAAGGTCCTGGATGTGAAGGCCTGGCTCCACAGGGGACCACCCCTCCCCACCACAGCAGCTCCAAGGAACTCACTTCTTCGAGCTGGTCTGCACACCTTCTGCAGCACAGGAGTAGTTTCCAATCTCGCTGCCAAACTGCAGGGCCACGGAAGCATCACATTCATCTATTGTCAAGATGGCCACCTTGTCCTTGGAGGGGCCCTGCACCACCCCCAGGCTGCTGACCTTGGGCTGAAAGCAAATGAAGGGTGTCAGCAGCACACAGGCCCCAGACCCCAGCACCCAAGGGTTCACACAACAGCAAGGAAAGGCCTGAGCAGCCCAGGCTCAGCTGTGCTCCTGGAGGTGTGAGCAATGCAGGAGGGAAACCTCCAGCTGAGCCCAGCAAGCAGCACCAGAGGGACATGGGCAAGGACACTGCATGCAGCACATCCCTGCAGCCTCCAAGTGAGGCCCTGGGTGTCAATCTGTCCCTGCACCCAGCTGTCTGCTCCCCTGCATCCATCCCCAAGGGCTGACAACCTGCTCTGCCTTCTCTCCAGAGCCCCTGGCATGGGACAGAGGCAGAGAACAGGAGAGCCAGCACTGCTCACTCATGGGGAGAGAGAGCCACGAGTGCTGGGGCCAGCTGGGGCACACGTACCTTGTTGTAGTAGCGGAGCTGCAGCGTGTGCCACTGCCCATCACTCACACCCCCCGGCAGGTAGGGGCTCACCACCGTGCTGGACTCTCCTGGGGAGACAGGGATGATGGCAGCCTCAGGGGAGCCACACAGCCTCCAGATGTTCCCACCCTTCCTGAGGCACCACACCCACTGTGCTGCTGATGGACTTGTGAAGCTCACAGAGACACAACAGGACAGAACAGCAGCACAGACACCAAAGGGGTTTGTCCTGGTTTGTGCTCACAAACCACACTCCTGAGGCCAGGGAGAGTCCTGATACACACAACTCATCTCCTGTGCTATCCACTGATGCTCACCAATCCCTCCTAACCCTGCTTCCCTTAGCACAGGTTCCATCCAGGGCAGCACTCTGCACACTCAGCACAGGCCTTCTCCCAGCTCCCATGACACAAATCCCACAGCAGGCAGGGCCAAGAGTACCTGTGGAGTATTTCAGCTGAACCTGCCCCTGGATGATCTCCACTGCCAGGAAGTCGTGCCTCTCATTCAAACGCCCATTGTAGAGCAGGAGGCCGCCAGGCTCCACGGTGCTGAACCTGGGGCAGGGTACGAAGGAGAGCAGGGTGTGTGCAAGGAGCACGTGGAGATGGCATGCAACAGCATCCCAGCACAGGGACACTGTGGGACAGAGAGCTGGCAGCAGCACTGCAGGAAGGCATGAGCTGATGCCAGTGCAGGTTCAGAGCCCTTTGGCCAAAGGTGCCAGGGCAGCCCCATGGGGGAGCAAAGCCAGTTACACGGGGTGAGGAGAGCATCAGGCAGCCCCTGGACTGGCACAGCGTGCTGTGCACAGGAGCCACCAAAGCAGGGCCAGATGAACCGAGGACATTGCTGTGCAGGGGAGGAGAGAGAGAGAGAGAGACAGAGAGCACTCACGAGAGGGCCAGGGTGAGGTGGAAGCGCTGGCGCAGGCCCCGGAACATGATGAAGGAGCGCGGCGGGAAGGAGCGCGTGGACACGTGGCAGAAGGGCGCCTCGAAGCCGCCCGCCGGGCACTGGCAGCGGAAGCCGCCGTCGGCGCCGTCGGTGCAGGTGCCCCCGTTGTGGCACACGCCGGGCACGCAGCGCCCTGCCCGGCTGTCCACCTCACAGTGCTCCCCTGCAGGGCAAGGCACAGGCTGGGACCACGCACAGCAGCCACCCACAGGCTCCTTGTCCTGGGAATGCAGCCTGGATTCGGCATAGGGCAGCTGAGGGAAGGAGTCTGAGGAGCAGCTGGGGGCCAGGGAAGGGTAGGACACCCCAAGTGTTACCCAGGTGCTCCCCACAGGAGCCAGTGAGCTAGCAAGCACTGCCAGCCCAGCACGAGCCACCGGGCTGGATGTGATGCCAGGTCTGGCTGAAGGGACAACTTTGGATCCAGTACAGCATGGGAATGTGACAGGAGGGCACTGGCCTCTACACTACAGCTGCACAGTCCTAAGAGTGGAGAAGCAAGCCAGGGAAGTCCTGGTAATGCTGAGAGTGTCCTTGGGCTCTGCCACCACACAAACCTGGGACAGGCATCTCAGTCCTGTCTCTGGCATGTGGGGACAGCCCAGTGCCACCGAGCTCCTGTCAGTAGCTATAGAAGTATCACCCATGGCACCACGAGCTTCCAAACACTGCATGCAAGTGGGAACCACATGGAGAACAACAAATACCCTGGCACCTTGCTGGCATGGGTAACAGGGATGCCTCATGCCAGCTCAACAGTGCAGTGCAGGACATCTGTCAGCCCCTCTTCCTGTGCGATTCCCACAGAACCCAGGGAACCACTCAGCTGAAGTCTTACTCAGCCCCAGGCCCTGCTCCCATTACTTGCTCTGTGATACACAAGGAGGATGGGGAGACAGCATGAAGTGACAGGCAAATGAGCTCATTAACCCTTCTGCTAATGGCTGTTCACGCTTCAAATGCCGGAGGTTAATTACCACTGACTCTGCTTATCTCACCAGGAGCCACCTACAGAAGAGCTCCAGGCAGCCATCTGCTGCTATGCTCCCTCCTGACAGTGAGAGCAAGGCAGGGGATCCCTCCTCAGTAGCCAGAGGCCACCTCCCCTCATCCCTCAGTTGCCAGTTCTCCACAGCCTGTTGGGAACTTGTGGCAACCAGACTCTGGCTGGACTGTGGATTCCCCTGCCAGCCCCCCAGCTAGGACCAGATCTGCCTGGCTCAGATCCTGCCTGGTGGGGCACCTGGGCCCAGCCTCCCCTTCTGTTCTGGGTGGGTTGCACTCAACCACTGCACATGGGGCCACTGAGGCTCCACACCTCTGCCAGACCAGCTGAACAGTGGCACAGGCTGAAACCACTGACGGACTGCAACGGTCCCAGAGCCCATCACCCTCCTAGCATGGGGCAGAGCCAAGAAACCTCCTGTGCCCCAGCCTAGCCTAGTCTAGCTTAGTCCTCCTGCTCTGTGACAAGGGGTGGAAAGTGATGGCCGGGGTCCCCAAGAGTCCTCCAAGCCAACTCCCTACCAGACAGATTTCTATGGCAACCTCAGCCCTGCACACGCAGCACCATGGAAACACAGAGCTGGGAGCAGAGCTGGACTCTGCAGGCACAGAGAGGCTGTGACACCCACGGCCCTGGTGGGAAGAGCACCTGCCACGGTGACAGCGGTGCCAAGGGACGCTGCCAGCCCTCCCCCAGGGCCGCACTCACCGCTGAAGTGCTGGCGGCAGACGCAGGTGTAGCCGCCCTCCCTGCGGGTGCAGATGCCCCCGTTGAGGCAGGGGTTGGAGTAGCACAGGTTGATCTCGGTCTCACAGTAGTCCCCGGTGAAGCCCTGGGGGCAGCGGCAGCGCAGGCCGGCGATGGGGTGGATGGGCCGGAACAGGGTGGAGCGGGAGGCGATGAAGGGCGCCGAGCTGTCGAACTTGAGCACGGAGATGCACTTCATGTAGTTCTGGCAGGGCTCCCGCAGGCACACATTGTCGTCGAAGGGCAGCACGTCCAGCATGGAGGTGCCTGTCAGCACCATGCGCTTCATGTACAGCTGCTCCTGCAGCTCCTCCGAGCTGAAGTAGCGCCCGCCCCGGGGCGCCAGCGCCGAGAAGCTGACGTTGAGCACCGTGCCCCCCACGTCCGTGTCGTTCTGGATGTTGAAGATGAAGATGTCCTCCTTGGGCGTCGCAAGCACGGTGGCCACTCCTTCCAGGAAGGTGGAGAGCAGCGGGGAGAGGAACCTCTCCTGCCACATGTTCTGCAGGCGCACCGTGATGCTGTTGGCCAGCATGTCCTCCGTGATGATGATCACGCGCAGGACGCACTGAGCTGTCACGCTGTGGATCCCGTCTGTGGGAGGCAACAGGAACACGCTGCAGGTCTCTGCCTGCTCTTGGAGGATCTCTTCCCTCCCAGCCCAGGGCAGAGCCCTGCACCCCAGTGTTTGACTCCTGGGTAAGGAAGCTTGGAGCCACAGCCCCAGGGGCTAGTAGGGAGCCACCTGGGATGGAGGGGGAGTGGCTGGTGTGGCTGCACCTTCTCCCCCCATCATCAGGCTCTCCACTGAAAGAACTCTCAGGTTTTCTCCTTGTCCTGGATCTCGGCAGCAAACTGAGCTCCCAGGAACAAAGGTGCTCAGGAACAGAAGGAAGTCCCAGCAGGAGGTTTGGCAAACACTGGAGCTGATGCCAGGGCCTGGGGTGTTTTGCTTCCCTGCTGTGCCCTGTCTGCCTTCCCCACGCTGCCTTTTCCTGTGCTCTTCCCCTGCCATTTCCTTCCTCTCTCCTCCAGGCTCTCCCAAGCTTTTGTGCTGGTCTCCCTGCTCCCCCCATTCTCACCATCTGCTCTGCATCTCTTCCTCTCTCAGCCCATCTCTGGTTTGTTTAATTCTCTTTAATCTCTGTTTTCCTTGGAAACAAACTCCTTCCCTTTGGGATCGCGCTCCACATGAGCAATCTCGCAGGCAGGGACACTCGGAGCACGCCTGCTGGCTCTCTCAGCACCTTGGCCAGCAGCAGCAGCAGCAGCTCACCCAGGGCACATCGGGCACACTCCCGGCCAGCAGCTCAGGCTGGGTACCACAGCACAGCCCAAAGGGGCAGTGGTGCAGCTTCCACCCTGGCAGATCTGTGATCATGGGCTCCTGCCCCACCCCGCCCACCCAGCTCCCAGAGACCCAGTGGATCCTGATACCCCAGGATACCCCAGACACCTCTGACAGCAGCTTTGGCTGGGAGAAGACTGTTTGCTTTCCCAGGAAAATGCCTCCTACCACCTGGTCCCCTCCTTCTGGGCTCCAGCACAGGCTCCAGCAGGCAGAGCCAGACTTCAGCATGGCAAGGCAAGACTCTGCCAACCTTGGTGGCCCCAGAAATGTTTGATGGGGCTCATCAAGAACCTCATTGCTCTTGAAATGAAGCAATCCACCTTCCAGCCCATTGCCAGCACCCCAATTCTGGTGCCCCATGGGCATTAGCAGCACACAGCTGCCACCTGTTGTTCCCACCTCCCACCCCACATTCACCTGAGAGCCTCAAACCCACACATTTCCATGGAAAACTGGCTCTCCATCATCATACCAACACAACATTACATCAGCACATCTCAACAGTGACCCCCATGGCTAATCCTGGATCCCAAACCTATGTGCTTCACCTGCTCCAACCCAGTGCAAGGGGGAGCAGCAGGATTCCTGGCACCCCAGCCAGCCCCATCCCTGACCAGGATCAGGTGTGCCCATCCCTCCTCCATGCCCCAGCTCCCAGCCTCACATACAAAGCTGCCTTCACTGCTCCTCTCTTCCCTTGGCTGCTGTGCTGCAAAGCCTTTTGAATTCCCCCAGCCCTGTTTGAAGTTTGCAGTGCAGGAGGATTTACAAATGGAAACATCTCTCTTTCTTTCACCTCTCTCTACTCTTCAGAAGGTGAAAGCTTTCTAGTGACCCTGCAAATTCCTTGCACGAGCAGCAGCCTGCACACAGGGACTGTGCTCTGGAGATAAGGCTGGCTGCAGGCTGGGGGAGCAGCGTGCCAGTGCAGGCACCCAGGAGCTAATCTCCTGCAGGAAAGAGGGGCTGCTTCTCTCTGAAGGCAAACTGCTCCCAGCCCATGTGGAAGCAAGGTGAGAAAGCACCTGTCTGTGTGTGACACCCTGCCTGCTCTGGCACAGAGGGCAGCATGAGCAGCAGCAACAACAGAGCTCCATTCAGCACCTGGTTGGACGTGCCAGGGTATCCAGATCTGTCAGGGCTCAGGGCAAGGAACTGGCATCACCACCTCCATTCCCCAAGGCACATCCTCTCTGCTCATGGGCTGCTCAGACCACCCCGACCCTGGGAGGCAGGAGTGTGAGGAAAGCCACAAGTCACACTTGGCACAGGATGCTCCCCAAGCCACCACCAGCCTGGCAGCTCTCCCTGAGGAGCCCCCTGGTGAGGCAGCACCCCAGGATGCCATCACTGACACCAGCTCCCTTCTCCACACAGCTGGGTCGTGTCCCAGCTCCCTCCCCTGTCTCTTTGTCCCCTCCTCTCTGTTGTCTCTCTGACCCAGGCCAGCATGAGCTCCCTCTCCTCTCCAGCTCCCAGCTCACCCAGAAGCAGCCACAAGGCCTGGGGACAGCTCCTGCTCTCCCCAGGGGCTGCTCAGAGTCCAGCAGATTTCTGCCTGATTTATGGCTGCTATTCAGCCTTGGCTCAGGGCATCCTGAGGCAGGCTGGAGGCCAGGAATGCCTCACAGGAGCAAGGACTCTGTGCCTGGGGAAGAAAGTGAGTTGGAGGGTACCTGATGCCCTTGGTCCCATGGCAAGAAAGCCAAGCATCCCTTTCCCAGTTCCCCAGAGCAATGTGGAGCCAGGCCTGGCCCCACAGCCCACCTCAGAAACCCCCCTCTAACACTGCCCCACCTCAGCATCACACCCAAGGCTGCCTCCCCCTCCAAGCACAGGGAAGCAGATGGTTAAGAGAATGACCTGCTGCAAATGGGGAAAGAAAAAAAATAAAGCTACCAGAAGAAAGCCCAAAGCTGGCTGGAGGCACTGACCCCCCATGGGAGGCATTTTAATCACGAATGCTCAGCCTTTCTGATTAAATCCTGTGGCTGCGGAGCTGGTGCCTGGTGAATATTCATGCAGCAGAGTGAGGAGTCCTAGAAACACAGCTACAGGCAATGGAGCAAGGAAAAGGGACAGGGGGCTCTGACCCTTGTGCTGGACAGCATTGAGCCATTGTGTTTGCAATTTCAAGACTGACAATTACCAGCTTCCAAAGCAACTAAGCTAAAGAAGAGATCCATGCCCTCTTCTACTCAGTGGCAGCAACAGTGTCCAAGAGAGCCAAAACCAGTGTCCAAAAGCCACTATTGTGACTGCAATGGCCACCCCAGAGACAGCAAGGTGCTCTGGGGACAGACAGGGTGACTTTCATGTTTGCAGGTGAGGAACAGTAAAACACTTCCAGACAAGGAGCCAGGAAAAGACCTGGATATCAGGACAGTGAACATTCCTCACTGCTGCTGAAAGGCTTTGGCAGACCTCTCAACATTTTGATAATATTTTACCAGTTAAGAGATCTTGAAAGTAAATCAGGCTCCCATCACCCAGCACAGAAGATGAATGCCATTCTCCCGCACCTGAGCCTCCACACTTACCACCAAGCCCAGAGAAACCAGTCTGAAATGGTTTGAAGTCAACATGATGTCAGTCTCTCACACTGCCCTGATTTCAGAGTGCTGCTGGCCATGGACAGCCCCTCCATCCCACTGTCCTGCATCCTCAGCAGCCAAGAGCAGATTTTAGCAGCCAGAAGTGTCCTGCGAGAAGCTGAGGTCAGTTTTAGGCTATCAGCCCTGCTGGAAAGGCACTGGTTTGTGATGGCCCAAGTCTGCTGCCTCCTACAAGGGGCTGAGCTAAGAATACACACAGCTCACAGGCAGGCAAAATGGCCCCTTGCCCTGTGTTTTAGGGGGTTCAGCCTCCCTGAAAAGCACCATAAAGGCAGGGATTCAGTGGCCTCCTAGGATGCTGGCCCTTGGGGCACCCACGTAGCTGCTGCCGCCGTCTCCCAGCAGCAGGGAGCTGCTCTGCCAGGCAGTGTCTGGGGCAGACAATGCAGCCAGGGCTGACTGTCCTGGCTGCCAGCTCTGCACACCCACCCTGCTCTGCACACAGCGACAGCACGGGGCCGCGGAGCTGCCAGCTGGGCGGGGGGCTTCCAACAACAAAGACTGAAAAGCCAAACTAGACCTCCACCTCCACAGCCAATATAAATCCAACAAAAGGCTCATTTCCCAGCATCTCACTTCCCTCGCCAGAACAGCTCTTCCCCTTCCATCCTCTCCCCTCCTTGAGTGCACCTCTCCCATTCTCCCTTCCCGCTGGAAGATGACGACATTCTAATTGCAAGGGCCCCCTTGCCACGAGGCGGCTCATGCAGGACTCCAGGATGTGATTGTCTCCTGCCTTTGTGCAGGGTTAAGTGTGTGGGGAGGCAGGGCTTGCATAAACACACTGGGGCAGAAGCTGGAAAGGTCAAAACCACCCCCACCTCCAGCAAGGGGCTGGAGCAGCCCTGAGGCTACAATTACCCCCACAGAGCCCCAGCCCACTGCCAGGCTGCTGCTGCTCATGCAGGATCGCCTTGGACAGGACTCCTGTTAAAGCCCTTGCTCCATCCTTTGAAAGAAATCCTCCTCTGACAGAATAAGCTGGACTGAGAGAGCCAGAAAGGGAAGGCAGCCGATGGCCAGGGGAGCACCACAATTTAGAGCACGGCTCCCCAGGCACTCCTGGCAATTCAGTGCTTGGCCCCTCCAGAGAGGACTCTTGTCCTCCCTCTTGCAGCCACCCCATGGTTCAGCAATGGACAGATGCCTCCATTTCAGATCATGCTAAGAAAGGCTAGTGCTGAAGACAAAGCTCAGGCTCTGGGAGCCCCAGGTCCAAACCCTGCTTGCCCATGGTCCATCTTTGTCCTGTCCTCAGCTGGGCTAGAGGGCACCCAACACCCCACAAAACCACCCCTAGCTACAGCCAGCATCTGCATTTGGATACTCCAACAACAAGCACTATGCAAGAGTTCCAGGCACTGCACTCAGGTTTGTCACAGCTGTCCCCTGAACACTTAGCTGGCTGCAGAAAGGCAGTACTAGGCTTCAGAAGCAAAGCAAGTGCTGGCAGGAGCCACAGCCAGAGTCCGGACTGAACTGTTTGCTGCTGGCAGATGGGTGTTTGAGAGGGCTCCCTCTGCACTGAGCTCAGTCCCTCCCTCTGTACAGCAGAGCCAGGGAAGCACTCAGTCCCGGCAGAGAGAAGAGCCCCCGGGGCTTGGGAGCAAGGCAGTGTACCAGCCCTGGGCCAGCAGCCTGGCCATCCTGGGAACTGCCCCTTCCTGGGCCAGCACCCCATGGCACACAACACAGCCTGGCTGGCCAAAACACCTCCAAAGGTGCCTCGCTAGCAGCCAGAAGTGATCTCACAGCTCAGTAACGATGCTTTGTTCTTGCAGACCGTTCCAGCCCTGGCCCCTTCACAAGCACTGCTCAGCAGCCTGCCTCCCATGCCACCCCTCGCACCACCCCAGCAGAACTCTGTCTGGAATGGACCCCCAGTCCAAACCTTGTTACCAGTCCCCGCCCTCAATGCACAACGGGCTGCCCCAGAGGGACCCTGCAGAGCCCCCCAAAGGTACCGTACCAAAGATTCAATGATTTTTCACTCCCTACCTGTGACAGTCACCAGCATGGAGGCCACAAGCGGACGGTTGTTGTCCAGCTTGCGGCTCAGCCTCAGCTCCCCGCTCGACTGATTTACAATCAACAAGTGCAGCTCATTTCCCCGCTCAAAGGAGTAGAAGAGGTGGTCAGATGCATCTGGGTCATATGCTGGGACCTTCCCTATGACCCCTGAGGGGAAGGTGTTGGATTTATTGGACACGTAGTTATTGAACAGGATTTGGAAGTTCTTCAGAACAGGGCTATTGTCATTCTGGTCAAGGAGTTTGATGTGGACTGTAGCTCTGCTGACCAGAGGGGCAGAGGTGGCCTGCACTACAATCACATATTCAGATTTTGTCTCATAATCCAAGTCTATCAAGGCTGTGAGCTCCCCAGAAAAGATGTCCATCTGGAATATCTCTGGGATGTTGCCCTCCACAATTTGGTACATGATCTGGGCATTGGGTCCCTCATCTGGGTCAACAGCTGTGATTTGGGCCACCACAGAGCCTACAATGCTGTTCTCCTTCACCAGGACCTCAAACTCCTCAGCAGGAAAGACAGGAGCGTTGTCATTCACATCCTGAATGGTGACCTGGATGTGGACAGGAGTTCTCAGAGGAGGGATGCCCCTGTCCACAGCGTAGGCAGTCAGTTCGTAGACCGGAACGCTCTCGCGGTCCAGCCTGCGCACGGTGCGAATGATGCCCGAGGTGGGCTCTATGGTGAAGTCCCCATCCCCGTCCTCCCCGTTCTGGAAGGTGTACTGCACTCGCCCGTTGGTGTGGGCATCCCGGTCGGTGGCAGAGATCTGGAGCACACTGGTGAAGGGAGGTGCATCCTCAGAGATCACGCCCTGGTAAAGAGGGCTGACAAACTGGGGGGCATTGTCATTAACATCATTCACCATGATTTCAACATATGTGGTGTCTGCCTTCTGGGGGATCCCATTGTCCTTGGCAGTGATAGCCAACGTATAGGTGACCTGGTCCTCATAGTCCAGTTGTGCCTGGAGGGTGATGGCCCCAGAGTCTGGGTCAATACGGAACTGAGGGACGTTGTCTTCCAGGTAGTAGGTGATGCGGGCGTTCTCCCCCACGTCATCGTCCGTGGCACTGATCACCACCACGGTGCTGCCCACAGGCCGGTCCTCGTTGATGCTCACGGAGTAGTGGGCGCTCTGGAACACGGGCCGGTGCGTGTTGGCGTCGGTGATGTTGATGTGAACATGGCAGTTGTCACGCAGGGTGCGGTCAGAAGCTGTCACCGTGAGCACGTAGCGCCTCTCCTGCTTGTAGTCCAGCGGCAGAGACAGAGTGATGAGCCCCAGCCCTCCCTGCGTGCTGATGGAGAAGCGGTTCCGTGTGTTGCCCCCCGTGATCTGGTATGTGATGGCGCTGTTCACGTCCCGGTCCACTGCCGTGACGCTGAGGACACTGGTGCCCACAGCCGCGTCCTCGTTCAGGCGGATGAAGTATTCCTTCTGGGTGAACTCGGGGCGGTTGTCGTTGACATCCATGACAGTGATGGTGACGCTGGCCGAGGCAGATAAAGGTGGAGAGCCGTGGTCATGAGCCTCCACCCCAAAAAAATAGTGCTCGACCGATTCCCGGTCCAAGGGCCCGCTGACCGTGATCCACCCCGTGGCACTGTTCACCACAAAGGGTGTGTCAGCTGAGACCCCTGTCAGTTTGTACTCCAGGCGCGAGTTCTCACCGTAGTCTGCGTCCACGGCCTGGATGTGGATGACAGAGTGGCCAAGGGGAGCATTCTCCAGGACGGAGATTTGAAAAGGGGTGCTGACAAAAATGGGGGCGTGGTCATTGATGTCCACCACCTGGATGCTCGCCATGCCAGTGTTGTTAGAAAGAGGAGGACGCCCCGCATCCTGAGCCCGGATCCTCAGGGCATACTCCCGCTCCACCTCAAAATCCAGGGGGGCCACCACCTGTATTTCCCCAGTAACACTGTCAATGGAGAACTGGCCCCGACTGTTCCCACTGATGATGTTGTAGTGCACCAGCGCGTTGTTGTCCTTGTCCAGGTCCGTGGCGGTGACACGCAGGATCTCGGTGTGGGGCCGTATGTCCTCCCTCACTTGGACAATGTAGCGCTTCTCACTGAACTGAGGGATGTTGTCATTCTCATCGAGGACTGTGATGTAGACCTTGACAGTGGCGGAGCGGGGCCCCGGCTCCCTGCCCTGGTCATTGGCTTCCACCACCAGCGAGTACTTCTCCATCTTCTCCCTGTCAACCGGCCCGCTGGTGGTGATGAGGCCGGAGCGGGGATCAATCTCAAAGATGTCGTAGGCAGCCCGTTCATTGACAAAGCGGTAACGGATGTTGGCATTGGGCAGGGAGTCGACGTCGGTGGCCCGCAGCTGCAGGATGGGGTATCCCTCCTCGACGTTCTCCCGGATGGTCTCCCGGTACTCGCCCTGCTCGAAGACGGGGTCGTGGTCGTTGCGGTCAGCCACAGTGATGGCCACCATGGTGGTGGCGGAGAGCCGCGGTGCCCCGTGGTCAGTGGCCGTCACTCGGAAGTAGTGCAGGTCCATGCTCTCGCGGTCCAGGGCCTGGGTGGTGGAGATGAGCCCGGCCCGCGGGTCGATGCTGAACAGATCCCGCGAGCGGCTGTTCATCAGCGCGTCCATGGAGTACACCAGCCGCCCCGCCTCGCCCCCGTCGGGGTCCTGGGCCGTCACCGCCATCACCGCCGTCCCCGCCGGCTGGTTCTCCGCCACCTCCGCCTGGTAGTTGTACTGGGGGAACAGCGGGTGGCGGTTCGGCGCCGCGCGCCGGCCCCGCCGCCCCGGGGCCGGTGCCGGGACCGAGGGCAGCGGGCGCGGCTGGGCGGCGCGGGGCGCGCAACGCGGCGGGGACCGGCGGCGCGGCGCCGGGGGCAGCCCCGGGGGCACGGCCGGCGCCCGGCACGGCACGGCGGCGGGACAGCCCCAGCGGGCTGCCGGCCCCCAGCCTGCCGGCGGCGGCGGCGCCGTGGCCCCCAGCCCGGAGGGGAACAAAGGGAGCAGCAGGAGCGGCAGCAGCACCAGCAGTAGCGGCGGCGGCTCCCGGCGGCGGCGGCAGCAGGAGCGGCTCGGGGCGGCCACCGGCTCCTCCGCCGCTGCCATGGTGCCTCGGCGGCCGCCGCCCGGCCCGGGCGCACGGCGATGGGCTCGGCGCCGCCCCCGCTCGCGCCGGCGATGGCCGCCCCCTGCCCCGCCGCCGCCGCCGCTGCTGCCGGGGGTGGTGGCGGCTCCTCCCGCAGCCCCAACATGGCTCCCGCCGCCCCGCCCCGCCGCGCCCCCGCCCGCCCTGCGCCGCCATCTTGAGCGCGGGCGGCCGGGCCGTGCCGAGCCGTGCCGGGCGCTGCGGGCGGAACGCGCGGCTCCCGGGCCGGGCACCGCGGGGCGGCCGCTGCCGGCCCTGGAGCGGCGTGTGCCGCCCGCGAGCAAACCCGCGGGCTCAGCGCTGACCGGACGAGTCTTTGCGAGGAGCTGCACCGGCCGGCCCCGGGTGAGCGGCTCCCGGAGCATCCCTGCCAAAGCTGCAGCGCCGGCGGACACCGAGACACCGTGCACGCAGCATGCACCTGCTGAGCCCACCGACCCTGCGGCTCTGCCGGTGCACCCGGGGCCAGAACAGTGCCCGTGCCGCCACCAGCATCCCCAGGCCAGGCTGTGCCCCGTGCCCGAGCAGAGCCCGCGGGCACGGCTGCGCTGCCGCCCGCACAAAGGGCGAGGCAGCGGAGTGCCAGCAGGCAGGTTGGGCAGGAGGCACTGCCGTGCCTTGGCAGCCCCACGGGCCCCTTCCACTCCCCATGGCCTTCAGGCAGCACCACGTTGGGCATCTGCAGGGATGGGCTCTACCGCGTTAATGAGGACGGGCTTCCTTCCCCGTGTCCCGCTCCTCCAGGCGGTGCAAGTGGTGTCCCAGCCCAGCCCCTGCCACCCAGCTCCCAGCCATGGGCACCCAAGCGCGTGACACAAATTTAGCTATCCCACTCTGCTTCCCTGACACAGACCCCAGCTGCCAACACCTACAAGGTGTGGCATCAGCACCAGAGGGAAAGTTGCACATTTTCCTTTCTGCATCCCCAATATAAAATAAAACCAACAACCAACCTTATATTTTTCTGAAGAAAATTCAATTTGAGGCCCTTGCATTACGGTGATTCATTAATGCATCATCCTCGTAATTTAGCTGTTGGTTTGATTCAATCAACTAATATCTCATCCTAATCCACTGGAGCTCATAACAGGCTTTAGGTCCTCATTAGTGTTTCGCATGCCATGGTAGAGGGACATCCCTGGCCATGTCCTGCTGAAGGAGAGGGCACACTGGGGCAAATGCTAGAGAAGAAAGAACTGTGTCAGGGAAGAAAATAGAGCAAATCTGGGAGATGGGAGTGTAGGATGGGGCAGGGAAGAGCAGGGCATACGTGGGACACACTGTGCCTCCATGCACATCCTAGCTCCAAAGGGGCCCTCCCAGCACCTGCAGAAGCCCAGGCCTGGCCACCCCTGGGGAAGCCACAGGGTGGGCAGAGCAGGCAGAGCTTGTCCTTGCCCTGTTGCATGTGCTGACCACGTGTTGTAGGACCGTGACAGGAAATACCTGGCAGGCCCTAAAGTGGTGGCCAGTGCAGCTCAGCATGTGCCACAGAGAAGTTCCCCTGGTGCTTACACAATGCTCAGGGCTGACACCCAGTGCATGTGGATGTCTAACCCCTAGAGAAGCCAACCTGTTAATTTATGAACTGCATAGGATGGGTAATCTGCTGTGATTAACTCCTCAACCACCACATAACACCTCTGGCTTGGGTGGTCCAGCACCAGCCATGGGCATACTGTGCTCTTGGGGGACTTATGTTCTTCCCTAGAGACCCTTAATTACCCACTTGAGCCCTCTCAGTGCTGTTAGGATAGTGCCAGAGCAGCCCTGGCCCTGCACACAGCTCACCCAAGAAACCTCATTTACCACAGAGCAGCTCATCACTCATGTGCACCAGGAACACGCTGGCTGATCATACATCACACCTCCTCAAACTGGGAATGTGCCATCAGGAAACCAAATCAGGAGAGAGGCAATACTTCTTAAAAGTAATGAAGGCTTTCAAGTTTATTTGTTCTAATTACCCAGCTGACAGCTCGGGGGAGGAGGAGAAAATTATCAGGGTATTACTGCCACAAAATAGTTGTAATTGAATCATTCCAGACAATAAAGCAGAAGCGCAGGTCACAGGCAACGTGTTACTCCCCCCGCGCCAGCCACCAACACCTCAGTGTTGCACCACAATAAAAACACCAATACAAGGAGACACTGCTCTAATTGTGCATTATTACAGCCAACAACCCTGAGTGTCTCACCTACATGGCGAGCAGGATCTGCTGAGCAGGCTGGGGACAATGAGCTCACATGCTGCAGTTTGATTCCCTGTGATGGATGAAGGCCTCTCCTGTGCAGCAGGTGCATCTCTCAGGCTGGACCCCCCAGCCAGCTGCCCCCCAGCTCTTCCAGCCCTTGGCTGCGGTGGCAGCAGGGTGCTGGGGCAGAGGGTGTTGTGCTGCTGTGCAGCTGGGACAGGGTGAGCAGCCCCATGGACAGCAATGGCTCAGGGATGCCAATGGGAGCCAACAGCTCTGCAGTCTGGGCTCCTGGCACACAGAGCCACAGGTCCTGCCACTATTGGGTTTGCCTGGCACAGCAAAGCCTGTGCTGTGTCACTGAGGGCAAGTGCCAGATGAGCATCTCACCACAGCAGCACGTCATGGCCAACAACAAGCCCAGCAGCACTGGGAAGCAAGCCGAGGTTGGCACAGGGGCACACGCAACCATGTGCTGCCCAGAGCAATGGGACACAGGAGAGCCACCCTGGGGACACACCAGTGAGCACTGGCAGCCCTTATGTGCCACAACTGAGCCAGGTGTGCAAACTGCACACTGCAAGGCCACGTGCCTGGGGACTTTGGAGACACAGGCCAAAGAGGCAGGAGCTGGGACAGTGCTGGCCCCGATGCTGCAGGGAGCTGAGTTTGACGCCATCCCCATGTTCGGAGCGGCACAGCTTGCACCTGGCATTCACACCCCTGCCCTGGCAGGGCTGTGCCCATGGCCTGGCTGGCTCCCTTGGCACGGAGCCAGGAGCAGACACCAGCTTCCTGCTGCCACCCCAGCGCTCTGCCCTGCTGTGCTCCCCTGCAGAACCCCTGCCATCCAGCACCCCAGGGCTGCAGGCACGGGCTGAGCTTTGGGAGCACACATCCACAGCCAAAACACGATTCATTACACTCAGTACAGACCATTAACCCTTCCCTGCCCGGGCTGGCTGCCGGGGCAGCTCTGCTGGGAGCCAGCTGAGGCTGCACGCACCTTGTGGGAAGTGAACTGTGAGTCCAGCTCTGCCAAACCCTTCATGTGGAGCAGCCATGCTGGGCAGGCCCCAGGAATCATGGCTGTGCCCCTAGCAAGGGCTGCTGCCCTCCACCCTTCCTTGTCAGCCAGCAACACGGTAGCAAAAGACAAGGCAAGACGCTGAATGAGGGAAAACAACTGCATTATCCCATTTGGAGATCAGCACCCACTGCTCTGCCTCTGTGGGCAGCAGGCATCCAACTACTCCTGATGCTTTGGTGCCCCCACGACAGGACTGGGCAGGCAGGGCTACACTCACAGAAGTCCAGTTTAAGACATTTTTATTCTTCTGCAGGTTACACTTAGTGTTTAAGAAAATACAGGATCCCTTTTGACATTCATACATTTTTACAGGGAAAAAATAGGTTTCTCTACCAGGGTGGTTATTAAGCTTGGGCATTCCCAGGCTGACTTCCTTGCCCCTGTTGGCTGCCAGGCCAACACCCTCTCTTCTCAAAGCATCACTGCCCCAATGGCCAGTCCAGGCCTGCAGAGCTTGTGTCATCCCCTCAAGCTAACAAAAAAAAGTAATTAAAGTAAATATAGTGCTCAGTATTTCCAGTTTCACAGCTCCTACACTGGCTACTGCAGAAGAAGACCTGGAGACAGGGAGTGACCACACTGTGCACACAAATATCTAAGAGACCCACGTTAGTGTGTGTGACTATCTGGACCAGGGAAGCAGGTTAATCCCGTTTGCTAGAAACCTAGAGGAAATAAAAATAAGGGTTCCCCACAATTAGCATAGTCACAAACAGCTACTGGACACCAGGCTCACGCTGCCCCTGAGTGCTGCCAGGGGACAGGAGGGCAGCGGGGCAGAGCTACTACGAAGCTCAAGGCAGGAAATGCACGCGCTGCACGACCTGAGCGCGCCTGCCCAAGGGCAGGCCCTCTGCTCCAGGCAGTGCTGCAACAGAGTGGCAAGGGGCAGCTTCACCTGGCAGGACACGTCTTGGTGCTGTGTCCAGCCAAGGGCTTCCTAAGGGCAGTGTCATCCACGTGGCTCTTACTTCTAGGCTGCCACAGTGTGCAAGAAATTCAGATTTAAACATCACTATAGAAAGCAGATTGAAAAGCAGCTGCTGGGGTAAGACCTCCACGACCCAAGGTGGGCTGCTGCCCAGAGCAAAGCTGAAGGCTAGGAGGGAGCGAAAGGCTCACTAGACGAGGCGTTAAGACAGCGAGCAGCTACTTTCCCTTGGCAGGGCTGCAGCACATTGGCACTAGCAGCAGGAAACAAAACAGATGTTACAAAAGCTTCTTCCAAGCACCAGCAGACTCCACTTGGTCACTGCGGGGAGAGAGACGCACATGGAAAGGAAGTGATACTCTAAGGCAAAGGCCTTTCTCTTCAGGACCTTGGGACACCAGTGCAGCTAAACACCCCCCCGTGCTGGCTGCCAAGCCCCCACAAGCTCTCTGCCCTTCCCACCAACACCAGCTGCCCAAACAGCTCCTGCTGAGTCTTGCAGGCAAACCACGTCCAGCGCCCACCCTGCCCTGGGCACCAGGCCCCCGGGGCACCCCTCACCCTCTCTGCCACTGGCGCTTCCACAGGGCCAGTGAACACTGTCCCAACCTTAGGCCTCACACAGAGGGATGTAAGGTATGAGCTGTACTGGGAGGGAATGGGGACAAAGTGTCAACAAAAGACATAGTCCATCCAAGTGGATCAAACTCCAGTCCAAGCTGAGGAGCATTAGCTGGTACCAGAAGAGATTTCTGGGAACTCTTTATAAATCTCCAAGATGATCAGTTTCTCCATCTGGCACTGCTGGTCCTCCTCCTCCTCGCCCAGGATGCGCTGCAGGATGCCCTGCAGGTCAGAGAGGCGGTGCTGGTGCTGCAGATAGGGCGTGGAGCGGATGATGGCATGCATCAGGGACAGATACTCCATCCTCAGCTGCCAAGTGGAGGGGAGACAAAACACAGAGCACAGTGAAAGATTTGAAGTGAGATAAACAAGTATGCCAGCATCCATGACAGCATGAGCACAGCAACAGCTGTTTGCTGCTGCACCATCAACCAGAGCACAGCTCCAGAGGCACCTGCTTTTCCTTAAGTGTCATTAGTAACTATGGAAAACTCTGCTTTTCCCACAGCAAGAGTGCTGCTCCTCCCCTGGCCTTGAACACGTGCACATCCCCCACCTCCTGCAACAGCAAACAAAAGAGATTTCTCCTACTACTACTCACAGAGGGTCTCTCTTCCCAAAGGTCCCTGGTCAGAAGTGTGCAGACCACCAAAAGCCTGGCAGATCTTTCTTCAGCTATGCTGGTGTGCCGGGCAGGATAAATCTTCCCTTCCTCCTCAGCTCCCAAGGTTGATTTAAGCACCCAGAAATGCTGTGCCCACCCCAGAACTCCACTCTTGCCTGCACCAGCAGGCCCCATGAGGGGCCAGGACAAACACCATTGCTCTGGGAGTGTGCTCCCTTCCCCAGTGGCTGAGTATTTGGTGTGAGCACTGTGAGCACCTTGTCTCCAGGGGAGAGATCCGCAATCTGCCGCACCAGGATGTCGATCAGGACCATCATGTCTGTGTGATAGAAGATGCTGGCTGTATCCTTGCTGGCAAAGATGTCCTGCAGAAACTTCAGCACTGAGTGTGGTGGCTGAGGCTGATGCTTGAAGATGGAAACTGGATCATCTGGAGGCAGAGACACTGTGCTGAGCCACACACTCCCCGCTGCCCCTCTGCTCCATCCTCAGTGCACATCCCCTCATTAGACCCTTCAGAGAGGAGCCTGCCCTGCCCTCAGCCAGCCACTCCCTGCCCGTGGATAGCTTTGGTGCTCAAAGAGGTGAAATCAGGATGGCAGCTCTGCAGGCTACCCAGATGAGAGCAAACTCATTATGATGAGCATTAATCACTGTTTATGTTTCACTGACCCTCCCAGGTGAAAGCACATTAGTACACTGCCTCTCAGTATCTCCCATTTTTACTCAACAGCCACCACTCATTTTCTCCCTGGTTTATTAAGAGGGGTCCAATAACCCCCCCTGAAAAGCCCATGAGAGCCTGTACCAAAAACAAGCTTTCACCAGAGACCAGGCTAGTACTGTTCCAGAAGCAAGAAAAGAAACACTTCCAAGTTGAAATGAGCCACCACATCCTGTTCTCTTGCAAAACACATCCCTGCAGACTGCAAGAGGGGCTCTGGGCCATGGCAGCTCCTCCAGCAGTTGTCAGGAAGGCGGGCAAAACAGAAGCATCTTCATTAGGTTGTGGCCCCTCCCTTTCTTCTCCCAGCTCCTCACTGTAAGGTGATCTCTGCAGGGAATCTGGCAGGAAAAGGGCTAAACAAAGGCTTTGGGAGGAGGCCAGACAGAAGAGCACCGAGGTGCCTGCTGCCCTCAAGCTGATATAGTGTGGAGACAGTGATTTGCAGCCCCAAAGAGAACTAAAGCTAGAGTAAGATGAGCTGCATGCATCACAGGGTGGGTTATTTCCAACAGCTCAACAAAATGATTTCTCTCAGGCAGCAAAGCTCCTGTGCTCCAGAAGGTATTAGCAATACAACAGTGGCCTGCAGCACAGGCTGAAAGGCCTGGCACCACTCTTCCTGCAGAGATCTCCAGCGTTCCAGCAATCTGCTCTGCAGCAGCTCTACAACTACACTGGATTTCACTCCATGCTTGAAGCAGACACAAGGCTAATTCTCTGCTGGCAATTCAGAAATGGAAAGTTCCACTCCAAGCAGCGTTTCTGAAGACAAAAGCTTCCTCTGCATCTGTCCCCCAGGGCAGATGTTTGCCAGCACAGACAGAGGTTTCTATGCCAGCACACACTGAGTCCTCTGCCTGTCCAAGGACAGAAGTGGCCCAGGACCAGCTTTCCTCCCAGACAAGAGCTTGCCCATGGCAGCTGGTCCATGCTCTGAGATGGAGCTGATCTGACACAGAAGTATGGAAATGGCAGCTCCTCCTCAGCAATGCAGACTGTCACCCTCACAAACTCACCAGGCAGCAGCACAGCACAGCCTGAGCTGCCAGCTCCTCATTCACCTGCACCCCTGACATCCCACCCTGTAAGAGCATGGCCATGTCTCCCCAGGGATCTTTGTGCACTCCCTGCCAGGCATGCAGCAGTGCCACACACACTCTCACCTCCTCTGTTCAGCAGCAGCAGCAGCTTCTCTGTGAAAGTCTTCACGTTGGAGTGTTTGCTTATTGTAGTCATGATCACACTGTGTTCTGGAACTAAAGAAAAAACCTGTTCAGCATCTCCCTTTTTTCCTGAAGACCCTGGTGATAAAAACACACAATGGGAGGCCCCTACTTCACATCAGTACTCTGGGGTGCTTTGGGGAACCACAGTCTATGAGGGCTACAAAAAGTTTCAGGCCACAGAGTGGGTGGGCATGGAGAGAGAAGGTGAAATAAATCTGGAAACAGCACATGAAACACTTGCAACTTGGTGCCTTCTCCATATATCTGATTCATGTGTGGGTTCCCAACTTGCCAGCCAAAGACTGGGAAAATACCTTGCAAAGGCTTTATGTTGTCAAACATTACCTCTGCTCACAGCCCTCTGCAGCCAAGGGCTCCATTCTTTGGTACCTTCTTCCTTCCTACCAGCAGTGCCCTTCTGGAACTTAGAGTTTTATGAGTTCTCTTAAGAAGGGTCCCAGGAGCATCCCAGAAAAGTTCTTCCCAGCACTCAGCACTGTGCTGTGCAAGGGCACAGGCTGAAGACTTCTAGGAACTGTCCCCTTGCCTGGTCTGGGAGTGATTTGCTGTAAAATACATTTATCCCAGCAGAGCTTTAGTGTGTGTGAGTGTGCACACTCAATCACAGCTCAGTGTGGCTATTTCTGTGGCCTGTAATATTTCACAGGCTGCAGAGTGTTTCAGGATCCTGAAGGCCATCAATATAATATGCATTTAGGAGAGTTTTTGAACTAGTGCTGTACGACTGAACTGCATGATAGATGAATCTTGCAGACATAGGGATAAAAATTCAATCCACCAATAAGCAATGTGAACATCATTTAACATTTTCTTAGCATCAGAGAACGAGTCACTGCTCTCAGCTATGCCCCAGGTGGGCAATAATCCCCAGAAACACACTGCCTGTCATGCATTCCTGCCTAATTACAGCAAGGATATGGGTAACTGTGGGAAGGGGTAATGAATGCAGGCAGCAGAGATATACTTAGTCAGTTTCTGTGCACTCAACTTTCACAGGAAATTAGAAACATTTTAATGACACACAACCCAAAAGAACAGGTAAATTACTGGACATACTGTTGCTGCTTTATCTTCCCCTCTCTCCAAAAAATCAAGGATAATGTCATGAAGTAGATCAAGGGTAAGTAATTAACTAAAGACAATTGGAGCAACAGGAGACTGGGTTAAGGAATGGCCTCTCTTAGCAGGATCTGGAACTACATTCCAGTCTTCCAATGGGCTTCAAAATGTGCAGGCAGAGAGAAGGAGGATGCTCTTCCCTAAGGACCTGATCTGCTGTCTGTCCTCATGGAGCTCAGCAGGGCAGGGAGGAGAGAGAACAAGGGCAAAGAGGGGAGAGCACATCTCAGGCCAATGCTGAAGGGTCCGGCCTCAACAGCTTGGCACAGTGTGGACAGGGAAGCAGAAGCTTTGCCAAGACCCGCAGAAGGCAGAGGACTTTTGTTGTGAGTTAGTATTGAGAAATGCCCACTGAAGCATCTTCTCTCCCAGGTCACTCATGCCTATAAATTAACCCCACTCATGCTCTGCAAGTACACCCCAACAACTCTTTTGACTGGGCACTGTGGAAGCCCAGTGACAAATCCACTGAGCTGCCCAGGGTGCTGGGCAGGGGCTCTCAGACCATTTTTTCCTCTAGGGTTTTGCACTACATTTAAACACAGCGCAGTGCCAGAGACTAGGAAAGCTGGTTGGTGGTTACAGCACCATCAAGACCCACTAAGATTCTCCCTCCCCATTTTTCACACTCTCACTGCAGACCACTGAAATGCTGCCAAGGCAGAGCAGCAGCAGTTCAACCTGGAATGTGGAGATTGAAGGCCAGAAGGACGTTGACAAATAAGTCAGGCAGCTGGTCAGTGGTGTCCGAGGGCAGCCCGTCCTCAATCACATCCAGCAGGAACTGCACAAACTGAGAGTTGAGATGTTCTGCACAAGGACAAAGGGGAGTTTACAGCACAGTGGAAAAAACCAAGCAACAAGGGACCATCCAAGCCACTTCTCTGTTCTTTTATGCTTAAAGACCATTAGTGTCAGCCTCTGGGGAATGATGGGCTCTTCAAGTGGACTAGACAGAGCACTGAAGCATCTTTGTGTGAGACACAGTGCAGGGGATTGCTGAAATTTGCTACCCTAAATGGCAATTTTTTTGAGCAAACAAACCACCAAATCCTGCTCTAGCTGTTGCAGAAACAATGTTAGCAGTGAAGGCTTCAAGGTAGGAAGACATTGGCATTCTTGACCACTGGTTCAGTTAATCTCTTTTAAAAAACCCCTAATAACCTAGATCATTAGTAATAACCCAGTTTTCAATTCAGCTATTAGGAAAGCTCAGGAGCTCATGCAAATAAGTCCACCTGCAGGAAATAACTGCCAGGGTTACACAAGGAGAGATAAACAGGAGGTGTAGAGGTGCATTCCAGTTTCTACTGCACCACTTTTAATCTTGGACAGGTTTACCCAGGGTTAAGGTAAAGCTGCTGACAAGATATTTATAAAAATCTCTACTGCATTTCTAGGAAAATTAAGTCCAGAATTTCCCAAATATGAAATAGCTGTGGGAAGAAGTGGGCAGGGCTTTCTGGCTGAAATGAAAGGACAGAGAATAAAACAGGGAGAATATCTGCACTTTGTAATTAACCACAATACCCTTAATCATCTCCACTTTCCCTAAGAGCCTGAACTACAGAGAGCTGCACTATCCTGCTAGAAGAGAGACCAGAAAGAGGCCACATTATGCAGCTGACAGCCTTAGTGGGTGTTTGTGTACGGATCTGGGATCTCGGCCTCATCAGCAGACAGTCTCCAAAGCAAGTAAGAGGTATGTGCTTTCACACAGGCCAGAGGTAAAACAAAATGCCACTTAGTCACAGGGATGGGCAAATCCATGTTGCCTGCAGCATGGCATTCAGTCCACCACTGCTCTAACCCAGATTTGTGCTGCTCTTTGGAAATCTGGCACCTCAGCCCTGTGCTTCAGCCAGGCTCTACTGATAAAGAACAGACCCTACTCTTGGTGGGCTTCCACTGAGCTGTCCCTGGCCTTGGCCATCAGGAGAAGTCCCTTCCCCATGTCTGCCAGCATGCCCAGACATCCCATCACCAGCTCTGCCATGAGCACAACCACTCTTACCATAGTGGTGATATGGCAGGGGCTCCCCCATGGAGAACATCATGGCCAGCACCAGGGCAGAGTAACACATCTTCTGATGATCTGCAAGGCAAAGGTCCTGGCATTAGCTCTTCTGAGGATGTGAAACCTTTCCCCAGCTGCAGCTGGGAATCACACACTTCACACAGGCATGTAACACTCCTCATTCCTGTACTGACTGAGCAGTAAGGGTGTTTGTCCCCATTTTAGCACAGCACACGCCTTCTGTGCCGTGTGTTTCCAAAGCAATTTAAAAATAATCATAACAAGAGTCCTCTATTTTTTCCCCTCTACTTCAGAGGATCTGGGCAAACTTGAGCTGAATAATTAAAAACCTCCCCTGCACAGTCCCAGGACACATCCCATAGTTATGTAATTATTGAACCCAGAAAAAGCATCCATCTGGCCAGCTCAAAATACTGCCTGTTCCAACCAACACCACCCCCAGACAGACATGCTGCTTGTTACCATCTCTGCACTGCTCTACTTTTGCTACCTCAGCTCTGCCTGAAGGTATAAAAGGTCCCTGGGGAGAGCAGATCACTGCTCAGGCTGTGCATCTGCCCACCTCCCAGGCCACACATCTCCAGCACTGATACATCCCACAGCCTCCCAGCCCAACACAATTTTTGCTGGCAGCAGCTATATGTGAATGCTCCAAAGAACCCCTGCCAGTGTCTTTCCTGAATTTTAATTAATGGATACCTCTCAATAGATATTTGAAGAAAAAAAAAAAAGTCATCAAATAGAATCTGTGCCCTCATCAAATGTACCCTCTGTCCAGTTCAGCAAGTCTGAAGGCAATAGGAAAATGAGTATTATTTAGGTTACCACATGTACTGGCTAAATAAAGTTCAGCTACATCTGCCAGAAAGAGCCCTGGGGCACAAGGAAACTGAAGGTGTAATTATGAAAAACTGACCAAAGCTACTTTTCATCAGAGGAGAAAAAGGCCCCTTCAATCTATGGTGCTTTTCCTGGCCATACTGCTGCCCTGCACAATACACACCTGTTCAGTGCTCCCTCCAAACCCTTCAAGATATTTCACTTCTCCATGCACAAAGCCACCATCTCTAAGCCTCTGCACCCTGCACTTGGGCTTTGACTGCTCAGGCTGATGCCTTCAATGTCACCACTTACTCCTCACTTGGCCAAAGGACCTGCGACACTTGGCAGCTCTCAGGTTTACTGTCAGCATGGGGGAAAATGCTATGGAGTCACTCCAGCCCCATGCCCCCTGCAAAGGCAGCTCTGTCAGCAAAGCCTCTCCACTCCAAGCACACTCACACTGTCACAGCTCCACACGATGCCTCACATTTCCATCAGCAAGTACTTGGAGTAAAAATAGATCATTTGCAGCTTAACCAGATACTACAGTATGAACAAGATTAAGAGTTTGTAGACCATGTGGCAGCAAAGGAAGGCTGAAAACTGCTGTTTACTCTCTGTAAACAGAGAGGGAGGATATTCAATGACTTCAATATAATTCATACTGCTTATATAAGAAGTACTCAGCTATAAGGTGACAGTAATGCCAGAGCAGACTGTAGCAGAAAAGGGATCTGACAAACTGTTCACCACATGATTTCTTCATTCTTCCCTCCATGGCTACAGGAGCTGGGTCTCAGAGGCAGGACACTGCAGTAGGGAGACACAGGGAGCTGCTGTTTTCATGTTCCTAAAAAGGCTTTCTTTTGTCAATAAAATATTTTCTCTCATCACATCAGGAGCAATGAAATAAAGTAAGAGCCAGAAGCCAGTGATAAACGTGGCAGTAGCAAATATGGAGGAACAGACTAGAGATGGGAGGGAAGAGTGTAGTTTTATACCTCCTTGGTCCATCTGCCATTAACTGAGGTCCATTCATCTTGGCTGACAGTAGTCCACATGACTAGGAGGCAAATCTTGTTGTATTTCCCTACAGATGACAAATCAAAGAATGCTGAAACCAGCCAGAAACCAGAACTTGGGGCAAATCCAGATGACCCCAGAACACTCACACTGCATAGGCTCTACAAGTTTTTGGGAGTGTCCCAGCTGCAGCAGCACAAGACTCCAAGACTCACCATGCTGAAGAGCAGAGTAACTGTCAGTCAAAACACAGCTTCTGGGTTTTACCTTACAGAGCAGCACCAGTGGCTGTCAGAAATTAGACAGTATCAATGCAGCTCTCCTGAAGCAGAGGGACTGCTGACAACAGACTGAAAAGCATCACTGAAGCAGCCACGACAGGTGGGAGAGATACAGCTGTTTGCTTACCAGCCTGCATTGCTGAAAACTACTGAGATAGTGGTGAGAAACTGCAATCATGTATAATGTAAAAGCATTTCTCACAGGCCTTTGAAAACCTTGCTTCCACCTTCTAAACACAGCAGTGTGAAATGTGGGCACTGGAAGCAGACACAATTGTCTGTGACTGAGGGGAGGAGAGCCTGACAGCTGACTTGCATGCAAACTGTGCTGCAACAAGGGAGAAAGTCATGACTACAGACTGGATTATCCCTGTCTGTTTTCTTTGGAATTGTTCTGGCTAATTCTGTCTTGCTGTGGCTTATTATAAGGTGTTCTAACATGGATAGATGTGCAGGCCAGCTGCAGCAGAGGGAAGAAGCTGCCCAGAAGCAGTAAGACCCAAGCATCTGCAGAAGAACTGGCCAGCAGCCAACCTGCCTGCATCAGTCCCAGGGTAAAGCCCTTCTCACCAAAGGCACCCAGCATCCACAGCCAGAGCTGCTGCCCCAGCTGCTCTGCAATAACAAGCCAGGAAGGATCCCCCAGAGCTGCTGCAGCCAGTTCCAGCTCCCCAGCTGTATAGTGTTGGCACTGACTGCCCTGGCTGCAGTCACCCACAGGAGGGATTAGCTATTCCACAGCATGTCATGGATCAGCTGCTAGTCCCCAGTTTTTAGTACCAAAATAAGCTCAAGTCATTCTAGGATTCAAGGTCATGTTTTCACACAAGCTTGCCATTTGCTGGCAGCACATGAAGCAGTAAAGCACCAGCATGGCAGGAGGGAACTTCTAATGCCCTGAAACACCTCTGAAGGACAGACACATTCAGGCCAAGGATGGTTACCCCCCTGCAGCCCCACTGTGAAGGCTGGGAGGACTGGATGATGCACAGATGCCATTGCACAAGTGCCTGCCATAAAGCTTAGCCCAAGGAAAGCAGCACAGGATGAGAACACTGATTTGTGAGGCTCCTGTATCCATCCACACAGTGGTCTGTCAGCAAAGGAGGAGCAGCTTTTCACCCTCCAACTGGACCACCTTACAGCAAGGAGGGAAAAAATCCTCACCTTGAGATGATGCTAGGGAAAGGGAAATGCTGCAGAGCTGCAGGACAGCAGCTCAGAGGACACAGTAGAGCCACTCCTCAACCACTTCCACTGCCCTACTTTTAGGACCCCAAAGCAGAGCTAAGACTTGCTATGAGACAGGCCTGCTCCAGCCTAAGTGCTCCCTGGAGATCAGCAGAGGTGTGCAGAAGTCACACAGGTCAGAGCTCAAAGCTCTACACCCACCAAGAGGCTGAAAAAGCTGTGACTGTCCAAGACCAGGCATGTGGGGGGAGCTGGAAGCTAACTCCAAGAGAGTATTACTACATATTCACCTTACTCTTAGGCTTTTTCCCAGCATGTGCTTCTGGCTGCCCAGAAATAAAGGACACCGGGCTAAGCAGGAGCGCTGAGGGCACAAAGGATATCCCTGTTAGTAGCAGGGACAGGTCATCCTAACAAATGGAGGAGGGTGAAGTAGAAGGAACATGAGGGCAAAGCCTGAGTATGGAAAGCAAAGAGCTGGGAAATCCTGGGCCATGGCACTATCCTGCAGAGGACCAGGACTGCAATGCCAACAACAGCTCTACCATCTCTCTTGGCACAGTGGTGGAGAGAAGGCCTTTTCCTTTAACCAGCACACACCTCACTCACCACAGTGAAACACCACAAAAAATTGGGTACAGAACACTGGAAAAAACTCTTTAAGACATTGCAGACATCTTCCTTGAGATCTTCAAGTGTCTCTTGTCAGCATTATGAAACAAAACTGGAACAACTCAAAACGTGTTTTAAGGCATCTACAAGAAGTGACACAGATCATTCATGGCACGTTCAAGAGCTGGAGGGCCTGGCACCATCGGACTGAAACATCCTTTCCTGTGCATTCCCAGTGTTACAGAGGTAATAACCTGAATAACTTCAGAACCAGACACCACCCCCCAGGCATGTGGAGCAGCCAGGCAATGGGGGGCCATGCTGCTGCTGCAAATCCTGTGATGGGAGCACACATGCCAGGGCTGTGGGAGCAGCAGCTCTGGCTCACCCTGTGTGTGGGTCTGCATGTCCCGGGCCAGCTCCATGGGCAGCACAGAATTCACCAGCGTGGAGATCACAGCAGCATCCAGGTTGCACATGGCTCCAAAGCACTTCAGCAGCAGCAGGCGCAGGGGCACCCTGTGTTCCTGCAAAACCAAGTGCTTACATCAAACCGTGTCCTGAGGAGGGCTCACTGAGGCAGAGACACAGCTTCTACAAGTTCCTGTTGTTGGGAAGCCACAGACCTCCCCAGGGAGACATGAACCCAGAAGGTCTAAAAGCTTTTAGCAACAGTACAGGAATCACTTTACAATAATGTTCACAACTGGGCTGGCTACAGGTTGTTGGCCTGTGTGATCAGAGGGCATGTGGCAGCCAGAGCTCAGATCTGAGATCCATATCATCCACTAAATCTGGTAACACACCAACAAGCCATACCTGTCCCCAGCAAAGAGACTGAATGTGCTGGGCAGCCAGGATTCTCTGAGCATGTTAAGGTTTTGTGAACACTGCTCTCATTAAGGTTTCATGACAAGGTAACATTTGCAAGCTCTCTTCAGAAAGTTTTGGGACATGCAAGGATTCCAGCAAAGATGATGCTCAGCCTGCACCCCCCATGCAGGAGCTCTGATGCTGAGGTAACCTGCATACTCCACCCCCAGCCAACAGCTCCAGGGTTCGAGAACACAAGAGAGCCAAGCCCTGGCACTGGGCATGACAGCAGCCAGGACAGGACACCCAACTGCTCCTTACCTGGTCAGGCTTCCTTGGAATTGTGGTCAGAGAGGAGCAGGCAGTGAAAGTCAGCAGGCTCTGAATGCCCAGCCTGCCTTCCTGCTCTCAGCTATGCCACAGCCCCCTGATGCTGAGATCTGGGTTCAGACACACAAGGGCTGGGTAAAAGCAAAATGCCACAAGACTTGATGTACTGTAGCTGGGGACTTGGGGACAAGATGGGGACACGTTTTCTACTCCCACAGAGTCCTACAACAGAACTTTCCAGGAAGGAGAGGGGCAAAGCAGCACTATATAAGTGTTTAGGGCAAAACTTCCATTTCTTCCTCTAAACTGATTTCCTTCCCCACTCCCAAGGCTTCTACTCATTACCTACTTTCCTAACCAAAGTTATTTACTAATGCACAGGGGTGCATCAATTTAAAGAAGAGCAATCACAGCCTGTCAGATCTCCCAAGACATCCTCTGAATTCCTTCCTCTAGACAGCAGTGATGCCAATGCTGTCCCTCAATGGGCCAGTAAAAGCAGCAAGCTTTACCCTTGTCAAGTGCCAGCTATTGCTCCAAAGTCTACAGCACCCTCTGCTCTTCCACACAGCTTTCATGCACAGCATTGACATGGCCAGCACTCAAAAGGGACATGCTACAGTTTCAGTGAGACCACAGAACTGCCCTATCCAAGGGAAACATCTTAAATACATTCATTGTACCAACCCTGCTCTTCTGCATCTTCACGGAAATCTTAAAGAGACATTTGGTGCATTCTGCCACCTTACCATCTGATAATAGGCCACAAGGGACAGCACAGATTCAAACTCATTCTTCTTGCACATTTTCTTGCAAACTTCTGGGTCTGCATCTGTCTGGAAGAAGGAATTGACAGGTAACCCAGTGACACATCAAAGCAGAAGGTGCCTGTGCAGGGACCTCGAGGGAGTCCACTTGCTATCAGATCTCAGTATCCCCAATATCTCACAAAGAAACTGAAGGCAGAGCACAGGTCAAGAACCACCACCTTTCACCATCAAAGTGGATTCTTGAGAAATGCCTCTGCCATACAGCATGTCTCAGACTGAAAACATCTAAAACACAACCCAAACAGCACCTGATTGAGGGCATCCCACAGTTACACAGGGCAGCTCCAGCACTGCTCCCATCCTGAGAAGGACATCTTCTCCCTCCCCTAAGTTAGGGGGAAATGGTTGCACAAAATCCCACTGCCTTGCAGCCCACAGCAAGGCAGCACAGGCTGTATGCAGAGTGACAAAGACCCTGGCATTTATTACAGAAAATGTGCCTGTTTTCTGCAGAACTGGAGAGGACTATACAATAGTGTCAGAGCAAACCCCTAACACAGACCATGTCACTGCACTGAGGGCAGCTCCCCAATAATCCCTGGACACAGAGGGCCTTGTACAAACTAGTGAGAGTGCTGGGACAGTAATCCCACTGCTGCTCACCATGGCATGTTCCTCTCCTGTATGCAGAGATAAGTGAGATGATTTATACTTTCTCACAAAAATTTAAAGCTCACTTTCAAGGCAACCAAAGAATGTTCTTTGCATTTGATGAGCTTAACCCCACAGGTACCTCCCAGCAATGGAGGATATCTTAAGTGGAAGATGTTTTAAATGGGCTTAGGAGTGCAACAACCCTCACCAGAGACTTCCAGGTTTTCTGTGGCAGGTTGGGTATTTTGGAGGTGAAGGTTTATATCCCCTTGTGATAGGTAAATACCAAAACTACCATGAACAGCTCAGTAACGCTTTTCAGAACAGCTCTGTAAGGTGGAATGGAGAGTAAAGGCAGCTCAAGAGCACTGCAGAGCCCACAGAGAAGGACAGGGCTTACTGACACTAAAGGATGCACAAGAGACCTGTGCCCCCAAAACAGCAGATCCAGCGGCAACACAGGGGTGAAGGAGGTCAAAAAAAGGAACTTCACCAGCACTGCCTGCTCTGGTCTGCCTGAGAAGAGAGGGATTTACTCACCAGGATGCGAAGCAGCTCCTCCAGGTAGCAGCAGATGACATTCTCATCCTCGTAGAGGGCCCAGCTGCGCTGCTGAGCATCGTCCTTGTGCCTGGCCAGATCGGCAAAGATCACCTCCAGCCGCTGCTCATCGTGGCAGATCTGGCCCGAGGGCAGCCCTGCACTCAGGTTCTGCACAAGAGCAAAACCCCTGGTTAGTGGGGCCCTGACAGCTGGCTCTTGTTTGGGTGCCTGTTCCCTGCAATCTTGTCTCACAACTGGCAGCTGACCTCATTCAGTCAAGAGCTGGCAGTATAAAACCAGGAAGTTTATGACACATGTTATTTCAGATCTCATACTTTTGGAGCCTCTACCCTCCATAGATTCTGGAAATCATCCTGAGAATGGGAAAAGCCAAACCAGCCCAGTATGGGCCAGGACCACTGCCAGGCAGCAGCTGAGCACCCCCAGTGAAACAGACATGTCCTGGACAGGAGACCACCACACTGCACAGCTGCCTCGAGGCAGGAGAAGTTCCCCCTGCTGCCCACTCCCTCCAGCCTGAAAGGGACAGATCTGCCTTCAATTCTTAGCTCTTGGCACTTGTGTGGTGCTCTCCATGCCAGCTGCTCTAGGCCTGGATCCTCTGCTGCAAGAACAGGAACCAATTCATCATGGGCTGCTTTGGTTTTCATTCTGAACAGCAGAGCTCCACTGTTCACCACAGCTCTGAAGTGTGTGGCCACCCAGCAAACCTTACTGCACACAGTCCATTCTCCAGCTGCTGTCAACTGCATCCCCACCACTTCTGCCTCACACACAAACCTTGCCATGAAGGTCTCACTCTTCAGTTGCCTTTCCTTTGCTCTTCCTCTCCTTCAAGAAAGAGGGGAGTGGCAAGGGTGCATTTAACCCACCTGAACAGCCGCTGTGCTCTGGCATTTAGGATAAGCCTCTAGGACCTAAGTATATCACATGAATCACTTGGTTTCCTGAAAGCAAGGCAAGAAGGGGGGTTCAGTACATGGAACTGAGCTGATCACAGGTGAGGTGCCCAGGCACTATTAAGAGAGGTAAGGACTAATTTGTGAAAGAGCTTAAATTATATACTCAAGAGTTTGGCAGCAGTGACAACAAGCAGCAGATCAGTGAGGTGGAAGAGAACCAAGCTGAGAAATTCAAACAGGGAAAACCCACTCACTGAGACCAAATTCCTAAAAATTTTTGGATGAGGCTGTCTTACCACATGCAGCAACAAGTCATGATCACTCAGTGAGGAAAGCCCTTTACAACTTACCAGCCAGGAACCTGGAACCTCAGAGAAGTCTTAGTCCTTCCAGCAGGCTGGCTGTGCAGGCAGGGACACAAGCCCTTAGGCAGACTTCACTTTGGGAGCAGAGCAGATAGATTTTGTACAGAGACACAGCCCATGTCTTGTGCCAGCTGTGACACCTGCACATGGATGGCCAAGTGCAGGAGCTGCACCCCTCCTGCCTATCCCCACCCTCCTGCCCTCTCTGGGGAAACCACTCCATGTTTAACAGTAATGTCTTGCCTGCTTTATTAGAGACAGACTTGTTAGTCATTTGCTTTGGGATATGAACTAATTTAGGACTTCAAGTCCATGCTTCAGTCATAAAATAAAGATATTTTCCTGTTGCTGCTTCTTATATAACTTTTGTCAGGCAGGTAATGAAGGAAGAAGCATGCAGGTTTAACACAAGCCTCTGTCCACACTTGAAATTTTGGGAAGCTGTGGGTGGCCTAGCAGAAAAGCAGGTAGCCAGCTGTAAGAGAGCACAACAGCTTTCAGGAGCTAAGTACAAGCATGAGAATTTCCCTCTGAATGGTGATTTATCAGAAGCAAATACATTAAGAGACTCACTTCACCTTGCCATCCCCCTGCTTCTCCTTAGGAGGACCTACAGCACTGCAGGGTCACCTGCCTGTCCTCAAGGGTCCCAGCTCCCTGGGAGAGGGTTCTCCATTATGTGCCTTACATCCTTCTCACCACAGCACTCCAGGGCCAGTCCTACTTCAATCCACTGCTGGGACTCTTTTTGGATGACCATTTTAATGAGTATTCATTTTAATGACCCCTCTACTCAGCATCTTACCACTAATCTACTTTCTCCAATCCTTCATCTGCAGCCCTTAATGACTCCACTGAGCATCAGGCTTGGATGGACTTGGATGAGATCAATCCATTAACAAGCTATTCCATCTGACCATGTAACAACACCTCACACTGTCTCAGTGCACTTTCAGCACCATTCTCAGCCCTCCCAGCACCAGGATCAGGTCTCTGCTTATTGAACATCTTGGCAGCTACTACAACATGCAGCATCATCATATGGCCATTTCCAGGAATCTGCTGGAGGTTTAAGCAGAAGGAGGTTTCAGTATTTCTAACAATGCCACTTTGCATTATCTTGCTGATTCAAATAATTCCCTGCCCCCAGCCCAGCAGAACAAGCTGCTACAGGGATTTCATTCTTCCTGAGCAGCCCAAAATCATTTTGGGAACTTTATCCTACCCACACTGCTCAGAGGTGGCCACATCTGCCATGCAAACCCAGCTGCTGTCCTGCCCTGCCCATTTCTTCTTTTCTCCTGCCTCCCTCCCCCCATATCCCACCAGCAAGTGCAGTGTCCAAATTTCCAACGAGCTCCCATGAAGGCCAGCTCCAGTTTAGACAGTCACTGCAATGCTGCCTTTGAAAAGAGGTTTCAGTCCCTTTGTGCATCTTACCCAGTCACTGTGACAATTATCAGGAGCTAACTCATGGACAAGAAGAGGCCAGGCCAGATGCTGACACAGGGAAGCCAACCTGGCAGGTTTGCTCCTGCAGATCCCAAATAGTATGGTACCTCTGAAGTATCTTTCCTAAGGAGTGAGCTCCTCAGCACCCTCCTTGTCTCTGCTGCTCCCCCATCTTAGCCTTACATCACCTCTCAAGAAGCAGCAGCAGGATGCTGTCCCAGCATCTTTTATTCTCTAAAAAAACCCACATGCCTGTACAGACTCCACTGCTGGAGGAACAGCAAGGTAAATAAGATAGAAGTACTATTCAACCTTCAGAAGGCACTGGGGATAGAGAGGTCAGGGATTCTGGAATTGATTTAGTAAACCAGTGAGCTGACTTTAAATTAAGACTGGAAAATAATAGAAAGGATATAACTAATTAAAGAACATGATACAAAAGATTGAAGCAGGTATGGTATCTACTATGAGCACACCAAAGCTTTAAATCAAAGCTGATATCTCACTCTGTTTTAGGGAGTAGAAGAAAAACCTTGAAAAATATGCAAGAGATGAGTTACCATGTATTTGCATGGATTGGGAAGTAGAGGGATTTCAGAAGCTACAAATTAAAGAAAAAAATTCCTTGACCTAGAACTGACAACTCAGCAACAATTCTACACAGAAACCCCTGAGACTGTGGAATGATTTGGTATCATGAACAACACAAAGTCAACAATAATAATTTGTACCACTAAACCACACTAGTGGAGCTGCAGCAGTGCAGCCACCCCACAAGCACACGTGCCCACCCTTCCAGCTGTCAGAGCTAGTCCAGTCTCCCACACCAGGTGAACAACCTCACCTGGGACCAGGCCCCCACATATCAGCAGAGCTGTATCATCTGGCTGGGACACTGAGAAAAAATGCACACCACATCCACAACATTCACACCTGAGCACTGTGCAAGCCCATCCAGGCTCTCCTCCTGAAAGCAGTACTGCTCAAAATAGGTATGATGAGGTATTATGAGATGGGAGAGACTCTTCTGCTGTGTCTCCATGTATTACTGATCATTTTAAAATCCCACAGATGTCCTGGATGACAGATATCATATCAGTTACCAGAAGATCCATACTACTCCCTGCATCAGCATCACCTTCTTCCCATCCTTTTCAGGCTGGTCTGCAGCAATGGCCATGAAATTGAGGCTTTCAAATCCCTTCTGCAGAAACTTAGCACTAAATAATTTCTGTGGAATTAAGCTTATTGTATCCTGAGTACAGGTGTGAATGATGAAAACAATATTCAAATTTTGGACAAGGCGCAAATATCTGAAAACTGAACTTCTCAGCATGCAAGACAGAGCCAGAACATTTGCTTGAACCAGCTAAATTTTTTTGCTGAATCTAGATCACACATTGACAGGGCATTGTTATTGGAGAAGGAAGCAATTAACTACTGGGTTATGGCCACAGAGACTTGATGATTGCTTATAGGGCCCTCTATTCAGTACAAACAGTCAGCCAGATTACGATTTGATGTAAAATTTGAACGTCATTAGTTTTCCATATTCAAACGCCTCCAAACAGTTCATTATAATCTTGCTATTAGCAATGGAATTCCAATCTTACAAGTTTGTATGATGTGCACTCCTCAGGGCTGCACTGAGCAAGTGGGAGCTGAAATTTATTATCCCTCCAGCTAAAGCAGAGGACTGCCCAGGTGCACTTCACCATTCCAATGACTGATGCAGAAGGAGAAAGACAGGATTATTTTGACATAAGGTTTACTTAGAACAAGCTCAAGATAATGCTCCAACTCAAGGCTATGTTGTACATCTGCAGCTCATCTGGGGAATAAACTCACATGTTTCCCACTTCTCTGTGACCGTGGTCACAAGGGTTTTCAGGATGAGAGAGAGATGAGAGTGTTGATTCCATGATCAGAAGGCTTGATTTATTATTTTATGATATATATATAACATTATGACTATACTAAAAGGAATAGAAGGGAAAGTTCTCAGAAGGCTAGCTAAGCTGAGAATAGAGAAGAATGATAACAAAGGAGCTCTCTCCGACTCTGTCTTGGAGAGTGCTCGGTCTTTGATTGGCCATTAATTGTAAACATCTAAGATGGGCCAATCACAGGTGCACCTGTTGCATTCCACAGCAGCAGATAACCATTGTTTACATTCTTTTTCTGGGGCCTCAGCTTCCCAGAAGGGAAATTCTTAAAGAAAGGGTTTTTATGAAAAGATGTCTGCGACACTTCTCTGCTAACAGTACTGGGACCTGGCTTAAAACATTTAAACCCCTGGTTCCCCTGGCTGGATGTTTACCCCCATCTAGCACCTTTCCATTTGGGATCTCACTGCATTTCTCATCCCAAACATGAGGAGCTCGCTGAGCTCATGACACCTTATCCTTACCCTCTGATGCTCAGAGGTGGTGAGCAGCATCCCCACTCCAGCCTGACACACATTACCTTACTCTCCACCACGGAGATGAGGATCTGCTCCATGATGCTGCTGGTGGCGGGGACCGAGGTCTGGATGTGGCCGATGACGATGCCAATGGCCACGCGGGACAGCTCGTAGCTCAGGTGGGTGTTCCTGCGCACCAGCTCGATCAGTTCCGCACCGATTGTCTTGGGCACCGAGGCCACCAGGCCACCGGCCTCTGCAGACAGCGACTCCACCCCAGCTCCCTTCTTATCCTCCAGGCAGAGGTTGCTGAAGGCATCCAGGCTTGCAGGGGGGGCTGGGGCAGTTTTCTTTCCCTGAGAAGTCTTCTCCCCATCCACATTGTGGGACCTGTGGGTCCCCCCTTCGCCTGGCGGAGCTGGGGCGTTCCTCTTGGACTGGGGAGATTTGCTGGTATCCTTTGGGGAAGTGCCGTACCGGGAGTGGGAGACGGAGCCGCTGTCCAGGTTGCGGGTGATGGTGGTGTGCACGCTCCGGCTGGGGACGGGGGGCGGCGTGTTGGCAGGACTGGAGGTGGCTGTGGGGAGAGCGCTCTCGGACACAGAAGAAGCGGTGTACAAGGTATCCAGGGATGTCGTGCTTATAGAGGAGGCACTAGAAGCTGACCCAGGAATAATTTCAACAGCATCTGAAAGGGGACAATTAAACATGCCTTAGCAACGGCATCAAAGGAAAAGAGAAAAACCCCAAATTGCTACAGCACAGTCCATTAAAAGGCTCATTGTGCATTCGACCAGAGCAGTTTAACTCCTCTTCCTGCCTCACTTATCTCAAAGCAAAAATTGTACCAGTTCTCTCTGGAGCATTCCCACACAATCACCTCTTTAGAAAGGGGAAAGCTCCTCTGCTGAGATGAATACCCTTCAAAGGGCTTAGTGTTTTACACAGGGGAAGGGAAGGCGAGATGGACAGAACTAAGGGACAGAAAAGTCTTTTCCCCCTGGGTTAGGCTTTTTCTGTGTTAAGGATGTAAGCCCTCACTTTTGAAAGATGGTGCCTCAGAACTGCAAGACACAGAAGGCTTCACACACAAGCCTGCACCTCCCTCTTGCACTGACAGTGGAGGAAACACTTGACTGAAAACCTCTTTAGTCCCTTCCTTTCAGCACTCTCCCAACATTTGTTCACGAGCCCTGCAGCCCTGCTGGTACCCACTGATTTCACTAGCCTCCACACTATCTGCTCTACTGTATTTCTCCCCCCACCTCTAGCTTTGACTAGCTCTAGCAGCGGGAGTCCCACTTTCCAAGGGAAAAAATCCACAACAAGCAAAGAGATATTAAGATTTTTCTTTCCTTTAGTCTGGTCTTATGTATAGTTTTGGTTAATCTTATCCATTAGTTTCTAGAGGGCAGAAATGTACCCGAGTTCTTCCCTGACTATGAAAACAATTGCTTGGACAACCAGTGGGTTAGCTGGGGTTCCCAAGAGCAGCTGGTGTTAGTGCTGGAAGAGAAGGAGCTGTTCTCCATGGGGAGCTCAGAAGGTTGTTACACACACACATGCCAAAAGGAAGGAGCAGTGGGACTGATGTGAAATGCCTTGCTGCCCTTCCACAGGCAACTCCAACCCTTCCTGCTCCATCAGTGCTTGGAGCCCTCCACCAGTCCATCCACCACTGCTCCCAAAGTAAACACCACCTGGGCAGAAAAACTGGGCCCTTCACACCCACACAGGTTCAGCATCCCCCTTTTTCTTCCTCCTCACAGAGGATCATTCATGACTCATAGCTCCCCCTATGCTTCATTAAGTAATGAGTTGAAGGAAACTGACCTTTGCAAACTCCCACCACTCCTGTGAAAAATGGCTCAATACCATTAAGCACCATTAAGGAAGCTGGTGCCAGCCCCAGGTCTCAATTACCTGCAAGTCAATAGCTCTGCCCTGCTCCACACAAGGGGACATGAGTGGGCTTGAGATGGGCTGAGTGTCACCAATGGCAGCACTGTCACAGCACAGCAGAGCACTTGGGCAAGCTGGCAGCAAGTCAGAAGGATAAGCATTACTCTGTCAGCCCAACCACACTGCAGATGGAGAAGCTCCAGCCCTGACCCCATGGTCCTGCCCTCAAGTGTTTCTCACTAGCTGCTCCTCTGCCTGTGGGCAGCACATAGGCAGATGTGTCCCTGGTATTATTACTGCTCCTTACAGGCACCACACACTGAATTAATGGAAATCCAACCACTGTACAAAGAAAGTGCTCAGCAGACTGGGAGTTGAGACTGCATTAAAAGCCAGTGAGATCCCCTGGTAAAGTATCACACGCTGCACTGCAAGAGAACGCTCCCTCTGCCTTGTTGGGAGACAGCCATGGTGTCTGTGGGAGAAAAAGCACCTTAAACCACTGACTCAGTGCACTAGCCAGGCTAGCCACATAAGCAGGCAGAGAGTTGCTCCTTGGAGAGCCACAGGCACTGAAGGAGCAGGGGGATGCTGTACCTGGTACCCACCCACAAGCTGCTCAGACCCTCCCAAATCAGAACAGGCTTGAAGGAGCACTGGTCACCAGCCCAGGACCACTAGCATTAAAACCTATAGGAATCAAGCTGTATACATTTGATAGATATATCTGTAAAGATAAAAACCGTAACCAGAATTATTAGGGAATGGATGAGGATGCTCATGTAAGCACAAAGCAGAAGCACTCAGGCCCCATGGCTGTTACATCACCCAGTGTCTGCTTCATGCCCAATACCTGGAGAGCAGCTTGTCCTTACTTTTAATGGGAGCAGCAATCTGTGTGTTCTTGCGCTTCTCTGGAGGTGGGGGGGTGACAGGAGCAGCACGGTGAGCCTGTGGTTGGATCTGTAAGGAGAGATTGCAGGGCAATCAAAGGAGGTTTACAATAAAGATATTCTCTTTATGAAGGCTTCTTTCTCACGTGCATGTGTAGATTTGTCCTTACATCTCTCTTGTCATTTGGGGCACTTTTCTCAGGAGGACAGATGCTAATGGGCAGCCCCCCAGAAGAACAAAGCAGGACTCAAACTGACTTCATCCCCTCCCTGTGACAGGCAAAGCAGCCCTTGTTTAATTGCTGTGTTCAGAAGCACATGGCACATATGTCGTGTAGACCTGTCAAGCATTTACTCCTCCTTTATTCCAAATGCAATCCCACACACTTACCATGTCTCCACATTACTCTCAATAGCTCCACAGAGGCTGCAAACAGAGTGTGTATTTACACACTCTTCTGGAGAGATCCATTACATCAGCTACAAATACCCTTGCAGAAAGACAAAGCCAAGGACTGGAAAACTCGTAAATGCTTTTTCCATGCTTTCAAAGTTATTTCTGCTCATGCAGGGAGAAAATATGGTCTGACCCTCGGTGCAATACTATGCTACCTATAGCAAGACACACTGGGAAAAGCTTTGCATTAACTCTCCACATCTGGGGATTCTTGTGCAAGTCTCTTCTTCTAGGACTGCCAAGCCAGCAGTGTACAAGCCCCAGACCCAGACACCTACACTCACCTTTTCCTGTCAGATCTAAACCCTATGATCACCAATATCACATTCACCTACATTTACTCCACTGAGGTGCAGCCTCAGGGTTAACCTCTGATCAGCAGAGCATCACTGAACACAGCAGCCAAGCTAGGTGGGAGCACATGGCATCACTATACCAGTCCCCACAGCCCAGCAGCTCAGGGCCAGGACTCTTAGGACTGCTGGGATTCAGAGCCTGCTGCCTCAAATGTGCCTCTGCTTTTATGGGATATTGCAATCACTGTCTGTGGCCAAGCCTCCTAGGGGAGCACAGGGAGGGAAAGGAGGTGATGGCCTGAATGCCTTGGGTAATGTGGCTTTCAACCATTTGGAATCTACAATGACGTTCAGTCCACCACAAGTGAAAATTTTCCAAGTTTGTTTAGCCCCAGAAAAGATATTTTTCTGTGCCCTGTCATTGTTGAATAAACCTATATAAACACCACTGAGGGCACAGAGCTCCGCCACTCTGCCATCCCAGAGTGAAAATCTGAGACAGGCCCCTGAAGGGTCTCTATCTTACATTAGCTCAGCAGAAACAGAATGAGAAATGTATTTTTTCCCCCCAGATCCAGAAAGGGCAAAAACTTCATCTGAAATGGGAGCAAAGATATTCCTATAAATAGAACACCTTCAAAAGCCACCTCAAATATTCACAACTCCATGCCAAAAGCTGACAATGTGCTCACAGCCCGTGTCTAGATCCACTAGACAAGTGAAGACAGCAGTTTGCACAAAGACTTTTAAAAAAGCATCTCTTAGTCCCTTTCCCACCCAACAACAAATACATCCAACCTTATACCATGCCATATAAAAAGTCACTTTACAAGTGCCTTCAGCCAGTGAATTAGCACAAGGCACTGCTGCAGACCCCCTGCCTGCACACTCTGCTCCTGTCAATCCACCCCACATTGTTCTCTGGGTGAAATGCTATCCAGTACTTGCATACAGCTTCAAAAATTATGTGTTGGTCCAAAAAGAGACTGCACAGCTGAGAGAGGTCAAGCAGATCAGGAGGGGTCTCTGCATTGCCATGGTTGGCAGGCTGGCCCCAAATCCAGAAAGCTCAGCTGTGCTAAAAGCAGAGCCCTGTCTGCAGAGTGCTGGAGCTGAGAGCACGAGTTGGAGCTGCTTGGCATGGCACAGCCACCATTACTGGGGCAGTGGGATTTAGCAGCCAGGCAGGCTCAGAGCTTAGGGCACATGCATGACATTGTTTGGAGATAGCGAGGGCTGGGTCATTCTGGAGTATTTCCACGGCTTCCAAATTTATCCCACAAGTTTAACAGTTATTACAGGCTAGTGCTTAAATTAATAGATGTACAGACAATGCTAGCTCAGCCCCTGCCAGTTTAGGCAGCCACACACCGCAGTACAAGCGGCTGCAAGAAGAACATGAAGCATCACAGGAATTTCCCTGTGCTTGCCTGAGCTGCATGATCAGGAGCTGTGAGGAGTAACCAATGGCCATCCCCTCCCTCCACCCCACATCCTAACCACTACCTGGGGCCAACAGGAGGATGGACAACACCAAAACCCCCAAAGGAAAACCTCCCTCCTCTGCAAGGTGACCATGCAGGAGTCCTTGAAGTTCAGATCCCACCTCTCCAGAGGAGAAAAGATGAGAGACTTTACCAAAGGTTTAAAGAGAAGCAACTGCACTTGTGTTGAAACTCTCCCTTTCCCCGGGCCTCTATTAGGGCACTGTGAACTTCCTCAAAACCACAGATTTTACACATCTGCTGCCTGTCCTTTACGCTTCTGCAAGGACTGATAGCAGGCTGTGCTCCCTGTGCTGCTCAAAAACAAGAGCTGACTTTACCACAACACTCTCATTCCCTTTGCAGCCAAGCAGGCAGAGAACATCACCACTCTGACTCCTGGGAGCAATGTTATTACAGTAGTACCCTTTAAACAAAATAATAAAACAATAAACCAAATTAACAATCTCCCACCCACCACCTCCTCCAGGCAAACTCTGCCAAGCCAGACACACTGGTCTGTAGCAAAGGTTTCTGGAGATGAGCATCACAAACTCACTGAGCATGCACAAATGCAGCAGACTGACTAAAATACTCCAAGAGCCCAACCTCCCCCCTTGGCAGCTGGTATGGCAGCAGCCCCAGCCTCCCACCTTATGCTGACTGGGGAGGAGATGAAGCACAAATGCCCTCACCAACTACTGCAGCCAGTTCAGTCCTGAGAGCAAAACCACTGAGAGGAAATCTCAAATTTTGCTTAGGTTTTCAGATGCAAACAGTAAATGCACTTGAAAATCCCAAGCTATGAAAAGCACATGCCAAGACCTCTGCTCCTCTGGAGCTAGTGAGAAAGTTTAGATTTCAGTGGGTCTCCTCTTAGGCTCCTGCATAACCAGTGGAAGAAAGCAATGCTGCTTCCTCCACTTTGTATTTTCAAAGCGCTCAGGAAATCCACTGAGCTGCTAAAATCTCAAGGAGCCCTTTCAGCACAGGGCTAAGCTGGAAGCTCTTCAACTGCATCCTCAGTGCCACCCAGACAGAAACAGTTCTTTGTCAGCCAAGGAAATTTGTCTTCCTCCTTTTTGGCAAGCAACCAAACCACAGACCAGATAAAGACAGGGAATCAGCATGGAGAATGGGCTGTAAGGTGCCCCCTTTGCTTAGCCCATAATGTACAGGCTTCAGAATGGAGCTAGCTTGACTGCCAAAGAACAGAAATGAATGCTGAGGAGAAAAATGGGATTTGTAAGAATTGCTGTGTTCAGCCAGAGTGAACCAGAGCTGCCTTTCATCTCCCCAAACTCACAGTTCTTCAAGTGTAAAACAAGCCTCATATGCTAGGGGTGACAGCAGATCAGTGCCTTATAAACACAATACCTCCAAACACTCAGTCCAGAGAGATGAAGAAAAATTACAGTGCATGTGTTCATCTGTAGGAGGAATAAAATGCTCATCCTTGCTTGGTGCCTTTAGCCCTAAGATCCAGCTACACCTACACAGGGAAATCTGGCACATCATTCATCCCCAACAGCCACAGCCCCATCCTGGGCTGCTACTTTGAAGCCTCACTGACGCCACACTGTAACCTTGGAACTGCGTGTCACCGAGATAAAAAAAGATCTGCTTTAAATCTTATTTCCTGCAATTTGCCTTTAATTCATCATGATAAGCAACCTTCAGACAAAGCAGGATCTTTGGGGGTTTTTTTGGCTTTTTGTTTTGTTTTGAGTAGTATAAATAGGCAGCCACAGCAGACAAAATGCTTAAGGACTAATGATCTTGTGCAGACATAACAAGGAGGAAATGAAGCAGTGCTGAGTGCTTGGAGGGAACTCTCCTGCTCATGTCAAAACTGCTTTTCAAAGCATTCTCCAAGGAGCCTGCAACTCTTTTAGAAAGTTGCCAAGAGATAGTCACACAGTACAAAGTGGATTTCGCATGTTACCATAAAGCCATGGACCCTCAAGGATTCCAAAAAGCATGACAAGTGAAAATGGCAGAGGGACTGTTCCAGATTTCTTAGACAACAACACTTCACACTGCAGTAATCCCAGGCCAGCAGCACAAACACCTGATTTGTAACTTCATCTGCCAAGGCAGTTTATTCACCAGGACAAGAACCATCACAGCACCAAAGGAGGAAGCCAGCACGCCTCCAGCCCCTGTTACCTGGTAGAGACCTTCATCCTCCGCCTCGAACTCGGTGTTGGGGAGGCTGTGGTGCCGCTCGTAGCCGGTCCTGCACACCCCGTTGGGCTGCCGGGACACATCCAGGTGGTGGTCACTGGAGGACTGGGTCATCACTGTCCCCTGGGGGGTGGGGGAGTGGCTCTTGCGGGACACAGTCTCCTTCCTGTGATGGATCAGCTTTCTGAAACGGAATGATGACATCAGGAAGGGCAAAGCTCAAGGGAGTGACCACGCTGCAACACTGAAATTATTTTTTAATGATTTATTGCTTTTGGGCTATATATACCAGAATGGGCTACATTACTCTAAACACCAGCTCCAGTTTCATTAACAACTAAGGAAGCACTTCTGGGGGAGGAAGGAAGAGGCTTTGCAAAAGCCCATAATTTATTCATCAGTTCACTGGAGAAAAATGCCTCTTCCTCGGGGGAGAGTCACGTATTGCATTGCAAGCTTCAGAAATTGCCTGCACTTTAGAATTGCTGTTCAACCGAGATTAAACCAGCATGCCTCAGCACAGAGGCTGAGGTGTCAGAGAAAACAAAAATTCTCCTCACAAGCAATTATTTGAGAATGTATTAAAGACCTTGTGTCACATGCCAAAAACCTCTACAATTCCTGGCTGGTAAAGCAGAGAAAATGCAGCCAGAAAGGTTTTGGATTTCTCCTCCAAGCCTACAGTGTGGCTGAGAATCTCCTCTTCTTGGCATGCACAGAGAGAGAGGAGCAAGGCCAAAGCTCTCCTTTGCTGGACACAGCTGCCAGGAGGAGCAGCAGCAGCTCAAACGCTGGGAAGTTCTCCGAGTGCAGCAGCACTTTGAGGAACAGAGGCTCAAACCAACAACATCCAACATCCCCATGGACAGAGTGACACTGCGACTACCCTCCATCTGCCAGCTCTGCCAGGTGCCCATCATACTTACTGGAGGACATCTCTCTGCTCCAGGTTGTATTTCCCCCCATTCTTCATGGCTGCATTGTGCACAGCCTCAATGGCACGGTCAATGGACTGCAGAACCACATCCTGCTCCAGCACCTGAAAAACAACATCCAACATGTTACTGTGCCCTTCAGCCGAGGTTCTTTTGCACCAGGGGTTATGGCAGGAGAGACCACAGTACAGTAAACTCCCAGAGTTTATGTTTGGGAAAGAAAGTCACTGTTACAAGCACCAAAGTCCAATGATTCCTACAGGGAGACCAGAGACAAAGCTTCAGGACCATGCAGCAACCTTGAATATTAAGCCTGCTTCAGGGAGGTTTTGAGATCCCACTGCAAAGCCAAGTTTATCCCAAGCCAAATTATCCCCCCTCTTGCTGCCTTCCTGTGGAGCAAATTCACAACTGTGAATGTGACAGTTGAAATCTGGTGGTCTCCAAAGTCTATTGGCTCTGAATGATTATTTTTTTGCTCACTTTTTTTTTTGATGGTTTTTGTTCTTGTTTTGTAACTTGAAGCATCTTTTCCAAATCACAGAATCACTGGGTTGGAAGAGACCTTCAAGATCATGGAGTCCAACCCAGCCCTAACACCTCAACTAAACCATGGCACCAAGTGCCATATCCAGTCCTTTTCTAAACACATCCAGGGATGGTGACTCCACCACCTCCCTGGGCAGACCATTCCAGTACTTTATCACCCTTTCTGTAAAAAACTTTTTCCTAATATCCAGCCTATATTTCCCTTGGTGCAGCTTAAGAAAGCTGTGTTCTCTCATTCTGTCAGTTGCTGCCTGGAGAAAGAGACCAACCCCCACCTGACTACAGCCCCCTTTCAGGGAGCTGTACAGAGTGATAAGGTCACATCCGAGTCTCCTTTTGTCCAGGCTGAACACCCCCAGCTCCCTCAGTGGTTCCTCACAGGGTTTGTGCTCCCAGCTCCTCTCCAGCCTCGTTGCCTCCTCTGGACGCGCTCCAGCATCCCAAGGTCCTTCCCAATCTGAGGGGCCAGAACAAGGTGCAGCCTCACCAGTGCCAAGTACAGGGGCAGAATGACCTCCCTGCTCCTGCTGGTCACACTGTTCCTGGCACAGGCCAGGATGGCCTTCTTGGCCAGCAGGGCACATGCTGGCTCACGGTCACTTGGCTGTTGATCAGTACCCCCAGGTCCCTTTCTGCCTGGGCACTGTCCAGCCACACCACCCCCAGCCTAGAGCATTGCAGGGGGTTATTGCGGGCAAAATGCAGGACTCAGCACTGGATTTATTAAATCTCCACCCAAGCTGTCACAGCAACATTTATTTCTCCTGCCAGCTGGTTTAGCACTTGTTACTGCAGTTAAAATAAACAGCAGCCTTGAAGCACCAAAGACCACTTCCTGGGCTCCCAGAGGAGGCTGGAAGGGGAACAGGAAAACAAAGCAGGTTCCTACACTTGTGACAGTCTAAAAAGCTTTGTTTACCAACAGTTGCTATGCCTTCAGGAGAAAAGACCTTTACAGGACTAAGGCAGAAGGCAAAGGACACAAGACTGAGTCTCTGACCCACAGGTCTCCCATAAGCTGCCCCTGGTGCCAGCACCATCCACTCAGTCCCGCTGCTCCAGCCTCAGCCATGCACAAGGGGAGGAGGGGAATGCTCAGACTCCAGTGCCCACTGCAGCTGTTTGAACACTGAATCCCTCTTTCACTTGCTTTGCTCCCCCTCTGTGCATCAGAGCAACCCTTTATCCAGCCAAGCAGCGGCTGGATTCTCATCAAGGATGCACCTTAATTGGCCTTAGGGGGCTGCAGAGCACAGGAGGGAACCCTCCCCACCAGGGCCAGAAGTGCCTGCCTCCATAACACTGGCATGCAGCTCCCTGATAACATCCTATGTATTATTTATATCCTGGTTAATTGCTTAAGCAAATGTGAATTAACAGCTACCACAGACTGTGGGGAAAAAAGCAAGGTGTGGATGAGAGACCTCTTCTGCAATAGTCAGCTTCGAAAAATTTCGGAGGGTTTTTTTTTTTTGCTGGTTTGTTTTCCCAAGAAAAATACATAGGGAAGAAAGCAACTGGGGAAAACTTTAAAAATAAAACCAATTTTTCTAAAGTATCAGGTCATGATCAAAACCAACACTCAGAATTTCACTTTGGGATGAAACCTCCAAGCAGCCCCATATGGCCTAGGGAGCATTTCATCACCTCCAACCACAGAACTAAGGAAATGGAGCAAAGTGTATTTGAACACATTTCACGGAGGGTTGGAAGGAACAGCAAGTTATTTCAATGAATTCACATCATCTTCTGAAAAGATAAGAGAAAATTACAGCAAGCTGCATGCTCTCCCTGGGAAAGGGGAGCAGTGCAGAAGTCTCCAGCACTGCTGTCCCCAGGGGAATGCCAGTGTTGCTCTGAGTGCCACAGACCCCTGCCCTCTGCACACCCCACCTGCCCTCCTGCACTCCCACATGAGCCCTCCCTGCCCCATCCCATCCTCCCCAGTCTTCCACACTTTCATCCACATGGGTTTAAACCCTTTCTCAGTCTGATCATCCCAGGGAAGGCAGCAGTACAGAGCAGTGAATCCTACTGAACAGCTCAGCATCTCTGCCCTCTTCCACAGGGCACATCAGCACAGTCCACAGGAACCCATCTACAGGCTGGGATCATAGAATGGTTTGGGTTGGAAGGGATCTTTTAAATCTTCTAGTTCTAGACCCCTACCATGAGTAGGAATGTCACTCACTAGACCAGACTGCCCAGGGCCCTGTCCAACCTGGGACAGGACAATCCCTTGAACACTTCCCAATCCCTTGAACACTTCCAGGGATGAGGCATCCACAGTTTCTCTGGGCAACCTCATCCAGTGCATCACCACTCTCCAGTTAAGGAATTTCCCCCTAACATCCAATGTAAGCCTCACCTCTTGTAGTTTAAAACCATACCCCCTTGTCTTAGCAGTACCTGCCAATGTAAAAAATCATTGTCCATCTTTTATAAGCTCCCTTTAGGTACTGGAGGCAATGAGGTTTCCCTAATGCCTTCTCCAGGCTGAACAATACCACTCTCTCAGCCTGCCTCCACAGGAGAGTGCTCCTATGGAGCTGCTCCTTGCTGTGCAATGCCATTTATTATGGAGAGGGTGCTTCCCTTCTGATAAAACACAGCATTTTCACACTAATGCAGCAGTCCTGTGACAACTGGCTTTTAGCTGCTGTGCCCTTCCCTTTTGTTTCTGCTCCCAACCTTCTATTAACAAGGCCCTGTCAAAGGGCTGGAATAAAAAAGCAGCATTAACTTGCACTTTATGACATTGTTGATGCTGCTCATAAACCATCTCCCCTGCCTAGCTGAGTTGGGAGGGTGCATGTTGGGTGAGGGGGGAAATGGCAGGGCCTTCAGCACAGGGGCTGCCTCACATTCTGGGTTTGTAGGACACTCACCATCAGGGATCCCCTGCATTGTAGTCATGAAGTTAAAAAGTATCAGTATCCTGGATAGATCATGTGAGTCAGAGAAATCTGCACACTCCTTGAGTTAACCAAAATGGCATTGCTTTGTTTAAAGGGGGAGGGATGAAAAAGCATATTGCAGCTGAAATGAGCACAGGTTGCAAGGGAGCAAAAGTCTGATTTGCCAAGGTCTCACCTATGATCTCCTCCTCCCTAGGACTGGAGGGATTACGTGGTCACAGCAACTCTGGGCAGTGCCTCGCTGTTCTCCCCCTGCAATCTAGGGAGATCAGTCACTCTGCAGGACAGGGGAATCCTGCTGTACCCAGCACCCACTCCTGAGGATGCTGGCAGCTGGGACACAGGCAGGGTCTCACACATTCACAGGCAGCCCTGGCCACGCATGGCTCTGCAGCCTGCAAAGGAGAGAGGCCACAAAGCAGCAGCAAGAGCAGAGCCCTGGAGTGCAGGGCAGGGCTGGGTGCTCCAAAGTCCTGCAGAGTCCTGTGCTGCAGTCCTGCCCCATCCTATGCTCTGGGCTACAAAGGTGAACCCTGTCCATAAGCTAAGGCTCACATGGAAGCAAGGGAATGCATGAAAAGGGCATTGCTGTACAGAGGGCTGCCAGAGGAGACACACCAAGCCCAGGTATTCAGCTGGATTTACTGATGCTGCACGCTGGGGGTTGGCAGAGCCCTGAGCAACCACGGCAGCATGCAAGCTGTTAACTGTGTCCTTCACCAGCTCACTGGCTTGCCAGGCACAGGCACAGCCATGCCAGCCACTCTGGGAAGGCAGCAAAGGTGGCAGGGACAGGGCAGAGATGGCAGTGGAAGGCACCAGCCCTCACAGGGTGAGTGCAGGGGACTCCTTGGTCAGCAGGGAGTGATGGTGCCCAGGCTGTGGCCAAGAGACAGCAGCCTTCTGCCCAACATACCACAAAGATCAAGGGGTATTTGCTGAGGTGTTGATAACACATTCCCACTGGTGCTTCACCCCAGAAAGGAGTGGCTGCCACTCCTTTTATCAGATATTTCTGGTTTAACCAAACAACACTGCAGCATGGAAATGCTGGGCTCTATACACAGCCTGTCTCCAGCACTCTGGTGACAGCAGAGAAGTGACCCTTGGTGACCACAGGCCATACTGGCCATGGGCACTGTATCAGAGAGCCAGGGCTACCACCAGCACCCCACAGGCCAGCTGCTCTGCAAGGAACATGGTACTGCTCAATTAGAGCCATGACTATCAGCCAGGAAACTGAATTTCTTCCTTCACAGCCTGGTGTAGAAAAATCACAGCAGCATTAATAAATCATTATTTCCTCACTTCTTGCTAATAACAGAACCAAACAAAGGGCATCCCCAGAGCCTGCTGCTAATTTCCTCCCCACCTGATGAGGACAGAGCCAGACCTCAGCACTGCCTTGGGGTGCTTTGCACACCCCAAGGTGGGTGGGGAAGGATGCCTTTCCCAGGGCCAAAGACAAGCTTTTAAGAAGTACCCTTCCAGAATGTCTTGTGAGTACCTAAGCATGGCCCTGCAGAGACAGGAATGCATCTATCCCCGTGCCTCACACTGCTCTCATCCCCACTGCCCCAAAAGGAGCAGTCTCCCCAAAAGGAGCACACCTGCACAGGATGTGTCACACAGGCTGGTGAGAGACCTGAGCAACTGAGAAGACACTGCAGGTGTTCTTGTACAGCAGCACAACCTCCTCTCCTGCCCTCCCCAGGCTATCAGAAATGTTGCCCCCTCTCTCTTTGTTTGTAATCTTTCCACATGTACCACTGGTGTTGTTTAAATGCACTCACACAGAAGAACTTGCTCAACAGTCTAGAATAATCATACCTTTCAGAAAAGCATTTTCTAGACAAACAGGCTGACAGCTGCATCAGCTGAGACAGCCTGAGCCACTCTGTGTGCAAAAGGCTCCCACATTTATGAAAGTGGCTCATTAACTTATGGCAGGCTTTTCTTTGCCTCCACAGGGGGCTGATCCAAGAAAACATAGCTTTTTTTCTCCTCCTACCTCCCCATTCATTAGTGATCAAGGGCATTTACTCTTCTGCATGTGCAGGAATCAGTGCCCTCATGCCTGGAGCTGCCTCTGCAGCCAGAGGGGTGCCCAGGCAGGGCTGCTCATCCTCACCCTCATCTCACTGCCCCAGCTTTCACAACATGACAACAAAGGACAGACAAAGTTTTGTCTCCAGTGACAGCTCAGTTTTCATGCAGCTGCACTGACACGGACCACTAGTGAAATTAGGATATTTATCCTGCTGGCATCCACAGGCACAGGCTGGTTCTTTGTTTCACAAATCAGAGAGGAACGCCACCTCTTGGGTCACATGCCCTTCACCCCCAGTCACTGCCAGACTGTCTGCATGTTTATTCCTTCCAGATTGAAACGATCACGGCACCAATTTACAAATATCAGTTATCCTTTGTCCATGGCTCAGTGATGTGCCAGATCAGAGTTCCCCCTTTGGGACCACATGGCTCAAACAAATGGGCTGAATTTTGGTTTTTTGCATTGCTGGGGAAATTCAGCTCCTTTCCCTTCCCTTTTGCAGCCCAAATCTGAAATCTTTAGTCCTCAGGCTGCTGGCTAAGAGAGATGCATTAACTTATTCTTGCCAGCATGAAGATATTGTGCCTCACGGCACATAAAAGCACACAACAAAAACACCAGTGAAACAATGGGCAACTGCCCTGGTTACTGAGCAAATAAAGATGAGTACAGCTCCAAACAAACCTGCAGCATCTCCGACTCGCTAGCGAGAAAACAAAGACATGGCTGAGCTCTCCTGACAAAGAGGCAGCCCAGAAGCAGCCCAGCAATTCCTGCTGATACACTACGGTGCGTTTCTCACGGATCCGTGTTTTTCCACTGTGTGCTGACAGCAGCTGCCTGAGCAGGCAGCCGGCACAAATGGGAAATGAAAAGAAAGGATGGCCAGGAAAAGGGCTTAAGCTGTGCAAATCACGCTAAAGCCAAAGCTCCTGGCAAAGAGATACACTGACTAGGGACAGGGCAGGCACAAGAGGCATTCTGAACAAACAGAACCCTGGAGGCAGCAGAGGGATGCACAGCAACCAAACCTCAACCAATTTCTCTCCCAAGAGCAGAAGCCTCAGAGTCAGGGAGCAGGGGGCAGAGACAGGCTGAGGGACAACAGAAGGCATGCAACCCAGCACTGCATGCTTGTACTTCCTGAGGTGGAAATGCTTCATCCTAAGTCTCTCCAGCCATGCTCAGACCCTGTTAACTGGGCACAAAGACCAGAATCAGCCACTGATTCCTTCCCCTCATAATTTTTCACACTCCAGTAACCAGAACACATGTCTCATGCCAAAACAGTCTAAGAGGATAAAAGCAGAGAGAGAAATTTTTAAAATAAAAAAATCAACACATACTTGTGTATCCTGCTGTTCCCTACTGCCTTGTTAGTGCTCTCAATGCTTCAGGGACTTCCCTGGTTCAGCCTGCCCCAGGTGAGCAGCTGCCAGACAACAGAGGTGCCCCTATCTTTAGGATCACCTGTTCAGCATCATTTTGCACACAATTGTCAAGCCAAGTCAGTATCTGACATGACCAACATGGCATTTATGTGAGAAAACTTACATTTCTACTGACACATAAACATAAAATGTATACACATACACAAACATAAAATGTATATACATACACATACTGGAGTTATCATCTACACTGAAAAAGAAAACAGTAGACAGCCTCTGCTTTGATGAAAATGCAGGATTATGAACCAGGATCTATCAAGGTGGAAGGAAAAAATACTGCAGGGCAGCACTAGAAGTATACCAAGACTTTTGACATATTAGCCCTTCAAGTTGAAAAAATGCCCTACAGAAGGGGTTTTGCCAGACTTTGTGTGGTCTTCAGTTTGGTAGCCCAAAAAACTGCTACAGATGTCATTTACTCACTGAGATTCAGCACAGCTCCAAGATCACTTGCACACAATTAGCACAGGTCTATAAGATAACCCCGATATTAATTATGATCAAAAATGCAACTAATTTCTAAGTTCCCAGAGTGCTGGGAAGAATGCAAGGTGCTAATCTCAGCCCATCTTTGTTTTGATTGAGTTGGCAAAAACATGGATGTGGGATGAAGATCCAACCACAGAAAGTCTCTTTGCAGTTAATCAGATTTGCCAAGAGCTGCCAGAAAAAGGAGCAAGGTCAGAGCCCAGAGGAAAGAACAAGACTGGAAAACTCTGCAAGTCCTGGCTCTTTTTCTGGCATTCAAAGAGGAAAGCTCAGTTTCCCCCCACAATTTATTTTCATAGCAGAGATTGTAGCAAAATGCCAGAAAGGTGACAGTTATATAAAACATAAGATGAAAAATTCAAATGTGTACCACGATTGAGAGAACTCTTTCCCTTGCCAATCACATCTGCCTTGGAGCACATTCCAGTACATGAGGATCAAGTAAGTAAAAGTCTCCAGGGGTCAAGCAGGAAAAATATGCAATTACACTGTTAATTCAACTGATGCCCAAAGACACATGTAGAAGAGCCCATATGTACATGTGAACCAAAAGGGACTTTCCTCTGCATGCCACAGACTGGCACTGATGTAACAGCTTGCAGTTACATGTTTGAGAAAGCGGTAGTAACTCGTGATTCATCTTGCACAGGAATTTATGATTTATCAGGTTTTCTTCCCAAATCCTCCCTGTCCCATGACCAGCACTCTGGCAAGAGTCAGAAGGCAGCAAACTGGAGTTATGTGCTTTGGGATAATAACTGTGTTGCCCAAACCCAAAACCATGGGGAAATTAAAAAGTGTCTCTTATACAGACAGAAAATAGGGAAATGCAAAATTAATTGGACCTGCTGTCTCAGTCCCAGGGAACATGGGAAGGCAGGCAGCAGGCACAGGTCTACAACCCAGGAACACTGGCCAGGCAGGAAGGAGAAGGGGCAAGGAGGGTGCACAGGTCACCATCCAAGGAAGGGCAGAGCCTGTGGGCTTGGCAGGAACAATCTGAGTCTGTCACATGGAGAACAAGTGCTGCTTTCTGGTATCCACGGGATGAACAGCCACATGTACTCCATTAAAGCCATTAATGAGGGAGAAGAGATTTCATCCTTAAGAGGCAACCACAGAAAAGTCATCAGCTAGTTTTAGTCCTGGACAGCTGTAAATTGCACAAAAAAGTGAACCAGATATGAATCCCCATAATCTTTTGAGTAGCACCAGGATCAGAGCTGCCAGACCTGGCACAGCCCAGGCTCTTTTCTGCTAAGCTGTCACTGTGAGATGAAAACCTGCCTTGCATTACTGTGAGCAAACCTGAGAGAGGCCCTGGAAAGTTCTCCCCAAAGATCATTCTAGTCAGGAGGATCAAAGGCAGCTCGCTGCTGCAGGATCAGTTAACAGTCTGGATAGAAAAGAATTTTTCTGTGCTTTGGACTCTACATGCACAATAAGCATTGCTTCCTCTGCCATGAAGGGGCACAGCTCCCCTCACACTGTGGCAGGACATCTACCCCTCCCCTCCTCTACCACAGGTACTTGGTGCATGAAGAGAGAACCTGGCTGAAAGGCCCAGCAAGGGGTCATCTCTGGCTCCAAAAAAGCTCAGGCCTCAGCTGAGAATCAACGTCCTAGTCTGGAGAGCAGATGTGGGAAGAGATAAAAGAAATATTCTTGACTGAGAGACGCTGTTTTACAAACTATAAAAGACACAATAGTTATCAGAGGCAGAAGCCTCTTACACACACCCTGACAAGTGTTCAAGACTTCTCCCCAGAGTTTGGATGCAGATTCTGTAGTTGGATTTCCAGGGAATTGAGGGGAAGGATCTCAATGTGTGCTCCACCAACAACTGGATGGTCAGATATATTGAATCCTAAGTTATATTATTTCTTCACTAGCTGTAACATTAATAGGTAGCTTTAACTCCATGCTGTACATATCTACCATTAGTCTCTTTTTGTCCTTAATCCCTTGTAGTATTAGTTCAAGCTTTATGTCTGTTAGTTTTGTGTCTATTAAATAAATCATTCATAGACCAAATCACCCATTATTAAAAAAGTTGTGAATGACAGTGGGTTTTGGGGTGCTGGCCACCTCAATAAATCTACTGCCTGCTGCCAGAAGCCTGGACAAAAGGCAAGGACTTATCTAAACCCCATCCATTCACAACACACACCCAAAATAAAGAGAAAGCCAGCAGGGCAGGAGCAGAACACACTAACTTATAGAGAAAACCCAGCATTTTCCTCTGTAATGAGCATTTCCTTTCCTCAAATTACTGGTGCATCTTACCTGAAACTCAGCTTACCAAGCTGTTTGATCAGATCACATGTGCAACATCCTCTGAAATAAAATGACCCTCAGATCACCATATGGAAAAACCTGAGCATTTTTTAGCAGGAGTAAAATTGCTCCAAGCAAATACAGAATGGCTGGGTTTATGCTGCCCCTCTGTTCAAAGACAGCAGCTCCACATTCTCATGGAGCAAAACTCATTTGAAGGTGGAGGGATCATTTGCCAACAGTACTTTCACTATCATCCCTTCACACAACCCCTTAGCACAAAAGACAAACCAAGGTCCTTGAGGACTTCTCCTGCTAGTGGTGTTTCAGGCCAGGGACTCAAGACAGCAAATATATTTACAAGGTTTCTCCAAAGCAGATGCCCATATAATGTTCCCAAATATGGATCTCACATGCAACCTTGCTTCTCTCCACAGCCCCCTCTGGGTCACAGGAACAAAGATTCGAAACATCAGTGTTGGGAAACCCCAGGATACCCAACCAGCTTCTCCCCAACATTTTCAAGCTGTTCTGAACAGCTCCCACCAGTGTGGAAGAAACACATCTCCCCTTTGGTGGGGACATATTTCCCAACATGGGAATCCCAAACACGTCCTCCACCTATGCAGAACAGCATGTCCAGACCCAGCAGGCTTCTTCCAGTTGCTAGGATTGTTCGTGACTTCAGACTGGTACAAATTACTCGTTCTGGGATTTAAACAATGTAACAACCAGACTCACTGTGAAAGATAACCCTCACAGGCTCATTTGCTTTGGGTGGGCCACAGTAAAGCTATGGCAAGAAGGAATATCCTCCAAAGAGGATCCTGTGCCATGGGTTTTGGTTGCTATATATTTTAAGATGTTCAGAGCAGCACTATAGAACAGAGGATGTTATTCGTGCTTTTGGCTTATCAGTGCTATAGACAAGAATTCCATGAAGTTAGGTGTGCCAGCTAATTCTAGCAAAGCCATTTAAAAACTGTTGAGGGTGCAGGTGTAGGGCAGCAATGGAGGAGGCATCAGAGGCGCTGAAAACATACACATTGTACTGTCAAGAGGGAGATCATGCTAATTGGTCACAGACAAAATACCCAAGCGTGCACACATCCTTGTTAGCTCAGAGCTGCTTCTGCACGCACATTTATTCCTTAAAGTAGGTTGGGTTTCTGCTGATGTTTCTGTTGCTGACTCTCACCAAATCCAGCAAGTCAATGCAATCATGCTTTATGGGGACAGTGATAAAACTAAAGCTAATTCATATCCCAAAAGCAATGAAGATACCACTGAGATCTGCAGCACTGTCTTACACTGTTATATGTCTGATCATCAAGACAACAGCACAAGCCAAAATAAACCCCAGAAAATCTTGAACTAAAGATCCTGCAGTTGTTTTTGACTAGCAGACAGCAGAACACTACTTTTCTGTGCTGCAAAACTTCAGCAGACTGAGTTTCCATTGACCTACAAAAGTAGCTTGAGAATTGCAAGTTTAGCTCTGTTCATCAAAGGAATAAGGCTAACTTGCTGTTATCTCTAGACTCAGTTCTAGAACAAATTCTGGTGTTTGTTCAGTGAGCTTTTTCACCTTAAAAAAAAATAAAAGGATTCAACTGGATTTGCTGACATTTCACCTATAAGGAAGTAAGAATCACAGAAGCAATTCATTAGTGTCCCACACTATCTTCAGGAGAAAACCAGCCTCTGCTTTAGCTGCAGTTTATAATCCCATCTCCTTCTGCAGCTGAGACTAGCACAGGCTACCCAGAAAACACAAAGAAATGGGGACAGGAGGGGAATGTCCTCATAGGACAATGTGCTTCGGGCAGCAAAACAGCCATAATCCTGTTTTCCTCACTTCCCGAGGCAGTGAACAAAAAAACCTGCCTTTGTCAGACTGTTCATTTCCCATGTGCAAAAGTTGCTCCCAGCTCCCATGGCTCATTACAGACTTATTGAGGCAGTTAAAGATGAGTGTGATGTGAGGACTGCGGTGGGGACACCTCGGGCACCTCCCACCGAGGCACGCAGGGAGGACAGGGCAGCGGGTGAGGCACCAGGAGGGACAGGCACTGCACGTGGGAGAGGGGACAGATGGGACAGGCACGTGAGTGAGGGGACAGCTGAGACAGGCACATGAGTGAGGGGACAGGTGAGACAGGCACGGGGGAGAGGGGACAGGTGAGACAGGCACAGGGGAGAGGGGACAGGTGAGACAGGCACGTGGGAGAGGAGACAAGGTGAAACAGCCGTGCTAAACCGTGAAACCGTGCCACACCACAAAGCCACCCCGTGCCAGGACACTTTGCCACCAGAGTGCCCTGCAGTCATGCCAAGCTGCCACACAGGTGCCACAGCAGCTCCCTTGCTGCCTGCACAGAGCCCTATAAAAGGGGTGCCCAACAATGAAATTTGGCTGACAATGTGTTCTGTTGCATGCCTGTCTCCAACACGAGAGACAATCTGGAAAGGCACAGAAACTCACCGAGTTTACACAAAAAGGAATTGTCACCACATCAGATTCAGAGGCCACGGAGGTTTGCATTTGTCTGCTCAGTGGAGAGCTTCAACTTGATGTCTCTAGGCAGCCATCTGCTTTCCACAGGAGCTGCCCTGGTTCTTATTGCAGCACACAGACACTGAGTGAACTCTGCTAACAAAGAGCCCTCCATTCCAAAAATATGTCCAACCACGTCCTTCCCCAGGTGCAAGTGGGTGAAAGGCACCTGTGTGGTCCCTCAAGGCTCTCTTCCCACCTCCAGAGGAGGAGGATGAAGCTCAGAGGCTGAGCTCAGGCTCCCAGCCAGTCAGCTCAGGGGCAGTGGAGGGGGAGCAGGCAGCAGGAACAGTGGGAGATGACATCCCAGCTACATCAGCAGCTGAGGAGGTATGGCCCCAGGCACAAACCTCATGGACAGGCATTCAAAGACCTCTTCATCAAGACATCATCCCAGCAATTCTTGACTCCTTGTGGGTGAGTGTCTGTCTCTGCAGCTCCTGCCCCATCTTCTCCCTTAACCCTTTAGTTTTTGCTCAATACAATAGAAGTTTTGGAGTTGAGGCCTGCCCTAAGGTTTCCATACTACAAGGCATTGTCCCTGCTTGTACTACAAAAAACCCCAAGAAATAATTAGTAGTTATTACTTAGAAAATATCTAATCTGAACTTTAAACCTGTGATCTAGCAAGAAATTACCCACAGCCTGGAATTATCTAGCATGCCAATAGCTTGATTTTCTAAAAAAAAATTAATTATAACTCTTGAGCAGCTGAACAACCTAAAATACCAGTCTATGGTGGCATTTCCAGATCACAGAAAAAATCCACACCTTGCAGACCACTTTCACACACACCACCCTAGCCTGAGCAGCAAAGGGAGACAAAGCAGCACAGATGTTTCTCCCAGCCCCTGATGGCATGACAGGAGATCTCTATTCAAAAGCCCATCCCACTAGCATGAAAGGCTGCCTGAGTCAGAGGAATGGGTTCACTGCACTTGCAGCTGGGTGACACTGCCTTTTTAGCTGGCCCAGATGGACAGGAGGAAGCACATGGGCTTCATAAGAAGCAAGCAGCTTCCAAGGAGGATAGGAGTGACAACTTCTTCTAAACAACTTCAACAGGCAAGCAAATAACCAGGGAAAAAACAAACCCATGGACTTCCCACCTCATTCTAAAAAGCTGACAAAATCTTACTTCCCTTTCCTGCCTAAGCCTCATGCTAAAACAGGACAAGTTTTACTTCTTTGCTCCCTTGAAAGGGAAGCAAACAGCTCTGCCACACAAGCTCTGCAGTGCAGGGCACGAACACAGATGATCTCACATGAAGCTGAGCCTCCTCTCCCAAGGTGGTGGGTCCTGTCTTTTGGACAAGACTCTATTTGTCTGTTAGCACTGAGAGATTTCCACAGAATTGTGCTCAATATCCCTGTGGTAAGAATGCAAAGGGGAGCAAAGACAAACAGCTGCAGTCATGAATTGTGTCTTCTGTTCCGCTTCTCACATGACAAGCTTCAAAACTCTGGTTTAAAATCAAAGGTTTTACCATGTGATAAAAAGTCCGGACAAATTAGGTTTGACAAGACCCTCTTTTAAAGGTCAAAATTTGATTTGTGAGCCACTGGCTGGGGAAGCAAAGTGATGCTCCTCCAGAAGCAGGACCAGGACCCACAATTCCTGCTGTGACTCAGACCTGAGGCAATGAGGTCACTCAGGGTCCACAGAAAGAATTCCCAGTGAACTGCCATTTCAAATGAGAATTGCTCCTCTAAATACAACAAGGATTTTTCAGATCCAGGTGCCAACTGGCAGAAAAAGCACAAAGTGGGGTCCTCCAGGAGTGCCAGCACAAACTTCCCTCTGGAGAGTGTCAGCCCAGGAAACAAGACCTCCTTCCCACTAGAAGCTGGCACCCATCACACAGCAGTCTGCACACACAGCAAAGCAGCTCTGGGAGGCAGAGATCACCAGTCCTCACAGCCCCTGCAAGCCTGCACAGAAATACACTTCTTTAGTGAAATAAATTGAGTCAACTCTTACTGATGTGGCCAAGATGAAAGCCTCAATTCAAGTTTTGTCTCAGGAAGAAACACAATGCACGTGCATTTTAATTTAAAAATCTCTGAATACAGAGCTCTGTCAGAACTGCATCTTGAAAAATTTTGGTTATGGCAGTGGCCATGTAAAATGTTAGTATCTGTGAAGTCTAATTTTCTTGCAGACCATCCAATGCTATAATTGCATACAAAGCTGCTTGTACTTCTCTCCTTATAAACCCTTCTGGAATTCGTACTTCTTCCAATACCCAGGCTGACAGCTCACACACTGAATACATAATCCTGTCTAGGAACAACAAATTTAAATTGTTCATGAGGGAGTCAATCTGGGATGCTTTTATAAACTTTTGTTTATTTTTATGCACACCTGAAATACAAAAGGAACAGAATAAAAAGGAGGCTGCTCCAGAGCTTTCCTCAACAGACAGGTTCAGCTGTTTTTCATGTTTCAACCATTGACAGATGTAAATACCCACTTTACACCATAGGATTTGACCTCCCCCATAGGCATTAATATGCTCAAGGCCTTGCAAGGGATTATCTTAGGTCAGCCAGTGACCATAATATAGTTTGCTTTTGTCAAAGCCTTTCCTCATTTAGAGGCTGCTCCAAGCATGGAGGTTACTCTTTCCTTGCAAGGAGAAGAATTCTTCACATTGTTTTTCCATCATCACTAACAGAGTCCATTTTTCTCCAAAGACAAGCAACATTAATTCCTCCCTGCTCTTCAATGTCTTGCTCCCTCTGTACTTCACACAGAGCAACAATCACAAGAAAATCAATTTCCATGAACTTTCTGGTTTATTGGTTTCATATTTCTTTCAATACAAATCTCTCCTCCTTGGTTTTTTTTTTTTGCAGTTTGTGGGGTTTTTTTCTAATAAGAACTCACCTGATGGGATGCTGGAAATCCTCAAAGGAAACACAAGAGTGGGGTTGTGAGAAGTGATGCAGAAGCACAAACAGAGCAGGATGTTCCTAGTTCAAAGCTGGCAGTTCTTCTCTTTGCAATAAAAAGCTCATCATCATCCAGATGTAAACAAGGAAAGAAAGCCTAGCCATCTTCTCCTGATTAAAAGCATTCAAAAACCATACAGTAGGCAAAAGAAGAAAATCACAGATTTGATCAGTAAAATTGCAAGGTAACAGCAGGTGATCACAACACTGTGAAATGCTCACAGCCCAGCACTAGAAAGCAGATGTGCAAATGACCTGGCAGACACTATGACCCTGCAGGGAAGCTGGGAACCAATCTGTGTCTGTCTGCTCTGGGCAAGTGCCTCTTCAAAGGCTGGAAAGAAAATGGCACATTTCCTCTTTGCAGTCTGCCCCCTCGCCTTGCCCTTCTTCCAAGGCAAAGAGAGCTGCAGTCACATGGCTCAAGAGTGGACAAGGACTCTCACACATGTCCCTACTGCCTGATCACTTCTGACCAAAGCAGCCTTCATGTTGTTCAACCCTGAAACAGGCTTAATATTTCCAGCCCAACGGAGCCATCCATGCACCCACCAGTGTCACTCCACCCATGACACAGGAGTGGTAAGACAACACCACCAATGCTGCTCATACCTGGGTGTCCAGGCCACAAAGACAAATTTTATCTGGTATCAAAAAGCCTAACTACTTCTAATTGGAGTAAAAGTGAGAAGAACCTATCTTCACAGCCAAGACTAAAGATCATTACCATAGCTCTGCTTTAATCATTCTGGACCGTGAAAGATTGTAGATCTTCTGGCTAAAATTTCAAGAGTTTAGCTACAGTAATTAGAAATGGTTATAATTCCCTTGACTGTGTAATTTAGTCTCAAGAATAAAACTTTATCTCAAAGCACAAGCAGCTTTGACACAACAGCATCTCCGCTATGGTGAGACCCCAGAGAAAAATGCTTTGTTCTTTCACTTTCTTCATGTATCAAGAAACGCAGCCTCAGCTACAAAGCACTACCAGCTGCTCATTCTCCAAAATAAAACTTTATTTTTAGCCTAAGCACTTACTCAGGATCTGTGTGAGTATTGCAATTAAGCTCTCACACCCATTGAAAGCTCTGTCAAACCTGCAGCAGATGACAAACAACGCTGCAGGCTCGGCGCAGGGGACAGTCCGTACAACGCCTGTACAGCCACCACCTGTCAGGAACAACAGGAGCAGCTCTGCCAAGGGGCAGGGGCACCACGGTTAAAGCTGGATCTTAAGCAGATAGAGGGAGAAACCCAAGTAAACAACAATTGCCAAAATTCAGTTTCCAGCAAGCCCAGGGAGGCTGTAGTATCTCCTTTTCTGGAGACATTCAAAACCCACCTGGACATGTTTGTGTGTCACCTGCTCCAGGTGGCCCTGCCTTTGCAGGGGGTTGGACTGGATGGTCTCCAGAGGTTCCTTCCAACCCAAACTATTTTGTGATTGACAATGTACAACCAACCGGGGAGCTGCAACTCCATGATCTTTATTCTACGATTCTAACTGTGTTCCACAACCATCATTGTCTCCATGGCAGTGTGGAAGGTTTGACACTACCTGAGCTGCCACAGTGATCCCACACAGCACCAGCCTTGGCACTGCTGCTCCATCCCTGAACCAATGCACATGAGATCCTGGCAGAGAAGCAACACGATTACAAACAAGGAGTTTTCCAGCAAGCCAGTGAACTGAATTAACTGAGAGTGGGGATGACAAGAGCAGAGGCAGCTTAGGGGAAGGTTGGACAGCAGGGCTGGGTGTAGGATGTGGGATCAGGCTGCAGGAGTGGCCGTGAGCTGTGAGACCCACACTCTGAGCCCTGGCATGCCCTGGTCTGCAAGCAAAGGCAGCCCCTCACTGCCTCACTCTGCACCACTCACTCTGTCCTGAACCCAATGCTACAGCAAGAAATAGGGCAGAATGGTTTGGGTAAACAGAGAGTGCTCAAATTTCACTCCCCCACAGAAACCTGTCTTCTTTGCAGCTGGGGAGGTGACACACCACTCCTGTGCCTGCCTGATCAGGACTACCTGTACTCTGCCACTATGCACTTGCTCATGCTGCAGGAGGATTTCAGTTGTTGCTAGGCTGCACAAAGCAGTCTCTTATTTTTATCACATGTCTGTTTATTCTTGTAGAAAAAGATACTGCAAACAGCAATCCAAGGCATCCTCAAAATGCTTGTTACACGCTTTGCTTGGCTCCATTTTCTCACTCAGTCCAAAGCTTCTTGGCCATCAGCATACACACCTTTGCACCCAAACAGACCTTTCCTTGCTCCTCCAGAGGTACAATGTGAAAGCATGAACAGAGACTCAAAATCCACATTACAAACAATTTTTCAGTTATTCCAAATAAATTTAAGGTAATTTTGAAAAGGATATCAATAATAATTTCAAAGCTGTTTCCTATGGCTTAATACAGCTGAACAGCTAATTTGTAACAGCCAGCAGGCTAAACCATTCCCACTTCATCAGGAAACATCTCCCTGTGACTTAGCACTTATTTTTGCGCCCCTGACATTTACCAATAGAGCATTTTAAAGCTGCCATCCCCCTCCCCAGCATTTCATGTTAACATTTTCATTGACAGGCAATGCAGCCTGGGTCAGTGCAGACACCAGACAAGACAAGATCAGTTGTGGTGCCAGGTGAAGCTGAGAGCTGAAGCAGCCCTGCTGCTTCTGTGGGTCCCACAGCAGGAGCAAACCAGCACAGCCAGCCCCTGTGCTGCCAGGAGCAGAGCAGCTTTCCTGGCAGGCCAAGCATCACCCACACTCAGCATCCTCCAGGACAACACTCCCTCTGTGCTCCTGGCACTGCTGTGCCTGATATCCTCATCCAGAGCTGGAATAACTCCACATTCTCATTACAAAATTCCAAGGTCTATCATAATATTAGCAACATAGAGTTATTTATCCCACAGAAAGAAACTTTATTATTTGCTAGACTTAGCATTTGTCCCTTTCTGACACTGAGTGAACTTCCTGTGCCTCAGCAAGCTTTCCAAATTGAATCTTTTACAGCTGCACATAAAGCTTTGAAAAGCCTATCTTCTGGAGTGACTGTCTGACTCCAGAGGACACCCTAAGCTTCATTTTAGTCTCCATATTTTTCTGCCACTCATACATCTCTTAGGCATCAGCACACAGCTGGAGACAAAAGACCAGCCTCATGCTGACGGGCACCTTGCTGTTCAATAGGGAGACCTGGCTCTTGAGCAGACAGCTTTGCTGCAGCAGTATTCACCTGGCATTGGATATTAGCACATTTCTTGCTCCACCAGTAGCTGGAGGTCTCTACCCTTGTTCTGTCACTGGCACAGTGCTAGGTGCACGTTCTCACTTGTCTGGCAGCAGCACCCACAGCCCCCACAGTGACCTTGCTGGGCACTATCATGCCTGCTGGTGTCAAGGCCTCCCAAGATCTCCACCAAGAGCATGCAGAGCCAGGGCAAGGCCACATGTGAGGGCACTGTTCCAACAAGCAACTCTCTCTGTGTGCAGTCCACAAGCTGCCCCACTCAGCAGCACAGCCCAATCCTCCCCTCTCGCTGCTTTATGGCCTCAGTATCTATCCCCAGAACAGCACTCAGCTTGAAATGACTCTTAATAACCCAAACAGGAGCTAAAAGGGAACTACAGAAGAGTAAAATCAGCAGGAATATCAGCTGAAGTTGGGCGTTTCTAATTGACTCAAATTAACTTCACATCATCTGTACCTTCTGGTGCTCTGGCTGGGCCCCAACTTGTTTCTTAGGGGCATTCTAAGAAGGATTTGTTGGTGGAGCCTTCCCCCCTCCCCCCACAACTAACTCTCCTTTAACAGCAATACTGAGCCACAAGGATTTCAACACAAAACGCTGCAAAAAGGCATCAGACAAAAATAAGCATTAAAAAATAACTGGGAATTATTTTTTTCTTTTAGAGAAGCCAAAGCATCAATATTCCATATCTATGAAAGCTGAGAAAAAAAACAACCCTGAAATGCAAGTGAAGCTCAGAAGAAAACAAATGTTCCTAACAGTGCTCAGCAGCAAGAGCAGCCCAAGCCTCCCTTGTGAGGCTGCTGTGAGGGGCTGGGACTGTTCCCCAACCCATTGCTCACCTGGAGCCTCCCTGCACTGCTGAGGAAGGGCAAGCTTACCTTTGCAATGGTGACTCCTGTTGGCCACGCTCTCTCCCTGCTAACACCAATCATTAGCGGTGCTTCTCCCTGCTGTGATTGGGGCAGCATTAATTACCTCCCAAACCGCTGGCACTAATTGGTCTCTGCGCCCCTATTAAACCAAAACTGGGTGACAAATGTTTGCACTCCTCCTGGACATTGAGCAAACAGTCTCAAGCACGCTCTTGGTGAGCAGATGCTTTCTGCCACGAATAAACACATGCTTTGACTTCATATCAGCTCTTCAGAGCTGGCAAGATGCAACAGCAGAAAGTCAGTCACAGACACGCAGGATGACTGCATCTGCAGAGCAGCAAATTAGATCCTGCTGCTTCACACATCATCAACAAATTCAGGTGCTGGAATTTAATGGCCAAAACACAGCTGAGCAGATGCAGGGAGGACTCTGTTTCCCACAACAAGATCTAAAGGCATTTGGGAAAGTTACAGCTGAACTAGAGGGAATGCTCACAGCGTCACCAGCAATGCTGCTTTAGTATCAGTGCATTGCTAACATGTCAGGAGTTAGCTAGGCAGGCTGCAAGCTGCGTTGGGGCTGTAGCAAAATATAATGTTAGAAATGAATGTAAAGTCACAGAATAAATCTTTTCCTGTAAGATTTTGAGATGCATACTAGCAAGGTACCTGCAAGAAAAACTGGCATGAGTGAGCAGCCTAGGAGAAGGCTCCTGCACCCACAGCAGCGAGAAGACGTCATGCCACACAAGCAAATGAAGCAAGAGACTGCAGAGAGGAAACTCATGAGCAGCAACCTGGAGCTATGCCACTGTGGGGTTTTAAGATCTAGCAGTTAATAAGGTCTTTGCTCTGTAACTAAATAGCTCCTGTAAAGAGCTTATTAAGGGCTTATTGATACACAAGATGTCCCCTTCGTCAGGCCATCCTGCCAGGCTGCAGAAGAGCCCCTGCTTCGCAGGATGGATGGACCAAGTGGCCATCAGAGAGACCTGGTGTTGCCCTGACACACATACACACTCTCCTGTTAATGCTTGTCTCACTGGAGTGCTCTGCAAAGCCCACACCCACACTTACTTACAGCCTGAGTTACTGCTAATCAGAAATTCAATGGCATCTGAAGGAGCAGCAGCAGCACACTAAAATAAAGAGGGTTGTCACCATTTTCAGACAGACTCCAAAATGCCCCTTTGTAACATTCACATGCATTTCTGTGCAGTTACCCATTCACTGATGCAAAGAGTCTTCAGCATCCAGGTCCCACAACTATCCTGTGGCCCAGAAGTACCAAAATTCATGGCTCCCTCCATGAATTAATTCCATATGAAATGCCTATTTTAATTTTAGAAGCCACGTTTTCCCACCAAGCAGCCCCTGCACTGTACAAGCCCCATGTAACCTCTTTCCCATGACCCTTGCATGGCACAGTGCTCACACCCAGCAGCAAAGGGTGCACTCCATCCTCGGACCCCAGTTAGGGCCACGGCAGGTGCTCAGACCCTGGGTAATTCCTGGTATCACCAACTTGGCTGTCAGTGCTGCCATGGCCCGTCCTGTCCTCCAGGACAGCAGGGGTGTGCTGTGGGCGTCGTGTGGAAGGACGATCACCCCTCAGTACTCAGTGTGGGGGTACCACACACACGGAGTCCCCACGCTGAAGAGCCAGCCCGGGGATGGCCATAGGAGTGCCACTAACTCACACCAACCACGGCTGCTGGCCGGGACACTCCGGTTTACCTGCAATCATGTTTACTCCGGGGAGGAGAATCCCCCTCAGCATCTCCCAGGGATTTTCCCATCTTCCTCTCCCAGTTCTTCAGGAGTGAACAGCCCGTCAGACTTCCAGGCCCTGGAGATCCGTACCCAGCCCCTTTCATCGGGATGAGCCTGCTGAGCTCTCACTTTCTCCCTGCCCCGCAGGGCTGGCGCTCCCCAAACCTGACAACCCGGGAGATGTCTCCTGCCTCCCTGCCACCACGGGACTCCCATCCCACGGTGTCCCAGACCGTTCCCGCTGCCGTAGACAAGGCAGGGGCAGCCACGGCCACAGAAATCGCGCACCCCTTTCCCCAGACGGGCCAGCGGGGACATGAGCGACTGGGGCTGTGCTCTGCCACGGCCCCGGCACTAACCCAGCCTGGGACAGCCAGCAAAGCCCCGCTGCCTGCCAGGGGCCAGGGCAGCGCCGCCCAGCCCCGGGACCTCCGGCAGAGCCGCCCCCGCCCGACCCGGCCCGGCCCGGCCCACCTGCAGCCGCTGGAGGTAGGAGGCCGGCGCGTAGCCCGTCTCGCCCGAGCCGGCGCGGGTGACGAGCCACCAGTGCTGGTTGCTGCGCTCCAGCAGCAGGAAGGTCTCTCCGGCAGTGAAGGGCAGCGAGTTGGGCTCGGCCGAGCGGAAGCTGTACAGGGCCCGGTACATGGCGATGGCGGCGGCACCGGCACCGGCACCACCGGCACCTCCGCCCGCCCGGACCGGACCGGACCGGGCCCGCCCCCGCCAGCCCCGCCCACACGACGCCGCCGCGCCCCGCCCCCCCGCGCGGTACCGCCCCCTGGCGGCGCGGCGGCGCCACTCCCCCGGCCCCGCCGGCCCCGCCCCGCCCCGTGCCGCCCGCCCGAACCGGCAGGGGGCGCCAGCGGCTCGCGCAGCGTCGTGAGGCGACCCCAACACCGACCTCGAGCAGCGACCCCAGGCACCGATCCCCGCACCGACACCGACACTGCCCCCCGCACCGACTCCTGAGGCACCGACCCCGGCACTTGCACCTGGGACTGACCCCCAGAACTGACCCACGGGACTAAGCCATGAGACAGACCCCCAGAACCCGGGACTGACTCCCGGGACTGACCCCCGGCAGCGACCCCGAGGGGCGGTTGGCAGGATCCATAAGCACGGGCGCTTTCCCGGCACCGGCCCGTTCGTGTCCCTCCTCAGTCACACACTGCCCTGGGTCACTGCCGGCTCCCGGGGTCACCGCTCCCGCCCGCCGGCCATCGCCCACCCGCGCCCGGCCCCTCTGTCCCCGCCGTGGCCCAGCTGGCCGCAGGCACATCGCTTCCCCATTAAATCCACCCGTCCCGGCCTGTGTCCCCGAGCTGCCCTCCTCTCGGAATGCCATATTGGAGCACTCGGTACCACTGAGCCCCCAAGTCCTTGTGTGCCCACCAGCCCCACCCTGGGTGCCACGAGGGCTTCCCCCAGCAAGCTCCCCCAGCGTGGGATCGGGGCACGACCATGGCTGGCTCTGACCCGCAGCGAACACAGTGACCTGGCAGGTGGCCATCGGGACATGGGACACAGCCTGTCAGGCCTGGAGCTCTCCATGAAGACACAGCAGGCCCCAGCCTCATTCATCTCCTTGCCCTGTTCCAGGAGAACAACCCTTTGGGACATTACCTCCAGTAGCCCAAGACCCCTGCAAGACACCCCACCTCCTAAAGGCATCAGCAGCTTCCCTTGATCCCTGCTGCCCAGGGATCTGAGCCCTTCTTGCTGTCCTGGGGGAGTGGGTGGCAGCCCTGCAGGGCACGGTGCCCCCTCCCTCTTCCCCAGAGCGGCTTTCTCCATGCTGGCCTAGGAACAAGACACATTTTCCACCTGACAAAGCCAGCACAGAGAGCCTAGGAGCAGGCTGAGTGGGCACCTGGTTATAGCACCTGGTTACAGCACCCTGGGACTAGTACATACTCCTCACCCATGCTGCCCACCCCTGCCATCCTGCTGGGATGCAGAGATGCAAGAATGCAGAGATGGAACAGTCCACAGATCCCTGCTCACAGCTACAGGGGGGTTTAACTCATCCAGAAACCATTCTCAACCCAATCCAACCAGTGGTAATACAATAAAAACCAGGCTTGCAGCAGCCACAACCCCCTGCCTGCTCCCAGCTCAGCCCACCCAGGCCCTCACTTTCCCAGCCTGGCAGTGAGATAATTCATTCTGATCCTGGTTACGCAGGGAGGGAGGATGGAGTGGGAGTGAGCGGTTGCCTAGACTCCCCCACTGCGGCGGGTACCAGGAATCACTGCGGTGTATGAGCTGGAGTTGGGCACACTCAGGCTGGAAAACAGTGGGGTGCTTTAACTGACAACTGTGAGATGTAATCAGGGCTGAATCCTTCAGGAGCCCTTCAGGTCTGGACTTCCTGCCTGGTCATGGTCCCTTCCAGATGCCCAGCAGGGAACAGCAAGATGGTGGGCAAGGGCTGGGCAGCCGGGGATCACCACTGCAGGAGAGAAAACGTTCCCATTTGTGGAGTCATTCGTATCCCACAGGAACAGAATTCTCTGCTTTTCTGTCCTCTGCCTGGTTTGGCTGCAGTGCTCACCCTGCCTCTGTGTCCCCACTCCAGGTGAGCCCTGGCCATCCCCTGGCACAAGCCCAGCTGTTTGTGCTGGAACAACAGCGCTTTGTTTCCACGAAGTCAGCAGCACAGGCTGTGCTGGCAGGCAGAGGCAGCTGAGGGGGATGCAGGCACCCCCCAACCACATCCCACGTGCACAGAAAGAGCAGCAGCAGCAGCACCCCAGTCTCTTGCTGTGCTCAGCACAGCATCCCAGCTCTGCCAGACAGAGGTTGGGAAGGATTTCTCTATAAAGGCCCCCTTCTTCTGCATCTGGCTAGAATGCAGAGCCCAAGACAAATTCCTGCTGCTGAGGAATCAGCTCTGAATTGCAAGTGCCAGGTGATTTATATTGAATAGGGAGGGTCAATGAACAAGGATCCTGCTGCTTCACTCACAGGTGATTTTTAAAGCTGAACTTGAGACCTCGGGAAAATAATACTTGCATTCCTTGCCCTGAGAGCCTTGGGGGACTGGGATCACTGTAAGCCGTGAAGGGCTCAGTGTATGCATGGCAGCCCCCACGCTCCTGTTTTCCTCCCGAGCTGTGGAGGGGAAGTGTTGCACAACAGCACTCATATGATTGGAACACAAACTTGCCAGCTCCACATACACTTATATAATTCTGCACCGTCTGCTCGTCAACACGTTGCAAAACAGCAGTGGGATCAATCGCTCTACTTTTAGGTATACAAATATTATTGCATTCCCACCAGCCCTCTCTGGGTGAAAAGTCATAGGGATGTGAGGTGTTGTGAGGACCCCAGGCCCACAGCTCTGGGGACAGTGTCTTCAGTGTGTCCTGCAGGGGCTGGGGCTGTCCAAGGCCAGGATGAGCAGGCATGTCCTTATTTCACAATGTCCTGATGGCCCTTCCTCCTGGAAAACCTCACTAAGAGGCTGTAGATAGGACCCTCGAATTGCATACATCCGTATCACTTCCAGAAGATCTCACCTCTCCAACTACATCTGCTCCCTTGCGGGAGAAACCCCCAAAGCTGTGCTGCCTGCAGGGAGCTGGGAAGGGTGCTCCGCCGGGCAGGAGCAAGCCCTGCTCCTGGCCCTTGCAAGGAGCACAGTGATCCGTGCTGAGCCCGAGAACGCCCGCGGGGCGCTGCTGTTGGGCGGCCGCTTCCCCGCAGAGCACACGCGGAGGAGCCGGAGCTGCCGGGGCAGTGGGCGGCCCTGGGCCCGCTCTGTTCCGCCTGCCTGCCGGGCCGAGGTGCCCGCAGGGCTCCTTGCGCAACGCGTCCTGCACAAAGCCGGGGCTGGCTGGGGCCCAGACCCCTCCTGCGGCCGGAGGAAGGAGCAGCCAGTGCCTGCCAACAGCTGCACTTCCTAGAAACGAAGAAGACAGAAGGTCGGGAGAGTTGAGGGATGGCGGAGGGGGGGCCCGGGGGATGCTGCGGGGAGGATTGAGGCGCTGCAGCACACAGCCTAGCCTGCCCTGTGGCTTCTCTTCAGGAAAACAAGCTCTTTGGCTTCACAAAACAGCTCCCTGTTCTTTGTTAAACTCTGCTCGAGTCCAGAGCTGAGGAGCCCCTTCCAACCCACGCACTCTGTGGGCCGGCACTGCTCCTTCCCAGCTCTCCCTGCCAGGGCAGCTCTGCAGCCCCCAATGCCATGCTGTGGAAAACACTCAGGACAGTGACACATTCTCTGCCACCAGCCCAATAACCAGACAGAAGGCATTTGGAGGCTGAGGGAAGTGGGGCACAGGAGTAAGGTGCTTGGTAGTAAGAACACCACTCCCTGGGCTCCCCAGGCTGTCCTTCCAGCTACAGGGCTGCCGGGTGAAGGGCACCCCTGGCCTCACATCTGTCTCCAAGCAGGCCAACGCTGCCTTGCCCAACACCACCCTGCTCACGTCCTTGTCTCGTTGCATGGGAAGAGTTGCAAAACAAGGGGTTGCCTGGGGTGCAGCAGTGGATCCTGCCTCTGTGGGCTGCAGGAGCTCCTCTGCTTCTCTTTGAAAGAGAAATTGAAGGACTCCACACGGGGCCAATGCAGCCTGTCACAGCTGAGCTGGTGGGGACACTGCTATGGTGCAAACCCAAGAAGGAGAAGACAGAGCCCATCACCTCATCTGGAGCTGGCAGCCCAGCATGGCAGGCAGCAGTCTCCACCATGTGAGGCTGTTTCCAAGGGTTACCCTTTGCTGGCCATATGGTTTGTGGGGCAGGAGGGACAGGGACCATGTCCCTGCTTCATGCTTTCCATGAGGAGGAGCCCTGGGATGCAGGCTGGGTGCAGCAGGCCCTGGTGAGCAGGTGAGGGGTGCTGGGATGGGGATCCCCACTAGTAGAACACAGTGCTCAGCCTGGTGGGGCCATCTCCAGGGCTTGTTCTGCTTTCATTTAGGTGTCTGAGTTACAATCTTCAAACAAAAGCCAGGCAACAGAGGGCTGGGGGAGGCCCCTTAGCCAAACCTCATTTCCATACCATTGAAGGAAGGTGGCTTTGCTCCCAGACAGGGACACAAGCTATTCATTCCCTGCCCCCTCTGCCCCGCCCTACATGACTCCAAGGCTTGGGCACCACTGTAGATGGCCACAGGGCTGTGCAGGACCCTCACCCTGTGCCAAGGATGGATGCATGCACAGGATGGACAGACAGTGGCCCCCAGCCCCACTACAACATCACTAGTATTGTTAGCCTCCAGTTAAACAAACTTAAGCCCACCACCATTAGAAACAGGGAAGGCACAGCTGCAGGGCCACACACAGCAGCCACTGTCTCCAGCAGTGAGTGCCCCACAGGGATCAGGGCACAGGGTCCCTCTGCCCCCATGTGCTGAGAACCACCGTGTCCCCAGTGGCTCTGGTCTGAGCCCTTTGCAGGGCCAGGGCCACAGAGTGAACCATTCTTCCCTGGGCAGGGAGCACAGCAACTTGGGGCCGCTGCCCTGTGAGATGTCACTGCTTGGCAACAAGGAAATACTTTGTTCTCGCTCCATAAAAGGCATTTGTGTGTCCCTCCCCACTGGCACAGGCCCAGCTCAAGGGAAGTCCAGCAGCTACTCAAGAGGCAGCAGCACAGGATGGGGACAGTGCAGGGACAAAGGTGCCCTCTCCTCCAGCAAGGCCAGGGGCTGTCCCCTGCCTCTTCTTGCTTCTGCCCTGCCCACCCCCAGTGCCAGGGAGGCTACTTACCAAAAGATCCTGGCAGGTCCACAGAGCACCACTCACCCCCCACCTCAGTCCCCAGCCAGCAAAGCAGAGCTCAATTCACTGGAGAAACCAGTGCCAGCTGCAGGAATGTGTTTCATCTCTAGCCAGCTGATGCATGGCAATTCCCATCAGCCACCCCAGTTTTGGGCTAGCAGTGACCTATTTATGTAAGGCAAGCTCTCCACAAGCCTGGGCCTGGTGCAGCACCCTTCAGGGCAGCCACAGCAAACCAGGAGCAGGTTCCTAGGGGCCTGGACCTAGCCAGGCTGGACTCATGCCCTCACCCAGCCCCTCAAAGCCACCAGTGCAGGGTCAGAGCCAGCCCACTGCAGCCACCCTGGTCAATGGCCCTGCTAGGACAGGGCTGGCAGGAAAAGGTGGGTCTTCTCCAAGCATCAGGAAGCACACAGGGAGGAGACCAGACACAGGGGAGCCTTGAGGAACAGGGACGTGCGCTCAGCATTGTCCTCCACAGAGCAGAGGCTGCAGAAATTACAGAATGGGGGCTCCCTGCCAGGGCACAGGCTGTTCCAGCTCCTGTCCCCCATCCCAGCAGCAGGGCTGCTCTGTGGAGGTGCCTCTCCCATGGTGCAGGGCTCCTCAGGACACATGAGGGAACCAGCCCAGCTGCCCCTTCCCAGTGCCCCTGCTGGCACAACCAGCACAGAGGGAAGCTCACAGTCCAGGGAGGACCAGAGCTGTGGGGAGCCATGCTCAGAGCATTCACACAAACAAAAAAAGCCCTCGAGTCTAGTCCCGAGCACAACAACTGCTCTCCCATTATTCCACCACTCTGTCCTTTGCCATGGTCCAACAGGCCACCACCAGACCACAAACAGCCACACCAAACCCTGCTCATCCCATTTCTGCCTTCCAAGAAGCCCAGCCACAGGGCTGGAGAGCCATTTACAGGGATTGTGGGAACCCCTTTCCCACCCCAGCATGTTGGCAGTTACACAATTGCCTTTCCACAAATAAGAAATTGCCTGGAGGGATATGTGCAGAACAGCATGGAAGGAAAAAAACCTGCTCTTGAAGTTTGAAAGACAATATCTGATTTAGGTACTTGCACAGGGGTTACCCCTTTTTTAACCTTTAAGGATGTGGCTCGAGGAAGGGATTTTTCCTCTTGATGTTTTGCTGTTACATAACTCAAAGTAACTAAGGAAAAAGGTCTTTTCTGTTCCTGCTCCCTCCCTCCCAGCTGCTGCAGCCCAGGAAGCTCCCAACCACCTTGTTGCTGTGGAGCCCTGGCACAGCATCTCTTAATCCTCAGACAATATTGGCAAAAGGATGTTAGCAGCACTGGCCTGAGCCCACAGGTGCCCCCACCTTCCTGCAGCAGCACCCATTGCACCTGAGGGTTTGTTATTATTCTGTATGGATCCCCCCAGTGCTCCAGGTCTGGCTGCTGACACCCAACTGCTGCTGAAAGCATGCCTAGCTGAGCTCACCCTGCTGGCAGGGTTTCTGCAGCTCCCTGCCTGTACCCAGGGCCGTGTCTGCAGGCAGCTTGCATCACAGCAAATGCGATTGTTCTCATCGGATTTCATGAATTCCCTCCAGAGTTCCTACGTAACACAAGTACATTAGGGGACTTTATCCCTGCTAATTTCAGACGACAAAGTCAAACCATGTATCAGATGAATCTGCACAGGGAGGCTTATTCATAAGCAGCAGCAATGATAGAGCACTACAGTGCCTGCCAAGAGACTCGTCATTAGCTCATTAGCAGAGGACATCACATCCTAAACGGGAAAACTGAAAAGGAAACATCACCTTGCAGCCATGGCCCCTCTCCTTCTGCTGAGTGCATCTTGGAGTGCTGCTCATCAATGCTGAAGGCATTTTGCAGTTGAGATGCCAAAATAAGCAGCCCCATCCTCCCCTCTTGCCCAAGGGTTTTGCAGCCAGTGTCAGAAGTGGTTCACAGGGGCCTGTCAGCTGCACTCAATGCTGGAGTCTCACCCAGAAGCAACATACAGCCTGATCATGCTGCACAAGCCCATCTCCAGAGACAACAGCCCCTCTACTGGCATAAAATACTGAGGGGACTGCGAGATCTAAAAATACCTGTTTAAAACCAACATCAGTTGGTTCAGTTGGTGCCTGAACACTGTGGAACAACATAAACCTGAACAAAAAACAACAATAAAATCCCACCCACAAACTCATGTACAAGCAAAGGTTAAAAGCTTCTTTAAAAAGTACAAAGGAACACAGTAGAGCCATCAGACAGACTTTGATCAGGAGAACTTGATAGCAACTGCTGGGGAATATGAAACTGAAGCTACAGGGCTACAGCCAGCTGAAGAGGGTGACTTTCCACAAGCAGAGCTGCAGCCTTCCTGTCACATCCCACTTCTTTCCTAAGCAAGCCTGCAGGCAAAGTATGGGCCAGGGAGATGATTCACCTGACTCTTCTGCACAAACTGACTACTTCATGTTGATTAGCTGTAACAACAACTTTCCCAGCCTTACCTCAGCACTTCCACACCCATTTTTCTCTTGCACTATCATGATGACGCAGGCCCTGTATCTAAAAATGGTTAGATAAATGCTTCTTCTAACAGAACCGTTGGTTTAGTTGCTCTGTTATTACAGTTACTCACTGCCCTTCTCACTTTCTGATGCTTCCTTCCTGTCAGTTTGTCCCAAGTAAGATTTTAAGCTGCTTAAGGTTCTTTTCAGGCCTGGCAGCTCCGCCCTGGTTGCTGCTGTTGCAGCTATTCCTGTACAAGTTTTACACATTATGCCTCAGCTTAGGTTCAATAACATCTCTAGCTCTCTAGAAAGAGGTTACACAGCCTCTTTGTAGATACATAAGACCTAGTTACAAGACCCAGGAACAAGAAATAGGTTGTTGATTTCAAGAGCAAGTTCTCACTGATCAGTCCTCATTCAGGCTGGAAGGGACCTCTGGAGGCCTCTCAGAAGCTCTCTTTACCCCATCTACACAGGCTCTGCTGTCCCAGCCTCTCCTCAAAGGGCAGGTGCTGGGCCCTGCCAGCTCAGTGGCTCTGCTGGGCTTGCTCATCAGTCTCGACAGGAGGTCCAGGACAGAAGATGTGCTATCCCACAGGTGGTCTCATGAGGCAGGTAAGGCTTGTTGTTCAAATGATGCTTCTGCATGACACCAGAGACCTGAGCTTCATCTCCTCCTCAGTCACCAGCAACAACGGAAGCATCACTTACAACGAACAAAAAGAATTTTATTGGAACATATACACACAGGGATAACAGAGGTATCTGAGTAATCAAATATGGAATGTTTAAGAAAGTTAAAATAAATAAGGATACCAAGTTTTGCCAGTGCTAGGTCCAGCACCAATATAAGTAAATGCCCTCTGAACAAGTCTGACTCTGACAGGATTATCCCTGCAGAGCCTGTAAAGATTCCTACCACCAGAAAGTGGCCAATAATTTTGGAATACAAAGAGTCACAATAGTGCTTTCTGCTGATGTGCATTCACACTGTTTATTCACTACTTTCGTCTCTTATTTCTTTAATAATATCTATTAAATTCTGGAGTCCAAAAACGTAACCCGTGTCTTGGCCCTCGTGCACCACAGAATCTTCTCCATAGTACTTGCAGGTTGTGTGGGCAAAGTCTATCATGCGGACATCCACAGTGCTGGCAGTTGGTTTGTAGGCATAGGCTCCTGCCGACTCATCTGAAGATTCCTCTGAAAGGTCCTCTAGGTCCTCTGGATCCGAGTCAACGGCGACTTCCTGCCTCTCCTTGCCATCATAGATGATCAGCAAGGAGCTGGAATAGAAGCGATAGGACTCCTGTTTCTCCAGCACAGACTTGAGTTCAGTGAGTTTTTTAATAACGGACTCAAAGAGTTCCCTGCGCAGGTATTTGCCGTTATGAAAGAACTGGTAAAGTGCTTCTTTGAATCCTTGGACTGAGAGTTTTCTTCCATGGTATTTATTCATGAACATCAGCTGGCCAGTGCCTGCCTGATAGACCTGCATATACAAACACAAGACAAGAAAAAAGGAATAGTTAAAATTGCTGGTACACTGACTCCAAAGCCTCGAGAAGGGACAAAAAAAATGAAAAACTAAAAAAGCATGCTCCTTAAAGCTTTTACAAGATGACAAACTAATCTCCAAAACTGCTCTTGCACAATTATAGGAATTGCTATCAAGTGATCCAGCAGCGCCTGCGCAACTCAAGAGGAGGTGGAAAATTCCCTCAGTTTAGATTTGAGCTTTTCCACCCAGAATGTAAGAACGAGGACTTTAAGTGAGATTAGGAAAGCTGCAGCCAAGATCTCCAAAGTCAAGCTACAACTTGTACCACAGCCACTCATCCAGCTCATTACCAGTCTGTGCTCTAGGATGTACCAGTTGATTCTCTGCATGCTGAGATGTGACAGCAAACTTTCCTATAAAAAACTACAGTGTACCCCATAATCATTTGTATTTGAAGAAGTCAGAGGTGCTCCTGCAGAAAATGCCTTCCTGCAGGAAGGCACAGGAGAGTGATCTACACAACTGATAGTTCAATAATGCCTAAACATCTGGGTCAAGAAAGGATTGCAAGTGCTTCCAAAGTTCCTCTCTGTTTTCCAGCACAGGTCAACACTGGAAAGTGAACAATGGCAATGCCCTCCCTGCTCAAATCCCAGCACACTGTGGTTAGAAATGCAGCTCTCACACTTTCATTTCTGCCTCATGTTTTTCTCTGAATTTGAACAGTGAGCTGAACAGCACACATGCCAACAGCCCTGCTGTGGAACAAGTCCCAGCAAACACTGCTAGCATTCCTGGAATCTATTGGATAGGAGGAAACTTCAGGAAAAAACTCCAACACAAACATGTTGTTTCCCATTTGTCACTCCAGGAATACAGAAACAAGTAAACAAAAAATTCAGGTGAAAGTCCACACAATGTCCCCTCATCTGGCAACAAGTCTTATCACATTTACCAAGCACTTCTTGCCTGCACTTTGCAACAAGCCTACTTCAAGCAGTGAAAGATCTGTGGCTTTCCAAGTTACACAACAGAACTGATTGCTTCTTAATATTTTTACGAATTTCCACACCCTTAATTCAAAATGCATATAATTGGGCCCTTCTCAAACTGCTCTCTATGCTATCCTGACATGTTGATTGAATCAGTAGTTTTAACAGTTTTGAAGTGCTGATAAAGTGCAGGAGGCAGTTTGTGTGTCCAGAGCCTGGACTCACTGATGCAGAGCATGGCTGCAGATGCTGCCACCTCCAACTGATCAGCAACACTCAAAACCCTCCCTGTGCTCTGTGAAGGAAACGCAGCACAGCAGCTCAAGGTAACTGTTGCGGTGTGCTGTAATGTCCCATTTTAGACTTCCAGGTCACCTCTCAGGTGTGCCTATACCTCTTCCCCCTCACCCCCTTGCTGAGTGAGTCCTGTCAATCAGGCTTAACATTCCAGCAAGGCGTCGTGTGGTTGGTCAAGTTCAAAGGATGCCCCTCAGGCCTGGGGGCCATTGGCCTGTCTAGGTGTCCCTCGTCCCTTGAGACCCTGCCCCTTCCACCTGGTTGGTAGCTCACCTGTCCCTCCCCTTCCCCTGTCTCTGAGCTTAAAAGGTGAATCAAGCCATGTGGTCGGGATTGTGTTGGAGCAGTTGCCTACATTCAGACCTCTGTAACCATGGAATAAACCTCTGGATTTAAACCCTCCAGCAGAATCCATCTCCTTTTCCTCCTCACCATTCGCCTGAAGCTTTCCTCCTGAGGTAAACGGAGTTCCTAACAAGCCTGGACTTGTTCAGCGCCCAGCTGCAATCTCCAGCAAGCTAAAGGTATCTCTGGGGTGATACACCACAGTTGCCGCCTTTGGTCTAGCAGCAAGGGTCAGACTGGCCCAGGCACAATCTAACTGGTAATATTGGGATTCATATTCCAATAGTAACAACGTGTGAGATGCCTGCATAAATCCACAGTCCACTACCAGACACAGGTGCCAGGCTGCTGGGCACAGGTGTGAGCTGCCCCTCACCTGCATGCCGCAGACGCGCACGCCGATCACGGCCGAGGTGCTCTGCTGGCACTTGCGGATCTGATTCGCCTTCTTCTCCTCGGACGCGTCGTCGCCGTGCTGCCGGGTGCCCATCTTCAGGTCCAGCACACACGGCACCTCGTAGCGAGACGTCAGGTTCTCCAGCAAAATGAATTCTGAGCAGTTAAGGAACAAGGCTCACAACGAGGAGTACGGGTTTTATAAACATTACTGTGGATTTTATAGTGCCTCGCTCTTGACTCTAAGGATATCCAAAACATGCCTAGTATAAAGTAATCTAGAAAAATTACAGTTATATAAAGTTAAGATGCCCTCTCTGTTTTAAGCCAGTTCCAGTTTTACTGGTCTAGACAGACTAGTGAATTTCCACATTAAGTGACAGCCGACAGCAAGCAGGGTTATACAGAAATATAACGTGGCAGCTGACTTTGAATTATGACATATTTCCTGTCTAGCAAGAGACTTCTTTTCTGTGGGAAGTGAAGATTTTGTGTGTTTGTATTACCATTCAAAATCAGTGAAGCACTTTCACACCATCTTTACAACTTCAAAACATCTATATTATTACTGTTCCAAAGATATCACACACTTTTTAGGCAACTGAATAATAATCTACATTGAAATGGTGAGGAAACCATCCAAAAAATCCTAGCAATTTGATAATTTATTAGTCATAGATGTTTCAGTAACCCATCACCAAAACTCCTCACACTGAGAAATTTGTTTACCCCAGTATTTAGATAGTACTACTTTTGCAGGATGTATCAGTACCAAGCCTACAGCAAGATCAGTTTTTGATGGAATGCTCAGGGTGGAGATGTTTGCCTAGGAATTCACAGCACAAAACCAATGTGCTTCAGCCTTCATGGATTCACTCAGGTTTTTTTTCTCATGCTGCAATCCTACATGGCTGTTTATATTCAACTTTTCTTAAAGCTCATCGAAAAGAGACTACTAGAAGCAGAAACTTCAGGCACTGGAACACCCTCTCTATTTAAGAAACTGATGTGAAGAGGACAATAGTTTTTAAGATCACAATGTGAAGATTTTAATCGAGTTCTCTGAATTTCCCAGCTTAGGTAGTTTGTTACGTGCTGGAAAAGCACATTCTAGGAAGTGCTGGCAAACTCTTCAAAGATACCAAATAAATTATGGCTTCTGAGAGTCTCTTGGGACTGCAGTTAAGCCTGCTCTGCATTCTTATCTGGAATGTTCAAGAAATAAGAGGCAGAGCCCTACTCATTCCATTGTTATGAGGTATTTTCAGGAAAGGATACTATATTGATTTCGGTGCTTTGCATTTTCCTTCATCCGCTGTAACTGTTGCTGGTGACATTTCATGCTCCAAGGATTATGGTGTTTAAACTGAGAACTGACATTTCCTTTTTTCTCTACAGTATAATACAAGACTTCAGATTTCTTCAGCCACTCAAATTCTTCCTCCAGTTTGTGACTAGAAAAACAGAACAAAGTAACAAATTCCAGGTCAAAAGGAAAACAAGCTCTTGAAGAGGGGTTGTCAATGGATTTAACTTTACAAACTATTTTGCTCAACTTCACTAACAAAATCTTTTTATTTTCCTCTCTGTATATGTGAACAAGATGCCCATGAGTAGTGTTTCAACGACTACAAAGCCACCTCCATACAATATAAATGAGCATATAGCCAAATGTTACAAAACATGTAGTAATTCTACTTATATATCCTTCACCTGTGTGCACAGCTTCTATGAAGTAATGCAAGAGGCAGCAATGCACTTTAAGGTTTATCTTTGCTAAGGTCACTGTTTTTAGCACAACACATCACAGCCCACAGTTTATGGTGGGCACAATCAATAGGAATGCACAAGGGGGAAAATGTGACTAGCAGGGATAAAGCAGGATTCCTAACAAAGTATGCCGTACATAGTAGCACTTAAAAATGTTTGGGGTTGGTTTATTTTTAACTATTGTTCTTTTGCAGGTGAGTGAATGCTTTTTGTTTGTTTGTAGATCTGCTTTTTTGTGGTTAGGTTTCTTTGGTTTGTGGGTTTTTTTCTCTTTCTGAAGTGTCCAAAATAACTTTGGGAAACCTGTTTCAACTGACCACAGCAGAAAAGAAAATGAAGAGACTCAACTTAGCCTTTACTGAGGGCTAAGGACATACTAGTTTCACTAGTGAACCTGTCTGCACTGAAGAGGTCAGGAAAAACAAAAGAAACAAGAGAAGAAAAGAAAATGAAAGTGAAAAGAGTTCTAGGGAGTTCTCCAGAGTTCTGGAGAACAGAATTTGACAGCTAAAAGTCAAACTTACCTTTTCATTTTTTCCTCTTTCCTGTGCTGCCGGACCCATTCCTTTGATATCTTCTCATTTTCTAACAACACTGTTTTTTTGTTAGTCCACCGCAATAGCTTACTTTTGGGTTCACAGTCAGAGTTATCTAATTTTTCTAGGTTATCGTGGTCCCCATTTAATGGATATGCTATTAGACATAGGTTTCCATCTTCATCCTCTTCAAAGCTCACTGATACCACACCTGAAGAGAAAAAGGACCCAGACAGTTATGAACTGCTCAAGCCACAAGCAAGCCTTTTACAACGCGTTCTTTTACACTAAAAATGCAGCAACTTTATTTTTTCTCTTACCCCAGTTCTTAGTTTCTATCTTGCCACAGGCCAAACCTCATCTGCCAACCTAACAAATATCAAAAGAACTAGACAAAAATGACACCTCACAAAAGACAACTTATCATATTGGCACAACAATACAAAAGATCATTTGCTCTCTCTGAGGCAGTCAAGTAACAATCAAATAATAACAGGACACAATTTCAATTAATAAAAGTTTTTATTAATTAAAAAAAAAAATCTGACTGGTCTGATTCTAAGTGATATGTAAAACATTTGTTAACATCTTGCAGTGAAAAGTGACCTGCACAAAGTAAAAATTCACACTAAAAACTTTTAAAATTTTGCATGACAGCAAAGCAGTTCTCCGAACAATACTCAGTTAATAGATCTCAAGGGAAAGGAAAGATGTGCAAGGAGAGCAAAACAAGGGAAATGTCACATTACAACAGAAACTAGTCCAAAAGCTTCCACTTAAAATCACCATGTTTAATTATACATTTTTGTCTATTTTTTGGAATAGATTTTATTGATACTGGTTATGCAGCAATCTTATGGCGTAAGTAACAAAAATGCAATACAAAGCAAATCTGTTTGTGGTACAGAAACATGGTGAACCTCAAAAGCATTTTTTCTCCTTATCCTCCCCTCAGGAGTCTCTAAAGCACTGCATTGTATTTAAAGAGTCTTAGTGGAGCACTGGCAGATGCGCCCAGTACCACACGAATAAGTCTCAGGAGTTAATGGAGAAGCCATAACAATTATCTGCATTGGTTTTTATTTTGTTTTCCAGTCCTCTATTTCAGATCAGTCTGCACAGTGCTTGCAGCTCATCACTAGCTGGGGAGAGGTCTTGGTGAGAGACTGGCATTCCCAAGGGGGGCAGCAGCTCCCAGACCTGCAGGGCTGGGGCAGGGAGTACAGAACCTCTGACTGTCCCGATGTCACAAAGGAAAGGACAATGGGGGAAAGGGTGGGGGAGCCAGCTAACAAAAGGCTTCTTTGCCTTTACTCTGGAAAAAAAAAAAATCAGAGGTGGACCAAGAAAGGCCCTTCCCTCTAAATCCCTCCCCATACTTCCCAGAAAGCCACATACACTAGTACAATTGCTCTATTACATTTTGAAAAGTGTCATTCAAAGATCAGATTTTCTTCCAGTCCAACAGAACTTGTAATTAGACATGGCAGAAAGTCTCTGTAAATGAGCAGAGATTATTAATTCTGAAACATCACTGAAGTCTTCCATCACTTTCACAAACAGAACACAAAACTTCATCACCATCATGGTTGTTAAAATCAATGTGCTTTAAAAAGCAATTGCATTTTAAAAAAGTGCTTCAGACATATTAATCATTAGACAACAGTTGATGGAATAGAAGAAAGAAAAAGAAATATTCCTGTTAACTAGTTCAATTCTTAGGAGAACTGGAATTTCCACTCCTACATAACTTCTGACTCAGCCTCATCACAGCTACTTGATCCTTGCCTACCTAAATGCCATGAATTTTCATTTCCTTAATGGCAGAAATAACCCTGCAAGTATTCAACAAAACACCTTACTGGCATGTACTTACTGCAATTGAAATGAAAGTCAGAGGAGAAATCAAAGCACAAAAGAAACCACAACTAAGCTTACACAAAACACTATTATCCATCCTTACAAAATCCTTTGTAAACAAACATTAAACAAGTGGCAAAAAAAAATTCCACAAAAAAAAAAGAAAAAAGAAAAAAAAAAGAGGCAGATAATTACTGAAAATGTTCTCAAGCTGTTAGCTACTTACCTGTGCCTAAGGGAGATATATGGGCTATCACCAGCAGAGTTGCTCTACTCTAATGCTGTTAGTCAGCCCAAACACCAACTTGGCAAGCATTTCCACCCTGCATCTCCACAGCCTGCCTCAGACAACATCAAAATACATGAAAAAAACCCCTAAAATCTCTTCCACACAGAAGAGATTTCAGAGAGAACAGAGAGCACAGCACACTCGCATTAACAGAAACGAAAAGCCCGACCCCATTCAAAGGTTTGGTGACTTACCCTCATATTGTGGAGTGAATTTACGCATTTCTGTCGGGAGAGTCTCATAGAACTGGTGTTCTCTCTGAATAAGAGGTTTACAGATGGTCTTGTCATTAAACCGGAGGACACAGGAGTGTCCTCCAACTTGGTGGACAAAAGGCTCGAGTAAGACTCCCTTGGAATAGTGCTCCACTTCCATTGCTCCAAATGCTGGGCTCATCCTTGTAGCACATTAGATAGAAGACGGCGGCAGTGGTGAAGGCAGTTCAGAGCCTGAAGCCTCCGAGCCCCGCAGGTGTTTACTGTGATTCAAAAGTCTGTTAAGGCAAACACAGGAGAGCGGCGGCGGTCAGTGTGGGCGCTGTGCCCCGGGAGCGCGGCGAGAGCGAAGCGGGGCCGGGCCGAACAGAGCAGAGCCGAGCGCGCACCTCCCGCTCCGGACTGCGGCGACTGCGGCCGAGCGCGGGGCGCAGCCACCAAGGTTCTGCCGGCCACGCCCCCGCCGAGCGGCAGCCAATGGCAGCCTCCGGGGGGCGGGGCGGCCAGCGCGCCATGCGCACGCGCGCAGCGGCAGAAGCAGCGGGGCGGCCAGAGCGGCTCGCCGCGGCCGCACAGGCAACGCACCCGGGCCAGCGCCGCACAGACAACCCACCCGGGAAACCCACCCGGGCCAGCCCCGCCGCTCCCCCAAGGAAACCCACCCGGGTCAGCGCCGCCGCTCCGCACAGGAAACCCACCCGCGGCACCCAGGCGAGCCTCGCCTGCCGCACCCCAGCCCCCGACCGCCGAGACAGGCCCCCGCCCTTGTACAGGCCAGCCCGAAACCCGGGAATTATCACCGAGCGTACAATTCCCCCCTTCCAGACAAGGACAGAAACCAGCCGAGGTCCAGGGTGGGACGTGTATTGCACCGGTTCATTCACAAGAACATGTCAGATACCGAAAATATGACACAGATGCAAGCTCTTCACGGGCAAGCCCTAACGCTAATGTGCCATTTCCCAAGAACGCTTTTTTCCCCTACATTCAGCAGAAGGCAGTGGCCTGTGCCAGACGCATCCCAAAGATCTGCTCCTGTGACCGCACACTGCTCCGTGCTGGCCAAACACCAGCTTCATGCAACCTGCACTTCAGAGAGCAATTAAAGGAGCGACGCTGAAAACTAAAACATGACTGTCTTGTTCTTTGCCTTCCAGTAAATTTTTAAGTTGAGTTACTCTAATTTTAGACCAAAGCTTTAATGATTAACTTTTTGTGGCTAAAAACAACCTCATGCTCATTTTGCCTGAAGATAGTTACACGGACAATAATGCACTTAATTCAAAGAGACTACAAAGTGTTCTAGGTCACAGGTCTATTTTTATTTGTCCTCCTTAGATATTTAACAGCTTTACATTAACTGGAAAAGCAGAGACCTGCAGGCTTAAAGCAGCGGCACTACCAGAGCTACATACGCCTACAGCATGTCCTGGACATAAGAGCATTAATTGAATTAAACAACTAAACTGCTTAAAGAAACAACAGATCGATCAATTGAATGAACTCCAGGTCCTGGAATGTTTACCTGTGCTAAGGATAACAGGTCAATAAGAGCTGAACGTGGATTTTTTTCATGAGGCTTTCTGGTTTTTTTTTTTTATCCTCCTTTCTTCCAAGCACCTTATTTGACAAAACATTATCAGGTTCTTGTTGTTTTTTTCTTTTTTTCCCCCTTTAATCTGGAATAGTATTCCCCAGAAACAACACCATCTTCTGATAACCTATATTATTAAGATTACACCATTCTCAATAAACTTTCATTTCACTGTACTACTTTTAATTTCCTAGTATTCTTTTTCTAATGCAGCTACTGCATCACCACAGAATTTTCTAACTTACCTCAGCATCAACAATTTGACAACTCAAGAGACACACATATAAAAACCTCTCAGTTACACCCCAAACACAAACCACTTCAAAAAAATCTACCCAACTGCACCAAGCTGAGCAACCCTGGAGAGCCCTGGCAGTGGAGGAAAGCCAGGTAACCATGGCCTGTCCTCAGTCCTGGGCAGCCCAATGTGTCTGTTCAGCTGCCACAGTCAGGAGGGAGCACTCTCACAGCTCCAGAGTCACAGATTTATTTCCCCATGGCTCCCCAAAGCAGCACCCACTCCATGCAGAGCCACGCTGCTCTTCATAAGGCTCACCTGCAAGCTGGCTTACCAGCACACGTGTGACACACTTGGAGCTGCCTCCACACACTTGACAAGCCAGATTAACCCCTGAGTAAACTCTGAGAAGTGTTTCCATTCTCTCTACAGAAATTATAAGCATCAATCTGTATACTGCACCAGTAATTTTACAACTCTTGAGCTTTCTCTAGGATTTTCTAGAGACAATAATGCCTCCAGTTCTCTGGAATTTCTGAGGGAAAGGCAGAAGTGTGCCAGGTTTCACTGCAGGTGCATTTCACATGTACATGATCTTGCAGTGCAGAGCTTTACACTGGCACAGCCACATTTAACAGCCCTACAGAACAGCAGCAGTACAAGAGCCACTTTTTCCAAGCCAGCATCACCACTCTGTGGCTGCCTTCCTAATTACCCCTGATAGAGACACACTGATTGCCAACTGCAGTGATTCAGACTGAGAAAGCACCTTGCAACATCCTTTAACCTCAAACACTTAAATCTATCCCAGTCCTCCTGCATTAGAGTTGCATCAGCAGTTAACTCGTGAAGATATTTGTGCCATAAAAATGACTCTAGCAAACATCATCTCCAACACATGTACACCTTGTTTACCCCAACACATCTTCAGGGAGCTCATTAGTAGCAGCTCAACTTGTTTGCTTTCATGGATGCCCAAGCAGTCTGGACAATACTTGTGTGCAGATTGCACTCAGCAATGGAACTGCCAAGCACAGAATTGAACAGGACTATTCATTGTACTTCACCCTTTCCTGAACAAGTAATATCTGGCAGCACATCACACAGTGCAACTTCCCATTGGAGGAAAAAGAAAGTTTTTTTTCATGCTCTGATATTATACAAATTATCTGATAAGTTATTATAAGTTAGGGAGTATTTAGATAAGGGTGGGGGTTTTTTGAGAGAAACAACTGTGTTGTACATAGTCCAACACAGTGTACCCAGTCAGCACTACCACACGACAAATGTGAAACTACCAGAAATAAAGGGGAAGGCTCACACAAATGAAGATGAGTTTACTGTGCCTGTATTAGTAAGTTCTGCTTCTGCTTTTATCTTCCCAAAACTGCAGCACAACTCCCCCATGTTCCGTTTCTATGAGTGAATTTTTGTAGTACATATCCCTGCTGAAAAAGCTCTATTAATACAGCTCTGCAGCAAAAACTGTGCAAGGACTGCTGAGCAGAGCATCAGCAAGAAGCTCCTTGCCATAAAGCCTTTAGCTGAGCTCCTTAACTGTGCAAGGCATCTCAGTGCCTTTTTATGAACCTAAACCAGATCTATGTGAACACTGTAACAATGCTCAAGAAGACAGCAGCAAGCCCAGGTCATCTTGTCAACAATTTAGGTTTCAATGAGGCCTTAATTAATTAAAGTGAAAACTAACATATTTTAGCCATTCAAGAAGCACTGTTTATGTAATAAATTCAGTCTCTTTTCACCCAATAAAATTCTTCTCACTTGAAAAAAGGTTTTGAGTAAGACCCTACATTTTTTCTGCTGCATGCCTTAACATTACCATTACTAACAACTAGGATTTGTTTATCATTTTGGCTCTCCTTAATAATTGGAATTTTGCCATTCAGATTAACAGGGCCTGGAGCACAACTGTAATGCCCATCAGAAATGCTTTGCACTGTTTCATCTATAAATACCTGAATTCCATAAACAGCCTCACAATATGCCAAACTGGCTGCAGTTCCTTACAAATAAAAGCTTTGACCTAAGACCAAAAGTTTCAAGCGGCATTGATGTTGATCAGCACAAGCACAATGCAGTTTTTCTCTGCCTTTCCTCTGATTCTACACCCAGTTTGTTCTTAATGCTCTTTGGGAAAGAAAGAGCCCAGAACAGCTGGTTTTAGGCAATCTTCCCAGATAGCAAATGCAGGCTCACTGTACCCTGCCCTTTTCCTCCTACGTGCTTTTAAGTGCCTTTGACTAGTTTTTGTTCAAACAACACATCAGCCATAAAAGCAGATTTACTAACCCTTCACATGTTAAGCATTTTAAGAAAAAAATCTGACATAACTTGAAGGAGCAAATAAACATGTGCCTAGATACAGCAACATTCACTTGAGCAATGTCATTCCTACAGTAAGCAGCAAAAGATGTTTAAAACCCAAACCTGCAAGAGAAGTGACATTTATAGACACCTTATCCTCGTCACATGTGACAATGACCATCAAAAGAATACCACAATGAATTCATGTTTTCAGGCTCTTAACATTAATCCCAGGTGACGGCATTCTTTGGAAGGTACTTCATGTCATTACAGATTCTCAGCTTAGTCCCACACGTAATTGCATTAATGAACACATCCTCTGGAGAGCACAGGTCTCAATTAAGCAGCAGCTTCTTCCTTCATAACAATCTTAAAAGTAATACACCTCCCGCCAAACCTCTGTCATGATAGAACTACTGATGCAGAACTGCCCTTCTGTTGAATCTGTTAAAACTGGGTTCTCTCTAGTGCAGGCTTTTTGCTTTGGATGGTTAGCATCTTCAGCTCCACACAGCCATAAATCAGCTTTACAGGGACAGAAATAGCAAGGCAGCAAAGCTTTCTGCCTGTCCTTTTTTCTCAGTTCACTGGGGAGTGCAGAGGAAGCTGACAGGGTAGGGATCTGCAGAGCAGAGCTGCTGCAGGGTGATGAAGCAGACAAAGCAAAGCCCCTGCCCAAGGTTCCAAGGTATCGTGGTTTGATGCTGCTCACACACTCTGCCCTGCCACAGCTGGCAGAGGAGAGAAAACAAAAACTAACAAAGGCTTCACAAGCTGAGGTAAGGACCAGGAGAAACACTTCAAGGGCAAAACAGGCTCAACGTACGGCTGCAAAGTGAATTTATTACTAACAGAATCAGAGGAGGATAGTGAGAAGTAAAATAAGCCCTTAAAACACCTCCTGTCCCTAACTCCTCCCTCCTTCTCACCAACAGCACAGAGACAGGGCACAGGAGTTTCTGGGTCAGTGCATCACTGAGATTTTCTTCTGCTGCCCTGGGAGAGGAGTCCTTCCCTGTGAAGCCTTGGGGTCCCTCCCAGAGGAGACAGTTCTCCATGAATTCCTCTGGGTCCCCTCTCAGGAGCAGCTGGTCTGCAGCACCTGCTGCAAGGTGAATTCCCCCCACAGGCACAGAGCCCCCCAAAACTGCTGCCATGTGGGTCTCCCTTCCCATGGGGGGCAGCACTCCAAGGACAGGCTGCTCCAGCCTGGAAGCAGGGCCCTCTCTCTCCACTGGGGCTCCTGCTGGATCACAGCCTCCTCCAGGCACCCACCTGCTCTGCCATGGGAAACTCTCCATTGGGCTGAGGGAGGATCTCTGGATCCCCATGGATCCCCATGGGCTGCAGGGGAACAATCTCCTTCACCATGGCCTGCAGGAGAATCTCAGCTCCAGCACCTGGAGCACCTCCTGCTCCTCCTTCTCCACTGACCTTGGTGCTGCCATGTTGTTTCCCTCGCATGTTCTCACATCCTCCTCTGACTAAAAGTGAAACTCTATAACTTTGTTTTGATTTCCTTCTTAAACAAGTCATCACAGAGGCATCATCAGCCTCTCTCATTGGCCCAGCCTTGGCCAGCAGCCTGTCCATCTTCAAAGCCAGCAGAGATTGGCTCTGCTGGACATGGTGGAAGCTTCCAGCAGCTCCTCACAGGAGCAATCTTTGCGGTCTCCCTGCTACCAAAAACCAGGCCATGCAAAACCAACAAGGAAAAAGAGGAATGGCACAGTCAGCCAACAGGATAGAAGAGTACCAGTGACCTATTAGATCAGCCAAAGAGAAAACTGCTTCAGCCCAAAGAACATTCAGGAAGAAACAATAAAACTGAGACTGGGCACAGAAAGGTGCAAATAACAAGGTGAAAAATACATGGTCTGTTTTTGAGAGCCCACCCCTCCACCTGTGTCATGCACAACACTGAAAAGGTACTTCAGGTCTGAGCTGGTACATCACACATTGCTCAAAGAGAATGACTTTTCACAATTGAAACAGGATAAACACATTTTAAGAGCCTACGCTAATACAGCTATAAACCAAGAATGGCTACAGGAATTTTACAAGTCCTCATATGACTGAACCACTTGTTCCATCACTAATAATGTGGTACTTTACAAGTAGCAAGGTACATTCCTTCCATCAAAGAAAGCAGAGGACACAACTTTAGAGCATTAAAAGCATTAGATTACGTTAAACATGCTCAGGTTCAAAGTCTTGCACAGCTTGTGATTCATTTTTATGAATTGCTCCACACAAAACACTTGTTTTATTAGCAAATATGCCCAGAGTAACATGAATAATGATTTGCTTCTAACATTCACTCTAGCTACTGCTTGGCTCAGAAACTGAAGTTACTCTGGTCTGTTCTGTTCTCAGAAGTTCCTAAGATTAGAATGTAGCTACTCATATTCTCTAGTGTCCACCCAGCTGGACACAAATTTGTCACAATTAAAGCAATTACGATAAATGAGCTCTGCATTAATTTATCCAATTGTTTTAATCAATTCCTGATTCTGAGGATGCATTGTACCTCTACACAGAATGCAAATCCCACATTAGGATACTTTTTGAAGCCTTCTGTATCTGCAATAGAATTAATATAACTAAGCAGTAAAAGCTATAGTTTATAATTTTTAACTCATTGAGACAGAAATGCAGACCCCACATAATAATGTGCTCATATTAATCTTACAGTTTTGGGAAAAATCTTAAGAGCAGCCCTAAATTCTGCATGATTATAAAAAGCAGACATTTATTCTGGTAACTAATTTGGAGGGAAAAGTTTATCTTTGACAGAAAAGTGCACTGACAGTGTCAGTTCTCAGAATTTTTTTATTTATAAACAAAACCAAAAGTATTATAAGCAGCAAATAATTGAAATTTAATAAAGCAGTCAATAGTATTTAACACCATGAGGAGTAGAGGGACAGTGTCATAGCATCAAGGGGGAGGAAATACCAGAGTGTTTCTTTAAAAGAAAGACTGGGGGAGGAAAACCCCTTCTTTCTCACAAAGTACAACCTGAAAGGGGCTGTGATGATGAAATGATGCTGAGCTGTAACTTCCTATGCAAGCCAAGGCTGTTTAAGCTCTTCTGCGGCAAATCAATCAATGTAATGATCATTAAGTTACATGACTTGTACTCAGGATGAGTAAGCATGATGGTTTGTACAAAGACTCAGCAGAACACTTCACACTCCAGAGTAACCAGCTCCTTCAGACCTGTTCAGTCTATGTGTGCATTCCCTGTGGAAGCAGAAACACTTTTACTACAGCTTTTAGTGGTAAATCATGAGGGTGCTGGGAGTCACACACTGTAGTGGCACATCTATCATCACCACCTACAGTCACAAAAAGCCAAGAAAGCAAATTTTTCTTATTGCACGCCATGCACTTGGGCTAGACCAATAAAAGCAGCCACCTGCTTCTTAAAAATATTGATATAATTTATTTTTTTTATACTTATCTTTACTAAATGGCTGGTAACTGCAGCACTACATTGCTGCAGTTCAGAAGAATTAAATAACATCTCCAGATAAATAAGGAAACAAGTGCCTTGGATTAATTTCACAAATTAAGGGCTATGTACTGCAGAGCATACTGGCTGTCCATGGAAAATTCTGATTCAAGAGGGACTCACAAGGATCATAATTTACTTAATCATGCATAACAGATGGAATCTAGAAGCCCAGAATTATACATGAACTCATGCACAAAATTCCTACAAAAAATGTTTGCAAAACCTTTGGGAACATGACAACTCCACAGTAGTCTTGGACTATCAAGGTAAAAAGCCAATCCTGTTTTTAGCATCAGCTTAAAATACTAGCAAACATTTAACATTAGCAAAAAGGAAGAACACATTTTTCTGCTTTCAAACTACCAAAAAATACCTTGAAATGCCTTAGCTTCTTCTAAGGCTGTCACATCTAAAGGTACTACTCCTAGATATTTCATCCGCTCTGAAAGGAGAGGCCAGTCCAAAGCAGCTGCAATGGCAAAGGACTCACAAGTGCTGCATTAAATCCTGTTCTGTTGTTTCTCAGCAGTGTCAGACAGCACCCTGAGATATCCTTCCCTGTAACCAGAGCACCAAGCCTTTTCTATGCACTATGAATTTTGTCTGTAATACAGAAATGAAAGACCATGCACTGAGATGTTGAAAAATGTATAAAGATGGAATCTTTCAAGGAAAACCATTTTTTTAACTAGCAACATGTTTATCCTATCTCCTTTTAGCCCCTAAACAGGGAGTTCTAGTTTTGTCTTCCTTTAAATAAAACCCAAACACAGACATAAACACTGCCACATGTATTTATACCTGTATATTTAACACCATAGCTACAGAGCCACCTCCTCCCCAAAAGACTTTTGAATAGAGCTTTAACAGAGAAAACTGAAGAATTATGAAACATTAGGCATAACATATTGAGGAAGCAAACTACACACAAACCAATTTGAAGCTGCATGATGTTCTATGACTATTATTCCTCATGCACAATTATTATTCCTATCTTCCTTAAACCAGGTCTACAGTATCAGGAGAAACTCAGTTCCCCAATCCTTTTGTCCAGGAAAGCAAGACAAGTCACCAAAGCCATCTCCAAGAACTTCTGGCTTTTTCATAAGTGTGCACAGCAACCCCTCAGCTGCAATTTCTTAAAATTCAGCAAGGAGGTTATGTGCCCTGTGCAATTGATATTTCAACATCTAAAAAAAGCAGCAGCTTTCAGCCTTCCCCACACCATTTGTAATCTGTAATCTTAACTCCTACAGTTACAAAGTTCTGGAGAAATGCCAGTTTTACCTCTCAAGTAAAGCTATTTTATCCTCCTGGAACTAAAATAAAGCCAAGTTACAAGTTACTAAGCATATTCAGACAGAAAAGAGCATGCAATTCTGACCCATGTAGCTTTTTCAGGGATTGTGTAATTTAAGAACCAGTCTCTTTTCCAAGTAAAAATACCATGGAAACTAAGAAACCTGAACCACCAAAACTAAGCTACTTAAACTTCCTATTTAGAAACTGATCCATCTTAAAATGGTGTTCTGGCATCAGCAGCCAAAATCACCAGTTGCTACAAAAAGACAGTACCACCCTTTGTCATGGAGAAACCAAAATAGCACCCAGCCTTTAATCTGCTGAAAATATGACAGCAAGAGCTAAATTGTGTGGATTACAAACATGAAAGTATTATTCAAGACACCAACACCCTCAAGAAATTCCAGCATTAAGATGAAATAAATCCAAGGCTATGCCTTTCTCATCACATGAATTTAGCAGTCTGGGAACTTTATTTTGAGTCACTCAATGGAAGAACACGGAATCTCTGTCACACAGGACAAGTGTCAAGTCCCTTTCAAAGTCCACCCTCCTTTAACTACACAAAGATTTTCTCTCCCTGTAATTGTTTTAGAAATCCCAACCTCTAATGCTTTTTATACCATAAGCACCAGGGGCCCAAAATTAAAGCTTTGATGCCTAAATCCTACAATCCAAGCTAACTCCTTGAGCAAAAACTTCCAAAGGAATGCACAGCAAAGATCACTAACAAATGCATTGTTATAGGAAGAGTGGCACTCTAAATGCACAGTAACCTATTTAATGGTTATCATTTATGTGTATATTCACCTATACCATCAATACTCCTAAAAAGTTTAGTCCCTTTATGTGGAAAAATGATTGAAAAGTAGCCCAGAATGAGACAGTTGTCATGTTTTGGAATACCCATCCCCATTTTTAACTGCAGTTCTACAAATGTAGGTTCTAAGAATAATTCTAATGACTAACATAAATGGAGATTCTGCTCCAGAACAGTTCACATTAATGAAATGCATTGAATATATATTTTAGAAATGTATTTTTGTTTCAAAACATGGCAAACTACTGCAAACACACCTCAATTCAGATAACACAACCCAGATTTGCATCTTAAAGGGAAGAGCTGGTATGAGTCAGGGACCTCTACAGGCTCTTTCCCCAAAGAGCTGAAAGTAACTGGGACCCAAGGCCTTGAACACAACTCCCTGCAGGGCTGCCAGTGCAATTACCAAAGTTCAAATGCAAAAGATACAGTAGAGTAATTTCCATGTGCTTCTTGTTTAAACTCTTGTTTAACTGGATGAGAGCAAGCAAGGACAGGAGAGGAGTCTTACAAGACAGACTCTCACATGGCACAACAAAACCAAGGGAAAAAAATCTAGATTGTTTCCCCTGGTAAATGCAACTCACTCTAAGAACAGTTTCTTCCCATGAAAAGGATCTTTTCTGCAAGTACACCTGCACAATACTTAAAAAATGCTTTAAAAAATTATTTATGTATTTCACGTTTCATTGTTCAGTGATCTCCCCTTACACCATCTGGGGCCAATTACAGGCTTAGCATAATAATCACTGACAAAGAATGAATCCATTTTAATCTCATACAGTTTACATATTCAAACAGCAATACAAAACCACTTGAAAAAAATCTTATCAATTACAGTAATCTAGAAAAGGCAGCTTCATCAGGAGCTTGGCTGTATTGCTCCTATCCTTGAAGCAGGCTGAAATACATTTATTGACACACAAGAGCTAGCTAGTTTAAACAGCCCAGGCAATGGGATACAGCTGGAGTGTGTCTTATTCCCCTAAAAATATCTGTTGCTTTAGAGGCAATTTTTATAGCAGCCACCAAGTGTGCACTCCACAACTGTCTTCAAAGAGAAATCATCACTCACCAAAAGGGGAAGAAGCAGACTGGACGACTGCCAAAAAAATATTTTGTCTTCAAAATTCCACAACATAGCACCACCATCCAGAGTGTGCTGATGTTCCAACTCTGCATTTCCAAAAAACAGCACATTATGAGGGGGAGAAAATATTTCAAGAAGTCAAGCTTATGAAAAAAGCACTTTATTTTTTGAAAGCAAACGTTGCACAAAGTCATGTTAAAACATTATTTGCACTTTAAGACATAATTACAATTCAGCACTTAGGTTTAAATACGTCAGAGGCTTTGTTTAATGGAACAACTTGGAGCCAGTCATCATCTCACCAGGCAATTCACTGCAGCTCCATCAGATTTACTTCATCTACCTTCACACTCAAGGGACTACTTATCTATCTCCACAAATTCCAAATTTTGTTCCCACCTTTTTGTTCCCGCCTCGTTGGAAATGCCACAACTTTTGAATTTTTCTTACGTAACTTTGGTCAGGGTTATCAAGAACTATACCCTCAAGTTTAATACTCACAGATGTCTCTTCAGAAAACTGACTGGTTCTATTAAGCCAGAACCAATTTTCCTAAGGTATCTTGAACAGATTCCCAGTTGCAATGACAGTTCTGTGAGTAGGAACACACCTACCCATCAACTTAACCTTCTATCTTCTATTAAATTCAATCAACCTTCTGAAAGTGGTAACACCTCAGAAAGGTAAAGATTATGCCTATCATGTCAGGCAGTTTCACTTCTCATTTCTGTAACCTCATGACACTAAATTATGTCACTGAAAAAAAAAAATCCATTGCCACCACACTGTCTCCATATATCCAAAGCACAAGGCAAATAAATTACCATTTTTCTGGAAAAATATATGAAAAGGGAAAAGAGCAAATGTCAAAAGAAAAGAGGTCATCTTTAATAAGCATGAAATTAAGCAGCACCCAAAATTCCTGATAAGGTTTCAGGCAGTGTAGAAAATTTCTGCATCACAGCACTGCACAGCTATTTGGGTATGCTTAAAGCCCTCTGTGCTTCAAGAAAGTAAAACCATTTTTGCTGTACTCATTACAATATATTTTGGCATAAAACCCCTCAAACCCTTGCTTTTTCTAATGAAAAATAACCTCAATAACTGTATCTTCTGTCCTTGAGTCTGTTCATTTTAAGGCTCAACAACCGGGGATGCCATTAACCAGCTTAAGCAAGTCATCCAAATTACTTTTTTCCCTTTCCTTCCAACCTTCTGGAGGCCAGCACAGCAGGACAGAAGCCAGGACCAAGAGAGGCAGCACAGCTGAATGGCTGCTGTGTGAATTCAGCAGCTCCTTGGTCTGGCTGGTGAGCACGTGCCCAGCCCCACAGCAGGCCCTGCCTGTGCCACCTCCTGCCCTCCATCCACCACGGCACTCACACAAAGCCACACTCTCGTGCCCAAAGCCATTTCATGAGCAAGCCTTTCTTTTCCCAGGAAAAAGGCAAACTGGGCAGTAACTGGTCCCAGCTGTGTCCAACAGAGAATCCTCCAGATGCAGGAGCAGTGCAGGCAGAGGGTCAAAGGCTGCAGGCTGATAGCTGATAACAGCAGAGTGGTACACTCTGTACCTATTATGAAGATTATCATCCCCTTATCCTGACACAGCCTGGCTGTCAGAGACACAGGCAGGGCTGCAATGCCTTTGTGCCACACAAGCCAAGAATTTGCAGAAGATTTCAGATTTCAAGCTCTGAACACCTGATTAAACACAACCAATGACAGACCTTCATTTGAACAAACAATTTTGTTTCCATTATGCCTTCAGTATTTCAGATTTTGCAGGAGAAATTTCTAGCTGCTTGCAGTAAGTGACACAATGTCATACAGCCTTTTACAGAAGCAGGAAAGAAAGAACCACTTTGCAATAAAATAAATTACTATGAAAGGCCCAAAATTAACATTCTAATGAGATATTTCTAACAAAAATTACAGAAATTCCTATCTGCAGCTATCTCTTAAAATCCTTAAAATATAACCTCTGAATATTTGTGAACTATCCCTGTATTGTTTCAGAGATGCAACGACCTTGGCCAAGACAGCAAGCCAGATAAAAGAATTAGCAAGAGGAAAAATCCTCTCCCTGCAATGGAAAATTTCCATCTCTTGAAGCAAGGCAGAGATGCTGAGCCGGACCTGCGTTGCCTGGAGACCGACGGCAGCTTCGTGCCAGCAGGGAGGAGCCAAGCACCGGCAAATTCAACAGCTGAGGAGGGGCTGAGCTGAATGAGAGGCGGCAAGGTCTCTCCACACGTCAGTGTAAAACCTGACAGCTCGCAGCTAATGGTTCTAGCCCATGCTCACTAGATAAATAAGAATTATTATGAATGTAAAATGTCAGCTTAAGAAAATTTCAAACTGCTCTATATTTGGCTCTTACCCCCACACTTTGGGTACAACTAGAGCAGTAAATGCCACACACACGATAAAAATTATAGCTGCAGCTCAGTTTCTGCCCTTTCAATCTTTGGATGTGGTAGGTGAACTTTTGGAATATGTTCCTACCCATTAAACAACCTCTGTGCTTAAGCAAGGGTGCAGAAACATTCAGGAAACCAGTGAATTTCATCAAAAAGGAAGAACCTATACCTTGGCTGAGCACCAAAACCCACATCAAACCTTGGCTCACCTCTAAACCAGCCTTTGCCCGCAGCCTTTCCCACCTGCAGCACAGCTCCCCAGGAGGGCCAGCATTGGGGATGTCAGACAGCAGACACTTGTTGTTTTGCCTGTTCTGGTCCTGGAGCTGCTCTCAGGCTCAGGCAGGTGCTAACCCAGCTGCAGGAGCAGCACTCCTGCCCTCAGGAACACCCCAGCCATCTCCCCATTTCTAAGGACCATCAAATTAAGAATCATTGAAAAGAACTGACACTTAATACCATTTACTCCAGAATTTCCCAGTTCAATTCACTCAAAATACTCAGACAGTAAAGAACTAGAGCTTTCTAAAGAATGGTTTCTATTTCATTTATCCCTGTAGGTAAATTCCACAGAGATACTCCCTGTCAGTAGTGAAGCAGATCTTTCACCACCAGCCTGACAGCACCTATTTCCCTGCCTCCAGCTCACCCAAAAGGGCAGACACTTGTGTGTCACCACTGCTGACAGACTGACACCCCCAGTGCCTCGAGGTTTGCATCCTTCCTCTACCCTTCAACATTAAAAACTTCCCCAAAATACCCTCACTCTCCCCAGCTGACTGGAGAACAACTAAAGCAGCACCAACACCACTGATCTGGATGGAAGCCCAACCACTGACAGGCAGCAGAGAGGTTCTTTAACATCTTTTCCTATCCTGGTTTTTCAAAACCTCATGACTGACAAATGTTAAATTCCTTCAAAGCAACTGGTAGGGAAAGAATTTTTGTAAGTACAAAGCCCATGATTCATATGATTGACCACTGTCCAGTTTTCCAGCTGCTTCCAAATTTCCACCCCCACACGGCTGTGACAGCTCTGATCCACCTTTCCTCCAAAGGAAGCAGCAACATGAAGCTTGTGGTGCTTGTATAAATGAATTACCATAGACAGGATAACAGACTGTTACTTCAGAAAGTATAAACATCAAAGACAGAAAAGGCATAAGAACTGTTTTTCAATTAAATGAATGTAAATTTATGAAAAGCTACACAGCCAAGTTTAATGTCTGGAATTTCTTACAAACAAATACACTTGAATGGCTGTAATCCTTCCCATGATCCTTAACTTCTGAACACTTAAGATTATTTTTTAAAAATAAATTTTCCCGAATTCTGGAAGTTAAATTACTGGATTTTTCCTTATTTACAAAAGAAAAAAAACATAACAGCAATCTGGAAAATACTAAATCAGCAACAGAAAACAAATTAATCAGTTCATTTTTAAAACACACATATTTATATATGGATGCATGTGCACATAAACCCAGTTTCCATTCCTAAATGTTACCAATAAGTCTTGAAAGCACACAAATTAATTCAACTTAAAGAAAACTTTACAAGTCGGTTTTGTTTTTATATGAGAAAAACTATGAGCAAAGAGGCCAATTCTTGGCCAAAACAACCCTGACCTTGTTATCCCCAAGTGTCAGATCTGTTCTACCACCATTTCAGTGCTGCATGTTGAGTAATGACCAATAATCCATCACCTGACTAAGAAGTTAAACCAAACATTAATATTCCAGAACCAAGTATTAAAGCAAAACTCTAATTAGAGTATTTGAAACAAAACTGTCCCCTTCGATGTTCACAAAAAGCACAGGGGCACTGGATGCATTTCTAAAACACCTGAGTATATGGGACACATAAGGCACTGTGTCAAAAAAAAAAAGGGGAAAAAAAAAAAAAAAGGCAGCCTAGAAGTAGAGGGCAATTAAATGCCAGCATATATCAGGAAAGATATCAGCGTTAAACATGCGTAGTTTTCACAGTAGAATTAAGGCCAAGGGCATATCAGGGTGTAACTACCAAGAAGTTGTTATTCTATCAACAACGATAACATTTATTTTTTTAAGCTGGATGACTATTTCCAAAGTCTCAGCCCTAAGTGTTTTTGTTTAAACCGACTGCAGCTCCCAAGCCACGTTAAAAAGGTATTACAAAATCGTCATCCTCAAAACAGTTCTTAATAAGGCATCACCCAAAACTTCCAGTTTACAGAGAAAATGGGCATTCTTGAGCATCACATCCACTTATGCAACGCATCCCGCAGCACCCGTTTTTCATTTAGAACTATTACCGAGCGCACCAAGCAGCCGTCAGAGCAGCAGCAGCAGCACACCCATCACCCCGGCAAAACGGCCAGACAACGTCTGCGGACTCACGGACCTGCTGAGTAACAGCGGGAGCCGAGCGCCAGCCCCGGCTCCGAGCCCCGGCAGCGGCACCGCGGCCCCCCCGCGCCCAGCCCGGCCCGGCCCGGCCGGCAGCCCCCGCATCGCGGGGAGCGCAGGAAGCGCCGAGCGGCCGGGGATGCTCCGCGAACGCTGTCACCGCTGTCCCCGCTGTCCCCACCCGCGTCCCCGGGGTGGCTCCAGGCCAGCGCCCCCCTCCCTGCCCGCCGAGCCCGGCAATGCCCCGAGGCCGTCACCGAGCATCCCCTGCGGGCAGCCGCCCATCCCCACCTCGCCGGGCCAGGCACCGATCCGCGGGCGGGCGGAATGGCAGCTGTTCCCCCAGCGGCGACCGCCCCCGGGGCAGGAGCGGCGGCGGGGGGAGCGGGGCGCGCCCATTACCTGGTGCTGGGCCGGCGCCGGCGGCGGCCTCAGCGCTTTTGTTCCTCAGACGTCAAGATGGCGGCGCGGCGCGTGGCCGGCCCTCCTCGCTCCGGCGCGCCCCGCCCTCCTGCCCGCCTCTCCATTGGCTGGGCGCGCACCGCCGCGCGCTGATTGGGCGCCGCCGGCGCCGCTGTTGCCAGGGGAGCGGGGTAGGGGAGTCGAGGCAGGGGTGGCCCCGGCCCCGGCTTTCTTCCGCAGCCCGGCCCCGGCCGCCTGCCCTTCCAGGGGAGCACGGGGGAGCGGGGCCGCGGGACAAGCGGCCCCTCCGAGCCTGCCAGCGGGCCCTGCCAACGCTCGCAAGGCACACACAGGGCTGGGTGCCCGGGCCGGTGCTGGGCAGCCGGCTGTGGCCCCGAGCTGTGAGGCAGCAGCCAGGCACGCACAGGGTGTAGCCTGTCCCGTTCGCCTCCCTGACCTGTCGATTCCACTTCCGCAGCCATGCTCAGGGCTCTCCGTCACTTGCCCTCAGTGCCTGCTTGGAAACCATTCGTCCCCTGGTGTGCGACGCTGCCCTCAGTTGGGACGAGCCCCGGGCTCGGCTGCGGGGCTCCAGCACAGCTCGCCCGCTGAGGAGGCGAAACACTGCCGAGCCCTCGAGGGCTGTGTGCCTGAGCTCACTGCACATCCCGTGCTTCTGTTTCTATCCACCAAAAATCTCAGGCAAACGCAGCTGAAGGTCCTGGAGGCTCTCCCCACTCAGCTTCACCCTGGATGACTTTTTCGGCCCAGTGGCTGATGCTCAAAGTGCAATCACAGTCGTTAAGGTTTGAATGCAAAGTGAACTGCGGGTAACAACAGCCACCATCATTGTAAGGAAAAAAGAATAATGAGATAATTGCAGTTTAAATTACTAAGCAACAGTCTCTGACAATGAACTTAGTAACGCTCTGCCATCTACTTAATCACACTAATGAGACAGAACAACTCCACTTAGATACAAATTACTATGCATTTCATTTAAATAAAGGTCAGAGAGCTAAAAGCCACACAAGCCACCACACTTCTGCTACACAACACACCCAGCAACAAGCATCCTTTTTGATTGGAGGGGACCCAGCCTTTCTGGCTCTGAGCTGCCAAGGCAGGGCTGCATGGGGCATCTTGCTCAAACCTCCCACTTCTGCTTCCCAACTGCCTGCCTGTGTGGGCCTCGGGCTTCTCTGGCTCAGGAATAGCTCCTTGGTTTGGAGAGGTGAGCACTGGTTCACCAAAGAGGTTTAGAGGGCAAGAGATCTCTGGTTTCTAATTGTTCTAAAGTAAAAGCATGGCTAAAGTCTTGTGTAAGAGACAATTATACCCCTTGGTTCTCACTGCATAAGATATCTCTCTTGTTCATCAGGCTGACAGTCACAGCCAAGCAGGCCTGCTTGGTGAGAGTGTTTTCATTTATCTGCCTGGTGCAATCGTGATTATCTTAATATAAAAGTCTGGTTTTGTGTGTGTCTCTCTCCATTTAAACCTGATGACTTCCCTTAGATATTTAATTTAATTTTTTTTTCAAATCTATGCCTCTTTGGGCTGAAGCTGGTCTTGAGAGGGCAGGTCTGTAATTTACTGAAGAAATTTGACTGGCAGTTATGACTGGAGGGTATTGACACATGCTGCTAGTTTTAATCTGTGTTTGCAAGTCCAGAGCTGGCCCAGGCTCACATCTGATTTATGTTCCCTTGGCACAGGGAGAGGGGATCTGAGGTGACCGTGGGACCCTTCCCCAGTGGGTGTCTCATGAGCCCTCCAGAGGCTGGGAACACTCCCTCATGCTCACATCAGCAGCAGCAATAGGTTTCCTCCAGCCTCACTCCTCGCTGCACTTTTCGTTCCTCTTAATTAGCGGGGGAGTAATTCCAGGCTATTCGAGTTACTTGGCATCTCCTCCCTCCTCCACGATCAGCTTCCCTGATACAGTTCATGCCTGTAATAAGATGTCAGCATTGAGTTTAGCTTGGCAGCCTTTCATTCCCACACTGCTCTTGCCTGCACACGTCCTAGAGTCACTTCCTAAACTTCCAGCCCCCCATCCCATCAGGTCCAGGATGATGAACCTCAGGCTAGCTGTGCTCCCGTCCACACAAGGGGAGCTGATCCTTTGGCTGCATGGCAGTCCAGGTGACCCCACAGCACGTCTTGAAACATTTTCCCCTGAGCAATGGTGTGAGGGCAGCATAAGGAGCTTTAGCTGCAGGAGTCACTGCAATAACAATGCAACTCAGCCCTCCTCCTCCTCATCCCCAGGACAAAGGAGATGCATTTAAGCCTGTGAGGATCTGCTCATGCTGGCAGTTTCTCCCACTGCCGACAGCATTCACAAAACAAATAGGCAACAAATGTTCCCACTCTGCAAACACCTTCCTCTCCTTGTGTACACTGTGTATATATACACATATGTACAATTAAGTGCCAGACAGACAGTTTAAAAGAACAAGCACTTCCTGTTATTTACTGAACTGGTACAATGCAGGAAGCAGCAGAGTAAGCTTCTCCCTCTTTTGTTGTCAAATTCACAATCCAGAGGACACACCTTCAAGCATAAAGTTATTGCCTTTTTATTTTTTCATCTCCCTTGCTAAGGATTTAAGAATTGAACCTTTTATAGGGAGCAGAGGACTGGTGTAAAATTCCCTAATTCAGTATTATTCTTACCATGTTAAGGTTGCAAAATTTCATTTATATGAAAACCAAGAATCTGAATCAAATAATTATCAACCTCCTAAAATCCAACCACTTCTTACCAACCCAGTTTCAACCCATTACAATGTTCTAACTGCATATTCCTCACCAACAATCTTAATCCCATGCTTTGTCTGCATGGTGTGGTCTGTGCTATTTTATGTGCCTGTGGTAGCTCAAATTAATGCACATGGTCCTAGTTATTATTTACTTGCAAAACATTTCATCAGAGGATGTGTCTGATTCAGGACTGAAAAAGCCAGGCCAATAAAGGAGGACAGTGCTTAATGAAGCAGCAGGGAAACATCATGCTTTAAAGGTGTCTTGCACAGAAATAGATTCCATGCTCAGTCCTCAGTCCTCCCAAGGTCAAAAATAGTAATTATGAGAATGGAGCTAGGAGAAGAAGGAGAGCAGTGGGTTGGGTTTTTGGCATGGGGAGCAGCAAAGCCCCAGCAGCTCAGTCACTCACCCTCTGGGCAACCCCGTCCTTTGCCAGGCACTTTCTGTTACTCCTGGGCAGTTACATGTTGATGGATGGGTCATGTAAGAAAAACACAACTGGACTTTGTTTACTGGCACAGAGCACAGCTCTGCAATTTCTCAAGAGCTCTGCAGGGATGGAGAGCTGACAGCAGCTGCTCCACCAGGCAGGGTGTGAGGGATTGCAGGCCAAGGATCAGTGCTTTCCTGAAAAAGCAAAGGGTTTTCTCCACCCCAAGTTCCTTTCATCTGATCTGACCAGACCCAGGAACCACAGGCCAAAACAGTCTGCAATTTATGGTTGAAGGTTTAATTTGTTGGCTGTGCTTCAGGCAAGCAGGGAGCACCTGTGAGCCACCTGTGTTGGTAATGGGGCCAGCAGCAGTGCACTGCTGGGAAGGACTCAGTGTCACAGCCCAGGTGCCTGTGCTTGCTGGCTTTCTGCAGGAGCCTGAACTGGCTGTTTGTGCCCATGTCCTGCTGCAGCCTGCTCTGCTGCCTGGGGAAGAGGAAGGAGTGCAATCAGAAAAGAGAGCAGCAACAAAGAGCTGCCTCTGAGCCAGCAGCACATGCCAACCACTACCTGGCCTGACACAGGAGACCTTCAGCCTCTTCTGAGAACAAGCACCCTTGACAGACCCACTCCCAAATCCACTCCTGTGGGTTTCAGATGAGATCCCCAGCCTCAGAAAGCTTGTCTTGCCCATCTGCCATACAGCACTCTGGAAACAGTGTCCATGGGCTCCTAACAGAGATCTGTCTTGGTCTCCTGAGAACAAAATGCCAGTTACTGCTGTGCCCCCTCACTGCCCTCCCCTCACCAGTCCTGCCTGCCCAGGCTGTAACTCTCCAGTGGGACTCCTACCTAGTGATCTGCTGTCATGGCAGAATTCGTGTGCTATTGTAGGATAAAACAACTTGCCAAAAAACACATGAAAAGAACAATACAGAGATAGCAAGTTCCCAAAGGTTAGGAGAGGGCAGAGGGTTTTTTCCATACAATCTTTTCTAAGTTTTCCTGCTGGGCAAGGCAAAGCTTTTAAATGCTCAGACAGGACCCCAGCTCCTGGTGGGCACTGGTAACACTGGAGGTACACTGTGCCATGGCCACCCTGGCACAGTGACATCACCCACACATGGCCTTCCAGCACTACTGGGAATCTGTCAGGCTGGGGGGCTGTGTTTGGGGCAGCAGACTGCAGCCAGAGTGAAAACCCAAATACACAAAGGTTTGGGTCAGCTCCTTACTCCTGCCTCCCACGTCAGTGCTGTGTTGCTCCATGGGTGACCATCTCGGCTGAAGCCAGAGAGAGCTGGCAGTTTCAATTTCCTCTTGTGCTTGTAGGCTGCAGCAGCCCTGTCCCCCAGTGTCTGATCTCCTGCAGCTCCACTGGCTGATTCTCCTTCTCCTGAGCCTCCCTTAGGCACTCCTTGGTGAATAAGTCCCTCTGCTCCTTTCTCCATCCCACAGGGCCAGGCAGTGGTGCAAGGGCTGTTTGAGCAGGCCAGACTAATTATCTCCATTTGTATTATTATTTGTGGAATACTAATGTTTATAATGGGGGTGCTTAAGGCCAGATCCCCGTGTCTGGGATTGCACTTTCTGCTCCAGCCTTTGGCCAGAGACCTCAGTCTTGGTTGGGGCACCCAAACGTCGCCCTGCAGCACTGCTCCCTGCCCTCTATACAGCCAGAATTTCTTGATTTTGCCTTCAGCAAAACAGGCCCACCTCCCCAGCATGCACAGCAGCATGACTAAGAGCTGAAACTCCTCCAGTGAACATTTTGGGAACTTCCCAAGCTGGGTGATACTGGGCTTTGGCTGGTGTCCCGCAGACACACGCCCCACCACACCTACCCACCTGGTACTGCCAAAATGTCACCAGCACTGCTCAGTGCAGCACAGCAGTGCAGGCTATTTAGGGCAGGGCTAAGTTAGTTCAGATATAAACATCAATCAAGATAAGCTTGTCCTTTAGCTGCTTTAAACCTGCCACTCCTGGCCTTTGAATGCCATTTCACTTCTGCAGCCACTTGGCTCAGCCTGGTTTTGCCTAGACATACACCAAAAATCCTGCTCCCACTTTTCCTGTGGGTTCAGGGCTGGTCTCAACAGACCTTTTGGGACGTGTCTGCAGGCAAGAGAATGTCAAAAGCTTTGTCTCAGCAGCTGCAGACATCCCTCATTGAGTCCCTCAGGTGAAGAAGTGGTTAAAACTTCTCATCCCCATTCAACAGACTTAATGCTTGCAAGATTTTACACCAGTAAGTCAAATGAGAGAAATAAAAGCTGGCAGAAATAGCAATTGAGAGGAGACTGTCTGTATTTCACACGTCACAGGGTGCCTTTCGGGCAGGAAGGAAGGTACTCCTGACCTCACTCACCACAATCTATCTTGCTGCAGTTGGGCCAGGTGTTGTCTGCAATACATCCTTCCCCACAGAAATCAAGCATGGCTCCAGCTTGTGACAGCACAGACTCACCAGCAGCTCTGTCCCCTGCCCCCAAGTCCACAGAACCAAATAACCACAGGCTCAGGTGCAGACACTCTGGCACTAATGCCCCACTGCAGGAACCAAAGCCTCCCTCCTCTTCCCTTCCACCACCCTTCAGTGCCCAGAGGCACTCTCCACATTGCTCTCACATTTTATCTCCTGTGGAGGAGCTTGGATGTGGATTTCCTCCTGTTCCTTCCCCTTGCCTGCTCCTCCTGTTGGTTTCCCCCTGAGCAGTATGCATGTTACTCCAGCCATCAAGGAGGAGATGGTGCTGCTGAAGCCAGAACATAACCCCACGTGCCTTTGAGCTTTGCAGATAAGCATTTTCATCCCACCTTGAAGGGGAAAACTCTGCCAGGATGTCCTAAACAAGGAAGTCTAGCTCATATAAAAAAACCACAACTAAATCTCTTTAGTCATGGAAGAGCAAAATCGTTCCCTTCAATGGATTTGTTCCCCCTGAAGAGCTGGTGGTGCTGAAGGCAGAGCCCACAGTGCTGCAGGGTAGGCTGGCAGTGCCTGTGAGATCCAGGGTCCCCTTGGGGCCATGGCCATGGAGGGAAGCTCAGCCTCACGTGATGGGCACCACGGAAGAGTGGGCTGAACTGCTGCAGGTTCCACAGTTAGCTCATGGGGGCTTCCCAAGCAGATTGCTTCACTCACTAGCACACCAGTCCCACAAAAATCCTGTAACGTGTGTGCCCATGGCTGTGACTCACAGCTCCTGTCCCTTGCTGAAGACTCTCAGTCCTTCCCTACCACCCAGCTATGGTGTTCCCCACCAGCTCTCCATAGGTAAGAACACAAGCCAGAAGACCCACATGAGAGTTGGGAAGGATGGGGATGAGCAGAGCTGTTTCCCAGCTGAGATGAACAAGCTGCATCAGGTCTGCAGGACCCAGGGAGCTGGCAGCAGCCAGTGCTCCTGGCCCATGGCCCCTGCTGCAGCAGCACTCCAGGCGATGCCAAGTGGATAGACTGAATCAGCACTGATTGGGAATGTAATTTCTCATGAATTCAGTCTTCCCATCTATCCCTTCCCTGCAGTTTCTTATGCTGTTTCAGGAACTCTTCCTCAGGCTATTTTTAGTACCTGGTTACATCACTGCCAGCATCTGCTGCTTTGAAACAGGCAGTGGCTGCAAACATCCAGGCATCAGCAACAGCGAGCTGTAAGGTTGTAAGGATGGGAGCTTTATCACTCGGGCAGCAGCCTGAGAGACTGCAGACTGCACCAGTCAGCTGCTGGATGGAGCCTCTCCATCCTCCATCGTGCCCAGCAGGGAGGAGGAGCACCCTGCCCCCTGCCACAAGAGCTCCTCTTCCCTCACGACCAGGGGATGCTTTCTGACAGCACTGCCATTGCCTAGCTCTGCAACACCAAGCAAGTTAATTTATCCTCTGTGCCTCTCCTCTTTCCAAAGAGAGCGTTGATGTTGACCTACTTCTTACAGAGAAATTTGCAAAGGGTTTCAATGCCCGTGATGAGCAAGTGGCACCAAAAGCACTAATTATGCCAGCTGTTCACAGAACCCAGACCACCGCTGAGCCAAAACAAGAACAGCATGGCTCTGGAGCAAGTAAAAGAGAGAGCAGCTATGGCAGGGAAGTCATAATTTCCAGCCTGGCAGCTGGCTCGTGCTTTTGGGCAAGAGCAGTTCACGTGCTGACCGGCCACGTGGAAGGGTGCCTCAGCTTGTAAGGTGGCACAAGCAGCCACGTGGCATAGAGGAAGCTTCAGCTGGCACCTCTTTGCAAAGAGGACATGAAGATCCCTGCAGGCCCTGGGTGGACAGCTGTGGGCAGCTTGCCCAGGGCAAGTGATAGAGGCCTGGGGCAGCAAGGAGGGGCAGGGGATCTCCATGAGCCCTCAGCATCCAGAGCGGCTGCAAATGCTTGGCACACCTTCCCAAGCATGCTGACACTGTCACTGTGTGTACCAGCACCTCTGGGGCCCTGCAGGGGCTGCCTGAGCCACAACGGGTTTTAACCTCTCTCCTCCCCATCTCAGAACTTCCCTGGTAGCCAGCTACAGAAATCTGTAGAGCCAGAACCATCAGCAGAAATTAGGAAATAAGGGGATCCAAGCTCTCAACACCCTTAGCCAGGGACATCCCGTCCCTAAAATCCCTCTCTGCCCTCCTCCTGCATCTCAGCTGGCCAAAATCCCTTTCCCAGAAGCATCTGGCCAGAACAAGGGCTGGAGCTCTTAAGGAGGAAATTCTGAGTTAAATTCCTTCCTCCCGAGTCATTCGCAGAAGGGAACAGCATGTTCTCCCAGCACAGAGATGACAACTTGCTGGCCTCCTGCTGCTCTCCAGCTGCTGTCACCATGGGCTAAGGCTCTCCCAGCGAGGCAGCAGGAGGGCTTGGCCAGTGGAGAAGGACTGCAGGGTGTATCCTGGTGCCTCTGCCCAGGGAAGGGCTGGCAGGGGGTGCATTCTCAGCTGCATGGGGCAAACACCTCACCAGAAAAGCTCAACATCCCCCAAAGGGGAGAGGCTGTAGAAGGTCAACAGAGAATTGCAAAGATCCTCTCCATCTCCCAAAGGAGAAGGAGTATTACAGATTATATTTAAGCCAAACATAAAGCAATTAACACAAATTCATAGAATAATAGACTATCCCTGAGGAAGGGACCCACAAGGATCATTGAGTCCAACTCCTGATCCTGCACAGGACAACTCCAGAAAGTCACACCATGTGCCTGAGAGCACTGGGAACTTTGTGATCTCTGGCAGCTGTGGTGCCCTTACCACTTTCCTGGGGAGCCTGTTCCAGTGCCCAACCACCCTCTGGGTGAAGAACCTTTTCCCTAATATCCAGCCTAAACCTCACATGACACAGTTCCATGCCATTCCCTTGGCTTCTGTCACTGGTCATCACAGAGAAGAGATCAATGCCTGTCCCTCTGCTTCCCCTTGAGAGGAAGCTGTAAATCACATGAAGTCCCCCCAGTCTCCTCTTCAGTTATTAGTGAGGGATCAATAATCAAACCCAGAATTAAGCAGAAGAACTGAAGCCTCATTCAGTGCAAACCCACAGCTATATGAAGGCTTGAACCCCATCCCAATTCACAAGTTCCTCTGCAGGAATAGTGAAACAGTTAAAGCAGCCCAAGGAAGCTGTGAGTTCTGAATTTACATTGAGCTGCTTCAAAAGCAAACACGGCGTAAGGGCGTGCGGGCGAGCCAGCAGCTGTCACTGACCTCAAAATCAAAGATGCTGTGGGCTGATCCAAAGTAGGGCAGGCCTCCTAAGCTGAGTGAGCACAACAGCCGTGCTGGAGATGGGAGGAATGTGAGCTGTGTCTGGCATGGAGCAAGGCAGCTGCCCCCCTTCCTAGGCCAATCTGTCAGATGGGTCATGGAGATTATGAAGTTTTCTGAAAAAAACATTCCTGATGATTTTCTCTGTCTCTCATCTCAGAGATGAGGCAAATGCTGCCCTGATCTGGGCAATCTGTGCATGGATTATTAAATCAAACTCTATCTGGGCCAAGGTTAATGAAAGAGCCTGCAAAATCCTCCTGGCTGCTGTGTTTTGGTTCCCTCATTGCAAGCAGCTTGGCTCTGTGCCACGGGGAGGCACAAGGCCGGTGGCGTGCACACGTGTGGGAGCCACGGGGAGCCAAAGAGGCTGACACTGGCTTTCCCATCCCTGGGAAGCTGACAAGAGGCTCACTTCATGATTGCTTGTAAAGCCTGTGGCGCACCTCTGCTGACAACTGGCAGGGATTGTTGTCACCTGTTATCACGGTCGCCCCACAGGGACACAGTTTGTGTGGCTCAGTCAGGGCTGCAGCCCTCTCAGAGCAGCTCCAGACCTATTTGCCCTATCCCCAGGCTTTTGGAGCACAGCTTGTGCCACCCTGCCATGGCTGGTGCCACAGAAGCAATCCACAGCCAATCAACATCACAGACAGAGCATCTGTGTCCTGTGCAGGTACCCACACAGGAGAGTTTCTTTAGCCTCCTGCAGAGTCCCAAATCCTGCATCTCTACTGTGGCAGCTTCAAGGCAGCCTCACTCTTGTGGGCTGGGGGAGGGTAGGAAAACACACTCAGGCTTTTTTGCCCCTTATTTTAGGTGAACAGAGAAGTTCTTCAAAGTATGAATTTGTGGTTCTTCATTTTCCTGCCTTTCTTATCACTGAGGGCTTTGGAAAGGGTGAAGTGGGGACATCACAGCATGAGCTCACACATTTCTGCCCTGACAGACTCCTTATCACCACAGCAGTTTCCATCATCTCAGTTAAAACCAGTACGTCTGTGACCATCAATGCAAGGCAAAACTAGGAACAATGGCACAGCAGTCATAAGGGCAATAAGGTTTTCTGCTTGAGGCTGCCTGATCCTGCTGCCTAAATCTGCTGGGAAACCCAGGCTCTCTGGTCCCAGCCTCTTCCCCAGGGCTCTCACCAGGGTCTTTCCAGTGCCACCACCTCAATAAATACTGGTGGCTCCCATCAAATTTCTTTCACACTGGCTGGTGACGCCAGCCCTGCTGGCAAGTGATCAATTCCCTATTCACTGAGTCATGCAAATCCATCAAAAATCACCCCAGATCCATAGAGACAGGCTCCTCAAAGTGTGTAGGGGGTTCAAGGCAGAGCTTCAGGGGTGGCCCATGACCTGGAGATGCAGCACCATTCATTCTGGTATATCAGCCGTCTGCCCTCACGCCTGGCAGGTCCATGAGGAGCTACTGCAGTTGAAATAAGTAGAGCCCATACCCCATCTTTTGTCTCTTAAACATCCTTCCTTCAATAAGGCACAATTATCTGTACTTAAGAGCAAGGGTAATTAACCACCCAAATGGTGACCAAAGAATGCTAGAGTCACAATAGCCCCCATTATGGAACACATCCACTTAATGGAGACCATTGTTCTTCCTGGCCTTAAAAACCTGGCAGAACACCCCAGAACTTTCACCCACTGAGACTGGCATCAAAAGCCCACAGGGAACTGGTATCCCTCAAGGACAGCACTGGGAAACAAGGCTAGCTGGTCCATGCTCTCCATGGCAAGACCAGAGCAGGGCAAAGCCACCAGCTTGCCAACATTTCTGTTCAACACAGGAATTGGTGCTCAAGGTTTCCCAACCCGGGAGATCACTGTGCTAATTTGAATGCTGTAAATATTTGACTTTCATCTGCAATTTAACCCCGCCTGCATGCAGCTGAAAGTAATTTCTCAGTAAAAAGCTGACTTCACTGTGCCTCAGGCTGGGAGCTGCACCACCAGCCCCCAAACTCTGCAGACACTGCTACCAAGCAGGTATCCTGGCACCACAGTGCTCACTCTCAAGGTCAGCTCAATCCCTGCCATCATTTTCAATGTCCTTAACTTCCCAGGTGTGGATTTGTATGGAGTAAAAGGAAGCCAAATAATCTCTGCTGACTCTGCCATCATATCAGAGCTGTGAGCTCTGCTCTTCCTGCTCCCCACTTGCAGCCATGCTGAGGATATTTATGTCACTGGGCCACTCTTGTGAGATGCTGGTGGTGTCATTGAGCTGTGTTTGGCGGACACAGCAGCCACCTGTGTTTACCCACTCCTGTCTCGTGCTGGCACGTCCTGATTGCAGCTTTTGCTTTGAGCCGCCCAGCTATTTATATCAAACGCCTTTGAGCAATGTGCTGACGCTTCCTGGGAGTGTTGCTGTGCCAGGCCAGCCAGCCTGGCACCTCCCAGTCAGAGATGGCTGCAGGGTGACTCGGTGCACCTACACAGCAAAAAAAGCTCCTGGGATGGTTTTCCTGCCATCCATGCTTACAAGGCTCTGAAGCCACAGTTGGGAAATGTGCTGGATTCTGCTAATATGCAGCTGAAGCATGGGACACCAAGTGACTGCATTGGCTCTGCCCACCAGGACAGGGATTGCCATGGGGCCCAGCTGCTCTCAGCTACTGTGGAGCAGCCTGAGTGGTTCTGCTCTGCAGTTCCAGGACAGTGGGGCCTGGCACACAGCAGTGGGATTTTGGGGTCAGCATTTGGAGGTCAGAAGAGATATGAGTGAGCAGCAGAAAGGGATGCTGTGATGACATTTTGTCAGAGGCACCCTCAGAGCTACTGCCATCAAAAATAAAAGGAGGAGACAGCCCCAGACAAGCTCACCCACCCACTCCCATTCCCAGAACCAAAACGAAATGTTACACAACCATGCTGGAGGCTCTCTGCTGACGTCACACCTGGGCAAGAAATGGTAAGAGCTGGGCACTTGTAATCAGGAGCAAACCCTATTTATAGCACCATATAACAAGTTACATCTGAGAGAGAGGATGAAAGGCAAGATGAGTCAACAGGGTAAACAGGAATGAACTTTCCTCCTAGCAGGGCAGTCAGATCATGTAATGAGAGACATTACTGGGAGAGCTCTCCCCAGCAGCATTACTCCCAGTGGATAAAGGCTGACAGCCACATCCTGCTCAGGACACATCCAGCTCCCACAGAGGCTGCCCTTGGTGCACCTCTAGGGAGAGAGCCAGCTATTCAGTTATGGTTCTTTAGCTTCATCCTGCTCACCAGCTCCTGACTTTCTCCATTCTGGAGGTGGGGAGAAGGTGGGGGCTCCAGCATCCCCTGACTAGCCCTGCCTTGTGCACCCACGCCATCTGCAACGTTCCTGTGGGGATTCTGTGTCCTCATGCAGCCACCAAGAGCTCACACAAGGAGAGGAGACATCTCAGGAGGATCACATTTCAGGAGTGGGGATCTCTGCCCCTAATGCAGCATAAACAAGGTTATCTCCAGAGAAAAGCAATCCTGAGCTTGGATGGTGAACCAGCCACGTGCTCCAGTGAAGCAAGGGTTAACCATTGGCAGGGGTCTCCTTGGGCACAGCCATGGGCACCACCAGGTCCCCTCACCAGCTCAGCAAGCAGCCCCTGCCCAGCCTAGTCACTCACACTGCTAGAGTGATGCTATTTTTAGCCTCCTCACTCAGCCTTTCATTCTAAAGCCACCCATGAGAAACATTTCCATTTTATCATGAAAACAACTCTGCTGCAAAAATAAATTATGGTGACATCAAAGCGCTAAAATAAAATAAGAAAGGGAGCAAGGAGAGCAGAGGGGTGGCTCTGCTTCTTCCCAGCAGGATGGACACAAAGCAATTCCCTGAAGTTCTTTCAGAACAAAATAACAGTGTAGCAGATGAGAAAAGCATGCTGAAATGAGAGAGGAGTGCTGCAGGGTGAGTGGATACACTGGCAGCAATGCAATGAGCCTTCACAGGGCAGATGGATCTACTCCACCCAGGCTGGGGTGGCTATGCATGGATTTCACCAGGTTGCATCCCAGGGTAAAGTCTGGCTGCACATCACCCCCACTCTGGGTCCCCAAGAACTAATGAGCACCAGCCCTTGGCTCCTTGCACCTTTCCAGGTCGTGAGGAAGATGCTCTAGTTAATGCCAGAGCTTTTGCTAACCCGTGGCATAGGGAATGCAGTGTTTGCAATGTTTCTGGGCTGCAAAACCAGCTGTAGGCCTGCTGGCATCAGGGAGGGGTTGCAGCCAGTGCTGCCATCCTGCTGCTGTGCCAGCCAACAGCATGTGCCACCTCCCTCAGCTGGCAAAAATGGGAACACCCCGAGCATGGGCTGCTGCTGGGGTCACCCCAACCTCTGCACAGCTCCCCATGACCTGAACTGGAATGCTGGGGGATGTCCTGGAGACCCTCTGTGTTCCTTCACCATCCTTGAGAGCCCAGGAGCAGCTGCTGCTCCACAAACAACCACACCATGCATGGCAGTCCCACGCCCCAGCAGCTGCCCATGCCAAGCACAGGGCATGCAGCAGAGGTGCCCTTCTGCCCTCACAGCAGCCACAGGCAGCACAGCCCTTAAATGAGGGCAGGGCATGAGCCAAGAGCCCGATCTCCATTTGATATCACAGTGGGTGAAACCAAAACCTCGTCCCACAGTGTCCATTACCTAATTAATGGGTTAGGATATGCCTGAGGAAATACACCTTTCCCAGCCCAGCGTCCAGGGCTCTTGCAGGGGAGAGGAGGCAACTGCCCACATCCCCACACCAGTGTTCTCATCTATACACAACTGGGCAGGAGCAAGTTCTGGGTTCAGCTGTGCTGGTTTCAGCAATTCAGAGCCTTCAGCCCTCTGCAGAAAACACGGGGGAAGAAATCCCTAGAGGAGCAAGGCCCACTGCCTGGGCCCCCAGGACATATAGCACACCCTCACAGCACCCAGGGCACAGCAGGGAGGGGGAACACACAGAATTGGCTGTCAGCTGCCAATGTTCTGGGCAGAAAACACAGAGAAGTCACCCCCTGGCTGGTGACGCAGAGAGCAAACCCCAAACTCTATCCCAGCACACTCAGAGCTCCACCCAGCGTGGGGTCCTGCATGCCCCGAGCTAAGCAGGGACCATTTAATTGTGGTTTAGGAGACATCCCGCTGTGCTGATGCAAAGGGAGGCAATGGCGTCCCACACAGGCTCGTGATCCCAACAGATGTGATATCACCTCCCTGCTGTGCAGCTCAGTGGGGACCAGGCAGTGCTTGCTTCTCTCAAGGCGACTTGAGTCAAACATGTAACGATTTTCCAAGAAAAATCCCTGCAGTGCTCCCCCTCCACAGCCATCTGATGCTGGAGCCAGCCAATGGCTTCTCACAGGAACTCACCTGCTCCAGGATCCTCTGTCCTGGGCAGCCAGGTAGGGCTGAGTCACTTATTTTTGGAAAATGTTGCAAATTTACCTGGATGGGAAGGGAATGCAGTGCTAAATTACCCTGGCTCCCTCCTTCCCCCTGCCCCTCCTCTGTGCATCAGGGCTGGCACCCCTCAGCTGCCTGCTCCTGTTAGCAATTAACTGTACTTAGAGGAAGGTCATGCCTCAGTCCAGTTTCTCAAAGAAATGCCCTTGGGGATAATGCCCATGTGTTGTATTACTAACAATGACGTCAGCCTGCATTCACCCCAGAGGAGTAGGCTGGCTGACACAGCCACCAGAGCAGTGGGTGTAATTCAGCCTTGAGAAATGTCTGTCTGCTATGAGACAGACTGGTGAGGGGCACTGCTGCAGCTTATCTGCACAGCTCTCCTGGAGCCCTCTGCTTCAGGATTGTGCCAAAGAGAAAGTGAGAAACTGCCTTGGTTTTACTCTCCTTGCATTAAACAGACTGGTTATTTTAAGAAGCTGGCATGGCCAGGTGTACATGTGATTTTTTTGAAGTGCTGACCTGTGCCAGCTGCCTCCAGAGCCATCCAGCCCTGTCATTAGCAGAGGGGCAGATCAGGGTTGTGGGTAGCTCTGCTTTGGGTGTTGTACCTGCTCCTGTACAATTCAATATCTGCTCCTGCAGCCCCAGCTGGATGCTTACCAGGGTGCAGCTCAAACAGTCACCCTGAGGTTCTGACCTCCCTGTGCCACATTCCCCCTTGCTCCACTTTCAAATAATTTCAGACTATACTTGCTAAAAATATAGACAGGCAATTAATCCCTTCCTGAGAGGTGGAACATTCCCCACTCTGCAGAAAACAGGTGAGGATGTGAAGCCAAATCCTGCCAACATAAAAACTCCTGAGCAAGTAAGGTCTGACTGACAGGCTCTGACTGGCAAGGGAGCACAATTCTGTTGCTAAACACAGCGCTGAAGTTCACCCCTACCCAAGACATGTCCTCTGTGGCTCAAAACCCTTTCACCAGATGGACCCCTGTCCCTGCACAGCCAAGGCTCAGCTCCAGCATTTACTCAGAAACATCAATTTCTAGTGCTTGATGACATGGGGCTTCTGTGGCCCTTGGTGCTGGCACCTGGTGTCCCACCATACGAATTTACTTTGTCCTGCTGACCATCGTGTTATTAAGTGCTGACCCCAAAGGCAAAATTTCAGCTGCTTTTGACCACAGGAAAGCTGCAATGGGACTGGAGCTGGGCAAGATCGAGCCCCATACCTAATGGAGAATACCCCAGCAGCCCCAGAAAACCTGCTGGCTGGTTCCCCATCAGCAGGCTCGATTGGGTTCCATCCTCTCCAGCACACTGCAGGGGCTTCTGTCGGTGTTTGGCAGCACTGGGGAGTCCCTCAGCTCGTGGCAGAGGTGACACCGGGGGCATTCCCCAGGTGCCCTCGGAGCATACGGAAAGCTGGCAGAGCAGGTTTGCAGCCCGGGACAGCCCGTGCCGTTCCCGCAGCAGCTGCGGATGTGGCAGCTCCTCCCCGCTGCCCGAACACATCCCCGCCCTCCTTAGAGCGGCTGCTTTTCCTATCGGCTCCCTGCGGTCACACCTCCGTGGGCGGCTGCCAGGGCACGGTGACACCCGGAGGCCTTGCAGCAGCCTTGTGGTGGCGCTCAGCATCATCGGAGGTGGCACTTTGTGCCAGCTGAGCTGGCAGCACGGGAGCTGGAGCTGTGCCTGCTGTGACCACGCAGCAGCATTGCCCGCTCAGGCTTCCCTGCCCCACACCAAGCACCTGCAGCACAAACACAGCCGAGGAGATGTCCTGCACCTGGACCCCTCCCCAGAGCATGTCTGCTGCCAGGCCAGGGGCAAAACCACCCCACATCCTTCTGCAGCCTTGGCAAGGGGGTGCCCAGGGGGTGCTGACCCCCAAGTTACACTACCAAGGGTGTAGCTGTTACCAGTGCCACATCCATGCTGGGGACAGCAGCCGTTTAGGGTATCACGAGATTATTGGGAGCTGACACTTCTCTTTCTGCAGGTCTGGCCACACACATTAGTTTTGGGGCCCATTTGGGTCCCAGCCCTCAGTCTGGAGCCCAGTGGGCAGACACATACATGTAACCCCCTTGTACAGCACACAGGCACATCCCTCCTGTGACACCCCAGCCCTGCCCACCCAGCGTGCAGGTTGGACCTGGCTGCCGGCACAGGGCTCAGCACGGAGTGAATTATTACACAATGCTGGAGCCCAGCGGGTTTCCTCCCTCCTGCTGCCCTGGATTTCACCCCTCCCTCCCTCCCAGGCCTGCCCCAGCTCCTCCAGCTCCAGCTCCCTGGTGTCTCTGGCTCTATTTTAGTGCACGAGACCAGTTGTTTCCCTGTCAGACGTTCATGTTTTTATTTAACTCCCTTTCAGCTTCCCAAATTAGCACGGACAGGCTCCTGCACTGTTTGCCTTGGAAGAAGATGCGTTGCCACAAATTATTTTTGATTCAAGTAAACAAAACCTCTTCTCTCTTTTTTTAACCCCCGTCCTCTTTGATGTTGGTGGTTAATTTCAGTGCTCAGAGAGAAGCACAAGGGCACTGGCCAGGGCCCAGTATGAGGCACTGGGGACACCGTAGGCTCCCTGCCCTGCCACTTCTGCAAAGCCAGCAAAGGCCCAGCGCTTCTGCAAAGGGCTGCTCGTGACCCTGAGCCCCAAAACAAAGCCAAGCTGTAGTGTCGCTCCAACAGCAGCCCCTACACCTCTGTTTTCCAAACCTACTGGCCAGTGGCACAGCCCCTGGTGCAGTGCCAGCCTGCTCTGTCCCTCCAGCACTGCTGCTGCACGTGCCTGCTGGTGCCAGGGCAAGGGCCAGGCTCCCCCCGGCACACTGCAGATCACTGCATCATGTCCCTCACCCGTGCCACCACAGGCACAATCTGGGGCAGCTGGGGAGAGACACAGGTGGGCAGAGATGTGGCTGCCACCGCCATCAGGCATCACCCAGGAGGGCCAGAGGAAACCACACCTTGGAGTGGTGTGAAATGTGCCAGCCTGACATCCCTGCCTGGTGACGTGTATGAGGACAGATGGCCATGCTGTGAGGGGACAGCACCCCTTCCCAGCAGGTACAAACACTTGCAAAAGAAGGGATTTGTCCCAGTTTGGCTGTTCTAATTGGCTAAGCCAGGAGACTAACCAGTGTAACAATTTCTTCCTGACCTGGAGGGAACAGCACAGGTTCCTATTCCAATGCCCAGTTCGTTGCTCACCCTCTTCACTGACCCACCCAGCCCTACCATGTTCCCCTCAGTCAGTTTATTTTGCTGCCTCCATCCCAAAAATCCTCTGCATTTGCAACTGGGAGAGCACACAACTCCCTGGGGGTGGGGAAGGCTGGCACAGGGGAGCAGCAAAGTCTGGGGTGAAAGCATTAAATTGTAGGGTGCTGGGAGCCCACCTTTAGTGTCCATGGAGCAGCACAGGGGCTGCAGCAAGCCCTGCATGGCACAACACATTAGTCCTGCATGGCACAGCATGGCACAGCACATCAGTGTGGGTGACACCAAGGGCAGGAGGAGGCTGGGTAGGACCCACACAGAAACCCCTCCAGGCCAGGCCCTGCAGCTGTAACAGGGCCAGAGGATTTTTGGGTAACACATTGGGCAGGCCCCATATCAGAGAGAGTGCAGGGGATCGTGTTTATCCAGCTATTTCTGGGACCTGTTTTGCAATGGGACAGAGCCTCTGCATGCAGCTACCTTGGGGCCACAGCCCTTCTCAGCATGGCCAGCTTGGGGGGGCCAAAGCAGTAGCCTGGTGCAGAGGCCCCCTCCCCTTGCAGTGGGGTCAGCCCTGGCAGGGGACAGTGTCCCCTCTGTGCTCCACACCCTGCAGCCCACCTCGACACATGCATGGCTATTTACAGCTGGGGCTGGTGTTGATTTGGATCAAGTGGAAGATAACAGGGTTATTTTTAGGTTTATCTCTCAGCTTGTGAAGGGAAATAGGCTTTGCTGGCTCAGACAGGCGCTGCCCAGCCTGTCGAGGCACAGTCAGGTTCTGGGACAAGTGACCCCAGTGCTGGGGTTGGACAAGGGACACACTCCAGGCACAATGAGGGCACAGAGGACGCAGGAGAAGAGGCCTTGATGCACTGGCCTCCATCGTGCCACCCTGCCTGCCTCCTTCATCCAGGAGCAACAGCACAGGGACCCCACAGCTCCACAACCTCAGGTCTCAAAAAACCCAGAGCCCACCATGTCTGTGCCTCTGAAGCCCCTCCATCCCTCCTGCCAGGGTGGGCAGGTGCCCAAGGGGATCCTGTCCCTCCCAGCATGGCCATCCCCTCACTGGGACGGGATGCTGGCCCTGCACACACTTCTGGGAAGGAGGTTCCAAACCAAGAGCTCCAGCTTGGCGACATCCAACTGCCAAAACAGTTCCTTTAATTACAGAGCCCTGACACCGAGCTGAGAGGCATCTAAAAATATCAAAAAATACTAACTCACCCTGTAAGGCAGCATTTAGCAGAGAGAGCCACCAGAAAAAACAAAGCAACAGCAAGGGAGGCTTTTCCATTGGGAAAGCTCATGGAGTCACCCTGTTCTCCTCTAAAACGCTCCAGTGAAACCACAGCTGTGGAGGGGGGCAGACAGCTTCTCTATGGCCACAGGTTCCCTTTGCTTCAGCTCCGTGTGTGAATCCTGAGGGCACAGGGCTCCAGCAGGACAGGGTCTGGGAGAAGTGAGAGGATGTCACAGGTCAGGCCAGACTCATCCCACAGGGTGCCAGTGCCTGTAGTGCCATAATATCTTATATTTGTTTTTAGATTTTATATTTCCTTTCTGATTATGCAGAGGTGATGATGTGACTGGGTTTGGCCACATTAAAATGATTTCAGCAACAATGCCTCGGGCAGTGACCTGTCTCATACACTGCCAGCCCTGCAGCTGAGATGGGGAAAAGCAATGGCAGCTGCAAATAAAGTTTCAAAAAGGCAATTTCTGGGCCATTGTAACACCACATGGTGCCAGTCAGCCCAGCCTGTGGCAACAGGATTGCTTTGCAGGTGCTTGGAGAGGTTTAATGGTCAGAATTTGGTTATACTGAAGGCACACTGGCAGGGCTGCAGGGGGATGGGTGTCTGGGACCAGGTCTTGGGTGTTGCCAGCTCTGGCATGGGAGCTGGAATTACTTTGGGGCAGATTTCTGAAGGACATGGTGATCATTAAGGATGGGAGGTGGTGTAGAGCCTGGAAAGGGGGAACCAGCTCCCACTGGTGACAAAGCTGGAGGAGTCACTCCAGCTGCAGAAATGGTCCCAGGAGTCTGATCCCCATCCCCAGTGATTAAATCTTACACAAACTGCTTCTGATATCCCCAAGAGAACTCTGAGAACCTCACTGCTGCTGGTATCTGGGAGGGAAACAGGGAGGCCCTGCTGTCACCACCCACCAACCTTTGTCCCTCCACAAAGGGAAGGGGACAGGACACCAGCTGTCCTCAGCTCAGGGAGAGGTGTGTGTGTGTGGTGGCACCAAGCTTTGACCACAAACACTGCAGAGGAACACCAGTGTCACATCCCATCCCTGCAGCCTGGGACTCCAGGGCTCATCCCAGGAGAGATCCTGGTTGTGGTTCAGCTTTTGATTTATGACAGCTCTTATCAAGAAAGCTTGCTGTGCTCTTTATGATGGGGAAGACCCAGATAGGACTGTACAAAGGTTTCTGCCACTCTTTCAGTCTCTCCAAGCACCACCTTTGAGAGGCTGGCACTTTGCAGGGCTACTCTCACACAAACCTAAGGGTTTGTGCTCTCCAGAGCAGGGTGATATTCCCATCCCAGGAGCTGCCTGGGGCTACTGCAGTAGTTTGCTCTCTTTCCTGGGAATCCCTCAGTTTCTTGAATCAACAGGAATAACTCCAGCTGAACCCACTGGCACAGTCAATAACCTTCCTGGCTGCAGGAGCCACTCAGCACCCCAGTGCTGACACACAGAGTTTTAAATACATGTTCTCACCAGCGCAGCCCTGAGCAGGCAGGAGGGTGGTGCCTGGGCACACTGCCTGTCCGCCTTGGTGGCCTTTTGCACAGCAGCCTCCCTCGGTCATCAGGCCAAGATATCAGGCTCCCTGCTTGCCTGCCTGCTGGGATTGCACCAGGAGATCTGGAGCTGACCCTGAGCTGACCGCTGGCAGGCAAACCCAGAGAGAGCAGTGTCCCAGGGCTGGGGGGAAGTCAAGCGACAAGTGTTTGGTTTGTGGCATGCCCAGCGCACGAGGGCACAGTCACCTGGCTCGTGGGGACCCTAGGGCTGACCTAAATAACAGCCTGAAAAAGTTTTGTGCAGGCAGCTGCTCACTGCCTCACCTGATCCACCATTCCCAACCAGCCATGGGCACCTCCCAGCAGCTGCCTTGCATGGTGGGCAGGGCTGGAGGCAGTGAGAGGGGAGCACCCCTTCCCCATGGCACCCACCAAGAGCCCAGGAGAGCACCTGCCCCCTCTCACAGCCCCTCAGTGCCAGCCACACACGGGTCACTCTCTTGGTGCCCAGCACATGGAGATGGGGAGAGGGTTCCCTACACCCCACTGGTGACAGAGCACCCCAGCCCAGGCACGGCACAAGTGCCAATGGCACCTTGAGCATGTGGGCTTCATCCCTCAAGGGTCAGGATGCCAGGCTCCTGCCAGCACTAACAGCCTCGCCAGGGGTTGTTTTCCCAAAAGCCAGCCATGCCCTGCTGCCCTCTGGACCATGGTCAGCATGTCAGCCACACATCTCTTGCTCTGGCCCCTGGGTTTTGCAACTTTTCCCTGCTTTCCCCCACACATCACAAACAGCTTCACCTGGGAGCTCGATGGCCACACCCTACATCCCTGTGCCTGCTCTGGGAACCACAAACAGAAACACAGTGAAATCAGGGGCACACACAGAGAAAATGCCTGAAATCCAGTAAATATGGGTCTTGCTAGACAGATGCTGGTTAGAGCACTGTGCTGTGCCTTACTCCTGTCCCCAGCTTCACCCCAGGACCAGCCAGGAGAGGACCAGCCTGGAAGTGGGGAGTAGGGAAGTGGCATTTGGCAGGTTTCAGAGCAGAGGGGAGCTCACATCTCAGTCCTGTCAGGCCAGGAGCCTGAAGCCACAAGGGCAGGGCTCACGTGGGGCTCTACACAAGAGGGATGAGCTCAGCTGTCCCTTGCCTGCAACACAAGGTCTGCAGCAGGGGTGTTGGTACCCAAAGCCCCTGTGTGTGTAGGGGATGGATGCAGTGGGCTCATACCCTGGGCTGAACTATTACATAAGAGCAGAAACACGTGTGGGCTGCCAGGCAAAACTGTAAATGATGTTTGTGCCAGAATCTCTGCTCCAGAGCCAGTGGGACTGGGGAGTCATGCTCAGGGGAAGCCAGGGCTGGGCAGGTGAGGGCAGCTGGGGTGGGCACAGGGAGCTGCTGGAGCAGGACAGAGCACTTCAGGGCAGGCTAGGCAAGGTTCATGTCCCCTCTCAGCCTGTACTATTTAAATTCCTTGTTTGTGAAAGCAAGACCCAAAACAAGCAAATAAATATTAACTGAAAAAACAAAAGCCCTGACAAATCTCCCAAAAATTCTCTACGTGGGCTGTGCAGCAGTTGCACAACAGGAAGGAGCTGTTGATCCCATTTCTGCGTGCTGGCGCCGCTCTGGCCTCCACCCAGAGCTGCCTGCTCGGGTCCAAACACAGCTAAAGCAGAGTCAGGCACTGCAGAGAGCACTGCCAGGAACCTGGGCGCAGGTGTGTCCCCACCAACTGAATCCACACTGCAGCTCTTCAGCACTGCAGGGAAAACAGTTCTCTGGTTGCTCAGACAGGAACTGCTGGCAGGGGAGTGGATTCTGAAGAGAGATGCAGAGAGGAGAGGAGAATGCTGCAGGGACCCTCCTGAGCTGTTTAGGATGGGAGGCTTGACATATTTCTCCAGGGACAAAGGGAGTAGATACATCATCCCCAGCTCCTCCAGCCCCCCTGGAATGGGAAGCATGAGCTGACACTACTCCCAACAGTGGTGGCCTGGCCCAGCACCACCGAATTTTCTTCTTTCACATCCCTCACATCACCCCCTCTGAGCCAGAGCCCAAGACCAACATTTGTGAGCTGGTGACAGCACCCCCAGGAGGGGTTTGCTTGCAGGCCATATTGAGGCTCTTGCAAAACAGGTTAATTATTTAACTCCTTGCAGGGGTGACTTGCCCTTAAACTCCAAAGTCTGGTCCTCTAATGGAAGGAGAGAATTTGGCCCCAAGAGCCCCCAGTTCCAAGCATGAGACAGGAATGCTGGGCTGTGCCCTTGGACGGGTTGCGGACACACACAGGACGCAGCTCCGACCGAGAGAGGCCAGACCCTGCCCGGCCATCAGCCCCAAGGCACGGGCTGGCCTGGAGCAGGGCTGCAGCATTTCGGCTTTCCCTGCTCCCTCCGAGCGCTGCAGCCGCTCCCCGGGCTGGTCCCTTGCTGCCACCTGGTGCCACCTCGCCACAACTGCCGGGGAGCCGCGATGGTGACATTTGGGATGCCACGGGCATCGAGGATGGGAACCCTCTGGGCACAAAAGCACCTGTGCGGTCCCCGTTCTCAACAGCCATGGCCCCGAGCAGCCCCATGTCCCCAGCCTTCACCTGGCTCTGCAAACAAGCCAACGACCTCTCCTGCCCACAGGACTCCAAATATTTCCCAACCCCATGGACAGCACCAAGGGTTATTTACGCTAAGGCAAACATGCTGCAGGCACTGGATGTGGTGCCCGTGGCATCCCCGAACAGCTCGGAACGGAAGCACAGAGCACCCAGAAATGGTCAGGGTGGTCAATAACAATTAGTCCTGGCACTCCAAATCAATTTTCTTTTGCAATAAGACAACAGGTCCCAGAAGCAGAGAGAGCAGCAAGGACTGGATTTCTTTAGTAGGGTTTTTGCTCAGCAAGACTCTGTCATTCCCACTGGGAAAATAAAGAAGCTCAAGATTAACTCAACATGCAAGATGGCTGCAAAAGATGCAGCAAAATTCTTTTCATTAGTTACCCGTGGTTCCCTTGGAAAGGGGAGGAGACAGTGGGAGATTCTCCACAGCTCCATCAGTGGAGACTGCCCCAAGGGGATGTGCTGGAGGCTGTGGTACAATACTGATGACCTTGGCAAATAGACAAAAAAAAGGGCTGGGGATGTAGTTTTGGAAAGACAGTGTTCTGCTTCCAAGTACGAATTACCCGTGTGCAAAAGCAGGCTGGGGATCAAGGCTGCACAAAAGGGTGACTCATAGCCTGAGCCACCTCATTTGGGGCGGTGGAGGGGTTGTTATTGTTACTATTTATTTATTTTAAACGAAACTGACTGGGATGTTTGCCCTTGAAACACTGTCGCAAGATACCCTTTGTTTGAAGCCAGCCAAGGGTAAGCCCAGATCTTGTGCCCAGCCTGCATTATCCCTCAGGTACAGCAGCAGCTGGCACAGCCTGCAGGATTTTACTCTGGACACAGGGGATCTGTGAACATCAAAGAGGGAGCTGTGAACACACTGCCAGCATCTGATGGGAACAGGAGAAGTAATGAGCCTAAATTTCAACACAGTTTCAGGCTGTCCTTAAGGACGCCCTCTGAACCCATCAGCTCCTGGGGAACTGTGGTGGAGTGCCCAAAACCAGTGGGGACCTTCAGGGCTCATGCTGGAGATGATCTAGGGACGGCCTGGATGGCCTTGTGAAGATTTCTCCCAGCTCTACATCACTGCTGTCCCACGCAATGGCTTTGGGGCAGCATGGGCTGCTCCTTCAGTGCACAGACAGCCACTGACCTGGCACTCAGGCTCTCCTGGGCATTCCAGTGCTTGGGTGGCAAAGGCACAGGCCATGGCAGACCCGAGTGAAGCCTCCCCTGCTTGTCCTGTGCCTGTCCCTTGAGAGGGACGCTATCCACACAGGAGTGCAGGTCACCTGAACAGAGTGAGCCAGAGCTGGGCCAGGGAACGCTCTGCAAACCCCCGGGGAAGCAAAATCCCAGCACAGTTACCAGAAACTGCCCGTGCTGCCTTCCCGGACACAACCAAACAAACAAACAAAATCACTGGAGCAGCACAGGGCTGGGTGGGGCTCTGCTCTCCAGAGCTTTCTGGGAAAGAGTGGGGTTCCCAGAGGGTGGGATGGCCCTGGCTGCTGTGTGCCTGGCTCTGGGGTCAGAGTGGGGTTCCCAGAGGGTGGGGGGCCCTGGCTGCTGTGTGCCTGGCTCCTGGCTGTGTGCCTGGCTCCAGAGCCCCTGTCACCCCGTCAGAGCACCCTGCTCATGGCTATTTGCTGCCACCACCTCTGTCCCTCCACACACATGGGTGGTCAGCAGCAGAACAGCTCGCTCAGAAGCAGTATTAGGTTTTTTTCGAGCCAGCCCTGTTGCGTTTGGGAACCTCTTTCCAGGATATAGTGAAACAACCTCAGCAAGACTCATATCAACCTAGGAGCCTGTCTTTGTACAAAAGGAAAGCGGAGGTTCGCTCTCCGTGCCTGGAGGGGCAGAGGCCACAGCCAGGCAGCGCTGTCGGGCAGGCAATGGCAGGGACAAGTCCCCCGCTGCCAGCGGCTCAGCAGCGCTCAATGAACAATCCCAAACCGCCCCCAAGAGGCTCCTGCTCGGAAAACTGCCTCCCAGGAGGAAAAACAACCAAACCAGAACCCCCCGCCAGATCCTGGGTGCTTTTTCTTGTATTGGGCGCAAGTCCCAGCTGGAGGGTCCTAGCAGGGGACCCTCGACATGTCACAAGGCAGCCACAGGCAGCACAGGGAACAGGTGCTCCTGCCACCACAGGGACAGGGGTTTGCAGTGCCCCTTCTACAGTGGGAGAGGGGAGCCGTGCTCCAGGACACTCTCATCCCTGGAGATGTTCACTTCCATCTCAACACTCCCATATTTTTCCCAGGCTTCCATTGGAAAAACAGTGTGTCTAAGAGGACTGTGACACACTCTGGGTCAGGGGAAGGTTCAGCTGAGTGGGGCCTGCCAGAGTGGGGAACACCCACAGCAGCAGCCAAGCCATAGTGCCAGACCCCCTGAGCACCACTCTGCCCTTCAGAGGGTCCTCTGTGCAGAATGAGCTGGTGAAACCCTCTCACAAGGCAGCAAATGTTACTTAATCTCCTTTACTGGGGGATAAAAGGGAAAAAAGACACTTTTCTACTGCAGACAAATGTCTGTCTGCAGCTGAGTGGAACAGCACCCAGCCCAGGGTTCCCTGAAGGTCCACCTTTCAAGGCCACCACATTTTCCCTTTCAGCATCAGCTGGGCACACACCAAGTACCCAGGTGCCTGGCTGCCAGCAGCTCTGTCCCTCCTGCTCCCAGTTACACTCCAGGAGCAGGTACCACCACAGACTTGGGTGCTCAGCTTGCTCAGAGGCAGTATCAGATTTATTTCAAGCCAGCCCTGTTATGTTTTGGAGCCTCTTTTCAGAATACAGTGCAACAGCCTTCTCAAGACCCACAACAACCAAGGGCCTACTCCTCACTCAGCTTTTGTGTGAACCTCCATGAGCCTCATGGCCCAGCCCAGCCCCAGGGCAGACCCAGTTCAGCCACATGGTCCCAAGGAAAGCAATGCTCATCCATGGGACAGCACACCAAAAGGACACCTCCTCCCTCCTGCCACGCCAGGATGTGCAGGTTCCAGTACCTGGGCTTGCCACGACTGGGATCCAGTAGTTTCCTTATAGTTCCATGAATTCTGCCCTCAAGACACAAACACCCACCAGGAGCAGCCAAAGCCTCGAGATACAAAAACCCACCAGGAGCAGCCCAAGCCCCCGCCCAGCCCAGCCCTGTACCTGCTGGTGACGAGGGCTCCCTGGGAGCTCAGAGCCAGGGGGACAGCAGCCAGATCCAAGGGGTGAGCCCTCTTTGGTGTGGGGCTTCAGTGCTAAGGGGACAGCAGCCAGATCCAGGGGGTGAGCCCTGTTTGGGGCTTTTCTGGCTCCCAGCAGGAAGGGAGGGTTGATGGGAGCAGCACCAGGTGTGCTTGCAGGTGCAGGCAGTTTGCATCCTTACCTCTCCAGTGGGCTCAGCTGCTCTGGGGCCAGTCTGGGCCCCCTCCAATATAGACCTGAGGGTTTTTATTGCTCAACTACTGCAAAACATGGTGCAGATGCTCTGAGCCACCCCAACCTCCCCTACCTGTGGGGGAGAAGCCCCCTCCCACCTCTGTGATCATTATCAGGGTCACCTTGGTGCATGCATCACTGCAGCAGTGGCAGGGCACAGCCAGGAAGATGCTCCTCAGCCCTCCCTGCAGCTCCTCTGGCAAACAATGCAGCTGCTGAGCCTCAAGAGCCTCCTGGGGAAAGGAGAAATGCAAATACTTTTGCCTGCAAATTGATGCAATGCTATTCCTAGCACAGTGTATGGGTTCAGTAAGACTTGCAATAATAGATGAAATTGGTATTTAACATGCTTGCAAGGGTTTAAAGAGGAATCTTGGTGCTTAAAACACAATTCCCTTGCCCCTTGAGGTTTTATTTTCTTTTTGGGTGTTTGGTGCCACCTTCTCCTAATAATGTGAAAAAAAGGAAAGTGCGTTGTCATTGAAGAAATGAGACTTGAGCCTTCTGTGTCTTCAACATCTCTCTTTCCATTTACAAAACATTCCCTGAGCCAAAACCTGCATCCCCCCGGAAATGTGACAGGAAAGAAGCAGCAGAGCAAGATCCCTGTGTCATCCCACACCACAGCCACCTTCTTCAAAGGAAAAAAGTAGTCATTGCACCATGGACTCCTTAAATCACTAGATTTTAATAGCCATATAAATCCTTTGCATACAGCAATCTGTGGCATGAGAAACCATATAGATACTGAACAAGTTTTTCTGGCTTTTACCACATAAAACTACCAGCAATTTTGTTCTTTAAACCAACTCCGGTAGTAGAAACAATACCAAGCAATTAACAGCAAATTTCTATTTATTTCTAAAAGAACAATGTTTCTTCTCTTAAAAAGAGCCAAGAAGCTGACAGGGAGTTTCAGATGTATGTACAGATCCGGGTACCTCAGGAAGCTGTCAGTGGGGGGACACTAACAGCACCCCCTGTCACCCCTGAGGAGGGCTGGGGTGACTGAGGGGTGACAGCCTCCTGCTGCTCTGCCTTTGAGGGCACCACACACTGCCTTGCCCTCCAGCACCCCTGGTCCTGCCTGGGACCTGGACCAGAGCTCTGTCCCTGGGACAGGCAGTGAGGGACCTGGAGAGGCGCAGGATCATCCCTGAACATCACCTTGCAGCCTGTAAAGTGCAGCTTGCCTGTACTGCCTGTTCCCACCCACAGCTTCCCTTGCTCAGGAGCTGTGCTCATGGAGCAGCTGCAGAAGCACATTGTACCTTTCCCCACCACGGCCCAGCACCTCGTGGGCGAGCTGACCCCTCCTCACCATTCCCTGTGCTGGGCACACACAGCCCCCTCCCACCCCTCAGCCTGTTCCAGTGGCATTGGCTTTTGCAGAATTCACAGAATTCATTAAGAAAGTCATTATTTACATCCAGGTGTTCAGCAGCACGGTGCGATAGAGGAGCTGAGACAAGAGTTCACCCTGGGGGGCTGGATCCCACCCTGGCCATGGGTTTATTGCTGACTCGGGCTCAGGGCAGCTCCCAGTGCCCCAGCCCCACAGCAGTGCCACAGCTGCTGCCTGCACCCCGTGGTCACTGGCTGTGCCCACCCTCAGGTAGAACCAGCCCTGGGCAAGGTGGGCTGTGCACAGACACCACGCCCTGGGCAACGTTAAGGCATTACAAATACACAGGAGCTATTCAGAGATTTAGAAAAACCCACTCAGAGTGTAAACATTTTTGCACATACAGTCATTGGACTTCCACACATGAAGTTTTCTGTTGTTTTCTGGATAAATCATGAGATCAGGAGCTACACAAAGGGCACTCAAGCAGACGCCTGGAGCACTTGGGGGTTCTCTTACAGCACAGCAGCATGCAACACGATGGACTCTAAGTAGTCAAAATATTGTTAAGTCTCAGTCTCAGTCCAGGATTCCAGATATCTTCCTACATTTCATATCTAGTTTAGGTAAATGTCATGAACAACTACGTGCTGGTAACCCAGGTAAGATGGGTGGCCGTGTGATGAGCACTGGGTGATTTCAGCTCATTTCTACCTTACCTCTAAGTAGAAAAGGGAGATACTCTGCTTCTGTTCCTGCATCTATGGAGGTTGCTCAATGAGCCCAGGTTGCTGTGCCAGTGGTGCTATAGGTTTGGGGATCAGTGATTCTGCCTTCCTCAGGGACTTTGGCACATGGACCCCGGTTCGTACAAGATCCCTGAGAACGTATCAAAGCTGCAGTACTTTACAAGTGAACCTGGCGTGGGCACGCGGCTCCCTGCCACGCTCAGGCCTGCTTCTTGTTGTTGTCTATGCTGTGCAGCAGTGCCAGGAACTCCAGGATGAGGTTGGCTGTCTTGCGGGGCCGCTCCACCACCACCGAGTGGCCGCAGTTCTCCAGGATGTACACGTGGCAGTCTGGGATGGCCCCTGCCAGAACACTGGCACCAGAAACATCCAGCACCTGCACGGCAGGGAAAGGCAGTCACTGCCACAGCCACAGAGGGGGTTTGCTGCACGCTGCAGAAACCCTGCTGGGTCCAACTGAGATCACAGAATCACAGAATGATGAGACTGGAAGAGAGCCCTAAGATCATCGAGTCCAACCTACGCCCTAACACCTCAACTGGACTACAGCACCAAGTGCCATGTCCAGTCTTGTTTTAAACACATCCAGAGATGGTGATTCTGCTCCCGATGTGGAGCAGGGATGCAGGCACAGTCTGTGTGATGCCTGGGGACAGGGCAGGGAGGCTGCAAGTGCCAGTCCCAGCATGCAGCAGGCAGCTCTCTTGTGTGATTTTCAGCTGCTGTCTCAGTGCAAAGGTATTACTGCAAGCAAACACTTGCATCTCTGCATTTGTAGAGCCTTCTGCATGCCTGCAGCCTGCTTCCTCCCACATCTTCCCTCCCACTCCTGCCTCTGAAACAAACCCTAAGAGTCAAAGCTTGCCCACAAACAGCACATCTCTTCCCAGTTGCCAGGACAACTCTCTTCACTGACACTTTATTCTTCTCCCCAGCCCGTACCTGCTTCAGTGCTGGCACCTACCCCCCACCTGCCCCCCATGGCACTGCCCTCTCCTCCCTCTGGAAAGCTGGCTGTCATCTTTCTGCCCATCACCCTGCTGAGCCCCTTTCTAAACCCACTGGGGACTGACACAAGTGCCAGCTCCCTGCAGAGCAGCACAGCCCCCCTGTGCCCCGTGGGTGGGCACAGGCAGAGATGGAGACAGGTCTGTGGGGGATGTGCAGGGGGCTGCCTACCTGGTCCTGCTTTCCCCAGATGACCTGTGTCGGTGCTTTGATCTTGCTCATGTTCTCATGGAGGGAGTGCCTGGACTTTTCATCCACGATTTCTAAAAACACTAGTGGGGCAAGAGGAGAGTCAGTCCTACAGGGAGATGTTTGGCCTTCCTGTCTCAAAGAGGGCCCAAGAGGTCCTGCTAGTGTCCCCTCACTGGGAAACCCATGCAGAGAAGATGGGCTGCCCTTGCCCTGCCACCAAGCCCAGCTGAAGAGGAGCCCTGAGCTAAACAATCTCCTCACAGGTGCTTGTTAGCCCAGATGGAAGGGCGAGGGTGAAGCAACAGCCCTGTCACCAGTGGGGGTGGCAGTGCATTGCTACCAGTGACCCAGGTGTGTCCCCAGATCTGTCAATGACACTGCCCCCTCCCACCCTCAGCCACACAGCCCGGGGATGCTGGGGCACACCCATGTGCTGGGGACCTGGGGGCTGGCAGCAGCAGGTCCCCAGGCCCTGGGGATCCTGCAGGAAAGCCCGGTGAGGAGGCTGCCTCCGTGCACTTACGTTTCCGGTAGAATTCATTGTGTGGGATGCGAACGTCGACGAGGCCCTGGAGGATCTGCAGGGAGACAGAGGAGAGCTGCTGGAGGGGGGCAGCCCTGCACAGGGCTGAGCCTGCCCAAGGGCACCCAAGAGCAGCCCTTGTCTCCCCAGCAAGTCTGGCCCCAGTGTGAGCTTCTTCCTAAGCATGTGGGGCTGTTGAAACCACGCTTAAGCAATGTATATTTCAGCAACAAGGAATATTGTCTTTTATGATGCAGACCCAATTTCTGCCCCTGGCCAGCAGCCACCTCAGCCATGACTGCACTTTTCTTTCTTCTTGTACTCTTTTGGCAAAAACACAAAAGGTCTTGGCACTACCTTACATTTTTTTTCTTACTCTCCAATCTACTCACTCCAGACTTCCTAAGGAAAACTAGTTTAATAGCCAGCCCCTCACCAAGTTCCTCTCCTTGACAATGACGCAATTAACATTTCCATTACTTTTACTTAAAAAGCAGAGAACAATCTCCCTCCACATCAGACAACAGCTGCCTTAGTTATTTAATGCTTCCCGCCAGCCATATTTATTAAAAAACCCTTCTACATCCCAGCCTGCTGCCAAAAACTTCACAGGAGGAGGAATTCCAGCAGGGAGTGCCAGAGGGAGCTTGGAAAAGGGGGTTTGAAGGGAAAGTGCTGGAAAAATGCAGGGAGTGGGGCTGGGTGTGTCTCACCTGGGTGATGGCAGGGTTGGCAGCTCTGGCTCTACTCCCAGCACTGCCTCAGTTGCCACCACGTAGGCTCAGGGAGAAGCAAAACCTCCTCACCACCTGCAGGCTCCCCTTTCCCACCTCCACAAGCAGTGCTGGTTCCTCACCTGCTGCGGCACCTTGAAGCGAACATAGGAGCAAAGCTTCAGCATGTCTGCCATCTCCTCAGGGGTGGAGGGGATCAAAGGGATCCTGTCAATGCGCTTGGACTCCTGCAGCTCCCGCAGCTGCTTGATGAACTTGCTGTCAGTGGTACTTGGCAGGCCTGGGGGAAATGAGAAGGAGTGAAATCCAGATGAGATGCCCCCCAAAACAGCCCAAACAAAAGAGCATCCTTGTGCTGACCTCCCTCATCCCTGCCTCTGGCTTCCTGCCTGCTCACTGTTTAAAAAAAAAATATAAAAAGAGGGGAAGAAAACATCTGTACATATAGCCACTTCAAAATGCACCCAGAGGTACCCAGCCTCCCTCCTGCTCCAGGGCTTGGCCCCCCCACAGGCTGGCACAGCATGAGGTGCAGACATGCATGACTACTTCAGCAAAGCTATAGTGCTTATTTATGTGCTCATCACATGCAAACACCAGTGCCCAGGCTGCCACTGCACAGGGCTGGACAGAAAATTTCAGCACCCCCATCTGCATGCACCACTGAAGAAAAATTCCCCAGCAATTTAATCCTAAACCTTTCTGCATCCCCCACACAGAGGTTTCACACCCAGAAACAGCCAGAGAGGCAGTCAACACTTCTCCCAGAGGGGAGTGGGAACCCAACGCCCCCAGAGCTTGGTAGCTAGGTAACATTTGCTTTGTTTCATTCCTTAGTGCTTATTTGGAAGCTGCTTTCCTTGTGTGGGAGGGAAAGGAGCTGCTATGACAACTGGGATGCAGCAAAGCCTCCCTGGCAGAGAAGCTCTCTGCCTGCTATGGCTCCTGCAGCATATCCTGCCCAGGCTCCCCTGAGCCCCTGTCCAGGGGATGCTGGGGACAGAGGGGACAGAGGGGATGGAGGGGACACCCTGCTGACCTGTGCCCAGCCCTCAAGCGCTCTTCCCACTGCAGGCACCCAAAGGTGGGAGGTCAGAGCTCTCCAGCTCCCAAAGCCCCAGGCCTTCAGCACACCAGGGCTTTCAGGAGGCCAGAATGGGGAGGCCATTCCTGCTGCAGTCTTGAATCCTGCTCCTGAACTGAGAGGCTGCAGACATGCCATGTAAAGTGCCTGCCAAGGGAAAGGCATTTTTCTCCAGAGCAGAACTTGTCCCATTTGCTCTAGTTTCTGACCCTAACCAAAGCACAGTGGGGCAAACACCAAACCCCTGGAGAAGAGTAGTCAGCACAAAGCTGTGATTTTCTCTTGTGCCTTGCCAGAGATTTCCAGAGTGTAAATAAAAATTATTTATACATGCTTTGCACTACACATCTATGCTGCATCCAGCTCTGCCCTGAACTTTTGCACTGGCTTCTGCTTGCCCTCTCTGTCTCCCTCCCCTGCCTTGCCCACCTGCAGGACAGATGAGGGTCAGGCTGCAAATATCTTCTGGGTACTGAGCAGCATAGACACCAGCAACATTTCCCCCCATGGAAGTGCCAACCAGATGAAAGGGCTTTCTGTTCAGCTTGATGCACTCCACGAACTGGCAGGGAGCAGAAGGAGCATTGTTAGGAGAGAGGAAACAACAGCATGGGGTCAGGTCATTAGAGAAATTCTACTCAAAAGCTTGAGGCTGGTGGCTCTGGCTGCCTGGGAAGGGAGAGAGTGAGGCCACACAAGACAGACTCAGGGGGTTCTGCAACCCTCATGTCCCCACATCCCTCTGCAGAATGATGTGATGCTGGAGCTTTACCTGGTGTATTCTCTTAGCTTGCCCACTAATGGAGTAATCATCCAAGTCCGAGCGAGTCGTACCCTCGTGCCCAGGCATGTCCACACATACCAAGTGCAGGTTCTTTGGCAGAAACTGAAGAAACAAACCAGGGCTGGTTACAGTGCAGGGAAACTGCTGCAAAGCCCAGGGATGGCAAATGGGGAGCCCAGGTGGGAGCAGAGGGGGTCACTCTCCCCATGACAGCCCTGGTTGCTCATGCACCAAGGATGACATGATGAGAGAGCACGGCCAAGACTTGCCTCCCATGGAGGCAGCAGGTGTGTCCTGCTCTTCCCCTGCTGCCTTGCACATTACAGGGTGAAGGGAGGCAGCAAGCAATGGGCATGGAGCTAAGCAGTGTGTTCCCAGCATGTTACAGCACTCACCCCATCCCATGCATGCAATCACTGGGCTCCCCACACTGCCCCCAAGCCCAGCACCATCAACTCTCAGTGAGGAGCAACATGACAGAAACAGAATCCCACCTTGACTATGGAGAGCCACATGTCCTTGTGGGCAGAGAAGCCATGTAACATCAGGATGGATGGTCGGTACCCAGGCCTTCCTCTGTAGGAATAACAGAACTGATAATCATCGTAGGTTGCGTATCTGACCTGCATGCCCAGGGCTCGGCGCCAGTACCTGCAAACAGGGACAAAACACCACTGAGCAAGACAAGACCAAGGCTGCAAACAAGGGGAAAACACCACTGAGGAAGACAAGACCAGGGTCCAGCTATGACAGAAGGCAGCTGAGGAGTCTGAAGGCAGCCACAGATTTTTTTTGGCTTATTAAGGCCAGTTAGGCTGGGCTCTCACTGGTGCCATAATGGGACTACTGGGATTAACCCTGGGCATGTGTTCCCTGGACAGGTGTAGAACTGGCTGCTGGCTGCACTGCAGATGGTTTGTGGAGACACTCTGTCTGTTAAGAACTTTAAAAAAATACCTTAAATAACTCATTTAGCAATGGAAATGGGCCAAAACAACAATGGTGAAAGAGAAAATGCCCAAAGGCTGGTATGAGGACAGAGACTCAAGAGAGGGGGGCAGCACAAGTGGCAAAGCGGGGTACAGGATGGGCAGGCCAAGGGAGACAGTTCTCCCAGGTGGATAAGGTGGATCTGTCAAGAAACCCAATTCCCATGGACCAGCTAGACAGCCTTTGAAAATGTATTTATACACACACAAAGGACTGGAGTGGACCATCCCTACACTGGGTTTAGCACCCCAGAAGATAGCAGGCTAACCCCAAGGCTGTTCCTCCAAAGCAGAGGCAGACAGTCCTGCCAGCACATGCTTGCAGCCTGCTCAGAGGATGCAGCAGAACTGCTGGCCAGAGGGACCTGGGCAGAGATTATCGGTGACACTTGGGACACATGATGTGTACGTGCAGCCCACGGCAGGGAATGGGGCCCCTTGGTCTGCCTTTCCCCTGTGCTCACATACAACCCTTGCCAGGACAACTGCTGGGCTACTCCTGGTGGCCAAAACACTGGCAAGTGCTTTTACATGCTGTATCAGAGTTTATTTAAGGCACAAGAGCAAGGTCACCAACGCTTCTGGACTGTCCTACCTCTCTGCCCACTCAAAGCTTATGCATAGTGAAATCCTCTTTTAGCATAATCCCTTTTTCGAGGGGGTTAGTGGGACTTAAGCAGCATCTCAGCTCTGTGCTGGTCCTACAAGGAGAGGTGAATTTCTCCCTAATAAGTGTCTTAAGAGTCCTTGCCTCAAAGGCACTGGTGTGAACTACCAATGGGCAAGATGATAAACATTTTTAGCAACTGATCCTAATGGATCAATTCAGCAGAAGGCAAAATAATCTGTGCAAAGCTGAACTGATCCCTCACAAGGTGTTAACTCACTTAGTGGCATCAGCTAAAGTGATTAAGCCCTGTGGCAGCAGAGGCAGAGCGGTTCCAGGGCCGGGGTCAGCGGGGCAGCCCTGGACATCCTGCCAGGCAGGAAGGCATTAGCAGCAGGGAAAGCAGAGAGGCCGTGGCTGAGGGGGCCCAGAGTGACCCCTGACTGTGCCAGCTGAGGACACAGACTGGCCCTGAGGAGAAGGAGGGGGCAGGGAATTAGGGGAGAAGGGAGAAGCTTCCCCGGCACCTCCCAGGAACAGTGCTGCAAAGCTGGAGCTGCATGGGGCTGGAAGAGCAGGGCAGCATGGCGTGCTTCCTGCACCTCTCCTGATGGGGAAACACAGTCATTTCACCCTCCAAAAAGCTCCAGCTTGGAAAGAAGCCAATAGAAAAGGAAGAGTAAGGGCAAACCCATGCTTCTCATCCACTGTCCCTAACAAAAGAGGTGCCCATGACACACAGTGCATTGCAATTACTCCTGCAAGAATTCCATACTGCCAAAAATGCTGGAAGAGAGATATGGGGCGACCACACTCTTCAAAAGAAGACAGTCCTTCTGACCCCTGCTCACATGCTCCCTCCCTCACCCAGACACAGACCAACCTGCCCACAGTGCATTTTCACTCAGCTCCCTATCTGCAGTCCCAAAAGAACAAAGGCAGCAGGGAATTCTCTACCTTCCACCCAGCCTGGCTCCTCCAAGCTCCTGGCACAGACCCTGCACCTCCTTTGCCCTGTCCTGCCACCCTGCCTGTGGCTGCTGAAGGCTTCACCCTGACCACACTCACCCTGCAGTGCTTTGCAGGGATCCTCCTCACAACCTCAGCCCATCAGGGTCCCCCCTGGCGTCCGCCAGCTGCTCACATATCCAAAGGAATAAACCACTTTGCCTGCCAAGCCCAGTACCACCCAGACACCCATGGGGCAGCAGAAGGCTGTGACACTGCCTGCTCTCCTCTGCTGAGTGGTGATCCCATCACTGGGGCTTTCATCCCATGCTCCCTCCTCTCTCAGATGCTGTAATAAAAGGCTGCTAATTAAAGTGCCTTTAGGAACAGGCTTCATCCCATTGCTGCAATGGACAAACAGCTTCCTCTCACAGGAGGTCACTTGGATTTGGAAACACCCCTGAGCTGCACTGTAGGACTGTAGGAGCCACCATCTAGCAGCAGCACATGAGGGCAGCCTGACACCCTGCCTGCTCTGCCTGTGCTGTCTGCTGCTGCTGCCTGCTCCATGCTGGGGATGAGACTCTGCCCTGACTTCTGAAGAGGGTTAGTCCAGCCTTTCCTTGCAACAAACCCAGAGAGGAAAGCTGCCAGTGGGCTTATCTCTGATTTCCTCTTTTCCAGGGACAAAGGAGGACTGAAGGATTTAGTGCTTGCCTCCTGATATCAGAAAGGACAAGATTCAAGGGGATAAGGAAAAGCATCCCTCCATCTTCTCTGATGCTCCATTCCAAAAAAAACAGAGGAAGAGAAAAGCCTCATCCATAATTACTAATGAGGGAAAAGTCCCTGCCTGTGAGCAGGCTGTCAGCTGGGATGGAGCATGTGAGCCCAGGGACACCCACAGCACAGGCACATTGATGGAGTGGGAGGGAGGTCACCAGACTCCACAGCTGCCACGCTGGTGGAGATGCTGCAATGGCAGCGCTCTTCCCAGGCTCAGTCCTGTCCTTGGGGAAAGGAACCCAGAGAGGCTTGGAGAGATCTTGCAAGCTGGCACTGCAGTGTCAGCCTGGCCAGCTGCCCCTTGGCACAGCCAAACCCCTGGGACAGACACAGGCCTTCACAGCAAAAATGCAATAGGAAAATGCCATTTTCTTCTCCCAGATTTGTTTAAAGCTGCACACAGCTGGCCTGGCCCTGGAGGAGCTCAGCAACACCCAGCCCTGCCCACACCACCCTGCCCCACGTGTGGGGGCCCTGCTGGGTGCAGGTTCCCCCAGCACACCGAGAGCAGGGGCTCACACACTCACCAGTAGTAGATGCGAATCAGCGCCGAGGGCCAGAGGAGGAACGAGGCCACAAAGGCCAGGATGGGGATAGCCAGGGTGCCACCAGCGATGACAAACATGTTCAGCATATCCAGGTCCATGCTGCTCTTCACTACTCAGCCTCACCTGCCTGCATTTAGGGAAAGTTCTGAGGTTAACCACCAGAAATTATGACAAATCCTTGCTAAACGAGAACTCTGCTGCCAGATGAGGAGGAAAGCAGATCTGCAAGAGGCAGATATCCTTCAGGAGCACAGCAGCGTCTCCTTCAGTTTTAAAACCCACCTATTTCTTCTGGCTCCCTAATGGATTTAATCACTGCAATGTTATCCCCTCAGGAGAGCACATCTCAAACAGGCATGAAACATGTCTGGGATGACAGGGCACAGCGTGGCCCTTGGGACCCTTTGCAGACACAGCAAGCACAGCCCCCGAGGGGTGCAGGCAGCCTTTCCCCCACCATGAGTGCAGGCAGGGCCAACTTCAGGCAGGCTCCACACTTCTTTTCTGCTTCTTTTTGGAGGCAGGCACCCAGCTCTGTCTCCTTTCTCCTCCTGCCTGATCCCAAATCCCCAGCACACAACCACTGACCTAGAACTGATGGGTTGAGCCCAGCTCTCATTACAGCTCTGCACAGGCACCAACTAATCAAGGCAGCAGAGCCTATTAATGGGCTCGGGAACAGAAGGAAAGAACTTGGCAGGGCACTCTTTAGTGTCCAGCCCTTATCAGAAACAAATTTATCTCCACCCCCACTTCCTCACCTCTGCCCCACATTTTGCACTTCCTGTGGATAACAGGTTCTCCATCCCTGCTCCCCAGCATCCTCCAGACAAGCCTCAGGGACAGCAGGTGGAGGACACTCGGAGCAAGGGCAAGCTCTTGCACAATGTCATATTTGTCCCTGAACTCTCCCTACCACAGGCAGCTGGGATATATTTTTCTCCTTAAGAGATTAAACGCTGCCACACACACATCTCCTCTAATTCCCCCTGCAAACCAACTCACGGCTCCCCCTTTCCTCGGCATTTCGCTTTTGTCTCACATTTGTAAAACGAAACATCCTGCATGCCTGCTCTCCCCCCAGCCACTCACCCCCCATCACCACCTCCACATTTCCCCGTGTCAGGACAGTCGGATTTTTTCCAGCTTCCTGCAAGACTCCCGGTGGTGGGTGCGGTATGTGATGCCATGAAACAGACACACAATCGCCACAGTCACAGCCCCAGACACAGTCACACGGGATCACACTGGACCCCACGGTACACACAACCCGGAGAAACGGTGTCCAGAACCTCTGGAACATCAGCCAGATTTGCCCTCTTCCCCCAGGGAAAATAGAAAAATAACTGAAGTTCGAGGAATGCTGTAAATATTTCCACCAGGCACCTCCTTTACAAAGCTAAACCTCATTTCCGTCTTCAAGCCGCAACAACACGTCGTTATTCGTTTAATTAACACTTTGTAGAAAGATCCTTGCTCTCAGCATGGCTTGTTCGTAGATAAACATTTTATTATGCAAGCGATAAACTTATCCATGCGAGCAGGGCTGCGAGGGAGCCACCCCAGAGCACTGGCTGCCTTTTGCTATGTCACTAAAACAGGGCAGAAATTAAGCACGGAAATCGCCATTGTTCCCCTCGGTGACCCGTAACGAGAGAGGGCTGCAGGAAGCAGAAGGCGCGGGATGGTGGAAGCCCCTGCGATCGCCACCTCCGCCTCCATCTCCACACCGCTTTTAGAAAGCTAAACGAGGAGAAAGCCTTTAAAAAGCCCGGCTTACCTTGCAGAGATCCCCTCCTCCTCTCGGCACAAGCCCTACTCGCTGTGGGCAGCGGCAGTGTCTGAAACGCTGTCAGGAGAGGAAAAGAACAAGGTCAAAATCGCAGCTCTGCTTTCACTCCTCCCTCCAGGCTCCGCGGCCCGGTGAGCTCGGGGTGTTTAAGCCACCAACTTCCTTTCAAGACGTCTCATATTCACCTTCTGACCAACCTCTGCCCTGTTTATGTAAATACGGCGCTTTGTACGATAGAACCCGCTGGGTGCACTTGTTCCAGGCAGGAGCAAAGGAGCGGCCATGGGGAGCGCGGCGGGGAGAGCCGGGCCCAGCGCCCGGGCAGGGCTGCGCGCACCCAGCGCCGCGGGCTCATGCTCGCCCTTCAGGTGATTACTGCTATTAGAACAAAGCCAGCTAAGCTGCTGCTCATCCCCTTCCTCTTTGTCTTAGAGGTGCTTTTCCAAGCGCTGCCCGTGCCCCTCCCCTCCCCCTGTGTGAGACGGGCTGGAGCGGAGCGCAGCCGCAGGAAATCACCGGGGAGGCAGCGAAACGCTGGCCTGAGCTCGCTGGCAGATTCCGGCTGTGACATTCACGGGGGCCGATCAACAGGTGCACCGGAGCCACGCGGCATCAGTGCTGGGGGCTGCTTCAAGGCAGAAAATCCCGGAGAGCTTCCCTTGCCACGGCCGCAGGTCCCGGGCAGTGCTGTCCCCATCAGGCCGGAGCGTTTCGGCAGGGCCATGGCAGCCAACGCTCCCCAGGTGGGCCCGGTGCCCAATGCCGGCCCTGCACACCGGGTGAGCCCGGTGCCCAGTGCCGGCCCTGCACCCAGGTGAGCCCGGTGCCCAGTGCCAGCCCTGCACCCAGGTAAGGCCGGTGCCCAGTGCCGGCCCTGCACCCAGGTGAGCCCGGTGCCCAGTGCCAGCCCTGCACCCAGGTAAGGCCGGTGCCCAGTGCCGGCCGTGCACCCAGGTGAGCCCGGTGCCCAGTGCCAGTCCTGCACCCAGGTGAGCCCGGTGCCCAGTGCCGGCCGTGCACGCCAGGTAAGGCCGGTGCCCAGTGCCAGTCCTGCACCCAGGTAAGGCCGGTGCCCAGTGCCGGCCGTGCACCCAGGTGAGCCCGGTGCCCAGTGCCAGTCCTGCACCCAAGTAAGGCCGGTGCCCAGTGCCTGCCCTGTACACCAGGTGAGCCCGGTGCCCAAATGCCGGCCCTGCACACCCGGCAGGCCCCGCTCGGGGCCCGCTGGCCGCGGGTGCCTGAGGGAACAGGAGCACGGGCAGCCCCATGGCACTTCCAAACCTCCTTCTGCCTGGTCAGGGCATCGCCACTGATTTCCATGGCTAACTCGATGGAGGAGAGTGTCAGCAGGCTCAGCTGTGCAGGCAGGGACAGCCACCATCACCACAGCCCCCAGCACCCGCTGTCAGCCACCCCTGCACCCGTCAGTGCTGCAGGGACACTGGCTCACCGGCTCTGGGAGCACCCACGGTGACAATGGTGCCTTGCCCATCCAGGAATGCTAACCCTCCCTGCTGCACTGAGACCAGGCCCCATCACCCCAGGCCCCAGCACAGTCCTTTGCTAGCAGCTGCAGGGTAGCTTTTTAAGCTGCTGTGGGTTTAAAAATAAAACAAGCCCTCTGGTAACAGCCATAAGTCATCATACCACAGCTCATCCATCATTCTGAGGTGCCCTGTGACCAAAAGTCACAGCAAGTGGCCCCAAGTGGTGCTACTGCTTCTCACAAGGATCTCCACACACTTCATAAATTAACTTGGAAACATCAATTAGGCAACTCTGATAAATGATGTGTGATCAGGCAGTGATAAGGCCGAGCACACTGAACACATGGCAGGGCAGGGGATGCCAATGCAGGAGCACTGGTTCCCATGCTGGCAACAAGCACTAACCCCACAGCCTGCCTCCCACCTGGGACAATCCCCAGAACGAGGCAGCCCAGCTAATGGGGTGGTCTCAGGACAGATGCTAAGGGGTGGCTCCACATCTCCATTTGTTTGCTGCTTCTTCCCCTGTGTCAGATTCAAGCAAGGATCTCAACACCTGCAAAGAGAGGGGCCAACAGGTGGAAGGGGTCTGTGGGTCACTACAGAGATCAGCATGTTGAAAACATTTCCAAAGCCATGGAACAAACGTATTCTTCCTCTTTCAAGCTCAGTGTGTCACTCCAGGGAGGCTGGGCAAGACCCAAGAATGCAGCTCAGATGTATCTTTAATTTTTTTCTAAGCCCCACAAGAGAGGCAGCAGCAGCACAAAACCCACCCCAAGGCAGAAGGCCCCCGGGTTGGAAGAGGAAACTGGCAGCTGATGCACTGGGCAGCCCTGAGAAAGGCCAGGCAGGGATTTCACAAACAAGAATCACATGGATGCCATCACTGCCAACACTCAGGCACAAAGGCTGTCCTGGGCTGTGCTCATCAGGACGGGGCTGCACAACTGCTGCTGCACCCAGGGTTTTGCTCAGCCCACCTGCACCCAGCACAGTCCATGCCTCACTGATCACTGAAAGCTAAGCAGCACAAAAACATATGTTTTTGGGTTTTTTTTTTTTAAGATCTGAAAAGGAAAAAGCATTAACCACTTTTAAGATTCCACTGCAGAAACAGGGGGCTTAGAGGGACCTTGATGACTGAGGTGGGCCCCCTAGAAGCCCTGACTCACACCACTAACCATGTAAAAACAAAAACCCAAAACATGCAAGTGAACCCTTTCCCTTGGAAACCCCCTCACCCTTGCATCATCTGCAGCCAGAAAAATAATATTGACTATAAACGATGACATAACAACTGTTATGATTCCCCAGTGGTGTAGTTTGCTGTGGGATCCTTTAGGTGCTAATCACAGAGAAGTTGTAATTTAATCTATTAATATTTGAAAGATCTCTATCTGTCAGTCAGCCAGCTCTCAATCTTAATCCAGCCTCCAATGAGCCCAGAGTAGGAAATGTGCCCTTTCACCTTCATTTATTTATAGGTAGCAGCAATGCAATCATTATTTCTGCAGCAGTGTTTCACAAAACCTTCATCTCTGAGTCATTTGTCTCTGTCCAGAGAGTCTGCGCTGGTCCCTGACCCTGCTGCTGCACCCCAGGCTGGCAATATGCAGGGACAAGCTATCAGCATCACTGACAGCCAGCCTGGGCACAAGGTGGATGCAAAGCATGGCCCAGGCAGGCTGTGCTGCCAGTCAGCTGCTGCTTTAGCGATTCACATCGTGCCCATCCTCCTTCCGGAGCCCGTCGCCATCCCCATCCTGCCGCACACGCACGCAGCAGAGCATGCACGGCGCATCGGCTGTCACGGGTGACTCTGCCGGCTCCGGGGAGGGGGTAGCAAAGAGCTGGGCAAGGATGGGGTAGGGGTGTCCAAGGGTCACATCCTGGCCCCTGTTCTCAGCACACAGCCCTCCCCGGCCCCCCCAAAGCATCCTCCGCCGGCAAAATGACAGCATCCTCCGAGCGGCAGCAGCTGGGACCATGGAGCCCTTTAGAGTCATTAAGCGGTTTGCTTTGGAAGGGACCGTAAAGATCATCATGTTCCAACCCCTTCGCCACCAAATGATTAATTGTTGGAGGAGGGGGAAGGAAGTTAAAGGCAAATTAATTAAATCTTTGAATATATATTTTAATGTTTTTTCTTGGATTTCCTCTTTGCTCGCGATCTGCTGCCCATCCCCGGCGATACCACAGCTGGGACTGGGGACACCCGGCCGCCGGGACGGCCCCCGCTCCTGTCACTGTCACTTCCCCGCGGTCGTGTCAGTGCCACCGCCAGCCCCGCATCCCGCCCCCCCGCCTCTCACCGAGCCGAGCCGAGCCGAGCCGAGCCGAGCCGAGCCGAGCCGAGCCTGGCCGCAATGGCAGCGCCGGGCGGAACGCGGCGCCTCCCCCGCCCCGTGCGGCTCCGCGGGGCGCTCCGAGAGGCGGGGATGCGGCTCCGCGGGGCGGGATGGACCGGGAAAGGCGGGACACGGCTGGGGTGAAGGGGGTGAAACGGGGGCCAAAGCGGGGTTACCGCGCCGGGAAAGGCGGGGAGGGATAGGGCTGGTGTGCCCGTGACAAAGGAGACAGGGGGGGACAAGGACTGCAAGATGGCTACAGCGGGGATGGAGAGGGACATCAGGATGTGCAAGGGGGGATGCAGTGAAGCTGCAAAAGGAATGCAGGGGAAAGTAATGGGGCTTCCGTGGGGATTGCAATAGGGATGGAAAGGGGGATGCAATGGGGGACTCAGGGGAGCTGTGATGGGAATTCAGCGCGGTTAAAGCAGGGGGTGCAGCTGGGCTCTGGTGTATAGGGTGTACCACGGGTGCCAGGGGGACAGTGTGGGGGTACGAGAGGGGACACAGAGTGGCAACAGAGGGGTGTGATGTGACTGCAGTGGGGGTGTAAGGGAGGGGTGCAGGGGGTGGGCAGTCACACCCGGGTTAGGGTTAGGTTTACCCCAACCTGGGAAGATGATTCACCCTCAAGCCTGTGAGCAGTCACTGGTTAGGATTGCAAACAGCCTCACCATGTGAGTGTAAAAGGGGGGTATTGCAAGGGACACACAGCAGGGAGCCAAGAAGGATGCAATGAGGCTACAGAACTCTCACAATGGGGTTGCCATGGGGATGCAACAGGGATAAAAAAGGGAATGTGATAGGCAGCAACAGGGTCACAACAAGGAGACACCAGGGTGGAAACAACGGGGGCTTACAAGAGGGATGTCAAGGGGATGGCAATACAATCACCACAGAACTACAAAGGAGAATGCAGGGCTACGCCCCACAGAGAAAGCTCACAGCCCCCTTGCATGAGGCCTGGGAGCAAGCTTGGGCTGGGGGACAGCTGCTCCCAGGTCTGGGGGAGGGCTCTGGTCAGGGATGTTCCCATGGGAAGAACACAAAGGTTGAAATCAGAGCATACCGCTTATAAAAATCCTATTTCAGGTGTTAAAGTCAGGTTACAAATCTTTTACCTTCCCAACAGATGGCACTGCTATCAGGAGCTGCATTTCAACTTGCGTTTTAAAATCTGCTCCGATTTTTCCTAAAACTGCCAATTCAATCCTTTTGCTCTAAGCAAATTTACTTTCATTCCCCCTGGGTCACATATCAGGCTGGTGTGTACCTTTAAATTATGCCAAAAAGTTATAGGAAAACTTAATTAAATTGGAAATGAGATCAGCTCCTGAGTAAATGCAAACTGGGTCAAACCCTCACCCCACCTGTGCCCTGATAAAGGATGTCCCTTTGGCCTGGCAGGCTGGGGAAGGGGAGATAATTGGTGTAAAGGTCTTTCCAGGTCAGAGTTTACTACGATAACCATAAGCTTTTGATAACATGAACTCTCAGAAGAGATTCATAACCAAATATCAAGGGGTTTAGGCGGCCTGGTGAAGGTGAGGCTCAGCTGTTTTGGGTTTTGTTTCTCAGTCAAGCAGGGCTAAACAAAGCTGAGTTTCCGCTAAGGTGACCTGGGTGGACACGAGAGGTGTTTCACAAGCCCTCAAACCCTGCTTGCGCTCAGAGCTGTTTGTTCAGCTCTCATGCACGGCCGGGACACCTGCAGGGCAGTGCTGACTCAGAGCCATGGATTACCCAGCCCATGGTTATTCCTGCTGGGAATGCCCCTGGTACAGTCACAGCAAATGGTGGTGCCTAAAATAGAGAGGCTGAAGCAGAGACCTGCGGTGGGTTTGTGTCGAAACACAGCACGAGCTGAGCAGGAGCCCAGGCACAGGGAAGAGTCACTGAGTCACCCCTGTGGTGGTGCTGGGCTCCCCTGGCCCAGGCACTGCCAGGACAGAGCCACAGCTCCAGCAGGTCCAGCCCTGCTGGGGGAGGCTCTTTGCAGTGCCCTGATCCCCTGGCCAGGCAGGGGCTGAGGCTGCTCCTCTGCCCCACCTTGGGCACTCCAGATGGCACAGGGGGAGCAATGGGGGGAGAGCAGGGCACAGCTGGGCTCCCTGTGCCCACAGAGAGCAGATGAGCCTCAGGCTGCAGAGGAAAGCCCAGCAGTTCTGTGGGCACCTCCTCAGGACCCTGCAAGGCCATGTTTGGGGTGGCTGCAATGTGGCAAGCCCAAGTTAAAAGCCAGTGCCTGCACTGACCTGCCCCATGAGTTTTGTTTCTTTTCTCAGCCCACAGACAGCTCATCACACAGCTGTGGCAGCTGGCAAGGACTGAGTCACCCCTTGGTCACTCTCTGGGCTATGCTGGCCCTTAGCTGAAAATTACTCATTCCCAATGCAGTATCAGGAGCTTCCCAGCAGCACAGGAGCACAGCTTTGATCCTGTGAGCAGGACAGACAGTGACCACAATGAGCACTTATGATCCATTGATGACTTATGAGAAACAATCTGTATCTAAAACAGAGCAACCACATGATAAAAACCATTAAAAACAATCAGAAATAGCTGTTGCATGGCCCCTGAAACCAGGACATGAACCTTTTATGTAAACAGTCTTGTTTTCCATAGGAAGGTGGAAGCTGTGGCTGGATGCAGTCCAGGATGGCTGTGGACAGCTCTGACTTCTCCCTCACCAATCTGAGAGGCAGCATTGCTCCACTGGGTGAAAGGTTTGCATGTTATTTTCCACTGCTGGGTGAGGAATCCCCAGGGCACGTGGTGAGGCTGTTTGCAATCACAACAAGTGGCTGCACGCTGCCTTGGTGGGCTGAATCATCCTCCCAGAGTGACTTGTCCCCATCTATTCCCACTGGCACAGTGGCACAATCCATGAGCAGTGCCCAGGGCACTGTGGGCATGGGACAGGGCAGGAGGGTGCCCCAGAGCCCACCATGGGAGCTGCTGTTGAGGAAGGCCTTGCCATGCCCTGAGCTGTGCCACTTTAATAACACAGAGCTACAGAAACTCATCCCCCAGGACAGGGATAAGATCCCAGCTCACCTTGTTGCAAACAGCAGCTCTGGGTGAGAGCACAGGGGTACAAACCCCTCTGTGCACACCTGGAGCAGCTCTGGGTGAGAGCACAGGGGTACAAACCCCTCTGTGCACACCTGGAGCAGCTCTGGGTGAGAGCACAGGGGTACAAACCCCTCTGTGCACACCTGGAGCAGCTCTGGGTGAGAGCACAGGGGCACAAACCCCTCTGTGCACACCTGGAGCAGCCACCCTGCCACTCGTCAGGGCCTTCATTGCACAACCTGGGACAAACACAACAACAACGTTCCTGCTGTTTGAAACATTATAAAGCAGGTCTTGCTCACCTAATAACAGCTTTTTAAAATGCTTTATTAACTCTACTCAAATTAATGCATGTCTTATGTGCATTTTAATTACATCTTTAACTGCTAACAATATGGGTGCACTTATTGGCACAAAACCTTATTTGGTGGCTGCAGTATCTTTATAGAGGATTAACTTCAAAGCCTCATCTTGTCATGCATGAAAGCCTGTATTTCAGATTACCTCCTGCTCTCTTACAGCTCAGCTAAGCAGTCTCCTTCAAGAGAGAGGCATTTTTCCTTGGACTGCCTTGTAGTGGGCAGGCTGTCATGCTTCAAACCACTAACTGAACAATACTGACTGATTAAATTGAAAAAGAAAACCCTATCAGAGTTCTGGACCAGCAAAGGAATTGTGCCTTGACAGTAATTAATTAGGTAGAACACTTAGCTTCCAGAATTAGAAATAAAAATTGAGTACCAAAGATTTGATTCAAACATTCCACATATCTTACACACCAAATGCTTTTCCCCTGCATTGCACTGAAATGCCCGAGGGTCACAGCAGGACAATATTGCCATTGTATTGGCACTGAAAGCACTTCCCAAATGCCCATTTATGGCCTGCAGCACAACCATGGACTTTAGCAATCCAGAATGGCTCAAGTGCTTTGCTACTTATTAACCTGAAAGTCCAGAAGGCTGTGATAAAACACTCTGCCTGATGCTTGTGATGAGGTCACCAGGAGCCCAAAGGCCATTTCATTTGCCCACTTTTATGGTGGTGGCATCTTTGGGGCTGGACCTCCCCCAGTCATAGCAGATGTTGTCAGAGCAGCAATTTGTGTAAAAATGGTAAAAATTAAGGAATGTGCACCACTTTAAAGCCTGCTACATGGAAAGGGAGGCGCCTTGTCCAGAAAACGGAGCTGTGGTGGCTCCTGGGGAGCAGCAGCCTGGGGGTGTTGGTCCCCACACTGCCCCTCACACCCAACACCCTCTGCCCATGCTGGCCCTGTTCCCTGTTCCAATCCCCTCTTTGGGGAACAGGATAATGGGTGTCAGATGGGGCAGCAGGGACACCCCGACAGGCTGGGGCTCAGGCAGACCCGGCCACTCTCTGCACCCTTGGTTGAAAGGGCACAGCAGCACCGGTGTCCCCAGCAGTGCCCAGCCCTGAGCAGCACTCAGACACCACCACCACGTCCCTACAGAGGATAAATGAAGCTGCAGCCAAGCCCCAGCCCCTCAAGGAGCACTCCATGAGTCCCTGCTGCCCTCCCAGCCCCAGCAGGCTTCCTCTGCAGAGCACAAGGGGATGTGGGCTGGCCCCGCAGTGTCTCCCTCCAGCCCTCCCAGGCAGGCACAGGAAACCTCAGAGATCCTCTCAGCCCATCTCTGCCAACAAAAACAGCTCTGTGGGTTCCCTAGAGGCTGCCAAAAGGAAGCAGCTGTGCCTGAAGGGAGAGAAGGAACTCCCTCATGGCTGCAGGACCCTCACACCCCTGTCCCGTGGGGACCCTAAGCAAACACGTGATACAGGGACACATCTGACCCATCCACCCCACAGCACCTCCTGGGCAGTGGGAGGGTGATGGAGGGGCTGAGCTGCTGCTCCAGGGGGTGACACACCAGGCACAGCCCCATGAACCCGGGACAGGCTCCACCAAAGGGCCCTGGCAGCTCCTGCCCAAACTGGCTCCTGCCTTGCCCTCAGCCTGCTGAGCTCCCCCAGCCCCCTGGGAGCAGGCAGAGCCTGAGGAGGGGCTTTATTGGTGAATGTTCCACAGGTGCTGCTCATCTGGAGAGGGTTCCTCACCTGCCATCATCCCAAGTGGGGACAGGAAGCCCAGACTGTGCTGGTTTCAGCAGCAGCTTCTTGTGCAAGGGCAGGGCAGCCCTGAACTGTCAGTGTTCATGCACCCACATCAGGCGTGTTTTGTGATCTGATAAGGCTGATCAGAAGGCGCAGTAAACAGGGGGTAAAGTGCTGCAGAAAGCAACATGAGCTCCCTGTGTCACCCCCCACAGGTGACTGGCTGCTGTTTGTCCCCCTGATAATGCCTGGGGTGGAGGAGAGAGGTAACTGATATGCCAGGAGCCCTGAAGATAAACACAGCACTGACAGCCATGGTTCAGGGTCAAAGCCTTCATGGGCACCACAAAACCACTTGCTCTGTGATGCCAGGGTAGTCAAAACAGGCGTGATTTTGGGGAGAGCTCTGGGTTTGGATGACTCTGACCCTGAGGCTGCAGCTGCTGTCGCAAGCATTTGGCTCAGGCTGAGCTTTCAGCAAGGTTAACCTGGAGATTTACACCCCTCCAAGGCTGACACTTTCCCTCCCCTCCCTCTCTATTAGTTTATTCCAGAGCCTGTCCTGCCTGGGGACAGCTCACTGGAGACCCAGAGCAGAGGCGGCACCACCTAATCCCTGTTGTTTTGGAGGATGGCTTGCCCACTGCCCAGCTTGGTTGGCAAACACTGCAGTGAAGTGGTGACACTTCCCTTGCTGGCAGCCAGTGCTCCAAATTCCAGTAATGCCAAAAGGGATTGGTGGTGCCCATTCCAACATCTGCAGCACATTCCCTGGAGAACTGGCCTCCCTGCAGGCCTGGATCCCACTGCTTCCAGCTGTGGGATGTCCCTGGGAGCCCAGGGCTCTGCTTTGTGCTGCCTGCACCTCAGCCTGCTCGGTTGGTTCAGCATGTCCTGGTGCCTCTGGATCTAGAGCTGCTTGGGCAGCAGGGTGCAGGCAGGCTGGGAGTTCCTGGAGAAAGGAAAGAGGATATGAAAGCACCCTGTCAGCACAGGGGAAAAAATTCAAGACACTTCAAGATGTCATTTGGCTTGAACTCTTGTTACACCTCCTGCCTTTACAACTTGATTGAGGGCCAACAAATGGGTCTCTGGCTGAGGGCTGGCATGTGTGGAGGATTAAGAGGGCAGGGGGGTGATTTCCCTGCAAAAGCCACCTCAGGGGACCAAGCCATCCCTCCTGCAGCACCCTCACTCAGGCGTTGTTTTAGCCAAACTCCTGTGTCCCTTCCACCACACAACACAAGCACAAACCAAGGCTCCTGTGCTGGGACACTTGGCCAGCAGTTTGAGGGGCAGTGCTGGGGCATCAGGTACCTTACCATGGCTGCCTGGCAGCCCCTTCCAATGGGCTTCTGGTGCCCTCCAGAAATCCCAGTCTTCCCCACTGCTGCTTCCCAGACCCTTTCACCATCCAGCCCATCCATCTCCTGGAATGGCCCAGGGAGTCAGCACAGCCCAGAGTGGTCCCAGCTGGTGCCCAGTCATGGCCAGCACCCCACAGCTGGTGTCTCCCTGTGGGGAGGGACAGTGGCTTCTGCTGGAGCTGCTGCTCTGCCGGGATTCAGATCTGGCTCAGCAGAGCCTGTTTTCCCTTCAGAGAGGAGTTCAAAGTCTCCATGCTGCTTTGCGGTGGGAGATGGGAGCGAGGGCAAGGAGGAAATGGTGATTCCTGTTCCTGACTGACACAGCTGGGTTTGACCCCAGGCAGCCACAAGGGACGGAGGCATAAACACACACATATCCACAGGCACGCTCGCAGCAGCTCACTTTGCCCAGGTCCATGAAGATGCTGCTCTTCTTCTTGCTTTCACTCCTCCATTTCAACCCATCTCTGAGCCTCAAAATCTGCTCCTTCAATGTGATGTCTTTTGGAGAAGCTAAAATAGCCAAGCCTGAAGTCATCGATGCTGTGGTAAAGGTACGTTTGTTTGCCTGGATGAGACAGACACTGAGCTTTTCTAGCATTTCTTAGATGCACAATCTTGCACTTTGCTTGTCTTTCACAGTTAAATATCAAGCAAAAAAAAAAAAAGGCTAATTATTTAAAGAATGTCGTATTCTTAAAGTAAAAATCAGCTGAAGAGAATGTGTGTTGTTGAACAGAATGTATGTCGTTATTTTAGCCTTCATGGGAATATAACAGAAAAAATATTTGCTGTTTCCTTTGGAAATTGAGTTACAAAAGGAGGAAAACCTCAATGCACAGTAAAAATAATTTTCACTTAGAATCCACAAAGCTTTGTTTTGTGATACATTATTTACCTTCTTTATGTGCTAATTATTCTCAAATATTCTTGTCTAATTAAACCTATTCTCAGGGCAGCAAATAGTATCTGTCAAATTAGAGTCTGGTAGAAATTTGAAAAACCAGTTTCTGTGAGCAAACCCTCACCATCAGGCTGCCTCTATAAAAGCTGAAGATAAACCTTGGTTTTAAAAAGAACCACCTTTAAGACTTGTAGCTTTGCAAATGCCCTCCAAGATGCCCCAGTGAGGGAGGACAAGGGGCCTGGCATTGTGAGGGGTTTTGTGTGCAGAATGGCACCAAGGAGGAATGGCACCACATTGTTGGGTTGTATTCCTTTTATTGCAAACTGGCAGAGAAGAGTGGTTTGCTTGGCTTTGCATTCCCAGACTGCTCTTCCTGTGCTGTCATCACTGTGGGCAATATATACCAAATGTACATTTATAAATATAAATATATATACTAAATTTTGGGGTCACTTAGCTAGTTGTGGGTAAGTTTTAGGGGGCACAGAGAGGGGCTTTTTTTCCTGACCAAAATCCCCCACAAGGTCTGAAATACGATGAAACCAGGGGCAGAGGGAAGGCCCTGAGGATGCTGGGCTTTGGGTGAACTGGGCTTTCCCACGGGGCATCCCAACAGAGCTGTGGGAGCTGAGCTCCAGGGCAGCCCCTGGTGCTGGGAGCCCATTTCAGGCCGGGGGTTTCTCTGGGCTCCAGGGGCTGTTCCAGAGGGAGCACCGGGCACAGGTGGGTGCTCGCGGTGGGGAAGGAGCGGGGCGGGCAGAGGCAGCGCCCAGCCCGGGTGCGATGCTGGGATCAGGCTCAGGGAGAGGCTTTTGCTGCCCCTTCCCCTCCACACTTCCTCTCCAGGGTCAGGTGCCGAAGTTTCCCACTAAATCTGAAACTCTCTTGCTGCCGGGTTCCCTCTCCCAGTTCCTGCTGGGCTCTGCAGCAGCTCTGAAAGCAGAAAGGCTCCGTTCCACCCCAGGCTGCCGCTTCTTTCTCGAAGGACTTCCCCATGGAACCGCTGTAACCACTTCTTCTTCCTGACCCTTCCTGATGCTCCCAAACCACTCATGTGCAAACCTCCTCCTGCTCCTTCCCCCCGCAGGTCGTTTCCCGCTGTGACATCATGCTGCTGATGGAAATCAAGGACAGCAAGAACCGTGTTTGTCCCCTCCTGGTGGAGAAGCTCACCAGGTAGGGTGGCCGTGGGCAAATGGACAAATATTGGGAAAGCTGCTTGGCAAGGGCCTGTACTCTGCTCGGTGCCACTTTGCTGGGGCAAAATCCAAGGATGTGGGCTCTGTCCCAGTGTCAGGGAGGAACAAGACTCTGGCAGTCTCATGGAGGGACAGGAGCACAGGCAGTTCCAGACCACGGTAGAACACGTTTTTAAATCAGTATAACCAAGTTAAGTTCCATTTGCTACAGAGAAATTCCCAAAGGAGAAAGGAAATGAGGGGAAATGCCCTCACGGGGCTGGCATCAGGCTGCAGCAGGACAGCCACCTTCCTGCAGGACTCGGAACTGCTTCAGGTTAGGGATTGCTTGCCCGGACAATTCAGGCATCCAGAGGAAATAGCAGCGCTCAGCTGGATGGACATGACAGCCAGTGAAGGAGAGACAGAGGCTGCAATGAGCAGGGAGAGGGTGCAGTGAAGAGCAGGTGACAGAGCAGGACTCCAGCTCCTAAGAAGGGTTTAGTGTCTGCACCCACCTGCCTCTGAGGCCAGGCAGGCAATGCCCAAACCCCTGGGACAGAGGCAAAATTATCTCTCTCAGCCCCTCGTGAGTGCAGAAATAAACTCAGGAACATCCCTTTCCTTCCAGTCAGCGGAAGGAGCCAAAGGAGGAGTACAGGTGTGTGGCCAGCAAGAGGCTGGGAAGGAACAGCTACAAGGAGCAGTATGCCTTCATCTACAGGTGGGTGAGCCCCCTTTGCCAACAAGCCAAGCCCTGGAGATGGGCTGGAGGTGGTGGTGGCTTTGCTGAGAGGGAGCCAGAGAGGTGCAGGTGGGCTGGGCTGTGCTGGGTGTGGGGATCATCCCAGCACAGCCACCTGTGTGTCTGCATCCACCCCAGACCATGGAGTCAGTGTTAGACACACCTCAGAGAGCCACGGGTGTGACAGCCCCCATCCTGTTCATTCTGCTGCAGGCAAGACCAGGTATCAGTGAGACAAACCTACCAGTACCCTGACACCCAGCCTGGGGATGAGGATGTCTTCTCCAGAGAGCCCTTCATCATCTGGTGGCAGTCTCCCAAAACTGGTGAGGTGTTTCAGAAACAAGTCAATGTTGCACTGTGAGCCAGCACAGCAGCCCTGGCTGGACCACGCCAGAGGCTCCAGAGCTGCATCCAGACCCCACTCTTCCTCCCAAGAGCAGCATTTTCCCTTCAGGGCTGCTGCCTCTGGGAAACCCCACAGCCCTGCACATGCCCTGCTGGGAAAGCCTCTGCTGCTGCCATGGGCAGTGGGTTGGTGGATGCATTCCATGGGCAGTGGGTTGGTGGGTGCATTCCCTGCAGCTGGCACAGCCTGGGAGCAGCTCCTGTGTGCACTAGGTCAGAATTCTCCTGCACTGGCACAGCTCCTCAGGCCCAGCTCAGTGCCTGGAGGGGGTCACTGTGCAGCCACAGAGATCACCCTGGCCTACAGTCAGAAAGGGCAGTAAACAGGGAGTTTCTCCCTCAGCAAAATCAAGAAACAAGCTGTTTCTCCCTCAGAAAAATCCCCTTGCTGACAAGTCAGTCTCTGTTTCTTTGTGACTCATTCTCTGTCTAACCATTACATTTTTCTTGTTCCTCTGCCTTGTTTTGAAGCTGTCAGTGAGTTTGCCATTATCCCTCTGCACACCACACCAGACACAGCAGTGAGGGAGATTGATGAGCTCTATGATGTGTATTTAGATGTCAAACAGCGCTGGAAAACTGAGGTTGGTTGCCACATCTGTGTCACTAATTGGGCTTTGCTACTGAGTCACTGGCCATGTTATTCACTGTGCAGAGCTGAAAACCTCAGACCCATTGACAATGCACCCCAGGTTTTAAATATCTCTTTGGTGTATTTTCATTGAGCTCTCCACATTTTATACAGTAAACTTGATCATCTATTAAACTATTATCAGCATGCCCTGATGTGCCCAGCAGAAAGGAGAAACCCCACTGCATCCATGGACCATAAAAATCCTCATGGGTCTTCTTTTGAAAAGCTGTCCTCATGATTACATTTGGAAACCCTCCTGCCTTCCAGAACTTCATTTTCATGGGGGACTTCAATGCTGGGTGCAGCTATGTTCCCCAGAAGCAGTGGCAGAACATCCGTCTGAGGACCTACTCTGAGTTCCTGTGGCTAATTGGTGACAAAAATGACACAACCGTGAGGAACAGCACCAGATGCCCGTACGACAGGTAAAGGGCTCACTGCCAAACCACCCACGGGCTATGGCTCTGAGAGAAAATTGTATCAAGAGGTGTCAGTGACCAGCAGAGGAAACAAATGTTCATGAGGCCATGAGAGATAAAGGAGTGTCCAGGGGAAATGTGATCCAAATGCTTCCAGTGAGGAGCACAAGGCCCTGTGCAGACCAGACTGGGCAGGATTTACACAGAACAGCCACTGCTGTGGCTCAGGGGGGGACAGAAGCAGCACTTCCCATCTGCAGGGAGCCCTGCAGACCCCTGGCAGGAGGTGCTGCTGCCTTCTCCATGCCAGCTTTGCACCATGGCTTTTGCTCCTGTGTTTGTAATTTGGATTGACAAACACGCAGAGGGGACACCTCGCCTTGCCCTGGACATGTGGCAGTCCTGCTGCCACTGCAGTTCCCTCAGCAGGGACAACAACACATCTGCTATTAGAGCCCAGAGCCCTCTTGAAGGATGAATTCCTGGGTCTGAGCAAGCCTTCACTGATACCTCAGTCATTGTCCTGTGATTTTTGTAACCAAAGAAGGGCTGTGAAATTTGCAGCATTGGGTGGGTTTAGACAGAAGTCATTTAATGCTGGCTTCCAAGGCCAGTGCACACCAAGATATTCATGTGCACACCAAGATATTCATGTGCACACCAAGATATTCATGTGCCCCGCTGCCTGTGTGGCACCTACAGGAGCTGCCATCTCTGGGTGGGCAGTCCATGGGCAAGGACAAACCACACACAGCTGTGACTCTCTCAGAGCCCCTCTCTGGGCACCAGCTCAGTGCGGTGTGGCTGCCATGGGTCAGGCACCCCATCACAGCACCCATTCCTTGTCCCTCGCAGGATTGTGGTCACTGGACAGAAGCTCATCCAGGCTGTGGTGCCACACTCTGCCAGCATCTTTGATTTCCAGGAGGAGTTTCAGATGACTGAGGAGCAGGTAGGCAGAGCACAGCCCTAACACAGGGCCAGCTGTGCCCAGGCAGTGCTGAACACAGACCTGGCTGTGACACCAGGGCTCTGTGACCACCCCTCCCAGCTGGTGCAATGCCCACGGTGCCACCTCCCCACACCCAGCCAGGGCTGGCACAGAGCTCCCGACCCCCTGTGCTGTTGTCTTGCAGGCACTGGGAGTGAGTGACCATTTCCCAGTGGAATTTGAGTTAAAGGCAAAAGGAGGCTTCCTCAACTGGCTGAGATCCAAGTTCTCAAGGAAGAGGAGACCAAAGAAGAGCCGCTCATCGAGATCATGAGCATGCTGAGCCCTCCTGCCTGGCACAGAGATACACAGATGCCAACAGATCCTGTAGAAGTCTGTATAGAAATGCTCACAGCAAGTGCAATATTTAGCAGGTAAAAATAGCCAAATATTTTGTAAAGTTCAAATATTTTGAGTGAGAAGGCAAATTAAGCCTTCATGCTGTTTTTTCTTCATTGTATATAGAAATAAATCAGCTAGGAGCAGCACACTGTACTTACTGTACTGGTCACAAATGTAAGGAGCTACTCCAGGGCTGAAATATTTCTGTGTGCTTTACCTGCCACACCTGAAGGGCAGGGAGCTCCACAAGTTCCCGTGGGCTCTGGAGCTCTGCCATTCCTCTGCAGGGGCAGAAGGATTAAAAAGGACCTTTTTGCATCATGTGTGTGTCTCTGTGTGTGTGTTTATGCTTCAGAGCTGCAGCCAGTGGACATGAGGTTGTACCTGGTGGTTTGCAATGTAGAATATTGCTGAATTCAGAGTATTTCTCAGTGAGGGGCTTAAATTGGTCGCAGCATCCAGGGATTTGGGAAAGACAGAAGAGACAGAGGGACAGGCAGAGAGAGCCCCTTTTCTGCACTGCCCCAGCTCAGGGCAGCAGGAAGCTGATGGTTCTCACCCCTGCCCACCTGCAGGGCAGGTGAGATGCCCCAGGGATCCCAGGTGACACTGCTGCCAACAGAGTGTCATAAAATTCACATCAAAATCTGATTTCAGCATCCTGACATGTAAGTGAACTGCATCCCTCCTCAAACAAAAAATCTCCATGGCAGCCCAAAGTCCTCTGATGAACCAGACTTCAATGATAATTATTTAATGTAATGGTGCAGCAATCTGTGTTCCCAGCTCAGCCCACAGGCAGTGTTTAGTGCAAACCAAACCCTGCCACACAGATGGCATCTGGGGAGTGGGAATAATCCAACTGTTAGTAGAGACAAATATTCATTTCCTTTCATCTGTGCACCCCAGGTTGCCTGCTGAAGGGGCAGGGAGGGCAGGTGAATGCGAGGCTTTGTGGGAGGAAAACAGTTTGGCCTTTGTGAAACCGACTGCTCAGGGAGAAGAATTTGAGGAAAGAAACTAAATTAAGAGAAAATTATCCCAGGAGGTTGTGTGCAAAGCAGACAACAAATCCTCCAACTTTTAGTAGCAATTAAACTTGAAATGATACAGCATTTCATATGCTCCCTCACACTGCAGTCAACACAAAGGAAAAAGCCTGATTTAGGGCAAATATTTACATTGGGATTTTTATAGAGATGCCACTGTCTGGCTGACATCAGTGATGGTTCATGTGAAGGCTGAAATGAGTCTGAGTCTCTGGCCTCACATCTTGCTTCTATGTAAGCACTTTCTGTCTCCTGGCTTTCAGAAAGGAGTAGTGCACAGAGAAAGAAATCACCCTCCAGAACAGCAATAATGGACACATTCAGTCATGAAAAATACATAATTACAACTAAGTTTTACAGGAAATACTTGTCCTTACTTGCAATATTTGGCATAGCCCTTTATCCACCACTTGAGGATAGGAGATGTGGCCAGGGAGAGCCTTGGCAATGCAGGCAGCGGCTGCTGGTCCAGAGCAGTGAGCTGGCTGTGGCTGGGATTGAGGGAATTCTCTTCACTGGAGTTCCATGGAGCTGTGTCTTGGGTTTGTGCTGAAAACTGTGCTGATAACACAAAGATGGTGTTGTTGCTGCTGTGCAGCACTTGCACAGAGTCAAGGCACTTTCCGTCTCACCCCAGCAGTGAGTTGGATGGGGATGCACGAGAAATTGGGAGGAGATGGAGCCAAGCAGCTCTGACTCAGGGGATACCCCACACCAAATGGAGTCCTGCTCAGCACTCAAACCTTGGGGAGAAGAAAGGTTCATCTTGCAGAGATGCTGAGCTTCTGACCAGCAGAGAGACATCCTAATGCATAAATGATGCTCCTCCATGGAGATCTGGGACACAGTTTTGTGGGATTCACAGCAGAGGGCATCTGCACTCACATTATACATTTGGTAGAGGCTGGGAGGTGTCCCAAACTCCCACTGTCAGCACAGTCTGTCTCTCTAGATATTCATTAGACAATATTATAATTACATCCTAAAATATTTAACAGTTCATGTTGTCTCTAGATTTCCTCCCCTGGGGATCATTGCCCAGCTGCCCCAACTGCAAAGGGGTTTAAGTTGTTCCAGCCTGCAGGAGCCTCAATATATTCTGCAGCCAGAACAAAGTTTCTCTTTTTGATGAATAAGGCTTCTTGAGCTTTATTTATGATCAAACAGAAGGTTTTCACTGGGAATCCAAAATTCCTGGAGAGACTTTGTCTCATGCAAGCCAGACCTCAGATCGTGGCTGGGAGAGAAACAAAGAGGCTCTTCAGAAGTGGAAAAGTGTTTCCTCCCCAGCAGCCCTGTTCACAGAGAGCACAGAGCAGAGCGGGCTCAGCTGAACTAAAAGGGCTAAAACCCCCAATCCCTCAGGCTGGGGTCCTTGGGAAGCCCTTCTCCAGCGCCTGGTACTGGAGGCATCCCCACTTCCCACAGACCCAAGGTCTCCACTGCCCTGCAGAGACCCCTCCCCAGCCTACAGGAGGTGTCTCTGCTCCTCACCCCACAGAACCCACACGAGGGAGGTTTTTACTGCCCTGGGGATGTAAACCTCTTGGCAGGGAAACCCGCAGGAGCCCACAGCAGCAGCCCAAAGCAGGAGTGCCTCTTCTCTACAGCCTCAATCATCTCTGCTGGACGGGTTTGTCCATCTGCACCTTCGCCTGCAGAGGGCTCCTGTTCTCCTCCTGCCTTGGCGCTGCTCCCCACAGCCCTGACACTCTCTGCCTGCCCACAGGGTGAGAGTCCCTTTGGCCCAGAGCTCTGCCTAGCTCCTTTTGCCTCTTCTGAGCCACTGGCAGCAATGAGGACACAGGACAGCTGGTACAGAGCCACACAGGAACCCATCTGGCCTCTTCTTTCAGGGTCTGTACCTAATATCCAACCTAAACCTCCCCTGGTGCATCCTGAGGCTGTTTCCTCATCCATCCCCCACCTGGCTACACTCTCCTGTCAGGTGTTGTAGAGTGATAAGGTCCCTCCTGAGCCTCCTTGGCTCTAGGCTAAACAACCCCACCTGCCCCAGCTACTCCTCATAAAACTGTGCCCCAGACCAGATCTACACATGTACAGATGTTTGGCAGTACAGATGTGCAGCAAACAGCTGAGCTGCAGTCCCCAGAAGGGCTGTGTTGTGCTGGTGGCACTGACAGCAAAATCAAAGGCAGGAAAATGACAGAGGCTCCCAGTGTGGTGGCAGCAGCTGGTTCCAGCTCGGTGTTCCAGGCTCCCTCAGCCTCTGCAGGGATTGTGAGGAGCACTCGTGCCCCAGGCTGGAGCTGGCCCCTCCCTGACCGAGCATTGCCACGGAACAGGAGCACGAGTGGAGCAGGAGCTTCCTGGGGCTCGAGTGCTCCTGTGGCTCTCTGGGGCAGCCTCTCTCAGCCCCCTGCAGCCCAGGCTCAGTGGTCCTGCCAGGGCTTTTCTCTGCCAAGCAAGCCTGGGAGATGGGGACAAGGACGTGAGGGCAGCACTCACTTTTCTCCTGCCTCTAGTCAAAGAAAAACAGTTTCAAAAAGCACTTTCCCCCCTCCAGCTATGGATGGCAAAAGCCCCTGCCAGCTCCCCCAGCTCCGTGCCGAGTAACGCGGTTCCCGTCCCGCAGGGCCCCCGGCGGAGCCGGGCACACACGAACACTACCGGGGCCCCTCTGGTGGCATTGCTGCACGGCCCAGCCCGCGGGGATCCCGGAATTCACACCCAGACCTTCAGCACGGCCAGCAAACCCAGCCGCGGCAAGGAAAGGGAATTTCACCTCCCCAAGGATCTGCATCACCCCGGGCTCTGCACACAGACATCTCCATTCGCTGCAGGCAGCCCAGGGCTGAGCCCAAGGAGTCCATGGGCTCACCGTGTTTCTACAGGAATTCTGCATTAAAAAGGGAACATTTTGTTGGCTTGAGGTCTGATTATTCATTGCCCACAGTTATTTAACCAGGAAGGATGCTGTGATGAGCCCCACGAGGTGGCAGCAGCTCCCAGGACCTGGGCACATCCACCCCTGGGGCCCCGGGGTGTCCCTGCCATGCCCGCACCAGGAGCACAAGGACAGCCAGCTTGGGCCACAGTGACCACGGCCTTTCCTGCCTGTCCAACCCCAGGGATGTCTTCTAGTGACTGTGCTCCTGCTCTTTGGTGGTTTGTGCCTGGTTTTGGGAAAGATGTGAGCCTGTTCTGGCCCCAGTGCCACCAACCCCTTTTCCAGTGCCAGGGGAAACTGGAATCAATTTGGATCAGAGGCTGTTTCTGCAACCACAGAATCACAGAGTATCCTGAGTTGAAAGCTGATACTCCTGACCCACAAAAATCATTGAATGCAACTCCTGACCCTGCACACAACAACCCCAAAATTCACGTCACGTGCCTGAGAACACTGTCCAAAGGTTTGTGAACTCTGACAGGCTTGGGGCCGTGATCACTTGCCTGGGGAGCCTTTTCCTGTGCTCATCCACCCTCTGCGTGAAAAAACTTTCCCTAATATCCAACCTTGACCTCCCTGAGCTGGATTTAGCTCACATTCCTCTCCATCATCCCGACAGGTCAGGGACACAACCTCTGCACTCTCACCTGGTAGAAAAACACAAGTGCCCTTTCTCTGCAGGCTGTTTTCCAGCCTGTGTGAAAAACAAGGTTAAATACTTTGTGTGTAATTTTAAATATAGAGTCTCAGCTGTCACTGTTTGCAGGGGCAATTTTCTGGTAGAGAGAAGACAGATTTATAAGAATTAATTTCCATATTGGCAAAGTAACAAAAAACCTTCCCTGAAAAGCTCTGCAAATGCTGGCATTGAGATATGAAGGCTTTCTGTGCCTCTCTGTTGGAAGGAGAACCTGACCCCAGCCATTCTTGGGGAAGCCAGATGCAAAATCCCACCCCCCAAACAAAACACTCGAGCTGGACATCACTGTCAGAAGGAAATATCCACCCTGGCAAGGCCAGCTGCTCCATGGGGCCCAAAGGACCCAGCCTTCCAACTCAGCAGGGATGTAAATATTTGCAGTACCAAAGTCTTGCAGAAAGGGAGCTCAGCACAGGAAAGAGCTGTCAAACACACCTCTAGGTCCTGCTAGATCATATTTTCCTATTAATTTTTTTTTAAAATCATATATACTAGCCTTTCATTCATGTAATTTAAAAAATGTGCTTTAAATCTCAGTCAAATTAACAGCGACAGGAGCTATAAATCCAACCTGATTTAGTGACAATATTTCTTCTAAGCATGCAATATAAATTCACAACTATGAAAATTAACTCCGAAAGTCTGAGAAATTCTGAAAAGCCATTTAAAAACCTTTTCTCAGGAGGCCCTGGGGAAACAGCCCCACACAAGAAGGGGGCCTGGCAGCAGGGCTGTTTTGATAACCTTCAGTGAAAGGGACCTGAGAATATTAACCATTACTGAAGGCTGTGGAGGAAAAAAATGCTGCAACTCTCTCTGCTGTTTTTCCAGCTCGGATGGAGCTGTGAAGATGTGGCACCTGGGATGGGAATATCTCTGTTACTGTAACACAAGCAAAAATTACTTTTAAAACAAACATTTGTTTAGAGGAGTTTGATGCTGAATTGTTCAGGTACCCCAGTGGGTTTGGTCCCAGCAAGGCTGGGTGCTCCAGTGCATGTTCTGCTGTTGGCAGCAAAATTCCAAATACTCCCCTTCTGCTGCTCTGGATGTGGACAGGAGATGCAATAAATAAGGAAAAAAGGTAAGAAAAAGAAGCTGGCACAAAGCACAGATAAACACCTGGGGATGCTGCCAGCAGCTTTGCAAGGCCCCATTCCTTGTGTGCCAGGGCTGTCCCTGACCTGGCACAGGACAATGGGGCAACCAGTTTCATTTGGCTCATGGGAGAGCATGGCACAGCCAGCTGTCATAATAACAAATGGTTTGGAAAGTCTTTGCTCAAACAAATAAAAAACACTGTGCAAAAAGCATTGTGCCATTCCCTGAATTAAGTTTCATGCAACTCCTTCCCAGTTTCTGTCAAGCAATGTCTGTAACCACTTTGGATAGGCTTTTCCATGTGATTTATACTTAGTTTGTTCCCTTCTTTTTCAGGTGAAAAAAAGTGCATTGTCTGCACTGCAAGTACATTTCATTCAATGTGGAGTGAAAAATTAGTTAGAAAAAATAATCAAATAAATTTAAAACAAATAAATGCAGAAGCTGTAGGTAAGTAGAGGAAAAAAAACAGTTTCTGGATTAGAAATGTCACAATCTCACTTTCAACAGACAATTAGAAGGAAAAGTAATTAAAAGGCTTGCATAATCTTACCAAACCCAGAGTCCTGCTAAGCAACAGCCCTAGCACTCACATTGTGCATGCACCCAGCTGGTATCAGAGCAGGTCAGGGCTTTTTGGGGGTGAAGGGAGATCCAGCTTGGACACACAAAGTGCTCTGTACAGGCTCAGGCCTGGAAACTGACCACTGCAGCAACATGGACAAAAAAAATTAAGTATACTGGAACACCTTTACACATGTGTGTATATATATATACACACATATATACATATATATAATGATTCAAGAATTAATTATATAAAGATTAAAAGATTAATTATGTAAATATTAAATAATTTGAATTATTAAATAAATGGAATTGTTTAAATAATTTAATATTAAATATTTAAAGGTTAAAGTTATTAAAATAATTTAAATGCATATATTTAATTTATTAGAGATACTCATAGCTGCACAAGGCAAAATGCAATTGTCAGTTTTGCATGCAACACCCCAGTACATGAGGTATTGCCATGCTGGCTGCAGAGATGGCCATCAGAAACAGAGCCAAGGCCATGGACAGCCAGAGGGGTCTGAAGAGGGAACTCCAACAGCTCCCCAAAGCAAAGGAGAGGGCCAGTGGGCAACCATGAGATGCCAGGGTACGGCAGGAACAAGCACAGCCTGGGTCAGGGATGGCTGCAGGGCAGACTTGAGCTGCAGGATGAGAAGGACAGGCTGAGTGTAGGGGTTGTGAGGAGCTCCAGGACATCACCTCCAAAGCCCCTTCTATTGGTCACTGAGATGTACAAACACATCCCACCAGCAGCAGGCAGGGCCTGGAATGCTCTGGAGTCACCATCCCATGGCAGCTGCTGTGCTGCAGGGACCTGCCTTCCACCACCCACCAAAACAGCCAGTGAGCCTCCCAGATGTGCCACGGGTGCCACATGGGTGCCATGTGGCAGTGCCCTGCCCTGGGTCACTGCAGCAGCAGGCAGGGCTCCAGCTGGCCACCAGGGCACTGCCACATCCAGGGCAGTGCCCACAGGACAGCTCAGGCCAATTAAAGAAGGATCAAGTTCCAAGTGGGACTCACAGGTACCAAGTGGCCAAATGCTACTGCAAACCACCAAGAGAGAGACTAAAAACAAAGGAGGAAATATTAACAATGAAGAAAAAAAGAAGAAAAAGAGTTTAAGGTCAACCAAATTGATAGAAAAGCACTTCCACACCTAAAGGCAAGAACCTCTATAGTGAAGGAAGAGTATCTTGTAGCATTGCAAGTGTGCCCAGCAGGAGGCACTGGGACACCAGTAACACGTACACAACACCCCAGTCTGCCAGGGTAGCCACTGCACTTAGAAACCTTTGTCAAGGTGCCAAAAGCAGAGCAGAACGGCCCCCAGAGCACGGATCTGTGCCCAACACAGCCACTCCTCAGCTGGCAGAGCTGCTGGAGGTAGCTGAATGTTGTTGTCCAAAATCAATCCTGCCAAGAAGCTCTTCTCATCACCACCACTGGGTGCTTACTGTCCCTAGTAAGGTCATTTTTGTGGCCACTCCACAGCTGTCAGTGCCCAGGCCAGGCAGAGTTGGTCACTTGAAGCAGAGCTCAGCTTACACTGGAGGTAACCCCAGCCACAGCAGCAAGCAGGGTCCACCAGCTTCACACACAACTCCTGCTAATTTCAGCCAGTGTCACTAAACCAAGACAGGCAAGAGAAGGCCAGACAAGCACAGGGTGGACTGGGACACAGGAGTTATGCAGGTGAGATGCTCTCAAGGTTTACCCACACCAACAGCTGTATCCAGGCTTGTTTTGTTTAAAACATTGAATAGGAGGCTCACGCTGACATACCTACCACAAGGCTAATGAGTTAACTATAAAAAGGAAATAATCTGATAAGTCTGGGGCAGGAAAGTCCTTGGCAGCCACTGCATCTCAGGTTTCACAGGGGCTTTCAGCAGGAGAGTGTTTGGGAAAACATCTGCTGGTTTCCATGGCTGTGCCTGGAGGTGCTGGCCCCAGGTGCAGGGAGACACCTTCTGCAAACAAGCCCAGGGATCTCAGGGAATTACAGCCCAGACAGCAGCTCCAGGGACACAGCACTGCCCCGTGCCTGGGTCTGCACAGGGCAAACCAGCACAGCTGTGTAATGCTCCAGCCACACTGTGCCCACTGCACCCTGTGTATCTGCATATGGCTTAAACTTCTGCCAATTTGTTTTCAGGAAAAAGAAAGGTTTCAGGGGAAAAAAGTTAATGCTGTTGAGGTTCTGCCCAAGTTTTCATGGCTACCTGCACAGCCCATAGGCTATTTGGTCTGCCTGAAGCTGCTGTGGGGTGTACTTTCAGTCTGAACTTTACTGACTACATATGAAAAGAATCAGATGTTGTTTTTAACATGCACATTTTAATGAAGCAAACATTTCTATTTAATAAGTTATAAGATACAATTTTACAAATCCTGCATTTTATTCCAGTTTATTTTGTTTTTACTTTCTAGTTTACAATGTAGTGAGCATTTCACATTAAGGCACTAAAAAAGCACAGTAAAAAAAAACCCCAACCTTCCTTTTTTTGCCAATAACTGTGCTGGAGAGCAGTACATCCACATGTAATTACAGAACCATAAGCATGAACTTCTCCCAAGGGACAGTGACATATCAACAGGTTTTCAACAAATCCTACCTTCTCCAAACTGCAGAGTCTGAGCTCATCAGGAGAGTTTACTAAAGCCCCAGCAGCTGGCAGCAATTCAGATATGCACCTGGGAAGTAGTATGGAGTAATCCGGGACAAACAGACAAGTTACAAGGAAGTTTCCACTCCCTAACCCTCAGCAGCAACGCCTGTTGCAGCACAAAGGGGGTTTCAGGAGAGGTGAGTTTGCTTCAGGCATATCCTTGGACTGAGATACAATAAAACACCTTGCACCAAAGAGGGGTTTGTTCATTGATACTGCTAATATTGGTATTGCTATTACTGGTAACTTCACAGACCCACCCTGTGTCCCACTGCAGATGTGGGTCCCATTCCCAGGATGGCTCCTTTGCCTCATCTCAGACATTGGCCTGGCCTGCAGCCTCCAGAGAAACCAGTGGTCATCTTCTCAACACACCTTGGTGCTCTGGACTGCAGTGACTCTGGGCCACACAGGTGACAGCCATGCCTGGCTTGGTAAATTCAGGGGCTTTACTTAACCCAGCCAACCCAGGGTTTGTTCTTATATCAAAAAGAGTGTGGGGGGGTTACCTGTAAAGTTGAAGAAACATCACCAGCATCCCAAGCTCATTAAAAACCGCATTACTAGCATTATGGCCAAAAAGCTATCTGTCTCTAGAGTTACAAAGCGTTAACATAGAGAGGCTGAGAGCTTACAGGAAGTAATTTTCAATCTGCTTTTGGTTTGCTATAAAAGATAAACTTTTTCTAAATGTAAACCATTGGCAAAGCATTTTCAGAAACATTTTAAATTTGAGTGGTAAAGCTACTTATAATAGCTTTTTATAATGTTAAACGTTAAAATTGATCAAGTATACAAAGGCACCTACTATAGTACCAGTTTTACCTCATTTCTTTACAGAAAAGAATTTGAACTGGGGACAGCCCAAGTCATATTCCATAACTAAAATGTAATGTCTCCAGTCAAATAAAATCAGTAGTTAAGATACCCAATTACAAAGACAAATTCCAGTTTTCAATTAACATCTAAAGTCTTTAACATCCGCAAGGGAAATTAGTGTCTAGTCATCCACATGATTCTCCAAACATTAACAGTGACCCGGACAGAACTACAAAGGTACAATTTGAGGAGATATTAAATAAATTGACATTAGGTTGGTAAGTAGGATAGAAGTGAAATGCTTGTGAAAAACAGTTAGAATTTATGTCTGACTATTGAAATGTGAGCCGTGTGTATCTAGAGGCTGCATTTTGCAACACGGCCGCACCCAGTACAGCGCTGCACGTGAGCTGCGAACGCAGAGAGCGCCCGGCAGCGCGGTGCCTACGGAACGGTGACATGGAAGGGACTCCCAGGAATGTGCTCGTCACCCCACTTCACTGCCAGGACATAGTCCCCCCTTTCCTTGACAACATAAGTGACGTTGTACTGATGGCTGCCCAAATGCTTGATGGACACCTCTTCACACGGTATTGTAGGTCCGTGGACGCCAACTAAGAGCATGTTGGAACCTGTGGCAAAACACACAACTGTTAGTGTCCCTGAGCTGAAACAAGGCAGCCTGGTTCTACCATAATATATTGGCTCTGTAACACATGGATTTTATTATTTTAATAAAAAAATATAAAAGGTGAGGGTTTATCTGTGCTATTTGCCAGACCTGACAGGTTACCACTAAGTAGAGCACTGGAGCCATCAATGCTGCCTGTGAAAACAAGCTGGTATTGCTTTACAAGTACTTCATCAGAAGTTAATAGCAGGGGCCAGTGGACACAGCTGGCCTGTAATCCACCCACCACAGAGCTCCCAGATGGTGATGATGAGCATCAAAAGGTAACAGGAACACCGTGCATTACATGCTACAATGCACCACAAGGGTTGCTTAAGTTCAGCAACCTGTTTGTTCTCATGCCATAATCCTGTGGTTCTTTCAGGTGTACCTGGCTCAAACTAAGCCACTGGAGAGGAACTTTATGGACTCTGTATTAGGACTGACAGGGTGAGCACAGTACAGTATTTAGCATTTTTCTTTAGTACCAGATCATTACTTCAAGTTCTGAATTTTAACTTTTCAAGTTGGTTTAGAGAAAAAAACTGCTCAGCTAAACCACCAATCCTGAACACCCATCTAGTTCCTGTATCCATACCTGCTTTGCTGCAGTCCACAGAGAAGGAGCTTTTCTGACCCACAAAAGCCTTTGAGAGTCCTGCTCCCCGGGAAACCACTTTGCTGGCATCCGAGGTGGATTTGGGAATGGCGCTGTAGCAAGTTTCAGTCGATGACCTTGTCACTGACTCTACCAGGATGGAAGAGGTTTCGTTGGCACTGCCTGGACCAACCAGTCGCTGCCCTGGAAACAGAAAAGGTTTCTAACATTCAGATTTGCCCCATCTGAAAGGCATTCAGAAGGAGGTTTCAAAACCCTCCTAATGACTAGCATGCATTCTGCATCCAAAATGCATTTTTGGAGAGGAGCAATTTCCTACTTGGGTTTTTAAGCTGACATCTTCCAGCACTGCTGGCAACAATCCCATCCCAGAGCCCTTAAGTGGCTAAAGGACCACAGGAACTTCAGGATTCATTAAGCAAAGCGGGTTGCTTAAGAAGAGTTAATTGTGCTCCAATCACCAAATGCCAAAAACGGCTTGAGTTGGCAGAAAAGCAGGTGCAATTTTGCAATAACCCATTTTGAAAGCAGAGCGTGTCCCAGCCTGGGGGAGCGCAGTCCTTGCCACCCTCTCCCGAGAACATCACCACACTATGGGCACCACAAGAGGGTTTCACAAGCTCAGGGGGAGGAGTAGAGATGAGCTTCAGCCTGTGCTTAAACACAGTGCTGGAGAGAGAACAAGCTTCCTAAACTAGCCTTCCTGACTTCACCTAGGAGCCTCCCAGGCATTACTGACCTCTGGCTAGGTGATACCTGCACCAAAATGAGACCAAGAGAGGCAACACATGCTACAGGTGAGCAGGTTTCAGGATTGAGGGTGGGGGGAATGGGTAAATAAGTCATATTTTTCCCTGAGACCCATGCAAGACCCTAGCACCAGATCAGGACTTAATATTACCCCACAAAGCTGTTTTATGGCCCACCACTGAGTCAAGCTGCCAAGCTCTGTGACTACTGCTTTTGTAGCTGCTTCTGAGACCTCTCATCTAGGCTTTGGAGGTGATGGGGAGAAATGCTTTGCTTCTCATGGTTTTGGGCATTTAGACTACAATACCACATTGTCTCGGGAGGATTTTTGGCTGAATGACATGACCTACTTCAGGCACAGAGTAAATACTAGTTAGCTTTTTACCTGTAACCTTTGCCTTGAAAGGGCTGCCCACTATGTGGTTAGGTCCACCATATTTAACTCCAATTAAATAGTTTCCTGGAGCCATGGGTGTGTACATGACTTTGTAACCTTCTGGAGTTTCCTGGCAGTCCATTTTCACCTTTGATGGCCCTTCAATTGTAACAGAGAGGGTACCTGGACCAGCCTTGGTCGTGTTAATGAAAAACTCCGACTGCAGTCCTAGAAAGACGTAGCACAGTGAGACACACTCTTCCTCACACCCGATGTTACACATGCAGCCTCAGGCATTAAACACGGGGTAATTCGGCACAAGATCAGTCTCCCAGGGCATCAGGCAGGGAGGGACACCACATCCACCCCAGCAGCCTTGCTCAGGGCCAGCCCCAAATGGAGCTCTGCACCCCTGGCAGCCTCCCCAGCTTCATCCTGGCTCCCTCCTCCAGTTAGGTTATGTGACTGTGTGGGAGAAGGGGTCATGACAGCCCTTCAGGACTTAAATGGAAGTAATTTGGTATCAAAAAACTGGCTTAGAGAGAATACAAGAGCTTTTCTGCTGGGCATCAGAGTCCACACCCACACAGCTCCAGCATGGCTAAGTTTGAGAGCTCAGAGCTGTCTTGCTGCCTGGACTGCAAATCAGCAGTGAAGAGCCCACAAGAAAGCAGGAAGGACAAGGGGCAGGAGATGGCCTGGAGGAGATGTGTGTTTGAACTGCTCGGCAACAGCACTCCAAGCAGTTTGAGGAAACAAAAGCTTGTTTAATTACAGCATCTGGTTAACACAGCTGAATTATTGCTGCTAATACTAAGCCAATGACACAATGCCAGCAACACAAGAAAAAATTAAGTAAGGCTTTCGGCCCCCAAATAATTTACTGTCAGACTCTGGCCTCAAATATTTATGATCTTTGGGCTGTTGCATGAGACACTGTTGAGGAGGAATAAAGTGCTCAGGCACACTCAAAACCAGGATGGCCATGGGAAAGTTTACTGCTGCTGTGATGGAAGCACGAAGACGTGGGAATAAACTCAGGAGAAGTTTCTAGCCTCCCCACAAAAGAGGCTGCTGTGTCGCAATGCTGGAAGAGCCCAGCTCCCACAGAGGATTATGCCGTTTTCCAGAGCTCCAGCAGCCCATCCCCCTGGCACCACCAGCCTGGGAGGCCAGGCATCAGCCTGCAATGCCCTGCTCAGCTGGAGAGAAGTTAATTCTCAAAGCCAGCAAGCTTCCCAGCTTCTCACTAAGGGTTCTTGCTCGGAGGCACTGCTCTGAGCTGTGCCCCAGATGAAGGCTTGCATTGTTGGAGGCTGCAGACGCTCAGCCCTCCCAGGGGGATGGTTCAGGTGCTCAGCCACTGAAACCCCTACACTGGGTCATTGTTCTGAAATGCTGCTCAGCAGCTCCCAGGGCACTGTGCTTTTGGCAGTGGCCAGCATTCAACAACAGGGCACAGAGCAGCTTTGCTGAAATTAAGCAGTCTATTTAGATTAAAAACAGCCCCAAGCACCTTTATAGATGAAGAAATATTCCCCTGTCCCTGATGCATCACTGGCTGGTATTAATGAGTGCTTTTGTTTCCATCTATTAAAGGAGCTCAGGCTACATCTTTATTTTATAGAGTGTATCTACATGTTTCCAAAACCAACTGCTTGGTTCCTCCAGAACAGCAGAAGCTTTGACTGAATAACTGCAGTATTTTTTTTTTCACAGGGAGAAAAAAGGTATGAGATGGAATCCACAGGAGACAGCAGTGGATAGGACAAAACGAACAAGATATTCCCTTACACTACAAAAGGAGAAAAAATAATAATTTTACTCTGCTATTTACCTGTGTGTGTGGCCTGAGCAAGAACACAAATAAATCAAAGTGCATATCCTGGAATGTTTTCATACTTACTAAGGCCACAAATCATAAAAAAGAAAAAACAAACCCCAAACCCTACATTCTTGAGTTGAGAACTATCAGATGAGGCAGCCACAGCAGACAACAAGGTGCCAGATTTCCAAGAAGAGACTGCTCATGCTGCATCTGGAGCATTAATAGCACACTACCAACAGAACAACCCACCTTCTCCCTAGGGTTTACAAATCCTACTGCATTTCACTTGAGATTTCTCAGAGGTGCAAGCACCAAAGGGAAGCTAACAGGGACGGTAACACCCTCATACACAATTAACACTAGTTAAACAAGATTCCTTCATCTCTAGACAGTCAACTCAGGCATCATGTTCATGTGTGGAAGGGAGCCAGAGCATCTCTGGAGCTCGAGGGACCACCGACGTGGAGCTAAGCTAACCAGCAGAGCTGCAGCCCAGCTGCTAACCAGCAGTTCAGTGAATGCATGTTGCAGTGGCTGATTTACAAAAGTTTTAAGTTTGTTAAGGCTCAGTATAGGCTGCAGACTTGTGAGTGATGGTTATAAGACACGAGGAGCATGCTAGAAAGCAAAATTAGCCTGCACTCAGGGCAGCAGAGAATGTGGGTTAGTTCAGCTGCCGTAGCAGGTGAAGTCACGTAAAAGTACGCCTAGAAATGGGTTCTGTACACCCCCAAGGCCAGGGCAAGCAGTGTGCAGGAGAAGGGTTACCCGTGGTGCCGCTCTCCAGGCCGGATCCGTAGGCCGTGACGAGCGCGGGGTTGCCCGCCTGGCCGGGCTCGCCCACGCGCACCTTGAACGGGCTGCCCACCACGTGGCTGCCGTTGAACTTCACATCGATGGAGTGCACGCCGTTCTCGTGGGGGATGAACCGCACCGCGTACTTATCTGCAACACGGACAGAGGGGCTCTGCTGACAAACCATCCGACCAAAAACCACCAACTAAACCCCACGCAGGGCTGATCAGCAATCCCAGCTTCTGAAAGCCCTTGACATATTTTGGTCCCAGTTTAAGTAAACTCAGTTACATGAGCTGCTGAACTTGTATTTAAGCAGGAAAATGCTGTATTTCTCACAGAAGGTTTTACAGCTTGTGTTTTCACCTTGCTCTCTAGGACCTGATCTCAACTGTCATCTAGTCTGAGGATTATTTGCCTCACTCATGCACTAAACATGAAAACCGAATCACAGCCCAATCTGTTGGCAGCTGAGGGAGAAGAAAAGCAGCTGGTCAGAGCGAGCCAAATCTTACCAGTGAGCTGAGTGTGCTGCTCTGACACCACACCTTTATCTAATGAAGTAATTCAGCAATTTGCTGATATTTCACATTTTTGATTGTATGTTAACTCAGAGGCGGGATTGATCTCCCCCAGCTGGACAGCTGCTGCTTGTTCATGGTACAGACCATAACTCATACAGACTTCAAGTGAAAAAGAAAAGCTCATTGCTGAAACAGGTGTTGAGCTTTCTGTAGTGTTTGCTTATAGACAGCTTCCTTGACATTTCATGTGAAGGAGTGAGTGTGAGTTAAACATAAACTATTAGTCAACGATCGAAGCATGGCTTTGAGAAATAAACTTCTTCCCTGGTTAAATTCAACAACCACATCATTTTTAATTTATTACTAATGTCACTGCACCTTCACTGGCAAGCCAAGACTTAAATACCTCTATCTTAAACAAGCTGGGGCTCAGGCAGTTTGTGGAAAAACAGGAATATAACCCTGACTGAACAGCTCTTGACACCGAAGTCATTTTCCAAGCAGCATTTTCATCCTTGGGACATACTATTTGTAAGCCAAAGGAACTGAATTCCCTATGTGACAACATGTGTGCTTTGGAGGTCATGCAATTGTTCTGATCATCACCAAGCAGTGCTCACCTGGCTCCAGCTCAGACACATGGCACTCTTCGACAGCTCCGGAGGGGCTGTGGACTTTAGCATCGATCTTGCCCTTTGCCCCGTTCAGCCTTATAGCAAAGGATGCTGGCTGATTAACTTTTAATCCAGACTCCTGAGAACGCAACAGTCAGATTATCAAATTTTCATTTCAGACAGCACAAGATTTGTGGCAGGGAAATAACCACTTCTGCATGAGGGTTTAACAAAAGGCATAAAGTTGTGAGTTGCATGAACTCTCAAATCAGACGCTCTCTCCCTCTTAGGGGGTGGCTGATTCAGGAGTCACCCACGTTGGCTAGGCTGACTTTCCCATGGTAACAGACTGTTTTAGGAAGCCAGACAACTGTGCCACATCAAAGAGAGGCAGGTTTACGATACCAGTCACCCATTATCACTGAGGTCAGTCCTTGGTACTCAGGCACTTGATTTAAAGAATGCTTAAGCTACAGCTCTATTTTTCAGCCCATTCATTCGTTCCAGATTCATTCACGGAAAAGCCTCTGATAATCCAAATGTCTGAAAGAGTACTACACATGTTTATATTTGCCACGAGAGGCTGCATTTAGAACGCCACCACAAGATGTCTCAAACATAAGAAAGTAATTTGAAACATGAAACCAGATGTTGTTGTGCTGTCAGGCCATCGGTGGAAGGCGAGACAGCTCCACATGTGAGCCACAGTGGTCCTCGACCAGCACAGCCCATGCAGCTATGCAGCAGCAATATCTCACTCTTAACATACTTTACCTCATTTTGTTTTCAACTAAATCCTGAAGAGGGAAATAAATGCAACTGAGTAGAACTGAGGTACAACGTATAAACAAGTCCCTGATGTGGGTTTAGCGGAGGTTGATGCTGCACAATGGACTCAGTTACAGAATACTCAGCTTTATCTGCCTCTCCAGGACTTAATTGAAGTGAGTATTCCTGTCAAAGAGTCTTTAAATGAAACACAAGGCAAACATCAATACCACAGTGACTAATTAACGCCCTTGTAACTCCTAGTTAGAAAAGATACTACCGGATCAGGCTGTCATGGTTCATTTACACAGCCAAGGTGGAGAATTCCTGCAGCCCAGGCAAACTCCTGGGGATCACGGCTGGGACATAACCAAAAAAAGCTTTAACTGAAGTACTAATCACCACTCAAGGAGGACTGAAGTACAGTATATTTAGACACAGATTCTCAGTCTCACATCCAAGCTTCTGGCTTTGGAGATTTCAGTCAGGCCTTTAATGTTACTTGTATTTTAATGCCTGTAACCACACACATACACAAATTACATGGTGAGGTTACCAGATGAGCCCAGACCAGCTACAAAGCTGTGATTCATTCTGAGGTTCACTACCTTTCATGAATCATCTGAGCTGTGACTCTGTGGTTTTGTGGCATCAGCCAGAGCTAATCTGTACCCTGACCTCATGGTGGGGCCAGCTCTGTCTGCCTGGCCAGGCTGCAGTGATGTCCCAGCTATGCAGCCCTGTGCTACCTCACCCATGGAAAAGCAGCTCTTCACGCACGTTCCAAATGAGGAACTTGGTACCAGCATGATCACTGGTGGTTCACCTCTAAATTTCAGTTCTCCTTGTCCTTCCCCTAGCTAATGGCACGGGAAACATGTCTTAGCTCCTCCAATGCTATTTCTGGAGCCTCTTATTCCTAATTGCCAAGTGTTATCACTTCTAACATGCTCAATTGAGCCTTCTGCCTTCGAACTCTGGCTAGCCAGAGCTACCCAGGGGCCCGCTGCCAAAAATGTCTCTGGCTGCAAGCTAAGCTTGACAAGCACCAACCAAGACAAGGCTATTACTCAGAAGAAAGGACAGCCATTTTGGTTTTGGAGAACAAGGACGAAATCAGTCTCTGTGGTAAGTTTAGAGATGTTTCCTTATGTCTCACCTGAAGACTAGTGACAGTGAGCCTGCGAGCATCATCGGAGGGGGCGATGACAGGAACCAGGTAGGGGCTTTCAGGAATGTGCTCATCATTGAACTTGATGGACACCTCATAGTTGCCTGCAGAGAGAAGAGAAGCAGTGAGTGTTCTTAGTTTCTTTGAAAGTCGCAATCAATGCTGTTTCCATGTGATTTGGTCTCAGTACACACCTGGCTCTTGAACTATATATGATGCACCACAAGATCCATCTTTATGGTCATCAAAGGTGATTTCTGCTTTACTTGGGCCTTCTACAGCGATAGACAGTCCTCCAGCTCCAGCTTCCCGTGTCCATATGCTGAATTCAGCTGTTGAAGCACATGAGAGCACACACAAGGGTAAGTCTGCTGCTGCTGCTGGGTTGCAGCTTTCTCCTAACAGACTGCAAAGTTCCCCACGTGAGCGTATTTGAAGAATGGCAGCTCATCCCATCATCCCAGGAGATAGTGCTTAGCAATTTCAGAAGCTCCTGTTAGCCAAAACACTGCACTGCAGACCTGCACCCAGCAGATCTGGAGCCCACTGAGAGCAGAGGACTCACCTGGAACACCTGTCTCTGCACGCTCCAGCCCCGGGCCTCCAGCTCTCACTTTATGGGCTCCTCCCTCGCCCAGCGGCCCCACGGTGAACTGGAAGGGGCTGCCTGGCACTGGCTGCCCTTTGTATTTGACATCCACAGTGTGGACCCCCATTTCTTGTGGCACAAAGCGGACACAGTAGGTGTTTTTGTCACACTCTACAATTTCAGCATCAAAGTTTCTCCCAGAGGGACTGGTTACCTGAGCTGTCATATCAGCACAATCAATTTCTAGCAAGAGAATAAAAAAATGCAGATTAGAAAGTGACAAAGGCTTTTGGAAGCAGGACCCAAGCTCAAGTGATTACTCAGTACAAATAACAGAAGAGGCACACAGCTATCTGTGTGCTTCTGAGCAGAAAACCTGGCCAGCTGCAGCTTCCCAGGTGCTACAGAGGCAGATGAAGTGGCTGGATAAGTGCAGCCAGCTAAGCCTGGCCTACATGATTCACAGTTTCCAGACAGCAGTACAAACATTTAACAGCCAACATGATCTCAAAACCCTGGAGCTAAAGAGAGCTGTGCAGCCCATTCTCCAGGCTGCTGTACACAGAATAAATTAAATTAAGGCCTCACCAGTATTTATTTTTTCATGTGTTGATCATGGTTATGCTTATTTTTAACTGTTTGAAAAGACACATTACCAGTGTTTCTTCCCTAAGCTATGTTAATATGAGGATGTCCTTACACAACTAAAGTTGCTATTTTCCCTTTCTCAAGTACCCCATGCTATACAAGAGCAAGTTGTGGTTTTGGGGATTAGGATGTTGTTGCTTACCTGGGATTTTTAGGTTCAGATCACATATGCTTCCTACTGTTGCAACAGAAGGAGCCCGTCTTGTTCGTGTGATGCTCTCCTTAACTCTTCCTTCACCACTTATCTTCACACTGAATGGGCTGCCTGTAAGTATCACAGCAAGTCATTCCTCCTCTGCTTATTACACACACCACTGAGGGTAGAAATGAAAGCTTCTTCTGACTTGTAGGAGATTACAGGGGAACTTTTATACCCAACTAACAGTCAGGCCCAAGTCAAATACATGCATGTAACCAGACGAGTTTTGGATGGTTGCTGCCTGGGGAAAACCTCCTTGAATCTTTGGGACTTATGGTCCAAGCCAGATCACCCAGCCCACCCACAGTTCCAGAGCACTGGGCAGCCAGATAAGACTTCTGTTGTACTAATCAAAAATTTGCCCAACACTTCTGCTTACCTGGAATATGTTCATCTGCAAATTTAGTGGACACAATGTACACACCAGGCACAGTTGGAAAATAGGACACTTTGCAAGTTCCATCTTCTAGATCTTCAGTTTGGATCTCTACCTTGCTGGGTCCTTCAACTGCCAGTGAGATCCCACCATAACCTACAATATAGATAAGTTAGCCTCAGATTTCCAAAGCTCTACTCTAAATCTGACATAAAATAGTCCAAAGTCATGGCAGGTGCTAATTGGTAGGTTTGTATCATAATAGGCACATGGGAGTTGCATGATGCCTTAATGGCATTTCTGTACTCCTAATCAGTCAGAGGCACAGCATGCATTCAGTTCCTAAAAGTCTTTGACCATATCCCTTCTTCCTTCAATAATGTTGAAAAGTTATCTACCAAGCTAAAAAGTTATCCAAGGCTCCACATTAAACTAACAGGGAAATAACTATCTTCCTCATTTCCTTCTTGCAATACCAAATGATGCTAGAGCCAGCACCACCTCAGTGACAGTCCCTGTTGGTTGTAACAAAGACATGAGCCAGGACCTTACAAAGCATATTTTAAAATAGCACAGTCTGTGGTTAATAACTGACAGCAATGACTGTGCTTAATGGCAGCTGCTGCTTTGCAGCTTGTGACCTGGTGTTTGCATGCTGAGGGAGGCAGTGCTCTCATGGAGAGTCAATATATATCTCATAGCATCTCAGGGTCCCTTTGTGAGGGCACTAACCAGCATCTCTTGTGTCTACAATGAAGTCACACATTTCAAAGGTTCGTCCTTCTACCAAGCCACGTCCAAAAACTCTTGCCCGTCTGGCATCCCCGATCTCAGACTGGACCACCATGATTGTCACGGGGCTGTTTGGTACATGGCTCCCATTTTTCTTGATGCTAACCAGATGTTCTCCTACTTCCCGTGGAATGAACGAGATGCCTACAAATCAGAGAAATGTGAGAAATTTATTCAGTTTTTATTCATGTTATACTTGATTTAAATGCCTTAATCATACCAAAAAATGCAATACTGGAAGAGCAGTCTCTACTCATGTTGAAGTGTTGCTCTCAAGTAGACCACAAGGCCATTCATATATGCTGACAAAACCCACTTCAACTGCAACCTGGCATGTCACATGCAAGCGAAAACAAGAGACCACTCTTCATACTTTTCTGTCTTTGGACAACTGTAGCAAACACTATCAACTACTTGGTTCAACAACACACTTCTGAGAAGGAGCACAGAAGTCAGTCATTTTACAAAGCAAAGCAAACTGGAGTAAAGACTATCACAGTAATCTCTTAGATCTTACCAATGTGGTTATTGGGCAGCCTCTTCAGAAGACAAGGCTCATCACGACCAGATGGGGCTTTAATGCTGGCTGTTAGGAGACTGAGATCAGTCTCATTGATATCCAACATGAAGTCAGCAGCAGAACCAAGCTTAACCTGAGACCGTCTTCTGTTATCATCTGAACACATAAAGAGAAACGAGTCACAAAACATTACAAGGTTAAGTGCAGAACAAGTCAAAGGACTTCAAATTCCTGCCACAAACCAGGTTCCCCATGGTATCAGAGGTTAATTTTTAATTTGAAGTGTTTCCAGAAGTTTAAACTTTATACCTGTGATCTTGGCTGTGAATGGACTGCCTGGAATGTGTTTGTCATTGTATTTTACCAGGATGCTGTAGTTCCCAGGTAGAGTAGGCAGGTACGTGACTGTGCACGTCCCATCTTTGTTATCAATGCAGCTGATCTCTGCTTTTGAAGGTCCTTCAATAGCCAAGTCCAGCCCACCTAGGAAAAGAGTGGCACTTCTGTAAATCTTTGTGAACACCAGGTCCAAAGATTTGGTCCAAAGAGAAATATCCAGTGCCTGGTACTGAAAATGGAGCTTAAATGTGTGTTTTCAATGGACAGCAGCAAACCAGCTCAGACCAACCCACTAAGGCCACAGTTCTATTCAGCCTTGAGATTTCCTGAACAGTGATTCCACATCCAGTCATCAACCCTAAGCTGCTTTCAGTTGATTTTTAATTGAATAAACAATATGCACCCAGTACCACAGGGTACATCTACTGCTCTCAGGAAGGGTAATAAACCAGCTTTTTATGCATTTGTATGATATTTCCCAATATTTCCATAAGTCATTTGTGTGGCATCACAGAGATTCATAGTTGGACAGATGAATGCAAATCAAAGCCAATGTGCATTACACGACCAAGAAGTTCCTTGTTTAGGGTAGGATGGGTTTAAAGAACTGACTTACCCTCTCCTGCATCTTCTGTGACAATGGTGAAAGTTGCTGGTTTATTTGCAATCCCATAGATGAGGCCAGGCCCATAAGCAGACACACTGCCACTGTTGGGGTAATTGACATAGAACTGCAGAGGGCTCTCTAAAAGGGAAAAAACCAAAAAGAAGCACTTTTAAGGACGAGTGGTCTGAACTACAAGAACTGACACCCATGTTCCTGCACGCCCTTCTCATTACATGATATCTGAAAAACCTTACTGTGACTGTAATGCACTTAAAAACCAAATAAGCCTCTGTCTCCATCCTCAAAAGACACTTCTCCACAATTTGTGCCACAGTCAGTCATGGAAGAGTAAGTGTTACTCTAGTTACCAGAAATAAGCTTAAATGATGTTGTAAAGGGTCTTGCTCACTGCAAGTTTATTTTTAGCACATTAAATCAGAACATGACTCAGAAGCAGGCTTTCAGTTCAGGCACTGATTCTGAATTTTAGTAGCACAGAATTAGGAACTAGCACAGCACATTGTCTGACTCAATGAACCTGAACTAGCAAATTTGAAGGGTATCCAAGAACGTATTTGCCAGCCTCAGATTAGCTAAGCTGGTGCACAAGAACAAAAAGCACAGTCACTAACAATCAAGAATGGTTTCAAAAAAAGGCATAGATAGCTCTTCAGTCCAAAGTTAGATTTTGCAGCTAAGACAGTAAAAAGTTTGATTCATGACAACCTTCAAGAAAGAAACATTGTGGCACATCATCTCTCCATCCCAGCACAGGGTAATGGTGTTAGTGAACCAATACAGCAGACAGGTCAGCACTTATGGGGGAGCTATATCCATAAGGTGCTGAAGAGATTGAAGCAGCACCACACAGCACTGAGCTCCCCATTGCAGCCTAAGTTATGCTGTGTTTCTGTACAAACAGAACCAGCAGTCCCTCTCAGGCAATGCTGAAGGTATTTTGTCTCCTATCTACACATCCCATTCTGCCCAGCCCCCCAAAGCCAGCATGCCTGGAGAACCACAGGGCAGCCACAGCCTCCAGGCCAGGCAGTGCTTCCACTGGGGAGCTGGGGGAGCAAGGACAAAAGGAAATGGAATGAAATGCAGTGGTTTCTGTTTGTTAAGAAGCAGCCAGGAAGAAAGAAAGATTACAGCATAATATGCATGTGTGTTTTATTTTATGGCAATCAGATGGAAACAGTAACTATAGTATTTCAACCAATCAGTTCTCCCCACAGTTTTGAGATTTTTTTGCCAATGCAGTTTTAAGGATAAACACACACTGTAACCAGTAGTTTTGCTGAGCACCATGGCAGTAAATTTCAACCTGAAAAACTAGTAGTTAGAAAATTGTATGTTTCTTCTTCATAATAAAATGCCACAAAAGCTAGTTTCCCCAAAACCAAAATCCATTTTAAGCCTGGCTGGTACTATTAAACCACAATGGAAACTCATATGTGCTGGCACTTACTCCTTTGCTTTAGTTCTCTCTGCACTGCTTGCAGAGAAAGGGCAGCTGAATGGTCAAATATCCTGGATAGATCTTTCCACAGCATGTATGACTTAGCTACGGAACCTCACCAGGGAGCAGATACATCAGCAGGACTCTGCACTCAGATCTGCATTGCCTGCTTTGTCAGACTTACCTGGGATGTGATTTCCCATGTATTTTATGTGCATTTCATGCAGCCCAACTTCAGTAGGAGCATATTTCACTGTTACTGTGCCATCTTTATTATCCACGATATCTGGTGTATCCATCTTTCCAGAGGGCATGTGTACTTCACCTACAAAAGGCCACCATGGGAGTTACAGAGGGAGAAGCTGCCTGCTTCCCCTCTCCCACCCACAGAGAATTGTCTAGCCATTTTAAACAAGCATTTTAAATTGTTAAATTCCTTACCCACAGGCACAAATAGGAGACTAATGGGAACACTAACCAGACATGTTTTCTACTTAAGCTACATGAATACAAGGCAGTGGTAGACATCTGGCAAACAGTCCTGTGACCTTACAAACTCTACATGCAGGGCTGTTTGCTGCAGCCACAGAGCTTTTCACAGCAAGCTGCATAAAAAGCACTGATTTACCTCGTAGCAAGATGGTCCCTCTTCTGCTGCACTTTTGAAAAGAAAAATTTGACTGTTCTTTAAGCTGGGACAGGCCAGGGCTTGGGCTGGGATTGCTGAGCTAGAGGGCAGAGGGGACACAGGCCTTGTCTGCAGGAGCTTAGTGCAACCAGGGTGCTACTGGAGCAATGCTCTCAGCTGCCAGACCTGTAGAAGAGGGGTCACCTGCTTTGGAGAAGGTATGTGTAAAAGGAATGCAGAATTAACTGCTTTATAGCATCTGCAGAAAAGAAATAATGGAGCTTATCAAGGATGCATGTAGCTGCTCCAGAAGGGAAAAAGCCTCAATAGGCCCTATAGTGCAGGAGCTCACAGCCTAGCACTGAGGCCACAGCAACACACCAAGAATCCCCTCACTTAACTCAAACCATTGAAGGGCCATATCCTACTCATCCTCAGCGGGTGCCACTCAATGTGAAGTTAAACAGCTATATTGCTAGCAGGATACAAACCTCCCACACACATTGTGGTCTAGACCACCCAGTCTGTTAGCTGCAAATGGATAAACACACTAACAAAAAGCATGGATCTCCCTGAGAGGCACTCCAGGTACCTGTTATTTCTCCTTTCCTTACAGCAAATGGGATAACCATATCAAAGGGCCTGAACCCCATGCCGTTCATGTCTCCAACGGGAACATAAGCTTCTTCTGTAACCTAAAGCAAGCAAAAAGATGGGTCACTTCAAAAGGGCTGGTAGAGCCAAATGAGCACTGAGCAACTCCACTGCAAGCACAAGCAGAAGAGAGTGTGATTATTGCAGCCAGCCAAGGACTGGGCTCCACCAGAGCAGTGTCCGGCCAAGCTCTCCTTTACACCACACCGCAGAGCAGAGCAAATCAAACACGGCGCGGATGGAAGACATGCTGGAAAAAAGGAAGAGATAAAAATGGAACACAAAGGGATGGAAGACAATGTAGTGCACACAAGACCCAAAGTGGCTCCATCTGAAAGGATTTAGTTGCTTAAGGCCTGGAAGAGAAAGTGATTTTTAAATGGGGCAGAATGATTGCAACACAAAATGGACAAAAGAAACAAGTTTCACAATGCGACTCTGAACTCAAGACACTGTGATTTTACTGGGAAAACAAAGCAGTGCACTCAGGGTGCTTTTGCCAACAGCAGACATTTCAGAAGTGGAAGCTGTGGGTGCAATGATCCTCTTCATGTTTATATGAGTTTATTTGGAGACTCCCTTCAAGCAGCAAAGAAAAAACAAGGTCTGGATCCCAAGAACAATTGAAACAATTGATGAAACAGAAAGAATGAACACAATGACCAGAGCAATCAAGCAGTCCCAAGAAGCAGGCTGTCATCTGAAATGGAACACAGATGGGGAGCTGAAAAATGTAAAAATTGTGTACCCAAGGGCGGAATCCGGGCGGGGAAGCGCCCACTGGCTCCTGCGAGTCTGTGGCGACATCATCTGCATCTACAGCCTGGGCAGGGGCAGAGGCAGGTTAGTTGTTATTAGATGTTATTCTGGCATGGAGGCACTCCCACCTTCCACAGCTCAGAACACACTGCTCCTTCCAGTTCAACACCTTCCTCCCACTGTGTAGCTCTCCCCATCCTCTTGCCATAGCAAAGACCCGGATCCAGTCAGGGAAGCTGGGAAACTGCCCTCATCTGCAGGCACTGGAGGAAGCCACCAGTGGCACAGCAAAGGGACAAAGCCAGTACGTGCCATTGTTGCATGCTTGGGAGGGCAGTGGAAAGCTCTGCCTGAACACTGGTGGAACTTAATATTACAGTTGCTTTCTTATGGGACTGATGCAGTGAGGGAAGGGAAAGGAACCTAGGATGGGAGTCCCTGAGTGCTGTGCACCATGACATGCCAGCTGGGCGGCAGGGGAGCTAGCTGCTGTGGGAAGGCTGCTCTGGTTCATGCACTTGGGTGAATGACCCAGCCCACATCCAGCCATAGCAGCAAAGCCTTTCTTCTGATTCATAGCTGGGACTGCGTCGTCAAGGCACCAAATGTGTTTTCCTCTGGCGCAGCCGCTCTCCTCACCAAGTGTGCCAAAAGCACGACTTGCAAATTCCCATCTCTCCCATTAACCCAACTTGAGTGGCTGGGACTGACACCCACGCAGGCAGCTCCCCCAGGCTCAGCCATCCCAGCCCCTCCTGCCCATTTACAGCACTGCAAACAACCCTAATGAAACAACCCACTGGAAACTTCTGCATGGATGGACTCCACTGAGAAAACCAATGCAAAACAGAAATGCTGCTGTTTCAGTGTTCTCTGTCCCCAGCTGAGACACCCAAGTCAAACACATAATGTATCAGTCAGCTAGGAAGTGGGAATTTTGGCTGGCCAGGATTGGGCTCCCTGACCTCAGGAGGCATTTCCTGTGGTGAACCTTGAGCAGTGACCAAGGGAGTTGTTTCTCTCAAGGAAATCTTCAGCCACCCATGGCAATCTGCCAGGATGACAGGTAGGAAGAGCCAGAGTTGCTGGCCCCAGGGACTCGCCCGTGAGCCCCATCTGGACTCAGTACAGTCCTGTGATTTCAGGGACCAAGATGCACCAGAGGCTGCTTGGGCTGAGATTACAAGACTGAGAATTGTTTTGCCAACACAGAGAGATGTTCTTCACATTAAGGGCTTCTGTGAGCCCTGAGAGGCACCTGGTCTGCTTCTCAGGGGACTGGGGTATTGTTTGCTAAATGTGGAGTGCTGCACATAGAAAGGAAGATAATTAGAAGGAGGGAAAATTTGGCTACAACAGTTTAACTAGCACTTACAAATAATTTTTAAGTGTGAGCTAACAGTCTGCTTCCCTGGGATCTGTCAGCAGACCGTTCCTTATTTTGGGATCATCTTAACAAAAAGTGAGAGACAGAGAAGGCAGAGCACTGTATCTGACAATGGCCAACATAATTAGTTGTAGAAGCTGATTACAACAGCTGATTACATCATTTAGGAAAAGAACTACTTGGTCAGGAAATGAAAAACAAATTTCTTCCAAAAAGCCAAGTCTTCATCCTCTGATGGTTTCTATCCCACTTCACTTAACCATATTGCCTGCTCAAAATAAGCTCTGCAAGGAACACAGATTCACATTAGCTCCTGCTAGCCTAATAAATATCTGAACATTTACACACACAGTTAACCTATTGCTAAATAAAACACAGCAGCAGGGATCTGAGTGGGAGGTACTTCTGGAGCAGAACTGGCTAAGCAGAACTGGCTTACCATGACGGTGAAAGGACTGTTGGGAATGTCCACCCCACCAAAGCGGACATAAATCACATAGGTCCCTGGTTTGGCAGCAGTGTAGAAGATATCATAAGTCCCGTCCTCATTTTCAACAACATCTGCTTCAGCTTCTGTCCCATCTGGCGTGAGGACGGTACACGTCACTTTTCCCTTCCCTGCTGATTTGGCGTCTACCACAAAACCAACCTCCTCACCAGTCTTCACAGTGGGTGCAATTCCAGGACCTACAAGGCAATTTTAGTTACAGAAAGTGTTCACAGGACAGTTTTCCCAGGGAGACTGCCTGTGAGGTGCCTGGGGAGCATGGCACCAAGGCACTGGTCCCAGGGAGCCACACATGTGGTTTTGGGAGCAGATGTACAACAAGGGACATTTGTAAAACTGGTCAGCACAGTGGTAGGCTAGAGCTGGCTACCAGTTCTCCTTCTCCTCTGCAATCAGAGAGGATGGATGGGAAGAGAGAGGAAAAAAGCTAAGTTTGAAGAAAGCAATGCCTTAACCCATACTCTTATCATCCTACTCCTTTATGCAGAGCCAAAGGCACATTCTTCTGCCAGCAACTCAGCTTCACTGCTTTAACATAAACCTCTCTGTGTAAGCAGATATAAAAGGGCACAGTAGCAGCCATGGCCACACTTTCTCCACCATTATCCACACAAGATTTTCCACTGCTTTGCCACACATCCCAAAAAAAGAACACCATGTAACAATGCCAGAATTGAAGCAATCAGATCTAGCTTGAAGAACACTGTGTTTAAATGAGAACTATTATGTCTTATTTGCAGTAGTACATATTGAGTACTCCTGCTTCTGACCCTCACTTGTTACCAGGTAAATGCCTCATTTTCAACTGGCAATGAACCTGCTGGTTTAATACATTGGCAGTATTCCAGCACTTACTCCTACAGTGATTGCATTTCAGCTTTACAGCACTGAATCAGAAGCACTTCTTGGAAATGGGAAATTTTAGCTGGCATCTGGCAGTAATCTCCATCTCAGTTACTTTCAATAGTTAGTGACTTGAGTTACTTTGAAGAGTATCAGATTTACCCATGAAGGCATCTTTTAAACATATTTTGATGATATCTCTTCGTTTTTTGATTAGATCTCTTTTTTTCTTCCATAGTGTCAGGAATGTATTTCTGTTTAAAACAATTTGATAGCAGCCAGCTCATGGACAGGCTTCAGGTGCACTCTAACTGCGCAATGCCCACACACTCTCACAGGTCTACAACAACAGATTAAGTTTCCCCATTCAATTTGGCCTTGCCTATTTTATTTATTTATTCTACAATCAAAGGACTTAATGTTCAGTGGTATTCTTGTAACTAGTTCCTGCCACTTCAGCTCCCTGCCACAGCCTCCTGGGAGGTGGGAGCATGCCACAGTGACCACCCAAAGCCACGTGATGAACACCCTGTGTGCTCCTACAGCAAAAAATCTGGAGAACTCCTACACCAAGGTAATGATTTTTTGAGTCATAGTAATATCTTATCTTTAAGTTCGCTTCTTCCCAAAATCCTGTTCAGACCCAGGCCAATCTTGACCACACAGAAAAACAGCAGAAACTTTCACTAATAACACCTAGCCTGAATAGCCTTTGCACATGACCAGCTATTTACATCCTCAGAATTAATTCTGTTGTAGCTTGCAATGAAAAGCTTCTTGGAATGCTCACTGTGCAAGGAACAAGGTGCAGTGGACACACACATATGTTATTTTTAAATCACATTCACTTAAGTTCTCAGCTAGATTTATTGATGCCAAAATAAGCATCAGACAGTTGCATCTGGCTGTTTATAACAGCCCAGGCAGTCTGACAGATTTTGCTAGAGGCTGAAACAGATCCCTGCTCACCCACAGGGTGGACACTTCTTTATCTTTAGGAACACCCCTTCTGTAAGAGCAGCCAGACTACACAAGTCTCAAGCATGTCTTGTACACCCATCACATCTACTGTACCATGCTCAGAGGGCAGCTTTACACCCAGAACAAACAACAGCAAAGAGAGGAGTCCAGCATTCACCTGTGGCCAAACACTTGCTGGCATCCCCAGCTGGAGAAGCCCGGATCCTGTAGGGAGAGGCCGGGATATCATCTCCCCCATACTTAACGCCAATCGTGTAGCGGCCCGTCTTGTCAGGGACGTAGGTGACCGTGTAAGTGCCATCCTTGTTGTCATGAATGTCCACTCTCTTGGGTTTGCCCTCTTGGTCCTGAGGAATGCAAACCAGAAGATTTAAGTGCTATGAAGGTTTTGATTTTCCTTAGCTGGACATCAAATGTGCTCACAACCACACTTAGGTGGTCTCAAACAGATACAGAACTGCAGCTTTTTGAAGTTTAAAGATATTTTGCTCAAAGACTTTGTAACAAGAACAGAGTATTAGGAGCAGAAAGATATCAGACCACTATAAAATAATCAGTACTATCATTAACTACTCTTTCGTTGATATGAGAATGTTTATAAGACCAGCAAGCCATTTTAATGAACTTTATATTAATTGTACAAAGTTCAGGCTTCACTGTCATACTGATGTTGGAAATTAGGAACACTTCCCTGTTCCCTGAGGCACAAATGGGCAGTCACACTGTGCAGCTCTGCCCTGAGTATGCACTGGGTAGCCTTGGGCAGCTGCTCCCTGAAGGGTCTGAGGGCAGGGGGAAGCCTTACTGGAGTCTGCTGTCAGCCCTCCTGCATGAGGCATCCAGCTGCTGGCACACTGCAATGTCCACAGCTAAAAGCAGGTCTGTGCAGCCCCTTCAACTACCATTTCCCATCAGCTGCAAAGCACAAAGCATTTTGGAAAGTCTTCCAAGCCTGTTTATAGGGAATCACATGTTGACTCAGTTTTGTATTTTATGACTTAATGCTGCCTGGGGTACAGTATAAGCTGCAAAGGACTTGAGGTTTTAGGTACAGCACAAAAGAGCTTACTTCTTTCAGGAAGGCTTGAGAAACATTTGACATTCAACAGCTCAGAATAAGAAGCAAACAAATGCTGCCAGAAGGATCACCAAATGCACTTCTACCATACAGGACTTGTGGAACTTGATCTTCAAAGCCCCAGCCAGGCTGGGAGCTCTGATAAGCATTTTGGATCCTTTAAGAGCACACTTGCACACCAGAATTAATGGCAACTGCTTTGGTGCACCTGAGCAGGCATTGAGACAGGACAGGAGCAAGAATGCAGAAGGGCAAGTACAACCAGGCATACCATGACCTAGGCATGCCAGAGCTCAGCTATGTGGTTTATGGTCCACTAATCAGACACCTTTTCACTGAGGCCACAGAGTCCAGGCACCAGAAACTTTGGAAAGAGTAGTAACAAAGACAAATCAAAACATTCCTGCAGTATCTCCTTAAGCAGCTTATGACTTCTGGCAATCTTGAGAGAGATGTGTGCTCTAATTTATCATAATGTGATGCTCAGAGTGTTTTTTTTCTCATGGCCTTGCTGAACACTGCTAGAAGACTGCCTCCATTTCAAATGCCAGTATTTCCATAACCTTACAAGAAATTACTTATGTCATTTTGGGCATTTGCAGAGTGCAAGGTTAGGCACGAGCCAAACAGAGCATATCTGATCACTTTAAGACAAAAGTTTCACAAAAGCACTCTCAAGAGCTTCACAAATGCAGAGTGCAAGACTTTGCTGTACCAGACTTTAGTGTCCAGTCAGCAGCCCAGTCTTCAGGACATTGGGTATGTTAGGATGAAGCTGTGGACACTTCTGAAAGGAGAGACTCATGCCCACCTAGAAAACATGTTTCCTGTCCTGCTTGGTTTTGTTACTTACCGTGATCTGTACAGCCAGAAGTCCCTGCCCAGCATCCTTAGCATCCACAGCAAACTCCACAGGCAGGCTGGCTAGAATGCCATAGGAACTGAGCCCTGGACCACTCGCTGTCACCTTACTGGCATCGTACGTAGGAAGCACCTTCACCTTGAAGGGACTAAAAGAGCAACCCATTATCTTCCCTCCTCCCGAGTCAGTGGCTGATAGCTGCTGCAGTACATGCTATACAGCCCTCTTACACTGTCTGCTGCAGGTGCAGTGGGCTCAAAACACCACTGAACCATAAAGTCATGCAAGGAGCTGCGCTGGTTAAGTAAAAAGCACCACACCAGTCTGTAAATGGTGCTTATGTGCTGGGAGAACACCACTGGATTGTTAAATCCTCAGTTCTACAAAGTTTCTCTTATCACCTTACCTTCGAGGAATCTCTTCATCAGCATATTTGACAGTGATCATGTAGGGTCCCTCCTGCATAGGGGTGTACACCACCGTGTGGGTGCCATCTCCATTGTCTACCACATTAACAGGTCCCACAACTCCTAAAAAAGCAATACATTTTTTTTTTCTCAGCTATGCTATTAAAATAGTCATTTGCTGCACAAAGCTAAAGTATGGACTGCTCATTTACAACAAATTTCAATTTTTTTATGATGAAAGCAACAGGCATGGATCAATGATCAGCTTCCCTTATTTTATATTCAAAGCCATTGACTTGAGATAGATTTTTTTATCCACTGCTGTCTGGGCTCCCATCTTCTTGCTGTAAACAAAAGCTAGCATGAAAATACTGGAGAAAGATCTGCCTTTTGGTACAGTCTAGGTTGAGAGCAATTGCTAAAGGTGCATTGAAGATCTTTTGAGACAGAAAATGAGTAATGCTTATAATTGTCTGTACTGTCATTTACAAGATTACTTCGTATTATTGGGATTCATTGCAGAGAATTGAGCTCTAAAGCCAGCTGGTGTATAGCATTCACCAGCTGTCTTTCACAATCAAGTGTTTAGAAAGGCAGGCTTGCTGCCTAAGCAAGAACACCCTGCAAGCTGCCAAAGACCTAAGAAAGCAGGATCAATTATTTCAATTTGCATTAAGCTAAATCTACAAAGATTATGTGACATATCAGTTCAGATCAACACACAAAGCAGTCTACAATTACAAGTTGGCTTTAAAACACAGAAAGGATTAGTGGTAAAGCAAGCACAAAAGAAATGTATATAGCTGCCATGCACAGCCTAAAAGCAACACCGTTGGTTTCCCACTCCCTCCTGCAGATGATTCTTGCTGTTGCCAACCGGATTTCCAAGAACCAAAACTGCCAGTAGTTAGTGAGAGTTCAAACCTGTCTCAGTGTCACCCTTTGGACCACCTTTAAAGAAATCCGAAATTGCTTTCAATGGGGAGCGCCATCCCTGGGAATCCGTCTCATCCGCTAGAATTAAACAAGTGTTACCTGCAGGGCACCTGCACAGCAAGGCTGACACTCCAATGCAGGGGCAGCTCTCACCTCCAGCAAGGTGAGACTTGCAGCCAGCAGGTGCTCACTGACAAGATACTCTGTCACTGAGACACTGCTTTCTAGGTTACTGCAAACACCATTAATCCTATCACTCCAAGGGCCTTGCTGTTCTCTGGGGACCACTGAGCAATTTCACCATTATTCAGAGACTCCTGCAATCCACTGTTCACATGCTAGACTTTGGATTTACTTTTTGATATCTAAAACTTAACACACAATTGTTCACTGATGATGGTTAGTCACTTCTCCCAGCCCTGAAGATTAGGCTAAAGCCATCCAAGACTCTGTCTAAAGCAGCACTTCCTAGGGCACAGCTCTCTGTCACAGCATGATGTGGGTCAGCTGCTAAGGGGCACACAACAGCTGAAAAGGAGCAAGGGAAATGCTCACTCAAGTGGCATCGCCACCTTTGCAGGCTGGGCCAGAATCATGTTACCTGCCCAAACACAGATATGGGCCCAGTCAGATGGAATACTTTGGTTCTTACCTCTGGGTCCTGTCACCACCACTTCAAGAGGTGCTATTCCTGCCTTGCTGGCATCCACAGTGAAGGACTGGGGGATTTTGGCTCGAACAGCTGTACCCAGACCTGGTCCTGCTATCTTCACCTTGCTGGGATCCACAACATCCTTCACAGGAACCTTGAAAGGACTGCCTGGAAGTTGACACGGTAAGTGTTAAACACCACAAGGTTAACAGTTAGAGAACAAAAGGTCTTTTTTCTCTACCTTCCTTAGGGTTTTTTTGTTACTATCCCTCTGCTTCAGGCAGGAATTTCAACCCCACAGCCTCCACACCACCCCTCTGCTTCTGCAAAAGCCAGAAATGTAACGATGGTGCTTCTACAGTTTCACAGAATTGGTGTCAACCATCTGTGACCTATCTACTTCTCACACCTCAGGAAAAAAAACCAAACATAAAGGAAACCAGAAGTGCAAATGAAGCATCATGGGGGCAATACATTTCCTTATATCTTGCTGTGTTCAGTATGTCAACAAAGAGAATGAGAACAACAGGAAACATCCCCTCTTACTGCAGAACAGGATCGTTAATGCATCCACATAACAAAGGGCTATTTTCATAACCTAAAGTATTACACACCACTTGTATATAATATCAGTTATTTGTCAAGGGTTAGTGTCCCTTTTCCCGTTCCACTCATCTGTACCCATCTGAGCAAATGCCACTGCCTTTTCTGCCTGAATTCTGAGGAAAAGCAGAAAGCCAAAATCACATAACATCCCACAGCACAAGAGAAATGCAGCCAACTGAGAACTCTGAGTGCACAGTTTGACTTCATCCCTCTTCTGAAAGCCACTGAGCAAGAGCTCTTACCAGGAATATGCTCTCCCCCATACGTGATGTTAACATCATAATCTCCTGGAACATAAGGAATATACTCGGCACTGCAGCTCCCATCTTTGTTATCTTTACAGCTAATTTTAGATTCTGAAGGTCCTTCAACAGTTATTCCAAGGCCACCAATTCCTGCCCCTCTGCAAGACAGAAACACACATAGTTAGAATCACCTGCTTCTAAAGCAGTTTTGTTGCCCTCACATGTTCTGGCTGCATTTTCATCCTTTTTGGAAACGTGGTATCCTGACTTCCAATGCTCAGCCTTCAGCATGTGCTGCCATGCAAAGCTGTTCAGCATTGCCTCACTCAAATTTTGCTAGAATTTTCTTCTCAGTAACTACCAATCCCTAATGTCAAATGTTTGCAGAGGAGAGTAGATGATGAGATAGCACACACAGCCATCAGCTGGACATGGCTTGGCCTTTTTATAAATATTTGTTCTGAGTTTCACATCCTGCATTGCACACACCACTACAGTCCTCCCCCCCCACAAATACTCCTTCAAGATCAAACAGGCCCCATCACCTGGTGACAACTGAAAAGGCATTGGGCTGATTTGTGAAAGCTTCTGTAAGTCCAGGTCCTTGTGCCTTCACACGCGATGGATGGCAGCCCTCTGTGACATTCACTCTGAAGGGACTATTTGGCACAGGCACACCATCATATGTCACATTGACTGTGTGTGGACCTGTTAAAAAGAGGCAAACATCTCCTGAATTCCCTAAAAATGCTCATGACTTAACATAGCTCTACAAGATGCTACAGACTTAAATGTCAGTACATAGATAAGAGTTGCTTCATGCATTTCACAAGACTTCACAAGTGTTTTGTAACTGAGATTCCATCTACAAACTGTTCTTCTAAAGACAAGTTACCATAAAAGCCAGTTCTTCAAGTTAAAATAGAGCTACTTCCTGCAGAATTAGCTCCTCTGCTGGCAGACCTCTTGCAAAGATGCCAACAAGTTACTGGCAGACCTCAGGGGTTTGCCAAATGAAAGTGGCAGAAGAGCTGCTTGCTCTTGGTTTTCCCCTTTCAAGTAAAAGAAAACAAGCCCCAAGGTTACCCTTTTCAAATGGCGTGTACTCCACTAAATATGTTCCATCCGCGTTGTCCTGGATGAGACAGTCTGTGGGGGAGCCAGAGGGGCTCGTGATCTGTGTCCTGATGTGCTCACCACCAGCCTTCGTTAGAGGTCGAGCATCCACAGTGAACTCGGTTGTAGCTTCTCGGAACACATCTACAGGAAATGTTTTGAAGAGTCACTTCAAGAAGTGCAATATATTCCAACAACAAAACATTTGGTGAAGCAGCATGATAAACAGCTTGTTTGGGAACATGAGACTCCTGTCTGTCCAAGGATCACCATGGAAACACGCACAGCTTTTACAACTGTCAACATTTAGAATACACAGAAAGGACTGCAAGTCCTACGAATTCCCATTACAACAGTTAATCTCACCTTTTCCTTCGACTCCTGGCCCAAACACTTTAACTCTGCTTGTGTCCACAGCTGGCTCCACTTTGACCCGGGCTGGGAATTTAGGCACTTGCTCTCCTCCGTATCTCATCTTGATTGTGTACATGCCAGCTGAGAGTGGCACGTAGGTAACGACATAGGTCCCGTCTTTGTTATCATCGATCTGCACCTCAGCTTTGGAGCCAGTATCTGACACCATGTCCACCCTCAGGTCCCCGGGCCCTGCTTCCGTGCAGTCGACATTCAGCAGCCCTGCCTCGCCTACTTTACCCCGCTCCAGACCTGGGCCTGTGGCAATGACTTTAGAGACATCAAACGGCATTTCTATATCTGCCTTAAAGGGAGAACCAGGAATGTGAACTTCTTCAAAGAGGATGTTTACAAAATACTCTCCAGGCTTCGTAGGCAGGTAGGAGACAGAGCAGGTTCCATCGCCGTTGTCCGAACATTCAATTTTAGCTTCACACGGGCCTTCCACTGTCAAACCTAAACCTCCGGTTCCTGCCCCTTTGGTATCTATTGTGAATTGGGCTGGCTTTCCAACAAGGCCCCCTCGGAGACCTGGACCATGAGCTTTTACCTAGAAGAGAATATGCAGTTGAGCTACATGGCCTTTTCCATGTTACTGCTAGAAGACTTCCTAGTTAGACTTGCTTGTATGTGGGACTTGATTTACAGGCTCTTAAAAATACAGAGAAGGCATTCTCTCCTTTGCCACTCAACCCTACATTTTTACTGTAAAGTTGTTACTTCTCCTCCTAAGAGGTTTCTAGGCAAGGATATTTATAATCTCATCATAGCTGTTTTTATACAGCTATGTATAAAATGTATTTCTATGGGAAATAAAAGGTGGAAATGTTAAAATATTTGATAGCTGCACACATGTTCTTCTTGAAATATATTTCCTTAGAAAAATAGCATCTTAATACATCAGAGATGCTTATCAGACAGACTTCTATTAAATTGGGAGTGATACCTAAATTTGCTACATTGTCCAAGACATTTGCCATATTTTTGATTAGTGGAACATTTTTTCAAATATAGTGTTACAGGAATGAATTCTACAAGTCAGAGAGGCTGCTAAAAGAATCACTGAGCACTCTGAGTAAGGATATTCCTGGGTATGTTTTGGCCAAGACCAAGCCAAGTCTTGTGCAGTAGCCCACAACTCAGTTTTCAGGTGTCAGTTGCTGTTACAGCCCTGTACTGTTCACTTACCTTGGAAGGGTCTGGGGGTAATGTGGCCTCCACAGTGTAGGGGCTCCCTGGGATTGGGTTGCCATCATAACTCACATCCACCACATACAGTCCTTCTTCCCGTGGGATGTATTTTGCAGTGCTGCACTCCTTACCCAGAACTGGTTCCACCAGACATGGCACAGCTTTCCTCATAGGACTGGAAATATTAACCTCCAGTTTACCTTGCCCACCAGCTCCTTTGGTATCAATTACAAATTCTTGATCCTTGCCTACTTCCACTCCTGAAAAAGACAAAACCCATATTACATCACTTACTTAACATCAGACAGCAATCCAAGGAGTCTCCCATGCACACATCACTGAGGGAGCAGGTACTGGCAGAGCCCTACCCAGTCTGCATTCTTCTGCAGGCAAAAAACCCTCCCAAGCCAAACAACAAAAAAAACCCAACCAAAACCAAATGCTTTGATTAATGACATTACAAAGCTACAGGAGAAAACAAGCCTGTAAGGTGTGGTCTGAGAGTATCAGAGAGAGGCTCATTTCAGGAAAGCAACAATATTTCACAGCCTTAAGTTCCCTCACTTTTGGAAAACAAAAAGACTGCATGAATGACACTGTGCATTGTAAGAGTTTGATACATTTGAATGGCCATCTAGCCCTCAGGGAAACATATTTAATCAGTGAGTGCTCTGTTCACCACTAACGACCAAAGCCCAAACACATGTTTTCTCCACATTACTTTGTAATCTTAGCAAAAAAGAAAAGAAAGAAAAAGAAATCTAAACTGAAATTCGGCCTTCAAGAGGACCAGCTAAATAAGTGTGGTAAAGTTAAAGCTGGAGCTACTTGATCCCCAGCAGTAACATTTAAAAGGAGATTGTTTTGCCTGCTCCTGTTCCAGCAGGACATGTTGGCTATCACCCAGACTCCAGAGACCCTTCAGAGGCTTCCAGCCCACAGGTACTTACTGTTTTCGAGTCCATTGACTATAACTTTGCTTAGGTCTAGAGGAGCAGCAACGCCTACTGTGAAAGGGCTCTTAGGGATAGGATCACCACCATAAGTTACCAGAACCTTCATTGGACCCTAGGTGGAGAATTTACACGTTAGCTCAGTTCCTCACTTCACACAGACACACCAACACTCAAGCTGTACACAACCACATCAACTAATCCATTTTATCTGGTCACAGCCAAACCTACTGGTTTATAGACACTAAAGCTCACACCACTGCAGCCCTTCAAAGTACTAAATGGTTTTTATTTAATACAGGAAGAGCAAAAAAGACAGTTGTTTCCAACATTTAATTAGACTATATTCAAGCTGCCTGGCAAAGCCTCCAACTCAGGCTGGCTCCCAACCCCCAGTGCTCAGACCCGACAGCTGAATGAATGTCCCACTGCTCCAGACCAGGTATCCCCTTCCACCACATGGAGAGGCCAAAGCTAAGACTGCAAAGAGGCCATATTATTACAGCATCTGAAATACCAGGGGTTTAAGCTCTACAAGTCAGAAAGATTAATGCTCTTGTGTATTTTGGCTGGAATGCTGCACAGCCACGGCAAGCTCCAGCCCATGATGTGTGTTTCTTTTATTCTCTCCTACCACAGTCCATATTTTAGCTATATTCACTGTTTGCTTACTTTTCACTCTTGGCTGGTTCTGCTCCCAAGTGAAATAATCATGGATGTTTCATGCAAGCTAGTGAACAGCTTCCATGATTATTTTTGGTTGTTTTTAGAAAACACATACATGGGTAGCTGTAGCAACCCCACGAGATAGATAAGACCAAATAAACAGCATTAAACCAAGGCTGCTCTGCAACTGACACTGCCCCTCAGGAATTTAACTATCTATTCCACCCTTCCCTGCTCTGAGGAGTCCACAGTCTCATTCACAGCATGGAGGGACAACAAGACTACTCTAATTGCTGAGCAGCCTATTTTCATCTCTTAACCACTGCTATCCATGAGCATCTCCTGTAAGCCCACAGCACTTCCATGACCCATGGTACTTCTCCAGATGGAAGACCCAAGTGGAGAACCTGGTTTGGGCTTGTTTCACTGGTGATTTTCAGGTGAAGCACAGAAATCTGGTACTGCTCATGAACACATGGAGTACAGAGGAGTGCTCCCTTCTGCATACCAAGCCTGACTAAACAAGCCAAAGCCTCTCCAAACAGGCACGCCAGCCACATCCTGAGATCATGCAACTGCTTTATCGAAAAACAAATGTTAGCTCTATGGTGCTTCCAAGAACTCTGAACCAGCACTATCAGTAAATAATACTGCACTTTTCCTTATCAGTTCACTTTTACATAGCTCCACTCAAAGAAGCTGGGGCAGATGACCTAGTACATTTGGTTGTTCAAGAGAACAAGAGTAGCAAAGCACTTTCATCTCAGCACCAGAGCACCTATATCCTCAGAAATATGAGATTTGTGCATTCTGGTGTTTAGTGGCCCTTTACAAACATACAAGTACAGTGTAAGGAAAAATGCTTCTAGCTATTAGGAGCTTCCACTTTCAGCTCTTTAATGATGCTGCTAGAAAGGCACCAACTTCATCACTTGCCTACTGGGAACTAGAGCAGCATCACTCACTTTTCTTTTTGTCCCTGCTCTGGTTTGCACTCCAGCTCCTTTGACACCAGCAGCCTGCTGACAGGCAGCACACCACAACCTCAGCTCTGCAGGACTGCAGCAGCTGGGGCAGCAGGCAGCTTCACTGTGGAGTCTGGGAAGGTTTGCACCTTTCTTCTTCAACTGATAAGGTATGGAATGATGATGTGAGCTGTGTGCTACTGCATCAGTATCTCTCCTTGCCATAGAAAACAGTGGCAAACTATCAATAACTACACCAGAAAAACTGCATTACTGCTTTCCAACTCCACTGCACACATTAGGGATTCTGGGGAACAAGATACCCTGGCAAGTTTTTTCTGCTTTTTCCACTGTGCACAGGTGCTAGGGAGGGAGGTCACTGCACTACAACAACACAAGTTATTCACTCCTGTACCTCTACAGAAGTTGGACATACCTGCTGTATGGGCGTGTACCTAATAGTGTGGGAATAGTCATAGTTGTCAATGATATCCAGATCCATCACTGCCTCTCCTGGCACTGAGCTGCTGAACTGCACATCCAGTGGTGCTTTTCCAGCTCCCTTGGTGAACACAGTGAAGTGTGTTGGCTTGCCACTTTCCACACCTGAAGAAAAATGTTAATTCTAATTTACACACAGCTCACACAGAGAAACTCTCCTCAAGAAGCATTCAGTACCAATAAAGCCCAGCCAAGCAAAATATCAAGGGAAAAGCATTGTTTGCAACTGCCTGACCCCCCACCCTGCTGCTGCATCCCAGCAATGCTCAGCCAGGCTGTGACCATCCTGCAACAGCTCCTCAGGATCCAGTATTGGTCACACTACACGAACCCAGCTCTCACCAGTTTTGTTCAGCCCAGGTCCTTCAGCTTTCACTTTGCTGGCATCGTGTGAGGGGTCCACCTTAACTCTGAATGGGCTGGCAGGAATTTCCTGCAACAAAAACACAACTCCAAAAATAACCAAGTCACTCTTCAGCAGCCAAAATTAAACAGATAATAGTTTTAAGATAATTCTGCTCGAATTCCAGCATCTTGAGTAAAATTTCACCTTACTTAAACATTGCCTTACTAATTAGTATAACTCAAAATACAGGGCAAAGTTAACAGCTGGAAGTTTGTCTCTGTCTGTTTTTTATTTTTAAGGAAAAAATTTTTCCCCTATTTTCCTTGAAAAGCCACTTAGGTTTTTTACCTTTAGAAGGCAGCCTTACCCCACTATGGAGACCACATTCATTACGCCAGTCCAACACATTACACAAACTTCAGTTTCCCCAACCAACTCCTCTCACTTGTATACATGCAATTATTACAGAAGAAGTATCCATATTTTACATTGCTATAGAAACAGTGACCAAACTAAGTGCATGTGAGCTGATGTGGAAAGAGCCAGCTGTGGACTGGCAAGTGCATGGTGATCAAAGAGCAGATAAACAGATTCTCAAAACATCAGGCTGCAAAATGAAGATTACAAACCTCTCCTGCAAAAAGCACTTTAATAGTGTAGCGCCCGGCTGCAGGTGGTGAGTACTTCACTGTGAATGTATCATTAGCATTGTGGATGATGTCGAAATCTATGTCCTCTTCCTCACTGCTGACCACACGAGCATCACACTTAATTCCAACACTGACATCACCTAGGAAAAGCAAGTGGAGGTTTGCTACTGGACAGCACAGACACTGCCAGCCAAACAGCCAGACTATTCCCCCTTCCAGCTGCCTGAGTCACCATGTTAACTAATGAAACAGATCAGATCACAATTCACTGCAATGCTCTGCTTCCCAAGGTTTTTCCACTAAATAAAGAAAACCAGCATGGAACAGTACATTATCCCCTCCTTGCATGACCTGTGATTCTAATACCACAGAACAGCCCAGCCTGCTTTTACCTTCTCCTGCATCTGTGCAGTCCACAGTGAAGTGGGTCGGCTCACTTGCCTTCAGGCCAGTTCTCTCCACACCAGGTCCAAACACTTTGACTTTCTGAGGATGACTCCCTTGACCTATAAGGACCTACACAAATTCACAAGGGTCAGAATCACATATATCTGTCACACTTGAGACCACAGGCAAGTCAGAGCATTGCTTGGAGAGGAGCTACAGGGTAACAGACACAAATGAATGGCCCCAAATCGCCCAGGCTGCAGCTGGGCTGAGAGGAGACCACCACATGAGCTTGTAAAAACAAAGATTTATACAAGTGGATAGGTTTCTAAAAACAATGAAGCAGAAGGGCACACCTCCTTGAAGTCCACAGAAGGGGTTTAACATCCTAGTTGTACTAACAAGTAGTTGTGAGCACCCATGTCCTATTTGGCCAGAACTAAGATCTATTCATCTCTGTACTTACCCTAAATGGGCTATTGGGCACATTGGCTCCTCCCCAGACAACAGAAATTGTATGTTTGATTGGTTTAACTGGCACATAGGAGCAGGCAAACACACCATCAGCCTTGCTCTTTATCTGGATATCAATAGGGTTTCCTTCTCCATCCTAAAAAGCAGTAATACAAGCAGAAGGTTCAGGTACTTCAAAAATGTTTGCGTAGTTTGAACAGCTCAAGACTGTTCTAGAATGTGTCAGGATTTTTTTTTCTCCAGAACTGCAGTTCAAAAATACTGAAGAAATATGCAATTTACACTCCTGCAAGTCTTCCTCATCTAACACTTGCTCATTCATACACCATCCTACAACACATAGAAAATTCACAGGCTCAGAGACACTTCAGTGCTTCCAAATGACAACTCAAGGAAATTAAACCTTGCTTTGCTTCCAAGTAAGGAAGCAAAGCCATGTACTTCATATACTTCAGAGCAGTCACTTTGTCTTCAGTTGTTGCCTGACTACATTACACAGATCAAAGCACAGAGCTTTGACTTGAATTACACATGCCCAGAATTAAGTGGTGTGTAAGTGAGTAGGAATACTTAAGGCATTTTTCTAAACAGTATTAAAGTCCTTTTGCTGCAGTTTCACACAGCTGCCTTTGGGTTTTTACCTGTGCATACATCTTCAGAGGTGCTTTCCCAGCATCCTTGGTTTCAACTGTGAACTCAGCAGGCTGATTCACTATACAGCCAGTCCTCTCCAAGCCCGGGCCATAAGCCTTCACCTAAAAGAGCACCTCAAGAGTATTAGTTTGCAGTTCAGAAAGAGAAACAAAACTAAGTGATTTATGTATGAAGACCTGCCCCCTCCACAAACCCCATGAAGCATGTGATACTACTTCAGCAAGTTTTCATTACATTAAATCAAAACCACAACAGTGTTATTCGAAAAAGCTGAGGAGTATTTGGCTGGGTAATATCTTGGCAAATTCAGAGCTTTAAGCAGAGGCAGTTTAAGGGTCTGCTACCAGAATCCTTTAGAAATAGCTCTACTGTAGTTACATCCAAGACATGCTGTGCCATGGGTGAACTCCTGGCCCTCACCTTATCCGCGTTGAAGTCTCCTGAAGCCGGGCGAATGAAGGCCATGTAAGGGCTGTCTTTTATGTCCTCATCATCACACATGATGTGCACAGCATATTCACCAGGCTCTTTGGGCCAATACTTCACATCACACGAGCCATCGTTCTTGTCATCACACTCAATTTTAGCCTGAGAAGGGCCTTCTATTGCAAAGCCTGAAAAAGGAACAAGTAGGTTCCTCACATTAACTTAACACCACTTCCACAAATAGCTTTTTGTTAGCCTTAAACATGCCTGATCTCTCAGTGACCCTTCTTCAGCAATACAGATCATACATCCATCATTCCCTTCTGGATCTCATCCCACAAAACCACAGATTAACACCCTCCATCACACACACTCCTGTCTCTAGGACATGCCTTTGATACTCTATAGATGTTAGTGTTTAGACCACAATGTCTTACAGACATTTTTTTACTGTTTTTACTGTTGGGAAACCTATTGTTTCTCGTGAGTTCACTGCTAGCATTGCAAGATACAAATATTTCAGGGAAACTCAGTCAAGTAACATACCAAGAGAGCCAACTTCTGTGCCAATGGACTCAACCACAAAGTCAGCTGACTTGCCCACAACTCCCTCGTGCAGTCCTGGCCCCCAGGCTCGCACTTTCTGAGGACCTGCTTCATGACCCACCTGAACTTCAAAGGGGCTACCAGAGAAAAACAAAGCATGGAATTAGAAATGGGGACAAATACAGCATTTATGTTTTTCCCCAGGCATTTTAATGAGGCTCTACATCAAATTTAACAAATTAATAGATGCTATCATGTGGTGGCACAGTGCCCAGCAGTGTTTTTCTAGCAGAGATGTCATCCAACCCATCACCATCTTCCACCACAAATCCTGAGTGTCAAATACTTGCTCTGCTTGCTATAGCTGTGGACACTGAAATAAGAGTCCTTCAAAATCTTCCAGCAAAGTCCAAGCTGCATGATCCACCATGTTCTATTACGTTTTTTATTCATGATTTTGCATGAGAAAGACTGACACAAGTCACCCTTCAGAGCTTTGTCAAGCTGCTGCAGCCCAAAACCAGGCTGTTAAAAACAAAAAGTTAAAACAACAACTTGCCACTAACTTGTCTCCCCAGTTCTTCTTCAAAGGTCAGGGTTGCTTTAAAAGCCCACCAACTACACAACCCACTGAAGGACATAAAAATGCCCAAAAAGTTACTTTTGACTCACCTTTTTGGGATGTTTTGCCCACCCCATGTAATGGTGACAACGTACTTTCCTGGTGTGGCTGGATAATATTCAAATGCATATATACCATCCATAAAGCCTTTTTGTTTCACCAACTCCTCCAAGCCCTCTGTTGAAAGATCAATTCAGCATTGAACTTAACAGTTTCCATCCTGCTTTCAATTACTCAGACAAGTTCATGTTTTCTAGTATTTATTTTAGCTTGCAAGAATAAATTTCTTCCACCAGAAAAAAAAAGGTCAGGTTATAAGGGAAGTCAGTTCTATGTGCCCTCTAGGACAAAGACAGCAAACACTTCCAGAAGAAATACAGCAGAAAGTATTTTAAGTTACCAGACTTAATAAGTTCCCTTGTGTTTTATTTTCTTAGTCTGCAGTATGATGCATGTCATATGTTAAAACAAAAAAGCTTAACATTTGTCAGACTTTGTAACCACAAGTATGCAGGGAATGCCTACTTTTCATTTTCTTCAAGATGAAGAATTTAGGAAGAAAAGCTTAATACGCTAAAATTTACATTGATATGTCTGTTGCTTTTTTTCCCCCCAGCCTCACGAAGCCACACAGTCAGAGCTCTGTGTGTGTGGAGGAGGTGAAGGCAATACAATGCACCTTTGAATCCTGCTCCAGGCAGGGGGAGGTGGCGGGCTCAGAGTACCACACAGGGACTGCTGCTGGCGGCCACATGAGCCAGCGGTCCCTGTGCTCCCATCCTCCCAGGCAGAGGGCCACATCCAGGGCCCAGGACCAAGGGACCTGGGGATGGATCCTCACAGATGGTCACTGTCAGCCTATGGGGTCCTTTCCTCCTCTGCTTGTGTGCCTAAGCAGTTAGTGCCACCAGGAATACTGCTCTGAGTCATTCCCAGCTTTATGAGAGCAGGATTTCCATCATACCAGAGACCATGGCGTGTGACTTGCTTCCACAGATTGCATGAAGATGCAATGTGTACCCATAAAGCTTGGAGGCCACAGCAGGCACATGCATGGATTTTCTCAGTTTTGCTAACTGACACATTAAAACAGAAAGAACTAAAACCAGATATAATCTTATCCAGCCCTGCAGATCAAAACCTCCCCAACAGACACCGATAAACCATTCTGAAGTCTGGCTTTTTATACAGATCCCATCAGTTCCATCAGGACACCATCTCCTTCCAGCTCTTCCTTTTCCCAGGCTCTGCTCCTCCCCCTTCTCCAAAACACATGCACAGCACAGATACACCCCAGCACTCACTTGGTCCCTTTATGGTCACTCCAAGATCTCCGCTCCCTGCTGCTCTGGTATCCACCTTGAAGTCGGCCGTCTCCCTGATGCGGACGCCCTTGGGCTGCAGGCCTCGGCCAGTGGCACGGCACGCGCTGGGGTTGCAGGCTGCAAAGGAACTTCAGGCATTACTACTGTCTCTGATCTCAACATAGCCAGCCTAGCCAGCCTGGGACAAGCTTCAGTTTAACATTGACTCAGGGAAACCACAGCTTAGCTTTCAGCAGAAGGTTACAGCACTAAGGCAGACAGATGTGAGTCTGCCCAGCGCCGTCTATGCCCCCTGGCTTTTAGGCAGTAGCAGTCAGTGCCACCACGCAACACTGACCCTGTCCAAGACCATTTTTTAGAATGACTGCAAACACTGAAGCCCTTCTGCTTTCCAATTCAATGCCACTTATCAATACAAGACTTTTACACAGCTATCACATAGAGATATTTGCCACAGACACAACCTTCCTGACGCCTTTCGCATTGAGGCCCACTGCAGTGTAGGGTGAAGGGTCCCTTTGCAGATAAGCCCCAGTGAACAGTATTATTCTGCTGGTCCTTCAGAAGCACGTGACTGGGATAACTGCTATTAGCAAAGCTGAGTTTTTCCTATGCTTTGATAAAAGATGTCACATCAAACCCCCCCTGCTTGTCACAGTTCACACTTTCACAGAAGCAAAGTCACCAAGCCCTCTGCAGCCTGAAGCAGGGTGGGGCAGGAGGGTTACACATGGCTTAGGCTTCTCTTGGCCTCTTTACTCCAAGCACTTTTCTGGGCCTGCAGAGTGGCTACAGAAATTCTGCACACTTAGGAATAGTTTTCATTACACAATCCCAGCTGTCATGAGGTTTTCAATGCCAAAGACCTGAGAGGTTTGAAGAGACTTACAAACGACCACAGCTTCCCAGCACTGTAAACCAAACACGCATTTTCCTCAAGCATGCCGTGCTTACAGCAGGAGCACAAGTCTGCCAAGCAGCTTGTTAGGTTTTCACTCATTATACAACAGCTTACAGGTTTTCCCCCCACCCCTGCATCAGTCAACATCCCTAACCCTGTGTCCTACACTGGCTGGTGTGAGTGGAGATTGTGTGGCATCTGCCAGCTCTGAAAGCTCAGTGGAACACACAGGAGCGTGGCTGACGTGGAGTGGGAACAGCTTGCAGAGCACTCACACAGCTGCATCAGGCAGCCTGTGGTTAAGCCAGTTTCACTGACTGGGTCACACAAAGCTTCAGTTCGTTTGCAACTTTCCTCCCCAACCCCAACAAAACCAAAAATCCTTTTGGCTGGGACAAGCTGCAGGCTAGAAGCTTACAAAGAGCAAACACGACGGAGCATCCTGCACACCTCTTACCAACTATGAAGCCATTAGCAGTGAAGTCCAAAATTCCACAAATGGAGGGTAGCTCAGGAGAGATGAGCAGAGATCTAAAAGCATAGGAGCAGGTAAGGATGGAACAGAAAGCAAATTCGGTGTCCATTAAGGAGGAAAACAGTAAATATAGTCATTTGAGGAACAAGGGTAGAAAACAGCAAGACACTGCATAGCTGGATAAATAACTCAAAAAAATTCAAAGGGTAGCTCAACATTTGTAAGTCTAGGCAGAAAGGAAACTAGCAACAAAAGCCATATTACTGTTAGAGAGCACTAGTTTACTCTGAGAGTACTCAGGTGACCCACTGAAACAGGACCAAGATGTTGAAAGGTACAGAGAATATAAAAGGCATGATCCAAGCATATTCTGTGACCACATCCAAGGAGAAAAGTGCCCATCTACATTTATATGCATTTTTAAAAAACATACCCTCTCCAATGAGAACAGTGCAAGGAGTTTTGGGAATTGCCTCCCCAGCAAAAGTCACTTTGACAATGTGAGGACCAGCTTGAACAGGTTTATAGGTGCAACGGTAGACCTGGTTGCCTTTGTCTTCCACTACAACTTCAGCAAGGCTTCTTCCCTGAGGATCCTCCACTTCCACAACCACGTCACCCACACCAGCACCTGCAAAGGAAACAAGCCCAGCTGAGCCTTGCCTTCCCCATCAGCAACAGGCACCCTGTTTCAGACCACCACCAGCTGTCTGGGCTCAGCCAGCCATCCTCTGCTGCCAATTCTAGGCACAGCCTCTGTGTTCAGCTTTTGCTGACAGCAATCAAACACTTGAGCAGAAAGTAGGCAAGACAGCATGGTGGCATTCCACAAAGTCAAACTGACAGGGCTCTGCAGCTCCAGCCACAGGGTTTCACAACATAGCACTGAATATACATACAGCCTGGTTACCCCATGGACACCACCCTGTAGCATCTCTATCGCAGATCAGCTTTACCAGTCAGTTCAATCTCTCAAGCTTTGAAGTGGTTTAGATTAAGAGATTGGACAAATGAATGCTGGTCTGACAGGGATTCTCCCTGCTGGACTATATGTATTCACTTTTGTTCAGACACCTGCTCCTCTCACATCTTATTCAACTCATCATACAACAAAAACAGTTTTCTATACACTTTCAGAGGCCAGACATGTCTTTACATGATTCAGACCACTCCCTCTCCCAATTAGAGGCTGAACATAATACTTGCCTCACTATAACCACATTTAATTTTATTCCTAAGCTCCCTCAGGCAGAAGGCAATTTCAAATATGCTACTCAGCATATTTTGGTGTTTAAATGCTACAAGTAACTGCCCTAAGTAGTTTCACATTGTTCTAAATGAATTAACATTTGTAGCATCTTATTGACTCATTCCTCTAGGCTACAGCATTGGCCTAATAGCAGGTAACAAATAATTGATGGAGATGCCCTAATGAAGATAGCAACCCTCTAATAATTACAACAGAGGTTGAAACCAGTTCATCATTGAAGTATGAACTCAAAGTAGCACTGCAGCAGGTTCTGTAGAGCTAAATATAGAACCCACTACACATTTACAGTTGGCTCACAGTTTATCCTTCACATTTATGTTCAACATGTCACATTCTTGTTCAAAATGAGGTGGGGAAAGAAACCAGCCAGGAACTTGACTGCTGCCATCCAACAAATTCATGGCAAATTTCTGGGTCAGGCTTAGCAGCCTCTTACCCCAGCTCAGCTCTGCACTTCAAATATTTCATACACAGCTGAAGCCTTCTGAGCAGCCCAGCTATTATTTCACCTGTGAGTTTGATGGGGCTACAAATCCTCATCCACTTTACAGCTATTTTTCCAAGGCCTTAGGTTCTCACATTTGAGGACACTGCAGGACTTCCATCATCATTCACCCTGCTTACCTGCTGTGTAGAGGTCAAAGTAGGTAGGTTTATTGGCAATGTTCCCTGCTGCCTCCAGTCCTGGTCCTTTTGCTGTCACTTTGCTTGCATCTCCCTGGGCTTTGTCAACATTCACTTCAAATGGGCTCTTCGAGATGTGCTGCCCAGCAAACAGGACTGAAACCTAGGGACAGACAGCATCAGCTTGGACCCATCAGGCAGAGGGAGAGCTCAGATCACCACCATAAAGCTAAGTGCAGGGTCAAGCTCCTGCATTCCTAACAGAAACACTCTTTCCCTCAGAGGTGAGGGACCATCTATTCCACAACCCTCATCAGATCCGTGCTAACTGCTGCCACCTTCTTAAAGTTCCATTGATTACAGAGTCAGGCACACCAGCATGGAAGCTTGAATCAGGATGTGCCAATACAAGGTAGATCTTCATCCAGCAATAAAGTGGCAGCAGAACTTACTTGCATTTTATTTTTTCAGGCTGGCTGTGAGGACCTGCCACCCTACAGGATCACCCATCATAAACCTGTGACTATGGGCATCCAGGGACAAAGGGAGGGAATCCTTCTCTGCAAAATCCCTACAGTGTACAGTACCATCAGCAAAGAGATACCTCATAGAAACAACCTGCTATTTTCATCTGCATTTCTTGTGACAACCCACAGAACTGGCTTTGTGAGTTGCACAAAGTGGCCCAGCTGTGGCACTTGATACCCAAACATAAATGCACTTTCTCCCAACATACACTTCTTTCCCCTTGCAAAGGGAGCAGCCCAAAAGCCAGATGGAGAACGAAGGCCACATCAATTTAACTTTTCTTCAGGATGCCTGAGGTGGCTCTTACCCACCAGTGAACAGGGAGCCCTCAGGGGCTCATGTTAACAACCAGCAGAGCAGTGTGTCTAGCAAGAGAATACTGGTTATTGACACAAAACTCACCTTGTGAGGTCCTGTCACCCTTGGAACATACTGCACTGAGTAGGTTTTGTTTTTGTCACTGGACGGTGTTATCTTTGCCTAGGAGAGAAAACATATCCCTCATCAAGCTGTGCCTACACACACCAGCTGAACTCTTTACTGATAATGCCATCTATTTCCAGAGTCAGCACTGTTAGATTCTTGTTGCTGTGAGAGCAGGGATCCCTGCTATCCCCCTCTTCTCACATGGAAAAAATCCCATTGTTTTTGTCTTTACAAGAGGGGAAGCAAGCTACCTTCTTCCCAACCCAGCCCTTTCCTTTGCTGTTAATTGCTGTATTGAGGCAGGCCAAGAGTGAGGAGACAGTAAGTCCAATGTACAGCTGTATTTCTCTGGAATGCTGTAACATGATCAAGTGGAACACTTGGATGAGAAGTTTCTATAAACATTAAAACCAGCATTTTAACTCAAAATGATTCATGGCATCTAAATAGCTGCTTTAGCCATTCTTGCAGAATGAGTAAATGCAGACAGTGATTTACTGATGTATGTTATCTAAAAGGAGGTCAGAGTGTACTTGGCCAGTCAAGCTAAAGCTCTGCAACTACTGGACACTGGAGCTGTGTTGCTTAGTTGCAGGTAGTGACTGTTTTTCAAGGCAATTATGAAGAAAAGTTGAGGCTTCTTGCACTTCAGATAAACTGTATTTTGCAATTTCTTTTTCAATTACTTATTTGTCAAGAACTCATTTGTGAAAGATGAAGGTTACCGCAGAAACTACAGCGTTCAGACCAATCTGACTTTTCCATACAAGACACTTAACATACATACCTCCTCTCTGTTTCCTTCTGGATCTTCTATGAAGACCATCAGGTCACCCTGCCCAGCACTGATGGTGTCCACTGTGAAGATGGCAGGCTGCTTCACCATGTTCCCATGAGGCTCAATCCCTGTGAGACAGATACAGAACAGCACATTAGCTGCTGCCACAAAACCTGGAAGACAGTTTGGAGGCTGCCCAAAGGCTGTCCAACCCATTCTCCCTTGCAAGCCATCAGAATCAGTTTCCCCAGACTTCTGCACATCATGTGTTTATCCTCTGCCCACAGCATGATGTTCACAATAAGGCCTTCTCTTATAGTAGGAGTATTTTCAAAAATTGGTTGAATCATCAGCACTCAACTCATCTTACAATGTCTAACCAAGTCAGGAACCCAGCTGTTGTGTGGATTCAGGTGAAAACCAGTCATCCTGAGAGGCACTGAGGGTCACTCCCACTGCTGGCAAGTGTAGGGCTGATGCTGACAGCAAGTGGGATATGAGCATTAGCTGCTCTTTAGGAGCTGCTCTCTTCACACAGGTGTTGCACCATGGGAGGGGTGACTAGAGAGGCAGGAGAGAAATTCTGGGAAGCCTTTAGGTGAAGCCATTACTCTAGAGCCAAGAGTAAAAGACTTGCTTAAAGAAAGACATTTTTTACCTGTGCTGCCCCATCTTACTCCATTTTCAAAATCCAGCAGTATAGATACTGCTCAGATTTACTGTCCTTTGAAATCTGCTCAGACTACCTGGCCAGAGTGTACACTGTACAAATGGCACACAGGAACCTCTTAAAACAGTAAAAATCTTGCTACTACTTGTGGTTTCCACTTAACTTTTAATCAATTTCCTTATTCCCCAGCGCAAGGCCTGCTACAGCATGCATTTACCAGCAGGGTTTCATCATCTCCCTGTACACAGTCCCAGGTCATGACATCTGTCATGGTGGTGTCAGACTGAGTGGGTGGAAGAACTTCCCAAAGTTGCTGATTCCAGACTAGCCCAAACACATCCATACCCTTCCGTCCAAGGCAATTTCTCCCTGGCTGATTCATAAAACCGTGGGCACTCCAGCTCCACAGCACAATTAGTGGAAAGTGCAACGTCTGATAGATTGTAAAGGAAGTGGTTGTGAACAACAGAATTCCTGAACTTGTTTATCTTCAGAAAACAGTAACTTGAGAGTAATGCAAGGAAGACCATGTTTTTGCTAGGAAATCTGAGCATTCTGATAAGGTGTTAACAATTGACATATTCATTCTTTCAAACTAAGCCCTAGATTATCATCTAGCTGAAACTGCTACAAATTGGCTGTGTGTCTCTCCGGTCCATCAGACAAGCACTAGGATATGGCATTCAAGTTAAGTATCATGCCTTCTGCCAGCACAAGAAGGACTCATTATCCTCCTCTGAAGACAATTTCAGCCAGGACACTATTAGTTACAGAACTTTCTTAGCCTAGACTTCATCTGTCTAGATTTTACTATCTTATCAGTGGCCTGCTTTGGATGGTTAAATGAGAACTCCTAGTCCACCACTGATGACCTACACAACTCTGTACATCCCCTCTGCAGGCTCATTTCACACCAGCTCCACACATGGCCATCCTCAGCACAAACCCTCACGGCGCTCAGGGTGGTGTGCTACAGCCAAGACTCTTGTTGGGAGCTTATGAAGAGCTTACATGAAAAAGGATAATAAAAAGAGCTAAGACTGACCCACTTTGCACTTGGCAGTTATCTTTTCCTGGATGCATGAAAACCTGTTTCTCACCTGTCCAAAAGACCCTGCTCAGTCAAAGACTGAGCCCCTTGCTGCTGGAGTCACCTTCCATTTCTGACATATCATAGCAGTCAAAATTATCAATTAGTATATTTAGTGACTCTGTTTTGGCAATTAACTTAATGAAAGCATCAATCTTTCAAGAAGAGCCACTCACTCTAAAGTAATTTTCATTACAAAGGCTCCAGAGACACATGAAAGCAGACGAAGTAATTTCATTTTTTGAATGAATATAAACATGACTAAAGCCAGACTTGACAGACTGAGGCAGGCTGATCAGTCATTTACACATTTGGGACCTGAAAAATGTGTCTGTGTATTGTGGTTTGCTGGGGAAGGCACCAACAAAGAACATCAACCCCAAGCTGGATAGGTGCTAAACCCACTCTGACTGCAGCAACTCTCTTAAGTGCATAAATAAAGTCCATGTCCCTTCATTCCACTAGTTATGTTTCAATGGAAAATCAAGTTTAAAAAATCCCAGGCAAATAAGAGAACCAGAAAAAAAAATAAGGAAAGTTTTGTTTCTTTCCATTTCACTTTTGTACATCCAACTCTGAAACACACTAGTTCCAACAGTCTTGAAGGACAAACAGCAGCCCAGAGATGTAAAAAAAAAAAAAATTAAGGCAGAATGGAGAGCCAAGTGTAATGCTTTTTGGAAATGGATGGAAATGGAAATGGAAAGAGATGCTTTCCAACATGCCAACCATATTAAAGGTAAAAATTTGTTACTTATTCAGTTGTGACTGTGCACCCATCTAGAACAGAACCTCATCAATAGTTATATGAAATTATCATTTTAAAAGGTCAGTTAAAAATAAGAATGCCTACAGAGATCTACAGTTGCTTAAGCATCTATGGGTAATCAGCAAATTCAGCCTTCAGTCCTTCCAATCAGTAAATGCAGCCTTTACAAGGCTCAGCACTATGTAATGTCTCAAGGGTTACCGACTCATCTTTGTACACATGCAAAGTATTCAACACTATCAATTCAAGTAAGTAATTTAGAATTACCCCACTCTAACACACATCAAGCCTGGGAAATGGAAAACTGTCTCTACAGAGAGCCTGCCAGAGAGACAGTGAGGTGATGAGGTTTTTCTTCTTTTAAGGAGTGCTTTATTACAGGAAGCATTCACTGCCAGATCATCACCCATCTGCAGCAATACTGCTGGCCTGAATTCCACACCAAGGCTGTTTTAGCCCCATATCATGCTACTTCTTCCAGCTGTAGATGGGAGTCTGGCAGCTTGCAGAACAGGTTCAGACTGGGAAATTTACATGTTAGAACTAGGAGTGCCTTCTGGACTATATCCATGTATTTCTGAAACCAGGCACCACACCAAGAGTATACAAGTGAAACTTTGAAGTCAGTTAGTTACAGTAGGTCTGAAGTTCAACATAAGCAGAAAACCCCACCCAGCTTTCTGAAGAGTTACTGCTCTGTGCAGCTTCAGCTCACCAAGTCCTCACCTTTGCCGTAAGCCCTTGCTTTCTTTGGATTCAGTTTAGGTTTTAAAGGAGCTCCTGGTTTCAGTTTGGCTTTGGGGAACTGGGACAGGTAAGTCATCACAGAGTGCTCATCCACATCAGGGTGGATAATTTCTTCAGGGGTAATAACCTGAAAGACAGTGCAATTAAGCATATTGTACCAGTGCTTGGTTACCACAGGTCAACACAGAAACAGAACTATGACACAGACTTAGATTTCAAAACTCCCACATGCTAATGGGATTTCTTACACTTATTTTCCCTTTGATACACACAAGATCATTTATTATCTCAGGCAAGAAAATCAAGAAGCTCATAATTATCCCAGTGTGGTTTGGGGGCTTTTTCTGCCTTGATTACTAGGGGTTCCCAGGAGACTGCAACAAGCTTAATGGTACCAAGGCAAGAGAACAGCAGTTATGTTCCCCTTGGAAAGTGACATGAGGATAAACGATACTGAAAAAGTTAGTAATTCATAATCCTGTATGCAACAGCTCTGAACTGCAAGGCTTGCAGAGTAAAACTTGTGACTCCTGCTTCCACAATACAAGCTGCTTCAGAGACTTCTGAAATTCTGTCCAACTTTATCAGCATGAAAATAATCCAGTTTGTAAAAATAAATTGCTCTCTGTTTGAACATTATCATTGCAGGTGATTTCCTAAGCCAGTAAGTTTTTCTTCTGTGGAACTCAATGCAGGAAAACAAATTCACTCCATGGACTAAGATGTCAGGCACCACCACACAGGCCCTTTCCTCCTACCTTACATGCTGCAACAGCAGCTTTCTTCAGCAGAGACACCTACACAAATACAACCAGAGCTCTGAAATGTAATACTGTGTTTCATTACAGTGCACCCTTTCTCAGGCAACTCTGCATGAGTTAAGAGTAACTTTTGAAAGCATCCAAGCAGCTTCACGTGCTTTCTTCAATTTCAACTCCAGCTAGTCACAAGACCAAAGCTGGTCACTGTGCCCCCCATGGGCAGCCCAAGGTTGGTGGCCTTACCTGTGGCACACCCAGCCAGTCATCCGCCTGCTGCATGGCTTCCCGAGCGTTGTCCACGGGCCTCCTTGGGTCCCAGCTCTCCCAGTCAGGGCACAACCCTGCAAGCACATTTCAGTTGTTGTGTGTTATCTGCCAAGGGGCTTCCCTAGCTGAAGAAATCAAGTATGAACTCTAGATCCCCTTGCATTACACTGCTCTGCAGAAAGACAATCAGAGCTTTGCAGAAGTAGCCAAAACAAGACAAGCACGTGCTGCTTAGTGAAACAACTCTAAGGCAACAATCAGTGCAGAGTCATAGAATGGCTTAGGCTGGAAGGAATCTTTAAAGGTTATCTAGACCACCCCTGCAATGAGCAGCGATATCTTCAACAGAGCTCTGTGCAACCTGACCTTGAATGTTTTCTAGGATGGGACATCTAAGACCTCTCTGGGTAACTTGTGCAAGATACCACTCTAAATTTAGCACAAATACATCTACCATCCTTTATGCTTCACTAGTTCTCTTGCAGCATATTTGGTAAAGAACACTTCAGCCACTTGCCACAGCAGCCCAGATTGCATTAGATGAGCACCTGCAATCCCACTAGCGAGGCTGTTTTATTAAAAAAGCGAGGAAATTCTGCCTTTTCCACACTACTTCAAATTATTTGCCTTAAGCAGCTCAGTCTCAGATTGCTAAACTGATGTTTCAATTAGTGTGTTCAGTTAGGGAGCTCTGTGCTCCCTCTGCAAACCTACTTCAGGAGAAGACACGAAGTCTCCCACTGCACCCTGAAGTTGAAAGGTTGTTGGCACTTGCCGTGGGAACAATCCTTTCTTCCATTTGGGAGCCAGCATTTGTGCTCTTGTCCCTTGCACCCAATACAAAGCTTAAATGTGGCGCCTCCCATAATGCAATCACACATTCTGCTACAGGCCAGAATTTCTCTTGGCCAAGAAGTTTACAACTTGCTGCTTCCTGCAGCTGGTCTCTTTGGACTCTTTTGGTTTTCTGAAAGCCTCATTCCAGTCTCAAGCTCAGCAGTGAAAACCTCCTCCCACAGGAAGAGCAGCCATAAAGACAACAAGCAAGGAAAACACTGGCCATCAGAACAAAGGACTTACCTGGAGCACAGCTGTCAACAAGAGCACCCAGTGCTTTGCCATCCTGCCAGTTCTGATTGAAGTTTGTGATTGGCAAGTAGGGAATTTTGTTCTGGATCCAGCCCAGCAGCCTCTGCTTAGGAGTCTGCTTCTTTGCATCATCATCACCTTCATCCTCCCACACTGGCATAGAAATGGAGTAGTGAAGGATAAGGGTCCATATCAGGCCAAGGATCAGCTTCAGGTTTCCATCAACTATGGCTTTGCTGTCTGGAAGACAAAACACATACAACTGATTACCTGCCATTCTAGAGAAATGAGGTGTGTTTTTAAAACAGTGTGCCTGCACACAGGCAGGTAATCAAGGACAAGAAAACTGACCCAGGGCACTTGCAGACATTTGTTCAGGTAGAGACGCCCTTACTCACAGGAAGCATTAGAAAGGGCAAAAAGAGAGGAGTCAAAGGACTCAGTGCTCTCCAGTTGTCACTTGCTCCTTCAGCAGGAGAAGTGGCAGTTTAAGATCTCTAGTACTTTGATTTGGATAAGTACCACCTCATATTTTGTAATGGCATTTGTATCTTATGAAAAACGCCAAACAGCATGTGATGGAGGTCACAAAACCAGCATCCCAATAGGCATGATACACTCCAGGGCATAGATAAAAGCATCATTTAGGAAACACCATTTATATACAGAAACATGTCTCCCACACACATCAATAATTTGCCTTTTAAATGGTAGGGAATAAAATGAAGTGCTGCTCTGTAGTGAAGACAAGCAAATACAGAGTTTGGAATTGGTCTGTATTGGACATATCAAGACCTGTGTACGATCAGCAGGGTGGGCAGTGAAGTCCCTGGACAATCCTTTGCTCCATAACACAAGACATCATCCCTTCACTCTGCAAATTCAGAGCTACAGAAAAGAGCCAGCTTTGGCTTTTCCATATCATGCTCCGGCTTAAGAAAAATTTATCACCCGAGTGACCATGCTGCTGTTCTGCTTTAAGACACACTATGGAGCTAAGTTTAAGGCTGCTGGATATCAAGATCAGATTTTCAAAAGCAAAGTCTGCAGAGGCAGGATGCCTTTCTGCATTGGTTTGGCTTTGTGAAGTGACCACTACAGTTCTGTGAATTCACGTGCAAGTTACTTCAGCTTTAATGAGTCACACACTGGATGCCTCTGTTACAATCAGTGCTGTTACTTTTGCTTTATTGATTTGTCCCTTATTAAGCTCTTGAAATTTTGAGGCGTGGGTTTTGTTTCTCACACCTCCCTCCCTTTGAGCTTGTAGTTGTTACTCAGGCTATATTACACTGCTAACAGCTCCAGTTTTTCAAGCTCACACAAATCAGAGCACTTCTGCAATGTTCCAGGATGCTCTCAGCTGACAATTCCTCTTATTCCCAGCAGAATGTTACAGCAGAGCATTTTTTGGTTCTTTCCTCCATTTCAAGTGCAAGCTGTTAGAGAAATCCCTTTTCAGTCAACAGAAGTTACAAATAACCTGGAAACTTCTGTCTACTCTCCAGCTCCTGCAGCATATGCAGGAGTAAAGACAATTACAGCTGTATCAACTCCCTTTCATGCCACCAGAATTATTGTAGAGAAATCTTACAGAGTCCTACCCAGCAAAGCAAAAGTGTTCTGTAACTGGATTGCATTCTCCAGTTCACATCCAGAATGTTAACAGGCAAGTCCTCCAAGATGACCCTCCTTGTGCCCAACACTCACTGGGCATGCCTTACCTACTCCTCTTCAACTGAAGAGACCACAGCAGCAACCCAGCACCATCTTATCAATGCAAAATGATCTAACTTTTAAAACAAGTGTTTATACAGAATAGTGATCAAGAACAGCAATCACCCTTTAACCCAACACTCAGGCAAAGCAGTTAATATTTACATGGTTTCACAATAGAGCAGTATGTCCTAAACAGATAATGCTGTAACTTAAGACCTTGAAAGGCATTTGGACTTTCTGGGTAGTTAGCATCTGGTTTCTACTCAGATTTATTTGCATGAGATTTTTTAACATCAGTTTTGACTAATCTTACAGGATTACGATATGTGTCTGCCACTTGACTGCTCACTGATTACACATCCAGTCCAAGATACACAATAGATAGCTATGGGGTGATTAAGCCCTACTGGGTTTTAATTACAGGTTCCAAGGTAAAAGTCTACATCACATAAACAGTGGGTCTCCTAGCAACAACTAAACAGGCCCTACTGTCACCCTTTTCTGTCCTCTTTCCAGCTGAGCTACAAACAGGTCAGTGCCTTCCCTCCCCCTGTGCCAGCAGCTCCTTCATCCCACTCCATGGCACAACTACCAGGTCACACTTGGTGCTGGAACACAGCAATGGCCAGCCCACCTCTGCTCCAGAAATGCCTCCAAGCTTCAGTTTCAGATTTATATCCACATCGGCATTTTTACTAGAGGGACATAGCAATGATTTAGTAGGCTACAAGCAAGCTCATTTCAGAAAACTATCCAGCATTTCCAGGGAGGAATGCCAGCAGGACAGAACCACCTTGAGTACAATGCTACACACACATTACTCAAGATAAAGAATGGCTCATTTTATATTTATAGCACATAAATAATGTCTGTATGTGGTTGCACTGTGGTTACTGCAGCAACCAGCTGCATCTTCAGAGCTGCCCCCAGCACCCCACTGCCCTCTCCAAAGGCACAGCTGGGCTGTGGTTCTTGACCTGGGGAAAACCAGCCTGTACAGGCTTCCCAGCAAGAGCAAGACTATCCCATCTCACCAGCCTCATCCAGAAAGGCTGGGCACAGGGCTGCTGCCCTGATGACAGGAAAAGGTCACCACAGGAACAGGACAGCTCTTCCTCTCTGGGGTTGGTGCCATTGCCACGACTGCACTTTGTTAGCAAGCCCTCACAGCCTCCCAGCTTCCTGACAGGCATAGGGATCTCATGATGTCATTTTTTCCAAGCGAAGGAGGAGGGCTTGTCTGCTTTTATTTGGGGTGGGAAGTAGGCAGGGAGAAGAACTCCTGGGCAGGACAGACCTTATCAGGACCCAGCAGAGCTGCCGACAGGCCCTTCTCACAGGCACTCCACTCCCAGCACTGGCTTACAATCTCTATCACTATATAAAAGAACCCTCCACATTCAAGAAAAGACCAAAGTCCAGCTCAAAGCAGGCTTAGCTTCCATGCACTACTGTAAAGCTCAGCTCCAGCTGAGTACTTAGCCTCACCAGAAAAGCCTCTGCTTTAGTGCTGCCTTTTTCATTAATTGACTAAAAACATTCAGTACATCTTGGGCTTTAAGATGAAAGTAGCAACCAGGAATACATGCATCCATTCAGGTCCTGTACAGGGAGCACAGAGCTGGCCCTCTGAACACTTAGTAGAACCAAATTTACAAGCATCCCCCACGAGTTCTGAGTGCACACTGCAATACTGCCAAGGTGTAGGGACAGTGGAAAAAATAATATATTCCAATGACACTTAAGCACCAACAATCATTACTGCAGGCCCTGCTTGTATCCCAGCTCAGCTGACTTGCCACTGAATTCCCTCCACTCCCTGGTCCGCTTCAAGACACTTTCTGGCCATCTCAGGCTGGAAAACAGATTACATAAACAGCAGACTTTCGCCACTACTTTCCTACAACAAAAATTACTTTTAGGCATACTTATTACTCACACAGTCAATGCTTTACAGAACCTTTAAAGTCATGATTCTCAACTGCTCCACTGGAGCTCACAGTAAATTTACAGCATAGAGATGCACACTTGTGTCAGTGCTTCTGAACCAAACAGCCCAGCCCCTTGACAATTCATCTCCACCAGCCCAGCTGCATTTGGCTTTCAGCTTCAATGAGTTAGGTGGACAGAAACAAATTGCCTGCCCTCAGCTGTGAGAGCGTGTTTACTCCATAGCACCAGCCATGTTTCCGTAGATTAAAGGAGCCCTCTCCATGCAGGAGACAGCCACTGGTCCCGGCCTTCCTGGGGCTTGGAGGAAGCAAGCTGCTGCATCTCATCTGCCAAGATCATTTAGCAGGGCTGAACCAACTCTTTACAGCATCACTGCAGGCAGCTTTAATGTAACCATTCTTGGAGAAAGCACAGTCATCTGCATAACTTGCTGTATTCATGTCACAGTGCTCATGTTAACCTCTGCAAATGCCCCTACAGGTGTGGCAGAGAGCAATGTTCCCTGGTTTCCATAGGAGATGTGTGCTTTGGAGATCAAAGTCCCTGCACAGCTGACTCATACTTGCTGACAGCCACTGGACTTCTACTTTCAAAGGGCACATTTTTATGGGAAGCCCAGGCATGAAGCAGGAATCCATGGCACAGGCCCTCCCTCTTGCTTCAACACTAGCACTTGGGAGGACTTTAGCTCAACTGGAAACAGGCAGCTTTAGAGATGTCATCTAGAAGAGCCAATGGATGAAGGGTTTGGAAAGAGGGTTTTGTGCTGGTTTTGGTGGGTTTGGGATTTTTTATTATTATTAGAACTAAGAATTTTGTGGGTGTGATATGCAAGTTCTCCTGCCACTCTTGCTGTGGACTCCAAAACTTTGAATGCTGCAAGGTGACCACTTTCAGACAGTCTGCTACTACTTATGGCTAGACATGCTGTCCTAAACCAGCAAGAAGCAAAAACCACAGAAATGTTTAAGTTTGGATTTAACACAAACCTTCCTTCACACCTACACTGTTCAACGTGCATTTTAACTTCAACTCCCCATCTCCAACTTGCTTTCCTCCTCTAGAAGTACCTGATGATAACCCAATATCAGCAAAACAGCAGCAGCCATCAGCAAGACGCAGCCCCCACTCAGCTGCAGGCAGGAGCTGCTGTCAGCCTCTGCCAAGGTCCTGCTGTCAGGGTGCATCTCGACATGACATACATGCTGACTGCTGGAGAAAACCTGCCAGCCAGACTTAAGCTCTTCTGCAGAATTGAATAAGCAAGCATACTCTTTCTTTAAAAAAAAAAGCACCTATATATAGCCTACAACATTAAGGTTTATGTGGAAGTATCCTGCTTCCTAGTCAGCTATTAAGTGGCTGCTTAGTAGGGTGAACAGGAAAACAGGCTGAACCAGAGCTCATTTGCTTCCATCAAACCTCTGAGTCTAGATTGTAATTCTTCCATTTTTATTATCCTATTAACTAAGTGGCAAGCAGCCCAAAATATGGATTATGGCAATTCCATAGGCCAGCAGTACATACCACCAGTCTCAGTCTTGAAAAGGAATCAATTTTCAACTGCTCAAACTGATTTATAACTGTTGCTCTATACTAAAATACTAATATGATATGTTACACTTGGACTGCTAAAATCACACTCCCCAAAGCAACAAGAAAGATGTCCAAGTGCAGTGTGACTAGTCTGAGCCAGCAATGTGACCATTTTGAGACAAATGTGTGTCATTTTTATGGCTTGAGCCACAAAAAACTTCCCAACTCAACCTACCAAGTACAGAACTGCCAGTTCTTGATCCTCTGCATTTCTGCTTATAGCTGCCCCAGGAGCCAGTGCCAGAACTGAAACCTGGCACTGGTTGGAAGCTTGCACATTTATTTACTCCATTAGAACTCCCTAAATTCTACTTGGAACACATGGCTTGAACAATATGACCTTTATTAGGTCTATAATTCTACAATTAAAAAAAAAACAAAACCAAAAAAAGCATTATAAACAAGTTTGTGACTAGTATCTTCTGCTCATGTGCAAGTCTGCTCTGCATTCAGATTAAGCATAAGTACGACTCAAACTGTGGCAATGCTGCTTGAACTCTGCCCTACAGCAGAGGTGCAAGTCATTCTCTGCTGGACAATTAGTGGAAACAAGCTACCGAGGCAGACAGCTTCCTTACTAAATCAAGCTAGTCATACAGACTGTGGAAGTATTGCAAAACAAATGAAAGGACTGAAAAAGCAGCTTTTGAGTAGTGAATTTTATTTTTTAAAATAGTTTCATGGCTGAGGCTGCAGTCAACACAGCTTGTTCACGATCTCATAAAGCCATCCCAGAAGCTTTGCTCTTGATTTTCACACTGAGAAGTTAAACCACAACCAGCACTGATCTTTGCACCCACCTTCTCTAAAAAGTGGTCTTCCTCTTCTTTTTTATGTCTTCCATATTTAAACTTTTGTTCTATGCATTATATGTAGGGAGAAACCAAATCCATGGTTCTCAATACCAAACAAAGGAGAAGTCTCATCAACAACCCTTACTCCTTACTTCCAGGCATGGAAGGAATTTTGTATAGCACATACAAAGTTTGTATCAATTATGGATCAGAAGAGATTTTGAAGAGATTGTAGAAATTTTAGATCTTGGCATCTTTGAGCATTTCTCCACCTCTAGTTATTCTCACCTATTGTTAAATAGCTACAGCAGCTATGGGACAGAAAAATTAAGCAATGATTAGGGCTTAATCTTCTGGAACAAAGAAAACACCACACTGAGCAGAGCCACATGCCAAACTGAAGTATGCAGATGAGATGGAGCTGAGCAAGCTGCCCAAGGAAATTCTTTGCTGAAGCATACAGTATGCGTTCACAGGCTTACTGTGTCTGCTAAAGACATTAGCAACATCCTCTGTAGGGATAATATGTCTTTAAATCAATTACAGGGGTTCCTCTGTGCTTTGAGAACATACTGCAACCATTTCCTCCAGTGTCCCTTAAGCCCAGGTCCCCATCCCAGCTCCTGAGGCCAGCACATGGCATGTGCCCTGCTGTGTGCAGCTGCTCACCCCAGGGAGGCACAGGCTGTGCCCATCACACAGGGTCAGTTTGTGGGTACCTAGCTGTGACTGCCAGCCTCTAACTGCCACGGGCTCCAGTCCCACTGCAGCTCTGCTGCTCAGCAGCATCTGCAGGCAGTGCTGTGACCCCCAGGACAGCTGATCCTCAGCACCAGCCTACCTGAGTCTCCCTGGGCTTTCAGCTCACTGCTCCCAGCTGAGCACCCACACCCTGCCAAGGCACAGCCACTCCTCAGCTTCACTAAGGAGCCTCAGGGATTCCATCACCTGAAAAAGTGTATCTTCAGGAAGCCTAAGTGATACACCATGTACACTCAGAGATCCACTAAGCTTTTCACAAGGTAGGTTTTCCAGAAGAGGAATGACTTTCACTGGAGGGTTGTAAGAACAGTAACTGAGTGGTGATCTAGACATGGGCAGGAGGATGGAAAAGATAATAAAAAGGGTTTTATTTTTTTGCAAGGGACAGAAACCATTTTCTTCTAGGCTTACCAGGGTGACTGGTTATTTAAAAAAAAAAAAAAAACAAGCAGCAAGATTCCTTTGTGAGACAAATCTTTGGATTTGAGATATTAAACATTACACTTCAGAGGGTTTAAAACTATTAAATAGTATTTACTTCAACTGGAATTGACACCAATTATGTCAGAACTTCAGGCCACTGTTGCCTACATCATCCTGTACTGCCTACTGGGCCTCTAGAAAGGATCTCATGAGGTGGAGCTGGCGACTGAAAAAAAAAGTTCAAATCCAGTCCTTTTAGTGTAAGTTTGGCCAAAAAAAAAAATCACACAGACTTTTAATACAGTAAAGAATAAAAATAATCAAACCAATGGAGCTCTCAGGAGCAAAGTACAGATTAAAATAGCTCTGCCCAACATCTTAATAGGTACCCAGAGAACACTCATGTCTCGCATCCAGAAGAGAAAGGCATAACACAAAGCAAGAAAGCAAGTTTAAGCCAGCAGTATAACAGCAACAGCAACCAACCCAGCTTCTCCAAGAGAAACTGAAATCACCCAAGGGGGCTTGAAGGAGAAGTCAAGAATTTCAAAATTAAGAATTCTTAAGGCAGCTGGGGAAAATAGTCAAACTGCGGGTGGCTTATGATCAAATTCCTTAATACTTTCAGTCTGAACACACCTAGGTTTGTGTGCCTTAAGTGCCATATCCCAAGCTAGGATATGAGAAGGTAAACACATTACTGTTACATCCAGAAAGAGCTGCAGACAGGTGTTAGTGCACATCCAACCCTTGCTGTGAACGCTGTCTGTGAGCACCAGGAGGGCTCCGCACTGCCGGCACGCTGCTGGGATGGGATTAGCAGTGAGCAAGGATGCAATACAGAACAATGAGAGCTGCCATTCACGGTGGCTGTTTCAGAGCTCTCTGCTCCCGGCCAAGCAGGTCCCCACTCACAGCTGCAGGACTGCAGCACAGATACCGAGCTGAACAGCACACAGGAATGCTGTGCCCATTATCTGACATCCTTTTGGGGTGGGGGGTGGGAAAGGAAGGCGTCTGAATGTTCTGCCTTTGTAGAGCAGTAAGTTGCCATGAGTGCTGCTTTGTCCCCAGCCAGCGAGCCCCTCGCCAGCCTGGCGGGGGCAGAGCGCCAGTGCCACACTAACCCCAAAACCCCGGCTCACCTCGAGAGCTGGCACAGCCGAGCACCGGCGGCCGGGGCACGGGAGGCACCACGAGGGCTTTCCCCAGTGCTGGAACCCCCGTGCCCCACCTGCAGCTCCCGCCCCATACATGGCAGAGGCACAGCGGGCTCCGGGCCTGCCACAGCACGACACCGCCCACGGCATCAGTGCCAAAACCACCCCACAATGGGCCCTGTGAGCCCGGCCCCTGCACCAGCACAGCACATTCCCCGCTGCTGAGCTCATCCCAACGCCCCTCCGGGGCTGCTACCGGCCCCAGGAGCGGCTGGGACACCGCGGCCCACACGCCTGTGCTGGGGACAGACTGCACCGAACCAGCAGGTGACGTTCAGCTCCTTCGGTGGCAAAGATCCACGTTTCCAGGGAGGAATGAGTGGAAGCTGGGTGGCAGAGCAGCCAGCCTTCATGCTTCACTATGCAAAGGGAGCCCAAGGCTGCATGGGACAATTGTGCTCCCCATGGGCTCGAGTCAGCAGAGCCCCATCCTCCAGGACAGCAGAGCCGGCAAGATTGACTGCACCAGCCTCACAGACAACAGGAGGATTGCAAAAGCCCCCGGCCAGCACCTGGCAGCCCGGGATGGGGCTGTAGAGAAGGGCTTCAGGACAGCACCCACACGGACACAGCCCCAGCAGCCCCAGGTTCAGAGGCGGGTGGAGGGAAGCTCCGGGAAGCCATGGGAACAGCACAGCACAAGGCGTCCAAGGGCTAATTAATCATCCAGGAATAACTTGAGAAGGAAAGTCCCTGCAGTGGGGAGTGAACATGCCAGAATTGGATTTCTGCTAAATGATGGAGGGAGGGGGAAGAAGGCATCCTCCTGCCTTTATCACACTCTGCTGAGAAACACTTGGCTCAACTTTTGAAACCAAGTGACGTGACACAAACTACACCTCCCTCCTCCAGTTATGAGACAGGAGAGAAAAGGGAATGATCCTACAGCCAGTCTGTGCTCCCCAAGAGGCAGTACATGTACTGCCATGGCACAGGAAGGCTTCACCTTCCCATCAGAGCAGACAGCTACACCTGAGTCAGCAACACCACTAGCCAATTCACAGGAAAGGAATTTCAGTTTAAGCAAGACGTTAAAATTTTAGTCAAATGTATAATTGTCTACACCCCACAAAAACACTTCTCTAGGAGTCCGATCAACTCAAGGTTGTTTCATTCCCATGTGCAAACAAAAACAGCATGTCCTCACAACACAACGTGTGCATACACAACTAGAAAGCCAAGCCTCTATCAGAAAGGCTGAACTGAAAAAAACAACTGTAGTGCCAGAACAGTGCAAGTGACACAAAGCTACAAACTGTCTCCAAAGCCTAACAGTGCTGTAACCATCTCTGTAGGATTAAGGTAATCCTAAATCTCAGGTTACTTCAGGTCTCATCAAGGTCAAAAACCTGTCTAGTTCTTGCAAAGACCTCCCAGAGGCTGGCAGAGTTGTTAGTGCTGTTCTGCATCTCACATTAATGAATGAATGTTACCAATCTTCAGCGCAGGAGATAACAGGAAGGTCCACCCTCAGGCACTGGAGAGAAAATAATTGGAAGACAGGGCTACAAAAAAAAAAAAAAATGCCTCAGCAAGACCAAAGAAGCAATATAATAATGCAGAGGTTTCCAGGCACCAAAGCGACCTCTGTACTACTAACAACGTGTTTATTCACACTGGGGATAGGTCAAGATAGTTATATGAAACAGCATGTAAAATCTTGCAGAGATAAATGAGCCTATTCAGATAGGGCTGTCTAACATCTCCTGTGTAACAGATGCCAGGCACAAAAGCTGCAAGGGTTGGACTTTGTGAAGCCAAAACCAACACATTTGAAATTATCAGAACTGATTACTGTTTGGGGAAATCCTTGGCCACAACAGACACCAAGATTCAATTTTTCCATTTGAACCAGAATTGCTACACTGACTGTGATTCACTGTGCACAGGGCTGCTGTTCAAAGGAAATCCCCATTCATGCAGCTCTGCACAGCTCAACCCATCTCCACTCTGCTCTGCAGCACCAAAGTACTGAGGATTGGAGCACATTTTGTGGTTTGGGGTAAGTAACACATCAGAAAGTAACGTACCAGTTACTTCAGCTTTACAAAAGATTTGTGGTTTTTCTCAGTTTTGATCATCTCTGATTCTGAGCACCTAACAGCACTGCTCTATGCAGGCTTGTTTTGAAGCATATAAACCCAGGTACCATCCTACAGATGCTCTGCAGCCCAATGACAGAGTTAATCCAGCTATCACTGTCCAACTATTTCCCTGAGAAGCAACAGGCAAGGTAATTAATTTGAACATGCTCTGCTCAGTTTGGCTGGGACAGAATGAATTTTCTTCACAGTAGCTGAAATGGGGCTGGGGTTTGGATTTGTGCTGAAAACTATGCTGATAACACAAGGATGTTTTTGTTACTGCTGAGCAATGCTTACATAGCATCAAGGCATTTTCTGTCTCTCACCCCACCAGTCAGTTGGCTGGGGATGCAGAAGAAATTGGGAGGGGACAGCAGATCCCCACTGACTCAAGGGATACCCCATACTATATATCATGCTCAGCACAAAACCAGAAGAAAGAAGCAGGGGGGACATTTGATGTCACCTGTCTTCCCCAGTAACCATTACACATGATGGATGGCTGAACACCTTCCTGCCCATAGGATGTGGTGAATAAATGCCTTGTTTTGCTTTGCTTATTAAACTGTCTTCATCTCAACACATGAGTTTTTCCACTTTTACTCTTCCAATTCTCTCCCCCATCCCACAGCAGGGAAGTGAGTGAGCAGCTGTGTGGGGCTGAGTTGCTGGCTGGGCTTAAACTATGACATGCAACTGTACCTTCAGTGCAGATTGGAATAGGCACTTTGGAATTACCCCCCAAATCTGAATTTCATCAGTTCATTTTGACATTCAGACATAGTACTCACTCAACACAAACACACAGCACCAGAAGTAGCCCAAAACCCACACACCCCAACACCAGAACTGTTCCACCAGGCCACTGCCCTTCAGCACTGCTGTGATGATGTGAAATATCTAAAATGAGTCTTCAAGCTCCAGCCATCACCACAGCATTGCCATGTGAGTGTCCAGCAGGAGGGGGTGACACACAGGCAGGCTGCTTTCTGCAGCTGCACGCTGAGCAAGATTTGCAGAACACATGCACGGCCTGGAAAGTATTGCTGCTTTTCCATGACCATTATGAAGGTGTCTTCAAGCTTCTGTGCATAAGTCAGCTAGATTTAATTCCCCACGAGCTTTCACATACAGACACCTACCCTCCACCTCCACTGGAAACCACGACTAGTCCTCTCCAAGAAGGAATGGGATTGCTTTCTTCCTGGAATTCCCATTCTTAAGTAAACAATATTGTGTGCTGTATCTTGATGGAAAAATGCTCTCCCCTCTTTCTGGGGAAACAATGAAGCTCGAACACATTTCTGTATGCTTGTGCAACACAGTAAGCACACTTCCATCTGCACATCCCACCAGGCTGTCCCCTACACCGTGTGGATTTGAGCCCTGTGTGTTGAACACCCCACACACGGCAGCGCTGTGTTTATACAGTTCCAGCTACAAGCCGCTAACATAAGGAATCTACGCTTGGCTCCAGGCCCAGATCATTCATCCCACTGTGGCAGCCACTATCAGCCAGGCCTCTTCTGAGAGGAGCTTTCATGGCTGGAACGCGGGGCAGAGTCTGCAGAGGCACAGTGTGCACGGGTGGTCTCCAAGCACCTTAAAGAGGAGCAGCTGGGATTAATGGCACAGCTTGAGCACACATTAGCCGCAGCTGTGTGACACCCGCTCATGCAAACCATACACCCGCAGCTCCCACTCAAACTCACTCCCTGCACAGCAAAGCTTGGCTTCAAATGTGTGGGTTTTGCATGGCCACAAACAGTCCACGTCCCCATCTCACCCCAGCTTGCCAGCCCCAGGCCCCAGAACTATCCTCCTGTGCCGTGCCAGGGCTCTGCTCAGGGGCCATCCTGTCACTCTCCTAGCAAAAAGAGGCAGGTCTGCCCATCTGACACCATCAGCCTAACCCAACTTAGCCAGGAGCTGCTCAGCCGTGACAGGCTCTGGCTGCTAAGAGTTTCCAAGCTAGCCAGTGCTCAGAGATGCTACCTTTCCTCTCCAGAGGCTGGGCTTCAAATCCTCCAACTAAAGGATCCACACAAGTCTTTGCAAATTTCACAAGCTTGCAGATCTCTCTCAATCTTCAGGGACAGCACTCCATCACACACATGCTGACCAAGAAGGGTGCAGGCAATTACCCAAATCCTCACCAGCTGCATGATCCCATTTTTAATCTGCAGTCTCACATTGTTCACATTTGCAAGCCTATTGTATTTCACATTTTTAACACAACACTAAAAATGCAGAGCACTGGCTCTAGAGACAAATTTTCTAGAGCTGGAAGGAAGAGTGGCAGCAACTTTGCAAGCTACATTGCTCTGTCTGACCTCCCATACCTCTTCCAGGTACCTACCAGGTTTGATGCACCATTAGACAACATTGTTTTTAGCAATTCCTCCATTTCACCCTGAAAAATGTTTACTGGCGTACTTTTACTTTCATCCAGACACAACAAGAGTCCCACATGTGTTTATCTTACTCCCAGAGGAAGTCTGGGCTGCTTCTTTCAGCTTCTACATTTGAGCTTAAATGCTGTAGCTAACCAGGTACTGCTTCAGAAGTCTGAGTTACTTTTCTTACAGGCAGAATAAGAAATATTCTGCAGCTTGTTAAAGCCTATGTTTAAGCAATAAAGCTGGTTAATTTAAATATTTGCACTTCCTCTGCCTTAGGCAGTGCTTTCAACCAATAGCTACAGCACTATGTGCGAAGCAGCTCATTTTTTCTCTTTGCACATAAAACCTTTCAAAGTGACAAAGTTTTATTCAGTTATTTATCAGAAGAAATATTTCTTTACTCAAATACCGAACTCCAAGCTAGGCTACAAAACCACAGCAAAATTTGAAATGTTGAAGTAGGGCTTTATGCCACTAACTTCAGAGGGCTTCCCTGTTTGAGTCAAGAGTCAATCAACAGAGCTTTCCACCCAGGAAATCCCAGACATCTCCACTGTTTACAGGGCCTGAACTAGCAGTTCCTCACTCAAGTCTGCTGCTCATAGTGCTTTCACAGCAAAGCAAACCTTCTCCATGACACAACCCTCACAGAGTAGCTCCAAACTGCCTCTTCGCAGAAAGCAGCAGATTGGGATATACTGCAGTGAGAATCCCAATGGCAAAGCAGTTAATTCCATGGGACGAGGTCTGTGTAATACCCTTGTCCAGGAGCAGCACATGCTTCTATCCCTGTAGCTGCAGATGTCTGCAAGTCATTAGCATGCTCAGCAATGCTCACTGAGCAGCCACAGATCATCCAGTGTGACAGCACCAAGGGCATGCTGAGCCACCCTGCTGTACAGTGGCTGTGAGCTGAATGCAATCAGCATTTCTTCACTCCTGTATTTGGAGAGAACCCGGACCACTAGAAGACTCTCTCAGGCTCTTCTATGTCTTTTTGGATGCAAAAAACATAACTGGCCACCTGGGAGCTGCAGGCACTCCTGGGTCACCTGACTGTGGCCTCCCACCAAGTAGACAATTCACTTGGTCACTAGCACCTTGATTGAGCAACCCCTGCTCCTGCTCAGCACCCAGGTTAGGCCAGAGAAGTACTATTAGCACAGGAGCTGGTTTATCAACATGCAGCAACCCCTGCAAGCTGGGGTCTTCTCCAAAGCAGCTGTATTGGGCTATGGCAAGTTACCCTCCCTGCTTTGGCCGCCCAAGTTCAATGTCAGTGTTCAGTTGTCCAGCACATATGCTGCATCCTCTGTTAAGAGCATCAAACTCATGTAAGTCAGCACTAAATAGCACAGGAACACATGATCACAAAGTACTGAGAGCATTAAGGTGGCACCACCATAGAGGGTCCTCCAGTCCTGGTTTAAAAGCCTCCATGTCTTAGTCCTGACTTCTGACAGCAGCAGTGTCCAGCATTGGTGAGCTCCAGCTGTGGCACCAGAAGTCACTGCCCTTTTAAGCATCATTACAAGTTTTCCTGGCAGTCACCAGCCTAGATTTTCTCCTTCTTCATAGCTGCATTTTTACTACATGCCTAAAAGAGTTACCCAAAGCAATAATCCCCAGAGACAACTACAGCTGTTTCTATTTGACTTTTAATTAGATCATTGATCTTGTTCTAGCGGTTACATGAGCTATAGGATATTTGCATGCAACCACAGCGGTAATCAACAGCCGGAACAAAACTGAAACAACACGATAAAATACCATCTGTGGGAACACTTGGGATGGTAAAGTCTGCTCAGACATTAGCTTGTCCCCCACAAGGGAATCTGGCAACAAGCCATGTCTGGGGAAGTGACAACTGCCCAGAGAGCCACTGCAACTAGAGTGACATCAGCAAACAGCAGCCCTTCAGGAACATCCAGGTGCTGAAGGAGGCTCAAAGATGCCTGGACTTCAGATTACTTGGGAGACCAACAAGCAGCATTACTTCTAGTTTTGCAGAGAAACTCTACAGAAATTCACTGTCTAGCTGTGATGGTGAGGCAACATATGATACCTTGCACCATCAAGATGACAGTTAGACACCAATTTGGTTTAGCAAGCCAGCATTTCCTGTTCTGTAGCAAGGATCAAAAGCAGAGAGATAAATCCAAGATGTGTGTCTCACACCATGGCTGATACAAGGTGTATTTATTATACTGTCAGTTCCCAGTGTGGAAGATGTGTCAAAGACAAATGCAGGACCCTGCACATATACCCCAGCTCAGGCTCTTTGCTCCTGCAGTCTGAGACTAGGGAAACCTGCTCCTATCACTCACCTTATAACAAAGGGAGGATCTGTGCAAAGCTGAAGCTCATCTCCAAGATGTACCCAGCAGTGTTTTAGCACTGAGATTTAAACTAGTTCCAAGACCTGGCTTGCCAGTATTTGCCTATGGAAAGTCCACTAAAACTGCTGCACCTACTACTGCAAGGTTGTTGTGAGAAAAGGGAATGCAAAACAGTTAATTACACCAATTAAAGGAAACACAGATAGAGCAAGTCAGTATCTAGCCGAGGGGAACAGCATTTCCTCTTCTGTGTTTGAATAACCTTCAAATGCACATATCATGGGTGTTTGCCTTCTGCTGCAGGGCCCCAGAGCAGACACAACATACTGCACATAACATAGCTCACCACTTGCTCATTTTGGGCCCACCAACTACGACAGTGCATTTTATGTAGGCTCAGAAATGCAGAATACGTTATCTCCTTACAAGAGAGGCCACAGACTAATCAAAACCAGTAGGCAGCCACAAGCACATAGGGTAGTCTGAAATTGCTGTGGGCTGGGAGGTGCAGAGACCAGCCACCAGCTTCCTACCCCCAGGTCAGGCTGGGGCAGCCCCCAGGGCCAGACATGCTCACAGCACCAATGCAAAAGACAGGAGTTGGCATTTCAGAGCAGCATTTAATAGCTCAGCCCAAAGCTCATCACACAAGTTTCAGCACAAAAAGTGTGTGGAAGCACATCAGCTGTGTATGGATTAGCAGTCGCCCAGTGCTTTCAGCTGCTGCTCTGCAGCAGAGCAGCCATGCAGAGGGCTGTGGCCAGTGTTGCAAATGCCTGCACCCCACCCAGGCAGGCAGGATGCAGCAAGAGCCACCCCGGCAGCATGGGGAGAGCAGAGGGTGGCCGACAGCCTCTGCTCAGCACAGCACCCACACCGTGCCAGAACCAACCGCAGCAATGTGACAGTGGGATGTGCTGCAACAGCCATTGCCCAACCTGCCCCCTCAGCAGGGCAGTCTGTGCCCACCTCGCCCTCAGAGGAGCCATCATTTGGGAACGGTGCTGCCACGCAGCCTGGCCAGCTCATGCCACAGTAATTCAATGCTCTGACAAATAAATGCGTCATGATTTACAGCATGGCCTGAAGCGAGGGAGAAGGAGCCACAGCCCATGATGTCAGTGCAGCCCAGTCATTTTTGTGCTGTTACTGGGTAACGCTGGCAGGAGAGCTCATGCAACCTGCTGCTGCTGTTAGATGAAAACAGCTTGTCCCTGTGCATAGCCAGGGAAGGCCATAGCCTAGATGGCCAAAGCTGTGCCACTACCAACTCACCATCCTGATCAGTAAAACTTGTTATATTTCAGTGACCCAGACAAATTAACTCTGAAGTATCTGCTGAATTTATGCTTTAAAGTAAGAGATTGTCTTCTGTATTTACTGGTTCCTTCCCATTAGTTTAGTTGTCTACTTCTCCAGGTAGTAAGGAACAGCAAAGGGCCATCACCTCACTCAGAGGAAGAATCCCACTGGTAACTAGACAGTGCAGCTGCTTGTGTGGCCGTTCTTCCCAGACACACGGCTGTTTTCTTTCAAGAACAATATCAGCAGGAGGTTCAAAGAACTTCAGCCCATCACACCAGGGGAGACAGGATTCAGCTACTCCACCCTCTGCTCACTCCCAGGCAGCCCAGGGCAGTGTCTGCTGCCTTACTCACCACAAGGGAGGATGTGCCAGGCAACTCTTGCTTCCTCAGGAACTTGGGCAAAATTTCATTTGGCTGCTGTTTGAAGTGGCCTAGCTTGCACAAAAAATCCAGTTTATTTTTGCAGTGGCTGTATCCCAGTTACCATGTACAAGAACAGTAGGAACTAGACACAGCATACATCTCACTATGGATGTTAGACTTCAACTGCTTGCAGCAGAATAGTGCTTACACAAGGATTTGCAATCCATTAGGTGAACCCAAAGCCCACCACAGCAGATCCAATCCTCACTGTGATGTACCAGATATTATGTAGGCATCTTCAAAATTCAAGGTTAGCTGCAGGAGGGACAGAGAGCCAAGGGAGGCTGATAGACAAGTTAGAGACCACATCAGAGACCAGAAAACCATCTGGTTAAGATACAGCATACACTTACTGCAAGGCTTTTGAGTACAGAACCAGGATTTATCTCCTGATGATGACCTAGAAGAAAGTTCTCCCTAACAGATTACAGAGCATGAGTTCTTCCTTAGGAGGAACACAAACAAGCAGGAGTGCAACTACACACACTTTTGCCTTGTGGGGAAAGAAAATCTTTCACCAAGTCCCCAGAAGCAGAACCTAGGGGGAAAAACTCACTGGAGTTTCATTGCACAAATCCAAATAAACAGGCAGAGCTTGCTTAGCCCATTGAACAGAACCTCAGATCTCAGCTGACTCAACTCTGAACCCGAGGTGAAGTTCCCAGGAAGAGCAAGGAGAGCTCTACTCACCCCACCCAGTGGGGGGGGTTGCAAGAGGGTCGGGTGAGTATCCACGCTTACCATGCACACAGGCAGACAAGTACAGCTATCTAGAAAAGATACAGAAGCAGCTAGCACAAGTTTCACAGACACAGCATCTTCCCAAAACTGCTACTCTATTTCCTCCAAACATCACCTACACACACATTCTGTTCCCCCACCACTTTTGACCATCAGCAGGAATTCAGCCTGCAGCAAGCTAAGCAGTGCCATGCAGTGAAAGCTGTACCACACTGCTCAGAGCTCCTAACAAGGGTGGGTGCCTTCCCCTAGTCTTTTCTACATATATTTTGGGTTTGAGTTTTCCCACAGCAGTTAACATCCAGCTACACAGCACTTCCTCTGACAGAGACACACTTGGTATATCCAATTCCGTTTTTCTTGCCACATCCAAGCTGATGGCAGCTACCCACCCCATCTACTTCCACCTACCATCACTACCATGGTGTACTCCTCCTCCCCATGGCTGGTACTGTAGAACAGGACCCGCAGTACTACCAGAGGACACCAAAAAAAGCAAGAAAACCCCACAGGCACCTGCAGTTTGTCTACAGAAAGCCTGGCTACATCACCAAAAGCCAGAGTCATACTCAATGCTTTGTAAGCGAGAGCCACTGTGAGCAAGGCTCTTCAGGCGCACTGGTACCACACCAGAAAGAGCCAAACACCAATTCACTGAGCTCTGTGTCTCTTTTACTGTAATGACTTTATGACTCAGGTGACATATTCATGAGCTCTCTATCATGCCAGGCAATCAAGGAAGACAGGGCCACTTGGTGCTGGTGGCAGGGACCTGGTAAGCACCACAGTACAGCAGAGGTTTGTTCACTCCAGCATAACCAGCAAAACACTTTTGCTCTGGTGTGCTTGCTAAACGTGGATTAGGGGTCTAAACTTAGCAGACCCTTGTTCAGGGCCCAAACTAGCTGCTCATCAAAGTCTCTTTCTGAGCAGCAGAGAGAAAACAGAATTCTTCTGCAGCCTGGGGGATTCAGAGACCATTGTTTTACTTCCCATTGCTTGGAGCAGACACAGAACAATGCTGGCAACATTGCAGCATGACCACACACAAGGCTAACCACATTCTTAGGTTACAGTTGTAGGCTAGAAAAGAGTTATCCTAACCCACTTAGATTTAAACATCCTCATGTAAGTCAATACAGGACGTGGCATTAGAATATGGAGCAGTTAAGTTGAGTTCAGTCCATCCTGAATAGCTGGCATAGCCTTCAGTGCCTTAAATGAAAAGCTGTTTAGCACATTAGTCTAGCTGGCCCTAAGTAATTTTACTGAAGTTTGATCACTTTACAAGTTTCCGCTCATATGTAAAAGAATGCAAGAACAGTTTGTGTAAGCTACCTTAAAGTCTCCTGTAACTTGGAACTCACAGTTCAGGCAAAGGCACTTTTTCATTACACCAGCAGTCCAGCCACTGAAACAGAAGGTCCTGAGGAGACCAAGTACCTTCCAAAGCTGAAGCCACCTCCAGCAAAGAGGTCCACTGCACATCTATCAAAAATTACTTTCAAAGAGAAGGAGTGTCATATTTCCAAGAAGCAGAAATCTGCTTCCAAGACACACTGGATATTTTCCAGAAAGCAGCATCCAGGGAAGTCATAGATAAGTGGCAGACAAAATGCAAGCATATTTTGACTAACTCTTTAGGATGTGTTAATAGAACATTGAATGAGATAAAAGAGCCTTAAGTGTACACAGGCTGAAAACACATTTTCTTTTTTCAGTTTTCAAGGGCCTAGCTCTAAGCATTACAGGACAACACATTTACTGTTTTACAAGAGACTAGTTTTCCCTCTAGAAAGGTACAGTTTGTTTTGTCACTCTTTAATGTATCAGCAGCATGGGAAGAAAGTAGGTTTTCAGCTGTTTTCCTAAAATGAGATTTCTATAAGGTCCTCAGACTCACAGGTCTTTCACCTTAAGCACACTATAGACCACAGAGTGTGCATCAAGCACTTGGTCATTTAGCAGAACCCCACCCAATGCACAGGTTATGTTTGGTGAGTACTCCTGCAGCTGGGATATGTCACCACCAAACTCACCATGAGGCAAGTACCAACTGACCATGATTATAACCCCATCCTCTCCTCACCCATCTCCTTCCTGGCATAGCTGAACTCCCTGCAGGCACTGCAGCAGGACACAGGATCACCACAGAGACAAATCTGTAAACAAATCACACAACAGTAGCCATGGCCAGCAGTGGATCCTACTGCCAGGGCACAGACATGCCACTGCCCATCCACTCACTTTCATTGCCATTTCACATCCTGCCATTGTGAGGCAAGCCAGGTCAGCTCACTTACCTGGTGAAATTGCAACCTGGCAGAGAAACCACATTTTTCAGTTTACTCAATCTGACTGTAGCAGCCCAAGACAGCAGTTTTACTCAACAAGGCAGCTTGGCACCCATGCTCCCTCCACCAGTGACACAAGGCTGCTGGATGAGCAGTGGCCATGAGAACACTGCAAACAGGTACCGAGCAGCAGAGTTTGCACCTAGGACCTGCTGGCTGCAAGCCTGGGTGCATCTTGGCAGGTCTCACCCCAAAACCATTTGCCAGGCTTCAGGCATCCAACTCCTCTGCTTCTAAGCTACATGAGTTGACTCCTGTTACAAGTTACCAGGGTTTCTGGGACAAGCTCAATGCCAAATTCGCTTCAATTCCCTTCCCTTCTCTGCTAAGCAATCCGTAGAGTCAATCTGCCCCTTCACCAAGAGAAAGCCCTTGTGCTCTACATTCCTGGCATCCTACTCCCAATGCCTGTCATGCAGCATGCCACTCAGCACCCAGGAATTTGCAATTATCTCAGTCTAGCAGACACTGAAAAAGGCTAGACTTAACACTTGTTAACACTTGAGCAGCACAGCAGCCACCTCACTTTGAGAAGAAGGCTCTGTGAAGTCACCTCCTCCCACAGCAGCTTTTTCAGAGCATTCACTCCCATCTTTGCTGGATGGCACAAAGCACCTATTTGCTTTATGGTCTCTTTTACAGTAGATCATACATGCAGTCAATTTTGCATTGAAGTGGAGACACTTCATGCCTAGAAGAAAAGCTTCCTGAAACTAGCAAAAGACTCTGAGCAGAAACTAAACCAAGGGTAACAGCAGCAGGAGAGGTAGGGCTTCTAATGTGCATCCAGAAAGGGTTGTGGTCAAACACTGTGCATAGGCAGACTTATTTTAAATAGACAAACACCGAACGCCAAAACCTTGCTACTGAAAAGGTTTTTAAATGTGGTTGTAGTACAGCAGCAGTAGCTGAGCCATAACACATGGCTTCCAAAATGTTCCTGGAAGTTAAATAATAACTGGAACAGGCACTGCATCCACTTAGCAGAGGTCTGATGGCATTATTAATGCCAGAAATCCAGCACGCACAGCTGTCAGGTTTCCCTAGTTGATTTGGCTCAGAGTTGGCCCTAAACACCCCAGGCCCTAAAGACCAACCTGGTCATAAAAGTTCTCCATCTAGAGCCTTTACTAGTTGTTTGTTGTTTTTTGGTTTTTTTTGGTTTTTTTTTTTCACTTCAGCTCCAGGGTCTGTAATGGCCCTGGTTTTGTTCAACAACACAAAAGAGACTAAACAGTAGAAAAAAAAAAAAACGAAAGCCTCAAGTTCTTCAGAACCTGCAGGGAAAAAAACACCAGGGACAGGTAGTGATCCCAGAGGACGCTGCATCTGCAGGACAGGGGCCAAGGGCTTCAGCCCTTCAACCCAGCAGAGCACTGCAAGGCTCACTCAGAATGTCTTTTTTGGAAAGGCCATTCAGAATGTTTTTTCAGGACAGGCTCAGTTTATCCAGGACTGTACAGTAGGGCTCCTGTGCTACTCCTTGGCTCCAGCTCAGGTGGCAGAGCACTGATGGAGCTGTACACTCCTTCATGCACAGGCTGGGATATGGCAAAAGCATTAGCAGTCGTAGTCATTCCATTCTCTCAAAGCTTCAAGTTTTCTCATGGTTTGGGTTTTTTTAATTTTATTTGGTTTTTTAATAACCAACACAAAGCAAGTAAGCTGTAAAACAAATAGACATGTCTTAAACGATTACAGACACCCTGCAGTTCAGCCTAACCATGTAAAGGAGCTGTGCTGCTGCAACAGCATTTCTAGAACGGAAGTCACTGAAAGCCAGACCTGACTGGAGCAGCCTTGATCTCCCAAGCCCGTCACCCTCGGGAAGTTCCACAGACAAAGAGGAAGGCAGCTGGAGCAACAACATTTTTCTAGGGAAAACAATACAATAGGAGGGGAATGCTGGCCTGGTGTTGGAGCTAGTCAACACAACAATCTGCCACAGAAAGGTGAGCTCTGATGTTAGCAAAAGCTCAGCCCAGGAATCAGCAGCTGCAATTCGAACCCCACTGAGTGCAAAGGGACTCCATCTCTAAGTAAATAATTAGCACCAGCTTAATTCCCAGCTGCAAGTTAGCTGTTCTGCCCAGGGAGGACAATCAGCCAGTTGGGACCAACAGTCCTCACTTCTTGTCCAAAGCTGCTTTTACACACTAGCAGAGGGGAAGAAGAGGGTACCCAGCTACAGGTTTCCAGAGGGCCAGGTCTCCCCCAAACTGGAGAAGTTTCTCTTTTCTTGCTATTGTAGCTAAAGCCTTAGAAGAGAAACAGCTTTTACCTTGGCCAAGCATTTTAGACAACTGAGGAGAGCTACACTCTACAAATTCAGCTGTGCAATTCATCGAGGCCAGAATCATCAGGAAGCAGTAGCTATAGTTATCTGGCAAAGAGCTAGAAAAGGCATTCACATTCCTTCCCAGAGATCTCTCAGGCATTCAAATTGCTGCTTTACAGACTACGCTATGGCCACACCTGAGCTATTCCCCAAACGGTCACCGAATGCATTCCTGAGGGATCATCCGTAATCCGACGTGCATGCCAGCAGCCTCCGTCTCCAAACTACCAGCTATCAACCAGCTCCACGCCCCAGTACGGCACAGGCAGGCAAATCTCATGCCAGCTCAAAGCACCCATTGCCTGGGCTTAGCAAGGTTCCTTGGACATTTCCTGCCGTAAGCTATCGCAGCAGAAAGATTGAGAAAGTGCAATCCTGTTCAAAAGTTGCAACTGTGCTTAGGCATCAATGCTAATCTGAACACTGGCATCATCTACTGGGCTGTGGTGAGCAAAGTCTCCCCACTCTCCTATCCTACCTACGGCTGCAGCTATTTCTGCACAGCCGTGAGCTTGGCTCCAGCACGGTGCCGGAGCCCAGGTATGCCCAGCCAGAGCAGCATCGTCCTGCCGCACACCCCTGCCGGGCTGCGGGAGGGGTCAGTGCCTGGAGGAACTGCCTGCGCAGGGAGAGAACACGCTCCGGCACTAGGTTTCTTCAGGAAAGACCTGAAAGCAAAGCTTCACCTATGAAGCAGCGATCATGAGGCACGCTGAGAGCGGGAGCTCGCTGCCAGCCCCGACAGCCGGGCTGTGGGGCAGCCCCACAGCACACCCAGCTCTTTAAAAACAGAAGCAGCAGAAGCCCCTCAGCTTCCAAGCCCGCAGCCCCCACTGCCCTGAGCCCCGTCATAGCTCCGCCAGGCAAAGGTCTAGCGCAGGAAAACACACAATTAAACGAGAAAACAACAAAACGGCCCGCCGGAGACGCACTCACCGATGGAGACCAGCTTGATGCTCTCCCGCTCCAAGAACTCGAGGGCCACCGAGACGTTCTCCAGCTGCATCTGGCGGAAGGTGGGCCGCTGGTGGTACTTGCGGTACATGCGCTTCTGGCTGAGCACCTCCAGCAGCGCGATCAGCCGCAGCCCGTCGCTCAGGTCATGCTGCAGGTTGCCGATGCGCTTGTTGACGCAGCGCAGGTGCTCGTTACACCAGCGGGTGAAGGTGTTCTGCTGGATCCGCTTCCAAGGCGCGTCCTCCGCCAGGTCCTTCTCGGTGGCGGGCATCTCGCCGTCGGGATCGGCCGCTCTCCGCGCGCCCTGACCCCGCGCCTGCGTGCTCATGGCCGGCCCCGCTCCGCCTCCTCGATCCGCTGCGCTCCGCCCGCGCCCCGCCCGGCCGCCTGCGGGGAGGGAGGGAAAGGAGGGAGGGAGAGAGTGAAGAGCGCCGCGCTCAGCGGAGGCCCGTCTCGTTTTCCTGCTCTCACTGCCGCCGCTACCGCCTCCCCCGCTACCCAACCCAACCGTTCTGCGCGGCCCCGCGCCGCCGCCCGGCCTTTATCCACGGGGAGCGGCACGCCCTCCGCCCCATCAACCCCGCGCCCCGCCGCACCGGCCCGTGGGGGCCGGCCTGGGAATGGGATGGGATGGGCGCGGCTCGGCTCAGCTCGGCTCTACTCTCCTCGGCTCTGCTCTCCTCGCCTGTCCTGGCTTGGTTTGGTTTGGCCTGGCCTGGCCTGGCCTGGCCGAGCCCTTGATGGACCGGGACCACCCTGGGCCGACACCTGGCCGAGGTGCCGGGCGGGGCTGGGCGCGGCCCCCAGGCATGGGCAGGAGCGCAGCTGCCCTGGCGCTAGTGCCCGCTGCGGGTGCAGCCCCCTCGCCCCACAGACAAATGAAACCCGCAGTACAACAGGAGCGCAGCCCCCCACCCAGCCGTACACCCCCAGCACAGCCGCGCTCAGTCAGGCCGCCCGCCGTGTGACGGCCGTGGGTGGGTGCAGCCAGGGGTGGGTGACACCTCTGGCCGGGCCTGCAGAGCTGTGCAGGGCGGCCGGCAGAGCCGGGGCTCGGGGCTGGGGGGATTCGGTTCTGCACAGCCCGCGCCGGGAGAGGCTGAGGGTCCTCCCACGGGGTGCGATGTGGCAACGGGACGGCAACCTCTGTGCCGACACGCACGATTTTATCGGCCATTTGAAAATAATAGAAACCTCTAAAAGCAGTCAATTACGGTTCGAATTCTTGGGGGAGGGTCCTTGCTTTTCCCCCCACTTTTGTGACTGATTTCCTGGCGGGCCACTCCCTGCTGACATAGGAGACTGTGACTTGCCGCTGACTCATTTGATGACAGCAGAGTCAATAGAACTACTCCAGCTGCCTTGCTGCAAACTTAATTTTTGGAGGTCGCCGAGACATCTCACGACACTTACTGGGTCCCTGGAAGCTGCGGTGAGGTGTCCCTGCGTGTCCCTATCCCGAGGGAAGCCTGTGCCCACCCGCTCACCCAGCACGCACTTACAGTCTTGGCTTTGCTACCAGGAGCTGCTCCACTGATCCGAGTGAAGTGTGTGCCTGTCTACCTATTTACATCAAGGCTGCTGCTCTGAAAGGTGCAGATGTCTGTCAGAGAAAACAAATCCATTAAAATACAGTCAATAAAGTCTTATTTAATTAAATTATTATAGTCGTTCTCAGCTAGAAAATCAGAATGTCAAAAAGCAGATGTCAAATTATTTTCTTTCAAGGGTGTTATTCTAATACCTCCACTAAACCATCACACCATGCTTTCTCTCCAGTGACTTAATAGATCTTTCCCCCAGAATAATTTATATTAGATGCATTTTTGACAATAAAGAATGAAGCAAATACAAAGGTGAGGTAATGTGGGAGCTATGTCTAAACTTCCATTGTTCCCTAATCAGCATTGCCTCCTGTTTTAAAGCTATCAAAGAAATCAGAGATGAGATTTAGCATACTGAAATGTTGAAGTGTATCTCATGGCACAGCAGCCACTGCCCTTTCCTCAAATTACTGAGCCAAGCAGCCGGAAGTTGCTTCTATTATTCAAATAAAAACTGACATTAAGTGAGAACTTTTATTTACAGTGCAAAACCATTGACATGGCATGGAGATGCTGTAGCCAGGGTAGGCAGTGCCTCTGTGAGCAGCTCTGCTGTCAGCACAGGCTTGTCCAGCCCAGGGGAGAGCAGCCTGGAAATATGGAGCTGAGCCTTTTCTCAAGGACCTTTCTCCCATCATCCTATACTTCATCTTTTAATAGATACTAATTGCTTATTGACTTTGGCCTGGGCTGGGACTCCTTAGCAACCGTTCCACATCCGGATTAGCTGATTGCTTATAATATTTTAATTTCCTTTCCTTTTCACTGCCACACCTAGTAATGCACACTCTTCAGTATCATTTTGTGCCCGTGCCATGCTACAAGTTGAAGCTTCAGCCATTGTTAGGCAGTGAATAGGAATTACTCAGGAGAAAGACAGAATTAGCACTAGGACCTCAATTTTTAACTTACATATTTCGCTAAAATTTTCAATAAAAGTAATTTTTTCCATAAACCCAGCAAAAAAAATTTCATCCCAATGATATACTGTGCAATGACATGCTCTGCACACATAAGGACAGTGGTTTCTTTGAGTGGTTTTCCACCACTCCATCCATCCATCCATCCATCCATCCATCCATCCATCCATCATCCATCCATCCATCCATCCATCCATCCATCCATCCATCCATCCTACCAGAAGCACGGAGGCACAAAACCAGATGTGAAGTGCTCAACAAAGCTCTGGCACAGACATGCAAGCCCAGCTCAGGCTGTCAGACTCAGGAAAAGGGCAGTGGCACAGTCGAGGCTGTTGCTGTTGGGACCATGCAGGGTTGGTGGGGTGCTGGTGGTCTGGATGCAGCAGCCCATGTCACAGCTGCCCTTCCCAGCACATCACAGGGTTTTGATCAGAATTCAGCCTTTTGCATCCTGACTGCTTTCATGATTATTGCAAAACAATGACTGCTTTATGGGAAGAGAATGAAAAAAGCAAAATAATTTCTGCTCTGAGGAACAGTTCTTGCTTCGTTCCTTTCTTCCCAGTCACAGATGACCCTCACAGCTACAGAAATCTGACCAAGGTTGACGGGAAGTGAAGAGGGGCAGCCCCTGCCTGCACAGTACCCCATCACCTGCACAGGTGACTGAGATCAGGAGAGCTGTCCTGTCTGGGACCTGCCTGCCCATAAATGTGATATCCAGCTGTAGCAGCAACTGCAGGGCTGGGCATCAATACTTGGTCTCATCTACTGATGAGAGAGTCCCTCTGTACTGCTCTGTGATCAGATTCTTCTTGGGGTCACATTTGACGTGACAAACTGTATTTCCTTTGAAATGAAGTTGGAAGACAGTTTAACAAAAGTGAACCTGTATTTCATCAGGAGACAGAGAAATAAAAACAAGCTAACCCATGAATCTGTACTTGCTGGAATAACATCTTGGTACTGTATATTATTACAAATGAACTAATGTATGCCTTGCAGAAATACCTTATGTGCATATTTATATGGGTAGATATTTGTGTGGATGTATGTTTATAGGCAGAAAGAGAGGGGGATTTCAATGCTATGCTCTCGGGTGGATACTTTTTTCTTTTGATTTGTCCTGTATGACAAGGATCTTTCCATTCCATTCTTCCTTTACCCGCTAGACACAGATACAAGGAAGGAAGAACACAGTCATTGCTTTCTTGGTTACAACTTGTGTACAACTCTTTAAGCAGTTGCACACAGCAATGGGTTTTTTTTCACTATTTTAAAAATACTCTTCCTCTGTGGTAATTCACTGCAAGGCTGAATTTAAAAAGACCCTTGCTACTTGTTTTTTGGAGCATACTAACAGCAGAGGGAAATGGCAGTTCTAACACTGGCTGTTTCATTGAGGAAAAGTCTGTGGAAGCCTGGTTTTGCAGAAGCAGAAGGGTGTGGGGTGCGGCAGCGTGGGCCCTCGCTGACACCAGGGAACTGCGCATGATGGAGTGACTAACGAAGTCAGGTCTGTTTCAGGGTAATCAACTTAGCACAGTCTCATGTGATGATATGTTCTTGGATTCCTCCAAGTCATGGGCCAAACATGAGAGATCCCAGCCATTTGGGACACTGTACATGCTCTCTGCTTGACACATTGTTCAGCAACAGATTGCTTTGATTTTAAGAGGACAAGGATTGGAATTACTCTCAATTGTTAATCCAACATCTGCACACTTTGCTTAGAGCAGGAATCAGCCATGGCTGAGCATTCAGGCTAAGTCTTTGCAGGTAAAAGGACTTTTCTCTGCACCAGCAGGTTGTGCTTGTTATCACCTCTCTGAGATTTCGGTGGTACTGCTAATACGCAAGGAACAAAAACTTTTTTTCCCCCACACTACAGCTAACCCCACACAAGTGACTTTGAAGATGCATCATATCTCAGCAGAAATGTGTGGTGAAAAGCCAGCAGGATGCCTCCATCTTTTCCAAAGGTTTCTGTCAAAGCGGCAGCACACTGAAGGTTTGTACCCTGGGGCTGTCAAACATGTGAGTTGTCAGGGCAAAGGCTTGGAAAAAGAATAATTGGGCTATAGCACCCGGGTAGCTTTAGAAATTTATCAGGAGATTTTAAATATTTATAATTTTTTGGCACATAATAGCCTTATCCAAACACAGGACAGCATTGTGCATTAAAACAAAAGCCATGCATAACAAATGCCATAAAACAAATTGTAGCACACTCAAGCCAGCGTGCAGATGCTAATCCTCACATCCCCACAGGGCAGCTCATCCGCTAACCCAGCACCCAGCAGTAACACTAGAGATCCAGCAGCTGTGGCTCGCAGTAGTTAAAGGCTTGCCTTTTCCAAAGCCACAGGCACTGTTAGTCAAAGGGATTTCATGACTAAGTGACCATAAATGGCATTGCTGCGCAGTTGGCAGCACCCAGCCTGGCTCAGCATCACAGCCGGGTCCTCCCAGCCTCCTGTGTCAAAGGTTTCCAAACACACTGCACATTTTCTTCACACGTTACCTGTTTACTGGGTTCTGAAAGACAATAGAACTGTTTATTCTCAATTGATGAAGTCATCATTAAACCTCTCCTTTTGTTACCATGTTCTCTACAAAGTGAATCCAAACCAAGCCGTTCAAGTCAAAGCATGAATCAAATGGATTGCATCATATGGATTGCATTTTCCTTATTTAGCAGCTCTATGGAAGGCAAAGAAGCTCTGCATTATACAGTTGTTGGCTAGGACCTTTGATACAACTTGTTCTGAGTTTTTCCATCTTCTGTTTCCTCCTCTGTTATCCAAGGAAGACAGCAGTATGAGAGCCTGCAGCAGCAGTTCAGTCCAAATCGGACAGAGGGATATCTTTAGGCAGAGGAATCTCCAGAAATATGCTGAAAAATAGAACTTGTTCTAGAATTTGCATTGAAATTTACATTTGGAAAGTCTATTCAGGCAACAGTTGCTTCTAGTAGCAGTTGTGTCTGGGGCAATTTTCATCTCTCTATGTCTGGAAGAACATGGTTTTACTTCTGCACAGAGTTCTTGCTGCATTATACATGTGTATATATATATGTCTTGCTGCATTTTCTTATGTATCCAGAAGCTAAAACTGGTGCCAAAAGCAGCATCTATCTGGCAAACACAGTGTTTTGCCAGAACTTGCAGTGCTGCTTTTGCCTTGGGTCCCAGGGAGACCCACAGCTGGAATTTAAAGGTCTGGTTTTGACACAGGCTGTAAACAGCCCAAGAGCAAGCCTGCTTGTGCTTTTTGCTATCCTGAAGTCAGAGGAGAAAACTAAACTGAAATCCATGTAGCACATACTGGAAGAGCAAGGACAGGGCATTCCCTGGGAGTGTCTCATGCAGGAATTCACCTCATTTATTTGTCCAAAATACCCTTGCTGCTTGTTCCCATGGAAATGTTACGAAGTTCATATCTTTTTCTTGGTTCATCTATTTTTCTGACTGATAAACTGCTGCAGGGCATTTAATTTTACTTCTGTTTAGAGAAGTTGATTTTAAATGAAAAAACATATACAGCCATATATAAGCATCTCTCTTTCCAAAATCCAAACAAAGCTGTGTTGGTACCTGAGGTCAATGCCTGGCAGTGCAATTGTCCCCAGGGCAGTGCCTGCTCTCAGCCAGAACCCATCCCTGCCCCCAGCACCAGGAATGCAGCAATGGTTGCACTGTGGGTGTCCGTGTGAAACATAGCTTACCCAAATAAATGTGACTTGACATATCAAACATGAGGTTGAAAAATAATTTGAAATAGCAGCTCATTTTTAAAATAACTCAGGATCTGATTTCATGACCTGGGAAGTCAGATCCTATACAAACCCACACAATGCTCCAGTGTGCAGCTAATCAGGGCTTCCTGCCCCTAGCAGATACCGCAGGCATGGGCCTCATTAGACATTTTCTCTGCTTACTTCCAACCTTACTTACTGCTTGTGTTTGCACTCAGGGTAACCAGAGTTCTCTTCCTAAGATGATACACCCATTTTTCTCAGGGTTTGAATTTCTGTGCTTTTACTCTGTGAGTTGGAGTTTGCAGGAGTGACAGTGTAAAGTTGGAATTAAGCATCTCACGTCTGCCAGTGCTCATGGACTGCACAGAATTCCAAGTGTTTCCCAGTTACTCTTCAGGAGCTGTTGTAACCTGAGATACAGATGAATAGTTTTGTTTGACTTCAGAGGAGTAGCCAAGCTCCTCCTTTGGACAGCTGGATGTAGCATAGGAAGGAACGCTTTCCAGGGGAACAGTGTATATTTTTTAAACAAACCAAAACTCTTCTGTGTGACATAAACAAAATTGTTGACCTATGTCCAGCCAAAGGGGGAGTTTGTTTGGCTGTCCTGGCACACACCCCAGGATGCAGCAGTGGGGTGAGAATGCCAGTGCACAGAGTGAGTGAAAACACAAAATCCCAGCTATTTCAGAGGAAAGGCATGACACTGTGGTGCTCACTTCTACCAACCCCACTTCAGTGTTCTCATGATGGCGAAAAATCAACCCCAAAAGCACTTTTAAGTGGATTTGCTTTCTGCAAAAGGCTGAAGTAATGCTCCTTTCTCTTTTTTAAACATTCTTACAAAAATATTCCCAGACAGAAGTCTTGCGTACAAGAAGCTTTAAGTCTACTGACTCATTTGAAAGCTGCTTTATTAGCCCCTCCATGGGCTGATAAGCCTTGCCTGGTGCATAAGGACACAAGGGCTGTACATTGTTCTGCTGCTCAGCTCAGTGCAGTGCTGGGAGCCTGGGCTTGATCCAGCCAAGCAATTAGAGAATTTAACTTCCTCCATAAATACTTGTACGTGTGAGGCCGTGTGTTTGGGGGCATTCCTCTACTTGAAAGGAATCTTAGGTTTTAAACATGTTGCAGAACCAGAAGGAATGGCAGAGGCCTCTGAGGACAGCATCACATTGATTTGGGTGAGAATTAGGAATAATAAAAAGCAGAAGAAAAGCACTTGGACCTGGCCAGCACTTACCAGCCTCAAGCCACCCTTCCCCCTGCATAGTTCTTAGTTCTGCTATTAGTGAGTATATTGCAGCACAACAATGTCCTGCAGCCGAGCTCTGCCCAGCAACACCCTCGGAGAGGAAAGGCGGGTGTGCGGGTGCAAGAAGCACCAGCAGGGGGAAAAAGGCAGGGTGTGGCCGCTGTCCCGGAACAAATGGAAAACACCACCCCAGGGTGGCCAGGAGGAAGGTGGTGGTTTGGAAAACCCTGAGCTGCGTGTACCCTGCATGAACCAGAGGGCTGGGTGTCTGGGGACAACTCAGCAAGGGTTTGTCCAAAGAAGCTGGAGTTCTCAGATGGGACAAAACAGGGCAGGAAGAAAGCTGGATAGGTCACCCACCCCATGGCACAGTCAGTGCCTTTCCAATTCCTAGCATCTTCTCTGGCTGTTTACTTTCCCTAAAAAATGTGAGATTCCCCAGGGGGGATCCTCACTCTGCTCTTGCTCAACCTTTGGCTTATAGGGCAAAACCTGCAATTCTCAGGTTCCTGCTTTTCTCAAAATGATGATTCCTGAATTTTGTAAAAAAAAAAAGGACTAAAAGGTATATTAATGGGAGACAGTGGCATTAGAAAGGTGTTACTGGTGGAGCTAGTTGGGCAGCTGGCACCTCTTGCTCCTTGTGTGCCTGGCAGTCCTGATATGGGAGATAATATTGAGAATGAGCCCAGCCACAAGCTATCTAATTGAAAAGGACCAAAAAGTAAAAATAGACCCTTTTCAATCAAGGAACTGTGTATTTCAAAGGGCAATTCAGCCACTGCAACAGCTGGTGCTGCATTTCACATCAGCCATCTGGTGTGGCACTCCAAGCAAGGAACTTCGTAAGTATTGTCACTTCCCTACCAGCTAAAACACCAACCAAGAGCCTGGTATGACACAGAAGGGGAAAACCAGAGCCCTGGCAAGCCCAGTCCTACTAATCAGAGTGAGCAAGAGCCAAGTGTAAAAGGGGAACAGTGTTGGGGCATTGTTTGAGAACCTTTTTTGAGGGTGGTCACTGTGCCTAGTTCCAGCCGCCTCATTGCTGCAATAGTGGTTGTAGAGAAGGGGGAGGGAAGAGTGAGTTACAGAGAGAGCAGCCCCAGGTAAGTAGTCTTATCTTTACAGCCCTGGTGATAACATGGTTTGCAACAGGATGGGGGTGATCTGATCCAGCTGGGGCCAGTTGTGCTATGTGGAAGCCCCACAGGGGCGTGGCAGTGAGGATGTCACCAGTGCAGGGCTACAGGAGCTCTGCAAAGCTCTGGGTTATCACCACTGCCCTCTCAGAGGCACTGGATGTTTGCACAGGCACAGCATGGTGGCCGCCCAGGTGCCTCTGGGGGCCCTTGTTTGCTTTCGGCTTCTCTGAGGCTCAAGCCTGGGGAGGGAGGCAGCAGCAGTTCCCTTAGGAACCAGAAATGGCCCCCAGATTGCAAGATGCAGCAGGAGGACCAGGTGCACCTACAATAAGTCTCCTTCTCCTGTTCTCTGCACAGACGTTGTCTTCTGGATATATGTTCTCTTTGTTGAACTTTGTATGTAAAACTCTTCCTCTGTTCTGCATGGACTTTAGTTCTTTTGGCATGGCTATGGCTAGCTGGCAAGCAGCTGGTATGACTGTGTCCTAAAGCATGGGGCTGAGCAGGGTACATGCCAGCACACCTGTGCTATCTCAGTCTCTCTGGGAGCAGTAGGTGGGAAGACTCCACAGTGAAAGACTTCAATCCTATGGAAAAAGCACCAATGTGGCTATTAATACACTGGTGCTGCTGGTGCTCATCTGGCACAGGTATCGTGACACAGCCACAGCCCAGAGCCTGGGAGCTCCATACAGACGGATGCACCATTCCGTGTTCTGTGGCAGGCTGGTTTGGCCCCACAGAAACTTTACTCCTGCTCCTTTGCCAGCCTTGGCAGCGCTGTGCTGAATTTTCTGCTGCTCTCACAGCAACTGCAAATTTTCCTTTTGCAAAGCAGAAATCCTCTCCCAGGTTCCTTGACAGCAGCAAAGTTCCAGTAGCGAAGTGGCAGGGGGTGATGAAGCAGCTGCAAACCGGTCAAGTACAGCTGGAGAACGGCTTCGTTGTCTGAGGGGGGGCAGACCGGCTTCCCTTCCCGGCAGATCCAGCCACTCTGACAGCTCCCCGGAGCACGGATGAAGTGGGCAGGGGGTGCCTGGGAGCCCAGCCCGGCTCCATCCCCGCAGTTCCACGCCCGCGGTTCCGTGCCCGCGGCTCCCTGCCCGCCGCTCCGTGCCCCCTCAGGCCGAGCCGCCCCCACACAGCCCTTGGCGCTGCTGCCCCCTGCCGGCCCACAGAGCCCCGCGTGGCCCGGCCCTCACGGCGGCCCCGCCGCTCCCGGCGCCGGACAAGCCCCAGCGAAAAGCCCTATTGGTTTCATTTGATAAAAATCCCTACCAAAAAACCCCGCAGCGGTGAAATCATAGAGCCATAGAATCGCTTATGCTGGAAAATCCCTCTAAGATACCAAGTCCAACCATTAACTCAGCACTGACAGGCTACCCCTAACTCACGTCCCTCAGTGCCACAACTACATGGCTTTTAAACACCTCCCGGGATGGTGATTCCACCACTGACCTAGGCAGCCCATTCCGGTGCTTGACAGTGCTTTAGATGAAGAAATTTTCCTTAATATCCAATCTAAACCTGCCCAGGTGTAACTTGAGGCTGCTTCCTCTCTTGTCCTGTCACTTGTTACACCTGGGAGAAGAGACGACCCCACCTGGCTACAATCTTCTTTCAGGTGCTGTAGAGCCATAAGCTCCCCCTGAGCCTCCTTTTCTCCAGGCCAAACACCCCAGCCAGTCCCAAGGAGGTTTGTGCTCCAGCCCCTTCCCAGCTCCCTTGCCCTTCTCTGGACACACTCCAGCCCCTCAATATCTTTGTGTACTAAGGGCCCCAAAACTGAACCCAGGATTTGAGCTGTGGCCTCAGCAGTGCCCAGAGCAGGGGGACAATCACTGCCCTGGTCCTGCTGGCCACACTGTCACTGATACAGCCAGGATGCCACTGGCCTTCTTGGCCACCTGGGCGCACCTGGGCTCATGCTCAGCTGCTGCCAACCAACATCCCCAGATCCTTTTCCAATGGGCAACTTTCCAGCCACTCTGCCCCAAAATCACACAAAGCCTGCAGAGCCGATGGGTTCATTTGCACTCCCCAGGCCTTGAGAACCTCAGTGATGGGGTGGGAGCAGGGAAGGGGCTGTGCTGCCCCTGCTGCGGCCTGGGAGTATCTTCTCATGCCGCAGGAATGTAATTATGTCATGGCGAGTCCCCCACACGCCCCGCTGCTGCCTCCCAGCCCGCTGCCGGCTGACAGCTCTGGGAAGCATCGTTACTGCTGAAATGGAGGCATAAATTTCTGCTGGCAGGGCTCCTGGCTGTAAAAACTTGTAAGCCTTAACAACCTCTCACTGCGACAAAGTTACTCCGACATTTCCCATGGTCCTGGTCCCATCCCTCAGAGCTGGGGGCAGGAAGAGGGGGAAAAGGTTTTAAAAACTTTTCATTTTCCTTATGTAGTTGAGCGTTACCGGGGGCGATATTTCTGCCTGTGCATGAATTCTTCCTGCTGACCTCATGGGGCATGACGCACCCACAGGAGGGGAGAGCATGCCCAAGACAAGAGCGGCCGAAGTACACTCCTGCTGAGCTACTCTTTCTGAGGATTTGTATTTCTTTTTCCAGCCGAGGAGTTTTATTATTACAGAAAGTACATGAGATTTTTATGAGTGATTTTACAAATTAGTTTCTCAAATTGTTTGCAGCAGTGCAAGAAATCTTGCAGTCATTAAAGTTCATAGAAAGTATCAAACGCTCCATCACCGCAAAGCTCTTCCTTGTACAACAGAAACAAAGCAAAGTCGCCCCTGGCGTGTTTAGACGTCTGACTCAGAAATGCTGCTCATCACCTCTCCACCATAGAGTACAGCAACTCATCCTGCCCTCGTGCACATTGCTAGAATGAACCCGGAGCTGACCCAGTACAAATACAGCTACAAACATGATTTTAAAAACAAACAACTAATTATTTCCATTCACCTAATTTAATTTGGTCTCATGCAGAAATGCTGTTCATCCAATAGCCCAAAATATGTCACGTATTAGGAGCTAAAGAGTCCAACCCAATGAATGAGTCATCACCCAGTGGATGAAATCCCATATCTTCATGGCTGCTCATAAATAAGACAAGCTCAACTTTATAGTAAATCATAAGTAAACAATGAACTATATGAAAATCAGACTCAGCTGTGTTATAACTGCATGGGCACAGTGCCCACACAGAAATGAAAAGCGAATGTGATACCATCACTGTTTGGCTTTGGAGACTGAATTTGGGACTGAGACTCTGAAGAGGGGTTTTGATGCATGTAGCAGAGCAGTCAGACATCCAGGCCTTTGAGGCCACTCCAGATGCCTGTTTGCAATAAATAACACATTATCCTGGCCATTAGCACTTCTGAACCTCAGATTGCAATGGGCAGATTTTCTTAAGTTATTGTCTGGTATCTTCTCGCAACAGCCCAAAATCTCTGGGCAGTGCTCTCGTGTTCTTGCAGTCTGTTCCATCATCAGTGCTCTCTCCTAGAGAGAAATGAAGAGCAGCATAAAGCTGTTTCTTCACCCTGAGTTGAGGATCAGTACATCCTGTGCATCCCTCATAACCATACCCTTGAGTGCTGGGCTGGATTCACAGAGCTGGCTGGACTTTGTGATTTAATAACTCTTTGAACCAGTGTGGTGAGAGAAGGCAGGAAATAGCAGGAAGTATTGATCAACTTCTATCTTGTTATAAAATTAAGAGCATCTAAAACACAGTATTGAAGTAACTGGAAGTCTGACCACACTGCAGACAGCCCAGCAGAAGGGCCAGGCAAGAGGAGCTGTGTTGACAGCAATGAGAAAGACTCTGGCACATGGTCATGAAGGGATTCTTCTGCAGCAGGGGCAGCTGAAACCACCTCCAAGTTTGAGCTCCACTGTGACCCCAGGGTCCCGGCCACAAGCAGCTCGTGGGGTGCAGCCAGTTTTGCAGGGGCATTTACTCCAATAAAAAATATCTTTCTGCTCCTAAGAAAGAGAAGTGTTTTGCTATCTTGTCAAAGACTCTGGGAAATGTCTTATAATTTCCTATTTGTATTCAGGTTAATGCTGCCAGTGGGATACAAAGAAGATCACAGGAAGCAAATCCTGAAATTTAGAGAAATTCAGGATGTAGTTGAATGTGCTAGAGGGTAGACAAGGTTGACAATGTCAAAGGATATTCTTTTTTCATTATACTGACACTGCAGGCAATCATTAATGGCAGAGCTGCTATTGACTGAAGCAAGTGCTCCAGGGATAGGTGGCTGGCAGATGAGCCAGCTTTGAAGTCTTCCAGGTCTGCATGGGCCTTGTGGTACACTCTGAAGTGGAGATGTCCTGCTGCTCCCTCACCGTAGCCCTCTCCTCTCAAATACAGCAGAGCAGCTCAGGCTGCCTTTCAGAGAGCACTGAGGCCAAGACAGTAGCTGTCTGGCTATAGGAAGGGAAGAGACCAAAGCAGCTTTTCCCTGAGAGAGCAAAGCTCCAGCATCTGCCAAAGTACACAAGGACACAGACCGCCTTGTGGCTGTCCCTGCAGAACAGGGGCAGGGGCAGATGAGGATATCCGTTCTGCAGTGCTGTGTCCAGACACGGGGGAGGGCTTCGACATGTGTCACAAGAATGAAAGGCCAGAAGAGACCCAAGCCTGGTCACAGGCACTTGGCCCATCCCAAGGGATGCAGGGTCTCATGCTGGGGAATGGGGCCTGGCTCCCTTCCTCCTTCCTGCTCCGACATGACTACATTTTTCTAAAAGGCTGAGAACAGTTGTGCCCTCTCAGGATTCCATAGATGATTTCCAAGTCCTCTCATGAGACTGCAAAGAGCTCCTCTGGCTCCCTGCCTTCCTGATGGTCCTTGACCCAAGTGGCTCTGGCAGTCAGAGCAGGCTGGGCAGCACCACAGCCTCAGCTCAGGCTTTTCCCAAAAAAGATGCTCTGACTGGGGAAGCTGTTTCATTTTCTCAACCCTTGGTACAGTTGTAACAGGCCAAAGCACGGATAATATCCAACCAGAGATGCAAGCCCATATCACTACTTCCTGTCCTAGCAGAGATCCTCTGTATATATTATCTTTTTCCTCACATACTGGAAAGTTATTGTACTTTATTAAAGTTCTGTAAATGGATGAATAATTTCCACAAGGAAAGAATGTTAAACTTGCATTGGCACAACATTACTTCTAATCAAATGATCTTCATCATTCTCCAGAACAAGCAAAACTTCATATTTTCCATACGTAGCCATCCTTGTCACCCAAAGTACTTTGTGTTCAATAAAAATACCAGCTTTCATTAAAGAAAAAAACCCTTTTGGTGCACAGTTTTTCCGGCATTGCACATCTCTGATTCACTCACTCAACATGTTTAGAATTAAATCACAAAACCTTAACTTACCCTCTAATGATCTGTTTGTTTCCAGATCCATATTCCCACAATATGTTTGCTGACAGCAGTTGGGCTCTTTGACAAAAGTCAAGAAATTTTTCCCAACAATGTATATTTGCTTCATTCTGGTGAATTACAGGGGAAGGATGCAGGCTGTACAAGCTGTCACCAGTAATGTGACTGTAAGACCAAGTGTAATTTATTTAGTACAAGCTAAATGTTTATACTAAGTGTTCTTTGTTCCGAACATTATCACTTCAACATTGAGCTTTTTATTAAGAGAGTTGTGAGAAAGGTTGAGCCCTGTTTTGAAAGGATTTTTAAATTTAGCATCACTATGACTTGGAGCCAAAACCTTGATGCATACAGTTCTCTGGAGAATGATGGCAAAAAGCTGCTTCCCTTGGTTTCAGGCACTTCTAAACTGTTCTTTTTGACTTTGTAGTATGTGTTAGAACTGAATAAGAGCATACCAATTCTTGAAAGGATATGTTATTTCAAAATAAATCCAAAATCTTACACTCCAAATAATGTTCAGTGTAGCACTTTGATATAATTGCAGCTTATCCCTTTCTCCCACTCTTAAAATAATCCCTTCAAATTCATATTGATTTCACAAAGCACTTTGACCTCAACAGAAACAGAACACACTGGGATGAAATCTGGTCCTACCAATATTCCTCAGCCTTTCTCACCTGCCCACTGATGGATGGGGTCTGGAAAGTGTCCTCACCTTGGTGTCCACACACAGCTGCACTTCAACCAACAATGACAAGCTGCCCTTTTTTAATAAACCAGTGACACCAGTTTATTAAACCGGTGATAAAGCAAAACTAAGTCTGTGATACCTGGAGAGCTCAGGATATTGTATCTTTAAAAAGTCAAGTGCAAGCTACTCTGTCAGAGGAGTCTTGGACTTTGTCAGCAGCATGAATAATCTCCTTCCATATAAACACACAGAAAACTGCAATTTGCCACTCAGGAAAGACAACGAGAAGAAAGAGAGCAGCAAGGAGGATGATGACTGTAGCACAGGAAACCCACCTTGTAGTGAAGGGTTTCAGGACCCTGATCTGCTGCTAAGAAGGTCAAGGCCAGATGTGGTCGTGAGCTGCAGCACCTGCATGGAGAGAGCAATGTCAGAGGCGAGGGGTTTCTACTTCCCAGGGGAAAAGTGACTCATGGCAGAAAGCTGCAGATAAGCAGCCACACAATAGGGAAATATATGCTCAAACAGGAGTAATTTTACCTTGTGAACAGCTAACTGTACCCTTAACTATCTCTTAGAGTAGATCCTCCACCTCTTATATGGAAGGAAGAATCAATGTCAAATATTCCTCTGAAACACATGTAATTTAAATGGGAGCAGTTGAAGGCAGTTGTCCCACCTCACATACTGTTCTTCATCCTAGTTCCTGTTTTCTTGGGAGCAATTTATCCTATGAACGGTGATTCCAATTTTGACTCCTAGAAAGCATTAACATCTTTACTATTACTTCCATTTTTACAGCAACTAGAATTATCCTCGTTTGCTCATTGAAAAACATTTTAGACACAACAAATACAATACCGCTGCGTTTATCTGAAGAAAGGAAATCCTTTCTGCAGACTCCCCTTTGGTCCCTGCTGAGCTGCCAACTCCAAAGCCTGCAGAGTGCCCAGCAGCATGCAAGGGTGTTTCTCTGGGGTGTGAACTCTCCTACAGATAACAACTTTATGGCACAGGCATTGTTCTTTACCAGTACTCTGTTTTCACAGGTATTTAATGAATGAATAGGCTTTCAACTGGAAAAACACAGGCTGGGATCAAGAAGGCAAATGACCTTTGTGCTTGTGACTGTATGTTCAAGTAGTTACACTTATTTTTCTCATTAACATATAGGAATCCCTTTTATGTTAATGCACTTTATTTAATTCTAATAGGCTTTTTGTTGTATTTAAAAATCTAGAGGAAAACAGAAAAAAAATCCCATTGTTCTCCCACATGTTTGTTTTCACTACAACTACTAAGAGGAAAAGCCCTTTACAAAAACAGGATACAGCAGACTTCTCTACGCTGTGCACCCCCCACCACACACTCAAACACTCTGGACATGCCTGCAGTGGTAATCGAGAGCCTACAGAAATCATCAGTGATTAAAAAACATCAATGGGAGTTTTATTATCCACTTGAATGAGAGTAGTATCAAGTCCCTGCTGAATAAACCTCACCAGCCTGGGCAGGTTCTGCCCCCCTCAGACAAATTACCACCTGCCTCAGGACATTTTCTCTGTGACATTAATTATAGACAGAGAGGCAGACTCCACCATTGTGGAAAGGTGTTTAGTCAGTGACAAAAGCCACAGCATACAGCATCACTTCTTAGCAGTCCTAAGAGACAACCAGGGAACCATGAGATGTCACCTACATCAGGCGCTGCCTGGCCCCAAGAGATGCTGCAGATCCCCCTTGGATCTTACTGAGCAGCCACAGGCTGTCTCTGGGGTACCCTCAGGAGTGGGGCTCCCCTCTGCATTTCTACTAATGACCTTTTAGAGCTCTTTCCTTAATGCATCCCACGGCCTCCTTTCCCCCTCTTTGATTATTGCTTCCCCTGATGGATTTTTGGCCAGTCAGGGTTTCAATCTGTGCCAGCAGCCCTCAGGAAAGGCCAGAGCTGAGGCAGGGGAACTTGTAAGCTGCACTCACTGCAAAGCACATTCCTGTGGGCTGTTGTTAAGAAGATAATAAAAATTGCTGTTTTCTTTCTCCCCACACATTAGCATTTGGAAGAGTTCATACTTCCAAAGAATCACACTGACTTGTTCTCCGTGATACAGAAGAATAAATCAAATGCAATTACCAGGAGACCTCCATTTCTGTAATCAAGAGCGTCATCTCTGGCCAGAAAGTACCTTGGGGGAATCAAGTTCTAGTGACTGGGGGGCCAGTAAAGAGCAATTTGAGCTTTTCTGACTGAAATGTGGTGATTGCCCTTCCATTCACCTGGGCAGAAACTACCACTGAGCAGCCTGGCAACCTCCTTCAAACACCATCCCAAGAGCATTTCAGTTTTTAAAAAAGTCTCAAATTTTAGGGAAATATGTCTTCTGATTTCCTTCTAAGGAAAAACATAAAATGTCATAAGGGTTGAGGATATTCTTGCAGTGAAGAGAACAGAATACTACTTTGGTTTTAGTTTTATAGGATTGTGGTTCTTCTTGTTTTACTTTTAACTATATTAAGTAAGCCTTGTTTCTTCACCAGAAACTATCATGACTTGATTTAGCCATGCTTTCTGAACAAGATAATTCTATCATGTAAAATGATTACATTACAATGTAAATTATATGAGAAATGTTTATGCAAACCCTTAGGTAAAACAATAGCACTTTATTACTGCAAAATAAACTTTCAGATCACTGACACTTTGTCTTTGAACCAGAGAGACTGCTATGCTCGATAAACTGAAGAGCCAGGGAGACAACTTAGCACAACAGGCTATACTACGTAGAACCATACCACAATGTTTTCAGTTCAAGGGGAAAAACCCCCAAATTTCCACTTATAAAAAAATCTTTCATTGTTTAGAAACTGTAAACTGACTGGCTGCTTTTTGCATTTATTGGTAAATCTCTGACCATCATCAGAGGAAAGGATTAAATCATGCAGCTGTCATTTCTTCCTCATCAGGGAGAAATAAACCCACAGTGTCCTCCCTTGCTGCATGCAAGGAGTTCAACTACAAAACTCTCTTTTCCCAAACTCTCGGGATCTGCTGACCGGGTGTCCCAAAAGGCAAGAAATCACAATTCCCCCGGCGGTGTCGGGACAAGCTCACTTTGAACAACTCCTTTTCTGAAAGCAGAGCAGGGACAGCTGTCCGTGCACCCCCTCCATCCCACGGAGCCCCCTCCCCGCCCTGGCCCCCAGCCCCGGGGTCCCGCCGGAGCTCAGGGCCGGTCCCACACGGTGCCCCCGCCGCCCCTCGCACCTACCGCGCCCCGCCGATGGACGGACCGACGGACGGACGGACGGACGGATGGATGGATGGAACTGCGGGCTGGGCTGGGAGCTGCTGCTGTCCCAGCGGCGGGAGGTCACCAGGCTGCTAGTCTGATCTTCGGTTCGCTTTCCATCCGAAAAGTTTAACTCCTTCACGCCCTAAAGGCACAATATCGGCGAATACTGCAGCACTGTGCTCATCCCTTGCCAGGCACTCTGGGCACGCCCTTGTTTCAGGCTGCTGAAAACAAGGACATGCACCTGGGAGAAACCAGGGTATGGGGGGTCGGCATGGGCAGTTTTGCTCTGAGATTTGGGGTGAGTGTGATGCCAAGAAGTCCTCAGTGAGACATTTCTCACAACAGCACACACTCCTAAGCCCTGTCCTAAAGTCTTGTGTATTCCCACACATTCCTGTGGCTGCCAAATCCCTGCCGGGAACCCCAGGGGCTTATACTTTGGAAGGGAAGGGGAAAACCTTTGACAGCACTTTTTTCCCTGTCTCACCAAGCCCCTGGGAAATTGAAGGGAGTGGAAACTGCTTCTGGCAGAGGAGATACCAGATCTGAAAGAGCATACTGAGAAGGGGCCCCAGAAAATCCCAGCTCCATCCCTGCTGCCAGGAAACCCCAGCCAGCCCTAGCCTGTCAATGCCCATGCCTGTGTACCCATGTTCCTCCTTGCTTTGATCAGAGAGGGGCTCCTGGTGATGGGGTTTTGTGGTCCAGCTCAAGATGCCTGTGCAAGAGTATGGGTAAGAAGTTGTCTCTGCTTTGCCCTCGGAGCCCACTGAGTTTCCAGCTTTCTGCACACCAGCCCTAGGCCCTGTATGTGGTACTACCAAAATGTATAGGACAGAGTAATGGCAGCCATCAGAACTCCAACTGCTGCTTTTTCCAGCAAGATGTTTAAAATGGTTGCATGATGATGTCAACCCTGACCTCCATGTTCCTCTTGCACTCCTCTGCTGTGTGACTGTTGAGCAATGGAAACATTTTCTGGGTTTAAAGGCACTGAATCCTGTCCCCGATCCCTGGCTGTGGGGTCACTCTCACCCTCAGCCACCACCCTGTTCCTCTGCAGCCTGTTCAGCTCTGGCATGTGGGAAGTTGCAGACTCCTGCCCCCCCAAAAAACAAAGCTAAATCTGGGCCCCATGCAAGGCTTCTTCAAACACCACTTGCTAGGCATAAAATCATGGCTCAGTACAGTGTGCTGCCACACACAGGTTGCCCTCTTGCCCAGCTGTGGTGGAAGTCACAGGAAAGGGACAGGTGTGAACTTACCATCTTCCTCCAAAGGACAATGTGCCAGGTGGGCAGGCTGCAGGATGTCACAGGGAAGGCCACACGTGGCAGGGACAGGAGCATTTCATGGGGTCAGCAGGAAGGCAGCAGCTCCAAGCTGTGTTGGAGGTTTTGTACCAAGGGTGTTGCAGTGCCCTGTGGGCACAGTGCTCACTGGCACTGTGCACTGGCACTCACCATGCTGAGCCCAGCTGCTGCCCACCCCTGCTCAGCCTCTGTGTCCTTTCTGGTGCACCAGCCATGCATCCACAGGAACCCACACGGGTTCTCATCACTGGTGACAAAGTGCTCACAGCAAACATCCAACACAAGGCTCCTGTAACCCAGGCTCTGATGCCACCATGTCCCACCCTGCAGCCTGTGGCTGGGCTTCACTTGTGAGCTGCCCAGGCACAGGATTTGCTGAGACCCTTCAGTCAATTCAATGCATTTTAGCCCCATATAAATAACATGATCCTCAGCCAGTCCCTCCAGAGGGGGTGCACCTGGCAGAGTCTCTTCCTATCCCAAAGGTGATTCCCAAAGGACCATCCATGCATACCACAGCCAGACCCCTTCAGCTCCCAGGCACTGTGAGTCATGCAAAAGGTGACTTTTGACCACAATAATAGGAGCCTGAGGGAGGGAGAGGGAGAGGTGCCCCCTTGCCTTTTTTCTGCAGAGCAGGAGGCTGTGACTGCAGAGACACGTGGAATCTCTGAGGCTGCACCACTGATGGGGCACGGGATGGTGGCTGACACATAATCCCCATGCACACACCCTTATCAAGGGGCTGCAGCAGTTTTTCATTCAACCCTGAGGTCAGAAAAAAACATTTAAGATCATTTTCTATTTAAGATCATTTTCCAAACTTCTCTGGAGGGAGGACAGCTTTGGGGCTTTTGATTTCAGGTATGAAAAATGTAATTATGGATAATGATGCCTCTTGCTGTAACCCAAACAAAAACCTTTCTGTGTTTCATGGCTGGTCCCTGTGCCCTAAAGTAAAAGAGGGTTTCTGCTTTCATTACAAAACATATTTGTATTTCAACCTGTAAGGCCTTCTCATCTGGGAGCTGTCTAGTGGCCAGCAGTCTCTCCTGCATCTGGTGTTACTTAGCCAGTAATTTTTCTTCTGTGTTGCCTGGGGGCCAAAAGTACTCCCCAAAAAGCAAAACATGGGTTAAAATTGTTTAGAGAACAAAACTCTGTTAGAACGTTTTATTGGAGTCCGGGGAAATTACTTCTAAAATACATACACATTAATATTAGCAGCAATAATAGAGTTTTTAAAAGTTCACTGTAAAAGTAATGATGTTTCAGATGAGAGCCAGCATTTCAAACCCATCTGTATGGAGATGACATCAGACACATTGCTTATGTTTCCACTTTTGCTGGTGTGAAAGAAAATACTCTGCTACACGTACTTACCTTTAGCCAGTGTGTGCTCAACTTGGACAGTTTGCTTGGGGAACTGCTTGAACTCAGAAAGCTTCACCTTCACAGAAAGCAAAAACTGGGTTTTTTTCATTTACAGGCTTCTCAGCTTGTATCAAAACCACCCTCTTGATTGTCAGTCTGTTCTGCCACTATGACACTTCAATCCACTATTCTATTTAAATTATGATAAGGTGAAAATCAATCTAGGACATGGTAAATGCATGACCTGTCTCAGCAGACATCTCACAGTGTTACACTGTGGATGTTTAGGCTCCCCTGGTTGGCATCAACCTTCCACCTTCCCAGACAGTTCAGTGAGGGTGGCAGTGCCAGGGTGGGCACTGTGGAGCCACACTGGTGACCCTGCCCTTCCCCTGGGGCAAGGCAGCTCCAGTACTCCAGCTGAAAATGGAGATGTGGTTATTCCACGTCAGCCAGGTCTCATTTCTCACCTGGCCCTGAGCAGGAGCCCAGTGTGCTGTGGGCACTTGTGGGGACAGCTCAAGGAGCTGCAGTCCCTGCTGATTTGGACCCTGCCGTGGATGCACTGGCTCCAAGCACATCATGCATGGCTTTGAATTAAGGATACTTGCCATTGGTGGCAGTTCCTGCTGTGAATGGGAGCTCCTGAGCACTGTTCCCATCTGCAGAAAGGTGCCATCACCCACAGTGCAGAGACAGGCAGGGAGGAGGGGATCTGCTGGCATGCACGCTAAAGCCAGCCTGAGATTTCCACATCATCTTAAAGAAAGGGTCAAAAATCTAAGTGATAAGAACAGAACAATGAAATCTGAGTAAACAGCACTAATGGATGTTTCCTAATTCCTTAAGCTCCCTCCTATGTTTATAAATGAAAGAGAAACATCCAGACATTTCTAGTATGAGATCTCATTTCTTTTTTAATCAGAAATGCCCTGAATACTTCTCAGTTTCTGTTTTCAGATGTTGCCTTCTCACAGAAATGACCACCTAAAGCATTTATCTTTTTATTAAAAATACATCTTTTCATTAAAAAATTACACTGGGATTTCATTCTTATTCCAATTGTATGCTTTTTTTTTTCACATGGGTACAAGCATTTTTCTAAACTTAAAGAAACCCTTCTCAGAGGGGGGTGGAGATATGAAATATTTTTAAGATTTAGTTTGCTTTGATTTCCAAAGAATTTGATTCCAGTGCTAGAAAGCTGCAGAAAGTAATCCCAGTGAGAGGAATAACCAAGAGCCAGGTTATTCCTGAGGCTCCAAGACCCTTTCAAGTTGGTCTGAAAACCTCATTGTTAATCAAAATAATTGCATGAGAACCAATCAGGAAATCCTGAAACATTCAGAATGAAACCTTGTCATTACAAATTCACCATCATGGCTAAAAAACAGATTATCTCTGTCAAAAGCTGTGGGAAAGTTTGCTTTGTAGCAGTAGGGGCAGAAGTAAATATTTGCCCAATCTGTTTTGTTTATCCTAAAAACATATATACATGTACAGAGTTTCAATTAAACACTATTTTCTTTCTCCCCATGTGTACACCATTTGAACTGCCCATGTGAGGAGCTTTTAAAGCATCTCTCCCAGGAGTCAGGAGATGGCTCCGTGCCAGCGCCTTACTCACACCATGACGCCATGGCCGGGCACGCCGCATTGCTTTGAATTTTAAGCCTCACTTCTTTGCTCTCACCTCTGAGTCCATTTAAACCTAGCTGGCCCCTTGCTGTAATTTAAAGCAATCTAAAGCAGATGCACAAAGTGCCACTGGAAACATACCCACAGACGGGTTGGTTTTGCTGGTAAATGCCACAGCTTCCCAAGGCTGGTGATCATGGGGAGCAGGTGCAGGAGGAAGGGGTTTAGGTGTGAGCAGGTCTGTTTCACCAACATGCAGGTTCCCCAAGTTACTGTATTTAAACCACTTAAGAAGTTGCATATTTTCTTGAGGAAAATTGGTGCTGGGGATGTCTGAGCTGCTGGAAAAGCTTGAGGGGACACTGGGACAGACCAAGAGTTCAAAACTCAATAAAGAGTTTTACTGCCCTATGGGGTCATGAGCCTCTCTTGTACCTACCCCAGAACCCTCCATGCTGACACCACTTTTGCAGTGACACAGGCAGAGATACAGATGTGAAAGGTCTCCAGTCTGGGCTGTCCTTTGCAACAGCTGTTTGCAAAATCAGTTTCAAAACACTTTGTTTTGAAAATGAGGTACACGCTTATAAACATGCCATTTAAAAATGCAGTAATAAAAAAAAGGCAAAGAATAAAAGGAAAAAAATTCCAGCCAGTGGTTGAACCCTCTGAGTCCTTTTCCCTGTGGCAACGGTGTTCAAACAGGTGAACAGGGAAGAAAAACAAAGGCTGAAGAAAAAACAAATGGTCACCACATTTCAAAACACCTGCTGGAAGTGACTGCAGCAAAAAATCATTCAGAACATTTTGGAAAATACCTGAATGATGCCAATAATCCACTGCTGCTGCAGAGGGGGCTGGAGACCTCCAGGCACTGCACCCTGGGACCCACCGAAGCATCCACTGGCATGCTGATCCCACTGGCATCACATGAAAGTGCAACAATCCTCTGTGAGGTATTAAGATCACTTCAAAATCTCTTCTTGCATGAAACAGCTCACAGGAAAACAAAAGCACAGCTTATTTTGTCCAGATTTAGTAAGTCTTAGATCTTTATCTTCTCAGGGGATCAGAGTCCTGGTGCTTCTCCCACCCAAGTCATTGGGAATTGTGCCACAGGCTCCAGACAGTAACCAGACCTTATCCTACAGGCTTCCCTGTCCAGCTGGCACCTTTTCATTTCCAGCACCTATGGCAGCAATAGATTTCCCAGAGCAATAGATTTCCCAGTGTCCAGGCAGAGCAGTGGGACAGGCACCAGCCTCCTGTGGCTGCACAGGCAGGTGATGATGCTCAGTCATGAAGGCTGCAGGTCCCTCCATGCTCAACCCCCAGACCTGCTGCTAAACAAACCTGTGCCAGGATCCCTGTGGTGGAGGATGAGCTGGAGGGGGCACCTGGACGCCCTCAGCCCCCCAGGCCTGAACCTGTGGTTGGGCTTCTCTTCCCTGGCCATGGGTCAGCAGTGCAGGTGAGAGGTGTGTCCTAGGAATGAAAAATGTGCCATTTTGGCCCTGCTCTCCCTCCAGGTCCTTGCAGTGCAGTGAGAGGCTGTCTAACCCAGAGAGCTGCAGCCAGGACTGCACACAGGTTTGCACATAAACACCACTACTTCCATGTGAGGAAGACAACTGGTTTGACACGAGGCTCTGCTTCAGAGTAAGAACTGGTTGCAGTTACAGGCTGGTCCCCTGAATGTCTGGATTTCATTTTCAATCCATTTCTGTCAGAGGTAGCAAGAAACCTTTGTAACATCATGGAAACAGACACATCCTGTGTGCATCCCCTACCAGGACCATCATTTCTGGTGTCGTGAGGTTGTCCTGTGCAGGGCCAGGAGCTGGACTGAGTCTTTTCACGTTATGATATTCTATGATCCTATGACCAGGAGCACTTCCAGCCACCCACCCTGCTGTGCTGCAGCACCTCACTGCCATCACAGGGCACTGCTGGTGACCCAGCAAAGCCAAATGGAGCTCTGACTGGCTGTTTATGCCACCACATACACAAACACGGGTCTGCCCCAGGTGAACGGGCAGAGCAGACCAGGCAGCTTTGTCATCCCAGCCCTCGGAAAAAATGGAGAAACCGAAAGGAAGTCAAGGACACCTTAAGAGAGGAACAGAAAACAATGGGGAGCTCTGCTGGGAGGGAAGGAGTCCAAGGAGCGGGATTATAGATGAATAACATGTGCAGTGTAATTAATCTAGATTAGTTTTGTTTTATAGCATTAGCAGGCCGCAGTCGCAGCATGCGGGGCCGCGGTCCCGCGAGTTCCCAGCGCTGGCCGATGGCTGGGACAGCTCCAGGCCCAGCCTCAGCGCGCAGGAAGCGCTGCCGGTGACTCACCGCATGCTTGCTCAGAGACTAATGAACTAATTCCGGCACTCCGGCCTTTCCACGGCCCCCTTCCATTAATCTTCCAGTTAAAAAGTGCAGCAGTCGCTCAAGAGGGAAATTCCCACCGTGCAGAAGGATTTTGCCCTGTGCTGACCTCCCTGGCAGAGCCGAGAGCCCGAGCTCCCCCCGGGCCCGGCAGCGCGGGGATTCGCGGCCCTCGCTGGGATTCGCGGCCCTCGCTTGGTTCCCGCAGCGCTGCCGCGGCTCGGGATGCTGCCGCTGCTCTTCGGGGTGAAATGCAGAGGCAGATCTCGTCCTGCTGCCGGGCAGCTCGCAACACACACCTTTGTTCCCATAAAATATTCCCCTTGGCATTTTTGGGCCAAAATTCCAACTTCTGCAATAGCAAGTTGCCCATCTGAAGTGCTTAGAGACATCCTCACCTCCCTCACAGCGTCCCCCCCTCTCGAACTCTGGAGAGTTGGGGTTTTGCTTTCCCTAGATCACAAATTGCCACATGCTGTCCCATTACCAACAGCATTACTTCTAAAGGACCCACATGCCAGTTGTGCCTGGAGATGTATTAGAGCTTTCCCAACTGCAAAGAAATGAAGCACAGTTAAAAATTGTTCCTTAAAACTCCTGAGACAGAAGAGCTGCACAATGCTCCAAACAGCAGGAGAGCAGGGGATGGTGGAGACAGGCTCTCCTGGAGAGTGATGTGGACAGAAATTGATCTGTGCTTCCCTTTTCACCCAGGACAGTCTGTATTTAACATTTATCATCATGTGGAAAACACCTAAATAATTCCAGGGATGGCAGAGGTTTGCAACCACAGACTTGGGCAATGGGAGAACCAGTGCGACTGGGGACTGAGGGTCCAGTTACCACACAGCTACTTTACTCCATCCTTTGTCTTTATTTTATATTTGTATTTCTTCAATATAATAGAATACAACTTATTTTACATAATGTATACAAACTATATCACAGTGCTTTACAGAGCAAAGCATGAATTACATGGTGAAAACTGAGAGAAAAATGACATGGTCCTCTGCTTTGCCAAGCCCCTTCTTTTCTCCCTGTTCCAGGAGACCTCCCAGGACACCCTCAATCTAGTGGGGATCTCCCACCTGACTAATTCCTGCCCCAAGGTGAATTTGCTCATCACCACTGTGCTCTCCTCTCTCTGGAGCACTGGCAGGGCTGGTATCCCAAAGAGCTGTCACATTTAACCTCCTTGTTCTTATCTCCTTTTCCTCACAAGACAAGCAGCAGCTCTCTCTTTTGAGCAACATAATTACTCTGAAAGTAATTACTGGAAACTGAGGGAAACCCCCCATCATTCCTTTCTCTCAGGATGAGCTATTTTTCCCAGAGCACATGGATGGCCCCAGATAAACCATGGGGTTTGGCAATGCTGTTTGCTGCATTTCTGAAAGCAGTACATCCATCACAACTCCACAGTACCAGAGCCAGGGTGGGATGCAGACCTGGCTCCTCCAACAGACTCATTGTAGCTGCTTTATGAACACAGAAAACAAAAAGCACTCACAACTGGTGTTACAGGATACTGTAAATGACATTGGATTGATGTCTCTGAGACCTGGGAATGAGAGTACTCACTCTGGGAAATGGGAAGGTTTTGGAAGCTGAGAGAGAGTGGGATTGGGGACAACAGGAGCTGAGGGTCACACACACCACAGAGAAATGGCAAGGACAGACAGAGGGAGAATGACCTTAATGCCAGATGAAAAGCTTTCAGAAGTGATCCCTGTAGGAATCCTGAGCACAACACACACTTCTGTGGATACACAGACATGTAGAAACAAAAGGAAGGTGTTGGACATGGCTTCCCTCAGGCCCTGAGCTACTGCAGAACATCACATTGTGAAACAGGGCACTGTTTTAACACATACTTTTAATGAGTAATATTAATAATAAACCACCCATTTTCCATTCTCTAACCTAATGGAAAAAATGTAGAAATTCCCAGCATTTGTACAACAATGTCATGTCCAGAATGATCAGGATCCCTTTCTGCAACAGAAGAATGGAACACACCCATGGCAGAGCTGATGACAATGGGCAGAAAAAGAGCAAAGGCAGACATGTAGGAGCAAGTTTCCCTACAACACTTAAAATAGAAACATAGGGTAAAAATACATTTTATGAGTAGGAAAAAGTGAACAAGAAACCAAAGTTTTCCTAACTTCAGAGTCCAGTTCCTCTCCTAATCCCTTTTATTCCAGATCCACATCAATGAATCAGAATTTGACCTAAAAGCTTTGCAGCAGGAGAATTAGCCAAACGCTTGAATTAAATATTGCTTATAAAAATCTATTTCCTTTTCTTAACAGCAAATTTTCCAACTGGGAAAAGAGTTTGAGGCCCACATGCTTTCTAAGTTTGGAGAATTAGACACTTCTCTCTTAAATCCCATCCTTCATAATCTGGAAAAGATACAACTTTACACATCAAATTATTTTCCAGGAGAAACTCAGCAGGATATTTCCTTAAGCAGGAGGATTTCTCTCCATCTAAATGATTCTTGAACAACCTCTTTAATTTCTGACCACACATCCTGCAGTCATTGAAACCACTTTGAGCATGATGGGATCTGCTGGCCCTGGTGGCTGTTTGGCATTCCAGGACTTCCTCCTGACCAGGACCTGGTGCATCTGCTGGGGCTCTCCTGGGCCCAGTGGCCAAGGGACAAACCTGCCTTGGCTTGGCTGCAAGCTCAAGTGCTGCTGTGAGGTCACTCCAGCAGAAAAAAATAAATACCTCAGACTCTGCCCACAAAACTGCACTTAGCAAGAAAGTCCCAATACAACCTGACCAAAAAAAACCGCCATGTCCCTTTAAATTTCACAATTCATTGATATTATTTGGTTATAATCTCTGGAGCAGAGCAGCCATGGCTTGTTGAGCACACATGAATGAATCCTGTGCCATGGCCTCGCTCACAAAATAAACACACTGCCAGATCACACAGGGCCACACTGGCACAGCTTACAAAGCTTCCAAGAAGTGACAAAGACTTAGGGGATAGGACTGGGTCCTACTTGACTAATTTTGCTTTTAATCACAAGCTTTTATCTCTACTGATAAAGTTTGGGTATGATGCACAAGGGATAAAGATGGGAGCTGTAATCTCAAACAGTAAAATAACAAAACGTTTATTAAATGATGCATGAGAAGCTTCTTTTCCAGAGAAGGATATGACTATATTAAAAAACATTTAAAGAAGTCTAAATAGGACTTTGGTTACTATATTAAGGTTCTATTTTTTTAGTCCATCAATCTTCCCTGTTGGCTCAGCTTTGAGCTGCAGCCCTTTCTCAGCCCATGGAAAGGAGCTGTATCTTCCCTACCAGCAAGCAGAAGACCATCAAGTTGAACTAATGATGGAAGCTTTGCCTGTGGGAAATATAATAATTTAAATTTCCGTATTGGTGGCACAACTGGAATATCTAAGTAATGGTGTGAGTGTTTTCTTGGACTAGTTTTAAGATTACTGCATAAAAGGAAACGCTTTGAAGTTCTGGCAAAAATCAGAACTGGTAACTGGTGGTTTTATATCCTGCTTTCAGAAGCCATGGGCATACAGAACAGCAATTAGGTCAAGCTTTTCTGTTGTTCCCAAGAAATGTAAAAATATTTTTTGATAATTCTTCCTTACCAAGAGAGAAAAAGGAGGCAGCTCCCCCTGCATCACTGCTGACTTGCAGAGGGTGGCTTTACACAAGGAGTCTGTGCTCCAGGCCCACAGCAAACCTGCAGTGAGCCCCTCACTGGGCTGTGCACACACACACAGACTCTTCTGTTCTCCTCACTCTGCCTTGCTCCAGCCATGGGAAATGCTCCTCCTGCAGGAGGGAGGAGCTCCTGCAGGCTCCTCCAGGAGCTTCTGTGAGCCTCTGCCTGGGCCCTTATGTTCTAGCAGGAGCAGGGCCATGGTTCCAGGCAGGATGACAACACAGACCTTCCCAAACTCCCCCAGCACTGATGGCACTCCATTAAACAGCTTTTCCTGCACACAGGATTCCTGCCTGCCATATCCCACTCCCTCCCCAGAGCAGTTAAGACACATACAGCAAAATTCATCCATGAGTTATTTTGGTGGGTGAACAAGAGCCAGAGGGCAAGACACAAAAAAAAAAAAAAAAAAAAAAAAAAAAGAAAAAAAAAAAAGGGGCAAAATACCAAGAATCTAGCATGGCACCAGTTATCTTAGTCTTTTTGCTTTACCCCCCTTGCCTTAATTGCATCAATATTTTTAAATGAAACATTTATCACATCTTACCAATGAGAACATTACTCAATTTTTTTTGCAGCAAAATACATGGCAGCAAAAAGCATAATTTCCTAGGATCTCATGCTCATGGCATGCTAAGTCACACTGAGTCCTGTTCTAGGTGTGAAACAGAGATGTGTCAAGTTTTGAAGGACACAGAAGATCCTAATAAATACCCACAAAACAGCTGTTCCTCAGAAAGTGCTATAAGTAGATATAAGGAGCACTGAGATACTCTGGCAAAAATAAATTGTATCCTAAGGCAGTGATGCTTCAAACATGTGCTGAAGCCCATAAAAATAAGTTAAAGGCTGTGTTGACAGACAGGATGAAGGAAAAATCTGTTTCTAGGATTAGTAGTTACAAAAGGTCTTCCAGATCCTGGAGTAATCACAGGATGAAATTTCCAGATGGCTCACCAGGATCATAGTAAGACCAGGCAAGAAACACATCCCTAAAGTTAGCAGGCACAGCAAATCTTCTGAATAAATGGTATCTCAAGGATACTACTGAGAATCATCACATGAAGATGGCACCCAAAATCTTCTCCAAATGAGCATCAGCTTCTCCCAAACTGGTCCAAATCTACTCACCTTCCTGGAAACAGGAGGAGTGAAAGCTGCTTGCCCTGCATGTCAGCCAGGGCAGCAGCCCTGAGCTCTGGGCACACTGAGCATCTGTTTGGGGCCCTGCTGTAATTTGGCCCCAGTGAGGAACTGGTGCATGTTTGTGAGATGCCCCAAACCATCTCACTTCTGCCAGCTGGTTTTATAAAGCTGCTGCTTTGAGATGAGGGTGAAGACGCTTGGTAAGCTCAAAACAAAGCACAAAGTGCCATCAGGGAGCCACCCTCCCAAAGGGAGCTGGAAAGCCACAACACCTTCAGATGTGATTTTCCTCAGGTTTAAATGTGAAACTCAGGCATTAGAGAAGTGAAACCTGGCAGAAGCCATGAAAAGCAAGCTGGTAACCTCCCCAAAGCAGCTCAGCAGCACCAGAGCCTTTGGCAGGGCCAGCCCAGGCTGATGGGGACAACGGGAAAAGGCACCGAGCAGAGCAGAGAAATCAGGAATCTGAACCAAGGGTTGGCTGAGCCAGCCATGGCTTAAAGCCAAGGAAAAGTGGCAACAGCTTCTAGACAAGGAAGGTTGGGGGATGCTGTTCTGCCCCTGTAATGCAACATTTGCCTTCATTCATGGAGAAAACAATTCAGAGAGGACAGAAGGGTCTCTGGTTTGGGACACGGCTGGGGGACACTGGGCCATGGCACCTCCCAATGTCCAACAGCACTTAACCCCAGCCTTTCCCATGACACGAGGCCAAGTTTGGAAGTAAATTCACTGGAAACAATCACTAATGCTTGCTAAACACTTGTTAATTTCTAAACAAACAAACAAATCCAACCCAAAGAACTTTCAGCCTCCTGTCCCTGCCTGACCAGCACAGATGTAGTCACTTCCTAACAGCAAGAAGAGGCACAGACACATGTCCCTGCAGCAGGGCAGGTCCTAGGAAATGGGGAGCTTTTGTCTACTTCCCTCATGGTGATTCACTACAGGAGCAGTTCTTCTCAGTGAATATGGCACAGAAAATCCAGGTGAGGAGAAAGCAGGGTTTTCTCTCTCCAGGAGCAGGTCCATGCAGTGCTGCACACGTGCAGCTGGCACAGAGAGGGAGCCTGCCAATCTGCAGCCCTTCCCTTTGGAGAGAGCGATTTCCCATTCAGGTACAAAACAGATGCAGGAACCCAGCCAGGCCAGAGCTCTTGGCTGCTCACAGAACATCTTTAAGGGCTGAATGACAAGCTGTAGAGCAGATGTTCACCCCTGGCAGCAGCTCAGCCATACTGTGCTCTATGGTTTTGCTTTTCCAGCTCTGGCCAGAAAGGATGCATATTTCCCCATGCTGTGTGATGGAGAAGAGACTGACCCTGGCTGTGGTGGGATTTTCTAACAGGCATCAGCAAACTCCCCCAGAAGGGAACCAAGTGCTTTACTGGCAGTTCAGCATGCCCTGAACACCATCCCTGGCTGACTGACACTGAATCCCAGGAACAAGGCAGCCCTTACCGTCACTGGATGGGTCAGGCACCACTCACAAAAGGCTTTTGGAGGAGTGCAAAAGCAGATTTCTGGAGAAGCTGAAAGGGGACAAAAAAGCTGAGTCTGCTGCTCTGAACACTCCCAGCAGGCTGCAAGCACCACTTTTCAAATAGTTTAAAAGGAAAAAAAAGTGATTAATTTTTGCTAATACATGACAGTTTGAGCTGGAGTAAAGTCAGATTCACAGAACTTATCTGACTCAGGATACAGCATCTTTCTGAAATGTACACATTGGAAGATGAATCATACTTGTCTTATAAGGACACTTCCCAAATTTGCTCTCCTGTAACTGTTCAGGGTTCCCGTTCTGCAATAGAAGATGATGTCACTGTTTACATAAATAAAGGCAATGGTGCTCAGATCAGATCTAGGAAACCAGTCTCTTTGCTCTTAGTTATCAACCACAAGTACTTTCTTTCAAGGCTGGGGAGTGGAAGAACTGGCCAGGGCATAAATAGAATCACAGACCAAAAACAAGGTGCAAAAATGACCCAAATCACATACTTGACACAGATTGCTTTTGTTCTTAGAAAACTGGCCATGTTAAAAGTGATGTAGCTCTCATTGCTCTCACTCTGTCCACAGTAGGGAGATTAAACTTCTGCACAGGAGAGTTGCAACTGAAAAATATTGTCATTACACTGAGCACAAATAGGTTCTTCTTGAACATTGAGCATGCACGTGGCCTCCCCTCTCCCCCCAGCTTACATTTTATGAGATTTTTGACAGTCAGAGAAAAATCTCCTTCCATATGTTCAGGATGTTAAGATTTCAACCTCTTTGCAGCAGGAAAATAAAGTCATCTTCTTTGCAGTGCCGCAGCAGCGGGCACACACAGAGCACTGAAACAGGAAGGCATGAACTGATCTCTGCCATGGCTGAAACTGCAGGGATCCCGGAGCAGGTCGTGTTCCTGTCATGTCTGCAGATGCTCTGTTAAGGACTCCAGGGACATAGAGCAATTACTAGGGTTTGTTTCTGCTTTCCAGGAGCAGTTCTGTTTAGGAGAGAATAGAAAGGGATTATTTTTACCTTATAGTTTGGACTGACAGGGTGTGAACTGAATTTTTCTTCCCACAGAGAGACACCACGAACAACTCTTGCAAGGCCCTGTAACGGGGCTGTTCCTCCTCAGCAGAGCCCCAAAGCCCCAGGGCTAATGAGGGTGACAGGCAGGGCCCAATTAGCAGCACAGGCACAGGGATGGTTGCCTTTAGGCCACACACTGAGTCTAAAGGGTTTTTCCCTTTTGTTTTGGGGGCTTTGTTGGTTTGTGGGTTTTTTTGCTTTAAGGCTAGAAAGTTGACATCTGCTTCTGGTAAAATTAACAAACTATTTTATTTGTCAGTAATTTAGATTGAAACAGTACTGAGAACTGCATTGTCTGGGTCTGCAGGACTGTAGGAAGTATCAGTGAAGCATTTTCCACTGGCATGTGTATAGAGAAAGCAACACATAAGTGAAGATAATTTTTTCCATATAGATTATGTACATTGTTATACACAAGTGAGAATTAGACAAAACAAAACTAGAACAAAGATTCTTTTAAGTTGTAAAAGGATCTTTGTCTCTCAGCCATAGGGATGGCTCAAGCCAAGCTCCATGGATGAGGCAACGATGAGGCAACAGATGCATCAAAGGCATCTCACTCGTAGGACACAGTTTAGCCAAGGCAAGACAGACCAGGGCATTGCTGGCACCACTGTCATTCTTGCTACAGCACAAAGGAATTCCCAGCTCTTACCTTCTCCTGATGCAGCCAGGCTCGGGTGCACCCTCCACTGTGCCCTACACAAGTCCTGGCACCTGGGCAGCAGAGCTGCTTCCAGCAGGGGCTCTGCCCACCCTGCAGTGGCACTGTGCCCCCCTGGCAGTGTACCCAGCTGCATTCTGCAGTGTGACCTCCACCAAACCCCATCCCACCACCTTTCCTGCAGCTCTGACTGCCCAGACCAAAGACTTGGCATCCTGGACACCAGTTCAAATCCCCTGGCAGCTCTTTTATTGTTCACCTGCTCAATGCTGCAAACACAGCTCCAGGTCTACCCCCTGATGCAACAGGCAGGAGAAATCTTGTGCATTTGGGGCAAGGGAAGCCCATGGACCTGGCTCTCATGGAGGAAGGTGCCCTGCAAGGGTGACAGGAAGCCTCAGGTCACAGCAGCCCCAGGGGTCAGTGCCAGGAAGGGGAGAAGAATGGAGCAGGCTTCCCACGAGGGTCAGGCACAGGGCAGGAAGGCAGACATTGTGTGTGAGGCCCCTCTCCTGCACAGTGTGTCAAACATTAACCAGCACCTTCCCTCTCACTGCCCAGGGTCACACAGGGCAGCTCCCCCTGCCCCGGGCAGCCACTGGGGCTCTCCACCACACCCTGGCTCAGGGAGCAGGCAGCAGACACCAGCAGAGGATGGGGATGCTCTTTCAAGGCTGGAAAAGTACTTTTTCCTTTTGTGGTAAAACCCAGGAACACCCTTCCCTGACCCATTTGACCCTTCCCTTCCTGATGTGGCCCCTACCCCATGCCTCTCCCTTGCATTGTGTGGGAACATTGCCCAAAACACGCTGGTTTCCCCTCATTTCCTTCCCCTCAAGACACCTGGACCTTCCTCCTGCAGGCTCCTGCCACCCCTCATGCTGATACAGGCCAGGCCAAGGGTTTATTGTCCAGGAAACCAAAACAACCCAACATCCAGCTCAGGGCTGCTGGGGTGACATGCTCAGGGACAACACAGCCACCAGGGCCTTTATGCTCTGAGGGTGACAAATAATTTATTTCAGCAAAACCACCCTGACATATTTGAGGAAAAACAGAAGCAGCAACTACCAGCAAGGACACCCCCAAGAAGGCTGTAGGGGAAGTATTTTCCACCACAAAACATGTTTTGAAATGTATTTGGAATTGGTGATTTAAGTCTCAAGCTGTTAGTAGAAGAGCTCTGCTTAAACAAGTCAGTTTTGCATGCATTAAGCAACGCAGCACAGAAACAAAAGAAAAAATCCTCTCCAGCTTCAATGCCAGGTAAAAAGTTATTGGGAGGCAGCCAATATATTTGGGGAAGGTTTTTAAACACCCTCTTTCAAACTAAGATGCCTCAGCAGAGATCTGTGCACACAGAACACATCACAAATGGCAACTCCAACTTCACCCTTCTCACACACTGAATTTTAAAAGCTTAAAACACCTTTATCTAAATCTCTGTCCTGTTAAAAATCCACTGAGAAGCACAAAGCTTCATCCCACTCAAACAGAATGTATGGATAAGTGGAGTTCCTTGCTCTGCTACACCAGCTTGTTTCTGCTCCATGACCATGGATTCAGGAATCCATGCAAGCACAGCTTTGCTGGTCATGGAATGTGAACTGCGAAACACAAACTGATCACAGAACAGTCTGAGTTGGAGGGACCCACAAGGATCATCGAGCCCAACTCCTGAATGAGCCATACAGGGACCAAACCCACAACCTTGGTGTAACTAGAACCTGCTCTGAGCAGCTGAGCTGACCTGCCCCAGAATCATTGCACAGTTTGGACTGAAAAGGGACCTTAAAGACCATTTTATTTCAACCCCCTGCCATGGGCAGGGACACCTGCCATTAGACCAGGTTGCTCAAAGCCCCATCCAGCCAGCCTGGCCTGGAATACTTCCAGGGATGGGACATCCACAGCTTCTCTGGACAACCTGTGCTAGGGCCTCACCACTCTCACAGGAAGAATTTATCCCCAATATCCAAGCTAAGTCCATCTGTTGCCATGTATGCTGGAGGCCAGCTGAAAGCCAGCCCCACAGAGCTGAGCAGAGCACACTGAGATGCAGCAGACAGACAGACAGACGCTGCTTCTCACTGGTGGGCATGCAGAGCCTGCTCAGATGGGTACAGCCCGTGCTGGGCTTCAGCTCTGTCCCACTCTGGACACTGCAGACCCTGAGGCAGTGCCAGCACTGTAAAGCAGCAGCCACAGCACAGCAAACCACCCCAGCCTGGGACTGCAGAGAGCAGCTCGCAGCTGCAGGGAGGCAAGGCCATTGTGTGTGCCTGGCTCTGCAGCACCAGCCACAGCCATGAAAGAGCCCTCCTGACCCTGAGACCTCCCTGGACACACAGCTGAGCCTCAGCTGCTTTTGAGCAGGGGAGATGCCTGCATGCAAGACTGGGCAGCCACAGATGGTGAAAGACTGGCCTTTCTCACTCATCAGTGAGCTTCTTTTTATGGCTTCTCAGCTTTCATTATGAGGAGCAGGAAGAGTGAAGTGCTGGTGTTTGCAGGCAGTGCTAACAGGATGTGACTGTGCCCTGACTCATCATCCTCTTTTCTCCTGAAGAGGAGAGGGCTGCTCACACCTGGGCCATGGACACCTATGGCCACACTCATCAGCACAAACCCACTGCTTCCCAAACTTGCACTTCAGAGGCTCCAGGAAGCGACCTTCACATCACACAGCTAGAACTTTATATTTTCAGAGGATCCTCACAACCAAAAGGACTGAAGAACTCCAAAATGCCCTCAAAATTTAAAGAGTAACACAGCAGTTTTCTGAGGAGTGTCTGAGCTAGCAGGATTGCACTGAGGTATTAAGTCCAAGAAATTAAAGCATTAAGCCACACAGCTGCAGAATATGACTAAATACACAATTATTGTTCTCTGTTTTACAATTGAAAACTTACCATGTTTGAATAATCTCCAGTGAAATGTATTTCATGGGAACTGGAAACAATTTGCATTAAATGAACCAGATGAACACCACTGTTAGTGAGTCCACGTGCACATGAGCAGGACTGAGGTGCCTCAGCTGAGAATTATCTCTGCCAATACCGTGGCTCATCTTCCATCCTGACAAACTTACACCAAAGATTTCCCTGATACATTTCCCTGCCCATCTAAGGCAGTCATTCAGTAGCAGGGATGTCTCACAGGCTCACATTCCAAGCAGATGCAACATCCTACACATCTGACAAAGCAATTCAGTTCTCACCAAAGAAACATCCCAGAAGGGCTCATTCAGATGGAATTCTTCCAGTATTTGTTTTTCAATTACTGGAAGAAACATCACTGTGGGGTAAATGATTTTTTACCACTCAGTAGATTTCAAATGAGACACACCATATAAGACATCAGAATTTTTTTTGTATTTGTCTACTAAACATCCTCCTGAACAAGGACATGGATGTGCTAAGTTACACCCTCACTTGCTGCAAAGGCAATCATGTTAAGTAATAATAAGAGAGATGGCTAATATTTAATGTTAATATTTATAATATGTTCATATTTATTTATTTATTGGGTGGGACATAATTTTTCTAAAAAAGAATTACAGTTCAGGGAAGTCTGCAGGGGAAGGATGCACTATTGCTGCAATATATAGCACAGCCACACTAACACCTGGCCAACCCAAGGCTGGAAGTGCAATTAAAAAATGACAGAGAAATTGCTGCAGGCTACGTCTTTGCTTATGTGCCACTGCAATAATTACAAAATGGAAAAATAAAAAAAAAGAACAATAAGTGTGTCTTACAATGGCAGCTACAGTTGGATTCCAGTCAGGCTCTGCAACAGAAAAACTGCCAGTCAGCTGTGGCTGCTACACTTAGAACAGAAACACCAAATGCCTTGAATATCACACGCAGTGAGCCTGGAATATTGACATTGAACTTTTAAAAATGAGCAAACTTTATCACCCCCTTTTACCTGTAGCATTACTCAGAAATAAACTCATTCAGGGTCTAAAGAAGAGAGCTCTGCACTGGTGTTGGGAGACAGGAATTCAACACAAACTTGTAACACATCAAGTGCTACCAGCAACGTCCCATGAAGAGCAGCAGATATATTTATCACCTTTTTAGGCTTCCTTCCTCCCCCCCAACCATCTACTGCATCTGGAAGAATGTTTTAATGCCAATTCTGACTTTAACTTTTTAAATTGAAAAATAGAAGAGTTAAGTTACCTGGGTCTTACACCAGGACTTACTGCCTGCCTGGAGTGAAACCATGTGTACTTAAACTGCACCCTGGGGTGGATCCAAATCACACAGTCTCCAAACAGGGAGGAGACTTTCCTTCCTCAAACTTGCTGAAATTATGTGACTCACTGAATGTCCTTTTCTTGAGTCAGCACTGAAACAGAACTCCAGAATTCCCTTTGATTTACAGTAAAGATAAAATACTGTAGGATTGTTGGTCTTTCTTAAAGGATGATCAGTGACTGCTCCCCTGAGGATGTCTCACCACTAAACCCACTTGACTCTTGCACAAACCAAGGCTGCATTCCTACCCCGTGCTCCAGCCCTTCCCTCCCTGGGTTCAGACCTGTTGGAGCCCAGCTTTACCATGTCACACAGAGGAGGGAAGGTCATGTGGCTGCAAATCCCATTTGCACAAAGTAAACAGGTAAATAGATTCCAAGTTTGAAATCAGTTTTAATAAATTCATTAATTAGCAACTTGTCTTCTATCCCAGTAAAGCAGAGTGTAGCAGGCTCAGAAGTTGGGGATGCTGAAATTTGGAGTTAGGCTGAATGAAAGACTATGTACAATACAAATCAGCTTTCTGTTGTGATGTAAATTTATTCTCATATTTTTTACCATTTATTCATCCCAAAAGACATATTGCATATTTGGAACATTTTTAAAGAAAGAGCCACTGTATTCAAGACAAGAAGTAGTTTTGTCACATCAAAACTGATGACATACTCAATAAAATTATTTTCCAGAGCAAGAACTCCTTACAAGAAATATAAATAGAATATAAACTTCATAAATGATCTAGCATGAAAAGACTAAAATAGCAAATTCATTCCATACTGAAGGCAGTACTTTACCATAGTGTGTGTGCAGTGTTTCTAAAAAAAATAAATCCATGTCCCAACAGTGGGTACTGAAACAAATACAGGTAAACTTTTGGTTACATTTTATTCCAATAGAACAGAATGAATTGATGACTTCACTCTTTTGTCTCAGTTTACTGACTAATATGATCAGGTAATAAAACATTGCTTTTAGTTTAACCCAGGCTTTGGATTTGTTAATCAGACACGAGGAAGGGATGACACACTTTGGCAGCACATTGGCATTTTCAGTGTCTCACCTGACATAACACAGGAATTAGCTCTCCCTGCCAACATCTCCATTCCCACAGCTGAGAACTATTTACCCAACAACCTCAATTACACCCACTCTCTCTCGTGGCCACAGAACACCAGTGCCCATGTCCTGCTCCACCACATGCAAGCACCAGCCCAGAACAGCACGGACACACATCCACATCCCTCAGTGCCTTGGGGCTGGGACACAGCCAGCTCTGGGAATGATGCTCACTGAGCACACTGAGAGACTCAGCCACTGAACAACCTGGAATTGGAAATGCTTGGAGAGGGAAGTGTCAGAAATGTGCAAACAACACGATGGGGCTGAGGGAAGACAGTAAAATGTCTGATCCTGGGAAAAGGACTGGCTTTGCTTCATTCTAAGATGCAAGCAAATCATAGAACAATCTACAGGAAGCAGTCAGCAAAAGATTCAAGAATATAAAATAAATCATTCCTGTCAAAGCATTTAGAAAATAAAATTCCCCTTTTCAAAGTTTTTTAAAAAATGAGTTTATTAGTGTTATTAAACCAAGACTTCTGGAAATCATGACATTCCAATAAAAGTGATCACTACACTATCACTGTAAACTAATAATGTAGAACAGCTGTCAGTTTGTGAAAACTAAGTGAAGGAATTATTCTATGAATCTTTTCCCTATTGTGCATGAGGGATCAGCTTTTCTCTCACTACTGTTCAATAGTGTATGATCAATAGTCCAGAATAAAGCTTCAGGAACCATCCCTATAAAACCTAAAGGGAAAAAAAACCTCCTTCAGTGCTGTGCTGCCTCCAGTGGTTTTTACCAAACAATATTGCAAAATCAGATACCACAGGGTGCACCTCATACTGGGGTGATGTGAGGAGTACAGTGATTTGATTGACAAGGTTAAATCTAGAAGATAGAAGTCAGTGAATCCCCCCCAAAAAAAGTTCTGGCAGACAATCAAACAAGAAAACCAGAGCAGGATATAAAGCTTATTGTCTATTCATATGATGTTAGCAGGGTAATAACTGTAAGGACATGTTCTGTTCTGGCATCTACACATTTGCAAAATAAAAAATTGTTTAAAAAGCTGACAACAAAAACTAGAGGGATGAAGAAAAAAATTTAACAGTTCATTCATATAAAGTAAGATTGGAAGTTATGAACATGGTATGTCAAATCCCTAGATCAGGACAAGATTTGCAGCAAAAGAACATCCTCCAAGAGAGATGTACTGGAGTTCCATTTTTGGAAGGCAAAGCAAGATGAACTGAAACACAGGGTTGGGGATTGGTTTGGGGTTTTTTTGAGAGAACAGTAGTTGCTCACGTACCTTATCTAGAGGTGACTGATCCTTTTTCTGAACTTCTCAAAGCAAGAATTCTTTTTCTCTAACAAATGCTGAACTTCTTGACATTCTGCTGCTGCTGCTGAAATCAGACTGAAGTTTTATGACTGTGTTATCCAGATTAATGATGAGTTCCCCTTACCTTTGCAAATGGGAACTTGAGCTGCAATGTCCCTTCCCAGCAAAACCTGTGTTTCAATTGCTGATTGACCTTCTACTGCTGGGAGCCTTTAGTCAGACACTGGAAGCACCCAGCTTTCCATGCAGCCCCTCTCTTCCAAGCAGAAGAACTTGGCTCTGGTTGGACAAACCTCTGCTCACTTTCAACAAGTTTCTACAAAGTAAAAACCCAGGAAGGCCAGAAAATAATCCCCTATACTGCAGCCCAATTCTCCACCAGAGAAGAAAGAAGAATTCTGTGTTCACAAGCACGTGCAAAGAGGGACTGGGATGAGCAAATCAGCTGCATCTGGGGAATTCAATGCAGCTGTTTGCAGGAAGCAATCACTCTTCAAACAGACCCAGAGGTATATGCAAGAGAGAAGGAAAGAATATGGCTTCTAATTCTGTTTTATGATCAATTGCTATTGTTAATAGGAGACTCAAATAGGAGACTCAAAATTTTGAGGCAGTTGCTAATGAAACACTAATGGTGGGTGAACAGCCAGAGGGGGAAAAGGCCCCTGGTGAAACCTGGTCAGCCCCACTTGCAGAGCCAGTGCAAAGGACAGTGGCTTCCCAAAAGCCATAGTGGTGACCTGGTGTTTTAGAGCACTCAGATGCTGCTGGTGGAATGAATTCGGCAGTGGATTTATCATGGAAAAGATTCAAGCCAAAGAAATGATTCTTGCAAGTGGCAGAACCCTATGGATTAAGGCAGGAGACATTCAAAATCTTACATAAAGCACACAGAAATCTGGAACAGGTAACATACTTCAGAAGACTTGATTAGAAAAATAACTTAGGGATATACCCCAAAAATACATGCACAGGTGATTGATTACCTTTGCTTCAGCTATCAGTTATCTGATACTAATTCTCACTGTTTCATGAGAACTCTTGCAATAGATTGTGCAGGCTCACAATTCTCCATTTAGCACCAAAAAAATCCAGACATTCTGCAAAAAGGATGAGGCAAAGACTCTGGAAGAACGCATTTAATTCAGCTACAAGGAAAATCACACTATATTTTTTACATATTTGTATTTTTAAATAAAAGGCCTGATATTGTAGTCCCCACGTAGGTAAATTCTTTGAGAATTTAAAAAAGGTGCCTCACTCAAGACACCAGGACAAATCTGAAGAAATGTTCACATATTCTAAGATTTATACTAAATCTTCCAAATTGAACTAGCAACTGATAAAACAACTTTCTAACTTTGCTACTATGAGGAACCTTTTTAAAACCTCAAACTTCAGTGCAAGCTCAGAGCACTTGTTTTACAAGTGGAGCATCTCACACGTGTGAAAAGCTGCTTGGTATTGTAACTCCAAGGCTCAGCTAATCAAGCCTAACAAAAGAAAGAACCTAAATATGCACGTAAAGAGCACACACATTTATCATTAAAAAAAGCAACACAAACCCAGAAAGGTTTGTGCAAGGAGTCCTTGCAAAATAACTCCACTTGGTGTTTTAGTATCAAAGCACTGAAGAACAGCACCTTCCCAGTTACCCAACCCTTCTCCAGGGATTCTCACAACAGAAGAGTGATCTGTGCATTTGAGCTCATTCCTCATCATGTTGAACATGCAAATGCCAAGAACTCCTGGAAAAGGCACTGTATTAGGGAACCACAGGTATACTTGTAAGCACAAGCCCCCATGCAACGTGTACTATGCACCTGTGTATAGAATATAAATATGCATACATGCATGTAAGGAAATCAGAAATATTCCTCCTTTAATACAACCATGTTCAGCCTCAAACTGCAGCTCTCTGACGTGCTAAAGACTTTGGAAAACACAACCTTTGTCTTTAATACAAGGACAGACCTGCTGTGGGGCAGGGACCCCCAGCTGCCCCCAGGGAACCTGGCACCTTCTCTGCTGCCATCGGGGAGGGACCCCCGGCTCTGCCAGGCTCCACCTCCTCAGGCTACCAGCAAAGGAAACAGTAGCTGAAACAGGGACAGACGGGGAGTTTGAGATGCTGAAGAGGTGGGGAGGCAGCATCAGGCCCCCTTCCCCCTGCAGGGCTTTCCTCTATTGCCCAGGACCTGCTCCTCCCAGCTCACCACCCCTGCCACGGGCACATCCACCCTGCAGCTCCAACACCTCTTCCTCTTTCTCCATGGCAATATGCTCCCAAGCCTTCCAGGACTCTCTCCTACTCCACTTCCTTCTGAAAATCACAGACAGAGGGATCAGCTAGACCAAAACTTAAACCAGCACAAATGTGAAATAAAAGGTAAAAAAAAAAAAAGTCTTTCACTCTTACTGGACATGCTGCAGACATTGTGCCTAGTAACTGTGGCAATATCTAGTGCAAAAGAAACTTAGCATGAATCTCTTGTTTTCAAATGACATTCAACTCAAACATGCATAGGGAGAGTAAAGTTATTTTATTAAATCATGCACATCACGTGTGTTAGTGCAAATAGTTTAATCTGTACTCCAGAAATTCTATTGTATTTTTATATCTTTACAAAATAGATTTAAAACAATTAATTACTTAAAAAAATGTAATTCTGAAGTTAAGCATTTCAGAACAATATTTGCAATAACCTATATACAAGAGGTACTAAGTACCACTGGCATACGAGTGTTCTGTGGTTGGGTGGCTTCCTGCAACTGAAAAGGATGAAAAGGATGAAACGAATGAACTAAATGACAATAGTTATTTTCTACAAGTCACTTGTGGACTATTTTCTCCAACTAATAATCCTCCCATTAGCAAATCCCATGTAACTTAAGATAGAACCTTTAATTAAAGGACAATGACCCTTAAAACCTCACAAAGTAAATTATATACTAAATTTCTATTTAAATATTTAAACTATCTGTCGATTGCCATAACATTCTTTAAAGCCAATTGAATTGCTGAGATTACCTCCCTATTTTGAAGTTTCCTTTAGCAGAGCCATATCACTTTACCATTCTTTAACATATTATTTAAGTCTTTATTAAACTTTTTTGACAGAACTGTTGAGCTGAACAAGACAACTACTGTCGACATTTAATTCAGCACTAACTACAGTGATTCCCACCAAAAGTCAGCAAATAGCAATAGTTATAGTACTTAGATAAGGAAAATAAACTTTGTAATGGGGACCACTGCATCATACTTACAGCCATGTGATAAGGAGCCACAAAATTTTACTACCAAATTAAAATCATCTTCACCTGACAAGGCTTCATCAGGTATATGATTCCAATTTTGTAGTATTTTATGTATCTAGATTTTCTCAGCTATCACAGACGTACTGTAGCAGTTCTCTTAATAAAGTTACGTCCACAAAAGCTTATTCTAAAGAGCTTCTCCAGCTCAAGTCAGAAGGTATCAAATGACTGAAAAAATAAACTGATACATGTGATATGTGAGAAGGTATTCATACTTTTAAAGAACGTATCTCTTTAAATATATGAAATTCAATAAATTACATTCAAACTAAAGTTAACATAAGTTGAATCAATGCACTATGTCCATCAAATGACCAAGTACTTGCTCCCAGAAACACCTTGGTTCACTCAAGAACACACACATGCTGACACTCGCACACGCGCACACTAAATACTTGAGGCTGGTCTTCACCATCTGCATCTCTATCTCTTTAAGGCTGGACATGAATTGTGTTTATTCCCAAAACCCATTAATAAAGCAATCCTTATGAAAGAAAAATATGCTTCCTTCGAAAGGCGTAGTAAGAGAAGTTTTCTTATGTCTTGTTCCCAACAGCTCAGTGACTAACAGCAAGTAAAATGATACACTAGTTTAAAAAAAAAATAGATCATACTGAAAGGCACTGAGCATACTGCATCTGTTTCCCAAGTATCTGCAAGGTTACTTGGCTTGGATGTCCAAATCAGTATTTTCCTTTTAAGTCTAGCAATTGGATTCTAAAGTCAGTGTCCACAACCCTAGCCATTATAAATAATTTGGTACCAAGAAGCCTGCTTTAGGCCACCATTATAGTACTCAGAATCCCAACATACTAATTTAAAACTTGCATGAAGTTGTAAGCAAAAATATTGCTCACAGAATGATGAATCACAATTTTATTCCCTCTTTATAGACAGATACATTTTATACAGTTTAAAGCAAATGACCCTACTGCTGTTCTCACGCAGAGCTGTGCTGCATTAAGAGGTAAAAAGGAAGAGAATTAATCTGTTTTCCCTCAGTATATGAATGTTGCCAGCTTCTAAAGGGAGGACGGTGTATGGATTCAACAACAGTTCTCATGGAGAAGCTCTGGTTAGGCCTGGGTACAGCACCACGGCTGTTACAGCAACCAAAGCTGCCATCACAGGCATCCAAGGCCATTGTCTCTGTGTGGAGAGAAAAAAGAAATCAATATCATATTTGCTCTAATTCATACTAATCAGTTTACCTGGTGGTTCCTGCAAGTCCTGAGTACCTGTTGGCAGGCATCACTAGTGTCACCCAGGAGCCCTGCTGCAGGCTAGTCCTGACCTGGAGCACCACAGCAAACCACGTTCCTCTAGCACAGCAACTCCACAGCTCTTGGGGACTGAGGATGGGCTGGAGGACTCTTGGCAGCTCCGTGTTCCCAGCTTTGTTACTGCACACACCTCAGAGAAATCTGCCACTGAACGTGCCAAGGCTTGAGATGTTTAAAGCATGGCTCGAGGCTACACAGAGGTTTATGCACATCTTTAACTTTTGACTGTTTAAATCCAGATCTGTGACTTAGTTTGTAGCAGATCCTAACAACACCATTTTTAACAGACTGTCACAACATTGCATGACAACAATGGCATTTTAAGAGGAGGACACACTGAGAGACAAGAGAAAATGCAAGCTGAGAGTTCAGAATACAAACCAACCACCTATTTCTTGTCTTTTTTTCCCATCTTTCCATCAGCAATAGTGAGAAAAATTAAAGTGTTTAGAGCCAGAGAGGAATTTCTCAGTCCATAGATAGGAACCAAAGCTTGTTGAATTTTATTATTAGAGGCAAACTCTTCATTTTTCATAGTTAATTAGGCAATTAAGTTTTCTGACAAGCCCTAGCATTGCAGCATTGTGCAAAAGGCAGCCCATTTGCTAAAAACAAACTGAGACCAAGTTAGAAGAGGCACATTCAAGCACCAGTTAGAACAAAATTCATTGTTAGAATTCAGGAAATCACAGAGATGTTAAATCATTAGTGGATTGCTCAGCTCGTCAGTGTCAACAGAATGGCATATTAAATGAAGGGTTTGCTTCAGGTAGAGAAACACCTGTGAGCATTTCACCATGCACTATTTGATACAGAAATGGCACAAACAGGTGAGGGACAAACATACATTGACTGAACAGTAGTGCTTGTACCTTTCGCTACCACAATGGGCCGTAACACCAATACAGGAAAGCCAGGATTAGGCCGATGAATACGGCTGGGACGGGTTGTAATATGGAAGGCTAAAGAAGGGAAGGGATATTAAAAATCACTTTGTGCTATAAATCAAATCAGGTAAAGATGATTTAGAGAGGGGAAAATAAGTCAGTAAGTTTTGTTTTAAGTGAAATGTATTAAAGACATCTAACACATTATAGCATTGTCTAATCTGGTATACAAAGTTAGTACACCATTCTACTCAAATTAACAAGTATGTTTAAAAATAAAGGGAAGTAAGCAGAAAATGTTCCAAGAAACCTCTTGTCACAACTTAGAATTTAGCACTTGAAAACAATATGAATGTTAAACTGATTTGCCTGTATCTTATTTATAGTTGGTTTTAGTTTTTCTAAGTAAAAGGAAATCCTATTTGGATTTCTTGGGAGATGGACTCACACCAAATATTGGATTTTTCAGCTATTTTTTCATTCCGTGCTAGTTAGCCTTTTCCATTTTCCATCACCAGCCTCTGGAAAAACCATCTTTTTTCCTCCACTAGTGAATCAGTTACAGCTATGTCCACAGGCAAACCCAGTAGTTTGGACACTTCCGTGGGATTGTAACGTGACTGTACAATCCACATCCAGTTACTACAAAGCAGAGAAGCACATTTCTATCAGAGATACCACAAAGCTCAGCATCTCTGCCAGGTCAGCAGCCTAGTGACCAAATGCAATTCTGAAAACTGATCAAATGCTGCAGCTGGGCCAAACCAGCAGCTGGCCAGACTGCAGGGTTCATCCAGCTTATGGCTCCTCAGAACCATCCACACTTTTTCTCAGCTGTGTTCTACTCATGGAAACTACTGCACATTCTGGATGGAACAGCCTCTATCTGTGATACGAAAAGTTAAAAGTAAAAATGGACCTAAATGCTTTTAATCTGTCCTTGGAAGACATCTGCTTTCTCTGTATCCTACCCTATATATTTGTGCACACACAAAGACACACAGAGGTTAAGGTCAAACCATGCCAAATATTTTTAAAACTGTTTGTGCTGAAGCTACCTTGATTTTGTTCAGTCAAATAAATAAATGATAAATTCATGCTTAACTTTTCTAAAACATGGTGATTAGTAAGTAAAATCTCATCCTGTTTTGAATTTGTAGGAATCACTAATTCAGAGAACCTCCAATATGGTTCAAAATACAGGAACATTAGAAGGTATTCTAGTCTTGTTCAATTTTTTTTTTCAATCAAGGCAAATACTTAACAGAAAAATTATGTGTAACTGTTGAAGACTTTCATGCAAGATTATTTTTGTGTCACAGGTGCCACGAATCACAGTGCCACCTTCCCATAGAAAGCCTGTTGGCAGAAATAATCACAGCAGTGTTCAAAAAGTGCCAGAGGTTTAAATCAACCAGAGCAGCTGATGTTCTCAAACCATTGAGATCATTAAATCTGTTGTGTAAAGCGCATCAGGAAGTAACCAGTGGCTACAAGCATGCAGACACAAGTGTGCACCACACTGCTAAGCATTTCAAAAACACAACACTGCCATAAAAAAGTAAAACTTAAAACTTTAAATGATATCCCAAATGGAGTACAGAAGCCTTGTCTTTTGTAACATTTGATGATTCACCAAACAACTTTATAGATATCTTTTTCTAAGTCATACACATTCTTGGCAAATGAAACCAATGATAAATATCCATCACAGTCAATGAGAGCACCTCCACATTATTAGATTTTCCCCTCACAAGCTTATCAATACATAACAAATCTCCCTATTGTCAAGGAGCATTTAACTGCATGCTTCAATAAAATTGTGCATCTTTTTTTAAAATATGAAGATATGCAAACTCAGACACAGATGGGCTGCAAAAAGGAACAAATCCCACAGTGGGAAGTCACTTTCTGTCCTCAGAAATGAAGTAGCAGATAATGATTCCAGCATAAAGGGGCAATGGTACTTGAAAAATTTGACCTTGGAACTCAGCCCAGTATCCATGATGTTTGAAACAATCCCCAAGATGGATATGTTTTACATTACTGACTGTGAGTAATGTTTGGTGAGCAGTGAGTTTGCCCTTATATGGAGGATGCTCTTCATCACACTCTGACCTCCAGGTTTCAACTGTCACAATTAACTCCTCTTCTGCAAGCAGCTTTTGGCAACTGCTGTGGTTTCTGCTTTCACTTAAATACTCACCTCTAATTCTCCCTAAAATTTCCTTTCAGTTTTTCCACTTTCATCAGGTGCTCCAATTTCCTTCACAGTATTTCAACCCTTTACGTTTTCCCCCTTTCCACTGATCATTTTGATTCTGAGATTAATCTTTTTAACAGGGCAGAAAATCTCACATTCACAATTATTTATTCAGTGTGATCTCTTCTATTAAAATGGGGTGGGGTTTTAGTGTGGTTGTTTTTGACTTCTGCTTTAAGTAAGTCAAGTAACTCTGAGCACTGCAGAAAAATCCTAAGCAAGAATCAGGTTCCAAAAGAATGCTGAAATCATATTCCTAAAAATATGTCTGAAAAAAGTGAGAAAGGCTTTGAATTCTTTAGATCTTTGACAGCTCCATGATGTTCAAGGTTTGTATTCAAGAATTAATTATGGCAAGGATATTCATACAAACTTTAGGCATCCAGCTGTTTTAGAGGATAGGACCTGTAAAACTTTGCTTGTAGTCAGAGAAACAGTTTGCTAAATTCTGTTACAGAGCATTAATATCCTCCTGTTTTGTACTGTGCCTTACAGAGCTGTTCACCCTGCACTGGCCACAGAGGCAGTACAGGAAGACAAAACCAGCCCCCCTAGGGTAGCGAGGGACCTAAAATAAGGCTGTGACCACCTTATAATGTGTCTGCCACACCCTTAACGTTTGGAAGATTTCAGAATCTCAGTAAAATAAAAAGTTGTCTCTAGTTGGCAACTCAGTTCTAATGATACAACCTTTCAATTAATTGAAAACCAGAAAGCACTGTTTTCCTTAGTGAATAGAAAGGACAGTTCAGCTGTACTGCCTAAAGCATGAGCCCACCAGAAATAACCATGGTTAAGAAGCATAAGCAAGAGTAAGATGGGAACATCCATTGTAATCAATATCAATAAAATGAGAGCAGCTTGAAAAGCTTTACTCAATTCATTTGCATACAGGTTTGTCAGCTATTGCCCCTGTATCATTCTTTGAAATCAGATAATTTTACTTAGTTCTGATTCACTAGTATTTAAGCCACATATTTTCAAGAGAGCAGGTATCTAAGGACATACTTTAAACTGTCAAGCAACTGTAAATTTAACTTTCATGTGTAATTTTAACAGTGTAATGATCTGCAAATCTGCACAGGTAGGACTAAAATGGAATTTTGCATAATATGGTACCCATTTTTTTCTCTAAAAGTCCATCCTTTTCTATATGACTCTTCCATATTCCTTCAATCAACAGAATTGCCAGTGTCATAACCTGACTTCCCCACATATTTGGTACAGACTTACATTGTTTCCTTTTTCTTGTAGCAGCTTCAGGTTTTCTTTACATTGTTTGAGCTCCTCCGTGAGTGACTGGTTTTGTTGTTCAGCCACCTCATACTTGGCCTTCAGCTCTGAGAGCACAGTCTGTGTTCTTTCATACTAAAGACAAAGAGAGAACAATGTGTGGACCCCTGGACACCCAGCACATGCTGACATCTGCTTAGCACACAGCTCCCTTTGCTGTCATCTGCCCAGACTAACTTGCCTTGCATCACTGCACTCTCTTTTCATAAAAGCAGGGTAGAATTTAGATTTCCTTTTTTTTCTAAATTAAATTTTTTTGCCCAGCTTGGCAGAGCTAGGACTACCAGACCCAAGGAAATACAAAGTAAATGCAAAGCTTTAATTAATCTCTCATACCAGTTATTCATTATCATATTGGGAAGGACTGTAAAAACTACAAAGATGAAACAAGAAACAGGGGAGCAAGGAGTCCTTCACATTTGAATAGTGGTCTTACATCTACGCTGCAGCTTACACCCCTCTAATAGGTGCAAAATTCAACACTCTGTATGAAGTAAATCAAATCCTCTTCCACACAGCAAATTCAAACATAAGAGCAAGGCAGGCATAAAAAAAATTACGCCGCAATCCTCAGTGTGGGTCAAGCACAAACAGTACTGGGTAAAGGGGACATGTTCCTACAGAATGGGTAGTTTTTCCTTTTTTCAAACCCACATTCCATTTTTCCTATTCAAGCAGTCCTCCTGACTGGGTTTAGTAAGGAAAGAACCAATGACCTTCAGTACTGGCATTCACCACAAATTTAGAAGATGAGGCATCTTTACAAATACTGATCTGATTACAAAACAGAGATTAGGACAACTGGGATTTTCAGATTCTGAGAATTGTAAGGAATGTGACATGAATGAATTAATCATGGAGTAAACAAAAGGACTGCAAAAGAAACAAAGAGCAGTGTCTGGGGAAACATTCAAAATGTTCATAAGAGGAAGTAAATTAAGTGCTGGAGACTATGGCCTTGTCCAGACAATCTTTAGAGGCCAAGCAGATTAAATACATGCTCAGAATGCTGACTCTTCCTTATGCACTTACAAATCCATTAAGATGAAAGATCTTTGTAAAGAATATGTAGTCCCATTGCCAAACAGAAGAGTTCAAATCTAACTGGGAAGATTATACTGTGAAAATTAACTTTGACTCATAACAGCTAAAGAAACTCTGGACTATAATGTTCATGAAGACTCTGAATAATGATTTACCTGTCTGAACATCTTAAAAGTAAATTCACTACAGTAATGCATGTAAGTAAAGTTTAAGAAGTTCTCAAAGAACTTCCTAAACTTCAGGTAAATGTGTATTTACCTGAAGTCTTCCCTTTTAGATTTGACTCCCAGTTTATATTTTCAGAGCTACCATTTAAACTGCTTGCAATAAACATCTAAATAAATTATTTACCAGAAAAAGTAAAGAATTAAAAGTCCCTTTTCTTTTAGCTTAAACAGGTCAGTCATTGAGCATTGCATTCTTGCAAAACGGAAATATTTCATGTTACCTCTTTCTGAAAATCTTTTGCTTGACTTTCAGCTTCACTGAGTTGAGTTTTCAGACTGGCTGCATCCCGCTGATGTTTTTCTCTCAGTGATCCCATCTGATTTTCAAGTTCCTTCCGAGACATTTCAAGAACACTTATATCGCTGGTTAGTGCTAAACTCTGTTTCTGAGAGCTGAAAAACAAAACCCAATTGATTCCTTATGCATTTCAAATTTACACAGACTGGCACTTTTCACCCTTGAAAGTTTAACACAGGTTTTGATGTGTAAATACCAATACAGACCATTATTGCCTCCCTAGCAGAGTGCTGACACAAAAGGCTGGCCATGGTCTTGCTTTGAAATATCTGTCCACAGCTTGCTGTGTATAATGAACTTTTGGGAGGAAAAACCACCATCAGCAAAACTCTTCAGCTGCTGTGGTACCCCCCAGACAAACCTTGTGCCCTTACCTAGAAAGCTCCTTCTCTTGTCGCTGAAGTTCAGATGTAAGTGAAGTATTTTCCTTCCTCAGTTTAACACATTCAGCTTCCAGAGCAATCCACTCTGCCTTCAGCTTTTCAAGTTCATCTGCAATGAATAAGTTAATTCAATTAAGTAAAATTATTTCATGACTACTTCAAGGAACTAATAAAGGACCTAATAAATGGAGGAAAAGCTGGTATCAGCCATAAATCTCAAATATATTTGTTTGTAATCATGTCACATGAATTCTCTCATGAGCACCTGTAAAACATTACATTATCTTCTACTGTTATAAGGTTTATGACCCAGTGCCTGACAAGTTACTTTTTTCATTAAAGCTTTTTCTAAGGCACAAAGAAGCAGAAAACAGTCTTTTTATGGGTCAACTCTAATATTTTAGAAATAGTGGTAGAAAAGTATATTTGAAGAAAATTTCCAAGGCTTCAAAATAGCAAGAGAATCACTAATACCATGCCTCTGTTTCAAGGAATAGAATGTTTAAAGCAATAAGCTTTAGTGACACTTTGGTAGAATTAAAAAGTCAGGAGCTCCCCCTTAACAGTCTTAAACTATAGAGAAGTTCCACAAGTCCTCTTGGAAATTTTTTGGCAGTATGAATCCCTCAAACTGTACAAGTTTTCCATCTTTTCTAAGTGGAATTACACTTGGTCTACTGATGTCAAATAGTAATTTAGGCATAATAATAACTCTTTAATGAAGCATGCAAAATGTCTTTTTCTGTGGTGCTTTGTGCACCACAAGCCTTGGTGCACACAGATAAATACATACAGGTGTGCACACACACACACAGAGTGAATGACTACAGAGGGACAGAGAAACAGTGATTTGAGTAACTGGCATCCACCACAGTGAGCAGGATGCTCTGGTAGCCATGCTCTGGGACATCCTTTCAAGCAAGTACCTTTCAGGCGAGAGGCCTCCTCCCTCTGCTGCTCCTCACACTGCTGGCACTTGAGCTGGAACCGGGACTGCAGATTGACAATTTCTTTTTCATAGTCCGAGGCATCGTTCCTCCAGCGGTCAAGCTCTGCTCGCACTGTCTGCAGCTCAGCTTGCAAGGCAGAAATATCTGTGTCTCGTTCTGAGGCTGCTTTTTCTGCTACTTTTTGAAGTGACAGAATCTCATTTTGAGCACTGACTAGTTCATTTCGAGTGGCTGAAATTTCATTCTCCTTCTCCTTGCGAAGATTCTCAATTTCTTCCTGTAACCTTCGCAACTGAGCTGGAAAGCAGACGTTCATGTCAATAGTTTTTCAAATGCATTTACAATAAACTTAAAAACCTTACCTCCCTCTCTCAACACATTGATATTTAACAGGGCTAAAGAAGCCTAATGCAATTGAAAAAATATTTATCCTGTCAAATGCTGTACTTTAAGGGGGAAGTATGTGGGCCATGTAATACACAGAGTCAAAAGAAAGAAAAACCCTAAACCTAGGCAGTAAATGCAGGCTAGGACTAAGGTCTTTTGCAAGGAAAGAGCAGTGGAGGAAGGCATGTTGTGGCAGTTTTTTGTTCCCCTTGGGATGCCTTTTTCAGCTGCAGTGTGCCTGGATCCCTGGGCTTTGTGGTTTTCAAAACCCTAACCCTAGGTGTAACCCTAACCCTAAGTGCCCGAGTAGCTCTTCAAATTAGCACTTGCTCTAAGGAAGTGACAACAGAACACAGCCTTTTTGACCTTAAGGCTGGACAGACTGACAGACTCTTCCCAATAAGCTCTTTCATATGCATGGATGAGAAGTTAATGTGATACAGAGCAGCTGACTGAGAATTTGTGTAAATCATGGGTTACATCCTGCTGCATCCATTTTGGGCTGAAATGAGCACAATTGATTATATCAATTTTCAAAAAGGTGTGGACAGGGTCTCTGTTGCAGCAACTTTACTGCATGGTCTGATGCTGGATGTGGATCTGGATGAAAAATTCCTTTAAGAGGATCCTAGAATGAAGTTAAGAGATTGGCTAGCACAAAACACCTAAAAAGCTTCTGAGTGCTCTGAAGACAGCCACAGTAAGAATCCCTGGATCATCTAGGACTGGGAAAGACTAAAAGGAGATGAAGAAGAGGTACCTATTACAGATTACACCTTTTGCTTTTTCAAGTGACTATTACAACCATAGGAATTTAAAGGAAACATTCCACAACAACATTCAAAGATATGGTGAAAGAAATCAGATTTAAAACATACACTCAACTAAACATTTTCCTTTCTTAGTGACTATGACGCCACAGAAACAGTCAAAACTATATAGCTTCCCTAAAGAGTGGGGAAAAAAATTCCTACCTTGCAGGGCATTTATTTGCTTGTTGGATTCTTCAACTTGCACTCGATATGCTTTTCTCTCTTCTTCCAAGAGAGCTACAAGTAAAAGTGAAAATGTGCCCAGGAGTTTTTGTCAGTAACATGAATTTTACCTGTGTAATTAATTTTAGTCACAATCTCTCCTTCAGTGAAAAGATTAAGCAAACATATTACTTCAGAAATTTATCAAAGGTAGTAAAACTGTGTAAGTAAAAGTTAATAAAACTGTGTAAATAAAAGTTAATACTAAGACATCATTCCATTATTGTGGTAGTATTACAATTAATTTGAAATTGATATAATCTGTTGCCTGATCTGAAAACTCCATGTCTGCTAAATGCAAACTGGTGTGAGAGAAAGGAAAAAAAAAAGTTTGTAAATATAACCACTAATGCACACTGAACAATATGCAATTAAACTGAACTATACTATTTCCTCTTAAAAACAGAGCTACATAGCTGACAGGATGATCCAACAAAGAGCTACCACTGAAGACATTCAATTACATCCATTATCTAACTGAAATAAGGATGAAATCTGAGTTCAAGGATGTATTCAATACTATGAAAACATGTTGGTTTATCTTGAACTACCTAATATATACAATTTTCATGAATACCCTACAGAACCAAGTTGATCTGGGTCTCACCTTGAAGTTCAAAGCATTTTTGTTTACTTGTCCTAGCTAGCTCTTGGGCTTCAATCAGCTCCTTGTGCAGTTGCTGAATTTCTTGCTTAGCCTCAGTTTCTGATTGTGCACCCTGCAATTCATCTGACAAAAGAACATTTTCTTTGAATCATAAGTTTGTACAACAGCTTCATTTGCACTGCCATGTGCTGACTGGCAACTTTTTACTCAAATCTTCAAAAGTTAGTTAAAGTAAACTCAAAATTAGATTAAGCAAATATTAGCAAAAATATTAATATACTTTTAAAAGTAGTAAAACATATGCAAACCTTAAAGCATTCATTACACATAACATGCAATGTAAAACAAAAATTAGCAAGTAAGAATCAGAGAGTTTAAAAAAACTGTATAAATTGGCAAGGACTTCTGTATTGACAAAAACATGGAACAACAAAAGCTTAAGACAATCCTTGGCTGTGTTTACAACTTGTCTCTTTTTAAAGGAAGCTGCCCTAAGCCTGTCTCAGTGCACAGGCTCAGGCAGAGCTGCTATTCCATGATTCACTACTGCCACCCACCCACCACATTGCCAGGCTCAGCCTCTCCCTCTCCCTCTGGGGACCAACAAGGAAAGGAAAAATTTAGGGAAATATCCTAAAATAAAATTAAGAAAAAGAAGAAAATTCCAACTTCCTTATTTCATTTAGTGGCCTTAGTGAATAGTAAGATCAATATTGCACTTGATTTTTTTTTTAAACTGCATCTTAAACTACTAAGTATGTCTTTAATATGATCATAAATCTATGCACATGATTTAAACTCTAAATAAAAACATTTGCTCTTCCCCATAAGTTTTGCATTAGCTAAAACACATATCAAATGCCTCTTAGGCTTGAAAGAGAAGACTTGAAGTCACAGAAAATAAAATACTTTTACAGCTGAAGTTTTGGAGGAATTTAAAAGAGGAAAATAGTATTTGTTACTAAGAGCAGTGTCCTCTAATGGGCACACATCTAGAAATGAGATGCAGGAACACTCTAGCCTGCAGGCATCTGCAAAGGCAGCAACAGCATCCAGTAAACTCTCATTTACTGGATTTTCCTTAAGCAGTATCCATGCACAAACTGATCTTTCAGTAGGGACAAACAGCACTAATAAACTCCATGGGTAGTGGGCTGAAACTTGATATAAAGCTTGTTTGGTGAGAAAGGTAAAGGAAGAAAACTGGTGAAAGAATTCCAGCTGTGTATCATGAGAGGGGGTGGAAAAAAAAGGCTACACAGTTACCTGGCCAATAAATGTCTGCAACTATACAGCACATGGATTTAAGATAAAGGCTTAAAAAATATTATTTTGGTTTGTCTGGACTTTGCATTAATAAGGAAAAAAACCCCAAAACTATAATTTAGCTCATCATTATACTTTTGACATTCATATTCAGCCGCAAATCATGCTAAAGTCTTCATACTGCATCTCTCTAAGGGGCTATTTTTCCTGCTCTCACAATAATGAACTGGTGGGTTTGAGCAGAGCTGAGAACACACATGTGCTTTTAGACTTCTTCAGAACAAAATTATGAGAGCAGAAAGAACAGAGAGGACTACATATTTCACCCAAATACTTTGTTTTATGGTTTATTACCTCTAAATCCAAGTTTCTCTTTACTGAATATGTTTTGTTCTTAGCTTCTCATGGATAAAGATTTAGAGCAATTAGACTTTCAACCCTCTTTAATGAGACTTTTCAGAAGAAATGGATGAGGAAGTTGACAAATTATGCTCAAATCATGCCTGATAAAGAGGCAGTGTCCCAAATCCAACAACAGACACCCTAAATGAACTTTTATGGTGGCAGCATTTTCTAGTCAGTGAAAGCACACATCATAAAAGACAGTACTGCTTCAAAAGAGATGAGAGGAAAACTCTTTTCTACATCAACACAAAAGGGGAATTTCCATGTGCCTGACATGCTTCTAAATCAAAAGGCAAGAAATATAAGTACAAGAAAATATTTGCTTCTTAGTCTTACCCAATCTGAAAATTAGGTGTCTTGTAGTTCAAAGCAAATATAAATTTGGTGCTAATTCTAGTTTTGACAAGTACTTCTTAACTACGTAGGATTGCCCTATTTACAAACAATAAAACTACTACATATCATTATGCCTAGAATGAGTTCCCTTTAGAAGCAAATTCACATCATGGCTAACTGTCCCCAAAGCAGGCTAAGGAGTTACCATGAATTACAAAAAGGTGCCAGAAAGAATTAAATAAAAAAGAAAAGGTCAAGTACAGCATTTTTTCTTCCTCATTCATTTTTTCTACCTTGTGGACGATTTTGATCTGTGATCAGTTTGCCACATTTTAAGAAATGTTCTCAATTAACACCTTTTTGTCTTCCACACAAATACAGTGAGGCTTCGTTGACTCTAATGGGAATTTAAAAATTGTTTAAAAGACTTTTTAATAACCTTTTTAATTTTTTTTTTAATAACAGAGATAATACAGAAGCCACACAGGCTGTGGTCTTAACTGATCCTTTATCTGTATGTGCCTGGCCTGTGGAAGCAACTTTATGAGCAGGCTGGTATTTCTAAAAGTTCACCTTCAGAATTTTGCAGGATTTCTCAGGTTATTTAGAAGACAATTTTCAGGGTACTCAGGTGAAGTCAGACACAACAATTTCAACCCTGAGGTTTTTTTTTAGCTTCATAAGATCCACATGAAGGAAACTGCACCATATATTTAAAATAAAGTATCTAGTTATTCTGACATAAAACAATGGTTCCCAAACTTTCTGAGCTGACAGACCACTGCTGATTTTCAAAATTTCTTATGTAAATTTCCACTATTCAGCAAATCCTCAGCTGAAACACTTTCTGCTAAGATTCCATGGCTCACTCCTGCAATTACTATGAAAACACAAGGACATTGATAAGAACAAGATTACCAGTCCTCCAATGACATTTACTGCTCCTTTCCATCTGTTCAACATTTACCTGCCCTTAACTTTGCAATAAGAAGTCACAAACAGCTTGTTTAAACAGAAGTGTCCAGGGAACTGTTATGAATGGTTAATAAAGTCATTCATTCACCTTGTGGGGGAAAAACCAAAACCAACTCATCTGTCACAGCTTCCCCCCTTCCCAGATTCTGATTTGTAGAAACTTAAATCAAATCCTGAAAGCACTCAAAAATTTTGATGGAAAATTGCTTGGAGGAATCTACAGCAAGCAGAAGTCTCACAATTTTCCTGTTCCATTAATTTCTTTTGTAAATTTCAACAAGACCTCTGCCTTTTCCAGCGGCCGTTTCTGCATTCCAAACAGCCGCCAGATCAAAAATGTTCTCACTCTTCCTTAATTGTATGGCTGCATAACAAATCCACTTGAAAACCTTTCTGAGACAAATCAGATCCTTTTTAGGACAAAGTCAGGCACATGAAGTCGGTCTCTGAAAAAAACCTCAAAACTGTGGGTTTATAGGCTCTTCATAAAAATGAAAAGGGCAAATGATTCATTGCACAGATATTTTTTAATGGTTTCGTGAGAGCAAAATAGGAAGGCCCATAAATAGCCTCAAGAGGAAGAGAAAAGTTGCTGCCAACCTCAATTTTATAACCAAAAATAAGACTATTATAATCACTACAAACAACATTATCAAAGTCTACCTTCTAGCACAGAAAGTCACTGAACATACTTGTTATTAGTTGCAGATATTACAGCAAACCCCAACTAGAACATGCCCGGTATCTCAAACCCTCCTTTCTAAACTGCTTTGCTGAACTGATGTCCACTGGGAAACATCAAACTCAATTTTATACACATTGCCAAACAGCAAAAGTAATTTGTGCAATTTTTGGAAGCCTTTCTGTCGTAAAATTAGGGAGTGTAAACAATTGCAGAGAAAGCTCTTTTACAGGTCTCCTACGTTCCATTATGGTTTCCTTTTTTCCTGAGTCACAAAGAACTGTGACATTCTTTTACTTGTGATCTCAACAGGAGCATAATTTTACAGATCTTATCAAGTGTCTAATTGTTAAAGAAGCATAAAATTATTTTCAATAGGCTAAATGTAATAACTAATTATTATGCCACAGAAATCTTCAGTAATGAATATGTAAATATCAGCTTGCTAATTAAATATATGCCTTCAGTGCATAAAAACCAATAAAAATTTTACATTTATAGAAACGAAGCTCAAAGCTAAGCCCCAGCCATCATTCCAAATACAGTTACAATACAAAGGCCCAATCTTGATTGTGTTAAAAAAGAAAATCTAAAATCTTGTTTTGATTAACCCATCACTGCAAACTAACAGAAGCATTTCTGACAGTGATGGAAGCTATGCAAGTAAAATGCTTGAAAAATGTCAGTGGTGGAACAATCCCTCCTCTCCCCAGCTATAATCTTAAAGGTGTACTGACTCTAATTCTCAGTCCAAGTTGTAACATGTAAATTCCTAGAACAGCGTTGGGGAGTACAGAGATTACATTTATATACAGATGATTTCTATAGCAACACTCAAAAGTGTGTTTTTATATCACTCAAAGGAGTCATTACTAACATTTAAATTTAACTCTTCCTTAGTACATGACTAACATCTTTGAATTCCAGAATTTTATTTTAACTATATTTTCTTTTAATAAAACCCAGGTAGATAAAAAGATTACATATACAGATTATGCATCTGAAATTGAAAAAGTAGATTTGTTTACCTTTTAGAAGAGCTACTTTGACAATAGGTTCATTTAGATCTTGGTCATCCATTTGAGCATCTAAAAAGAAACCCCACACCTTTCAGAGAGCAGGCAGACTGCAGAGAGTTCTCATATACACATTCTTTACATGGACAGAAGATTTTATGTCCTTCTCACTTTACAGGAGTCAAATTATGAAGCCACAAAATAGACCACACTGCTCTAAGCTTGTCTCTATGTATAATATACTGCATGATTTTAAGAAAATGCTCATAATTACCTAGATTTAATTTACACCAATTAGAGATCACAGAAATCTCAGTCAAACTCTTACCTGTAGTGTCGTCGCTGCTTTTTTCCTTGCTTGGGCTAAGGGTGTCAGACAAATCGTTCGATTCTTTGACTCGTGCTTGGTTTTCTGCAAGAGACAAGGAAAAGCAACTACAATCAATAAATGCTTTGCTCATAATTTGTCCTGTACACCAAACTACTGCTAAATGTCCAGAGAAAACAACTTGGTTCAAGAAACAGTTAAAAACCTGCTGGGTGCTTATTTCTTTGCAAGCCTGGGCTAAAATGGATTCCGCATCTCTGGAATCATTAACCCAGCCTAGCCTCTAATAAGGGATGCAATCGCCTCGTGCACAGCTTGAGCCTGAGCCTGGGTTAATGCTGTGTTCTTGCCAGCTGGAACTGTGCAAAAGCTGATTCAATCAGCAAACAAATAAGAAAAGAGAACTAGAACAATGCAGAGACTGTAGCAAGTCAAAGAAACTGCTGTAAAGAATAAAACTGTGTTTCAATATTTTGAACAAATTACATAATAACAAGACTTGCACATACCGTACTGTTCAAAAGAAGCATGGTGTGAACCATTAAAGAATCACAGCAATATAAATTAATACATTAGTTTCTAGAAAGAACTTTCAGTTTAAATTGTATTAAGAGAAAGTGTTATGTTGTTCCCACAAAAAATTACCCTCGTGAAATATCTGTTCATATATAATTCAGCACTTTTATTACAGCAACTTCGTGAAGGCACACAGTTGGTTTTGATGGGCTTTTTTGATTTTGGTTGGATTTTTTGGTTTTGGGGGTTTTTTCCCCAGCTCTAGACTTTTAGTAGAGACCATGTATTTTCAAAATCAAAGAGATTTAATTACACCAGTGCATCTTTGTCCCACACAGAATCACCCCTGACTCAAAGTCTAAATATTACACATGACGGACATAAATTTTTAAAAATTTTTCTTAAATAACAATTACTGTTTAGTTCTGATAGGTCCATTGAAAAGAGCAGATCATTTCTGGTGTGGGCTAACCCAGCAGGTCTGTCAGCAAGGAACTGTCACCAACATACAGGTGAGGCTATGCAAAATGAAATCTTTCTTGGCTGTCTATTCAGAGCCTTGCTTTGACAGCTCTGCTGCCCACCTGCAGGTTACCAGAGGGTTCCTCTGAGTCTCAAGTTCCAGGCAGAGACATTATATGAAAAGGGGTCAATACAGCATTCCCAGTGCACAGACATCTCCCATCCATGGAGAAAAGCACAGGGAACACAAATAATTTCACCACATATAGGTAACACGCATGCAACAATGAAGTACCAGGACATAGGACGAAAGGAGCACATCAGTAAATAAATCGTGTTACACAACAGGGTTAGTATATGAAAATACGTAAAAACCAAGGGAACAGTAAGACATCTTTTCAAATAACAAGAGAATACACAGAACTAACTTCCCCCAGAACAAAAGAAGCGGAAACTGGAGACAATCTGTGCGGCTGCATGAGGAAATCAACATGACAGAACACGGACAGAAAAAAAAACCAGAAGAAACCCACAAAGTTTTCTTAATCTAAAATGAAAAGTTTTCTATAATTCTGTGCCAGATTAACATCCACTTATACATGAAACAGAAGGCAGCAAGTAGAAACAAAGCAGCTGGCGAAGAGGGAGACTCTTCCCACCCTAACGCAACCGAAATCACCGGAGAAGAGGAAGGGGAAAAGCACCTGTACAGTTAAAGCACACCAGAGGTTCAGACCTGGCAGGTACTACAAACACAATTCCCACTTTAGCAGACTTCAAAATTCATAATGATTGCTTGTAGTTAAAAACTTAATCTCTGGGGGTGGGTGGTTCTTCACTAAAACAAAAAGGGATCTTTCTTATTTTTAGGAATAAGGTTTTTAACTAATATCTAAAGGTGTTTCAAATCAAACCATTTTACATTATCATATAGAACCAAGCTCACAGGATTGTCACTAAAACTCTAATAATTACTAAACCAACACATTAATTTCTTGATAAAAAATAATTATTAAATAATTCTTTACAAAAGTATAACCTAAAAGCCTCACCCATGTCACTTTAACGAGTGGCCGATCCAGAAGCACTAAGCTGAGCAAGATCCACATGCAACTAACTTTACCATATCTGGGCATCCATGGAAATACTGCTTCCCTGCTCTGTGCAAAATGGGAGGAACAGTGCAAGTTCCAGCCACTGGATTAATTCTCTCTGCCACAGCACCCCCTTATTTACTTCCCTCCCACCCACCCTTGGTACACCAGCTTCTTCCCCCCTCTGAAACAAGGCACAAAAGATGAGGCACCAGAGGAAAGATGCACCAGTTCTACATGTAAAACACCAGAAGATAAATTATTAGAAACTTGCTTCCTATTCTGGAACCAGAGTCATAAGAACAAAACTCTTTCCTGTACTATATTATATCACAGCAGTTGTTCCTATTTCCCATAATAAAACTGAGCTGAATAAATATAGCCAAAGTGATAAAGTATATTAAAATGTGTTGACATCATACTTGATGAGTTAGAATATATTACCAAACACTAAAAATAGCTCAGAGCTTTGCAATGGAAGGAGCATGCAAGTGTTACGTTACAGTTATTGTATGCATTCTTTTGCCAAATATGGCACCTGGTCTATAGCTTCCTCACGTACAGAAAGGAGTTAAAGGGGCCATTCCATGCATTAAAGGAAGAGAAGATAAATTAAAATATCTCTATAACACTGGACCTTTTAGCAAATGAACATTTATTCAACACAACAACACTTGGCAGAAGCTCAGAGGGTAAAGAACTGAGGCAGTATGTCCAGACATCAATAAAAAGCTGCAAGAGAGGAGTGAGCCTGCAAGTCCAAACAATCTTACATTATTAGACACTTGAGAAACATCGACCTGCACACTTGTTAGCTGTTCTGACCCTGGCACTGTAAGGTAAGGGTGACCGTTCCTTGACAAATCTTTTCTAATTAGCTCCTTTAATTTAACTTGCTTTATACATTAGAGAAAAGAGCTGGAGAGGCACATATATATTTTACTTGTAAAAGACACATTTAGGAGGCTAATACTTAAAGTTATGAGATAAGATAGAAAATAATCAAATTAAAATACACTTTTAAATAAAACTTAAATTACACCAAACATTATTTCTATGTAGCCCTACAATAAAACCAAAATCCCATTTGGAATTCATGCAGGCACTAAAGCTTGAAATGAATTTACAAAAACTACTTTTTTTTTAAAATGCATATTCAAGTAAGAACTCAGTCAACATTGAGACTAGCATTTCATGCACTCAATCTTCAAAAATGGTTTCCATTAAATCTTTTTAGCCTACAAGCGTATTTGGAGTAGAGTTCAGCAAACAATTTCCCTCCCCTTTATTGAATTTCCCTTCAAATGCGTATTCAATAAAACTCAAACTGCTGGCTTAACACAGAACATGCACTGAGTGACAGAAAAAGCATGCTTCAAAAACAGTTAAATAATCCAGAAGTCTAACCTTTCAAAAGCTTTGTTTCTTCCACTTTGGTTAGATGTCCTTCATCTATGATCTTGTCTGCCAAACAAAATAAGTGTTACTTTCCAAGCTCAAATTTTCCCTGCACGCATCTACGTAGAGTACATTCCATGACCAAATTAAAAGCTGATAATATTACTTCCTACTCAGCCTTGAACAAAAACTTTATTCTGGCAAGGAATAATGAAACAGAGCACACAAGCCTACCAGCACTTTGTGATACAGTGCATAATTATTTCTCCTTATTAACTTACATAATGCTGCACTTCACTAATGAGAATTTAGAAAAAATAATTTTACGTACTTTAAAATAAAAAAAAAATCAGAAGCAACAAATAATTAACACGTTTCTCAAGTTTAGTTATCAAAAAAGGAATTTGAAGAGCTGGTTGCATGAAACAGACATCCACCCAACACAGCAGAAACCTAAAAATGCATCACAGTAAAACAGGAATAGAGAAATCCCCTCAACATCACCACTGCTTTTAACAGTGCCTGTGAAGTGTACACAGGAATAGCCTTTCTTTGTTTAAACCTTTCAAGAGAGCTGCACAAAACTCCAAAACTAGGAATGCATTACATTCAGGTTCATGAAAATGCAGTTTTTATCCAAAGTCTACTTTAGGGAAGTCTATTCATATATGTGATGTGCACAAAAATCTTAGAAGTGGAATTTGAGACTAGATTGCTAACTTCATCCTAACTCCTGCTACGCTATAAAGATAAACAAGAACACCAAGGGAAGAACAGGATTGGATTAATGAAGGACACCAAAAAAACTACTGAATAATTCATTTCTTTTTGCAGATGAGATTTCATTATTTCTAATTCCTTAAGAAGCAATGCCAACACAGAAGTATCGAGGATCCCATCTGACAGATCACATCCTCAATCTCTGTGCAGCAGATTTTACAGTCTAGTCCATGTTGAAAGCTGTTAGCCCCTGAAATATCAGGCTTGAGAAGCTGCCTCTGCCTCCCCTCCATGGTGTCCCTGTCAGATCCCTGATAACCAGGGAGGGAATGCAGTTTGCTGGATGCTCCATGTGCTGTCAACAGGAAAGAGACACAGAGAAGGCTGAATGAACAGCACAAACAGGAGAGTTCAGACTAAAGAAGCTGGATGACAGTAAATCCTCTTAAAAAAACTTTAAGCTTTTTCAGCTTCAAGTATCTCTGAAAATTAACTTGTCCCTCTATTCCTCTGATGGCATGTTGCTGTAACTATGACAACCTAAGGACAGATGCAGGACAAGATCTGGGAGGAGAGATCTTTTACAAACCTAGATGGTAGACAAACTTTCAGACAAAAACCCTGAAGTCTGAAGAAGGGTTTTCATGGCCAAAAGGTTGTCCTGTACTCTGCCCTCTCCCACACAGACAGATAAGCCAGTGGAAAAGAGATGTTCCCTTCACCTACTTTTATCTACAAATATTATTCTGCATTAATGTAACATTTTACTAACACTGCTTCAGAAACACATGGAACAGCACACTGGATTTTCAGGATTGGCTTTAGGTCTCAAGCAACTGTAGGAGATCACTCATCATCTAAGTTCAGAACAGCCTCAAGTTCCTCAGAGCTGGTGAGAATGACTGCCTAGACAGAGGACAGCACTGTGTAGGGAATCAAGTTACTGGCAGCCACAAAAGTCAGGAGTTCAAGTGATACCACGACTCTTCTTCCCTTTTAAAATAAAATAAATCTAAAAAAAAGTCTTTATATATGATTATTCCAGTACTGAGCTGTGACTGGAAGAGGGGTGGAAGGGAAGGCAGCAAGAAAAAAGCTGGGGAATTCTCCCTGTAGATCTGAATAAAACAGCTGAATGCAAAAACAAGCAGCTTTCAACTGAGCTGAAGGGGTAACAGCTCAACCATGCTGGACTGCTAGCTTAAAATAGGCCTCTGTAATCAGCTTACAGAGGAAAATTTAGCATTATGGATTGATGCATCTTCTAGCTTTCTCACTGCAGTAACTGGTAAACTCTGAATAACTGCAATACAAAACAGAAACTACCCTTCTTGACACAGATGTTTTCCAAACTGAAACTTCTGCAGCAGTTCTTGACACTCTGTTTCCATGGCTAAAAGAAACTGCAGGCATGGGGGTTTTTTGGCTTTTTTCCCCCCATTTCCATGGTGGCCTATTGCTTTCTAGAGTCCACTACTGATTTGACCATTTGTACAAAAGGTACATCCTTGGCACTGTTCCTGCAGCCAGGACCTTGAGCAGCAGCACACGAGGCTCTGCCCAGCCTGTCCCAAAGCTGGCACAGCCAGGGTTTTGCACTTGGACTGACACCTCTCCTCATTCTCTGTGTTTCAAGAATGCTACCAATAATACATGGCATAAGCTAACAAAAAATAGATTAATTCAGCATGCTGGTATTTAGATACTACAGATATGGTATTTTAGATGAAACAGTGGTATCGCTGAACTCCATAGAACCTTATTTTTCACTGTTACCACCCTAGTCACTAAAAATGGCAGAATCTAGACAACAATGAGGGGGGAAAAAAAGACAGAGACATCTTCTTTGAAACAGCTCTTTCAAATCTCTGCATTTTTAAATTTTACTATTTCAGAAAACTTCATAAACTTTATTTGTTTTTAAATCACTTAGTGTTTTCCCTGAATCAAGACATGCAATCTTGGCTACCAAAATATAAATTAGGGTAAGGATCTTAGCTTGAATTTCTGGCACAAAAGAACTTAAGCTTTCATGCTATCCAGTTCCTACCTAGCAGAAAGCAGAGAGGTACATAAACTAATGTTGTTACTGACACAATCTGCTGTGAAGTTAAGTTCTCAGTTAGTCCTTAAGATAATTCATATTTTCTTCTGCAGCTCTAAGCCAGCTTTCCTTTAGGTTTTTATGCATTTCCTGCATTCTCAATTTAAGAACTCAGATTTAGGTTGCCTATCACTATGTACAATATAATAACTAAAATCTGTTAACATTACAATTACCACTTAACTAACATGGCCCCTCTACATTTATATTTTGGCATCAAAACAGTCTTTGAAGTAGGCCACATTTGAAAACCAATGAAAAACCTGTCCCTCAATGCACAAATTTCCAACCATCTGAAAAAAGTGATACTAAACAGTATCTTAACCTGCAGGTCAAAGGAAAAGTTAAAAATATTTAATTCAATCCATCCAAAAACTACTATTAATAAATCTGCAAAAATCAGCTTGGTGAAAAGAAGGAAGTTGACTTGCATTTAAAATCAAATTAAAAAAATCACAAAGTAAGGGAGGAAAGAAAGGACACAAATAAAGAAGGGTTAGACTGGAGTGAAAGCCAGGAAGTTAGCAGGGCAACAAATCTCCCTTTGGTCTGTACATCATCACATTTTTGCTAATAATGCATACCATGGACTGATCAAAAAGAGGCACCATGACTTCTGCTCTTCACTGATTTTGACCAGTGGTTATTAAAAAAAAGCTATGGAATGAGCAACAAGTGAACTGGATGTAATGATCAGAAAGTAACAGACTTCCCAGATCATTCAGAGCCAGATTTCATAACACTCCACAGATGTCAGAGGTCAGGACATGTTACTGGATGGTGTTGTGAGAGGACTGTGCTTAAAAAATAAAAATAATTACATAATACCTTTAAAAATCTACAGAAGCTGGATTTTACAAACCATCTGGTTTCTAGGATTTTTATTACTATTGTTTAAGCAATAAAACTGCTCCCCTCTCAGTACTTAAGCCTCTGGGCAAACCCCAACATACTACCCCATGATGAGCTCCATATTCTTGCTCTGTATTGCCAGTCTGTATGATATTGTTCTACACTCTTTGCTGTGTGCCTTAAAACTTGATTTCCTGACAATCTCTGAACTGTGATTTTTCTCCCCAGGAGTCCCTAACTCTTGATGCTACACAGAGCAAAGAACAGGAGTAGAACCGAAGGGCAACATTTACATACAAAAGGCAAAGAACAGATGCTACAGTTTGCAGTTTTTAACCTCATGATATTGTGAGGCCTGACTAAACATATCTGAATGTGGAAAAGGCAAACTTTCAGTCCAAGAAGAAATAAAAGAGTCAATGATTTGGAATTTTTCTTGATGTGAGAGTAAAAACTTAGACTGTCATAAAAAATGCAAAATCCTGAGCTCTTTTGAACTCTATTAATTCCTTTAAAAATGAAGCAGTTGAGGCCTGGCAGTTTTTTCACTGTAGCTTGAGAAAAGGTAAGCATAAATCCACTGATCTTAATTTTACCCTTATCAGAACTTCTTTAACATCTTAGAATATTTTACTAGATACTGTTGATCACTTTTCCTTCTCAACAGTGACAGGACTGGTCACATTTCGTTTGCAGAAGTGATACTAACCTAATTTTGCCAAAATAGGTTAAGCTAACATCCAAACAATGAAAACAGGTAACCAATTTGTATTTGAACATTGCACAGTGTGCTCTTCATGTTCTAGACAAGAAAAATGTTTACTCAAGCATTTAACTTCATTTTTTATGAACTGAAAAACAAGATTCATACAAGATCTTTGCAAAATTTAGAATGATTTTAAACTGCAGCCTCACAGAAGACAGCTACCAGTCGTTATGTTTTTAAATAAACATTTTTCAAATAAAGATGAAATTTTCTTAGACAAACATTAGCAGTATCATGTAATTTGGTTTATGGCACTGCAGTCTGGATCACAAAGAGTAAAATCAAACAAGTCTGCTGCCCTTCCTCATGAAAATTTGAGAGGAAAGAGTCTAATGGCCATAATGTCAAAAATGATTCTGTCTTATTTTTGCTTGTAAATGCTTCTCTGCTTAATTTTAGGTACATAATTTCTATAAACTCTAAAGTAAAAAAACCCCAGATTTTTTTGAAGTTTAATACCACTTTGTTTCTCTTCATTCTAATGATATTTTTCTTTCAGTAGGCAAAAAGTATAAATATCTTCAGTTTTTCTTTAATTATAGATGTGCAGACAGTGCTGTTTCATTACTCATTTTCAAAAGCATTTGCTTTGAAAAGCATGTTTCACATTCCAGAATAACACATCTTTCTAAAGACTGGTATGCAATTTTCTGTTTTTCTTACAACAGTCTCTTAGACTTCCACTTACAAACTATGGACTTGTTTTCCCTTCTGTTCTTTTGTTAGAACTAATCTGGAGAATGCGTAGAAGCCTTTAATTATCAGATAAATTACAGCTAAGTGAAAAGGCACCTCATTCTCTGTCCTTTGCTGCCTGTGATGTTTGCTTAAACTGACAGGTTTCAACTTAATTTGTAACAGGAGAAAAATTACATCAGTTTTAAACTCCATGTGGCAATATCACCACCCTTTTGGTGGTCAGGGTACAATGATGGATGAACTGAGAAGAGACAATGTGACCATCACTTTGCAAGAGCAAAGATATCCTATTACCCCTGCTTAATACCACAATGCCACAATTCTATGCTTAGAAAATTTCTGCTACTACAGAAATATTAAATAATAGTGACAAATTCTGGTTTCATCCACCTTTTCTGTGTTTTCTGTTGTTTTCAAAGCAAATGTGAACACTCTTGTACTCACTCTGACATTCTATGAATTGATGAATAAAAGTGCAGTCCCCTCCACTCTTTGAAAGAAAGTGCTCTAGTAGAGAAAGAAACACTTCAGTTTACATCTTCTTATCATTTTCAAATTGATGCAACAAAAAATTTGAAAGGCATATTAACAATATTTGTCAGTGTATTCACGATGGACTTTTGAATCAATCTGAGTTAATATGCAAGCAGACAAGACATGAAATTGAAATGATGTCTGAGGGATACTAGGAAATAGATTACTCTTTTAAACTGGTCAGAAGAAAGAAGCACTTGAGCTGCATTTTCAAAAGAAACATGTTTTTAACCTATATGCTTCAGGATTTTTATTAGCTTTAAAAGGATATTTTAAAAGTTTTTCATTAATCTTCACGTTGATTCTTCATATCTAGAATCCTGTATTTTACAAGTGTTACTGAATATATGTCTATATTTTTTAAACAGTTTCACTTTGAAAAGACAGTTCTGCAGCAGAGTTCCTAAAACTGGGCTCTGCTCCCAGGTCCTTGCTCAGCCCCCAGCTCCAGGAGAATCCTGCATCTCCTCAAGGTGCAAACACTTCCTTTCTGAAGAACCTCAAAAATCCTTTGACCAAGAGTCCAGCAGTGGGAAAAGGCCAGCACCAGCACAAACCTGCAGGATGTGCTACATTCTAACCAAACTACTCAATCATTAGCTCTGATAACAGAAGTTCAACTGCTAAGCTTTACTGTACCTCAAAGTTACTCTAAAAAATAAACTTTTTTTAACCCACAAGGACAGAGCTTTTAAAAAACAGCACCATGGCTGTAAAATTTATTTTCCACATTTAAACTTCCTTTTTTTATTTTCTTTTAATTTTAACCTGGTCCTCTAAGTGATTGTATACAAATTTCTCTTATCTTCTTTATACAACATTTGGCTCACAAAATGTAAAAAAGAAAGCCAGGTGTGGTGCAACACACTGAGAAAAATACCACTTTTTGAAACAATTTAGTTCTACACAACCTTTATCAGGGGCTTGCTGTAACAACAAGTTCCTCTTTTCTGCATGTCCAGTGAGAGAAAATGAATGCCTAACCATCATCCTCTAATACACTTTTTTAATTAAAAGCCACTGGAGAGGTTTCAGTTCCTCTAGTTCTTAGTTCCTCTGCCCTGAATACAGCTCCTGACTGCTGCAGCCACAGAAAAAAGTGATGTAAACCATTATTCCAGTCATGGCCAGGTAGTGTGCCTGTGCACACACTTTGAGAGAAAGAGAGAAAAAAGAATTTTTAAAAGCATACTGATTTTACATGGGTCTTACAGCTTTCATCTTTCTTTCTCAAAGTTGCTCAATCTGCATTATAAATCCAAAAATTCTTAGCTTTTCTAAAATAATGCAGAACTACATAGCAAAAAAAACCCAACAAACCAACCAACCAAAAAAACCAAAACAAAAAACACAAACAAATAAAAATCCCCCAAAACAACCAAAAACCCCAAACCAAAACAATACCAAACAAAACCCCAAAAACTCTCCACAAAAAAAAAAAAAAACAAAATCAAACAAAACCCCCAAAAACCCAGCAGTAACTGCTTCCTGCTGCTTTTAAGAGAACAAAATCCAAAATCTGACAGAGCAAATAACTGCCCATCTGTCATACAAGGGCTACACAAGGGACTGGAAGATGCAAAAAGGCACAGACTGTCATGAGGAGAACACAGGGCAGCAAGCTGTAAAATGCCAGAGAAATGGAGATGGAGCAGGTAAGGCAGAGATGCAGGAAAATGTACAACTGACAGAATAATGAAAAGCTGCACTAAAATACAGAATAATGGAAGGGGCATGGTATGTGCATGACAAAAAAGGTGATAGATTGTATAAACACAGAAAGAGACTTGAATGAGCAGTTATATGTTGTCTGTACTCAAAGAAAAATAACCTGGCAAAAAGCTTCCTAAAACTTCCAGGTTTAAGTACAAGTTCCTCTGTTACTCATGGGATGGAGGAATCTATTTTGTCATGCATCAATTCAGATGACACTGACTCTTGTACAACCCAAAAGAAGTCCAAAAGGGATTGCTTCTTCACCTTTGACCAAAAAAGTGAGTTTCAATGATATAATGGTATTTGTTATAATCACATAATGATTTTTAAATGGGCAATTTTAAAATTTGGACTCGTAAAAGGAATCAGTATTTAAAAATCTCACATGACATTCCTGCCAACAATTTTAAAACAAACAAAAAGTGTTTCTTTAAAAAAAAAATCAAATCTAGTATCATGTCATAAATCACTCCTCTGTAAAATCATTTATATTTGAAGTTAGAGCTCAAAAGCTTTTACAAAATGTGTGAAATTAGCTCCAGTTTTAAAAAGAGAAAAGCAGATCTATTTCTTAACCATTCTATCAAATATTAAGCTATTACCAACCTAAAATTGGGCATGAGCAAGACGGAAATCTATATAAAAACAAAATCTCATGGCAGTGTAGAGAAGTGGGAACAAACATTGCATGTCCTGCTTGCTAAGCTCAGGATGCAGCACAGCTCAGTGCACAAAATGCTGAGGCACTCAGGGGGAACCAGTACTCTGAGCTTTAGGGGAGGCTTTGGTGCAGCTCCTGTAGGTGTTTAACTGACCTCTCCTCCTGCTCCCAATAAGGAGGTTATATCATGATTAACTTTTGATTTTGCTATTGGTCTTCCTAGTTAAGAACCTCATAATTTATAAATATGCATATGGAGCTTTAAAATTCTGTTTCAAAAATATAAATACAGGAACCCTTAAACACTGTGAATATTGGTTAAAACCCTGAGCTCTCTATATAGGTCCCTCAACCTTCAAAGCAATGTTACCACCATCCCTCAGACTGTAGAACCAAGCTACATCAAATTTAAATTGACATAAGAGGACAAATATATCTCAGCCAATTAAACAATCTGGAATCATAACTGGAATATTTTTTGCTATATGTGATATTGGACAATTTCACTCCAAAAACTGTGTATGTTAAGACACATGAGCTTAAGTATTTGCCTCTAACTAACTGGCCTTTAAAAACCCTATCACTTAGTTCAATCTGTATTAATTCCTGTTTCACATAAAGATACTTCTGGAGTTTTTACAAGTTAGTTTTCACTGTTTATAGATTTTATACACTCACATTTTTAATATGAAAGTTATAAAAAAATGGGTTTTGCTGACTTTACTCATCATACTTAACTTTACCAGAAAAACACTGTATGTCTATGTGTCGCAAGGGAAAATTAAAAAGAAAAACAATCAATGAGTTCTCCACTTTCTTGTGTCACAAACCTCACAACATTCAATCAGTAGACTCCTGATTCCAGTGACAGCCCATCACAAACAAAAAAAACCAAACCAGCAAAAAGAGACAGCCTCCAAATGGTTTTGTTCTATTTTGCAGAATTTTCTAAAAATACTGTGACTGGAAATATACACAAAAAAACCCCACAAAGCTGGTCAGGAGTGGACAAATTCATTTGCAAAGAGAAAAAATTCCAAGTAAAACTTTACAGAACATTTTGAATTTGTTCATTTTCAAACATTAACCATAAGACAAAAGGTAGCCCTCAGATACACTACCTTTCTCTGTGCTCCCATTAATTTTAGGTATGAAGTCGTCAACTTGTATGCCTAGGATTAAGAAAGGGCATTATTTTTGCAATAAAGAAAAATGTTTTGGGCTTTCTTTATAAACACAGCATTTTGAAATGTACCTGGCTTTTCAAACCACCTCCTCACAAGTACCTAATCAGACAAAGCAGGCAGTTTGATGTGTTTCCTGCTAGAGATGATGCTGCTGTTTGTTCAAACGTCTAAGAGGTTATTAACGCCAAAGAGTGACTGCCTATTACACAGATATACGTGTGTATAGGTGCATATAAAGTGTGTATAGATGGATATAAAATATGTTATAAAATGTGATATAAATCAAGCCCCGGGCCGGAGCGAACGCCCGCAGCAGCAGCGCCCTCTGCCGGCCCTGCCCGGCATGGCCCCAGCAGCCCAGGAGAGCTCCTTACTGGGGAAACTGGGAATCGGAATTCCTCTGCCAGACACCGAGACTACGAGATTATCATAACAAAGGTAACGGAACAGCGAACGCGGAAACCAGCTTGAAACAAGAAATGGATCGCACCTACCTAAGCTGTTGTGTTCTTTAAGAGTTTTCTCTTGCAGGTGTTCTAACCGTACTGTAAACAGAAGTCCAAGAAAAAGGTATTTCACAGATTAAAAGAAAAACAAATAATCCAAGTTCTTTCCCCGCTATTGACTAACCTTGTAAAGCAGTCAGCCGCTCATTGGTGAAGTCGTTATCAGCCTGCAAAGCTTCTATTTTTGCTTGAAGCTCTTGCTCTCTTTCTTCCATTTCATCTATTTTATGCTGCAATTCCTTTTTCTCAGCCAGTCCTTTTTGTTGGATTTCTTCTTGTCTTCCTTCTGCTACCTGCTCCAAAAGATTTTTTAAATCCGTCAAAAAATCAAAATTAACACGTGGAAGAATAGATCATCTTGATTTTTATGCAACTAAATGTACCTAACTGACTTTCTTAGCTAATCAGATTTTAAAAATGAAAAAAAAAAATCAAATCTACTACCTTTATACAAATTTCACTACAAGTAGACTGAGAAAATCTCAAAATATCTGAAGCAACTTTTTGACTGAGGAACATAAGTTTAACAGCAACAGTAAAGGGCCTTAGAATTAAGAATGCCCAAAGTCTCCAGCATCTCAATTCAATCAAAACCCAAGAACCCTTCTGAACTGAATGTACACTGCACAGACTATCTTGATTGCAAGCCCCATCTTTTTCCTTGCTGAATCTCAAGAACATAAGTTTTAAACTGTCTCCTCCCTCAAAACAAGGTAATAAATTTCAGGTCTGATCCTTCTGGGTACACTCATCACCATCAGTGATCAACCCATAACTGGGAAACCAGCTGCCTTAGGAGCAGCAATTTAATCTTTCCATTTGGAAAGAAAAATTTTTCTGAGGTACTGAACTAGAAACCTGGGTTCCAATTCCAGTATTTATCCAATATAAATGCAACAACTGCCTCAGGTCTCCAGAGATAACACCATTACCTTCCTCCTCCACAACTCCCACTTAACTAGACTGGAGACTCTTGGAGAATAGGCTTTATCATAGTGATTCTTCTGTTCTCCAGCATAAAGGACCTTAAGTACTAATTTACTTTATTCATAGACTTAGATATTGACACTATTGCTAACTGTTTAACAAGTTTAACTTTTTTGTTAGCTGCATTAGAAATTAAACTGTATTTATTTGTTCAGTTTATCACATTTATTCTATCCTAAGTCAGAGAAATTCTGTCATTACCTTTAGCTTGTCAGAAAGATCTTTAATTTCATTTACAGCTCCATTGTACTTATTAGCTAATTCCCTTAATTCTTCCTGAGTCCGCTCATTCATCTCTTTCAGGTGTGTACATTCATCTTCTGTGTTACTTAAACTCCGCTGCAAGACAGAATAATTATGCAATAAATAATAACAAAAGACAGACAAACTACCAAACACTGCAGGTGATCTATTTTTTCCAAGCAGTATTTATGCACAGGATGCCAACTAGTTTTATGAGACTTCTTGACCAAGGGAATATAGCAAATAATGATAAAGAAAAAGGAAATAAAGGAAAAGAGGATAATGTGAAATATTATAAGGCAGAAAATCTTACTTCAAAAGAGTGTCTAAAACTTTGACTGTAAAAGCTCCTTTAAGCACACTTTGTACAGTGGTCGAGTGCATATTTCCATAAATGCTGCAGTTTAAACAAGGTCTAACAGCATTTATTTAATGTCATTTTCCCTGTGTTTGTCCCACACACAGTAACTTCTGTAAGACAGCATCATGAATTTTGAAAGCAGGGAGAAAAGGGAAGAGCTGAAAGAATAGTTTCTCATTAACAGTTTAACAATCTTAGCCCTGTCCAACAGGAGAAATAAACACTATTACATAATATCCTGCAAGTGCAGAGTACAACAGATACTGACATAACACAGCAACAAAGTAGGGATCTAAACAGGAGTAGTTACAACTATTTCAGCACTTCCAGAAGAACAGGCATGAAACTTCAGTACCTCCACTTCAGATAGTTTTCTGACCACTTCAATTTTCTCCTGAAGGACCCGCCTCAGGGACTCTTTGGCTGTTGTCTCATAGTTGTGTTTGTCTTCCTGTAATGCTATAAGCTCTTTTCGTATACTGTCTTCTGTTTGATTCTGCACATAGAAAATAATTCAAGAATAGAATAATTAGCGTTTTGCTCATTAAATAAGTTAGATTGTGATAAAGCCTGTTCTATTAAAAAAGGTTTAGCAACTTCTGATAGATGAGAAAATGTTATGTTCAAATCAGCGATCAAAGACTTCTGATGTGACAGGGTATAAGTAAGTGATTTTTTGACAGCACACATTCAGTGGTCAGTTTTGATCCCAGTAGAATTATGGCACTTTTTTTGGGCAGTGCTAAGACAATGTGAAGCCTAGGAGACATAGAACTGGACAAACCAGGTCCCAGGGGAAAGACCTTAAACAGGACCTGCAGAAAAAGTTTTTATAATTTCGATAGTTAAGAGGAAATAGAAATAAAATAAAAATTAAAATCCAAGGTAGACATAGGTGGCCTAAGCAATAACCAGGGAAGCACATACTTGTAACTCTGAATATCAGACAGGACATGGGCAATGAAAACAACAGCAACTTACTGAAATGCCTTGAAATACAGAGCAGATGTACAGTTTTTGTGCTACTCAGATTATCAAAGTTGCACAGACTCCTTTTGGAAAGCTTATGTTCCAAATGCTTTCCTACAACTAGCTACTTCCAAAACACTTGAAAAGGGCTGCCTTTCAGCATTCCTAATATTTGACTTCAAGTGAACTACTTACCTTTGAACAAGCTTGCAACTGATTTCCCATAACCTCTAGTCTTGATAGCAGCCTGTCTTCATCTATTAAAGCCTAGAAGAAAAAAATTATCACCTTAGAATTATCCCATGCTTAATATAGTGCCAGTAGAATTCTGCTTTAAAGATCAGAATTTTGTTGGAGTACTTACTGCTAATAGCTATTTCAAAGGTACACAACCACTAAATTTATTAAACATTGTATTTTGCACAGTTTTAGAGAATCACCATAAAGTTTTTATTATTTCTGCCGCTTTAATTTATATGGCTAAATTTATATGGCAGTGCTCAGTTGAGTCTATAAGGAAAGGATCCTGCAGATACCTGCCAACTAGTATCTGAAGCCTCTTGTGTGACAGCAAGTAGTCGCTGAAGGGTTGCCAGCTTCTGTTCCAACATTTGTTCCCGATGTAAGGCTTCCTGTGAAGAGAGCAGGGCACCACTCAGCTCAGCTAGAACAACTCAGGAAATCAGAAACAACAGAAGAGACCCCAAAATACAACAAAAAAATGTGAGTAGCAAACACTGTCAACTTGTTCAAAACCATAAACCCATTCCATTATATCCATCCACAAATTGATTTGGATAGTTTAATTAGAAAATGCTATCCTATAACCTCAGGTTCCTAAACCATTCATTTTTCATGCTATGCTGCACATGCTGAGGACACACTGTTATTCTTCCCAAGACTTAAAGATACTTCATCTCCTCAATAATTTAAGTAACAAAACTGCAGACACCAAAGGACAGCTTGGCAGCTTCCATGCCATGAGCTGTTCATCCTCAAATGAGGTCACAAAAGAGAAATGCCAAGCAAGAACTACTATTTCTGTTTGATTTTTGGTTTATGACAGGAAGACAGAAGAGCATCTTCGTTAACTCCAGGATATGGAGAGAGAACAGATTGGTGAGTGAATATGTATTTGGCTTCCAAAGAAAGAGCATCTGCATGAGCTCCTTCCTGCTATGTCAGCAAATACATGTAAAGACAGTATCTATCTCAAAAGCCTTGATGTGAACAAATAAAAATTGCCATTATGAAATAAACCAGGCAAAATAAATCAGTAGAACTTATACACAGTTAAACCTGGAAAGAATTTAGCAGCCAAGAAGTTTTCCTTTTTTTTCTCAGAAAGCTGATTTTACCATCCTTTCTAAAGAGTTTTCTTTTATCTACCAGCACACAGTTTAACATGCTACCATTTTTCAGTCTAACTCTTTTGTGCCATGACATCTTGGGAAAAGCACACCTATTAAACTGACACAGAAGCAGGCACAGAAAGGCTGGTGATGCCAGTGAGGAAGAAGAGCTGCCAGCACTGTCCCTTCCTTTGTAGTTTCCAATAGATACAAGCCACAGCATAAGATCTGTGTTTTGAACAAAAATATTCAGCCAAACTAAATGCCCTTAAAAGAAAACTTACTTGTAGATACTGTGAAAGCTGAAACAATTCCTGAGAATACATACTGGGAGTGTTAGCAGCAACCTGAAAAAGAAGACAAGTAAGAATTAGAATGGTTTTAGATTTTTCATTAAACAGAAGTAATGCAAAATTCACTTAAATCTAGTCACAAAGGCAAACATTACATTATCTAATAATAGCTTCATTTCTTGTTCTGTTATTTATGCTTTTTTTAATCACAGAACTTCCCGACTTGGGACTTAGGTCTCACTGTGTTTCTGCACAAGTTCTTGAACCACCAAGACACTAATGAGTTTAAAGCTTTTGGTATAGTTGAGACTGAATTGACAACAAAGAAACAAGGGGCACAAAGGTGAAGCCATTCAACTCATTGGCAAACACAAATTGTGGGCTTCCAGCTCAATGTCACCACACATATTACGGCTGCACACTTCCTGCTTACCCACGAGTTACCATCATTGTCTCCCTTTATAAGCATCTATTTCAGAATTAAGGAATACCAGTGTTATCTTTGAGTAATAACAAACTGTTCTTCACTTGGAGAGAAGTGGGGGGTTGTTCTATGGGTTTATTTCAGCCAATCTATTTACTAATTCTTGTAGGCTTCCTACATTGAAGTAATTTTTAACTGTTTTCCCACAGTTATACCTGCAGTCCCTCCTCAGGATTTCTACCCTTGCCCTGGATTCAAGCCACACATATTATTTAGAAATCTGAATTTAAACACAGTCTATAAACTCCTCAGGCTGCTGGTTTCATAACTAAGTTTCCACAGCTGCTTGATATTTTGTTCTTCAAGTACAAAACTCTGACTAGAACATATTTAAGTTAATCCTTCTTTTTAGAGGCTAGAGAAATAATCAACTCCTGATCACTTTTATCAAGGGAATATCCATTAGCAGCTTTTCTGCAAGTCCCCCACATTACCAAAGCTGAGTTTTAGAATTACACTTTACAATACTGACTCCATGACTCTACAGTGAGCAACTCTGGCTCTACAGGAGAGGCAGAGAGGTTTGGTCTCAGTCTTCCTTGGGAACACAACAGTGCTTTCCAGACTGTGCAGCACAGCTTCTCCTCCATAAAAAAAAACGATATAAAGAAAACAGACCTCATCCAAACACCAAATCATGAGCTACTCTTGGGTCCCACAGAACATCAAGTATTCAATTATGCAACACCTGTTAGTCTGTCAACCTGTACCTGGAAATTAACCATCTTAACAGCAATGGTTTTGTTCCAAAACCATGTTTCAGGTGCCACAATGTAACAAGTCAACTTACCTTCAAATATACACTGCAATAACTGCATTACTTCTCTACCTTAAATGTCACTCAAAATACTGAACTAGGTAAAAAGAGTCAGTGGAAAACATATCAAAATGTTACTGGACAGATTTCACTATTTCTTCATCTTGATAACAAATCTGAAAATAGCATGTGTGTCAATAAGGCATAAACGAGGAAATTACTGAATTACCTTGTCAACAGGACTTGGTAATGGCGCATGGATAACACTGAAAAATAAAAAAATGGGTCACAAAATACATAAATGTTGTACTCGGACTATTTCATCATAACTAAAAATATAACAACATACATTTTTACTATTTCTTATTTAAACATGAAATTATATGGAAAATCTTCTATAGTAATTTACTTTTACTGATCTTCCCACAAGCAAGCAAAGACACCCTAAAGCTTCACACAAGTATTTCTGGATAGTAATGATAAAAGGATATTTAAATAAGCAATAAACCCTACAAAACTTTGGATAATGAAAAATGACTAAAATTATGCCATTTGTGATTAGCACTCAGAGCACACAAATTTTTAAAGTTTTTGGTTTCTACTGGTCTTGGAAGATTTCTTAAAAATGGGCATATAGACAGAAAATGCTGCCAATATTCATCTGAGTTTCCGTTAGCTTCACTTTAGTAAAGTTTATGTGCATCTAGAAGAGCCAAAAGACTAATCACTACTAAAGAGGGCAGGAGAATTTGCTTATTTGCTTTGTTTTTCTCTATATTCTTCTCTTTCTAATACCAATTTCAGTAGAGTAAACCACAATCAGAAAAGCCCAACTACATATGAATTTTCTTCTTCCTCTAGAGAACTTCTTTATTCTTCAGAGTTGTCTTAATTACTAAAAACAACAAACAAATGAGTTTTTATTCCTCATAATGCCTGCAAAAGAACCATGCACTCAGTTACTCGCTTTGCAGGATTACAGGCAAACCAACTGCTCCCATGATGATTTTAAACATAATATCCATCAAATCCTCGTCACACAGTAGCTGAACTTTGGTAGATGTGAATCCATATCCTTACTCTGATCGCAATCGAGCTTCCATTCCATCTGGAAGGAACAGTTTGATTGTGGAGACTATACATCCATGGGTCACTGAAAAGAAACAAACACTAAGTCATCATGATCCATTACTACTTCATTTCAAGTTCAGTGCTTCATGTTACAGTGACCAAGCAAACTGTCTAAAGAAACCCTGAGGCAGGCAAAGAGGAGGAGGCATGAACACCTTCAAGCACCAGTGCCTGGGTCTGCCTTCTCAAACCTCCCCTGGACACAGGAAACTTCATCATTATAAACCTGAAGAGGTCATGCTGTGTACTCAGTCCTGGCTGTGGAACAGTTCCACTTCCAACTCTTCCACATGCTGCAATATCTGAAACTTGTCTTTACTGTACTAAGTTTAAAAAGTGAATGTTTTGATCATAAGGGAGTGAAACAGAAAGGATCTTACCTGCAGCAGGTAACAGGAATGCAGAGGTATAAACAAAATAATGAGCTGCCTTTTGGACAAGATTCTGACAAGCATATCCAGAGACTTAGAAGGTAATATGTCCAATTTGTGTCACCGACACTTCAAAATGTGGAACTTGCCAAGCAATTATTATTTACAAAAAAGGGTGGAAAAGGAAATGCAGAGAAGTGTGCAGGAACCACTGAGAACTACATCCTTTTGAACACTGTAAGCAGCATCATTCAAGACAACACATTTCTATTTTGGGGTGCTTGCAGTGCACATCTACTGCATAGCCCCAGCCAAGTGGCCTTTCATTTCAGAAGAGGTAAATTTGCTCCTTAAGAACTAAATTCAAGATTTGTTTAACTTGAGAAAGATCCTAAGGAATAAGAGGAAGAAATGCAATATTTGATTTTTACATCAAATTCAAACCTTCTACACAATGTTTTGAAAAATATTACTGATATGATTTTCAGTGCCTTTGCAAACAGTCAAATTATGTGTGTGTCTTGGTTGACTTATTTTCCCTGTATGGTTCTATTAATTGGAAAGCAAAAATTATTTCCAGATACATGGAAAGACAGCTGTACATTGTTCCCAAAACACTACCACAAGTGAGATACAAATGAGTGTGTGGTCACCTATCATGGACCACTGTACCTCCAGCATCCACTAACACACAAAACAAATAGCTGCTCTCCTTCCTCTGTTATTAATATCAGCACAACAGTTAATCTGGCTGTGGAAAAAAAAGGGCAATGGGCGTTTTAGGACACTGGTAATTCTCCAGGGAAATGAGACAGGTCTTTAAGGAAGCTACCTCAATAGAATCTAAATATAGAGGAGAAATGATCCAACCAAGACAAGTTGGTTTTAACCTTTATTTAGCTAATGCTTTGGAGACGTATTCTACTGGCTAGAGCATCTTGTTTTTTTTCAAGCTGACCTGGTAAAGTATTAAATTTACATGCCAAGGCAGAACAGATTAAACTGCAGGGTTTGGGGTCTTGATTTATAAATTGAATAAATCCAGTTTGCAAAAAACATTTTAAAAATACATTAGCGATATTAGCTGTACCCTGTAATACATAGCTTTCACAATGCAGAGTTCTTTCTTTTAGAGGAAATCAGTGATTTTAATAAGAAAACATTAGGATACCTGACATTAAATGGCAACAGACAGCTTTACCTTCGGGTCACATGTCAGGTAGGTCTGCTGTAAGATTATATAATTCTGAAGTTTTTCTGTCAACATCTAGACCGAAAAAAATCTCCTAAAATCTGCAGGAGCTTTATTTGTATCAAATTAAGATATAACAGACTTCTAGCAAAAGGTCTCAAATAGACAGTGACTGGGAAAAGGTACCAAGCATTTTTACAAATTTATAAAATTAAAATAGTAAGAAATGAAACAATATCCAAACTCTGCAGTATGACCTTAAGCTATCAGTTCACTGCAACTGGAAAAATAAGGAGAAAGCAACACAGAAAACACGAAAACAGTACTGACTGCACAGAAGAACAGCAACGGTTTAAATTCAGGTCTACAATATTTCTTGTGAGGAATTAACAAGAAAAGGCAGTAAAGCAACGACTGGTGTCCCAACGGAGCCGAGGCACCCCTTGTCCCCGCGGCTCACCCCCCTCTCCATCCCACTCACCTCGGGGCGCTCCGCGGGGCCGCCGCTCCCGCCCGGCCCCGGCACAGCCGGCATTGCGCAGCGCCGCCGCCAGGGGGCGCCCCAGCGCCGGCCACCGCGGCCGCCGGCTCCGCCCCGCCCCGCGCGGCCTCCGGAGCGGGAACAGCGGCTCCACAGCCACGGCTCCTCCACAGCATCGAACTGCGGCTCCACAGCCACGGCTCCTCCACAGCATCGAACTGCCGACCCACAGCCACGGCTCCTCCACAGCATCGAACTGCGGCTCCACAGCCGCGGCTCCCGCCACAGCCACGGCTCCGTCCAGAGCATCAAACTGCCGCCCCACAGCCACGGCTCCGTCCAGAGCATCACACTGCCGCCCCTTAGCCACGGCTCCCTCCGCGGTGTGAAACAGCTGCCCCCCATTCACAGCTCTCTCCACGGATTAAAACCCTGCTCCTGCTCCATTTGCTTTTCCACACTTCAGTCACAAACTTCTTGGTCCACTTCAAAACAAGCAGCTGACCCACATTTCACAGCTCTGAAACCCCTGAGACCCATCCTAAACCCTGACAGGTTCTGCTGCACTACAGCACAACGGGAACACAGAAACCATTTCTGTTTGTCTCAGTTTTTGTTTCCTAGAGAGACAATTCCCCAAAGATGCGTTTGTTTCTATTTTCACTTGTTAATGTGGTACCCAGCCCCGAGGAGCCCCCCACACCCCTCGGGGGTCTATGCACTGCCCGGCAGCCCACAATGCTGCGGGGCTCCCCACTTACATGACCTCCCTCAAACATCCCATGACAGAACACATGCATGAGAGTCCAAACCTGACTAGAAAAATGTGCATAATTGGCATTTGAACTAAATCATGTTGGAATTATTTGACCTTGCTTTGCAATGCTGCTGCTGTTTGCTGTGCAGGGAAGTATCACCCATTAGCTCGGAATGCTCTGGCACAAGTGGGAAATTTAAAAAGTGCTAAAAGAATATAAACTACACTACCACAGAGAAAAAGCACAGGTTACTGCTGTATTAAGGAGAGGGAAATGGTGGGGCCCCTGTGCTTGTCAGTACTACAGCAAGTGGACAAATAAGGAAGCAGGACGGATGCAAACACTTCTCCAGGACCTGTTACTGAGTTTGGCTCAGCAGCAGGAAATTGAGGAATTGGTTCTCACACTTGATAACCTGAAAAATCACATACTGAACATGCCACTATTTTAATGAACCAACTCCAGATCACATTTGCAAGGAAATTACTTACTAAAACACAGCCTGAACAATAAAATAAATGTATTCTAGCAACGCTAACAGAATTCAGAATTTACATGGGCAAGTACACTCGTTCTGTCCTGTCATTACCTTATAATTACACACAGCAGATTGCTGACGTGTCTTGTGCAAGTAAGGCATTATGTAAATACCAGAGTGCAAAGTGCTTTTAAAGGGAATCACTAATTTAAAAACTACTTTCCTGTCTGTTTCATAACTAGATTAGAGTAACAGTAACATCTAAGCCTACTGAAACCAACTAGTGAAAAACCCATGTTTATATGCATTCCAACCATATTCATAGGTAAACACCCTGTGATGATACCATCTTCATTCTCTGCTTGGGGGAGCAGAGAGGGAAGAAACCAAACTTGTATCCTCTTCCTCATTAGAGAGCTCAACACATTCATGAGTAACATGAGCACAGCTTCCAAGTTCAAAGCCAGAGAAAAGGACAAGGAAGGCTGCATAATCTGATCACTCATTACACAAATGCCAGGTCACCAGCATTTGTGTAATGTATTGTGCTTTGTAAAACTAAGACAAAACCACAGCAAATAACTACTACTGGCAAAAATTCATGGCAAGAATTTGCTTACTATGAACTTTGTGCAAATACTTCCATGAACTAACTGCAATGCGCTGATAAAAGCAAGTCAAGTCCAATTTCTCTTCCAACTAAATCTTATAATAAAAATTGTTTTAGTCTAAATAACTTGAAGAAATTCAACTCCTCTTAGCAAGGACAGCATCTCATCAAATTAATAGTTCCAAGTTCATTAGATGCAGTGTATACTCTTGATCTCTTCCATGTGTACTGCTAGTATTCATAAATGTTTACAATCACTTCACATGGAAACACTTTCAATAACTCCCAGCAATTTCAGCTAGGCACCCTGGAGTTGAACCTTTGCAACATCATTTTTGAGAAGAGTAAAACAATGTGCTAAAACCTTCACTATAATGAATCACTCAAAAATCCTGCAGCTCCAAAAGCTCCTGATGACAAAATACCGCCACCATCATTACTTAATAATGTTTTCTTTAAACACATTCATTAACCTTCCTCTGACACTTCAGATCTGAGAATTACAACCCCATCTGGCTAAAGACAAAATTCATGAGTAACAGAGCAGGTGCTATCTCTATGTTTTGTTCACTTAAGGTACTTTAAGAAATTCTCCTGTTGTACTATGGTTTGATTTGTGGGGCTTGGGGGGGGGGGCTGCTTTGATGGATGTTTCATTTATTTGCTTGTTTTAAAAAACTTTATCACCAGCCTTCCAATTTAATATTATTCTTTCATTCTTCTCTAATACACTTCTCTTTAAGGATAAGCTCTATGAAGGTCTTGTTCAGAAAAGCAATAAAGGGGTGATGGCAGTTGACCTTTAATGCCAAATCCATGTGCTACTGAGTAGGTAGGATTCTGCAGAACATGGTCAGATGTTCAATGCTTACAGAAAGCAGCAGACACATTAGGGAACTTTAAAAAGTCTTGACAAAACTGATTATAGTCTGACAATCCCCATACAGACCAGTCTCCAGAAAGATAAAGAAATGGTTCTGACATACAATGTAATTTCAAAAGAAAAGAGATAGAGGTTGCATTTTAATTAACACAGATACAGAGCTAATGCCATAATACAAGATCTCCTGAGCATGCATACTGGGAAGAAGACAGCAAGAAAAACAAACCAAACAAAAATGCCATCACCTTGTTTGTCAGTTAGCAACTTCTTTCTATTCTCATTTTAAAGTACCTGCAGAAATCAAAATCAGTAGCTGACACAGAAGGAAACAGTGGGTACCCTGAAAAGAATTGTTAGCCTGTTTCAAACCTACACTGACTACTTGATCAAGAAATTCAGGTTCATACTTCTGCCACACTATTAGCTGAAATTTTAAGGTTCAAAGGGCTTGAAAGAAAGGTAATGAAAATTATAATAATAAAATCCAAATACAAAAAGCCCAATACAGCATTACACACACATGCTTGTGTTGCACTTTTAAAATGGCTGTAGGTCAATTTAAGTGAGGCAATAGATGAACACATAGCCCCAGCTGAGCCTCCTTTTCCAGACCTACACTTCCCCTGCACCCAGTAAGGAAGAAAGTAGGCCATGGAAACAACCCAGTAAAGTCCATCTGGGGGTGTGAGGGCAGAAATAGAGCCTGTATTTTCAGCAGACATGTTTCTTGATCAGGTACCACATGGCACCAGGGCTCACTGCCAGCACAAAGGAGGGAAGAAGTACCAAAAAACCAAACAAGATTGTTTTCTTACAATGGGAATGCCATTTAGTTTTAAAGACTGGATTGTAGTAAGATGTTCCAAATAAATATACTTGAAAAGAAACCAAAAAATGATCCATACCCTTACCTTTCCGCGTGTTCTCCGTCACATCTACACCAAACTGGATTATGTCACCTGACATAATTTCACATGGTGGGCTTTCCTCAGATCCTCTACTCAGTCTCTGACTATTAATAAAGGTACCATTACTACTTTTAGTGTCTTGAAGATAGAACTGTAAACAAACAAACAAAACCAACAGTAAGATATTTGGGAAAAGTAAGACAAGAAATACAAGCACAAGTAAAATTTCATTTATATAAAATTTATTTCTAGAAGATAACAAATGTATAAAACTCTAAACACCCTCATCAGGATGTAAAACCTTCCCATCATCAAGAAGTATTTGTATTTGATTTTGAGTTCACATATGATTGAATTCTAGCACATACACTATGCAAATAATTGCTACAAAGTGTGCCAGAACTACTGCCTGCAATAGAGGATCACACGTCAACAGCAGCAACACCTTTTGCCACATACATACAACAATTCATATTTAAGTTGGTCAACACACAAAACTTCTAACTGCTCATACATTCAAGGTAACAGTATTGCATGACAATCATGCTGCAGGGAAGGCTACTGAAGGAAAACCTCTGGCAAAAGAGAATTCAGGAACTGCAATGAAAGACCGTGGTGGAACTTGAAGAAAACCAACAGGATGCTTTTACTAGCAATACTAGTTCACATCATTAACTAAATTCAAGATTTCAAGTACTTTTGTAAACACCCAACTGCAGAATTAATTAAATGTTAATAGAAACCTATTGAATCTGAAACTGCTTTTATGATGCAAGACTTGTAGCCTAAACTTCTGCATCTGAAAAGAGGTTACAAATGAATCATCCAGCAGAAAACCAGAGTGACTGGCTGTGACTGAGCAGTGACAGCACAAAAGAGGGGACCAGAACGCTCCTGATAGCCAGGTGTAACTACTGGAATGAGTCAATCTCACTACTCCAAGATAACAATAGCTACTACAGGAACCTGCTGGAATGGTAGAAATCACTGGCCTCCTGCACTCAAAGAATCTCATCAAGTCCCAAAGCAGGCATAAGATAGGGGAAAAAGATGTGTTCAGAGAAATGAATGTATTTCCATCTTTTTCTTATAAAACCAATTGACCTTTCCTTTTTTGCAGCATTCCCTACAAAATTTTCCATGTTTTTAACTGCCTCTATTATTGCAGGCCTCAAAAAAACCCCCTGATACATAGCTCAAAAGCACAGTGAAGGGGAAAGATGAATTTTGAATGGAGTGAGAGTAGAGCACCAGGGCTCCTTAGATCTTGTATTGGAAAATGACACACGAGACCGATCTTATATGGCATAACCCAGTGGCCCTAAGCACAGAGCTGGAGTTCCATTGTGTCACTGGACTCACTAATCAAGGGCAAGGCCAGCACAGAAAGCCCATGTAGGTGTTAAAAATGAAATGCAGTATGTGAAAAGAATGAAAAGCAGTATGTGAAAGACTTCCCTTCCCCCAACAGATAGGCCTTAGATCTTCAATTGAAGGAAAACAAAACAGTAATCTGTCATAAGCTGATAAAGATGAAGGTAAACATAAACTATGGATAGATCAAGAAATTCTGACTGCATTCACTGTATTAATAATCAAACCCACTCTAAATAATACTCTCCATAGTATTAAATACTATCTATTAACACACTAGTATATCATACAGCTTTTATAAGTTATATGCTTTAAAGCCACTCAAATTAATTTGCTTGTTAATTTAATAGGCTGAAAGTACAGAACCCTCTCTGCTCAGTGCAGAGGTAATTATTTCTTGCTTCCTGTTTGTTTTCAATTAGCTTTCTTCTTCATTTGAAAATTCTTCTGTTATGAAAAAGTGAGTCACAGGCAAGGAGAAACAAACATGCTTCTGCTTATTTGCTCTTCCCCACCCTTTTCTTCTCTGTGCATATCTGCCTTTTATCCCTCCCAAGGTTTTGATTAATCACTGCCCCTTGTAACCACATTTTTGCACAATCTGCAAATGGGACTCAGACAAGATAGCACAAGGAAATACAGGACAGTGACGACAGGAAAAGAAATGCAACAGATCATCAGCCATACAAAACTTGTAAAACATCAGCAGAGACAACATTCAAACGGCAAAAGGATATTTTTAAACAAATGTCTACAGAAAATACACATTGCATTTAATATTATGTAACTTATGTCCACTTAAGTGCATACTACTGAATTGTATTACATAAGTTTTAGAAAAGTGATCCTGTTCAAGTCTTTCCATCCTGTTTGTAAATATGCTTCTTCCTGTATCCAGAAGAAGCAATATCAGCCACATGTTAGTAGCTCATGTCTGAGGAAGGGAAAACACACTGCCTTCAAATCTTGCTATAAAGGATTCAGTTATCTTTAAGGTAGCCATTCCTCAGGAACCCACTGAGTCAGCCCCTTTCAGGTAGCAAATTCCAAAGTTACTTCCATGCTGGTTTTCACTAGTCCAAATGATGTTTCTCAAAGGTCAATCTCTCCATCCCTTCTGCATAATTACTAAAGCTATCTTCAGGAAATAAAATCAAGTGCAAGCCCTGAAACAAATGTGTCTATACATCAACTAATACTGTGGCAGCATACTGGTTTTTATGTACTATTTAATTATGCAGTAAGCACAGTGGGTCCTCAGATTCCCAAACCAACACCTTTTAGACAGCAGCTGTGTGACACAGCACCTTCTGGGAGCCCAGCACCCCTTGTCCTCCCTGCTCCCAGCACACCCAGGCAGCAGTGCCAGCTCACAGGGCAGCAATGCCTCCTGCCCTTCCCAGCTCTCACTGCCGAGCTGTGCCACCACCTCCCCACCTGGACTGGCTCAGGCACTTGCTCAGTCACTGCAAACCAGTTTCGAGCAAGGTAAACAAGGAGGTGCTTAAGCTGACAGAAAAAATGGCAGCATATACTGGCCTAATTACACTTGCTTTTATAATTCACTCTCCAGAGCGAAGTCCCAGCCCTTTTGCACCTCATATGAACAACAAGTCCAATGTAGAGCAGAGATGGCAGCTCACACACATTCAAAACAACTCAGCTTTTGAGGACTGTTAAAGCATGACCACATCCTTAATTCAAGGGATAGCTGTATAATTGTGTGAGGGCTGGTTTCCCCTCCTTTCATAAAAAATACAAGGTAACACACAAAGTATTCAAGAAACTCATGTTCCATTATCATAACATCTCAACCAAAAGTCTCTTCTAGTCTCTCTTTCTTCTTTATAATTTATCCTTTATATGCCCTCCCACCTACAAGCCATTAATAAGACCAATTAACCGCAGACACCTTACCAGCCTGCTTCCACAAAATTTTTGAAGATTTTATTCTCAAATAAAACTTGCAGGTCATCAGTACACACAAACTTCTCCAAGTACAGTCCACCTTCCTTAGAAACTATATTATGGAAGTTTCAAAAAGCTACAGATTTTTGTTTCCCTGTTTTCAAGGAATTATGTATTTATTTCACAAACTTAGTATTTATCGTATTTCAAATTAGTCTTCAGTTTTGCAAATGAAACAAAGGCACCTCCTCTGCTCTGACCTATGGTGCATAAAAATCACATTCCTCCTTCTAGGTCAATGATTCAGAAGAGCATCAATAACCTGCTAAATCAGTTCATGTTTCATTTTCATGCAGTTAGATATCACTATGATTTTTCCCCTATAACAAATTGCTAGTATTTTCAGATTAAAGAAACAGAAGGTTCTTCTGTAGTGATCCCAAACCACAATACATCAAAGCTAAGTACATAAAATATGTTAATTCTAACTGATATTAGGAAGTTGCAAATTGCTATGCTCCATGAGGACAGATTTTAACCTAACTTAGGAAATGTAGGTTAACTGTTTTCTTCAAAGTAATAAAACCAACTAACAATAACAAACTCATTCTGTTTAATGATCACTATTGCAAATTCTTCCAGAAGGCAGGCTGAAGAGAGCTCCTTAATTAGCCTGACAAGTGAGAAAGCCATGATGTGTTTTCTTTCCCAAACCATACAGAGGCCTGATACTGGATGAGACACATCTGTCTCAGAGAAGACAAAATACAGGCTCAGAGATGTATACAAAATCTTGAAAGTAACACACTTCTTCAGTGATTTGATTATCTGGATTTAATTACAGTAGAACTACAGGAAGAAACAACTGACCAGCTTTTTCATACTTCTATATTTGCTATTACTATGTACAGCCATCATTTGCCATTTTAATAGCACATTACTGCTACTCCATCCAACCCAGCTTGAAACTGCAGTTCAGAGCAATTATTCTGACAATTACAGTGAGAATTGCTGGAAAACTGAGGCAGTTTGTCCACAGAGATGTGAGATTCAGTATGTGAAGAGGAACAACTTCTACATCAAAAAATGCAGGGAGAAGAAGAAATCATTACATATAATTAAACCTATTTCAGCCTCTTTCCAAAGCTGAATTAATAATTAAGTAAGTACCAAATTGTCGGCTATTGCCTTTTACACAAAGTCAAAAAGTAATATATTTTATGTATTAAATAAATTTCCACTGCCTAAAAAATGAATGTAGAAAAATAAGCCAAATTTCAGAATCTCCTAGTTTACCATTCTTTTTCTCACCTCTTATTTCCTCTGTGAAAGAAGTACACAGAACTTCCATGAGCTTCAGGGTCCTGTTATACCTTTGTGGCTTCAGCTTGAACCAGAAAGATTTATATGATTTTGTCCAATTATGAACTATAACCCGTAAGCAGTTGGCAGTTTCATTTTTGCCATGGTTACCACCACAAAGGGGCAGCAGGGCTATTAGCCAGAGCAGTTAAACCATAAAATGCTGCAGTTAATGATGAAAAATTCTTCCCTGACTCACACTAAATAATCATTGAACAATTAATGCAGGCATTATAAATGCACCCCCTGAGTACTAAAGCCAATACCCAAAAGCAGGAAGTAAATAGGGATCTAGAAATTGGAATACTTGCCCTGGAGTGATACTTCACTAAGCAGTAATGTAGCTGAGTTCATTTACTCATTGCATGCTGAGAATTCTACCAGGAAACAAAATACACTGTGCACAAGTCAACTGTGCAAAGCCAAAGACTTTAAAACAAAATATATACCATGGTCAAACCCACGTAACCAACATTTGCCACACTGTGGCTAGAAATTTTTTTCTTTCATATTGTTACAAGATAAAAATAATCTTATTTGAAGTCTTCACAATGAGAATTTTCTCATTTTGGGAGCAGCACTCTGCTAGCAGACTACACAGTGCAAACCATACTGAATTCCAGGTCAGTCCTTTGGCTGTAAGATAGAGAAGTTCAAATGCTCAATTACCTCCAGATCCAATTGATTTGAGTTTCTCATTCTGGTCTGCTTAGACAGATCCCAAATTCCTTTCCTCTCACTTGGCTAACTCCACCCGTCTATCAAGGAAGTAGAAGTATTTGTCTCCATAAGCAAGAGTAATTCACAGGGTGGGGTACATCAAGCAAAATTGCTTTTCTATTTAGTTTTCCATTTCTTAAACACATAGATCTAATAGCTCTTTGCTTACTAAAGCCCAGCTCCTTCAACTCAGAAACAAAACTAGTGCATTAACTTTTGAGTTATTATGAAAACTCGCTTTTACAATGATTCTAACTACCCCAGGCAAGCACCCACTATGAAACTAAAAGCAACCAGCTGTGAAGAAAGGGATTTTCCAGTTAGATTGAACAGAGTGAAGGAGTGGCAGCTGGCTTTTCAGGGACTGAAAGTATTGGGTTTCTCAAGTGAAGCAAAACTTGCTAGCAGTTTTCAGTAACTTTTCTAAAAAGTAATAAACTTTGTCAATTTTTTATCTTTTTTGTTCTTTTATTAATCATAGAAAAAGTGGTATTCTTTGATAAAGCATGGGACAAAAAAAGTCACTGTGTTTTTAACTCAAAGTGTAAGCCTAATGTAAATCCAGCTACACTGATGAGAAAAAGTTAAAATCTTCAGCTATTCCCAGGAATCCAATGCTATCCCTCCAAACTTGCCAGTAGTTCAAAGGGGTAGAGGGGAAAGGGCAGCAGGGAATATGCTCCTCTGCTAACCAAGTTGTTCCTTTGTCTGTTTACACCTTGAAGTTTTGTTGTCTGTACTGCCAGGACAACCCTGCTGGTTACTCATACCTGTTGTCAAGCAAAGTAAACTGTGCCAGTAAAAGCAGCTTTGTGCCAGCATAACTGAGCCTGGGTATAAACACAGCTTGGCCTTTGCAGACACATTATTTGAGGTGCTATAAAATATTAATCTCTGTGTTCCTTGCCATGTCCTGCTTGTTCAAGTGCTTTGAAGTTCACTATAGATCCTGTCACTCAACTTAACTTTTGTGTGAGTGGTCAGCAGACTTTGCCCAAAAAGGGCACAGGGATATGACAGGGAAGGGAAGATGGATGGATCTGTGGGGAGGAAGAGGAATCACCTTAGGCAGGCAGGAAGGCAATGCCCAGCACTGAGAGACACCCACAATTAACTGTGCATAAAACATCTTTGGCTACAGCCCTGAGCTGCTCTACTCCTTCCTCAGCAGCAAAATGTCACCTTTCTCAACAGAACAAAGCAAAATGTTCAAGTTGTACCTGTGAACATTTCAGCACAGACTTTTTTTGACGAATGACTTTGCAATGCTTATTTTAACTGCTGACTTTTACAGATACACCTATCAGAACTTTCAATTCTGGCATATTAAAATCATTAACAAAAAAAAGGCACAAAAAAGCATGTTTGCAGACTTAAGGTCACCTCCTATGTGTTGTGCCCATTTAAGCACAACATTTACTTTCTAAATCATTATTCAAACCACACATTTGCTAGCTAGTATTACAATTCAGCTTACTCATCTGAAGGTGAAAAGCTCAGGACTCAGGGTTACTATTAGTCAATAGCTCTATACTAGTCTTCAAGTAGTTACAGATAATCTACTTTACATCCAAAAATTCAGAAAGAGGATATCAGACACTTATTTTACAATGATTTTTGATTTGTATTAGAAAGTGGTCTTTATTAACAGAAAGGCTACTAAAAATATTAAACAATTCTTTCTAATTAGTTTTACAACTAGCTACATGAATCTTAAAAATATGCTAGTTAAATGGTTTGAGCTATTTTTATCAAATATAATTCTCAAGCAGCATTGTTGCATCTTTCCAAGTAATTCATATTTAAGAGAATGACAGAAGTTGGCTAAAAGTTTCAGTGTAGGACCTCAAAATGTATCACAACCCAAATTCTCTAGTTTAAGACAATAGCAAAAACCCATGCTCACAATTCAAAATCTGTGCATGTATATGAAAAAGAGGAGAAAAAAATCCCTACTGCTTGTGTCCAAATCTAAAGTTCTCTGTATTAGGAGACAACTGTGTCAAGCTGAATTAAGAAAATTAAGGAAACCATGACCTACATCATCCTTGCTTTCATGAAATACAAAAATTTTATTGTGGGTTCCTCAGTCCAGAGAGACATGAAGCCCCTGGAGCAGGCCCAGCAGAGCTGATGAAGATGATGAAGGGATGCAGCATGTTTCTCATGAGGACAGGCTGATGGAGCTGGGAGCACCTTGAGAACCTGTGAGTACTGGCTGGGAGGTGTCAGAGGATAGAGCTGGGCTCTCATCTGTGCTACCAAGCAATGGGACACGAGGCCATGGGCAGAAACTGATGCCCAGCAAGTTCCACCTGAATATGAGGAAGAACTTTACTCTGCAGTAACTGCACACTGGAACTGGTTGCCCAGAGAGGCTGTGGAGTGTCCCTCACTGGAGATATTCAGAACCATCTGGACACAATCCTGTGCTGCATCCTCTCAGGTGACCCTGCCTGATCAGGCAGACTGGACCACATTACCCACTGGGTCCCTTCCAATCTAACCATTATGTGATTCTGTAAAATGTAATTAAGTAAACAAATTGCGTTACAATTCCTGAATCCCTCAACATCAGTCAGTGCAGAACTGCATGAACATCACTAACTCACTTGCAGACTGCTTTTATTTACTTTAGTTTTGAAAGGAACTATCAACGCTCCGAACACCTAAAACAAGAAAACATCTGGAAAAAAAACCATTCATGTTATGGGAATAGCAGTTTAGACAGGGAAAGAATCCTTCATATAAGGTGATAAATATATCATATATACCAATACTGAAGTAACAGATTAAACTGAAAACAAAGCTTTTATTCTATGATTGTGCACTATGACTGTGCACAACCAATGTGAATGGAAACATTATCACAAAGGATGGCTCCCCTTTCTAACCTATTTACCTTCACCCTCCTTCAGCAGAACTGGCAGCATTCAAGTAACACACAAACTACTTTCTAGAAATAAACATTTCAAGCCTAACTTGACAGCTGTGAAATTAACACCTCCCAGCAATCACATCCCATAATGGAAAAATGTAGTATAACACCAAGTCAGAGAAGAACAAGTCCTGGACACTCCCTATTATGCTGTAAGGCCTCCTCAAAATTCTGTAGTTAGTACACTCTCTGGTAGAAGATTTATGATGAAGGATGTGAGCAGAAGCAATCCTAGGCATGATGCAAATTATTCATTCTTCTTCTAAATAAAAATTTCTGCAGGAAACACAAAGTGTGTAATGAAGTGACTCAAAAGGCAGAAGCTGCTCATGTACCGGGGTCCTGATCTATCCCTAGATTATTCCAACAATCCAAAAAGGCATTCACTGTCAAAAGGAGAAGAATGACAAGATAGATACTCACCAAAAACTTCAAGCCACAAAATGCGACACCACCATATAAAAATAGATCCCTCTCTACACATCAGAGTCACTAATTTTGATGCAAAAAGCTATTTTTAAAAAGAAGAGATGTAGAGGAAGAGTTCTAATTTACAAGTAATTTGGTTTATATATAGCCAACTGCCTTGCTACAGTGTCACCATAGTTACTAATTACTACTCTTTAGAATGTCTCTTACTTAACTTTTGTCCTAAAAGTTCACAAAAATTTCTGAGTATCAGACTTCTGCTAAAAGTGCTACATGGTTTCAGGATAACTTGAAGAATTTTGTATTTATTCTCTTCTCAGCAGAATAAAAGTCTATCCCTTCATATACATCATGCTTGAAAACTTTTGTACATGAATCACAAAAGAGATTAAGGATATTAACACTTTCAGAAAAGATGCAATTCCATTCTGAATATAGACAAAGTATAAAAGTTTCCCACAAGAAAACTACCCAACTCAGTACTAGTTACATACAATATTCTCAAGGAAACTGAATTTTTAGCCTACACGAAAATTCTCAAGTACTATTTTCATCCCACCCTGAAAATGCTGAGAGAATTTTAAGGTACATTATTGCTTTAACTGCAAAGCTAAAATACATTAACAATAAAGTACAATCAACAGAAAGCTTCCCAGGAAATGATTACTCACACATCATCCCAAGATGCTCAAATTGACTCATCAGAATACTAAAACAATATAAAGAAGAGACTTATTTGTCTTACTGCTGTCATAGATGAAAATATCTCACATAACACCCAGAGACTTTGAAAGAACTTTTCCTACTCCACATTAAAACACTAGCTTGTGCAATGTACTCATAAAACCAGTAAAAAGTAGATAAAAACAGGTTTCTAGAAGGAAATTGTACTTGCAAAGAAGTTTCCTGCTTTATTTCATTAAAGAAGCTCAGCCTCTCCTTACACAAGGCATTGGTACAGCCACGTATCAGGTATCACTGTGACACCAGTGATTACTTTGTATAATTTATCTCAACTTCTATCATCACATCAAACATGGACCTGAGGGAAAACATATGGCCAAGGTGACCTCCTGAGGTTTCACTTAATGCTACTGTGTTCTTTGTATTAATCAATAATGGAAATATACTGCAACTTAATGCAGCTTTAAAATAAAGAAATAAAACACTCTAATAGGCTGTCACCCAGAAATCCAGGCTTCTTCAGGCTCATTACTTTAAGTGTAAAATATTGCTGAAATACTCATCAATCCTGATGCCCTTACAGGAATACTTTCTTACAAAACTAGACTGAAAGCTAAACACTATTATTTACTCTAGTAAATGTAATTACAAGTTTGGCAACATGGCACACTCAAACTCTGCAGTAAGTACAGTTAACTTGCTCTCAACATGTACAAATTCCCAAAGACTGTATTTGTAGAACACATGTATCCAGATAAAATAAATAAGCTCTGCAAAGAGCAGGTTCTCATACACAATCTTAATTTCTTTTCAAATACATGTTTCATACATGTTTCAAAAGGTTTGTAATGTATTATTGCAATTTGCTCTTATCTTTAGGAGGCAAAACCACCCATAAATATTCTGCAGTAGTGAAGAACACTAAGACAACTCAGAAAACAAAAACTTTTATTCTTAAATTCACAATCAAAAAATGGTTAAACTTGATAGTTAACATTCTTTGGCCAACCTAATGAAGAGCAAGACCAAAATAAAGTATGGTTTTGTCTCTGACTACTGCAAAAGTATGACAAAGATTGTCATGTGTGGACAGAGTTTTGCCCCAATTTAAGAGCAGATATAAGGCATAAATCTCTCCTGGTCTTTAGATTTTAAATACCCTTATTAGAACCTTGCATAAACAAAAACTAAAATCAATTTCTGTAACACCTACTAAAGAAACCAAATGAATTGTTTTTATGGCAAAACACTGAAGAATAGCCAGAAACTACAGAAAAAGAAGAAAACAAATGAAAACCAGATTTTTAAAAAGCAATCTTGAAATACAACCAGCATCTATTAGTAAATACTTAGAATGAGAAATCCAACACATCATCATCCATTGTTTCTGCTTCCTCAAAAATCTCGAGCTAAAGAGGTAGATAAATCACTAGCAAAAAATGAATTAAAAGGGAAGTTTTCCTTAAGAAAATTGCACTACTGAACTTCTACGAGCAAACAATTACATTTTCATTTGCAAACAAATTGGAGAAAAACCACAACAGAAGCCAAGATTACCAGATACTCTGCCAGAAGAGAAGAACTACTTATGCAAAAGCAAAAGGTGATGAGGCAGCTCCTTCCTTTATCAGGAAACTCCAACTCCCAGCACAACCCGATGTTTCAAGGCAGGTGCAGAACTGCAAAAGATTCTTAATTGTCCTGCTACTCACTGCTAAATTGCTGAATTAGTTAATCATTACATCAAAGCTCCTCTACTCTGGCACAGAAGAATCACTTTTCACATGCTGACTTTACAACTTCTTAGAGAGTAAAGGGAGTTGCTGAAACTATTTCAAATTATTTCTCATTTCTCCTCCTTCCACACAAGGCACTGTGTTTACCTACAATCATTAATTCCATACTGCTGCTGGTTTATGGCAGAGAAAACTCCCTGTGATCACACGTTCAGATAAAGAAAAAAAAACGTATCAGATTTCACAGATACCTCTAAATGCAATGCAGCAGGGGGTTGGTATTATATCTATATATGGGAAAACTCTCAAAATATCCTGAAAAAATATAACAAAGTTCCTCCCTGCCTTTTATTGAGAGACATATTCCATTTGAAAGAACTTGTCTAATTTAGCTACAGTATTTTTATTTTTTTAAAGAAACATCTGCAGCAGGCCTAGTTAATTCACCTCTCCTTTGCACAAAGCAATGCTGCCTTGCTTTCTGCCATCATCTGCTCCTGAACTCTTAATCCACACAGCACAAGTGTCACGAGGAAAATAATGTTCAGCACATTGCTAAACAACAGCTAAAATGCCCATGCTGAGGATAAACTTAAAGCTACTGTGATATCAATTCAAAGCAGCCAATAAAGATGCAAAAGTACGAGTCCTAACTGAAGGGAACTGCCTCAGTACAAATGACACCACACCACTTTTAATCATGTCAAACAAGATATTTTTGTAAGAGGTCCAAACCACAAGTATTACCCAAATAGAGTGTAGTGAGAGTTCACTACACAGCTCCTCATACTGAAAACAACAGGTCACCAGAGCAATATGCTCCTCCCTGCTTTCCCAAAGACTTCTCTGCATCAAGGGCAGATCAAACCTTAAAAAAAAATTACTAAATTTAATTTATTTTCATTCTGTGTTTTGAACTTCAGCATTCCATGCAGAGAGCAAATGCAATTAACTGGAAACCAAACACCAAAAGAGAAGGGTGCAGCTCCATCCAAAGATGGAAAATTCATTTTCCAGCACAGAGGAGAAATCTGACAATTGGGAGTTTGATATTTGTACTCAAGGCACAGCCAAACCTTACCTCCAACAAAGTAAGAGCAAAAATATCCTGGGAGGAGGCTGTATTTATTTGTAATGCATTCCTGGGTCAGGACTTTTAAAGCAAGTAGTAATTAAGTACTGGTATTCCTGAACAAAGGCTGATTTATTCCAGCGCTCCTTTGAGACCAACAATTACACAATAAAGATTATTTATTTTAAACTTATGAAATCTACATATGGAGATTGGTCAGCCAGCAATGGGAGAGAACGTGTGAGCTGATTTTTGATAGGCAATCTTACAGAATATTCATCATTCATGTCTTTACCTGTGTCCTACTGGCTTCAAAACAAGGGGCAACCTTCTCCTCAGAGGTTCATGGCAGAACCAGGCCAGCAGAGGGATGGGCAGAGGGCAGATAAGGGTTCAAGGATCTGGTAACTGAGGTACCAAACCTGGTGACTCACACATCTCAGTCAAGGGCCAAAATCTCATGCAAGATACATTGGATTTACATATTAGACAGGCTGCTAATATGGCAAAACTTGCCAGGGTGCAGCTTTCTACACAAACAGAAGTATTTTGCTGGCTTTTTTCCTAGCTATTTTCTATCAGGGTTATCAAGGATGCTACACTGCTAACACCTGTGCCCGTGAATATGATTATTCAGACAAGCTAAAAAGAAAAAACAACACACACACACACAAAAGGACCAACAACCCAAATCTCTTCATTTCTGTGTCAACAGAAATGCACCCAGAACACATCAGTGCCCATGACCAATCTGCCAGTGGGCATTAGGAGCAGGGGAACTGCAAAGCACTGCTGGCAATCCCACACCCTTTCAGCTGAAAAGCCTGAGGGAGTGCTCACCCAGACCTCTGAAAGGTCATTATCAAGCTTTACAATTTTTTGTACTAAATGTGCCATACTTTCCTCTAGAACACAGACAAAAATTTTCAAAATACAAAAATAATGTCTTTCTAGCATCAGAGGTTCTAGACTGTCAGTCTAAGAAGAAATAGCCTCCCTCGACAATTTAATTCTTTAAACCACCCTAAAAAGTTTTCCAAATCCCTTCCCTAAGCAGGAAAATGCCTTTTCCATTCACTATTTCAAGCTAAGTTGCAGCCACTAGAGGGCAAGGCCGCGATACAGAACACGCTGCCCGGGCTGGGTAATGCAAAACCAATGCCACAAAAAGCAGAGCAGAAACTACAGCTGAACACTGCTTATATTATGAACATTTGGTTGTTCAACTTTTTTTAATACTGAATTTTCCATTAATTATAGGACTATACCCACATATTCTGTGGGTTGCCTAAATTATTAATTCCATCTTTACAGTCCAAAGCTTCCCAGACAAGCTACCTCTGCCCTTCAACATCCACATTTACAATTCTCATCCTTCTCAAATTTTAAAATTAGGTTTCTCAACTTCAGTGTTCATGATACTGAAATTACACAAGTTACAGGAATTCTACCCAGAATCAGCAAGCATAGATAAAAACCAGAATGCTGTCAAAGGCTTTTCCCATTAAATATAGAAATTGAACTTCCTAATCAATGGTAAAAATTATCTAGCTAGAAACTGGCCATATGCTGCAGGAAACGGAATTAACATGCAGATTTTTTTCTCTGTCTAATCAGCATTTTTTAAAAAATTCTGTTCTGAGAACAGTTAGGCTTTTTCTGTACAAAGATCACCCTTTGTTGAAATGTATTCTTGACATTTAATATATTAAATTCTGCTACAATTCATTATGTATGCTCTTAGAAGAACAGAAAACAAGGTCCAAAACTAAACCAAACCAGGAAAATGAGTCATTCACTAAAAGACCAAAACCCCAACTGACAGAAGGACATACACTAGAAGCTCAAAACAAAAACATTCAAAGAATTATTTCAAAATTTATAGTCCAAACAGCATGGAAGAAAGCTCAGCAAGCTTGTCATTAAAAATGATGACACTTAATAATACTGGCACTGCTCTAGTACTGTGCATGGAATCAGTCCCATCTACACTGGCCCATCTACTCCATGGAAAAAAGATCTGTACAGTGTATCACCGAAACAGATGAGCCCTCAAATTAAGTTCCCATAACATTCAAACTGCACTCCCAGTACAAACACAGCCTTCCCACAAAAAACATGTTTGCTGTTAAGTAATAAGCTTTGACATTCCAAGAGGTTTGACATCTAAGCCTAAATTTAATACAGCTGTAGACAAGATTACACTTTGATTAAAGGAAAATCAGCAAGACTTTTACACTACCTATAATTAGTCTACTATTAGTACAAAGTTTTAATAAACTTTAATTAGAATTAGATGCTATCCAAAGCTTGTTTCAAAGGAAAATAGGTTGGGCCACTGAGAATAGGCAGCATTAAGAGCAACACGGTTAAACACAAGTTTAAGAGAAACATGTGTGTCCGTACTTCTTCTTTTAAAGTTTTTAGAAAAAAGATTTTCTTCTGCAGCCAAGTAGTATACTTGGGTCTTAAGCAAATACTGGGCATATCAAATACAATACATGATGCTGGTTGGTTGAATGTTTCACTGGATTACTACAGCTTTGCACAAATTAATAAAAGAAAAAAAAAATTAATCCCAAACAAATCTGTGACACTGCTGTTAGATGAATTTTCAAGTGTTTACCAGAAAAAAACATTTCACAAGTTTGCCCAGCCAGCCTTAAAACAATTAAGATGTTATTGTTATAACAGAAACAAAACATGAAATTTGTATATAGATCAGTAACAGCCCTCCTGATTGCTTATACACAAATTCATGTGAATATCCACCAAAATTACAAAACCTAAGGATACAGGAAGCAAGTAAAGGCAAGGCCCTCTCACATGAAAGTACTTTTGCACATAGCTCTGGTTAGGCAGGAATTAGTCTGTCCAGCACAGGCTTGGACAGAAGTAAGCTGGTCCTTCTCCTACTTATCTCTAAATCACCTCCTGCCTCTGCTGCCACCTGACAGCAGCTCCTCGGGGCTGAGCAAGCAGCTGCATTTTAGACATTCTCAAATGACAGACTGCAGCAGGAAAGGACTGTACACACCACCCCAAGCCTCCGCAGATCTCTTGGCTGCACTGCACTGCACTTTCCTTGACTGCACTCACAATCTCCCATCTGGGTTTCCAGGGAAGTGTCAGCAGTCAGCTCCCTGCTTTCTTCTCTCTGTATCTCAAATAGTTTCCATCCCACCAAGTTCCTCCATTGACAGCAGGTCTGTGCTGGGAGCAGCAACATCTCAGCAATTATGGAACACACCCTGAGCAGTGCACAGCTGCTGTGCTTCTCCCTCACAACCACCTCAAGAGTTGCACCACAGGACACCTCCAGCTCTCTCCCTGTTTATATCTTCTGGTTTCTTTTGGAAGAGACAAAACACAGACACGTGGTGGAACTGAGTGCAGACCAGTCAGCTCCCTGCACGCAACAGCAACACGTGCAAAGCACACAAGGGATGGAAAAACACCACAGAATATCCTGCACTCCTTCAACATTCAACAAGATACCTTAAAAACAAAGGGGGGGGGGGGGCAAACTTCTGAGCTCAAAGTATATGATTTAATTCTTAACAACCTCTCATGGGGCAAACAAAGTGCATTTTTAGTACATTTACTTGCTTCTCTGTCTCTTAAAATTAGTTAAAGTCAGGTAAAATAAACATGCTCTTAACAAAGGTGCGCAATTTACCTGGTTAGGTTATACTTTTCACACTTAATTCAAAACTGGACAACTTGAGCAGCTTATCTACCTCCTGACTGCACAAACTGGATGGACCTGCCAACCTCCAGACTCAGCAGCTGGGTGTCTCCAGGCTTCCAATACCATCCCCTCCTGCAGTGCCAAGCAGAGCCCATGCAAAGCAGGACACACCATCATCAACCAGCACCCAGCAGCTTTCTGCCACCTGTTTCTCAACCTCAGTGTTTCTTAACAGGCACATCAGGAACCTTGCTGTTTTCTTCATTTCCCTTTGAAAGGTTCAGCTTGAAAACTTAAAGACCAGAAACAGCAAACTAGTAAACAAAATTGTGTAAACATCAATAGTTCAGAGTAACAAACCTGAGAAAAATCCCAAGAGAACTCACACAGCTACTACTCTAAATGCAAAAAAGGTAGTATTTTAAATGAACTAAAGTTAAATCTTTATTCCTAACTATTCTATGAATACCTAAATACTTTTAATAAACTAATTTTCAAATATAAATTCTTAAAATTTCAGAAGGTCCTTCTAGATTGTATCAGTCACCCATATATACAATAACCAATGTGCAAATTATTAATGCATTTTGCACTTATTACTTTAAGAGAAAATTAATTATCATTTACAGAAAGTAAGTCAATTGATAGCAATATTCCACAATAAATTACAACAGAAGTATTCTTGCAGTGGACTTTTTGATAGAATGTAAAACATTTATTTCTTTGCCAGTTAGACAAGAATAACTATAAAACTTCATGTAGGATCAGAAGTTCATAAATCACAAATATTTCCATAAACCAAAACCACCTAGTGAACTCTAATATGGAATGCTCTCATTAACAACTCACAATTAAAAACAGGTGAAGTGCTCAACAGTAAGTGTCTCAAATACGGCAGAGAGACAGCACACTCCTCACTAAGAACAGTTTTATATAGGGAGCTGAAACTATTTTTCCTAAAATCTTTCATGGAAGATGACCCATCTTCCAACTACATGACTAGTTCAATGAAAAAATAAAAACATCTATCTGCTCTGGAAATACTTTACTTCACTACAAATACAGCTCCTTACAACTGCCATTCCTGCACTGCTCATAACAATGGCTCTTTTCAACATGCTAAGAATATTTTAATAGAATCTGAGAGAAGTAAGCATTTTTTAAAAATTAAATACTGAAAAAGCATAACACAGAAAATCACCAATAAAAAGCTTTGTTACCTTAAATGATAACTGTAATGTTTGTGATCATTTTTCCATAGCACAGAACTCTGCTCTTTGGGCACTGTGCCTAATGGTATAAGTACATTTAAAAAGGAGAAGTAGCAATACATGTTTCCTGTTGGTTTTTCACTTTTTTTTTTTTTTTAAAAAGAACAACTTGCAATCTAGAGTGTGCAATTGTGACTTCAATTGCTCCTCAGTTTCAATATTTCCTTCTGCATCACTTGATTCACTTGTAACACCGATCCCCTTGTCTCTATCCATCCTTGTAGAATTTCCCATGCAAACTCCCTGCTATCTGTAGTGCTCTTCTCACCCAATTGTCCATCCCCAGCACAGCCTCAGTGCTGGTACAAAGTTCACCTCACCAGTTCTCCAAACTGACCACACAGATGTGCTTCCTGCCCTCACAACACCTGAAGGCCACCCTCCATGGCCACCGGCTCAAACCACAGAAAGTGACCTGAGAACTGGTTGCTTGTATTAGAAAGAATGAGAAACAGAAGAAAAGTTTCTTCCAGCCTTTCCTCTTTCCCCTCTGTGTAGCCCCTAAACTGACTCATGCCTGGCTGCTCCATCACCAGACATACTCAAAGCCACGAGGACACGAGATGAAGGACAAGGCTCACAAAGCTGGAATTTTACCACTGTTGTTTGCACTTTGCAGAAAGAGATAGGAAGAGGAAGGCAGCAGCTGGGATTACTTATAGACTCCAGTGGGGAAGCATTGTAAAAAACAGGTAACTTAAAAATCTGCAATTCTTTTCATCCCAAAGACTGAAGGAAGACAGCACTGATATTACAGAGGACAGACAAGAGAGCTGAAGTCTAAATTTAGTTGTTTTAGGAGTGGCCCAAGTGTGAGAATCAACATGTTGAGGATAGGATGAATGATGGATCAGTTATGCAGAAGAGCTCACCTGGCATCTGACAACTGGTTTAGAGATATTCTGTATACCCATAACCTTTTCTGCCATGGATTTGTTCTTATTTCTTCAGTTTTGGCAAATACTTTCCTAAGAACAGTATTGTTTTTTCACCTTCTCAACCAGAAAAAATAAAGGGAAATTTAATTCCAACCTGAAGTATCATATTTTCTAATGGTAATATATATACATTAAAAACGAAAGGAAGTTACTACTCAGCATTTGACAAAAACACAACACAGAAAGGAACTCCCTGCTACAGAGCCTTTAGGCCTCTAGAGGATCAGCTATTTGAAACAAGGAACACCCTACTTTGATGCTGGGGCTCACTGTGCTTTTTTGCTGCCTATTCCATTTCACTATTCCTGTTCAATTACATTACTGCCCTAATGGTGGCAAGAGCATCATGTTTTAAGTGAGTGTTACCACCAACATTTTCAGAAACACGTAGGTTCAGCAACCTTAGATTTTCTAAAATTCATTTTCACTGCACAGTGTAAGCTGACAAGATTTCATTCTGTGCTATTTGCTTTAGTTGTTCTGTCAAAGGTACTAGAAAGCATAGAGGAACACAAATGGATAGTGAAAAAAGTACCTTTTGAATTAGAACAAAATCCTGTAAAAGAGTAGAACTGAAACTGAAAAGCAAGACTTCCCTCTGAATTGCAGCTCGGAGTTTTGCAGCAAGTAACAAAGACTCTATATTCCACCACAGTTTTCAAAATGCAATTTCTCATTAGCATTGTGGGAAGATGCAAGTCATGCAGGCTTCCTGCTATGGGGCATCTTTAACAGTTCTACCCAAGCAGAAAAAACCTGTTAACACCTTTATAAAGAACAGTCATCCATGTCTATTCTCCAGAATCTAAAGCTCTAATACTTGAAAAAAAAACTAAACAACTCAAGTTATTTAAATGATAATGTTCTCAAAACTTCTAAGTCTGGCTTCATACACTGCTAGCATGTTAAACAAGTATGTAAATTATCATAATTCAGACATTTAAATGATAATACCCTTACTCTGCCTCAAGTGCAGACAGGTATCTATGTGTTTTACACATAGATACAAGCCACATTTAACTGAATTCACCACTTGTGATTATATAAAATAAATATACAAGACATTCCTGTCATCATAATCCTTCTTCAAGCAAGGTCACAGAGCTCTTTCCAAAGGCTTGTTTATCAAAGCAGATAAACTTTCTCCTCCCTCTTTTAAGATGCCAGCAAACAATGCTCATACTTCAAAGGCTGCATTAGAAAGGCTGGTACAGCTCTTACTATTTCAAATGCTCAGAAATACAATGCATGAGGGAAATAAGGAGTTCACCCCCACCCAAGTCTACACAGCATATGGACAAGTCCAAAGAACCCTGCTAAGATGGCCCTCAGACCTGCCCATGGACACAACTGATAAAAGGGCACTCCTGTTTGAGCAAATGTAGTGCACCTAACACCTCTGTGATTTTGTAGTCATTTATTGCTGGTGTGCTTTTCTTCCACTGAAATGGGACACTTCACCAAGAATTATTAAAAGCACTGACAGAAAATCTTCTGCTTTGGAATATATTAATAATAACTACTACTATTACTACTGTGCTAGTAGTTAATGAGCAAAATGAAGTTAAAAAACACCAAGAAAGGAACAATGATGGGGGAAAAAACCCAAACAAGTGGAAGATGCCCCATCCCTGGAACGGTTCAAGGCCAGGCTGGCTGGCACTCTGAGCAGCCTGGTCTAGTGAGAGGTGTCCCTGCCCATGGCAAGGGTGTTGGCATTAGATGATCTTTAAGGTCCCTCCGAACCCAAACCATTCTGTGACTCTGCTCAGCAGCAGGCTGGTCCTGTCCATTCACTGTATCATCTCCAGCTTTATGGAAAGGAAACACCAGAGTAGGAGTTATATGGGTCAAAAAGAACAAAAAAGACTGAATTGACCCATTTTTCATATTTGATTCAGTATACTCAGTAAAGTCCTTTTTCATGTCCTAGCAATTATACTGTCACTGCTAATATTAAAAAAAAAAAAAGTTGGCCCCTTCCTGTGTTCCAAAATATTTCTTTTTCTTGTGACTTTTTTACCACATTTCTTGTAAATTCAAGCAGAACTTTCCAAAAGTCATAACTTGTTTTCAGATAGAAGAGACTATACCTAGAAAGCTGATTTATCTCTTTTCTTCTTTTCTATGCCACCACTATCACACCATTAAATAAAAATATTAAACATAACTTTATATATTAAATATAACCAGTTTTGAAATAAAAATGCATGTTGACTATGTCTGTAAACACAATTAAACTTCAAGGTTAAAACATTTTCTGTCCATATATGATCACAAATTCACATTTTAAAATCCTGCTACTACAACTGTCCCATGAAAAAGAATACTTGGGGCACCCCAGCATGAGTGTAGCAGTTGAAAAAAACTGCCTCTTCCAAATGTCTACAAGTATAACCAAGCACTCATTATTTCTTCAATCCTTCTACTGTCTGAAAAGTTTTGGTCTGAACAAGACAGAATAGTCTCCACTGAGCTTTGCTCACCTGTATAATAACTGCCTGAAGCAATATTGAAAGCAGAATGGTATAAAAACCATTCTAGATTCGAGGCATAGCACCAGCAAGCAGATCCAGCCACTGAAATCATGTTGCAAGATTACAGGTACTCCAACATTAGACTCAAAACTACATCTTCATAAAAGGCTTTAAAGGATAGTACAAAGCAATTATTTACATAACACCAATCATAAACCAAAATGCATACAGCAAGTATAAACCATAACACACATCAAAGAGATTACAAGTTACAGATCCCAAAATAAAGAGTAATAGTCATGAAGATCCTTTAGTATTAGCGTATAAAACTCAGATCATCATCTAAAATTTATCCAACAACATTTATCCTGGGAAGGCTCAACATTAAGCTGCATGGGTAAAGAAGGAAGGAAAATGAGCACACTTACATTTGATAACCAGAGGAGAGCAAAAAACCCCCTCTTACCTGCACATCTGCATACAAAATTATTCAATTGCAGGCACATTCACACTGACCTGTGAAGCAGGCAAAATCCCAGGACAGGGTGACCTAAGGAGCCCCCAGGAATGCAGTCTGGATGTCCCAGAGTGGCTCAGAGAAAGGACAGCAGTGCTTTGCTAACCTAACCCTTCCCAAGCCCACTTCTGGAACATGGGGTCAGGGAAGGTCAATCTGCAGCTAAAATGCAGATCTGCATTCAATTGATCAGGAAGCAATATGCTGCCACAGGATGGATGTACAATCTGTGCTGGTCTCAGGCAGGGAGGCAGCATGTGCACAGAGATTCAGGATCAAAACATGCACTTTGAAAGGAAGGTTGTCCTTGTGTGTGATGCAATGCATTTGTTGAAGTACAAAAACTCCAGAAACATTTTCTTCTCTGTTTATGTACAAGTTAGAAGTTATCTAAACACAGCACACACACTTTTAACTTTCTAATTAAGAGTCATTCATAAATGCAACCAAAGATCAGAATGACGCCATGGGTAAAGAGCATTCAAATAGACTCAGAACATCCACATGCCTTTCTGTGTTATAGGTAACATATTATTAATATAAATAGCAGCCTATCACTTATTCCCTTAATTACATAGGAAGGGCTCTGTTCATAGACCAAATCACTGGCCTTCACTGGCACTGACAATATTTATATTTACCTGCCAAAGCTCTGCTTAAGTAGCACAAGCAGCAGCTTTACCTAACATCAAATAGCTACGAAGACTGCAAAAACAAATATACCCTTTCCATGACAAATTGTATTCCTGGCTCTCTCTTACAACTGCTGGAATATGCAGTCTACAAAAGGCCCTTAAAGAGGAAGACCAAAAAAAAATTTCCCTTTGAGTTGCTAAAAAGGAAGTAGTGGTTGACAGCTATAAGTGAAAGTGTTGTATTATTTCCACCCTCATGGAATTAGGAACATCCTTATGTCATTCATTTAGTGCTTCTTTTCCTCCAAAAATGCATTTAAAATTTACCTGACACATTTTGGTACTAATTTTAAGTTACACTACACAAGAAGTACTCCAGGTAAGCATAATACTAAATTTAAACTATGCATACATACACTGGAAGTTACAAACATAACTTAAGATAACAGCAACACAGGCTAATCTACCAGCTAATATGCCTGCCACTGACCTCAGAAGCTTATTTCCTAGTAGGGATTAATTCTGTACACAAAATTCTCTACAAAGTCCACAAGCAACCTCAATTCACTAGACCTGCTGTGGAGCAGCAGATTGCTCAGTCCAGTCTCTTGAGGTACACACCAACCTCAGTTATCCTCTGCCAGTTCATCCATGCCATAGGATTTGCTGCCCTTGTTCACAGTATTGTAACCTCACTCAACGTAGATACCACCCTATTTAATCACCTAAAGTTCTGGAATCCACAGAAGCAAAAGGAACTTCATCAAACTTATTCTTTGTCCCTTAAAAGTATGTGTTAATATTGACATAACCTTAAAAATTCCTCTGGCATCCAGCAAGAGGAATCCCTGCAATAATAAGAACACAACAAGGAGTTACCTACAGAGATCACAGACCTGCAAAAATAACCTGGCTGCAGAATGGATTCTTCGACAAACAGATATAAAAAACAAAGCTTATTTTTTAAATAACAGACTTCAAAACATGAAGAGTTACAAATAATTCATTATCCTGAAAGCTTTCAGATTCTTCAAGCCCCTGGAAACAGTGGGCAAAAGTGCAAAACCCAGCAATGGCAGAATAAAATCACAAGTAATACTACAGAAACTGATTTGCAATTCTATTGTCCCTAAGTTCTGACTTAACTATCACAGCTAACTATGAAAGAAGGAGAGAATGACAGCTAATTGTGCCACGAGTTACTGGGAAAGGTCACCAGGATATGAAAAGGCAAAAAGGTAGGCAGGCTAAATGCTCAGCTTTGCAGAAGCAAGAGATCTGGCTTCTAACCTATATAATTAAGCATTACACTTCAATAAAACCAATTTAAAAAAAACAAACAAACCAAAAACCAGAAAGCAAGGCATAATCATCAAACTCTGCTGGGATGGAGTTAAACAAACAAATCGCTCACAGAACATTGATACTATGGCAAAGACTGAGTTTTAAACAAATCAAGGTTTAAACTTCTGCTCACTCCACTTCCAAAAAAGGGCCAACTCTGGAAAAGTTCCATTTGAGACCAAAAACTTCCGCATCAGATAAGACTAATGACATATGCAGATAGCAGCAGCCAGTACCAAATGTCTGCAAAAGAACTTGCTGTACAAATATCTATCTGGCCCATTAAAGAGCTTTTCATTCTGGATTTGAAACATAACATTTCTATTCCTTCCTTTAAAAAGAGTATTACTCAATATGTGGTTACATGCAGCCATAACTTTTCCATCCTAAGCTCTTGCATTTACTTTATTTTTATGGAAGAAATACTACAAGTGTAATTATGAGAACATGCAGCAGTAATAAGTTAATTCTTAGGTTTCTATCAATACTATCTTAACACAAGAGCAAAAGATCCCCCTTCTGTTCTAATATATGTTTTATACATATATGAGACATTGTATGCTTTCTGTATTGAACACCTCCTGTGTTTTATTTATCAATGAAAATAAATATTTTCAACACATTTGAATTATCATATGAAAACTAAAACTAAAGATATTCCTAGTGGGGAAGAACTCACTTTAACATAGCACAATGCTGTCACTATTTTTTGTATTTATTTAAAAGTTCTCAGATTTTACACTATTAGGACATTTGCAATTGAGCCCATCTAACTGTCAATTCTTTCCAATGGTTGGTTAATGTTTTATAACATAAAAGTTCTATGAATAGCATACATTTCTCTTCACTACACAGTTCAGCTATCAATACTGTAATGTTCCTTAGCTCTGCAAAGTTCTTATAAATTCCTCATGCCCTAAACTACCCTTGACTAATCCCTGAACTTTTAATGTTTATTTTTTACAAAAGTAAAGAAAGGGGAAAAAAGGTCAAACTCCTGCTAGCATTTTCTGTGTTTTTCCACTCAACTACAGTGCAACTACAGGATTTTGGACATTCTATTATAAGCCTGCTGGAAGTTCATCATTTATTTATACTTTCTCAAGACTGAAATAAACTCTAAGGCATTGCTCAATCACACACAAGTCTGGTACAACACAACAGGAAAATTGTATCCAATTAATTGTCTGGCTCCAGCACAATGATTTTCCTTTTCAAGGAGGAAACTGTTCTGGGTCTCTGGCAGAAAGATGTCTTTTTGCTAGATGGGTATAGTCCAACCCATCTCTCTGCCTGATGTTCCCACTCCTAGAGCAGACTGAAAAAACACTTGTCTATATTCAACAAAAATGTGACAATGCTGAGCCTTTTTCCAAAAATTCTGTCACAAGCAGAAATGTTTCTGGAAAGACAGACAAGTTGGGAAAATTAATGCATGGTCACAGCAAGATCTAACAAAATTCAGAGCTCTTGGATAATCCAAACTCTCTGCAAGTGAACATTAACAGGAAGCAAGTATTGATGTGATTCAGAAGAAAATCTAGAGACAACAAATAGCCATATAATTTAGTAGCAATAGAGTGTAAAATTGGTAGCTGCAGGAATGGAGACAGAATTCTTGCTTCCTTTTCACTGTCCTGGTTCCAAAAATACTTATCATTTTCACTTTATGCTATCTATTAAAAGAAATGACAAAATCCGAAATGCAACAAAACAGCCGATTATGTATCAACACATTTCACAGAATTCTAGCTAGATCAGACTTAAATCAACACAACCAAAGTAGCACAGTGACACAGACACTCCTCACCCACATGGCCCTGCACAGCATACATAAATTCAACTACTTTCATTAGATAAATAAGCAAATGAGGCTGTCACATTAAGAAAAATGAAAAGATAAAGCCAAATCACAGTATTTCTCCAGTGCCATGTAAATACACCTGCAAAGGATCACTGGATTGTCCAACTAACATATAAAAAAGTAAAAATCAAGAACAACTTTATATAATAAAAATGTAGGGAAGCAAGGTTTTGCATTTATAAGCCTGGGACCAGGAGCAAACCCAAACCACCCCATAAGAGATCTAAGGAAAACATATTTACTGGCCTTCATTCCAGCTAAGTAACCTGATTCATTTGAGGTTTGTAAAAATTCATCGCAAATACAAAAGGGATTTTTGTTTGTTTTTAAAGCCTAATCAATGTGTTGGTGTTTCTGGCTCAGGATAGATGCAGCATGACTGCAATGGATCAGCTCCAAGAATTACAGTATTAACTCTGCAGCAGTGGCTCTAGATGGTATCTCTGCAGGGAAATCCTTGTCAGCACTGCCTTACCTCTACTATAAATGGCTGCCTGTACTTCTACACCAGCTCCTAAAACCATGGGGCTGAACTTGGTCAAAAGCAAGAGCTCCCTACCCCATACTATTCTCATGATCATATCAGTATAAAATTGGATGGTTCATTCAGGGTGAAAAGCACTTACATAAAAATATTACCAGGTGTATGTGAGGGCTGCCTGCCATCACCCTCTTAGCAGAAGCACCTAAGCACTGGAGTTTCACCTTAGTGCATTACAGCAAATCCCAGCTCAGTCCCCCAGGGCTGTTGGAACAAATATTCAATGTTTTGAAGACACTGTCTCCACTGCAGACTGTAAGCATACAGCAACATCAGGAGTACTGAAAAATAAAACATCTGTTCATCTCTCGGACAACAATCCTAACAGAAAGTCAGAAAGATATAATAGAGGAAAAAACAAATAACAGACATGATATCTATCAAAATAAGTGCTATTGATAGATGGGAAACTAAACACACTTTACACAGATCAGCACTAAACAGGCCAGAGTATCAGACAGGATTCTCTACTGGAAGCAGCAGGAAACAAACCTTCTGACCAAAACCCTGCAATTCCAAATAACATTTTTCATATCCCACTTCGTTTTTTAAGACAAATTTACTAAAATACTTCTGAACAAACAGAACATCCAAAGGAAATGTTCTGTGCTTTCCTGAATCATGCCAAGTTCTCAATACCCACAAAACATTTTATGTAATGTTAAGTGAGTAACACATTTCCTCTTTACTAATTTTGTTTGCTTTCTTTCATATCAATTTACTTGAGTCCCTAGTACAATACAGCAAAAAAAGACTATCTCATCTCAGCTCCTGTTAGTCAATGTATTTCTTGCATTAGTGGTCCAAAATGAAATGCAGAATGCTAGACAGGGTCTAATAAGCTGCAAGGGGTTCTTCCTTTGCCAGGGCAGCCCCGTGTTTGTGCTGAGGCTCCTGCCCGCTCACTCAGCACAGCAGGTCCGTGCTGGGGGCAGCCCCACCACAGCAACACTGCCAGGCTTGGTGCCACCCCAAACACACCAGGGGAAACTGCACTGTGTCCTTCAGATCTCCTTCAACTGGCTGTGCCTTTGGGCTGGCTGGTTTGAGTTGTTGGGGTTGGGTATGATTGGTTGGGTTTGGGTTTTCTTCTTAGATTTTTTTTTTTTGGGGGGGGAATCTGTTTAGTGTTTGCTTTTTTAAAGTATTTTGCAGTATTTTTATCTCACGTATTTTAAGTCTAGAAGCCATAACGCACAGCTCTAACAAATTTCATTTACTATTATGGGGACTATGGATTTCAATAAACTCATCAGCATTTCCATCATCAAGATATGAACATGCTCAATTCAATTGACATCCACTCTGAATTAAATTAAAACAATAGCATTAGCTTCCATTAACACATCAACTTGTGCCTACACTTTTTTCAGGTATTAAAAATGACCAGTTCTTTGGGGTGCTTTTTATCTAAGAAAATACTTTATTTTTCACAGTTTCTCAGAGCCTTTGGTAAACTGTGGCAATGAATTCCCTGTAAGAGGTGCTCATAATAGCAACTCACAACAACATCAGGGACTGAATAATTCCAGATTTTGAAAGCCTGAATATCTGTTTGGAAGCTTCAGGTTTCTACTAAAAGCTTCTACATCTGTCAGAAGCATTTCAGCCTGGAAGTCACATACAAATTCTCAAAGGTCTTCCACTTGCTTATTTTTAGAAATGAAAACAAAACCGAAATAAACAAGTTTAAGATTATTTCAGTTACACTATTTTAAAGGGTTTCTTCTCATATGCAGTGATTTGAGCTGAACACATTTAGATTTTCTGAAGTATAGCCCACTTTTTCTTTTGCTTTGATTCACACTTTTTGGAACACTCCATGCTTAGCACAGCATCTACTTCCTACGTATCTAGTGAGTCACTTTTTCAGGCACCTCTAAAAAAACCCAGATTCATTAACTTGCAATTACTAAAAAAAAATAAAACCAAAATGAATTCCAATTATAATATTCTAATGTTATCACTTCATGAAAAATCCACTAGTTAACTAGGAGTTATTATGCTGTATCTACAAACACAGGAAAGAAGAGGCATTGCACCAGTTATCTTCAAAAATATTACTATGTACAGAAAAAGTCTAAGTACAGATAATCCCACCACCACCTCCTTCCACCTTTATCATACACATATTTAGGCTCACATACTATGTTTAAAATATTTTAAAAAGCACATGCAGATTTAAGTACCTTCTTTTAACTGCTACGTATTGGTGATCTTGAAAACTCATTCTATTTTCAACCTTAATAATGCTGTTGTTACATACACATTATCTCCCTGGGCAAATAACTTTTTCCATGCATAATTAAAGTGCCTTAATACAAAATAAACATCCACAACTTTCAACTGTAAGTAACATGTTATCTTCAGCTTGGTCTACTTATGCAACTTATTTCAGCTTATACCTTCCTCTGCCTTAGGAAAAAAATTCTGTACTGCTTTCCTTGACATAGCTTACTAATGCTCCCTCTCTTCAGGTTCTACTCCTATTTACAGATAATACTGACAAAATTGTTTATGGACTATGTAGTAAACACGATCACTCATGATTCACTAAACAAAAATAAACATGATTCACTAAACAAAACTCCAAGCCCTCATGGAAGAATAAAAAAAAAAAAAAAAAAAAAAAAAAGAGTAATGAAGTATAACTGAAAGGCAGCTCAAGAGGCAACAGAGGCTGGACTGAATGACTGGTAGTGCCTGAAACTGGTATTTCCAAAGTCCACAACTTATGAAACTGTAGTCCCAGATCATTAACAACCTATTTTGAAACAGCTGAGAGTTTTTCTCATTACTAAATGAACATTTGAAGGTCTTTTACCTTTCGAAAAATCCAGAATTGATGAATGTCCTATATGTAACATTCTAAGAAATGTTTACAAATACTCTAACAAAGAGAATTTGTGGGGGTTTAAATATAGGTCATTGATAGGATAATGACAATTTCCTAAATGAGATGTGCTTATTAGCAGTTATGTAAACAATGATAATAGATGTTGCTGCACGTAAATGTTCTGGCCTGTTTTTCTTTGCATTTTGAAAACACCACAGAATTTTTTAAAGTAGTTCTTGTGATTCAAGATAAAGCCTGTATTTATCAGTATTCTACCTGCCTTTTCACAACAGCATTTGATACCTATTATCTCTAATGGTGCATTTCCCCCATCCCACCATCTCACAAGTCACCATTCCAATACTCAACCAGATCAAAAACCAGTCCCTACGTCCAACAAAAAAGCACAAAATCTGAAATTCTCCTCACTGCTATACCTCTGCTTTAAACCTTTCACAACACCACATCTAACATGCAATAGGAGTGGATTCCAGGGCATGATCACAAACCCATTCTTTAGTTGTTTACTATGGCTACAGATTCCCACCTTGGCAATTTTCACCAGACCTCTGTCAAATCTTCAAATGACGTTATCTCAAAAACACTCAAATACAATCCTTTTAATTACTACTACTAAATTGCTATTTTTAAACAGATAAATGAGTAAGCATACAAATTTTTTACCTATATTAGAGAAGACAAAGCTAACTGAAATTTAGAAACAAACAAAAATCCTCATAGCTGATCATTTTTGAATCTTGTCTATCAGTTAGACTTGCTTAACACTCAGTGCTTTCTCAAATTAACCATCTTGAAATTGATAGATCATATTTATAACCATAACAGAGCACATGGGGGTCTTACAGTCTTAGCAAGTCATAAGAAATGTTGATAAAAAGCTATATGCATAATGCTTTCTAATTTAAAAACAGCACAATAAATTGGAACATTTTACTTTGTTGAATCAAACAAGAAAGGTTAAAGACTACACTGAAAGTATTTCTAGCACTTAAGTTTTCTAGAATCTAAGAACACACATCACATACACAATAGAGCCAAAGCAAGATGCTTAATGAAACGTTTAATACAGATAGCAGTTTGCACAATTACCTGCAGGTAACTTGAAAGCCATAATCCAGCCTTAAGAAATTAAATGCTTGTCTTGTCCCATCATGTCCAAGTATTGCATAATACAGGATAGTTAACAATGGAAGGTTTAAGAACTTTGACTGCGTTGTGCTGCTCCTCATGCTGTGTCATACTACTGAAAAAATCTGCATGAGTTACAGACCATATTATTCTTAAAATCCAGAGCTACACTGACTGCAATTCATAGAAGGACTTGGTGTAAAGCTAAAAACCAGCTGACTTAGAACACGTTAAGTTCTAGAGGGAAACACCAATATAGTTCGAAAAAGAATACAGTGCTGAGCAACTGCAGTCTGCCCTTTGTTAATTTTTCGCTGGATATTTAAAATTAACTTGACAGTCATTAAGTAAAACAACTTTACTTGTCCCAGTTCAATCCCTAGTGGACAAAAGATGCACTACAGGACCCCTCAATTTTGCTTAACAAGACTGCCAGACTTGAGAGAGGAACAGTTAAGAACACAGGATGTATTTTAAAACCATTTTCACTAACAATAAGACTATATAATGAATGCCACCCATTACACTCCTGTTGCCAGTAATAAACCTCCTATCAGAACCAAACAAAATAATCCACAAAATTTCAAAAGGACAAGTAGGAAAAGTGCTAAACAAGAACAGTATCTTTTTAAAATTCATTTTTCAACGCTCTTCACAATCAATTTTCACACACCAATAAAACAGTAATTTCTCTGCATTTGAAAAAAATACTATGACACCACTAAGACGATACAATGTGCTTTCACATTCGCACCTCGTCTCACCTCTAAATCACCTATTTCCAGTCATAAATAAGACACATGCAGGCCTTTCAACTAACCCTTTTCAACTGTTAGTTTCATATACTTTTCATAATAGTCAAGGTTTCTGCTTAGTAAGAAATTACCAACTTACCTGGAAAGTTAACATTTTAAAACAAATCTTACTCCTGTCCTATGCAACCACATTTTTGACAGCAAAACCAAAATGATCCACAACCTACAGGGACTTGCTGAAACAAATGTGCAGTCTCAGTGTTTTTACATGGACATCTTACCTTGCCTGTCTTGTGATCAAACCAGACCAGAGCATGGTTCCTGGAGAGCACCTTGCAGTCAAAGGTGGCATTGTTCTGGGCTGGCCGGCAGCGAGCCACCGAGCGGCCGATCTTGACAGGCTCGTCCAGGTAGACATGACGCTCCTGAAACGGGTGGGAGTTCGGGCGGCAAGTGAAGATGGCCAAGGCTGAAGGCATCGAGGACAGATTGTGGTTGCCACACCAACCAGAGATGAAGAGAGCCTCTTCTGATGCAGACTGTCCTCCGCAATTTTAAAAACACCTCCACAGCAACTTTATATTAAAGCAGGACAAATATTATCATATGAGAGGCCTAACAACTCATTGTTTCAGTGTGTAAACTAATTCTGGCAATAATCCAGTGAAAAAGTCCCATTATGTCTTTTAATAATATCAGCAGTGGCCCAAAAAAAGTCTAAAACGTACAACTTTCAATCCATCCTCGTCTGGAAGAATAGGAAAAAGCATCTGATTCCTTCAGAGAGAAGCAAAGGCCCCGTGAAAGAAGGATACAATGTCTTAAATCCAAGTAAATGAGTCATACAAGTACTTTTGTTTGTAACCTCAACTGCCTTCTTCCCCCCTCCTTCCGTAAACAACACTGACCAAAAGTCTGACCAATGCAACATGGAAGCAAGGAAAGGTTTAGGGAAGGGGGATGAAGGAGAAAGATTAGCGTCCTCTCACACACGGCACAGATCAGGAACTGGAAGGCGAATACAAAGCCCTCGTTTCACAACAGGGACCTAATGGTTCACTCAGCAATCCGCATTTCATCATCTTCGTGTGATAAACCCCAGCAGAATAGGTGGTCCTCGACACAGGATGGAGTGCGAGAGCTACACTGTTTTTCTCCCTTACACCAGATAAAGCTGAACTGCTCTACAGCTTCTGGGAGCCGCTCAGATAAGGAACTTGATAAGGCATGGAGAGGCTCCCAACTCGCCTTCTCCCGGGGACAAACCGACGCGTGGGAAGGGTTCTCGGGGCCGGCCTGCGAGGTGCCCTGACAGGTCGCTCCCCGGCGGCGGCTCCGGCCGGTGGTGGGGTCGTTGTGCGTCCCTCGGCGGCGGCTCCGCAGGGCCGGGCAGCGGGGGCTGCCCCGGGAAGTGCTCGCCCGGAGCCCCCGGCGCGGGGCGCGGCGGCGGCGGCTCCGCTCAGCCCCTCCGCAGGTGACTGCGCATGAGGCGGGCTCGCTGCGCACCCCCGCGCTCTCCGCCCGCCTAGTGCGGCTCCGCTGCCCCGGCGGCGGGAGAGGCCTGGCTGCCGGGCCCGGGCGCTCCCCCTCGGTCGCTCTGCCGCTCAGGAGGCCACCGGCCGCGGGAAGTTTCCTCCAACCTGCGGGGCCCAAAACAAACCGGGTCAGGCGCCTCCCTCGGCGCGTCCCCTCGCGTCTCCTCGGCCCCGCGGGCGGCACGGGACGCGCCCCGCTCCCCCCTTACCTTGCGCGCAGCCGCCGCCATAGCGCCTGGAGCCCTTCCCGGTGTGGCCGCGGCGGCGGGGCCGGGGCGGGGCGGGGCCGGGGGCGGGCAGCGTGCGCACCGGCTGCAGTCGCGCATGCGCCTTGCGCCCGGTGAGGCTGCGGCACGGGCGGGTCACGCCCCGCTCCGGGCGCGCGGGAGGGGGCGGCGGGCTAGGCCGGGAGGGGAGAGGGGACAGGGGTGAGGGGACAGGGGACAGGGTCGGTGTTCACCCGGAGGAGCACGGCTGGGACGTGCTAGCAAGGGGCAGGTCGCTGAGGTGAGTGAGCCCCGGCCCCGCGCCGTCGCTTTGCCCTCGCTGTTCTCAGCTCTGGGAGGGAGGGGGCGAGCGGGGCCCGTCAGCCCTTATACATAATGGGGAGGGAATGGCCCGAAGTTGTGTCAGGGGAGGGTTATGTTGGATTTTAGGAGAAGGCTTTTCACGCACAGCGTGGTCGAGCACTGAAATAGGCTCCCCAGAGAAGCGGTCATGGCCCCAAGACTGCCAGTTCAGAAACCTTTTGGATAGCGCTCTCAGGCACACGGTGGGGTTCTTGGGGCACCCTGTGCAGGGCCAGGAGTTGGACTCGATGATCTGATTCCAACTCAGAATATTTTGTGATTCTGTGAAAGGGTGGAGCTCAGAGGAGGAGCTGGGGTGACACGTTCTCAGCAGAGCTTGCATGTGAAACTGCAGGAGTCTCCTGAACACGCTGCTTTCCCTGTGCGTGTCTGATCGTTTCATGATCCAAGTTCAATACCGCGGTGTGGTGTGATGTGTCCTGGGGCCGGAGCAATGCTGGCCGTGTTTGCCATGTCTTGTTGCAGGTTGGCAGCTGGAGCAGGGGGACTCGGAGCAGTGGCTGCAGGGACAGGGCTGAGGTGGGGACACTGGCGCTGTGTCTTCCTTCAGTACGCCATGGAGCATCACCCAAGGTCATATTTATGCCTTTTTGCTAGAAACCAAGGAAAGGTCACTTGCCAAGGTCATCTGGTGTTGAACGAGTCTCTCCAGTCCAAATACATTTTTAATTCCGTCATTCCCCATAAAGCAAACAAGTGGGAATTGTTGATGTAAGATAGGTGTTGGGGTCATGCCAGCACTATAATTACCCAGTGACAGGGTGTTAGGATTAGGGATATGGGAGATGGCAGAAAGAGCTGGCAGCCGTGGAGGACAGGAGTGCAGCTGGGCCAGGCACTTCAGCAGTGGTTGAGGGGAAAAGCAGAGATCGAGGTAAGGCAGTGCAGTGTATGACACAAAGCATGATTGGTATGTTCTTAGTTGTAGCACAGTAAAATCTCAGGGCTGTCTTAATTTTTTTTTCTTTCTTTTTGACTGCACTGTGATTTGGGGAATGGAGGTTGATTCGTAACAGACTAGTTTTTTTCCAATAATCCAGTGAGAAAATGACAGCAAAACTAGGCTGTGTAGCATCTGTGTTTGAAACAGAAATGAAATCCAAGATTAAAGTCTGATTTTGTGAAGACAAAAACAAACAACTGATAGGTGGAATGTTTAGAAGTGTTTATCCGTAGTTCTAATTCTCCTGACAGGGAAAAAAAAATCTGGCACGTCACTTCATGGCTTTCATCAGCTTATGAGATTGTACTACTCTGATAAATATAATCATAATTTGCTCTTACTAATTATTTTAATGAGTGGAAATTCTGTGTGGCTGTTGCTTACGGCACACAAGGTGCCATAACTAATCAAAGGGAGAAGGAAAGGTATAAAAAGAAGATGGAGAAAGTGAGCATAAATTTAGGTCCATTAGGAGTTACATTTGAGGGAATGAGTTGCAAAAGTAGAAATAATTGAGAGCACTTTGGAATTGCAAAGTGTAAAAAGTGGGGACAAAGGGTACTACAGGTGTTGGAATGAAAATAATGTTTCTGAGAACACTTTTTATATTTTGTGTGCATGTTTAATGCAGAAAGGAGACTGGAAGTAAAATAAGAGATGAAAAAGATCCATTACCATCTATGGGGCCTAAGAGAATCAGGTAAAATAATAAACTGAGCAGTGGATACATTTCTCTGATGTTCTAAGTATTTATAATAACATAATAATATAATATAACTGTGTCATTTAAACTGTAAGCCACTGGCATATTTTGTTTTCCTGAACCCTTCTTCATCCCCTGGAGAAATCCCACTGGGCCAGGCTCATGCAATGCTATGAGAAAAGCAGCTGGCAATGGTAGGTGCCTTTCTAGTTCTCTCTGGCACTGCCAGATGGCTCATGCAACAGCTGAGCTGTACCCACTGCTCATCCAGGACATTCATCTGACCCTTCCTTCTCTGCATGAGTGCCAGCTCTCAGTGGAGCTGCGTGGGTGTAGTTATCCCTCAGGCTTTTCAGCTCCTATTTCAAATTGCCTGATGAGTTCAGAAGTTATCTGGACAGAGTCAAAGGCTAAGATGAAACTACAGAAAGCAGTTGCATTCTCAAATGAGGATACAATTATTGTATGGGTATTTTTTGAGGTGTCTGCTGCTTACCAGAAAGTGTCCATCCCAGAAGTGTGGAAAGCAGCAGGTGGGTGAGGAGTTGGTGTGAAGTGCTTGGCTGCTGTGCTCGGAGGAGGAGGAGAAAAGGGAGGAGGAGGAGGGAAGTGTCAGCTCCTGCTTCGTTTCTGCGAACGCTGTCACACAGCGAAGGAGGCGAGCACCTCGCAGCCATGTTAGGTAAGGGCAGCAAGAGCCAACTGTGTCCCTCCTTTTTCTGGGCAGGAAGTCCTTGAAAATGTTATGCTAGCCATCATAGCTGAGGGCAGAAAGAGCCCGCTCCAAAGCCATCTTGGATAAGGGAAAGGGAGGGGGACTGGCACTGTCACATTTATCCCCTAAAGAGCTGGTGTCTGTTTCAGGAGGATGAAATGCAGCTGAGATAGTTCATGTGCATACCTGAAAAACATCGAGATTTTGTCTTCTAAAACATTCTGAACCAAGCTGTCAAAAAGTAAGGAATTGTTTCAGAGAAGTTTTCTCCAGTGTTAAAAAAAATTGGTTCTAATTATCACCCCAGATTTAGTGAAGAGGTTACATATATTTAATTAATGCTATTATTGTTCTTTAATTCCAGACTTATTTTCTGTTTGTGATCTTTTAACTCTCTGACCGGTTATGTAAAGAACAATTGCATTATCTTTTGGCATTAATTTTGAAAGAATAAGCAATTCTACCAGTTTAATCCTCTCTTGTTAGGTAGGTTCTCCATTTGTTCAATTTTCTTTCAGATCCTTCCCTGCTCCTATTTCCGGTTTGCGTTAAAAAAAGGATACTTGTATCCAGTATACAAATGAGTGTCTTACCAACATAACATTTACATTAATGTAATATATGTAGTGAGCATATACTGAATATACTATTCAATTTAGATTATGTAATAAAAATGAATGATTTATACAATTATTTAAAATCTATTATTTTTATGTGCTATATATCCTATTTATATATTTATGTATGAATGTATATATAATAAATATATATAATTAATATATGTTTATCCTGTTTATATATACAATGTGCATTTCACAGTATGTTGATAATACATGTATTTGGTATATATACATAAGTACAATGTAACATGCATAACATTAATAATGTTTTGCTAATATATAGCTAATTTCATATGCAGTGTTTTTTTCATTTCAAATTAAATCAGGCAAGTTGAAATATCTGGCATTTTCACTGCTTTATCATTATAGCAGACCACAGTCATCATGTGACCAGCTCTTATTTGCTTTTCTATTAATATATCAATTTAACAGTCAATATTAATATTGACTTTTTGAAATGTTTGATGTTTTCTGTGGCTGTTTGAAAAATGGAAAAGATGCTTTAAAAATAATTACGACTTTTTTGTGTGTGTGTGTGTTTATTTGTTTTAACTGAATGTATTTATTAGACCAAATATAATTTTCAAATACAAATAAAATACTGCTTTAAACTGGAATCTCGAGGCGGGGATGGAGTGGAAGATGAGATGAGCAGATGATGTTTATGCAGCTCTTTGGTGTTTCTCAGTGGATGTGAGCAGTCTGCACAGTCACTCCCTGCTGAAGCTGGTGGAGCCTGGCCAGCCAGCAGCCAACACAGCATTTGCTGCTACCTGATAGAAACCATCCTGCTGAGAGATCACAGCTGTAGGAGCAAGATAGAGCTTGGGAGAAAGTAAGGCAGGCTCAAACACTGAGCAGTTGTGGATCTTTAGAGCCCAGCTGTCCCACATAGGCCTTTTTTCATTTTTATTCCAGCAACTGACATGAAGGGCATGCTTTTTCTAGCAGTGTCTCTTGTCCAAACCCTTCCAGATATTAACAGATGGCTGTATTTCTGCAAAACAAGGCAGAGTTCCTGGAGATTTGTTAAGGGCATATTCCATTAGCAGAGCCCTAGTGTTTTATGAGGCTTTATTGCAAGTTGTAGCAAAATGCTCTCAGTTGGTCCCCAACGCTGAAATCTGCTTTTTGTCCTGCATTGATGCTTCTTGAAGAGGAAACTCAGATGTTTCTAAATGTTACAATACATGCAAAAATATTTTTCCTTCTCAACTGAAGGAGATAATCACATTTTATCAAAACTAAAATGTATTTAAATTTGCTAAGTAAAAATCTTTCTGAATTACTGTTTATTTGGAATATCTCTAGTAGGTAAGAATCCTTTCTTCTGTACCTTTTTTATCAGGGATGACGTGTTTGTTCTCTTAACTTTCTCCTGCCAAAAGATTATTTGTTAAGCATCCAGTGGAATTAATTTACTGTTTAATAAAATGTATCACTCTTACTAAGTACTTTATTCTTATTATTTCACATAGATACACTTACACTTTTTTATTCACATGGAAATTTAAGGAGGGGCCAGCAAAAACTAGAAGGACATGCGTGATGATAATAGCTAAAAATTTTGGTTTGCCCATGACAGCAAGAATATAAAGAAGGGAAGGCTTATAAGAGGCAGTGACATGAAATCTTTTCCTAAACCAAGTGATAAAAGCTTTTGGCCAGGCCATTTAAGTTCCTAAATGGAAACAGCAAATTAAATTCCACTGAGACTCATTGCACTGAGTTGAACTTGATTAAGCTCAGTCTTAGTTATGAGAATTTTTTTGTCAAGAGAATCTACAGAATTTAGGAGTTAACTACTTGAAAAATCTGTGAGACTTGCATGGTATCACTGTAAAATACCTGAAGCAGCTGGAGACAGTGAGAGCCTTCCCACAGAGCCTGCCCGAGGCTGCACACTGCAGAACCCCGTTCCTATCTCAGCCTGTGTCTAACATTCACTTTGCTGCTCATGCTTTAGATAACTGAAGGCTGCTGTATCTCAAGTTATTACCATGATAATTTTGTGTGTTATAATTTTGTCTGAGTTATAAGTTTGTTCATCTTTTGTCTAGAAAATAATCCAGTGATCAAAGCATACTTTTAATTTCTAGCTGTTTGCTTTTGATAAACAAATGTTAATGGGCCTTAAGGAAACAGTGCATCTAAGGCATCCTACATTTTCTTTTAAGTAAGTATAGATGTATTATCTTGCTTTTAATATTTGCAACTCCCGTTCTGGAGAAAAAATGGCATGTAATGATTCAGGTAGCAGCTCATCTACACCTACTGCTGCTGAAGCAGTTCTAGTAACAGTCAACCAAAATCTAGTGTGAATAATTAAATTAAAAGAGGTATGGAGTTTTGGGGGAGGTGAATGCATGATATTTTATTTTTCTTTTTTTCTTTTTTGTTAAATAAAGTAGCTATTTAGCACTTTTAACTCTACAAAATGTTTCATAATGAAATATAAATAGCTGTTGGACTGTGCTAAAAGACTATTTGAAAGCTCTTACATTATTAAAGAGCTTGGGCTTTGGCTAAGGCAATAAAAGAGGGTTTAAGAGATTTGGATGCTTTTTTTATTATCATCCCAGTGATCCTGCGAGGGTGAAGCTGTGCAGCCATCAGCCAGAGGGGTATTTCCATGTCCCTCCCGAGCGGTGCGAAGCTCACGCTGGAGGCACGGCTGTTCATTACTCGGCGGCCCCGGCGGCCCCAGCAGGTGCCGTCACTGACATGTCAAAGAGCAAAGAGCGCTGACTGATCCGTTGCCTGCAGAGCTGCCCTCGCGAGCACCCTGCTAAGCACCGCTGGGGCGGGCTCCCCGGGCCCGGTGCGGTGTCCGGAGCCCCAAGAGAGGAGCTGCTTTCCCCGCTTTCCCCGCCCGAGCAGCTCTGCCCGCCCGGTGCCCGCCTGGAGGGGCCGGGCCGGGCCGGGCGCACCGCAGCCCTTCCCTGGCGGGCCGCGCGGGGGCGCTCCCTCCCTACGGCCCCCACCACCCCCCCCCCGCTCCCCGCAGGAATGGTTTGGCCTCCCTCGGTGCCCGCTTGGCCCCTCCCACTCCGAGCGGCTCCGGGGGGAGCGGGCGGGGCGACGCGAGTCACCTGACTCCGCGCGGCGGGGCCGGGGTCGGGGCCATGTCGCGGCGGGAGCGGGGCCCGGAGTCGGGGCCGGGCGGTGCCGAGGTGGCTGCGGAGGATGCGGAGCCGGAGAGTCCCGACCAGTGCCTGTCGCTGCTGCCCTGGGACCGCTTCTCAGCCTGGCTGCACTGCGTCTGCGTGGTGGGCTTCGACCTGGAGCTGGGCCAGGCCGTGGAGGTACGTGCGGCGGCGGGCACCGCTCGCCCTGCGGGCTGCGGCGGGGCCCCGCCGGAATCGGGCGCTTCCTCTGGCCCCGGTGTTGCACAGAGGCGGGGGAAGCTCGGCCGTGCCGAAGGAAGCGTGGTTGTGCGGAGCCCCGGAGCGGCGAGCGGGGCAGCGCCCCGGTGAACCGGCTCGGCTGTCCCGGGTGAGGCTGGTGCAGCTCTGCTCATGGTGCTGCTTGTGCTGGCGGTGGGCGCTTTTAAATGGTTTGCATCGCGTCCTGGGATTTATATGAAGTACACCGTCGGCTTTCTTTACGTACGAATAGTGCTGATTTCTATGGCGTCTAGGTGTTAAAAAATGTGATACTAAGGAGAATGTGAGTGATCTTCATAATTAACAGTTCGCCAGGTCGCTGAGGTGTGCGAAAAGGTTCTCTACGGGTTCGAAGCGTTTTCCTTCAGCACAGGCTGGATGCCGGACCCTGGCAGTGTCACAGCTGCGGCTGCGGCTCCCGGCTGTGCCCTCTGTGCAACAGGCCGGGAACCTGTGGCACAGTCTGGGGAGGGCAGGGACAGGGACAGCTGTGGCACCGCTTGAGGAGCTCACAGTGCTGGGAAATGGAAAGAAGAATTACTGTTCGGATCAGTTTCACATCCTGTTTTGCCCTTTTCACCATGTGACTGCACAGCAAACTCTTGGTCAGCAGGGAAAGTGTCTTTTTCTTTCTCTTTTCCTTGCCTTAAAGGGGTGCCAGTGTAAATGCCTGGCAGACTGGCCTAAAGTTTAACCAGGCTGTTGCAGTATGTGAAATACATAACTGTTGGCCACAAAGAAATGCAGATGAAACCAGGATGTTGTGTTAATTATCTGAGTTCTCTTCCTTGGATGTTATGAGGCGGTGTTAACAACAAAGACAAAGGTTTCTGTATAACCTGTGACTTGGGCAGCTGTTGTGCTCAGTGGCTGAGGGAAGCACAGTCTCTGTCCTGGCTGAGACTTCTCAGTTGACAGTCACATTAATTTAACTGGATAAAAGGAGTCTTAAAATATCTACAGAACTAAGGCCTGTTTTGTTGGGGTTTTTCTCCCTCCCAGCATGTAGCTGCATGCAGAATAATTAGCTTCAGTTTATGTAGGAATTCTGGGAAGAAACACCTGCTAGTGAGGAGAAGGAGTATGAATTCAAGTCTGTATGCCAGCCTTCTGACTAAATGTGGATAATTCAGCATCATTCAGCTTCTGAAAGTTGCATTTAGTGTACAGCTGCTTAGCATAAGATAGCAAAGGAAAGTATTAGGAGTTGGAAAAGAGGCAGTGATAGGTTTACTGCATGCAGAATGCAGGTGTTCCACTGGTGTCTGCTTTCAGCTTCACTTGTGCTAATCATGTCTTACACACCTGGACATCATTTGATGGGAGACTGAGGGGAAAAAATGCCCTGGAGATTTTATGGCTGGAGGACAGAAAGGTGCTTAGTCAGAGATCAGCCAGTGGGTATGTCTTGTTTTCTATAGAGTAGGATAGTGTTGTGTTTCCAGGAAATAAATGTACTTACATTGAGCAGAACAAGATTAAATGAGATAATGGGATGTTAGCTGTATGGTGAGACGAGGACTGCATGAAGCTACTGTTCCTGCCTTGAACGTCTGCTCTTCAACTAGGTCCCATCTTTGGAAGCTCTGAAACCTTCTGTGAAACATAATACTGGAATTTATGTCAAATTTCCTCTGCTCATAAGCTAGCCAAGCATTTCAGGAGTTTTGGAGTGGGTTGTTTTGAGGACTTTTTTGGGTGAAATCTAGGTGTCTGAGGTTTGTCCTCTTTCCTGTCTATTCTATTCCCACCTGCTTGCATAATCACTGATTTTGTACATCCTTTCTTTTCTGAAGTAATTGTGCTTCCCCATCTTGTTTGTGTTGCATCATTTTTTATTTCTGTGTTGTGCAAGCTTACTACATGATCTGTTTGTTTTTCTGTTAGTACAAAAAGCCATGACTTTGAGTTTATTCCTTGAGCTTCCACAGTTGCCATTAGGGACTAGTGTTCATCCTCCAAGAGCTGGTAATAATATAGATCATGTTTTGTGTTTGAATTTTGGTAACTCCTGCCTGACTTTTGATTGCAACAGATTTCAGACAATGTGTGTTTGCTTTAAATGTAATCCTCTACTGCATTTTGCATGTACAAGTTAAATCTAAAAGATGTAATCTTGCTCTCCTTTGAGACCTTTTGCACCAAAAATCTCAACTACTCAGAATGTGCACTCTGAATGTATCTTCTTAAATGAGTGTGTGTGGTCTCTAACTGGCATGCAAAACCTTGTAAAGATGGGTGATCAAGAAAGCTTAAAAGCATATGAAGATAAGAACTGAGACATAATATTAATAGCTTACAATTGAAAATGTCCTACAGCTGGGAAGGTATTTGAGTGTTGTACTGTTAAAATATTTGATGGAAATTTATTGCTTATATCCAGCTTATTTTCAAATAAAATAATACTGGTTTTTTCCTCTAGGTGATATATCCTCCACATTCCAAACTCACAGATAAAGAGGTAAGTCATAGTTGCTATATATCATTTTGTTTTAGCTTAGGAAATATAAATATATTATATCTCAGAAAATATAACAGCTGTCTTTTCTTTTCCCTACCCTTTAGAAAACCAATATTTGCTATTTGTCTTTTCCAGATTCTAATTCGGGTAAGTGCTTTCTTCTCTCTGTAGTCTGTTGTTGGACTAAACCGTGTTAAAAAAGAATTTGACAGGATGTGTTCTGGGCTTTAGATCAAATACGTATTTATATATCTTAATTAACATTGCAATACAGAAACATTGCAGCTAAGGTTAAATATAAAACTGCAACTGTCTGCATTGCAGTAAGGTCTGAGGATTCTTCTCTGGTTTATGTAAGTGTGTAAGACCTTCCAGATGACATTTGTGCAGACGTTTCAGAATACTTGGCAGGTAAAGAATGAGCATCTTAATCTTCCTCTTTAAACAGAGTAATAGTATTGTCAGTGTAGAGAGGAGAGTAGGCATGGAATTGGAAGGATTTAGTAAAGCAAATGGAAGTATATGGGACCCCCTTCTCATAAAGGACTAAATGTGTATTTTCTAAGTTCATAATAGTGAAATTTACTTTTAAATTCAAAAGCATTTAGAAAGAACAGTTGTGAAAGGAAAACCTCAGCTATCTTGTGCATTGTTGCTGTGCCTGTAGCTGTGTGTGGTCCTGCTTGTTAAATTATTCTCCAATCTAAACTTCTGCTGCCAAGGAGAAATTGGGGCATGTGGCTGATGGGTTGGACCACCTGCAAAAAGAAATTACAGAAGTTCAGACACTTCCTTTCACATTTATTTCTATCAGAAGTCAAAGCTTGCAGGATCAGCATTGTGCCTGTAACTGCAGTGACTCTATGCTTTTGGATGCTCTGCAGTATGACAGCTTGGACAGGGAGTGATGCAGATGTGTGCTTTTAATGTGTGTGAGCTCTCTCTTATGTAATTTTACAAAGTATTTTGGCTAGTTTTTCTCCTTTGTTTAAATATCACTGAAATTAAGGTATTTTCTCTGTTCTTGCTATTCTATATGCAAATAGAAGCACAGCTTCTTTCTGTTACTGAAATAGGAGTTAACTGTATGTTCTAATTACTCTCATTGTTAATGGTGATAAGTATCTTTAGTCTCTAAAAGGTATCTTGAAGGTACAAAATCGTGTGTTAAGAGCAAAGGTTGCTTTCTTAAAGATTTTTCATGTATTTTTTCAAATAACAGTGCAGTATTCTACTTCAGGCAGAATAGGTATATGTGAGGAGGTTTTATTTTCAGCAGGGAAAAATTCCACATTTTTGCTTTTTATGATGTCCCTATTAAGAACTGTTGGTTCTTGATCATTCTTGGTAGGCTGAAGTTTCAAATGATGTACAGGGAATAACCTGTGTAAAACCTGCCTTCCACATGGTTGGAAGTGTATCCTGTCTGTTAGGATTTTTTTTTTCATCATAGGCCATAGCATAAAAAGAAAAGCTTTATATAATAGAGCAGTGAAGGAAGTTACTAGCTTGCAGCTAAATTTGAGGTCAGCCCATCCCAGGTTTTCATGGCTCAAAAGGTTAATTCAACTTTTTTCTCTTAATATTACAAAGAGGGATTATGCCAGTACTTGTGGCTGGGAATTTAGAGGAGAAAATTGATTTAATGAGCTACTAGATCACAACAACTGTGGTTTTAAGCTGAGTTTTGCAGTGCAGTTATTTTTAAAACAATGCTTTGCCTTCTCTGCATGGATAATTGAAAAAAGAATAGACATTTACCAATCTTCTCTGCAAGAGCTTGTTAAATAAGAAGGCATCATATTCTGAATGATATTTGAACATAGTAATGATTAAGGGTAATTTAGAACTTCTGTGTGTAGGTTTTTATAACAGTTCATGAGGGCTTTTTTCCTTTGGATGAAGGGAAGGAGCTTTGAAAAGTTGAAGCAAATATTTAGTGCTGTGGTATTGGCATGTGCTGTGGTTTTTCTTATCATTGCACCCTTGCTGAGCACTTGTTACCTGTTGGAATTCAAGGTCCCATCTCACCGTGTTTTGCTACTTTTGCTTTTATCTTGGTGCACGGAGGGATTCTGAGCGCAGCTCCAGGGGGTTCTGAGGCTCAGCCCTGGGTGCTCTGTGCATGTCACTGTCACTCAGGGGTTGGGCTGTCTGTGCTTGCTGCAGCAGAATGGATGTGACTGAAAGAGAAGATGAAATGGAACTTTAAAGTCTGGTGAAACAGTTCTGCAGAGAATTTGTTACATTTTTCTCTAAGAAATTCATTTTGATAGAAGTGAAGGAAAACTTTGCTCCTTGGGGATATTACTGGGAAGTCCCACTCAATTTCACTCAGTTTTCAGCAATTAGCTTTGCAGCATTCAAAATGATGAATCCTAGACCTGCCTGTGGAGTTACAGATCAGCATAATGCACTCCTACAGTGTGACATCTGTATGAACTGTATGGTGTCAGAAAAAGAGGTAAAGTGTGGCCATGTAGCAGAGGAATGACATGGCTAAGATAATCAGAACTGTACAGGCATGCCAATGAAATGGGGAATGGCAGTAGGAGAAGAGCCATTTGACCTGTTTGAGGCCACGATTGTTGTTTTCCTTGTTGCAGACAGTATATTTACTGTTGGCAAAGATGCAAAATTTACCATTTATAAAATTAGAAATATATTAATGTTCACAAGGGCAATGCAAGATAAATGAACCAAAACTCTGATACCTCTTTGACTGTAAGCAAGTGCTCATGTTAAACAAGGCTCAAGCTGTGAATACTGTCTGTCATTTATCTCTTCCCCATGTAGGTTGTCTTGGGGACACACAATTTTGTTTTAGATTCCGACGGTCTCCTGGAAGGAAAGTCTCATTCTGTTGTTTTCTGGACCAATTGGATAGAGATCTACCAGTTTACTTAAAGGTTGGAAATGAGAAAAAATGAAGTTAAATTTCATTTGGGTAATGTTCATTTGTGGGTCTTCACCTTTAAATATAACGTTTGAAAAGAAAGATCTCTGAAGTGGATGTCCTGAAAGTCAAAACTCATGTTTGTTGTAGCATGTTATCATCATAATAATAATAATTAATTTCATTAACTATTCTTTGTTTTGGTAGTGTGGATTTTGGATTACAAGGAATTAAATTGAAGCCCAAATCTGTTTCATTATTGACTAGGAACCCGTAGACAAAATTGTAAGAACCGTTACTGTTGTGGAAATATGAAGTTCTTTATAACTTAATTTAAACAATTCCAAGCAAGTTGGGCTGTCTCAGTTTCCACCCTTCAGTTTTGAAGCTGGAGCAGTTACCTAAAAGAGATAGTGGCCAAAAGTTGTTCTCATCATGTCCATAGGGAATATTGAGGCCTCTGGGAGCCTGGTTCTCAAACTCAATTTAGTTCTGTTTATGTGGCAAATAACTGAATTCCTCTTTGTAGAAAGCATAAAGCTGATGTCTTGTCTTTGAAGTTTGGCAGCCTACTTCCTTAATATTCCAAGAATCTTTTGTAAAACTAATACACTGAAAGACTGGGTTTTGTCTCTTCAAGTCAGGGCTTTAAGGTTTTTAACTGCTAAAATCTTTTTAGTGCTACTTTGCAGAATAAGTGGCTTTATTCCTCAAGAAATTATTTCTGGTTTTGGTTTCAGAGTGTGTCAGGAGAATGTAGATATAAAAATAGTAAAGCCAGAAAGCACAGCTGTTTCCCCATGATGATGTTTTCTCTTTGAAGTACTTACTAAAAAAGATAATGTTAATAAACACAGTAATCCTTCTAGTTTATTGTATCTTATCAACTTTGGAGCTCACAGGGGAATAGGCTTTTAAATTATGTTGGATGCTTCAAAAAGGAGGGCAGTAACAGGTGGTTGTATTGAATTCTTTCTTTTGCAGAAAGACTCAGCATATTACTATGGCTATGTGTATTTCAGACAAGTTCGAGACAAATCATTAAAAAGAGGCTATTTCCAGAAGGTAATTTCAGTTCTTTTAGGAAAATATTAATTTAGAAATTGTTTTCCTGTTCCTCTGCAGTCACTGAAAAATTGTCTTGCTTTCTAACTAAATTAGTTTGTTAATTTATAGTAAATTGTTGGAATTTTACATCAGGTATGCTGTCAGAAGAGATAGACAAAAAACTATGTTTAAAACCAAAAAGTTGGGAAGTTTTGGGAGTTGTCTGCAGTTTGCCTGTAGTCAGATGTGTGGTTGGCTTGCATGTGTGAGAAAAATCCCACTTGGAGTTGTCTGAGGGTAACAGGTGCAGTAGAACTGAGGAAAAGTGTTGACTGAAAATCTGTTTTGTTACTCTTTATTCCAGTCACTGGTCCTCATCAGCAAGCTGCCTTATGTCCATCTCTTTCGTACCATGCTTAAGCAAATTGCACCAGAATATTTTGAAAAAAGTGAAGCTTTCCTGGAAGCAGGTAGTGGTCCTGCAATGTTGGACTCTTACACTATCACTTACTTCTTCTGGAGAAATAAACAACACTGTGATGTTCTAGTTTGTGGTTTTGTCTTCTTGCAGGGTAGAGGGTTGAAATTTTAGCAAACTGGCTTCACTTCTAGATCATTGAACAGAGCTAATTGAATTCTGGATCCTCCCTGGGAGAGTTGGAGGTCCCTCCTGAAACACATCTAGGGTTGTGTGTGTTTCAGGACCAGCTGTTGAGCACAAGGAGCTGATGGCAATCCTTACTTTGCACGCTTCACCACCCAAATCCTTTTGGGCAGTCTGACAGCTTTTGCTAAGCAGCTGTACAAATGTCATCTTGCATGAGGTTTGGTTTTTGTGTGTGTGATTTGTTTGTTTTTTGACCAAATGGAAAAAGTGACAGAGCAGCGCTGGTAACAGGTGCCTCAGTCTCATTGCAGAGCTGAAAGAGCTGGAGAAGGACAAATAGAAAAGTTTTTTGTTCTTTGCCTGGAAGAGCTCTGTTTTGTGTACTGTGCCTGCCCCATACAGCTCTCATGGTTTTGTGTTTTCACTGAGAAACAATTTGTGTAAACCATTAAAGAATTGCATTTTTCAATCACCTGTTTTCTTGAGAGGTTGTATTATGAGCAAAACAAGCTCTGCAGAAACTATGAGAATTATGTTTTATATTCATAATGGTTTACAAGAAAATGCTGGAAAACTTTGTAGCCAGCTACAAACCAGCTTTTTCCTTAACTGCTTAACTGTTTATTGGTTCTGCAGTGGCCAATATACATAAATGGAGGTGTTCTTTTCAAATTTTTTTAGTATGTACTTTCATGGTTTCTCAGGTAATGTTTCTTCAACTAATTTTAAGTCTTGTTATTGCAAAAATTGGAAGACCAGAGAACACTGTTTTCTTGGAATGAAAATCTTTATCATTCTAATGGAATAATACATACATAATGTCCAAAAGGTAAAACTTTAGTATGATTGAGAGACAAGTAGAACTGCTGTGGATTATTAGCACTAATTTCAAGTTGCAGTGTGCACAAAGGTGACTCTGATCGTGGTTTATAGCTTGCAGAAACTTTGGTATTTTTCTTTCAGTTTGTAGTGACATTGATCGTTGGCCAGCACCAGTTCCAGGGAAAGTTCTGCAGTTGCCTCTTGTGGGTCTCATAATGAAGGTGAGGACTCCTGCACTTGTTCCTCTCTGAGGGTGTTTTCCCCACCTTTCACTGTGCAGTTCCTCACTGCCTTGTGCCTTGTTTTTATTGTCCTGATCTTCCAAACAGGAGTAGCTGTTTACAGCACTCAGAGTGAAGGTCTGGGAGATCTTGATTAAGTGCTTTAATTGAGGGGAGGAGGAGAGGATCTTTTATAGTGCTTAGGTTAATATTTAATTTTAGTAGCTACTAAAAAGTGATGTTTCAATACAACTAATAGTTGCAGTGTCTGTGTTATCCCTCTGGAATTTGCATTCTAGGAGACTTTAGTGCTAATTATGTCTGTCAAATCAAACATAAAGTAGCCCTTGAAAATACTGAGAGTTAAATCCCAGTCAAGCAAATTAAATATCTGCTTGAGTAAAAATCATTCTCATTCCTGAAAGTTGAGTAAAAATCTTTTTTGTCCTGCACACCAGAAATAATTGCTTGTGCTGTTTGTATTTTTTAATGGCAGGGAAATGTGTCTGAAGAAAGCTATTAAAGAGGTTGTATCTAGGGTGTAGTGAAGAACTGTTGAGTTTAAACAGTGGTTAAGAACTGGGCCTCTGGGAGTTGTAGTAATTTCATAATCCATATGAAGTGCAACTAAATGGATTTGATGAAATAGGAGGTTACAGCCAGAAGTACCTTCTCAGCAGAAACTCTCAAGTTTTTGGAAAGAGAGGGAGAAAAAGAAGTTTCTGAAATTATACTACATCAGAAATTTAAAAGAATGGTTCTGGATGCTGGGTGGTGAGGAGTCTCAGATGTCTTTTTTGGGCATTGCCTGCATTTATCTCATCAATAATTCTTACCCATGAGAACTGAAATTGCATTCCTAAACTGAGTAAAGCCATAATTACTGTCCAGTGATATTGTCCCTGCTTTTTATACTGCTTGGGCAGTTTTAAGTGTTGTGTGTAAATGACATCCATTTCCACTATGATTCAATTTGTAACACTCAAGACTTACAGATGCAAACTGTGAATCCAGAGAAGCCTCACATGTTCAGACTATTTGGATTCTGGCAAGTCTCACTTGCCAGAACATCTTGATGTTTTAGGAGAGAATTTTTTCCTGAAAGTAATTCTGTACCATCTTAAACCCCCAAACCTGGTTTCAGGTCATTCTTTCCAAAATTTAGAGGTATTTTTATTGAAATTACAGCTATAATTTTCACTCACTTTACCAATAGTCTCTTTTTAAACTGGAGTATTGTTTTCATATTCTATTAGTCAATTTGCAATTGGAAATTCTGTAGGTGGAAGTTCTGTAGAGGAAATAAGTGTCATGCTGTAATATATATCCTCTCAAAGTATTACAGATTTTCTGTAAGTCAGCATTTGAAGTGTCTGCTGGATTCAATACAAGGGAAAATAAATCTTTCTTTTTTTTTCCAAGTTGCGGATTCCAACATATCGTGACAAGCCTGGAACAACACCGATAGTGCAGAATATGCACCAGGTAGTGATTAGATACTGATACTGTATACAGCCCCAGACAAAGCCAGAGATCTGCTTCATTCTTTAAACTTGTTAGTTAGAAAAGATGGGTAGCAAATCATCATATACTATGATAATAATGAAATCCACAATCTTTGGAACTTTGAATGGAGTAGTCCAGATTTGGATTCTTCATAGAAAGGATATTCTAACCCTGTAACCCTGGGCAGGGAGAGATGTCCAGGTCCTGGAAGAAGATAGCTGGCTGACAATTACTAACCTGAACATCCTTTTAATGTTTGGATAGTTTGGGTTTTTTTGATGATCGATACAGAATTAAAAGTCTTTAGCTGTAGAAGATGTTTACGAAACCAATCTGTCTGTGTCTTCATGTGCAGTTGTTTGAAGCAGCTTCAGTATTTTATAGATTTTCTGGACTGAAAGCCACATGTCTGTTAATTGTGGGATGGAGGGGGTGTCTTGGGGGACATGTCTTGCTCATAGAAGACAAAGGTACTTGTGGAGATAATGTACTATATACTGCAGCAGTACATGAATAAATAGACTATATCCTGTCTACTGTCTGTAAGCATTTAAGGGAAACCATTTCATTTAATACCTAGGTGTTCTGATGACTAAAAACCAAGCATTGCGATGTCTTTTAGGCAGATGCTCAGATCTCCATGGCTTTACCGACTGTTCATGAAGTAGATCTTTTCAGGTAGGAACTTGGAGTGATTAATTCCTAGCTGTGAGCTCCCACATGTTTGATTTATGGCAGTTCCTTAACACATCTCATGGCTTGTAAGCTAACATTTATCAGTGTTGGCTTTAATATTTTTTTTCTGTAAAGTTTGCTAAAACACAGTACTGACAATATACAGGCTGAAATGGCAATAAATAAACAGGTTCATTAAATGTTCCATTTTACAAGAGTATTTTATGTTTTTCAAATTACTATTAAAATACTACCACAGACGACTTCTTTATGCCTTTGTTAACCAGAAGAAATATGTATTTTATGTTGTCAAATGTATTAAAATACCTCAATCTGGTTTTAGGTGTTTCTGTCCAGTGTTCTTCCACATTCAGATGCTTTGGGAGCTGGTGCTGCTGGGAGAACCACTTGTTGTGATGGCACCATCACCAGCAGAATCTTCAGAAACTGTGTTGGCCCTTGTTAGGTAAATGTAGTAGAAAAACTAGGGAGAAAAAATGTGTTTTCTCCCTTTCTAACTATGGCTGAGGGAGTTGGTGTAAGATTCCAGCTGAGTGGACCTTCATTGATCTGAGTGTGATAAAACATTACAAATTTTAATTTGCTTGTGTGTTTCATGAAAGTTTGCACTGAGTACACAAATCAAGCTCATCCTTCCTGTACCTTGCAGCTGTATTTCACCACTGAAGTACTGCAGTGACTTCAGGCCCTACTTCACCATCCACGACAGTGAATTCAAAGAATACACAACTCGCACACAAGCCCCGTAAGTAAATCCAACCCTCTGGAGAAGATGTTGCTCAAAGCCAGTCATAACCATAAATTTGTATTAAAATACTGTTTAACTATTCTGGATTTCTATAATTAGAGAATTAGGTTTAGACTTTTCTTTTTTTTGGTGATATTATCATGCAGAGTGCAGCAATTAGCTGATTTAAGTTTTTATTCCAGTTAGATAAGGCAAAGAAGTTACAAAACAATGCCATCATTAAACCAGGCTTGAGTTTCATAGGATAATTCTCTACAGAATAAGTCAAATTGCAGGTGTGAACCCAAGAAAAGTTTTTGCTTTTCCATAAGGGTTTGTCTGTGCAACAGCAGCTCCAGAGTAGCTCCTTGGGAAATTCTGCTGTGTTTTAATTTTTAATTAACTGCTACACAAAGTGACTTGTAGAATTTAACACTCATACAGCTATTTTGTAAAGCTAAGCCCTAGTCAAGACAATTTAAAATCAAATATCTCTTCACTAAATTTATTAGGTTATTACTGTAAATAAGTCAGAAATTATTTTTTTTTTAAGAGTGTGAATGTCCAAAACCAGTGATGTTTGAAACTGCTTTAAGGACACCTTTTTTCTCTCTTTATTTTTTTTAATTATGCTGTTATTTTGAGAGCATACACCTCCAGTATTTCTTAATGTGTATTATTGAAATGCGGCTTGATTTTGGAATGGAGTGCCTTTGTTAGATTCAGTGATCTTTTAATAGATAAATTTCTTCTAATGTCAGAACAAGCAGAGGTTGTTGATTTGGATTTTTTGTTTGCTTTGTTGTTTTGTTTTACTGTAGTGTTCCTCTCAACTGGTGTATTGCCAGAGATGGAGCAGTGGAGAAACACATAAACACTGGCAATATGTTTTAGATTGTGTTCCATGGGAATGGTTATGCAGTATGTAATTTAGTTTCTAAAAATAATTCCAGGAACAATTTGGTTAAACTGTAGTAACCCATGTTTCGAAATTCCATCCACTTTTCTGTAGCAAAATAAAAAGGTTGGTCACTACAGGGATTAGTATTTGAAATAGAGCTGAAATTGCCCTGACTTTCTTGTGGAAAACAAAAAGTTGGAAAGATTGGAGATAGTTTTAAAAACCTATGGCTCTTAGTGAGATGAAGAAGGTGTGAAGAATCCAAATGATGTCAAGTCTGTGTATTATATTAATAATAGAGTGGAGCAGAGGAACTTCTGGGTAGTGTACAGAAAGTGTTAAACTTTGGGATTTCTAAGACCAGTCTAACAAAATGATGATAAAGTATTTTTAAGATGGCAGTTTCAGTGAGACTTGCTGCTATGTTCCTTAGCTGATGTTTGACTGAAAAATGGATGGCAACCACTCTGTTGAAAAACATGTTCATACCTCATCCTGTCAGTGCTATAAATCCCAAATTTTGCAGGCCTGTGCTGCAGCACTGTGCTCTTACTGCCCCTTGTTCCCTGTGTGCCCAAGCACAGAGCAGGCAGAGGAATCTGGCACAGAGTGAGCTGGGGCACAGTGCTCAAGTGCTTGTGCTGCTTCACTTGATAACTGCTGCTTAAAGCAAGTGGCATATTAAGTGTCTCATTTTCTTAATGACATGCACATTCAAGTACTGAGAGTTTGTTATCATCAAACCTTGAAAAGTAGCAATTTGTCTTTCAATATGGGTCAGATTCCTGCTCATAAAAAAACAAACAAAAAACCAACACATCACAAAACCCCAGTTACAGACAATGTGCTATTCTCACCATTGCAAGTGGGCAGAATTTAGCCAAGTCTAAGCAGATGATGTCATTTTTATTCTATTCAACAATTGTTGTTGTTTGTACTTTAAGATAACTGTCTTATTTTCTAAAACATTGAAACTTTGATAAACATTTGTCCTCTTATGTGCAATTTAAAATGTAACTCTTAAATACCAAAGGAAAATAATTTCAAGTTAACAACTTAAGTTGACCTTTTCTGTTTGTTAAGGCTGAAGCTCTTGCTGTCATATTTTAATCATTGTCATTACTTTTCTAGGCCATCTGTCATTCTAGGGGTGACAAATCCCTTTTTTGCTAAAACACTCCAGCACTGGCCTCACATTATCCGAATTGGAGATATCAAACTTCCAGGTAAAATAGAAATATTTTCTACAATTCTGTGCAAAGGGATCTAACTGTGTGCTTATTTATTTACCAACATATGTAATTTTGTTCCATTTATTTAATTTAATGCAAACTAACTTTTCATGGATGTAAATCTGTCAAGTGAAATTAGAATTTTAAATGCTCTGTGTCTTTTCAAATCTAGTATCTTAAATGCAAAAGATAGTAATACTCATTAGTAATAATGTTCTACCTTTCAGAGAATCCTGAATTTGTATCTCTCCCAATAAGGTATTAAAATGAGACATAATATATTACTGATGTTAATTTTAGTGTGAATAGAATATAATAAATCAGTCACAGCCAGCACAGAATATGACACCCATGTGAAAGCTATTTTTGAATGTTACAGTAATCTAAAAAGTTGTTGACAATATTTTGATAATATATTTCTAATCTGGCAATATTCCAGTAATTATTTATTGTTCAGTCTGGATGATTTCCTTACACAATTGCCTAGAATTTTTATGTAATATTTGGATAAAATGTCAGTTGCCACCACTGGAATTATTGTGTGAAATTCCTGAATGTAGCTGTTTGCTGCTGCAGGTTCACTACACTGTTCTGACAGTGGGAATGCATAAATATGCAATTAAGATAAAACACCATAAAATTAATTTTTGTATAAGAAGTTAATTTTGACTTCTGAGTACACTGAATTAATTAAGGATTGCATACTGTGTTCAATATAATTAAGCCAGGTTTTGCTTAACTTCAAAATACCATGTCTGTCTATGGTCAGAATACCTGTGGGGGCTTAGGGTAGTGTAGAGTGTGGGGAAGAGTTACTTTGCTGCTGTGTAGCTAATGTTTGGAAAGTAGAATCTTAATTAACTCTGGAAATCCATTTAAACAAGTGGCCTTCAAATCTGATCTACAGTTTCAAGTATGAAATTGTAGTTTTGATGTAGCTATGGGAAATGCTTAGTCAGAAAGTCGTAGAGAGGCATCTGTCTGACCTGTCTTTAAAAATTTATATTTTATTTCTTTAGGGACAAAGAAGGGTTCTCATTATGTTTTGTTGGTTTTTTTCCTTTATTTTCCCCGAACTCTGCAGTTCCAAGAGCAATTTAACTGTTACTGTTTCTACAGTCAAGCATCCAAATAGATTTAGGAGGAAGGTTCTGATGAGGCTGCAAGACTGTGAACAGGGTTTAGGGTCTTCTGGTTGGAGCAGGATAAATTGAGAAAACAAAAGCCCTTAGTATGGCCTATGACAAAGGAGACTTAAATTCATTTTCTTACAACACTTAATCTGTGGTTTCTATTTGATTTTCTTCTATACAAATTTTAATTATGCCAAGGTACCAAAGATTTGTTCTCAAAAGCATTTACACTAAGGGGAAGAAGGGAAAATGGAATAAAAATATGAAATTAAGAAAATAATTATTCTCTGCTATATATCTGTATGTTGATTGGCTGTTTGAATTCAGGAGGTCATCCTTTGGCTGGTTTTGTTTGTGGGGATTTTTTGGTTCACTTTTTGCTTGTTTGTGTTTTTCTTGGGATTTCAGGTGGTTTTTTTTTTTCTTTTCAACAAGGAACACTTATATGAAATAAAAAGTCTATTTGCTGTTATTCATGTGTTTGCTGGGTGTTTCTGGATATATACTGGGATTCTTGTCAATGTTTCTAATGTTTCTTACAATATTAGATAGCCTTCAAGTAAGGTGGCTTTATGTGTTTTGGCAGGTGAAGTTCCAAAGCAGGTGAAAGTGAAAAAACTGAAGAACCTAAAAACTTTGGACTCCAAACCTGGTAATAACTTCAGGCTTAAATTGCCAGTGTTTTCATTTTAAATGTGTACCTCATTTCTCCTGTGGCTACATGCTGCCTTCTTTCCTTTAGGTGTTTATACCTCTTACAAGCCATACTTGAACAAAGATGAAGAAATCGTTAAGCAGTTGCAAAAGGTAATGGTGTAGATCAGTTCTTAATGGCAGCTGGTTTGTGTGTTTTGTGTACTGTTTTACACAGGTTTCATATCAGGCTGCACTTCGTGTAACTGAAATGAAACTGGATTCTGGTTCCTTTGCCCCAGTGAGGGTGTATACATCTATATGTATAGATATATGTATATATCTATACATATAGATGTGTATACACCCTCACTGTAGAAGGGCTGCTGCCTTATTAGCAGCTCCTATAATTATATGAATGGTGGACCTCAATAAGTTAGCTTAATAATTTAGAGAATTGAAGGTATTTTATCTGTTCATCTGTTGAGGTTTTCCATCTTCTGCCACCCCCACTCTGGTCTCTTTGATCTAAAATTCTTACATGTGAGGTGTGTAAGAATCAGAGCTTCCAGATTTTAACTGATTTGCAAACACTTCTTTATAGAAACATTTCTTTCCTTGAAATTCTTTACATGAAAATAAAAAATCAGTAATTGCAAAGACACGTGTCTGTACAAAGAACTTGATGCTATTGCTTTCCTTCCCTGGTTCAGGGTAGGAGATGCTGTGTGTGGGCATATGGCAAATGAATACAGATGATAATAAATATTCATAAAAAGTAAACCCACCACAACTACCTACATCCTTTGGAGTAGCAGACTGACTGTGATGTGTTGTTTTGGGTTTTTTTAAGGGAGTACAACAGAAGCGTCCTACAGAAGCCCAGAGTGTGATACTGCGGCGCTATTTCTTGGAGCTGACGGAAAGTTTCATTATTCCTTTAGTGAGTTCTTAGAGTAATGGGGTTTTTACAGAAGCAATAAGGAGTAGTTTTTCTGGAGTTACCCTAAGTACAGTAGCTCTCCAGTGTAGCCCTGGAATCAAGCCTGGGCCCAGCTGTCACACCTGACACTTGGCAGTGGCCCCACTCCCTATGCCTTGGACACCTTGGGGCTCTCTCTGGCCATGCCTGTGCCAAGCCTTGCTGGAGCAGAGATGGCCACAGCTCAGACAGTCCTCTGTGGGTTAATTCTCACTCTAATGTTTGGCTAAGGGACTCAGACAATGTCTTCCAAACCCTTGATACAAAGCGTGGTTACTGTTTGGAATCACCCACGATAGGGGGTGGACTGTCCACTTTCTGTGGACTGTTTCCAAGGAGAAGAGAGATTGTTTACCAGTGGCTTAAGTTCAGGATATAGATACTCTATCTGTGTATCTGCTTCCTATCCTTCTTTGTCTCGTGTCCTTCTTGAACTTGACTGGCTCAAAGTTCTGGAGTTGGGAAAATACAGTCTATATAAGATAAGCTCCTTCTTGTTTTCTCATGTGGTAAATACGCACAACCCCACCCTGTACTAACACTGGGAGGAGAAAATGCTGTGGTCACAAGCAATAAGTAAACACACATATGGACTGTGTGTCTTTAATACTGGTTATGCAAACAACCTTTCCTTTTCCTTTCCCCAGGAACGTTATGTGGCAAGCTTAATGCCTTTGCAGAAATGCATATCACCCTGGAAGGTGAGGAAGTGTAATTTGAATGAGCTGGAAATTGGTAATTAGAGAATTTAAGGTCTGCTAATTTTTTTTTCTGTCCATAGAGTCCACCACAGCTGAGGCAGTTTAGCCAAGATGACTTCATGAAGACATTGGAAAAAGCAGGACCACAGCTTACCTCAGGTTTAAAGGGAGATTGGATAGGACTTTACAGGTAATTTCTTTCATCAGCATAAAAAATTATATAAATTAGAACAGATCAATAATATTAATGCTCTTTTTCCTCAGGAAACTTACAATCAGGATTGATTTGAGTAAGACTCTTTTAGAATATATGCTTTAATAGAAATTGATAGGGCTAAGCATACTTTACTTGCTTAAATCTCTTTTTTTGCTAACATTACAGGTTTCTGTATATCAGTGTTATTTGTGGTTTTATTTCTGGTTCTAGCTTGATTCCTCCTTCCAATCAAACACAAAAATGAGGCTATTTCAAACTGGGCCTTGATCTCTTTTTTCCTCAAATTCCCTAATCTTTATTGTGTTTCAGACACATGTTCTTTACATTCTTTTCTCAATCCTTGTCTTAATTACTAGAATTAATGTTAATCTCTACTTTAGAATATTACATCTTTTTGAAAGTGTATGGAGAAAGGGTTCTAATATCTTACTCAATCTCAAATATAATTACATCTGATGATGTAGGAAACACTGTTACCACATTGTACTTAAATATAAAATGTATTTTTCTTTGGTGTTTTACCAGGCATTTTTTGAAATCCCCAAACTTTGATGGTTGGTTTAGGAGCCGGCAGAGGGAAATGACCCAGAAGTTAGAAGCCCTTCATTTAGAAGCACTCTGTAATGAGGTTAGAAAAATGTGTGCTTACAATTATATTTATCATCTTGTAATACAAATACACTCTCCCACAAGTCAGCTTTACTCCTGTTTTCATAGGTTGAACGTGACATTGTTGACATTTTGTGAATCCTGATCTAGCAAAACATGATTTAGTTAAACAAGTACAAGCTAGAACTGACACAGCAAGAGAACAATATGAAATACAGTTCACTTGTCATAACAACTGTCGTCCTTTGTAAAACCTTTTAGGTTTGTTGTGTATTTTAAAATAAAGCACACACACCCACCCTCAAAAAAAAAGCTTTTTCCTCTTACTTGACAATATTACTCCGTTCAGCTTCCATTCTTGACAACATATTTTCAGCTACAATACAGTTTGTAGCTTTAAAGGTAAAAATTTAGCTAATTTGACATTCTAATTGACAGCTAATTAGATATATTTAGTAAATAAGCCTACAACTGATGCACAGTAATGGAAACCTTAGAAGTGAAGTCTGTTTACATATAACAAAATTCACATAACTAATATAACACATAACTATTCTGATGTTGTAAGAGCCATTCCTTAATTAAGAAGCTGAAGTTGGTATCAATATAATTTGAATTGGATCAACTGATAGAGAAAGGAATCACCAGAGGAGATGTTGTACAGCCAGAGAGGGAATAAGAACAAAAACAAAGTAAGGCAATATTATGGCTTTAAAGCAAACAAACAAAATTGCTCTGTTTCTCAGAAGCCATTTATTTTTATCCCTTGCTTTGTCAATTCCCAAACAATAAAAAATGTAGCAAAACCAAACAGATTATTCAAATAGAGCAGACCAAATAATTTGCAGGTCAGTTATACAACTTAGACTCTATCCAACTGTATTTGACATCAACTTGATCAAAAAATAGGAAATGTGTTATAAATTTATTACTGATTCTGCTCCTTTCTTGTTTTTTCTTTTGACCCACAAAATAAATGTTCCTTTGTACATGAACAAATGTATTTCATAGAGGAGTTCTTAGGGGGTAGAGGAGCAGAACTTCCATAAGAAAATCAACTTGATTGTATCTTACTAGTTATGAACTCCTTTAGTGCCCTAGAAACAGTAATCTCTGTCCTGAACTACTGTAATACTTTATTGTGCTGGCAGTTCTGATTTGGTAATCATTCACTGCCATTTGGCATTGTAGATGCTCTTTCTCAAACCGAGCCTGTTTGGCAGGATTTTTTCCCCCTTTAATTTATTTGTATTGTGTTTGTGTGCAAGTTTGCTGTTATGTGAAGTACAAATAAAGCAGATTTTTTAGTTCACAGTAAAGACAGTGCATGAATAAAATGAGGTTAGCAAATGGCATAGGAATAAGGAAAATACCTATTCTGAACACGAGGTGTAGATTAAGACCTCTTTTGGAAATTACATATGTAACCATAAATAATTCAATGCCTAATTTTTTATTTTAGAACTTGGTTTTCTGGAGTCAGAAGCATACTGAGGTGGAAACAGTGGATCTTGTCTTAAAGTTAAAAAATAAACTGGTAAGTAACTGAATTGAACATTACTTAGCTACATAAAAGCTTTATATAGTTGGTTTTGCAAGTACATAAGTGAAAATATTCATCATTATCTATGTAGTTTAAAGATTCAGACATTCATTCAGGCTTGAAAAACAGAGACAGTCAATTTCAGCCATGCCTGAAAAGTTATTTGGCTTCCCAATATCATCTGGCTATACTGGAAGCATTGTATTGCTGGGGTTTTTTTTAATTAGTTGTAATTCTGTGACTGATCTGAATCCCCAGGGAAGAAGAAAACCAATTTTTGTTGTTATTTCTGAAAGTCCAAATCAGTGTTCTCACTGTCGTTTGGTTGCTGGAGAAACCTGCTGTTGTCCAAATTCCTACTCAGTCAGCAAATGAGGAATTCATTTTCCAGATTTTGTAATACATGACTTTGATATTTCTTAAGGTAACCTTGCATTTTTAGTACAAATCTTGTTTTCTGGTACCTTTGCAGTTGCAGGCTGACAGAGAACATCTTCCTGTGAACACTGACACACTGAAAAAGCTGCAGACACACATCAATGATATTATACTGGCACTGCCAGATGACTTACAGGACATCTTGCTCAAAACTGGCACAACATGATTTCTGCTGGGCTTTTTTGGTGCCAAAAACCAGAAGGCAAGTGGTCTCACAGAAGACAGTGGCTTACCAAGTTTGGAGCACAGCTCTAAACCAGTACATTAACACTACAAATGGACTGTACTAACAGTATAGCCCACTATATAATTCTCACTGTTTTTCCACTCAATACCAATGCAACTAAAGGGATTTTTATGTTTAATACTATTTTTAAAAAGTGCTCTTAAGAATAATCTGTGGGCATATAAGCTGGGCCACAGTATAGGACAACAGTGCAGTGCTGGCATTGCAGAATGTTTCCCAGTTGGTGCTGCTATACCCAGTCCTTCTCAGGGGTAGGCAATATTGAACCTGTACTGTCCTGTTGATGTAGTATCTGATGACTTTTATTTGTTTTTTACTTTTAGTTTTTAGCTAGTGGTAAGTCCAACTGACATATCGGTGATTTGGCCAGAATGCCTTAAAATTGAGGTGTTTTACTGGTAAATCACAGCTTTTAAAACTGTTTCAGGAGCAACTGAAATGATCAGATCCATTCTTAACTTTCTGTGTTTCTCCTTCTTACCATCTTTCCAAAATGATACTGATTTAGCATCTTTAAAGAAGAGAAGGCAGCTGACAAAATTTTCCTGAAAGAAAATCTCTTCTACTCAGTGTCACTTATCAGGGTGCTCTTACATGCCTTAAAGTAATTACATACTAATTTGTGCTTTTAAACTGCTGACATCCAGGATTTCAACTGGATCACTCATGTAACTGTAAGCATGCAGTATTCATCAGAGGAAGTGAACACTGTGGTGTTCTAATAGGGATTTTAAAATGGGTAATTTTGGTAGAGTTAGCTGATACACAGTCTGTTTCAGTTGGAGATCATACCAGTCAGCTCCTGTTAAAATTTTTAACTTCATTATTTTTGACTTACCCAGTCAGGTGTGTGAGGAGGTGATGAGGCTGGAGGGAGAAAATATTGGCTTCAGCTGAAAAAAGCCTCTGGACAGGTCAGACTGGCAAAAAAAGATTGTAGCATGAAATTATTCTCAGTATGTGCATACAGCAGACATGCTGCATAAAGACTACCTTCCTCTTGCATATTCAGCAACAAGAATGGGATGTTTTATCTTCTTGAACAAGTTTCAGTGGTGTATAAGAACTCAGCTGCTCCACATGCAGTGTTGTACTTTGACCAGTTTCAAGTAGAGCAAACATAATGCTATAGTGCACACACAGCATATACTTTTATATGTCAAGTGGATCACAGTTATTAAAAAAAAATTACTCTGCTTTTAAGTGCTTGGATAGAATTTTTTACATCTTATGACATAATCCTGCTATAAGAACATGCTTTTGTATAACAAATATTTCATACCATCTTTATAAAAATTTCTTATTTAGATATAAAGTGTCACAACAGTATTTTTATGAAAATAATGTATTTTAATACTGTTATGTTTTGTATACAATTACTCATGACCAAAAGTTTAATGTATCTATTATGTTACATAAACTATACCACTTCAGCATTAATTGCTAATTTGCAGAATTTTTTTTTGCATGCCCTGTGAAAAGAATTTCTAATGCAGAAATTAAGTGGCCATTCATACCCTAAATTATCTTAACTATTTAATCTGTAGCACTATGTTGTTTCTTGGAACCATGTAAACTGGTAACAACTATGATAACTAGCACATGACTGCAAATACGTATTTTTTTAAACAAAAATAAAGAGTTTGATTTTTATTTTTTTTCTTTGGAAGTTATGTGACTTAGATGATAGGTGTGTTTGGTTTGCTTGGTTTTCCCCCTCCCCTGTGTAAGCAAAGCTGTTCAGCTTGCAAAGACTGCTGCATGATGAAGCTGTACCCCTGAGCTGCTCAGAAATGGGATGGAGTGGTGTTATGGTTTGATTATGCATCATGGTTTGGAATGAGACAGAGCTGCAGGATCCTCAGCAAAGCAAAGGGCAGCGCCTGGATTAAAGCAGGTGTTTGTTAGATTGTACTCAAAGAATGAAATAGTGAAAGGTATCTAGGATTAACCCAGATACACTAAGATTGGGCCAGCTTGGAGATCCAGAAAGTAACTATCCTCAAGCACAGGGAAGCTTCATTTTCCTAGCCCAAAAAAGAAGTGTAAATGCTGAATGCTGTGAACAGATGGGTGAGTATTGGAAACCTAGAACTGGACTCCTTCCATTACAGCTTCCTGATGGTTTTCATGGTAGGTCAGGATCATATTAACATCTTGGGCACAAACTAGATTTAAAGCATGATTGATTCCTTTTATAAAAATACAGCTTTCCATCTTAATTGACACCAGGTTTTGGATTCAGAAGAACATAATTTAGAATTAGAATAAGGTTTTCAATATGATACCTAAGAGCAGTTGTGGATGCCCCATCCCTGGCAGTGTGGGTTGGACAGGGCACTGAGTACCTCATCTAGTGGAAAGTCCTTATCCATGACAGGGGCGTGGATTAAGATGATCCAACCCTTCCAACCAGACCATTTTATGATTCTATGAAAACAACAGCTCAATTACCTGGCTTAGTAGCCAGATGTTAGGATCTGGTTCAGGACTATCGTAATAAAGATCATTAAGGATGTTTTTCTTTAGTAAAGGCTAAGTCTGTTCATACAGCGTTGCCCCTGGCTCGGCTCGGTTTTACTCTGCTCTTACGTGCCCGTGTCTGGCGCTCCGTGCCCGTGAACCGAGAGAGCTTCGGTGCCACCCCCGTGCTGCAGCTCGGGGCCTGTGGGGAGGGTCAGGGCGGGTCCTGCTGGGCCCGGGCTGCCTAATAATTGCTGTAGTGGTGGCGCAATATGTGTATATATATGTACAATTAATAATAGCCGTTTGTTTCAGTTTGGGTTTCTAGAGTTTTTGAGGGGGGAGGGGGTTGGTTTTGGTTTTTTCTTCATTAAATGACCTTGTCGCTATTGGGGTGCTTTTGGAGCGTCTCTGCGGATCGGTTTCACCAGTCTGTCCCTGTGTGCTGACAACGGACCCTGTGGCCGTCCCCGCCCGGCGGCGGCGAGCGCAGCGTTACCGGGGCTGCCACCTGTCCCCCGGCCAGGGCGGGGCCGCCGCAACCGGCGTGCTCCGCGCGACCCGGAAGCTGCGCGGGGCCGGCGGGCGCGCCCGCCTACATCCCCCGTGGTGCCCCGCGGCGATGGCAAATGAGCGCGAGGCGCAGAGCTGCGCGGGGCATGCCGGGAGTCGTGGTCCCCGCCGCGCCGCGGCCGTGTGGCGGAGGGCGGTGCCGCGGCCGGGGGATGTGGCGAGCGTGACGTGATCGTGTCCGCGTTGGAGCCGGGGCGGCCGCGGCGAGCGTGACGTGGCAGAGACCGAACGAGGTCCCCGGTCACAGAGCACCCGCCGCCGCTGCCGGGCTCGCCTCGCGCGCGGAGAGATCCGTGCGCGTACACCGGCCGGGCCGCGCTCCCTTCTGCCCTCCTTCCCTCAGCGCTCCCCCGCCGCCGCCCAGCGCCGCCGAAGCCGCCATGGGCCTCACCATCTCCTCGCTTTTCTCGCGCCTCTTCGGCAAGAAGCAGATGCGCATCCTTATGGGTGAGGGCCAGTGCAGAGCCCGGGCCGGCTGGGGCCGCGCAGCCGAGTCCCGCCGGAGGGGGGAGGGGAGGCCGCGGGAGGGCCGCGGGTCACGGCGGGGGAATCGCCCCGTCCCGGACTGCGGGGCGCGGACACCGCGCTCTGCCCGTCCCATGGGCTGGGGGGGCGCTGGGAGAGCGGCGGGGAGCGGAGGGGGTGAGCATCGGGCTGTATTTGCCCTTCCTTTTCTCCCGCCGTGTGCCCGTTCCCCTCCCTGCCTCGCCCGCCGCTCCCCGGTCCCGGCGAGGCCGAGCCCCGTTCCCGCAGCTGGAACAAAGCTGGGATTGCGGCCGGGCAGGGCCGCTGTCCCCGGGCCGGGCGCCCAGCGAGCCCCGCGGCCCGGCCGTGCCCTCCTGGCCCGGCGCTGCGGCTCCGCGGGCTGGATGTGACAAAGCCTGGTGTGTGCGGCACAGGGGCGTGAGGACTGCCGTATAATGGCCGATTTTCGGCAGCTGTAGGGAGCTGTAGTGCTGTATCCTGGCTCTCGTGAAAGGGCGTTTCGGTACAGCCTCCGTGGGCATTAGTTTTGTGCCTCGTGTACAAACCGATAAAACCCTCTAGGCAGCTCTTGCAGTGCTTGCTTAGTTTTACTGTCTGCCCCCATAATAATTTAATTTTAATATCCATTTATTTTGAAATTATCTGTTCTCTTGATACGGGCTGTGTAGGAGTTGAAGCCAGTGGCTCTTGAAGATTCTCACTTTCAGATTATAGTTCAAAAGGTCAAAGCCAGCACATACTGCATTGGTATTTCCTCCTCCGCTTCGAGTTCTTCCCTGCCTTCTTCCACCCACCTACCCACCCCTGTAAGCTTTATGTACAAACAGTTATTAGCCTCCGATTTTTCTCAGATTCTGTTACCAAATTGAATGAAATTTGGTTCATGATCGTTGACTGAAGTAGCTTGTCCTAAGGAACTGAATAAAGTGCTCATTTGGATGTAGCCAGCAAGGAGAGTGGGCTCTAACTGTGAAACTTCCTGGCACACACCCATCCTTAGTGCTGCCTGGATATGCACAGCAGACACAGTAGTGCAGCTTTTAAAAATTATAATCTTTCAAGTTCTCCATCTATTTTGTGATGGTAAAGTTTGTTATTGCATACCCAGTCATTTTTATTGTATCTTAACTCTTTGAAATTAGAGACTCTCATCCATTTCAAAATAATCTGAGTCATTTTAGTCTTCAAGACAACTTAGTACATGTGTTGGTTTCAAGGAGGTGATTTGGTTGTCTCCCTAAGAGCCAGACTCTTAATGAATGAAGTCAAGTCTCCAAGTGAGCTTCACTGTAGGATGTAGGATGAGACAGAGTCTGTGGTACTTGTAGTTCTGTTACTTTTTGCAAAGTACTGAAAACAGGAAAGTGATGTCATGCAGATCTAAACTGTTTGCAGGGCTCTTCATTGGTAGGAAATCAGGTTGAATTTAGGTTAGAGATGGCTTTGGAAGGTGCATTTTCTAGCAGTTGGTTCAAATGAATTTATTTTTGTATTTATTAAAAATTTTTATTTTCAGGCCTTGTATTAAAATGCAGGGCTGGATCAGGGCACAGGACAGCACTGTTTTTGTTAGGTAGCATGGGAGAGTGCAACTTGGGGTATGTTGTGGTGAGAGTCTGTTATAGGACATAAACTGGATGTTTAGAGCAGAATGTTACACTGAACATGACCTAATTTGTGTATAACTGTAACACTAAAACTGATCCCTTCATAGCATTCTTCATCATCTGTCAGCACTTTGAGGAGAGATGTCTGAATAAATAATGGGATAGAATTAAAACTTTTCCTTAAGGTTATAATGTTCAGTGTATGGTTTGAAAATGGGGGTCTACAAGGGCAAACTTTTTAAGTTTCCATATGTAGAACACCAATTAAGAAATAACTTCATGGGGTAAAGTACTTAGGGGAAAAATATTATGTGAGTTGATACCAACAGACAATTAATTTATAACTTCCTTTTCACAGCTTTCTTCTTTTCTGCAGACTTGAAGATTAATTAGAATTAATTTGGCTCCTAACACAGACTTTATGTAATTGAGTTCTGCAGAATTTGAGTATTTCTCATCAGGGACCATTACCAACAGCACTCACTTATTTTTTATGTTCTCAAATTCTGTTTATGATATGAAGTGGATATTTAATGTTATACTGTTACTGAAACGTTGGGGGTTTTTTAAGTATACTAGTATAAGTAAGTATTTTTCTAAAATATTAAGTTGCTATTTGAAAGAAATGCATGAAAAGAAGATTCATGTATTTTCTTTATAAATAGGCATAACATGAGGGAAAAGAAAGGACTGTGGGATAGGGCTGAATGTCTGAAAGTCAGATTCAGCAACTGGGACATCAGGAGTAGAAACAGAGTCCTGACCCTCCATGTACCTGTCTGTGAAACTCTTCACCAATGGTTTTTTGTCCTTGGAAAAAAGACACCCATTCATTGTGCACCTTTCAGTATCATAATTTAGTGTTCTGTGTCTGGGTGTAGCTGTGCAAGTGTTAACTGATAGAGTGACTGCTCAGGAGCTTCAAATACAAAGGTAATTATTAAATACATTGGGTGGAAAATGGCAGATTCTTTGGAAATTGTGCCACTGCAACAGATGATAATAATTTAGCTGGTTTTTATTTGGGCAGGTGTTGTTTTAGACCTGTTGGTGTGCATGCTGTTGGCTTTCTGTAGTTTTTCTGAAGTTTTGTGCTGTGATAAGAGAGGCAGCCTGATATTCAGCCACCAGTGCTCAGAGTAGGAAGTTGGTTAATGAGGAATGTGATGTGATCAGGGATGATTTACCCAGGGACAAGTGAACTAGAAGCTTGAGATTTAGAAAAACAACTGACTGTGAATAAAGCACTCTTTAAGAGGAGTAAAGGGCTTAGAACCACAGTGATTTTAGCAGCACCTGAAAGCATTGTAGATATTTTTTCTCCAGCTAGAGGAAGAGGATGTTTGATTCAGTTTTAGGTGAATGCTTGCACGTACAGATCTGCATTTCCCATTGTACTTCATTGTAATCTTGGTGCTTTGCAGTACAATTGCTTAACCCTTCATTGAGTCTCTTACACCTTGGTCTTGACAATGGTCAGTCAGGCAGTAGAATCAGTGAAAATGTAGAATTGGGAATTTACTTTGTTTGGGGATTTAAGATGTGACTTTTAATCTTGGTGAAGTTTATGTTGTGGCAGTAGCTCATAGGTTTACATTTAGTGTTCCAGTGCAAATGTAAACCTGTTTATTCTTGGATTACTGAAAGCAGTAGTTACACTTCCCACCAGAAGATTAAATGTGATTTAATGCTCTGAAATTTTTTTAAATTACAGATTGGAGTCAGAAATATGAATGGAGGCTATGCTTTTTATGACTTGCTTCTTTAGACTTCATAACATTTGCAGTTTGGCCAAAAGAGGAGAGTTTTGCAAATAGGGTCATGGGGATTTGTGTAAGGTCCTTCCCTCAGTTAAGCTTCTGCCTCAAGTGTGAAATCAGAAGAAGAAAACACGAACCCATAACCCTGTAACTCAGCCTGCCTCGGTGCAAAGTCCAACAGCTTAACCAAGAGTTGTGGCAAGAGTGGATTTAAGCAGAGTCTGGGCTTTGTGCTTGCACAGGCACTGCAGCCTTCTGCCAGCACCACCGAGGTGCACCAGGGTACAGTGGGTAACTGGGGCAATATTTTCATAATATGGCAAGTGGTTTAAAATTCTCTACTAGTTTCTAATTTCTTAACTCTGACTCATGTCTTCAAGTGGATCTTGATATCCTGTGTACATACTTTGCAATGAGATTAGCTTTTTTCTTTGTCTGTATCTGTGCTGTTAGTGTAAACCTCAAATACACTCGAGCAGTTTGTGTAGACAGTTGCATCTTTCTTACATTGGTAATTTTTAAAGATCTTGTCAGTGTTTATTATATTGATAACAGTAATTTTTTTGGTGGGAAGCAATAAGAGAAGAGTTTTGAGTAGTAGTTGTAACTCTAATTGGTTCACTAAATTATCTTATTATTAATTTACTGGGAAAAAACCCTATCATATCATGTACAGGCATTATATGTACTTAAGAAGGTCTGAGTCCTACAAGTGCTCACTTGAGGTTGAACTTCATGAAAATAGTGTTGGGTTTCAAGCACTGTACTGTTAAAAACATTGGTTTTCAGCATAGCTGCAGTATTTGAGGGTTCTGAAGTCAGCTTAGAGGGCTTTGTGAGGTGACCTGACACTTAACTGGTGTGGGGAAAATTGTGGCATTTACAAGTTTCATGGCTTGCAAGTCTTGTGTAATTTCTGCTGCACTGTGAGTTTTTTTCTTCATATTTGTGTGTGGTTTTAAAGGAAACCAACACTTAAACAATAGCAGACTCAAACCCCTTACATTTCATTTGGAGCAGGTTTAGAGTCAAGGAACTTTGGTTTTGATGGTAGATTTCCACCCCACACCCTTTCTTTTGTGCTGTCATGACATTAAGAATTAAAACAACTTTTTTTTTTAACGTGCAGTGACATTACCAAAGAAGCTGCATTGGCACGTTTAATCTTATGCACACAATTAGAATATAGGACACTTATAGATAAGGTGTTTTAAATTAGTTTGCTGCAACAGCAGTTTGTATCTTGAGAAAAAGGAGGTTTTTGCAGAGTTTGGTTTCATTCTGAATGAGCAGGTAATTTTGAATCCCCCTTTTTTTGTGATGCTAAGGAAACAGTTGTGTTATTAATAGGCAAGTCACCAAACCACTTAAAGCTCAATATATTGCAGTTGCAGAGTAGGAACTTAACTCAGAATGCTTAAGAATGTGTGTCATGCTTATAAAGTGAGGATAGCATTTGGTTTCTTGCAAAAGCATTAATTAACTCTTCTGATGGGAGGTATTTTTGCTTGGGCAAATGTTACTGACAAAAGAGACATTTTGTGCTGTGGTGTTTAGTACCTGCTGTTTATGGAGGTGCTTGTGTGTTAGGTATTGGGTTCTAAATTAAAGAATTCTATTTTGAGTTACATTTATGTGTTCCAAAATGCTTAACAATAAGCAGTTTCACAAACAGTTTTAGAAAACGACAGTATATGCTTGCAGTGTTGGTGATATGTCTAAAAAAATGTCTTTTAGGCTTAGTTTTATTTTATTTCTGAAGTGTCCCATATTTACCACATAGCTTACATTGAGAAACAGCAAGCTCAGGTTTTGTTTTAGAAACAGAACAGCAAATTTAAGTGCAGAATGTCTTCTGTAATGACCAACAGTCATTAGGAGGAGACTCCTAATGGAAGCATCCTAGTGGATCTCACTGTATGGAAATGATATTCTGATGAACACCTACAGCCCTTGTGGTATATGTGGAGGGATGATGAGAGCTGCCTGATGTTCGTGGTTTTTTCAGTACTTAAGAAATGTTTTAGCAAAGGGAAGAGAGGCTGGAATAAGGGACAAGAAGTGTCTTTGTGTGTAGTGCCAGCTTGGGTTGGTGCAGGAGTGCCTGTGAAGCTGAGCTTTGCAGGAGGTTGAGTAGGGGAGGCCTTCCCCAGCTTAGGGAACAAACGTGTGATCAGTTAGAAACCGTGTGCTGCTTGTAGATTGCTGCCAGGCTTTTTAAATCTTCCTGATTTACACAGAAGAAACTTTCAACATGAATGATAAAGCTTAATTAACACAAATACTAAGGAAGGTTACTTAAAACTTGTGAGCCTCTAGGTTGTGAATGGAGGCATCTTATTGAGCTTGTTTTCTTCATGACTTGTTCTCTCTCAGCGCTGGGTAGAGGAGATGGGCAAGAACATACAGTAGTTTCTCAGAAATGAGTTAACAGTGTTTAAAAAGCTGTTCTCACTAAAAACCCCCTAATACTCTGCATGTAAAATGACAAGCTTTGAAATTAGCAGGTTATAGTTCAGTTTGTGAACTAAAGCAATTTTTCTCTTCCTTCTAGTTGGTTTGGATGCTGCTGGTAAGACAACCATTCTTTATAAACTGAAACTAGGAGAAATTGTCACCACAATTCCCACTATTGGTAAGATCACCAGTTCTTATATCTTTATTCTTGTTATTTTAAACCTGACAGGCCTCTGAAGAGTGCAGGGATTTACTGTCTTTGTAGTAGAATAAGAATCAAGACAAACATGACTGTCTGGCAGCGCCATAACATAACTGTGTCAGACCAAAGAGACATCCAGACCAGAATCCACGTACATACTGTGGCCAGTAGCAGATGCACAGGAGGACAGGAACCAGATCAATAGCACCACTTCCCCCAAACACCATGAGTCTCACAGTTTGGCTGAAAGATTTGCTCAGCCACTTGGGCTTGGATTTAAGTGATTCATGTTTTTTCCCCCTTCAGTCAATTTTCTTCTTGATTTATCAGTTCAGTATTGATAAGCCATTTTATACATATTTGGGAAATGTGTAACATGGTTAGAATTATGTTTTAACACTAGAATTAACTATTTCTAATTACTGAACTCCTTCATTTTTAGGTTTTAATGTGGAGACGGTAGAATATAAAAACATTTGTTTCACAGTCTGGGATGTTGGTGGTCAAGATAAAATTAGACCTCTTTGGAGGCATTATTTCCAAAACACACAGGTAAGAGTATGGCAGTAGTTAAAGACCTACTTTGTAAAGCCTCATTGTGTTTTGTAGAATTTGTTGCAATTGTTTTGCAACTGGTTTGTTGTGAGGAACTTTTAAAATATACAGCTTTTACTATGCTAAGTGAGTGTTTTTAGTAAGCTGAGCCTCTAAAATATGGTAAAAGATCTTGTTACCAGTTGATTGAAAAGTGCTAGCTTCACAATGATGTGACTATTGTCAGTTTTTGGGACAGGAATGTGATACCTTTGGTTGACAGGTAGTGAGGTAAGTTGCTTAATAGTATCAGAAAACTTCTGCAGTGAGTTTGTTTGGGGTTTTTTGTGTTTAATATAGAATTGTTTCCATGATATTTGTGTGCAGCAGGATGCATATGATTGGTGCAGAAAAATATAGAGGTCTGGATTGACTAAAGGGACCTTGCACCACCATACTGTTGTGAATAGAGCAATATTTATTTTCAGTTCCTTATTACTGTCCTGTTACTAAATACTCCTAGAAGATACTTCTCTTTCCTTGAAGACAATGATAAAAGCAAGTTTTTCAGCTGAAAGGTTAAAAGAGTAAATTGTGTAAGAGCACTTGAATAACAAGAGATGCCATTAGAAGTACTGTTTGATACAAACCTTTTCAAACAAATTCAGGCATTACTTTAAAGGGTGTGGGCTTTTTCAGGTAAATATGAGATGGTGAAGCACTTGTGATTTTTAATACAGTGAGTGAAAGGGGAGGGGGAAGAGTTAATGTGATTTTGCTGCATTTTTTTCCCCCTAACTTTATTTTGAAGCTGAGACATAGGTAATTGTTCACACACACATCATGCATTGTTTAAACAGAAATTTCTGTTAAATTTGTCCCCTTTCTTAGGTAAGCAATCACAATATTCAATATGAGTATTTTGGTGGTTTAAGAATAGTGCTGCACATTTACATTGTTTTTTTCAAATCTGCTTAACTTTCTATAGGGCCTCATTTTTGTGGTAGACAGCAATGACAGAGAGAGAATCCAGGAAGCAGCAGAAGAACTGCAGAAAATGGTAAATATCAATATCTTCTGAGGTATAATTGTTGGACTGATTTGTTCTATTTTTGAATGTTTGTCAGGTTCCCTAAGAGATTTTGGATTTTACAGTTTTAGGGAGTCTGTATTGTATTGAGGGAGTGTGTATTGTATTGAGGTTTTAATTCTGGGTCACACAGTGCACCGAGTTGTAATTTCCACTCTGTGGAGAGCCAGTAATGTGTCTGAACCTTTCATTCATGAAACCTTGATAGGAATGCAGCGGGAAAAGAGTTTTAGAAGAACAGATTGATGCTGGAGGATATTTCACCAGCAAGATGCCCATAAATTTAAACTTTTTAAATTGAAAGGTGACTTCCTTAATTGCAGGAGTTCTGTTGTGTACTAGTTGAATTTCACTCAATACTTACTAGTGACTTCAGGAGTAAGAATGAAAATGTTTACAACCCTTAAATCAGTATTTAGATTTTTTTAGTGTTTGTTGAAGTAACTGACTTATTTAACTGAGGCAATTGAATAACATGCCTGTTTTTTGTGTTAGCTTCAGGAGGATGAGCTGCGAGATGCAGTGCTGCTCCTGTTCGCAAACAAACAGGACCTGCCCAATGCCATGGCAATCAGTGAAATGACAGACAAACTAGGCCTTCAGTCTCTGCGTAACAGAACTGTAAGTGCTCAGCTTCCTCACTGCTCAACTCTTTGCTCCCTCTGTTATTTATCAGAAATGTAAAGTTCCTCTAAGGGAAAGGGTAGTTTTCACCTCTTTCTGTAGAAAGATGCACACACCTACTGTTAAACTTCATAATGCATCATTCAGGTCCTTGTTCAAAATAAGTGATTTAGAAGTATAATCCAGTGTGTTCAGCTGTTAAAGGTGTTTCATTTCTCACCTTTTTCTGAAAACATACAAACACTCCAGTCTGTCATTGAAATGCAGACATCCAGCATTTCACAAAGTATGTGATGGGATTTCCTGTTTTCTCAGTACTCTGGGAGAGCAAATGCATTCTGCATTCCCACCTCCAGGAGGAAATTACGTAGCTTCCAGAACATTAGATTTCATCTGCTCAAGTTTTAGAGGCACAGGTTGGCTTCCCATGAGCCATCCCACCTTTTGTAATCTGAGTGTCTGTGTTGGCACACTAAGATCCTGACCATAGAAGCTGTTTCAGAGGTCCATTCGTGTAGATAATTCCACACTCACTTCCCAAAATGCAGTCTTTCAGAGATGAGAAGTAGTTTTCAGCATGTAGACCAAATACAAGTTCTGTGTTTGTTTCTTGATGCCTTAAGCTATGTTGTAGCCTTTACTAGGCCAGCACTTGAATTTCCAGATAATGTCTGAACCTCCTCTACACTGCATGTACTTCTCAAAATTTTTTAAAATACCATTTATTCAATCTTGATTCTACTTACAGCACAAAACACTGGTATAACACACACAATTCTAACAGCACTAAAGAGTGTCACACTGTCATAACTTAGCTTGCATTTTGTCAGTATTTAAATTGAATTTTTGTGTTCTGCATTAACAGTGGTATGTCCAGGCTACCTGTGCTACGCAAGGAACTGGTCTGTATGAGGGACTTGACTGGCTGTCAAATGAACTCTCAAAACGCTAATTCCAACTGGATGACTCTTTCACCAGGGACATGTTTGATATAAGTGGTCTAGGCTTGTTACAACAAAATTAGTTTGCATCTTGGTTATTACAGTATCTGGAACTGATATTTGGGCAGGATATTACAGCGTTTCAACTTGTTTCGTTGCCAATTTATTGTTTACCGAGCTACATGTTGCAAAGGTAGCAATATGCTTGGGTAAAAATCTCCTTAACTTGGAAAAAGTGTATCTTCTGATTTTATTCCCCTTGTTAGCCTAAATGCCTGAATATAGTTATTGTGACATCTTTAAGATCTGTTTTGAATACTCTTTGAGCCCCAATAAATTAATGTTTTAATTTTTTTTTCTCCCTGCTACTCTTAGTTTACTGATGCCCTGTTTCATTCCTCGGACAGTCTGCTGATTTAAAAATGTAGCATTCCGTATGTATTTATTTCTCTCCCTTGCCAAAAAGATTTCCTAATTCTGCTTGTTCCAAGCCAAGGAAATGCTCTAAAACACTATACAAATCTACTGCACTGAGGATCATTTTATTGATCCTTTGGTTCTGTCAGCCCAACTTGCCTTTGTGTGAATTGGATTTGATGGGTAGAATAGTTCTGTGCTGGTTGCGAAGAGCTCATGTTGAGGTTGTTTTTAATATTCAGCAGATTGTCTTCCTTTATATTGTATCTTTTTTTTATGTTGCATGTTGCTTTTTGGTATCAGCCTGACTATTTTTGCCCAGTGTATAATAGTTCTGCTGAAGTTTTACTGTTTGTTGGTGAACATATCTTCATAAGGAAATTTTGGAAAAGTCATCAAACTCAATGGATTCGTTTCTTCATAACCCACTTGGAATTATTCCTAATAAAATGATAAAATGTATAGTTCTGTGTATTCTCTTCTTGATTCCTGAAATAGTTGAAGGCAAATTATCATTTATTCTTTCTCCATATACTGAGCTTTCCTGCAGCTTGAATATGGACACCAGTCTCAAATTTTCACTTGTTTGGAGCTGTGTAGAGTGGGACATGGAAGGGAGGCAACCAAGTTGTATACAGTGCAGTAGAGTAGCTGTCATTGGGGCTTACATAATTCTGTAATGTCTTTTGAAGTTGTAAATCTAAAATTCCTTTCAAGATGTCCAGATATGAAAATACTAACAGTTAAAAAATTGTAATAAAACAAATTTGAACTGCCTGAAAAGCATGCATGTCTGTTTCATAGTTTTATCTACATGTCAAAACCTACATGGGTCTCAGCAGGAGAGTCACATGTTCTGTTGGTGGCTAGCTGGGAAGGTAACCTGAGTGTTTTTACAGGGATATAGCAAATATTACAATAATGCTGATAATCACTCCCCAAAAATCATCTCTACACAACTGCTGCTGGCTGTTTTCATATTTCTGTCCCCTTACACCTTTGTAGTCCAAAAGGCATAAATTAATATGTGTTTTGAGGCTGCTACTAATGGGTAGTTTAGAATCTATTTTTCTGTTGCCTGTCTGCTGTATAGAAGCAAATATTGCTCAACCTTCCCACTAAAATGTGCTGTCCTATTGATTGGATGTCTTTAGCAGCCCAGAGCATGATTGTGTTGCAGTTTCAGGCTAAGTGCTTCTCATTTTCCACCCAGGTCTGGTTACCCTTGCTACAAGAAATCCCAGTGACGAGGTCTGGTAAACTCAAGCTAGTTTTGGTTCAGAACACCTTCCTGGGCAGCTTCTGCTGTAAGTGAGGTTTAAGTTCTTAGGAGGTGCTGTTACTGTGAGCACAGGTAAGCAGGGAGCATCCCAGAGTTTTTGAATACAGTCCTTAAATGTCTTCAATGTGTAATGGAAGCCCAGGAGACAGTGTAAGGTGAGAAGGGTTTTGCCTGCACCTTTAATGAATTGCTGATTACTTATTAACCAAAGCTGATATACCCATGCATTTGATCAGTTGCTGTTGATGTGCACATTTCTAGCAATGCAGTTCCTTGAATTAAACCTTAAAAGGTACACCTTGTTCAGAAATACAAACTGGTTTTTGTAGTCCCAGTAGGTTAAAATAAACAATGCTTGTTACACAGTTAGACGTACTCTTTAAATGAAACAGTGGATACTTAAATTAGGCCTATTACCATGAAGGAAACATTCTGCTTGGTAGAGATTAAATTATTTAAATGAGCAAGTATTCAGGTTTAGGTGAGCTCTGTTGAGTCTCTATTCTTTTCAGTTGCAGCATGGGTATACAAAGTTCATATTTCTGAGTCATCATGCTTGGGTTTTTGTATCAGTAGGTGTAACTCTGCTATGAAATGAATAATTTCTCAAAGTCAGAAAGTAATGAAGATCTTGAGCCTCATTTAAGAGTGATGGAGTCTGCATGAGGGTTAAGGCTACAGCTTGCACTGAGATGCAGGAAGACAATGTTGGGTATCAGTAACAACATACAATACAGCCCTGTTCTTTGGAGGAAGATGAAATTCCCACAATGTTTTCATGTCTCGTAGGAGTTTAGATACTAACGTGGTTTGTCATTTCCCTATCAGAAGTCAAGTACCTGAACTGAGCTGCTGTCCCTCAAGTTCAAAATCTTGAGCAGGCATGAGACTCCTAGAAATGTGTTCCTCATTCTCTGTAGTGACAGGAAATCCTGAGTTCCAGTAACTGAAATATCTCTGTATACATTACCTTATATATTCAAACAAATGGCTAAGTTCTGCTGCACTGGGAAGTTAGTCAAGTAATATTTGTATACAGGAAGCTTTATTTCAGTGTGTCAGATGGCCAGCTTAACTATAGAGAACAAAATACTAAAGAAAGAGTGGATTTTCTTTTATTTGACCATGGTGACACAATTTATTTCTCAAATATAAAGTACATGCATGATTTTAATTTTTTAATTGCTTGCAAGAATAGCTCAGGTTGTTTAAAACATTGGTTTGGGGTTTGCCAGTAAAGAAAATTCAGAGCCCAGTTATTGTCTAAGAAATCCTTCTATAAAGGTCTGGACAAAGGCAGTTTGAGTGCAATATGGTGAAACTTTGCACATCACCTTGTCCAGTATGTCTTTCCCACCCTTATCAAGAATGGAGACTTAAGAAACTACATTTCATATGCTGCCATTGGATTTGTGAATAAAGCTGAGCTGCCAAAACTGAAATGTTTAAGGCCTTCCCTCTTACTGGGTAGGAGTTAGAAGACTTGAAACGATTTTCTTTTTGTGCCAAGAATATGAGAAATAAAGCAACCACACAATTTGACATGTTGAAAGCTCTGATGCCTTAGCACACTGGGTATTTTTCCCCTTGGTTTTTTCATACCATTTTTCTCTTCCCTTTTCTTTATCCTCTCAATCATATTTGGCATCCTTGCTTGCTTTATCATGATACATACACGTGCTTTACTTAATGCTTGAATTATACTTTTCAAAAATAGCAATGATAGAAGAATTGTGCAAGAATTCAAGTACTGTCACAGGAGGATAAGAGACCTCTTTGTCTGGAACAGATATGGTCAGGGGAAAGAACAATAGGAGTTTCAAGTTGCCAGACCAGTCTGAAGGATCTGGCAGAACTTGGTTGATTTTGTACGTATCAAATACACAGGTAAACATTTCACAATATCCAGAGCCTAAAACGAGCCAAGTGTGCTCCCTTCAGAAGGTCAGTGTTTTGAGTGCCCTTAGTTCTGTAATATTGTTGTGAGTGATGAGTTTGTCCACAGCAGGGGCTACTGTGGAAGAAACTTCTCCCTCCTGAGACAACAGCCAGGCAGGAGGCAGCACTGTCTTTCTTTAAGGAATCAGAGATGGGAAATTCAAATAGGAGGCAAATAGATTTTCCTTTTTCCTTAACAGGAGGTCTGGGAAAGTAGAGTAACAAAAACAAAAATCCCATCCACATTTACAGAGATGCAAAGAAAATCATACCCAGTTTTTTGTTGTAAAGGGCATGGAACTTTCCAATTGCTGGATGAGGAACAAGTACAGGTGAGTTTAGGTTTATGAAATAAAATGCAGACAAGTTGGATGGGACTTGTACAAATGTGGGTTCTGGATGTGATTTAGAGAGGAAGAATTAATTGCTGGGCAAGGTCCAGTGTGTAGGGAGAGCCAAAATGGGAGTTAAAAATCAACGTAAGTGCAGTAGGAAGCACCATCTGTTACCTTACACAGATGTAAATACAGCTTGGGGGCTCTGGGCCAAAGGTATACCTAAGGGGTTTTTTACCCCAAAAAACTCAGGTTTTTTGCACTGTGCCTTTCCTAATCTAGACCCTGGTGCTGCATTCCCATTCTTGACATGTGGCAGGTTCCTAACAGATTGCTGCTATTGGCAGTCAGCCCCTGCTGCTGCAGTTTCCTAACTGGAGGATACTGGGTCTGGAGATTCCCCAGCATCAGCTCACAGGACTGAATGTCTCCTAAACACAGTAAAGGATTATCTGCCATGTGCAAGGGCCTGTTCCAGTGCTGTGTTTGTCCTCACCACTTGCTTCCTGCAGATTCCAGCTTCCCTTTGCACTCCCTCTCCCTGGTCTGCAGGGAGGCAGAGGCAGCAGCCCAAGTGGCAGCAGAGCAAGCAAGAGGGAGCTGCTGTTTCTGGGAAGGGAGGCAGAGCACCAGGCAAGTCTGTCCTCTGAGCAGCTCCATCTTCTGGTTCCAGGGACAAGTTACAAGTTTTAATGTTTTGGTTAGGCAAAGACAAAGTAACCCAGATGTAATGGATTGGTAATTAAAAATGAGGACAAGAATGTTCTGTTGAATTACAGGGGGAGCTCAGTTGGCCCATATAAGTTATACAATCTCACTTCCATCACCCTTCACAGCATAGCAATTACTATGGCAAGACACAGCACCAGCAACCCTCAGAAATCTCACCTGAAAGTGACTTCCTGGTTTGAGTAGTGTTTAAACAGTTGAGTGAATCCCAGCTAAAGAGCACCAGAATGTAGGGGAGGTGAGCAGGTGTGCAAGAGAGAGTGCACATCAACCCAGGCAGACTTGTTTTGCCATGGAAGACACCAGTAACTAAGAAAATAACCCAAACTGACAACAGTGACAGACAATTGATAAAGGGAGTTTTATTAGATGAAAAAGGAAGTGAGTGGTTTCCAAATGCTTTTTGTTTCCCATGGATGAATGATGCAGGGCAAGAAGCTTGTTAAATGACTGAACCCACTCCAGCACATTCTGTGAAGGTATGGATAAAATACACTTCCCTGCATCTGACAAAATAGGGCAAACTAGTTAGGCTATTCCTTGAAAGAAAAAATGCATGTAAAAACACTACAAATTCAGGTTGTCTTTGTATGCAAGAGAAAAACAAAATATAACCATGGTGATAAAGGTTTGCAAGTCGCTTGTGTTACTTTGTAAAGGTTTAGGCACAGATAACTAATGCACCACATTGTTCTGTATCTCTCCCCACCTGAAAACAGATGATACTGATAAAAAGCTCCCTCCCATCCAAAGCTGCTTGTCCTAAACTCCAGTACCTTTTATTGCTGATAACTCAAACCAGAAGGAACATATGTTCAAAGTAGATGCTGTTTCTTCACGTAGTCCAATTTCACAAGGTGTTAACATTATCCTCATTACCCATGTTATGTGGGCAGACAAATTGCTTCCAAATCAATTATAGCCTTGAATTTAACATGGTTGATTTTTGACAAGGTCTACTCACTGATAATTAAGAACATCATTTCAGAAGTTGGTAGGTACAAGTACATTTTCATGCAACTTACTAGAAGTTGTGCCATAGTAATGGTAAGTGAAAAAGACAATTTATGAACTTAAATTACCATTATATTAATCAAAGTGGAGTCAACTAAATCCATATGAGTTTGGGTTCTGTGTTTATTTCTGAATTAAACAGGGTTCAATTTGTAGACTGTCTTACAAATTACATCAAGTTCCTTTTTTTAAAACAAAATAATTTTTAATTATTTAAAAACACCACTAAAAAGGTATATGATAATCCAATTTTCAAAACCCTGTCTTCAATGTATTTTTCCCATTAGCATAAAAAAAGGGGGAAATTGTCATGCAAATATTCTGAATAGTATGACAATACTCTGTAGACCCATTAAACAAATGAACTCTTCATTAATCATTTTGGCTTTCCTTTTAGTAGTATACAAGTCAGGGTCTAACTTCAGTTGCCCAGCAGTACATTAAATTAAATTTCTTGTTTAAAAACCCCCAAATGCACCATGCCAGAGCTACTCTATTTCCACTTCAAGTCACATATAAGTGCTATATGATCAGAAGGATGTGAAACACTTGGCAAAGCCTGGTGGGTTGTTATTTCTTCATGACTTGGCAATGGAATAACTTGTTCCACCTCTAGAGCGTTTCTGTCAATGAAAATGTAGTCCAGACATCCATGAAAGCCACCAACATAGTTTGTGTAAGCAGGTTCCCCACAAGCACTTAGCAGTTTGAAAGGATGGCTTAGAGACATACTGCACCTTTCTTCCTCCCCATTTGAGACCCAGTCTTCATGATCTTCAGCAATGCCACCACTGCTGATAAAACTGTAGGCTCCTGAGGAGGGTGTGCTATTGAAATCTCCACAGAATATGACTGGGATCCTGGGGTACAAGTCACAGGCTACGTGCTGGATGTGAGACATGGCCACAGCAACCTGGATCAGACGGATGTTCCCACCTAAGGACATAAAACAGTATTATTTCAAATAATGCAGAACAGTACTGGAGGTGCTCACTGGATTGCTCATTTAAGCACATATAGCTCTGAAACAGCAATCCTGAATTTTAGAGTAGTTTTCATGAATTAAGAAGCCTTTAAAGTTTGTGACTATGGAAGTTTTTGAGTTAACAATTTCTACTTAAACTTGCCCATGCAAGAACTCTGAAGCTTTAACACCCATATACAGCAGTTTTCCATTTCATGGCAACCATCCTAATAATATTCCCAAAAATGCATAGAGCCAAAAGAAAACTAACTGAGAAGAATCTATCCTAACAGCTTCTGGAGCCCAATCTGGTTGCCCCTCCTGGCAGTACTCTGGGAGAGCTCCATGTTCAACAGGTCTGGGAAACCATAAGCACACACAAAGTTCTCTCTATTTTATGGGCTGCTTTTTGGGTGAATTGTGTGTACTGTGACTTGCCTTGCTTTCAGCTGGATTCTATTGACTCCTAGGCACACTAAAAAAACCAAATATATAAACAGGCCTAGGAGTCTGGCTTGATTTCATCTAGATAAGAAGTGAGGCAGGAAACCCTCAGTTGCAGAAGAAAAGGCTATAGCTGCACAAGAATGGTGGGAAATCTATTCTCCCAAGGTAGAGCAAAAACCTTTCCAAACCCAGTTATCCTACATGCAGGAATGTGCCAAACTTACCTTTGGGGTGCCAGTATAGGTGGGTATTTGCTACACAAAGTTTCCTGGAAGGATCAGTTGTAGACTGAAGAACTGAAACCTTTAAGAGAGAAAGCAGTGTTTGTTAAGTCTTAAATAGAGAGGTTATATATTTTAAAATGCACTAGTCAGCTTATGCCTCTGTGGCAATCCAGTTCAAAGAATCTGATGCTTATAACCAATCAACTCAATTTAGGAGCTGTACTGCTCAATAGTCTTCTATGTAAGGTCTGAGTATCAGCCAAAATATTACCACTACATTCTTTTGACTGTGTCTGGTTTGGCCATAATTTTTCATGAGATATAGTTCAGGCTGTACCATTCTGAATACTTTTGTATTCACTCTTTGCAACAGAACTGGAGCTAAATCTCCATTTTCAGCAATCAAATGTAGCATTCTATAATTGTTAAACTAAATAAAATTTGGAGGTGATTTCAGTTATCAAAGAAATCCCATTAGTCCTACTCAGTCCATGAGCAGGAAACTTTTAATGGTGTTTCTGCAGTTCTTGACACAGCCTTTTATCTTACACGCTTGTACTTTACCACTGCTCTGTGGGCAGAGCCTCTGGCATCAGGAAGCTCACACACCTGTCCAACCTTATTTGTCTCCCTCCTGTCACTTGCTAAAGAGGCATTATAAAGCATACTCAACTAACTTAAAATTGATTTATAAGATCTAAGTTTATAAAGTATATTCTGACATATAAGAGTAAGTAATGAAACACTGGCTGCCAATACCACAAGCCAGGAATCACTACCTGGCCCAGAATCTCAACAGTTGTCTTCATTTTAAAGCAAAATAATATTGCCTTTTTTAATCAAATTTTGGTAATTCCATATATGCAGTTCAGTAAGATCTCAATGTTTTATTTTTGTTCCTAAGCTGATCTTCTCCTCTATTCATACCCCAGCTAACAGAGAACAAAGTTCCATGTTTCAAACTCTTAATCCCTCATCTCCCTTTTACTGGCTGAGGCTCAAGAATGCTGGTCCTGCTGCACCTGGAGACAGTGGGAGGAGAAGAAAGGGGGAAAAAAGAAGGGAAAGACAAGAAGGCATGTCCAAGCTGGTACCTGCAGCACAGAGGATCTCTGCAGCACTTTCTCCTGCACCAGGGGGTACTTGGCCAGCTGCTCACACAGCTCCTTGTGCAGCGGCTCTGAGAGCAGGGCTTCGCTGAAAGCGATGTCGTGCTGGCTGAGGAGGCTGAACTTGTCCCTGCGATAGAAAGTGGCCAGGCCTTCGTGCTGCTTCTCCTTAATCTTGAACAGCCCCTCCAGTCCAAAAGCATCCAGCGCCGGGGCCAAGCTGTCCACGAAGACAGATTTATCCACCTCTTGCAAGCAGATGAGATCGGCGCTGTAGCCCGCCAGCTCCTTCTTGAGCAGGTTCTGGCGGTAGTCGATCTCCAGGGCGTAGGGAGCGCAGTAGGGGTAGAGCACGGTGCGGGAGAACTCCGTCTGCGCGTACGTGTCGGCCAGGATGTTGTAGGAGACGGCGCGGACGGAGCCGTGGCCGCAAACCTTCTTGGTGTAGAGGTGCCGGGCGTCGAAGGTGCAGGCGCCGGGCCCGGCCTCCACGGGGCCGCTGCTTTCCACCTCGAGGGCCGGGCCGTAGCGCTGCTCCCCGTCCCCGGGCGTGCAGCGCAGCTTCAGCCGCAGCCCCACCAGCGCGTTGGACGGCGTGAATACGCGCTCGGCCGCCGCCGTCTCCACCCAGGCCTCCCCAGCCGCCTTCCCGCCGTCCGCGGGGCGCTGCTCGCGGAACCAGCGGAACAGGCAGTGCTGCGGAGCGGCGAACTCGGCGCTCACCTTGGGGCACACGGGGAAGCCGGCGAGGAGCGAGCGCGGCAGGCGGAGCTCGGTGAGCGCGGGCGGGTTGCGCTCCACGCGGTACCGCGCGTCCCCGATGTGCAGCACGGCGCCGTCCTGCCAGGCAGCCGCGTTCGGCACCTCCTCCGCCACCGCCGCGCCGTCGTGGGAGAACAGCCGCACGGCCGGCACTGCCGGCACCGCCGCCTCGCCCTCCGCGCCGCCCTCCGCCCGCGCCTTCTTGCTCTTCTTGCCCGCCTTGCCTTGGCCCTTAGCGGCGTTGGTGGCGATGCGCGCCAGCGCCCGCCCCAGCGGCTCCTCCTGGTCGCGCTGCATGTGCCGAGCACTGCCGTCGGGCAGCACGAACCGCAGGCTCAGCTTAGGCTCGGACGGGACGCAGCGCACCACGGCGCGCTCCATGGCGGCGGGCGGGCGGCCGCCACCGCCGTGCGGGGGTGCGGCGGGGGAGCCGCGGAGGCTCCGGAGGGCGGAGCAGAGCCGACGCCACATGGACCCGGCGCCGCTGCGGCTTCCGCGGGGCGCGGCCGGAACCGCCGAGCGGGGCGGGGCGGGGCGGGGCGGGGCGAGGCGAGGCGAGGCGAGACTGTCGCAGCCGTCACCGCGCGCGACGGGGGCGGGGCAACGGGTGGGGCCGCCGTCAGCGCACGGGACAAGGGGCGGGGCCGCACGGGAGGCGGGAAGGGGGTGGGCTCGCGCCGTCGGCAGTGAGGCAGCGCCCCCTGCCGCTGTCCCGTGCCCCGCTCCGGGCCGTGCTGTCGCTCCCGTGCCCGCAGCCCGTGCCCTGCCGTTAACCCGTCGGCACGGCGTGAGTCTGGCCGACCGGAGAACCAGCGGGTTCTGCTCCCTCAGCAGCAAAACCCTGTCTGCACGGCGCAGCTTCCTGGCCAACAGACGTTCGAGGCGTGGGCGGGTCTCCCTCATAACGCCCTGATGCTAATTGCCTGTGGATAAATCCTTTAACGTCAAGAGTTTGGGTTTGTGTTCAGTTCGTGAGAAAACATTTCGTGTCTGGGTTGAGACCTACGCTGAATAGTCCCTGGCAGTGAGAGCCACGCCAGGAAGGTGTCCAGGACTTTGGAAAATAGACATAAAATTCCCCCTCCGCCCCCGCTGCTCCCTCAGACTGCGTGTGGAGCTCTGCCTACACAGACACAAAATTAGGATCTTAAAGCCTCTTTTGCCAAGTGTGGGCAGGTGGGTAGCAAATCTGTAGAGTTCATTAAAATTTCCATTTATAGTTGTACAAAAAGGAAAAGCTTAGCAACAGCCACCTGATGTATTAGGGCATTATATTTCTAATTCCTCAAGCCTTTTTGCTATGATCTGCTTGGTGCAGGCAGAGCCTGGAGCAGAGGGACTTTCTGACTGGCTCGGATTGTCTCAACCCTGCGGAAGACAGGGACGGTCAAGGTAAGGTTTTTCCAAGTTTTTCTTTTTCTTTTTTTTTCCTGTCATCACGACAGGCACCGATCTCGGCCAGGGAGAGCCCCGAGCACCCCTCACGGACCGGGCCCCGCCCTCGGCTCCGCGGTAACCGCGCTGTTGTGCCGAGCGGGGCCGCGGCGCCGGGAGAGGTGCGGGCGGCGGGGCTGAGGGAGCCGGGAAAAGGCCGTGGGGCCGTGTCCCGGCCGGCCGTGGTTGAGTCCTTTGTGTCCTTTGGTGCATCCATCATCCCCGCTTTGGTGCGGTTTTAGGATATACCACTGATTTAGGAGGTAGTTTTGTCTTTCTGCTCCCCTGTGGGAAACTGTTGAAAAGCAGTGGTGAGTTTGTGTATCGTGTTTCCAGGGGAATCCGACCATCAGTCTTTGGAATAGCCCCGCTCAGGCGATTAAGCCGCCATAGAAGAGTGATCTTTTAGTTGAAATTTGTTGGAGTTTTTTTTCTTTCTTTCTTCCTCTCTCTTTTTTCCTTCTTATGACAGGCTCTGTATGTACACACTTTCCCTTGAACTTTGCCATTGTACCATATAAACTATTGTTCTCTTTTTTGAAACAACTCATACCTAAACTGTGGAGATCCCTGAGGTGACCTCATTTTATGCCTTACATACATTCAACTTAATAGATGCATGTGTTAAACTCCTTTCTGGACTGGATTGGTTTCTAGAATTTTGATTTTCTTATGGTTTTAGATGGAGCACTCAGATGAGGCAACTTCCAGTAAACGGACTTTAAGAACTTTGTTTCGTCCCCCTGCTTTACCTACTCCAGTCGTATCTGAAGAGACACCATCTCAGAAGAAACTGTTGGCATACCACAGAGGCAAGGAGGAGCAAAAGACCATTCATCAGATACTGTGAGTTTCATGTAATTCACGACATGTTGAAATTCAAGTGAAAGAGACATTACACATTTGATATTTGACAAATAACAGTGTTTGTTTCATATAATTTGGGTGAGATTTAGTGATAAACATGAAAAAATAGGTTGCATTGATTCAAGTGCTAGCATTATTTTTGTTGTATTATTTGTGGTTTTTCTGCACTTCTGATGCTGTGGTTTACTTTAGAATTGATCGAGCTCTTGAAGTCTATTACATTGACATGGATGAAAGAGAGGAGAGAGATGCTGCACCTCCTATCACAGAACTGCCTTCCACTGTGAGAAAGTATTTCTTTATTAAGTATTTTCTATTTAATTCTTTGTTATTGGGACATTTATTTTCCTTCTTAGAATTCACTTCAAGATACTTGTTTTGCTCCTCAGTAATTCATAAATGTATTTATATACTCAGGTAATCCAATTGAAATGTATGCCTGTATATCTGTAGAATAAAGTCTTTGTTTAAGAATAAGATTTGCTAAATTTTATATTTCCAGTATTTTTGTTTGTATGTTCTTCATATATAACAATTTTCCATTTCTTTTTATACAGATGGACAATGAAAGTCAACTAAGGGTGAGTTAAATTCTTTCATTTGCTTTTTTTGGCATAGAAGAGTGAATGGCCCCTATTAAGAGAAGTTGAGTATGCTATGCAGAATTATTGTTATTAAACAAGAAGAAGTAATCTTGGTGAGGGAAGATTGAATAGGAGCAAAATGGGAATCTTGTCTTGTGGTCCTGTAGAGGGAAAGTATTTTTGTGTTTTAGAAAGAGCATCTATCAATAATAATTTAACCTTAGTTAAAGGTCATTATTTAGGAAAAAAAAACCTAACAGGCTTCAGGATTTTTTTCAGTTGAGGTCATAGATTATACCTTAGCCTGTACAAAAAGGAGTTTTTGACATCGTTCCCTTAATTTGAAGAACATGCACTAAACTTCAAATTTGTGTATAGCTTTTAAAGTAAGACTTCATCTCTGAGAGCCAGTTGAAGCTCAAATTAGTATTGAAATATTTATATTAAGTAGCCTCAGGTAACACCAGTTTAGCCTAGCTGTTGTTAGGCAAACTCATTCTGTAGAGATTTTATACAAAAGCTGTCAGTCAAAAGCAGAAATACCTATTTCTTTGGCTAAGACCCACTCCTCTTATGGAGGATGTTTTCCACAATTTTTGCCAGATAAATGTTTGTCCAAAGAACAATAACCTTAACCTTGAACTATCTTATTGTTAGTCACAAACTTCAGCAGGGGACCAAGGAAAATGCCATCCCGACAAGTACAGTATTTTATATTTGAACATTAAGACAGAGAGACCATGCTACCAACCACAAAACAGTTTTTAGGGTATTAGTCAGTGAATACTGAAAAGATTAGATTAAATACCCTACCTTTAAGGAAATTAAGAAATTTTGAAATGAAGAAATTATGAATAAAAAGAGACTTTTGCCAAGCCTAACCCAAAAATACGTACATAGGTAGTTATTAGGCCTCTGAATATCTTGTCCTTGCAGGCAGAATACTTCTTTTTGAAGAATTGTGTGCAGAGCAATCCAATGGTTCCCATCCAGCAGCAGTGGCTGAGGTCCATGCTTGCCATGGTGCCACAGTCACTTATGAAGGGCAAAGAAAGAGAGCTGCTCACTGAAGACCTTTTAAAGGAGGTAGTAAGGGATTATGAAAAAAGCATGCAAAGATGTCTGTGTAAGTACCACAGATTGCTGAGCACCTATATTAATGTTAGTGTATATATTATACCCTCCATATTCTCATGCTTAAAATAACTTTTCTGGTTTGTTCTTTCAGCCAGGCAGGATGTTTGTAATCAACTACTGATTTAGCTTTTCCTGCCTTATCAAATGTGTGTTGGCCATAATATTTAAGGCAAAACATGCTTATTTTATTTGAAACAGTAAAAAGTTAACCAGCTGAAATTACAGTTCAAGCAAAGACAGCTGCAGAGCTCATGTCAAAAAGGTTGAAGTTATTTCATTATGTCTTTAACCCATTGAGTTAATTTGAAGCAAGAATGTATTGCTATTTACTGTTAAAGAAAAGAGAAACTTTGAATGAACTAGTCATTCTTTCTACCTTTTCAGGAGCAGCAGCTTTTTTAAGCTTTTTATTCACAAATGCATTCATAAGTTTCCTGATGGTGCTTTTGTTGCAGGAGCAAGCTCACAATAAAAATCTGCAAAGATAATTTCTGCTTTCAGATATTACTCATACAGGTCACTTCAATTTTAAAACCTTTTAAAAAGAGTCATGAACTGGAGTTTTGAAAGTGTTTTCCCTTGAAATCATGTATTAATTTATTTACATTTATAGTAACTGGAATCTGAAATTGGGCTCAGTTTTGTTGATGTTTTAGTGAAAGTCTGATCTTTTAAAAAATGTAGATTAAAAAATAAACAATTGAACATTGGACTAACTTCTTTGTAATGTCATCAGTGGCATAATTACAGTACCTCACCGTAATTATGTAACAAAGTTGCCGTAAATTCTTGCAGTTATAGAATATATCAGGTTGGAAGGGGTCCATAAGGATTAGAGTCCAGCTCCTTGCAGGGCTCTCTAAAACTCAACCATACAACTGAGAGCACTGTCCAGGTGCTCCTTGCCCTCTGTGCCATGAGCAGCTCCCTGAGGAGCCTGTTGCTCTCTCTTACCATCCCCTCAGCAAAGAAACTGCAGAAGTATTCAATTATTTAAGCACAGAGCCATCGGAAAACCTTCAGGAGCAGGAGCCAGAATTGGAGTTAAGGCACCCAAATCTGTATAAAAATTCAGCAGAAGCTGTTGATTTTCAGTTACCTTTGAGAGAGCATGTTTTGCAGACTAGGGTGACACAATTACTTTTTCCTCCTACTATGTGCTTGGTTCAAGGAAGTTCAGTGACTCTTGAATATGGCCTAATTTTCATCTAATGTTCATGTATTTTTTTTTAGTGAGAAGAGCTCTTGTAAAACCAGACATAAAAGGACTTGATAAGTTGGAAGAGGAGGCACCTTTGCCTTCATTACCTCTGTGAGTAGATTAAGTTAGCAAATAACTCCCTGGCAAAACACACTTGAGTTACATGAGGGACATTCTTGTTGAGCTGTGTGGACAGAGTTATGGTACAAGATTAATTCTATTAATTCTGGAGCCTCTTACTGGGACATTTTTAAATCTCTGCAGAGGATCTTGCATTTGAACATCTCTTATCTGAATGCTCTACAAAGTTTTAGCACTGACAGTGTTTTATTACTGTTATAGTTACGTAGAGCAGCATCTGAAAATACCATGGAGGACAGAACATGTTTTATCAGACACAGTATCTGTATGACTTCCACTGCATGGTAGTGAGGACATGTGTGTGGCATTAATGAACTATTCATGCTAGAGAATAATCTTTTGAATACTATCTTTTATGTATCAGTACTTTATTCAAGTAGTGCTTAAGCTCTTAATTTTTGTTTGTTTATTTGTTTTGGTTGCTTTTTAATGCTTTTTCTTTTTTAGAGGCCTGGATTTTTCTAGTACGTGGCGCAACAGTTACATCAAAGCGAAAAACCAAATAAATTCCACCTTACGAATTCTTCACCCCACAATGCAAGCACTACTGGATTTTGGTTATACAGCATTCTTTAACTTTCTTGTAGTGGATTTCTCTAGTTGCAGGTAAAGTCTGTTCTGCTGAAATATTGACCCATATAGGTTTTTGAAGCTGGCAAAGATGAGCTTGTTCAGTTCTGTTATTTATCGTAGAACATTGCCTTGATGCACCATTTTAATGTACTGTGATTAGTTACTCTGTGTTATGACATGCGACTCTTTTTCTCTCTGTTACGTATTTTATTGTTATTCAAGTTGTTGGTAATATCAGACCTTTTGATTTGTATTTTGCCTTTAATTTTGTAAAGTTCTCCTCATTGCTCACTTATTCTTAATGCTTAATTTCCATAGAACTCTGTTTAAGTAGTATTTGAAAAATCAGTTTCTAGTAGTATTATCATCATAGAAAATTCTATGCTAACCTTGAAGATCAGACTTCTTGCTGGTTTTCAGAAGTTGAATTTTCTGTTTAATCTTGGAACTTTAAATTTTCATAGTTTTCAAAAAGATAATTTTCAAGGTATTTTTCCTCATTATTTTTTCTGGTAATTGTTCTGCAAATCCTGGAGTTTGAGGCAGGCTTTTTCTTTCCTTTTAGTCTACTGAAGCAATGTGTAAATTCCCACTGCGCTTCCTGCTAGAGAAAAACTAGGTTTGTAATACAAAAGTCTGTATTGGTACTTTACTCCATGTTTGCTTTGTTTAAATTTTGTTTATAAAGTTGGCTGTAACTTTCTTTTCTAGATTGAGAGGACCAATTGACTGTAGATCTTTAAAAACTGATGCATCCCTAAGCTGTTCTAAAGCAGAAGACAAGATAACAACTACGTGGTACCAAAGGGTTCTCGGTCTCTTCAGTCAGCCAGAATCCCTCAATGGTGTAAAGTTGGATCACCTTGACTCTTTTTATAACTGTGTGGCTGTGCTTATGTCTAATCAGGTAAATATCTTTCCTCCCATGATAAACTTAATGGGATTAAAACATTACTTGCTTTGTAGAAAAATAATGGAACAATAGTCTAATCGAAGGAAAATGCTTTCAAGATATTTTGTTTCTACATGCATGTATTAAATAATATACTTACTTTTGCAGCAGAAATAGATGCATGGACTTTACTGAAATGCTTACTTGTTCATTAGCTTTTTTCATTTAAGGGTTGGGACTAATAACCACTAGAAAAATTAGAACAGATTTCTACTTAGAATTATTAGAAAAAATAATAGAACTGATTTCTACTTAGAATTATTAGAAAAAATAATAGAACTGATTTCTACTTAGAATTATTAGAAAAATTCACACTGCTTCAGTTATCAATAAATCAGGCCAGAAGTGCTAAAATGAGTGGAAATCCTGGCTTAATGGATGAGTGGAAAATGGGTTGAGCCCTTTATATGTCAACTAATAGGTGATCTTCATTATTACCTAGCTGAAAGAATTACTGCAAAGAACAACTGAAGTTTTTGTGAAACTTTTTGATCTTGAAGACAGAAGACGTCTGCCTATATTTAAAGTGGACTTGACTCTTGAAGAAAATAGAATGGAGTTTTATCCAAGCTTACAAGAGTTAGAAGAAGCAATTCTGTTTGTAGTAGAATGTATAGGACAGACTCTCCAGGTGTGCTTTTGTTTTTATTTAGTTATGTAATTGTTAAGATGTTCAGTATGTGAAAATACTTGTGATTTAGGAGTCTGACTACCCTGAAAATGGGATCAGAATGCAACTTTTATTTATTTTCCACAATGATTCTGCCGGTCACATAATGAATCTTGATGTCCAGTCGCACTCCAGGCTCTGAAATAATTTTGTAATTCCTTGTTTATAAAAACTTGGTGCACCTGCTATTGATTGTTTTAGTCTGCTCTTTGGTCTGCAGTTACAATAACATCTTTATTATATGTGTGCTGATTTACAATAATTTTTTATTAAAGTTAAGGTCTCCAGAGAAACACAAGGAAAATTAGAGTTGATACTGCTTTTCTTTCTAAGAAAAAGAAAATACTCAAATCCCTAAAAACTCGTACATACAACATCAAAGGATTGATGTCTTGGGAACCTGTCTGTGGTTCCAGGGAAGAGAGCCTTTCTGGGGGCATTAGGTATAAACTGAGTATTGGTCACTAGTCACATGTGGTGGTACTTTCAGAGAAGTGTTTTGGGGTTGGTTTTCTGTATTTGCATCTATTAAATAATTTCATTTAATGCAAGGTTGGATAATTTTTTGTTTTCCTTTACATGTTTCATATTCAACTCTGCTTCAGCAAAAGTCATTCTACATGTGTATAAAGCATGTGAACTTGGTCATGGTCAGGGTGTCATACTTTTGGGATCGTGTCTTCTTGCAGATTGCAACTTACTTTTAAAGTATATATATCCTTGTGCTGCTTTTTAAAATTTAAATAATCAGCTCTTGCACTGCTCTTAGAACTTCCAAAAGGTAGATGCTTGGCTAATGGGTGGCAGTGAAACTGTGGATGCTGAGCTTCCTGCTCACATCGTCCAGTGGGCCAAATCCACTCTGGGAGAATCTATCAGAGACAACTTAGAAGGCCCAAAGCAACATTTTAAAGGCTATGGTAAGTGATAGAAGAGTGTGTAAATAGCTGTGTCACTTCTTTGTAATAAGTAGCTTGCTGTATGGCATATGCATTTTAGTAATATAAATATGTTGTAATTGAATTGTAGTTGAAAATTATGGCTGGCTTGTAGATGGAACTGCAGAGGAACGGATAAACACATTTATGGCAGAGCAACCCAGTTTTGATGAATACACTTCTGTAAGTTTTAATTCTACACTTTATTTATAATTTTTACTATAAATACAGCAATAATGAGAAGGTAGCAGAGGGTAGCAGGTTCTTAGCTTTTAGCTAAAAATATATGGACTACCTACAATGTAGCTTATTTTTTCCCTAAAAATTTATGGTAAATAGAAGAAAGCATTACTTCTTTTCTTCAGTATCTAATACTTACTCGTGTAGCCAAGTATTTAAACAACAGCTCTGAAGTGTAAAGTCTGATGTTTTTCTGAAGTTCATAGATGAATTTTTCACCCTCAAGAAGGAAATCATGAGTTTGCCAGAGGTGATTTATTTCCCTATGATCTGTTTGAATTGTGAGGATTTAAAGCAAGGTTTGGCTAATTGTGCAAATAACTTCGCAAAAATTCTAATGGACAAAATATTTGCAGATTACAGAGAGGAAAATGAAAGGTAAGTAGAATTTTTCTGCTTGTGAATGCTCTATGTGTTAAATGCATAAACAGAAACATGTAGTAGAAATGCAAATATACCATACTTTGCTTGCTGAAGGTTCTTGGCTAACTAATGATCTTATTCAGTTTGCACAGGCTGTTGTATTTCTTCTGCTGTGTTAGTCTCAAAAAAAGGTAGGAGAATGTATTAGTATGGACCTGGGTAATGGAGGAGCTAAAAGAACAAAGATCAAAGATCCAAGAACTTTATTACTGTTCTGGATTTATGTGTGAATTACAGTATTAACTGCACTGTCAAAGTTAGACTCTCTTATTACCTGATGGATACCTCAGCAGGGCTTTTCTCAGCCATTCTTCCCCATTTGTGTTTGTGCTGGTGTGCATCCTGGGTGCAGAATCTGGCATTTCAGCTCATTGGCTTCCATCCCCTTAATCACAGTCAAATGTTTAATTCTGCAGAGTGTCCCATCCTTCAAGGGAGCCAGCAGCACCTCACAGCTGTATGATGAGCAAACTTGCTGGTGGTGCTTCCAACTCTTGCATCAAAACCTGTGATAAATACATTGAACAGAATTGGCTCAGAAGTGAATCCTGAGGAACACTGCTGGTAACAGTTGCCAGCCATTTGCTACAACACTTTGAGCTCTGCACTTCACCAGTTTTCACCAGCACACCATGAACACACTCATCCCACACTTGGACAACTTTTCTAGAAGGATTCTGTGAAGGACAGTATCAAAAGCCTTATTAAAACTCAGAAAAATTATATCCAACACCTCCCCTTTATCTTCTGTATGGGTGACCTTACAGGATATCAGTTTGGTTACACAGGAGGTTAATTTGCAGGTATAGATTAAGTCATGGGGAAACACTTACTACATTTTTTAGTTAAAATGAAAAATTATGGCCAAGTTTTATAGGGATTCCACATTACCAAAGTGAGACAATATTTACTAGGAAAGTGTGTGTACACTAATGAGTTTGCTGAAGTTCTTTTAGTTACAACAGGTTACTAAAGCATTTATTTCAGAAGAATATACCAAAATCCAAACAAAGCAATTACTGCAAGTCAGAAACCAGAATTTGTCTAGACTGACTTGGTCATATTCCCCTTCTAGTTTTATAAATAATGGAATTTGTGAGGGGAGAATATTTAAAGAAGTAATTTGAATTTTTAGTTGCATTAAAGCTGAGCTTGAAACCAGTCAAACTAGCATCTTAAAATATTGATATTTTATGTAAAATGAACCTATAGGATAATCACTGAATGTGAAGCCATTAAGGAATGTGCATTAAAAATTCCTGAGTCAACAGAAGATATGGTAGAAATGATGGAACACATGAAGGAAGTCAAAACCAAAGATTTTCAGGACCTGGTGCGAAGGAGTAAGGTAAAAGACTATCCTTTAATTTTTGATCTTTTATTAGACATGCTGACCTACACAAATAATTAATTCCAGAGGGCAGACTTTTTTCTGCCTGTGTGAGTAAACTCAGTGTTACTTCAGACAGAAGTGGGAAGTCCAGCTTCTTCTTTGCCATATGCAATTGCTTCTCTTCCCATTCCTGTGTGTTCTGCAAGTCTGTGAGGAAATGCAGCTTCTAATAAATCAGTCAGTTTATTTTTTGTACTTGGACACTTACTTCAAGACTACTTAAAAGTCTATTTGTGAAAATGTAATAGACAGTATAAAGAACATTTTATGTGTAAAAACAGTCAACAGACTTTGAACACACAAGAAACAATTTACTCTGGGCAGAATGTAGGTGATGTTACATTAGGAGTAGTTTGTGAATGTGTGTGTGAATATGTGCCAGGTTTTCTGATAGTAATAGGTCTATATATATGTTTATATCTGCAGAAATTATATTTTGTATATTCTTAATAACATTAGAAGTTCTGCATATAGATTTACAGAACACAGGAGTCATATTTAGAGAAACAAGCTCATGATCAGGGCAGGGATTTGAAAAATGTTACACATATATTTTGAATGTTAATATTCAATTGGCTGAAGGAGCTCTGAATTCTGAAAAGTTCATGAAATGTAGATTTTTATTTTATCTTTATAGATAATATTATCATGCCCTGTATTTGAAACAGATCTATCATACCTAAAGTTTTGTGAAATCTCTCTTTGTAGGAGAGCTGTCGGCAAATGAGTTACTTGATAGATGTTTATCCGTTTACTCCCGAGGACATGGAGCTCAATAAAACAGCTATATCTTGGCCAAAGAAGATTAACCGCATTTTTAAAGAGCATGATACTGTAAGAGCATTTTCTTAGTTTATGGTATATTTTGGCTTATTAGACTTCTCACTTTACTTGAGCTATTTCATCAGCAGGCTAAATGTACATACACATATAACATGAACCCTACTAATTTAGACATGCATGAAAAACATATTTCCAGATTTTTGTAACAAAAGCAGGCTTTTTGTGGCTAAATTTTAAAACTGTCACTGTAACTTAAGAGCTTCAGCAAATCTGATGATCCTAATATGCTTGTGGTCAGTACTAGGTAAGATATAGGTAATGAAAGTTCACTACATGTACTTGAAATGTAACTGAAAATGTAACTGTCAGGCCCTTAATAAGACTGAGTGTCTGAAGAGAAAGTCATTTAGTTAAAATGGAATTTTGTACTGTCAAAAAAAGAACAGAGGGAGCAATGTTTTCTAGCAATAGTTAATAGAAAATATGCAGCATCTCATTTTCTCTGTGTGACTGTAGATTACTTTTCTTCCACCACCTGTATTCATCTTGCTTAGCATGCTTTGTCTCTGTCTATGACACAGTAAATCAAGCCTTTTATTGTTCTTTTGGTCTGTAGTAATTTAGCATAGATTTGATAATTTCTTCTGAAATTTTTAAAGAATTAATAATTAACATTTTTAAAAATCAGTATCTTTTAAATATTACAAATAAGGATTTCTCCTTTAATAATTGTTGTCCAAGGGTATTAATTATGCCTCTGACTGAAAAGATACCCAGCTTGGGAGACTGCTATGTCTATAAAATACTTGGTTTGCATGTTATCCCCAGGCAAGCAATTTATTCTTTTAATCCCCCCAAAAAATCAGTAAAATTAATTTTCTACTTCTACATAGAGAGTCCATGATACTTGTTGTAACTCCTTTTAATGAAAATGGTAGTACAGAGTTAATCTCACTACTTAGTGAGAATCCCTCAGCAGTGGGAGCCTGTAGCTGGCTGTAAGTGACTTGCATTGTGCTAGACGTTGAGGACAAGAAAAGTTTCACATCAAGTTTTCATGGGTCTGTATATTTGCATTGTATACTTTCAGATATGAGTCTGTTCTTATTCTAGTGCAAAATGACAAGAGTGGCTCCTCCTTTGGTGAAATTCTGTTTGTCTGCTTCACAAATTTTGCATGGTAGTAGGTGTCCTTGTCTTAGGAAATCTCCTCTCTCTTTGTTGATTTTTTGTTTGCTACCCTAAAACAAAGCCTTGAGTGTGCAGACCCAGTGCTTTAAGGTGGTCTTATGTTCTAGAATTTCTGGCTTTTACAGCCACAGGTACATGGCTCTGTACAACTTTCAACAACTGTAGATGTCCTTTTTGGCAGTAAAATACTGAATCTCAAAATGTAGAATATCTATTTGTTTCTGCAATGCTTTATTTTCTGTCTCCTGATTCCTGAAGGAGGCCTTTGAGGCAATCCAACTGCTATGATTATTGAGATGAGGCTTCCATGCTAGCATATAGAGGTTGCACATGCTGAAGTGGGACATAGGAAAAAAAAATCAGCTGCTGCAAGGATGATAATTTATCTGTACTGTTAGTTTTCTGTCTGTTTGCATTAAATGTTTAGATGGTAGTATGTACAGTAATTATTGAAAGGACTTAAAATCACCTTTGTCATGAAAAAAATAAATTCTTTTGTAGCTGATCCAACAGGCTAAAGCTGAACGAGAACAAGAATTGCAACAGAAATGTGAGATCCTGCATGGTGAATTAGACAAGGTTTATAAATCTGTGTCAGAATTAGAAGAATACTCAGAACTGGATCGCATGCAGCAGGTTTGATTAATAACATAAAATTGGTATAAATGTTTCATGTGTTTAATACCCAGGGATCATGGAAAAAATAGTAATTAAAAGTAATCAGTGTAACAAATGTGAACTAAAGCATTTATTATCCTCTTGCCACAGGTACCAAGCTCAGTCCCCCTCCCATTTTTGTTTACCATTGGCATTTACCATTTTATTTAGAGGAACGTTTGCTACAAAGCTAGAATTAGCTGATAGGCACCAACAATACAAGTTCAGAAAGAGTGTGTGCATCCACAAAAATAATTTATTCATTTTCCCTCTTCACCACCAGTCAGTTAATGCAAAAACAGCACAGGTACCAATTTGATACTTTCTTCCTACAAACCTCAAAACTTAATTGTTATGCTAGTGAAGAGCAGACCACTGGCTCCAAAGTTTCATGAATTTCTAGCAGTATTTTTTAATTTTCAGAGCATGTCTTGTGCTTTAATTGGAGGATATTGCATAGTAAGAAATATTGGCTTTTTAAAAAACAAAGCACTTCAAAGCACAAAACAGAAATCCTAAGCTAATAAATCCCAGTTACCAATATGATATGCCATGTACATAAAAAATGGTGTGCCTGCCTCCTGGAGCAGTAAGTTTTAAAATTACCACACATTTTGAAAATACTCTGAAATTCAGTAATGAGAACCAATTTTATTTTTCATAATGGTCATCTGGTTTCTTCACAGTTTATGTACTCATCAATAAGCAGACAAGTTTTTAAATCTTGTTTTCTAAAATTTTAACGTGAAAGCTTATATTTTGATATAAGCTGTTCAGAGCACAATTTGGTTATTTCTCAAGACATATTATTATTTGATTTCAGTATGTGACTGACGTGAGGACTTTACAAAAAGCAATACAGGACACTGATGAAACAGTAGCTGCTCTTAATAAAGAAGAGATTTTGCTTGGATGGAAACCAAGTGAATTCCCTCTCCTCAACAACTTAAGAGCTGACATAGAACCATACCAGAGACTTTTTAATGTTATACTGAAATGGCAGCGAACAGAAAGAAGGTAATTCAGCACTAAATGCTCCAAGAGGGAGAGTGAGAAAAATGCTTATGCTGGTCTCATTCATGTCAGATGTAGAATATGGATTTGTTTTCTTCTCAACATGCCATTAGTAAGCAAAGTAAAAGGGTAATATATATATATCAGACTTGCTATTTTTAATTCAGCTAGAAAAAAAGTTGATTTGTTTTTATTTTTAAAATGTAATCATGGAATCATAGAATCATTGGACTTCCTAAGCTGGAAGGGACCCGCAAAGATTATGAAGTCCAAGTCCTGGAATTGCACAGGACAGCCCAAAGAATCACACCAAGAATCACGCACGTGAACTCAGCTAGAGAGCTCATCAGCTGCATGTAACCAAAACTGGTTTTAACCTAGCAGCTGTCCAAAATGGTGGGTTCAAATGAGTGTGTTGCTGTTTGGTGGTTACATCCTACCACAAAACTGAACTCTGTGTATAAAAGGGAGTTTGTTTATTATTTCATGCATTCTTTAGAAGTTATAATGTGCTATGGCTGAAAGTGTGGGGTGTTTGAAAATACAAGACCTAGTGTATTTTTAAATGTCATATGTCAATCTCTCTCTGGAGTTTAACTTAAATATTTGTCCATTCATGCAGTTACTCAGTTTCAGTATGTGTCTGACTTAAGAGAACTACACAAATACACAGAAGAATGTGGTTGAGCCGCTTTTAGCTGGGCTTTAGAATTTTGCAAAGAATAACAATAATATGGAAGAAGAGCTTTGCTTTAATATAAATAGCTATTCATGTGTTGCAAAACAAAGTGATAATTATTTGTGGGCTACACTTGTTATTCTGTTTTGTAACCTTGTTTTTTTTTCAGATGGATGGATGGGAACTTTTTGGAGCTGAATGGGGAAAGCATGGAGATTGAGGTTGATGAATTTTATAGAGAGATGTACAAACTGTTTAGACTCTTCCAACAAAAGCAGAAGAAAGCGGCAACGGAGAAGAAAAAAGCAGCGCGATACACAGGTCTGATGGGCAATCCAACTCTTACAATGTGCTCTTCAGTTCTGGAGCAGATTAAAGAATTTAAGGTAAGAAAACATGAGCAATATTAATATCTGATACTGAGGGACAAATGCTAAATTCAGGGCTTAGTACATGTAGATGATGATGAGTCAGTGATAGAGTGAGGCTGCTCTGAATCCCCATTTCCAGATTGTACTGTCTCGTTCATTTTAATAAAATCGGATTTTAAAATTTATTTAATAGTTTCTGGAATTGCAACGAGAGCACACATACAGGAGAAAAGTCATTTTTGGATGCAGAAAAACACTTAAGGATGTAGTTGGGAATTTTGAAATGGGACTGTGTTATGTTAATGGAAGCAAAATTTAGCATCACTGAAAAATTATGCTTAATAGTTTTTTTATATTTCTTCTTCAGTAGTTGATATAATTATTTAGAAATTGAATGGAAAACCAAGTGCAGCCATCTGCACTTTTTGGAAAAGATTTTCTTGTCTTCAGCTGCTGTAGCAGAATTTTAATGCACACAAAAGTTTAAAAAATTAGGAAATAATGTAAATGACAATATTTACCTTATAAATGTTTCTTCTGAATTAGGAGTATATTCCCACAGTGGTTGTCTTTTGTAACCCTGGCATGAGAGAACGTCACTGGAAGCAGATGTCAGACATAGCAGGATTTGATATAACACCAGATGCTGGAACTACCCTGAGAAAAGTTTTAAAGCAGAAGCTGTCTGCTTACCTGGACCAGTTTACAGTAATAAGTGTAAGCGCAAGCAAGGTAAGCACAGAGATTTGATAGTGACAAATGTGACATCAGATCTCTTATTGAATACTTTTATGACTTATTAGCATTATTTGTCTCTGCCATTATGCAACAGAGGAGATTTGGTGAGACTTTGGCCCATTATATATTAATAATGAGTGTAAGAATTTGTATATCTCATGTGACATCATCAGTATTTCCCAAGTGTGCTGCTCTCTGTGTGCAAGAAAAGAATATACTGAGGAAAAATAATAACAAATAGTTAATTTGTGCTGCTAGAGCAAAATAGTTTATTCAGCTAGATATGCTTATATATTGAATTAGAGAGTTGGAAAAAAAATAATTCAGTGACTAGACCAAGCTATTTCCTTTTTAAATAGGAATTTTCCTTGGAAAAAGCAATGTTTACCATGAAGGAAACCTGGGATTCAATTTCCTTCACCACAAATGTGTATCGTGAGACTGGTATTCATATTCTGTCTTCAGTGGATGATATTCAGACTCTTCTTGATGATCAGATTATGAAAACTCAGACAATGAGAGGATCACCTTTCATTAAACCGTTTGAGACTGAAATAAAGGTACAATGAGTACTTTTTCAACCATTTTTGTTTGTAAGATAACTGTAGTGCAATAGTCTACTGATTGTATTACAACTTTATTGTTTGAATTGTTAACAAAATGTTTTCACTGATTTTTCAGCAAGAATCTTTTAAGTCATAAGTATGAGTCATACTTATTACTGTTTTGGAATTCTCTCTTCCATTCAGATTCAAGTGTAACCAAGAGAACATGATAATTTTTCCTCATATTTTGCAAAATCACTATTTCCATTTGCCTTGCTTCTTAATAACTGGAAATAATGTTTCTATTATTGCTAATAAGAACATTTATTTATTTATTGAGTTTTGGACTCAAATTTTGAATTACAATGTTTTCCTCAGGGCAAAGGAAGTTCTTGATGGCTGGGAGAGTGTTTTTAAATCAGGCCCCAGAGCAATGATGGCAGTGCTTTACACTTGCTTTTGAATTTCAGGGCTAGAGTAGTCTTTGTGGTGCTAACACCATGGTTATTGGCAGGAGAGAAGCTGGTGGAATTGCCTTGCAGTTACCCTCCCTAGTTCATTGTTGGTTTATGTGGGAATATTCAGGCTCAAGCAGGCTCACTTACACTTTACAGGCAGCCTGCTCCAGTGGTATCTGCTATTGTCCTGACTTGCTGGATATCTCCTGTGAGCTGAGGTGGCTTTTTTGGTATTGTGTCCGTGCTGCCATTCAGCTAAAAGAGCCCTTGCTGTGGGGAGATGAAATAGAATTTATCACTGGTAGCCTCCTGGCTATTGCTTAACAATTAAGTTGTTGAAAGTTCATAGCACTGAAGTGATAAATGCAGTTGGGAAAATGAATTTCCAAGTGAGTAAAAATTTCTGAGCTCCTTTGGCCATCTGTATATGTGGAAGAACTTACACTCCTAAATATTTTTCTTTCATTTTGTTTATTGGTAGATTTTTTTTTTCTCTTTGGGAGCTGGAATACCACAATGTCTACCTCTGAATTTGTTGTCTGATTATCATAATTTGTCTCATTATTTGCTTGGAAATGTCAAGTTAACATTCTTTGAACATTTATTAAGGAATGGGAAAGCCGCTTGATTAAAATTCAGGAGAATATTGATGAGTGGCTCAAGGTGCAGTCACAGTGGCTGTATTTGGAACCCATCTTTTCTTCTGAGGATATTATGCAACAGATGCCAGAAGAGGGACGGCAGTTTCAGACTGTGGATAGACAGTGGAGAGAGATTATGAAGTTTTGTGCTGAAGACCCAAAGGTAAGGGAAATACCCATTACTGACAGGAAGCAGTAGCTTCTCTTGCCTTTGTTTTTTCTGGGTGGGGATAGGAGGTGATGCTTAGTTTTTGGAATATATACAGTGTACTATGATTTCAGTTCCCTAGGCTTTCAAGAAAAAAAGTTATGTTTTTCCTTATTTGAGTAATTTCTACTGTTTGAAATACTCCATTTATAGCTGACAGTTTGCACATGTAACCTATTGTTACAGGTTCTTGCTGCTACTTCCTTTGAAGGATTAACAGAGAAGCTTCAGAAATGTAATGAACTTCTTGACCAAATCATGAAAGGGCTTAATGCTTACCTTGAAAAGAAACGTCTCTTCTTTCCCCGGTATGATGAGCTTTGGTTATTTAAAACCCACAGATTCTGAATGGGGCTTTTTTGTTGGGAATAAGCTCAGTCTTTAAAATAGCTTGATAATGCAGCTGTATATTTTTTCTAATTTTTTAGCTTCTTTTTCTTGTCTAATGATGAAATGCTGGAGATCCTATCAGAGACTAAGGATCCTCTTAGAGTCCAGCCTCACTTGAAGAAGTGTTTTGAAGGCATTGCTAAGCTGGAGTTCCTTCGCAATTTGGACATTAAAGGAATGTGTAGCTCTGAAGGGGAGCGTGTGACACTGGTTTCAAACATTTCTACTTCTGAAGCTCGAGGTGCAGTGGAGAAGTGGTTAATTCAAGTAGAAGATGTTATGCTGAGGACTGTACGTGATGTAATTGCCAGATCAAGAATGGTATGAGATTTATGATAATTTAAGAACTGTAGCACCCATCTTTGTTTTGTGGCTGTCTCTTGGCTTTCTAAAATTCTTCCTCAACACAGGAGCTGATGAAGTCATGTGGCCAGGACCAAGTTAACATGACATGTATTTAATAGGCCAGTGATATATATTAGAGTTTACTTTAAATAAGATGCAAGTAGTTCTTCTATAGTACTGGATACAAATTTTTCTAAAAGTTACACAGCAGTACTATTTTACAGGATATATCATCCAATGTAATAATTCAGGTTTCTTATGAATTAAAAATAGAACAGTTGTAATATGCTTGCTTCCTCCTAAAAGGAAATCATTAGACAGAAAATATTTCTTTGTATGAAGTTAACAACTTGTGAATATTTCTGTAATATGGAAAGATAATTCTAAGAATATTTAAAATTATTGGGTAAAAAATTGTGAACCTAAGGGGAAAAGAGCTCCATTTGTACATTGCAAATAGGAAAATAGTATTCTTCAGCAAGGAATATTAACAGGATTACATTATAAACTCCTGTGTTACATTGCTGTATTTATTCCCAGACACTGTGTTTGTATGATGTATGTAACTCTTTCAGGCTTATCTAGAGACTGAGAGAAAGCGCTGGGTTCTGGAGTGGCCTGGCCAAGTAGTGTTGTGTGTGTCTCAAATGTACTGGACAAGTGAGGTACATGAAGTTCTTCTCCATGGGTCCCAGGTACTGTGTAACGCATAATTTGAAAAAAATCTTTCTTAGTCTTTCATTTCAGCTGGTGTATTTTGCTTAATCAAACAGTTTTTTACAATTAAAATAAAATTTTAAAATTTTGAGTGTTTCTGTTTGACATAAATGAATTTATGTACAGTGATTTATACCTTTCATTCAAGTACTTAAATATTTTTAGTTGGAGCAATCATAGTTTAAAATGCAGCTTTGTAACATAAATGCAAAACTGTGGGTATGAGAGAATGTGATGAAAAACCATGACAATATAAAATAGTAGCTTAATAAGCAACCTCTGTTAAGATATCTAGTCAACATGTAGAAGTCTGGAACACTTGAAACTGTGATATAACTAGTCTCAAATTTACCTTTTGTCTCCTAGGGCTTAAAGGATTATTATGATTCACTTCAGCTTCAACTTAATGACATTGTAGAGCTGGTGAGAGGAAAACTGTCAAAGCAAACAAGGATTACACTGGGTGCCTTGGTTACTCTTGATGTTCATGCTAGAGATGTCATCAAGGAAATGATTGGAAGTGGTAATTATATTGGAAGACGTTTTTCTTAACACATAGTTAATGAAAAATCATTAACCAATCAGATTTTACTGCCTACAGTACAGCACTAAGATGGGTCTGTGAGTATTTGGCTACAAACATCAACATTAATAATTTCAAAGCTGTTTTAAATTTAACCATAATAGAAAATCCAGCTATCTACAACATCTTTTATGATTGCTGTCAACTGTGTTTGTCAGGTGTGCAGAATGAAACAGACTTTCAGTGGCTTGCCCAGCTGCGCTATTATTGGCAGAACGAGAACGTGCGCGTGTGCATCATTAACTGCAATGTGAAATACGCCTACGAGTACCTGGGCAACTCCCCCCGCCTGGTGATTACCCCTCTGACAGACAGGTGCTACCGCACCCTGGTACGAGCTGGCTCCTGGGACACTGCAAGCTGTACTTACTGTGCTCTGTACTGCTCACACCGGCAGTGCAGCCGTCCTTCTAGGGCTTGGGGTTCTTGTCACACTCTGCTATTTCTGCTAGAATGGGGTTTGTCATTTCTACAGAATGTTAAACATGAAAATCACTCATAACCACAGATCTGGACAGCGCACTGACCTGACTGAAGCCTTAGTGTGTTCTTCTGTCATGGTTTTGCTTTTTTAAAACACACAGGAAAAAAAGACAATATTTGATTACTGTAAAGATTATGAGAACGCAAAGTGCTTTTCTGATGTTCTGGGGCTGCTAAATTAAATGGAGAACGATTCACTCAGGAGCACGCTGTTCCTAAGACTGGTACAAGTTTGGCAACTTTTTAGTACCCCTGCTCTTGGCAGAGGTGTTTATTATTGTACTCTTTTATCCTCAGCTAACCTGACAACTGAAAGTTACCAAAGTCATCTCAGACACAGCTTTTCTCATTATCAGTTACTGCAGTCTCTTTGCTGGAGTATAATTTCAGGTTTTGCTGGGCACACGTGGTGTGGCTGTAGCTGATGCTTGGTATCTGTTTATCAAAACATCACGGTATGTTGTTGTGAGAAGGCAATGCAGCTGGTAGTCTGTTTTGGTTTTAGGCTCACAAGCCTTGAATCAGAGCACAGCAGGTGGAAGCGTGGCATTCTGGCAAATAGAAGTCTTGTCCTTTGCCCACCAAGATCTTAATAAAGTATTCCCAGAACTTGTCAGTCAATACAGATGTGGCCCTGTAACTGTGGATTGGACTGTTTGTTTAAAGTCTGCAACTTTTTTGTTTTCTGTCAGATTTTTTCCTACTTCAATGGAGTATAGGAAAGAATATGGAATAGTCAGTGGGAGGGACATACATGAAAGGGGGATGGTGTGGGAAAGAAAAAGAAAAGAGAAAAAAAAGATATTAAAGGACAGATTGAGAGAAAAGAGTAGCAACAAGCAACTGCAACAAATTTAATTTGAAAGGTGTATCTAAACAAGAACTGAAAGATTGGGTATAATAAAGATTGAGTAATCAATCATGGTCGTGATGATAATAAAGCTAAACCCTCTGTTAGCATCAAAATTAAGTTCTCTTGCCTATTTTTCCCAGCTGTAAGTACATTTCAGATTCTTTTTAATTAGGAAAACCATACCTTTTATGTTAGATAAAATAAGCGTATGAAACTATCAAGTGCAATTTAGTTTTTCTATTTTCATTAGAAGAATTTAATACAAATAATTTTCATAAACTATTTCTGTGCTTTAGATTGGAGCCTTTTATTTAAACCTCGGTGGTGCCCCAGAGGGTCCAGCAGGAACAGGTAAAACGGAGACCACCAAAGATTTGGCTAAAGCTCTCGCTGTTCAGTGTGTTGTCTTTAACTGCTCTGATGGCCTTGATTACCTGGCGATGGGAAAGGTAAACAGAAAATAAATATATGTTGTGTTTTATTTTTAGCATGAAAATTTCAGGGTCCCTGTTTTGCAGACACAAATAAATGTGGCACCTGTAGTCTGCTGCCCTTGGATGCTATATGCTATTCTGTACATGTTTTGTTTTCTGTGCTTAATGGAAGTCTATTAAGTTGCTAATTAAAACATGAAACAAACAAGAGTTCATGGGATTGGGATCTTCTGATTTAGCTTGCTTTAGAGTCAAAAACTTTGTTCTTCAGTAAATCACTGATCTATGATCTAAACAGGTTCAAGCATTATTATTGTAATTGCAATTTTTAAATTTAATTAAACTTCCAACATTATATTCATACTTTCTTTTGAAACTTTTCTGTTAGCAATATTATTGGTTTCTTTCTTCATTTGCAGTTTTTCAAGGGTTTGGCTTCATCAGGTGCCTGGGCATGTTTTGATGAATTCAATCGCATTGAACTGGAAGTGCTGTCTGTAGTGGCACAGCAGATCCTTTGCATCCAAAGAGCCATACAGATGAAGCTAGAAATATTTAATTTTGAAGGAACTGAGCTGAAGCTTAACCCCAACTGTTTTATAGCAATTACTATGAATCCAGGTTATGCAGGACGTTCTGAACTTCCAGATAATCTGAAGGTAAAATAATAAGATAGATGAATCTGTGAGCTTTGTGGTGATAGTTTTGTCCAGGTGAGCTGTTTCCATGAAGAGACTTTGCTAACTGAAAGCAGAGATGGTGCAGCATGAGGAGATTGCTGAAAGAAAGAAAGTGCATTCTCTCACCTACCATGGACAGCAGTTCTCTTCCTTTCTGCTGGATGTATCTGTGCAAGGGACAAATTGCATTCTTGCATTCTTGAGACAGTGCTTAGGGAAAAGAGCTGGGGGGCAGTTTTTCTTAATGTACTGCATTGTACATTAAGATGGATATTGGTGGTAGCTCAGGTTAAATTCCTAGGGAGTCTTAAGCTGCAGATATTGATAATACTGTTTTGTGGGGGGATGAATGCTGTAAAAGTTCTGCATTGCTTTCCATTCCTAAATTAATTATTTGAAAATATTTCTTTGGGTATGCATTCCAGGTTCTTTTCCGAACAGTGGCCATGATGGTTCCAAACTATGCTCTGATAGCAGAAATTTCCCTCTATTCCTATGGATTTTTGAATGCTAAGTCCCTGTCAGTGAAGATAGTCATGACCTACAGGCTTTGTTCAGAACAGCTTTCCTCTCAGTATCACTACGACTACGGCATGCGGGCAGTCAAAGCTGTGCTGGTGGCTGCGGGGAATCTGAAGTTAAAATTTCCCACAGAAGATGAAGATATTTTGGTGAGTTCCCAAGGGAATATTTGTTTAAGGAGTTTCGTAGACACATGCAGTTCTAAGGTCTGAAGGCAGTTCCAGCATATCTTGTCTCATCACTGATCCATGTTTTATAGTTTGTGAAATTAAGATAATAAAATACATGCTGCCTTTTCCTGGGCTGTTCTGGTGATTGCATGGTTGGGCTTCTTATCAAAGGCCCCATTTAATGTATTCATCTTTGTTACATACTAGGTTATTTTAATTGCTGAACACCTTATGCTCTGTCTCTTAATAAGAACAGCAAAATGCATATTTGTTTCTTCCAGCTTCTTAGATCAATTAAAGATGTGAATGAGCCTAAATTTTTGTCACATGATATACCTCTGTTCATGGGTATAACCAGTGACTTATTTCCTGGAATCGAGCTTCCTGAGGCAGACTACAATGTAAGTACTCTTCTAATTTTTCCTTGTTAATAACCATTGTTGATTGTTCTGTGGTGATTTGCTGTGTAATCAGGTGCCATTGATGCAGTGAGCTATTTCAAGATGAGCAAAATTGCTGAATGTTTGTAATGAAACTTTGTAGCAAAGGGAATTCTTTTATCTGTGCTGAATGTAATCCACATCTGAGTTCCCTTACATTCAGAAGAGTTGTGCATTACAGATTGGGAACTGATTTGCATATTTACCAAGTTTTAGGCCTCCTGTTTTCTTTCCTAATTATTGGACATAATTAAGTGAGATAAAGGTTTGTACTTGTACTTTATTTTTAGCAACACTTGAAGCAATCTTTGGTGGAAAATAGTTGGAAAGGATGAGTATGTTGGAAAAACCAAATTTGATTAACTTTTAAGTTTTCAGTAAATACTACAATCTTGAAAAAAGTGTTTGATTCTGAAGCATACTGCTGGTTTCCTGAGGGTTCCTGAGGGTTTCCTGAACCTTCTCAAGAAAAAAATTGTAGTTAAATTCTGTTCTAGCACATGAAGTATGGAATTGGGAGTTTTTTCCTCCAGGAAGTTTGCTATATTCTGACTAATGCAATTTTAGTCATTAATTAATTTGAAACCATTTCTGATGAGCATTAACTCCTCTATTGTCGTGCAGGACAATAATTTAATTGTAGCAGGAATAAGATTATGATTTGTTTGGATTTTAGGATTTTCTGGAATGTGCCAATGAATGTTGCATTCAACATAATGTCCAACCTGTACAAACTTTTATGCAGAAAATGATACAGACGTATGAAATGATGATTGTTAGACATGGGTAAGGTTCTCATCACTGCACTTTTGTAATTCTGACTTACACTGTAGCAGTCATTTATATGAAGTTAAAGAAGGTTTTGAGGGTGGCATATTATTCCTCTTTATTCTAATCAGCTTTGGAACAGCTGATTACTGATACTGCTTTTACATGTCCCGAAGTTCTTGTGTATGTATGTCTGAGGAATTGTACTCTTCCTGATATCAGAAGCACTTGCACATGTGCAATGATTTTAGGTGCTGATGCCAGTATGGTGAAAACTTAGGACTGTAAAAGCTTATTTCTATTAAAATTTTAGTTGTCAGATCTGTGCCATTTTATTCCTAACTTTTATTACAGAATAGCAACTGGAGGAAATATATGAATATGATATGAGCTATATGATGGTTAATATTCAGCTCATTAATTAATCTTCTCTGTAAGATTGTGCAATCATGTTTGCATGTGCAAATAAAGTGAGTTTGTGCAAAAGATGTTTTTTATGTTCAAAGAAAATTTACTTGCTTCACTTTTTGAAAATTAGGTGAAAATTAGCTTTAAGCTATGTTTGATACTGTTGGTCTTCATGTGATCTGTGAAAGTCTAAATTGCAGAACAGATTTATTAACAGTAGGATTTTTTTTTCCCATTTAACAGCTTCATGCTAGTGGGGGAGCCATTTTCTGGGAAGACCAAAGTTCTACATGTGTTGGCAGATACTCTGTCTCTTATGAAAGAGCGTGGTTATGGTGAAGAAGAAAAAGTCATTTATAGAACTGTAAATCCAAAATCAATCACTATGGGCCAGCTTTTTGGGCAGTTTGATCTGATATCCCATGAGGTAATGCATATTTAAAAAGTAATGTTTCCTGTATATTATGTTTCCATTATTATGGATAGTAAACTCTTGAATTCATCATTTTATTATTTTAAACACAGATGAGAACATAATTGTAAATTTTATTTTAACTAATACTTTTGTGCCCTGTTATCAATTAGGAGGTAAAAAATGCAGTACCGTGTGTGTATGCAGTTACATAGGTTTAAACATGCAAAAATAAAAAAGCAATACCATTTTGAAGGTCATTGTCATCTTATAGTTGTATCCGTGCTAGGAAATCATATCAAACATAATTGTATTCATTTTTCTGTCTATTCTTAACCAGTATAAGCAAAGTAATGCAAAAACTCTCTAGAAAAATCTATGAACTCATGGGTTCCCAAGTGTGAAACTTAGGTTTGGAGGAGGAACAATATGAAGCAGTAAATGTGAAATAGTGACTCTGGAGAGAATTAGGGTGATTCTGGGGAGAAACAGGTGCAAGACAGGGCCAAAGCATTTCTAAGATTCAGTAAATTGAATTGCTGGTCCTTTTTCTTATGGTATTTTTTCAAGTGGAAATTTTTTTTTTTTTTTTTTTTAATTTGCTGTTGTTTTAAGACCCTTGGTGAAACTCCAAAGTTAGATACTGCTCTCTGCAGCACAAGAGCAGACCAGTTAAAAGTGAGGGATAATGGAAAGCCAAGGGAAGGGTTTCTGTGGCTGGCAGTCAGGTTAACTCTGTGCCTTTGTCTCGCTCCCCATGGGCAGTGGACAGACGGGGTTGTCGCTACGACCTTCAGGGAATTCGCGCTGGCCGAGACCTCCGAGCGCAAATGGGTGATCTTCGATGGCCCCATCGATACCCTGTGGATAGAGAGCATGAACACCGTCCTGGATGACAACAAAAAGGTAGCACTCAGTGAAAAATGCCTGAAGAAAATTATGGGATATTCTGAAAATATTCTTCTGTGTATAAAATCCCAAATACAAACTGCAGTGCCTCACTTCTGAGAAGAGCAAGTGCAAGATGGTGTTGGTGACAAGTTGTGAGCTTTTCTATTTCATGGTTTTTGTTTGTTTGTTTTGTTTGTTTGTATTGGAATCATAATCACAATATCACCTCATTGCTGAAAGACGTGAATTATGTAATATTTCCTTAATGCCATAGTGTGATTTTCTAACATAAATAATTGAAATTTAAATATCAGAAATTACAATTAATTTCACGTTATAAACCCCATTATTTCTAAGACTGCACAAGCTTAGACACCTATATTTCAAGACAATCTCAAGCAAATAGGAAAATTAGACACATTTGAACTTTTAAGTTCTGTATGATAATGTGTCAAGCTACTCAAGCTGGACTCCTACTTTAGTACACAAGGGTAGTGTTTCTCCAGCTGGAATGCTTCAGTATTAGCAATAATAGCTGCAGGTATTTTTGTCCTTTCTTCTTGTCATATGCAAGATTCATTGTAATGAACCAACAGGTAGGTTACCCTGGAGTACTATGGTTTAAGTGAAGAATTGAGCAAAAACTTGATAAGAATCTGTTGATTCAAGTAGTTAAACATTTTATGTAGTTGACCTTACCTTTGCTTTTACTTGGTTTTGCCAATTTTCATATAGAACTCCCCTGTGATAGGAAGTGTAATATAATACCAATTTTTTTAAATGATTTTACATATTATTTTTTATCTTTCAAGCTTTGTTTGATGAGTGGGGAAGTCATCCAAATGTCCCCTCAGATGACTCTCATTTTTGAAACTATGGATCTTTCCCAGGCATCCGTAAGTTTTGCAGTTAATTAAAGTATTAAACAAAATTTAGTCTATTCAATGACAATAAAATGAGTTTACTGTTTTTCCTTAGCCTGCTACGGTCAGTCGTTGTGGCATGATTTATTTGGAACCTTCTCAGCTGGGCTGGAGACCAATTGTTACCTCTTGGCTGAATAAACTGCCTGAACCTCTGGATTCAGAGGAACATCAAGGTCTTCTGCAGGGACTTTTTGATTGGTTGGTACCACCAGCATTAAGAGTCCGTCAGAAACAGTGCAAGGTATTTTTTGTCATTTTTTCCTGCAGTAGTTAGTGGCCTTTTCCATTCTGTTACCCTTGGTAGGAGGTGACTGTTCTCTCATGACAAGCACAGTTAGAATGAATATGTGGCTCTTGGGACCAATGTGAAGAGTTTAAATTAGAGTGTCAGCTAAGGCTTGAAACCTGATCATAGTTTTCATCTTCTTATTTTAAAAAGTAAAGTATTAAAGTAAGTATTTTAAAGTATTTAAAACACTGATTAAAAAGTCTTCCCAAGAGAATTTTGTACATTTTTTTTCCTTAAAGATCTCATGTTGCATAAGGAAGTACTTTTTTAAGTTTTAGAGGAAATGTGTAGTTCCTTGCAAGCTCAGTGTGACATGCTCAGAATTTTGCTCATGTTTTGCTGTAGCTCCTTCTGTGGGTTTTGTTTTGTTTTGGGATGTTTAATTGCAGTGTTCACATGGTAGCCATGAACATGGTTAACGAGCTAAAGGTCTTGGCATTTCAATGACTGAGGATCAATGACAAAGGATCTTCTAAGTAAAAGTCAGTGTAAACCTTGCCTTCTAGTGTGTGTTTAAAATTAGCCAGTGATCTAATTGTTTTAGTATTTTATCTCCAAAATATAAATTAACCAGAAGTATGTAAAGTATGACATCCAACCTTTTGAATCTCTTAGGAGCTGGTTCCCACAAGTGAGATCAATGTTGTAGTAGCTCTCACACGGATTTTTGAAATGTTGATTGGTCCAGCTGTGGAAGAAGATCCCACCAACAAAGGCATCCGTGTCTGGATTATGGTTGGTTTTTTAAGATTGAGAGAAATGTGTATTTGTTTTTCTATATGCTGGTTTTCAAAACAATTTTATTAATCCAAGTAACTTTAATTTGTGAATAAGAGATATGTGAAACAATTCTACTACCTTCTTGCTCTCTCTCCCCATACTCTGGAGGTACCCAGATGACATGGAAGTCTTACAAGTGACAAATATGATTAAAAATGTTACTCTTTTTCCAATTAAATAGGATAGTGCTTTTATTAAATGTGCTTTTTAAGTAACCAAGAAGTTAGCTAAATCAAAGAGTCTTCTTTCTCTTAAAGAAAATAAATATATTTACACAACACTGATTGTCTTGTTTGTTTGAGCAAAAATTTCTATGTAAAAGGGTTTTCTGACAGTTATATTAGTTGGATCCTCTGTCTGATCTTATGTGATTATTCTTATGAAAAACTGAAGAAAAGAGAATGTGAAAGTAGTTATTTAAAATTAAATTACAAAATTCCTAGATCTTGGTTTGTCATTAGAACTCTTCTCAGGCTTTGTCATCTGACATACTGCTGTAGTCAGTGGCCTTTATTTCTCGTTCTCTCTCTCTCTTTTTCTGTCCTTGAGTAAGATTATTTGTGTCCTCTGTCTACAGTCAGATTTCTAAATCTTTTTAGGCCAGGGGTATTCAAGGGCAATTGCTAACATTTCTCTGCTTAACAATATTTTTTTAGAATTATGTTTGTTAATCAGACTGTACAAGGTTCATGTAATGTGTCAACTTATGAGACAGTTACTAACTTTTAGTTACTACCTTTTTGCCTTTGCAGGGTTGTTTTGCTTTTGCCATAATCTGGTCCATTGGTGGAATTTGTGATGGTGACAGCAGGATGATTTTTGATAATTTCTTGAGGGAAACTTTGTCTGAGGAATCTGAAACAAACCCTATTCCAGAGAATTTGGGAAAGTGGGAGTGTCCCTTAGAAGAGAAAGGTTTGGTCTATGACTATGTGTATCAGGTAGGATTGGCTTCTGCATGCACTAAATAGATTCTTACAGTCCTAACAGAAGGAAAATGCAGCCAGGTGGGTTTTGAAACTGTACAAATCCTGTTGGGTGTTGTGGAATGTTGGTTGAATTAAATCCCGCAGTACATTTTTAATTTCTTTTTTGAATACCAATGTACTGACCAATTTTTTAATAAAATACTAAGATGTACATTTCAGCTATATTTGTAATACTGCTGCTGCATATTTCTTCTGTAACCCAAGCTCAGTTGGCGGATTCAAATCTGCTTTTATTTAGAAGGAATAATGTGGACTGTTCAAAAGGAAAGCAGAATATTAGGCCCATGGGTAGTTTGTCTTGCAGTTTTTGTTTATAGTGCCTATTAGACTGCTTTGTTTTGGTTTTTTGTTGTGGTTTTCTGTATATGTGGTTTTTAAATTTGTTTTCACTGAACAAGTTTTTTAAGAAAACAAAGCAGTCTAAGTTTAGGTATGTACTTTAATTCTTTGTTAGTGAGGTAAAGCAAACTAAATATGTGAACTTTCGAAGCATCAAATATTCGTTCATTTGTTAAAATCCATTACTTTAATTTTTCAAAAGTGAAGTAGTACAGAAGACCCTTCATATGTGTAACACCAATCTGTTCTACATCTGTGTTTCTTCCTAGCTCAAAGGCAAAGTAGGTTGGGCTCACTGGAATGAATTTATTGAAAAAATTAATTACAGTGATAAAAATGTGAATATTCAAGATATTATAGTCCCAACTATGGATACAGTTCGCTATACCTATCTGCTAGACCTGTTCATTACCCATGGAAGGTAAGTTGCTTCACTGCAAATTTCTGAAGTGAAATTTGATCATAGGTAGAAATATCTCTTATTCTTTCCTTTGAGTTCATTGTTTTTATCAAACTCTCAGTTTATTTGGCCTTTTAAAACAGACATTTACTACAAAAAAAAAAATCTGCCCAAAAGTCTGATTTTAGTATTTGTGAAACCTTATTGCAGTTTAACTTTAGTATTTGCAGTCTGATGATGAGCTTAGGACAACCCAAGAATTGTTGCATCCTCTTTCTACTTTGGCAATTAAATAAATATTTTAGGATTTTTTTTTATTATTAATCCTATGAAAATAATTTATATTAGTCATGGTCAGATCATATAAGAGAATAAAATAAAAACTAGCTTCAGGTTCCAAGGCTGAAAGCTTTATGAAGTTTGAATTAATGAAAGGCCAAACTGGAGAAATTTAGCTCCCCTGTGTGTTCATATACTCCAACACCAGTAGAATGAGGGAATGAAAAATGTTTATTTATCCTCCCATTTTCTTGATGATGGAAGCAAACTAAAATTATGAGAGGGTTTAATGAATGTCTTAGAACACTTCAGTTTCTTCTTTAGGCAAGTAATGTTTTTGGAGGTAGAAGAAGGGCAAGTTAGTAAAACCTTTGACTTCTAGTTGCTTTTAGTTTACAATGTTAGGTTTCTTCAGTCTTTGTGCTTTATTTTTTTGTGAAGACCTCTGCTTCTCGTGGGACCAACAGGAACTGGGAAATCCGTGTATGTCAAGGACAAGTTAATGAACAACTTGGAAAAGGAGCTCTTCTTACCGTTCTTCATTAACTTTTCAGCTCGAACCAGTGCCAATCAGACTCAGGTTGGTGGAACAGATCATTGTGGTCTCAGGAGGTTGTGGACATGAATATGTAATCTTTGTTCTTAGTGATCCTGTTTGCATTGCAGAACATTATTATGGCCAGGCTGGACAAGAGGCGCAAAGGAGTTTTTGGCCCTCCAATGGGAAAAAAGTGCATTATCTTTGTAGATGATATGAATATGCCAGCTTTGGAGAAGTATGGGGCACAGCCTCCTATAGAACTTTTAAGACAGTTCTGTGACCATGGATTTTGGTAATTATTTGAAATACAACTGAAAATTTTTGTTGATGTATTTGCTGTTACTTTTTTATTCCCTTGAATTTTATTTTCAAAACTTTTTAAAGCGGTTTGTAAATGTTAATGTAAATTTAATTTATATAAAAATACATTCTTTAAAGTTGAAGCAACTTGTATTTTACTCTCTAAGGACTTCTCAGTTTAGGAAATTCATGATCAAATTACCTTTGAGTGTTTTAGAATGTTCTAGTGCTGAGCAGCAGAGTTAGTATATGTAAGTAAAATTATTCATTTACACCTTGATTATTTTAACTTTTTTTTTTCAAATGTAGTTTCTTGTTCTTTTTTTTTCTCTTTCTCCTTAGATTGAGTTTGAAGTTTTCTGTACATATCTATATATATGCAGTTATATAAAACTTCTGATTTTATTTCTTATGTTGGTTTCCCCTATTATCCATGTTTCTCTTTCATAATTCAGTAAATTTTTTTAACAAGATCTCAAAATGCTTTTTTTAAATTCACAGTGCAATCAGGTATGATAATAGGCATGAAATAAAATAAGTTGAAAGTCTTCCCTGCTTTTGAGGTTTTTGCCTTTGCTTGTATTGGAAGATAGGAACAGGTGTTTTCCTGAGTCTGGATCATTCTACGATTCCAGGCACTTCTGAAACACAGCTGCTCTTGTGATTCCAGGCACTGCTCCAATATCTATTACTCTTGAATAGAGATATACGTTGATATTTTACTGTTTTAATACTCAAAATTTTGTATCAGGTTTTACAGAATGCGGTTTAAACAAATAATTTTTCTTTCCAGCCAGGAAATGATATGTTGAGATTAACTGGTGCACAGTTAAAGGACTAGTTGGTTTTTTGTATTTTGGGGAGGAGGAGTTGTTTGCTTTTAAAAACATAAAATATATAGAAATATATATTATATTACATAATGCCTACTATGTTTATATATATATATGTATATTTTAAATACTTTTTAAATGCATCCAGGGGGTGATCTGTCATATAGATGCATCTAAGGTACACCAAATGTGTTATATCTGTATTTAAGTGTCACATGGCATTTTATTTTGAAGGTATGATTTTAAGGACACCTCTAAAATCACCCTTGCTGATGTCCAGCTGCTGGCTGCTATGGGGCCCCCAGGGGGTGGGAGGAACCCTGTCACCCCTCGCTTCCTGCGGCACTTCAACATCTGCAGCATCAACTCCTTCAGCGACGAAACCATGATCCGCATCTTCTCTACCGTAGTAGCTCTTTACCTCAAGATTAATGAATTTCCTCCTGACTTCTCCACGATTGGAAATCAGATTGTCACTGCCACCTTAGAGGTAAGAGGCAAACACCTTACTGGGGATTTCCTTCAATTTGTTCATTGAAGTTCCTTTGTCTCTACAGTAATGTAGTGTGAAAGGGTTTTTTTGAGAAATAGCATTTCAGAAGGCATTTAGGAATTATGATAATAGTACAGTCAGTGTTACTTTTTTTATTTTGTTGTTCTCTGTTGTTGTCATCTGAAGGTGTATAAGAAAGCCATCAAAAATCTTTTGCCCACGCCAGCCAAATCTCATTATACCTTCAACCTGCGTGACTTTTCCCGGGTTATCCACGGCTGTTTGCTCATTAAGAAAAGTGCGGTTCAGAACAAGCAGGTGATGATTCGGCTGTTTGTACACGAGGTGTTCCGTGTCTTCTACGACCGGCTGGTGGAAGATGATGACAGAGCCTGGTTGTTCAATCTGGTGAAAGATATTGTGAAAGAACATTTCAAAGAAGTATTCGACAAAGTTTTTGCACACCTGAAGGAAGGAAGCTCATCTGTGAGTATCATGTTGTACCTGTTGCAAAATAATTGCTTTTATTGCAAATTTAGGACATGGGAGTTAATCATAGGTGAAATTTTGACTCAAATGCGCATGAAAGTTTGAGTTGAATTTGGCCAAATGTCTTCATAAGGAAAAAAATGTAGAAATGAAAATTGTTTGGGAGGGTTTAACTGTTGTACATGAACATTCTTTTAAAAAAATACTACATTTAAAATGTGCTACTTTTCCTTAAAAGAAATATGTACATCTGCATCCTGTGATTGTTATTAAATTTTGATATCCAAAATGCTGTGTAATTATGTTATATTTTATGCCTTGTCTTCATTTTTTTGTTATTTGTTTTTTATGTCCTTTGTAGTTGCTTTCATGTATAGAAGAAATAACTTTGTGGTCTTAGCTGTCCATTTCATAATATACATCTGTATGAATTTGGTGTAATCTGAAGGTCATGATTATGAAACTGCTAGTGGCTATTTCAGCCAATTGTTTTCTGAGAAAAAATTAAGAATAAGTGTATAGTTCAATGCAGGAAGCATAATTTTGAGGGGGGTGTTGTCTGTGAATCAAAATATTTTGGAGTGCTTATTCTTGTGTCTGGGGTATTTGTCTAAATTCTCCTTTGTTTTCTAAAATTAGAATAAGAAATATATTCACTAAATATTAAACTTGACTTCATAATTTGCTGAATATTTGCCATAGGTAACAGAAGAAGACATGAGAAGTCTGTGTTTTGGTGACTACATGGATCCAGAACTTGAGGGAGATGAAAAACTTTATATTGAGATTCCAAGCATTGAGGAGTTCAGTGATGTTGTGGAGCAGTGTCTGGATGAATATAATCAAACCCAGAAAACAAGAATGAACCTTGTTGTTTTCAGGTGTTTATGATCTGTTTTATTAAGAGCTTTAAGCTATAGTTGATAATTCAGTATATTCAATTTTGTGGACTGTGGTTTTCTGCATGTCTCCTCCCCTTTTTGCATCCTTTATAGTGTTTGTGGTGTTACACCTTTATGAATGGAAGTAAACTGATTTTTTCTTTATGCTTCTCCTTTTTCTACCTGGAAGTAAATAATGAGAGGCTTTTCTCCTAAGGGGCTTTGAATATTTTCCTTAGTTGTTACAGAAACATTGTGCACTGAATCAGGTAGGTGCTGTACTTCTCCTAGGCCTCTGTCACCAGTGAAGATGGATGTCACTGGACTTTCATTCCCCAAGGACAAGCATCTCACGAGGGAGATGTTCACAATCCAAGCTGTCTGTCTGCTCTGTTGTGCAGCGCAGCCATGCACCCAGCTGGTGCTGCAGCTAATCCTGTGAAATTTTAGACTCTGCAGGCCCTTATTGTTACCTTAACTTGTGATCATGCAGAGCTACAACTGAGAGAGATGAGGAGGTCAAACTCCTTCCTCCTCCCTGTTGCTAGAGATTACCACCTCTTCATATTTGCCACGGTAACTTGACACGTCGATACTTCCTGAAGGTGATGAGGGTTACTTCAAACAGTTCTAGTAGCAGCTTATTTTAGTCTAGGTCATTTTGCCAAGCTGGATTTCTGACAGCCTAGTACAGCTAGGCTCTCAGTTTGAAGAGCTGGCAGCCTCTGATCAAAGGCCAGTTCCTGGGTGTAGAGGCAATATTGCAGTGACCTCACTGAACAGCAGCCAGGAGAGCCTGTTGGACTGCAGCCTTAGAGTTGTCTCATGGATAACATCTGAATTTGTTTCTTTTGTTTTTCTAACCAGTAAAAATAAACAAGAATTTATCTTTTTTGAAATGTTTGAAAGTTTTTTTGAGACTACTTTTAATAGCTGCTCAGCTTGCTTTAATTACCCCATGCCCTGTGCTTAAACAGGGGATCTCCTATAGGCCTTGCTTCATATTCTGAGATAAATCATGCCTGAGTTTTGACAAGAACTCTCAGTAATATGCAGATACTGCTTCCTGAGGATGTTCCAATGTCAATTCCACATATAACTTACAAAACAGTGTCACGGGTGGAGGAAAGGGAGATGTTTGTTGATAAAAACCATGTTCCCCCAGTGGTTACTTAAAAAGGATACTGAAATTGCTATTCTTCAAGAAAGTTAAAATTGGTAATACTGCTGTTATTTTGAAGTAGAGAATTAATGTTTTTCATTTCCTCTAACACATTTATCCTAACATTACTCCTGTTCTTACCTCTGCATGTTCTTTCTAGCAATTTGCAGTAATTTAGCTACACACTGATATTTGTATAATAGAATTATAAGTTTTACTTTATTTTGTGGTTCATGCCCACTCTCCTTCTTCCTCTTCCTCTCTACCTCACCCCACCCTGCGTTCAGAAACTTGTTTTGGAGATGCTACTGCTTGATTTGTTTCCCAGATTTCTGGGTGCTTAGGTAGCCATGTGTCTCTGCTCTGTGGGTGATCAGTGTGCTCCCCCTGCAGGTACATGCTGGAGCACCTGTCTCGCCTGAGCCGCATCCTGAAGCAGTCCGGGGGCAACGCTCTGCTGGTTGGGATGGGGGGCAGCGGGCGGCAGTCTCTGACCCGCCTGGCAGCCTTCATGGCAAAGATGCATGTTTTTCAGCCAGAGATTTCTAGGACCTATGGTACAAATGAGTGGAGAGAAGATCTCAAAGTGAGTATTAATAACCTGTCTACATTTTGATTTAATTTTGAGGAAGAAATGTACAATTTTGTTTTGGAACGTACAATTTTGTTTTGGAATGTACAATTTTGTTTTGGAATGTACAATTTTTACTGTCTTGCGTTTTCAGAAACTTCTGAAGAGTGCAGGTGTTCAGCGCTTGAAAACTGTATTTCTCATCACAGACGCACAAATTAAGGAAGAAAGTTTTTTAGAAGATATTGACAGTGTCCTCAACACAGGAGAGGTTCCCAATATTTTTGCAGCAGATGAAAAACAAGAAATTATAGAGGTATCTTTAGAAACTCTCTTCAATTTCACCTCCCTTTTAATCTACTTGGTCAGTTCAGTGTGAAATGTGGCTTTTGGACATTTGCACTTAAATCTGTGACTTCTTTTTGAGACTTTAGATAAATCAACTTAGTAAACTTATGGAGTAGTTTATGCCAACTGCAAGCTTTAATTCTCATCTAGTGCTCTGTTCACAAACACATCAAGTTGTGCATGTAGAGAACTTGCATTGTTCACAAATACCCCATGGCTGTAGTTCTTTTTGTAGTGTATTGTGTAGGACAAGATTGTGCATCATAATGTTTTCATTGACCAGCAAAGTGCAAAGATGTGACATTTTTATTGGAACACGTGGCCTACCTTTCTCATAGACTCCTACCCTCTGGGGCACTAGGGCATTGTTAGACAGAATTTCATAATGGGCAAAAGTGCTCCATGACTTTAGCTCACAAGTAAGGATGCAGTGTACTCAGGCAAATTAAAAACAAAATTAACTCAAATCAGGCTTGGATTTTCACAATAGCAGTTGCAATTTGGGAGGGAGAGACATCAATCTTTGTATACATCAAGTTGGAAACTTAATGTTAGCAAACAATATTTGGAACTGCATGCTGTGCTGTCTCCCTGTCTCTGTATGTTTTTACTAAATTAAGTAGGTATGCTTCTAGTCGATTTTCAAAGTGGTTCTTAGTACACACACAAATGTTCTTTGTTACAGTATCTGTATCATTTATAGATGTTAATCCTGGTTTTTCTTGCGCTTGAATTATGTAGCATGTTGATACCTGAATTCGTGTACCTTTCAAAGAAATTAGATTATAATTCTTGTGATCTCTTTCTGTTACTATTTCATTCTTACCAGGTATATAGTGGCAATATTAAAATAATATGGCTCTTTTCCAATTTTATAGTTTGTGTGAACATATTCAGAGGCTATATACTGGAACTTGGTAGCTATCCACAATGTGCCAGCTGGAGCAAAGTTGGTTTTTATTCATTTAAATTTGCTCCCTCCAAAGAATTCTTCTTTTACTCTATTGTTATGATCTACTCTCTGTTGCTCAGAGCAGCAGATGATCATTTCTGGAACACATTCAAATGCTGAAAGGGTCACAGATAAATAGTGCAATCCTGTTCTCAGACAGTATTTACTACTTGTTCTGGTTTTCTACTTTATTTTGCCTGTTTCATTTCCACTAAAAAACTTAATTTCCTGGTGATGCTGCCATTAATAGGATTGCTATAGGACTTCAGATGTGCTTAATGAGAATTTATGTAACATTTTTTATGCTATGTATTATTCCTAAGGGTGTTCGTGTTCGTGCAGCAGCTCAGGCTGCTGATAAAGGTGAAGAACTCAGTCCCTTGGCCTTGTATGCACTTTTTGTGAACTTATGCAAAGAAAATCTCCACATTGTGGTGGCATTCAGCCCAATTGGAGATGCTTTCCGCAATCGTCTGAGACAGTTTCCATCGCTCATCAACTGCTGTACTATTGATTGGTTCCAGGTATGGGAGAATATTTATATTATTTCCTCCAAAATCTGCTTCAGCTCTCTAATGCTCTATATTTCTAAGTGCCATTAGATTTTCTTTTATCTTCCTTGTAGAAGTACTCCTTGTTTTCCAAAATTTTAAAATTGCGTAAGCCTTTTCTGTAATATTTTTGGAGCTCTTTGATGTGTGATCTCAACATTTCTACATCTAAATAAAGTTAAATTTTGTTGCTACATGTTTCTGAAGTATCAATAGTCTTTGTTTTATGATGGAAATTTGTAATTTTACATAATATGTATGTTTTAGAGGACTAGAGAAACCATTTCATTGTGACTTTAAAATTATCTTAATTGTGGCTAACTATTAAGCAGGTCATCCATTGTAGGAACAACTAGCAAATACAAATCCTGATGTTTATCAGTAGATCTTTTATAGCAGAATAAAACTTGGAGAAATAGTATCACTGTAAGTAGTATTGCTCTCAGTAAAACACAGTTAGCTCCATAGCTTGGCCCAGTGCTGTCAATTAATTTTTCTGCCAAAGGATGAATAGACACAGACCTGTTTGGATGGAATGTTACTGTGTACTTTGAGCTAGAATACCAGGAGCTGCCAGAACAGATTGCATGGGTGGTGACCTTGCTGCCTGAGCTAACCAACCCTTTTATCAGCTCATTGTTCTTGTGTGTCTCATTCTGCTGGTTTGGATGGTAAAAATTGATTTAGCGTTTGAAGACTGCTAAGAGTTGAATTTTACAAATTCTTTCTTCCTCACTTCTCCCTCAGCCGTGGCCTGAAGATGCCCTTGAACGTGTGGCCAGTAAGTTCCTGGAAACACTTCAGCTCACAGACACTGAGCGCCAGGCAGTTGTGCCCATCTGTAAATACTTCCATACTTCAGTTTTGTCACTCTCTGAAAGGTCAGTCTATGGCTGTTGCAAACAATCATAAAGTATTAGGTGACTGAGTTCAATGCTACTCATTTACATATTAAAAGTTAACACAACTATTTGCCTTCATAAAAATTGTATAAAATCACTGAAACTGTTAATTTATATCAAAAAGTTACATAACTTTGCTAGTGATAAACTAAAAAATAAATCAAAGTTTAAGTTACTCTTAATTTTTTTACTTTTTAAATAGGTTTTTACAAAGTCTGGGACGCCATAATTATGTTACTCCGACTTCTTATCTTGAGCTTATTGCTGCATTTCAGAGACTTCTCACTGAGAAACGAGACAGTGTAATGAAAGCCAAGAAGAAATATGTGAATGGGCTAGATAAACTAGCTTTTGCTGAGTCACAGGTGAGGTATAACAAATATGGAACTGAAATTAGGAAGTGTTTGTCAACTGCAGGTCTTTTTCTGGAGAAGTCAGTCAAAAGTGCTGCTTAAGATTTTGTTCAGCTCAATCTTCAACAGTAAAACTAACAAATGTATTTTGCTTTTTCTTTCCTGCAATCACAGAACTTGTGCTAAAGCCATACATCTCTAAACATATATTGTTAAGTGGTATATGAACAGAGCTGTCATTTCCTTGGTGGTTGACAGGTGACTGTAAGTGATCATTGTTCTTAAAATTAGACATTGTATGTAGGAGATAAAAATAAGTCTTGGGAATGTTTTGGTTTGAAACTGAATGTTACATTAACAATCCATAAATTAGTCATTAGGTAAAATCTAGGTCTTAAAGGAATTGCTAGAAATTGTGCTTGACCCGTCTGGATCCCACCTGATTCTTTTTATATGCATAGGTTGGTAGGATGAAAATGGAATTAATTGAGCTGCAGCCCAAACTGGAAGAGGCTAAAGTGGAAAATGCAAGCATGATGGAGGTAGAGTTATACAAAAGCTTTGTGGCTTTTAATGTAAGCATGTGTCTTATTTCACTGATGTGTGACTTTCAGAAAGTAGAAGTTGAATTGAGGTTTTTGAGCTCATTGTTTACAGAGGTTTTCAGTATTCTGAAACTGGTTATTTATGTTTATAGCCTTAGAACAGAAATAAAATTTCATTCTTTATATAAAATACATTCTCTGGATATACAGTCATTGCCTAAGCTCCATGCTAAAGGATGTTAGAGGAATTTTCATGCTAATAGTGATTGATCAGGTTTCCCAAGTTGATTCACAAACATTGCAAAAACCTCAAGTAGTGTTTCCATGTGACCAGATATGACAAAACAAACAAGAACAGTTTTGCATGGTCTGTCTTTGCATGCACAGGGATTATATGATTGATTTAGGAAAGGATCCTGGGAATTTAGTGGGATTTAGGATCAAAGTCTTGGGTGTTTTGAAAATTCCAGTATATAAAAATATATACATACTTATTTAGTATGTGACTGTTGTATCACCAAAAAAGCATTATTTAAGTGATGTTATACACTTGTTTCTGATTCTTAAGTGTTTTTACAGATACAGTGATATCTCTTCTGCCTCTAAGAAAACTGAATGTCACTTCCCTAGAACTGCAAAGGGAGTTGGATAAAGGCTTGACTTATCTGTTAACATATTAAAATTGGAATGATCTTAACATAATAAAATCTTCAATGTTCCCTTTATATTTTACAATATTCCTTAAGTTCTATAGTAGATAATTTCAGTTTATTTGATCATTCATGGCACAATATAAATAAAGCCCCCTCATGGTTTTTCTTTAGATTATAGAAGTAGAATCTGCAGAAGTAGAAGAAAAAAGAAAAATTGTTAAAGTGGATGAAGAAATTGCTACAGAAAAAGCTGAAGAAGCTCAGGCACTGAAAAATGAATGTGAGAGTGACCTGGCAGAGGCATTGCCGGTCATGGAGGCTGCAATTGGTGCTCTTGACACTTTGAAGGCAAGCTGATCTAAATTTCAGCATTTGAAAGTGTTATGTAACTCTCTGAAATGAAGAAGGAATTTCGAAGAATAAGAGATGACACAAAGTGTATCAAAAATATTCTGACGTGAAATTTTTACAGCATAATTTTCTTTAATCATTAGTTTACAGTTTATTAACATTTGTTTAATTTTTTTCCTCTGCCTAGAGGATAGTGATGGATATTGTTAATCATGATGGTAACATTGTATCATCCCTTCTAAAAGTCCTATGTTACCACTTCTATTCATTGGTAATGGTGTTATAATTCCTCTTTTTTCAATCAATCTACTGAGTGCTGAGAAAGACATAATACTTCATGTATTTTTTATTTTAGCCATCTGATATAGCAGTTGTCAAAACAATGAAAAATCCTCCCTCTGGTGTCAAACTTGTCATGGCTGCTGTCTGTGTCATAAGAGAAAAAAAACCTGAAAGAATTTCGGATCCTTCAGGATCTGGAGGCAAGGTAAAACAGCAGACAATAGTCTGAAATAAAAATGTAATTCATGCTCTTTCCAACACTTATCCAACAAACAAGATAACCCAAGGTCCATTAAAGTAGGCAAGTACTTAGAGCCTCCACCCAGGATTTTACTGAAACTTTCCTTATTTTCCAAATTTTTTTATGTGCCAGATTTAATTTGCTTTACACATTTCTTGAGAATTGATAATACATAACTTCCCTGAAACACTGTTTACTTTTTGACTGAAAGTATGATTGGAAGGAAATGTTTGATCTGACAGACTTTCTGCTTTACTGGCATCTCAAGGAGATACCAAATTATCAGTATTAAATATTCATGAATTTTAATTAAATTAGGTTTGTAATTTTTTGTATGTGTATTTGTTTTAAAGCCTGAAAATGTATTTTCTACTATGTTTTGTAGATTTGGGATTATTGGGGTGTAAGCCAGAAAATGCTTGGCAACATTAATTTCCTAAAGGAATTGAAAGCCTGTTCTGAGACACCCATTCCGGTAAGGCTTTTTTAGTAATTTTTACCAGACACTTTCTTGCAGGGAAAAAAAAACCAAATGAGAAAATGCTTTTTGGAGACATCATTTGTCCAAATCAATCAGTTTCTTCTGAGCCTGTGTCCTTTTAGCCTCATTTCACATATTCTGTTTTGGGAGCTGGCTGGGGTTTTTCAGTGGTACCAATGGACATTTGATCCATGTCCAGCCTTCCTATGCCTTTTTCTTTTTTTGCTAGTTTTACTAAATCAAAAATTTAGCATTATAAACTTCTTTTTATAATTGACTGTCCATTGCTGCCTTTCTTAACATCTTTTTCTAATTGTATTTTTTTTGATTAAATGAATGATGACAAAATGGGTAATATTTTGTTGATTCTACTGGCAGATATGCAATAAATGCAGAAATGTACTAGCTATATCACCTTTCAAATAGGAATTTTTCTCCTAAAGGTCATACTATCCAAGAGTGTGATTCTTGCCCTTTGCTGAATTAATTGGAAATGGAATATGCTTTGTACTTGATAAAATACTCTTTGCCCTTTATAAAACTGTTCCCCAAAAGTAGGCACAAGCAATTACATTTTGTATTACATTAGGAGAAATGCATTTTATAGTGTTCCCACAGTTGTGTATTGAGAAAAAGATAGCAAATAATGGAATTGGTATGTTTTGCAAAGGGGGCAGTGTAAATTAAGGCTTCTATGTGACTGTAATGTGCTTGTGGAGCTGCCACAGGGAAGATACAGCAAATGCATGATTAGAAAGGGTAAGGATAGGATTAGAATGAAAACAGGAAAAGATTATGTAACATGACAGGAAGATCAAAACAACCAAATGAGCAGTGATTTCTACAACAATTATTATGGAATAGTTCTTTGTTATTTCATTGTGTAGAGAAATGGCAATGAGTCAGTTCAGTTTGGAGGTGTCAGCTGTGAGATCTGATGGGCTGCAATGCCTTTGTTCCCCAGGAACACGTCATGCAGAAGATCCGGACCGAGTACCTGACCAATCCAGAGTTTGATCCGCAAGTGGTGGCCAAAGCTTCCTCAGCAGCAGAGGGTTTGTGCAAATGGATTAAGGGAATGGAAGTCTTTCACAGGGTATCAAAGGTGTGGTTTTGGTCCTTGCCCCTTGGTGCTATGGAATCTTCCTTTGCTCGGTGTATTCACCCTAAGCATTGTACTTAATAATAAAGTTATACAAATGTACTAAAGCATTTGTGGATTGGTTGTAATTGAATAGGAGATTGAACCCAAAAAAGAACGTTTGAAAGTGGCAGAGGAGTCCTTGGCAGTGACAATGGAGCTGTTGAATCAGAAGAGAGCAGAGCTTGCAGAAGTTGAAGGGCGTTTGGCTGCTTTGGAAAAAACCTTTGCTGAAAAGACAGAAGAAAAGGCTCGTTTGGAATTCCAGGTTGATCTGTGTGCTAAAAAACTGGAACGAGCAGAGAAGTTGATTGGAGGCCTTGGTGGAGAGAAAACAAGGTCAGTTCAAAGTTCAAATGTGAGATAAAACAACAACTGTAGAAATAGAACTTGAAATTACGTTCTCTAAGCCTTTAATGCTGTGTTTCTGTCGGAGAACTGTAACACTAAAGAATGTCCTGCACCTTGAAATATTCCTAGTTGTTTGTAGCATAAAAATATGGGCAGCAACACTGGGAGAATTGTAGCAGAAATCTCTTCAAAATGAGAATAGAATACATGAATGAGGTTTTCATATTTTTCACCTATTCTTAGCTAAGATAAACAAAACCAAGTTGGTTTTTACATCAATGTCATTAATGTGGAGGTTTCAGTATGACTTTTTTCTGCTTGTCATAGATGGCATCAAGCTGCATGTGATCTTCAAGTGGAATATGATAATCTTACTGGTGATATTCTGATATCAGCTGGTGTAATAGCATATCTGGGAGCTTTTACTGCTGGATTTCGACAAGACTGTACCAAAGATTGGAGCAAACTGTGCAAGGTTAGAAGATTGTCTTAGAGTTAAATAAATGTTTTGGTTTTTTGAGACAACTGCAAAAGGCTTCAAAAATCCCTTGTAATTTACCTAATGATAGTCTAGTAAACCTCATGGGTAAAGCAATGGGATCAATTCTGCTGATCCAATATTTTGTAGATTTGAATTTAATTAAATCAGTGAATTTACCCTGCACCTATAATTTACTCTAAAATAGCACATCAGAAACAAGAGACCATCATTGATTTTGTAAGGCTTGATTGTTACTGAAGTAAAATCTCATTGTTTTGTGTATTTTTCCTTTAAATAAAATAAATAAATTTAAAATGCAGTTATGTGTAATGTAAAACATTCTGTAACTTACACCATCAAATATTTGTATGTTAATTATATGGTTAATTGTGTGATTTGCAAAGGGACCCTTTCAATACAGGGACCCTAACCCTTACACTTAACCCTAACCCTAACCCTAATGGCATATGAATGCCATAATTGATAAACCAAATAAATTAATAAATAATTGATAAATCAAGTGATTTAGAAACACTTAAAATGCATGAAACAGTAACAAATCAGCACTGGATTACTGTACTGATTTAATGGAAGATTTAATTAGGTATTTTCAACTATGTATGTATTTCTTAATTTATAACTTTATGTAACAAACCTCCCTCCATGAATGTACCAAAAACTGGATAAATCTTACAAAATTTGATAGAGAGTATATATTTAGTGGGGAAATGTAGTTAATTATTGAAATTATGGTTTTATTTTCCCCAGGATTTTTACTTGTACATGACCTATTTCAGTCCCTTAAAACAAAATGCACATTGTCATTTTTGATAGAAGTGGCATTTAATAAAGATATAAAGAAACCCAGAATAAAGGAAAACATTTATTTTGTTGGGTTTTCCCCCCCCTCTTTTTCAGGAGAAAGAAATCCCTTGTTCTGAGAATTTCTCTTTGAGCAAGAATCTTGGTGACCCAGTAAAAATAAGAGCCTGGAATATTGCTGGTTTGCCCACTGATGTATTTTCTGTAGACAATGGGGTCATTGTTGACAATTCAAGACGTTGGTAGGTGACAAAAAAAGGTTTAATTTTCAAATCCAAGCAAGTTCCCACTTACAAAAAAAAAAAAAAAAGAATGTGTCTGGAAACAGTGCAGCTTCTGCAGAGCAATATAATTTAAGAAGGAGTGGAATCTTTGTATTCCAGGGGGGAGATAGAACAATATTTTACAAGAATTCTGTATTCTGGTTATTTTATGAAAATTGTTAAACATTTTTTGCAACTTTTATAGCTATTTCTGCTATTACTTTTCAAATTATTGTAAAACAGTTATGCATCCAATATTCACTGACATCTTAAAATAACATAATTAAATTTTATCACTTCTTCTCGACAGTCTAATACAGAAACATGTAAAATAGTTTAAAATTTTGGAAAATGCCTGCAAGCACTGAGAAAACTATCCTGTGTTTTCTAGGCCATTAATGATTGATCCTCAAGGTCAAGCAAATAAATGGATCAAGAATTTTGAGAAGGACAACCGTCTGAGTGTTATCAAGATCAGTGACTCGGATTATATGAGAACTGTGGAGAACTGCATTCAGTTTGGGACTCCTCTGCTGCTAGAAAATGTTGGGGAAGAATTAGATCCATCTCTTGAACCTTTGCTGCTTAAACAGACATTTAAACAAGGTACAGCAGAATTCATTTAGAACCCCGAAGGAGAGGACATTAATGTTCAGTTTCTAGTCTCTGGCACCACCTGATGTTTTTCATATTGCTCTCTTCTTGCCTTAATTCTGCCTCTGGTAAGAGAATGGTAATTGCACAAGAGTCTGAAGTTTTATTTTTTAATAAATGTCATTCCTGCCTATCATGAAAATGGTTTTATGTGAAAACCTTTTCCAGATCCCTATAGGAGACTAAAGAAGTTCTGTGAAGGAAACGTTGTCAGTGAAATTGTTTTTCTCGTTCATTTTCATATGTTTTAGTCTGATGATAATACTTGTTAAATTTTGCACAAATAAAGCAAATAAAGCTGTCAAGACATTTTGCTTAAGGCATAGTTTTCACTGTACTTAGCAAGTAGCTATGAATTTGGTTTTCAGCTTTTCCTCCTGTTAGGTGACAGAAAAGTACGCATAAAGAAATTTATATTTTCCCTTCCTTCTTACCTAGATTGTCTTTTCATGTTCAGAATTAAAACAAAAGGAAAGTAAAGCTCAAACACTTTTTTTTCTTTGTGGTTTCCTCTTTCAGACAAGTAATTCAATGAAAGAATAGTCTGTAAGAATAGAATATTTGGGAATAATTCCACAGCTCTCTGTTGGCATCTCTAGTTTTTGTATATGCAAATTGGAATACTGTAGGGATAGGTTTGACTTGATTTCGTCTGCTGAGAGGGATAAGTGGCCTCATTGAGGTCTCTGTGAGTTTTTCAGACTCTCAGATATATTTAATAATTTTTACTTCACAGGAAATTTGTCATTGGTGAGAAGTTTGTTTTTATCTCATGACAGAAGTATTTTTTCCCTATGAATAATTGGAGTAGATAAATTTTCTTAATGTTTCTCTTCTTAACTTCAGGAGGTATGGAGTGTATCAGGCTTGGGGACAGCATTATTGAGTATTCCAGTGATTTCAAGTTTTTTATTACCACAAAACTAAGAAATCCACACTATTTGCCTGAACTTGCTACAAAAGTTTTATTACTCAATTTTATGATAACACCAGAGGGCCTTGAAGACCAGCTGCTAGGTATTGTTGTAGCAGAAGAGAGGTAAGTCTCTCTTTATGGTAAACAGCCATGAAAGGTTTTTATGGCATAATTCCCAGAAAATGGGAAATTAATTTATTGTATAAAATAATGGATGTTACACGGTATGAATGTTGCTCAGTAACAGCTTTAAATTAAAATTTTATTATTTAAAAAGTTTATTAGGGAAGTGTTAGGGGTAAGTGTCCAGAAGTTAATTAGAAATAGCTGATGTGAAATCATTGTTTTTTCATGGCAATTTTCTCCTGAAATATTCCTCGAATATTAGAAAACTTTGTAAATATTATTTGAATCATTACTGTTATTTTTTCAATGTGACTGAACTGCCAGAGAAAGGTGTAGAACGATGAGGATTAAATTTTTATTTTGTATGAAATAAATGCAAAGTACCTCTGAAACTGATTATGGATCATATCTACAGAGGCACAGAGAAGAAGTGTCTGGTTTGGACAGGCATTCTGTGTAACTGGGGTAAACTCATTGCTAACAGAAGTGTTCCAGCAGTAAACTGGCTCTGTGTATCACTTGGTGGGTTTTTTTAGGCAGCAGAGATACAATAAAGGAAAAATAGGATGCACTGCCATTTTCAAAATGCTAAGATGTTAAAGATTAGACCAACATTTCCAAGTACTGAGTAGAAGTAATGGGAAGAAATCTATACTCACCAGTATAAATAGATGTTAAACACCATAAACCTCCTTAAACTGAAAAGAATATTCATAAATAACTTCCTATTGGAAGAGGGAGTAATTTTCATGGGCTTCTTTTGCAGTCAGTGCAAGATGAGCATTGACTGATTTTGGTTTTTGTGTTTTTCTTCATTAGGCCAGATTTAGAAGAGGAAAGAAATGCTCTCATTATTCAGTCCGCAGCCAATAAAAAGAATCTACAAGAAATTGAGAAGAAAATTTTAGAAACTTTAGAGTCATCTGAAGGTGATATTCTGGAAGATGAGACTGCCATCCAGATCTTGGATTCTGCCAAAGTCATGGCTAATGAGATCCAAAGGAAACAGCAGGTAAGGAGTATGTATGTGTGCTCCCCTCAATAATACTGAGACATTAAATGTTAAAATTTGCGGCCAGCTGAAGGTCTCTGATTTGGATGCATAGCACAAGGAGCAAATTCTGTACTTGTGAAATGGAAAGAGAAATAAAATTGGATCTGTTCTATAATCTTCACTGGTAGTTTATTCAGTCTTTAAAATGTTTTAAAGTCTGTGTATGTGTAGTGCAGGTAAATAGATCAGGCACCATTGGGGTAGGGCCAAGCGCTCATTTTACCTACTGGGGTGGCACCTTCTGGAGCAGAAAAGTCGCTTTACTCTGGTGTTTCAGTGCTGTATGCAACTATCCCAGAAATGCTATTAAGCAGTAACATTTTCTAGAACATGAATAGCATTAAGCCTGTTAGAAGCTGTTGTTTGTCCCTGCTGTTGCTGTGCAGATTGCAGAGAAGACGGAGCTGAAGATCGCGGAGTCGCGGGAGGCGTACCGGCCCGTGGCGCAGCACTCGGCCGTGCTCTTCTTCAGCATCGCCGACCTCGCCAACATCGACCCCATGTACCAGTACTCCCTCAGCTGGTTTGTCAGCCTCTACATCAGCTCCATCCATGACAGGTAAAGAGGGTCTCTCTGCAGAAAATAAAGGGGTTTCATTCTCTTCTTATGAATAATGGAGAAAACTATTCATAAGAGGAGAATGAAACATTTCTGGAAACAGTTTGCCTCCTTAAATGGAGGATTTTAGGGAAAATAGGATTTATTAATGAATTCATTTATCTTTCTGGTTACTGTTAAAACATATGATGAACTGTAAGGATGTGCTATATTTAAGTATTTTTAAGATTGTGACTTAGTGTGATGTCAGGTTCTGAAATAGGCTCCATTTTGAAGACAGTGCCACCACTTAACTGTGGCAAATTGATTTCAACTTATTATTTTGCCTGGGACTTCTAGAAGTGCTACAGTCTTTTTAAAAAGACAGGGACTATAGTTCAAATTTTGGGGAAACTGCCACCTAAGTCCCTCGTGGAGTCTGTGGATCTGATATAAATCCTCTGCAACCCTAAATAAATGAGATTTCCTAAGGATTGGATATGTTATTCAATTTGAAGTCTCAGTTTATCACTTCTTTTCTTTGTAGTAATAAATCCAAAGTTTTGAAGAAGCGACTTCAATATCTAAATGACCACTTCACCTACAATCTGTACTGCCAAGTCTGTCGTTCACTGTTTGAAACAGACAAGCTGCTCTTCTCATTTCTGTTGTGCTGTAATCTGCTCATGTAAGCTCATTTTTGTGAAGTCTCTTTCTAACAATAAGGAATGATTTTGTCATGGAAGCAGGTAGTGATGAAATGGAATGTTCTTGTGCACATTGATAATTATGCCTTTGGAGTAAGGTCATGAATGCTTTGGGCTAAGATGTATAATATTAAAAAATGGAAGAGTGTGTGAGTGCATGGATCACTACTTCAGGACACATTATGAAAAAAAAGTGTGCCAAGTGTGCCCATTTGTCAATGATAAATCTATCTTTAAGGATCTGGGCAGTGTTACATACATTTTGACACTACTTATGTCAAAAACAATTTCTGTTATTTAAGAGAACTTTTTAGAAAGAAAACTTGGCCAGTAATGTGCAATGGCAACAACTTCTAGGTTTTTGTCTTTGTTTTTCATTTTTTCTCTTCTCTGTTACCCTTTGCATAACATCATGTGATTTCAGATGCAGTCTTCTCCTTTCCACCAGCTTTTTAGTTTTCTCTTCCTAATTTTGTGTGAATACATTATGAAAGGAATTATAGGTTCAAAATTGCACAACCGCCATGTGCATACTTAATTAATTGCAGTGTGTACTCATCTGTACATGGATGTTCTTCCTGGGCCAATCTGTAAGGGTACTGTAATTGTAGAATGCATTATTTTTTGCAAAGCCTTTAAAAACCAGAAATAATTGCACTTTAAAAAAAAGAAAAGCAGGTATTAGTTCTTTGCCAAATGTGTTGTCAAGCACTGGAACAGGCTGCTCAGGGCAATGATGGAATCACCATCCCTGGAGGCATTTAAAAGCTGTGTAGATGTGCCACTGAGGGACAGGGGTTAGTGATAGCTTGGCATTTCTGGGTTAATGGTTGGACTTGATCTTAAAGGTCTTTTCCAACATAAACAATCAATTAATTCTAAGATTTATCTCTTGAAACCCTTACTTTAGTATTAATCAGATGTTTTTTCCATGCAGTTTTTTAATTAAATAGAATATTGAGATCTGATCTCAGCTCTTACTGAAGTAGAAGCATTCCTAAGGGGCAGTGAAGTGTAATTCATTTAAAACCATTGTTTATATTATGTAAAATCGTATCTCAATTACTGGTTGGTTTTTTTTTAATATATATAGGGCTAATAAAGAAATAGAACATCAAGAGTTTATGTTCTTACTAACTGGAGGTGTGGGTCTCAAGAATGAGCACAAGAATCCAGATCCATCTTGGCTATCAGATAAGAGCTGGGATGAATTATGTCGTGCCAGTGAATTCCCAGCTATGGAAAGATTGAGGTATGGTAAAATACTGGGGTGAATTGGCCTGAATTGGTTTTGACAAATACATATGTAACATGCTGAAAGAAATGATTGCTATGTTTTCCAAATCAGTGCCAGAATGCACAGGGCATCAAACTGGCTCCTTTTTTTCATTATCATGTTTGCTTCACTTAATCCAATCAGTCAGCTCACTATATATGATATTATGTAATAAAACTATTTTTTTAATTATTTGAGGCATTGCCTAAAGAAATTTTTCTTCCAAAATGTCTTCACAGTAAAGAAACAGTGTTTTAAGGGTTCAGTGAAAGCCAGAGATGGTAGATGTAGCAGAATTCCACTGTAGTTCTGGGGAAGGAGTATTTCTAGTAAACTCTATTCTACTGAACTCAGCACAATTTCTCTGTGGGTTTAAATAGAGTTTAGCACTAAATTCTGGAGACAACATGGCTGTACAAGACTTCGATAAATTAGCTGACTAAGTGCAAATATTTGGAACATTTTGATCTGAATGCAGTAACACTGCTCTCTTAGAAATTCTTTGAGGTTGTTTTTTGTTTCAGCCCCTTTGGAGTACAAGTAGCAACGTGGATGATGATCCCACCTTTAAGTAATCTGAGAGTTGTCCCATTGCCAAGGACATACTTTGCATGTTAAGTGAAGGAAAATAGTTTGGTTTTTTCCCTAGCTGAATTTCCTGGTAATTTTTTTCAGTTAAACTGTGGTGTTTTCCTGAACTAGTAGAGGCAGAAAATTCACCCAGACCTATGAAAGTGCAAGTAGTGCTGCCTGGAGAAACAGACAGAACTTACTGTCAGCTTGGAACATTTCAGGTGGAATCTCTCCTCAGCAGCATGGTGGAAAGAGATTTTTCACCATTCAGCATTGAGAAGCTCAACTGTAGGATTATTTTCTGACATAGATATGAAGTGTCTTAAATGACAATACAGTGTAATTTGCCTTTGATAAACATTAAAAAAAGACTCCAGGTATTTATAGTACTTGTGGGTTTTTTTCCTCTAGGAGTCACGTCTCTGAAAATATACATGAATGGCAAAAAATGTATGATAGCAAAGAGCCTCAAAACTTACCATTACCAGAAGAGTTGAATAATACATTCAGTGAAATACAGAAGATGATAGTTCTTCGGTGCTTAAGACCAGACAAGGTAAAATGATCTGTTATGGAGTGTTTGTAGACTGTGCTATGCATCTTCCAGTAATTAATCCGTTCTTCATGATATTAATTAAGAAAGTAAATGCTGTTCTTATTTTTCAAGTGACCAATACAAACACCTCAAGCGTCAGCTGAAATCTTTCTTTCTGATGTGATTTAATGAATCTTTTGGAGGATTCTCATTGCTCTAGCTCTCTTGAAATATTTTTTCATGCCTAGGCTGTCTCCTAGTGCACTCAATATACTCGAGGACAGGACATATTAGCCTGAAAAAAATACACAGGTTGTCTAATACCATGTACTTTCCTGCAAATGATAATTAAGGCAAAAAGAGATAAAATGTGTTGATTTGAATGACCAAGATGAACTTTCAACAAATTCTGCCTTTGGTGCTCTTAGCAGATTGTATTGCATTATCTTTAGGAGCTATCAATGTTAAAATTTAAGGCATATTGCAACTGCTCCCTTGAATTAATTAAAAATAATAACATTAATATATCCTAAGGGAGAATGTGCTTGTCCTCCACATCAGGAAAAACCTGACTCAAGGTCTTAATGTTATTTAATATTATTTATACAAGGTATGCAATTCTTTATTTTCTAAAAACATTATTATTCCTCTTATAAGGAAAAAATAAGGAGAGAGGTGTCAACAAGATGCTTTTGGATCATTCTGCAAGAGTGGTCTCAAATCTCTGCAAATCAGAGAGGTGTCTTCAGGGTTGGGAATTTGGCATAAAAGACATTGTCAAATCTGCAGTTATATCTATGTTAATGGTTTGTATCTGCTTTTTTTTTTTACCAGATTGGTCCAGCTGTAACAACATTTGTCACTGAAAAACTGGGGAAGAAATTTGTAGAGCCACCACCTTTTGATCTAGCAAAAAGTTACTTAGATTCAACTGCTACAGCCCCTTTAATATTTGTGCTATCTCCAGGAGCAGATCCCATGTCTAGTAAGTATACACAGAAAGTAGGGACCTCAAATTCCCCTTCAGTACACAGTGAGGATTATTTTCCATTTTCTGCAAGTAGATTTGAGTGCATTGTGTCAGACTGGTAGAATTCTGTGCCCCTTCAAAATGCTAACTTGTATGTACATGTAAACAAAACAGTAATAGAAGTTTTTCAATTATTTTTCTGACATAATATATGAGTGCTAAAATCTTATGCTTCTTTCTGTTCAAGGCCTCCTGAAACTGGCAAATGACAAAGACATGGTAGGAGATAAGTTTCAGTCCATCTCATTAGGACAAGGACAAGGACCAATAGCTACAAAAATGATTCAAACAGGAATGGAAGAAGGAACATGGGTTTGTTTACAAAACTGTCATTTAGCTGTCTCCTGGATGCCAATGCTGGAGAAAATATGTGAGGAGTTTGACAGTGAAAAATGTCACCCAGAATTCAGACTTTGGCTTACAAGTTACCCTTCACCAAAGGTATATGCATGGCCCTATAATCTCTGTTTAGGGATAGGGAAAGTTGGTGGCATTTTTAGGGAATTTTTGTATACCTCAATGAGCTGATAATACAAAACTTCTCTGAAAGGCAATGAGGCTTTGAAGAGACAATTTAACCAAGAAAGGACATTTAAAAATAATTATAAACATGATAATATCAAGCTTCCTTTGTAATATTTTGATACTGTGATGTGCAATATTTTGTGTACTATTCAATGAAACTCCAATCTGTCAACATATATGATTAAGAGTGTTTCTTTGCTCTCACATAAATTAAAAAAATTAGTCTTGCATTTTATCTGTGAAGTGTTGAATACCAAGAAAACATTTTAAAATACACGTTTGTTATTTACAGTAGTCTTACTTTCTTGATGCCTTGAAGAATTTTTTATAAGCTGTTGACCTTTAAAATGTAATTTCTTGCAGAGAGCTGTTAATGTGAAAAACACAGAATAATAGTATGTTGTTAATATAGAATCTCTTCCACACTTTCTGAATGCTGTATTGCTGGTTTTTATTTCTAGTTTCCAGTAACCATTCTGCAGAATGGTGTGAAGATGACAAATGAGCCTCCTACTGGTCTGCGATTAAACCTGCTTCAGTCATTTCTTTCTGATCCTATTTCTGATCCTGAATTCTTTGCTGGATGCCCTGGGAAGGAGCTGGTAATGTGCCTGTCTCTTGAGAAGATTTTGGACTTTGGGGTTTTGTTATCCAATTTCACATAGCAATATTTTAAATGGTTTCTTATGCTTTATTAAATCCCTGACATGCTACATACACATAGTACACAATGTACATGGACTCTGAGCATTGATTAGAAAGGCATGTCTGTTGTTACTGAGATGATAAGCACTGAGGAGACCTTTTCTTGCTACCAGGGACCAAATATTGCAGTGCCCATATATCTTATTGATACCTGGTGAACAACTTAGCTAATCATTACCTGTGAAGGAAGTGAAAAACAGTGGGATCAGAGATGTGAGTTATCAATATACATAGGTGTGACTGCACCTAAGGATTTGCTTTAAAAATACATTTGTATTTTTTGTTTGTCTAATGAACCTTAAAAATAAATACTTTGTGCTATTGGAACTCTTATGAAGTCAGTTGTCCTATACATTAAAGAACATCATTGTACTTGAGGAACTGGCTAAATGTGCTTGCATTTGTGGCACTGTGTGTGCACTTGTTCCCTGGGCAAAAACCACAAGGTTCTGAGTAGTGACCTGGATTTATACCTGGGTGGAGAGTGGTAATCCAAAGGTGCTCACTACACATGTTGCAGACTACCATGAACTTACAGACTAGTTAATAATACATTTTTCTTTTGCTTTTCTCAAAGGTATGGGAGAAATTACTATTTGGAGTTTGTTTCTTCCATGCTCTTGTTCAGGAGAGAAGGAAGTTTGGGCCCCTTGGTTGGAATATACCCTATGGATTTAATGAATCTGACTTGAGAATCAGTATCAGACAGCTGCAGGTAAAATTACTCATTACCTCCTGAACTCTTATCTTGCAAAACACAGCTGGGAGTCACAAGGAGCAATACACTGAAGTTACCTCAAATGTTCATAGATATTCAGGACTTCAGCTGTAAAGCCAAGGAATGTCAATCATAGTATAAATATTTTCAAAATTACAAATAACAAAAAACTTAATTAAAAAACATATATTAATTATATTCCATATGTGTAGAAATCTTAATTTCTACAGACATATGGAATAGAATTGATATATGTGAGTATCATGAAAGTTAAATTTGTCATGTACAAGAGCTCACTGTTCTCGAGGTAGCACATGTCAATGACAGTCACCTATCAGGGTGGTTAGTAGGAGGACATTTTTTTACATGTGTACTGGTAGTTAACAGAACCTCAGACTATTCTCCTTCCCCAAAAGGAGATGATTAACACTGCTTGACCTTGAACCTTTTATGGGCACTCTGTACAAAAGTCAGGAGAATTAAAACTGAATTACAGAAGTTGAGGCTGAAGATTTGAAAAAGTTACCAAGAAGTTAATGAATGAGATTGGAGGAAGATTAAAAGATAAATTAAGTGAAACACATGTTTATTTCTGGTGCAGAAAAGTGTCCATCTGAACTGGAGAAATCATCCACATGTAAATAATTGAAGAATTACTTGGGTGACTAAGTAATTTTGATACTCATAGGAGGCTTTTGCTCTTAACTCATCTTGATTTTAAACAATAATTTTTACCTGAAAATAAGATTTAAGAGTTTGAGTTTCCAGCCCCTAGGAACAAAACTCCATAAACTGCAGCTTACACATGCTATAGCTTCCAGCCTTTTATTCTGTTAGGTCCTACTGTTGTTTAGCAGATACTGCAAGTCTCTAGAACTGCTCTTATGTTGTCACGTTAGTGCAGGGGTTCCATACTGTTGTCTCCTCATCACAAAGGTTTCACACCTCCTTGGTGTTCTCTCAGGGGCAGCTCCTCAGAGCTCTGACTCTTTCATCTTCACAAAGCAACCACCTGACTCCAGTGCCCCTCTCACCCAGCCACCCCACTCTTTTATAGCATCTTCGTCTCATTGGTCACAGCTGGGGCCTGTTAAAGTCAGGCCTGTTCCAAATCTTTGATAATTGGCCCAGCTGCAACTCCTTAGGGGTGAGATTACTTTCTACACTATCTCCATTTCCTTATATCCTATCCCCCCATCCTCTTATTTGTGTTTCAGTTATTCATCAATGAGTACAGCCACGTTCCCTTTGAGGCTGTCTCTTACCTGACTGGTGAGTGTAACTATGGAGGTCGAGTGACAGATGACTGGGACAGACGTTTGCTGCTGACCATGCTGGATGATTTCTATAACCCCGACATCATCGAGAACCCTCGGTACACTTTTTCTCCCAGTGGCAACTACTATGCTCCACCCAAAGGCACATATGAGGAGTACATTGAGTTTATTAAGGTAAAAAAGTAGCAACAAGAATTTGCACTGTTACACTGATGTGCTAAGAAAGCAATCCTGAAAGGCTTAGTGAGGTGGTTTTGCAGCACAATTAATTGTGTGCTCAGGTTCTTGCCAGCATCCTTGTATGATCCTTGATGTGACCTCAAATGTTTTGGGGAGGGAATCAGTAAGTAGATAGGGGGATGTGTAGCATAGATTCTTTGGAAATTACTTACTGTGTGAGAAGTGGTGGCTCTGTCACCAGTAATTCTGCCTGCAAATACCTGCCTCTAAGGTCCTCACTCACCTGCAGCTGAAGTTTTTCACTTGGCTTCTTAAAGAAACCTTGGATGAGATTCCTCCTGCTCTATGTCACCCAGACTTTTTTTTCTTTTTTGTCCTAGAGTCTTCCCTTTACTCAGCACCCAGAGGTATTTGGCTTGCATGAAAATGTGGATATTGCAAAAGATCTTCAGCAAACTAAGACCCTCTTTGGATCTCTGATTTTAACACAAGGAGGAGGTTCTCAGGGAACTTCTGGGGGTGGTGACAGCACTCTTTATGCAATTGCAGATGATATTCTCAGCAAGGTATTGTATTGTATAAATTACTTCAATATATCTTTTTACAAAGCAGAAATTCCTTAACTAGAATCTTCACTGTAAAGTAAATTTCATCTTGAAAAAAAACATTCTGAAAGGAACTTAGTGCAATGTGAAAGTAAGAACTTGTGTGGCTGTAACAGACCACAGCTATATTTCAGTTGAAAGAAATTTTATTGGTTTTATAAAATAGGCAAAAGACAATAGAAAGAGAGAAAATAGAGCAAAGAGGACTTGAAAGAACAGTTGATTCATTCACATGAACAAATTTAAAATTAAAAAATAGAAATATATTAATAAATTTTAATTATATTAAAAATTCTAGGTTTTTTATTTTAAAATAAAAATGTGTGAGATTTTCATGTTCATTTAGGTTGAACTACTGAATCCTGTACTGCTAAGATACTAACCAGAAAGTTTAGTGGTTTCTATTGCTCTGGAAATTTTCACATTTGCACACCTTAATGTAAAATCATAGTGATATATATGAAATTATTTCCAAGTATGTTGTCATTTACAGCTTCCAAAGGATTTTGACATTGAAAGTTGCCTAATTAAATATCCAGTGAGATATGAAGAAAGTATGAATACTGTGCTGGTGCAAGAAATGGAAAGATTTAACCAGTAAGAATGTTCTATTTTATTAAATTTACCAGAAATCATTCCATTCACAGAAAAATATTTCTTGCAAATCATATTCTGTAAGCCCTGTGGTGTGTGAAATACTTTTTTTGTTCCCTTCTAATTGCCTGCAGTGATACCTGCAGTCCAAACACCCTTGCTCCTTGTGGAGAGTCAGAGTGTAGGATAGATGTCAGGAAAAATAATAGGCAAGATGGCAGGCAAAATTAACTGAAAGAGAAAAGAAGGGAGTACGAGGAAGTACTGGGAAAAGAGAATGCAAACAATATATAGATATATTTTTTTAACTTCACTTTCTCTTTCACCATCATGACCTTAATTTTATTTTATTTTCCTTATATTTCTGACCTGTAAGGTAAAGGAATTAGAAACTCCACATGCACAGTTATAGTTTATTAAATGTTTTCTATAATGGAGATATTTTTGATTTTTAATTTTCTCTTGTGTTTCTGTTTGAATTTTTTCCCCCTTTTTCCGATTTTTTTCCCCCTATGCCTAATTTTCACAATTATTCTTCTAAGACTACAAACCTAGAATTGATTTTTCTCCTTGTGTCCTCAGTCTAATTTTTGACTTTGTTTCCTAATTTTATTTCTTATCTTTACCTGCCTGCCTATTCCTTCTTTCTGGTTTTATTCTGTCTTCCTTCTTTTCTATTTTTCTCGTCATGTCTCCTGCTTAATCTTCTCCCAAATGCTCTCTGGCCTTAAGTCTCCAAGTTATCCTTATTGCACACCCTCTTCTTTTGCAATCAAAACCTTTTTCCTTCATCTATAATATAGTGGATACATTTGGAGTTCCAAATTTATCCTCTTAAAAAAAATCAGGATATCAAAGATAACAAAAGAATTTATTACTGTTTGTAGTCTTAAATAAATCTGCACTAATGCCCAAATCCATGACTTTACAGACATGACTTATTGTGCAGATATCTATATATATAGATTAAAAAAGCTGTAAAAGTTCTATAGATGCCTCCATAATCCACTTCTTTTACTTTTTTCCCAGTGACATAGTCATGTTTAACAAATCATGCAGAATGTGTGAAAATTTTTTGGTTTTTAATTCTAGTTTAATCCGAACTATTCGCATTACACTAATTAACCTGAAGAAAGCCATTAAAGGACTGGTGGTTATGGATGCTGCACTGGAGGCTCTGTCTGGCAGTCTCCTGATTGGAAAAGTTCCTGAGAAGTGGGCACAGCATTCATACCCGAGTCTAAAACCATTAGGGAGCTACATTGTTGATTTGCTGGCAAGGCTGAAGTTTTTACAGGTAATGTACAAGTGGCAGTGCTGCCAATTGTTCAATCTACTTTTCCATATAATTTGTGTGGTAAGGAGTGATAGGCTTTGTTTAGATTTTATGAGTACAATTATGTAGCAAATAGTCAAAGAGGATGGGATTCCTCTCTTTCTGGTTGTTCAATGTATTGCTTTCCTCTCTCCAGGATTGGTATGAATTAGGGAAGCCTGCTGTTTTTTGGCTATCAGGATTCTATTTTACTCAAGCTTTCCTAACTGGAGCCATGCAAAACTATGCCAGGAAGCACAGGATCCCTATTGACCTTCTAGGATATGAATTTGAGGTATGGATAAAGTATAAATTGATGTTGTGGTGAGATGTAGTAAATAAATCCTAACTGGAAGATTCATTTTGCCACTGACTGCAGTGTGAAGGCATATATTTGTTAGGAGTGGGAGGCTAAATAATTCTCAAATTGATTAAAAGAAATTCTATCACTGGACCCAGAACTCCACTCAAGGAAACAGTGTATATTTTTCTATGTAATTAAAGCCTCATTTTGTAACCTACAAGAAAGGTAATTAACAAACCCAGAGAAGTCTGCTGTCTCTACAGATATATATAAATGTAGCATTGAAAAGGAGGGGTTACTATATTATTCTCAGTTTGGTTTGGTCAAAAAACTGGCATAATAGCTCAAAAATCAAAGAGCTGTGAGAGTTTAATGACTTGTAACACTTCTTTCCTGCAGGTTATTCCTAAGGATACTGCTGATACTGCACCAGAGGATGGTGTTTACATCCATGGATTATTTTTAGATGGAGCTCGCTGGGACAGGGCCAAGTTAGTAGCCAAATGTTTTACTCTGGTTCTGGAAAGCTTTATTCAGTGCTCAAGCAAGACTGGTTTAAGTAATTTAAGTGATACTTTTCATATTATTGAAATAACACACCAAATTAAGTACTCTTTCATGCATGGAAATGGGGAAATAAAAACAAACAAGCAAGTAGCAACCAAAAAACAACCACCAAACCCCTCAAGCCACAAACAATGACTTTGTTGCTGTCTCTCTCCAGGGGAATATTAACTGAGCAGTATCCCAAAGTGCTCTTTGATGCCATGCCAATCATTTGGATAAAGCCAGGTGAGTATGATTTCTCTGATGTGTGAGCTATTCAATGAGAAATTGCAACAGTGGTTTCCTTTTTTTACTGAAGATCACTGAGGAGAACTTTTCACAGATTTACAGAAACTGAGTGTTTTACCTTATGTGATTTAGCAAGGTTTGCTCAGGTTATTTTTAGCTCTGTGATAGCTGTCTTTCCTACTAGTAACATAATTTTCACAACTATTGTTTTCTTTGATTGAGAGGAATAACTCCTTGTTTGTATTTATACACAAAATCAGGACCTACTACTGCAACTGCTGCAACCTAACTGTTAGCAAATTGGCAGTATTAATATTTGCCACTTTCTCTGTTTGTGCCTTCTCTTGAGGTTGGGTGAATTTATTCAGATCTTCATGATTTTATGCTTGCACAAGTTCCATGGAAGAAATCCGGGCATACAAAAAGTTCCTCCAGAGTTCTGTCCTTGGGTCTCAGATGACTTGAATTGCAGTTAGATTCTCTGGCAATTAGATGGGAATTCTTGTAGAGCTGTGAAAAACTCATGTATAAGCTATATGTTAACTAGGTAACTATTCAGATTTTAACATGTATTGTGTTATAATGAGTATTACAAAGCTGGTAGAATTACAGGAGGGCATCTAGTCCTGAAAATAAATTTTAGCTAAATTAGTTGGATTTAAGAACACAAGAAAACACAACAAGAAAAAGCCTGATAATTTTGTTCTGTTGCTCACAAACCAATTTTGCATTTTTATTGACCTTTAAAGATGTTACTTAACATTTGCATATACATTATGTTTGTGCCACTGGATCTGCTGAATGTAATGCATTATTTTGGGTTTTTTTGAAGCTGTGAAATCAGACATAAAGAAGACCAATGCCTACGTGTGCCCGCTGTACAAGACAAGTGAGCGCAAGGGGGTCCTGTCCACTACGGGGCACTCCACAAACTTTGTCATCGCCCTGAGGCTCAACACAGACCAGCCAGTGCAGCACTGGATCAAGAGAGGAGTGGCCCTGCTGTGCCAGCTGGATGACTGACTGGGGACACTCAGACTTCACAGCACCCTCTTCTCTCTGCTGGCTTACAGAGGAAGTGGAGCTTAGTGTGGAAGAGAACCATCTGGAGGTTTTTGTATTGTGAGAGGGCATGAAAATACTTTCTGACCCTCAAGCTTTTGTATTAGTATGTATTATTTTTATTATAGACCGTCTTTACAATCTGTCAGCTATACAACTAGGATTTTAGCCCTTGGTTATATTGTTAAAATGTTTTAGCCCTTGGTGATGTTATTAAAATGAACACCTTTTTTGTGCGTTAGTTGAATATCACAAAATATATTTTCATGAGAAATGGAAGTAGTCTGTGCTTTCTGAGAGAAATATTATAGGTAATAAACTTGATTCTGCACTTTTGTTTTCTTTAAAAATAATGAAAAAACATTACTCAAGCATTCTTTCTACATCTCCTCTAGCAAAGAACTGTTTCCACCTTGCATTCAGATACAGCCATCATCTGTTCTGTGTTTGAATCCCTCCAAAAAACTACAGCAGGAATAACCGAGCACATAAAGGTCCTACTCCATCCTACCATCACTATTACAACTGGGCATCTGTGTCCCTGCTTATTGGGTGTTGAACCAGTGTAAGTCTGTCTTTCTGAATCTGCTTTTCCCTTTAAAAATTCTGGTTTTCAATTGCTTTTCTATTTGTATTAATGTAAATTATGATTAAGCAATCAGGAGCATGTAATAATTTTAACAGAGTTTTTGTTTGATTATTTGCTTGGTTTTGTTTTTATTGTTTCAAGTTTATTTTTTCTGCTGTCTCACTCTTAAGCAAGCTCCTAAGACCACCTTTAGCTTGCTCTCCTAGGACACCACTAAAGGATTTTCTTTTTACTATGTAATACTTCCTGCTATTGGTCTGAAATTCTTATTCCAAAACTCAAAAGTATTTTTACAAGGAAACTGGACTTTTAATTCCTTCTTTTGTTGGCAGCACTTATCAGGTCAGATTATTAAACATAACTGACGTGTGTGAAAGAAACGTGGAGAAAGTCCCAGAGTATCTTATGACTGGGTATTTATAGTGAGCTATTAATGGACATGGGCTCTGCAGAGATTGTTTACAATCCTGAAAATGTCACTTTCAACTTAATAATCACTTCTTCAAAGGCTGAGATTTTCCCTCTTTCAGAAGGTGAGGAAAGCCAGTATATCTTCTCAATGCATAGGAAAATTAGTAGTACTTTTAGGAAAAAAGTAGTCTATGTACTCATGGAGCCATGGTAAAATCAATTACTAACAGTTTCTTACTGTATATGTTGCTAATATATTTCTCTTATTTTGCTACATATGCAATTACAGAGCAAGGCCTGCAATCACACATTAGGTGGACCAGGTAACAAATTAACTGGTGCAGTTTTGCTATGAATTACTTCTGCCCAGCTTTAAGAGATTTCTAGAATTATTCCAAGCTTTGTAGCTGGCATGTTGACACCTTCCTTAAATTTCCTGTGCTCATTCATTTTGCCAAGTTATTTATTAGCTTTCAGTTTTACTTATTAATTTTATTTTACCTTGCCCTGTCGTTTTGTTTTGGTTTGTTTTTTTCAGGCCAGCTTTCTTTCAAGACAGAAGTGGAAGTTTTGATAAGGTAAAACAGATGAGAGGTTTGAACCTAATGGAATATCTGAGATCTTGAATTTGCCAAGAACAGCATGACTGCTTAATCATATAACAGTGTAGTCATTTATTTTAAACTGTGTTTCATTTCTCTTGATACTGACACAGTGTTTGCTGTTTCTATTACTCCAAATCTAACCTAAAGATTTAACATCTGCTTCTAATTAAAAAACAGTGTTTCCCTACAGAAGTGATCCATGTGGTGCTGATTTGCCATGAATAATTCTGTGTATATGGTTGATGGTGATTCTGATGAGGAAATCTCTACCCAGCAAGCTATTCAGGAAAGCTTACAAGATTGGCATAAATTTGAAACAAGTGGCAGTGCAACAGAGGTTGAAAGGTAACAAGTTATTATTTCTGTTTTGGGTGTTTTCTTGGCATTACTGTAAACATTTAATAGACCTTATATTTTCCTTTTTTAACTCCCTAAGTTGTATTGTGCTGACCTTGTCCCATGGATACTGGAAAGCACTGGTACCTCACTTGTTTTGAGTTCTCCTTGAAAAAGTGTACTTGTTTCTTGGACAATATGAAACATATGAAACTTTCAGGTGATGTTTTACATCAATATGTTAATGAGTATAAGGCTTTGTGAAGAAGAAAAGTAGGTGATGTAGGTGATGGGACTTTCCCCTCATTTTAGCATTTAATTGTTGGCCTTTGTGTGAAAAATTCAGTATTTACAGTGTCGGGGAAAGACCAACAAAAAATTTTTTTCAATCTGTTAAGCCCTCACAAAACCAATGTAACTTAGGAAAACTTAACATATTGTCTACATTAGAGTATTTGAAGTAAGGTATAATGATATCCTTAGCTTCACATGAATTTTTACTTCTGATTTTATTCTTGTTCTGTTTATGCAGTTTCCAGTATACCACAAGTAAGGAACATGGGCAGATCGTTGCAGCAATTCGGAAAGTTAAGTACAAATACAGCCCTGGCAATGGCTGAGCAATGCCTTCACTTTGGGGGTTTGATCACCTGATTTAAGTGCAGCTCTCCTTGGTATAGTCTTGGGAGAAGTAAGGAAACTAAAAACAAGACATCCAAAAGCTAGCTTATTAGCTAGGATCATGGAAGTGGGATGGGTTCAAGTGTCACCCCTTCCAAAGATTTCTAGTGCTTCATCTCCTGAAATAAGAGGAAAACTCCAGGCCTTTCATTCATAATGAGCAAGATACACTGGTGGGATAAATGGCACTCAATGTATTAGCTGCCTGAATTTTGTCTTATGATGTGTAATGAGATATGTATCCATGCTAAAATATCACAGGCCAAGAGGAGGCCTTGAAGAAGTTGGTGAGGCACAGTTCTGCTTTTGAAGAAGCAGATCAGGAAGGCTGGCTTCCTGTGCATGAAGCTGCAGCACAGCTAAATAAGAACATCCTTGAAATAACTTTCAAAGGTACTAAGTCCTTCTAGTTTTCCACCAAAAAGTTTTACAAAGTAAAGTCTGATGAATCATCCACCTTCAAATGTGTTCTGCTTTTCTGTGTTTCAGCCTCCCGTGACATCACGTGGGAACAGTCCACTCTAAAAGGGGAAACACCTCTCTTGGTGGCAGTAAGAAATTGTTTTGTGGACAATGTCCACTTTCTCCTGCTCAATGGCTGCAATCCCAATGTTAAAAATGAAGAGGGAGATTCTCCTTTAGTTATAGGTGAATACTGTTTTTAGGGGTGGAGAAGTGAGGGAGTGAGGTGAGGATACAGTTATACATTTTAGGTTTTAAGGTGACATACTTGACTTCAATGCATAAAATATTTTGCTATGAGGAAAAAAAAATAATCTCAGCATTGAATAGGTCTGCCCCTGTGTTTTTCTCAGATGATAATTAGCTTTCTCCTTGAAGTGCAGAGTGCCATCCTCTGCTTTCCTTGGCATCATTTCTGCAGTGGTGCCAGGTAGTGAATCCTTCTGTTCCTTCATGCTGTGCCCTTCATGTCTGCAGGCATAGAACATTCATATTCTCTGCCCATATGGTATCTCCTTCATTGCATCAGCCTTTTTTTTTCTCAAAAACCCATGGTAATTGGTTTTAATTATCCAAAATTATAGCAAATCAGCCTGATTTATCTGCAGTATGTGGGGTGCAAAGCAGTGTTTGTCCCTATTTAGACATTGCTGTCATTAGTGCAAGGATGACAAGTGAAGGAGACAGGCTGACATTGTCAGTTCACTTCTCTTTAATATTTTTTACTTTAGGAATAAGGTCCCATAGCTGCTGTAGTCCTAGTATAGTCTCATACCCACATTCTTTGTGTGAATGCCACTTTAATTTGATCATGCACAAGAACAGTAATTCATTATTTCTAAGGAACTATATTTTGCCAAAATGTTTTTCAGAGGCATTCTTTGTTCGTTTCCTTTGCTTCCCTCAGTCTGGGCTATGATGCCTCCATTCTCACTGAATCCACCCAAAAACAGGAAGGTGTCTTCTCATTATCTAAATTCTAAAGGAGCACTCAAGTTTCTCGGATGATCCCATACATTTTTCTGTATTGGAAGGGTTTCTTTTTCATAACTATTGTTAAAGGAGGAGGAAAAGGCCTAGCAATCATGTGTAGGACCCTCAGTCCATCATTGTAAAATGGCTGCAGTTTCAAGTCAGGCCATCTGCTTTAAAAAATGTACAGAACTCCTAGATACTTTTGAAGTGCACAGCATTAAAATGCACCATCTCCCAAGAAGGGGATGCATGGGATTTATCTAAAGCAGCCATGTAGGTCTCAGATAATGGGACATCACAGTTTCTGTCACAGAATGCTGTCACTGGTGTTGAGGCAGCTGTGGTGTTGATGAAGCTGCTCAGCCTTATCTGTCCTGTGAAGGACACTCACTGTCCTGCACAGCCTGGAAGATCAAAGAGAGAAGGAGGGAAGGGTGTTGCCTGATCATTCCGTCCACTGGAGCCAATGCAAATTTCTCTTATAAGATCTTCCCTGACTTAAGACTTCAGGCTTATTAAGCTAAGAAGGCATATGAAAGAGTCATTATAAGCTTTGTTTCGTATTGTGATATCTGCTTATGGAGATTTAACAGAGCTCTGGTGGCAGCTCCTGAGCACCAGGCCCTGGGTATGGTCTCCATCTAGTGGCAAGGAAAAGCTGTGTTTTGTTCCATTACCAAATGCAACAGAGAGGAAAAAATCTACGGAGATTGCCACCAAATGATTCCTTTGCATACTTAGTGTAGTCCTGGAAGCAAAGAACAGACTTGTTGATGAGTTAAACCTTTCAGCGTAGGGTGACATTTCTCACTGCATAAATAGCACTGCCAGGAACAGTCAGCAGTCACATAACAGCAGCCATGGTGCACAGATAGCACTGAATAACAATCCTGTCTGATGCTTTGCTTGCTGTCCTACAGCAATTAAACTTGATTCCTATGACATTGCCTCGTTGTTGCTGAGATCTGGTGCCAGAGTGAATCTGCGCTGTGTCCATGAGAGAACTGCTCTGCATGAGGCAGCCAGGCTGGGCAGGAAGGACCTGGTACAGCTTCTCCTGGAGTCTGGAGCAGACCCTGACCCCCGCAGTGGATATGGCCTCACACCTCTGGCACTGGCTGCACAGATGGGACACACAGAAATTATGGAGCTCTTACTGCAAAGAGGTGAGACTTTATTATATAGGACCTTATAGGAGGAGAAGGCTTCAGATGTGCCTTCAGAAACAGAAGTAGCTCACCTTACTAGAGAAAATTAAATGTGATCTGCACTGAGGGTTGTTGTGATGTAGGGAAGGCCTGATAAATACCAATTTGTATAATATTAAAAGAATAGATTATTATTATAGTGAGTACTTATAATTGTTTTTTAAATGCTCTATTATTTTCTCACATAGACGGGTCATCCTAGGGCACACTTGACAAGATATTTATTGTGGGGAATTTTACATGATGATTCAGCAGCATTGGAACTGGATTGCATGAACTCTTGCATACTGGGTGCTCTCATGTTTACAGTTACACCTGCCTGTTCTTTGAAAAGTAAAGGAATTGAAATGCATTGTTTGTAAACCAAAAGCAGTTGTTTGGATGAATAAGAACCAAACTTTTTGCTGGTGCAGTTCTAGGAACAATTCTTACTGTGTTCAAAGCAATTTGGACCTTCTTGTTCTAAGGATTACATAAACAGATCTAAAATCAAGGATCCAATATGAAGATTTATGCCCACAGTAGTTCTGTTTAGTGGAGAATAGAATTCAAAATACCCTATCACTGGGGGGTTGGAGATATTAATTGCAGATGAATATTTACAGTGACTGCTGTGAAAATCCTTGCTGCTTTTTCCCAGGTGCAGATGTTCTTTCACAGGCAATGGATTGTGCTTCTATATTGTTTGAAGCAGCAGGAGGAGGAAATCCAGATTCTGTGAATCTTTTACTAGAATATGGGGCTGATGCCAATGTACCAAAGCACTCGGGTCATTTGCCAATCCACAGAGCTGCATATAGAGGACACTTTCTGTGAGTTAATATACTTAAAAATCAAGTAATAGTGACACCAGAAATATTAATTTTACTAATCTTACCTTATTCAAAGCAGGCAGAAATTCTGTAGCTTTGTACAAAGAATTCTTTTTGACTGTGTAAATATGTCTGTTCTGTGTCTGAATATAAGAAACCAGTTAGAATAAAATCTTCATGATTTTAGGATGCACATCTTAATCCCTCTGGTATTTCCCCATTTGTCACAAGTAGTAACACTGTCCAGTCTGATGCTGAGGTTCTTGGAACATTGTCACTCTCTCTGGGTCAATGTCTCATCTTCACCCCATCAGAGAAATGTGAATGGTGAATATGCTAAATAGACAAACAGAGAGTAAGGGTTATCCCTATTTTAAAGAGAGTAAAACTACTGGAAGATATTTATGCAGAAATCACAACTAACAAATGAGAAACAAGCACCTGAGTATTCTTAATTTCTGTATTCATATTTTCTGTATATTAGTTGTTATATTTAAACTTAGATGTATATATATTACATTATAGATTATATGTATTTGTGTTATAATACATATTCTATTAATTCCCTAATCCCTATAGGTTATGCACTTTTAACAATCAGGAAAAATTTCTATTGAAAAGGAACCATCAATTCCTACAGCAAGGAATGGTTGTTCATTAATAATAGTATAATATAATAATATTTTATGTGTAAGAGATGTAAAGTCAGTATCCATTGCTGGCTAACAATTGCAGTGTTGGTGATTCAAGTCAATGCATGCCATGGTACTGATTTGGTATATTAAGACTACTGTAACAGTCATGATGAATTCTGAAGCCAAACAACACTGAGAAATTCAAAGATGAGTTAGTGAACAAAAATATTTAATATTCTGAGTTGCTTCTGGTTTTAATTTTTCAGAGCTCTAAAATATTTAGTTCCTGTGACTGATTTTTCTGCCATTAAAGAAAGTGGGATAAGTCCAGTTCACTCAGCAGCAGCAGGAGCACATCCTCAGTGCCTTGAGTTTCTCCTGCAGTCGGGTTTCGATGCCAATTTTATGCTGGCTCAGAGAGTTCGCAAAGGCTACGACGACCACCGGAAATCCGCGCTGTACTTCGCCGTCTCCAACGGGGATATCTGCTCGACGCAGCTGCTGCTCAACGCCGGAGCCCTGACAAACCAGGATCCCATCAACTGCCTCCAAATAGCCTTGAGAATGGGCAACTACGAGTTAATGAATCTGCTGCTCCGCCACGGCGCCAACGTCAACTACTTCTGCCGCGTGAACACCACGCATTTCCCCTCAGCCCTGCAGTACGCCCTCAAGGACGAGGTGATGCTGAGGATGCTGCTGAGCTATGGCTACGACGTGCACCGCTGCTTCGACTGCCCCTGGGGCAGCGGGGACCACTCCCAGTACGTGACCGACGGCTGGACCTCCACCGTCATCAAAGACACCATGGTAAGGGTGTCACACGGCTGCGGGTGCGGCCCTGCCGCCTTCCTAAAACTAAATGGAGAGGGGCTTAATGCACTGTCAGAAAAAGAAGTTTTGAAGACAGTTTAAACATAAAGAGAGGGACAGACAAGGCTTTAAAATTAACCAGATGTTACGAAGCCTAGCTCATGACGGCAAATGTTGTAAACAGTATGTTTGAATTGTGAAAATATAGCTGATGATATGCTGATGATCAGTAAGGAACTGGCTCTCCAGGGCAGTGTTGTCCATGCTGTGAAAGCAGAGATTTGCAGGCTTGCTCTCTGCATTGTCCTGTACCAGAACACCAAGACTGGAAGGCTGTTGAAAGGACTCCTGGAGCTGGTGGGTTAAGCACTGAGCAGAAATTAGCAAACCTAAAGATACTCATCAGTGTCATTGTTTCACAGTTTGTAAAGTCCATTTGAATCTTATAAACCCTCGGTTAACCTAAAGATAAGGGGATGATGCAGGAACTGGGCTGGTGGATCCCCCTATTAAGCACCTGGGACACAAGTCTAAATTGCACTTAAGTCTAAATTGCATGGCAGCACTTCTTTTTAAGCACCAAGTCCCCAAATATACAGCTGCTTGAGTTTATTTTTGGATCTAGTACAAAACAACCATCTCAGATTTTTAGATTTCACTAGTCAGGCTTAGGCAAGCTGTGGTGACCTCTAAAACCCTACTCAAGTAATTGTTGTTGTCCTCAGAGACAGAAGTAATTTTCTGCAGTATCAAATATTACCCTACTAAATGTTTTGCTCCTGTCAGTTCTGTGAAGTGATAACCTTGTCCTGGCTGAAGCATGTGTCTGGGAAAGTCGTGCGAATCATGTTGGATTACGTTGATCACGTTAAGATTTGCTTGAAGCTCGAAGCAGTTCTCAAAGAACAGGAACTCTGGCCAGACATCCATTTCATTTTAAGTAAGTATCTGTTTGCATTTTTAACAAAAACAAGCTGGTTTGGCACTGGGGCCTTTTTGCTAGATAACATTTTAATTTTGCTTCTCCCTTCCAGCAAATCCTCGCTCTCTGAAGCACCTCTGCCGGCTGAAGATCCGGGCGTGCATGGGCCGCCTGCGTCTCCGCTGCCCTGTCTTCATGACCTTCCTTCCACTGCCCAACTGCTTGAAAGATTACATCCTGTACAAGGAATATGATCTTTATGGACAGGAAAACTTCACAGGGATCTACAACCTCCACTGTGCATAAGTATTAGTCCTGTTCTTTGAAGGGAATTTAATATGGATAAGACTGTTTTGCTTTTTTCTTTTGGGATTTTGTCTCCTCTGTATATTAAGGAATGCCATCACTCTCCCCTCATCCCCTGAAGAACATGGTGAGACCCCCAAAATGTAAGTATTGGTGATCCCATTCTAAGGATCTCCCGGACTATGACCTATCTGCAAGTTATGGCAACAGTATTTTAAATGCCTGGTGTGACAAGTTAAGGAAGTGAACAATACAGGGCTGCAAGCCTTGTGTTATGGCTAAGTTGAAGCTTGTCATATCAGACACCCCTACCCTCATTCCAGGGTTAAACTCAGGGTTTAGTTTAAGTACAGGGATTTGACTTCAGTCAGGAAGGGACATAGTTTTCTCTTGTACTTCTTCCCTTCTCTTGCCAAGAAATAGTTTTTATTTGTGAAGTCCTGAAGAGCAGCTTAAGTAATTCTTCACCCAATAAAGCAATCCCCCCATTCTAGGCAATTAAATGAGATTAATCTTGAGAAACCTCTGCTTATCACAGCAGGTCATGTGACATAGCAATGTTTTATCACGATGGCACTTCTGGAGGCTGTGTTAGTTCTGCAGCTCCTTCTCATGTACTGGTATGTGACATCCACCATGAACCTGGACTATTCTCTCTAGAACTGGCTTCTTACACAGTGCTGTCCAAAGTCATGCTTGCATTTTTTGGAGTTTCTCTCTAGAGAGGTCGAGCTGAAACTTTTGGAGCCCTGTCATTTTAGGAAGTCTTACAGAAGTCTTAGAAAGACTTAGAGCATCTCTGTTCCTTCTAAAAATACTGCAAATATCAGTTCCTATTTTACAAAAAAAAAGAAGTTCATAAACACATTTGGCATTAGTAATATTTATTCCTTCATAATCAAGTAAGCATAGATTTTTTTTTTCTAGTTATACATGCATCTTTATCACAGAAGTTACAGAATTCAAAAGTCTGCTTTTCCCCAGAAAAATCTACAAACCTTATAAAATACAAATTTAACCTTAATGTGGTTATGGCCCATGGTTTTTTACATGGTGTTTATCCCATAATAAACTAACTCAGCCTGTGAAGATATGTCCAATGCCCCTGGTAATGGTTGTGCTGGTAGAGCCTCTGCACTCAGCTTGTTCTGCAGAGCCCTCACTGCCCCACCATGGGCCCTGCCCAGCCAGCTGCCACAGCTCCTGCTCACCTTCAGTCTCTGATTGTTGCAAAAATGGGTTAAGAGCATTCCCAAGTATAACAATTTCCTCTGAGGTTATCTGGCTATTACTATAAAAATTAAGAGAACTGAGCTACACTTGACTACCTGCATGTCAGAACTTATTTTAATGGAAGGGAACACATCCTGTCACCAGTAATGGGACTTCCTCAAAGTCAGTATGATGAACAATGCAGGAGGCTTTTGCATCAGTACAAGTCTCACCCAGAAAGTTACTACAGTAAGCTTTTATTTAAAATACAAAATGCTGACTGGAGCCCTGGTACAATAGGGTTACTATCCATGTTTCCAAGATTAAGACACAACAATCAGAGTTGACATAAATATGCCATTGGTTGTTCTTAATACAGCTATTCAGGGAAAATGTGCAAGTCAGTCTCAAACACTGCAAAAATCACTTACACTTCACCAGAACAGGACCAATCCAGAACATCATCATAAGAATTTGACCACTCAACTCTATTATAAAAATGACCAGAAAGGTTGTACAAAATCCTCGGCTTGCAATATAAACTTCATTAGGGATACAAGTGCATTCACAATGATACACTGACTTACTCTTGTCATGAGTACTTAGATACCACTGTGGCAGGGAAAAAAATGCCAACTTAGTGCTTAAATAAAACAAGAAGCCTTGGGGACTAATTATCTTGCAAGAATTTTTGTAATATAGAGCGAGAGAAAGAATATAAAGTATCAGCTTTTGCTGTTACACTAGACAATATCTCTGCTAAATTCACTAAGCAGTGGCAGTTTTCTTTCTCTAGGTGAACTATTTCCTAAATAATAAGAGACTATATTGTAGCATGGTTTTCACCATTGGCTTGTCCCAAATGCTGTGCAACTAGTTAATCAGTATTTACCTCAAGCATAGACAGAATTTACCCTAAACAGTCAAATTTATTTCTTTATATTCATCTATGTCAATTACAGCTTCATAAATAGCATCAGCTGTTTCACAGTTTTCAGCTCTGTGTTTACATCCACATAAAGAGGAAATCTGACAGCCCTTTAGAAGGGGAATGTTTCTTAACTCTGAAATATTACTTTACTGTTAGGCATTAAATTGTCTTGATACAATTTCAAAATTGTATCAAGATTAAAGGAGTAAGACTGTGACATGCAGCTGACTTTTCACTACCTGATCATATCCAGTTACATATGTTTTAGTAGCTCATGACTTTGACCTTGTCCTCTGGTTTGGACTTGGCCAAATCTAGCAGTGAGCACAGAGGAGTGCCAGCTATCTGTAATGCAATAAAATGCATACCCATAAGCACACCTGATATATTTGGATATTCATGCCATTACATACACAAAGAATGTATGTAGCCTAAACAGCTGACAGCAAGACTGATTTGGTCTGCAGTGTATAGATCTAAATGGTGTAATGAGCTTCATATCCTCTTACTTAAGGGATAATTGGCAGTAATTTTGAGGCTGCAATTAGTAACAGTCCTGAACAACACTGCCAATTCAGTACCTACATGAAGTCACTTCAAAATCATGGACTTGAAAGAATATTTTCAGGAGTGACTGAAGTAATAGTAGATGCACATGAAGCAAACTACAGCTTCAGCCAAAGGTGCTTGAAAGATCAGTTTGTGAATAAAAGACAGTAGGAAATAATAAACAGGAGAGTTTCTCCTGTAAATTAGTAAAGGAAACCATTTAGTAATTTAGTTACAATAATAAAATACTCTGGTGGTGCAATTCTACCACAGCAGTTCCCAGCAGACCATGAGGTGTTCCTACTAACTGTTACATACTCTCATGGAAAATACCAAGCATCGTTCTGATTTTTTTCAACAAAGTTGTTTTCTAATGAAGTAGTTCTAAACCTTATAGGAAAAAAGATCATGTATGAAACTCAGCATCTGTTTTTGCCTTGAAATAGTTCTAATTACAACCTGTGTGATCCTCCCTAGGCAAAGCTCAGTCGTTCTCACTCCCCTAATAACTCAATTACCATTACCCAGCTCTGCAGACATCCCTTTGCTCTTGCAGCTTTCATCATTACCCCAGATGCTTTTGTACTTTCTTGCTCATTTTGCACCAGTGAAACTCCCCTACATGGGCAAACAATCAACCCTACATTTCATTCATGCATATCAATCTTTTAGTGGTTAAGATGAGAATCATCCAACAGAAGTGAAATGTATTTTACTCCTACGGTGTCTGTTTTAGAAAGCTGTTTAATAGCATATATGGAAAGCTTGAAAAGCAAATGGAGTAATTCCAATATTTATTGCTAAATCCAAAAAAATTCACCTGCCAACTTTATCAGCCTTTCTTCATCATCTTTGCAGATTTATATCTATATGAGTAATGACAGTTTTTGAAAAAAATACAGTATTTCTATTTTCTGACATTTCTTCAATAAGGCTAATGCAAAACAGGCTGCACATCAGAAATGCTTTTTCATGAGAGTGCTTATCTATTATCTGTCCTCCCTCTGGAGCCTGGGCTACCGCAGCTCCAGTGCTTAACACAATTAGTCCTTCTCTGACAAGCTGAGGACTGGATTCTAGACACTAGAGATCACTGATTTCATAAGGTCCCTGTGCTGTTTCCAAACTGCTTCATCCTCAGTAAATACTTGAGAAAGATACAAGTAAGACACAGGAACCTTGAGCTACCCTGTGATATTATTTTATAGAAAACAAATATCAGTAAATAAAAACAAACATAAACAAACATGAACTGGAATAATTTGCAGAGACAAACTGCCTTGCCACTCTCTGTAAGCCTTGATTTAAGCACAAAAAGGGAAAAAATTTGATTTAGTGCCTCTCTGTACATTTTTGTTGTCAAGAATAAAAATAGTCTCTTAAAAATGGGAGCTGAGATTGGAAGCCTAGATATGAAATAAAAATGCCACTGTCTTTTACAAGAAGTCTCAGGTTGGTGTGGTCCATGTGGCACTGTGCCAGCTAAATCCAGCCACAGGGCAATACTATGTGACCTAACTGGGCAACAGCAAAAGCAGATATTTCTACAAGTGACTGGCTACTATGGGGATGAAAATCACACTGGAAGAGGATCTGGTTACTAACTCAGGAAGAGAACCTGGCAGCCCTCTGTTCCTCAGCCTCCTCCCCTCCTTTTTCAAGGCAGAGCCCTTTGGTGGCTGCACAAGTCCCTGTGGTGTAAAAACCCTGCTGTGGTGTAAAACCTCTGCCCAGAGCTTCTGCAGCTCCAGCTGCCTGTGCTCCTGCCCAGGCACTGCTGCCCTTCTCTCCTGTCACAGGAGCTGAGGCCACCAACTCCTGCACACAAAGTCACAGCACCAAGGGCAGGAGGAGGCTTTGGCCAATGCAGGGCACTCCCAGGAGTCAGAAGAGCCCTCTGAGCACCTACAGCCATCCAGCAGACACGACCTGAGATTCCTCACTGACTTCATCAGCACTGAACAGCTCCAGCCAGGAAGGGCTGGGCCACCACCAGCTGCTGAGGAGATACTCTGAAAATTGCTTCCATTCCTGAACACCAGAAATGCCCTGCAATGAACTGTAAATCACTCCTAACTGTTATATTATAACTTGGAATATAAGTATATTCTCTTCTCTCTACATATCCTGTTATTTTCATGCCACTATTAGAGAGCTATCTTCTGTTCCTCTGGATTTTAATATTTATAGTAATTAGTGCAAAAATAAATATTTCTCTTCAAACAAGATTTCTCTTCTGGTTCAAAAGGTGAATGCACATCTAATACTATACAAAATAAATATTACACAGGGTATGGAATATGGAGTGCAGATTACAAGCTGTAAACAGACATCACTTTGAAAAATGCTTTCCAGAACTGACTCTAGGATGTAGGATTGGTATCATCTCTTACTTTAGAACTGGTAAATTCTGTTTGCAAAATCATAAAAAGACTAAAGAGCCTCAACTTATTTCCAGTAGATGTAGTATTAGCAGCAAGGCATTTCCATATGCAGAAGATTTTCATATGATGGAATTCAAGATCTTCCTGCAACTCTACACATGTTTTATAAAAATGAACTCAAAGGTTTACAGCTTTTTATTCCAAGTACTGGGGAAAAACCAAGAACATGGCACTTGTGCTACAAGGCTATATACATGAATTATCATTTGGTGAGGAATGCTTTTCCTCATGCAACAAAGTTCAACTGCATCTCATCAGCTCTTATCTAGGTCTGACAGTATCTTTTTCTCCTGTTGAAATAAGTTTTTTTGGCATTGTATTCACCAAAATAAAAGAAATCAAGACAGTATCATACTGTGCAAAATGAAACAAAAAAGATCCTTCTGTTGGAACTATTGCACATCTCACTGATGTTAAAGGGGATCCTTCTTTCTAAATCTAGGAACAGGTATGTGCAACAAACTGGGTAAAGCTTAGCACTGTCTTATTTGGACATCCGCTTTTGTTTCCAGCAAGGTGTTCTCCCTACTGCAGTGTAAAGAACAAATTTCAGTGTTACTGCTGAAGGCCAATGGGTTTTCAGTTTTGCTTCCAAAGCAGTCAATTGCACAGAACTAAGTGGGGAAATCACCCACATTGTTTCCCATACTGCAGAGAAGCCTTGAGAAAACATTTGTTTGTAATCAACATGGCAGCATCACCTGCTTCATCTGGCATACAAGAGAAATTATACTGACAGGAAATAGGAATCACTCAACTGAGAAAGAAAAATCAAGGCATAACAGGGTCTATATATTGTGAAGTCTTTTCTATAACACGACAGACCCTCCACCTACATTTCACCTCTTGTAGAACTTGTGCCATTTCACCAGATATATGGATGATTCCAATTTTAATGAAGCAAGCAACCTTAGGCTTCAGATTCTCTCTTCTTTTTTCCATCTTCTCCTAAATCACTGTCTTCTGACTGGCTGCTGCTAAGGACTACAAACTGTCCTTCTGTGCTGCTCTGGTTGGATCTGCTGGAAGCTGCTATCAACCGGCTCTGCTCCTCCAAGTCCTGCATTGAGAAGAGGGGTTGAGAAATCAGAAAAAGAGTATTACCCTTAAAGCCATCTGCAATGGACACAGGATACCATTATTACGATTTCTAATGATCTATTAATACTATCAGTGGACAGCTTTGGACAAAACTGCAAAATAAAGTAAGTAGAAAAAACCTAACATTAAGAAATAATGATGAAAGGTACCTTCTCAATTTGCTTTTGTTTATTCAGTTCTTTTTGCTGTTTCTCTTTGACTTTATCTATTTCCTTCTGCTTTTCTGAGGCTTTTCGATCCTAAAGAGAAAAATATAAATAAAGTCAGTAACAAGAGCCTGGGATGTTTGGGACACTACTGACTGATATGAGTTTGCTCAAGACTGTTGACTTCACTGTTTTGAATATTTTGCTTTTAAAGGACTGGTATGGTTGTTAAAAGTGGCAAAATGAATCCTATATTGAATATTGTTCTACAGTGGATATTGGTCAGTCTTTTCTTTTGAATTTAAATTCTAGGAAAAAAAGTCCCTTAAAATATACAACAGTATTGCTGCATCTAGAGGCATCTTGCAGAATACAATCTATTACACATAATTAAATATACCCTCTTCCTTCCATTCCCCAGCATCCTTTGCCCCAAAAAGATTCTTACCAGTTCTGCATGTAAAGCTATCTGTTTGGCCAATCCAACAGAGTCACAAATCTAAACACAAAACAGATGGAAATAATTAAAAATGCCTTTAAATTTCAGCCAGCATCCCAAATTAAATACAACAGCACAAAAAAGAGTTTGCAGGCTCTTAAAATGACAGGTTTGAATGGATCTAGCATCTTGGAATCCATATTCACAACTGATACATGGCAAAACCATCACCAATACCTTTTCCCCTTCATTATTTGACTCAAATATGTAGCAGATGGAGGTCTGGCGGCTCTCCACTCTCCCTCCTGAGGTTCTGAGCACAAATCCAAACAGGCGCTTGTTCTCCTGGTGTGTAGCATACAGCACTACATTGGGCAAAGGGAACTGCCAAAAGGATCAGACAGGGAGACATTAAAACTGACTCCAAAGATGTGCCACACGAGGTTTCTATACACTGCACATTAATTAATGCACACCCACAGCACAAGAAGTACCCAAACAAATGAAGCACAAACAGATTAGACAGCAAGGACTAAATTATTCCAAAGACAAGCAAATGTCAAAAAACAGACTTCATGAAAGAAAAAGGGACTACATTTGCAGTGTGACTCAGTCATCTTCCTAAAAGTGCATACACTCCTGTTTTATTTTGTTTTAATCATTCATTATCGTTACATTTGTGACTAAGCTTTCAATATTTAGTTTGATGTAAAGGCACTACTTCTCAAAAACCTCTACAGCTCAGTTCTCCTAATTATATAAGCAAGAAAAAAACCCCATCCCATACCTTCATTAGTTTGTTACAAGAAAACTGTTTTGCATTCTTATTCCTAAAAGAGGTTGGACTTCAAATTATCTTTTTAAGACTCATCAAACAATAAGCTTAAAAATTCTGAGAGTCCCTACCAGAGCTGCTCTGAACTGAAAGGATGAGTTTTCCTGGAATTAGATGTGTGCATTTTGTATATGGGACATACCCTCACTTGATGTACCTCACTTGTAAAAGGTGACAGCCTTGGAGCATTTTTGAACTTAATGTCAAAACATTAAAAACAAAACCTCAAAACAAACCAGAGAAACCAAACAGCAAACAAACCCTCTTGGACTACAGAACTAATGCGACTCCATCATTAATCTTCTCTCTTTACTATTTTACCCCCTCAGATCACAGGGAGTCTCAAAAGCCAATCTGACCTCTTGAAATCACTCCCCTAAACCTGATTTGCAAATATTTCTAAATGTCTGCATTGGTCTCCTAATAGCACTGGAAATTTGGCTGGAAATCTCATGCTATGAGTGATTTTTGCCACCATCTAATAATAATATTTTTAAAGTAAAAGAATTACATTGCTGGATATTTATCTTAAAATGGGAAGTTACTTACTCGTAGTCTTGTAACTTGTGTCTGTGGATCAATTAACCTAAAAATTTGTTTTTAAAGACAAACCAGAAAGTAAATTTTACCAAGGTGAAAGAAAATCATTCTGTAAATAAACATCAGTAGAAGTCAGGAAGCAAACCTACTTTAAACAGTCACAAGTGACTAACAAGTGTGACTCTGTCATCCTGAAGACGTTGTGGATGGCGCGCGCTGCGAGTATCTGACGCATTGTCTCATAAACAACGTCTGGGCTTTCATCACACCTCACTTCCATAGAGCCAAGGAATCTCACAATAAATAACTGATGAAGAATTGAATCTAAGAAAAGAGAAAAGTATTGAAAAAAAACAAACTCCACTTTGGGTTTCCCATTCAAAACCCAAGGTGGACTGCAGTCAGGAAAACTCCAAGCTCCTCCTAACTTGGAAAGAGATTGTTCCTACTTAGCAATTAGAGGTGCAGTTACTACACAGCACACCACACATCTTTGCATTTGGTTAATGAATACAAAAGATGCAATGAATCCTTTTTACAGCAGATTTTCAGACAGTAGTTTGATTTAACTTTACTAATCAAATACCTTGCAATGTAATTAAGCATTTTAAAACTGGTATTAAATTAGAAGAGAGAAGCTAGAAATGAAGACAGAACTGTCAAAACTGATTTTTATTTTGCATTGAAGTGAAATTTTGTTTTACCTTCTGTTTCAGGCTTTGAGCCTCCAGATTCCCCGAAAGGATTGGTGCGTCTATCAGAAAATGAAAACATTAAAGCAGGAGTCAGATTGCAGGAACCACTCATGGACAGTGCAGAAGTCTCATGCTGTGTCAGATACCAACATGTAGTGAGTTCACAAACTTGTCATCTGGAGGAATAATGTTTCATGAGCCATAAGGAGAAGCAATTCTATCAGGAATGACACATAACTTGCTGTCTTTGAGGGTCATTTTCCACATTATGGGGGAAATACCAGATATTATTGTCCTATTGCTGCCATAGAAAGTTTTGCTCACTTTTTTTTTTAATATTTGAATTAAGTCCAAACCTAAACCTTGGTCATATTTGAAAATGTAAAGTTTTAGGGAATGAAATTTCACAGAACAGCTTCAGGAAGCACAGCCAAAAACCAGGCCCTTTCAGTACTCCATAAGAGCGCCCACTTCTCCTCAATGTCAAGGTGTTGAATTACTTACTCAAGAGAAGCCCCTGGGTTTGTTTCAAATGCAGCTTTCTCAAAACATCACTGGGGTTTTACTCCTAGAGAGTCAAGAGAAATGTGGCTATTTCTGGCTCTCAGAGACAGAATTACTATCAGTTACAGAGAAAAGTGAAAATACTCTAGGCTTCCAAGTCTGCATTTTTCAAAAACAGTAAAGGAATAAGCACAGGAAATGAGGACATTTTATTTAAAATATGTAGAGGAAAAGACTCATTCTCTCTGGATGATTGATAGTAAAAGCTATTGGCAAGGAGTCAGTATAGTTCAAATTAGGTTTTTTATGGGATTAATGAAAGTGTTACCTCAATAGTTAGTGTTCTAAAAACAAATTTCAGAACTATAAGAAAAAAAAATTGTTCAGTTACACATACTGACTGCCAGTTTATTTTATCAATTATCAGAAATGTTTTAACTAAGAGATGTCTGGTTTAAAGTATTAAATTTTTCTAGATTGAAGGCAAGATGGCATTGCTACAATGTTTAGATAACATGGATTCAATCAAGACCCATCTCATTAAAGGCTGACCTGTGTAATTATAGTAAAAGCAAATTTTTTCTACCAGCATCTTGTATTGCTCAGACTTTTCTTGTTGTTTAATATTAAACTGGAACAGTAAATACAAAATCTCACAGGTTCTCTCAAAAGGCAAAAACAAAATTTAAATGTATGTCATCAGTATCAGAAACCAAGAAAAGTACTTCTTTTTTAATAACAAACATGTTGCCTATCTGTACAAACACTGCAGTTCTTTATTGAAGGCCATAGTTAATTGAAAATACTGAGCTCAACTCTATCATTTCTGCCATGAAAAATATTATTTTCTAGATGAGAATTATAACTGATGACATCACAGAATATTCTGAGTTGGAAGGCACCCCCAAGGATCATTGACTCCAACTCTGCAGTGAATGGCCCATGCAGGGACTGAACCCACAGCCTTGGTTACTGACACCCAGCTCTGACCCACTGAGCTGGACCAGGCTACCACAGGGGTTCAGCTAAGCCTAAACTCTCCACCTCCTGCAATGCAGTTCAAGTCTATTTTAAATCAGTGTCTTCTGAAGGATCTAGTTGGCCACCTGCTTATCCTGGTACCAACAATAAAAAGAAAACTGGAACAAAGAAAAAAGTATTTTTTTATATATAATTTCAACTCTTACATCTGTGAGATGCAGTTCAAAATACAAATATTTTCCTAGAGGCAGGGGGATACAACACATTTTTGTGACAAGAATCACATCAATTAGTTTTCATCTCTTTGGCTGGTTTTGTTGTTGTTAAGAGCAGCTGGATCTGCAAATACATTTTGTTCATATCTGAATTCTATAGATACAGCTCTAGAAATGCAGTGATGATTTACAGGTCTTTGGTTTTTAGTGCATCTCCCACTCAAATATAAGTAGGAGAAAATGCTTTTATGTTTTGGATGAACTCTGAAGATGATTTTAGGTTGTCCATAAGTGGAATTACTCCAGAAGCCTAGACCATTTTCACTCACCTTTCAGCTTAAGAGGAGTCATCGTATGCCATCATCACCTGGAGGCAGGGCTACCAAATTTCTCTTGAGTTTCCAAGAGGAAATAACCCAAGCTGCTGGGTGAGCAAGCAATAGGAAAGGAAAATACTTTATGAAACTAAAAGTTTAAAATAAATCAATAAATAAAAGCATTGGCTGTTAAAGCAAGAAAAGGTGCTGCAAAATAGAAAACTACACCTTGACTCTAGTGATGTAATTAAGCCTTTTTTTACAATTCCAACTAACAGTTTAACAAATTGTTTTGCTCCACTGGCCACTGCAAAATTTGTTACATCAGTCAGGAAAAAGGCAATGTGTGTGCTGGAGCTGCATCTTACATGTGGTTTTCTTATTTGTTGGCTTTTGAATTAGTAACATGAACTTTAGGGATTTTTTCCTTCTCTCTCCATTTCCTACCTGCCCGATTGCCCTGATGACTTTGCTTGGCCAGGCAGATCTTCACTGACTGGAGATATGATGTCAAACTGGATGGGAGTGTCAGGGGCAACGAGGGAATCCAAGGAAAGTGCTGAGAGAGCTGCTGAGTCCGAGCCCAGGGACCCTGAGCTGCTGGTACGAGCTGCAGGAGGACGAGACTGCCTGCAACAAAACCAGAAAGGCAAAGTCAGGGTGTGTGAACTCAGGCTGGTTGATAATTAATTAAACCACAGGGAACACCAATACAATATTCCAAACCTTAGATGTAAAACAAAACAAAAACTAAAAACCTGAAGATCGGGGTATAGCAAACAAATCTATGTTTTGTTTTTCAAATTTAACTTAAAGTTACTACTTCTATTAATAATTGCATCAGATTGATTTAACATCGATATATAATCACATATTAAGTGTAATAAAACCTGAGGTCTGCTTCTAGGAATTGGACACATGAAGAAAAATCTCATCATGAAATCACACAACAAAACAGCTGTGATGAAACCAACCAAAGTGTCCACAGCTGGCATTGGGATTACTTGTGACAATGGATGCTCAACAGTGCTTCAGCAGTGAAAGGTGTGTTCAGGAAATTTTCCTCTGGCCTATCAAAGATTTAGCTCTGATCACAAAAATATTTGTAGGTTTGTAAGGCTTTTTTTCCCCCCCTGGAACTTCATCCAGGATTTTCTTTTTCTATGTGCACTTCAAATGGTCTCTGGTTGCTCCACTTACACAGCTGGCCTCAGGCTCTCGTGCCTCTGCTGAAAGGAAGGGGAAGGAGTGACAGCCTCCAGAGCTGACTGGTTCACACGGGCAGCAATCTCCTACAGAGATGGCAAACAAGAACTCAAAACACTTTTCTCAAAAGAAACTTTCAGATTTTATTTAAAGTTATAAACTCAACCCTGCATGAGAATCTTGCATTCCTAAATTTTCGCCAACACAACTCCAGCATTTTCTTCCAGCTTTTCTTCAAACACATAACCTGATGTTAACTTTCTCAATTTAAATGAACACATTGGCCTTAAAATACTGCCAATGTTAGTAGAAGGCAGCAATAGAGAAAAGCTCCAATGATAACTCTGGCAAAATAAGCAAATGTAGCCAGGAAAACAAAAGAAAAATCTTATTTGAGAAATGCAGCCCTCAACTGTGAACTAAAACCCATGAAGACACACTTTATATATAGATACATGCTGTGTTATAAAACAGTTTTTTATTGGGCCAATTCCCCTACTTTAGTAAGCAAAAATCATGATGTAAGTTTTTAGCAATATGAATTTACTCTATAAATATAAATGTTAACATATTACTCATAAATATAAGTTTTAGTAGAGTTACCTCAGGGTTTTCACTTAGATATATCTGCTTAGATATGTTGTTTATGGTGCATATCCACTGAAAAAGAGGAAGAAAAAAAACCAAATTAATCTGTTATGTCTTCTAAGCAATTTTGATTGAATACCTGAGTTGCTGTTTCATCACTTTTTCTACTTTCTTGGTAAATTCAGGCAGACAAATATTCTGCACACACAGCTTGTCATTAAATTCACTGCCACCTGCATACTGCACCTTACACTTTTAGATTTTACTCACAAAAATTATTTTAGTCATACTAAAACTAAAGAAAGCTTAAATAACAACTCCAAAGAAGTTAAAAAAAACTCATCAGGATTCTCTGTTCTTTATTCTGTGCTGCAGAGGACATTGTTTCCTCAAGACATGATAAAAATTTGTGGAATTTGCTCATTTCTTGCATCTGCAAGCTAGAATCTACTTTCTCTCTCTGCTCTGCAAAACCATTTGCTTCTGTTCTTGGCTTTTCAACTTTTATCTGAAGGAGGAAGCTAACAGGAACACTAAGATATACAAAGTGTTACTAACAAAGATATTTTATTAATAAGTAGAAACAGAAAAAAATAGGCAGTATCCAGCCATGGTTAGGAATGTATTCTTTGTGTGCAGCAGAAAATCACTGGGCTCCATGCACACCTCCTATAAGCTTACCTCTTCATAATCTTTTTTACTTTCTGCCTGTAAGATTGAAGACCTGAAAGAGGAGAATGGAAAACAATTTTGTGTATGTAAATGCCTCACTAATACAGTTAGGCAAGAAATTACATTTTCATATTTACACACTGAACAAGTTATGAAAGGCTGAAGATTGTTTGTGCAGAGTGCAGTCAACATTTAATTAGGATGGGGAGGAACCTATGCTTTCCTTTCAACAGGAAACAGAAAAGGAACACAATTCTAATTGAGTCCATGTAATACTTAAGTATTCACAAAATGCAATAATATGTGACTGTCAACTAATTACCATAATCTTATTTTGAAATACTACTCAGCTACATTATAGAGTTGATAAACAAAAATCCAGTTAACACAGTTAAAAGGAGATCCCAGATTTTGCTTTTAAATATCCACAGAATATATCAAGTTAACATGTGGCCAAAGGCAGACCATCTTTCTTTTCTAATTAGTGACTGCAGTGTTTGTGACAGGAGCAGCAGTGTAGGAGCACTCACTTTTTGCCATCAAAGGACGTTATCTGGAAGCAGTACCGCCTGTCCTCGCAGTCCACAGCCATCACCGAGCAATTGTCTATGTCCATCACAAGGCCCCCAGCCACATCTCCTCTTGCCTGGCTCATCAGGTTTCCACCTTGAGTGAAGTAAAACTGTCTCTCCCAGCTGGAGGACACCAGCCCTGTCTTACTGAAAAATAAAAACCAGTCCTCAGTCAGCCTCCCTTTTTGCCCAGACACTCTATCATGTTAGCTGCTGTAATTGTGTTCTAATGCAGAAATTAATGCCTCATTCAGTAAGTATTTTACTTAACTGTTGTTGTAAAAGTAATCGACTTTTTTTTTTTAATTCTTTGGAGCTTATTATATAAATTACAGTAAAAAATTTAAATGTTACAATTTATTTTTAGTAGCTGTGAAAAACAGCTGTGGTACTTCCTTAGAGGCACAGCTCCCTCCTGTGGACAATGAGCCACTGCTGCATGGAATCCAGAAGCTCCTTCCAAGGGTATTTTGGTTAACAGGGTGTTTTTTGCCTTTTTTAGATCAAAATTACAATGTTTTATTAGTCATTTGAATCCCAAAGCTTTAACAGACACTTCCAGAACAATCCAAATAGACGGAATCTTGTTACTTCCCAGTTAGGATGCACAGAAATTACACTCTCAAACTTTTTTTTTTAAACTGTGAAAATTCAGGCAAAATTAGACTAAAATCAGGATAATTGTGCTTTGCACCTGAATGACATTATATCAGTGTATAATCAGTGTAATTATATCAGTATATCAATTATATCAGTAATTATATCAGTATATCAATTTAATACTAACTAGATGAAGAAGTCCAAAGAAAGAAACAGAATAGCTCTTATGTGACTTACTCAACTAAATGTATAAAACCAGCATAGCTAACATCTTAAAAAAATTTCCAGGTTCTTTAGCTTTTCTTTCCCAAAATTAAATAGTCTGGAATTTTTAAATAACAAGTTACTCTTACTTTCTTGCATTGAGATAGCCAGCCTTCCTTGTTAGATTCCTATGGGCAGGAAATTTGGTAGGATCAGGATCAGGCAAATACAGTGGATCACTGGCTACTTCCAAGTCCTCTATAGTTTGTTGCATGTTTTCTACTTCACAATCCATCTCCCTGCGAACACTAAGGTAAAAAATGTGCTATTAGCAAAGATAATTTATTAATAAGTAGAAACAGAAAAAAATAATCTTCATTAAAGTTCAAAATTCAACAAAGCCAACTTACTTCTGTACACTTGTGCCAATATTGGTCAAAAATTCTTCCAGTTGCTCAGTAAGATTTTCTGAACCCATTTTAAAAAAGCTTATCTTTAAAGAATAAAGGAGGAAAAGGGAGAATTTAGTCATTAATAAAACTCCACTTAAAATTAACAGATGAAATCATAGGAGGTTAAAGTTTCCCAGAGAAATCTGTTTTCATCCCTCATTCCCACCAAAGCCTGTAACTAAAAGCAGCAGAATGAGTGTTTGAAGGCTGCTGCTGGCATTGCAGTGACATTTGTGTCACAAGGATGTGAACAGAGAAATTACCTGAGCTTGCATGTATCCCAGCAGGGGTTCTAGCAGAGAAATCTTCTTTTTGTACTGGAGAGTGTTTAATGCACAGAAATAATGCATCATAGTCTGATGCTGTTTTTTCCTTGAAGTATATACATCTTCTGTAACTTCAGCCTTGATCTGAAGAGACACAGACAAGGGGAGGGAAAAAAGGAATGTTTGAGATTGGCATTGATCACATGCCCTGTGGACAGCTTTATAGCCAGCATGGAAAAACCCAGTCATGTTCTACCCTCTATCACCAGCTGCTGCATATTGTACTATTCTACTTCTCTAATTTAAACATGAGATATGTGAAAAACATACAAATACCTGGAAAGTGTGGTTATTCCTTCACAAAACAAACTGAATATGACATCACAATATTATTCCCAAAGCACTGTCAGTGTTACAGACAGGCAGGTATTGGAGAAACCTGCTTTTCTGTCTAGACTGCTAAAAGCTATCAAATGTCACACAGAATCTGTCATACACTGTGTTCCATCACAAATATATATGAAATTAAAATTATTTCTTGTCTTCTTTAAACAATCTTTATATTAAGATTTTGTTTTACAAACCTTTTCATTTTCCTTTCTTTTTGACAGCCGACTGTATCTGGTAATGGCAGCATCATGGTCTGAACAATCAAGAGAGAATTTATGATCATTTTCACAAATTAATGACTTATGAAACAGAGCAGAAAACCTTTTATATCACCGTGTTACACAGACAGCTGAATGCAAAGTTCTGTCATATTAACACCTTTAGGAATAGTTCTTGTCTGTGTATAATCACATCCCTGCAACAATTATGACAATCTGTATCTAATATTTTTTGCTTCTAAAGCAATTAAACAATTTTCACTGAGAGAAGCAGAATATTATTTAAAGAATAATTTCTCAATATGGATATATTAGAGACAGCTAAAAAAATTACTTCTGAAAATAGGGAAGAGAACTATGAAATTAATTTTAGGAAAGTAAATTTTTTTTATTGATCTGGTCCTGTCTTTAAGAAGCAAGCTAGCACCTTACTCTTTTTGTGATTTTGATGTCATAATCCTACATTATTTAATAATCATACATACACTTAAGGTTTTGTGAAAAAACCCTTTCAATTTGCCTTAATGCTTCAGTACACAGAGCAGAGATTTACAGGTGAACCAGGAAAGTTGAGTGCCCAAGTATCACTCAGAATTACACCTTAATTAGTTACTCTAAGCCTACAAGCTTAACTCCACTATTTAAGGACAAATAATAACCTACAATAACACTGTTGTCTTGTAATATTGATAAGATTAAGTACTTTACACTTACCATTGCTTGCAATTTGGAAAACTTCTTTTAGAGTTAATATCTCTAAAAAAACAACATATTACAATTTCAGTAAGTTGTTATTAGTGTAACATTCACATATAGTAGTTTCTCATGTAATGTTCACTACTGAGCAATTGAAGGGAACACCCTGTACCATACTGAGCTACCAGCACAGGCACTCCATGGCCAGGGAAATCTGCTCTGCCTGGGGCATGAGGATCATTTCTGTGCTTACCAAAAAAACTGTACTGTAATACTGTAAGGAGGAATTCCTTTCAAAAGTCTTTGAAAGTCATCATCATCACTGCACCTGCAGTTCCAGTCTGGGTTCTGGTTTGAGCTGGGGAAATGCAAGCATGGGAGATGGGCAGTATCAAATCAGCTAGCTAAAATCAGCTCAGTTCCAGCTGGTTATTGCCTCATTGTGCCAGGAACAGGAACCAGCAGAGTACCTTACACCTGTTCTGATCTTGGCTGTGGTCTGTGCCATATTACAATACAAACCAGCAGAGAGCCATAATCAACTTTATGGTAAAGCAAATACAAAAAAAAACCTGTCCAGGAAGTGCCTGTGAAGCCCATACAGAAGTGTAGGGTCATTACAAACTGCACCAGCTGGTGCCTAAACCTTGCAGTGGGAAAATGTAATTGGCAATTATTGCCTCAGGAATGCCTCTTCAGTAAGTGCTAACAGGAGACTTTTCAGGTCCTGAGAAGCAATATCAGCCTTGGAAAAGTCATGATCTCTTGCTCAAAAAAAACCCCAACCAAACCATAATCTTTTCAGTGCATAATTTTGCTGTGAACTATTGCCAAAGAAGTATTTTCCAAGATTCATGAAAAATCAGAAGACTTATGAAAGACTTGTAATTTTTATTTCAATTTAGATTTCAGATCTTCCTATCTTAGGTATACCCACTCTAGAACCTTCACAATAGGGATATTTAAGTTACTTGGGGTTTAACTCTTATAATTTCTACTTGGAAGCTCATTTGCCACAGGAGTCTGTTCACTCTGGTATCTTGAATAAAATCTATCATCATCACACAGATGTTATTTTATCCAGGCACAAGTACAATTATTACAAAAGTAAGAAGCTGGAAGCACCTTATGTCTGCACCTAAGAAGTCACCTGTGCTACCAGCAGAGCTGATTACTAAATCTCAATAAGGTAAGTACTACAACTTTGGCACTCTGCCTTTTGAGCTTAGTCCAGCAATTATACACATGTCATGATCTGATATACAAATCTTTCATGAAAATGCAAATTATCTGAAAATTCTTCTTTCCTAACATTTTTGAGTAGCTGCTAATTGTTCATCTTGAATAGAAGATAAGTGCTTCCCTAATGTAAGTAATATTTTTGTTGCAGCCATAATAATGTTAAGTTCAACTGTAATACTCTCATGAACAGAAATAACTTACTTTGCTTTTTAAATTGGGAGATGCATACTTTTGAGAGCTGAAAAATAAGTGGTGTATTCTATTTAGTGAAACAAGAGCTATGAAGATTAAATGCTATGTTTTTATTGTTGCTGCTGTTGAAAAAAACAGTATTTGGTCAAGTCCTCTACCTTTTAGATCCCTTTCTTTAAACTGGGTAATAGGAAACATCATTGCATCTGCAAGCTGAGTTGAAAGTACTGCATGGCAAGAGCTGAGCTGAAAAAGACAAAAGAAGAAAATCTTAGGAAAGCAGTGCTGAGACCAAATCAAATCACAATAGGCGGACATCAATGTCACTCAAGGATGACATGTACAACTCAAACACATTTTTGCATGTTCCTTCTTTTGAGGCTACTTTTTCCTAGGTTCCAGATCTCATCATCAGTTTTTTATAGAAAACCTTTAGAGTTTAGTTTTTTTCTGAACTTTTCCAAGCTACTGGATCATGTCCAAAACCAACCTCATCCATCCTGACTAGTCCATTTCTTTCTCCAGTTTCCCTCCAGCTACCTCACAGCCCATCTTTCACAGCTCACAGAGGCAGAACAAAATGTGAACCTCCTCCTAAAATGCTGTTTAAATGAGGAGAGGGATCACAACAAAAATCCTGATTCAGCTCTTAATGGTGCTCAGTTGTGTGTCCTGTGAGTCAGTATCCAAGAGAGACAGCAGGAGGGTCCTGTGTCAGTCAGGTACTGAAATCAGGCACACAGACACCCTCATGTACATAGCTGCTAACTGCCACTGTGTCATGGTTCTGGCTCTATCTCTAGGAGTTAAACTATGTGTTTTTCAGCAATGTATCCTCATTTTGCTGAATTAATTCTTTATCTTAAGGTTATGTAACTTTAAATAGATGTTGCAATATACAATTAATTGTTACCTTGTTGACAAATGAATGCCATTTCTGTACCTCCTAGCTTAAAAAAGGAGTAATTAGGCAGCTAAAGTCTGTACCTGACAGCATTAGCAAAGCACATACAAGGACTTACCTCATCAATCACTTTTGCAAATTGCTGCAGAGTGGAAGTCATGACTTCATCATCTCCCCCGAGTGGAAAACGCTGAGAAGGCAAAAAGAGTTATGTTGCTTGCAGTGCCATTCACAAAACTGGATTAATCATCTCCCTGAGTATATCAGGTATTCCATTATTTTAAAATATTACACAATTAAGATATACTGAAGCAGTTCACCTCATTAGGTGGAAAAGGAGGATAGGGAGCAGCAGCCTCTTAAAAGAAACAAATTTTTGTTTTTAACATTTTTAATCTCAGAAAAGGGGACCCAGCAACAAAGCTACAAAAAAAGAACCCTTCACAGTACAGGTTAGGAGGGAAGAAAGTTATGGATTCCATAGTCTGTGCTTTCAGAGATGGAATTATGCTCACAGATCAAATTATGGTTGTAATTTGGAGATTGCATTGCATTCTCTTCTCTTTGGGACTATTGATATTTAAGCACTTAAGCGTAAACAGGTTTATAAATTAAAAACAAAAAGAACTACCCTAAGCAATTCTCCAAAAAACACCTAATCCAAGAGTAAAATATTTCAAAAGTTATTAATATTCTTCATGGTAAGAGGAACTTCATTCTTTAGCTGGTTTAGCTGGAAGAACTAAAATAAAGACAGTAGATTATTTCGGCAACAATTTAAACCACCAACCCACAGCAGTTCCTTTTATCTGGACCAAACCTAAATTCATTCTACACTGTGCTCTGGGAGATAAAATACCACAGAAATACACAGGATTTTGAGTACAATATCTGACCACACACAGGCAACATTATTTATGCAGTACCTGTTTCTCATATTCCTTCAGAAGCTTTGAAGTCAGATGAGTTGCTGCACTTAATTCATTCTGATTTAAAAAAAGGGACACATGAAAATCAATAAAAAGTCAAACAGGTAAAATACATCTAAATTAAAAATAGAGAGATTAACTCAAATTTTTAGAAAAACATACAAAAAAGATTCTGGCATAAAAGTTGAGTTATTTCTAGATGAGTGAAACATGAATATATTGTGGGTAAAAAATAACCTCCCACTTGATACATACTATTATACACACTGAGATCATTTTAGTGTGTGCAACATTTTAGAAACACTTGGGAAATATATTAAAGTTACTTAGAGAACAGAGAATATAATTTCACTTGTCATAAAAAATTCTGTTGCAAAAAGAATCACAAGAATTTAGTCTTAGCACTCCCTAACATACAGAAAAGCAATCATTAATTCTTACTTGATTTCAGTTCTACATTTAAAGCATATGGAAGTTAAAGAAACATGAAATGTGGTTCCAAAGCTTAATAATGCATTCAAGAATTTCATTAACCCTACCTGAGCATCATATATTCTGTGCATGGCTTGAAACAACTGATTGATGTAATTGGATATTGCAGCAGCATCTTCTTCAAACACTCCCAGCAAAGAGCGGGTCTGTAACGATCAAACAGCCAAAACACAAACATGGCAAGTTAGAAGAATTTAAATATAATGGAATTTCAGACTTAAACAGCATTATTTCAGGGTTCATTACTGAAAATTCTATAAACCCTCCAATAATGTTGAAGGAATGATACCTGTTGCATGCCAAAGAATCTTACAGATACCCAAGCTCAGCCTTCCTCCTCCTGTCACGCTCTCTCCAGGTTAATACATTTTCAGAAAGGAAAGGGCCAGGGGAGATGGACAACTGTTAAATGGTGAAACTCTGGGCAGCTACTGGGCTCACTATGAAACATCCCTAAGGAGAAGGGTAAAGATTACTGGTATTAAACAGCTTGCCAGGTCTACACATTTCCTCTGCAGTGAGATCCAAATAAAGGCTGTCACTGTCTCATACTGTCCAACCTGAACACAGACACCTGCTGGTTGTGCTTGGACCTGTAACTTACCTGTGGAATAACTATCAATTCTGTGATCAAAAGGTTGAGGAACTACACCAAACCAAAACAAACAATACAACCTGCATCTGACTGTCCTCAACATACATATTTCTCACCACTGAAAGGGAGTGAAAAGATCTGTCCTTACCCAGCTTATCAGTCTGTCTGTTCTTTAGCTGGTGTCACCCACAAGCCTGATGACTCCTGTGTGCATCACTGATGGTGCTTAACAACCTCCACCTCAAAAATCAACCTCTTTTATCACTGGTCACCTATTAGACTAAAACTGATCTCCATCTAAGCCCAACTACCCAGGCAGTTTCACCACTCAGGTCACAGTCCATACCTCTCCCTTTTGGCCAGAAGAAGCTGCCAGGCCATGTCAGAGTCCCTGCATAAGCCAGGGTGACTGACATGCCCTGCTCTCCCTCCTGCCAAGGGACTGACTCCACAACAAGGCAATCAGGTTGCTCAGGTGTAATTTGCCTGTAAGCTTAAATGAGATGCTGACTGCGTGTTCTTGCATCCTTTTTGCACTTGGAAGCAAGGTTATTCCTCCTCACCATGAGGGTTTTGAATGGCTTCCTTCCACCAAAAATCCCAAAGGGGGAAAAGCAGAGGATGTACCAGTAACTCTGCACAGCCACACTGGCTTTTCTTAAAACACTGTTGGGATGCTTGGCTGAAGAAGCAGGAGCAGTGCTTGCAAGAGCCACAAAGGAAACACCTTGGCAATGTGTTAGCAAAAGGACCATCCTTTGTTTCTAGGTTTACACCAAAGTTAATGTCCAGGCAGAAAATGAAAAGAATCATAAGCACATAATTGTTTTTTCCCCAAACTATGATTGTTAAACACTTGAAATTGGAAATTCTACTTTTTAGTCTTCCCTAGGCTGTCTTGAAATTACTGAAGTCTTTAGTCCATCTCCCCTTGAAGCATGAAGGTCTTTTTCAGCTATTTCTGATGTTTTGCTTTTAATGATAATCAAAGAGGACTTATTAAACCCACATAAAGTATATTATTTAATAATTCCTTCTGACATAAGATTCTTTTATTTAAGTTGAATTAGATGCCTGGCTGTATCACAATTACTGTCTTGCTATATCATGTCTAAGTGCTATTTAAATATTAAAAAATATAATCAAACAGCATAATCAGCACAAAAATAGCTTTAATGCTGGTTCTAGTTTATAAATCAAGTGGAAAGAGGTGAAGGAGAACTCAAATCTTTGCCAGGTGTGGCAACATGTGTCATCCTAACAACCTTGACTCTCCCATTAAGGCAGAGATACATGCAAGAATGCAAAAGCAAAAATTACATGGTACTATAACCATTGAATTATATACCCATGACCTTTAAACCTGAACATAAATAAACCTGAGCTTGGATTTTTAAAGGACTATTATGTAAGGTTTCTGGATTATACTAACTCTTTACAACTGACCATGGAAAAAAATATCTTTATGTTTTACTTTAAAAATGTCAGTTATTGATGTCCAACCATCAAAACAACATCATACAATACTGATGGAAAGAAATTAACCTGAAACTGTAAATAAGTTATGGCAGATTTCTGCTTAGCGGAAAATGAGAGCAATTGTTTACTTATGTTTCCAGTAAAACTCTGCATCATTTTGCATTTTCTTTAGCATTCTCTCAATCCGTGTTTGTGAGCAAGCAAACAGGAAAGGACCAGGGAGAAGCTGCACAAAGAAACCCCTTATTAGAAGTGTTTTAAGCCTTCTATGCCATCAGATGGAGGCCACTGCAGGTGACAGCAGACCCAGCCTGTGCTTCCAGTCTCTTGGCTTTTTTGTTGTGCAATGCTTTGGGAATGCAGATCAGTGTGAGCAGAAACTCTCCTATGACCAAGGAATTGAAACTACCAATGCACATGCTATTGCAGTACAGGACAAACTGCTCACTATGTCAAGCATGCACCAGAACAAGGATCTTAATTCCAAAGGCTGCCATAAAAGAAAATACATTGCAAACTTTCTCCAACATCTAAGAAATACAGTACAAGAACTTGCTATTGTTACTGCCAGCAAGAGAAACCAGAGCCACAGAATAAAGCATTTCCTACTTCAGAAAGGAACTCCAGCGCACTACAGAGCATGGCTGTCACATCGGGGGGCAGCGATGCGAGGCAAGGCTCGGAGCACGGAGGGCACCGTGTGCTCCCGCCCGCGCTCCGCACTAAGCGCGGTAACCTCACCCAGCCCCGCCGCTCGCACGGCTCTGCTAAACCTTAACGCGCCTTGCTGAAAAACAAGGGGGAAAATGGTTTGAGAGGGCAACGCGAGTTTTGTGGTCAGGACGTGTCCGTATCGAGCCTGAGTGCGAAGGCGGGGGCGGGGGTCAGAGAGCGGTGCTGGTGGCGGCACTGCCCCGCCGGAGGTGCCGCAGCACCCGGGCCCGGAGCCCCAGCCCCGCTCCCGGCCCGCGGCACTCCCGGGAGCGGCGGGGGGGCCAGCGGAGCTCCAAGCGGGCCTTGGCGGGGCACGGCCGGGGCGGAGAGCCCGAGCCGACACTGTGGGAGCCCGCGGGGCCGTGCGGGCAGCGTCCCCGCCGCGCTGCTGGGGCGCCACCCTCCCTCCCGCCACCGCCGCGGCTCTCGGGGCCGGGAACCACAGGGAAGCAGCGCTGGGCCCGCCAGCAGGGGCTGGGCCCGATGCGGCCTCCGCCGGGCCTGTCTCACCTGCGGGCTGTCCTCCAGCGTCTCCTCGATGGGCAGTTTATCGATGCCGGGCATGGCGGCCACCGCGCTGAGCCCCCGCGGCTCCGCTGCCCCAGCGCCGGCCCGGCCGGACCGACCCGCACCGACCCCCGCCCGCCGCGCGCCGGACGTCCCGCCCCCCTCGGGCCCCGCTTCCCCATTGGCGCGCCCGGCTTCCCCACTGGCGCGCCCGGCTTCCTCATTGGCCAGCCCTCCCCTCCCACCCGGCTGCCCATTGGCTGGCGGGCCTGTCCGTTCACGCGCAGGCGCGGGGGATGAGGCGCTCGCGCCCGGCCCCTCTGGGCCGAGGCTCTGGCGGCGTCCCGGGAGCGGCTCCGTGCGGGGAGCGGCTCCGTGCGGGGAGCGGCTCCGTGCGGGGAGCGGCTCCGTGCGGGGAGCGCTGCGGAGGCAGCTGGGGCCGTGTCCCCGCTGAGGTGACTGCTCGGCAATGCGAGTCACGGCTGTCAAGCAAAGTGCCCTCCCAGCCCTGTTTGTGCTCCGGTGGTTGCTGTGGTCTCCTCACAGACAATTACCTTGAGGGCCGCTCCTCAGCGAGGGAGCGCTGTTGGGTCTGGAGCATCTTTGGCACTCTTGCCACGTTATCTGGAGCACCTTTGACGCTCTTTTCTGGAGCATTCTTTTTGGCAAGTCTCCTCTTATCCCTGCCGTGTGGGTGGGCCCCAGGTGGAGGCCAGTCACTTCTACTGTGCTTGCAGTGAGACGACAAGAGGCCTTAAGCTGAAGCAGGAGAGATTCTGATTAGATATTAAAAAATAATCTCTCTGCTCTCTTGGTCTGAATAATTGTGGTGCCATAGGCTGGTGGCAAATTTTAAATGCTTAAAACTACTGTGAGGGCTCACTGAAATCAAAACAGATCATTGCTTGGACTTGTGAACTGATTCAGCTCTGAAATTACTTAGAATTTTAGAATCCCTAAGGTTGGAAAAGACCTTTAAATCATAGATCCAGCCATTAACCCAGGAGCCCGTGTTCACCACTAAACCATGTGCCCAGGTGCCACATCCTCACATGTGAACACTTCAGGGATGGTGATTGTCAGTGCCACCCTGCCCATGGAGAAACTTTTCCCAATATCCAACCTAAACATCTCCTGGCACAACTTGAGGCTGTTTCCTCTGGTCCTGTCACTTGTTACCTGGGAGAAGAGACTGACCCCCACCTGGCTACAACCTCCTGTCAGGTAGTTTAATCGTAGTAGACTTGATGATAATTTTTAGCTGGGGAAAAACAAAACCAAAACAAAAACCTATTCCCTTGTTGGTTTTGCCTTTTTGGGACCAGGTGAACCTAGTCCAAGACCAGATTAGAAAGTGCATGAAGTCGTTCAGCAGGGCAAATGATTAATGATTGTGCAGTCTTGCTATGAGACCATTCTTTATGTTGTATCAGGTTATGATTTACCATTAAAAGCAGATAAAGGACAGGACTGGTGTGTTAAATCACAAACAATTAAAGATTTTTGAGATGGCTTTTCTTTTGTTTGTTGGTTTGGGTTTTTTGATGGGTGGTGGGTGGGTTTTGGGTTTTTGTTTTTGTTTTTTGCTGTTGTGTTGTTTTGTTTTTTCCTGTAGGGAGTGGTGAAGAAATTTCCAAGTTAATACTGTTCAGTCAATTAATTTGCCAGCTCAGCTGGTGACTCACCTGACTGAAGCAAGTCACAGCACCTCTCCCTTTTCCCTGTCAATAAGGATAATAACTCAGGGTTATCTTACAAGGCGTTTTAAAGATTAAGTCTTGTATCTGCAGCCCTGTGACAGGACATTAACATTGGTTCATGAGCAATAAATGTATGTGCTTTGTGGTTTTGAGACAGTTAACTTGTGACCAAGCTTCACAGCAGCCTTTACAGCAATAAGAATGACTTTGTTTTGTGCTGTAAGATCGTTTTCCTGTGGAATTCAGGAAGGTGGTCACTTTAAGTGGATTGGGTTTAGTTAGCTTTGTGTGTTTACAGCTGTAAGTGGCATCCAAAAGTTTTACTTGAGCTACAAATTTGACTGCAACAAATGTAATAGCAATGAAGAATCCCTCTGCATCCTCTAATTGTGGTTTTGGTGTTACTCTGTTTTCAGCACTGTAGACCTTTTGTTAGTGTGTGAGGGTTTTTTGTTGTTGTTTGGGCTTTTTGATTTGTGAGGTTGGGTTTTTTGTTTGGTTTGGGGCTTTTTGGGGAGGGGTTGTTGATTCCTGTTTGTTATGTTTTGTTCTTGTTTTTTCTGCAAAATATCTGCTATGAAGCCTTAAAAATGTGGGGAACTAAGACTTGGCACTTTGTCACCAGAGAGAAGAGCAGTGAACAGATCTTCAGAGGATTCCAGATGTGTGCCCTTATGGAGAGAACATTCTGCCCCTGCTGGAGCTGTGTGGGTAAGGTAGGCTTTATTTGCAGTGTCTTCCACTTTTAAACACACTGTTTCTCATACTTTTACTAGTAGCAACCTTGGATTAACCTTGAATTTACCTGCATTCACTTGACCTCCCTGTGTCAAAATAGCTTTTACTTCAACTAGGAAACAGCTAACTGCTTTTGTTTTGTGAAAATTGGTGTTACCATTTTAGGATATTCTTGCTTTAAAAAAAACCTTGGGAATTCTGAACTTGGCTTTGAATATAATACTTGTTATTCATGTTAAAAACTTATTGGAAAGAGAGCTTTATGCAGCATGACTTCTGAGATGGTGAGATACTGGGTAAAGAGGTTGTGGGAAAGGCAAATTTTTGGAGTGTGGTAAGTAATGAAGAAAGATAATATATATGTATCATTTATACCCTTTTAAAAGCTGAAAATGTTGCCCAGGCTCCAGTGCAAGGTGACCCAGCAGTGGGTGAGAAGGGCAGAGGGCAGCAAGGGTAAGAGCTGGGCCTTCAGACCAAAGCCCCCAAGAGCTCTCAGTGTGGCCTCCTCAGCTGCTGCAAACAGCCAGAACAGAGCTCCATCTCCTAAAGAGATGAACTCCACTGTCCCTGGGCAAAAACCAGTGGTGCAAAGTCTGAAAGGGTGATTAGTTTCCTGCCTCATCAAGTATGTGATGCTGTAAGAGGATTGGATTTGCATATCCAAGGAGCAGTGACTTTTCCTATTATTGCTTACTTAGGATTCCCAACTTACTGTTTGCTGTGTTGCTGTAATTACCCCTTACCAAGGTATTCAGTTAAAAGTCCATTGGTAATTTCAAATGGGTTGCAAGGTAGCATTGCTCAATACTGATGGGCCAAAACAATGAAATTCAGCTTTCAGGGAAGGCTTAAGGTCCATGAACGGTGACTGGAGCTCATCTTGCAAGTGAACATTGCAGGTGGATGCCTGCTGCTTGAAGATCCACTGACATGTGTGACAAGTGTCCTTGGTAAGGTCACTTCTGCAAGTGTCACTCCTTTAATAGTTTGGTTTGACAACAACCTTACTGCACAACACAGAGGCCAGAAGGAGGGGTAACTTTTCTGCCTGAAATAAAAATATTGTGTTCATGTTTGCCTGGGTTTTTTTTGACAAATCTTGATTTTGTAGTGTCTCTACAGAAATTCCTCCTTTTCTTTGCCTGAACCAAAAGCTGGTTTTAAGCATGTGATGTAAACTGCGGTGTGACTGACAGATGAGCTTGAATATAAAAATGTTATAGTCTGTATTTTATTATAATGGATGAAATCAGAATTCTGTCAGACTTTATTACAAAGCCTTTATCTCCTTTCTTCCCATTACTCATAACTTTTTTGTGTGATTTTAAGTGTTGGCTCTGTAGGATTTAAACATACTTCTGTTTGCTATAAACCTACAAGGAGGGAGAGACATCTATGAGAAAAAGTTTTACTTGAGCTACAAAATTGACTAAAACAAATGTAATTGTAATGAATTGAAGAATACCTCTGCATCTTTTAAACCTGTAAATTTGAGTGTACTGCTTCTATTATGTGAAGTTTTGCTTTTATGTGGTGAAGAATTATCAGGAAATTTCACTTCTGGTACGTTTCAAAAAGGCTGCAACAAAGTTATTTTAATAAGAAAAATGAATGCATGAATTATTTAAAATAGTTGGTGCAACTGTTCCTATTAACTAATCCAGGCACTTGGAAGGCAATTACACTGAGCTTTGACAACACTGCCAACCCACTGCACAGTGCCTTATGCCAAAAGCTATTGTTGTTTTATTGACCACGTTCACCATTACATATGCATATGAAAAAACAGAGGCATTTTCATCGGGATTACCCTAATAGCATTAAGAGATTATTTTTTAAATTTCCTTGGAAGGAAATTCACTTAAATGAGATTACTTATTACTTGACTGGTTTCCTATCACGCTTCTATGTTTAGGTAAGTGGAGTCCATTAGAGTATAAAGTTTTTTAAAAAACTGATTTTATACATTAATGATTTCAAATAAAAGAAAAGTACCATATTTGTGCACAGCTTCTTTTGAGAAAGTGAAGTCGATGCTCTGGTTAGGAGAGATAACACTTTTTGTCCCCCTTGGTGGCCCCCCTAGTGTCACCATTAGTTGCTAATTACTTGCAAACAAATAAACAATTAACTCCTCGTGCCTCTTGGTGGGAGAGTTTTCATTGACATGCTAAAACTTTCTAATAAAAGATTTTAATTAATGACGTTACAAATCCAACCCCCTTGTCAACATAGCTATAAGGAGGCCTTGTGGAGCAATGCAGGCGCAGTGCCCCTGCTATGCTGGCTGCGGGCGAAGGCATGGCCGCTCCCTCGCTCTGTGCTGCCGCCACGGCGGCCTCTCCGCAGCGCCACAAGGTGCCCGCCTTTGGCGACAGCAAAAGCACGCCCTGCTCCTTCTCAATTGAGAGAATATTGGGGCTGGAGCAGAAAAAAGATGGCATTCCAGCTGGGAAACCTCACAGACCCTGGGTGGATGCATGCACCGGCTTGGGTGAGTCAGTCTGTTTTGGACCCCCTTCAGTTCTTACCCCTTAAAAATACTGGCGAGTTTCTACTACAGACCAGTAAACTGAAGCTCTCCTTTTCTTGCTCTGTCTAGTTTTAGGTGATGACAGTAATCCCCATCTGCAAATCCCTGTTGTTTGCTATGAAAATCCATTATTTCATGCTAGAAGTGATCCAGTGCAAGAGGAAAACGTTTTGAAATGTGAAAAATATTTTTCAGTCACTGAAAGGCTGTCTTTCAAACGAGAATTGAGCTGGTACCGGGGTAGAAGACCAAGAACTGCATTCACTAGAAACCAGGTAGGGCTTTCCTTAGCATCTAACAAATGGGTAACAATGTAGTTGAGTAAAATGTTGGAAGGAACCTCTAACAGCTGCTAAGTTCAGTGTGATGTACCTCTGCGGAGAGAAATGTCATCAAGAACTAGTGCAAATTAACAGGAATGTTGCTAATTTCAGCAGATCTGTGTGTATGCATGGAATCATTGTGCAAACACTGATCAGAAGTCTCCTGTTGAACAAACTGAGCTGTTATTTTATTTATTTTATGTATTACTGCTATGAACATAGTGTTAACTATTCAACAAGTGTATTTTAATCTCCTCAGATTGAAGTCTTGGAAAATGTTTTTAAAATGAACTCCTACCCTGGCATTGATATTAGAGAAGAGCTAGCTCGCAAATTAGATTTAGATGAAGACAGGATCCAGGTAATTAAAGACTTATTGAACTTTCCTGTAATTCCAGCTATATGTACTCTCTGCTTATATACATAAGTGGTTTGACAGCAGTGATGAGAATTTAATGCTCTCAATTTAAACCAATGTATATACAAGAAACATGCCTTCAATGATTTGTGAAATGGAAACCATTGAATTCCTTCTGAAATCTAAATCCTTCCATAGCACTGATGAGGAATTAATCACTGTAATATTGCCACAATATCTGCTCTGTTAATCTCTAGTTATTATCTGCAGAACTTGATAATTTCCTTAAAATAATTTTTATGTTTTGCTTGTCATCGTATTTGAAAAATAAATTCGAAACAGGCATGGACATAATTTGTGAGACTGCCAGCAGAGCATAGATGTGTTAAACCTGTGTTTGAACCTATGTCTTTCTCTGGCCAAAAGCAAAATCTATTCAGGAATATTAATTATTGATTTCCAGGTAATTCCATGTGATAAGAAGCACACTGTAAACATAAGAATTTGGGCTTTGCTTTGTTGTTTATCAGGCTTTTGTTGCAATTATTATATTGGGCTTCATGAGAAACTTGATGCTGCAAATAGTTAAGCAGATGAAGAAATAGCACCATGAGACATGTGTGAATTCCAGATGTTCAGGATCTTCCAGGATTTGATTCTGTCACTGAATTTAATACCAGTTTTTATATTAATTACAGTGAAGCTGATCTCATTTTCCAGTTAACCTGGGGGTATTATTTTCTTTGTCTGTGGTGTTAAAATTACAGGCATCTGCAGATTTTAAATTTATATTGAACTTGCAAGCTGCTGTCATCACACAAAATATTGTCCTACTGTGTGAATACTTTTAAGTTTCAAATATTATTCTGCTTCCACTGCTGTGTTTCTGAAAAGCTTCCCTTCTCTTTCCATTTCAGATCTGGTTTCAGAACCGTCGTGCAAAGCTGAAAAGATCACACAGAGAATCTCAGTTTCTAATGGTGAAAAATACTTTCACCTCCAGCCTGCTGGAGTAGAAGGAAGGATGGTTTGCTGTTACTGTACTGCTACAGAAAATGAAGAATTGTTCATAACCTGTATTAAGTAATGATATAGTAATTATGATTTTATGCCCAGATTTGAAAGTTTATTATAATTTTCATTTAAATAAACTCTAAATACTTGAAGTATTATTCTAATCTACTTTTTGTGGAAAAAGTGAACTTTTCCTACATATACTTGAGTAAGTATTTTCAGAGATTTTGAGATATTTTTGCAGTTTAAAACAATGCAAACCCTAGGTTGCACAAGAATTTCACCTATTATGAATTACTGCAGATGACTTGACAAGCTTTCTGGTTTTAGAAGAAGTCTGTTTCAAGTCTGAAATAAACTGTATGCAAAATAGATTTTGCTACAGGGAACAGTTTGTTGCATTGCAGTTTAAATAGCTTATTTATAAAGAATATGATAGATTTCATAAATAAGATAATTTTAGAAAAAGGTGTCTCCAATGGAAGGACTAATATTCAACTGACTTCACTTTTAACCATTGCTCAGTTAAAAGAAGCTGACAATTATAATCTTTTTATGTAATTTTAATTAATTTAGGTTATTTGCCTATTTAATTCTCTAACTTGGTTATCTCCTCTCTTGTCAGTATATCTGTTCCAGTTATGGAAATTGCCCTATTATCTTTTAATGACAGAATGTAGCATGTCATGGCATCAGATCAGTGGGGCCAGACCAGATATCCAGATCATTGCCATTTATTTTAGGGTGTTGAATTCATTTTTATCAAACAATACATGAAAGTTAATTATCCTCATATTTGATTTTGTACCTAAAGTCAAGGAGAGCCATATACCAAAAAAAACCCCTCAAGTCTTTATTCATGGGCACAAGGCAGGGAAACATTGTAAGTTCAGGTTGATGCTGCTCTTTGTTCAGCAGGGCTCTAAGCACTTGCCTCATGTGCTGGTGACCTTCAGTGAGACTCCAGCCTGTGTTTCTTGCTCAACATAAATTCCACATTATCTCATGAACAGACAAAATTTATTGCTCTTCCTTTCTTCATGCTTGTATCCACAGCTGTTGTCCAATAGGATGAAAGGTAAGTTGATAAAATAGGGTGATAGAAAAAATCATTTTATGTAGTCTCATACTAGGAAAAGCTAAAGGGAGGGATGATCTGACAGTCCTTACTTACTATTTTGAATTATAGTTTGAGCTACAAGAGATTAAATAAAAAACATTTCTATATTTTCTGAAAAATATCACTGGAAAACTGCATTACTCTAGAACTGGGTGACAGATATTGGCCCTTCCATGTTTTTATCTTCATTGGCTCATTGCCTTCACTTTTATGCAGAACCCTAAAAATCTTTAATTGTTTGGCTTTGCTCCTGGAAATGTTATTTTAATATGGAAATAACAAACTTTTATCTGATATTGAAACATTATTTTTTGTGCTTTATTGGATTTGTGAAATAACATTCCTAACCAAATTCTGTTGTATCCTGCATTCCAAAATACTTAAGAGAACCATGAGTAAAGCAATTTAAATTGAGCCAGATCCATTAGGAATAGTTTTTAGAGAAATTGAAATCTCAATTCAGATACCTCCCTGATCTGGTAAAGGCAAAGACAATATTGGGAATGCATTCTTTTATTTTGTTTTTCTTCACACCTCAAAACGTATATTGCCCATAGCTTAACCTCATTGCAGGTAATTTGAAACTATTGTCTACTTTGCTTCTGGAAACAAAGTTTCCAGCAGCAGCAGATTAGACTAATCTGTACAGATTGATTGCTTAAGAACCCTACTCTATTATCTGGCAAATACCTAAATTCACCTAAGGTCTGCTCTAATGGAACTGGTCTCAAGTGACGGAAGTCTGACAAAGCAATTTAAGAGAAGCTGTAGAACAGTGGCAGAATAATAATAGCCCCAGCCCTGGTATCCTGCTCTCCATTAGCAAATGTTACCAGCAGGATCTTTAGTGTGAGGTGCTAGCAGTGTCCCACACAGTGCTAAGGGGAAAAGAATTTAAAAGCAGAGTTGCATTATTTGCTTCATTTCGTTTAGCTTGTTCTTCCCAGAGTAAAGGAATCAGCAAGTCAAAAAAGAGCCTCTCACTTTACATTTATACCTGTTTTGGCCAGCATGGGTTTAAATTGTGCCCATCACTTTCTCAAATACAGCTGGATTTTTTTTTACCTTGAGAAGTGTTAGTCTGGACTTCACAGGGTCTTTGTCTTGTCCTGGCAATATGCAGGGCTGCCTTGGCAATGGGTGTGACAGTTGTGTTTGCTGTGCAGGAGCAGCAATGGGGGAGGCCACCCTGCATGCTGGAATCCAGCCCTGCTCTTCCATTCCTTGGATTGATTTAGTTTCCATATTAATTGTTAGATTGATGATCTTTGTCCTTTATTTTAAAGGACTTGCATAATTGGATGGGAAATATAAGGTATTTTATTTTTAAAAATACTTTGGAGCTATAGTGATTGACCTGAATTATTATTTCATGCCCTGTTATTTGTTTAATGGATTCATCTTGAATCAAAGTGGCATTCTGTTATTTTATATGAGCAATTTATAGTATCTTGTTTATGTATTTGATAATGAAAGAGTAAAAAGACAAAGTACAATAATCATTATATGAGAGGGAGCTGGGGCTGTTCAACCTCTTGGGGGGCATAAGGATCCCACCTGATTGCTTCAGAAAGGGAATTCTTGTGGTCACAATGAGGGAGAGGAAACCAGAGCTGCTGAACAGCCTTCAGTTCTAGGTTCCTTTGTGGGGGAATAGTGCCTGGACTTGTGTGACATGAGGGGAAAGGGCTACAGAAAATATGGAAACCAGTCTGTCTATTCTGGGCACCCAAAGCTGATACTGGTGGCCAGCAGCATTTTCAGGAGAATCCCAGGAAGGGTGAAGTGTTGCCTTGCATGGCCCAGTGTTGCCACTGAAGTTTTGCTTTCTTGGATTAACTAACAAATGGAAAATTAATCATGTACTTGTTGAGTTTAGAAACAGCAATAAATTGGATTTCTTTTAATACATATTTTTTTGTAGGACACTCTTTAAGCAAGGAGGTAAGAACATGATGAAAAATGCTTAGGGATATGGGCTTTGGTGTAGCTGGCTGTGATTGCCAGTGACTTTCAGACCCCTGGGTATGTTTTACATTTGATCACATGGATGTGCTGTGGGGCTGGTATTAGAGTGACAGAATAAGCACTGCATTGCTTGTGCCTTAAAAAATAAAAGGAAAAAAGAACAAAAAAGCAGTGAAAGGACAGATTTTGCAAGTGTGTTTTGATCCATGTTGGGAATCAGTGTGAAGTTCAGCATCTTGAGCAGACAGAGTATGTTGTGGAATCACACAGGTGCAGGTAGTGCTTTTGATATTAAATATCAGGCAGGGTGATCTGGCTTGGGATGTTGTAAGGATGTGTATGTGTGACCAGTAAAATTGATACAACACCTAGACTGAAAGAGAAGTAAATATTCCTTCTTTCTGCATTTATGTTCCAGGATTTTTTTCTCCTAGCTCCTAAACCAGGTTTTTCTCTGCCACTAGGATGGCTTGAAGGACAGAAATAGGCAGGTGGTATAAGATAGTCCCCTTCATTAAAAATTATCTATGTCATTAGTCTTGTTATTAATCACTATGAAATTTTGGGACTTTGCAATTTTTAAATTGCATGTGTTTCAAACTCATTATCTCATTGTGACCTTTAAAAAAAATCCATAACCTTGTATCAACTCAATTATTGCACCTTCTTTTTCTCTGATCCTTCCTTGCTCTCTTAGAACTGAATTTTATTTTACCAGTCCATGACATTTTACTACTTCCAAGGTTTTAAGTGCCCGACCACAATTTCTACATGCTGGAGCATTCTCTTGTCTGTATAACCAAATTATGTTTTATAAAATGAAAATGAAAAAAAATATTTTATTGATAGATTTCCTACTTTTAATCTTTAGAATTTTATTGTATGGATCATAGTAATACTCCAAAATATCTTGTGATTCAGTTTCTATGAATGATACCATATTAAGGAAATGAAGAAGCTAGCAGATAAAATATTCTGCACTAAAAGTCGGTGGCTGTTTATTTGGCTCTTCCATATAAATTAAGGCTTTAAAGTCATTCATTTTGAAACGGTTTTAATCTGTGTTTGAACTGCCTAGGAAAGTGCTGGGCTGCTTCTGTCCTCTAGAGGCTGGGTTTAGCCATGACAGCCCCGCTGCTGTGGGATTTAATCCGCGCTCTGCAGCGGGGCCGGGGCCGGCACGCCCGCAGGGGATTGACTGATCCTTCAATTACACAACATTTGTGACCCAATTGATGTTCTGCACACGTACGGGGCCTGATTTCCCAAAGCTCTGAGTGCTCACTATTGAACTGAACTTAGTGATGGGTGGGTGCTGAATGTTTTTGATGCTCTGAACAGCCAACCTTTTAAAATCTTACCTCTAAATGAATTTAGGCTGCTGTTGGGACTCTGTGTCTGTAAGACTGCCCAGCTTTGTCAGTTTATGGTAGGAGAATATTTTCACATTCCAGAAAGGAATTCTCAGGAAGGGTCTCTTCACAGAAAGGGTTGTTAAACACCAGGGCAGGCTGCCCAGGGAGATGCTGGAATTGCCATCCCTGGACATGCTCAAGAGACCTCTGGATGTGGCACTGAGTGCAGTGGTCTGCTTCAGAGTGTGATGGTTGGACTCCATCTTAAAGGTCTTTTCTAAGCTAAATGATCCTGTGAAAGCTTTTGACAAAGTATCCTGCAGTTCTAGAATAACTCCTCTCATTATGGTGTAAAACTTAGAATGACTTCTGCTACAATATCTACTAATATAATTCTTCTGTGATGATAAATACAGTGTTGTCAATGCAAATATTTGCCAGGCACAAAACTTATTGCCACTAGATTTTCAATTTTCATTGTTTCATCACATTAGAAGGATAAGAAATTACTTTGTGCTGTTTAAATACTGTGCACTTTTAAACTATTCTTATTGCTTTTCAAATAATTCAGTCAGAGCAGAATATTAAAAAATATTATATTATCCATCTGTCATGATTCAAATATTTGTAGGATTCTCTAACTTCAGAGTAACATTCCATTGTGTGCTATGGGATGTGGCTGTCTGACAATATTCCTGTAGTTTGCTGTAATTCATTTTGGCAGAGAAAGGAAGTCAGAGGGAAGCATTCTCAGGAGGCATCAGCACTGCCCTTAGAAAGCTGAGACTTCTGTAAAATTTAAGTTGGTTACATGGAAAATCTTTTCTTGGGGATGTTTTTGTTGAAATTAAACTGATCCATTCTTTTCCTTCTTTCCTCTGTAAACATACAACCCTGGGCAGTTAGTTTTATCACAATTTATGGTTTAGGAGGACTGGTGTTTTCAGTGGTTGCTACTATTGTAATCTAATTAGAAAGAAATAATATTAATCTATTGTAGTTTACCATATTAACAGGCTTTAACTTTCCATGGAGTGTTAACAAATCTTGTTCACTGCATTTCAGTCTGTTATTATCTGCATATTTATCTTACTCTTTCCAAAAATAAGCAGCTAACTCAATCCTGACATCCAACTGCTTCAGATTTGTGTTTTAAAATAATATGCCAGACTGTAGAGAAAAAGAACCATGAGTTTGTTTGTTGGAGAGGTAGAGCTGCCAGCAACAATTGTCATTCCTGATAGGGCCCTTCCTCTGTTTTTTTCAGCCCAGCCATGTAGAACTGCTGTGCATTCTTTCATAAATCTGTTATAAAGTGTTCTAAAATGACACTGGAATATTTTGGGGAATATTTATCATATAAACAAAAAAAAAAAAAAAAAAGGAAATTTCCATATGCCTCCAGCCTTGGTATTTTCTTTTGTTTGTGTATTTCCCCTTGTGGGAGTAGAATGATGTGCTATTGCCAAAGGGCTTTCCAGTCTTCTTCCACAGTGGTTGCACAATAGTCAAACTTTTTTTAATTCATCCAGTCATGTCTCTATTGTTCTGGGGTGGTATCTGTTACAAGTGTCTCTATGCATTTTAATTGCAAAAAATTTCAGAACATTTTCTTTAGCCTTAATTACCCTTAGCTTTTGGCCTCAAATAACAAATGATGTCATCGCAAAGTGCTTGAGCAAATAGCTCTCCCTCAGTTAAATGGGAAAGGGTTTAAGGCAGGTTATGCTCAGTGAGGGGTCCCTTAGTGTGCTAGGATTAATTTTGCAGACATTGCCACAGGATGCTGTTGAATTGCACAATGGACATTGAATCAGGTTAGGGTTGTTCTCCCTCCCCCGTGTTTCCCTGCAGAAGGAAAAGGAGAGGCTGTCTGCAAGGGAAGCATTGTGCTGCAGTAAGAAAGGGTTGAGACTAGAATTAAAACTGGAAACTTTTGTAAAGGTGCTACTTCATTATAATTTCTGGCATTTATTCAAACTGCATTGTGAGGATCTTGGTTTGCATTTTTAATAGCTGTTTGAGATAAAATTTCTATTTTGCAGAAATACATTATTTTAAAATTGAACATTACAAATTATTCATTTGTTGTTAAATAATAAAACATTGATAACTTTGGGGATACAGTTGTTGGTTCAGAATAATTTCAGTTCAACATTAAAAATTACTCATCCATACAATTTTTAATTTTTCTTTGCATCATAAATCTACTCTTCTTTAAAAGTGCAGTTTCATATTACCCCTAATCCAGTGTAACAGAAGACTGCTGCTGAAAGATGCAGTCCTGCCCTGCTCCCTCAGAAACATGTGGCCACAGGGTGAGTCACTTTGGGATGCTTTTGGAGCAGGGAGGAGTGTGCTCGGTGGCACATCACTAAGTTGAATTATCTTAGAGAACTTCCTTTATTATATTCATGTGAATAAACAGATACAAAATAAACAGAAATACAGAAATCAGACATTTGACTGCAAACATTTTCTGACAGTAGAAAGAGGAGGCATCTATACAATACAGGGAACTGTGAGGTCTGGGGAGGGGTAACATTATATGAAGATTTGCATCCATGGATCACTGACAAATTGCTAATTTGATGGTGATCAGAAGTAATTTTCATATAATAGCTGTTTGGTTTAGTTCAGTCATTTCCTTTTCACCATAACATACTGCTACATCTGATGCTGACTTGAGCCTCTAGGAATATAGGACTTCAACTTCCCTGGTCATTAAGTGCAATTTCCTGTAGAAGAGATTAAGTCATCCAGAAAGGTCACAAGACCATTCACTCCCTTCTCTCTGAACTCTACAAGCCTCAAAACATCCCCAAATATCTGGAGATGGACCTGAGTTTTTTGAGAAAAATCTCAAACATGACACTGTGACAAAAAAAACAAAAATGTGAGCAGGAGAGAAACTCTGTGGGATTCTGGAGGTCTGGCTTAGGCAGCAGGGAGGACTGGATGCTCCATTTCAGGACCTGTTGCGAAGCATCTGGATTTGGAAATGGCTGGCAGTGTCAAAGTAGAATTCTTGCATGCAATTCCACTTTCCCATCTGGCCTCAGCAGCAGCTCCTGCAGAAGTGCCAGTAAAGGTGTGGCCCCAGCAGGAGGCAGCTGGCAGCCAGCACAGCCTGCTGGGAGCTCTTTGCCACTCCTGAGAGAGCAGCACCACTGCAGTGGAATTCTGGAGGCTCTCACCCACTGGTACTGCCTGGATGACCTCAGCACGTGGAGTATGTCTCTACAGACAGCACCAAATTAAAACCAAAGAATGCTACACACAGGGCTCTTTTCCTGTCTAACTGAGGCACAGAGTCTTTCCTGACTCCAAATCTAATTATTGGTTTAGCCCTGAGCATGTGTGCAAGACATAAAAGCAGGCATCTTTATGACTTGGTGCTTTAGTTTCCCCATCTATAAAATGAGACTGGTAATACAGATTTTTCTTTGAGAACTCTGTGTTTCATGAATTTTTGTCACATTTCTCAAGGCATAATGATGTAATATTTGCCTTGATAAGATGGGTGTTCATAACAATTGATAGATTTGATTCAAGTTTCAGTTCAATTTTATGGCTTGAGGTTGTTTTCTTATCAGTTGATAACCTTTCACTTGAGCCTGGCCAGATCATTTGAAACTATGGCATGCTATAATACAGAAGATTCCATGGAAACAGAATTTTTGTGACCTCTGACACAGGTGGAAATTTTCATGCCCTTGCTGGGAGTGCCCACATCCATTTCACACTTGTTAGTTTTGTTCCTAAGGTTTGATCATGGAGGATGGTTCTTCCTCTATTTTATGCTCCGTGCTCATCCCATAGATAAACCATCCCCATGGAAGTGGGACAATTTCATGTAAATGGCTGCTTTCAAAAGATCTGGTTTTCTGTCTTCAAAGATCTGCTGGATGAAGTTCCAGCAGACCCTCACATTGAGGGATTTCTGTTCTGGGATCTCTTTTAGCACATTGTCTGCTTGGTTCCCTGCATCTGATGCTCCTTTCCTAACAGTGGGCAGTGTCTGTCTGTAACAGGAATTATTGACTTACTGCAATATTGTGATATTGCAATAGCCATGATTGTCTGACTTAGCTGAATACTCTGCAAGCCTGATGCACCCTTTCTGCCCCAAAGGGAGCTGTTTGAATGACTTCTTTTGCAGTTAAGGTCAGGCCTCTCTTGGGAGAGAATTCAGTGCTAGAAATATGAACTATGGATGGAGCATAAATCCAAGAATGAATTTTCTCTGAGCAATAGAAAGATTTTGTAGGGAGTTTTTAACCATATTGCTGGAAATTTTTACTCCATGAGTTTCCATGTTTTTATAGGAATTGCTGAGTTCTCACTGTCTCCTCCATCTGGGAACAGCTGCTCAGAAAGGAGAAGGAAAAAAAAACCGCCAGATTTTTAGCTTTAAGCAAGATGGGAGAGTGGCAACCAAAACCAGCTGTAGAATGCAGGATACTGATACCCATGACTTTTGGGTATTATGCATTCTATACTACTCAGAAACAAGAGGCTGTTGTAAAAAGGACAAAGGAACCTACAGACAAGCAGAGTCTCCACAGCCACTTTTGCCCTTCCATGAGCTCACAGCAGTTTGGAGACTCCAGTTAGAAACATTAACTGCAGTCATTTGATTCCTGCCTCTCCACTACTGTTTTCCACCAAAGAATTCAGTGGAAATTATTCTAAATGGATCTGAGGCAATGCAATACTTCAGTGTTCAGCCAGTGCACTCACAGGAGAGGCTGGACATGGTGGCAGCATGGAGGAATTGTCTTTCAGATGTGTCATTTGTTATTAGCTTAGGCTGAAGTGTTGGGAAGGAATTATCAGTGCTGGTTTTGTCTGATGGCATCAGTGCTGCTAGGTTTGAGCTCTCAGTAAATATGACCCATCCTTTTGCTGCTTTCTGGACACTGCCAGTGTAACAGTGGCACGTGTGAGTTCTACAGTTGTTCTGCTAGAAGGCATTGGCACTATTTGTTGTGTGTCTGTTTTTGTTAAAAACATCATAGGCATGTATGCATCAATGCATCAATAGCTCAGATAATGCTCATTTTTTCTTCACTTAAAAATTACAGCTTCTCCAGCAGTCTAGATCTCAGTTAACAGAAAAAGCCAAACAGTTTCCCCATGGTTTAGAAGATTTAATTGCAGATCTATGGCATTTCGTCCAACAGGGAATCCTCACTTGTCAAAGGTGGTTATGGGAAGCAGAGGTATTTACTGACCTGGAAATGAACTGTACATATGTCTTCCTTTCTTTAGCCAGGATGCTGTGGTAGTTTATGTCCTTTGTAATTCATTCAAACATAAAAGGACTAGTTATTTACAGGTTTTATGCAGCCTGACTTGATTAAAAATAAAAATGCTCATATAGTTTTCAAGCCTGTTAGACAACTTCTGAGTAATGCAAGGAGAAAGTACCCAGGCAGAAATGTGTGGTGTACAATGAGAAAATGTACTAAACTTCCATTTTGGCCTGGGCCATCAAAAACATCTCATTATAAAATCAGTGGAATTCCACCTAGAGACTTAATATTACCTTTTTCAGAATTCCAGCCTGCAGGGGAAAGGGAGATCAAAAGTAAGAACCTTTTGATCCCAGAGCAGCAAATAACAATGGCCTAATCTCTAATTTTTGCCAAAAAAATGTTTAATGTAAAAAATATAATTTCTGTTCATGTCACAATGGAGGGCAATAGCCATCCTAAAGTCACAATCCTGTTTTCAAAGGTAACTCTGAGTGCCAGGGCTGTGACCCATCAACTTAAACAAACAGTTTAAGAAAGCTTTATCATATTATTTTCACCACTAGTCACAAAAGATGGAAAACCTATGATAGGTGCAAAACCAATAGTAGTTAAAAATTACCAGCTGGTCATGTTTCCTTTCAACTGATTGCCTTAGTTGGTGGTTTTACATACTATTTTAATCCAAACTCTAGTGTCTTTTATAAAATACTGATGGGTTTGTCTGTTCCATTAGGATGATATTTTTGTCCAAGATCAATCAGAGCAAACAGAATGTACTAAAATCAAGGTTTTCAAAATAACTGGAGTTAAGTGATCTGTAAAAGTGATGTATGACAAGGCCCTGGGCTGTCTCATCTGAAACTGAAGTCAGGGCTACCTTGAGCAGGGGGTTAGGCCTAGTGACCCCTGAGGTCTCTTCCAAGCTGAATTGTCCTGTGCCTTGGAGGAGCCTTGGGCCACTCTGTCTCTTACACGACTTTGAGAAAAAGAGGAGGAAATTGATGTCATTTACCGATATATTAGACCACCTTGCATTTGATATTTATCAGAAATGTGATTTATTTTATTTTAAAGAAAAGTGTTTTCATCAAAGCATGTAATGTCAGAATTAACTCCAGTTGAAAAAGTTGAAATATTTATTGCCACTTATGACTTCCTTTGCATTTTCAACAATTGAAAATTTTATGATAGTATATTCTTCCAGCTTGTCTTCCTTAATTAAAAAGTAATTAAATAGTAGCTTTAGGAGCTGATGGTGTTTAGGCTGGAGGAGGCTTAGAGGTGCCCTTATCACCCTCTACAGCTACCTGAAAGGAGGTTGTAGCCTATGGGGTCTTATCTCCCAGGCAGTAACAGGACACAGCCTTAAACTGTGCCAGGGGAGGGTGAGGTTGGGCATTGGGAGGAATTTCTTCGCAGTAAGGGTGACCGGACTTTGGAATGGACTGCCCAGGGAGATGGAAGAGTCACTGTCCCTTGAAAGTGTTTAAGGAAAGACTGGACATGGCTCTTCAGGATCTCAGAGGTGTTTTCCAACCTAATTGATTCTGTGATGTATGAAATCATGTCAAAGATCTATGACTGATCTTCCTTGGTACCTCTGTTCCTTGCAATGTAGTGAGTGGATCAGGAATGTGGTACCGCAGCACGGAACGAAGATGGGATCGGCCCGGTTCTGGTTTGAAGGCAGGAAGGCAGGAACAGCCCGCCGGTGTCCCGGGGAGCGCGGGGGCTGCCCGGGAAGGGCAGGGTGCAAAGCAAAGCAGCCGGAAGGGGTTCAGCTCCCTCCCATTGTTGCCGTTCGCAAGGACTGGAGCGGGGCGGGGGCGGCGGGGCCGGGGCTCGGGCGAACCCCCCGCCCCCGGGCCGGGCGCGCATGCACACACACACACACACACACACACACACACACACACACAGAGCGTCGGAGCCAGACCCGGACAGACCGACAGACCGGCACGCACCCGGCGGCAGCACCGCCGCCCGCCGGGCTCGCTGCGGACCATGGCACCGGGGCTGCAGCTCGGCTCCGTCCTGCTGGCCCTCGCCGCCTGCCTCGGTGCTGCCCGGCTCGCTGCGGGAGCGGCCGGCGGCAGGAGGGGCCCGGCGGCCGATGCGTGCGCGGGGAGGGTGAGTGGAGCGGAGCGGGGCAGAGCGGAGCTGCCGCTCCCCGCGCAGCGGCCGCGGCGGGCACGGGGCTCTCGCAAGGCGCGGGGGTTCCGCGGGGCTCTGCGGCCGCTCCGGGCGTGCGGGACCGAGGGCTGGAGCACTGCCCTGGGGACACTTCTGCAACAAGTAACGCTGCCCCGGGGCTCTGCAGCTGGAAGTTAATTGCGGCCGGGAGGGAGGGTGGCATTTCCCGGCCAGGGATATTTATGGGTTTCTCGCCCAGAGCAGAGGCGGCTCGCAGCCGGCGAGTGTGAAGAAGTCACTCAACAGGTCCTTTACCAGCTCCCTGCTTCCCCGAGCCGACCTGGATAAAAGCGATCGCTGGGGCTTTGTTATTTTAATGATTCGAGGCCGGCTTGGGGTCTTAGCTCCGGGCCTGATCATTATACAGAGGATGTAGGAAATTTACGGGAGGGGGAAGAGGGGAGGAAGGTGATAAACGTTTTGTTACTGGTCCTTGCCTTTTGTTCCCCCTTTCTGGTGTGTTTTGGTGTCTTTTCTCGATTGCTCTTCATATTCTTTTTATTTTTCATTTTTTTTATATATACTTCTAACAACTTTTGAGTTGTGTGTTTTGGTTCGTTCCTGTCCTTTCTCCTGATGGCTGGTTACAGGTTTAGTTGAAGCGCGGTGATCCGGGAACGCTGGAGGGAACACAACTGACTTTCATTGCTTTTCCTTTTTGTTAGACTGTCACTAAGGATTTTCCTGGGCTCAGATCAGATCCTTTGAGAACGTTGCTGCAACACAGAGTTCAGAAGTTTGTAGGGCATAGTTTAGAAAGGCGAAAGCATCGGGAAATATGTAAAAGGAGAGTGTGAAAAAACAAACTTCAAACCCTGGTAAAGCTTAAGATCTAAACCTTTGTGTTGGATGGAGCAGTTACAGGTTTAGACTCCCCTGTTTGGTCTTTTTAGCAGAATTAGCAATGAAATGTTTTGGCTCGGTCCGTCTATTGTGTTTCACCAGACATGGGCAGGGTACTCAGCAGGCTCATAACACCTCTGTATATTTGTGTCAAGTTTTCCGTTTTCTATTAAGTAAATTTATCACTTTTACAAGTCATAGTACTTGACTCGTAATACACTTGAATTAATGTGTATTGCATAGAAATATGCAAATGCAGTTTGTTCTGGATTTATTTTTTTGCTTACATAATGTCATTGTGTGTGTCAAACAGGAATCTATCACAACGTAATTATTTTAATACAATGATTTTGACTGACTTTTAAATCAGGAAAACTTACATTCTTTCCAATTAGCATAACCCCCCCTTTGTCTTTATTGCTCACAACTAATGTACCATTTTAGCTTTTAAAATATTTGTACTAGTTTCTTGTTCTATTGTATTTTCAGCTTCAAGTTCAGGCTTCCCTAGCCAATTTATGAGATACCTTGTCTGATTGTGTAGTTATAATTTTGTGGTCTGATTTCGCAATACCACCCTTGCACACGATTGCCTCCGTACTGCCGGCAGGGCAGCGTTTATTAGAGTAATGACTGCAGGATGGTACCCATTGTCTCAGTTCTGTGGTATTTATCTTGGGCTGCATGTAAGTTCTGAGTAGACTTGACATGCTATTAAATGACTGATGGCCCCTCTAACACATTGTCTGCTCTGGAGCAGGGCTGCCTTTGAAGTAGTACCCTGTAGGAAGTAAAGAGACTATTTGCTCTATTAAAATTCCTTGGTATTTCCTCTGTTTAACCACAGGCCACTTCCCCTCTGCCACTCTAAACACTGCAGGGACACTGACTGATTGAAAAGACACAAGCCCTAAGTAATTGTATCCTATTCAAATAGTTATTCTTATTGCAGGTTATTTATAAGTAGTGTCTAATTAATGTGTGTTAAGGGCATGAATAAATCTTAACATTTTATATAGAGAAAGTAAAAACGTCTAGTTTGCATTAAATGAAGTGATTGAATTGAGGGCATAAATAATCTAAAAGTGTATAATTTAACTTTTAATGGTTGTTCAAGCAGAAATAAAATGTAGCTAGCTGGGTTTGTATGTGCATTTAGATACATGCACATTGGGTATTCTCCTCTGCTAAAATTGTAAATGTGAGTTGCAGTTCCCTATGGTGAATCTTTTTTTCATCATTTGAGTGTTATTTTTGAGAATCTGTGTTCTATTTTTCTCCATATACACAGAGGTAATATACATACATGCACAAGTAATGCACAAGTTTCTTTCACTGTGCAAAATACAGTTTTAAGTATCCTCAATATTTTGTAGCAGTAAAAAACTGACTTAATGAGAGCATATTACTGGACTATGGTTAAAAGAATTTGATGAGGAACTATTTGTTGGCTTTATTCATAGCTCCTGAAACTGTTAATATCTAATGTTTTCAAAACTAAAAACTAAATCACATTCTAGATGTGACTTTTTGTTTGTTTTACAATTTCCATCACAAAATCTATTTATAGCCTGTATTATGCATCTTCTCTGGTAATACACTGGCATTTGTCTTGCAAACTCTACATGTGTGTAGCAGGAAAGCAATTAATACCAGGACAAGTAGCATTACTATGGCTAAGAATTATCAGATTTCAGTGGGTTCAGGACTGTAGAATTTGGATTGACTTTGCTTGGTGTAGGATTCCTTTCATTGATGTTTAATAGAAATTTTGATGCATTACATCATCTAATATTATTTCACATTAGGGTACACATTTGCTTAAAGTAGAATAGTATTGCAAAGTAGTTTTCCATATGGATGATCTTAGGACCTCATATGCATACCTTTATCCAGAATAGAAGTAGTTCAGAGAAGGGCCTGTTTTAATCTAGAATCTGTGTGTCCATATGGAGAGCTATTCTGGAAAAGTAGACCCTGAATTTTTCTCATGCTGTAAACAAGCCACGAGGTGCACAGAGAAGACAGATGTGTGATCTGAGGATGATTTGAATTTATTTCAGATTTCATTTATTCAGTGTTAAACACATGAGCAACTTCACTCTCAAGTTGTTTTGTAGATTCTAATGGGAATACACATGAGTAAATTTTTTCATGTTTAATTCCTCTGAAGTTCCTGGCATTAAATCGTGTTCAGCACAAAGCTTATATTTAATGTGACTGTATGATGAGGAGGAATAAATAATCCAGCATTTTACCAGCCCTCCCCTCCTCGTTAGCAGAGAGTTGTACCTTCCTTTGCTCTGCTAAGCAAAGCTGCTCAGGCTGGAGGGCTCTGTTCCCAGGCATTCTCCCTGAAACTCCCTGTGTCCCCTTCTGTGCCCTTTATGGAAGGAACTTTGTATTTCCTTTTCACTTCAGAGGAGAGACACTGAAGATTTCCTACTGTTCCACTATTGGGAGCTCTGCCTGCCTCATTATTCTTTAGGCTCATGCTGCTGTGTCCCTACATTTATCTCCTCAAGCATACCAAAGCAGACTTCTACTTCTCCACAGTTAGGAATCTACCAGGCACAGAGGTAGGTCATCCAGAAATACTTTTCCTAGCTGAGGACATGTTTTGGGAACTTTATTTTGGAGGAAAAATACCCTGTAAAATGGTTAGAAATTACCAAACTTCAAATTTCTCCCTTCTATTTCATGTTATTTCCCAACAGTTAAAAAACCCCAGATTTTCTCGTGCAGAGTATTTAAAAATTTTAAAAGTTATTAGGCAGAAGACAGCCCTAAGATGGAGCATGGTCAAGGTGTTAATGTATGCCATCAGGGTGTTCTTTAATCTAAAGACAGTTCCAGAGCTGCTTTAAAGCTCTGCAGAGCAGATGGCAGCAGTTCCCTATGTGCCATTTTTTGGGAATTTATAGAATCAATGGATTTCTCTCCCTGGCATCCAGAACAATGTGATAGCATTTCAGAATTGATGAGATGTGTCACTTAAAGCTTCCTGTGTGCTGTGATTAGATGCAATGCAACATGTTGAGTTCAAGGCTTTGCAGGCATGGTCAGTCATGCAGGTAGGCATCTGTATCACTTTTGTTTGGTTAGAGTTTGGCTTCAGGGTCCTTCCAGGGTTTGTTTTGGGGTTTTCTTTTGAATTTCATTAATTGAAAAATGTAGCAGAGAATGAGACCCCGTTCCTACTCTAGTGTCAAAAAGTGTTGATGACAATCTGCCTATTTAAATGATTTTAAAAATGCACAAAGTAGCATAAATGTGTTCATATTTAAAGTCACAGATGACTGTTTCCTCAGAAACTGTGAGGCTTTACAGTTTAATGCTGTGTTTTCAGAATGAGCATCCAAATACATGACCTAGGGGAAAAAATATGGAAACATATGTTTATGTAATTGAAACTAACTCTCAGTATTAACAATGAAATTGTCTATTTCCAACAAAATTGTCTATTTCCTTATGTGTTTGCATGGAACTAGGCAATCTGAATATGGTGATAATGCATCAGCTGTTGACTTAACAGGGTTTCTGCAGTTGGAGTCACTTGGAACTGTTACAGATTTGATTGATTTGCTCTCCAGAATGCGTCCCTTACTTTAGATGCTGAACTCCACTCCCTGCCTTACTTCCCTCAAAATCTGCTTTTCCCTAAGTACAAGTATGAAAACTGCTGGAGCAGACTTGTTAATTTAAACTCTTGAGACATTTATTTAAGAACAAGTTCTGCTTTAACAGATTAATTCTTTATAGTCCACGGCTGAAAGGATGTTAAGCTGTCGTGGTTAGCTGATGCTAGCTTTTCTTAGTTAATTACTTGGTAATGTTAATATAACATGGATGTTACTTACTTGAAACTGCAACATTTAAAGGGTGTTTAATAAGGACCGGCTGTCCGGCAGATCAGCCTAAAGATGATGAAACAAAGCTTTGATGTGAGCGTGCCTGCTTAATTATGCTCAAAGGCTGAATTCTACCCATAAATTTAGCATGTGTTTTTAGAAGCAAAGAAGAGGAGTGCGAAGTATTCCTGCAGAACTGTTAAACTTGAATGCCATTTTTAGTTTTTAAAAACAAATTTTTTTTCGAGTATATTGCTTTGATTTTATATTTACTGCTATCAGTACAATGAATTGGATCTGAAATACATTTTTCTAAAAGTTTAAGTTAGTGCTGATGTTCTATAGCAGTTTTTATATTTAAAAATTAATATTATGCATTAATACACCAAACCTAGGAAAAACCACATAAAAGTAGTATGAGTTAGACGAATGCTTATTTTTATATCCTTATCTCTATATGAATTATAAAAAAGGATTGAATGGAAGTTTAAGTTACAGTAACCTAAAAGAATGTTAGGTCAATACATCCGAAGTACTTTAGGTTTTAGGTTATGGTAATGTGAGACTTTATTTGAGGGTCAAAATTTAAGTGCAGACTTGAAAAAGGATTTTATCTTCTCATGCCTTATAGTATTTTATAATTGTTTCACTGTCCTCCCCAGCTCTCCTCAAAAGGAGTGGCACATCCTGACACCCAATATTTCTATGGAATTTTCTCATAAAAACTTTGACCAGATATATACTTAGTACAGTAGTGAATACAGGCATATGCCAGTAATGGATAGGTTCATTGCAATATCCATACAACAGAAACACAGGTATTATCACTCTGGCTAGCCAAAATTCTGCCAGCAAAACCAGGGTATAAATGTTATTTTAACATGCTTCAACTTGTTTTTCTTAGTAAATTGTTCTTTCAGTGTCATGTCCAAGACACCATTTATGGATTTTAAAGGTACGTTGTTCTTCTGTCACCTCTCATCTCTGCATGGTGGATTCCAGGAGTGTGAGGAAACTCAAATGTGCAGGTTGGGATTTGTTCTCCCAAAGTTTGATTTGATTATTAAAAATAATTAAAGCTTGGATTAGAGTTTTATCAGGCATCAGCACATGTTCCAGGAGATGCTGTATTCTCTGAAATTCTCTCACTTGAAGGCTATTACAATATTATGTCACTATTGGCTTTGAAGAATTATTCCAGACATTCTATTTTTATTATTTCCCTTTGGGCTGTTATTCAAGCAAGACAGTAAATCTGCTTTTGGGGTGCATCAATCATACTCCAATGAGCCCCAATAAATGTGAGAGGTAGCTTTGTGCTAGGGGACTCCGTACTGCATCAGGTATCGTACCTGAAAGCACAAACTCTGGCATGTGTGTTCTGGTTGATGGAGGAGAAGCAGAACCGTGTGTCCGTGACCGGTGTGGGTCAGATCTGTTCCTCGGGGTGCTGTGTCCGCGCTCGGCGGTGCCTGCGGGGCGCTGCCCTGCGCTGCCTGAGGCGGAGAATGCTGGCGGCGCGGAATGGGAGATCCAGCGCACCGGGCGTCTGTCCGTCCCTGCTGTCCGCAGGTCTGTCCGTCCCTGGTGCCCGGGGGTATGTCCCTCCCTGCTGCCCCTTCCCGTGGGTCTGTCCGTCTCTCCTGCCCGTGGGTCTGTCTGTCCCTCCTGCCCGGGGGTCTGTCTGTCCCTCCTGCGGCCCCTGCCCGCGCACACCGGGGCCCAGCCGGCTCTTGGAGGGCCCAGCCGGCCCTTGCCGCTGGATCCTGCCCTTGTGTTCCCTGCACCCTCTGTGTTCTGAGCATCCCACCGAAGGCTGTAGCTCCCCGTGTGCTGCTCCCTGGCTCGCAGGAACAATGAGGGGCTGTTCAGGAGCGTGTGGAGTTCAAAGGGCTCCATCAGTGTGTGTGAGGGCCGTGAGCTGCTGTGAACATTACAACAACTGGACAGCATCAATCAGCTCTGGGGCTGCTGCCTGGAGGCAGTGACAGGCCTGCAGATCTGCTTGGAGCTGCACATTCAGGGCTTTGAGTTTCCAAATGATTGATTTGGAATGATCTAGCCATATGATCCTTTATCTCACAAAACTGTGTGTAATACCCATTCCTATACCCCCTGCTATATGGCCCTGCTGGATTTTCCTCATGGTTGGTGGGCAGACTTGGATTTTAATTTCTGACCTTGCCTATGTTCTTCACTCTTGTATCAGTGGGAGTGACTAGGTATTTCTGATCTTACTTCTGACTACATTCAAATCCAACCAAGCAATCAATGACTTCCCTGACTTTTTTTTTGTATACGGCTGTGGGAAAATTCCTGGTTGGCTGGCTATGAATTAATGAAAATCCTTAGAATGCTTCACTAATTATAGCTCCTGTGGCTTTAAAAATGCTATTCCCTTTTTTAATTTGAGAGAGGTCACAGAGGTTTACAGAAACTAAGAAAAGAAAACCTAACATCTGGTTGTGCTCTGTAGATGACTGCTTTTGTGTGAAGAAAAGTTATGGCGTCGCCTCAGCATCAAACACATTCAAGGTGATCCTTTCTAAGAACTCTTTGCAAGAGCCCCCTTTGCTCAAACTGTGTTTTCTAATTAAATTTGCTTTGTATTTTCAAATGGAGGATTTCAGTTCTCCGAACTAAATCCCAAACTCATTTTGATGCTTAAAGTTCACTCTATCTTTATAAAATTTATCTTTCTGAGTTTTGTAGTTATAGCATAATATTTCCATATGTTTCCTAATATTTTCCTTTAAAAGTTATGGAATTCCAAGATGAGGAGGCTGCTGGGTTGAATTCTTGTATTTATGAAAGAAAACTTGTTCTATGTTTGCTTATCTATACTGAAGTTTCAGCTATTTGTATGTAAAATACTGAAGAATAATCTGATTTGTAAAAGTCCCCTTTTTGAAACCTTAATTTTGCCGGCTAAAAGAGAATTTTTTTTCCAAATAATGCGGGTTAAAATTATATGTGAAGCTAGTGTAGCTCATAGAAAGCATAATATGGAAATGTTTAGATCCAAAAAGTTAATTTTCTAAATTGTTCAAATTATAAGTTACCAGCAGCTCAGTTAAACATGTGTAATTCCAGGTGTGACTGTCTGGAATCAGAAAGCATCAAAAAACCACAACTTTAGAAACAACAGTCACACGATGTTTTTACGTTAGACAGTGATTTAAGCAAACTCCAAGCAGGCCTCTGTCATCTGCTTGTGGGAACAGCACCCCAGTCTGTTTTCCTTTCAAACATGGAAAACTAAGGGATTTCTTTCTGGTTTTATTTGGCTGTTTTGTTTAAAGAGCTAAACCCTACCCATTAAAATCAGTGGCAACACTTTGACTTTTGTTTTGATGGGGTTTTCTTCCATACTTGAAGTGGCTTGATGCTGTGGGCTTGGCTGGCACTGAGCTGCTGGGGCTGGCTCCATGCAGGAGCTGGGTGGTGCCAGCCTCTCCTCAGGTGGCCCTGGGGGTGCCCCTGCCTGGTGACAGAGGTCACAAGCTCACAGTGCACATCACTTCCCAGTGGGAGGGTTTGGGTGGTGTCCTCAGCAGGGGCAGAGCTGCACAAAGCCACCCTAAAGCGCAGCCAGGGAGCTGAACAGCAGGACTGGGGGGCACAGCTGGCCCACAGCTGGGCAGTGGCTGCTGCTTAGGCTTTGTTCATATTTGCTGTCTTCAGTCTCATTGGTGTATCCTGGAACAGCCCATGTACTGTGTTCTTGTGAAGTGGGGAGTGCGCTGTGAAGTTGGAAATTTGTTTATCCCGCAGGAAAAACTTCCTTGATTCCAACCTTAATGATTCTGTGGTTTTTCCCCCCTCCAATGTACCAGAGTAACTTTGGTTACAGCTGCCCATCCAGTGGAGAATCAAAGGTACCAGAGTAACTTTGGTTACAGCTGCCCTGCCAGTGAAGAATTCCACTCTTTCCTCTGTCTGAGCTGTTGAGGTGCCAGTCTGTATCTTGTCTCTCAGCCCTTGTAAAGCCTGCCTGCACTGCTTCCTCTTCCTCCAGCTTTATGGGAATCAGTTTTACCTTCCTGTCTAGGCTTGTCCCCAGTTGTAGGCAGTGGTAACAAAACGAGGATGGAAGTTGAAGCTGGCAAATTGTGCAATTTTTACTGAGCATAAAGGGTGCTCTGTCTGGATGAGCTTTAAATACGGTGTGGGAAGGAATCACAAACCTTTTTGGCAAAGTTTTCAAGCTTGTGCTGGGCTTGGCCTTGAAGTTTGAGAGATCCAGGGTGTAAATGGGTGATTTAAGCTTCACCATATAAGTGTGAGCAGACCCTGAAAAGCTTGGAGTGGGATTCTGAAAAAGAATGGAGTTTCCTAACTCCTGTAAACCTCAATGAAGTTTGTCTCTTTTGTGGCTCAGGGGTGTAGGTATGTTTTTATATTGACTCAGCAATGAAGCTGCTTTGTGAAATTCTCACTCCCATCTGTTTCCTCCCACTTTGGTGTTGGTGTTTGCCTTCCCTCCCCACCTGCTTTAATGCACCTATTTGTGAGCTGCAATGTAAATCACATTTTTAAAGCAGCTTGAATTGAAAGCATCCCTACTTTTTTTGTTTTGTTTTGTTTGTTTTTTTCCCCTTTTTACAACTGGAGTAATTCCAATGGCATGGATAAAATGAGGTCCCCATGCATTTATGATAAGTATATGTTCAGAATTGGTGAAGTACAGCGTGGAGGCAGAGGCACTGGACAGGGGAGCCAGGAAATCCCCAGGCTATTTTTGTGATTAGGCCCAGTGTTCCATGTAGCTATTCAGATGTTTTTAACATTCCCACCCTTAAGCTGTGTTAATTTAGATGATACTCTTTTAAAGGTATCTCATCAAAAGAGTTTGAGGTTAGTATAATGAGCATATAAATTATTCAACATCTTTCATAGGAGTGTTTTTAACAGTGAGTTTTTCACAAGCAAGAAGATGATAATGTTTCAGAAATCACTTCAGCATCTGTTGAAATGCAGCCAGCTCCGTGGTGGAATACAGAGCTCAGGGTAAGGCTATCCAGCCCTTCCTGCCAGGAAATGAAGAGCAGGGTATTCATTTGTAACCCAAGGGAGGCACTTCACCAGCCAGCCCACAGTTTGTGAATGGAATTTGGTCAGCTCACCACGAAAATTACAGAACAACCCAGAGGGTCTCACTAACTCTCTTTTTCTTACCTTGCTCTAAAGACAGCATCTCATATAAATGCAGTGTCTATGAGCAAATTTGTGTAGGGAGTGCAGGTGAGGATTATTCCCCATTATAAGGAGCTTTCGTTTTGTTTCCTCTGTCAAAATTTTAGCTGAGGTCTTCTGGTACTGCTTCACAAATTATACTTTAGTTATGAAAGAATATCTAGGGATTTGCTTTTTCTGTTGTTTACTACAAAAAGTTGAGCTAAGATACTTCTCAAAGAACTAGTAAAATGATCTGCAGCATAGTTACAACTTTATTGTTTAATTCTCTGTTTTGAACAAATTATGTTGGTGGTGTTTAATAATTAGCTTAGTTTACCTTCTGACAGGAGGAATAGGTTAAGTACAAAAAGAGTTAAAATAAGAAATAAAAAGAAAAAACAAACACCTAACTCAGCCAGACCCTTAACAGGTGAAAAGTTATTTTTCCATGCTTCTTCAGAACATCAAAGGAAACAAAACCTTTATCTTTTATTCATTAGCTAGGATTAATGCAAGTTGGGCTAGCTTAGGTTTCTCCTTATAGTTGGATTTGTAAGAGTAATTCAGTAATCATGCCATTCACTTTTGGGGTTCTTTTTCATTAAGGACCACTGGCCGTGAAATGTCATGCAGAGGTTGGAAAATGGGACATGGAGCTCACTAAAGAATGAGCTGCAACGACAGAAGTTTCTTTTTATTACCTTCTGGCAGTAAATGTAGGAATCAAAGCCCCAAATAAGTGATAGAATAACATCCAATATTGTCTAACAATGCTGGTAGCTGTGGATGATGATTGCTCAATGTAACCACATTGCATTTGGTTTACATCTTTTATTTATTGTTTATTAAATTCATTCAACCATTGAAGCTCCAGTAGTTTATCTGTGTGCTTGTCTGTGGCAACCTGACTTGGATTTCTAGGTGTGATTCCTCCCTCTCCTCCTACTGTGGTTTTACTGCAACAACCAAAATATTTGTTTCCATGTATATATCTTACAATTATATCCAAGTATTACAATTATATCCAAGTATTCCCGTTAAAAGCTGTGATTTCTACTGGAAGTGAAGCTTGATGATCTTTGGATCTACTTCTGAATTTACTACAATAATGTGATTGTATTTTGTATCTTCCTGTTCAGTGTTTTAGGATTAGCTGCATGTATGTTCAGTTTAATGCTGATAGAAAGGAGTCAAGTGAAAGTTTGTGAGAAACACAGGTTTAATTTAACTTTTTAATCTGTGTATTTAAATGCTGTCTTAAAACTTCCATTGCATTCTGGCTTCTTTAATAAGATGAATGCCAGAAGACAACTTGTTCATTGTCATTCTGTAAGGAGACTTCATTTCTTAGAAGTGACTACTTCCTGCAGAAAAAATCAGATGGTGTGCATGGATCTTTAAAAATATAAGGTTAAACAATTAGTATAAATGGTTTCCCAAGCATTTTTAAATTGAGATGAAATTTTGTCATAATTTGATCAAAGTCACATAACCTGTGGCTCTGTTTTTGTTACACATGCTGACGGTCTGTGGATAACGTTACATTTTTTCAGCATGAAACTGAACACTTCAAATCCCTAAAGCAGGCTCAAATTTATGGTTAATAAAAGAATATATTGTACTGGATGTCATCTGTTATATCACTCTAGGAACAGAAACTGGCAGTGAGTGCACAGGAAATATTTCCATTTCAAATCACTTCAGTCTATGGTCTAGGGTGAAAGTGTCTGATTTCAGGAAAATCACTGTGAATATCCATGTAATAGAAATATTTCAGAAGAGTATAAGCTTTTTCAAATATGTTTTTTTGCTTTATAGTATTTTATGAGCAGATACTACTTATTAATATCACATATTTTCTTTCTTTCAGTCTTGATCCCTTAACCTTTTCAAGGAATAGCAGAAATGTGTATTGGGGTACCTCTGTGTGCCAAGTAAGCAGCAATTTGATGAGTTGCTGTGCAGTGGCCAAACTGCTTCAAAGTCTCAGAGCTTTGTGTTTGTAATTGGTTGGGTTTTTAGAGTGTGAATTCCTGTGTGTTGGTTGGGTTCTTCCAGCGCAGTGCATTTCTTCAGGTTGTCTCCTCTTCAAATGTAGTTTAAAGTGTGAGATCCATGGACTGTAACTTTATTAATGGAAACTTCAAGCAGTAGAAATTTTGGTATGTTTTTCATGTGTTAAGTAGCACTTCAACAGCTCTATGTTTTGAAGTATTTAAAGTATTGCAATTAACTACATTTTAAATGTCCAGGGAACATGAACAAAAAAAAAACAGAAAAAAAAGATGAAAATTTTTATCTTTATCATGTGTTAACATCCTGAAATACTCAGCCCTACATCAAGTAAGTTATTCAGGTGTGTAGAATTTTTTTTCAACTTTGCAGGAACACAAAATAAGAAACAAGCCTTAATAGGGTGAAAATTTATTACTTAATTTGGACAGTTTGGAACAGTTTTTTTTTTTATCTGAGGTGTAGGTTAAAAAATAATTAATTAAATCTGTATGTAAAAACAAAGCACTTGTACCTTTTGAAGACAAAAAAGTACAATCTAAGGATTCATTGTGTAAGCTGTTAGTTACTGTGGGTCTCATGGAGGGACATGAACTGAAACCTGCCTCTGGTGGGCTGTGCTTACTTCAGCAGCTCATTGCTTGATGTAAGATTGTAAAAGGATTTTTTTATTTCTGTGTAAAATACAGAAATATATATACATATATATATATTCTATATATATTTTTATAATTTAATGAGATGGAGATAATTTTAGTGAGATTTAGGAGATAATTTAGGATCTCCTCCTTGCAGGCTCCCCTGACTTGTAAGGACAGTGTGGAATGAGTCTGGATCTTATTGGTGCTGCTTGTGTGGAAAGCAGAGGTATTTCTTTGGTGCAGCACAGCAGGGGGATTTTTCCTGAGGCTAAATTGACTTTGTACCTTTCCTGCATCTTGTCAGAGTAGGCCATGACAGAACAGATCCATATGAGGTACGTAAGCAAACCTGCTTTTGTACCTCAGACATTTGATTTTAATGTTTGTGTAATTTTCCCCACAGTATGATTTCCTATTATTATTTATTAGTGAGTATTGAAATTTTTAATTTTAAAAAAAATTTGATTTGACTGAAAAATTAAATGTTCTCAAGATATAGATATTCTTTGCCATGGGTTTGTGAGTTTGGTTTTGGTTTTTGTTTGTTTGGTTTGGTTTTTTAGTCAGATAATTCAAACTTAACAAATAATCAAAGAACAAAAAGTGTTCCAAGGTTCTAGACAAAGATTTAGAATGGAAATCTTGCAAGTGGTTAAATAGTAATTAAGGAAATGGCACCAATGAAGTAATTGAAGCCCAAGCAGGTTGTGGTACAGGTTGTGTCAGTGCTTTAGCAGATATCACATTTCATGTCAAGTACTGAATTAATTAGTATGAAAGGGCAGTTCTGAACTGCCATGTACCACACAGATAGGATGTGTAACCTTTGCTTTGGCCAACTTCCAAAAGCACTTAACATGAAATACTCAGGGAAAAATGGATCTCTGGAAGTGTTCAGCTTGATCAAGTGGATTATAAAGTGGGTTATCCATAGGATGTGATTTTTCAGTAGTGCAAACTGAATGCAGGCAGACTGCAGTTTCAGTACCATTTCAAACCTTACAGCTGTCTTTCAAAACTTGTATCTAAATTCCCTTTTATAGTAGTTAAACACTGCAAGGGACTCGATAGCACAGACTGCCTAAAGACTTTGCCAGTACGGATATATTTAAAACACACACATTGCCCTGATTTTTTTTCCAACAGTAAAACTTAGCAATGCTTAATGTTTTTTTAATTCCAGTACTGAAGATAGACAAGCACACAGGAAATTTGAATGTATTTTTTCTTCTCTTCATCTTTTTTTCATTGTGAAAAGCCTCAAGAGTCCTGAGGGCAGAAACTCTTCAGTGTGAAGGAGTGGGTGAATCATGAGGTGAACTTTATTCAAGGTTGGCAGTTCTCAGAAACGTTCTCATGAATGTTTCCTCAGAAAACTGTGTTTTGGATGGTTTTATTTTGTAGTGTTCAAATTCCTGGTGTTGATTGTTTGGTGGAGCTTTTCCTGCTTGTCTGTAAGGGGGAAGCTCCAGTTTGCCTGCAGAGACAGGCTGGTATAGATGGAATATTTTACTAGTATTTCTTCCAAGTGTCCTTCAGGTGAGCAAGAAGTGTTTGTGCAGCTCTGTGTGTGTTTCTGACACTTCCAAATGGAGTTTTTTGGCTGCAGACATGATGGCTGTACTCCATAGAGGGGAACCAGGGGTGTAAAAATTCCCTGGCAGCCAAAGCTTTAAATCTGCAGCCCCCAGATGTATCTGCCTGTGTCTCTGAAGTTCAGCCGTGTACATCAGTACCCAGCAAGCACTGGACCTTCTAATCCTCTCTGTTCCATGTATTACTGCTTAAGCTTGGAGCAGTTTTCATCTTCTCTGTGGACCTGGACTAGACAGAGGCTTTGAGAAGGAATTATTTCCTAGAAGTGCATAGTTCAGCAGTAGGAATCTCTCTTGGCAGAGATTTTGGGAGGTGGGAGTACAAAAGTGGAGCAGCAGAAGAACCAAAGCCTGTATCTATAGCACAGCTGAGCCTTGGGTCTGCCTGCAGCTTCTCCATTAACTGAGGGGACAGAAAAAGGGAGGAGTGCTTGATTTCTTCCTAGGATCTGTAGGGAAAGGTAACTGGTTTTATTAGCACAGTTGGTGTACAAGAACATTCATTTCTAACCCAAAAGTATTTTTAGGCCTTGTGTTTGACACGATGGCCCCTCCATTTTTCTGTCTGGTGTTTTTTTAGCTCACCCACACTACAAAAGTCTGGAGCAGTCATGCTGGTGTGTTCTGAGACTGCAGCAACCTGCCCCTCACTTCTGGTGAGCAAAATGTAGAGCATTGCTGTGTATGGAATAAATGTAGCATTTCTTGTGCCCCCCTGGTGGTGAACTTGTGCCCAAGGCACCTTTTCATTGCCACTTGAGTAGCAATGAAAATTGCCAGTTCCTGACTTGTCAATGCCCAAGGCTTTTTAGGTTATGTGGCTCACAAGGATGGGAACTTTGGGAGGAGATGCTTGTGTTATTTTGAAGGAAAGTTGGGTTTTTTTTCTTCATCTCCTGTACAAACAAGCTTCATGTGAAGTATTAAAAACACTGTTGGTGGAATGGTAAAGGATTATTTAAAGCTAGAACATGGGGGTTTGGCCAGTAAATCAGTGGTTATTCCTGGACTAGAACCATACTGCTTATGAATTCAGTTTTAAAATCTCATGGATAAGTGTGTGTTTCTAAACAATTGTGTGTTTCTAAATCCCTGAGAATAGGGATTTATGTTGAAAATAATTGTGTTATTTCAAAGGGAGGGATTAAGATGGAAGAATCCCAAAGTCTATCTACTTTGAAAGTTTTATGAGTTCTGTGGCACTTTAATCAGTGCAGTTATTGCTAAATTACCTAGTCACCACCTCCTCCTCAGCCAAGGCTTTGGTCTATTTATATGTTGGTCCCACAAAACCAATGTACATTAATATTCTTTGCAGTCATGGTCTCTTGTGAATATGTAATATTTTCTGTACTTGTGCCTGTGTGTTTCATTCATGTAAGCAAGAACTAAAGTGAACTTCCTAAGAACAGACATTTCATGTTTTCTGACAACAAGCTCTCAAAGAATTTCAGTGACTTTCAAATAGTACAGGAGAAGCACCTGGGAGGAAACATTGTCTGAATACACCTAAACAAAATAGATGTGCAATGTCAAATGTTTCACATTCCAGCCTTTATGTGATCTTCTGCTTTAAAGATTTCCTTGAAAGCAGCTGTTTTTGCCATTTTCAGAAGTTACAGATTGGATAAACTCACCCTGTACTGTAAATAGAGTATTTGTAGTCTGCTTGCTCTGAGGTTGTTTGCAATGAAAATGTCCAACATTGCAGTAAATTTCAGATTAGAATTTTCTATAGGTCATGCAGTTATGAGTAAAGCAGTTAATCCACATTTGATGACAGTTACCCAAGCGATTTTTTTTTGTGTGTGTGTGTGCATGTGCACTTTGGCATTATATTGAGAAATGAAGAGTGAAAAACCCACCCTGAATTAGTCATAATTGTGAATTGTGTTCTGGCTGAAGCTTAAAACTGAGCCTATGAAGTCAGTGCTAGTTACTTTTACAGATTTTCTGTTCCTTTGGATGAAACTGAAATCAAATGAAGAGCTTGTGCTAGGAGTTTCCAGATTGAAAGGTAGGAATTTGGCAGTAAAAAAATTGTTAGGGAACCATTTGTGATTTTGGAAGTAAGCTCCTTTAGTTGTTTTCCAGGTGCTATTGCATTTGCTCAGCTTTAAAGGCAAAGACTTTGTTTTTGGATCTGTCTCACTTGGAAGTACTTACTCATTTAGGAGAAGCAGCAAACCTTTATGTGCATAAAATCTTGAAAGATACAATTTGTAACTCTATTTTTCTTTGCTTTCTTTTTCCCTTGATGTTCTGTCCTCTGAAAGCTGCATAATTTCTTAATGTGGTAGGCAAAAGGAATGAATGAACATACCCATATAAATGATATATATGTTAATATAATTAACATATATCCATTGATCTATCATGCTTCAGTCACTTCTTGAAACATTTTCTTGTTTGTCTTCTGTCTTTCAACATCTTTATGAGACAGAGACTGTGCTGCTCAGCCTGTGGCTCTGTGTGCACAGTAAGTGCACAGACAATAAAATGAATGAAAATAAACTGTTTAATTGTTTAATGGATGGGTTAGTTTAGAACTGCTTGAGTATAAGCTAAAATTCAGTGCTCATGCAATCATTCCAGCAAGTGTGAGGAACTCTGTGGGTTTCCTGAGGTTGTGGATAACTTCCTACAGAAGAAGAAAGACAATCTAAGTGGAATAGTCAGCTTGTTGATTTGAAAGTGTGCTGTGCAGTGTTAAACAGTAAACATCCACTGCAGGTTTCATTAATTTCTTCTCCATTATTTCAGATATGTGTTATTCTGTTTGTTGTTTAGAGCACAAGTCAGTGTTTTTCCAACTAATTTGTCTTGGGTCTCTGAAAGCAGCTTCACCATTTGTAGCTCCTTTCCTTCCCAGTCATAATCACCTCTCCTGCACCTGTCTTGGCATTGCTTTTCCTCCCCCTTTTCCTTCCCAAACACCTTTTTTCTGGGAATTCTCCTGCCAGGGGTCATGTCCCACAGTTAAGAGAACACTGCTTTGGCTACAGACTTTTGGCTTTTGGCCAAGTATCATGAGACCAGCACATTTCAGTATTGTTTGTGGGAAATGGGCTGTATTTGAAAATATTTATTCTGTTAACTTCTGGAGGCTTTTTGGTTGTTTTGAGAAGGCTTTTAATTTACCAAACATTATTTGCACAAGAATGTAGGAAAAATAAACTGTGTCAGTGCAAACAATAGAAAACTTCTTGGGCAAACTTTCAAATTGCATGAGAGAACTGAGAGCTGATACTGCCCATTCTGTGCCATGCTCTGCTGCATTAAATTCCTCAGTTTGACTCAGAGATTTAAGATTTTCACGGTTGGTGGTGAGCAGTGCAGATTGAACTTGCTTCCCTTGTTGTTGTGCCCCTAATTGCTGCCTGTTCCTTAAGGAAAGCAGTTCACATCATTCCAGGGAACAGCTGCACAGAGCTGTGTGCTTCTGAAGAGTTGTGCTGTAAATACTTCTGGCAGTGTTTCTCCTTGCACTGGTTTCTCACTGCTCTGTCAGACAGCAGTGTAAGATAACCTTCCACTGCCTTTTGAAAATAGAAACTAAACCAGGCTGGGATAGGGCATAATGGAAAGGCATTTTTACTGGTTTGGTTTGGTAGGTTTTCTGTTTTCTTTTGTTCAGATGGGATATGCTGTGGCTCGTGCTCTTCAGCCAGCATGTTTCACCTCAAAAATCCCCAAAGACCCCATGAAATGAGTATCCATGAATGCCTGTCAGGACCACTCCTCCCCTGGTGGGATTTAAGCCAGCAGCTGTTCAATTCAATATTTTTTCTTGATAGGAGGACATTGAGAAAACCATATCTAGTCAAAATGGCAGAAGTTGTTCAGACAAAATGTAATTACAAAATGTAGGAAGTCAACCATAAAATCATCATTGGTGGTTGGACTCAGGGATCTAAAAGTATTTTCCAGCCTAAATGCTTCTATTATTCCAAGATGTTCCTTCTTGCTCACAAGTGATGGTTTTCTTCCCCAGCCAAGATATTATTCCAATGAAGTAAAAGCAGTGCTTTGCCTTTGGTATCTAAGGTGGAATTTGAAGTTCTCTGGAGACACAAGTTCAACTCCTCTGCAGCTGAACTTGTGTGCAGTGGCTCTGGATGAAGCAGTGAAACACTAAATAGCCACCAACAAAGAACCAGCCAAAATCTGTGAGCTTCTTGTAAATGATGCTGTTTACACAATAACAAACACAAAAGATGCCAACTTAGTTTGGTTTTAACTTCTTTTACTATTTAGAAGAGTCTAGGTATGAAATAGGCATGAAATATTTCATAAAATATGAAATAGGCATCAAGAAGTCTGTTGCATTAATTCTCTTTAATTCACTTAAATTAAAACTTATTTCCACAGTGTTACTGAGAGGTGTTTTAAAATGCTATTCCCATAATTTTTGCATGCAGTGCAGGAATATATAGATATAGATAAAGAGGTAAATCTGAACAAAATTCCTGGTTGCAGTCACACCAAGTTTGTAAGTAATAACGGTACAAACCCATCTACCAGGGCTTAGAATTCATTCTGCAGTCAGTGGAGTACACACAACAAACATCAACATGGATTGTGTATTGTGTTATATTCTCTTGAAAGCAATTCAAAATGCAGGCATCTAAATAATACAGATAATTCATCATTTTACTGATGACTCTAGAAATAGAAAATATTTTTACTTGTTTGAAAGCATCAATAAAGCTTTGAAACAAGAAGAGCAGATGTCAAAAATAAATCCCTTGTTTTACTGAGCAATGAGTATGATAAACATTGATTATTCATCTTGATGCTAAAGTTCAAAAACAATTGTCCCTTCAGTTTGCCTCATGGGAGTGTGAAATTAGGACCATGTGTGTGTTGATGAACAACATGTGAAAGATGAATCATGATTACTGTTTTGGTCTGCTGCACAAGGCTGTGCTTGAGGGGTAGTGATTTCCTACCTCCCCTGCCAGATTGCTGTAATTAGTGCTAGCTCCTCTCTGTTTCCCTGTATTTATGTTGGAGTGGCTGCCTGACAGTGCCTAGTCACACACAGCAATTGGCTTTCTTGAATGAGAGTGTGTTTGCTCAACAGAAGAATGTTGGAATATATTTCAATGTTGTTTGAAATAAAGATTAGTTATAGAACTATTCAGAAATCACCCATCCATTTCTATCACCAGGGCTATCTCTGGCAGGAATTCCCAGAGATGAAAAATAGCTGTTTATTTCAAATAGGAAACACTGTGTGTTCTAGGTTAAAAAGAAGAGGGAAAAGTTCAATAAAATCAAACAGAGTTTTCATTTCATTCAACTGTGTTTAATTTATGCCTCTGGCAGCAGACATTAGTTAAATTTAACTTCTCTTGGAGGCACAATTAGTTCCTGTGGTTACAAATTTCATTTTAGCTTTATTTCTGGATATGTAATCCTAACTTTGTTCCTCTCTGGCCCAGTAATGGGTGAAAGAGTTGTCATGAGTGCATTTCATTACTGAGCTGTTACTATAAATGAGGGTTGGGTATTAGAAAAATCTAAACAAACAAGAATAGAGGTTAACTTCATACAATAGTCTTTGTCTTTTATTAATACTTGTGCTCTTTCATGTTGAAAGATGGATGTTTAAATAAAATGAAGTGCCTGTACATGCCTTGAACATCCAAATGAGCTACTCATTGTTCAGGAGATGATGTGGATTGGTCTCATTTAGATCTGTGCTGACTTGGGATATCTGGGGATCTTAACCGTAATTATTCAGGCTGTTTATACAGATTCAATGTTGATCTCTGTGATTTGAGGTGTGTGATGGAAATTCTTCCTGCCTTGCTTGGCCAGTAGAGATACAGGATTTGGATTTTAGCTTATCAGGTTTTCTGTGGAGCTCTGTGCTTTGAGCTCACATAATGTGAGGTTTAATGTGGCTAATGCCTCCTCTGCTCCCCCAGCTTTTTGACAAATAAAGTTATTTGTAATTTAATGTGTGTGCATTTCAATTTTGATTATCTGTTCAAAGATCAGTGGTCTAGAGTTCTTCAGAAAAGATGTTTTGGCTGTTTTCTTTCCTATGTATTTCTTCTCAGTCTGCATGTATAGAAGTATGTAGAGCACAGGGATTTTATAGGAAAAGCTCCAGGACACAAAGACTTGTTTTCTAGTAAAGTTCAGAATAAATTAAATTAAACAAATGGAAATTCAACAAATGTTCTTGGTTAATTAATGATAGAATCACAGAATGGTTTGGGTTGGAAGGAGCCTTCAAGATTATCTAATTCCAGCCCCCCTCCCACGGCAGGGACAATTAGCTAAGAATTCAGAGCCCTGAGGCCATAACATTGGTATTTATAGTTTAGAAGTAGGATGCTCTAAACAAGTTCTCCTAGCTATAAGCCACCTAAATAGCACAATTACTTTAATTCAAAACCAAGGCAATGCTTCCTGGAAGAATATATTATTAAACTCCCAGCAGTAAATCCTTGAGGGATGAATACTAAACTTGAGCATGATGAAATTATCTAATTAGCTTACATGTTTTAATTTATAATTAAAATAACAATTATTTACTTGAATACTTTGGGGTGACCATAATTCTCTCACTAATTACTGCAGCCTTTTTGTACCTTTTCTACACTTGAGAGCAAACTTTTGCCACTAGTGAGTCTTATGTGCTGCAGAAGTTCAGCAGAGTTTGGCTTCTGGTATGTCTGTCTTTACATCTAAATTATCAGTGCTTGTGGTGTATTTCTTTATGCTTATACTGTTACATGTTTTATGTCACCATAATCCCAGTAGAAATGCAATTAAAGGAGAAGTGTTGCCTCTTTATTTTAATATAGCATATAAAAATGTTATCTAATAAATAAAAATACATGTGCTAATTTTCTGTGGAGTTTAATAAATTTCTGTCTCCCACAACTTCAGCTCTAGGACCAAAGGAAGACAAGTAGCAATTGATTTGATAGTTTCTCTCCCTTTATAAAAAGTCAGTAGTTACTTTTTTGTGATTTTTAAAAATTAAATGAATAATGTCTTTGTTTTGCTGCAAGTGAAATGACATTTAATAAAGATTAGAGAAACAGAAAGTGAGTCAGACTAGAACAGGTATTAATAGAAAAGTTACAACTGAAAAGAAAGACTCCTTCCTGTTTCAGGAAGCTTTTCTGTATAACAACTGGTTCAATGCCAAACTAAATCAAACTTAACAATTAAAAGCTACCCAAGAAGAAAGTGAGATTACAAATTTAACTTGTAACAGTGCTGTCAAAGTTTGAATTGCTTTCATCCTTTAGGAAGTGTTTTAGGGTTTTTTTTAACTTGACAACTCCTGCCTTGTTTTCCTTTGCACATTCTGGGTCTGACTGTGGAGAGTGCTCAGCCATGATCCTGACAACAGCTAATTCCTGCTGCAAACCTTTTATACTGATGAGTTCTGCTGTTTGCATTGTGGCAGTGAACCCAGATACAATTCTATGTAAATGGGTGGTATTTTTTTAAAGCTAATGGTAAATATGATGTATTTTGCCTTTCAGGGACTGATATTGTATCATAACAATCAGTATTCCTGTTCTCGGCTTGGCCTCTTGTGAGGGTGATGCTACATTGTGTGTTTCAAAACAATTCCAGTGCTTTCCGAAGGGGAAGGTGTTGCATGTCTGAGGGCCAGAGTTCTTTTCTCGGAGTACAGAACAGGCAGCAAACTCATCAGCCTGGGGTTCTCCCTGGCAGTTCTCTGGTTGCTCTTCAGTTTGCAGAATCTGCTTTAACAGCATTTGATAAAAGAAAAGGGTGTCTGAGGTGGCATAATGGGTTTCTGCAGTGTCACTCTTTGGAACTTCTGATGCTCTTTTTCATGGCTGTGAGTGGAAAACAGCTCTTTGGCTGATGGTCTCTTCTCTTCTCTTGCATTCTGTTTCCTCTGGAATTGGTTTGTCATTAAACCAATTTGGTTTGTCATTAAACCTTGATTAAAGATATGGTTTTTGCACATACACAATTCACCTAGATGGTGGAAGTTGAGAATATCACATAATTTTCTCCCAAGGATAAGCTTCTATGATTCCCATCTACTGGACAGATCATACTACTTCAGCCACAGTTTCGTGTCCTCATGTAAATGCTGCATTCAGATTTTCCATATCTTTGTTTTGTCTCTGCAGGGGCTGTCGTCAATCACAAAGAACAATGGACTGCTCAACATCACCTTTAAATATGACAGTAAGTTGAAAATCTGCTCTATATTCACAGAAATCAAGGACTCCATCACAGTTGAAAATATACAACAACATGTGTCTTAAGATGGCTCTAAGAATGGCATATGCAAAATAATGTCCAAATATTGACATAATTTTAAAATCTAGAAGATTTGTGTCTGCTGGGTCAGGTAGATGTTCTCCCTCTGTGTCTCACTGATAATGAAACTATCTAACAATTTCTAGTAGTTTCTCTTTCAGGTTGGCCTACATAATTTACCCAGTATTTGACTGGAACATTATAGAAAATTATTTTATTCTGTGAAAAATGTAGTCACTGTAGACACAAGGACATAGGAAAGGGTTATTTTGAGCTTTCTGCAGCTTTTCTCTGATGTGTCATTTTGGGTGAAAATAGCATAATGTGTTTCTTGAGGTAGAAAATGTGTTAGTTTGTATTTGTATACAGGTAATATATTTAAAAATTTTTCTTTGCAAGGATTAATATTGAACATGAATATTGAATAGCTTCTTTTCATTTGGTTGAATCAGTGAGAACCTTTCATAGCTACAGGCCCAGGCCAATGGAACACTGCTGTGTGCATTTGCAGTGCAGAGAGGTGGTTCAGAACTGCTGCAGCTGTGCTGGGGTTTGCAGCTCAACTGAGATAAAATCATCTCTGGCATAGTGACAGTGCTGAACAGGTTGGGCAGTAATACTTCAGACCTCCTCAAGCATCTGCTAAATGGCTGTATCTTATTGCTGGGGGTTATTTTAGGTGTTTTATCATCTTTGCTGTCTAGTTGTCAAAGCAGGACCGCTAACTACATTAGGAATTCATCCTTCTGTGGGCAGCTAATGGCCATCATGTATAAACTCAGTGTACAGTCAGAACAAGGTTCTAATTTACATTAAAACAATGTTTGTTTTAATGCCAGTGCAAGTCATAGGTGGGTTTTTCTGCCTACCCAAAGAAGTTACCTCAGATGCAGAATGTAGGTAAAGTTTCCTCATCAAGAGCCTGCATCAGGAAGCCTAACAATAGTGATTAATTTCATTCTCATCATCCTTTTACTCCTCTATTTTTATGTTAATTCCTGAATTTGAAATCCTTCACTGTGAATTTTTTAAATCTAATTTGACCTTAATTCATAAAATGAGTAAAATTTCAGTGTGTCAGATTGTACAAGATGTAGGTGGTCACTACAGAAGAAGTTGTTTTGTTGTTTTTTTTTTTAATCTACATAACAAAAACTAGGAAATGGTACCAGTCAGAACAGAGATCCCACATTTAGTTAACACAATGAGTCACACATTTAAACACAATGTTTAAATCCCAGTATGTGTCATGTTTTTTCCATTAATTCTGGCACTAGAAACTGTTTAACCAATGAGAAATATTAATTCACAATTCTGCTGGCACTGTGTGCTTCCTGCACAAAGGAGTTATTTGAGTTCTGCAGGACTAGGAAAGGAGTTTGCTGATATGAAGACTAAAGAGCTCACATGGTATGGAAATATGTGTTTACCTTTAATGAGCCAGCACAAAGGAAAATTTGGCTTGCTGACTGTGGTTTAAAGGCTCTTATTTTGCTGCTGAGCAACTCTAGGAAAGTGTGTTTTATGATGCTAAATTAGTTAGATTATTTATTCAGGTGAAAAAAAAGGCTGTATTTTTAGTATGTCAATTGTATTCAAGTAAAAGAAGTGGTTTCCTAAAAGTGTGATTTTTCCATACTGTTTTCTTCCTAGAACTGATGTTCTTTTTAACTGTGAATCAGTAACTTGCAGTAAAACTTCAGGCATTTGTGCTATATTCCATTTTGGCAAATTGTCATTTGACCATAAAATTCTGGTAACCAGGATCCAAAATCTTGGGCTTGCTATTAATTAGATCCAGACCTAGCAAAAACCAGTTACTTCAGATTTTCCATTGAGAGAGATCCTCTATTCTCCTAGGAGGAAGTTCATGCTGTCCCTGAGTTCCCTCATAGCAACTGAGCCCTACAAACAGTGGAGTCAGCACCAAGCACCAGCTTTTGTAAAGGGCACTGTTGTAGTGTTCTATTCTTATGTCTGTGACAGTTACAGAAAAGACCCCTTGCCATGGTTATTCATAGTAAAAAGCCATTTTCTAAATCTCCTTTACAGTTAATAATTTTTCTTTCCTTGCCTTTAAGATCACACCTCTGAATTAAAATCAAATTTCCTGTACTGGTGTATCATAGCACTTGATTTTTCATGTTTCCTTTCTACAAGCTCTCTATAGATGAATACATAGCATATAAATTAACTCAGTTTTTTTTTTAAAATTAATCATCAGTCAGTAATATACAATCTACTGATCATTTTCTTCTGGATTTTGTTACTTTCACTAGTTCAGAAACAGAATGTTTGTTTTTGCACACCCATCTTCATGTATATTCTGCTCCAGAACTAGTGAATTCCCTGCCTGCTGCTTCTCTTCCTGCCACAAAATATGAGCCTAAATATTGCAAAGCTTTAAAAGGAATAAAATTTGGGGTTGTTTTCTTCTTTTAAAAATAACAAGTTCAACAACAAACTTAGGAATTTTTTGTTTATATTTTGTTTTCTTGATTAAAGCTAAAGCTGTGGCAGTGTAATTTTAGGGAATAAACTGTATTTTGTGAGGATAGCAAGACAAAAGCAGTCCTGCATGAAGCCAGTGGCAGTTAAGTGGTCTGTAGGGATGTGGCTGCAGAATGGAAGGCAGAGAGGAGATGGATTTAAGCAGCAGGTTCTTTGTGGTGAGGATCATGGCTAAAAGCACTTCTTGAGCAGTTCTCAAGTTCTCATGGTTTATTGTTCTCAGATGTGCCTGATCATTGACCAACATCCTCTTGCTTTGGGCACTGTACACAAACAAAATTAATGGCAGTCTATAGTGTTTTGGACAGCTAGAAGGGAAAGTTGTTCTCTAATGGGAGTCCCAGTACTCTGATGTGGGACAGGTTACACTGGTGGTAGGAACTGGTAACATCCTTGGGAGTCCTGTGAACTCTGGGTTAGCAACAGTGAAGGTGGTTGTGCTCAGTGATTTGTGAAGTTTTGAGGGGTTTTGGGTCTTGAGACAAAAACTTAATCTAGATTTGATGTGTAGTCCTTATAGAAAATAATTCACTGGTAATTTACTTTGCTCAGTCTTGAAGACATGTTAGGGAATTTGTCAGCTAGAATGTTTTTCCTGAGGTGTTCATTTGTCCATGTTTTTAGACTGCACTCCTTACCTGAGTTCAGTGGGCAGACACATGATTGGAGATGTGCAGAACATCACTATCAGTCAGTTTGCATGCCAGGAGCAGGTGGCTGTGATGATCCTTTGGACAGCAAATGCCATTGGTAAGTTCTAGAGGGAGATGGACTCACTGATCAGGGGTTTGGTAATAACTTCATGCTCATAGGTATTAAATCAAATAATTAAATTATGCTTGGAGTCATTCATGCAAACTGTCTGAGAAGAAAGGAATTCTTAACACCTTTGCAAAGATCATTTTTTTTCTGGTTTGCTTCAAAAACACCCTTAAAACTAGGGTGTTCTCTGCAGTCATACACTGCTTTTTACTATCCCAGCTTAGTGAATTCCTGCTTTTCAGAACTGTGCAACTGTCCCTGGTTTCATTTTCTGCCCTAAGGCTTTGGTGCATTTCAGTGGCATTGATTGAATTTAGTTCCTGATACACTTAAAGGTTCTTTAAGATGCAGAGTGTCCTACAGGTGGAAAACATTATCTAATCACAGCTATACTGACTTCAATGTGTTTCCTTGCCAGGTCTGGTGATTTGGAGTATTCCTCAATTACTTCAATGTCACTGGAAGTACCTTGTTGCCCACTAGAGCAGTAGTGTCCAAAACTGAGGATGTGCAGAAATCCATTTCCACTGAGAAACTTATTTCTGGGCTTTAAAAAATATGTGAGAATTCCACTGAATTCTGCAGAACTGTGCAGTTGAAGGCATTTGATAATCCTCAGCTGCAGAATCAAACATCCATGGGAAACAAAGCCTGGGTTCTTCTTTGTGATCACCAGAGGTGAATCCTTTGGAGAGCTTGAGGACAGAACTGCAGTTCAGAATCTTGGGTAACCTGGGAACTGGGCACTTTCAGGGTCTTTGTGTAAGGACAAATAGTGCTTTTGTTCCATGAATGCTAAGAACACATTTGGCAACACTTTATCTTCTACAAAATTATGAAACTTTAATCAAAACACACAAACCTGTGAAAACCAGTGAACCAGAGGAGGTGGTGGAAAATGATACATTTGGAATTTTATTTTTTTGGGTTGACAAGCACAGCATAAACTGAGTCCATTTTGATTTATGTAGCATTTAGCTTACAAAAGCTGTGTCTGTGTCATTGATAAATATCTGTAATGCTGTTGAAGAGATGCAATTAGCTGGAGTAGTGAGAGTTAAAGAGCTGAGCAGTGCCTTTGATACCCGAGCCACAAAACTGTCACAGGGTAACACTGGCATTTTCCTGGGATTTCACATCACTGTGACTCAGTTTAGTCATATCATGAAGTAATTCTGCAATGAGAACATTGTAAGGACACTGTGCTAAGTTGTAGTAGAGTAACTTGAACAAAATGGGTGTAGTTCTGGCAGCAGTTAGAAATAACTGGAAGTATACTTGCACTGGAATAAATTCCATTCCATTTAAGTCAAGTTTTCTGTTAGCCCTTACTGGACTAGAACTAAAGAAATTGTAACAATTGTTACCATTTTAATCTGGTATTCTCAGAGATGATAGTAAAATTTATAAAGGACTATTTCTATAATTTACCACAATGTTATATTTTATTGTAAAATGGAAATGTGAAGTAACTGTGAAGTATTTCTGAAGGTGAAGAAGGTACTGATAACTTAAGATTGCAGTGGTAATTTGGAAGCCCCTGATGAGACATGGGCCCCTCTGTTCCAAGCATTACACAAGTGTGCAGTGATTGTAGCCTTGGCCAAAGACTGAACTCTAGATAGGCAAGATGGAATATGCAAAACTGACATACAGCAACAGCTATTAAATACAAACATGTTTCATATGACTGATAAGGTTTATTCTTAAAAATAAATGAAATATATTCAAATTGCATTAAATACCACATGATGCATTTTGAAATATTAACCTCCTGTTGAAATGCCCTGCTGTTTGTAGGGATTGAATACCTGAAGGGATTTCGAGTAATACTTGAGGAGTTAAAGTCAGAGGGAAGACAATGCCAGCAGATGGTTTTAAAAGATCCAAAGCAGCTCAGCCCCAGTTTTAAAAGAACAGTAAGTGATTTGTTTCAAGAAAAGTTTGTGTTCTTTGACTGTGAGTAGTCTTGAAGGTGTTTATCATCCTAGAATGGTTTGGGTCATTAAAGGTCACCCAGTTCCACTCCCTGCCATGGGCAGGGACACCTCCCACCATCCCAGGGTGCTCCAAGCCCCATCCAGCCTGGCCTGGACACTGGGAGGGATGGGGCATTCACAGCTTCTCTGGGCACCCTGTGCCAGGGCCTCTCTTCCTTCACACAGGAGAATTTCTTCCCAGTATCTCATCTAACCCTTCCCTCTGTCGGTTTGAAGCCATCCCCTCTTGTCCTATTGCTCCGTGCCCTTGTAAAAGAGCTGGTTGGTTCCCAAAAGTGTTATTGGTGAAATTAATGATATTTGTTGCTTTAGAGACAGATTTTGTTCCTTCTGATAGAAACTTTCCTGAAGCCAGGAACTGCCATTTTGTACATGAAGTACAAGTGCACATCTGTGATAGTCTACATCCAACTATGAATTGAGGTTCCTCATTTCAGTTTGGAATAGAGGGGTAGAGAAAGGATTCTTTCAGCCTTTGATTGTAAAATTGTGGGGTGGTTTTGAAAATACTTTCAGCTATGATTATTGATTTTAAAATATGTGCAATCTTGTCTTTTTTGTAGGGAATGGAATCCCAGCCCTTTGTAAACTTGAAGTTTGAAACAGATTACTTTGTAAAGATTGTTCCTTTTCCTTCCATTAAAAATGAAAGTAATTATCACCCATTTTTCTTCAGAACTAGATGTAAGTATTGCACATAATATGGTGTTGCACATACTGTAGTGTTGCATTTTGTATAGTATTGCCTATCATCTCTTCAGTGAGCCTCCCCTCAATGTTTTGGTTTTCCCAGCAAAGGAATGTAGTGGGTGATGATGTTGGGTGAGTCTGGGTTAAGTAGTTACTGACACTGTTGTGGAAGGAAGATCTGCGTGTTGAGCAGAAAGAATTTGCATGGCATAGATAAATCTCTGGTGTGTGATCACAAGTGTTAGGCAGCAATCAGAAGAGAAGTGTCAGGTAGGCCTGAGATTATCTCAGGTTTGCCTGGAGCAGGATTGTTCCTGGGGTTCTCAGGTAACTCCTGAAGATGGTTTGCTCCTCTCTGGACATTGTGAAGAAGGGCAGGTTGTTTTTTGCCTTTGAGATTACAATTTAAAAACAGCTATCTAAAGACAGATGTGGAGGAGGACATCTAAAATTAGACAGCAGCAGATCAAGTTGGATTTCTGCAATTACTTAGCAATTCTCACTGGAGGTGGAGAGAAGAAATTTGAATAAGTTCCTCAGTGCTCACACAGTATGGTGAGAAACTGCAAGTACCCTTTGGAGTGAACTGTTGATATTTGTCTTGCTACGGGTTTTTTTCCATATAAAACTTGCTTTTCAAGTCTGTCTGTTAACACAGACCACTGTACCATTGGTAGTAGTGCTCAGCCTACTTACTTATTCTGACTAAATACATTTAAGACTAATTTTAACTTCCTCTCCTGATGTGCTGTGCCTGGTGTTATCCCTTTTGTCTCACTAAGAAATGTGATATTCAAATGAATGGATCTATGTTTCTCATATGAAGATGAGAAGGGACTTGAAATAATAACAAAGGAGTCAAGTTTGCAAAATGCATAGTAGAGTCTGGGAAAGAAGTGAGAGTTCTCAAAATTATGAACTCCTTACTTTGGCCCTTGTTCTTTTTCTGTTTAAATAACATAGCAGTTTGATACTGTATAATTAATATCTTTTCTCTGTATTTGTAGCATGTGAATTGTTGCTACAGCCAGAAAACCTTGTCTGCAAACCTTGTAAGTAAAATATAATATTTCTATATATTTATTATTTTAAAAGTTTCTGTACTTGAAGAGTCATTTTGCAATTCATGAATATCTCCTCCAACAGACTGGAAGCCAAGGAATGTGAATGTTACCCAGCAAGGTTTTAACATGCAAGTGTCCTTTGATCATGCCCCTCACAACTTTGGGTTTAGGTCCTACTTTCTTCACTACAAACTGAAGCATGAAGGACTGTTTAAGCAAAAGACCTGCAGACAGGTACGTGACTGAGTTTTGCACCTCTTAAAAACACAACACCTATCAACATGAGGTGTTCTAAGGTCTTAAGAAATTTTAAAAACTTAATATAAAATAGTGTCAATTTTAAAATTGTAAAACTATTTGGAGCTATTTATGGAGATAACAATTGTGCTGTGATAGCACTCATCAGTCACAGCCAGGCTTGGGAACTCCATTGGGTCTGGATAACCCAAGTCAGTTCTGCAGACAGACAATTCTGTCTGTGAATGGGCAGACTGAGTTTGCTGGTCTAAGGTGTGTTAATACAAAGTGCACTGCCTATTTCTAAATCAATATGAATTCTTTATTAGGTTTTCAAAGTATGTGAATTGCTTGCAAAATATTCTTTCTTTATGTAGGAGCAGAACACAGACACTACAAGCTGTGTTCTTCAGAATGTGTCTCCAGGGGATTATATCATTGAGGTAACATTTCTAAACAGTCTTGTGTACCACACCTAAGTGAATGTGTTAATGGGAAAATGGAATAAAATTAAAATGTTTCAAATCACACTGTTAGAATTGAACTCCAGGTATCCCTACTGAAGTGACTTGGGCAAGTAAATTTCCTAGAATGGTGCCTTTTTTGGGCTTACCTAGAAACAGAGGCCAGACAAAGTTAGAGACATTTAATGAAGGGCCTTCTGGTATATTAAGGGCGGATGAAGCCTCCCCAGGGGGCTAACCCAAAATGGATGATGGTCAGGAGTTTTTTTCAGACATATACAAGTTTGGTCCATTTACATATCAGGGGTTAATCCTCCAATTACAGCTTCAGGTAATGAAGTCAAATTCCCCCAGTTTGCTCCCCCCAATTCACTTTTGTTTATACTTTTCAGGACCTGAGCTGTAGGGTGTCCTTGGATCACTGCCCCAGAGGGATTGTTTGTCTAACCAGAATGTGAGGACAGTTAACTAGCACTTTATATGGAGTTTAGTTATGCACTAATGTGGTACAGGATGAATGCATAAAAATACAACGGCTAGAATCTCCAGGAATCAGAATGTTCTTGACCTTTCCATAGCTTTGCTTCCATCAGTGCCCAGCATTTTGTGCCTTAAACTGAAGTTGTGGGCCTGCATAATTCCTGGACTTTGATTTTTATTTTTTTAATTGGAATTCTCTGTCTTGGTCAATTTTTATTATACTAGTTTGTTCTGCTTTTTAGTTTTAACTATTTGAACAATACCTTTCTTCACATTTGGTCATAAGAGCTGTTACAGTTATTTTCATATTGCAAAAAATAAAATTAATCTTTTACTTTTCCAAGCTGGTTGATGACACTAATACAACAAGGAAAACGATGCACTATGCACTAAAACCAGGTATGAATTCTGTTTTTTAAACAATATACTATATTTACTGTACTAATTTAGATTCAGTTTTAATTATGTTGGAATTAAATCTCTGTCTGACTTTGTCTGTTTGCCATAATCTAGACTATTGAGATAATTGTGCTGTGCTTTTTTGACCTAATGAAAAAAGAGATGCACACTTGAGCATACAGATGTGCATCTCTGTACATTTATATTTAATGGAGTTTAGATCAATCCATCACTGGAAATTTTTGTGGAAAAGTGACTTTTGTTTATATGTGGATATGAGGAATGATAACATTAATTGCATACAACAGAGAGTGCAATAGTGTGGAAATACTGCAATGAAACTGTGGGAGCAGCCTGAACACATCACCTGTGTCCTTCAGGCCTGGTACCAAACCCAGCAGTCTGGAGAACCTGTCAGGTGAATGCTTCACATGCCTGGGTCAGACCTGGTTTTGAGAAGTTAAGCAGGGATTTCAGAGTGCAGCTGCACCTCAAAACAGCCACAGATGGAGGCAGTGGATAAAATGCACTGAATCCTAATTCACACTGCTCAGGGTGAGCTCTGCAGGAAGGCAGAGCTCTGCAGGAAGGCAGTTCTTTCTAAAGGGGCAAATTCAACACCCTGGAACCAACCATGTCAGGTCCAAATGGCCACTGCATATATCAGCCAAACTATTTGCCACAGGCTGTTCTCCTGGGGCTGGTGTGAGTTGCAGCTCTTGTTGCTTATGAGAGTCACTGTGTCAGTGGGGCAACTGCCATAAAACCTAATTTGAAATGGAGCAGAACATGATATTTGAGCATATTTGATATCCTGTATCTTGGACCATTACCTGATAATAGATGCAGCAGTTTTGCATTCCCAGTGTGAAGATTTGTTTGGATAGTTGTAATGCAGCTGATTTGCATGTGGCTAATTGTGCTTTCTTTTGCAGTGCACTCCCCCTGGGCTGGCCCCATCAGAGCCATTGCCATCACAGTGCCCTTGGTTGTCATCTCTGCCTTTGCCACGCTCTTCACCGTCATGTGCCGCAAGAAGCAGCAAGGTGGGAGCCTGCACTCAGGGCAGTGCCACTGACAGATGTGCTTTTGCAACCAAAACTGTCCTCACTGATAGGCTGACTCCAGAAATACCTTTCTCTGAAAAGCTTGCTTTTCTGTTTATCTGTCCTTCCTCCCCTCAGCTTTTTGTGTGCTGGAACCTGTAGCAAATTCTAAATCTGTGCTTGATGGTAATTGATTGCCTAGACAGTGTTGTATCAAGACTTCACTGTAGAAAGGAGACAACAAAAGCAATATTGGAAAATACTTTTTATTTCATTTTTCTTTTTCTTTGAGAGAGTACCATGTGAGCATGTAGATTACAAACAGATTTGTAAATGGGTATGTTTCATACATTCTCTTATTTTACTCAGAAATATCTAATTCATATTTATTTTAAATCAGAAGGAAAGTAAAGTCATGTGATGGCAATACAATTCACAGTGCTGTCTGGAATACTCTCCACAGCTGCTATTCCAGATTTGCTCACTTTCCTGGAAGTTGCCTTTACCTTTCATTCTAAGCCATCTTCCTAAATTTACTATGAGCCCTGCTTGCAGATGTTCTTAGATTCCATTCCTCGTTGCTGACTTCTCCTCTGTATCCAGGAGCTGGCAAGCAACACTTAATACATTTAAATGTTAAAAATACCTTGGCTTTTTATATTGAATTTAAAGAATCATGTGGTTTCATGAATAATAGAAAAAGAGATTACTTCTCCAAACCTCACATATCTGTATTATCCACCTGAATTTTGGCACTGAGATATACTGCAAGTGCTAAATGCCAGCTGGGTTAAATCCTTTTACCTTCTGGTCTTCTGTAGTTATCCCCTTTGCTCACAGCTAGCATAGTTCCAACAAAAAACCCAGACAAATCTCTGAGGATTTGTCTGCAGAGAGAGTTGTTGCAGAATAGTTATTCCTGATGAATTGTTCTGAATTGAATCCCTGGATGGATATTTGTATTTTGAAATACTCATACTTTATTCCAAATTAGCTTAATCAGCTGTAGAACTAGATTGAATTAGTCTGGCATAAGGCCAGACTGTTATGCTCCAGCATAAAAGGATCTATGCAAGGAAATAAACACTAATAGCTATTTTGGTTTAAATTAATCATATCTTAATTCAAATGAATGTCAAATTAATGTCCAAACACGGGTGTGTATATATACACTAGAGAAATCTTGTAGGATATCCTGAAAGGGTCTGTGGACCTGGAGTTGAATATTCTTACCTGACTTATGTTGTGGTTTGGGTTTTCTTAACAAGAGACTTTGTTAGACAGGAAACTCTTGAAGATGATACATTTTTTAGGCTTATTGTGTTTGAACAGAGATGTGAAGACTGTTGAGATTGAATAAAGGTGAAACAACTTCATTCTGTCTATAAAATAAATCTTCCTTATGTTTTCTGACTTGGGCAGAAATAACTGCACATTTAACTTTGAAAGTGTATTTCACATGCAGCAAATCTTAAGCTGGATAAACAGTGTGTACAACTTTCCTTTTTCCTAGATTGGAAAGGAGAGGAAAATATTTAGGAAAAAAACCAAACATTACTGTATGCATTAGTAAAAAGCCTACAAAAGTAATAAAAACCCAAAACAAAACAATGAACTTTCTTTTCTCTTGCACTTTAGAAAATATATATTCCCATCTGGATGAGGAGAGCTCAGAATCTTCAGCATATGCCGCAGGTCTCCATGTGGAAAGGCTTCGGCCCCGGCCAAAAGTGTTCATCTGCTACTCCAGCAAGGACTGCCAGAAACACATTAATGTCATCCAGTGCTTTGCTTATTTTCTGCAGGACTTCTGTGGCTGTGAGGTAAACTCAGCATTTCATATGTGAACAACTTTTCCTTAATTGAAACAGCACTCCCAAAATTCTGTGCTTGAAAAGTTGGTGTTTCAGTCACTCCTTTCCACAGAGATAACTTGTGTTGTTTTTCTAAATTTAGGCTGTATGAATTTTCTTTACTTGGGGAAATGAAGAGATCTTATCCAGTGTAAAGAAACCAAAACAACCCAAACCAACAGAATAGTGGAAGATCATGATTTCAGGACTTTCATTCAGCCATGTTTAGCTTGCTTTGAATTAAGTGCTTTTTCTGTTCAGTAGGCATTACATCTTTACAGTCAGCAGCCACAAAGAGGTATTGTTGTCTACTTGATATACCCTTGGTGTTCCTAAAGTGTGTTTTGAATTGTAATTTAAAAGAAGTTGAATCTCTGAAGACTTCTACCCATAGAGCAAAAACTGCATTATTAGGATTACTTGTTGACAGCATGTACTTACTGATTTTTATTTTTTTTTCTTCCCTTCTGTTCCATTAATACTGTGAAATCAGCAGCTCTTTTTTTTTCTTGTTTTTGTTAGAATGGTATGAGAGAGACATTTCAATTGCTACTTTGAATGAGCAGGCCTAGAATCTCATACTGTTGTCTGAAATGGAATCAATATGTGACCAGTTTTTCATTTTTCAGCTGGAAAAGGCAGGACAGTTTTTGGTCTCTTTGTGCTGCATTTTCCCCCACCCCTGGGATGTGACTGGGCTGAGCTGGAGCTGGGTTTCATTACAGCAACTCTGCTCTCTGGTGACCAAACACAGAAACACAGCCGAGCCCTCGTGCTTGCTGGGGATGGTCACAGCTTTTTCATCTGCTTAAAATAGTTCTGGATAAACTATTTTATAACTAACTTACTTGAAACTCCTTTTAGAGATGTACTTTAGCCCTACTACACTGCTTCTCTTTTGAGTAGTGTTGAGATGAGCTCTTACTGCTCTAACCATGGAATATATGGCCTTGGACAGCACACAAAATTGATATAACAAAATATTGATAGCACCTATGTACAGAAATAATACATGTTGTTATTAAAGCTGTGGAGTTTAAAATAAAAAGTGATGCTCAGTGCATAACAGAAGAGTTGCACAAGTATTTTTCATTTGGAATTGGAATGTTTTCTCAAAGGACAAAAACAGTGGCATTTAATAACCATTTAAAATAATAGCTTGTCCATAATAAAAATGCTTTCTCACAAATAGCAGGCCACACAGGATTTTGAAGAACAGAAACAAAACCAGACACAAAACTACCTGCATGTCCCAGGCAGCAGTAAAATGACCTCTCCTCCCCAGGCTAGAGCTGTCTGTTTGGAAGGAGCTGACCATGATCTCCAGTCCAGCTGACCAGCACCTCAGGCAGGATCACTTTCTTCCTGCAGCCAACTGTGTGGCAGCAGTTTTCAGGAATCCTTGTGTTCTGGGTGTTCACTTGCTCTGTCTTCTGATGGGGCAGAGTTTTCCACTCTGCTGTGGGTGACACAGCAGAGCAAAAATTGTTGTTCCCTGGAAAAATACTTCAAAGAAGATTTTTATAAATGGTTTTGATGTGTGTCTATTATGCAAGTTTTTTACATCTGTTTTTTTCTCTCATCCTACTACTCATTCCTCCTGTGAGATAAAGCATTGTGTCCCTCATCTTGGTGTACAAAAACATTTCACATAATGTAGAATGGTCAGAAAGCTTGACCAAGTACAAAATAAAACAACTCCTAGGATAAAATTTTTCAGAGCTTTCTCATCAGATAAAGCTGTTATTTTGCATCCTAACTGGAAGATCTTGATATTATAGGCACTAATTATGTTTCTGTCTAGATATGAAAATTCTCGGCATCACACTTCATTAATATGCAAGGATGATAAGTGAATATGACACTTAGGGGCACAGTTTAGTGCTAGACTTGGCAGGGCTGGCTGAATGGCTGGACTTGACCTTAAAGGTCTTCTTCAATCTAAGCAATCCTGTGATTCTGTTACTTCCATTGCATTCAGCACATTATGGACCCAGACATACAATGGTAAATGTTTGAGGCAAGCACAATTGTTTATTGTAGATTGATGATACCAAATTTGATTAGATAAGTTAATTGTAATTTACTTGATCCAGCCACATTTTCTATGTTCTTTTTATTCCCCCAAAAATATTGCTATGTATCAAATCCACATTTGGATGTGTGGTTTTTTTTAAGGAACCGTTTGGGTTTATATACGTAAAACTTAATCAGATTTTTTCCCTTTTTTTAGGTGGCTTTAGATTTGTGGGAAGATCTGAAAAGCTGTAAAGAAGATCAGAAGGAGTGGCTTATTAAAAAAATAAACGAGTCACAGTTTATCATCATTGTGTGTTCCAAAGGGATGAAATACTTTGTTGAAAAAAAGAACTGGAAGCACAGAGGAGTAGCCAGAGATGCAGGAAAAGGAGAACCCTTTCTCTTTGCTGTGCTGACAGTGGCAGAGAAGCTTCGTCAGGCCAAGCAGAACTCAGCTGACCTCTGCAAGTTCATTGCAGTTTATTTTGATTACTCCTGTGAGGGAGACATCCCTGCTATTCTGGATCTGAGCACAAAATACAAACTCATGGACAATCTCCCCCAGCTCTATTCACACTTACACTCCAGGGATCTCAGTGTGCAGGATTCAGAGGGGTTTCCTGTTAACATCAGTAAAAGGAATTATTTCAGGAGCAAATCTGGGAGGTCCCTTTATGTTGCTATTTGCAACATGCATCAGTTCATTGATCAGGAACCAGATTGGTTTGAGAAACAATTCATTCCCTTCCCTCCACCTTCTTTACACTACTCGGAGCCTGTCATGGAAAAATTTGATTCAGGCTTGGTTTTAAATGACTTGGTGAATAAACAGGTGATGGATGGTGATTTTTACCTGAAAACAGATCTAAACATTTCAGTGGGGAATTCAGACTCTCACTGTATCATTCAGCACTTAAACCTTGGAGAAGATATAGAAACTCAGGACATTCAAGGGGGTGGCAGCTCTGTCCTTCAGCCATTGCTACATGTTGTTAAAGCTTCAAACCTGAAAGACATGCCTCGAGATTCTGGGATCTATGATTCATCTGTCCCTTCATCTGAATTATCTCTACCTTTAATGGAAGGACTATTGACAGACCAAATGGAAACATCTTCCATTACAGGAAGTGTTTCTTCATCATCAGGTTTAGGTAAGATACAGCAGTGTGTCAAAACTTAAATTCAGTTACTGTGCATATTTCTGCCATCTCCAAAGAGGTAAGTTAATATGTGAGGAGCCATATAAAAGGCTGCAGAGAAAGGTGAACATTGTATAAAGATGTTAAAAATAAACACAAAATTAAAAATATTTTAAAATATAAAATAAAAGTAAAAATAATATATAAAATAAAAATATCATATAAAAATAAAAAATAAAAATAGGTAGAGTAGCTTTGGAAAAATTGTTTCCTAAACTTACAGTTTGTGGAGGAAGTCTTAGCTAGATAAGATTTCACTAAAATTCTATTCATAAGTCACTGCTCATTAATTGACCTATTCTTGGAGAGATAGCTTCTTCCTTCCAGGGACCCCTTGGCAGCTGGGATTTCAGCTGACAGCTGTGTGCTGTAATCCAGAGGGTGATATGGTGCAGCATTCTCATAGCCAGCCATAAATCTAAACCTGGCATCCTGTCTGGCTCCAGCACATAGTGGATCCTTCAGGGGTATCCTCTGTACTGTGTTTAACTCAAGTTTCAGGATGACATCAGGCTTCCCACAGATACAGGGCTGGGGAATGAACAAATGGCTTTCAATGGAGTAATTTAAATGCTTGGAAGACACTCTCCAGAATAGACACCCAGCTCAGATACCTCAGTTAGAAGGTGTAAATTTTGCCTCAGGCTGTATAAAAAACTGATTTAACCTTACTAGTTACAGGATATTGGACTGGCATCACAACTATCTCAGTGAGGAATGTTCCAGCAATTGTATTGATATGATAAAGGTGCTCTGCTGAGACTATCCTTAAGCAGCCATGTGGGAAATGGATTTGTAGAGAGTTTTTGACTTAACAGAAAGCTTACACAGTATGCTGTGTAAAACTTCAACTCTGTAGAAATCCATTTCCCACACAGCTACAACAGGTGAATATTGTAATTTGATGGTTGTATGCTGTTCTGCTTTCTAGAATAAGTGTTGACAGTGCATTAACTAGACATTTCTCTTGGGTAAATGAACCTTTTATTCTTATTTAGATAACTCATAACTAATGTTTGATGCCAGAATTATCTTGGAGGAAGAGAATACAAATGCTGATTTACAGATACTGCACCTATCAGTTAGATAGCCTATGTGACTAAGTAGTTAAAATCTGAAAAAAACTTCAGGTGGAAAAAAATACAGATTTACTGTTTTAATTAATTAATTAAGCCACAATTACTCTGTTTTCAGAATTAAAACTATATTTTTTACTTTCCTACCATCTTCTAATTTAGTCTTTTCTCACATGTGTGGGAAAAATTACAGATGATCTCTGTAAAGGTTCTAGTGAAAGTGGGATGCTAGTTTAAAATGTATGGCCTCCCTGGAAGAATGCTTTCCCAGTGTGCCCCTCCTGATTCAATGCTGAGCTGTCAGCTGGGTGTCCCAGCTGCAGGGAGGCACAGGAAGAAAGAGGCAGTCTTCCCAGTAATTAATTCTCAAGTCACATACCCCCTTGGTAACACGCTCCAGCTGTGGAGGTTAAACGTTAGAGCTCTTGCTGATAGAGTTGGATCTTTGCACTGATGTTCCAGTGTCTCAAGAGACCACAATTTCTGCCATTTTCCCATTTACTGCCCTCATCCAAAAGCACCACCCTGACTGACTCTCCCTCAAACCTCCCTCACCCAAACCACAGCCCTGATGAGGTACAGGGTACAAAGGAGACAGCACTGGAACTGACTCTAAAAGCATCATCTGCCTTTTAGACTGCAACCCATTAAATTTCTTTACTGTCCCAGACATACAAAGCATTTACAGCCCTAATATTTATATGCATGCTAATGAGAGGAGTAAATAGAATTTTTAAGCTTTTATTCTTGTTCTGAGAGATAGACACATCCAAATTATTGCTCTGAATTCACCCTACATTCCCGTTTTTACTTATTTTACCTCTTACTTGGTCAGAGCAGATGTGAATAGCTCTGACATTTAGCATCTCAAAAGATCTTTCCTCTCTTCCTTAAAAGGCCAGTTTGATATAATCTTTTGAATAAAAATCATAAATCCCCTTATTTATAATCCTTTCTTTCAGTGCAGTTCCTAAGCAGACTACTGGTCTGCAAAGTAAAGATTCTCAAATATATCATATTTAGCATGGAGTTTAAATCAGTTTAATTTTGATGAAGTACCAACAGCTAAACCTTTATTAGGTCCATTCACTAATGAGGTCTTCCCTAAGAAGTCCTGCCTGGGAAACAAATCAGTGTTGTACCTCCAGATAACATTTGCTGAGTATGATAGCTCAGCCTCAGGAATGCATGACAAGGTGGTGCAGAGGCATTTCATAAGTTTTCTTGGCATTGTTTCTGAAATATTGACTGAGTACAAAGTCTCTGTTTCAATTAATGAACTTCACTTTTTTTTTTCCTTTTATAGGGGAAGAAGAACCTCCTGTAATGACTGCTACAAAGTTCTTAGTGCCTGGAATATGTAAAGCAGAACTTCATTGCCACATCCACTCTGATGAACTGCAGGCAATTGCTCCTTTATAATACATGACAACATTGTTATGCATTGCCACTTTATCAACAGCCTCTGTTTGTGCTTTAACTACCACACTGTCTCAGCACCAAATCTACTTGAAGGAACCAACTGCCCCTGAAGAAGATCTGTTATTCCATTTTTTGTGGCCAGTAAACTTGAATCTGTTGGTATTTTTATAAAAACTCTTTCATGATTTGAAAAATGTAGCATGGAAAACCAGAAGAGCATACATTTAAAATAATTCCCGTTATAATTTAAATGTCATTATATTACACTGTTTACAGATGCTATAATCAAAATTTACTATTTTTTCCTAGGAATAACTTTGCAACTGGACATAAAATAGCTTGGAACATTAAGCCTTAGTAAATTTTGTAGTCCAGCCTCTAGTTTTAAGTGCTGATGTACTTGATGGCAGGAGTGTTGTAGTGAATGAGAACAGGATTTTTTTCAGAAGCAAGATAAAATGCCAAAGGTGACATCAAGAAATCCTCCACCAGAAGAAATAATTTTCTTTTCAAAATGTTTGAGCTCTCTTCCTCAGCCTCCTTCTCCCAGATGCTAATGTGTGTCAGTATTTCATTCCAGTGCCTGTCTCCCTCCCTTGCACTGATCTCCTGTGTCTCCTCTGCAGTCTGGCTGTGGTGACTCACACACAGCCCCATTCTGAGGCTCAGCATCATTCTGTAATAGACAGAAATACAGGTCCTCATGTTCTGAATGATACCATGGAAACAAAGCTTCCTGTTTCTTCCTGAAGGGCTGATGTAAAGAATAAAGAGATGGGAGAAGGAAGACCATATCTTATATTGAAGATATTCTAGGTTTGTTCAGCCATGAGAGGATTAAGCTTTATGGGGGGTTCATCTCATTCAAGGACAGATGCTACAAAATCACCTGGGCTAAAACAAGCCAAGACCAGCAGTTAACAGGCCAGGAGTACTTTGTGTTGAACCAAGCAGTGAACAGAAGCCAGTGAATTATTTTGCAGTTTACACTATTTATCATACTTAGTGATTAAGATTGTGTGCTGTCACTAGTGTTATATTAAGGAAAAATGCAGAAACTACCACTGGCCATTTTTATTTGCTGAGACAGAGCAGGCATGTCCTGTTTCCTGCAGTGACCAGGTGGGTAAATCTTCATCCAGATTGTCCCTCCTGTTTCCCAGGAGCAACTTTTCTGAAATTCAATGCATCTCTGTAACTGCAGTTCCAGGCCCTATTACAGTAAGTATGGGAACAGCAAATACTAAAACACACCTCACCAATGTGCCTTTGCTCATCCTGGTCACAGAGTCAAATTCTGGCTCATGTAACCTGAATTCACATTCCACTAGCAGGAGGTTACTTTAAAGAGAATTAAGGGAGAACTCAAATACCTCAAATATTCTCTTAGTTTTAATAGATGAGAATTAGACATTGTTAACTGTTACATTTTATTATCCATTTTAATAGCATGAGATAGAACTATTAAATGATGATTTTGGCTGAGTAGCTGTAAAGCTCATGGGTTGTTTTCTTGGGTTGTTTTTGTTTTGTTTTGGGTTTCTATGTGTCAGTTTATATTGAATCATTGGAATTTCCAAACAAAGGACTCTTGAGATTGTTATCACAGATGGAGTAAGAAAGTGCTGTAACAATTATTTGTGTCTAACAATTAATGGCAGAACTCTGACATGCTTTGCAGTTGTAATACGAAATTCTGTGATCATTTGGATCAGCATGTATTGGATCTGGAGGCCCTTGTCCCGTCATGACATACTCCTTATTCTCTCTGCTTTCTGAATTTCAAAGAACACTACCTGAAAAACTTCAAAACTTGCAATATCTAAGTAAGTTTAGGTAATTTTGCATACGTAGTGAATCATCTGTGCCTTTGATGATTTTTTAAGGCTGTGCCTTGAGCCTTATTGAAGGTAAAATTGTCCATGTTTTCCCATTGCTTGAAGGTCACACTAGGGAATCATTTAGAGGTTAATGCTCCTCCACTAAATCCAGCTATGAGGGATATCCAGCTATGATTTGGTACAATTCTTGTTATTTTACTGGAGAAAGGGTTTGGATTGAATAAGGCAGAAAGGTGACACAACCTGTGTGCTGAAGATCTGCTGTGCATAGAAATGCCAAAGCTGCACAACATGAGAGGAGGAGGAGAAGGAGGAGAAGGCAATTTCTTAGCAGTGAGTAAGTGAAGGTAATTCTGCTTTCATCCATTGGAAGTCCCAGCTCATTTACTGTTATGTAATGCTGGGCTAAAGATTGGGAGGATTTCCAGGTTCCATTAAATATAGTGGCTGAATCAGTATTATGAAATGAAATTAAGTTTTCATTTTGAGCTCTAAGAAAGCTGAGTGTTGAAAAGGGATGAAGGCAGTTGCACAAAGAATCACTTGTCATTGATGTTTTTTTTTATTTGTTCAAAATTTGCTGTACAATCTTGCAACACTAATTTGTTAATTATGAAAATTCTATACAGATGACAGTCACATCTAGGGGTGGAGGGAAGAAAAATTCCTTTATTCCTTCTTAGCTTAAGGTGGAAGCAGCATATTTTATGTACTCAGAAGAAAGACAACATAATTAAGTGAAAATATAGATTAGGATGGCCCACACCTAAAGTTTACAAAAGTAAGAGAAGTAATACTTACCTACTTAGTATAGCTTTTTTACAAAGCCACAGTTCCTAAAACAGTTAGGTACTGTGTATATTGAGATACTGGAAGGACATAGTACTGAGTTGGCAAGACTTTATGCTGGGAATAGCAGCAAAAATCCTTGTAAAAATTATTTTTTAAAGATATGTTAACACACATACTAGAGATTAGCTTACTACTGTTTTCAAGCTTTAGTAAATTCTAAATATCATGGTAATGGTGAAAAGATCCCTTAAATTTTGCTACACTCAAGTGTGTGGACATTGGATATTTGATAGTATATAGTATTTTCTGGGAGGGTAAAAAAACATTGGAAAGCTGAAGGCTCAAGATGTGACAGTGTGTTCAGCATTTTGAATGGGATATATGTACAGTTGTTGCCATAATTTGTACCTGTCCATGGACACATCAACTGTTGAAAATAGAATGCATCTGACATTTTCAGAAATAATGTTTTGTCATACTTTAATTTAGAAGTTAAATGCCAAAATAAAATATTTTTGTTCCATTTCATTCATTGGGCTTTTGTTATACTATTAAAAAGAAATGGCTTAAAGTGCAGTGGTTTTTTCCTGCACGGTTTGAGTGCAGTTCCACACAACACACAAGCAGCCAGACCTGCTGGCTGCTGTTCATGCCCTGCAGCTGGGAGGGAAGCAGCTGTTTTGATGGGTCTTTGTTATAGTTGAGCAAATCTAAGAAATGTTAACTTCTAAAACTTTTGTATGGGATGGACTGGGTCAGATTTTATTTTTTAATAAAATTGCATTAATATGATTTTATGTAATTTTTTCCTGTATCTTCGCTGAAGGTCTCCTAGCAGTACATGGTTGTTCTGCATGCCAGGTGAAACCTACCACAAAACTGTAATAACTTGGATTGACTTTGTCAAAGAGGATGTGATAAATACTTAAGATTTACATGTGGGTTTTTTTTATCCAGCTGATTTCAAAGCATTGTTCCAGTCAGTGAACCCTGCAAACTGTGATTTTAGGGGTAAGCCTTGAAACCACTCTGATTCCTTATTTTGCTCAGGTAAATGAGGGGGATCTAAATATAATGTTAGGTACAATGTTAGCTATAGTGTTAGATATAATGTTAGCTATTGTGGGCACACAGTTTGTGGTGATTGGGATGTGGCTGAGCCTCATCATCCCCAGTGGGCACAGCTGTGAGCAGCAGGTGAGCAGCACTGACAGCAACGAGCCATGGAGTGCCCAGGGCAGTGCCCAACCACCAAAGGGAGCAGAGGGCACACAGGTGCAGGGCATCAACAGGAGGGGATAAAAGGCTGGGCTGAGGAACAAGAAAGAGCAGACCCTTGCAGCCTTCTGAAGTGATGGGATGTTACTCTGCATGGGCAGATGCCTGAAGCCTTCTAATGAGGTGAGGTGTTCCTGTGTATGGGTGGATGCTTAAAGCCTTCTGGAGTTGTGTGGTGATGCTCTGTGTATTGTGGCTCTCTCAACTGTGGAATATAATAATTTATAATATAATAGGCTTTGTGGTTATAATAGTAAAAATCCATGCAAGAAGAAGACATCATGTGGAGAGATTTCTTCATCAGGTAATAAAAAGACATAAAGCTGTAATGAAGGAATGAAGGCTAATTTACAAAACTCAGACTTTTTTTCCAGGTTCTCTGGTAGGGTCACAGGCCTTGGCAATAGATGGCAGGTTGAACTAGCATGAGTGAGTGTATGGAATGCTGTCCTGTTGGGCTGCTGATTTAGTTGGAATTCTAACTATTTAGCTGCTACTGGTGTGCAAAAAAATCTGCTTGTAGAGAGGCAGTCTTGTTCATTATAAGAGTCAGGTAAGTTTGTTTTGTGGCAGTCCATCATTCTGGCTTCTTTTCTCCATGGGGGAAGTGTGTGTCTGTGGTTTCATGTAATTCTAAACTCTCTGAGACATCTGCTCCCTGTGCAAGTTCTGTGTTAACCCTTTAACTGTAAACTAACATCAAATTGCTCACAAAACTTGCTCTGAATTTTTGTAAGAACCAGTCAGGTTTATGATGAGATTTACTCAACCTAAAATACTTGCTATTCATAATCATAATTTGTTTTCCTAGGAACACAATATTTTTTCCATTTCTTCAATATTGCATATCTTAACAGCCATAGAACCCTGGATTGTACCAAGGACTTGGGAAACTGATACAGTCTTTTTTCCATTTTGAGCTAAATTAACTTTTAGAGCTTGTCTTTGATTGGAATATTGACTACTTCCAATAGCTACAAACCAGGAGTTCTTTCTTACCTTTGCCAGTACAGTAAAAATACAGATCAAACCTAAAAACAGAAGTCACCTTCATCATGGTTAAAAAAAAATTATTTCTAACTCAATTGCAGAGACTTAAACTTGTCAAATTGGATGCCTTGCATGGTAGAAGGGAAAATTAAACAGTTGGAGAATGAGGTTGTTTATGTATTTTTCACATAGTTGCCAAGCTAAATTGTGTTATTAAGAAAAAATTTCCCAAAAGGATTTTACATTGAGGAAGCCAGTGCCAAGAATATTTTCAGGGCAGCAACTGACTGTCTGGTAAAAAAAATTTCTGGTGCAAGTTGTAGAACTATAATCACGATATAAAAGTGGTTTTTGGCAGTTCTTTAGGCCTTTCTGGAAGGCAGTGGCCACACCCTTTTTAGTAATGCTTTATTTCTCAGGTGATTCAACCAATCTCAATGGGTCTGGTTATGAAATCAGATACTAATGATGGGAGTGGGACATGGCTGAGACAGATTTTTGTGCATAGGTGCACAACTGGTCACGTACAGGCCATGAGCAAGTGTTTCTGTCCTCATGTTGCATGAGAAGAGGAGCTGGATAAAGTACAGGAAATGCATCCCTTGGGAATGGAGGTGGGCTGGTGTCACTGAAGGCAGAGCACAGGGCTTCATGTCTTGGTCTTGAGCCATAGTGGTGATTCTGTGAGCAGTCAGTGTGTTTGGTCAGAGATTATTGCTGCAGCTTTGGTGTTTTGCAATAATTTGTGTGATGGAACTGCAGGGCACTGGTTGATGTCTCAGAGTGCTGCAGCACCACTGCAATCATTGCTGCTGGGGCATGGTGGGAAACAGAGGCACAGCAGGAACTGCAGCAGGAGGAAGAGGCAGATTTGGGGCAGACAAGAAGCAATGTTTTATTTCCTTCACAACACCCCACAGAGACCTGTGAAGTGTGAGGCACCTCGGGGTTTCAGCCCCACAGCACTCCTTGGTGCTGCTCCTCTGGAAGTGCCCTGCTTGATGAGAACCTGGTTTGCAAGAATGACTCCTTTATAATTTTGATGAAAATCTAGAGTGATTTAATTGCTGTCAGTTACATCATACTTATTTCAAAATAATTAAAAGTGAGACTAGAATTAGACCTACTTGTCTTTAGCAATGTCTCATAGAGGGGATGTACCCATAAAAGCTGTGAGTCATCAACAGAAAGGAAGCTGTCTGCTCTTTACTGTAGCTTTTGCGAACTTGCCAAGGTGTGTTTAGGTGTTAGGAAGGAAGTCACCATCTCTTTGCTGAAGAGTTGGACAATGCTCACTGAGGGTGGAGTGGGAATGCCAGTGACAGTGAATCAGGAAAACAGGGCAGGATTTGTGTTTTCCCCCTCTTTGCTTAGACTGTCTCCAGAGCTGAGAAATTCCACTACATTTATTTGAATATTCATGTTTTTAACCTTTAATTGGCTTGCTAAACTTTTTTTTTAAAGTATAATAGTCAGATATCATTGTGTTTTTAGGATAATGTTTTGGGACTGAAGTGATTGTATATTTAACAGTTGAATTTTATATTTTGCATACTAAAGAAAATTCCATGCTCGCCATGATTTTAAAATGCGGAACAAACCACAATTACAAATTACATTTTATAAAATATTGTCTTTAAACTCAGAAAATACAAATTAGTAATTACTCAAAAGTATTCAGTCTCCCTGGACAATGCTTTTAGTTGGTGTGTTTGAGCATATTCTAGTTTGTTATATAATTATAAATGTTACATCAATTAATTGTTCTTTCACTGTGTGCATAAGTAAGTGGAAATTTTGTGGATACATAAAATACTCTAAAAGTTAAAGGTCTCTAAACAGAGCTTCTCTTCCCATTTCCTGATAATAAGTATCAAATTAAGCTTTAAAACAGAGGTCTGGAACTGCTGCTTTCCATGACAGGCATGGTAAATCCTGGATGAAAAATGGACATGCACTTATATCCTGTGCATCTCTGCTTTTGTAACAGGCACTGCCAAAGCAGGGGGCAGGATGTCTGTTTTCCACTTACCTTGGCTGCAGCTATGACAAAGGATCAATGTTTGGGGAACCCATCAGAAATTATCAGATTGAGCAACCTCACAGGTTTCTCCCTTCTGCTAATTATATCAAAGCTGCTGGGAGCCCAGGTTTTGCCCATAACCTGGTGTTTAAAACATAAATCCCTGACTTTGCTATAGGGCAAGAGAAGTGCCAAGTCTCCACACACCTGTGTAATTTATGGGAATTGCTACTTTAAGAGCAGAAAAAAACTCCAGCTGTAAATTATTATGTAAAACTACTATGGCATCTTGATGACTATTATCCAATTGAATTGTCCTTAGTTTAAAAATAATTCACCTTACAAACCAGTATCTTTAAAAATTATATTAATTCCAGAATGTTTTCACACAGTGTGGAGTTCAGAGATTGTTGTAGAATTCCAACCTGCAGAAATGACATGGAATTATAGACCTTTACTTAAAGCAAGGTCTGATATCCATATGTCTCTTCCATACCACATTCCTATCCTGGGCAATTAGAAACAACTGAGAGATGAAATCTCCCCACAAGATGTTGGTTTAGAAAGTAAGGCCAAGCCATAGTTAAGTATTTGTTCTGCTGTCAAGTGTTTCTGGGGTCTGGGCTACAAAATGTGATGAGTTCCTTTATTATTGTTTTTCCACTGGCTGTTTTATGTTTGCAATGCTACTGCTGTGAGAGTCCTACCACCTACATGTCTTTTGAATTTGTATTTGTTTTAAGTGATGTAATTGTTAGTATTTATTATTATTATACTGACTTCGGTCCAAGAAAAGAAGATGATCTTTACCAGGCACAGTACAAACATAGACTAGAAAGAATTCCTCATCTGAAGTGCTCATCATCTACCTCCATCTTCACATTGCTATGGTTTTCCAGGTCAATAGGGCTTTTGAGTGTATTTCCATACTACTATTTTGTCCAAAACACACGTGGCCTGTTGCCACCTGTACATTATTTGTCGCTATTTTCCACAAGTTTTTGACCCAATGGGACCAGCTCCTGGTCACTTGCTGTGAATCTCGTTTGAGACAATCAGCGTGGTGCGATGTCCTTTGCCTGTCTCTGGTCGGTCTGAGTCGTTCGCTGTTCCCAGCCCCAGCTTGGCTCCCTTCTCCTTCCCCGGGGGGAGGCCGGGGCAGCGCAGCCCGCAGCCCCGGCAGATGCAGGGGTCAGTCCGGTCGGGCCTGCGGCCGCAGCTGCTGTGGGCCCGAGCAGCCGGGGCGAGCCGTGCAGAAGTGACCCGGAGCGGAAAGGAAAGACAGGACACACAACCGAGGAGCAGATTGGAGCCGGGAAAGGATCCGGGAGGGCAGGGCGGGGAGAGGGGCGGGCGGCGGGGCGAGGCGAGCGCACACACACAGACCCAGCCCTGCCTCCGCCTGCCGTGACAGCCGCCCGGAGTCCCCGGACCGCGTCCCGCCCGCTGCCGCCGGCTCCCCGTGCCCACCCTCCGCAGCCCCTTCTCGCTGCCGGGCCGGGGCGGCAGCTCCGCCAGCCGCATGCCCGGAGCGGGGCAGGAGCAGGAGGGCGCAAGGTGAGTGCTGTCCCCTGGGGCCGGGCAGGTGGGCGGGCTCGGCTCTCCTGGGGCAGCCGGCGGCGGTGGCGGAGCTGAGAGGAGGTCGCTCCGGGGGAACCCGCCGCGCCTTACGGGACTCGGAGCGGTAGCGGCGGGTCGGGAGGGGACTCCCGGCAGCTCCTGCTGGCTGGAACGGGGCCGGTCCTGCTCCAGCTCCTCGCCCCGCTCCTGATGCCCTGGGCAGCGGAGGCCGCAGCTCCGCGCTGCCCCGCTCGGTGCGGGCGCCGCTCGTGCCCCGTGAGGGGCCCTGAGGGGGCGGCTCCGGGCTCGGCGGGCGCTCAGCCCGCTCCCTCTCGGGTGCCTCTGTTCGTTTATGCTTTTGAAGAACTTTCAGCGTTTGTTTAGTGGCGAATCTCGCACGGGCGTCGGCTTCCAGGGAAGGGCCGCGGTGCCCCGAGCTGGCCGCATTGAGCCCCGCGGTGTCTGTCACGGGCCGGCTGTGCCCCGCTGCTGTTTGCCTCGGCGGGGCCCAGAGCCGGCTCTCGGCCCTTCCCTCCGCCTCGGGCGAGGAGCGGGGGAGGCTCGGGCCGAAAGGAAAGTGGAAAAAAACACTCAGGGAGCGTAGGGAGTTACACGTGCGGAGCGAGGCTCCGCGGCCGCGGCGGACTGTGAGTGAGGCAGCGGCTGTGAGGGGCGCAGCGCGGGCTCTGCGGCGCGCAGGTGAAGGCGCGGGCGGCTCGTGTGGCTGCGCGGTCAGAGCGCTGCTGCTCCTCAGTGCTGGGCTCGGCAGCGGCCAGGAGATGTGATTTGCTGCGGAACCATTTACGTCCATGCAAGAAATTCAACTCCGGTAATTTTTTTCCTGAAATTCATTTTTTTAATTGAGCTTTTATATAGTTCTTAAATTTTATGACTGTATAAACGTTCTTGTGTACATTTTCCATGTATGACTACATTTATTAATGCAATTTCTGGTTCAGTGTTATCATTGAGTACATTTTCACAGTTAAAGGACAGAGGAAATTCCCTCATCATCAAACACTTGCTATGGCATTACTCTGGTTGCATACTCAGTTCTGCAGCACGTACAGATGTCTGCTGAGTGCAACAAGTTATGAGATGGATGTTGTACCTGTACAGAATTTGAGTTCAGAATAGGAGAACCCATGGGGTTTGGAAACGAGTGGAGCTAAGTATTTATTGCAGAATAACTGCTTGCACAATGTAGGTGGTAGAGTGTGTGAAACAGAGCTGCCCTCGTGCAGATGAGGTAAGGGAATGCCCAGGTATATCTCTGGCTTGTCATTGAGTGGATTGAGTCCTATTTAAATTTTTCATATGTATGATATAATACCTGTTCTCAGTAAATAGTTGTTAGGCAGTGTCAGTACAGTGTGAGTAAATAAAATGTCATTGTTTTGAACAGAGATGCCATTCACTGTCCATGGGAGCGGTGTGTATGGGTTAGCAGTGTGACAAGGCCTTGTGACCCACTGTAACACTCGGTATCATTCCCTGCACATTCTCACAGACCTCTGCTCTGTTTTGAATAGCTCACTTCTTCTCAGCACTGTTTTTTTGTAGACAGTTGTTCTGGCTTGATTCCAGGTTGTGGGAGTTGTGTGTGCACATAATTTGGAGGTGTATTATGTGGAGTTGCTTCCAGCAAGTGGCAAGTGAAACCACGTGGCCTTAAACAAAACTGTTTTGTTTTGCTGCTCATGAATTGAAGTGGGTGACACCCGCTTCTGCTCGGGGGTTTATGTGTAACACCTTCATATTGACTCAGAAGTTTTTTTCCTTCATATTGACTCAGGAGCTTTTTGCGTGTGTTAAAAAGCTCCTGAGTGTTTCTTTTTTTCCTGTCTTAAATATTTTGCTTTAAGTGTTGAAGGAAATTAACCTGACCTCTTAAATGTTGTTTACCCTGGTGTTTTATTTGTATGTTTCAGTGGTTTAGGTTTTTGAACAGTCTTCTTTGATGAAATTTTCTGGATTTCTTTTTGGTTTTTGACGGGTTTTTTTTTGAGAGCATCTGCCCCCTGCTGCAAATGTTATAATGAATGCATTTAGAATCCTTTTGGAACTCTGTGTAGGTGCTGTATATTACTGAAGACAACTTATACTCAGTGTATGAGTGAGAGCTGCATTTGGAGAAATAATAGGTTGCCATTTAATTGCTGTGAAATACGGAGGGAAACTGGTGAATGATATATTTGTGGAGGACTATTTTGTTTAACTCAACTAACCTCTTAATGTGTCTTTGCTTTGTTACCAAAGTGTGCCTCTCAACTTGTGGGGATGTGTTGTGGATTCCAGTTGTTCAGGTCATATGAAATCTGGAATTAACAAAAGGCTGAGGCCTTGCATGAGTCCTTAGGAATGTGTAAATTTACTGTTGTGTAGTATCTAAAAAAATTGGAAAATAAAGGACTTGGTAAATACACTCCATTAGTGTGTGATTACAACTCACCTCCTGCTTTTCCTATGACTGTAACAGCTATAAGGTAGCTATTCTGAAATAAGTGTTTATTTAGGATGTGGCTGTGTTGGTCTCCACCCCAGCTGTGGCACAGGGGATGTGCAAACACACACACACACTGTTCTCCCCTCGAGTGCCAGCCGGGGCAGAACGTGCAGGGATGGGCTGTCAGGTACCCAAATGTGGGCAATGATTAACCCGCAGTGCTGGCACAGCCCGGATCAGCTGAAAGGGTTCCTGGCCCAAGGACCAGGCTGTTAATACCCCAACACAGGGGTGTGTACATTCATTTACTTTTCATTTATTTCCTAATCAGGGCTGCTCAGTGGCCCGAGGGGAGGCTGCTGCCTGGCTGGAGAGGTCTTTGCAGTAACTTGTGTGTTACCCAGACCACTGCTGAGGGCAGTGATTGAAGGTATGGCCAGCAGTAAAATGCAGCAATTCCTCCTAAAAATTGTTTAAACTGGACAAGAAGTAGAAGCTTTACGTTCTTAGCAATGAGAGGGGGTTTGGTCTTTTGTGTTAAGTCATTATACATGCAATCAGAAATGTAACTAGGAAGGTGCCCCATACTATTGTTCTTGCTTTTTCCCTTCCTGTAGAGTTAATTACCCTCACAGTCCTGTAGTTGCCCTCATAGCTCTGCAGGTGTAATCACTGTGAGGTACAACTTGCAATCAGAAAAGCTTACTGCCTTTTACACTGCTGGAGCTTACATAAACTTGGAAAGTTGGCAGGAATTATCTGGACTTGTGTGGTTTCTGTAGAACAAGAACAGCTGCTCTGCTGCTATCATCTCTCAGACGTTTTAGTTGTTAAAGTGCAGCCTTTTGTAGTTTATTTTAAACACTTCACCCTTTCTCCTAAATTAATTTTCAGTATTATAATGAGGAGAAGAGTATGCCCATTACACTGTGTGTCTTGTATCAGGAATCCTACTGGCTTTATTTTAATACAACATTGTGTTCATTTAGTGTTCCTTCAGAAGGTTTTGTCAGGACCATCACTGATTTCCTGAAGATGACAAGCAGCTCTTTGGACAGGGTGTGTTTTGGGGGTGACTGACTCCTTCTGCTCATGTATGGCCTTTACTTGGGAAGGGTTAAAAAAGGCAGGTGGGAATTGCAGCAGCAGCAGGTTTGTGTGGACATGTGCAGTGCTGAGGGTGTCCCAGCCCTGACACCCCCCAGGACAGTGAGGTTCTTAGGTGAAATACTTTGCTTACAGAAATAGGTGCTGTCAAAGTTAACATTGGTTGATGCTCCACAGATATAAGTAATTAATAGCCAAGGAAAAATCTCACTCAAGTGAGTTGATTGTTGTGTGGATGGGTGGTCTTGCAAGGTTTCCCATGTAGGCTTGGGTTCTGAAAACTTTCCCATATAGGTTTGGATTCTGACTGTGCTTAGCAATTGCACAGTCAGAAAAGCTGGAAAAATTAAATTTTAGGGCAATACAACTCTGTCTGCTTTTCAATGTATCAAATAACCAAGAATATAAATGCAAAGCAAACTTGAATTGTATTGAACTGTGCAATAATCCTGAATAAAGTAATTATGGTTGTTAAGATGGTAGGCTAAAAGCATCATCATTTTAATTTTAGGCAGAAAATATGATACCCTTCCATGCAGATAAAATTTTAACCTGCTGCTGTTTCCTGGCAGTGATGATACTGATAAAGAGAAAAATGTAGTGGTATTTCTCTTGGTTTTACTTTGTTCTTAATGTATTTTGGTGAAGATAAACCTCTATTATGAGGGAAGCAGGAATATGCTGAAAGGATGAGGAGAATATGAAGAAAAGAGACAGTGGTTGCCTTAACTTTATACTGGGCATGCATGCTGTGTATAATTTTTCTTCTGTTTTTCTGAGTCTGCCTTTACCATGAAAAAGGTTTAATTTCAGTGCTAGTTTCAGAAAATGCTTTTTTTTTTGTTTAGTACGTTGTTCCTTAAATTGACTTAGCTTTATATAGCCCTTTTAATATTCTTTACAGAAACAGCAAAAAAGATACTTCTGGAAGTAATTTTCCTCTAGATAAAATCTAGATTTAAAAAAAAAACAGAAAAAAATCTTTGTGCTTTATTGTTACAACTTTTAAATAGAAACTTAGTGTTTGCTTTCAAATACAGAAGTTTGAGGATAGAGTTAAATAAATCGCAAATTGCTGGTTGTATGAGTCACTAAATTGAGAACATAAATACTCATATTCTTTGGAAAGGACCTCTCAACATTGTTTTCCTGCTTAGTGTCAACTGCAAAACACAATACAATATGTTTAGCTTAAAAGTAGTTGTATTTGCATTTGAAATCATAGTTTATGATAAAAGTCAGATAACCTTTTGCATGGGAAACTGACCAAAGGCTGGCATTAAGTGTCCAGTGGAGGGTGCATTATCATCCTGATGTGTTCTGTTTGCTTGCTTTGCTGAAAAGAAATAAAACTTGGGGAGGGGTAAAGGGTAGAGCAATGGGCAGTGCTGGATGCTGGTAGAAGGGATGGGCTGTTTTGGTTGCTGCCTGGTGCTGAAGCCAGAGACTTGAAATAGGAACATCTGCATCTTTTAGTCCAGAAACAGATTTGTTGTAGGACAGCATATGTTATTTCAACATCAATGACAGAAAAATTCTTGATACCTGTATGTGTTGAATAGAATATAGTACTTGGTGTTCTCTGTATTCTGCTTAAACAGTAAATTTCATGTTGTGTGTGTATCCTTCTGCATTTTAAACCTTCCCTTTAAAATGCTTTGTTGAAGTCTTTGCAAGTGTTTTACAATGTTCAGTTTTGTCCTAATCAGATGAGTGGTTTGGTTGCATGTTTTAAGATAGAAGAGTACCGAAGGCTTGAATTTTTTTAAATTGGTAATGCAATCAACTACTGTGCCTAAAAGGGACAACACAGCTCACAAACATTCCTACTGTGCCCTGCACTGCTGGAGTTTGACTTGAAATCACTGGCAGCTCCTGGTAACTGCAGATTGGAGAGTGTGGGTGAGTCCTTGCTCCTCTATTCCTGGCAGTGATGGACTGGATTATTTAATATGCTGGTGTGCAAGACAGACTAAACCAGCATTCTCAATTATTTCTTGTTCTTTTTAATCATGATTCTGAAAGCTGAGATGTAACCCTGTCCTCTCTTTGATGCTGGGAAAGTTCTCCAGGGGCTTTCATTGATGGCAGTGTTAGCTGGATTACAATGCTATTGGTTGCCTTCCATTTCTTTTGGTATGTTTAAGGGAAAAGAGCAAAGGCTCAGTTCGCCAAAGGACTGGATCTATTGATAGTTGATAGTGTTGTCTCATGTTGGGCTCTATTTCTCCAGCATGGAGCACCCTTTCATGTCAGTGCTCTGGCTTCAGCCTGGATTGAACTTTTTTCTGTTTATTTATTTAATAGTTGTGTTTTGCCTTTGAATGTACTTTGTGCTGAGAATAAGTACAACATTAATGGTCTCTCAAAACTAAATATTGTCTTTTCTATATGCTGGATGAACTGTCTTGCTGTCTATAGCAACTGTGTGTCTATGGGAGAGGGAGCCAAACTCAGCACTTGCTGTGCAGCAGGATCATTCCATTATTTTAAAGCTGCTTCTCTGTCACCTTGAAGAGTTGTGACAGATTCACCAAAATGTGCAGCATCTCTGGTTCTCTGAAGTGCTGCCTCCAAATGTCTTTGTGTATATGCTTCTGTCAAGTACCTGTATAAAATTTAACTGCACTTCTGAAGAGACAGAAGGCATATATTTTTACTAGGATGCCTTCAGAACAGGAATAAAAACTCTCAAAAATAGGGACTTGAAGAGGTCCTCTAAAACATCATTCTTTAGATTATCAGGTGCATTTTTAAAGACCTCAAGAGAGTAAATAATAACATGCCTCATGTGTTCATGAGGTCAAAACTTGAAACAACCATGGTGTGTGTGGAACCAAGTTTATGGTAGGCTGCATGGGTGGCTTGGATTGAAGTGCTCATACAAAGTGGAATTCTCAGCACTGGCTGCTCCTTTGAAATGTTCCTCAAGAGCTTCTTGAGTTTTCACCTGGTTTCACTGAAGTGTTGCTGTAGTGGCATGAAAATATTTTGCAGCTCCCCTATATGAGAGTCTTAGGAAAACAATGTGAAGAAAATATTGTTTTTAGAATTTATTGTTATGCAGTTCAACAGTGAAGTTTGGTTTAAAGTTCAAATGTGCCCTTTAGCAAACTGTTTGCCTAAGGCGGCAGCTGCCTGAGTGCTTTGGGGATGGGAGATACTCGTGTTTGCCACTTTGGGTGTGGAAAGGTGGCTTTTCACAAAGGGTGAACGTGGCCATTCACTAGAAACAGCAGATTTCAGGCAGCTGGTGAGGAAATAGGAATGGCCTCTTCAGAGATGTCACACTAAACCTGCTAACAGGTAACCAGCTCTGCAGGCTGTGTGAGCACAGAGACATTTGCTGCAGACAGTGAGGATGGGTAACACAATTTTTTCCTTGTAGTAGATGCTCATTTTTGCCCATTACAGAGTGCTGCTACTGCCTTCTTTTCATTAAGAAGAAGAATCATTTCTGCATTGAGGATTCTTAGAGTTCAGAAAAGATTTTTTTTCCTCATGGTTTTCCTATCAGCTAAGTATAACAAGATACTGTTTCAACAATGCAAAGCATTCTAGTGAGGGTGAGGAACTGTGGGAACGTGTTTCATCAGAAGATATAAATTATTTTTGCTTTAACTGTAGGGAACAGCTGTTGAATGATATGTTATTTTTTAACTACAGCTACTGTGACTATCTTGTCTAGAGATACAAATAGGGTGTGGAGGGAAAGGCAAAAAATATTTTTAGCCTGAGGATCAAAGTGTATCTACACTTAGTAACGCAAGGGGAAGGGGGGAAAAAAAGGTGGAGGAGAGAATGGACTTTGTATAGGGAATCAGTTTTAGTGAGATTGGGTAATACTTACCCCGTTTGTCCAGATATAAGTCAGGTTTGAGCCTATGGGGTGTTGTGACTTGAATACTTTTGTTGAACTTTCTCATGTTTTTCTCTCCAAGAAATGCTGCAGTGCTGTTCTGTGCAGGTATTCAGGGGCTTCAGTGCTGTGCTACACTACAGCCCTTTCCCCAGCTTTGCTTTGTTCCCTTAAGGGCAGTTGCAGAACTCCCGAAATTAAATACAAATGAATAAAATATACTTAAATTTAATGCACTTGTCAGTATTTGAGCTAGTGGCTTACCACTGCTAGGCTTTTCTCTGCCATTGTGTGATGTAAGAATCTACTCTAAGGCAGGTGGGCTGATTAGGCTTCACAGAGTTAATACTCTAAACAGAATTTACAGTATAAAACAGAGTTAATACTTTTAATGGAAGCATAGAAGAGAACATAAGAGAATTTTAAGGTTCATGTTTCTCTCTGGGGACTCTAGTGTTTGGCAACCTATAGTTGGTCATAGAAGACTAGGTATCCTGAATTTCAGATGTCTCATCAAAACCAGCAAGGATGTTTCTTCAAGTTTCCTCAGTAAGACAGAGAGAGTAGTGATAAACTTAGTTTATCTACAGTTTATAGATAAACTATGGATAAACTCTCTGGCTTTGTTTTGTCATGTGTTTGTTCTGCTCACTTCCTGCTGTTACCGCACAGCCTGATCTCCAGGGCAGCACCTGATCCAGGAGTGTGCCCCTTGTCTGGAACAGGCAAGGTTCAGTGTGCAGAGGCTGAGGAGCAGAATGTGTCTGAGCACTCTCTTAAATTAATATTCATTGACTTGTCTTAGCATCTGGCTTCGAGTATTAGAAGGGAAGATGATGGATTTATTTTCCTCCTTCAAGTTTCATCATGAACCTTGCCTGTGCCGTAGAGTTCAAGTCCAAACAGGAGTTGGATGGTGATACAGAAAGAGGCACCTGTGAACAATGTCTTTTTTCTGAACATTGTTCTTTTGCTTCTTGAGTTGCATTGCATTTTCTAAGATGTTTTTGTTACTGGAGGGTGATTTCTGAGGATAGTGGTAGTATTAGGACTGTGTGCATAAATATATTTTTAAACATATACAAATTTTTCCTTTGCTAGTTTTAGCTTCCATTTTGTGTGGCTCACTTTGAATATGAAAAAAAAAATTTAAATAATATAAGCCTTACAATTTTCTTTACACAAAAAAAATTAAAGTCAGTTTTATTTTAGACCTACTGAAGCAGTATGTGTTCATTGGAAATATGTCCATAAAATATTCTTAATGCCTGAAAAATGTATTCCTCTTGTACATATTTTGATTTTTACAAAAAAATAATTTATTCTCAAAAAAGGGTTTTAAGGGAGCTCTGTGGTACATGAGTAAGGAACGAATCTACAGGCTGAGAATCTTTCTCTGAAAGGACTTTCAAGTAAGAGAAGTACTGGTAACACTTGGTATCCCTGGCTTTGTAAAGTGTTGACAGATAGCAATTTTCTGTTTGCCATTTAGAAACTAAAAACCCGTTGGTGTTTTGACAAGGCCATAAAACTTGTCAGTATTGTGGGGATCAGCTGTTTAATTTCCTGTTGCTCCTGGTGGAGAGTGAACAAGGAGCTGTGCACACCTGTTGAGAGGAACAATGTGACACGTGTGTCCCCAAAGCTTGTCTGAGTCCCTGCTGTCCCACCTCCAGGTGTGGCTGGGGGCAGCTGCTGGGTGCAGTCCCGAGGTGGCCTCCAAACCCTGGCAGTGCCTCCATCTCCATAGGAACCAGGAGTGTGGTTTGGAAGAAGCTGATGTGGGCAGCTGATGCACAAAAGTCACTCAGGGTGCTCAGGGTGCTGCTGCTGTTCTCAGATATCAGCCTGGGAACGTGGGGGAGTTGGGGAGTTTGACAATGTGTATTTCTCTCTCTGTTACTTTAGGTGGTTTTCTTTTGCAGAGCATCTCAGAACATAAATTAGGTTAATGCCATATTTAATTTACTTTCTGCTGGATTTATGTCAGCATTTATCATCAATTGTTCATAGAAAAGAATAACTTTTAAACAGTACCTTTTATCACTTCTGGCCTCTGCTTTTGCTGCAGTTTGAGTGTGGAAGCCTCAGTGCAGAGACAGGTATGGAGTATTGGCTTGGGGATTTCCAAGGGTGGGGAGGAGAGTGCTGAGCTACTACTGCTCTAGTACCAGCCCACTAGAAAACAGTGGAAGTTGTGCCATATTTTTCTGGAATGACAACCTTTGGGGCCTTGTAATCTGAATCTTTGACCTTCCAACTCAGAGTTAATGGACTCCTTGTAACCTTGCCCTGGACCTTTGATCTTACTGGTACAGGTGCCTGCAAGAGGAGGTAAAACTCTTGTTGCCATAACTTGTGTGATCACTGAAGAATTTGAGCTTTCCCCAGGTTAGGAAATTGCTGCCTCAGAAAGGGGAACTCTGCAGAAGATGTTAAGTATGGACTCTTGCAATATTGCTTTAACATGTATTTAAGAAAAACTTTTCCTGTGCTATTATGGACTACAGAGGCAGGTAATAATTTCGTTTTCAACACGTGTTGCTGCTTGAACCACTTTTAGAAATAAAAGGTTTTGTGTTGGTGATTTTTTTTGTGGCATTTTTGTTTGTTTTTCTTAATTTCTTCTAAAATGATCCACTTGAGAATCGGGAGTAAATTTGAGGTCAAGTACTGATCCAAAAAGAGGTTAGATGGCTGAGTCTGTGTTCCTGCCCTCAGAGGGGCTTTGCCAGGGCTGCTTATCCACTCCTGCATGGGCAGACTTTTGAAACCAGGATGAGCATTTTCTTCAGAGCATTTAGTTTGTGCAGGTTGGCCTTATCTACCTGCCAGTGATGGGATGTGTGCCCTGTGCTCAGCTTTTCATGCTGTCCCTGAAATCTGTCAAGTCAGATTTTGACCCAGGTTTCACACAGGTTAAACCAGCTTTTTAATGGTTCTTTGTACCTATTGAAAAAAGTAAGGGATTGTTATCTTGCCAAGCACAGCTGATTTTCTGGTTATGTACTAGTAGGTTTTATTTCATATACAGTTGAACCTGGTTTCTGTTAATCAGTTAGGTCTTGTGCTGATCACGATACAAACTAGGTGTCAAATCAAATTGAATAAGATGACTTATAGCTAAAAATATCCTCCCTTCCTTAAAAGAAAGTGGGAGTGGGTAGGAAGCTATAGGATTCCCAAGTTTCAGGTTGACATTGTGGATCCTGTTACTAAAAATGATTACTGTTTCTTGGTGGAATTAACTTGCATCATGTAGTCTTCATTTGCTCTTGCCATGCAAGTCATTTACTGGAAACTTATTTGACCATAGAGACCTTTTGTAGGTGGCGTAACTTGGGAATTGCTATTGCAACTGGAATGTGTCTGTGCTGTTTCAGAGAGGGACTTGAGCCATGAATGGTTATTTTCTGCAAAGTGGCAAAGTATGATCTTAACTTATTAAAATATGCTGAAAAGCTTCTGTAAATCTTTGTGTTAGAAATGGAAGTTTTCTCCCCATGTTGTGTGTGTGGATCATTCCCCAGCAGTGCTGGCTGTGCTGCTGCTCTGAATTAGCAGAGCTGCCATGGTGCACAGCCCTGCTCACAGCCTTGCTGACATCAACTCTCTTGGCCTGTGTTCAGAAAAGTAAACAGAAGACAATCAGTGTTGGATTTGGCATAACTAGCAAGTCCATAAAACTGCCAAATCCTTCTCAGTGTATTCATCCAATTAATGACATTGATGTAGGACATTTTCTTAAATGAGTAAAACATACTGTATTTGGTTTTCTTAAAGTTTCCATTTTCTACTTAATTAGCAACCACAGTCTTTACTTAAATAGCATTTTTTTTTTCTTGTTATTGTTCTTTTGTAGAAAAAAAATGAATTCTGAAAGCTCAGGTCTTACCATGAGTAGCCCTGCTGTAATAAACCAGTGTGCCAGAGGAGGAAAGGAACAAGAAAAAATTTGGTAAGCATTGCTTCTAATTTTCTAAGAGGTTAGTAGGCAGCAATACTGGGAGATGTAGTTTGAAAATTAGATAAAATAATTATTTGTTTTAACTGATACATTAAGTCTGCATTATTTAACAACAGAGAAGGAAAAAGGCAAATTTTTTATTTTGCTTTTGAGGTTTTAGCAGATGACATGATACAGGGTGTCATGGGGGATGGGCTGTGGAAAAACTCCTGTTCATTTCAGCAGTGCAGCAGTTGTGCTCAGGGAATCTGTCACAAATGGCAAATGTTTTAATCTCCCCCTGCTGCTGGGGTGCTGGGCCATGCTGGTACCAGGACCCTCAGAGCTCTGAGGCTCCTGAGATTACTGCCCTGGGAGACCTTACAAAGCCAATAGTTTCTACTTTGTGTATAGAAAGCAATTTGGAAAAAAGCAATTGCAATGTTAAAGGGTAGATGTGGAGAAATGCTTACACTTCATAACAATTTTTTGGTGAAAATTGCCACAGACCATGGAATTTCTAGCACCTGCTTTGTTTCCCTGAAGGGAACAGGGTGTTGAAAAGGCTTTGAGACTATTCCACCTGGGTTAATGAGCCTTTTCTTGAGAGCCTGCTGGTTTTTACCTGCTGTTGTTTGCTAGGGATTTTTTACATTATTTATTTACCATGTGGCAAACAACCAGTAAATTCATGACAGGAAGCATAACACCCATATGAATAAAAACCTACCTTATGTTATTTTTGTTGTTTCAGAAATACTCTTGAAAAGCTAAAGAATTAAAGAAATACTAGCAAATGAATGTTTTGTTTCCTGTTGCATGCTGTCAGGAAATCAAATAATCTTTTTTTTTTTTTTTTGCTTTGGTTTTAATGTAATATTTAAACTAACAGCATAATAATACCTGAAAGTAGTTTCTTTTAAACATTTCTTCTGGAACATTCTCAACAAAATCTTTGGATAAAAGGACAGGATGAGGAAGCACTGTGGGCTTCCCTCCTGGCTCACAAATCTACTGAAATCTACTGAGGGGTAGGAAATGGACACACACACTTTTTTCATTTGATGTCTTTTGCTGATTTTTATATCCTGCTTGTGGTATTGAGCTGGGGTGAGTTCTGGTTAATGTCTTTATCAGTGATCTCCATGAGGGGATGGAGGGCACCCTTAGTAAATTTGCAGGTTGCACCCCAAGCTGGGTGGGAGTGTTGATCGGCTGGACGGTAGCAGGGCCCTGCAGAGGGATCTGCACAGGCTGGGTCCATGGGCCAAGGCCAGTGGTGTGAGGTTCAACAAGGTCAAGATGGATCCCGCACTTGGGTCACAACAGCCCCACACAGCACTCAGGCTGGGGGCAGAGTGGCTGGAAAGTTGCCCATTGGAAAAGGATCTGGGGATGTTGGTTGGCAGCAGCTGAGCATGAGCCCAGGTGCGCCCAGGTGGCCAAGAAGGCCAGTGGCATCCTGGCAGTATCGGTGACAGTGTGGCCAGCAGGACCAGGGCAGTGATTGTCCCCCTGTCCTGGGCACTGCTGAGGCCACAGCTCAAATCCTGGGTTCAGTTTTGGGCCCCTCAGTACACAAAGACATTGAGGGGCTGGAGTGTGTCCAGAGAAGGGCAAGGGAGCTGGGAAGGGGCTGGAGCACAGGTGTGATGAGGAGCAGCTGAGGGAATTGAGATTGTTTAACCTGGAGATAAAGTCCTCCCTGGGCCTCCTTATCAGTAGCAGTGTGGTGCATGTCTGGTTAGGTTTCTAAAATACTATTTTTTATTCTGGGCTTCTGTGAATACTACAGTTGAATGAACATTATTTTTCTCAGCCTCATAAAGTGCAATGGTGCGCTGCCTTACAGCATTGTTTTTTTATTGCTGTTTATTCATTGTCTGATTCTTGGAACTTATTTACATTCTGATGGTTCTGAGTGTATTTTCATGAAAATATGAGTCTTGGTAAGGACTGGTGTTAGTCATAGGAAGATTAGAAATGTCTATTGTCAAAAGTGTACCGTGGCAGGGTAATATATTCAATTAAGTCAAAAGCATCCACAGAGAAAAGCTCTGAGCAAGACCTTATCTAGCATTCAAACATCACTTAGGATGCACATAAAAGACTTTGATGTTGCACAAGGCCCCCTAGAAACAGAGGGGAGAGTAAATAATTGGCTGAACCCCCGTTACCTTGTACAGCCATTTACCAAGGCTGCCATTCTGCTTTATCAGTGCTTTGCATCTGCATAGTTTGGTGCATCTACCTGATGAAAAAAGAATTGGATTCCCAAACTTGCCATGCGTCACTTCACTGTGTTGCTTTTTTCCCTCCCAACATACATAAACGGGATTACAGCAGCAGAAGAGTGCTGGTAGCAGCAGAAGTGTGGCTGCTGTGAGTGTCTGATAACTGCAGGGTATTGTGGCACAGTTCATGTGCAAACCAAATTAAGCTGCTCTTGATAAGCAGGAAGGTGAAGGAACTTGGTGGATGGTCATAACATCAACAATATCAGCTGTCTGAGCTGGTGTGCAAGAGTGCTGAACATCTGAGGCTTGAGAGTCTTGAAGTTGTAGAAGCTCCTGATTTGGAAGATTCTCAGTGTCTTCATGTTGAAAATTGCGAGAAAGGAACTAAAGATTAGGAGCAAGTGGGAACTGTGTCAATTCATCCAGGCTTTCTGTGAAAGTAGCTGGCTGGCACATTGTTTTTCAAAACAAATGTGCAGGAGAATTGGAGATTTTCCAGGTGTTGTTATTGTGTGTGGATTTTATAACATGCTTCCTCTAGGCTGGATGAAATCTTGCTAGTCACTTCATGATGTTACTTAGGATTTAGTCAGGGAGTATTTAATCCCTTTAAAACTAATAATTGAAATTTGGGTCCTGGATGTCTCATGACAGTTTTGGTGCCTTGGCTTTATATTTCTGTCTCCAAATACTCTGCCATGTTCCTTATGAAGTATGCTGCTATTTCTATAACAGAGTTTTAATCACTTTTAGACAAAATTTCTCTGAAAACTGTTCATGTTATGAATAAATAAGTCTTAGAACTAACCAAACAAGCACTGTTATATGTGGACTCTAATGCGTTCTGCCTCTGTACTTATGACTTGGGTTAAACTGAGTTTGAGGATAGAAACTTTGTAACATCTTTTCATTTTTGTTTTATGCTGTAACAGACTCTTTTTGTTTCAACTTTCTTTTCTAATCTGAGACTGGTGACTTTGTGGGGAGGGGAAGCTATTGAAACTCCAGTCCAGAGTGAGAAGGAAGACATGCTTAGATACTGAATTTAGGTATTGCATAAACCAACTTTAAACCCAGCTCCATCATTGCATACATTGAAAAAGAGCAGTTTACTGTCATATCTTGGTGTGCAGATGTCTGGAAAGTCTTTGGTATAGAAAAAGTAATTATTCTGGAGTATTGTACAACCTGTATTTGAAGTGTTGTTTTAATAAGTTAATCTGGTCAATAATGAAAAAGAAATAACAGAGTCAACTGAGATGAAAACAATATTTGAACTGACATCTCCTTGATTGAGTAAAAGCAAGAAGGAAAGCATTGGTGAGCAGCTGAAAATCCACATCTTCACTTAATAAGGAACAATGCAGATACCACATAGATCTTACCTTAATGCCTGTGGCTTTAATCACACAGCCCTTGTTCCTCAGTGAGGATCAGGAGGGAGCAGCTGAATTGCTGCCTGTTGTACCTCAGGCAGACAAGTGCACAGGCTGACTCGTAGCTTGTGTGGGAAGTCAGGTTTCGTGACAATAAATCATCATGGCTCTGTTGCAGCTTTTGCCAGCTGCCAGTTGATGAAGGAAGAATTATGTGTCTGGAATTACAGTAAGAAGAGAAACAAGTTTCACAACTTTCCCTGTTTCTCCTATATCCTTGTTTAATCAGTAGAAATGAGTCATACTGAAGGACTGAATTAAACTGGCTCTAGTCAAGTGTGGTTTAACTGCAGATGTTTGATTACAAAAGGCACATGCATGTTCAGGGAATACAAGGTTACACTGTGTGCAAAAAGGAAGCCCCATAAATTACAGATTAACATTTCAGATAGCTGTGTAAAATTAGTTTTATCTGCAAGAGGCCTTGAATTAGTTGCTTTCTAGTATGCCTTATTAAAAAGTGAGAAAATGCTTTTCTTGGAAAGCCAAAAAATATTCAGGACAGTTAGCATAACATAACAATCATCACCTACTACTTTTAATAAAGCAGATAAATATTTACTGTATGTATGTAAAATCACTTCTGCCTTACCTAACTTTCCCAGTTTATTTAAAGTGCTTCACTGCCCATAAAAGGAGGAGTAGAATTGAAAATTGCTACAAGGGAATCACTTGCATAGGGCCTTGCAGCCTGAGAGCAGTCCCTTAAAGGAAGTGGATGAAGATCCAGGAGAAGGTGACTCATGAGGCTCTGCAGCACACCCACAAACAGTGAGGGATGAGAATGTGATGAAATGGTTAAAGTAAGTGCACTCACCAGCTGCTGACTTTGCCTCACGCATACATGAAATGGGCTTTGTAGCTGAAGAAAATATGCCCCAGAGGCAAATGCAAGTTTAAACATATGTTCAATCATTATGTCTTGCAAAACTAAGTATGGATTGCATTTCCTCATCCTGGACGGGATCAAAAACCTCTCGATTTTGCCTTGAGAAAGAAAAGCGCTGGGGCTGCTCCCGGCCGGAGCCCACGAGGTGGCAGCCGTGGTTCGGATGAGGGGCTGTGCCCACTCCCTCCCTGGCTGCTCTCCTTCCCCCTTCCCACCCCGCCCTTGGCTTTTTTCTGGGATCACATAAGGACATAGCAGCCGAGGTTGTTCAAAAAACACCTTACTAAGCTAAGGCTACTCCTTGGTGCATTTTTGCTGGGGGTTCATTTTTTCTTTTTTTTTTTAGTGAGAGATCATCATTCACTAGGATCCTGGTTAAAGCTATAACCTGCATCTTGTACATGTGATTGCATTGTCTCTAGGTCATGCTGCAAATAATTTTTGTTGATAGTGTGTCTCTTAAAACATTTACTGAATACTTGGTTATGACTATTGGGTCCTATCTGCCTTTTTAATGTTACATGTCTCTTTATTATAACTGTTAGCTGAGGTAGGGAGTTAAAACAAACATTTCTGAAATACCAGTTAAATGTCAAGAAATTTTTATCCAAGTAAAAGGTAATGACATCTTTAGGCTGCCCTCAATGGTATTTTGTTTATGAATGTGTGTGAGTGCATGGCTGATGACAAGGCTTTTGTACTCTGACAAATAAATTGAGTGCTCACAGGGAGTGTATAGAGGGGGTAAAATATATTTCTTTATTAAAGAGCTGCAGAATGTTTTAAAACTGTAACTTTTACTTACTTTGATGTAGGAAAGGAATGTGAAAATCTGTCAGTCCATCTGTTTTTTAAAACTATCTTGTATTCTTCTTTATGGGCTATCCTGGTGAAATCTAAAAAAATAAGTTTAATAGAAAATGTCACTTTGGAGTGTGTGAATAACTCACTTGGCTGGAACAGGAATCACTGGTACTGAGAAGGTGAATCTGTGTAGCTTTTAATAAGGAACCAGGCCTTCACATTTTGGTATGTGAAATTTTTAAACTTCCTTTCATTTTCCCCTCCCTGGCCCCCCTCCATGAATTAGAGAGTGCCTGCTATCAGGGTGATAACTAACACAGGTGATCAGGCTTGGATCACCTATGTTAGTAACTAATACGCTATGGAAGGAGGCCTCACCATCCCTAACTCAAGTTTTGGTCATTTGTAAGTTGAAATTATGATTATAGAGGATGAAAACATCTCCTTCAGTGTTGTCTTGTAAATATAAAATAAATGAGTTTGTATAGTTTAGAACAAGGATGAAATTTGTCATCTGTCTTAGTTCTTATTCATGCTATAGAGCCTCATTTTCTCATTCAGATATGCAGCATCATCTTGATGTATTTTCTTTTCCTTCTCTATTATCTTCTGAAAAAAACCCACAAAAGTTGCAGAAATAGTCAAAATTTCTTGTTGAAAAATATGAAACATGTTAACAAGCCAAGTAAAGGAAAACACTACCTTCCCTCCTTCAAAGTTGTCATAGCTTAACCCCTTGCTAATGACAATGATAGTGTCACCAAAAGTCAGAAATAAAACTCTCTAGCACTCTAATTTCAGTATTAGGAAGAAGCATCACTTTTATTTTAGGTGCCAGATTTTAGGTGAGGGGGATATTTCTGCCTAACCCACTACCTAACACACTGGTTTAAATCTCTGTAGCTTTTACATATTCATTACATTTCCCAAGAGTCGTACATACATGCTGAACATTCACACGAATTCTTTTGCATATTCAAATAACTGACATAAATAAGCTTCAAGAAGAGTAGGCATCAGAGGGTCTGTGGTGGTCATTTGGGGAATATTCTGTTCCTCAGATCATGCTGTTTTGGTCAGAGGCCTCCAAAAAAGAAAAGTACCTTTTCTTTGAGTGCACCCCAGCGTGGTCTGGCTGAGATGCAGCTTCTTATCAGCATTGCTCAGGCTATGGTCTTAAAGGCTGCAGGAACCACTTGCACACATTTATTCAGGACTCAGCACTGTCCTGCTTTAGCTAGCACTAAAGGAATTCACAAGACTCAAAGGCTATTTGTTACAATCCCAGCTTTTCCCAGCACTAGCAGTGACTGCAGTAGAAGGCACAGACAAACAAGCCATGCACAGGGGGTTGCTCACCATCACTGACCTGTGCCCATCCCATGCAGCCATCGAACCCCTCCAGCTCCCTCTGCCCTGGGCATGGCCTCCTGCCTCTGCAGTGTCCCTGGGGCCACCTTGGAACAGCTGCCCTGAGCAGCTCCATCCCTGAGTGCAGCTCCTCACTGGCAGAGCAGGGGACACTGAGTGTGAGTTTCTGCTAATCTCTTTGAAACATCTTGATTCTCTCTGTGGGCGCATGTGTGTATGTGAACTGCACCTTTTTTTTTTTAATGTAAAAAACCCCCAAACCCAGTGATCTACCGCTTGTAACCATCTGTTTCCTGTGTGTTTACCCTGCTTCTCTTTCTAAAGGTTCTTCTCCTTGGTCATGATTCCTCTTCACTGACTCCAGAATCTGTTCCTATAAACAGTCTGTTTTATTTTATACACTTGTTCAGCATCTATTACAGTTGAGTTTCTAGCTAATACTCTAATACTGATAGGAAGACACTTCTCCTTGCCTCCCTCCCCCCCCAAAAAAAGTAGTTCTTACATATGTTTAGTTAATTCTATGTCTGTAGAGGGAGCTGGTGATAAAGTCTTTAAGGAACACAAAGGTATTTCTTTGGGAATATTTACACATTGCAGTATTTGGAAACAGAAGATCAGAAACAAAGGGTGATTTGTAATTTGATATTTCCTTTGTGGGGGAAGGTAGGCTGGAGGTGAACTGGTTAAATTAACTGTGTTTTCCTGTGGGGCCCTGAAAATATCAATAGCTAAGTGTTGTAAAAGACAATGATTTGAATATATATCTTTCAAGCTGAATACATTTGGTCACCTGCAAATCTGTGGGATACAAAAGACAGCTTTTCTGTATTAGGTTGTCATTCCATTGCCTTAAAACTACACAAGGAAATTCTTCAGCAGCCTCGTTTCTTTTGATGTGGAAAGAGAAAACCTGTATGAATAGGAGTGTTAGGGTCATTGTCATTATGAACAGAAACTCACTAAAAATATGTGACAAAAAAATACGTGCAAATATTTCAGAATATCCTCTTGTGTTGGTTAGTATGAAGAACTCATATTTTTCTTTCCCGACTTTGAACTTAATTATTACAAGAAGCATAAATTAAAAATGAACCTAACCTGTTGGCAGGAATAGAGGTGGTTTGTTGACATCTTCTGTCAGGCTTTGTACTCAGTGATGAAGGCCAAGAGCTGACTGTGTTTTATGAGCTGTCTGGTTAGTTATGTCTTCATTTTAAAAGATGGATTCTATAGTTGTTTTTAAAACAGTGAATTCAATTAATACTATTCTGAATGTACAACATCTTCTCTACAATTCTGAATGTAGAGAAGATGTTGTTTCAAAGACTCATTAATTGCTGCAAATTGCACCAGAAAGGAGGAGCTCTCAGTTTTCTCTTTTGGGGTCTCCCCAGCCCCACTCTGTACAGAACAGTAAGATAAACATGGCTCTGTTTTGAAAGCTATATAATGTGTTTGTATTCCAGAGATTAAATGCAAGTTGTATGTGACTAGATAAATTTAAAAAAGACAAGTTACACTCAATTTTAAAAAACTGATGTGTCTTTGCAATTTCTTTAGGTACATTCACATCTGACACTTTAAAATCCATTATTTATAACTACACAGAGCTAGATGTGGCAGGTTGTACCTGGGCATGCTTCAGCACGTTTCCCTCTCTCTCAGATCTGCTGTTCTCAATGCAGGGAGGGGTCACGCTGAGTCAGCTACAGATCAGTGAGGGATTTGTAGCACAGTGCCGACAGGGAAGGTGTTGATATGCTTTTATTGCATCTGCCCTGGGATAGAGCACCTTCTTTGTCCCATCCATCAGATTTCCTAAGTTTGGAGATTTTTTCCTTCCCCCGGACATCCTCCTTTATCTAAATTAGCAGCTGACCCAAAGAGCTCTTTCATCTTCTTCCTCTGTGCTGTGTTGACATAGAGGGACTGCATAGCAAAACAGAAAATTGTGGGTAATAGCCACCAATCTCCATACAAATGAAGAAGAAAGTGGAGAAAAAATAGGATTAGAGGGTAAAATTAGTTTATCATTAACCATTGAAATTTATTTGATAATGTGCTGATTTATTATTCCTGAAATAACAAAGTGGGAATAAATCTCTTGATTCTCGGTGTGCTGGAGCAGGGGAGCAGCGCTGGGCTATGCGAGGCGCTGCTGCCCGGGCTGTGCCCCCCGAGGGCGCTCCTGGCCATGGCACCGGCCCTCCTCGGGCTGTTTCCTTTGGGAAATTTGTCATGTTTGAATTCCATTTAAACTCTAGCCAAGCTTCTCCCGCCTACTGGTGTTTGTCTTTTGTTTTGTAGGACTTCTTACAATTACAATACTTGGTTTTGTGGTAGTTTTTTAGTGTATCAAAGTATTGAAAAGGTGAATTCTTTAGCACCAGAACAATTTCTGCATTTCCTCTCTGAAGGTTGTATGTGTCTGGTTTTGCTCATAGAGTGTGTGTGTGCTGAATGGGTAGGGCTGGACTTTTCTAACCAGCAGTGTCCTTCAGGTCTGTAGGTGTGCTTTGCAGAGCTTTCTCCTGTCAGGTTGAGCAGGTTTCTTTTGCAAGAAGACAGCTGTGAGATGTCCCCTGACTCTGTACACTTAGTTTGGAAAAATTGTATATTCTAATTTTGTAGTCATAAACAAAATTGTGATTTCTTATGTTCCTCTACTAATGTGTAATTTCATGTAACTGAAGCAGCCGTCCCTGTCTCCCTGAGGAACAGAGGCCATGAATGTTCAGCTGTTTGTTTTTTCTCATGAAGATAGGATGGGATCACAGTTTTCTCTTACCATGCTCCTGCCTCAGGCCTTTAGCAGCTGCCTTCTATCTACAGAAACACGTAATTGTCACAAAGGGCAGGTAGGAACATTGACCAAAGACTTGAGAACTGGCAGAAACTTGTTTTGGATTCTGAATCTCTGGTGTCCTTATTTATAGGAAATGGTCTTGTGTTAAGTCCCATCAAAGTTCCTGAGTATTATTTCCTTGCCAATTTCAAGTCAAACTGTTTTAATTGGTGATTAAAATACTATTTTTTGTCCAGTCAGGAATCTGTGATTCTCTTGCCAAGGTATTGGTAGTCTCCAAAGCTGTCTAATCCATCATCAGGTCACCGTTGATTTAGGATTTTGCATCGGTAGGTGAATGGATGAGGATAGTTTGTGGCCTTGTGAAGCAACAAGCTGTGCTTCCCCGGAGAGAATGCGGAGCTGTTTTGTCAGCCTAACCCGGCAGTTTAGAACTTGCTCAGGTAAACAACCCTGTGGTGCTGCAGAGCAAGGTTTGGGATCAGTATGGATGCCGGCTGTCTTGCTTTGTTACAGACTTAGTCAAGAGGAGATTTTAAAAAAGCACGTGAATTTCTTTTGTTTACAGTGCCAACTTGTGTAGGAAAACAAGCTGAGTTATTCAATTGCCTGTATTTGTTTGAAAGTGAAATATCTAAAATTTCAGGTTCTTTACACAGTACTTTGTACATGTTTTGAGATTTCTGTAAGAACAGAAAGGTTTTTGCGTGAAGCTGTTGTAAAAATGTAGTTACACCCACTCTTATTATGTGTTAATTGTCTATTAGGCTTTGTAATTGGTGTGCAAAGATTGACACTCCTGATACCAGAGCATGCTTACAATAAATGTCTGCTATGGTAATTTAATGCCTTAATAGCCTTTTAGCAATCAGTTACATCTCAAATGCACTATAGGGCAATTTCTTTTGTTAGCTGAGGCTTTTGCTCGCAGTAGAACTCCATTACAAGTGTACTGCAACTCTGTTTATATTCCACTAAAGCAAAGATGTAACTGCTTTGATCTAGTCTCCATTTAAAGATAACATAAAAATACTGTGATGGTTCTTTTCTGCATCTTTTTTCACCGTGCAGTTGAGTTTAGCGATCACCTTAAAGCTCTTTGTTTACATATCAGACACAGTGTTAATGTTTCTCTTTGTGGTTAATATTTAATATTTTTCACTTGCTAGTAATTTAAAATATATTTCTCTTGAGAAAAGTCACACAATTTTACAAATTTGGACAAAAAATAATTTCATTTCTCCCCAAGTAGAGTGGTTGATTCATTATGCCAGTTTAAAGAACAAGCTTTTTCCCCTATTCCATACATTTACTTGAAGAATAAAAGTTATGACACATTTTGAGTTTAAAGATCCAACCAAGTAACTTTTATCTTCCTCAGTAGGACACCAAGGGACATGGTAAGAGTTCTGAAACCAATTTCTTTGCTTTTCGAGGCACCTCAGCAAGTCAGACTTGCAGAAAGAAGGTGCCTGTGTGTGGTTTGTGTGGTTTGAAGAGAGCCTGGTTTCCTCAGGAAATGACATGTGGCTCTGCTCTTAGTCTTGCCAGCGAGTTTTGAACTCATTGCCTGGTTTCGTTTTTTAGAAGATATAAAAACTGCCAGAGCACACGAGCTCTGGTTTAGCAGAAGTGTGTGAAATGTGTGGCTGGGGTGAGAGGTGCTGCTCAGGGCTGGCCTGGCGAGGGAGGTCCCCGCAGAGCGTGGCCATTCCTGTCCTTGCTGAGGGCAGCAGCACAGGTGCTGCCTGAGCTGAGCACAGCCCTGGCATGGCAGGGGCTCACAGAGGTGGGGACACAACCTGGGGGACACAACCTGGGGCTGCTGCCGCTGCAAGGACCTTCCTCAGCTGCCCCAGCCCAGTCTGCCTGCAGCAGGGCGTGGGGCTCTGCTGTCACCCTGTGTGCTCGGTGCCAAACCTCACATCTTCAGCTCTGGCTGTGACCATGGGCTCACATTTCACCCCGTGCCTTGTGAGTGCTGCTCCACCTCATTCTGGTCCCACCTCGGTCTCTTGGAAGTCAGAAAGCAGCTTTTATCTTCGATCTTTACCCTGAACAAAGAGCCCATAGTGTAGCATCAGAATTGCAAACTTGTTCTTCATTACTGTGCCACTTCTCCTGAGTGACTGACCTATCAAATGTGCTGCATATCTCTTCTTTCTGGGTTTGAAGTTGTTAGGGTTGGGAGATCTGCCTGGAGGGCTCTTAGATACCATTCTCAGTGCATCCTGCAGCAGCCTGAAATCTTTGATGTGTGACCCCCCACTTCAGTTGGAGGTGGTTAGAGTTCAGCTGAAGTGAGCTCTTTTCACATCAGTTGTTCATAAAACATTGTTTTTGATGTATTTGGAAATAAGCAATGCTGTCCTGAAAGCACAGATATTGTTTCATTAATCAAATGATATAGTGTAAGTGATTGGAAAAAATCCAAGATCTTGGCTTCAGAAACATACTTGATGTATTCAAAAGGAGGAGGATCACTCACCTAGGCTACCAACAGCAGTTCTGGTATCCATGACCACAAAGGAAATGTTAAATACTTTTGCATCATCGTTGATCAAATCAACATCTGTTTAATTTCTTCCCTTGTGGTTCGACTCTTACTTCAGCTGCTGTAGTGACTTGGGGATATTGTCCTGGTCTTCCAGTACTTTCTGTATAGAGACTCAAAAAGGCTGTTCTTTTGTGTTTGTGACTGGGGAGATTTTTAGTTTTTATAATGAAATGTTTCACTGTGTGTCTCTAATGTACCTCGTTGAAACCCAAATACATTAGCTATCAGCAAGAGTGAGAACAAAGAGAATTGTGCTCTAGTTTAAAGGCATGGCATTAAAAGTTTCAGTGGAAACATAACAGCAGAGAGTGTCTAAAAAACCCCGAACAAACAAAACCCAGAACACGATGGAAATAAAGAACAAAACTCTGTGTGCAGATGTGCAAATGCTACTAATTTCCTCCACTGGTGGCTCATCACTGTTCTGCTTTACAACAAAATCCCATTTTGTGCCTCACTTCATGTGTTAATGCCTGGTTTTGCAGGGATCGTAATCAAGAAGGAAAGGAAAAAGCATAGGAGTGTCTGTATCCATAGAAATAAATTATATTTTTTTATATATACTTATATATGCATTTTGGAAAAAACTAGCTCCAGATATCTCCTACTGATAAATGCACTTTTAAAGGAATGTTTTTGACCTGGGACAAAACATAAACAATTTAAGAGCCATCATTGGTATAATGTTATTTTAAAATATAGGATTCTGTACTCGTAAGAAAATTATTTTAACGAGATTTCCTGTATGTTCTTGTAAAATGGTCTTGGGCTGAAATTAATGTAGTTAGTGTATTTATATTGAAGAGAGTAGAAAACCTAACTGGTTGCTGACAAAAGTAGACATAAGTGAACATTTTCTGTCCTGAGTGGATATTTTGAATAGAGCTTTAATGGTACCACAGTTTGAACAGGTTTGAGTCCATTGCATTCAGGGTTTCTATAGTAATTACTATGGCAACAGTGATGCAGAAAATGTTCCCACAGGAACCCAGCTGTGAATAGTAACTAACTGAAAACATTTTGCTTTTGCATCTCATGTTAAATGTCCCTTCAGTGAAAGTATGGGGGGGTTGCTTACTTTATAGGAAGTAGTTCTCTTGCATCAAACCCCACATATGCTGACAGGTGTGTCTGGTTTCAGAGTAGAAACACCTTTTCAATGTATTGCTGAAGTATCACCCCAAAGACAATGAAAGTGTTACAAATGTTAGGTGTCAAATTTGTCACTGGCTTCAAATGTTCTATGTTGTAGAGAAACTTCTTCAGCCAAATTTGTAGCATATAATCTGCTCAGGAACTATAACTTGGTTGTATCTTGAAGAATTGTGTAAATCATTTGCATGTGACAAATACTGTTAATAAACACTGTCTTAGTAGCCTTCTGACCTCACTGTGCCACAAAGGTCAGGATCACACAAGTCACATGGCAGAGGTCAGTATTTGTTGACTTCAGTGTCTATTTATAAATTTCCTTCAAAAACTCTTCTGCTTTTTTCAGAAATATTTTTTTTCAGTGTTAAATAAAATATCCTTAAACTGTTTGTTGTTGCATCTAGCTCTCCTTGTACTTGTAAACTGGCCTTTGTGCATACAATTGCCTTGTTCATATTTATTTCACTTTCATTTGGAACAAAGGGGGAGCCAGTCTGGTGTTTATGATATGAATAAACTTTGAAACTTGAAAGCATTTCAGGGCTTGATTTGGTAGCTTCACTGTCATGGAGTAACCCAAAATACTTCTGGTACTCTGGGGATTTGTGGCCACAAAGAAAAGTTCTAATGATTTTTATGTATAGAAAAAGGGAAACTAAACCAGTAAATGTTTACAAGACTCTGGTAATTATTTTTGACATCTACAAAAATATGTTAAAGCTGAATATGAATGAAGAGCACTTTGTTAAATATGAGCAGAAAGCAGTTTTCTAAGCCCTGGGGGCTGATAGTTGTTCTTAGAGTTATTTATGCAACTTAATAGGAATTACTGTGCAGATGGAAATGTGATGAAATGGAGGTGAAATCACTATTTGTTTGGGCCCCTGTGGTGTGCAATCTGCTAGTAATGCAGGTGAAAGTTTATAAGCAAAAATGTCTTTGTAAGTCTAAAAGCTACATAGTTTGATCTTGATGACTTGTATCTAAATATCACATGCTGATATCACATGCATTACAGATGTTTCAGCTGTCTCTTAAATATTTTGTTGCATTTATTGTACTTACTGGTCTTGGTAATCTAATAGATCATAGGTGTTCTCTCCCAGGTTTTGTTGGATGCTTGTCTTTAAAGCAACACTCAAAGAAAAAAGAAAGTATTGTGATTTGGGATTAAAAGAAAAAATTCCAAGTAAAATATCTAGAAATGACAAAATGTTGAAAAAGTTGAAGCTTTATCCCTCAGGCTTGATATAAATATTGCAACATCCCATGAAAGGTTTTGTTATTGATAATGTGATGAGGACAAGAGGAAATGACCTCAAGCTGCATCAAGGGAGGTTCAGATTAGATATCAGGAAGGATTTCTTCACAGAAAGGGTGGTCAGGCATTGGAATGGCTGCCCAGGGATGGGGTGGAGTCACCATCCCTGCAGGAGCTCAGGAAACAACTGGATGTGACAGTGAGTGCTGTGGTTTGAGTGACATGGTGGTGGTCAGTGAAAGGTTGGACTTAATGATCTTGGAGGTATTTTGCAGCCTTAATAACTGTACTATTCTATGAATTACTGACTTTCCCCCCCACTTTTTAATATTCTGTTCTTTATTTAACTGACAATGTGTGGGAGAATTTCTGTTGTCCATGTTGTAGTTATGCCATCATAAAATACTTGCTTGTATTCTGAGCAGGGCCCCAGGATGCTGCAGAATTTAATCTTTGGTGAGATATTTATGTCCAAGTTATTGACCTGTATGTGACAAAGTAGCTAAGTGGAATTTGCCATGACAGCCTCCAATCCTTTAGGCATGCTGGAAGGCAGAACTAATGGAGACAGAAAATTGTGGTATGATTTGACTTTTTAAGAGAAGTAGTTACTGCGTACTGAAAATAAGTCATGGGCATGGCTGCATCCACTGGAAAAGTTTAGTTTCTTTGCTCTGGTGGTGACAGGCCTGTTACAATCTCAAGATAAGATGTTCTGGTCTGTCTGCATAGAGATTGCAGGAGTGGTTCTTGTCACTCAGTGTGAAACCCTTCAAGCAAGAACAGTCTCGCTCAGTGAACCATTATGCTGAAAGTTAGTCCTCTATAACTGATCACGTTTAATAAAAACAGATTTCTTTCCTTGTCTGACTGGCTTAGTGCCATATCCTTGAGAGAAAGGTGTGAAAGTATCACGCAGCTCTCTTGAACAGGTTTGTAGGAGTGTTTTACTTTTCAACACAGAAAAGTCTCGAAATTGACTATAATGATCCTGTGCAACGTTTTAGTTACAAACCCACAATTTTTGCCCTTTCAGGTGAAATGCAAACTGTAATGCAGAAAAAAGATGAATTTGCAAATGAAGGATAAGGAACCAGCAGTACAAAAGTTTTAAAATAGTGTATAGGATTGACTTGCCTCCAGATGTTACTTGTTTTAAATACTCTTGCTCATTTTGTTCAGTGCTTCTGGTCTCTCTGCCTGTTAGTGAATCACAGCTCCTCAGGAACTCAAGTTTACCTTCAGAAAGAGCCAGATGAGATACATCCAAACAGAAAGGGCTTTCAGAACACACCCATTTCCTTTATCAAGAATATCATGTGGTGGCATTTGAATGGTTTTGACAGTGTCAGTAGGTTCTCTATGGTAGAGATGAAAATGTTATTTGGGTGGATTTTGAACAGCTAAGAAATCCCTTGTTTGATTTCTCTGTGTGGAAACCTTTTTTTTCCTGTCTAACCAGCAAGTTATCCAGTCTTGCTGACCTAAGTGGATTTCCCAGCTTTAGGTTCTAGTTTGAAAAGAAAACGAAGCAGACTTGTCTTTTCTTGAGCATGAGTGTTGCGAGGCTTTTGCCCCGAGGCTTGGCTTTTTCTGACTGTGATGATGGGAGCAGTTTAACCTTAGCACCAGATCTTGTTTCTCCATGGACCAGAGGATCCTCTCTGGCTGTTGAGTGGAAATGAGCAAACATCTCTTTTTGAATGAGCAGTTGTGCTCCCTGTAAAGAATTCAGTGTGTCTCTGAGCTACACAAGTGCGCTGAGGTAATGACTAAAAATTAACAAGTGTGATTGCTGTTTTTTCTTCTGAATATATTGAAACGATACAGGAATACTTTTAGGCTGCATAGTCAAAGTAAAGCTGTGAATTATCTCTCTCATCTCAGCCTTTTATAATATTCACGAAAAAGTGATATTTTTCATAGAAACATAAAGATAACAGCTGTACCTTTGTGTAACAGCAGGAAAGTCTGGGTCCTCCTGCTGGCCAGAGCCAGGATTTCTCTCTCAGATGTGACCAGAGCTCATGGATATCAAGGGGGATGCTTGTATATATAGTCCTGTATATTGATGGCATTTCTTGCATCAACCTGCAATAATTAGAAATGAAGAAATAATTTGTTATTTCTTTAAAGCTTTAAATCAAGCTTGTTATTCTTCAGAAGGTGAAATGTTACATCATGTGGAATATCTGAGTTTTAGATTGAGAAGTAGCTCTTCAGTTGGCCTTCAGATTTCTTTTTTTCATCTTTCATAAGGATGTTTTTAATTTTTGCAGGAAATGAATCAAATACAGAAACGAAAAAAATGCATTTTGTAACTTCTTTGGGTTTTGTTAGAGCTACTTTATGGTAGGGTGCATTGGTTCACAGTGTAAATAAACGTGTTCTGCAGAAAGCATGGGAAAAGAGTAGGTGTGTGACAGCTCACTGCTACGTGTACCTGCTTTGGCTCTGCAGGCACATTCACAGGGGCTGTTTTTCTTTCTTAATGCATTTATGCCAGTTCATGAGAGTAGGACAGTAAAAGATTATGTTCATATTCAGGAAGTCAGCATAGGAGCTGAAAATCAGTCATCTGTGTTTTTCCTTGGTATTTTTGTTTCTCTCAAGACACAAAGTGTTCAGTCTTGCTCTGCTGAGGCGCCTCCCCACCCCCAGTTACCCATTTGTGATGAGCTTCTGTCTGCAGGATGGGGCCCAGGCAAATCAAACATGCACCCAGTCTTAGAGTTACTTTGCCTTTAGCAAGAAAAACCCATCAAGTAAACTCTTTGTATAAACTTAAATATTTTTTGAGCCAAATTCTGTTGTGTTTGATTTGCTTTATGCTTCTGGAAAATGAATGGAATTTTCCACAATCTCAGTTTGGTGCCAAAATGCACAGGCTTAGTATAAAAGAGAAATAGTGTTTGAGATTACAAGTGGATGATTCAATGTTTTTTATTAAGTAGGTCAAAGCATGAGCTTTTTTCCAGCTTTTAAAATCAGTACCAAAGGTACATTATTATTACCTCTTATTTAAATATCTGAGAAAGTCTGTATTCAAAACTACTGTTCAAAGCTAAAATGTTCTTGCATGTCTCAGGCTTCACCAGGTAAACCATTTTGACATTTTTCTGACCAGTGTTGTAGTGTACATATTGATGGGTTGAGCAGATGACATCACAAAGACCAGATCTGAACAGTAGGTACTATTTATTATTTAACAGTATATTTGTAAAATATTCACAGCTGTAGTAACAACCTTTATTTCTGCAGATAGAAAAGAAATTTTAGTTAGCACAGTTTGTCTCCAAGTGGTTTGAGCTTTCCTTTCATTATCTGAGTACTCATGTAGATGTGAAAAATGAGCTTTTATCTTTGAACGGATGTAGCAGTGGAATATTTTAAACAAAACACGCACAGTTTGGATATTCATATCTGAGCAATACTCTTGTAGTCAGTGATTCTGTGTGCAGATAGACTGGAAGATCAGATGAAGATGTAAAAGTTGTGTGAGCTTAATATAAACTGCCATAAATTGTTCACTTAACTTATCATGCTTCAAGGCAGATGAAACATTTTGTTAGTAAATGTAATAGAAACTTTTCAACATTCAGTCTGTATTTTAGTTTTTAGATTCCTTTATACACTTTACCTACCAATTGTCATTATATAACTAACTCACAACAAAGTAAAGGTTGCAGAAAAAAGCTCCACTGATTTATTCTGAGAGGCATGTTAATTTAGTGTGTAAAAATCTTTTTATAATCTATGCATTGTGTGTGTGTGTGATGGAACCTAAACAGAAAACCCTGTGCATCTTAAGGACAAAAGCATTTTATTCCCTAGGCTACAAAACTGTGGTAGAAGCACCTTGGTCAAAGCAAGTGCCAGAGCACAGAGGGTATTACCAGTGTCAGAAATTCCTGCTGTAATAAAAGTTTTGTTTGGCAAAATTCTAAATGATTCTTACTGAGCTGTAGGATCACTGGGAGCTAGCAGGTAAGCAAGTCAGTCATTCCTGGTAAATGCTTCAAGGGGTCTAAGATATATTTGTGTTGCTAAGGAGTGAAGCTGCCATTTCCTGGCTGATGCTGCCAGTGCTGGAGCTGAAAGGTGAAATGGAGGACATGCAGTTAGAACTTGTGCTGATGAGGAGGAGCAGTTTGACACAGAGGGGTGAGCTCAATGCTTGGTTTCTCCAGGGCTGCCTCTCCAAGAGACAGACCCCACTTGTACTTTCCTCACAGTGGAGGGACTTGGTTTCAGGTTTTATTCCCAAAGGTAACTTTCCATAGTGATGCCCAAGCCAAGCTCAGATGGAGGGTTTGGTGACCCCTCCCTCCCACTGTCTGCAGAGTTCCTTTATATCCTCACCTTTTAGTTTTTGCTTCTTAACACTGTGGTGCCCAGGAGAAAATGTTTTGGTGCCTTTTAGCTAAATCAAAAGAGATCCACGTGTAAGAAAGGTCACATGTTAGAAATTGCAGCTCTGAGACTCTTGTTGTAAGTAATTTTAGGGAGGAACTCCTCTCCATCTCTGTGATCTCACCAGGATCTAGTCAGTGATAACCCAGTTGGTGCATTTCAAGAGTGTTATCACAGTGCATTCAGTTGTAGGAACTATCTCTGGCTTGCCCTTGACATTTGAAAAATCCTTACTATGATATCTGAATAATTTGTTTTAGATTTATGTGCCTCTAAAAGTCAGTTCTGCTCATCACTTTTAATGCCCATTAATAGCTCCTCTCTTTTTCTTCAAGCTAATATTTTGTTTTGTTCTTTCAGCTACCTGCTTATGCCAGTGATGATTTTTATTATTGGTCTTGTAAATTATTTTGTTACAAAACTAGGTGCATCTACTACACTATTGGACACTTATCCTTCCTATCAAAGTGTAATATCTATTGGCTGTTGCAAAAATAGAATTCTTTTACAGTTTTGCAATTAAAATATCAAATAGCTATTTAGTATTTTAATAGTTTTATAACACAAGCTGCTGCTTAATTATCTCATATCCTGCTGCACTTCAAAAAGGATCTATCCAGTAAACAGAATGATCTGAGGTAACAGTAGTAATGTGTTAGTAGGAAAAAAAAAGAGCAAAACATTAATTTAAAATGTGTTTGAAAAAGCTTCAATGCTTTATTTCTTTTTCAGTACAGTTTTCATTGATGTTGACAGTGGGAAGACCAAGTGATGAAAATCACTTTAAGATAGTGAAGGACCAAACTGAAAACTGTAAATGAGGTCTTGCTTTTGATAGAACTAAATTTTGTCACTTGAGGTGCATTTGAGTATCAGAAGATTTGTGTTACTTCATTTTCACTTGGGAGTGTGTTAGGCTGGAAATGTTGGTTCAGAATGGTGATTGTAAACGTTTTAAATCTGTTTAATGTAGATCATCCCTAGTTATGGGAACAGTGAGATTTCTGAAACAGTCTTTCAGGAAAATGGAGGGGATAGTTCTTCTGCAGTTCTAATACCTTGGTACCTTTGAGATGGGCTGTACGAAGTGCTTGTTTGTAATGGGAAAGGAGACTTGGAACATTCACTGTGTTCCAGACTTCAAATGCCTCTGATAGAGCAGAAAATAGGGAATGCTTCAGTCTGATTTTAGAAGAGTGCTGCACACATGGGGTGGAAAAAAAATATTTTGTGGAGAATTTTGTTGTACCCTGATATCAGATTGGGTCAGCAAGTCATGGAGGAGCATACAGTGACCTCCATATGCTTCTCTGACTTTTTAATTAACTCCTTTTGGTAAAACTGTGTTGTTTGATTAAGCTGCTACATTTAAGGCCCTTTAATAACACCACAGTAGCATTAACAAGAAGAGTTAGCAGGCCACTGTGAATGATGGGGAGATTCATTCTCATCAAAATGAAGTAAGGCTCTTGAATGATGATAGGATACCTGTTGTGATATCTATTGCAAAATGTAAATTTGATGTGTTTGCTCTTTATAAAGACTGTCTGTTTTCGTGTAGTCTTTTGTGTTGCTGTCAGTGAATGGCAAAGTTTGAGATGGATAACAATTGCTTAGTCATCCTTCTTCTGCTGGATGGACTCTAGTTGAGCGTAGATGGATGATATGACAAATTTATTGCTTATTACAGAGTTCTCAGTTCTTATTACAGAATGATTGGGAAGATAGATAATTTTTAATCAAGTCATTCATTTCCCTTGAAATATTGTCTAAGCTGTCGTAAACTGAAGTTGAAATGTCTTTTGCTTCCCCTACATTCATCTTAGTAAGTATAGAATTACTGCAATTCTTAACAAAGTGGGAAAATAAATGCACAGACGGCATTAATATACAAGATCAAAATGATGAAGTATAAGTTCAAGCATATATTTTTTCCAAAATTACTAAGGAGCACAGCTTTATGGAAAGCTCACTGTGCTTTCTCAAAAATCTGTCTGGTTTCCAGTGTGATATCAACTGTGAATAAAAAGGTGCAAAACACCATTAGTACAATTGATAATCTGTGTAACTCGCTCTTGTTTATTACATTCTTCTCTTTTTGTAATGCACTTACTGTTCCAGTGAGGCTTTTATGTTAGAAATTCAATTTCAAAATAATTTTAACTTGGAAAGCTGTAGTGGAGGATTTATTGGTGGGACAACTAAAGTCTGTTGTGTGTGCTGCCTTGTGCTCTTTGCCAATACACTTCAATATCAGCATTTTTTTCTGGTTGGCAGGCTGGTACAGTGAAAAACTAAGGAGATTTACATCTCAACCTTTGATGTTACAAAAATTATTTGTCATAATTATAGTTATTTGCATTATGCTGGCGTCTAAAAATATTTACTGTGATCACAATTCTAATGTATTTTAATGAACATGAAAACAACAATGTTCATACACCAAATATTTTACACCAAAACATAGAAGACAGAAAAAAAGACAGTGGAAACTATTGCTCTCCTGATTGTAATAAAAAAAAATTGAGGTATGGTGTGTTGGAGTCCTTCAGGAACTATAAGCAGCAGGAAGAACTTGTGTTAGTTCAGTGCTTTAACATTGTGTTATTGTTGGATAGTGAGATTTGACAAGCAGCCATTTAATTTGCTGGTTTTTAACCAAGTTTTTGTGCTCCTGTTACTATTTGTGGTCGCTTCTGTAACGTGTCTAATTGCAAGGTTGGAGTTGCAGCTGCTCAGCACTTGGGTCCTGCTGCCAAACCCTGTGTTGGTCTGGTCAGCTTCAGCAGGTCGCTCGAGCTTTGATCTGACTTCATGTGTAAAATCTCAGCAATGTTTGCCTACCTTTGTGAACTAATTGAGGATCTTACTGGTAAAAGGAGAGAACCATAACATGGCTCACTTCTCATTAGGAGAGAAGTGAGACATGTTATGGTTACTTTTCAGAAATAATTGTCCAGTGCTAATTATAGGGTAGGAGAAAGATTTTTGGAAGGAGTAAAAACAGAAGTCAGCTTCTAGTTTTTAGTGTCACACAAGAGGCTGGCTAACTTGCTGTTTTACAGCTTTGTGTAGCTCCACTGTCAGGATTAAAGGCTCTGAAATGTCCCCCTCCAGTCCAGCTGCACCATCTTGCATCACGTGGCGAAATTGCGGCTTCACAGACTGTTTGGGTCAGGGCTGTCTCTGCTGAAAATCAGTGGGAGGAATAAATTGATGTCAAACATCAAGTCAGAGCATCTCTGAATGCTTGAAAGGCTGCCATGTCCCTTAGTGCTCAATTTGAATTAAAACATGTAACTGCACTGAAGACAGAAACCTGTCAGAGGTACAGCCAAGGAAGTGTCTTAGGACTTGAAGCACTTGAAGTGTTTTTCTTTTCTCCCTCTATTGTCATTTTGTTACTGAGATAGAAAATATGGCAGCTGAAAATGTAAACACTTGTCTTTGTCTCATCTTGCAGGCCGAAACAGCAGCAACAGAATAATTTTTCCTTGTTTTCTTCCACCAAGGGCTGGAATTTCAGAGGGGTAAGTTTCATATTGTTTTGTTCAGGGTATAGGCATTCCCTTCTGTTGCAGTGTAACCTTGTAGTTAAACCATGATCTGTTAGGACTAAAATAATGGCAAACTAGTAGACTGGAACTTTTAATTTTGTACCCTCCTTAAAAAGGTTTTCTAACAATGCCAGCTTTTTTTTTTTATGTGTTTGTATTATTCTGAGGTGTGTAGAACATAATCACACTACATTAACCTACTTTAAATTAAAAAAAAATAGGATGTGTTTTCATATCTTAAAATGAATAATGGAAACTGGACTGATACTATTTAATTCTAATATAGATATTTGTAAAGTTATTGCAAGTTTGCATATGTGAACTCTGCAGAAGTACAGTTAAATCATAACAAAAATGATGTGGGTCTCTTACAAGGCAGAAGGGAATAGGTTTTATTTGCTAGGCTGAATAAGGAAATGTCTTGCGTCTTCCCAATGAAACTGACTGAAAAGATACGTGAAAAAGCAATGCAAGTGACATTAAAAATCTTTATATTTGCTGCTGGGATCAGGAGCTTTTATTCTTGTCCTCTTCAGGTTTCAGAGGTAGCTTCTCAGTAGGTTAATTTGTTCAGAGTCAGCCACGTTATCCCCTCTCCGTCCCATGAGGCCTGTGAGCCCTTCTACACCATTTGGTGTAAAACTTCCTGTGATGGTGATGTTGTGGCAATGGTGTGTTCACCATATGTGTAAGAGCCTGGGATACAGTCCAGGAGAAGTCACTGCATGTTGTATCCAAGTCATACAAATCTTTTGGTTAAAGGAAAGGCTTTTCTGCCTTGCAGAATTCTTTAAGTATAATGAACACTAAATTACCATTACAAGTAATGTGGACTGACTTGTATTTGGGAGAACATATAAATTTGTTTCCTCTGAGCTTCTTCCACCAAAATAGTTAAGTAGACAGACATTACTTAAATGCTTTGCTGAAAGAGTTAATGGCATTGATTGATTTACTGATCTGTGTTGTTCATAATGTGGTCAACTTCATTAAAACAAAAAATATTTTTCACTGAATTTTGCATTCTAATTTGGTGTTTTAAGTAGAGTATCCACTATTGTTTAGTGTGAGCTTTTTGTTGTCACTGTTTCTTGTGTCACACCAGGGTGAAATTATCAGTGATACCAAGAAAACAGTTCCCTCACAAGGGCAAGGTCAAGAATGTAGGCAAAATACCAACAACTTCTAAGCTGTAGATTAATTCAGAGCCAGTATAAAAATAAAATTGACTCTAGTGTTTCCCTCAGTTCTTTCCTGGAAAAGTAATTGTGGAAGAAGGTGGGTATGAAAATAGTGGGAAGAGTAGTGTAGGTATGAGTTGTAGCTGAAGAAACAGTGATCCCAAGTTCAGAGCAGAAGCTCACTGAAGTGATGACTTAGGGCTGGTTTCACAGTGGCAGCATGAGGTCTGTGATCCTGTGTGGTGCAGGTGGAGTGAGCTGTACCCAAAGAATGGAAACTGGGGCATAAAATCCTCCAGAATCAAGAACCTGAAAGCAGATAGGAGTAGTAGTATTAGAGAGCAAACAGGCAGCAAGTTAAGGGATCTTCCAGCTGCTTCCTTCATGTGTAGAAATGAAGATCTGTGGCAGGTGGCTGCCACCTTATTTTTAAGGAAACTTATGAGATAGCAACACAGATGCTATGTTCTACAGCTGTAATATTTCATACAGTGTGTAGTAGACAATTGCAGTTAATTGTCAGACATAAATGGCTGCATCAAGGGAAGAACCTGTTTGAGTTGTTCACTTGATCTGATTGGATGCTGAAGCCAAGATTGCTGAGCACTGGAAAAGAGATAGCTAAGTGTTTGTTGATATTTGCATTGTGTGAGCATTAATTTTATTTTGATGGATGGAAAAAATGTGTTATGAAAAGCCTGCTGGTGAGCAGACTTGAAGCCACACAGGTTTTCATAGAGATGGTGAAAGATAATAGGTTGGCTTTGATGTCTTTTCTCAAACAGGACTAAAACCTTACTGGCTAAAATAACTAGGTTAATGTTGACAGTGGAGCAGAGCCACAGCTGAGTATAACAAACACAACTCTGGAGCTGACTTATTCATTCTATTATTACAGACTGTAATACAGGATCATTTCAACAGTCACAAATAATAACAAAGAATAAAGTGATTAGCACAGAATTGCAACATTGTGCTCATCTCCCTGTCCTTGCTTTGCAGTCAGTTCACTCAGCTGCAATGTCTCAGTATCATGCTGATAAAAGGGCACGTTAAAGAAACCTGGAAAATACACCAACGTAAACCTCAGAGTGAGATAAGGAAGGCCCGGATGTGATACATTTACCAAAGAAACTCCTCTGCACTTCTCTTTTCCTTACTTAAATTTATCAGAAGAAGCAGATTTCCATCTTGAGCAGCACTTTTGAGTTCCATGGTTAGAGGTCATGTTCAACTCTCTCAATGGGGATTTTCATGTCAGAATGACATCACATTTCTGTTGTTTCTAGGTAGTGGTAGCAGCGACTTCCAGAATTTTGGGCAGTGTTTAGATATCAGTGGGGAGAAAGGAGTTAATAATTTTTTTTAAACTGAACAAACCAAACCTGGTTGAGATTAAATTTAGACTTTGTTACTGAGCAGTGAAATCTTTTTGCTACCAGCTCCTGTGTACACAGAAAGCATCAGGTTAATTTGGGATTTGAAGAGATTTTTTCAGTCAGGTATCTAGCAAATAGACTATTATAAAGGGAAAGTACTTATAGTGACAGCTGCCATTCCAGAGGAAGAAACAAAGACCCTGTGGAGATAAGAATATCCTATACTGGAGGAAAGACTAGAATGTAGGAGGTTAGGTGTTAGAGGTGGTACTTAAAATAGAAAAGGAATGAAGCAAAGGAATATAAAATATAGACTATAGAAAAGGAATAAAAGCAAAATCCTATCTTGGATATAGGATTGGAGAAGAAAAGAGAAGGAATCTGCAACTTGGGAAGAGGGATAGGCAGGGTGGAGAAAACAAAGAGCTGTGAAAGAATTGTGAGAGAGAGTGGAAATGGATAGAGTACAGAAATGGAGGAAAGGTAGTGAGTATAAAAGCAGAGACATGGATGTATAAAGTGGAGGCAGAAATCTGTAGAGCACTGCAGGTTTATCAGTTCAGCCTTTGGAAGTGCTGACCCTGAGATGATAAGATGGTGTCGGTGGTGAGCAAATTGTGCCTGGGACTTGGTAAGGAGAAGAAGAAGCACAAATATCTGAAGGGATAGGGCAGTTCAGAGGCAGGTCAATATTGAATATAAAGAAAACACCAGCACAGATCTTGACACAGAAAATACTATTAATTCTATTTTTGCTTTATCTTCTGATTACCATTAACTCTCACTGTCCTTCCCATCCTCATGCCACCCTTCCCTTAAAACCTTGATGCAGATAAGTGGCTTTCCTCTTTGTCACTGTTTGGTGCTTATAAGCAAGAGAGATCAGGTGAATATGCTGCTCTGAGTGTCTGTGTAAATAATGTGTTATGTTGCTGTGTAGAGTGGGAAACAGCTTCATTTCACAAAGCCTTTCATCAAATGAGGATTTCATGTGTTCAGTCATCCACACACAATTAGATGTGAGGATTAAAGCTTCTGTGGTTTTTTGGTAGTTATGATACAGTCTTGAGTTATATGCTTGTATGCTATTTTCTACCACACTAAGACCAGTCAGTTTTATAAACAAGGAAGTTTTGAATTCAAGAAGAATAAGAATCTCTTGAGAGTTTGAGATTTCAGCTGCCTTATCTGTCTCCCTTAAAAGCACCCACTTTGTTTATGCCAGCAGGATAAACTTCTAGACTTAGATATGCAAATGGAAGTCTTCAAATGATTGTTTAAAAAACAAAAAAAGATAAATTAGATAAATTTGCAGAAGTAGTGGTACACAGTGTTGCTGTCATGACATTGGAGTTGACTATGAAGAAACTGCCAGTCAGTCAAAAGAAAAGCAGTTACCTGATCAGTAAAGAATACTGGGCTGTAGGCAGAACTGAAGAGGATGCTGGTTTTGTCTGCCCTTGTCTCTGATATGCCTCTCCACTGTTCCACTGAGAGAGCATAATTTCCTGCATGCTTTAAGCAAATATCTGAACCATTATGATAGTTTCTTTATTTCCTCCCTGCCACACACAACACATTTGGCTGAAGATCTTCAGTGCTGAAAATAAATAGAGACATCTAAACCAACATTTTGTTCTTGAAACAGTTTGAGGCATGTGTTTAGTGCACAGTTGCCTGAAGATTGAAGATAATTTATTGCATTGAGGCTTCTTCCTATTTCCTCCTTTCTTGTTTCCTTTCTAGTTTTTAGAAGCATATAGCTGAGCTGCAGATGTGGTCACCTGTGAGGAAGGCTGATCTAATTTATGAGAAACTTGTCATAAAAAAGTGTTAAATATGCGGAAAGTCAATTTTAGACATGTAAGTGGTTTCTGTGCTAGTTTTAGTGCGCATGTCTTTGTGGGGGGAAAGGAAAGGTGTCTGCCATGCCAAATGAGAAGGATTCCACACTTTTCAGACAGTATGTGGAAAACAGTATATTTTTGTGCAGGCTGGCACACTTCAGTTATCCCATTCAGAGTGCTCGAATCTCAACAGGATAAAAATTTTTAAGGGAGAAGTTTTATCCTGGCTTTAAATTGATGAATAACTGGATAAATCTATATGGTTATTTGCTAACATAGAAAGCACCTCTGTACCTCTCCTGGATTCTGCCTGGATTTACTTAATTTCGGTATCCACTGATAGTTGTTTGCCAAAGCAATGATGTTACCTATAACAGAAATTAGAAGTGGTATCACACCGGCCTTTTTTCATACTTGTTGAAACAATGTTATACACTACTGACACTAAATCAAATGTGCTTAAATACCATGATGTCTTGGTATGTCCGATATGATTTTAAAACACAAAGTATCATATGCATTAAAAACACATGTGGTTTTTTGTTAGTTCAGTTTACTCCTGTGCACAATTTAAACAGCTTCCTCAGAGGGGGATGGTTACTTTGTCATTGACAGCATGTTTTTATAAGTGACTATTTTGTGTACTCAGAGCATAGCTGGGAGTGGAATAAATGTATAATTGCACCTGTTGTGACCTGGCAGTCAGCAGTCAGTTCCTTCCCGTGCTATAGAGAGACTCTGAGCAGAGGAGTCCAGCTGGGTTCCCTGCTCCCCATGGCTGCTCTCCTCCCTTTGCCTTTGCAGAGAGTCCCACCTCTTCTAACCTGCAGCAGGTTAAAGATACATGGATGCTTGATCCCTGACCTGTCTCCTCCCCCTTTGTCTTTGAACAGGATTCCATATTCCTTTTCTGCTTTCCAACAGATGATGAATTCCTGTGTGCCACTCACTCCTTTTAGATCTCTTCCTCTGTCTTCTTACAGTGGGTTCAAGCTCTTTTGTTTCAGAGTTTGTCTCAGCCCTTCTCTTTTACTGCCTGGCTCGGCTCAGACTTGCCTTTAGTCTGCCCCTGTGGAGGAGCTGTTGTGCTGCTGTCCAGCTCTGACCTTTCCTGGGCCGGGATGGCCCTGATACCTGACACCAGAAATAGTCAGAAGCGATTCTGTAAGTCTGTTCTTGCAGTTCTTTCTCGGGAGCACTGCAGGAGCAGGGGAACTTTACTTCACACCATTGGTAGCAGCAATGTATGGAGCACTATGAATATCCTCCCGTGATGCACAGTTTCTGGTTCAGAAGACAGGAGCATATAAATGGTACCAAATGTTGGGTTTGGTGTCTCCCTGCTTAACCGATGGGCGGAGTTTTAAATGGTTTAGCTTGTTATTGGTTTTGGTTTTGAACAAACCACTGGAACTGTTGTTGATTAGTCACAAGACTAATTTCTCTTGGAACAGCAAGGTTTATATTGGCACACAAATAGAGATGCTATCAGAAATTCATTGTGTGGCATTTGCGTAACTGGATAGCAGTCAGTTCCATCTGCAGTTTCAAAACACATCAGAATTATCATATTCTTAATGTATACACTGAATTCAAGTACAAATTCAGAGTGACCAGTTGTAAAATTTGAATAATTAAAAATTGTATTATTCCAAAGACATGTGCTGAGTCAGCATGGCTTAATCACCAGAACTTGTACCCACGGTGTGTGATGCAAGATTAGCCATGTCACAGTAGAATGTTTTATTTGGAATTCCAGCCAAACATGGTTTGTTGATATGTGGGATTCTTAGGCCTGTAATAAATGACCATATTTCTTTGTAGGGTCAATGGGTACTGAAAGTTACAAGGTCCTCTGCATACAGTAGTGTGGCAACAGGAATGGGCTGGAGTGACAGCTGTGAGTTGTTTATAATTAATTACAAAGGGGAATGATGTCGACTGGACTTTAGACGTCAAAATTCCAATAGCTGGGGGCTCAGGCAGACAAACCTGTGCATGTTTTATGAGCTATTACTGCTTATGCTACCTAGGGAGTGCTGTACTGCTTAGGAGTTTGTACTGACTTCATTAAATCAATTCAGTAACTGTTTTATTAAACTTTCACAACTTTTACATCTGTGGAAGAAGACTCCCAAGAAGTCATCTATGAGTTAAGTACATAGCCATTAAACTGTCCACCTAGTTTACAGAGATGCTTCCAAGTCGATTACATGGCAGTTATATTTAGATTTATGTTTCTTGGGGCAAGAGTATTGAGGCCGTTATAGAGCACTTGGCTGAGGCATTCCTGAAAAGACCTCCACAGACATTGACATCTGCAAGACTTTTCACCCATGACTTTTGTTGTAAAAGGTAGATATTCTGCTTACAAAAGCTTATATATTCAATTAATACCTTTAATTTTTCTGATAATGGAAATATTATGATATTTCCCATTTGGAGGGGTTTTGTATAATTTCATTTTATCTTTTCAAAGAATGGATTTTTTTTTTTATACTTCATACAGTCATTCTGCTACTGCTGTAGAGTTTTGTTTTATGGTTCTTTGTCAGTGCTTTGTAATAGGTTTATTTTTGCTCCGGGTGTGATTTGTTATTTATAGTAGAAATATTCTGTATATGCTATAAACCCTCCATGCCAGCTATTTTGCACATACAAACAATACTGAGCTAGAAGCAGCATGTGATAAAGCAGATAGGTCCAATTGTGATTCTCTTATGCTAAGTTGGATGTTCTGTTATAGAGCAGATTTCCTGTATTTAATCATAGACTGGGTGTTACCTTGTACTCCTGCTGTCATTTACTGTTCTTTTCTTTGTTCAGCAGCAGCTGAACTTGACCCCTGTTCAGTTTAAGTCCAACCAAACTGCCCGTTTCTTTGTCTTTGTTTCCCCCCTCTCCACCAGTGGCTGCTCTTTGAGAACACGTGATGTGAAATTACTATTTCCTATGACTTTGTTTCAGAAACCTCTAATGGTTAACTGAGTGGTGCTCTTGTCCAGTCTGAGAAATCAACATTTTAGAAGCAATTTTGAACTATAAATTGGTATTTCATTGATGCTACACTGTTTCATATTAGCAGTTTTATTTTCAATTGTCTTGTGCAAATGAAGGGCTGCACACATGGGCTTGAAATGATGCTGTGTTTGCTTTTACTAGTGATGCTTGCAGGGGGACTTGGTGTTATCACAACCTGTTACAAAGATACATTGTTAATGTGGCTTTCCATTTTCCCCAAATTGTTTTGATGGTTTGTTGTCTAATCTCCTAGTGATTATAGTACAAAACCTTAGTGATCATTCTAAGTTGATTGTAAAAGTTTTCAAGTAGGTAATGCTTAGGTATTATTATTTGAAACTGTGGATTAAATAAAAAAAAAAGTAAATAGATGGACTACAAATTTGGAAAAGGTTTCAAAAGTATATCCAAAGAGGATTGGGAAATCCTCTATACTGGAGGTTTTATTCTAACATCTTCCTCTCCATTTGAAGTCCCTCTGCAGTCTCACAGGTTCTAATTTAGTTTGTCAAGTTGTACTTGTGACTGAAAGCTAAACAAAATGCTTTTAAGGACCAGGAGAGAAGGAAAACCTCCTGAAAAGTTCTGAACTTCTGAACTGTTTACGTTTATATGGTTTATAAACAGTCCTGAAGCTGATGGGAAAAGAAAAGGAAGTTTGAGTTCTCAATTTTGAGGAAGCATTTTGAGGGGGTTTGTTGGTATCTCCATGAGGAGCCCCCTTCATTCCAAACACAGAGGTGCTTTCACAACCAGAATTGGTCAAACATCTTAGTTGTAGAATGAATCCTAATTATTTCTAAACATAAGAACAAGATTCTTCTTGAAAGCTAATGCTGTGGTTAGAATGTACACAGCAGTTAAAAGTGATGGCCATCTTTTAAAATCTGGCGCAAATGCTTAGTAAGAACAATATGGTGGTACCTTCTATTTATTGCAACCTGGAAACACTTTTTTTTATTACAGTACCAACCAGATAATAGGGTCTCTGTTTTGCTGGATATTACATAAACATAGTAATAAACTATTATTTCTCCAAAGAATTTACCATCTAAGCATGCATAAGAACATACTATTACATTTCTTTTATAATAATAAAATAAATTTTTAAGTAAATTCAGATCTGTTGAAGTTCTTTAATTTTATTCATGATGACAAATCTTTGTAATTCCTGGGTTCTGTTACGTGTTTTGAAATGGGATATCCCATTCCTAATGGAAGATGAATATAATATGATATGTATATATGCAGTCTATATATTCAGTATATATAATGTGATCCTAACATGATTTGAGGTAATGTTCTCAGGATACGTAAAATGCTCACTTAAAAATATTTGTTAGATTGTTTTTGTTGCAAAAGTTTTTCACAGGTTGTGTCTGTCTCTTTCTAGATGGTAATTAATTGTAAAGCTTTTCAGAGAGAGTTAAATTTAGCATTCTTAAAACACTCATAATGCACAATGAGAAAACAGTCTCAATCTGTCTCTGTACCAGCAGGCTCCTCACTGAATTTGCTAAACTTAATTCTTTTCCAAGCACTGTTTTCAGTAGTTCATAACCTTAAATATTCTCAGAAGTAGCAGTCATAAGTTTCAACACACCCTGTGTCCTCCCAGAGCCTTCCAGGCGTCCAAAGCAGAGCTGTAGCCTTGTGCAAAGGTCACGGAATGAGGGCAGTCGTGCTGATCCTAAGAGGATTAGATTGCATGTCCTGACTGCAAGGATCCTGGAGGAGATGGGAGAGAGCTGCAGGGATTCCTCTGGGTCCTCAGCTGGGCAGTGACTGCTGCAGTTTGGTGTGGCCCTTGCTTCTGGACTAGTACAAAAAGAAAAAATAAAAGTTATTATCTTCTAGATGTCTTGAACAAATCATGCCAATCTTTTTCCCATTCTGGGAAGCATTATCTGAGCATTCCCCAGATCTTGATCTTTGGGAGAATACAGGAGAAACTACAAAGTCAGTGGTTTGTACTATGGGAGATGGGAGGGGCAAATTTGGATGTCTTGCAGGGAATTTGCTACCAGTGAGTGTCTCTCCCAGCTCTTGGAAAGAGCCAGGGCAAACCTCAGAGCACTTCAGATGTGTATGTTCCCCATTGTGCAGTGAAATACCTGGTTGCAGCAGTAGGATACTACCCTGGAAAAGAATTTTGTGTTTGTTTTCATGTTTGTAATATCTGTAATTTTAAGAACTCTGGAGAAGAAAGCAACAGTGAATCTGCCTAGGTAGCTTTGCTTGCATTTTGCTGTGTTTTTTGACGCAGCAACTGGAAACTGTGTGCTGTCTGAACAGAGACTTGTCATGTGCTGCTGGTTACAGACATTGGACAGGCTTCAGCCTTATGCCACCACAGTGCTGTGGGCATTTTACAAGTGAGAATACTGAGGCAGGAAACTTTCTGAAATACAGTGTTGTCAGATTTGTTTTAATTAAAAAAAAAAGGAAAAAAGAATAGCTGGTGTTCATCCTTTGTTCCTGAAAACTATAGTTACAGCAATATTTAATTCCCTTTACTCAACTTTGTAGATTTTTTTGGCTGTTTATTTGATCCTGTGTTCATGGTGCTGCCTTGTTTCATTTCATGTATGGTTGGACTGAACTGCTGTAACTGCATAGGGACCAAAGGAGCAGCTTTCATGTATTTCATGTATTCAGAGTTTGTCAGTTCTGATTCCTGGACCTCATTCTTGGATGAAGTTGCTGTCTGGAATCTAGATAGGGTATGTTAGATTTCCTTCCTTGGTACTTGGGTGGCTGTCTACAATATAAGTAAGTTCAAGATGCACTTTCTTTCAGGTGTGCACTCTTGATGCTGCTGTCAACAAAGTGCAGAGTACCTTGGCAGTGATTTTTGTGCAACTGCTGGGAAAAAACACAGATAAAATGTTTTCTTCCCTCAGACCTTAGAAAGCAGGTTTTGCCATCCCATTAATTTGTGTTGATTGATACAGGCAGGGGGCCAGAAGGCTTTAAATGTTGTTTATTAGATTGATGAGAAAAAACCTGACAGAAAGCTGAAATCTGTGGTATCTGCCTTTAGGCTTCTTAAATTCTGATGGCTGTTGAGGCAGGTGGTTATAGGCAGCCTAAGGAGTAGTGCAAGTGCAAATAGAAAGAAGTACAGCAAGTTAAAGTCTTTACATGTTGTGGTCTCCAGGAAGTGAAATACAGAAATCCAAATGTTACCAGGAAATCTGATTGAGAAATGCCTGCCTACCTATCTTCATCTTTGGTGCAATTAAAGAGCTGTGGATATCAAAACACTTGAAAAAAAAAAATGCACTCCTGTATTTGATTCTGGGTCAGGTGTTACCAAATTCTGACAGCAGAGGATTAGGGTTTTCTGTATGGGATTAAAGATAATTTAAGAAATAACTTTAAATTAATAGAGACTAAATAATACTTGAAAAATATTGTAGGCTTACATACAGAGTTTATATGTATTTCCTTGGAAAGTGTACTATGTTCTGCTGGCAGGGTCTGAAAAGAAGGTGGCTAGGTTGGGTTTTGCCTCACTTTTGGGCAGAGAAGACAGGCCAATGGCATTCACCAAGAGTGTACTTCAGTAATTTTGAAGTCTTGGCCTGAAATGTCTGCTTTCTGAAAGATCCTTCAGTTAGTATGTTCTGTCTGCAGAGATGTCGTGGCTCCTCTTCTCAAAGGAACTGGTTGCTCACTGGTATCAGTTTCACCTTTATCTTCTTCCTCCAAGCTCAGCAGAAATTTTTTATTCTGAAGAAAGATTGCACCAGCTCACTAAGGACTTGTTTTCTTTAAAGATGAAGTTTGAATTGCTGTTATCTTGCTACCCAAATTAAACTTTTTTTTACGTTCTTGCCCACTGGAAGAATGCAGAATTCTGCTTATAGCAAAACCAGCTCTGTGTTTGTCGATCTGAGCTAGTAATGGAAAGCTAAATAGGATAGGGGCAGATCAAGAGTGAGGTGTAATTCTTTCTAATTATATTGAATTTCTAGGGATAAAATCAAAGTCTGCACTTGTACTTACACACAAAATTGGGGTGCTTTGCCAGGCTTATCTTTGCTCATTTACTCTGAGCTGATTCTAAAACAATCAGTTCTTAATTTTTACCATTATGCCTCCCTTAAAAACCTTCTCCTAAACACATCGCTTCTCAAATGCTAAAAAAAAATAATTTGTAAAATAAATATTTAAAAGTTCTGCCCAGTATCTACCAGCAGTTTTGTGTGCTGAGACATCTGCATTTGGACATAGTTGTCTGCCCTTGAGTTTGAAGCCTGTTGCTGTATAAGAATTGCACAGGTGGAGGTGGATTGTTTCAGTTACTGAGGCTCCAAGTTCCCAAACACCTACCTGTTATTTTAGAAACCTGTTAGTGATATCTTTACCTTCACCATACTGGTGCTGTTCACTTATTGGCCATTTGTAAAACACTTTTTCTGTTTAAAATATTATTGGGAACCAGCATGTGAGAGAAAAGCCACAACAGAGATAGACAGAACAGTGCAGATCAGCTTCTGAGACTTGCAGTGCACGGCATGACAGGAAGCGAGAGCAAACTGTGAGGCTGCATGGGGAGGAGTTCCTGCCGAAAACTCAGGGACAGACAGAGGGACTCCTTTGTAGCCAAGGCTTTCCACTGTCACACTGGAAATTGAGAAACCTGCTAAAGTCTGAGTACAATACAAATAACTCATGGTGTGGTGCTGCTTATTTGTGCATCATCAGGTAAGCGTGAATCGGGATCGTGGAACTTCGTATTGTTTGTGTGTAAGTTGGAATTGCACACATACTCCTTCCAAGCATGCCAGGATTTAAGCTTGGGTATTGATTAAAGCAAAATGTTGCTTGGCAGGAATGTTTCCTTGTGTAAGGGAAGAAATTTGCTGAAAGTTAAGGTAACATACTCTGCTATTCCCAGTGGGATGGAGGACGGTTTGTTTTTCTCTCTGTATTCATTGTTTGTTGCTGCAGGGTGATGGGTTTAGGTCTTTGCTTCTGCTTATCTGTCATACCCATGTAAACATCTCTACCTCAGTCTCCTAGCCTGAAAATGTGAATTTTTGCTGATCCCAGGGCTTAAAGAGGAATATTTATAGCAAGATGCATTATTGTCTCCATTGTCAAAGTGAAAGCGGTGACACATCCTACTTACACTGTACTTACACTGCAGCATGATTCTGCTCTGTAGCATGTGGGTGTGGTATCACCTGGAAAACTGGGTGCTGTTATGGACACTGCAGTTTGGAGACATGTGGACAGAAAAGTAGCAAGGTTGATAATAACTGTAGAAAATACAGCCTTTGAGAGAGGTTTAAAATATTCAGTGCATCTTGTGTACAGAAAAGATGTGAGTATAGGCTTATTTGAGTGTGTGTAGACAATTGCAAAGTGAGCACTAGTTCTCTGTACTTGCCAAGTGCAGCATGGGAAGAAATGGGCTTTTTTCATGGCAAGGGAGATTGAGGTTATATATTTTGAGGATAAATGTTCCTGATTTTCATGTTCATTAAGAGTAGAACAAAGTATAGAGTTAAAATCTGTCATTTCAAAACTTTCCTGTCTTACATGTTGCAGTGGTTTGCATTTAGTACTTGTTTGTCCTTAATGATTTGTGTTGAGCTTTGATTTTGGACTGTTAATATGTGAATAAGAGTAGCCCATTAGGGACACCAGTGAACAGATGTGATCTCAGATTTTGCAGCTTCAGCCCCAGTTTACAGCATCCTTTCTTGGAAAACTTTAAAAAATCCTCTCATTTAGGAATCCGAGTTATTTCAAAATATTTGTGTGTACATTGACTAAAACTGTACTTTGAAGTTCTGAGAAATATGTGATCAAGGCAGGGGGCTGTAGTGCAAGGCAAATCAGGGATGTGGAAACCTTATGGCTCTACAACACCTGATAGGAAGCTGTAGCCAAGTGGGGGTCAGTCTCTTCTCCCAGGTAACAAGTGACAGGACAAGAGGAAAGAGCCTCAGGTTGCACCTGGGAAGGTTTAGATTGGGTATTAGGGAAAATTTATTCACTAAAAGCAGTGTCAAGCACCAGAATGAGCTGCCTAGGTCAGTGGTGGAATCACCATTCCCAGAGGTGCTTAGAAGCCATGTAGTTGTGGCACTGAGGGACGTGAGTTAGTGGTGGTTTGGAGTGCTGAGTGAAAGGTTGGACTTGGTGATCTTAGAGGGATTTTCCAACCTATGGGATTCTGTGACATGATGTTCAAGAGCCTGTGTGCCCTGCAAGTGCACAAAACCTTTAAGGATAGAGTTAGAGCATTAAAACACCCCAACTTTGATTATTCTTGCTTTTACAACCAATCCTATGCTAAACTCCCTCAGCACAAACATACAAGGCCAGGAGCTGCAAATTCATCACCTCAGCTTGCTGAAGACTAAGGAATCCGGGGATGTTTGCATGCTGACTGGTTGTGTTACTTGGAGACATACAGAACTGGATCTGACAGATCCCCGCTGAAAAGTGTTTGAAAGAAGAACAGAAGCTGAATCTAAATAGTGTATGGACTCTTTCACATTGCATCTTATTTTTATTTATATATTTGGTGGGTTTAAAATCATTAGATATTGATTGTGTTAATTAGAAGAATAACTTATGTAGGAGTGTTCAGGTTTTGGCTGAGAAAGGATTCTCACACAACAGAAACCTCCTGTGCAGAAGAAATAAATGTGACTTATTTAGCTGAATTTGGTTTGGACTTTACTGTAAAGTTTGCAGAAGTGTCAGTGTATTTAACTGTTCTAGATTCCAGTTACTGGTCCTCTCCTCTGTCTTCCAAAAAGGGGAAGGAAGAAGGTTAAATAAAGACAAAGTAAATACCTCAAACAAAGCTGTGCTAATCCTTGTCCTTACAGCATCCCGTACATGCACACCCATTTCCTGTTGTTGATGTTAAACACATTGAATATAACTTTCATTTCATTGTTCACTTCAGTTTTACATTACACTGGCCGGAAAATCTCCAATCCATCACAACAAGCAGTGCAGAGCTGCTGGCTGTGCCGAGGGGAGGCTGCCAAGGAACTGCCATCTTGGCCAGCAGAGATGTGATGACTCCTGGAAGGGCTTGAAAAGTGTGAAAGCCATCAGTGGCACAGATGACCTCACCTCCATTGCAGTTTTTGCTGTGCTCTAACAGAGCTGAGTCTGTTTTTTCATTTGTTTGTTTTCTTTGGAATATCAGGAACAAGCAAGTCCTGTTCCTAGCACTGGTATCCAGGGCTCCTGCCAGCTGAACATGTGCAGGGTGGGAAGCTGGACTGTCCATGCTGTGTCCAGTCTCAGTGCAGACTGTGCAGTCAGGTCATCTCTGGCACTTTCTCCTTAAAAGCAGTAATGGTAAGGATTTTGTGTCACTCTTCAGAAAATGAAACCTGGAATGTCTCTGGTATTCCAAACAGTAGAGGGCCCTGGAAATATGCATGGAAAGTTTTATTATAACACTAAAGAATTTTTGATTGCAAGTTCCTTTTGCCAATATAACATAAAGAAATGTGATACTGAAATGCAGGGTAGCAAGTTCTGGACTTCAAAAATTTTTGTGTTAGAATTCACTACTCTGAGATTAATGTCTCCAAAAACATACATGATGCATTATTCAGCTAGAAAAGGCATCATGCTCTGGGAAAACTCGTTTTAAGATGTTTTTGTCTCCTCATCCCTCAAACTCTTGTCAGTGCTACAGCCATGGAAGAGGGAGATGAAGAGGGAGGCTCACAGGTATTGGCAGAAAAGTGAGTGACAGGCTGTGGTGAAGGCCAAGAGGGCTGACCTTTAAAGGTGGAAGAAGATCCATCTCTTTCTGAAAGGGCTTAAACTCTAGAGAATGAGTTGTCACTTTATTGTGAAACTGAAATTGGTTATCTTGTAACCAAGCCCTGTAATCAACAGGAAATGCAGATATTTCTTGCTGGGGATTGCACACTGAGCTGTTTGTGTCATTAATATGTCACAATCTCCTGCAACACAGACCTTCTCGGTCTGTGCATTATATCAGCCAGGCTCAAGGGTGGTTCTTTTAGGTTTTTCTGGGGTTTTTTTTGTCTTCTCTGCCTTTATTTCATTTTACATGCTTTAATGCCAGTGAGCAGGAGTCTGATATGATGGAAAGTGTCTAATCCCATGTGAGGTTTACTCTTTTTTTCAGTATCATTCTGCCTTGAAGCTGGGTAGTGCAACACCACTGCTGTCTCTTCTGGTTCTCTTCTGAACTCTGCTTGGTGGGCTTGTAGCCCATCACCTGTAGCAGCAAATGTTAAATTAGTGATCATTCAAGAAACCTTAACAGAAGGTTATTAATCTCTTGTTTAGTAATTAGGCTGGATCCAAGGCATATTTCATTAACTGAGTAATAACACCAGGAAAGAAAAATGCTGGCTTTTAGGCTGGTTTTCCTTTTGTATTAGGAAGATTAAACTGAAATGTTTTAACTTTTCTGTTTGCTGACTGTGTCATCTGTTAAACTTTTGGAAACATTTAAAATTAGTTGGGAGAATTGAAACATTGAAGCAGTCCAGTTTGTAGTTTACTCTTTTCACCCTATACCTCTCTTTTTGCATTCCTCTTTCCATCTGTTTTGTACTATTTGTGCCTCATCACTGGACTCTGTCCTCACTGAGTCCTCCATACTCTGTGGTGTAGCTAACTGGGAGCTTGATAATTTTGAGATCATTTGAATGTGATTTGAAATGGAAGCAATGAAAACTTGAAACAGATCTTGTAATACATAAGCAACTGCAGCTGGAATTTTTGGAGTCATTAAAAGAATAAATATGGTCTTAGCAAGTGGTGTTTTCAGGGGTTTTTGAAGAGAGATCCATGTGTTGGTTGGATGGGTGTGGATGCACTGAGAAGCTACAAAGAAAAAAGAATGAGAATTGTAGTGTCTGAATATTCTTTTGAGTTTACCAACATCTATAGATGTTAGAGATTTAAGAATTAGAAGGGTGCTTAGAAGTGCACATCTATGTTTGAGTATACACATGTGGATGTTGCTGATAAAAATAATTACACATCAATAGAATTTATAGGCTAAATGGATTTTAAAAAAAGTTGTATAAAATTTGTGATAAAAACATGACTAGAAATTCACATGGAAGTCTGGATTATTGTTGTGATTTGATGTCTTTCTCTAAAGAAATGATGTGCTCCTGCCTTATTCTGAGCTGCTTCAGCACCAGCTGTGATTCCTAGGGCATAAAGCCATCATCAGGCTTTGGTGGGCAGGTTCCTTGTAGATGTAGAGGGGTTCTCAGCTGGCTCAGGAGATACTGATTGCTTTCTAAAATTAAAAGAAAAACAATCATGTAATAATGCTGCTTTTCATGCAGACATAATCCACCCTTTGGACTGTGGTTTAAACCTGGCCTGTGATGTTTGACTTTTTATTAAATCTTTGATCAGTTTTTTCCCATCCTTCCACATTAATCCCTTTTGATTTTTATCTTTGCTCTACCTGATCTCTTAAAATTGTTTGTCTTTGGGTACTTTTGTCTTTTAATTTAGTCTGATACAGATATTGTCCTTGATAAAAGTGTGCCATAAGCTAGACAGGAACATAAAGCCCAGAGTAGTGAATCTCTTCCTCCCTTCTTCTCAACAGTAAAAATGATACAAAACTTTGTTAGCTAAATGATTTCCCTTTTCTGTATTATTGCAAGTGTGTGTGTATATATATATATATATATACTTGTTTATATATACTTGTTATATGTATGTATATGTAAAATATGTATATATTTTTATATGTGTGTAGGTGTGTATATATGCACTTATTTACATTTATTTAAATCATAAAACTGTTATTTAAAACATTATTTTCTTCCAGTTAGCAGTATTGAGGTGTGTTCAGGTGTATGCTCTGGAAAGGCTGTTTTAGAAAATATTTTCATATGAAAACAATCTGAAATACAGGCTTCTAATTTTTCTTTGTTTTGGACTTTTTGTTTTGGGGACATGGGAAAAGTCTGTTTCTTTAGAATGGATTTTGGTATGAAAAAAGGCTTAAAGTTTTTTAGTGTTTGGTTTTGAAATGAGTCTGTCTCTGACTAAGAAGGCCTAAGGGTATGATGTGCCTATGCAAATACATTATCTTGAACTGTTATTTGTTTTGGTACCAGTCTGTGTGCAGACCCATTTCCAAGCATCTAGAATGGAGAGATGATTTAACAAAAGTCATCAGCTCTTCTGAAAAGCATTGCTTTCCCCATCACAGGATGGGTTTTGTCAAGCTATTTTTGTGCATCTTTGCATTTCATCTCCCAGGTGGTAAAGTATAAATCTGTGGTATTGATAATTAAAACCTTTTGATGGGGACTATGTTAATCCAACCTTCCTTACAAGAATAAGGAATAATGTCTTATTGCTCTAATTCCTTTAATGAAATCAATACTTTAATATATAATTGGATATCTTACCTTCTCATCTCCTGTGAGATAATTATGGAAAGCAGCTCTTTCCTGCTGGGTCAAGGCCGGGAAGTTGTGTCTGTGTAACTGTGGATGTAGGCACAGCCTTTTGGGAAACAGTATCACAAACATTAGGATTCAAAATTATGGTAGAAAAAGCTTTTTCAGCCAGAGGTTCATTTTCAGATGCAGGTAATGCACTTGTGTGGTCAGTCAGAAAACACAGACAATTTCTCATTTCTATTTTCGTGCAGATGTGTGCCCATTTTTTAAGGCCTCTAAATACTGTGCAAGAGAAAGTTATCAAAGTGTTCCAAGCTTTCCTGTTTTCCCAGCAAGGCAAACAGCATCATAATATTTTTCAATTTAGTCTGGTTCATGCCCATACAAATTCTGATAAAGAGATGCTCTGTGGTCAGATGGCATTTGCCCTTTGCCCACAGCCCAGTGTGGGGTTACCAGGGTGTCCTGTGGTCAGTGTCACACCCTGCTGCAGGGGACACTCATTTCAGAGTGTGCTGGGGGAGCAGGGCTGCAGTGAGGACTGAGCCTGCCCTGCTGGTCCCTGCTGTGCCTCCTCACCCTGCCCTGGGCTCTGCCAGAGGCTGCTGCACCAGGCTGAGCTTCTGGGCTGCTTTGGGGAGAGGTTTGTGTTGCTTCATGTGCCATGTGGGTTAAAATGGAAAATGCAGAGCAAGAATCAAGGGGTGATTTTGTGGGACAGGCAGATTCAGGGGTCAGTTGCATTGTGCTAGCTATGACAGCTGAGACAGGACTTGTAACCCCCTTTGGGGAAAAGATCTTCACAAAGAGCAGGGATTAATTTAATGAGCACCTTATGCTCCCTGCACAATATCCACTGCAATCTTTGCTTCTAATCCACTTATTATGGGCAAAGAAATTTATCTATGGTCTGGTAGCTCAATTATTGCCTTTTTTTTTTTTTTTTTTTTTTTTTTGCCATGGAGTTCTGCCCCCACTTATACAATGATAATAGCTCTTGAAACTCTCAGAAATATTAAATCATTAATCTTGCCTGCAGTGGTTAATATTTAACAATTTCTATTTGAAATGACTGGTGTTGCATAACCACTATGCCTCACAGAGAACATAATGAGTATAATATTTGCAAGCTTCCAGATAACATTTCATATTCAGTAGCTTTTATATTAAGTGTGTAGTACTTTTCAGTAAGTAGAAGTTCTAAGATAAAGTGAGGAATGATCCTTTGATTAACACAGTGAAGTATGGGGCAGAGCAAGAGATCTATTTTGTGGAGGCTGTCCCTGACTTATTTGATATGTAATTGCTTTTCCTACACTTTACTTTTATCTTTTTATTGCTTTTGGTCTGTACATCACAGTTGATACGGATTTGTATCAACTCAGGAGTATATTGATGTTTACTATATAATCAAAAAGGTTGCTTTTAAATAAGATACAAGTATTTTAATTCCTGCTGACTCCATTTTGTGCTGTGCTTTACCTGAATAGCCCTGCCATGGATGTTTGTCCTCATGGCCACTGCTTTGGCTATGGTACCTCTGTGTTTTGGACCCAGAGCAGTTAGAGCCCACACACAGTTGTTGTGTAACCTTCCCTCTGCAGTAAAACCATCTCCTGCCTCATTCAAGTTCACTTTAATCCTGTGGCCTTGCCTATTATTTCATATTATGTAATTTATAGTCTGAATCCACTTTCCTCAGAGCTGGCCAGTGTTGGAAATGCCACCTTCTGTGTTAATCTGTATCCATGTGACTGCAGTCAGAATCTCATAGTTGGTTGTTTAACAAAGGAGCTGCCAATTTGTTGTGTGTGCGGTCATTTGTCCCACTCCATTAGCAGTGAAATCAAGTCTAAGATGTCAGACTAGAAGCAACACCATCCCAAGCTGTGGATGCAGTTGCATCCTGCCCATCCATGCACTGGAAGCATCAGTTAGTGTAGACTCCGGTCCGCCAGGTCCATGCACAATTTAAATTTATCCTTCTCTTGTAGAAAGCTGTATTCCAGTATTGTATTCCAAATCCAAATGCCCTTATTTTTACTTAACCTATGTCCACTGTTTGGAAGGCTGGTACTTGTCAGTTTTATAATTTCTTTTTGTGAAGTAAAGACTTGGTGTAGACTTCAGTAGAATCAATACATGACTTTTGGAGTACAAGTGAATGATGCATGCATTTGGCTCCTCAGAACTCTAGGCTTGAAGAACAGTCTGCAAAATGTTCTAGAATGCAAGTAGAATCTTAGGAAAAGTTTACTCTCTGAGCAAAGTACTGACCTGACAGATCTCATTCCTGATTTGTGTTTCTTACAATGAATTCACATTTGTTAGCCCAAGAATAGTAATTCAGATTAGTTTATCCTGTGGGGGAAAAAAACAAACCTTACAAAAGACTGATGCAGGATAAACATAGCTCAGTTCATAGCTCAGTGTGGTCTGGTCCAGAAATTTCTGTGTTCTAGTCAATGCTTTAACTTGTTGCTAATCCATACCATAGCAGTAAAAGGGATTTGATTGTGCTTAGTCTGAGGGTGAAGAATTACTTTCATAAAACACTTCTGACTGTATAATGTGGTGACAGAACTCATGGTCCAGTTTCTGGATAATAATGATGTTAAAACACAGCTGTTGCTGACTTTGAAATTATTGTTTAAAAAAAGTATCAGAAGTTATTTTCTGAAAAAAAAAAGAAAAATTGTATTTAAATGAGTCAAAGATCTGCTGAAAACCAGTGAGTAAACATAAAAGATTTCAACACCAAGGGTTTAGTTTTAAAAGTATGAAATCAAAACTTCTGGATTTTGTGATAAGGAATACTTATCTTTTATCATCAAAGAAACAGTTCTCAGAAACCACATGCTTGACCTTGTAGATTTGAAATTGTTTCACTGGGCTTCACAAGAGCTGGGGGTATGGACACTGGGAATAGGGGAGATAGAATTTTTCTACTTTTTTTTTTTTTTAATAAGAAATACCTTCATTGTGTGCAGCTTCTACCTTTTAGCTGAGCTTTGGACATGCCATAACCTATGAACTCTGCATGGCATCTGTCTGGGGTTTTTGGTCTTTAGATTGCTCATCTTTCACTTCTGTAGACTGGAAATTAAATCCCAGCTATAATTATGTGTTACTGCTTATCTCTGGTTGACATTGGAAGACAACACAGCTGGATAAATAAGAGCCATGTATGTATTCTGTGACTTCTCCTGTTTCCTGAAGCTTCCTGGCCTGGGAGACAAGGCAGAGCTCTGTTAAATGACATTTCACACTTTTCTGAAGTGCGTGAAGATTAATCTTGTGGTGAACCTGTGAAATGACACAAGGGAGGGCTTGCCATTTGCAAACCCAAAACCTGAATATAGAGCAGAATGTAATCACTGACATGGAGAGTGAAACCCTAACATGCACTCATGTGAATCCTGCAGTACATTTCACCTTTTATATTCACTGTCTGTGGATAGGACTTGATTGCTAAAGGTAGCCCTTGAAAAATCTTATGTTTAGGCTTTCAGCACAAAATGTGAGTTTCTCTTCCTAACAGTCTTACTGGTTAGAAAAGTTCATATCAAGTGCCAAAATACAATTTCCAACATGGAATAATTACTTGTGCTTTTAGTTAGAAGTAAGTTTCTTAATTGCAGTGAACCTATCTGAGCAGAAAAGGAACAGCATATAATTCACTATGTGCTAATAGGTAGCTTTTCAACTTGTGAAAAGAGAGTTTATATTCATATGCTTGGTGATTATAATGATAATGAGAGTAATTTAAATATATATACACATATATTTATGTGTATGACATAATGATGTATACTTGTCTTGGGATCAAACCAAAGGCAGCTGCTATTGTTCATCAAAACTGAGCTTTCTTTTCATTTTGCTTTATAGAAAAAACGGAAACAGAGTACTCAAGATGAAGATACAATCAGTATCTGCAGCCTGGATACAAGTGTGAGTAATTTAATTCTCTTTTTTGCCCTCCTTCTCTACCCCCTGAAACTAAAATATGGCTGTTAGGAGTATTCTGAAATAAGCCTGTTCCATCTTCTCAGCTGTGTTGTTTTCATACATAGCATGAATAACTTGTTCTGCTTGTTATGAAAAAAAGTTTGTTATATTGCTTCTCTCATTTTCTGTATTAAACCTTTAAAAGAAAAATGATGTCATAATGACAGTTTATTGTAAAGCGTTGAATCTCTCATTAGTAAATAATTAACATGATAAAAGGGCTTTGTGAATACAGGATTTAAATATAGACCTTTTATACTGTTGAATGGGTGTATGAGAAATTCCATTTCTGTTGTCAGTGGTGGTTAATGCAAGCTGTAGGAACCAAACTCTTTCTGTTGGTTATGGTGGGTGTTGAATCAAAGTATTAATGAGGGTAATTATGCAGTAAACAGTAATGTGTGTTGTTTTTCCTGTCAACTTGTGACATAAAGGTACACTTGAAGTTATGGTTTCAAATCCATGGAACTAAAATAGAGGTAGGAAGATTTGCCATTCCTTCTGTTCAGTGTTTTCATCAATATTTGCAGTCTTCTGTTTACAGTCAGCTGTTGAACCAGTTTTCCTTTTCTGTAGACCTCTCACATAGTACAGAGAGAAAACATAATGGAAAAAATAGAGAATCAACACTGCTTGTTTTAACAGTTGTATTTATTAGCAAGTGTCAAACCAAGTGCTGTGGTTTCTCTAATGATCAGATGTTAATTTTGGTTTGAAGTACACCTGTTCTTTGAAGCATGAATTACATTTAAGGGCTCACCTGCCTGGGTGGCTGCAGACAAACAGAAGCTCTTGCAGGCACTTCAAGTGAGCTGGGTGGAATCCAGCACTATTCTGGAAATCATAAACCCACAGTAGCCTGACCTTGTCTGTGAGCTAATACGTAAATGTTAGTTCATCCCATCAGACCTGACATTGGGCCCAACTTCAAAGGAATTGTCATTCCTTTAAAGGAGTTTGAAAGGAATTGTTTTTCTTCAGGGAAAACTGGAAATTGTTGACTATTTATTATTATTTTGGACAAATTGGTAAATTTTAGATGCTTAACTCTAAAAATGGAAAATGTTGGGTTTAACTATTTTTATGTTTCTGGGAGAAGTGTGTATTTAATTCTTGGGTGATTAGGACAATTAGGTAAAATTTCCTTGTGTAGAATCTGTTACACTGCTGTAGAAATACTTGGATAGATATAGCTTCTCCTTTGGCTAATAGCTAAAGATTTAAATACTGCTTGAAGGGGACAATTTCTGCTAATAGAATTCCCGGGGGAGAGTGATCTAATGTGATCTCAGCTCTGAGTTTGCTCCATGGAAATACAGACAGAGCACTGAGCAGAGTGAGGTTTGTGGTTTTCTGATGAGCAATAGATACAGCAATAATAATAGCAATGTCTTTCATTTGCAGTTATTAAACACCACTTAACATTTATAAACTATTATTTTCTTAGTATTGCTTTTTTATGTAACCACTATTACTGCCAAAACAAATATGAATCTGAGAAGAGATAAAGTAATTCACTAAATATTGATCTGTAAGACAATGACTAATAAAACCATTGAATTTGGATTTTCATTAAAAGATTTGTAAATCCCTGCTTTAGGGGGATCTTGTCAATAAAATGTGTGAAAGGCTGTTAAGAAAACCCTTCCCACTGTCATAAAGGCAGAATTTCACTGTTTCAGTGTAAATGCATGCTGGAGTCTGTGTTAGAAAGTCGGGGTGAGAAATGAATGGGTGAAGAAGTTCGAATCTTTGCTTACAGTGCTTCAGAATCACTCAGGTCACCAGGGTGAGGAATATCCCATGAGGATATAAAGGGTATGCATTGCATCTTGAGGAATGATCAGTTTATTTAAATGTACAATTTATGTAAACAATAGTTGATTTATCTTTTTCTGCTTGAGATAACTTCAAGCTTGTCACCCCTTTTTTCTGTTACCAAGAAGTGCTGATTGATTTGTGCTGTACAGACTGTATTGTCTCTTGTGTCTCTGAGCTTACCTTGTCCTGAACTCCTGCACATTGCAGTACTGCAGGTTCCTGTTCAGCATGGGCTGTGCCCTCCCCTCTGACAGGAGTTGCTCTTAGGGCCAGTTTGCCTCAGGCTGTGCCAGGAGACTTAAGTGTCAAGATAAGTGACTTGGAGAGGGTGGGTGCCTTTAGTTAAGAAATGAGCCTGGCATGTGAATTTAGAACAACACTCTCAGGATTTTTAACTTCAGGTAATGGTTCAAGTGTGCCCATCAAAACCAGGTGCTGTTGACATTAAAACAAGTTGGGCAGGAAGAGTTTACGTTTTCCCATGACTTGTGTTCCTGCTCATTAGATTATCATCCCCCCAAGCAAAGAAGGACTATCACCTTTGTGAGCCTCCTAGACATGGCAAATAAACTTTTGTTTTTCCTTTCATGTTATATTTTTCTTATGATTAATGCAGCTAGACTGAATACCAAGTGTCTCGTGGTTTTGGGAAACATTGGAGGGTCTTCTAATTGCACTGTGGAATGTTGTGGCACCGAAGGGATGGCTGGAATCTGACAGTCCATGGCTGAATACTTAGCTGTGGAAGCATTTTGTTCTGTGTGTGTGCTTAAATGTTATTTGTATTGAATAGAGATGTGTCTTTGTGTGTTTTGGGTTTTGATTTTAGACAGCCATAGCTTACACTATAGGTAATTCAAGATTTCTGTTATGAGGCAGAGAGTTGGCTGTCTTTTGTTCTCATGTTTGTGATGGCAAATTTCAAAAAGAAGGAAAATGTCAAAAAGAATCAGTTCATACCTCACAGAAACGAGCTGTGGTGGTGTTATGCAAGGTCACTTTTCCTTTCTCTGTTGCCTCACATACAGAGTAACTAATTCCCAAAAATGGAGAGGGGGATGAAGAAAGGGGTGAGAAGTGTCTAGAACAATTAAGAGTTTGGAACAGTTTCTGTTTAAAAAACAGTCAAATATACTGGAACTTATATAAACTGAAATCAAATATCCTGGGAACAAATTGGCATGTGATTAGTTCCATGAGAAATGGTCTGTGTAAGGTTATTTCTTCCCTTTGGACTAAAGGCACAAAATAAAGCTGTTTGTAGGTTCCTACCAAAGCAAAAGTGATGCCACCACACAGTGGCACAATTCTGGCACAGGGTGTTGTGGATACCAGAGGTTTTGCAGGAGTTAAAAAAAAAAAAACAAATAGGGTAAATTCATGGAAGGAAAAACTGCCAAGAGCTGTTAGACTGAGTGAAGCCATCCATCTGAGGAAGCCCTTGAAGCTGCATATTTCTGAGTCTGGGAGAGCAGACTGTGTGTCCGTCACCAGGTGTTTACTCTGCTTTCACATGCACAGCTTTTTCTCACTATTGCTGGGGAAGTGGTGCTGGCCTGAGATCCATCCTTGGCCTGTCATGGCCTTCTCAGGAGACTTTGCTTAGCCCAATGCAACACCTTCCTTTCTTCCAAGCAATGACAGCTTTGAAATTACTTAATGAGGGCTCTATGCTTAATTGGAATCTTTGGATTATAGTGTGATGTAAATAATTAAATGTTCAGGTTTTTTGTCTAGCAATTCTCTTATATCCTGAAAAGATCTGTCAAATTGTTTCTATCTTCAGTGAATGCATTTGTTTTCCAGGCCTAAGAATATGAAAATTTGAATGCATGTGTTCCTTATTAAATGTTCAGATTTTCAGTGAGGTAATGATAGATCATTAAAGTTTTACAAATAATAAATTGGTTATTTTTTATTAAAGATTGTATGTATATAACAAATCAGTGTATTAGGCTCTCCTGTGCAGCACACTGTCTGGTTTGAGTGACTCCTGGTCTGGCCAGGTCTGCAGCTCCCTGAGCTGCTGATGTGAAAAGCTGGTGGTGCATTCACTCTGTGCTGGCTTCACAGGCATCACCTCAGGGATGGACCTCGTTTTTGTGCTTGGCAATGGAAAGATCTGGCCATTTTTACTGTCTGACAGTCCAGTTTGTGTAAATGTGTCTGGTGGCCACCTTTGTCCAGGAGAGGGTGGGGGTGGCAGAGAAAGAAGCTATTAACTATTTAATGACTGGATTACTTCATATTTTGGAAAGCAACATCCAGATGGGTCTCCTGCCAATTACATCACCATGTGTCATTTTTTTTTTTTTTTTTTTTTGGTGACTGACCATTGCCAGACGTACCTGTCTTTTCCAAGGGAATAAGTCATACTGACAGAATTTCCTTTCACAGGAAACACTGCTTGGAGCTTTGCTGACTCAGGACAAGGACTGGTAAACTAAGCATGTTAAATGATCTTTGTATTTGTTTAGTGATCTGGACTGACATTGATGCTTCAGGAGTTGATAAACTGGCTTATTAAACTGACTGGTTGGACTTGGCTCAATTTATTGCCAGCTTAAATAAGTGGATTTGCAAATCTCCTCAATGTCAAATAGTTTGTGATAACTTGTGACAGATGTGGCCAGCAGACTGTGAGGGCTGAGTGCATGAATGGACAAGGCCACAGTGGTCAGGAGTTTATTTAAAGGGAGATGTGCCTGATACCTGACGTGGCTTTGTTCATGATGGCCTCCACTGGGAGGCTTCACTCAGTCAATGGACTTCAGTCTGTCCAGCTAACTCAGCCAGTGGTGTTTCATGCTTGTGCTCTTAGAATGGTGATAGCTTCTGGATCTGTGTATGCATAATGATTTAGAAACATTATGTAATTAACCTGGCTTACATAAACTTCACATTTTATTGCTGTCTCTTTAAAGGCTGGGGAATTGGGGCATGTAAACAGACAACTTTAATGATCACAGAGGGCAAAGTATTTTTTTGTATTTCAAACACCTCAATGAGCCCTGCTCTATATTCCTCCTGTTGCAGACATTCTCTCCTTATTTTAATTCTGAGCAGCTTCTGGATTATTTCTGTCTGTGCTTTTGCTCCTTGTTGCTGCTGTGACTTTTGTTCTTTCCTCATAACCCAGCATTGAAATGTGGTTCTTCATTCAGGGCAGCCTTCTCCTGAGCCTGGCGCAGCACTGCCGGGCTGTGCTCCTTACTCAGGCACAGGCAGCTGGTTCTTTCTTGTATTCCATAGCTGTTAAATAGAGTTAATACATCCCACTGAGCAAAGTGGTGGTGAACACTGTTATCTGGAGATCACTGCACAGAGCACTCAGCAAGGCACTTAGCAGCACTGCATTTTTAATGGCTGTTCTAAGGGGGTAACTGCATAGCTGAAATCTTGTAATGTGATGATATTGTGTGCCTCGGATGGCTGAGCTCTGTAAAATCATAAGTAACTCAGGAGATTTCCAGAACAAAAAGCTGGTAAAACCTAATATACAACTTGGTCTTTTCAGAATAAAATTGTACTTGAGCAAAATTCCATCCACAAAAAGTCAGGGCAGTGATCTGCAGTTCTCCTCTGCAATTGGTTCTATGCAGTTCTGTTGTGAACTCATGGAAGTTGTTGTTATTTTGAGAAGAATCATAACAAATACATGATGAACTAAACATTTAAAACACTTTCATAAATAAGGTAAAATTTCAGAAGAGCTATTTATTTTTGTTCTATAGAACAATTATTACTGAAAATTAAGCTCTGCCAAATAGTCACTTACCATTGAGTGAACTGGGAATGTCTTATTGCTCATCTGTCTACTTGCAAGTTATTAAAATTTGTCCCAGTATAAAATACAAACAAAAAGGTACCCAGACTTGAGCTACATTTGCATACACTAGACCGGAGTTCATTAATTTTGATTGCTTTTAGTGCAAAGTGATCATTTATTATGTGTTTAATAGTCAATATAGCTGAAACATTATTTGACCTAATTAAACTTAATTATAAATTCAATTATATTTGATTGCTAAGGTATGGCAAGCTAGCTTTATAAGCTTAGAGAGGATTACTTCCACGTCAGCTTATCAGAGTCAAGATAATTAAAATATATATTGTGTCTGGATCTTTTATTTCTCTAAACTGTGGTCTGTTGCATGTTCATAGTATAAAAGGTCTTCAGCTTGCCCAGTAAGGTGTATGCAATATGTTTGAATTATTCATAACCTTTGAATATTGCTATGCAGCAGGGTGGTCAGTGCTCATCTGGATTCAGATTTCATTATACAGTGACTATTCTTAATCCATTATTAATCCCTTATATGATTGTCATAGACTACCCCCTCTGCTGCTGGCATTATTTGCAGTAATGTTCTGTATCTTAAAGCTCTATTTTGTTAATTCTCTTGCTATTTCTCATTAGATAAGGCCTACAATGCTCTATTGGAAAAATGTGTAAATTGCTGGTCAGGCTGCATTTTTACCCCTCTGCATGCTAGTATGGTCTCAGAGTTCCTGTGTAGTTACACAATTACTCTTTATTTATGTGAACAACTTGTCAGAATTTGGCTAATAGTTCCATTAAATCTCAAGGATTATTTTGGTGAAGACAGCAAATGTGTGATGAACATCTTCAGTGCCAATCTGTCTGCACAAATATGCCAAACCTTTGGAAACATGCACCAAACTTTCTTGAAACATACTTGGGAATTGAGTAAGAAAATGTATCTCTTGTACATATTCACCTGGTTTCTAGAAATTAAAGCTGGTCTATAGATACCTTAAATGAAGTATGATCATTAAAACTTACTTTTTTAATGGTTTAGCTCAAACTATAACACTATCTTATTGTGACTTGCTGGCATCTATTTGTCTGTTCCTATTTAAATTAATGTGCAAATCTTTATTTGATACAACATCATCAATTTGTTGTATGTACAGTTTCCTTTCCTTTGAAATTATTTCTATAGTTCTTGGCATTCTGCAGTCTCTGAGGGGGAAGTAAAGCCATAAAATGGTTTTGTTGGGGGATTTGTTGGGGAAGTTTTGTTGGGGAACTTGTCAGTTCCTAGAAAATTATTTTTCTTCAAATTTTTTTTCCTGATGAGGCATGCTCAGTGTTAGTGTTCTGAAACTGAAATGTGTATCACTGTGGAGCAAGAAAGATTTGATAAAACCCCAAACCTGATGATTTTCAGACACTGCAAAGCTATCCCTTACACTTTTGCCATGGGGTTTAGTTGTTGATCAAATCTTAGATTATGATAAAGTCTTGGGAACTGTGGAAATCTTCTGATAAAAATCTGGAAACAGGTTATATCAATTCTTAGGTGAGGTGCCAATTTTTTCTTCCCTTGGCTATACTGATAAAAGAGAAGAAAAGGAGCTAAGGCTTCATCAAAAACATTCACTCGGTCTGTGGACTTAGCTCTCAATAGCAGCAAATTACCTCAGTGAGAAATATATGAGATGGAAGATTAACTTTATCTTTAGAAATACGAAGATTTTGTAATTCTTATAATATTTGCATATAACACAGTTTATCTTTCTGATTCAGTCAAAAGTAGTATACATAAGTCTGTGTTCTGTTTCAAAGAATTGGTTTGTATAGTAATAACAGTGTAATTTATGATATTCTACATAACAGAAAATGGCAACTGAAGTTTGAATTCAGTTTAAATTACTTTTCGGTTACAGAAACAGGCTTGACATTTGCTTGTTTTCCACATGGCAGACTGGGAGCATTTGTGAACTGAAATTAGCCAGATGTTATTGGCAGCTATGAAGTTGGATATCTATTAAGCAATGTGTGCAGTGGTTGGTTTGATGAAGGCTTGCAGGGCAGATTTTCATAATGAAATTCAATCAAGTAATGAGTTACAGTAATTTGGTTTATTTAGAGGTCAAAATAAGCCCTGATAGTAGTTCTATAGAGATAATTAATGTATAATGCCATACATTTTCTAAAATTAAGTTTTATACATCATTATTGGTAACTGTATTTTATATTGAATTTATAATATGGACTGTGCAGACATAATTTGTAAAAAAAATGAAGGTACCATGTAAGCAATGGGCTGTGTGTGGCCTGGAGCCAGAGAGTTAAGGTTTTTCAAGTTAGGTTAAACTTTTGACTGAAGCAGTCTACCTGTATTTATTCTATGGAAGAAGGAAAGGATGGCCCATTCATCCTCAGATAATATCCACTGGGAGTGCTTGACACAGTCCAGTGCTTACTGAAGTGTGGAGTGCAAGCCAAGTCAGGATTCATTGAATTAGCATGGCTGCATAGTTAAGTCCATGCATTTTTGCAATGCCAGCTTCATTTTGGCTGTGCCTCTAAATGATCAACCATAACAGGAAATGAAGTTGGTACATAAATACTTAAATACACCAGGAGGCCTCTCTACATCATGGCATTAGGACAGGCCTTGTAAGGGCATTGTCCCACCCATCTCCTGGTGGTTGAATTAAATGATAATGAAATCATTCATTACAGATAATTTTGCATGGTCTTTTTAGAAGCCTCTACTACTCCTGCAGGCAATCCAGCTTAGAGCTTCTCTGTCTATTGTTAACAAGGTTTCCTAGTCACAAACCAGTTTCAGGCACTATCTTACACCACATGTGAGCATTCAGATCAGTATAAAATCCCTTGAACAGGTTTGGGCAGGGGATCCTGTGTGGTATTTTTTATGTAGCCAGGAACCTACAAATAACCAGTTCTTTCAGATGATGCCTTTTCCTTAGGTAGGTCAGAGGACGTGTTTTTGTTTCAGCTAATGTGAAGCTAAAGTAATTTTATCAATATATTGAGGTGATTTTCATTAAATAATAGATAACATCTGCTTCCATCTTTTGAAGAAACCTCTTATACTAGGCTTTGTGTTTTTTAAAACAAGCTGCATCTTAGCAGGAAAGTCATTATCAAATAACTTCTTCAGCAAGAGCTTAGCAACAAGGAAAACAAAGACAAGCTTACTGTTAAACATTTTCTAGTAGGTACTTCCTAATTTTAGATGGTGAAAGTAATTTTTTTTCAAAAAGAGATAAGAAGTTTCACTCAGATATTTGTGGTTACATGGTCTATTTGGCTTGTTTTTATTCCTCACGAGCATTAAGTTTTCTGTGTATCCTTCAGTGGCTCATTGGACTTCTCTCTTGATCAGATCCTTATCTGAAAAATGCAACAAATCTGTTTGTTTTCCTGACCTGCTTTGAGACCAAAGCACAGAAATTCCTGGGGGATGTTCTGTAGTGCCAGTGCTGTGACTGCAGTGGGAAGGGCACATCCCAATGCCCCACTCCAGTGCAGGGCAGTGTAGGGGGACATAAGCAGGTGAATATTAAAACCGAGAAGTGTAACATGATTTGTCATAAAAGTTTCATACTTTTCTCTGGGGTAATCTTAGAATGCTGTGGAAATGCCACAATAATCCTGGAAAATGATCTCTGCATAGCAGTGATTTTTCAATTCATTTGGTAGCCTCTAGGTCCTCTTATCTTTTAGGGAAAAATTTTTATTGTTTTTTCTATCCTTCTGTTATCACTGTAACTCTGTAATCAGGACAGCTGAAGGGTGTCTGCTTACAGCTGCTGGCTCTGTTGTGCACCTGCACCCTGTGTCCTTTCCATGGTGTGGGAAGCAGCCAGGAGGGGAAAGCCCCCAGCAAGTGGAAGCTTAACAAGTGTTTCTAAATGCTCCAAGAGCACTTTGCGAAAACCATAATGTTATTTTTTCCAAGTGTATGAATGTGTTTGTCAACAGTATATTAGCATGTCACCTCTGCTGATGATGAACAAGCCTGCAGAAAAAGGAGAACTAAAACTTGCAGAGTAATACTCTTGGTGGTTTAGATATACCCACTAACCTACAGAAGACTGAACAATAGTATTTTGTAAAGTCATCCCACCTGGATGAGGACAGAACATCTCTAGTGGTAACTTATGAGATATTTACACTTATTTGAACTTCTTCATTTACATGACTACAAAAATGAGTCAGCAGAAAAGTAAAAAAATTTGCTGTAAACCTGCAAGGTTCATTGACACAGTTCTGCATTTGCAGGATAAAATGTAAATCTGCTGCTGTATTAGAGAATTTTTCATTTACTTCCACTATATTCTCTTCTGTCTTATATGTGATATCAGTTGGATTAAAAGGTCTATTTTTAATTGATCTGTAATTCTTAAGGCAATGTTTATAACAATCTAGCTGATATTTTCCACCACTGTTCTCAAAGAAACCAATACTAAAAGGATTTGACTTTGTCTTGGGAAATGTTCAGCTTTTCATTACTATTTTTGTACATAAAATATGTTATTTAAACTTTATATATTTGCTTTGTACTTGTGGTAGAGGTTGCCCTTTGAGTTTTGTTTGCCTCCAAGAGCTTAATCCTTTCATGGAGGAGGGATTGACTTGATTTATCTCAGTCAACTGGCTTCTTTAGTGAACATTTGATAGAATTGGAAACAAAACCACAATCTTTTAAAGCTCTCCTTCCTGGAATGCAGGCAGTTTAGCTGCCAGAGATATTCCTTTGCATTAGAATTTTATGCCATGTTTTTTTAAAGATGCTTAGGTAATGATGAATGCATTCATCTGCATAGAATTGTCAAAGGTGCTGAAGCATTTAATTTCCAAATCTTACTGTAGGTAACTTAATATATTTAAATATCTGTTGCTGTGTGTTTAATGGTTCTACTCAATTTTAACTCACTGTGAGAATGTAATTGACTTTTAATTTGATTTTCTAAAAATGTAATTCAGAGGACAGCAACAGTCCACTCATCTGGCTTTTCTTTAGCATGTTAATTAAAACCACTTAATTAATTTTTGTGTGTTTCCTCGTAAAACTTATAATTTGAGATTTTTCCCTTCCAAATTACCTTACTATACTGAATTATGTTTGTAAAGAAATGTAAATTTTTCATCCTTGTCTTCAGAACAAACTTGATGTTAATATATTCAGGGCACTTACCTGATGTGGCATCTACAGTCTGAGTGACTTATTTACTTGATAAAGTAAAACAAAGCATGATGGTGCTGTGGTGAATATTAAGTTTATCCTTTGTCAGCTGCCTCTTACTGAAATAAATTTCCAGTTTATGATGGTTTAGTTTTACAATTCTGTGGATAAACAACTGATTATTAAAGCTTTAAATAATTCATTTTACAATACACAGGAATGTGTCCCTGCTGGTGTAGCTGGTGGCTGTGTAGGGACCCTGATAATTACAGAGAGTGTCCAGAGGACAGCTGGAATTACAGTTCACTTGCTTAAGGCCCAAGTTTGGATTCTGTGGTTTTTCTTTTCACTGTTTGAGGTGAGTTCTTAAATATAAAAACTGGTTATGTGTTATTGGGCCTTTAAGGAATCCTCCATCTTTCAATAGATCTCTCTGGTTTGTTGTAGCTTTCAATTATGAGACAGGCAGTGGCAAGGTAGGATAGTGGAGGCTTAAATACATAAGGTCAAGATCTTTGTGTTCTTGTCATAACAGTTACTCTTCTGCAAAGGTTAGTGAAGACCTTTCAAAATAAATTAAACTAATTGTACACTTCCAGAACTTCAATAATGAACAGAACAAATGCAAGCCCTTTGCTGGAGGGAGAGAGGCTGGCAGTAAATTCTTGCTTCCTGTGAAATTAATGAAATTACTTCCAGAAACGATTGATTTCATTTAAGGAGTAGGAACCCAGATTGCGTAAAAATATTAACAAAGTTTGAATAGGCATAGGGTCTTATTTATTGCTTATAGATATCTACGTATCAGATCTTTCATCTTCTAAATCAGATATTTTTGGTCTAATTTCTATCTATTGCTGGACCCAGAGGTGGTCAGGGATGTGTATGTGATGGGATGGGAACAAGATGAGACTATGAAAAATGCAAACTGTGTCAAGTGGGTTTGTCATGGGAGCAAAAGCATTCTTGGGGAGGCTACACAAGTTTTTCTAATACTATTTACTAATTGACCATAATTAAAGTTCTGAAAGTATTTATAGGTAGTACATGAAGTGTTTCTTACCTCTTTTATGAAAGCTCCATAGTTGCTTCTTAATTAAGACAAATGAGTCAGCTTTGAAACATAAAGCTGAGAGTTGTAAAAGCATTGTTGTATTGGAATGTGTTGTTTACATTATGTTATTCATTGTAAGCATTGTGTTGTTTCAGGGAGATTTTTTTGTTTTGTATTCTGGTATTTCTTGCTTACAGCATGTTTGTTGTGCTTCTTTTGTGGCTTTTTTTTTCTTTTGTACCATCACTTAGAATAGCACAGTGACTTCCTGCACTCTGTATGAAATGTGCTCTGAATTCAAGCAGTTTGAATGTTTTGGTGTTTGAAGACATTTTTGCCTTTTTAACTTCTTGTCTGAATAAGCAGTTTTTTATGCCCTTTTTGCTAACATGAAGTCTTTAACACTAATGATGATAATGAACTTGCTGCCCGTATCTATGTGGAATTGGCCAAGGAAGTGATGTGGAGGCTGGGTTTGACATTGCCTGAAGTTAACAATCTGTTTGTGGTTACAGAGCATATTTCTCATCAACTTCATCTATCACTTACATATTCTCTGGCTTGGTTTTGTGGTTGTGAAATGCTGATGAGCTTATTTTTCCTTAGTGGTATTAAGAAAATGTATTCATCTAACCTAAAGGAATATGGAAATGTTACTGAAGTGGAAAGTACTATTCTTGTATTCATTTATGATGTAATTGAGCTTGGTCTGGGTGCAGAATTTCAGGACCTGCTGTAGTGAGACAGTCTTTTGATGCAGGATGCATAGCTTTGGAGTAAGCAAAGTAAAAGCAGTGCCAGGAAGTACTGCAGTACAAATTTAAAATCAGTTTACTGCATGAAGTCAATGCAATGGTCTTCTGTCATAGGGTAAGAAGGAAAAGAAGAAACCCAAAACCCAAAAGGATAAGAGCCCTTAGAGCACAGCTAAATGTACTGATCTCTGCCAGAATACTTTCTAGCCAGCACCTGTATCAAATTCTCACTTGAAATATTCTGTGGACAGGCTTTAAAAATGTCATTTACAGAAGTTCCAAAATACACTACCTTGTTAGAGAGAGCTCATATTTGTTGCCTATTTATTGTCTTTGTCATTCATCATTTCTCTACCTTATATTTTTAAATTCAGTGATTTTTCTATGTGGACTCTTGGGTCATGGGTAGGTTTAGGGGCCTGACTGGCAGTTTTTGCCTAACTCCTCAGGAAGTTAAGATAGTTTGTCTCAGGAAAAATAGTTTTGCCTTTGGCATCCTGGCAGGGAGACTTTTTCTTTCCTGTGTCTGGGGACATGACATATGAATGAATGTTTCTTCCATCAAATGAGATGCCTTGTTTCCAAAGTGATTTCTTTAGCACCAATAGAGCTATACTCTGATTCTTACTATTGTTATCTTTTAGTGGTTTTTATTTACATTACCAAAAAACATACATAATGTCAACATATTAATAATTTCTCATCCATTAGTTAAAGCAACAATGTATCTCTTACTGGATATATTTTCTCATATTTGTCACTTCTTAGTGCTCTTTAAAAATAACTTCCTCTTTGTGGTGTTCACTTAAGTAGGCTAAAAAACCCTCTACAGGTGAGAGATACAGATGAGGACATCTTATAAAGTAATTCTGAACATTAAACAGACCACAAAGTTGTAGATATGTAAGTGCTGGATGGATTTACTGGTAAAGCTCTCATCTTATAGTCTCCTTTTAGTGACCTTAGTTTAAGAAGCAAAGAATTGGTGCACTCAGCAGCATTCAGGTTTTTTTCTTGTAACATGATGTGTGAGATCATTCCAAAAAATAAACTTATAAACAAGTGGGAAAGGAAGAGTTGATGAAGCCTTTATGAAACAGCTGCTATATATATGTAGGTACAGCTACACTGGTAATGAAGCTATGACAGATTTCACTTTGCCTTGCATCACTTTCACTTCTTAGAAGTAACTCCAAAAAAATGAGTTGAAATTTCCCATTGTGTAAAGAAAAAGGAAATGGAAGAAGGAACAAATTGTTAGTGGCAACATTAATATCTTTTGTCTGTTAAAGGATCATCAGAAAAGCTCAAATGTTATAGCTCTTCCATGTGGAAGCTTCTATATGGAAAAAGTAGGTCTTATCCTTGGGGATTGCAACAGCTAATGAAGGAACCCTTCATTGTTCTCAGATTGCTGTCCTTTCCTGAGATGGAAGCAGTTTGAGCCAGCCAAGCTTGCACTTGTGGGTTTGGAATGGCATCACCTGAAAACAGCTTCAATGGCTTCTTTCTCCTTTATAGGATTAATAATTACTTGAATTGATGCTTATGTACAGCAAAACTGAATCAACAGCAACTCTGAAGCTGCAAATGGGTGCAAGTTACCCTGTGAGCAGCAGTCACTGGCACTCTTAGGTTCTGGTAGGTATTGATGTAATGTAGCTGTAAAGTTACAAAAGCCACTTGTGCTGATTTGTTTAGCCACATCATTTGGGAGAGAATCAGCTGCTGCTTTGCAATACTCTGTCAGGGCAGTTAAAGCAGAACCCAAAAATAAGCATGTAAAATCTGCTGTTACTTAACAACAAAAATAAATGGAAGGAAATGCTCCAAAAATAACTGGGGATTTTTTTTCTCCATACCCCTCCAAAGATTGTTCTTTAAAATACAGAAGTTAAATGTCTGGCCTCATCTATGGGAAGGTGGGTTGTGCTGAGCACGAAGAGCTGATCAAGAGGAAAGGTTACAGAAATGACATTCCTGTCATGAGTCGATGAATCCATGGAGTTGACACATTCCTGACCCTGGCTTTCCAGCTGAATTGGTAGTTGAAATGCTGATACAGTGAACTGAGAGGTTCCAGCTGAGACTACTTGGAGCAGCCACATGAATCAGATGGCTTTAGACAGAATATTTTAAATAATTCTGAGACAAAAAAGACTAAAAATGGAAAAGGCTATTGTTTATTAGGTAAGATAAGTGTTCTCACTGCTTGCTCAGGTAAAGCTTAGCAGCAGACTGAGACCCAGATGGTACCAGTGGCTGCCAGAGGCACCCTTGTGTCTCTGGTAATTGGCATTTGCCTTTCCTGTTTTACCTCTCCATGTTCTGTAGCAATAAAAGAGTATTAAAGCAAGCAGCAGTGGTTTTTGATACTCCTTGCCATGCTTAATTGTGTGCTGCACTCAAGTGTGTGCTGGTTCCACTCCATTAATTAATTCCAGGCTGCCAATTAGAGGAGGCAGCTGAAACACAAACCCCTTGTCCGTGCTGACACCTCCCCTCCCCCTGTCAGGTGTGACAGCTAGAGCCCTGCGTGACTCACTTCGACAGGAAGGAGTAACACTTCGAGATTTAATTAAGAAAAGGTGTCTTTGAAGTTCCTTCCCCATCCCCCTCATCCTCTGGTTATTTCCTGATACATTTTTGGGGCCAACTTTAGCAAGTTTAGGAAGGAACAGGTTTGAAAAACAGATGCATGCTTCCTGAAAAGAGCCATTAGAAACTTCCAGCCAGTTTCACAAACAAGACATAATCCTCACCCTAGAAATACTGAATACAGTAGGAAAGAAGCTGTGGTCTTAGGTAGTGGAATTCATTCACATACGGAAAAATATTTAGCAAAATCATCGTACAAGAATCTTAACTACGATCAAAGTGTTATCTCTTTGAAATATATCTTTAGTATTTTTGCCCTTTTTTCCACTGGTTAGTACTGGGGGAGGGGATGGGTCTTGAGTGTCATTCAGTTCTGTTATTCTGTTCTTTTTTTCAATGTGAACTGTTCAGGCACTTTGTGAATATTGATCACCTCACAAATACAGCTGTTACCTTTAGTTAAAAGGCCTGAAAAAGTGGTCCTGAGATTATGGATGGCAGACAACACTGTCTCAGAGAGCACCTTAATGATTCTTGTGGCCACATGAAAGAAAAAAAAAATATAGAAAATTCCTAATTACAAGCTTGAAACTGTTGGTAAACACACCACTTGCTTAATATTGTTGTCCGTGATCCCTAAAATGTGGGGCTTACTGGTACAAAATCTGTGGAGCTTTCTTTGAAAAGAATGTCCACTTCCTGAGCCACTTGCCTGCAAATTGTGCTTACAGAGATAACTGCACATGGGGATTTTGTGGTCAGAGCCAAAACTGGATTTGTGCTATATGATTCTGTAAGGTTAAAGAGAGGGTGAGGAACACTGGACAGTATTTCCGATGTCATTTTCAGCATGGTGTCTGGTAACATTTGCATACTGAGTTGGATGGCAAGTCATAGTGAAGGCTGCTCATCTCCTAACACCAGAGATAGGATCAGATTAAAGATTTCCCTCTTTCTACTTTCTCTTTTTGCAAGGAGATTAATTTGTTAATTGGTTTATCTCTGTTACTATGACTTCTGAAAATTTACAATATCTCACTCAAAGCTTCTTTCTCTTAATCTGGGTACAAATGTAAAAATTGGCTAGCAAGATTTTTGATTGCCTTGGACCTTGCAGAGGATGGGGGAATATTACAATTCTAACAGAAATGTTGGGTCAGAAGATGATTATTTAGAGATTTTTGCTGACCAAATTCTACAGATGTTGAGAAGGAATGTGAGGGCAAGGCAATGATTAAAAAAATCCAAACCTGTGCACCACAAACAAAGCAGCTTCCCTCCTTGAACTATTGTATATTGGGGAAATAATATCTGAATCCAAACTCTATTGTAGACACACTGTTGGTATGTAAATGTGTAACTCAGGACAGAAAAAGAGGTGCTTGTAGGGTAGGTAGCAATTGTAAAACAAGTGCAAAGCATTAGACTGTGCCTTCCATAAGATCTGTTGCCAGTTATTGTATCTTTCCCATATGTGCAAGTAATATCAGACTAGTGATTTAGTTTCATAGAGATCAGGGAGGCTGCTCATGTTCCAAAAGGTCTTTGTAGCTTCTTAGTTCAGCTGTTGGCTTGTTCATGTGATGTGGTTAATATATCCTGCAGTGACACGTTTTAATGTACATCTGCTGTTAGATAGCACGTACTGAAACAAATGGCACTTCCTGAACTCACAAAATAGATGGATTCTTACTGTGGCAAAACTGCAATCATTTGGAGAGATATCCTTTAGTTAAATAAAAATACCAGATCTACAGGAAGCAATTAGGAACAGAAGCAGGTAGTCCCTAAGTGTTTGTACAAAAACAAACCACCAAATTCCAGAGAACAGTATGTAATAACATACCTGTGTTTCTGCTGCAGATATGAGGTGCATTCCAATCTTTATTGTACAGCTATGCTTTTATGAAGCTGTCCTTTCAGCCTTTCAGTTTGGATTCATCAGTGCAAGGGCTGGACATTTCATAGGACTTAACCCTTTTTCCTTGTGGATTATCATTGCAACTCCCTTGAATACTCAATGTGTGCTCTCTCTTCCTGGGCCCTGTTTTGCTTTAAGGAGGAATGGAGTAGTGAATTCAAAGGGAGCTGGCAGAGCACACTGAGAACACCTGTACCATCTGTGACAATGTGCTTGAAGTCCAACACAAGGATTAACATTTTTCCTTCTGCTTTATTGCAACATGTTCACATGCCAGCAGTCTGCTCAATTTTTTTGTCCCACTTGTTTGCTACTTAGTTTAGAATATGATAAGTACAGAGGCAGTGAAATGTTATCATGTAATTATTAATCAAAATGAAAGAATTCTGCAGCCTGGAAAAACATGGGCTTTACTCCTATTGCACATTTTACTTTCCTTTTCCTCTTTCAACTTTTATAGGTGGCAAAATATTTTTGCTTCAGTCAAAATTAGCAGTTCTGGATGGTTACAAGTTTGTTTTCTGTTTTTATTACAGAAAGCAGTTCTTTGTTGAAGTGCTTGCAAGCCCATTTCCTACAGCTAGTTTACTTACCAAGCAGTGTTATGTAACCTTGTTCTCTTCTGTAGCAGCCTAGAACTCATACACAAACTCAGGGTTTGACAGCTGAAGAGTGAAATAAGATTCCTTGGGAGGGATTTTTTAAAAAAAATTCAAGATCACTTGCATGTCTACCTAAACTGCTGCTTGTGTGCAGGGTTGAAGATCATGTTAAGTAAAAGGACTCTGAGAATGTTGAGTAAATGAATGTCACATTAAGTGAAAGGACTGTCTCTGGGAATTTCATGGTGGGAAGTGTAGTGTGTGTGGGTTGCTGGTGGGGTATTCATGGTACAGAGCCTTCAACACTAAATTTGTTCTACCCATCAATTAAGGAACATATTGCCTCCCATAGTACAAGAATTCATTTAATGTGACAATGCCTTCTCTTCTAAAATTCTTTTGCTGTGTTCTTGAATGGCATCAATATCATACTGAGAATCATGGAGCTTTTATACACCCTGTATCTAATTTCGTATATTATTTACTGTTTTCTTAGGTAATCACTTTGATTGTTCTGTGCTCCTCTTTGTATTGCTCTAATGACTTCTATTGTGCATCAAACAAACTACAAAGGCTTTTGACAGATAGATAAATTATTTATGCCAATCCCACAAACCTGCCATTCAGGTTGTTCACTTCTGCTCCTGTCTGGTCTAGAATAACAGCTTTCATTCTCAACTTCATTTTTATTTGTTTACTTTTTTAATCTGTGTGTTTTTCTCCTGTTATACGTCCCTATGTTATCAGAAGAATCTTTCCCAAAAGTTACATGCTGGTCAGAACAAACTTGTCACTGTTAATGTTCTTTAGCCCTGAGGGCAGTGCCTTGCACTAAAAGTGTATGGCTTCTCTGTTCCCCACTATACTCTGTGTTTAACAGGCATTCTTAGAACAAAGTAATTTTAGGGCTATGGTTGATCTTTAAGTCTCCTCATGTTGTTCTACTGTCATTTATATTAACACTTCACTGTTTATTAGAGTAGGAGGTGTATTAAGAGTTCATGTTTTTGTGGGGATTTGAAGATACAGTATTTGATGTCCATGTAATTTAACACCAACCCCAATTATATAATAAAATCAGAATGTTTGCTGAAGCATCATGCTTTTGTGTTCAGTCAATGGCTATGCTTCCAAGATTATTAGATACAAGAAGTATGTTCTGATGCAGTTGTGAGTTTTCTTAGCTTTTAAAGTAGTAAACAATATTTTCTTTGTGATGGTTGGAATTACTTTTTCCATTTTTCCAACTATTAACTCTCTGCTGTCTTGGGAACTAAATTAACTGTGATCATTAGTCACCTGTCCAAAATTCATAGTTGAACACTTGTGGTGTGTTGTGGTTGGAGATTTGGTAATGATCCCATTAAAGCAGGATGAGCTTGATCAGTGTCAGAGCAGTTTGTGGTTAACAGCTTGACCAGAGAGGAGACAGCCTTCAGAAATTACAGCTGGCTTTCTTAAATCAAGAGAGTATTCAAGAAAACTGTTTCTAATTTATATTTCTGTGGCAATTAAAACTTGTTATAGTAACTTCTGTACCATGGGATGGAATGACATCATTCTATTAACACTTGGGAAGACAGTTATTTTGTAACTAAATAAAACCTTTTTTATTCCCGGCAATGGTTTCTCCATTCCCTAATTCTTGATAAAGGGGTATGAACAAAGGAGTTCTGTCTCAGAGTAAGTTGTTGCTGTCTGTTTGAAGATGTTATGTCCCATTTCAGCTGTCCTTTGAAGATTAGTCACATCATTACTTCATGCCACATCAGGTTTAAGGACACAGGTCAGCAGTGCAGTTGTGCTGGGAGTAGAGTAGTTCTATCAGTTGTTGAAGCATTACCAGTTTTTGCAAGGACACTTCTTTTTGAAGTTATAACATGGTTTTCCTGCCTGCTCCTAGGGGGAGGATGTGGGCAACAGAAAGCTGATTTAGTTTCTTGTGTTCATTTTTGTCTGATGTGTTTGTACAGTAGGTCACTGCAGAGGGGAATTGAACAACATTTCTGAAGGTATTAATGGACCACTGCAGTGGAATATTGAAATTTGCATAATCACTGTAGCAATCTGGATTGTAAGGCATTGAGTGATCCAAGGAACTTGTTAAGGACCAAATGTGGAGGTTTTCTGCAAGGGTGGCCAGTCACTATTGCAGTGTGAAAAAAAGACCTCTCAGGTTCAAGGCTGCTTCACTGTAGTGGATTTATCAGACTCTCGTTTCTGTTTGTGAAGCCCTTAGCAGTCTTAGTGTTTTGCTTGACTTCCACCATTTTTTTCCCATTTCCCATGGATGTCTTGTAATCTGTGTCAAACAAGTTTTATTTGCTTACCTTTGGATCTGGAAACACTGCTGGCACATCCTTGGCTGTGGTTCTAGAAAAGGGTACATGAATTGTAATTTTCATGCTGCTGATTTTATTTCCTAAAATTGTTAGACTTTCATAAGGCCCATTACCTCTAAACTTCTAGAGTTGCAGGGTGATCTTAATTTGCAAATTTTAATTTTTCTGAATACCTTTTGCAATTAATGTATTGTGGTGGGCTGTGCTGGGTTAACAGCTGGATGTGATGATCTTAAAGGTCTTTTCCAACCTTAATTCAGGTGAATTAAAGAGAACATTAAATCAGTCTCAAGATTTGTGTTCTGAATGTTTATTCAGGAGGTACAAATATTCTAATTTTAAGATAGTCAAATTGGCAAAAATGACCAACTAGATGAGTAATAGTGCACAGTTGTTATGGAAATTAATAGGTGGGTTTGTTTTTAAAAATAAATAAATAAGGCTTCTGATCCAAATCTCTCATCCAAAAAAATGAGATGATGACAATATTCTTTGGGTATGACTTCATGAAACAAGCTGAGCTAACAGTTTAGAGCTACTGGGAGGAGAAAAACCAACCTTTTCCCTGTCCTGTCCTTATTTGTACCTGAGAGCTTTGTTACCATTCATCTGCAGTGAGTTCTGCTGCTTTTCTTATACCACAGTAACTTGTTCACAAAAACAGCAGACGAGAGTAAAATAAAGTGGTTTTGGGTGTTTGGACTGCTGACTTACCTGTGTGAGGAGATGAATGTTAGACTTGTAATAAGGTGGCAGGGAGAGGGTACAGTGCCAGTGGAAGAGCAGGAAGAGGAATTAGGGTAGAGAGGGAAGTGAGGTTCATACTTGTACAAGTGGCAAATTGTCAATTCCCCTCAGCCATACTGTAAAATCCTATTCTGTGTCAGCCCTTGGGACTCTGAGTGCAGCACAGTAAGCTGTGTCAAGCTGAACACAAAGAAATGTATAATAAGGATTGAAGTTTGTATGATTAGGTAAAGAGGTAAATAGGAAAAGACAACTCAAAAGACTGAAGTGATATCCTTTTTGCTAGTTTTATTTCTGACTTGAAAATTACTTCTGTAGCTGAAAGCTCTTCTTTTGTTGTTTGTTTGTTTGGTTTTTAAGGGGTTTTGTTTACTTATTTTTATGTGAGATTTTTTGTAGGCTTTGGTTTGGATTTTGATTTTTTTTCATCCCCCAGTTATGTGATTTGCCTAATAAACCCTGGAAACCCCAAACTTTGCTTTGCATATTGCACTTGGATGGGATGGTTGGAAGGTCAAACCTAGTGGCATTTGGCCAGTATGGTGAGATCAGTTATAGAGAGGGGAAACTCCTGTTGCTTCTGAATAGAAGAACAGAATTTTCTTCTTGCTCTTATCTGGATATACATACATATATAAGCAAAACATACATGAATACATACAGCAGAAAATTACAAGATACTATCCACTCTGAGGACAAATTTTACAGTTACTCATGTAATATAAATGTTTTTGTAATAAAACTTAATCAAAACAAAAAATAGACCACTACTGTGATGTCTTGCTGAACATTTTGTATTAGGGATAATGATTTCTTATAAAGAAATTTGTTACTTAATTTTCCAGTCAGCATAAGTGCTCTTGAGAGAAATTCCTGCTCCCCTACTGCTTGTAACTTAAACAAAAGTATTTTAGTTTCATTTAATCTCATTTGAACATCATACAAGTGTTTCCAGTAATTTCCTCTCCCTAGAATGCCTTTCAATGAAAAATTCAGGAAAGGATGCTCCACTTAGGGTGATCAATGCACCCTTTACAGAATTTGAGCAGCTGTTTCAAGTCCACATGGATAAATCAGCCCTAACCTCCTCCTTTCTGCTGTCCCCAGGGAAGTGTACTCAGACAAACTCAACCAACTTCTTTGTTTGCAAGTGTGACTCGGTGGAGGATCCTTTTGGCCAACTCACCACACCCTGTGATTCCCCCCTCAGGGAGCACCAGTGCTGTGCACTGCTGGGTGTGGCTGTGGGGTGGGGAAGTGTGAACCCTTCCCAGTGAGTCCAGGCCAGCCAGCCTCAGCACTGAGCTGGAGGCCAGTCACCAAAACGATTTTTGTGTAGGAATCTGAGGCAGATTTCAAAATGAGCTGTTATTTATCCCTCGAGAAGCTCATGAAAGCAGTGCTTCTGCCTCAGTGTGAAAGTGATTGTTACAAAGCATCCTTTAACTGTACAATATTTCCTGTGGTAATCAAAAGTTACATGAATTTAGCAAAATAAAAACAAATCAAAACAACTTGGCAGGTTGTTTGATCTGTTTCTCTTCAAGTGCAGAATTGTTCTACCAGTGACATTTGTATGGAGAAGCACTGTGTGAGTTTGAAAGCCTGCAGCCTGAACTGGGTGTGTGTTTATACACCAACCATCACAAATGGTTTGCTGTGAGAACCGTGGCTCACCATCACTTTGACATGAGTGTACCTCAGGGTAGGGGTGATGTTTTGAAATAGCCATCATTCACAGTGGGAGACAAGGGAGACTCCTGCTGCTGACTGAAAAGTTGGGGAATAGTTCAGGGGATGTTCACTGCAAATCCCAAAGCACAGCCCATGATAATAATGAGGAAACCTAACTTCCTCCTTCTCATGGTACTCCACATGTGGCACAAATAATGAACATGTGAAAGGTCTTCAAACGGAGAATCAAGACAGAATGGGAATTTGGGGTTCAGTTTTGTGATGTCACATGTTCCACAGAATTTCATTGTGTTTCATTGAAATGTGTTTCATTTTTCTGCACTGATCTTTCCATGATTAAGATTCTGCCTGGAAAAATTACAGGTGTGGTTTTTGAGAGCACATTTTTAATGATAATTACTTACTGTCTAATATTTTTATTGGAATTTCTCAGCACCGAAGTGTTTAATCAAGCAGTGTCTTCCTGATATTTATTACCTAGTAAATTGGAACTTGTTACCATGTGAACAATCTGTATTTGCAATGAGGAAATTGCAGTTTCTTGAACAGCTGGGTAACTGCCTGATAAATGTTCTTTTTTTAGCAATTTATATAATTTCTGGCTTCTCATCTAACGCTGTCAGTGATTCTGCATTCCATCTTCTGAGAAGATTCAAATTCTTCAAGATTGATTAAAAAGACTGCTTCAAAAGTTTTTTGGTTTGTTTGAATGTGGTTTCAGTGGTGGTTGTTGTTAGTTTGTTTTTCTGAAAGGAAAGATTGCTAATGGTTGGAGCATGGTGGAGAGAGGCTTTAGAGATACTCGGTATGTGCAGCATTACTTTCACTGGTCATTTCAGAATAGGAGGAATAGTAGCTTTGAGTGTTCCTAGCAGTGAATAGCACCTCTCCTAAGCAGTGGCCTCTGGTTTATTGGTTGGTTTGTTGTGAAACCACATACACGGAATCACAGAACGGTTTGATTTAGAAGGGACCTTAAAGCTCATCTCATTCCAACCCCCTGCAATGGTCAGGGGTACCTTCCACTAGGCCAGGGTGGTGGGAGCCCCATCCAAGCTGCTCTTGGACCCTTCCAGGGATGGGGCATCCACCACTTCTCTGGGAACCTGTGCCAGGGTCTCACCACCCTCACAGTGACAAGTTTTTTTCCCCAATATTTAATATAAATCTACCTTCTTTCAATTTAAATGAAAGGATGCAAGAGAGATATTCCATAAACTGCAAACTACTGGTGTTTTTTTCCTTGAAATATGTATGCAATATTTCTACTTAATTTAAGGTTTTTGTAAAGTTAGAACCTGAGCACATCTCAAAGGGCTTCACTGTGCTGACAGATGGTTTTGCAAGAGTTACTTCTGTGTTAAGTTTTGAAACTGTGAGGGGATGAACTGAAGGCGTAGGTGTGAACACCATGACCACAGAACAGCTCTGTCAGTGAACTTCAGACCTCAGCCAGGTCAGCAGTGCTAGGCCCCTTTGAGCTGGGCTTTCCAGACTTACCAAATACCTTCCTTACTTCTCCCTAACAGGTAGGTAAAATCTTTGTTGGCCTAAATAGATTTTAAAACCCTCCTACACCCCCTCCACGGAACTAAACCCACAAAAAATGTGTTCCAGAAATGGCAAAACTGATGCACTGGCCTGCTCTGCAATCTAGTCACTACCATCATTTTATCTGAAATGTTCGTTGATTTTTTTGAAAGTACCTTACAATTCAGATTCACAAGTTTTATAGTGTTAGTGTAGACTTGTAGTCTAACTATAATTTTAGGAAAGGGTGGACTCACTGGTTCCACACATAGTGGAATCACTGAAACCTTTGTTTCTCCTGCTGTACAACTGGAGTTCTCTAGGGAGTCTTTCAGCAGAGGTTTATGAGCTGATGTTTGGCTCTGCCTGGGCCCATGTGCACAATGCAGTGACTGTTGATGGGCAGCCACTGTACAATCTAAATTCATGTAGAAATGAAATATAAATCACATTCAGTTTGTAAGATCTTTCAGAAGGGACTCCAAGTGTTTGATACACAGTTCAGAGGGGATTCAATACCATGATTAAACTGTAATCATAATTCATTGTTTATAAATGCACATAGCATTCTACAGTCACTCAGCTCTCTGAGAGTTGTTTGCATTTGTTATTCCATCAGATAATAATATAATTATAAAGTTTAGTGCCATTCATCAATGAACTTTGGGTCCAAATTTAATTTTTAAAACTGTATTTACACTTTTCTGGTAGAGTAAACAAATTTCCATGGAGTCTAATGAATCCTACTTTTTTTTTGAAGTCTGTCTTGTAGGTACAAGTTGCTCTGAAACTTACTGACATGAAGGTCCTGCCTATTGACAATCATATTTTTCTTAGAATTAATTTTTTTCGTGTTTCTTAAGAATGTTTAGTCAAGCTGAAATGTACTGGCCTGATTAATGGAGAAATGACAGAATCCCTTTCTTGGCATATTTTTTGTGTATAAACTCAAGTTCATTATTTCAATCTCCAAACCAGTACACTCTTGTCCTGTGTGAAGTGCTGTTCATGCCATGAAGCATGTTACAGGATTACATTGCTTTGAGAACATGCCCTGAAGGTATTTTGTCAAAATGATTTAAATGGAGCTGATTTTTGAGATGGTGTTAACATACACCTTCATAAACAAACATACACAGATGGTATTTGAAATCAAGGCTGCTTGGGTTTAGATGGTTACACAGCAGCTTCAGTGTTCTCATGGAGGTTCTTGACCATTTTTTCCGATTTCTGTGTAGTGGTATTTCAATGTGATTGAAATGTGAGGATAAACTGCCCAACATTGTGGTGCTCAGAGCATCACATGGAAGAAGATTTGCAGAAGTGAGTGTGCATTCATGTGACTGAAGTAAGTGTTCATAGCTTCAGAAATCCTGAGCTAAGACTTGTATGTAGTGTTCAAATAAAATGCTACATTTTTTCTTTTTTCTTTTAAATATGGAAAGTAACATGATGACTGCAAGAATTAATCTCACCTAACACCAAATATCCAGTGATGGTGAGAAGTAGATGCTTAGAGAAGAGTACAAAACAGAAATAGCCAGTCATGCTGTTCCCAAAATATTGCCCCAACAGTCAAGAAGAACAATGTTTCTTAGGAGCAGCATCTTGTGACAGATACTTCCACTGTGTATAATACAAAAGTTGTATACAATATGAAGAATTAACTCCTTGTTCTTCACTCTGAATCTGCCACCACCTGATTTAATCTGATGCACCATTTTTTCCCCTGTTGTTGAACACAGTGAAAAATAATTCCATATTTGCTTCCTCTGTCAAATGTGGTTTGTAGGTCTTTATCACATCTGCTCTAATCTCTCTCATTTCTGTATGTCCTATCTGCTATACCATTATCTGCATGAGAGCTGTTCTGTGCCTCTTGTCAGCACTTTCACTTTCAGTCAGCCTTGTCTTGCCCTACTGTGATGCAGATGAGAAGGCACAGAACATCCAAATGTTCCAATGTCACATTTTGTTCTAGAGTCATTGCACATCTAGAAGTAACTCTTCTAGTGATTTTGCAGGAATTTCAGGGTTGGGAATTTTTGTTTTAAGGATAGACTACCATAAAATAGAGATATGCATGACAGGCACAGCAGAGCATCTCTGATTGTACTGCAGCTGCTCCTCAAAAGGCCTAGAGGGTAAGTGTGAGAGCTTATTATATGTTTGGGATGTTGGTGAAGTAAAAGGAATGTGTCCAAATGAGGACTAGATTTGCCATTTGATTAATCTTATTCTAAAGTCATCATTATCTGATGAACGGCCTTTAGAAAAATAAATGCTTGTAAAGCCACATCCATCACATGATCTGCCTTTGAAATCAGTTATTTTCAAGGTCTGTGAAGTTATTCTTGTTTGGGCTGCTTCCGTGTGGCTGAAAATATTCTTCCCTTCTCCCCCATCCAGCTTCCTACTCAATTTCCTTTTCCTTGTCCCCTGTGTTTTAGTCCCTGTCAGACTGATCCTGTGTTGCAAACAGGGCCCCTAATGCTTCCTCTGTTTTCAGGAAATTTTCACTACCTTTGTTTTAAGGTAGCCATCAAACAGAATTTGCCTGGCTGCACAGACACTGAAATGCCCGGTGAGATACCTTAGGCAGAAGTGTTTTTCCCACTTTCTCAGCTCTGTACAATGAGAGATGCAGGCAGGGGAGCAATTTGGCTGAACAAAAGGAGCAAAAGTGGAACTTCTAAAACACAAGAAACAAACTCCCGCTTGCCAGACAGGAAAAAAGCAGTAATATGGCTAGGAGGAAAAAAAAAAGAAAAAAAGAAAAGCATGCTGAGGAGGGAGTTAAAGCAATGCTCTGTGTTGTGGCACCGTGACATTCTCAGTGACATGGTGCAGGTTCCGCTCAGATCAGGGGAGCACAGCGCACTGAATGTGGGTGCCAGTGCCGTGTGTAGGGCGGGAGCCCGGGCTGGACTGGGGTCTGTGCCAAGGGGGAGCGCTGTCTGTCCTGTCCTCCTGCCCTCCTGTGGGACCCTGGGCTGCCAGAGCCGCTCTCGCAGACATCCTGCGGGCAGCGCCCGCTCCGTGTGTCCCGTACCCGTGCGCTCTCGGTGCTGCGGCGGCCGGAACGGGGAACGGAGGCCCGAGGCGCTCGTTCCGCGGCCGCGCCAGCGGGCGGGCCCCGAGGGTGTGTGAGGGGCCGGACCCCGCCCCTGGGCCCGCCCGGGCCGGCGCTGGCGCTGCCGCAGCTCGCAGTGTGCGGCGGGCCGGCCGCGGGGACGCGCTCCGGGCCGCGGGCCGGGGCGCAGCTCAGCCACAGCGCTGCCGGGGGCCGGGCACGGCCGGCGCCTCCCGCCCGCCGCTCGCTCCGAGCCGGCACCGAGCCCCGGGAGCGCCGCTCCGAAAGCCACCATGGTGGCCAAGGATTATCCCTGCTACCTGTCCGCCAAGAGGGCCAATTTCGCCTTGGAAGCGCCGACGGTGACCAGCCCGGCTAAGGAGACCGAGGTACTGCTGACACGGTTGCAACTTTATTTTTCTTTATTGTGTGACCTGCGTTGCCCTGGGGGACAGTAACGTGGTGTGAGAACAGGCTGCAGTGTATGGATACCCGTTTTGCTTAGGCATCCTTTACTGCCTTCTCTAGGTATTCCCCTCTCTTTTGAAATAAAGCCAGGAACAGAATCTAGATTTTTTTGTCCTCTGTCACTTTAGGAAAATTAATCTTTAAAACATCTGATTGAGACGTACCTGTTTTACATAAGTAGCTTAAAGAGATTTAGCTGTATTTTATTCCAAGACTAAGCATTACTTACAAATTGTTAAACTGACATAGGAGCTGGAAGGGAATCAGTAAAATGGTGTCTTAAAGCATTGATTTTAAGACACCATTTACATTAACTGTCTATTCCTCATCACAATAAGCAAAAAATTAATCTGATGTACAGTTAACTGAAAATCTTGTCCTATCAGCAGATTGACTGCTCTATTTCTTAAAAAGCATGGAAGCCTTTCAACTGACATTAAAAATCTTACTCACTAACTCAAATCTAGCAATGTTCATGAAAAACTTGAATATTTGATACTTTAGGTTAATGTTGGTTTGTGTTTAGGAAAAAACCAGTGACATTAAGGATTGTGACTTGTCTGGAGGAAGGCAGAACATATATCTGAAAGTTTTTATTACTTAAATATATAGTTTCTTTATTAATCTTGTTTGCTGAGTAACTTGAAGACAGCTTATTAAGTTAGGTTCATTTAATACATCTCCATCAAAGATTAATTACCTCCCCACTTGATTAGGTCTAAAGTAAAAGTAACATAAGCCCAGTGACCTTATTTAATCATGATGTTAAGCTAAGAACTGAGATGATGCTGCACTGTGGCTTTCCAGTGTACTTTTACATAGAGAGACTTAATTATTTAGCTTAAGGGAAGTGGAATTCTTTTCAGCTCTGTGTTTTTGAAAAATTAACACCCTAAGTGTGTGTGTGTGTATGCATCTATGGAAAACACAAGCTGTTAGGTACTGAATGTTCTTCTCAAGGGTACTCATTATATTAATGATAATATTAAAGAAATACGATTTTAGCCTTTACTGCATGAAGGGATTTTTTGTAAATTAATAGAACTGTCAGATCTGAAGAGCTGGAGTGTTGCTCTGTTAGTCAGGAAGCTTGGTTATAATCAAATTCCAAAGAAAAAGACTCAGTGAAAGCTGAGAGCATGAGGAAGTATTGAGTAACAGATGTGATCAATCAAAATTATAATGTGCAAACAGCTTGTGTTTTATACGAACAAGAAAAGGCACCCTTTTGCTTTCGAGCTGGTTTCTGAGAGTAGGGTGGGATTCCAGCGTTCTGAAAAAGAAACTTGTAAATATCCTGTAAGACCACCCACCACTCCAAAAAATGATTCAGAAAGCAGAAATAGAAGCTACTCGTTGGGAAAGGCATTATACGGACTGGTGTATGCAGCCTGTTTGTTTGAAATCTGTACGGGGGAAAAAAATCCTTAAGCTCTAACCTGAAGCTGTTCTGTCAGCTTTTAGCATTTACAAGGGGAATTAAAGCTGTTGGGCGCCTTCTGCCACAGCTGGGTGTTACTGCAGCAGAGCACTCCTGTGTCTGGGCTGGGCGTTTCTGCCTTTGCAAACGCCAGTTTACTTCTAGTTATTAACATGTGAAATTGGTTGTTTTTTTAATAACTGAAATAGTGCATAAATGTTGGTATATTTGGATTAGAACAGATTTTCTGTTTTATAAATGTTTTGAGGAACAAGTCAGTGGCAGAAAAGAGAACTGAGGATTTCTGCTTCCGGCTCTTTCTTTCAGCTGTGCCAGCTCCCTTGGCATAAACTCTGTGGAAAGTTGCACAGTCACAAAACAATGACAAAGGAAATTTCCAAAATATATGTAAACACTAAAATCTGGATTCTGATAAAAAACCTGATGTTCTAGTACAAGTCATCATAGTTCTTTTCAAGTGCAGTTTAAGGGCAGCAAAACACTGCAGTACCTAGTACCTGAGTTAATATGGCAAACACTATAAGGTCTTTACTTGAACCGTTACATGCCCCACATAAAATCCTGTAGTACAATTCCAGGGATGAACAGTACAGAGGTGTTGGGTTCTTCCCAACTTTTTTATATTTCAAAAATAGAAACAATTAGTAACATTTGGAATTGCTTACTCTGGTTATAAAAAGCCCCACACCTTTCCGGATGACAAACACTATTTTCCATTTTTCCCCTTCTAAAGCCAACACCCAGGCTGGGTGGGCAGCAGGTGAGAAGGAGCATTCACAGCCACAGATTTGAGGTTTAAAGGTCTGAATGTGAGGTCATGGCAAGGAACTCCTGAATTCCTCAGAGTAAGGATGTCCTGTTCTGCCATTCAGGATCCAACACAGGATTTAGGCTCTGAAAACTACAACGGGGGCAGAGAATTCCTCTGTGTGTCCAGTGTGTTGTATGTCTGCTTACAGCCCTTACAGTGCAGGATTCAGACCTCAGACCCAGGGCTGTTTGCAGTCTGTCTTTTCTTGTCTCCTGCCATGCTCCCAGCACGGGTGCAGGAGCTCTGGGCTGCCTGCTGCTCTGCATGGTGTTTATTTGGGGGATGGTGTTTATTTGTGTTTGTTTGGGGATGGCGAATGTGAAGGGGAACCCAGCGGCCTCCAGGCCATGGCACATCATTAACAGGGAACCAGGCTTGGAGCCAGAGGGAGAGAGGCCAAAAGATTATGAGATAAACTCCAAGTCATGAATTTTCTTTGATCTTTCTAAATGTTCGTGTTTCATGTTAATGAAACATTAGTAATTGCAGTTTTGACATATTTCAGGTAAGTTCAGGTGCAGTGTAGCTGCACTTGAAACGTCAGACCCCTGCACTTGGAATTGCTGATCTGTTCTGCGTAATGGCAGTGTGAAACAAATAGCTTGTCTTTATTTTTCCATTCAGTAAAACACTGTATGATATCTGCTGGTTAATTGGCAGTGCAGGTTAATATCCAGTCAGTTCCAGAATGGAAAAGGTGTCTCTTAGACTGCCTGGTCAAGCAGCTCGTAATGAGAGGAAATGCAGAATTTAATAATCTCTACATTAGTTGTCTGGGTTTTTCAGGGTTTCTGTTGCTTGTGTTAATTTACCTCAGTGTGAGGTTTTTCTGTTAATTTGCCTTCATTTCCTAACTCCTGATAGAGGTATTGATTTCTGGATATTGCAGACAAATGATCAGTCAAGATTGCTGGATGCAGCTTGTGCTTCTGCTGCTGACACTTGAGTGCTTCTGCCCTGCCTATGGCAAATGAAATCTGGAGGGCAGCCTGTGTGCAGCCAGGAGCCAATCCTTGATTAACACAGGGTGGGATAACATCATGCAAACTTCACTGTTGTCTTTGACCAGGAATATTTCACCACTTCCCTAAATGGCTGTTCATTGTACCCCAGTTATCATTTCAGGTTCTCTTGTTTGTAATGCTGTGATTAAAACAGAATGTCTCTGGATTTTCCTTTATTTGCTTGCTGATTTTAAGGAGACTGACAGAGGAGGAACAACAAACCTCTTCCTGCTGCCATCAGGGAGTGCAGATGGTGCATGGGACCTTATGGATTTCAAGGAAAATTGTATGATCAAGTTGCCTTTGTGTCAATTCACTGAAATTGCTTATTAAATTCTCCTTTAGATGCTGGCAGTTTTAGTAGAGGGATACCTCTCCCAGGTTTTAGTATGGACTCATGTGGATGATTTGGTTACCTTTGTACCCCGCTGAACTGTACTTAGAACTGCTTTAGAGTCACCTACTTTGTTTTTCTTTACCATTCACCTCAGTTCTAGAACAAGCACTGTTCTACAATTTTCCAATCAGAATCTTTCTAAGATACTATGAAGCAAAGGGAAATTCTCTGCTGTTTCAGTATAAAATCCCAGTCTTTTTAGTGCCAAAATCAATTGAGACTGTTGTTCTGGTTTTAGACTTGCTTCGCTCTGAAGGTACATAAAGCCTGAGATGCTTGGTTTAATTTATTTTTAGATTTAAGTGTTTGCTGTGTTAAGGGTTGTTGTAACATAGGTTGTTTTTTCTATTTTAACCTTTTTTGGTTTGCTTTGTTTTTTATCCTGCTGAAGGTTAAATACTGATAACATCCTGTGGAACAGAGCTTGAATGTGGGGGTTTTTTTATTAAACTCCAAGTTTCGGGGGCATTTATTAGAGCTGTTTAATCTGAGGCCAATTTAACTAGTAGCAGACTAACAAAAATAATATTGTTGGGCTTCCTGCCATGACAAATGTTGACTTACCCTTATAAAGTTGACTAAAAACTAATAACCTTTAAAGTATGGAAACCTTTAAGGCGTATGGAAATATAGCCAGTTAGTTGAAATCTGAAACAGAATGGTTCTGTTTGAGTTTCCTGGCACTGCTTATGAATTAGGTATGAAACAAAGGTTACTGTACTGTTTCAATTTATAGTGTCTTCTATTTATTACACTCTTAACACTCTTGAGACTAATTTAAGACGTTTTTCCTTAATGAATGCTCCCATAGCACAGAATGAATGCTTTGGATGTCTCATTGTCCTGATTCACATCAAAAATGGAAAAAAGTTAACCAGCATGATTTTTATACAATGTGAAGCAAGGTAGCTACCTTAGATCCAGAATTACTGCTGTAAATGTCTCAGAACTTGCTGAACTCCAGTAAGTTGAGATTCTAACAGGCATTGGCAATTTCAGCCACTTTGTGTGTGGGTTCAGTTGGCCTCTGAAGGTTAAAGGTAAACAGGATGAATTCTACTATTCTAAAATGCTAAGTTTCTGTACCAGTTTTCACATAGCACTTATTTTCTGTGCTGGGTAAAAACCGTTCCTTTTGTGGAGTTTGGTTTTAAATGCAATCAGAAAAATCAACACAATATCCTGGTCACAGTAGTGCAGCAGACACAAGAATAATGGCCCCTCAGGGAAACATTTTCCCTTGTTTGTGGGATTCAGCACCAGCCCTCCGACATGGAGAGCGCTGTTGAAGCTGCTGATAAGAGATGGGAGTCAGGTGGAAAAACAATCCTAGCAGCAGTGAACATAATTGGCTCTTCACTGGCAGGAAATCACTGGCTAAGCCTTGAGGGGCACAGAGTGGAAGAATTTTGAAGTGAGGTACTGGAGCAAGTGAAGACCTTTTATATGGCACCTAGACTGCTATTCAGCATGTGTTATCCAGGTCATTGGTTCTGATGTTCTTAGGGCAATATGGAGGGAACCTGGCCTCGCTCTTTTTGTTTCCTTTCTTTCTGTTTGTTAGGAAATGAAAAGCAGTCTTTTGCTAGAGTAATTTATCCACCAAAGAGTGATAATTAGGCTGTGTGTGGTCTTGAATGATAATGTATCGAAAACTGACACAGTTAAAATGGGTTTAACTCACTCTGCTTTGAACTTTGGGACTATTCCATTCCTTACATATACTAGTAAAAGAGGCTTTTTTAATTTTGCTGATGAAGAGCATCAAAGTGTTAACCTTCTTCCCCTAAATAGCCTTCTAGAAGATTTCATATCTGTGTAGTGTGTTCTTGGATACAATACAACCAATTATTAGTTGCCAGTTTCACTAATGAAGAAGCAGAAGTAGCATGAACTTAGCTGTCAGTGCATTACTGCTAATGGAAGTGCCTAGTTCTTCATGGGATCTTCTGCTTTTCCACACTTCCATGGCTGTTTGAATGCTCAGCTTGGCCTGGGAGCAGGTGCTGTGTGCTGAGTTTCAGGCTTTTAAATAGCAATCTGTTTGGGTCTGTGCATCAGCCCCAAAATAATGATACAAAAGTTACCTGTTTGTCGGGATGTCATCATTGTGAAATGACCGTATCAGAGTTTAGAAAGCAACACGTTTGTCGGTTCTGCAAGGCAAAAAGACTTAAATTTTACTGCAAAGGGAGCTGGCAGCTGTTAGTCTGCTCACTGTGGCTTCCCAGCAATGCTCTGGTTGGAGCTGAATGCTGCATTTTCCTGCTGTCCCACAGCAGAAGGGTCTTTTTTGAGATTATACATTAAAAGGTAGAGCTTTCCTTGCTAACTCAGTAGTCTAAACTACTGGGTTAGAGTTTAATATATAGAAGATACTAGAGATATGATTGTACCTATAAATAAAAAGTAAATTAGAATGAAGAAGCAATTGGAAGCACTGTGTCCTTCATGTCTAATTAGAGGCATGGCACCTTTGAAACTTCTTGTTTGATAGCTTCCCATCTTAAATTGGTGATAATCACTGTTTATGCTATGGTGATTAGTCTTTCTTCATAGTAATTCTTCAGAAAAGTATATTAGAAAAATGCACATAGAAGGACATAGTAGGTGTTTGAAATGTCCATTGTCTGGTTTTCAGACTGTCTATATTTTGGACACAGATTTGCTCCTTTTATCACTTTGTTCACAGTTTCAAGTTCTTTCTGAGGCTGCATGTGTTCACAGTATTTGCAGCTAATTTTTTTTTTGTCTCTGAATTCAAATGTTCCCGAAGTCATCTTAAGTTCAAATATACAGCTCCCTCCAAAAGCCATCTGCTCATTGTTCTAGCCTAGCCAGGTATTAATTTGACTTCACTTGACTGTTCAGCCTTTGAAGTTCCTGCACTCATGTTTCCCTCAGCTTTATTTAGCCTTATATCAAATTTAAAGCCCTGTCAGATTAATGTTACTTATTCACATATACCAGCTCCACATTTTGGAAACTCTGCCAAACTGTAGTCTGGGTCTTTTTTTTTTAAACTTACTTCCCGTATTGCTTTGGCAAGCCTTCATAACTCTGAAAATACAGTCTAACATGCAGTAATTTCAAAACTCTGCAATAAGAGGTTTTTTAAAGATACCAATCATAATGGCTTTAAAAGGTCAGGCAGCACATTGTAACTCCTGAATTTTTTTGTCATAACTTGGCCCCCTTCCCAGTCTGGACAGGTGATGGTTGTTGCAGTGGATCCAGCCCCTAAATCCTCTCTCTTGTTCCCCTGCGAGTTCCCAGAGCTGTGAGGGGGAGGCAGGAGGAGAGGAGCAGGGATGCCTTTGGCAGCTCTGAGGGCAGCCTGGAGTCTGGTGTTCATTCCACCAGCACCGTGTGTCCTCATGGAGCGTCCTCGTGCTGGCCAGACACTGCTCAACATTCATACCCCAGAGGGTTTTATGGCTGTGGGACTTCTGGTTAACTGAGAAATTGGAGAGTCTTCACAAACAAATTAGTAAAATAATGAACATGTTGGACTGATGTGCAAGTGCAGATTCTGGTCAGTATCTCTGGGTAAAACAGAACAGTTCATGCAGTCCCCTCTTTCCTTTTGTGTTGTTGGCTGTGATGAACAGAGTCCTTGGTGAGAAAAACACCCACCTGTTCACAACTTGCCCTTGCCTGTGGAAGTTTTCCCTCTCCAGACTGGCCTCAGTAGTTTGTTCAGCTTCTCTGCAGTGCTGGTTTGGAGAGGTGACACAGCTTGAGAATGAGGGTGCTGATGAGAGGGGAGGCAGAGGCACAGTGGATGTCAAAGTACAGCAGAAATCCTGGGATCAGATGTGCAGCAGTTTCAGCATTACTGTCTGGCAGTTTTAGAATTGCTCTGCTAGTGCTGTATTTTCATTGCACAGTCAAAGCCTTATTTGTACAAATTTCATTTTACTACAGTAGAAAGGGTGACACAGTGCTGATGGCTTTTGTTGTGAGACTCTCTGAATAAAATGACACCTGGAACACTAAGATTTGTTGAGTTTTCACTTCCAGCTCAGTGTCTTAACCTACCACACAGTTTCTAGTGAAGGGGAAAATCATGTTGTAAGTATTCAGAAAAGCTTTCCTCATATTTAAAAATTTAGGATTAACAAGATTTTTTTTCAGAACTCATTGGTAAAGGTGTAAAGTCTCAGGCTTCTGAAGTTATCTGTAGTAATGTTATTTGAGAGAAATCCTGTAATAATGCTGATTTCTTTCCATAAAATTGAATTCTAAGTTTGGACTGCGTATTTAGCTGTTCTGAATTCTGGTCAGAATTTTCCATGTGAAATCAGAACACAATAGATTGCATGAGGAATTCAAGGAGGGGTGCTGGCACAGAAGGGCAGGACTGCAGTTACCTGACCTGGCTGTGTCTGCTGGGGGAACGGCTGGCCTCTAGTGGCTCACAGCAAGAGGTTCCACAAGATCTAAATGATGTTTGATGGTGGCTGAAACTCTGCTTGGAGTTCATCTTTAAAATTAGTTTCTGTTTTCAGTGAGGTTTTGTAACATGAACATTAGTAAATATCATACTGCCTTAGCACTTTTCTCCTTGAAATGGATGGGGGCAATGGATTCCAGAAGGGATACAGCATAAAGGAGTAATAATTTCTATTAATCCTATCTCCTGGGAAGTCCCTCCAATGTCCATTTCCAGGTTTTGCAGCAGGGCTGGCGCTGAGTGCCCGTGCTGCTGAGGCAGAGCTGCTGGCACAGGCTGTGCTGCTGGCACTGCCCAGGGCTCCATGTCCCTGCACTGCAGTGCAGCACCTTCCTGACCAGCTGGCCCTGCCAGGGCTCTGCTCTGGGCTCCAGCACTCAGAACTGGCACAAACAGCTCGTGCTTGTGCCACCAGTTAGAGGAGAATTGCACTGGAATCTCAAAGGTTTTCCCTGTGTTTTGGGGAGGGGGTGGGATGCTGCTGCTGGAGAGGTGAGTGAGTAGATAAGCATGCGAGTGCTGCAATGACGTAAAAATGCTCCTGAAACCTGCCTCAAAGACATGGTTGCTGAAAAGGAAGGGTTATGAATAACAGTGCAGTGATGAAGATAAGGATTTAACTTGCTTTAGACTGCTACAGTTCTTTAATGCCAGGTGTCGTGTGTGATGGAATACATTATTTTTGCTAGAGGGTTAAACACTTTGTCACTCATCTCAGCTGGCTTTTATGGATTTCCAGGTCTGCCTGCTGAGAAGTAAATTAAATATGTAGCTGCTTCTCACCTTTCCTCTGTTGCTGCACTAATAGAAGAGAATTTTTCTTGCCAGTAATACAGATGGTGGTCATCGCTGCAGAGATTCATTGTTTGGTATCAAGAAGGATGACAAATCTGCATTATCTCCAGAAGGATTTATATTTCTTTATATTTAGAAAAGGATAACAGGCATGCTTCATTTTCTTAAATCTATGTCCAGACAACTGGAGGCATAGCAAACCTACACAAACTTTATAAGCATGGCTGAAAAAGAAAGATGAACTGCATTAGGATGTCCTTGAAATATGGTGTTGGATGGGGTTTTTAACTTCACTTGGAAGGTTTGGCTCTTTTTCTGTTGCCTTTTGCATGTGCTGTTCGAGATCCATTAAATGTCAGATGGAGGTTAGGAAGCCAAGGGTAACTGTTCTATTTTTATGTATTTATAATCACTTTTTTCTGTGTTACAATTTCTGGTTTGTTTTTTTTTTAATATATCTGCAGGACAATAGGCATATTATTTTGGTTATACATTGCTTTGGGTGCTAAAATACATATGAGAAGGACAACGTTGAATTGTGTGCTTTATGGTAGATTTTGCTAATTTTCCTTTATATTTTATGCAAAAAATAGGTGTATGTAACATGTTATTAATGTGTTGGTCTGTATATGTGACAATTTTCATAAGAACATGCATTCAGAGACAATAAGAGTTAAAGATTTCTGTCTAAATTTTATATTCTGGAAGAAAATACATTTACTGAATAGAGTCACATGCTGACAGTGCCAGAAGCAAAGGCACACACAGAATTGTTTATATTTCAAAGCATTCCTTTCAGTGAGAAGATTATCATAATGAGCATTAGCTGCAGAGCACTGCTGAAAATTCTTCGGCTAAGAATGAGTAAAAATAATCAAATTATTTTCTGTTTCTTTGTCTCCCTTCCCCGTTCCTGGCCATGGCAGCTTCTCCATCATTACATTTTTCAGCAGTTTCCAGGACCTGTATGTACCAGCCAAGAGCAATCTGTCACTGTCAGTATTTGAAACTGCTTTTGTTTATTTACTGCCCCAATGATAGACCAGGTTTGCAAACACTCTTGCTACAAATGCTTTCTTAGGAAAATCAGCAGAACTGTTAGTCATCTTTACCTGATCATGCTCACACTCTGCTGACTTTTTTTCCTTTCCTTCCTCCTGTGTTGCAGGAGCCCAGTAACAAACGGGTCAAGCCTCTTTCCAGAGTCACATCCCTGGCCAGCCTCATCCCCCCTGTGCGAGCCACTCCGCTGAAGCGCTTCAGCCAGACCCTGCAGGTAAGGGCAGCACCTCCTGATGCAGCTCCTGTGCTCCCCCTCAGCTGCTGCTGCTGCTCCCCCTCAGCTGCAGCCCCTGCTGCTGCTCCCCCTCAGCTGCAGCCCCTGCTGCTGCTCCCCCTCAGCTGCAGCCCCTGTGCTCCCCCTCAGCTGCAGCTCCTGTGCTCCCCCTCAGCTGCAGCCGCTGCTGCTGCTCCCCCTCAGCTGCAGCCCCTGTGCTCCCCCTCAGCTGCAGCTCCTGTGCTCTCCCTCAGCTGCAGCTGCTGCTGCTGCTCCCCCTCAGCTGCAGCCGCTGCTGCTGCTCCCCCTCAGCTGCAGCCGCTGCTGCTGCTCCCCCTCAGCTGCAGCCGCTGCTGCTGCTCCCCCTCAGCTGCAGCTCCTGTGCTCCCCCTCAGCTGCAGCTCCTGTGCTCCCCCTCAGCTGCAGCCGCTGCTGCTGCTCCCCCTCAGCTGCAGCTCCTGTGCTCCCCCTCAGCTGCAGCCGCTGCTGCTGCTCCCCCTCAGCTGCAGCTCCTGTGCTCCCCCTCAGCTGGAGCCCCTGTGCTCCCCCTCAGCTGCAGCTCCTTCCTGCAGCAGGGATGCACACGGACACCACTGCAATGTGCCAAACAGGCTTGGGCACCTTGCCACCACAAGGTCACTCAGCTTAAAACTCTCACCTCAAAAAAATCACTTCTCTCTTTAATGTTTTTCACTTACCAGGAAGAAAACTATTGCACCTGTAGCATCTAAAAATAGTTTACTAAAGGATTGCAGTTGCTTTTAAAATTTGATGAAGAGAACATTCCGTAATGCTTTTTCATAATGTTGGTTGGTTTCTTTGAAAGTGTTATTTTTGGTTTAGTTGGTCAGGTAGGACTGCTAAATTTCCTCCTGTAGAGTGAACTTTGACCTTAGCTAAACAAAAGAGTTGGTGAATAATTGGAAATTTCCAAGTAATTTTCCAAAGGTGATGGTGGAAATTAATAAAAGGCTAACAAATTTTAAATGCAGTTTCTGTGTTACAGATTAGGGATGTAATATTGTACATACTTGGAGACTAATGAAACTTAGCTTATAAAGCATTTGTGCCTTCAGACCTAGAGATGGCGAAGTATTGGAGTGCTCAACCCTTACTTGCACTGCTCTGGGTCTGGCCCAGAAAACTCCTGTTTCCTCTTTAAAAGAGTTTATGTAGAAAGGCATGTCAAAGATCTAAAGATAATTATTTAACAAACTTAATTTCTTCAAGAGGAACTGTAAAAGGAACTTGAATGTGTTAGAAATGTTCCTTAATCAAAATTACCTAAATTAGAGCTTTACTGAAGTTACCTGTTAAGGAGGAAAGAAATAAAACTTCAGAGTCTATTGAGAAATAAAAAGTCATGGGAAAGAATTCCATTTTTCTGTAGTTGTAATTACCTAGAAAATTGATATTACAGGGATTTCTGACACTGGTTTTCCTGTCTTTGGTTCCTGTGATGTTGAAAGTGCAGATTTGTGCACGGGGTTGGAGAATCAGCCAAATGTCTGCAGCCCTGCCTGGCTCGGTGCAGGTGAGGTCTGCGTGACTGGAGCAGAGCTCCCTGAATCCCCTGGGCTCTGTGAATCCCCTGCAGAGTCTGCCAGTCTGCCTCCAGGGGAAGCTGGCTCAGCTCTGGAAGGGCCACATCAGTTCCAGTTCTGAGGAGTGTGGAAAAGGATTTAATTTTTGGCCAAACCTCTGCTGAGCAGGGTGCTTCCCTTTCCACAGCCTTAGGCAGCTGTTGGCCTCATTTAGGTACCTGTGCTATTGTTCTGCAGTGAAAGCTTCTGGGACTGCACAGTCCAGTGCCCAGAACAATATTGTATTTAATAAAGTTGTGTCAGACTAACCAAAACAACGATCCTTTCATGTATGCAGTAGCAGCTTCCCAAAATGAGAACTATATTAATGTGTTTCAGGGTAAACTTTGTCAAAAATAGGAGGGGAAAAAACCAGCTTTGTTGCAAGTCCTACTGTTGCAAGCATTTCTGTTTTGCTCTGTTCATACTGCCCATAAGAATATATTTTAATTAGCAGATGAAACAGTGGTGTTATTTATACCATCCCCTCTAACTATGTGCTTGAAGGACCTGTGATAAGAAATCAGCTTCTGTGTTCTCCAGATCCTGCTGGTGATGTCCCAGCTGTAAATTGATGTCTTATCTGATTTTCTCCATAGCTGTAGAGCAGGAACAAAAAAGACTGACCTTGTGCTCAGGTGTCCCACTTGGAATGACTTAGAAGCATTCTGGGAAGTAGATATGGCTATTTCCCTTCATTATGCTTTGACATAGCTGTGACTGTGTCTTGGGAACAGTATAGGTTTCTTCTCATCATGTGATCTCCTGTAAAAAAGAAAAAAGTGTTGATTTTTCTTACTGAGTGAACTTTTATGTATTTTCATTGTTATTTCAGTCAAACCCCATGTTTCTTCTTGCATTGCTGTTAGATGTTCTGTGTCTGTAAAATGAAGGAAACTTCTGTCATCACCATAACATGCAGAACAAACAACTTCTTCCCCTGAAAGAAAAGAAAACAAAACAAAGTCAACAGAACATCCATCTAAAAAGACCACTCCAGCAGCATCAGTAAAATGAGTTAGAAAATTCTGAGATTCCTTTATGGCATTTCAAATAAACCTTCTTAGATATTCTTCTAAATAGAAGATACATGTAAGAGGAAAAAAACCCCAACTTATTGTGTATAATTTTCCTTACCTCTGTACACGTGACTTCAGTTTGACATTATTGGACTTTGAGGAGAGGAAAAAAATTTCTGTCTGGGATTTGTGTAGTTTTTTAAAAGATATGTTCTTGGCTACTTTTTATGTTTTGCATATTTTATTGATTACAGAAGTATTTGATTTTTTGGTGTGTAGTTCACTTTATTCCAATTTTCCACTTATTTTCAATACTTTTTCATAAGGATTCCAAGTAAAAAAATATTTGAAGTCTTTCAGGTTTTCTTTCAGGGCCTTCATTTTTGTTTTTCTTCTGTTTGTTTGGTTTGTTATTGACTATTTGTAGTCATTGTGTTCCTGTCATGTAGGGCAGTGTACAGCAGCTGACCAATAAAATGCTGCTAGCTTCATCTCTGCACTCTGTGCAGCTGCAGGATACCTAATGCCAAGCAGGTATTCTCCCTTGTTAACCCACCTGGCAATCCAGTTTATTTAGCTGTATTTCCAGTCTCCATCAAGCTACACCAATGATTGTGATGATCTGCCTGGTTTTATTCACAGCTGTGCTGCTGGGCTTAAAGCAGAAAATAGGATCAGAAAAAGAACTCCAGCTGATGCTGAAGAAAGAAATTGCAGTCTGGCTGGCTTCCTCTGCAACTTCCATTTTAATCAGTGTGTCTTGAGTTTAAGTAGGGAATCCAAATTACTTTTTTTGTCTTAGGACACCAAAAATTTCTAAAAATCCCCAAGAAGAAAATTGTTTTTAATATCAGTTTGAATGCCATAGGTTTGATCAGTAGTGGCCTTTGCCCAGTGTATGAAGTTGTTTGCTTTACTGCAGCTCTAATTAAGGGTTCCTAATTGCATTGATTAGCATTGGCAACACATAGACCCTTCAAGAAACAATCTTAGAACAGCCAGGAAAATCTGTTGCCACAAGAGAAATATGGTAAATAAAATGAGGGGTTGTGGATAGATTTTTCCCCAGCTCCTTTAGTTTTTGGAATTATATGACAATTTTAATCATCCCACAAGACCATAATTTTTAAACAGTGTGTGGGACATGTTTTTTAAGGAAGCCAGAAACTTCCTTATAGGAAAATAGTTTTAAAAGACTGGAGATGTAGAAATGCTCTTTTGACATTCCTGCAGTATTTTTGTTTTTTTGAATTTTTCCTTCTTGACAAGTACAAAGCAAAGATAGCATCAGAGTATCTTCAAACTTGTTTTTAGAATTTTTTGGTAGAACTTCAGTTTAGGGCTGTATTCCACTAATAAATAACCTCAGTTCTGTGTCCCTTATTAAGCAAGGTACACTTTGTATGGGTCATGAAAAGGCAGATGGATGAGAGAAATCAATTAAATACATACTCATTGTGTCTAGGGAGCAAGGATGCTAAGCGAACAAGCAAGCAGGATTTTGGGGAGTTTGGTTTCATTTTGAGTCTTTTAGCCTCTCTGTGCCCCCTCTGCCCAATGAGGACAATTTAGGGCTGTGGAGGATTGTATGGAGTGTTCTCCTGCAGCAGGGTGGAACATTCTGTCAGTGCATGGGAAAGGTCACTTTTCCCAAAATACTGCCTAATTTGAGTTTGCTCCGTGATTCCTCATTATAACAAGTGAAATTAAGCATGTAATTTCATGTGTGTTTCTGTACGTCTTAACTCTTGAAGGAAGACTAGCACCTGACTTGGAAAGTTTTGGAAGGGGGAGTGTGTGTGTTTATTGTTCAGGTCTTTGTCAATTCCAAGTACAACTCAGAATGGCTTCTGTTAAAGCACAGGTTTTTTATTTATATCATGTCTTCTGATATGGGGAAAACATAGTATTTATCGGCTCTGTTTGTATTTTATGGGCTCTTATCTTAAGAGAAGAATTTCAAATATTGTCCTTTGTATATGCTGCTTTCAACCTGGAAATTGAGACAATTAATTTTGTTTATAATATTCTTACCCAAGGCAATAGAAAGATGATTTTGTTATGTAAGGCAGGTTTTAAATAACAATGAAAATGTAGAGTATTTCAGCTATGTGAGATAGTTTAAGCATTTCAGAGGTATGACCTCAAAAAGAAGCCTTGCATTTTAATGAAGCAACAAATAAACCTTTTCAAAATAGAATAGTAAGAGCATAAAGTATCCATCCTTAGCCTGAAATCCTTCTAAGAGTTTACAGGCAATTAGAACTCTCAAGTCTCTCTTAAAATTGAAATTGGCTTTTTTGAAGTTTAGGACCAGACCACATAGTAGCTACAGAGATGCTGGTACACAGTGGTAGAGTGTCTAATATTTGCATTAATTCTAAATTTTTGGTGAAGCAAAAGTGAAATGTACCAGTAATTCCTGTTTGTTCACTGAAATGAAACTCTGTATTTGATCAGTTCTGTTAGTTTAGTGTGCTGCATCATTCTGCACTGTCCCTGTAGTACACCCCTGGCGCCTGTTGTGTGGGAATGCTTTGCAGAAGTTTTGTGCATGTTGAGGACAGGACACGGACAGAGTTCACTGCAGGGATGGAGGCCCTGCCCTTCCACGAGAATGTATTGAGATGTCTCTTGCATTCCTGGTACTAAATGTGCTATGAAGTTCAAAGGCAAAACCGATCAGAGAACATTTGTTTGTTGCCCTGAACCTTGGAAATGAGCAGAGTGAGGGTGTGCCCTGAAGCTGGTGTGACACAAGCCCCTTGTCTCTCCGCAGCGCTCCATCAGTTTCCGCAGCGAGAGCCGCCCCGAGCTGTTCAGCCCGCGGCCCTGGTCCCGCAATGGGCCCCCTGCCAGCACCAAGAGGAGGGACAGCAAACTCTGGAGTGAGACCTTCGATGTCTGTGTCAATCACATGCTTACATCCAAGGAGATCAAGAGGCAAGAGGTACAGATATAGATATGGATATGTTTTTTTAACCATAAATTTCACGTTCAAAAGTCGCCTTTGAAGCGTAGAGTTGGGAATGCTCACAGGCATTGGGGCAGCACTTGGAGATATCCTGCAATTCAAATGTGCCACCACCTGCTCTAGAAGCAGAATTCCACCTCTAGTCTTTATGACCCAAGCTGTATTAGATTAATGTATTCTATGTTCAGTCCAGCTCATTGTATTTCCTTAACAAACCAAAGGCACTGAGATGTCTCGTGGCTGGCTGCATGTGTGTGCATGTTCTGCCCGACACTTGCTGTAGTCATGGCTGATATTTTCATGTTTCATTTTGTCATTCTAGTAATGTGAGGTGAGCATGCTGTGCCAGGAACAGGTGTTCATCAGGTGATACAGACACACAAAAATGCACCATCATTTCCTTTTTGGAAAAGGCTGTCTTTGAGGAAGGTTCCAGTGCTAGACAGATGACACACTGATCAAACATGTGCCTTCCAAAGCAAAACAGAAGCATGCCAGGGGTTTTAATGTGTCAGACAAGACAAAGTCTAAATACAGAGCTCCTTCAGAATCAAGGTATTTTTATTTTCTAAAGAAATTCCTAGCTGTATCAACAAAGCTTGTAATAATCTCCCTGAGAATATTTCAGGGACTGAGTCATAAATCAAACAACAATAGTGTCAAGCATTTCTTGTGTAAATTTTAACATTGTACAGGAATTCATAGGAAATAAATTTGTAATTGAGGACTTCAAAGGCAGCTTACTGAAAGCTAAACTGTAGAAACTGTTTGCACAGTGTATAGCAGTCACTGCTGCGTGGGGGCAGGAGCCAGGATCCTTGCTCCAACCCAAGTAAGTGAGCTGGGTCCCTGCAGGTTTAGCAGGAGGGTTGTGCTGTGTGTTTGTTCCCATCCTGTGTGCTTTGCTGGGACAGCTGACCTGCTGCCCATGAGCTGCACTAGGGCAAACCTGGCAGGAATGGGGGTTCCTGAGCCCCAGGAATCTGTTCCAGCTGGGGATGGGCTTCCATGACTCATACTGGTTGAAAGCTTTGACTGTAAAGCAAGGAATTCTAGCCCAAAATGTCCTTAACTCTTCCTGTACCCCAGTTGAAGGAGGTAAAAAGTTAATAACAATGGGGGTTTGATTAACCAGTGAATTAGGGTGGTGTTATTTTTAATCTGCCAGCTTTAAAGTCTCAAATGTGCTTTAAGAGGAGTAACTAACATCAGCCAAGTTACCTAGAGCTCAGCCTTTGTAACAAAAAGATGAATTGGTACCAAAATAAAAGTGCTCAGTATCACAAAATACTTTAAGTAAGATCTGTCTCCTACTTGGTAGAATCCCCTGTAACTTCTGCCACTGCCTGTACTAAAAGGGAACACAACAAACTCCTATGCAAGCAATTGTATAAGTGGCTAAGTCAAAACACCACAAAAATGAACTTAGTTTCCTACATCTGGGAACACATCTCTTTGAAAAAAAAATCTTTGTCTATTTGAGGTAATTTTTTAATGAGCATTCTGGTATAACTGATTTAAAAAACAATGCACTTGATTCTGTAGTTATGCAATAAAGCCTTACTTTATTTCTGTAGATTTAGCAGAGAAATGCTGTTACAAGGTGTTAAGACAGTTGTTCAAAATATAACATCAACCCAGGAAGTGGAGCATAGATTAAATAAAGATACTTTCTAATGTTTGTGTCTGTTTTTACAGGCTATCTTTGAACTTTCCCAGGGAGAAGAAGACCTGATAGAAGATCTGAAGTTGGCAAAAAAGGTCTGTTTAAAAAACAAAACCAAAAACCGAACCACAACAAAGAGTGCTAATTGGTTCATAACACAATTAAAGCAATCTTTTTTTTTTAATAATTGCTAAGACAGTAAAAGAGGAAAAAATCCAAAACGTGTTTCAATTTCCCATTTTTTCTGAAACACTTAAGTGTGCTGCCTTTTTTTTTTTCAATATGAAATTGATAGTTTAATATATGGTTATGAAACTTATTTACAGAGACCACTAAATTCTATAATGAATTTTGCAACCAACAAACCACAAATGTTTGTTTTTCTTTTCAGGCTTATCATGACCCAATGCTTAAGCTTTCCATAATGACAGAGCAAGAGCTGAACCAAATTTTTGGAACACTGGACTCTCTAATTCCTCTGCATGAAGGTAAAACTCTCAGAGTCTTTGGCTGCATAATTATACCACACAGATTTAAAGTCAGGTTTATTAAAGTGAGGTTTCTCTTCTTTTTTTCTATTCACTCTCAGATCTTCTCAGGCGACTCCAAGAAGTCAGGAAACCTGATGGATCAACAGATCATGTTGGGCACATCCTCGTGGGTTGGGTAAGGCAGAGTTTATAACCAGTTTTGGGACTTTAGTCTGGAGATGTCATGTAGTTTGTCTCAGACAATTTCCTTTCTATAACGTGTCAAAAAGATATTCTCAGAATACTTTTAAAAGTTAAGGCAACTATTTAGGGACACAATAGAATATTTTCTCTTTTCAGGGATTTTCCATGGAAAGATTTAGACTGGGATATTGGTTTTAAAGGTTTTGCTGTTCAGGAGTTGGGCACTATTTAATATACTTTAAATAAAAATCAAGAGTCAGACTAGAGTTTTTCTTATGTAGGTCCTTTGAGAATCTGCTCCTGTTTCTGTTCTGGTTTCCTTGGAAAGTCAAACAGGGATACAAGAGAGATGTTGCTGCCTCATAAAAGATAAAGTAGATAGGTTCATGTTCACTAGCATCCAACAGCATAAATACTGAAAATAGCTTTTGTTAGTTTTGTTGATAAAATTGTTCATTGCTATCAGAAAGAGTTATTTTTGGTTTTAGATATGTGAGAAGTATGTTTTTAAGTAAATGTAAGTAATGAAATTTAGCAGGGAAAAAAAGGCTTGAAATTTTATGGAATTAAGTAATGACATTTAGCAGCTCTATGTGAAAGTGTGGCCTATGGGCAACAAGGGAAGCATTATATCATCTATATAATGCCAATAGTTAATGATAAATAATTTGTAAATGTCAAAATAATCTTCTTTGCATTATGTAACTTAAAATATATTTTCTGGTGTGTGTTGAACATCAGTGAACTTCTCTTGATTCAAATATATTCAAGTATAATTTCCTTTCTTAAAAGATTTTGTGGTTTTGGATGTTAATACAGCAGGTTTTGTAAGTGCATATACAGCTCTAATCAACACTCAAGGGGTTTTTTTAGATTTATATATATATACACAGTTTTGTCATCTTGGTTTGGTCAAGGTTCCTGTGGACAATATAGAAGTTTGATTGTAGAAATTTGCTGATCTGAAAAAGGCCAGGTTTGGGAGTACTCATTCCTAGGCTTTTATTTCCATTCATAATTACAGCCAGGCTTTTGTGTTCTAGTTTTGTCTGCACTAAATAGTGCTCAGTCTTAAGTAATTTATATTTTAATGCTTTGCAATAGTAACAGAGATCTGTAGGATCTGAGTGATGAGCAAGTGCTTCTAAATTACTTAAATTTTGAACAAGGTGCCCTGAGGACCCTTGTAAAGGTAATATTTGTTGGAAACATGACATCAATAACCTGTGTATAAATCTCCAGCTAAAGGAGTCTCAGCAGGAATTCTGATGTCCTCAATCACCTGAACCTTTCAGTGCAGGAAATTGTGCTTTGCTTCAGCTACAGAATAATTTATTCTTTCCTCAGCTGCCATGCCTGAACTCCTATGACAGCTACTGCAGCAATCAAGTAGCAGCCAAAGCTTTATTGGACCACAAGAAACAAGACCACAGGGTGCAGGATTTCCTGCAGCGCTGCCTGGAGTCTCCCTTCAGCCGCAAGCTGGACCTCTGGAACTTCCTTGACATCCCCAGAAGCCGTTTGGTGAAATACCCTCTGCTGCTCAGAGAAATTCTGAGACACACACCAAATGATCATCCAGATCAACAGCATCTGGAAGAAGCTGTGAGTTACTGTTGGGTTTGGGGGTTTTTAGGAGATTATAGCAGTTCTAGCTTATTAGTGAATTAAGGGAAACTATATAAAATATTAAAAACCACAAATGTTTATATGAACAGCTGAATATCAGATGTGTAATTAAAATTCATGTATTTTCATTGTGTCTCTGCAGATAAATATAATTCAGGGCATTGTGGCTGAAATCAACATAAAGACTGGTGAATCTGAATGCCGGTATTACAAAGAGAGACTTATTTATCTTGAGGAAGGCCAAAGGGATTCATTGATTGATAATTCACGTGCTGTGTGTTGTCATGGGGAACTGAAGAACAACAGGGGAGTGGTAAGGAATAAATATTTTGTCATAAGTAACTTTAAAGATATCTTCATTTTGCACAACAGCTAAAAGAGCTGTGAGCACACACAGAGAAACATAATTCTCTAATATACAGGAAGTTGATAAATGTTTATTATATATAACACTAATATTTTTTGTTGGTAGTTAAGTATCTCTATAGGTAGATAATAAGTTTATATGTATCTCTGTCTCTTATGGAGCCTAGCAATATCCTGGATAAATGGTAAATCTGATCAATTTCAATACTTGCAGGGAAAAGCACCAAATATCTGGTCTCAGAGATGTGATATTAATGTCTGTAAAGAACACACAAAATGTACCAGCAGACTTTACATTTGCCAAAGGCTGTGGTTATTCAAAATGCTTTACTTGATTCTTTGTTGAGATCAAGGTTAATTTATTGACTAAATTTAGTACTTTGATTCCAGTCTTTGGGACACTGCACTACTGTTAAGTTTCACAAACTGAGCTTTCAGTTAAAAAGGGAAAAAAAAAAATTGTATTAGTAGAAGAGAACTCAGTCTTTTCTAGCTTTTTTCCCCTCAATGTTAAAGAGAACTTTTGAATGGACAAATAATGAAAAAAGATTTTTTTTCTTTACTGACACTAATGGAAATATGACACTTATGGAAGCAGATAAAACTTTGGGAAAATTTATTTTAGGAAGTAACAAAGTAAGCAGTGCATTTTTGCAGCTCTGGAACTGCTTCTGTGTAGCATGGTTCTGCATACGGTGGAAGGGTCCTGTTTCACCCCACAGCTGAGAGGGAAAGGGGGAACAGGTGCTGTTCCTGGCTCACCTGATGAAGGTCAGGCAGGTAGCTCAGTACCAAACTACCAGGAAGAAACTGGCCATTTTCATCTTTCTGGTGAACTTTACTTGTTCCATTTGGTTTAATGATGTTTCAACAAAAGACTAACGCTGTATTACCTGTGAATCTTTGAGCAGAAGCTGCACGTGTTCCTGTTTGAGGAGGTGCTGGTGATCACTCGGGCCGTGACGCACAACGAGCAGCTGTGCTACCAGCTGTACCGGCAGCCCATCCCCGTGCGGGAGCTGCTGCTGGAGGACCTGCAGGACGGGGAGGTGCGCCTGGGCGGCTCCCTGCGCGGGGCCTTCAGCAACAACGAGAGAAGTATGGGCCAGCTGCTTCTGTTTGCTCTTGGGGGCCATCAGAACTGGGGGATACCAGCCAATGGGACGTAGGAATAGTCTCTCTACAATTAACGTTATATCTAGTTTATTACGTTCTAAGTTGTTTCTTTTCAATTCTTCCTCAAAGCTCGCTATGTTGATAATAGAATCTCTCCACACGCCTGCTCCTGTACTGAATTGAGAAGGGGAGAACATACAGACTGTAAAGTTTTGCGGTTTTGCAAACTTTGCAAGGTGAAGTTATAAGCAAGTGTATTTTGAAATCTTGAGCTGTTTTGCCTTTCCTTGTACTGGAGACACTGATTGCTATTCAATAACTCTTGAAGCTGGCAGATACTGTAGCACTCAGGGTAAAGACTGCAGCTATTCATGTTTATGCTCTTCCAGTTAAGTACATTATGAAGATGCTTTTTCTATTACAAGGGTCCTTTAAATCTCATCTGGTCATAACTTCAAGGGTTTTTTGTATGTATCCACTCTGTTAGTGAAGGGAAAGGAAGAGATGAGTCAGTCTTTGGCTGGCACAAGGATGCTGCATTCAGTGAAGGTTGTGGAAAGGAGAGGAGAAGGAAGGTAGGAGGAGAGGCATTAAAGTGTGGGAGAAGCCTTAATCTTGCTGATTTACTTTAAGCTTAATGGATAGCTCATGCATGGCAGAAACAAAATTATGTAATCCAGCAATATGAAGTTACTAGAAGTGCTTGTAGTGTTCTGTGGTCTTCTCTCAGAAACAAGAGGATACTCAGACTCTTTTCTCTGGTCCCCCATAGTCTTGTCTGATCTTAAGGCAAAGATTGTGCAGATTTTGTTACTTAAGTATATTCTTCGATTATAAAATCCATTCAGCCAAAGCATTCAGGGATTTGATATATCTTGTTTCTTTCAGTCAAAAACTTCTTTCGAGTCAGCTTCAAGAATGGATCCCAAAGCCAGACCCACTCTCTCCAAGCCAATGACTCGTTCAACAAGCAGCAGTGGCTGAACTGCATCCGGCAGGCCAAGGAGAAGGCGGCGGCGGGCACGGCGGGGGCGCGGTTCCCGGGGTGCCCGCGGGCACAGGCCCCGGAGCGCATGGAGCAGTCGGACTGCGAGTCTGACTGCAGCATGGACACCAGCGAGCTCGGCGCCGACTGCGAGCGCATGGAGCACACGAACTCCTGGGACAGCCAAAAGCAAATAGAAACCAATGTTTGACACAAACTTACAGCTCCTGGAAGAAAGTCTGTCTCTTACCTGTACAGTATTTGCATTCCATATGTGGAACCATTCAGAGAAGCACTTTTAGAATATTTTTTGTGACAATGTCAATGCAGTTCTTGTATTTGTACCTGTGAGTGTCGTACTGTAACTGCCCATCTGTATAAGCTGGAATCTCTTGCAACTCATGTCCTGTGATTATGTTCCATAAATACCCAAGGTGGATGAAAGAGGTACTTGACCAGTTATTCTCAATGTCCTGCTGTAAACAAAATCTCTAATCTACTGTTTATTTATGCATTACATAAATAACCTTTCCCTAATTTTTAAGTATTTTATTTGCCCTTTAAAGGGGGCAGCTGAAGATGTGGACTTAATATGGAATTTCAAGATAATAAGTTTTTTTAAAGGTATGGAAAGAAAAAGTAGTTTCTTGGAACAAGAAAGAAAACTATCTTGCAATAAGCTGTCCAAACTCCTGTGGTATTAAATCAGCAAGAACTACAAACAGCAGGCCATGAAACCAGGGACTCTTTAGGGATATTTTTCAAAATGAAGCACTGTCCTAAGATTCAGCAGCCAAACTTACTAAAATCTGGACATTTCAAATGGTCAGCAGAGTAAAATGGTTTATTTTTCAAAGAATGTAATGCTAAAAATAATCAACTGAAAAAACCACAACCAAACCTTTACAGCCAGCACTGAATTAAATGAAATACTGAGAATACTGGATGTTTGTAAATAAGCTGGTAATTTGCTTTCAGTGCCATATATATATCTTATCCCAAACAGAATAAGAATGGAAAGGAGCTTTGCTTGTGAATAGGCCCTCTTCAGCATTTTGCACTCCACTGACCTCCACTGTTGGTTTTAAGCACCACTAATGTTAAAACATTTAATTTCCTGTAAATGTCTGTTTACAATTACATGTAGTTGGTTTTTAAAACTAAGTGCTGATTTTATACAAATGGTGCTCTACATATGTACCCTGTGGGATTATGTAGAGAGAGTTTAAACAAAAAGGGAATTTTTTGTCCTTTAGGATGTATTACATCCTTTTTACTTTCCTCAAGTTTTGTTTTAAAAGTTTTTGTTGCATTTCATTTCATACTGTAATTGGAAATGTTACTGTGTTTTCTGGTGGCTGATTTAACCTACTCATTATGATGAGAAGCAGATGAGTCACTTAAATGCAGTCTAAAACACGTAGCGATCATCCTGTTATTTTTCAGGAATCCCTGGATAGTATTTTATTTCTTACTGTAAGAAATAATGCCAGTGCTGTATGGCAAGCTATGAAAATGATATATTACAAATTTTAAATGATTCTTGGTATTACACAAGATAACCTGTGCAAAGTACTTGTAACAACAAAAGTAGAAAAACTGCTAAGTTATTGCCAAAAATATTTTTTCTTGTGTTCTACAAGTTTACATAAAATTTACTAGTTATCTTACATATATATATGCTGATGTGCATTACAGAAATCAGTGTGACAAATGATAAACAATATAAAGCAAGGTATTTTTATTTTTTAAAAAATGGCATTTTTACCCTATAGAACATATTTCTGTATTTATAGTTTTTAAAAAAAAAATCAATTTTCTTTTCTGTTTCAGGCTTTGTAATTTATTTCAACTGCTTCATTTTTAGAGCTGAATGAGTGAAGATGAAAGGAAAAATCTGCAAAAGAAAAGGCATAGGGAAGTTGTTAAGCAAAAAATGTTGAAAAAGAGCAAAAAGCATGTGAAGTGTTCAGGTGGAGAAGAAAGAATGAATGTGTGTTTTGACTTTTTTTATTAATGGCCTTAAACTTTTCTGGAAGCATTTCAAATAAATTACATTAAACCATTTTGATTTTTTTTTGTTTGGTTGGTTTTGGAAGAAGACTACAAAAAGGTTTCAATGCTACATGCAGTGAGGCTTTAATGTAATTGACCAAAGCTTGTATTTTGTTTCTGATAAAGTGGTTCATATTTGGATCTAATTTGCTAAATGCACAGTAGTAACAGAAACAAGTCACTACACTCAATTCACCACATTCCCCAAGGTTCTGTATGGCATAATTAATTTAGTAAGTAGGTGGAACAAAAATGTACTGTCCTGTCATCAGTTTCTCTCTCATAATTCCTTGTGGGTAACAATTAATAATTGAAATTATTAATTTTGGGCTATTCCAACCAGCCACGGAATCTCAGAAGATTAATTTACATTTGTTTACCATAATTTAGTCACTCACTCACTGTTCAGCATTCTGGAGTGTTTTGGTTGTGTTTTGTAGTTGACCTGCACTTAGCTACTGATTGATCTAATCCTAATGATGTTGGGTTTTTCTCTTCAAATCATCCTAAGGATTAAGCTTTCCAGTTTAAGAATACTGATATCATGCTGGATTTGGTAAGCTTGTTTTAGTTCTAGCACTTTTAAAATGCCACTGCTTTTGAAAGGATGACTTTTGATTGTGGCAGGAGGATGGTGGTGGAGGAGTGGGCTTGGACAATAAAATGTACCAAAAAGTATGGGTCGAATGTAAAATTATGAGTGTGAAGAGGAAGAATCATATACATAAATATGTTCATGATTGTCAGTAATTGTGGTGTCCAGAGGGGAGTGTGAGGTTGCAGCAGTGAAGAGGCAAAAGGCAGTGAGTGACAAGCCTGAGGTGTCAAGTGCTTCCAGGATCACCATGAGGAGATGGCAAAATGAGGAGAGGGATGCAGACACCTCTAAACCTGAGGCACGAGCACTCTGCATCTCCCACTCGGGGAAAAGGGTGAGTGATGAGCTGGCCTGCTCTCAAGGGCAGGATGTCAGTGGTCTGAGGGGGCAGATCCATCCCTTTGTGGCAAATCTGTTAGCTCTTCTGCTCCTGATGAGGAGTCAGTGTAGCTGTAGCTTATGAAAGACCTGATGGACCAGAAGCAATAAAGGTAAAAGCAGAAATTGTTTTGACTGAGAAGGAAAGGTAAGCAAAGAGAATCACCTTGGGACTCTGTGAACTGTGTGGGTCCTCTGAGACTGCAACACAAAATTAAACTGTCTGTGGCCTTTGTTTCCCTAGATTTGCTCTGCAGCACTGAAAAGAACAAAGCCAGGATGACAACGGGAACACCAAGGTCTGTAATGAGACACCAGGTACTGTAAGTTTGAGATCTGTGAAGCTCAGTGCCAAGAACAGTTGCTGGAATCTGGGTAAGGATAGGGCCAGAATTGCACGGTATGTTATAAATGAGAAGCTTGACTATGCCAATATTCCAGCAGCAATCAATTTATTAACTAATACGGTAAAGTATGAGCAGTACAGCACTGGGTACAGTGGGGGAAGTTTTCCCTCCAACTGCACACCTATAGTTGAGGCTTACAGGTATTTATAGGGGTACTCAAAAGCTTTGTCAGCAGTTTCTATTCCCAATTTTTATTCATCAGCAGTTTCTATTCCAATTTTTTATGTCACAATTCTATACCTATTGTGATTTAGTTTTTCTCAGGATGTATCCCAGAAAGGAGTATCCCCGGATGGTGAGGTCTGGTTTCCAAAAGAAGGAAGAAGTTTCCCATCTGGGGAGGTCCAGATTCCAGATGTGGGTCCACCTTTTAATTGCAAGGACTATAAATCTCATAACAGTGATGTCCAGCTTCCCTTGGTTGAAACTATAAATCCTTGAGTTGATGTTCATCTTCCTTTCTCAAGCTGCTTTTCGCTGTTTTGTTAAGGTGTGAGATAAACACATTTCCTTTTTATATATTCTAAAGCTATAGTTTCAAAGATCCTTACTACAAGCAATATTCTAAAATTATACTTCAAAAGGTTATTATTGCAAAACTCTAAGGCTTAACTACAAGCAGAAAGTTCCTGTCTAAAAACAATTCAAATACTCCTAAATCAACTTAAGACTTATAAAGGTTAATTGCAAACAAAGGATAGGTTCAAAGGCCTTCTTCCATGCTTTACTTTCCTCAGTTATTATTAGAATTCATCTTTATAACTGTCCCATGGTCCACACATATCACAATCACAAATACACACATTGCCTGTATGTACCTGACATGAAACACAGCTTTGGATTTCACAGGTACAAAAAGTATTTTCACAGGTACAAAAAGTATTTCCTGCTTAGCATGACCCACCTGAACCAGGACTTCTCCCTTTGGAATGCTTCTGTGACAGTGGGAACCAGGTTGCTTCAAGTTTCACAGAATTTCCAAAATTTGAAAGCTGTATCAGAACTTTCAGACAGCAGTTTAATGGATTGCACTTTTTGATAAAAATGAGGTTTTATGGTGACACTGCCTGGCACTTAGGCAAATCTTGATTCCCAGGATTTAACAGAGTCTGAAACCAAGTTCCACATACATGGAAGATAATTTGTTGCCTTTTAAAAGGGGATTTCAGATCCAGAATGGGCAGCTCTTCTATGTTTAATGCTTATTAATGAATACTGATTTTAAAATATGTGTTTTACGGGTTGGTGCTGCCATCTCTTGGAAATAATGTAGTTTCACAGCTGATTTGATTACAGGAAATTTGAAATATTTTAAGATATTACATATATTAATAATAAAATGAAAGTATTACAAAAATACAAGTAGATATTCTCAGTCTTTTACCTGAGGGTCACATATTTGTTAGGGGAAAAAAAAAGTACTGGGTGAATTTCTGCTACTAATTCCTGGTTTTACAGGGCCGGGTCAACTACTGCCCCATTTAGTCTCATTTTTTAATATCATATCATATTTTCTTCATGGCTGGTAAATGATACTAAAGCTCTTTCCAAGTGTGTAAATTAGGTTTTGTTTCTGAGTTTTCCAAAGATTCTTCTCTTTGCATGGTCTAGGAAGAAAGATTAATTACACAGTTCTTCTATCCTTGATCTCCTGGAACCTGAAATTTAGTTGGCACACTAAATTTGGAGAAATTAGATGTATTTTGCATCATTACACTAGTAAGGGAAAGTAAAATAGTAATTTGTGGTTATTTGAATTGTAATGATATTCTCAGATTGATTAATTTTAAATTTCTAATTTAGTATTCAAATTCTTAAATTTGCATTTATAAAAGGATTCTGAAGTAATGTCTGGAGGAAGCACCCAAGTTTGCTCCTTGAGCATGCAACCCTCCCTTCTGTCTTACTTTGTGGCTCTTAATCTGATCTAAATCTGTATTAGTAATGTGTTAAAATCATCTGATTTCAGAATCAAAGAGATCTTTGTACTGGGGTGGAAAACCACTTGGTGCAAGCCCTGGAGTCATGGTGGAATGCTTGGCAAGTATCAAAAACCACAGAAACCAGAAACTAGAGAGAGAATAAGGTGACAGATTTTATAACCTCTTTTTCACTTCAGAGTATTTAAGTAACCTCTTCCTGTGGTGTTTTTTTGCTATTTTGTGAACTGCACCTGTTTGATATCTCTTGGGATTTAAGGTGCACACTGTGGTGCAGTGATCTGGAATTGCTGGAGCATTTATCAATTAGTACTGGGTAATTTTTATGATCATCTCTCCCAGACTTAGGTTAACTAATACAGAAAATTAATTCTGTACATCTGCAAAGATACATCTTGTTAAAGCAAGTGATGAGGAAAACTTTGCGTGCTGCTTGGTAAATAAGCAGGACTTCAGAGATTGTGTGGTCCAAACACCAGTCAACTGAACTGCTTGTGTACTGAAGACATGCACAGTCTGAAAGTGATTTTAACAGCTCTGCCAATTCAAAATTGATAAAGCAATCTGACATGATTGGAGATGTATAATGGATCAACACAGCCTTAAATTGGACCAGATTGGTATTTCCATTTTTTTCGTGTATATGGAAGTTCTATTTAAACAATGTACACCACAGCAAAATAATTTCAATCATAGATCAGCACATCTGTAATATTCTCTTCACCAGCACTGAATCCTCATAGAGAGGTGGGACATCAGATTCTCAGGGAGACAATCCTAATTTATCCATAGGATGAACACTTCACTTGTGGCGTTCATTATCTCTAGATAATGGAACATTGTGTTTCTGCAGTTAGATAAATGCTGGGTGTTATGTTTCTGTAACTTATGTAAATTATAGTTACAGATACTAATTACCCTGTTTGAACTTGCTGGGTCCCCAAATACTTCTAAGAACTACTAATAATTATTAGTTTACCTTCTTTTAACACTCTGGAGGCTACCACTAGCACCAGGCCATTTGTGAACTGAAAGGTTAGTTATATTTTTGGATCTTCAGCTTATCTAAACAGAGATGAATAAAAGGGCCAGATTAAATTACGTGTTCCTTGCACACCCTGCAAGCACGAGAACTTCCTATTGTGAAAAACGCCAATCACTTGTTTTTAAAATTTTTAAAAGTTTAATAGTAATAAAATGGTTATAAAAATAGTAATACAATTAGAGTAATAACAATTTGGACAAATTGAATTAAGACAATATGACACAATAAAAGCAAAGAGTTACGGATGTCCAAGTACCTTTTCTGGGCAGCACGAGCCCGAAAAAGGACCCACGTTAACAAAGGATTAACCCTTAAAACAACAGCCTGTTGCATATTCATACACCTCATACATGATGCATAAATTCCATTCAAACACAGGATTCCGTCTGGTCTTCATCAGCTTCTTCCCTCTAATCCTAATAGCGCCTTTGAGGCGGGAAGAAGTTTGTTTCTTCTGATAAGAAGGCAATAAATTCTTTTTCTCTGAAAGATCTAGGTGTCCTGTGGCTGCTATCTCGCTGTGAGTCCTTTCTTTTAAACAAAGCATCTCACATAGCATAGTTTCTATTTTAGCAATTTTTATAACCTAAAACTATATTTAACACAGTACTTAAGAAAATTAATACAGCATTGCTTTCTAACACAACACATGTAACTTTAATATTTGCGAAAGGCCAATCATAAAATACATGCGTTTTTCACACTATTTTTAGGGTCAGTGTCTGCTTTCAAGGTGACAAATGAATATTTACAGTTATGGGGATTGAAGGTAATTGGTATAAGTAGCTAATGAATATATGTGTCTGTTCAACAACTACAGCACTACTATACTTTTAACAAAGAAAACAAATTATAGGCTTCTAATGTTTTGCTAGTTACTCGTAAAACTAAAATCTGGTATTTGCATTTCCTAGGCACTGCAAGAATGGTTATTTTCAGGAGGCAGTGTTCACTGCAGTGAACTGGGAGCTGCCAAAAGACAGGTCTTTGCTTTGGCTTTTGCATTTTCACATGCCTCTTGCACTGCAAGTTGTGAGCCTTACTTGGAAATAAATGTTAACTTTCTGGCCTCCAATATAGGTTATTTAGTGCTACTCTCAGTATGCACTTATGAAAGAATGCTGCTGAAATAAATGAAGATTTTTTTTTGTTTGCCTGCCCTTCATAGCCATGAATGCATTTTTATTCTTCAAAGGTGAAATGTTGTCATCTTGTCCAGTGCCTTGGAAAAAACCCTTTGAATCTGAGAGTAAGAGGCAAGCGTTGGCACTCAGTGTAGTGAACTTGTAGTTAAAGTTAGGAGTTGGCAAAGAAGGCAGTGCCAGCCCTGGAGCCGGAGCGTTCCTGGGCCCGAAATGCCAGGGGGGGATCGTGCCCAAGGGCGGGTTCGCTGTGGGGAGAGCGCGGTCCGAGCGCCGCGCCCCGGCTGCAGGGCAGGAGCCGTGTGCGGGCTGGGCCCTCTCGGGAGAGCGGCGTCCCCTCAGGGCAGCGCTCCGGCCCCGCTCCCCATGGCCCGGCACCGGGGGGAGGGCGGCGGGTCCCGAACGGTGCCCCGGGGCAGGAGCAGCGGGTCCCGAGCGGTGCCCTGGGGCGGGACCAGCGGGTGTCGAGCGGTTCCCGAGCGGTGCCCCGGGGCGGCAGCAGCGGGTCCCGAGCGCTGCCGGTTGCCGGGAGCGACGGGTCCCGAGCAGTGCCCCGGGGCGGCAGCAGCGGGTCCCGAGCGGTGCCGGTTGCCGGGGCGGCAGCAGCGGGTCCCGAGCGGTGCCGGTTGTCGGGAGCGACGGGCCCCGAGCGGTGCCCCGGGGCGACAGCAGCGGCTCCCAACGGGCCCGTCCCGCCCCATCGCGTGGGCGCTGCCCGTGCCCCGGCCGCGCCCATATTTATAACGTGTGCCGCGAGCGGATTGGCTGGGCCGGGCTGGCCGCAGACCCGCCCCCCCTTCCGCCGCCATGTTGCGTGGCGGGGCGGGGGCGGCCCGGGGTTTGCCGTGAGGCGGGCGGAGGGCGAGTCGGGGCGGCGCGGGCGCTGCTGGCGCTGGGCAGGGGCGCTGTGCTGGGAAGAGGAGAAGGCTGCCGGGCTCGCTTCTGCGGAGGGAATGGCGGATACCGTGATCCGCAGTGGCGGCGAGATGGAGCCGGAGCAGCATCAGCGGATGGAGAAGACCATAGCGGGCGTCCTCGGAGCGGAGAGTAACAGAGCGGGAGCCGCTGAGGACACCGCACAAAATGGCGGACGCTCTGAGAGCGGTAGCGCTGGGGAGGCGCTGCTGGTGGCTGCTGTTGCTGCAGAGGACAAGGTCCCCACAAACCTCAGCATCAATAGCAGCAGCCAGCGCAGGAGCAGCATCTCGATGGCAAATGAACAGCAGCAGCAGCAGCAGCCGCCCAGCGGTGTGCTCGGGGGGCCGCCCCCTCTCCCTAAGCCCTCAGAAGACCAGCAGCCTGTTAGGAAGAACTTTCAGATCCCCAGGAAGAGCAGAGAAAAGAAAGGTTGTTCCTTCCCTTCCCCTCCTTTTGTACCTCGCTCCCCTCTCCATCCGATTCATCAGGCAGCTCTCGGACACCTCACATGGCTGCATGCGAGCCCTGCTGTGGAGGAGGCTCTGCTGGCTCGCACCCGCGAGGCTGCTGAGGAGCCGATTTTAGTGTCAGGATGTTACATTCTTTTCCTACCCCTCCTCTTTTCTTTCTCACTTTTATTTTGTCACGAGGATGAAACAAAACCAAAACCAAAGCTCGGCTTGAATTTCAGATCTCTGCTTTAGAAGGAGGAGAAGCTGGATGTCATCAGAGTGGGCTTGAGTTGATCTCGGCTCTGCTTCTGGAGGTGCATTGGCATGTGGAGAAGATGTTTCTTTGGGACGCCGACATCAGCGAAGATGGTTCGCTTTTCTCTTCCCTGACCTCCTCCCTGCAGGAGAGGGGTGTAATCCTGGTTAGGATAGACGAAACAAACCCAGCAGAGTTGTCCTTCTTTGACGAATCGCAGAAGACTCTTCTTATCTGGTGAAAGTTCTTTGCAGGGAGAAAGGGAGCATCCCACGTTCTCGTGCCTCGCTTTGGAAGCGTTCTGCTTCCAAGTGTCCAGGGTTTGGGGGTTTTTGTTTCTGAGTAACTCTTCCTCTAAAAGCCTGTGGTATTTCTTGCTTTTCACATGACTCCACTGATTTCTTCTTAACTTTGTTATTGTTAAGTGGAGTTGAAGACATGTCTGATTTCCTCCCTGAAGTTTATCTTAGTTCTTGCCCTTTTGCAATATGGAGTCAGTAACTTAGTCTATATCACAAAAATACTTGTTTGAATAGGCTTCTTGTTCTTCAGAGAAGAGGGTAACATCTTAACTTCTTGAAATGCTTTCTTCTGTAAAGAAGAGATGAAGGTAGGTTTATTTCATTATCCAGTCTTTTGTCTCCAGTAATAGACTAATTCCTTTTGGCAGTAATGACCCCTTTTTCTTCCTGGTCATTCCCATTGCCACCCCGCTCTGGGGTGATACAAGTCTGGCAGAGATTCATTGTAAAAAGAACTGGGTTGATTTGGAGAAAAAAAGTCTTTTATAATTCATCTGGCAGAAAAATACCTGGATGTAACTTGGTGCCTCATGAACAATCGAAGTGTCTTGTGTGCCACACCCAAGTGTGGTTACACCCAAGTGTGGTTTAAATGTGTTTCAGAAATGTTTGTACTTAACCAGCTCTATCTAGAGTTGCACTTTAGCATTTGGTTCCAATGTGAATGAAAACCTGCAAAATACCTTCTTAGGTCATCTAATTCATCATTTGCCTATGCTGAGCCATCTGCAGTGTGCAAAAGCTTTGGATTGTGTAGTTCAAACCTCAGGCTTCTGTGGCCTCTAAGGTAGAAGAGGGAGCCATTCTTACCTTACTTCAAAAACTGACTTGCTAATGTCAAGGTCTTTGAACCATTCTCGCCTTTTTTCCTTTCAGCCTGCAGAAAGGCTCTCAGGTAATTTGATCACTCTGATGGCTTGGAGCTTCCCAAGGTCTCAGAGCAGACCCTGCTCCACTCAGCCCACGGTGCTGGTGGGTTTACAGCTGTGAGTGTTGTTCTCACGGCACGGACTGCCAAACTGCAGTTTGAGGACAGCTAAATTGCCATTGGGGTTTGCATTGTCATTTGGAAAATGATGCAATTCAGTCAGTTCTGGAACTGCACTGGAAGATCAGCACTGGATCATCTGATGCCATAGGTAGTGGCTCTTGCAGCATCCTTATTGTTAGTGCTTAAATACATCTTGCTAAATTGCAAAATAATCTGAATGACACCAGTTCCTCTCAAGAGAGCTCTCTTGGCTTGGTTCTAAAGCCCAGCATGAAGCAACACATATGGAAGCTTCCTCCATCATTCCTCGCCTTGCCATTGTCCTTGTTCTGCTTTTTAAACCACCATGTGTTTTGCAGATGTACCATCCTGAGACACAGCTGCTGCCTTGATTGTGAGGGCTTAGCTGCTGTGTACAGGATCACCTTGTCCAAGGTGTTTGAGTTTGTTTGGAGGTGGGGTTTTTGGTGGATTTCAAAGTATTTTAAAACACCAAAATGTGTTTTAGCTACAGTTTTTGGTAGTCAAGAAATTAAAAACCGAATCTGAAAAGCACAAATGTAAGAGAAAATTTAAACTTTAGCTTTCAAAATGTAAGAGAAATATCCTAGAAAATTTAGGCTTTAGCTGCTTATTTATCTTTTTCAGAATTTATCTTCCCTCTTGGAGACTTAAGTAGAGACTGAAAGTCAACAAATTCTTTGTAATCTGAAGAAAAGATACCTCATAACAACTGTGATCAGTTTGCACAGAGAATTCTTCTGATTTTCTCATTCTTTTTGCTGGCATAGGAATTCAGGAAACAAATGAAAGAGAAGTTGGCTGCAGCATTATTTTTTTAAGGTGTGCCTGCATTTGTTTTGCTCCTTAGAAGTTCCTTGGAGGTTTGTTTTCTTGGTACGTGGAGTTTAGCAATGGTGTTATGCTCCGTTGAGCAGCTTATCTGTCATTTGTCTTCAGGCCTTTGCTGGCCTCTTCTAATGCAGTTGTCTGATCTTCACAGGTTTCCAAGTTTGCTTGAAACTTGAGAGGTCCTTGATAGGATTAGGAAAGCAAATTTTAAGGATAAATCAGTGTAAGAGCACTTGTAACTTGCTGAACGATCTGAGTGATCCCATTAGCAAAGGATAATTCCACCAGTGATGCTGACATTGCAGCCGGTGCCTTTAAAGGGTTGCTTGTTGATTAAAGCTGGAGTTTCTTTCTGGAGGCTGTCAAAGTAGCAAATGCCTGCTGTTTCTCAGGCTGAGGGGGGAAAAGGCCTTGCTTTTACCCATGAAACTCTGCAATACCTGCATGAAGGTCTAGGTTGTCCCTTTTCTAATTCATCGTTCTGCCTTTTGTCTTCTGATTTTCCCTTTCTTTGGTAGAAATGTGCATCTGCTGTTTGCTCCAGGATATTTGTAGGTGGAGAACTCTCTCAGTCCCTGAACTTGGTAACTGTTTAGGCCTATTGAGAGCACAAAACATTTTGGGCTGAAAAAGCCCTAAAGGTAAAAATGTCCCAGTTATTAACACCACTGATTTTTTGTTTTAGTCATAAAAAATGACTGAAAGAAATTGAGACTTAAAAGGGTGGAGCTCAATGGAGCTTTTGTAGCAGGAGCACTTGTGTGAGGAATGCTAGCATTCTGCCAGCTTAGCTGATAGGAAAATCATTAATTTATTTACCTTCCCTTCAAACTTTGTTCAGCATTGCTCAGGGAGGATGGCTCTGTCTTCACATTCTGACTTAAAGCAACCAAACTCAGGAACTCCAATCTCAGCTTTCTGAAGTTGAAGTATCAGACAGCTGTGAAAGAAAAGTAGAGCCTCTCAGGCATGACATACATCCAGACATCCAGTCCAGTCCCTGTCCCTTGACTAGTCCTTATTAGCTAAACTCAATTTCCACTTAAAAATAATTACATAAATTCCCATGCCCTGGCTAGAAGCTGAACAAACCCAGTATTTATTTACTTATTTTCACCTGTGCTGAGCAAGCCAGCAAACCCCCAAACAATTGACTTGTATTATAAGGATGCTGCATGTTAGTCCTTACTTTAATTAGTGTTTAATTAGCCCAGGGCAGTAAAGGTGCAGTGCAGCCCCATCAGCTGTGTCCAGCAAGCCTGGAAGATGTGTGTGTGCTCATGGCTGCTCTCTGAGGTGATGGAGGGCTGGGATGAGCTCAGCAATTTCGTGGTTTGCCTGGGGGCACAGCCCTTGGTGGCTGCTGTACAAGGTCTAGTTTAGTACTTCTCAGTTTTGTTTTAGCTTTTTCTTGTTTCTGCACTCCTTCCTTGTAGTAAGGTACAGGCCCTGCTGTGGTGACATTGACATTTCAGACCATCACTGCCCCTGAACACCTCAGCTCAAATGGGGAACTGGAAAGTGTTGCCTGGCTACTCACCTCCCTGGGGTGGTGTTTCATGTTCTGATTGAGAACATGAAGTCTGCAGTGCCTCGAGGTCTGGAAGAAAAAACTGCAACAATCTTCATAAAATTTTTTATTTTCTGTTTTCCATAATTGAATGATTAGGTAGGGCTTTTCCATAAGTGTGTTGAGCACTAAGTGTATACTAGTTTATGCAGATTCTCCCTACCAGGAGAATAGGGTGACTTGCTGGTTTAGGGCAAGTCTGTCTCAGCTTGCTCCCCAGGGCTTTCCGCAGAGCAGATGTTTAAACACAAAGAGGAGCATGGTTAATAATATTTGTGTGTATGACAGGATCTTAATTAATGTAATAATGTGCTTCTTCCTAGATTTGCATCTGGGAAAGTAGGTGAGACTTTATGCCTGCCTTGTGGAGGCTCTTTCTAGCTCACCCTGCAGTGCTTTCCACTTGTTTGGGCTCCAGATGGAAGCAAGAGGCTCATTTTCACTGAGCTTGTGTCCTGGGGGAAGGAGGGAGGAGGGATAAGGTGCAGTAAGCACTGGTAAGAAAACAGGAAATTCGGTCAAGCAGCTGGCCCAGATAACCCTCTGCCTTAGCTGGTGGTTTTGGGGAGCTGGCAGTGTGTGAACCCCAGATGTGTGTGACAGGGGGTTGGTGCTGTAGTGTCCAAGGGATGTTTGGGGCTGGGGTGGAACAGGGGGTGCTTTTCCAGGGCGTGTGTACCTGCAGCAGGTTTCTGTTTTCTATTCTGTTTTCTGTCTGTTTTTTACTCTATTCATAAGCATTTATCTCTTCAGTACAAGGGCATTCAGTCCCAGTAATACCAAGGTGAGAATTCCATTCACTCTCAGTTCTGTCTCCTGCCATGCTGCTGTCAGCTTTTGAAGAATGAAGGTGTGGTTACTGAAAAGGATGTTACATAAGGATGGTTTCTAAATCACTTTCATAATTTCCGCTCTCTTACAAAAATCACTTTCTCATTGGTGGTGGTTTTGGAATCCTTGCTTGATTTCAGTTTGCAGATGTGGTGTTGCCTTCTAAAGTGTGCAGCTTTTACTAAATAACACAGAACAGCTTGGTTTTCATTAGGAACATTTGTTTTATATTGAGGCTTATGCAGTAAATCTTTTCTGCAAATGAGAGAAAAATTGCTGCCTAAATCTACTGCCATATTACTTAATGAAATTGGAGGATATACTCTGAAGATAGAATTAAATTTAATTTGTTGTTAGAGTAATGGTAGGTTGATTTTTTGTTGGTTTTGTCTTGGTTTTTTTTGTTTTTTTTTTTTTTTTTTTTTTTTGGTGAGATTAGTACTATTGTTCTTAAGTGTTGTAACCACGGTAAAAGTTGTGCGCTTTTGGTGGGGGTTTTGGAGGTTACTCTGGGGATAAAAACCACTTGTTGTGTTGTGCTAGTTCAGTTCCCCCAGAGATGTTATTTTCCTGGCCACTACTCTCAAAGTCTGCACTGCCATCCTCTGCTGGCTCCCCCGGGGTTGCTCCTCTGATCCCTTTGTCACCTTGGCACCCAAACACAGATAAGGAGCTCGGGGACTTGGCTGCTTCCCTGTGGGAACTCGGGTAAAGGTTCTCCCAGGAGGGAATTTGTACAGCAGCTCATGAAGGGCTTTCCTTTTAAAGCAAGTATGGTAAGGGATAACATCATTAACCATGAGCACAGGCAGTGGGGTCCTGGTAGTTTTAGCAATAGGAGCTTATTTGTCTTCTTTAAATAGGATTGGATTTCTTCATATTTAGCTTAATTACCATAAGCAAATGAACCCAAAACCTCTGAAGTGGGGCCAAGCTATGAAACTGCTGTTGAGGTTTTTATTAGGACAATTTGTTCCTGCTTCTTAATTAAAGGAGTTAATTAGTAAATTACAGTTCTGAAAGTTTAATTTCAGTGTTTTGCAGTACATATTAGATGTTTTTCAAGGGGTAAATTCAGACTTGAAGTGCTTCCCCTACAAACTTCTGAGAACCAGTAGCTGTGCAAGAGCAATATTAAAAAAACACAACTGTGATTTTTAAAAGATGCTATCATTTTAGGAAATTTTAAGATAAACTTTATATTTGCCAAGTATTCTAGGTGTTTTGTATTTGAAATCGAATCACAAACCATTTATTTTCATGCATAATCTGTCAGTGAACTGGAAACCTTTGGATGTTTTCACATCTATATTGATGCTCATTACTTTATTTCTTCTCTTTTATAGCACTCTTTCAACCAGTACTTCCAGAGTCTCGAGAATTTGAGGAGATTATAAACATTCTGCATTCTTCCTACTTGGATCCCAGTTCAGTGTCCAGTTTTAAATACAAGAGAGCCAGCTTAGTTCAAAGTGAGCTGTTGGAAAAGGAAGTGAGTATATTTGTGGCTTCTGCTTCTCAGTAAGGTACCAGTCAAATGCCAGTACTTCTCAATCTAGAGGCAGAGACCTGGGCCTTATTTTCAGTTATGCAATTGGTCTTTAATTGCAAACTCACATCCCCAGAAATGAAAGCAGCTATTTTTCAGGCAAGTTTATTACTACATAGTTTTTGACTTTTGCCTGCCAGGTACCTCAAGAAGACTAAAAGAAAAACTGTATTTGGCACCACTTGTCTGTGTGTTTTTAGCTGTCAAAATTTTTCTTAATTTTTATTAAGGTATTTTAATAACCCAGAAATTTGTTTTAATGGTTTCTTGACAGGACTGATGTTTCCTGTGAAAATTAAGATTAAAATATGTGCCTGATAGAAGTTTCCATAATCTCTGTAGTTTTGTTGTTTTCCAAGAAGTACTTTAACTAAAGTTGATCCAGTAATTGGAGCACCTTGGTTGAAGCCCCTCTGTTGTGCCTTATGTGGTGTCTCTTAAATCCAGCCTTGGCTTGTTCTCATCACTCTCAAATGAAGTTTTCATTCCCAGTGCCAAAAAGCTTCACATATGAAGTAATTGAAGAATATATAATTTGTTTGCTGTGATTACCATCTTGAAGTTATGAAGTAAACTGAAGCATTTTCTGCTATTACATTAATTGTTCATGGTTACAGCTGAGAAATGTTGGTGAAAACCACCTCAGCAGCAGTGAGGTGCATCTGCAAAAATGTTTGTACAGTGTAAGAGATCTATCTCCTAAAAAGAGAAAAAGTCTTTTTTGTGGAGTTTCACAGATGATGTGGGAGGCATTGGCCTGGATAGTTCTAGCCAGTTCTGCTACAAAGATCAAACTAAACTGTTACTGCACAGGTTTGTTTGAGGAGTGTCTCTTAAAAAAAACAAATACTTGGGCAGATTAGGCCAGTTGGATTTCCCACAGGTATAATGTTCTCGAAATCTAATTTTAGCATCCAGTGATTTCATTTGGATTATCTTTTGATTATTTTTGTACACTTGGATGTGCTAACATAGCTGGGGCATTAAAACCCTGGCACTTTGGTGTGGCAGCAGCAGTGAGTGTGTGCCTGTGCTGAGGGCTCTGTGTGTGGTCAGTTCACAGAGAAGCGGCGGGAGCTGAAGCGGGACGGGCGCCCCGAGAAGGAGCTGTCGGACAGTTACGCCTTCCTCATGGTGGATCGCTGCCAGGTGAGCCCTGAGCCCTGCAGGGGAGGTGCTTTCCTCAGCACTTACAGCTTTTGGGCCTTTGGGTTTTTTCAGAATGGTTTTGTTGACACAATCTTAAAGTTACTTTTGCAAAATTCAGCACTGGAAGGTGTAGAAGGATGGCAAAGGGATCTGTAAATCACCCTGTCACCCTGTAAATCCTCTGTTCCCTGCTACTTAAGGTACTCCATTTACATGACTGTATCTTCTCTGGTTTAGGCTCTGTTTTATAAATAGAAGGATAGATTTTCTGGATGACATGTGAGTTTTTATTTGGTTTGTGGTTGTTTTTTTTTTTTAATTGAGGAATGTTTTATGCTTTCATTGCACTTTGTTTTGGTGCTTTTTTTTCTTCTTTTTTTGCATCAGTAAGGTAACCTGTAATATTATAAAATGGTCATTGTCTCTTCTTTGATCATATACTTTTAATTCAAGTGATGGAAAGGTGATTTCTGTGCTTTGTTTGCTATTATAGAGTTGGGATTTCTTAAGCATGCAATCATTTGACAGGTATACTTCTGTTTCAGATATTAAAATTTTCTGTATTAAAGGCAAGTAATATTCATAAAGAGTGTTTGAGGTATAGGGAGGGTGTGGTTTTTTAAGATACAGGTGAGTTTATGTAGCAGTTCCATATCAGATTTTAACTTACACAGTTGAATAGCTTTATAGAGAATTCAGACTAGTCTTGCCCCTGTTTGTAAGGGTTGGGGTTTTGTTTAAATCTCAATTTATATTCTATAATTGTAATTTCTTGCTGTTTGTTCTGTTCATATCCTGCCTTTCCTTACAGACTTGCATAAAAACCTGTCTGTTCTCTTTAGATCCAGAGCATATGTGAAAAGGGGCTGCAGGTTGGCCACTCCAAACTCACAGTTCTCGGCAGCCCTTCCATGGGTAATTATCTTTTCATTAGAAGTGCTGCTTATTCAGTAGCAGCTGGCAGATAATGTGATGCAGTTGTGTGAACTTTCAGTCTCTTTTATATCACTAACTGCAGCAGTGTCACAGCAAGATGTTTTTAGCAAAGGAAATGGACATCAGAACATTATTTCATAGCTCTGTTTTTGAGTAGTTCAGTTAAATTCCCTTTGCAAAGGGAACACCTAATTCTCAAACCAGTGTCCCATGTGTTTCCAGTAAACCTGGGGGGGCAAAGAGCTGATGCAGTGTGTGGCTGGCTGCCTCTGTGTTTGTTTGTAGGTGTGTGCATTCACAGATACCTCATGGACACAGTAGCTCAGCTCAGTTTTGATGTAGATAGAACTAAAATTCTTGAATCCACAGATCCAAGAAAAGCATAGATAAATTGGAGACTTAGAAGAGTCAGAAGGTGTTAAAAGAGTTTTGAGAGTGCAAGACAGTAAGTTCCTTTTGCAAAGCTTTTCAAATAGAAAATTAGGAACTGATTTTGTCATCCTGTTGAGAGGAACATGGTACAAGAGGTATCATGAATATTGAAAGCAGCCAATATGAATGAATATAGAAGTGAATACTGAAAGCAGAAATAGGTGAGAGGTGGAGAACAAGGCTTTATGAGCATGTGAGTTTTTACTGTTCAGCTGGTAAAGGGTCTGGAGCAATTTGCTCAAACAGTTAAATACAGACTTGGAATGAGAGGAACCTAAGCCAAATGGATGCTTTTTAGAGTATCTGAATTCAGTTACAGCTCTTTGATCTGAGGTAGTCAGCCCGACCAACAGATGACAGTGTGTGTTTGAGGCTGTAAAATCTATGAAATAACTAAGTACAGAAAAGCACAAAATTATTTTACCTTTGCACTTGAGTGTCAATTGTATCTTTATTCTTTTGTGTGCATTGAGCTTTAATCCCATGTAAGGCTTTTGAAATCTCTAATAATGTTTTAACATTCACCATAATGTATTTTCGTTTCTTTTTATACTCCTCTCAGGTGTCTATATCTCCAAGTATGCTGATTTATTGCAGCCTAATCCTCTAGAATCTGGAGCAACTGGAGATGTGATTGTTTTTAAAATAATAAAGGTAATTTTATCTTGTTATTATTGAAGGATTACATTGCTTACTGGTAACACACAGGGGGTTTTAACCTTACTTACTTGTAATTTGTGCAGTCATTTGTGCATAGAGAAACTAGACATCTATTAGATTTAAAATCCAGTAGTGATATTAAGCTTAAATAAATAATAATAAATTGTTATAGAAGGCAAAAATATGTTGGTTTTTTTTGAAAGTATGAAAATAATGTACTTCCAGAAGTAGCTTTCTTAATGGCTTGTTTTATTTTCTCTTACTTTGTTTGGTACTTGAAGCAATTTGTCAGTTTGCAGGACAAAGCTCCTGCTGACAATTCTTCTGCTTTCTCACAGGGAAGAATGAAAAGCATATATGACTACACTGGTATGAAAGCAATGGAATCAGCTGCCAAGAGCATGTTGGATCCCACCCCAAACCACGAGTGTCACATTTCCAAGAATGCAGGCAAAGTCACCTCCCTGCTGGCTTACCGAGCCTACGAGCTCACTCAGGTACAGCTGAGCCTGTGTCACCTTCTTCCAGAAAACCTCACAAGCAGAACTTGTGAATGATGAGAGAAAATCCTGGGGATAGAGCAGCCCCTGAGCTTCCCTGTGCCAGCAGTCCAGAGGTGCTGCATTGGAAATCCCAGATCAGCGTGGCAGCCTCTGCTGTTCCATGGTGCCATCCTGAACCTCGGGAGTCTCCCTCACATTAGGGGGAGATGGAATAGGAGAAAACTGGGGAATGCACATGGGACTGGAATGGAGGCTGGAAGAGAGGACTTGGGGAGTTTGAGGTGTAAAAGTACAACTGGTTTGTGGTCATTAAGTGAGACTCCTAAAAGGGAAAATGTTGGCTAGGAAAGAATAGCATTTTTCTTTTTTTTTTTTTTTTTTGCTTATTCCCCTTTCCAGATTCTCAGGTTTGGAGATGATGAGGGAAGACAGAATGAAATCAGTTCCAAGCATTTATGTTCCTCCAGGTGTTTTATCTCTTACTGCAACAATCTTTTGCAGTCAGATTATTTCACCAAGTCTGCAGATTTCAGGATCCTTGCTTGAAAGAATTCTCTTCAGTATTAACTTCTGTCTTCTATAAATCAGTGATTCAGATGGCTAAAAAATGAATGTATTTTTTAATTTCTCATTGCAAATTTGCCTAAATTAATATTTTATATTGGTGATTGACTCCAAAACTCATTGCAATATTTACTTTCCTCTGAATTTTTTGTTTTTTATTAGTTAATCCCTCCTCTCACCAAAAATACTTTCAAGTAAATTTTGCATTTCAGTAATGATTTATTCTTGATTCACTCCTGAAGGTACTGTCCATATCTAAGTGGTTAATAAAGGAAGGAGAAGATTAAAAAAGCTATCTTAATTTATTGCATTCTCTAATACATGTGAGAGGAGCATTTAAAAACTTCTTTATTTTAAATCCCAGCATTTAAAGAAATCTATGATTGCTCCAGGCTTCTGATTTAACACTGTCCCTTCTTTTTCCCAGTACTATTTTTATGAATACGGCTTTGATGAGATCAGGCAAAGACCAAGACATGTTTGTCCTTTTGCTGTTGTTTCATTTGCTTATAAAGATGACATGGTACAAGGACCAAAATTTGTGCCCCCATCAAGGTAAGCTAGGAAATGAGTTGTGGAAAATCTGCACGTAGCAGGAAGAATTCAAAGCTGTTGGCAGTAGCTTAGAATTGATTTAAATGAACAGTGCTGAAGTGAATGAATGTGTCACAGGGACTTAATATAATAATTGCACTTTCTGATGCAAAGCAAGAGGTGCCAGAATTGGTTTTATGCCGCAGGGTGGCCCCTGTGGGAAGCAGATTTGCTGCTCTTCCCACCTGCTTGCCTTTGGCCTGGGTGAAATCTGCAAATACTGAGGGGTTTTACCTAACTGAGGAAATTTGTGGACATAAAAACATTCACAGCATTATCTTGCTTGGTATTCTAAAATAATATTCTGTATATTTTGTCTCTGAACCCCTCACTGGTGTCAGCTGGTGGAGAGAATATGAAGATGGCCAGTTGATCACAGATCCATTGTGATACCTGTGCTGATAGGAAGATGTCCAGGTGTGGGGACTGTACTATGAAATGCTAAAAGCAGTTACCAAGGTATCTAAAATAGTACAAGATGCTGCAGCAGTGGTAGATGGAGGTTAGAGAGGGAATTACCAGTCTTCCTATTTTGTTAGACTGATAAACCATTCTTAATGTAGAATTCAGTGGTCAGAACTCTCTGTTCCAGCCTAGTCATTCTGTCTCTCTTCTTTTGTTTAGAGCAAACACCTTCCATGCAGATAGAAGTACAGGTAAGAATGAATTCCATTTTTTGATTTTATGATACCGACAGGGAAGGTTCTGATGATTTTCCCCCATAGTTTTATGTTTGACCAGTTCAGTTATGCTGAGTGTATACCTGAATTTTATCCTGAACCATGCTGGTTGTGATACTGGATGATCACACAGACGCCTTCATGTCTATCTTCTTTTATCAGAATGAACCACAAGTGAACAAAATCAACAGTCTTTTTTCCCTCCTTTCCTGCTTAGAGTGTGGTAGGAACTGATCTTCAGTTCCTGAATCTCCTGTTCAATGGCACTTCACATAATATGATTCTGTGTCATGCTTTGTTTTAAACCTCAATCAAGCAAAGTTGATATGTATGAAAGTGGTTGACAGTTAAGGTAAGGAAAAGAGGATATAATTCCTCAGAAATTAGCATCAAAGGTGTGCTTATACTGACAGGTGTAGGTAACAAACCATCCTCCTTTAGTCTGCTCAGAGCAGGTCAAAACATAACAGGGTTGATAACATCCTTTCTGTTGCCTTGTAACATTATTGTCTGGTATTAGGATGAAATTTTCCCTATTCTGATTTTGGAGATTCAGCAGCCTCTTCTTTCAGTCACAGCTGGCAAGTGGTTTCACTTAGTCTTCCTTTCTCCATCTTAATTTAGAGAAACCTAATGTTACATTGTGGAGGGGACAGCTTTGGAATAAAGGCAAACTTGTGTGCCACGTTTCCCTGAAATCAGCAACACGATCTTTCCTTCCATGCAAGCTGTGAGTATTGCCATTTAGACAGTAAATTTAAAATACTGCTCTATTAAAACTCTTTTGAGTAGAAACTGCTGGTGAGTTTTGGACATATTCAGGTGAAAATCTGAAATACTGACTAAGTGCCTTAAATGCATCAAACAAGAGTTGAGTCATGTATGTCCAGAACTTTCTTGAGCTCAGGCACACAAATGGCAGCATCTCTTTGCTGTTTGCTGTTCTGTTGTTTTGGGTTTGTTGGGTTTTTTCCCATTCAAGTGACACACACTCCTCTGCAGGAATAAACACCCCTGGCTCATGAGATAGTACAAAGAAGTTCTTCTTAAGGCCACGTATTTACTGGTTCTTATTTTATCAGTGAGCGTAGGAATACAGAAAGTAAAAAAAGAGGCCTTTATTTATTTTTTTTTATTTCCCCCCACCCTTCTTCTCCAGTTCTGAGAAGCTTGAGATTGAAAATGTTGTAAGCATTGATGATTTGAAGAAAAAAATTTCACCAGCATTGTTCTTGAAAGAAACTTACCAAGAAAGAAAAGAAGGTAAATTGTTCTCATTTAATTTCTTTAAATTCAGATTTTTCAAGTTTTCTGAATCAAAATTTTGTTTCTTTTTTCCTTACACTCTCTTTCTCCCCTTGTGTCCTGTCAGTGTGGAAGAATGGCATGTACTGTAGCCTGTATGAAGTTGTGGAGAAGTCCCGTTCTGGGAGTCACTTAGAGGGTTTGCTTCAAAAACTAGAGAAAGAGAAACTTGTGAGTGCAACAGATTTGACTATTCCTATTTTTAAAAATAATTTTGCTAGTTAGTAGTTTCAGGCATACTACAAGATCCACAGTCTCACTGGAATTCCTTAGCTGGCATACTCTTAAATGTCAGGGCACTTCTCTGCCCAAGACAAAATTATCTTACAGTCAAGAGGAGTTTTCATGGTGAGCAAATGTCTTTGAAGCAGTTTGCTCTTTTTGCTTGAAAACAGGTCCTTGTGAAACCACTTGTGGACAGAGGATTTCTTATTCTTCTTTCTCCTTGGCAGATGATGTCCCCTTATGGTAAGCACACTCTGGGTTTGTGTTTGAGTTGGGTTTGTTGTTTTGGCATTTTTAGAGGGCTGGGTTTTTGAGTACTAGATTGACTTTGGGTGGTCCTCTCCTTTTTAACTGTTTGTGTGTTTTTGTGCTCTAGACCACCAGACTGGACGGTCCCGTGTGCTTCATGCGCTGTTTCTGTTCCCAGAGTCCAGAGGTGTCCTTGGCTCAGGTAGGTTTGCTCACTGTTGTGTGCAGGTTTATTTAAACAGAGGTGATGTTCTGGCGAAGATTTTGTAGTCAGTCAGTGTGAACTAAGAGTAACAGTTTGCATTGGTTATGGTCACAGTATTAGTGTTCAGAAATACTTGTTTCTTCACAAAAGCAAATGTTGGACATTGTAGCTTCATTTGTTCATATTTGAGAAAGCAAAACTTGTTGAAGCTTCTTGATATAGCATCCCTGAATTAATTCTTCATGGTCATTCCAAACTGTGTTTCACCCAGCATGTATTAACATAGAGTATTGCTGACTAGTCATCATTTATTTATAGCTTCGTGGTTTGATTTTAATTGTGGATTCCCTTTTCTCCTTTTGGCAGCACAAAAAAATGGCCCATATGGAACACAGAAAAATTCATCTGCCATGGCTTCACACAAGAAAAAGGAAATCATTCCAGAATTGTCAAAGTTGGTTCAGTCTCTGCATTTTGCTTTGTACCAGGCCCGTAAACACAGCGGGGGAGATTACAACGCTGTTGTGGAAAAGTACATCTATGAGTACTTCAGAAAGCTCTACCATGGCCCTGGGAGAGCTAGAGAATTTATATTTCGTGAGTACTCACCAGTGCTGGATGACAAAAGATTTCTGCACCCTGCCCCGAAGTACAAAGGTCACCTCAAGATGTGCTTGCAGAACTATGTGTTCAGCTGTGAGTCCTATCAGCTCCCCGTCTGCAGAGCCAGGGAGCTGCTGGACAGAAACCGCAAACCTCAGCGCTTCAGCCCCAGCTCAGATTATGAGGCCAAGAAAAGAGTGCCTCGTTCTGGAGATGATGATACTGAAAGACTCAAGGATCTTATTAACTTGATCCAGTGTAGAAAGAAAAATGTAGGTGGAGATTCTGATTTTGAAGACCCCAGAATTAGGAGTGGTCTGAAAAGAAAGCTGGAAGAGCAATCTGAAAATTTGCAGAAATACCTAAAACTGAGTGACTCTTCAGAGAATATTTGTCGCTGTGAAGGTAAGAAAGTCTTTGTTTAGAGTTCTTCTTTCAACATTGTTATTCAGAGCATATTTAACACTTAATCATCATAGATTGAGTATCTTTTTGCATGCTGTGGCAATTTAATGCATGATAGTTCATTGGCCTGAGATCTGTCAATAGAGATAAAGTTTATTTTTTGCAGGTTTCCACTTTTTAGGAGATAAGGGGAATTTTCCTGGAAGTTGCTTTTGTTTAACCTCTTTGGAAAGAAAGCAGACTTTCAGAGAGTTGACTTGCCTGTGGAGCTGTCCAAAGACTTTCTAATACAGAACACTTAGCAGACTTGGTATTGTCTTTTGCAGAGTTTGGCTTTGCTGTAATTCTTTGTGTCCACTACCCTATTTCATACCTAAGAAGTTTAGATGGAAGGGAAGAAGCCTAGTTCAGTTTTGAAATAGCCAGTAATGTGTGCAGTGGGACAAAGGAAACGACCTAATAAGATTAAATAATGATCTACATCCAACCTCAGAGAAGTATCACAGATACCTTCTCACTTGAGGTCTGCCGGAAAAAACCCTTTGATTTCTGTTTCCCTGACCATTTTCTCAAGGCAATTATAGAAGCCTCCTGCAAAAGGGGGAAATGGGAATGGGGTGACACAAAGAAGAGGGGATTTCCATCAAGCACCAGTCACTCTGGTGTGTGTGAATCACTGGAAGATGAAGTGACTGATCTTAGTTGTCCTTAGTTGCCCTCATGAGGGGACAGAAGATACTGACTGCCATGTAGGGATGAAGGAGGCGAAGGTTGGACTTTATAATTGGGATTCCTGCTTGGTGAATTCTGTGAACCTTCACAGGTGTTTTGACATTGATTATTGATGTAGAATATGTGATGAAAGCATGTCTACATTTTGTTAAAATAACGTGTGTACATACAAACCGACGCTAAAGATCGAGGCTGCGGGTACGTGGCAGATGTTTGTGGGGAGATCCGGTTTTGTTTGTATTTTAAGACTGAGCAATGGATTCCTTTTCCCCTCCTCACCCTCTTCTAAGGTGGCAGAAGCTTGGATTCCCCACACTATGTGTTCTCAATGAACGCTGAGCACGGAGGCCACGAGGGTGACCTCAGGCAGGACGTGCCGGACGCCGCAGCCGACCCTGAGGGGCTGGTGCGGGCGGTGCTGGATACGCTGGGCCCTCCCAGCCACTGGGACCCTGCGCTGCTGCAGGCTGTCACCCAGGCCTTGGGCACTGAGGAGGTGGAAGAGGATGTGAGACAGAAATATGAGTATGAATCCATTCCAGCTCAGGACAGAGATGGTCATGAGCTTCCTGCCCCTGCTCAGGCTGACAGCGTTCCCTTCAAGGACCCGCAGAGCCCGGCCTTGCTGGAGACTGACGCGCCGTGCTTGCCCTACCCTGTGGATGTCAGTCTGCAGCTCCCACCCAACGAAGCACCCCTTGAGCACACACTACATTTACAAGTAAGTGAAACTGCCCAGATGCTGACAGTGAAAGTATTATTTTCATTAATATGAGACTGAATGAAAAAAACATTGTTTGTCTACAGAGGCAAGCATAGATACACACTAACTCTTCTGTGAAGCTTTTCTGTTCGGTAGGAACATAGGTGGAAATTTTCTCCACTCTTAAGTGTCTGTGGTTTGTTATTATTTTGTGATAGAAAAGGAGCAGAGTTGAAGAATTCTGAGTATTTCACTGCATGCTCAGCTCTCTTCATGTGCCTTCTTGGTGCAGTGCTGTAGATGAGTTCCCTTATGCTTAGGGATCACAGTGCCCCAGCTCCTTACCCTACAAGAGTGATTGTTCCATGATCTCTGGTACTGGTACTTCCACACAAAGTCCAGTTCCTGATTCTTAGAGCAGGAATGAGTTTGTCCTACCTGTAATCTCTGTGCTGTTTTGCTTCTACCCATCTGGAATATGAGATGAAATTGGCTTTTTTAAGGGCCCAATACTAGTTGTAGGCAGTGCCTCAGCAAATTTATTATTTAAATTTAAATTATTTAAACTGCATTATTTAAAATGCCTCCTGGCTTTAGTCAGGTATCAAGACAACAGCCTGGAAAAGAGTGAGGGAGCCGCCAGTTCTCCCTTCCCCTTTGGCACCCAGAGCTTCCATGCTGTAAGAGCAGTGCTCAGGGCTGCATTAGTAATGGGAGACCAGAGAAGTACCTTGTGGAAATGTTTCCAGGTTTGAATGGATTACATTGATAGCAGAATTGCCAGTGAACTCACTTCTTTCTGTCAGCTGCTCAGAATGTAAAAACTTAATAGTGAGCAAAACCAAAAGAAGTTGTTTAGAGATGAGCATTTTGCTTGGTTTTTAGGACACAGGCGCTGGGAGTACCTTTGAAGGCTGCAGTCCCTGTCCTGGTGCACCTATGGAACATGGCTATCTCAGGCAACCTCCCTGCTCAAATAATGTAGGGGAAGTTGGAATGCACTGGAAACTTATCCCAATTACAGGTAAGATGGATTTTAACTCCTCTGTTCCTACAAGTAGTGAATGAAAACATGTTCTAAAGGTTTGTGCCTGGATTCATCCATCCATTCTTGGATCACATGTTGGCACACAAGCACATCTATAGCCTGTGCAGTTGTTTCTTGTATTTGATAATTACAGAAATCTGGATGAAAACAGATACTAGTGAAGAATATTGGTTTGGCCTCATATTAACACAAATTAGAAATGTGAATGGTTTAAAAACAAACAAAACTATAGTTTTGAATGTGGATGGTGAAGGAACTGAGCTGGGGTTATGAGGGTCTTTCAGCACTCCTTGCAGCACCACTGAAGCTGTGTCAGTAATCAATCAGACTGATATCCTCCCCTTTCAAGAAAAAAAAAAACTTGTTTTCACTATTGCAAGATCAGGTGCAGCTTGCAGTCCAACTCCACGAGGTCATTTGTGTCTAAGCTTTGTAAAAGTGAGCATTTTAACCTAGTAGCAAATGGAAATACTTGAATCATATGTTGCCCTGCTCGATTTGTAATTTAATTTTTAATTTGTAATGAAGGTATGTCCTGTTGTGCTTATTCTACATTATCTCTGGGAAAACTACTTGTATTCTGCTTTTCCAGCAGACTTGGACTGTGCTGTTTGACTGTCTTAGGAGCTGTTAAATGTTCTGTGCTTCTGCACCTCAGCAGACTGTAACACTTGAGTATTGGGGTTGAAATTGGTTGGTGGGGGAGGCATAACAGTAATGCTGTTTTCAGGCTGGGATTTGGAGGTTTTGGTCTATCACCTGTGTGTGACTTTGACACATGAGGTGATGGTGATGGTGATGATGAACTCTTCTTCTGTAGGTCTGAAATCACCTGAAGAGCCACCGGAATATTTGCCACCAACGGATGCACTTCCTAATGACCCTCGGGTAGTAAATAGACAGAGAAATTCTGATTATCAATTGCCATGCTCTCCATTTTCAGACACACAGAAGGGGACAGCAGAAGATGGACATTACACAGGACAAGTGGAGAAACTTGAAGATCAGTATGAACTAACAGATCAACCTTTTACAGCTAAGCATTCCATTAGTGCAGTAATAGAGACAGCACTGATAGAAGAATATAAGCTCTTTGCAAGAAAGATTAAAGAAATTTTGCAGCAAAAAAACATTCCTTATGTCAGTGACATGTCCACACCAGCCCTTTCTGCCCAGGAGAGGATGATGAGACTTTCTGAACACATATGTTTGCAGGCATCAGAGATTTCTGTCCAAGAATACGTAGAGAGCCTGATTGAGAAGCTGGACAGTGTCATTTTGGCCTCTTCCTGCGTGAAGCAGCCTCCCCCGGTGTATGGCAGCCCCGAAGCCCTGGAGGCGGTGAGCGGCACTGCCCCCGACAGCGGCACCGCCCTCCCGGAGCCGCTGTGCAGTCACCGGGGGGAGGAGCTGCCTTCGGCCGGCCTGCCCCCAGGGAAGGACACAGCGAGCCTTGGGAATGCTCAGCCAGAGGAACAGACTTCTGGTGGGGACCTCAGGGGAACACCAGAAAAGACTCAGAAGTCCCCTAAGAACTTAAACATTTCAACTCAACCAGATTTTTCTGATTTGATAAGCAAGTTAAAGCCTGAATTATTCACCGGTTTCGTCCAAATAATGGAAAATGTACAGAAAAACAGAATCCAGTTTTATATTCATGAAGAGGAAGAAAGTGTTCTCTGCAGAGAAATCAAGGTAAAGCTGTTTCAGTTCAACCTCTCTCTACTGCCAGAACAGAGTGTCTTTGAAATCCACTTGTATGAAACTGGACTCACTTGCACTGTGAAAGTGAGTTGTGAAAATAGGCTGTCCTGTCCCATTTCCTCACTGAGCTTTTGTGGCAGCCTTGCTTATATTTCGCTTTTACGTAAGTCTTTGAGCTGGAAAACAGAACAGGTTGCAGGTTGGTCCTTTCTGAAGATCCTGCCAGGGGCTTACAAAAAAAAAGTGATAAGTGAAGAAATGTGATAGCTACCATTTTAGAAAGAATGTATGAAAAGTCATTCTGTTTGCCTTTGGGGTTTTTTCTCTTCCCCTGTAATTAATAGTAGAACTTTGAGAAATCACTGTGCTTCTGTGACTTAAATGTGTAAGATAAAAGTTGTAAACTTCTGGCCTTCCTTGAAAACTGGGGCAGTTTGATAGTGTCAGTTGGTTGTGTGTGATTTGATAAGAATGACTGAGTTGCTGAAACAGCTGCTCTGTGTTGCTGCATCCTTCTGATTAATTTCTGGGAGGGATAAAGCAGCCAGTCCCTCTGGGATTCACTGAATGGAAAACCTCCTTGCTGTGGGTGTCATCTGGGCATTGTTTTTACCAAACTACCTATTGACCTTTTCCTTGTCTCCCCTCTCTGTGGTGGCAGGAGTATCTCAGGAAGTTAGGGAACACAGAGTGCCATCCAGAGGAGTTCCTTAGAAGAGGAGATAATTCAGAGAAACTGTTGATCATTATCCAAAATGAAGACATTGCCAATCTCATCCATAAGGTATGTCCCACGTAAGTAACTGTGAGCTACAGAAACCTGCTGGCAATTGTGAGAGGAGCTCATGTGGAGCAAGGCTGCTTCCTTCTAACAGCACAGCATTCAGCAGCACCCTGTGTTTAGCTGCTGTTGGAAGAAACAAAATGGTTGTAGTAAAAATGGCCTTGTCCAACATTTACTCATAACTTCTTCCACCACCATGCACAGGCTAATGCATATTTATTGTTAGTAGTTGCAAAGCTGTGCAGAGGCCTGAGTAGTTCTGGTTCTGTGGTGCTCCAACAGGAGGTGAAGGCAGCTTTCAGATGGCCTGAGCTGTTCCTGCCAGCTTAAGACCCTGTGCTGGACAGAAAGTAAAATTACTCAAAGTGCTCAATGTTCATTTACCTTATTCCTGTAAAGCTCCTGAGAGAGCACCTCCCTAGGCAAGAGAAGAAACAGTAATGTTGTGAAAATGTGTTTTGAAGTTTGATGCCTGGCATTAGTAGATAGGAGAGTTCTGTAATTCCTTTTTCTGTGTGACTTGTGCTTACACCTCTGATTTCAAATGTTTTTCAACAGATCCCTGGCCTGGTGACTCTGAAGAGGTTCTCCTGTGTCAGCTTTGCAGGGGTTGACAGTTTGAATGATGTGAAAAATCGCACTTACCATGACCTGTTTGTGTCTGGGGGTTTTGTTGTGTCAGATGAATCTGTCCTTAACCCAGAGTCCATCACTACAGGTAGGTGTGATCCTTCTGGAAGCTTTAGAACTAAAATCCTGACATGTCAGTATGTGAGAGGTCCTGTACTCACCTCAGTGAAGGATCAGGTCCTCCAGTTTTTGTGATGTTCTTTGAAAACTTCAGCTGATTCAGTCTCTTTCTCAGCCCAGGGTGTTCTTGAAGAACACATGAACAGGGAGATTTTGTTTTCAGTTTGTGTCACATTGTGTAGCTATGTCTGTGGAGCCTTTTATTCCTTACTACTCCATCCACAAACATGCTGTATATGCTTTTTCTTCATTTGAAATTGAATAGCTAATGAAGTTACAATTTTTTGCAATATTTTAGCAAGGCAGAGTGTGGATGCTGAGGTCAGCTCAGTTTTATGATACTGCTGTTGGCCAGCCTGCATGGAACAAAACTGAAGTGAGTGGCTGCTGTTTGTAATTGTGTGACTGTACTGTGGTGAAAACAGGAAACAGCTTTTTGTACACACTGAAGCAATATTTTCAGTCTACATACCGCAAAATTGAACTTTTATTCAATATCACTACAACAGATAAACTGAAACAGTTCCTAACATTTCTGGAGGATCTCAATACCCCAGATGGGAAATGGCAATGGAAAGTCCACTGCAAAATACAAAAAAAGCTGAAAGAGCTGGGGAGGTAAGTAAGATTCTATAATAGCAGCTGTTAAAATGCTTCAGCTTTCCTTATGCCATCCAAAACACTTCAATAGAACTTACTCTTGTGTTTGTCTGTTGCTATATAGACTGACCTGAAATTGTTTCTAATAGTGAGCTTTGCCCCCCCCTGCAGGATGAATGCCAATGCCCTGAACCTGCTCACCCTTCTGAACACCTACCAAAAGAAGAACTTGGTTGAGATTCTGTCTTACCATAACTGTGACTCTCAAACTCGAAATGCTCCAGAACTTGAGTGTCTCATCAGGCTTCAAGCTCAGAACATACAGCAGAGACATGTTGTCTTCCTAACAGGTAAACCTCACAGTTGTGAACACCTCTCTCCCTGTTCTGATAACAGGTGCTAAATATTAATACAAACTCCTCTTTTATGTATTTAGAAAAGAATCTCAAGACTCTCTCGAGTTACCTTGATAATGGCATCGTGGTTGCTGCTGTTGATGACTTTATGCATAACTTTAAAAATCTTGTGGGGTTTCATAGCTCTGATACTGAGCAGAACAACCTTGCTGCTGGCAGTGCTGGCCAAAGACAATCAGGTGAGGTCAAACACACTTAAACTTTCCTTCCTAAAGTGCATGTGTGGGGTAGAGGTGCTGGGACAGTGTGCCTTGACTCTGGTCAACAGCCACTGCAGCTGGCAAGGAAAACTCAACTCTCAAGGTGTTTGAAATGGTGGGGGAAAAGCAGTGGGGATGGAGACCTTCAACACAGAAGTACAGGCTGATGTGGTATTTGAGGCACTAGACAGGGCATCAGGGAAAGGATAAACTTGTCACTTCCTGCTTTATCTACTTAGAGTAGATAAACTGTACTGAGATGTCAGTAATTGTACTCCTGTAATTGTCTGATCAAATACTCACCTGCTGTGTAACTTTAGATGCTGTTTTGACATTGTCCCCTTTGGAGCTGGGAGTTGGGATTGCCCAGCACTAAATATGAGCACGGTGTGCAGAAGCTTTTAGCACCAGTAACTGGACACTCCCACAGAGGGTTGAGTGTGTGTGTTGAGTAAGTGAACTCGAGTGGCAGAAGACCAAGACTTAAAGTGCTGTTGGACTGGCAGACCTGAAGTGTAACACTGTGAGTAGTGTATGGCCTTTTAAACCAAAGTTTATATTTCAATAGAATAGAACTTTCTCTCTCTTTTAATGTAGTTCTTGTAGAAAAGGATGAGAAGGATGAGGAGGACATGTCTCTGGATTCAGGGGATGAATTGGCAGAAATAGAAATCTGCAGTGGTGCCTCTAAGTATGATACTCATGTGGAAGCTTTGCAGCCAGAGGCCAAGGGCCCACATGGAGTAGATGCTAAAGCAAGCTGCTTATCAGTTACAGAGTTACCTCCTGAAGCACAAACTGGCCTTGTCGAAAAGACTTACAAAACTGACTTGGAAGAGAAGCAGCCAATTACTCCAGTTTCTACAACATGCTCTGCTGAAGGAGAAAAACAGAATGCAGCTGAACAAACTCCTTTCAGTAACTTCCAGGTTTATAGCAGACAATTAAACATGTTCCATCAGTTCAGCCACTTTAGTGTCCTCACTCATCAGACTTTTCTGGGAACAACATACCCAATTTCTCCTGCAAATCAAAACCAGGAAGGGAGCAATTATTTTCTATCTGCCTACAATCAGAGCATGGATACAGAAAAGTCATTATCACCTGGTGGCTGGGATAGCTGCTGTGATTCTTCCAGGCCATATTCAGAACAGAAGTGAACTCTTAAGTCTCTTTTTCTAAGTTGCTTGTGGACTTCTCTGTTTCTAAAACGTTGGATTAATTATTTCTATTTTATTCTGGAACAAAATGTTTCTTGTTCTTGTTATCTCAGATGTTTTCATGTTCTATTTAAATCCCTGATGGCCCGTCCCTGTTGGAACCATCTGAAAATTTAAATAAATACATATATTTTTTAACGTTTACTGTACTTGAATTATCTTGTTTGTTGGCACTTTTAAGTTTCTACATTTGTATTTGACCTGTTACCTAAGCTTCAGTTTGAGGTCTGTTTAATGTAAAGCTGAATGTTTGACTAAAATATGTGAAAGAGCCAGTTGTCTTTTTTCTTAACCACAAGAGTATCCAAGTCTTTATGTTTCTTTACATAAATATTAAAATTAATGTATTTATTTGACATGGACACAAATTTTGTACAATGTTTTTACATAGCTCTAAGGCGGTGTACTTATTTTCATGACTATATACTGGATTTTGGCTAAATACCTCAATTAGAGTAACCAATGGTGCAGTTCCATTACAAAAAAAAACAAATAAACTCTCAATGCACAAGGGACTTGCTAACACATTGCTTTGTCTGTGTTTTTTACATTGTTTGCAAAGTGCTTGAGGAACACCCAGGCTTGGTTTCATGCCCAGCAATTATCTGTGTGTCTCACTTGGTGCTCTGTGCCCTCCCAGCCTTTATCTGGCCACTGTGATTACTGTAATGAGAGAAGGACAAAATTTATTGACTGTGGGAATTCCGTTTGCATCAGAAAATCCTCAGTCCTCTCCCACTTCAGCTTAATGATTCCTGGGGCTTTCAGGCACTCTTTAAAATTTGGGTTTGTTTGTTTGTGAGCTAGCACTGGGGTAAGTACAGTTTTCTCTGTTTCTTACTCCTGTCTGTTAAATTTCACATCTGCTCAGTTCCCAACCTGTTCCCCTCAGCGATTCTCTCCTCCTGTTCTGCCTCAGGCTTGCAGAGGGAGCAGCTGTGGAGCTGCTGTGGAGCTGCTGCTTTGCTCCCCTGCCTGGGACTCCTGGCTTGTAGTGCTCATCCTCAGGCTGTCCAAAATCCTGTGTTTGGGGGAATTCCTGTTTGTAATTTGATTTTAGTGCTTTTCTCTGGGATGTGCTGTTTGGTACCAGGTGAGTGTTTGAAACCACATAACTCTGAATCCACAAAATTAGTTGGGAGAAAATTACTGGTTAAAAAGGGCAGTTTTTAAAAAACAAGCAAAACCCATAGACTTTTGCCTGAAGTTGATTCTTTCCCTCTATAAACAGTGGAGATTGATTTATTCAAGTTAAGAACCAATACCAGAGTAGTGTAAAACTTCTTACCCTCCCCCCAAGCATGGCAAGTAATTTCTCTGAAAAAAGAACTCCCTTTTAGCAATGAATTGTACCAGGTTGTGTGATGAACTGTGGTCTTATAATCTGGGAGTACTTGATGTTTCCAGTATAAGCCTGAAAGGTGGCAGAATATTGAAATACAGGCAGTTTTGTATAGTTCAAAATACCAACAAAGATAACTAAAGCCATTCAGAATACATCTTAATCTTTTTATTTATCAAAATTCACACACTGAGTTCTACAAAAACCCATGTAACAGTTTACTTCCATGTTTTTGGTGGTTTATATTAAATTGACCCTTGTATTCAAGTAGCATGAAAACCATTCTAAACAGACAAACCATGATGAGTCTAAATTATCTTCAATATAAAATGTAGCATGACCCTGTAGTCCATCAAAATTCTCATAATTTAATTTTCATAAAAAAGCTAGAGGTGGTTTGTAATTAATTACAGTAGCAAAGTGCATTTCCATATTAAGGATTCAGAACATTCATATGCACCTCTCAAAACGGTGGCATGAAGTTCTCTTGAGCTACAGTGGGAATCAGAGTGTTCTCCAACTCCTTCTGCTTCTGCAGGAGGCCCTGAAATAAATACAAATGTCAATGTTCTGTCTTCTCCCACAGCCTGAGCCAATGGATGTGGGAGCCTGAATATGTGTGTTGTTATGGAGAGAGTCCCTGGTAAGATCTGTGTGTTGTAAGATCTGTGTGGGTCCGAGTTGCTCCAAACGAGCTCCAGCTGCACAGTCCTCGGCTGGGCAGCAGCTGGGGCTCCTGAAGGTAACTGGAATGAATAGGGGTGGGTGGAGAGCCCAGGAGGAGCCCCTCAAGACACATGAAGGACTGTGCTGCAGAGAGGAACAGCTTCGTAGAAAACCAGTGAGAAGGTATGAACTTTAAAAGGTAACAACAGTATGGGACTTGAGAAATATGAACTACAATAATATGATTGCAACAAATGTAGCATCATTGTTTTTAACTATGAAATAATTTCCTTGTTAAGGCCTAATGGTTTTTAAGTTCAGAAAAAACAGTAAAGCCTCAGAGCCTCAGGGAACAGGGAACTTCTACAGCAGCCCTTGATGTGTGACTGGAGTGGAAGCCAGGCCAGTTTCCAGGGATGACCATGCAGAGGAAAAAAGGACTTTTCCACTGTATGAAATGGAACTTTCTCATCCCTTTGTGCACTGTCTCTGCATTGTATTGTAGTGAATTCCTGAATGGAGCAGAACCCAAAACCCTGATGGGCATTGGCTTTCAGCCTTAACACAAACAATTCCCTTCAGAGCAAGGGCAGCAGGGCCACTGCAACCAGAGCAGTGCCTGACATTTCAGGAGACACAGAGAACTGCCAAAAGGTTCTAGGTTCCTGCTGTGTCAATGGTTCTGGTAAGTACTGATGATGGAGAAACCCTGTCACAGAAAACCCTCCTGGAAATGTATCCCTGTCTGTCAGGTCATACATGATAATAAGTATATGAATAAATTAGGTTTTTTTACTGTAACTAACAGGATCGTATATATTGATACATCTGGCCCCTTGCTCTCCATCTATTTTAGACTTGACAGAAATAATTTGATACCATAGAAGTTTGTTTTTTTTAAAAAGAAAAGGTAATTATTTCTCTCAGGAGTTCCAAGGCCTTTCTCAAAGACAAGAGTTACAGGCTGCTGGCACAGCTCAGTGTAGACCTAATGCAAGGCAGCAGCTCCTGCAGCAATGGAGGCGCAGATTCCTGGTGGCACCAAAGGCAAGGCAGCAAAGCAGCCTGCAAGGCTTCACTTTGGCTCCTTCTAAAGCAGCAGCTGCCTACTTTCAATCACTTGATGAATTGCTTTCTAGTTAATCAACAGGATCTGCTTATTTCTATTAATGGGTCACTGTTTTCAGTCTCTGTGTCAATAATTAGTATTTTTGCAGAGCATTTTTTGCATTTAGAAGCATGTCACAAAACCAAGTTATAAAATAATCTGCCCTAAATAAACCAAGAGCTGAGGAACAAATAACCCTGAGAGCTGGCAGCTGAGTGTTTGTCACAAGGGTTGCTCAGGTACTGGGCAGGGGCTCAGCAATGGGAAATAGCTCCCCAGAGGGCTGTGGGGTGTGTCCCCACCCAGCCATTGTTACCTGCAGCCCTTGGCAGAGCTGCTGCCTCAGGAACAAAGGGGTGCTCTGGTGGTACTGACCCGAGGGCGAGTCCTCTTTCTTAAACTTCGTCCCTTCTTTTTCACAAACAATTCACTTTGCTCAGCTTATCCACTGACTTTTGATTTCAGTGAGGAAAGAGTCTGTTGCTAGCTCCTATACCTGCTGTGACCTGAGGCACAGGAAGAGATTTGCTGTCCTGTAGCAAATGCAGTGACAGACTCACCCTCCCTCCTCTTTCCCTGGGTCAGCCAGTCCCAGCCCAGCTGCATTCATCACTGCCTCAGTGGGGAGTTCAAAGACTAAAGACTGGTTGAAATTATGTGACTATTGTGTGAATTTCCCCAAACAAAACAATGGCTAAATATGTTGTAAATACAAGTATGGATTAGTCTGAAACTATAAAGCCACTCTATATATGTATATATAAATGCAGAAGAGCAAGACTAGACAATCTTCTGAAACAGAAAACTCAGCTTTTTGTGTATCAGACAAAATCCTGCACTATTCATGCTTTCTCAGGGAAATAACTGAGGCAAAACAGGTATCATCTGTACATCAGGAGGAGTACAATGCTTTGGTATAGAAGGTGTACTGAAATGGAACAGCTCGTGTCCTAAATGCCTTCTGCAGCTGGCAGGGTAGTCAAAAAGGAACTCCACATGTTTTAAGTTAACTCTCTTGCAGAACCAAGATCCACTGAAAGACTAACCTGTTACTTTTTAGCCAGTGCAAAATTAAATGTAAGTTCACATGGCTTCTCTGAGCTTGCCAACTTTAACCTGTTTACACAACCAGGTTTTTGTAGCCTCAGCAAGCACAGGGATCAAGCTGTACCTTGACTCTGGCTTCACTCTTCAACAAAATGCCACTGGTAAGTGAAGTGAAATACAGAACATGGACTTGTCTCAGCAAGGTGAGGGGCTGAGGGGCTCCTGCAAACTGCAACTGCTTCCCAAGGAGGAACCTACCCTGTGCTAGGAGTGATAACTGCAACTGCTTCCCAAACAAGGACCAGCTGAAAGTGATGACCAGTGGAAAACTCCCCAAGTACCAGCAGAAAACTGAAGACGTAAGGTCACAGGTTCTGCTAGAACAGATATGGAGCTAGAGTGTAATCAGTGAAACAGGCAGAGGTGGCCCATGAGTCTGACATGCAGATCTCTGTGATATAAAGGAAGATGTAGTTATTTGTGTTAGATTGGAATGGTGTGTTGTATTTGTAAGGTGAAGATAAGAAAACCACAAGTTATGTAAGGCCCCAAGCCCCAGATCTGGGACTCCAAGGTAAGTAAGTGGCAGGGATTGGTGTCAGATTTGTACAAAAGCTGGTGTGAAATGAACAATGTTGGGATGAGCAGATGGGTGTGCTGACCCCTGCATGCCCCTGACACCAGTAAAGGTCTCTTTACTTTGTAGTACCTGCTGTGGAGGAGATTCCTTTGGATCAGAAGCCAAAATGCTTCAAAGCTGTAGATATTTAACAAAGATGTTATTGAGCAGTGGGGAAGACCAGATCCAGTGAAACCAATGTAGAAGCTGTTAGAAACTGGCAGCCTTTCAGTTGGGTCACAACTTGTCTTACTGACCTGGGGACAGTCATGAGCCTTTTATTTCACAAGGAGTTTACCTACTGCTGAAGCACTGTGGGTATGTTATAAATGGCTCTGTAGTAGTTGGCTTTTGCTACAATTTATTTGCTTCAATTAATAAATTGTAATTGTTTGCAAATAATTATTGAAAGTTTTAAACTGCTTTTTAAATTATTTGTTATCATTTATGGGCAGTGTAACAGGAAAAGCAAGGTTTTCACAAGGTGTAAGTGGGCTTGTGAAAGATGCATATTAAGATATGCTGGCTATTGCAAAATGTACATCTAAGCATAAAGTGGAGAGCAAAGACCCTAAAAGGAAAACTGCCAAGCCTGAAAGTGGCATCCAGGGACCACCCTAACTGCTGACATCTGCAACTACTGAATTGTGCAAATGCTGCAAAAATTTGAAGCAAGACTGTAGTCAATGAGCTCAAAATAAATGTGCAGGCATTTGAGGAAGTAATGCAGTTGTAACAGTATAAAGGACTGTGAGCTGAGGAAGTGGGTGTGCCACAAGCTTTGCCATGCACCCCGACCATAACTTTTGCTTTATAATTATCCCTTATTATCATTTATTGAAACTCTTAAAAATTTAAGAGTGGGCTTTGTTTCTCACAGTGTACATGGCAGTGCTTCTGTCTTTCTAAGGCACAACAGGTAATCAATAGCCTCAACTACTGTTAATTTTGTTGTGCTTCACTGTCAGATTTTCTTCCATTTGATTATTTATGAAATTTTCCTCCCTGAAGGCAGAGAAAAATCCTGTTGGTAGCAATAAGGTGCATTTAGTTTGGACCCATTCAGAAGCAAGGGAAGATACTGGTGTATGTTTATTTTCAGATTCTTCACAATGAAAAGGCAAGCCTGAAGTAAATATTTTTTTGTCTTGCAGGTCTGTCAGGCCACTTGGAAGCATAAAAGAGAATTGCTCATGTGCATGTCCAGACCTGTGGCTTCAGAGGCTGTGGCCACACCTTGCTGCCAACAGGGGCAGGATCCAATTCACTCAGGCTCTGATAGCATTGCCATTGCCAGTGCCTGGCTACAGAGAGAGCAGTGCACACACACACACACACACAGCCTGAGCTCAGGAGCTCCTGTGTCTGTGCCATCACGCTCATTTTCATTTGCTTTTCAGAAAACCTGGCTGGTTGACAAATAGTGAGTTTGCTTTTTACATGTTAACAAGTAGCAGCTGTCTTGGAAGGATTTTTTAAGTGTTCATACTTCCAGTTTGCAAATTCCAGTCTTTTTCCAGGCCTGACACGAGACCACCCCACCAACCCCACTGTTCTGTCCTAACCTGGGAAGAGCAGAGAGGAAACCTCATTAACAAGGTTCTAGTGTTGTGTTAAAACTATGTTCTTTTGAAACTGATACATTCTTTATAAACAGCCCTAACCACAGAAACCTGGCCACCAAACAAAGTAATTTCTCTTGGTTTCAAGTTCGCTCAGGCACTTCACTGTTTCATAGCTGATTTAAGGACTAAGGAGTCCATATTCTCTCTCTAAGGACTGTCCAAAGATGGAAGCAACAGGTGAAAAACAAAATTAGTAAAATGGAACAAAAGCAGAGGACAGGGCCCAAAATATAAATCAAATGATGGAAATAGAATTAATGATGTAATAATTTTTACTTCAGTATATCTCTATATATATACACACATATATATACACACACACACACATGCACAGTTAGCCAATAAATTTCTGCTTACCTGTCGTAATTTTGACAATCCTTTGAGAATTTCTTGTTGTCTCTCTCTGATTGTTACTGCATCAGGATTTAGAAAAGCATCTCTAACATGATCTGAGCTAAAAATCTGTCGTGGCATTTGGTAAGAATCTAAAAGTAAATATATATCAAATCAGTTAATAAAACACTTTATTAATTTTCTTTTAATTTTGAAGCAGCAGATTTTGAAAGTTTATGAAAATCAGGGATTGGTTGCTATTGAGATTATAATCTCTATTTTTAAGTCAAACAACACTTGGATTCCTAAACTCCAGTCTCTCTACAGTAAAGCAAGAAAGTGCAGTCATACTTCATGAAAGGTAAGCAAAATATTGATAACATATTTGTTGCTTTGCTGATTTTTTAAAACTTTGTGGATTGAGTTTTTTAATACCTGTGGTAAATAGGTATGATTTGTGCTGACAAAATTGAAACAGTAATCAATATTGATACAGTAATTAATATTTGGGAATAATAAAACAGTTAAAAGGTGTAATGCCAAGAAAGAAAGAGAGAGGAGGGATTCCAACCCCCCCCCCCTTCCTTTCCTGCAGATATTCAAGGCAGGAAAAAGCAAGAGATAACAGTTACTAAAAATTAACAGAAAGAAAGGAAAATCTGGTTGGGTCCCAGGAAAATGTTAATTATATGAGATTTATTGCTTTGATACTTAAATATAATATTATCTTATGTTATGTTAGTTTTGGCTTACATTGTAGTGGCTTAGTGCACATGTGTAACCCAAAGGTGAATTAAAGGACATCAAGGAAGAGGAGAGGCCTTCATCAGTGACGACCCCCAGAGTGGTGGGGCATGTGTGCTAAAGGTGGTGATGAGGGCAGAGGTAGAAGTGTGAGGAACGGGAGGAGATGGCATTGACACATGGCATAAAAGGGGAATTTTAGCTTGGCAAGCTCGTACGAGGTGGCAGGGCTCCAAGGACCCTGCACTCTGTACCCTGTGCGGTTATTTTTGCTTCTGTGCTATTATTGGAACCAAATTATCCCTTATTTTAACCAAATTGTATTGTCACTATTTAAAGTGTATCCAATTTTATATATTTTATATAAGCTATTCAATTAAAATTGCTGCTACCTTTAATATTATTTGGGTTTTTTTGATGAGATAATTGGGCAAATACAACATATAATTTGGTTGCACAGCCTTTCTGTGCACTGCTGTGACACACAGAGGTCACTGCACAGTGCAATAAGCAGCAAACACGAGGCTGGCTAAAGCAGCGGCGCTGCAGGGCGAGGTTCCTGCTCTCCCCGGGGCTGCCGTACCGTGGGTGTGGTGAGTCGAGGGCCGGCTCGGCGGTGCCTCCGGGGGCAGGCAGAAAACCTCCCGGGTGCGCACGTAGGGCACGAAGCGCGCCCAGGGCGGGCTGGAGGGGGCGGCGGGGGAGCTGCTGTGCTGCGGGGCTGCCCGGGCGTCCTGCTCCCTTCCACCCCGCTGCTCGTACACCGGGAAAGGAGGAGCCTGCATCTGCCTTTGCTGTACTTGCAGTAATCTGTTCCTCACTGCTGGAACAGGTGGTGATTCAGATCTGTATGGAACAACTGAAGTTAGAAAAAAGCTCAAACAATACTTCAGTAATGTGATTTTCTCAAATAACAGAAACTAAGAATTTTTGAAGGACAAGATTTTTGTTTATTTCTTCTGCTTTTATACCTGCAATCTGTATGTCTTTAATAACAGAAAATTAGATGTATCTAAATTCTTTTTAAAAAATCAGGAAAGAAAAGCACATGCATTTCAGTAATAATGCATTCCTACATTTGATTAATGCAGGAATTGACATACCTTTCTTCATTCAAGTGATTCTTATGAAATTTTTCTTCCTAGGAGAAAACCAAGAAAGTCAAAAGTAAAACAAAAAATCTCTGTGTTTTTTATATTAAAAGCTTTGATTTTTCAGAGAAAGTTTGTTCTGAAATTTCAAAAGGACTTGTTTGACCTGGGTTCAGGAGAAAGGTATTTATCAAAGATTTGCATTTAAGAGACTTGTAGTGCCCATGAAATAAGTCAACAAATTACGATTTTCTGAATTTGGCAGCTCTAAGCACTATCACAAATATTATGTCTATTCTCCTGTCCTTGGAACATAGGAATTTGTAAACATGAAAGGTTCAATCCAAGATATTAAAGGAAAGGCCCAGTTTTGTTATTTGAATGTGTGAGAGAGTGAGGTGTTTATGCATACTGATTGAACAAGTTATGGATATAGAGAGAGGGCAAGAGAGAAGCTAAAAATATATTTGATAGTATTTTCTTCAAAAGACTTTTTTTGATAGTATTTTCTTCAAAAGACTTTTTTCCATCCACAAGCTCTACTGATATAGTGCTTACTGCAAATGGAGAGTGACTCCACTAAGAAGGATGCATTTCTGTGGCAGTGGAGTGCATCCTCAGTAATCCATATTCTTTGCAGAAATAAACATTGTTTTCTTGAGCAGGTGCTGCTGTACCTCACCTGTCAGCACAACACAATGACTGGACAAAAAGAGCAAGTCAGTGATGTCACTGTGTCCTGCACACTGCTTGCATTTAAGCTCTGTTTACATCATGAATCAATGTTAGTGAGCAAATGAAAAGGAATCAACACTTTGGAAGACTGAAATAACAGTAAAAAGTCAAAAATCTGAATATATTCTTTTGCTCCTGATGAACAGAGTGCTGATATAAGGATGAGCAATAGGAGAATTTCACTGCTCCAGTTACATAACTGAACTCCCACCCAGGTAAAACTGTGAGGAACAAGAGTTTTAAAAAGAGACCGTTGTTCTCAGAGGGCAGACAGTGACCCACCTTTCTGCCTCTGTGGCCCTTCCTCTTCCCAGCTGTTTCTTCCCGGGGTGAGGCAGACCTGGCTGAGTGCCCTCCCCTCCTCGCACTCAGCTGCCCGGGGCTGTTCCTCTCCAGCAGCTGCAGCAGCTCCATTTGCCGGCGCACCTTGTTCTCCTCCCTCTGTCTCTGCAGAGCTTTGGGGTACCTTTCTGAGGCTGGAATGTATCTTTTCCCAGGCTTGTTTATGTTCCAGTCAGGTCTTTTGCTGTATTTGTCCGAAGATTTAATGTGCCTTTCTTTTCTTGCATACTGCTCATATAGATCACTGTAAATACCACCAGTCCCTTTTCCTGGAAGTTTATTTTTATCCATATAATGCATTTCCTTCTGGCATTTTTTGCTGTTAGACATTTCTTTATATTCTATGGAAATATCAGGCGATTCACAACATGCAGTTCTTTCCTCAGCTGACTCTGTGTATGCTGAAGCATTAAAGCAATCTAAAAAAAAAAAAAATTGTATTTTAACTCCAAGTCTGAGCTATTCAAATTACTTGGTTGACTTTTGTATATGTATCAATCTACTACTACTTATTTTATGTTTAAAATGGTTGCTACAGTTTGATAATCCTTTTTTTTTTCCTGTGGAAGACAGATAGGACCCGTAGAAGTAAACCCAGTGAGGAAGGGATAAAACACAGAAGACTGGAGAACCAAAAAAATTTGGACCTACGTGGCTTGTGACCCTAAGCTGAGACAGCATTTCAGACTATGGGATTTGTAACCGGTAAGTAACAACTATACAGAAGTATCATTTATTTAGAAGAATAAATAGTGATAAATAGAGGAATAAACTGGCACACTGTGACACACTAACATGACTGTGTCAGTGCAAGTATTTCTTTCCAGCTTTGTTCCCTGTGAGTGTCAGTGGTGTGGCTCAGTGTGACAAACAACTCCCCCTCAGAGTAGCTGAGGTGTGGGCTCTGTACCTGTCTGCACGGCCGTGTCCTTCCGAGGGGAGCCCTGCAGCCCAGGGGGGCTCTCCACACCTGCAGGGAAGTCAGGACTTGGTGCTGAAATGCCAGAATTACAGTTGTCAAACTCTGCATCACCTGAAAAGGGGTAGAGTTGCTCCATTTAGTAACCCATGTTCAATTTAAACTATGCTACAGTTATCAGACTGTTGTGATTTAGAGCTCAAAGCAATACTGAGAACTGGGATCCAAATGCCAATGCTCTCCCTTTTCCACTGGAAATCTGACAGCACACAGGTCTGAATATTCCTGTGCATTCCTGCCAATAGCTCTGCATTTCTTCCTTTATGTAATACAGTATTTGAAACTTACTAAAACACAATATTCTCCATAGGAGTTAACACTTAGATTTGTTTGAAAGGTAAATAAATTGTAATGAAATTTGGTTTGTGACCCAAATTCAGACAGAGAAACAAAAACCAAAAAAAAAACCACCCCAATCCCAGAAACAACTCACTTTCAACCACCAAAGGAACAGGGAAACTGAGTGTGAGATTTATACTTGCCACCACCAAGACTGTTCTGAAGTTCTGAAATGTCATGTGCCTTCTGAGCCAAGGCTGGAATGTGCTGGTCTTGTTTTGATCCCTGGGCCAATTCCTGAGCTTTCTCCATTGTCTGATAAAGCTCTTTGGCTTTAAGAGTTGCAAGTTCCTTTCATAAACAAAGAAAAAAAGGTAAAAGTAAATATGTGATTATTTGAGAATAAAATCAATTGGATTATTTAATGACCATATAATCCTCAAGGTTTATATGTATTTTTATTTAGGGAAAGTATTTTTTTTCAAAACTAAAACTAGTTAAGTACAGTATGTAACCTATAATTTCTGTGATTATAAGTTCAGAACCTCTGCTGTACTAACGAAAGATCTTCAGTCTTAGCATTAAAAAATGAGCATTTATTTCCCTTCTAATAAATTCTTTTTTTTCTAGATGCCATCTGATGTCAGCCATCTGTGACTTCCTGTAACATGTGCTTTAATGAAATGAAAGAAGCCCAAATAAAAGTAATAAATCCCATCTTACTCCTACTTGCACAGCAAGGAGCCAGTAAAAGCTCCCCAGCAAATGTCAGGGGGTTACAGCTCCCTGCCTCAGTGGGTTCAAGGTGCAGGAGACTGGGCCAAGGAAAATCTCATTTCCCAACTGTTGTTAGCAGCTGATCCCACTCCCTCCTGCATTTGCAGTTGGAAAGAACAACTGGTGCCGTGACACCAAAGGAGCTGAGCAATTACAGAGGATGACTCTCCCCATGTTGAACCAGTCTGTTCAAGCATCTACAGGCAGATGCCACACAATTCCTTCCAGAAAATGCAGAGAAATCAGCAATCCACATTTCTGCAGGCCCTGGAGAAGACTGTTTCTGGAATCACCTTGTCTTATGACACCATAGAATCTGCTACTGTTCCAAAGAGGAAGCAAACAATAATAGCTCTGCTGTTCCAAAAGGAAGAATGAAACATCAGACCAAGTGTTTAACCTTCCACAGGGGTTAAAGGAGAAATAGAAATTCAAAATCTGTATTTACCAAAGGTAAAAACCAACCTTTGGTTTAACTTTTATATGAAAGCACTGTGTAAAGCTCAGCAACAACTATGCAGGGGAAAGATGGAGAACCTGACTGACTTTTAAAATGTCTTTTTCAGACTATATCCTAAGAAGTCTTGAATTCAGACTGAAAGCACATTCACTTGGATGAACTTCATGTTACTGAAGCACCTTAAAAGCATCAAGTTACCAATAACAAGGACTGGACCACATACTTTGAGGTATTTTTTTATTTTAAATTTGCATTTTAAAATGGATGTTTCTGCATTATTTACAACTACATTTCTGGTCTTGCCAGTTCTTTTAATTCCTCTTCCTGAAAAGGCCCTTGTTCAAAAAACCAATCTGGCTTATTCTCGTATGGTGTTGTATATTTATTAAGAAACTGTACATTTTTGATAGTTTCCATTCTCAAAATGATGAGCAAAATTTTGCAGGTGAGGAACAAGAACTATTTTCCTCAAAACTCAGACTATCTGCACTAAGATAAGGCAAACCCCACCTCCTTTTGTTTTTGTTTTAGCATTTCTTCTTCAAACTGTTTCTGCAGTTGTGCTTTTTCTCGGGCCAGGCGCAGCTCTTCCTGTTGCTCTTCCCATTTTCTCTGCTCTTCCTCCAGTTGTTTCTGCTTCCGTTTTTCTTCCACCTGAGCCATTATTGCTTTCTGGCAGGATCAGGAAAAAAAGGACAAAGTAAAGGATACAACATTAACATATTCTAAGGTATTTATTAATGTATTTTTGTATATGTGTAGGATTGGATTTGGACAAGTGAAAAAAAAACCTGAAGATAATTTATTTCAAACACTCCTGGTTTTGTTTCTGGAAAACCACCAGCCCAATTGAGCAGTCTGAAATACTCAGACAGAAAAAAGGAGCTTTTTATGTTATAGAAAATACTTTTTTGTTGTTGTTGTAAAGAGATGAAGGTCTGATTTTCACCTTATTGGTGAAAAAGCTCCTGGTAATCCAGGGGTTTGATCCAGCAGAGTAACAGTGTGATCAGAACAGTCTCTACATTTATATTGAGACTTCTTCACACCGTGCTAGAGACACACATTGTTAGGGTGCCACAGAGGTCAGGTAAATGTTAGTGAACTAGATAAAAAACTAAAGGTTCATGGAGTGGGAATCTGTAAATATCAGATTTCTCCTCCTTATAACAGTGCAGACTGAAGGAAAATGTACACAAACCTGCTAGAGCTCTAAGGACTGAACTGTACCTTTTTTTGAGGCAGGAATTCAGTAACAGAAGTGCAATAATCTTGTGCAAATATTGAAAGAGAATTGTAGAGTCTGACTGAAGGAAATACTGCCAAACAATGCACATGTCATCTGAAGTGTAAAAGTCAAGTGCCTCCCTGGGTTCTGGTATTAAACCTCATGCTTTATTCATAAGACATTACCTTTCATCCTCTCTGTTATTAAACAAGTGTGAGGCTTTAACACCCAAGTGTACCTGATGTTCCAGCTGCTTCTGCCGCCTCCTGTCCCTCTCCTCAAGCTGGGCAGGGTCCAGCAGAGCCGTCATGGAGCGGAGGAAACTGAACAGAGGGACATGTCAGTGTTGCTAATCATGACAAAATAATCCTTAAGCCTTCCTTAATTAGAATCAGTTAGGTTGCATTTTCATATTAAGGTTATTCTGTTAATTATAAGTTAATATATAAATTAATTCATAGATTAGGAAATCCTTTTCAATAAGGAACCACTTAAGGCTATTTGCAGTAAATTTCATTAGTAAACATTGGCAGCACTTGTGTCTTTCAACAGCGAAATAACAGATATTTGAAAAACAAAAGCCAAATGAATGTAAAAAGGATTTTTTTCTTTTTTTTTTTTTTTTTTTTCTGGGGAGGTACCATAAATGTACTGGCTGGGAAAATAATTACCCTTACAAAGCTCACTCACCTGACTCTCTGACTTTGTTCCAAAGCACCATTTTTAGCAGTTTTTTCTGCAGTTCCCATCTGTAAGGGCATGAGGTTTCCTGAAGCTGCAGGAGACAAAGGGCGAATGAAAGCAGTCGGGTCCTTGGGGTCAGGTGACAAGGAAAGACTTTCAGGCTTTCTGTGCATTCCATTTAAGGGGTATTGTGCATTAGCACTGAAGTGGTTCTTAAAAGAATCAAAATGCATTTCCCATCTGTCATGCTCTTCTGCCTAAACAAGTATCAAGCAACAACAACAAAAAACAACAAAAAAATAAAGAGAAAGAAAAAAAAGAAAAAGGAAAAGCATTCAGTTACACTGTGTCTATAAAGTGTAAAGGTGGTTAATAAAACAGACAGTACACATTTTGTACACCAGGAACATCTGAAAAGCTACCATGCAGACAGCAGTTAATTCCTTAAGTGAGAAGACAATTAAAAATTCCTTCAGTGAGAAGACAATTAAAACGCAAGTCAAATCACAGATTATAATGCTGATCCATACCTGTGATAGTATAGGGATAAAGTGTTTCTAAAATCATGGGATATTCAGGGGAGTTGGAAAGAAAGGTTGGGCCTGGAAGGCCCTGGGAAAATGTTAAATTTTACTGGATTATGCGAAACTGCACCTGTATAATCATTCAATGACTATGATGAACGATATGATTGTTGCATGATAAATGATGACTGTTAAATGTGATGATTGTTTGGTAATTGGATATAATTATTGTTTAATCGTAACAGGAATCATGAGAAACGATGTTTGGGGAGTTTGATGGAAATTACAAGAATCCATGCTTGGATGAGATCAACGTATGCAATAGAACAATGTAAGTTTAACAATTAATGTGTAGTTATATAAAGATTAGGGTAGAAAAACATGTTCATCCCAAACCCATGTTGGAGTCAGATTTGGGTCTGTACCCCTGACACCCAGAGCTCTTCAATAAAAGCACCTGCAAATAATCATTCTGTGATTGTGTTCCTGAGCACTAACACCTGGTCAGCACACACATACTGCTACTTCATTTTCATGAAAAAAAGGAAAAGGTGACTCCCTGGTGCCTGTAGCCCTCCTTCCACAGCACACCTACCCAATTAACAAGGCAGCTAATGAGGGAACATATCCCAGCTGTGTCCCCTTCACAGTTAAAAACCCAGTTGACAAAGGAAACCTGATCCCCTCAGCAATTCAGGAAAAGACAAGGCTTGTGTTGTGTGCAGGTCTGTAACCACCCCAGCAGCAAGGCTGGCTTTGGGGAGTAAAGAAAGGTAAGGCTATTTTCTTCCATACTCTCTGGAAAAGGGCTTGCTTTAAACTTTTTTATAGCTGCATGACTCTGTATGTGTATTAAAAAAAGTATTTCTAGAAACAGGATTTTGTACTTGTACAAAACCTTGTACTCGGTTTCTCTTTTCTCACCTCCTGTAGTCCACACAAATTTTCTTTTTCCAAAGTGTCTAGCCATGGTCTCTACACCACCTTGCAAACCCAAGTGCTTCTACACGTGGTGGAAAAGAGAAAGAAACTACTACTGTTGGAATGAATATAACTTATACACTTTTATTTTGTCACTTAAGTTAGGCTTGACTTGACTTGGCCTTGGGGAAAGGAATTTTCTTGACGTTTTTAGGAGATGTAGCATTACCCTAAGGAGATGGGCTGAACATAGCAGCAGACTAGGAGCAGACCAAAGATACCAAAAAGATAAAAGCCCATCAACGGAACATCAACAAAACATTAGTGGCCATCTAAAAAACATTTACTCTCAGATGCTGCCTTTGGCAGAATTGGAGACATCTGGTAAGAATGAAAATCTAATTAACACCGGAGGCAAGGAGATTAAAGTCCAGTGGGAAACTGACTATTGGGGTTTGTTCAACTCTAGCCCAATTAACTTAAAAACAGTGCATCTCTATGGGTTTTGACTGTAAAGTTTGGGGCAAAATCCTGCAAAAACATGTGTTTGGAACATTTTCCTTGGCACATCCTGGCCAGAAAATAAAGTAATGCCTGATTCTCTCTCACTTCAAATGTAGTGCTAGAGGGTTTTATTTTCTCCTCGATTTTTGGTCATGCTGCCACTGTCTCCATCCCTGCAGCAAGCCCTGTAACACACCAGACACTGAAATACTGACCAGCACTGGCTCAATGTGAGTGCATCCTTATGGTGAAAACCTAGACGTGCTGCACAAAATTCCATCTTTGTTTGCTGTTAGCATTCAGAAACACATAATCATGAGAGAGATTATATGCAGGTGCTTTTATTGAAGAGCTCTGGGTGTCAGGAGTACAAACCCAAATCTGACCCCCCCCACAAGGGTTTGGGATGAACATGTTTTTATATTCTGTCGTTATATAACTTTCATGTTTAATAATTAAACTTATATTGTTCTATTGCATACATAGATTTCATCCAAGCATGGGCTCCTCGTGTTCCCCCTCAAACTTCTAACATAGTTTCTCATGATTCTTCCTAAGATTAAACAATTATGTTTAATTACTGAACAATCATCACAGCTAACAATTATATCACTTATCACATACTGCTTACGCAGGTGCAATTTCACATGATCTGGCAAACACAAAGCCCAACATTTTCAGAGTCTATTTTTAACATTTTTCCAGGGCCCCACTAAGTCTAGCTTCTTTCTAATTCCCCAAATTTTAGGATTTTAAAACCTTTTACTATCATTGCCACTTCACTAATTTAGTTTTTTATTTCTTAAAAGAAAAATAGAGAAAGACTTCTCTAAACCAGATACCTTCGATAAATTAAGTTTTTCTTCTAATTTTCGTAGTTTAGCTTCTTCCTTCTGTTTGTCCAACTCTTCAAGCCACTTCTTCTGTTGCTCATGTTTCAGAGCACTAAAAGGTCGCTCCTGTGGCACAGCTTCCTGAAATAAGATAACTGCTAGTTATTCTACAAAAAATTATCTTCTCTAGCTACATAATAAGGACGTGGCAGAAAGCTCTGCCTTCAGTGGGTGAGCAAAACTGGGCCTTTCTCTAGCACAGTAAAAGGATGTAACTTTGTAACTGTAGCAAGTATCTGACTGCTAATAGAAAGATGAATTCTGAATATTACTCCAACTTGAACTCCAGAAAACCCTACTTATTTGTATCATGAACAGAAATCCCTTTTTCTTCCTGTGGTTCACTGCTCAGTCTGTGTTCCAGGCAGATTCAGCACCACAACCTAATTAGCAGTGATCTGTCTGAAATTAAGGAGTTGCCATCTTCATTCTTCTGTTTCTGCTTGAGGGATCTCTGTACTATTTAACAAGCTCCAGTGGCACTAAGAGCTTCCAATGCCATCTGACAAAAACTCTCCTCAATCTCTGCCTACCAGCCATAATTTAAGATCTACTTCTTGAACCTTCTGCCATCAATATAATTTGTTTTATATAGGTTCCCACTTCTCTGTTTCTTCTGCACATACTCAAAAACTAATTAATACTGCATATCACACCTTTAGTACTGTTCTTCACATCAGCCTGGAAGGAAGTGCTGTCTTCAAAGCATTGATATTTTGGTAAACATTCATTCAGACAAAGTTATTTATGCACAGCAAAAAGGTCTAAGGAATTCTCCTGGTTTAAAAGAACTTATTGAGACAAACATTTGCTGTTAATAAATAAGTAAAACTACCCTGCATACAGTTAAAGAGCTTACCCTGAAAGGCAAGGCTGTGCAAGTGCCAGCTGAGAAGTCAGAAGGAGTGGAATCAGAAGACTGCCCAGCTGGAGCTCTTGGAACATTCAGTGCAGCTCCATCAGCCTCTGTGGCTAAAGCAGCTGTACAGGCAGAGCTCCCAGTGCCATGAACTGAGTCAGCTGGAAGCACTGCCTGCAAACAAAGGGACCATTTTAAGACTTATTCAGTTCACCTGTTTTGTTTGTTGACAAAATTATACTTCCAGAAGCTGCTGTTCATTAAAGCCTCAGCCCAAATTTGTAACTAAGCATTATTTATCCACTATTTATCAATTATGCAGATGGAAACAAATTCTTTTAAGACAGAGTCAAAACTTTGCTAGGAATGCTGAATGTGCCATAAAAAAGCGCAAGTTGCTTTTGCTGAAAGAAATGATAGCAGATACAACCCTAACTTCTGTTTAAGAGCAATAATTTTCACTGGAGAAGTCTCTTGTGAGTATAATGCATTTATCTAACACACTGGTTTCAGAATCACAGCTTTTAAAAAGCTAGATGTCATATTGGCTATGCTCATTATGTAAGCAAGCAAATATATGTGACAGCTCATGAACAATGTATATAATTATATAGCCAGGAATTACATTTGAGACTATTTCCTCAAACAGAACAAGAGAAGTTTTATACTTTTTAGTTAGGAATCTAAATGGAGAGACAGGAAAGGGTTGTTCCTGCTCTAAAGATCTTAAGCTGAAAAGTTATGACCTGGAGCAACAAGTAAGTGTGGACCAGGGAGCTGCAGCAATTCATGCCCTGAGAAGGCTTAAAGCAGCACCAATATTGGATTCTAGAGGATTTGTACAGAAAATAAAATCTGTGAATTAGAAATTAAACTGTTCTGCAACAGTGCTGTGGAAACTGTGCTCTTTTGTTTATAGACAGTCTTACCTGGTCTGGGTCAGGTGTTTCCACTTTAGGGGTTTTCTTACTGCCAAGTTTTGCCCAGAAATAACCCACCTCACCCTCCAGAGTTTCTTTCAGCTTCTTCTTCAGTGCTACCTGTTCATCTTAAACAAACAAAATCAGGCTCTTACTAGAATTCCTATTGCAACATTTAATAGTTTAAAAAAAATAAAAAAGCAATGCATGTCTTCCCTGTCACTTGGACTGTGAAATGGACGCAAGGGTTGTCACCCATCAGTCTGACCAATCCCTCAGGACCTTGCTCTTAAGAGCAAAGTGAGCATCTGCCCAGGGATGCAGAGGTAAGTGAGGAGTCTCTCTGGGGAGACTAAAAAACACTGGAGTAACAATTTCCCAGGGAAAACCAGCAAATAACCAAGTATATGAACTCTCTCCATTTTGTTACATCAGTCTTGAACTACTTTACCATTATTAAAACCAACAGAGCCATAATGGAAGCTACTGACAATGCAGAATTAAACCTTGAAACCAAATGGTCTAAATCCAATTTCAAACCAAAACACAGCACTCTTCCATGTGCATCATAAATAGCTTAATTTGTCAGAGAGAGTTTACTACTGTATTTAGCAGTTTTTGTTTCCTCCAGAGATTCCCCTTGATTGGTGATGGGGCTGGACTGGAAACACTGTCAAGTTCAAATTGCAATTTCATACAGTCATGCTTGTAGATTGGGGTCATGCTGTTCCCATTAAAAACCAAATGAATTTTTTAATGATAATGGCTGTCAATTACTGTCAGAATGTGACAAAACTGCTGGCAAGTAGCACCTAAAATACAAAGTATAACAATATATTTGAGATAATATTTAATTGGCAAAGATGTGTTTCTTGCAAGAATTTACAATCTTTGGATAAACTTTTGAAATTCAAGAATCTTAAACCTGTCTTAGAGACTTACTACTTACTTTTCAATTTATAGCAACTGTACTGATCTAGGTAAATTTAAAAGGGCTTAAGGAATACCAAATTTCTTGGTATGCTGAGTATAATAAAAGATATATCAAAAATGTATTTTATACATCATAAATACCTAATTCCTTCTTCCATTGGGCCTTTTTAAGTTCCAATAAGGCTTTCTCCCCTTCTCTTTCACCCAAGGTACTAAACAAGTCAGCAGGTTTCCATGAATGCTTTCTAGAGAAAAGGAAGGAGGGGGAAAATTTTTATCTAGAAAGCTGATGTGTTAAAATTTTAGAGGTAACTTTTAAATTAGTATTTATAAAAATATTTGTTATTAGGAACATATGATATGAACCTTTATTGGAGACACAACTTTTGTACACAGTAACACAAATGTACCTACATAACATTCTGTCCTGGCTGTGGATGTGCTTCTTGTTTCCTGCCTGAATCACAGTTTGCTTCATCTGGAACTGGGGACACTTCACAATCTTTCTGGAGTGATGCTATAACATTTTCCTCTGATGCCTCATTAGTAGCTGTGGTAGAACATAAATATATAAACATGTATATATAGCCACTAAACTTGCTTCAGCTTTGAGTAAATACTCAGATTCCCCACAATTTAACAAAAGTGGTTTCAGCCCTGCTTATATAGTTAAGGCATGTAAGTTAGACCTTCACAGGGTATTTTTCAAATGCCAGATGTAGTAATCACTTATTCTTGGAAAGGGCTCAGAGTTGGGACTCTAATCAATTGCAGGATGTCTTATTCCTGGTGCCAAAGCTGACCCCCTGCACACATCCACCAACAGGAGGAAGGATGCAAGAGAGGAAGACAAGCAACAGTTCTTACACTTCTGAGTGTGAGAACTGGGGAGGGGAAAAGAAAAATACTATTCACCACTCATAGTCCAGTTAGGCTAAGAGACACAAATCCAACTCTGGCCACAGGAAAATGGCAGAACTGCTCTTGAGACACAGAGGAAGGCCTAACTCTTCACAAGCCAGAAGGGCCCTTCTCCTTGGGCAGTGGTACAGGGCAGTTCTTTTTCCCCCCAGGGTAAAATGGTTTTTATTTTGCATGGAACCGTGACAATGCTTCTTGCTGGTTTGCTCTTCAGAATACTGGAAATGTAACAAACAATCTTTTTTACTGTGATAATTCTGAAATGCTTGGCTCTCACAGTAACAATGTCACATTCATAATGGCAAATAGTATTTTGTCTGAGACCATCCTACCTAAGTGGAACATCTCTACAATGTGCAAATAACCTGAAATTATCAACTCCAAGTTAAGCTTTCCCATTTTGCTCTGTTTCCATGGAACAAATGCATCCAATGCCTGGTATCTTACCCATTTCCTCTTGCTTTTCATTATGAGCCTCAGAGATGCTTCTTCCTTCTTTAACAATCATCAAAATCTGTTGAAGCTGTGCTTGTGTTAAACACACCAAACTTTTTAAGTCTTCAGCTGATACATGTGGGGCTTGAGGTTTGTGTTTAGTATTTTTCACAATACTAGGATCCTCCGAATCAGGATATCTGTTTGTCTTATCTCTTTGGAAAATCAAAGAGTAACTTTTAGTGGTGGCTTCATGTGAGGAGTGTTTATTAACTTGCAGTTTTTCACCTTTTGTCATTGATAAGCTTGATTCACTCCTCGGTTTTGTTAAATTTTCCTGCTTGATACAAGCATTTTGTGTTGGCCTCAAGATGAGCCCAGTGTGCTTTATTCTCAATGCCTGTTTAGGTGCTCTGGCTTTATTACCCATCTGTTAAAGCAAAAAGATTTCACCATCTATTAAATATGGAAAAAAATTGTATTTGTAACAAATGAAAACAAGATTGAAGCAACAAGGAAAATAAGTATCATTTTTCTTTTCTGTTTCATCAGTAGTAACTCTGTATAAGCTAATGAAACATCTTCACAAGCACCAGGAAAACTTTGCAAGAGGACACAGCACCTGAATTTGAGTATTTCAAAATGACAGTATGAATAATAACTTTATGTAGCCTGACATTTAAAAGAATTAACAAGCATTATTTCTACTTTACTTTGGTGTTTCTGAATGGGAACAGGTGTTTCCTGGCTCCACATAGGTACCTGTTTTCATCACACAGCCAGCAGTATTTCAGTCCTCATTCTGCCATTCTGAACTAAGTTTTATTCTTTCCAAGGTCCTTGGTGCAAACTTGTAATTATTTCCTGTCTATTGGGACCTTTTGCTGCTTTCTATCCTTCCCAAACCCACCCCATTGCAGTTTACTCAGAGGCAGCCTGTATGACCAAACCTGAAATTAAACACACATCAGATCTTTATTTTACCACAATTCCTTTAAGGCCTCTGGAAGTTCTGATTTACATTATCCCCTCTGCTGCTTTAATTTCTTGGCCAAGGAAACTAATGCATTTTGAAAGGCAAAAATAGTCACAAGACTTTGTATTCATCCTTTTGAACAGCTCTTATAAACCTGAGAAATAACAGAATATCTCCAGTTAAAAGAGACTCATAAGCACATATTTCTCTTTCATAAATACAGTTGTTTCCAAGTATTTATACAGTTCAATTTCTCAAATTTCCTGTTTACAAATAGTGAATTTGTGTGTTCTAAAAATTTTACACTTACCTTCATGGCAGGCTTTGATTTATCTTATGGGAAACAAACACAAACATATGAAAGTATTTAATAACAACTTGTCCCTGAAAAAGAATCTTGAGAAATTAGCAAAACATTATATTCATCTGATTTTTGTAAATGAGGGGGAAAATACTTTTCTCATGCTATCTGCCCTGACTATGCAGAACAGGTAGGAAAAGTAGACTTGTACAGAAATGCATGTCTGACAAAGCTGGAATTTATTGCAGAGACATATGTCTGACAAATCACAGAAATAGAATTTATTAACACATATACTGGAAAATAATTATCTCAGATGGTAGTAGTGAGATTTGGCCTAAATAAACTGCTTACTGAAATTTAAAAATGTTTACTACAAATACTGAGGCTGCCTTAAAAACGTGATTGCAATGATGTCATGCTGTGTAAATGAAGATGTTATTAAGCCTCTTTTATCCTGGCAAGTAACATGCGATAAAGTTACAGGAATTACCATCAAGTTATGCCCGTTGATACACAATAGCACTTAACTTTTTATTTTAATGCCAAGCTAAGCAGTGGAGACTGTTTGCCAGCTGTTCCCTGGTGCACAGACTATTCACAATTCATCATCAACCTACTGCTGAGAATCGAGCTGCTCAGAGAGAAACTTATAAATAACAATGCACAAACATGCTTCCTAATCTCAAAAATATTTCAGGAAAGCTGGACGTTATGTCTCTTGGATATTAGGTTTAACTTCAAGAAGCTTTAAAGATTAAATTCAAAAAAATACCAGAAGAAGCTAAAATTAGCCTAGGCTTTCCGTCCAGCATTTCAGTTTCGAGCTTCAGTCCATCGCTGCAAAACAAGAGAGAGAGAGAGAGAGAGGAATCTGAAGTATGAAGTAATCTGATAATGGTAAGATTTGAACATTCATAACAAGAACAATTACTGTTATTCCAGATGGTCCTTCACATCCCAAGCCATGTTTTGAGAAGTTACTTAAAACAAAGAAATCAGCATGTCTTGAAGAAGGTGTAGTTTTATTGATACTGAAAAAACGACTACAACTTTGCTTGTTGCAAAGTAGATCTTTAACACTAAAGGTGCCACTCTATATCGTTATACAGTGCAATACACCTCAAGAATTCAACGATCCAACAATATAAATCACAAATCACTACCCAAGCCTCCCGGAAGGCCAGCGCTGATCACAAAGCAGGGCTGTATTCTGGAAAGAGCCTTTGCTTGTGCTTCCATGCACAACAATTCACCTTCGCAAGAGGAACAAGCGCTGTTAGAAGCGTTTGGGAGCAGAGAAAAACGTGGCAGTGTCAATTCCCAGCTGCCTTCCTTTGCTCCGTGCGCTGGGACAATCCAAGGTGACCATAAGCGCTCCAAATACCGCTTTATCCTCACATTTCATTATAAAACGTTAACAATGAAGAAACCCAGTGCAGTTCGGGCTCGCACGCAGCTTTGTGAGGGGCACCTCAGAACGGGGCGCTGCGGTGAGCGGGGTCCGGCCCGGCCCGCTCTGCGCCGGGGGTGCGGAACGCTCCAACGCACCGCTCTAAGGGACGCTGTCCCGGGCACCGCTCCCCGGGCATTGCACCCCGGGGATCGCACCCCGGCACCGCTCCCCGGGCACCGCACCCCGAGCCCGTCCCGAGGCCCTCCCACGGGAAGGGTCGCTGGCCCCGGCTCTGTCCCGCAGATCGCTCCTGCTCCCTCAGCCGCACGGCACTGCGCGTCCCGGCGCGGAACCAATGCGTTCCACGGAGCCGGGCCCATCCCTCCCCGAACAGCCGCGTCCCGTCCCGCCCGGTCCCGCTCGTTCCTTACCCCAGGTTCATGGCGCTGCCCGGCAGCCGCGGAGCTCCGCGGAGCACCGAGCATCGCCCGCCCTCAGCTCCGCGCCCCGCTGAAGGAGCCGCGCGCCGATTGGCTGCCCGCGGAGTGCCGCCACCAATGGGCACCCGCAGCACTGCGGGGCGGCGCGGCCGGGAGCGCTGGGAGATGGAGTCCAGCACAGCTCCGGGCCCGGAGCGCCGGGGACGGGTCCGATGGAGTCCCGCACACCCCCAGGGAGCGCGCCGGGGATGGGTCCGAAGGAGTCCCGCACAGTCCCGGGGAGCGCCGGGGACGGGTCGTGCACTTGCCTGTCCCGGGAGATGGGGTGTCTCAGCCCGGCCGAGGGTGCGGAGCAATTACCGGGCGATTATCCCCGGCCTCGAGCAGCTGTGGAGGAAGGAGTGGAAGCAGGGGAACGAGGGGCGGGCGGGCGAGGGAAGACAGAAGATCGATGTGGGCACGGTCCGAGCCGGCCGCTGCCTCCGGAGTGGCCGCGCTGCGCGGGAGGGCGGCGGCTGCTCGCTCGCAATTTCATTGCATTGCATTGCATTTCAGTTTTCTTTATTGATTTATTTTCTGGTGTGGTTTGGCCAAAGCGGACAAGGTAGGAGAGGGGCGAGAGGCTGAAGGGGGAGGCTGAGGGCGGCACGGCGCTCTCGGGTGTCCCGGCACTGCCGGGGGAGCGGCGGCGGCGCGGTCCCGTCCGGAGAGGAGAGAGCGGCAGGGAAGGGAGAGCCGGGGCAGCCGAGCTGGGAGAGCCGGGACACTGCCCGGGGGACACTGCCCGGGGGACACTGCCCGGGGCCGGAGCTGAGGCCGGGAGCTCCCAGCGGAGCCGTGTCCCGGTCGGAGCCGTCCCGTCCCTGCCGTGTCCCGGGGCGGTTTCTGCGTCCCGCTGGGGCCGAGCCGTAGATTGAGCACTGCTTCTGGAATAATGGGACCCGTAAATCTGCAAATTAAGTGAATCTACGTTTTGCAAGGGAGGATTTGATGGTGTTAAAGAATATAGTCAGATTCAATAAAATGCTTCGGAGCCCGTTGAGTTATTTTACTATTCAAGATGGCATTTAGGCTTGTGCTTAAGGCCAAATGCTTACTGAATTTTGTTATTTCAAAGGAGGTTAAGACCTCAAGATCTGTCTGGAATAGTGTTGCTTCTAGATGTGGTTGGCAAGACCTTTGTCTTGCCAAAGGTACCAGAGATAAAGGGAGGCATCCTCTGGTGTATTCTCCAGCCAAGGGTAAGAGAAGTGCTGCCCTTGTGAGGTTGCAGAGGAAACGAAGCAATAATAGAGAAATAGACAGTTGAGGTGGAGTTTATTGTGTGCACAAAATCTCTGAACTGCTTTGCTTGTATTTCTGTAAAATTATCACTTATCAGACAAATTTTTTTCCCTCCGAATATTGCTTTGCAGCTTATTGTTTGGTACTTTCTATACATCAACTAAGAAGTCTTTGAAACTTTCATTTAGGGACTAGGACAAGGGAAGGAAAGAAAAGAAAGCCTGGAGTTTTTCATAATAGTGCACTGCTTATGAAGTCCTGTGAAGCACAGAACATACAAGATGGGTGATAAAAGCAGTGAGATTTCATCCCCTGCTTCACAATGGATTCCCTAAATTAACAGATTTCCATTATACTTGCAGAATTTTAAATAATATAGCCAACCAGACTGGTTCCTGCTTTTTGTCAGAAACAGCAGGTGGCAATATAATTTCAAGCATCTTTTCAAAACTTTCTCATAGAGAAAATAATAAGAACTATAAAACAAGTTTCACAGTCCATTTATATTTCTTTTCATTTTAATATTTTGTTAATTATTAGTTGTTCCAGGCAAGTGATATGTTCTTTCAAAAAGCTGATAGTAGTTGACTGATGGTTTCAGAACTTGGGTAAAAACCAGTTGTGTTCTTTGTAGACAAATCAAGACTATCTGCAACGCTTGTCCTGCATATATGGAACTGGATCTTTCAAAACTGGCAAGTCTTTCAGGCATTTGATAAAATACTATGCAAAATAAAATTATTTAGGCAAATAAACAGATTGTAAATTGTGTAAAAGAACTTCCTACATGGTAAAAAAATTATTGATTCCATACTGCACACTTGCCTTTATGTTATGAGGGCCAGATAAGTTCTTTTTTGCTTTCAGACTGCCTTGGGAATGTCCTGTGTCTTTCCCGCATTAAGAGGCCAAAGTCTAAAAATATCCAAAGTCCCTTAACAAAGCTGCAGTTTCACAACCAGCATTCCCAAGTCTTTGATTTATCATTCTAGAGGACTGAATAAAAATGCTTTCAGGCTACAGGCATCTCTCCAAGGCCCACGAAACACTATACAACACTTCAATCACTCATTAATTAAACTTTTGAATAGCTCATATAAGCCAGGTAAGAGGATGAGATTTCAGTGGGAGGTAGGTGTTATGAAAGCCCCATCAGGTGTCTGTCTTGACCTCCAGACACATAAATACCATTAATATCTGGTTGTAATTGACTTAAGAGAACAAGTCACATTGATTTTTTTTCAATCACTTCCTCACGAGAACCCCACTCAGAATGGTTGTATCTCTTTTCTAGGTGGATAAATGGATTGGCACAATGATTAAATTCAGCACAGTCAGTGACACCTTGTGGAAGCTGGAACAAAGGACTTTGGCTTGGAATTCAGTTTGCAAGTGTATTTACAATGCAAATGCAGCTGAGAGGGTCCCCCAAGAATACATTTCTTTGGGGCTTGCATATGGAATGTAGCCAGATTTGTATTTGGCATTGTTGCTGCATGAGCAAGTGTTTTTTTAAATAGTTGAATATTGCTAGTGTGGTTTGAGTCCATTAATTTCTGGTTTTTTACTTACTTTTGGAGGAAGTGATACCCTAACCTTATCAGAACAATATAACTTTCATAAAAAGTGTATCCTTATACCCTACAATATCAGAAATCAGATTTCAGGGCAGAAATCATTATCCTTCCTCTTAATACTTTTATGTAGTTTCTGTACCCAGCCATTGCAGCAAAGGAAATCAGGAGTGTCCTTCAAGTTTCAAATTCATATGTAGCTTTCAGGGCTTCTGGAGTTAAATGGGAAACCTAAACAGCTTTGGCCTTGCTTCCAATACATTTTAGATAATGCAAATGGAAGTTTTTAGACTTGTTTCCTTGATTGCTTCCTGCAAAAGCAACACGATGAGGAGTAACTATCAACTGAATGCAATCAAATGCTAGCATGAGATGGTGTTAATCTTTAGCCAGCAGGCACTTGATGATTAATGGAATGAACGTGTGATCTGTGTGCCAAATAAACTGAGTGTTGAAATTTAAAGAAAATCTTTCTTTAAAGAAAATAATTTGCTTTTTGATACTCCAGTTGATACAGGACTGTGTGTTCTGATTCTAAACTATAATTCCAAACAGGGGCTTATGTGATGTCCATAAATTAGTCCTTATATCTGATGTCATAGATTACTACATACTGAGAAGTTTATGAACACTAGAATATTTCTAAAATGTATTTCTCTGTAGCAGAGGAATTCAGTTTCTGAAACCTGCCTTTGTGGCCAAGCAATGTGCAGGCCATCCATACCATACTTGTGTTCTCAGTGTGGGGTTTTGCACATTTCCTTCATACAGATGGATTTAAATGATAACTGTGCTTCAGATTGTGTTTGCATAGCTTGTTCTGTGGAGTATTAATACTTTTATATTCTCAAATCTGCACAGTTTAGACCACCAAGAAGTGTAAGGAATGTAAAGAAAGTATGTTCTACCTGCATCATTAAACTGGGAGGAGAGACTTGGGAGTAAACAATCCAAATTTATGTAAATTGAAACCTGCAGCAATCTTTTCCTTCCATAACATACAAATCCATGGGTTTGATTGGGCTGCAGTCAGATGGATGAGTGGTAAAAATGGCTGTTGTTCCAGTGGAGTTGCACCATATCAGAACGAAAAATCTTAATTTCCACTTGAGATAAAGCCTTCAATTGGCTGCTTGGGCTCTATAGCATTTGCCGTAAGTATTGGTGAACTATTTTGTGTATTTGGGTATCTCATGCACACCTGAGAATGGTAACCTTTGCACTCACCTTTGTAGGAATTATTCAGAGATGACATGACTGGATCTTTCCCAGAAAGGTTACTCACTTTTTAAAGCAAGCCTGCTTCAAAAGGACAGGTGTGGTAGCTGCAGATCTGTTTGTGCACAGCACTTCCAAATTGCACATAGCCATAGTTCTCCTCACAGCCAGTTCCTGAACTGTTTCTTCACGTGGAAATTTTAACTGAAAAAAAAATCTGAAATCCATCACAAAACCTCTTTCAATGTTTATGTGACTAAAAAGAATTTCTATGCAGAGTTATGATAGAAGTGGTATCAAGTGTAGAAGTAGAACTTATGTATGGTAAGGCAAAAGGCTATCAAGGAAAGAATGCATTGCAGTCTTAAGAACCTGAGGGGCTGCAGATTTTTCCCAAGTTTTCTTTGTGCATTCTTACTAGCAAAGAAACAAAACCTCATGGTCCTTGACTGTAATACAGAGTGACTGTCAAAACATGAAATTGTCATGTTCCTTACAAATATATTTCTCAACAAGTGTTGTGAAAGAATAAATTTTGCACCAAAATAACAGTATTTTCGGGTAATGAGAGATTAGAGTGCTATTTATATAATGCTAATATGTACTGTCAACTTTGGATTTAAAAAAAATTAAATTACAAATTAACAGCTTATTAAGTGGGGATGGACAAGTGTTCCTCTGGAGCAATGTATCATTTTTTTTCTACCCCTAAAAATATATTTTGATGTAGTTTATAATTAAACACTATAAAAGCAAGGATTACCACTTAACATTTCATTTTTGTCAGAAAAGCATCTCCTGCAAAATACTTACAAATGAGTCTCTTCTGCAGTCTTGACTGAAATGCATTATGCAGAAATCTGACAACTGCTCAGTACAATTTGCAAGCTGCAGAGAATTCAAAATAGTCTTTGATGTCTAGGCAGAAATTCACTATACAGCAGGGAGTTTAGGTTGGTTCTCTGCATTTTATCAGCCCATGTTGTGTTTAATTAAGACATGGCAAGCAGCTCAGGATTAGCCTTTGACAGCTCAGAGTTTTTGCTCCAGGTTAATAAGCCTGGATTTTTTTTCCCCTCTCCCATTTTCCCCCTTCATAAAATTCCAACAGGCTGTCAAATCTTCTACTACTTTTCCTGAAGGAGCCTTATTTTGGATAGAGACATCAAATTGGCACTGGTGAGTTTTTCAGCTTCATGCATAGTAACTGGCCCATGTGGGCTGATGAGATTGTATTACATAGGAGCAGTTAATGTTATAACATTAATATCTCACAGTACGTGTAAAATAAATGTCCAATATGAGGACTGAAGAAATTGTCCTCACAAGAAATCAATCAGTATGGATTGGAATATACACCAATAAAAGTCAAGTGAAAAACAACAGGAACCTTAGCAAGAACAGCAAAAAATAACCAAATAATTGAACTAGTAATGATGTTTGTTTGTTATTGTTATCAAATATTAATGATTTTCATGAAACCAGGAAAAACTGTGGTAAATCAAATACTAATAAAGTAAAACTGGTTTTTAGTTTAAAAATTAAGAATGTTGTCTTAAAGAGACCAAAGGAGAGAAGAAGGAGAAACTTAAGTGCTCTGCATACAAAAAATGGGTCAAGCCACTGAATTTTTCTGAGCAAGCACTTGATCAAATCTTATACCTTCCCTCTCCTTTATTCTGCTTTTGTATACATACACTTTTGAAGTGCAACTTACCTTAAAATGTCCATAAATTAAAAACTCCTAAGATAAAAACGACTATATCCATTCAATAGGAAATGTTCATCAGAGCTTGGACAAATCATTATGCAGAGGATATTCTAGGAGAAAGCACTGAAGCAATCAAACTTAAACCAGCTGCAGAAATAAAAAAGAAAATTATAGCTTTGGCAAATGAATACTAGTAATTATATTTCCATCACTTTGTATTATATTGTTTGTCTTCTTGGGATAAGATTGAACTTATTCAGTCTGAACCATTCTGATTGTTAGAACTTGGGCAAAGGGACTGTTCAAAAGAAGCCCTGAGGGAAAGTAAAACCATGTGTTCACACTGCAATGGATCATATCTGAAAAGTGAAAGGTGTGTTCTGAGCTCCTGGGGCTTCTTCTGTTCAATTTCTAAAGCCAAATTTTCCAGGGATTTTAGGGTGGATTCAGCACTGAGTTGCAGAGCTCCCTCAGCTTGGGAAGTGAGGGTGGGTATAACGGGGCTTATTTTTGTGCAGGAAATAAATGGAGCCCTGAGAGTATGTACAAACAAATTTTTTTTTCTCCAAAAAGGAATGTTTGCATGCTTTTTTAAAATTTCTGACTGAGGGGCAACGACAGAGACGCTGCACATGTTAAAGTGGTCAGTGAAGGTAAGTAGAGTAAGTACAAAGTAAGTAATATGACTTAGGAAAATAATTAATATACCCTTGTGATGTTTAGGGAATATGGGACTATTTTGTGTATTTAAAAGTTTTGTTGAGATCACCAATCTACATTAAAGTTTATTTGTCTGATAAAGGTAGGGAAATACATCCATGGGCCACAGGCAAAAATGAGCCTGTGGAGATCTTTGACTGCCTAAATCATGCATGAAAAAAATAACCAAAACAGTAATTGCAGTTTCAGCTGAGTAGAATAAATAATTGCAGAAACTGATTTGGTTAAAAACCATCAACTACACCGAATCCTCCTGCCTGTTAAATTTAACAATAGAAAAGGGCTTTTAGAATTGGAAATATTTGCTTTTATGCTTATGCCTTGTTTTTAACCTGTCCAAAACTTAGATATAGCTGAAACAGAAAATGCAGCATAATAGAGATTTAACAAAAAAGGAAAGAATGACCTATGCTAATGTAATGCTTTCTGTCGTCTTTTGTATGAGTGTCCCATTTTGTCAAGTTTTCTAAGCAAAGCTCTTTAACTGTAACTTGCTTCTTAAACCAAGTTAGGCTTGATCTTGGATATATTTCAAAATAATTTAAATAAATCTCAACAAATGCTACTTGCTAAGTATTATCATTTTCATTAGTGCTTTAGAATTTCTGAGCATGTAAATTAATTTAGTTGTAGTCCTTATCAGTCTTTGAAGAGAACGTTAATTATATTTGGCAATAATTGTTTTGCAGAAAATTGGGAAATCAGCCTGGATCTCTTGAACAGCTTATGATTCAATCCCACTTCATGAGTAAGCTCTGCCAACTGTTTTGTTTTTACAATGAAAGCTTTATAAATGTGGGGGTGTGTATACACATGCATACATATATTAAATATATATAAATATATGGAGTTCTTATAAGCATGCTTACCCCAAAATATAAGTATTTACTGTATTTCTTTTCTGAAAGCTTCACACTGTTGAATTAGATAAGCTTGAATAGGAAGAGATTGGGACACCACTAATTCAGGATATTCTTTCTGAATAGGCAAAGGAGCTTTATTAAGAAAAAGAGATAAAACTGTTGTGCCATGGCTTTCAAAAATGTTCTGTGCTTCTGCAAAAAAATTATTTCCAGATATAACTGACATTCTCTTCAAAGAAAAAACACTTATCTGGCTACTACAGGACAAGCCTGAACGTGGTGATGACAAGTGTGACATGGAACCATCGTGTTCTGGAGCTCAGGTCAGGCTGGAGCTCCTTCTGCAGGGAGTTCCTTTTCTGTCCTGCTGTAAGCAAGTGCAAATCTGATAGTGCTGCTGTATTATATTCTGAGACAAATGAAATCTGCCAGCCATTATTCCAGTATCTACAAGTAATTGCTTCATACTTGGACAGATCTTTATGGGTTATAAAAATTACCAGTTTCTGAAAGGGAGTTCTGTAGTGCTGTGTCATACCTTGGTTTTTAATTGAGTATGCTTTCACAACATGGGTAATTCAGAAGTGTACATTGCTGGATCATAATCATAAGAATGACCTGAATTCTGTCACTTTCATGTACACTAAATTGAAAATAACTGGGGTCTAAAAGGATTATTGCCAGACCAATGAATGTTTCAGAAAAGGAATCTGTATCTGGGAAGCTGCAAGTGTAGAGGCTGCACACTGACACAGTAATGACCATTTATGTTTTGAACAGTCATTACAAATATTTTCCCTGAGATTTTGGATGATTATTCTTAGCCAATTGTATGTCTGTGAGTGCTTTTTGACTTACATTTTGGGAGTTAAATTACAGAGCTACATATACTGTGTACTGCTACTATCGTGTCAGAAATGCTTAAATGGAATTTCCAAAGATAGCCTGTGAAAGTGCCCTATGGCCAGGAGCTCAAACACTCTGCTTGCTCTTCCTGGATAATTGGGGTGTAACCTCTTCCCTCCCTACTCCACTTTTCCTTTTGTAAAAAAGACCAGTATTAATAAAGAATTTGATAAGATTTTTCTTCAAATACGTTAGATTGTACTCTAAATGGCATCTCCCTTTCATAGCATGTACACTGTTCTTGTTTCCAGTAGCACAGAAAAATGCAGTTTCATCTCATCTCTATGGCTACGTGGCATTATGCAATGTGACTTTTGAAAAATTGTAATTTAATTTTTTTCAAGGTAAATGAATTCTTTTGTTCAGTCTCAGGGAGAAGTAAAATACTGAATATAATAGTGTTAGAAAGGCTACATGGCTGTTCATGTGTATGATATATAATATTTCATAAATTATTTAAATAATTGGCAGGAGTGAAGCTTTGCATAAAATCTCTTCTGGAAGGGATTCGTTACACAGAACTTGCTTTATACATATCATCCCTGATAGCTGAAGTATAGGAGGGGTGGTTGTCTGAATGATCTCTCGCTATCTATGTGTATATATACAGAGAGAGAGAGATAATAGATAGAAGGGACCTGTTGCTGTGTCTTTTTCACTTCTGTCTTTTTCCCAAGAAAAAGGAGTTACTGTGTTTTCTTTTCTCATGCTAAGGAAATCAACAACATAGAGCACTTGAGATCTCTCTGAATGACCTTTCTATACCTCTGAAGTTTGAATAAGCCAAATAACACCATCATGGGATTAAACTAAATTTTAAGGCCACTTGGAAGATCATAAAATGCTTACACATTTAACTCTTGGTTTGGTGAGTAAAAAGATGATGTCTGTGACAATTAGAACTTTATGTCATGCAAAATTTTTAAAAAAGGAGAAAAATAGGGGCAGTGGGACTGTTGACTGCCTAAAGGGCTGAAGCTGCTGAGCAATTTTTGAGGAATTGATTTATGAGAGTTCCAAGCTCAAAATACAGGTGCTTCAGAAACATCTATTTCTGTCTTCCTAATAAATATGATACAGCAATGAAGACTTTCTCTTCCCTCCTTCCATCTGTGTTCTACAGCCATCTGTCATACTTTATCCCTGTTTAGATTGAAAATGTTCCTGATTTATGCAGTGTTTGTATTTACAAACTAAACAACCAACAGGCTGCATGTGACAGAAGCTGTGGGACCCATGGATTTCACTTGGCAGGAGTGCCCCTGTTACAAGAGGCCATTTTTGTTCTCAGAGTTGTTAAATTCTGGTCTCTAATGCTTATCACAAAATAAGTGAGAAAAAGCACAGTTGCACTCTACTGTCCTTAGGACACATCTCCTCTGAATAATAACAGATTGTCCAAAGGATGTCTGGAAACAACTGAGTGACCAGAATGGTAACACTTCCTAAAATAGAACTCAGGCTTATCAATAAATAGATGTTTTTTCCTCTGATGACAAAACCAAATGTCTGTTATTGTATATAACATATAGATGCTCTGTAGCCTTTGATGAGTCTTTAATTCGACACAAATGGAATTTTTAACTAAAATTACACAAGCATTTATTTTAGATTTAAAAATGCTATTTGATCTACTATAAATTTATCAAGTGTATGTCAGCACATTAAAGATAATGATGTTCCTTTTTCCTAGAGAGATATGTATTTAATAGAAACAATAATTTAGATATATGCTTACTCAATTCTGACTAACAAACAAGCTGAAACTGCAAATAAATAACTTGGGAAAGATAAAAATAGCTCAGAAGTATCCTTACAGTGTTCCTATGAAATATGATTGCATCAGGAGAGCAGCAGAGGAAACAGCATATAAAAATGAAAATAATGTTTCAACAATTTATGGGTTTTTTGATAGCTTCCCTTCAAAATCAGACCATGAAAAGACCATGTCTTCTGAAAAGGGAGCATCTAATGTTGAGAGATTGAGTAAAACAGATGAATCTTTAGTTTATGTTTCTGCAATAAAAAATAGCACTGATAGTGCTAGAAGAGTGTTAGGAAACAATCTGGATTTTGAGTATAAGAACTGTGCAAACTTAAGGATACTGGTCCACCTTGGGTTCTATAGTAAGAAGAAAATTGCAGTCTCAGGGATAATACTGTATCCTAAATTCCATCCAAACCTCACTAGCAGAGGTCCTTGGTGTAGGCATCAATCATCCCTGTACTTGAGGTGCTGACCATTGCTGCACCTGGGCTAATAAAAAGTACTTGATCAGTAACTCAGTAACTTCCACTAATTCTGGTATCTGGTCCATAACCACAGCCATAATTGCATTGCAACATGGAGGGTTTTTTTGTTCTACAAATAAAAATTCTAATGATTGCAGTACTTTATTCTGATCTTTCCCCCACCTCTCTTATTCATATCTTCCTTTTTTTTTTTTTTTTTTGCTCTACTTGTGTCTTAGTCATTTCTACACCTCTGAAAGTGTTCTACACTCCCAGCTGCTCTGCCAAGAGAATCTCTAAGATCCACACTAATTACATGGGTGGGTTTGGTGACCACAGCTTAAATTTCAAATGGCAATATGCAGATTTTGAATATTTTCTGTTCTATATCAGAGCTGCATGATTTTGGAACACCTCAGTTGGAGCTTCAGTGGCGTACAGGATTTGTCTTTTAATAACTCAGTGTAGGAGAACTGCAGTACCCCAACCGTCTGCTTTCTGCTGAACTCCCTGCAGTAGCCAATTTTGTCTTGCAGACGTGGCTGCTGCACATGCTGAGTGCTGATTGCAAGTATTATCTTAAGAGAATCACTTCTCAATATTTAGGAACGTGACTCTTCTTTCAAAGGCATGCTTTTGGGCTTTTATACCCCTGCTGGCTTCATCTCACCAGGAGCTACCTGTCAGACACCATCCTTCAGTTCCACAGCTGCCTTTGCTGCTGGCTGTGTTTATCAAAAAAAAAAGGGGAGGAAGAAGAGGACTGGAAAAAACCCAGCAATCTGCACCTTCTTAAGAAGCAAAGAAAGTAGCCTGGCAAGAAAAAGAAAACCTGTGTTCTAGTGCAAGCAGGGTCTGAGAAGGGCCTGAAACCAAGACTCAGAGCCTTTGGGCAGCCTAATCTGCTTTACAGAGAGCTCATGAAAATTGAATGCAGGCAGGAGCCCTGCAAGAAAAAGTGTAACCAGAATATTTCTGCCAGGCATTTTTCCTTGCCTACCAACCTTCCTTTTGTGTTGGCAGGTATGACAGGACAGTTCAGTAATGGGTGTGCTGGGCAGGAACTATGCAAGGTCTTGGAGGTCTGGGGGGTTTATGTGCTCACAACCTGAACTCACCTTACGCTCCTGAGTACCCGCTGCTGTACCAAACTAAATCCTTCATAAGCCTGATCTTCTTTCTTCACTTGTGTTCCTTATAATACATTGTGAATCACCATAATCTCTGCTCTGTAATGATACCACAGAAGTGCTATTTCACTCAATTAATATAATTGTAAACTATTATAAATTAAATAACTGTTAACTTCCAAAATACTTAGTTTTCTCTAGTTATGCTCCCATGTTCCCAAGTTTTATTCTCATTAAAACCCACAAAGTAGTTTACATTACCTTTTGTTTCTAAATTAACACTTCTGTCTGTCAAGCACAGGCCATGGAAATGATTAGGATCCTAAAATTGCAACTGAACCTTAACACCAAAACCACGAATCCAATTAACTGCATAAAAGGAGCAGACAAAATATTTCCAGTGAGATAAGGTTTGTGCAGAGAGGTAATACGTTTTCTTAGACCAATTGCTGTAGCTGCAAAATATTTCTACTAATTTTCAAATGTACTCCTCTTCATGGCTGCGTGGTAAGGGTATTAAAAAAGATTTAATGCAGGAAATAAAAATATATATTTGAAAATTGAAAATACATTTAAATAAGGAGTAGAGCAATTTAAGTAAGTGTAAACAAGATGCAGAGAAATGTTATTTAAAATACTGCTCCTGTTACTTCTGCCTCCTGTTTTATCCCAAGGTCTCTCTGGTTCTTAATTCATGTTAAAGATGGTTCTTAAGTCATGTTAAAGATGGTCATATACCATCTTTAACATGAATTAAGAACCTCTCACATAGCAGCAGCAGCACAGTATGCTCAGGGATCAAGAAATCATGCTCTGTGTTGTAGTCTGATCTTTCATGGTTTATAGAAATCTTTTAAACTGAGCTATACTCAAGTGATTAATGCATTTATCCTTCCTTTCACAGGCTGCTGCTGTAAAATATGGTTTGCCTGTCTTTCCTGTGCTATACATATTTGCTTTCTGATTGCCCTGAAGATTTCAGAATAAATTCAGTACTGTATGGCAAAATACTGCTTTCCCCAACATGAAAAATCTTTTTGTTTAGAGTCAATAGTTCACTTGTATATAGGTGTCTGACATCCTGAAGGAGCAAAAAATGGAAATAAGCTATATTTGTGAGGTTTTCCATTGCTTTTCTCTTACCTTTTCTGTGGCTGATAAATGTAGTGAAATTTTGCATTGCATTGCTTCCTCTAGCTTGTAATTTAACAAAAAGAGTTTTACCAATACTTCTATTTGGTTCTATTGTCTGGCTTTTTCTGGGAGTTCTAAGTCTGCTTCTCATTATTTCTATATTGCTTCAGCATAGATTATGGTTTTCTTCTGATTTTTTTCACATCTGCCAAAAGAATCCTCAATACCAATGCATTGACAGGAGCATCTATATTTCTTCATCTTTAAAGGTGAGTGAAGGATAGAGTAACAAATGTTTATAGGCTTCATTTTTCTTCCCGTGTTTTCAAGGTGTATAATTTACTTGAATTGCTATTTCAAGTAAGTTTTCTTCCCAAGATTATGTCTAAATGGACAGAAAAATTATGGGGAAATGAAAGTTGCTATGGTATATTTAATCCATATCCAGAACTGGTTGGAAACAACCCCTCCAGATTATTATTTATTTCTACCAAGCTTAAAGTTTGACACTTTCCTGTGATGTTTTTGTTTGTCATTCCTCAATTGGACTCTCCCAATAAAGTCAACTAAACAGTGAGAAAGTTCACAAAAATGGACTAACCAAATTAGTAATGATCACACATGGATTTTTTTTTCTCTAAGCAATACTTGATAAAGTGGTGACAAAAAAATAAATCCTTGAATTTGCAAGAACTTTATTATGAGAGCCACCTTCTCCCCCATGGCACAGTTACACCTCAGGCACAGTCATGCTCACGATCTGCACACCCTGAGTCTTGCAGCCCACAAGAAATAGAAGTGCCAGACTGGCAGGGAGGAATTCCTGTACTTTAGCAGCCATTTCATACCCAGTTTTAGGGAAATGTTATATAATATCAAGCTGACAATTAAAAGTATTTCTCCCTTTTTATTTTAACTTGTGAGGCTTCTCATTTTTTTTTCTATACAACTTAATAAAGAAATAAAAAGTCATCAGTTGAATTTAATGTTGATCTCCATTATTGGTATATGCATAAGTTCTTCTGTTACAATGTGTGATTGTGTTTCTCTCACTGAAAGCACAGATTGCTCTTCGTTAGAAAGATAATCAGCAAACTTTATGAGTGGAATAGGATGTAAAAGTGGGATTGGAGCAATGAAGAAAGCAGAAACTCTCAGGGGAGGAATGCAAAAAAGGCACTGCCAAGTTGAATCCTGGATCTAAAGCCTCCCCTAAGGAAAGTGCTTCATCTGCAATCATCAGTACTGAATAGGCTTTCTTTAAAGGCACATTTCGGGTTCTGAGGGGAACTTATTCATTAGATGCTTTAGTAGTCAGACAATCATCCAGAGAGAAGGAACTTCACCTACAGTTACATCTCTGCTAGTAAATGAAACAGGTTCAGGAAACACTTGGCACAGAAACCGAACTGTTGAATTGCTAGAAAAACCATGTTTTGGACTGGACAAACTCCCTCCAGCCCAGTTCTCAAGCATGTTTTGGAAACTGGCATAAGTTTGTGCATATTCTCAACTGGAATTCTTCATGGGAATATGCTGTTTTGGGAGTTGAGGGAGTCCAGAGACACAAATCAAGATAATGCTAAGTCATTTCTTCTTCATACCATAGGGTTGTTCTACAGAAATTTGATTACATGTGCTTGCATTCATATGGTTTACAGGGCTGGTTCTAAGTGATAAATGAGAAAAAGACCATCATCTCTTTTTAGTTCTAGAATTGGTACAATAAGGGGACATAACCTCTTGAAGTCAAATCCTCAAGTAGTGGCCAATTTTTGCTCAAATGCAGGAGAAGTCCTGATATTTCACAAAGTCAGGCTAGTAGATGATTGACTTAGAAATACTGATAAAAGGACATTTTAAAGCCTTTATTTTAAAGCCTATATTTAATCTTTCTTCAATTTCAAAGTTTATATTTTATCTTTCTTCAATTTTAAAGACCAGAACTTAAATGAAGTAGTCAGAATTGTTTGTGCTATTTGTTATTCTGTGTCACAGCACCGACAATCTCAATGACAAAATGGATATCCAATGGTTAAGAGATCCTGTTGTGAGTAAAATGGGACAACAAAGTTAAGGTTACTTCAGTGAAGATGATGGAGTATGTGACAACTGTCTGGTGAAATGCAGGATTCCTTGTCTAGCCTTAGGTTGTACATGAAACAAAACCTACATTAGTAAAGGTAGAAATCTAATGTTCTTGTGTTATCTAGATTTTTTTTTATTTTTGCATAGTACCACAAAAGTTTTGGATGAACCACAGATGCGGGAAAAGTGTTTTGTTCTTAAAGGCTCTGGGACTTTGTAGTGAAGATTTCAAGATTGAGACAACCTGAACCTTTGTACCAAAGATTTTTTTTTTTTACTGTGGAATTTGTGGAGGTTTTTTCATGTTTGCATGCAGAGGTGAATTACTGTATGTGTAAAAGGATCTATAAAACCACGTTGTAAATTGTTTAAGTTAATATATAAAATAAATCCAACTTAATTCTCCATAAATGTACTTTGTGTAATCCTGTGAAGTATTATAAAGTGGATATAATGTGTTACCCTCTCAAAACAGTCTAGAAATTGTCTCAGTGTGTCTATATAGAGTAACAGATGGAACACTATCAAGTCACCTTATTATAAATGTAACAGTAGTGTGAAGCTCACACCTGCTATGTAATGTCAGTTATTAGCTAATTATGAACTTTTGTGGGAGCTGGAGTTGCCATCCATGGCCAGGTGTTTTGTATTTCTGGTTATTCAGTTGGACACTCAACAGAATCTACAAGGAGCACGAAAGAAGAAAGCAGCAGTAGGCTCAGTGTCACTTTCAAAGCAGCCATACAGGACTACTGGTTTTATTATTTTCACATTATTCCTGAATTATGGTTATCTAATAGGGCCATGCTCACTGTAGAAATTTGTTTCCATTGGGGACTGCTGTTCTGGATATAATATAGCTCCCCTAGCTCAGGTAGTTTTGTTCCTGGCCCACTCCTCCCCTCCCACCATGTGCATGTGATTAAGGCAGTGCCTCAGGCTCCAGTACTCAGCTGTTTAGAATTGGAGGAGATTGTGCTGCCAATAAAAGGGTCCCTCACTGAATAACTGCCCTGTAGTGCACCAGGGAAAAGGTGGTGGGTAGGGGTGAATAGTCCTGTAGTTCCAGTGTTTGTACGTGCCAGGTTTGCTGTGGAGGTTGAGGTCTAAGTGGGGAAGGAAATGTGTTTTCTGCAGCTTGAGAAGTGAGAGGAGAACCTCAGCTGCCTTCAGATGAAGTGCCTCGTGCTGACACTTGTAAGTAAAATTTTAGTATCTGGATTTACTTTTCAGGAGTGAGGTTGGCATTTGAAAGCTTAATTCTTATTGAAAAGTCAGTTGGAAATTATCTCTAAAATGATTAAAAAAATCCAAACCAGCATCTGAGAATTTGCTAGTCAGTGCTCATTTAGCAGCAATTCTCTATAACAGACATCATACATATTCATGTGTACAATGGTGGTAGCAGTAATACTAGGTTTCCAACCAGGAAAATAAAGTGCCATTGATAAAATTTAAAATGTTAAACCTAATTCAAGATGTTTAAGCTGGCTTTGCTGTGTATTGTTAGAAATTTCTGGAGTTTGAGTTTTCCTAAGAAGTATTTTTAACTCTCTGAAATATGTTGTAGAGTTGGTGCAAAAGCCTATTAACAGCCTTGTTTTGAGATGTGGAAGCTGGAGATCTTCTGTGAGATGGGTGTTTTTACTATTAAATTATTTTAGTGTTTTTGCTGTATTTCTAACTATGATGTTAAGGGTATCTGCCAGAGTAGCTCTACTTCTATCCTGAATAGATATAGGCTGTGCAGTACACAATAAACTGCTGAATTATGTAATTACAAATGAGTATATTTTCCTTGTTTGTTTTTGCATTATAATACATTATAAAGAATTCCTCAATGGCCTCTTGTGTGTTCAGGTATATTCAAGTAACATTTTTCACATCCTTTGGAAAGCATGTGATCATGTCAATTAATAATGAATAAATTATACTAATAATTTTTAAAACCACTCTAGCAGTCTTGGGTGATATGTCATGAGGAAAGCAAAACATAAGCTTAACGTGTAGTGGAAACTATTTTGTAATTCAGTTTGACAGGTGTCTGTAGGTGAGTATAGAAACTGATAGGAAAGAACAGTTCATAGTTAATGACTGATGAATGTACCTTTTCTGTGGACTTGACTGATAGGGCCTCATTCTGAAATCAACAGGAAATTGTATTTTAATTCCATCTCTTTGTTTGTTTGGGGCTTTTTGTTTATTTTGGGTCAAGTGCTTACTTGAAATCTGATCACCACGTCATGGTAAAGGCAATATTTTTTTGTTTTTTTAGTTCTGTAAATTTCAGTCTAAATCAAGTTAGGGAAGCGCAGAGGAATAGGGTGGGGCTATTCACAGGTTCAATGACTAAAGCTGAAATAGATTTTCCTGGGTTTTTAAAGCACACACCTGCAGCTGCTTGCTAGGAATTATGCAGCAGGGACCAAGCTTCTATTTGTATTTCTGTTTTTAAAGAAATGAAGCACTAAATAACATCCATCTTCACCAAAACGTGAAAGGGAGCTGGCTGCTGCTAAAGTCTGAGTACCACAGGTGAGGAGAAAGAATTGGGAAGGATGAAGGGATGCATGGGAATTGAAGAGAGTAAGTAACATTCTACATTATATGTTATTTTGAACTATTTATACTTAGAATAAGTAAATAGGATAGTTGTAATAAGCATGTTTTATACTCTTCTGCTTCCAAAATAAGTATAGTGTAGATTAAGGAAGAGACTTGAAAATCTGTATTTCATATTTACTTTACTTGGTTAGGGCCTTAATGTGGGCTAATTGAAATTTAAAAAAACCAAACAAATCACTATTAATTTCAGTGGGGTTTCCGCAGCTCCTGACGTGAAAGCAGAAAGAACTGTGAATATACTGCGTTTTTAAGGTAGAAAACAAATAAACTGAAGTCTGCTAGCCAAAAATCTATTTGAAGATAGAAACTGTTGACAAGTGCAAACATTAGATGCTGCATCACATGGCATTTTATATTATAAATAGTGGTTTAAGTTTTACAACAGACTGCTTTCCTCTAACAGTTGGCTGAAAGATATATCTCGTAGTTAATGGGAACTTCTTACAATAAATAAAAAAGAAAAAAGTGGTAGTTTACTTAGATGATCTGGCTTTTTTTTGTGCGTAATGGCACCCACCTGCATCATGGCACTGAGGACAACACAGATGGTCCTGTGATTAGACTGAAATGAGAACTTTCATCAGCTGCAAAGAATTCAGCCTTAAGGACACAATTGTTATTATCCTACCCTTTGGATTTGGATTCCAGCATGGTCTTGAACATAAGGAATGAATATTATTGAAGGGTTTGGATTATGTGACCCTGAGGTTCTTTGCATGGATGTTGTTTCTACTAATACAATAAGTAGATTAGCTGTAAAATTCTGATTACTTTTCCCCTCCTTCTCTTAAACTGCACATTTTTCTAACAAGTCTTTTTGAGTACAATTTGGCAAAATATTTTTTTCACACTAAGATCTGCAATGGTCTTATCCATGGTGGGTATATTCTGTTCTTTGGCACAGAATAGAGTGCTGCCAGTCCCCTGCAGAGGGTCTGCAGCTCTGGGATGGGCTGTGATGAACTCTGCTATAAAGTTCATTCAATGACAGCAAGCTCAATTCATTGCAGTGTTTTTGCAGCCTTATGGCAGTTCTCTGTCTTCCCACAGTGATTATTCCTTGGAAAGAAGATTCTTAGGCTACTGGTCCTCTGTCAGGACACTTCTGGCTTTTGCTGGCTATCACAAGGCCCTCAGTCTTTGCCAGTGAATGAGTCACAAAAAAGATAAGGCAGAACCTGATGTTCCTTGTCTTTTCATATAGACAGGAATGGTGTGACATGTTGTTTAAAAAACTGTCAGCAGCTGACACCTCTTAGAACAAAAGTCCTGTCATCATTAACAATACTGAGACAGAATTGGATGTAGCAATATTGAGACAGGTCTAGAAGAGGTTCTTATTTCACACTGAATCCAAATTAAGGGCTAAGCTGAAAATGGACACTTCTTGTGCTCTGAAGCATACAGTGTAGTGACCCACATTTTATAGTGCTTATCCGTTTTCTTACAGATGCAGACTTGCTAACTCTTGAGGACTACTTTGCTTTTCAGATCAAGTGAAATTATTTGTATACAAAACCATGTCCCTTCTTGTTAATTTCTTCAGGAATAGATTTTCTCTGTCTGTATTTTTCATGGTTTTGAAACAACTTGAACAGAAATGTCTTCAAATAAGTCTGCATTTTAATCATGGTTATTCCATTACTTTGAACTCAGAAAAAGTATTTGCCCTCTATTGCAATTATAGCTAAAGTAGGTGGGTACTGTAAGATTGTATCCCTTTCTTAGGGAAATTCAAACCTGCTATGCTCCTGCTGGGAGTGACATTCTAGCATCTCCAAATAAATACCTATGACAGCCAATTATTTCAGCTGGCTTTGGATAATTCAGATACTGCAATAAAGTGTTACACTAATTTTAAATACAATTGGTTGAAATCAATTTGATTTGACATATTTTTAAACAGTAATTCCATAAAAGCTGTTGTTCTCAATGCTGTTTAATAGTGGCATTTATAGATGCCTATGTGGGCAAGAGAGAAATAAAATAGAGATTATATTAAAGCAACTACAAATCCGAAATTGTTCTTAAAATCATTGTTATGGCAATGAGATCAGGAGGAGACTGATGAAATTTTGTCTAGGGTAAGGTATGAAGGTGCATTGATGCTAAAGACCAAAGGTGATCACTTATAATTGTATGTAAATTGATTAAACTAAAAAGAATTGAGAAGAGGGAAAAATAGAAAAGGAACAAACCCTCTGTTCTTAGGATGCTGGTGATGTTTAGAGAAGTTTCTTTCACTCCTGTTAATAAAAAGCAATAAAATCTCAGGAATAATTTTTAATGCAGTTTGCAGTTTTCTTATGGAAAAAGCTTTCAGGCTTTGTGTAGCAGCTTATCCTGTGGTCCCCCCCCCCCGCATACTGTTTTTTGAAAAATAAACACAAATAAATATGGATGTCATCTTAATTTCTTTGACACTTAAGCCCAAACACAGATTCAGGTTTCTGTGTTCATTCTGTTTATGTAAATACGCGCATATAGCAATGGCTTTTTAGACATCATGCTCTGAAGCACCTGCCTTTGAACATTTCTGGCCTTCGGTGAACAGGGGCGAGAAAGCAATTTATCCTCTGCAGTTTTACGCAGACCTAGGTGTATTTTTAGGCTGTTTCCCAATGAGTAAGACGCTCGCAGCCGCTGGCTGGGTGGGGACTGGAACCCGCGGGCTGGCGATGAATGGCCAGGGCCGGCCGCTCGCAGAGATCACGGGCTGCGGTGCGTGTGCTGCCGCCGCTGCTGCTGCTGCTGCTGCCCCCGGCGGCTCCGCGCCGCGCCGCTGGAGCCCCGGCTCCTCGGGAATGCTGGGAATGTTGAGTCAGGGACTGGCAGCCCAGACAGCCGGGCTCGCAGCTGACTGAGGGAGACTCGCTGAGGGACGGAACGACGAGGGACAGGGGCACACGAGCCTCCCCCGGCCGCAGCAGGTTCCTCCTCGGCAGCCCCTGGCAGGCATTGCGCGGCTCCGGCTCGCCCTGCCGCCTCCCTCCTCCGCGCAAATGGGATGCCAGCTAAACGTGATGTTGTAAAATCCATGTGAGGACGGAAGGCAGATGCAATGATTTGAAAGGTGAGAAGCTCGAACAAGAATATGGCTGGGATGCATGACTGTAAATTTACTGTGATTAAGGAAATGCTCCTATTGCTTTTCACAACTGTCTGGTAGCTGAATCTGGAGATGAATTTGCAGAATAGGCTTTTTATATTGCCTTGGAAATACATTGTAATAAATGGGACCAAGTGCACATCTTATTCTGGTAACAGAGTGCCTCTCCCTACCGAATCGTCAACCAGAAACCTCTCTTGCAATTTCTATTAAAAGCAGCCATAGGACTCTATTTTTTAATATGTTTTTTAAATTTTTTTTTGGTGCCTAGTGTTTAAAAATATTGTTGTTGTTGTTAAAGTTTTCTGGAATAGAATTGATGGGTTTTGGAAATTCCTAGCTTTATACTTAAATAATGGATAATGTTTGGTGTTTTAAAAACCGTGTCAGGAAAAACGGTGAAAGATTTCTGTTCCCTTCTAGTGGCTGGCAAATGGAAACAGACGCTAACAGGGTATTATTTTTCAGTTATATAATTAATGAATACTTACTGGGGTCCCTCATTTATGATGCTGGGGTTTATTTATTTTTTTTTAAGAAAAGATCATTTTAGGCTGGATAAGTGATGAATGTGATGAAGTCCACGCCTATGTTCCCCAAGGATACAATAGATATTTTCCTGGGAGCACTACAGTAGTAATTTGATGGAGAAGGATTTTTTTTTTTTTTTTTGTGTGTGATTGATTTCTAGGCGGCTACCTGCTAAGCCTTGTGATGGATGGATGGATGGATGGGAATCTATTCCCTTAGCGGCGAATTGCTCTTCCCGTGGTGATGGACACGCGGGCCGACCAGTGGCATTGGCAGACACGAGCTCGTTGCACACGAGCGCGGCCAATAAGTGCAGCCAAGGGGAGGGCGAATCCTACTTGCCAGGGTTAGTTTTCTGGTCGGCTTTCTAAATCAGTGCTTTCACTTAGCTGTTGTCGTTCGGGATTTGTTTTTATTCCCATCCCTGGCCCTCCAGCCCCACGTGCGTGTTCAGGGCGGCCGCCTCGAACGCGGCCCCTTCCCGGCAGCCGCGCCGGGCGCAGGCCCCGCTCCGGCTCCCCCTCCTCGGGGGGCGGGGAAGGGAGGGACGTTCCTCTCCATCAAGTCGCCTCGCCCCTGGCACTTGGTTTCCCCGTCGCCAAGCGGAGGACGGAGCGGATTCCCCGTGTCAGCCCCGCCGCCCTGCCCTGAGGGGAGATGCTGGGGATGCGCTGCCGCCCTCCTCCCTTCCTCCGTTTCTCCCTCCCCCGGGAATGGCAGAGCTCCACAGCCTGGATGGGGGCGCGGGCAGAGCCCTCCTGCGGCCCTTCCCCAGCCCGGTGCGGGGGGAACATCGGGCACTGCCCTCCCAGCCTCCTGCTCGGCAGCGGGGCTGAGGGAGCCCGGCCGCCTGCCCGGCCTGGCTCCGCGCAGCGGCCGTGTCAGGGCTGCCCGTCCCCACCGGGACCTCAAACCAGTCCCTGTGCCAGGAGATTTCCTCGGACTGTCCCCGTGGAAGGGCGGGGGATGGCGAACGCTCCCACAGCCCAGGTGAAGCAAACACCGGCCATAAAACCCCTCAGCCGCAGTCCCCTCACGGTCCGTGTGCTGGAGCAGTGCATTCCCCCAGCAGAAGGAGGAAAAGGGCCCCCCCCCCCCCCCCCATTTTTTTTTTTTAAAGGGTCTGTTTCTGCACACAGAGTGTATAATGGTATGTCCAGGTCCCTTAAGAAATATGTTTCTGTGGGAAAAGATTTCTTAGTTTCTTGATGGAAGAAACTTGCAGTCCAAGCCTTGGCTTCGTGGGTGACTGTGTTAAGGGCTGTGTGTGAAAGTGCCTCCACATCTCCTCAGTGCCTTAAAGGAAGCATTTTTGCTGCTGTTATTTTTGTTTTAAAGCTCTGTGTAAAATGGCTTTCAAAGGAATCAAGGTGAGTTAGCATTTTCACTTTTCCTAGAGGAATCTGGGAGGAAGGAGAGGCTTTTTGTCCAGTGAGTGAAGGGAACATAATTTCTTCCATAGGCTCGTTGAGATAAGGGCAGTCCCTGGGGTTCATGGCTGTCCAGCTCAGGTTGAAATTACATCTCTGTACTATGGAGAAACCCCACACTGTGTTTATGAGCACACCCAGGGTGGGGTAGATCTTCAAATTTGGAATTGAGAAATTTCTTGGTTAGTGTTTGGATGCCTTATTATACTCATTAGCCTTGCTCTTGAGGTTTGCCAGCATTTGGACGAGACCCATCTCGTGGCCTCTTATCCTGTGGGTGCTTCTTCAACTCCTCCTAATCTACTGCTAGTCAAATTGTGGTGGATGGTAGTGTGAGATCCAGCATCCATGCCAGTCCCTCCTGCTGTTCCTTGCCTGCTCTGAAGGCTGTAGAAAGCTGTGGGCCTTATCCTTAGCAGCCAAATACCAAAAGAACACATACAACCATTTTAGAATGCCAAATATATGTGATACTTAGAGAATTATTTATTCAGCATGTGTTTTTGTGTAAGCATGCTCAAGGTGATATTTTTCCTTTTGCTTTAGAAAGATGATTGTTACTGACCTTTGAAGGATGACTAAGAAAAAAGAGTGGGTTGTTCACCCCTCAAAGAGGGTGAGGCAACCAGCCTGTGTATTGCTTCCAAAGACCCCATATGTTCCCCCACCTGTATCTCTTAGTGTTTATTATATTTTTATCCACTATGATGCATTTGTTTTCATCTGTTTAATTTAGTTTTTAATGCTTGGGAGATATATATGTGGAGGATCTTAGTTAGATCCACCTAGGAAATGTTACTCTGATACTGATTTTTTTTTTTTAATTATTATGTGACCCTTCTTATCTATGATATTTTATTTGTTTGGTTTAGGATTGTGTTAAAATATTTTTGTGATTTAAGTCTTAGTTTTTGAATGATCTCATATCTATTTAGGAATGATGAGCTTGCCTCAATTTACTTATATTTTGCAACACTAAGACTAGCTTACATTTTCTGTTAAGTGCTGGCAAAAGGGTAGGAGCTATTTGAAAGTAAAATGACTTTGTAAGTTCTTTTTCAGGGTCATAGTTGAAACTAAATTCTGAAAATGAACTGTGTAGCGCTGCTTCTTCTGAGTGACACTTTGACACTAAGAAAATACAAAGGCATATCAGCATAAACATCAGTTAAATGTTCTGGAGTATTTTGGTTTTATTCCACTTTTAAAGATGTAAAGTAGTTTATAGAAAGAAACCATCTCTTACAGTTTTTCTGAAATGAAGTGAAATTGACTGTTGTTGGTTTGTTACTGCTTGGATGTAAGATGCAAACAAATCCCCAACCTGTTTCCTTGGAAAGCAGCAGTTGACTCCTTGTGGAGGTCCAAGGACTTTTCTAAGCATGGATATCCAGTGTTTGTATGTCAAAATATGGGTGTCTGATGCATTAGCATTGTGGAATTTAAATTTTGTTGTTGCTTTCTTGGCAGTTGATTTCAGGGATTTTTATGATTGATTAGTGATGGTGGCTTTTAGATTCCCAGCTTAGGAATATCTTAAGTAGCCAGGATTTGTTTTGGGGTAATGGCAACAACTGGGAACCACATCTCCTTTCAGGGACAGTCTGTCAGGTGCTGAGCTCTGCCAAAGGAGAGAGGAGGAGCTAAGATATTTTAGCACTTCTCTGGATAAGGCTCCATTACTGCTACAGCATTTCTGTTTACTTGGAAAAAGTAAATAAAGTAAAAACTTGGAATTCCTTTATAACATTAGAAATTTAGACTTTGCAATGGGCAAGTGATGTGCTGTCCCTATACTTTAAAATGAGAATAATGAGGGAGATGTGTAGAGCTGGAATTTCTGTGCTTTTAGGAAAGCAGACAAGTGTGTCTAAGAGTTTGAGGTGTATGTCAGTTTCAAGTTGTGATTGGATGTGTGGGAGTCTTTAACATTTTAGATGTTTAGCAAAGCCGGAGCATTTCTGTGAATTTTAAGATTAGGTTTTTGAAAGGTGATATTTGCTTTCTTGATTATCTTAAAAACTCATTCTAAGAGAGTCTTGCAGACTGGCATTCACTGGAAATGTTTCAGGCTAGTTCTTTAATGATCAATGTACTTTTTATTTGGTTAGAATACACCACTTGCAGCAAATACTGTTTGGGTTTTTTTTTTTTTTAAATAATTCCTACTGTTTGTCCTGCTCATTATCCTATTGCTCTGAAGTCACAGTGCAGATGTAGAATCTAGCAGCCAAATTCTGCAAAAATGGAAAATTGGGAGATTTTCAAGTGATTTAATGCTAAACTCTCATTATGTGAGAAATTACATGGGACATTGAATGGCATAAAAGGATTGATGGAAGTGGTGTGTATATATATAAATATATATTGTATAGGTTTGTGTGGGAATGATGTGCTGTAGTTTCAGGAAGTGCTGTGGAGTTGGGGTGGGAAGCACTGGAGAAAGCATTGTCTGTAGTGATTGCTTAGTTGGATATAATGTGCAATTTATTTTGAAGTCAGTGAAAGCAATGTAACAAATCTCTGCCATTTCTGAATTTTGCACAGAGCATTGGTAATGTGTGGGGCAGTTTCCCTCCAAGTGAACAACTCAGATCACTTGGGATGCTGACTAATGGGACATAATCTTCTCCATACATTGAGAGGTTTACAGAGCACATTTTGGTCCCTTCATTCCAATGCCTCATGGAGGTTTAGTATGTCTGTACTTGTGGTTACACTGTTTGATATGTTTGGATTGCTTCATTGCAGGACTTGGAGGCCACAGTACTTGAATTCTCAGGAACTGATTTTTCTTTGTCAAATATGAGTTGAGGCCTGTTGGAAATTTTACTGCTGTCCCTTCAGTTTTCAGTGTTATCTAAACACTTTTCATGGTCGGTAAAATTAATTTACTGGTAATCTGCTCAGATATATGTTTCATTATCTCTTGGCACATGCAGTGTCTGAATTATTTAATTTCTAAAACAGCACAGGTCTGTGTTATTTCTATGATGGTGAGGCTTTTACTTAAACAGCTTTCTGCAGTGCATTCTTTTCCTCAAAATATATTGCTGAAATGCATTTCTTACCACTTATGTTCTTTGAACAATTCAGATTAGTGGACAAATATGACCTGGTAAATAAAGCACAGTTCCTTTTGTTTACCTATGTCCAATAATAGTGGAAGAAATGGGTACTCTCAGGTGCTCCTCTGGAAGACAGTTTGCTGTGTACAGCAAGTTTATTTTTGATGGCTGAGTCTTGGCAGTCATGATGTACCTCAGCTTTCATTTATAGACCTCATTTGAAATCTGCTCAAGCCATTTGTTTTTCCTTAAGGAAACAGTTACAATAACATCTGTCATCAGCTTCAAATGTTCTAAGTTCTCACAGATGCCTGTGAGGACTTAGAAATTGCACTTGTGAACTGGTGTGATTGTGCTTAGCTGAGTGTGAGCCCAAAGGGGGCAGATTGGGCCATGCTGTGAAATTATGAGCCAGCCACTGAGTGCTTGGGGAACTCTTCCACTCTTTTGGCAAATAAATAAATAAAAAGGCAATTCCTGAAGTGCAAGGTCTTCTAATGGTTCCAGGATGCTGATTCTATGATGAATTGAAAGCTAATCTGCTAAATCACTTGCATTGCTTGCAGAGCCTGTGAGTTCCTTGGACAGCTTTGATCTGATGTGGCTGAAGCACAGCCAGTTTTTCTTTGGCATGGTACTGAAATGTGCATGCTCTTGTAGCTGGGCAGAGACAACAGAGGAGGGATGTTCTACAGGTTTTTACATTGTGGTGGTTTCAAAGCAAGCTGAATGCACAAATATGCTTCTTGTTTTGCAGTTTGAGTAGGCATACTGCTATTCCAGAATCAAATAAATGTAAACTGCAGAATGGATATTTAGGCTTGCTAAATATCCCAGTATTTAAGTATTCTAAGAAACTGCTGGAGGCTGCCTAGGTAGTCTTAACAGCTGATCCTGTGACCATTTTGTTGCCTTTTTACAGAGAATGGAAGCTTTGTAGCAAAAAAGGAAAAATATAGCTTTGTCTTGCAAATGTGTAAGCCTGTGTTTAGTAACATGCATGGGAGTAGCCTTATTGAATTAAATTGAAAGTACTCCACTGTGTGGGAGTATCTCTGTTGGTTTCTAAACCATTAGGAGTTATAAATGCATCTTAAAAGTATGACATAATTGTAAATGACAGACTATTTTTAAGCATACTTATTGTGGAAATAGACAAATTTACAGGTCAAACTATAAACTCGGTCAATTTCCTTTGACACTATTTTCAGTTCTTAGGTTATTTTACTAAAAGGATTGTAGTCTTTATTATGCATTTAATATATATATATTACCAGCTGAGCAGCCTTTGGTTTCAAAGAATTTGTATAAATATTGGCGGCATAGAAATGACAGAACAAGTCTGGTCTTTCAGACTTTTCCTGGTAAACTTCTAGGTTTTATTAAATCATGCTTATTTTTAAGCTCTGCCTTCTCAAAAGATAATTCAGTCTATAACTGTGTTTCTGCAAGTTATTTAGTCATTCAAGTTAGGTAAATGCTGGCAAAAGCAAAGCATAACTGTGCTAATAATTAGGCATAACTTTCAAGTAATCTTGAAGAATGTTGTGTACTTTTACATGCTATTATTTTTTCCCCAAAGGAGACTATTTTAGTAAGAATTCAAGACATATGATTGTTGTTGTTTTTCTTTAATAGTTATTAAATGAAACGTACTGTTTGCCTGATTTACCAAGTGCCTTAGAATAATCTTCCACAAAATACTGGAGCTTATAAATGCAGGCTTGCATTGATAAATGAGAATTCTTATTGAGAAGGGAATAAAAGGCAAGTGAGTAACAATTGCAGGATGGAAGGCATGATGAATACAGACTAGGATGCAGAATTTAGCATACAAGACACCTGCAAGGATTGAAATGCTAGGAAATATTTCTCTGGAAAACCAAAAGCTTGCCAGGTCCTTAGAAATATGTGTCCTAGGAAGGTCATTATGGTGTGGGGAAGCTGAGAACCAAAAAACTGAGCAGGAACAAGCAGTGTTTTTGAATTTATGTGTTTCTGTCCCTTGTTGCTTGTGATTCACACCATCACCCTCCCACCCATCAATAAAAAATAGAATCCCAGTGTTAGGAGCTGCAGAGAGCAGATGGGCAGCAAAACAATGACATGGAGAGTGTGGGACTGGGAGCTTCAGCCAGTTCCAGCTGAGGTGCTTTACCCTGCACCTCTGGAACTCTTCACACCACTCTTAGTGCTTTGTAGTGTAAACAAAGGGTAACCCTAAATATCCCTGCACCTGGGGGTGGCTGTTAAATCAGAAGGGACTGGAGAGTAAGAAAGGCTCAGCACTGGCAGGTAACTTTTACAGACTGTACGTGGTTGTGTTTGCCCAGACTTGGCAGATTGGCTGCCCTATAGCTTTTTATAAAGATACAGTGTGTTCTCTGGCATAACAATTAAAATTAGATGTGATGCTTCTGCCTTTGCTTGGCTGTAGAAGCCTTTTTTTTCATGTTCCATTTTCAGGTCTTTAGTATTTTACAAAACATCAGAAAAATAAAATGAAAATAATTTGAAATTTCTCACCTTCCTTAGGTGTCTTAGAAACCCCAGGATGCTTGTCACATGCAAGACTGTAGGAAATAATTGTTTTAATGGAAGTGTTAGAGATAAAACATTAAGAATTGGAGTTTGAGCAACAGAGAAAAGTTATAAAATAATGGAGGTGTCAACTGGTGGAGTTTAGATATTATTTATATTATTTAATGCCTACTTCTAACTATTATGTTTTAAAACAATTACAATGTCTCAAACATTATAATAAAGAGTAAAATGCTTGGAAAGAAGTGCACCTTTCTTAAACACTAGGCTTGTTTTAAACCCATGAAACTTGTATAAAAGAGTTAAAAATTAATTGTTGACCCTTCACTTAAGTATATTTGAGAGTAATATAATTGACAGTCCTGATAATGGTGTCAGAGCTGCTTGCTTTTCAAGATTTTTTATGTGGCATTTTTGAGCAAATATTTCAATTGGTGCAGTTCTCTGATTGCATGACAAGTATTCATTGCTGTCACTGCACCTGACAGCTTTAGAATGCCTGACAACTTTATTTTCCATATATGTCATTAGAGCCATATTAAGCAGCCACTCCTGCTTTTGCCTTCTTATTTTCTTCTGTGTGAGAGGGAAAGGCCTGATGTGCCCTGGTCCTGGGAGGTGATAAATGCCAGTTCTTCCATGTAGCACTGATGGGAGTTCAGGGACATGAGCAGCTCACAAGATTAAAACAGGCTTTGGAACTGACTTTATTTACAGATACATATGTGTAATTTTACAACAAGCTACAAGGGAGGGCAGAAATTAATGTCTGTTAACTAATAAAAAGAAATGTAGTGTGCAGACTGTAGTAAAACTTAAATTTACATAAGAAATGCAGATTCAGGACACTGTAAGGAACTTAAATGAAAATGTTGCTTTTGAAGTTGTCATATATGCTCTGTTTTTCAAACTTGTAAGGAATAGTAGAGTAGCAGGAAGAAGTGGATTATTTTCTTTTTTGTATTAAAAAAGGTGGGGGAGAAGAAGCTACTTGGTCAGCCTGGTAAGCAGGAAAAGAGAGTACTTTGTCCTTTTAATAGAAACAATGCTGGTCTTGTACTAACACCATATAAAGAGCATTGTATTTATCTTTTTTTCCTTTACCTTATTAAAAGAAAACATGCCAGGCTGCCCACTCAGATTAATGAAGAAAGGCAGGCTCCTCTACAACAGATTGGAGTTTTTTGTATCTAGTTTATATCAGCTTGCTGCATTTTTTTTCCCTTTACATCAGCACTGATAGTAAAGAACGTGTGAAGAAAAGAATATTCTCTGCTGTGAGAATGTATTGTGTGACTATGAAAGCAGTAGAAAACATAGGTAACCAAAAGAAAGTGCTAGAAATATTTCTGGCTCCTAGTCACTACTTCTAATACACATGTGCTCCTGGTCTTCTGTGTACGGAGAGGTTGTGTTTCAAATGAGAGTATTTAAAAGACGTTATCAAAATAAAGAAATCATTGTTTGCTAGGACATGTTTTTATGGAACAGATTTTTTTCTGTCAATCTCTTTCCTTTTGTGGTGCCTCAAAGTGCAGTCCTGGCAGAGAAAATATGAGCATTGTGTTCTTCATCACCTTTTTTATTTTTTTTTCTTTCCTATTTTGCTTGTTTTGGTTTATATGTGGGGAATTGTATTGTACTAAACAGTTTTAGACAGTTTGGAATCAGATTGATAATTTCTGCATTTAACTGTCACCATATATTGTTTGGGGACATTAAGTCTACAGAAGAGGTTTCCTTAAAGGTTTTGGTACTTTTACAAATGTTTGAGCTCTTGGCTCAGTGTTAACATTGGCAAGTAGTTGTGCAAAGCTATTAAGTATTTGGCTGATACCCAAACTTCCTGCTGACTAGGTGATTCAGGCCTCAGGAGGGGACACTAAAAGCCTAAATCATCTCTCAGCATGTAAGAGTGTGTAACCAGTGAAAATCAGAGCTTATGGGGTACTGTGGATACAGTATTTCAAGCAAACTCTGTAGTTATGTTAAATGTAGAAGTAAGGATTTGGAAACTAAATTGAGTGAGATCTTCTAGTAGCATCCACATCAGAATCCTATCCTCCAGGTTTCTCAAAAAATAGGAAGCTAAAAGACAATTAAAGTGAGTTGTCAGACTTGAGCCAGGTGGGTAACGTGAGCCTGTGATGTTGCTGTGTGCAGAATGCAGGAGATCAGGTGGGGCAGGAATGTGGGCAAGGAGGCAAGCTGAAGTTCAAACAGGTGTTGGGGGCACTTTGGCATGAATGGTATCAGTTCTGCTGGGGTTTTCAAGGCTGGTGAGAACATGGGGCAGTGTCTAGTGCCTGCCCTCCTGCCCCCAGCTGAGAATGCATGCTTAATTTTCTGGATCCTAAAAGGATCCATATAAAATACAGTTTTGTTTGCAATGCAGAATAATAAACTCATAATTATAATGGTTAATTTTACATCATGTACATCAAACGAATTTCTTTAAAATAAGAAAATACTGAGCCAAGCAGGTGAGCATCTGGATTTTTTCTGGTAGTAATCTGATTTGGATTTTAAAACTCAACTCTTGTAGGAAAATGTGTGTAGTGGGTCTGCAGTCTGTCCCTACCAGACTGAGTGAAGCTGGGTGACTTTTTCTCAGAGGAGGCTTTAGGGGGATATGACCTTTGAGACTCCTTTGTCCTGGCTACTGCAACACCTACAGCTTTGTTAAAGAATTATTACTTGAGGGTATTAGTATTCCTTCCTCCTTGTCCAATTAAAATAGCAATATAAAATAAATTTACCTTTCAAAATAGAGCTGTCTATATCTCACCTGTCCACTCTCAGTTCAGCTGGGATGGCTCTGTCAGCTGGTTCTGTGGGAAGATGGGATCTCTCCTCTCTCTTTTTCTCCAGATGGTAGATGATGATCTGTGTGGAAATTGTTGAGGTCCTGAGGCTGGTATTGCTTCTTCATGCCTCCAGTTCCTGATGTGTTGAGACACACAGTAAATCTTCCTGAAGCTAGGAAGGCTCCGTGTAGAAGCAGTAAAGAGGAGAAAATGATGTAGGTGCCTTTTCTCCCCTCTTTCATAAAGCAGTGGTGTCTGGCTTCTACTGTGTCTGAGACTTCCCAGCCATAAAGGAAGGCTTCAGTTTTATCTTTAAGAAGTACACACATTGAAAAAGCATGTTTTTGTGTGCTTGTCTTTTTCTGAGGTTGCAGGAAAGCTAGTCTGCATAATTCAGGTTGTAGAAGGTAACAAACTACAAGAATTCTTAGGCTTTCTCCATTTTCATTTGCAAAGTCAGGGTTTTCAGATTTTGGTCTGTGAGCTGTCCTTAGTAGCCTGTTAAAGTCAGAAAATCAAGCGTATCATCAGTGTGTTTGTGTTCACAGCACAGAGGTCTCTGTTTTGATTAGAATACTTCTAGGGGAAAAAAAAGAAATTGAAAATGCTGTGGAGGTAATAACACTGGTTGGTGGTGTTTTGCTTCTCTTTTCCTGTTGCTTGCAGAATTTTCCCAAGCTTATGGAAGTTACAAAGTTCAATTAGCATTGGAACATTGTTTAAGAAGTTCAGGGAGACATTAGCCTGCCTTTGGATAGGGAATGAGGATCCTTTTTTCAGTAGAGCTCACTGGTAAGCACTGGAGTGCTAAAGAAGATAAGTGTTCTCTGATATGAGATGAGAACTTCCAAAAATTTACACGAGTTGAGAAAAGAGAGACCACAAGTTAGAAGCTCTAAAAGGCAAAACAAATACCTAAAAATACATATCAGAGACATAAACAGAAGGCTAAGTAACTTATTAACTGACTCTGAGCAAGAAATGTACTGATTTATCAAACTGAAAAGGAAAAACAGCATGGATGTGATATAAGATAAAATATTCTGTACCTCTGCTTCTGAGGATGAACAAATTTATATCCAACCCCACCACCTGGCTGTGTATCATATCTGCTGTATCTAAAAATATTTTATTGTGTGCAATTTAAATTGATACTGGCATTTTCTGCTAGCAGCATTGCTTTTTCACCACACCAGAGTGTAATGTTTTTTATGGAGTGTTTGTTTTGTTTTGTTTGTGTTTTTTTTATTGAGTGAGCAAGAGGGTGGGGTGAATTCTGTCAATTCCGAAGATTTGTTGTTGCTCTTGCTCAGGATCTGCCAGGAGCCAGTGGAAGTTAAGTGATCTTCAGCTCTGGTCTCATGAGAGATTTGTCTGTGAAGGAGCTGTGGAACTGTTTTAGGCAACGAGAAAGATACAGGGATGGATTTCTCAGAGGATTGATGAGTTGCTTGGCCAGAGGATGGCTGGCACTTGAGAATTAGAGGAGATTTTGTTTCTTTAATTGGTCAATATGTTGAAGTTGAGACAGCAGAAAAGCTGCGCAGGGTCTTGTGGGGAAACAAGCTGTGGGTCATCTTTTGAATGCTGCATGACAGCTGAAAAGAGGGGCAGATGTGGACAGTGATGTTAAAACGCCAAAACTTGAAAAAGTAAATCAACAAGATTGCTTTATATCTCTGTGCCTTGGGAATGAATTCTGGAGGCTTTAAGAGGGTAGTTCTTTATGCCAATAATAAATATTTTTATTTATATGAATTTCATATTGTCAGTCATTTAAATGACAAGGTATGCTATGTTATTGTATTGGGCCCATGTTGTTCATTTCAACTTAGTTTAACAAGCTTTAGCTCAGAGTTTTCTAGCAAGAAAGAAATGAGGAGTTTTATTTTGATTGAAATTAATTTGAAAAGGCATTTTTAACTAATCATCCTAAATATAAAATGTATAGCAGATTTTATTTTTGTAGTTATAACTCTGGGAAGTTGGTTTTTCTGCTATATAGTGATTACTTGTAAATTTATTTTCCAAAATGAAAACTTAATTTTATAATTTTTTTTTCAGGTCTGTCTTGGGAGGAAAACCAGATTTTGCCTACTGGAAGAATGCAGTGAAACTGCCAGTATTTCTAGCCGGAATTCTTAATTGAACATTCAACTTTAGTGTTACTTGTTTCTTACTAAATAGTACCTCAAAGTAGAAGAAAAATGTATGGGAGTGCAAGAACAATCGGCAACTTGGAAGGGAGTCCCTCCAGGTCCCCCCGCCTGCCGAGGTCCCCCCGGCTGGGCCACAGGAGAACCAGCAGCGGGGGAGGGGGGGCAGGGAAGACGCTGTCCATGGAGAACATCCAGTCCCTTAACGCAGCCTATGCAACATCTGGACCAATGTACCTGAGTGACCACGAGGGTGTAGCTTCTACTACTTTCCCAAAGGGCACAATGACTCTCGGAAGGGCTACAAATCGAGCTGTGTATGGTGGCCGAGTCACAGCCATGGGGAGCAGCCCCAACATCGCTTCTGCTGGACTGTCACACACGGATGTCCTTTCTTACGCCGACCAGCACGGAGGGCTGACCGCATCCTCACACCACCACCACCACCAGGTTCCTTCCATGCTGAGACAGGTTAGGGATAGCACCATGTTAGATCTGCAGGCTCAGCTGAAGGATCTACAGAGGGAGAATGACCTTCTCAGAAAAGAACTCGACATTAAGGACAGCAAGCTGGGGTCCTCTATGAACAGCATCAAAACTTTCTGGAGTCCTGAGCTAAAGAAAGAGAGAGTATTGAGGAAAGAAGAAGCAGCCAGAATGTCAGTTCTTAAAGAACAGATGAGAGTTTCCCATGAAGAAAATCAGGTAAGTAATTATGAAGGTTTCTTTGTGTTGATTTACAACCAAGCACTTGATGTTTTGCTTTTGGTACTGTATTCAGTGCTGGCACAAGTTTGATATTTTCCACAATAATTTTATGTCTTGGAATACCTGCTTCTCACTGCTAAACTGCAGGAAAGCACACTAATAAGAATCCAAATGCAGATTATAATTTCCTTCATGCAGCATCCCTTCACATTTTAGATGGATAAAACAATTGTTGTTACCCTTTCTTTTATGTTTGAAGCTTTCTCTAGGTTTTTTTTTGCAACTGTCTAAATGTTGTCTTGGCAACATTTTCTGAAGAGGTAAATGAGCCCTTTTTGAAAAAGTGTAAATAAATATCCAGAGGCATATTTTGTTTAAGCTGTGCAGGGAGTTAACAGTTTTAAAGTTAAAAGAAGATAAATCCTCATATTCAGCTTTCTGTAGTTCTGCATTACAGAATGAAGTGAAGTTTTCAGTAACATTTCAGAGACCTGCATTGTAGTAAATGAGTATCTTGTAAATTTGTGTTTCAAATACTTCTATTCACATTGTAACATTATTTTCCTGAAGTTATAGAAAGATTCAAATATTTTAGTCTGGATGGATAAATCTGTGAAGTCAAAATTTGAGTCTTTGCTATATCAAATATACAGCTACATATACAAAGCATACAAAACAGCAGCACAGAATAGATAAAAAAAAAATTATCCTTGCTTTCTCCACACACTTTTTGGCTTCTGGTCTTATTTTAAAGCTGCTCCTTTTTAGACCATCTGTTAACTTTCTCCAGACAAAAACACAGTCCTGTGTTTCTCTCACTTCCAGATTCCAAATCTAAACTTCTTTGCTGGCAGGCAGCAACAACTGAGATTTTTAATTTACTTCCAAGTTAGTGATCAATTAGAGCTTCTCAGCAAACTTTCCACCTTTAGGCATGTCATGAACCTAAATATCTACAGAGCTGGCAAGTCTGTTACCAGTTACTTCAGTGGGAAACTGGCTGGGTTGTCATCAGGAATTCAGTGCAGTGAATTAATTTATGACTGCTTGTATAACTTTTTGTATCCAGACTGACAATAGTAGTTGCTGATTATTTATAGCGGATGCACTAGGATGCTGCTAGATCCAATATTAACAAAATAATGCATGGTGGAGGTTCTGTTTTTGAAAAACTCTGTTGGTTAGATACTTTAATGGTGGTAGTTGGTATCACCTTAAAGGGAGAATTCTCCTAATAGACTCTGTGTTTCTTATGGAAATGTCACATTAATATCTTATATTGGCTTTTGGAATTTGAATCTGGTGTTTAGAGACTTTGTCACACACCAGTGACAATTCTGTTTTGGTTTTTCCCCCTAAAATCTATTTAATAGATAATAAAATAATTGCTTATCTTGAGGGAAAGTAAACTACTAACTCAGGAGTTCATGTTGTAGCTTTTTGACAAATTCTTTTAATTTCTTGTAACAGCAAGCCTGACAAAAGCAATGTATTTTGCTCTATGTGTATATTTAACATGAGTCCTCCCTCCATAATGCACAGAGATTGGGTAGCTCTGTTCCATTGCCGAGTGTCCAAACATTCACAGGAGAGGCCAAGGACACAGTGGTATCCCCAGAGGGTGCTCCTTGTGATCCAGCTGCTGTTTCTTTGTGCTTCATAACTCAGTGAACTTTAAATTCAGCCAGTTTCTTTTGGACCTGTTTAAAATGCCAGTGTCCACAGGCTCTTACAGCCTAACATACCTGTGAGGAACCACTGTTTGCATTTGGTTTTGCACCAGACTTTGGCTGCTTTTGCAAGGATTTCCTGCTCCTTGTAGTGAAAGAAGCAATAAAGAATTGATGTCTGGCGCCAGTCTCAGTGCCACTTAGGACTTTACAGTGCCGTCATCACATCCCTCCCTCAGCTCTTTTCCAGACAGCAGCATCTTACCATGTGTGATAATTCCTTGTGAAACAGTAACGTGATGTTTTGTGGACCTGTTAAATGTTGGGGACTTTTTTTTTCAGGCAAGGGGGACCAAAACATCTTATCTTTTTGATAAGGTGTAAAATGAGTGGTATTGATGCTGTAGTGTTTGCCCTTTTATTCTGTATTTCTCTCACAGAAATTCCCAGCAATTAGTTTGTTCTTTCCAGTTTTGGATGCCTTTATTTTTGCTGCTACTGAGTACTAGGCTAGTATCTTAATGGAAATATTTATCATAGCTAAAAAATACCTCACCATTCATTCTAACCAGTTCAGATCCCAGCTTGTTAGGCTTAAAGGTAGGATTATTTTAACTTGTGTGCCACTTTTATCTCCTTGAATTTCATCTGCCAGCCTCTGACTATTTGCTTAGTCTTATAAAATTCTTCTTTGCATTTGGATTTTGTCTTTACTGCCCTGAATAACCAAACACCATGAGGAAAATCAGTTATCTTACTGATCACCCTGTTCTTTGGGCTGCTCAGGAAGTGTCAGTCAGCACAAAGCACAGCCACAGGTCCCAGCAAAACTCCAGGGGTCTTCTGTTGGTTTTAGGAGTCAACCAGGTGTTTCTGCTCTTTCCTCTCTTGTAATCAAATATTTGTGTATAAAAGTACCCATGCTCTTATGTAATTGCTGCTTACTTTTCTTGTAAGCATTTGGAGAGGAGCCTTTCTCAAGGAGTGGCTTTGGAAGCCCAAGCTGGCTGTGTCAGCTTGCTTGTCACTCTCATTCAGGAGGCTATCGGTTCTTTCAAACTAATTTAAATTAGAATCATCAAAAAGCTGTAATTTTAAAGAACAAAAAAGGTGATGTGCTCTATCACATCTCTCCTAAAGTGGTCAGTCTGTCCTGGTGTCCAGGTTTACTGGTTTATAAAACTTGCTTAAAAAAGGAGTTATTTCACACTGGAACAGTAAAAAGTGTTTTCACCTTGGCTGTCCTTGATGGAAGTGACCCTGCCTGGATTCCTGGGTCTCTGAACAAAGTTTGTGAGCTCCTTCCAGGAGACTGGAGAAGGACAAGTCTGCCTGCCAAAAAAGAAGTGAAATGAGAGAATGAGTAAAATGCTTCATATTTTTATAGTGGTTTCTGAAAAAGTATTGCAAAACCCAAAGAATTATTTTGAAGCTGTACTTTTAAAAATCATCAGCTATTTCTAAATATAGAGATGGGAAAATTGGAACTTAAGCTAGCACCCAATATGGATTTATCAAAAATGATGTCAAAGACATCTGATTTTTCTTGGATGACAGGAAAACACATCTTATGCATAATGGAAAAACAGTAACAACATATCGATGTTAAGAAAACTTTGTCTCAAAAGCTTTCCTTTAGTGAGTTGGTGGGAAGCATATGACAGTAAATTGCTACTACATGGAGAAGTGTTTGATTGGAAGCCTGTGTCAAAGGGTGATTATCAGTGATTCATGGTGAAATTGGAAAGGTTTCCAGCAGGATCTGGTATGGATCTGTCCTGTGCTTGAGGCTTTCATCAGTGTCCTAAAGGATGGATGTGTTATGCATCCAAATAATGGCAAGATTGGGAAGGCTTAAAACCATCCTGGAAAGTAGGATTATAAATAAAAATAGATTTGCCAAATAAACGAATTAGTTTGAAATGGTAGGATCTGTTTCAACAGGAAAATTGATAAAATTAAACCTTTTGGAAGAAGGAGATCTATGCGGAAGTTTATGGACAGTAACTTGGATGTTCCTGTTTTTCTTTTGAAAGTTGCTATATGTCTGAAAGTGTATATTTTCAGCACCTGTACTTTGATATCACAGCCCACATTTAGCTGGCTTTTGTTCTTCATGTTCTTTGTGATATTTTCTCACAGCATAACTGAAATTATTTTATATATGTGTTGGTATACATAGGAGCAGGAAGTGCTCTACATGTTTTTAACTATTTAAAGTAGTTCTTCATCTTGGAATCATCCTTTTACAATATCTCAAACAGAGATTTTGCTTTTTTCCTCCTAGGTAAATAGTAATTGTCTCTCATCTGGCTTGATTAGAAGCTTCTAATAATGTGTAATGTACAGGAGAGTAAGTGTGGAAGGTTTCAGTGGACAGCAGAAGGCCACAAGGTGGGAAGTGCTGGGAAGATACAGGACATTAATCAGCAATATTCATTTCCATGGTTGTTGCCTGCCAAGAGGGAAAACTAATTTATTGCTTTGGATTAGCTGCTTCTAATACAATACATTAATGTTTATCATTTTATATGCTGCTTTTATAGCATTGCAAAAACTGAATCACTGTGACATTTTTTGAAATGCATATTAAGTCCTGTTGCACAAAATAAGCCACTTTTACTTACTTACAAATGTAATTATTTAATAGATAATCAATACAAAATGGACACTGTGTGCCATGAACAGTGGCTCATTTACAGGCATAGCATGGTTATATTGGAAATAAATGGGTGAGCATGATCCTTTTTTCCCTTAAAAAAACCCCAGGTAATTTTAATTGACTTAATGTGTTCTTTGAGAACACATTACAGATTTTGATCTTTTGAAGTTTAGTTCCTATCCTGATACTGCAGGAATTTACTTCAGATTAATGAGATGGAGAGAAGATAAAAAGGATAGTGAGCAGTTCCTCTGAGGTTTATAGTTCTGAATAAAAAATTTTCTTGAAATAGTTTCTCCAAGTAACTTTTGTCCATCTGTAGCAATGTGAATAACTCAGATGCTGCAATTAGCAGAATAGAGCTGATAAAATAATCAGTACAGAAGGGAATGTGTATTCATGATTTTAGAACTGTGAGTAGCTACTCAATGTTATTTCACAATGGTGCTCTTCATTTTCACTTTGATTCATGACAAGAATCTAAAAAGAACAATAAGAGAAAATATACTGACAGATATTCTGAAATGGCATTTTCCTTCTCTGTACTAATTAAAATATGTTCCTAATAAAATATTGATTAGGCTAAGGTATAAATTATTAAAAAATTTATTTTCTTATATTTTGTTTATGCCCTTTGAAATTCTTTTAGGTTCACTGTAGTGGAATATGCAGGCAGTTGCCAGCACTTGGGTATTTAGTGTGAGTTTATAGATGGGCATTGCCTTCCTTAAGGGGTCAAAGTATGCACTTGATTACTGGTTGGAAAGGACTTTTCATTGTTAATACCACTTGTGGTCAGAGGAGGATTTTTTGGGTAGAAATATTTTTCAGCCCATCTTATTGTGTAAATGTCTGAAACAGCAGGGATTTTGAAGCTTATTGTGAATATTAATGAAGTTCATGGTTATACAACTCAAAGCTAGGAATCTGAGGAATGGAAATGTTGTGCTTGTGGTTTACTATACTACCTGAGGTATGTTTTCATATTAATAGTCTTAAAAAGAAACTGGCTGTATTTTTACTAAATGAGTCTCTTCAAGAAACAAGACTTCCAACATCAAATTTTAATATAGTATTTACAGCCAGTGAAAGCTTCTTAAGGTGTTTTAGGGTGATTCTGTAAAGCTGGTAGGTTCATCACACCCATTCACCTTGTTTTCTGTTTTTCACTGTACTGTTGTTTTCTGCTTTCTTCCGCTTTTTAAAAAAATATTTGTTTTGACCTGCATGCATACTTGTTGATTTTAACTTCATTTTGCATGTTTCCACTGTTTTCTTCATGTAAACTCATGTACATTGATGGCAATTTAGGTAAGTGCAAAACATTCTTCTTTACTTTGTTTATTAAGTGCAGCAAAGTGCTTAAGCATTTAACCACATGGAACAGATCAAATGGTCATTATCTGAATAGCAAAGAAGAATGAAATCAGTGGATTTTTAAATAATATTCCCAATAATAATGGCTGTGAAATTGGGAAGAGGCTGAAACAGCAGGACTGTTCTGCTGAGAGGGGATGGTGTCTAATGGGTGAGGAACAGTGAATAAGCTGGGCCTGAAGGGTGTGTGTTGCCTTCTGTTGTTATTGATGAGGAGCAAAGGCTCCTGCCTCTGGTGGGGAGTAGAATTTCATAAGGAGGGAGCCATGATACTACAGATAAACAAGGAAATTTTGATGGAGTAATAACCTGAAAGTGCTTGAGGGTGAATGAGGGAATTTAGTTACTTTTAACCTTTTGAGACCCTCTGTCTCAAAAAGTTTGGTAAGTATTGAGCTAGAAAAATGAATAATAAGAATGTGATTCTGTAACCTGAAGCTTTTTGGTGCTATTCTGGTTTAGATAGTAGTATTCACGAATACATTAAAAAATAGAAACTGATAGCTTAAACTGTATGAAAACTGTATCACATGTTAGTGGTAAATTGGAAAGGATAGTAATAATAAGTTACATCCTTTGGGGCATTTTTGAGGCATAAAGAGATCTGAGGAAAGTAGTTTTTAGTTTTGTTCTGTTGTCCCCAGTATTTCAAAAAAGATAAGAACCATGAATTGTAGTCTTTAGAATGCACTGTGTGTAGCTGTCAGCTGAAAGAATACAGTTTTATTTAGAACAGCCAAGAAGTAATGAAAAAAGAGTAATTTCTTTCTCATTTTACATTTTTAGTCTTGATTAGTAAAATTTCAGATGTTTTCCTTCCTTTGGTCCTTCATCTTGTGTTTTCTGACAGTTGTCCCCAAATCATCTAACAGGCAATTGATAATTCCCCACTCAATTAGCCTGCAGTGCAGAACTCCTCCTTTGGGCTGTTTCTGAGAAACACAACCTTTTTTGGCTGTGCTGCAAAGCATTATATTTATTTATTTTATATATGCATATAATTTAAAGATAAACTTGCCTGAAGCTTCCTAACCTTTCTCTTTTCTGTTATATTCCTGACTTCATAAGATGCATTTCAGGTTGTTGTCAGGGCATGGGCAGTGTTGTGATGGTGACTTAACCTGCTGGTCATTGATTCAATTTTCTTCTGAATTTTTGCATGTCTGGGAGTTCTGCTTGGGTAATGCCATGCAGGGTCAGATTTGGGAGGTTTGTCATTTCCTCTGTTGAAGGTGTCTGGCATTCCTGACTATGGAACTGTGTATTCCCTGGTGCTAGTGAGTCACTTGTTAAAGCTGTCAGCTGCAAGGTAATATTTATTACTTGAATTTATTGCTGGAGTGTCTGTCAGCTGAGGTGGTAAAGAAACCAGGATTCAGGAACCCTTGGCATATTTTATAAGGAATAACTTTGGTTCAAGTTGGATTGCTTGTGGCAGGAGCAAATAAGTCTTTTGAATCTACTAATTTTAGAATATTTGGCCTGTGGGATGGGGAAAATATTTAGTTTCTGAATTTCCTGAAGCATCTGCCACAGGATAGTTATTGCTATTACTCTTGGTGTTGGAAGATGACCAAAAAGCTAACAAAACACATGTTAAAAGAAAGCAGTAGATTTCATGTAAATACTCTTTGTGCCCTGAAGGAAAAGGAATAAATGATGAATTTGCCTAAAGGAACATCACTGAGGCAAATCACTGTGAATATTTCAGTGTTAGAGATGCAGAGAATGCTGAGGTCTTGTAAGGTCTGTGTTCCATTCTCATCTATAATTAATGAGAGGGTGGGGCCTCATCACAGCCATTGCTGTAGAAGAAAAGCCAGGGTCAGCAGAACCTACAGGAAAAGCACAAACACACATTGGGGTGCAGCTTCAGAGGAGCAGCAAACCCTGAAAGAAGGCCTGCTTTTTGAACTCACTCAAGTTCCCGTTTAATTGACTACAGCATTAATTGCATACAGTCCAAATCTCACTGTAAAAGCCTGCATTTAAATTGAGAGAATCACAGGAAGAGGCAGGGAGCTGTGCTTTGAAAATTAGATCTTTTCTCTGTATTTTAATTTCAGCTGTGTAAGTGGACATAGCTTTTGCAATGTGTAGGTAGAAAGGCTGAAAGAATAGTCCTGTTAGTGTGAACTTTTTCTTGTGTGTGACATTAACTACCAGGTACCTAGTTACTGGTAAAGCATAATAATGGTCTTAACAAATTCAGTGAACAAGTGCCTGAATATTGTGGTATAATATTTGGATATTCTGGAAGGTGGAGATAACTAGTGGGTTATATTAAATCATGATGAGTCAAAGCATAAATAAAATGTGTCAATCCAAACTTGAAGAATTAAGCTTGCAATCAGCATGTCTGTAATAAAAGCCTGCTGCTCTATTCAGGTCTATATGTAATTATGCACATGTGTAGATTAAGAAATCATACATACGTTGTGATAATCAGATTGTTTTGCATTCAATGGTCACTAAATTTCTTACCTGAGTGACAGAAACTAAGCTGCATCTTGAGGGAAATCAAAATTCCCAATTACCCTTTATTTGGAAGCCAGAATTCTTTCCACATCATTCTGAAGATGTGCTTTCTTGTCAGCACAGCTCTCTGGGCTATGGAGTATGTGCTACCTATTGAAAAATTGAGGTTTATAGTGAGTTTGATGTGAACATGAATACATTTAGGTACATATTATATTGTCTTATCTGTTTTAATATATATATAGTGAAAAATCCAAAGTAAACCCACAACTTTTAATGTTTCTGATAATTAACATTTTAATGAAAATTACAATAATACCCCTGGAATGATACTACAATACTCGGGAAATCTGAAGTTCTTCCTAAAAAATTTCTTTTCAGAAGAACAGTGGGTTGTATGCTGGTGTAAGTTTTGCTAGCAAGAGTGATTTGGCATGTTTTTTCATCACTGGTTAACAACCACTGCTTCCTATGTCACCTTCTATAGATAAAATTTATTTTAGTTTTATATTACTGTTATTTTAGTATATTTATTTTTAGTGTATTTATTTTTCTATTTCTAACATAACTTGTGCATTCTTAGTTTGGTTGAAATAAGGGAATGAATGAGCCGCATAATTGTGTATGAACGATCTGGTACTTTCCTTACACTTGAGAGATATTTTTGTCTTCGTGTTCCCTGGTGCAGTAAAGGAAGGGAAGAGAGAGCTAAGGAGTAGAAAACACAGAATTTGCTGAAGAAGGCAAAACCAGGCATTCTTCATCATGTTCAGGCATCTCATCCCCTGAAGAGGGAGAACTGTCAGACTGAGAATTTGAGCAATTAGATGAGGACACTGGTGATAGACTTTTCCACCTGAATGCACTGCACTGTCCTGGCTGCAGGACTGCAGAATTAACAAGCAGTGCCAGTCAGGCAAACTCCAAGGAAAAGTATTTGTGAGTAACATTTTAGAGAAGAGATTTTTTTTTTTCTTAAAGAGCTATATAGATGTAACAATAAAACATGAATTGAAGGCAGCAGTGATCCTATGTTAAATAGGGTGAGGCCGTTATCCAGTTCAGGTCTTGTATAAAGCATTGCCTCACTGTGCCTTGATGGCTAAACACAGAATCAAGTATTAGAGGAAAGGTTATGCAGATTTACAAGAAAATGAAATTATCGTTAGGAATATATTTCTCCTGCTTGTTTCATCTGGAGGGTCTCCTTTTTTACGAGTCACAGTGGTCTCAGAAGAAAGTGGTAACTTGATCCAGTTGGAAACTTTATTTGAAAACCAAATTTTTTTCCCAAGTTTTTCTAGGTGTTCATTTCCCACCTGTGTCCAGTTGAATAGTTACTAAACATGTGAGGTAGAATCTGCTCTTTATTTGATAGTCCAAAAGCTTAGTTCAAGATAATTTGGAGATAAAATAGATTAAAAAATTAGTGTCATTAACTAATTGAAATATTAATGTAAATATTTTATGGCAAATTTTGTTACAGTGTTGCATTATTAATATTTTAGGTCTTTTAACATATCTTAATTAAAAGCCAGATGAAAAAGTTGGATATAGGAAGACACCTTTGCTTCTTACTAAATTGGTCCCAACTTCTAGAATTATTTCTTGCAGGTGCCTTTCCCCCATCTTTCTCCCCATCACTTCCAAAATCACTTTATTTCTGTGCCAACCAGCAATTGTTCACGTTCTTCTGCTGTTTTTCCTAAGTCAGTGCCACAGTTGGGGTACTGCAGGTGTTTCACACTTGGATTGCTGCTACATGACCGTGTGGACACTGATGATGTTGGGAGTGCAGTGACCAACACTATTTGCCATTGAGTTACTCTCTCTCAGGAGGTCAGGAGTGTGTTTTAGCTCTAATAGTGTGTTCAGGTTTTGCCCTGGACACTTTATTTTCAAATGTCCATAAATATATTTTTTAAAATTCTATCTTTATATGATCTGAAAGGTTGTGCTTTATTTTTTTCAGTGTCTTAATTAAGATCAATCTTTTCCTATTACTGTGGAAATATGTTGATTTTTCTGTTTTGGTTTTTTTCCCCCTAATCCTGGCTTAATAGTGTCTATAACAAACTTCACCCTTCAAGACCTACTTTCATCATACATTTTTTTGTAGAATTAAATAATCATCTGTTTTTAATAATAATAATAAAAGATGAGGAATTCTAAAATGTGCAAAAACAAACAGTTTTTACTGAAAAAACTATGGGAACGCTATTTTGCTATGAATTTCCTTTCATTTTATTGATTAACTTATTTTTGCCAGATGGTAGAAAATTCAGCAAAACACATAATGAGTCTTGCTGCTGTTTTTGTTTTTAATTCAGCTCACAAAAGGCTACTGGCAGGATTATGTGTGATTAAGAAGAGTGAGTCAATTTGTATAAACTCCTTATTTATACCATTTACACATCTTGCACATTCAGTGTTATTGCCCTCTCCTCTGCTGTGCTGTTCAGCTTTGACTATGCATTTTCTTTGACTCTTAAATTGAAAATCTGCTGTGTCTTCAGATAGTAATTCTTTAGGACAGTGTGGCTATTCACCTCCGTTTCCCAAATTCAAAAGTAATTCTTTCCTCTTCATCAGTGCTCTGCATTGTGCGATCATTAAAAGCAGTGCTCCCTTCTGTTTCACTGTAGCAGGCATCACCCACATGTGAGAGGATGAAAAGCTCAGATGTGATGAGGCAGGAGGAAAGGCCATGTTCCCTGTTCCCCGGGGTTTGTCCTTCCCTTTTCCCATGTTGCCTGCCCAGCAGTGAGGCCATAGAGGGAAGGGCTGTGCTGCAGGACCTGCAGTTGAACTGAAACTCGCTGTCAGCTGGGACCATGGATGTGAACACAAGGGAAGAGTTTGTAGATATTGCTAAACCTTTATCATGACCATTATAAAATGGGTTCATCCTGCTCTCTTCACAGTTCAGGGAAGAGGAACATCCTGATAGGCTGCAACAAGTTCTTCTGAGTGAATTTACTTTCTCTAATAAATGAATAAGGGAAAATAGATAACATCAGTTCAAGCTGTTGAACTTGCCACTACAGTGTGAATTTCTAGATGTACACAGATGATTCAAGTACTCAATCAAACAGCAGGTTTTTGGATAACAAAAACTTCAAACTTGAAGTTGTTAAGCTGTAGACGAGGGAAAAAAATTTGGTGCAAAATCTGGAAAGAATAAGCCACTCTTAAAACCAATAAAAAAGCAAGACCCCACCAACAGTCCAAAAGAGAACTGTTACATAAAATAACAATGGCTTGAAATGTTCCTTTATTTAAAGCACTAAGAAGTGCACTTGTGAAAAGACTCCAAGCAGAATGATCAGATAAACTCTGGTATTATGAAATTATTCTGAAAGTGTGAAACCTAATGCTTTAGCTGAGAAGCAAGAAAACCAAATCAAACCAGGTAAGGAAGTAGTTTCTTTTTCAGATTGAGAGGTGATTCTGTCTTTGGGGGTGAGCTGCATTTCTTACAGCTCTTACAGGAGAACAGGGAAGGTGAATATTCTTATGTCACCTGCAAAGGCAAGCAATGAACTTCAGATCAATACCTTTGCAACTGTTGGATACCTAAAACCAGTGCAGACTAATATACAGTTAAAGGATTTCATAATTTAGAATGGTTAATGTAACTAATAGGTTGTTTTATAAAGTCACTTGCTTTTGCTTTTCTGTTAAATGTTAGGACTTGATTGGTTTTGTGCCAATATGTGTCACAACTCCTGCTACTCTGTAGTTAAAGCATGGGATAAATTACAAGTTCAGGTTGTTTCAGAGAGGAAATTTCCTATAATATCAAATATAGATTAAGCTTTATTTCAAATAAGGTACTAATATTTTTTGCACTTCAAGAAATTACATTGAAATATCTTCTAGGAACACATGTAAAATAGCTGAAAGAAGAAAGGCAGGAATTCAGGAGAACCCAGCAGACGCTTTGGAAATTTCCATTGTAATGCTCAACAAATGTAGTAGCACTTTTCATAGTTTGCCAGAGTTGGGAACTGTACACACTTCTGCACTTGACCATTCCAGGCTGCCAGATAAGAATATGAAGGAAACCAGAGCAAATTGTGATAAAGGCTAGAAAGAATAAATATACATGTGCACATTTGCTGCATTGGTATTTTTAAATTCTGCCTGTGCATAAGCTACACTGTTGAACTTTACATTTTAAATTGATAATTCTTGTATATGAAGTAACTCTCCTGATATATCTCTGTTGTTGAGATGTTGGAGCTTTTTCTTTTAATGCCTTTCCATTTTCTGCTGTTTTTCTTGTGGATTCTTTTGCTTCAGCAGTTTACTCTTCTAATCTAACTACCTAGTATCTAAGTAATGAAATAAGTGAATCTGAACACAGTCTCATGAATTTGGTAGAGCTATTCTGGTTTAGTTTTCAATTTCCTTTAAGGTGGGCAAAACCTGAATGACACAGCAAAGAAAGAGGCTTAGCAATGTTTCCTGTTGGAAGTGGAGTGTTCAGTTCTTTGTACAGAATCTTTAAAATAATTTAGCTGTACTGTGCTGAGTATTTAAGGAACAAATGCTTTAGAAGTGTCTGTATTTGAGAAGTAAATTGTGGAGATTTAATTTCAGAAACAAAAACCCCTGTACAGCAGCTGATGGAGTTCGTGCTCTGTCCTGTCTGGGCATCTGGAAATACTCACTGGATAAATACATTCTTTTTTTTGGATTTAGCCTCTTGGATCTAGTGTAAAACTTGATGTTCAGGAACCCCATTGGCAAAGGTTTCATAGCATCCAAGCATATGAATTTAATTCCTGAATTGCTTTTGAATATGGATCTCTGCCATCAAATAACTTAATTTGCCTTCGTCAATCACAAAAAAGTATTTTTATACTTTAGTGACCGAGGCTTTGATTTTTCTGGTGTGAAATATCATAGCAGCTTTCTATCAGCTCAGACTGGTTCTCACTATTTTAGTTGCCTAGTTTCTTGCTGTGCTGTAAGTGATTTCATGATTAAATCTTACTAAAACTGAGCCCAAATCTGACCATTAAGACTACTGTAGGTTTTACTAAATAAATATTTTCACTAATCTTTTGCTAATATTATCCTGTATTGAAATTTCTCTTTATAGTAATTGATTACTAAAATATAAACTGGGAGGTTTCATATCAGTAGGACATCAGAACAGTGATTATGCCTAAAGGGATACAGGAAAGGCTTTCTTTTTGTTCTATCAGTTTCCTTGATGTGAATTTAATTTGCTTCCCCCCCCCCCCCCCCCCCCCACTTGTAATTGATGATCTGGAATCTGCAGAGTAATATTCTAAGTGGAGACTATCTTTTCAATGCTCCTGGTATACCTTGACTAACTTTTCAGGTATTCCTGAGCATAAGTAGCTTTTCCCTTGATAATAGAATTATTGTGAATAAAAAAAAAAGCACAAATATCTGAAATAGGTGCTGGCACCTAGCATGTTGTGACTAGCATGAGGGATGCCTTTTCACTGTCCTTGGAGCATCTCTGTGATTTTCATGGTGAGCCCCTGTTTTTTAAGCTGAAATGTGAATATGTTTAAGACTGAGTGACATTATTTGCAATGAAGTGGACCAATGTAATAAGAGATTTCTTCTGACACTTCTCAGAGTACCATAGAAGTATGAAAGCACTTTACAGAAGTCCATTTATTGAAATCCAGTTTTACATTGACTCTTACATCTCTGTAGTGTTCTTTGCTTCCATTAGATGGTTGGCAGCCTTTGGCAATTCCAGCATCCTTCTTTGTGAGACTAAAACTATCTTGACACACAAAAGTCCTTACAAGACTGACTGCTTCCCCTGTACTGGGAAACTAGCAGTCTCAGGAACTTGGGTTTTTCCTTTGTTTTAGTTTGATTCCCCCCACCTTGTGTGGCTTATCTCTTTTATTCCATAAACTGTTATGAGATGGAAGAACTTTTATTGAAACTTCCAAGATGTCCAAATTTTGTGCAAGAGTGCTTCATAGCATTTTTAGAAGTTGCATATGTTTCCTGAGAACTTTGAATTAATGAACTAAAGCAAAATCTTAAAAATTAGAACCGTTAGTATTTTCGGGCTCTTAATAGAACAGAAAAGGATTAGAAACTTTCTTTGTTAGTACACCTTTCTAACTGTGCACAAAGGAATAGAGCTTTACACACAAAAAGAATAAACTAACATAACAAATTTAAAACAACAGAGAAACAGAAATTGTCTGTATTCACATCAATAGCATAACTGGAAAATGTAGAACTCTTTTTGAAGCACAGCCAAAATGTTTTTTATAAAAAACTCACCAACCACTTGTAGGGAGAACGAAAAAGAGAAATTTCTTGGCCTGCTTCATGGAAGAGGCTGAAATAGTAAAGTATTCAAACAAGTTTTTGAGGTTTTTTTTTTTTTAGTGTGTATTTTTTCCTTTATTTTGTTTCTGTTTTGTCAGTGGAGCAATGAAATAATAAGGCATTAGAAGGGAGGGAAAATATAGCTGACATACAGAAACAGCCAGAACTGCACTTGTGGCGTTTGGTATGAACTCAGAAACATCTTTCTTATGTCTCAGGTGTTGTCTTTAGTGCCACATGTACAGGGTGGTTTTTTCCTGTGTTACCAGATTTTACCAAATCAGTAGTCAGCTACAATTGCTGAAATCATGTTGTATGGATTCCTTAAGGTGGATTAGGTAGGAAGCAGTGCAGCTTGTGGGTGAAATTCTGGTTACAAGTGAGGGTAGCACCACATCTCTCTCAGACTAGAGCAGGGAGAGCCTGTTGGGGAGGGGGGGAGGTTAAGGAAGGAAATTTGATCCTAAATGCCCAGTTTGTTCCTTCAGAGAGATGCCAGGAAAGAATTGTTATCTTGATTAATGCCAACCTCAGGTGTACTGGAGATAGAGGCAAGCTCTAGGCTCACCTCAGGGGAGTATTAATTAGCACCAGCACACCTACTGTTCTGTCTTGAGAACTTAATTGCTTTAGCCCAGATGAGAACAGTGATTCATAAAACAGAATTTAATGACTGTATTAGAAAAATGGTTGTGAATAAGAACGTAAATTAATCCCTAGAGTAATTCCTTTTATAACATGAAATAGGGAGTGTTTCTGCAAATTTAGCTTTATATCTTGCATACTAATCTTTCTTTTTACAAAATATTAATTCTGTTTGATTTATTTTTTAACGTGCACAAAACTGACTTTTTCCAACATATTAGAGTAATACTAGAACCTTCATTTGACCATTTCATTAGGTGGAGAAAGAAGTGTGTATTTGATGGGTCAAATCCCTTGGACTCAACCAGTTTCTCTTGGGGTGAGGTCATGTCTACGACTAAGACATTTTATCACCTGAACATTTGTCACCTCCCAGCTGCCAGCTCTGCTGTGAGCACCTGGGTGCTTGGCTGGTGCCTCTGGTGGCTGGGACACTGTGGTGGCCAAGGCTGTGCTGGAGGGGGAGGCCAGAGCTGGCAGCTGCTGCCAGCCCTGAGCCCTGCAGCAGCAGCTGAGTGTCATCTGTGGAGGTGGCTTCACTGGGAGGGCTGCATTTTGTCTGCTTCATTTTGACATTCTCTGGGTATTGTGAAGCCATGGCAAAAAGAAGGCAGCAGCTTACCAAAAAAAATTGGCAGGATATGACCCATCTAAAAAAACCAAAGCATTTACTGGTCATTTTAAGGTTGTCTTAATTTAAAAATGTTCATAACATGATTGCAGGAAGGTTTACTTTGAAAAATTTAAATGAGAAATGAAAAAGTTTCATTAGTTATGCTGTGTTATATTTTAGCTGCATGCCTATAATTGAATTTACTCTGCCCTGAGACTGTTTATATCCTCCTTACTGTGCACTGAAGTTGGTGGCATAAATACATATATGGTTTAGGAATAACATGTCTGTCAGCACTGAATGAATATATGGTGAGAGATGAGGGCTATGGAATAAAAATATTGGTGGAACTATAAATACATGGTAATAAAAATGAGAGTGAATTGAAAAATTGTAAATGTGTTTTTTGTAGTTTCTTTTTGGTAAATACTGCTGCTTGTACTTTAATAAGGAAAAAACTCAAACCTAGTAGCAGATAGGAGGGGAACTTCTGAGTACATATGGAATGGGAACACAGTCTTGACACTTGAAGGAAACAGGGATGTACGAGGACCCTGTTCTTTCCTTCCTTTTCCTTCCCTGAATTGGAGTGAATGTTACCCAAACAATGCCACTTTTGAGATAAGCAATGTGTTTTCATATATCTTTTCTTGAGATAGAGAAGAATGTTCTTTTTAAAGTTAGTTTGTGCAGGCTTGTACTTAATGCTTTGAAGGAAAGTTGTGAAAAATGCCTGGGGAAATTGGGAGCAGATCTTGCTAAATTTAGCTGTTGAATTCATGCTGTGAAATTCTTTTAAGGTCTTGCAAAATCCCATCCTAAAGTAAAACATAAGTTTTGAAGAAGTGATGCAATGCACACCCTATAGCCTTACACTGCTATATCTTCAAGACTGCCAAGTAACCAGGATGAAGAAAGTTTGTAATTAATTGTATTTTGTATATTAGTAATCCCCTGTTTACTTGCTATTAAAATACTGAGAGAGTATGACCTAGCTCTCTTTTTATGAGTGAAAAATAAAACTTTCTGAAATACTATCTGTAAAACTCCAGGGTTTTTTTTAGTTTTTTTTTCTATAGCTTTCTTTAAATATTCTACTGTACACTTTCTGCTGGAATCTTGAATCATCCTGTAGAAAAAAATTCCACAGGACTTTGTATTTTCTAATTAGATATTTATAAACACATATCTTTATGCATAAAGGACTTTCCATACAGCTAGGAAGCATATTGATATTGTTATATTGGTGTGTGGGAATGTAATAATATTTCAGTTTAGTGTAGTGCTAATGGCATATCTGGAAAGCTTTTTTTTGTCAACAGTCCAATTCATAAAAGAATCTACTGCAAGCCATATGTTCTTATGAAATATGATAGATGATCTCATGTCAGTGTTATCAGTTGGATCAATGAATGTCTAAAAACCCTTTTCCTCCAGTAAATAAGGCTGTATTTGCTCAACATGTGCCTGAAACACCTTTCTTGATGAGAATAATTTGCTTTTTTAAAAATATACACATGTCAACTTTTTATTAAGGTGCAGTTATTTTGGTGGTTATGCACAAAGAACACGGAAGAAAAACAGCAAGAGGCCCTCAGGTTAGAGCTGGAATAATTTATTAATTTATGGTATTTACAGCATACTGTAAAGCGTGTAATAAGAGGAAACTATTCAGACTATTTAATGGTGAAGTGGCTGGAGAGTTAAAAGCTCCTTTAGCTTCTACTTCACTGTTTATGACCTAATTCATAGATTCATCTTTGCCTGTTGCAAAATTGAAATGGAACCTTTTCAAATTCTGGTGCCAATTTTCAATGTGCCAAATGCAACTACCTCCAGTCCTTTGCTTTCCAGCAAAATTACCATCTGCTTCCCAAAGAAATGGGGAGGCTTGAAGTCCTGCAATTAAAGTTGGCATTTCAGCAACAGTGCTGTCTTATTTTTATTGCGTGTTTATTTGTTTAACAAAGTGGCATTCAGGTTTGCCAATCAGTGTCCCATTGTGAAGTGTGACTTAGAGCCCATAGGAATCGACAGATGTGAAGAAGTATTTAGATTTTCTTGGACAGACTGGAGGCAAATTTTTGACAAATTAAGATATTTTTTTGGGTTATATTTATTGCTGCATTTTTAATGCAATGCCAGCACCATCAACTTCCAATATCAGATTCACAAAAGATTGCTACTTTTGCTTTCTCTCTATGTTTTCCCCATATCTTCTCTTTTTTGAGACACAGGCTATTCTATATGTATGCATGTGTAAAAAATTCTCTCCATGATGTTGTGCTTCAAGTTATCTTGACTATTTGCATCTCACCTTCCCTGTTGTGCTTTCATTGCCCCTCTCTGGGTCCAATTTTTCTACAGATTACACATTCTTTGCTGCCAGGTTTATTATTTCTCAGCTTCAATCTAACAGCTCACCCTACACATAATACCTCTTTTCATCCTCTCTTTTCCCCCCTTGTTCCTTTCGCTGGCTCATGCCATGTTCCAATGGTTTCAGTTCCTCACCATTCTTTTCTCAGTGCTCTCTCCCAGCTCTTGTCCTGCTTTTTGCCTCACAGGTGTTTCCACATGGCTGTTGTGCCTGAGGTTGCCTATTCACTTGGAGAATATGTCTTTGTACAGATTTGAGTGAGTATTAGGGTTTGCTTAAATGAGTTTTAACTATTATTTCTGCTGATACCATCTCCTTTCCTTGCCACCACTAACTCTGTGAATTACAGTGTAGGAGTCTTTGCAAAACCAAACTCCTGGAAGTGAAGGAATGTAAAGTGTTTGGTAAGGACTCCTGGTTTCTCTTGTCTTAGTTTTGGTTCTGCTATCTTTATGTTCCACTCTGCATTTGTAGGAGGAGGGAAGGAGGGAGGGATATCATGTCCCTGGAGTGACAGTAGAGGTGGGCTGTGTTTCATATGCAGCTTAAAAATAATTATTATGAGGCAACAGAAGTGTGTGTTACTAAATGTTGAGAGAAACAGCACGACAGCAGAAAGACAAAATATGAAACAGATGTACCATATGTTACTGTGCACTTGTTTTCTATAATAAAACCATGAGGCATGCAAGAATAAGTGTATACTAAAAAAAAGTAAATTTGATTTATTTTTTCAAGGGTTGGGGAAAGCCCCAAATTTATATTTGATTCATTCCGAGGAACTACCTTTAGCATAGTTCACTCTATATAATCATTGACAGTGGGGTTTTTTTTGCACTTTTTTCTATGTGCTTCTTTTTTGGCAATTGGGAAGAACTGAAATGGGTCTCAAATGCCCTCAAAAGCTGGTATAGTTATTTTTGCAAGAGGGAGCAGACTTGTAGGTGAAGAATTTATCAAATATACATGTATCCCACAATAATACCTTCCCTGGGTGTTCTTGGGGATATAATGGAGTTTAGAAGGCCTATATGGCTTTTATGTGCTGGAAAGTAGACAGATGTGCTGAGATTTCCCTGCTGTTTCTGGCAGCCTCCAATTATTTTACCATAGCAAAGGGTAGAAAATGGATGCGAATGTTACTTTTAAGGTTTACATGTAGAAATTACTTGAATTACAGTGTATATTTATTGGTGTTTTGTCACCTCCTACCTGGAACAAAAAAAAAAAAAAAAAAAAAAAGAAAAGAAAAAAATAGTGGTTTGCTAATTAGTGCAAACTGATCCACTGGTGAGAAATGAAGGCACTGTGGATTTCTGTGGCAATTTCTAAGGTGTCTGAGTTTGTCTGAAAAGAAGAATCTTTTGTGAAACCTTCAGGACATTTTCCACCTGTAAAAGCAAGGAAATGTCCACAGCTTTCCTTCTACAGCCCCACAGAAAAGAGAATTTAGTTTTGAGTTATTCCATAGAGTTTAGCCCTCTGTGTATTAGAAATTGTAAATATATTGAAATAGCAGATTAGAAACATGTTAAATTATGTCATCAGCAGAATGATTTATCTTGTTCTGTCTTAATTTTATGATCTGTGTCACAGTAATTTGTGAAGCACCCACATTATTTTTATGCATGAGTAAAATAACTTGTTCAATATGTGCCTTCAATATATGCAAGATATTGCACTTCTGTAATTTCTACTGAAATAATATTGAAAGAGCTTCATTTACTGTTCATATTGTAGCTGCAGGTGAATATCCCAATGTGCAGAGTGATATTCAAATTCTTTCAGTGTTTAACTTGAAGAGAACTTCCCTCTGAAATGAGATAGAAATAATCTGAAACATGTGCAAAGTACCAGTTATAAGGGCTTGTAGGATTGGTACCATTATAGCTCTAGGAATTTCCTGTATAACTAAGTTAAATTCTCTGAAATCTTGTGTTTGAATAAGGGCACAAAACCTTATTCACATGGGCAAAACTTGATACCCATCAATGATCTGTGTTCTTTGTGTTGTTTTCAATGGAGTTTTTCTGTATAAGTGGATTCTATGCTAAAAGCAAGGATTCAACTACATTTTTGAACATATGAAGTTTGCATTATAATATTATTGTAGGTGTTCTGTAGCACCTTTAGGTCAGAGATAATTTTATAGAAAGCAAGTAAAAGGGAGCTCATCTCTTTTGTTAAGAGCATTTACCAAAGAGTGGAGTTAAAGGCTCTGCATTGAATAGACTAAAATGCCATTTTTTGATATGTATGTTTTAATGGGTAAAAATGAGGCCATTATAGAAAACCCCTTAGGAGCTATCCCCTTAGGAGTACCAAGAGGTCCTTAATTTGTTATCTAAAGAGGTCTCAATTTTGATGTGCTTAAAAGATTTCCATTATATGTGCTTTTTTTATACATGCACACATTCCATGGTGTAGCTGCTGTGCTGATTGACACAATAAAATAGAAAATACAAAACCCCAAGCTTTATAATAATGATTTAATTTCTTATATTGCATCTGGACCAGTTTTTGAGAACAGCTGAGACTTCTGCTTTGATCCTTGATTTATTTTTTAGGCTCTTGTGCTCTTTGATTAAATATTGGGAGGCTTAATACTTTTGTAGCCGGGGTAAAACTTTGTGATGGCTTCTCTTGTGTGCTAGTTCCTGTTATCACCTAACAGTGAGTTGGGCCTATCCTTTCCTAGTTCATCTCAGGTTACTGGTATTTCAGTTTTTCCAGTTATTTAAACTGTTAAAGGCTAGGTTAGCAACTGAGATCCATCATCTAGGAAGGTTGTGGGGTTTTTTTACCCTTTTTTTCATTTTTTTTTTTTTTTTTAAAATTTGTAAGACATTGACTAAATAATTCAGTTACAATCTTTTCTATAAAATACAGCACTCAGCTTGTGTTTGAACTGCATTCATACTCTACCTCTCCCTGGAAGTTTAAAAGATGAATTACTTGTGTGGACCTGCTTTGTATTCCAAACCCCTCCCTTAATAACAGCAGGGTGCTCACATCATAAATAATGACATCATCAATGACAGTGACATCGTCCAGGCAAATACATCACTCTGTGTTCCAGACATTCTTTCATCCTGGTTCTCCCACCCAGGGAATCTGGGTCTCCAAATCAGGGGGAGAAGTGCCAGAAGGGCACCTCCAGCTGGAGCCATGCCCACAGTGAACCTAAATTACTTGTTGGCAAACCTAGAGCAGGCATTCTTGTTCACAGGCAGGTTGTGGTACCTCACTTCACAAAAGCAGTTCAAACACTGTAGAATGTTGATCTCTCAACAGGATAGATGAAATTCTATCAAATACAGGCATAATATCAAAACTCCATGTAGATTAATTACAGGATATTTTAGCAGACAATGCATTTGTGTTTAGTAAAGGCAACATTTTATTAGGGTCAACAGAAGTGTTGAGGTTTACCATCTGATCAGGACTAGTCTGACCTTTATAGCCAAAACTTCCTTTAAGGGGGTGCCATTTAGTTTGGAAAACTCTCAAAATCCAAGGCACCAGATATAAAGTACTAGAAATGGCTCCATTTTACCATATAAGTTTGAATTAAGAAAATAACTCCGAGTTCAGAGGGATGAAGACTGTCAAAAAGGTTGCAAAGTTTAAAATCAAAAATCTAAAAGTGCTTCTTTTTCCGGTAACTTTTAAGTAAACACATTTTGATGTTTCTTTTGTATGCCATGAAAATTTTGATTTTACTGCTTTCAGAGTAAGAGCCAGGAAAACCATCAATATGCTGAGAAGTCTAATTAGCTGAAGCTATTGCAAATACTTGTGTTATTTTTGCTGAAATGAAATTTGAATTCTGGCTAGTGGAAGTATGCTACATTTGGGTATTATTTATAACTGTCTGCAGTGCATAGATTTATTTATTGAATGGTTTTATCAGATGCTTGCATTGAATCAGGCTGCAGGACAGAAAAATGTATCTGTACATCAGTAATAACAGCCTGCTGGTATTTTGTCTCATACAATTGAATTTAATACAAGAGAAACTATGAGCATACTTTCTTTTGTAGGTAGGTATGTAGTTATCAATCTTTTGTTGTTAACTTGCAGCACAGTTTCATTTTGAAGAAACTTTGAAAAGAAGATTTAGTATAGAAGAGTATACAAATGAAGTTGCACAATAAGTCTGAGTAGAGGTGCTTGATTATTAGGATTTATTCTGAAATTCTTGGTTAGGCTTAGCACATTTAACTGAAGAGAGGTCTTACACCAGGTCCTTGGGGTCTTGTCAGGTTACCCAAGGAAGAAATTACTGAACTCATTGCTCTGAACTTACAAAGACTCTAGCATTTCCGTTCTAGATATTATTAGGGGAAGAGGTGATAAAAGATTCTACAGGAGAAGTAATAATCTAAGTCTATTTGATTACAAAGGCAATTAAATGTTTAATTTCCTTTGTCTTCTGAAGTGCCTGGAGCCATTTTCCCTTCTATTTAGTGACAGTTAAAAATAAATGATCCAGCTGGCTGAAAGCTTTTCACTTGGCAGGTAAACAGTATTACTCTCCAAGGAGGTCACGATATTTTGCATTTCATCATTCCTGGAATTTGTTTTTTATGGTCCAACTTGATTAAGCCTCCTGTGGCACTGGAAGAAAAGGAAGCACACCTCTTAAACCAAGAAAATTGCTACTGAGTAATTGAAGTTTGGGAGAATACAAATTTAATTTATATTTGCTCCCTTTTTAATACTATTTTTTTTGCTAAACACAATACAGAATCATCACAGAACAGTTACTTAGAAATATGCATTGATTATTTTATTATTTAATTGGCAATTATCTTGCTTGTGCTTTAAGCCCAGCTGGCACCCGAGCCCCACACACTCATTCCCCTGGGAGAGCATTGGAAGGGTGAAAGTGAGATACAAATAAAAAAGAAATAAAGAGGAGAAACACCTAAAGAAGTAAAGCAGTTTAAACTCATAGATAGCAAAGCATTGCAAGCTAGATAGGCCCCTCCAAGCACTTTGCCTTGAGGGTTATTTTTCCTTTGAAACAGAAGAGAACCAGCAGAGCCCTACAGTGATTACAGCATCTCCTGTTATCCTTTCCAGGGGAATTTTTTGACCAGTGGATATGTGGGTATCTCCCTCCAGTTTTGTCTGAAAATACCTGAGGAACAGCAAGTTCTCCCCATGCAAGCACGAGGAATCAGCACTGATCACTCTGTAACATGTTGGCAGCTTCTGTGATCTGGTGAACTGAGAGATGAAAAGGAATAGGATTAATCCCAATACATGTTTACATTTTACTGCAACTAACAAGCTTTTTATATATAAATGTGCATACGAGTCAAAAATGTGGGGTTTGGAATGGACAGCCTTTATCTTTTAAAGTAATCAATAATTTAAAAAAGTGCTTGAGATATTTTAGATTTTGGTTTGTCGATAAATATTTATGATGAAAGGAGGAAAATGGAATGGTTACTCACATTATCATATCCAGATACTTGATTCTTACTGAATATGGATAACACTCAGGATTTCTACAGGCTCTGTGTATCAAAGGAAAAAAAAAAAACCTCTAATCCTCTCTCAAAAGTATAATATGTTTTACTAAGGTTTTTGGCAGTAAAAATGGCAGAGTGCTATTTTAAGGTACACTTTCCTATAAAAGCTTTTGTGCTCCAAGTTTCAGAGTACAAGTGGCCTAGACTTCTTTCTCTTAATAGATAAAATTCAATATCTGGGACTGAACTTGTGTTTCCAATACAACTGAGAATATGAAAGAGAGGGTCAAAGTAACAGATGAATCATGGAGCTGATCAGGGTTATTTCAGTAAAAGACAGCTGGGAGAGGTAAAAAAGCCCCAGTGAGTACCTTTGACAGGGCTTGAAGAGACTGAATGTGCTGCATTTTTTGTTAGAAGTGATAGCAAGTGGTTCATTATTCACCTGAATTTTGAATTAGGAGTAAAGTTATATTAAATAAAAAGTATGAAATGGGCCTTTGAGCTAAGGCTGTCTGATTCACTCTTGCAAACATCAGTGAGATCAGTATGTCCTGTTTGTGAGCACAATTGCAGTTCTAATGCCATAGGCTTTCTTTTCATCTTTGGGGTTTTTTTTTTAATAGAATAAGATAAGTCATAATATAGAGGATTTGAAGCAGGAAGAGAAGGAAAAAAGTTGTAGAATTCATATCCTGTGTTGTCTGAGATAATGGTTTGACTTGACAAAAGGTGAGTGTTCCATTGACCACCTGTTTGCTTCTCTCATCGTGTAACATCTTTGTATGAAATACATAAAATGATCATAAGATAAAAATAAAGCCTGTAATGCAGTTTTTACTGCCACCATTCTGGAAAGTGTTCTTGTTAGGGATAAAATGTAGTGTAATTCCTTTGAAGTTCCATTGTATTCTCATTTCTAGGATTTCTAATCTCTTTCATGAACTCCATGATCACACTTTTTGATGTCTAGTCCTCTTCTCCTCAGTGTCTTTGAACCCAGTATGCTTTTTGTTCCTCTGCCTCATTGGTGACAGTTCCACACCACTGAGTGTGGCATCATTCCTTAGAGAAAAGGCTTTAATTATTGTTCTTCTTGTGTAGAAATATTTTTTAATAAATGTGCCTGGGGTAGCTTCCTGTTGTTGTTAGCAACTATATCTTCCCCCTGTAGAGTAAATTTGAAGTAAGTAAATTATCCTGTGATCATCAATCCACTTATTTCACCGGCAAATTGATCTACAGGCTGTAAGTAAGAATGTCTGCTCTGGAGCACTAGAGTGTTGTGTTTAATGCTAATTTCTCTGTGCATCTCTCATAAAATGTCTCTTGATTGGAGTGATGCTAATGTTTAATTAACAGACTCTTCTGTTTGACATATTTTGAATGTAGGGTTATACACGAGCTTGGCTTCTTGGGCTAATAGATTTGACTGTAGAGATGTTAGATAATACAGAATAAAATCTGATTTCCCCCCCCTTTTCAGTTGAAAAAATGAATGCAGTTTTCTTCATAAGTATAATTGCATTTAGTAGCTTAAGATGCAGGCTTCTAAATTAATTTATAATAGCTGATACAAGTTCTCATTTATGGTGGATTGTATTCTGTATGAGAACTTCCTTTGCGTGGGGCTTTCTCATTTGCTGAGTAGCATACAGGTTTGATCTAGAGAATTCTGGGACAGATTTTACACCTGTAGGAGCATCTTGCAGTGCTATTTACTTCAGAGGTGATGTAAATGCATTTTTTTTTGTTGAGTGAGAAGGCAAACTGGAAATTGTGGGAGCTGCAGCATGTGAAATAGTAGCGAGCAATTCCCCTGCAACTAATCCTTTGCTGCTACAAATGATCTCATCTGTACAGCATTAGAGTATTTCAGAGCAGGATCTCTTTCAATTCTTAGTGCTTAGATGGCCCTGAATTAGAGAACAATAATTCAATATTTTATTACCTCTGGAAGCAGTGCAGTTGTTTGAAATATCATCAATATTAATTTTTCTGTGCAATTAGTGTGCATAAAACTGTTCAAAAAAGTGGAATACGCTGTTTCTAAGAATGTGGTGTGAAAATAACGCCGTGTAGAGTGATGATTCTCTTGTTTGTTAGAGGAAGAATCTCAAGTGGATGGGTTGGAATCAGCTCTTCTGGATTTGATGCAAGAATACTAAGGACTGGTGACATTAATAGCTGGGCTGAGAGAAGGCATTGTGAAGAGTAGTTTGAAATGTGGGAAAACAAAGTAACAATTTCAAAGATCATATTGCTTGTCACACTCATCCTTCAGTGGTACTGCTCTCATTGCCATATAGACTCTCAGGTTTGGAGGGGGAGCACTTGTATTTTCCAACAGTTTTAAGGATCAACGAATAGTGGCCAGAGCAGGAATGCAATGATGCTTTGTTTCCCTTAGCTCTTATATACAAATGTTTATCCCATAACCTTTACATAGAAATTTCTTTACCTTTAATTATCGAACTTTTTATTGCTGCTCTTCAGTTTACCAGATCATTATTTAAGCAACTTATGCTGTAAGAAGTGTGCTTTTTGCTAGAACTCTCCTAAAATTCTAGGGTGGAATCTGAACGGTCTCCACCAATAGAATTATTTATTTTACAATAATTAGGTGAGATAAGAGCATGAATCAAGTGCAGCGTACTGACCCTAGGTAGTCTGCCTTTTAAGTGCAGCAGTGTGTGATTATGAGTTTGCTGGTTAATGTTAAGGCTTTCATCAAAGTCAGGATACAAATTATAATCAGTGTGGTGAAACAGAACTGAGAAAACACTGAAATGCTTTCCTTGAGAAACACCTCTAGGAACACCTGTCTCACTAAATGATTGTCAGTGCAGTCTTTGAGCACCTGTGCAGCAGAAACAGCAAAACTTGTGAAACTTTACAGCAGCACAAAGTAAGCATAATAAAGGATCATGGAGTTTTCTAAGTCAAGTAGAAGATGCACCTGAGCATGGGTGGAAAAGTAGAAAGATAGAGCATGATATAACTTTTTACAAAGAAAAGAGTCCATATGTTCTATTCAATTATTGACAGAAGCTGAGCAGGATGCATGGAGTATTGATTCTATACTCTCACTTCCTTTTATACAGAATAGAACAAATCCTCTCTGGTCATACAGTGCAAAAACTGGGGATTAAGGCAGGATATGTTGAAGGGGATATTCATTCTGGTCACAAATCTGTACCTAAATTGCAATGAATTTACAGTATATAGCTAACAGATGTGTAAGCATGTGATGTGCAGAAAAAAAAACCCTGGCAGTTACTATTAAATAAACATTTTGTACTTCAAGGTGGCTCTAAAATCCCTTACCCACCCCTGGATCTTAAGGTGTCTTATCCCTAAGGTGGGTGATGGAGAGAAAATCAATAGTAGTGGTGTGCTTGTGGAACTTAGAATTGTTTTTTGTGTGAATGTAATGCTTGGAACACAGAGCTGATCATCAAATTGCTTTATCTGTTCTTACCTTAAAAATTGTTTTCTTTTGCATTTGGTTGAAAAGTAGTTGGAGAGATTTAATAATTCCTATCTTTCTTTCTTAATACCTGTAAAATTAAATGTTCTTACAAGCATGCTTACTTAAAGCAGTGTGAAAAATGAGGAAAAAAACCCAATAAACTGTTGGAGGAAAAGTAGATAGTGCTAACAATTTAAAATTCATCACTATGGAATGCATTTGGCCTGAAATGACCCAGTACCTGTTTATTTAATTGAAGTTGGCAACAAAGGGCCCCCTAAAGGCTTCTGGACACTTCAGGAATTTGGGCACCACTAAAAATTAGCCCAGCATATGGGTACACTACTATTTCAGTAATTAAGGTTATGCAATGCACCTGGGGTGAAAAGACTGCACCAACATGCAAGGAAAGGGTGAGGGATAACAAGATCAAGTAGTTAAAAATGGAATATTGAGTACAAGGTTGTATCTGACTGTTGGTGCTTGCAGTGCCCAGAGCGCTGGGAGTCAGCCCTGCCCAACCTGTGGGGTGTCACCAGGGCAGGGAAATCAGAACTACATCAGAAATACTGGTTCTGTACCAGAACTTGGAACAAAGAGCCAAGAGTTGAGCAAGGAGTTCAATTTGATCTCTTCTGAAGTGCTGACTGTAAGTCAATGTATACATTGAGTGTGTTTATATATATTTATTTATTTATTTATTTATTTATACACACATGTGGTATATGTGTCTGTGTGCCCTCCACTTCAGCTGTTGAATTATGAGGGGAAAATTACAATATCTTTTAAAATATCTGGTTTAGGCTGTTATTTCTATTTTTCTATCCTGCGATTTCTAATCCGTAGGTAGTCTTACTTATTTATGCTATGGACGTGGCCGTACTCTATTTTTCTGTGCTATGTACATGGCCGTGGGTTTTTGCCCTTGCGTTTCTGCGCTCCGTCAGGATTTTCTGCGGCTGGGGATTTAGTGCCACCTTGTGGGAACACTCCAGAGCTGCAGATGTTTTACGGGCTTGTCCTGGATTCCTTTAGGCCGTGAAGAGACTCCTATGAGATCTGTTAAGAATAAATCCAGATTTAACAAAGCTCACTGCGAAACCCAAGTTGTGCCGACTTTTGAAAGTGTAAATATGTTAGCTGCAGGGATCTTCTTGAGTCCTGATGATTTCTCTCCTGCATATCTGCATTTCTTCAGTAAACCAGGATGAAATGTCTTCCCAGATGGTCATCCCTGCTTTGTGATGCATCATTTGTCACTGTTGGATCTACTAACAACTCTGTTTTGAGTGGAGCTACTGAAATCCCTATATTGATTTTTTTTTTTTAATTTTCCTTTGGCTGTATCAGAACACATAGTTCTAAGGCTCCTTTTCAGATTGTTTCAATGGGAAATGATTATGTATTATGGCTAATCAACTCACAGTACTATTCCTAGTAGTGAAAAAGAATTGAAAGCTGAAGAGTGCTCTTTTGTGTATTTTGCTGATTAAAATAGACCAGGGGGAGGTTGAAATTGGAACTTGCATTTCTGGCTTACTAAAAGCTGTGCTTGAAATTGTCATGTGAATAATTTGTGTTCATATGATTTTTCTAGTGGCTGCATTTAAAAATATATACTTAGAAAGTTACAAAATGGAAAGGTGGCAAGGGTAAGAAGGTCAGCACAAATATTAAAATGTCCCATTCTCACAACTTTCAGCGATGCTTTGCATTGGCTTCTTCTGTTAATAGAGACTTCCTGTGTAGAAACTTCAAGCCCCCAGTTCACATGTGAATTAAACATCAAGGTTTGGAATACAGTGCTGAGGTTTTGTCTGGTCTTCTAACTTTCTTCTTTTGTGTCTCTCAATATAGTGTAAAATAATCACCAAAATCTCTACTGGACAGACTGACAGACTCTCAGTCTGTTGGAGTTCCCTGTATTGCTTCTTAGATATGATATATAAAATGTGAACTTTTACAGTGTGTCAGGTACTCAAGTCCTCTGAGAAACAAGCACATACTGCATATTATGTGAATACTTGTTTTCATTTTCTAACGTTACTCAGTGTTTTGTGGCTTGCTGTTTACTGACTGTAGGAACCATTTCTGTTCTGTAATGATTTTATAATTGGAAACACTATTTGGACACCTCCAGTTTTCCTTCATCTGCATTTCTCTTTGGTAGCTTCAGCAGAACCCGCACTTTGTCCTCAAAAATCTCCTTTCTCAGATTTTATTTCTTTAATGAAAGGAGTGGGATATTTCATTAGAGGCAGACTAAAAAATAGGAAAATAGAGCCCAGTTTGCTTTTTTTTTTTTGTTTTGGATCTGGGAAAAGGATTAATTTTATTTTCATTTTTTCTAAGGTAATAGTGAGTTCTCTGCCAGAAGGAGAAACTCTGTAGCAAAAGTTTAAGCAGATAAAGGGAGGGTCTGAAGATCAAATACCACAAGTTTTTCAGTGTTTGAAATGTGACCTTGTTTGCTCTCAATGCTCTCCTTTTGTAAGCAATTTCTTGACTTGGTGCCTGAAAAAAATTCCTTTAATGTACACCGACCTCAGTTCTTGAGAAATAAGAAAGTAATAGGCCTGTTTGGCATCCAAGATTTTTTCTATGCTATTATTTTGACTAAATCAGCAGGCTGCATGATACATTCTACTGTCCAAAAAGAAAGAAGAAAGTACTTGCCAAATATTTTTGTTGATTATCAGGGCTTTTTTTAAAGCTGGCAAGTAGAAACAACAAATTCTTAACTTTCTGTTCTTCATTAACTGCAGTTTGCATGATGGTTCACACTTAACTGGTGATAAAGAACAAATCCCATGGATATGAAAGTAAGAAGGCAAATATTGCCAGGTTTTTGGGCAGCTGCATTTCAGTTGTACATGACCATGGAAGCAGGAATAGAGCTCCGTTCCCTGTGACAAATGCAGATCTTAAGTCACACACAATCCTGCTTCAAAAGTAAATACTCTCATTACGTGCATTTTTGTTTTCATTTCTTGGCCCACTCTGATCATCACTAAACCTAATTTCTCCTCAGACTCCAACCAGCAGTGAGGAATGCTGATCCTATGGCATTCTACTACTGTTTAAAAAAAACCCCAAATAATTGTGTAGTCCCTCGAGTTTTCTGAGGGCAAAAATTGCTCTCAAATACATCAGGAATCTATTCTGGAATCTGTCAGGGCAGTGCTCAGTCTGTTGCTGGTCCACTGGGGACATATGTGATTTCACTTTCAGGGGAGCTCTGCATTTTTTTTCTTAAAATACCCTGAAAATGCTCTTAGCTTCTCCCAACATTTGATTAGTCAGTTCCTGTGTTGATAACAAATATGTGACCAATTTTATGGAGTGAAAATGAACTAAAAACCTGTAGCTTGGTGAGGCTGAGACAAATAATATTTTACCAGCTTTTAGTTACTGTTTGTGACTTGCTGACTTAATCTGGATATGGTTGTTTCTGTACTGGGCATTGAATACACAATATCCCTCAAATTATAATAAAAGAGGAATATAATACTATTTGATAAAAAGCTTGACATTGAACATCTTTATGCTGGGAAAAAAAAATCTGCTTTGTGTGTGGAGACTTGAACTTGGAGATCAGGGAGAAATTTTTTTTTTTGTAATTCCTTCAATTAGTTTTTTTTTAATGAAACAGAAACAAAGTTTCAGTCTGTAATAAATACACAGTGCAATGTTTTGTTAGTGAACAACACTTCTTCAGTTTTAAGAATTTTTTCCACAATGTTTTGAGAGCTTTGTGTTTGTCGGCAAATATCTTGTCTAAATAGAACACATTGAAAACCCTTGATAATGTACTGTTACCTTCTGAAAGCTTGTGGTTATTACTTTAGGGGTATATTTATTGTGTGAAATCTTTCTTCACAGGGAAGCTTTAACAGCAGAGAAGGCAAACTCAAAAGCAAAGGCTTTCGGAAAGTACCAGACAGTGCATCAGCAGAATCGAAACCTTCCTGTTCCTCTAGATAAAAGGCAGAGGAGATAACTGGAAGTCTATTTCATGGGAAATAGACAACTGGGAATGATGTGCTCCTGTGCTTTTTATTTTTCTTTTCTTCTTGTATCTATTTGTTACCAGTGGGGTTTGTGGGTGAGATCAATGGGAGAGTGGAATTTTCTTTTCTGTTTGGATAAGGCCTTGAGTGTTTTCTCACTTTGCTAGACTTGAGCTCTGGTGATGGGAAACTCAGGCCATGTTTCTGTTCAGTGATTGCAGTTCCTCCTGGGATTAGCTGTAGAACAGGAATTCTGCTCATCTTTGGTAAAAAATGGGCAGTCATAATCAATACTTGTGATTTGTATTCTGTAGAGCCAAGGCCATGAGGGACATTTTGTGTGGGGAGGGTAAAGGTTTATCATCCCAAATGGTTTAAAAGCTTCCTTGGGGAACCTTAAGTGCTTCAATCTTGAAAAAAGGAGAAACTTTTTATGCAGGCAGTAAAAGACTTTCAGAGGAGCTGGAGTTTGTGAGGGGATGGAGGATTTCTCACAGTATATAGTTACTTTATCTATATTCTGTTGAGAATAGTTTTAAAATATGAATGCCTAAGATTTATCTTTGAGTATCCAGGACTTCTAAACCAGGCATTGTTCTTAGCTGTGTAGTTAACGTTGCAGATAGAACTACTGGGAAACAAATAATAATCTGCTTTTCTTAAACTGACATTGATTTCCAGGCCTTGTTAAAAAGTATTTTTTATTTTCCCCCTGTAAGTTGTAAGAAGTAATCTGCAAACAGATTCTTCCACTCGTGTTCATATTGGTCAAAATACTTATTACTGATGATTTTTCAGTTAACTAATATACTATTTAGTGACTCTGGCACTACTAGCAGTATTTCTCCAAAAGGAAGGGGTGAAAGAAAGGAGGCCAGTGTTGTCATAGCAGCATAATTGGACTGCCTAAAAGTTGTCATGGTAAGGATCATCTAAATACAAACCCCTGCATTTTGCTATGATACTGATGACAAAGGTTTTAATTAAACCTCTTTTTAATAACTAAAAAATTGATTTTTTCCCTTTCCAGCATGTATCTTTGCAGATTATTCCTTTCAAGTTTGTTTGATTTGTTGCATTTCTAAAAGTCTCTTCCTCTTGACCTTCTGGTTCTTGTGATTACAGGCTACAAGATTTGGCTCATCAACATCTCTCAGCCTACAGAAAAAAAGGGAATTAGGAACGATATAAATTTACAGGTTGTTTCTTAAAAAATAGGTGCAAAGCTGCTCTGAATTTGCAGTACTAAAGCTTTTTAGCCTGTATGGGGATGCATTTTTGTTCAGTGAACTCAAGTCTTTAGGCAATACTTGTTTTTTTTTGCCAAACTACTTATGTGAGATGACCTGGAGAAGCTGACTGAATAGTAGTCAAGTCTGATACTTCAGATTAAATATGTCAGCACTGCCCTGTCAGATTCCAGAATAGATTCCTGATGTATTGGAGGGCCGTTTTTGCTCTCAGAAAACTCTAGGGACTACATAATTATTTGGGTTTGTTTTTTAAACAGTAGTAGAATGCCATAGGATCAGCATTCCTCACTGCTGGTTTGGGGCCTGGGGAGAAATTAGGTTTAGTGATGATCAGAGTGGGCCAAGAAATTAAAACAAAATGCACATAACGAAAATATTTACTTTAGAAGCAGGATTGTGTGTGAATTAATATCTGCATTTGTCACAGGGAACTGAGCTCTATTCCATGGAAAAAAAAAATGTGTATGACCAGATTCCTTATTTAACTTGTGAAGCCCGGGATGAGGGGCAAGCTTAGGGGAGTGATAGAGCAGCTCGGTGGGCACTTGATTATTAATGGAGGAGGAAAAGGAGGAAAGCTTTGAACAAGATGCTGATGGAGGGAGAGGGTGTTCTTTATTAGTGCTCGTTCTCTGCAGCAATTGTACTCAAGCCCTACTGGCCAGGAAGTGCCTGGGTATGGGCTGCTCATGGGACATGGAGAGTGAATCTTGTTTTCCTTTGCTTCTGTGCATGGCCTTTGCTTTTGTTTTATTAAACTGCCTTTACCTTGACCCACGAGGTTTATTTCATCTTCTTCCCCTCCTGCCCCCAGTCCTGCTGAGGAGGGGAGTGATAGGGTGGCTTGGTGGAGTCCTGGCCTCCAGCCAAGCTCAGCCCACCACATCTGTGTCAAGAAATGCAGATTTAAGTGTACGTGACAAGATTCCTTAGCAAACTTGCAAAGCACGCTTGTAAGGGCAAGCTTTATAGAATTTGACAAGACACTAAATTTAAAGGCATAAAGAAAGAAAAAGTAAAGAAAGTCAGACAAGAATTCTCTCTTTTCAAATGTGTGGTTATATCAGCAAATAGTGTTATGCAAAAGCGCTCTCACATCTCATGCTCAGAATTTTTAATGCTGAAGATTCATCGTGTGTGGTCAGAATCTCTTGCTGTTCCTCCCAAATTAGATCTGTCTTCTTCCAACTCTTTCTGTCAGTCCTGTCTTATTCAGGCAAAATTCTAGTCAATGGATTTTCAGTGGGGTTTTTTTGGATACCAGATTTATGAATTGTAATAGGTAGATCAGGAAATGCATGAGAGAATTAATTTCTTAATTTGTGATAATGAAGAAAATGTCTCCAATTCCTTTTCTTTTTTCTTTAAAGAAGAAAATTAGGATTTGCATATTTTTCTTTCACAATACGTAGTTACAAATATTTGCAAGTGTAGTGCTGGTACTTATTTCAGTAGCACAACTAAATTTAACATACAAATTGATTTAGATGCAGTTCATAAGAAAGCTTTCAGTAGTCTGTTTCCTCTCGATGATATAACCTCATACTGTGGAGAATTAAAATAGAACAGTAATAGATTATGGAATAAATAAGGAAGCTTGATTTTAGAGAATGAGGGTATGGTTGACAGGATAATTTACTGTTGTATTTGTTGAGGTGTATTCTTCAGGTATAGCTGTAGCTTTCTATAGCATACAATTACACAGGATGATTTTTTTTGCAAAGTCTTCGGTATAATTTTATATTTGCCACTGCCAAGAGACTAGACTGTCAGCTGATTCAGCCCTGCCAATTCTCTCCTAACTGGGGTGGGAAAGAAACAGGAGAGTCAGGAGCTAAAATCCTGTGGACTGGGTTCTTGAACGTGTTGTTTGCTTTTAGTGGCCCTATGATGGTGCAAAGCACGAGAAGCTGTGTGCTTCTGTAGGTGGACCAGCAATTTAAAATCAGCAATTTTCCTTGTAAATTCATTCTCCTCTGCTGTTCACCACATCTGTGGCTTTAGGATGCTCTGGAGGTGTTTATATGGCCCAAGGCACACTGAGGCAGCAGAGTTCTCAGCAGGCGATTCTTTTGGGTGTAGTTAGTTGGCATAGACTAGAGGAACTTCCTTGTGTAAGAACATGAATTGAAGTCTGGGAAGAGCCATTAGTTAATGTTCCTTTTATAGTTTTGTTTCAGTTTATGGGGCAATTCACAGTTCCATGGATTGCTTCTTGGAGATGGGCGGTAAAGAAGGATTGAAAAAGTTCTGAGAGAACTATTTATATGTTGTCAAGAAATGGGCATGGAAATATTTCGGGTCAACTGGTCCATTTTTAATAGAAATTTTAAAAATGTGATAGATCTTACATGTTTTTTTTTTTTAAATCCTGTAAAGTTCTGTGTCTGTAATGACAACCATGTGACAGATATTCACAGCACTCCTACATTCCTTCCCCTGCAGTTAATTATACAATTTCTTTCCACCCTCACACCATTTGTTCTTTCCTTTCCTTAGCAAGCTGCAGATAGAAAAATCTGTGCCAGCAGAAGTCTAAATCTGGTCCACCATGTTCTAAGTCTTGAAGGTGTACAAAAATGGGATTCTTTTATGTCAAAGTAGCAGTAGTCTGCCACAGTTGAGGCTGTTAGGTTTAAGATAATTACAGAGAAGCAGCCAGAATTGCTGTCATGCTTAGTGACAAATGTGGGGTTGGGTGGAGCCTAAGGAGAGCATGCACAGGCTGCTGGGGGCAGAAAAGGAACTTGTCTCATTTATTTTAACCAGAATTGTTGTTTGAATTCTGATTTCTAATTATTTTTGTGTTGATCCAACAATTGTTGGTTTTTAGAGCTTACGTTCAGAAGGTTTGTGTGTTAGGAATGTGTATGTCAGGTTTACTTTCATTTGTGGGTTAGAACATGGTATTTTAGAATTCGTTTTCTTTTGCTCAGCTAGATTTCTATAGACATACTGACATTTGATATATAGGAACTACCTGACTTTGGAAAAACATTCATTTGTAAATAGAATGTAGCATGATGTAGTAACTATAGTCTCATTTAACATTAGAGGATGTATCTTAAATCATTATTCAGATCAGGGAAATAATTTTGACTATTTCTGGGGTGCTGGTAGTTACTGAATATTGCTGTTGCTTAATTGTATCATGGTAGTACAAAAAAGGTTCTTGGTCAGGTGTGAGAAGTAGGACAGTGAAATAATTTTGGAAGCAGAAGGTGTAGTCAGTCTCAGGGTCCCAAACAGTGGGCACATTAGTAGATTCAAAGTGAGGAAGTTTCTACATCTAAAGGATTTTAAAGTTTACTGGAGTTTTTAAGCTTATTATATCTAATTAAAAAGATGGTACGATTAAGAAAAGAGTTGCTGTTAAATAAAAGCAGGACTGTAAATGAGTGGCTTACATGTGTGTGCTCTCAACTGAGGGTGTGCCTAGTAAGATGCAGATACTAAGAGAATTAAGATCTGGACATACATTAAAGTAGTGCTTATTTAATGATAGAAGAGATTCAAAGTGTCTTACTGAATTCTACCACTGTCAATGCTACTTTTCCATTTGAAATGACTGATAAAAGACATTATTTCAAAAGGTTGATTTCTTAAGGTGATTTCAAAAGGTTGGTTTCTCAAGGTTTAGAGTTTTTCAGTTGTTTAAATCATTGCTAAAACACGACAGATTTACGTGTGTACGTGTACTTGTGTAAAACATGAAGGTAGTATCAAATGTTTTTTTGTTAGTTTGGTGTCTGTGTTGTTGCTGTTTTGGGTTTTATTTGGTGTGGTTTCTGTTTTGTTTTTTAGAATGTGGAGTTGCAGAACATCAATTCAACCTAAAAGTCTGATGACATGCATTTAAGTCCCCTAATTCCTTCTAATAAAGCACAGACTGTGAGCCTGTTCAGGAATTCATATTTCCAAAAGCTCAGCATGTTGTATAGGCAATGAATAGAGGGAAAAAATAAGAAGAAAAACAAATTCAGATGAGGATGTTATCTGAAATGAACATCATAAGCCATAGCAATTTAGGCTAATTATCTGTACTCCAACCCTAACATGGGAAAAATCCATTTTGAGTTTGATCTGCGTTGAGGAAGGGAGTGCAAGACACACCTCTGGAACAGAGACAGATCCCTGTACTCAGATGTAGTATAAATATTTTAGGACAAGTCAGTGTTCTGAAAAACCTAAAAGTGTAAAAGAACAGCAATGTCCAATAGGAATGTTGTAATTTATCATAGGATTGATTATTTCAAATATGCTTTTCTTTGTCACCTCTATTGAGTGAAGTCTGTCTATAAGTTTATATGTTTGAGTACTGTGAATTTGTTGTTGCCTTTCTGTATAACTCAATAAAATTATTTTTTTCTGTTGAAGATACTTTTTGTTGAATTCAGTTCTTTCTGTTGAATCTCCTTTGCTTGCATCTGACCTTTATTTATGTTGATTTTGCTTCATTTTTTCGTTTACCATGCTGTTCAGTTTTTGGATGCCAGAAGAACAAAGGTTTGTCTGCTACTTGCAGTAAATTTATTTTTCAAAATCCAGTATCACTTTTTGTGTTTTTTTTGTTTGCTTTTTAGAGATGCAGTAATCCTGTTTACTAAACTTTTCATAGCTTTAGCTTCCAAAATGAAAAATAAAACCAACCAGCCCCAACTCAGTCCTTCCCCAAAGTCCCGTTTAATTGTAGTGAGGGCTTTGATTGGCTTGATGAACAGCAGTACTGTTGAGCACCATGAAGAGCAGATTTATCATTAGTCTATGAGGTAATTTAGAAAACATGGACTACTGAGTCTTTGAGCTTTGTAGGTACACATTGATTGTTCTTATGGATGTGTCCCTGCCTAGTGTTTGCATTTGTTGCTATTAATTTTATCTGTAGCTGACATTATTTTGTGTCTGTATATGTTGTCTTCTTTTTTCTTTCTAGAAGCACTTGAAAGATATCATTACAAATATTGTCACGTGCATTTGATATTTTATTAGATCATTTGGTATACTTCCATTACTAATTCTAATGACTTTTTGTAACAGCATACAACATAACTTGAATCAAATACCAATTCTACAATCAGATCCTAAGCTAATTTTTTCTCTTTTGTCGTCTTTATTGCAGCATCTGCAAATGACAATCCAGGCACTTCAAGATGAGCTTAGAACCCAGAGAGACCTTAACCATCTTCTCCAGCAAGAAAGTGGGAACCGAGGGGCTGAGCATTTTACCATTGAGCTCACGGAGGAGAATTTTCGAAGACTTCAGGCAGAGCATGATAGACAAGCTAAAGAGCTCTTCCTGTTGAGAAAAACTCTAGAAGAAATGGAGCTTAGGATTGAAACACAAAAGCAAACACTAAATGCCAGAGATGAATCAATAAAAAAGCTTCTAGAGATGTTGCAAAGTAAAGGTTTGCCTTCTAAAGGAATGGAAGATGACAATGAAAGAACTCGAAGGATGGCAGAGGCTGAATCTCAGGTTAATCACTTAGAAGTGATTTTAGATCAGAAGGAGAAGGAAAACATGCATCTTAGAGAGGTAATTAAAAACTCATTTATTTGTTTAAAGTACATATTTTTGTTAAAAATAGTCATGGAACTTGTTGCAGTTTTAGAAATATAATTAGAATATTTAAGTGTTTTCTTTGTGTGCTCTGATTTTTGGATGAAAAGGATAGCATGCATTTGTACTGTATGATATTTGAAAGCAAGAATAAGAAAGTATGGAAGAGAAGTAGATATATTTGGGCTTATTGTTTCTGAAATGTTGCTTTGCCAAGTTTCTTTATCCTTTCATTTTGATGAAGTGATATCTGGCAAGTGAAGACTAGACCTACTGAAGAGGGAAGTGACACCTGCTTCTGCTCTAAGGAGTCATGAGTGCATGCTACCTTTGTGTTGGATATTTATGCCTCTAGTGTTTGAAAAGAGTGTTTAAAAATAATTTTCCTTGCATATAAACAAAGACTTCTGCCTATGCGTATTTCTAATGTATTTTCATGTGGGGATACTCCAACTTTTTATGTAAATATATGTTATGTCACATAAAAACACTGTGCTGCTGGCTGTGCTCTGCTTTGAGAAAACCTAAATTTGATCCCAAGCCCACCTGCACCAGCTGCCTACATCACTTGTAAATGCATTTTTGGGACTGGATTTGGCATGATTGGATTAGTACAATTGAAAGAAAATCTAGCCTGGTGTCAAGCCCATCTGCCCCTTTAGATGCCAGCAGTGTTCTCATGTGACTGTCAGGCAAACAAGGCAGGCCAGTCTTCCCCACAAAGACCTTGCTAAGGAGGGTGAAAATTTGCAGGGAGGTTGTGGATAACGATACACAGCAAGGGAAGTCAGGAGACAAACGTCTGTTCACTGAGAAACTCAGCAGCAGTGTGGTCACTGCAAACACCAGTTTGCCTGATGGCTCAAAGCACAAATGAAATTAGTGCAAGAGCTTAAGAATTAAGCTTGAGATTAAGAACAGCTATTTACATCTAGAGATGGTAGGCAAAATATTTTCTTTGCTATGGATAAATTATTTTATATTTAGCTTATGTTCCTCTCTAACCTAGAATATACATTGAGGACTCAGTAGTTCCTGCTGCCAATTTGAAGCTTAGAAAGTGGAAAATGTCATGGTAGGCTTCAGTAAAGCTTTCTTGTGAAGATTGGATCCTGAATCTTTTCACAGGCAGAATTTTAATTAAAACTGGTGTAATGCAATAATAGATCCTGAAAGGAATTGCATAAGGAGTTAATGCTTCTGAATATGTGATGAGGAAGGGTTGTGGAATAAGTTCTATAAACTAGCAGACAAGTTTCTGGATTTAGGTCTGCATACACTCTGTTTTCAAAGATGGGTAATTGTGTGATTTTCTTTCATCTGTTGTATCAGTGTCAATTAAGTTTGTGAGCCCTAATTTGGCTATTTATGGGACATGAGGAAATTTGAAGAAAGTTTCTAATGAGAACGATTATCAAGGGCAGTGAGAAGTAGAACTAAATTGAGCACGAAAACTAGATGAAATGTAAGCTTCCAAGTAAAGCCAATTGGCATCCAGTGTACTGATTAGTCCAGGACATGCTGAGAGGAGATATTAGGGCTACCTACAGACTGTGCATGTTTCTCCTGTATTTATACTGAATTAATTTGATGTTCCTCCCAGTTGTTCTCAGTGGCAGGGAAGTGTGTTGTTTCTCCCTCAGTAAACTGAGGGAACGTATGTGAATATAAAGGCTGTCTTTTGTCTGGAGTTCTGCAAGTGTAGAATGGGATTTACTACTAATGACATGCTGATATACCTTGGTAAGTGATCAAGGTTTAAAATTTTACTGCATCTGTTGCTTGGAATCTGTCCCAGCCAGATTGGCAGGAACTGTCTAATGTTTTGGACATTTTGACTCACTATTTCATTGTTTTTATAAGAATTCAAGGCTTTGGGTGCAGTCTCTCTTTCCACCTCTCTTTCTGTTGCACGTACTATTTATAGGTTTTACTTTTATTTATTTTTAAGTTTCTGCATATTTGAAGTTGCAGGGAGCTTGGAAGTATGATGTGTAGGCTGTAGGAACTCTTTAGAAACAAAGTGTTTTAGTAGGTGCCTGTTTGTTTATCCAGTACTCCGGATTTTATTGTTCTGGTTCTTGGAAAATGTACTGAGGTTCAAATTTTTTCTTTTGCTTTCTTGTTATGGAAAGTTGTCTGCATGCTTTGAAGTAACATCAGACATTATGTATAGTTTAAAAGTATTACATATTTGTTAAAATTCCAAGTAGATCAACCTTTGATCTTTATGTGTAACTTGGTAAATCCTTTTTCTGCAGTGCTCATTTGAATTTCTGTCTCTGCTTTTAGTCTTCATCCTGCACAATACAGGTTCTCAGTATGATAAAACAGAGGTTACTAGGTTGAGTCTTCTGCAGCAGCCTCCCCAGTGGATTAATATTTTTTTTCCGTAACTGGTGTTTGTAGTTTTTCATCCTAACTGTGTAAATCACCTGGCAGAGTTACTGAACATTTGTTTTTCGTCCTGAGAATGCTTTAAAAGTAAGCTAGAACTTGGATACATTCTTAATGACTTTGGTTCATGAATTATTTAGAATTCACTCAAATTGTGTTAATCTTTCTATACCCTTAACAAAATATGTGTCATTTTAGAACATAATCTAAAATATTCTGCTTTCTTTATTTTTACAGGTTGGAGTATAGCTCAAGTGTTGAGTGTATTTCTGAGAAAGTAGTATGGGGTCATGTCTACTGTTCTGTTTGAAATCCTGGATGGCTGTTTCTTGTCTTTAATTAGTTTTGCTGTTTTATTTCTGCTGCTGCACTTGAAATTGTCTGTACCAGGGGAGATTTAGGGAGATTCAGGGATGCCTTCATGGAAAGGGTTGTTAAATGCTGGAATGGACAACTTGAGGAAGTGATGGGGTCCCCATCCCTGAAGGTGTTCAAGAAATGACTGGGTTTGACACTCAGTGCCCTGGTCTGATTGACAAGGTGGAGCTTTCCAAAGACTTTAGACTTGATGGTCTTGGATGCCTTTTCCAACCTTAATGACTTGGTGATTCTGTGAAACAAGGATGATAAAATTCTGTGTAGCATCACATGAAGTTATTCAACAAATAGGGTTTGTTTGTGTCAGTTTACCTTTACAATGATTCTGCTGTAGTTTCCAGCAGAAAGAGTGCTGTCTGTGGAAAAAAGTTAACATGGTGCAGTTTAAGTTGAATATGGAAAAAATTAACTGAAGACAGCTGATTTTCTACAGCCTCAACATTACATTAAAATGTAAATGTAGAGATGGACTTCTCAGAAGCCCTTTGCTGTTGGTGTTTAATTAAAAATTACTTTTGATCTGAATTTTTCAGTTCATGAAATTTAATTGTGTATCAACCTAGCTAAAAGAAGGTAGTCTTACATGTTTTCCCCTAATGCAACCATAATTTTCTCTCTTATTCGGTTTATTTCTTAGTGCTTTAAAACTGTGCAAAGCTGGAATTTCTTCTTTTCATTAATTTTGTTCATCTTTTAGATAATTCAACATGCTGGTGTAGAAAGCTATTAATAATCCCTGGTGGATGATGTTTTGATTAAACCAGAGAATTAAACTACCATGTTGTGAGAGAAACTGAAGCAAGTGGTCCTGAAACATTGGGAATTAAGGACAGCCTCTTGAACACACCTGTATCTGAAATGAATGTCAGTTCTCTCTCCTTGACCTGCACCACCTGAGCACTGATCTACAAGGAATTGAATTGTAAAGGAGATGTTCTTTGTTACTCCACAGCTGATTTTGTCTAGCTGGTAACTTTTTCACTTAACTAGGTAGAGAGAAATAACTTCTTGTTATCTGTCGGACTCTACCACCTTGTCAATTATTAATTTTCTGGCAATTTCACACAAGAATGCACATTATCAGAAATAAATATCCTACTGTTCTGATTGGCTGGTTATCCAAGAATCATGCAGAAATTTCTTGATTTTAAGCCATTGATTGCTTCTTGCCCTTCCCCCACCCACCCTCCCGAGTAGGCTCAGCAGAATTTGATAATTATAGCTGCCTTCAAAGATCTGGAAGTTCTCCAGGCTTTAGATGGTATTTCTTACAGAAAGTACAGGTGAGAGTAATGGAATTGGCTGGTGTACTAGAGGCAGAGAAATAACTCCAGAAAATAAAACTTTTTTCCCCCCTTCATTTGCTTTCATATTCTTTTGGGAGATAAAGGCTAACTGTGAGGTGCTGACTTGGTGGCCCTCAAAGATTGTACCTTTCTGAGTGTGCAATCCATGCATTTTTAAACTTTGTTTCACAAAAGCAAACTTGTGATGACAGTTTTACTCAAGCTTTGTATTTGAGGGCCTTAGCAGTGGCAAATGTGAGATGCATTATCGAGCAGGAGAAGGAGAACAAAGCTCAAGTTGGAATCCTGCTCTTTTACAGGAATAGCAAAGAATGCCAATGTCAGCAAGGTTCACTAAAATTTTGGGAAATAAACTGTGTAAAAAATGGGGTTAAAATGGGGTTATAGATTTCTTTCCTCTATCAAAGAATTTAAAATCTAGGCCAGAAGCTTCACAGGGATAGCAGGATTCCCAGCTTGGAGAGAGTTATAGCCAAGGTTTCCTGAGGTCCTGATTCACAAAGCAAGAAAGAACAAATCTAGCTCTGAGAAACAGTGTGAGCATGGGTTGCTGCTGCAGTTTTGGGAGATGGAGCCTCTTAAGAGTGTTGAGCTCTGTTTCATGCTTTCTGAGGATTTCTGCCCAGATTGCACTTGGTTTTCCATCACTGTTAGACTGAGTCCTATGCCTTTAACCAACTAAATTCACTCAAGTATTTTTGTTAGTGTTTTTCAAAGGCAGATGGACTTCATTCTTGTTTTCTGAAAAAAAAAAAAAAGTTTTTGCTTTGATAAGAAACTTAATGTGTCCTGTGGGGAACACAGTGGTCTTTGCAAGTAGATTTAAGGAAAAGGATGTTCTTGGTTTGTTAGTGATTGAAAATCTGTCTTGAAGCCATAATAATGTCATACTACGACCTTCTTTGTGTTCAGAATGAAATATCATAAAGATCACTAAATATACATTCTTGTCAGAAAACACAAGATGCCTGCCTTAAAATTCTTAAATTGGTTATCACATGTCTCTTCTAGAATTTTAAATAAACATTTGTTTCTCTATAACTTTGGGAGAACTGTAGGTAATATGGGGATTTTATCATGTGGAAATCTAGCACAGATGTTTGGTATTACTTTTTTTTAAACATAGTGACCACACATTATTTACCCTAAGTACCATTAAGTATTTTTTTATTATTGCTATTAAAAACTTGCCTAAGGCAAAGTCCCACTAAGTCTCTAGTGAAGTTAAATGTTAAAATTCCAGCAAGTATTTTATTATATATACATACACGTATATTACACATGCCCTCTCTGTACAACATACAATTTCACTAAAACAAATTCTGAGATCATATAGGATTTTATATACACATTTTTAACTCTTATCTTGCATGTATTCTTAAAATAATGTTGTTGCTCATGGTTTAAAGTTACAGCTTTTTTGTATTTAGTAGAAAAGAAGAACAACACATCTTTATAATAATTTAAAGTGTACTTCTGAACTTTCAAGGGGCTTTTTAAAACTTTGCTCTATCTTTGAACTCAGCTTGGTCAAATAACGAAGGCTGCTGATAGGATTTGAACTGCCATCATGAATTAGTTATTGCATGTTTTTGAAGTTATTAATGGAGCAAAGTTCCTTCTTCCACTGTGAATAGAACAGATGCCTTGAAGACTTTTGGTGTTTACTGTAAATGTCTTACACTGGAGCCAGTAGTAATTTACTAAGGAAATGCTTTATCGACACCAAACGTTTCTTCCCTGAAGTTGGTTGCACAGATTAACAACCATTCTAGGCTGAGCTTTTTTATTAGGTTCATTAGTACCTCTTTCCTTTTATTTCTCCTGCCTCAACTCAAAATATTAATCTTATTTTCTCTAAAGCCAATTGCTTTTCATCAAAATATCAATAGTAATACGTGTTTTTAAGGTGACCCCTTAAGTATACAGAAGGGCTCTGCAGTGTTGGCAGTTGCTGGAGACATGAGAAAATAGACAGAACCTGATTATGCTCTAGAGAACAGTTGTTACTTCTAACACAGCCCATTCAGATTTTGCTATGCCCTGTGATATTCTTGCCAGGGTGCTTGGTTGCAATAGTTTTTATAAGTCCATGAAGAATTGGAAGGCTTTGTTCATTTAGAAATCACTTTCTTTAAAAGCAAGATTGACCTCCATGACACCACCACCAGTAGTTTGGGATCTCATATATGAGAAAGCTGTCAGTTTGCAACTGCCATGTCTCATACTAACAACTAAAAAATTATTTTTTGGAAGAGGGAAAAACCAGATTCATAAATAAGTTGGATTTCTGTACCTTTCTATGTGTCGAGGTGATCAGTATTGGTCCTGCTAGCATTCCTGGAAAGTGCATCCTTTAGAAGGCAATCTGGAGACTGGCTTAAATTGCTGTAATTCAAATGTTGTCCCCAGACATAAAATACTGTCTTTGCAAGGTTCTTTGCTCAGTTCACACATTTACTACTTCCTGGTTGCATGTTAAAATTTTGGAGAAAAGCCACAATGAAATAGAGAAAAATGATCAATTTTGGTTTCTTTCATATTCCCTGTTCTGTAAATGTGCTGCTACTCATTTCTGTGCCAATAACTTCATTTTTCTGTAATGTAATTAACTTTCTCTAGCTCCATCTTCCTTTTTTGTGAGAATGACTGTAGCTCATGGAGGTGACTCACAGCTCTGAGATGTTAATGTGTTTTTTTCAGAATCAGAACTGAATTTCCAGGGAAGGGGAGAGTTGGCCACCCTGGAATTCCAGTGTACACTTCTCTGATTTAGACCCTCTCTGTTAGCTGAGTTGAAATTGCTTTGACTTAGGAAACACTCAGCCTTTTACCTGGGCTGGAAATCCATGTGTTGTCACACGAGCTGGAGTTGCAGAAAGCTGCAACAGGCCAATCTCCTGCCAGAGTCTACATCTGTATATCTGCATATATATGTATGAGCACACTTTTTCCCTTGCAAGGATGCAAAGACTGAAATGAAGAAAATGTTTTTTTGCCTTCAAAAACAACCTCCTCTCTCCTCTACCCCCCAGTCTGTTAAAAAAGAAGTTTTTCATTTGCTAAATTTTTTCCTTGTACAAGTCTTAAACTTTGTGTAAGAAAATGAGTTTTGCCTTGGTATGTGCTGGCTTATTTTAGTAATGAAAGTGGAAGTTTTATTGTAGGTAGTAGAACAGAGCTAATAATGTAAACCCTTTCTAAAGTTTCACCTAAAACTCAGCTTAATGAAGGAAAGTAATGTTAGATTAAACTGTTTAACAAAACAGTATTTCTGATTTAGTGAATAGATGATAATATCCTAATTTTATAGATGTAGTTAATGGCTTGTGACACAGTCCTGATAACAGGAAAATTTTTTTGGTTGTTAACAGTTTGAGGCTGGTATTCCAACATTATTATAAGGCTGTCGATATATTTATGCACAAAATAAAATTTGATAATGGCTATTAACATATTTAATCTCCCTATAAATATTTGGTTAAAATATTGTGAATAATAATGCTCTGAAAGACATATCCACCAAAAATGTGGATATGTTTGAAAGAACTGAGGACAAAATTCTGTGGGTTTTTTTTTTGAGTCAGATGAGGTCAGTGGGATTGACTGATTTAAGGGGAATAGGATTAGATTTGAGAGAATAAATGAATCCAGACTTGGTTACTGGTAGGCTACATTTGTTGGAAGGAAGTTGTTTGCTGTAGCTTTTCTGTAGATGGAACTAATGTCTTCACCTGCTTGGTTTATTTCCATATATCAGCACATCATCTTTTCCCTGAAACATAACCCTTTAAAAAACAAAACAACCCACGTGTTTTAGAGCCATTTGTGTCTAATGAGTGTATTTAGCATAGTTACTGGCTCTGTGTGTTCTTCATTGCCCTGCTTTTTATGGAATTCACTTGAATGCATTCTTTCTAAATATACAATTTGTGTTCTTTCCTAGAGACCTGTGATAATGGAAGATTTTTGATGTAGTCCAAGTTCCACTGATAGTAATTTAAAAAAAAGAAAAATAATGTAGTAATTGTTAGAGTGATGCTTAGTCAGCTGATGGCTGTACTTGGTAACTGCAAACAGATTCTTAGTGGTGCTCCACTGGCTGCTGTATGCTCCATTAACAAAGTTCTTATGCTGCTGTTGCTCTGCAATGTTGTCTGGTTCCTAATTGCATTCAGACGAGTGTTTTTTGGGAAAAAATTCTAGATGGGGCTAATAAAGGGCCATTTATTAAAGGGAATGAGCTGCACACACCTTTCTCCTTAAAGTATGCATGTGGAGAATGCATTATTTTCATTTTCTAATAGATAATTAACATCTAGTTATCTATTTTTATAGTCACACTGCTTTAATTGATTTTGACTCTTACATATTTAATTTCTCTGAATATAAATTTATTCATAAAAGTACATAGACCTTAGATTTTAGTTTTATAACAATGAATACATGCTAAAATATGTGGTTTTATTTTCTTTTACTCATTATTTGAGTCAAAACTAAACATTGGAAAATATTTCTTTAATGTATAATCTTTAGAAGGATAACTTTGGGAATTTCTCAATTCATGAGATCCTTTGAGCAAGTTCCTGCAAATACTGACTTAATTAAATTTCTACTTTTTCATTATCTGCTGGATTTTTGCAAGGTTTATTAACTAGAGCAGTGGTCTTCAGATGCTGAGCAAGAAACAGTGCATTGGTTACTAGGTATTTGAAAGTATAGGGAAAAAAATGAGGCCCTAAATAATTCCTAAAAATCAGCCAGTAGCTAACTGGAAGATTTGCATCCTTCACATAGAGCGTGAAGGCACTAGATGGCTCTCTTGAACGAGGATTGTGTTTCAGCCTTGTTTTCACAGACTATCTTACCCTATTTGTTATTTTTCATTGCTCATTTTAGACTGGGAGTCAATGCAAAGACAATTCCACACAGATTTTATTTGAGTCTGTGATCTGAATGCAGTTTAGAGCAGCTAAATCTGAGAACCAAAGCAAGGGGACTGAAAAGGGTAGTGCAGCTTTCTACAGAAAATCAGGAATGCAGTCTGAAGAGATTGGTGGAATTCGGTCTCACTGTGTTAGTCAAGGAATTTAAGTTGATTTACAAAATGTAAAGAGCAAACTAAGGGGTCATTTTCCTCTTTGAATGGGTTGGAGTCTCACCACATCTGCTCTGATACTGCAGTACATCTGCAAGCACCTCGGGGAACCAGCAGTGCTCATTTCAGGTGTTAGCAGGTTTGGAGCAGTGCTGAATTAAACCACAGCCTCTCTCAGCTTGGGGCACCTGTGGGACACTGGGCACTCCCATGGCTCCAGCTTTTCTTTTTTCAATATCTGAAGGAAGAAGCTGCCATTCAAAAGAGCAGTGTTTTCATGGAGAAAGCACATTTCTCTGCTACGTCTTAATCATAGGTAGTGTCATTGCTGATGAAGTTTTCTGTCCCCAGCTATGACTAATTAAGCTTGCTGCTATTTGCTATCTCAGAAGTGATTGTGCAGGTGCCAAATAGATGAGAACACCCAATATACTATCTGATCAACTATCTTTGCTGACATCTATTAAACAATTACAGTATCCTTGGAGAGTTACCACTCTGATAATTCCATAAGATGTAGCATTCATTCTCTCTCTCTTTTTACAAAAAATATTTAAAAATTTTAATTTTTTTTGTACCTCAAATGAAAGATGCTTGTGCAGGTTTTCATAGCTTGAGCAACATAATGAACAAATATGTGCTAGACAATTTTTCTGATTTTGTAGTGCCTTTACACGTACATGCCACAAACAACTTTTTTCCCTTGCAGAGCTTTCTCGCAAAGAAGTGGAATCTAAATTTTGTTTAAAAATATACCATTGTAGCACAGGAGGAAGGATTTTCATTGTTATTCCCGATACATTGATGGAGATGCATTGTTATCCCAACAAAAATGTCGATCTGTTTCAGAGCCTTGGTGGACTGAACACCTGCATGTTTCAGTCAGAACAATCAGTTTGTTCTCACTTGTTCCTGATCTGCCTGGAGAGAGTAATTTTCAGCTCTCAGCTTGCATATGGCATATTTTCACATAGGAGGACATGTGGCAGAGAAAAGATTTTCTGCTGATAAAGAGTTTCAGAAACCATTATCAAAATAATGTTACCTTTCAGCCTCTCAACAGTATTGTGAGTGTTTACAGAGGTCTTGGCAGAGCTTCCTTCCCATCTGCACCATTAAGGCACAGCATGATTGGCCAGAAAAAGGAATTCTTACCAAGAGATTGGGAACAGACAAGCATAGGCCCCAAGGAAAAAAGTTCATTTTTAACACCAACTCAGATAATAGAATTTATCAAAACAATAGTGGGCTTCAGGATGGTAAGATGGAGCTTTTGGAAGGATTCCAAACTGAGGCTACTTTGATCATTTGTTTCTGCTGTGTCCTTCAGCAGAGGGGTTTATTGCCTCTATCACATGTATCTGGAAGCCAGGTGCCACATCCAAAATTTTTCTTTAATGTATTAACCATTTTTTTCTGAATGGCTTGCTTTCCAGCATTCTAAAAAAATAATGGTTTAAACATCCAGAAAACCTGAGTGTTTTTTGTGTCTGATAGAAAAAAATGCATTAGAAATTTTTATAAAAGCTTCCCTTTTATTTCTTTGGAAATAAACAAATTATGAGTGCAGTATTAGCAGGCTGAATATTCCCAGTATATGAATTTATGGTTGTTGAAATTCACAAGCATCTTTTATTCAGTTTTGTGGAGCTTTAGATCTAATGTCAAATGTGTTTGAATATTGCTTATGATCCTTTCCTTCTAGAATCATTGAGCAGAATGACAGAGATGAACTCCATAAATGAGGGAAGGTGTAGGCTGTAAAATTACAGATGCTGCTGAGCAGGGTTTGAAGCTGGTATATGTATCATGATATTGTGATACTTGTGAAATGCTTACTAGTTATTTACAAAATGTTGACACTTTGAGCAGAAACTCTCCTGGGAAGAGGAGGAAAAGAGCTGGCTTAACATATTTAGCTTGCCAGCTGTAAGAGTTATACACTTTTTTGCATAGATACTTACTACAGGAAAGTAAAATTTAGGCAATTTACAGCATGAATGAATTTATGGAGAAAGCTTGTTTTGTCAGATGGAAATAGGTTTTATACATGATTTGAACAATTACATTTGCCATTATGACAGCTAAATTTATTTGACTGTGTTCTGCCCAGGTCACAATTATGTATTGCAGACTTGGCAGTCATTGGTGCTCCTGGTCTTTCCCTGGACTGCTGCAACTTGAGGTTGCAGCAACTCACAGCTTTATGAAGGAGCTGCAGGAATTCTCTTTCCATGAGAACGTCCTCCCCTTCTTTGTCAGAGCTGAGTTAAATATTCCAGATCTAATGTTTGGAAGTTTTGTCTACCATCCCTTTTCCATTTCACTTTGAAGGAGGAGTTCAGCAATAACAGTATCAGCCAGTATTAGGCTAAAACAATTGAGACTATTCTGTGGTACTTTTGTCTCACTTTGGTGTTTACTGTGTCTCGTCATCGGGTGATTGTGATGAAGCCATACTCAGAATTTTTGCCCAAGACAAGTTTCAGAATTAAACATTTAATCAGGTTATATGCTAATTGGTATTTCTTTTGAGGCAACTTTTTGTTTGAAGGTTTGGAGCCCTTCTTCCCTGAACTGTTAGTCCCAAGGGCAGCTTAAAAATGTTACTGTCTCTGTGAACACCCTCTGAATTACTGTTAAGTATCTGTCTCTGAATCTATTCAGCAATTTTCTCCTGAAGTGTTACATAGTGCTTGGGGTTCACTGAGAGGGAAACACCAGGACGAGCAACTTGGAAGAAGTAAGGTTTACCAGCTTGTCTGTCCTCTGGATTTCTTTGGGATGTTTTGACCCTTTCTGTATTCAACTTCACACCCTCCTCCACTCTCATCTGTACCTGGGGCCCAAAGATCAGCAGCAGTCATGCCTTGTTCTTCCCTCTGTCGTGCTGGGAGTGCAGCCCTGCTGCAGATGCAGAGTGAGGTGCGGCTGTTCCCCAGCTCTGTTCCAGGTGTGTGCAGCACAGCGGTGACTTTGTGTGGCTGCCTGCCTCTCACACCTGCCTGGTGCACAGCTTGGGCTTCACTTGTTTCCCAACCTCCTGCTAAATCAACTGCTTGGGAATGACAGCTGCACCTAGATAAATACAAACAGCATGAACACAAAATACATGTCAATGTACACATTCCGAATTGTTCTCTTCCAAGTGCATTTCCTGACTGCAGGAATATAGTATTCCATGTAAGTAATATACCATATATAGCATCTTGTATAAAGTGATTTTTGTGGTATTAATGAATCTGTAAAAAAGTTTTAGGGGATGATTTATATTAGTTCTTGTGCATGATGGAAATAGTAGGTGAAGCGTCTCATGAAAAAGATGAGACAAGACAGACAAATGTTCTTTTAAAGATCTTTTAGACAAGTATTTTATTTTTTCTCCTGTGTAAATTCAAACTTGCTTACTGCATCCTTAAGTGCTCTAATATTTCTGAGACAGCGATAATACCAATGCTTCTGTCATGAACGTTTTCAAATGCAAAAGTAACTTTTCTTTAGTGTCACAATAAAATTTATATAAATGTTAGAAAGAAGAAAATGGTGAAGTTTTGAGTGTAGGAATGTAATTTGCTGTAGAACACCTATTTTGTTTTCAGAAATAAAATTGCACTAATTCTGTCTTTTGCATGCCTTCAGAGCTCTGGTTGTCTAATTTGCACCTTCCAGCATTTAAGATTTGAAGCACTATACATCATGATTCTTGGTGGTAAAATAAATTTTAAAAAATGACACTTCTTGTGAAGGAGAAGCAGTGCATACAGCGAGCATGCTGTAACTGTGGAGTCTTACAGAACACCTGGCAGTTATAGAGATGTACTTCAGAAAATAGTTTTTCCAATGCTTTCTTGAGTGAACAGCCTATCAAAAGCTTGCTAGGAAAAGGAAATATATTTAAAAGTATTCATTGTATTCTCAGCTGTGTTAAACCAGTATATTAAGAGTGGATTTATGCACTCTGGTACCTGAACAAAGTAATTTGTATTGGGATTGTTCAATGTGATGACAGAACTGGAAGTCATTATTACATTACACTTGTATTTCTTGTTGCTGGCAAGTTCCTGAAGGACATGAGATTTTAGATGTTGTCACACTGAGACAGTCTCACCTAACCTGGAAACCAGCAAGATAAAAAGGCAGGAAATGACCTGTAAAGAATAAAGTTCTTTGGGATTTTTCAGGGACTGGTTGGGGATTTCTTGAAAAGGAACTGAAGTAATGATTGATTGTGGAGGAAGGAGGGAAAATAATGAGGTGTCGTTAATTTTTCATAATTGTCAACACTACAGGTGATAACTGGAAGCAATGTATTGCTTTGTCTTGAAAGCACATGTCAAAAGCTGTTTTAGATGTCATTGTACCATAACAGCTGAGCCCAAATATAGTGTGCTTATATATGAATCTGTTAATCTGTCTTGCCTAATTTAATGCACTGAGAAATCAAATCTAACTTTTTTGTTCGTTTTCTTGGTTGGGGTTAAATGAGCAAGCAATTCTTTGACTTTTTAGTGAAAGCCTGTCTTGCTTTAAGTGTTAAGATAAAATAGCACTGAATTAAAAGATGGTTTTAAACTGTTTTTTTAGTAGCTCATGGACTGTTACAGTATGGGCTGTGATTTATTTATTTATTTTTTAGTGGGCCATCTGTTCATTGCTAAATAGCAAGAAAATAGGAAAGGCAAAAATATCAGAAAGTAACTGAGAAAAGTCTTATACTGCAGCTTGGTGGATGGCATGTGAAAAATACAGTTTCTTCACTGACTTTAAGACTGTGTGTACATTATCATAGCAGCAGCAGAATAGTTTTGGAGCTAAGGAGTTTAGTACTAAGGATATTTTGGGGGATTTATATTAGGTGGGGTTTTTTAATCTCTGCCCTTTTTGATATAAAGATCAAAACTAAAAGTCTGTGAGATGTTTAGGACATATTGTGTTAGAGATAATGATGGTTTTACAGAACTGTTTCTACAGGCCATTAGGCTGTAGTGTTGCTCTTTCATAATTCCCATTACCACAATGCATTGTTTAGCTCATGTACACCATGTTTAGGCAATAAACAAAAATCCAGAGCATGTGGAAAGTTCATTTTCTAGAGGTTTTGGAAAAATTTAATTATATGAGATAATGTGTTACGGTAATGCAAAAGCTTCAGTATAAAATACATTCACTTGTAACTTGAGCAGTGCCCAGACTGCTTTCTGTTAAATGTTCTCTGTTGGAAATTACTGGCATTAAAATCTCAGCAGTTTTTTTTTTTCCGGATCCTTTGAACAACTGTTTTTATGAATTTGCTTAAAGTCTGGACAAAATCTAATTTCATAACTTAGAATATTTAAGATGTTTTGTTTTCATGTAATATCACCAGAGAAGTGGTCTGAGAAGTAGCAGTGAGATGTACCTGCTCCAGATTTTGCTTGGCTTCTTTGAATAGGTTCTGCTGGTATTTTAAGATACTTGGAACTTAATAGGATGTAATCTTAATTTCTTTTTGGTTGAAGGACACTGAGCAAAATTTGAAAAATAAATTTTAGAAAATAAAGACCGCACAAGATGTGTTCAGGGCCTGGACTTTTGCAGCCCACTGAGTTTTATATGTATTCATGTGAAAATACGGAATTGGTGCTTGAAAGATGTGGAAAACTCTTACAATCTGCAAAAACCAAGGGGGGAGTTTTCTTTGTGGTAGTTTAATATACCGTGAGACTTCTAGTCCTCAGACTCTACTTAAATGGTAAATGCTTTTTCCATAGTACCTTGGGATTTTTCAGAATTACTCTAAAGAAGACTCAGTAGCTTTGCAGCAGTTTGACAGAAGGTCTGTATTCATGGCAATCTTGTGTTTCCCAGGTGGATGGTTGAGGATCTCCAGCCCTAGTAAAGGTAGTCAGTGCAAGTGTACTGAGCTGAGCTCCTTGAGAATGGAAGGACAGAACACACTCTGAACATCCTCATTAAACTGAGTTCCAAGAGAAAGATAAAGAATGTTCTGTAGTTCAGATTATATTTCAATTTTCAGCAAACAACTTGTGTCATAGTGCTGGCAGTATTAGAGACATTCTGAACCCATGCAGAAAGGAAGTGATGGATGCCTACAGTTTCTTCCACTGTTGCAAGGATGTTTCCATGTAAATATTTTATTCTGAGTACCTATACCTAAAAATTACAATTAAATCTTTGAGACTTACTTTTGAGATATCCCACCTTCCAGCTATGAGACTATTCAGATAATTTGATTTAGATTTGGGTTTCTCTCTCCAGCTATTGCTGCTGTGTCTCAGTAGTTCTTGCTGTGTTCTTTAGCAAAGTCTCTTCTCACTCAGGCTGGATAGCTCTGGTCTACTGTCACCTCAAATTTAATGACCTTATAGACATAATCTAATAATCGAGGTACAGAGTCCACTTTTTCTTACCTGGTATTTGCCAATAAAGTAAACTTTGACAATTCAGATGGGTATAGGTAAATAATGGTTAACAGCCAAATATGGATATAAACATCTGTGTTTGGATGTTGGCAATTGAGCATGACCATCTTTAAACACTGTGCCTAGAATATTTGGTTTGCAAGTATTGGAAACCCATATGACTATCAGGAAGTCATTACCGCGTGAGTAAGGCTGTTGAGTAATCTAAGGTAAAAATAATTCAAATGAGTCTTAATTATTGAAAAAAAGCCATCCCAAACCAACACAACAGTCAACCCAACCCCCTGAGAAATGCATAAGCAAAACAGCAATGTGTGAAAAACTCTGAAGTATTGTTCATTGTGAATAAACAGATTACTTGTTTACAACCAGAAAAGTTGTGATAATCGAGTTGAATTTACAAGAACTGTTTTTAAAAGCTGTTCTAACAGAAATTTGATAGCATTAATATGCTCAAGAAAAGAGAGAAAGATATTAAGATTTAGTTCATTTTCCTACAGATAAGTAAGAGAACCAACAAGTGACATTTTGAACCATATTCAGGTCTGGTTCCTGAGCAACAAAACCTTCGATAACTTGACCATTTCTCATTTTGTGAACCGGTCATTGATTAATTCAGAAGAACCCCATAAAATGGTACTTATTCTGTATATGGGGATTGTCCTGTATGCATACATTTGCAGATGAGGAGAAGATCAGGGTGTAGCAGAAGAACTAAAGGGGGGCCCTCAGAGTGGCCCATTCTTCCCGGTGAACCACAGAAGTCCTACCAGCCTTTCTGTGGTAAGTTTGCTCCAGTGAATGAATTATTTGTCAGTCACACTCATATTTATGTTTGTGATCACAGAGCTAACAATTTGTGCATGTATCTGGGAATATTTTTCTTTTCTAATTTTTCATTTAAATTTACTTTATCATTATATTTTATTTTCTCAGTTTACTTTTTTTTTTGTTTTAAGTGGTTGGATAATGATATGAGTTACAGATCAATTTAGGGTTCTTTTTCTGTTTTCTGTCTTCCAGATTCTTAACATCTGGTAGGAAATGCATTGCATAGGAGGAAGGTCAGAAAAAGGAATTCATGATCCCAACTTGAAAGACTAAATGGAGGCAGGTAATGATGCAGTTCCTTGGCTTGTAATTCTGGCCATTTGATATGAGGCCTGTGTAGTAGCTGCTTATTAGAATGCTACATGGTAGATATTAATGGAGTATAGAATCACAATCATTTTACCTAATTGCTCTGTGAAATGAAATAAATTAAACTATCATTGTACCATTCTTTCTCTTAGGTCACCCTGTGATAAGCTCACCCTGTGTGCCATCATTTTTCTCCGAGAAAACACGAAAAATAAGAGGATTAGAAGAAGCCTGTGAGAAGAAGGATTAGATTGCACTCATTTTTTCCTACAAAAATGTCTTTATGTTGTAAACTGTTCTAAAGAAAATGCTGTCATCCAAATGCAATAAGACAAAGAACTTTCAATAAAAGTATATAAAACGTAGTTATTTTAAAGTATGTTTTTATTAAAATTACAAAGAAACTTTGTGTTAGTTTTTTTATAGAATAATACACTTCCAAAACTGTATTTACAGAGATATGGGTGATGTAGGACTTGAGCAGTGAAAGAGACAAGTGCAAGTAAGAGATCTAACGTAGAATGATGCTTTATTGTTGACATGTTTGCTACTAAATGAAAATGTAACATCCATTTCATTTTTATTGCCTCTAAATACATTAAGATCCTCATATTCATGGTTATACTTAACAGACTTGCACATGATTTAGTGTGCAGTGACTTTGCTGCAGTGATGTCACTGACTGGAATTACACTTGTGCTGATGTAAATAAGGAAAGAGTCAAACCATTGGTTCACAGAGACATGCTGAGAGCCAGAGTTCAGCCCTGAAATCCAGCCTTCAGCAAAAAGGCACAGAGCAATATCCAGATAGAAAATGAATAATGCCTGTGAAGGGAGCCTTTGGCATGCTGAGGTACTGACTGTGGACCTGTTCCTGAAGATATTGCTCTTAGGTAGGAGTTGATGCCAAGAATTTTTGACGTTTGTGGGATAAGTCCATCAATTGGCAGGATATGTGAAGAAGTGATTTTGAAAATGGAGGCTGTGTGGTAAGATATAGGGGCCTAGAAAATCTGCCTGACTCTATTGTGAGAGTCCATAGAGAGTTGTAAATAACCAGATAGTATTTAACCAAGAAGTAATGCAGTAAGTAAACTATGGAATAAATTGTTTCTGTAATATGTCAACAGAGTTATGTAGTTGGCAATTTTCCACCAGCTAACTTTTTTCTCTAGGTTTCTGTTCTTATTCCACACAGTTTCTCTCTTCTCTGTACAGTTAACCTACCTCTTATAGTTTTTAACCCTTAAATTATCTGGAACTCTTTGTTTTGAATTATCTTGTGCCAAAATGTCTTTTTTAATAACCTTTTTATCTGATGCCAGTAGAGCTTGGGTAATGGTTATCATCAGCCTACTGCTATATTTAAATTAAGGAAAATCTGCCAATTTATAGACTTACTGGGTAATTTAGCAGGTTTTTTTATAATTTAGTGGCAATTTGGTACATTGGTACTTGTTGAGAGCTTCTAAATGTAGCTTAAGCAGTGAATTGAAACTATGGAATGTGTATGAATGGCTTTTCTATGTAGACTGAAGATTTGGCATGTTCATTGAGTCCTGTGTGCTTAAACCAGTGTCAGATTCAAACTCCCTGGTGATTTACAGAAGGCCTAGATCAAATTCCTCACAGGGATGTTTGGGAATGAATAGAAGACAAACTGCCACCTTTGAAAGAATTGTTAGGACTGACCTTGTCTAAGGCGATAAAAACTTTGAGAAAGAAATATGAAATACATGTGAAATCAAACATTTCAGGTGGTACTGAGGTTAAGAGTTGTTGCTCTGTAGTGTGAAGGGAGAGTGGAAAGAAAACAATAGTCAGTATGAGTTACAGAATCTCTAAAGAGAAATGTCAGCATTTACAGATGCCTAACTCCTAACAGAAGTATCAGAAGAAAAATGTAAAATTGATGGCTGAGTGAGCCATAAATATATTTAAGTGAGGGGAAGTAGCTCATTGCAGCCTCAGTGCACAGAAATTTTCTGTTAACTTGATAATCACCAAGTTAACAGCATTAACATTTATGTTCTAATAACTAGGCTTAAGACTAAATGATAAAAGAAAATTATTCCATACCTAAAATATAGTAGTCTTTAAGGTGGAGACTTGGCAAGAAACTGTTGAGAGAAATTTTGTACTTTTCACTTATTTAGCACTTTTTGCTCAGCTAGTTCAGAACTACATTATTAATATGTCTGTGGGACGTTTTTTGAAATGTATGTAAAAGTCAGGAAAAGGTTGGTTCTCCTTTGTTATGTATATCACAATCCATGTGTCAGCACACAGACTTAAGTTTTCTATTATGAGTTTTAGGTCATAGAATATTCTGAAAAGAATTCATTTGGTATACACTTACCTGCAAGTTTTCATTATGCTAATTTTGTCAACGGTATATAGACAGTGAAATCTTAGTGCATTTATTCAGTGCTAAATAGAGATGAAGATTTTTTTAGATTGGCTTTTCTCATTATGGCTAAGGATTCTTTAGCAGCATTCTGTGTTTTTTAAAGAGACTCGCTCTTTAGAAGTGAAACTCTACAAATCAAATCTCCATAGTAACACTAGATTCTTCTGCCAACCCGTGCTGTTGCAAATTTCCTTGTCAAACTAGAGGTAGTTTTACAGTTGTATAAAACCATTCTTTTTCATGTAGTTAGAATGGAGAAGTAAACCAACACTTTTATTGGTCATTTTGCTTGTATTATTGCATATCCTTTCTCATTTCTGTTACTGATATTTTATGTTTTTGGCATTTGTGGAGGGCAAAAAGTCTTCTGAAGTGGAGTTTTAGCTTGTAGTTGTACTAGAGAACACGTTTAGTGTAAGACAAACCTTGAAGAAATGGCTTATTGCCTGCAATGTCTTTAAAAAGAGTCTTTTAGCATGTTGAGAATTCTGTTTCTATTTTACATATCTCTGCTTAACAATGAGACTTTTGCCTGTTGTGGGGATCACAAGCTGTTTGGATCAAAATGGAATGAAAATAATTTCTCTAGTTCAGAAGTATTTTCATAAATAATGAGTTAGACTTGTTCATCCAACTGGTATAAATAAAAGGAATCTCTTGCCATTAGTACTCCTTTGGGAAGCAGTGCAGTGTATCCCTGTGCTGCTCAAAGCTGAAGGGGGGAGCACTGTGTGTGCTTTCCTGATCCTGGAAGGAGGCACCAATGTGGATTCCTAAAACTGTGGATCCTGATTCCTTCTGGCACATTAGGTGCCCCATGAGTTGTCTTTCCCTGTCCTCATGAGGAAACAGCTCTTGAGTGGGACTGCTGGGGCTGTGCAATTGTCAGACTGGGTGGATGGGGTAGCTCTGCATGAAACACTGAAGGTGTGCTCTGACCTTCCTTCCCACCTTAAAATGACAAGTAGATATAATGGATGATCAAAATGCTGTTGGATTAACTTAGTGACAGGATATGTCTGCTTATGGATGGGAAATGTCTATATTTTTACACATAAAATGAACATGCTTTTAGTCTTTTGATTAGTGATAAGTTGCAAGTTTTTAATGAGAATGCTAGTGGTGTGCATAACTGTTCAGTAAGCAGAAAGGAAGAGACCGTGGGCTGAATAAATTGTTCTAGTTTCCTACATAGAGTGGAAAGTTTGCCACTTTGATGATTAAAAATGACCATTTTGTGGAATAGCAACTGATATTGTGATATCTATATGTACTTGTATAAATTTCATACTTTGTATGAAATGTATACAGGTACGTGAAGGTCCGTGTAGATGTCTATTTAATAATGCTGTTGATCAATACGTGCAAATCCTGCAAGGGAGGAGGAATTAATATAGAGATTTTTTTATTCTGGAAATTCAAAATTATTTGAGTTGAAGCTTTTGGCTGCTATAACCCCTCTGCTTTTTATATATTCTTCAGTGTATGAACCAGAACTTGAAAGGGTTGATGGTGTCTTGTCTATGCATCCCATACTTGCCTTAGACTGAATAAAGTTAAGCTCTAATTTCAATGTACAAGGGAAAGGAGAAGTTATAAAAAAGAGAAAACTCCTTTTTGGGTATGAATTGAGGTCCTTGCAGTACCTCTGGGCTGGTCATGAGCATTACAGTGTCCTATGCTCCACATAAAAGACAGAATGTGTTCTTCAGAAGAAGGACAGTCTGGCTCAGAGAAGAAAACATTAAACCTTCTTTATAAAGTTCTGAAACAAAATATTACTCTGAAAAACCTTGAGGTGACTCTGCCTCTCTTTTGAAACAAATATGACAAAAGATAAATAGCAGTAATTCCAAGTTTCTGAGTTTAAAAAGATATAGAAATCAGATAATACATAGAATGTAATTTTTTTCTCAGTATATTAAGGCAGTTTTATTTGTACCTGCTGTATTCAGGCCTTCTGTAATAGTGACTCCAAAAGTTATCAAAACAAACCAAACCCCGTACCTATACTGAGGTAAGTTTTGTACCTAAAAAAATGTAAAATGTGGAAAGCATAGATAACAGTGGTTTGTTATTGCTGCCACTTCTGTTTGGAACATGGTGGATTTTTAAAAATACATGTAATCATGTCTTCTGTATAGAATTTAATATCTTATGTCAACATGCAGTTTTTCTCTATTTGCCAGTTTTCCAGTCTTAACCTATGTAATCATCATTACGTGGATTCACAAAGTTTTGAAAATTCCCCTTTAGGATCTGTTTTTAATCACAACAAATAATATTAATTTTGGTCAAGATTCTTTTCATTTACATCTCTGGAAAAAAGCTAAGCATTTGGATATATTTATAGTATCTCTGCATTCAGCATTTATTTTGAGTACTGATGCACAGGGAAGTACTTTTTAAACTGTCCCTCAGCCCCCTGGTCTATAGGTATTCATGGCAGCATGAAGATACAGGAAAGGTCAAGTCTGAACTATGTGAGGAAGTGGTGTCTTGCTCCTTGTGTTGCCCTGAGGTAAGGAAAAGGAATAAAATAAAGAATTTCTTTCCCCATTCTTAAAAGTTACCCGTGATACAAAGTGTTGTTGTTCCTAAGAGACAACATCAGACACTTTTCACTCTGCCATAATTTAAAAACAGATAAGGAACTGTTCTATCTTTTATGCAGTGATAAAATAGGTTTTTGTTGTGTTTTTTTTTTCCTGATCATATTTTCAGTTCATGTGTGGGTTTTTCTGTTCTGATAAAAATGGAAGAGGAAATTTGAACAGATGGATTTGAGTTACCAAGCAACACTTCGTTTCCCAGGCAATGGAAAAAAAGTCAGAGCAGGTGCTAAGTGGATTTTATTCCTTTTTCTTTTTTTAAAAAATTATTGTGAGCTGATGTATGAGCTTCACTTTAAGAGACTCTTGAAAAACTTCATAGAATATAAATAAATAATCAGTAAACTACCTGGGCAGGTTGTTTCCTATATGACTTGAAGAGTTCTTTTCTTTAGTTGTGGTACAACACAGTCCATGCAGCAAGGCAGTTGTAGAGGACGTTGGTGTTGTTTCCTTCACTCCAATATTCTCATATACAAGCAACTCTATTTTTCTGATTTTAATGTGTTCCTGTAATTTCAGAGTGAAATAAATGTTCTACGTTCTCAAATGTTTATACATTATCCCCACTTCTTCCCTCTTGAGAAAGATTGACTTGGTTGGCAAATCTCAACTGATTGCAGAGCTACATTGAATTGGTGGTGCCTTAAATTCAGTTTCTGGCAGATCCAAAAGTAGGATTTTTTTTTAAAGGGCAATGCAAACTAATTTCTTCCTTTCTTTTTTTTTTTTAGTGAGATTGTGGTGTGGTGAGTTCTTTTGACGAGCATAAAATTTTAGCTTTTTTTTTTTTTTTTTTTTAGAAAAACCAAACCAAAATACCCACCTGCCAAAGCACTCCAACTGTGTGAAAAATTATCTGTGTCTTATCTCTTTAGGGTGCTGATCTCATGTCCCTCTCTGCTGTACATTTGCATAACCTAACAGCTATATCGAACATGGGGAATGTAGGGATGACATTTCCCTGAACATCTAGGGGAGATAATGTTGTTAACTGAGAGCTTTGACATTCTGTTACATGATGATATGATAACTGTAATCTTTGTTAGAAAATAATATCTTAAGTTTTCATCCACCACTATCTGCACTTCTTTTCTGCAGCACTGCTCTCCATGCTCGTCACCCAGCCTGTTCTGATACTGGGCATTGATCCCACCCAGGTGCAGGACCTGGCTCTTGAGGGTTCCCAGGAGCACATTCCTGCAGCCTGTCACTGCCCCTCTCACCCATCCCTTCCCAAACAACAGCCTGGTGCCATCTGTGAGCTTGCTGAGGCCGTGCTCAATCCCATTGATTGAGGTATTGGATAGTATTTATCTCAATATGGCTCTTGGATGCCACAAAAATTGTCACAAAACTTAATTTGTGTTTTTAAAAAACTTGATGTACCACAGAGCCAATAAACTTACACATTTGAAGTCTTATTAACTCTGATGTTTGCTGGCTTTGCTGATTAAGTTTAAATACTAAATAGCCTAAGCCAGCAGTAATTTTAAATGCATGTAAGTAAAACCCACCCATATTTAGAAAAGCACTTCCTGGAGAATTAGGGAACTGAAAATCAAACCCATAAGTTATTTTAGCTAGTGATTTCACCAAGTCCACATGAAGGGAAAAGAGACATGAAAACATAGGCTAGAAAAGGTAATAACAAAAGAGTATATCCATTAATAAGTCTGGACATTAGTAGGTACAATTATGCAACTATGCTTTTCAAAATTAAAAAATCCTGTGCTAATAAATTTGAAGTATTACTGCAACATGGGGGTGGGCCAGCACTCCCCTGGGTTGGCTCAGGCTGTTTGCAGTGATTGATGTTTGCTCAATGTGAAGTTTATAAAAGGATTTCTACCAGAAAAGTGAACACATGTTTGAAGTTCTGTGCATGCTAACACCAGCTAACACATTCTGCAGTAACCTTAAGAACTCTGTGCAGCAAGTGTGTGAAGTATGTAGTATTTCTGGCTTCGAGTTGTTGAGTGTGAGCCTGGTTTTGGCAGGGCTATTTTTCTGCCATTTGAAAACTAGGTTCTTAATTTAATAATTTAAATTGGTTTTGCATCTGCAGTCAGGCTGAAGAGGAGCACTGGTGCAGAGCAGAAATTAAACAAGTATTACTGGGTTTGTGCATAGGTTGGAAGGTGGGGAAAGCACTTAACAGGATATCACCCTTTGTCTTTTTGTTTTTCTAGGACAGAGCTCTTAGCTTTCAGCCTGTTTAAGGAAGCTATCAGGAGGTTAGCTGTGTGAGTATGGAAAGAACTGTTGGAAAACTGCTTTCCTCTATTTAGATGAAGTGGCTGTAGAAATACCACAAGCACTGTGTGTTGGCACTGCTGGTAACATCCTATCTCACAGTACCGTCCATGTTTAGATGGCTTTGGTTTTTTGTTATTTATGAAGAGTGGAGCTGGCACACAGCAACATCTCTACTGTGTGTTCTGGATCTTGGGATTGTGTTTAGGAATCTTTGCTGTGACTTTACTCTTTGAAGTGTTGCCTGTGTGCTTTTGATGGCAGGAGCAAGGGAAGTCTATTCTTAGTTACACCCTAAGGTGGAATTCCATTATTCCTCCATGGTTAGTGTTACGCTTACTCTAAAACTCATGGGATATTGCTTTCTTTTTCAGCCTTATTAAAAAGTTCTTTGTGTGCTCAAGCTTCTAAATGGGAGGGAAGTAGTGGAAATAAGTCTTTAAAATAATGGATTTGTTGGACAAGGATTTTTTTAAACTCAATCGATTACACAAAAGATTTGTAACAAGGATTTTGCATTTTAAGAATTTGAAGATGTGATTTTTAATAAAAGATAGTCTTCTAAAAAAAGATCCCCACACCCAAACCAAATAGCTAAAAATTCTGGTTTATAACTCCCAACAATGTTTCATTTATGTGTCCTACTTCAAATTAAGTGACTCTTTTTAGTGCACCTGAGTTACTAATAAATGACTATTTAAACATTTAGCTTTTTTAAAAAAGGCATATTTTTCCATGCAGTTTTAAAGCTTCATATGCACCGAAAAGAGAAAAATTTTTAGCCAAGCTGTTTCTAGAGTATATTTGCTTTGCAGATGTGTAAGCAGCAGTTGAAACATGTTTACTGATTCTAATGGACTACACCTGAAAACAAATATATGGCCTTCCTTTACTGCAGACACTCAAGCATTTTGGTATGCCTTCTTAAAGAAAATGGTGAAAAGGGAGAAAATTGTTCATTGTCAAAGTTTCTTTTTCTGAAAATATGTGTAAAGCAATAACTCTTCCCTTTTTCTAAAATTGGGGAAGTAATTTTGGTAAGAGGACAAGAGATTAATGGTCCTGTGCAAAACAGAAATGATCCCCTAGGAGTTTTATTCCTTCTACAAAGAAAAGAAATAAATTTTCAAGAATTCTGGTAAAAGTGGAGTTTCAGTAGCTCCTTTCAGAAAACACTCTGTGTGCTTTCAATTACAAACTAAATTGTCCCACATGCATTTCAAGCTCCATATACAAACCTTGTTTTCACTTGAAACTTTTTGTATGTGGTCTCTTGCCAGAGGACAAACTTGTAGTATGACAACGCATGTGGTTGCTTAAGGTGTTTTTGACATACAGGTCAAAGAAAAGCTGAATTTCTTAAATCTCAGATTATTTTTCCTCATAGTCTGTCCTTAGGTATGTTAGTAAAACTTCATAAGCCCCTCTTATATGCATGTGTTCAGGAATAAATGGAAGTCTGATAGTTGCAAAGAAATACTTTGGCTCATGATTCAATGTGGGTTTTCAACTGGTGTAAAAACTTTTCCTTTCTCCCTCCTACTCTTCTTTACATCTCCAAGTTTTAGAATGTAGGCCAGGGATGGTGTTAGACCCATTGTTCAAAAGTAGTACAGAGGCCACTGAGATTATTGCTGGACTTGTCTGTCATGATGTACTTCTGACCTTTGTTTTATAGTTTGGTGGTGGTCCCTGATTAATGTAGTTTCTTTCATATTCATCAAAATTCATATCTGTTTATTTAAAATGAAAAATGGAGGGAGAATTAGGCATGCATCTGAGTGTTTTGCTTAACTCTGAGAATTTAAAAAGTTTTAGTGCCCCTAATTTACAAAGAAAAATTTCTGCAGAACTTTTGTAGCTATCAGCTCTTCATATTTCCTCTGATTTTTCATTTCATGTTCTTATATACACGTTTTCATTTCTTCAAGCTATAAAATTTGTTGGCATTTGACAAAACTTCTTTAACAGGTTCTCCCAGAGTTCAAATACCTATAATGGTGAATTTTTAAAAGAGAATTAATGGTAACAAGGTTTTTAGAATCCTTTCCAATAAAATGGGTCCTTTTTCCTGCACACTGGAAACAGACATGGGAATTTTGTGTAGTCAGTTTGTTTTCCAGAAAGATAGAGAGTTTGATCAGGATTTCTTAAATCTACTTTAATTTTAATTACTGTTATGGCTGGGGGTAGATGTGAAGAGTTAGAAAACAGCAGATAAGTCTGTATGTTAAGAAGGAATCAATTTCTCTATGTTCCATTTTTCTAGTATTCTGGTTAAATTGAATTTGATCAGTATTTCTAATGGTATTTTTGGCTAAAGAAACACTACTGTTAAGACACTTTGGGTAAGTGCTGTGCTTTTATCTAAATGATTGGTTGAAATATTGAAATACTGCTGATCTAAATTTTAAAGTTCAGACAAGCTGATCCTGTAGAAGAACTACCAAAGCTTTCTTTTCCAGAGGAATGGAACCAGTGTGCATGGAGGTGTTTGAGAGAAGTAGCAGCTCTTATGCCATTGTCTGCTGTGATTTGCAGATTTGTACATTTTGTCTGTGAAGGCAAAAAGCTGCATTTCCTGACACAGTGGTTGCTCATGCCAGTTTTTATAATGCCTTCTTTAATAATTTTTCTTTCTTCTTCCAATGCAGACACAGTTTCACACCATCTCTAAATTGCATATTTTTCTGTTTTTTAAATTTCCTTTCTAGCACTTTGTGTCATTTTTTAGACAGTTTTGTGTAAATAAATGTAAAACCTTGAGCTACATTGACAGTGTTGGTATCATTGAATGAGAACAACACAGTCACTGATGTCTTGGGAACATTAATAAAATACTTCAGAAACAGAGTAAAGAAAGATCAATTTGCAGCACCTTGACTTCCCTGCAGCTGAGGGATAAAGTGTCTTTTAATAAAGGTGGGATAAAACCACAGTTTTATTTGGGTAATTAGTATAAGGTTCAGATTATGCTAAGTAGTGGGGATTTTCAGCACCAGTGATTTATGACAAAATCTTGCTGTATCTTCTTATCAATTTCTGAATAAAAGGGTAGAATTCATATTTCAACAGTATTTTAAGATTATGTTTACAATCTGTCTCCCCTTTGGATTTTTTTTTTTGGTGTTTAAGTTAGTGTTAAGATTGTGTGCTAAGGTTACTTCTGAGGCCTATACAAGATGCTAACCTAATATTGTGGAAGGAGAAAGCAATGACCAAGTTTGGATTGAAGCTCATTTTAGTTTGAAAGCAAAGACTATTAAAGTAAATTTAATGTGAAGGAGACCTGATTACCTGCTAGTTTTGAGTGGGTGCATTAATCACCTTGACAACTAAGCATCATCAGGAAATACAAGGTGTGGGCATTTGGTTACACATTAGTTATAATTAATTATAATTAATTTGCATGTGCAAAGTGGTTACTCAGAATCAGGTGTCATACAGAGGGGTATAAAGAAAATCTAATTTTATAAATGATTGCATCTCTGAGATATTTTTAGTATAGGCTTTGATTGTTGCAGAAATTATGACACAAGAATTTTTTCATGGATATAAGAATCAAGAGTTCCCTTCAATACAGTTTAGGTTAAAATAAACTATCCCTAGTAAGTTTTTGATGTTTTTTCCCCCCACATTTTCTTATTTGTCTCTCTGGGTTTTTTATTAAAATAATTGAAAACAAGAAATAGACATAATTCCAGAAATGATGTAATGGATAAAAACCTGGTTTCCTTAGGCTATGAGGACTTTCTGAAATCTCTAGAATATCTCTTGCTTAGCTGTTCAGGCAAATTTGAAAGCCTCCAGATGACCTCAGAGAGTAAAACAATCAGGGTAAGGTATCACGCACATAAAGTGTATCCTTAAATTAGTACCCCAAAAGTATATCCCTGAATCAGGCACCCCAAATGAAAAAACACATACATAGAACAACATAAATTCAAGAACTGAGCCTTGTGGGAGTCTCCAAACATTTGAATCTGATTGGAAGAAAACCCACACAAAATAATAAAGTGGGAGTCATTTTCTGATCTTCTCCAGAATCCTAAAGTCTGCTTCATTTTACCATCAGGGATAGAGAAGAAAAGCTTTTAAGTCAGCCAGCATCAGATTGATTCATAAAGCAAACAGGAAAAGCATTATGAGGCAAGGCTTCATGCTATGATAGACATCTCAGAGTACGCATCTTTGGCAGTCTATACATCTCTGGCTAAGGGGGTGGAAACTCTGGTTTGTCTCCCTGGGCAATGTGTGGAATCCTGTTTATATTCCAGCTCAGTTTATATGGCCCTGGGGAGCAAAGTCTGGTCTTAGAATTAGCTGTAATTTTTGCTGATCTGATAGTGGTATGACTGGCCAACTATTCTTTTGTGTAACTGTATGACAAATTCATTACGTACTCTTATTTTTTAAAACATTTGTGCACTGAAGGTACTTATTTCATCTAAGAAAAACAGCTGGTGGCAATTGAGTGATTCCTTGCGTAGGTGATTTGCAAAGATTTCGTTCTTTTTATAATATGGAGAGTTGCATTTAAATTACAAAAACACAAGGAAAAAGGTCCAATCAGATATACTATTTCATAAATGCAGAAAGAATTTCATTAATGCCAAAGCATTTGAAAAATGCATAAAAGCAAAATTATAAGCTCTTATCTGTTAAAGGTAGTTTAAATATATGTATATGTACATGTACCTGCAGTATATTTAATGTAATAAAAAACTGTTCAGACTTAGTGTTGAGTATACTAATATGTCTCTTGCAGTTATTTTAGTACATTAAGCTGCACATTTTTAAATGTATTTCATAAAGATGTTTATTAGCAGTAGGCTTCAGTTTAATAACCTACAGTAATTGGTCTTTGAGAGCAGTTGTTTCTCACAGTTATGAAAAAGCCATATGTTTGTTGCTACATAGAAGAAGAAACTAATTGATAGTTTGTGATACAAAAAAATGACTTTTAAACTTGTGGGTTGTAAGGGATGCAAGACCTTGGCTCTTTGGCCTAAAGGATAAACATCTTTTTCTTGGCTACAAGGTTAGTTCAGGAGTCTGTGAAGGACTGAAAGAGAAGGAACTAGGACATAAAGACATCATGGATGGCACTCCATCTTTTAGAGCAGAAGGACTCCAAAGGAGCAGAAATGGGACAATATCTGTCCTGTTTCAGGTTTTTTTATTAATAAACTTCTCAGATGGTCTATGGGAAGGGAATAAGCATCACCAAATTCTCAAATGAAAGTGTTTTGTCACATCTTGACTACATTTTTTCCAGGTAGTTATGTGAGTTTTTTATCAGGATGTGTCATACCAAGATGCAACTCTGGTTTCATGCTGTCTTCATACTCCTGTGGGTTTTTTTTAATTATTGTTTTTATAAGGACCAGTATGGATTGGTACTGTTAACTTTGCCCTAACCAATGCAATCCATTTTTCTTTTGCCTGTGGATTAAGATGCATAAAAACCAGTAGGAAAATGTGAAAACTGAAATGTTAATGCTACTGTAGCGTGTGCTGCGTCAGCCCACTACATAATTATTATCCTTAAAATGTCAAATTTGAATACAATGCGTTTAAATTGCTTATTTCAGACAATAGAGGAAAAATTAGGAAGAAACTGCAGTAAAAAATTTAACACTTACCAGTGTTTGAAGCAGTAACAGAATTAAATAAAGTTTTGTTGTTTAAGCAGCAAGAGCAGCATTGTATCTGGACTAAGAAATTCCTTGCTGGGTTGTCACGCCTGCCGTTAATTATTGATAAGGGGTTTCAGAAATAGCGCATGTGCTGTCAGAGCTGGCTGTAACACAAGACAGGGAGTGCAGTGGTGGCAGAGGGGATACAGCCAGGGCAGCACCTGTAGCACTTGCAGTTACCTGCTTCTTGCCATCAGACTTTTATTTTGTTGCAATGAGTTCATGTGGGTGGTTAAAATAATGGAAAGATGAGTCGTCAAGCTTATTTCTATCGTGTCCCTCCACAGGAACTGCACAGAAGAACCCAACTTCAGCCTGAGCCAGCGAAGACGAAGGCTCTGCAAACAGTCATCGAGATGAAGGTATGGTCTTTGCATCTTTCCCTGTATGTAATTTCTGCAGCATGAACTCATGTGCTGGGTATAGCTGGGATGGAGTTAGTTTTCCCCCTAGCAACCTGTCTGGTCCTGTGTTTTGAAATTCAGACAAAACAGTGTTGGTAACATGCTGATGTTTAGCTGTTGTCCAACAGGGCTTACACAGAGTCAAAGCTTTCCCAGTTTCTCACTCTGCTCCCACTGTGCAAGTAGGGAGAGGCTGGGAGGGAGCACAGTGAGGACAGCTGACCCAAATTCACCAGAGGGATAATCCATACTGTCGTGTCATGCTCAGCCTCCACACACTGAAGAGAGGGAGGACCTTCAGAGTCAGGCATTTGTGCTCCCAAATAACTCTAGTGCCTGATGAGCTCTCCTGAAAACTGCCAGGCATCTTCCTGCCCATGGGAAGCAGTGCATGAATTCCATGTGTTGCTTTGCTTGCATGCACAGCTTTGCCTTACGTATTACAGCAGCTTTATCTCAAACAATGGGTTTTCCCACTTCTGCTCTCTGGTTCTCTCGCCCATCCCACTGAGGGGGAGTGAACAAGCAGCTGTGACAGCTGCCTGGCAAGTGTTGATTTATGACTTTTACTCATTAATTACTGAATGCTTTCTTTACCATGTCAATTAATTTTGTTATGTAGCTAGGAGTAATTAGTACTTACTTCTCCTGGTCTGTTTTCTAAATAAAATTGATTAAAAAAATCAAGTGTAGCATTGCTGAAAAGTGAGAACAGAATATTGCTTTTTAAAAAGTCTAGGGGGTGTGTGTGGGAGATCCAAAGTACATGGAATAAAATGGCTAATGTAAAATTTTCCTCCTCAAACCTTTAAACCAGTTCTTCTGTTGGTTGTTATTAGGCCATAATTTTACTGCCAACCTAAGGAAGATATTAGTTGCATCAGCAGGTACGACAAAATTTGATGAAACAGCTCTCTTAGTCCTGACCATAGTTTATTCTTTTTGTTATATAATATTACTAAAGTGTTGTGGCTTTCCCCTCCACAATAACAAGGAATAAAAATAATAATTTAAAAAGTGAAAAGTGATATTTTTGCATAATTCTGTGAGTCTGGATTGTTCATCTTTAAGAGAAATACCATGAGACTTGAGATAATTTGTGAGTTGGCAATGCTGCCTGAAATTCATTAATGATGGTCTTTCATTTCATTCTTAAAAGGAAGTGCAAATTAAAGGCCTCATTTTACCAGTGACTTCTGTTGTAGCAAATGAGTTCAGCATGTCTGAACATTGTGGTAAACACACAGTTAAAACAACAGTAGGACTTTAGCAATACAGTATCTGTCTTTCAATAGATAATAATTAGTTTGGATTATATGGGTAACAAAGAAGACACATTGATTACAGAATTCCATTTTTGGATATATATTTGCTTTGGACATTAGTTCAGAACTCTTTGTATGAGATCTATGTTTTTGCAGTAACTCACTACCCTAAGTAAATAGGAAAGTAAGATACTGGCTGAGAAACTTGGTTTTACTATTAATATTCAGAATTATAAATTTAAAAGTTCTGGGATACAAAAGCAATGTGTTAGAATAATGTATAATCTTTCATGTGGGTTATATAACAATGTAAAGGACACGTTGAAGTTAATTTTCGGTTCCTCTTCCTGTACCAAAAGTGTGAAAAGATCAGGGATGGGGGGTACAGGACACATGAGTGACACATCGCTGCTCCTGACAGTGTCTGTCCCTGGAGACACTGAAATGTTTTCTGTTTGACTCCCAGGAGAGATGGATGTGCTGCAATATTCCACTTTTTAAAAATCAGATCTTTATAGTAGAGCTTTCATTTGTTGTGAGTGAGGCTTCAGTCCTGTTGTTCGAGTCCTGATGCAAAGCTGCTTTTTGCCTCCGAGGCACGCAGTTCTTTCTGTCCCTACACACACCCCTTTGGGATCGCCCCTGTGTAAAATAGGCCTAATATTGAAAAGAAAAAGGGACAAATATAAGATGTTGAAATCCACATGATTAAACAGCAGTTTTCATTACAAGTTCCAGATTTGGAATGTTTTCAAGTAAATTTAAATTGTCTTAATCCAGAGAGCATTTGTTTTGAAAAAATGTGGAACATTTGTTTTGAATGATCAAACACTGAAGGAATTGTTTCCCTGCAATGTTGAGGGTGGAAGGAGGGAGAGGATTAGCTGTAATGTGGCAGTCTCAGGCCATCCACTCCCCCATGCAGAGACTCTAAGCAGTTTACATTTCTCTTCACCACACCCAGCTCCTCCCAGCCCCTCACCACATTTTCTAAGTGCCTTCCATGGCTCCCCCAGGCTCTGCCAGGATACAACTTTCCTTCCTTCATAAATCCTTCTATTCTCTGTGGTTTTCTTCTGTCCCTTGCCATTGCTGAATTCTTGCTGTCCCTTTTCCCAGTCTGTATTCCCTTTCATCCAGTCAAGGATACCCATTTCTCCTACCTGTCCTCTCTTGTGTTTATTTGTCTCAGACATCTTCTGCACTATGTGTCTTGTCCTGTCGTCTTCATTTCTCTCTAAAGCTTTGCAAGTAGTTACTTATTCTTACAGCAATTGCATTTCTGCATAGCTGCTATCTTGTTCACCAGTGTTTATCTCCTGTATATTCATGCAAAATAAAAAAAAAGCAAACAAAAAAAGATGGAAAATCCACATCCTATGCCCTGACCTTGAAATAGGATAAATTTAGACTGGACAAATGAAGAAACAGAATTTTATGACAAATAAGGTGGGGCCCTGGCGCAGGTTGCCCAGAGAAGCTGTGGATGTCCTTTCCCTGAAGGTGTTCCTGACCAGATTGGATGGGACTTGGAGCAGCCTGGGATAGTGGAAGGTGTCCCTGCTCATGGCAGGGGGTTGGATTAAATGACCTTTAAATGCTGCTTCCAACCCAGCCATTACATGTTGCTAAGGTCTAATTCTATCATCACTCAAACAGTGATTACATTACTCAAACAGTTACTTGAGAGAGAAAATCAGAAATTGCCTACAAATATGGCCTAGAACTCACCTTAAGGATAGGATATTGAAAGACATGTGGAGTCTAGCAGCTATAAAGTCTTTATAAATGTGAGCTGTAAAGTAAAATGAAAATATTTGTGGTGTACCTTACTTGCAGAAAGAGCCATCTTTATGTATTGATCCAGCTGTGATATTTCAGGTATGGGTTTGGTTCTAGAGAAGTGTGTGTGTGTGTGTGTTTGCAGTGCAACATGCTCTATTGTTAAGATTGCATGAACTTTCACTTCCCTTATCTTCAAAGACAAACCTGAATATTCTCTGCATTAAATTGACAAGGTAGAAATTCATACAGTAAGGGTAATTGTGTATGGTCTGCTGACAGTCCATGCACATAAGTGTGTTTAAATTCAAGCTTTATTAAATGTGAAGTTTCATATATTTCCTTCTGATTGCTTGTTGAATGCCCTACAAGCAAAATTTTGCAGACATAATTTAAATTTATCATGTATCTGAAATGATGAGGAGTAGCATTTCATTACTTTTCCTTTCAGAATAACACAGCCTGGAATGCTGTATTATATAGGGTCGGACTTGATGGTCCTTGTGGGTCCCTTCCAACTCAGAATATTCTGTGATTCTGTGGTTATTTAAAAATGCTTTCCCTTTTCCTGCCCCTCAGTTTTCAGGAAATGTACTATAGGAGTCTTGTAAGCACTGATATCATTCTTGAAACATCGTTGTGGAATCTCACTTGTTAGACTTCTTCCGTTGTGAAATACTGTTTTCTTCAGCATCAGGACATACTGTTTTTTTTCACATTCCAAAAGAGGTAGGTTTCTGCTAGGTCCACCCAGCAGAAATCTGAATAGCCCTAACCTCTCACAGAATATCTGCAACACTATTCTAATAAAGGAGATAAGGAAGAAGTATTGGTTACTGCTGGAAGGAGGGGATAGATTAGGATGAGTGCCCTGATCTCTGTCACAAATCCTGCTGCATAATCTTATGTCTTTTAACAGTTTTAGAGGGCCTGACTGAAAAAAATCTGAACAAATGCTGTATTGTTTTAGAACTCAGAAGATGTTATTAGTACCATTTAATACTAAGCTACTTCCTGAATATTGCAAAGGAATCTTTGTTGTGATTCAAGACAGACCTATGTATTTTTTTAGCATGTTGCTAATGGAGATTAATCTTAGAGGTTTGAAGAAAATACTGCATCTGTTTCCATTTCAGTTTCTGAAAGCTTGCTGGACCCTGTGCCCAACAAGACTGAAAGTTGAAATTTTCTGTGGGAAAATGCTGATTCAGCTGAATCAGGAGGTTTTATGGGAATGTGTCAGAACTTTTGGCAAATATAAAGCTACCTAACTTTCTGTGCATTCTGTAAGGCAGCCCAGCTCCCTTGGGGCAGTACCACTGGGGGCTCTGGGCTCTCTGTTTTATTTTTGACCTATGATGTTTTTCACTTTCCAGCAGCTGTCCAACCTCTATAGTTTCCTGGGCAAGCCAGCATGCAGTAGGGAACAGTACCTTTGAGTTTGACAAAACTTGTGAAATTTCTGGCTTCTGTTTCAATAAAAAGCTAATGTAGAATTTAGTGAAAATTTTTCAAGACATAGGAAAATAGCTTTTACACATCTCTAATCATAGTATGCAAAGATTGATTTAAAAAAACCTTTTCCTTAGAGATTTCAATTTTATGATGAAGCAGAACTACAGAAAATGCTTCCACAAGTTATTTTAGATATTTCTCATAAAGCTTAAATTTTATTCTGTGATGTATAAACCTTCTAAAGAGTGTAGTAGGCTGTGCTAAAATTGTTTCTGCCATATTATATTTGCAAACACGTAAAATACAAAGGCAGTACAAAAAAGCAGACTCTTATAGATTTAGCTGGGCAGATTTGATGAAGACTATTCCCAGATGTCATGTCACAGCAGGTCATGTAAGTATTAATATATTTCATTGCAAAATCATTTCAAAGTGTAGTGAAGCTTAGGTTTTGCTTTTATCTTCAAAAATAGGATGAAAATATTTCTGAAATGAAGTCTAATGGAGCAGGCTGAATTTGTTTATAGTATCTGTGAGATCTACAATTATTTTTGTGTTGTGTTTAAGTCTGGAGAGCTTTTAGAGTTCTGTATCTTTTCCTGCAGTATTTTTCTTTCTGTGCAACTTCTTTGAATGATAAGATTCAATGAGAATTCTTCTCTTTTTTCATTCTATATCAATACTTCCTGTTTTAGAATTGAAATTAATTTTAAAATTAATTTTTGTTGGAATAAGAAAATAATGAAAAAACTTCTCTCAGTTTGAGATTTATTGTTGACTATAAAGATAAAAGCAAAAATGTTAGAGGAATGACAGTGAGCTATCTAAATGACCTTGCTTAGTCCTTAGCTATCATTCTATATGGATTTATAAGAGTGGTCTTCAAAAATAATCTGAGATTGTTTTTCACTTCAGTACCAAAAATTCAGATACTTTTTGGAACATCATCCAGATTCTTCTGTGTCTTAAAGTGCTACAGATGCCTAGCTTTGTTATGAAGGAAGTTATTACAGGAGTTGGGGTCTTTGCTTGTTTTTAGGCAAATCTAAAGAAAGCAACAAAAACAAAGTTGCATTAATTCATGCTTAGCTTGGCCCTGTTAAATGATCAGTTCCACTTGTATTTTTTCCCTAATTAGCTTTCTAACTTAATAACCTTGTCTTAGTGAATCAAGGTGGTTTTAGTGTGGGTTTTTTAAAAAATTAAATTTTAATTTAATTAATTTTTTTTATTTAATATTGATCTCAATGGTACAAGAACTTCATCCAGTCCCTAATATTTTATGGATGATTGATCCTTTATGTTGTTGAACAGATTTCCTATTGAGTAATTCTGCAATGTTCTTTCAAACAGAAATTTGTGACAAGTTTGTGTAATCACTTTTGTAATCTTTCTAACTCTCACAAAAGGGATTTAGCCAATTCCCAAATGACTGGAAATAACAAAAAATTATCACAGTTTTCCAGTGTGGGGCTGGCACACATGGCAACTGTTGGCCGGGATGTAGAAATTTTTCGTGGTTGTGGTTTTGTTTATCTTGGGACTCACAATAAAAAGTGCTAAATCCCCTCTTAGTGATGTGGCTGGATTAGTCAAGGAAAAATATCTGAGGACACAACCTTTCTCTCTCTTGTGAGCAGGCAGAGCTCCAGAGAGACAGGGACCCTGAGCCTCAGGCTGAGCACACAATGGCTCTGCCTTGGTGAGACCTGGGCTGGTCTCTCCAGGCTCAGCTTGGTGTTTGAGGGCTTGGGAGAACAGCCAGGCCTAGGTGGTTACTAATGATAACAAGGTTTGTTGTTATACATATGTGGAAAAATAGGGCATCTGCTATTCTCCCTTCATCTCTGTGTAGGAATTAATTGGAATTTTGACCAGAATGTATTCTCTACGGACTGTGCAACTATGGTGGAAGAGATCTGGTCTGAATTCTGCATTTCTTTAAGCTAAAATGGATAGAATTATTTCTGGTTTATGTGGATTCTCTATTTGTACCATCTATTTTTGCTGTCTCATTACTTGATACTCACTCAAGTACAGATATGCTTCTTTTACTCTTTAATATGTCTCATATAATTTTCAATACTTTCTTTTTTTGTAACTTAGGATACAAAAATAGCTTCACTTGAGCGCAATATAAGAGATCTGGAAGATGAAATACAGATGTTAAAGACAAATGGAGTTCTGAATACAGAGGACAGAGAAGAAGAAATCAAACAAATAGAAGTTTACAAGAGTCACTCAAAGTTCATGAAAAATAAGGTACGATCTATTTATAAAAGAGATTAAGACTGTTTAAATAATGGAAAGAAAAGTTTTAATGTGACCATTTCCAGTGCAAGAAGCTGCATGTCTCCTTTTGCTAAATCTCTACTGTATAATAATCAGTAGATGTGAAGGAGTGAAACATTTTGGATAAATGAAAATTATCTGATTTTAGCTTTTGATGTCATTTTGCAATAAGGACTTCTGTTTCATAGGTGCAACCAAATTCTACTCTGCTTATCTTTTCAAGACTAGCAATTTAATGACTTCAAATTACTGTACATCGACTACTAGGAGCTGTCCCAGGCAGGTAGTAAATATGAAGTGATGTGACACATTTCCTGGTTTCAAACTCACAAAATATTATTGTTTGTTCATTGTTTGAGGGTTTTTGCTACAGAAGAAATGAAAGTGTTAGTGCCCATGTGGAATTAATCCAGATTTATTAAGAAAAAATAATGATCAAAGAACATATGTATTCTGTTGGACAAAAGTAGCTCTTAAGCTACTGAAAAATAACTAAAACTCCTAAAGTAGCATTGTCATCAGGAAAATTATTTTGCTAACCTAAACATTATTAATTTCAAAGCAATTCAGTTTTAGTGACTTACAGCAAAACTCCCAATGGATGTCAAAAACCTGTTGATATAAAAATAAGGTAGAAAGCCTAGAACCTTAACACTCTCCTGATGTTATTGTGAGGAAAAGCTTCAGTATATTTCTGTAGCACAGAAAGCAGATGAATGAGAAGAGTATTAAATATGCATTGTTTTGTCACAGCCTTCTGATCTTTGATAAATGCCATGTTCGGATGAAACTTTGTCTGCTTTCTTTCACTAGTCTTTTTCTTCCACTTAAAATTAAGATTTACAGCAGAAGATGTTATTTTTATCACTCATCTGAGAACATTTCAACGTGGAAAAGTATTTGTGGAGCTGTCAGCAAACAGATCTTGCTGTACCTGATCTGTTGAACCTGAGATCCTTGATAAATTCTGATAAACAGGATTGATGGCAAAGAACAGTACAAAACTCTTCTGAGGTGCTTGAAGCTCTAAATAGTTTTAATTTATTCTTGAAGTATAACTTGTTTTCAATCTGTTCTTGTTTTAAATAAATGGAAAGGTGTTAGATGAAGGCAAATATTGAACATTTATTTACATGAGTGGCAGAGAGTGTTTGGAAGTGTTTCTTTTCGTAACTATTTTTAGTACTATTCAGTCCTTTCAAATATATAGACTTTAATTATGACTTGCAGTTAAATAAAAGTTGTAAAAATGAGGAAGAAAACTTGCTCAGATTTTTTTTCTTGTCCACTTGATAAGGCCTCCCCTTGCTCAGTTTTTCAAGGGAGAAAACTTGTCATTACTCACATAATACAGAAGTTGTTAAAACAGATCTTAAAGTTCGTAGGACCAAGAGATCTGCACCTTCAAATATCTTAATTGAGAATATAAATAAAACATATAGGATGATATGTACTTTTAATAATGATATCTGCTCTGGAAGACTTTCTGCCCTTATTAGGGTTCATCCTTTGGCTGTCAACCACATATTTAAATGAACACAGATGCTTTCTTTTTTTTTTTCTTGTATGAGTTTGCACTTGGCATTTAAGTAGTCCTTTGAGTATTAGAAGCCTTATGCTATCCACTGGGTATGAAAATCTGGTGGATTAGTGCAATTTCAGCAAATTACCAGTAAGATGAGTTTTAAGTGTTGACAAAGCAGTATTAAGGTGCTCTGTGATTCATGTCTCCATGTAAGAGCTTTCCATACTAGATGGAGGAAGCATGCAAATTCTGAGAGATCCTCTAGGGAAAAAAAAAAAAACCCCAAAATGGAAAGAACTATAGAATTTTATTTTTGTGTAGGTAGGCCTGGAAATTTAACAATCACTTTAAAACCAGACCTTTACCATCATAACTTGTAGAATCTACTGATAGACTTGTAGGGTCTGCTGTATGCAGGCACATGATTTGCATTGCTACTCCTTTTCTTAAATCCTTCACTTCAAAAAGCAGAAGTCATTTGTTGCATCAGAACAAATCCTATGATGTGTTAATCAGCATAGTTTCATTTAATGGAATTATTTATTGAAAGATTTAGCCCATTAATTTTAATGCACAAAATTCAGAAGAAAACCTTTGATTTTTTCTCCCTTTGTTTTCTGGTTACTCTGCATAATGTCGCATAAGAATTTGGTGTGAAAAAATAACAGAAGAACACCCATTATGGTTTTCTGGAAATGGATAATTAATGGGTTCTAAAGAACTGAAATTACAGGAGGTGACAGAATCGTAAATTGAGAAGGAAGAAAAAGGAATTAGGGTTTCAGGAAAGGAGGTGAAGCAAGATCATATTGGGCAATGTTGAAAAAGTGGTGATAGGCAAATTACACACATGAAATATGTGAGATAGTGGGAAGGTCAGGGTCAGAGGACAAACTTGGAGGTTTTTGGTGCTACAGCACTTACATCCAGACTTGTAGGTTATCTTCTTTTTAGTCCTTATAAAGTATAAAAATGTTTTGTTGTATTATATGAGATCATGAGGTTTTATTGAATCATGACAGTTGGTCTTCCACATCACTTCAAATACAGCAAAAAGGTTTGCATATCTGCTAGAGGCTAAAATCTATTTCATGTTCTCTTTAATTAGTTTTTTTACACTCTGAGATACTGCCGAACTTTAAAAAAGTGAATATACCCATGACTAAAACTTCTTAATATAAGTTTTATACATTTTTATTATAACTTTATTTTTGTGGCAGTTTTTAAAATGGAGATCTTAGTACATTTCTACCATGATAATTTATTTTTTAAGACATCAGCATATTTATTCAACAATCTCTGTGCATTTGGTTTGTGTTTTAACTCTTAATTTTTTTTTTTGAGAGCTGTAACACATTTTTAAACTCCTGACAATTTGTAGATCTTGTAGCCAGAACTTTACACTAAACAGATTCTGTTTCTAAAACACAAAGAACACACCTGCAATGAAAGCAAAGCCTTTTAATTTTTTTTTATTATTTCTCAGGGTGTGGGTTGTGTCATGGAGAGAAGGGGAAGAGTTTCTAGAAGAGATTAAGCATCTGTGATGTTCACATGCATCTCATATAAAGCCTGTGATGTAATTCAGATTGGCCGCAGATCCACATTTTGTCTTTGTGTCTTGCAGACAGATTTTCTCATTGTTCATTTTCTATCCATGTTCTCTTGGTTGCCATACTTGCTTACATGCTCTGGCAAGGGATGGAGGAAGGTGGTTTGCTTTCCAGAGAAAGCTTTCTCTAGCAGCTTTTAATTGCATTCTTTCCTCATGTCTGGTTTTTGTATGCTTCTTTTTTCATTTGGATTTTTTCAGACTTTGAGGTGATTTATTTTTAGTGCCAGGGTAGATTCTTGATTCTATACAGTAGCTCATGGGTGACTATCTGAGCACCTTAAGCAATGAGGCAAACATATTATAAAAAGATTTATAAAAAGAAATAAGGAACAAATATATTAAGACATGCGTACAGACTGTAGTTGGAAGAATTGCTGCCTTAAATTTAATTTTTAAGTATGCAATGTAAAACAATTTTACTTGCAATATAAAACAAAATAGAAGCATTTCGATCAGCAGTAAATATTTCCAGTACCATAGAACACTGAATTTATGAAATGTTTTAGTATGTGGATCTTTGGAATGTGGTTGAGTAGGATCAACCTGTGGATCTGTGGATATTCTTTTTTTTCCCCTGGGGATTTTTGAATCATCTTCCATCTACCACTTCTACATTTCTTGCATCTCAAGTGTCTGTTGGGACATGGAAAAGAGCTCTTCATATAAAGGAGGTGATTTCTCTTGAGTTATGCAAATGCACTGGGGCATTTTATTTCAAATAATCCTCATGAGGTGATGTATCTGGATTCAGCTGGTGACCAGTGTTATACCACAGGAATTTAGGAGTAGTTATGTGCCACCTAATTCACCATCCTTTCACCTATACACATCATTCTATATGTAGTCCAGTGCTTTGCTCTGATTATTATATTCTAAATCCACCACAATTTTGTGTTATTTGGCTATTTTTCCTATTTATCATTGTGGAAAGAGGAGAGTAATCATAATTCCATGACATTTACTGATGTACCTTAAATTCACTTAAATTCAGAAGCCCTGTCTTAGTCTTGTGTTTCTGCTGCTTCCTCTGGGATAAGCTTTTATTATCTCGGAGCCCTTTCATTGTGTGGAATTTTGTATAATGCTTTCCCCAGACTTCTCTTAAGTTAGTCTTCTTGGCTTGGCTTTTCTACTACCTGAGAATTCCATGTGAACTGCCAGGGAGAAAAATAGGAGGTGGGGATGGTGGGCAGCAACAAATTTGCATGAAGAGGAGTAAGGTTAAAAGTCCACTTTTCTGTTTTCCTCTGCTAAGATGCTGGTTTTTCTTTATCAGACTCCTAAAAAATTCCTGATTCATTCTGGCCAATGATAAGTCATGGGAATCATGCTGTTGGAAGGACTGAATTTATGCTTTTATGAACGCTTTTTTTCCTGTGCATTTTTGCTGTCTTGCCAGACTTGCCTCACATGGGATACATGCCTTTGAACTTAAGTGAGGTCCGTGGTGAATTTATAGACTAAATCATCTTTAAGATTTTCCTTTTAACTTCTGCAACAACAAGGCATTCATTCTTAGACAGAGTGCATTAAATTGCAAGAAACACAATTGAAGGTGTGATTGTAAAAAGTCTGAACCTTAATTCTCTTCCAGCATTCACAGGTGTCTGATTTGTCATATCATGGTCATTCACACCTTTCAGATTTCCAGTGGAGCTATGAATTGGAGACAAAATTAATGACCTAACTTTTTTCCCCCCACTGCAGATTGATCAACTGAAACAAGAATTCTCAAAGAAAGAATCAGAACTTCTTGCCTTACAAACTAAGCTTGAAACCCTTAGCAATCAGAATTCAGATTGCAAGCAACACATTGAAGTGCTTAAAGAGTCCCTTACTGCCAAAGAACAGAGAGCTGCCATACTTCAGACCGAGGTATTGTATTTCCTAATCATGAAATGCAATAGAAATATGGAGTTCATGGCCAGTATCAAGGTTTTGATGTGTTTGATTCAAGTCTGTGTGGCAGGAAAGTTGTTAAAGAATAATGATTAATCTAAAACAATCTAAATGCCAGTATATTTGGTGTATATATAATTCTGGTAGTACACCAGCTCTCATTCTAGAACATTTTTTAAGTGCTTATGATTGCCTTTTAAGAAAATGTTTGTGTCTAATTCTCATTGGCTTCAGTGGAGGGAGGTGTACCGTAATGACTTGATTGCTGTGATATGATGACCTGATTGCTCATATGAGTTTCTCTTTTGGTTGCTCTTATTGCTCATATGAGTTTCTCTTTTGGCTGCTCTGGTTGATGCCCCTTACTTCTGTGTATTTCTGTTCTGAAGGATGAAGCCATTGATGTATTTTTAAGGGGTCTGTTGAAAGGTGCATATTGTTCATCTCTTGTTATATTTTTCAAGTGCAGTCAACATTTATTTTAAACTATGAGTAATTTAAAACAGACCAGTGTATTAATTATTTATGTATCTACAAAATCAGACCATAAAAATATGGATAAAAATGGAATACCCATTTGAGGTGGTTGTCACATTTAAGGGAATATGTAAATCCAGTGTTTAATATGTCCATTAACTATTTTCCTAGTGTTTTAAAAAACTCCATAGGCTTGGAGCACACAATACTGATTAGATTGATTGCTATTAAAACTTCATGATTTTATTTTTAATGTATTTTTTTCTTTCAGGAAACAAATACCTGTGGAATTTAGTCATACAGAGCAAATGGTTTCTATTCAGAGAAGTTTATTATAAGGAATACAGGAATTTGATAGAATGTTTCAAAAGTCCAGTTAGGAAAAAAGTGGCTTAGACTCATCCTTCTTGTGGAAATAGGAAGTAAATATTTCTGAGATTCTGATTATCCCTTTTTTCAGATGAAATTTGGCATTTCCAACTTGTGTTTTATGCGCCAACTATCATATGTGTATAATACAAATTAATCATAACAGAACAAGGATAAAGACTCAAGCAATTTCAATCTAGCATTTGAGTAGGAAAGATTGAGTATTTTAAATCCTGGGCTGCACAAATCTGTTTTGCAAGGCTTTTATGACCTGTCATACTGCTGAGGATGGTGATAAATTCTGTTGGTTCTCCACTGATTGGAATTCCTACTCCCTTACCACACTGGTTTGCATTCAGTGTGTTACAATCTGGCTGGCTGATGGGCAGTGGTACAAAAATGAATTACAGTGTTCTTGATGAGGGATTCTGCAATCCTGGTGGAGAAACAATTGGCTTCTGGCAGGAATCTAATTCCTCTTCTCAGTTTCTGCACAAGGCTGTTGAGCTTGAACCTTTTACATGATCTAGACTGTGCTGTGGTAGCAGTCCAGCAGTGCTTCTAGACACAGCAGGTCTGGGTCTCTAGGAACTGGGAAAAGATTTTTGGTTGCTTAGAGCAACTCTATCATCCATCTCCAGGCCTCAGGTCTTATCTAAAGGGAGGCCAATTGCTTCCAGCAGCAGATGGGAAAGCAGCTGCAGGGAGATGCAGGGCAAATGGCAGCCCTCCAGCAGGTGGGAGTCATTAGGGAAGAAATTTTGTACTGTCCAAACTATTGTTGTTGGTCATTCCCAGATGGGGAAAGCTAATAACGTTTTGGCCTGCATTAAGCCACACACCTTTATTTCTACATGTCTATTTATTACACTGTCTATTTGTAGAGCAGTTTTTGAACTATCTTGTGTCCTTAAACATATTCATAACTTGCCTTGAAGCGCTTCTTTCTGGAGGTGAGCGTGACCACCAAAAGGCAGTTCTAATCCTGTGCTGAGTAAGGTGTTCAGAGTTGCAGTGTCAACTTCCTGCTTAAATAGGATTACTTTGTAATCACCTTGTTGTAATTAAATTAGCATAGTAAATCCTGTAATAAAAGAAACCCTCCACAGGCTCTCAGTTATTTCATAAGAAGTGTTTTATTATTATTTAGCTTAATGGTACTCTGCAGGTTATCTTAAGGTTTTGCTGAAGCAGCTGTGTATGATGCAACGGGATGTGATTCACAGAATCATGTCGTGGTTGAAGGGAAGGGAGCTCTGGAGCTCATCTGGTCCAACCCCCCTGCTTGAGCAGGGCCACCTAGAGCCAGCTGTCCAGGACCGTATCCAGATGTCTCTTGAATATCTCAAGGCATGAGACTCTACAACCTCTTTGGGCCATGTGGGTCAGTGTGAATGTTTCCAATGTTCATAGGGAAACCCCTGGGTTTCAGTTTGTGCCCATTGCATCTTGTCCTCTCACTGGGCACCACTGAAGAGTCTGGCTCCATCTTTACAGCCTTCCTTCAGGTGTTTATACACAGTGATGAGATGCCCCATTCACTTTTCTAGGCTAAAAAGGTCAGCTCTCTCAGGGTTTTGTGATATGAGAGGTACTCCAATGCTTTAATAAAGCCCTTAATTAATCCTTTAGTTTCTTTATGGCCTTTCACTGGGCTGTCTTCAGTATGCCCAGAGCTGGACATGATATCTCAGCAGTGGCCTGATAGAGGAGAAGGATCAGTTCCCTAAACCCCTGATGAGCCCAGGATGCTGTTAGTGTCCCTGCAGGGCCACATTGCTGGTGTTCACCATCGTGGCCACCAGGACCCCAAGGTCCTTTTCTGCAAAGCTGATTTCCAGCTGAGTGAACTCCAGCACATGCAAGTGCTTGGCATTGTTTGTCTCCTGGTTCAGGACTTTACCTTTCCTTTCCCTGAACTCCATGAGGTTCATGTCAGCTTGTCAAAATCCCTCTGAAGAGCAGCATGCCCCTCTGATGTATCAGTTGCCCTTTCCACATTTTTTCCACCAGCACACTTACTGAGGCTGCACCCTACCCCATTGCCCAGATCATGAATGAAGCCATGGAACAGGACTGGATGCAGTATTAACCCCTGGGATGCAGTGCTGATTCTGCTGGAGTGTCCTGATTCCACTTGATAGCCAGCCCTCCACCTACCCACATGGTTCTGACAAGCCAGGTGTTGTAGGGCATGAAGTTTAGAAGTAACATGTTGTTGTAACAGTTTTTCTGTAGTTCATGTATTCCAGTTTTTCTGGAAGTTCATTGGTTTTACTCTATTTCTTGGCGAATTCTACCAGTGTTTGTTATTCAGTGGAATGGATTTTTTGCGGGGTATAATTTCATGTTTGGAATTTTAATGATATCTTAGCAAAATTAGCTCAGAAAAATTTTACTGCTTTAAAGGTGTAGTTTAAGTTTAAGCTCTAGCTTGTACAGTTGGTTTAGACAGTAAGAGATGAAGTGTAAGCAGAGTTAGGATGATCTTCATCCTGAAGAATACTGACTACTATTGAGGCATGACTAGCAGATTTAATTGTACCAGATCATCAGAAATAAGAGGGCACTTGAATTTTTTTGATGGGTTTTTGATCAGGTTTCAGGTCCAATGGCACTTTGGGACATAATGTGAAAGAAGTTAAAACCATTGGTAAACAAGCCTAGAATCTAAACACAGTGTTCTTTTTGAGTGGTGTTTCTGTTGTCCCAGTGATGTCAGTGTTGTATTTTGATTTCAATATGTTTAGTTGACTTAAAAAGCTATCACTTGAAGTTTTTTTTGACAGTTGAAACAAAAAGAAAGAAACCCCATACAGCAGTAACTATCACGGTGGCCAGAGTTGGGAGGTCTGAAAATGGTTTGCTGCCAGTAGGAAAAATGTTTGGAAGGAGTCCTTAGAAGGTTCACCACCTCTGCTATGTGCATTTCATTTTGTTCCATTTTTAAGGTCATATATGATAATAGTGCCAAACTATGCAAAATTTTCCTACCCTAATGTATATACCCTTTGTTTTGATTATCTCTTTATTAATGATGTGAAAACCCTGAGGTCAGATGAAAATGAGCCAATGTAAGGCTAGTCCAGCCACAGAAAAGTGGAAATGTCACTGTGCTCCACAGAGAACTGTTAAAAGGAAGAATATGACACTTGATGAGGTTTTCCCTGCTGTGTGAAAAAGCTGTTAAAAGATGTTAATTTTTAAATGAGGCCTTGTAGTGTTACTGCAGAAGGAAAGAAGTTAAAGAGTGAATAATCCTTTTCAATTATTTAAAAAGATTAAACATGGCCATTTGTATACATTCAGAAATGGTGGACGGTAGAGTTTGATTCTTTTTTGTGCATATTTGCAGTGACTGGTGCTTAACTACTGCACTTAACATCAGGATAAAAACTTATTATAAATTGATGCAAATAAATTCAACTCAGCTGGGTAGCTCAGTGGAGAAAAACATTCATTTCATATGCATTTCTGACACAAACATACTTTAGCACTTAGTGTATCATTGCTTTAGATAACACACCTGCAAACTGGCAGGTGTGCTGTTTGAAGGTTAATGAACTGTGAAATAAGTAAATGTCTACAAAGAAGTTTTGTGAATTGTGAGCATAGTCCTGTCAATGGAGGAAATGGATTAGAAAAATAGGTAAAGTCTGTACTGTAACTGAATAACTGATGTGTTCAGCATACACATATTAATACAGAAAACCTAATAAAAATGGAGAGGAAGGGTGATTATAGTAGTTATTTATTGCAATCTGCTTTTTTTGTTTAAACAAATCTGTTTATAAAGAAGGGTTGTGAAATGATTGACTTCTTGGCAGTTCTTAGTTTGCATAAAGAGCAAATAAAAGCAGACAGCACAAAATACTTGGAACAAGACTAAAAAAGCTTTATTTTTCTTTCTATTACAATGTTGATATTTGATATTTCTTGAAATGTAAATCTGCTTTTAATTTTACAACAATAATGGTATAACTACGGTTATTTCACTCTCACATTTTTGTTTTTCTCCGTTAGAGTTTTACTTTGAAATTGTGTTTTTCTATTGTTTTGTGATTTTTCTTGTTTCAAACCAGGCTGGGCCAGATCTTTCAGTGTGGTCTCTTTGCTGTGCTGCCAGGGCATTGTTCTGGTGGACGTGCTGTGCGTGCGAAGGGAGGATCACCCGTGGCACAAAGCACTGCTCTGGACACCAGGCTGCCCTTTGCTGTCACTCTGCAGCTGTCCACTGCTCTCTTGACAAAGGGCTCCACATTTCAAGTGCAGCTTTGTCTCAGGTGGAATGTGCCAGACATTTCAGTTTCTGTGCAGCAGCCACATTTTGTACGCCCTATGACTGTTCAGAGAGGAGTGTAGTGGCAGAGCAGTAAATTCAGAGTCAAGCTGAAAGAACTCATAGGTTAGCAAAATGCTGTATCTAAACAGAACTAAACTGTGAAGCAATCTGGGGGGCTTTTAATTTTTGTTTTTTCTTTTGGTGTCTATCTGCCTCTTGGATTCTGATTTCAGGAGTGTTCAGAGGCATATCGATTGTCCTGATCTGATTTCCAGATCTCTGTGCTTTTAGTTGGACATTGCACTTGTGACCTCCTAAGACTCATTTTCCAGTGGCTTTATAGTATCAAAAATGAAGCTCTCTCAAATACCTGATATATCTTATACACACAACCCCATTCCCCTTGACTGAATCCATTCTTCATTATTGTTTTTAATATTCTTTCTTTGTTATGGGGAAACCATTGTTTTAATTTCAAGGAAATTGAAGCAGAATTTTCTGTGAGCAAGGTGGCTGAAAAAGTAGAGAGTTCCATTTGCAGGGCCTGTAGAAAGTAGTGCCTAGAGGCAGGAAAACAAAGTTGGAGAAAATGGGAAAGTAGAAAGAATGGAGTCTGTATTTGGTGTGTAAAGAATTCATGCAACTCATTTGGCACAAATAGTTTGATGAATGCTAGATTTATCTTGCTGTCAAAACACTTCTCATTTTCATCTATTTTACTGAATGAAAGAGAAAATTAAAGTGTAGTTCCCTCCTGCCCACCACCTCAGTTCTTAGTTTTATAGAAAATTACCTTGTTGCCATTGAAAACAATATTCAGTTAGACAGCTTTAATGGGCTTTTATAACCGAACAAAATTTACTCTGATAAGATAAGTCACTAGTGGATGGAAATTATTAGAAAAATATTAGTACTCTTAGCTACTAATTTAAATGCTTTGCTCTAACTGGAGATGTTTGAAGAGGAACTTGGCTCGGATTGCTTCAAAAATGATTCTTTGTATACCATAACTACTGCTTAAGTTCTGATTGATCTAAAGGAGCCTAGTTATGATCCTGGTGTAGTGGCACCATATACAAGAAATGCAAAGAAAAATACGCTTCAAAACAGCATTGAAATTTCACCAGGTAGATGCAAACCCAAGAAGAACACAAAAATGTTGTAATTGGCAGAATAACCAATAGATGTAACACTAACCAGTCTCAAACAGTTAATGATTTGCACTTATTGCTATAGTGATGAAGTGCGTGGAGGAGTTATTGTAGTAATTTTGCATAATTTTTGGGTTTTCTGCTTAAGAGATGACTGGGGAGAAAAGGCTAGAACCACTTACACTTCTTAAATTGTGATTTCATTTTTCAGAATGTCCTCTTCCTAACACTGGTAAGAGTCCTTAACTCACAATTGCTCTTAACCCAAACACTCAAGGTGTAGAAGGTGCAAAGATGGATTCTCAGCCTTCTGTCTCTGTTGAGGGAAAAAAAAAACCAAAAACATGCTTACAACAGCAGCAGAGTTTAAAGCAAGAGTATGGTCCATTTGGAATGGAAAAGCTTCTGCAGCTGTGGTCATCCAGAAGTCTTTAGATATGCTTATACTGACAGTAGACCTCATATGGCTTTTTGATTATTTTCTTGGTAGGATTCTGAATAATATTTTCCTTTCTGGCTATGTGATGTGAGTTGTTTGTTTTCTTCCTTTTCCCCTTGTTTAACTTTTAGAAGGAAAGAATTTTCTAGTTCTTGGTATCACAGTGGACAATGAAAGTATAAGGATCTGAGCTTCTGAAAGATTAGTGGTTTCAGAAGGAACCTGCTAATATTTAGAGAAGTGCTCATATAAGATCAGCTCAGGCAAACAGCACTTCTACACTTCATGTCCCAAGTGATAACATGATATAATTACATAATATTTTACATTTCTCCAGTACTTTCCACACTTAAAATCAAGTAATGCAGTCTGTGAGAATTTTCAAAAGATTTGTCATTGTTGTAGGTAAAAAGTATTTGCAAGGAAACAAGAGGAAATTTTTGTCAAGCATTAAGAATAAATCTAAAGAAGAAAAATAGGCATTCTACTAAATAAGTAGGAAATAAGTGAAAAGAGCATGAAATTGTGGAGGGGGGTTGTAGAAGGTGCTGTTCCGTAAGAGCGCTGGGACAGGAGCATCTGTGCTCATGTACAGAGCTGCTTAAACATTATCTGAATCAGTAGAGTTCTGCTAACACAATTTCTGTTAGAAATGTGTCCAAGTATTGTAAAACTAAGACCTAACAAGATAAAATCTGGGGTTTACAGGTTAAGTATTTAGAGTTTTGAAAATGTTGGTACTTGGGTCAAGTTGGATTGAGAAGTAGATCAGAAGATGGAGTAAAATGGGTAAGGATGCTTTGATTTGTGTTATTGTAGTGTTCATCTGGCTGCCTGTTTTAACAAAGAAGTCTGTGTTTGTAGAAGCAAATCTTAATTCTGATATTTTAAAATGTGTGGTGTTGGTCCCTCCTCCCCCTCGTTGAGTAACAGCTTTCCTTTAAAAAAGGTTGACTTTGTAGACATTCATAAAGGGCTTGTGAAGCACTATTGCCTTTGCTCAATGCCCTTTTTTCTGCCTTTCAGTGGAGGGAAGTTTGATACAAGCAAGGTGCACGTCAGATGCTGTTAGCAGGGCTGGCTGGAAATAGGCTGGAGCAATTCTGCAAGTATTGCTTTATGAGGACTCATTCTCATGTCCTTTTACTTTTGTTTTTCAAATTCTTCCTCAAGTCAAACAAGCGTAACAGCTGTTTCTTATCTATTAAAGACTGCTTTCTTCCAGCTGCCCTGTGCTGCGAGATCAGGCACAGGATCAGTACAGGATGGGAAAGACTGTAAATAAAAACAGTTCAGTCTCACATTCACTGCATGCTTGTTTTCCCCTTTCAACTGTTTAAACTGTTGAAGTTCCAAGAAAATACTTAAAATACTTTCCATTAGTTAATTAACCTTTATGCTGTATCACTTACTCATTGTTCTGAACGTTGTTGGAACAACACTAATTTGGATTCTGGAAAAGATTATAGTATTTATAAATAGAGAGTTTTCCTGTAATCCCTAATTGAAATTAAAATCTGTATCTATTATATCTGCCTATTTCTACAGATTCCTAATCTTTTGCATAGATAATATTTTTCTGTTTTTAAAATATAGGTACTCTTTGTGGTTGAAATTAAAACATTTTTGTAGCAAGGCCGGGGAAAGTTACTTTCTATTCCAAAATATTTAGTGTTTTTCAGTTGTAAATTTGGAGGAGCATTGTCATTGAAATACTCTGCATGGAGGCCACAAATTTTCCCTTAAAACTTAGGAGAAATAATATAATAAGAAAAATGCCAGTAGCAATTACAACCAACAGCAATAGGAATTGCTAAGATTCTTTTTTCCTTGCTTTCTACAAGAAGTGTTCATGATGCCTGTGTGCCATATCCAGTGGAACAGAAGTAATTCTTTGGTCAGGGGCTTGCATGGAAGACGGATTACTGCTGGACAGATTTGTACTGGAGGCTCATCTTTCACCTTTAAATTTAGATAAATAGCAAAATCATGTACAAATAAGCAGAGTCCTTACTGGGCAAGGCAGGAAACTGTAGAGAAAGGTGTGCTCAGGTATATTTGAGCTCCAGAGTGCACTTCACTGATCTTTTACATGTTTTGGAACTCTAAAACATAACATAGTGCACAGTTGTTAAAGGACTCTCTGCTACACTGAATTTCAAAAAGGACATGTATTTTTGTGTCATGGTTCCACATTCTTTTCTGTCTTTGAATATCTATAGCTAAATTTCTCTGCTTTTTGTCAGGAGCAATAAAGTTCCTGAGATGAGAATGTGTGGGAATAAAAGATGGAAATCTTAATTCTCCTCAATACCTAGTCAGTTCCACATTATTTGAGTTACAATAAAGTAATCTTTTCTTTTACTATTGATTTAGTTTTTTAGTCAAGTTTAAATTTTGTTTTACTCTTTTGGCCAAAAGAATTCCATTTTCTTGCTTACTAAGCACAGGTAATTACTAAGATATTGCATTTTGGAGCTGTGTCACCTTTCTGCATATGTGATATAAGAGAAAATTGGTTTCCTCTTACTAAATATTATGTTTATTTTTGTTTTAGGCCAGTTTTATCTTCCCTTGACTCAGGTGCTGGTTGACCTTTCAATAGAAGCCTAGGTTTGGTTCCTTGTTTATTTTGAAATGTTGCCAGAAGTTGGGGGGAAGGGGAGGAGGGGAAGACACGTTCCCTTTATTTTATCCCATTTTAGGATTTTATGCATGATTTCATAACATTGTGGTAAATACAATAGTACATATTTAATACAGCTTGGAGGTTTATGTTTGCAACAGACTGGAAACAATTGACAGTACTTTTCTTAAGCATAACCAAAAACATAATGAAGTTTATCCAGCCAAGTGTCAGGCCACAAATAAAGACAGGCACATGTGTGGTCAACCTGCCCTCCATTCCTAGGAGAAGTGCCATTGGACCAAATGAACTCATTTTAAATCAGGCAGGAAATCTTTGCCAGACCTGACCTAGACCCGTGTGTGTTGGTGGCTCATGGCTGTGCCCAGCCCTGCAGCTGAGTTGGCTTCTGAGCCAAACATGAGTCCAGGCCTCTCTGCACTGAGGTGCCAGTGGCCTCTGTTACCTTTTTCTCTTCCAGGGGGATTCTGTGTGCCAGCAGTCTGGCAGCAGTATCCACTCTACTTTGTGTCATCTGTCATAAAGTTTGAAGCGTGCTGTCATATATCTAGTGAGAGGATAAGCTTGAATGATGTATGATTTTCCTGGACAAAGAATGCTTTCAGGAATTGTTAAAAATAGAAGAAAATATTCTGCTACCATGCATTTTTATAAATGATCAATTTTGTATTATCAAAATCAGCATTTGTACTTCTGTAATTATGAAGCTAAATGAAAACGAGTGACACAGGGGGTGGGAGCAAGCGCAGATGTCTGGGAGAAACGGGGAGACCCTCTCTGAGAATCAGGTTTAGGGTTTAGAAATACAAAGCCCAGCTGGACTTGAATGTAACAGGAGATAGAAAGGACAGGAAAGGTTTTTTCAGGCACAGCAATAGCAGAAGACTAAGGAAAATACGGGGTCACTGATGGGAGGGCAGATCTGATCCTAAAGACGATGGAGACAGTCCAGGTACTGAGTGCTTTGTTCACCTTGATCACTACTGGAAAAACCAACCTTCAGCAACCCCAGGTCTCTGAAACCACTACAGAAGTCCAATGCCAGGTAAACTTATCCTTGATGGAGGAGGATCAGCTCAGGGGATATTTAAAGAACCCAGACACACACAAGTCCCTTGGCCCTGCTGGAATGCACCTACAAGGGCTGGTGGCATTGTGGAAATTTCCCACCCTTGGAAAGTGGTGGGAACTGGGAGAGGTTTCTGAGAACTGGGAGAAAGCCAATGTCTTACAAAAGGCGAGAAGGAGGATGCAAGGAACTGCATTGATTATATTGATCCCTGGAAAGGTCGTAATGAAGAAGGAATAATCCTGGAAGCCATTTCCAGATACATGACAGACAAGAAGGTGATTTGTAGTAACTGGTGTGGATTTATGAATTTCTGGGTAATTTCTCCCCAGGAAAAGCTGTATTTTTGATGGGTTGCTGATAGTTGGATTTGAAATCTGTTTCCCTGTGTTTATATTCATTGGATAATTAAGTATTTTTTATTATAGTGTTCATTTTCTGCAATTACTGGCAAACTCTCTTTTTCAATAATCCTTTCTGTAGTGGTTCTGATGGTTTTTAGACAAGTAGAAGCCTTGAGAGATCATCTTTGTTCACCTTCATTGTGTAAAGGATGGTAAAAGCTCAGTATGCAATAAATTCTCACCTTATGAACACAATTACAGGACAGCTGGAGTTCTGGGACCTTCTAACTCTCTCTTCTGTGTGCATTTCATACTCAATCCACCCACTAGCTGTGTGCCCATGGGGAAATCCTCAGGGAGGACTGGGCTCTGGGTGCTTCACAGGGTGATGTCAGGCCTGCTTAGAGGTTGTCTAGCCCAAGCTTCTGATCTAAGTAGGTTTTAGTTACTGCAGGTTGCTCAGGATGGCATCCAGCCAAGTTTTGGATACCTCAGGGATGGATTTTCCATAACCTATTTAGACACCTGCTTCACTAGTTGACCAAGCTTGTGGTAAAAAAATAGCAAAAACCAAACCACAAATATGTTTTCCCTATGTCAAGGTGGAATTTCCATGCTCCACTTGTCACATCCTTGCCTAGTGCTCCCTTGAGAAGAGCCTGGCCCTGCCTTCTCATGCCCTTCCACTCAGTAAGAATTGAAGATAGCACTGAGATCTTGCTGTGGCTTTTTTGTCAGGGTGTACAGAGTGGTGCTCAGCCTCTGCAGGTACATCCTGTATGTCAGTTCCCAACCATCTTGGTGGGACATTCAGCTGGAGATACCCATGTCTAAGCTGGGCTCTGAGTGTGTTCCAGAGGCTGGTCCACATCCCCCAGGCATGTGCTGCCGGTTCAGTCAGCTGGCTTTGTTTCCTGCTGGCTTAGCTATTTGTTGTGAAGCGTTTTGTTTTCTCATGCATAACCAAAAGAGGCATTTCTAGAACATGAGTTTGGAGTGGCAATGTGTTATTAATTCCAGTAGTTATTATTAGTCATACATAAGTCCAAGAACTATTATCCACTTACTGTTCTAAGAGAAACAGTTTGATGAAAAGCTTATCTTAATATTTGATGTGGGATTTAACAGTTCAGTGTATTAAAAAAACCCTCAACATAGTAGTCTGTCAAGAAAAAAAAGAACCTGTCTTACCCAACAAAAATCCTTTGACGACTGTAGGACAAATATAATTGGGAAATTATCTCTCTCCACAAAGATAGATGTAGTTTTTATGATTTGAAGATGAGGGTATGTTTTTAAAGCCCTGTCTTGGTCAGTTGCAGGATTACTGGTAGATGAATTTTCTTGATGTTGTTGTATTTTCCTTGTTTGCTTCTGTTGGAACAGTGAGCAAATGGTTTTTGTGAGCAGTTTCTCAAAAAGAGCATGTAAAGAAGCTGTGGCAGCAGTTTACGTCAATCTGATAGCACCTGCTGTCACTTGGTTTCACCTCTTCCTGGAGGAGAAAGGGATCCAGGGCAGGTTGATGTGATTCTCTGCTTCCATCTCCAGATACTGCCAGAACCCCATAATAATCTCCAAGGGAACAGGAATAAGGACATGGCACACTGTGGAGTTCAGGGCCTCTCTTTATTTATTTCATTTTTTTTGACCTGGCTGAAAAGTCACATGTCTGCAGTCACATGCACATGGGGGTTGGCCAAATGGGTAAGAATCAAACACAGATTTCAGATCTGTAATGTTGGATTTTGCCCATCTAGGAAAGAGTTCTTGCATTGTTGTTATAGTTTCATAGGTTTAAAATGTAGTGGCAATAGTGCAAAATTTAAAAATATAAACTATCATCATTTAAAATGTCAAATGCAGCAGCTGAGAGAGAACTCAGGATGGCAGCTGTGATGTGCCATATTGATAAATCAAAAACTAAATTCAAAACATATGATCTCAGTAATGTGATCCAGATTATGTATTAGAGGGTAACAGTTGTGCATTCTCAGTGCTAGAAGTTTGCTTTGCCTTTGACCCAGTGCCTTGATGTGCACTAGAGTGGTGCTGCAGTGGGATGGGTCATATTTGTGCTCAAGTGGTTCTAAGAATCTAAGTTTGTATTCAAATGAAACATAGAAGTTTGATTTGTAGTGTAAAAGTATAAATATGCTTATTCCATAAGAATTATGTTTTCTTTTCTTTGTTGCATAAGATGCAGAGGGGATTTTAAGGTATCAAAATTTGAGTGTGGGGGAGGTACTTGCTGTGGTAAAGTCTTTGAGTGAGTGTGAGAGCATTTTTATACAAGTGATGAGAACCTCCTGGACATGATTGACTTAAATTAGCTTGATTGGTTTTTATCAATTGCAGCTGCACTATTTAGCATAAAAATGCAAAACATCCAAGAATCATTTGCCTTGCAGTGTATAGAAAGATGGTTTTAGTTAGTCTTTAAGATGTTTCAAATGTTTATTCTACACAGATTCTCTGAGAATAGATCCAGAATATATCCAGTTACAGAGAATTAGTAAAGATATTGTAAATGTTGAGAAAATTAATTAAGGAAAATATGCTGCTTTATGAATTGCATATTTAGGATTTTGTTTTTCTTTTCCTTTAACTGTGTTAGTAAGTTAAACACTTCAAAGATATTTGTTGTAGTGTCATAATCAGGTACCTGCCATTAAAAGCTAAAAGAGAAAGACTGGAAATTTTGTGTGATGTACAATTTTCTGACTTGCTCTCTCAACCAGTGTCATGCTTGAGAGAAATCCTGAATTAATTTCTTTCTAAATGAGACAGGAAAGTTATAGACCAGTGTTGAGGGTTGCCACCCAGTGCTGAAAACTTGACCAGGGCAAGACTGCTGCTGTTATTTAAAGGCTGTATTCTGTACAGTGAGGTTTGGTATATGATGTACATTTTCCTTTTTCTAGAACTGTACCTGCAAACTCACGATCCTGCATTTGTTTCAAAGTTTCCTCTTTTTCAGTGGCTTAATGATTTTCATAGCATATGACCTCTAGGCTAATTAAGAGCATTTTTGTGTTCCTTTCATGCTTGATGTTGTTTAACTCACAGGAGAAATATGAATATATAAAACTAGCATAACTTACTAATTGTAACCAGCAGTTGTGCTGAAAAAGAACCCTTATTCATATGTAAAATAATAGATTATGTTAAAGAGTGGGATTACCTGAAGTCAATCTTTTGTACACTTTTAAATGTTTTTGGTACAGGAGGCCTGTTAAGGTCAAGGCATTTTATTATTCCCAGATTCATTTAGTCTGATATGTTCTTAGAATAATGATGCCAATTTAGATCTTTAGACAGGTACTTGGAATTAAGATGTAGAAAATGGAAAACCATCCAGTTAAGAACATACTTAATGGTATAATTTTAGTGGCTGAAGAAATTAATATTTAAACATGTGTACATAAAATTTTAAAATTTGTATGTATATGTAAAGAAATCCCAAGAAAGTGTGGAGAATGCTTTATTTTATCCCTGTGCTATCAATTTTATACTTGGTTGACATTCAAAATCACATCTATATATAATTCACTAAATAATTTTTTCAGTCATGTGTTAGGTCTTGCAGTCCAGTGTAGACATGAATGAGGGTAGAAGGTTATGTTTCTCTTGCATAAATAATACAAAGGTTTAGAAAGTTTCAGTTACAGAGGCACTTAATTGCATCTGCACAATTTTACAACCAGTCTGGTGAGGTATTACTGGGGTATAACACATGCAGGAAGAACAAAGGCTGACTTTGGTGTCCTGAATTTAATTTTCAGGAATGATAGGCATAAACTCCCCTGTTTTTTATAGAAGAAGAAATCAGAGGCTAATATACCTATGTATTCAAAGATATGCTTTTGTAATGCAATGTGAAGTAGATGTAAATTTAATAAATTCATTTGATTTTACATAGTTGCTGTTACTTGCCAGCCAACTGCTCTTCACTTCTTAGAAAGCATCCTTACTAAAGGAGTACTTGGACACTAAATTCTTTAAGACAGTTTGGCAGCTGCAGAAAAAAGTATTAGGACTTCTTTCACATGTCTTTTATAACTTACTGGTTTGAAAGGTGAGGATTTTCTGGGGGGTTGGTTTTGGTTTTGTTTTTTTGCTTTGGTTTTGTTTTTTTGCTTTGTTTCCACTTGAGAGATGCTATCTTATATGTTGATAAATACAATTAACTTTGCATAGTGCAGTGCAGGATCTTATGTAGTTAACATATGCTAAACTTTACATTAAGATTCCTTTTGTGTCCTGGCATTGTCTTGTTTCTTGAAATGTATCTTTGTTTTCTCAGTCTTTTGAGGAGATTGAAAAAAGGAGCAGAATTTCACCCATGTGCAGAATTATCCATGTCTGGGAAAAAGATTACTTTCAGAATGCTTTCCAGGAAAAGAAAAACAGATGAGGAATAGTACTTTATTTATTTATTTACTTTTAGAATTTTCTTAAAGGGCAGATTTATAAGGCTCCATGTTAATGTCAGCTGTCAGAGATTGGGGAATGAATTTTCATACTCAGGTTTCATTCCTGTGACTAGTAAATCTGATTTCATGTAGCCTTTCCTTCTGTGTTAAATTATTGATACTCTGATTTTTTTAGCAGTAAGATTTGTTTATACATGAATATGCCTATACATGAATATATATGTATACATATATGTACTATATATATATATATAGACTAAAAAGAATAAGCTGAAAATGTATCTACTATATACACAAAAAAGAATGTTATGAATGATAAAATAGTGTTTTTAGATGAATTTTTCTTCCATATTTTCTGTAGCATGTTTGGAAAATAATCTCCACCATTGTTTGTGTCTTTATACTTAAGGATAATCTTTTTTGAAAGGGTTGAAATCCTAGAAGATTCAACCCTACAAGTATTTCAAAGATACACTTTCAAGTCCAGAAACTTTCAACAGGAGTATTTTGAACATAATCAATTGAAAAAGCAGGAATTCTGGTGATATTTTTGGAACAAAATTCAAAGTTTGCAACTTCATTGGTAACATAGGATTTAGAACTGAATTTTACCACTCCCTTTCCCAGACAGGATAGCAAGCTTGAACAAATTGTAAAAATCCATTTATGTCTAAAGCAAAACCATATTCTGATTATTCCCCTTTAGATTTGCTCTAAAAGATTATTTCTCTGGTGTCAGAAAAAACCTTTTAGAGAACCACTGTGCTTCCATTTTGGATATGAATTTGGCTAAATTAGGCTAAAGCAGTGTATTTTTTTGATAAGACCACTAATCTTTAAACAACAGATGTACATAATTCCTAATTTAGCTGAATTTTAGGAAGGCTTTCCATGCTGTACCACGTTCAGGTGGGACAAGAGTGGTAGAAGTGATGAAATATTGGCCAACAGAGGAGCAGTGGAGATAGCAGGGAGAAGAAAGATCAGGTTGGCAAAAATATTGGTGAAACATCTGAAGACCTGATACTGCAATGAGGCTTATTCCATATTGCCATTGCTCAGCTTGCCAGAATTTGGAGGCACTCATCTGAGATTGGGGTCCCTGGTGATGATCCTGAATTCTGAAGTGAGAAAAATGGATCACCTAGGGTAGTACAAAATGCAGGATTATGCCCCTCTGGACAAAAAACCCAAAACTTTTTAGTATAAAGGTTTAGGTAAAGCTAATAGTGTGTTAGAGGAATGCTATTAGTCACCAATAACATGTGGCTGTAGAAAATTTGATACTAAAATGTATCAGGAGAGAGATTTGGTACAGAAATTGGGGAATATTTTTTATGAACTCTGAGCTCTCGTCTGAAATGCAGTCATCCAACTTCAAAAAAGATGAATTCCAGATAGATAGCAGAGAGGAAGAGGAGGGGTAGGGGGATGATCAGGAAAATAAAATAACCTTCTGATGATGCTAAAAGGGCTCAAATCTATCATTGCATTGTGGTTTCATTTGCAGGAATCATTGCAGCCAATTCGTTTTGCTTATCACTGTTGTGAAATGATGACATTTTTCCTTCTTTCAGCTGTGATATATTGGCTAAGGAATAGTAATTTCCAGTTCAAGGATGAACAAGTTTTTAAACAACTTTGATTGTTTACATGAGGTCATCTGACCAGACTCTAAAATGCTTTAAAAAAAATCTTGTGTTTTACCAAGGTAGAATTGGCAGTTTATGCTCAACATCTTTTAGCTTAAATGCTATATGACAATTTAGTATTATTTAGATGTCAATGTCATACTCTGGTATTTCAACAATTTGAGTTTGTTTTGTGCACAAAAATATGTAGAGGTTTCTTTCTCCTGGCTCCTTAAAAAATGCAATCTATTTGTTTTTACATTACAGTTCTGTTCATGCTTTTCTCACATTTGCTTTTTTGAGGAAACAGAAGGAAGGAAAGGTTTCATTCTGAAAAAAATTATTTAAATTATTTGAAATGTCCTTTTTTTTTTTTTTTTTTTTCTTTTGCTCAGCTGAACTTTTGCTTTGAGCTTTTGAGTATGGGAAACTTTTCACAGGCTACCTGAGTCGGAGTATACTGCACTTTCTAGGGGCATCGATGAGATTTTTTGCATAATCTTTATAATAATACTAACAGAAGTTGGTCTGCTCTGTAGATGCTGCACATCATATTGCAGGTTTCCTTCCAACCTGCTAGTATAAATTATAATAGCAGTTCTTTATTGTTTATCAGAAATCTTGAAAATACTTCACAAGTTTCTGTGGGACAACTGTCATTATGTTCCCTTGGGAATTTTTGGAAGAGATCTTGCTCCAAAAGGTTTTTCCAGAAATTGCTCAAGTTTCCTGTTGTCCTGGCTCTAGACTCCATCAAACTATTTACTTTTTTGTGCCTTTGTGGCATGGTGCTCCTCTGACTTCTTGCATAAAAACACTTTTCAAATGTGTTAACAAAATGTTGTTTTCTTGCAGCTAAATAGTTTCCTCACTTCTCTACTGATTCTGTTTCTTTATTATGATATAAAGTAATAGTTTTATTTCTCCAGCATATTTTTCCTTTTAGCAGATAGTACATTGAATCAAGTTGATAAAAAAAAGCCTCTGCAAGACTTGGAGGGTCTTGGAAATCAGTTGAGAGAGCTGTGGGTGGAAGATTTTGTTGTGAGGAGTCAGATTTGGCCTGTGTTCAGCTCAGTTGAGGACACTTTATTCATTTAGTCCCCATATCTTGGCTCTTACTCTTGCTTCTTGGAGGTTGCATGGCTCTTTCTCTGAAAGTGGTTTTTGGGAGTTATTTCACTGCTGATTCTTTTCCTGAGAGCATCCCTTGCATCTCTGACAGTGTAAGACCATTGCTGTGATAGGGATTGTTTTCATATCTGACTTCACATGGCTTGTTTAGTGTCAAGGCTGTGAGGAAAGCAGCACTTATCAGTTTTGCTTTATGTTGCTCATGCAGATGCTATCCTGTCCTGAGGAACTTAGTCCCAGATGGAATATAATTGAGGTAAACTAGTAAACCTATAGCTTCCAGATGGATAATAAATAAATGCAAGATCAGATCTTGTCATGTCTCTGACTTTCTGCTAGATGATTTGGCAGACTGGATTCAGTAAAAATATTTGGCAAGGTAATCTCTGTTAGAAAGTTAGGCAGCCTGCAACTGAAACTTGTCTGATTTCATTCCTGCATAACTTTTTATTTTTAATTTACCATTTAACCTCTATTGATATCACTGTATTTATGAAAAGAATGAAATTGTTATTTTTATTTCCTTAATTCCAATCTCATGCACTGTTTTGCAGTATTTTTTGGGTCTCATTACTTGCCTTAAACTATTCAAAAATTGAAAATATGAGGTGAAGGTCTATAATTCCTGTGATTATTGAAGTTCTTTAGAGTAAAATACCTTCTCCAGTTCTACCTAAAATACCTAAAAAATGTTATTGCAAAGGTGAGATAAGTAAGGAGTTACTAGTTTTGAATCTCAGATAGTCCTTTCAGTCTTTTGACAGAAGTCTCTCTTGATCTAAGTAGTCTTTCCTTGTCTGGAATTCTTATCACAAGCCAGCACAATCTCTGGAAACTACTTTGGAATTCTGTTTCCAGCATAAAGAAAGAAATATTTTTGCAGTGTCTAGGATGGCCAGAACAGTTGCACTTTTGTTTGAGCAGGAGCACAGTCTGCTTTTTGGTTGAGGTGCTTCATATCAAAAAAATATCAAGTCTTGCCATTTTAATAAATAAATAGATGTGATAGATTATTTCACAGAGCAATTATTTAAAGGACTCAGAATATCCCTGAATTTCATCCTGCTCACATTTGCAGGGGAAATAAGCAAGAGGGCTGCCTTGCCTTGCCTTGCATGGCTCAAAAGCCAGAGGCAGTGGCAAAGTTCTGAGTTCTAGAAGGGCCCCAAGGACTGTAGGTTTGGCTTGAGGGAAGCAGACCTGTAACTCTGCCTGGTACTCAAGGTCCTCATCAAACCAGCTGATGTTTCCTGTTGTCCAGGAGATTATGGAGCCTGGCCTCTTGAGAGAGAGAGAGAGAGACGATTTTCAGCTGTTGTATTTGGAAACTTTTAGAGGTGAATTTTTAATTGGAGGGATTACAAGTACTTGAAGCTTATTCCCTCTTGTGAAAAATGCAGCAGTTTTCAAAGAAAAGGCTGTAACCTGCTTTCTGGAAGAATGTGGGCAGGAGAGATACAGGAGTCAAAATGTCATATTTCATGAAGAAAATGCTTTGTTGTATTTAAAATAAGCAATATATGTTTAGTGTATTATTTTAACCTTCCCTCTGTTTGCCATATTCTTATGAATAAATGACAATAGTGCCCAAGTTGTTTTATGTCACTCTGTGAGCTGGCTGTAGATTCTGGAAGATAAGTCTGTAGTTGAGCTGATTCCAGCTGGACCTGCTGATGTAGGAATGTCTTATATTCCAGTAGCTGACACAACCAGGTGCTCCAGTTTCAGAACAGGGTGAATCATGAGATTCTTCTCTGTGAGATGTGTCACTCAAAAGATGTGAAATTGAGAGAGAGGCTGAGGACACAACCCATCCCTAGAAGCCACAGCACAGCCTCTCTAGCTCAGCTGGAGAGGGGTTTTACCTACAGGCACCTCCTTTATTCTGAGTAGGTTGCAAACATAAATGTACTTTTTGAAAATCACACATTCATTGCTGTGTCAACTATTTTTAATGACTGAATCCTACTAGTAAAAAAAGTTAAACAGAAAACCAGTTCATGTAAAAACTCTATTTTTACCATATTTCAAATTAATGGATATTTACTGATGATTCTTTCATGGAATTCTACACTTTTTTTTTTCAAAAAGCAGTTGAACACATTGGCTTGACTTTAAAAAAGAACACCATGACTTTCTTATTAACTTTCTATTAACCCGTTATAGTACAATAAAATTTGAATGTTACTGAAGACAGAAATTTCAAAAGTTAAAAGCTTCTAAGATTGGTAGTTTTGTAAATTGATTTTAAGTATTTTGAATTTATAACTATCATTATGTTGCTAAATAGCGTTGAATCTGGAATGACTGAATTCTTTTTGCAGTAATTCAAAGGTATTATGATAGCTATAGTTTTATAGTGAGCATAAAAATCAGTGAGGTAAATTCAATGAGGTAAGGTTAGTGCTGGAAGTTTTATTAACAAAAACTCTAAGTATTAGCACATGAGTTACAGTTCCCATGTGTTTTCCAAAATTTACTGGAACTAAACTGAATATTAAATTCTGAACTTTGGACAAGTTGCTTTAAAGCACTTAATTTTAGTGGTAAGAATAAGCAAGATATAAATTAGAATAAACCAGCTGGTAGGCAGTTGGCTGCATTGATAAGGTGCATGGGTGAGAATTCCTTGTGGCATATGATGTTCCACAAGGACAAGCTTCCTACTGCCTGAAGGAACCATTAATATGTTGTTTACAATCTCTGGTTCAGCTGAAACCTTTCCTGGTGTAGTTTGACCCATCAGTTTACCAATCTTCTCTTTTAAAGAGCAGCATAATCTGGACTGGTGGATAAGATGAATATAAGAAAAATCAAGATTAATAAGTAGAGCTGCCAAAGCTGTTGAGGATGGAGGCTGGGGAGTTTATGAAAATTATTGGTGTCATCTTCAAGGATTGAGTACAGTGATTTTGAAGTGTTCCAGCACTGAGTGCTTCTCCTGCCCTTGTACTGAAGGACTGAAGGCGCTCGTGACAGGGATTCTGTCAGGGGAATGGCAGGAGTTTGTTCTCCTGATGGGAGCAGCCAACACTGGCCTGTGTTAGCAAAACATCGCCTGTTGCTCATTGTTTCCCTGGACTACAAAGTCCTCCCCTTGGGTTAGTTCTTAAATACTGAAGTTGTAGAAATAAACAGTAAACTAGATTATACTTAAAAGAATATAAAGCATATAAATTATCAGCTGAATTAAAATGTGAACTAGAGCAACTTAGAGCATTAGAGGAGTGAGAATGTTTTTTGAGATAATGCCTGAAAGTGGAATTTTCTTCTGTGAAGTGAAAAAGCTAGCAAGCTCACTAGAGTTTCAATTTGGAAGAGAGTGTAAAGGATATTAACTGTACAAAATTCAGGTGTCTGCAACTTCAAAATGTTCTGCCTTTTCTGCCTTGAATTTTACATACATCAGATGTTTTTGATAGAAATGAATGGATGGCTTGCCAGGTACAGCTGTTGCTTTGAAAAAGGTAATCTTTATCACATCAGACTAAAAAATGAGGGACAAATATGATGAAGAGGTAGTTTTCATTATGCTTTCTTATTTTAGAATAGGGGGTTTTTGGGGTTTTTTAAAATGGCTCTGGAGGGTACAATTGGGACACATGATATCCTTTCTATACTTGTAGTTCAGTTCTCATATTTGCAACAGGACCCATGTGAGAATGTGCTGTCTGTACTAATAATTCAGTAGTTCTGTATGGAAAATCAGAGTGACAGCTCTTTTATTCTAGGTTTAAATTGGTTTTCATAGTAACAGCTTAGAACTTCCCCGAGATATATATGGGTGCATCAACACAAGAACTAAGATCTTTAATAGAAATTTGTTTTTTTTTTTTTTTAATCAACTGAAGGTTTTCCTCAAAAGATGGCTGCATAATATACTAAAAGAGCAAATAATAGCCCAGCAAATGTCTACAGGGCTGTGGAGGCTGTAGTGATGATGAGGAAGGGGGAGGAGAATGATGGTGCAGAAGGGAAGGAGCAGGACTCTTGGGCACAGAGGTGAATTTTGGCTGCAGTGTGTGCAGGAACAGGGCTGGCTCAGGAGGGGATTAACACTGGGTTGCAGTTTTTTCTCATTACCCCAGCTGTGGTACTACAGCACACTTAGGACTTCAGCAGGACCTTCAGGTTTAGTTTAAAAAAAATACAGTCAAACATTTGCTTTAAATGTGTTCATTTATGATGGTAAAGTAAATAATTCTTCACAGTGAAGCACAGTAGTGCTGCTTCATATTTTACTTCCCTGTGGAGCTCCTTAGCACTAAACCACTTTAATAAATAAGATATGTAATATGGCATCTAAGTTAAACAGTTAACAGAAAGGAACTTCAAGGAATAGACATCACTACTGAAGCTGGTCATGAGTGGCGGGTGATGACATGAAGATTAATAAAGTTTGACTTTGAATTTGGCAATTTTTGCCACTTACATGAACTCTTTTTTTCCAAAAGTATAACCCAATTCTAAAGTTTTTACAGTGTGTAGTATGTTTCCAGAGCAAGTGACAGAGTTTATTGTACTAAATAGTAGAAATAAGTAGCTGCTGAGGAAAAAGAAGTTAGACAAAATTAAAAAGCAATTTACTTGGAGAGGGGTCTTTGAAATACTTAATGTGTTAGATATCAGATCTGGTTTTGCTTTATTTTTCTTGAAAATTTCGGTGTTCTTCAGACTGCCAAGTTTTACTAGTAAATATACTGCAAGAGCTTGGAAGAAATAAGTGAAGGACTCTTAAAATGACATAGTGTTGAGTGAAAAGCCAAAGAGAGAGATTTTGTGTACAAGAAATCCTTATCTTTTCAAATATATATATATATATATATACACATATATATATATATATTTTTTTTTTTTTTTTTGCTGTAAAATGACCCAAATGCAATTTCCTTTCAAATCATACTTTAAATGCTTTAGGTGGAAAAGAGGCAGTAACAAAATGGCAGACATTCCTCATGGTGTGCTGGCATGCTCCCTCTAGAGTACTTCATTGTTGTGTTATTTTTGGGAGATGCGATTTCACAGTACCATTTTCAGGGAAGAGACAATTTCTTACATTGGAAAATTCACCCTGGCCAAAAATGAAGTAGTATATTTTGCTTCTGGTTGTCCACAAGATGAGGACCTGACTTAAGAGCATTTTTGTTTTCTGCCATCTGGAGGTTCTTATTTGACTTATGAGATGATGTCATACACCCTTAGTGCTGAGCAGATAGGGAAAGGTCGCCTGCAGTTCAGGCTGAGGTAGTTTTGTTTCCTATTGGGAGAAATGTAAAGTCTTGGTTTGTGGCTGCTACAGGCAGAAAGACCACTTTAGGGAAGGAGAATATGACTGATATAACTGATGTTCTCCTAAACCTCCACATGGCACTCCTGTGAATAGAAAATCAATCTGCACTCCCAAGACCACCCACAGTATGAGTTGTCTGTTCTCTCTCCCAGGCTGGCACTGCTCAGAGTTCTGCCTCCACTTTCAGAGTGGCTCCTTGCTGTGAATGTTAGTTTGGGGATGATAGACTTATTCCATTAAAATACTTAATTGTGCAGGTGGATTTTTGAATTAAAGTTCTCTGCTGTATCAGTCTCAAGATGAGAAGATGTAAGAAACTAGATATGTATTTGGCAGATTTTTTTTTTCTTCCACCCAAGGCTGTGGTGGACATACTGTGCTCTTTCCTTCCCAACTCTTGCGCTGTCCTTGTGTGAATATGGGTTGAAAGGATTGAGACTCTTTGGCTGTTTCTCAGTGCAGTTGAAGCTGCACTTTGGTTGTGTTTTAAAGACTAAAGGAGGATTTGAGTCTGAGAAGCTGGAGTGAACAGGAGTTCTGCTTCTGTTTCCCACACAGGTTGTCACTGGGCATTCAGAGCCATTTGCTCATCCTCTGCACCCTCCTTGTGCTCCCAAGTTTTATTGCCTAAAATCCCCCCCATTCCTCAATTGAATTTAGAGAGCCATGCTCACAGGGTCTGTAGGAAGAAATTTCTGAAGAAGACTGAGGACTGTCTCCTTGGCCCTTGGTGCTGGGACTGGATGGGCAGAGCAGAAAGGATTGACTGAGACACTGCTGAGTTCAGCCAAGCAGGACAAGCTGCATCAGACCTGTGGCAGCTGCTGAGTTATCCCAGCCACGGGGGAATGGTGTCAGAGCTTTGTTTGTCTGGGGATCCAATCACCTCCAGCTCCCTTGACTTGAAGCTTTGGGCTCCCGCCTGGTATCAGCTGGGAAATGAGCCTGGCAGTGGCTGATGGGGAGAGCTGCTTTTGGAGAGCTGCTCCAAGGTCCTGACGAGCTCCTCAGCTGCAGCTGGAAGCCCCAGCAGAGATTTCTGTGATTTGACTTCAGGGATTGCTTTCAGCCGTGAAGCAAAGAAGTGATTAAGTATAAAGAAGATGTGGTAATGAGATTCAGATGAGGTCTTTTATGTTTATAGAAAGAGGTCTGAAAGCTTACTGCTACTATTATTTCTTGTTTTCTAATTGAAAAAGTCATCTTTGAATCCCTTACTGCACGCTGCTTGCAAACTGAGAGATCCTGTTACTGTAATATTGTAAAAAAAGTCTTAAAAATAAAATAAATCTAGTGGAATATAAATCTTTTTTCCAGTGTATAGAAAGGCAATGAGCCATTTTAAAAGCAGGAAGAACATACATTTTGAGATCCAATAGATCATCTAAATTGGTCCCAAACCAAGTTTTAAAGTGGCATTGAAAATAATTTTGCTTTGAATAAATTTAGTGTTACAAAACTCAGAATATACATAAATATAGATTTGATGATTGTTTTGCACTTTGATATTATTCTGATTAACTAGAGAACAAATTGCTTAATAGAGGAGATCCTTTCTGACTGTTCCATCTGCAGAACTAAAAAATGCTAAGCCTCCATTTATGCCCTTTCAGTTTCTTCCATCTAGCTCTTTATTATGAATTAACCTTATGCATTTCTAGGAAATACAAACTTTAAACTCTTGTTCTTTATTTTCTAAAATTTGTATGCTTGAAATTTGGATTAGTGAATCAAATATTTCTCACTTGCCTGACTGCCTGCAGTTGTCTTGTAGATGGAGAATTATTCTAAATTGCCACATCATACATTTTCAATCCAAAGCTTGACTTCTCAGTGGTGAGCCTTGCAGCCAAAGAAAGCCTGTGAGTCCACTTAATGTGAACACCTCATGGTTCAGAGGTGCAGAAAAAGCCTCTGTTCAAGGAAACCTGTCTCTGTAACAATAAATGATTGCACTCCCTTTATCTTATCTCTCTGCTTTCCATGATGTTTATTAGCACTGACTGAATTTCGTGGGTATGCGTTTTCTTGTATTATTTTATTTGCAAATCAGCTTTCAATAATATGAAACTCACAGTGAAACAAAAAGTCTTGGTTTTCAAAAACTTCAAATATGATGAAATCTGTTATTTTCTCCGAAATATTCCCCACTCTCCAGTATTTTATGCTGAGATCTGGTCAGCAATTCATTTGTAGCTGCTTTTCTGAACCAGTATATATAAACAGTGGAAGTGTTGCTGAAGGCACCAATACATGTCCAGTGTGATTCTTGTAGTAATGATGGTTAAAGCCAAACATATTCTCTTGCTTTAATGAATTGAGATCTCTGCTATTTTATTACTGTTTGAATTGCATCAAGAGAATAACAAATTTGTGCACTTGAACATTTGCACAGCAAGAAATGAGAAAATCAAGGGTTCTTATACATTCTGGGGTGCTGGAGATCCTTTGTGTTGTCGATGCATGATTTGTGGTAATTGGGAGTGGGGCTGTGGCTGAGCCTCATCATCCCCAGTGGGCACAGCTGTGAGCAGCAGGTGAGCAGCACTGACAGCAACGAGCCATGGAGTGCCCAGGGCAGTGCCCAACCACCAAAGGGAGCAGAGGGCACACAGGTGCAGGGCATCAGCAGGAGGGGATAAAAGGCTGGGCTGAAGAACAGGAGAGATCTGCAGATGGTTGAAGCCTTCTTTGGTGTTGGTTGTGCCTCTACCATCTTCCTGCCACTTTTGGGTTTTGTTTTTTCTTCTTTTTAGTATTTCAAAAAAAAAAAAAACACCTCACCAGTGATGTATGCAGAGTGTTTTGCTTAGGAAAATCCTTGAATATCCCTTATTTTGTTTATGAGGATTTGTGATTACTGCAGAGAAGTAGTCAGACCCATTTTATAAGAGATTTTTGAAATAAACACTGGAGAAAAGTGTAACAAGTAAAACAATGTCTTAGAGTTCAGTTTGGAAAATTACATAGAAGAGAAATAAAAAATTTCTTAAGTGTGAATAAAAGAGCATTAGAAAAAATATGTAATGATTTCTATTGAACCCTAAATATGTTTGATTTACTTACTGTAGGTTGATGCCTTGCGGTTACGGTTAGAAGAAAAAGAAACCTTTCTGAATAAAAAAACAAAACAACTTCAAGACCTCACAGAAGAGAAAGGAACCCTTGCTGGAGAAATTCGAGATATGAAAGATATGTTGGAAGTAAAAGAAAGAAAAATTAATGTCCTTCAGAAAAAGGTAAGATCACTCATGAAAGGATATGTTGTTCAACTTTTGAGGCTCATTTAAAGGAGATACACCTGTTTCTTAAAGTGTATTGCTATTAATATATTAAAAAAGATGCAGAGAATCTCTAATAGTAAAATTTTCTAATAGAAAATGTCTTGCTTTTATCTATGGGTGCATTTTTATAATATCAAATAATATATATTATATCAGAAAAATGTTAGATGCTGCAGTTGTCACACAATTATTGGAGTTAAAGGAAAGTACTAAAAATCCTGATAAAACTTCTTATCCCTCAACATAAGGGATTCCAGTATCCTTATGAACACTGATTACTACTTTCCTCTTTCTAAATAATGTAAATAAAATGTGTAGGTCTGCTAAAGGATCAGGATACTGTGTTTTTAGCCTGAAGGACTTTCTTTTCTGGGCAGAGAGGAGGGGAATGGAGAAGGAAAGTTAATTAAATCAATTATCTGCTTTCCTTATGGTCTAAAGACATTAAGAAGGGAGGCTCCCTCCAAGCAGCCAAATTATCTTTTTTCTAATTTTCCACATATTTAACTAACTGCATTTACTCTCTTTGGAAGTGGGATTCAATCCATTATAGCTTTCACCTGGGGGAGTGGGGAGGGAATTTCCTGTAGAGGCAGCTCTACAAGGGCTCTGCAGAGAGGAGTAGAGTGTTCATTTCCATATCCTTTCTCACACTCGCCAAAATATTTATGCTACCAGGTGTGTACAGTTTGTGTCCTGTGTGTCACTGTTTACCATATAGAGATGCACTTGGGACCATACAGAGAAATGAAGAAAAAGTTTCTGGCATCATCTATATTTTACTCTTCTCCCCTCCTTTTACAGCCACTCAAAGAATGTCTACTCCTCCTTACTCAATTATTATGTAGGTAGTTCATGTTACTGTGGTTTTCCTCCAGGATTCATACAGGGTTCACATGGTCTAGTTGTGCTTCTGTCTGCAGTTGCTTAAGTACCAAATTTAAAAAGCCAAGTTCTTATTTTCCAGAAGCTGAGAGGGCTGCTTTTTTTTTTTTTGCTGGGATGTAAGGCCTATCAAAGCTGGAATATAAGTACTCATCCACTTTAATCCTATTTCTGAATATTTGCCTTGTTAGCAGTGCTGATCATGTAAAAGAAAGCAAACTTCAGGGCTTTAATGCTGAATGCCAACTAGTTTTGGACATTTCTTGAGCATTCTGAAGAATAGAATGCATATTTTCTTATTGTTTGCATTCTAAAAAAACCTCCAAACCCCTCAACAAACCAACAATTTACAATTTCTCTTGTACTTATGTCTTGAGGAAATGGTTCAGTAAGAGGAATGTGTATTCAGTGATGAAAATTTCGTAATGAGTAACTATCACAGAGCTATCAGCACTATCTGTCATGGCTTTGTCCTCAGAAATCTGCAGAAAAACACTTTTCCTGTTTTTAAGAAATCATGGCCATTTTATTAGGGTGTGCAGATGGTCTTGCATCTTTTGCACTTGCTTCTTAATGGACATAATCATTCTCAATCTGCTCTTTCTCTCCTCATGAGATCATGGAATAAAATATGCCATAGCCTCATGAGCTCTAGTATGCAAAGAGATAAATCCTGCTAACAGCTGGGTGGAAAATTGGAGCTAGTACTGGATTGATCTTTTTAAAACTGGAAGTAGCACTTCCAGTAGCGTTTTCTGTCTTGGAGGTTTTTATTTCCTTTCATTAGGGGACTTGTGAAATGTAGTTTTTCTGCTGTAGGCCGAATACTGGGTTCACTTAGAGGATGAATTTTGACGATTATTTTTAAAAAAAGTGAAAAGTATTACATTTACAGCACAAAAGTTACGCGTAGATTTGCTTCTCTGAAGCATTCTTTATAACCACATTCTTCTAATGTGTAGATGCTGAAAAATACTAATGCCAGATTGTCATAATACCATTATTATATTTATAGGAGAATATTCACTCACAGATCATTTGACTAAAGAGAAATTTGATTGAAACATTGTCCTGCTCTGCTCACCCCTCATTTGAGTAAATCTAGAGCATGATGCTTTAAATGATGCTTTCAGGGTTTACTTTTCATGTGCCTGGTGTACAATTCTGAAATAGAAAATGCTGTATGTCACCAATGCAAACTCAGGCTTTTACATTCACTTGGAAAAAAAACCGAAAAAACCAAAACAATCTCCTTGTCTGGTTAAGACAAGTGTGCAGCTTCATTTTGGCAGTGCTTGTTAGATCATGACTTCTCTTGTTTAGGGTCCTTGAACATTCCAGTGTCCTTGGCAGCAGATGAAATCTCATCTCTGGGTCACAATACTTGTATGCAGAAGGGAAGGTGTTCTAGGTAATGGGTAATTTTTTTTTTCGAGAAGCTTTCCTGGCTCTTTGCCTTTCAGTTGTAGATGACTTTACCCTCAGCAGATGAGGTTGTGTCCCAGGGTGTTCATGCCTTGGACAGTCCACGTGTTCTGGCAAAGGGAGCACAGCTTCTTTTGGAGCACAGGCAGATTGGTCATATGTTAGTTCAGAAGTATGTTGGACTGTGTATAGTACTAATTACTAGTACTATAATATTTGTTATTGCAGTATTTTGGAACAGGCCCTTTTCAGGGGTTTTCAGAGTGTAGTAGTGGATGCTGTGCTTTAGGAAAAAGATTGTCCAATATACCTGTTTTCTTTCCAGTTTTGACAATATGCCTTTCTAATTGCAAGCATAACTAAGATAGAGAAGTATTTAATCTATCCTAATTACACTTATTTTATCCTTTATTTTAATCTAATGATAATTTCATGTTTTACTCCTTTCTGGATTGCACATGACTTTTGCTTTCCTCCAGTTTTTGCTCATTGTGTGAACTTTTGGTCACATCTTCCAGTATTGATTTCACTTTGGGATGGCAGCTAGACATGCCTGTGTTGAGCATTTAGAAACTTGTTCTCATTGTGCACATACATGTGGAGAATTCAGGGAGGGGAAAGCAGTATGGGCCGTTTCAATGACATTCAGGAGGTGGAACAATGACTGGGCCTCCCAGTGGATTGCCCTGTGTTTACATACCCTCCCTCATCTAGGACTGCTCTGGTTCTGCTCACTCTCCTGAAAGCCCCTCTGAAAATCAAGGAAGTGCTTCTAGTTCTGTGCAGGTTCTGTCTGGACATCAGCTTCTGACTATAATATTTTAATGCTTGCCTCCATTTTCTTCTTTCTACTCAGGACCAAATTTTATTCCCTTGTATTTTTGTTTTCTTTTGATATGAGACTTGTGAATAACCAGTTGTGTTCCTGCCTTCAGTTGTTGATGCAAGATAGATGGCTACATCTCTCTTCACTCAGCCTGAAGTACCTCACTCAGCCTAAAATAACATTTGTTTTAATGGTTGTATTCAAGTAACTGAAGAAGGAAGAATTTGTGTAGAGTGCCTAAAAATATTCCTGTCAGTAATAACCTGCAAGTGAGTAGGAAGGAATATGTAACTTGGAAATATGCAATTTCTAATCTGTATTCCTTCTCTTATATGAATTATCTGCTGGATGGAAAAAAAATTACAAAGGAGATAAAACCAAACACTGAAAAACTCTCTTTGGAAAGTGGAGCAGTTCCTTCCCTTTTCTGGATAGCTGTCACACTGGGAGGGAAGGACAGTTTCTGTTGAGTGCTCCCTACAAACGTGGGGAAGAATCAAACCCAAAACAGCTGTGGTGAGGCCCATGGGAAGCCATAGAAATGAACACAGGGTAACAAGATGCAGAAAATTGATTGGACTAGATAAGGATCTGATCGTGAATTGTCTTTCTGTGTGGAGATTTGGGTGTAATTTTTTGACCAAATTGAAAAACTGCTGCACTATTCAGTATAATTTGCAGGCTTAAGGGAGGCCCAGCACTGGAGCAGCTTGTGTTTAGAGGATTTGGATCAAGGTAGATTGGCATGGAGTAATAATAAACTTATGTCAATGTCAGAGGTGCAATATTACTTAATATTTCTTTCTTTTAGAACCTTTGGCACCACTGTTCCATTTTAGTGCCAGTAAAGCTGGGTATGCTGTTTTAATAGCCTTGTTTAACCTGGCAAAGCTAGTCTTACACCTCATATCTGTCAGTTTAGCATGCAGAGGGGCAGACCTCAGAAATCTTTATGTATTTCTTACCAGAACGTTCCAGTTCTATGAATGTGGCCGAGCTGTAGGCTGGAGGACAAAAGTGCTGAGCTGGATGACGTCCCTCTGCTCCCAAATTTCACCTTTTCTACAGTAGGTAGAAATGGAGTGTTTTGTCCTCTAGGAATCTACAGATACTTGAAAAAACTCCAGTTCTATTCTCTGAAGTAGGAGTCTCAGTGATGAAAACAGTAGCTGTTGAGACAAGAGCAGTGTACAGGATGTAGACCTGGATCATATTAGGACAACAGCTTGTGGAAATTCTTTTGTGGGGACTATCATAAAAGAACACCAGCTAAAGGGGGCTAATATAATACTCTGCCTTGACTTGCTACATAACTTTTCATGTAAAATGTTACAGTTTCCATCTTTAACAGTTTAATCTTTGTGATTGATGAAGTGCTACATGACTGAGGGCCTTAACCTACCAGCTAATTAGCATTTGTAGGAAATGTCATAAAGTCTTAGTTCTCATGTAATAATTGCAATCTGTACCTGGAGTGGCTGGACTATGCACTTTAGGTGATATTGTCCAGTTTGTGTTAAATTGTATAGCACAATTAATTGAATGCATTGCTGTTGGCTGTCTTCTTAAAAAAAGATGATGTACACGTGGTCAGGTTAGGAGTGATTAGTGTAAACAAAGGAGTCCTACTCTTGGGCTGGGAAATTTGCACCAGTATTATTGCTTGGTGCAGGCTACAAGTAGAAGGAGCAAGCACGTTGCTGATAGAAGATGCCTTTGGAATTTTTTTTTCCCATAGTTTAATCAGCTGGGAGTGTGTTTTCATATTCCCAGGAAGGGGTCAGGGCATGACAAAGGACATTTTTTATTGACTATGTCAAATTCTATCAGAACACTGTAAATAGGCTGTTGTGTGAGCTGGTGTTTTGCAATCACAGATCAGAGATCTGTTGTAATTCTGGAGTCAGATGATAAATTCTGAACGAGTTGTTCTGCAAAATAGAGCAATGTTCTGACCATAGAATTAGGTGTTGAAAAAATATAATTAGGAAGTCTTTCTGGTGTGGCATAAAAATTTTGATGTTACAAAACTGCTATGGTGACTATTAACTTTGGTATTATTTAAGAATTGAATCTTTAATAGTACATGTTCATTTTAAGAGTACAGTGTTCAGTGTACTGAGTATTAGAAAATTGTACTTTGCTGGCTGCTAAGGCTTGCAGCTTTGCCAAATCATGAACACTTTCTGAACAGTCTGAAAGTGAAATTGAAATAAGTATAGTCAATTGTTCATCCAGGGTGGTGGTGTAACTGATCCAAATACATTATCAGAAAAATGTGTCTTCAAGGATTCTGCACAATCAAATGCAACTTTTGGACTATTAGGTAACCACAAATCCCCCTTAAGCCTAACCAGAGCAACTGTTGGGATGCTCTCAAAGTGTGCACAGACACTGAGAACAATGTCATTAAGATCAGAAGCAGGGATCATTTTCATTTTTCTTTAGCTTAATTTCCCATTCTTTGTAACACATTATGGTACTGTTTTTACAGTTTATAAAAGATCATTAGAAATATGTGACCCAATATACATTCACTTAGCGAAGCCAGCCGGAATTTTCATCCAGTCTAAAACCATAGTTATGAGTCTAGGTCCTTGCACATTGAATTTCAGGATCGTTATAAACTTTTCCAGCCTTTCCCTGAATGGATTGTCCTTTCCAATGGATTTGAGACCCACTGAGGCTAGAAGTCCAGAATTTTGTTGTCCTCCCCTCCTCTGTGCTCTATGACCTGCTTGCTGCTGCTGTTCTTTTTCAAGCCTACACTTTAAAAGGTGAAGAGATGCATTACACACTTCTGCTTACTGGCCTGTTTGAAAATGAGCACTTAGCTCTGTAGGAGAAAATCACAAATTCCTCAAATAGAGTTTAATGAGTTAGGAAATTTAAAAACTTTATTGTGATGCCAGTTCTATAAACATGGTAATTTTTGAGTATCAGGTGTAAGTCTCAAGACTCTCAAGTAAGAAGAAATACTGACTGCAATTGTCTACACTACAATAACAAGTTATTGTAGATCAAGTTATGCTATCTGGTTTGGAGAGGATTCCTCAGATGATGAAGAGAATGGGACTGTTGAACCCTCAGGTTGTTCATAGCATACACAAGTGCTCCCACACACAGTGTGTCATCTGCAAAGTGGGACTGAGCCTAATGAGGCACTTACATAAGGGTTTCACACTGCTGATGTGACACTAGTGCTGCTGGGGGGGAAGGAAGCTGCCCTTCAGCTCTGAAATGTCAATACTAATTAACAAAGTTATCTTTAAATATGATATTAAGTTTTAATCATGCTGAGAAAACAGCCAACTCACATGCTGGGAATTTTAAGCTGTGTGAAGAGTAATATTTTCTATTTAGTAGAGTTGGGGGAAATTTCTTTTGAAGTGTGAAAGAGCTCAGTGATGTGTAGTGTGACTGGACAAAAGGGAAGGGGAAGTTGTCATATTTTGGAGGTTCAGTAGACCCTGAAAGAATTATTTAAGGAAATAAATGGCTACCTATATATCTGAAGAAGAATCAGGGAAAATCAGAATTGTTTAGGAGAAAAATATTTTTCTTGGAAGAAATGAAATTTTTCCCCAAAAAGATGTAGTAGAAGTCTACTAATTTGAATTAAAAATTATAAGGGAAAGTTTTATAAGTGTAATAGAATAATTTTACATGGAGGTATCCTGCTGTCATGACTCACTTAGAAGTTTTAGCTGCTGACTGAGGCTGTATTCATGTAATTCCCTGCTCTTGGAACTGCATCTTTGAGTGGCAGCCTGGCTATTTCCCCACTGTCTCAACATGACAGACTCAGCTGGTTTTGTACCTCACAGCAGTTCAGCACTGAATCTTTGACAACTCATTGAAATGACACAAAATCAGATCCCCCAAGAAGCAGTGAGTGGAACAAAGTATTGCACAAGCCCAAAAGGCTTGTATGTCTTAATACATGCTGATGTTTTTCTTGGAAGCTTTCAAGGTCCATGCTCCAGGTGAGTGATTTATGGCAGGGAGGAAGGAGCTTGGGTGGCTTCTCACCTTCAGTGACTGACTCAGACATTGATGAGGGGGATTCACAGGGATAGGCTCATCTCAAATCATAATTTTATGAAATGTTCCTTAGGAAAATAAATGAATCAGCTTGTTAATTATATGCAGTATTATGAGAAGACAGTTTTATATCTGAACTGATTCAGAAATGATACATTTTATGTATGATTTCATCTGAGATTTATTTTTTATAGTCTAATGTGTGAAATATTCAACAATATAGTGACTGAATAGCATTAATCAGGATAAACCATCCTTGCCTAATCCTGAAATAAGTAGATCCCACTGCCCTTGTTCACCTACTTGCTGGGGTAGGCAGTTACACTTGATCTGCAGCTTTACCTAGTGTATATCCAAGTTTGTTATATCTGTGAGTGAAAAAGAAACATTTCCTACTAAGTATAAAAAGTGGGATTATGCATTAGCAGTTGGGTTTTAGCGTTTTTGTAGTATATTAAAACTCTACTTTTCTGTTGGCATAGAATCAACCACCCTAATTGACACATTGCTGGAGCTCCTTGATGTTGGCAGTTGTGCTTTGCTGGTGGTATTCCATTGCTGTTCCCCTGACTGAGCACTCTGGGACTAGAGATACTAATGCCTCACTAAACTGGGTATTTAATCACATTTGGAGAAGCATCACCCTTCACCTTTGAGTGGAGCTGTTACTGGCTTTATGAAATCATGAAGTTCAAAGACTCAGGAGTATGCATGCAGATAAGTTTAATGGCAACAATAAATGAGAATTGTTATCTTCATGCTTCTCCCTTCATATTATTGTTACCAGATGTGGCTGGAGCTAGTGGTGCCAATTTGGTCAGATTGCTTTGATAATTTTCTTGTTGCCAAGCAGTATGTATTTCTTGGTGGGAGAATCCACAGTGGTATGTTTGAATATGAGTAGAATAAGTCCAACTTTAGAATGGAATCTGAATCTAATTCACTTCCTTCTAACACACCTGACTTTAATTTTTAACGCCCAGCCAGGCACAGTGCTAAGATCAAAGCGAAACAAAGAGGAGGGAGTAAAGCAATTCTTGGGAAGTAAAAAATAAAAATGGCATAACATTGTGTAATCTTTCATATATGACAGAAATATTTGGCTTATTTACCGTTCACTTAAGAATAAATCTGCAGTAAATTTTCTAAAGGCACTTATTCCAGGAACCCCCCCCCTTACTTATCAGGGAGAAAAATCAGGCCCACTGTATTTATTGTCTAAAAGATACCTTAATTTGACAGCAGAAATCTGCATTAATGTCCCCAGAAAAGCACAGAGTCTTTTATTGCTCTGTGCTTGACCCCGTGCCAAAGTGACTGTACACCATGGGAAGCTCTGCATGTTCCTCTCTACAGAGCCTTCTGCTGATCTTGAGGGAGAAGCTGCTAAAAGCCCACAGGAATCTGTCAAGTTTTCATCTTAAAGATTGTTGACAGACAGGATTGGGTAGGTGTTAAAGCATAATTTAAATTTGAGTGAAGTACCTGCTGTGTCCTATCCCAAATTCTTCATTTATAGTTAAGTCTGAGATTTTGTTGTGGCTGTCATGGGAACCATAAATAGTTTGATTTGAATGTTTATTCAATATAAATCCATAACTTTTGAGGTTCTTTGAATGTTGGGAGGATAGTAAACAGCTGATCAAATGGGAAGAACTTCAAAGTATAGAATTAGAGTATAGTAATAGAAAACAGGAGTTTGTTAATTTAGTTGCAAAAGAGGTCACCCCTGTAAATTGTCCTTGGGAGCTTGTCTGGTTGTGTTAGAATTACAATAATTAGATTTACAATAATTTCTTCCATGACATTTTGTGTTCATCAGTTCTCATTGTTTGCTCACTTTAACTGTTACTGATTTCTATGCACTGTCCATTTATGAAATATAATGTAATATAATTCATCCTCTGTCTTGAAATTTTTGGCTTGCAACACTTTCCATGAATCCTTATAAATCCCCTCCTTGGGGGAGAGGGAAGAAGATAGATCTGTGGACAGGTAGCTCTTTTCTGTCTCTGACTGTTCTGTAGCATTGAACTTGTAGCATCATTGAATCCAAAGTGTCAGTTGTATCTACCATCTGAATGGGGTACACTGAAAGTGGAGTTGTTGTCAGACTATTGTAGCTTCATTGCTAAGTGTTGCTCCAGTTTTTTGGAGAATTTTACGGTTAAAATTATGTGCATGTTCTTGAAGAGAAAGCATGACAAAAAATGATTGGTAGCAATTCTAATGCTTGCAGAAGTACAGAGATAGTCAATCTGTGTAATATGTTTATACAGCCTGTAATAGCCTGTAATACATTGATTTAGACATCATCTATAAAGGACTTCCAAGTCCTTGTTCTTAACTTCAAGCTCCTCACTCACCCCTCTTGTGAGGGTTTTATCCAGTGTCAAACCCCACCATGCAGAGGGGTACATGGCTCACAGAGTGAACATGAAGCTCAGTGGGAGAGAGCTGTATCTGACAGCTGCTGAAACTTCTCATTGTCCTGCAAAGAAACATAAATCAGAGGAAAAAAAAAGGAAATTTTTTGGTACAGTATGTCAGTGTCACTGACATTGCAGCAGCAGGTTACCTTCAAATGCATCTTCAGGATTTTCCTGGAATTGCAAATGGGACAGTGAGTGTTCTTCATAGATCCTTTCATCAAAGCTTTTACAATAAATAAAAAAAAAACCAGAAGGGAAACAAAATGGATAAGGATGGCTAAAATTATTAAAAAATTGTACGCATTAAAGTCCTAATGAAAACTGATTCAGAGAGAAAAGTGCTTCTATCATAGGTGTAATTTATAAAAAAATTTCCTTTATTTTTGTGTAGTTGATGGTATTGGAGTGAGGCTGAGTTTCGCATACCAACCTGCTAGTTTGAGGTGATACAAGATAAAGGAAATTCAATCATTTTACTTCTTAAAAGACATTTTTCATACCAAAAGCAAACTATCTTAAACACAAAACCATATCAGATTACAGATTACTTCCTATTCAGACATTTCCATAAAAGCATTGCTGTCTTACCTTTGCTGCTATAGGGAAACTAAACTGTTCAGCAGATGTTGATTAAAGACATCCAAGTTGATGCATTTAACATTTCAGTTTAAGTTTAGTGGTGCTTTGAAAGTTTATATGTCTAAAGACTGTGCCTGGCCTGCAGTAACTAATGGTGAAACTCAATCTGTGCATTGTCTTTGGTGCAGCTATAGTGAGAATATTAAATTACATCTCATAGTAACAAGCATCTGAGTTCTCTGATGAACCTGTTGAACACTTCAACTCTTAATGGGTCTAAACCTATGTACATTGACCATATGTTAATTTAGAATGATTTAGAAAAGACATCTCTATATAAGGGGGCAGGGATCTGTTATCCTTCTGCAAAAGCTTTCCTTTCATGTAAATGTATTCCACTGTCTCTTATATATGAATATAGATGGTTTCTGTAACCAAGGAGCTAAAGGGAAACTTTCCAAATGAAAGAATATTATTATTTCTGATTAATTGCTGCCTAACCATTTCAGCTTTGCTGCTCTGGGGTTTTTCCCTGCTTTTTACCACTGGTACTTCAGGAAACTCATATAAAATGATACCATGTGAAACTGGATTCTCCATTACAATGTTTTAAATGCGAGTTGAAGGCCAGGGTGTTCTTACAGTAGAAATAAACATAGCTGTATTAAATTCCTATATCTATTTTTTATAGTAGTGAGAGGACAGGACTGTTATTTTTACTTTCAATGTAAATTTTTTTGCTATTACAAATTAAAAAAAAAAATCTAAAATTAATTTCAATTTTTGGGGCATCCCTCCTCCCTTTTCAAACTTTCTGCCCCTTTATGCCTTAATTTGAGAATAAATTAGTGTAAAGTTTAATACTTTTCCTCTGTTGGTGATGTATTATATTATGAAGTAGAATATTTTATAAGAAAACTGGAAAATAGAGAATATGGGAAACCTCAAGAAAATTTGTAAGAGTGTGGAAAGAGATACGTAATTAAGGACTAAATAGGATTGAGCAGTTTTAAAGGACTATAATTGGAATGTTAAAATATATGTTATTTACAGATATAAGTTCTATGCAATTAATTTGTTGTTTCAAATTAGTAGCAGTATGCATATCTGAAAGTTTCTCAATTAATGAAATATCCTGGGATTTCTCTGAAACAATCCTGTAAAACTAACATGATCTGTTGAGTGAATTATCTGTCTGTACTTTTGAAGTCTTTGTGCCAAATATGTTTAATATTGTCGCACAGTCCTGTATGAAAGGGATGTTGTGAAACTGTTCATAGAAGGAGATATGAAATTATGGTTATAATGTAATTATGGCCAAATCTTCTGACAGAATTAGTTGTAGCATGTTGGGATTAGGCATTTGCTGTTTTTGGAGTTGTATGTGATCTGAGTTACACTGTCCTTTGCCTTTGGAACAGTGTGATGATGTTTGAATGTGCATTTATTTTGCTTTTGTCAAGACTCTTGTATCTTTTATAGCTTTGCATTGGAATCAAAACTACAGGAGTTGTTTAAATGGGAAATGTATTGAGTTTCAAATTCAAACCTTACAAAGCATGTTAAATATCTCTTTAAACTTTCCAGGAAGGGAAATAAAGGTATTCTTTTCTTTCACTCAGGCTGGTGATTTAAAGAGTAACCTTAAGCCATCAATAGAAATATACAGTGGTGTTAGTAAAAGTAAAACAGATATTTTTAAAGCATTACAGTGCACATGTGCATAAACTAAAAATATGAAAAGTAGGCAAGAAAAACTGGGATACTGCAAATTATGATAGAGTTTAAATTTGGTGTCAATTCCTTAACTGGATTGCTAACAATTATAGGGTATTTCAGTGGAGCAGTGACTTTCTAGATTTGAAATATTTTTTTAGAAATCATAATTCTGGATTGAATAGGAAAACAATAATACAAGAGAGTAAGAATACAAGTGAAAAAATACTTTAGGTAATAAAAAATATTGGCGTTGATTGAAGAGTGATCAAAAAGAATAAGAACAACTGCAGTTAAGATGAGAGGGACTTATTGGGAGTGAGAATGACTTTTATCTGATATATAACTTTATTCAGCATTTTCATTTAGAAAATATTCACTGTTTTAGTTAGGGGAATAAAGAACCCAACCACCTTTGAATGCAGATGAAGAAAAGGAGATGATGACTAGCCCAAAAAGAAATTTGGAGTGTTAATGCCAGGAGGCTGAAGGCAATGATTAATACAGTTTTGAAAAGTATTTCAGATGGGATGTGGTAGTGAAAATTGCCAATATTCTGTCTGCAGAAATAATGGGTAGTGGAGCAAAAGATAACTGCTCTCTAAATGGCTTTTGTGTCATCCCACCTGAAAAACCATGTGTGATTTCAGACATCTTGTGGTCAAAAGAAGGATGGAAATATGAAAGTGTCAGACAAGAAGAATGGTCAAAACCTGTTGGGTTTAGGTATCTGTCTAAAGTCAGTAGAGCTTAGTTTTTTATTTCAACATTCTGAAGGTATAAATATCACAAATGAGGATAAATTATTTTGGACAGTGTAAATCTTAGAAAATGAGTAGCATGAAATCAGATTGACAAGGTCATCTATTAAGTGATTGGATAGCCTTCAAATGGGAAAGGAAATTCAATTATCCTAGGTTTTTCATTGCTGGGTAACATAGGCAGTCCTGGAAAGGATCTTAGGGTATTACAGTGTGTTCCACTGCCCACAAGCAGGATTTGAAGGAGATTCTTACAGTGAATGAAAACATTTTTTTTTCTCTAGGGATTAAGTCAGGCTTCAAGCCTTTCCGCATCACAACCTGCTCAACCTTTTCACTTTGAAATGAAGCAGTTTGTAAGGTTTCTGCCTGTTATTCAGAACTTAAGGTTATGGCTCTTTTCTGTAATGGAAATCTTTTTTTTCTGGATGTCTCTCCGTTTTCCTATCTTAATAATTTTCCTAAGGATATAAAATTACTATCTTACTCTTTAATAACTGCATTTATTTTAATAACATGTTATAAAGTGAAATAATTTAAATTAAAAGTAAGGTAATATGCTTTTTAGTGTTTTTCTTGTCATACTTTGGATATCCAAACGAAATCTGCTTTCAGAACAGACTGGTCATCTATTTCCTAGCTTCTGTTGTTCTTCCTTTTCTATTACATCTATTTCCCTTTATATATTTCTGTATTTTAAAGCACAGCACACACCACACACCTTTTGTTACTCCCTGTTCTTGTCCAGCCATTTGATTTCTCTGTGTTCATGGCTCCTGAAAACTTCCCCAGCTACTGTCAAACTGGCTTCTGCTCTCTTTCTGCAGCCTCTTGAGGTGCCTTTTCTTACTCTATTTCTTTTGTAGCTTTCCTTTTCAGTGTTCCCTGTTGCCCAACACTTGTCTGTACAACTTGTCAGATGCCTCTCCCTTCTCACCATCTGTTAACTTTTATATGAGATGTGCTGTAACTTTTCAATCTGGACAGAGGCCCCCGAGTCTTCCCAGTTGATACAGACCTAGTAGGAATGACAAGATACACCAGAAAATCACATTCAACTTCAATGATCTGTATTCAAAATATAAATAGTAGGAATGACAAGATACACCAGAAAATCACATTCAACTTCAATGATCTGTATTAAAAGTATAAGAATACCAAAGCAGCTTTCTTTTTTTCCTCCATGTGAATTTACATTACAGTATATTACAGTAGATGTACTTCTATCACTGGCATATGACATAGTGTAATAGTTTTTCATGTAAAATAGTCTTTAAAAATTTTGGTGTAAGCCAATGTAGCCTATTTTATAGGGATATACACCAAATAGTACAAAACTGGCCATGAGTAGAATTTCGCCAGATGTTTTCAAGCAGCAGAAGGGTAGTATTTTTCATGGTTAACTTTGACTAGTAGTCAGGTGCTCTCAGTGTGCAAATTGGGCTAGACTTCAAAAAAATTTTAGTAATCAGCTTGTAATGCATAAAATATTGTGAGATGTAGGTACCCAACCAACCCAGCTTGAAAATCTGGCCCTTATATATACAGACAGACTTTATAAGAAACATTAGCTTAAGAATGAATGTCTGCATCCTCTTGTCATAAATGGAATGATGTGTTAGTTTATTTTGTATTTCTGTATTTACTATCTGGAAAATACCTATTGCATTCTGAATTACATCACAGTAAATACATATAATGAGAGCAAAAGCTTTTCAATGGATGTCTCACAAGTCCTGCTTAGAAGAGTCCAAGAGTCAAGCTGTTTTGTTCAGAGTATTTATTGGCCCCTGAGGAGAAGGAGACAGAGACTGAGTATTTCCAGATACACAAGTGGATATTATCAGCCCAGGCTTCTTTTGGCCAGATTCCTGGGGAAGGTTAATTTTAGCGTTAAGTTCCAGCTCTTTCTCAGCTTGAGTCTGGCAGCAGCAGCCAAGCTCTGAGTCCAGGAGCTCCTTTCTGTGTGACAGCCTTCTCCTCTCTTGGCTGCTTTGCCCACTGACCTGCTTTTATAGCCCTGTAAAAGTATCAGCTGACTTGAGGGCAGAGCTCTTCCCTAAGCAGCCCTGGGGGAGTTTTCTTCTGCTCTCTGTATGAAAACTCAGCACACACCTCTTTTTTCCTAATGCTTGTTGATTCCTCTGAATCCTTCCTGTACCTGTGCTTTGAATCCTATATTATGGAAGGATCTAGAGTCTTACAGTAAGTAAAAGTGGATGAATTATTTCCTTCAGTGACTGCACAATAAAACAAACATACATGCTTGTTTTGGAAGAAGAATAGGAAAAGATAGTTATCACTTTTGATCTCCAATTTTAGTTGCATTTGCTTCTATTTATTGGTGCAATAGCATGCTCCCAGTTTCGACGTGTACATGAGACAGTAGATTGAGGTTTCCAATCATGGAATAAAGACAAATTTTTAAAAGTCACATATAATAGGTACTAACCAGAGAATATTACTGCATATCCCAATAAATGACATACATTTTCCCCCACTGATCAACAGTTCATAGATTCTTTTTCTTCTTTTTATATAATTTTTTCCTCTCTCTGAAATTATTTGGTATATGTATTTTCTCTTTAGGTAAAGTTCAAATCATATTGGATTTTTTAATATATAATAATAATAATAATAATATCTTATGCTTCTGTACTGTGCTCTTTTCCCTGAGATTTCTCTAATCCTCAGCTGATGCATTTAACAAACTGAACCATACAGAACAAATAATGATGTGGGAAATACTTGCACATTATGGGAGTAGACCTTTGAATTCTACCACAGACTGACTTACTTTCCTTAGCATACTCTGGGAAAGTTTAATTGCTGTGTTACAGCTGTTCAGAAGCCTGATATCAATGTATATTTCATGTCTTCATGAAGATAATTTTTTTGCATTTGCAGCTTTGTGACTATACAGTGGTGGATATGATGGATAGACTATCAAATGAATGGATAGTCAGAGTGAATGTATGGGACTAAACTGTTTACAGCAAGAATGTCTTCTAGATTTTAAAATATTCCTCTATTCTTCCACTGCTTACTCCTTAGGACAGAGCTTTGTTGTAAGAAAATGTGACATTTTTAGTAAGATACACATAAAAGCAACTCTTTTGCTTTTATATAAGAGCGCCTCTTAGTGCTCTTCAGGGGGCTGAACCTCATGGCTGTGCTTCTGCTATCAGTGTTAAAGTATGTGATACTTCGCTTTTGAAGGAATATTCCTAGTTAATGCTTGTCCATCTACCTACTTAAAATGAAGAACAAGTGAAAGTTACTGGCACTGGTTGAGGAAGCACTTTTGGGGCAGTCTCTTTCAAGCCTAAAGGCAATCTGCAATGTCAAACTGTTGAAGCAGAAATTCTCCTTCAGTGGGCTCATTTTATTATTGGAAGTTCTGCTTAAACTAAGAATTGCATTTAGGTATTATCGTGACTCTAAGGAAAATTTCCCCTCTCACTCCATAGGCTGAAACTCTAAATAGCTGCTGTAGAGCATGTTAATTTTCAAATATAGTGCCTGATATGGTATTTAATAACTGTACCATTAATAACTTCTTACCATTTACTAAAAAGAAAATTGCTAAAAACCAATAGTGCTCTCGAAAAATGATATCTCTATATTAAGTCTACTATTACTAAGATAGTAATATTTTTACAGCCATGGTGACATAATTTCATTTTTTTTGGTTGTTTGATTACAAATTAAACATGCACACATTCACAGACACCAGAAGGAGATGTTGGGATGTCTGTAGACATCTATTTTGCTGAGTCACTACCAAAGCTGGTTTCATGTTCTGGGACATCCTGAGATGTTTCTGAAAAGGACCATATGAGCCAGAACATTTACCATGAGTCTTACTAATAAAAATAAATTATGTGTAAGTAGCCATTTAGTTTTATGTTTGAACTATGCCTGTTTTTTTTCTGTTTTGATTAATAGTTACATTACTTTTGTCTTTTACTATCTATGTCTCTAAGGCAGAAGCTAATGTCTGAAAATGAATACTAAGTTTTAAAGTAGTCATAGATAATGCTCATGTTGGATGAATGCTGCTTATGAAATCCCTTTTTCTTGTTTAAAGTAGATTGTAACAGTATTTGGAAAATTGTTTAGTAGGATTTAATTTCTTAAAATGCCAAGATTTTTTGTAATTAATAGAAATGATACATACAAAAGTTCCGTTTTCTCTCCTGGGTTTCAATTTTAAATTTATATAAAACTAAACTTATGTTATTGATTTACTTCACTGGAATTTACATAGTCTGTGCTTCAACGTGAAACAAATCTTGAAGACTTCTGCCCAAAGAAATTTAGAATAGAGAAAAATGAACTTTTGGAGTAAAAAACCCCATTGTTACAAAATACTTATTGTCTGAGCTATTTAAAACTCAAGTAGAGAGAAGAGAGGGAAATAGTTGCTGCTAAGTTTAAATATATGGCTTTATGGTTTCATTAGCTGGGACCAAGAAGTCTTAGATAATGTCTCTTTTCCAGGTTCTTAAATTCTCTTACACTTTAATGCATATCTCTGAAGGCAAATTGTTACAGCATGGAACATTTTCTTTGATTGTATAATTTTCTTGCAAGTTTCATAGTACAGTACCTTAATTTCGACAATGAAAGGAGTTTTCTTTTGAGAACTTGGGTTACTGGAGACTTTTAAAGCCTGTCTGGGGGTGAGATTTAATTTAATCCCTTGAGTATTTAATAAGCATTCCTGAGACTGTCGCCAAAAGGTGACAAGATTAGCACTTGAGGTTTATTGACAGGATGCCTCGTAGGAAAGACATTTATCTGTAAGGGTATTGTTTTAGAAGAAGGAATAAAGTCTGGGTTAAGCCCTGGGAATATACACACTTTCTGAAATGCAGAAAGAAGAGAGCACTTTCTTTTCATCCTGACACAGGGAATAGCAGTTTACAGGGGTAAGAAATAGATGTTGACAAAACTTCACAGTAACTAACTTCCTATCAGAAAAAATAAGAACTTGAGGATTAAGATGGTCTTGACAGTCTCTGCCACAAACTGAATTCAGACATGCTCAAAAGTCATTATTCAGTAAGAGAATTGTATTCTTACATAAATGCTTGTACCCAAATACATTTGTGTGTTAGAGAATGACAGAGGTTACCAGAGGGTTTGTTGTTTCTGGATTTAAAAATCACAGGAAGAACTAAATCATATCTTGTGCTCCAAGATTTTAGCATGTGAGACCTCTCAATCTCTTTGTCTCCTGTAATCTTGTTGAGAGAACTCTGTGATTAACTGGTCATAAAGTCTTGTCTGCATCAGTAGGTCTTGGCTAATCCTGTGCCCATCCCAAAGAACAAATACTCTGTGGTACTGATTCTGCTTTAGCATACCCCAGTGTGGTCCTGTTCCCATCAAAGTATTTCCTTCAGGTTTATATAGCACAAATAGAAGAATAATTAGATCCTTTCCTCTTATTTTATCTATGGAGTATGTATTGAGTGACTTATTTTAAAGCAGTTGTGATTCAATGGGGATGTTTTTAATTTGCTGGCTGTTCTCTTTTACCTCTGAGGAAAGAATTTTGTAAATGCTGAATAATTTTAGAACATGTTTTCTTGGTTAAGGGTTGGCTCATATTTTCAATTAGTTTTAAGAGGAAGGAAATCGTGTAAATGCTGTGGAATTCAGATAAGCACTGTGCATAGGAAATAAGTACTTTAATTTAGGGTGCCTAGAATTGGTAGGTCAAGCTGATGATAGTAAAGGAGCAGATCTTAACTTTGTTTCAAAGAACATGTAATCAATATTCACTCTCCTGTTTTATTTCCCTTTTACTTGAGAATTTGTTTTGGTGAAGCTGAAATGTGCAATTGCTTAAGTATTCCACAGGGTGTCATGAGGCAGTTGTTGGAATCATTAATACTTGGATGAAGTAAAGAAAGAAACATAGTGTGCAGTCCTCTGAATGCCAGTTAATGTAATTTTAGATGTGACTAATACACATGCCATAAAATAAAAAGTTCTTAACTCATTAACACGTGTATCATGTTTCTGTATCTGTATAAAATATACACACGAAGAAAAATATTGCAAGAGGTCATTCACAAGAGTAAGCTATTCTATGTCAGGTCTTCCCAAAAAGACCTTTCTATATATTCCTTAGTATTTTATAGTTTACACAGCAAGTGGAATCTTTGGCTCATAGCAGTAATCTGATACACCAAGTGATGTATATATTAAAAAAAAAAAGGAAAAAGACAAAAAGGTACAAGACTTGTGCTTGACATACTATAAAGAATTTCTAATTGAATTGTGCTCCTTCAAATTTACTTTCAAATTTTGTTTTAATTTTTATTTAAATTCTTTTAAAATTTAATTTTTTGGAAACACACTTTATGCAGTGCACACAGCTGTACTGTGGATTTTATGACTTGTTAATTGTAGATATATATGATGTCAAAACTTCAGGATTTTTTCTCCCACACTTGTATAATGTAGTAGGAGGAGAATTTTTACCTAGGTGTGCCCCAAATTAAAGTGTATTTGATTATGGTGGTATGTTCTTGCATATGGAGATCAAATTTTTATTGACATAACTGTTGATTTCTGCAGAGCTGCACATGCATTGAATTCAACTTCAGATTTGTAAAGAGATCTTTAAAATCTTTTAACTGTAAAACTTCTGCTTCTCTTAAACTCTAAGTTTCTTTAAATGGAAAGATATTGGCTATGTGAAAAAAGAAATCATTATAAAATGAACAGGAAAACTGAGTTCATTTCAGTAGCAAGAGAACGTGATCCAAACTGAAAAAAATCACTGATGAAAGTAAGAGTTTGAATATCTGTTGACAGTAATAATTTGTCTAATGTTGACAACGTATTTAAAACCAGTTTTGAGCAAATGATACTTCATGGATTTTGGCATATTTTCTTATATTATCTGAAGTGGCATACTAAAATAACAGACCAGTTAATTTTCTTGTTACTATTTGTTTGTACGAAGTCTTAAGTAACAAATCTTGGGTTTTTGCCAGTTGGTGCATAATAATGAATGGCACTGAGAATGCAGGATGGAGGGAGGGGGATTCTTCCAACAGACAATTAATCAATTAATGAAATTTTACACATCTGACACAACACACCCCCCTGTGTTCTGCCCAGAGGTCACAGTGCCTTACAGCCACAGAAGGGGATTGCCATCACAATCAGCAGCTGAGTGCTTTTATTCACATTGGCTTCCACATTGCTTTGTGGACAACTTCTTGTGCAAAACCTTTGTGATTTAACTCTTCCTGAATTAACCACTATAAATCAAGACAGTGTGCCTATAGGTACTTGAGCAACATGTTCAAATACTTTCTAGATGAGGAACCAGTTTTATTTAAAGAAGTTAAATATCCAAAATAGAGTGACATGCTTGAAATATTCATGGAGGTGAAGAAAGTGAATGGAAGTGGTGTCCCTTGAGATTTTTTTGTTTGGTTGTTTGTGGGTTTGGCCTTTTTGAGAACAAACATCCTGATCTCTGCCCAGCTTAGTTTTCCTTACAGCAAGGCATCATGGAAGAAGAAGAGATTTTTAGATAGGCAGGTTATGATCTTTCTTCTTCCTCATTTTAAGGCTCATTCAAATTGGTTTGCCTCACCCTTTTTTGGTCCTTCTTATTGAACTAGAATATACTAAAGGGGTAATTCCAGACATACTTTGAATTACTGAGATAACGCAGTACCTTAAACTAGAGTGATTAATATCAGAAAATATTTAAATAATAAAATACCTGACTGCAGTGAGATTTTCCCTTTACTTTATTGGAAAATTATACTACTTCAGCAAAAGAAAACAAAATAGAAAGAACTGAAGTTTAAAACTGTTGATGATATAGCAGTTACACACCTGGCAGTATAATGAGGCTTGTGTATCATATGTGTGATGTGTAGGCACTCAGCACCCAGGTCCCTCTTGGAATGTTATGACAAGGTTGATGATTATTGTAATGTTTTTATTCACAGATTGAAAATCTACAGGAGCAACTTAGGGACAAAGACAAACAACTAACTAATCTGAAAGACAGAGTGAAGTCACTGCAGACGGATTCCAGTAATACAGACACAGCACTGGCAACCTTAGAGGAAGCCCTATCAGAAAAGGTAAAGTTTTCTCTTGAAAACCTTTATGTGCTGCTCTTGTGGGTGAAGTGTGTGCAGAAAATGTGCTTCTGCGTTGGCCTGACAGCTCTCCCAAAGGCTGGGGGCCTTGTCAGGGAAGCAGGCCCTGTTGTGGTAGGATGAGCAGGAGTGACTGTGAGGGGATGAACTGACACAGAACTTGGAGGGGAAGGAGTGATGCCCTTTGAATGCTTATGGAGAAAATGGTCCAGGACATGGGAAGATTTTGCCTTAGTCAATGGGGTGAGTGGTTATTCCTTGAAAGAACTGAAAGGCAGTGAACACCTGACTTTAAGAAGGTAGAATTTTCGGCATTTTTCTGTCTTTGTGATCTTGATTATCTTGTTATTTTTCCCATTAACAGTTGGCTGTACCAACTGTTACCTTGGCTTGCTGTGAGCACTATTGGCTTCCTACACTTCATTTTTAAGGGAAAATGTTTCATTAAAAAAATATTGAGCATTCCTTTTTTTTTTTCCTTTACAAACTCTATGCCTTTAATTTGAAAATACCTAGGAGAAGGGATAAATCTGGACTGTTTAAATTAGTGGCAACATTCCTACCAGTTTCAGTGAGGTCAGGTTTCTTCTTTCAGTTCTCTTTGAATACGAGGTAATGCAAGTGAATTTATATGCCAAAAAACTTAGTACAAATACCCACGTTTTTCAGCTCACGGATCTTAATATATACTACTGAAATGTGAACAGTAAAGTAATATGTGTGTAATCCTATGAAGGTACTTATGACTGCATATGACTCGAAAATGCTGCTGTGGTGTTGGCACTGACACATACAATGTTCATGTCAAATTTTTTATTTCTTGTGTGTTTAATTGATTTTCTTGCATTTGCTTGGTCAACAACAGTGAAAAAAGTTCTTATTGGTATTGAGCCATGTGGATAAGCATTTATTTATACAAAAAAATTATACATTTCTGTAATCTTTCACTGCTAATCTGGACACAGTGTTCATCAATTTCACAGTATGTTAATAAAAAAATAACAGAAAGTAATTTTAAATCTGTTTTCTCTCCTTGTAAACTATCTTTTCTGGATTAGTCGCTTTCCCAGAATGCCCATAGAGGCAGCTGATGGTTTTTTGAAACAGTCCTTTGGGAAGCAGAGTGACTTGCATAGAGTAGGAGACTTGCATAGGAGTAGGAGGCAAGCACCACGGCCAAATTAGGATTGAGATTAGCTTTGAACAATGGGGTGCTTGATCTGAGAGCATGAGCCACAGGGAGGAGAAAGTTTCCAAGGTAAATGCATCTCTCTGTAGGATTTTGGTTGTTGTACAGGGAAATCACCCTCAATTCCTTTTCTGTTGTAAGTCCCTTGAAGGCCACACTAGGAAGGGCAGATTTTTTGAAGTCAGGGGTGATTTCTGGGATGAAGTTACACACTGAAAGAAGCCAGTTGCCATCCTCTAGAAATTCCAAATGGACAATTACACCTGGCTTTCTTCTGTCTTCTGGCAGCTAAATACTTTGACAGTGTCTGTTTACACATGTGCCTCATTCCTTTCTGTGTCCAGCTTCCCAATTCCTCCTGACTGCTCTCAGTAAATTTCTTATGCAGCAGCATAGTCTTCAGACCTACAGACTTTATCAATAGTTATTAAATATTTCCATTGGGAATACTGCTAGAAATCTGGGATAGAGGTTTGTCCAAGTGGGACAACACGGGAACCCTTAGTGAATTATCAGCAAGTGCATCAATGTAAGTGCTTTTATCAATTCAGCAGGTAATGCTGTCAAGAAAGGATGATGCTTTCATTTAAGAATACCTGGTTTCCATTTTGTTTGCATGCTTTTTCTTTCTAGAAATTGTATCGGACATTTTCAACTATATAATTTTGTGTTTGTACTCTGAGATTAGGCTGTTTTTTGCATTAAATTAATTCTTTGTCCATTCAATAGTTTTTAGAATTTTAATTAAAAAATAATTAATAAAATACTTCAGGACTGTCATGGGAAGCTCTTTTTAAATAGAAATAAAATTTATTCATACAAGTTTAGCTAACCACAATTTACTGGAATCTGATAGAAGTGCTTTTCTTAGCATCTACAGGAAGAAAAGAACAAATTAAAACATGATCATATGATATTAATGAATTATAAAGCTGTTTTTAAAGTCCAAAACTCAAATGTGTTCCTGCAGTTTTCTTGAAAATACACAGATTAAGATTTTGGCTCTGAATTAGAAAATGTGTCTCCTTATTCTTTATGGAAATAGATTTTTCCAAGTATCTGTCTCTTGATTTTCTTTTGTATTTAGTGATTAGGTATCTTGGGAACACTAAATGAGAAATTGATGTAGATATAATAAAACCATGTCAAATTTTCCCTCTTTTAATGTTATAATTTTTCTGATGATATTGCTGGTGTGATTTTTCCTCTTGTCAGGATGCAGAAACAAATCAACTTCAGTTGCATTAGAGTTCATTTTGGAACTAAGCTGCAAAACATTCATTCAACTATTTATTTCTAATTTCGGAGCCTCTAAGCACTGAAAATTTGTGGCAGCAATAATAAGGATTACATTGCAATTAAAAAAGAAAAAAAGGTTTGAAAATCAGACTGTGCAAAGGTGCTATCAGCTGCCTTGATGTTATAACAAGAAACTTTTCAAAGAATATCTCAGCTCTTGGGCTGGCCCAAAGCAGCTCAAGAGGTTGCTTTCATGAAGCTGATATTTATAAAGTTGGTCCTACTGTAGCAGCATACAGCAGATAAGCAATGGAGTATGTCTGATAATGGAGCTATATGCTGGGGCAATTCAGTTCCTGCTTCTGTGATAAAGTGCAAATAGATTAGACCTGTGAGGTCCCAGATTAGTGCATAAGGAAAGCTGCCCAATGCAAACAAGACTGAAACAAGAACACATTGTTGGGATTTCTGCAAGTTAGCTGTTAATCAAGCAAAACATGGTTTATTAGGGCCTTTTAACACGCTTTTGACATTTAGCCTTATGCAGCTGACAGATAAATTAGTCTTCTTTTGTGATTGACTGAGAACAAAATACACTGTTCATTAAAAAGATGAAATAGTGTTATGTTTAATTTGTTGTAGATGAAAAAATCATTTGGGTAAATAAATCTTCAAGAAGGAATTGGTAAAAAATTAATTCTGACTATAACCAGGTGGAATCTGAATGTTTATGATTATTAAACTATTCTACTTTATGGAGGCTGGCGTCTTTAATGTTAATGTTCAAACTATTAAGAATTTACATTGTTTGTTATTAGGATTAAACCTGAAGTTATTTAGTGTCATGAGTTTAGATTGGAAGGATGTTAAAGATCATCACCTAGTTCCAACCCCCTTGCTGCAGGCAGGGACACCTTCCATTAAACCAGGTTGTTTCAGCCCTCAGATCTTCCTGGCCCTCCCTGGGACCCTCTGCAGCACCTCTGTGTCCTTGTGTGGGGGCCCCAGAGCTGGAGCAGTTGTCCCCCAGCTGGGTGTCAGCAGGGCAGGAGGGCAGAGTCACCTCCCCTGTCCTGCTGGCCACGCTGCTTTGGATGCAGCCCAGGAACACAGGTGGGGCTCTGGGCTCTGAGTGCTCCGGGCTGAGTCATGTTGAGCTTTTTGTCACTGTACACAGCCAAGTCCTCCTCCTCTGGACTGCTCTGCCTGTTGTCTGCCCAGCCTGGGATTGCCCTTAGCCAAGTGCAGGACCTAAATTATGTTACTTCTATGCCCCCTGACTGCCACCATCCAATGATCCCAGTGGTTCTTCTGATACTCTGCTTAAGGACCTGCTCCCAGTTGGAATGCACTTCTAGTGGTTATTTCATTCTACCCTAAGTATTTCTCTCTGATTGGTGTTCGCATCCTCCAAATATTGATGAAATGTGGTTTTGTAGAACATAATCAGAGCTTAATGAAACCATACTACTGTGTTTGCTTTTTCCATTTCACCCTTTGAATTAATCATCCAATCAATGGCTGGTGATTGTCAGCAAACCTTGAAATAGTTATTGGAGATCAGCAAAATATGCAGAAACATGGCTGAGTTTAAATGCCTGTAGGGTTACTGTAAATTAGACAGAGAAAAATCTTCCTTTGGGTTTCTTAATTTGTATTAGGGTACTTTTTCTGTGTCTTGGACAACTGTTTTTTTGACATCTCAAAATATGATACATGTAAACTGTAAGTTACTGATAGCAAGTGGCTGATTAGATCTGGAACTTTGACATCTTACTGCAAGCACTGTAGAGTAATAACAAAATTGAAGCTGAGTAAACTGGTCATGGCCTCTGAGGAAACTATTCATGGCTTGTTTTGAACTTATTTTCAAGACTTCAATCAATTATGAACACAGGAAATACATTACTGAAGTGAATATCTTTCCACATCTATCACAAAACTAAACATACTTCTATCAGTATAGATCTTTAATGAAGTTCCTGTACTGTGTTGCTCTTATCAAATATTTAAACTTGATCTTATGATTTTGAAATCTAGAGAAATCTTGCATTGACTTTAATGCCATTAACTCAATCATCCTCTGCTTCTGCAGGTTTTTTTTAAATAAGTGCTACATAATGCAAAAAAACTTAATGCTGTCTTTTCTTAAAATTATTTCCAACTTTTCTGTTTTGCAATTTTTTCCCTTGTTAGGAAAGAATAATAGAGCGTCTGAAGGAGCAAAGGGATCGAGATGACAGAGAAAGACTTGAAGAAATTGAATCTTATAAAAAAGAAAACAAGGACCTGAAGGAGAAGGTTAATGCTTTACAAGCTGAACTGACAGAAAAAGAGGTCAGTCTTTTCTTAAAAACTCTGCTCTTCTATCTATGTCATTATGATGAAAGAAAGTGCATAGGATTACTCTTGAGTTGTGTCAGGTACTGAAATTCTGCCACTTCAGTGTTCAGCTTCAGAATTGCTGTTTTCGTAAGCATTCTTCACAGTCCATATTTGTACATAAAATATTGCTTCAGTTTTTACATAGTTGTGCATCGTTATCTCTTTGTCCTTTACCTAAGCTTCCACTAGGCTCAAATATTCAATTGCTGCTCCTGTTTTTGTTTGTCAGTTGGAGAAATGGTTTTCAGTGTGTTTGTACCTCCAGAATATGATGAGCTTGTCTGTACTATGAATGTTTGCGTTTCAGTGCATGCCAGCTCCTGTGGTTCCAGTTGTATGCACAAAATGGTGTCTTTTGCTATCAATGCTTATCTTTGAGTCAGTTCTTTTTGGGGGAGGGGGAGCAGGATCCAAGTGATTGCTAAGTTGGCAATGAGTTAGTGTCCTGGTGACTAGGAATTAACTTTTTACTCTTGGTCGTTTTCCAGTCTAGTTTAATCGATCTCAAAGAACATGCATCTTCATTGGCATCAGCAGGGCTGAAAAGAGACTCCAAACTTAAGTCTTTAGAAATAGCCATAGAACAAAAGAAAGAAGAGTGTAGTAAGTTGGAAGCACAGTTGAAAAAGGTAAGTTCCATCTTAAAACAAACAAACAATCAGCAAAACAAAAATCAGCATCCCATACCTTCATTTTGAAATGATGAGCTTATTTACTCTTATGGAGTAAATCTAGAATCTACCCATCTTATGCTGTTTGCTGATGCTTGCATCAAGTACTGCTTTTTCTCAAGAGGTTTGTACCAAAGCCAGTAGTGAGCCTCAGAAATTGTCCTCAGTAGCTCTATGAGGGAATTCTGAGAAGCTGCAACAAATAGATGAACTGAGAACAGGGCATTGGGGCGAAAAGGGCAGAAAGGAATTATCAAACCAGCAATTTATGTGTGTGAATTAACACCACTTTTAGAAGTAAACTGAAATGTTTGCAGGATGAGAAAAAAAATTAAAGGCTTGTCTAAGAAATGCTGGAATTCCTAATTACAAAAATCAGCTTCTGAAATGAAAACTCTAGCTAGGTTTTATTTTGATGCATTTTTGGCTTTGTTGGTGAACACATGTTTGTGATAATTAAGCAAAATATTCAAAAGTTTATATCAGCTGGCAATTCAGTATTTCTCTTCAGCAAGAAGTGGAAGCAAGCATTTAAAGGAAAATGTACAAACCCTGTATTTTATTACATGGTTTTACTTAAATTGCTGCAATAAACTAGATTTTGCTTAAATGATTTGCAAGTGTTTTGATACCATTGTTTCTTTGACCTTTCTCTGTGTTGTAGTAATGTCTGCTCTCATTGTTCTCATTACGTATGTGATGGGGTCAGGCATTACGTTTGCCTTCTGCAATTCATGACTAAGTGTACATCAAGTGTTGTTTTTGGTTTTTTTTTTTAATATTGGTATAGTTTTTCATTTTCTGGTAATTAATATTTGTTCTGTGAATGTTATCACTGTTAGCATAATATTCTGACACTCTTTTTACCCAGGTTGAGTAGTATCCTGCTCAGATTAAGCATTGTTTCAATAGCCTGACCTGTGAAGAAGGTATTGCAAATTATAAAGGATACCAGCGTGTAAACCTTATACTTGTATTCTGTCTTAATTCAGAATGAATATGTGCAAGTAGGTGCCTGCATTAGATCTTTAGTTGAGAGGAAGGGAAGCTTTTTTCAATAAACATATACAAATGGAAACACAAATAATTTAAATGTCCGATACCTTAAAAATGCTATTGATGGTAGAATTAAAATCTCCAAAAAAAAGGTTTATCTAGGAAGTAATTTAGTTTGCTTTAGTTTGTTAGAATAAATGGTTGTTTACTTTGCACTCCACTTCAACAGATACTGAAATGTATTTTTTTCTTCATTTAAAAAATATAGTTAAAAGAGCCCTGGAAGCACAGATCACTCAAAAAACCCTCGTCAAAATCCTCTTGAAGGACTTGAAATAATAAGTCAATCGTTTATGACTGTACATTTAAACACATCATAGAGTAATGGAAAAACAAGCACGTAGAAAAGTCAGAGAGTGTCTGGGATGTCTTTTGTATGAAAAGGGAGCATGTTTCTTGTGTATAAATACAAACAATTATTGAATGAAAGTTGAAAACATAATAGTTTTATTATATCATAAATGCAGCATAAAGCCCCAATGGAAATTCACCCACCATTTGTATGAGACCAGGTATTTCCACAATAAAATGCAGTTACAACCTCCTTTCTGGGCATGCTTAATTGAACAGAAACAGTGACTGTTAATGACAGTAGACTCCAAACAGTCATTTTCAATTCACATTTTCTTTAATGAAATACTTTATGTTCAACCCTGTAAGTACTCTGCATTAAAAGTAATTGGTCCCCAGAAAAATACCTGCACCGTGTTCTCACTCCTCAGGAAAGTGAGTGAAACAGAAACCTGGGTCACTCTCGCGCATGTCTGGCTCAGAGGAGGAGGGGACAGCAACAGGGTCATAAATGAGCCCACGTGTCCCGTGAGTGTGCTCACGTGTGAGCATCAACCCCTGCAGGAGCAGAGGCATCTGGCACAGTTTGCTTCTCTTTCCAAACCCACTCCAAGGGGCTGTCTACCTGAAAAAATTCCAAGTAGCTTACACAGTACTCCTCTCTAAAAATATCATGGAGGAGGTACTTTGTTATGCTGCTGTAAAATAATTATAGTTCAATGTTGATTTATAAGTTTTAGCAAGTTAAACTAAGAAATATGTAGGTAGTCCTCTGTGCACGCTTGCTGGGAGTTAGTTTTGCATGAGCACTAATGGTGGTAAGTGCTATGTCTGAAGGAAAGTGTGCACAAGGGGCAAGTCTAAACTGAAATTGTAAATAAAAAACACCAAAGCAACTTCTGGAGTTTCTCCTCCCCAGCTTTCCCTCCTTTCTGTTTTTTTGGAGACAATAGGATTCATTTATTGATAATAAAAATGGATTTTATTGGATCTGATTAGATCCAGATATTTTTTAGAACTGCGTAACTGGATTTTTTTACATTTTGGCAAGAAGAATGATCTGATTCTAAACCCATGATTTCACACAGTAGGCACATTTCAAAAATAATGAAGAGGATATTTGTACAAAGTAATTATTTATGTGACTGTGCTATATTTTGGTATAAAAAGTAATGCTTTAAATTATAGACACGCTTATTGGACATTTTGTGATAAATATTATGGATTGAAATACGTAAAAAATTTAAAAAGACATAATTCTAAATACCAGAGAATGGTCAATGCTTTTTTCCCAAAATTCCGTAGATTTTTGTTGACTTACTTTGTATTGCTACTTGTGAAAGAACAGCAGGAGAATTACCAAATAGGTAGCAAAGTGTTTTATATATGTGTGTATATATAATCTTTATTATCCACTCCAGAATTTCCTTCTTTTGTTGTTTTTCATTATCTTAAATTTACTTGCTTACTGACATATTTGCAGTTGCTAAAGTACTATTTGCCAAGCTGTACTGTTTGAAAGTCATTCTGCATAGAAAATTCAGTATTGTATTAAACGAAAGGAAAGTAATAAATTTAATGATGCTATTTAATTAATCTTTTATTATTACTGTCTTTGAAGCTTTGGTGATAAATTGCAGCCTCAGCCAAAAGCACTTCTCGTGATTCATTGCTTGAGACCAGCACTTAATGTATCATCAAAAGTGGACACCTCTCTTTATTTCATGGGTTATTTAACTTGAGAAAGGGAAAGTAACACAAACCTTAAGTTTCTTACTCCAGCTATTCTTTTTTAGGAGCCAAAGTCAACATTTATGTTTCCCCAGTGCCTCTCACTTTCACCAAGGAATGTTTAGAATCTTAAATTTCTACTTTTTTTTTTCTTTTTTATTTTTTTTAATGACATGTTCTTCTGTGCAAATGCACTGGTTTTGTTGAGCTAATGCTGTTTTCCTGGATCTTTCCTTCTTTTCCTGTCTGTGCTTCACTCCCTACCAACTTTGCAATGTAGCAAGCTGAGCAGTTGTTCAATCAGATGTACAATCCAGTAAGTTCATGTTTAAAATGCCCGCTGTAACATATGGAAGCATGAGGATCCATTCCCTTACTGTGTTGTGCTCTTCCTCTGTGGAGCTTTGCAGAACACTCCTGGCGCTCACTCTGCTGTATCCATTATATCCAAATAACTGAACTTTGTGGACTTGAAGGCCTGTTTAAGAATCCAAAATGTATTAAATAGGTACATATTGTGTTTCTGAGAAAACAAACGTCCTTTAGGTCCTCAACTTCTCCATTAGAAAATGCATGCAGAATTTTTTTTTCCTTTTGCTTTTTAATTCCTCCTTGTACAGTACTTTATTTGATCCTTCAAACTTCTATAACTCCTAATTTATTCAGTTTATCTTTAGTGACTGAGTTAATTAGATGAATAATAATATCTAGGAAATGACTGGCAGTATTTTCAAAAGTCCATATGACTAAAATAGATTAATTCTACTCATGAAAGAGTGTATACATTTAGCATACACACATTAGGAACATGGAAACTTTGTAATTAGGTGAAGAAAATAGTGAAATATAAAATGATAAATGTAAAAGGCAGTCTTTGCAAAAGTGCAAAAGCAGAGTATTGCTTTGGCTTCTTTACCATTAATATTCTCACAAATGACTGCTTTAATTGCACAATATCTCTTTTAACTTGATTCCTTCAATTTGAGGAAGAGCAGCAACAAACCTTTTCTCTACAGAGAGGAGTTTCCATCTTTTTGGCTGGGGCTGTTCCATTTAATGTGCTGTGAGCATCACAGGACAGAAAAATGATGTAACTGTAAGAGCAATTTAAAAGCTATAGTTTACATAGTAATCCTAGTCAGAATTACTATGTAATTTGGAGAGTATATATATAGAAGAAGTGGGTTTGTAGCTTAAGTAATGTGATACTGCACATTAGAGGAGGAATTGCCATCACTGGAGTCAGTGGGAGCTTTGCCATGGGTGTCCATGGACCAGGATTCCAGCTTTGGAATCCATCTGTTATGGTTAGGTTTTGTAGCTCCAGCCATGTCATGGATATGTCATGACTTGTGTATGGGAAAAGAGATTCCCGCACAATCTGCTCTATTTACTTTTGGAGTTATTGGTTACCTTGTTTAGAATTTAGTCATAAATTGTAGCACAATAGCATAAAACTTGATATTATCACCTCTACCTTCTGGCACAGTGCTGGAGAAAGAGCTTGTCCCTTTCAATGATAAAACCCTTTTTTTCTGTATCATCTTGGGTCACTTTTGTGGTAGTTCTGTTTCTATTCATGTCATTTACACTGCTCCTGTGCTTGTCTTTTCAGAATGGAGTCTTTTTACTGTTGGCTTTTAGCTTGGTTTTCATAAATACTGGCCAGTCATTAGATCAATATTAGTGATTCTGCTGTGTAGAATTCATTTGTTACTTTCCAATCTGTTTGTGTGCAGCATTCCAAAGTCAGTCCTTTTCTTAACTGCTTTTTCTGCCTTTATGTGGTTAATTTTTAAAAGGACAGCCTGTTGGAAGTTGCAAAGCAATGGATGCAAGATCCTTTTCCTTTGGCACCAGGCAGCAATCATACTGTACCCACAAGATGATTTTTTAAAATAAACTTCTCTTGCTCACCTTCTTTCTTCTCCTACATATATGAGAATAAGTTGTAAATAGAATTGGAATACATTTCTTCATGCTTTAAAGGTGAACTTTTTGAAATGCCCAATGAGATTTTGTGCAAAATTGATTATAAGAAATTACATTATTGCTTTTGTCCTATTATTTAAATATCATGCTGTACTGAGGATGGAGTTCAGGTGAACCTTTTTCTGAATATTAAAGACTAAATTTTCCAAGATCTTCTATAAGAGAAATGTCAGATTAAAATTTAAACTACTTGCAGAATACACTATAAATTACTTAGAGCAGCCCCTAAAGTTAAATGAAAACCTCCTGAGTTTTAAGGAGACAAGAAAATTTGTGTGACAGCAATCTTTTTTCCCCATTCATTCTTGAAAGTAATAAAATTTGAAGGATCTTACAAAGTAATAAATACATTGCATGTAAATTCTGCTGTTCCTTTTCTTTTTTTTTCTAATTTGAAGTACCCACTTGATTTTTGTGTATTTTTGTGTCTGAAGCTTTAAAAATGAAATACTTATCTATCCCTCCATTTCTATTATGCAGAGTAATACATGCATGACTGTAGCATAAGACTTTAATAGCCTAAATAATTCATGTTGCATGTCTGTGCCGCACTGTTATGATATTTCTGTAGGAAATTTGTGGTTTACATAAGGAAATGTTACTTTTCTTCTAAACCATTTGCAGTGCTTATGAAGCAAAGATGAGAACAGATGTATAATTAATGTAAAAATTTGTGACATTCTAATGGTAGTAGAGTGATATGCTATTTTTACTCAGTTGTAAAAATAACATACAATATCACAGTCATAATATTGGGAGGAAAATCATCATAAAGTGAGTGAATTAGTTTGAAATTAACTTAATCTGTACACACAAGGGTTATCATTTGCAGATACAGATTTAAGAAAGCTGAAAAGTACACATGGACCAGTCCCTCCTACCATAAAAGCCCCACAGAAACAGAAGATGTGTTTTCCAAGGTAGCAAAGAACTTAGGGAGTAAACAGGGGACAGAAACTAAACAGAAAAAGGAGATGACAGCATAAATAGGCAGAGACTTTCTGATTCATGTGATTAATGCAGCTTCTGTCTAGAACTAGATCCAACAGTTCAGTCTACAGCCTAAAAAAAGCTGAAGAAATCTGCCCTGTCCTGGCAGGAGCAGGGTCAATATCAACTGAGCTGCCTTTTAACTCCTTTGGGCCTACTGTTTGACCTCAAGAGTCAAGTTCCATCTGTCAACAAATCACCCCTGATCTGTACACAACAAATGCAGGAAGGTGCCTAGTTCAGATCCAAACACATCTTTCAAAGCCATAAAATAGAATGGGGCCTTCTAAGTAATTCTGTGCCTTTGTCCTGGCCATGTCAGATGGATTGTGTTTTGCTCTTTTCTAGTATCAGCAGCTTTGTTTACAATGTGAAGAATCCCTTAAAGGGAATTGTAGGTTAAAGTACCACCTGCAGAAAGCTCTTTGTAAAAATTGGTTTTTTTGTTCTTGCTTTCCCGTTTTAACTAACTTTACTTCTTCATTTGGGCAATAGAAATCTGGCTTCTGACAATAGTCCAAAAAAGATTCTGTGAGTGCTTTGAAAAGCAGAGGCAATCAGATCAATTGGTGGTTTGCAATACGGGCTTTATTTTTTTTAGATTATTTTTTTTACGACCAACCTTGTAGTAACTTTATGCTTACATTGGTTTATGTGTGACATTGGTTGGATGCTTAATCACATTTAATCTATCTTCAGAGTTCCACTTCATGTTGGGGAAATGCAGTGACCCAGTTTGTAGCTGCAGAATTTTCCAAAAACACATCCCACAAATACAGAATTGCATGAGTACCACAGAAAACAAAAACTGAAAATACTTTTGCACCTTAATGTTGATTTCCTTAACATTCTGTTGAGCAAAGATTTAAAGAGCTAAAGTGAGGAATACATTTATTATTTCAGGTGGTGATTTGCTTATCCTTTGTGCAGTAGGTAATTTTTTCAGTACATTTCTGAGCTGCTGTGTGTCAGGAATACCCATGGCTGTAGAACATTTGGCACCTCTGCACTGGTGATCCTATCGTGTTCTTGCCTGGTTATGCATTTTCCTTGTAGAAAGTGCAGTGTGGCAATGAAACAAAAAAAAGAGACAGGCTTCTCTCCCTCATCTGCATTGCTTCTTGCTCTGGGGTAAGAGAAGGGTAGAGATACATGGGGAAAAGATTTGGGCTGAAGCTGAGACTTAATGCTAAAGTGAAGACTGGTTAGAGGAAGGAAGGTGGGTATTTCTTCTCTCTATGAAATGATGGAAGAAAGGCTGGTATATAATGAATTTTGTGCCAAAGTAAAGGGAAAGGACAGAAAGGTGACAGGGAGTTGCATGAAAGAGCAATAGGCTTTAGAGAGGAGCTGTGAAATTCTGGATTTACCCTTGGGAGAGGAGGAGAAATCTGAAGAATAGGGAACAATATGCTGTTTGCATAAGTTTCGTGGTATCTTGAAGGTGGGATTTGGGTTGTATTTCTTTTTCTAGAGTGAATTTACCTATGGAATTAAATTATTCCTTGCAAAATTACATAATGCTAAAGTGTATAATATTGTAATAGGGTTGATGGAAAATCAAAGTGTTTTCTCAGATAATTGGCCTCGAGTCTGAGTATTACATTGACTTAAAAAATTACAAAGCTAGTTGAAAGTAAATTTCTTGATACAATTAACAACTGGTATAAAAGAAATCCAACTTTATTATTAAGGAAGATTATGAACCTGAAAAGGAATCTGTTGCTGACATCTCACTCAAATGGTAAAATCAAGATACTCCTTGAGTGTTGCCTTGAAATGAGTTCTGGGTTTAAAAAGTCGTATGGAATGGAATTCAGGACTGGAGCATGTACCAAAACAGAGATTTTTGAAGAGCAAGGCCAGTAGGTTTATTAGGCTCCTCATGTCATTCCCTTGCCTTCTATTTCTTCTGAGTAAAAACCTCCAAGCAGGATAAATAACACTTCAAATCTCCTATCTTTTTCTTATTATCCTCATGCTTAAATGATATGTTACATGCAAACCACCTAAGTTTTTCCCTACTAATTTCTATTTTTTGTTGTATTTAGAGTAAACTCAGACTTGTTCTTCATTTATGCAGAAAACCATTGCAAAGAATATGGACCTTCTAGTATCTGTAGTTTATATTAGTTCTTCCCCAAACATGCATGCTTCATTTTGATCTGCATTTCTTTCATTGCTTGCTTGCATTGTCCATTCCCTGAAATTAAGAAGGATAAGTAAGTCCATGTCTTCTCTGCGTACTAAGATAGTTGGAGGACCTTCAGTTCTAAGTATCATGAATTTCTGTAAAAAATCCTGTATGTTACCTGAATTTTCTATGTTTGATGTGCACTGCCTTAAACTACTTCTTTTTTCCTTGCCTTCTCTTTCAAGATGCCAATTAGGAATAATGGGAAGCAAGGGGTAGGCTAAGCATTGCAGTGCATTGTTGTTTCCATCTGTCTGTGATTATTGCAGCCAACAGTTGAAAGCACTCGGTGCCAGGTCGTGCTCCCATTGAAGTTAATTGGGTTTTTGCCATTAGGTTTGATGGGAGCTGGCCTGGGCTCTGCACTGTTGTTGTTTTCATTGCTCTCTATCTTGTCTGTGGAACTCCCACCCATCCATGCATGTGTTTGCCAGGTTTGTGCTGTTTTCACCAATGGCCTTGTTCCTCTGACGTTTCAGGTTAAGTATTAATGGTAGGCTAAAAAGGATTATTGGGTAAGATGTCTGCTGAAATCAGCTTCTTTAGTTTATTGGTTTATCTTTTAAAATCACCTCTGCATTAAAAACAGTTTCTTTCCTTTAAATTCTTTGTATCAAACTGCATTTGAGGCATCTGGTGATACAGGTATATACAATATGTATATATATGTATCTGTGTTTGTATATTTATACATGGACAAAATGTGTATGCTTCTGTATAGGGAAAGAGGACATAATTTGTTAAGAAATTGCCTATATAGTCAAAACACACTGGACTTAATGTGAATTTAATGAATTACAAGGTGAGTCTTTGTTAAATTTGAAAAAACACCTTTAAAGTGGGGTCACTTTAATATGTAAAAAAACCCCTTAGTAAATCCCCTCCCCTTTCAGGACGATAGAATTTGACTATGTAGATATTTTCATTTTTTTTATAATGCATCAGACAGGAATACCCATAATCCTTTTTAAACTCGAACTCCGAGATTGAAGAAGTAAAGCTTTTTAAAGCTATTTAAGTTATTGTCACCCTTATCTTTTTTGAAATATTGATTCTGAAGGCTCATGAAGCTGAAGAGGAGGCACGGATGAATCCAGAATTTGCAGACAGAATGAAACAGCTTGACAAGGAGGCCTCATACTATAGAGAAGAATGTGGCAAAGCTCAGGCTGAGGTTGACAGACTTCTAGAAATACTCAAGGAAGTAGAGAATGAGAAGAATGACAAAGATAAGAAAATTGCTGAGTTAGAAAGGTAATTTTTGTATTGTCTTATATTGAGTAACATTTTTGCTTACTTGATCTTCATTTCAGAAGCAGAGGTTACAAGCAGAGTATGTTTTTTAAGAGTATATTGGTTATGCTTTGTAAAAGAACAAAACAGGGCTACTTGAGAACTATATCTCCTGTTGGCTGACTTTGGAAAAATTTAAGGTTTCCATTTTTAATACTTTTCATAAAACAAGCGTGTTTAGGAAAGGTCACGTGCGATTTACAGGCACAACAACCCCCCAGAAAACAGCGTTGGGGAACAAGCCTGTCTTTTTAGTAACTGGTGAATCAGACCTGCCCCCACATGTTTCTTCAAGTGTGAACATCATCAGTCACTCTCAGAGATCCTGAAAAGTATTGGTAAGTATTTCTAACCCATCTCATGAATATTTAATAATAGCTCTAACTATTTCTTGGTGTTCCCATAGTCTTTGTTTGCTTCAAAAGAATATTTTCTGATGTTGACCAGATAGTGATTGTCTTGTGTCTGGAAAGGTTGTTGAGGCTTTCCATAATGGAGAGAGGAGGGTTTTGGGATTTGTTTTATACCCTTTGTAATTAAATAGATCTTGGAACCTTTTTACACAAGGAACCAACTGGTCCAGAGATACTGGTACAGCGTTGTCAGCATACAATGTTCCTATTGTCTGAGAATCCTGTAATGGGTGAGAATTTTATATTTTTGTATTCATTTTCTTTTCAAATTTGTCATACTCTTAGCAGTGAAGTTTAGGAGCACCAATTTCTAGTCTGTTATTGCTGATGAGGGTGTTGACCCTGAAATAACTTCTCAGAAAATAATGTGGTACTGCTGAGTGAACACACTTTGGAAGTGTGTTCATGTTTGGAACATTCAAGTACTGGACTTAGAATGTGATGGAGTTGTTAAACTTTGCTATGGACCTTTAGCATATATTTGACATTTCCTCAAGCTCCATATGCAAGGGCATCTCTGGGGTCCTGTAGGAAAATGAATGTGACATTAAAATGCATTTATTCATTCACAGCTTGCTGGGATCCACGTTCGCTGCTGTGCCAACATCTTTACACTGCAAGATAATTGCAACAAGATAAATTGTCAAAATATATCAACATAGATTTCTGAGGAAGTGATAATCTAGACTATTGCAAGCTGTGGTATCCTCACAATATTTGTTATATTCATAGGAATTCTTCAACATAATGAAGTGTGCTTCTATAAATAAGTTTGAAAGGTAAAAATGGTTGTAATAAAGTTATCATTTACAAATTCAAACAAAAATTAAAACAAGGCGATGAATATTAATGTTCTACTAGTCAGAAAGTATTGACACAGGAAGTGTCAAATACTCAGGGGTAGAAATATCTGCTTTGAGATATGGGCAGTTAAATTTACAAGTGTGTGCTACTTGGCAGATGAACATTTTTAATAGTTATGAAGAAATTTTCATGTGAATGGTAATTCTTTTGATTTTAATGTGATTTCCTTGGCTCAGAAACTATCACACTTCTCTGAGCGTCATCACTTCAGATTAATAATATTGCTCATATAAAATCACGTTGGTCTGTTTCTTTAATTACTCTCCCTATATTAACTTTTTTTTTACAGTTTCTTATTACTACACAGGAGAAGCTACTCCTTCTTCTATACTTAAGCTATTTTAAAATTGTAATAAAAGTTATCACAATTTATCTGTTTATAATTAAAAAAAGCTTAAAATCAAATGCAAGATATTACATTTAATGCATAACGTGCTTTCGTTAAATTTAGCTTGCTGTTTTTCTTTGGTTTTCTTGATGAAGGAAATGTGGTTCAGGGTTTTTTGTTTTTTATTTTTGTGGGACTTTTAAAATAATATAAATGAAACCGAATAAGGTAGTGATCAGCTCAAGTTTTAATGCCAAGAGCCTCACCAAGGAGAGGGAGCTGCAGCTGAAACAGAACTGTCAGGATTGAAGGAGTATATTGTTTAAAGCTTTTATTAATGGTGTTAGAATGAGAAGTATGTTTATGAAATGTGGTAGAGAGTTTGAATCACAGAATGAAGTGAAATACAGTGGCATAAAATGCATGTTTGTGAAGTTAGGACCAGTAAGGTTGCCTGATATAAACTAAGGATAATCCTTGATAGAGTTCAGGAAAAGAAAGATTGGGTGAATTTGCTTATGGCTGTGTCATTATGAGCCATCTAAATAATGAAGCAGAGATCTAAATAATGAGGAGTGAATCCTGATATGTCAGAATAAATATCTGCAGTAAGGATAGGAAGGTATTAATGTCATCAGGTGCTGGCAGGGCTCTGTGTGGAGCTCTGCTGTGTACTTATCATCAGTCATATGCTAGGAAGTTGAATTAAAGCTGGCAACAGGTGCAGTGAGGGCTGGTAAGAAGGAATGAAGTGCTCATGACACAGGAGAACTCTAAGAAACAGTGGTTTGTTTCTCTGGCTAAACAGAGCTCTGTAGGGATGCCTGTTCTGTGTAAATGTGGGAAGGGATAAGCACTGCAGGGAAAGAAGAGTGATTTCAGTAAAAAAGCACCGGCACATAATACAATATAAATTATGCATTGGTAAATTTAGACTGAAAAGAGTGAGCAGGTGATGCCAGCGTGGTGAAGATTGCAAAATCTTGGATCCATGTTTCTCCAGTGGTATGTGAGATACTTGGTCAGTTGCTTGGCAAAGTGTAGCTTCTCAGCAAAGATTGCAACAATATGAAAGTCTGTTTAAAAATATTAAACTATGAGACAAACCTGTTTGTTCTTAAACAAGAAGTTTTTTCTTTCTGTTATCCACTTCTCATATGCAGTGGATGTATAACACTATAGCTATGTATTCAAGCTCTTGCGGTATTCAGACTACAATTAATTAATTCTGAATTAATTTGGATTTGAATTATCATGAAGGTAAGTCTACACAGCAGTGACAAGTCATTGCACAAGAGACAAAGCATCAGTATGTGGAATAATTGCATTTTAAAAAATGTACGTTTATGGTTGTTGAGTATGCTCCTTTTCTTAAAAGCACAAAATGCTGTGTGTCAGATTTAAGGACTAGTCTAGCTGTGTGGAGATTATTTTAGACTTAGTTTTTGAAAAGGGTATGTTAGGTATTTTTTTAACAAATAAAGTTGTCAAAAATCAGAGTATTTTCAGTGCTGAAGTATTAGTTCTCTTCATACTGAATTAAAAATTTGCTATCAGCATTGGAAAAGGCTGCATTTCCAGGGTTGGGGTGCGGTGTCAAATCTTCATCTTTGATTATTAGCTACAGTGCTTTGTGAACTTCTAATATCTTTGAACAAGTTGCCAAATTGTTTAGCTGCTTTGACTGCCATTGGAAGAGTTGAGGAATGAGGGTCACCAGCCTATGACAGTTCACATGAAGGACTTTGTGGAATATGACAAGATGTTTGCGGGGCAGCAAGTGCTGCCAGTATTCATCCAATTTATTTGTTCTGTTTGGTGTGTTTATGAATTTGGAATTTGGATGGTTATAAATATGGATGTCTTTCTGCTGTCCACTAATGACAAGATACCCTTTTGATTTAAAGTTTGTTTTCTTCAGTGCACAGGAAGGATGTAGCTCTGCAGAAATTTCATTTTAGTTCCTGCTTTTCTTTCCCCTCTCTTTCCTTTTCTTTTTTTTTTCTTTTTAATAATCTGCTAATATAACATCTGCTTGTTATATTTTTGAAGAACTAATGTGTTCCTCCCTTTATTCTCTTTTGCTGTCTTCCTCCCTATCTGTTTTTCTCCAAACTGCTGCTTTCATCCCTACTCCAACCAGCTTGACTTCCAGGTCAGTATTTTCTGCTCTCCTACTTAATCCTCCTTCCACAATGAAGGTTTTCATTGATGCTTCATTTATTTGGTTGATTTGATCCCACATTATTAACTTCTGTTTGTATTTTGTTGTTTTTATTCTGCTTGTCCCTATTGTGAAGTTTTTGGTCATTTCATTTCTAGACCAGAAACTTTCCAGTAAATGAATCTTTTTCTTGAATGCCTGCAAGAAAAAATGGTTATTAGCAACATATTCAATTCATATGTTGTTTTTTTGTGAAATTTTTTCTTCTTTTGGTTTTGCTTTTGTTATCTTTTTTTAGGAAGTTTAACACTGGGAATAATTTTTGGTAGACAGCCCAACCCAGCAGGTAATGAATGAACAGTGGCAATTGTATACAGAGAGATTTATACTGAACATCAGAGACTTATTCTTAATACTTTGCATTGCCCCTTTTACTGCTTACAAACAGAATATGAGGAGTTGCAGTGGTTCAGAACATTGTAGCTGGTTTTGCTGGCTGGATTCTGGACCAGCACATAACTGTACAGGACTTGTCTGTATGTGTTTTTAGGCTGTGTTTGGATGTAACCTCATCTAGTCAGGTCTGTGTTTTGAATTCTTCCAGGCTGTAGATTAGTTTAGCTGGCATTTGTCTCTGCACACTGGTTCTGAGTAAACTTCTCAAGTATTACATGCCTTGTGGTACTTGTTGGAAGCAAAAATGGATCTGGTTGACTTTTTTTTCTCTTAGTAGGCCCTGGTGCTAATTTTCTTTCTCATGCTTATGGGTGGTTGTAAATTTTAAGTTAGCAAAGTCTTAAAACATCTTTTTGATGTTTTCTCTTGGGAGAGTCAAGACCAAGCACAATTCACAGTTCAGACATGTCGGAGAAGTCTCTGACCGGAATGTCTTCAAATTGCACAGCTAAAGATGGCTCATTGCAAAAAGATGACAAGGCTTTTTTCCCTCCTGATGATCTTTAGTGCATGCCACAATCACAAGTTACTTTCCAGATGAAAAGTTTTGTTTCTGAAATTTGGGGCTCATTGATTGCTGTAATGAATTGGATGAATGCTAAATTTACTGTCTATCAACTTCAAGTATATTTTTATGTGCTTGAGGGGATAATTGTTGCACCAAGATTGTGAAAATACTTCAACAATTAAGTTTCAGAACTTTTCTTTCCTCCAGAAGTTAAATAAATGCATTTATTATGGAGTTGGCCATGATGAAATTATCTGAATGTGACCACTTCACTTTTCTATCAGAGCATATTCAACATTCTCTCTAGCTCAAGAGAAAATCTCTCTAGCTCAAGAGAGTCTAAAGAAAGGTATTATGCTATGTGGTTGTCATTATGGTTGATTTCACTGGAATTCAATGATTGGTATGCAGAAACATTTGTTCAGCAGTTGGAGGTGCAATTTCTGTTATGTTTTATTGACCTAAAAAGCCAACTGACCTTGTTGAAGCAAACTGTCTGCATAACTCTGCCCACTTCCATCCCTGGAGTCCCAGATAAGTTGTAGAGTATGATTAGAATTTATTGTGGGTATTCAGTGAAGTGTTAAGTTTTCTCAGCTTGAATCTTCATTAAGGTCAAAACTTAATTCAAGAAACAGATCTATTAATTTCCATAATTTCTGCTGATCCGTATGTTCTTAGCTGTCGTTTTAGTCATCCATACTCCTAGGAGATTTTTATGGTTAGGAAAATGCTGCATTGGTTTTAAAACGTGGTAGGCTATTAATACTCATGAAAAACAAGAAAATCAAATATATTGGCATAATGCCCTCATGTGCACCTGCCTGTACTAAGATAAAAATATTCTGAGTACAACCATCAGTACAGTGACATCCCCACACCTTTTGGTTACAGCAGGTTAGATACTCCCCAAACTTTTCTTCCTGCAGATAAGCAAGAGATGGATATTTTTTCCATGTGAACTGTATTGACCAGTGCTAGAAAGTTTCCCACCAGCTCTAATGTTGGACTTCCTAATTGTTTCCATGGGAGGCCAGAGCTCAGTGAGATGTGCAAGGGGAGGTTCAATGGAGTTTTAAATTTAACCTACAAGCCGTCCACAGTTTTGTCAAATGTCAGTTTGATGGTTCCAAGGGCAGAGTGATATGTTGTTCAAAGATAATGTCCCTGGAGAAATGGAGATAGTGTACTACTGAAAACTGAGAGAATCTGTGATGTACATTACTCTTCTGAGAGACTGGTTATTCTGAGTGAGAAACACAGTTGTCACGTTGGATAACAGACAGATTGCTGACATGTCATTCCCTTTTAGTCTGTTTGCTACATATGCAGAACCAATGTTTTAGCATTTAAACATTTTGAAAGGGATGACATTTTGAGATGAGACTATATGAATTTACCTGATTTTATGTGTGGTTTTAAACTTTTGTAAATTTCATTTTTTAAGAAATAGTAAAGTAGAAAGTTTATTTCTTTGGTATTTTAATTTAAGGGAATTAAATTAAAAAGGGAAATACTTTATTAGAAAATTAGCTGAAATCCTAAAGATAAACAGTAAAGATACAAACGGCGCCCTGGGACAAGATGATGCACTGTTGTTCAATTTCATCCCACTCACTACTGAACTTGTCAGCCTTGTTCTGGACTTTTCCTTTCAGTTTGCTGAAAGCCACGCAGAGGTTAAAATAGAAAGGAATTATTTAAATAAGCAAGGATATTTTGTAATTTGATTTGCTATTTTTGAGATTGATTTGGAGGGTCAATACTCCATAAAGTAAATGGTTATGCAGAATGAAGTGGATATGAAGACGAAAGAGCTTTACCTCACAGAAAGAAAACTATCAACTTTGGATTTGGTTGGATGTGACACCACAACTCTGTGCTGGGGAAGAGAGAACAGAAGGAGCTGTTACTCTTCCCTTTCATGATTCCTGATTGAAGACATCAGTATTTCTTAAGCTTCTCCAGACCTGCTGCCTCCATTAGTTTTCCTCAGAGGCAAGATCTAGAGGGCAGATGTCTCTAAATCTGCCCCAGAGCACTCCCTGGGGCTATTGGTGACTGCTGGGCTCAATGCTGTCAGGATTCCCTGTGCACAGTGGAGGGGTGTGTGGTGAAGAATCTTTGTGAGATAGCACAGCTTGCCCTTAAAAAGCTGTTACTGAAAAGATACAGGGGCACTAAATTTAGGAATTGGGCTGTTGGTGGAACCACTCCTTCCACTCACATTGTTTGCTTTCCCAGTGCAGGAGCAACATGCCTGAGCAACGTGATGGTGCTCTGATCTGAGTTCATAATAAGGGGAAATTTGTATGTCTAAACAAAAATCGTACAAGGGGTACCTGATTTATTTGGAGGTCTGAAGAAGTTACTACAAAAGCATGGAAAGCTTGATTTATGCATTGGATGATAGTGGCTGGATTGATCCTGAGAACTTCTAGGGTGAGCCAGGAGTTGCAGTCAAAAGATTTGATCCAGAAGGAAATTGCAGTGAAACTTGGAGAGCTGCAGAGGAGGTGTGATCCTGATTGCTGTCAGGCTGGGCTGGACATGCTGTGGAGCAGTTGGATGCAGAGAAAAATTGGGAAGAGTCAGGAGCTGCTTTTTCTGGGGTTTTTTGTTTGTTTGTGTGGAGATGCTTTGTTAGTTTGGTAATTTGAAGAAAAAAGCTTTTCTGGACTACAGCTGGGAAGGACCTGATGGACCAGTAGCAGGGCTGCAACTTGTTGGTTGCAAATTTCAGGCAACAAATTAATTCCAGTAACTGGTTGCAGTTATTGCTAACGGTCTCAATTAATAAAATAGCTGAGCAAGCAATTGCCATATTAAATCAGATCAAATATCCTTCTCATCTAGCATGCTGTCATCAGCAGTGCTTTTTGGTTTTTTTAAAAGAAGAACATCAGAAGAAAATGCACGACAATCCTGGGTGTAGGAGAGAGATGTGTGACAGATGAGTCTTCTGGTACGAATTTCACACGTGTTCATGTGAAGTGTCATCCAGCAGGAATGTGCTGAGGAAGACAGCAGTGCTGGGTCGGAGTTTCCGTGGTTGCAGTGCAGATCGGCCTTGAAACAGAGTGACATGAACCATAGTTTGGAACAGGATTTTAGTACATCTCTTTCATTCATGCGTTATCCTCACGTGGATATTTCCAGCGTCTCTCCAGGGCTTCGGAGGGAACCGTGTCAGACTATACACTTCTTAAATAAAGATTTTGGAAAACTTCCCAGAGTGTGTGTTAGGTAAACCCTTCCTCCCACGTTTTTGCCTGTGAGGTGAGAAATGTTTCAGTGACTTCTGTGACGCTCACTTGATTTTTGATTTCTCCCAGGCAGAGTTCTCGGTTGTCCCAGGACAATAATGGTTTGTGGTGCATTTGGGGGCAAAACAATTGCCTTGCTGAAAAATTGTCATAATATGAGTAAGAAGAAACCTGAAGCCAGCCTTCAGGCAATTGAAATGATGAGATTTAAAACTGGGGGGAGTGTAAGGGGATGGGAAGAAGGTTTTTTTTTTTTTTTTGAGCCCTACAGGCTACAAGCCTGCAACTTTGGGTGGAACTGAAACAGCTATGTAACCTGTCAGTAACAGGAGCTGGGAATGTAATGAAAACATTGAATATACTAGAATTCACTTATCTTAGCTGCTAATTCTGGTCATGATGCATTCAACTGGACAATTAGGGATATAGGAATGATTTTTTTTTTTTTTAGATATTTTAAAATTATTTTAATATTAGTTGGTTTAGATGTTTTTTTTTTGTCCCATGTTTATGTTGGTCGTTTTGTCTCCAGTTCTTTCTATCAAAGAGTTGTGGAGAGAACACAGAGGGGTGCCTGCCAGTTCTGATGAGCAGATGAACTGTGATGTGGAGTTTGCCATAGTCCCAGCATCAGGTGAATGGCAGCAAGAGGAGCAAGCATCCTTCTGCAGTCAGAGATGATATCAATTTCTTGTGATAGTATTTTCTCAGGCATGTGGAAAATAGTGGAAAACCTCTATACCTAATCTTTATACCAGTTTGGCCAGGGTTAAGCAGAGAGAATTACCTGCCTCCAAATTCTCATGCTCAAAAGGCACCAAAGTTTTACTCAGTTTTCATAATCTTTTCAATGGGAAAGTCTTGGTCTCCCTTTAGCCTTGCTGGCAGCAGGGGAGATCCAGGCACAGGCTGATAACATTTTCCTGTCTCTCCAGGGGACATCCACTCGAGCTTGCTTTCTCATCCTAAATGATAATAGATCTGCTAAGGAAGCTGAACTACTTCCCTTTATGTCACTGTAAAATAGAGATTTTTTTTCTAGTTACAGGATCAAATAGCACAATTTTAAAAATGAAATTTTGTGAGGTTATAGATTATGTTGTCACACAGGTTAGGAGTTTAAGCAATTGTAAAGGGCGTTGAAGTCTTGCTCCTGCTCCTTTGTGGGAAAGAGAGAGGGGAAAATGTAGTTCTTTTAAAGAGAAAAGGAAGAGAGGGAATAAGGTCTGCTAGATTTTCTGCTTTGGAGTTATGAGGGCAAGAAGGGCAATGCTGAGATAGGATATACAGGATTTTTTTTTTATAGGATGGCAGTAGGTTTGTCAGATATGCAAAGAAAGGAATTCCTTGACATTTGGGATGAAGTATTCCTCCAAAGTGATGTGGCCTTTGACAGCAGACATGTAAAAATTCTTAATTTTGCTTGTTTTCTTTTGAGTATCTTTAACAAAACCAAGGAATACTTATTTATTTAATTATTATTTCTCTCTTCAGAAGTTTTCATTCAAAACACCTTACTCCCCTGTGCCTATGTAGTGATCTGTATTAATCTTTCAGCCTTTTTAAAGGAATATTTTAGGAGTATTTCTGATTTTAATGTTTAAATTGGATAGACCAATTAATTTCTTAATGATTGGGATAGTTGCTTTTGTTTATTCATTTAAGGCATTTTATTTGCTACCAGTGTGATAATTGTATTAGCTAACAAAAGAAAAATAAGAAAAGCTAAGAATAAGGAGACACAAGATTTTAAAAGATGTCTTGGACACTAATAATTTAGGTTATATGATTTTGATTTAAAAATGTGGGAATTTTAAATGGAAATGAAAGCAAAGAAAGTCACTGCTTATTTTTTTTATTAACATATTATACAATTTAGAGTGACTATGTCTAGCTTATAAAATCAATTCAACAGTCAAGCATGAGGGCTTTCTTTTAGAAAGAACTGCTTTTGTTTGAGATTTATTTTCTTTGTTATATCAAAAATTCACCCTGTCACAGGTAGAGGTTTTTTTCATCCTGATAATATCTATTTTCTACAGCAAAATCCATCTCTGGGCTGTAAGTGAATAAACAGTGTCCTTGTTTGTATCAGGAATGTGTCTGTCAGTGCCCCTCTTAACATCTCTTGTGGTGGTTTTGGTCTCTCAAAGTCCAACCCAGCTTTGTATTTCAGGTTTAGAGATAGGTGGTAGCAAATGCATTTGTATTCCGTGGAAGTGCTAGAAACAAAACTTAAGTTGCTTATATCTTAATAAAATTCTAGCTTTTGGATTTCAGTGAAATGAGACCTGAATTTTGAAGCTTTACCCTTATGCTGGTTTAGTCATAACTCAGTGAAGCACCTGCCTGGACTCTCATTCTTAAGACAACGAGAACTGAGCTGCCAGGAATATTTCTACTGAGTCTTACTGAAGTAATGTAATTTGGAATGGACATTCACATGGTTGGGATTTACAGGATCAGGTCTTCTGCATGACTAGCTGCTGAGACCCAGAGTGCCCAGTAACATGTTAAGATTTGTTTCATTGATCACATACATGAATTCTTTGTAAAAGTGTGGACTGTTTATAAAGGAGAAAGAGATAATATTTCAGGTAATAATGATGCTAATATTCTACCCAGTGCCTGCCTAGAACATTGGGGATGTTTGTTGAATTAAAATAAGTGTACTCTATTGAATTTTAAAACACATTTTTGACACTTTCTTACTTCATATAGATTAATTCTTTTGACCAAATTGTATTTCATAAAATAGATCTACTTGGTTTGGAGTTGATTTTTTTTTTTTTGCTTGTTTCCCTGAAAACGTTCATTGCACTCTGATTTTTTAATCTTGTATTTGCTGAGGAGCACAGCTTCCTAACACACTGGAGAATTTTTTGATTGACTTGCAGACAGCTGGTCCCATTGCAATGCTGTTTAAAGTGATTAAAATTATTGCAGAGACATATTCCTTTAGAAAATGTTACAGATTTTGCTCTTGGGAGTATTTTGCATGTCTGCATTTTTTGGATGCTTTGAGGGGAAAAAAAACCTTTATGAAATAGAGTAAAGGCTATACTAACATGTAACACTTATTTTTGGCTGACATTACCAGCTTTGTGGCCAAGGTACCCAGGTGGCTAATTAAAGCAGGGAATTTAATGAAATAGTGTGATTTTCTATAGCTATCAGAGATGAAAGCATTGGAGGTTAGACAACACACACTACTGTAAAATAAAATCTGAATGCTACTCACGTATCCGCAGGAGCTTAGTTTAATATTTGTCTTAAAAAGTTGAACTGAAGGAATTAAATGTCCTGTAGTTGGACTGTGAGATCAATTTCTGTGCTGCTCCAGAAGAAGAAAAAGCCCCAAGCATGGTTGAAGTGTAGTCATTACAGTTCTATTCATACCAGCAGGAGCTCAGTGGTGCTGCTGCTTTGCTGTTTAACTTCCTGCTGGCCCAGGGTCTGGGTCTCCATGGCACTGATGTCTGTTTGCTGCAGAGACATTTCAGTTAAAAGATTAAATAGAATGAAAAGTGCATTTGAGGTAAGGGCATCTTGCTGTTTGCTCAGGAGAATTGATGGGCTCTAAGTCCTTTGGACTGGATGTCATAAGAGATAAAGCTGAAGGGCTCTTGGAGGATGTTTTGTCTCCTCCTGTCGTGCTTGGATGTGTGATGCACTGAGTGTATCTAAATATTTAGCAGTCATAGAGGATGGTTCTTCAGCAGCAGAGAAGTCAGAGCTGCTGCAGTCTGCTGACTCCAGCGCTGGTATTCTGAGACCTCTTTCCTCAAAAAATTGTTGGATGCTGAGAAAAACAGAGGTGTTGGCATTGCTGTCATTTAGACACCTGATTTTAAATCTAGTGCCCAGTTGAGGTGCAAATTGATTACTGTGGAGCATTTTGTGTATTCAGAAAGATTATAAAAATTATCCCAAGTTAGAAAGATTGAAGAAGAGGATGATTTTTAATGGAGTTTCATATCTAAGGGGAATGAATATTCAGTTAAGAGCAATGTTTATCTAGGTAATCTAGATTTGCAATGTTAATCAATGGCAATCTAATGTTAATTTAGGTAATCTAATTCAGTTAAACTAGGTATAACAAATTAATAAACTTAATGAGTAGTAAGGTAGCTTCTAAAAGATTTTTATTACTTTATATTATCTTTTTCTCTTCTTTAGGAGTGAGACAATGTCTAATGTACTAAAAAAATAAGATTTTATTTAGAATTTTTTCTTTTTCCTGATGTTCATCTCTTCTTTATTAACTGCCAATATTATGGATATCTTGTATTTATGTGGCATGGGGTGTTTGCTGGATACTGCATGTCCTCATATCTCTGATGTTGAATTATCAAAGAGTTAGAAGATGCCTAGGATATCATCCTTTAATTTATAATTCTGGAACAGAACAGAATTTCCTTCTTTAAATTTTTTTCAAATTATTTTACTCTATTCAAAGTATGTTTATATTCTTGTTCTGTTTTCAAGACAGTTTAGTTTCACTCTGAATTATTTTCTGTTCCTAAGCTGCTAGATATTCTATAACAGTTGCTGACTGGCTTTAACCATAGGAACACAAACAAATGTAAATTTGTTATCTGAAAAACTGTCATCAATCCTGCTTTTTAATGTTTGGCCAAGATTAAGCATCTGTGCAGAGAGTTAGTCATCTCTGCTGCTTTTTAAGTCTGCTTTGTTTCTTAAATGTTTATGAGCTCAGAACATCATTTCTTTAAGCCAAGTGTAGTGTTGGCACTATTTCATCGTGCTGTGGGCTTGAGTGCTTCAGAACTGGTTTGTAGCCTGGCTTTCCAGTTCTGTGAAGTTTGTAAAATCACAAGTGCAGCAGAGTGGTGGGTTTTAACTAGCTTGGGATGACTGTGATGTCTGGCTCAGAGGTTAAAGAATTAACCTAAAGGAGAATAGATAAATAATAATAATAAAAGAATAAAATTAACACTAAAAGAGATTAGATGCCCAACTTCAAAATGAAGTATAACAATGAGAGAGCTGTGCATTTCATCTTCCTGCACTGAGGCAATTGCACTATTAGAAAATGCTACATAAGCAGAAAATTATTAACTTGTGATGGTAGGAGGAATTCTACTGAGCAGACCCATGAAATGCACACTTCAGATTTATAAGAGGTGTCTTAAGCAGTAGTCATTATTTCATTTTGTCTAATGAATTTTGTGGTCTTAGAGCTTTAAATTCAAGCAGTGTAGCAGAACAAATGAAATTATTTCCACATGATATAGAGAAATGGAGACATAACTGTGCATATCAGCATTGTTACTAGTAAGCTATGTGAATATTTTATCATATGTCCTCTATGGTCATGGCATATATTTTATGCTGATTGGGTACTGTTCCCAAATATTTTTCTATTTCTCATGTATACTTTTCACTTATCCTAATCTCCTACTTTATTCAAAAGTATTTTAGAAGCAGTAGAGCCACATGAAAACATATCAGAGCAAGCAACTCAAAAATTCTACTGAACCAAGGATTGTATTTGATATTTGCTATTAATAAAAAAAAAAAGCTGGTGGGAAATATGTTTTTGTACTTATTTGCTGCATTGAACTCCCCCAGTACTTTTAATGCAGGCCTGAAGAAAACTCCTCAGCTGGGCTCTTTAACAGTAGCATTTTCTGTTCATTTCCATAGGTGGGTAGCCAGTTGTGGCAAAAAGACAGTCTATGACAGAGCTTGCTTTTATTTCCCTCTCTTCAAGATTTTGCCTATCACAGGCACCAGATGTTTTTCCTTTGCAGCTTTACCATGTTCTGCTTTTCAGTGTGGTATTAGAGAAGCTGAAATGGGAAGTTGTGTGAGGCATGGGTGATGAAAGAAGCAGCTAGTCTTGGCATAAAATTAAACTTCTTATAGAGATTAAATGCAAATGAATTTATCATTTACTCAACATGAGATTGGAAACCGATTTATGTTTTAACAGCACAAAGCCATATTGCACCACCAAAATTCCTGCCAAATGCATTTATCTATGAAATTGTGGAAGTGGGTTTTTTCCAATATTCATTTTGGTTTTATGCTGAGCAAGTCTGTGCTCACAATTATGAGACAGAATCATGACAGGGAACTGATTTTCACTTGGACCTGCAAGCAAATTACCTATTTTTGAACTAGTTGTCCATGCTTTTTTTTCCTGGGCAAGTTTATGGTACTTTTTTTTAGTTATAATTGATTGGATTTTCTCTAATGTGCTGTACTTATAAACTTTTACATGAAGTGTCTTCTAAGAATTTTTAATACCATGGCATATTTATTGATTGCAAATTAATTGTTAATTTTTGATCATAAATAAATAGTGAAAAAAAACACTGCTAGGACAAAGAAATCAGTGATAGAAGAAAATATTGAATGACCCAGTTTCTATAGCATAATAAAATCTGTGCAAGAAATGTATTCTATAACTTTTTTCACTGCTTCTGATGTGGAAGCAAAGGAGGGATTTTCAGTGATCCTTTTGGGCATTGAACAATATTCTCTTCATTTGCCACAATAGGATTAGTGAGTAGATCTCATTAGGAATTTGCACGTGACTTTTATTTTTTATAGATAAAAGGGAGCAAATTCCTTCATTTTAAGAAAGTCTGGAAAAAAAAAATCTAGGAATTTGAGGAGGTAGGAATTATTACTGCAAGGATATATTTTCATTACCTGACAGACAAAATTAGTTTGCCTTCTTTCTTAAAAAAAGTGTATGTTGAGTCTCAGAAATGCTTCTGGCAACTTAATAAAATCTACAATAAAAGATAATTAAAATTGAAACAATTAATTCTTTCTTATTAATACAATCTTAACAAAAGAGAACATGTAAGGGTGGCAAAGATTGTTTCGTTTCCTTAGGAATGGCTCATACATTGGTTTGTTGATTATCCTTTTTAGAAACAAGTCCCATTACAAAAAAATGACAGAAATGTTTTTGTCATGTACAAAACTATTTGTAAAGGCATCCTTTATTCTTCATGGCATATTTATTACCTGACCTACTCCATCACACTTTAATCCACCTAAACACTGTATTTGTAGTCCAAGTTTAAAAAAAATACAATTTCACAATGTACATTACTGATCACCTTCACCGTCTGCTTCCTTTGAAATGAATACTTGAAGCGCCTATTAAAATTGTTCCTGAATGTAGAGTGTGTAAGGATTGCTGGATCATCTCCCTCTTTCAAAAATTTTTCTGCATAGAGCTCAGAACATGTATGTGTTTTTGTGAGGAAATTAAAAAAAGAGAGAAATCTTGTCAGCCCAAATAACTGCTCTACCACTCTATAATTAAAAGCTGTTTTAATATGCCACCTTGAAAACAGGATGGAGTTTTATTGTTACAACTGATGCTTGGAAAACTTGTGTCTGTTGGAGAATCAATGTCCTGTGTTGTAGTCACTAAATTAATCTCTATTGCAAAAGAAGTGGTTGCAGTCATTAACACTAATTGTGTGTGCAATTCTTAGACATATGAAGGACCAAAACAAGAAGGTTGCCAATCTGAAGCACAATCAGCAGTTGGAGAAAAAGAAGAATGCACAGTTGTTGGAAGAAGTTCGTAGGCGAGAGGACAATATGACTGACAACTCTCAACATTTGCAAGTGAGTGTATTTTTCAATTTATTTTAAAGCTATCTAGGAAAATACACTTCTGTTCCAGTGTGTGTGTTCCAGAATGTGTAATGAATTTGTTCCCACAAAGAGCTGATGGGTCCTTCCTTTTCTACCAGAGGATGCACTGCTCACCTCAGTTGTATCCATGAAATATTTACTATTTAGGGTAAGGAAAGAACCAACAGAATTTGAGGACCTCTGCACAGTTGCTACATCAGCAACTGTTCTTTCTTACAGTTGGAAAGAAAAGGTTCAAGTATATAGCTTCTGTGTTTCAGACAGACTTTGAGCCTTATTCCTGGAGAATTTCTACAGTTTGTAAGTTACTGAGTTTGGTGGTTGAGAAATGAATGTTCTTCAACTATCTGTTTAAGTGATACATTACATACCAGGGAACTTTTATTCAAGGCCACAAATTTGATGCTTGACTTAAGAAGTATTCTCTGAGATCTGAGTGTGAAAAACCATGAAGAGAAGTGCTGATTTCTGTTGACAACATCAATGTCTCCATGCCCAGTGTTTATAGGCAATTTACAGTGCAAAATATCAATTTTGCCTTGATCTGGTTAATATAATGTGTTTCTGGAAAATTTCCAGTGGATGGAATTTGACCCTCTCATGCTTCATATGGTTGTATTTCTTATGTGTTCCTATATGCAAAATGGAAAAATTAACACCACATCTCTTCAGGCTTGTGTTGGTGAAGCTTTATGTCAGAATCAAGTTCAGGAAATGATACATTATTTATGCATCTGTGCAGTGTTATGTTTACTTTACAGCCTTGGTCATTACATACTGATTGCATCACCATGCATTCCAGTGCACAGGATAGAGCAATAAAAGCTTGTGAAGGGTTTGGTCTGCCAATATGATATATCAAAATTAAATTTCAGTGTTGAGCAGCTACTTGTAATTATAGTGGTTCAGTAAAGAGAATAAATTAAGCTTATTTTTCAGTATTTTGGAAATCTATTACAGTGGGGTGATGACTGGAGAATAGAAGCCATTCTCAGGATCCTTGATGTAACCGCTATATTTGGAGGTTTCTACTCGTGAGATGAGATTGGGTCTAGCAAATGGGTCTAGCAAATGGCTGAATGGCTTGAATTTAGAAAGAAAATACTTGTTTGGTGTACAGTTCTGTTCCATTCACTTCCTGTAAAGCATCGATACACTAGGAACAGTTTATGAAAACCAGTTAACCAAAAACATTTATTTCTTGTTACTATGCCTTAAAATGTCAATATTTTTAAATTGTGTCCTTCAGAATATTGCTTTCAGTAATATATATATTAGGTAAAATATTACATTCCCTGTAGCTGCAAGAACAGCAGGAGAAAGGGAGCCTTGGTTGTCTGTGCTGCTGGATTGCTGGTAGGGATAATCCTGCCTTGTCTGCCATACAGGCAATCAGCTGCTGTTATCAGTTTGCTGCTACAAACAGTTGTATTTTCTCAAAGATTTCCAATTTCCTTAACTTATTTCTTCTCAAGCGTTTCTTTAACTGAAGTGGTTAAGTGCTGAAGAGTTCATGGAAACTTGAGGTTCCCTGGGATTGCAAGATTTGTGAGGTTTTGCTGCTCTACAAAAACAATGTAGTGAGTCTTGCGAATAAAGTAAATGCTGTGACATTGAATAGTCAAGTCACAGTGCAGGTGACATGACTGATGTACATTTATTCTGCTGATAGGAAAGTATTTTCACTGGTACAGTTTATTTGTTTTATATGTGTAAGGTAATTACAAATGCTAGGTGAGAACATCAAGTCTTACATGAATCTGGTAAATAGGTGATTGACTTGTTGAAAAGCCAAACAAATTCTAATGCTCCAATCACTTAGCCTTGGTATAGAAAGGAATTTTTTTTTCATGATTTAAGAAAACTCCTCCTTCATGGAGTTTGCTTGTGTAAAAAAGTAACAGCAGTGATCTAAGGATTTAAATGGGGCAGCATTTTTGGGGAGACAAATGCTGTGACATATACTTTGAAAAAAATTTTAGAAGTACTATGCATCTGCTAATTAAAAACAGTTTAATTAACATCTTAGTAAACCATAGGGACTGGACCACCTTTTCATACTGCTCATAATAACTTCTACTGCTTTTAGTGGAAACACTCTGCATTTATATGCATTTATAACACAAAGTGCTTGTGTCTACAGTGTACTTGTTACATTTGTGAATGATGTATTGAGCTGTTAGGGGAAAAGTGTATCCTAAAATTCTCTGGCCTGATGTAATGACTGTATTTGTTGGCTAGCTGTGATAAGCTGGCTGTTGGCTGGCTGTGATAAGCTCAGCTGAGAATTGAAGAGCAGTCAGACTGGTCAAATTACATTTACTGCAGCCAAGTCTCAGTCCCTTTTGCAGAAGCAGTGGAAAAGATGAAATAAGAAAGTGGGTATGGACCATCCAGGGGCTGCCCAGGGCAAACTGAGATGATCAAGTGCCACCCTTCCTCTGCAGCTCCCACAGGGCCTGGAGCTGTACCTGTCCAGCTGTGTCTGATGGCTGTGCAGAGGCTCAGAAGGCTGGAGTTTCTTGGAAGCTTCAATGGTGTGTGCTCATTCCTGAGGCTTGGTGCACCATGTGTCCCCATTGGTGACACTGTTAGCAATCTTGTCAGGTAAAAGCCTCTCAAAGCTGGTTCCTGTGCCAGTGTCAGTGCTTGCAGGGCGAGTTTGAGTCTCTGTGGTCCCATCCCACAGCACTCCAGGGCCACTGCTGTGATGGAGAGTGCTCTGGGATGCCTGGGGAGGGAATTCGCTTTTGTCTGCCTCAGCTATTGCCTGTAATTGTGAATGATGCTTCAGGTGTGGTTTTGAGGGGCTCTTTGGATCACTGTAAAATTGGAAACATCAGGAAGCCAGATTGATTCTTGGGAATGAAGAATAGTGATGGGGTTTTCTGTTTTCTTCCTAACACAAATCAAGGGCAGACCTGTGCAAATCTTGCCAGACATGATGGTCATATATTACACAAAGCATCACAGCAGGAGAGCTGGTCCTTGAACACTTTATCATGAATTTCTTTGAGAATGGTGTATCTAACATGCTTTCATTTTTCTCTCTTTTTTTGGTCTGTCTTAAAAGTGATAAGCCTTTTTGAGAAACACTGAGCTAAGAAATATACAGATACCATGTTATAGATTTGTGCATAGTTCTTCAAGTCTCTACAGGATCTTGAAACCTTAGAGATGTGAGACTTGTTTATTCCCTGAAATTAATTTTTTTCTTGATTCTTGTGTGGAACATGTTTCTTCCAGCAACACTGGTACCTCAGTAGAATTGGGAAAGGAAACATTTGCATAACATTGAGAACTTAAATGCATTTGGTTTTGACTCTGATTTTCAAATCTGCTGTAATAACAACAACAAAGTCTTCTTGTTTCTCAAGAGTAAGCAATAAGGGTAAGCAATAAGAATATTCCCATGTGTCTCACAGCCTCAAAGGGAATTGAATATACACTGTTGTCTAATTATGCTTTTCATAGATGTAAAATATCAATAAGTGATCCAAGTCTAGAAACACTTCTTTGTGGAAATTTTATGCAAACTGTCCAATACATATGTGTCACAAAAAACGGTGCAGGGATGAACCTGAAAAGAGGTTTAATAATTTTAATATCCTATTCTACCCTGATCTGCAGCTTCTGGGTGTTTCCCCCTTTTCTTCCAGTTCATCTGCTGGCAAAGTTCTTGACTCTCCTTATGTTTTAAATGTTTGGGTAATTTGTCACAATTGTCTTTGAGGTAGCTTGGGTTTTCTTTGGCTGGAAATCCACATGCGGAAAAGAGATATTTCATGACCAAAATTGTTTTTGAGTGAGACAATGTGTAGTTCTCATTGATTTCAAATATCATGTACAGGCAGCTTGATCAATGGTGTATGCCTGCAGAACTGTAGAACAGATTGTGTACACATGTACATTTTCCAGGTGTAAATACCTCACTTTTTAAGCAGAGTTCAGCTTGTCAGTCATGCTTTTTCATGGGATGTAGTGAGGCAAGGCAAGAGTTCCAGTTTTCCAATAGCTCTGTACTGGCTGGAAATTTAGTCTTAGGTAATGAATAAAACATGATCAGGAGGAAGTCCTGTCAAAAGAGATAAAAAAACTGGCTAGTTAATATTACTGCTTTCGGATTCTTGCCATGTGAATATCTGTGATGTCTTGATCACTGAAAATAGCTCCCAAGAGGTTTCACAGCTAGTCAGCATGAGTGCTTAACCCTGGATTTGTTTCTTTATTTGTCACTGTGTGCTTTACCATATAATCCTCAGTTCCATAATAGCTCTAAAAATACAAAATGTACCCAAGACATTGCACATTGCTGTATGTTACTTCTGTGTCTTATAAAACAGCATGGCCTAAACAAGGGGTATATCTGACTTTACTATGACTTTGCTATGACTTCTCTTAATGTAGTGTATTTCCTACTGCATTGTCTCGAAAGCTTTGATACTATAATATAAATACAAAGAGGAAGCTAGGGAGGGAGATGAAGTCTTGCAAACAAAAATGAGCAGAGCTGTGTAATCAGTTCAGAGACAGAGGAAGCTGTCCTGACTGCTATGCAGACAGGCATTAGTATATGGAGCTGACACAAGGCAGGAGAGAATTCATTGCATAAACACACAGCTTTGTATTAGTACCACTGAAATTCATATGCAGTGACAAAACACAACCTTTTAAGAGGTTAAAATCATGAGCTGTTGTATTAGAAGTAAATTCTAATTTAAGCATCTGTGTTAAGGTGGACCAATACCTTTCTGGACAGCTTTAATAATTCTCAGTGTTTAATAATTCTCAGGGTTCTGTATGTTTCGCTGCTTAAAAGGCTGGTAATTTTTGTGGGGGGCAGACAGAGATAAGATGAGGATTTTACCTGTTTACACCATTCCTGTTATTTCCATGATGTGCCTGTGTGAATTGCAAGTTGTGGTCTAGCTCTGATGTGAGAATTGCAGAATTGCTGGGTACCTCTCATTCTATTGTGGGCAGAGGATGAAGGGAGTGAGGTCACCTCTCTCGATTTTCCTTTCTTAATAATATAAGCAATCAGAATACACAGATGAGATCTGTTGTAGATAGACTTTTGAAATATACTCAGAGACAAGAGGAAGATAAGATATGGCCTGCAATGCTAGTGAAGTTCTTTCTTCTCCCTAAGATTTCTGCTGTCAGATATGAACATTTTGAAACAAAAGCTGTTTTTTTTGGTAAGACTGCATAACAGTCAGCTGCACCAAGTCCTTCAGTCATTGTATAAGGTGTTTGTTGGAGCCAGTTCAGTGATAAATTCAGAAGATGGGGTAAGCGACAGTGAGAACTAAGTTCTCCCTTAAAAGTACCCATGGCCTTGTTTGGGGAAAATGCAGAATAGGAATTAATTTATATTATGATTGTAATGAGTTAAAAACCTAATTTTACCATAATTTTCTATGATTAAAGCAGAAGTGTAATGATGCATCTGACATTTAAGATTCAAGACTGTGATTATGTGTTATAGATGTCTTCTTTACTATTGCAGCCCATACAGAAATAATTTCAGCAACAATTTTTTTTCCAAAGTTTTGCACTAAATTTTTTAGTTTCCTTTTCTGAATGAGTATATTTGTTCAAGCTGTTACAAATACTGTTTAACAAGTGAGTTAATTTCAAGTGCAAGTAAGCAATTTTTGAAATCTTTTTGGCTAAGTTCTCTCTATATAGTCTATTATGTTAATTAATGAAGAAATGAAAAAATGTTAAGGTCAGTATTTTATGCCTGTTTCCTCTAACTTATCTACATAATTCGCTTCATTTTAAGGCCTTAAAACTAGCATATGGTATTGTATGCTCTTATTGTATGTATGTTTTAAACTGCAGTTTCTTTGGGGACTGTAACATTTTGCATTTGAGTGGTTAAGCTGAAGTTTAGTCAATTTGTAAGAAAATTAGTGTTCATGTATGGGTCAGCTTCACCCTTGTAAAGCAAGAGTTATGTACCATAAAATAGGGAGAACTCAGCAAAGTGCCCAATTGTGAGCAGTAATGATGTGTTTGTTCATGGGTACTTCAGCGTTCCCTGCTTATTTAATTGTAGGTGGATTTTGCCAAGGTAGAGTGTAGGAGAAACTAGAAGTTCAAAAACGTCCAGCCCTCAGCAAAATATATAGCATATTATGAGCTTCGCACAATTCAGGGGACCTTTTTTTTCCTAGTAAATATCTAGGAAAAAGGTGGGAATTGCATTTTGTTTTCATGGAGCTGAACATAGGTTTTTAATAGACATATAACAAAAGTCTTTTCTGTCTTTTTGATAATGAATCTATGAAAACCCCACAAGTGTAGTAGTGGAGACTAGGCAATAGGAAAAAAGTGAGTGAAGCTGTGATGCTGTAGTGCAATGTATTAAAAAATTATTACCAGATTAGAAATGTATACTTACGAGTCTCAGGATAATCCACTCAAACACATGTAAGAGTATTGAAGACACAGCTAGTGTAACTTATCTTTCGATTTCCAACATAATATAAATATAAATTCAGATTGTAAACATGGATGGACATTTAGGAATTTTCTTTCCTTGGCCTGTGAAAGTTCCTTATGCTGTGGATAAATTCCATATGTGTTGCTGAAACGTGTGTTGAACTTCAGCCAGTACTTTAAGATTATGTTGGAGAAAATATTTCTAAAAGGTTTCAGATGAAGAATGGTACTTGAGAATGTACAGAGGGCAGGAAGGTTGATTGGTAGGTCCAAGGATCAGTACCAGAAGTGGGTTTTTTGGGGGGATTTACTTTGACATTTGTTTTCATTGTGCAGCGTAATCCCCAGAAGCCAAAACCACTCCTGTTATAAAATGTCCCTGTAGACAATAAGTGAAAATCTCACTTGCAGACCAATTTCTACTAGAATCAGAGCCTCTTAACTTTTTTTTCCCTTTGTCATAATTGGTGAGTTGTCAGAAGTAGTGGGTTGACAGAAATCCTGCAGTGTTCTGTGCTGTGTTGATCTAACCACATATGATATGAAAAGAGATGTAGTGGGCAAAGCATTATCAGCAAAACTGTTCTATGCAGTTGTCGTAACCTTTCTTTTGACTAGTGTGTTCCATTATATGAGTAAGTATAAAAGAACATAATTTTTATTGTTAGAAATAGCACAATCTATTAATTTTGGGATTTTATGTAAACACACAGTATAATAGAATATTATGTATAATTTTTAATACACTTTTTGCATTATTACAAAGGCTTGTAGGGCATCCCATATCAGTCAGTCTGAATACCGACTTTCTCAGTTTCTACAGTTAAGTCAGAAACTTAATGTTTTTCAGTATTGTCTATGTAATGTTAATTTCCTGGCATTAGTTACCCAGGAGTAAAACCTGGACTTCCTGATTTGCAGTTACTTAGAAACTTGCTACTATGGACAAGTACTTTATGTTTAAATTAAATCAGTTATTGCTACTATGTGCTTTAATATGGTCTGTTAGTTGAAAATGGCATGTATGGCAAGGCACTGGAAGGGAATGTTGTTGTTGGAAAAAACAAAACCGCAACAATAGGAAACAGAAAAAAATTAATGTGATACAACTTTCTGTTCTCCCCTCAGTATGTAATAACTCACACATGCAGGACTCCTGTAGTCTCCAGGGGGCAATTGCATTCACATGCTTCAAAAGAAATAGTTCAGTTAAACCAACTCGCCCTACCCAGCAATAATTACCACAGGTTTACACTGAGATATAGTTGCAAAAGGTTAGTCAGTAGGGCATCTGCAAATCAAGTTATATGTCAACTCTACATCAATAACCTCATTATATTAGATGTTAGTATTTCAGCACATGACTGTCCAATATAGCATTCCACATATAGCTCATTTTTAGCTTTTACATTGAGTTACAGCTCATCTAATATGTTACTGAATTATGTATTTAAACACTCTATATGACATAAATTATAATCAATGACAAAAGCAATGATTTAGATTGAAATTCTACAAAGTGAAACTGCAATAAAATGTCTGAACCTATTTGTGTAGCTGCTTTCAATATAAGATGAATATAGGATGTTTAACCCTCTAATATAAGAGAAGTGTAATGGCAATTAGTATTAGCACAGATTTTCCAATTTAGGCATTGTTTAAAAATGTTATCTATGGATTTATAGTGAAAGCTGTTTTCCCTGTATATAAAGAGCCAAAAAAGGTAAATATATTCTAAAAGTACAAGCAATTACCTAACTTCTGTGCAAACTCCCTCCATATACTTCCTTATATTTGTAGCTTACCACAAGCTATAACATTTTTGCTGAAAGCTTGATAGGCTGGATGAAAATATAAAAAAGTTTTCAAAAACCTTCTTGTGGTCTGCATCAAGCTCAGATTTCTACCTAGTTCTGTAATTTGGTTTTGAATTTACCTGCTTAGTAATCAGTGAGAGCTGCTGCTGCTGTTTGTCACTCTCCATGGATAATTTTCAAGTCTGGTACTAATACATTTGGTCAGCAAGAAAAGTTCTGCCTGAGTAAGTCTAAGTAGAACTATTTTGATTGGTTGTTTATTGGTTGTTGCCAGATTTATACTTATCTCTCATTATGAGTATTCTGTAATAGCCTTGTACATTATTACTTATAGACTGTCTTGTGTACAGACTGGAAAGAGAAGGAAAGCAGAACAGCTTCATATATAGTCTTGTCCTACCTTGGAAATGATTATTATTTATTGTAGCCCCCTCTTTGCTCTGAGAAGGTTTTTTGTGAGAGATGAAAAATCTCACTTTCAGTAGAAAAATCCAGGGCCGAATATCATTGTGAGGTAAAAACAAAAAATATTAAAAAATATTGGTATTAAATTAAGAACTTCCGAACTTGACAAAAAAAGCTTTATGAATAGAGCTTAGAGCATCTTGAAGAATAGACTTGTCAGTAGTATATTGAATGAAACTGAGGCATAAGAAATAAAGGTTGTGTGCAAAGTGTCCCAGATGGGTGATGGAACAATTAAGGAGCACAGACTTTGTCTGTCCAATATTCCCTTTACTTGTCTGAACTGTTGACTCAGAATATTTTACTCATTATACTAAAAATGTTGCTAATGAATTGTTACTGATTGGGGTACTTAGTGCGGGTGAAGTTGATACAGTTTTTAGTCCAGAGATCAAAAGTTTGTGTTTAGGACACGAAAGACAAGGGAAACCACGTACCATATTAGTGATTTGGCAATTTAGTAATCTCTTGATTCTCAGAGGATGGTGAAGAATAGCTGCACATGAAGAAATAGTAGAGTACTGATACTTGCAGTTTAGAGGCAGATGTCTTTTTAAGCAAAATTGTCAAGATAATCAGATAATTCAAAAACAAACACTGCAGTATTAAATTTTATAGAAGGTTTTTCTTTCAAGTTACAGCTAGGACCCTTAACAAGCTTTTCTTTGATCCATTACTTCTGTTTATATTTTTCCATTTATCCTTTTCCTTGGGAAAGTCTGTTTTGCTTTCTGTATCTGACAAAGATTCCTCTACAAACACCTTGGAGAAAGCTTGACGGATTTGGGATATTGTTGAATACTAATCTTTTCACTAAATAAATGTTTTAATACAATTAGAGCTTTTTTCATATGACGCCTATAAAAATTATAAATAGGGAAAAAATGAACTTATTTTAAAGTATTAGTCCAATGTAGAGAAGCTATAAAAATGTTAACTTTGAATCTGAATAGTCACAACTATGCACAGGACACAGATTTTTTTCATATATCCTTTTAAAAATACATTTTGAGTTACTCTTTGTATTTCTATGACATTTTAGTGACATGAATTAGAAATGCTTTTTCTGATTCATTTGTTCTTTAGTGGAGTAAAGTTTTATTAAGCAGTATTATTTGGCATTAGGTAGTTACGTTTCTTTTCACAGTTGCATATTGGCATAATGAAAGAAGCATTTTACACCTCCTCTTTAGCTGTCACATACCTTTGTCATATTGAGAACTACCATAATTTAGCCATCTAGAAGTTCCTTCAGAGATAAAAGCCAGGTGTTTGTGATCCCCTCCTCCTCTTTGTTTTTTTAAACTTCAAAGGGACATTATAACAATGTGAATAGTGTGTCACATGAGTGCTATAGTCTCTTCATTTTGAAGAAAGAATTTTGTGTGTTCCTGCATATGGGGTGAATTCCTGGCTCTACTAAAGTTAATACAGTTTTTGCAACTGCCTTGTCAGGCAAAGATTTCTCACATGAAGAAAAAATAATTTAAAAAACCCTGTACAGACAAAAAATAAACTTAAAAGGTCATTGAGAAAGCAGATCTCAAGTAAAAATGGAAACAGTCCATTGTCATTCATCATTTACATCTGATCTGTTGTTGGGAATTGTAATTTGTGAGAAAGTCCTTCAGCTGTAAGGCTTGTCAAAATTGGCTTTTCTGTCTGGGCGGTCTTTTATAAGAACATTTGGCTGCCAAGTCCTAGCAAATATAATTATTTCTCTTAATACAGACATTAGAAAAGATTGCTCAGAGGTTGCTGTCTGGCTCTTGTGCTTTCAACATAGGCTTTGATCTTTTATACATGATGGTTTTGTTAACCTTTTTCTTACGAAACTGATAAACACTAAAATAATTAGTGTCATAAGCAGGATAACTAGCAACTTGAACTCCTCTTTGGTCTCCTTTTTTTCTCAGTTTGAAGTAAGCGCATCACAAGAATACTGAAAATCTATCCTATAAAACATCACCTAGTAGATTCCTGCATTGAAACCTTTGCTGTGAAGACATTAAATGGGTACCTGGATGAAGGCATCCTAAATCTATTGTGGTGGATATGAATTATAAGCTATGCTTAGCTGGCTAACATAAGCTAACTTGTGTGTTGTCTGGTGGGCAGTGACAGGATGTGAGGGAATGGCCAGGGAAGGTTTAAGTTGGATATTAGAAAAAGGCTCTTGGCTGGGAGCTGAACAGGCTCCCCAGGGCACTGGTCACAGCCCCAAGGCTGTCAGAGTTCAAGAGGTGTTTGGACAATACTTATGGGTCCCTTCCAACTCAGCATATTTGGGACTGTGTGATTCTGTAATTGAAATGTGTAAGAAGTACCTGTTAAATAAAAACCCAAATTATCCAGTGGACAGTCAAGTGAAATAATGTATCTTGCCTCCTGAAAATGTGTCTTAAAAGGGAAAGTGTCATGTAATTGTTGTCCTGCATAGTTTCACAAATTGTAATTCCTCTGGTTTTTGTGCTGTGGTACTTGGAGAAGCCAGAACATGATAAGAGACATGTGAAGATTTTTCAAGAACATAAATTCAGTGACCATTTCTTCATTTGTTCTCTATGATATGGATAGAGCAAGTATAAACCTGTGTTAATCTAGCAAGGTTCTGAAGGTCCTGGTGTGTCTGATAGAATTTGTGTTCTGTTTTGTCATCTGTTTTCTTAATTTTTCCCTCTCAAATTTATTGTTCCCCAAACTAGTTCTTGAATGTAAAACAGGTGGCCAGATGTTTCAAGTAGTGATTGAAAGCTAGTAAATCAGGCAGAATGTAACTATAGCATTTGTGCTTTAAAGGAAAATTTAATCAGTGATAAACTCAGTGAGTGAGTAAATATTTTTAGAAATCTTAGGATGCTAAAAAATAGCTCAGTATTTGCATGAAAATTTGAGATATTTAGCACTGAATATGTATTCCCAAGGGGGGAAAAAAATCCCTTTTCCACTACCTTTTTTTAATGTAATTGAACAAAATCTAGTCATAATATGAATATGTGAGCTATACTATGAATTCAGAAGGAATTTTGCAAATTATGTAGACTACTGTTAATGTAGAAGTGTGTGTGTGTTTCTGGAAAGTATCTCTACTTCACAGGATTAATATTTGAAATATGAATGAATGGAAATCTGCTTTGAGGAACATGCATTTTCTGAGACTTTTAGTCTTAGTCACATTCAGCATCCATATTGCTGTTACACGTCAATATGTGTTTAAAAAAGACAGTCAAAGGAATAAAATCTTTACAGGCATCAGGAAGGCTATTTAAAGAAAATTATATTGGCTCAGAGGAAATGGATACCACCTATCATAAACTGCTTTAATAAGACCAAACGGAAACCAGCACAATTAAACAGCAGGATAAAGGAAGCTATCAAAAAACAAAAACAAAACCAACTTTCTCAAAACTGAAATTTGTCTAGTTGAAAAAAACAGAATCATAAAACCTGGCAAGTAAAAAAAGGCCAAATAGGCTGACAATGAAATGCATGAAGAACAATAAGGAATAAGTAATGAATTGCACACAAACTGGTTGTTTTCAAATGTGTCAGAAGGTGGAAGCCAGCCAGAGAATCTCTAGAACCAAAGATAATCAAGGCATATAAAGAGTGCTTTCAGAAAATGGGGTCATGAGGTCAAAAAAATGAAAGATATTTCTTGTTCTTGTGTTCAGATAAAAAGAACTTGGTAGGTTCTGCTTCTAGAGCTCCTTTTTACAGGTGAAGTATTGGAAGATGTATCTCAGAGTGAGACAGCAGAAGACACTGCACAACAATTATTAAAATTAACAATGCTGTCATCATAGGATCTGAGGACAATTCAAGTTGAAAGGTACCACCAAGTTCAAACTCTTCTTAAATGTAGGGTGAGTTTGTAGTCAGGCCAAGTTCCTCTCAATACCAAGCAATTTTCATGCTAACCTTGAAATTTAAAGGTGAAATATGAGAATTTCTAACTTGCCTAAGAGCTGGACTAATGTGACATCTCTTTCTAAAAAGAGTTCCATATAAGTTTTGGAAAACTACCTCCACATATGATATCTTTATGGGAAAAATCAAGAAAAGTTGTTTTTTAAAAAGTAGAATTAGTGGGCATTTGACCAACTAATTTATCTATATAACATGCTGGTAGAGGAGCCCAGTGCTTTTCCAAAAAATTAAGTCATTCCTCCTCATAAGTTTACAAGTAATTATATTTTTCAGAAGTCCCATAGGAATGGACATTGAGACTTTGTCATGTTTTTAAAATGCCTGGAAAAGACTGAATAGTTTAAAGAAATAAAGCATCATGGACTTGAAGACCAAGGATTGCTTCTTTAGTTGTGCTTCCTTGCACACTTAGGGTACTGGATAGTATCTAAAAAACAAACCCCATAAGGGAAAGTTAAAACAAAAATGTCAACTGTTAGAGAATAAGAAAGACAATATGATATGAAGCTATGTAATCATGTTACTAAATGCAGTACTGATGGCTAAAATTTTAAATGTCACTGGCAGAAGTTTAGTGAAAAAGGTTTTCTTAAGAAAAGAACATTTTGGCAAACTCAGGCTGATTTATGATGGTAGGAGGAATTCTGTGGGTTTGCATGGTTTTGACCTTAAACCTGCAAAAATATGTTGGATTTGGCAATGTTTCACTTGGAGTTTTGGCTTTCTTCAAGCCCAGAAGTCAAAGAAACATTTGGGATGTGAACCAAAGCCAAAGAAAAGGTTTGGATGAACCATAAATTCCATAACAGCCAAGTTTCACACAACTGTGACTTTCATTTTCCTCTTTTCTTTGTTTCTTTACACTTTTTTCTGGAGCTGCTCTTCAGTTTCTGAGTCTCAATGGATAAGAATCTCTGTATCCAGTAAAAGCCTTTTTACAGTCCATGCATAAGGAGATGAGAAGGGAAAACTCAGAAGGTTTTGTCTCTCAGTTTTGTATTACAGCAGAATTTGAACAAAAATGAAATGATAAGATGCCCTCATGTCCATTTGGGAATAATTTTAGCGGAAGTGATAATGTTACATACTTAGTCTTCCTTGTGTGTGTTTCAGATTATGAAATGACATAATTAAGACATCCAAAACGCTGAAGGGCTTTAGAAAAGGATATAGTTTTGTTTCTTTTTATCACTTATTAACAAGTATCTCTTAAATCTGGTCATGTAAATACCACTTTCCATGGAGTCAGACACGCCTGTGCAGTAAATGGTGCCTGTTCTGCATCTCATTTGGGTCTCGTGAAGCTGTGGGATACGATACGTTCAAGCTGCTGATCTGAGAAGTGTCTCAAATCCATGGTCTTTATATGCACATCAGACACTACACATATGGTAAATGATAAACATACCATATGGGATTTGGGAAGTTAAGGCTATCGAATTCCTATCCCATTATTTTTTTTTACATTGTATGGTCAAATCAAAAACATATTATTCTTCACATTATTAAGGGGTTATGTTTGTGGCCCCATTTATAAGGTTACAAAACTGATCATGCTTTAAGCTTTTCTTTGGCCTAGAAATTTTCCTGGTTACACTCAGGTTGTCATTAAAAAAAAAAAAAGAAAAGAAAGGGGGTGGGTAGTGTTTTTGAAGCTTGCAGAGTCCGGCCAATTTTTGAATTACACTTTTGAAAAGTTCACATGTAACCTTAGCCAAATATTACAGCTCAAAACAGCTGAGCTTAAAGTAAACTTTGAAAACTTAGTTTTCCAGAATTTTATTGTGTGTATTGTGAAGGTGTTATCTGAAAAAAATAGTTTCAGGCCTGACAGTGTGGTGACTATATGTGCACTTGCATGACAGTTTCATTTTTTGTCTTCGCTTTGTGACTGGAACAACTTAGTATCCTCAGCTGAACTATCAAATGTTTATCTAAAAAATTATAAATTTTATACATCTTTTGCTTACTTTCAGATGGCAAAATTATTTTCTTCTTCAAAGAAAGAAGATTGAAATTAGTTATTCTGTTGAAGATTTTTCCCAAAACTGTGTTTTGTCAAAGAAATATGAATTTACATTAGGTTTGTAATTAATATTGGAACTCTACTATTTCTTAAGCAACAATTTACTTTCAGTTCATTAAACAGAAATTGGAAAAGCAGCTTAACCACAGTAAAATATGGCAATAGGAGCCTGTGCGTAAGAGGAGAGGAACTAGAAAACAAAGCTCCTTGAAAAGTGTGTCAGGAATCACAGGGAGGGAGAAAGAGATTTTTTCCTCTTAATGCTGCATAATCAGCCTTGTGCTACTTGGAAAGCAAGAACTGCATCCTGAATGCATCAGAGTGCAGCTCCTTTTGTGTTCTCTTCCCATGTTAAGTCAATAACTGAGACGGGTTAGTGGTAGAGACTCTTTCATGCTACATGTCTGGTTGAAAACTGTAGTTTACTGTAGACTTCCCCTGACCTGTTTTGTTGTTTTATTTTATTTTGGAGATATGTGCAGAACGTCCCAGTAGGTTTCTGCTATAACTAAGAATAAAAAAGCTGGAATTATGTTCCTTTTGATGTCTGTCTCACTCTGTTGTGTTGATGCTGAGTAATGTGTGTAAAAAAATTGTATTCCCCCTTATTTTATGTTCTTCACAGCATCCTTTTCTCCAGGGACAGGCAGCAGAAAGAAGGTTCTGTCTGCATGTGGCCTTTATGTAAATTCATAAATATGTGAAAAGCTTCTTCACTCTTGTACTGACACTTTGGGGGTTTGGACAGTTTGGTCCAGACATTTAATCAGTGAGGGCACTCCCTGAAAACTGCCCAGGAAAAAAGAGTCAGACATGTCATACTCTAGCTTTGGGGGAAGTGGCGTAAAAGTTTCTGGAGAGATGACATACTAGAAATACATGGGAGCTATATGAAACATCAAGTTACCAACACAGAGAATTCTAAAATTATTTCTTTTTTATCTTATTGTAAACAATGAAAGTGTCTGTTTGTTTGGGAAGCAATAGTTAGGGCACCAGTACAAACCTGCAGCTTTTGATGGTGAGCTGTGTTCTGTGCAGTGTACTTAGCTAAGAAAGTCAGTAGCTGAAATAGAAGGAACAGAAATGACATTATGAACTCCCACTTCACATACCATGACCTGATCTCATCAGTTGAGCTGGGACTGAAGAACACTGTGTATAAGCTATACTTTTTCTCATTGTACTTATTAGTAAAAGCTACAATAGTATGTTAGAAAGGAGATAGAGGTGTCTGTAGGGTGTGTTAGACTGTATACCAGACCTGACTGGATTCCTTAATCTAAAAACTTTTGGACCAAAAAATTGTATGCATGAGAGCCACATGACTTACACCTTGGAATATCAAAAATGGGTAGGTAGAAGACGGACTCTTGATTTTGTTTACCAAATAGGAAGTTACTTCATCTCTAGGGGTTCTCTGAATGAATCTGCTTTATCCATGGAACAGGCATGTAGTTAAATCTCATCATTTTAGCTGGTTCTTTTCCTTGCCAGCCAGGGATTCAGATTATCCAGCTGTGTTCTACTGCAAAGCACTGTTATCAGTTGTGTAATGAAACCCGGTCATGAGAACTTTATTTGACCTATCCACTATAGATGTGGCTCAAGAGTCACAGTCAGGAGACCTGTTTCACATACAGCCAAAATCTGCCTTAGGTTAAAGAAAATAAGCATGTATAAATCTTTTAAAGACAGTCAACTCAAACAAGGAAGCTCTTATAACTAAAGAATTAAGCATCTCCTGCTCTCAGTGAGCATTCATTTGGACCTGAAACTTAACTATGTTTGAACCCATTGCAATTTTCCCTTTAAAATGAAAGCACAACACACTGATTTCATTGGTCCTTTAATTATGCAAAATAGAAATATCTAGGAAATGTGTTAACATGAAAAATTATCTGGTGACAACAGGAGCAGCAGTAAAACTTATCTAGAAGGAATGGTACTCTTATACAGCATTTTGGGGAAATCAGCACCAAAATAGTTGTTGAGAATTTTTTTGTAACCTGTAAGAAGGGTAAAATAAATTTTTAAATGAAATTCAGGAAAACTATCATTTATAGAATGACCCCAAGACTGAAAAGATGTTCCATTTATTTCTGCAAGACCCTAAAATTGATACTGGTTGAAGGCAGGGAAATTATCAGGCAAAAGCTATAAATGTGGAAAGGAGCTGGAATATGTAGGGAAGGTGTTCTTAAGCTGCAAAAGTGAAATGGAGGCGCATGGTACTGCCCTGTCCCAGAACTTCTGGAGTTGTTCAGTGCCCAGGTAATGCCTAAGTAAGGAGGATCTACTTTAATTGCTGTGTGAGTACATTGAGTCTGTTGATCAATTACTTCATACTTAGGTAGTAGAAGATTAATATAATAAATTTAAAACCTCTGTTTTATAACTTTCAGCATACTACCAGTTAGCGCTGTACTTTGTAAAACACTATGGAATTATGTAGGAAAATGTTTTAGAAAATCTGTGACTGCAGGAAAACCCTGAAAATATTACGCTTGAATCTTTTAAGAGTCTGTGAAATAAATTTAGTTTTCATAGAGCTTTTAAAATTTTTTCTTTAAACTTTTAAATCTGAAAAAAAGCCTTACACTTTTGTACATCAAGAAGAATTGATGTAATTTTCTGGTTTTTTCCCCCAGCCCGCAAAACCATATCCTGAATGGGAAAAAAACTTCATTATGTAAATCACCAATTGCTTGTAAAATCCCAGAATAAATTGTAGACATCAAGACCCATAATCAATCCAGCTGGTGTCTGACTTTCCAAGGAAGGAGTCTGAAATGGCAGCTCAAACGACTCTGTTTCGTGAGTCATCTGAGCTGTGGTACAGTCTTTTGGAGAAAAATGGTTTCCTGAGATTTTCATACAATCATTACACTTCAGTAAGTCATAATGTATGTAATGATATGGTATATATACATTTTAAATTCCAGTGTTGTCAGGGAAAAATGTGCATTGCATTAGTGTAACATACTATGATTTACAGTAGGGCACTTCTATCCACATTACTGAATACCAGAGGACCAAGAGGATCTGTTGGGTCTTATCTCTCCACTCACAGCTGTATTTAAGCAACTAATACACGTTTCTATAAACAACTTGATTTATAGACAAAGTTGGCCACTGAGAAGTGAAGTTTTCCTGAAGGGTAGGAGACATGTCATTCTTCAGGTTAGTGGGGAGATCACGAATGTCCAGCTCCTGTTGTGCCTATTGGTGTTCAGTACCAACCACTTTACTCCCCATTCTTGTGAGTCCTTTTAAATGTATGATATATTCTGCCCTTTCCTAATTTTTTTTTTCATGAAACTAAAGTACTTTTGGTACTTTTATTCTAGTTACTATCATTAACTCTTGGATATACTTTCTTGATTTTTAGGTAGAAACATAAAGGGATTTGAGTTTTATTTTTCTCTTTTGGAAACTTACTTGATTAAGATCTGTAATGGTCTTGCCAAAAGTGTTTTCTTCACTCCATGCAAAAATTGAGTGAAGATTTTCTTCAAGATATGATTATTTTTGTATTTGTCTAAGCACTTTTTACCCAGGGTGATTTTGGGTTTGTTTGTGGTTTTTTAAATTTATACATTTTTAAACCTGATTCCATATAAGGTCATGCATTACATTACTAAGGCTCTGTGGCCGAAAAAGTGTAATCTGTGTCACAAACCTGAGTGGTTTTAGATGTTTCCCCAGAATGACTCTTGGACTCCAAGCCATGCACAGCAGTAATTTTAATTAGCACTTGCAGTTTTTGTGATCGGTCCCCACTGCTTGGCAACTCGTTCTGTAATTTTGCATAACAGCTACGCCTGTGGGTATTAGTATGATAAATATGCCTTCCTGGTGAATTGAGAGTGTGTTGGTTGCAGCAGTGATTTCAAAGAAGGAATCATCAGCATAAGAACTGGATCAGATAAGAGATACATCTACTTAATTTTTTTTTGTCCTGGTCAGCAGGAAAAAAAAAAGAAGTAAAATAACCCATGAATTGGTGCATAAGAAAAAGTAAGATCAGTCAGTGTGTTTTTTCCTCAGTATCCTGTCTCAGATTTACCAGTGGGTAGCTTTAGGGACCTGTTGAGCTGGAAGGGGCACATACATTGCCATGTTTAGAAGCCAAAGGACTTAAAATCAGTAAAACATTTAAAACTTTTGGGCACTCATTTTGAGGCTGAGAACTACCCCAGATCCTTGAGTTGTAACAACATAAAATGTCATATTAAGAGTTCTGCCTTTTATGTGGTTTTTAAGCCTGTTGCCTAGTAATGTCCTTAGGTGCCCATAATTCTTCAGTTGTGAGAAACAGTGAACAATAGTTCCCAGTTCACCTTTTCCGTAGCATTTTATAGTCTCTTGCTTCTTTTTCGGTAGTGCATTTTCCAAGGTGAAAAGTCCTGCTTGAAAGTCTGCCTTTCCTCATTGCAGATGGCTTTGTTTGCCTTTCTTAACTGCGAGAGTAGTTTCTTCTCAAATTATTTTTGGCAGGTCTGGAATGTTTTGTCTAGTGATTCTTTTGTGCATTTCATGCTAGGAAATAAGATAAACAGGCTTTATATACATCTTAAATTGAAATTTCATAGAAAACAAGTCCAGAAGGGATGAGACAGTATCTTTTAGTGCATCCATAGTACTGAGTATGTTATACCACTGTTGTTTCTGAGATGTTTGTCTTGGTTTTAGTGGCATATATAGTAACTTTGTTTATTATTCATACTCCACAGGTATGAAAAAGAATTCTCTATTATCTTACATTCGTCTCCTTTTCTGTAATTTCAAGCAGTTATTTCTTGTTTTATCCACACTGGATGTAATAAATTGACTCCCCTCATCCTTTGTGATGGCCTGTAAGTGCAAATGCATATCCTGTTCTTTAGTTTTCTCTTCTTGAAGTTGATAGACACGAATTCTTTCAGTCTTACCATAGAGGTTTTGTTTTCTAGTTTTCTTATTATCCTTGTTGTTTTTCTTTGTAGTCTTTCCAGTTTGTTCACATCTTTGAGTGAGTAAAATTTGATCCAGTTCTCCTGCTGAGATCTTGTCAGTGCCAAAGAAAACAGAAGGGTTATTACTAAATAGACATCTCTCCACAGTGTGTGTTTTGCAACAACATGACACTGTTGACTTGTCACCTTAGTGTCTCTTGATCGTTTTCCTTAGTAGAAAATTACAAATTCTTGTTCAGTTCTTCCTCTTCCTTGATTTGTGGAGTTGATCAATTCTGCTGAAGTGAATGACCTTGCTTTTCTCCCTTTTAAATAGCAGATTTTTTTCTCCTGTTTAGTTCTATCTTTAAGATCCCTTTGTTTTTTTTTCTTACTGCAACTTTGTCCTCTTAGTATTTGGGGTTATTTAAGAACTGAATATCCTATGATGCTGCAAAATTCCTTTTTATTTAACGTCTTTCTCTTTTAACAGTGAACTGTTGGTGACTCACCACAACTTCCAAACAAGTTTGGCATCCATGTTATGTGGCTTTCATTCGGCTTATATTTTTCTTTAGTTCAGTTATATGAATATCTTGAAATTTGTTACCAGATGTAACTGCTATTCCTGTTCTTCAATTAAGTCAATTTCTCTGTCATATGAAAAAATTAATTTTATATGTCTGCCTTGGAACTCCATATTCATTCTCCTAGGTGTCTGAAAATGTCTGAAGCAGATGACTTGTTCCAGTGAGTCTCAGAATCAAAATTGACATCCATAATTCTCCAGTCTTACTTTTTTTAAGATCTAAATTATATTTTTAATTCCCTGGTGTTTTGGTATCACAATTGTTCTCCAAGAGTTCTCAAAAGAACTGTTGTTTTCAACAGTTCTGAGATTTTATCAGTCATTTCTACTCCTAGGGCAAAATTGCCTATTTCTAGTTAGTATGAAAACATCCCAGTGTTAATTGTACTATTGGATCAGTGCTGCCCTTGGCTAAAGAATGATGTAAAAGAGACTTTTGGTGGTCTTGGCATAATCATTTAATAAATTTACAGATGTGCCAAAGAGAGCAAACTTAATAGAAACAAGCCTGACTCTTTCAGTATAGCTTTAGTAATTTTGTTTGTGAGTTTATTCACAACATTGTTTTAAAAGTTTTCGAATAAAAGGGATAATGCTGTCTCATCTAGGAAAAATACTTGGACATGAAAAGGGAATAGGATAGTGGAGAATCCATTTCATAATTATGATAGTTAATGATCCCAGTGGTGTTTGATATCTACCAGCATCCCGTAACTTTTGCACAGACAGGTGGTAAAAGATGGGGGAAATATAGTTGTAGCCTCAGGCAGATACTCAGCTCATGCAGCTGTTTCATGCATTCTGGCAACATGACTCAGTTAAAATCAAATAAGATTCCTTATGCCAATATTTCTTACCTGCATATGAAACCAGTTGTCTTTCATTTTGCAAAAACATGATAATTCAAAGAGCATTAAAAAATGTACTGTTTCTCACACAGAATTTATATCTTGCAGCTGCACACTAATCCAAGTGAAATGGAGTAGAGTTTCACTTTATCAGCCAATCATAACTTTAAACTGTTTTTACAATTCATCGTACAGTTTTTAAAGCCAGATTTAAGTCTGTATATGAAAAATAGTCTACTTGATGTATGAAACCATAGATTAGTCAATATGTATTTAAAGAAGTACTTCAGTAATAGCAGAAGAATGACTTGAGAGAATTTACGGACTAAACTCTGAATTATACATGTGGAATGTAAGTGTTAGGCCATCAGTACATTTAGGACTAAGTGTGAGAGGAGTAGCTGAAAAATACAGTTAATTACCTAAAATAATACCTGGTCCTAGTATTATTTTATGGCTGTCATATCAAGACTATTTGTCTATCCCATGTCAGAGAATCATAATATCATTTAGGTTGGAAAAGACCTCGAAGATCACTGTTGACCCAGCACTGCCAAGGCCATCACTGACCCGTGTGAGTGCCACAGCTACATGGTTTTAAACACCTTCAGGGAGGGTGACTCCGCCACTGCACTGGGAAGCCCATCCCAGTGCTTGACAGTGCTTTTGGTGAAAAATTTTTTCCTCATATCCAATCTAAACCTCTCCTGGTTTCCTCTTGTCCTCTCACTTGTTAAATTGAAGGAGAGACCAACCCACCTCACTACAATCTTGTTTCAGGTGTTGTAGAGTGAAAAGGTTCCCTTTGGCCTTCTTTTCTCCAGTATAAACACCCCCAGCTCACTCAGCTGCTCCTCATCACACTTGTGCTCCTGCCCCTTCCCAGCTCCCTTGCCCTTCTCTGGACACACTCCAGCCCCTCAATGTCTTTGTGTACTGAGGGGCCCAAAACTGAACCCAGGATTTGAGCTGTGGCCTCAGCAGTGCCCAGGACAGGGGGACAATCACTGCCCTGGTCCTGCTGGCCACACTGTCACTGATACTGCCAGGATGCCACTGGCCTTCTTGGCCACCTGAGCTCATGTTCAGCCTCTGTCAACCAACATCTCCAGATCCTTTTCCAATGGGCAACTTTCCAGCCACTCTGCCCCCAAGCCTGGAGTGCTGTGTGGGGCTGTTGTGACCCAAGTGCAAGACCCATCATTTTACTTTGTTGAACCTCACACCACTGGCCTTGGCCCATGGACCCAGCCTGTCCAGATCCCTCAGAGCTCTCCTACCCTCCAGCAGATCAGCACTCCCATCCAGCTTGGAGCCATCTGTAAATGTACTGTGGGTGCCCTGGATCCCCTCACCATGTTCATTGATGGAACTGGCACTGATATGGAGCCCTGGGGAAAGCCACTTGTGCCCCTGATCCCTTAACCAGCTATCTCAAGGCCCTGGCTTCTAGTGTGCCCTTTTATTTCTGAGAGAAGTTATGTGCTAGATATTAGGCAGAGTAGATGTGTTGTGTCTGAGTATTGCTGAACCTGTTCATTATTTCCTTAGGATCACTGAAGAACATGAACAAACAACTAAATTTCAGCTTGTGACTACAAGTGCCATGTAAATATGCCCAGAGATTGTCTTTGTTCTCACAAGACACTGCTGAGAATTGAATTACAGCTCTAAAAAAAAAAAAAAAAAGCAACATCACGATTCCTGTGACTTCTTATGACTTCTTTAATTCCCTCTTGGGGTCTATAAGAATTAAAGAAATATTAATTCCTTATATTAGGAAATAAGGGGGAAAGTCACCATAGCGCACATAGTCAGCACTCCTCCTCATGCGCCAATGGTTGTGGCTGAGTCTATGGCATAGATTTGGGACTGGATTGTATATCGAGAGAAATGTTTTATACTTCATCTTCTCTGTCTGAAAGTGGCAGGATACTTCTAAGATACTGATTTGACTTTATTTTCCATGGGTCCAGTTTGCATTTAAATTGCAATTAAAGAACGAAAATATTTGTCTTTCCCACCAATATTATTTTAACATACTTTTGGTTCTTCTTCAGCAATCTTTTTATTCTTTGCAGGCTCAGATAAATTTGTTTTAATATGTGAAAAAGGTTTTTCCTGTTCTTAGAGTTTTATGGTGCTTAGTCATGTGATTGTACAATGAAAATTACAGCAGTGACCTCCATTTACACAAGACATTTAAATATACCTAGACATAAGTACATGACAAACCCTAAGTATAACTTAGAAAAGACTTCCAGGAATAAAAAACTATTCAAGTTTTACACCTGCTCCATCCTTTAAAATTCTTTTGACTGTAATGTCTGATACATTTTCTAATTGATGCTATTTTTGCTGCTATGAAGCTCTTAAACCTATTACTATTAAGCTTTTTTGGGTATGAAAAACATCTTTCCTATTTCAGCTTTGTTGTTTTATAAGTAACTTCCTGCTAGAAGAATATTTTCTGGAAAAAAGTCAAGGATACCTAAATACCTTAAACAGGTTTTACAAGTTAACAAGTCTGCTGTAATTAGTCTTCAGGCTACCTCTGGCTCCATGGATTTAAAGCTATCAGAGTTTACTGTTTTGTGAAAAATATGTTTTACTTTGTTTGGACATGCTTGTCATAAGTTCCTCAGTATATCATTATGCTTTAAAACCTCCCACTGGCAGCGTCTGGAAGGAAAAAATATAGTGTAAACTATAGAAGACCTAATGGCAGCTTCCTGCCAACGTTCATTCTTGAGTCAACAACGCTCGTTTTTGTTTTTGCTTTTGTGAAAATATGTCACAATCTAGTCTTTCATATAAGTTGGCTATTTTTTTAGCAGCCTAGTAGAGCATATATCCGTATCTTCTACTTTCCCCTATTTTTTCTCCTTTTCATTCTGTGGTATCTGTGTTTCTGGTCATGCCACCAGTGAGTGCACACATAAATTATACACCTAAAAACACTCATCACTAGAAAATTTATTGCTTCTAATATCTTTCTCATGAACAGTTGTGTTTATTTCTGCGTTGACTTCTCTGGTAAAGACAGCAATGCGTTTAGCTTTGGTTCAGTTCTTTGTTTTTTCAAGACTTTCATTTTAGATATTACAGTGTATATGGGACCATGTGGGCTTTTAACATTAGCTTGTGCTGGGAGTAGGAAAATGGTTTTAATTTATAATTACAATGAAAAATCATAGTAAAATTAAGTGTGAAGTAAAAATAATAGTGAATTGCTATCCTTATTAACTCTACTACTTCTGTCCTACTGAAGCAACAGGCAGTGAGAAGAATATATCTTCCTGACAGAGCATCTAATTGGCATTTTTTTCTTTTTGAAAAATGGAAATGCTATTTGGAGAAGGCAGAGGGCAGGGAAGAAGGTTTCTTTTAGATAAGGAACTTGAATCTTCTTTCCTATGTTTAGGAAACTTATGTTATTTGGTTTGGGAAGTCTCTTATCTTCTGGGCCTCCCTTTGTCAGCTTAATTACTAACTCTGCTTAATTAAAGTGAAGGAGAGACATACAAAAAATACTGTCTTTGAAAAGTAGATGCTCTTATCTTTTCTTTCTTCAAAAAACAAACCAAACTTTTTTAAGCATTCTTTGCCAGTATTTTGGCTTTTTGACTCTGAAACACTAGCTGATTTGTAGTATTAGAATAATATAGTAAGTCAATAGCATTATTATTTATATTAACTCATGTTAATTTGCATTTGTAGCACTGAGGGTTGCTCTCTGGTGATGGCTAATTTTCCCTGCTCTTGAGTTGGAATGTTGTATAACATTACATCAAGTACCAGGACAGATTAAACTATATTCATAATGCAGTACAGTAGGAGAGCACTTATTCAAACAAGTTGTATCACACCCCATTTATCCGGGGGACTCAGGGTTTGTATTATGAGGAGTCACTGTTGGACAGGAAGACATGAACAGCAGGGAAGTTTGGATAACCAGGATCATACTGTGATTATTTAGGTTTTTTGTTGACCAAATCTGTTATATGTAGAAAGGCTATATATCTTTTTTGTTCATTTATAGAGACCCTCTGTAAGATTATGCTATGAATTTGCAAAACAGATGTTGTATTATAAACTGTAACTTTTGATCGTGTCATGAACAGTAGATTTTAGATAAGTGGCACCAGTGCAGAAAAAGACCTCAGACTGAAAAAACCAACTTAGAACAAGAGAATTGCTGATCTTTACTTTTGAAAAATAATTTTATTTACTCATTGTAAACAGTGTTTCTTAAAAGGAAAAAGAAGTAAACACTTAAGTTTTAAGTGTCAAGCTCTTTTCCTGGATAAGAAAATATTCAAAGTATATCTTACATGCTTGCAACATCATTTTTCTTAGCATCCCTTATAGCAATCAAGATCAAGAAAAATCCAAAATCTTTCACTAAAAAAACCCCTGCAGTTGTCTAAACTGTGTTGCCTAAAGGAATGAGAATTGTTGAAAGCTCCTATAGCTCTTTCTCTGTGGAGATTTTGCTTAGTAGGTGTTTCCTGTGGAATTCATCTTAGAGAGGGGAAAGAATTTAGATGTCATTTATGTGCATATGTGTGTGCTCACTGAAGTGATTTTGAAGCTCTTATGCATGCACCAAGAAACTGGAGAAATTAGATATTTGGAAATGGAAATTGGTGGTCTTCCAGGCAATATTGGATCTAAAAGTGCTAAATCCTTTAATAAATAAACCTTGATTCAGACTGGAATGTCTTGGCTTGATCTTAAAGGTGATATTGTGAAGGCCTTCTAGCTGTTGACTAGCCTGAAAGATAATTATCTACACATTCCAATCTTGTTCTGCCATCAGCAGTATCTGAGGCCTAAATGGAACAAATGTTATTTCCACTAGAAATATATTATATTTAGACTATCCTCATTCCCAAACATTTTAAAAATATTTGCGTCTGATTGGAAATACAAAGAATAAAATAACTGTATGACATGCTTCCAACAGTCCTGTGTGCCTAATTTCAGCCATTGTAGGCAGTTTTCTAACTGAAAGTGTATGTTGTGAGCACACAGTTATATTATTTGGGTTACTGCTTTTGTTGGGCTGTAGATGAAAGAATAAAATTTTCTTTGCTGAACATTTTGGAGACAATATTTCTTCAAACACGTCAGTACAATGTAAATTTATTTTACTGTAGCGGGTACTGGAGCAAATTTGAGGGAATGAGTAGCCCATCTGAAATGGAATATATGCAGTGTCAGGCATCTTGAAATGGATGGAAAAGCTTCTCTGCCTTTAAAAACTGACATCTTAGTTCATACTGCATAGCTACTTCTTTAATGCATTACAAATCTAACAATCTTTTGGGTTTGTATTAGAAGTTCTGCTTGCACAAGTGAAATATAAATGTGATTCCTTTAAGGACTGCTGGGTATAGCAGAGATGTCTGTAATAAAGTTTTTCTGTGAGACAAAGGCCTGTACAAAGTTGGAAAAGAAAAGAAGGATTAGTTTATAAATACAGTTTAAATTTGTATGTTTGCAAATGCACTCTAATATAGTTATAATGTATCCTCACTTGTGGGATTGTGTGCTCCATGCATAGACTCTAGATCTTAAAAAATCCTTCAAATGCACAACTTGATGCATATGTAGTCATCTCTATTCTCCAAAACCAAGCCTGCCTTTGGAAGAGAGGGATATAAACATAATAAAATATATGTCCTCAAGAGAGTTATTATACAGCATATGAGCAGTGACAAGTGAGTTAGTTTAGAGGAAAGGTCAGGCAGATCCAAAATAAAGCTCTCATCAAGGCCAGTTTAATCCTCCCATCTGTAAGTTTTGTAAGTCCTGCCACTTAGCTTGCAGTCTGAACATTTTGCCTCAAAACAAAGTGAATAATATCAACTTGTAGATCTGCATGTTTTCTGTTTATACTCTCCTGAATGTTGCCTCATGTGGGAAGAGACTTGAGAGACTTAAAAGGAAAACAAAACACTTAGATGAGGAATAAAAGGCAGTTTATGTTAGTTAAAGATTCCGTGACTACTTTTTCTTTTTACATCTGGTTAGAAATACTATTATTCTCATCAAAGTTTGTTTAATATATTTTGCCTAAAAAATACATAGCTGTATGAAACTTATATTTTTATATAAGCCTTACTTAAAAAGCCCATTACTTTGGTATCTAAATAATGCCCATACAAGAGGAGTTACAATAGTAAAACCTTTAGTAAATTCCACAGAAGAATTATTATAGTCCAGGCAAAGGCTTTAGAATACAATTTCTCTTGGGTTTCTTCTTATTAACTGAATCATAATTTTATTTCTACAGAAAATTTCTTCATAAAGAATTCCTGCATCTTATAAGACTGCCTTGCATAAGGCTTCCCTTTGTAATGTACTGTAAAGTGCAATTTAGGAAGCACAAATGCTCAACTTAAATACTGATAACTGCTCCTCTTCACTATTTACTCTAGCACATGGCAAAAAATGCTTATAATCACTGAGTGAGAAAAGCTGCCTTGCCCAAGGCTTTAAGCATATAACCCAGGCAGAGCAATAACTGCTTCCTAAGATGTGGGAAATCAATGAACTTCCATAGGGAAGATCTGTAGGCACACAGTTTGTGGTAATTGAGAGTGGGGCTGAGCCTCATCATCCTCAATTGGGCACAGCTGTGAGCAGCAGGTGAGCAGAATTGAAGGTAACGAGCCGTGGAGTGCCCAGGGCAGTGCCCAACCACCAAAGGGAGCAGAGGGCACACAGGTGTAGGGCATCAACAGGAGGGGATAAAAGGCTGGGCTGAAGAACAAGAAGGGCAGATGCTTGCAGCCTCCTGAAGTGGTAGGTTGCTACTGTGTATGTGCAGACACCTGAAGCTTTCTGATGAGGTGAGGTGCTTCTGTGTATGGGTGGATGTTTAAAGCCTTCTGGAACTGTGTGGTGATACTCGTGTCCCTCTTGACTGCCGCATGTGCTGTGACAAAGATCTGTTAGAATATTTCAACTTTCAGAGAATGAAGTACTATTTTCTGCTGCCTCTTTCTTGTATTTTCTTGTACCTGGTAGATCCTATGGAAGAGCCCAGTAATAAGGTGAAGAGCGATATAAATATTATAACCTTCTGTTCTCCTTTTACAGTCTAGCAAAACAAAATCTATCACCTAGTGGAAGTGTGGAAGTGTATTTGGCTGGTATATCGTTAGCTAGGAGACAAAAAAAGTTTAGTTTTTACAACATTGAGTTGCAGTATTGCATTTTTATGCTTGTTCCAAATTCTCACAAACTGATGTGGCAGAATTGAAATATTTGTTTTCTTTGTAGATAAGGCAAAGTTTTAAGTGGTAGTTATTTTTCTTCACTGGGGTATACTCACTGAAATTTGTTTTGATTTAGTAATAGTTAGACAATGTGGCTTGGAAAAGTGCAAGTTCTATAATTCAGCATCTTTGTTTTTCCCAAAAATGTGAACTACTGCCTAATTTTCCCAAAGAGATTGAGATGAACTTTCCAGGAGCTAACTTGGTATAAAACCATTGTTCTGAAGTCTTTTACTTCCTTTTCCTTCCAATAGTTATTGTTCAGTTTTGGAAGGATGGTATTTCTTGGGCTATCTTCCCACACTTGTCAGTGTTCTCTCCCCCATCTGATTTTCCTCTCCCACCTCTGTGGTCAGAGTATTCTTAGAGAGTTTCTTTTCTGCATGATGCATGTGTGCAGAATGGTGCACAGTCTGTCTCTTTGCACCTTTGCAGCATTCGTGTGGCTGTGCAGTTGTGTGTAAGGAGCTGAGCAGTTGCTGCAGTTTCCTCCTGAGCTGGTGTGGCTGCAGCGCTGTGGAGGCATTGAAGGGCTCTGTGCCTGCCCTTGGCTTTTGCCAAGTGCTGGCAGTGCTGCTTCCAGAGGCAGCTGAGCCTGTGCCACCACCTCCCATCTGGCTCCCTTCTTACACAAGTTCTGTTTCCTGGGGCTGTTGTTGAATTCAGCTCAGCATCCTGCCCCTGGAGCCCTGCTTCTCCCACAGGCAGGGAAGTTCTCTCTCCTGTGTTGGTTGAGGGAGGCACTGTGGTCTGGCACTGATGTACCCTGAGAGATTATTCCTGTGCAGTAGCTGTGGAGAGAGTTTCATTGACAGAGAGCTGCAGTTTGAGCAGAATTTCTCTTTAGAGAATGCTGATTCTCACAAGCTGATTGTGAACTGCCTTCATGGAGGAATTCCTGTTGACAAATTCTGGGTTGATATTTTTGTTCTGTCGTGATCATTCCTGGCTTATCATGTGTTAATAATGGAGTCCAGTTGTCAGACATTTTGTTGTCCCCTCAGGCCTCCCTGACTGTCCCATGGGCTGCCCTACCCTGGACAGCCTCATAAGCACTTCAGTTCTGTTCCTATTGACTGGTCTCTTCCTGAAGTGACTCTCTAAAGCTGTTTTTAGTTGCTTAATTTTTAATTATTATATTGCCCTATGAGTAAACTTGTGTTGCTGTATCTGAAAAAATTGAATTAGCCAACTGTTTGTAGTTCTGATCCTTGTGTTCTCCAGTACTTTCCTCATGGCTTTGAATAAATTTGAGTCAGGTTGTAACTATCAATTGCTATGCCAAGTATTAATTTTTTTCTTATTAAGAGTTATCTGTAACTGGGTGTGCCAGAGCTAAAACTTGGTTTTTTCAATATAGACATACTTGACTTTTCCTAAAATTATTGATACAGTTGATATTGCACTATAAACAATAGGAGATAATTTTAGTTTTTAAGGAGATAGCGTGTCCATGCCACTGACTTCTTTATGTATGCCAAGCCAATAAAATATTACATAAATAATTTTATAGCAAAAATGCTCTAGGATTAAGTAAACAGGGCAATATTTTCTGTCTTAAGAGAAGACCAGAAGACCACAGATATGTCTTCCTTGGGCATTCAGTAGTCACAGGAACTTTAAAAGATGGCATGAAATTCTTGCTGTAGAAGCTATATCTTCCAATCAGTTACATGAATCTTTATATTGCTGCCTACTAATATTATTTATTAATATTCATTGTGTCAAACCTCGTTAGGAAATTGTTTTTTCTGGGATTCCTCACATAAAATTATTCAAGTATTTTCATACAATAATATTTTCACTTTAATAAGTTTTACTTGCTATTTCACAACATGTAGGCATGATTCAGGGTGTGGAAAATCTCTTACTTACATAAGCTACGTTTGCAGTAAGACTTTACACACAGCATGTGAATCCCTGCTGTGTTTGGATACATTCTAAGGAAGCATTTCTAACTTTAATAATATACTGGGATTAGGGCTTAAAAGCAGTGGGGAAACAGCTTTTGTGCACTGTAACCTAACAAGCGTGCTACGAATCAACTTTTTGGCAAGAAAACTCCCAATTTGCCCTCTCTCCCAGAAGCTGACCTGGTGGATGAAATAGTAGATGTGTGCATGATTCTAGGCATGCCTTCTCCAAAGATCAACATTTGTACACACTTTAGTCACTTTTATACGCAGTGCTATTGACATTAACCAGGGAGGCCGCTCTGACAGCGCTGGGCTCTAACACCAGCTAAAGAATTGCTCTGCTCTGCTTGCATGGTTTATCTGAAAGGACTCAACACCAAAATCACACAGCCTAATTGTTTTCAGCCCATAAGGGTTCTCTTCCAGATATAATGTCCTGTAGGACAATTGAGTGTCCTACTGAAATCAGCATATGTTCAATAGTCAACTCAATTTACTTTACTTTTATTCTTCTGAAAACATTAGATTGAGCTCTGTAATTTATCAATACATTATATCAAATTTGCTTTCACTTGCACAGCTCTAAAACACTTTTCGTGCTACCTTTGTAATTAGGTTTGGTCAGTATCAAGCAAGTGTAAGAGCAGAGCTAAGGCTACCAGCTGATTAAAAAGAACATAGACTTGCTCAGATGAAGCACATTTGAAAAGGGGAGAAAATTAACAAGGCATATCAGTGAAATAACTAATTTTCAAAGTAAAAGCAAAAATGAAAGGATACTTTTTTTTTCTTCTCTTTAAAAATGGACTTGCACAGCTTCTCAGGTGCTTGGTCTTGTTTCCATCACGGTGCATGAATGGGTGAATGAGTTGAATGGGGCCAAGTGTGAATTAGAATTAGGCTTTGTCAGCATGATATTTGCCTTGGAAAAAGAACTTTTCTTTTGACTGATTCTTGCATATAGCCTTAAAATATCAGAATGTGACGTTATTTACTTCATCATATATATAATAGTGTTTTGCTGTTGATGAAGGAGCTTCTATTTGGGACAAAACATTCCCACTGCATCTGAGAGGAGTACTCTGTTCTCTTGACCATCCTTTTCAGTTTTCCTGAGGGTCACAGTCACATTTTGTCAGTGGGTTGTTGTATAGTGTATTTTAGCTGAATACTGTAACTGGGGGCCAGTTGTGTTTCACAAGATGAAGTGTTGAAATAGATGACAGTATTCCTGGGACAGCAGGGGAAGCATCCTTTTTCTTTGTACTTGAGAATAGCTTTTGTTTTCATCTAAGAGCATGACCCTAGAGCACAAAAGTTACTGCTATTTAGATCATAATTTTGTTTGATTTAATAAAAAAAAGTGTTGCTTTCAGTTGTTGGTTTGGTTTGGCTTGGCTTTTTAACTAGTTCAAAAATTCACTCTATTTAAGTGATTATGACCAGTATTTTCCAAAATTATTTAATTATGTTTTTCACTTATAGGTGAAATCACCATATTAAGAGGAAAACCCAATCACAGATAATGAATCAAAGAATGATATTGTTGTGGTTCTATATTTTGTTGAATTAATGAGGCTTAGAAAAAGTAACTGATCCCACTGGTAACCACCAAGTGACAGCCAGCAAGGTAATAGTCAGGAAAGTAAACAACCTTCTCTCCCTGCCTGTGGTCCCTGCAGGTCTGGAAGGGAAATATGTGCCCTCTCTGTGTTGTGTCTCTTCTTTATCTGAATAAAGCAAAAACCTTGTGTTCTTAACATAGCTTTTAGCAGGAGGATTAAAATACTTTAAATCCTGCTTTTGGTACTGAAGTAATCTCAGTGAGGTTTTTCATGTCAAATTCTGCAGCATGGCATCCCATTTGGTAATTGTGCTGTTGTGTTCCTAAGGATATGGCCCTGCCCTGGAGACTGCTGCTGCAGTGTTTCTGGTGCTTGGTGTTGGACTGCCACTGCATTGCTGGCTGATGTCACTGGCCCTACGTGTCTAGTCTTTTATGAGTTGGAAAACCAACCTGGAGTTTATAAATACTGCTTAATATTCTGTCAAATCCTTCACTTATGATGTTTATTTTAAAGCTTTTATGCATTCTACAGTATGGTTACCTTTCTCTGACAATTTCCAAAGTTGTGAGATACAGCATGTGTCTAATTTCTTTGTTTGGCAAGGCTCAGGAGCATCAGCCTCCAGAACTGTCCTGGTCTTGTTAGACCTGTTTCCTGGCTTTAAGAACTGTGATGGAAGTCAGAGGTGAGGAATTTGTCTATGGATGACAAATGGGATGGGAAGAGAGTAGAGGGGAGGGTGACAAAGAGTTTATTTCCATGTCTTGCAAAGCTCAGGATGACACTTTGCTATGTCTGTTTATTTTGTGAAAAACACTTTTGTAATGAAACTGTTGAGGCAGTTGCATACTGGGGAAATTTGTGTTACAAACAGAAAGGAACCAAGGTATTTACAAACCATCCTGCAGGACAGCACTGGCAGTTTGAAAAGCAGTAGGTCCACATGACTGGTGCTGGCCCTCCTGTAGGTGAATAATTGAATTAGCCATGACATAAAGTGGTTCCCTGCATGGCCAGCAGCTGCTGGCACAGCATCCTGGCACTCACCTTCACTGTGTGAGGCATGGGCAATGTGTTCATGGCAAAGGCTGAGAGTCAAAAGAGCTGGTAGGTGGATATTTGGTGTGTACAAATTCCAGCTTTTATCTGTTTTCCCTCATCTCTGTGAATGTGTTTTCTATGTCCGCTTAGGCCAGTGACAGAATAAAATTGTTGGAAAGCCACAAAGAGAAAGTTTGAGGATTAGTCTTTCCTTTTTTACAATCTCATGCTTAATCTAAGGGGAAAACCCCCAAATATTATTTTTATTAAAATAATCTTCACAGAGCTGGAGATAACTGAGATTTATGTAGTGTGTAACTTGGTGTAGAGAAAAAAAGGCATTTCCTTAGGAAATGGAAAAAAACCCAACCCTTTCAAAACAACTGGATGGATTCTTACACTGAACGACTTATTATCAAAATGCATCCAGCTTTATTGAATGAATGTAATTGTTTGTTAAACTTTTAAAAATTTAATGGTTAATATTTTAATATTAAAGTAAAAGAATCTTTAAATAGATGGATTTCTTTATTTCCTTTTACTCCATAAAATTCATAAATGATCTGTGTGCTAAAACAAGATTAGGTTCTAAAATAAAATAGGTATGAAATTCTTGTGTAGCTACTGATGCTTGAAAAAGTCAGGGAAATTCAAAACTCTTGTATTTATCACCAATATTGTTGCCAAAATGAAGTTCCAACCCTTTAAAGGTAGTAGTACTAACCATACTAACCTTGACTGCTGGAATGTTGCCAGCTCTTCGTCATCCTGCAGAAATATGTTGAACTGAGAAAACATGCAATTGTCCCTCCCCCTCCTCATTCCCACAAACTGGAGCAGTATTATGTTAGCCTGAGCTGTACTGAGCCGAATCCAATCTGGAATTAAGAATGCTCCAGGGCATTTTTAATAAACTGTCATTCATTTGAACTCTAACCTCCTTTAATTTGCAGAATCTGGTAGCACAGATGTATTCTTCAGCCACGTTCATTTTTTTCTTATCTTGGTGTGAAACACTGCTGATAGCACTTAAAAATGTGAAGCTGCAGTACAAATAGAAAGTGTTCACTGGAAATAGACTCTAAACTAAGAAACAATTACTGTAGTTTAGTTTGCTGGGTTTCTGCCATTCTGAAATGCAAACTTAATTCTAGTGCAGATTTTAATAAAATCCTCAAAGTGCCGAAGTCAGTTAAGCTCTTTCAGAAAGTATGAAAAAAAAAATAAGCTTTTATTACAGAATGCAAAGGATAAAAATGAGGCCATTGTCTTGCAAAAGGGAAGAAAACCCAGCTAATAACATATTCAGGGCAGAGAGTATTCCTGAGCTAAGTGCATGCACTGAGGTTCTCACTCTTCGAAAACTTGTATTCCTGGGAATTCAAACCATGCTGGGTTTGTGATTAGGAGCATTTACACTGAGGGATAGGGCTGGGAAAAGGGAGCAGCTTCCAGGTGGGAACTGCCCCCAGTGCCTCTGCCCCTGCCAGGTGGTGCTGCTGAGCTGGGACAGGGAGATTGCCTGAAACCAAAATTTTCATCTCTAATACTGCCTTCAGTGGCTAAAGTTAATTTTCCCTTGTAAAGCATCTTCTATAGCTATATAATTAACATGATGAGAGGGTTGTTTGTGCAACTTCAACATTCACACGTTTACATTTGATAGGAATAGATTTAAAAAAAAATCAGTTTCTTGTGCACATGCCTGCCAGTTGAATTTGGCTGTAGGTGTTAGTAGGACAGTTAACTAGGAAAACGTGCAGCCACAAACTTGGGTCATATTTGAAAAATGAAGGAAGAACTAGCTGGCAAATACTGTGTTGAAAGTGTAAATGCAAATAAAACTTTCAAGTCAACACGTGTTAATGATTTGTGGTTTGAAAAAGTTTTCAGATTTAAGTTTTGAAGGTTTTTTCCCCTTTTGTTTTAAACTTTGATCTCCTTTGTCTGGCAATGTAAGAGTGTGTTACTAATAGACATTAACAAATCCACAGCTTTGCTTTCCACAAGTCTTTAATTCTCTTAAATGTTTTGAAATGTAAATTATGTGATATGAACTTGGGTGAGGATTCAGTCAATCATCAGGTTGGGTACCAAATTGAGAACATGGAAAGGGAGCACAATGATACTAAAAATACAGAAGTTCAAGAATTCTACATTTTACATTCTCATTTGCCCAACAAATCTGCAAGTGGGGAGTGTCTTGGTGTTTAAAGATACTGTCTCAAAGCTGGAGTCTGTTTGAATTAATGACTTTCCTGTTCTGATCCTACTACAGTTTTCAATAAGCTCTGTTTTCTGGAATTAAGTGATAGGGTGGATGCTCAGCAGAAACTAGATGCAGTTTTTAAATGGTACAAGGAAAAGTCTAAGAAATAACCCATAAAACAGTTAGAAATGTCCTGTGTTTTAGTAGTTGAGTCTTGTCATTGTTGGAGACAGCATGGGTCTATGTTCTTGCACTAAAGCAGAATATAAAGTACCTGGTGTTATATTAGAATTTGAATCTGTTTTTAAAGAAATATGATCTCTTTCCTTCTGGCCTGTTATTTCTTTTTTTTTTTTTTCATGGGATTTAAGTGCAATCCCAATTTTTTTATTTCTTTATTTCCCTCAAGTAGATGTTCTCTTTACTGCTTCTAAGAACATTCACTAGACAGTCATTTCTACGAAGGTGTCTCAAGTCATCATCTTTCTTCTTGCTTTCTTCAGTGGAATCCTGCATCTGCAGAGTCCCCTGAGTTGCTCTCCTTGCTGTTTCATTGATATCACCATTAGACTGCTTTTACATTCTGAGTGGAAGGTTGAACATCAGTAGTTTCAATACTGTTGGTAATTGTGATCTGCATTCATATCAGACATATTCTAGTATTTAATTGATCTGATTTAGAGTGTTTGTTGAGGGGGTGTGGAAGGAGTAATCAGTGTAGCATTGGCAAATGGGCTGTGAGTCCTCATTATAATTCATGATAACTCTATTGTTTGTTTGTATTATTTATTGAACTTTTTATATAGAAGCCCATCTATATTGGAATTGAAACAAAAATGGCTTATAAGCACTGATTGCCTGCTAGGAGGCTTTAGAGAACAACAGTTGAGCATGAGCTTGGGAGAAGTAGCCACACTGATGATATGAGCGCTGTGGAATTTGGTCAGGCTTCTCAATTCACAGCAAAAATGAACTGTTTAAATGCTTTGCTTAACAGGGATGAAGGGAATATATAATATTTCCCATTTTATTTCATTTTTATGTTCTTCCTGAAGTGTTTTCTAGTTTATAAAATAATGATATTTGGACAAAGGAGGTGAGAAAGAACATACAGGAAATAGGACATTCATTATTCAAATCATTATGTCTCACTAAAAACAACCTATTTCACTTTATGTAAACTGTATCATTTGAAGAGGGGCGAATCCCACTGTCATACTGGTTACTGGAGGCCATTCATAGAATATGCTTCACCCCACAAATAAAGCTGCTGCTGCCAGACAGGTGTCATTATATTGTCTCCATTCTTTAAATTTCTCTATGAGGTTTCTCCACACTATGTCAAAATGGGATCACCACAACTTTCCTGCACTTCATGCTTCAGAGCTTCTCACAGTTATCAGGAGGAAAAGAACTTAATTGTTATTAGAGCAGTTACAGACCTTTAAAGTTCAGGATGACAGAATAATTTGATTAGAAGGGACCACTAGAGGCAATGCACTATAAACCTGTACTCAGAGCAGAAATAGCTTCAAATTTGGATCAGATTCTCCAGGCTTCATTCAATCAAAATCTTAAAATACTTAAAATACTTAAAGTACTGGAGAGTTTAGAATTTCCCTGGGCAACCTGTTTTGCAAAGGTGTGCATTCTTCATGAAAAATGTTGGACTTTCATTAACACTTTTATATCAAAACATGCATCCATAGCTACATTTACAATTTCTGAAATAACGTCTATGATGAGTTACCACCACCCTGAATTTAAATAATAAAAATGGTGCAGGACATATTTATAAATGGTATCTGTATGTGGCAGTGGCCCAGGTTAAATAGGTTTCTGGTGTTAGCTCTATTTTGTATAAATATTGTTTATTGCTAATGGATTCACGGAAACTTTTAGGGTTTTTTTTGGTTTTGAAACACTACTGTCAGTTTTTAAAACAGTTATGATGGTGGAAAGCGATTTGAGCAGCCATTTACAGAAAATAATTCCTTTAGTGTGTTTTTCCCCTCCCTGTATTTATATGAATTTAATATTTTCTTCTTGTGAAGAATATGGAGTTGAAAATGTCCTCTCTCTCAGGTAGAAGAGCTGATGAATGCACTGGAGAAGACCAGACAAGAATTAGATTCTACCAAAGCCCGTCTTGCCTCAACACAGCAGTCTCTGGCTGAAAAAGAAGCACATCTGGCTAACCTGAGAATAGAGCGAAGGAAACAGCTTGAAGAAATTCTAGAAATGAAGTAAGCATCTTGATTTCTCTAATTTCTAGGGGAAAAAAAAGAAAATAACTGCTTTTGTCATAAGAGAAAGTTTTGAGGGGTTTCTTTCGATGTTTTGGCTTTTCTCTGCATATATTTAAATCTCAATCTAAGGACTTCTAATAGTTTTAAGACACTTAAATTCCTTTGCAAGCACAGAAGTGCAAAAGTCTTGATTTTAGAAGTACTCAACATTTTTGTAAGTTGTCCTTTGTTGCGTGCAAGTAAAAGTATCAGTACTGTATAATTTCTGTGAGAAACTGAAAATCTGAAGCCCCATCTCTCAGTGGGAATGCAGTGCTGGAATCTCTGCTAGTGTCACATGCAAGGGAAGGGAGTTATTCATTTTCTATTCATGGTGCAAAGCTTGTTGCTTTGAATTGGTTAAAAACACTCCCAAACTAACAAAGAATTTTTACATACTGTTTACTGCTGTGTATGTGTTCAGAATGAAAAAGGAAGAGAGACATATAATTTAAATCTAAATTCCTCCATGGAAAGAAAAAAAAGTATCTGTTTTTTAGATAGAATAATTATGGGGCATTAAAGCTCAGAAATTATCTTTAAAATTGGCAAAAAAGGATGAACCTGCTATGACTTGGCTAGGCTGATAATTAGGTAGTTAACATTCGACAAAGAAAATTCACAGTTGTAATTTTGAAACAGTTTTTTTGAGAGTGGAAGCCATATATAACTTCAGGTCAATTTTTAGAGTTATCCTTGATTTTAAAGGAAGGGAAATAATCAGAAAGAATGGTTTTCATAATGTTATTGTAAATAAGGCAAAGTGGAAATGGAGTCACATAGCAAGGTTTTATAAAAGTGGATTTTAAGAATGTCTGCCAGGTAATACAGGTGCAGAAATTCAGTGTAATGGAAGCACAAATGTTTCCAGAGTTATCTAAAGAATTTTTGGTTTTGACTTTAATGAGATCTACATCCATACAGAAAAATGGAATTAGAATTAGAATACTATGTGGCATTGTATTTTATAATAGATACATTAAAAAAGATTTAAAAAAAAATAAGTTATATGTACATATTAATTGTCCCATCATAACTCAGATGCTCAGTGCCCATTATCTATTTTCTGTATAGTGCTTTGGTCTGTTTCCTCAAGTGCCTTCTCTTTTGTCCTAATCATAAGATTTTTATTCTTTAAAAATCATAATTAATAATTGCTTAAAAAAATAGAGGAAAAATTCTAATTCAGTTCATGTGACTTTTAAAATTTGGTACACAAAACCTCACAGAACAATCTGGAAAACAAGATTGGCAAAAACTGGTGATGTAGAACTTGTTTTGACAAAAGCTGTTGTATTTTATGAATGGAGGGCTGGGTGAGTGGTATTAGAAGTGAAAGACTCAGTAGCAAAGAGCCTATTTGTTTTTTAAGGTAACTTATTAATTGGAATAATTGACCAATAATTTCTATTCGTTGTTTAAAAAAATCAATATCCAGTGATTCCAGTTTTTGGCTATGAGTTTCCAGTTAAATAGGCATGAAGTGTGTGTTTAAGAACGTTCATGATGATTTCCTATGCTTCTGTTATGATCAAGTTCCAACCATAACTCTGCATTCTGGGCCCATCTGGCTGTCATTGTCAAGATGCATCTTAATTTACTGGCCACAATCAGTTGTCTGTTTTAGAAAACTTCTTCAATTGTCATTTCTTGTGCCCATATAAATTTGGTTATTTACGAAATATTAGAAAAAAAATGGAGAGCAAACTAGTCTTGCTCTTATCTGGTTGGTTTTTATGAACTGTAAACAAGATAAGTACCCATTAAATGAAAGGTAATTTGATAAAATCAGTTATTTCTTAACTTGATGCCAAATTGTGAAAAAAAATAAGGTTTATTTTAAAGAATTTGAAGGTATAAGTTTTAAGAAGAAGTTGCAGTTTCATGTCAATTTCCAAATTTTTTTTTTTTGAAATGTCTATTAAAAATATTACTATATTAGTTCTGGAGGAAATTTTTTTGCTATGGTCATATTATTATAGCAGTGCACACATAACTCATGCTGACATTAATGGAAGTTATGCATACATGTTAACAGTAAAATGCAGCATGTGTTCAAATCCATCATTTTGTCTAATTGTCCTGTTGCTTTGTGCTCTTTCTGTGTCTGAGCATAAAGCAAAAATCAATGCGCTTTTTATTTTTTAGGAAATGATACTTCAAAAAAATCTGTTACATAGTGTGACAATATCCATGGCAATGTTTTTTTTAAGAAATGTATTTATCGTCCACAGAAATATTTCCATTGGCCTGAGCTTTAAATATGGTAGTTGGAGATATATCCTAAGACTGCTTTTTCCAGACATTGTTTTTGTTTTCTGAGAGTCCTCAGGAGGTTGTGCTCCTACTTGTGAACTTCACAAGGCTTGCCTAGAAAAGCTTATTCATTTTGTAATATGAAGAGATTGAGAGTAGGAGAAGTTTCAGTGCTGTGATGTGGTGGAGGTTTGTCAGATGTTTCAGAAATGCCATATTTGTGGAGCATACTTTCATGACCACAGTGCTTTCATACAGATCTCCTTTCCTGTGTGGTGGTTCCTTCCCAAACTCATAAACCTGCTTGTAACAAAATTAGGTACCTGTATAGATAGATAAATGAGTATTTACATAATATTAAAATTGCCTTTTATATATATGTATGTGAAATAAATGCCTGCCCTCATGGAAAGTGGGTTTTGCTCCATGGGACAGATCATCTTTTTAGAAATGGTTGAAATTATTTTCCCTTTGGAAAATATAAAGTTTGACCTGGAGAGCCAAAAGTCATAAAAGAAAGTCTAATGACATGTGGTTGAAAAGATATAAAAATGATTGTCACTCTTTTTGTAAGTTCAAGTTTTAAACTATATGCATTTTATCTTCAACTGCAACCTCTAAAGTTAAAAAGAAAATCCAAAACTCCAACACCCAAGCTCCCCCCTAACTTTATCAAAATTAAGTATTTTCTTGGTTGAAAATCTTTAAATTAACTTTCTGTGATGTTTACTCTATTTATTAAGTACAAGGTTAGAAAATATTTCATTGTGGTTTTGCATTAATTTGATGATCTTTCAGTGACTTAGTTACATGTGGCAAACATTGCACTCAGTGAGTGGCCATGTGATTCATCCCCCAAAAGACAGAGCTTCATGTTTTGACCTGAAGATCTGAAAAGTCTTAATTTTTGAGATTTAGTTGTTAATTACCGAGTATTTCCTCTGTTAACTCAGCATACTCACTGCTCTGAAGCTTTCGGAATTCTTGCCAAGTGTTTGAAAGGCAATTTCCTTGCCTTAAATAGAGTTCATGCCATCACCTGTGGGTATTGCTAAATCAGTTTTGTTGGAATTGACTTTGCCCTGAAATTCACTGCAAATTTCCAGAAGAAAATGTATTTTCCCTTATGTGAAATAAATTGGATGGTTAGTAATGAAGCATTAAAGAGCTCCTAAGAAAAACCCTGCTACTAGTTATTTTATTCAGTAACAAAACCAGAACATTACTGTGCTGTCCAAAAAATATACTTTAAATTAGATTTTGCAGTAACTTTCTTACAGTGACAGTATAAAATTAAACGTGGTGACCATACTTAAAGGAAGGGAGTTCTTTCACTGAAAATAATAGAAGGAAATAGCTTTTATTTTTTTTTTCAATAGATTTACTCATTTAAAAGCACCTGTGTATAGTCAGGGATGAAATAGTTGTGGGAAGAAGGGGATAAAATGTTTTTTTTTCTGCCAAGCATTCAGTCCCAGCAGCTGCCACTCTGAGCACAAGTGCTGAACACACAGTGCCCTTTGCTGCTGGGTCAGTGGTTCAGTGCTCTGCCAGAGAAGGAGAGGGCACTTGCATTTGCCACTAGATGCCAGTCTTGGGTGCAGGACCATGGTTTGGGCAGGAGCAGCTCCACGGGGTGAGGAGGAAGCTTGTCCTGCTGGGAGGAGAACGTGCTTTGTCCCCTTGTCTGTCACCAGGTCTGACTGGTGCCCTCCTGCCTTGTAGAGCAAGAGCTTCAGGCATGGAAAAGCACACAAATGGCTTCAAGTGGACTTTTCAGGATATTGCAGGATGAAGAGGGTCTTTGAATGGATTCTGGAAGTCAGGGGTCACAGCCTAAGGGGAAGACTGTGTAAAATGTAAAATTAAAAAGTCAGAATTTGTACAGAAGTCAAAATGCTTTATGAAGTACTTGTGGCACAAGTATAAGAAAGTTTACCATCCATCTGGTTTTCTGCAGACATACCCCTTTTTTCCATCTATAAATTTTACTGGAGTAGAAGTTGGGGATTTCACATCTGTGTAGCAGCTCAGCAGGAGTTTCAGCTCTGACAAGAGCTGTTGGATGTCCAGAGAATCTTATCTAGATGTGTTTCCAGCACCTGGACAAATCAGCTCATGTCCCTGCCTTACATTATCTGATTACTCTTTCCATCCATCACTGTCTGAAGCTGACACCTGGGAGGGAACTCAACATGTTTGCCTTTATTTATGTCCTAATTGCTCAACTCTAAGAGGTTCTGACACCCACAGGAGAGTGGTTTCTTCCTCATTGCTGCGGGTACAGCAATAGTGAAAAGGGCTTCTGAAATCTCTGTGTGAGTAGTAAATCCAGTGCATCTGGAATGTTTCAGAGTAATTATGTATGCAATTCACCTGTTCAGGGCAAGCACAGGCCAGAGGCATGACACATATTGACAGAGAAATCCCTGATGAAATTGCAGGGACTCTACTTGCATATAGTCCTTACGTTAATTTCGTTTTTTTTTTTTGTTTCTTCCATAAAACATGAAGGAGGAGGAAAGGAATATTGCAAGGTAGGAGAAATTGGCAAAGTGATTTAGGGTTGGAACTGCTCTTTGAAATGGGTGGAACTCACTTCTTTAAACCACTTTAAAGGATCCCTTTCCTACAGTCCTGCCTGCTTTCTGTGTTACAGCCAGGCAGAACATTCCCCTGCACCCATCTTTCCAAAAGAAAAGCAGGAAGAGAGATAATCAGTTCTCTTCCCTACACTAGAACCTGAGGTGTTTCACTAAAACACCTAAAACTAAAAGGTGTTGCTTAGTTTATGCTCCTTTTGAAATGCTGGTACATTCTAAAAACAGTCAGTACAAACCTTGGTTATAGTTCTAGGCTGAATGAGCAGTAGTGGATACATGACATTAAATGAGTCTCTTTGAAGTTTAAGCAAACACAAGGGTCAGATTTCTTATATTATTAATAAAGTATTATCTTGAAAGAAGAATTTTTTTTCTACTTTTCCAGCTGTATTTCAGCTTACATACAGAGAAGGATCTCTATGATTATTTCTGTAACGTGAATTCTTTAACATTTCTTTACTCAATAGGTTAGATAACAGAATGTGTATAAATAGCTGTAAAGAAAAAATAATTTTCAGGAAGAAATGTACTTTAAAAAATAATTTTATTAGAAAGATTATTTTGACTTGTTGCAGCTGTTCAGATAGCAAGTTGATTGTCTCAAATTGTACCATTTCAAATGCAGAATGCTAGACTGTTTTTTAGTAACCTGTGGACTGCTTCAATTTAATTGTAGGATTCATGCTGAGAGTGTAGAGAGTCATATCCCAAGTTAAATACAAACAAACCAGCAGGATGTTGATACAACTGTGACTTCCATAGGAAGTAGTTAGAATGGTAATGTGGTCTTCTAACTTGGGTGGAAAGTCTCTTGTGACTGTTTTTGCCCCACAGACCTGTAACACAGCATGCCTTGACTAACACTTCTGACACCAACTTGCAAACACCATAAAGATTAGAGAAGGCCAAACGAAGGCTTTGTTCTCTGGAACAGAAGCTTTCTTGACTAAAATGAAAAGATGTTTTTCTTTTGTAAACAACGAAGGGGCTCTAAGCAGTAAAATGTTTCTCTCTGTGAGAATAGAATGAGTGAGCTGTTAACTTGTCACTGCTTCTCTTAAAGACATCTGAGTGTCGCCAAGTTGCTACTGATGTTCCTATGTTCAGATTAAAGTATAGTATACTTTGATTTTTTTTTTTTACTTTAAGATTCAAAATTTTGGAAATTTCATCAGCATGGGAAACAAATTTATTTTCTTAATTTTATTCTTTTCAGGTCATAATTTACTTTCAAAAAGGTTTTTCACCTGCTATTGAAGATTAGTAAGATCAGTTTAGGATTTCTTACAGACTCCAGTATGAGAGGCTATGTTTTCTCTACTTTAATATCAATATTCAAATAAAGGAAGTTGCATCTTCTCCCATTGTTTCTTGTCCCCTTTAGACAGTGGGAGAGGGCAGTAGCAACCTTTTCCAAGTGTTTCCAGGGAGACAATGTCTTCCTCTCTTTTATGGAAAGGTAGTGCTTATGTCACAGAGGCATTGTCTGATGGGAAACCAGGAGTTCACACATATTCCAGACAATGCATATTAATGTTTTAATAATTAAGCATGCTTTTCTGAGCTAGAAGACAAGTGTGGCTTGTTTTCTTAATTTCATAAAGATTTTTTCTCTAGTTGTAGAAGTGATCTTTCAGGTTCCTTTGATCCACATGATTTGAGGCACCTGCCAGGCAGAAAGAGAATTTGGTGGTCATTACCAATCTATATCCTAGGAGTGCACTTTGTTTTCCAGTTTTGTTGCCATTGTCCTTTACCCATTCTGGTACCTTGCTTCAATGGAAAATTAGCAGTCAGTGCTCCAGCAAACATTTTATATTGGAAATTCTACAATACCTATCCAATTTTCCAAAATAAAGCATTTTACAATATTTTTCTTTTGGTTTAGTGCTTGCCACAGGACCTGAATTGTAAAGAGAGCAAGGGGATCCTGCAGCTGCTTTATGAGGGGGGTACTTAAAAGACTTGGGAGTCTGGGGAGGGTAAGGCAGGGGGAAGAGGAGGATATGTTTGAAGTTTGAAGACTCAGAAAGGAAGGCATAAACTCGGTGTAGAGTTTAGCCAGATCTCCCAGCATGAGGAGTATCAGGCACTTGCTGAAGTGAATCAATGATTGATTTGAAGGGGAGAAGTTCTGCTTGGTGGAGTGGTTGCTTGGTGACCTTCTGGAGCTTGCTTCCACAGAGACATCAACTGATCCCAAAAGGGGTTAGACAAATTCATAGACAAGAGCTGGCTCTTTATGGACTTGTTTATTGATTGTTGTTCTTGACCTGTCTTCCTGAGATTTATTTTCGATCTGTAGTATCAGCTCTTTCCTCCCACATTGCTCACTTTCACTCAAACACACCTAGGGATAAGATGATTTCTAACACATTTTAATTTTTAAGAATGGGTTTTATTGAGTCATCTAATGGAATATGGAAAAATCAATGGTCACACGTTGAATGGCCTTTTGTGTCTTCTGTTGCCTTACTGTGGATAAGTGGATTTACAAGATGATGTAAGTGACAAAATGATTGGTTTAAAGTGCAGGTTATAAGTGAGATATGACAGTTACATGACATTCTCTAGTGATTTAACCACTTAGAAGACAGCCAGGATTAACAGTGTTTCAGGTTTACAGGTGTTTCAGACTGCTTGAAGGATGTGGAGATGCAGAGTATTATAGTCTTTTGTAATGTGAATGAAAATGTGAAGAAACAATTGCAGTTGAAAATCATTACCTTTAATTCTCTCATTATTTTATTTTTCCTTTTAAATCATTCTCTTTAAATTAAAATGCTTTTCTGTTTTTTATATTTAAGTACTTTAGGGGTTAAAATTTTCTAAATTTGTTATTTTTATCTGAATTTAAATTACTGAGCAGTTTAGCAATCTTCTAGATAAAGGAGAAAAAGTTAATATGCTACCTAGTAAGTATTAAACACTTTTTGTCTGGTTTGTATTGCATAATTTCTCCATTTGCAATGCTAGAAAGTATAAGGAATAGAAAATATGGTACCCTGCAATTAGTGATCTTGACAAAGCTGTATATACTATATTTTAAAATGACCTTAAAAATACTTTTCTTAGGTAAAACAATAATGATGGTAAAAATTATTAGATAGGATGGTATTTGTTTGGAAGCTCAGCCAGCATGGGAATGTAGAGGCCTCCACCTCTGATAATACACTCAAAAGAGCAAATGGCTCAAAAGTCAGAAAGGAAGGAGTAGGAGGCTGAAAGTAAAAAAAAAGAAGAAAGAAAGAAAAAGTTAGGCTTCTGTTTCATGGATTTTTTTAAAGCTGACTGAATTACGCCCTTGTCTACTGAAACCCTCTTAGTGTAATTCCCATTGGCCTCCGTGACACCTAGGGCAGCACTGATCAACTGCAGGCTCCCATAGTCCTAACCTCAGCCAGCTCAGTATGATTCTAGCAGATGTTTCTGCATTTTAAGCCTCAAAATATGATGGGTCAGGGTTTTGTTTTTTTTTTTCCCCCTTTTTCAAGTGGCAAATCTTGCATACTTGAGACTCAGGCCATGCAATTCAATGATAGGAATTATGAGCTGAAGGTGTCCCCAGTGGGATAATGCTGAACTTAATGTAAACTCACATCTTTGAAGATGGAGAAGGAAAGAAATATTAAAGGTTTGAATAATTTAAATTAAACTGGTGGATTATTCTTTAATATTGTATAAAAATGCAGAATAGAAAATGTGCTTGGAAATGCATGTTTTCTGTTGGAAGGAAAAGGTCTTATAAGGTCAGAAGAGAACAGAGTCAGAAGCAATCAAACAGAAGCAGTTTTCCTATCAGCAGAAGGGAAAGGTTTGATTAGCTTTCTCTGCCTTCCCATTACTCCTAAGGTGCTGCAGCGTAAATCTACTGCTTCCTTCTTCCTGTGCTTCCTTTGTCCTCCCCATGCCCCCAGCAAATCAAGTACTTCTCTCTGTGCTGCGGAAAACCATCCAAATTCCCATTCCTTACTTCCCTCTAGTTGTGTTCTCTTGTGTAGTAAGGTGCAGGGTGTGCTTGAAGTTTTGTGCTCTCTTGTCCAAGAGTGTTCACTGATAGTTCTTCTCTTGTGCTTTGTAAGGTGTGAGCTCACAGGGCAACCCTTCTGCCTGCAAGGCCATTAGTAACTTTTACTCTTTTATTTAATGTATATAATGACATCTGTAAGAATGTATCCTCCTAGAGGTCCGTACCTCTATCTTGAAATGAGTAAAAAATTTGCTTTTGGAGGAGGAGACACGCTTGTGGTGGTGGTGTTTGTGCCCTCCCACTGGACTGTGTCTAGATTACTGATTGTGACCCTGACCAGACTGATCCATCCCCTTTATCAGTACAGAGCCAGGTATTACGGGTTCCCATCCGTCCTCACTGTAATAAACAAGATAATAATAAAAGCATGCATGATGTTATGATTGTCAGCACTATCTGAACAATGTGAATACAGAAACATTGCAGCAAAAAGAAAATTTTTCAAATACAATTGGTAAAACATGACCTAGCAAACAAAAATGTCCTAAAGCACTACCTTTTCAAGGAACAGTGCCTCTCCTTCCAATGCTGTGTTGCTGTTTAGCAGAGACTAACAGATCATGAATTATGTGATGACAGTGAAAATCAGGATGAGCTCATCTCAATTTTCTCTCATTGTGAACAAAGCTAAGTCCATGCTGCTGTGCAGTGTATCAAGGTATCTCAGGAAAGAAAACCCCTGTTTAAGAAAGTACATTATATAAGTCTGTGCTAAGTCTTGTAGTCAAGCTGTTTTGTTCAGCATAAACATCACCTTAAAAGGACACCTTGGCTTGCTTCCTTGGGGTCAAGTGGCTTCCACTGAATAGAAAAACTTTTCAGGGTGAAACAAAAGCTGGGTGACAGTACAAACTTACATAGAATATCTTTAGTGAAAGATTTTATGGTTGTTGGTAAATAGAAATGTTACTTTTGTAGAGGACCTTGCATAATTTTAGTAGGAGTACTATGCTTATTGTGTTATATTTTAGTGCTAAAAGTTTTATTGGGGGATGCAAGCAAAAGGTTTGATATACTTTTTCCCCTCATATTTAATAATTATTTTCTCAAAACTCATCTAGTTTCAGTTTTGTAAATGTGCAGATGCTGAAGAGGAAATGATGATTTATTGGCTTAGATTAGAAATGTAAAATACTTTTTTGTGGTTAAACTCTTCCCAGTTTCTAACCACTCCCACCTCAAACATGTAGTTTATCATTGTTGCATTCAGCTCTGACCAAAATTAGGCCACACAGGACTTTGATGATGACCATATTGCTAAAATCATTCCAGTTATGATGGATTATTCTTCTCTGCTTCCCAACAGAGTTCTTGCATAGTTTGAAAACCAGCTTCCATGATTCTCACCTTCTAGGTGGGAGGGTGAAATGTAGATTGGTCTAACAGAGACAGTCATTAAATGTGCTACTTTGTTCTTTTGGTTTCCAAAGGCCTTGCCTTTATTATGGCTAGGGAGCAGAGATAGGTACTGAGCAGAAAATGCCAAAGGAAGGGGTTTTTTGTGTGAGGGGACTTTGTGGTAGTTGTGGTCACCTGTCTGCATGTTATGGCAAACTGTGTCCCAGAGGCTGGTTAAGAACAGTTGATAGGGAGAGCTTTTAAAATAAAAGGAGCATTTACTCCCATTCTAAAAGCCCCCAAGTTCAGAATACTGTCATTTTGTTAACTTGTGAATTATTTTCTATGAGCTGGACAACTTCATCCATCTCTTCCATGCCTACCTTGAGAAGTTTCCTGTGTGGTCAGTACATAAAAGTTAAGCAATTGATGTCTATGAGGTTTAAAGGAGCTTGTGTTGGGGCTAGTGTGAATTCAGTAGCAAAATGCAGGGATTATTACCTAACACCTAAAGAGGAGCCACCCAAGAAGGAGGGTAGATCATCATCTGACATCCAGCAACCTGATACCCTCTTAGCAGAGTGGAAAATACTCTGATATTCATGAGCTTAAAGGAAAAGTTTTAGTTCCTAATGAAAAATGTTTAAACCCGCAGCAGGCATGAAACAACCCTGGCTGCTTTCCAGTTTTGTTTTGGGTGCCCATTATCCTCTGTGCCCACCTGGATTATTTTGTCAGCAACTGACAGATGCTGAAATGAAACCATTGTTCTTGTTCTTGAGTCATTGCATCCCACCCAGATACCCACTGCTCTCTTATAAAAGTGCTACAAGGGTCCAATCAGGAAGGAAATTTACCTACAGAATTTTCACAATCCTATTGAGAAATAGAATTTATATTTTTTTCTCTCAGAATAATCTCCCTTCAACGCTTCAATACTGTAATGTTTTGTTTAGTCTAATGTAGGTTTTTGGTAATATCTAGTCTAAAAATGAATCTAATTAACAGATGACTTTAGGAAATCCCTCCTGTAATTTAGTAAGTAAATTAATAGGGGATATCAATATCTGACAGCCAAGTTCCACTTAAGGTTAATGTAACTATTACCTCATTAGTTCAAGTTTCCACTTTTCAAATAAAACCTTTATTGATCTAAGTATGTTTTTAACGAAGGACTAGATGAACTTTTGTGAAATTGGTTTTGTGAAATTATGCTGCCTTTATTGATACTGACTAGCTTTATAAATGTTTATCCTAATTATGTTTTATTGTGATTAAAAAAGATTGCAGATACTCTGCCATTTTTGTAAAGTGAGCTGTTGGAGCTTTTTTTTTGTTCAAGAGGAGGGTAGGGTATGGAGAATAGTCCCGCTCCAGAGAGGAGGCCCCTCACAGGCCATATGAATCCACTTACATGTAAATTGCTTGTCTGTATGAATTAAGGTGAAGGTTATGAAAGAACTGCATTTCTGTGTTTATTGTAGGATTTTTGACAGTCTCTTTCCTCTTTCAAGTAAATTTGGCTTAAGTCCACAGTCAGTACAGTTTTAAGTAAACTCCTCTTTTGTTACATTAACAAGGTTATAACATCACTGAGGCAGATTTCCAGCTGCATGAATTGAGGCCTGAGCATGCAGAGTAAGGGGATAATTAAAACCTTAGGGTGAGTGAGTTAAACTACCAGCTAAAATTGGATAAAAGGCTAATTGTCCATAGCAACATAGTGAGTGTTTCTAAATATCTGTGAAATAAAGATAAATATTTGTGGCCTTTTAATTCCTTTTTAAATGCTCAGATTCAGATTATATTTTAGGGCATAACAAAAATCAAGAGAAAGTAAATAGAAGGCCAAAGAATTATTTTCTAGGTATTGTTTTATTTTAGTTGTTAATTGAAAAACAGAATCCTTTTGAAGACTTCAAAAAGTCAGTGAAATTCTGACTTTCTTTGCAGTTCAGGAAGCATTTTAGTGTAGGAAGTATGAGCCTCACTGTGTGATACTGTATATCAGAATGGACTGGTCGGTGCTTTGTCAAAATTTGTCATATCTCTCTTTCCTTCCTCCTTTTTTTCATTATTGAGAGTGGAGTTACATACCTTTGGTGACCCTCAAGAAGATGACATAGAATCAGGCAAGATGATACATTACCACAAAGTTAAAAAAACAGAATGGGTTGTAATGGCAGCTTGTACTGAGCTAAATGAATTGTGAAGGCCCATTTGTTATTCATTAGGAGAAGCAGAGCAGATACTGTTCTGCCTTCATAGGGAGCCTTTAAACTTAAGGTCATTTTACACTAGTACCCTTGTGGCATGGACAGCATTTAATACATTTTTAACAGCTTTTACGTTTCCATGGTTTGCAGCAGTGCTTGTTGAATCATTTCTCTAATGAAGGTGTTTTAAAGTAGTTTAGAGTTACTTTGGGGGAAAAACAGGGGAAAAAAAGAAATAATTGGGTTGATAAAGTGACTTTATATACTAAAGAGCTAAGCAGGCAGAACATGTTGCTGTGAAGTAATGCATGCTGATTCCCCCTGCTGCAGAAGTACAGCCCTGGGGAGCTGTGCTTTTTTGTTGTTGTTGGTTTTGTTTGGGGAGGGCTGTTTTTTTAAATGTAAGTAGAATTAAAGTTGTTTTTTTCACAATAGTCATTTCTCTGAGGAAGAAAGGTCTGAAGATAAAAATTTAGGCATATTTTTGAGCTATTTCTGAGTTGATCAGGAGTTTGATGGAGAACATGCAACATCTTGGCATTTTTTTTGGGAAGTGTGCACAAAGTCTGTCATAACCCATGATAGGTACCAATATCAAGTATTCTGAGAATAATTTTTTCAAAAGCACTGAAGGAAGTAATGATTTCACAACCTCACATTTTACTTCAGGTGATAGCCTTTCATATTTACTAACTTCAAATTATGTTGTGGATTTAGCGGTCAAGAGCCAAATTACGGTGACTCTATTTCTGTTCAATGTATGAGAATAAAAATGGTGTACTGAATTTCATTAATTGTTTACAAAGAAACTTCATTAAGAAAATGCTAATTTAAATGTAAGATGGTCTTTCTTCCTAAAACCAGTCCATCCTTTGTTTTCTTTAGATTAACAGCATTCATCCTTTGCTCCATTGCAGGTGATTTCACTGCAGTATTTAAATTGATTTTACTCTTTGTGAGGATAAATTCTGACAAAGTGCATGTGAAACACAATCAGCATTTGAGAAAGAACAATTACTCATTCTTTTGGAGTAGAACTATTTTTTTTCCTGAGTTTTTGACCAATACATATTTTTAACATTGAAAGTCTATCCATCTTTAGAAAATAGCAAGCTTTATAATTATAAATGCAACCATGATTGCTTTTATTTAAGAAAAATTGCAGCAGTATTACTGACTTTTCCTCTAAGAGAAATATTTGTCTTCTTTTACCTTTTCACTAGCTCCACACAGTTGTTGGTGGTTTGTGAATTAAAGCTGTTTTAATGAAAACTGCTTTGATCTCTCTAAGGTTTTACAAGTTCTTCACACATTTGAAAATATAGACTGGCAATATATGTCTATTAAACATGTCAAGAGTAGTTTGGTTTTGTCAGAAAATGAACCCCATCATTTTTTTTATTCTAAAGTTCTCAAAATGCAGTGGAGGGACTGTTATCATCCTGTGTCCATGTGATACCCTAGAAAGGCATAGTGCCACTACTGTAATTTGTAAAAGTATATAGGGTGAATATAAAGAATTCTGTGAAGGCTAGACATACTTACCCTAGGAATTCTGAACTGGACTATGATATGAATTCAATTTCATTTTTATTTCACCCTAAATACATGTAATTAGTGTAGTCATCCAGCATTGCCTGAAACTGTTTATTTTTCATTTATGATACCTTACAATTTTATTGTCATGGTTTTAACTTATTTGTCAGAAATGTAATATAAAGAACATCCCTATAAAAGGAGAGTTCAATATTAACTACCTGTGACACTTTGTTGTCCCTTTAGCACAGAGCTGTCTCCTAAGTTGAGGATTTTACCAGTACCTCCCAGTTCTGGAGTTAGTTCTGGTGTAATCTTGACTCAAACCCCTCTTGGGTTGCCATTGCTTGGGCATCTTGTAACATCTTCAGATGGATTCTGTAGCAGCTGTGATCAATGAAACACAAAGCAGCCAAAATATTTCCTGTGTGCCTCCAGAATGTTCTCTGCATTGTGTGTCATTAGGATGGTCCCTGTGCCAACTGGGGCTTTCCCAGAAAAATTCCAGATGTTTGTTCTGCCACTCGAAAGTGATACTTTTAGTCCCATGCTTTGACTCAGCAGAAGTTCCAGAGTTTGAACAGGTTAAAAAGCCACAACAAACCAAAGCAAATGAAGCAATAATGATCTCTTGAACACTGGCACACAGTTCACGGTAATGACTATTGAATCAAATAGAGACACCAGGAGGAGAAAAATCTTTTCAACAAAGGTTGTTCATATTAACATCCTGTTACAGTGACTCTGTTGAGACCTTCAGAATTAAATTAATATTCACTAAAATACGACACTAAATTTGTCTCAGCTGATCTGCAGTTATCTTTGAGTTTGCCTTCTATAAGTAGTGTAAGAAGAATTTGCTTGTGGAAGTGCTCAGTGACCCACTAAATTTTTAGCTTATTTTAGATAGTATAACTGTATTTGTGTATCCTTGACTGAAATTTGATTATAAAAGTTGTCCACCCCAGTCTCTGGAAAGGCATGTAAAAACCCCAGACACAGGTGATAGCCAGGCCAACTTTTATAAGAAACAGCTTTTTGCCTACCCTGCATTTTTTAGAAGAAGCAGGTTTTGAGATAATAGAAGTGTACCTATGGTGGCTCATTTTCTTTGATCCTGAGTGAGTCAGCCCTATGAGTGATCCAGTGCATCCGGGCAGAATGACAGTTTTACCTCTTGTTCAGAATAAAGTGGCTCCTTTTGCTGTGGCACAGAAGAGCTGTGGTGTGGTAGGATTTGTGGGAATCTGCTAATGGTTAGAGCTTTCCAGTGTGCCTGCTTCTGCCTAGGATAGCTGAATCTAAGTCTGTGCAAATAATCAAATTTGACTGAGTAGTTATTAGGTATTACAAAAATATATTGGAAAAACATATTGAAAGGTTAGATACATGGTAATCCGCAGGCAAAATCTAGCAGTGGTTGTGGGTTTTTTCTGTGTTATTCTGTTATAAAGCAAGCAGGGAGTTGTTTTAAAGGAAGTGTAAGGAAAACAGCTTGATTTCAAAGACTCAGCATTGTGGTGAATCTGGTAAGACTATGAGAGGAAGAAAATCATCTTCATTTGTATTTCTTCAGGTGACTAAACCTCAGACTGGTAAGAACAGTGGCAAATTAATTGACTACCAGGTAAAAGATTGATGTTGAGAGCAGATATCTTGCCTCATGAAGGAATGAACTAATTTCTGTACCAAGTGATTCTTTTGACACTGACCATTGTGGTTGGACCATGTTTTGTAGATGAGAAAGACCATAAATTCTTCTATGTAGAATTTACATGAAGACAATATAAATGCATACAGAGACTATTTAATGTGTTCTAATCCCAGTGCTGCTGCAGCACTTGTTTCTGAATCAGTTGAATCACAAAGCAGTCAGCTTGGGGTCTCCAAAAAAAACGCAGGCATTGGTAACACAGAGTGTGTTATCAGTCCTGTGTTTGTAAAGGCAAGCTCAAGGTGAAGAACAGCAGGTTCCAGGGTCCTGCTTGCCAAATCTATGGAAAGCCTGGAAAACTCTGTAGTTCCCTAAGTTAAGGAAGGAGTGTTGAGGCAAGAGCTGAGCTCAAACGAACTGCATAATAATGTACTGTTATTTCTGAAACATAAATGTACTGCACTTTGTAAGCAGGTGGCAGTAACAGTCAAAATCAGTCATTGAAGTCAAAGTCAAGAAAAGGAAGGTAAAGACATGAGTTAATTAAGATGGATAATAATTAAGATGTATTTCCTCCGTTGGAAGGTAGGGGAATGGCCTAGGTAATTTTGATGCTCTGAAGGGTTTAAGCTGTGTGACCTTCAGAGATTTTGACTGTGACTTGCTCCCTCAGAGTCACAGCTGGGACAGTCTGGGGGTAGCAAAGCATGTTTTCTTAGGGAAATAATAGAGGTACCAGCTGTTGTTAGGAGCCATCATGTCAGTAACATCATGTCGTGAATAAACACGGTTGTTAACTGTTACCTTGAAATTCCTGGTATCAGAGATGATATTTTTTAGATTTTTTTTTCCACTAGTGGAAATGAGGGATCTGATCTTCAGCTAATTTATAACTAGAGCTTTTAGATTTTGTAACGCAACAAATCAGCCCGACAGATTTCAGTGGGGAAAAGCTCCTGGTTAAATGAAGTGAGCTGCAAGAAGCAATAGTCATGACACAGTTGGGCAGAGACAGATGTGCAGATGAATAACTGAAATTAATGGCAGGCACCTTTAGGGGGCTGGTTAATCTGCCAGGAGAGAGTCTGTCTCTTTTCTACCCACTAGTACATCAGCTCATAAAAAATACAAATGAGCCAAATAGCAGCAAGAGCCTTAAGATCTACTTCCTCATTAGTGAAACTTCAGAGAAGCATTTCCTATAGCTCTGTACCTTTTTCTGCCTTTTAAGCAAGGTTGTTAATCAGAAGTATGAAGACTGAGTTCTTGTGGCAGGGGAAGAGATGGTAGTGGAATGAATCAATAAAACTAAGAGTTTATATTGAATTATTTTGGTAAATAGTATATTTAAGTGTTTTGATGATGAAAAAGATATTAATATATTTGATAAATTGATTTTGTATGCTGGATATGGACTGTCTTGTGTAGTAAACCATATTTTTATTAATGGTGTAGCTCATTAAGAGCAGCACTGTTAGTAGATCATGTGTTATTGTGGTCATTCTGAGCTATTAGGGTAGCAAATTCCCCTGTTAGACACAGCTAGGGCCAACCTAAGGAGAGGTGATCCAAGGATGTCTTTTCCTGACAGCATGGAAAAGTTCATGAACTGTAAGTTGTGTGTTTAATGTTGAAAGAAAAACAAAGTTTCCAGTTGGGGTGGGAGGAAATGCCCTTTCCAGAGGCTTAAAATAGAAAAAAGGGTAGAGAAGGCTGAGGAAAAAAATCCACCAGTATTCAGGTTTAGAATGATTCCTTTTCCTGTAGTTGTGGAAAAAAAAAAGTGTGATGGACAAGTAGAAAGAAGAGGTCACTGGTCAAGAGGTACATTACGGGTTGTTCAATTGTAGTGATAACTGGAACTGATAAAGTTAGCTAAGGGGGTTTCTAGCACTGAAAAACCCCAGAGGATGTAAACAACTTTGTTCCCTCTGTCTTCCTTCTGAAATGGCCCAGTGAAAGCTGGAGTTTGCTCCAAGCACTCTCTCACAATTTATCTTCTCTTTGACCTTTTGTTTGCATATGCTCCCTAATATATAGCAATTACCTCAAAGCTATTTGTAGTCATCATTTGGGATCATGTGGCTGGTTATGTGAACTGGTTTTTTTTGAAGAGTTGGAATAAAAATTGTTCCAGGCAAAACAACCAAAAAGCAGAATTGTAAAACTGGTTGCACATGTGTTTAGTGTAATGAAATTTATGCCTGACTCTTTCCCTAATGCTACACAATAGATCACGATGATCTTATTTCTGTACAATGTCATCTTCTGTGTGTCTGGGTTATCTGACTGTTGCACTATTGTTCAAATTGATTTGGGTGCTTCTTTCTCTCCTTTTCTCCTCTCCCTCATAAAGACTAATCCTGTGGACTTAAATATTTCTGTATTTCTTTTAATGACCTAGTTTATGCTTATCAGCAGCTCTTACAAAAATTTTCTTTGTAAGAGAAAATTTCTTTCTTTGCACTTTGCTAAATTGACACACTGCCTCTTCCCAAGTTCTTTGGTTGTGTATTTATCCACAGCCATGTTTAGAGGAAGGGGCCTCCAGGCATGAAAGATCCAGATGACAACAACAACAGAGAACAGTGATGTACTGGCTTGTGAACCTGTATGATTCACTTTTGAATTTTGTTAACTCAGCTTTACAATATCTTTGTCAATTTTTCTGTGCTCGTCTACATCTATAAAACACATACATGCACACACATAGATTTTGTGTTTGTCAGTGATGTGAAAGACCCTTTAACCCCCTTCTGCTCTCTAATAGGTTCAGGAATTACTGCTTTTAAAAGCACTTATTGACCTGATGGAGTCAGGAAAATCACACACTTCTAAAATACAAGGTTTTCTATGTCAGGAATATTATTCATTAGCAAAATTGTTCATTTATCTAAATTTATCCTTAGCCTATGCTTAAGTACTTCCTATAGGTCTGTAATTACCAGCTGACATGCCAGTTCCATGCAGATAGAGTGTCAAGAGATTCTAAGGCTTTGCTCCCTCTAGGGAGCCTCAGAGACCAAGAAACATATTAGCCATTTGGGACAAAAGTGATTGTATAATTTCACAAATTTTACAACATTTATGGAATTAATGAAATTATTCCTATTTAAGGACAAAAGCTTTTGTGTTTCCTTACCTGCCTTTTCTGCACAACAAAGATGTTGGCAGCCAGTTTCATACAGAGTTTGTTTATGTTTGACACAGTAGGGATGGCCTGCACTTTCTCAATCATCTGCTGTATTTGCATAACCTTGCAGAGTTAATGGCTGCCATTCTGACAAATTAAGCTGGTTTCCTGAGTCTTTAATGCATTAAGTCCTCTTGGACAAGTTATACTTTATTTTAATCCATGAATAGTGTTTTCTAAGTGTGGTAAATAATGCATTCATTTGTTTAATTCTATTGTCTTTTGACTTGTGTGCTAAAAATATATTTATGAACAATGCTAAACAAATATGGAGAAAACAAGTTATGTATCTATATAAAGGTAGAATTAATGATTATCAATGCTTAATAAAAGAAAAAAATTAAGTTATGTTTTAATCACTGTCAAATATTTGAAAACATTTTGGTTGTGAGGGTATTCATACTTTTTAAACTTTGATTTCATTACAGTAGAATCTTAGTTCCTGATTCCTGAAAATTACATAATTTACACTGGATGCTGTGAGTGTAGCAGGGACATTGCAGAACATGGCTCATATGATGGAGTTTCCTGACAGCTGCAATTTACATTGGAGTTGTCAATATGTGTGAACAGGTAGAGGCAAAATATCAGAAGGGAACACATGCTAATGTTATAAATTCCTGAAAATGTCATGTTTTGCAGGTAAGGTTGTGTTTAAAAATAGCAATCTGTGGGAATTGAGCAGCACTGAATCTGAGGCAACATCACCTACCTATTTATACAGCAGTATTTTTATAGTTCACAAGTGATCTATGATAGACATATTCTTGAAGCATCCTGGTATGGTAGAGGGATAGTGCTTCTGCAGTTTTTACTCTACAGATAACCGGAGGTATAAAGCTTCTTCTTTTCATGTAAATTCAACTTTTTACTGGAGTTTTTTTCAGTGAGAGCATCAGGCAATACACTAATTGCAAACTGCTTCAGGCTGTGCATTTCCTACTTTGCTGCCTGTGCATTTCAGGAAATACACCTGAGTGCTGGGAATGCAAATCTGCATCTGAGTTCATCACACTGGCACTTGTTTAGATAAATGAGATTTTCTCAACTCCACAAAATACGTGATAAGATGCTTGGATTAGAGCTGCCTTGTAACCCAAGTGTTGTATTAAGCCCCACCATAGAGCTGAGTGCAGAGGAATTGAATTGTTCCTGGCTACCAGACCTTCATTAGACCACACATACACTGCACTGATTTTTTTTTTTTTTTTGGTAACATGTCATATCTCTGGCAGTGTTCCTAAATGCTCTGTGTTTTGCATGCACAGGCTCATAAGCTAACTCTTCTGTGTAAGCAAATCTGAAAATGCTGTTTCTTCCATATAAGTCCTAAGCATGAGATCTCTCTGTGGATTACAGAGTTAAACAATGCTGTTTGTGAGATATGACATAACAACAAAATATTAAACAGGAGCTTAATTCTCCCCATTCTCCTTGGGACCATGACAGTGGCTCTCCTACTGGGAAATACAATGATCTATTATGAAAATGACAGCCCCACCTAGGGAGACAACAGCCCAATTCAAAGGACAGAGCCAAAAGCGCCTCCACTACCACCAGCAGCAATTGGGATCAGCTGGTGCACTAACAATTTAAACATCTGGTGGCAGGGCTTTCTCACTGGAGGTCTGTTGACTGTGGAATTCTCTTACACAGACACATACATGGTTTAACAAAGCCAAAGTTTTTTTATCCTCAGGGTACGGTGTCAGGCCATTTCCTTTCCCAGGCAGCAGCATTTGCTGATGGTTCCGCTGGCATGCAGTGCTGCATTACAAGAGTTGTCCTGGAGGACAAGAGCCAGTCTTGCCAGAGGATGAGCTGCTGAGCAGTGTCAGCTCTTCACCAGCTCTCCACAACTAGCAGAGCCCTTGAGGGAGTGCAGTGTCAGCATTTCTCTTATTCTTCCATGGGAATTGTCATTTTTGCTCGTTATCTCGGTTTTACATAGGGGCTGTACACTGCTGGGAGCTAGGAAGTCAGGATGTATGTGCTCTCCTGTTCTGCGTTCTAGAGCTTATGTTCAACTGCCCAATTTCTCAGGGTGCTTCTTTAATTAATTTCCCAAAAATGAGAAGACTTCATTTTTGTTCTGCAGGTATGGTTCTGCAATGCTTTTTCCCATCTGTACCACACCCATAAAATATGTCTGTGTTAAAAATAACATTTCAAAAACACTTGAGGTTACTGTAAAAAAATAACCAAGCTACTACAAGCATCCAGTTGCAGTGGCAAAGAGAAGACAGTGAATTTATCTTGCAGCTGTGGCCTGTTGTCAAACCTCATGGAGGAAGGGTTACTGTTCTCCTAGGTTGTCTCTGGAAACTTTTTTCCTAAAACTTGAGTGTTTCTTTTAGGACCAGGTGAGATCTGCAATTGCCATCATTTATTTGCTACTATTATACATATTTCAATTTATGAGCTCCTAAATCAAACATAACATGACTTATTTCACGTCATGGTTTATTTCAGGGTGTTAGGAAATTAAGACCACACAGAGGAACCAGTACTCAACGCTCAATGTGAATGAAGAAAACTGATGGAGGAATTAATACATATCCATGGGGTTATGATGTAGCATGACAGAGGAGTGTAACACAGTACTAAGTGCTGTAATGTAGATACAAAGCAGGACAATTCCTCCTCGCTGCCCCCAAATCTTCTACTTTGCTAAGTAAACATAAGAAAGAAGTTTAGCTGGAAAAGATAAAATATGTGTACTCACTTTTGAGTGGTTTTCCACCACCTTTTAGCTGCTTATCTACATGATGAAAATTCATTGTGAAGCCTGTGATAAGGAGATGCTGCTACTCTTAAAATGTCTGTAAAACTTTATGTGTAACTGTAGTCTAGAATAGTGCATTGCATTGGCTTTCACTGTGAAAATGCAAAAGGAAAATCTTAAGTGAGGAAAATTAGAAATGTCTTCTGTGCTATTTTAACCAGCCATGGTTTGAAGACTGTGCTAGAAAGTACAAGCAACTAACTTTTCCTTATCTCTCTCAACTGGTTATGAATGGCAATGACAGAGGCCAGGTCACCAATACATTTACATACAACACCCTTGAAATGATGACTAATTTAGATGTATTAATTTCAGCAAGTCAGTTTAAAAATAATTGCCTTTTTTAGACAGTTATGTAGTTTTTTTGTTTAGTTTCTTTTAATATTTTTATGTACTTCATGTAGCTAAGTTTGCACACATTCTTTTTAGTGTAAGTGCTAGTTTATATAGAAATAAATAAGCTTTTATAAGTTAGTGTAGAGGGAAATACGTTTAACAATACTGCAGAATATGTGTTGTTGGTGTTTGTGGAAGCAAAATACTTGAAAGTCAAAATTGTATACCCTTCATTTAGATTTTTAAAAATTTTTTTACTTTTAGACTATATTGACCATTACTATTATTTTTAATTCTCTTTTGCCTTTTTCTTTGAACTCAATTCTGTACTTTTGAACAAAAGAAAGCAGTGCAGGGCAGGGTAAAATTCAAGATGGTTGTACATTTAGTGTATGGAAGAAGGATGTTTATTTCTTTATGTGAAAAATTACGTTGATTGTTTTGGGTATTTGAGATAATACTGCATTTATTTCTGAAATAAAAGATGTCCAGGCTTTAAAAAGGGCATAGAAATTTGTTTTATGAGCTTCCACTAAAAGCCCTTATTCAATACATGCAAGTTAAAAAAACATGCAAATAGCAGAATCCACAATATTACTGAAGTCATATTAGCAAACTTAACTAATACCCACTCTTATATAAAATAAACATCAAGCTTCACCACCTTCCCTCAGGCATAGTTAAGAAGTATTGGAATGTTGTTCCAAAATGGCACGTGTCTTTGCAGTTCTAATATCATCATTATCCAGTAGATGCTATCCCACAAGTGGGAAAACAAAAATGTGTTCCAGAGCCTTTTCTGCTGTCTACATGTGTGGTAAAAAATTTCCATGCACCACATGTCTCTTCACTATATCTATATGGTGTCTGCCAAAATAAATATTTTATTCCATTTATTTGCAGTTGGTATTGCACAGGTCCTTCTAAGATTGAATAGTCAAAGGTCAAATAAGTTGAGATGAGCTGTAGTTTTAAAATAGTTGTGCCACTCATAATTGTGTGTATAGAGGTTTTTAGATATATACACATATACATCCGTACATTATAGATATACAGACATATTTGATTAAAAGCTGAGGATGTTTGCTCAGCAGAGAAGCAAAACCATCATTATCTGATTGTACATGGAAGCCAGTGGCTGCTAATCAAACCCGGGGCTGCATCTGGTTAAACATACTTGGCATGGGCTTGTTACAATTAGAGGTTTTGCCATGTCAAGGGAATCTTTCACTCAAAGCAGCGACCCATATTGTACTGAACAAACACATGAGTTTTTAATTGAGAACAATAGCTTAACAAACCACTTCCCAGGACCACTGAAAGAAAAAAATGTGCCTGTGGCAATTCTGGCACTGAATTGTGTTTATTTGAATCCATTTATTCCAAGCCAGGGTTCAATATACCAAGCAAATAAAAAAAAAAATATTAAGTCAACATGGAAAACAGAGTTAAAGTGAGAAAAATATAATATGCTGAAATATAATGCTAATCTGTAATTGAAATACTTGTGATTTAGCAGATCTGTGTATACACTTGTGCCCTCTACTCTCATAGCTTTTGAACTTGAAGATCTGCACTTAAATTATTTTGTTTTGTATGTGTATGAATTTCACAATGTATATAGCTGTGATGCAGTATGTATTTACATTATAAAGTGAGCACTGAATATGGCTTCTGTTATATAGAATTTATGCTACATCTGTATCTCACAAAACAACTTGGTATAAATTATTGTATATTTAGAAATAGCTGGAAATGGTAACAAGAGTCTAATAAACAGTGAAGAACAAAATACTTCATTTGGGGGGGTTAGGTGTTATATACACTAGCCAGTGCCCTAAATTTTTAACTAGTACATGTGGTATTCTAAATTCAATAATATCCAAAGTGTGAGTATATTTCTAATGTTATTAGTTAGCCCAAGGTAAAAGACTGAAAAAGAACAGCAAAAACTTGACACAGTATTTATGATACTGGAATAAAGATTAGGATATTTTCATTCTGTTCTCTACTTTTCTACAGCTTTCTCAAGATTTTGAAGTCACAGTTTAATAACAATTTTTCAACCCAAGGTTTCCAGTAGAAAAATATTCTCATCTGCTGATTGCGTGCAGCTGTAGGTCAAGTTGGGTACTCAAAAAAGGAGGCAACTAGTTTAGTAGAGACTTTTAAAGGTTCTAATCTTGATTTTTAAGATTTGTCATCTGGACAGTTGGAGTCAAAGCATTATTTTTTCTCAACTCTGCCATCCTGTTGGTTAAGTTTCTGAGTCCTGACTGGAACAAACCAACTTCATACCGGGGACACAAAGGGAAAAGGAGAAGTCAGGGAGGAGAGTGAAGGGGAAAGGTAGCTTGTACTGGAAAAGGTGTGTGCTGTAGGCACTGTGGACATAGCTCAGTTAATCTCATTACATCTCATTATTTTTAGTATTATTATGTAACTTCCGTGTTAGGGTTGTTTAGATGGTGCTGCTGATGTTTATGTTGGACTCTACTGCAAATAGTATTGCTTAAGCTTTGTGTTGGGAGATTGGCAATGAAAGGTTCTTGAGCTAGGGAGTGGGGGTACTTTGTCCTGTGAGCACATGGCACCTCCGTAACATGGAAAGAGTAACCTGAGAAGTAAATAACTTGGATTGGATGTTGAAAATTCACTATTCTTATATTCTTCTATGTTATATTGGTAACCCTGAAGCATAATTCATTCAAGTAATACAAAGTTTGTGCAATCCTACTGCTTGCAGGCTGTCACAGTAAGTCACTGCAGCTTAGAATTTTCTTACTGATTTCCTGAAGTCTTATTTCATCACTGGAATCTCCTCCTGACCAAAGCATAGTTTTTTCATTACTGTTACTTTATACATTTGTCCCGGAATAAATTCCAACTTGTTGACAGCACAGCCTTGTACTAACAGAGGAGTAGAACTGAAATATTATTATGATAAAACTGCCAAAATGGAGTTGAGGGACACACTGGCTGGTGTTTTTTCTTAGAGATGGCTTATCTCATCCATGTTGGGATTTGTTTATTTTTAATGTAGCTTATTTTTAAGTTAGTCTGAAAATGCAGTAGTCAATGGATTTCATTTTTAACTTTGTACTGTAATCTCAGTGGGTGGAGTAAAAATGCTGGTAAATTTTCCATGATTGATTTAAGCATCCTGTGTGTGTCAGCCTCCATTCATACACCCTGTTCTTGCAGCAGCTGAATCTGGTTATGGAGTTGCCTCCTCGAGTTCAGCACTGCATGTTTATGCACTGCTAGTGGTGGGGATCCTTTGTCCTTATAATTGCTTTCTATCCTAGTTCTGTCAAAATGATCAAAGTTATGTGAAATTCTTTACTAATGAATGATTTTTCTAAACCAGATAGTTTTGATAGAAACAGATTTACAATTAAATTTGTCGTTTTACTGAGAAATCTGAGGAGGTGGGGATGTTCCCCCACATGGTACTTATGGGAAGTTGTGCAGTTAAGGTTTACAAAAATGGAGCAGTTCCATTGAGCAGTTCCATTCTGCAAGATCTTCAGTGCTGTGTCAAGTGAAGCTGCTGGTAAAAGTTGGCAGAAAATAGGGATTTGTTGCAATATGTGGGTCTGCCTGTGCTCTTGTGAATGTTTGAAATGAAGTTATGGTTGGAGTTACAAAACCATGAGCTGATAAACCCCTGTATTTGCTGACTATTTATTTATACTGACTGCTCTGCCAATACAAAATGTGGGCAACCATCAGTGGCACAGATGGACTCATGTTTTCCTCCTGCATACAGAATAGTGTTAGAGGATGGTTAGGGTTTTGGATAGATTAGCTGGAAAAAGGAGGCACACACTAGGAAGGGGAGCAATTGATAATTTTTAGATGATTATTTATTTGCAGGTATACTTTAAGCCAGAGTAGTTTTCCCTGAGCCCTGGGATATGGCTTCCTCATTTACCATAACCAACTGTCTGTCTTGTTTCTTTTGGCATCATCACAAAATGCTCGTGTTTTTTCAAATGGCACCTCCTTGCTCCATCCACATTCTCCTAACTCACTAACATGCAATAAGTGTGGAATCACCCCCCTCTAGTTTCCTAATGGCAGCTTTGTAAATGCAAGTTAGTGCAAGCCTAAGTGGGCCAGGGTGCTTTGAATTGGTTCTGCATGCCCCAGTGTGTATCAGTCTGTGTAGCTGAGAAAAAATTATGTAACTGTTCTATCCAATTACAAGGAAAATTTTCTTCATTCAAATGATAGTTGGTTTATAGGCTACTGGACACTTTTGGCAGCATTAGCATGTAAGGCATTGAAATGCTAAGGAAGAGGGGTTTCAAAGCATCAATAAAAAACTTAGCACCCTTGAAAACTGCAGTTTGGAAATTACTTTTACTTTTTCAGGCAGGATGGTATCTCTAACTATCTCTAGCAAAATTACAGTGCATGTCAATTGATAATATATGGTGAAATGTGTGGAAAAATTTCATTGTAGTCTCGTTACTTCAGTATGCACAGATGAGCTTTTCCTTGGGCTGTTGAGAGCGGGTCATTCATCACATCTTCTAATGGAAGGCATATGTTGTGGAAATGTACTTCAGCTATTCCTATCTGGGAGAAATAAATATACATTGAAAGGTGCAGTTATCATTTGAAGATAAGAGAATATAAAGGAGCTTTCAGTCATTCTGGAAAGAGTCATAGGCTTTGCTCTAGTTCTGAAAATAAATTCTGTAGAGTCCTTCCAGCTGCATTAATTAAAATTCATCAGAACTTGATAAAGGAAGAACTGAAGAAGGAAGATTCATGGTGATACATAGGCATTAGAATCACTGATATGTTTTTCATGTAGTCATTTAGAGGTGTATCATAAAAAGGGCAGTAGACTTCATACTAGAAAAGCAAGAAAAGTTAATGTATCTGCATGCATGTAATGCACAACATTGAATCATGTTTTATTTTAAAAGAGATTTCGGTTCTGCTATGATGGATTCCACAGTATTCCTTGTGTTAAGAAAACATTAAAACCCCCCAACTAAACAAACAGTTTTAGTTACTGTAGATATTGTAATAGAACTGTTCTACTGTAAATAGAGTGTTCAATAGGAGAAAAAACATAAGTGACTTTTATTTAAGGCCATGTAAAGGCAATTATTTAATCTTGGTAAAAATCTTAAATATATATTAATGGATATTCTAAATTAATTTTCTATTTCTTGTCTTCTTGTGAACTGTATTATTTTTAAGATGAGAGTTTTCTTTAAGCGGAGAAAAATATATTTCAGTTAGCAGTATGTTGTACACTGTTCAGTTAGATGACCTAGAATGTGAGACTTAATGGAACATAGCTGGAGGTTATGGTTAAACTCACTTTTATTATAGCCATTTTATACACTGTTAGGATGATTTAATTAGCTAATAAGCAAAGGAAGTTATTTCAACCCTCATCTGTTAAGAGGTTGAAAGAATCAGATGGTCCATATGGCTGCATTTAAGCTTCCTGTTGTGTTTTTTTTTTTCACAGTTCAGATATCTTCTTTGTATTAATCTGGGGGATCAAATAAGCCAGACATGCCTTAACTGGCACCAACAACAAAGACAAATGCCTTGTAGCTGTGAGACCTCATGAAAGCCAGACTTTGGTCTCTTTGACCTTTTTAATACCATTTACACGTGTACAGAGTCTATTAGTGACATTTTTCCTAATGTGGAATTACTCACCTTTGAGCTTAGTATAAACTGAGAACTAAAGATTAGATATTTCATATGACACAAAGTAGATTATGATAATAACACAGGTTATTGAATGCATGATGCTTACAGAATATTTAAGGAAATAAACTATTGTAGAATATGCATGGTTCCTGTTTCTTTTGGAATTTTATTTCACTTAAGATAATCACTAAAAATAACTTACTATAATGGATAAATAGCTCTATAAAGCAATCTTCCATTAAGGAAATGACTCATTACATGTAATTTGCAAGTTCAAGAAGAGACTGAGGTCTATCCTATAACAATACAAATAGTGGGTCTACCACAAAATCTGAATTCCAGCACATTTAGTAGTCTAAATAATCACTATTCAGCTAAGTAATGAGTTACTAAAAAAAAGTGGAAGTGATATGCCTGTAGGTTTGCTACACAGAGGAAGTTGGCTACCTTGACGTCTGTTCCCTGGAAGAACAAATAGTCTTTCAGTTACTTTATAGCATGGCACACTGCTAAAATTCAGTTGTCTAACATTTTGGATAAATATTTATGAAGGGTGCCCTGTGCAGTTTCATTGCGAATTAAGAAATATTGGCAGCTCAACGGATGTAAATCTACAGAGGACCAGAGACATTTCTTTTGATCTCTGTCTTCCTAAGACCCTGTAAAAATGGCCAGAACCTGATAGTACAGTCTCATCTCATAGAGGCTGATGTGCTGAAGAAGTCCTGCAGGACATGGTTTTGCTGAAGGGCGGTCACAGGTACACATCTATACTTTGCATTTATTCCATAAAGCCTTGGAATTGTTTTGTGGGAATATATTTCTTCTAAGAAATTAATTTATTCCCTGGAAAGTTTTGATAAACCATGAAATCTCAGCATAGCACTGTAGCCAGCAGGTTTTTTACTGTCCCCTTATAGTAGTTTAAAATACTTTAGAAAATTTAATAAAGATCTGTATTTTGCCTTTCTTGGCCGTGTATCCATAAAACAGAAGCAGTAAGTTTAGCTGCAGCATGATCTACAGCTGTTCTTGAAAACCTGTGTAACCTAGTAGAGAAGTCTGTGTTTACCTGTGTTTGGTAGTTGAGAAATCAACATTTCTTTGTTCTGACATTCTCTGTCTGACTTGAGAAACTTCAGTGTTTGCAGTGTATCTTGTAGTTACGTTAGGAACACAGGCAGAAAAAGTCAAGCTGCATGAGTCCCACTCAAGTGGGAATAAAGTAATGCCCTGAGTTCTCTGCTACAATTTTGTACGTGAAAGGCATATCCTGTTACAGCTATTGAACATTGTGCAGACAAATTTTGTTATCCAATCCTTGCCCATTGTCTCATTTATTAAGTTGTACTTTTGTGAGCAAAACCATGGGAATCCTTGCTTGCCCTGTTGAAGTGTGCTGACTGACATGTCTTAGTGATCTCCTGGGTAATCCTTAATCGTAGCATTGCAATAATACAGGATGGAGGTCAAATGGAGTGATGACCTGCAATTTTTCAGCAGCAGAAAGCTAATACAAGCTTGCTGTAATGGAAAATGAGTTGTAAAGTGCAAGCAAATTCAGCAAAAGGCAGGAATCAAAATTATTTTGTAGAAGTGTCAGTGTGTGACCACATTTTACTAATCAAATAAGCTTTCGTATTTATATCTACAGAATTGTTTTGCAGTTTGTCCCGTGATGGGAGGAAGGGGTTTATTTCTTCTCAAAACAAGCAAGATTTTTTTTGTTCCACTCCTTCAGTCATTGTAGCAGAAAGAATGGTTGTGCTTAGGTTCTCAAAGAAGGATACTGATTTAATTTTAATTGATAGGTTCTGGTTGAATCCACGTTTCATCTGCCTGGAAAATGTTGTAACCTGGTGACTGGCAGTCAGTCTCTCTTGATACATTAGCAATAATCATTTGGAAAGAGAAAAGAAATATCACTCCATTTATGGGATGCCTGGATTCCAATCCTTGTACCAGCGAATTTAAAGAAAAAAACCCAAAACATTTAACTTTAATCTTTCAGTTACTCTAATTGTTTTATTTTCATGAAAAAGATTATTTTGTTTTCTTTGGGTTGATTTGCAGTCAGTTTTTGTCCCAGTTTCTTTCTACTGGACTAAGATGCTGGGAAAACAGGGATACTGAGGAGCTGAGTTCAGTTGCTGATACAAGGTGTTGCCTCTGATCAGCACACAAGTGGCATTTGAGTGCTTTTATTGCTTTTATGATTTTGTGGTTTTGTCACTGAACTGCACTTTTGTGTTGAGCTCTGCCTTTAACTTCCAAAGAGAATTTAGTCCTACTGCTGGAAACCTCTCTGTTTTAGGAGTCTGCATATGTGCACAGACCTGCAGCCCCAAATTCATGAGGACAGGCTGGATTTCCTGGGTTCTTTTTTGAACATTTAATTGAGGAAAACGCATACTGTGTTCAATAATAGTGATGTCCCATGCAGTTCAACATGAAGCCTTAGCTGCAATCTTAAGAATATCAGCAGATATTCAGGGTTGACATATGTATGGTTTGGGTCTGTGGTGTGTTTGTGGGGGGAAGCATGAGGTTGTAATTAAGGTTTTACATTGTACTGTGGAAAGATTAATGTGTTTGTCTGTAATGTGTTTCTTCATCACTGGGGGACAAGGGAAGTTCTTTATAATGATGACAAGCCTGTCACTGGAAATATGCCATTTGGGCACTGGCATGAAATTAAGTATTGTCCCATAATTTGTCATATCCTGGGTTTGCCTTGTGAGTGATGCATTTATTAATCTTTTTTTTTTTCTTTTAGCATGGAATTTTTATTAAGAAATATTACACTAAAGAAGAGGAACACTAGTACTTCTTTCAATTTCAACTTTTTTAACTTTATAATGGAATATTAATTTTAAGAGTGCATGAATAAGTAGCATCCTTTTTGAGATGCTTGATTAGAAATCGCTCCCTATATCCTGAGTATCAGATGTTAAAAATGGAAAAAGCCAGGAAAATATTTCTTTTATAAATCCTTTAATTTAGTTCATAAAAGGTACTTTACAGCATGTGTTTATCCTCCTAAACAACTGTGCTTGACTTTGTGCTCATGGGCAGCACTCTGACAAGCAGGCTGGAAGAAATATGGAGTCATACACAGCATTTAATGACTAAATTCAAATGCCACTGCTGTTCAATTTAAATGGCTGGAACACCTGAAGTAGTTCTATCACACAATAATTAATTGAGGAGGGGTAAGAATTATATAAAAAATTCTACTTAATGAATTTTTGTAAGTTTTATGACTAAAAATATTTAAGTTTATTTAGGAAGTGGAGTAAATTTTGGGAAAAAGGTAGCTAGGGGAACATGTCCCTGTCCATGGCAGGGTAGTAGCAAGATGGTCTTTAACGTCTCTTCCAATCCAAACCATTCTATACCTCTTTGATAAGTCTGTGATTTTAGAATGTTAGAAAATGAGAAGAAAAGATTAGGATGAGCAAATTCTTGGTGACTTGTATGGAAAATTAAAATACCAATTATATAGCTGGGCTAGGGAGGAAATACTGGAGAGAAAAAAAGGTTAGTACGGAGATGCTGGAAAACAATTAGGAGAGTCAGTACTAAAGAGCAGCACTATTTCTACAGAAGTGCATTTTTTAATGTTTTAATGTTATTTTAAAATGTTTTAAAACCAGATTACTTCACCTCAGGGACACTTTCTAAGGAACAATAGTCTGTTTTCCCATGAGTGCTCTGGACTGATAGAGTAGCATTTTACCAGTTAAGTACTCGTGGAAGTTGTTTCACTGAAGGGTCTTAAAATAGTTCTCAGCTCTGGGTTACCTATAAAGAATCATATGTGAGGTCACTGTTTCTTATGTAATACTATTGTTATGATCTAAAAATAGTATAATTTTATTTCCTTTTGAATGTTTGGCCTATGAAGATTGAGGAATTGTCACAACTGGTGCCAAATTCCTCATCTCACAGAGAAAGCATTTGTGGAGCAAGTACCTGAACTGAGCTGAGCCCTGCACGTTGGCTGGACAGCAGGAGGCTGAACTGCTCAGGAGCCCCAGCCCCTGGCTTAGATTTGGACATGAGTGTAAAGTAGTCATTGTAGTCTTCTGTCCCCATCCCAACCATCCTTCTCCCTCTCACTGGATTCCCACATCCTACTGTTCCCTCGTAGGCTGCTAACACCTTGGTAGCCTCCTTGCACTCTGCATATACACAATATGTATTCATATTGTGCCCTCTGGAGATGAATGGGTCTTTTTTTACAAGGATGTTTATATTTCAGCTGGCAGTGTCCAGCAGGATGGATGCCTGGGAAAGCCAATGATAAGGGAAAAAGCCTTTGCAAGCAGTCGTAGTGGAATGACATAAAGCGATGTATGTAGGAATGTAGCAGTGAGAGCAGGGCACTAATAATTCAACAATAAATTTCCTTGTTTCATTATACACAGATTCAGACCACATTTTTTTCTTCCCAGGCATGCCTATCATGGGAGAGATAGCACTGTAGAGGCTTAAAAAAGAGAGGACGTTTCTCATGAGTTTTGCTGAATTAGTGAGTGAACAGTGCTTTAACAACCAGACCTCTCTCTCTGAGTAAGAAATATTGCAATAAGTTATAAACTTAGTTCAGCTCTGAATTATGCATTGTGTACTTAGGCTATGCTAGACCTATAGTATGTTTATCTGTTGACTTCCACTAAGATTTAGGGTCTATTTTGACTTAATAACTTGCTTTATTTTGTTTGACATATATTTTATGGCTTCCATGTGCGTGGATACATAAGATACACAATCGTGGGTGAGGGTCTTGAGAGAAAGTACAGTACTTCAAGTGCTAATAATAGTGGTTGTTGCATAAAAACGCATTCCTGGTTTTTTCTGATGTCTTGTCACCCCTTAAGGGGTGTAGAAACCTTAATAAATGGTAAGAAGCAGAAAGCAAAGCTGTCCATAATGCTTTTATTGTATTTTACTTGGCAAGTCCAAAACATAAAAAACCATAAATAAATAAAATTTTAAAATATATCTCCTATTCCAATGGCACACAACTATTGTGTTCAGTGAAAAAATAATTCTACAGAGTGTATTGATGATTGGCATCCTATTCTACACCTCAGCTTTTCTTTCTGTTACTAAAAAAGATTAGTGAACAACTATATGAGCATATGGAGTTCTCTTAATTTTAGATATGATTTATGATACCGTGCAGATTAAATTGTACTTATTTGGAAATTGTAAGAATACATACATTTTAGAAAGCAAAAAGTTTTCAGCAGATTGATCATTGTTGTTAAAAGAGAAAGATTAAAGCTAAACTACTGTGTCTAGAAATTCTTGTACATTCTTTCTGTCTTGTTTTTCCACACTTGGCTTCCTTTCACTTTATGGTTTATAAAGGAAGTCAAGGGCAAAATGCTGTTGTTATGGACCCCTCATGTTTCAGAGCAGAGCTGAAGCTAATCATTGCTTTCCTTGAGATGTATATAAGAAGATTAAATAAAAAAAAAATTTGGACTTTTAGTGGAGGAAGTATAATCCTCAGGGTTTATTAAAGTTTTAACTGAGGTGACAGGGCAATCCTTGCCTTTTTGTCAAAGATGATAGAGGAATAAACAAAAAGAAAGAAAATTCCAGAAACAAGTTCAAAACAAGGAAGCAATCTGTCCAAAGACAGCTTCCAATTCAGTGGAGTTCATAGAGGGAATTGGGAAACTTGCATTGTCTTGCCTTGGTTCTGCTTTTCTGACATGTTGTGTCCCTCCAGAAGTGCTGGTAAAAAGCACTGATGAGGTTCTCTGTGGGGAAGTTGATTTTAGTGTTACTGTGGGCATGCCTTGGCTGTTTGGTGTATTTGAGAATTTGGCTGCTTTCCTGTCTTCCACCGCACATGAGCAGCTCTGAATGTCGGGCTGTGAGTGTGGAACTGTGGCAGAGGACTGGAGGTGTGTTTCTCCATCTGGTTCCTTTCTAAGAAGTCCATGGCCATCAAAAGACAGACCTTGAAAAGAGTGCTGTGCCTTTTGGGACCATCCATCCAAGGTCCATTGAATGCTGTGAAGTAAACATCATAAAATGTTTTATTCTGCAGAATAAATTTCATTCTGTACAGAAAGGGCCTTCTGCTATGGGGTTGAAATGTTGCTAATATGGAGCAACAAAAAGAGCCTGTAAGTAGATGGTTCTGTATGGTGGGGGTTTTTGAATTAAGGTGGTTGGCATAATAATGAATAATTCAGACCAATTTTCCCCTGAGAAACTGGTCTATGCATTCTGGTGTGGAAGATGGATGTGAGTGATTTTTACAAATGCTGACTCAATTTTAGTGGAAAGCTGTTAGAAAGGTTAGCAGGAATGCAGTGTCAGAAACACCCTTATTAACTGAGGATGATCTTCCTGCTCCACAGAGCTGTGTGAGTTTGAATTCTAGGAATTCTAGAAACTGCAGCAGCACATCAGCATCTGAAGCAATTAACCTTGTCAGGTCTCGTTATCTGGGATGCGGCTCTGAGCCAGTGGAGCTGGAGTCCTCATATTTGGAGTTATTTAATTTCTGCTGTGTCAGGGCTGCACACAAGCCCTTTGAGCCAGCAAACCTGATGTGAGGCAAGACGGATCTCACTGCTGTTCTTGCCTTTGCCTAATTTTTTATCTGCATTACCTGTGGATCTTGATTGACAGAGTCAATTTCACCTTTATATTGCTGTGTTTATCACATTGCCTGATGCTGTAGCTTTTGAAAGGCTAAGGAAAAAGAAAATCTGGAGAATACACTATTAAAACACAACTATTTGTGGAGATTTTGCTATGGAAATACCATTTATCTTCCTTTGCAGTCATTTCAAGATCAAGCTGAGGGCAATGTTCCGGGGCAATGTAATATGATTACACTTTCCTTGGGAGCTGGACAATATATCCTTTTTGAAAAATGATTATATATTGATGACTGAAAAGGAAGACTTGACAAAATGCAGTGAAAATAACATCCCCCTTGAGCAAGTTTGTTTAATAAAATTATGACATCCCAGTATAAATTCACTATTGCACTTTCTCCAAATTTTTTGATCCCTGGGAAAAAAAAAAATCTGTGATCAAAACAAAACTGAAATGTTGAAAGTAGAAAGTCTTCCTTATCTGATATTAAAACCATGGCTTTTATGATTTCAGGATTTTGTCTAATATTTTATTGTGGCTTGTTTTTCATGTACAAAATTAACCTTGAACTGCTGTTTCTCCAATAGAAAAATCAAGTTACAGTGTATGTATTCATGTAGAAACTGAGAAAAGATTCTGTTAATCCACTCCTGAGTAAAGATCAGTTAATTTTTTTATTCTCCCTTTGTGTTACATTACTTGAAAAAAAGAAGTGAGAGAAGAAAGTGCTTAAGAAATAGTTGTAAGTAAATTCCATTTGGGGTTTTTTTTAATTTTAATGGAATCAAATTATGATCCACCCCTTCCAATGTTTAAGTATTGCTTGATCTTTAGAATGCAAATACTTTCCCCAATTTTTGTAATGTACATTTGTAACCACTGCCAGAATCAAAGCTTCTGGATGTTCCCAAATGAGGGCTCTAAACTTCATTATTAATGCAGAAAATTATGTTTAATATGTCTCTGAGAAGAAAAAGGAAGTTCAGAGTTGTTTTTTCATGAAGCTAGTAGAAGAAGCTTTGAAATCACTGTTGAAGATGATGTGATAAAAATTGAAACTGCTCACAGACTTACCATATATAATTTTTTAGGAGGAAAGGCCTTTTCCTAGGTGAACAGGGACATTATTTATTGACAATATATGTCTGCACAGTGAGGGATAATAAATCTACATAGAAAAGCAGCCACAAAATAATTTTACTATTACAGTTGGTGTCCTGGGCCAGATTAATCCCTGTTTTTTTTTCTGGTAGATCAGTAGAATGGCACTAGGGATTCATTTATCGCTTATAAAAACACCCAATTCCTCAACTGTAACTCCCAAAGCCATCACCTTCCCTTGTACCAGAATATAGCCAAATGTTGTGGATCTGTGTACATGTATGCTGATTTTACATGCCTTTTGGCAGAAGTTACCATAACATACCATTGCTCATTCCAGGTGGTGTAGGAAATCAAACACTTAAGCTAGAACTGCAAACAGAGAAGAACTTGCACTTTGGATTTTTTTGCATCCCTTGATATCTGAATGCCTTTCATTGCAATGAGTCCTTCTGTATAGGGTTTGTGAAAGCCAGATTTTCTAAGCTCTCCAAGTATGATAAAGTTTTTGCAGTTGCATAATGTTTAGGGCTAAGGTCTGGTATTTCTGATCGTGCTGTATGAGGAGCCAACACTGACTTCTAATGTGTTGAAGCTGTCTGAGAACCACATATAAGCATGAAAAGATTGCTGTCTAAATTACTTAGTCTCTTTGTGCAACTTTTTACTCAGGATATTTTGAATATAGGGGGAGGACTAAAGGTGTGTTTCCTTAGGAAAAAAATGCTTTAGGTGGCATAATATCTCTATTTTGTAGACATGTATCACCCAGGTGTGCTTACATTTAAGTGTCATAACATCAGTATAGATAACTCGTGTTGTTCCTAACGTGTTTCTTATTTGGTAGATTAGAGTTGATATAGAAGGAGATAAGCAGATTTGAACAATTGTGTATATATCTACACAATTAAGAAACAGATCCTCAGTATTTTCTAAAATGAGAGGGTCAGTGATGGAAATTTTTTCATGACATGATCTAGAAGTATTATGAGCAGTAGCTTCTGTGATTCATGCCTGGGGTCACCTGTGATAGGCAAGTTCCTATAGATGATTTATCACTAGGTATAAAAGAGAGCTTCATGAATGTAGGTAGCCTTCTTTCCTCTGGAGCAGGGGTGTCTTCCTTACTCAAACTCTCAGGAATGTTTGGTAGAAAAGGTGCAAACAAGGTGTAGCACTGCATTGAAAGCCCATGAGTTTCCAGCTCTCCCCTGCTGGTAAAGATTTGAGATGCAAGTACCAACTTCTGTTTGCCATGGATTGGTCACTACTTATGAGGGTGTATTTTTCAGAAATTCTGTTGAGTTTCTATCTATCTAAATATTTAAATACATTTTTTTTCAAAAAAAATCCTGTTTTTTCTTTCAGTAACTTTACCCAAGTGGTATGTAGAACCTAGAACAGAGGCAAAAGGCACATAATTATCTCATGCCTGGTCTGTATCTGTACTGGGCTGTTAGTACTGGGCATGTTAGTTCTGGACTAGTCAGTACTAGACATGAAAATGTGAAGCTGTGTCTGGAGAGATTGTTAAGAGTGCTGTGAGCAGGTGAGGGCATCAAAGGTGTATGACAATATTCAGTCCTTGTGTCCACAGGCACATAGCAGCTCTGTTATATTGTGCATGTTATGTTAGCAGTTCATCTTTCTCTGAGAGCCCTGCCCTGCTTGCAGTAACAGAGATTCATTACCTCCACTCCAGCATTCCGTGTCTGCACGGCAAGAGGTGCTGAATTCTCTTCCTCTTTTCATCATCTACCCTCAAAAGTGCCTAATGCATTGCCTGTTGACAATAATTGTAGCCTAGATTTCTTTTGCATATGTTGGCAGGGATATAAAACATAGAAGTATAAAACTATATCATGTTATATAATGTCAAATTCTTCACACAGCATTCACTTATGCAGCAATATTGGAGATGAGAGATGTTATGCATCCTTTTATGGAATTATTTTTATGATTGCAACATGGAGAGAGAATATATTAATTTTTAAAATTTTCACTGGTATCAGTACAAAATTTCCTTGTGGTGTGTTAAGATATTAATAATGAAACTGCCTTAAGTGTTATTTCATGTGGGATCATTTCAAGATACATATGTTAATGAGAGTAGTCTATCCCACAGTCAGCTTGGAGGAGTTTATTGAAATTCAAAATACTTACAGGCCTGTTAGTCAAATTTGTCCCAAAAGTGGTGAGCTACAGCTAAATATTTGATCTTACTACTGTGCATTAAAATTATTTCTCAAATTTTATGCTACAGTTCTTTATTACTTAGCATAATAGTGAGGCATTTATAAATAACAACAAGACATTAATATTTTTGAAAGTAGTTTTTTCTGAGAGGAAAATACAGAACAAATGACTATTAGAATTCTAGATATTTTAAATTAAGAAACAACCATTCTTTAATATTTAATTGGGAGAAAATTAAGATAGAAAACAAGTTTTTTGCTAGTTCGTGTAATTTTTTGTTTTGTTTTGGTCTTTTTTTTTTTTTTTTTTTTTGGTTCCCTGTCTGTGTTTTGCAAAGTTCAGCAGTCGAGCATGACTTAAAAAACAGTGAAGTTCCCTTAGGGACACTTTGGGGATTAGAGACATACTGTAGTAGAAAATGTAAACATGATAGAGCAAAGAGCAAGGTCATGCAGAGCACTGTCTGTTAGCAGAAGATCTTAAAATTGATTCACTGCTTCTCTGTAAATTCTCTCTGCAGAGAAATACTGATCTCTGACACATAGACTGGGTGATCATTCTTGCAGGAAGGTTTTGCATAAAGTACAGTTGCTTAAGGAGACTGGAAAGATGACACTTCCAAATAATCAGTTGTGTTGTTCCAGTCTAGTATTAATGGTCTTAGTGTAAATTCTTGTTAGAGTTAAAAGCTATTGAAATAAAGTGAATTACTGTAATCTAAAGAAGTTTCTAAAGGTGCTAGGATTATAAATTTATATTGTACTTTAAAGAAGGGCATAAAGTGAAGCCCAGGTGAGGAACAGTGCAGTGCAACTGGTCTAAGGTACCAATAAATCCCAAACTCCTTGAAATCAACTTTTGGCCACAACATCAATAGGTGCCATTTATTTTTAATACAAAAGGTGTATTTTTTTAATATGAAATTGGTTTTCTTTAGGTGTATTGCTTTTTAGAGCAGTCAGGCATCACCAGTGTTAAGTGTGTGTGTTCATCACCTCTTACAAACACTTCACCATGATTTTAGTTTGGAACAGTATTTCTTTTCCTGTCTGCTCATATTTTTGAAAGTGGTAGTGATCCTGTCTCCTGGGGGCAGCACAGACAAGTGACTGACTCTTGTATGGGTCTGAATTAACATCCACTTTGGAAAAGGAAGAAGTGCCATGTCTGCCTGCCAGTGTTGACTTTTGCCGATGGAAGTAGGGAGAATGACAAAGAATTTAAATTTTCTAAGATATCCTTTCCTTAACCTGCTGCTTCATTCTGTTTTTGACCACTAAGCTCTTTACCACTCTTTAAAAAGAGCAGGTTTATTCTTTTAAAGAGTCTGGTAATTTTTAAAAATTTTTTTAAAGACATACTTTTTAGTCAGGGAGCAGAATAGAGATATCAGGATGCTGAAAGAGTTGATAGTTGTTCTTATCAGAGGATTAAATAAGATTCTGAGGAATATGAAGGCTGTTGAAGAATATTTGTGACCCTTTACCAACTCCTACAACCACAAATGGATGGGATTTAAGGGAGGATCTTACAAGTAGCAATCTTGCTGTTCCTGACTATCAAAGCACTTAAGCACTTCCTCAGCTGAAGCACGTGGGTAGTTCTCTTGAATCCACATCTGATTTTCTTGTGAGAAAGCATGCCCTGAAATACTTTAGTGAACAGGAGCAGACTGCTCTGTGTCTTTCAAGTACTCAAGAAAAAAACTCTCAGGGATATTCTGTACAATTGAATTAGAATCCCTCATGGTGCGTGCAGGTTTTTGCCCTCATCTTTGTACCCCCTGGCTGAATGAACTCTCCTTGTCACTTGTTCCTGTTCAGACTTCTATATGTGTGTACCTCTTTTAGAGTGTTTCTCATTTTCCTTATAAACTATCTTCAGGAATTTGAAACCTTTCTTTTGCTCGTTGTAACTCAGTTCCACTGTATGGAAAATTTTGGTTGGAAAATTTTGGTTGTTTAACAATGGGTATGGGAGGGACTTCACATTTGGGGTGAAGAGAAAACCATGTTTAATCAGTGTATTTCAAATATATTACACAAGGAAATAACCATAACCCAGAAAAATCTAGAATAGGGAATGATGGAAATTCTGTATAGAGGCTGAAATTCTGGATAGGAAAATTATTTTGACAGCTTTGATCATGGTGAAAAACCCCTGATCAGTGCAGTCATTTTTATAGTTCTCAAGTTTTAGATGGACCTCTTAATTCTGTTTCAGTTGTGTGATGTTTAATTTCTTTCTTAGAATAACTGATTTTAAAATGTTCATTTGAAGTAGAATAGTTGTTAGTATAACTTCTGTGATAAAGATTGGATTTTATCTAATGCACTTTTGCTTATCACAGTTGTTCTCTATTTTTAAAGTAGAATATGCAAATATAGACTTTGTTAATGCATTATGCACTATTAATTCATAGCAATAGATTTGAAAAAAGGTACTGTGTATAAAGCAAACCTGAAGATTTAATAAGCTTTGGAGGTGAACAGCTATTTTTAGTGCATTTAGCTAAATGTAGATATTTTACTCAATAAAGGGTGAGAGTAAAGAGGATACTGCCTTCTTACATGGGTGAGATCAGTAAAAGGGAACTTTTGTTTTGGATGATTTTGAATTGCAGGTTAATTAGCTGCACACAGGCTGTGCCATTACAATTTTAATAGCATGATCAGCTTTGAAAAAAGAAAAAAAGCTGGGTTCTTGATGTCATTGGGGAAAGAATCTGGAGAACACCAGTATAAGTGGGAAAGAAAATGCCTGATGCTCTTTTCCATTTATCCTAATCTTCCTTTTCCCTGTTATCTAAACCCTGTTTGTCTGAGACATGTACCTGGTCCCACTGGCATTAAGCAAAATGAATTTTTTTCCTTTTCACTGCTTGCTTAAGTAACAGGACTGGGTGTCTCCTGAACTCACTTTTGCTCTGTGCTTCAGTCTCCTTCCCTTGTAAGTCATTCCATATGTTTATTGTACGTGTCAAATTGTTCAAACTGTTATTTCTAGATTGTTTTATTTAAGATTTATTTTTGAACTGGCAAATACAAATTTAGTGAGCCTGCCTCTGTGTGGACCAGTGTTGACACCCTGTGGCTAACTAGATTAAATCACAGAGGAGTGTTTGGGTGGGGTTTCCTGAGGGACATCTCCCAGGCTTTAGCCCCTGGTTGAGTGCAGTGTTCTCATGACTGAGCTGTACTGACTGCACAGCAGGATCCTGCTTTTGTTTCCTTCAGGGAATATGTGCAAACAGTACAATCAGATATTCAATAACTAGTGAGTTTTATGGCTGCTTTTCCTTATCCTGATTCAGTACTTTTAACTGTTCTATGCCAAGGGTAAGCTGGATGCCAAGTGTGCAAAAACCGTTATGGGATGTCTGTCTTTGAAAGAGTCATAACATCAGTGTTCTACTCATTGACCATTCCAAACATTCTGTTACAAAAATCTGTAAGCATTTTTTATTGCTTGATTGTTGTGAACATGGCCTTTCTCTGGAAATTGTTGCTATGTAATTTATTTTATATCTGAATGTTTGTCTTTACACTAAATGCTTCAGCCTTAAACAGCAAATTCAGAGCAGCACCACTGAATGCAGAGACTTTAGTGGACTGGGTGTAAGGTGTGCTTTAAGCACTGATAAAAATATGGATTTTTAATAACACACATTTGACTTTCACAATGGATTTAAGATGCCATGTGAAAATATAAGGCCTTGATATTATTTTTTGTTATTTAGCTGTGTAATGATGGCTTAAAAAATTACATACCACTCAAGGTACTTTTTAATCATTTTTTAAAGGAATACCATAAGTGAAGCTAAGGAATAAAGAAAACCTCAAAATAATTTCAACACTTATGAAGTGAAAGGCTGAATTTTTGCCAGTAGGTAGTGTGTTCATTGAGCAGTCATGACTAGGAAGTCAGGCACTCAGGTGAAGTGATGGTCCTTACAGCATAACCCCATGGACTGGTTCACAGCAAGATGTGCAGATTTTTCCCCTCCTTCCTTTGTCCCTATTCCTCTTTCTTCCCTGCTGTCTCCAGACCCTCACACTTCCATTGGCCCTGCACTCCCACCAGGTGTCTGAAACTGCCCAGCACAAAGGGAGGGAAAGAGGGAATCTTCCCAGGGAGCAGTGCCAAACCATTTAGGACCTTGTGGATCAAAACAAGAGCTTTCAGTTTCACCCAGATGTTAGCAGACAGCCAGAGCAGGTCACAGAGTATTGGTGTAAAGATCTTTTTCTAATATACATGATTTTCTAAGTGGATTGCTGCTTCTGCACAAGCTCAGACTTCCCCTTGCATCAGCCCTGGAGTGGCCTCATGTTGAGCTCATCACATGAATTAGCCCAGGAGGGCACTTCAGACTAAATTCTTACCTGACTTCACACTTTCTACAGTGCCAACCATCCCAGGATATATGGTATCTAAATCAGAACAGTGATGATATTAGTTGTTGAGCCGGCACCATTGTAAGCTGCTTGTTCTCTCTAACTACTAACTAGACACCTTACCCTGTTCCTTAAATAAACTGTGTGTCAGGCTTTTTGGGACATTGTACCCACTGATGCCACATGACTTGTATCACCCATTAAGAATAATCAGTAGATCTGTTAAAGCTTCTGTGATTTCAATTTTTTTTATGATCCAAAGAAGTACCAAAAAAAAATGTCTACATTTGGTTAACTGAGCAGTTGTGTGGCAGTGTACTTTTGGAAAATAGCTAATTGAGCCTTTTTTCCTCCTTGTCTCTCCATGGATAATTCACTGCACCAGCCCTTGAGGTAAAGTTATTTTAGTATGGTCTTTTTGATATTTCTCCTTTCATTTTAAGCCTTAATGCTGGGCAGAAAGCTGCGCCTCTGTAGTGTTCAGTGGGTCCCTGCCATCCCCAAAAGATTCTTCCACTTTAAATAACACCACAGTCCAAAAGGCTCTGTCACTTCAAATTTATGCAACCCATGCTGCTTTTGCTGTACTCAAGATTTTTCTTAAGGTTTTGAGGGAGAACAGGTCTGCCTTGTGAGCTTTCCACCCTATCTCCCTTTAACCTCTCAAATCTCTTTGCCTCGTTTCAAGTTTCATTACTTATACTTTGACCAGCTTTACTTGTTGCCAGTTTTAGACTTTCACATTCCAGTTATTATATTCTCTTGGGAATAAAAGCTTGGTGTGCTATAAATTTACTTTTCTTTTACAAGAAACAGAATATAGTTCTTTGGAAGTTAATCTATTGTCCCCATTCATCTGATAACCTTTGGGCTGTTTTTTTCTTTGAGAAAGTGAGTGAAAACATATTTTAGTGTTCTTGTAACAAAGTAGTTTAGTTTAAGAAACCAAAGTATATGGATTTACTGTATTTTGATATAGTTTTACTTTATTTTGATATAGTCTTACAAGAAAGCATCTCAAAGACATTGCATTTAGAAATTTTTATACAGTGGACAACAAATTTAACTAAAACACAATCTGGATTCTCTTTTAATTTTTTTCCATTTACCATGGGAAAATGCATTTCTTTTCTCTTTAAGTGTTTTACTCTTCATAATCCTCCATAAAACATGAAAATGTCAGTCATCTAGATAATTGAAAACACATAATAAATATAATAGTTATATAGTTGTTAAGTTAACTGCTGAATACATTTAAAGACAGAAGTTTATAGCAAAAAAATAAGCTTTTTTCCTTCTAATTATGCGTTAAGGAAAAAATATACATTTTACAGTTAGTGAGGTTAAAATATTCTCTTCTGTTTAGTCTTTCATCTTGAGTTTTGAGAAGATGAACTACCATGTTTATCATACTTATTTTGACCTTAACCTTTTTTTAATGAAAGAGACTTAAAATGTCCCAGCTGGCATGTCTCCCACTGTTGTGAAAAAAAAAAAGAAAAAAGAAGAAAGACAACTTTGAGTAGCTCTTCCTGTGCAGTAGTTGTAGCAGGCTGAATAAAACCATATAATGTATTAAGCAGAGAGTTGGTAATCTTTTACTTGGAGATGGAATTTGAGACATGTCTTGCCCCCAGTTTGTTATGAAACCCATAAAGAAACACTCGAGAGAAAAAAAAAAGCATAAAATATATTAGTATACAAACCCATCAAAATATGCTTTATTTTTATAATTTTGCATCTATACATACAATGCCAAGAATCATCATAAGTATTTATAATTTTAATGTAAGGTAGCTTGACTCAGTGCAAGGTTTATGTACCAGACCAATAAGTTTGAACTAGGACATTCCCTGTGTTTTTAGTGGAATTTGCAAAATGTGTACCAGCTGGAGATCTGATTCAAGGAACATTATGGAAACCTCTGTACGTTGCCTACAAAAGCAATAACAGGTTTTTAACCAAAATTACAGATGAGAATTAGCTCTGGGAATGTATTCTTGCATGAGGATCAAAAAGGCATTGCTTCACATACATCAGAAGATTCTGCATTGGTGCAAAAGTAATGAAATACGTAGATTATCTTTCTTTTTTTTAAATCAGTTTATGATTTTTTTCACATGTGTGCCTTGCATCAGATTTGAAGGAGATGAGGTGTAGTTATCTTCCTGTCTATGTCAGGTGTCTGTATAGTGAATATTGGCTGAGAGAGCTTGTGAATGGAGAACACCTTGCTCCAGATCACTTCCAGGCACATGTGGAACCAGTGTAAGGCTTCCCAAATAACAGCAGCATTTGGTCAGGGTCAAAGATGAGAAATAATTCAGTGCCTTGGGTCCTATTCTAGTGATGAGCATTCTGTGCTGGTACTCAGAACCTGAAACATATCCTTTTACTTTTTGGCAGTTCCTGCAATTCTAGAAGAGTAAATTACATGTTTTCCTTTGGAACAGAGAGAGAATCAAGCAGATTTACCCTGTAGCTTATGAATAAGGTTTAGGAGTAAAGGTTTTAGTAACTCCCTATAGGAGTTCTTCCCCTAAAAGCTCTTAGTAGCTCCACACTCTAGGAGTGTATAAAACCTGTGTATGTTGCTGATTATGTTATATGCAGGATTAGAATTTTATCTAGATAAAAAGGTCTCTTAGAGTATTAGAAAGAGTGTCCTTCCTGACTCCCATAAAATTATCCATGCTTTGTAAGTATCACTGCTAATCACAGCAGTATAAAGTTCTTGAAAGCCACACATCAGCAAATGGATGCCCTTGTGCACTGATGTAACATGTTGGTGTAATGAGGACTTTACTCAATGTGCTCAAAATCTGTAGGAAGTTCCTCTGGATTATTTGTGATGTCAGTATTTCAGCTGTTCAGCTTTAGTATCTCAGCTTTTCTGCTTTTTCATTCAAAGCCTTAATATAGGAGAAGATGAACAACTTTTTTTTTAACAGGACTTGAATTTCCATGTCACCCTTGAAGTTGTGTGCAGTTGTGGCAAAGCCCTGGAAGGAGCTGTGACTTTGGTCAGCCTTGTGGCATCAGCCTGCTGAGCCTGGTTCAGCCTGATGCACTATTGGACCAGAGGCACAAAGGGTTGAGAATAGGAGAGAGATTCAAGGCTTGTGCCTCAGCTGGTTTATTGTTCTTGGTGAAAATCATAAATGTCGATGGAGTAAGATTGGGACATTTTTTCTTAATGAGTGAGCTGAGGCAATTACAGGTTAATATTCCAGAAACCTATTTTTTTTTTAAATCCCATCAAGTAGCAGTATTTTTTAATCCAGTGTCTTCTAAATAAGAAAGAAGTAAAGGAATGAGATGTAACTATCTAAAAAGTACTTCCTTGAAAGCTGTCAGTGTCCTGGTGACTTGAAAAAAACACACTCAATGAATATTAAAGAAATATAGCATATTTAAGCATTAGGTGTTCATTATCATATTAGTAGATAGCCTAATGTGTTTTTCTATTTGTGATGCTATTGCATTAGGAATAGGTGGTGGTAAAGTGATGTCTAAAAGCTTGATTATGGTGGCGTTATGTAACAGTCACTTTTCAGCACTGTTATAGTGTTTCAATTTGCAAATTTTACATACTAAAAAAAATCAGTTCAGCAAGCTGCAAACTTTTAAAGACTTTAAATCTGCCAAATTATAGCCACTTATTTCTGCCTGACATATTTTCAGCTTAGACCCACATAGGAGCTGCCAAACTTGTTTCTTTTCATTACCTGTTCTATGTCTGGCTCGAAGTTTAGATTTTAGAAAATGGAAAAAAGCTGTTTGTGAAATCACAAGGCTCTTGAGCTCTTAGTTTCCTCTTAGTATCAACGTTTATTTATTTAGGTTTGGGCTGGGTTTCAAAAGATTGAAATTGGAAACAGAGAAGGTGACTCTGAATACCATTTATCTGTATGTAAGCGAACATTCAATGTACATTTAATTTAAAAAATTGCTGTTTCCTACAAGAGGGAGATATTTTTCACATTGTTAAAACATTTTTAGAGGTCACTAGGTGGTCATGTCACCAGCAGGGAGTTTTTGTTTGGCAGGCTGCATTAGCAGTTAGTAACAAATGCCTCCCATGATTCTGCGTTCAAAAGGAGTTGCTTTGCAAGTAACAAATACTTACAACCTGAGAACTGAAGTATAAAAAGTAGTGACAGGGGAAAATGTTTGGAAATGTAAACCAGCATCTTTAGTGGCCAAATTGGAGTGTTTAGGGAGTTGAAGATTACATATCTACTTTATACTTGAGCTTGGAGTTTACAGAAGCAATAATATTTTCACTACTGCAGTTGTGAGTCTCATCATTTCCAAGGAACTGTAAATTTGCAGCTTACAGAAGTCCTTGGTTTGGGCTGTAATTAGCTCTTTCAATATAATTGTCATCATAGCCTTCACACTCATTTTAAATTTTGTTTCCTTATGTGGATTTGCATATTTTATAAATGCCTATAAATATTACTACTTAATCTTCCTCAGACTCAAAACTTTTTAAAAATTAAAAAGAAATAAAATTGAATAACCCCGTTTGTACAGAAAGTTTGGTCAAATCTACCCTGAGAGAGAGTGGCAGCCGTGTTTGAGAAATTCTTTGTAATCTCTGTTGTTTTTCTGGATTGAGATATGGTGTGTAAACATTTGCTGGTGGGAGTACAATGGAAATGGTATTTGGAAAGTGAAAGTACTGAGAGTTTCACTGAAAATATCTATTTGTTATATGTGTAATACATTTCATTTTTAAACAAATGTCATTAGTAGCTGGAACAGCTAAGGATCTCTTCCTTGAAATATAGGGTTCACTTTTTCCTGAGGAATATGATAGAGACATTCTGGTTATTAAAGTGTATCATTTAGGCCCATGTCATCCCACCATGCAAAAGAAATCAGGGAAGGACTCTGAAATAACATAATGCCCATGGTGATGCTAATCTGAAGCAGCTGCTTGATTTAGGACTGCTTTGATTCACACTTAAGCTCTGACCCTGGCACCTCTGCTGTATTGCCAAAATCTCCACAGTCCTTAGGCTTTATGCGCTCGGATGTCCTCCATAGGCTGGCTTTATTTTTCATTTAAACTGACCTTGTCCAGAGTGAGCACCTCTTGGCAGGAGAGGATCTGTTGGTGGACACACTGCTAATTCCCACTTTCACATGAGGTGCACTTTCTATGGAGAGTCTGCGAGGGAAGGACAAAGCCAGAACTGGGATGAATTGGACACATGTGGTCTTTTCCTTGGCACCTGGACATACATGTTTTCTTAAAACAGAGCTTTGCACTCCTGCAAGAGCATCTCTTGTTGATGGACAGTGCTGAAAATCTGTGAATGGAGATTCTCTGAAGGATGGCAGGATGAGATCTGCAAGTAATCCCATCAACTCACCTTTACATTTAACTTCCACAGGAAGGAAACTCTAGAATATATGAGATAGGAGAGAGTTGCTGTGCCCTCTGATCCTGTGGCCTTGTTAAAACCAGGCCCCCAGTCTGGATGAGCTGAAGAATAATGTGCCCCAGCTGTGCAGGCTGCATGGAGCACAGGGAACCAGGAATCTTTGGCAAAAAAAGGTGCTTGGAAAGGCACTTTAGGCCAATTGATACCACATGGTGACCTTATGAGGACTAGAGTCCTTGGGGTCCCTTTTCAGAATTAGACTTGGACCAAATGTAGCAGCTGGATGTTTTTACTCTGGAGGGTTGCTGTGGTTTAGTAAGCTATACTCTTGCTTGTCTGTATTGAATAGGAAAAAACCTCATGCCTGGAATTCTCAATATCTCTATTTTATTATACTCAGAAGACACATTCTGATAATTTTTTCTGGGGATTCCTGGCAGTAGCAGCATGAAACTTAATCCTTACCTCAAGTTCTGCAGTACTAGAGTAGCTTGTGCATTACTGTGCTTAGGGCTCATGAAGGTGCAGGAGAGCATTTTCACAGGTCCATGGGCCACTGATAGATCAAGCAAGGAGCAAAGGACTTGTGTCTCTTGTGTGTGTGAGTGTGTTTGAGCGTTACCTGTTGCTCTAAAGCCTGCCAGCAAGCTCTCCTGTTCCCTGTTTCAGTGTGGACATTCTGCTCAGGTGAGCTGGTCTGGCTCCTGAGAGGGAGTTTTGTTCATTATTGGGATATAATCACACAACACCTGGAAGCAGTGACTTTGTGCTGGACACTGACACAGCCTATGACTAATGAGATTCACTTAAAATATTTTCTTGATTAGGATTTTCTGAACTGTGATCTTACCTGATTGGAATAAACAACAATAAATTCAGACCAAGAGTTTTATGGCCCTTTGTAGATTTCTCACCACTTCAGTTTCTGTGCAAAAAGGATCAGTGGGATATATTGAATATTTTTCAATAACTTCATTTTCCTTCAATCAATTAGTCTGAAGTCACAGGTTTTTTAAAGCATATGTAGACATATTTTGCTATGTACATTATGAAATAATTTCAAATTGGTGGGTTTGTAATTGTAGCTTAAAGAACAGTACATCACCTTGAAGGTGACAATTGAAAATTGATCTGTGAGTCTTTAAATGTTGAGAAATGCTATTTTTTCTTTTGGTAGCTTCTGTCCTCTCCTGCAGCAGCTGAGGTTTATATGTTATGTAATATATTAATTTAAGGTGATTTGTATTAGATCAGTCTTAAGAAAATGAATGCCACAGCTTTTTAACTAGCAAATTTTATCAACATTTTTAGCAAATTGCCAGTGAGGGGCAGTAGTCATTGTCAGTAATAATTTCTTTGTGGACTTGGAAATTTTTCCTGAGTCTCTGTTCTGTTCCTTGAAAAACTAAGGCCTCTCTCTTCAATCAAAACATATGCTTGTGTCCTTGGAAGAATTTAAGGTGTTTCTGGAAAGGAATTGGGGACACAGATGGGGTTCTGTCCATCTCTCAGTTCAAGAACTGGTCATTTTTAAATACACTCTTAAACTTTGGGTATTGTTTTCGGCAGATTTTGATTGTGCTCTGATTTATTCATTTTACTGCATTGTGACTGCTGGTTTAGTTACCAGATAATGACACAGAGTTAATGATGAGGCACTCCAGAGATTAAACTGCTCTGATGAGTTCTGCCAGGTAGGTTTTAGGTTTGTGCAGTGTGTTCATCAGTTGTGTGTGTATCAGCCGGCTGGAGCTGGGGCTGTTGGGGTGCATGGGGCAGGGATTCCAAGCCAGCCACGTTCCTGGCCAAGGGACAGTGCTGGCACAGCTGCAGGGAGCAGAGGAGCTGTTGGGACTGAGGTGGAGTGGAAGTGGCAGCAGGAACTGCTAAGACAGAAGAGAGGTGGGAGCAGCACGGGGCTGTGAATGGGCAGGGTGCAAGCTGGATCACTCAGTGGGACATTACTCCTTGAGAGGTTCTCAGATGCAAAGGGTTGGCAACTAGGGACATTGCTTACAGACAAATGGAAAGAACTAAAAAATTAATCTCTATTTAGTATTCCAGATCCTTCAAAATTTCACTGGCTAACCCCAGGATTTGATTATAACCAGTAAGAGTTATTCTACCTGTTGAAAAAATACCTACTGAGGAAATACTTATTAGCAGTTCCTCCTTTTATTATATTCTGCGTGTCTTATTCACTGTAGTGATTACAGAGAAATAAAAATAATTTTTTTTATTATATGAGTGTCTGAAACAGTGTTTTCTTAGAACACACATTTCGAGGTATTGTCAACACATGTGAAGCTGTGTTCCCATACACTTTGCTGATTTGCTTTTCACTTAGGTAGTCAGCACTGATGTGATGAGTTCCTTCCTCAGCTCTCTTGCTTCAAGCTACTCTGCTTCCTGTGAATGTGAACTGAATATGTCAGCCTTTATAAACATCATATGGACTCTGTTCCTCCCAAACAATTGTAGCTGTTAGTAATTGTTCATTACGGAGTAACTTCCACTAGTGTTCAGAAGCATGGAAGTAATTTGGGGAGAAACATACTTTGTTCCTTTGTATTCTGTATATTACCAATCTCTGCCTTAAGGATAAGCTGAAGTCAACTGTAGAACCATGGGCAGTGTTGAAAAGGTAGCTTTAAAATGGATAGAAGAAACAAACCAACTATGTCTTTGCCAAGTTTTTAATACTTGAATGTACTTTTAAATATTTTTATTTTACATAGTGTTTCCTACATTTAAAAATACCTCAGTTCTTTGTTAACTAGAACTTTGTTTTCTGTTGTTAAATCACAGAGTTTTGTAATGAATACAATAATAACCTGCACGCCTTCCTCTTTTTTTTTGGAAAAAAATAAGGCAGACGTAGATAAAATTTCTTTGTGCTCAATCCTGGTATGAATTTTTGGTTTTTTTAGTCCAGAAAGGATAATGCTGTATTCTCTCTTTCATTGTCTTTTTGGCAAGTTTTTATGTTACTTTCTTATTTGGGGAAGAATTGTTGGAGCCAGCTAGCATGGTTCTCATATGCTTTAAAGTAACGTCTAGAATGTTTCACATCATTTTGTATTCTGAGTCTATGCATTTTCTGTTGTACTGGAGGGCACATTCAGCAGCAGAGGTACCTGCAGGGTTGAGTTGTAGTGACGAAGGAGGTCCCTTTTGTGCAGCGGGAAAAAAATCCTACACCTACAATTGTACCTAGGCTTTGATTTGGTTACTTCTGGCTTCTTTGAGCAGCTGAGGTGCCATTATTTCCTCCCACCTGTACTGCATCTGGGCTCAGTGCAGAAATTAACAGCTGCTGTTTTATTTCTCATAGCAATGGCACTTCTATTAGCATTCCTCCTTCTAGTGACAGCTCATCTGAAAATGGATCACATTATTTGTGTGAGTCACAAGGCCACCCGGATAGCAATTTCAGCCAGCATTTTCCATAGCAACTGCTTCTTGGGCTGATTCTGCCACAATTCTTTCCAGATGTGCTGTTGATTCAGGTAATGTTCAAAATCCTGCTCAGAAATTTTTCTTTTGGTCATGGATTCTAGAGCTTATCCATGGTTGCAGTAAGTGCAACTTTGTACATAGCTTAAAAAAAAAAATCAACCACGGGCATGCAGAGCCTCTAGAACATGTCCTCTATTTGTTTCTAAAGAGGGATTTTTGGTTTTTTTTTTTTTCAATTGCTGAATTTGGTTTTCTTTCCAAAAACGTTATTGATTTTTGTTAGATGGACAGCCCATGTCTTACATTTTGGAAGGAATTTATGGATTTTTGTACCATAGCCACTGTAGAAATTCAACGTTTTTTATTAATTCAAATGTTCTTGCAAACATAGATCTTGTAGGACTATCCCTGGGGAAACCTGATTTTGCTATTTGACCTGTGTTTGGTAGCTGCTTCTGGTAAAGTCTCAATACCCCCTTCTCCCAGGAAGATTGACCTAGGTTATTTTAACATATAATGAGAATACCCCAACTAGACCAGTCAGTTTCTGTCACAGACCTGGCTGATAGCTTGAGAAGGAAGTGTTCTAACAATGGAGAGAGTTGATAGATAAAATATTGACAAGAGAGAAACACCAGTTTGATTGACCAACCAACAAACAGTAAGAGCCATATAGTTTTTTAATTCTAGTTCACTGATGTTAATGATTTCAAAAATATCATGTAGTACTGATTTTCAGTAACCAGTGTGGTTTATGGATTAATTGATTTTTTACCCATTTTTATAGTAGAATTTGAACCAACTTGATTGTAGCACAAAAGCAAAGCCTTTTTTCTCTGAGTAAAAGTCCTCTAGTTTAAGAAGTTTTGCTAAAGACTATCAGAAATGTTACTGAAATCAATAGGGACTTCATGTCTTAGTTCATATCACGTGTGAGATGTTGTTTATGAAGACTAAACATTCTACAATTCATTATGGAACTACACTAAGATATCTCAGTTCTGTTATTTCATTCTGTTATTTCTGCTGTGCTTCTTAATGCCATTCCAACATCCATCCTGTGGCTCTAAACCTGACCAGTCATGGTTTATACCTCTTTAGTCTGCCTTGAGAAAGCACCAAGTGTCTTCACTGTGAGCCAGGGTGGGTTATTTTAGAACTCCAAGACTCTCCATATGCATTTTCTAAAATGTCTCCTTAGTCAGAAACAGATTTTCAAGCAGTTAACCCACCAAAGAAGATCAATGAGGAAACTTCTTTATGTAAAGTTGAATCATGTGAGGTCTTCATGCTTCTGGCAATGCTTGTGAACAGCTCCATTAGCAGGGAAGTCATATAATTAAATAACATCATGTGGTATCCTATCTCTTTCATTTTTAATCTTTTAAGATACTAATTAGAGAAATATTTGTGTGCTGCTGCCTAATTTCCTCTCTCCTTATAAATAAAATATCTTGTTCCTACTCCAGGCTTTCATTGTCTTTACTAATACTTTTCTATTTTATAGTTATTCATTTCATGTGCTGTATTTTGGGTATGCAGTATTTTTTTAAAAAATAAATTTGGGTTTTTTTTCCACTGAGATAAAGTTAATGGGACAGGGTTTGAATAAATATTCTTTGATACAACATTTTTAGGCAATTAGGTCTTTAGACATTCTGCCTAAAGAAATTGTGGCCTGCTAGTTAGAGAAGAAATGAAAATAACTTATCTTCTTTATCCAGTTTACTTTTTTTTTAATATTAGCTCCAGTAATTATTGGTGTTAATACTTGTTTTCTGTGGCTTGTTCCAGTAGTTCCAGATATAATTAAATTGTCAGAAATGATATGTTAAAGTTTCTTCTATGCCTAGTAATACCTTATCAACCAGGCAAGTTTAACAGAAACATAATTTTACAAAATAAAAAAGTTGTATTGTAATAATTGGTAGAATTTCCTGTATCAATCAAATTAAACTTTGTAACTTTTAACACATACTTGTAGGAATAAGTGATGAATGTCATCATGTTAGAAAAGGTAATGATGTTTCTGACTTCCCAGACTCAAGAGTAATTCAGGTAATTCTTTAGGTGCCCAGGCAGTTTTATTTGTCAAAATTGCCTTCTAATGCACTGTAAAGCTCAAGGCATGAGTTCTAATATATTCTTACTGATTTATATATTTTGTTTCAAAATGGAGCCACTCTGTGACATATTTTCATGTGATCTGCATTGGATTTTGTGAGTTTTATGTTTGTTGTTCAAAGGGCAGTTCCTTGTAGAATTGTGAAAATTAGAAGGAAGACCTTAAGAAGGAAGACTTCTTTTAAAACCAAATTAATATTTTTGTTTAATTTCCAGTGGAAAGGAAGGAAATTGAGTTTTGTGTAATTTTTGTTTCTATGGATAATTTTCTTGATCAGCATTTACTAAAAGCTGAAAAAAGCCCCACTGATCCTTTAATATAACCATCTACTTTGTAACAAATGGTAATTTGGAATGTGTTTTCAACTCAATATTAAGGACAGATTACAATTAACAAAAGTTAAAGGTTGTTTTTTTTTAATGTGATGTTTCTGCATCTCAGTTTTATATGTCTTTGACTCAAATATTTTGAATTCTCTGAAAATTCATTAAAACCATAATAGCTCTTACTAGTAACATTTTTCCCTGCTTAAAGCTTTATTTGGCAGTTCAAAAACATTACCAAGAACTATATTCTAAAGATCAAACCATTCCTCCTCCAAAGCACTTTTATCTTTGTCTTCTATAAACAAAAAAAGCGCTGTTGAAGGATGAGGGGGCTGACAATGACAGATTACCTGTAGCTTTGTTTTCCTGTTTAACTTAGGTGGACCCTGTGCAGTGCCATGTTGTGCTGTAACACAATCCCATGTGCTCAGATCCCATTGCTCTTCCCTGCAATCCCCATTTCTGCATTGCTTTGGGCTGTGGCACAGAGCAGGCAGAGGGATTTCATCCAAGTGTTGGTGTCATTCCTGTGGAGAATCAAACAAAGCCAAATGAGCAACAGGAGTCAGTTCCAGTAAAAAGCTGCAGAACTCAGGAATAATTGTCATCTAATTTCTTCCATTATGTTTGCAGGACTGTCAATTATTTTTCCTCTGTATTTCTCACACAGTCTGAAGGTTATTATGCCTGCTCCTGTGTGAACTGCCTGTTTGAATGAATTGGTAATGCAGTGGTTATGGAAGCATGATCTGTGAAACTCTGATGTAATTGGTTTCACAATGTCTTTTTTAGCCCACCTGTTTTACTTATCCGTCATTAATAAATATAAGTTATCAAGACATCAGGAGTACAATGTTATAGGGCTTGAAAAAGTTCCAAGAATTCAAAGGGCAGTTGAGTGCCCAACTTGAAAACTAGTCCTGAAATATTGGCAAGAAGTTCCTTCTTTGCCTTTTAAAATCTGGATTAGTTTTGTTTCCTTAACAAAGGACCTATAACCAACCAACATTTCAAGTTGCCATTAAGGAGGAGAAAAGTGATAATAATTTGAAGTTGCCAGTGTAAAGGCAATTTGGGAGATGTAAGGAGAGGTATGATTACAGGAGAAATGAACTGTGGCTCTGGGGATGTAGAATGGAGGAGGACAGATGGAAAAGGAAGCTGCTTTGTCAAGAAACTCCTTGAGGTTATTCAGAATCAGGTCCTCTCTTTTGCTTCTTTCCTTTTACTCTGAAATTTCATATTAGGAACAGATGAATCTTCCCTTTTCTTCCTGATTTTAGCTTAATTTACGTCTAATATAAATTGAATACAGGTGTAATATAGAGGCTATTTGTTGTCCATCTCACATAGTGTAAGCACTAATACTTAATGCTCACACCTGCTTTCAGCAGAAGACTTAATCTGATGGAAAATTCAAGATTTGATACTCAGATCATGTGAGGAAAAGTGTTTGGTGGGTTGGAGTGTGGAGTGGGTGTGTAAGAGCAGGCCCCCCTTTTTCTGTCCCACACTTAATGGAGCAGCCCTTTCTTGGTGTGTTTGGGCTGTGGAGCACCAATAGTTGTCTGTGTTTGCTGTTAAGGGAGCCAGGACAACCCAAAATGCAATTTCATGCTCTCTTTGTCTTCTGAAAGTATTTCAAAGGGGTTTGTTCTTTGAATACAGTGCAAGATAATTGTTCATTTAAAAGGAGTAATCCATAAATGTTCTTTTGTCAAGCAACTGGAGTGATAAATTTTCTGTCAGAAAAAGCTTTAAAATACCAATAATATTCTGGAGTTTATTTTCTAAGATGCATGCACATCCATAATGGATTAACAGCATGTTTTAACAAACCATTTATTTGCTTTGGGAGTGACAGAGAGAAGCTGTTTCAAACAGGATCTCTCATCACCGTCTATCTCTAGTCACCTCCTACTGAACTTAAGGTTGAATACCGGGGGTCACAAGGGAAAGAAAACAATAATTAAAGTGAAAAACTTGATTGAACTGGGTTTTTTTTTTTTGTCTTCAGTATGATTAGCATGTAAGAAGCTGGCTGAGTATTGTACTGTATATCATTAGTTCAAACATTTCTGACTTGATTTAGCTTTAATAGTGGCTTTTTAAATTGCATTTCTGTATTTTGTGGAGAACGGCTTAAGTAGTAAAGGCAGTAAAAGTTCTCATTGTAAGGTCTTGTTTCTATAAATCTTAATCTTGGAATTCTGCTAGGTTACAATTGGACTGTTTCTAAGGACTCACCCCACCTCCCAAAAAGTTGTCAGGAGTTCTTTTATTAAAGCTCAAAAAATTATTCTTAGACTAACAGAGGTGGGGAGTAAGGCAGGAGTGTTTACAGAGCTCACTTCTAAATTGACTGTGATAAGTGGCAATGCAATGTATTATGATTAGAGGTTTCTGGGAGACTCTTTAAGAAGGTTAACTGCAAGGCAGCTCTCAAAAGAAAGCATTTATCTTAGTGGTCATCCTTCAGTGTTTTATACTACTGAGATTTTTTTGTGGGTGGTTAGAACCATTTTTTTGTGTTTTATTAGCTGTATCTTGAATACCTCCTACTAGCTGAATGACAGTTTAGGCTTATTAAATCTGTTCTTAGTACATTTTTTTATCCTTAGTTAATCTTGACTAAATATATGCTAGTGAGCAACCCTTTTTTCTCAGTTGTTGCCCATATTTGTTAAAAAAATTATTCCATTTGACATTTGTTTAGGCTGAAGTTTGATAAAATACTGTATACAATATACTTTTTCAGTTTGGCATTCAACAGAGACTTTCATGGATTTATTTCTTCTTGCATTATCTTATCTTCCCTTTCAGTATGCTAAGACTTCCTTTTCATATTAAGTAATTTTTTCACTCCAGGACAGATGCTTTCCCAAATGCAAACTCTGCATGTGTATTGCTAGAGATCCCCAAGACTGCATTTTTCAGGTGTTATGTAACATTAATAATTGAGTTATTTTGCTATCACCTGCTTTCTCTAATCCTAAGTAAGGAAATTTTTTTAAATCCAGATTTTTCTTTGACACTACTTCCAGTGACTTTACTAAAAGATTTATATTATTTTATACTTTCTGTTTGTTTAAAAGCTATCTCTATTTTCATACTAATAATTGATCATTCCTCCAAGGAAAGGACTCTCTGTATTTGACTATCACTGAGGAATGATCATTATTACTACACCTTGGCTAGATATTAGGAGGAAAACATTTGCTGCTTTCTTCTGCAATTTATGGACATTGCTTCTTGTTTTGTGTGCCATGAATATAGAAAAAAGTAGTTCTATTTCAATTTGACATAGCCTTTTAGGTTCTCATTACTGTATTGTCACTCAGAGACTATTTATTGTAGTTTTTCCTGGTGTTTTCTCATCAGTCATTTCTCTGCCTTTCCCCACATTTTTCAGGGAGTACTGGATTCAGTATTTCAGCCAAAACCTTTTGTGTAGATGAAAAGACTCACTTTTGCCTTGCAATCTATTTTTGGTTTTAATTCTTAATATGATACTTGCCTTATTCACAACAGATCACCAATATGGAGTTTCTCCTTACTCTTCTAGACAGCATCTTTGGTTTGTAAAGACCAATTTTATTCCTGTCTTCATGGCACATGAAAATCCCCCCATTCTGAAACCTCATTGAAATATAACAAATAGATTTTCTAGTCCATCATTCATTAGTTAATGGAAACATTATACAAACTGGAATTTTGGATAGAACACAACTTGTGTAAATTCCTGGTCATCAGAGTGGTAGTGTTTCTTTCATATGTTCTGTTTGTATTGTATATGAAGTGATGTTAAATATAATCAGATTTTTGTGCAGATTTCCTTGGTACCTCTTAGTGGAAGCACTTGGACAGTCAGCCCAGATCCCCCAGCTGTGAGTGTGCTTATTGAGAGACTGTTGCATTCACTGGCTCTGTGTTAAGGAGACTTGGCCTGAGGTTGCTGTGTGTGGGTTGTTGCACTCAGCATTTGCCCGGGGAGGAGAAATTTCATTTCATAACTTTTGCTTTTCCAGGGAAAAGTTTTCATTCCTCTCCTTGCAATAATCAGCATATTGTAGTGGAAGATATAAGTTAGGAATCCTAGGAATTAATTTATGCAGGTGAAAGAAAAATGGACAGAATAATTACCAATGTGGAGCATTTGCTGTTAGGTTTAATATATCTTTTTTAATTTGAGGGTTTACTTACTTTTACTGTGAAAAGCTAGACTGGTTTTTTTTTTTTTTTTTTTTGTGTTAAAAATACTACCCTGTTATTTGTATAACAGATTAGTTTGCCAAAAAAAGAGAGGAAAAACTACTAATAACAAAAGGGATTACTCTTTATAAATATTACTGTTAAAGAATGTCATTTAATCCACTGCTCCAATAAATTATTTTAAAATGTATTTTATTGCTATAATTTATTAAACAATAAGGAGACATTTTGGCTGCAAATAGTGATAACATCTCTGTAGAACTGTATTTGGATAGTCATTTTTTTTCCTGACACAGTAGATAATTAGGAATTATAAATTATGCTTACACTCTTAGGCACGTTAGCTGAGAGTGTATCAGACTGTATGTTGCTCTTGGTGCCAAATCAGATCCTGATTTTCAAAAATTTTAGCACTAAAACTCATGATGAGTTTCATTTCTAGCAGCAAGGTAGAAGTGCATGACTTATCTGAGAGATTTAGGTAAAAACCTTGCTACTAGTTTACATTGTGTTTGTAGGTGAGAAAATCATTATTGTCATCCACTTTGCTGGCATTTTAACCCTGTTCCTAATGGCCAGATAATCTCATTTCAAATGTTTGCTGCAAAAACAGTCAAGTTAATTTTTTAGAAAGGTTACTGAATAGCTAAAACAAATTGCTTCTGTCCATGAGGTTTTGTTCTTCCATAGGAAACTTGAAGTATGATGAAAGGCTAGCATAACAACTTTCACTGATGTGGATAAACTAGTGTGCAATATGTAATCAATAGGATATGATAACATAGAGATCCTGATCTGTCCTGAGAGGCAGCTTCATAAATGCTTGGATCTCTTTACTTCCAGTGGCTCACAAGTATGGACGAGATCTTTTTCCACCTCTGTCTTCCAGGGACTTAGTGGGGGCTGGATCCTGGTCATGCAGAAGGAGGATATGGCTTTCCTCAGGTGCTCTGTCACAACCTGCATCTTTATTTTGTATTCTTAAAAATAATAATAAAATCTTTGGGCTTCTCTGTCTTCACTCTGAACAGAAGTAGTTAATTAACAAGAATTAAAGCAACTGACCTATCATTTGGTAGAATAGACCAGCTGTGTCAACCTCTTGTTAACCTAGATGCCTGGTTAAATGCCACTTATATTTGAGGCTATTGCTGTTGAGATTTTCTATGATAATAAACATGGATAATCTGCTGCCACATCCAGGAATGTGTCAGTGGAGACAGGTGCTGTGCCCACCCTGGGCAGGCTGTGTGAGCCAGCCCCAGTCTGCGAGCCATCAGCACTTTGTGTGGCACCGTGCCCGAGCTCAAACACCTTGTCTCTGATAGCTGAGGCTTTGCAGCTTCTCAACAGAGGCTGGCACACATTTGGGTATAATAATAATGATTTCGGTGGCTGCAAGAGTGCTGGCAGTGTGAGTTTGCATTTGATGTGTTCTTCATTCCATGTGGCTGGGGAAGCACTTCCCCAGAAATCCCCACCCTGGTGTTGCGCACTCGTCTCCTCCCAGCTCCACTCAAATTAACTACAAAGATTTAAAAAATATGTTGGCAATAATTTTACGGGGGGAAGTTTAAACATATATGTGCTGTGGGTTTGATTCAAATCTTGGAGTGTCTCAGTGGACCACTTGTGGTGTCATTTGACAGCAGCTATTTCACATGACTCTGAACCACCATTTCCTGGAAGTGCTTGATATGAGTCGTTATGTCCTGGAATCAAGTGTTTGGTTACATATTTTCCCAAGCATTTTCCCAAGATAGGAAAATCCCCATCAGCTGAGAAAATACATGCTAGGGTCTGCAAAATTTTGTGGGTTTGGGCCTGCAGAATCCAGAGTGCAGATTTTTCAAAGCATGTTGACTGGCTCTCCTCTCCTATGAGAGGTTTCACCTCATCTGTTACTTTAAAGTGGAGTGGAGAATATTGCACAGCTGAGCAGTTAAGATCACAAGATCATATTTTGGCTGGCAGTATAAAAAATATGGATGTGACTGAATCCTATTATCAGATGTTGAAATGATACCAAATAATTCAGTAGTTCTGACTCTTCTTCCTCACCAGTCAGGTTTGTCTTTTTACTGCGGATTTACTTTCGGAGAAGTAAAATTTCAGTATAGCTTCATGTCCTTTTCAACCTTTAATCCTTTTATTCAATTTTTGGCTTTTTACAGCTGTAATATGTGTTAAATAACTATATATCATTAAAAACCTCATGGGTTACAAGTATTTACTGTGGAATTTGCTGTTAGAGAGCAGACATTATATTGGGGTTGGCTGGCATGGGGTTAACCTACACAACTTAAGAACACAAGTTTAAGAGTTCTGAAACCTTGGAAATTCTGTGATGTAGGTTTCTTTAACACATTCAAAATGAAAATAGGTAGGTTTGTGATGGTAGTATTAATGTTTAACTTGAGATATTATAACTGGAACATTGTTACACTTCTAACTGACTTTTCGCTGTAATTTTATGACAGCATGCTCTCAGAAAAATGCAGAAGAGTGAACCTTATTTAATTTGGAGGAACGTATTCCATGCCTATGTGCAATATGCCGTTTCCTTTTCTTTGGCTTTAAAATCACAGGATACCTTTATTTCTGCCAGGGAACTTGTGTTATCATGCCTGACATCTGTGGGGCAGGTGAGGCCCTGGCACAGGGTGCCCAGAGAAGTGTCTGTGGCTGCCCTTGGATCCCTGGCTGTGTCCAAGGCCAGGTTGGCCTTTGGGCTTGGGGCACCCTGTGACAGTGGAAGATGTCCCTGCCATGGCAGGGGTGGCACTGGATGGGCTTTAAGGTCCTTCCCAACTCATTCCATGATTTAATGATAAATTGCTTGCTTTCTGCAAGTTCAGAGGAAATGAATAGAGTGGCAAACCACTTTTTCTTTCTATTTTGATGTATTAAAAATCTAATATTTTAATGAAAATGTTATGGAATAGGTATTTGAGCACAACACATAAACAAACTGAGAGCCTTCTACAAATCACTACACAACAATTTTTATGCATTATTATGAGGTTTGTAGAAAAACAATGTACCTATATTTCATTTCAAATTAGCATTATGAATATGCAGCATTCTGATATATATTTTTTGTGTCATATTGATTATTTAAAATAATTCATAACTATAATTTAAATTAAGACTGTTGGAGTCCTACAGAATTTTCTTTTAAACATCATTTAACTGAGATTTGAATGAACAAGACAGAATAATAAATGAGACTATTAAAGTGTATGAATAAAATGCAATTGTTTATCTAAAATTGATCCATGTCGCATAACTTCACCTAAAATAAATGGGTTGTTTTTCTTTGACTCCATCAGAAATATTGTCCTATAAATATTTATATTAATACATTAGGAACTTTGAAATAAAAGTGAAGTAACTTTCTTGACATTTTTGCTGGCAAGCAAAGGACTGTGAGAATTCCAAACTTTTAGCTCACCTTGACTGTATGAAGTTCACGAGCTGTATTCTTACATTTATTAGCAGTTGGAGCCTAAGGTTAATTTATGATTCATTTATCCCTGTTTATTTTTTAATGATTGATCTTATATAGTTCTGGGAAAAGGCACAGGCCATAACATATTCTTTTCTAAAAGCTATTAGGTATTATGTGCTCTTTCTTGGCTGATAAGTCATAGACTGTCACCGAGTACATTGCAGAAGGTGAATAGATTTCTTTTATTTATGAAATTAAAGGACAGATTATGGCCTTGCCAGAGCATGAGCTTTTTAGGGTAGAAGACACTGCAAGATCTGTGCTTTTGACTGCATGTTGTAAAAAATTTCCTTTGTCTTACGTCCTCACAAACTGTTTGTGATGTGCCCCTGTGAGTGTCTGTGTCATCCCATATTTGAGTGCTGCAAGATTCTGTTTGCTCTCTAAAATTGAGAGGTCAGGATTACAAAGGAAGTGATTTATCATGAACAATCAGATTAAAACCCTAGAATTTTACTTTTAGAAATGTATTTTTCTGTTGACACAGCAAATAATAATAAATCCATAGGAAAACTTATAAGTAATATGAGGAAGACATCCAGAGATTCCTGCAGTGAGAACCCTAGAGGACCAAGTTAACAGGATAACATAAAAATTGGTTTTATCTCTATCACTTTGCTTTCTTTTATTCAATCTCTATGATCTGCATAATTCAAAAGAGATTTGTGTAAGGTATTCTAGAATTCATGGAAGTGAATTACAAAAAAAAAATCAAAGATTTTTAAAAGCAAGACATTTTACAGAACTATTAGATATCATATTGTAGTAAAATAGACTGAGATAAATGGTTGATGAAGCAAATAATGAAAAGTGTATAAAGAGAAAATTTTGGCTAATTTTTTTATTTCATGATTTGGTGAGACCTGACAGTGTTTGCTATTTAAAGTGTTCAGAAGGTAGGTGATTATTCTCCTAGTGATTGAAAGAAACATCTCACATAGTGTGGTACAGCAGTATATATCTGTTTTAAATGAGAATTTAACAATTTTAATTTTATTTATTTTATCAGACAGGAAGCTTTGCTTGCTGCAATTAGTGAAAAAGATGCAAATATTGCCTTGCTTGAGCTGTCTGCTTCAAAGAAAAAGAAGACTCAAGATGAAGTAATGGCCCTAAAACGAGAGAAGGACAGATTAGTACATCAGTTAAAACAGCAGGTGGGGAGACTTTCCTTTTCATACTTTCATGGAAACAGAAAACTGGCCCTATTTCCATTTGTACTGTTTTATGCTGATGTCCTTTTGGAAGTGTTCAAGCCAGGTCTGACCTGTGTCAGCAGTTGCACAAGGTAGGATGTGTTCCATTTGAGTGTTTATTGCTTCTCTGGAGTTGTTAAGAATTAGCTGCACATTTACTTGGCTCACATTATATGCAGCCAATACATTTTGTTTCTCTCTTCATATAGTTCCCAGCCTTCTTAATTCTGTGAAAGAGGACAGCAGATGCTCTTTGCAAAAAGCAAGATCTGTCCATTCTCTGGACTCTTTTTAATCTACTCTTGTTCACTTATTTGCTTATCTGTGGTAAAATAATTGTGTTTTCAGAAGGCTTCAGGCTTTCTGAGAGGGTATCTAGAAATTGTGATTGTCCTTGAAATGAATTCTCAAATGGGTAAAAATCACTGTGTCTTCAACACTAGAAGTAATTTGAGGTTTAAATAAAACAACTTAGTTAAAAAACCCTCTAGAAACAGATATTATCACATATATTCTGGCAATGATGCAATTGTCACCAGGTCAATCAGCTGCCCAGGATACTTTTCATCAAAATCTATATGATAAATAGGGAGATATGCTTCATGCTTTTTATCACTTCATCCCACTGTGCTGCACCAGAGCAGATGATGTTGAGTTCCAAATAATGTTAGGGATTTTTGTTTTGGTTTTCTTTGGAAAAGAGAGGGTGCTTATTTTTTTTAGACATCTCCCTTTTTTACCTTCATCTTAGGTTACTGAAGAGTAAATGGATACACCCCTTTGCCATGTTCCATGATACCTTTAAATATCATGGGTGTTCATCAGAGAACTGAGCAACTGTTTTGTTGTTGTGCTTGTTTTGTTTTGGTGTTGTACCTTTAAGCCATTGCTGGAAAGTGTTCAAAACATTGATGGGTTTCTTCAGACAGAGAGAAGGAAGAGGATTGCTAGAGAAGCATTGTGTTGGAGAACTTCAGTTAGAATTGTAACCAAATACTTCAAATACCTCCATTATTTATAGCGATAAAGATCTTCAGCAAAGCTATTTAACTAGATTCAATTGATGCCAAAATAATCTCCCTGTTATCTCAGACACCACAAAAAAAAGAGTCACCAGGAACAGGAATGTGGTTTAACCAGGTCACCCCTTTATTACACTTAAGAATTATCTGATAATAGAGCTTGTAGGCTTCACTCATACTTCTTTAATCCCTGTGGGGAGAACCACTGTGTACCCCAGAGGTTTCTCATGTGCATCCAGCACAAAGGCTGCTCTGGCTGTGCTGGGCAGGGGCAGATTCCCCTGTGTGATTCAGTTCCTCTGTTTCCTTGAGAGATGCTCCCTCTTGAGCTGTTCCTGATTCTCAAGAGCCTCAGTGAATGTTCAGCTGCAGCATTGCTTGTTTTCTTCTGCTCTTATTTGCCCCACCCTCCATTTCCACAGCTGTTACACTGCTGAAAGAGAGAACTCAGAAAAGCCCAACTTCTTCAGCCTAATGTGATCATCAAAGGAGAAATATTTATAAATATTAGAAGATGAATCACTAAATAATGCTAAACATTAACATAAAGCCCTAAATTCATCCCTGTTCTCTATTGTAAGAGGAATTTTTGCATTGAGAGGCAAAATAACATGCTGGTCCATGATAAAAAAATCTGTATTCCTCCCATATATATCCACATTTTCTGGCCTTTGTGAATGTTAAATACATTGTAAACCCCTATTAAGACATTGATTTTAAAATAATTTGTCACAATTTTTCACACTGCAAAATAAAAAGAGGCATCTTAGAGAAGTGAAATATTCTGCCTTTGTCAGGAAATGGGAATATTTATGATTTATTTTAATAAAGCTAGAGATAGGCATATCATATTTTAAAGATTAAAATGTTATTTATATGAATGATTTGAGCCATCTTTTTATGGCTTGTGACTGTGTGAGTTTAAGTAAAAGTTCTGTTATTTTTAAGCTGGAAGAAGAGAATTGTTTTTATGTCAAAACCTAGATAACCTAGAAAAATTATTTGTATCACAGTGTATTCAGCTGTAAAATTAGTTGTAATAATTCTGACCTCTGTGTTGCAAACACATTTTATCACAAGAAACAAACATTTAATTGCAATGATTTAAATACAATTTAGCAGCAGCAATCTGTCAGTTAAATGTTTATTGTTTAGTGCTTAAATAATTGGGAAGCATAGTAATACACTCCCAGCAAAACAAAACCACTGGAATTGCTTTGATTCATACACCAAATGCTATATTTTGAGAACTGTAGAACTTTGTAGTAGGCTTTAAAAAAAACCTTTCAGTAATACAGTATTAAACAAAATTACCATGTGGGCTTGGCTGAGTGCTTACATAATGTGCATAATCACCCTGGCCAAGATTCCTTTGGAGAATTCTGAGAAGGTATTTTTAGATAAATTTGTACAGTGATGCAATCCTTCATGAAATAATTAGCTAGAAAGTCAATTTTTAGAACTTCTCAAGAGATTTTGGGAAGAGCAGAAGACACTGCTATGTTACTGATTCATCCTGAACTTGGATACTGAGAGAAAACGTCCCAGTTGTCTCTTTTCACTTGTAGGATATAGTGCCAAAAATGTAAGTGCACTTGGCCAAAATGCAAGGTCTTCTAACTCCTTGAGAGCATTTTATTTTTCTTCTCAAAACATGAAATTAGAAACCTTTCCAGTGCTTTCAGGGCTGCAGGTGTACAGAATACTCTGGCCAGACGCAAAGCTGGTGTTTGGCAGAGTTTTTTAGTTCACTGCTCTATATTTCATCACATCAACATATTGCTAATGCAGCAAAAAGGGTGAGAAACCATCAAGGAATTTAAAAAATGTGTGTAATCACACTTCCTCAGCAAACTAACAGCTAGCAATGTTTTCTCTTGCATGCAATACACAGAATTATTTCTTACTAATTACCTTGTAAATATTTAAAAAATCTCTTTCAGCAGCAAATGAGTAAAGTGGAATTGTAGGCAGCATGTTGCATTACATATACTGTTCTAGTTAAATACTGCAGAAACCTTGCTACTCTGATATTATGGTGGTGGCATCAAACATTCAAGAATAACAAAATCCCCCAAATTGCATTTTCACTGATAAATAAATTCAGCTTTATTTCACTGTGTGTTTTATGATATTGAACGGGTTTATTTTATTGTATGAGAAAAAGCATATTTCTAGAAGTTGTTGTGATTGTGATTATTCTGGCAGCCCAAAACATTTTTCTGCAGCACTTTGAATTAATTAATTAATTGCATTTAAGCTCTCTGTATGTCTAACAAGCATGAGAGCAGAAAAGTCATGCCCTAGTATTTCACAATGTCATTACAGACATGGTTATCTGCAGCACTTGTGAGCAGCAGCAACTCTAGGGTTGGTTCCTGATCACTGTTGCTTCAGTTTCTGATGCTGTACTAATTTAATTTTCTGATTGCCTTGAATTTCAAAGGTTTGAGTATTATAGGACCACATAATTTTATTATTCCTCTTTGTGGTGTTGTTGTTATTGCTGTTGTTGTTTACACAGATCTGCTTCAGACAGACATTTATTGTGCAGTTGAATTGTGCAGTGTCACTGCACAGTGAGTAGAATCCATGTTAAGAAGCCATTCACATGGGTACTGCAGATGCAATTGATCACTCTGCTGCTTTTTTACCTCTCCAGTTTATGCTCTTTAACATTAGTCACAATATTGGTCTTGTTCAAGCTTTGAGCCCCTAATTAAGAACAAAAGAGAAGTCTGAGACCCTTAAGTTATAGTTTTATTTTTGTTGCACTTATGGTGCACAGGTTCTTTGTTTATTTTGGACAGGTGAGAATAGATGTCTTAATAACTTCATAATCAGCCTGGTTATTTTTTCCTTAAAAGTTCTCAGAAAATGTGGTAAAATGACTTTTACTCTCTGATTTTAAATGTGGCTATTCACATTCCATTTATGTCAATACAAAGCATTCAGTGGCTTTACTGTCTTAAAAACCTTTTTAGTTTATACTTTTCTATTAATTAGAAATATCCAAAGTAATATTTCTGCATGTCTTAAAATTGGGGTTTATTCTCCTAATTTTTAATCTGATTTTTGGAATCTGTGTTTTTGCACATGGATCATGACAGTCATTGCAAATGGATTGAGTCTCAGTTTTTTCCAGTGGATTCCTGTGGGGGTGGAAGTGCAGAGTGCCACTTTTCCCTGCAGCTTTACACAGGAGGGGCACAGGGTGGGCAAGGCAGTGTGTGAGTGGAGCTAAAAGCCTTTGCCTGAAAAACAGTTGAAAAAATACTGAATATGTTGGCAGCACTCTCATGACACTTTTCACATTCTCAGTTAGACTTGACAATTTATATTATAAAATTTGATAGACTTGGGTCATAGCTGGATATGGTATCACTTTTTCCTCCTTATGCTCTCAGGAATCCAAAGTCTTTTGCATGGTATTTTTACACAAACCTTTTCAATGAGAGTGGCTTGTTTTGCCCTTAGCAGTCAGCCCCTGAAAGCACCACAGGCTTGGTACATGAGCCCTTTCCTGCTTTAAAATCAGTTTCTATTTGTTCTCTGAACAAACTTTGAACTACTGTTCAGAGTTTTTTGATTCTTGAAGGATCTGTGTCACAACCTAAGCCTTTTTTCACTGGTGATAATCTGGTCTTGAACTTATCCTACAACTTTGTTCAGACAAATGCCTTAACTTCACTGAGACTGAAAAATCTTAAATGGAAAAAGTAGGTAATGCAGATATAAAATAATATGTATATTAACACTGGAACTTTTGTAATTCTGGATCTGGCCTGCTTGGTTATTAAGTACCTCAAATAAGAATAGTGAATATCTCCATTATAACACTCTGAACTCCCAAGCCAAAAGGATTTTCTCCATCTGACATGTTTTAAACAAATCCTTATGTTCTACTGCAATGTACCCCATGATAATAAGACTAAATGTAGTTTAACACTTGATCTCAAATGCAGTGCTAAGTAGCCAGCTATTAAAAAAAAAGTAAAAAACTGTAAAAACTGGGTGTCAGATATTTCTGATGCTGTAATTGTGGATAAAACTGGTAATTTTTACAATCCAGCATCAAAAAGAAATTAACTATCTGTAAAGTGTCTCTATTAAGCATATTAAGACAGTGGTGTGATGCTGTCACTATTTCAGTCCATACTGAAATATACAACCAATATATTGAAATGAATATTTTATTTAGCAATTTTTGTTGCATACAATGGAATAAATGTAGTAATTTCAACTTAAGATATATTTTCTATATGATACAAATGGGAGACCTGGGCTTGTATTTAAATTGTAAAAATTAAAGCTAAACTCACTAATCAGACATAAAGGATGGTGAAAAATGACCAGTGCTACTAACCAGAGGTTTGCAGTTTCTAAGGTCTTATTTAGCTGCTGAAGTTTCTGATTCATGTCTGGTTTTAAATAATTATTATGGGGAATTACCTTTTTAAGGAGTTTTTTCCTGTTGTAAAAAGGAAAAAAGGGAACCTTCCTTCTTCCGTTGCTTGTCTGTTTTTAGTAGGCCCTGGCCTGAGATGTCCTCAGGCAGCTTCAGTTTCAGAGCTTTAATTATGCTTTTTAACCCACTTCTTTGTGTCTGTGTTCTTACATACTTCTATGTAATTACCCAGGTTAGTAGTAGGACTCAGACAAATACCTTTAGCATGACTTGAGCCTATACATTACTGAGTATGCTGTATTATTACAAGATATTTCCTGCGCTTCAAGCCATACTTTTAATTCTCAGAGCTTTAAGACTTCAAAACCACAAATTCTAAATGCCCAAAAAAAGTCAGACAGTCCATGTTCTATTCAGCATAGCTTTGTTTAATCACAAGTGTCAGAAAAGTTGAAATTTGGCCTCAGTACTTTAGATAAGTGTCTGCTTGGCACTTGGAAGTGCTGCCTGTCTCTGTCTGCCAAGTGTCCAATATCCCAGCTGGTGTTTGGGAGGCTGTTGTCCTTCAGCTTGTGAAGAGGGAGGCTTACCCTGAGCTTTAGGTTCTTTCAGGGTAAGTCAGTCACATTTTGTCATCTTGCAAAGCAGCAGGTGTAATGGTTGTTCATACCAGTTAAATAGTGCTCTAATTAAAAAAGAACTGAACTGTCTCTAGAGCTTCTATGCTCATGTTCAACACTATATTACCAGATCGGAGTCTCTGAAAAAATTTACATAGAAGTTGCTTTGCCCTGCTGCAGAAGAGTCAGAGTATTAATTTGTCCAGCAGTTGATTTTCCCTGGGTGGAATGTTGGATATAATGAAAACTTGGAAAATAGTCAGTACCTTTTCTTAATCCCTATTTTCTGTCCTGTGATGGCAGACAGGGCCTGAACATCAACTGCTCTGGGTTACATAGTACAGATGATAAGAATTCTAAATTTTAAATGTAAAACCATCATGTGAGTTAAGTAAATATAGATGTGAAAAGAAAAATACACATACTTAGCATGAAAACTTGACTGTGTCCCTTACATTGTATGGAACAGTCTTATCCTTAATGAGGTACAACCTAAAAAGAGTTAAATGCAGAGTAGCCAGGCTTTTCTGCAGTGTGCTATCATGCACACTCTGAGCCTGCATGCATCCTGTCTCTCACACTTTCCAAGACAAGTCATACACTATAACAGGAAAAGAAAAACATGCTTATTAGTCCATTTGGAATTTTAACAGGGAAAAATTTGTGTTCTTCAATGGAGGCAGGAAACAAAGCAGCAAAGCCATGTTAAAATGTGGTTAAGAGTAAGAATATAAGAACAGATTACATTACAGGGATGTTATAAAAAGAAAATGCATAATTAAAGCACTCAGTAAAACATAACACTGCCCCATGGTGATGCATTCCAACACCCATAAGGTTATGATTATTATACTTATTTAGCATTTTCAGTTGCTGGTTTGTTAACATACTGCAGGGTTTTTGTTATCTTTCACTTACTGATGAGTGCTTGCAAACCTGAGTGTCTTAACATCATTTTTTTCCATTGGAGTTTTCTTGGTGTCTAAAACCTCCCTGCATAAGCAACAAAGAGGCCTGAATAGAATATTATTGTGTATTTATACTCATTGAAGACAAGAGTATAATTTATTTTGGAAATAATTAGCATGATGTTGTTAGTATTACACTGTTAAAAGTGGATTGAATAATTAGCATAAATTAATACAATTTCTGCAAGTCTATTAAGTCCACTTCCTCCATGCAGCTGTAATAGTGGCAAAAGATCCTTCAGAGCAATAACAAGTTAAAAGATCCTCTGGCTTGTGAAAAAAGGACCCTTCTGTCAGAACCATACTTGGTGGGTGTGTTTTAACAATTTGTCTCATTTCATTGTGTGGATTCAAGAAAAGTGCTGCCCTGAAAAACGAAGCAGTCGCAAGGTTTGGCTTACTAGCAATAGCCTTGGAATTTTCTTTTCTTTTACAGTTGGATAGTTAGTGAAACAGTGCCCCAAAGTATAGCAAAAGCTTAAACTGAAACATTGCAAAGGGATCTCTCCTAAGTATTTTTCTAGACAGCAAATCAATCTCACTCTTTGGCTTCTTTTCTCATCATTTGTGAATGATGCAGGTATCTCTATAGGCTTGAGCTGCTAAAAGCAGGTGGAACAATGACAGTGAGGTTGAAGACGATTTGTAGAGGCTCCAAGGTTGGAACTTGAACTTGTTAATTTTGATTTCAGAAAAATATTTAGTTAAGATGAGACAACAGAAGTGGAATAAAGGAAAACTTGATTAAGAGGGTTTTTAAAAAAAGTAAAAGATGATTATTGAACTTAATAAAGTTCTGGAAATACAGGCTTTAAATGACATTTAATTTTAGTTTTCTTTGTAGCTTGTCATGACTCTTTTGTTGTCAAAAGTCACCATAAAGGTTACTTACAAGCACAGGATTCTGTGGTGCTTTCTCAGATGCCTTTTGTAGCTGCTTTGCAAGACTGTCTTCCTCTGTCATACAAACATGGTAGTCTACATTGTTTTATGTAATATTTTGGGTTTTTTAAATAGAAAATACACCATTTTTATGAAGTCAGGATTTTATGCAAACTTTTATAGTCACTTAAAAGATTGTAAGTGACAAGTGTAATTTCTTGAACTTCAGAGGTGTGTGAGGGCAAGTACAGTGTTTGCTGTCCAACATTTAATGAATTTTAACTTGCCAAATAGCACATCCAATATAAATTGTATTTCATGGAAGTTTGTGATTTCTGAATTGTGCAGCAGTAGAAATGGTAAGAAATTCTTCCCTTGTCTTCAAATGACAAGTATTTTCAAAGAATATACAAAAATATTGTTCTAATGTGAAAACTGATTTTATTTGGAGAGCATGAGGCCAGAGCTGGCTTAATTAGAAAACATTTTTTTTAACCCTCTTGTCAATGCAAGTCAGGCTTGAAGCACTGGATTCATACAGGAAAACCAATTGCAGTTGCACAGGCTTTCATTAAATCTAGGTTCATTCCAATAATTCCTTCATGCAGCATCTGAATAACTTGATGAATTCTTTAGTCTGGATAATGCAATTTTTTTAGATCATTGCCTTTTTCTGTTTTCTAAAATATTATTGTAGAACTAAAAAAAGCTCAGATAAAATCACCTGTTATTAAAAATCATGAAGACTAGAACTAAATGCCTGCCTCATGAAGTTTTCAGAGTTATTTGTGGTATTATTAGAATGGAATTAGAATGTGGAATTATTTTCAAACAGTGAGATTGCAAGAAAAAGTTTCAGTGTCATTAAAGACAACAAGAGGCCATTGCAGAATCAAACCTACAATGTGGGTCTCTAGATTTTAAATTTTGTCCTTTAAAAATTAGACCCCGGGATAGCTCCAGGACAGCCTGCAGGTTTTATATCTGCCTCCTTCTCACATAGGGAAAAATCCTGCCTTATTGAAAGTGAATATTCTGGAAATATTTCAAATTCCATTAAATGAAGAGAGATTGAGAAGAAAATCCAAAGGAAAGTAATAGCTATTGAATTGTATTACACCTATATCCCATAGCAACAAATCTTACTATTTTTCCTCATTTGAACCTCATTCATGAGAGTTTCATTGTTAACTTGATCCAGATGACAGATGAAAGCATAGTTCCCTATTGCCACCTTGCTAAAATATTTTGTAAAAGACAGTTTTAATATTACAGTTTTACAGTTACAGATTGCTGTTAAGCTATTTTGTCTGTTACCAGTCAATCAAAGACTTTCATTTCACTTTGGTATATCCTTCCTTAAACTCAACAGACTTTTAGGAGGACAAGAAATATCTGTCAGTTTTCTTGCACTGCTAGGTCATAAATTCTTTGGTAAGTGGGTTAAAAATTCAGTTTCACATACCATTCATGACCTTGACAGCTTAGCAAATAGTGATATTGAATGATCAAAGACAACTGTTTCAAGCCCTAAGGGTTAATATACCTGTGCAAGAAGATCTGAGCTGCTTTTAATTCCTTGATCATTCCTTTATTTCAAAATGGATGCAGTATTTTTTGAATGGAGTCAGTAAATTAAGACCAAAAAAAAATCTGAGGACACGGTTTAGACTAGAACTAATAAGGCCATACATGGTCTTTAGGAGATAGAGTTAATTAATTGTTGCATTTTACAAGTTCACATGTTTTTCTTCTCTAGTATAAATCCAAATTAAAACACATTCCTTGTCAGGTGTGGGCCTGTTGTTCTCTAGACATATTCAGAAAGAACTGTTGGCTGAGCTGTGGCTATGTAAATTTTTTGAAACCCCATTTTCAGGTGGGAGAGGAGAATGTGAATACAAGTTTGACCTGTGCAATAGAACTATTTCAGATAATAGTGCAGAGTAACCAGTGGTGCACATTAGATATTGCACAGTTTGAATGCATGTGTGATCACCACTCTAATTTTCATTTATTGTATATTTCAAGATTCAATTTCTTGATCATCCAGAAATGTCAGTATTGAGTGATGTTCTGTGCTTTCTAAAGAAATGTAAGTAAAGGTCTTGGCTGTCCTTGAACAGGAACTTTTCAGGCATGCTGAAGGTGTTGCAGGAAGTGATGGCATTGCCAGGTCACTGTGTGCTATTTCCCCTCTCAGGCAGCCCTGGAGCAGTCCCTGGATGTGCTGCTCTGGCACCCAGACCAGGAGGATTTTCCTCTGACTGATAAACCAGTGTCCCAACACGTACACACCTTGCTGTGTGCCTGTATGTAGGTGTAGGGGTGTGAAGCCCTGGGGTCCTGAACAAATTCCAATGTGGTTAATTAATTCCTTCCTCAAATAAAAATATGGTTGGCATTTCAAAGCCTCCTAAATATCAAAAGCTGGCAAAGGGAGAAAACAGAAGTGATGTTACAGATTTTTGTTTAGAAGGATGTGAAAAGGATTGTATTGTTCCTCAGGATAGCTTTACTTTGGTTCTTCTCCAGAAATCCTCCTGCTTGTCCTCCTCAAAAATCTTGCTTTTAACAGTTTGAAATCATAAGGTGTTTGCACTTGTTAAGCCAAAGCTAAGCATACCTGGAAAATACAGGTATTTTCAGTGTGGAAGTGCAGCACTAGGACTAGCTAAAGCAAAGACAAATATAACATTAAAATTGTATCTGCTATCAGTTGAAGAGCTAACAAATAAAACCAAAAAGCTTTTGAAAGTATTCTTTTGCCAGGTAAGTTGCATCATTTTAAGAAATTTATGGCAGTTACAAGTCATTTAGATGATTTGATGGTTACTTGAATGGAAAAGAAATTCTCATTTCATATTTCTTTTCTCCCAGAAAGGCACACTAAAGGAAGGCTACTAGAGCATTAACATTTCTTTGTGCACATTTTACTGCAATCTGGCATGCAAAAGGAAGAAACATAAGAAGTAGTTTATTTATATTTCAGCACCAAATTAGAAAGATGACATCATTCATTTACAGTTCTTATCCCATGACACGCCTAATCCCCAACACCTCATTACAAAGGACACTTTTAGGATTGCATATCTCATCTTGTTTAACTTTTGCATTCTTTATGGAATACAGTTGAAAGGTAGGAAATTTAAGGGTGTTCATTGATAAGAAAATAAACTAATAAAATTTTAGGAGCTTCCCCAAAGAGGCAGAGTATGACAGTGTTTATAGTAAGTGGCTTATTATTTGTCTATTAATTCTCCATCTTTTCCACTCTTTTGTTCAAAAGCCCTTCCTCTTTGAATCTAAAGACAAACAGACAACCATGGTGATTCAGACTGAGATGATCTTTTTATCAAAATCAGTAGAAAGTCACAACTTTCACAACTGAAATTCATTCAGTTGCTTGCTTCCATCTTTGTATTTGGGAGAAAATAAAATATTTCCAACTGTGCTGGTTCTTCTCACTCTGTACGGAGAAAATGCTCTTAGAGTGCCATGGAGATGCTCTGAAAGTCTAATAGTGCACATCTGACCTGTGATGTTTTCTCTGTTTTTTTGTTGTGGATTCCTTGAGGATTTGGTTGGGTTAGTTGGTTGTTTCTACTGAAACTGATTACAGCTCCCCTTCTGTAAAGCAGTTTTCTCTGATCCTTTATTGAGCATCATGCGAAGTGCTTGAGAAACATTGTGACAACTGAAAAAATTAATTGCTGAAAAGGTACATCAGGACTTCCTAGGATTCTGTGGCTGTTGTCCTGCCATTAGACTGTGTTATACTTGAAATATTACGTAATACGAATATTTAGTTTGCTTGTTTTTTTCAAATCCCTTTTCAACTTCAGCAAAAAAACATTGAAGTTGGAGAATTTAATAGCAGTCTCTGGATTTTACATGAAAATATACTTGCCAGTGAAATTTTCCAAACAGACACTTTCATATAGAATTGTTGTTGAAGGAAAATCAAATTACAGCAGTCCTGGAAGTAAATTTACCACATCCTAGCTATGGGACATGAGTTATCTCATGGGCACTTGGCATTGGAAGGCAGTTAGACCAGTTAATATGGGGACATACTGAACAAATGAGTTGTGTTCAAATTCATCTGCTTATCTTGGTCCTTTGGAGCTCATTAATCTGGGCAAAGTCCTGGGCAATGTGTTTAGCTCCCATCCTCAATGGGGTTGCCATGAATCCTTCTGTCTTGGAGCATGACATCAAGTGAGCTAAGACTGCTATCTTTCCTTCAGTCATCTGTGTGGTACTAATTGTATATGCCTCTAACTGATTATTTTAATTTTGGAAGAGATCTTTGTGAGTTTACACCATTTTTTTCTGGGTTTTGTTAATGCAAAATTAATTAAAACTTGATTGCAGTTTAAGAGGTTTGCCTGAGAGAGTCTTCAGTCCTGGTACCGCAAAAAAATAGGGACTGCATCTATTGGTGTCAGACTATTGGTAGAAAGATATTTTTGGTGTTACGAGCAAGGTTTGAATTATTCAAGTCTGTGTATTTCATGGTATGGAATAATTGTAATAGTGATAAAGAGCAGCATTGTATCTTGTTATCCCATGGTGACATAGATTTTATTATCTGTACACAGCTGTAGCTGAAGTGTTGATCTCTTTTTCAAGATCTATACCTTTTACTTACTTCCATTCAGTAGTGTGTCAAGTTCCATAATCACTTATTTCTCTAAGTGCCTGTGTCTCTATCACTTAGTTTTCAGATTCGTTTTACTTACTGTTTAGCAGGGCAATCCTGGTGTACAATTAAAATAAATTACCCAAAATAGAACTTTTAGAGCTATTCATGGTTGTTGCTGACATGCCTTGGTAGCCAACTGTAAATGTTTGAGGTATACTTAATGTTCCTTTCAGTGAGATTTAAGAAGTCAATTGCTTAGACATAATGTTAGACTGGAAAAATAGGGAACAGCTCTAAAATAATACATTTAGAAAAGCTGAATATATTTTGCCCTTCAAACACATCATCTGTCATCATATACTTTTCGAATTTCTTCATGTCATTCTATGGATGTGAAAGCTGAAACAGAGGATGTGTTCACATACTTGATTTCTCTATTTCACTTTCCTCTTCTTTGTGAGCCAGCAGTCTGGATTTCTATTCTTAGATGCTTCAGCTCAAAAAAACTCCCGAAAAACCCCCAGGGCCAAGAGATTCCTAAAACACTGTCAGAATAATACATTCCAACATGCAGTAAAATTGTCTTGCTTTACATTTTAAACAGACACAAAACAGAATGAAGCTGATGGCAGATAACTATGATGATGACCATCACCACTACCACCACCATCACCACCACCACCACCATCGGTCTCCTGGGAGGACACAACACAACCACAGACCCTCTCCAGATCAGGTTGGTCACCTCTTTCTTCACCCTCAGTTTTATAACTTTGTTTTTTTGCTATTTCAGAATAAAATAATTTTTCCAAAGGTCTAATAAGCAACGATGCGTTCCTTGATCTGAAGCTAATAGCTCTGGTATTTATTTCCATCCTGAAATAGTTTAAAATTTTGGCTTTTTGTCTGGAGCCTTATTTTTCTGGAGTAGAAAAACAGTCTGTAGAAACAAGTAACTCATTTTCAGATGAAGGAGCCTGAGGAAAAATTTAACATTGCTTTTATATGAAAAATCATTTTTTGATACTAAACTAGGTTATAAGTTCATAATGTCTGGGTGGAAATAAAAGTGAAAAACTGGGATGAAAATATAATGGCGGTAGTCTCCTCCTCCTTAATTAGGAGGAGGAGACTAAGAGGCAAATTACACTTTTTTTACACAGTGACCAATGGAATTGTGTTAGTCAGGAGCAGGTAAGAATGAGAAAACATGATTTCTTGGATACTAACGCAAATTAAAAAACCCCGAACCACAAACTATAAGCCTGAACAACATAATACATTATCCTTTGAATTCTTGGAACATGTTAAGAACAACTTTTTCTGTCAGAAAGAGGAGAAGGGAATTAAGGACTTTCTGTCTTGGTTTGGTTCTGTTTCTGATTAACAGAGATAAGTTGGCCGAGTTTATAAAAGGAAAAATTGTATGGAAATATCTGTAAAATAAAAAAAAAATTGGCTTTATGCAAGGAACGGAAGGATAAAAAAGCCAAACTGAAGGCAAGAGATGTGAAAAAACAGGTAATAACCACCACAGTGTTACTGAAACCTAGACACTGTTTTCAACTTATTTAAGAAACCTGCACCTGTGAAAGAAATTTGAGGCTCAAGACAATGTAAGAGAGTTAACATTTAGTCAAGTGCTTTTCAATGCATGGTAACAGCTTATTCAAGAAGGAGAATGGATAAGAAGCATAATGAAAGTCAATATCAAGGCATATTCAAGAACATTGAGATGTTATATGAAGAGTGGAAATAGGTGCATGATTAAAGATAGAGCACATGAAATAGTAGCTATTTTACTAGTATTTACCAGCACTTGTACTCAGCTTTTTTCCTAGGTGATAGTTTTGGGCCATTCTCTAAAAAAGAAGGCAGGTCCAGCATACCCATCCTATATTTAGTCTGCTTGAATTTGCCAAGGAAAATTAAGTCAAGCAAATCTAATTTGATAGGGAACTGGTTTTGTGGTTAAAGCAGAAATTGGTCGCTCTTAATTCATCAGGTGTTTTATGCTGTCCCACCAGATATTTGTAATATGCAAATAAATATATAATTTTGCAATGTAATTAATAAATAATGTAAAATTAATTCCAATAATAAAAGATTTAATTAAAATTGTATTTTTTAATTTAAATAATTATGAGATTGCCATGACATGGGTGTGCAACCAATAGACAAATTTTCTATTGCTCATTTTCAGGCAGGAGGGCCATTTACAGCAGGGTTCCAAAGAGGTCTGTCCTTTATCTGAATCTGTGGAGTATTTATTTAGAGATTATTTCAGTGGTGAAATAGAAATGCCATTAATATTGTTGGTCATGTATAGAGATGTGAGAAGCTCTGAGCACAGCAGGAGCAGTCAAACTGCTCAATAAGCTGCTCCAGTCTTGATAAACTGGAAAGAGTCTAGAATAAGAAATTTGAAATTCAGCAAAGACAAATCTGCTTACAGGGAAGAAGTCACACATGCTATTGAGGTAATAGCATGGAAAAAGGAATCTATTATACTGGAGGTATAATATCTGGAATACCATTGCAATGAAGTTGGATCTAATTCTAGGATAGATATGATACTGAAGAAGAAGCAGGAAGCAATTATTCTGTTCCTTGGAGCACTGGAGAGAGCTCATCTGAAAAGCTGTTTACAGTTCTGATCTCCATGCTTTAGGGAACATAGACAAAGTAGAAAGGGACAGAAGGAGAGCAACAAGAATGATAGAAGTTTTAGAGAATATGACCTGTGGGGAAGGCTTAAAGAACATGGTTTGTTTAGTCTAGAAAGTACCAAAGGGGAGACATAAGTCTTCTAATACATAAAATGTTGTTGTAAAAAAGACGATGATCAATTGTATTCCAGTGCCCAATGGAGAAAGGCTAGGAGCAGTAAATTTAATTTTGCCAGGAATAACTAGGGTAGTTTTTAAAAAGAAAACTTTTTCACTATGAGTCTAATGAATCTGTAAGTGGAAACAAAATGTGGACATTCTTTCATATACATGTAATGGAAGTTCCTTTCTTGGAGGTTTCTAAGAACAGGTTAGATGAATAGAGCTTTGTTTCAGCTTGTGTTGGACTCAGAATAGGTGTTCCCCTCAAGTGCTGTCATCCCAAAATTTCCACAGACTGTGAACAATGGATTAGCCCACCAAATGTTTACTTGTAAAGAAAGCAAATGGGAGATTCCTAGCAAAATCCTTGCTGAAATAACCTTTGGGAACAGCACAGTCAAGGGTAATAGTGAGTGAACTCTAGACATTGCTTTATCTTACATTTTTCAATAATGGATTTTACTTTTCTCTTTACTTTTTATGTTGTTATTTACCCCTCTTTACAACATTCATTTGTGCAGCAATTTGATTGCTGTTTGCCATAGAAACCTGCATTTCCCATTCAACATTACACACAGATTTTAGGTATGTGACTATTCCTCTTCAGGTGTTGACATTTTTTTAATGATTATGTTTTTGTTGTAACTCTTACCTGAGTTCCTATTCTGCCATGGACAGCATGTGGCAGAATGACTCTAGACTTAGTGAAGAACAAGATCTCTGACTTCTGTTGAAGGAGCTTGTTGAGCACCTTGTTTTTAGATACAATGGATATGTTTTGGTCATCTGGCTGCTGCTAGGGAACAAAGACAAATATCCAGACACTTATAGCCTTTATTCCCTCTTTTTTTGCTCTCTAGCGAGAGGCATAGATGGGTGACCTTTTTTTGCCATCCTTGTTTGGACCTAACTCTGGTCCAGTTGTAAGGAAACTTCATAAAGAGTAGGAAGACTCTCTCATCTGCCCATACACATGTTTTTTTACAGTTGTTCATGATGTGATTTCTGGTTATTTTGGTACATCTGATTTTTATTTGACATAAATGAATTTCAGGGGATTGAGTGCTGTGCTGCCATGTCAGTAACCTATATTAACAATTTTTTACTAGTCTTTAAAAAAACAGGAAAAAAAAGATAAGTTTGCAGTTTTGCACAAAAACTTAAATTTATTCTCTTCAGTTTTGGCTTGAGAGTTGGCAATCTTTCTTAATTTCCACCTGGAAACATTTTGGCAGTCAGTGTGTATCCTGAAGTGCGGGTGTAATACTCCTAGAATGAAAATGAGCTGAATAAGCATTTTGCTCTAGCTTCAGTTTCCAAGGAGTTGTAGTATGTAGTCCCTTGTAGAGTGCATTACAGTAATCTAATCTGGATTGTTGCATCCAGGCATTATCTGGAACAAAAAAACCCATGTCTAAATAAATTGGAACTTCCAGATTTAGCAGCTATCTTGCCCCACAGCACAGACTTCCCCCAAACCCAACTGTCCAGCTCCCTGCCTCTTGTATTTTTCACCTCTACATAATTTTTCCTTAAAACCTTTTTGTCTTGGCCTCAGTTGCCCACATCATCTTTCAGTTTCTCCCTTTTATAGAAAATGTTTTGAAGGAAGTGCCTGCTTGTGTCACACCAGTGACTGTATGCCCTCTTTGCTCAAGCAAATTGCTGGTGGAGGTTGTTATGAATCAGCACATTTGTATTCCCTGCCACAGCTGCCTCACTGGGCAGCCCTCCTTCTGTCAGTTGTGTCCTTTCAGTATGGGAGCAGCCCTGTGAGTTACCAGCCAACAGAGAATTCTGCCCTGCTAGCCACAGTTCTGGTCAGTTTGTGACCTCTCGCTCCCTTTGCTTTTCTGATCTCAGGAGCCTCTCAGTCCCTCCCTGTCTGCTCCCTATTCTGAATTTCAGGCTCTAATCACCCATGTTCACTTACTGTTCATTTCTCTGGGCATTTTTAGCTCCCTGTTCAAAGTCCTTACAGTCCTCAACTTGTATGACCAATCTCTTAACTCCAGGATAGTCTCCACATAACGAACAGCAATCTTTGCTTATCACCCAGGTCTTCTTCAACTTCATGAGAAAATTATGATGTGGTTGAAGGTTCTAAGTTCAAGATTCTGCTTATGGACTATTTAGTGAAAAACTTTAATTGATTATGAAATTAAAAGTGGCATTTCTACAGGAAAAAAAGAAGTGTAGGTAATCTGATTTGAGTATATCTCAGATCAAGTTAGTCCGATGGTTTAATAGGAAATCAGGCTATTTGAGAGGTCATAGGAAAAACTTGATTCTGCATTAACACAGTGCAAGACTGGAGGTATAATATCTGCATAATTTTCATACTTTAGATTTTATTGCCAATCCTGATGATTATAACAACTGTCAAATCTTCTTATTTCCCATAGTACTGGAGATTTTAAAAGAAATAAAATGTACAGTGTTCTTAATCTCCTGAGAGTTTTCTGAATACCTGAGCTGTAGTGGATTCAAAGCTGAATGCTTTACTCTGTGGTCACCAGGGCTACAAATATATTTTGATTTTGTTTTATGAGAGATTATGTGCTCATAGAAAATAATCAGATTTTTAGAAAAATGTGAATATCATAGGGCGTGCTTTAGGAACTTGGATGCTTTCCAAAAACTTGGCCCTATTCTTAGAAGCTATAATTGAGGATGGAATGTCACATGGTACCTAAGCATGTAAAAAGATGTCCTTTTACATCTTTTAATCCTGTCTGACTACACAGAGATTTTTTTTTCCCTACTTGAAACATTTTTGATGGCTCTTCTACAAGATTTAGTGTTTAGAAGTAATTTGTTACAAACTCACCAACAAGTTTTCTGTTCCTCTGAGATCTCAGCAAGGAGGCCTTAAAGGTAGTTCAAGGTTTCTTAACTGTCATCCTATCTAAAGAAAAAGTCGTCCTTATCAGGACAGAGATGGGGCAGGGTGCATCTCTGAAGCTTCCCTTCCTTCAGTCTCAAGGCCAACTGTTCCAGAATGAGCTTTTAGCTGTCTTACTATTAAATGTGCCTCATTTTAAACAGACTTTTTAAAAGCATTCTTTTCTTCATTTGAGAAAAGAAATCACATGCAGTGATGTGTGAAACCTGACAACAAACTGACTGTTGCCAAGTAGGTGTATGCCACTAAAAACTAACTTTTTGAAGAAGACCATGTGCTCTGAAAAAAAAGTGTTTATTGATTTGTAAAGTGGTGACTGGTCTTGGCAACAGGTCTTTATTCATCAGCTGGAACTGCTAAATATCCTTGGAGTTGCTGAAAGACGATATGTGAAAAACTCTGAACAGGTCAGATGGGATTTTGTTTGAGGTGGATGACTTGGAAATCAGAACCACAGGACAGTCAAACAACGATTATTATTTTAGTGTCTGAATCCTGATCTACAAATCACTGTATTGATCCATATGTAATTTTAGGGGAAGGGAGGGCATGCTGCTTTGTGTATTTTGGCAGTCCTGGTCGTTAACATAATGCCTTGTATTCTGTGGCCACCCTGGAAAATTGCCAACCTCATACTCCTGAACAGGCCTCAGGAATATCAAAACTGAGATTTTTCTTTAAAAAAAAATCAACACAAAACGAAACAACAAAACCTAACAGCCATAAAAACATAAAACAAAACAGAGTATTTTAGCTAACGCATTAACCATGGTTATTTGAAAAGCATAAAATTCTTCAAATTTCTTTAGACTGTAAGTAGAAATGTCAGTCAGAGCAAATGTTTAGTACCTGGAAAAATGACATCTCTTGTTTGGGATTTTTCTGCATCATTGAAACATTGTCTTTTAGTTGTTCAGGAAAAAAGAAGAAAAGAGAAAAGAAGGAGAAAACCAATGACATTGTCTACATAAAAGGAGTGATACGGTATAGCTGCCTAATGCGCTAAGTTGGAATGACTCCCTTCCTCCCTGACCCAGATTTTGTTTAATATTGTGTGTGTTTCTTTATCCTGTATGTTTACACATTGTTTTTAGGCAGGTGTGAGCTTGCTCTTGTCTGTTCCCCAAATGGATGTGAACTTGTTCTGCTGGTGCCTCAAGCTGCAGGGCAGCACGCAATTGCATTAGCACCGAGCTGAGCCTGCACTAAGCTCATCGGAGTCACATGGATTTATTTAATTTAGGAATTTGGGCAGGGCAAGGTTGGCTTGTCAGTACATTCAGTGTAAACAATCTCAGACATATCCACTGTAAATAACTAGTATTGTGCTGAATTAGTGTTTTGAGAACTCAGAAGTGCAGTGCAAATTAGTCAGATAAATGCTTTCAGATTTTTAGTCTTTCATCCAATTTTTCATCTTTGCTGCGCATATTATTCTTCTGGAACAAAGAACTTGTGATTCATATCACACATTGTTCAGACTTGTTGAACTGAATGCAATAAAATCCTATTTGTATCATGGTCACCTTGAAAACACCAATTTTCCAATTAAGTTGTATGCAGTTTTCATAGCGATATTGTTTATTATAAGCAGCTGCTGAATGACAAATCTCTTCTAATGAGGAAGTAACTTCTGTCTAAGCATTTCTCACAACTCTGTCAGTGTTATCATGTGCTCATTTCAGTGGATATAGGAAATTTTGCCTGACATCTGTCTAGGTATTTCTGTCTGCTTTGTCCTAAGAAGAAAACTGAAATAGCTTTCCACATAGGCTTGGCCACATTTTGAGTTTTGGCATCAAACCTAAGGGTTATTGTGAGTTACATTGTGCTTATGAAGGAAGAAAAGAAAGAGCCTTGAAATTTGGAAGAATATCTCTGAATCTGAATGTATCTTTCAGGAATACTCTGGTTTGTGGTTTTGATTTGCTGCCATTTTGCAGTTAAAAACATGGTGAGCTACTCAAGATTTCTCACTTGAAAGTAAAAGCCAATGGAAATTTGGAATATTTATTAATGCTTTTATTATGACTCTTAATTGCAATTATACTGTAGCCAGGCTGCTTTTTAAACATCTTTTAATGACATAAAATTTTTAATTTGCAAAAAGACCAACTAAACTGGAGTTATATTAAAAATAAGAAATAGGAAATAGGTTTTGCTGTCTTTGATACTTTGGGAGATGGATTTTGCACATTGAAAAGTTATACCTCTCCTTTGCTTACAAAAATTAATTTATTTTATATTTTGAGGTTTAATGAATGTGATATAAATGTACACACACTGAGCAGTGTGTATATTTATATATATCTATATTTATATGTTAGCTTTCCAGTCTTTTCCACATATGGAAGAATTTTTTGAGATCATGTTTAGCTGTAGAAATCTCTCCCCTTCATTTCCCCTGAATGTGTGTGTTATTATATACAATACTTATAGAGAGGTTTACATTTATCTTACATTTCTTAGCAGAAAAATTATCTGCCACCATCATAGTCTAAAATAGGTCTTTAGACCAATTGAGAGAGCCAAAAATGCATTTCTGGGAGACAGTAACTTGATAACAAAAGTTGCATATCTGGCACTGGTTACTTAAGTGAGATAACATGTCACAGGCTTTCGCTACAAAGGGGACCATAAATTTTTGCATTGCAAATCTGATTTCACGGACCAGTTCTTGTAAGAAGCATTGAGTTTCCGCTTCATCTAGTGATAAAACTTCAGAATGCATGAGTATCTGCTGAAACATCTTATTCAAAAGAAGAAAAGAGAAAAGAAGGAGAAAACCAATGACTGCTCTGGGTGCTGTAAAGTAAATGGTCAGAAACAACATTTCACTTTTCCCCCATGGCTGTATTTGTGATTGATTTTAACCCAACTATATACAAATAGAACAAATGGTGAGATGGGATTTAAGGCCATTTTCATAACTGGGTGATGCATGGTCACTTGTGACCCCTTCTGTTATGGATAACTTTGAAAATAGACCTCTGACATAAATACATATTGCTGAAGCAATTTTTAAGATTTATTCATCTTTTTGAATATACAAATGAAACATAAAATAAAGAACTTTTAAAGCTCTATGCCCCAAACACTTAAATGAATCCACTGTTAGTCTTTCCACTTTTTAGCTAAAGGCTCAGTTCTTAAAAACATTCATGCACAAAACTCTTCTGTAGTCAATTGTTCTGTGCATGGAGAGTTCATGTGATTAGACCTCAGCTATGTTTGCTCCCAGAAACTGAGCAGCAGATGAAAGTCTCTCTAAGCTCTGAAAGATTCTGATTTTTAGACTAAGTTCTTGATTTGAAAGAAATGTCATTGCATAGCAGGTAGATTTCTTTGTAAAAAGGGGAAATTCATATTTGTAAATGTAAGTATTTGCTGTAAGTAGGACAATTTCACAGTTCAGAGCCAGCAGTTACATGTTTAATGACCCATTAGAGGCCGTAGATAATAATAAGGAGAGCAGTGTAAATCAGTCATCAGAAAGTTAGTTGCAGAGATGAGCAGGTTATTGCTAGATTTATTTAACCCAAGTTAAGACATTAATTCTCAGCATGAAGAACATGAAAGGGAAATGTGATGAGCCTTGTCAGGAAGGGTCTCCTATTGTGGGAAGAGAGCCAGAAAAGCTTAACACATCAAGTTTTTAATGTTGCCTCTATTACGAAAGTTAGAAGGAGATCAGGACTTTTTTTTTTTTTAAGAATAGGTTTTATAAAGATACTTGCATGCCAAAGGAGTGCAAGGGATTGTGCTCTGACACATATTTTCATGAGGTGGCCACATAGTAATGCATCTTTTGCAGTCTTTGAGTGCACCTACATTGGAGTTTTAGTTCTCATCAAGAATGCAGATTCGAATCGAGTCCTCCTGGTCATTCCCACTTCGTGCATATGGTTCATATCCAGATGTGGTGTTGGATTGGGCATCCCAAGTTCTTGTTTGATTCAACTTAAATGAAAGATGCATTCCAGGAGGTCCTCCAGCCCTGTGAAATTGCTAAAGGGAACAGTTTTAGGCAAGATTAATTCAGAATACCCCCCGAGACAGGTGTGTTGTACAGAGGTGACTGCTGTAGTGGCTGTAGATCTGTTGCTGTTGGAACACAAATATTACCTCCTGCAGCTACTCCATGTTCACCAGTGATCAAGAATATTCTACATGCAGAATGGCCATGACTGGGATGACAATTTCTGGCATCTGATTATTAAAATTTTGTAGCTAGACCTAATTGTGCAGACCATGATTAGAGTTCTCCTTTGTTTCTAACCTGCTGTGTGAGGTTACCTGAAGACCAGTCTCAAATTTACTGCTGACCCTGATGAGCCTTAGAGAATTGATGCCTAAAAAATCTGCCTGCAAAGTTGCATTGAGATATACTCCAAAATATGTAGCAAAACAGAAAATGTCTCTGTACATTTCTACATCTGTGTGTAATATTTTCCAAGCATTGTTTTTTAACTTCCTCATTTTGATACTTTGAAGCCATATTTGAGGTTTTGTGGCAATTGGATTAGAGCAGTAAATCACATTTTGTTATAGCAGATACTTGTTTTTAAGATAGTAGGCAATTGTAGTAAACAGCAGCACAGAAATTAAAAAAAGAAAAAAAGCAAAAGTATGAAATAAAATCAATAATTTGTAAAAAGCCTCAATAGTATTTGAGATTATTCCACTTTACTATAAATACAGGTCCAAATTAGTTACTGGAATGTCTGTCCTAAAAATACAAGGCATTCAATATTTTAAACACTCGGAATTGTTAACAATTTTATGACAAGTGTGTGTACTAATTTCTCAAGTTAAATGGTATCTCTCCAATTTTGGGTGTTTTCCTGTTTTACTTGTCAGTAACTAAGATTTTGCTTTGCAGTTTCTGTCATTGAATTGCTATTCTTGACCTTATAAACCAATGAAAGATCCAAGTTTAAAAAGCAGTTAATGTACACAAACATTAATGAAAAATTGCTTGATTGCAGTTTATTGTTTGAAAGAGCCATAGATTAATGATTCTGTAGGATACACACACTGATACGAAAAACTAAGCGTACTTCTGCGATCCTCTGTTCCAATATTAATAAATGATAAGGCGTAACTGCAACTTTTATTTTGCTTCACTGTGTGTCAAGAATGCAGAAATAAGTGGTGAATTTTATTTTTCTGAGAATTCAGTGAAGAATTCTGTATTCCCTCCATTATCTGCTTGCACTGAGGCATCAAACTTTAGCTTCTTGGTATAATACTTTTTTCATGGAACCTGTCAAATTTACAGTCCTGATTCTTAAGTGCTTTTCATCCAGTGCTTTTGGGTACTTGTTCCTATCCATACAGAAAAATTTGTAACTGTAAGTTAGGATTTACACTAGTTGAGACTGGTCTTGAGTTAGAGTTTAAAATTAGAAGTTTATTAAATTATTTAAATTATTAGAAGTTTAAAATACAGTGATTTTTTTTTTGTTTTAAAATTATTTTTATTCAATATAATGTCAAAACAGAACACTGTGCTTAATTTTATGAAATTTCTAATCAAGAAAATTGGAAAATATGTAATCAATTTTTATATGCAGGATAAGATGGACCATGGCACACATTTTCATTGAAACAGATGTGAGGAAAAATGATGGAAGAGGTTTTTTGTTAATTGTAGCTGTTGAAGTGTGATCATAATGTGGACTACTCAGTAATTTCTTAATCAAATCTATAATTTAAAAATTTGTTTAAATGTAATTAACCATATCTTTTAGAAAGTGTCTAAGACTTGATATGAAATCTTCAAATAATCCAGAAATGATAAATTACTGAAAGATATGTCCTGTATTTGCAGTGTAAATACATTCTCTAAATCTCTATCTAGATGTTTTTTACTAGGGAAAAGATCTGTCTCCTTTTCTCTATGTTACTTAATAATGATCAGAAAATCTTTTAATGTTTTCTGAGTGATCATTTAAGTTGAGTCTCCTGTTTCTCACTGCCAAGTTTATTTTTCAATAATTTTCTAGCTGTTTCCTGATCTGTTTACAGTCTTTCAAATATTCACAAGAGTGTGACATGAGGACCAGATGTGAAATTCCCTTAATGGTCATATGCTACTGTCTAAAGATGCAGCAAAAATTCTGAGTTTTCTTTCTCTGCCTGTATTTGTCTTGCTAAATCCAACATTGTACCACTTGTTCATTTCCACCATGACCTGTAAAGACCTTTTTGCTTTTCTTGATTTCAGAAGCAGTTTCCTTTCTTCTAATTATGATAGTTGCCCAATTCTGATAGTGTATTTATGATTTCAGGCATATGTGTCTGTGTCTGATAACATTTATTCAGATAATTCCACATCTGGTCACTTTTCCAAGAAGACTGTCAGGCTTTTCTTTTAGATCACGGGAATATGGAACAAGTTTGGGATGAGAAGGATATCTATGGGTTCCCTTCCTTCTCCAGCAAACATTCATTCAATACAGAGCTAATTGTTCTGACAGTGTCATGTGGCACATAATCAAATGCCTTACAGAAATCTCAGCGTATTATTTCAAAGCACTTACTTTATAAAAAAGAGTCTCTCTGTAATTGGAAAAGATAGAAAGGTATTTTGACAGGACTGGTGCTCAGTAAAGCCATGTTGATTGACATTAACTGAGCTCCAGCTTTTGATTTATTGCTTTTTGTATATCAGGATCAGTGTCAAACTATATTTGTCTTTAATTTCCCATAAAACTCTTTACAAATATTTGACAATATTTGATTTTTCTGCTCTTCTAGAATTCTGCCAAAAGGAGATGGCACAAATAATTGAAGTAAAAATGAATGTCTGCCTGTTTGAGGAATTGCAATGCTCTGAACAGCAAACCAGCTGTGTGTAGCTAGGGGAGGAGTCACTTTGAAACCTGTTGTCTTGTCCATTTCATTGATTTCTTGCTGTTTTTAAGAATATCACCAAAGATTAACCTAATGCATTATGTTAGTGAAATAGGATCAAACTACTCAGTGGAAGAGAAATCCTTCATTCTTTCTTCAACCTTTACTCTGGCAAAAATTCTTGTCAGCTTGAAAGTCACTTCAATTAGCATTAGTGGGCCTGGCCAGGAGTGGCTCCTGCAGAATTCAGAGGGAATAACTTGTGTTTTCAGTGAGGCAAACCCAGCCCATTGCAAGTTTTACAGAACCTGTGCCTTTGTTTCAAAAATAAAAAAGGATATTCAGGCCTTACTCTGCCTTTGCTTTGTGATGTATTTGTGCAGACCTTGTAACTCAGATGTGTTCTGAGTTAACTGTAAAAATTTACCCACATTTCTTCTGTGTTAAATGATAGCTAAGTTTATAGTGGACTGTCAGATTTCTTTACTTAATTCAGCAACATGCAAGACATCTATCTTAACATCTGGTTTTTAATAACAGTTGACATCTGGGAGCTCTTTTTTATTCCAAGAATGGGTTAGGAACAGTAGTGATACTGGCAGTGTATACTTTCAGGCTAAAATTCCTGTCCATTTCAATCATAATTAATTGCCATTCATTTTATTAGATTTTTGGATTTAATTAAGTGCCAGAAATATGTTACACTAGCTAACTTTAAAGGTTTTGTAATTATTGAATGGGTTTTTTAAATGTTTCTAAGATATTAATGGTTGAATTTTAAGGATAGTAAAATGATAAGATTTTATTTGATTTTGAAATCCTGAGTTAAATGAAAAACATTGTGCTGTGCACCTCTGAGTTCTAGCAGCTGAGTGTCACATCATTGGGACATTAGAACTGTATATAGAGATAGCTGTGCATGTGCACATCTATGTGTGTTTAGATAAAGAGTCATTATAAAATTGCCATCTTAGTGTATCTGGGGAAGAACATTTCAATCTCCTGGTTTAGTTCATGTTTATTTTTTAGATTTTATCAAAATTTATTTTATTATTAAATTCAAGTTTATAGTAAATGTGAAGAAAGACTTTCTGCTTTCAACTTATCTACCATAAATTAATCCCCTTTAAAAACAAATTAAGAAATTGTTATGAATTTCTGTATTTGTCATTAATATTATTTATCCCTAAAACTTGAAATGAATAAACCTAATGGTTCAAAACTGGAAAAAAGGGGAAGAACTATTTAATAGCATCCAAAAATGAGCAGTGTTTAACATGTGTTGAAAAGATAAATTTAATTGATAGCATTTTGGAAAAGTGTACTTTTACTTTCTTAATGATGAATTTTGTGGTTATTCAGCAGTTTTGTATCTTTTAACAAAGGGTAAGACAATTTGATTAATTTTTTTGCTTACCTAAGTTTTGACCTTTTCATTGCTCTTAATGTTGGCTTGAATTGCGTGCAATTAAAAAATAGATAATCTTTTAATATTAATCTTATAATCATCTTCCTACACACTGTTTTAATGGGGAGGAAAAAATTTTACATCACTGTTGTTGTTTTTTGGTTGCTATAGATTCAGATTCTTGTGTATGTAATACAAGCTTGTTCATGTGTGTTCACTGGCTTTCATTAGAAAAAAAATCATGTTGTTAAAAGCCAAGAAAATTGAATTTCATATGCACCAAAGTAACTAACCTTTCTTTCTTTCTTTCTTTCATTCCAATGCCAACGCCTTCTCTGTGCATCTCCTCATGTCTGGCACACAGGATGATGAGGAGGGTATATGGGCATAGCCGTTCCTATAAACCAAAGTTCCAGTTTTGTTTTGAGGGGTGAGAAACTCTCTTTTCTCTCTTTTTCATGTTGCAGTCTAATTGTTGTGTTTTCTTTTGCACTGCATGGAATTGTGTGTTTCTTGACAAGTGTGTTTATGAATGCTGTGATGATGTTTTCTCATATGCAGTGAAAAATGAGAAACTGTGTCTAATGGTTTAATGGTCTAGTGGTTCTGTTTTTTTCATAAATTATTGTGGCTTAAGGTGTAGGTGGGTACAGAACTTTTAAAATACATGTATTTGTATCTGTCTAGACAATTTTCTTTTTTTCAGTAGGTGAGTTCTTTAAACTAGTATTAATTTGTTGTACCATTTCTAAAATCCCTTTGAGAGCACTGTAATATCTTTGCAGAATGTGTATGAAAGTTTGATACTTAAGAAATTTTGCCACAGATTAAGCATGCAGTTTTACTAGAATAGAATTTGTGATATTCATGGAAAAACATGAGACTAACTCTTCAGCCGAAATGTTTTAGTGAAATTTTAAAACAAGTAGCAGATTTAGTAAGGGAAGTATAATCTCTCTGTGCAATACATGCTCTTTGCCTGAAATATTATCGTAGAATAACATCCATACAATAATTTCCTTGTGTTATTCCAGAGTACAAAGTGCAGCTTGAATTGTTTGCCTCCCAAATGATGTGTAAATTGTATTGTTATGGTGTGTCAGGTATGGTTGATGCATATCCACTTGTTTGGGGCTTGCCTTTGAAGCTGTGGGTAATTTGCAGCTCAAAATCGCCATGGTCTCCACATTGCTGAAGACACCAGGCTTTGGTGGATTGCTTGTAGAAAATGCTGCTCGCTACTTCTTACAGGAACAATTTTATTTACTTCAATGGGCCAGTTCAGAGGAGCAAAATCTACTCACATAAGCAAAGATTAATGTTTTATTAAAGCTTCCACACATTATATTGCCTTTGGCATTTTACCATTCTGCCTCTTACACTCTGCTGATTTTCATAACAAGTAGTGTGGCTGAGGGAAATCAAATCTCTCAGTCAACTGAGTGTATATTAAAACACAGCATTAATAAAATTAAATTGGATGTATATCCGTCTTATTTAGAAAAGTTTCTACGTATTTTTTTTGTTACTGCAGACATCTATCAAAAGCTAATTGTGAACATGAAGAAAGCAAGAGAATGAACATGAGGAATATATTTTGTGTTGGAGAGGAAAATAGAATAGAAACAATTTAATTTTAAAAGTATTTGAACTGCAAGAATGTGGGTTTCTAGAAAAAAATCTTCACCTTACTATTTTGTACTTTGTATATTTGTCATAATTTGTAGTTATACAGTTTAAATTATTTAAACTGTGACTGCATTTTCATTGCAATGTGGAACATGTTTTTGCCATTTTGGAGACTCAAAACCACATTTGATTTGGTTTAAGAAAACCTGTGTATAAAGAATACAATGATTTTGAAAGTTGCTGACAAGAGATTGAGGGAATATTTATTTAGCATCTATTAGAGCAGTGTAAAATAGATTATATGCTTTTGAATTTTAGTTGATTTTTCTTCAAGAGGATTTTTTCCCTACCAAAAAACATAAGTGTCTGATCTACCAAAACATTTAGCTTCTGATCTTGTTTTGTTCCAAGACTAATGGTTATGATTGATTTATGCATTTAAAGCTTTTCTGGAGGCCATGAGGTGGGACTCTGCCTCAGTAAAGACAGTGCAGGCTGGGCCTCTAATTATGTTTAAAACATAGTTAGTTTAAAAAAGAAGTGTAGCCCTTTAAACTTCAGGATGAGAAAATGCTGTAAGGTTGTAGAGAACCTGCAAAGTGTTCAGGGAAATCTCCCTGGCCAGCCCATTTAGTAGCTGCAGTGTTTGAGTCTTGTTAGAAACAAGATCTCTTCCCCTCTCCTCACCCTTACAGAGGAAAAAAGAATAAAGAAAATCATGAGGTGATGATAAGTTTTAAGAATTAAGCCTATATAGCAATCTGTCATGGGTAACTGAAGCCATGTGACCCTCAGAAAATGTTTTGTGGTGCAGGTAGAACACAAGTGCTTGTTTTCCCTTTCCAGTTCCAACCACTGAAGTGCAGCAGACACTGGAAAAACAGTTCAGGCTTTGCCACAAGCTGTGCATGTGTGAGAGAGAGCTCAGCACAAAACCTGTTTGTACAGTATTTTGTTTGTACAGTACTGTAGACTGTGTTCTGTGTCAGATGTGAAGTAGATCGGATGTTTGGACAAATTTATTGTCTGTGACATCCTCAGAGCAGGGTTCCCTTCACACGTGAAACAGAGAGTGACTGGAGCCTGTGCCTGGCAGCAGCTGATACCTAATGCTTTTGGAAATAGGATCATTCAGCTAGACTGCTAAATTTGGTTTTAGAAGCAGCTCATAAAGTCTGTAAATTTAAAATTTGGCCTTGGTAGATGCTGTGTAGGCATTCTTCACAAGGCATCAGTGTCATTCAGTAAAAAACTTCAAAACAGAAATTGTCTGCAGCGTGGATGAGAGAATATTGCTCAGGCAAATATTCACTGTTCACTTCAAACTATTGGATGTGTTTCATATGCTTCAGGGAGGAGGAGAAGGCTGTTATAAAACAAATGTGGTGCCTAGATTTGTCTTTGCTGAGATGTGGTGAGCAATTCTCTTTCAAGATGTGCTTGCTAAAACTAGCAGTACAAAGCAGACCAGAGTTTTGTCATGTTGCTATATAAGGATGTGTTTAAAGGCATTAACTATTAGCTATTGTTCTGCTTTTTGTTTTCATTATTTCAAGTTAGGACTTTTGTAAATAATTTATTTTTCTTTTTGTTTGGCTTGTTTTGGAAAAAAAGCATGCTAGCTTTGAAATGAGCATCAGTAGCATGCAAGGCAAGGGAAAAATAAGGAGCATGACTGTTTGCAGTGTTCATTTTAATTTTCTCATTGAGTGTGTGAATACCAGCTCTATGCTTAAATAGATAAATGGGTGTTGCTACATTGACTGGAGCTGAAGGGCATTTTGGATTTGTGAATTTTTAGGCATGATTGTTGTTTTACTGTAACTTAGATTTTACTAAACAAAAGGAGGAACCTCCCAAGCAATGTTTGTTTTCCAAACCATGGACAGATTTGTGACTAGTCTTTATTCCTGTTAAAATACTTCTATTCTTAATGGAAGACATTTATAGCTTTTATTTTTATTGGGACATTTTATATTAGTTAAAAAGTTACCTTTCTTTTATTCTTAAAGATTTCAATACTGCTGCTAGTATTTTTTGATATTAATTGCTCACTGCCGAAGACAGAGAGTTCTCATTAAAAGTAGGGATTTGTTTAGCTGTATGTATTTGGTTTTTTTTTTACTGATTATATACTGGCAATGTGTCAATCACTTGACATGAGAGTTAAGGCTGGAAGTTGAAGTCCTGGGCCTGTTGGAGTTAATGAAAGCCCTGTTGTTTGTATTATTTTTTTTTAGTTCTGTTCAGTTTTTACTCAGAGCAGTTTCTTCCTTTTGATTGTTCTATTCATAGCACACATATACACAGTATTCATTGCACCTGTGCATATACCTAAATGTATTATCAAAATTATTTGTATGAACTAGATGTTCTTTGACAGGCATTCATCTAATCTTAAACATTGTATTTATGAAGCACCAAATCATCCTCATGTGTTACTGTAGAAATGAATTATATAAATTCAATAGTTTTTTGTCTCTTCCTTGTATTTTAGCTGTGTGAGTCAGGCCATTCTGCCTGAACTTTGGCCTCAGCTTTTTCACTGCAGGTGCAGGAGGTGTACAAAGGAGAGAAAATGTAGCTGATGAACTGAACTTTAAAGCTTTTGATGTAGTCAGTCTGATGACAACTATCACAGGGCCTACCATCATCATCAGTCGTGCTCTTTTATAATCTTTCATAGTAAAAATAAATAACATACCAGAGCAGTTTTAAACACTGTAGAAAGTGAGAAAAGGCTGTATGTGTTTTCACAGCTTTCATCTTTGTTTTGAAATGCTATAGTTGCTGTATAATGGAATGGTTAATTACTGATTTCACACAAGTAATAAAATCATCTAGCTGTTGTTTAAAATCTGAAGCTGTTGACATCTTGAAAATAGTAGCAAAAATCTGCTCTAAAGATATGATTTCAGTGATGAATTGCATTGTGTTGGATTTCACATCTACAAATTATCAGAAGAATGTGTGAAATTACTGTTCTTTTATTTGTCTTGAAAACAGTTTCAAAGGTTGTTGGGTGAATATTAGAGTATGTGAATGTGGGACTGCCTGCAGATCATTCTGGTTGGAAGGCCCTGCTTTGTTTGGAAGCAAAAGTACCTCCTGATCTAATCATAGATCATATGACATAAACTTTTGTATGTAAGATTTTACAATTGAATACTAAAAGATGAAAAAAAAATTTGAATAAACAAGATTTGTATAAATTGTTCTGGGAAGTTTATGAAAAAAATATAAGACAAAATGTTCATCAAAGAATGGAAAATTTATACTAATTAAAATCTTCTAATATCTATTTTTAGTATCCTCTTAGTTACAATACCATAATGCTACCTTAAAAATAAGAAAAAAAGTAAAAAACCTCCCTGTGCTGACCTACTTAACATCAATGAAATACCAGTTGTCATTGCATTTGTCTCTTGGTTTTCTCAAGGAAAAGCCCTGAGAGGTGCTGACTGCTGTCAGAGACAGGCAGTCCCCCCAGCCACAGGGCTGGAGCCACTTGGGAGTCACCTCCACACTCTCTGCTGTGCTCTCTGCTCTTCTGGCACTGGCTCTGCATGGGAGCAGGTTTTCAGGTCACACACCCTCAATAATGGAACAATCTTCAGGGAGTGGGGCTGAGCTGAGGGTGGTGTAGGTGCAGAGAAACAAATGAAAGCATTTGGCTGTTCCAGCAGGCATCCCTGCAGACTGCTGTCCTTTTTCTGACAGAGTAAAGGCATTGGGCAGGGTGGGATTGTCTTGAGTGTGAGCCTCAAATCAGTGGCTAAAGCATGATAATTTATAAATAATTCTACAACAGAGAGTAAAAACACAGAAAGGTATGGAAAATACTGGTTTGTGAGATTTAATTAAGTTCAGTATTTGCATCTTGGGATTGTTTTGACAATATCAAGCTATTTGTATAATTTTGCTCTACTGGTAAATACCAATGTAATGAATTAGAAATAGCTAAGAAATGCCTGTTAATATTTCTGATTTCACTATACTGTCCCACTCTAATTAGTCATCTTATTTGGCATCAATGTTCTTATTTGTTTAAAAAATCTCTTGGGCTAATTGTTCATTTCCAGTGGTGATGGAATGTCCCTGCATGTCAGAAATGGCAGAACTTTGCTGTTTCATTTTGTTCCTGTTTTGATCTTTACTTTACAGACAATTAACCTGTGAAAATATGTATAGATCTGTTTTCCAGAAGAGCTGTGATGATTTCACTGGTTCCCTCCTGGAGCCTTTCAGCACATCTGACTGGCCAGACCATGAGCTCTTCTTCAGCTTGGCTCTGAGTTCTACCAAAGCCAGCCAAGCTAGCTACACAGTTTATGTACTAGTTTTACTTTGAACCAGAACTTGTGTATTAAAATGTGCAAGCTACTCACTTGAACAGTGTTACTGAAGGGTTTGAAGAGGTCATAGTTTCCTAGGGGAGAGGGATGAGGAGCTGGATTCCTTCCACAGCACACCTGAATGGGTGAGGAGCTCTGACCCCAGCCTAAGCTGTGCAGCTGTGCCAGCTGAGGACATTATTGACTATTGCCACCCACCATTGTCCACTTGCTGCTCTTTTCTGCTGGGATTGTAACTCCCCAGATCCATCAGCAGAAGGAATCAATCCCTTATCAATCCCTTATCAACTTCAAGCCAGGTTAGCAACAGCAGTGATGAGTGGCCATTCACCAGGCCAGCCTGGCTGTCCTTGCCTGGTGTGGATAAGGGAGCAGAGGAGCAGTGATAACATCCAGCTGATTCTGGGGCACAGCAGCCAGTGGCACCAACATCTTCAAGTGGAAAAGCTTAGTCTGCAAGAGAATTATATCCATCAGTTAAAAACAAAAGGACCCTTCCTGAAATCACTTTATCTTCAAAGGCTATAGCACCAATTGAGGTAATCAGGTTATTAAAATAATAGAAATTTATCCTGTGCAGTTTTCTTGTTGAACTAACCAGAATCAGAAACTCTTTGTTCATTTTGCAGATAGACATATTTCTACCAGATGCAAGCATGGAGATCAGTAATAAATTATATTTTCCATGGAGCTGTAATTTTGGAGAATAAATCTGTGTCACATTTTAGGAAAACAAGTTCTTCTAATTTTTTTTTAGTTGGGATTTTTTGATAGATCTTGCAACAAGTTTTTTCTGAGCCAATTATATTAATAATATGATTAATTTTGTCACACATGGTTCTAGGACCTTGAAATTAGGTGATAAATCTCAACTAAATCTGGGATCTTAAAAATGGCTACTGTTCCCAGCGTGGCTGAGGCCTCAGTCTGAGTTTGCTGGAGCCATCAAAGCAGCACAATTGCATTCTTTGTGTTGTGTCCTCCATCTGCTGAGCTGCTTGTGAGCTTCTCATGAGGATTCATTTTAGCTCCAAGAATATGGTGGGGGTCAAATGCAAACATTGGGGTAAGTTTTTAATGATTCAGGGATTCTGTTAGCTAGGATGATTTTGATTATGGCAGTTAGAGGTTTCAGGTCTGACTTTGGTTCTACAAGCCAAAATATATACTCAGGAATTTATACCTGAGTAAGTAATAACAGATCCCAACATTCTGATTGAACTGTGTTCAAGCCTTTTGCATTGGAAGGCTCTAAGATTGCCTTTATGGGGTTTTTTTTTTAAGTAATTGAGTATTATATCCTTATTTACATTAATTGCAGGGCAAAAAAATGATAAAGGTTTCTTGCCTTCAATGTTCTACTGCTGAAAGAAGTGTTTTTACCAAGTTTCTAAATTCCTTTGTGTGCTTTTCTCTGTGTTGCAGCGGTGGTTAGATTTAAGGAAAGCATCCTTATTTAACTTACCCACAGTCATACTATGTCTGAGGTTGACAAAATTGTTGAGAAATGTATGTAGATCCTGCAGCACTCATTTGTAACATATTTATGAATGATGGGACATTTTTTAAAAAACTTGTAAAACTGCTTGAAATTTGCTAGCTGCTTTTCTTTGCCAGATTTCTTTACCAAACCACATTCAGCTTTTAATCCATCTATTACACAACTCATCTTCTAAGAGATCTTATTCTCCATTTGTCAATTTGCCTAATTTTTAAAGTTAGTGGCAGAAACTTTAATAAGAAACTGTTGTATTGTTAACTGTTTTGTAATTGAAATGAGCTATTTTACAGTTTCAGTGTTGCAAATCTCTTTACCTTGAGGCTTATAATCTATTTCCATTGAGTAATTAATATGTGGAAGCATATTTAGAACTAGAATGACTCTTCATTTTTAGGAAAATGAATAATCCTCAAAAATATCTGCTAGTAGCAATAGTTCTTTGAATTGAACCTGTCAACCAAAAAAGCCTGCAACTGATTGCGAGTGAGAAAAGAGCTCAGAATAATAATTCCTTCTTCTTTTTAAATTTATCTTTTACTTAGTAAAAGATAATGTTTAATTAGAAGAAGTGAAGACAACTTGTTAAAAATTGCAGTGTCTTAGGATACCTTTTCTTGTGGTTTTGTGGGGAAGAAAGGTCTTAGTGTGAAAACTGCTGAACTTGTATGTGAATCCTTCACAGATAGAGTCTTATTGCTTGAAGGAAATTTGAAAAGTGTGATCCCTCAGAACAAAAATACCTTGTTTTTCCCTCTTAAAAGCAGTGTAGCTCCAAAAATGTACTTTAAACAAGCTGAGTGAGAAAACCTTGCCTCAGTTACAGAAAAAAGGTACAGTACAGAGAAAAACCCATGAGTTCTCTGGCTGTATTTGACTGCTGTTAGCACCAAGACCAAATGAGCACTGTCAGCTGTACTTTCACCAATGTGCTCTGTTTTTCCATGAGGATTGATAGGTTTAAATGTACTGATTCTCTCCTTGAGTCTGTCAAACTTTGATCTGATGCTGAAGTGTTCAAAAGCTTCAAGCATTGCAGGGTTTCAGCGAACTTGATCTTACAGGTTTAACTTCAATATTGTTTCCATTTTGAAGTCTGTCATATGGGTGTACCACAAAGAGTGTTTGGTTTTAGCCCTGATGCCTTGAGTAGTGGTATGCAGCCAGTAACAGAATACTTGGAATAAAGAAAAATCCTGAAATGAATCCCTCCAGCTATGGGCCAGTTGAGAGCAGAGAGACAGGATGTAAAGTAAAACCAGTATGTCTCCTTTGATCAAAGGATAGAATCCCCACCACCACCCAGCAGGTGATTAACACATAAGTACATTTTCCCCTAAATGGGTGGAGGGACAAAGCTGAGTATCTGCTTAGCACCCATAAAGCAAGCTTCAGTTAATAACTGATGTTCGAAATATTTCAAATGCTGTCTTTGTGCATTCAGTTTCATGGTTTTATGTGATCTGATGCATGCAACTAAATTGTCTTAGAATAGAAACTTCTCTAAAGGAAGAATTGCTAAGCACCTTCTGAAACTGCATTTTGATTTTCAGACAAAAAAGCTCTTTGCACATGGAAGTGGTTGCATATTTTTCATTTGTGCATGTTTTCTATATTTAGAAAAATTCATTAATAGTCAACTGCACCATGAATTTGGAGTATGGTGCAACAGCTCTGCAGGGTGTGGTGGTACATGGTTTTATACATAAAAGCTGCTCAGAAACAGACTTGACCAGCTGGAAGATCTGAAAGCCACAGACTGTTTTTACTTCAAAAGTAATGACAGTGGGTGTTTCAATTTTATTTTTTTTTCTGAAACTATATTACTGGGTTTAGAAATCTTTATTTTCTCATGGTTTCATCATATTTTATTTATTAAGTGCTGAATACATGTTTGTTGAAGAGGAAGAATGTAGCACATGAAGCTTCCACTGTCCTGGAGGATTTACAACACAGCAACACGTTGGTGTCAGTAAACTCTGTCATTGTCCCACTGACTTTTTGAGGGCAAGATTTCACACCAGAACTTTTGGAGAGATTGTCAGCTATGCTGTTCTCATTTTTATGATTTTGACACTCTTTGCAGTGTCAAAATCATAAAACACACCTTTGCTGTATTCTACTCCAGGTATGATATAAAAATCTCATTTATGAGTTTTTCTAATAAGTAGCCTCACTTGAATTGCCTGATGGAACATTGTCTTAAGAAAAAATGTACTGAGAATTAATTGTAGTATAGATATTTTTATGTGAAAGGAAATCAAAACATCTGTCTCACCAAGCAGGATCTACCACATATCATCATTCAGAGACCACTCAGCTAATTATAAAGCCCAGTATTTTTTTTCTCATAATTTTATCATGTGAGATCAAATGTAGGTACACATATGACACAGATAGTTTTTACCAGGATCCTGCAAACACTAATTAAAGTATTTATCCCATTGCCCAAAAACTCTTACATTCTTTTAATGCCATGATGAATATATTTGAAATGTACAGAGATCCATTGCCAGATTTTAAAACAACATGGAATATATAAATCCAAAATCAAAAAAAGATGCAAATATTTTAAAAAATCAAGTGTGAATGTGGTATTCTAGAAAAGAATCCCAAATCTATGAAAGCTGCACTGATTATTGGCTTTGTTGCAAGACTGCACTGTGGTTGGTCCAAATTGTTTGCATTGCTATTGGTATTATAATGCAATTTTAGATGCCTTTAACAAGAAAAATATTGTTTATCAGCCAATCACTTTTCCTTAGATCAAAAGCAGTAGTTGGGATTTAAAACCTCCAAATCTGCAGGAGAGGTGTTTGACAGAATAATGCAATTTAGTAAGATGGAAGAACATTGGTTTAAAATGTTATTTACATGTTGTTTTTCTATATTCTTCCCAGAAGTGGTGGGTAGAGTGTGCAGAGTTTGCAATCACAGGTTACTCTCTTGTCAAGTGTTACAACACTGATGGTCAGGTAGTTCCAGCAGTGTGGTTTTTAAATGGTGACAGACAGGTGCTGAGCCTCAGAACAACTAATTCTGTGTCTTTGGGGGTGCTTTTTTTTGATAGTAGAAAAACTGCTTTCTTCTGCAGTGCCCAGTTTTATGTTGCTTCATGATTTTAGCTCAAGACTCCATACTTTGTGAGACACTGCTCAAAGCCATGTCACGATACAGTTGTGACAAAGCATCACCCATCTCCTGAGGCAGCCTGGCTGCCAGTCACAGGTCGGCTCTGTCCCGAATATCCCGAATATCCTGGGGCTGAATTCTTGTTTGCATTTCCTTTACAGAGAGCCCGAGGTTGTTATTACACCTGCTGGTGTTCAGTGTCACTGACCTCTCACCTAAAGCACCATCAGGTGCTCTCTGGCATCCAGCCCGCTTCAATTAGCTTCATTTGTCATGTACTCCTATCTGCCAGCAAGCAAACTGCAAAAAGAGGTCAAAGTAGGGATTTTTCAAATGTAAATGTTTCCTGCAAGCTGCTGTTGAAACTTAGACATGTCATTCAAGATGCATGTCACTGCTTGCCCACTCGCTCAGGGAACTAATTGTCTTTTACAAGAGCTTGCTTTTCTCAGTGTCTTTGCAAGTGTTGTCTGGGGTTGTTGCATGCATATTCCCATTGCCAAGTATTGTTGCAGGCGATAAATAAATCACAATATTTAGAACATGTTTCACCCAGATGCTGCTTTGAAATACTGAATGAAAATGAGGAGGGGGAAAAAGTTTTAAACCACAAACAGGAAGGATCCGAGTATCTTGTTACAACTGGCTTTTTTTATATGGGATGTGTTCAAATTTATTTTACAATATGATATTGAATCTGCATTTTAATTGTAAAAAAATTTGTCCCCCTTTCTGGTTTGGGTTTTTTTGCTTGTTTTGGGTGTTTGACTTTTTGGCTTATTTTGCTAATTTAGCTCCTAGGGCAACCATATGAGTAACATACTAAGATGTAGTTTCTGGTAGTAGATGATCTTTTAAAACTTTGTGGTAATTAATGTCCTCAAGAATTGTGTGGATTCTGCAAAATTATTAAATATTTCAATGCCTATGACAAGAGTACAGCTTGTATAAGGTAGTGGTCCTTCAATGAAAATTACTGCAGGAAGACACTGCTATTCCCAGGAACTGAAAGGAAGCTTGATGAGGTGACAGAAAATATTCTTCCTGCCTTATAGAATAATAATTTCTTTTTGGTTTTGCCATTCTTATAAAGGAACTGAAACTTCATCAAAAAACTATACAGTTGTACTTGGATCAGATTTAGCAATTTTGGCTAAATAATATCCTGGCTTGCTTCTGCTGCTTTTTCATTCCCACTGCCAGTAGTGAGGAGGAAAGATTTGTCATGGTGAGATGGGAGTGAGAAGGAAGAGATGGGTTGTGAAGTTGGGAATGGGCTTTGTGGGAGTGCAGATTGAGGAAAAGAGCCCTCTCCGAAGCTGTGGCTGTCCTGTGTGATGGATGACAGAGCTGCAGCCCCAGGTGTGTTTTCAGCAGGGGAGGCAGGAAGGAGCTGGAGGACTGACTGGGTTGGCTTCAGCATGAGGGCAGGGTGTAGTTTGTTTTGGCAGGACTGAACTTCTGAGATGGAGTGAAAAGGTGAATGACAAAACAGGTTATTTGGGTTATGTCCAATGAGAGGGGTAGGTAAACTGTGGGCTAGGAGCATTAGGGGTAGAGTTAGGATACGTGGAGAACAACAAAGGACTGAGAGAAAAATAGTCATAATTTCTTTCAACTCTTCAAGTTGTTCTTTGGTGGATGTTCTCCATCATTCTTTTGAATTCCTTTTGTTTCCATTTTCTGCTATTTTCCTTTTCTTATGTTTTTTCCCTCTTGTCTTTAGCTAATCTCACTTGACAGTACAATTTATTTACTGTGGCATTGCTATAGTTCATAATCTGCATTCCTACCCCAGATCCAACTTCTTTTCTCCCAATTAAAATCATGGCTACTGCAGCCTTAGGTATCCAGTTATTAACTGAAGGAAATATATGTAAAATAGATCATCTAGTTTTTGCTTCTGCTTCCTTATTTCATATTTAAACTTTTCAAATTGTTTGTTTTAATTAATTTGGTTAGATTCCCCAAATAGTCAAATTACTGCAATTTGTAATTTCCATTTGCAGGTATGTAGAATGAACAGCACACAGCTGAAACCTCAAGGCAGGAAAGGAGAGGGAGGTGAGGTCTGGAACACAAAGGAGGAGGAGGTTTTCCTTCTGCCTTTGATTTTGGCTGTGTTGTGCTAGGGCAGCTTTTGTTTTGGTGATTACTTCAGGCTATGAATATGAAAGCCCCTTTAGAAAACTGACTTTCAGAATAGAAAACAGTTGTTTTATTCATTGCTTAAGGTAATAACTAACACATACAAACTGTCTGCTACTCTAGGTGAGTCACTACACAGAAGCTTTAATACAAAATAAACTGCCTGGGATTTAGTATGGATGGAGATGTAGCATGCACAGCATCTTGCCAGCCCAAAGGCAAATCTCCTGAAAGGCTCTTCCAGCTGAGCTAGACAATTTATATTGATTACATTACTACAATAAAGCATTTGGGCAGTAAGAGATAGTCATAATTGGCACAGTGAGTTAAATTACCTTCAATTATATATAGAACAGCGCATATTAAAAAAAATAGCTGAAGAACAGGTCAAGTTTTAAGTCAAAAAACCCACAACAAACTATTAAACCAATAATATTGTAACTGATATTATTTGTTTCAGATGCTTTTATTTGCTCTTGTAAGCTACCAATAACATATGAGCAGTGAGTTTTCTTCTTTCATTGTGGCTTTTCGTCAATTCTTGCAAAAGCTCTACTCCCTTTAGGAAAGTTTAAAAAATTGTTCTTGTGTTCTCCACGTCTAACTGAAACTATACTGTAAAAAACATCTTAACTGATTTTTCTTGTCAGATGTCTAAATTCAGTAAGATAGCCAGGCTGCCTTTAGGTTTTTTTTTTTTAAAGAATTGTCCAGTAATGGGTGGAGAATTCTGACATATAAAATGGATTTAGAAACACACATGTACATTACAGTTAGATATAGAACATAAAATATAACATATAATAAGATTAGAGTTTCACTTTTATTACTTAATGAGTTTTTGAATTAAAGCCCTCAACTTTTAAGGTTAATAATATCCTGTCTCCTGTTTTCCACTTGTTAGAATAACGTTTGAAAGATCTTCACAGAATTTAACATACTCTAAATAATTTTCAGGAGCTAAGAGTAATCAGGAATGGTGTAGGAAGTTGTATAGAAGGTGAAGTAAATTACTTTTTCCCTCAGTGTGGATGGAGCATCATTGACACTCTGCTTTTCATTTCTAAGAGCCAGGGCTTTGTCTGCTGGACTCTTCACTCTCCAAAGACATTAAAGGGCTGCTGCTTGGCAGCTTTTCCAGTCCACTCCAAATGTAGTTTAGCCATAGGAATCCATCTCACTGTTCGCCCTCCAAACAAATCATCCTAATTTCTGTTTGTCTGTTTTCCTGTAGAACATGAAGAAGAGATTTCAGAAAGAATCTGTGAATACAGAGTGCACAGTATAAATTTACTCCAATGAAATCAGAAATGACTCAAAACTTTGAGTGTGCGGCCGAGAAAGAATTTTGGATCCTTATTGCCAATTTCCAAGGCAACTGCTGCAATGAGTCTTGAACACTTGTTCTCACTTTAGCAATTTCTGGAAGAGATGTTATATTGTATAGGACAGTTTGTATGATATCCAAGCAGGACAAAAATTTGGAAACAATGGAAGAATTTGGCACTTCCTAATCTGTAGGGTGTGCACATAGTTTAAATAACTTTACGATGTGAAATCTCTGTGCTTGGAGTCAATAATCAAAAGCTTTACAGGTTTAGCAGAAGGAATTCCATTTTAAAACAAAATTGACATGTCATAAAAAATTCTCAATGTGAAACTGGAGCGCAGTATGATGTAGTGCACCAAGGCTTCCATGTCCAAATCCTTATTTTCCCCTTGTCTGAACAAAGGCTAGTACACACATGCAGATTGAAATAATGAGTCAAATGTATGTTAAGCTTCAATACGTTTGGTGCACATAATTTTATATCTGTATTTGAAAATATTGCTTTCCTTAGATTACTATAGCATGTACATTTACATTTATTATAATGTTGTTTTTACAAACTGTCATTGACAGGAGGTGAAGGGATCTCATGCTTAAGTGAGAACTGCTTTTAATAGCTGCTTTTTTGCCATTTGACATCTACTAAATTTCCCTTTTCTTCTGATTTTCTCAGAATTGTGCACTATTTGCATTACTGTGGTGAAAGAGCTGTATCATGGTACAGAACATGACCAAAATGCCCATGCACCATCAAAGAATTCCCAATGTTAAAAACTGTGAGTGGGTTTGATTCACCAGATTTAAGCTGTCTTTATGTCCGGGCAGAAATCAGCTCTACCAGATTCTAGATCAGGTCTGGAGTGTTTTCCCAAGGGTTTGCCACTTAGTAAAAAGGCAGCTTGTTGTGCAGAAGTCTTAAAAGTATAAACTCAGCTATTTTGGTTTTGTGGTTAGGACAGTGCTGTTTTTTGAGTTTCCAGGTAGGAATCTGGTAGGTTATCTAGCAGTCAATAAATTACAATATGGCTATTGAGCTAAAAAAACCCCAAGATACCTGCAGTGTCATCACTGGAAATTAATCAACTGGTCAATCTGCCTATTTAAAACAATATTTCAAAAATTACAAAGTGCCCTCTGGCATGACTTCCTGGTTCTATAAGGATATATTTGCATTTGATTCCTATTTACAACAACTTCAAAGAAAACATTAATTGCCTGGATGTATATGCTATGTTTTGTTTGTTTATCTTATGTTTGCAAGCACACTCTAAGCCATTACATTACTATAAGTTGTAAATATATTGGACTAATTAGATTAGCAATTTCCTATTTATTTTACTTTCTGAAAGCTTGAAAATTTGACATGCATTGAAAAATAAATATATCAACATTTGAGGTTGAAAGAATGCATGTCATGGCTCTTTCTTTAGTGATTAAGATACATTTTTAATGGACTGTTTTATTATCCTGATATGTTCAAGGAAGTCCAGATCTAAATTCCTTTGGCCAGTTGGCTTGACTCTTCTCTCAGGGACTGAGCAGTGATGCCAAATTTTTTTTTATCCATCCTTATTTACACAGAGTGACTGGAAGCTTTCAGAGTCAATCATTCCAATCACTCATACCTGAGCTGAGCCCACATGAATGCAAATCCATCTGGCATTTACCCATCCCATTAAATTTGCATTTTGAGCTGTATGGGCTGCATGTTTCTCGCAGGCGCAGTCAAACGGTGTTTATTATTTTGTGAGCCCAGCTTGACCAGTAGCATCCTCTGTGAGGCAGGGAAAGAAGGAAGGGCTTGTAAAGGCCACACTGAGGAGCAGAGCCCCAGCTCAGGTCCCCCAGGGCTCAGGCAGGGCATGTGTGTGCTGGGGAGGTGCTGCTCAATGTCCCTTTAGCTGCTGGGTGGCTGGTGGGGCAGAGCGCGCCAGCTTTCTCTCCCAAAGGATTCAGTTGTTCATATTGGCAGGAAGTTTTACTTACCAAAGTGGTTAGCAACTGGCAAGGTGAGCACATGCAGCTCTGAGGTGTTCCTCACACACATTTCTTCATGGGAATTTCTTGTGTTAACAAAGCTACAGTATGCAGCGTGCTTAATATGCTGTTTTATTTATCAAGGCAAAGAAACAACTGTATGAGGAAGGTCAATATACAGTAAAAGTTATTTTAGGTTGAAGGTCGATATGTTGGTGCTTGTGGTTTGTTGTTTAAATCTTTAGAGATTTTATGTATTAGCAGTTATTTCCTGGAAGTTATAGGAATGATGTGAAATCCTAGAAGGATTTTCACTTTTCATTTTCTGTCTTCCTTTGAGAGTAGAATGTTACTGAGCCTCCTAAAAGTAATTAATTACTTAGTTGCAAATTTTATAAATTTTTGAGGACTTTAATATCTTGCATGTATTAAGCAAGATGTGTGACTATGTTTTAAAGAGTACACAGTTCTCATTCATATAAAAACTGAATAAAATTAGATCAATTGAAGTGTTATGTGTACGAAACTTTCACTTTCTTCTCGTCTGCACCAAATAAAACCCCACAGATGATCCTTGTTAAAGGTAGTAAGTCCAAGGAATTCCCTCCTTCCTCCATCCAGGACATGATGTCTCAATGCACTGTCCTACCTATCACTGTCCTAATAAAGTGATTTCTTTTCACTACTGCTTTTGTTGTAGAATGCTATTTTTACTGAAACTACTAGGGTTTAAATCTTTTCTTAAGGAGACGTTTCTCCAAATTATTCACTAAACAGTAGAATTAATTTCTTCACCTATTAAAAAGTCCCAAAACTCATCAAACTGTTATCAGTCAAAACGAACAAACAAACAAAAAAAAAACCCAAACAGCAGTTTAATAGTTTATTTAAGAAATAACTTTTTGCTAATATGATTGTCAGTGTTAAGACACACCATTCTTTGTCCTAAAGGTTTTTGCTGGGGCACTGATGGATTTAGTAGTTTGTGATCATTCTGACAGGCTGGCTGCTCACAGGCCATCCCTGTGGGTATCTGGAGATCAAGGTGCAGCAGCTGGAGAGCAAGGTCTTGGATCTGAGTCCTTCTGGAAAAGGGAGCACAGGGCTTTGAAAGAATGTTCCAGCTACCTCCATCCTTTCCCCTCAGTCACAAGCTTTGCTGTGTGTGAAGTTTAAGGGCAGATGAGTTATTTCCACAAAGGCTCCTGTGTTAGCAGGTTTTAGGGCTGGCTCCATGTTCTGTTATCACTGTTTTCTCAGGAGGATGACAGCAGCTGTTCTTTGATTGAAACATGAAGAAAGATGTGTTGAAGTCAGATAAGCATCACTGCTAAAGCAGCTTTACCTCCCAATTTGCTGGCCTTTGTAACATGGCTGCTAATAAGGGACGCTGAAACTGAGCTTTGTACTTGGTTTAAATTAAAATCTTGTAAGTCATGTAAACCTCAAGAAACTTTTCTTCACTTAGCTCTTCTTGAGAAAAAATATCCCCATGTCATTGTGAAATAAAAGGCATGGAATAAGGGGACCTCATCTGACCCTTGGTGGTAGTACTATAGGATTTTTTCTTGTCTTCCTTACGATTATGATTTGCCTTTTGGATGATTTATTGGTCTTTATTTTTATATTGGAAATGATTTGTGGTTGGCCAGCAGTAGCTTCTTTTAACTTCTTTTCCAAAGCTGCACTTGTAGGAGCACATTCAGCAGCAGATTAATTCTCAAATACCTTGGTTCAGTTTTCACAGTTGCTGCCAAGGAGCCCTTCTTTCACAGACCATTTTGTACTTTGTGATACATGCAATTAACAATTACTTACAGCAAGTTTGCCTCTGTATTCTGCACAATGGGAAGTAAGCCTTACTGATGGAAAATACTAATGAAGATAAGGAACATGAAAATTTACAGGAAACTCTCTGTCTCTCAATTTTAAATGCTTTGGAGTAGAGTGGCCAATAAGCTCTTGGTGATACATCCCCAAAGTGCTCTGGCAGATACTGAGGATTTTTAGGACATAAGTAGGACTGAAGAATTGGTCACAACTGGTTTATTCAGATCTCATTTGATTTTTGGTTGTGAACAATGGTGTACAGCATTCTTTTAAATATGGAGTACTGCTTCTAGTGCCTACTTAAATCCACTGGATGTCATTTAAATTGCATTAAGAATAAATGAGTCTGGTAAGGTGTATTTCCACACAATACATTAGTTGAAAAACTAATCTCCCAGCTTTTTAATGACTTCAAGAAATATGTATCATAGCCAAATTTTCTCGCGATGGCTTTGAACCAGTACATTTTTCAGTTCATCTCTAGATGAGGTTTTACTGCATTAGAAATTGTTTCAGCTTTAATTCAACACATGTCAAAACATTTTCAAAATAATAAAACTTTATATTCAATTGCAGTCATTAAAAAAAAACCAACAAAATTGTTTTCAGAAGGGTTTAGTTTCTCTCTGTGATGATCTGTTTCTAATCTTTGTATTGCAATTAAAATAAGAAATATATAATTTTTTGGTATTTTAAATTTGCAGTACAGTCAGGAATGTGTGTAGCTGCACAGAGTAAGCAAGAAATCTGAAGCAAGCATTCTACTCTAGGCTCTTCCTTCTGCTCCTTTCTGGGGCTCCCAGAGCCTGTTATCATTAAACAACTTTATATTATACAGAGGCTTTAAGGGGAGTGAAAAGATGGAGTGAACTGGAGCCCCCATAGTGGGAAAATCCTGAGCTGTTTGGTGAAATACTGTGAGGTCATTATAGGAAAGCCAAGAATTTACAGTGAATTTGGATGAAAAAACAAAATTATGCTTTATTATAAATCCTTTTCAATTTTAATGAGACTGTAGTTCATTTTTGAGAAGCTCCAGTGTCACTTCCAACCAATTAGCCCCATGAAAAGCAATTAGAACAATGAGGTTTTTAGACTCTTTTTTCCCCTCCTATATTGTTTTTAAGGAGATTGACTCTAAAGTATTCAGGCATAGCTACCCTCACTGTATCCATTATCACTCTTTCTTTTCTCTTTTGTATTAGTGAATGTAAACCAAGACATTTTTAGCCTCCCTGGTTTTCATTCAGTTTTTCAAACAAAGTGGTAGTGACTAAACAGCTCTATCAGCCTCTCAAGGAGGCCAATTTAAGCATTGGCAACTTGCCATAAACATAAAAATACTATTTATTTATTTATTAACCAGGTGGGGGGCTAAGATGGAGCAAGCGCCCCTTTTAGTTTTCCTTAACAAAAATTAAATTTGAATGAGTTTGAATCTTCTTCAATAATAAATAATTCGCTTTCAAATTTCAATATTAAATAATACCAATAATTACAAATGTTGAAAGGAGATTGCTAGGCGAAGTCCATTGTATGGTGGAAAGAAGGTGTCAAGTTTTTTAATTACTATTTTTCTATCCAAGTAAGCAAAATTCCCATTACATTTTTTGCGTATTTTAGTGTAAAAAGCAATTCATATTATTATTGGTAGCACTCATACCTTATTTTAAGCAATATCTGTTTGGTTTTCTATTTCCAAAGCTGAGTCAGTGTTAGAATTTAAGGTTGAAATGTCATTTTGAAATTTTGTGTATGTAACTTTGCCACCCATTTTAGGCCCATGCCCTGCTTTGCTCCTAGGTGTGACCCTGGTCTTGAAAGGCTCCATTTTCAAGTCCTTTTGCATTTATGGCTGGGCAGCATTTTCTGGGAGGACTTCACTTCACGGGGATAAAGTAATCCATCTCAATTTCTGAAAACAATTTGCAAAAATTCCCACCTGATTTCTGAATCCAGCCCATCAACTGCATCCTTGGATTGACACCTGGTAATCATTTTGTCATACTGTGAATTAAAAAACTGACACCTCAGTTGGTCTCTGGTTTTTATTTTCCAAACTGTAAATAATAGTGGTGCTTTTTAAAAAGAATTATATTCAGTAGCTCTGATATCATATTCATTTGCTTTCCCTCTATTTGCTTTTTCCCTGGTCAAAAGTATTTGCATCTTAAACTGAAAATAAAAGTCCAGGGAATCAAAAAGGCATATGTTCATTCTAGGGGGATCATCTATGATGTTCATTTTTTAGCATAATTTTTAAGCAGTATGGTGCTTCCTTTGAAACACAAATCAGGGATTTTTGATGATTTAACAAAGTGCACAGTATGGAGGAGTGACTGATAAAAAACTTAGAAGCAGATGTGTGTCAGAATACAAGAAACCTTATGTATCATGGATAAGTTATAACAGGGATCCTTAGAGGAAAGCGATACACTGTTGATTTTAGGGTTTAGAAAAAGAGTCCTGCTGGGTTTTATTTAGGAGTTCATACAGCTGCACAGCCTGCAGACTGTGGACTGGTCCCCATTCTGTTGGAATTGGTGAGACATCTTTAAGTATTACCTGGACCCCGCTTTCCCAGGTAGGCTCTGCCATGGGGATCTGCACTCTTCCCATGGACTCAATCTTAATGAAATTGATCTGATATTTCAGTGTGTTTCTTGGAGCAAGGAAAGATGCTTACTGTGTGCTTTATTGTGCTACCTAAAATAATGACCAGAAAAAAATTCCCCCTAGGTGGAGTGAATGGCAACAATTTGTTCTTCTAGCAAGTTACTGATTTCTGTCTTCTTATTGGAATGGGAATTTATGTAATTCTCAAGGTTAATGCTCACAAACTGTGATTCCATAACAAAAGCAGAATTCAATGAAGGATTTAAAAGATTTCATGCTTTATGGAGACAAAACTTTGTGACAGATTGTTCTGAGATGTTTGTCAGCTTGCAAAGCTGTGCTGCTTCTCGTGGCCTAACATTCAGGTGTAGGTTAATACCTTAATAAAGCAAGATATTACCTTATGTTACATGGGTGTGCCTTTGCCTCAGAGTGGAAGCTGGGGCTGGTATTTTGTGCTGGAAGAAGGCAAAGATAGTTTTGGGAGGGAGATTGTTTCTGGGGGATTGGAGCTTCATGATTGTATACCTGCAGCAGCCCATGCCCTGATAGGGAATTTCCAAACTGCATTCTAGGGGACACTGCTTCTGTACTGTGCTGGCTACAAGAGTCATAGATTAAAAGAAAAGTTTGATGCTTCCTTGTGAGTCAAAAAATGCTGCCTGTATGGGTTGAGTGATGGTAAAACAGCCAACAACAACCAGGGTTGCTGTACAGTGCTGCAAAGGATCCATGAGATGGGAGAAATATACTGTGGTTACTTGCAGTGACGTGTATTTAGCCTTCTAGAGCAGAGAAGGTCAGAGTCCGGCTAGCTGAGGTTAAGGCCGACACCTCGCTGCATGGTCTGCCAACACCCCTCGGCGTCGTAAGGCCTCGGGCTGTGCTGGTTGCGGACTGGATCGCTGCTAAACGACGAGAAGGAAGGAGCTGGACACTTGCCGCGGGGGGGCTAAACTTGGTTTATTGAGAAGCCCACGATGTCCCAGCGAATGACCAAGAGCAAAGGGTGCTTAGGGGTTATAAAGGGAAGGAGTGGAGGGGTTTACAGAAGACCAATGGGGGGAGAAGAGGGGATGAACTTCACACAAATGACATAGTGGAGAGCCCAATAGGTACCAGGTATGGGAGGGGTCCCGGGACCACAGCCAATCGCAACCCCCAAAGAGGAGAAGCTTCTGGAATACTAGGTGGAGTGGGGGGGTGATTGACTTGGCCCAGGGAGGAGAAAAAGCATACATATAAGGGAAAAGGGGGAGGAGGAATTATATAACCTAACAGATTGACAATATAACTGGCAGGGCTGTGGCGGGAAAACTGAGGAGGGCAGAACCATTTTACACAAAATGAGGGGGGAGCAGATACATAAAATGGGGGAGGAATTAAACGAACTTAATGAACACACTACAACATCTCCCCATTTTTTACCAAATAAAAATAAAAGGAACGGAAAGGTCCATGTAAAACTTAAACTGCAGGGACCCGCGGCTGGTCCCACCAAGTCTCGCCCTCCTCAAGCTGGAGTCCGTCCGCCCATAGGTGGTCGAGGGGCGGCGCGGTCCATGGAGAGTTCATGCCAGCTCCTTTTTATGCCAGTATGTTGCTTTACTCATTGTGAAATCATGATGATAACCCTGCTTCTGACAAAATAATATGTCAGGTTGTTTGCTGTCATATTGGGCATGTCACCATTTTCAGCTTGTCTTCAGATCACCTTGTTTTTCAGGAAGGTATTGCTCCTCAGGGTCAAATCTAACTGAGGCAGACATTTTCTTGATATTCTGCTTCACTTAGAAGTTTCCATTGTATCTTTGCTGGAGTCAGTATATTTTAATATTTTTTTCCTAAACTGTTCAATCACATTGGTAGTTTTATTTAACTTTTGTTGGTTTTACCCAAAATGAGGTGCAGCTTGTGTCTTGGTTCATTTTACATGGTTGGAAGGGTGGGTGGATACCTGTCTGGATGACAGATGTTACAAAGATAAACTACTGTCATGGGCCCTAATATTGTTTCTGAAGATGATTAATTAAGTGATTAGCAGAGCTGTCAGAATTGGCTTATATTTAGTTCCTCTAGAAAGCCTTTTTTAGCCACTGATTTGTCTTTCTTTAATTCTTAACTGGTAACCTCTCCTGTTCCTGTGGGGAGACAATGTAGAGATCTCTGCTTCCCAGGAGGTAGTTTTTGAGGCATAAATTCCTTACCTTTAAAGAAGAGTAATGAGAAAAATGTCAGTGCAAAGGATTTCCTAAAGTAAAATTTGGAAAAAATTATTACAGAAGAAATTATGAAATAAAAATTTTGGATACATTGGCCTGTAGAAGTATTTTCTTGGAAATACTTGCTTTTTAGTCATTAAAGATATGGTTGGCTATTTGGTTGGTTTGTGCTGTTTCATGTGGAACTTTAACTGGCCTGCCTTGAAATAATTGCTGATCTGAAGTTTGTCTTGGAAATATAATGTTTTCTGTATTAATGTCAATAATTAGTTGGACATATGATCAGTATTAGTTCACAAGGTGACTGTTGTATTTTCAGCTATGTGTTAGTTTAAAAGAAAAAGTAGTCACAATTTAAAGACAATGGAGCTTTTGATGTCTTGTTTAGTGGTTGAACCTTATATACTTGTTCTGGAAGAAGGATATGAATGGAAGTAGATTTTTAGAGACAAAACTAAACAGGAATTTGTAAGCAAAATTGGATTTTTTTATTTACTTCTTGCAATGCATTTTGTTTCTGAGTTTCTGTACAGGCATGAAAATGTGAAAGGTTTAACTGAGAGTCATAGAGAAGCTTTGGAAAATGAATGAATTCCTCTTCCTTCTAATGACAGATTATGAAGGTGGTTTAATCTTACACTGTGAGTGAGTGTTCTCCTGGCAGGTTCTCATGTGGACAGATTAGGCATCCATCTGAGACACTGTTATCATATTGATTCCTTCCCTTGGAAGAATGCAGGCTTTTACTCGTGGCAGAGATGATTCCAAGGGGCTTGCTGAGATTACATCTTGCATGGGAGTTTCAGCTGGGATTGTGTTACATGGGAGTGACAGTTCTGAGCAGGAATGGCTCAGGTGGTGCTGCAGGAAAGGAGGAGCCCTGCTCAAAGCTGACACTCAGGTAGAAAGCAGCTCCAGGGAATTCCTCAGATAATGTTCTTGAACAGTGCACGTGTACACAGAGAGTAATATCAAAAAATTGCAGCTGATTTATGTTCTCAGAGAATAGGTAGCTGTGTATAAACCACTCTCATGTCTGGGTGCTTCAAAACCAATTGGCAGCTCAGATCACTTTTAACAGCATGGTCATTGATGGACAAAGGGGAATAAATGTTTCCTGAGCCAAAATTGATTCATGGTCTGGAGTGCTGTGGCACTCACTCCTATTCAGGCAGATTTCATGGATAAATCAAAATCTTATGTAAAACTCAGAAATGAATATTTTATATAAATTTCCCACTATATGTTAGCATAAAATGATTTTTACTTAAGATGACATTCCTGCTTGAAGCAGTGCTGCTTCAGAGTTAGATTAGGCTTGTTTGGACTGAGATGTTTTACCAAGAACTCAGAGTATATGGTCAATGAAATTTATAGACACATATAGACAGGTAGTACAGAAGTGAGCTTACTTTATGCATTTTTCTATCTGCCTTTCATTCCAGCAAAGGTGAAGCAAAGTTTCAGAGGTTATAATAAAGTACCAGATGTAGCTGAAAGGTCTTTCTGGCATCACAAGTTACATTTAAATGAGTCTTCTCAGCAGGAGAACTTGGGGCTTGTATCAAAGAGACTTTAGTTCATCAGCAGTCAGTCAGGAACAGGGAATTTAAGAATCACTCTTACCTGAATATCTTGCATATCTACAGATCATTAAATGCCCTTTTTCTATGTGAGATTGAGCTGCTGTGAAGGGAATTTTGCACATAACTTCCTGATGACGCTACAAGTGCTAATACACTTTGGGATGTGAATTTATTACTGAAGTCAGAAGAACCCCATGAATGAACCTCTTTTCTCTGTTTGCAAACCCTGAATTTGGTCTTCTCTCCTTGATTTTTCCCTTTAGATTTCTAATGATACTGTACTGGCCAACTCTATAGTACTACTTAGTGTCTGCCAAGATCTCAGATCACAGATAACAGTAACTAATTCAGTGTTAGCCTTCCTTGTCCATTTTTCTACCTTCATAACACAGAAATCAAAGGAACTCTGATCTCCTATTTTATAGGAGAGTAAGACATTCCAATTAATCTTAGCTTATTTTATAGTCATGTGATATGAATAACCAAAAAAAACCTCTAAGAAGGCAGAAATTATGCATGATAAAGGAGAGACAGAACAGTGTATATGGGAAGTACAAACTATGAAAGCTGGTCTAAGTGTACTGGTGCTTCTGTGGAGGATGCTCCTGCCTTTCCTTGACTCCTGGGTCCTTAATTTTAGTACTCATATTAGTACTCATGCTCAGCCTGCAGATCTGGCTGAACATAACCCTTACCAAAAAAATAAAAATATTGCTCTGTTGAATCAGTGAGTTTATCCAGCTCACCAGCTGCAAAAAGTACATTGAAGCCAAAAAAGGTCAATGATGAGAACTGCAATCTGCCTGGGAGGCTCATGGAGAGGGGCATAGGAAGGCAGGATGTCCACTTGCAGCAGAAGAGCAGAAAAACTGAAGGCAATTATAAAACTATGTCCGCTGGCATCCAGTGAAATATTCAGAGTTACTGCATGTTGGTGCTGGTTTAGGAAGATGCTGCTAAAAGAAGAAAAAAAATAGTCCAAGGAGTTTGGATTTCTAATGTGTTCAACCAATCAGGAGGGTTTTGTTTCCTGTAAACAATCCATTAACATGAGATCTTTGGATTTTACCTACATAACCCATTCTTTAAAGGTCAAATACAAATTCACTGTATGCTGTCATGTCTTTACTGATTCAGCATAACAAAAATGGCTTTTTCCTATCATTGCCAGCTGTAAATCATTCACACTAGTCTCTCTTTGGATAGATTTCAGTTGTCATTTCTTATATATAGCACTTGAAAAATGATTTCTAACCAGAAGTTGAACTTCAGTAACAAAGTGCCCATTCATTAGACATGATATTTCCTGGATATCAGAAGGGTATCTGCAATAGCCTTTTATCAAAGAAAAGATAAGATTCCTCCTTTCCCTGTGACTGAGCCAACCCCAGCAAGGAGCAAAAAGGGGAGTTCTGTAAGAGAGTTTTGTATCCTGTTCCAGGTAGTTAAGTCAATTGCTTTTCAGTTGGCATTAATAAAACATTTCTTTCAGTGGTAGATTAATCTCTGGCAACAGATGTCTACGTAGAAATGCATTAAATATGTTAAAGTTTAAATGTATTAAAGATGCTTACCCTTGAACTAGGATTGGATTTAAATATCCATTATTTAAAAGTTTTCTGGTTTTCACAATCATAAATATGTACAGACTTTTCAGGGAAAACTGAGCAACACAATGAGTGAAGTCAAAATAGAAGGAAATAGAATTATTTCTACATAATGGGCCATTCCAATTGTAGAAAAGAGGATTTGAAGCTTAAACAAGCTAAAAATATATAAATAAGTGACAGCCATTGATCTGCTCTAATTTACATTCCAAAAGTTGACCTGAAGTTTAAAGCCTTGGTCCTGCAGAACTCAATACAAACAATAGAAATTACAGGAAACTCCCCAGCTTGCCATGACAGTCCCCTAACATGGAAGAGAAAAAGACATCTGAGATGATGAAAACTCAGAAGTGCTTCATTACAACACTGTATTTTATAGGTCTTCCAAATAACAAAAAATATTTTAGTAAAAAATGCAGTTTACACAGATTTCTTCATTTAATGATTCTTTTATCTTAATGTGACAGAATTTAGTCTGATGTTAGAGGTTTAAAAATAGTCTTGAGAATTGCAGTTAAATTGTTTTGCTTAGATGTGTGAAACCAACACTCAGCTCATGGTATTTGGCAAGTCTGTAGGCATGAATTTTGCATGAGATTATCACATGTGTTCTTACCAGAGATGACCAAATGGTTGTTGTGGTTTTCTTTTCAAGTGGTTTGATTTAGTCATTGTTTGCTTACTAATGGATCTTTCCCCAGTGCTTGTATTAAATTGTACTTATGCATATTGCATGTATGAATAGCTGGTTTTAACAGGGAGTGTCTGTCAGGAATGCAATTTTTTTAGGGGGAAAGAAAATCACAACATAGAAGGTCAGCAGAATGCAGTGACCTCCATCGCCAGCACAGATTGCCAGGAGCAGGAGGAGGCAGGTTCTGTCAGCAGGAACAGGGGAGGGCTCACGTGTGGCTCTGGTGCCAGGCTCTGGATTGCAGTCTGTGCCCAGCCACAGCAAAGGCACTCACAAGGCACAAAGCATCTTCTGTGCCTTCAATCCTACCATGTATTTTCTCATTCTTTCTTTGCTATTCGAGCTCTTTAAGGATTCTGTAATATTTTCAAGGTAAAAATCAATCCATACCTACCTTGCAGATGCCTCTTTGTGAATGGGTTGGAGTTAAGTCCGGATAGAGCCTTATCTGTGTTGACTTAAATCTCATTTTTTATCCTTAAGATGTCCTTCATGACAGTTTATATTTCTAGACACCATGTACATCCACCTCCAATCAGTGTGTAAATAACACTCTTCATTGCCTCTGAATGTAGTAACAGTGCAAAGATGTCTTAAGTAGCATAAGTGGGTTTAATCATAATATTGGGGGATAGCAGAGGAAGAACTCTCAGAAACATGTGTTGTAGTGCAGATGTGGGGACAGTGTTCACTTACATTTTCTTTCACATTTCTATTTGCAAAGTGCAGTCAGCACAAATTCTACTTCACTGTGTCTCGGAGGTCAAAATTTAAATGCTGCTTCATTCCCCCTTGATTTTCCACTGTGTCTTCTAAAATATTCATCCCTACTGTAATTACACTGACATTTATTTAGTACACTATTTCATTTTTTTGTTTGAGAAAGCCTGCAAATTTGAGTTAGTCTGCTATAGTTGCTTGATCACAGAATCACAGAATGGTTTGGGTTGGAAGGGACCCTCAAAGGCCTTGTCATTCATTGTCCCTCTGCCATGGGCAGGGATGTCATCTCCCCTCCACCAACATACTTCCCTTCAGTTACTTGTGCTCATTTTCCAAGCCCCAGGATTCCTTCTTGGGGGGATCATTTCAGCAAACAAATAATCTTACATATTATTTAATATTGTTTTATTGTTGTTACTTCTTATGTATAGTTTCTTGTGGTACTCCCTAGACATTAATTCTTTTGTTATTAATATCACTTGCCTTTCATTAATTTGATTTCACCAGTGACAGGTAGAAAAAATAAATAAATGGAAAGGAGGATCGCTTCTAGGATAGGTGAAATTTTAGTCCTTGGTCTTAAACAAAACAAATCCACAACAAAACAACACCACCTCCCTATAATTCTGTGAAGGCATTACAGTCTAACAAGTTAACAGTGTAAATGTTTATTTAACAAATAGTTTTTTAAAAACTTGTCACTGACCCAGTGTGATAAATAACCATGGCTGGATTAATTAAAAAACTGTATCCAGCCATAAGCCACAGGTCATAAGAAGTTTCTGTGAAGAATGCAAAGCCATAGTCTCAGGCACTTGCACTGTGGAACTTACAAGCTGCAGGATCTTGCTCTTACAAAGTTTTGACTGGATTTTGTCATATACACAACTGGGGAGTGCTCCAGAAGCATTAACATCAGCACTTTAGTTGGGATTGTGTTGCATGTGCCAAAATGTCTTCCTGTTTCCAACATTTTTAATTTTAGTTTGGCAGTGGGAAGACATACAGGGCCTGTGGTATTGCTGTCACTGGCCAGAGGAGATGAAATCAGGAGAAAGAAATGGTTAGCCTTCCACTAATGTTTGAATTAAAGCTGGTCTGACTAAGTTAAGTTTAAAATGAGTGTTCTAAACCAAGAACTTGCTCTGTAGTACAGGGTGAGTCTGTGTCTGCTGGGGGAATGTGCCTTGGAAGGAAGGAATGAAATGTTCTCTGTCTCCTGGAGGGCTGCTGAGATGGGCCCTATCTTGGAGCACTTAGACCAGGGTCATTCCTGAGCTTTAGAAATCCTGCCTACAGCTGTTTTTTAAAGACAAAGTGCACTGGGTTTATATATCTCAATCCAAGTTTCACGAGCACAAAATCTCTACTGAGAAGTCCCTCATCTGCTCTGACTCCCAGCCGTGGTGGGTTGTGCAGTGTGTGTGTGAGTAAGGCAGATCCATTCTGTGCACAAATGTGTGCTCCTCAATGCAAACATGCAGTTACATTCTAAAGGGAATGCAAACTTTTTTTTTTTCCCTGTGATAATGCCTACTAAGTCCTTACATATTATATATGTTTTACATATAAGTCCTTACATATTATATATTGTTTTTCTCACAGTTGTGCTTGATGGGGAATTTTGAAGTCAGGGTGCTATGAATATGAATTCTTTCAAATCCTCTCTTAAGGAGCAAATTGAAGAAGACTATCTGCCCCTTTTCCCTTCACTCCCAAAAGCAATTTATTTATGGGAAAACAAACACGTTAGTGTTCCACTGTGGACTGTATCACCACTTGATGTTTTATGTGCCTCAATTGTTGTGTTTTCAGATTGCAAGCCCCAAGGGGCAGGGACCATGTCTTCTTTTGTTTGCACAGCCCTGATCCTACTGTCAGCACTCCATAAATAAGAAGTAATTATAGTGTAATGCACCCATGTATTTTGAAAGCTTGGATCTGCTCCTGTTGAAATCCAAGGAAATTTTTCCCCTCTTACTTGAGGGACAAAGGATAACATACTGTATTAACTAGAGGATTTTTTTTACATTGAGGGAGAGTGTTTATGTGAGGAAAATAGACTCAAAAACTATAATGCATCCTTTTGATTATGTTAAATGCATATATAGGAGCTGTTGTGAATTAAAAATACTGTTTCAAAAGATGATAACCAGTTTTCCAGTGCTAACGACTTAGCTTATTAATGCGACAGTAAAATAAGAAATAGAACTGCTCCCAACTATGGAAAATTGTAATTAGAATGGAAAATTCCATCATTCTACTCAGTAGACACAAAGGTTTTTCTGAGTGCAAGGAGTGCAGAGAATACCAGAACAAGAATGAGAAACCTGTTTTGAGCTACCCTGTAATCTGAAAGGCACACCATTTTTTTTAATATATGTGAAACATACTTTAATGCTGAGACCTTGTGTGTTAAGGTTCTGCCTGAAGTGAAGTTTTACGGCCAATTTATAAGGTCTTGCAAACAGGAGTTTACAGTGGAAACAGTGACTCTTACCTTAATTGTAGCAATGTCAATAGCATTGCTGTAATGAGCATCTGGCTACATTCCATCTGTTGACCACACCAATGGGTTTTGTGCATCATAAAAGAAATGTTTCCCCTCCATATTTGATTTTCCACATATCAATCCCTCCTGCATGCTGCAGTCCTCTCAGTTTATTGGGATCCCAGCCCGTGAGCCATGTGAGTGGGAGATGGGGGTTTCTCCCACGACAGACACAGCCCAGCCCAGCAGGCCTTTGCTTTTTCAGCTGCCTGAGCTGCCCCTGTCACCTCCCCACTGCCATCGATGTCCCACTGCATGGACTTGGCTGATCGTCCTCTCAGTGGCCTGCAGCACGTCAGCTTATGGCTTTGGAGAGAGGAAGCAGCACCATGCAGTAAATGCTTGAGCCCTTGCAGCAGGAGAGCAGGAGACGAGGTCAAGAGAATGAATTTCATGTTTAGCACATAAGACTTGGCAGATACAGCTACTGGGATGTGCTTACATGTGCATTTGTCCAAGCTGTGTTTTTAAAAATGTTACAAAAATCAAACTGTGTAATTTTAAATTAATGCTTTTTAGGCACTTCATTACTTCTTTAATCAAAAAATAATAATACAATACATGTCCCTACTAAACTAGGTAAATAATTTGGAATAAAATATATTTCATATGAAATACAATTAAAATCTTTTTGTATGAAACCCCAGATGTGCATGTAAGGTTTCACAGAAGTACAAGCAGCTGCTTTTCTTCTTCAAAGGTATGTTCTCCTGTTAGTACAACTTTTAAGGGTGATCTCTTCCAATAGCAATGGCTCTTCCATCTTCACAAACTGAGATACTATGAATATCCAATCTGTTTAATGCAAGTACTCACTTTTAGCTTATTCATGTTTGGGGCCTGTCTAGTCTGGGAACAGAGACAATTTATAGTGACCTGCCTCTGTTACAGACCTGTGTCTGTATTCTAATATACACAACTTGGCTTCTGAGTGCAGGAGAAAGAAAGTAGAACTTTCAAACTGCTGTAACTGTTTGGTGTCCTTTCCTGGTTTTGTCAGCTTTTATTCTCCATGGCTTAGCAGATCACACCATCAGTTTCTCTCATACTAGTTCAAAGTGAGGAGAAGCTCTGTACAAATCTGTGAAATCACCACCATGTCTTCTTTTAAATCCCTAATAATTATCCTTAAAGGCTATTCTCTTCTGTCTGACTAAAGAGGGTCAAGTGATGAACAAAGCTGATAAATATCCAGATCAGGGCTGTATCTTCCTATTTATCTCACCTTTATTTGTTTCTTTATAATTTTATCTGAAGTTGTAAAAATGTGGACAAAAGGGACTGAAGTACTTGAATGGATAATAGGTAAAATTGTAATTGAAATGACTAATTCTGAATGTTATGATCTGTGTGATTTTGAATTTTCATTTTCAGTAAATCAAAGGATATCACAAATCAGGAGATGTGCACTCAGGGAAGTTTATTGAAAGCAATTCTGTAAAATAGCAGTTATTGCCCATTGTTGTGCAGATCCTTTCGTGAGGGAGACAGAGGATAGGGGAAATTTTACCCCACAATTTCTTAGGGCTGTGACAGTCTTTGGACAGCTGGGAAAGCTGAATCCTCACCCTTACAGCCATTGCATTCTCCTGCTCTGAAGCAGATGATATCCCACCTTCCTTAAAACATTTTAATTATTACTTCTGGCTGCATGAAGCAAATAGAAACTTCATCTGAATATCCCTTCCAGAAGCCATGATTACCCAATAGACTTCACCTTTTTTGTTTTCTTGATTTTTTTTGCATGCATGTATAGAAATAATAGTATTTCTAAAAGTATAATTTGCCAGGAGTCCCTTAATTTTGCTGTTTAGGCTTTTTGTCTCTGAGGGATAGTTTTTTCACTTGTTCATTGTAATTTGTATCTTGTAGGCATCCTAATGTTTGCTCACAACACAGGACAAGTCAGTCCTTATCTAATAAACCAGTGAAGGACTACTAATTTTTGAAATGTCAGAGGAATACTATAATTATAACTGTCCTTTTTACAGGTGGGTGAATGATTCCTCTCAGTGCAAAACATGGACTCAGGAAAGGGCTGTTGAAACAAGAGGCTGAGCTTGGTCAGTTGAAATTCTCAGTTCAATGAGTCCCTTGGCTTTGCTGTGTGTCCTGTAGGTAAATCCTGTGCAGTCCTAGCAGAGCTGTAAATGTGTAGTTTAGATTACTTAGCATGTTGTTTAGTCCTGGATCATTTTGTGCCTCCTCTAAGTGAGGTCTCCCACATCACTTAGGAGTGATTAGAATTTTGGAGTGGAATTAAATTTTTTTCCAATTTGTATGTGCCTGCTGACAATGGCACTGAAAATACAGGGGGCTAACCATGCAAGTACAAGGCATTGGGAAAGTAATTTCATAAAGGGTTCCACAGATCTTGGCTGGTGATTTTCTCTGTTAACCAATCTGTGATTGTTGCTTTTGCTTTCGCCCTATATTTAGAAATAATAATAAGAAAGATATTCCAGTGATCAAAAGCAGAATAAGAAAAAAGGGCACATATCTAATGTGCATCATATTGACTTAAAAGATGCTTCATGTGTTTAGAGAGAATTAAAAAACATGGTATTGTTGTGGATAGTGGCTTTCATTTCCCCTGTTCTAAGCACTTCCATGGTATCCTATCTGTGATATTTGGCTTCTTACATACCTCAGTCAAGTATTGTTGTTTGCTACCTGAAGGTCTCAGGCATACCAGTTCAAAGTTGGGTTATTTATTTATTTGCTTGTTTTCCTTAATGTGTTCAGAGAAGATAAGTATCCAAAGAATCAAAGACTTAGATGCTTATTTTCATAGCCAAACGTTTTGGAGTCTTTGAGGATATATCTCTTGGAACAACAATAAAGAAATTTAGTTTTATTGGAGCCAAAATATTTTTCAAATGCTGGTAATTAAATTGAGTCCATTAAAAGGCTGGGATATTAATAACAAGGGTGGATATTTCAATATTAGGAGAGATGGCAGATTGCAAGATTCATGTTTAGGAATGTGGTTCAAAACTATCATAGTTATACCTTTAACCTACAAACTGTCATATTTTAAATTATCAGCCCTACATAACCAGGGCACGCCAGTGGTCTTTTTGTACTTTACTGTACTATAACAGAGGAAGCCACAGGAGTAAGAGGCTTTTTCCAGTGATATTGTGCAAAGTGAGAGCAGGAACAGAGAATGTGGAAATCAGAAATAGGCTCATGCAGGAAGCAGAATTTAAAGGAGTCTGATGAGTGAAGGAAGAGTATAAATGAGACAAAACTATCAGTCATGTCTGTAGAAGAAAATAGGGGATGAAATGCTCAGAAGCACTGTCACAACATTCATGGACTGAAAATTGTAGATTGCCACTTTAGGATGACTGGAAAACTGCAATGGAGCTAATTGCAGCATGTATTTCACACACACACACAATTATTGGGATAGATAAGAGAGAAATCTGCAACAGGAAGGAATTGAGCATCAAACAGTTGTGGTGGATTCTGAAACTTTCACTTAAGATACACTGTTCCAGCTAAACAAATAATTCTGTGTCTGTTGAAGGAATCATTTGAAGACATGTGATGCATGATTCATGTAGGTTCTTTATCAGTGCTTTTCTCATAGCTTTAGCCATGAGGGTAAATACACAGAGAAAAGGGACCTGGAGAGGTGTTAAGAATTTAGCTATAAAGAACAGTGGATTGAAGTTGCTCACCACCCACACACTGTTGTCCTCCAGGATCAAGACTTTTCTCTGGAAGCCCATGCACAAACACATACTCAATACTTAGTTTTTGCGCACCTGTTCATGGTTTTTAATACCCAGTTTAAGGGAGTTGTGATCAATTCAACACTTATGGTTAGTTTTAATTTCAATTACAATTAGCAGGTGATCTGAAAATGTTCATAACACCATACACCATGTTTAGATGACTGATGCAGTCCTTTTTTTGTCTTAAAAATTATGAACCTGAGAGCAAAACAAACTGTGTGTGTGTGAAACAGGATCAGGAGCAGAGGAGTGAGGAGAAAACTCCACTGCCCAGCTGCAGCTTTGCAGTGAGAGGTGGAGAAGGTCTGACCTCGTGTCTTCCCAAAGGAGAAGGAGCAGTGGTGGAAGCCCATCAGCCCCATTCTGATCTGATCTCAGCTACTTGGAGTGTAGGGTAAGGGACCTGCACAGGCATGACTGTGGAGATGATTGAAGTGCAGCCTTCTCTTCTCCAGGTAGACCTCTGCACAACGTCTATCCCAGAATTAAAAAATAGCTAAATGCATTCCTAGTCAGTAGGAGATCAGTTTGTGGAATGAAGGGGCTTTGGTGGTGTAATATTTCAGCTGGTCCCCACCAGAGCTGAGGAGGTAATTATCGCTGTTACTGTTTGCCAGGGTGACAACAGGGGGGTCCAAAATGCTTTTTCTGTCTGATAATGTGCTTAACTAGCTTTCAATGAAGTTGCACATCATGGGTCATCGCCCTTGAGTTTTTTTGAGGACCCTAAGCGACTGCTTTAGTGACTAGCAGCAATGTATCAGTGCAGATCAGCAGCAGATAATTTAGTCTGATCTTGTTTGATTTTATGGGTCTCCTAAAAACTTTGTTTCCACATACCAGCAGCTTAACAGACAGACATATGATTTCAAGCTGCTAAACTTCAAGGCTTGTTGTAGATGGGGCAAGAATGCATGGTGGAAGAAAAAAGGGTAGAATTAATGCTGGGAAAGAATTTGACTCTGGCTTATACTCTGGTGCCTTTCATTTTTAGACACACTGAATATTATACATTTCTGCATCTGAACCAGAAATGAGATGACTAAATTTTAATAAATAAAAATGTTTTCATATGTATATGGTTCTCCATGGTCCTCCAAAAGGAAAAGAGAAAGTTCTTTACAATTCTAATGTAACTCAATGTCTATAGTGATTCTCAAAGTTTTTATTATTTAAAAGTAACTTTTTTAGAAATAAGGACATATCTTTCAAATACTTAATAAATACAGAATATCAGTGGACTTAGCTTGGCTTTCAGGCTCTGTTGATCTCAAGGTGTAACTAAATGGATTAAAATGTAGTTTGGACTTCTTACCTTTGAAGTGAGAAAACCCAAGGCTTTTGTGTTTTTCCTTCATTCATACAGTTAGAAAAACTCTTGTGCCTAAGCAATTTACAAAAAATTGAGTCCAAGGAGAATGAAATATATATATGTATTTTTGTGAATTGCCTTTGTCCTAAGAAATTAGATGATACACTTGTTGAGTTCAACAGACATTGTCCACAACCAATTTTTTGGTTAGCAAATAAATCTGATTTTTAAATACCTTGTATTTTAATCTTAAAATTATATGTTGAAAAATGACAACTATTTATATTTGAAATGTCTCCAATTCCTGCCACTTCTACTTATTTGTTTTTCTCTTATAGTAAGAATTCACATTCAATATAGTAAATAATAGCATTACTTTAATTTTAGGCAGGATTAATTTGAATCAAATTTAATGGTGGGGGTGTGTGTAGAAGGAGCCAAACGACTGTAACAGAGATCAGTCTGGTATTAACTAGGGATTGCAGGGTCTCACTTTTATGTGCCTGAGCGCCTGATGTATTTATGGAGTGTAGGATAGTGGGCAGTTTCCTTCGAGTTTTTTTACAGTTTGACAAGGTATTACTGGTAGGAGCAGGTATTTCCTATATGCAGAGTAGGAAATGCTGCTAATACAGTTAATAACCCACCTAACAGAGGGAAAAAAATGAGAAGGAAATGCTTTAAGGGCCCTCGTGGTCCACTGTGGTGTTAAACACATGGCAGCCCATGGCCTCCAAATAAAATCTTACAATTTGGGTGTGATGTCACTGGTCAATTATTTGAGTGTGGCAGCAATGCTGATAGTGATATCACACCTATGAAAACTGGAATTCCTCCAGCTGGCTTTGAGAATGTGATGTCCAATCCATCACTGCCAGCTAAGAGTCAACCATTACCTTTTCCATCAAACCATAAAAGCAAGTTTTACCTTCTCTGCTGAAGCGTGAGGGTGTTGCTCGAGCAGCCCATTCTTTTTAGGTGTTATGGGTATAGTTTGTGCATTATGTTCCTCTGTGAGGACTTTGATTGCTTCTTCAATCAGAATCAGTATCTGGTGTTAATTGCTGCTAGTAATTTGTTCTCTTTTCAATAAATTTAAACTCCACAAAATAAATTGTAAGGAGGAGCCATTATATTTCCATTTTGAAATTGAATTATGACGACTTGTACTGAAGTTACTTGGTATTTATTTATTTATTTATTTATTTATATTGACCTGGTCTGTGAAAAACTGTGTCCCTAATTTCACCATGGACATTAATATAGTACAAAATATTAAAAGAAAAACATAATTCAATTTTGAAATTGAATTATGAAGACTTGAACTGAAGTTATTTGGTATTTATTTATTTATTTATTTATTTATTTGTATTGACCTGGTCTGTGAAAAAATGTGTCCCTAATTTCACCATGGACATTAATATAGTACAAAATATTAAAAGAAAAATCATTGTTATGATAGATTTAAATATATTGATTGAGCTGACAGTACTGTAGCTTGAAAGTGCTATTTATTTGTTTTTCTTCTACTGAATATAAGGATGCAATAATTTTTTATTTCTATCATTCTTAGGAAGAATATCAAAATTGTATAAATACATGATGACCTAAATCAATCTTGGAAAAATATGTAAAAACTAATAAGCAACAAAATTTGCTAACTAGATTTTAAATTATACTTATTGTTGTTCTGCTCGGTTTTAATAGTTTTTCAGCTACTTTAACATCATTACAAGATTTTCCACATATTTTTTATAATTGCTGCACTTCAGAATTTCCTTTCTGACAGCAAAAAGAAAGAAACAAGTCATTATAGTAAAGCAGTAGTATGGAGTTTATTTATCTGCCTTATATATTCCCAGTTTACAGTCCTGCCTACTTATCCTTTCTTCTTTTAAAGGTTGTCTGACCTTTCCCATAAAGAAATCCTTTCTTTTAGCTGATAATTTTATAAAATTACTTGGGACACTCGCCAAGTGAGGTATCTGTCTGAAGAGTTTATACTCCACACAAATGGTTCCAGGTGCTGAGCTGGAAAGTCTCAGCTATTTCCAACACAGAGAGTAAAGGAAAAAAAACCCCAAAACCAAAAAAAGACCCCAACACACTTGTAAATAATGCTTGTTTTAAAAGATTTATTGATCCAGTTGCTTCAACATGGTGTTAGTCTTGAGTGTTAGCAGTTGGATGGTATCAATTTCATGGAAGTATTTTCTGTTGTCCAAGAAAATGTTTGTTAAATTTGGTTGCTATAGAAGAATTGTGCTCTCTGTGAGATCCTTAGGGAATTCATCTGCATATGAAAGAAAGGATAAGTCAGCTTTGGGGTGAGATAGAGCTGAGGTACCTGTGCAGACAGGTGGGAATAATGGCTGGGGCTTCAGGAGACTAGGAGGGAGCTGCTGAACTCTGCAGGAGAGGGTGGGGAGATTGGAATTGGAGGAAAAAATGACTGAAGATGGAGGGAACATTGGAACTGACAGAGCAAAATCCCTAATGGTAGAAACTGAAGGGTCTGGAGAGATGAGGAAAAGTGCAAGTGGACCAAACGGGACACTGTCGGTCAGGTAAATGGATGCAAAAATGTCACAGTAAGGATGCCCTAGAAAAGCCTGAATTAATCAATTTGTGTGTTTGACATTTGTTTCTGAGCAACATTCAGTTAACCACTTTGAAGAAATGGTGGATCAAACATCTTGGCTAGTTGGTCATAGGCCTGATATTTCTGTGTACTGATTGAGGCAGGAGTCCTGGGGAAAAACAAAATATGCAGAATTAATGGCTATCAAAACTAATATCTAATACCATAACTAATGGTATCATAACTAATATCTAGTAAGATTCAAAATTCAAACTGAAGAGATCATCTCAGTTCTGGAACTTTTTTACATTTTGCTTGTTCCAAGTCATAAGCTGATAATGCAGTTATACCATAGCAGTTTTTCTTGTGTGTGGAGAACAGATGAAGTAGATTGTATGCAAGATAAAAAAAAATGTGATGAATGTCTAAGCTTTAATTATATTATGCAGTTAACATTAGGTAGGTAGTAGAAAGAAAGATCAACTTTTCAATGTCTTTTTAATTGTTAAAATATTTACTTGCCATCCGTGCAAGAGGTTAAATATACAGCAAGAGATCTGCTAATTAACAAAAGCTGTAATGTGTTTCATCTTCAGTATGTATCTCTGCATCAGTCAGCTTGTAATATTTTTAATAATTATTTAATAATCAGTTGCACTGTTCTGCTAAGACAGTTTCCTTGAGTGAGCTGCATGGCCTGACAGCTGTTACTACAGAACCTAAATGTGTCAGCATTGGCAAACTGTTCTGTCACTTTTTTTTTTTTTAATCTACAGTATAAAATCTTGAACTCAGAAAAGCAAAGTAAATAAAACAAATAGCCTAAAAGAGACAGCTGTGTGCTTTTGTGAAGAGAAACAGTAACAGGGGATAAATCAGAAAGCTGAGGATGATGTGCTGCAAATAAACCTTAGTACATATGACAGTTCTCTGTTTAGGATTTTCTCATAAAGGTTTCAAGGTATAAAAACTTAAAGTTGGAATAGAGTACTGCCAGAATATCTGACTTTTCCTGTAGGCAACTTTTTGAGGTGATGGAAGTATTTAGTTTATCTAAATATGTAGAATTTATTGTCCAAGAAGACAAGGTCCATGCATGAGCAGTGTTTACAAAACAATGGATGTCAGACTCCGCAATGGGGTTTTTATTTGACAGAATCTGGCCAGTAAGGTGGTGCATAGAGTAAACATGATGGAATGGAAGGGAATTCAGGAATCCTTTCTTGTGAGTGTGGTGCAGAAGTCTGAAATCTGTAGTAACCAGGAACCACAGCTTCTCTTCTGGAAAGTTAGAGAGTATCTGGTTATTCAGAAACTGATGCCAGGGTGCTTGCACTTGCTTTGGGAAATCTTCTGTGTGTTCCCAGAAATATTAATTTCATGTAATCAGTGCAGTGTTGTGCACTAAAAGAGGTATAAAGTGTAATGCACTGCAAGCTATTCCATAAATCTGCAAGTTTTTTTTGCAGGGTTGTTTTTGTGGGTTTGTTGGGGTTTTGCTGTTGTTGTTTTTTTCCTGAATAAGGAGATGAGCACTTATCTTGATGTAAGAAACCAAAGATTTATCTTAAGCATCAACTATAATTCTGGAGTTAAAATCAGAAAATGTGTCTCTCTGAATTTCAGCAGATGTTGACAAAACCTTAAGCAATATTTTCCTTTTCCCATTACTGTTGTCACAGGCTGTGTTGGACCTGTTATTAAGACAAAGGCTAAGTACATCTGTCTAAATCTTATATTGTTAAAGCCTGCAGTTCTTTTTGCCATATGATTATTTTCAAACTTCTCTGCACAGATGAGATGCTGTTTAAGCACTGTGTGCAGCACCAACTGGAAATGTTAAGTACCCTCAGTGAGGGGAAAAACGTCAATGATGGTAACATTGAATTCAGCAGAAATAATTAATTGCTGATTTTTAACTGAATTGTAAAAATCTGTGTTTCCAAGGGGTTTTTTTCTATTATTTTTTTAAGTATTTGTGAGGACTTAAACAAAGATATGTTTAAATAAGGCTTTTAGTCCAGGAATAAAAAAATTAATGCCGCCTAAAAAAGCTTCAAAGTCAGTCTGTCAGGTTCTTTATGGCAATGAAGCTCTCACATTATCTTTTTAATGTTGAAATCAGTTCAAGTCAGTGAAATTTCTTTAATGAACTTTAGGGCACATCTTCAAAGAAACCTGCAATTGAACCTGTGGAAAGGCCAATGCCTTTGAACTGTGGAAAAGAAGTTTATCCTAGATTAGCTTGATCTTTTAGTTTACTCTGCCTTCTAATCTAGTAAGAAAGATCTAAGCTTTAAGAATACTCCTGAACTGCAGTGACAACCTAAAAGCAGTGTATTGTTAGGGAGAAATTCATTGCTTCCCTTAGGTATTGGCATTTTCAATTTGGAAGGACAGCAAAGTTGTTTGGTTTGTACTGTGAACATGACCACTCTGGGTCTCCCTGAGCACTACATTTTCTTTATTTGTTAGGAGATGTTTCTTTGCTTTTTTGTTTTATTTCTTTCACTTGTTACTACCTTATAAATTAAAAATTAACTTAAGTTTTGTTTTCCTTCTCCCTTTAACATTTCAGTGTACTTCCATCCAGTTCAGTCTTTCATCACTCAAATGTGGAACAATGTACCTTCAAATTTGAAAGAAATCATAAAATCTGGAACAAATTACAAAGTGATGGAGAAGGGAAATGCAGAGCTGTATGGAAATAAGTGCATTAATGCATAAGCTCTGATGCACATGAGTCTGTTTTGAAGGACACTTCATTTTAGCTTGAACTTCTGCTTTTAAATTTTACTGTAATCTGATACAACATTTGCTTGGGTGAGTACTTGGGGAACTCTCAGTGTTAACAGTGTTCTTTTAGATAGAAATTCCATTGGATTTTGGATTTTGTACTCTTTCCAGGTTACAATAAGAAAAACATGGAAGAGATTTTTAATAGGAAAAAACCAACAGTCAGTGTTTTGCAGCTGGCAGTCACAATGCCTCTGCTGCTGCTTTTATTTTATTAAGTGGAACAGGTCAATTCACTATCAGAGCTGACTGTGTTCCTTCTCTGGTGAAAGTCAAAACACAGGTCTAGAAAAAATTAAATGGCCACTAATTTCTTCTTTTCAATCTTTCTGTGAAATGTTTTTTTAAACAACTGTCTCATTTTGTGGAATCAAGAAGGACAAGGATGGTCATCACTCAGCTGGCAAAGGAAAATGCGCCTTTTGTCTGTAGCACTGACTTCCATAAGTGATGTTATTCAATGTCTACTTTTAATTATGGGTTAATAAGCACTTATACCATGAAGAAAGTGCAGAAAGGTAGAGTTAGGTAGAAAATGTTGTTCAGATGAAAGAAATCATGTTTATAAAAGTGGATTTTGGAAAAGGAAAGTATTGAAGGGAATAATATAAAATGTACTTGAGGGAACAGAGACGTGAAAATTATGTGTTTGTCCAGCTTATAAATTATGCTATGTTTTCCTGCATTTTATTTTTTAAAGTTAATTTTTTGACCTTTGAAGGTCAATGGGATTTTCACCACTGGCTTGGTTGGTACTGTTTCACCCTTCATCTGTGAGAAGCATTTTCTGCCTTTTATTACTATTTCAAAATGGTATCCTTCCTTTTCTTCTCTCACTCCAGTTTCCTAAGGATTTATAATCTTTTGCATCAAAAGGAAATGTTTTTGCTGGTACATACTGTATAGTTGAAATCAAGGGCCAGGCAAAAAGCTGGCTATCCTAATGGGCTGATTCCAGCAGAGCAGACGTTTTGAATCTGGACTTCTTAGTTATTGAGGGTACAGGATTTTGAATGCTTTTATCCTTTTATTGGTGAATGCACTAAAGTGCATGCAGACAGAGAATGTTAAAGTGGCAGTCAGATAAACTTGTTAAAGCAGTGGGAGTTTTTCCTTTCTTTCTACGTGACTTTATCATCACAGTGGAGTTAAAAGGCAATTAGCCCTTCAGCTCTTTTCTGGCCACTTTATTGGCATTTTACACACAACTGTTGAATAGACAGTGCCATATTAAAAATTCCAATGAAGCTGGCCTGGGGATAACAGACTCTAAATTTCTGGTTAATGTAGGTTTCCTTGAGAGGAACTATTGCCAAAAGACTTGGGTGAAATTATCTAAAAACAGTGCCTATGCTGCTTGTACTCATAGTTGATGGAAAATTGTAGTAGTCTTGCTACATGCTGTGTTACATTTCCAGGGAAATATTTTTATAAAGAGTGTTTGATGAAAAAGTTTATTCCTTTAGTAATAACAGGCTACCCACTGTGTTACTTTAGGCAATGAACATGGTGAGTAGAATAAGACATTTTCATCATCAGAACAACAATCATTCTTGCTTTGCATTTCTGTAGTTTTCATCTGAGGTCATTAAAACACTTCACAAACATGGATTACTTATTTCTTTCAGCATATGAGAAGGTGGGAAATAGATTATTATGTCAAAGTTTTGACCAAATGTAGTCCAAGGTTGTTTTGGTTTCGTTTGTTTGTTTGTTTTTTCTGTTTGGATTTTTCTTTATTGTTATTTTGGAGGGGAGTGGGTTGGTTTGGAATTGTAAGTAAACATTTTGGGGGTTTTTTCTCATTTCAGTGTCAATAGAAAATCAAACATGTCTTTTGCAGTTCTTGCAAAGTATTAAAAACCAAAACCTGACTGTAATATTTTTCATGACTGAGGAGAGTGAAGTACAAACACAAGACATATAAGCTCACTGCTGGAGAGTAAATTGGATTTTTCATACCATTTCAGTTTTAATCTGGTCTTGCCAAAGAAAATAGAAAGTTTTTGATAGACGTGACTGGGACTATTATTGCATCTTAATGATGCATTCATTGTTTCTGTGAATAAATTTATTTAGTTAAATTTTTTTAGCTGATTTTAATTTACAGATGTTAGATCATGAGGAATCCATTGAGATCTATGGGTGTGATTGAGAGCCAGAGGGTAAAAGCAAAGGGTAGATCTGACTTTTAACCTGACCAAATGCACTGCTCCAATCTGCACTGGGGAATCAGCAAAAAGGCTCCTGAAAAGTCCAGCTGGTTTTTGGGTCAGATCTCTTTCAAAGTAGGGAAGGAAAACTGGTAGATTTAAAGAATCAGCAGTGCTATTTTCACTGTATTTTGATTTGCATGACGTCTCCAGAGGGCATTGAGATTTTGTTCAGAGAGCACATGATGGATTTATGCTGCAGTGTGCCTTATCAATAAGCAAAGCCATTTAAAATGCCTTCATTTGCTCAGGTCTATATAAGTTAGAATTTCTTTCAGAGCACAGCACTGATTTAAGGTGATCCCCAATAGCAGCAAGTCTATTTTAAATAGTGTGTACATGTATTTCAGCTCTGTTAAAAACTCAAACTTTGCTTCTGATATTCACAAGCCATCATGAAAGTTGTCTGTAACTTTCATCTTTTAATGTGGCAAATACATATTGCAAGACAATGGTTCATTGAATGGATTTTCATGTGTAAATTGAAAACCTGGAAGTTGGAAAGTGCCAAATTTAAAGTAACTCATATAAATATTTTTTTAGGTGTCCTTTTGGTTACAAGTTGCGGCACTTTTCAGTTGCTCAGCCATTTACTGCCTTTTCTGTAGCACTCACTGCTGGTCCATGCTTGCTCCCCATTGCTGACTCCATTCTTGAGCTGCATTTTCACTGGGACAGTAACTGTGGGACAGACAAGCAGTTGTGTTACTGGGCAACTTAGCCCTACCCACGCTCCTTCTTCAGATTCCTTATGTGCTAAAAAATTGGGTAGAGCAAAAAATGGGTGTGGTGTGGACTTGTACTTAATTCAGTCAGGGCCTGTCTGAGATGCAGAGAGCACCCTCAGCAACTTCAGTGTGATAAAAACTCTGCCATGGTGACAGGGAAGGTGTCTGGTCATCAGGAGCAGAACCAGAGCTGAAGCAGGAGAGGTTCTGAGCTTTAGGCCATCTCTGACAGTTTTCTGGGCTGCTGGAAAAAAGCAATTTTTTCACATCTACAAAGTGAGGAAAATAAAAAATATGATTTTATTTTATGGAGATGTGTCAAATATAGCATCTTGAAGTCTATGCAACTGTTTTAAAAATTGAAAGGGCTATAAAAACTGAAGAATTTTACACTAGCAAGCCTAATACATCAGAACAAATGACCAAGACATCTGCAACAAAGACTTTTGAACCTGTGCCCAGTGTCTGTGCACTGTCTTTTCCCACACAGATAATAATGCTCTCCTCCTATCACAAAGAAGAAAGTGGCTTCTTAGTGCTCTAGAGAGATCCAGATATGGTGATGAGCAGCACAGGCAAGCCCAGGAAGCAAGCAGCACTAGAGCTCCAGGGAGATGCTTAGGAAAAGCAGCATTTTAAAAACTTTGGTAGTGCTGAAAGCAACTGCACTGTGTGAGGAACATTTGTCCTGTGGACAGAGTGACACAGACCCCTGAGTGAAAAATAACGTGTGATCATTAGTTAGAAATAGCCATAATTTACAGACACCAGGGGGCAGAATTAAGGTTGCAAGGACACCCATAAACCTGGCAGTCCCAAGCAGTGGGCTATTTAAGTTCAAGCTCAAGCACGCTTTTAAATTTAAATATTTGAGTGGTGTAGAATTTGTTGCAAACAACATTGTGTTTGTGGAAACAAAAAACATTTAAATGCAGTTGGAAGAGAAGTGTGATTGTTCATTTCTTACAAATGTGAATTTAACTAAAAGTTAATTTTAATTAGTTGCAGCTAATGTTCAACACTTTATTGTTTGGACATAAATTAGTCCAGCTTTCTAAAGGAAAAACATCAAACAAATCCTTTCTTGAAGGTTAGGCCTCTTTTTCTTACTTTCTGAACTGCAGAAAACACTGTAGATAACTGCAGCTTTTTATTTCCAACCTGACCTTCCACATTCTGAAACTAATTTGCCATACTGCTTCTCAAAGTCTGCTCAAGGACTTCCTTTAGCAGAATAATGTGGTTCTTATTAAGCACATCCTATAAGACCCAGGAGGATTGCATGCAAAGAAAATAAGACGGAAACACAGATGAATTTCCATCCTCCAGTCAGATATATGATATTGAGGACCAGGATGCATATGAAGGATATTGTAAAGAAGACAAAGAAAAAGAATTAAAGCAAATGTCTGACAAATTGGCTGTCTTCAGATGCAAGGATGACAAGTGGTCTGTGCAGCTCAGTGGAGGACATGGAGGCATCAAGCCAAATTGTTATGTAGTCAACAAGTCTCTTTGAATCACATGGTTGTGTGTAACCTCTCTTTTAAATAAGGCCTCAATTTAAATTACATCATCAGGAAAGACTTAAAAGCCGTGAAGTTCTATGTGAAAGCTGATAGTTTTGCTTAACTCCAAATGTTGTTCTTCACAGTTATGAATTTTATATTTTTACAGGAATAATGGGATATTCTGTTAAAGTGGGGTTTCTTTCAAATATTATTTCCCTAATTTTTAAGTAGATGCACCAAATACAAATAATTGTGAAAATAGAAGCTTTAACTTCAAATTAGTTTCTTCCCTAATTTTTTTTCTACAAGGTGACAAAATAATTTCATGCTAGCGTAATTTGATGGAAAAATGCACTGAAATAGCTTCAATGTGCTATAATCTCTATAACTTGTGATGTTCTTGTTCCAATGTAGCTAAATATAGATTTCAGAGGTTTTACAAGGTTAATGAGGAATCTTTACCCTCTGTATGCAACTCAGTGCAAGTGTAATTTAGTGAATTGGCTCCAGAATTATCACTACTTTTTCATTTCATTCTTCACCAAGATGCAGAATTTGGGTAATCAGAATTGTAATATGATTTTCCTGTTAATCTGTTTTAAATCTGATATTTTCACCATGACTAATCCATGAAATTTGTCAACTTTGTCTGTGATTTACACAAGCTCTATTTATAAAGAGAAATTGTTTGAGTCCTAAGGCATGGAATATTATTTCCCAGCATGCTTTTAGTGACTTTTTACTAACAAGTATAAACAAAATGTGCTCATTGACTATATTATTATTTCAAGATCAGGAGGTAAAACATGAGGAATGTTGAAGAGTATATTCCCTGTAGCAGTGTATATTAGTCTTAAGCCATTAAGAAGAAAATAGCCTATCATATCAGAGTTGGTAAGGATGGTTGTGATCATAAAGTTTACCTAAAATAATTGGATAACTTGCTTGTAGATTAAAAACATATGTGATTCTTGTATGTCTTTATGCTGAGGCTTTAGAATTAATTGCTGTCAGCATAAACCAGACCAAACAAAAATAGATTTGCATCAATTCTTTGTAATGGGGGAAAATGAAAGGCTTGAATGACAGTGAAGATAATTCTGTTTTGTATTTGAGGGGAAATGGCTACACAATGTTCACATACAGGAGTGCAATTTACTATATATGGGAAAGAATAAAGGTCCTTTATGTAAATGTAATAACAGGCAAATAATACCTTCAAAGGAAAGAAAAACAATCTCTTGGGTACAGAAAGTTTGTCTGCTCCAGCTGTCCTCTCTCACTTGTTGGGGGAAGACTTTTGGGGAAAGGCCAAAACACAGATATTCACCAAGCATCCAGTTTTTAGCTCAGCACCATGTCTTAATCAGCTTTTGTCGAGCTGCCCTGCTCCATACCAAGCAGGTTTGAATGTGCAGCACACCCTGCATGTAACTGAGTCCCATTGCCTGTGGTGATGAGAGCAGGATGGCTCTGGGCTTCAGTACCAGCACAACTGCAGGTGTGGGAGGAGCAGCATCACCTCCTGCTGAATGCCATGGCTGACTCCAGGTCATTTCAAACTCCTGATTGTATGGTTTTGTGAAAGATCTCCAGAAGTCATGCACCTTGAGATCGCAGATGGACAGCCTGTTACAAGATCCACAGGTGGAGCCAGGGAGCACAAGCTTGGCCTGCCCTGCACTCTGAACTTTCCCAGCAGAAATGGCCATAGATTGTTCCCATGTCCACCAAGTTACCAAAATACAGACACGCTCTGGCATGGTCCCTGGGCTATGAAATGCCCCCTTTGTGGTCAGATCACAGGAGAGCTCTGGCTATGCAGTGTCCTCAGCAGTGTCCTCTCCTAATGCCATGGTGGTCCCGTGATTGCCCAAGCCATGGCAGGGCAGCTCTGTGTCCTTGTGCTCCTGGCTGGCTTCCCTCTGTCCTGCTTCCTTAAACACTCATCTAGCTCATGTTTTCAAAGGCCCAACTGCCTCTTAATCTGATTTCTGAATGAAAACAGTCAACAGCACCATGTAGAAATTCTTATTGCACAATGTCCTAAGAGTCTAGGGGAAGTTTGGTCTCTGCTCCAGGCTGGAATCTGACCTCAGAATTACAATTTATTCAGACTTGCAAAAGTATTTAGCCCAAAAGGATATTTTGTGGAGGACAGAGAAGAATTTGGGGTAGACAGATTAATGTTTTATGCGTGATGTTTTGCACTTCCCTAGCTGAAAAGCAATTGAATAAATTTTCTTTTTATTGCTCATAGCATAAAATGGAAAATAAGTGGTATCTCAGCCTTTTAGAATGTATTTCAAAAATAGCAGAAGTGAAAAATAGATGTTTAAAGTATGATTTAATATAATACCATAACATTTAGAAACCAAAATGAGTTATTGATCATCTTACTTTGGTATATCAATGTCTCCTTATAAATGCCACTGTTCCCTTCAGAGACTTGAAACTTGTCTAATAATACTGATATATGCAATTTATAGATAACCAGTGGGGCTACATGAATTCTGTTATTCTTTCTGGGTATCCTAGATATTTGGAGCTAATGTTTTCATGTGTATTATTCTAATGTACACAGAATTGCTTGGGACACATTTGAAGCTGCAGTAACCTGTGAAAGCTCTTTGTTTAATCCATTTACTGAATAATTGAGCAAAGACCCCTATATTTTCTACATTTAGGCTCTTAAAATTATTATCTTTATGTTATAAAGAATTCTGGTCTATGTGGTTAACGTGACATGTTTGTATAAGAAAAAAATGCTCTCCTGTGTAAATTAAGTCTACAGAACTTGCTTAAATATTTGTTGCTTATGAAAGTTCTACAGCAAGGGCTTTTCCTCAGGCATACATTTATCAGCTGAAATCTTGATTGTTTTGCCTGTATTATGTCACTCACGTCTGGCAAGAACAGCATCCTGCTGTTTGTGAAGCTGACCTCCTGCTGCTGCTTAGCCACTTGTAGGATTCTATCCCAATTCCTCTAATCCACTCTGTTTCAATAGCACCATATTTGGGCTCCTTCACAGATTCTTTTGCTGCTCTGTTTGGGATGCTCTATGAGCTGAATTAGAATTTTAATGTTCCGTTCAAAACAGAAGAAACCTTTTTGTTAAATGAGAATATAAGGAATAATCTCCTCCAGTCCCTTGGACAGAATTTCTACACATGCACTGTATTATTTTTCTTCAAACTTCTGTCCAGAAGTTTGGGGCACTATTTCAATATATTGGTTTACTTTGTGTAAATCAGATCCAGTTTGAGGTTTAATGTTGCAATAAGGCCTGCTACCATCTTAAATTGTTTCTTTCCTGTTGTAACTCCTCATTCAGAGTTCAGTGCTCCTTGTTTCCATTATGTCAAGGGTTTACTGAAATCTTTTCAAGCTCCTTGTGCAAGTCAGGCCTAATTAAAGCAGAGAACTGAAAGCACTCCAAAAATGGTGTTAGAAACGACACCAAAGCACAAAGTGCACTTTAGGTATTTTTGCCATACTTTCAAGAAGTCAGGAAAGATTTTCATGTGTTTTTCCAGTAGCTATTTTCTGATCCCCACATGAAACAAGGTTTAGAGAAAACAACTTAAAGCATGATTGGTATATGTATGTATGCATGAATATATATATATATTTAGGGTGTGTATATATATATATATATAGGGAGTATTTATGTATATATGTGGTCTGTCCCTTTACTTCACACCTAAGCTTATTAACTCTGCTGAATCTATTTGTGGTCAATATAGTAACTGAAAAGCAGGATAGCAGAACATGATCCTTTTTAATGTCAAGCTCCTGGACTTGTACTTGCTTTAAGAATTATTCTATAGAGAATGGAATTTACTTTACTGAAGAATAAACATGTGGTTAAATGATAATGCTAATTTTATTCTTTGAACAAATTCTTTGGACACAATGTAATATTACATGAGTCTCTCTTGTACAATTTGAAAACCTTTAGTGCAGTATATAGAGCTTACCTGAGTGTTTAAAGAGAAAAAAAGATATTATCGAGGTGAAACATATTTCAACAATTTCATAAATTTTCTCTCACTTGTACCAAACTTCCCTCTCTGGAAAATTCATTTTAGAGCATGTACCATGTTTGCTTCAGCTTTAGGTTTTAATGCTAAATTTTAGTTCCCTCTCAGCTGGATCATCATCATCAGAAGGCACCTGGTGCCAAGACCTGCTGAGAAACTCTGTGAATGGGGTCAGGGATGTGGATGGAAACTGGAGAAGACAACAGCTACAGCAGTTTGATATAATGATAAACTTTACGGCAAGAAATGGAACAGAGAAGATAATGAAGAAAACAGGGGAAAGAAAGAGACTTCAGAAAGAGGTGCTGAAACAGGGATAGAGGCAATGAAGTATGGGAGGAAGCAGAGGAAACAATTCTGAAGAAAAGAAGTGGGACGAAGCAAACATATTACTTGGTCTCCTTTCTTGCATTTAGCAAATAACATGCATTTATGATTTGTTCACAAATGTGTTAACATTTCTAATGATAGCAACATGGAAGAAAGATGTTTAATGGCTTTTATCAAGGGATTTAATCTGTGGACTCCAAAATGAAGAGGTTTGTAAGTGATCCCTCCATGCGGTGTCAGTGCGAGGACTTGTGGTTCTGCTGCTCCTTCTCTGTTTGTACTTTAAAATTAATTGAAAGCCTCATTGTTTTGTTTAAACTGTGAAAGCTTCCAAGGTCAATGAGTGAGGTAATTGACCTGCCTGTTGTAGGACAAAAATATGTATGTTAAATTGCATAATTAGTTTTAATTACATAATTATGGTGTTTAATATGGGGGGGTCAAAGGTTACTATTACATTTAGAAGTCATGGCAAGAAACACAAAAATAAGCAACATAGTTTAATTCTGTGTTTCTTTGGGTTTTAAAAAAGGGGTCCACTGTGATCTATCTTTGACCTTAGATATTTGATGATTATAGTAAATAATATACTGCTGTTACCCTTTTTGAGATCATAGAGACACCTTTGTAAATGACTAAGTGACTTTTCCAAAGACTTCATTTAGGTTCAGAGTACACAAAAGTTAATCAACGGTGGGAACTCAACTGACAGCAATTTAATCTGATTGGGTAAGGTAATTACATGATTACCAGGAGTGTTTATATATGGACAAGGATATTTTTATTGGAAAAAATCCTAATTGCTTTCTTACTGAGAAGAGAAAAAACCAAACAAATTTGTTGTTGCAGGTTAAGAGGACATCCTTCGTTCCTTGAAATAACTCCTTTTCATATTTTAGTGATAAAATGAACACGTAATTCTTTGAAAGTTTGCACTGGGATTATATTAGGAGTTCCTCTGTTTCTGAACTTGAAATAATACCATCAATATCTTGTTTCATTTAAGCAGCTCGTTGCTTATACATTAATTGTGTGATAGCCTAAAGATGTCATGATGCTTGTAATTAATTATCTCTTTTACTGTGTGTAAATACAGGTTGATTTCACCAAATGTAAACCTAAAGATCCATTATACTAATGGATATTTCTGGGAAGGAGGGCAGTATTTGTTTTTCCATGATGGTAAAAAAAAAAAAAGAAGGCACCATGTAAAAGATTGGTAGATAAAAGATGGTGTTCCTAAATGTTGGGAGAAAAGGTATCATTCAAGTTCTCTGAATGGTCCTTTAGAAAATGCTCTTTGATTCTATTGACATAGAAGGGAGTGTTGGGAGATGTATCTTCATTAACAAAACATTAACCTCTGTGCTTACCTCCTGAAGAGCACTGCAGAGTAGAAGCCCAGTTGGCTGATAAATTCTGGCTTGCCCCAAAATCTGATAAAGGAATGGGCTGGGCCTGGCCCTGGCACTTTGTAGGGTTATGTCTAAATCTAGATGCCAAAAATATATATATTGACACTTGTAAGAGTTACTTTGTATCACATTGGTACCTTTTTCTGCCAGTGGAAATGGGATGCAGTCCTCTCAAGACTGACTTCTAAGGAATTGAAAAGTTAATGAACTAATTGTTAAATAGGAAATATATGAAGTTTTGAAATTAAATATATAACTGTGGAAAGATGTTCCGTGACATGTTCCATGTTATAAAAATTACATGTTCTCCCTTTTACTAATTTTTCCCTTATAAGTGCTTTAGAAAATATTACAATTTTGAATTGTTTTTCTAAACCAGATGATCCAGTCACTGTTGGAGGCACATAGCCACGGCACAATCTCATGCTGTACATTGATCACCTGTCCAACCTTTGCCTAGAGTGTGATCCCCAGTTCCTTCAAGAGATCCATCTTTACCTGTCTATAAAGAAGAAGAGGAGGAGGGAGACATCTGGGATATTCAAGTATCAAAGTTTAACACCAGAGCAGGTCGAATCTTGATTTATATTATTCTCTATATGTGTTGCTGGTTTTGACTTGGATATTTGGCTGGATATTTTTTCAGTGATTGTATAGTATGGGTGGAAGCTGCTCCAGTCTTGAAGTGTTTTTGTTTGGACTGCTCACTTGCTGCAACTGCACGTGCATTTTTCATAGTTCTGTGGTGTGAAATAGAATTGAGGAAGTTGGCTGATACTAAGCATGCCTGGAGTCTGTACCTCTCCCTTGAACATGTGCTGACCACAGAGACTGAAATGTGGCAGCTTCTTTAAAGCTGTTCAGTGTACTCTAGCTGGACCATTCTGTGTTTAGCACACAACCAAATCCAGGTCCCCAGCCAGCACGATCGTGTTCATTCACTTGTTAAACTTTCTTCTTACTCTTCCTCTTCCCTTTGTGGGAGAACTTTGACATCCCCAAGAAGCCAAGGTTTCACTTACTGTCCTAAGGACTGCCCCTTCAGGAGTGTAGCACAGCCCACACACAAACCTGGAACATGTCCAACTTGTTCTCTGAGCAGAATGTGAACCCCTGACCTCCTGGGCCTCCGGCAAGAGTGCTGCCTACTGAGCCACCAATACCCAGGCCATCAATAAGTTTTAAATGCCAGTTGCAGACTTCACAGAGATAATGACTTCAGTGTGTAAAGGTTTTGTTGTGGAGGCTGCAGTCTCACACATGGCGTGACAGAGTAAATATGCTAAAACCATAGAGAGCCCTTGCATAACTCGCCTTGATATAACAGTTTTTGTAATATGTTTCAAGGCATGGAATATTATTTAAAGGGACCCTGTTATGTAGGCTTAGGCCCAAAATGAAGCTATTATGAAAAGAATGTTTAGCAAAACCAGAAATATGTCCATGAAATTGTTGGAGTGGGAATTTCAGGGTAACCTTGCTTGGATTTAAAGTCGCCTGCATGACATTGCACTGTTGTTCTAGGGAATGAGAACCAGCAAATGAAAATACTGTTAAGTGAGAATCAGAAACTGAGCAGAATAAAGATGTTAGAAGGCTATTACTATTTTTATAACTTCTTAAAAATCTTACCTCATCCTGAGAAAGATGAGATGAAAAAATAACTTCCAATTTAGTAGTTCAAAGCAGCATTATTGACACAGGTAAAACCATGTATTTGCATTTTAATAGCATTTTTAACCTGATCACAAGTAAGTTCTTGTATTTTAAGTATTATAAAGGAAAGTGAATATGAAATAAGCTTTCAGATTTTGGCACATTTCAGTTTTATTGATGTTTCCTATTTAAAATCTAGCACTAAGAGCATACAAGAGATATGCTGATGTTTGCAAACAAAGTATTATTTATAGACTTGGATCAGGAAGGAAAATATGGCCAGATTCGAGCTAAGACTTAGATTGTTGAAAGGCTGTTAGATAAGTTGCATGAACCTTCTATGGAGCACAGGCCAGGAGCCCAGGACTCCTTTTCCCAGCTGAGTGCCCAAATCACTAGGCTACAGACTCTTGCTCCCTCTTGTGTTCTTTCTCCAGCCCAATGAATCTTGAATTATTTTCTGTACAATGAGAGAGCTTCAGTGGTGGAACTTTGATATCTCCCTCTCCTTGCCCCAGCATTTACTGCAGCCTGTAGCCAACTGATTGATCTGGAATTTAGCAGAATTGTCCATCCTGCTAAAGGGCATTGCTGGGTCTTGAGCTGAGGAAGGAATGGGACCAGGGGATTTGGTTTCTGGGATGAGCAGAGCTGCTGCCAGGCTGGGAATGACTGGTGCTCATGTGCTGTTTTAGAAAGAAACAGCACCTGAAGCATTTTGTAGGGAGCCCACCTGGTCGGTGTTTGGCTTTGAGAGTGCCTGGTGGGTCAAACTCAGATCAGCTGTGCAGCTCCCACAGGACTGGGCACAAGCTGAGCCATGAGATGAAGCACCCTGGCTGAGCAGATAAACTCTGGCCTGAACAGAGATGCAGCTTCTGGGTCTGGCCTGTGTTGCCATCAAAACCTTTATGGCCATCAGAAACATCTCCAGGATGGGGTAGGAGCATCTCCAGGTAGGAACATCTCCAGGATCGTCATTTTGGCTACACGTCTGAATTCTTCTCTTTGAATTCCGACATTTTTAGGCTGTTAATTAGTTTAATTTAACAGCTCTTTTGAATATTGAACTGGTAGGTTTTATGAACCTGTTTTTCAAACAAAAGTTAAGTTTTAAAGAATGTGTTATAATTAGGCAAGATGACAAGAAGAATTTGTGGTTCAAAGGTGCATCAACAGTTATAAGCCAAAGACAAACAGTGTGTTTTGAAGCTTAAAAAGTGAAATTGCTTTGAAGACATTAATGCTGTTCAGGCAGTGCTGTACAGCAATGGGTATTAGATCTGAACTTAGGAATAGCCAACTAAGTTGACTGCATTGCAGTTATGAAACAAAAGTTTGTCAAAATTACTGACTTAATTCCTGGGCTCTTTTTTTTGTCTCATATGTATGTTTTATGAAGTCCTGCAGTGCAGGCCTTTATTCATGCAAATGTATTTATCTGCCTCAGTGGAATTATTCTGGTGAATAAGTCCATGTCTAAGATCAACTAGGACGGTTTTCTTTTCAATAGGAATGCTAATTTTGAAAATGACATCTGTGTGTTATTTTTAGTCTGAAGACCTACAGGCAGTATAAAATTGGAATTGTATATTTCCTTGGCAGTTTCTCTATGGTTGTTTCTCCCTGTTTAAAACTCTGGTGAAATGTTTGATTCATTACAAATTACTTTCCTGATAGTAGATGTATCACATAGTTTGGTATCCAAACGTGAACTATTTCTGCTTTGTAATGTGGTGAATTGGGGGTGGTGGTGGAGGTGGGAATAAAAACTTCTATTCATGACAGGTGCTTGGTTTTAAACACAAGTCTTTTTCTGCCATTCTAGTGTCTATTTTCATTGCAAGGGAACTTTTTATATAGTAGGAGAACACTGAAGTAGGAGGGATGCAGTCTGTACCCAGTTGTTCATGGTTTAGCTGCAGTTCCTTTGGCAGCATTTCTGGTTCCACACACAGGAATTTCACTGTCCCATAATCTGGCTTTAGCAGGGCTACCATTTGCTCAGTGTAACATTAATGTCTCTCCTTTCCCAGTGAACAGAAGTTAAATTGATAAAGACTGTAATCATACTAATGATTCTGTGTGCATTGGTGCAGGGAACTGCTTAGCATGGTGTTAATTGCTTTAAAGTTGGTGTTTTAAAGGGGGTCTTTAGGTACCACTGATATGAATTTGGGATAAATAGCTAAAAAACACTCTGCAGTAACCCACATGATGACAGAGAAAGGTAGAGAGGACTGGGTGAAAGCCAGAATGGGAAAACTGAGAAGGAGGGGGGAGGAAAAAACATTGCTACAGAGGTGGTGGAGTGGTAAACTTGGGAGATGAGTAGAGGTCTTCAAAAATGAATAAATTTTTATATAACTATGGATAAACTATATTACATTACTTTAGTTGATTTCAATCATTGTAATTTGGGAAGCCCTGCATAAGGCAGCTACAATAACTAAAAGATGTGATCAGCAAGCATCTTGATGGAGGCAATAGTCAAATACAAGATCAGCTATAGAAGAACAATCTAAGAAAAACAGACTTGTAGTTCCAATCACATGAAAATTGCTATTTCATTTGGGAACAGCATACTTCCAAGATTATAGATTGGAAGGGTAAAAGTAAATCACTGTAAATATGATCACATGTTAGTGAAAGCCCACATTAAAGAGCATATCCTCCCAGCTATAAAAATAGTCAACTTTGTTCTGAGTTAGGTAAAAAAAAAAGTAGTGTGAATGCTATTGTGTTTTCCCTTGATCAATTTTGCATGAAAACATTTTTAATTTTATTACGTATTTGGGTTTTGGTTTTTTGTTTGGGTTTTTGGTTTTTTTTTATGGGAGAGGTTGATTTGTGTCTGTTAGTAGCAATGATTCCTCAGCCTTAAATCACTTGATATGTGAGGAAAAGATCTCATGGCATGGTCTTGCCGTCCTCTTTTTAGTGTTGCCACTAAGGAAAAAGATTGTGTACAAGTGTCTGAAATTTTTTGCATCTGCTCTTGGAAGTACTAAAGCTAATAGGGATTTTTCCAAGTTAACAGAGTTTTTGATAGAAATTGCTTCTTTATCAAACCTAAAACCTTTCTCATGCCAAGGGTAGTTTAAAAAAATTCCTTTAGAAAGCTTTAATTTCAAATAGAAAATAAATAATTTATTTGAAATGGAACTGCTCAAAAAGAAACCTTGAGAGAAATCTGCATTACAATGCCCAGAGCCTAATAGTTAGGGCATTATCCTTTAAGACATGCGACTTTGGTTCAATTTCCTTTTCTGAATCCAGCTGAATAGAGACTTAAATCCAGCTGAATATCTAATGCATCCAAGGCAACTGTCTTTACTACTGCACTATTGTCTGTAATAGGTTGGGTATCTCTGCTTTTGTGAAAATTGTGAAAGGATTTGTCCTAATACTAACAAGACCTTTCTGCAATCTTCAGAATTCTTAAAGGCTGGGAAAGAACCTTTGTGCTTAGCTTTATTCATAACCCCCAGGCTCTGAAGAAATGCCTGTAATAATCATTATTTTATATGTTCAAACCAGGCAACATTTGTTAATCTGGACCCTAAACTAAATCTCAATCTCAGACTCCATATAGAACTGTCTTTCCATGCCTCTGGTTATTCCTGTCAGCTGTCTTGGGTTTTTCTGGTTTTCCTATATCCATTCTTTTAACAGTTCAACCAAATCTGCCTGAAAGTAGCACTTGGGTTATAACAATGAATTTAACACTACTTTTCAATATAGTCTTTTGTATTCTTTGCACATTAAACTTTATTATGGTAAACTAACTCTGTGATCACTGCTGAAGATACTTCTGGTTGAAATATCCACTTAATAAAAGAAAAAAAAAATTCCAAAACATGTTGAAAGTAATTTGATGGTGGTTAGGACATTGTTTTGAGCCTGCAGTGGTGATGGATTCCATGAAACCAGAGGAATCAGGACTGTTTGGTGGCCTGTCAGAATGTAGGTATTCTTCTGAGATTACCAAAAGGGATCAGTTACCTTGGTAATGTGTCCACCAATATTTATTGTGTCTATTTCTTTACACAGGCTAGCAAACATTCATCATGTGGAAGTGTTGGTCATGATCAACTTGAGCTGAATTTAAATTGATGACCTAAAGGTTAAAGTCTCTGTATCCCATTACCTCTCCCTTGGGCTGTCCAGTCTCCCTACAACTGGGTTTAAAGCCACTTTTAGTTTACCAGGGTCTTTGGAGGAAGAGCACTCTTTAAAAGTGCTGATCTGACAAATACTATGGATGTCCTGTTAGAAAAAACCCAACTCAAATCAATCTGACTTTTTCAGCTTGTCAGTACTTTCTGAAGAAGGTTCTGAACAAGTATTCAGATGCTGGACTAATAACTTCACCAGCCTGTTAGATGGCTTTAATCTAGTCATATGGGAACATAATGCAGTGTAGCAGCCCAGTGAAACATGAAACTATGAGAACAGCTGAATAAATTTAAACACATTTTTGAACATTCTAACCTTTGTCATAAAAATCTGATAATGTAGAAGAAAAACTAATGCTTACTTTTGGTTTTGTTATTTTGTACAGTAGTTGAGAAGACAGCATTTCTTGTGGCTGCTGACTTGAAAGCAGTGACAATTTCTAGTACTGCTTTTTGCCCCATATGAAGTTTATTCTTTCTCACTCATTAAGGAATGAATCTGGTTTCTGTTTTATTCAATACTGTATATACATCTCACCCATAAATATTTAAACTGAGTAAATATAGAATCTTAAACATGGAATATGCTTTCATTCTAAACTGGTGGCCGTGGGGGAAGGTAAAAATATTTTATTCAAAGACCAGTGGTTCCTTTGGATGAAGGAAAAAAAATAAAAAGTGTTTTGTGCTTGCTGTAGGGTAGCGAACTTTTTACCAGATTATACCTTTATTGTTATAAAGTTCAGACTATAAAGGATCTGTAGGAAAGGGTTTGCAGATACTCACTTCAAAAACACATGGCTAGTATTCAGCCCCTATATCTGGGGCTAATTTAATTCTTCTCCATTCAAAGTGCCTCTCTCCTGTCTACAAATGCAGAACAGATTCCCGGGTAATTTTCTTTCTTGGAAGTACCGTCATTTTATTCCTAACTGGGAATAGCATGAAATGGAAATACATTTATGACTCTACTTAAAAACAAACACCAAAGAAAATAAAAGCAGGGATAATATGAAAGATAGTTCCATAACAAATTGAGGCAGAAAAATGCAGAAATTTGAAGCATATTGAAAAAAACCCACATTTTCACTGGGAAGATTTCCTTTAGCAAACTGATTTTTGGAAATGGTGCAATGTGGCATACCTAGAGTAGTTAATAAATTTTGGCCAAACTGGTGATGCCAATTCATGGTTTTAATTTGATCCAGCAAGCAAAGTCCAATACATGTCTAGGTATGCAGCAGGCCTAGATCCTATTCTAAAGATACAATGAAAAGGGTTGCAAAATAAGAGTTTTATTAGATTGAATACAATGAACAGTGAATATTTGTGCTTTAGTCTGTTATGACTGTGTGACTCCTACGTGCATTACCCACTCTTGTTTCATTTACATTGTACAGTCAGGAGTGTTGAGGGATATCAAGGTTACATCCTGAGTCCTGCTGAGGTTTTGTTGAAAAAAGTCATGCTCTTTGTTATGTTTTGGAGTCTCAGGTTCAAGCTGTTGCTTGTGTAGGTGGCAAAGGGGTTGGACCAGTCTCTTCCATGAAGTCTGAATCCTTTTGTGGGTAATATCTTGTTGAAATATAAAATAAGCTTTGATTATAAAAGGTCACGAAAAAAGTTATGAATGTAGGACTGTGTTTACAAAGCAAAATCAGATCAAGCCCCAAAACAGAAATGTAAAGTAGATAATATTTTATTATGCATTATAAATATGTAAGTAGCTGATCAACATGAATCTCCTTTGGTGATTTTGATGAGATAAAAGAATTGATTTTAAAGGGGAGAAAAAAATTCAGTCATTAATTTATTTTTATGTGTGGACCAAGCACCTCAACTGGACAAGTAGGAAAAACTGTTTTGCTAAATTTAGTTTTGCTTCTAATTTTTCTTTAGTGTTTTTTTTTTTTTCATGTGTAACAGAAACAGGAGGTAAACCAGTATTTTCAACAAGATTGGCTGTCTCTTGTTGACCTTTTTATATTAAACCTGTGTTTATGGAGAACAAAGGCAAGAGTTTTTTTGATTTCTAAAAGAAAGATTGGGATATGTTAGTTTTGCCTACTGTAATTAACATAATAAAGACTTTTTTTGATGTAGAGTTTTTTAAACAGCTTGGTTTGGAGCTGCCCTGTCAAGGTCTGCTGGTTGAAGTGTTACAGTAATGAATCCTCGATTCAAAGATGATTTCTTAGGAGTGAGGCTTTGTTCTCCTGTGCAGACTGACAGATACAGGGAGGACAAAACCTTTTTTTTGATCTTAGATCAATACTGTCATGAACATGCAAATACTTGTGTATGTTACCAGAGCTCCCATAGAAGCACCATTCACATGTTGGGTTTTTGCTCCCACTTTGATTATCTGTACTGGCCCACAAATTCAGTCTGTGTTGGCACAGAGCCCTGGAAAATCAAGGCAGACAGAAACTGTCCTGTCATGTGTGTCTGCGCTTTTATTTTCCAACTCTTCAAACTGTCCCTCTGCTGAAATTCTCCTCTTCTGCTTTGTGGTTACTTTAAATACTTCATTTTACTAAATTTGTTAAGTGAATCTAGACTTCTGAGCTCCAAGTACCATTTTCACATGAACATAAACTTTTTTTTTTCCTCTTTGTGGGCATCTTAACTCTGCTGTGTAGAATGAAGTACAGTCCCTTTCTCTGTAGTTGTAATGTACTTCATCAGTTTCCAAAAGACAATAACTTGCTTTATTCCCATTTTATAAGGATTAATTATACTCAGAAAAAGCTCTCAAATAGCAAACAGAAAAGGAAACCAGATGTTGCAGAGTTATTTAACCAGTGTTATTTGCAGACAAATATTTAAGCTATGTGATTTAATTTTTTGTGGAACCTTTAGAAGCTGGCTAGTGAGTGAATAAAACATCCACAGTGTATGTGAAAACATATTTTACCTGATAGTATCATTTTTTTCACCTTACTATTACAGGTAAATACTTTTTCAGTTCTTGGCAAGAAATTTGCAAAAGTATTTGATTAGAACAGGAACAATCCCCAAGGCATATTGTGTATAGAGTCATAATTTATAAATAGGCTTTTGTTGCATAAAGCACAGTTGTGCATTTCCAACAGTTTCAGTTTTCTGTGCACTATTGAAATGGAGTAGTGATAAACCTTTGTGCAAATTCGTTTTTCTTAGAGATGCAGAATCAAATAATGAATCTTTAGAACAAGCAAGTGAATTCATCATCTGAACACAAATATTTATCTATGTTTCAATGAGACCAAGCTTCAGTTCTGGAAATGGTGTTTTGCAAAACAGATGAGGGCAATTTCTCTTATAGCAAGGGTTTCTCTAGGCAGTTAGAGGCAAATTTAAAAGGTGGCATATGTTCCTAAAACTGATCTGTTTTAGCTAATTTTCATGTTGTTTAGTACTGTAAGATGTGTAAGACATTGTTCTAAAATATAGAAACTTCCTGTTCTAGACTTTATAGGAAAGTCTAGAGAACGAGAATATCACTTTCTGTTTTCTTTTTCATCATTTCTGCACTTTTGAAATCCAAGTAATCATGAACTGTGCTATCTCTCCCAAATTTGTCTTCTAGTTTTCCTCTTGAGTACTGAGAGATTTCTGTCTGCCAACCCCTCCTGTCAAAGGCAATCAGCCTCATGTCATTAAGAGAAATTTTCTAAATTAAAAGTGTTCCAATATTCCAGTTACTAATATCTCAACACTTGCATGGATATGGCTCATACTCAACTTTTTCTTCCTAATTGAAGGAAGCACCTTATCCTTATTTTCCCAGACTTGCTCTTTTAAAATTTTGTATTCAGGATTTCAATGTCTCTTTTCTTAGAGCCTCTAGTGACTCTTCATCCTCTTAGCTCCTTTCCCTCTACAGCCTTTTCCAGTTGCAATATTCCTTCCAGGGTTTCAGGCTCATTTGGTTTCTTTTCAATTCAGCCTCTTTTCCCTTCTTTCCTCATTAGTAACCTGCAGGCTCTTCAAACCCTCTTTTTCCAAACTTAAAACCTCACTTTCCCAGATTACATCATTTCTCCTGCCTCTTCAGTCTTTTCCTACTGATCTCCAGTGGCCACAACTTCTGCCACAGTTGTGTTACAGGAACTTCCACTGTTCTCTTCTGACCTTACAGTTTCCTGTTATTTGGTCTGTGAAAGTGCTCAGCTTGATGGACTTTGCACTGAACATAATCAGAAGAAAAAAAAAAGTATGCAGTTTCTGTCATCAGAAATGACAATAATCTGTTCCTATTTTTAAAATACCATTTCCTGTTTATGGAAACCCTTTATTGCTGACAGGTTGTTGCAAAGAGGCATCGTTCTTAAATATTCAACCATTTTAAAGGAGTTTGCAGTTTTGTTTTTAACTCTGTGCAAGATTGTTAGTTTTATGTAACTATTTCCCTTGTCTAAATGTAATTTTCAGGATGCAATGATAAATTTTTAATGGTTCTTGTAAAACTCTTACATTGCCAGTCACAGAGTTTAGTGAAACACCAATGTTTTCATTTGATCCCAGCACTGAGGAATGTCCAGCTTTCATCACAACAGGGTTGTTACTTCTGTAGAAGTCTAAATACTCTGCCCTTGGGAGATACCTCACTGTCACCTGCTCCTAAATTGAAAATTGTGTTCAGCCAAAGCTTGCAGGGAAGGGTTTTAAGAATCTTTCTTTTTCTCTAACAGACATCTTTGATATGGGAAAAAAATCCCTTCAATGTGAAATAAATCAAAGCCTGAGAAGCTATTAAAAAACCCTTTAGTTTAAATATATCCAGTTCCAGATAACGAAAAAAGTGTTCCATCCTGCCCTCATTCTTTCTTTCTCTATTCAAGATGTGTAGATTTTCAGACAAACAGTTCTATTGGCTACATCATGAGCTTCCAATCAGTAGCACTTCTGTTGATTAATAAAATGTAGTGCTAGATAAAGTTATTTAGAACACATTCTCAGTAAAAATATTTAGAAACATTTATCTTGAACAAGAGGTATAACCATCAAAGTCAGTAAGTTAATGTCATTCACCATAAAATATTATCAAAGAGCTGAATATTTCTCATCCTTCCTAAACAATTAACAGAATCAGTTTAACTCATAATGTCAGAAAACCTTTAAAAGTGTATAGTGCAAATACAGCCTTGATTTACTTGTGCATAAATAAGAACTGTTGTCATATTCACCAAGGTGCATTTGGCTTATGCCTAAACAAAAACTTTTTTAAATAATGCCCTGTTTATCTTTAAGAAACATAAGATGTAGGGCCAAATCAGATTTTGCTCAAAAGGAATGAAGGAATGCATAAATAAATCTATTAGTACCTAGTTGAAAAATATTGTTTTGAATTCTGTAGGACTTTTTTTTTAATAATGGTTGAGAATATTAGCAGGCAAGCTCTTCCAGAAGATATGGCTCCGTAGAACGAAAAAGGAGCATGAGACAAATATTACAGGACTAGAAAAAGAAATTTGCAGAGAATAAGAGACAGAAAGAAGGAAAGAAATGTAGAAGTGTTTTAAATTTATTTTCCTATTCCTTGTACAACCAAGACACCCCAAAATAAAAACCCTACTAAGGCTCATGCAAGCATGAAGTATATTGTAACTCTGAAATCTTAATCTGTACATTTTAAGCCAGAAAATATCTTGGAATATTCTGCCTATGGAATAACAAGAGTTTTTCATCTGGGCTCAGAGTTTCCCTTGGTACAGAACTCTTAGTTTTCTGTCTTCCTGGTCTGGTATCCATTTGGCTGGGGAACATTTATCTTTTTAGAAAATACCTGTAACAATTTTTCTGCTTCTTTTCTTCCCCCATTTTTTTTTCCACTTCTGGCACTATAAGTACTTCATTGTTTAAACTTTGTTTTTAAAACAAGAAGTAATTCTGTTGTCAATAGAGGCGGCCCTGCTGGCACAGGGCTGTGCATTATTGGTGGCCTTTTAATGCAGCATCAGATATCTATATCTTGGGTGTCTCTTCCTGATACTAGAAAAATGCCAATTAAAGAGGTGATGATTGGGGAAGACCTAATTAACAGAGGTCCCATCATGGAACTAAGATAGATATGCTATAGATTTATGTTTTTGCCTTCCCTCCCCTTCAGATTGCAGACACAGATATAAAACTTAAATTGTCACAAGGTGCAAAGTGATTTACAGAGGGAGTTGTGTGTCCAGGCTGAGAATATCTGTGGATTTGATAGCCACAGCAGAAGATAATACTCTGTAATTCTGGACAGAGCTGAAGGGAATTCTTATGTGCCCAGTTAACAGAGCCGCTGGGAATTCATGTCTTCTAACGAGGTATAAGGAAAAAATCCTATTTAAGGGATTTTTACCTTAGTCTTTCTCAAGTATTTGCTACAGGGGCTCAGCAATGAGAAAGTAGCAGAAAAATATGTCTAATTTATCCCATGTTCAAAATACTGGTCAGATAATGAGCAAAGAAGCGGAACTTGATGTTGTCTTTATATATAATGAATTTATAAAATGAAGAAGAGTGAGGAAAATAATTAATGCTAAAATGTATGTGACATCTATTCCTGTTAGTACTATGGACTTTGTGGACTTTGCTTACAGAGCCAGCAGGTCCCAGATGATTTTGTGCTAGGTTGCTTTTTAAATGAAACAACTGTCTGCTCATCCCACCTATGGACCAAGAGGTGATTGCATTATGTAGGATACAAAAAAATGTATTTATCTGTGATCCTGATAGTGTAAAGCCATGGGTATGCAAAGAAGGTTTGTGCATTTGTATGTGCAGTGAGCAGGGCTGCTGTGTTTGTGTGTGTACACAAACATGTTCATTTGTGTACACATGCCAGTTCAGCAAGCTTAGACAACACCATGCAAAGAGCTGTCAGAACTTGTTTCCAGGTTCCAATCCTGTTTACAGCCTCTGGGCATTATTTTAATGTAAATAACAAATGTAGGGGGAGAGGGGAGGGCCAAGATTTCCACTATGGTTCCTTACCATAGAGGGAATTTTTCACACTGCTTTATAAAATGGTAAAGTTATTCCCATGATGGACAGCACTTGGCAGGACATGGCTGATGTGTCAGCTTCCAGTTTGACAATTGTTGTTTGATTGAATTGGGCTTGCTAGAAGTCTAATCCAAAGCCTGCCCTGTAGTGATTTTTGTCAGATATTTATATTTCCTAGTATTTACTATCTTTTTTTGCTCATTTATTTTTACTGTATTTTTTTAGGTTTTTTCCCCCCAGTTTTTGCTTTCTGTTACTTATGCCAGTCAGAACTTCAGCACCTCCCCTTGTCCTCATATTGAGAGATTTACAGTTCCTCTAGAGAACTTAGAGTCATTTTACACATATACACCCATATTGGAATTTCTCTGATCACTGAAGCCTTGCATCTTCCAGACAACTCCTCACAACCCAACATACAAAATCAATATGTGTCATTTCAGGCAACATTTTCAGTAATGAGTCTTTATTCAAAACAGACTGTACAGAAAAATGTTTCATCAGTCAGACTTAAGCCTTTTCACTTGCATACCTTAAATAAAATAGTTAATAAAAAGTGAAAATTGCTGATACCTGAAAGAAGGTCCATTTTATATGACCTTCTCCTCCACTGTACATGAGATTTGATACAAGCCTCTTAGAAGATTCCAAGTATTTCACATCTTTTAATAAAGAAATGTTAATGGAAATTTAAAGAGCTCTCTAGAGTAACTGTTTCATCAATTAATTAGAACTTATCACCATGAAAAACTTGATATATAATTGTTACTTAATGTTCATAAATGTATTTGGTATGAAATGCATTTATATTGTATTTATTATTGAGTCTACATTTAGATTACATTTATTTTAAGATTCGGGAGTTATACAGAGTATAGTAATTATTTTTTTCTTTCAACCAGAAAAATATATAAATTGAAGGTGGCTGAAGTTGCTGAATTCCTTAGTTACACTTAATTATTTATTAAATCCATTCCCAACATGACTTATGAATATAATAGTTAAAAAAAAAAAAACAGCATTTGGCAACTTTATATTTGTATGAGACCAGGAATGATTTATTGTAGCACTGAAACAATGCCAATCACAGAGCCATCTAAATCCTTCCCTGCTTTTGTGTCCTTCACAAGGAAAGCACTTATTATCTGTTTTCAATTTCTAGTCTGTATTCCTGCTCTATACCCTCAGTTTGGTAACAGAAAGTCTGGAAATAACCAATGGCAAATCTGAAGTTTCTTGAAGCTTACAGATTGATTTTTTAATTCCACATAAATCAGTTAGTAATTATTAATATTACAGCATGAAACGAAGCATTAAGAGAATATCTAAATTATAAAATACAGGAAATTACTGGTACATGAGTTGCATTCTTTCTTTCTGGGTAGAAGGGCATGGCATGACTATCAAAGCTCAGTCATGTGTGGCCCCAATGAGCCCTGTGCCAAAGGCATGGACAGCTCTGCTGTGCTGTGGGGATGGAGCTGCTGGACAGGTAGCTGTGAGTAAAGGATGTTCCTTCAAAAGCTTTTAACTTGGCACCACCACAGGATATGCAGTTAATAAAAAAACAGCTGCACAAGCATTCTTGGGTGCCATAATTAAACTGATAAATTTGCAGTGATAGATATCTGTAATGAAGGGATCTGCCATTAGTGGATTTTTTTTTTTAGTGAACATCTGTACACCTATAGTGTCTGGCTGAAGAATAAAACTCCATGCTTAAAATCCACTTGGCATTTTTCATGAAAGTAAAAAAGAGCTGTATATTGGAATAATGCTTTGTTAGGAAATACTTTCAAAAAGCAAAATTGGTAGTTTTTCCTGCCTTTTTGGTAAACTGAATAATTTTACAGCAAAAATCTGTGACCAGTGTTAGTTTTGTCATCAGCAATTCCTGCAGCAAACATAGAACAGTCCCTGTATGAACATAGAACAAGTTTCTTTTCAAGAAAATTACTGCTGTGTATATGACATAAGTAATTGCTGGAAAAATCACTGAATTCTTAGTGTTATAGCTTGGATAGGAGTGTGATTTCTTTTATCTCCACAATTCAACTTTCATTTTAATGGATATAAAATTCTCTGAAGCAGGAAACGTCCATTCTTATAAATTCTTTGTAGTATTACCAGGTAATTTTCAGATGTCAGCTACATTTCCCAGTCCCTGTGTGAAAGTATGGTTACAAACTCTGCTGTTTTGGGCAGAATTTTGGGGGCACAGAGGGCTGTGTTCAGTGCAAGTGAGTTTTTGTTTCCACTGAACACTGGAAGTTCTTTCCTTGAGCAGTATTGAACTGCTGAGTGCTGATCAGAGGGTCGCGTTCATCTCCTGTGTCCTGGAAGTTGTCCAGCTTCCGAACAGACACTCATAAATTCAGGGAGTCTGTTCTAATTCTGAGAGCAGCTGGAAACTGCAGTAGCAGATGAGAGCTTGGACTGGCTCGTGGGGAAATAAGGTATGCAAAGGACAAACACATTAGTTTGAGATTACCTTAGTTAACCAAGTAAGGAAATGTTCCTTGCTCAGTTAGGATTGCCCACAGTGATGAGGGATTTTCCACAGTAAGGGTGACTGTTTTGGCTAGGGGGTTCAGACAATGTTAACATCTGGATTTGGGTTGCTTGGGTTTTTTTCTTGGTTGTTTCTTCTGTTGCAAAGGTAATTAGCAATTAATTTAATTGAAATAACAAATGTAGCAAATGACTGTAGAATTGTTAACAAAACTGTTTTAGCAGGTGCTTATATCTAGATTATTGATCATTCAGATGTATTCTTTTCCTAATAGATGGATAAAGCAGATGGATGAATAGAGGTGGGGTTTTATTTTAAAATTTCCCTATTCTTTAATGATAAATCACTGCTGCATTTGGAGAGGGTTTTTTGAGCACTTTGAGGGAGAACTGCTTTCAACTCTTGTTCCTTATTGTCCTGGTTCAATGTGGTCCGTATTTTACAAATCTTTCTTTATTGGTGGTCATTACAAACTATTTTCACTTTCTTCTTGTTATGATAGGTAACAAATTAGGAAAGTAAGTGCCTTAGGCTAGATGGAAATCTGTAATAAGTCATCATACATACATCATAAATGCTGTGATCGTGGTTCAGAAACCCTCTGGAAATTATGGCCTGAAGTATTTTGGGAAATGTTTCCAAAATCTGCTGTGCTCTTTTCTTCTTCCAGATTAGTGGTTTCTCTCAAGATGCAGGTTAACTTTCTGATTCTTTTTCCCAGTTCTATGCTAAACTACTGATGTACTTCAAAATTCACTGTGCATGAAAGCAAAGCTTTTATTAATTATTTGTGTAAAAACATAACCGACAACTAAGCCATGAGATTACAGATGCCATAGTGTCATTCCTGTTTCCAAAAGCAGTCACCCATATGCAAGGTGTATGGTGCCAGTGTCAGAGAACCTCACACGAGGTGCAAACTGCAGAGTCCAGGGCAGCAGGACTGCAGGGCTCCAGCTTTTCTGGAAGCCCAGGGGGTGCCTGCTCTGGGTGATCACTCTTGGTCACTTCTCTGCTGTCCCCTGAGTGATGGGAACTGCCACTCCCTGTGCTCTGGCTGTGCAGGTGACAGCTCCTCTCTCCCTCTCTGTTCCCAGCATCATCAGCCCTGCTGAAGTGCAGGGTTCTTTCAGGCTGCTGTGCTCAGGAGTGTCAGAATCTCTAGCTGCTCACAGTGACCCTGAGAAAAGTTTAAACCTCTCTTTTCCCAGCCTGGCTCTTGAATAAGGAGTCAGAGCTCTTCATATCTCCGTCTCAAGGTTGTTTATTGTTCCTTATCTATAAATTTTTCTCCTGCCCTGCCAAGGTCCATCCAGCAGGACAGTTCCAGGCACTCTGCCTGCCCCCTGAGTGGTGTTATGTCTTTATACCAAAAACTACATGTACAATGTTTACAATTACTTTCCAATACCTATCACCTATGTTAGACAGTGAGCTTCTACTCCAAACCAATCTGTAATTGCCAACATCACAGCAGAAGATGGAGGTCAAGAAGAAAGAGAAAGGCTGGACATGCCCAGATCCCTCCATCTTGCCTCCTGAACCCCTACACCAGAAACCCTAAAATCTACTTTTCCACCCCGTGATAATTTCACTGTTATTCTACCTAATTTGTCATGGCTTGCAGATCTTCATTTAAGATTGGTAACTTGCTCCACGGGTCATAATCAAAACCACAGGGGCATTTTGGGCTCTGTGCCAGGGTCTCTGAGACCCCTGGCAGGGGTCTAGGCTGCTCAGGACAGCCAGAGGGATAAGTGGCTCCTCCTGGCTACTGGCACAGGAGGAGCTGCACAGCTGCTGGAGCTGCCTTTTGCCCATGGAGCAGCAGCAGGAAAATGCAGGTTCCCCTTTCCCTGAGTGTGAGGCAGGGCTGTGTCCCACGGGAGTGTCAGGAAAGCAACACCAGTGCAGCCATGGAAAGCTAATCATCAGGTTGGCCTGTGCTTCTGAGAGATTGCTTTGTAAGCAGTGTGACATCTTGCTGTGGGTGTTAGAATACTTGTGACATTCTGTAAGCCAAGAGTTCTGTGTGGGTGACACCATGACTGAAATGTTGTACCTCAGCGCTGCCCCCGATTGCCTGCACAAGTGCCTCTGTGTGTGTGTGGCTTTCAGACTCTTGTAGAAAAGTGCCTGGGCACACAGATAAGAGAGAAATCTGCTTCTTTTCCCTAGGACTTGGTATTTGTTGCTAGTTTGGGCCTCAGTGTCTTCTAGTGTATAAAAATTATCTTTACATGGAGATAATTAGGAACATTTTTGTTGAAAAATTGAAATTTGTTTCCAAAAAAAAGTTTTGAAGGATGCTATACAGTGTGCAAATTCAGGTCAGACTTGGTGAACAGATGTGCACTTTCTCTGAAAGAGTTTTTTGAAAAGTTTTAAGCATTTGTTTTGTCCTATAGATGAGGCAAGTTAAGATAAATTCGTTGAAAAGCACAGCAGGTTTTTTTACCAGAGTGTTAAACCTTGTGTGCACAAACCAGCATACACTTTTGCATTTTTTTTCTCTTATAATATGTCTAACTTTACTGCATGTTTGTATGAATTTACATACACTTCATATACATATGGTCTGTCATTTAATTCTGCGCTGCGTCATTACACAAGAATGCCAAAGCTGATTCTAATTGTTCAGCAAACTAAAGGAATTTAGGGAGGTTGCCCAGAAATTCAACGTTTCTTAAATAAAATACATATGTATTTTAAACCTTTTAACAGACACGTTCTGTGCCATACCCCCTTTACTAATATTAAAATAAGGCTTATCAGCACAAGCTGCATAAGGTTGTGCTGCTGGAGCCAAATCCTGGGATCAGCATCCAGGCCACGAGCCTGCAATCAGTTACACTTATGTTGAACTTCATGCACGTTTGTCATTCTTTTGAAATCAGCAGGATTATTCACCTCCATAAGACGAGTATGTGTGGAACCGATTCCGTGAGCAGACCCTTCATTTTTATTGGCTTTGTTATGAATCTCAGGAAGTAAAAAAAAAAACCAACAATCTGCATTAGGAGCGGAGAATTTAGCTCCTAGGGATTCACACTGGAGACAAAACTGTGGCACTCAGGCTGCTGGTGTCAGTGAAGGAGAAAGGGATCACACAGCCGGCATGCATGGCCAGTGGTGGGAGGTGTGTTCTGGGGATAAAGGAGATTATGAGAGCAGGAGAGCTGAAAGTTACCCCATTGCTTCTTCCCTGGCTGAGCTGAACCTTTTGAGCTCCTGTGAAAAATCACAAGCACATCACGAAATGGTAGGAATGGCAGGAAAACAGTAGAAGTGTAGAAGGAAGGATTATAAAGGTTTGGGGTTTTTTAGTTTTTAAGTTCATAACATCTGTATCTAGTAAATATTTTGATCCCTGAGTTTCCCAAGCAGTTTAATTGAACCTGCAGAAGGAATTTTTTTGGCTCATCCTAAATGATAACATTAATATCATGTAGGAAACATTTTATCTTCCCTAGACACTTATTTTTTTACATCACTTTTGGAATCACTGTATGCATTTTCAGTCATGTGCAGTACTTTAGGAATCTTTTGTTATCTGCCAGTATTTAGGAATAAAATTTTTAATGCATGTGCAAGTATGATATTAATGATCTAATTTCCTTTGATCCTTGAGGAATTTTCGTTTGCATATTTGGGATTGGGTCTTTCCATAATAACATGCAAGCCCTCCCTTCCCTGCCCAAATAAAGTCCAATAGCAGCTCTGAGGAGGTTGGACAGACTAAATGAAATCTTGTAGCATTGGATGAATGTAACTGCTGCAGGTAATTAATGCTTTTCATTTTGAAGAATGAGTTCAAGCACTTGAGGGAAGTTGGAACAATATTTTATGTTTTATTCCAACTAGTAATGTAGAAAGGAAATGAAATAAGACTAATTTTATTTTCCATTTTTGCTGTCTCTCCTCTCTCTCTGTTCTTTCTCTTGTTGAAAAACTATTGTCGTTTATGTCATTAAAACACAGAGTTATTGCCCCCAGACTTTCAGTGAACCACAGCTGTTGACCTTTTTTGTCAAAAGCTTTGAATACAAAGCTACATTGGGAACATTTGTAGCCTGTGGACCATGACAGTACTGTAGACTTCTCTCCTGTCCTAACAGAAGAGAGTGCCAGAGGGTGTGCTCACATAGTGACTACATTATTTTCTGGCAATTGTGGTAAAGATTTCCTTGCTTTGGGTTTTTCTGCCTCCTCTTAAGTGTACACCCATCCTTCAAACCTATTATACCACCTTCTGAATGCTGTGGCTTTGTCCCTTAGGCTACATAATCCATTGTGTAAAATGTTTACCAGTCCTGTACAGATATTAAATTAAGCATTGCAGCTTAATATGAAGTGTATAGATACTTGAAGCTGGATTTAAAAGACATCTTGATTTCCTTCCTGTGTAACAGTATATTACATTGGATGGGAAAGAGTTAAAATTAACCTTTTCTAGTACAAAGAGTGCTATTTTTCAGTCAAGACCTATGAATATTAAAGTAAAAAATAGTGAATACCAAGCATGTGAAAAATTCAAGATGTCTTCACTTGAAATATGCCATAAACTATTTTATTTTTCTGGCTGAATAAAATAAGCACTTGTGAGCAGTGCACACCAGCTGCTGCATCTGTAGGGAAACCAAGTACTTTCCCACAGCACATGCTGTATATTTCATTCTTGCAGCATTTTATTTTGACAGGTAATCTTCATTCTTCTGCATATGGAGACAAAATTTGGAGGATAAGTAAAAAGTAAAGGCAATATTCAGTGTGTTTCACAGTTTCTGTGAATTTAGGTAGAGCCATATTTTTATTGACAAATATGAGCACATGTAAAGCTCTCATAAATGCATAGTCTACATATAGCATGAAATGTCAAGTTTGAATCTAATTTCTTCCTTCTCTGTGCAGCTGATATTAGTCTTTCTCTTGTGAGTGTATAAGGGAGGCAGAAAGGGTGGTAGTGGAAGGGAATTCTGCTTTTTTTCTTAGGCTAATTTTCTCAGTGAAACTTGATCTGTCTTGGTTACATTTATGAGACTTTGTGAACAGAGAAGGAGCAATGTGATGTGAATGCAAAAATCATGCATTTTCAATGCAATTCATTAGATTTCCCTGCAACTAATATACAAAAAAAAAAAAAAAACCCAAACCAAATCCTTTCATAACTGAGGTTTCTAAGCATTACCATAATTGTAAGCATACACTTATTCTAAATAGTCTTCCCTTAGAGAATAAACAGGTACATTTTTTTTGAATCCACAGTCAAGTCCACTTAGAGGTGCAAGGAACAGAAGTTGTACTTGCAATTCAACTGGTATTTTGAAATTATTCTGGCAGAAAAGAGGCTGCCTTTCAGAAAACTGTTTTCTATACACTTCCCCCTCCCATCCCCCCTTTTCTATAATGGGACAATACACTTCTTTCAGCTGAGCCTCCAAGTTCTTGAATATCCTGAAAATCAAAATTGGGATTAATGCTGGAAATGTATGCACGTATCCCAGAAAGTTTAACCTGTGACCCTCAGGCTTTTGGTCACCCCATATCCCAGGAAACAATGCTAGGCCACAGTGGTTAAACAGGAATGCAGGCTCCTCTGCCTTAGGTAAAAGCAAAGAACTGCAGCAATGTCCAAAAGTCTCTGTAGCAAAGAGGGTGAAGAGCAGCAACAGGCACTGAAGACATGTTTTAAAACCATTTAATCCAATAACCTCTTCTAAATTTACAGCAATTTTACTGGAAGACCTGAGTGTTTGAAATGTCTACAGCTATTTATAATTCTGTTGTACTCTTATACAGGAGTTTAGTAGTTAAGAAGGTAAATGACATCAAATTCCTCAAGGGTGTGTGATAGGGTGTGGATCTCTGGCTGAGGATGCACTTCAAAGCCCAGGGATGAGCAAGGGCTCCTCAGTGCTGAAGACTGTGTTGGGAAAAGGGAGTAGGAGCATCAGGACATTGGCTCCTGACACTAATTCTGAATAAAGCAATTATGTAGGAATTAGCTGGCAATTTTTCTCCCCATGTGATATTCTTGGAAAACAAAAAATAATTATGAAAACAAATTATTTGTCATATATAAATTAGATTCATAGGCTGAGAAGTTTTTAAATTATTGACAAAATTGAAATCAGTATATACATGCATTGCCAAAATAAAATACAAGGGTGACAGATTCATCATATGAGCAAAAGAACATTTTTTTGAGCACATTAGATGTAAAAACATTGGAAACTATTCATCTGATTTAATTGTAATCTTTTGCCAAAAGCATTAACGCATTACCTTTGAAGAGTAATTGGTATAAAGAATATCCTCAAAGAGGAGCATTTCCACATGCCTAGGCTTTTTTTTTTTGCCCTCATTAAACTTTATTCTGAGTTGAATATTTCCTGTCTATAGCATAAGGATTATTCTTGTTCTGCAAACATCTTAACTTATTAGTTTTGTCACATTATGTTCTCTGATGCCTTTTCCAGATGTAAATCAGTTAAGGACAATCAAAGGGAATGTTTAAGCCCTTTAATGTTTTCAGGTTTGCCTTTCTTCTTTGTTTAACCAGACAGGTTGGGAACTCATTCTGATCAGCCTGTTCATCAGGTGAAATGGGAACATTTTTAAGCATTAATTGCTTTCAGGCTGAATAGGAATATGTACAATATGTACAGTGCAACTGAAGTTCAACGCAACCCTGAATTAAGGACTGATGAACGCTAAGAATGGAAGGAACCTTGGGCAGTGCTGTCATCTGCATTACTTTTAGTCCCAGCTTTGACTGAAGGATGCACTTAAGGAAATCCTGGTAGTTTAGCATGATCTTTATGCATTTCTGTGTGACCCTGGCTTGCAGTCTTTCTCTGCAACTTTGAATTGATACTTTTTGAGTTAGTATTAGCTGTATGTGCATCACAATGAGTCCCTGGTCATTAGATGCTCAAACTGGATAAATCAAGGCTTGATGTTTTTATCTATTTGTATCATAATCAATGAACTGATGCCATTGTCTATGAACTGGATTTATTTCTCCATGAGCTCAAGATCAACCAGATCCTTAGAAGTCAAGATGATGTCACGAAATGGAAGATATATGAAAAATAAAGTCTAGACTTACTATCTCTCCGTCTTCCCTCTCCCTCCCCTCAACATCCTCTTTTCCCTGCCCACATTATCTCTTGAACTTTGCTTCTCACCATAAATTTGTCTGATACTGACATTTCCAAGATAGTAAGTCTAGACTTCTGGAAACTCTGGAGACAAATGAAAAAGTCATTGAGGTGGTTCTTAAGTGTCTTGGGCAGTGTTCCCAAGGCACCTTTGATGATCAGACCCATTTCCACTCTAGAGTTAAAGATCTTCTCCATTAGCTTCTGCCTGAAGCTGACCCTATGGACCAGCCAAAGTCTATGAAAGGCATTTTGTGGGTGTGTGATCCAGCAGAGCATTTCCTTAACTTCTCGTGGCCTCTATAGTCACAACTCTGAAGGTTCCCTCTGCTGGGGAATAATCCTGGCCACACAAAGGGTGGTAAAGGCCATTGGCTGGTTTTGCCTGCCATTGATCAATCACTAGCAGCAGGTGTCAGACACTCTCTGCACATGAGGTACAACCTCTGCTGTGAAAGCAACTTTACCTGTCGTTGTCTGGGGGACCTGAATTTGATGGGTTTGGACACTCTTGTGCAGCCATAATTAATGCTTTGGCTGGTACTTAGCAGGGTTTTATTTGGGTTTTAGTTTACTTGTTCAACAACAGCTTGTAAAGTGCTGACAAAAGGCAAAGGAGCAGAATTGCATGAGGGGAGATCTATTTTGGTTAGACAGGAGCCCAAGGGCCACAAGAAGGAGTCAGGCTGCCTGCAGACACACAGTGTGCAAGCTCATTAAAAATATCTCCCTTGTTAATGTCTTTTATCACTTACTGCTAATGAGCCTTGGACAGATAGAGCTTTGAGGGTTTTCATATTTTTTTTTAAAAGAAGAATTTTGTCTGACAGTTAGTGGGTTTGAAAGTTATAGCAGAGGATCTCAAAGCCTTGGCTAGCTTCCCCTTTTTCACAGATATTATATTGCTTTGTGATTAAATAATGTCTAGAGATTAATATTCCAAGAGGTCAATTCTTCCAGGTATCAGATGTTTTCTGCCAACTAAAGAATTTAAGTTTTGGGACATGAAGAAACACTGCACACCACAGGTCTCTAAGTGTGGCAAAGGTCACATTTCCTTTTCTGAACTTGAATTGATTATATGAATAAGAGTTAATATAGTAACTCTTTGAAAGTATATTTCCATCTATTCTGAAAACTGCTAATTACCAATGACTGTGTGTTTAGAAGTGTAATATTGGGTAATATAATGATTTCTTTTTTTCAAAACGTACCAGCTCAAATGATTTAACAAAGTTTTCAAATCTATTGTGCTTTTTTCCCAATATGTTGGGAATGTTGCCTATGTTACACAGAGTAGACTTGGCTTGTCTATGTTACACAGAGTAGACTTGAGTATATTTGTAAAGATGTTTCAGAGGTGAGTTTGAGAGTCTGTAATGTAGTCCCTGGTGCAGAGATTTGGTTCAGAAGTGCCTGACTGTGCACAGCCTGCTGGCAGTAACATCAGTAGCATCAGCAAAGCCCTGCTCACCTACATTTCCCTGATGTTAGATGTGTTTTTCCTTCTAGTCAGCACTGAGGAACCTGTGCAAAAGCTGTGATTGATCTGTCTGTGTGTTGGTTTGCAACCAGTGTCTCTGGATGCACCAGTTCCTCTTGTATGTGCTCTGCCCATGTGCTCCTTTGACCTTTCTGGGGAGGTTGATGGATGTGTTTTTAAGTATCTGCAAGTGAATTGTACTATATGCTAAAATTATATATTTTTGCAATATTTCTGCCAAAATGAACTACAGTGGATGGCTTGTGTCCACACTACTTTGGAATGTGCATGCTCATAAAATTTTACACCGGACATTTGACATTTTGCCAACATTCATTTGCTATCACATCACCATCACTTGCTACTTTAAACTTGTTAGTACCAAGTGCATGTACAGTGCTTAGGACATGATGAATTTAGAGGGGAAGGGGAGATGAAGTCACAGAGTCTGTATGGAGGTCTGTATAAGCAGCATAGCAATGTTTGGGTTTTGTTCATCCTGCCCTAGACAACTGCATGAGATGGGTAAAAAAAAAAACATATGTAAACCTTCTGGTATTTCTGGTATTTGCATTCTAAGAGCTTATCTCTCATTAAGTTAAGGAAAATTTTTGCCAGTAATAAGTGAGAGCTTCATTAATATGCACATAAGCTGTAGTCCGGGAAATTACAGGTCAGAGACGTCTCTGCTGTCGGAAGAATACAATGAAAAGACTTGTTTTCATGATTCTTTTATTTAAAACAGAATTTCTTCCTTAAAATAGAATTAGAGCTAGAGAATATAAAGGAATGTTGTCAAGGTAAACTGTGTAGCTCCTAATTGTAACTAATATTTTGGGATTCTGCAACGGAAGAGAGTACCAAAATCTGTATTGATTGTAACACAGTTAGTTGCGCATTTTCCTTTCATTTTGGCAATTACCTAAGCTGATTTTTTTGTTCATAATTATTTTCTATTCAAGTTCATAGCACAGGCTAGGGACATGCGATACAAAATAATTTCAATTAATATTTATGTTATTTTTAAACTTTGAAGGCGTTTCTACTCTATTGCTTTACAAAATGTATTTTAATTTTTTTTCAAAGTCTATGAAGTTATTATTGTTAGACCTGATCTAACAGGGAAATCTGCCATGTAGGAAATCTGCCATACACCTACACATTCGTACCAGCAAACATCTACACATCCACAGGGGCTTTCAGCTGGCAGGGGGATCAGATGGGCTTTTCTGGAAATGTACATCCTTCTTGTCAAGATGACCTTTAATGGAGATGGACTTATAAGCCCTTAATAGCAGGGTATTCTCAGTTGTAGAGGATATTTTGGAAAGAGAAAATTGGGTTCTGAGAGGAAAGCATATGAATTTAGGAGAGAAAAAAAAGTTTCAAAAAAGGAATGAATGATCCCTAAAGCTTCTGATGATTCTTCAGTTGTCCAAATTTTTTGTACTTTACCTGAACCATCTAGACTTTTACACTGATTTTCTATATTACATCTGTATGACCTCATGCTATAAGAAACAGAAGTACTTGAAAGAAAATGAATAAACAAGTCTGGTCTTTATTAGCAAAAGAAAACAAAGGACTAAAGCAAAATTAATCCCCTTTGTAACCATATAAAGTTAAGAGGCACAGCGTTAGGAGACAAACAGCAGAACAATTACATCTGAAGTCTGTAATAAGATTTACAGTATTATATTTGAAGTAGCTTAAAACCATATTTATGAATGTTTTGCATTTTATATTAATCTTATGAAAAGATATAATTTTTCCAATGTTTCTGTACTTCAGGAGTAAAACCTGTATAAAAAGAAAACTTGCTGCCTTGCTGTCAGTTCAAACCTTTCTAACCCTGTTGTTGCTGGGCTTTGCTACTTCATTGCATTTATTTTGTGCCATGCAGCCACTGTCTGCTTAAAAGATAAATATCAGAAATTGTAACACAGTCCACATTTCGTATACAATGTTCTGTTGCTGACCTACCTCTGAAAACAGAAATGCTTCTTTTAGTGGTCTAGGACATCATAGTGGTCTTTGAATATTTGAGTAACAGGCATGTGAGATAGAACTGGTTGATTGCAGGAAGAAAGAGATTGTAACAAAACCAGCTATATTGTTTCTTCTGAAACTTATGCTAAATGCCTTGCAGTGTATTTTTTAGGCAGAAGCCTTTCTCCCCTTTGCTTCTGGAAGGCACAGAGCTCACCCCTCTTCATGGGTTCTTCCTGTGGTAAATAGGTCATGGATAAACTATCAAATGCCATTTATTGCCACAGAGTTTGAGGGATTCCCTCTGATTTTCTTACTGAAAAACTGCAATACAATTCTATTCAGGATTGAGGATAGCAGGGCTAAAATTCGGGCTTTGGTAGGATTTGGCACACTCCAACAGGGAGACTGAGAGTCCTCTAAACTCATACAGCCTAAAGCCAGCCCTAGGTCTTGGCCAGGAATTATGCAAGGGCAGTGGATATCTTCTTTCTTCAACATCTTTGGAAGTAAATAAAATCTCCATGGGCTATTCTGAGAATGAGACAAATTCAAATTAAATACTAACTGCATTATGTGTTTTAATACATGGGTGGGTAACAGTAAATATTATGTAACTATTCAATTTTGGACAAAAAAGCAATGCCTTGCTATTCCCTTGTTAGACCCTCATTCCCTGGGGTACTGAACACTCATTTTCTGCAGTAATAACTCAGCCCATTAATTTCATCAAATGATTACATCAGATAATACATTTTATTTTGTGTAGTTTAAAACTAGCAATCCCAAGAGATTAATAAGGGTACAAAAGTAACTAGAATTAGTCAAATTTCACTAAGAGAAAAGATTATCATAGTACTATTTTTATTCTTGTTGTCAATCTGTCAAAAGCCAACAAGGCAGAATTTAACCCTGAGTGGTGCAGCAACAATTCAGGATTTCAAAACTTCCCAATTTCCAGAAATTCTGCTTTCCAATTGGTACAAAACAGAATGAAGATCAATGTCCAGTGCATTAATCATATGCTATCTGTGTCTTAAAACAAGGTGCAATTAAATATAAAAAAATGATCAGATGTAATGCGTGAAAATCCAGATGTGGCATTGATAAATTAATTTGAACTGGTCACTTAATACGTAGTTCATCTACAAAGAATTTCTGATGATGGATCTCTTGACTTCCATTTTGAGAAAAGCAATGTTGACTAGTAGAGATCCAAGACAATTTTTTCTGATTTTTCACTTTATATTGTTTTCTTTTGTCTGAATAAATTTGTGTACCTATCTTTCAAGGAAGGTATTGACTCTCTGTCTTCCAGAGATCTTTAATCTTGTTCTAAACAGAAAGTTAATTGTGCTCTGTTTGATTTTACTGGGAATGCAGCCTTCAGAGTCACTTTTTGTCCACATTGAAACATGGACAATTGAAATTAAAAACTATAAAAAAATATGTCTATCAGGTCACCCATTCCATCTTCCTAAGCAACAGCTTCTACTGTCATGTTCCCAAAGATATTGATTTTGGATAATATCTCATCTTCAAGGATAGATTTGTAGTGTGGGCAAGACTGGAATCAAAACCATAAAATAAGGATGTTTGTCTACCAGTTAGGCCTGAGTTTTTAGCTGGAGTGGGTTCTGAGTGACTAATTTATGCTAATTTAAGGATCTACATTTCTCTGGGGTGGAACATCACTGCAGGGAGCAAGGCCCTGTAGTCCAACAGTTGTAGCAATGAGTGGGCCATTATTCTACTGTAGGAGGTGGAACAGACTGTGTCACCTCTGTCTTTGATGCTGCTTTCAGGCTTTATTTGTCTTATCTGTTTAGAATGCTTTTCACTATGCTTGTACAGCCATTCCAAAGGCTACTTATTATACAAATTTATGATAACCATGGAGTTGGTTACAGACCTATCCTCCCTTTGGAAGAAAATTTCTCTTCATCTCATATCCCACTGCAGAGTGAAGATCTGGAAAGGCCCACATTGGAACTGACACATAGTGTGCTTTTGACTTCAAGATAAATGAAAAGCAAACAAACATGTCTTTGTCTGACGAGTTTTGTCTTGGGCACACCCACCAATCCCTCATCAGCCAAGATAAATTGCTTCAGAGGGAGGACTTCCATGTTCACAGAAGGAATGCAGAAATTCTTTCTATTTTGTACATTCTTGGCATCTTTCCTTTGTTATCAATTTCACGTCCTCTTTGTGTTTTGAAGCTCTGCTTGGGAAAAGAGGTTATAAATATTAAAGCTCTGCACAAATTCTTAAGAAAGATTTGGGATTTTGTTTTGTCTTAAATAATTTTTGTTTCTGCTATTTTTAGCTCAAAGCTATCTTTCCTCATCCAAGCTGTGTATTTTTAGCTCATCCAAATAGTTGAAAATATTGTTATTCATTAGACAGAGATTACTTTTGGCTTTTTCCTTTTCCAATTCTATTGTAGTATTATCAGCACTGAGAAGCACACATTTAAAGCAGATTTTGCAAATATTATATGAAAGATACATAATTTATATTTTGAAAGTACTTTAATGAATCCCTTACCATAAGCAGCAAGAGTTTTTAAGTACTGGAATGTGTGTCTTAAGTTGGACTTCATGAAGAAACATCCAAAGACTTTGTTCATGGTTGCATAGGACTTTGTAATTAAAAATTTTAATATGATCAGGCTGTGCTTGATACAGTTTCTATATCGCTGTAGACAATGAAAATATGTTTCTGGCATGACTTGAATTAGATGAGAATTTCCATTTTCCCCTCTCATAAAAATTTACAGCAGTTATTGACACCTAAAAGGTCAGGATTTCAACATTTAGCTGTGGGCACATCCATATATTATACTGAACCTCTAGCTCTGGATCCCATTTTTTTAGCTCAAATCCCTTTTTACCTGGTTCTAGGGGAAAAAAAATGTTATCTGGAACTTTTGCACATAAACTTCTCCACAATTCCTGTATTTTGTTTGCCAGGTTTGTAGATAAATAGACCCTTTCCCCTCTTATGTGTGGGTAATGTACATCTCCCTCTGTCATTTCCCACAGTCACCTGAAGCTCCATAGGGGAACAGTGGGGAAGGATGGGGAATAAATAATAAAAGGACCAGTCCAAGTGCAAAGCAAGAGACAAGAGAGTACTTTCTGTAATTGGGAGGTCCATAAATTACTGTAGCCCTGGGGTCAAATATTTGTGTGTGGAATTGCTGGACCATTTAAGCAGCTACTCATTAAAACCATGTAAGTACTCCAACAATTAAGCTATCATTTTACACTGATAGTGGTACCTGCTCCCAAGGAGGGAAAGCAAATGCGCATTGATAAGGATACCCTAAGGTAGATTCCCACAAACGTAGCCCTTCTCCACACAAATATTTCCTTAAAGGCATGCTGTCAGGTAAATTTTGCACATTTTCAGCCAGGTCCTGAAGTTAGGACCTGCTCTAACACTAATGGGAAAAAGCCTACAGAGAAATACAGACAATTTCCGTGCTGGTTGTCCATTTTTGGATGTTTTAGCCTGCACTGCAGCAGGAGCAGTGTGGTTTGCCTGCGTGAAGGGAGCAGCAAATGTCCCAGGGGATCCTCCAGAGCCACAAAGCCTCTTCCTTGCCTCTTCCAGTTTCTCAGGCACAGGGAGGAGGGAAGGATTTGCTCAGCAATGGTAGTTTGCTCATAGTTTAATTAATCCTCAGCTGTGTTCACTTTTTGGCAGCCTTCCAGTGGAGTTCAGCAGGGCTGGTGGATATCACTCATGCCTGTACCTGCCTTCTTCCTCTTCCAGAACTGGGGAATGGCTCTGCAGGCTCAGAGGCAGCAGTGCCACCCCTCAGTCCCCTCAGTGTGCCCTGGCACAGAGGGTTCCTCAGGTGTAAGTCTGCTGCTGGGCTAACCCCTGCTTTTCTTCTAATGCAGTTTTCCCTCTTTGATTGCCTGGGGTGTTTTATGTCTTCTCTCTTTCTCCATCTCTGTATTTAAATTCAGTTTTTCAATTTTCCCTGTGCTTTTCCTTTCCAATTTTCAGATGTAACTGTTATGATCAGCTGCTGCCTTGTTCTTTCTTCTGATCCTTTCACCATCCTGCTGAGGTGAGGTCTCTCATTCTTCAGCCCCACATGATGTGAGTGGGTGAGCAGGGAAAAGATGACAGAATTAATTTGCAGGTGTCTCCCTCCTTTTGCTTTTGACATCCTGTCATTTGCCATGTCCTTATGTGTAGGGGGTTATTTGTCAGTGTTGTGCAATCCTTTTCTAGGTTAGCGCTGAGCAATCTTAATTATTTCACAGACAATCTTTAAGGACATAGTTGTTGAGAAAAAAAGACTTTCAAATCTATTTCCTTTGAAAACAGTTGAATACAATGAAATGGAAAAGGCAAGGAAGTAGTGGCATAATTTTATGGCTTGTCTGCAGCTCCTGTAAGCCTTGAGAATGGAGTAGTTTGCAACAGAACAAAAATGTACAGTTTGAAGAAGTAAAGATAATAAGACAAGTAAGATACTGCTGTGTGTTCCTTTCTAATCTTAGGAGATGACACATGAAAGGTTTGGTCTACTGTGCACACAGCTGCCTCCTGGTGAGGTGGGGCATGTCTGTTTGCAGAAGTGCAGGGTAGGTGACTTGTATGTGAACTTCTTCTTTGCACCCTGATTTGTTCACAAAAACTGGCAGGATTTACTACATTTATTAAGTGCACACTTAAATATAATCATATTTATTTAATTGCTGTTTGATTTCCTTTTCAGGGTTTTGGGAAGCTTTTTATTATTTGTTGGTTTTGTTTTGTTTTTTTTTTTAATTCTGTTGGGTGATCTATAAAAATTCTTCTTGATCATTGGTATTCTTCCTCACTTTGGAAGAAGAATGTAAATAAAAATGTCCAAAAGTGTAGGTCCTGTGAAAGATCCTTCATCTTTGAGCACTATAGATATTATTTCCTTGGAATACTTCAGTTATGCCTAGCCTTAAGGGAAATCATCTTTCTCTTTAAGGAGTTTCTTTTCATTATTTTAAACATTTCTGAGAATGACAAGTGAGATTAGGTGAACACAGTACACATTTGGAGAAAGGAACGAAGATTAAGATTTAAATAACATGAGCACCAATATTCCTTTTTATTGGCTTCATGCTATGTATTCTTCTGTGATTATGAAGAGCAGGTATTGCTAACAAGTCATTACAAGGAGACCCCATTTTCTTTAACTGTGGCCTTCAATGCATTAAGTTTTTAGCAAAATAAATGTGTGCACATCTGTGATGTAATAGCTAAAGGAAATAACAGCTGGAAGTAACTTTGTAATTCTTCAGTGCTCACTCTGTATGATAGTTGTTTTTTATGTTCAATATTGCAGTTCATATCTGGCAGGGAAATAAGAACCCAAAATGAGTTATAAAAACCAGAAATATTTGTCCTTTTTTTTTTTTAAGCTTTCAGGCTCTGTGTTGAAACTCTTGTTGTAAATTATGAATAACATCTAGAATTTAATATGATTGCAGGCCACATTTCAAGACTAAACGGATTGATGATAATTTATTCTTCATAAATTTCATAAATGTTCAGATTCCTTTCACTGGTTGCATGTTCCTGGTGACTTTAGTGGGAATTATTGGTACTGTGATTCTTTGAAAACCAGGGCAAAGACAAGGTTGTGAAATGCTTTTTGTGGGGTGGTTTGCAGACAGATGTGCAAAATTCAGTTCTGACACAATCGGAAATCTCCAGGAAACTCCAGCCTCTCCCAGTGTTTTTGTGGGAAGATGGTCTTTTTTCTACAAATCTTCTTCCAAGCATCCCAGATTGTTTAAATTGTATTTCACATCATATGAGGCTTTTACAACAAAGCTGACATCCTTCCTGTGAAATTGAAAAAGTCTTAACACATTTGTGCTGGTACTTGCTTTGCTTTTTAAACTAACTGTCTGATAAATCACCCTTTTAATATTAACCTGAAGATGGGCCAAGCAAAGCTGAACGAGCTGAGTTCGCTTTGAGATGGGGCAGAGCATTTGAGCAGCTGGGGAGGGTGACAGAGTGAATGCTTAAGCCAACCTGTCTAATAAGGGTGTCTGTCACAGTTCTCCCTGTCACAGAAGGCTCTTTTACATGCTCTATTTATAATGTCGTGTTGCCATTTTATTGTGCCTTTAACAGCTATGCAAGAGTGATTAAAAACAGTCCCTAAGTTTCCTGTGTCACTTTTCACTCATCATCACTGCTCTGAATGGTAACAGTTTAAACCTTTCCATGCCCCTTAGCTAATGCCTGTTAAGAACATAACATTGGCCTCTTTCTTTTTATTGCAAACTTCATGAATCCGTATTATTAATTTTTCATTGTCAAGCTTATGGGAGTGATCCAAGTCTGGAAATTTAAATAACAATTAATCTTCCTTGTTTTCTGGTCTTTGAATTGGTCTGTGCAAAACTCTACTTGACACAGCATTACTCTAGAATTAGTTTCAGTGCCTTTGCCTAGCAACACAAATACGTTTTACACTTTCCAGGTTTCTCCTGTTAACTTCTCAAGCTGATTGTTGTCGCCGGCACATCTTTGTTTGCTGTTTATTTGTTACGAGGTGTCTGGATCGGCTCCCAGCTCAGTCCCACCAGGCCGGGGCTGTGCTGGCTCGGTGTCCCAGGCTCGGAGCAGGGCCCGGCGCTGCCTTTGGCTCGGGGCCTTCCCCGCTCGCTGTCTGCCCCGGCTGCTCGGGCCTGCTCCCGCTGCCGCCGGGGCCTGCACGCACACTGCATCTCCAGGAACAGCCTCCTGCCTGCACAAAACTCAAATATTTGCACTGTTCTTCTTCAGGCTGAGATGGAAATTTTCGCGCTGAACTTTTGACATTGCGCAGAATACGCTGAATCCAAAATACAGAAACATGTCAGTGTCCTTGCATTGCTTTCTCCCTGTGTTATGAACACAGCTTTCGGTCCCCCTGTGGCGTTTCTTGCTGCCAGCCAGCTCCCCTTCACCTCTGCCATTACTCAGTAAGGAGGGTTTATTCTTTGGCCCAAAGCCTGTGCCTTTGTTCATCCCTCTCCTGCTTTTTGCATCATCTGTCTTCTTGACCCACCCTATCTTCATGGATTTAAAAACAGTATTTAATACCGTGCTCCCTTCAGATTGCCCCAGGAGGGTGGTTCTGCCTTCTCAGGCAATCCTTAGCAAACTTGCTGCCCAGCTCAGCACATTCTTGGAGTGTTAGCAACATCTTTGCTTGTTCTGTAGTTTCTCTGGAACAGAGGTGTCAGAGGACAGTGTCCTCATCAGATTTACGTGGGGTGTGGAATGGAGGGTAAAGAGTAAGAACGTGAGGGCACAGCACAGGTTTGCCACTGCCTGTCTGAGGCTTGGTGGGAGCTGGCATTGCCATTTTTCCTGGCACCTTCTGTCCTGTGTGTCCCTTCCCGAGTCACTGGCTGGGAGGGCTGTCTTTGTCCCCAGGGACTGCGTCCAGCCCAGGCAGGGAAGCAGTGCTTGGGCAGCCCTGGAGACCATGGGGTTGGGCTGGTGGTTGTGTGGGACAGCTGCTCCTGGCAGCACACACACTGACTCAGAAGGGAAAGAGGCAGCAGCAGGTAAATCAGTGCTGGTTGCTCAGTAAGAGCCCTACAGCCACACCCCAGATTTGTCATTTCAGAGCTACTGCCAACACATCCTGCACCCAGCTGATGCCAGTGGTGGTGGTAGCACTGAGCTCCAGCCTGATTTCCCTGACTGTGTCTTCTCCTCTTGCTGGTCACAGCCCCAGAGGTGTCACCCATGCCATGCCAGCCCCTCTCACATGGAGGATTTCATACAGGGACACGTGGGGCAAAGCTGTGAGCAGAGCCTGTGCTGAGCTGTCTGCGAGGGGCTGGTGCTCGTGGTGGCCCTCAGTGTTTATATTTCCTTGAGAGAGTCAATCCCTTTCAGGAACATAAATGAAATGTTACTGTAGAACTTCCTGAGTGTGTGTGTGGGTGCGTGGTTTTGGTGGTTTTGCATAATATACGTGATTCTCAGTTTTGTTGATTTTTAACAGTGTGCTGTGTGTATTACACATGTGAGGTCACCTAGTTGTTCTTTCTGTGGACAAAAAGAAGGCATTTGACTGGAGATTGCTTTTCAGTGCACATGCCTCTGCTACACACACATTCATGAATCAGTTACAGTCTGGATTGGGAAATATATTGTGAATATAATTGGCTTGGTGAAATGAAACATTTACAATGGGTAATAGAAAGATACTAAAGAATTTATATTAAAAAATATTAAAAGCAGGAAAGGACATGACCTTCTTATGCTAGTGATGGTTTTTGTTATAGGAATGAGAGGCTTAATTCCTGGAAGTGCTAGAGGTTTTTTGTTGGCTGAATGTGTCCTTCATAGTGTCTGTTTGTCATCCCAACCTTTTTCTGAAGATGGAATTCAGGTTTGTAGCCAAAACCGGAATATTTTTTACTTTGCATTGAGGTTATGTAACAGATGGTGAGCTAAAATGTGCTCAGTGCTTCAAAATTATTTGATGAATCATAAAACTGAATAACACTTTTTGCCTCAAATCATGTTTTGATTCTATCTAGGGATGAGTAAAATTAGAGAAAACTCTATCTGAAATATTAAGCACGTATTTGAATCATGAAAATCTGTTGGGATTTTTATTAATTCACTTGCCTGTGCCTTGTCTTGTAGTAAGAAGTACTTGAGATCACCAGAGAAAAATGTGCAATTTCTGAAATGTTTAAAGAATAGCTATAGTTTGGTCAACATTGAAACTGCAAACAAAACCTTCAAGTTCTCTGAGAGTTCAACTGTTCTGTTTTAACTGGAACCAACATAAAGTGTCTCTCTTTAAAACTGCTGTTTTCTTGTATATTTGGAATCAGTGAGAGCCAGATTCCTTTGGAAATACTTTAGAGGGTCTGTTGGGAAATTAGGTGTCCAGTTCATTGAATGCCTGTCCCTAATGCTGGTGTGATGGACAAACTTAAAAGGCAGATGTCCTGTGTGGGGAAGTTTCACACCATGGACATATCCAGTTCCTGCTGGCACGATCCATCATTTTCTTGGATGTCCCAGCAGCTGCCCTTGGGTGCTTCTGCAGCTCTGTTGGATGTAGGATAATGTCACTGGCGTTAATTAGGTCTCAGCAATGCACATTTGGTCCAAACACTCCCTGGCCATAGTTCAGTCTGGCCTCTTTTAAGATGCAAGACTAATCACAGTATTCTCCTTGGGCTAGGAGGGAAAAAGAGCAGTGTTTGTGGTCTTAGCACCCATTCATTGATTTGTGAGGTCTGAGCAGATCTCAGTGCCCACAGAACTGCCTGAACCAAGGGGGCAGGACAGGTCTCTGAACAAAGGAGTTGGCCACTAGCCAGCTCTTGAGTTCAGCTCAAGGATTTTCATTCAGAACAAACTGTTTATCCAGGCCTAGGAGAAATCCTCCATTATCATACCTTACTGTGGGTATATTTTTAAGGTAACGTACACATTGCTATGGAAGAAAGCAGGAAACGCAGAACACTTCTATCTCACAAGTGCACAAAAGTATATTATATATACAAAGAATACACACTTTTGAAAGGGCTCTTAGGCCTGCTTGTGATGTTTACATAGAGACTTAGGATTGCCATTCTGGGTGTATTGGCAGTATTTGCCTGAAAAAGAGGTGCCATCCCTTTAATATTTTTTTTAAGTTATATTTTTTACTCCATCTAGTAGCTCAAAGCTTGTTTTTCTACAAGTTGCTCTATTCTCAAGGACGATAGGAAGATGTTAGAGTTCCAGCTTTTCTTCCTGGTATTCCATGTGTGTCTCTATTTGCATTCTCTCAGCCCATGTTTTCTCAGATGCAGAAAATTATGTAATTAGTTGTGGGGTCTCATACCATCGTTTCAGAGATGTTTCCCATTTAAATTAAAGGCCTGTTCTTCTACCCAATCAGTAATTGTCTAGATCTTTTAAGATCTCCTTCAGCTTGATTTAATTGTTAAACATTAATTTAGTGGGAAAAAGGCTTCAAAGGGGAAAAAAAGAACTGCTGGAGGGGCAAAATATTAATAGGTGCTTAAAAGCAAAACAGTAATTCTTCCCTTTCTAAGCTTGCAGCCCTTCAGGCCTAGTGGAAAAGAAACAATTGACTGTATTACAGGATTATATAGGTTTCATTGACTTAAAATGAACTGAAAGCAGCTGTAGGGAGATTTACCTCAAGTCTTTATTATTAGCCATATGAGGCAGAAAGAAAAACAATGTTTTGTTTGAGTCAGAAAATACAATTTTCAATGGTGGTTTAGAAAAGGTTAGATAAAGAGAGAGTTGCTTTTCAATAGGGAAAAGGTGAATAGAAAAATTCTGTTTTGCCAGCATTATATACCATATGAAACATTTCAGCCAGCAGAAAAAGAGCCTATCTTATACTTGTATGGTCTTGGTTTTGTTTCATTTCTGATGGATAATCTTGGAGTTTAGTACACTTGATATCTCTTTTACTTACTAATGACTGTAATACTTCACTCCTTTGAATACTTCTACCATGCAAATGGAGATAAAGATCAAAAAAGTGTTGCTTTTTTACAAAGAAAATCCTTCTAAAGTCAGCCTCTCATTGAAAAATACATTGGTACAGATTTCCCTCTAAGTTTCCTGCCTTTGGTTGTTAAAAATTCTAATTAAGAAAAAACTGAAGAGTTTTTAGAGAAAAAAGTTGAGAATGCGAAGTCAGAGTCTATTCTAAAGATCCAGAATATTTCCTTACTGTGAAATATTTAAAATACTTAGAATTATTTTACCAATCGTAGACATTTTTTGAACCATACATGTAATTAAAATGTAGTTAACAGTAGTTGTTTTATAATCTCTCTATACTCAGTTATTTCTGCAATTGAGGATGTTGCTTTAACTCCAATGATGTGCTGAGAATGGGAAATGGTCCGTCTCAGATAAAAGGGCCTGATGTGCTTCAGTTTTGGGGAATAAGGCATCTTATCCCAACATCAATAAAAACTGACGCCTGATATCAGTAATAGTCTCGTTTGTCAGAAAATATAAAACTTGCTGTCGTATTGGGATTTTTGATACAAGTTTTTATTTCTTAAAACTTACCTTTGTCCAAGATCACATGTACTGAAGAGATTCTGAAATACCTAATAGGCTTTTTCTTCCTCTGGGTTGCTCAGGTGAAGTGCTTTCATATAAATGTATCCACAGCAGTATTCATTGTGATTCAGGATGGAATTATGCAATTTTGAACATTATGTTAGCAGCGCATTGTAATATATATTGGCATTGCAGCAGCAACATTTCAGTAGAGCTGAACTTGATTTAGAGATTTAAAAAAATAAGTAAAAAAAAAAATCTATGGTTATTGAAGAAAAGCTGGAATTAAATTCTTGCTGATATCCAAAAATATTTTCTTAACTTATAGACCAGCCACTCTTTAGCTGCTATTTTTGACTGGAGCAAAAATGAAGGGTTCTGGTGTAAGGATGAACAGCTTTGTGTAGCTGTGAGTGGTTATGCACCCACTTACCCATAAAGTTCCTTCTTCAAAGGAAAGTCTACAAAGAAAGCTGTGGCTGATTCTGTCTGCAGCAATGTAGCTTTGAAGTGTATATTGCTGCATCTGGTGTTCTTTGCACGCAGAGGTGGTTTTCCCATATTTAAGAGTTGTTTTACACTCTCATATTCAATTAATATTGGTATGCCATTGTGTAATTTCTCAAACTCTTTTCAGTAGACAGTATCTTTTTGAGGTATTAGAAATGGAAACTTTTAGAAGCTGCAGAACTGCAGCACATTTAAGATGACAATCTTAAATGCCTGATTTGATTTTGGCACATTTATGGAAGAGATGGTCTCAGCTCTAACATTCATGGAGCCAACATGGCACTGAACTACTAATTTTTGTTTTTTTCAATTCATAGAATCATAGAATGGTTTGGGTCAGAAGGGGCCTTAAAGTTCATCCAGTTCCACCCATGGGCAAGGACATCTTCCACTAGACCAGTAGCTCAAAGGCCCTATCCAACCTGGCCTTAAACACTTCCAAGCATGAGGTGTCTTTCTAATTCTTACAAAAATCCTTCAGTAAAGGGTTGTCTTTCCACAGCTGCATAGCAGCTATTAAAAACCTGACTTCAAACTGGTAGACCTCAGGATGTTAAGGAGAGACTGAATACTTTGTTACTTTGTGAAAGTAAAACTTAACTTTTTTCAAATTTTTCATCCAGATCCACTATATATGCTTTAAAAGGTAAACCATGGTTCCTTATCAGCCTGAATTCAGATAATACTGCATATGTTTATCAACCTGAAGAAACTGAAAATGGTGTAATAATGCAGAAGTAAGTGTAGAATTGAAATTCTCTTTTGATTTGTAATTTTAAAGGGACTTCTCCGGGTTTAGTAGCAGCTTTTTGGTTTTTACAATTGAGAAAATCTTGATGGAGATTAAGCAACTTTCCCAGTGTCTCAAAAGGAGCCACTGACACAATCAGAGCTGAACACTGAATCCTGTCTTGTTCACAACATTTAGGTCACAGGCTGGGAAGGTACACTTGCTCTAGTGTTTGGAGGAGTTCCATCCTGGAATCTGATCCTCTGTTTGCTTCTCTAGCAAGAAATCCCAATCTTCCTTATCTCCTGTAATTTCCAGTAGGGTCCTCCTCCCTTCTGCTATCAGCAGACACCCCTTATTATCAATGTTTCTTCTAACAAGAAGTACCTGCCACTGTGTGTGTGTGTAGAAAGTTGATGCTTTCATTCAGGCTGATGGGGTTTCATGCTCAAAAGTATTCACTTCTAATTGAGACCTCCAAAAGATAAGAGTTCAACAAGAATTTGATGTATTTGCTGTAGAGCTGTTGTCAGACTGGCTAAGTCCCATCCCAGACACTGGTGGGGTTGAAAAGTGGAGAGTGGAGACGAGTGACCTGGCACACCCCTGAATGGTTTGCACAACCACACATGTAATTACTGGATGTGTGCATGCATTTGCAGTGTGTAATTGCATGTCTGGTGCACTTTCAGTTACCTGTTCATCTGCTAATCTGCTGAAGAGAACAGAAATACTGAACAAAATGAAACATTTCCAGTGAGCCATTGTATTTCATGCACATGCTCACAGAAAGAAAACTAACCTGGTTGTACTGTGAATTTGGGTCGGTGCTCCTGACAAAGGGGATGCTGCTGGTAGGACAGGAGTAACCTCCCTTCTGGGAAGTGACTTCCAGGTATTTGTGTACAGGATGTACAGAATGTTCAGCTTCCCTGGGCAGTGGTCTCTGTTCAGAGCTGTGAGGGGCACGTTCATTGTGCTGGTGACAACAGGAGTTATGAATTATTGAAAGTGAACATGCCTGCCAGGCATTTCAGGGCAGTAACCTGTAACAAGAAGAGGCACATTTCCCTAAATGAATACATTTTCATTCACAGGGTTATTCACTCAGCCAGCATTAAATGTAGTCCTCTTTGAATCTCATGGCCACCTCCTACTCTATTCCTGTCAGTTTTCATCTCCTGCAAAATCACAAATCCACTCTTCAAAAGGATAATACCTTGGTTAATTCACTGTGTAGCTTTCTGTAAGAAATACAAGAGGAATTTTGTAGAATTAGTGCAAAATAGCTCAAGGTCAGTGGCTCCAGTATTTACACTATAATTAAAATATAATCTTCTTATTTTTAGTTTTTTTTAAATTTTATTTTATCCTCTCCTTATTTCTTTGCTTTCCTTCTTTCCTTTATATTTCTTCCTTCTTTTTCCTTTATTTCACCTTTTTTTTCTTTCTTTTTCCTTTTTTTTCTTTTTTTAAGATGTTTGAAAGGTGTTTGTCTCTAATACAGCATCATCACCTCTTTTTATGCTGATTTCATTGTCAGACAGGGCAGATGACACTGCTGGCCACTGCGATTTGCTGCACACCAGCTTTACAGAATATAATGGAGTGGGACAGTGTTCTTTTTGATGTGGTTAATCTCTGTTGTACTTGTGCCTCTCCTGAAAACTGCACTGTGTCAGAGAGTCTTTTGTAGCCAATGGTGACAGGAAGATCAACAGAGAGAGGTTGCTCCATTAACCTCTGAAGTAATGAAGTTGCATTGCAGGCAGTCAACACTCACACTGCCAATTTATTATCATTTAAGAGGAAGAGAAACTACTTCAAGCCACTCTGGTGTCCACATTTTGATAAATACCCAGAGTGCTAATGTTCTAATGCTAACAATCAGCCTTGAAGGGACCTCTAATGGCATAGGTTGCTGTGGCTGTGTCTTCTTGCTCTTGCAGAATGACCTTCACAGAATCAGCACCAAGGGAACAGGCAAAGTCCATTTACTGCCATACTGAATGTGCAGGTCTAGTTTTGCTGGTAGTCCCACCTCTATCTGTCCATGTGGAAAGGCTGAAAGTAGATAAATTATTTGATAACAAATTTGTGTAAACTTTCAAGGGTACTGAATTCAGATCTCCAGATGTGCTTTTATTTAATTTTTGTTTCCCAGGCGATGCACATTGTTAGGGGATTACTTTCCATCTTAGAAACGGACATAACCAAAATCTTGGGAACATATTTAAACCTTCAATTTGTTAAAATCTTGCAGGATTGTCTGACCTTATAAGATTTTCATGACCTATAGTCAAATCCTGTGAGAACAGCTTGCTGAGGAAGCAATAACACTAGTCTCCCCCACCTCAGCAGTAAAACAGGCTTGTAAAAGAAAACATTGCAAAGCTGGCATGACCATACCCCCATTCTTCCCGAGTTCTGCTCCTAGGCATGGTCTTTGGCACATATTTTTTCCTGCTAAGGGCAGTGTAATTTACATGTCTGGCTTTCCATAAGCAGTGAAAACACTTTTTATATATAAAAAATCCAGGTGGTTTCATAGCCATATCATACATTCCTTTTCTCCCAGGGTGACATAAGTAGTTATTTATCCACGGTATTTGAGAGACACAGAATCAAGGTGGTCAGCTAAGTGCAGTATGTTTCTGCTGGTTCCTTGCAGGAATTCTGATCTATTTGTGTTTGTGCTGTGGGCCCAGTTTTGGCTGCAGCTGGGGCTCTGAGTGTTTGCTTCTTGAGACTACTTGATGTATCTCCACTGAAATAATTTTGAAGAGCTTGGATGGATCCTTTTAGTGGCTGGGAAGAGAAAGTACTCAGTGAAGCACAGGGATTGTTACCTGCATTGTGTGAAAGAACATTGTTTATGGAGAGAATACTCAGCCATGGCCTTGTGCCCAGGGTTCGTGGTCACTGTTTCCTTGCCTCTCCTGTCAATAACCTGAACTATCCTGCTCTCCCTCTCACCTGCAGCTCTCCCTGCTGCAAAACACATCCCCTGCCTTGCTGGCTTCCTCCTGCCTCTGCCTAGGGAAGGCGGCTGCAGCTCCTCATTGGGCTCTCCTGTGTGGAGCAATGATTCTTCCCTGCACTCCCTATCCAAGGAGCTCTGCTGAGGGCCAGAGCAGTGGCTGCAGGGTTTGGAAAGGCGCCCTGTGCTCGGCTGATGGCCAGAGCCTGGGACAGAGCTGGTGCCAGGACGAGGACCACAAGCATCTCCCACATGTGCCACAAAGCTGCATCCAGCAGTGCAGCCTGCAGAGCTTCATGGGATTTTCTCCCACTCCCTCTGCCCCCCTGCCATGACACATTTTTCTCTGTACTGAGACAACAGGTGTCTCAAAACTGTCCCTTTTGTTGTTAGGCAGGCAGGTTTGGGAAGGGCCCCCTGCCAGGTTCAAGCACAAGGTCGCTTTGGAGCAGCTGACTCAGTGCACAGTTGTTGGCTTTTTCAGCTGCTCGGGGTTGGGAGCTCTGCCCTGGCTGCCACAGGGGTGCACCTGGAGAGGAGCCCACACTCCTGCTGGGGCAGAACACCTGAGGACCACAGCAAGGGTTAAGGACCTCAGGAGCATTGCAGGAAAATGTTTGGGATATTGGGGGAGCAGGATGTGAAAGCTCTGCCAGCTGTGCTGCCCATGTACTGCTGCTGAGCCCACACACCCCTGTGTGCCCCAGACACCACTGAGGTTGTCCAGGGATGGGAAGAGCTGTCAGGAATTCCACAGCAATGCTAAGGCCCAGGAAACATGGGCAATGCTCTGGGTCAGCACTGTTACAGCACCCTCTGCTCTCTCAGCCCCTTCCTTACTTGTCCTTCCCAGCATTCACAAAACCAAAATGTTTGGGAGAAAGAAGAGGGATGGAGTCTGTGCTGTTGGGAATAGCAGAAAGACATTCTTGGTACCATTATCAGATTTTTAGATAGTGAAGATGTTTTAATTTAACACAGAATTAGTTTATATGTACTATCTGCTTTCAAAAAGGTGGGATAAGATTAGGAAATTCCAAATTATAAGTTGTAGATCTACAATTTGTTATTAGTTTGCATCTGATTTTTTTTAATGTGATTTAAATGTACAGCTCACTGTTCTTAGCTTCCCTTCTATGCTTAGTCAAAGTGAACTGCTGAAGAACATGAAATATATTATTTTATTGGCACTGAATCACAAATGAGTCAGTGAACTTTTTTGCACTTACAACTAAAATTGGATTCTAACTTCCAAAAATTTATGACAATTGCTCCTTCTTGTGGCTTGAATGTTGACGTATAATTAATTTAGGATTTCTTCTTGAGATTTCCTGTCTAGGTTTGTACCTGTCACAAAAATACCCTTGGAAGTTTATCTAACAGCTGGAACACCACGAGAGTCGATTGAAATTTAGCAGAGATTTACTGGGGCCAACAGGAAGTGCTCAAAGCAGGATGGCATAAATATGCAGAAAGAGCTCTTTTATTTCAGCTGTTTTAAAGGGTCCCAGTGCAGGCTGATGGTGGTGTAATGCTGAAAAATGCTGACACTGTGTCAGCCAGCAGCACCAGCACAGCAAAGGATTCCACAAGCATGGCTTGGCACTTTGTTGAATTATGCACAGAGTGGAGCTGTGTCTGTTGCCTTCCCTCCATCCCAGCTGCCCTGCAGGTTTCAGCTCATTCTTTTGAGAAACCAGATATATTTAATGGGAATTTCCCACAAAATGGTTTTGAAATCTATTTTGTTGTGCAGGACTAAAGGAATTCTGAAAATGCAAAATCTAGGTTGCAGTGACTTGAGGGACTGGGTAGATGTAATTACCTTTAGATAAATGTAAAATGAACCATATGGAAGAAAAGTAATCCCAAACTCTAAGACTGCATAGTAATTATCAACATATAATATTAGCAATTACTCTTCAGGATGGGATGTTGGAATTCTTGTGCACAGTCCTCTAAAAGCTTGCCTTTATTTGCAGCAGTAATAAAAAAGGAAAACAATGTAATAAATAGTTGGAAAAGAAAAAGTTGTTTAAACATAGAGCCATTTTAACCCCTCTACCTGTTCAAGGTTTGCCCACATCTTTGCTGTTCTACCCATTTTTTATAAGCCACTGAGAAAGAACAGTGAGTACAACAAAGGCAAAAAAATTTTAAAAGGGGATTTAAAATTGTTTCTATGTAAAGAGAAGCTATTGCAAAATAAATACTCAGTTTGGGAAAGAAATAAAAATATGATAAATCTGTAAAATCATTAATAATCCGAAGGGGGTGAAGATGAATTGAGTGGTAAATTTTCCTGCAATATGAACACTGAGTTTAGCAGGCTGCCATTGGCTCTGGATAGAACACAAGCAATGCTGACTTGGGTATCATGGAGCTGTTGGCCAGGCTTGCCATGCCAGCTGCAGAGACCACGAGGATGAATGAAACTGAAACTGTGCTGAGTGGTTTGTGGATGGTATTGGCCTCCTGAGGACCATTAAATGCCATGTTCTGGGTTTAGCAGGAGCCCTGAGCTCCTGCAGGGAGCCTGGAGGGAGCACAGGGACACTGGAAGGTGTGAACTGTTCCTGACCCACACTTTGAAATTTGGAAGACAGATAAATTAGAAATTATTGCTGGAACAAACTGCATTTTCTACAATGAGCCTATAAAATGCTTTCCGGTCATTACTGTGGTAATGCCTGATGATGGAAGGTGCATACCTTGGGGAATTCAAAGATTTCATTTAATGAAATGAAATATCCCTAAATACTCTATTGGAAAAAAACCTGCAAAGGACACAGGTGACCTTCTTCCTCCTCTGCTCCTTTTTCACATCCCCTGTTTGTGAACTTGTGACTTGAATGAGAAATTACTGTTTGGTTTTTGGTTTTTTGAGTTTTTTATTCTTTTTTGGTTTTTGCATGATTAACCATTGAGCTCTGCTAAAAAGCTATTCCTGGCTTAAGCAGTAACTTTTGATGATAAAAGAATTGATAAATTACAGTTGAGGTATATTCTAAAAAAAACCCACAAGCACTTGTTCAAAAGAACGAGTAGCTTAGATAAATTAATAAAAAGTTAGCTTGATTTGATCTCTGGAAATGTTTGTAAAAACAAGATTTCCTCATAAAAAATGTGGTGAAGCTGCATTCTTTGACTTAATCCTCACATTTTCATAATACAACATGCTGCATTCAGATATGAAATAATGATCCAGCTGTGCTTCTTTTTGCTGAATTTCCCACATCTTTTTGTTCAAACCCAATGTTCAGCACAGGCCACTGTGTCTCATTTACAGACTGTAAAAATATGAATGGAGAGGTGTACCTGGAAGTGGTGACCTATATATTATATCTTTAGGTTCCTACAGAAAATGAGGCAGGATATGCAAGTGTAAGAAAAGAAAAATCCAGACAATTAGAATTAAATGGGTTAGATAATTTTGTTTGCATTTACAGTGTTTAATGAGAAATTAGGATATGTTGCCAAATATAGTTTTACCTTCTTGAATTAGAGAGTTGGTAAAGACAAAGTTTCTGGAAAGTAGCCCTAAAACTATCTTGTCTTTCTTGTAGTTGTTTTAGTGGGAAATATTTTTTATAAGTACCTGTTTAGTTGTTGCTCTCCCTAAAATTAATGGAGGAATGGACAATTTTTGTACTGCCATCACTATTCTTATTTTCCAAGTTGTTTCCATTAATTAAGTTCCACTCTGGGCTTTACCTCAGTGGGGTTGACACAATTGTGCATGCACATCAAGAGTATCTTCTGTTTCTAATTAGCAAATTACTGTCCTCAGACCTGTTTTTTATGAACCACTCTTGTCATGTTTTATCTTGTTCTGCAAGAACTGCAGGGAAAATAGAGGGTGGTGGTGTCACACCAATTCCAGCTGTTGTCCACTGCCACCTCTCAGCAGGAGTTGGGCAGAGGTTGGTGACAGAGCAGAAGGAGTTCTGCTGCAGAGAATGGAATAGAAAAAGTGAGGAGAAATCAAGTTTAAGCAAGTAGAAAAATAGAGAAGTCAGACCAAGTCTGGAATGGGAGATTGAGAGGAGAAAGAAAACGGGCATAGAAAAATAGGTCTAGAAAAAAATACTGCTTAGTGTGAATTAGCAATGAATTGTGGTGATTATTCTTGCTCATTAATTTCCTTGTTTTGCTAAACAGTTTAATTGCAAAGCATAATTTTTTTTAATAATTGCATCAAGTAGTAAATGTCACCATTGTAGCTTTATATGATTTCATAATGAAATTCATGTTTTTAGTTGTGCATGTTTACCTGTCATTTGACACTTGCATGGATGGTTTGAGTATCTTTGGAAATCTTGCAGTCTAAGCTTCTGATCTCTCCAGCTCTTGCACACATACATGTTTTTGAGTGTACAGTGATTATAAATGTGGTGTTTGAAGATTAGGAGGGAGCAAATTTTTGCTTACTGCTATTTTATCATTTCCCTTTATGTGATCCTCATTATCATTGGAATGCTGATAAATGTGGGCCCTCAGTCTGCATGGAATTACGTATTACATATGTATGCCTTTAATTGAATGAAAGCCACTAAGGTCCCCTTCAGGATGGAATCTTAAGCCTTTTCTTAATATTAAATGCATTTTTAAGTCTCGCATAGAGTAAAAATTTAAAAATTAAAGCATATGTTTGTATGTTTAACAGAGCTGGTCCATATGTCTTCCCTATCATGCACTGAGAAATGCGTGGGCAGAGCCATAATTGTGGAGAAGCTCATAATATTGGGGCCTAAATTATAAAAATTATTGCATAATTAGACCACACAAGTTAGATTTCAAAATGCTGCGTGTTACTTGGATGGGTATTTAAAAAATAAGTAGCTGTCGAGCATGTATGGTCCTGTTCCCAGTGCCACACACAGTCATTGTAATGCTTTAGCAGCTTGAAGGAGTTTAAATGGATCCAGCACTGGTCTTCAAACAGACCAAACCTACTAGCACTTGCCTTAGTTGTATCTCTTTCTTCTTAACATTAAAAGATGCAACTGTACCATCAGACACCATTTTTATAAGCAGTTTTGTGTCATGAGCTATGTAAAATTAAAAAAATATATATATTTAGGATCATTTGGAGGGGAAGAAGGTGAGAGTATATTTCATGTAGTATAAAATAGACTTTTTGTGTACACTAGAACTCTGACTATACTTTGACATATTGATTTCTTTTATATTGTTGTTATTAATACAATAAGCATACCTCACAATGCATTCCATAGAATGATCAGTATTTAAATATACCTGACAGGAGAACTTCAGTGAGTACTGGGTTATTAACTAACAGAACAAACTAAGGAAAGGGCATGTTAATAGTTTATCTAAATTATGAAGTATAGGTGGGACATACAGCTGTTGGTACAAATATTCAGATCCAGGGTATTCAGAGCAATACCCTGAAGCTCTTTAGTTTATTCTCAGCTTTAGAAGATGAGAAATCTGAGGTGACTGGGAAAGCAGGCACAAGCCATGAGATGCATCTTTATTTAATTTCTTGTTATTGCTTGGTTAAGGAAAAAATAACCCCAGCAAACTTTCAATAACCTACTGGAGTCGTGTGCCTGAAGGACATCATGCTTATGTCCAGCATTTCTAAGAAGAATTTTCAGGTCTGGCCAAGGATCCACCCCTTTCCTAAAGGCAGAAATAGGCACACCTAAAACATATAAAACACACATAAAACACCTCAGAACTGCACTCAGCCCTCACCACTTCTCTCCTGCCCAACTCCATCCAGCCTTTGGGTGCATCAAAAGAAGGAGTACAGCCCTTGTGTGCCTCCTCACTGGCTGGGATGCTCTTGGATTAAACTTCCTCTCCACAACCACCAAATTTATTAGTATTTACTCTGGTACAAATTCTAGTAACCAATATGCTTCTAACAACAGTGTGGTAGCAGCCACAGTAACTAGAGTTATCCAAGCACAACAGCCAGCCAATTTTAGCTATTAAATATTGACTGACTCTGGTGGGATGCATGAGGTAAAACCCAAATCATACTCCCTACAACCAGACAAATATGTATGAGATTTTAAGAATTTCCTTCTAGTCAAAAATTATCAGCAAATCTCAAAAGATGGCAGAAAAAAACCCCCATCTCCTACAAATTCTAGAAATTTCCCTTATCCAGAGAAAAGCCACAGCTCTGACCTTGCTTGGCTCAGGCAAACTCTTAAGAACAGAAAAGAAGTGTTCCTTCATTACTGGTGGCCAAAGAAAGAATGTGCTTTGCCCCTGACATAATTGTCATCCCTCCAAAAGGAGTGGCAGCCATTTCTGTGGGTCAGCAGAAGCTGGAGCTCAGCTGTGCTACCAGAGCTGGGGGCACCCAAAGGGTGGCCACACCTGAGCAAAAACCCCTGGAGAAAACAGGGACAGCACCAGGGAAATGCCTGTGCTGCAGACACAAAGAACAGAAGATTGCCAAACCCTCCCCTCCTCCTTCAGCTGTGACCTGTTTTTATCCCTCTCTGCACATTTCACCTCTTACATAAGCTTTGCCTCATCTGGGGAGGAGGGCAGGGGCAGCACTGACAGGCTCCAGGGAGAGACAAACGTTTCAGATGCACAAGTGTTCAGCCAACTCATCCTTTGCTCCCTATCCACAGACTGGTAGCTCTTGGCAGGGATGAATCTGCAGGGACCCCTAAAACCTGGACCACAACACAGTTTGGGGAGGCAAACAGAGCCCTCAGAGCTGAGGGACCACGAGCATCCTCATCAATGTGCAACAGAAACTGTTCCCTGAAAAAGTGTGCTCCACAAGGAGATGGGAAGGTTCATTCTATTCTGTGTGTCAGGGTTTAGAACTTAAGTCTACCCCTCATTATGTCTGTAATACCTCCTTTAATTAATTTAATTATTGTTTCTTGTCCATTTCACAACCCAGTTTTTAAAATCTGAGTAAAATGTGTATTTTATCTTAAAGAAATGGGAAAGAAAGTACGGTGGGGAGTTGTTTTTAAATAAGTGGATGCTCATAAGTGAAACTTAACCCAGCTGAGATTTTATTGGGCTTGTTTTTTTCTGGTTTTATTTTGCAGTGAATATCTAGCAACAAAGATTTCTCTCTCCAGTGAAAATTTTCTCTTTTAAGAGAAAACAGTAAGAGAAAATTTCTCTTTTAAGAGAAAACAGTATCTTGAGGTTTCCTGTCTCTTTTTTTTTCCCCCTTGATTAAACAAAACATGCAGCAAGTTGCAATTAAATTTCAGTTAACAAAGTGCAAAAATACACCCGCCCTCCATCTGCCAAAAATAAATAGTTTGAAAAGTAATTTCACATCCCTGACAATGATGACTGTGTTTATGACATATTTCTGGTGCCATATTCCACTCTCCTATCGCTGCCAGCTTGCATCCAGTATTTAGAAATAAACCAGAAACACATTGAACTTGCTGAACTAGATGTTGCCACACTGCAGCTCTAATGGGCTTAGTGACCACAACCTACAGGGGCCAGAATGTGTCAACAGCAAAAGGGCCAACCTCAATCACTGTCTGTGCTTTTACAAAGTTGTTACATGTTTAATTCTTTGCAGCTTAGTTCTCCTGCTGTTTTGGCTGCTCCAAACCAAGGCTCATATATTGCAGCAGCCCTCTCTACCTCGTATAATGCCACAAAGGTCCCAGCAGGAGACCTTTCAGTGGAGCAGACAAGCCACAGGCGAGGGCAAACAGGGCATCACAACTTCCTAATAAGATGACTTATTAGATTGGGGGCTTGACACAGCGTTTGTTTAACCACTTCTTTTCCCCGGCCCCAGGCGCGGGCGCTGTGCGCGCTCGGGGCTGCCGGCGCTGCGCGGGTCGGCGGCGGAGCGCGCTCCGAGCGCGGCCCCGGGGCCGCTCTGTCCCCCCGCCGGGGCAGTGACCCCGCTCCGGGCGGCACCGCTGTCGCTGCTCGGTGGCAGGGCCGGCTCCGGGCCGGCAGAGCGCGGGTTAAGCGCGGCCGTGGCGGCGTTTCCTGCCCGCACTTGCCGTGGCCCGAGGCGGTGCCGCCGCCGCAGCCGGGCGAGCCGCGCCGGGCCAGGTGGCGGGCAGGCACACCGTGTTATTAGGCAGCACCGAGCGAGAAACCTTGATCTTCAAAAAAAACCCAAAGAAAGGCCCCTAATTAATCCCGCGCGGGAGAATAAATGGCATTCCACATCAGCCAGGATGGAAAAGGCACCTTCCAATTTCGTGGAGTGATCCCTGCTATCGATCGCTTTCAGGAGCACGATGGGAGAATCGCTGTTAGAGGCATTTAAACCCAAGAATTCTTCTTTTCTTGTCACTTCAATTCGATTTAAATAACAACAACAACAAAAAGTAACAATGATCTCAATGTGCTCTATCTTTAGGAAGTCATAAACGCCTTGACAAAGCGCCCGGTGCCCCGCGCTGCTGAATCCCGGCCGCCTCCCTGGGCGGCTGCGGGGGCTCCTGGAGTCGATGGAAACTCTGCCATCATCTTCACTCCAGCTCAGCCCCTTGAAAAGCCCTGCTCTGAAGCCATCCTTAACTCTCCCCCTTTTTAATTCAGTGGCAAAAAGACAAGGATATGTAGGATATGTATTGAGTTTTCTCATATATCTGAAGAGTTTTGATTTGGACTGGACTTGTTTTATGAAAAGAAAAAGGTTCTAAGAAGAACTAGCTGTCTTTTAACTCATATAGCACTTGCCTAATATTGATTTATAAACATTCCCAGTAGAGAAGGCATCCTTGTCCAAATAGTCTCAAGGTTCATAAACTTCATCTAATTTTATGATATAATTGTACAGTAGTTTTCAAGAACTCTTACTGTCTAGAGGGCTTGAATCCATTTGATTTTATTCATCCCAATGGTATCTGCTTTTATCCCTAACTAAGATTAACAATTCTGGCATTATAGCAATATGGAAAGTTCATCACATTCGTGCAGTGATTCTACCACCAGCTGCAGATCCTTCTGAAGTTTACTGTGTAATGAATTTAAAACATAAATAGCAACAAATGGGATAAATAATTTCTTTGCCAGAATTGAGGCAAAGTTAATTCTGTCTTTATAAATAACTTTTTATGCTGGTGGTTTTTTGTGAATCTTTCAATATTTAATTAAATCACACAGTTTCTGGATCTTTCTTTTAAATATGTTTTACTTACGTATTTATCATTTTTAAACTTTTTTGTAAGTAGCTGTAAATCATTGAAAAACTAAAGAGAAGAATGGTTTTAGTTTTACAGTGTAGCTATTTTCTAACATCTAAGAAAAAGACCTCAGAGTTGCTTATTCAATATCAAGAGTTATCATTACCATGGATATCTCACATTATTATAAAAGAGGGATTTGGTATTGGGATGTTGTAAACTAGGTCTGAGCTCTTTATTTTCTGAAAGGAGTAGAGCACCTTTTGCTGAGGTGAACCTGAATGTTGTCAGACAGCTGCAGATCTCCCAGGTAACATTTCCTCAAGTGGAGTTTTTAAGAATGACTAAAATTTGTTCTCCCCCAAGCAGGGTGTTTACTTTGTGTCCAGTGTTCTCCAGATAATGTGCAGTGCTGCACTTACCTTTAGAATCAAGAAACTTCCTTGAGCATTGCTTTAACCTGTGGGCTTTATTGATTTGAGATGCAAAAAAACATTGTATGGCAAAACTTTGGTTATTATAACCAGATCTAAACAAGAAAGACTAACATCAGTTTTGACAACAAACAAAACCAGTTTTTGTTCTATCGGTTCTGTTTAAGAGATTCCAATTTCAAACCAAACACAACTTGTGGTTATTCTGTCAGATATTTATACAGCCACTGGGGCGCCATAGTTATGCACCGCATACATCATTGTATTTTTAAAATGTACTTAATGAACATTTTTTCTTTTCTGGTAACTACTTCATTGCCTTAAATGAATGCATTCCAATAGAATTTGTAACAAATGAGCACTTTGTGTTTGCATTAATGCCAAACACGTTTAACAAATTTTTAACAAGGAACACTGGCAAAAAGCCAAACTCCTAGAGGGACACTGAAGGAATGCTATAAATTTAAACTAGATTTTACCTTTTCACTCTGCTCAACAAGTGTCTTAGGTGTCTTTGGCATCTCAGCGTTGAAAATTTTCTACGCAGGTTGGATACAAATTTATGCCTTAATTATTTTTCTTCTTGGCCCTCCTCACTAGAGATTTCCATGTCGATATAACAAGCTTTAACAGGTTACTGTATTCTTTAGAGAGTGAGAGGTGGGTTTTCTTTCTTTCCTCAAGAGTTAGGCCAGGAGGAAGTAGCAAAGCCAGCATTTATTGTTGGGCTGTAATGACAGGGAGGTTCAAACAGCACATGTCGTGCCATTGTCACATCCTGTGTAAGGGACCTCTGCAGTGGCGAGCCCTGCAGCAGATCTGTGCTACCCAATTTTGCTGCTTGTGCTGAGTTGCAAATATCTGGGCTGTGATCGTGTTTGCAACTGCACTTCAGGGGCAGGGGAAACAGCCCACAGGGCTCCCCCTGGCCCCAGCTCTGAGCTCACACAGAAGCCACGAACAGATTTTTGGCTGAATCAAACTTCTGGGGGGTTTTTCAGTTGTTAAGTTATGCCCACATGGTACATGTCAGTACAGACCTTGGGAATCACCTGCTCTGTAATACATGTTCGTATTAAAAGTGTTACAAGTAGCTCCACAAACCACATGCTTGCTCTTTACTTGTAACTTAATATATTAATTTAATTTTTACTGTGTTATTTCAGTTTTAATCAAATGCAGGAACTGAAAAATAATAATACTTAGCACTCATCCAAGACTTTTTAGGCCCATTACAAACATTAAGCCTTGCAAATTCCTGTGAGGAGCCTGATGTTATGCCTGCTGTAGCAAAGAGCAAATTAAGCACAGAAAAATGATATGACTTTTTCCTTAGTCCCACAATAGATTGGCAGCAGGGGCAGAATTTAGAGTGTCAGGGCTTTTTCTTAGTTAATAGAGTCATTCTTTTCATGGTTTTGCACAAAGGTAAAAATTGAGAATGCTTTTTTTTTCCTCCCTCCTATAATTTACATGATGTTGTTGCAAGAGGCATAGGCAAATTCCAGGACATCACTTGAGAAAGACTTGATGAGTTATAGCCTTATTCCAGCCTAGTTACTTGTTTCCAGAAAATGAAATAATTTCCCATCATTTGTTGGTACTCTGATTGCAGTAATGATGAATGAGTCTGGAGAAGGAAACTGAGGAATTCATCCTGACAGCTTTTTCAAGGATGTCACATTATAGTGCAGATGCCTTGTCGTGGATTAGGGAACAGAAATAGCCCTCACAGGTTTTCATTAATGATATCCTTCCCTACTAACATTTGGTGAGATACCAGTTCCCTGCAATAAAGTGTCTATTCCCTCTCTTTCTTACTCACTAATTACCATATCAGTTGTTGGCCTTTTATGTAGGTACCATGTGTAACAGGTTAGGAGAGGGCAATTTAAGCCTATGTGAATGGGTATCTGTTTTTGTATCTGGGTGCTTGTTGCAAACATTTGGAAAGCATATGGAGCATAATGGACATTAACCCAGATGTCAAAAATAGCCTGCATTTTACTACTGTTATTAAACAGTTTCCCCTTTAACCCCTTTGTGTTTACCCACCCTCTCCAGCTTGTTTCTGCAAATCACTGCTGAGAGGAAAGGATTGGAGGTAAAAAGTACTAATCAGGCAGGTGTCTTTATCCAAAGGAAAAACAATCTGAACAAAGCTTTGTGGGCTACTACACTTTTATATCTTCACATCCTTCTGTTTTCATTGACTGGTATCTAATGGACTGACAGAGGTGCCAAACTCATAAGACATTAATATCAGCTGGAGCACTGCTGAATTGCATGCAATTGCCCAATGCATGTTACCAAACTTTATTTCTGTTTTAGAGGTTCAGTGACTTTTACCAAGTGCAGCATTGAAGAAACAAATATAAATTTAATTTACTCAACCTCAGTTGGTATTTGACAGCAATATCCTTTTATATATTTATTTGACTTACTTGAGAAATACTTTGCATTTCCTACCTGTGGCCAACAAGTTTTTGTTACACTTCCAATACATATATGGTTTCCTGATGAATGGGTGGGTTGATTAAGTGGGTGAGGTTTATTTGGGGGCTTTCATTCTGTAGTAAAACCCCAATGAAAATCTGAGGAGAAGGCTGGAGAGGGAGTGCATTTTGTGCTTTGCTGCTGTTCCTCAGATTGGACACTTTATTCTGGGTTCTTATTTTTTCCAAGCATAAAAGTGTTAATTGCAGAGGAATTTCAGCTTGGAAAATAGCAACTACATTGAAGATTTGCTGTGATTACATTTTAGTTTAAAAACCTAGGCATTATTGTGCTGCAGTTTCTGGAATGCGCTTTCCTCATTAATTTATAGGTGTGCTTCCTCTGCCCCAGTATCTCTGTGAATGATGATTAAGAAATTCTCAGCACACAAAAGAATGGGAGCTATGCACAGTTCACCAACGTAATGCATGCGCTGACTTACAGTTTTCATAAAAAGTTTGCAACGATTTTATGTGCCAGAACTAGTAACATGATCTACTTTAGGAACTCCCTGGCTTTCCAGCTCTGCAGAAGTCATTTTTAGGCTGTTCAAGGGCCAGATCCAAAACTTGTTAAAATCGGTGGGAACCTTTCCATATTTCAGTGGGTTTTGGATTAGTCCCTGAGTGTTCTGACCAGAAGCATTGTACCAACTGCTCACTGCAAAAGTAAAATTCATCTACATTTGTATGACATAAGCTGTTATGTGTGCTTTCCAGCAAGATGGGAAGTTGAAAATAGGGATTTAAAATAATATAATAATTTATTCTGTAAACAGTGTTTCACTTTACTCACAGAATAATTTATCTGATAAATATTAGATTCTGAAATTATTAAGGAGAATTTTAGCCAAGTAGCTTTATTTGAAAAAACCCAACTTTTCAGCTGTATACAAAACCCTAAGCATTGTATAACAATTTCTCTTTCATAAAATGGGATGTTTTGGAAACTTTTAAGGTTATATAAATGGAAGGGCAATAATGGAGAATCCCATACATAATGCATTTCAAGTTTTCTAGAAAAAAAAGTCAGTGAATAAATTAACAATTCCCCTCTAAAGGAATCATTTGATTCCTCCCACTCAACTGATATACAGATAATGTGAATGAGACCAATTCACTGCTCTCTGTTCAAGCATACCCTGCTGTTTGCTTGCAGCACAGCTAAAGAAACAACAGGAATCACTGAGCCTCTCTCTGTAGTCCCAATCAGACAGAGTCCCATCCAAAGCTGGTGGAAGGCAGGAAGATTCTTCCCGCTGGCTGAGCTGTGCTGACACCAGCTCCCTCCTGCAGCCCCCTGGATTTCAGCAGTGCCAGCCCAGCCAGGCAGAGCACCTGTGATTGTGGCTGTGGGGCTGAAAACCTCCTAACACATTGCTGTGTGTTCTAACTTCTGCAAATCTGAGCTTCTTATGGACACCATAAAACCTTTCTCCACTGTTCTGCAAATTGAAGTGAGATCAAAGTGCTTAAAATATGACAGGAAAATGGTGCTTCAATTTCGGAGGGCTGGTAGAGGTGCTGCACATTCCCACCTGCCACAGAACTGTGTGGAAATAAACCAATGATTCCCTTGGTTCCCACGGAAAAATATTTAATTTTCTTAATAGCATTTCCCTTTCAAAGCTACTGTGCTTATAGACAAGATCATAAAACTCACTGTTTACAGAATCACAAGCACAAGAGAATTTGACATCTTAGGAATTTAAAATATTTCCCATGTAGAGAGAGTCGTGTCATACAAATTAGCAATAAAACTAATTGCCACCCTATGAACATAAGTGGGTTCAAATTGAATTTAAATGCCTTACTTAATCCTCAGCCCCTAGAAAAGCATTATCTCCACTCATATGTATGAGAATCTTGATTAGATGAGAACTAAGATGCTCTGGATGCTTCAGTCATGTTGTTAATTGGATTTTTTTCCCCCTTGTTACAGTTGTCAGAGGAACTAGAGAAAAAGGAAGAAAAAACTGTGGCACTGGAAGGTAACAATGATAATCTATTGCATTGGATCTCCAAACATGACCATGATATCCTGGAGAAGATCACAGATGCAGAAAATGAATGCTAAGGTTGATATCTAATGAAATGCTGCATTAATTAGCATTTTGTCCATTATTTCTTGTAGTCTATTGTGAAATTAGATACTTTGGAAAGTAATGAAGGAGACTCAAGCAGAAATTATAACAGCTTCATTTCTGTCTTTAATGGGTCTTGTGAGTTAATCTGTTTTTACAAAGAAACCATCTGTTCAGAATATAGTTGTTTCATGAAGTTCAGTTAAACAGGTTATTTAGCAAATTTTTGGTAAATTAATATTGATTTTAATAGGTAATTCAGATTCCCTAGATGTGGCATCTGCATTTGCTGATTTTACCTAGTCTATTCTAAAGTATCACTTCTATTGCACTAGATTATCAAAGAGGTATTAGTAAAATGCTATATAAGGGTGTTGGCATTAACTTTACCCCCAGTTAGATACAGGCTTTTCCAAAATATAAAAACAAGCCTTTACCCTCCTCTGTTTTCTTTTCTCTACTGATAAAATAATATAAATTAAAAACAAACCAAAACCAAATATTGATACTATAACCGGTATTAAGCTCTGGGCCAGGTTGGAAATGAAATCAATTTTTGGTACTAATAACTGTTGACAAAGCTTAGTTTTATGAAAATATGGTGTGTGTCTCTGACAATGCATAGGACATCTAATTTGAACATAAATATATGATTATATACAAGATGCATCTATTCCTGGATGGTAAAAGCTTGAGGTGTATATAAATAAATGTGTGTGTGTATATATGAACATGTACACAAGGATGTATCAACCTCTTACCATCCAAATGCATACATGTTTTCAACAATAAAAGCTGGGACTCTTAAAGAAACAAACAAAAACAAAAATAAATATGAGATTGCTGTGAATACAGTATATGCACTAGGTCTCCTGTAAATGTGGAACTGTTTGTTATTGTTCTCTGCATTGAAAAACAGTCTCCAACACAGACCCCAATGAATCTTAGATGTTAAAGAAAATACCAATGAACAAACAGCACTTGAAGGCTGTTTGTGTCAACAAAATGTGTCTAGTTAAATAAATTCAAAGCACATGCAAGGAAAAATAAAAATGTGAAGTCGTTCCATTCAGTGAGAAACTCTTAACTGACAGTCAGATCTCTCTCTTCTCAAGAAGAGGTTCCTTCTGACTCCACAAACATTTTCAGTCAGTCTGGCAAACATGTGCAAATGTTTGGCTGTTTTGTTGAGGCATCTTTTTGTCCATGGAAGAAATGCTTCCATGCTGATGGCAGTGGAAATAGAATATCTGCATTTTTAAAGGACAAACAATAAATTTAAGCATGGGTGGCCTTAATCCTTAGTAGTTTTTCTTTGCTGCTGTTAAAAAAAAAAAAAAGGAAAAAAAAAAAAAAAGAAATGGATACTCCTAAAGTCTTGCACTGAATTTAGAAAAATTTTTTTTTGAACCTGTGGTGCGATTAACCCTAAACATCCTACATGAGCCATACATAGTAATCCCCTTAAAATTATTGTCTAGAAATGATATTTTATTTATTTGTACCATGATTCTCGGTGCAATCAAGGAGCAATTTATTTGAGCAGGAGTCCTGCTGGATGTGACTGTCTTCAGTAAATAGAATAAAATGTATAGAATTAGCATAGCGTAGATAATCCCAATTTCATTCATGTTTAAACAGTTTGTCCTTTAACTATCAACGGCATTTTAGATCTTTGTTTTTGAAACAGCAAAGCTTTTGGGAGTATATTTAGCACATATGACAAATGTTGCACTTGGAAACTCGGACAACAAAACAGGTTTCTGATGACAGATTTGTTGTCGCAGTAGGGGACAATCGTCTGTGTCTCTTACAATCAGGTCTTTACCTTAACTCTGCAACTGAATACTTGAAGTAGGATATAAACTAGGGGGGAACTAGGGTCACAGATACAAAGCTGTATAGTTAGATATTTATATGTATGTGCCAATTTTGTCACAGATATTAATTTAGGGGCATTTTTGCTCCACTCATGTTGGTATGAGTATTGATCTAAACTTTTATCAGGGCCTAAAAGTTAGCCCCTAAAGAGGAAAATTTTGTCTAACATTGATTTTTTTTTTCTTCTTGCTTTGTTTTTGTTGGGTTTTTTTCCTCCTTCTTTTCATTTCATGTGATATTCTATGATGTTTGGAGAAAATCTTTTCATATCCTAAAATAGAATCTCGGGGTTTACAATAAACACTGTGATGTTGGGAAATATTTTATTTGAGCAATGTTTGGTAGATTTTTTTTCCCCCCCCTCCTCTGAGTGTAATGAAGCAAACCAACTTTTGCTTAACATTTAAGATAATGGTTATTATTTTAATGTGAGATCAGTCTTGTACTGCACATTCTTTCTTTCATTTAAATGTACAGTATGAATTTTGTATTTAATGAATTTTGTGTATCCAGTATGCACGTACCTGCACATTGACTTTCATTTGAAAGTGGGTTTCAATTTCCTTTTTAAACAGTGTTTATGAAAAGACCTCAGATGTGTTGACACAAACTATATCCGCAATGTTTCTTTTGTGTGTGTAGGGTGACGTTTGAATGTGATGTTCTGCAGCAATGGGTCAGTATCCCCTATTTACCTTAGATCCTCATTTGATAGTGCTTCTTGTAATAATTTTTTCAAGTGAGTGGCATGTTCTGGATTGTGATATTGATATATGGTTAAGGACATTGATATGAAACTAAGGAATTCCTAGAAATTACCAGTGGGCATGTATTAGACAGTCATTGTAATTTAATGTCTTGTAGAAGTGTAAAGTACCAAGGTATTTAGAGTTCATAACATTGTTATCATGTGTATGGGAAGTATTTAGTGTTGATCAGCTTGTTTATTTTCATCAAATAAACTTTGTTTCTTTCTGAAATCAGTGTTGTGTCATTAAAAGCAGGTTTAATGACTGTAGGAAAATGTGTGAGAGATGTTTTCCACATGGTAAATCTATCACACTCCTTATTTCTCTAATTGCTACCATTCAAAGTAATTTATCTTCCTGTTGTTACTATCACATAAACTGTTTAAGAAAGCATAAAAAGGAAAATGTCTCATAGGCCCCACTCCCAGAAATGCTTACAAGCAACTTTACTAAAGTGAGGAACCATTTTCTGGATGGGGCTCTTACAGAGCAATATGCTTTTGAGTGGGTTTCTAAAACATAATATTCTTGTGTGACCCTGTGTAATTGCATAGAAAATTACATTTTGTTTATGTGCTTTACTGACCAAAAGCCATAAGGTGTGAAATTCTCTGCACAGTCAGCTCCTTTTTCAGCTGCCTGGTAAGTGGTTCCCCGTTTCCATTATGTTCACTTTTTTTAGAAAAGGAACTTTTGTTGACCAGGAATTTCTTACCTCATAGAAGTCCCTGGACCAGCTCAGGGCACACACAGCAGGAGAATAAAAGGCAAGTAAGTATGCATTTTACTTAGCTTATTTAAACCACACAGACTCTTAGTTTTAAGCTCTGTTTCTTTACCTATAAATTAGTTTTCTTTCGTAAGAGAGTACTATGCACTAAGATAGGATATTAAGTTTCACTTTTAACTACAGCTAAATATACATTTATTGTGTATTCTATTTATGCCTACTTAGCTTTGAGCTGCAATGGTACAAATTGATTAGCAGTAGCTTCTATCTTTTTTCCAGACCTGATAAATTATTTGGTGCAGCCTGTTCTGTGTTCTGCTGGTGTATCAGGAGGCTGCCCATCCCATTGGAGACATATTTTTGATGCTGTTTTCAATATTGATCACTTTAAAGGCAGCTCCTGCTTTCCCACCTGGTGACAGGGACAGCACATGCCAATGTGTGTTACTGAGGAGCTGGAGGGGACCACAGTGGCTTTGGGGAAACTGTCAAAGGCCCTTGCAGCCTATTTTCTGTAAGATGGTTTTCTGTAAGGATCTTTCCTCTGTAAAAAGCACCTTTGAGGGCCCCAGGGGAGGGGCAGGACCAGCATGTTTGTGTCTGTGGGTGCTGCAGAGGTGGGGAGCTCCCCACAGGACAACTCTGGGTGCAGGAACATCCACACTAATGTTGAAGTTTGAGTTCATACAGTCAAGAGCTCGTCCAGCTCTGAGAGAGCCTGATTAAGGATCAGGCTTTTCTGAGCTTGAGGTTTCCTCCTCAGAGAGGCTGTTTGTTCACTTGAGCCAGAGTAGCTCCAGGTTTGAGCAAGCTCAAGTATAAGCAGTGGGAGATGCTCAGGGGATGAAGCTGTGTCAGCTTGCATTTCAAGCCAACATCTCAGTTAAGACACATTTTGAGAGGCCCAAAAGCTCCATCCCAGCACGAGTTGGACAAAGCTGAACTCCCACTGAATCTCAAGGTTGTTCACACTGTGCTCAAGGTCCAGGATTTGTTCCTGGAAAAGCCTCACTCACCAGCACACACTCTGGGTCTGCCCTGTGCAGAAACCTGTCAGGAAGTACAGAACAGAGCAGCAAAGCAGGGTGTGTCACCTGTTGATATTCCCTGTCCAAACCATGAAACTTTTAATAACCAAAGTATTAAATCATTCTAAATAAAGCCAAGTGAGCTCTAAATAAGTAATGCATTTCCCATTATGGAGCCAGTGGGAGCTCTGCACGTCGCCAGGGCATGATTTGACCCTGATGGATGAAAAATACAGCTGATGAGGGGCTGCTGTGCAGACTTTCCTCCTGTGAGATTTCTGTGATGTTATTTCAGGCTCATAACTTTCCAAATAAGATATCTCTTTTTCAAATGCACCTTTTCAAACAAGAGGCAACCTCTGCCTTCATGAGGAATTGCCCAGGGCACATTGTTTTAGCTTTTGTATGAGGCTGCAGGCACTGGTGCACTAGAAGCCCACCCTTGACGGATGCAGTTGCAGAATCAAGGACTAACTAATTATTTGTTTGGGTTTGCATTCCTTCCAGTCTTTGCTCTTGAAAATGACTCTTTCTTCAGAATGAGACAGTTCTAACCCCAAATCTCCACAGATGCAGGGGAAGAGCAGGCACAATGCCAGTGCATCCTAAAGACAATGCCTCGTATCCCTTTGAAACGTGCACTTGAGTCTGTGTTGCAGACAGTTGTCTATTCCCACGAAGCTCTGAGTCTCAGGACTCGCAGGAGAACTTTGAACTCATGCAGTTTGAAATGGAGGCCAGTGTCCAGCTTTCAAAGGGCTGTGCTTTTGGTGCTCACCCCAGCAAGGCCAGGAGACAGCAGATGTTCTGGCAGCTGCAGCTGCCGTGCACTCGGGGAGCTGGGGCTGGAGGAGAGCAGCCAAGCTCCCTCCAGATGGAGCAGACGGGGAAGAGGCGAGTGGGAGGCTGCTCAAGGAAGTCAGATAGCTCCAGATAGCACTGCACTGATGATATGTGGCTCCAGAGCACCTCACCAGCTTGGCAGAGGTTGCACAACAGAAATCAGCACCAAAGCACAGCTAACCTGGGCTCAGTGAGAAGCCTTCTTGCCGTGGGAAAATCGATAGGGAGGAAATATCTGTGCAGAGCACATGATAATGGAGCTTGGTAACTACCTTTTTATTTGAATGTAATTTGGACAAATGCATTACTCATAAGTGAGTTATCCAGGGCTTGCCAAATATGTGGTTAAACAGTTATTATAGCAAATTACACCATCATCTAAACACCTCTGTTTTGGCTCTTAGTTGTCTCCTTTTGCAATGAAGTTGAATTTTTTCTCTTGATTGTTGTCTAATATTGCTGCTTTACTGTTTTGGTTACCATAGGAATAAATAATGACACAAACAACAACAAGTGAATAAGAGCATTTTCTGAATTTCACAAGTAGAACACCCTTGTTAATGAAGACCTCTATGGTTGCATAGTTCTTAACATAGTTTTCATGTCTATTGATTCATGTCCTCATATGCATTTTATTATGGGCTTTATATTTCATTTTAAACTTCCAAAAATAAAGAAAAACAGCTGAAGTACTTTTTTTTTTTTTTTTTAATGGCCAGATTTTGGTTAGAGGTTAACACGGGCCAAAAGAGAACACAGATCTGCCCCCAAGCTCTTGCAGTTTTGTTTTGTTTTAATAAAAAATCCTTATTACAATCCACAAAGGGTCACAAAAATGCAGCCATTGCAGACCAGGCGTGTTCCTTGTGCAGCTCTCCTACCCTCTGCACCTTCTCCAGGCTCAGATCAACCAAATGTGTGAGGGCAGCACTGTTGTCAGTCATGATAAGGGTGTGCATTAAGGGGCTAATCCAAACTTTACTGAAGTGAAATGAAAGTCCATTGATTAAAAGTAAATTTCTGATTGTAACCTACTTTCTTCTTTCTGAAGCAAATGTGTACATTTACAGGAGCATGGGGCCAAACTGTTTCCTCTATAGATCAAAATTCCAGCTAAATGTAAGTCAGATGAACAGACTGCCTGACTTTTTGAATGCTTTGTGATAAGAAAATTGATCTTAGATCTCATTACTGAAGTTCATTTACAGTGTATTTTGTCTATAGTTGTCCTGTCTGTGTATCTGGGCCAGCACTCAACTCCTACCAACTCTTCACACAATCTTTCCTTGTGGCGTCTCAACATTATGATCACTTATCTCATTGAATTTGTTTCAATTTAATAAATATCATTCAGTCCATTGGTTACTTTGCTATTGCTAAAGGTAGGTCTGCTATTCACTAGAGGAGTAAAATGCTTTTTTTGTTTTTTTTTAAGAGTCTGTTTTCTAAAACAAATTAAATTCTGAGCAATCTTCAGGAGAAAGAAGAGGCAACCCCCCCTCCATAATTATTAACTCCCAGGACTGTCCATGCAGTTTCTAGAGGATTTGTTCCAATTCTGATGCCATTCACCATGTCAGAGCTGCTCTCTCTGAAGTTAAACACTCAGCCTGCATATCTGAAAGCTGGAGGTTGTAAATCTCCCCTGTGAATGTTGCCCATGACAGGGAAGGAAAGACTTGCATAATTACCACTTGTACTTCCTCAGAGAACATGAGCTCAAGTCTAAAGCAAGGAGTTTGGTCAATAAAACATCAGAGTCTGAAAACTACAGGAAAAGACCTGTCCAGCTCATATGATAAGAATTTTTTTCTTGGTTAAAAAAAAATTAATATTTCAGAGGAAGCCTCTTCCTCAGACCTGTTTTTTTTTTTTTCAGATATTCTTAATTTTTCTTCAAGGTTACCAGCAGTTAATACAATTCAGAGCTAAATTAACTGAAATATCTTACAATCTTCTTTCTCTGTGAAGCATAGCAGACTGGATATAGTATTCTGCTAAAATACAGAGAGCCATTTCCTATGCTGAATGTCATTATATTCAGTAGGGTGTGTGAAGCAGGTTACAAGTTTAAAATCAGGAGGCAGGAGAAGCACCTTGTTCCCACGCTACTGAAGTCAGGAGGAATTACTCTGAGTCCTTCTCCAGTGAGTGAGGGATATCAGTGCTTGGCATTTGGGGCTATAATTGGTCAGATAGCTTACAGAAGAATACAAGTACTCATGTGAGCAAATTTTTACAGGACTTAGAGCCTGAAATCAATTATAAATGCATTTGGGTTAATGTGAATGCTCGTGGTCAAACTGGTACCTCTTCTCAGCAATCCTTGTCCACATCTGTTCCCTGCATAGGGAAAGGGAAGGATTTGGGTTAAAATGTTTATGCATTGCTGCTCTTCTCCACTGCTTTTTCTACTTCCTGCACTGCTTTGCACATTTTTTAGCTCTAAATTCCCTCACACAGAAGTTCCAGATGCAGTCTTTGAAAAGTTCTTCATGAAGGAACCCTGTGATTGTTCAGCTGCTTTGCCATCTTCTCTGGGGGTGCACAGAGAACTTGGCATGAGGCAGGAGGCACCCAAGGTAAGACTGGCTGAAGTGAAACACTGAAATTAAGCTTCAGGCTTGGATTACCCATGTGTCCTGTGCAGTGTGAAACACCCTTCTCCCTTTGATTGCTGTGGGATTTGAATATAATCAAATAATCTGGCACAACAGAGACTGAAATACTAAAAAAAAACCTTATAAAACTTTCTTGATATGTATTACATAGCCATCATCAGTGTCCCAAGGAATCAGGCAAACCAGGAAATATCAACATTGGTTGTTTAGAAATGTTTTTTCAGAATTCACTTGTCTAGTCTGGCTCAATTATTTTTCCCTCTCAAATCTGCAATTCCAAAGACAAATTGTGATGCATGCACATTTGGTAAACTCTGAGGGATTAGAGAGAAATTGCATTAGGGGGGCATTTCTGCAACTGGTTTCTTTGGCCTTGCCACCAGAGCAAGTTTGGAGAAGAATTGAGATTACTTACCAACACAGAGACTGAACTGCAGCCTGAAAATAAAGTAAATGTATTTGAATTTCATAATTCATATGAAAGGAATGGTGCCTTGATGTGTGATAGCCCAGTATTTCCAGGAAGGTCAAGCACCAGAGGAATGGGACAAATTTAAAAAATCAGATGTTTTGATTTTTCTAAATTTCTTCCTATTTGCATATTCATTTCAAAGTCACTGCCTAAGACTGTATTATAAACAAAATGGCAATTGAAGAGATAGTTTTGATGTGATGCACATCCTACTTGCACCGCAGGAATGAAGATGAAAAGGACATTTCTTTTGAGTGCCACATCTTAGTACAGTTTTGTAATTATGCTTCACAGACAATATTAACAATTCTTATTAAATACAGGATATCATCTTGAAATGAATACCAGACTTTTAGGAAGGGCTTTGTAACAAACATTTCAAAAATCTGATTTTACTTTGAGTTAGCTTTCAAAATCCAGTCCAGATATATGTAAAGAATATAGAACGTAAATATATTTTCTAAAGTACTACAGTATGTGAAATTTATAAATTGTTACATGCTTTCCTTTCCTAAAGCAGCTGGGTGAAGCTTAGTCTCAGATCAGATAGAATCTTTTAGATAAATCATTTATGACTAGATGACTTCTTATCCAAAAGTCAAATATGTGATCATTTACAGAGGTCACTGGCTGTATTCTGCTCTGTGTTCCATAATCAGCTGAAATAAACCCCAAAAGTCCCTCCTGAATGTATGCTCACAGGGTCACAGTATAATAAAATACTGCTCAAATTGTGCTTCAGACAAGGAATGCTTTCCCCAAAAGTGCTCTGCTCTCAGGGACAGGACTGTCAATATGCATTGCAGTGCAAATGGCAAGTATAAAGTCCAGCATTTGGAAGGGGAGTGCCCTGCCCATTTAGTGGCAAAAAGCCCTGCTGAGACACACATTTAACCATTTAAGTGACTTTTACAATGTATATTCTATACTCTCTTACAGAGTCTAGCTGGGACTTACAACCAAGGCACCTTTTTGACACAGAGGAAAATACAAATACACAAAGAAAATGCTGAAAATCTTGGGAATATTTTCTGAACAGATACAAGCTGATGCTGTGGGATAGTGAAGAAATGCTATCAGATTCTATAGAAATATCTCAGAATATCTTACCTGTGATAATGCAGCCTCCACAGTAACATCATAACCATATTGTCAAAAAAAAAGGTGGTAGAAGTACACCATCATGAGAATGCAATAGATGTTCTGTATAAAACTTTACAGAAAGGAATGAAGTTTTATTTTCCTCTGAAGTTCACTACAAGAAGCAGAGGATCAATCAGTACATCCACCTCTGCTCTGGGTAAGCTCCCCTGTATGCCTCAGATAATCTGGAAGGAAGTGCTTCATGAAAATATTGGCAAAACAACTGACTAAATAAGGAAAAAATGCAAAATTGGCAACCTGTAATGAAGACTATTAGATAAACTGAAGTGCAATGACTATTATCAAGCAATTAAGTGGCTGCTCCTGTAGCTGTTCCTTTGCTTGGCTGCTTTGTTGAAAGTGATATCATGGAGTCACCACTCTGCTTTGAATTACAGGTTATTACTGGCTGGGTGGAAGAAATGCTGCCACCAGGACAGGTGCCAGCAAGGCAGGGCTGGGCAATTCCCATCACACTGGGCAGTAATGAGCACCTGTCATGCTCTCCCAGAAGCAAAATACAGCTGCTTGATGAAAATGCTGACATCAAGTAATCCTGAAGTGTTCTGTAGCATTATAAAGGACAGGAGATCATCTTCCAGCCCCATGGGACTGCTCCAGGAACTGCTCAGAGGGAGTTTCTCTGCCTTTGGTTGAAGAAGCAGAACAAGAGTCACTCACACACTCAGGCTGTGGACTTGGACACCAGGACCAAGAGAGGTTGGAGAACAGTGAAGGCCGCGGCTCATCTCCAAATTCCAGGTCCTGCCTGGAAGGACAGAGCACTTTTCCCCACCGTGATCCTAGTTTCTTCCAAGATTATACCATCAACATGTTTTGTCAAGTTGCACCTTAAAAGGTGACACTCTACAAGCTCTAAAGAGCAGAAGAGAATAAGAAGTGGTTCATAAAATACCAATTTCCAAGTTACTGATTTTAGCAGAAGAACCAAGTGCCATGTGCCCTTTTCTCCCCTGTTCTCTATAGAATCTTAGTTCATATTCCTCTGCCTGGTCCCATGTCTCTGCTGTCAGTATATCCTTGTGTTCTTCACTGCGGGCAAACATCCACACTGTCAGTGCCATTTTCAAAAGTCTTCATATTTTTTATTTAAATTGAGGAAAATAATGTAGCGCTGAAGTAGTACCTTGATCATGAAAAATAAAGACAATAATATCACCAGGGCAACAAGTCACAAGGTTTGCCTGATCAAGTACTTAAAATGAACAGCTCAAAACTAATCTTAACCTTAAATATCTTTTAAAATGGCTTTTAAATAATGCCATATTCTAAATAAACCGGAAGAATCAAGGTCAATTGACAGACTACTATGGAGCTTGAAAGACAGGGTTAAATTTATCAGATGTTTTGCTCATGGTGCCTAGATTAATAGCTATCTTCAGAATGATACTGCTTTAAGCAGTCATGGACAAATATACATTGGCTTAGCTGTTGTGACATATCTTTAGTCCTAAGGAAATGATGAATTAGCTAAGTACTCTTTAAGATAAGTGTCATATAGGGGCTAACCAAGATCCCTTCTCTCATTCTTAAACACACTTTACTGATGACATGTGTGTGTACATACACTAAAGAAATCCTTGGAGATATTTCAGGTGAGAGCTTCAAACAACATCCACCTACATTCCTCCTTGAGCTATGAGGAATTTGAGGACCTAATATTGCTACAATTATAAACTCCAGCCTAATCTTCTAATCTTCTCAGAGGTAAGGAGTGCTATTCAGGAGCAGGTGTGGCCCCAGGCAATGACACATGATTGTGACCATGTCAGGAGTGGGTATCAGACTGCTCCATGCCTACAGAAAGTCTGTGGAGCCCTTTCCTCTCTTCTCCTTCTTCCCAGCTCATGGTCTGCTGCTCTGCTGTCAGTAAAATCAATCTCCTGAGAATCCTGAGAATGAGTGCAGCACAGCAATCACACCAACACCACCAAATATGCCAGCAGAAAATGGGGCTTAATAGCCTCCTCAGGTAGGAGACCTGCCTCCTAAGGCCCGAGGGGGTGTGTTCAAAGAGCAGAGATCCCAGTGAGATCCCTCACCCCTACAGCTCCTGCTGGGCTGCTCCTCCAGCCCTTTGCAGCTGCACTTGGGACTGAAGCACAGCCCCGAGGCATGGAGAGCAGGACTGGCTGTTCCACTGTTCCATGGATGTAGATGGGCTCTGGAGAAGAGCCTTGTGCTGTCCTTGTCCCACTGTCCCCCATGCTGGCCCCTCTGCAGCCATGGCCTTCCTTGTGCCACCACTCTGCAGCTCTCTGGGGAGGAACCAGGACACCTGGGCTGGAGTCAGTGTGACAAAACTCCCTGCCTGATCATCTCTGGAAAATGAAGTCTCTGTGTGCCTTTTTGTGTGTGTGTATTGGGCAAAGTTATGTTCAGGGCACTCAGAAGAAACATGTAAGAGCCCTCCAGAGTTTATGGGAGGTGCCTTTGGCCTCAGTGAAAGAAGGGACTGGTAGCATTAGGAGAGGGTAAGTACTCTGTTGTTAAGGAGCGGTGGTGGGATTGTTTATTTTTCCTCCCATAAACGTTTTTTTTTAAGGTTCTAATGGAAACAAAGCAAAGTATTATTCCTCTAAAAGCACTATTCTTTAAGTAAACCAGACTCACTACTTGAAACATTCCAATGACATATGGTGGCAGCAGGGGGATGGCCGAGATGTGGACGGGCGAGGTATCACCGAGATAAAGCCCCACACACAGAGCCAGAGGTACGAGGTGTGAGCAGAGGGACACGTGCCCCAGAGAGAGCCAGGACAGGAGAGAAAACAGCACATTCTTCCAGGGGTGTAGATTTATCCCTTTGATAGTTAGCTTCAACAAACTTACCGTTCCAGAGACCAAATTATAAAATGTCAGAATGCTCCCACAGCCCCTCTAACTCCTGAGGTCCAGAGGTACAGACAGCTTTCCCACATCCTGTTGGCTGCAGGGGACTCATGTCCTCCTTGAACACCTTCACTGCCATCAGCCCCTGCCCCTCAGCTCACTGAGCTCAGTGTGCCAGAGTCAGGGCAGGGCACAAGTGCCGCAAGTGACACCAGCCTGCCAGAACAGCCCTCATTGCTGTGGGGCACCAAAACACAGCCTTCCCTGCCCTTGGGAGAGGGCATTTGCTGACCATCTTCCACCTGGCTGAGCTCAGGGCAGGGGAGCCCCATGCTGCAATAGATGTTCATCCCGTTGGCATCCTGTTCAATAGCTTTTAGTTACTTCTGTTTTGTTTTTCTTTTTTTAAATTATTTTCTCATCTCTTTATTTTCCTCCTCCCAGAACACATGTCTTGTACCTGCGCTGTGGTTTCTGCAGTGGCACTGGGGTATATTAGACCTCAAAAGAAGGAAATGGAAAGAACCCACCTGAGTTTTGCACAGCTGTCTTTGTCCAGCTGATAATGCAGACAAATTTGGGCTGTTTGCTATGCAGTTCATTACTCGTAATGATAAATTGGTATAGTTATCATCAATTTAAATGTAAAGTGGTATATTTTTTTTCTACAGGCTTTGCAGGTTTGGAGATTGGTGTATTCACCTGAACTTGTCACCCTTCATTACCCTGTAAACTTTCCTCTCTTGCCTGCTGCCTCTTATTTGCATCTCACTGCATCTAAATTATGTCTTCATCTGGTAAAGATGAATGCTAATCTAGACTCTTATTTCTTCCTCTCTAGTGGTTTTTGCTGCTCCCAAATATGCTGGTGTCTTTCAACATCATGAATTTGGGATTTGAGAGATGGAAAAGGAACAGGGTGGGGGTACATCCATACATGGACACACATCCATACTTTTTTCTTGGTCTTCTAGTCTCTCAACTTGTCAAAGTCTGTTCAGAATTTAGGCAGGCTAGAAAAACAGAATTATTGTCTAAAAAGAGAGTTTCAAATCCTGTTTCTTGCGTCTACTGGATGAGAATTTGGAAAATAACACTTACTGCAAGATTTGGCATAAAATTATCATCTTTGGCATTTCTTTTGTAGTTTAGCCATCTTTTGGACGATGGGGTGGTCTATAAAAAAAACCCAACAGCATGTTTTTGAGAAAGAAAGTGGCCTTGAGAAAGTATATATGTGATTTCAAGGCAGTTACATCTATATCCCTGGGAGCTTAAAATAAAGTTATTCCTGAAGCAGATGGTCTGGTGGGCAGAGTGCAGGTTACATGTTCACAGTGATGTGACATCTCTGCTCTGTCAAATGGGCATTGGGGTATGACCCTCACCTGAAAAAGCAGATTCACTGCAATGACACCAGAGCAGCTGGACATGGGCACAATGGCTCAGTGTGAGATGTGTCATCATTCCCACACCACATACCCAAATTCCATCATGAGCTAAAAGACACATAGGAAAACACCTCCTTTCCTTGCAAGTTCTGTTTCTTAAATGGGTTCTTCATGGGGAACAGCCTGCGATTGGCCAAGGTGGAAAGGTGTAAATCACACAGCACCACACAGGCGTGCAAGGTTTTGATGTGACCACTCCTTTGTTAAAATGCATTACCCTGCAGAAAAATGGCAGAAACACATTGAAAAGACCAGAAATTATTTACTTCTGCCCTACAGAGAATTGCACAGCTCTAACAGACCTAAATCTCTAAAATCCTTTAGTGCTTCTTTTTGAGGTTCTGCTGTTTATGCATTCAATGATACCGTCACACTTCTTATGACATTACTCTGAGAATTTAATTTTTTTTCTCCAGAAAACTCTTCAATGTTGGCAGTAAAGCCAGACAGATCAACTGTCTGGTTACCTTCAGAGCTCCATCACTGACAAACCTGGAAAACAAAACCTTGGGCAGCATGAATGCCTGTAACGCTGTCAATACTTCTCCCTCCTGCCCCCTCTAGCTTCACCCAGCTGTTTTAAATAGCGAGGACAAATTAAAATTCTTAAAGCCTTGCAGGATGTTTGGATTTCTGCCCTTTATTTCCACTTATACGCGCCATAGCTTGAAAATTTGCCTGTGATTTATAAATTCCCTCTTCAGTTCTCTTTTTAAAGGCAGCAAATAGGAATCCCGGCAAAGAAAGTGATCTGGTGTTGGCTTCCCCACTGCCAAGCTGCCGCTCAGCCCTGCCCGTGCGGATCATCCCGGGCTTGGCGTTTTCCTGTGCCCGATGACATTGTGCAATTACATGATGATAAACATCGTTCGGGAATACAAATGCGAGAGGTAAACAGCTCGGGGCTTTTTATTAGTTTATTTCAGGTGATCTTTCTTGTTTTACTGCACAGCTCCTCCCCTTTTTACAGTTTTCTGCTATTCTTTACTAATTCTAGTTATTTGAGAAATGACCTTTAACCTGCGCCGTTTGCAGACTCCTAAAGGGGATAATTGAAATGCCACAGTAAACCAAAGGCAATAAAATATTATTTACTAGGCATAAAACTAAGGTTGGTCTTCTTAAAGAAACGAACAGCCCCCTTATTCCTTCCCCCTCCCCGGACCTGGTGCTACACCTAATTTATAAATTCCTCACCAGGCGTCCCGAGGAATGAACAGCAGCCCGGGCAGCGAGGATTCCTAATGGAAAGGCTCTTTGGGTATTAGGGAGTACAGAAAGCAGCCGGGAGCGATGCTGCCCCGCCGGGGCGCTCAGGTGTCGCAGAGTGCGGGGCTGCTCCCCTGCCCGCCGTGCCCCGAGGGGGCTCCGTTCCTGTTCCGTGCCCCGAGGGGGCTCCGCTCCCGTTCCGTGCCCTGAGGGGTTCCCGTTCAACGCCCCGAGGGGCTCCGCTCCCGTTCCGTGCCCTGAGGGGGCTCCGCTCCCGTTCCACGCCCCGAGGGGCTCCGTTCCAGTTCCTGCCGCTCCGAGGGGCTCCGCTCCCATTCCGCGCCTCTCTCGGCGGCCCCTGCAGCGCGGCTCCCCCCGGCCGGGTTCGGGGCCCCGCCATAGCCACGGAGGGGTGGCCCGGGGGCGCAGGGCCGAGGGGAGCCGTGGCCATCGCGGCGCGTCTGGCGGGAGCAGCCGGAGCTGCGCTTACCTGGCGGGCAGCGCCCCGGCGGGGCGGGCGAGCTCTCGGCTCGGGGGCAGGTGGGCTGGGGCCGGCCGCGATGTGATTTGTCCCCCATCGGCCTCCTGAAGGGATTTTGTTTGCACTGGAATGGCTTTGAGGGAGTGAATGCATTTATTGATAGCGGAGTTGTTCTCGCAGGCTAGTTGGATTTCCCAGGGCTGCTTTGATAATGCGCCCCCTCCCCCGCCTCCCCCCGTGGACCCGCAGTTGCAGACGGATGCAGGGAAACACTGCGGAGTTACGGCGTGGCTGGGGGAACGCTCCCATTTCCTGTGCTCGGGTGCACACGGGACGGGAGAGGTGCAATAAAAACCCGAGGGCTGCAGAGCAGGGAAAGAGCGGGGAGGTGCAAAGGGCCCGCGAAGCCCCTCTCCCCTGTAGCTCTCATTGGGTCTTACTTGATTTAATTCAAACAGTTTTGTCAACAACTTGCCAAATTTACAGCGCCAAAAAGCCGCTGCAGGAGGAGGAACACGAGCCGTCGAGCTCGCTCGGTCCCCTTTGGCAGGCGGCACTCTCCGCGCCTCGGAGCATGCGACAAGCGGGGCCGGTCCCCGGGCCGCCGGCAGGGACGCTGGGCAGCGCTCGGCGCGGCCATGTGCGCCGCACATTGTGTGCACACGTGTGCGAGCGGGAGCGCCGCGGGGCCGGCCTGCAGAGCCCGGCAGCGTGTACATGGGTGTACATGTGCGTGTGTGGGTGCACACAGGTTTGCACGGGTGTACGTGTGCCCCCATCCCGGCCCGGGATGAGCAGCCGGCGGTGCTGGAGGGGCCGTGCACCCCCGCACGCACCGCGCCGGCCGGGATGGGCGCACGGGGCACTGCTTTGCAGGAGGAGTTTGCCCTCACGGGGCTTCACCCCGAGACCGGGCCGGTGATGCGGGGCCGGGCCGGGCACTCGCACGGGGGGCGCTCCCCGCCCCGGGGCCGGCGGGGTCCCGCTCGCTGCCGTACAGCTTTAAAATCCAGCCCCGTCTGCAATAGGCCGGCCCTGGGCGCATGCGCTGCCGAGAAAGTTTTCCAGCTGCCGTTGGCTCTCTTAACTTTTTTTTTTTCTTTTCCTTCTTTTTTTTCTTTTTTTTTTTTTTTTTTTTTTTTTTTCCCTCTTTCGCAGTTTTAAGCAGCGGGGTGAAGAGGAGCGAGGGAGAGACGCGGGGGGAGCGGGGCCGGCTGCAGCGGCGGGGGCAGAGCCCCACGGAGGAAGGGTCGGCTGCCGCGACGCCGCCTGCCCCGGCTTGCTCTCCCGGCGCTTCTCCCGCTCCCCGGCGCTGGGCGCCTCTGGCACCGATGGATTGGGGGAGCCGCAGCTCCTGAAGCCCGGACTGCTCCCCTCCCCCTGCCCCTGCTCGCCTTGCAGGATCAGTCGCCCCGTAAGACAGGCAAACGCGTGCACAGCCCCCCTCCCCCTTCCCGCTTGTGCAGAAACTTCTTTTTCTGTTTGGGCTTTTTCTTCTCAGTGTAAAATGGAGGGAGCCGGCCCCGGGATGGCTCTGCGGCGGCGGACCCCCAGCTCTGCACCGCCCAGCCTTTAAGCAAGTGAAGAGGGGCGGGCAGGGGGAGCCCTGCACCCGCTCGGCTCCATCGTCCCCCTCTTGCGGGCCGGTCCGCGCCGTGCGGAGGGGGCGGTCGGCGGCCCGAGCGCCGGCGGAGCCGGGTGGGAGCGCGGGGAGCCCCGCGGCGGCACCACCTGGGCTGGTGGGACGGATCGTCGCCCGCGGCGCTTTCGCTGCCTCTTGTGAAGATTTTTATTTGCTTCCGCACAATCACGCCCACGGGCGCTGTGTGCGTGTGTTGGGTTGGCTTTTTTTTTTTGGTCTTTTTTTTTTGGCTTTTTTTTTTTTTTTTTACGTCCTTCTTCTTCTGCTGGTGGAAAGCCCTAATTACTGCGATTGCTGATGGACCTTGGAAAGAAGGCTGCACTGGTGCCCCGCTCCGCAGTCGGACACGCTCTGTTTGCGCCGGACAGGGCGGCCGCTCGCCCGCCGCCTCCCGCCAGCTCCGCGGGCCCCCGCGCTGCCCCGGCCGCGGCTCGGGACGATACTGCCTGGCTCCTGCGAGCCAGGATTTTACTTTCGTCTCGCCGTTTCTCCTCCCGCTCCGCTTGGATTACTTGGCTGCTCCCTCTCGGTGATCCCGCGCGATGGAGGTGAGTCCGCGGGCGCTCCGCGCCGCAGGGGCCGCGGGCGCGCAGGGTGGGCTGCGCTCGGCGAGGTGCGGGGCGGCCTCTCCTGCCCTCCTCGGCCAGCGCCGGGTGCTGCTGCCTCTCCGCTCTCACCCGCCGCGGAGAGTTCTGCTCCCCACTTGGGAAAAGCTCTGGTATTTTCTGCTTTTCCTTCTCTTTTTAAATTTCCCCCCGAAGAGAGAGGCTGCCCGCCGCAGGGACACTTGCTGGGCTCGCTCTGCCCGCCGCGTCCCGGTGCATCTTTCTGGCAGCGGCTCCTAACGCGAGTTTAAAGACATCTTTCCAAACTTCCCAAAGTTTCCCGAGGAGGATCGCTATGGAGGAGCCCAACGTCGGCGCTAATGGTGGCCTGTACCTTTAAGGAGAACTGGCTGGGGGCCAGCGGAGGACCCGGAGTCAGCCCCCCCCCCCTTCCCCCCCCTCATTTAATTTTATTCTCAGTTTCTGGAGATTATCACTCTGCATCTGCAGCGGGTCCCGCCAGGGTCAGCGCGGAGGAGCGCGGCTCCTCGGGGTCCCCTTGGCGCTGCGAGGACTCCATGTTGGAAAGGCTGTTGGCTTTTTGTTGTTTGTTTGTTTTTAATTGTCAATTGTATGGTAAATGGGCTGCGCTCGGAGGGTCACGGGGAGTTCAGCGGGGCCGAGGAGCGAGGCTGTCCCCGGGCGCCGAGGGAAGGACACGATGTGCCTTCACCCCCGGGAAAACAGCCCCTCTGCGCCTCCGCTGGGGAGAGCTGGGCCGGGACCCGACCCGTGCCTTTCCCTGCAAACGTGAGACGTGCTCTGGCTCCTCCAAATGGCTGTGGAGGCGCAGCGGGGAGCGGGGGGCGGCCGGGGGGTCCCCGCGGAGCCGCTGCGCCTCCCGCGGTTTACAGCCCCCCGGAGCCGGGCTCTGGATGCCGCCTGCCCGCTGGTAGTGCTCCTGGAAAACCAGATGCCTTCGCAGGCTTTCCAGACACCCCGTGTAAAACAGGATCAGAGGCGATCCCGCGGTGCAGGATCTGTAAAAGCCTCTCTTTTCATCTCGGCAAGGAGCGCGGGCTCCGCATGGGGTGCGTTAAATACCAAAACCCAATCTCCGCGGCCCTACAAAGTTGAGCGCGGTGCCTCACACTCCCCATCTCCAGTGCTCCGTGCTGCTGGGCAGTCTGACTTTTTTGACTTTTTTTTTTTCTTTTCTTTTTTCTTTTCTTTTTTTTTTTTTTTTTTTTTTTTACTATGGGCTTTTTGTGTGTGTTGTTTCTGGTGGTACCTTGTCAGCTGCTGCGTGCAGAAGGGCCGGGCTGGCAGGGCCGGGCTGTTCGCGGCCCCGGGCGCAGGTGTCCCCTCCGCAGCCTCGCAGCCGGCGCGGTGCGCGCAGCGCAGGGGCGATGGCAGCGGCGCGGAGCTGCCGTCGGAGGGGCAGAGCCGCCGAGCGAGGCCGCCCCCTGTTGGGAGCGAGCCGCCACCGCCGGCCCGGGGGCTCCGAGCTCGGGGGCGCCCCGGCCTTGTGGGGACAGAGCGCTTTGACCCTGCCGGCCGCGTCCTGCTGCGGGGACAGCGCCCCGCTCCCGGCTCTGCCCCGCTCCCGGCTCTGCCCCGCCGGCAGCTCGGCGTGCCCGGGCTGGCTGCTGGGCCGGGCTGATGCACAGCTGTCGGCGTCCCGCATGGGAACCGGCGTCTCCGACCTCCTCGGGCTGGGCTCGGGCACTTTCGTGGCGCTCCTTTGTGACTGTCATTGTTTCAAGAAGTAACACGCTGAAAAGAGCCCGGCGCGTTGCGCGCTGTCGGGTGTCGCGGCTTGCCCCGCGCACTCCTCGCTTCGCCTCGTCCCTCGCTCAGCGCGCCCTCGGCGTTCGCACCTTTGCCGGGACCGAGCCCCCGTGGGACGGGCGGGCTCTTTCTGCTGCGGGAGACCGGCCTCGTTTACCCACCCCCAGCAGCGGGGATGTGAGGGGCTCATCTCCCGCGGCAGGGGATGGATGTTTAACCCGCAGGGCGCGGGGAGGCTTCGCCCCCGGGCTGCGGCCCCCGAGCGGTGTCGGGGAGCGGCCCGTGGGGGTCCCCGCGCTGCCGCAGCTCCCCCGCGTGTGCCCGGGCAGGTTCCGTGTCCGCCCCGCTGCCAGCGCTCCGCTCCTGCCGGCCCTTCGCAAACAGAAATAAATTAGAATTAAGAACACCTTCAATTCAGCGTTAAGGGCCTTTGGAGAATGAATAGGGAATAGGGAGCCCCCAAGTGTCGAAATGTCCTTTTTTTTTCTTCTTCTTTTTTTTTTTTTTTTTTCCCTTCCGAGGGGAGGGGAGATCAACCCCAGGAATGGCTCTGGGGAGAGAGTGAGAGAGTCCCGTGTGAGGACCAGACGGTGATCGCGGGACCTGTCGGGGGAAGCCTTTGACTTCCAGGACGGCAGCCCGGTTGTTGCAGGGTCCGGGTCGGGACGCGGAGCTGCCCCTTGTCGCTCCTGGTACCTCCCCGGCCCGGTGCCGGCCCCGGGGCTGCCGTCGGGGCAGTGCCCGCGGTGCCAGCGCGGAGCTCGGCGGTCGCGGCGGGCGGGAGCCCCGAGGCTGCGCCGCGATGTTTTAGGGGCCGACGGAGCAGGGCAAGGAGCGGCCGCATCATCGCGGGGCGGGAGCCCTCGGGCCCCCGCGGAACCGACCCCTCGAGGCGCCGGCCCCCTCCCTGTCGGGCTCGCTGTGCGAACCTGCGGCCGCCTTTAGCCAGCCGCGAGCCTTCCGTGTCCCCGCCGCGGGCTGCCATGGGGTAATGCCCGCGGGTCGCTGCGCCCCGGGGCAGCGGGGACGGCTCCGGTGTCCGTGCCGTGCCGTGCCGTGGCGGGGCGGGGTGCGAGCGGCGGGGCCGGGGCGCAGGGACGGGCGGGCGCCCCGGGAAGGCGGTGTCCGAGGGGTGGGGGCTGCGGGGTGGGCTCTGCCCGGTGCCGCGGGAGCTGCGCCTGTGTCTGGCACCAGAGCCTCGGCGCGGAGAAGGGCCGGCGAGGCAGAGTCAAGTTAAAAGGGGCCCGGAGACTTCCGTTGTTTAAACTTGAATGCTCGAAAATGGTCTGAGAAGCAATAAACAATCTGATCCTTTTTCTCCCCCCTCCAGAAATCCAGTGCAGTATTAATCCACGGAGGTGCTGTGGGGACAGTTGGCAGTACAATGGCTTCTCAGTACCTCGTAGTGGCTCTGGCCGTTTTCTCCTCTTTTACCCAGGTTGTAATAGAAGCCAGCTCTTGGTGGTAAGCATCTCGTATCGACTTGCTTTTGGAAGGGGTGTCAAGATTTGCTTGCTTCAATGTCTCTGTGCTTCTTCTGTACTTTGTTTCTGCGGGAGTGCGGCCGGAGCGAGGCAGCAGGGGAGAAGTTCTTGTCGGAATATGTTGAGTAGAACGGGTCTGTCGAGTGAGGGTAAATGTGCGACATCTCGTCTAGTAAAACACAGTTTTTAGAATGCTGTCTGGTGGATTCTCTATGAATTTTATCATCTTTAAATCACTATAATTGTTTTTCTTTTAAAAGAGATGCTTCAACTCCCTTACATTAGATGGTTTGCATGTACAAGAGAAAATGCTGATTTGCAAGGAAAAACTTAAAGTTTCAGTTTGAAGTTTTCTGTCACTGAAATGTTTGCAAATATATTTCGTTACAAAGGAGTACGTTTAAATTCCTGCTTTGGCAAATTATCTGTATAGTGTACAATGTTGAGAGTTCTTGAAATAGGTGTTTCTCTGCTTTTTCCAGTGATGCGTTTTGGATTAATAGCTACTTTTTAATTGAAATGTATCATGTGAAGAGCACTTTAAGAATGAAGAAAACAAAGTTGATTTTGTTTAGAATGAATACACTTGCCTGTATGTTTCTGTGTTGTCATTTGGAAGAAGCTAAACTAGTCTGTAGCAAGTTTCTACTTCTGGCTTGCTAAAGGTTTCCCTATATTTGTTTATAAGAGATCAGACTGAAAAACCCAGACTTAAGTATAAAATATGTGTTAAGACAAATTGGGATTTGGAGAGCTTTTTTCATTTTTGCTTTATTTATTTTCCTGGCCTTGCAATTGTTTGGAGCTTCTGGTTTTTTTACTGTGTCAATTTAAGCTGGTAAAAGACTGCCTAGATGCAAGTCTTCCAAGTCTGTGTCGTGCTTCAGTCTCTAATGTATGGTGATAACCACATGGGTGGAAACCGGTAACTTCTGTCCTGTTCTTAAAACAAAAGTTTCATATTTAAGTGCCTGGGGTTTTCCTCACTTGTTAACAAAAACAGGAGTTGTATACTCGCGTATAAGATATGAGTCTTGGATTTATAGATTTTTAAAAAATTGCTTTATTTTATTTTGAAGTCTTCTGTTTATTAATGCAACTCTTTCTTTGTGCAGGTCTTTAGGGATGAACCCCATGAACCCCATGAACCCCGTTCAGATGTCAGAGGTGTACATTATAGGCGCCCAGCCCCTGTGCAGCCAGCTAGCAGGGCTTTCCCAAGGACAGAAGAAGCTCTGCCAGTTGTATCAGGACCATATGCAGTTCATTGGAGAGGGTGCAAAGACGGGCATTAAGGAGTGCCAGTATCAATTCAGACACAGAAGATGGAATTGCAGCACTGTGGACAACAACTCTGTTTTTGGCAGAGTCATGCAGATAGGTAGGAAGCAACGTCTTTATGATTAAGCTCTTGTCTGAGGATATGTATGGCACACACTGTTCTGCACTTGAATCTCTTGCCAGGTTCTTGCTGAGTACTGTATACAATCAAGTGTTTCTAAAAGTTGGCAAAGGAGCTGGATTATTTTTAGCTGGAGGTGATTTCCCACCACTGTCCAGCCATATGTCTTGGAAAACAAAGCAGGAATATATATTTGCATATGGGAATAGGGGAGAGAGAAAAATGAGGCCCTGAAATCTCTTTTTTAGAGAACCTGAGACAAAACGAAGGCAACCTACAAGAATTAAAACCAGCAGCGTCTTGTAAAATTAAAGATGTCCATGTCTAGTTCCAAAGTTAGCAGCTGGATAATAAATCGCTCTTGGTCCAGAGGTTAACTGAAAATTGCTGCTCTGTCGATTAGTGTTTATAGGCAATTCCTCCTTGCTTATTTCCAGATACAGTGGTTTTTTTTCTCTTTTTTTAAGGAAAACAGATTTATTTTTAAATTACTGTAGCAGGGTAATTTTCATGAGATGAGTTCTATCATGGTAAAATGTGTGATTCTCCTTGTAACTGACATTTGATGGAATCATGTCCATGGTGAGAGAGAGATTTTTGTTTAAACCTTGTCACAATTTGGTGGGCACCCAACCCTTCCCCTGTCAGATCCTCTCTGAAATGGCCTTCAGTGCTCATGTGCTGCCTGACTTCATAAGCATTTGAGGACCTCATAGTACTTTAAAATCCTTGGCAAAATTTTAACCAGTGCTGTTGAAGGGGTCCATGGTGAAACCTTCCTCTGACTTTCTCAAGGCAGATTGCTGATTTTGTGTAATCAACTGAAAAATGCCTACTTTTCTGGGTGACATTTGTGATGCTTTAAGTAGTGAGCAGTTCACTGGCAAATGCAGCACTGCTTTTTAGTTGGGGTTGTAAAGCAAAGCTTTTATGGCAGTGTTTTTCTGTCCTGCTTTAGAAAAAGGAAAAGTTTTAAAATTGGTTTCAGTCTGGGTTTGTCTGTAAATGGGCTGACTCCACTTAAAGTTGAAGGAATGCATCAATTCACATTTGGTCTGAGTTTTTGTTAAAAGAAGTTGGTATTTGGAGATTGTCAGACAAATAGAAAAAAATCTATTGCATGAAAGTACCGAATTGGAATATTTGATTTTAGATAAACAACCTTCCCTAGGCTTTTTAAAGCACAGTATTAACCCTCCATAGAGTTTGGGATTTTTTTTACCTTACCCAAGCCTAAAAGTCTAAAAACATGAAAGCAAGCTTCTTCTGTACACCTCTCTGTTCTAGTCGAAAAAATGTCAGAAAATTAATCTGTTTAAAATTTAGGCCTTCATTCTTCAGCCCTTATTTATTATCCAAGCAAGTGAAAATTAGCTCAGGGGGACTGTTGGTGTGAAGGAGTGCACAGGATGGGGCCCGTGATTTGTGGTGTCAGTCTCTGGAATCGATATTTCTGCCCTCCCCAAGTGTGACAGATCTATTTAAAGGTGGCTCCTTTCAAGTTAAATAACTTTGCCGCACCCTTTTGCTGGATATGACTGTATTAGCTGATGTCTACACAGCAATTCATCATGTAATTAAGCCACTTATTCTAATTGCAGATGGAAGCAGGGTTAATAGCCATATTCAGGACTGAGAGCATGAAGAGTGTGTTCAGTGAGAGGAAGAAGGAGGTGTAGCAGCTGTAGTATTTCGTGCTGACCCTCAGTAATGCCCAGCTGGTGTTCCTCTGTGTGGAGGGAAGAGTGGACGCTTTCAGAGCCTGGTCCCACTGACTCCAGCCTGCCGTGGGCTGTGTGCTGGGCTGTCAGGTGCCCTTGCTGCCAGCAGTGCAGGGTGCAGGCTCTGAGTGCCCATTGTTTGGGAGGCTTTGCCTCGTGCCCTTGATTGCGCCCCAGAGAGTTCCCGGGCACGGCACAGCCACGGCCCCGTGTGTCAATGGACAGTCTTTCTTCCAGGATTTACCCTGCAGTTAGCTAAAGCTGTACAAATAAACCTGCCCTTGGGTTTGGAAACTTGCTCTGTGGCTTATTGAACTGTAAAGTTTTAGGGCCTGTGTTCTGCTCTGCTCTCCTCGGGTGCTGGTTCCCAGGTCAGGCCACGGTGCTTGCTGCCGTCTCCCGGCTTTGTGGCCAGCCCTGTGCAGGCTGCACATGGGCTTTGCTAAGTGCTAACAGGAAACAAAATCACTGGATCCTCCCCCTACAGCTCCGTGTGGTTGGGGTCCAGCTTGTTCTGCCTTCAGCCTGATGTTGAATGCTTTTAAAATGCAGGACAAAGAACATTTTGTATCTTATATTCAGGTATAAAAAAAAAAAAAAAGGTTCTGTTCTTGCAGACTTATTCAGATGGAGTGTAAAGCTCAGCGCCCTGCTCTGTGGGTGGCTTCCTACAGTGTGTGTATATTGAACAGTTCCATTTCTATGTTTTATATATATGGGAGAGAGGGGACTCGAACGTGTTTGGAATGTGTGTTTGCTTGCCATGGCTACAATAGAGAGAAATCCTGGACTGTGGGAAAAGACAGATATGTTTGACAGTGAAGGAAAGCACAGTTGTGCCTAAAGACTGAAAAAAGAAGGGAAAAAAAGAAAACTCAGAGTAACTCATCCATGTGGAGCCATCACTCTTAATGTGTTCCTGGGGTCGATGACTTGAGGCAGTGTTGGCTTGAAGTGCACTTCAGCAGCTGATGCTATTTTATAATTTGCCTAAATGCTCAAGGAGGGAACTTGCAGGGCAACTCTCCTTCCTGTACCCAAGCCTTTCCTTCTCCTTCCCACTGAGAGTAAGTTCTTTAAAATTTGTTCCAGGTTAATAATGAAAACGAGTCAAAAATAGTCAGCTTTATGAGTTTAAATCCCACAATAAGGGGCAATGTTAACCATGAGAAAGCATGAGTTAACTAAACATGCAAAAGAACAAAACTGGAATGGAAGAGGCGAGTCCTGTGGTCCAAAGCAGACCACGTTTCTTTCCTCTCAACATAGTGGAAATTTTGCTTAAGGAATTAATCCAAAAATGTGTGTTACAGAGCAAAGGGGAACATTAAAATCTGTATGAGGTTCCCCCTGCTATAGTTTGCAGTAGATGCAAGGCTTAAGTCACCACATAAAGCCAATGTTTTTTTAACTGAAAACTGAAAACTCCTGTAACCCTTTGTACCCACAATTCTTGTAGATACTTCCAAGAGCAGGTGTCTGTGAGTATAGACCATTGTAAGGTAGCAAAATGCTTCTGATCTTTAAGTCTCATCTTTCCTAACATAAGATTTCTGATTTTTCCCGTTTAAACCCAGCATCTAGTACTAAAATCAATCCAGTGGATGACAGCTGTTGTATTAACAAAGCTGCTCTGATCATGGTGTCATCTTGATGTTAAATATGAACCAGACTTCAAATTATTTATGTTTCAGAAGTGCTTGAAAGCTCCTATTAGATTTGACCTGTCATGATACATCTTGTACAAAGAGATTCTGCCTAAAATGTTGCTGTCTAAATATATATGATTTGCCCAAAACACAGCCTCCTAACATCCTAGTTTTTAAAGGTCATGATGTTCCCTAAGTAAAATCACGTAAAACGAAGACTAAAAACTAGCTTGATCTATTGATTAGACTAAAGATTAGGAATAAAACTTAAATCATATAAACAGAAAAAAAAATATTTAGTCTATTCTTAGTCATTCCAAGAATCTTTCTTGGAAACGACCCATTGGGATGCTGTCTCTTAAGGAGAAAAACAAACTTCAAGTGTTGCTCTCTGGTGCAAGTTTTGTGTTTGTCTATCTGCAAGCTCCGCTAGTTGTACTCAGAACTTGTGGCACCCTTGGAAAAGTGATTGGGGAAGTCAGACACTTAATGAGGTGGGATCTGATACTGTCAATAGGATGGTATGTGGCCATGTCTTACATTATGGGTATTGTAACTTTTTCTTAACGAAAGCTGGAAACTTGGGGTTTTCCATTTCCATTTAAGGGCACCAGATGCAGGAGAAAACCTTCAAGGCCACCTCGTGCCAAGGGTTTTTTCTTCCCTGTAATTTGTAAAAATGATTGTCCATGGGCTCCCTTGCCATATTCACAAGAGCTGAAGTGGTGGATAATAACCAGCACAGGTTGTTGTTAGCTTTAAATAGTCTCCTCCAGAAGTGTCTGGCTAATGTGTAGGGTGAAAAGTTGTGTGTTATTCTGCTGCACGCTTCTTTTGATACTAGGAGACTTCATAAATTGCTTGAACTTTAAATAAATTGGAATAAGTGGGTGAAGTGCATCAATCACATTTGAAAAGTAGTAATTTAAGAACCAGACTTTTAAAAGATGTATTTAACATCTCTTTCTTCTGAAGGACAGGGAGCCTGTTACCCTTCCCTCCCCTCACACGCAGGCATGGCTGCTTTGTCCCCGCTGGCCTCATGGCCCTGACCCACCTCCACTCTGCACTTTCATCCAGGTGCTCACCAGCATGAAAGAGAAGTGATTTCTGCTCTTGACAGACTGTGTGTGCTCTCATGGCTTGGCTTGGCTTGGTTTGGCTTGGCTCTTTCAGAATGAGGATGTTTTGGGCAGCATGGTTCAGGTTACTCTGCTTTTTACCATGCGAGTGAACTTGGTGGCTCTGGAGAGCCTTGGTCCTGCTGGCCCATCAGGGGATAATCACAGGGGAGGGAGTGGTGGCTGTGCCCTAACCCCGCTTGTGTCTCCGTGCAGGCAGCCGGGAGACGGCGTTCACCTACGCGGTGAGCGCGGCCGGCGTGGTCAACGCCATGAGCCGCGCGTGCCGGGAGGGCGAGCTGTCCTCGTGCGGCTGCAGCCGCGCCGCGCGGCCCAAGGACCTGCCCCGGGACTGGCTGTGGGGCGGCTGCGGCGACAACATCGAGTACGGCTACCGCTTCGCCAAGGAGTTCGTGGACGCGCGCGAGCGCGAGCGCGTTTACCAACGGGGCTCCTACGAGAGCGCGCGCATCATGATGAACCTGCACAACAACGAGGCCGGCAGAAGAGTGAGTGTCTGTGCCACAGCGTGTCCCCCCACGCTCCTCCTCGTCCCTTCTTTTTGGGGAGAACGTGGTTCAGCGGGGCACAGAGCAGCCACCGTGGCTTGTCGTTGGTTTGGTGCTCAAAACGAGAAAACGGCAAACACGGGGTGTGGGTGGGTGGGGAGTGCATGGGTTGGTGTTGCTTTTGGTTGTCTGACAGTCCTGTTGCTTTCCTCACAGGGGAGGCTGGGACCAAAGCGTGTTGTGTTTCCCTCTGTATTGTTTCATGAAAAGTGCCCTGCTCGCTCTGGGTTCTCTGTAGAACGGAATTTTATTAGTTGGTATTTCCAACCAGGGCAGTATGTGTTGGAAGGAAGAGGGATGTGCTGGGCTTCCCAGGCTGGAGTTGTGCCACAAGATTGTTCTGACTTTTTTTCTTTTCCTGGTTTAAGAGTATGGGAAAAGCTTCTCTTTGCTATTAGAAAACATGGCCTTCTGTGGTTGAACATGTCTTCATGGTTTCTTTAATCTCAAAAATGCTTTAAATGAATGGGTGTAAACTTTTTTTTAATAGTCTGAATATGAAGAGCCAAAATCATTATTTTCCTAGAGCTTGAAGTGCCAACAATAGTCAGCTGAGACTTTGCACTTGTGCTCTAAGGTGAAGAAGGATGAAAGATAATTGAAAATTAATAGTATTTAAATGTAAGAGGAGGGTGTCTGAGAGCAATGGACAGGCCAATTACTATTAGGAAGAAGAAAAATGACACTTTCACAGTTGCTTACAGAGACTTGAGGAGTTTTTTCCTTCCTCAGCCTCATCTGTGCAGTGCCATTTGGCAGTGTTAAGACTCTGTAACTGCTGGGTGGAAGCTGTCTACAGTATCATCTAATGTGTCAGACCCCAGGATTTTTGGGGCAGTGTCAACACTGACTCTTATTTTATTTGTACAGGGCAAATGACTGAGGTTTCCCTGCCAAAGCTTTGTAAAGAGGATATTGCTATGCAGCTCTGACTCCCACCCATAGGTGTTTGGGGGTTTCTTGTTGGATTAAGTCTCTCTTCCAGAGCAGTATTTGGGATAGGAGGAGGATGCCGAGCCAAGAGTAGACAATCAGCTGCAGCTGAGCCAGGAGCAAGAGGAATCTTAACTCTTTCCCTAATTGCAGCCTCAAGCAGAGATCAATAGGGACAGTAACTCAGATAGAAAATAAGGAGATGTTTTACATTTCTCAATGAAACAGCAAAATCCTTTGCTGGCGTGAGAGCAAATTCCTAAAATTTGAGTGCAGCCTGAGCGATGCTGCTGTCTGGGCTGTGTGTGCTGTTGTGGCTGTCTCTGCTGTGGGGAGAGGCTGGTGAGACTCTCCTCTTCCTCCTCTTCCTCCTCTTCCTCCTCTTCCTCCTCTTCCTCCTCTTCCTCCTCTTCCTCATCCTCCTCGCTCTTTGGGGTGCTGGGGGTGCATGGGTGTGTCAGCTGACTCGTCATTCTCACTGAATAGGAGGAGGGGAGAGGATGCTAAGGTGAATACTGTGGAGGGGCTGGTGGGAATGCGACGGAGGGCAGGAGATGAGGGATATAAATGCTCTTGCAGCCGTGCTAGGCTTTGATCATGGTTCCTGCTTCTCTCCCCGACTCTGCAGACGGTGTACAACCTGGCTGACGTGGCCTGTAAGTGCCACGGCGTCTCCGGCTCGTGCAGCCTCAAGACCTGCTGGCTGCAGCTCGCCGACTTCCGCAAGGTGGGCGACGCCCTGAAGGAGAAATACGACAGCGCCGCCGCCATGAAGCTCAACAGCCGGGGCAAGCTGGTGCAGGTGAACAGCCGCTTCAACGCGCCCACCATCCACGACCTGGTGTACATCGACCCCAGCCCCGACTACTGCGTGCGCAACGAGAGCACCGGCTCCCTGGGCACCCAGGGCCGCCTGTGCAATAAGACCTCGGAGGGCATGGACGGCTGTGAACTCATGTGCTGCGGCCGGGGCTACGACCAGTTCAAGACGGTGCAGCGAGAGCGCTGCCACTGCAAGTTCCACTGGTGCTGCTATGTGAAATGCAAGTTGTGCACAGAGATCGTGGACCAGTTTGTGTGCAAATAGGGCACGGACGAGGTGGGAGGAGCTGCAGCCTCCTGCCAGCAAAGGGGTGCAGGCCCCTCTCCCTTTCAGCAGGACTATCTCCACTTTATTTATAGAGTCCAAGGAGTTTTCGTCTTCTTTTAAGAAAATTAAAAAAAAAAAAAAAGAAAAAAAAAAAAGGGTGGGGAAGGAAAAGAAAAAAAGAAAGAAAAAAGAAAAATATAAAGGTTGCAAAGAGAAGTGCCTGGAAACCCTCTCTGCGTCCATCCCAGAACTGTGTGAGGCTCATATTTTTGGCAATAACGGGGGAGAATCTGAGAATATTTATTTTACAAAGTTAAAAAAAAAAAATTGACTTTTCTTAAAAACAATACAGTAGTTTGAGGGGAAAAGCCAACATATCCTAATTTAGATCCATGGAACGTAATACACGTGCAGTAGACAGAGCAACTATGTAATGTGCTTGGGGTGTTAGAGCCATCCTTATGGATGTGAGGAACACACAGAGCTGTCCATGACTTTTAGGTTCAGACACTAGGAGTTCCTAGAGTAGGGTGTATAAAACTGTTCAGTGCATGTAGGGCTCTGTAAATAAGGGGTATGTTCATCACAAGGGCAAAGAGCAAAGGATCAGACAGGCTTCAACTGCGCTATCCCCAAGTCACCGGGGCTGGTTCCAGAACCGAGCAAGACAGGAAAAAAAAAAACCCAGAAAAAAAAAAAAATCTGCCTTGGTGAATAATAAAGGTATTCTTCAAGGCAGAGCTTGGCCTCATCAGCTCATTGTGACGTTCGGGTGTCTCGTGTGTCCCGGCGGGCGTGGAGCAGCCCGGGGCAGGCTGCCCGCAGCACTGGGGCTGGGCAATGCTCACACACAGCTTTGCTTTCCCAGCCTGCAAAGCCCATGCAAAGGAGAGTTCCCCACATTTGAAAATGCCTTAAAATGGTGTAAGAGCTGGCTGTCTTTCAAAACACAGCTTGACAAATAACTCCTCTAATTTTATGTGAGAAAATAAATCATTAGATATCCGCTCTTGGAATGACTGATTTTTATTTTTTTCGCAGATTTTGGGAACGCTTTCACTCAAGGAGACAGTAGTTTCATATTTTAATAACATTAACTGACTATTATAGTTCAATGAAATGTTGCAGCAATACCAAATTTATCATCCTATGTCTTTAATACACATGCTTTAGATAATATACTGCAGATATACACTATACAACTGTTCAGACTATACTCGAGCAGTTACTTATATATGGGAGAGCTGTGGTCTCTGGTGTCTGCTACTTCAAAGCTTTTTGTACTTATATATTTTAATGATTTAGGAAAAAAATAAAACATCTAAATTAAAGGGGCAGTTCATCCCTTATTTTCTTTTTCAGATCTCTTCAGGTGTTTAGATTGATTCTAAGCTTTTGGTGGGTTTTTATTTTTAATTATTATTTTTTAAAGAACTTGTAACGTTCAGAAGTTTTAAGGATAATCACAAAGAAGTAAGCCTCTTCCCAATTTCAGGACTTCCTTGGGTGGTTGGTAGAGGCAGCACCCTGCACTTGAATTGATGCCAGTCTGGAGATCACTTCTATTCCACTCTCACATTAAGGGCATTATTGATAATTGCTGAAAGGAGACACCTTCCAACTCCAAAATGTGCTGCATTCGGCCCTTGCTTTTCAGTTTTTGAACAGAGAATTGTTATTTGTCAAACAAAACGTGTTCCTCCCCTGCTGTGTAGTTACACAGGATTTCATCTTTGGTTCAGATGCCACTTTCCAACTCAGTCCCATCCTACAAGAAAATGGTTTTGAAGATACCAAGTGAAGAAAACCTTTCACTTTAGCCTAGTTGTACTAAAGCCTTGACTTTTCACAAGCCTTTAAGTTGTATCATTAAATTCGTCTTGATCATTTATCAGCTTCTTAATGGCGCTTTATTGCTCTTAATTTATTGTACAAGGACATATTTACCCCTCATCTTCAGATGTTTGAAAAGAATATCTTTAAAGTAAGAGAAATAAATAAAGCACTAATTCATTGAATATGTCACTTTGGTTTTTATTGTACAAAAACCATGATCTTTTTTTCATTTGCTGAATCACCTCATGTTCCTTTTTAGTGACTTCTGTCTGAGCAGAATTGAATCTCATGATCCTAGCTATTAAAACCCTATTTAATGTAAAATATTTTACCTGTCATTCAGATATGTAAATCTTCTATGTCCTTTCCTCTGTTCTGTACATTTAATGTACATATTTCTGTCTTGTGTGATTTGTATATTTCACTGGTTTAAAAAAAAAAGAAAGGATTATGCCATAATTGAAGATAGACTATAAAAATAAAACTTTGGTTGTATATTGGGAAGTGGTTTTAATTATCTTTCAGAGAAGGGTTTGTTAAGACAATGAGCAGAGTTGATTTTTAAATTTATTACATGGTAAAACAGGGATGTGTTTGTTGGCCAAACATACAAAGTACATTTTGAAGTTTTATTTCAATATTAAGACTTACAGATAGAAGAGGAAGACTTCTTGAGTAGAAGGGGAAAAAAAGCCCAAAACCAAAAAATACACCAAAAAATCCACTCAGAAACCGTGACTCTGAGCTAGGCAGCATTTTAGAGATGGGCAACTACTAAATTTCCAGTGGACAGGGAGCTGGGTTGTTACCTGTGTGTTTATGGCTTCCAGGGCTGCCTTCAGGGGTTTGGGGCAGCAGGACCCTGGGGTGAGCGAAGGTTTCCAAGAGGAAAAGCCCTCGGTGCTGGGTTTGTGTGCTCTGGATATGGGGATGGTTCCCCCACATCGCTGTGACCACCCTGGGTGCAGCTGCAAGGTGGAAACTCTCCAGAAACTGAGTACAAATGAAGGAAAGAATCCTTTTAAAAAAAGCCAGAAAGGCAAAGTGCAATGAAGGATGAATGAAGTGTTCGTATTAAGGAGGTAAAGCAGAAAACAAAAATTAATATGAACCTCAAGCTTTCTGTTTTGCCACTGGCTTGTCTTTGAACTGATTTCTTAAGTAATGGTATTTTTTTTGCTATAGGTAACTTGATGAATTAGTGGCCTTTCTTTACCTCATTTCTCCTCCTCCTCCTCCTTTTCTCCTTTTTTCTTTTTTTTTTTTTTTTTTTTTTTTTTTTTTTTTTTTTTGCTCAAGGATAACCTTCTAACATATCGGAACTCTTTCTGGCTGCCAAGAATGTATTATCCCACAAACCAGTAGACCAACATCATGTGTTTAAAATAGCGATTCTGGGCAAATGCAATGTTCTGTGGTCCTATTACTGACATCTGGTTCAGTTTTCCTCCACTTGTATATTGACCGGTATTCTTTATTGCAAAAACACAGCCCCTATTTAGGAAAGTCAGCATTTTTTTTTTGACTGGATTGTATTCAAGCTTTTCCCAATAACAGAAAAGTTACCAAAAAACTTCTTTATTGCCAGCAGTAAATAATGTGTATTCAAAATAGTCATTATGGGCTCAGATACAAGAGAGTTGTTTTTAATTTGCACCAAAGTTTATCTGTTTAATTTTGTTAAAAATGCTGTTTCAGAATCTTGGTTTTTTAGTAATAACTTCAAATGTTTGTGTTTGGTTATGTCTTTGCCAGTCCTGAGACCCACTTTGTTTTTGTAAAGTACCAAAGCCCTCAGGTGTTACCAATAAGTGCATCAGAGATACGAGACTTGAAGAAGGGAATGGCAGCTTCAAGTCAGGCTCTGCATGCAGGATGCAAGCTAAAATCCTTCCTTTCTGGAGGATTGGTTTGATTGAATGATCTTAGAAAGATGAGACAAAACTTGTAGGAATTGGTATGGAAGCTGATAGAAAGGCTGCTTTCCTTTGGATAAGAAGTTTTGAGGAATAATATTTAAACCATTAGGTTATTCGTTGTAAAAGCATGGTTTTGGTGAATCAGGAAAAATGTCTAGTTTTTTTTCTTGTGGACTATATGCTGGAGGAAACCAAGAACAACGAGGAAAAATGAAACTCTCCTAAAAATATAGGTAAGTGTATTAATGTAAAGCTTATGTATGTACTTGCTGACTGTGGTAGTCTTAAAACTGTTTATCTATTATTGAAGTCAGTTTGGAAGGCAGGCCAGATCTGTTCTTTTGCTTTTTAAATTGTGTTTAAAATCCTCAATGGGAAGGAAAAAAAAAAAAAATCTTTCTTCCCTACTCCAGACTCTGGTATGTCTGTTTATGTTGCAGTGGGATAAAGGATCCACGTAGGAGTGCAGTGAGAGGTTTGTACATGAAATGTTGTTTTCTTTAAAGGTGTGATTAAAAAATCCAATCTGTCTCATTCTCTGCTCTTATATGAGATTGCGTGTGTGCATTTGTATATACTCTGCTGGTATTTTCCAATTGTGTTGGCCAAATTCTGCTTTTAGTTATGGTTAGGCATCTCTCCTGACTCTGGTGGTGTCATATGAGCCTGACATTTTTCGACCAGACGTGAAGGCCCCCCTGCTCAAAGAGAATGCATATGAAATATATCAGCCTTTCTTCTGCTGGCTGGTTGTTTAAACATGGGTAACTGAATTATTGTGAAACAAATTCTGGGGCTGCAGCTGCAAAAGCAGTAATACGGTATATTCGTAGTGATGTTTCTACGCCATACCTCCTAATTTCCCAGCTGATTTCCAGTGCAGACAGAAAGTCTAGAATGCATGTGGTATGTTCCTCATCATATATTTTATAAATGTAAAATAATGATTTGTCAATTACAGTTTCTATTATGGAGATAAAATGAGATATTTCGGGCTGCCCCGATTTGTTGACAGCCCCTCACCTTGGCTGTGTGGAGGCTGCTGGCTCGGAGCATCGCGAGGTGAAGCTGCTTTGGGAAGGTCTCTGGGGCCGGGCTGTGCACTGTGGATATTGGTGCACTGATTGCTTTTGTAGCCAGTGTTGGTTTACCTTGTGTTGTCTTTCCCAGCAGTCCTGCTTTCTCAAATAGTAATTGAACAGCAGCAGTCAAAATACTCTGCTGACGGAGAACCTCTGGCCACTCCATGGGCAGTTATTCAAACACTTTCTGAACCGGTTTGACCCATTGCTGATTTATTCCAGATCCATTGCGAGGAATTTTAAAAATGCAAACTCCACACTAGAGTTCATAGCATGGCTCACAGCTCTTTTTTGGTTTTGTTCTGTTTTCATAAAGCACTCCATACCAACCATCCATCTCTTTTAAAGTGGTGTTTTTTTGCTTTGTTGGGGGTTTTTTTGGCTGTTTTTTTTCAGTAATTTTCTTGAACACCCTGGGCAGAGGATATGGTTCCCTCAATAAAAGGTGACACTTTCTGTGCCATTCCTCCAATGACCCCCAGACCTCAGTGACAGGTTCCATGGCAAGAACCACTTCCAGAAACCACCCATCCCTCAGGGTTTCCTCCTGCTTCTCCTGCGCTGTTTTAGCAGAGTGCAGCAGCTGTTAGTCTTAAAAGCTGCTTAAAAGTCTTGGCTGCTGTTTTCTGCTGCTGCTTTCTGCCTCTTTTTCTGCCCACTCAAGCAAGCCTATGTCCTGGTAGGTTTTCCTGTTGTTTTTCATACAGAAAATTGCAACTTTACATAGCTTTTCTCAAGTATGGGCTGGGATTTAGTTTCCATGACTATTGATCTCAGAAGAGCTAATGCTTAGTAGGCAAATAGTGCTCGTGCTTTTCAAGTATCTCTTTGCTTTGTAAATCAGCAGCCTTGGAGGAGTGAAGGGTAATCCCTGAGCAAACCTGAACTGGCCATTACCTGGGGCTGGGAGGTTGAGGTCATTAATGCTATAAAATATTGTTCAGGTGTATTTTTGTGCTTTTCTTTGGGCAAAAGGGTTCACACCATGAAAAAGAAAGCTGCTACTCAGTGAGATGTGACCTAGTAATACTTGAAGAAAATGGGGAAAGACCAATTTATGGTGTGCAAATTCATTGACTTTGTTAGCAGTCTCCATTGGTGCTGATTGCCATTCATATAAAATTGAGAATATCTGTGTTTCTGCATATATGTTTTTTGGATCAAAGTAATCCCTTGATATTTTCATCTTGCATGATACATTTGTGGGTAAAGGGCCTGTAAATAAATGAAGTTTGAGGACTTAAAGAACTAGAAGTAAAACCATCACCTAAGAATCAGCTCCAAAAAGCACTGTGGAGAAAAATGACAGTGAAAGATGCAGAAAAAAATGCTTTGTTTTAAGAGTTGGTGTTGCATAGCTGTCAAGCAGGGAAATGGTTGCTGGTGTCAAGGGCAGTATGTACATTTAAACCACAGTGCCAGTTGATTTATATGTGTTGAAATGGGCAAAATCCAATGGCAGGAGTCTGGGAGCAATTCCTTGGTAGTTATATGCATTATATGGAATGCATGTTCCTTATGACCTCTGCAATCCTCAGTAAGCATGATGACATGCTTGTACTTGCAAACAGGTGATAAGATTTTCTAAAAACTTTGCAAAAGTGTGACAATTTGCATTGAATTATATATATTAATGGATTTTTAATTTCTTTTGGTTTTTTTGCTACTGTCTTCTAATGTATATGTGAATCTGAATATCTGACAAAAATACTGAGTGAGGGTGCAATGTCTTGGCATCAGCAGCAGCTGTACACAGCCTAGAGAATGGGAGGTGGAAGTTTATTCCCCCTGATGTTGTCTTTTGTAAAGAGCCAGTGTTGATCCTGCATAGCAGATGCTCTGGAAAGGAATGAGAGTAGGACTCCATGAATGGAGGACATAATTCATTCATAGTAAGAACAAGGTCTGATGTACTTTTGTTGCCTTTGCCATGTCATTTGCATGCAATATATACTTCTATATGAGCATGTCAAAGTCTAAGATCTTTGCTCAAACTTAAGGACTTTATTACAGCAGATTAAAAGCAGAATAAGCTCTAATGAAGCCAGATGTAATAGGAATTGAATACGTCCCTTGTTCTTACATTCTAGTGGATTTTGTTGTTACCTTGTTAGGATTCAAACCTTGTCTTCAGGATTTGGCTGACTGAAATGATAGATTAGTCATTGTGGAGGATTTTATGGATAATACATCACATTATTTTTTCTTCTTTTTTTTTTAAGTGATGATAGATGCCTTTCCTGGAGGGCATTTTTCATTAATCATACAATCTGCTTTAATTTGTAATATATTTTCTGATCCTTCCTGTGGTTAGAGAATATGTGGAAACGTCCATGCCTTGTGTAGATTCTGTCATCTCTCATGTCTTGTTGTCTTCCTTGATGGTGTATATTTTGAATACTTTAAGTCCCTATGCTTTACTTTTTTAAAGTCTGACTCTTGAAAGTAGAGATCTTACCAGACCCCTGGCTTGTGGACCTTACTGTAGGAGATCTGCTGCCAAGTTTAGTGGAACCACATAGCATAAATAAGAGTGGCAAAATTTAAACATTTATGTGAGGAGCCATCTTGACTGTACATTTTAAAAAATCTAGGCAAACAAGATTACAAAAAGATATTTTTCCTTTGTCTTATTCTCATGAAGAACTAAAGACATCCATCCTCCATGCCCAGGTGAACTTCTGGAAGGAATAAAAGACCAGTGTCAAATGGTAGCCAACTCTTTCCCTCTGCATCACGATCCTAATGTACTTTTATTATACTTTGAGATCCTAAGGCTATGTTGATCTGCTACATGATTATATAATGCTCCAGGACACCTGTGTAAATAGCAAACAGAGAGGCTTTTTATAGATACTAGATCTTAGATAAGTGACTCTAAGAAGTAATATAGGATGCCAGCTGTAACCCCCTGCTATACATACCATGTATTTTTGGTTGGTTGTTTATTATAATAAGTACAGAAGCTGTTCCTTGTAACATAATTTTTGTAAGACCTGCATGTGTAAGTATTAAATTTGCAAATATTAAATGGAGAAGCATTAGAGAAACCACTAAATGAATAACTTCACATTCCTCATTCCTTATTCTGATGCCGATTTCCTTAAATGTTGCTCCACTAACATTCAAATCTGTGTGCTGTTCCAGCCAAGGACAGGAACTATGCAATCCCTCAGCCCTGGCCCTCTCGGGGTGTAGATCTTTAATGGTACCAGATGTTTGCTGGAATCCTCCTTGAGGCACTGATGTTCTGGGTCAGCACTCGTGGTGTTAATCAAAGCACCCTGTCCATCAGGGCAGGCTCAGGGCTGGGACTGTGTTTGCCAGGGAGCTGATTCTGCTCCAGGAGTCCACAGGCAGAAAATCAGTAGGAGCTCTCCTCTCTCAGCTCCGTCCCATGGTGGGAATATCCTGGTGCAATTACCTTGGCTTGTGTTGATGAGAATAGACTAGGATCTTAGAGGGTGAGTTTTATTAATTTTTTTTTTTTTTAATAAATAAATGATCCTTGGAGAAGCAAACTTGCTCCAGTGGTCCCTGCAGGTACACTTCTGGTCTGCTGCTGAATCACAATTCCTGAAAAAAGTGACCCTAAAATCTATAGGAAAGAATATTGCATAGTTCCCTCTCTACAGCTGCCTGGGATGGTAAGGAACCACAGCAATGAGCAAACTGTTGTTTACCAGTGTTCATAGAGGGAGGTTGTTTTACATTATCACTTTTTAATTATCTACTAGGGCACCTATTAGAAATGAATCATGGTTTTCTTTCTGAAAATAGGGTGAGGAAAATTGAGGCAAGAATACAAAAATGTGGATGTGGCAACGCTGGCACAATCCTGTTCCTATTTGCAGTGTTAGCAGAGGGCTCTGACCACATAGCTGTAATTAATATTTGGTGTGTGGCTTGCAGCTGACTGACCCATGGCTTCCCAGGGACTCCAGAGCTCCTTATCCAGCTGTTTCTTGCAATACAGTGAAAGGAAAATAAGTCACATGGGACACTGCAATCAACAAGAAGGTGCGAGGTAAATTCAGTGGCATTGATGAAATTTCTGTTATAAATAAACCATGTACACAATATTTTAGATTCCAGCTGCTTTGAATTGTTGTGTGCATTTCTTAAACCATCCATAAGTAAACTAGTTATGATCTCATTCTTACCCAGGCTGATGCTGGTGATGATATGCCTTTTATATTGTAGGGAAAAATAGGCAATAATATCAAAAGTGCTTAGTTAGGATACAAAACACATTTGCAGCGTGACTTACAGGACTTGAAGTGCCAGACCCATCAGCATATTAGAGTAAGTAACAATATGCTGCAATTAATTAATTCAAAAAGATTTTTTTAGTGATTGTTAATTTTTCCCCAGTTCTCAGACTGATTTGTCATGTTGGTGTTTATTAATTCAACATTTGATCTGAAAAAAATTCCCCGAACTTCAAAGTTCAGCCTGTTCTTTAGGAGCAATCCAAAAATATGTTTCTTCAGGCCCCAGGCATTTCTGAAGTAGCTGAAGTTAAACAAAAAACATTTCTCTCAAATGCTGCAAATGTTCTAAAAGCTTTAAAGTGGCTCCTCACAGGGAGCCAGAGCAGAGAGGGAACCCCTGGGTTATTTTTGTTGCTGTGCAATGGCACGGGGCTTCCTGGCGGAAAGCTCCAGAATTATCACTTTTCTGTCTGTTTGTGTATGTTTTTCTTTCCTCTTTTCACCTCTGTCTCTGAGCTCCTCTCTACCCTGTGCCTCCATCCCCTGTTGAGAAAGCCTGGAGAAGGTAAGGGTTAGATCATCCTTCCAGCAAGGACAAACTGAATTCATGTCTGAATGGGAAGATGACTCACATCACATGTGAATTTTTCCTAAGCTCCATGTTGGAAGAGATGAAGAATGACTTTCTCTCCTTGAGGAGCTGTATCACCATGCTGGGGCTTGATGGAAGTATTTCCTCAGTGTGTTTCAATTTCATAAACTGCATTTGTGCTTTGCAGTAAAACAGCCTTGGAAAGCCAGTCTGCATTTTGCTGGTTCCTTTTGCTGGTACAACAGCATCCCTGAGGTTATGAGAGCTGCTGAGAGCTCTTCACTGGAGTCATTTTGGTGTGGTCTTAACTCATTTTCCCAGGCAAAAACTGGTATTCACATAAGATGACAACATGGCTAATCTGCTTTAAGAGCAGGCTCTGAACATATAGAGGCATTTCTAAGGGAATTGCTTCATTACTCTGAGGAGGCCCAACCCATGCTAGTAATTCTGCATCCAGTTTGGTTAATACTGGTGTTTGCTTAAAGGTTTTCCATTCACAGTTCTCTTCTGGAAATTTCTGTCCCACCTTCTGAGAAGCCCTTTCCAGCTCAGTTTTGGGTGAGCAAGAGCAGTTTTCAGGACTTGGTTGTCATGAAATGTGCCTCGCAGAGGGGAGTCACATTAACTTCTCCCAGACAATTGCATTGTATGTTCAAGTATGTGCTGCAGCCCTTACATCATGCGATAGCTAGTTGTGCCACGTCACAGGCAGGAGTTTGACATATGCTGCAAAATAAAAGTTGCCAGTCATGGACACTATTTTGGATGTTTTCATCTCCAGCAGTGCTGACATGATCTCCACCAGCAGATCGTCTCCTGCTGAGAGCAGAGCACAAACACGGCCAACACCCTGATTCCAGATGTGCTGCGTGGCACGGAACCAGTGACAAATGATGCTATTTCCATCTTGAATGGCCACGGACAGCAAAGGGGCACCTTGAGATCCCAAAACACACTGCTAAACTTTTTGTCTCAGCGGCATTAAGGGATGGGAGTTGTTTTCTGTCACTATGCCAGATGTGGCCCTGCTGGGACCCATGGTGTGACCTGTACTCTGCCTCTCGTGCCTCAAAAGCACCCTACACTGCCCCCAAAACCGTGTACTCGGTGGCTTTGGTCTGTGTGAGCTGCTGTCTTGGTCCTGTAGGATGGGAAATGCCATGCCTCAGCTGTAAAGCTGTCTTAGAATCAGCCATTCTGTCCAGGAAAATAATTTTGGTCCTTGGAAAGTAGTGAACAAAGTGGCATATCCTGAATGCTATTTACTAGTGCACTCTTGAGCTCTGTCTTTTTTATGTTTTTGGAGATCACTCTTGAAATGGTGAACAAGCTGAGTTAGTGTGGACACAGCCCCTTCCTTGAGCTCTTACTGAAAAATGAGCAAATATAATGGAGGCTGTAGCAGTGACTGAAGGCTGGGGCATTCAGTCTCTTTGTTCATATATTGCTATAGAAAAACTCTGCTGTGGTGTTAATATCTTTGTCTTATACACCCAAGAGAAGTAAATGAGCTTTATTTGGATTTTCTATGGAAGAAACAGCAGTGCTGCTTTACTTTGTGGCATTTGAATTGGCTTTTCAGAGCTTATTTGACTGCCTGCTGCTTTTGAGAGAGGCAGGAGAGCCAATCGGGTTTTGTATGGTGAATATTTTGCAGTAGTAAGATACAGGTAATTAGGAGGGAAAATATTTAAAATAGCTGTATGTCTTAATGTCAATTCAGGCTGGCATTTGTGCATGCAGTCTCTTTTCTTTTTCTTAGTCATTAATCATTTTAAGTGGACATATGTCAGAACTTATAGCTAGATTCAGCTCTTACTGTGTTTCTCATTCCTTGATAAGTTTAGAGTTCTGGAGCTCTATTAAAAAAATTAATCTGCTTTGTGTTTTGTTTTCATAGTGTAACAAAGTGACTTGTGACAATAGATAATTGAATTTCCAGTCTGTGTTTCTCTGGGACATTGAAATAATACATTGGATAAGGCATTAATAATGATGCTTTATCTGCTATGGATACCAGTGTGAAAAAATGGACCAAGGTTTCACATCTGAAAATCTTTGATAAAGTGTCTATGAACCAGCCATCCAGTTATAAATTGGATGTCCTTTGGGCTCAGCAGATGAAACTGCAAAAAGAAAAACACAATAGAACAAAATAGATTAGAACAGACCAAGAAGGCTACAGGTTATGAGCAGCTTAATCAGGAAATCACATTGTGCAGGCTTTTTTCCCTTTTCCCACTGTTGGTACCAAAGGAGATGAACACTCTTTCCCAGGGAGAGAAATTTGCTGTCATTGGCCAAATAATTCTGAAAAAGCCCAGGGGGCATCACCTCTAAAACTTTTTTTCTTGGTTATCTAATTTTGAAAGCATTTTAATGGTGGAACAAGCCTGAGGAAAGGCAGAGTGCAGCTGGGGAGGCTGGAGCCCTGGGGCTCCCAGGTTGTGCTCCCTGGGCTGCTCCCCACGTGTGTCCCAAAGCCAACCCAGGCCCTCATCACACATGAATGTTCTGGCACCAAGGGCAGAGAGACGAGTGAATCCACAGGATTGTTAAGACATGGCTTTGTAGCTAAAGTGAAATCTTGCCAGTTGTCTGGAAAAAATGTCACAGTGGGTAGGCTGTAAATGCAACTGTATTTTTACCTACTTTGATTTTTTTAGAAATGTGATTTCAGAACAAACTATTTACTAGAACTCAAGCTGACTTCATGGCTATGTCTTCTTTTCTTTCTCTCTGCGTGCTATTCCATCCATGGTTTACGTGGTGCAATTTTGATTTTTCTCTTCATCACAAGTCTAATGGGTGAATGGTGATAAGTTTGTAGCTTTGGAGAGATTTTCTTGGCAGTTTCAGTCTATATTTCTGACAGGAAATAATTTTCTCCCTTGAGTTATGATTGCTGGGTTTCATGAGTGCAGTCTAACCACTGCTCAACTGCTGTTTGTCTGCTGTCTTTCTGGTCTTAGAGAAGGCCAAACTGCCCCGATGTGAAACATAAAATTAGATGAATGCTGCAGGAAGGGAATAACAACATCATCTTCTGTGATCTTCTGCGATTTTATTTTACCACTTCTTATCTGAAAAGCATCTTCAATTCCACTTGGAGTCAAGAATTAAATTTGTTTAGAGTGAGTTCTTCCCATATATGGAAAACAAATGGAACTGGCTCCATTTGTGCTGGTTGTTTTTTTGTTTTTAGTGGAAGATCACTGTGTTCTGCTACAGATGTTTGCAAATGAGCAAACTAGAGTAATATGTGGTCCTCATCTTAGATCTACAGAAATCTGCCCTGTAACGTGGCCTGTGTCATTTGGCTAAACCTTGTGTAGTCCACATCAAATGAGTAGTCAAGGCTATAAATGTTGTATTTGGAGGAGTTTGCACAATGAGTAGTCAAGGCTATAAACGTTGTATTTGGGGGAGTTTTCAAAGTTGGGGAGAGGAACAATGGAAGAGGGACAACTGGAGGGAATCATGAACTAAAAGCAGTAGAAGTCTCTCCTAACCAGCGCCAGACAGCATAAAGCAGAGCTCCACTTCTATCTTTCTTCCCAATACTGTGCAATGAACATCTTCATGGCCCTGGTGTGAGTAATGGCTGGAGAATGGGAGGGAAGAGGGGCTCAGGCTGAAGAGCAGCTCTGTCACCGCCTTCTGCGGCTCCTCAGCACACAAAGCTGCAGCTGTCAGCTCCGATGCTCTATTGAACTTGCTAACGTAATTGTAAAGATCATCTTGAAGCAATTTGAGTTTTGTCTTCACAAAGTCACGCAAGTTTTGCTGATTTGTGTACTTGCTGTGTTTATTTTTGTTGCAAGTTCAGTTCTAGTCCGTTTAATTGGGAGGCCAGAGGGCCACATCCCCTGTCTGGGCCAAGCCATCAGCAGTTCCCCCATGAGGTGCAGTTGGGTTCAGCAATGGGCACAAGCTGTGCCCATCCTGAGAGGGTGCTGGAGGTGATGGGTGACAACCAGAGCCCCCAGGCACCAGTGCCAGAGTCCCTGCCCAGCCCCTCTGGGCACTGCTGGCATAAATCCCCATTTCATGGCTCCTGCTGTCACCTGGGAGATGTAAGGCCATGCTAATGCAAGCAAATCTTGTTAATTCTCATGAAGCACATGCAGTTATAGCCCTGTTAAGACACAGCATTAATTAACTGAGTAGTGCTTGGATTAGGTACTTATTTAATTTCCCTAACTCGTGTTCATAACCCGTAGCAACACAGAACATGTTGTGCTCCGGAAAAGCTGTGAGGGAGGAGTGAATCACGTCTTGTAGGTTTTCTCTCTTTGAGGAAAGAAATCAGATACTGCTGCAGTGGTGTCTGATCCCTGTCCCTAATTGTTTTGAAGTCCTGCCCAGTGATGCAGCCTGTATTTTCCCTGGGAATAGAAGAGGTCAACAGGCTGAGGGAATTTAATACCTGAGATCTGGAATATACCTCGAACTTGTAGCTAACTGCCTCTTAAAGGCTGCCAGTCTCAGGTTTCTGTGTGAGCAGAGAGGATGGATGGTATAAAGCAGAATATAAAGGAAAGAAACACACAGAAGGCTGAGTCAGAGTATTGAAGGTACCCATTACTAACAGTGTTATAACTAATTGTTTCTGGCGCAAATACAAGCAACACAAGCTCTAGTCATCTTTGCTATTCTTGAGTTAGGCTTGCCTTTGATTGGGAACATTTTACTTGACAAAGTAGGTAGGTTGATTTTTATCAAATGAAAAAAATGCTTCTGTAAAACACTGTTCTGACATGGAAATAATTATTGTAAATGCTTTCATTGCACTGGAGTTTTCTTTAATGATAAAAATGTTCATTACAATAGGATGTTTATGTGGGTTTTACAAGAATTCAGAGTTTCCAAAACTCTGTAGGAGAGTATCAGGTCATTCAGACTGAGTTCCTGAAGAAGAGGAGAAGTTAAGAGAAGTCCACAGCACAACCCAGGTAATGGGGTCAGTGCTCAGCATAACATGATTGTAGCAGTGAGATGCTTCACTAAGGTTGATTAGGAGACACTTGGAAATTAAACTGCACATGGAGAATAGGACCCCCCTGTGCTGCCCTCCCCAGGGCTTTGGCAGCTGTGAGCTGCTGCTTGTGGTTTGCTCAGGTGGCTCAGCAGCCCAAGGTGCAGAAAGCAAATCTCCCCCCAGCCCTACAGACCTGGTGTGGGGAAAGGACTCTGGTAGTCTGAGAGATTATTATTTTTGCTGCCTTGAAACACATCCTTGTCCTCTCTGGTTCTTGGGCATTGGCTACTAAGCAGGAGAGAGGCTGGAGAGAAGTTATTTCAAACCTGTATGGCTGACTGGCTAAATCCCCAATAGCTGACACAGATCTAAGCATGGGTCTCCAGGAGTCTGGAGTCTGTGGGCGCTGTCAGCAATCCTGTTTGTGTCAAGGTTTGTTCTTAGTAGGAAAAAAAAGACAGTACACGGCAGTGGAAAAGATATGGAAAAACCCTTCCAGGGCTGCAAGGGGGAAGATGTAGAGCAAGAACAGTGCTGTACAGTGGGGCTCTGCTCCAAAAGGCTCCAGGGCCTTGAAAGCAAACCTGCTGTACCACCCTGGACTGAGGATGCCTGGGGGAAAGTGTGTGTCTATGTGTCTGCAGTTCATTTTAGGCTATGTATCTGTAAGGCTGGAAAATCTTCACCAGAAGATTACAATTTTCCATGTGTTAGCACCTAAAAGCATCAGTGAAGAACCTCTCAGCTGCTCCCTGACTCCCATGCCAGTGAGTGAGCAACTGGTTTAGTGTGGTAAGTAAAGGATGAGATCAAATATGCAGCGTGTCCACCACACTGTCCTAAATGATGTCTCTGAGAAATTGCCAGAGGTTGCAGTATAAATGCAAAGACTTTGAGGAGTGCTGCAGAAGTTTTTTTCTTGTGGACAATGACTGCCTTTGTAGAAAGCATAGGAACATATGAGCCTCTCAATTTAATCAAAATTCTTTCTTAAGTTGTTGTCTACCAGAAGTTTCTGAGTTGAATCAACACCAACTTATTTTGCTAGAGTGACGACTCAGTCTGTGTGGAAGTTTTACTTCAGTGATTATTCATTTATTGGCAATCTGAGCGCATTGAGCAAACTGTAAAACCAGTACCATTAAATAAGTAATACAAATCATAGATAAATACTTTTTCTGAATTGAGGTTTGTACACTACACACCTTGTTGGCATATTTCTGATTTCTCGCCGCTGATAAATTTGCATCCTTCAATACTACTGAAATACTTCATGACTACAGTTTTTTCTTTTTTTTTTTTTAACAGCTGTGGATTGGGATTGGCTTTAGGTTAGGATGCTGTTGCAAACTCTGTCATTCCCTTGAGCCTGATCTTGCTGTTGGCAAACGCACTCGAGTTGGCAGTGTTTCACGGGAAGAGAGAGAAATCTGGTCTTTCTCAAAAGATAGTTACCTATGAATGATGTGGATGTTGTTAAATATTTCTGTGCTGCCACAGATCAGGTTTAAAAGAAAACCTTTACAAGCCTTTTTTTTATCACTGAATTTGAACAAGATACAATCTATGGACCGAGCAGTGTGAATAGGACCCTGCCTACTTGTATGTGCTTTTAAAGAGCACAAAGGCTCGTACCAATGCGGATAAGAATTATTTTATGCACAATGCCTTTTCAGTCTGACTTCTGTTATACAGAGGTATTTGAACTCACAGGGTACTAAGAGAAAACACATGGTCAGCTGAAACATGAGAGAGCCTTTTAAGCAGCGTGTCTTTCAAGTCTGCAGCCATTCCCGTTGGCCGGGGAGCCGCCAGCTCCCAGGCGAGGGCGAGCCCAGGCTCTGCTGTTTGTTGGGGAGCCACCAAAGCCCAGTGGGCTACTGGGAGGCACAGCCCTGCCAAATGAGAGCTTGAGGAAGTGGTGGGCTTCCAAAAGTGTCATCTTTGTGTAGGGGCTGGACTGGATCACCTCAGGTTTTGATAGCATTGTTGTAAGAGTAACGTCCTAGCTGAATTCCGGCTTAATTGAGGTGGAATGGGAAGAGCTGATGGCTCTGTGTGTCTCCCACCTGGTTTCTGCTTTCTTTGGTAGAAATAGCCAGTGGAGGGAACATATTTTCTTTCCCCATGTAGAAGCCTCAGTTTAGGGTGGAGGTGCTTTTCTTTGACTTCATGGGAGACTTTGATGGTGTGCCAAGCATAAAAGAAAAAGGAGACACTATTTTCCTACTACACTGTACGTCTTAGATGTGATGAGAAAAAATGATTTTCTTAAATTGCATGGGATGTTTGTGGGATTTGATCCCTGGGTAATAGCATGTGGTTTTAGGGCTCTGCATGTCTCATTAGTTTTACATAACCTCTTGCTCTTTCGTGATACCACATCCCCCAAATTCTTAATCTTTCTCCTACTTACGTTCCTATGCCCTGTGCTGTCACCACCCACCCCTCCATTTGTGAGAATATCTTCCCATTTCTGTTGTAAACAGACACCAACTTTTCCTTCTCCAGGAATTGTCTTTATTATAAATACTTCCTTTAAGACTTTTGTCTTGGATCTGTACAAACTTGATGCAAAACTTTCAAGAATATAGTGGTTATATGTTAAGTACTATTCTGTCAGCACTCTTAAAGACCTAAAAATATTTTATTAATGTAGAGCTACAACACAGTTCAGTACCAGTGTCTACCCAACAAAGACCAGAGCATGTTACAGCATTTTTGGGACACAATGTCCCAGTCAAAGTACATTTTGTGGTGTGGTCAATCTATACTTTCCTTGGGGAAGGAAATAAATGTGAGCTATGTACTGTACAGAGCTGAGCATGTTGCTTGTACTGGATAAATTGCTAAACAATATAACTGCTTCTCCAGCACTAATGATCAGAGCCCTCCCTAATTATGTCAGTGCCTTGGGCAAAGCATTTGGGTAGTGTTGCTGCTCCAGCTTGAAAGACCACACTGTGCCCATCCTGCTGTGGCCAGGGCTGCTGCTCAGGACAGTGATATCAGCACACCTTGCTGGAGGCTGCAGGGGGCACTGACAGGTAGAGAGGTTCCTGTTGGGGGCAGAAAGAGGCATTAGCCCTAATTTTGAAATGATTACATCTGAGCATGAGAAGTCGCTTTGTTTTCCACTTCACTTAGCAAAATGCAATCAATTCCATATTTTCTGTGAAACAATACTCTAGATGACATCACAAAACCAGCCTGATGCCTGCAGTCCTGGGCAGATTTGGTTGGAGACAGATTTTCCATGTAGCCATTTTGTGCAGCCTCAGGACAGAACCAAAATTCCCAGCTCTTTTGAAGGCTCAGAATAAATAACTTTAAATTTCTCCCATTGAATTTCAACATGTTTCTTTTATTGCAGAACTTGGATTTTCATGCCCTTATTTGAATTGTACATTAAAATCTGTTACTTGCCAGCATCCCACCCACATGTAGTACTACGTCTCATGGAAGTCATCACTTAGTTGGAAATGTGTGCACCATATGCATGCTCTCAACTCCAAAAGTAGCACCCAAGGGTTTTTTAAACTCAGCCCATAATCTACAGACACTGCAAGAAAAATATAAAAGATAAAAGAGAATATTTTAAGATGCTATAAAATCTTTTAGAAACTATTTTAAACCTCTCTCTGTTATAAGGAATCTGAGGAACATTTATTTTTCTCCTCAAACAGGAGAAAAGATAGGAGAGTGTCCAAAAACTTTTGCAAGTATTTTTATTGCCTTGCAGGAATAGGAAATGGGAAGCTTGGAAGGAGCAGGGGGAATGTTGTTTGTTTTCCCAGATTGAGATATCTAAAAGTTTGGAATCCCTATGAACAATATATATACATTGACTTATTTCTGGTTGGGCAGTGTTAAAATACAGATGGTGTGGCAGCTCCTAGTTGCACATTGATATCATAACTAAGCCTTCTAAAAGAATACTGCACATAATGATGATACCTCTGTAGCAGCTGCAGCTGCTCTTGCTTAACAGAGAAGGGTTTCCTTGTCACACATAACATTTCTGCAAATCAGTCCCCTGCTTTGGGATCTGCCATAGCCTGCTGTCCTTTGACAGAGAGGAAGGGAGTCTGTCCTACAAAAATGACTTTACTAGTCTGACACTGTGAGTTAGATGGGAGTCTGTTATTCTTTTTTTTTTAAATTACTTAAATATTCCAAAGAAGATTAACATAGAAAGGACGTTTCTAAAATAGCTTCAGGAACAAGCAGAGGCAATGTGGGTATCAAATGTCAGTATTGTGGACAGTTCTGGTTGGGTAACATTTTACATCCTGTTGGCTCAGTTCTGTACAGCTACACAGGGTAAAAGGCAAGGGAAAGTCAGGCAAGTAGCGTTAAACAAAGTTCACTTTATTTTGATAGCTGGGTGTGCATCTTTTGTTTGAAGCAAGAGATCAAAACGTGATGCCATCACCGTGTCAACCTGTTCCAAGTCTTTGTGTTGCTACTTAAAAAAAATCCTAAAACCACCCCACAATAATAAAATTGAAAAAAAAAAAAAAAAAGAGGAATGCTCTCCAGGAGATGGAAGGAACTTGGGTCAATGCTAAAAAAGTCAGCACATTTTAGTAACTAATGGCCTCCGTAGTAGCTGGTGCCAGCCATACTGATGACGTGAGCTCGGCTTACTGCTCACAGCTCGTGCTCTGGAGAGGATCCTGCTCTTTACTCAAAGAGTTTTCTCTCCCCATTTTAGCTCTCACAGTCACTGTATTTGTTTATGTATTTTTGCTGTTCCAGGCAATAACTCATTATTTAATCAGGAAACCTTTTTTTCATTTTGTTTTTTGTTTTGTTTATTTGTTTAAGGGCACACTCATATATGTCATTCATCAGCTCGAAACTGAGGAGAGGCAGTCTCTCATATTTTTTAAGTTACATAAATGATTTTTGTGACTCTTTCACAACTCCACAGATGACAGTCACCTGCACACTCAGTAACTCAGTTTTCAAGTAATAATTTCCAGGAAATTGTTAACTAAATCCCCGAAATGAACGGACCTTGTCTGAGGGCTTCTTTATACAAAACCACACCCCACGGACAGCTATTACAATTAAATTACCACATATATTAAAATATAGCCAAATGTGCTTAAAAGCTCAGAACATGTGCAAGTGCAGACATTCAGATCCTAGGCTAAGGTTCAGAAGAATTTGTTCTTACAAGAAGATTGCTCCATGGTTGCTTGCTATGGCTCCCACACGTCTCCTGCTGCTCTGGTACCCATTACTGGCAGACACAGGGAGGGAAGGAGCAGTCTCAGGAGGGGCAGGGATTCCTGTTGTCCTGCTCTCAGCTGGGGTTGAGTCAGTTTTGTTCCTAGTGCTGCTGGTACAGTGCTGTGCTTTGGATTTAGGATAAGAATAGTGCTGATATCACTGTGATGTTTTCAGTTGTTTCTGAGCAGTGTTTGTACCAGTCAAGGTCTGTTCAGTCTCTCCTGCTGTGACAATGCATAGACTGGGTGGGGACGCAGCAGGGACAGCTGGTTCCAACTGGCCAAAGGGATATTCCAGGCCATATGGCACTGTGATCAGTGTCTCACACAATCACTGAGGTGGGAAAAGGCTTTTCATAGGATCAAGTGCAACCATTAACCCAGCACTGCCCAGGCCACCATGGCCCTGTGTGCCACATCTACACCTCTTCTAAATCTCTCCAGGGGCGGCAACTCCATCACTGCTGGTGGAGCCTGGGCAGCCAGTTCCAGTGCTTGACAAGCCTTTTGGGGAAGAAATTTTCCAATTAGAAATATCAAGTTAGGGGATTAAACATCCCTGGGGCAACTTGAGGCCATTTCCTCTCATCACAGGGGAGCAGAGACTGACCCCCAGCTTGCCACAACCTCCTTTGGGGTCACTGAGCCAGAGCAGGGGAGGGAGGTGACTGACCCAGCCACTCCTGCTGCCTCTGCTGGGTCACTCTGCCCTGTCTGGGCTCACTCAGGACTTCAGGGATGGGATGCATCCCTTTCCCTCTGCTATTTATCCTGCTGCAAAGATCAGTGGAGCCTGAGAGATGTTTTGTTGTCTCTGGAGAACTCAAGGAACCCAAAACACTGGCTACAGCCTCTCCAAAGACTCATTAAGATACCTCCTGGGTGACTTTATGCCAGACGAACATCACAATTGCACTCCTGATACATCTCAGCAGCTAATAAAACGCTTTGAATTTTAAAAAAAATCCACAGTGGACTTTTATTATTAGACAGATAGATGCTTTTTATGAGCTCTATGCTGAAATGCTGATTTTTTTTGAAATTCCTACTACAGGAGTTACTCTTTGCTCCATTGACAGCTCTTACATTTGGTGTCACCTGTGAGCTTTTTGTCCACTTTATTTCTGAAATTGTGGCTGGCTTGTATCTGGAAAGGCAGACAGGAACCAGTACTTTGCTTGTCTATTTCTGCCTTTAGTATATTATTTAAATGGTAGTTGTGATTTTCCAACTTAAATATAAATTAGGTCAGATTCTGAGCCCTTCCCATGAAGGAGAACACAGAGTGTGTGCAGCTGTGGCAGAACAAGAGCCAGCAGCCCCCAGCAGGCCAGGGAGCATCCCTGCTCCATGGGCACCTCGTGGGGAGGCAGCCCTGGCTTTGCACAGCTCTCACAGCAGGAACAGGAGCTGTGCTTCCTCAGCACTGCTGACATCAAGGCCTCTCCTTCTGCTGATTTAAGAAACACTTAAAGGAGCATGATGAGAAATTATAAAGGCTTATTTAAATATATAATATTAACACTGTATATTACGAAATTCAGAATGTATCTTTCTTATGTAAATAAATTCTAAAACTGTATATTCCAGTCTCCCTGTAGGTAGTTTTTCTTATTTAGAAGGAAATATGATTTGCACTCAGTTTATGCAGTTTGCTTAAGCATTTTTAAATTGAAATGTACTTGAGCTTCTGAGCAATCCACAGAGGCTTCTTTGCCATGATGTTATTACCAGCTGTCTACATTTTATGGGCATTTTGCTCTATCTCATTAGAGGAAATCCTGAGGGTACACTCTGTGGAGTTCTGCATATTGACCCAAGTGTTTTGATTTTCTCTTTTATGGTGAACTTTACATTAATTTGTAGAACTGATCTGGTCTTGGACTACATAAACATTTGATATTGGCCAGAGGCATTTGTGACACGAGGAGCATGCTGGCCTTTCTGCTGGTTTCCATGATGTGAGCCCTACAGGTCACTGCAGCCCTTGCTGGGCTTCAGCTCCGGTTCAGCTGGGCTGTGCTCGAAAGAACCCACTCAATAAATGGGGGCACAGGTGGTGCAGAAATGGCAGTCTCTGCTCAGAACTGCTCTGGGGCTGGGTTTAGCTGCTCTAACCTACACCAAGTGTCCCTCCCAGTGACTCCAGGGAGTGCTCAGCAGGTGAGAACCCCTTTACACCAGGAGGAGTGCTTCTGTGTGGAACAAAACAAAGACAGGGCTCCATGAGTGTGGTGAGAGGACATCTGGCAGCAGCACAGCACACCCCTGAGCATTGGGATACAGAGTCCCCTCAAGCCCTGACGCAGAAGTGAAAGGGAATTCCTGGCTCTTGAGCTCAGCACTGACCACACCTCATGTCCTGAGCAGCAGAGAATGCAAAAATCTGCCAGGACCTGGGCTCTGAGTCTGTGCCATGACTATCATGCCCTGGGCACTGCTTGGGCCAGTGCCCTGCTCTTTTGGAGACATGGGACATCAGAGAATTTTTTGGAAGCATGCTTGTTTCTTGGTTATTGCCTTTAGAAAGTAGCACAGTTGTAGATGAGTGAAAGATCTGATGTCTGTTCAAGCTCCTGTGGAGAAATAGCTAATTGCAGCTGACTTAACTGGAATTTGAAGGAAATGTACGATATAATGTATCAAATTATGTATGTCATCCTTGGGAAAATTCCTGAAGAATTCAAGTTTAGATATTTACTGCACTGTTTTATTTTAAGAAAAGAAAGGATACCTTTCCCTTGTAACACACCATGCTGGATTTGGGGCACTGTGCTCTTTTTGGCATCCCCTGATCTGTGCACTCTTTTTCTCAGCAGAGAATTAGCCTGGTTGAGAAGCAGAGTTCATGCCCTTGAGTGTTCCTTTTCCATTGAAACTGATTTATATTTTTACACTTTATATATTTATATATTTTAACACTTATTCCTACCTTATTTACATAATTGGAATTTTTCAGTAATATTTTTATTGCAGAAAGAAAGTGAGAAATTGAATGTTTTGGCCGAATCAGTCTCCTTCATGTTAGTTTGGCTGGCATTAATTTTCTCAGTTTGATCTGAAATAGCAATTACATCATGATGAAAGTCTAGCATAGGTTTTGTCTATACATTGCATGTGTTTATTAGTAAGTTTGGGGTGTGTGGGTTAAATATTACTTCTGCTTGATTTATTATTTGTGGCACTGCTCTTTTTTTGACTGGGTATGCATATATGTATATGCATATAAACACATATGTTATATAAAAGATGGCAGTGTGTGGTAGTAAATACAATTCTTGGCATGAACTTGGAATGTCAGCAGTAGTCATGAGTAGCAAATTTAATTCTTGCCAAGCTAAAATAGGAAGATAAGCAAATATTTAATGTTATATATGGTTGTTTTATGGGCTCCAATCTGCACACGTGTTCTCTTTATACTGCTTTTGTTGGGAGAGTGATAGCTTTTTCTTCAAATTAAAAATCTGATTTAAAATTTTGTGACCCCAGGGAAAGTTTCCACCCAATGATTGGTCTTTTTCCTTTCTATTAGTGATGGGAATCTGCTCAGTTGAGGACAAAAAAAAAAAAAAAAAATAGAGACTAAGTTTCTTTGTTGTTTCCTTGGGTCACATCAAAGTCCAAGCCTGTAAATACTTATGTATGTGTTTAACTCTGGTACTTTGAGTACTCTTAATGATTCAAATTAAATTCCTCATGGCAGAATAGTTAATCATGGGAACAAATGTTTGCAGGTTTGAGTCCCAAGGGTGTTTTTGCTCTTCAGCTGCACCATTTCAGCATTTTGGTATTCTCTCATGTGTGGGAGTGGTATGCACTGATCAGGTTATACCATATCTTACAAAGCAATAGAAAAATATATCCCTGTGTTTTCTTCTGACTGTCTGTTGTTGGTCTAAATACTCCTTTACTAACTGCTTTTAAACACTGGTTAAAGGTGCAGAAGAATGGTAGAAACCCTAATCAAAAATTGCAGAGTGGGACATTCATAGGAGGAGAATGAAATACAACATTATCATGATTAAGTGGTTGGTTTGATTCTTTATTTTTAAAGCCTTATTTAACTCCACTGCACTGTTATATAAATCTTTAGGGAAAAATGTTAATGCTGACTTAATATGCATTTAGTAATCAGAATTTTGCAAGCCATTTGTGGTGTTTGGGTTGATAGGACCCAGCTGGAGCATTTACAGGTATGCTGAATGCAAATTTTAAATCCTGGTTCATCTAAGAATGGTCTATTAAAAACCTAAAATGAAATATGGATAAAAATTGTAACATTTCCTCCCTTAAGTGTATCAAACAATGTACTCTTAATTTAGATACTTGTATTTCAAAATAATTTTTCTAAATTTAACTGGTGCCCTAAGGGAAATGAAGTGCTTATATTTTCCTTGCAGTGTGTTGCACTGTGAGTGGGTTTGTGTGTCAGAGTGGTAGCCCAGGGCTGGAGCAAATGTGCTGCCACTCCAAATCACCTTTTAAGTGCTTTTTAATATCTCTAGGAGATGAAGGGAAAAATAGGGGTTTTGTGATTTTCATCCTGATTTACAGGACTGTATTTACATAGAATTTATGAAATGCTTCAGTTTAATATTGAGTTTGTTTCATCAGCTATTTATTTGGAAAATTGCTGAGAAATGTTGCACGTACCTTTTGGGTTATTTTAAATGGACAGATTTGCTTTAAAAGAGGTTTTAATCTTTATCACATCTGTGGTGGATTTAGTACACTTCCTGTAAAACATTTTGTAAGGTAATGAATATAACATTAACAAAGCCTACCTTTTGTGTGTCAGTCAACATGACTTGATGTTTTCCCCCTCTTATTCAATTAGAGTTTTTTTGGGTTTTTTTCTCCTAAAAAATATTTACACTTAAATGCATTTTAAAACCTAATCTAGATGAGAAATATTTTAAGTGAACCATCAAAGGTACTCAGTAATATAAATAATAATATTTGGTAAATTTTCATTCAAGCATACATTTAAGTTTCTAGGTTTTTTTTTAATCAAAGACAAAAAATGGTAATCTGCATTATTATCATAGTTTAGAATAGCCTTGTACTTTGTATTCTGCCTATGTTGGTATCTTGGCTTTTATTTGTATTTTATAAATGCAAAGAAGAATGCTCCATATGCAAATAAAATTGCATGGCATACGTTTTCTTAAATATTCCATTTATCTGGATAGCTTTTAAGGGAGAGTACAGAATTTATATTCTATTTATGCAGCTCTTCATACTAGAGTGAAATATTGCCCTTTTGCACTTGTCCAGAGCTGTGGTGACCTGAGTTTTCTGCCATTAGTTTTCCATCTGGAAATTCAATCCACCTTCCCAAGGGCTGCCTCTTCCCCCACTGAGCAGGTCTGGAAGGTGCTGGTGGGGGGAACTGGCTGTCTTCCTGTGGCTGCAGAATGGCATGCTGTGATTCAAATAATCCATCCTTGAGACTGGGACCTTTCCTTTTTGGTAATAGATTATGCCTAAATGAACTTTAATAAGAGTGCTGGCAGGTAGTTAACAGAAGCAAAGGCAATCATTCTGAGTATATGTCAGAGCCATAAAACTTAGGAAAAGTAAAATATAATGAGGTTTTTTGTTTTATCTGCAAGGAGAAAAGGATAGGAATAGAAATGAATGGATTTGAGGACCTAATGGAGTACTATTTATTTCTTTGATAAATCTTACAGCTTGTGCCACATGCCAGTGGAGCAGTCATTTTTTCTGGACATTTAAGCAGCTGTTCCATCTGACCTGTAAGCCTGAGCTCAGATTTAGCTCTCCCACTTGCACTGCTCAGCAAGTGTGACTCCAGCTCCAGGATTATTTACTTTGCATGTTTATTGACCAACTTCTGCTGGGTATTTTTCTTGTACCTTCATCTGAACATGCAAAATGTCATCATGAGAGACCAAATAACCCTCCCTTGCCTTCAGTGGGGCTTGTTGTACCTGCCTGTACTCAGGGTTGGACCCTGACATGGCCTTTCCAGGCACGGGAGGGAGGGGAGGGAAGTGGTCACCTGGGACAGGGGTCTGACAGGTGGGGGAGATGAGCCCTGGCCTGGGATTGCTGGGGGAAATCTCTTCTTTCCCTGCCAGAGTGGCAGCTTTGGGTCTGCCACAGCCAGGTGTGAATGATCCAGATTTTTCCCTAACCCAGACACCTGACAAACACCCTGAAACCAGCAAAACCCAGGATTTTTGACCAGTCAAGCTGCAGCGGCACTAAGTTACTGCTATGGAAGTTCTGAAAGGCTCTGCCTGGAGTTTGGCTCATTCCTGTACTTGTCAAAGCTTTCTCAGAGGGCGTTTTGGGTTGACTTTTTCTTGGGACTTGGAGTAATACGGGAGTGCAGACAAGATGCCTCAAAGAGGGCAGTGACAAATGCAAAAAGAAACAGTGAAAAATGAGAAGACAAGGATCTTAAGGAAAAATCATAAAAAACATCACATACAGGCTCCCCACTTATGCCAGCTCAGCTTTTGGGGTGTTTTTCTAGACTCAGTTAATATATAGCACAGGTTTCCCTTCAGTTAGGAAAAACATTAAAAATATATTAATCATCCTTAAACAAAAAAACATGTGTTTGAATGACAGGGGAAAAGCATGCAACATCAAAGTAGATGTTTCTGAATTTTCAACACTCCCTCCATACCTTCCTCCTGAAGTAATTCCCGAAATTTAAAAAACATCTCTGCCATCCCCAGGCCTGGCACTGGTGCCTGTGGACCACTGTGCTGGGCTCCAGGTTTAGGGGATAGATCTGGGAATTTGTAAGATGATGCCCCCATGTCTTACCCTCTGTACCTAAATAATTCAGATTGAGCTCACAATCCTGGAGGAGAGGACTGTGGCTTCTCTCACAGCAGATGAAATGGAGTGGTTGTGCCTTCAGCAGCACTGTGACCTTTAGCTTGCCTTTAATGTGGGGAGTTGTTTGTCATCCAGTGCAGCAGCATTCAGGGACAGAAGGGACAGGAATGCAGCAGGGGAATGGGAACAAACCCATTCGCATGCAACTTGTGGATATCTAAACAAGCTGAATTGGGGCTGTAAATGTAGAGCAGTTGCTGTATGCACCAAAACTGCTCTTGTTCACCAGGCACTGGGAGGTCTCTGGTTACGCAACATTAAAGCGCATAAGGATTAGAAACCCAGTGCCTTTAGCACTGTGACAGAGGTGAGTGGTCCCTATTCCCACAAGCTGCCTTGCTCAGGCTTTGCACCATGCCTCTGTTAACTGTAATATCTGGACTTAGACAGACTTAAACTGCATTTTGTCTGGCCTCCATTCAGGAACCAAGTGAGCAATTTAAACAGCTGCTTACTGAGGTCCATGAGCCAGAGATGCTGAGGATCCCAATAGTGGGGGTAAAGGAAAGAGAGGGGAAGAAACAGCAAACTGGAAGGAAAAAAATAAAGTATTTCAGAATAGAAATTTATGCATATTTACTCTCAGATGCAACTCAAGAGGTGTCACAATAATAAACTTAAATTTTAAAATATTCAATAGATATTGCACCTGGGGAAAAATGGGCAGGCTGATATCAGAGGAACATGAGTGCAAAAGAAAACAGATTTTGAGAATTTCTTCTCACATTGGTTATTGTAATCTGGTTGTTTAATTTGTGTGAGAGAAATGTTTTCAAAAAAGGACTTTAGAGCTAGTTCTAGGTTAGTATTTGACTTGACTGAAATGAGAAATTAGTATGTGAAATAAACAACTAGATGCTGTGTTCAGCAAGAAGGAGAGTCATTTTCATAAAACATCAGAGCACATAAATGAGCCTATGGGACTCACTTGTCTCTTTGTGGGGCTTCCCACCCATGCATGAATCACAGCAGCCTCTGGAGAGTCTCACCCATCCCAAAGGCTGCCCCTATTGGCAATTGAAGAGCAATTGTTAGAGAAGACAAGGTCCAAAAGCCATATTTCACCCTGGGAGCAGGGTGGGAGTTAATTCCCAGCCTTGAGCTACCTTTGAGATAGTCCAGCCTCTGGGAACTTCCCATTGCTGTGCTCTATGCTGGGCAACCAGCTCCTACAAAATATATTGCTTTTTGCATGGTGCTCCTCTGGCAGACATCAAAGAAAGCAGCAGCCAGTCCTCCCCCAGTACTACAGGTCCTCAGGCCACTGTGCAGAGCAAACATCCCTTTTCACTGTTTTGCTTTTCTCAGACATGCAGAACTATTCTTAGAAATCCTGTTTCTGGCCTCATTATCTACTTTTTCTACCTTGTATTGTCGCACTTTATTTTCCTTGAACAGCATCTTAAACATGCCAACATATCCAGCACAGCTAATTTGCAGACCAGCAAACTTGTTTTCAGCACCTTCTAATCTCTTAGAGAAAGACTACACTTAATTTTCTGTAGCAAAGCCAGTCTGTGAGGAGTCTGCTCTTTCATGGATCAAACCCTGCTCTGAAGCACCAGTGGTTTCACATCTAACATACCCTGCTGCCACATAGGACTTCCAGGAATGGATACAATTCCATGTACTGCCAGACTGCTCAGGTGGTGTTGGAAATTTGTTTTTAAACATGATGAAAACAGAAGTCCTGCTTACCCCCTTCTCCAGTGTCACCTCAGCAATCCTAAGAAGTTTCCAAAAGAGGTGCAGCCCAGCAGCCAGAGACAAGTGGCTGCATGGTCTGACTGTCCCTCTCTTCCCTGTGAGCTGATGGGGAGGAAGGAATGACCCCTGGGCCTGTGTTTCACAAGTGTAACAGGTTAAAAAGGAACTAGTGCATTTATGGAGAATTAGTCCTTTGGGGACTGTTAAAACCCATGGTGCAGGGGAAGCCCCCAGCTCTGGATGTCCTTATGACTGGAAGTTCAGAGGGCAAATGTTGGAGGGGGTGCCACTGTCACTTGTCTTGAGGTGTATCTCCAGATTCAGGTGAACTCTCTCCTTGGCTGCCAGGGCTGCTATCAGAGGCACCACAGAGCTGGGGGAACCTTTGGTCTGATGCAGTACATACCCTTGTATGAAAAGCTTTCCTCTTAAGGAAGTGAGCAAGTTTGTGTTGCAGACTTAGAGCAGCCACTCTCACAATTTAAAGTACACATCCCTGCTCACTATACTCCTGATTGCAGAAGACCTCTGAGACTAGAGAGCACCAGGAACTCAAAATCTGTGCTGTAGGGTATACTGCATGCAATTATGGGTCCAAAAGTTCCAGTCATGCATCCAGTATCTACTGCTCCTCTCACCTTATTCAGCCCCTGAAGAAAAAGACAAATGCTCTTTTCTTTCTATGCTAGTTGGAGTGAGGAAGGAGATAGCTGGTAAAACCCACTGATAAGATTTAGACAGAGGTGCCAACAATTCCCAAGAAGATGTGGAACATAAAATGTAAAGCTTTTCCCAGAAGAGCAATTTCTAACCATACTGCTAATTCTGCAAGACAAATGCAGGAGAAGTACTGACAGTTTACTCTGTCAAATAAACTTCAAACGCAGCACAGACTTCCTTTACTCCCCAGCATAGTCAGGGACATTGCTGTGATGTCAAATTTGTCCACCACTGCTCCAGCATGTTTTACTTTCTAATTTATGGGCTGTCATTTGTTATGCAGTTTCCCTGTTCCCAGCCCTTCCACACAGCACATTGCTAATGAGCTCCTTTTCCCTGAAGATAGGTATTGATAAATGCTGGGCAGGCAGCAGGCTGCCCTTTATAGAGAAGCTTCCTCCCAGTAAAAGCTGTAATGGCAGCAGATGTGTTGTAGAATCAAATGAGATCAATATGTTCTGCTCAGATTGAAGACAGTTAGGCTTGCTCTGAGCAAAGCAGAAGTGAATTCCAAAAGAGATGTTCCAGGTCTCGTATAATGGGGATTATGTGACCACTGAGCCATATAAGATATTTTAAAGCCTATTCAGCAAGCTTGCTGGCAAGCCTGCTGCATAATCAGGTATCAAATGGCCAGTGGTGTGGAGTCCATCCTGATAGCTCCTTTGTTTTCTGTGCTGTTGAATGCAGGAGCATCCAAGAGCTTTGGAGAGGGCTGCAGGAGCTGCCCTCTGCCCACCCTGCCTACGAGGGCATTGCCTCTCCTGTGGAGCTCCTGTCAGAGTCAGAAACTGCCACAAGTGACTCATTTTGCATGAGTGATGAGGCTCCAAAAGGAAGATATAAAAAGAGTTAATGGAAGCAGGGGGATGTTTCTGAGTCAGCTGGCCATGTAAATTTTGAGTGGGGCTTCCCAAACATAACTTCCAATATTTGAGTTAAGTGAATTAACAAGGAGCTATTGAAGCAAAGAGCAATGAGCACTGGATATTTGGCTGCCACGATGTGGTTTTGATCATAGGCACATTGGAAGGACTGTACAAATTTCCTTTCTTTACTAAAAGTCTTAAAGTACCTAATTTGTGTTTTGGGGTTTTTTCAAACTTGTGAGACAAAATATAAGTACCCTTTTTTTTGTATTGATTTTCGCTTATCCTCTCAACACTGCTTTCCTGTGATGTGATTTAATTTTGTCCACTTCCCTGATGGTAAATGAAAATATCTTGGGAATGCAATATGGGCACAGGCACAAACTTTAAAAGCAAGGGGTGATCAAAGACAGTGCTGGATAACCACTGAACAGCTTCTAATTAGCTTTCAGCTATCTTTATAGAGAACAAACTGAATGATAAGGAGTAATTATTCATACATAGGCCACATAATTTAGACAAATAACTTGTAAAACACAGCAATCAACCTGCATTACAATCTCTCTTTTAATTAGAATTCATATTTGGGATCGGTGGGAGGATCCTTCTTGTTCAAAAGTGGGGAAAGATATAAGCTATAGAAATTAGAGAGGAAAAAGCATAATAATTCACCTGCTTATCTAGATAAATGTGAGCCAAATGTGGCATTCTTGCCTTGCTGCATCATTGCAAAGAACTAACCTTGCCACAGTGAAATTGAGTATCTTTCCCTGTCTCAAAGGAGGTTAAAATATTCAGGATGGTTTCTCCCTGTGTCACATTATGTGAAGCAAGTGTTGCACAGTTAATTTGCTTTCAGCATATATTGTGAAAGCCCCTCCAGTTTCAGTGCAGAATGTAACCATCTCTTTTTCCAGGATATTAGCACATATATTTTGGGTGGTACTTTATTTGTTTGTTTCTTTCTGGGATTTATAACCTTCCTGATATTTGCAGCACTTCCTAATTAATATGTCATGCATATTTAGCTAGTGTGCAGTGTGTTTCCTCTTAGAGATATTAATAAAGATGTTAAATAAAATTGGTTCTAGTATTTATCCGGCGATCACTTGCTCTTTGCCCTTATAAAGACATTTATGACAACACACTCTACCCATTGCATTTTTTTCTCTCACTTAATATTCTGCTGCTATATTGGTCTTGGCTGTTTCTAATGGAATCTTCCCCAAATTATAATCACGAGTCTGATATTAAGACTTTTTTTTTATATATAATTGAATTTTTAAAAATCTGATTTCACTTGTGTCATTTGGATTTTCCAGCTTGTATAAAGCAATGTAACGATTTCTCCACTTGCATCCTTGATTGCTGCTGATTACTGTGTGTCATGGCAAGGCCCTCCATTATCTATTTTGGCTGATTGCTTCATTGCTTCCTAAAGGTGGATTTATTGCACCACTCTTGCATGCATCTGTGCCTCCCTTTCAATGATTAGCCATACCTTTGCTTTCCTGCTCCTCCCACAGCTTGTTGCCAATTCCCGCTCTGCCTAATCTTTGGAAATTACTCAGTTGTTACTCATAATTCAACTGATACTGAAATATTTTGTTTCTGTTTAGTAAATATAAATCCTCAATACTAATACATCACGCTTGGAAAAAGACCAATACCATATTAAGGACCTATTAATATACTAAAGTAAGATTAATCTCAGAAAAGAATAATTCATTCAAAAATTTTATGAGATCAGTTAATTTAACTTTTGAAAATGGTCAGATTTGGTTTAGCATTCAATTACAGATACAAAATCAATCTTCTATTTATGATGTTCCTGAGAACAGCCACTGGAAAAATCATGGGAAAACAGAATAATGTTTGAGGATGCAAGTATGGTTTAGATGAACAGTGCAAATACTTGTAGAGCGGGCTGGGTTTTCACTATGTTAAGGGAACCAGGGACTTTACATAAACTCCAGCTAACACAGAATGTGGCTGCCAGGTTTCTTATGAAAAGGAGATGACAGGAGCACATTCGATTTATTTTGAAAATGTATTGGCTGCCAGTCAAATACCATACCGGTTTGGAAATTGCTTTCCTTGTTTGTAAGGTGTTACACGGTCCCAGCCTATCTCCTTGACAGTCTTTGTCCTCACATTCCTGGTCAATCTCTGTGATTCACTCAGTTCCAAGAGCACTCTAAACACCAAGGACTTTAATTTCTTGCTGACAGTTTGTTCAGAAGTTGAGATTGTCCCTGATGTTTGCTGCAGCCCTGATGGAGTATTTCCCTGGAGCAGTGGCTCTGAGCTGGAGCTGGGCACTCTGCTAAGTGCCTTGCTGAACTCATCTCTCGGTATGGCATTGTCTGCAGCTGTTTGCACTGCCCAGAGTAAGAGAAGGATCAGGCTTTTGCTTGTTTGAAAGTTAAATACAAAGTGGTAACTTCTTTCTCTAGTTTAGCTTTTCTGATGCACTGATTATACTTAAAAAAAATAAAAAAAACCCAACCCAAAACCACCAGAAAAAGACCCAAAACCGCTGAGGGTTAGTTTTCTGTGCCAGTCATTGTGCAATATTTTCATGACAGCTGGTAGAAACACATCTTTTTGTCCCATGTCAGACTTCATCTGATTTTTTCTTTCAATTATTATGAAGGAAACCTCTACAATTTATGACAGGTTTTTATTTTGTAAAAAATTAATGTCAGATACGCTTGTGAATTTGTTTCTCCACCACATTTTTTACCGCTTTTATTGTTTTCTGCTTTTTTTCCTTTGCTCTCCTTTTTTGCCTGCACTTTGTATAAAGTTCTTCAGTCATGATTTTACATGTCAAAAATGCCTTTTTCTGCCTTCCCACTCACACATATTGAGAAACATTCCAAACTTTTGATAAATTAGAGTGCTAATGTTGTAATGCTCCCCATTTTACCATGTTTCTTCAGCTTTGGAAAAACATTTGTACTCTTTGGAGTGTGCAGCTCTTAACATGACAGTGACATCAGAAGAGAGGGGAAGAAGAGGAAAAAAAAAGAGAAAGGAAACAATATTCTTTCTCCAGGACATGCATCCATATATCAGCATTTTCTTTTATTTCCTTGAAGAAACTTTTCTCTAAAAAGACAAACTCACCTTGCTTTCTCCACTAAACAGGTGGTAGATGGGACTGGAAATTTTTGGTTTATTTTTACAACCACTTCGTTTATTTTCTCCAAGTCACTAAAGAACTTGACTTATTCTTTTTCTTTTTCCCCCACAAGGATATCATCTTTTCTGCGGTTGTTTAATGTTTTACAGTTTAATTAAGTTCATTCCATAATTTAAAAACCACAAATAGGCATTTTTTCCAACTCAAATAAGATGGTAGCTTAGGATCAAATAAGCCACCACCAGGGCCACCCACTGCCACCCATTACTGTGACCTGAGTGGGACCTGAGCCCTCTCCACCTGCAGTGCCCCAGCTGCTGATGCCTCTGTTGGCTCTCATTTTCCAGGGCTTTGAGCTTGTCAAATGATTTTTTGAAGACATGGATATTCAACAACACCAGCTTAAAAACTCCCAAAACTTAAAAAAGGAGGTGATTACTGGCCAAGCCTTTTATAGGCAGTACCAGGCAGAAAGAAAATGAGTTATTTACAGTTGTGCTATCAATTAAGTACATGGGAAAGTAGAATAAGTGCCTTCTGTGTATTCTTGCTATTTGCATTTAGAACATAGATGTAAAAAAAGTAATAATAATGAATCCCTGCTTTCCTTTTTGCCTGACCACTAAAAATGATTTTTTTTCTCCCTGGGGAGACAGACCTAGCTACTTAACCAAGGGTGTGTTTTATTTCTCTCAGTACTTCTGCTGCTCTTTTTTCTTAAACCAATGTGGTATGTACTCATAATTTTTTATAAAGCACAAAATAAGTATAAACATAGCTGTGCATAGTTACAGTTCTGCAAAGCCAGGTTCCTTTCCAATAGCTTCTGTTCCCTTCACTCCTGCTCTTATTTTTTAATTTTTCTTGGACAGATTGTCCTATCTTTATTCTTCTTTCAACATTGCACAAGTAAATTTTCTGTCCAGCTCTGTTTTGCTTAAGATGTGTGCATGAATTTCATACTGGTACTAAAGAGTGAATTAATGGTGCTGACTTCTTTACAGGACCTTGTCAATACCTCTTATTTCATGTTGGCAATATCCCTTCCATGCTACACTTACTCCTTTACTGAGGAGCAGTAATTTTGCTGATTTACTAAGCTTGGTGATGTGCACAAATGAAGGGAAAGATGAGATACTGCAAAGTATTTCTTCTTGTGGTCTAACTGGAATATTCAGAACTCTCCTGGGCAAAATTAGAGTGCTTTGGGAGAAAAATAAGTAGAATTTTTGTTGTAGTTTTGTTTATTTGGATCAAAATTAGGAGTAGTTTGCCTTTGTGTCTTGCGACACTTGCAACAAGTGGAATGGGTCAGGGAGAATGATCTGAAATAAATCTGTCTTTGGCCAGTTTCTAGATGAAAAGCAAGTGAATGAACTAATGTTCTGCATTAGCGTGTTTTCATATTATCTTTTATGTTCATTAAGTGCTTACAATTTTTTCCTCAAATTTACTCTTTGAATCCTGAATTGTCTTCAATCCACCTCAACAATTACATGCCTGGCAGTGTCCCAAAGACAGCAGCAGCCTCTCCCATGGTGGGATGCCAGGATGAGAAAATAATTTAAAAAATTCAAACTTGCAAAGAAAGTATTACAATCTTTCCTAATGAATGCTTTTTGCAACAAAGGAACCAGCATTTGCAATAGGGGAAAAAGCCCCATAAAACACTACCCAGGTGCTAATGCTTTTACTCCCTTTTTGGGTTGCTTAATACATAATAATGATCCTCTTCTGCACAAACTTCCTTTGATATTCAGACTCCATTGCAATGAACGGCTCCTGTCTCAGAAAAAATAGCTGTAGTACCAGGTGGGAATGAATAAACACAAATATACCTAACAAAGGCAGTCCTGAGCTTGACGTAAAGTTTAGTAGCAACAAGTAGAAAGGACATAAATACAATGTACTATAAATCAGTATAACTATGGAGACACCATTAGAGGGAGCTCTGTTACTTAGGCCAATAGTTTCAATCTGACAGACTGGTAATCAAGCTGCAGATTTGATGGAAAAATGAAATAACTTCAGCTCTAAGCACGGCCATCAAAAAAGCACTCTGAATGTGGGCGTCTTTCTTGCTGAAAGAGCACATTGGTGTCAGGCTGCTCCATATAATAGTATCTGTAGAAGCTCTAAAACTGACTCAGTCTGCTTCATTTTCCTTGTTCTCCCTTCCCTCCATCTTCCTCAAAGTACTGAGATATTGGCTTGAAAGTAACTCTTCTTTAGTCTTTCAAACATGTGTTGTTTGTCTGCTTTTATGTTTTTTTGGTACATAATCCAGATGTATGTGTATACTAACATGAGCATAGGAAACTGTGGGGACTGCGATTGGAAAATTTATTCTATAATGTTATTCTCTACAGAATGCAGAGTTGAAAGGAAATAAAAATGTCTCTTAGAATTAATTAGCTGATGAAATGTAGAAATAGTATAAAAAGAAGTGAGAAAATATCACTATTCTCTTACTATATATCTACTTTAGAGTGCATGAGGTATAATTCTGTAATTATGGTGGTATTTTTTATATTGTTTATTTCTCTTCCTTTTCTGAATGTTATACTTCACATAGTTTATTAATTGGTTAAATGCTAGTCATTGAAAAATTATTTTGTTTTTTTCTTACCAGTAATAGATTTGATTAGATTTCCCCACCTTTGGTGTACATAGTACTTAATTCTTGTTCTTGAAGGGGGTTTTTGGCTGTCAGTTTGCCTCCTTTGTCATCCAGTGGTGCTTAAACCAAAGTCTGCAGAAGGGGAGAATTCTAAAATAACTTCCATTTTTATTTATATTGTAAAAATAACCCAGCAGAGAAAAGGGATTTAACTTGGGTCACTACCAAAGAGCAGGTTGCAGTGAACATTTAATCTCTCATTACAGATAACGGTGTGTCCATGCAGCAGTTCAGTGTCAGGCACAAATTCTCAGGAAAGCAAGCTTTGCTGGCTCTGCTGCTGACAGAACAACTGCTATCTCACAGGGAGGTTGCTTATGAAGTACCCTGAGATGGGATCATTCTCAATATCTTAAATTCTTGATCCTAGAAAGCCAATAAATTTCATCAGTCTAAAAGCAGAAGACAGGAGGAATAAATAAACACAGACTAGGAAAACCGGGCTCTTCCCATGTCCAAGTGCAAAGAGAGGAGCTCCCTTGTTTGTGTGCGGAGCCAAGGCAGTGGAGCTGGGCTGGGCTGGAGCACAAGGCAGTGCCTGGCACGGATCACACCCTGGCACGGTCACATCCTGGCACGGATCACACCCTGGCACGGTCACACCCTGGCACGGGTCACACCCCAGCACGGGTCACACCCCGGCACGGTCACACCCTGGCACGGGTCACACCCCAGCACGGGTCACACCCCGGCACGGGTCACACCCCGGCACGTGTCACACCCTGGCACGGGTCACACCCCGGCACGGGTCACACCCCGGCACGTGTCACACCCTGGCACGGTCACACCCTGGCACGGGTCACACCCTAGCACGGGTCACACCCCGGCACGTGTCACACCCTGGCACGGGTCACACCCCGGCACGGGTCACACCCCGGCACGGTCACACCCTGGCACGGGTCACACCCCGGCACGGGTCACACCCCAGCACGGGTCACACCCCGGCACGTGTCACACCCTGGCACGGGTCACACCCCAGCACGGGTCACACCCCGGCACGGTCACACCCTGGCACGGGTCACACCCTAGCACGGGTCACACCCTGGCACGGCTCCGGTGCAGCAGCCAGATCTCTCTGCCCGCTGGGTGCTGGGCTGGGGAGAGCTCCCTGCCCTCCTGGGCACTCTGCACTTCCGAGTGACCTCTCAAACCAGGACATTCATGGGATTTGAGCACCTGATGTGAATAAGTGAACCAGTTTATAAAATGCTGTAGTCCCTGATGAGTTGCCACAACTGAATATTGCTCGAGTTCCTGAATAAATATGGACTGGCAGAAGAACACCAGCCATATCCGAGCAAACAGCCATTAGCACTGGGTTTCTTTTCCTCCTCCTGTGTGGCCTCTCTCCTTACACTCGTGGTAGCTTGTCAGCACTTTCTTTAAAGGTAACACAAAGCTCCCTGAACCTCCCAAACAATGAAAAATTAATTTCCATAATGTATAATAAATAAGAATCGCCTCTTAAATCAGTCAGTGGCTTTCTTAAAGGGGTCCCAGAGCCTTTTGCATTTCCAGAGCTGCTGTGAAGAGAATTAGGTCACACTATCCTCAGGAAAGATGGCTGGGGCAGTGGGGAAGGGGGATTTCTCAATTTTTTTTCTAATTCTGAGGGGCAGAACAGCAGCATTCAGGGAAATGAGTCACAGTGAACAACTCAGGGACTCAGGAATTACAGACAAAGCTGTGAAATAAATTTTAATAATAAAAAAGTGGTGTTTAAAATTAATGAGTCTAGATAACCTGGTGGCAACATACCAACACCTTGGCTCACACTGTGGAGTGCCTAACCCTGGAATGTGTATTTCCACTGATGTGAAGCCCTTTGCTCTGCTTTTTTTTTTTTCCTTTCTTTCTTTTTTTTTTTCTCCTTTTTTTTTTTTTTTCTTTTGGTCCCCTCCCAAAAATCTGTGGGACTATCTCTGAAGCCAGATCCCATACAGTGGTAAGATAGCCAAGATCTGGTCCTTACGAGAAACTGAAATATTTCTTCCTGAAAGTCAAAGGAGACATGAAATCTGAGTGCTGACAAATGTGGGCAATATTGGGAAAAATGTTGAACCAGAATAAGAAATTAGTTAACAACACTGTTATTTTCTTTGCCTGAATTTCCTCACCCTCTCTGGCAAATCTCTTTTGCATCAGAAGAGAATCTGGGTAATTTGATGCTTCAATCACTAATGGCAAATACAGAATAGCAGAGGCAGTGCTTTCCTGCATTTATTGTAGAGGAGCACTGATTGCAGGCAAGTGTATTGATCCATTCAGCCACTCATTTCACTGCATTGGAAAATGAATTAATTTTGACAGGCTTTGGCAAGAACTCATTAATCTGTAGCTTAATGCTTAATAAACTGTCATCTCCCCTTTAACAGTGTAAGACCAATTGCCAGACAGCCTGGGGATGCAGGGAAATCTGAAGACTTCATTTTTATCAGAAATTAGATTAATAAAATACCAGATGATGTGGGAGCAAATGAGCAGAAGTGCATATATGAAATAAGTAAGCCGACAACCTGCCTGCAAAATGGAAAGAAAAATTCTCAAAAAATAGGAAAAATGGAGAGGAAGATTGGAATTTAAACCTATATCAGAAATTTTGCTGTGGCAAAAGCATGAGCCACAGTCTAAAGGTCATGAAACATCTTCAAAATATTGTAAAGTCAGGTTATCCCTGGTGGTCTCAGTGGTATCATTTCCTGTACTCTAGACCAATAGTGGTTAAATCATGTTAATTATCAAGACTTTGTGAACGTGAGGAAAAAAGCAACCTGCATAGAGAAAACCATATATGCAACACTCTGCTTTGGTAAATGATTGATTGGCTTCTTTGCGTCCCTCTATCTGCTTTCAGATGCTGAGATCAACCATTACTTTGAACAATAAAAAGGATTTTCTCAGGCTATGGTAAATGCTTTAAATGCAGAATGATGTTTTTAATAATTTTTGTTGTATTTTCAGATGTTATTATATCACATTTTGCATGCTTTCCCAGAAAAGCTCTTGATTTTAATTTAAAGTCCCATCTAAAAAAAAAAAAATCAAGCGGAAATGCACTGTGTAAAATTGATAATCCCACTTCTATATCTATGGTATTTACTTTGCCAGATGTTCTGGCCTTTCTGTGTCTACTCTTTGTGAAGTTTTACTCTGGGTAAAAGTATAGGAAAGATGTCCATAGGTAGTACTTGAAAAAGTCCTGCACAAACATGTGGGAAACAGTGTGAAATGGATTACTGTTGCTATATCAGGGGATTTTTTTTTTGTTTTTGCTCTTATTCCAACTTGTCATCAAGCTGTTGTCCGATTCTCTCACTTACAAGTAAAATTAATTTCCTTCATGTTTTATAATAGAAGACAGCTTGATGAAATCACTTGAGGATCCTAGTGATTGTTGCAGCAGGCAGAATGAAATGGCAGTCCCATTTCTAACGCAGCTAAACCAGGTCTTCTGTCTCTTCATGTGGCAGGGACCCTGCCCTAGTGCAGCTGTCCCATCACAGCAGATGTAGAGGAGCATAACCCAGCCTCCAAATGCTTCTCCCCTTCCCATCTTCTTCAAAAGAGTTTGGGCCTCCTGAAATTGCTGACCTGGGACAGATTATGGAGAAAAGCAGTAGCATATCTCAGTGGTGTCTCCTACGTGCAGTATGGTGAGACTGGAGAGAGTTAATGTCTGAAGCAACATTTATCTGTGGGATAGCATGGATTGTCTGTGCTAGAAAAGATTTGGCAGTTTGCTATTCTGGCAAACTTTCCTAGTGTAGCCACAGCTTATACTGGCAAGCTAGTGTTTTGTCTGTATGTAGTTTATACCAGTTCCCTGAACGAAATGTGCTATACTGGCAGACTCCTTCCCCCTCCCACCCACACACAGCAGCATCTACTTTGGCATTCAGTACACAGCAGCAGTCTTGACTATAGATCTATTAGTGTTAGAAAAATCACACTCCTTGGCAAAAAGGGGGCTGAGAATGTGGAAGAGTTGGGTAGAAATCTGTCTTTGCACTGCAGATGTATGGGAGAATTGTAATCGTGTGTATTTGGTAAAATGCCAATTTTATTTATTTTATTTACCAATGCCACTGGTGCAAGGTTAGTACTCCAAGAATTGTACCTGCACTGGTTTGCTACTGCACTTTCCAGGTGGAGAGCCCAGAGGCATTTCTTCTCTGGGTTGCTCAAGATTGGAGGGTGAGAAACAACAGCCATTGATCAGTTTACTCTTACAAATAACCCTCTTTTCCCTTACAAAAAAACCCCTTTTTTCCTGAGGGGATGTGCAGTTTGAAATGCTGATGGCACAGAAGCCCTTGTCTCTGTTATCTCATTTTATGGTTCTCTTTGAAGGGGAGAATTTCCCTGCCTGTGGCTGAGATAACAGAGAGATGCTAAGTGGTGGGATTTTTCACAGCACTTGACCATATGCAATAAAAGGTCAATTTGGACACACATCCCAGTGAACTTGGAAACATCAGAGTTTTGCTGGTTTAATGTGGAAATCAAAGTGTTTCAATAGCTCTCCCAGCAGAGCTATAACCTCCTAATTGCTTTTTTCTTCATTTACCCCCCACCTCTTAAAAGCACAATGCCTTACTACTTACTTTTAAGTTTAGAAAACTGTAAGTAGGTGGACTGGGATTGATTCTTGCCTGTCTCTAACAGGAGAACAAGGTTTCACAGGTGAGGGACTGTGGGGACCAAGCTAAGGCTCAAATCCCCAAATTCTCCATGAGATGATCAGAAGATCCTCTGGGCTGAGAATATTTTAAGTGTCAGGCTTTCAAATGGGCTCCAGCCACCTCTGGAGAAAGACTCAAGAGAGAGACCCTCTGGGGGTTAGGGAGCAAAGAACACTGGGGGTGAGAATCAGTGGGGCTGAAACTGGAGACTGGGAGAACAGTCTCAGAATACCCCCAAGACTGGGAGTATTCAACACCTTTCCTTTTTTTTTTTTTTTCCCCTTTTCTTTTCTGTTTGTTTACTTATTTGTTTGGTTTTTAATTTTTATTTCCCTATGTGCCAGCTTAGAGACTGCTGCAGGCTGGAGGTGGTTAGATTCACCCCAAGATGGCTGTTCTTGTGTTACTGTGCATATGGGGTTAAATCAGCACAGAATTTAAATTTCTAGAGACAGAATATATCCATCTTGTAATGTTCCTACCATTAAGCAGTAGTTTATTCTTTGCAGAAACACTTAAAAATTAAAGTTCCACTCCAGGTACCTCCTTGATAAAGAATGTTTGGCACAGTCAAAATTTTCAGGTTTTGAGTAATATATTGTTAGGAACTGGTGATAGCAGCACACAATAAATTCTTTTCTGGTTTTGGCTGGGCACCTAAAGCCATCTGACTAAGCCTGGAAGGAAGTTTGGCATTGTTGCTATTGAGAAGATTGGCTAATGCAAGGACTTGGAATATAAAACCCAAATCAGAAAAAATATTTCATCTTCCTAAGGTGGTCCCTAGGCTCAGTCCTGCAGCCTTGCTCATGCAAAACCAACTCCTCATACAGCTTATTCATATTAGGGGTGAGATCTCATGATTGGGCCATTTGCTGGTCAGGATCAAGAACGTTTCTCCAGCTGTTTGGGCCTCTGGCATGTCCTTCCTCACTGGGTTGTTTCTGCCCATTGAAGTCACATCAGATTGCTCAGCAGAGAGGTGCAGAAGGCTCAGGTTTGCTCAGGGACCACAGGGAAGCACAGACACAGTTCTCCCAAAATCCTCCCAGCCCTGGTGCACAGACAGTCTTCTGCTCCGGGCTGTGTCCTGTGCCAGGCTGGCTGCCAGCAGCCCAGGCTTTTGCCAGATTCCCTCTCCCCTTTCTGTCCAATGTTTTATTTATACTTATGTCTAACTCTGCCCCTTTCCCTTGTCCTGCCTCCCCCAGGCCTTTCATTTTTTCTGATTTTGTGTTCCCTCTGTCTCAGGCTGGGACAGGGCAGTGCCAGTGTGGCTGCTCAGGGCAGCCATGGTGGCAGGATCTCAGGGGACAGCCATGGTGGTGGCCTGAGGGGGGGTGGCAGGGTCTCAGGGGCAGCCATGGTGCTGGCCTGGGAGTGACAGGGTGTCAGGGGCAGCCATGGTGCTGGCCTGGGGGTGACAGGGTGTCAGGGAGGCAGCCATGGTGCTGGCCTGGGAGGGTGGCAGGGTCTCGGGGGACAGCCATGGTGGTGGCCTGGGGGTGGCAGGGTCTCAAGGACCCCAGTAGCACCAGCAAGGACAGTTCCATTTTGGCTCTTGGCTCGGTGCTTTCAGCCCCAGGAAGGGAGTGGGGCCAGGTCCTTCCCTGCTGCTCTGAGGGGTTTTTGGCCATGAAGCCCCTTGGAGCACAGCCTTGGTTGTGCTCTGACAGCCCATCTTCAGCCTGTGCGGAGAGTGCAGGACCTTTAAAGCCCTTTCAGGACTTTGGAATGGGTGGGGGGCAGCTGATCCCAGAGGGACACAATATTCCCAAATGTTGGTGCTTGCTGATGCCACGTGGCCTGGCAGCCAGGCCTGCGGGCTGCAGCGAGGCCTGGCCCGGCGGGCGGCCATGTCAGGGCCCTGTGGGCAGGCAGAGGAGCGGCTGCCGGGGCTGTGGGGAAACACAATCCGCTTTCCATTTCGTCAGCACAAATTGTATCGTTTCTTGCTCCCTGTGCCTCTAAAAGTGCGGTTCGCCTTAGTTTGGAAGATACCTTGCCCTCAGCAAGTAAATAAACGCCAACTAAAATAAAAAGGAAGCACAAAGCAATAATGAGGCTGCCACGCGCTGGCTGTGGGAGCCTCTGGAGGCTGGACTGGGGGAGTAGTGTAAGGGTTGGAGGCTCTTTTAGATCCCTTTGAGCTTCAAACTGATTACAAATTTACCTAAACACTTGAAAACTTAGTGATAGTTTTACTTCTTAGCTCCCTTACCTACCATTTCTTGAAAATGTTTAAAGATTCCCACCCTGCTAATTTATAAATGGGTGTATCATAAAAAGAAATATACCTTACCACTGAAGGACAGGATATCTTTTGGCAGAAATTTTTCACAGGCAGATGGGTTTTTTTCTTAAACAATGTATTGTTCCTAAAATAAGCTGTAGAAAATAAGAAATGCTTATTTTTTAAGCACAGAGTTAAATCCTTAAGTCCAAAGTAAACAGAAAGGGATTTCACTATAAATGGAAAGAGACTAGAAATAACTTTAAAGAGACTTTGTGTGAAAGACGTAGACTTCACGTTAGCCACACCAACTACACACTTGTTAGGAGAAAAGAATTATGTAGCACATTGCTTACCTCTGTTTAAATAATTTGCTTCATATGTTTTCCCATTAAGATGGTGGTAGGTTAAACACTTAATTTTTGCTGTATACTCTTACTCTCTCTGATACTTCATGCCAAACTGCTGTGGTAAAAAGAAGTCAAATATATTTAAGATGTATATTTTAATTAAAAATATTAGAAGAAACATGTTAGTGTTCCTTTTTTTATTGACAGCAGATTGTTGGCTGACTAGGCAGCAAAGTTATTTATTTGGAAGACATGTGTTATGCTATGGAATAATGCTACAAGTAGGACATGGAGTTCAATAAGTGGTTCTGTTGGCAAACTGCTTCATTTCACTTCTGCTGCCTTGTGGGAGCATGGGCAGATTCTCTCATGATGCAAACTGGCAGTGCCCTACCAACTCTGATCCTGAAGTCACAGCCACCAACAGCACCACACTTGGTGTGAGCAGAAAGAAATCAGTTCTGCCATGAGCTCGTTTAGGGCTGGTGTCTCTGCAATGGTCAGAAGAAAATAAGGCAATGACACATTGCACGTGCCAGCATTTTTCTAGGATTGAACTAAGAGCTTAAGTCCATAAAAGTTGGGGATTTTTAAACTTTTTAATAACTTAATTGACTAAACCAGGCAAGAAAAGTAATGAGTGATCACAATAGTATCAGAAAGAATTATAAGGACAGAAGGTACAGATACAACCTAGGCTGTCTTCCATTCTTCCTCATCTTTATCAGTGTGTTCTAAGTAAACCTGATATATTTATATATGTGAAACAGATGCAAAATGAAGCAGTTTTGTCTTCAGTTATGACCATGTTTTTTCAATCATGGACATGATTTATGGAAATGTTCTTTGCTGTAAAAAATTTCTTTTAAAATCCAAACCACATTAATTATAAATCTAACATTCAATTTCTTTTGATACTTTAGGGAGTGTGGGGAAGTAAATTTTTAATGCAAATAAACAGTTTCTTTAAAAAATCAGTATTCATTAAATGTTGAGATGAAACCAGCACAACACTTCTCAGTGAAACTACTAGAGAATTCAATTAGATGTTGAGAAAATTAGCTCTCTTTTTGCAATAATATTATATGTCTCAGATTTATATCTGCTATGGTATATTTGTCACCCTTGGGGCCAACCAAACTGTGAAAAGCTGTTGATGTTGGCTTCTTGGCTGGTCAGCCCCTTCAGGGTTGAGCTCAGTTTACTGAGTGGAATAAACTCTAAACATTTCAGAGTTCAGAAGAGCTGTGCAGAGGTGTAGGAACTACATGAGACTGAGCGGTATCTCCAGTAGAGACCAGGAGAACTTGTAAGATCAGCAGATGGAGAGAATTTTTTAATCCTGGACAGGGCCAAACTATGTAATATCCCCAGCATTGCCAACTCCCAAAAGCTGGGACAAGAGCAGGTGTTCAAGCTAGCTCACTCTTTATGAAAGTGATTTCCCCACCTAGCTGGGCTTTGTTGGAGCTTGGATTTGCACATTAGAGCTTCTGTGCAGCTGAAAGCTCTGATAGCCCCACAAGTGCTAGGGAGGACAAGGGACCTTTGGAATCTGTGGAAGGAAAGAATCCCTGAGTCCTGATGTCTGTGTAAAACAAAAGCAGCATTACAGAGTCTACAATTGAACCCCCAATAAACCAATTTTGAAAGCCCCAGCTTCCCCTGGGCCCCTCCTCACTGTCTCCCTTTGACAGGAACAGGAGGTACATCTTCCCAGGAGTGTAAAGACGTCTGGTCTGGAAAACATGAAAGAGGAAAGCCTCTAAGTTTATTTTGCACACCATAGGTTTTAAAGCCAGAAAGCCTTTTCTCTTTTTCTAATTAGAAGATAATATCTTGTTAAAAAGTATATGTTCTGAGGCTTCAAAGAGGAAAAAAACAAACCAAATTCTCCTCTTGACCTATAAATACAGTTTGAAAAGCTGTAGCAATTCACTGAAGTTTACTGTGATAACTTGATTTTGGCCTCAGTCTTGAAGATTTGGGTACTTTGGGAGTTGCAGAAATCTTGAATCTCCCTGGTAAGCTGTGAGAGGAGAAGTATGAGGGCATGGTGCAATGCTGACAGGGCGGAATGCAGCATTCCTGTGCATCGGCAGTGTCAAAGAGTGGAGTTTATCGCTGCTGTTTTGTTCTCCTCCATCAGTAAACACAATCTCTCAACTCCCTGAAGTGAAATCAAACCACTGTAAAGAAACTCATGAGTAACCAGGGTAAAATTTCCACTGAATTAATCATATATCTGGTCCAAAATATTTTAGATATAAACAAAAGAGGATGGAATATGATCATCCAGGCACACAAACATTTCCAAAGTGGTTGTTTTCCAGATAGTTTTTGAGCTACAAATGGCAAAAACCAGGGTGGTTGCAGAAAGCTAGCTTTGAAAGAAATGGATTGTCATCAGTTTACACCAGCTGAGGATATGATCCTGCATATTTCATGACTGTGCAATGGTTATGGATATGTTTGAAATATATCCAAATGTTCTCGGAAAATATTTTTCTATCTGAAGAAAAAAGGGCAAGAGCATATCTACGAAAAGTAGCAAGAGCAAAGTTTAATAGATGTTCTAATGAAAATAATCCAGCTAATTTTAAATAAAAGGAAGAAGTTTTAAATCTGCATCCTGCGTCCTTATCTGGATTTCCAATATATGTATGAGAACAATAATTTGTATGAAAGTTTTCATTTTCTTCTCTGATAGCACAGTAAAGTAGGACGGACAAGTACTAATAAATCAGATCAAAACCAGAGCTGTTGAAGAAGCTAAAGTCACAGCCATTTGGGAGAGACTAAAACACCAGACATCTCAGATGTGGCTTAAAGTCTTTATGATACACCGTGTGAAATGTGGGGAGGCAGCAGTTCACACAGCAAGAGGTAAAGTGCATGACAAGATACAGTAGAATAGGTCAGCAATGAAATATTCTAAATCCCAACTTGGAGTGCATGAGCAAGCTATGAAATGTTGAAAATTATATCTTTACTCTAAAAATCAGTATGCAGACTTTAGGAAGTTTTAAATATATTATTGCACAGTATCGTTTTCTAGTGTTGAGTGAAAGGAACCCAGGCTGAAGTCCCAAAGTTGTTTGTGCTTCACACACAGACACCTGACATCTATTAAAATCATAAACTTCACCTAAGAGGCTATGAATGTCACTTATTGCTCTCCTACAGTACCTGGAGGAAGAAAATGCATTTAATATGTTAGCTTGAGAAGTTCTTCCTCAAGGCACATATTAAATACTGGTAGTATGAACACTGTGTTCATATTTATAGAGACATTTGTGAGAGTGGCTAGAACCTGTAGCTCCTACAAAGTCTTTGCCTGACACAAGGGTTTAAAGTCTTTTGGTGAAAGTCAGTAATGGTCTGAACTTCTGGTGGAGGGAACATATTGAATGTTACAGAGTTATATTTCATGTAAGTGACTCTGAAGCAATTGGAAGTTAGAATGTGAGAAAGGCTGTATTTTTCTTACCAGGGCATAAGCCATTTTTTTATTACATGCATTCTGCTCATGGTCCGGCACGCCAGATAGCAACTGATTCTTGTGAAGTGCAATTTGTGGCCAAAGTAAAAAATCAGCAACAGCATCCTTTGGATTAAGCACATTTTGAAAGAGTCTCAACAGTAGCAAATGACAGTTTCTCATTTGTTACTGAAGCCTTGGAAGTTCAGGTGAGATGATAAGGGTGAACTGAAAAAGTAGCTCAACATTAGTTCTCTGTTCGAGGTAACCTCATCCATGGATTTTCTGAAGTGGCACAACTTATACTGACAAATTGTGAAAAATTCCAAACCAAGTCATTTCTCTCAATGTTTCTCTAGCCTAGTAAAATATTTTTGCTGATGGAAGATACAAGTGTTCCTTGTATGACCTCTGTAACCTGCTGATACAAGTGCTGGATACCAAACCCAAGTCCTTGCGTGGCCTTGGTTCAGAGCCAGGACCTACAAGGCAGTCTTCTGCACGTCTGGCACGCATCCTTAGCTACCAGACTATTTGTTATTTCTGGATGTGTCCCTGATTTTCACTTTCTAGCTGTCCTGCTTTGTATTAACTAACTCTTCACTAGGCAGGGAGGGAAGCGACAGGAGTTGGACACTCCAACTCTCAGTTTTGTCACTCCCTTGGTACCTTATCTAGAGAAACTCCTAAACACTGGTTTATGAAGTTCCTGATAGCAAAGCTGTAAAGCTCCAGCTGCCAAAATCAGGAATTTGTCTTCTCTCTTTTAACTTCAACACACTCTCTTGCAGACACAGGACTGAGCAGCTTTGTGTAGTTTAGCCCCCAGCTGTTTCCTCTTGGCGAGGTGACGGTATTCCATGCTTCCTGCTGGAGGTTGTCCATATTATATAAATGTATATGTTGGGGGGCAAGTCCTTAAACACCACTATCAGAAGTTAGTCCAGATTGATTGTTCACTTCCTCGTGGCTATGGGAGAGGTTGGTGATGGATTTTTAAACCAGTCTTGGAGCCTAGACTTGGTCTTGTCTCTGAGTAGTTGGGCAATTATCTGGAGCTGTTTTTGCCAGCTTTTTGCTTAAAAGGTAACACTTTGAAGTTTCATTAATTCTTGTTTCATAAGATCGTAACTCATAAGTGCATGCTTAATTAGTTCCTGCTCTGTGAGCTGATGCTTTGCACATTTAAAAATTCGTGCTTTTGTTTTTTGTATGACAGCTAGCAAGTCAGTTAAATTTGATATTATGCATTGTGTCAGTTCCCATGGTGTAACAGTTGGTGTAATCGGCAATTTTATTACAAATCCATGAACTTTTAAAATGTTCCTTCTAGCTGGTGCTCTGTTCATGTCCTTTGGGCAAAACAAAACCCTTGACTGTGGTAAATAAGCATTTGAGTAAACGTCATGTGCCTGAGGGAGCTGATGCAGTTTTCTGCGATGGTGTTAAAGATAAGTCTGCCAAGTCCCAGTCAGTTCCATAGGAGCAGCCAGCTGTCTCTGGAGGTAGGGACAGAAATGCAGGAGTGGCTGCCTCTCGGGTGAGACACCCTTCCACCACGGAGCACAGAACGTGCCAGTTGGAGTCTGCTGAGCCAGGAGGGCTGCCTGGGAACAGGATGTTGTGTGCAGCCCTTGTCCTCCGTCTGAGCAGAGCAGAAGGCACCAATCACAAATCACTCCCCTTGTATTTATTTTCACAAAAGGCACAGCCTAGCTTGCTTGTATAAGAACTGATATAAAGGTTGAGGCAGCAAGTTATGCTTTAAATGACTGGCGTTGATACTTACATATGGAAAGATTAATTTTTTTTAGAGGAGCCAAGGACTGTCCTTAAGTTTACAAGAGAGCTCAGCAGCAGGTGGGAGCAGGCAGCAGGTGAAGATTCATATCTCCCTGCAGAGGCCAGAGCTGTCAGCAGAGCTTTCTGAACATTAGCACCAAAGAGTATTCTATGCTAATAGCACCAGCGCTTCCACCAAAGCTTAAGTCATGTATCTGGCACAGTACCTGCGGATGACAATGACTTGTTTATTTTATTAGGTCATGTGCTACTCTCCCAAACTCAAATAAATTATTCATTTCTGAAGAATGTCAACAGCTAATGAGTGCTTGAACAGCTCACAAATGCTCAATGCTCTCCGGAGGGTTGGATCTGTTATTGTTGCAAACTGGTGCATTTACTCATGTATATACCTTATACAAATGAGGGCTATTTCTGCATCTTTCACTTTTGTAATGTTTTGCCTTTGAGCTGGCAAGGATAAAGTATATACCAATTAGCATGGCCAATGATAAACTAAGTCATATGCACTGCAAAATTGTTTACTATATTTTTCAAAGAAGAGAAGTAATTGGTCTCTACTTTGGATGGCAAGATTACTTCAAGATTGCCTTGTTCAAGTCTAAAATTTGGATAATGGATGAATTAGAATAAATCAGACAAGAACACTCAGAAAAGATTTTAGGTACTATTTAGTTTTGTATTTTCTCTTAGTTTCTTCTACACTAATTGGACTGTGAATGTTATTTCACCAGATTGCTTCTAATTATGTTTGTTTGGATAGCAAATTATCTTTGTGAAGGAAATATTTGCTTTTATGTTGAAACATTTGAGCTGTGAAAACTATGCATGGGATTTTTTTTTTCTCACTAATAAGGTGAATTTGCCAGGTCTTCAAAGTGGTTAAAATTACTTAATAAGGAGATGAGAACAGAGATATTATTTTTGAAGTTATGAAGCAGTTGTCAGAGCAGAGAAACCATCTCAAGTTTTTCAGCAGCTCTTCTAGAAAAGCTACACAAATGTGAGGTTCTGTTCTCTTGAAGGCATAGTAATGACACATTTCTGTATTTGTTTCCAGCCAATTTCCATAAGGTCCAGGGACAAGTATCTCTGCATCATTGTTCTCTTGGGGAGAGGGAAAGCCTAAATCAAAGTAGATGACCTGAAATTTGCCAGCAGCTCACTGTGAATTAGCAGAGCTAGAAAAGACCAGCAGGATTTATATTTCCCATATATGTTTCATATTATTTGACAGAGCCGAGCAGTATCAAACTGTACACACCTTTTTGAGTAATGTGTTCTTTCACAGAACTCAAATGCCAACTCAAGTGGGAAGCAGGAGCTTTTCAGAACAAGTTTTGTCCTTTCCTTTCTAAAGATATTAGGTCTGTACAGAAGCAATGGATTTATGCTGCCCTACTCCAAAACCACAGCAGTCAAGAGACAGCACAGTGACAATTTCACACAGAGATGTGATTTATCATTGCTTTTACATCACCATTACCAAGGCCACAGATGATGGAATAATAAAATTATCCACACATGTCTATATACTGTCCCTTTGCCAGGTTGTAGTCAAGGTCTGGGTCTGTCTTGTTCAATTTGACTGCAAATCCAATCCTGATGGGGGCCAGGCATGGCAAGGCATGTTTGCTCACATTCACTGAGCTGTGGATGAGCATGTTTTTTTACCACCACATTAGCAAATGTAAATTAGTCACGTTCCAGAAGTCAGCTTTAATTCAAGGCAGAAAAAGAGATCTCTGTCTGTTTGAAACATAAGCTTTTATTAATCACTAATGTAGCTAAGCATGGAAAGTGTTTGTAGACTAAGTAAAATTCTTTCATGTCCATCATGAAGACAGAAATTAATGTGACACTCTTCCTATTTCATGTATCACACAGAATTTCTATTTTTGAGCTTAGGCATTGTTCTTTAAATGTTCAGCCATGTACAAAATGCTTGTATGAAGCCCTTGTTAGATGCTCAAAAAGGGAAAGGAATGCTGGAAAAAAAAGTATTGCTCTAACAAAGCAATTTACTGTCAGATTATGTCCTTGAATTTTCAGGAACTATCTGTGTTAAATGCCATTTCAGTTGTATTTTCTTCTCTAGTAATTTAATGATTTTTCCAGCATATATATTAAGCAAAGCAAATATTTTAATTGTGCCTTTTCTTCTTAACCAGGGCCTCTCATGAGACACTGTAGTCAGCAAAGTGTCACAAATTAGGGAGGTTTGAAAAACTGTATGGAAAAACTGATAAAAGTATAGGAAAACTGGTAAAAGTTCCAAAACTGAGAAAAGTCACTAAGGTCAGTGTAGTCAAAGACAGAAGTTTTAATGACTTTTTATCTGCTATCTGTTAAGAGCTGGATTGTTAGTATTCTCTTAAGCACCTTTCCCTGAAAAGCACTTCTAAGACAAGTACAGGTAAATTGGACAGCTTCATCATTTTGTCAGGGTTGGATGCAGTAGTAGTTTCAGCAAGGATTTTGTGTATTGTACGTGATATTGAACAAGAAATACTGATTGGTGTTTTCTGTGATATTGCTACAAGAGTTGTGTGGCAATGGAGAACATCCAGACTGGTACATATGGAAGACTCTGGTTTTATTCTTGTCTCTTTTTTAAGATATATTGTTGAAATGGGTTTATAACAGGCTAAAGAAGATGCATAGCTGAAACACAAATCCAATTCTTTCCTGTGCCCATGGCACAGCCATGTTTCAGCCATCACAGCCCAGTTTTTATGAAGAAACGTTTTCCACTGGCAGGAGCAGATGGTGTAGGAGATATTCAGAGTGCCACCCTTGGAGAGTTGCTCTGGTTAATGCAGAAGGTGCTAAGAGCAGCTCTCTGTAGGAGAGACCAAAGTGCCAAGGTCTGGCTGAGGGCTTGCTCAGCCAGCCAGATCAGCAGGGTGGGGGATCTGCAGGAGCAGCACAGCAATCAATATGCCCAGCGTCTGCTGTGTCTCTGTGAATTCATGACAAACCATAGTGCAAAACTGAAAACCAAAAGGATGACACAGATGTGCTGGGTGATGCTCCCACCACACAGGCTGACAGCTGCCTCAGACAGTCTCAAAGGCAAACAGGAAAGGTTTCCAGAAAAGCTATATTTATTAGGAAAAAAAGATAAATTATTGTCTCCAGTCACTATATCAGCGATCCATGTTTTGTCCTGATCTGCGGCCTTGTGGAAGAAGTACAATAAATCTGTGAATCTATGCATGTTACTTCAGTCTTTGTTGCACTTCAGCAGGTATACATGCAATTTTTATGAAATTAATTCTTCATAGAGGGATAATAAAGAAATATAAAGGGTGGCTCATCCCTTTTGTAACAGGGAAGTCTATTGAAGGTGGCCAGGGACCCTCAGAGTCTTGTACTGAAAAAATTTAGTAATTTAGTAGTGTTGACTTCACTGTTGCCTTTTCACAAGCCATGGAGGGAGACCTGGACATCAGTTTACTGTTGGACAAAATGCCAAACCAAAGAAAGCCTTGTATCTCCTCTTGCCGGCTGCAAAATGTATGTTGGAGGAAATTCTGTCAGAGCCTAAGCTCATGTGTGTGGCTGCATTTATGTGAGCAGTGAAAATGTTACAGGAACCCTGGTTTAATTGAGCTCTGTCTTCCACCTACTGCTTGAGCACTGCATTACTGGCAGGCATAACAAATTTTGAATGCTATTAATGTTGAAGAAGAAGGAATATATAAATATTAAGTGGCTGCTTGAGACACTGTTTTAGTTAAGAATTAATTTAGAAAGGACAGATGCCCTGAAAAGAAAAATGTATCTCTCTCAATTGAGGTGTTAAGAGGATTAAGGATTAAATAAGCACAAGATCAGAGGCTAGACTAGGGCCAAAATAAACAAATCTATTTAGTCAGGTATAATAAGAGGAGATCAGAAGAAATGAGAGGAATTAAAAGACAGTAATGAAGAAGGTGACTTGCAGAGAATATTCAAGATACAGAGGTCACAGACAGAGTTTCTAAACCACAAACCAGAATTGTTAAATTGAAAACAGATGACATGCAGGAAAACAGGCCATGATAGCCAGATGGTAAAATTCTGTAAAGAACTGTCTGAGGATAAAAAAGGCCTGTTAAATAATATTCGTTCGACAGGTGACAGAGAAACATGACATGAAGAGCTGAAACAAAGTTTGCAGTCAAAAATTCAAGAATAGACTAGTAATAGGGGCCTTGCCTAGGTACTACTCAGGGTGCTCATACATTTTTCCCAGGCTGAATGTCAGTACTAGACATGACTTGTTTCTAGTAGGAACACAGAAGATTTTGTATTAATGATCATTCCATTACCAAGAGAAAATAGTGGGAAGAATTGTATAACATACAACTTTCTATTATTTGCTGGGATCAAAGTCAAAACTGGCAGCTTTTAAAAAAGGGTTTTGGAGAGGTCAGTTACCCAATATGTGGGGTATTTTTCCCCACAGGATAATGATTAACTTTGTACAGTGAACTGGTCTCAGAGGCAATTTCTAATGTTTCACACAAATTTATCATATTTGTCCATCTCTTCACAACCAGTGGGTTGTCCACTTTCAAGAAAGTAGACTACAAGACAAAATGTTATGCTTACTAAATTTCATCATCATGAAAACAAAATTCCTCATCATATGCAACTCAAAGCAGCATGTGCCAAAAGAGAATTCTGCTCTTTCACTCCTTACATTGTTCACCATGGTCTTTCAAACTCTGTGCCACACATCCATGTTTCAGCAATCTTTATTTTCGTGCTCACTTCCCCATTAGTGAAACAATCACTAACTAGATTGTAAGGCTCTCTTTAGGGACCTGGGCACTTTAAATTGTAGGTCCTGAGGTATTTCCCTGTAGCTAACACTTCAGTCTGAATTCCTGCATGAGTGTATTTGTAACTGTAAATATCTCTAAACACCTAAATATCTCTAAACCCCTGTCTGCTTCTGAACAGGGCAGGACCTGATCTAATAGAAAAGGGACTTAAATTGGGTGGGGCTGAGTGAGTGCTGAGGAAGCCTCTGGGAAAGGAGGCAAGGAGAAGTCCTTCTAGCATTACCCCAGATTTCAGATTTGCTCAGCTACGCTGAGTGTGAGTACTTAAAGGAGCAGAGAGCACAGTGTGCTTTGCCCACGTTCCAGGTGAGCACTGTGCTGGGGATGGTGCCATTCCCTCCTTGCAGAGGTGTGACAGGGACAGCTGGTCCGTGGGGATGGTGGGGCAGTCACAGCTGAGTCCTGCTGCAGTGGCAGGAAGGTGGGCTTGGGAGAGAGCTCGGAGAGGCGGGTGGTCCAGGCACCAAAGAGCAGGAATCACTGCAGACATCCAAAGATAACTATCTGACTTGTGAGTCAGAACCCAAAGATACCAGGATTAACAAGCTTAAAAGCAAAAGGCTTAGCCAGACAAAGATTGTATATAATCCAATGTATACATAAGCGCCTCTTACACTGCCCAACCAGCGAGCCAAAGTGCTTGGAAGTGACTTCTTAGTGGGAAACCACTATATCTGATGGTTCTGAGAGATGGGGCAGAAGGCATGGTGTCTAGTTTCTTGCTTGTGAAACTCCTCAAGCCATTTTGACCACATATTTTTAGCTGAAGTAAAACCAAATTTCAGTGAAACTCAGAGTGAAGGCCTTGTTCCCCTCCTCTGTGGGGTTATCCAGCAGCATGAGGGAAGCAGTTGAGCTGATGTGAAGGATCTGTGCAACCATGTGTAATTATGAAATACATATCCAGCTGGTGTGCAATCCTAGAGCAAACTATGGTGCCCACTGGTAGCAGTTAGTGTAAAATCATAACTGCACACAAGCCATATCCAACCTTCAGCAGAATGTTTTCAGGTAGGGTTTTTTCCTTCTTTTGTAACACATATTCAGCTATATCCATAAGTTCAATTTCTTGTTAATTATGCAGCACGTTAGATGATTTGGATAATTCTGATATACAGTTAAAAAACCAGATCTGCTTTACAAGACGTGCATTATTTTCTTATTATTTTCTTCTTCACCAGATGAGGAAAGAAAAGCCCATCTCCTTATAAATGTGAGAAATTAAAGAACAGGGAAGGATGTACTGGATGGTGGGCTTTTTTCCTTAGGCAATTATTATTTGGATTCAACTTCTTTCCTAAGTTAAAAGCTTATTTATTTTTTCAACTGCCAACAAGCATTGCTTTGTTAATTAGAACCATTTCACAGGTACTTTTACCACTTCATTTCTGAAAATTTTCTAATCGTAACTGAGAATTTACTGTTTAATCTACACTGCTGGCCTTTGCTAAGAAACACCCCCACAAGTACTGAACATCTACCTTTTTATTATCTATGGCAAAATTATGTCTGTAAGAAGATACTTCATGTTATAAAAATCCTGGGAATCAGGATCTTTTGGTGCTACATTATATGCTAATTAATTATTTCTAACACTTGGCAGAAAAGAAGAAGAAAATCTTAAAATCAACATATCTGATTTATAACAATCCAAATATGTAACTAATATTACCACAATATTATGGTTCAAGCAAGGCAGGGAGAAAATAAATTCATAGCTGAACCACTTTAGGGGGAAAAAATTCAAATTTAATATACCACCCACAAGGAAGCCAGAAGCCATGTTTGCTGTTGTTGAAAAAAAACCAAACATAACTTCCCAATACATACTCACCCTTTTGGGTGCTGTGGATCAGATCCATGGGATAACATCATCTTATCACACTGAGTGAGTGAAATCATGTTAGCAAGTGTTTTGATCTGAGTGTTGGTGATACCTAACAGATATTCCCCAGGGCACTGGCAGGTCACGGATTCATTAGAGTAGTTGCTTTCCCAAAAAACTGTGATTCTTAACCATCTGTAGGAAAATTAGTTTTGCTAATCTTTCTGCTGATGTGCCATTCAGGCTCTGGGTCCTGTGAATGCAGATATAACTCATTAATTATGGTGAATATTAATTATGATGTAGGAATAAAGAATTACAAACCATGGGAAAAGCAAAGAGAGAACACCAAGGAGCAGGAAGGAGTGAAGTTTGTCATTAGAATCTTAACAGGTAAAATAACACTAGAAGAGCATCCAGATAAGAAGGAAGAGAAAGAAAAGGGAAAAAAAGTGAATTAGTGAATCCAGTTGATCCTGTGATAGAGTCTGTGTTGTCTTTGTCTACTTTCTGTCCTTTGTAAGGGTAATTGCAGTTTTCATGGTGCATCCTGACACTCAGCTGTGGTCCCAGGACATTTCTAAGAAGTTGCACAAAGCCCCAAACAGTCTCACAGTAGTGCTTGTTGGCAGAGGGAACGATCAGTGATGGTATTTCTGTCGGGAGAAATGCATGGAGTCTGAGCACTGCGTTTGACAGCTATGCTGAGGATGGCAGCTGTCATCCTGCTGCAGACACAGGCTGAGCAGGAATGGAGATGAGAAGGGAAAGCTGCAGAAGTTGCTATCACGTAGGTAAACACATGTTGGAGGCATTTATGTGAAGAGCTGTGTTCAACCTTTCCTTCACTGCACTTTGATGCACTCTCATATCTCGTGTGTAAGAGCCCTTGTCTCTGCTCAGATGTAAACTCTCTGGCAGAACTTTTAAAATGGATGTCTTTTTGAAATTAATGGAGCTGCCTCCATGCCTCAGACTGAGCTGGCAGGACTGGAGGCCTGATGGTGTGACAAATAGCAAAGAACCCCTGAAGGGCTGGGGAGGCCAGATTCCAGCTCTCATCAGATGGCACCTCATTGCTGCACAGACACAGGGTAGGGCTTGCACTAATTCTGTAATTGCTCCAGCACAGCTCATGTCTCCTGCTGTCCCCAAAAATAAAATTAATAAAAAAAAAGAGGAGAAAACAATAGCAAAGCATGTCTCATACTGTGTTTGGGAAGTGCCAAGCAGCTTGAGGAGGCTGCTGCTGCAAAAAACGAGCAAATGACAGTGATGTGAAGTTAATGAGGATCAGGACAGTTGGCGGTGGAGGTTTCTGGGCTGCAGGAAGGAGGGGGCTCTCAGGAGGTCCTGATAAGCATTAGCAGTTTTGGATGCTCAGCCAAAACTTCTGTGGTTTGCCTGTTAGTACTGAATTTCTTTTTTGTTCAGCCGTTACTTTATACTGTGCGGTCTGGCCAGCAGTTGTACAACAGCATTTAAAATATACAACATGCTGTGAGACAGAATGCAGCTACCTTGTCAAGGATGCCAGCATTAAATTACAAAGAACCTAGTATGCTCCATATATGGGGTATGGCCATTTTGCCTGGAAAAGTCCAGATAGCCAACCTCTGTTATTGTTCAGTTCAGGAGGCAGCAGCTGCCTTGAGCAGGGTAAGGGAGGGGGAGGAAGGGAAAGGAAAGGGAGGTGGATGATCCCAGTTGGGTCCATGAGAAGTCTGGCCTGGGAGAAAGAGATGTGGTTGGTGATCTTTCTTTGAATGAGTAAAATGGAAAGAAAAGTGGTTGTATAATTCCTCCACAATGCTCATCCCAGCAATATGCAAGGCTGTTTGCAGGGTGAATATAGCAGAGACTGTGATTATGGTTTTTGAAGTGAAGCAGTGAAGAAACTCTACATTTACCTGTGGGTTTGGCTTTCTGTCCTGCTTTTTAGTTTGCTGAAATTGATTTCTTCTTGAGCATTATTGGCTTTAAGAGAAAATATATGGAGTAGGACATTTGAATAGCAAACTGCTGTGGCATATCATAATCCTTGGTGTTCTTTTCATAGTAGTTAACTCTGCATTAGTGAAAATAAGTTCCATACTCTTAAAGGAGGTGGAACAAAGTTACCCCAGAAGCTGTGTGAGAATTACAGAGGAAATCTTAAAACGATCTTGTAAGAGAAAGAAAAAAAGACACCAGATTAACTTTGAACTTGGGAGTCTCCCACACTGCAAATCAAGTGCATTGTCATACAAAGCACAGGTGTACACCACATGTACAGGTTAAAATCTAGTCCCAAGTGCTGTGATGACAGTTCTGTGTTCATAATGTATATATTCAAAAGTGTACTTGTGTGTCTGCTATAAATTCAGGTAGGACAAGTATAGGGGAATTTCATTCCAAGTTACAATATTGTAAATGCAACTTTGCTCTGTTGGTATCAAAGAAACTATTCATACGTGAATTTTTCCTAGAAGTTTTTCTTTTCCTTGTAAAATAGTTCTGTAGACACCAATATGTAAATACATATGTATCTGTTCCACTTATAGACATAGAGAAAGATTAACTTTTCTGTGGTCTGATAAGAGCAGAGGGAATTCTCTGCAGGAATAAGTCTGATACATGCTGTGGTAAGGATAGAAAAGGGTTGAAAACCCCTTGGAGGTTTCACAGTTTTTAATTGACACAATGCAGTGTAAATGGAAGAGATGAATTCAAATAGACTGGGAGTTTGAAGAACAAAACCAACATAAAGCTGTTTATCTGACATTGGCAAAATAAAAATAGTTTTGTATCAGAAACACGCAGAAAGTCATCTTTCCCACCTGATACCACAGTGGGTGTTTCAGCAAATTTTTTTTGTAGCACAGAAGTTGAAAGCAGCACATGTTTTAGATATGAAAAATCAGTGAGATTTCTTATTGCAATTTTTCAGAGAAAAAAAAAGATAGCAGTTTGAGCTCTGTGACCCAGTTTAGCAGGGTCCACATAAAGCTTGACACAGGATCAAACTTTATGGGCAGAAGCCTTTAGAGGATGTGTGGCATAAGGGATTGAACCCTCCAAAAAAATCTCTGCCGCCTGTGCTTTTGAGATCCACCACCTTGGGTTATGAAAAGAAAGAGGAAAATTTGAAGAAGGAGAAAAGATGTTGTGCAAACTCTGTAAATGAATCACTCTGTTGGTTTTGTTCATGGCGTGCACCTAGAAGCCCTGAGTCAGCTCCAGGCCAGCCTAGGCACTGTATCCCACACATAAGAAATAAGGAGATTGCTGTCATCAGGCTCATACTGCTCGAGAGAGCTTTGCCAAATTGTTCTGCCATAAGAATGCACTTGTTGGCCAGACTGGAAACAAGAGAGAATTTCATAAAGAAGCCAACAGAAGTTTTGCATCAGCTTTGGTTTCTTCAGGCAACAACAATACCAGAACAGAAAATAAAAAATAAAAGAAGAAAGATAGTGACTATTGTGCTTCAAGCATCTTTGGAATTAATTAAAAAACATGAAAGTGTTAGCAATGAGCTTTGTCAGCTTTGCTAAAAGGCTGATCAATATTTACATAATTCATTCATCCTGCTGAGTGAGAAACTGGCAGTCAGAATGCATCACTTCTGCATAATACTACTGCAACAGGAAAAGGAAAATATTTTCTACATCCTGAATCAGTTACTTTCGGCCTCTCTACCTCCTTGGGAGTATGACAGAATTGATCAGCCAAGCTGAACAGCACTGGCATTGCAAACATTTATTCATACCATCTGGTACAGAGTCAACTCCAAGTAACAAAGGATTTTATTTTCCCACAAAGGCTGAAGGTTACATAAATGTTACCCACATTCTTGTGGCATCCCAACATGTTATTCTCACGTGCTGTAGAGAGATTGACAATTCCCAGACCAGAACAAGACAGACAGCCACGAAGATTCCTGCAGCACAATTGCTTACTAATACCACTAAATGTACATTTTAGACCCCTTGAAGAGCCTTATTGCACAGATAATATACATGGCCCAACATGACAGGGAACACCTCCAGTGGTTAAATCCAAAGGTAGTAGCGTAGGATTTTTTACTGATATGGACTGACCACTAACTTGAACTCACTTTTGGCTCTATTTCATTCAGCTGCTCATAAATTACCTTGGCATCCTGAATTCATGAAAGTAAATACATATTTGATGCTTAGTGTATAGTCAGTCACACTTGCTGCTTTTTTTCCTAAATATTCAGATGTCCACATGAAACTTGTTATCCTTCATCATGGCTATAAATATCTTCTGAATGAATTTTAATACTTAAATGTTTTGTAAAAGGTTCTGCAAAAATAAAAGTTTAAGAAATACAGACAATCTTCCAGAGATTTTAATGATGTGGGGGCAATGTGTAAAGAAAATGTATTTTCATAACTTCCCTTCCAGAATCTTGTGCACTTTATTTTCATCCTTATTGTCAAGGCATTTATATAAAACACTTTCAGGCTTTTAGGGCACAAAGACACACTGAGATCTGAAATGTGGCCCATTTTCTCATTTTCTGCTGGTCTCTCCCACGTATGGGGTGGTCTGATGGCCCACCTTCCCAGCAACTTCCACTCCATGCAAGGGGCCCTGTCCTGCAGACACAAAACTGCCGGGGATATTTTATCTTTGAGCATCAGAAAAGTAGACCTAGTCAGAATTGGATTTTTTCCTGAAAGAAGCATTAAAGAAAAATATAAATAAAAATAAGAGTGGAAGAAAATTCACCTACTCTTTGGGAGAGGAAACTCAGGTAGAAAAAAATTTTTAAAGATGAATTTTATGTGTTTTACATGAAAAATGGAAGATTTGTTTCTCTGATGTGCAGTTCATAATTGTTTTCATGTTGTTATATTCAGACTGTGTTTTTCATGTAAGATTTAGCTCATGCTTGTTTTTTCCTGAGATATGTGAGACATTCTGAATCTAAATGAAGAGAGATAAATGTAATAAAATGTTATATTGGCTGCTGTGCTTTGATGGAAACAGGTTTTTAAGTGTGAAGCCTGTAGGATCACTATGATAAGGGGCATGGTAATCTCTAGTTCTAAAGATGAATCAGGGGCGTAGCATATATCACTGATTTTTATTTCCACTAATTAAAAAAAAAATCCTCAATTCCTTATGAAGCTACTGAGATTGCCTGATGGCAGTAACAGAGAAAATGGGAAAATCAGGACGAGATAGTAAAAACTTTCCAACAATCCTTTAAAGCTCTTTCTTTTAAAGCTGACCTGTGGCCATACATGAATTGTAGACTTCTATTCAAACCTGGGTTTAGAAACTGCTATGGAAATTTCCATTCTGAAACATCCAACCAAGCTCAGCTCTTGCTGGATTCAGATGAAGAAAGATCTCTCTTTTGGAAAAACTACTAATGTCTCAATTAGGTGAGAGTGTTGAGTGTTATCTCTTAGAAAACAACTGAGGAAGTCCCAAAGTCAGACACTGTCAGAAGCTGCAAGGGCTTCTGGAGGAAGAAATCACTGTATACATGCTCTGGTTATTTCTTTTCCTTAGCCAGGCAAAGCACTGCTAGACATATGTCTCAGCCACAAGCAGGAGCATGTTTGAGAGTTTGGATTTCATAATGGCTCACAGCTTTCTAGGTAAATCCTGAATGGCACTGGGCACTCTGCTTGTGGTAAGGGCAAAAAGACTTTAAATTTTCTCTTGTAACAATTTTATCTCAATATAAATCACTGACTGTCTCTCAAAAATTACAGTATTTAGTCAGTTGAATAAGGCAGAAAGCTGGCAAAAAAAAAAGGACCTAATTTATCCTTGTCTGACTGATTCTCAGCCACCTAAGAAAAGAAGCTGTCAAATGGAAAGCCAAATCCTGTGGCACCTACACAACAGAAGAAAGCAATGGGAATGTTCTCTGGGAGATCAAATAAGGACTAGAGTGTTTGATTTCTACAGCAAGAATAGTGCACAATTTCCAGATGTTTATGACTTTGAAGAAAAACTGGTTTAGAGATAAGGATCTCAGAAGAGCTCCCAGCGAGTGCTGAGTGCTGTGCACATGAGACGTGCAATACTTCAACTTCTGATCCATATAATAAAGAAAACTTTCATTTAAGGCACCAGACAAGACTGTCTGTTGCTCATGTAATTCAGAAGTGTCTTAATGGCATAGTTTCAGACTTCTGCAAAGGTAAAAAATAAGAGACCTATAAAGCCACAGCCCTTCCTACTGCTATTATGAGACAGCTTGGTAAAAACATTAATATTCTCGACCAAATTCCCAGCTTCCCCTTCAGGACTGTGTCAGGGCCCTACCAACACATATTTCACAGAAGAATATATTTGGTTCGTATTTGTGTATTGAATGAGTGGAAGGAACACTGTTCTGGTGATTTAAAGGATTTTCTTAAGATGCTATGAGTAGATAGATGAAGGTGCTCAGGTATGAGTGAAGAGAGCATTGTTACTTTCAGTGTTTATATTGCCATAGAAAGACAAGGGTGAGGAGTTTGCAGGATTGGGATAAGAACAGGAAACAAGAAGGTGTTTCAAAACAAAATCAACTTCCTATTTGTAAACAGAAGTAATTTTACCAAAACAGTCAAAATCAGGAAATTAGTTATTTATCCCTTAGAGTATTATGGCTGTTTTTTAATTCTTATTTGCCATTTAGATGAAAAATAGGAATATTCTGTTTCCTTGGTACATGAGCTCTAAACTAGAGGTGTCTCCCTTCCTAGGCAGAAGGTTCAGAGACAACACTTCAGAAATGCACTGGAGGACCTGATTCTTCAGAATATTTGAATTTTATGTCTGGAGTTTAAAATAAACTGATAAAATCAGCTAATTATGAAGGAATCTTTTATCATTTCTCAGTCTAGTTGACCTCAAATCCGGCAGTTAGACAAGAAAACAGCAGGTCAAATAGCTGGACATTTGGAAAAAAACTGGTAATCAGATAGAGATCAGTATCAGAGTTAACCTGAACTACTTCATAAACTTATGTTTAAGTACCATGAAATGTAGCACATGCTTAAGAGTCTCAATTATTAATCAGGTCCTTGAAATAGGCCCACAAAATAGACTTTAAGGGATTTATCTTTTCTTCTCCTAGCAATGGAAAGTCTATAATGACAGTGAGACCGTATCCTAATGCACCAGGTTTGCAGGGGCTAAGTGCCAGGGACTAAGAAACTGCTACAGGACAGCTTGTGGCTTGTTGAGGTTTTAATCTGGTTTTAACACTTTCATTGACCAGGCTAAAAAGTTAATATTTTAAAATATTTTGCTCCTTCTCTGCCTATAAATCTATAGTTTAAAACAGGCATGTCCTTATTCAGAGTTTCTGTAAGAAAGAGACTCTTGTGTTAAACATTTATGTCTCACTGCTAGCTTTAAAAATTTCTCATCTTTAATAAAGTTACCACAAACTGCACAATTTATTTTTGCACAATAGGAGTCTATCTTTTTTCCCTCTCCAGAAAATATACAAAAGCAGGTGGCTATATTTCCTGAGAAATATCTATTTGAAATGTTTACTTGTTTTAAGGTATACTTAGGAATCTTAAATGATCTCAAGACAAACTTTTTATTAAGTCAAGTTTTAGTAGTACTTTTTCTTTTCACCCATTTTAAATAGTCTAGATTTTATGCATTTTATGTCTGTGCTACTCATTTTCAGATGAGGAAAAAAAAATCCAAATAACAGTTGAGAAATACAACATGTGGTAAATATTTTTCAAGTAGTTTGCTCAGTGGTTACAGTTCACAGGGAATGCCTAAATATATGTTTATGTGGCTTAAATTAATTTCATAATTATTGGAAACTATTGATACTGTAAACACAGCACAACTAAAAAGGTCTCCAGTGAATATTGTAGAAAAATGCTGTCCAATCTATTTTAAATGGGTGAAATATAAAAGTCTAATAATTTCACAAGTATTTTCTTGGGTTGTTGTCTTGTTGTTTTGGTTTGGAGGTTTTTGGGTGCATTTTTATGGTTTTCACTTAAAGATTCTGGATTGCAACATTTGGAATAGCAAAAGAGAGGTTTGGTTAATGAAATAATAAAATCTTTTGAATCCATATTCCTAGATGAAATCATACTTTTACAAAGAGCCCTTTTTCCTAGTGAAGTTCACAAATTAGATTTTGTTACTGGTAATGTTACCATTTTTGGCAAACTGGAGTTTTATGAGCATTTTTGGCTGCGAAGCCCTGTAAATCTGAAATAGCGTTGCCCTCCATGCGTCCAACCATGAAATGACACAAAATATTGACAGAAGTGAGCCCCTTTTCCATGAGAGCTCCCTGGCAGGTGGGTGGCATGGCAGGTCCCCAGCAGCCTGGATGAAACAGGATTCTGCACAGCTCCTGCACAAAATCAGCTCCGCAGATTTTGTTGGGATTTGAAGGCATTTAACACCCTGCAGTCAGTCAGGCCTGGGGGCTTGGATCACCCAGCCTGTGAGGCCCTGTAGGTCCATGGTTGAACTCAATGATCTTGGGGGTCTTTTCCAACCTAAATGATTCTGTGACTCCAGGCTCTTGTTTCCCATCCAACTCGGAGCAGTACTTCCACTACTTGACCCAGCCACTTTTACCTCTTGAGCCTCTTTCTGATTTATGAATTTAGACACTTTCTGAGGCTTGTAGGCCTCAGAATGGAGGGATGGATGGACATAATCCAGCTGGAGCAATGGGTTCATACTATATTCCTTTTATTCTGTCACAACTCTACTGTCTGTGACTTCACTGGGGTGTTTAGCACACCGTGCCACACTATGACCAGGGGACTTTCCTCCCTCATATTACAAATAAAAAACTATTGAATAGCTGGATGGTTTTTGATATTGATTTTACTCTCATGAAGAAACAAATGATGGGCTTTAAACCAGGAAATTCCCACACAGATTTTTAGAAATGAAGGCAAAAAGCAGATGAAAGTTTATTTCATCTTCTTTATCTGGGAAGATGCTACAAATGTGGACATGCACTTCTACGTAGCAAATTTGAAAATGTTGTGTAACTCATGTTCAAAATAGTAATTGAAATGTATAGTGTTTATTACATTCCCATATGTTTGCTATTGAGGTATGTCTCTATTGGATGGGAAGCAAAAAACTATAATTTGCTGCTTAGCATCAGAGCTGTTGCACATTCATTTAAATCGCTTTATTTATCTTCTTCCCCATAAAGAACCTTCCATACTGTAAATTTATTGAATGGTTAATGGCCCAAAAGTATGGGGTTCATTACAAAATGAAGTATTTATTGCAGTGTTAATTAAATAAAAGCATTGTAATCTTTCCAAATTGAACAATTATGCTCATTTGAACATTTTAAACAGAAAATCTTTTATATACTAATTGAGTTGCGTAATGAAAAGCACGTGTAATGGAAATTTTAATCAAAACAAATACTGAAATAATTTGAACGCTTTTTACAATATAAAAGGTCTACCTCAGTTTTTATTAGAAATATTATAACAGCCAGATTAGTTTCAGAACTCATGACCTTTGAGCGCGGTATATTATTTCTGAGCTGATAGGCCACCCTCGCATACCAGTTGGCTAACCCCTTCAACATCAAAGTTACTGCTTGGCTACCAGCCCCAAACCATGACAGACTGGCTGCGAGCCCAACACTTGACAGGCTGGCTCTGGGCCCGCAGCGGGGCTGACAGCCCGTTCTGGGGGGCTGATGGATGGGCCTGGCAGCCGCGCTCCCGCGGCACGGAGCCGCGCGCGGCACTCGGAGCGCGGAGCCTCCGCCAGAGGCGGCACCCTGCCCTGTGCCCGCACCAACAGCGTGCTCACACCCACACCTTTGGTTACTCACCCCATTCCTCCCAGCCAGCCTGCAATACCTGCAGTTCTATTTCCAACAGCTCAGCCACCTCGCATCCGCGTGTTCTTCCACATTCAAGGCTGTTCTTCTGCTTGGCTCTGTTTCCTGGTGCTGGCTTTGTTTTATCATTTGCAGACAAAAGCTGAATAATGTGTATTCATTTGGGAATATGAAGAAAATTCCTGAAAGATGAAATTGAATGCCAGAGGCTTGCAGCTGAATTTTTTTCTGTTCACAGGAATACACATAACCCAGTGTCTTTTACTGGGAGTTTTCTTGTTTGTGGACGGTCATTTCCTACATTCAATTCCCATTTAACAGTACTAAAGTGAGGGAAAAGGAAAGGGACTGTTTAGATCTTTTTCTTTGCCTGATGCAGTGGCACTGTAAGGGGAGTGGTCCATTAGCTGACATGAAGATTTTTCTGGGGTTATTGAGAGACTTAAGGCTGATACCTTTTAATTACTTGGTATTAATTACTTAATACCAAGTAATTAAAAGGTATCAGCCTTAAGCTGACAGTATTGATGAAAATGCTTTGGAAGCAAATTCCTACTCAGTTTATCCTTAAAGTGAACAATTTTTTTATTGGAATGTATAATAGTTATCCCTTACAATGACTGAACATACAGGTTTCTGTAATGAAATTGAACACAAGTGCAAAAACATGCAGTTTTATTAAGCAAAGAGGCTGTATTTTAGATCTAAACTTCAACAAACACCATGCACATGAAATAACATGCATAGCAAGGGGTTTTAATGGAGATAAAATACTATCTAAAATGTAAAGCCTTCAGAAGTGGTGAAAGCTCCTGTGCTGGGGATGATTTTTTGCCTAGTGTGCACTGACTCTACAGGATAAAGCAGGTTATTCCTTCCCTCTGGCTCATCCCAGGAAAGCCTGTACGCATCAACATCTCTCCTGTCACACAATCTGTCTTTGGAGCTTTTGAGGGCAGGTTGAACCTGACCATGGATGGGCACTCACATGATGCTGGTGAAGGTGAGTGATTGCCAACAAGTTATGACTGATATTTCTAGATCACTGCTAATGGGATGTGACAAACCCTAGTGAGGAGTCAGCTAGAGCAGCCTTTCATATTTCAAAAGGCATTTTCATCCCTTCTCCCAGAAAGTCTGAATGAAGTTGGAAAGGAACCTCTCACAGTGAAAACTTGTTCTTATTTTTCTTCCATTACCTTGGAATGGATGTTCTGCTGCTCAGAGCAGTCAGTGCAAGCAGGAGGGAATCTGGCTGTGGATTTCCTGAAGTTATCCCATCACAATCTAGCAAGCTAGGTGAGAAAAAACCCCACAAAGGGGGAACAAATATGCCGAACAATATATATGCAGATCACAAATCCTACCTTTATGCGTAGGAATGATTAGTGCCATGACCAAGGGTATTGTTGAAAATATGACACGTTGTTATTTATTATCTATAGCCTTTACCACCTAAACCACTGCAGAACAGATTTTTCTTTCCTGGGTAGTAGAGAGAGAACATTTCCAGCCAGAAGAGATTTGACTGCTTAAAAATCCAGGTGACCCAAACTAATATGACTTCACAAGTTTATTTAAGTTAATATCCAGACTTCACTTCCTAACTAAGACATCTAAGTTTCACTTAGGAAAATGGAAAGGAGAGAGGGGAGTTGGTTGCCTTTTTTTATTTTTAATAAAGCAGGGAAACAATTTTCAGTCTTATTGTAACCATCTGTGGGAAACACCAAGACAAATGAACTCAAGATAAAGGAGCAGCAGACAAAACATCACTGTGTGCACCCACCAAAGAGCACGTCTGAGAGTTCAGCAGCTCCTGGTTCAATCCAGGGCACTGGGAGTAGGGAGTGCCTTGCAGCCCTTAGGCAGAGCTGTGGGCAGCTCCAGGGAGGGGAAAGGGGGGAAAGCATGACCATGGAGAACTGGAATTTTTGCTGCTGAGGCCCTGCAAGGCATGGAGATGAGGGTGTTCCTCCTGGAGAAGATCTTCCTTCCCTCCACAGGCTCTGACCCTCTTGTGGGACAGCACCCACCTGACATGGTGCAGGTGTTCCACCTTCCCCAAGGCAGCTGCACTCAGGTGGAGAATACAATTCAGATCAATACAATCAGCTTTCAGTAGTGTTTTTCCTGCCAAAAAAAAAAAAAAAAAAGTAATTTTTTGCCTGTAAATGAAAATATTAACTCTTATACTGCTAATAGCTACTCCAAGAAGGATTGGGAGCTGCATTCCATGGCCTGTTCATGAGCTGTGGCAGCAGCTCCCACAGACACACCTGCACAAGGGCTGCTGCCTGCTCCCCTTGCCCCCACCCCACTGAGTCCCACCAGCTCCTCCTCTGCCTGACCATCAGGCCTGGCATGGGCCTGACTTGCTGGGCATCCCCTCCTGGCCTTCCATGGTCATTCACAGGCACAGCAGTGTTTTATGGAGAATGGCCCTGGTGTTCCTAATCCCTGCTCTTTACTGGCTCAGGAGGAAGGCAATGGGATGCAGTGGGAAAGCAAGCATCTTATCTGCTAAAATGTTCCTAAATCTGCTGGAGTGCTGGGAGTAGACTTTACTCATTGCTCTAAGCAGAGCTCTATTCAAGAACAGAGACAGAAATCGCTCCCCAAAATTCCAGCATGAAACAGGAAGGAGGAATAAGGGTTACAGCTTTTATCTCAAACATATTAGCAGGTGTTGAAGGAAACTCAAATTTGCCTACTTCCAGGGGTTATTTCAGGATTATGAAAAAGTGACATAAAGAAGGGCTGTTTCTCCTGCAATTGCCTCAAATTAATCATTTTAATCTTATTTTTACATGATGTCTCATGTTACTTGGGATTTGGAGGTAAATCTCCCAATTGTTCCTGCTAACCAGTGTGTTTCCAGAGTACACATTCCTGGGAGGTGTGCTCCAGGACACCTCCTGGGCTGCTGCCATCACTGTGAGCTCAGGCCACAGCGTTGTCCTGGAGCTAAATCCCTTTTCCTGCTCTGGGGATGGAACCCAGTGTGCCTGCACTGCTGCCCCAGCTGGGGCAGTGACTGTGCACAGGAGCCCCACTGCTGCTGAGCCTCAATAGCTGCAGGGAAAAGGGCTCAGGTGTGCCTGACCTTGGAGCAGGGGAGAGAGCAGAGCATCTTTCCTGCCCTTTATCACACAAAGTTGTTAATTTTGGACATAATTTAGGGGCCTGTCTTAGAATTGTTTGAGTTCTACTCACCCACCCTCCCTAATAAGACCCCTCCCTTGTAAGCATTTTGTTCCCAATATATGAAAGCCAAAAATGGATTGTCAGCTCTCCACTGGTGCCCCTACAATTTCTGTTTTACCTTTCACTGGAGCTAAATGGATCCAGCTCAGTGAGATCAGCTCAGCTGATTGGAGCATGCTGCTGGTGACCTGTGGGTTCATATGTGCCATTTGCTCAGGGAGTTGGGCTCACGGATGCCCACTGTGGGTCCCATCCAACTCTGACTGTTCTGTGATTCTTTAATTTCCAGTCTCAATCAACTTTAATATCTTTGATGCTGAGATATGCACAGATTAAAAGACCAGGTCAAATCTTAGATACCCCCTTCTTTAAAGGACATGAAATGTAGTGAGTTAAAGAAAAAGGAGACTGATTGTCTTAGCAGAAGTCAAACGCAGGGTCCTGAGTAGTGGTTTGACATAGGGGTGGCAGAACAAATATCCTGTTTTGTTAAAGATTTCTAATGTGATATTTCTTTTAATCAATCAGTTTGGTACCACTCATTAAAGATATTTAGCTGTTAATTCTCCTTGATTTTAGTGAAAGACAGACACTCAGGTATTCTTGAAAATCCCACAAGTCACACATGTGCATATTTAAGTGATCAGATATGTCTAAAAAAAATCTACATTAAATGGAGAAAATATCTTCATCACAGAGAAATTTGAGGTTAAAAAAAGAGTAGAAGATAGTAAGATTTTTTTGTTATTGCAATAATATAAATCAGCTCTAAATACCTATAATGGACCAAAGGGACAGGGGTCCTGGTATTTGGCTGTTAATCACTGGTGTGGTCAAAATGGGCCAAATTCTACAGCCATTACTCAGGCAAACCCTATGAAAAATCAGCGTAAGCTCTGCCAGGGTAAAGATTTGGACTTTCAGTGGGTGACTGCTCAGTCTTTTATCATTTGTTAGATCAGCAAACTCCTCTCAGCATGCAGTGTGCACACAGGATATAATTTAGACCACCTACAGAACAGCTTGTCTGATTCCTAACTGCAAGCCATTAAAAACTAGAATGTAAATATGATATTTGAGCCAGTAGTGCCATCAACATAGCATGGATTTCTGCTCTGAAATCAGAGGCATCTCTTGCCTGACTGGATTTCACAACCACTGTTTGTTTATGAATTGTCTTCTTGAGGCTCTGAAGATAAAAAGACCCTGAGCTGGTAACACACTGCTGATTTAAGGACTATAATTAGATTAAAATATTGCCTGGCTTTGGTTTAGTTGCAAAAACATGGAGAGAGAGACAAATTTTTCTCACCTGGATGCTGCTTTACATTTGGAGCAAGTTCCCTGACTTCAGCTCCTGGCTTGTGCAGTGCCCTACATGAAAGGTTATTTTTAATTAGTGGTAGAACAGGCCTTCAGGAGCTAAATAAACTTTGAGCCCCTATTCTCTCAGGAGCCATAGCATGAGTGCCAGGCCTTCAGAGCTAATCTGAGTGACAGAAGCATAACAAAAACCACTTCAGGAGCTGGGGAAATGGAATATATGGAGAACCTGTGTGTCAGGGCACAGGGAAGGTGACAGCACAGGCAGGAGTGGGAGCCTGGTGGCAATTAGTGCCCTGCATGGGCAGCACCCACTGCCAGCACTGCCCTGGCTGTTCCCATCCCTCAGTAGATTTTGTGCACCCTGTTCTTGTGGTTCTCTTGGTAACTTTAGGCACTGGAGAGTCATAGCCATTTATAGTGAGTGGAATTTCAGTGGTGTTTATATTTCCATGTGAAAACCACGGATATGATGACTTAGTCATTTATGTAACATTAGGGGATAGATGAAGATGGTAATCCTGGCCCCTTTCCATCCTAAAACATGTCTTATGTTTGTAACATTACCACATTTCTTAGGATAGATTTTTTCTGCATTGATGAATTTGTGGTTAATGGAGTTTTATCCTAAAAATTCTGTACACAACGAAAAATTACATGTAATTATATGTGCAGAAACAAAGAAAAAAATATTTGGATTGGAGTGCACAACTTTAATTTGGTTATACTCGATCCAATGGGGTAGTTTTTCCTTCAAAAACAAAGTAATTAAATAGCAGTAATTATACTTTTGCATGCAGACTGAGTGACATAAGGTGGCTTATTAATGAGAACAAAAAAGAACAGTGGAATTAAATGTATCCCTGGTGTAAGACAGTTGCTAAAAATCAACATTACCACTGGGACTAATTTGGCCTAAAATGATTTGTTTCCCAAGGCTGCTGCCATGTGAAAACTTCTTATCTTTGAGAAAAAGGGAACAGTGACCTCTCTTTACATTAGCTTTCTTTTTCACTTGCCTATTTCCACTGGTTTCAGTGTGGCTGTACAGGTGGAAATGAGGACAGAATTTGATCCAACCGTGTAAATAGGTACCAAAATTTAACGTCCTGCTGGGAAAAGAGCATACATTGAATCTGCCGCTTTTCAAAGGGTTGCAAACAACATGGCTATAAGATATTATTGGAACTTAAATATGTCCAGAGGCTGTGCTAAACTGGTGAACCATAGCCAAGAAGCTCCATTTTATCTAAGGAATGATGAATTTGTAGAAGCTTCAGTTCTTCAGTTGTACCTCACAAGATGAAATGATGAGTCTTGGTTTTAAAGTAACTTTTTTTCAGATTTCAGAGAAAGATCCAGATGGGCCAGTGTTACCCTGATTATGGTCAGGAATCAAACTCTGTAGTTACAGGGTAACTGACAAACCAGAAATGCCCCTGTGTTTGGAGCACCCCTTGAAGCATGTTGTTTAACTAATTCTGAAATACTAACTGAGCAGGTTGTTATTGGTGATTATCAATTATGAGCTTGCTAAATTCAACTTGTTTTGCTTGCAGAAATGTTGCTGTAATTAAGGTCTAATCCAAAAGTCACCGTCTCTGTAAAAATAATTTAATTCAGTTCTATACAGAAAAGCAATTCTGGTGGTTCAGCATGCAAGTGCTCTGTGTTGATAAATCTTTATGCATGTGTGATACAGGAAAAATAAATTCAGAGAGGAAATCTAATTCAGCTTTAGATTTCTAAGAAGTAATTTTAAGGAACAGTGAATAAAAATAAATATTAAATTATGAAGCATAGGTTGATGGCTTCCACTTAACAATTTTAAAGCTAAATTTATGCGTGGGAGGATTAATATAGAACAATAACACTGCACCCTCCTGAAGGCCAGAGGTTGAGAAAGAATAATACATCAATGTTATATTGAGATATAATACTCTATACTCTATTTTTTTTGTGCAGAATAACATGTTTTTCTTGGATAGAAGAATTGTGTGTCAGCTCCTAGCCATTTACAGTTTCTTCTGGCATCCAGACTTGGGAAGCTAACATTTATCTGCTTGGGCTATTAGCACCTTACAGCCCAGTCAGAAACTTTCTTTAGTCCCTCTACTAAATAAATTTAAGAGAGGCTAGGAATCATAGTTTTCTCTTTACAGATGCCCTTTAACCTCTGTGACTGTTCCTAGCTATATATTTATTTACACAGGCCACAGTACTTCTGTTAAACACTAGGCTGCCTACCTCTATAATAATTTCCTGCAGAGGGGGGGAAAAAAACCCCCAATGCTTCAGTTTTCATTTGTCTCAATGTAATCATCCCCTGTGATTTAAAAGGTAGGGATATGTTGATCTTCATTACATCACTGTTTTAAAGGAATGATAATGTGTATACAGCCAGCTTGGGTGCATGGATTGGAATCAAGTTAATTTTATTCTGAAAGGAATTTAGTGAGCACTGAACAGCTTGGTTTACAATGTATTTTAGCTATGGATCCTAATAATAGTTGGGATGGTGTTGTAGAGAGGCCAGAATGGCAGCTGTCTTGGCTGACTATTGAGCTATGTTCCAGTTTTCTTCAGTATAAAATTTAGTTTGAAAGTGTCTTACATAGGATCTGGGCACAGCAGGGCTTGTTTTGGGTTTGCATGGCCCAGCTTTGGTAGCCAGACCCAACACAGGTTTTAATGGATGCCACCACCCCCATCCCCTCTAAAATCCAGAAAAGAAATTTGTCAGAATCCAGCAGCTCTTTCCAGCAGACCAAGAATCATGTGGTCCTACTTCAAGACTAAGAGATTAGAAAAGTGTCTCAAATAAGGATCAGCTTTAAAACCAAATATTCATGTGGAGGGATAGAATGTAAGAAAATAAAGATAGTGCAGAAGGTAGTCTCACACCTGAGGAGTTGCAGCTGTACATATCACCAAAGATTAGGAACAGGCCTGCCCTTAATAGCCACAGCTGTGTTCAGTAAGAAGACGAGTGCTACAAAAGGGTTGGAGTGAGCTGGGTGAGAAGAGAGCTGGAGTTTGTTGGCTGAGTTGTGGAGAAGAAGGAGGAGTCAGTGCTGTGAGGAGATGCCTATGAGAAATCACCAAGCAAGCAGGGAACTTTTGCAATAAGATGACAACATATTCACAAACACCTTGGTGCTCTTGCTGCTGTCACTGCAGCTCACTCAGTGTGATTCTCCCCTGCCCTGGTGTTGCTCTGGTGCTCCCCTGTTCTGGTGCTCCCTCGTTTGGGGCTCCCTGCAGAGGGCTCAGAGGGGCTCCAGGGAAGGGCAGAGACCCCACAGATCTCCTGTGAGGGGGAAGGGGGTGTCCCTGGGGGAGGCACAATTCCCCTGGCCAGGGAAGGGCGGCAGCTGTGGGGTTTCAGTGCCGGCTGGTGCACAGTGCATCCACCCCACAAACATCTGCTCCCGTGCCCAGTGCAGGTCCCAGTGCCACTCAGTGCCGTGCAGGAGGCTGAGACAGAGTGCTTGGAATTCCAGAATGCCTCTCTCTTCGCTTTAAGGAAACACAATCCCATAGGTAATTATTTCCCTGCTGAAGGATGGCTTTCCAGGCATGGTACCTTCCCTTTTACAAAATCTATGTCTGTTTTATCTAAACCACCAGAAATCATAATAACTGCCCTCCTCCCCCCTGCCTTTTTTACACATAAATTTGCTATCAATCCTTCTCATACTTGAATGTTCTCCCACCTGTCCTCAATTTAATCCATGAATGTAAGCACATAAATCTTTGTGACATTTTGGCAGAAAGTACCTATTTTCAGACGACTCCTTTAGGAAACTCTGAATCCAGGTGTTTGTTTTTTGTATAAAATGTTGCAAAAGGGGAATTTTAATGTGACCATACAACCAAAAAACTGGTTACATTTGAAATTCTGTAAAAGGGTGGGATGGCATGCATGTAAACTTTGTGTGTCTTTTCCACACCCTGAGTTATATTCTGAGAGCTATATGATAATTACTGCACCATCTGTAAGGGGAAGGAACATGGAATTTTTCTGCTGCAAGCATGTGATTACACAAACTTTGTTATGTGTAAAGAACATGCACTGGATATTTAAAAGTCCTTTATCACATTTGACACATAGGGATGAAAAGTGCAATGCTGCTCGCAAAATACATTTTTAGGATGAGGTGAAAAAAGGAAAAAAAAAACCAGAAAAAGAGCTGAAACAGTTGGCTATTTTTCATTGGCCAGATGGTTTCCAAACAAAGATCAGAATCTATTTGAAAGTCTGATCATAAGGTCTGGACTGAATAGCTTTGACATAAGGACTGCAAGGCCTGAAGTTTGAAATCCTTTCACCTTTAGTTTCTAAAGGGGCCTATAGGATCCCCACCTTTTTCAAGGTTGTATGATGAATTTAAAAAGAGGTGTTCACTCCCTATACCAGATACTGAACAGGGAACAGATTTCCTATTTATTAAGTGCTGTTCTTCAGCCATTAGGAAGAAAAAAATTCTTGCTCTTTTAAGGTTGTTCAGATCTGTGACCAGACTGTAAATGCCCCCCCCCCCCCAATTAATTGATTTTAAAAAAATAAACCGGTTGTACCTAAACACATGTGTATGGATCTCTTAAAAAGAAAATACATAACAATCCTTTGTTTTTAAGGTGCTGATAAATCCACAGTCTTTTACTGTTCTCCCAAAGGTGAGATGAGCAGCTGGTGTTGCTTTGGTTATTAACAGGATGAATGACTTGGAAAAACTTGGAAAAGCAGGAGGATGGGGGAAGAAAACACCATCAAAAATAAGGTCAAAAAGTAAACAAGAAGAAACTCTGTCACAGAAACAGGTGACTTTTTTCCCCTCTGATATAAAATCTTAGCACGGCCCTCCCCCTTCTGTAAAAAAGCTGTGTGGAAGCAGATCCCCATCTCTCAGGCACCTTTTTCTCTGCAGGCAGGAAGGAGGGAAGGACCACACAGGACAGTGGTTACTCTATCTCTCTCTTAGCTCACTCTCCTGGCAGCCAGGCCGATGGGTTGGAGATAAGGGCAGCACAAGGACTTAGGCAGAGGATAAGAGCACTCATTGTTCCAACACTGATATTCCCTACTATAGAGAGACCATTTAAATCCTGTAATCACTTATATTTTGCAGAAAAAAAATCCCCATTCTCTTTAGCCTCTAATGGACTAATCCTGCAGAAAGGCTTTGCTCTGAATTCATACTTTTCTATAGGGGCACAGACTCTTTTCCAGTGAAAAGGTTATTTTGAAGCTCTTTGAAGGCACAGGAGGGGAGGGAGTGGCAGCTGCGCCCGCAGCGCTGCTGGTGCCCTGCTCGGGCTGGGCACGGATGCCATGGATGCAGCCTCAATAGGAGCCTGCTGTAAGGAGAATTGATGCAGGGATTGTGCTGCAGGGGACCCTCAGCCTTCAGCTGCTGGTGCCCTGCTCGGGCTGGGCATAGATGCCATGGCAGCCACAATAGGAGCCCTCTGTAAGGCAGATTGATGCAAGGATTGTGCTGTGGGGGACCCTTGTGGTATTCACATACCCTCTGAACAGAAAGAAGCTGTTAGATGAGCAGAGAAGAAGGAAAACACAATTCTTATCTGGCTTACTGTGCCTGTGTTGTGCTAAATGCAATATGGAGATTGTTCACCCAAAGTGAGGATGTTTTGTTCCCTTGGCCACGAAGTGCGTGAGTGTCGGACTGTCACGGGACAGTCATGAGAGCATCAGAGATGAGTGCAGTGTGAGCAGTTGTGAGCATGAGTGAGTGCATGGCAGATTCAGTTTAGACGCAATGCACATAGTATATAATAAAATCATTCATTAGCCTTCTGATGATGGAGTCAGATGCATCATTCTCTCTCCCCTTCATCGGAATCACCTTTCATTTACTGTAGGACCCTCAGCCTTCAGCTGCCACCAGCACCAGCCCCGCGGGATTTGCAGGGTGCAGGGGGAGAGAGGCTGTGCCTGGGGGTCCCAGGGGGTGCCCATGTGACTGCTGGCACTGCCATGGCTCACTCCTGCACAAATAACACACCTGGAGGTGAGCACAGCCAGCCCTCCCGCTCCGCTCCCTCGCTGAGCATTTACTGAGAGAGAAAATCGAGATTTGGATGGACCTGGAGAATTGGCTGTTCCTGCTGCTCTTTTGGCATCATCAGAACAATCCCTTTAAAATTCCAGCTTCCCATGAACTTGCCCATTCTGATCTGAATTTCGGGTGCAGGGATTCCCGCTGGCCACCCTAATCTCCCTCCTGGGCAAAGGATTCTTTTCATGCTGATGGCACAAAGGACTTTGTGGCAAGTTTTACACAGCATGCTCAAATGAACCAATGTTCTGTTTGCAACCAGGAGAGGAGAGTTTTCTTTCTTTCTTTCTTTCTTTCTTTCTTTCTTTCTTTCTTTCTTTCTTTCTTTCTTTCTTTCTTTCTTTCTTTCTTTTTAGAGTATTCAGTTCATAGTGGCTTGTTTCTTTTACTCATGCAATGTATCCCAGGGTAGAGAGGGAGTTTCCTGCCAAAAATTGAAGCATATTCTACTTTTGTGGAGGAAATAGCATTAGTGTTCAGAAATAGCAGTTCACATTTGCTCCAGAAATCCAGAACACTTTATAGAGAAACATTATGCTGCTGATAAAACCAATTTATATGATGAAATTATGCCCTAGCTTCAATGGGACTTGTCCATGAACATCTGAGTGCAGATTGTTTCTTGAAGGTTTATGTTACACAGTTCCTTGCTCCTGAATACCAGTCCCAGCTGCAGCAGATATTCTCAAATAAAAATTAAAGGTAGCTCTTGCTATCTAAAGTAAATATAACTGAACAAGAGGTATTAATATTAATCTCTAAAACAGAACAGGAAAAAAAAAAAAGACCAGTAGATATTTTGATGTATAAAAGGAATTGTCTTCTAGGGGATCTGATTAAAAGTCTCCTTTGGTACTTGAGCAATGACATTTTCCAATCTCCCATCAGCAGCATTGTCTATCAGGCAGCACAGTAAGCACAAACACTCTTTTCTTGATTTTTTATTTTCTTTTTAAACTGTGATCCCATGACACTGAAGATCTGGAGAGCTGTGAGGTTTCTATGTTAAAGACAGAGTGATTGAAATCATACAGGTCTCAGTGTCAAGTTCCAACTTTTTCTTAGAAGTGTCAGTAAATTCAGGGGTCTGGGCCTAGTCTGGGCATTTTCTTAGTGAATGTCCTGCTGATTTCTTCTATCCTTTCATTAGAAAGACTCTTTTATAATCAATGCTGAAATGCTAATTGGCAAGGGAGAAAATACCCAGACTTTTTGCAAAACTATTTCATTTTGTATCAATTATTAAAAACTTCAGAGATCCTTAATAGGAGACACAGTTTGAACAAATATATTTGTATGCTACATAGTGCTTAGCATCTTCAGCTTTTATTTGCCCTAAAAAGGATTAAAATCAGGTTTTTAAGATCCTAGGACTGTACAATACTCACAGGCTCTTCCAGCATAAAGCTTCACATCTGAAATGCAGTTCCATATTTTTAAGTGCTTTAGTAACTTAAACAGTAGTAGTGGCAAGACTTGATTGATGTATAAAGTAAGCAATTGCAGGAGTATAGTCAGTGTTTCTCATACCAAGAGAAAATTATCATGGTAATTAAATTTGCTTCTGAGTTCTTTTGCAGCTGTGTTTTTGCTAATCTAATAATCTTGGAAGGTTATAATTACTTGTCTTTTAAGATGCACCTGCTATCTGACATGGTGTGGCAAGCACAACCAAAATTTGGTTTATTATAATTTTTGCCTGTGGAGTCATTCTGGAGGGCAAAGCAAAGAGAATCACCTCTGAGGTCAGTTATCATCATCCTTGGTGGGCTTTGAGTGCAACCCTCTCTTGTGTCTCCTGCCAGCATCAGTCAGGATTGATCCCTGCCTTTAGTAATTGCTTTAGTAGGCAAATAACTTTTTTTGCAGGAGAACAAACTCTGTATGTCTCCTGATTTTGCACATTTGTTTATACCAGTGACAGCTTGGGCAGTGTCATCTGGTGAAGAAGAAAATATTGTGTATTCAGTGTATTTTTTGTATTTGTGTATTTTCTGTACACACATTCTCACAGTTTTTTTTAGGAGAAAAGGATTGGGTCAGATGTCCTTTACTCAAGCTGATGATGCAATCCCATGCATTTACTAAAGCAGTAAACCTCAGAGAAGACAGTGTGATTAATTGAGCAAGGACTGGGTGTGAGTGGATGCTAGGGGAAAATCCCTACCTCTGTTTTCAGTCCCAGAATCTCCATGGATTGGAGGGGATTATTCTATCTGAGGTCAGAGAAAATGGTACAGTGTTTTATGACTGAAAGAACAAGTGAGAGGGCAGGAGGGGCATGCTCAGCCCTGTTTATCACAGCAATTTTCTGTGCTCACACCTCTTCAGACTCACACAGTCTGTGCCATTTCCATCCCAAGCATGGTGGGATCCTCCATTTCTCTTGTGTTGGTGGGGACAAATGATAGATGAACTTCCACTGCTCTGCAATGAACAGTTTTGTGCAAAAATGGCCCTTACAGCTGAGGTGGATGAAGTTTTTAGACAGTTTGTTTTACAAAAAGTAAAAAATTCAGGTCAATAAAAGCTAGCCAGAAGTAAATCCACTCAAAATAGAAACAAGCCCCTTCAGTTGGAATGAAACTTTTCTGGCCCCAAAGAAAGAATTTTGTCCAACTTAATTCTTGCTTGTTTTGGGGTAGATGAACATTCAGTCCTAACATCTGGTCATTCTTATAATTTTCCTGTTTTTCCAGCAAACTCTGCCCAGCTCTGCTTTGCAAATCTTTAACATTCTTCAGAATCTTAAAAAAACCCCAACCACTCAGCTAACCAACAATAGCAAACCCCAGGGTTAATTGCCTGGTTGTCCACTACAAACACCCACTGGAAGGAGGTGTTACCACCCAGAGACCCCACCTGAGATCTTGGCTGCATTCCTGGCCAGGAGTGCTGTCCTGCACAGCCAGTCCTGATCTCACGCTGCTTCAGAAGCTTGTTCTGCTCGGTGGACAGCAGCAGGGCTCAGCTGCAGGTCCCCTGCCCCGTGGGGAGGTGTGTGCTCCTGTCTCTGTGCCTGGAATGAGGAGCACAGGTAGAACAGCAGCTGGTGAACATCATGGAGAAGCAAAATTGCAGTGTCAGATGTGTCTGGGAGTGACACAGCTGAAGCTTTTTTCAGGTTTCTGTGTGCCAAAGGGGTGAAATTTGATGGCTCAGTTATTGATAATCATAGGATGGCTTGGGTTGGAAGGGACTGGAGGGATCATCTGGTTCAAAAAAATCTCATTTCTTTCTTTCTGTTCCTGCAACATTCAGGCTTCACTGTAGGAGGGGAAAAGCTCTGAATTTCTAAGATGTAGTTTGGGAATTAAAATGCCAACAGCATCATACACAGTGTTATACCCATTTATACTATATAAATAAATAGCTAAAAATGAATTTTAGATTCTGCCTTGTCTATTACTGAAACCAAACTCACTTGTGCTTCCAAAACGCTCCTCAGAGAATTGCTTTGCATTTACAGAGACTTTCAGACTGGCAGGGAGCCACTGGACAATTTACTGAAAGTCACTGAAAGCTGAAATCAATGTGAGGGCTCAACATGGAAGCAGTTTCACAGATATCACAGGGCCAATTCATATTTCACTTACAGAGGAGCATGATAACAATATAAATATATTTAATTAGGAAATAAATATATGATTCCAAAAGGGTCTTATTGCTGCTTTTTGTATTTAATATAATGCATCCAAATGAAAACAAAAAAAAAATCCTGACAATTCTGCTAGCTGTTGAGTAGAGTGTTGTGAGGAAGACAGTCAGAGTGCAAACACCTGGCTATGGGATTTGGTTTTGAAGATGTTCAGGCTTCAGAAAGTATTCAGAAACATCTGAAAGATGTTCAGATGTTCAGAAAGTATTAACTACAACAAGTTATTTTTTGGCTCACAGATTTTTTAAAATTATCCATTGTATTTGTCAAAAATTTCTTGCTGTTTTCTTTGAAATATTGTTTTGCTTTTTGAATAGCACACAAGGAATTTACAGTAAGGGCTCACTATTTAAATGTCAGAAGCCTTGGTGTGGTTGGCTTCTGAAGCAATCCAGCAATGTTTCGGGTTGCTAATGGGTGATTTATGTAATGCAATGAATTGCAAATTGCAAGCACAACAATGGAGAATTAGTGCTATCTTTGAAAGTCTGACTCATCCTCGCAGGCCCCAAGTTCTCCAATGGTGACAATAGCATGAGCACAGAGGAGGCTTTTAAACTGAGCTGCCTTGGGGACCCTGGGCTGAGATGATGCTGTGGTGAGGAAGAACCATGGGCAGGGCCCTGCTGAACTGCAGCCATTGCAGATGACTTTTGTTCAAGATGCAGCTTTAAATTCAGCCCAGGCTGCTTCTTCTGGCAGCTGTGTTTTCTCCTACAGGCTCTTGCATTTTTGTAAGAGCATCCAAGTTGCCGCTTCTGCTGGGTTTTAGCAGGAAGAGGTGAGGGTTTGCTGTGGGCCAGGGACTGCTGTGCCAGTTTGTGGCAGCTTGTGGCAGCCAGCTCAGAGGGTGGTGCAGCCCCACTGCCCTGCCCTGGCACCGGGACACCCCACACTTGTCCCACCCTGCCCTCCCTTCCCCTCCTGGCACCTCACTGCAGTTTCCATGCAGCGCAGGATGGATCATTGGTCTGTAAGCAGAGGTGAAATCACCTAAATCCTCAGGGATTTTGATTTAGGCTGGAAATCACCTAAATGAAACCAATTAAACCAATTTAAATTAAGCCAATTTAAAGATTAAACCAATATTTAAATTCACTTGGTTAGTTTATAATCCCTGTGCCAAGAAGGGAAGCAGGCAAGACATGGCTTTGAGAGCAGCAGCTGCCCAGCAGCAAATCTTGCAAAAGGAATTAAATCATGCTGGACCATGCTGGTGCATGAATTTCCAAGGACACTCATTATTATTCAGGCTTTGAAAAGATATTTTATAACAATAATGGATCCTTTGCTGAAGCACATGAGGGATGGTGTGGGCTGGTGGTTGGGCAGGATGTAGGGAAGCAGATGGAAAGGGGAAAGTGCCACCTGTCAGGCTGAAGGATTGCTAATTTTACCTCTAATTCTTAGAGAAAAAGTGTCATGTCAATAAAGGCAGTAGACCAAACAGGACTCTATTGTCATATTGAAGTGCACAGGATCAAAAGCACAAACAGTGCACTTGAGAAATAACTCTCCTGCAAAGATGAAGCAGGTTCAGTATTAGGATAACTGCATGGAGGATCTGGTGGCCTAAACAGGGGATAAAAACTTTTCATGTGCAGACTTGTCTGCATCTCTGCAGATTTATTACATGTTACAGATCCCAGAGATGTGTTCAGGAGCCCTGCCCAAAGCCTGCAGAGGGTCAGGCTTGCTGGGGGCATGGCAGCATTCCTGGCAGGCAGTGTCTGTGATGCTGGTTTGGCTCTCTGATTGCTGTATCAGACTAAGCACACCAGATTTGCTTTGTCACCAGCATTTTTTGCAGGGAAGGCTGCATGCTAGGCTGCCTTTTGGCAGGCTGCAGGGAGAACAGCTGTACAGCCAGTAATTAATTCCATAATTGCACTAACCTAGACCAAAACTGAGACAAGCCCTAGATGGAAACACAGTGCTGTGACCAGCTCTATGTGGAGCCAGGAAATGTTAATGAAAATAGGCTGAGGAGCAAGAAGGAGCTCAGCAGACCTGAACACCAATGTCAGGAGTGCAAAGGAGCCTTCTGAAAGTTAGATTTTTCAGAATGCAGCTATGATTAGTTTCCCTGGAAAAATTAGCAAATGCTCCACACTGACTGAAGAAGTGGCATTTTTGCACTGTAGGTTATCAGCACCCTTCAAAGCAAACAGGGCAAAAGCTTCTTATAATGAGCAGAATATGCAGCTGATAGTGAGTTGAAGACTTTGACTATCCAAATGAATACTCTGGGCTTAGCTATGCCAGTTTTCATAGGAGATTCTTTGAATACCTGCATAAATAAAGAAACTAACATACCTTCTCACTGCCTTTGGGTATCCACCTTTGATTTTAATTTTCTGCCTCATAGAAAATGCTGTTTGTATATTACAGTGGTGGAACATCATCAAAATATCTTTAGCTGATACATAAAAAGGAAACCATGTAGCAGAACGGAGCAAACTGTCAGTGACCACAGGACCGACTGTACAGCCTTTCATTGCAGTGCTGCTTGCCAGTGAGGATGCCTTGCATGTGTAATTGCAAGTTTCTAAATGTATTCCTGCCTTTCACAGGGAATTACTACAGAAATGATCCACAACATTTTCCTGTGTTTCATTTGCAGCAGCTTCTCAAGCTTTTCCCTTTCTCTTTGCTGTGGAATTGGAGGAAGCGGTTGGTCTCCCACTGAGGAAAGTGAACACACTCATACCCTGCAACTGAGCATGGATATTTGGAATGGCACCTTCAACAGACTCATTAAAGTGCTCTTTCTGAGCAAGTGCTTGGCATGAAAAGAGGTAAATTTGGCCACTATATATGCTAGATAATATATATATATTGAAATATATAAATTCTCTACAAGTGTTTAAATGTACATATTTGCAGTCCCTCCTTACTGCTCCCAGCCAGGGGCACAGGGCTGCCATTTCAGTGGCTGCTGGGCACTGTGGAAAGAGAAGAGGCAGAAGTGTGGTCAGGATTGTTGAGAAGGTGAATATTCACACTCAGTGTCTGTCCTCTAAGTCAGCCTGTCCTTGGCAAGAATCAAGAAAGCTCAGTAAACATCATTTATCTTTGGAATTATTCTATTTAGTGCACTTCAAATATGCAAGCTTTTGAAACCACAGGTTTGGATTTGGCCTTTCTAGACCAATTAAGTGCATATTATTTATGTATTTAAAGGAATTAAAATGTAAATGAGGAGGTGGTTCCTTCTCCAACAATGCAAGCCTAAATGGGGAGTAAATTTTAGTTTCATTGATGCTCTTCCCCATTATTAGTTGAACAGATGAGCACAGATTCCATCTTCCATGCCCTAATCCATGAAGTATTGCTAGTTCATTATCTGGTGGACTAATGAACAACAGACATTTAGTTTTTAGTCACTGCTACTTCATACTTATACTATGTTTCCCAGAAGTGAGCCACTTTATTCTAAACTAGAGTTCTGGAATTTATTATTTTTTCTCCTTGTTTCTGATGACTGCAACTACTTTTCATAGGCAGCCCCATTTCTTTAGTTCCTGCCAGCTATGGAAAAAGGATAATGGGGGTAAAATAAATCACAAACATGACAATGGTAATAGCTGGCATGAATGTCCTTTTGCAAAGCACTGCATTTAGCTCTTTAATTTTTTTGCAAAGTGCAGACATAATAGTTTATTGTGTCAGGTCACAGGAAAATTGACTGTCTACTACAAGATGAGAGGCACCACAGAACAGACATGTGAGCAGCACAGTGACTGCCGGAACATGGTGGGAGCACACATGGAGCTGCTGTCTGTGCTTTGCTGAGCCAGCAACTGAACGAACTCTGTGCCCGAGGAGCCGCACACCACAAGGTTTGGCCCTCAACTTCTACTCTTTATGTAGTCTTTTCTGCTTAAAGAGATCTTTTTAACGATGAAAATGTGATGGTTTTGCACTTGGCATGGGGTAGCCAGGGGAGGGCAAAGATGCCCCATTGGCTTTCACCATGTGTGACACACTGGGGATGAGGCAGCTTCCCTGGGGATGGGGATGATATAACTCCCATGAGGATGAGGCAGTTCCCCCAGGGATGAGGCAGCTCCCCTGAGGATGAGACAGCCCCCATGAGGATGATATGACTCTCCTGAGGAGGAGGCAGCTCCCCTGAGGATGAGACACCTCCCCTGTGGATGAAGCAGCTCCCCTGAGCTCCCAGGCAGGGCAGGAGGAGGGGGTGACACCAACTCCCACCACCCTGCAGGGCTGCACATCCAGGGCCAGATACACCCCCCTGCTGTCCCCCCTGGAGGGGCTGAACATCACCAACCACCTCCTCCAGAACCCTCTTTGTCACCCAGTAAAGGCTGTTTAACTGAGTTAACAACACGGCCACTTACTGCAAGGAAGCTTAGAATTCAGTACTGAAAATTTGTTATCACACTTGATTTTATTCTTACATTTCTGTTAGCTACAGTATAACTATCTATTCCATAGTGTTTCCTACTCATTTTTTATTCAGATGTATGATTTGGGTGGAATAAATATTTGTATTTCCCTTGCACTTACTATCAGCTGCTTTTAGAGTAGCTAATTTAAAATAAAGTAGTAAAAGTAAAATTTCATTAATGAAATGGAAAAGACAGGACACACATATTTAGATTCATGTCTGTCTGCATCAAAACCAAAACCCACCTATTTATAGTTGTGCACACGTTCAGATCCTGAGAAACTGAATTTGGACTGATACTGGCACAGAACACAGAGCTGGAATCACATCCTTGTGCTTCCCATGGGGTTCACCATCTCAAAGGGAGGAAAAGGAGTGAGCATCCGGTCCTGAGAGTCTTCTCCAGGAAGATTCCCATCACACCTGTGAGGGAATTAAACTAAAGAAGTCCACTGCATGGTTAATATTTATATTGATTATTTTCACTAAGGAAAGCAGCGGGCAGATGTCTATAAAACATGTCTAGGCTTAATCTAGTTGGCCACTGGATGTCACTGATGGCCTCACAAATACAATGGTAGCATGTAAAAAAAAATAAAATACATGAGCAGGTATTAAAAGCAAACCCTGTACATCACCCATACATTTGACGGGGAAATTAAGAGTGTCTCAGCAGCTTTGAAAGGTGTCACTACTGGAGTTTTTAGGTTCTCAGTGAAAATGTGTGCAAAACTCTCTCACTCTGGTAAGAATATTTCTTCATTTAGTAACAGAATAAAATACAGTTTTCATAAGATGAAGCAGAAGCTGGTTATGATCTCAGACAGCCACACCTGTGAGAGATGAATTGGACCTGAAACTCACCCAGGTCAAGGTGAAGCATTCTGAAGAGTTTAAAGTGAATCAAATATTTTCTTCTGATTTAGTTCTCTTCTTCCCCCTTGTATACCCCCTCTAACCCTAAATGGGAACTGCTCATCTGTCAAAAAGGAAGCACATTTGAGCAATTTCTGAGCCAGCCTGGAGCAGGAAGTACCAAAGGTCTGGTTTTGTTGGTGTGGGAGTTTGGATAACTCAGAAAATCCTCTGGCTTTTGGGAGCTCACCCACACTGACAGGAACTCCTGCATTTGGGACATTTGCCCGTTGTCACTACCTTTAGCCAATGTACCCTCAGCTGGTAGGACAGAAAATTGTCTTTATTTTGGTGAATGAAAGTACAATGGTGTCCAATGCCTTCGTCCCCTGGGGTGAGGAAAGGAATTGCCCAAAATCAGGCTCAGACTTGTGCTCTCTGCAGTGGCCTCCCAATCGCTAAACATCTGCTCGGCCTGTTGGTAACTAAAACACTGGAAAGAGCATTTCTGGAAAGAGCAAACATGATTGTTATTTCCCTGCATTTTCCTGGGATAAAAGTTAAAGGAGGTTGCATGAGAATGAGAACTGAGTAACTTCTCTTGGAGTGCCTCAGCAAAAAATCAAATGACAACTGCTAATGGAGACTAATTGAAAAAAAAGGTCATTAAACATCTGAACACATTCAGTGTTGGCCAAGTTATTTTGAGAAGACAGCACAGCCATAGGCTGAACTGAGTTCCTAGCAGTACTAGAAAGGCAAGGCTCCTGAATGCACTCTGAAGAGATAGGAGGCTGCTGAAACCAAAAACTCAGGGGTTAATTTTCATACTAAGCTCACATTTAGAAAAACATGAAACAGATGTTCATATCAAAATCTGGTATTTTTCCGTAAGAGCCTAACATGAAAAAGAAGTGAAGTTAAAGCATGCATGTTAATAGCTCCTTTCAAATAGTTTAGTCTTTTTCAAATGCATAGATGTTCAGAAAATCTCAGTCTAAGCAATTCTGGGTAACATAAAAAAAAAGTCTCTGCTGGCTTAAGCTAACAGAGTGACTGCTTTATCTCAACAGGAAAGAACTTTCCTCTTGGGGTCCTCTGTCTCACCATGGAAATCTTGTGTTGAATTAACTTATTAATGGGTGTGTACATATGTATATATATAAGGATGCCACGTGGCAAACAGGCAACCTGCACAGGCAGATATGACCATGCTGAGCCTGCCCCCAGAAAGAACAACCCAAACAGGAGTTAGAATGGTCCTCTGCCAGGTCCCTCTATGATCAAAGCTGTAGCAATAGTCAGACATGACACCATGAACGAGAAATGCAGCACAAATAACACAGAATCAGTGGTGTATTGTGCTTAGCATTTTTCCAGCAATTTGCTGTGTTAGTTCTTTGGCCATCTGACACCTGGGCAGCCCCTGGATCGTGGCAGGCTCTGCAGCTGCTGTTTGCTGCAGCTCACCAGACTTTGGGTGCAACTCCAGTGCCTGCATGTGTGAATCCCTGTCAGTTTGTCCAGCTGACTTCCAGATAGACACTGTAGCAGATCAGAGCTGCTATTTTTGTAAATCTAGATAAAAGTAGAAAAAAATGCATTATTATTTTGGGTAAAGTCAGCTTCACTGACACTAGCAGCTTTGTGAATGATACTGAAGATACTGCTTGTACAGGCATGTTTTTGTCAGTCTGCTCAGAACAGCTCTAGTTTAATTTAACTGCACTTCAGCACTTCTTCTGCCTGCAATTCCTTATCCAGAACATTTTTACCAGCTGTGTTGACTGACTCTTTCAGAGATTTTTGACATTTTGTCTCAAGGCTATGCAGATTTCACTCCATGAAGGACTTTCATGTTAAAAACCCCAAAAGGCAGAGGCGGATCAGAGTTCCAGCAAGAGGTACACTGTGCCACTGACAGCAAGGGGATCATGCCATACAAGCCCATATTTCTGTCCCTGCCACTCCACAGGACTGGCCAGGTTTTGGTACCCTTTTATGGAACTTTTCTAGTTCCACTATTTTTGAAATGTAGGACAGCAAGATTCTACCTGGTATTTAAAATATAAGCAAAGGGTAGTTCTCAATTTTGTTTTCATTTCCTAATAATTCCTTATGGTCTGGCTTGCTGTGAGCTTGTATTCTCCCAAACACATCTGTTATGGCCCCAGATCTCATTCCTTGGGAGTGCTGGTGAGAACCTCAGTGTCTCTCTTCTGCTCTGTGTGGGATTGTGCATTCATTCCCATACAAGTCTTCTGCAAATGCTTTTATTTTTCATAACCTGGTATCAGCAGCGTTTCCAGCTCATTTGTTGTCCCCTTTCCAATTTACAGTGGTTGCAAAGCCAATTTTCATTAGTTAGGGCCTTTAACAATCCCTGGCACTTTGCTCAGGAGCTGCAGGAGGTTTTAGCAGTAAAAGGTCTGGCAGACTCAGGCTGATGTCTCTGGCACGATGGTTATATGTGGTCCAGAGTGGGGTCAGTGAACCATTCAGGATGTGAGAAGCAGGGAAATGCCCATGTCTGTCCTAAACCACCACAAGGGCACTGGATTGCTGCAGCTGAGAGGTGAAATGGGGGAGGAAAGGAGAACAATTTCCCGTGGTTATGAAGCCCTTGTGTTTGTAAGTGACTCAGTCTGAGTAACCTCACTTAAGATGCTCCAAGAGCTGTGCCAGAACATACCTTAGATAAGTTACAGAGACACTTGTTCACAGTTCCTGGCATTGGGTTGTGGCAGGAGCAGCCCAGGAAATGTGAGCTCAGGTCAGGTTTGCTGCAGAGGTGTTACCCCAGCTGGAAGGAGAAAAATGATGGCAGTGTGGGCATTTGATAACCCAGTGAAAGATGCCACCTCAGGCAGTGAGGTGACAGGATGTGTGCACAGAGAGGCTGGAAAAATTGTAATAGTTGGACAACAGGAAAGGAGAAAGGCCCAGGTAGTCTTTGGAATGATTAGGTTGACTTTCAGAACAGTTTCATTCATTTTATACTACAAGTTGATATTGCTTATCTAGGACTAAAGCACATCTCACACACTTTGCTGTGGAACTTGAGACTGAAGCAACTAAGTAGGCATTTATAAAGCAGGATTTTCCTACTGAAAAGAAGAAAAAACCCCATCCAGCTGATGTTCCCTGACACTGACTAGTAATCTTTTATTAATCTTATGGAGAACTGTCCAAAAATAGCTGAGCTTTGAAAGAGTAAAGCCGAGTGCAAGAAGCACCACAGTGGTGTTGGGACAGTCATGGACCTGGCTGGAGCACTTCTGCTTGCCTCTGCTCCCATTGCTATTCCTAATATCCTGAATCAAGTATCAAGCCAGGGCTTTAATCTGAATAAGGCTGTTAATAAGAATAATAATAATAAGCCTGTTATAAGTCTCAGCCCTGGATTTAAGCCAGACTTCCACTACAAACTACAGTATCAGTTGATGAGTATTATCCCTTGTTGTGTCAGCAGAAGTCCTCCTGTGGACTGAGTTATGACAAAACTCTGCATTCACCAGGGCAGCCTATTTCCCCCATATTACGCAGCAGAAGCTCAGTTTTGCCAGAATAAACACGTCTGTGCCAGGAGCTGGGACAGGGCTCTGGAAAGGGCTGCCCTGGGAGCTGCACTCTGCTGTGGGCCAGGTTTAGGCGCAGGGAGATTGGGGATCCTGCCCCAGCACAGATAAGAGCACGAGGCATAAGTTCAGACAGAGAGAGACTGGGAAATGTCCCAATTCCTAACATTACTGTCTCCTAGCCTTAGCAGCAATGAGCTATTGGCAACTTGAGACAAGCTGCCTCATGCAGAGCAGCTACAGGCCAAGAGAAGCTAACTATTTCTGTCGTGTTTAATTTGACCACTTAAACAGTTAATCCCTTTGCAATGTCATTTTTTGGCATACATACCACATCTGTCTGTTTCTGAAAAGATCTCCTTACTACTACAGCTTTTTAATATATGAAACAGTTTGCATCAGATTACAGAGCCTCAGCAGTAGCAGGCACTGTAGGCACAGACAGACACACGGACATGTGCACCCAGAGATGCACAGTTCCTCCAACCACCTCTGCTCTCTCCCTGAACCTCCTGGTTCCCTGTAATTCCTGGCTTCCCCTCTTTGGTCCCCACCAGAAACAAAACAGGACATGCCCCACACAAGTTGTAGTCCTGTGTGTTGAGGCTTTATGTACAGAATCCAAGGTGTAACAGATTAGCTTTGATATTTTATATTTGCGCAGCTCTTTTGTTTTCTGTTCACTGCCTTTTCAAGTGTGTTTAACACAGGCTCTGCTTTGCTTTCAACCCATCCTTACTTGCAGATATTGCACGCACTGGAGAGAGACCAGTGAAGCACCACCTTTCATATGAGGAAAGATTGAGCAATATCATCAATAGTAAATCATCATTGATGTACCCTCATTAAACCTCTGAAGGGTGGGTTAGAGAAGATCCAGTGGTTCCCAGTGACAGGACAGGCAGGGGACACAAACTGAGCACAGGAGGACACAGGAAACACCTTTTCTGTGAGTTTTACCAAGCACTAGCACAGGCTGGACAGAGAGATTGTAGAGTTTCCATCCCTTGAGGAGTCCCAAAGCCATCTGGACGTGGTTTGAGGTAACTGGCCCTTGGTTGCTCTGCTCAAGCAGGGGGATTGGGTGCAATGGCTTCCACACTCCCTTCCAGCCTCAACCATTCTGTGATTCTTGAAATAAGATAGTGGTCCGCTCTTGCATTGGGTTCAGCGGGTGATAGGTTTAGGAAATGAGATTTTCTTCTCATTTTGTAGGAGGTTTGTGACAACTGCAGGGCACACTGAAATAATTTAAATTTTGATGCAACAGACGCTGGAGTAGAAACTATATAAGAAAATGACTTTCATGATTAACATCAACATGCAGAACCTTGAAGAAGCAGCATCTGTGACTAGAAAAACAGGCAAGAACAGCAGTGGATTTCTCTTCCATGATTCCTCTATTTATTCCTTCATGAAAGTGATGAAATGTCAGCTGTTTTTCCACGTGTGAGAAGACCTTGCACAGAGGACTCGTGTCTAAGGACATGCACATGGTGTTTTTACAGCAAAAATAATGTTGTTTTGCAATGCATAGGTATATAGTATTTTTATTAGGGCTGAGAGAATTTTAGAAAAACAGCTGAGAAGACATGTATGTGTCTTTTTTCCCCCCTTCTTTTCTAAAGAGTTTAATTTAATTTTAATCCATTCGGAAATAAGAACAGAAAAAAGAAAGGGAAAGGGAAAAGAATGTAGGCAAAGAGGGGAATGAAAATTGAGTATAATTTAAATAGGAAAACTGAGTTTCCCCTGCACCTTGGATTTATTGTGAGAAGACTTGTCTTTCCAAAAATCTGATTTTCTTTTTATTTTAAGAGCATAGAAGTAATGGGCCATGGGAAGGTTATGGAGTAACAGAGTAGCTAGAGTTGTCTGAAAAGACATTTAATTTGGAGCTTGCCAGATACCCTTCTGGCAACTTAGTATTAAGGTTTTTATATACTGTGGGGTGTATCTTGTTCCCTGGGTCAATTTTGGGTGCATTCTTTTGGTGGAATGCATTCTATGGCAGCTGAGACACATTATTCTCTGGCTATGTCTTGTGAAAGTAAAAGAAGCAGGCAAAAAAGATGTTTTGAGATAAAATCTGAATGGAGATATTGGGTTTTAGACAGCAAGTACAGAAACCTGCTTTCAAGGGTTAGAGAAGAACACTTAACATGAGCAAATCTGCAAGGGAGAAAAATTATTATGATATTGTTATTAAACTGTTATTATAACAGAAAAGAGTTATTAAACTCACACCAGTTGCTTTACTTTCTAAATGAACATATGTAAAATTTTCTTTATATTTCATGTCCCCAATTGTAGTACCACATTATTTAAGTATTTATATGTATCTTATAAAAGAGTTGCATTTGATATATCATTTACTGATCTATGTTGATTCATTGTCTGGGACCTAGTAAGTAAAAAAGAAATTCTTTACTTATTGACTTAAATTATTTTATTCCTGACTTCTTAATATGTTAGCTGTGTATTCGATTGTAGTCACTTGATGGTTTCTATTAAACACTGAATAAAAACCCTCTAGGAAAGCCATTTAGAAATGCATGACTTATTCAGTGTGAGGCGTCTGCAGATGATTGATCTAAAAAAACTTTACAGGCTAAACTTTGGACTAAGGAAGAATATTTAAATTATTTCATCCCTGAACATACACTGACAAAATCATTGGATTCTCTGAGAAATCATTGGATGTCAGTGAAAATGCTTGTATGTGAAGCTTAGTCTTTATTATACATTTGTTTCATAAATTAGAAAAAAGATCTAAGGTAAATGTTCAGCTCATCTGGTTTGTAACAGAAACCATGACCATGGTGGATAGGTACAAAGATGAGCTCATTCAAGACCTCTTCTGAAATGGTAATTTATCATCTAGGTAATTTTAAAAGTTCTTCATGTCATTGCAAGGGTGGCAGATACAGGCTTTTAAAAAGATATGTTTTGTAATCCTCTGGTAAGCTGGTGCTTAGAAAGAAGATTTCACTAATGACAATCTGGTAAATACTAGGTAAAATTTTTCAATGTAAGAGTCTGTACTGAAATGTATACCACAAAATTGTCTCTTCTTCCACTAAACAAGGATGACTTCCAGTATCATTAGCAATTGTTCCCGAGAAGATTCTGTTTCGGATTATATTATATATACAATGGGAATTTATTTGAGGTTTCCCAAGTTTACTAGTTCCATTCCCATGAGCTAACAGACAGTAGATCAAGTGCTTTCCAGTCAAGTATTCCCATGGCAAATATCCACCAGTGTCCCTTTCATCTGATGCAATGGCATAGTGCCCATTCTTCTGCTTCATCACTCTCTTTCAGTGCTGCAGTGTTCCAGGAAAGGGCCATATCATGCACGAGACTATGCAGGAAACATTAAGCCTAATCTTCAAAACCTTATGGTTCTGTTTTGGGTTTTGCTGACCACTGGAAACAATTACAGCACAGACAACACGTGGGAATGTCTGACAGCTTCTTCAGACCCTTTGCACTCAATCACTTGGTGAGTCTTTAGGTTTTTGATTATTGCAATCATGGTCCAAAGCCTGTGCTTGCATCAATGTCCTGGAAATGAGCAAGAACACACAACAGGTGGTCAAGGTGACTGTCACTAGACATGTAAAAAATAGGTAAAATTGTCTGTTAAACAGACATTTTCTTATTTCTGTCATTATGCCAAGAAATCCATTAGCAGCCACTGACACCTACTCATCTGCATTTTTTGTGCTTGCCAGTGCTGAAAGCTCATGGCCTTCATGATGGTTACAGTTATCACATCTTTATAAGCATGACCAGTAAAGTTTACTTTCTCCTAGGAAATACTTTTCATAATCTTGGCTTTCACTTAACAGTTTTCAAAACAAGATCTGGGCATCCATAGAAAGTAGAAAAATAGATGGATTTGGTGACTTTATATACGGTACTTCCAGCACCATACTGTTAATTCTAGAGAAGGAGAATATGTGCAGAAGATGTGTTCACTAGTAACCAAGAGCTGGGTTCAGGAATGTACAAATGCCATGAGAAAGGCTTCTCTGTTCAGAGAATTCAGGAGCTTCTGAAGGATCTTCAGGACCTTCATTTGAAGATGAAAGTTGAGAGGCTGTGGAAGTGAGAGACAAGAGAACTGAGCAGTATGAAAGAGGATTGAGAAAACCCAGCTAGACAGGAAACCAAAGCTGATGGAGAGACAAAAAATTTACAGGCAATTTCTCACAGGAGAAAAAAAAAATAAATTAGGAGGACAGCACTTGTTTCTCAGACTGGCTGGAAACTAGATATTGGAGTTTCTACCACATAGAAGTAGATACTGAAAGTGTGACAATGAAGTGTGCTGTTGTTGGCATGGCTCAGGAATAAAACTTGTGAGGGCTGGGTACTTTCAGCCTTTAGCTGCCTTTTTTTAGTGGAAAAGACAAAAATCCCAGATCTTCAGGGAGATGTTTTTTCATTTTCTCTCAATGAAAAGGATAAGAAACAGTCTGTGAATATGGAGGAATGGAGCTAATTTTTAAAGCTGAGCACATAATGAGCAGATACTATGATTCTACCTAAAATAAGATATAAAGAAGATTCATATCTAACTGCTTTCATAAGTCACAACTGTGCTTTTTCCATGGTGTTGCTCATGTCCTGGGTTTTGGGGATGTTTTATGTCTTGTGAGACTGGCAGGATAGAATTAAGTGAGACCAGCCATGTGGTAGCTAAGCAGGATAAATGCTCAAGAGAAGAGAAATTTCCAAATTAATTAAAAGGTATAGTTGTAAAAGTATAAAAAGTTCACCTTTTAAAGGTTTGGCCTCTGTTTATTTTTTAATAAACAATCTAAAATGTCACTGCTTGCTGGGACTTTTGAAAGTATTTTTGTTCTAAAGTGGCATGAAATTCAAAAAAACTCAGATGTTCTGCAGACGTTTTTATTGATGGCTCTGCTTTAGGCTTTGACCCCATATAGATTTCATGCAACAGTTCTGTCCCACTCTAATTGACATATAAGAAGGCAAAAGCAAAGAAACATTAAAACCCCTGAATTTCTCAAATTATAAAAAAATATTGGATTTCATTGGAACTTTTTGTTCAAAGGTAGTTTGGTTTTCATGTTCCCTGAATCAAAGAAAATTTCTTCGGATGCACTTTAAAAGAATTAGTCTAATCAGACTGTATTCTGTACCTTTGATCTGGTCTGCCTGTGTCTACTTTCTTAAAATACCTCATGTATAGCGACCTTTTGATGATTTGAGAGTTTTCCTTGAAATAACAAACATATACAGCAAAATAAATGTGAAATCCTGTTTTATTTGAGCATGGACATTGAATGAGACAAAGAAAAGGTCTGGCTTGTTTGTAAATAGTATTTCCAGAAGGATCTAGAAAACCAGTGCCTTGCTATAACTTGTCCAAGCCTCTCCCTACATTATTCCTTTGTAAAAGTGGTAGAATTTTGCAACCAGTCTCTTAGCACCCCTTTTTGTGAAAGGTTCTAGGTACTCCTGTTAAACTCTGCAGAGGCAGTGGTTTAATGTATAACTCTGCACAAAAATGAAGAAGAAAGAATAAAACAAGATTGGCCAAACTCTGTAAGTAATATAAGGTTTCTTTTGAATTGTGAATGATGATCCATTCTTGGCTCAGGAATAATATAAATACACATTCCTCAGAGGGGAGATGAAGGATTGACGTGGATTTTTCAAGGTTTCTTTTTGCAAAGAGGATACCTTGTTGAAAATGGATGACATAAATTACAGTGGGTAGGTGTGCATTCTATTTCTATTACTTAAATTCATGAACAGTGACTGCTGTTTGCAGGAAAAAAAATGATGGCAGGTCTTCAGGCACTGAATTCATGCACTGTTTATAATTACTTACACACGGTAGTTATTGACCTGCTGCTACATCACTTTTCTCTTGAGTTCAGCCTGACCAGCACTGCACCTTCCCCAAACTGTCACACACATAGGCATCCCTCTGCTCTAGAAATGGGATTTTTAGTCCCATTGCTGAAGCTTTGGAGCCAGTGATCCTCCTGCATTGGTCCAATTGCTTTGGTGTGTTTTATATCTACAAGTCTAGACTGCTCAGTCAGTTATGGAACTGTTATTTTATAATTTAGATAGGGTGAGAAATGTAATGAGAAATGCAAAATCAGAAGTCATTTAAACATTTCTAATTGCTGTTATTTCTTTATTTCTCTTGGAAGTTCTTTGCATTTAGAAAGCCAAGGTGCTTCCTCTTCTGTTCCTTGCTAAGCTTCCCCTTCAGAGCCTGGCAAGACTCCTTTACTTTGAGGCTTTTCTTCCTGCTTCACTTTTTGTCTCCTGTCATACTGCTCTCTCTGTTTCTCTTCCTTCTTCTTCTTTTTTTTTCTTTTAATGGTGAGAGATTCTTTCATTTTGAACTGCCTCAGCCTCTCTGTGAAAGGATCAAAGCTTCACACTTTGCTCCGTCTCCCTTTGCTCCTTTGCCTCCCCTCACTTTCTTTCCACCCTTCTGCTCTTTCAGAGTTCAGACATGAAAAAATTGTTTTGTCCAAAGTGGAGCAAACTCTTTGCATAAGGAAATTCTCTTCAAATGGATGATTAACAAAACTGAATGGCTCTCAAGTATTAATCCTATGCCAAGCATCAGAATTTCTTCTGTCACCACCTTTAGGTTTTAATTCAAAGCAAAAACAAATACAAATGAGACAGTAATAAAGTCCTAGTTTCTGAGAGGAACATTTGATCTGACATGAATATAATATGAAACCAAGTGCTTAAATTATACATGGAAAGGCACACTGAATCATAAGGCATGTGACAGTTTTAAGCCCTGTGAATCTTTTCACCTGCATCTCTCCTGCATGTTTGTACATCATTTACTGCCTTTTTCCCTCTGGAGTGTGCAAGTAGGATAGCATGTTTTACCAAAACAGGATCTTGAAAGAAAACATAATTGCATTTATATGGGTTTTCCAGTAAGAATTCAGACATTCCTTGGCTAATAAACTTATTTACCACAAGTGGTAATGTGCAGGTGTGCATTCTTAAACAAGCAAACATCAGTTTAAAATGAGTTACACAAAACCTGTGAATACAAGATGAATCTTGCACACTGTGAACTTTCATATTGCTTTCTTTTATTGTTCTTTGTATCTTCTTGAGTGGAAAGAAACTTAATTAAAATCATTAAGAAGCATTGCAATCAAGCAAACTCATTCCTGTGGCTCTTTTGCCACCTTACTGTGCCTGAGATAAAAGGTCCTCCAAGATGATTTGGTACATACTCAACCTTATTGGTGGTTGCTTGTCTTCCACACCCAAACTGTCTTGTCATTTGTACTTCTGTTTGGCTTTTTAGAAAGATGTGGGTGCCTTTTGATATCAATTTTTTGGATGTCATCTGACTGGAGACCAAAGCCAAGCCCTGCATTTAGCTGGCTCCATGTCACCACACCATGGGAAATTCCATGGTGACACCCAATGCACAGAAGAGGCCACACTGCAGCAAGGCTGTTGCTGAGAGGGTGACAGATTTCCACAGCTCCACTCTCCTTTTCTTTGTCTCAGAATGTGTCTCCTGGCCATATCAGCTGCAATGCCACGTATCAGTCATGGTTTGCCCTGTCCCATCCCTCCACAGGGTAACTCAGCTTTAGAAAACCTCCTCATCAAATCACACTCCATTTGGTGTCCCTAGGGTGGGACTAGCCTGATCCTGCACTCCTGCTACCCTCCCATAACCTCTGAAAGGCCATGCCAGGGCAGCCCAGGAAGGGCTGTGAGCTCCATTTTGTAACAATTCCTCATATTGCAGGGTTTATCTCCACTCCACCGTCCCAATCTCAGCCAAACATGTGTGAACACAGATGTGAGGTTGGGAGGAGCCCATGGGAAGGTGGGGGGCCCTGCAGCTCCCAGCACAAGCTCCATCTGCAGCTCCCAGGACAAAGCTCCATCCTCGGCCCTCTCTCCCAATGCAATCCCATGGTCAGAACAAAGGCAGACCTTGCAGGTGGCAGCATCTTACACTTGTAATTCCATTTTCTGTTTAAGAACATGTAATGTCCTGGGTTAACAGCATGCACGAAAGTCAACAGGAAGGAAACTAATGGATAAACTCATCAGAGAGGGCGGTAAACAATCCCAAATGTAGCTCTGCTTCCAGCCCCCACACTGCATCCATCTTGGCATTCCTCTGCACCAGTGGGAGATCTCACAAATGTTCAGGGAAAATAAGGGCTAGGTTTTAAATGCTTGTGTGAGATTTCAGTTCCCTGGAACCTGTTTATCTAAACCAAAGCAAACACTATCTTCGGTGACTTGTGCTTGTGACTTATTTCCCATGCACACCATAGATTAGTAAAGCCTGCATTTGGATCTGTTGACATTTAATAAAAGCTAGACACTCCAGGGGAAAATAAATAGTTTTTGTTCTGTAGCCATAGCTGGATTTCCTTTTGGTTGGAATCTTAGCTGGGTGCTCATAGCATTTATATGCAATTAGAATCAAACACAGCCAAGAAAATTGGAATCAAGACACAGGTTTGTATCTGGGCACGGAGACCATCACTCCATCATATTCTCACATGCATTAGGAGAAGAAAATATATTCATATTAATTTTGCTCATATTAAAGTCTTTAGGAAATCTGGCAAAAAAATAGATTTGCATGAGTAATCAGAACAGTCATTTGGAGGTTTAGAAATTGAATCATTGACTTAATCCATATGTTTTAGCTCAGATCTCTGAAACGTACTACGCTTGTTCTCAGATGAAAATAGAACAGTTTTAAGGAAGTCAGCTGTACAAAAATATAGATATGTTGAACTTTGGACTGTCTAATAATAAAATGTGAAACAAAATAGGTCTACTAGCAACATTTGAAAGACAAGGTATTTATTGTGAGGGCAAGCTAATGCTATTCTCTTGAAATTTTATTTACATTTCATGAAACATGGCATAACCCTTGGGATCTAATTCTCCAGTATATTATCGGTGGGAGAATATCTACATGCCGGCATCACTACTCTACCTGTATTTATGTTCAGCATTGTAAGGGCTTAGGAAAATGACACTTAAGAAGGCTGTAATAGCCATTAGCAAGTCCTTCCATGGCTTTCAGGTCTGGCCAAACAGAAGTGTTAAAACATGTTTTCGCCTAAGGGCATTCCTATTGATCACTTAAATGGCATCAGGAGGCATAATACAGGAAATGAAATTATTTTAAATGTACCTTTAAAAGTAAGCATTTTATGGGCATTTAATGCAATAGATACATACATGCATGGACACATATAAACTTTTCATATTTAGTGCTAATTTCAGAAACACCAGGTAGAAAATGTCTTCCCTTTTAAATGATTTATAAGGTTCATGTGCTGAGTAATCTTTAAAGTATGCATGTTAAACTGAAAATGTATGTTACACTTGAACCAAAGAGTTCTTAGTGTTACTTCTTGCTTTATCAAAACTCGAGAACTTTTCTCAGATTTGTGTTCTATTTTAATCATAAGATTTTTTTCATTTCCATTATCCTGTGATCTGCTGCAAACAACCAAGTCTACTTACTGCTGCTAAAAGAGGCTGCTCTTACATGAAAGGCCAGTGCTGGTAGTGAACTAGAAATGAAAGGTTTGTTCCAATAATAAGAAAACCTTTTTCTCAGAACTACTTTTTTCTACTGTCTCATAGTGATGGAAAGATCAAACACTATTTTAAACACAGTAGTTCTATACTTCAGCAACAAAATGCTTCTTTATAATGTGCAACCAAAAAAAAAAGTCTGTTGTTCAACAGTCTCTCTGATTCGGCTTCTTCTCTCATCCCTGTGCATAATGAACTCCAAATTTGTGCCTTATTTCTTTGTAGCTGCACATGCAGCCTCCCCCACACGTGTTCCCACCATCAGACATTGAAGTCCTAGGCTAATAGCAGATCCATGGTGCTAGTACATGTTTCCTTGGGATTTGGGAAAAGCCTTTAAATAGATTTTTATTGGTTTGAAAGAACAAGGTTATTTTGTGTTAATAATGGGCATGCATTGGCCTTTAGATAATTGCTTTATGTAACTTAAAGTTTTGCCTTTCAGCTAAACAAACAGTGTATGTGTTCACAGGTGTATTGTCCTCCAGGGCATTCTGCTTTTCAGGGTGGCAGCTGCTGCCAAGGTGTTGCTGATACAGCTCTGTGTATAATTTATTGGAAACAGGTGCTGGCTTATGATGAAGATAGACAGGAAACTAAAGCAGACAACATGTTTAACCACCATTAAAAAAGTTCAGGTTCAGAAAGACAATGTGTCTGAGATGTTTGGTTGATGTTGCCAGCATCTCAGTGAGAGTTTCCAAGCTCCCAGAAATCCCCATAAGGAACAGATTGTCCAGGAACTGCAGGAATTGCACTCTAACGAGCATTGCATGCGATGGCGCCAGTGCTGGTTGATTACACAGATCCTGTCATTTGCAACTAACAAAAATTAGGGAATGTGTTCCCAGGCTGATGCTAAAAATGACTTTGAAATGAGGTTAATATCTAGGGCTCTTGGGCTGAGGATCCTGTGTGGGACATAACACTGATATGGGCACAGGGACATTTGGGCCTTTGCAGGTTTCTAAAATATTTTCACCCACACTTCACTGGGTGAGGACTGTAACAAATGACTGGGAAGCACTAATATGTTACAGCAAAAGTGAAAATCTGATTTAAATATATAGAGAAAGGGCACTCCAGAGGAGAGTTCCTGTGCCACCAGTAGCTGACCCCAAGCTCATGCACTGCAGAAGGCAGATGGATGGGGATGCTGTGGGAGCTGCTGCTTCAGACCATCAACACAACACAGTGAGGGAGCAGCAGGGCAGAGAACAGATCCAGCACTCATGGGAATAGGTGGAAAGCCTTCTTTTGCCCTCAGTGGGCTTTGGATTAGATCCCAGGAGAAAAAAAATGAACTTCTTTATTTTCTGAGGTCAAGTTAAGCCATTAAAATTATTTAAACATTGAATTTTTTTCTCCCCTCTTCTTACTTCTCTTTGCTTTTATTGCAGCTTTAAACTTTTTTTTTTTTTTTTAAATAAGAAACTTTCAATAGGGGTTCATGAGGATGTTTATTCATGGATAGCAGTTTGCACATTTTAGCAAGTAATCTCCAGTTTAATCTCTAGTCTCTATAAGATACATATGTAGTAAATATGCATACTAAATATTTTTAAAAGAAGTTGTTAAAGTGTGTGCACAGTTCTTAAACCTCAAACCTTAAATATCTCATTGATTTACATTTAAAAAAATACCCAAAGGCATCAGACCACATTATGGACTAATAGCCTGCCAAATTTCATTTTTTTGAAAATGTTTGAGTTACAATATATGAGTGTAAAAAGGCAACTGAAACAACAAAATTTGGTCGAGAAAATATTGACCCCAGGCTGAGACCTTGCACACCAAAAATGTTGACAAAACTTTATACCAACCCTAGGAGGCATGTCATGTTTAATACTGGCAGTATATGGAAAAAAGTTTGGCAATTTAATGCTTGTAATAATTTAAAAACCTTTTATGCAGTGGGTATAAGCTTTTACATTACCATTCCTAATTTATACCAGCCTTCCTTTTCTTTCCCAAACAATAAATGAACTACAGTAGTGGGGATAGAGTTTGCAGAGAAATCCCCCAAACATATAAACCGGTGAAGCCATTTGCTGTACCCCACCCAAACCCACATACCTGGCTTGGAGTGATCACCCCTTCCATCTGATGGATAATTCCATTTTCATGCCATTTACATTTCTGGATTATTTTTTCACATAAATTTTTCATAGGAAAGCAAATAGTTGAAATGAAAATAAATCTCTTTAAAGGAATATATGTAGAAAATCTTTATTTATATGGAAACTTCTTCAAATAAATATTCCGTTAACAAACTTGTGTAAAGAATGATAATGTTTCATACTTTACCAAGTGATGAAATACAATGCCAGAAAACAAGTGGAAAAATTTGATGATTGATTATTAGGCTCCTTAAGCAAATAAATGGGCACAAGTTAATGATAGTTCCTTGTGATGGAAGTTTCAGTGCATCAGTGCTCTGTAAAAAATAAATGAGTGGCAGGAGCCAACCAACTCTCCACCCTAATGCTTTGCATTTTAGAGGTCTACTCTCTACCACCAAGTTACTGTGAGCAATGTGGTGGTTTGAGCTCCCCCACAGCCACAGATGAGTGATTAAACTGCCCTGACAGAGCTGTGAGAGGAACAGGGGGTGAACAATGCCCCCCAAGGCTGTGCTGAGGTCACACCTCATGCACTCGGCAGGGAGGGATTGTGAGGGAGCTGTGTCATGACCACATGTGAGCGAGTTGTGCCCCAGTGATTATACAATGACTAAAAGGGCCCTGCTTGATTACTAAACAAACAAAACCCAACAAGCCCCACGGGATCAGCACTGGCAGCTGAGCAGGGGCAGCACAGCCCTTTTCCCAGGGCTGGCTCCAGTCATTTCCAAACTCGTATTCCCACTTACACACCCAGGTTATGTTCTAGGTAGGGACTGAAAATAATTACAAAAAAGATAATGGAGCCATCAAATATTTCATTATAGCCAGTGGTTGTTCTAGGACACATAAAATCCCACCTGGTGTGGGCTGGGCACACCTGCTGACCTTGCTGCTGCTGGTTCCAAATCAAAGCCAATTGGCAGGAATATCTTCCAAGGTTATAGAAACCCAGCTTACAGTCCATCAGGACTCAAATCATGAAGGGAACTTGTTAACCTTGTCTGCCAGGACTGTCCATCCTTCATCTGAAAAGGTTTGGGACCTGGAGCAGTGGGATGGAGGCGCAGAGCCCACACTGTGATGACCCTTCCTCACATCTTCTGGGGTTCCTCAGGCACTGCTGGGATGGAATCACTGGGCAGGGCTGGGTGTATGTCAGGTGGCCTCCCTGCTTCTTGGTGTTCTATGATGGGTGACTTGCTCAACATGGTTGAATATTGCTCATCTGAATGAGCAAGTACACACCAATAAATTACTGAAATTCACTTCTCAACCATCTCAGTAGACATCCATGAAGATTTTGGTAACCCCGGATGATGCCATTTTCCAGTGCTGTAGTTGAAATTTCTGCATGAGGTATTTTATTTAGCATCAAGTTAGATGCATTATATAAAAATATGAGGTAATCAAAGTGAAAACAGAGCACTTCAGTTCTGACAAAGTGAACTAATTCTGTGAACATGGGTTAGATTGTTTTTCTCTGGCAAATTTCTTCATTGAATATTTGGAAATTTTGGAGCTTTGTTCCAGTTTGGAGCAAAGCCATATTTCAAGACCCTGCATGAGATGGATCTCCTGTGTTTGACAGGGCTCTAATTTTTTTCTTTTTCTACTATGAATGGGAAAAAACCCAAAAGGTAAACAATGGTTCCCCTGCTCCTCTCACTGAGCTTTGTCAAAAGTGAGCTCTACTCAAGTGATAACTGCAGTAAACTTCTGCTTTATACCAATCATTCATATTTTCATATTCAATAAATGAAATCTTCATGCTCCTTGCACCCTTCAGATGCCTCTGGTATGTAAAATCCAGAATTTACTCATCTTCAGTCCCAGCAGAATGACTGAAGGTAGTTTTTTTTCTGTCTTCCATCTCCTTTGTTAAACAGGAAGAGTGTGCATATGAAATAGAAAAACAAAGGAAAATTCAGAAACGGTGAATCAATAGGTATAGAAGTTATCACTGAGGCTATATAAAGGTGCAAAAGGTAAAGTTTTTTGATTACTTTGGACAGGGACAGAGGAGTGGGGCAGAAATACTAGAATTGGGTTGTTTCACTGGAAATGTGCAACATCTTTCTCTTCCTCAGACCTGGTGGAATTCATGCAAATGTCACAAAGCCTGACTGAATAGTGAGAAAATAGTTATGCCTAGAAATGAATGGAAAAGTCAGTCACCTCCAGTGGTACACTGAAAACCTGACAGCAGACAAAGAGCAGGCTCTGGGCAACACAAAGCAAGAGGTATGGACTTCAGACATACTGAATAATACATGTTTACCTTAGAGATCATTCTTAATTTGCTTACTTTGAAGTCCTTTGTCCCATTTGCTGCCCTGCACTGCCATGAAAGCCAGGAGCATCTCTCAGAAGCATGGGTGGCTCTTTGTGATGAGTGAAGCACAGGGAGAGTTTGTTGCTCCATGTAGTGATTAAAGCTGTGAAGCAGAAAAATGGTAATGAACTAAGGAGCAGTAGACAAAGAATAACAACCAGCATCTTGTCTCCCTTCACTGCAGACACAAAGGGATCTTTAATAATGCAGGGGTTCCCTATATAAAAAATTTTGCATCACCTCACCCGTAAATGTTGATGTTTCCATTTTCCTTGAGGCAGTTCAGGACCCAGAGAGGTGACTGCTTCTCCTTTGTAGTGGAGATTTGCACAAGCAGTGCTTCAAAACCTCTGCTGGATTTGTTAGTCAATTCAGGAAAAGGATGTTGGATTCTGAGGAACAGAAAGCAGAGAAGAAACTTCATTAAAATATGCATTTCTATTTCAAATTCTAATCACTTCTTATATTTATGTATTTTAAAAATTAAAGCTTGTTGAAAGGAAAATATGTGGTCCTCTCCATCATGACAAAAATACTGAAATCCACCAATTACCCTTGTACCTCTAAGTGGCCATGGAAATCATAAAATGCTGCCTCTGTGTTTTAATAGCAAAAAGGCATTTTGCACTGGGTATGAAGTATGAACAATATTTACTTCTGGATTTGTATGTACACAGTAACCAGCTACATGTTTGCAACAGCTTGTTTGCCTCAACATGTCTGCAATGTGAAACTTGTGAATTATGCATGTCACTGGTGCCAGCAGTCTTAAAAAGTGATTAAAAGTCTGAAGTTTATGTCTCTAGAAATGTATCTGTCCCTAAAAGACCTGCAGAAGAGGCTTAAATCTAAAGAAGATTTCAGGAGATCAGCTCTACTGGATTAAATGATTCTGCACCAAATTCAATGACTACATAAACAACACAAATCTTTTCTGAAGGCAGTGGTCAATATTCCACAGCTTATTCCACAGCTCAGTTTACTTCCCAGTGCTTGAAAAAGAATTCACATTTGCCCAAATTGTTCTTCCTTTTAATTTCAATGTCATACTTTTATGGACACACAAAAAACATCCTAATACCTATTTGGAAAAATCTAGTCTTTTGCATTATAAGAAAACACATATAAAAAAAAAGCAATTAATTTTTATCTGTTTAAGACAGGGTTAAGTGGATATCATACACGTCAGACACAATCCTCCTAACAATTTTCCTAGAATTCCCTCACTGGCATTCTAGATTATAAATATAGAAATAGCTTTAATTTTTTGGTACTCACCAACTCACTTTAGACCTAAGAGAGATGATGCCATTCCATAGGTTCCAGTCAATCTCATCCATACAGAAGTTACAGTGTGTTCTCCAAGAGTGCTAAATTGTCTAGAAGTCAAAACCATCAGAGTTTTTGAGGGATCAATCCTGCTTAACACATTATGCTTTAAGCACTTATGAGGATTACAAAATGGAATAACTTGTTAGAAATGTAACAAAATAAGTTGTCTAATTCTTCATCTGCTATGTATAGCATGGGAGGGTATGGAAAGTTCTGTATCACCCCCCTTGACATCATCCTAAATGAGTTTATCCTATGATATCTTTTTATTATCCTATTTTCTTGGTAAAAGTTGGGCCCTTTAACCAAAAGAGAGGGCAGCAGAGAATGGGAGGAGGTAACTAATTAATGACCACCCACTTTTCAGGTAGATTTCCCTCCTTCTGATTCCATCAAAATGGATTTGTGAATGATTTACTTTGCTTTTTTCTTCAGGGTGGAACAGTAAGGCCAAATCTATGTCTGTGTTTCGTAGCAAATAAAGCATAACTCCATGCAACCAAGTCCTTGATGCTTTGAATCCAAGAGTAGTGGAGCACAAGGTGGCAAAAGGGTCCAGGGGGAAGTGCTGATGGTTGGAGCTTTGGCATTTGTGACAGAAACATCACCAGCACATCAGGCACTTGCAATCACCTCACACTGAGTTCATGGCCAGGGAAGTTCAGAGCTGTACCAGCTCCCTCCTGCTCTCCACAGCTCAGGATGATCCCTAGCTATGGATTTCTGCTGAATATAAAGCTACACAATTCTTGTCCCTATTATTGGCTAAGACATTTCTTGGAAACAAAAAATTATTGTGTTCAAAAGAGGTCTCCTGCCTGAAAACTTACTTTTTGGGCAGAGTCCACAGAGGTGGCAAAAGATGCTTGAAAACTCCACTCTGAGTTCTCAGCTGGAGATACACTGGGCTCTTCCTGGCTGATTTGAAAACAGCAGAGACCAACCTGAAATTACACCACAGGAATAAAATTGTCCAGGGACTATCCTGCTGACAGATCCATTTCAAAATACTGCAAATCCTGGCTGTGTCCCATCACTCTCCAAAAGCTCAAAAGAGCAGATGTCCTGAAGTGGCTAAAGCAGCAGGATGACTCCCTACACCACAGGATCACCAGATGTCCTCTGCAGGCAGCCTAAAGATTGCTTCTCATTGCTGGGCCAAAGGAAAAAGCTGGGAATCTGGCACAGCTTTAGAAATTATTTCCCTCCTAAGTGTATCCTGTGGTTTTTTCTTTTCTCCAAAAACAGAGTTGTTTGAAAATAAAGGCTTTAAAATATCCAGGCAGAGATGGGTGTGTGGCCTTCCTTCATTTCAACAATCCCCATGGCTGGTTGTTCTACAATGCCTGCAAAGTGGGTCCCTAAGCAGGAAGGATCCAGTTTTCTCTTGGCTGTCTGGCCCAAATGCCATGAAATCCAGTTAAAAGTGCAAAGACCTTAGAGAAAGGAGGACAATACCTCTAAGCAACACAGTACTGTAGAAAGAAAAGAGTGTGGGGAGCAAGTCTCAAAGGAATCCCAACCAAAGTGTAAAGGAGTTGAGACAAAGAGAACAGAAGATGATGCCTGGTGGGTAGTGCAAGATGGCAAAGAAACATAATTTCTGACAGATATTCTCCAAAAACTGCAAGAACCCTTGCTGTAGCTGGGCTCTTTTCTGTCAGGAGTGTCACTGCTGCCCAGCCCTGCCCCTGTCCAGCCCAGGCTGGGCCAGGCCTGCACACACCTGGTGGGGATCAGCCCAGCCCTTCTCCTCCTCTGCACTGTCCTCTCACATCCAGCTTCACCACCAGTCAAATATTATGTTTAAAATGTTGAGAAAAAAGCAACCCATACAAATAATGAAATCCATGAAACTGTGACCAATAAGACAAAAAGTTCAAAATTAGATTTGATGGTTCACAATGAAGTTCCCAAAGTCATGACAGCTGACAAAAACCAGTACCCACTCATCTTCTCCCACCTTTGTTTAGAATGGATTTGACAATTAGGGGTGATATCCTTTTGTCAAAACAAGCCTTCTGTTAGTATTTTACAGGCACTCTAGGGATTCTGGCAAAGGGCTCACTTTTTGTACAGTTTATCTGGAGTAGAAATTTCCATTTTATCAGATGATGCTATAAAGTGAGATGAGTAAAAAAAATTACTCTTGTTTTTTCTTTTGATTTCCTGATTCAGGAAAATAATAAATCTGCACATGGGATAAAGGGAATCTAAACAGAGAGAAATACTTAAAAATTTAGCTCAATGCTAGAAAATGGTTCTAAATATAAATATAGTTAAATACATGTCTATGCACAAGCTTCTTCTTTTAAAGTATAAAAATCTACATTTATATAAATTGCTATCTGCAAGATTCATGCACATGTCTCACAACAAAGTTCAAGAGCACAGGGAATGGCATGCAATACTGAAAGAGGAAAAAGCTGAAACATGAAACTGCCCAGGGTTCCCCAGGTGGCCCATCAGACCTGCATTTAGGGGACACAAACCCAGCACACACAGGCTTAGGACTTTGGAGAGGAAACCTGGTTATGGCAGAAGCACAGCCAGTATGATCCAGATCACCTCCCTTGAGGGTTTCTGGACCCCCAGGAGCACATTGTGCTTTGGCAGTGCCAGGGGGCATTGCTTTCCAGCCAGGATTCTACAACATCCATATCCTCAGAAACATTGGGAAATGGTCATTGCTTTGAAACACAACAACAATCCCCAAACTTTTTAATTTAAAAAAAAGTAATTTTCATGAAAGCAGAAAATTCCAATTGTCTTGGCCCCAAATACCCAATGACACCAAAGGAACTCCAGCACCTCCACCTTACAAATGGTAAAGAACATGTGTGGCTGGTCCTGTCAAAAGGGGAGCATGAGTAGACCTGAAATCTTTATAGTGGATCAGAGTCACCAATTTTTCACTAAATTAGATTTAAACTGTAATTACATACTTACTCATTTTGCATTTCTTTGGAGCAGAAGGTTGTTCTAAATATAGTTCTGATACACAAGATCATCACAGGAGCAGTACGACTGGCAATAATGTTTTTTTAAAGACAGCAGACGTGTTCTTTGTGTAATAACAGGGCAACATGTATAAATAATTTTAGGTCTGCATAAGATATTGAGGAGGTCAAAGCAATCCTTTTTCCTCTCTGTGACTGGGGTGTGGGTAGGCATCTGAATGAAAGAAAAACTTGCAGCAGAGGCAGTCTTTTTTCCTTTACTTTGCTTGATCCACCCAAGAAGCAATATGGAAGAAAAAGGCTTTAACATAGTTGTCACTTTGAAATGTTCCAGTGTTTTAATTAAAGTCCAGAGTCTGGCAAAATTTGTCAAACTTTCCCTTTGAAAATAAGCTGGGTTTAACTTTCAAGAACATTTCCCTGGGTTGTTAACACAGCTCTTGTCCAAAGCTGTGCTGAGCAGTGAGGTAGGACGAGGGGTGCTCCACATCCTTTTGAAGTGGGTGGAAAGACTCTCATGGTCCTCAGAGGGCTTTGGCTCAAACTCATAATTCTAAATTTAGGCTCACTAGTAATTGTCCTTTTTCTCCACTAACTGCTCCATAACTTTTCCTATTTGTTTGCTTTTGTAATCAGAGGAGTCAAAAAGAGCTATTATATAAGAGCCTTATGATATTCATGCTTATTCCAGAAAAAAATACTTTTTTACCACCTTTTGGTATATTCATTAGAAGAATGAGAAGAAGATCAGAGGCAAGCAAAAGCTGAAGTTAAGCTGCAGATGGGACCCAATAGCTGATGCAAAAGGACCAGACATACTCTGAGACAAAACAGATTAAAGAGAGCAGAGATGATGTAATATAGAAAAATGGGTCAAAATTCAAGATGCCATTTCCTTGGTTAGAGCATTATTGAACTCAACAGTCTTGCAAAACCAGGGTCAGGATGTGACTAAGAATGAGACTAGTAGACTAGATAGTTAGTCTAGCCCTAAACTTTGTCATCTGAGAGGTTTTAAGGAGATGATATACAAAACCTCTTGCTTTTGTCCATCATCATTATTCAGTAGTAAGAGTGGAGACCAGATCAGAACCTGGTGAACTCTGCAGGATCTAGTGCGAAAAAATTTGTGGGAATGGCTACTATTCCTGGAGTTTTCCCTTCTTAAAAAATGTTCTCTTTTAAGAATAATGCTTGAAAAAGCCTGATGTCCGAAGAGACAAGTTGATCTTGTGTTTTTCTTTGATTCAACTTTAAAGGTGAGGTCTGCATTCCACAATGTGAGGACAGGAGTTCAGTCCAGGTGGGGAACATGATCTGGCAGCTCAAAGTTCCAGGGAAAGGCTTTAGTGCTTGGCTGCACTTGCACCACTATGGCCAGTGCTCTGCATGGGGAAAAACTCGACGGGCTTGGCATATACAGGAGGGGAGAAAGCCTCAATGGCTGGAGATTCCACAGATAAACCCTCATTGTCTACAAAGGAAAAGCCCTTGGCAACCTAGATAATATTTGAGATTAATTAACAGTTTGTTTAATGAAGCTGCAGCCAGACATCTTTAATCCAAACACCTTTGTAAAGCACATTTATATGCAGAGCTTGGGGCAATTACCAAAAGTACTGCTCCATAATAAGAAAACAAAACTCATTTATGAAATAATATACATGTATTAATATGTCAAACCAAAGAATAATATACACTTAGATATAACATAAAATAACTCTACAAGCCAGACAACTTTGACAAGATCTCCTGGACATTTAAAAAGCACAATAAACATCTGTTTTATTTCTGAATGCCAAACCTTAAAAAAAACCCACTCTCTTGTTAAAAGTCCAGCTCCTTATTTTAATTAAATTACCAGGTGTTTATAAAATATCATTCTCTTGTGGAACTACAGTAAACAGGAGAGATCCAAACCCCTGTAAATTGAGAATGCAGGCTTCAGCTGTCAGGATGTCATTGGGAAGATTCAAGATGCTTTGTTGGTGTGCATTGGTGCACTGACAGATGTATACTAACCATTTGAAGGAAAGTGAATGAGTTTAGAAGAACAAGTAGAATTGCTAAACAAATCATGTTTAAACACAGGGAAAAAAGGACAATGGAAAAGGAAAAAAAATAGGAGTTTCAGTAGAGGGTATCTTATTTTATTGTTCTTATTATGTCTTTACTGGAACACACTAGAATAAATGCTCTGGGCTGTAAAATAACACCATTCAGCACAGAATGGATTAAATTCAGTCAGAACATCTTTTCTGATCCTTTGATTACGTTTGAGCAATGTTTGTGATTATGTCTCCCTTTTCTGGGAAAAAACACCAAAATATACCACGACATTGCTGCATGACATGGAAAATCTTCTCTGGTTTGTATAGATGTACATATACATTTATCAAATTAAACAGTGGCACTTTAAATCAGCAATGAAGGAAATATAGACATGACAAGGAAATCTAGGGAAATACATGTTGCTAAGAAAAATAGGAAGTCTCTTCAAGAGTGTATTGTCTCTCTTGTAATTCATTAAGATGGTATGAACAGATTACAAGAATTGTTTAAAACAAAAGTGTTATTAATACTATAGATAAGAAAGAAAAAATATATCTTGTAGTAGACACATGCAGATACACAAACATTCTCTATTGCTTAGTATTTGAAGACAAAAAAAGATGATACAAACAATGGCCCAAAGATAATAAATTCCCTCACATCACATTGTCTGAGAAGCCACTGTTAAAATCCTTCTATTAGAGATGAATATTTTTACATTAAAGATTCCATGCACTATACCCAAAGGTTGTTAGGGTACAGTAGAAATATGCAATGCTGCCAGAAGCCAAAGGAGGAAGCAGAAGGATCACAGTAATTACAGGTCAGTTATTCTGGCATCAGTCCTAACCAAAATAATGAAAAGCTGATAAGGGCTTCAATGGGTATAAAATTAGAGGATGACAGTATAATTGGTGCCAGTCAAGGTGGCTATATGGAAAAGTAAGTCTTGCCAAACATTTTGGTGAATGCAACTACACAGGTGTAAGACTTGCATAAGACACTTGGCTTAGTCCCTCTGTGTAGTCTGATTAAAGGACTGGCACTGACAAAAACAATTTATGGGCAGAGTGGCAAACACCAGCATGAAGTGGCACATTCAACTTCCTGTCTGAAACTGCTCCTGTGTGTAGCCAGGCTAACCAGGGCCAGGCAGAGACACAGGCAGGGAGACCAGGAACAGTCTGTCATCAGAGGCAAGGAAACAGCAACAAGAAATCCTGAAAGCAGTGCCAAAGCCCCTCTAACTCCACTAACCAGAGTTTTCCATGTAAAGAATCCAAAACCTAGGAAAATTCTGCAGGACTTCAAGTGGAAGACATATTATGAGACACGTACTTAAAATCTGGATGGAGATCAGTGTCCAAACATTTGAGGTTCAGAGTAATGGGCAGGTTCGATTCCATTGCAGAGAGAGCATCTGGGGGATTTGTGGCAAAATATATAGACTGATCCCTGAAAGTTGCAACAAGAGAATTGAATCATAGTGCATTCCAAGCCCCACTAAACAACTAAGTCTAGTCCCAACAGATTTTGTGTACGTTCATCACAACACAGATGCTTTCATGTCTCAAGTCTCTTGGGAACACCATGTGTTTTGTCTGTTTTGTTTCTTAATGATTTGCAAACTTTTAAAACTTGGCTGTGTTGCTACTTTGCTTGTGGGTTCAAGAAAAGACAAGAACCCATACAGCTTTGATCCCCATGCTACAAATGTACTAGAAAAAAAAGAGAAGAGAAGAAAAGAAAACAGTGCTGTCAACAGGAAGATATAAGGGTTGGTTTATGTGAATGGGGATAATTAGTTGAAATCTGATATGGAAATTATTTTGGTTTTTTCTTTCTGGAAAATATATGTATTTGTGAGAACAGTTTTTATGTAAAGTGTTTTAGAGAACATTTTATATCAGATTAAATCTCAAAGATACTTTTTCTGGTCTCACCACAAAAAAAGAAAGGACATTGAGTTTTATAGTTAGCTGCAGAAAAGAGAATTGTCATTAATGTTTTTATCAGCTATAGATTTAATAATCTAAAAAATATTAGATCTCTTTACATTTTTAAGTATCACATTTCAGAAAGTATGGGTCAAGAGTTTGTATATCTCACTTTAGGGAGCTCAGCCTTCTAACAAGAGAAAAAGAAAAGATACTTTCTGTGACTGCTCTCCCTTGCTAGAGAAGTTTATCCAGCAGAAGATGCTGCTGTGGGACAGACAGCTGCTTACCTTGCTGGTCCAGCTCAAAGGCATTAAGTGACTGTTTGGAAATGGCAATTTTCCTTCTCCTCATCAGATGGTTGTGAATTAAATCCTAAATAACAGCTGGGCTCCTGGTCCAAGCCAATTGTCTTGGCTCCCTCTATAGTCCAGGAAGGAAATAGGTACTTCTGAATGGCAGCTGCTCCCGTGAATGCCAGCAGTCTGTCTTTGTGGAGTGACATGTCTTGATCCCCAGGGGCTCTAGAGGGAACCTTGATGAGCAGCTTAGCCTGGAACTCAAACCTCCAACAGCCAACACCAGGTGAGGTGAATTATATTGAGTGGTACCACTGATACATATATCTAAAGCCAAAATACAACTGTGCCCATGAATTTAGCCACAAGGGTCAGGTTTCAAAAACCCAGATAAGCACTAGAGATTTGACTCAGGCTTTGGAAAAATTCATTTCATATTTGAGTCAAATGTAGCTATAAAATGAAATGTGAGAACCTTATATATATTTGAGAGGAGTGTTATGAAAATCACTAGCTGAGAGGGCAGAAAGAGGCAGAGGTACTTTATAGCTTTCCCTTGGCTCAAGGGAGGCATGGAGCAAACTTGAATTTTGCCTCCAACCCTCTCCAAGAAAATGGGAGAATGGCTGTCTACAGTTTTTCAGCTTTGGTGCAAGGCTGTGATTCAAAAGCAATTGTGGTAATTGCTGTAACTACAAAGTTAATGCATGCAACGTTAATTTTGTTCACAGAGAGTTGTGCCAGTAATGGCACCATCCATCATTTTCTGTTAAAACAGGAACAGGTGTTAATCTCCACTCAGCAATGGGTGCAGTGTGAGTGAGCAATAAGAAAAGTGCCAAAGAAGAAAAACCCCTGTCAAAGCTCTCTGTCACAGAAAAACAATTTCTAGCAATATCTCTGTAATTGGACTCAACTAAAGAGTGAAAAATGGTTTGACTTTTCAGTGACAGGGATTGTTAATGAATCCAATTTTTCTCTTCCACCTTGATTAGCTTTTTGTACGAAGATCCATTTTAGCTCTGTACAATGTAGCTTAGGGTAACAGACACCCAGTTGCTGCAATCTTGTCAGTACTCCCACTTGCAGAAAAGTAATTTTTTTTTTCTTAGATAGGCTGCTGAACTATTACCAGGTTTTCAAGCATAATGAAAAACAGTGCAGAATAGAATTTAAATAGGACTTCAACAACAATTTTGGTATTTTTCTAGCTTTAACAGCAACCTTACAAGATTTTTTAATGCTTTGCACATCCTGTCCTCCCAGGCATAAATCTATCCTCCCAGGGTTCTAGGTATTCCCAGATACCCTTGGCACTTCAGTGTTGGGTTGCTCAGTTCCATGCAATGCTACCTTGCAGAGCAAGAGCACAGCCAAAATCTCCAAGGGCTGGCTGTGCAAACTGGTTCATTCAGTGGCACTCAATTTATCAACAGGGCTCATTCCAAGCAGGTAGCAAAGCATTCCCAATAAGAGCAGTATTGCACTTTAGTTACACTCTCTATTTGAGATATTCCCACGGGCCATGCCAGGGGCATCTGCATGGTTTGGTCTAAGTAAAGGAGTATGATTGTGCTGCCCAATGCTCACACCTTTTCCACCAAAAGCATGTCTGCACCTTTTTTAGAAAGCAGCCCATGATCCTGACCTTGTCTGTCCTATGGCACAGACTGGAATAGCATTTGGGAAAGAGCAAGGTCATTTGGGCAATGTAAGAAAGAAAAAAGGAAGTGTTGAGTTGGAAATACATTTTTTGAACAACAGTGAGCAAATAACTAAACCCAAGTTCTCTGGATTTGTATCAATGTTTAAATAGTGCTACCCAGGGAGTGTCTTCAGCACCGGGGATAGTCTGATACATTATCAGTAATGAACCTATTGATAATCAAAATATATGTTCTACATGATTCAAATACTGAGACTTGAGAAACAGGCAGTTTTGAAAAGCCAGTTCACACCACCCTCTGTGCAGTGCTACCTTCTGGAGTGATGTGGCTCCCTTGAGCACTCAGGGAAGCAGTGCCTGCATAAACAGTGGCATCTCTGAGCTTCACTCATGGTCTGCCCTCGATTTCGCTGGATTTGGGGTCAGCTGCAGAGAGGATGAGGATTTGGGTAATGCATCTGCCTCACCTGAAAATTCAGGCTTTGAGAAAGGACAGCAGATAAGGAGCACACCCAGAATATTTAGCAGGAAATGAAATATTGTGAGAAACTGTGAAAAAGAAAAGTTCATAGTTTATGTCTTTCATATGAGTATAGTCAGATATTGCAAATATTCCTTCACCTGTCCAGCTGATCCTTACAAATTACTCAGTGAATGAAGGCTTTCCCTGGTGATCCTTTTTTAGTTTATTTTGGTTTTTATAAATAATTAATTTATTTTTAAAAAGGACCCTGAATTGAAATATCTATGCACATCTTTCATTTGTCATGTATTCAATTTAAAATGTGATGGTAGCATTGGAGATTTCAAAAGGAGAACTAAAAAAGAATTTTTTCATTTTGTTAAAGGCAAAACTTGTAAATCACAGAGATGGCCTTGGTGCTGACAAACAGATGAACCCCAGGAAATTTAAATGCAAATTTCACATTCCTTGTCAAGAAAAGAAACCTAAAAGAAAAGATAAGAAGAAGGGGTCATTGTCCATTTTTTCCTAATTCTCTTTTAATATAAATGCCCATTTGCCAGGAAGTAAAAGGTAGCACAATATGCTATTACTCTAAATGCACCCTTCATAATTACTGTTAGTAAAAAAGTTTTAAAATGCCTGCAACTTTATGTTTCACAATTTGCATATTTTTGTATGTCTTTCAGCTGCTGAATTTATTCTTCCAATTATTATTTCTTTTTCAATAATAGGCTTCTATGCACGGGTAGATTAAATAAAAATTGTGTGTGGACTGTGAGCTCTCATTATATAAAATGTTTCTATCCCTCTGGCTTTTGAGATAACTTTCCTTTCTACTCTGCTTCAGTAATTAGTTTTCCTGAATATATTACATATCATTGCACAAATTTCTGGGGAGCATTTGTTGTATGAAACACAAAAAACACAAACAGAGCATTCTAGGATTGACAGAACTGCACAGCCCAATGTAAAAGCCCAACCCCACAGTAAGTGTGGGGGTTTTTAAGATTATGAAGTTTTTTGACTCGTGTATGTTTCAATGCTGTCTTTGTTTTGTACAGCTTTTCAAGTCATCTTAAACTACAAAGAATTAAACATAAGTTGTGTATTTCTTTATGCTGTAGTGGCTTAGCTCCTCAAATGGGTATTTCTAATCCAACAACTACAACAGTACTGCCTATCCTTTATATGGTTTTAGGAGACAAATGCAATTTTTTTTCATCTCCCTTGTTACGATTTGCAGCTCTGGTGAACCTGAAATGTATACAATTAACAAGTATATTCTCTACATTATACTCTGATTAATTATCAAATGCACATGCTCCAGACTTGGAAGCCCTTTTTTAATTTTATTTTGCTCACTGCAGTGTTTTTGTTTTTGTTTTTTTTGTCAGAGTGAATTTTAAAAGTTGAGCTGACAGCAGCGTGGTTGTGGCAGCCTGTGAGAGCACAGCTGCCATGGGCAAGTAGTGGGCTGTGGAGCCCCACATGGAAACTTGGTCCTAAATTAGTGTTGTTACAAAGAAATCAACAAAGTATGAGAGAATTACAGAGCATTTGGTGACATGAATAAGAATAAGGTCACTAGATATGAAAATCTGGGGTGCAAAACAAAGTAATATAGAGAATCCTTACTGATATAAGTAAATTTTGTTCAAAAAAGCCACCTTTTGGAGTCAAATGATGACCCCATAGAAGTCCATAGTAACTATTCCACAGCCTTATGTGGGTCCTGGATTTCATCTTCAACAGCCAGGAATACCCTACAGCAAATATTTTCATCTGTGAAGACAGAAAGGGAAAAAACAATTTAAGTATTCCTAACATACAGAGAGAATGGATTAATGACATTATATTATTCAGCATATAATTAAATCCTGAATTTCATTTTTAAAAATAGAGCAATCATGTGTTTATATGTAGAGCTAAGGCGCTTCTTCCCTTTTTTTCTTTTTTTAAACATTGCATGATGACATCAGCTAACGCTGCAACACTTCTCAGGGATTTTGTGCAGAATCTTGATGTTTACACTAACAACGTAATTTAAGAAAGTATATTATGTAAATCCTTGAATCTCCTAGGGTCTAGGAATGAAATGTAATGCTAATTTGATTTAGTAATTTGTTCTCTCTCCCCAGAAACACACAATTACTGCTTTTGAAAGACTTTTTTCTTTTTCCATCATGCTAGGACTAAATTGAAAACTGAGTCGGCAGCAAAGCCTGGGCTGGGAACATAGAAGAGCTCTGCTACTCAGGCTCTTACAGACAGAACACAGAGTACAGGGAGATTTATTTCTCAAAACGGAATGTTCATTATCTCTTTTTTTTTTTTTTAAGCAAGAAATGGAAACAAAATAAGTCTTCTTGAAATTCCATAATAGTAATCTAAACGTGAAATGTGAGCTGAAAATAACGTGCCTCTCTGTGTGTGTCTAGAAGAGAGAGGCCTTGCAGCTCTGTGCGTCTGTCTGCAGGAGGGAAGGAGGGAAGGAGGGAGCTTGTGTGTCTGTGCACAGTAGTGTAGAAATAGTTCATCAAATGAGTGGTTTCCTGTCCTGATCTGTAGATTTTCTTTCTTCCATGAAAGGAAATGGAGATAATTGATCTGACTTCCATCAGCACATAAAAGAGATTGTCGGCAATTTGTTTTCTGAAGGGCTACTTAAATACATGGTGATGTGGTGAGCAGGAAAGATCACCCACAAACTCTGCAGTGGTCCCAGATGCCTGGTGGGCACACCCAGAGCACCAACACATTCCGTCATTTGCAAAGTATGACTTTCCTGTCTTTCTCTCTCTCTTTCTCCCTCTTTCTTCTCCTTTAAGGATACACGGTGTCCCTCCAGGTTCTGCAGTCTGGGTTTGATTAAATAATTATAAACTTCAAGCAGCAGATCTATCATTTACATTCCTGAACATGCCAACATGTGCCTTTTGTGGGGATGCCAACCAATACCAAAGCTTCAGTCATTATTGTCATTGAAAATACAGTGGTTCAATGTTTGTGCTATTTCCTGGATTTTGGCAATATAATGTTGCCCAGCAATTTGCTGTTAGTGCCAACAACACTAAAGAACTTCATAATAAATCCTTTCTATATATACTCAGTCCACCACTGTGTCACTGAAATTAGCATTTTACGATCTTATGCTCCAAGGAACCTATTTTCTCTCTTTTAACTCCATGCTATTATGAATCCCAACAGAAAATCCTTCAAAGCATGGTTTGCTTCAGCTTTTCTGTATAAGGATTGCTGTCAGTCATGTTTGTTTTCTGAAAAGATGTAGAGCTTGCAGCTTCATGGTACATGATGGCAAAGATAAATCAAACTAACAAACAAGACAGAGTGTTTCATTTAGGGATATTACAGAGATTGCTTTAAAATGTCAGATGTCTTCATGCAGCCTTAAGTGCAGAAGACAAAATTAACAGACGAAGATACCAAAAAAGTAACATGACCAGATCTTTCCCTGAGGTCCAGATGAGCCAACCCTGCTCATGTGAGTGAAGACAGAGAGTTTGACTTCTCTGAATGAAAATATCATGGTAATGGAAGAGAACAATAACCAGTGTAGGGGTCTTAGTGAAGGAGTGGGATATTCAGAGAATAACCAGTGTAGGGGCCTTAGTGAAGGAGTGGGATATTCAGAGAACAATAACCAGTGTAGGGGCCTTAGTGAAGGGGTGGGATATTCAGGGATACTCCAGCCAATGCTTCATGGAAACTGTGGGACCACTGGGGCTGAAATATTGTTGTAACTGGGTAATTCAGCCCTTTGCTTACAATGGTGTGGGAGAGAATAAAAAGAGTGCCTTTTGCACTGAAATCCTCAGAGGCACTTCCCTGTGAACCCTGAGCTTGGGATCCTGTCTAGGCGGTCAACATGGAGCCAAATTCCACTCATTTGCTTGGTCCAAGCAGAGGAGCAGCTGTATGAAAAGGACTGAGGGGAAAATGAGAAGCAAGGATTTTCTAGGGAAAGGAAGAACAGGTTTGATTAGAAGGGAGAGAGAGCAGAAGGCAATAGTTTTTGCCTTTGCAATGAGAGAAAGGCCTTCTGGAAAGAGATGGATGACTGGAGGAGAGGAGGCTTGGAAGAGGCACACCAAGTGACTCACTGCAGCTGTCATTTTTGTCACTGGAATAGAGACTGGAACTTTTTGACTAATGGGAAGCACATCATTGCTATCCTCTCATAACCCTGAAAAGCACAAAAGCTTTTGCTGCACATTCTGTCCTGCAGCAAAGTCACCAGAAAAGCCCTCATGCCCCAGAGTGGGTTATTTTGGAGACGTGCACGTGTGGGTGCATGGTCACAAGGCCGGGGAGGAAGCTGCTCTGTAATCTCAGCCCTGGTGGCAGAGGCCGCTCCCACAGCCCCAGTGATGTGGGTGCACACCAGCTGTGTTACAGCTGCCACAGGCACAACCCCTCGTTAGGAAAATCCATGGCAGGAGCCATTTAACCCCTGCAGTGCTGGTCCCTCACAGCGGTTCAAGCGCCACAGCTGAGAGCGGCCTGGCCTGTGCGCGCTCACCAGGCCGGAGAGGCCCTGTGGGATCCGCTCCAGCACTTTCCTGAATCACAGGACATTTTCAATAACAAGCATACCTCCAAGAAAAATAAGAAATTACATGGCATAAAGAGACTATCTACCAAATAAAAATCAGGTTATTTGGCTGAGCAGCTCCAGCCCCTGCAGCCCCTCTGTCCCCATTGCAGTGGGGTTGCAGTGGCACCGCAGCCACCCCAGCACACTCTCACTGCTCTGGGCAGCTCAGGAATGGGAACAGGTGATTCCAAGGGGCTGTTAAGGCTGGAAACAATCTCATCTTCAGGTCAGACTGAGAGAAATTTTGTAAGCAATTTCCAGGAATAATCTATGTTTTGGTCCCCGTGAAGCAGGCTATAAAGGAGTTTCTTACAGTGAGATGGAAATTCTGCACTGAGTCACCTTTTCTGCTCTTTGTTAAGTGTGGTAATGGGAGAGGCCCATTTCATTATAGAGAGAAAATATTCCAGCTGGTTGAATTAAGGCTGCACCCTACCTTTCCCCCCATTTTAGAGTTTTGTCTTATTTGCTTAGCAGTAGTAATTTATAACTTTGGTTTAAGGCACCTAAGATGTTGGAAGGGTGTGCAATAAACACAGAAAGCAAAAATATTCTTGCCAAGCTGCTTGCACAGCTGGCTGGCTGTGTATCTCTATATGTCAAATGTCACACATGCATTAGGTGAAAACATGCTACCAGGTATACAAAGGTGCCTAGTTTCTGCCTCTGCTGGGTCCTCTTCCCATGGTAGAGGCATTCAAGCTTCCAGAAACTCTGGCAACTGAGCATATAAAACAGTAAAACAAAAATAAAAAGAATCCAAATGAAACCAAATCCACTCTGTTTTTTCATTTCTGCTTTTTCTACTTTAGATGCGCTGCTCAAATTCTTTCCTGGGTTAAATCTGTTGAGCTCAGTGTGTCACTGCTAGAATTTACATGGAAAGACATTTCTATAAAACACATCAATCTCTGGAACACAGAAATCTCTCCTGGCACAGCACTGTTGTGGCTGAGTTGTGTCAGCTCCTGCCTGTCAGCACTGGGGACGCAGGTACTGAAATTTGGGATATTTCCAAGGGGGATATCTCCCAGGGGATGGGAGGTGGGACCCTGGCTGGCACATCTGGTTAGAGGGAGCCTGGGGGAATGGGCTGGGGCAATTTCCAGTCCACTGGGGTGAGTTCCCTGAATTACACCATTACACCATTATACTCATTTTACGAGTTTAAACAGTCAGACTGAGCCCTAATTCTGTAGGCTTGTGGTGTGACCAGAAACCACCTCCTTTTCTGCTTCTAATTTTCCTCAGTAGTAAGGAAAACTGAGTTACAAGAACAATATTTCACCAACAATTTCTTCTAAAACTATTCTAATAAAAACATCCTGAAACTAGTATTCATCTACTTCCTTTCCTAAGATTTTTTTGTTCTAAGGTGGTTTTTAGAAAAGTGGTTTTAATCTTACATTAAAGGGCACAAAAAAGAGCAAAAATTATTACTGAAAACAACAGCAACAAAAAATCATTTGCCATCTAACTTATGATCAAATTACTACTCAATTAGTTACTGAAGTTACAGTAGTCCTTCCCTTAATTTGTTGCTAATGACAGGGAAAATATCTATAAAGTAGGTTCTGGGCTTGTAAAAATCTGAATATAAGCAACTAGAAAAATAAAAATGTATGGAGACTTTTCATATCCTCTGAGATAGTGAGGAATAGAGCAGATATCAATATTGCTTTAATTTATTTTGTCTGCTTCTATCTGTGTCCCTGCACTGTTGGCTCGATGTGACGCTGGATTTGTTATTTTATACTGATATGTATGAAGGTCACTTCTCTACTGATGTTTTCACTTACAGGACCTCATTTGTTTCACAAACCACTACTGTAAAGATGGAAAAAAGGTCTTTGAAATGATATGAAATCCCTGTGATATGAGTGTGGCAGTGACTATTCTCACACTGTCACCCCTGGGAGGTAATTTCCTTTGGATGGTTTTGGCCACTGATCCTGGATTGAAATCTTAGGTAGAATGGCAAAAATACAGGTTGAATTGTACCAAAAGACCTTTGTTAACAGTGTGAAAATGGACTTTTGAATGATGTTGTCCTTCCATCACCTTTGACAGTACTCAATCATTCCTATACACAAAGCAAGTCAAAATTAAACAGGAAATTTTTTACTAGGGTCTGGCAGGAGTCTGCTTGACATAGGAATTACTTCTGCCATGATCATCATTAAATATATGTTGCTGCAAGCAAAAAATTACATTTTGCAAATCAAATAAAACAAAAACAAGCTCTTTTTTTCCTTTAGAGTCCCAAATTCATATACTCATGCTTCAAGAAATAACAGTAAAAAACCTGGTTTGCTGGGAGGGTGGGTCTTTGCTGGCTCTGTGTCAGACCTTTGGGATTCTGCCATGTTTACTGATTTTTTCAATTAGGCAAAGAGAAGAAAAATTATGTGAAAAGGATAGCAAAGGGCATCCTACAAAATAAAATCCCTTCTATCAATAACTTTCTGAAGAAGACAAGTAAATGTAAGAGCAAAGCAGCAGTATAGTGAAATAGAGCCCAAAACATCACTGGTTAAAAACATCACATACACAATCTCAGAGCTATTTGAGGCTTCAGCCCTCTGATGGATGCAGTATGCAGCGTATGAGGGGATAGGTGGAGAAAAAAATACTGCAATTCACTGATTTATGGGAAAACATCTCTTTTACCACTTTGGGCCATATTTTCATTTATTTACCCTAAATATTAGTTCTCCATCTTTATCTTTCAGCTGTGCCAATGAATACAACAGGAGAGATTACAGATGTACCACTGTGTATAGTCAACCCTCTTTCAGGCACTGCAATAAAGTGGTAGGTGTAGATTCCCTCACCATGTGGTCCTGTAAAGCATTTTGTTCTGGTCCACCAAATTGGATCGAAGAGTCTACTATCTTCAAGTACTTGTAGTGACTTGGCTGTTGGCTGTATATTTTATCAAGGGCTTTCTAAGCTGTTTCTCAATGTTGGAGTTGACCTACTGCAAAGACTGTTTCAATGGACCTGAATTTTCTGAGGGCTGTAAACTCTAGGGCTGAAACAGTACATCAGCTCTTACAGGCACCTGAGAGTGCAGCAATGTGTACCTCGCACAGGAGAGCCAGGAATGTATTTATTTGGACTGGAGTTGTTTCTCAGCGACCACCAGAACACACAAGTAAGGTAAAAGACTTACAATGGACTTCAGTAAGAAAGCAAGCAATCGATGACACTTCTGGCCAAAGACCTATCTCCTCATGGCAGCAGAGAGCTTTCTGAATACAGTCAGGATCTTTACAGAAATGGCTTGTACAGCATGTCACAAAAGAGTAATTTTGAAACAAAGTTCCCAAACCTGCAGCATTGCCAGCCTGGCACGGAAGGAAAAATCTCCCCCTAACTCCCAGTGAGGAGGCCAAAGGCAGGTATTGGGGAGCCTGGTCTGCCTGACTCACTTGCTGACAGTGACTAATTTTCAGCAAGCCCCAAACATTTCTGAGAAGTGTGTGGTTGCTGAAGGTCCCTGCAGGTGATCAGGGCAAGCCTCACCTGCCCGGGTGCCCGAGGGGAGCAGAGCGCGGTGCCGGCACAGTTCAGCAACAAGGAGCTGACCCTGACCCTGCAGCAGCCCGGCTGAGGAGGAGGGAGCACGGCTCTCCAGCAGGCAGGAAGGTAGGCAGGCAGGGAACACTGTGTGTTGCAGTAATTTAGGATGACAGGGGAGACATTGCAGGTTATTATATCTAGCATACATTGGAGCTTTGTTTTGTCTAACTCGAGCGATATTCTGGGGCTCAGGACTCTCGCCCCAAAGTCTAGGAGGAAGCGTGGGGGGAGAAGAAAAGGTAGCAAGGAGGAACAAAACCACTACTATATTCACACTGGCCCAACACAGAGACCAGGCCACATTTGGGACTGATTTAGAAAACTATTTGGCAGCATCTGTGGAAAAATGGAAGATCAAATGATACCCTTCTCTAATCTAGGTGATTTCTGCAAGTTAAATATGAAGCATCCCAATCAGCCACAGTGATAGCCACTCTACTGTGGAGCTCAGATTGTCTCCATTTGATGTGTATGCATCTGGGTGTATAACATCCACATCTAATACTGATGAGCTGGGCCTCAGAAAAGGCCCTTATCAGTAGGGCCTCGAAATTTTTGCAGTGGGGATGGAAATCCTCTCTAGAATAATGTGAGCCTGTAGCAATACGGCCATTTTAGTTACTGCTGGAGGCCCATTAGTGGTAGTGGAGTGGAATCACTCTCCCCAGGAGGAACTGAAAAATAATTGGGTTAAAATAGGGACATTAGCTTTGACACCTGAGTTAGAGGTAAAGCATCATTAAGGTCTTCTGCAGGAGCAGAAAGTCTTCTTTCTTGAGCAGAAAAACATCAAGGAAGAGACAACCCCTCCAAGATTACTCCTCAAAGACCATTCCTCCCTCATGTTGTGATGACTTCCAGTAAGTGAATATTCTCAAAGACAATTGTTCTGATATGAAAAGAACACAGAACAGAGAGGTATTGCTGTCCAATATAGGATAGAGCTGCAGCCTGTGTGTTTTTATTAGAGCTGAGAGTTTAAGAAAAGAGCCCTGTAATGTGCATGTCTCCCTGGTGAGTTTATGCATGCTCCCACAGCTCTAATAAAAACATACGTTGAAGGTAAATTAGGGCAGACGACTGCTTCTGTCAACACTGAGCAAACAGCATCTTTACGGTTTATGTGTGACTTAGAATTCAAGAATGCAGACTTTGTTTTTCATTGATGGGCTTGTTAAAGAAAATTCTTTGATAGTTCCAGAGGAAAAAGAAATTTTATAGAAATGTGAAGAGATTAAAGCAAAGAAAGAACTTTGACATCAGATGGGAGCTTGTTTGATTAGGTCACTCTATAGACGAGAAATAATTAAAAATAAAGAAGACAGATGGAGGATGTCAGGTGCTTAAAACAACATCTCGACTCTACCCATGCTAGTGTTCATGTGAGCCAAGACTTCAGGCTTCACAGATGTCAAACGTGTCTCTTGGCTGAGGTCTCAGCAGGATGAGGAGAGGCACCAGAGTTTGGTATGAGCAAAATGGAGCTCGTACAATCTGACAGCAGCAAAGAACATTTGCTGCTGCTCACAAGCAGAGAAGGAGCTTTGCTGACACCGTTCTGGGGCAGGCAGACAAGCTTGCCTCTAGTCTGGGTCCCTTTTGCTCCTCACCTGCTGCTGGTTGCTCAGTCTGCCTGTGCATTAATGAAGTGGGTTTTTGCCTTAAGGAGCAACTTGTTGGGCTCCCAGGGGAGCTGCTCCCGCCTGCCTGGTGGCTGCGGTGCCGTGCCAGCAGCCGGGCAGGTGGTGGCAGATCAAAAAGAAAAACTCCCACAGAGCTTCTGGGGATTTCCTCACTAATATGCTGATACATACATTAGCTGACTGACTGACACTGCCTAAATATTTGTCCTTTACTGCTATGTTTGGCCGTGATTTTACAGCAACTTTGGTGGTTTGTGATTTAGCCCACTTTATGTATGCATGAGCTGCTTTGACTTTTGCTTGCTGTCCATCTGCTAACCACCACTGCAGGTTTACAGGAGTTGACATCAGGCCATTTCACCTGAGTTTTCTCTTTCTCAATACAAAACAAATGAGTTTTCATCTCTCACCTGAGTGCTGCAGCCAGTAACAGAACATTAATGGACTTTGACAGAAACTAAGGAAGTCTGCACTCATATTTACCTTGAACAATACTATATATTAGTCCAGAAGCAGGAAGGAGTTTTCAGTGTCTGCACATCTCTCCAGAAGGTATTTCCATGTTTTCTAAATTCCTACTGAACAGGAAGCCTGGAAGTGATACAAATCAGCTGCTGTTTCCCAGCCAGCACCAGGTTCAGATACAGCCAGAGATGAGGGCTGCTCCATAAAAGACCAAGACAGAGCAACAATTATTGGAGGGAAATAAACCAAAAATATGTATCTTTTCACTGTAGTCACTCAAACACCTGATGCCTAACCAGGAAAGGCAGACAGGTACCACTTTTCAGGTGATCCTAGAAATACACATAATTTAAGTTTCTTCCCCAATCTCCATTTGTCGTCCTACATAAAAGGAAACAGGTAACTTCCTTTTTTTTAAAGTAAACTCAATTGGCTCATGCACAGTGTTTAACTGGAGTGATAAATACAGATGGTTTAGGAATTCAATTATATTTAAGTTCTTCTCTAATAAAGCTAGAACAGCTGGTTGCCAGATCCTCACAGTGCTTCAACTTTGTCAGGAGCATCCAGCATATTTTAAAACCATCTCTTGACCCTACAGAGGAGGTCAATGTTTCTCCTGGCAGCCCACTAGTTATTTTTTAAGTGTCTTGATTTTTTTTCTGTGGCGTAATGCAATTTTACTCATTATCACTACAGATGTCAGATCAAGACTAGCAAGATTACAGCAGTAGCTGGAGCATATGGTTGAGTCATATGAATAATAATCATAAATCCTTTTTGACATTGGCCCATTATTACATCCTGATCATGTCCCCTTGGAATCTCTTGTTTGGTGTAATGTTTAAGTCATTATAAGGTATCTCTGGAGGTCTAGATTTATAGAGCTCTCTATTGGAGAAACACAGTATTAGCAGTATGTTTATACAAACATAAAACACATGAATATTATATACCAATATATCTACATGTAGTGTTTATGGAGATATACAGGAGAAGCAATTAACGATTGACAGTCACTAAAAGAAATGCTTCTGATGACATCTTAAAATCACACGCCTGAACTAATTGTTAAAAAGAAAACAAAGTGTATGTGTATAAAGAAAAGCAGCCTCTTGCACCTCCCACCCCAGATGTAACAAGGATACCCTAAAACTGAGACTTTTTGATTAGGAAAAAGCCAATCTTGCCTAAGATATCACATAATGGGCAGTACAAACGGAGGCTAAATACACAGATGTGTCAAGTGAGCATTATCAGTAGCACCATTGACTTATACACACTAGAAATTGCTTCACTTTTAGTAAAGGCCATTTCCCCAGTTAGGGCAGATTTCTTTTTGCCAATGCCCTCCACCCATCTGTCCCTTCTCTACTGGAAAGGCCCTGGTAGCTGAGCCAGTCTCAGTGGTGTTGGGGGGATGCATACCCTGCCTAAGGAGGTGCTCCCCCTTTGCTCTCCTTCCCACTGTCTCTCTTCCTCCCCTTTTGCCCCACTCTTTGTGCTGTTCTGTTTCTAAAGAAGGGAAATATTTACAGTAAATTCATATTTTCCCAAAACTAACTTTTCCCAAATACAGCTTCATTTTACAGTGGGAAAACTTCCCCTGTTTTCACCTACATCTCTATGCTGAGTGTACCAGAAGGCAGCTGGAACACTTGTTTATTTTCGGCTGCCCCTCAAACACACATTACACCAAGTTTTTATGCAGCCTGGCAGTTTTCTCCATAAGAAACACCAGTGGCTAAAGCCCAGCTGCCTCCCAGCACAGGCAGGTGCTCAGCAGCACCTGCACCCATCCTGCACAGCCCAGGAAGGGCTGCACAAACAGCACAAATGTGCTGGGTCTGCTCTGCACACAGAGCCTGGTGAGGTGGTGGCCTCACCAGTGGGAGAGGGAGCCTACAGCTTGATTTGGAAGGAGTTTAGTTGGAAAGGACCCCATTTTTGTTTCAAGTACAAAAGCAATAAACAGAATAAAATTAATCTAAACATGAAAATACAATGAAAGTAATTCTCCATGGCCGACCATCTGCCCTGACCTTGACTGGAAGAGAAACCAACTTTGTACAGCTGTGGTCATTAAGCACAACATGGCAAAGACATGAAAGCTTAAAATGATTCAACACATTTCTGGTGAAAAAGGCAGCCTTGCTCTTGGATAAAGAGTAGGGGTGTTGTGGGTTTTATCTTTTTTCTTTTTCTTTTTTTTTTTGTTGAAAAATGGAATACTCATTACTATTAGAAATTATTTATCAAGAGTCAGCATGTTTCTTGCAAATAAGTGAAATATTTAGGCGTTTGCCAATTAACAGGGCTTTTGGAAGTGCTTCCTATGTGAAGAAAAGAAGCAGATTGCAATACACAGAAGTTATCCAAGAGGATACTCCAGACAGATGCACCAGAGATGACATCTGTCTTGTCATCAGTAAAAATGATACAGAGCATATTGCTAAGTTATTCAGCAATTTCCAAAGAATCCTCTTTAATGCACAATAAGAAACAGATCCTGGTTGTCTTTTCATGGATGTCAGACTTAAACAAAAACACAGAACACACTTGCAAGCATGGGTGTGAAAGGGGACTTTCAAGTACAGGCCTATTAACTGAAACATTCTGCTATAAGATATCAAAAGACTCCCTATTTGCCACAAACTGCACAAAGTTATACTCATTTTTCTTAGTGGCAGTAAGTGGTTTTAATGCAAGTAATGGAATTTAAAACCAGAAAGTCCTTATTACAATTCAGAGTGCCCTTTGTCCTTTGATAATGAACACCATATTAGTGTCTTGAAGAAAACCCAAAACCTTAAAATGGGACATGTTGTTTCAGCATTTAGATCTAAGTGACCAAAACTTTACTACTGAAAGTTGATTGCATCTCCTTGCATATAGACAAAAATCTAAAACCAAGTTACAAACTCTCAGTTATGTCAGTAGTAAGAGTAAAATGAAGACGGACAAACATATTATAAATTAGAAAAATGTGCCAAAAAAGTGATAATATTTCTTTTAAAGAATCATGTGTGATATTTGGTAGAAATCTATTAAATTTGCTGCATTAAAAAGAAGATAATAAGGAAAGGAAAGGAGGGAAAGGTAAGTCCAGGCAAAGCAAGGGACTGTCATGCCTGCATTGCATCCAAGGGGCTGCTGGAACCAAATGTGTTCCAATTTTAACTGCTTTCACCATAAAACTTGCTTCGTTAAAAAATGAAAGCAAAATCTTAAAATTAAAAAAAAATTATTTCAGCTACAAATGCTGATCATGGAAATTCTGTTTTTGGCATTGGTAAAATTGATTATCATAGTAAAACTGGGCAGTATGCATTTATACATGTATGTATGGTGTTCAATAAAACCTAAAAACTCTTTTACCTAAAACATAACATGAAGGTTTAAAGCATATTTCCCAAGTAAACAAGCTCTGTGATACAGAAAAATAGTAAGGTTAACAAATTTTCCTCCCCACCAAATCAATGGATAAGGAGTACTCCTGAGATCAGAAACTTCAGTTAAATTATATCTCTGTTTGCAATCTGCTTACCTGTATGCTCTGCTCTGCAAAATAGAGACAAACCCATCACTGTGGAGTTTCTCTTGGTCATGTAAAGCGCTGTCAGGTGGGGTTAGGACACACCCACTCTGAATGAAGGGCAAGAAAACAGTTTTAATCAAGCAAGTCCTTCTCCTTAATTAAAAATGAACAGACCATACTTACTATAGGATCAGTTTGCTATTACTAACATAACCCAAACTAGTGAGGAACCAAAGAAGCTAATAACAGCAAAAACATTGTTAAATTATCAGTTAAAGATTGAGAACACCTTTTACAAGAGTAGAATAAAAGTCTTTTTGCCCCAAAAATTTTGATTTTTTGTAAAATGTGAAAAATACTGTGGCTTATTACACATCAGGAGTTGGCCTTTTGAATACTAGGAATTAAAAAAACCTGGAAACTGTGAATACTGATTAGCTTAAGAAATGGAAAATGTGAATAGTGAGCAACTCAAACTAGTTTCATATGAAAAGTTTGAGGTAGAATTATTCATGAAAGTATATTCTCTTTTATTTTGTCTACTTCACTTCTAAATCAGACAAGTAGAAAGCTGTTCATTCCATCTATTTCCAGATTATTGCAGTGCTGCAGAATCTCATCAAATAGGAAAACTTCACTTCAGTTTTTACTGCTCTCCTGATTGAATTCATCCCCAAAGCTTCCACTGCCCAAAAATCTGTGTACCAAAGGCTGCCAGAGGTGCACAGAGGGATATTGGAGTGGAGCTGAAATCCCACTGCAGCTCACAAAGCTGCCTTGCAGGGAGTGTTGCCACAGTCTCTGCCACTGCTTTCTAAAGGACTGAAGTTGCTAAGGAGAAACTGAGTGATTTTGGGAACAAAATTCCATTTAATTGTGGTGAAATCTCATTTGAATGCTCCCTGGATCTCATTTAAGTTTCCCATCAGCAATGCCCTGCTGTGGAGGATGACAGAGTTACGGGGAATAAATGTCACATTTCCCTCAGGTCATCTGTGTGACACTGGGATGAAGTCACAGGAGGCTGCTGAGGCAGAAACACACACACAGACATGGGGACAAAACACCTGGCCTGGGAAGGGAAGCTAACCTGGTGCTCTGTGGGCTGGTCAGGTTATCACAGCAAAGAGCACAAACTGCACCAGAGATGGATTGAACCCTTGCACATTGCCAGCTCCAAGGGAGGAGAGCAGGCACAGAGCTGCAAGCAAAGGCAGGGATGCAATGGAAGGGCAGGCAGGAGGCACAGGCTGGAGAGCAGCTCTCCCTGGTCCAGGGTGACACTGGGGACACCTGCCTGCCTCAGCAGGTCAGCGCCCAAGCAGGAGAAAGTCTCCTTTCCCTGGAATCCTGCCCTGCAGGCAGATCTGCTGTGGTTAGAGGACATTCTCTCCCAGTCACTGCAACCAGTTGCTGCCATGGCTGTCAGAAGGAATGGTGCCTGGAGGTGAACCTTTTGCATAAAAATGAATAGTAAATTATGGGTGGCATTATGGGAACAATGGACATTTGAGGAAGGAGCAGGAAGCCACGTTATTCCATCAGCTGTAACCCCAGCAACTAGGAGAGAATTGGATGCAGCTTGCCATTAATGACCAAAGCTCTTATGTATTTAACAAAATGATATTTAGTGGAAGATAACATTTTTCTACCACCATCTGGCTTGCTGAAAAGAATGTGTAAATCTCTGAAGATTTACAATTAAGAGATAAAGCAATGTTTATGGAGGTCTGTGAATTAAAGAGTGTCTTTGATTCTCCTTGCAATATGATGCCATCTCGCCTTGACAAGATTTTTAAGTGGTTGTATAATTTTCAGTATTATTCTTAATGGAGGATGTGTACAAGCTCCCTGAAGCGATTATAGTCTGTATAAGCAATGGACAATAATAGTGCCTGTAGGAACTAACATTTCTTTATAAGAGTTGAAATATTTATTGCTAATCAGCTCTATATGGCTTTATAGTGACTTGAAAGACAAGCCAGCCCTGCACAGACACCAGTAAGGGTATGAGACAGCTCTCTTGTCATCAGCAAAATGATATACAGCAAACTATTGGATAATTCAACTAGAAATGCTCAGAGATCACCTTTACAAAATATGAAACAGAACCCTGAGTCTTTCTTTGATGTTAAGGTTTTACAGAGCAACAATAATGTGCTCTGGATGAAGAGGGACATTGCTTTGATAAAATGCATGATATTCAGTCCTACATACATTTTCAGCCTTGGAACACTGCATTCTCTTTACAAGACTATATTTTTTAGTGCTATAGACACTTCAGAAGAGCAAAAATGTGATGCATAATAAAGTTGTGACACACAGAAGAGTAGTAAAAGACTAGTCCATATTTCCTGGCCCCAGCCAACTGACAGGGTTAAAAAGGTTAATACCCTGACACAGGACACCAGCAGCTACTGTTATATGGGGAATTCTTTTATTTTTTTATGTTACTTGTCATAAGAAAAGGGAAAGAATATATTAAAGCTCTTTAACTCAACCCAAACATCTTCAAACAAACAACTTTAAAAAATTCAGATCTGATGCAATTTTCATTTATTTTTCTGTGTAGTTTAAAGCCCAGTGCTGGTTGAAATAAAATCTTCTAAAGTAGCTACAAGATACTATTGTGTGTATATATACATATATTTGATGTACATTTTACATTATAGTAATATGTTGTAGTACTGACTGTCTTTTAATGAAATTTTAGCTAGTGGATTTGTTTTCACACACATGACTGCTTGCATAGTCACTTTCTCTCATTTAAAAAAGGTCCAGAAATTTTAAAAAGTTGTTAAAATGTTCATATTTAAATTTAAAATATAGAATAAAAATACATATTTCAATTTGTGATCCTAGTGTCTGTTTAATTCAGTGGGAGTTAGGAGCATAAATAATTTCAAAAATCTTGAGAAGTAGCTTTATAACTTCTCTTTTTTTTCAATATTATATAATATTAACTTTGCATAAACTTTGAAAAATCCTAGTTAGTGCAATCTGTCCTTTGTATGGAGTATTCAGTGAATTTTTCACTGGAAGTTATGAGCATTTGGCTTCAGAGACACAGAATTTACAAGGATTCCTTTTCAAAGAAAAATTCCAGCCATTGGTCTGGTAATGATATAGTCTTTATCTCCAAAAAACAGACTAAGAATATTTATGCTTGAGGAAAAGACCTGCCTGTGTAAAAGAATGTTCAGTTTTTCGGTATTCACATTTATAGGATATTTTGCAAGACACACTGGAATATTTTATTGGAGCTGGAAATAGAGGCATCATAGCTAAGCTTGCTTAACCCATTCTCACTGCAGAAACATTATTATTATACCTGCCCACAGAACTCAAGAAAGGGCTTTTAAAAATGTTGTTTGCTCATTTTTCATCTGGGGGTTTTGTTTGCTTTTGGTTTGTTTTTAATCAGTCTTAAGGCATCTGCATTATCTGAAGAAAAACATTTAAATTTTGACAGTATTTTACAGAAGACTACTTTTTATTTTAAACTTCTAATTTAGGTCCCTGTTTAAAAGGGAAAACCTTTTTTCTCTCATATGCTAAGGTGATATGGATTTCTCACGTGTGTTCTTGCACCTATTTTCCATTTAGTTGCAAACCTCCATATTATGCAGAGGCCCTGTTGTGTGAGTAACAACACATTGTGCCATACAAAAACCTGGGATGATGCCTGCCAGGGTGCTCTGCAGCTCCCTGTGCATCCTGCAACCCTGACAGATCATGGCAGGGAGGGAAATTTATCACTCATGAGATATATTGCTTCTTTCCCCAATAATAAACCAACAATTGTTAGTTGTTATTTCATTCTCATTCATGTTTCCATAAGGGACTGGGAGAAAATTCTCTAAGGAGTAGAATTATGAAGAATCTGATCTGAAATTGTACAGAATTGCAAAGAAAGCTGTCCTGGTGGGAGACAAAATAAAGACTGGTGAGCTCCCAGCTCTCCTGGGGCAGGAGGCTCAGGGGAGCTGTGGGGAAGGGAATTCTCTGGCTGGACCCAGCAGGGTGAGCAGCTCCCAGAGCTGGATCCAGCAGGATGAGCAGCTCCCAGAGCTGGATCCAGCAGGATGAGCAGCCCCCAGAGCTGGACCCAGCAGAGTGAGCAGCTCCCAGATCACGATCCAGCAGGGTGAGCAGCTCCCAGAGATGGATCCAGCAGGGTGAGCAGCGCCCAGAGCTGGATCCAGCAGGGTGAGCAGCCCCCAGAGCTGGATCCAGCAGGATGAGCAGGTCCAGAGCTGGATCCAGCAGGATGAGCAGGTCCAGAGCTGGATCCAGCAGGATGAGCAGCTCCCAGAGCTGGGCTGGCCCGGGGGCAGGGGAGCCCTGTTTGCACAACACTTCATCTCAGTTAAGAAATCTGCCAAATCCAAGATCTCAGGGTCCATAAGCAAAGATAATCCTTAGACCAAATAAGCGAGCACGGCTAATTGAGATTTGACAATGCAGCATTATTCACTTCAAGTATAAATTATAAACATTGTCTATTTATTCTGACTTGTACCTTCAGCATAGTTCAAGATATTGAGATCCTGGGAGCAGCTTCTGTGTGACTGAGCTAACTGGAGTACAGTCCTTGTTAATGATGCGGAAACCAACCTGAACAAAAATCAAGAACTGCTTAAGCTTTAAGCTGACACTCCAGCCAAGCCAAATATTTTCAGCTATACGTAGCTACATTGCTGCTCTGATTCTTTTTTTTTTTTCTTTTTTTTCCATGCTATGTCTTTCTTTATCTGCAGGTCATCCAGCTCTCAGGCCAGTTCCCATTTTGTGAGTGGAGGTGAAAGAGCAGGTTAGGTAGGAAGGTGTTTATCTGTTGTGCTCTCTGCCAGACATTTGGTTTCTGTTCCTGCTGCTGTTAATACTTGGTTCATCTTTGACTTCTTCTCTTCAATCTAATTTTAAAGTCACAAAGATCATAAATCTGAGATTGGAAGGTTTTGGTATGGAAAATTGCAGAATTAATTTTTAAAGTTAATTTAGTTTTGGTGGTAGTCATTCAAGAAAACTGTATTTCAAGTTACAGGCTGTTTCTATAAAATACAATTTTGGTTGTTTCTACTAGATGAAAGCAAGGAATATAAAGTACACAAAGCACATTTTCTTAAATAAAAGCAGCAGTAAATATTAACAAAAATTACATCTAGCAACAACTACTCACTGTCTACTGTAGTACTATAAGTTCACAGGGATCTTATTTCCAAGATCACTACATTTTGCTTTCGGGACTGAGGGACCCTATTATTTAAAATTGTTGTGGATGGGAGAAGAAATGGTTCTTCTGCAGCCTTGCAAGCATCATCTTGATTTGTGTGGAGAGGAGGACAACAAATCCCACTTCCAAAGAGAGATTTTGGGTGTTTTATCTACCTGGTTTTGTCCAGTCTCTTTGACCCTAAAAGATCAAAAGAGAGAACTGGGGAAATGGGGAGTGGATTACTCCAGGCCTGGTGGGAAGGCCAAAGCTTCTGCATTAGTAGAAGAGGATTGTAAAAGTAGAAAACTGTAAAAAGGGTTTAAAAGCTGGCTTCCCCCTGCTTGCTGGAGTTTGGCACAGAAAAGACAGGAGTCGTAGAGAGAGATCTTTTAAAAAACTATTTTTCATTTTATATCAGTTAAAAATAGTCCCTGTAAATTTTATAGTAAATTTTATTCAGATGAAAATCCCCAGCTTGTTACCAATGCCTTTGGAATTAGTCACTGTCACAGCAAATTAGGAAAGGAAGGTGAGATGGAGACTTACCCCATGCAGCTTGTGGGAGCAGGACTGGCACAAGGAGCTCCATGCTTTGGAGACTAAGGAGCCAATTCCAGAAACTGAATTTTTACTATGTCAAAGTGATCCTGTGTGTATGTATTTAAGAGTTAGGGAAGCCAAAGCAAGCAAATTGAAGAGTTAATGCAAAGGCAGACTTAAAGCAAGCAGCAATGTACCATTACAGCTATCCAGGCTCCCTGCAGATTATTGCCACACAGAGAAATTATGCCTTGTGGTTTCCTGACATGTTCTTTAGTGCATGATCAGGCTCCAAATGACTCTGGCCACATGATGTCAAAAGCAAACCTTCTAAAATACACTGTGACCTGCAAAAGGCTCATGGTCCCCAAGGAACCCAGCAGACGGGTGCACAGGGGGAAATAGCAGCCCTGGCACCACATGCAGAGGCAGGGGCTCCCTCAGGTTTCCATCTCATGCTCTCCCTCTCCAGGTTTCCTTGCCTTGGAAGTCCTGAGCCCTGCACAGGCTGCTGTGAGCCCAGTTCATCCTGCTGGTGGTGAGGGAGAAGAAAGATTGCACTGGGTGGTGACATGGGCTTCCTCTCCTCTTGCTCCCAGTATTCCTGGCTTCCTCAGCAACACATTATATGTTATTTAATAGAGTGGGGAAGAATATTTTGACTATTTTTACCTTATCAGAAGGGTTTCATATTGGTCTTTCTTGTTTTATGGACTACTTGCAATAAGGAGTTGTGGGAGACACAATGTTGGTGTAGGGCAGGAAGAGCCTCACCTTGGCAGCAGGTGGGACTGAGCCTGTCCTGAGGCTGCTGGCAGCTGTGGCCAGCCACCCTCCTTCCAGATGCTCATTCCAGAGCCCCTGGGGAATGGCCTGGCCAGCCTTCCCTCCCCAGTGTGCCCTCTGGGACATCCCAGCTCCCAGACACCGCTGGGAGAAGAGGGGGCACTCTGAAATTAATGGACTTGAGTTGCAATATTTCCCCTTCCTTTCTGTGATGTTCCCTTAGGGGCTTATTTTGATCACACTTGCATTAGGGGGACATGAGAATGTAGTGCAGAAAAGTAGAAAAGGACAGAGGTTGGGACATTGCTGGCTCTTTCTGGCAGTTTGCTCCATTCCCTCAACAGGTTCCCTGCAGAAGGGAACAGAAGGTACTGGCTGTGCTCTCTGGGGACTGAGCTTTTTAAAGCAAGATTCTGGTATTTACTCATGTCCCAATACTGAGGTCATTGTGCAAATTCACGTGTCAGAAAAAGGACAGAAAAAAAAGAAAAAACCCTGAACACTTGGTTTCAGAGCTTCACAGATTCCCCAAGGCTCCATGTTTAACTTGCAGGGCTCTAAATTTTAACTTTTTTATGGATCTTTAATAAAAGTGCAAATTACCCATGAAAGTGGCAGATATTTCAGTGCTAAGAACATCTCCAGCCAGGGCCATTCTGCCTGGGAGGAGAGGAGGAACCTGGACAAGCCTTGCAGTGGTACAAAATGAGAAAGAAGGATAAGGAAAGAGAGAGCATAAACATATCCTCTCTAATATGCTGGGGTTGTTAAAAGAAATCTCATATAAAAGCTATAGAAAACATCATACTGTTATTTAATTGTTATTTTATGTATACACACACACAATGTTACTAAATTATTGCATTAAATTATTCTGGATTAGGTATTTATGTATTGCACTTGTTACTGTCTAGCTAAAATGACAAAAAAATTAGTCCTACAGAATTAACATCTAAAATACAATTTTATGGTTTCACTTGAATTAAAGTTACAACAGGAACTAACCAAAGCCAAAGGTTCCTGACACAACACTCAGGTAACTGCTACAAGAGTAGAAAAGAAATGTCAAGCTGGAATGCCTTATTTGCTTGCCAGCTTTAAGCCCTGCTTTTGTGGGCTGGTACTATTCAAACGTGTTATTTCTTTTTAATTATCATGCCAAGAATAATGTTTTTTCCCTGATAGAACATGCTCTTGCCCAGGGAAGGAAGAGCTCTTTGTTGCATGTATATTTACTTTCTCACACACAGTGAAGACATTTAAGCTCAGCAAAATTCCTAGGGTAGTGCTTCAGAGGACATGCATTTAGAAATCTAGTTTGTTGTGTTTAGAAATCTAGTTTGCTGTGGGGTTTTTACTGTGGAGGGACAAACATTGGTGAGAGAATAAAGCACATTATAAAGGTACTACCTGAAAAATACAAATAGATGGTTCAAAACACAGCTCCATACCAGCTTCTGTGAAGAAAATTAACTCTACCCCAGCCCAAAATAGCACATAAACAAAATTCAGGGGAAGTTTAAAGAGGATTAAATGCAAATTCCTCTGCAGAAATGAAGCTTGCCTGTATCAGAACTTATAAACCATCAAAACTAGACCTTGGCTAGTTATTCCTGATGGATGTTTCAAATGACAGTCACAGTTCCTGTGGTTAAAAAATTATTTCCAATTTAACTTCAGCACTTTTTACAAAAACATTACTTTAAAAATCCCCTCTTAGCTTTATGAAAGTACAGCCCACTACAGGGACTGCTGAGAAGCTACTGGCAATGGGCAATATTTCCCACACTTGTGTGTGATAATTACTGTCCACCTCACCCATGTTATCAATCCCTCCCCAGACTGGAGAGCCCCTAATTCAGATACTTATCCAAAGTAACCAGACATGGAATTGCACTGCAAATGTTTTACCTAGAACATATTTACAGCTTTTTTTTTCTTACCTCTATGCCCAATATTATTAATTAACAGTAATAATTAATAACACAAGGGATGTTTGTCCACAGCATGCTGGACTATGCCTGGGTACCTGAGTGCACCAATTTCCTTCCCCAAAGCCTCTTTCTGTCATATTTCCTCCCCCTCATTGAGTATTCTCATTTTAGAACTCAGTATAATATAAAGTTTTAAGTCATCTTTTTTTGGTTTGTTATTTTGGGTTTTTTTTTTTTTTTTTAAGGCTCAGTCAGGAAACTCAGAAGTAGGTAGGAGTTAAGCATCTTTGATTCTAATAAAATTTGAAAACAGCACATCTTCCAGAGTGCCCATAAAAGTAAGCAGGAATTAGTTTTTAGAATTCTTTAAAGATTTAAATTCTTTAAAATTCTTGTCATAACCTTCCACATTTCAGCAGTGATCCAAGAGAACTAGAAGAAACAAGTGGCAATATAATACTACAATGTAATATAAAAACATAGATTAATATCAGGAAACTATGGGCTGCTCCATCTGAGGTTGTGTGGAGAAGTCTTTGGAACTATTTTAAGTGACTCCAGCTTTTTAATTTATGGGAAGTACTTGAATGTTGACATTGAAAGCAAGTTTTGCAAATTCTCAAATACAGAATCTACAAGTATAGTAAATAAAGAAAAATGTCATGAGATTAGAATCAACAACAAATCCCCCAAACTTTCAATCTTTAACATAAAATGACTAATGGATGAGAAAGTGACTTTCAGTTTAGATAACAAGAGCCAGCTCTTCAGATCAAATAAATGCACAAAAGGAAAACCAGAGCCCTGTTTCTGGCCTGTGAGAAACAACAGTAAAACTCTGCTGACTGCAAAGGAGAAGAAATGAACCCCTTGAAGCAGACAGCTGCAGAAAAGCAAAAGCCTTTCAGACAATGAAAAAAATCCATAATTTGGCTCATTGCTGTCAAAATGCAGAGAACTGAGAGAAATGGGAACTGACAATATTGCCTGCAGAAACATCACAAGTGTTCTAATGGGGCTTAAGTAGCAAGAGCAGAGTCACTTCCTAAACTGCCAAAAGATATTCAATATAAACAATTCAGTCACTCACTCAAAAATCCAGTCAATCCATGCTGCAATCTTAAAACTTAACAGTGAATTAAAAGGCTGTTACACTCTGGAGCAGAGTGTTTATGTTAATCACATGGATAGTTATTTGCACCTTCCTTAGCTCTGCTTTATTGTTCAAAGCAATATTTTTTCCTGAGAATATAATCCTTAATTACATTCTGCCTTTGTTCATGGTATCTCTGTTACCAAAACCAAAATGGAATTATAGATTTTTAAAGCCAGAAAAAGCCATTTCAACACAGACTATATATTTCATACAGTGCTCATGCCTCTGGAACCGCATTTTGCAGGTTCAACCTAAACTTGTTTTTTAGAAAGTTATCCAAATTTGAACTCACAGTGGTAGAAAACCTACCACATCCTTTGGTAGTCTGTTTCAAATGCCCATTGTTACAATTCCATGCTCACAATTTCTGTATTTGAAAAAAAATAATTTAAAAAAAGAAAACCCCCTGGTTTTATATTCTTGGATGTAAGACAGAGTAAGGCCTGTTTATTGGCAGCAGGAGTATCTCTTCCTATTAGCGTGCTAAACATGAGGTTACAGGTCTGAGAAACTTCTTCACAGAGATAAATGAACACCTGAGAAAACACAGGCTTGTTAAAAAATGAAGGTGCATGGCTCTACTATGTGGCCCTGTGCCAACAATATGAAAAAGCAACTCCCAGCACCTGCACGTGCACGCACAGGTTTTGATTTTAGCAGATAAGTGAGGGTGCATGCCACCTATTAAAGTGCTGGAGAAAAGCTTTGATCCCATTGACATCTTCTATATGTGTGTGCTTGTGTGTATAGTATTTTAATTGTTCATGTAGGAGCCTTTTTTTAGATGCCATTTTGTTTCCTCCAGGTTTTTGTGTTTATCACTCAGTGATACCTGGGATGACTGAGAAGTTGAGCAAGAGGGAAGGCCCATGTTTTGTAATTTTATATGCTTTATTGAGCAAAGCACCTGGAATGAAATACTGCCCCTGTCAAAGTCAGTGCCAAAACTTCCACCCATTTCAGCAAGGCCAGAATTTCAGGCCCAAGTCAAAAGGTCATCTCAGGTGCTGAAAGGTAAACATCTGCCTGAGCAGGAAAGAAAGTTCCCTCATTGTTGGCTCAGAAGCACAGACAAGACAAGGCAAGACACAGAAGATGGGGCTAAAAGCAGGGTGAAGCTTTACTTGTCACTCTTCAAAATATGACTTTTGTGAGCAATGTCCAGGGCCTAAATATGTGGTTATATTAGAATTCCTAGAAAATTGTTTGGAAACATGGAGATTTATGTTAATTGAAAATGTTAATGGACCTGGAGGTCTCCCCAGCAGAGGTTTGACCTTCCCAGCTCCTGAGCAGCTGCAGCCTGGCCCTTGGCTCCCACAGACCTGGGCTGGACCTGTTCCCAGAGGCTCTCAGGGGACTGATTCCTCTTGCACTGTGGCATTATGCAGATATTTTCCTGTTTTACCTTCCCTCCTATGCTAAGAAGACTGGGGGCAGGGAGAGGGTTCCATTTCTGCCAGCCTGGACAGGCCTGGTCTCTTCTGGCCAGGCCCAAAGCTCAACTGCACCATTTGGTGGTTGGAAAGCTGCTCTTGCTGGCCACTGTAGCCCAGTAACCAGCTGAGCTCATTCCCCCAGAAACTTGTGCCCTCTAAGACCTTTTTCTTGCCTCTTCTTCCTGCCTGGAGCCTGCTTAGAATCAGGAGAAGAGTCATTTACCTGGGAAGAGCTCAGCCAAACTCCCAAGCCAGCAGCAGGGCATGGCAAAACTGAAACTTAAACATTCTCTTAGGCAATCTGCTTTATTTCCCTGTTAGTTAGGCATCAGTCTATTACACTAAATTTCTAAAAGCTTCAGTCATTTAATTTTTAAATGTCTCAAGCAGGAAGGCTTCCACAATGCTTTTTCACACTCTCAGCTCTCATTCCTTATTCCAGAAGCGCTAACGCAGTTGCTCAGTGTCAAACAATCTGCCAGAACAGCAGAAAACCAGAATTCCTTGCCAGGGAAGCCTTAGAACAGAGTAAGAAGGAGAAATATTTTCTTCTTAGGGGTGTGATCTTTTTTTAATTTCCTGTAGTTAATTACGGGTTGTTAACACACTGTATCCACAAGTAGACACAGAAAAGGCAAGAAATAGTCAGCTTTTGCTGCATATCCAGGTACTGAGGCTCTGATTCCAGTGAAGCATGGAAGCACATGCCTCTCTCTGTAATTTATTCCTCCACATGCAATAAACTCCCAACTGTTAGAGTGGGAATAGCCCTGGTGAGGAAACCCCCTTGGATGATCTCTGATCTAAACAGGTGAGGCTCTTTACCTCATCCTTACCTCTGGAGATGTGTTTTGCACAGGTGCTCCAGTGTGCAGCACACAGGCACTTTGGGAAAGGGCTCATGGCATTTCTGCTGGCTGGCCTTCCCCCTGTCCTGGGCTCATCCTGCCAAAAGGGTTCCTGGCCATGTTGCTTCAAAGGACAAACTCCAGTTCTCCCTTCCAGGGACATTGGACACTGCAGGGAAATGAAGGAAATGAAGATAACCAACTTTAAAAAGTAGTATGATGGCTCAATTCAGCAACAGAAAATAGATACAGATTTTATCCTTCCAGATTCTCAACTCTTTTCAACCTCTTCTTCAAGCTGGATTTTTCCTCTCTTTCCCTTGCTGCACAGTGCTTTCTTACCAGGCATCACTAGCAAAATTTCATTTCTAAGAAGAGCATAATTTCATGGATGCATATAAATTCCTTGGGATACTGGAATAATGCTGTTAAGGAGAAGGACACAATCAAAGCACATCTATCAGCCTTGATTTCAGAAAGACTTAGTGCAGTATTTTGTCAAGGAATAGAAGACAAACTGCTAAATTATGTTATTCACTCTGCACAGTCCTTCTAATCTAATTTACATGTTAGCTGTGGTTACAAATATGTATCTTTAAAGCTAGAAGAACAATCCATGGCCATAAAAAACATTTAAATCAAATGAATTTAATTTTGATCTGATTAAACTCAGTCAAAATATCCAGATTACATTCAGTAGATTCCAAGCTGATTAAAAATTAGGACGAGGAACAGTAGGATTTTAATTTCTAGGGTCACACTTTCATCACCTTTAAATGAGCTCTCTGTACCTCTGTAATTTTGAGTTTCAAGAAAGACTCTGTTGTCTGAAACTGGTTAGAACTCCTGTCCTGCTCCACTTTAAGGTTGACTTTCCCTACACACAAGGACCATGTAGATCCCATTCCAGATCTATTGAATGTATTTGTGTATAACTGGAACAAAAAGATGCATTTCAGAGTTGGGATGTTAGACTTGAAATATCTCACTACATAATTTCCTGCTTTTGTTGTTTTGAACTACTGATTTTTTAAAACCAGAAATTCAAGGTACATGGAAACCAAAGGAACAAACTCTTTTGCCTCTTTCTCCATTTAAAGATTCCCCCTTTCCAATGCTCTTCAAACATTTCTTTCTACAATTTCTTTAACTATCACTCAAAAGAATTGATTTTGCCACTCCTAAAGGACATTTCTTCTAATCCATTCAGTATGTTATTTCCCTTTGGATGAAATACAGTAGTTTTCTGTTAAGATTCCCCTCCTAATTTCCTAGGACGTGCATTATGTCATCTTGGTTTTGTGATTTTGACGGTGGGAAAATTTTTGTCTCGGTCAACTCTATCACTCTTCTGCATGAGGAAAAGCATCAATTAGATAAACAAAATGTCTGTTTTCCCTGGTGAGAATAACCTTATTTTTCTCAGCCACTGCTAATTACATAAATCTTTCTGTTTTGCAAGTGCCAAGGGTTTTAACATTTGATACAGAGATTTAGATCTCATCACAAAGCCATGTGGAAAAACTGGGTTTGTAGATAGCAGCAAGAACATCAAAACTCAATTAAGCAGCACACAATTCTTTGGCAACAATCAGTAACTTGTGCTCCTAAACCAGAATTTCACTGTCTTGAATTTCACAGAAATATCACAAAGAGATTCTTGAGGCAAACCAAATTAAGCCATGATTGCACTGTAGCTTGAAGAGTAAAAAATTAATTGGCAACAGGGGTTTCCATGTTTATTGCCTCTCTATGGCTTCCAGATTAAATTTGTGCAGTCAATGAGATTCGCAGCAAGCTTCCAAAGGTTGTTGTAGATTTTCTCTGTGAATTTAAGGTTCTAAGTTTATAGTTCTGATCAGCACCAACAGATATAAATCTAAGAAAATTAACAAATGTGCCAAAGGAAGAAGGACAGTTCCACGATCCTTACTTGCAATAAGAAAAGCACCATTCAGCATCACTTTGAGAAAGACAAGGGAATCTGGAGAAAGAGAGCTCGACAAACTTAAAAGAGAAATGCAGGATGAATTTTTTACTATGAAATTATTTTTCTCTTCCACTGGCCAGCTGAAGAGATAATCTAAATGATACATTTGGCACCCTGTACCATCAGCAATTGTGATGTTTGCCTCAGTGCCCTGGCTATGTTTAAGTATATCTTGCATGGAGGGATGCATTCTGCTCTGCTCCTTTTAAAGCTCACAGCATGTGAGCTGGTACAAAAAAGTTGTGTTGCTGCATTAACCTGGCACTGATCCCAGGCTCATCAACCCTGCTGTTTGCGCTTCCCAAGTGGGTTAATTTATACTAATATGCTGCAGAAAGACACTGCTAGCAGAAGTATTTGCTGAGGCAGCTCCAGAAATGACCACTGGCCATTGAAGATTAACGACCTACTCACAAGTGTTTCCAACAGCACTTGCAGAGGAAATACCATGCTCATTCACCCCCCCAAAAAGGATGGACTGTGTAACCTCTGTGTCATGGATTGTGCAAGATTTAACTATGACCAAACTGAGAATTTATGTGCATATTTATTTTAAATAAATTTTATCAGATCAGCTGTCCATTAAGTTAATTACACAGCAATGTTTGAAACTTCATCTACTCTGTCTGGGATAACAGCAACAAGAAGAGTTAAGAGACTGATGGATGTCAGAACTATGAATATGTCCTTATTCACTGACTGTACAAAACTGTTCTTGGATTCTCTCTGTGTCTAGCCTGGAGCTGAATTCTTTCTGGAGATCACTGTCATGCAATCATCATTTTCTGACAAAATTCACTCACTATTGACATATTTCTTTGTCTTTGATAAGTGCACACATATTATCATGTATATTTTATCTACCATGGGTATTGGTTTCATCGACCATGACACCAGCCACAGACTAAAGTCAGCTGATTTATTGCCTCTTTTCTAACTTGCTTTGACTATGGTTAAAGGATATTCACTTATCTGAATATTTCCTTGCTTTTCCAAGGCTCCCCATTATATTTGTGAAATGTTTGCCATGTCCACATGCTCTCAGATGGGCTTTAAAGCAGAATAGACCCAGCCACTTTGCAGGCTGCATGTTATTTTCCCCAAGTTAAGCAACAGTGAGGGTAGAATTACAATTCTTTTAAAGCTTTTGTAGTGTACAAATAGTGCACAGGGGGAACACAAAGCTCCCCATTCACATTTATTACCATCTCTGTGTCATTTCTCACTTACCAGGGCACTTCTTGGTGCATTTTGACAAGCTCTGTGGATTTAAGCATTTTTAAATATTCATTCATCTGCAAAGCAGCAGTTTATCTCTTATTTTCATTCTCTCAATTTGAATTTTCATTAATCTCTCTCATTTTTCTAGGTTAATGCTTATATTCAGAGGCACAAATACCAGGGTTTGTTTGATGACTTAAATAGTCTCAATGCATGACAGATTTGTTTGATGAAAGTCACCTTCCTTCCTGCCCATGCAATACTTTTCCATATTCAGGAAGCATTTCTAAGAGGAGACAGCATTGAGGTAATTCTGCCCCTGCCTAAATCCCGTGACACCCATATCCGAAACTTAATACATGAAGAGCTGAAAATAAGAGCTCTTTAAAAGCTTTGGAGTTAGGAATTACACACAGGCAGCATTTAGCTTTTTTTCCTGACATTTTGTCCTCCTAGCAGATGCAGCAAACAATTCTCTTCACTCTGAGCAATCAAGTGAATGATACAGCACTGCAAGTATGTGCCACACTTTTTCATCTTTTTTTTTTGTGAGAAAACAGACACTAACTCTGACATATATGGATAGAAAGCTTTAATTTTGACCTGTACAGACAATAGTCTGCCAGATAGCTGGGATACAAATATCAAGGAAGAATGAAAAAAGACAGATACACATGAAATCCTGGCTCCATTGAAGCAGTTGGGAATTTTGCCATTGATTTGAATGGAGCCAGAATTTCATTGCAAAAGCATTGTTCAGCTGTAAAAGTTGTCACTGTTAGGTCTGTACACCCTCATCCATTCAGTCCCAAATTCCTGATGAAAAGATTTGTAATTTTTCATATTGCCCAAATATTTTTTTTAACAGCTGACCCTTTCTCTTAAACACAACCTTTTTTCTGCAAGACAAGTATTGAATGCTTTTGTTGATTTTAATATGACTTTTAGCAACTTTCCCACATTCCACAAAAACCCACTTGAGCTATTTGCTTTCACTAAGTTCCTCTTCTTGTTCTTCACATTTTGTTAAAAATCCCTTTGTGAAAATGACTGAGGCTGACTCAAAGTAATACAGAATACTTTGTTGAACTGTGGCACTTTCTGGATTCTTGCTAGCAGCAATACTTTATCATCCTCTTCTGTTCTTGGCAATATATGGAGATAAACCACTTATCTACTGCTGTTATCTTTATTATGCCAAACACTCTAGTTACAAACATGAGGGTAGATGTTAGGGGAACTTTTGTGTGCCGGTTTCATTGAGGATTTCTTGCTTGCTATCTATATGGTCAGTGCATCTGCCTGCCCTCATGCCTGACTTCTGGAGAGGTAATGATGTGATTCAAAGAGGAAAAAGAAAAGAAAGTAGAAGGCAAATTATGCTTAATATATTCAATTATGTAACTATCAATAACATCATGTGACTGACACAAGCCATTCTAATGAGTTCACAGAAGAAAATGCTGGTATGTTGTTTAGGATTGTATATTATCTGCTATAAAATAAATATATCACCCAAACCAAGCAAAAATAACCTCATACAAAATAGTAGACACACAACAGAATATTTGTAGAGGGGCAGTGAAGAGAGCTTGGCCCTGGGTAAAAGTTGCAGGTCAGAGTGCCCTCACCTTCAACAGACACTGCCCTCCCTGCAGGGTGGGGGACTTTGGAAGGTTTCCTTTTAGAAAGGAAAGGAAGAAATCTTGCTCCTTCACAGCAAGATCTATATGAAAATGCCACTTATTTGCCTCAGTCTGTACTGAGCCAGACACAGCAGCAAAGTAGGAACATGAAATGAGAAGAAAAGAAAGGTCTTTGGTACCTGTTCCCTGAAGGCAGGATGGGAACTGTGGCTTTTACAGCTGCAGGTACCAGCACTGAGGCAGCAGCCAGCCTGTCTGATGGACCACATGGAGCTCTGGGGATGTTCCACCCCAGCACCTTCACAAACCTAGCAGCAGCACTCAGCTTTGGGCCCCAGCTGAGTTTCCAGCATCTGTGCTATGCTTTTCTGTACCTTGACACCAGGTACAGCAAAGCACAGCAGCCCAGCTCCTGCTGGAGATGGAGAAGCAGCTCTTTACAGATGTCAGACAGCTGAGGAAGAGTCAGGGGCTCCTCTTCCTCCTCCTCCCACTGCTCTGGCAGCTGACAGGGCTCAGTGACTGCTCATCCTGATGCTCTGCTGGGAAGTTGAGAGTGGTTCTGCCAGTGAGACAACCAAAGGGAAACCTCTGGAAATGTGCCTCCTAGATATTCCTAAGAGAAACCTGTCCTGAGAACAAGTCACCTGAGTTTAATAAATACCTTTAAATACAGTTAACACTTTCACTGCAAATCTCCAGTGATCCTGGTCCCTGGTGGGAGTCTCATGGTGGGTACACCTACAGCTGTCAGGTTTGACATATGAAATCAAGTTAATGTGCTTCAAATTAAATTGGAGGAGAAAGAGCATAACAATTAAACACAATTGGTTTAGAATAAAACGGCTACTTTGTAGTTCTTGACCCTTTTATTTATAGTAAATATTTGTCTTGCCTTGGAATAATTTCTATTTTGAATGTCTGTAATTAATGAAATGGTTCATTAGTTGCAGGAAAGCTAATGCAGCTCTGCTATACAGTAGTTCACAAAATTGTGGGAGGTAACCCATTTCACATGCTTTTAAATTGCAATTTCAAAATATTTTCCTAATAGTTCTCAAATAAAAATATTTCTAAGTGTAAATTGAAATCTGCCTATATCCAAGGAACATTAACAGAACATAGTTTAAGCATGCCATGCCAAAAAGTATTATTTTTGGCTGTAACATAATTGGTATCACATGCTGTTGCTGTTTTAAATACTTTTTTCCTAATTGCCTTAACTTCTATTATTTTATATGGGCACAGGTATTACCTGAGGATGACTTTGCATAACAAGATGTAGCTGCATACTGGGTAGTGGGATTTTAGTTTTCTTCTTTCAAGCTGAAACAAATAAATGAAGCAGTTAAACTTCTAAACTAATCTAATCCCCTTACCCTTAGCAGAAATATTTTAACATGGCATTTTAAAAAGCAATTTACATAGGAAAATAAAGCACAATATCTAGAATAAGGCTGAATCTGGAAAAAGGACCACAGTGAATACTCCTATAAACTTCACTTTTATGTAGAGGTATTTTGACTTCATTTCAGAACTTTTACCCCTTTACTTCTAAAACCTTCAGAAGGCGCTTAGCTTGGAATTTGTATCCCCATGGGTGTTTACCCAGTTTTTAGTTAAATAAGTTAAGCATTTTTCACCCTATAAAACTCTTCACACATATGCCCACTTACGAGTTATTCTTCTCAGTCAATTGAAGATCCTCAATATTTCTGTGCACAAGCTAAAATGCTGCTAAGAAATCCCAACAGTGAAACAGGATCAGATTATTCCTGTTCTGTCCTGCAGCTATTTAATGGAGGTACCTGGGGCAGACTAGAGATGTCACAGTTTAGTATGTGTATTATTTACCTATATTTAGTCTCAATAACATTAGATTCAATTACATTAGATTTAATGATCTTGATGTGCTGATAGTGGTTACCACTGGGTTCACAGGTACAAGAGGAGCTTGGTATGTATTTGTCTTTAAAGAGACAGCTTTAACAGGCTTTCAGGATATACTTACAAGTACTAAAAGTATATTTAGCAGCCGAGTCTCCTCTCCAAATGGTCTTTTCTCAATATAAGAAGTGTGATAAGAGTTACTGCTATTATTATTTCTTTTAACATATGTTTGTGTTAAGCAAAGAAATCAATACTACAATCCTGAGATTAAAGATAAGCTGGTACTATGATGAACCAGAGAAGTTTTTTAAGGAAATGAATATTCTGAATACTCAAAGCTGCACAAATTGCCTGAGATTTGCCCTCACCATTTGTGCTAAAAAAGGGTGTTAATTGCATTTACTGGGAAACACCCCCACATGCTACCCCTGCATCAGCTCAGCAATGAAAAGCATAATTCACATGACAAATTCAGGTGGATCTAAAAAGTCATTTTGGCCAATTGTAAAATTTTGAAGTTCTCAATATAACATCCAAAATCAATGTCATCTGAAAAATCCAGTCTGAAATGCAGTTATGTCACAATTCTAGTTGGTATTAGTAAATCAGGTGGGTTTGAAGCAAAACAAGTCTGATTGCATCACTTTAAACAATCCAAAATACTGGTTATGAAATCCTGCATATAAATTTAAGAATTTCCATGTTGACTTAGAATGGACCTCCTACACAGCTTGTAAACCACAGCCTTTTTTCCTTTTTCACATAGTTTCAGTGCAATCCATCAATCTCCTCTATTATGTTATAGCAATTTGTAATTCAAACAGAGGAAGTGCAGTTTATTCACGAGGAATTCTGGCAAGTAACATCCACAGATATATTTTACATCGCAGTTTTGTCTTCAGAAAGTATTTTAAAGCCTAACAGCAGCACTGACAGCAAAAAGAGCTGTTTTGTGTGCCCTCACATTGGCCCTTGCTGAGGATCAAATATTAACCTGTAGATGGGACACCCCCAATTGCTTGGCTGGGCTCCAGCTGGGAACGTGGAGGAACCTGTGCTCTGTGTAACCCTCCAAGGGATGAGGGGATTGGGCAGCCTCAGCCCCACAGGAGCTGTTGGGGTGATCCTTGGGATGTGAGGAGCTCTGCAGGTACAGACTTTGTCCTGTTGAGCAAGTGCCTTCCTAGTGTAGATGCAGTGTATGATGAAGCTTTACTAATTACCAGTGGTCTCTTTCCAGTCAATCACTTATTTTATCTTCTACAATGCCTGGTAGATGGAGTACTAGATTCAGTAGGAGACTTCTTTTTTGCCATTACAATGGAATTTATTTACCAGGAAACACTTCAAGGTATTCTAAACACTGCTATTTATCATTTATCAAAAATAATACTATTAATAAAGTGTCTCCCACCCCCCAAGTGGAGATGGAAAGAGTATTTACATTGAAGGACAGAGAAGCATATCTGGATTATGACTAATTCACCATGATTTGCAGTCACAACTTTGATATCAGAAAATGCAAGTTGATATTTGATATCAGAAATAAAAGTTGTTCAACTTACGTCACCTTGGTTTGGACTGGGGCTTTTATTCTTTAGAAGAGGAGTGCTAAATTAAATGTTGTCATCTTATTGTGAAAGCTCCCATACCCTCTCAGTGATTTCTCACGGTCAACTCCTCACAGCACTGACTCCTTCTTCTCCACAGCACAGCCAACAAATTCCATCTCTCTCCTCACTCAGCTCACTCCAACTCTTTTGTAGCACTCGTCTTCTTATTGGACACAGCTGTGGCCTATTAAGGGCAGGCCTGTTCCTAATCTTTGGTGATTGGTACAGCTGCAGCTCCTCAGGTGTGACACTACCTTCTGCACTATCTTTATTTTCTTACATTCTATCTCTCCACAGAAGGGGAGTGCTAAATCAAGGTGTTTCCTAACTTATTTTTATCAAAGGGGTTCCACTACTTCTCATGTTTGATCCAGCAGTGCTCAGGTTAATGAAATTTCATCCTTGGCTGCCATATAAGGAGAATCAATGGTTACCACTAAAAATACCACTATAAATCCACAGATACTTCATAAGTAGTAACAGGGAGTTCTAGTTTAGGTCATGTATAAAATAATATTTGAAGTTGAGTGAGAACATTGGTAAACTGATGGGAAAATAGAGGGAGATTTTATTTTTCTAGTGGAAGTCACTGTGTAGAACATCCAAAAAGTTGTCTTCTTCTTATCCATATTTATGAAGGAAATTCTCCATTTTAAACTTCCTGGTAGAGTCCAACCATTTGAGCTAATTTTAATTTCAGAATGGATTAGGCCTGAAAACTCAGCTGGCCACACTAAGAGAAGAGACTTCCTTGTATTTCCTCCACACCCCCCCAATTTTGGACATATTGAACATAAAGCAAGGCAGGCAGACAGTCATATTTACTTCTAGCAGAGACATTGCCAAGTTTGTAGAACAGCCTTTATCAAAAGTTTTTTTGTCTGTTATATTTCTCTTCCAGATACATTTTGAATTTTCATTTCTTTTCATATTCCCTTAGATACTCTGTTGATTTTTCTGTCTTGGCAACATAGTCTATCATTATATCTTGCTTTAAAATGTGTTGAGTGATTAGAGAGGAGTCAGGGCAAAAATAGCAACAGCTGTGACTGCCTGTGCCTGACCGAAAATACCCAACTGTGCACGTCTCCAGGCACATCCAGCTTGAGGCCATGCCATGCCAGGGCTCCTCTGGACTGAGACTCACCAAAATGCTGCTCAACAATGAAAATGGGGCATTAGACAAGTTAGGTCTTCCTTCTCTTGTCATTCTTTTCTTTTGGGACAAAAAAAAATTGTGTTTACTTACCCTGGGTAAAATGCAGGTGGGAATTCAGGTCTTTCTCCTTTCTCTTCCTCTATGCCTCTATTGTCAATTTAAAAATACAATCAAATAAGATTCTTTTTAAGCTAACTTTATATCTTATGTACTTCCTTGTAGCTTATGTATCTGCCACCCTTCTTCTGGAAGTGTTTTTATCTTTAAGAGCAGAGAGGATAAATTTCAGATTTTTGGCAGAATGGCCCATCATCTGGAGACTTCCTCTCAGTCTTACACCCTCATCACAACAGCTAATAAATTAATAAACAGTACAAGTCTGCACCCCAGTGATTGGTTAAAGGCCTAGTCACTAAAAAACCAAGAACAAAACCAAAAACCAAACAAAACAAAACAACCAAAACAAAAAAAAACCAAAAAAAACCAAAAAAACCAAAAACAACCAACCCAAAACAACTAGTAGAGCTTTGCTATGAAATTTAGAGGGCATATACTTCACACATGCCTAAGTCATAACTTCATTCCCATCTCCATGCCCCAAATCTATTAGCTATTCTAACATGTATTTTTTTATTGCGTTAGTTTTATTGATCATTTACATCCCCTTCTTATAGTGGAATTCTTGTCATTGTCTGTCTACAGATTTTCAGGATAAAAGCAAACCAACCACCATATTTTCTTGTGGACAAAGCTTTGTGTCTTGGCCAAAAGCCATTTATGGAAGGAATACATCAGTTGGAGGCCTTCCTCTCCAGTCTAAATGAGAAATTGCTCCTCATGTTGTCTTTCATCTTTTAAATATGTTCTGGTCTGATCTGAGCAGCTGTCCATGGGAGATTTATTCCTCTGCTTGTTCACTGATGTTCTCCTCTATGCTAATAAGTTTTCCTTTATATGTCTTCTGCATTATCTTCTTAATCAAGTTTATTTTCAGGCCCCATTTCTTGGCTTTCATGGTCCAGTTCCCGAATTAATTATTGTAGATGCGGTTTTTATACCAGCATGATATCTGACAATCTGATTTACCTAATTTTTTTAATCTTTGGGTGTTGATTTCTTTCATTCTAGACATTCCTTTCACAAAAACAGCTTTATAACAGTAGAATCACATAGTTCTATTTCTCTCTCCCTGTAAATACACACACATGCACATGTATAAATAAGCCTACACACTTTAAACATGTGGTGCATATTTCACATTACTGTGCTTCCTGGAGACACAAAAGAGTGTAACATTTTTATGTGCTTTAGCTTTCCAAAGCTCTGACTTTTGAGTTTTTCTCCAGCCAAAGAGCCATGTTCATGCAGTTCTTGAATGCCATGCAGAATAATAGTTAGGTCTTTACTGGTGCTCCAGTAACTCATTAATCATTTGAGAATTATCTGTTACAAAGCACCCACAACAAAAGCCTGTCTGTTTTCATTGTTCAACCAAGTCACTGCAGTTGGCAATTCCTGCAGGAACTATCTTTACACATTTCATTTCTGAAAGAGCCCAAACCTCCCAAGCTTAACATTTTCTTGTCTAAGGCACCCTGAAACCATTTGGTTCCACCACAATTTCCATCATTAGGGTTCCTTTCTGACTGACTGATCGTCCTGCCACATCCTTGGGATTGCAGAACATGCCTGTGATGGTCACACAGGGAGGGAGAGTCACCACGACGCCAAAGGGGCTCCCCAGAGCAGCAGGCAACTTCACTCAGCTGCAGGGCCAAGGGTGGCTAAATAACCATTCCTCCCTGGGGCTAGTGCAAAGCTGAGAGGAATTCAAAGAACCAAGGTGTTGGCTTGTTTCAGCCTACTTCCAGCTGAATTTTTCCCAGCAAAACCACTTATTGTCTTCTTCTTGTCCACCTCCTCTCTCCTAGGCAAGACTCATGTAGGATTTTAGACAGGGGAGAGGATGGGGAGAGTTCCAGAGCAGCTAACTCAGCCCACCTCAGCTTCACACTGAGGAGATCTCTTGGAGTGTGATCAAAGATTTTCCTACCAAAGGATTGCAGGCTGTAGCACCTTACTACCTAGAGTGCTGAATCCTTGTTGCCAGAATTTCCATTTTCTGAGGACAGCTATTCCCTGCTGAGCACCTCTCTCTGACAGTACAGGCTCACTGACCAGCTTCCCTCAGGCTTCCCTATGCTTTCTCCAGAATTCTGTCTTCATTCAGGCACTCAGCCTCTTTTCCTGGATGCTTTAATTCAATGGAAATTGGGAGGGAAATCTGTCTCCACACCCAGGATCCACCAATATCCCTCAAACCTTTTCAATTTTATTACCTAATCCTGATTATTGAGTGTTTTGCCACTTACCTATGGTTTGTCAGGATTTTGGTCCAACCGCAAGGCCCAAATAATGCACCAGGCCTTGGAATGGAAATGAGCTTCTCCCTTTATTGACTCAAAGTCCTGGCTACAGCCACTAATGGTTGTCACTCCCCTGACATAAATGTGAATGTCATCAAAAATTCTCAGCTTCCAGCAAAAAGCATGCAAGTCACTGGTTTTATAGGAGCACAGAACTACATGCTGCTACAACAGAGACCTCCAAAGGATCTTATAAAAAAAGTGAACAAGGTTTTTAAAAGTGGCAGCTACAAGCCAAACACAGTGGGTGGCTTTCACCTATCCTGCTCTAATACCACAGCAGGATTTATGGCAGATTCCCTTTACGGCTGCAGCTCAAGGTGCTGTTCTTCACTTCCACAGCCTGGGAGCTGTGTGCTCTGACATTACCAGCCTGCCTTTCCCTTTGATCTGAGCCTGTAGATCAGGCAGGGCACACAAATCACAGGGGTGTCTGTCTGAGCAGATTAGCTGAAAGCTCACCCTGCTCCAGGACCCTGTGCCTTGCTTGAACCAGGAGCACCATGGCCAAAGCCTGGCCCAGGCCCACTCTCTTCTCTTGGGGGAAAGCAGAGTTAGAAAGTTAGAGAGTTAGTGGTGGAAAAGGGGACTTTGCCTCCACTGAACAGCACAGGGCAGACAGATGTTAATGCTGACGTCCCACTGCATTTTATTGTGGGCTTGCTTTGATAGTGTTCAATTACACATATGTGAAAAATAAATAAAACCACATAAGCACATGACTTTTACATCTCCAGCCAGTGTGTGTCAGGTCCCTTGTTCAGTTTTTCTGGTTTTTTTTTTGTTTTTTTTTTTTTTAATTGAAGATGCTTAGGCATTTAATAGTTTGAGACAGAAAGAGGTTCCTCTGTTGGCTTGTGTTCAGGCTCATTTGAATTCAAATCCACATTTTGGAACAAAGAATCCCAAACAAGCCCATATTGAAGTGAAAGGATGCATGAGTGGCTGAGCATGGCTCTGGAACACATTGTGCAAGCAGCCTCAGAGCTGGGCTTGTGCAGCACTGCCCTGCCAGGGGGTAAAGCCCCTTGCTAAGCTGGGCTCTGCTCCAGGAGACATTTATGCATCTGCTTAATTTTTAGCAAAAAAGCTCCTCTACCAAAGCTGGTGGAGCTGTGTAAGAATCTGGGCAAACCTAGTTTAGTGCCTCTTGGATCAGGGCCACTGACTCCTACACTTCAACATGAAGGAGAAAACTTATTGAACAGAGACAGCATTTTCTTTCACGAAAATGGCTCATTCCTCATCTGCTTTTCCCAATGTTAACAGTCAGGCAGATCTGAATTATATTTCCCTATTGAAACATGATGCTATTTATGTACACTTAAAACTTCATGTAGCTATGCAGTTCTCAAATAAGAAAAAATAAAAGAGCAGGTAGTCAACAAAAAGATAGCATTTTTCATCCTAATAAACATTTTTACATTAAATTCAGAGCTACAAACTTTAAGTGGAACAGGAACTGCTCATTTTGCTTCTTAATGTTAGTTCAAAGCAAACATGTTCGGATTTTTTTTTTTTTTAAGAAAAAAGATTTTGGTTTATTTCCCTCAAGGAAAAAATATTTTCCATGGAAAGTGAAAGGTTACAAAAAAACCATGCTAAAATCTTCTGTCCAAAAATGTTAACCACATCTTAATACAATTTAACAGCTACCCATATTGTTGCACAACTGCCATCACTTATTTCTGTGGCATGAAGTCTTTCCTCAAAATCTATTGTGTCTTTTATCTGTAATGTGCATAAAATATTTTTTTAGCAGTAATGCATTGTGGCATTGCTAAAATACAAGCATGTTTAATGTGCCGTGACATTTTAAAAGACTACAATTGCTTCTTAGAGAGGTACTGTAATTGCTTTTTTCAGAATTAAACAGAAAATAAAAAGCCAAAGTGTACAGTGTATTATACATAAGTGGCCAATCATCAAAATGACCAAGTAAGTTCAGGACTGAGCCGTGTGTTAAACTCAGCCGAGGAAGTGGCATACATTAACTAAGCTTCTGTATTTTATTTTCATTTCAAACCATATTACCAGAGCTGTAAGAGCTTGGGAAAAAAATAGCCTGGCAGTGCACACTTCTCTAAGAAGCTCTTCAAGCTGTTGAGCCTTGGGAGAACCTCATTAAAGCCCCTTGCTTTTCCTTTTACACAGGTCTCCAACCTGGGCTCAACAAGTCCCATCTCACCGTGCCAAACACTTAAGCAGGCATTTTTAAATGAACAGTTTAAAACATAATAATTGAAGCACTTTAAAAAGCTATCAGACTGACTCTATACTATCTCACAGCAACCAAATTTCTCCTACTTTCAGTTCTCCTTCCCTTTGCAGTCGGAATTGGGACCTGCTTTTAGTGAGGAAAGGTGGGAGCTTGGGAGAGGAGCTGAGCTGGTGGCTGGAGAGGGAAACTGAGCACAATGTCCCTGCAGAACAGCACAGGGCACACACAGAAACTGCCAGGAGTGCCCAGCGCAGGCACTGCTCACCTCAGGGGCTGGGAGGGCAAGAGAGAGCTCATCAAAGCCTCTGCACCAACCTCAGGAGCTCGTCAGTGACACACACCTCTCAGAATCAGCACAAGGTTCCCATCTGATTCAGATTCTATCTGATTCAGTTTCTATGTGATTCAGATTCTATCTGATTCAGTTTATATGTGATTCAGTTTCTATCTGATTCATTTTATATGTGATTTAGTTTCTATCAGATGCAGTTTATATTTGATTCCGTTTCTATCTGATTCAGTTTCCATCAGATTCGGTTTCCCCCTGATTTCCCCAATTCAGTACTTGCTGTCTGCAGCACCAGCTAAAATGTGACTGGAAATCCTTCTCTTCTGAATATATTCAGTAATTTAGAAGATTTATGCACTTTTTTGGGTCTCTCTACAGACAGCAAAGCTCTATGGATATTTTATGCTACTTCCAGTGACCAAAATCTAATGTTAGAAGATCAGGATTAGAGTTCCAAAAATATCCAAGCCCTCCAGCAATTTTTCCATGCTTAGTACAATGTTTGTTCCTGAACAGAGATTGATTTGTTACTATGAAAAAAATCAAAGGGTGTTTCCCATAACAGCTAGATCTCTAAGTGTATATAATTTATATATACAGTTTATTAAACTATTCTATGTACAATTAAAATATAAACAATTCTGAGGGCAAAGGTTATCAGTGCATCTGACAGTATGCCTTTAAATATTTATAGAAATTGTCACAAAGAATAAGAACTTACCCAGAATCTTTCTGTACCTTCTAAACTACCCAGACATGATTTAAATATTCACATCCTTCCTTAACAACCAGGGATTAGGCCTGTGGTAAATTCCCCCACTTCCAACCATCACAGAGCTCCAATGACCATCATAACACATAACCTCTAAAATTAATAGAAAATTATGTATTTTGCAAAATACCCTGAAGATCACTCAGCACTCTGAGGCTTTTCTAGGAAGGGATGACATTAAGAAAGGGGTTATAGACACCTGTCTCTTCTCTTTAGAGTGAAAGGGGATGCTTTTGCTCATTTTAACTACAAAAGGATGACATTGCAAAGCCATTCTAGCACACAGGAGAGTCCAAAGCTGTTTGGATCTTTCTAAATCAAACCTAGTGTCCTTTTAAATTCAGTCCGGAGTTAATAGCAGTAGATTACAAAGCAGCAGAGCCTTGTGCTATATTGCACCAGCCTCTATTAACCAGGAGACATCCTTCTTTATCAGTCTGTTCTGCTGAGCTCTGGCCTAATCAAAGCTGTTCTGCAGCCACCTTATCTGGAAGAGGCAAAGGCTCCTGGTGCACATCAGAAACAATTCAGCTCTTTGCTGGGCACAAATCTGACTCCCCAAAAATTCCTGACTAAGCCTTTTTTAAAAAGGTGGGGGAATGCCAGGTTGGCAAGATAATCTCTTTCCCCTGCAAGTCTCCACTTCCCCCACTTCAATCTAGAGCTGTATTTTCATTTAGATTAGAAAGATCCCCCTCTGGCCTCAGAGTTGCCCCACACTGAACTGGGCACAGAGGGCTGCTGGCTGAGCTGGGCATGGGGCTGCTTTAGAGGGGGTGGCATCAGCCAATTTCAGACCTTTCAGATTCTGCTTCCCATTCAGGGCTTCACTGCACTGGGAAATTCACCAGCATGGCTATAATGGCTTAATTATAACTGTTATAATTGGGGTATAGATACAACTCTCCATTTGTACATTCATATAAAGACTATGAGCGCTTATCTCTGGTTTAGTTTATGTCACTATGAAAGTTGTGTGAGGAGAAAAAAATATTTTTGCTTTATACTAAATATATCCAAAAGGGGAGCTATACTGGCCAGGCTGGTGTAATTACAACTGTTATTGGCAGTTTGTTTTCCCAAACAGGATGGGACTGTTGGGGTACATTCCTTGAGCTTTTATTTCAGCATCAGCCTCATTGCATGGCTGAGACAAAAGGAAGATGGCAAAAGCTCATGTACAGCCAGCAGCAGCCAAAGATTTCTTTGTTAAGAATGTTTTAAAAGCTTTCTAGCCAATAGCATATCGCTAAAGCTTACAGACAATTGTTCTAGCCACAAAAACTGATATAATTACACCAGTGCAACCAAGCCAAGGAGTGTTCCAGCCCTTCCCAGCAGACTCAGGCACAGGTTAACAGGATAGGAAAGCAGAAGAAGCTCCTGGAGTCCCACCTGAACGTTGACTTGCTGAGGAAATGCCCTTCAGACTTACTGAGATTGTGCAGCAGGGAATGATGACTGAGAATGGAGATGATATTTAAAATTACAATGGGTGATACAGCTAGCACCAGCTACAAATGTTTTGAGTTGCCAAAATACTTGTGCCAAGTCCCAGCTTTCAGTCAGAACTGACCACAAGCTCTGCCCAGCCCTCATGAAGGAGCAGCACTGGAGCAGCTGCCCAGCCCTGGCTCAGGGCACAGGAACGTGCCAGCTGCCCAGAGCTCCCTGGGGACTCTCATGTGAAAATAGGAGCTTGCAGGGTTTGTTTAGGAAGCAGGTCTGATATTTGATTTCCTCAAATTAGGAAGCATCTGCAGTGTGGACCTGGCCTCTCCAATATTTGTTTCTTTCACTAATAATTTCCTGATGTTTCAGATCCTTGTGTCCTGACAGGACCCTCCAGGTGCAATTAGTGTTGCTTTCATTTCAGCAGAGGTGCACAGAAACTGGAATCTTTTTGAATTCATTGAATACTGAGAAACTTATGAGACAATTACAATTTTAAAATAAACATATTTAAGCTAACATTTCACTATTATTTTTCTCAACAGAAAAATTATCAGAAATAATTGCTATGCTTTCAAGAGAATTTTAAAGAAAACACATTTCTTTTTATAACAAAATGATAAAACAAGTAACATGCAATAGCTTAGAAGCTTTCACAATAAAGAAAACAAAATTATTTGCTGTCAAACAGCTTAAATTCTGGAGGTTTCACTGTATTCCACCGGATCAATCAGATCTCACCTGATAGAGAGCTGCCTTCTACAGACAGAAAATTAGCCAGACTGTTTTCTCAGCAGTGAGCTTTTTAAATCACTTTAAAAGTAGTATTCAAAAGCCATTTGCTTATATTTGCATGATCTCAGTTGCTCTTGATTGCTAAAATTTAGAACTCCAACTTAAAGCAAAATAATTTCAACCAGACAGAAACCAATTCCACCTGGAGCAGGGATACAGGGCCCATGGCATGGGTGAAGATAGAATGACATACTGCTAACTTTGGAAATCCAGGAAATAATCTCCTGAAAACTCAGGAAGATTTACGCCTTTCTAATCCAATCATAATTCACTTCTACAAAACATGGAATGAAATCCACAGAGAATCATCCAAGGAAATTCTTTGAGAAGACATATGGGGGAATTCCTCAGTAAAGGTAAAAGGTCATTTATTAACCTGAGACAACTGAATAAAAAAAGAAGAATAATGATGGTCTCCATTCCTTTTAAGAACTGTCAGTTTCTGAGAACAGCATAGGTGAAAAAGGGTGAAAACACAGCAGCAGCACAGATACACACACAGATACACACAGCTTTTCTTCTTGCCATTGGGTTAACCAAGAGGTTAAATTCACTGCAGCTGAAGAAGTTAGCACAGGACTGCAGGGCTTAAGAACAGCCAAGAGGGTAAAATGTGATTTAAAACCCTGCTAAAAAGCCCCAAACTCGAAGTTGCAGAAGCCCAGAAACACTGAGGTTCCAGTCACCAGTGGCCACTTCAAACACACAATGCTTGCAGTGGATCACAGAATCAGACCCAGATGTACTTTTATTTCCTTCTCAGATTGCTCTGAGTAGGTGTCACTGGTCCTTTCCAATCCAGCTTCCAGCAAACTCCAGAGAAACAGAAGGAAAAATAACATTTTGTTAAAGTCAAGGCTCAAGATAAAACCAATGTCTTTTCTTTCCCAGAAACTGAAGGAAAGATGAATTGACAGATAAAGTACTATGCTCTATATTGTATTCAAGAAGATAATTTAGAAGTGCACCATGGAATTCAATTACTTTTGATTGGTCCTGCCAAGACACTTCAAGTAGACCACAAGTGCTAAACAGCACATTATGTAATGCATAAATAGGACCTGAAGCTAATTCTCCCCAAAAAATCCTTGAAAAACACCAAGTGAAAGCAAAGAGAACTGAAAAAAAAAATTGCTGCCATTTGAGGCTTCTCAATAGATTTTCTTTATTAATTCCACTCCCCAGCCCATACATTAGACACTTCAGAGGCAGTAGGGTGCATAGATGGAATGGAGCGTAGGAGCAGAGCATGGATAGAGGGAATGCTGCCACACTCTTCAAACTCATCAGGAGACAAGGATTTACATTCTCTGGTGAGGACTGGACCAGGAGACTCCAAAGAGTTATGCTGTCACCTGAGAAGCCAGCCTGAACTTCATATTCGTGAGTTATGGCCCTCCAGTGCAGGCGTATAGGCTGGGTTAAGAGGGTGTAATCAGAACCAGAAAGTAGGGATGTGCTTGGATGATATGTGGCTTATCAATACCTGCATGAGGAAAATAATGCTCCTTACAGCATAACTACTTCCCAGAGCTGTAACATATACAAATATATATATACACACATCCCCTATAGCTGTGCTAAACTGATCTTTCTGCTTCTAATGGCAGCAGACTGTGTGAAAACTCCAAAAAGATTCACTGAGCTCTTTTACTTCTGTATGATAGTAGAATTTGGTGGTTTTTTGGGTGTTTTAGGACTGTTTTTTAAAACTCATGGAAAAAAACTGAGTAGGAATAGAAACACAAAATGGAAGGATTTAAAAGGACCTAGAGCCCTATAAGCAGAAAAGATCCATCATGATAAAACTATGGAGAAGAAACAGATGTGGAGTCCAGTAGTCTCTAAAGACTGGAACAAAGAATGATAGATCAATTTTATATCCATTTGCTTTCTCCTTCCTTCTTCATGAATGCTGTGATTGTGCTTCTTCAGTGATTATTCAGCCATTAAAAAACCCCCAAACCTGATCTACTGATATGTTAAAGCATTGTCTGTTTGATAAGCGCCTGTTTTTTCATTTATATGAGTTGCAAATGTCTTCCAGAAGACAGTGCTGGTAATAGAAATTTATGATTCTAGAAGTTCAGTAACAAATGGGCCAAGAGGCTTTTTGGGAGTATTTTGCAATGTTTCACAGTTACTTACTTATGTTAAGGCTTTAAGATTAGTTTAATACTCTCTTCTTCCAGAAAGCAGACTTTTTAGGATATTGCACTTCAGGGCTTACAGGCACCATTCAAGATTTCTCTCTTTGGGAGAAAATGTGACTTCTGATAAGCATGATAAATGCACATACTTTAAGAGCTATTTTTCAAAATAGCTTATTTACTTATAGCACTGACTTTAAAATAACAGATACTTTAGATGAAAGACTTTATACACTCCAGCTAGACTTCACTAAAGATATGGAAAAGATACTTGCACCCATAATGCTGTTATTTCCATTAAAAAATGGATAAGCCTCTAACAGCACTTGTGAGATATAGGTGATTTTACACTTGATTTCTTACTCTGTATTGATTTAGAAGATCTTCTCTCAGGACACTGCAGTTTAATAGGCTGAACATGCAGCTGATAGGTGAAATTCTTTGGAGCCATATCTCCACATTGTTTGCACACAGCTGACTGAAACCTGAGCTCCTCAGTTTTATTTCCTGATTTGATCAATGTAGCAGTTCTGGGGTAAAGTATTTACAGCCCAGTCAGGTCAAGCACCAGACTACTCTTACTTCCTGACTGAAACACAAATGCACAATCTCAGAGGATTCCCATCCTGAGCTCTCTGCATTTTCCTCTCCCAAACGGTAAAAAGAGGACAATACGGTAGAAGAATTCCAGAGGAAATCTCTGTTGAACCAGGACCAAACCAAGCTCAGTGGGTAACTTGTCTTTTTGTTTTCCCATGTTGCAGGATTTATTTGGAAGCAACTTCCCTCCCTGTTCCCTTGTCTTCAGCTGCTTCAGCTTTCAGTCTGTGCTCTCCTTGCTGGTGCTCACTCTTAAACAGCAGATCCTGATCCTGCCCTTGGCACAACACAAGTGTGCACCAAGCTGCCTTTGCTGAAAGTCACCTCTGAGGCACAATGATGTATGTTGTGTCTTTTTTTGTGCTGTGTACTGAAGCCCCAAATGCTGCCCCAAAAAATTTCATTTCACTCTCCAAAACACAAAAAAGCTCACTCTTGTATGCCCTCCCTGTTCATAGCCAGTTTTACCTGTAGGACTTCATGAAAGGAAGAATATTTCCAAGAATGTGGCATGAATGTTTCAATTGATAGCTACAACAGGACAGGGGGAAAATGTGTCAGTCTTCCCTTTCAAGAGGCCATAATCTTTCCTCTATGCCTGCCATGCTGCAAGGGATTTTTCTTCTTGTGAAGGACTGAGGAAAAAGCTCAGGGAATGGCAGGGAAAGCAGTATAAAACATAGAATTTCCTGTTTATTTTACTCATAGCATATTCATTTTTTCATTTTTTTGAATTAGGGTATCCTCCACTAATCTTAAATCTTTCAGATGCTAATGAAGATAAGGTTGCTGTATTTGGAAAGGAGTGGGCAGGACAAATTTCCAGGTTTTCTGCCATGAATATCAGAACGATAAAGCCTTCTTCTCTCAAGTGAAACAGTAAAGAAATTCATGGTTTATCCTAATCTGAAACAGCATTGCCTAGAGGTCCCAAATGCAGGGCTTAAAATATGCAACAATCTTGGTGTATTAGAAGTTGTAGATCATTTACATGCTTGGCAAGGCAGTTTAAGATCATTGTTTACTGTTAAGAAGTTCTCAAGTGTTTATTGAAAAATTTGTTAAATGTGAAACTTTTAAGTATCTTCTATTAGAAAAAATCCTCCAAGATAGACAGATGCAAATCCATAATGACTGCCATATGTCAGAAGGATTTCATGGTTAAAAACCGGACTTAAACAATGCCCCTCTGAGTTCTCATAAACCCAAGTTTTTAAAGCTTTTTTCTTTTAAATAAAATCTGGAGGTTTTCTGCCAAGAAAACTTTTATCAGTGGAAAATAAAAATTCCTGACCTCTCTATATCTTGCAAAATATTTACCTTCCTACAGAGATCTCTGTTTATATCATTACTAGTGGACCTAAATGATATTAACTAGATATCCCTTATTGAGTCCATATTTGTACGAGTTCAAGTGTGTCACACTAACTCCAGGTTTTAAGCAGAATTCAAAATACTCTTTGTTTACTGTTTCTCCAGAGGACAGACTTCCTGGGAGTTCTTGAAATTCTCTGGGTTTAGAGTTTGAAAGACTGAAGAAGAAAGCACAGGAGGAATGTCTACTTTAAAGGAAAATGGCTTTCTGAAACCCACAAAGATCTGATGATGGGAAATCACAAGTCTCCATTAGAGTCTTTATGACCAGGTTTCATGTCCTGCTTTTCAAAGTCTGCCAGAGATAATGGAATTACAAATTAATTGTTGCTCTGGTTTGTTTTTGATGCTTAGAAACCAGCAATGTAATGGATTACTTTTTTCACTAATTATTTCACTCACATCTGTAGACATTAAACAGATGTACCTAAACAGCTTCATTAACTCTAACAGATAAAAAAAATATTGTCAGAAACTTGGGATTCTCTTTTAACTATTGCACATATCACAGTAATGTCTCAGAGGAAGCATTAGAAGATCCAGGAATGCAGCTGACTGCTTCTAAATTAATTCCCCACCCATATGCATTCCCCAAACAACATGGGAAAATGAAAAATCATATTTCATCTTTCCAGCTGAACCAGACTGACCAATGCCAAATGAATAACAAAGAAACAAACCAAAAGGATTCTGAGTTTCCCCTTTCAGGATTCCTCTGCACATTTGCATGTGTGCCCTGAGCACTCTCAGTCAGCTCAGCCATCCCAGCTAGTCCCAACCAGCTTCCTCTATTAAACATTTAGCACTCTGCCTAAGACATTTAAATAGCTGATTCAAAACACTTCTCACCATGAACTGAAATCTGATCTTCCCTTTCTCCTGGAAGTGAAATACCCAGCATGTTAAAGCTGCAAACTAAATCCTAACATAGTCAAACAAACCCAGCATTAACCACTTGAACTTCTGGTGTTAAGGTTCAAATCTGACTCAGAATTGTCAAGTGTAACCTTTTCGTACAAGGCTGCTTTAAACACATAGAAGTGCAGTTCAAGACCACATCTGGAATGAAAAAATCAGGTTTCCAGCTTGATCTTACAGAGGCCCTACTAGCTGTCAACTCCTTATAACCTCTTGATAAAAGAATTCAAGTAGGAGATAACCCAAATTCTGCACTACTTGAATGAACTAGAGCTCAACTCTTCAAAAGCATCTTGGATTTTACAGCACTGTGACATGACAGGCTGGAAATTTAACCTCAGTCCCATTTAAAGATAACAAGTGACTTGCAATTAATAAGGAAAATATCACGGGGAACACAGCTGCTTTCAGGCCACTTATTGTGATATTACATTGATTTCTTTCCATACTATTTTGTCAATCTTGTGTGAATTACCTGAACATTTGTATGTAGTCAACACACCCCATTTGCTGCAAAAAAATGTTAGCAGAGCAGAGCAGAAACTGAGCTTTTGACACCTGGTGAGGTGTTAGAGGGTAGTGTGACACAAACACAATTACCTGGCTATTCCTGCCACAGTGATGAGCAATCAAAGCTGCTAAAACTGTTGAAAAGGAAATTGTCTTAAGGTTTTAGCCTCTCATCACTTGGATGGCTGGATCAATCCACAGTTTGACTGGCTACTCTTAATTAAGACACCATGAGACTTGGGAGAAAATAGTCAAAATAGACAAAAATGTCTAATGCAAGAAGAGTCAATGAATTCTTCCTAAATTAACCCTGTGCTTTGAAATTCTTCAAAGCATCTGCTAGGCAGAACTATGGACTTCAAAAATATTTCATATTGAAGCGCAAACAATAAAATAACATTTGCTGAGTTACCCACACTTACCATGGGAAGAGGGAAAAAGTCTGGAAGAGTTGGAGACACATCCTTCCACTCAGAGCACCACAAGAAGGGACTCTGAGTTGGTATATCCAAGTTGTAGCATCCAGTTCCAACAACTGTTCTTGGGAAGAAACTTAGGACTGAATCTGGAAGAGGACATAAATGCTCCCAAGGAGCCACAAGAATATTATTATATTGGAAGAAATATGATCTGAGCTTAAGGGCCAAAGGCTAAAGACAAGGGAGAAGAAAATTATCTTGTGACTGGATTGTGAAAAACTCCATTGAGACCTTCTGGGCTCTGTACATGGGAACCATTTCTCTCTCAGTGGATACATGGGAGCTGGACCTGTCACAGGGAATATGTTGTTGTACACCAGATAAATAACAAGGCAGTCAAATACACAGGGAAGGATTTGAACAAGTAGAAAAAAAAGCTGCATATTATTGGGAGTATCTGGGGCAGTTCAGGGAAAAGAATAATCAAATAGGAAAATCAAATATAAATATTTTCCACGGGTGAAAGGTTTTGATGCACTCTCCTGCAGAAAACTTTCCAGTTATGAGTGCCTATTTACATTAAATCTGGAATTTCTGAGGCACACAAAGTCCCAAGATATAAAAGTCCTTGGAGGCCATAAAGGGCTCAGGAAACACATGGAAATAACTGGAGGCTTCCAGCCACAAACCTTCTGTGCCAAACTTCTATTTTGCCTCGTGAGCTCAAAGGGCTAAACAGGCCAGTGCCTTGTTCTGGGGCTCCTGCTATCAGAAGAAAACTGAAGCAGTCTCTTGAAGCCATTTAGGCAGTGAAACAATTACTGCTGCTTTTAATATCTTCTTGCCCTGGGCAGCCACCTGTGTCGCCGAACACACATATTGCAGGGCTGGCCCTGGCAGCCAAACACAGTGGGTCAGGCAGTCTCAGTGTCACAAAAACAATGAGAGGAGATAGCACAGCTGTGGAAACCTGCCTCAGGCTCTCTGGCTTGCATGGTTTTAAAGGAGTGTTTGCAGCACTGACAGTTATGGACAGTTTTCCCACACAGAACTATTAGAAAATGGTGTGTCCATGGCCAGCCCTGAGCCCCCAGACAGCTTTTACTTTATCAAGATTAAAGGAAGAGGAGGCAGCTGGGGCTAATAAGTTGCAAATCAATGCCATTAGCGAAGAGAGTAAAGAAGAAAAAAGATCCAAGCCCTGCAAAAGCTAAAGCTTTTAGCTCTGCCTCTTGCTGTGCAGAAAATTACTGTACAGTTGTCCCAGTTCTCCTTGGATTTGTCCTCAGATTCAGGGAGATAAAAGATACAGAAAATGTCTGAATTTTCTCTTTATTAAAATATATGTAACTCACACATATGCAGCTGTATGTATACACATGCACACATATTTCTTTTGCTATTTAGTGCAATTGACTTTGCATCAGACCTTGTATAATAATTTCAGTATTTAAGAAAAATAGCATCTCAGATTAGTGAGGTAATGGAATTAAATTCCATAACCCTCCATGACCTGCCACAGGCTATGGAATGACAGCACAGACCCACTTCATGGCATGAGATCTTCACAGCTTCAGAGCTAATGACACAGGGACCAGCAAAATCAAATATTTGCAGGAACAGGAAGGAACAACATTAGCATTTCCAGCTTTTCTGGAAATCTGTTTCAACACATTCAATCTGTTTCTCCTGTTGGAGAGCTGTGTCCCATGAAACCCATTACCATCACTGCTGTGCTCAGCCCAGGCTGCTCCTGTCCCTCTGGAGAAGGGACTGGCTGTGCACACACATCCTTCAGTCCCTACCCTTGTGTCCATCCTTCCTGACTGGCTTTATCAGCCTGGATTCACACTGCACCAGAAACTGCTAAGGAATAGATACAGAATTAAAAATACAACTTCAATAAGAGACATGGCAACTCACAAAACTGTTATTACACTTAGCAATTGACTTGGATTACTCTGTTCCACACAGTGATTTTTTTGGGTACACCGATGCATTCTGCCTTCATAACTTTGCCTTAGTGTGTGAAAATGAACTGTCACATTTCTCTGAGCAATATTCATTTACATGCCCATATTTAAATCTCTTTCTCAATATTAATTTAGGCTGTCATACTTTAATCTTCCTGTCTCCTTTGCAATTAAAAAACCACCCTTCTCTTCCCAAAATGAACAATGAATTACTATTACAGATTTTCACCTAGCTTTTGTAGAAATACACTTTCTCCATTAATTTATTTCTTTTCTTTGTAAGCAATGATGATTAACACATCAGACAGCTGTATGCAGAGCTTTTCAATAGTTCTAATGAGAAAGATACTTTTATCCACATTCTACTAACAAGGAAAACCATCTGTATTGTATTGGCTATAACCATTAAATACCATTACAGAAGAATGTAATCAGATATACAAAAGCTATGAGGTTGCAATGTTGTGAATCCTGGAAACTCAGAAGGAGAATCAAAAATTAAATCCTTTATTTATAAAGTATTGATATTAATTTTTTGAGAGAATGATGGAGGGTAAGGGGGAATGGAGCTCAGAGAAAAACCAAACAAAGAAGAGCAGGATATTCATGTCAGCCAAAGTGGAGAAAATGCCTTGAGTTCCCAATTTGCTTAGTGAAAAGACAATGTCACTAGAACAACAGTTTTACTGAATGTCAGCTGGAAAATTATTCCACAGAGAAAGATTTTGAGATCAATAAGAAGTCTGTAGGAAAACACTCAAAAAAAAAAAAAAAGACAGGAGGAAAAGAAATTTATGAGTGCAAAGACCTGAATGGTTTGAGAATCAGAAGGAGTACCAGTGCATTTGAACCCATTAAAGCATTGGAGTGGAAATTTGTTTTACTAGTTCTTCCCCTTACAAGCTGAGTAGTATTCTTTAAAACAAAGCCCCTCTCAGTGGCCCTGCTCCCTGTTCCCCCAAAGATACACAGCAAATCTGCTCAGCATTTACCCAAGGCTGAAAGCAAACTTACACCCAACCAGGAAACTGCAGTCTGCAAGCACCAGATTTAGAGCAGTGGCATTTTATTTTGCATTTAATGTATTATATTGTTAGAAGGACAGGTTATCCTTTGATAGCATCCTATAAAACTCCAAAGACAAACTGAGGCTATCATAGTTCAAAGATCAAGATCTCCAGCAAATATATCCACCCCAGGGACTTTGCTGCCAATTGCAAAAGGAATATGCTCATCTTTATCACCTCATTTCCGTTACTAAGAGGAATGTAAGGCCTGGAATAAAACCATCCTGGTCTAGATCTTTGCCTACCAACAGGGACACTCAATGAAAACCAATTTTCTGCTCACACAGATGTGCTGCAAGTCAGACTTTCTCTGCTTACTACTTTCCTCATAACGAGCTTCTCCTGTCTGACATGAGCTCAGAACACCAGCAGAACAGTGTCACCCTTTGATCTGAGCTGTTCTAGATATCTTCCCATTCCTTTAGATGAAAAATATTTGATTTATGCTGCCTGCAGCCAAATCAACCAATTTGACCCAAAGCTTGCCTAAGTTAGAAGGCTTTAATAAGACTTGGATTCACTTTCTAAATGCAGTTAAGATATTTTATGGCTATTTCCAGAAACCAAACCTTCATATTCAATTCAGCACCGTATATAACCTGCCCAGGTTCATACACACACAGGTATTTCCTTAACTTGTTAATAAAAGCTATTCTGCCTTGTTGTAAAAGCCAAGTCCCTATTTTCTTCTCTGAAGTTTTTCAGAAAGAGGCTAAAAGCATAATAAAATATTATCCATTTATTTTATTTTCTTCCCATCATTCATTATTTGAACAAATATATTAGCATACTTAAAATACACTCTGAAACTGTGATTTTAATATACTTTATTGAAAAAAGTACACAGTTTAAATTGTATTCAATGGGACAAAGCAATGGTCACCTCTATCTACCAAGTCCTTTTTTGATGAATCATGACTGCCATATGCCAAATTCACATCTGCACGACTTGCAAAGTAAAAAGATAAATCTTTTTTCAACATATCTTTAAGAATTTATATCACCAACAGTTTAAAATCATGAAATGCTGATGCTCTGACTATATTTCATGTCCTCTATGTTGCACCATTTCCCAGTTCACAGTTTATCCATGTTTTAGCATGCCAGTTGAACACATCAGTCAATGTCACCTGGAGAAAATCATCAATAGCAGAGGAAGAAGAACAAGAGAAGGTTTAGCACTAAGGCCTGAGACACCACCACATTCTCTTGCATTTTCCTAAAGAAAATAAAACAACAAAGGAAAATAAATACAAGCCACTACAGTCAATCATGACACATGCTTTTTTAGCAAACATAGGCTTAAGAGCACTGATGCAAACAACAAAGCCCATAAATGAAATATACTCAGGAAGTAATACAAGTACACATTTTGAGCTGAACAAGTTTAGGTTGTAGACTGAAAAAACAAGCACTACACCATCCCCTCCACTTTCTGCTTTAGGTCTTGTTTTACATTGCATTAAATCAGCAGAGGCAGAAATTAAAGTTACTCCAGAGTAAAAAGGATGACAAAGAACCTATCCTGTACAGGCCACTGGAATCACATCCTGGTCTCCACCAGCTCTCCTTGGCACTGTGTGAGAGCATCATGCAGAACACAGAGCAGTAAATACATGGTGTGGAAGGGTCACTATCCCTCCCAGGCAATATTATGAGTGAGCACAATGACTATAGCATGACAGGGATGATACTGAAGCTAATTACTGCAGCAAACATTAACTGCAGAACACTCCCAGCCATCTCTAAGGAATCCTGTGGTCACTGCTTGGGCCAGGGTAAGTTCTCAGATATTCCTGGCTGCCAGTGCTCACACCCCGCCACGTTCTCAGTCTGCAAAAGCAGCAACTCAAGGCATTGTCTACATGAGTACAGAAAAGCCTTGTAGCACTTACAATATCCCTCACTTCCCTGATACTGAGTCTTCTGAATATTTCCCAACATTTCATCTTGGAAGACAGTTTTCCTATTAATCATTTTTAAAGAAATAAAAAATTTACCAGAGCTCAAAAGAAAGGAAAAGCAGATAGAAACTTACTTCAGGGTGAAATCCATGACAAGATTCTGGGCGTCTTCTTATCTTCTGAGATTTCAACCGTTCACATTTAAGGGATTCATTATGTGCAAGGCAGTTAAGGAGAGATGCTCTGAGCATTGCATCCTCATGGGAGTGTTTTGAAATGAATGCAGTGAATTTCAGCTCCTTCCTTCCTCCCCATTAAAGCCCCAAGGTGATATGTGTGGTCACCACAAGGAAAAGAAAGTGATTCTAGTGCTTTCTTCTCTGTGATCTGTGTTTTCAACAGCAAGTGTGCACTTACGCTGCTGGCCTGCCTTTCCATAATTCTGCAATAAAAGCAGACTACAGACTGCTTCTGAAAAATTCCAGCTTATGGGAAAAAACTCATCCAGAACTACCTAACTACAGAACAGCAAAAAATGGGAAGTGGGGCAACCAAAAAAATCAAGTGATATATTTACTTTGCTAAATTATTGTAGATTTGGAAAGCAGGATTCTGAAACATTTTCAATGCCCCAGTCAAACCTTAAATAAAGAGATATCTGTGTTAGAGGGAGTCCTGTAAGTTCCAATATAATGAGGTCCATCCTTATAAGAAATTTACATACTTAGTGTCTAATTTGAAAAATGTTCCCCTGTCTAAAGATGACCATGACCTTATGCTACATAAAATAAAATCCATATAAGTGTGGTTGCTTAGTTCATACTGGCTATACAAAACAGAAAAAAAAAAAAGTGAATGCACATTGAAAAAATGTGTGAACATATTCCCAGATGGCCTAATTTCAAACAACACATATTATACGTGATGATGCAAGTTTTACATGATAAAAAGTTTTTCAATATTTGCATCTTAACTCTCTTTCTGACCAGTTTGTAATAATAAAAGGATATATCTTATTTCTATAGGTGCCATGGTAATTGGTGGGATAGAATCACAGAAGCATTCATTATCTACTACCACCATGAAGAGGTTGCTACTTGGGATCTGCTGGATAACAAAAGACCTGAAAATGAAAAAGAAAACAAATAATGGTGACATTATCAGCATTTCTGAGCCACTGGTTCTTGTTAGGAGTTTATCAGACTTTTATGTATTTACAGTCTGGAATGGAACAGATCCACAACTCTAATGAAGGCTCCTCTGCAGCCACACCCTGACAGCTCACAGCCCAAACCTGAGTCTCTACAGTTGTATCAGGGCCTTTGTGCACTCTGGGTCTTGCTTGAAGCAACAGCAACTCCTGATCCCAGCTTTCATCTGTCCTCTGGAGAGCCATTTTATTACTGAGCCAACAAAACATAGACCAGGCCTCAACAGTCTCCAAAGCGATTTATTTTAGAATAATGACTATCTGGTATAAATGTGGTGATAACTCAGCACCACATTCAAATGAAGACAAAGTAGGCAACGCAAAGGGAGAACAAAAAAATAAAGGTATTTTTTGTAAGAAGGAAAGCACCCAGGGAAGGATCCTGTGGGCACCAGTCGGTGATACACAGAGTTTCAGTGAGCTGAACCCTTAAGCACATACCAAAGAGAAAAGGGGCAAAAGGCAGAGCCAGATAGACACTATTTACCCTTTCCTTTGAAACTCAGGGCACAATACAAAAAATGGCTTTAAGCTCAGACCCAATTCTACACGAAATTTTGAAGCAATCTGTTAGAATTTGTACATCCTATCAGCAGCATGTCAGCCATGTCAAATATCACTGAAATCTGGCAACTCCAAGAATTAGGTGTTTTGCAGTGCGGTTTGCTGTAAATGTACAGAATGCTAAGTGAGGGTTTGAGCACCAAGAAGATGTGGAGAGAAACATATTTTTCCTCAGACATCTTTCTTTAAAATACATATTGTCTTACTATAATAACTCCCTGCTTTTTCCAAAGATCACAGAAGATGAAATAGCAGAGAGGGCAGGGAATATTTAGACCTAGCCTAAGAAAAAAAATTTGGAAAACTTACTATAAAAATGTTGCCAACGGAAAGATTAAATGCTTTTCAGTATTTTTTAAACTTACTGAACCTCCATTAAAATTACACTTAGAGTGATCTGCAATATGTTAACTTTATGTTTATACGTGAAATATACATTTATGGCATAATGTAAAAGGCTGAACTTTATAAATGTACCTACCAAACAGCTGGAGCATGTAGCAAGACTGACATCATTGTAATGGAGCATCTGTGGCTTTGTGGATTTGTGTGTGGGAGAAATGGGGCCAATAAAAGGAAAGGAGGAAAAATCTTTAGCAGGCAATAGCACCAAAATTGTACTGCATGAATTTCTCAAAACAGCTATGAATAAATCAAACAGTAAAGGATAGAAAAACCATTACTTTTATTGCCAGAAATTGGCACTATTTGCATTTTGTGCAGTTTGAAACTTATATTCATTGTATCTTTAAAACTAACTCAGAAAAGAACCTGATGGGCATAAGATGCTTTAACAATTAATTGGATGGTAAAGGATAAATTTCTTTTTGCTGAGAAGGGAGTAATTACTCTTCTGTTTTACCTGTGGTGTGCTCAAATCCAAGCCCTTTTTTGATACCCCTTTTTGTCACCTCCCACGTGAACCTGTGGAAAGCATGTACTGTGGAAAGCATGTACCCCACAGCCAGGTTTAAATTAAGATGCCAGCTCATGATAGCTGGGCAATTTCCCATTCTGATTCTTCTTCCACCCACCCTGAGGTGCCACAAGGGCTGTGCAGTATGAGGCTATTCCTTCCTCAAACTAGAGAGGGGGAATGAAAGATTCCCATCACTTCACCTAGCTGGGATGAAAGCACTTTATCCAGAGGAGTGTTTCAAATGCACAACTGATGCTGAATAAATTACTACACAGCTAAACTATGAAGTCTCTGTATTGCTTTATTACTGAAAGCCTTCATCATTTCTAATTTCATCAATTTGGGTTATGCAGTACCTGCATTGACTGACAGAAATTATGAATTAAAGGCCATTCAAAGAGCAATATATTAGTTAAGTAAAAACTCCTCTTTGCTACCTTAGGAATTATATCATAGGTATCAACTAAGTACCTTAACTCTGTTCACCAAACAGTGAATATTCTTATAGACCTACAGGTTGTTTAACTAGTACAGAAGTTTGTGAAGTGTCTAAGCTTATGGTGGCTGCCACAGAGCTATAAAGAAACACAAAAGATTGAAAATTTTGGCTCTCTGTAGCATTTTTTTCCCTTAGTGTGCAATAACATCTTCACTAATATCTTGAAAAGTGAAACAACTTGCTTCTCATCCTCCCACTAGAAGTTTTTTAACATTTTCAAAGAAAATGTTTCTTCCATCAAGCAGTAAATGGATGTTTCCCCTTACACAATTCTCAAACATAATCTGCAAATGAAGTGGTAAAGCCAACGTACCAACAAGTGAAGACAGAGGATTCAAGACCTAGATTGAGCAAAGCAAATAAGTAAGGGCAAAAAATATCCATTTTAGCTTTCTTTTCTATTAATAGTTTGCACAAACAAAATATACCACTTTCAGCCATTGTAATTTCAGATCATTTCAGAGCCATGAGATATTCCTACCCTCACCAGATCAGTGGCAAAGAGGTTTGTGCCAGTTGTAGCCACCACGGTTGCTGTGTGACTATTCAGACAATTCACATGGCGCTGCTTCCATGCCCAGAGTGGATAAAGCACACAATCATCCCAGCAGCAGCTCTGCCCTTTGAGCCCAGCCTTCAGTTCCCATGGTGACATGCATATGCATCTTTGAAATTCATTTTGAACATTCATGCCACTAAGTCTCAGGAACCGAACATTCATGGAAAACAAAAGGTGCTCAAACACAGTCAGACCAAAGCCTTTCAGGGACTGAGACATTCCACCAAAATACTCCACTGTGTAAGCCAAGGCAGAAAAACCTCCAGCAAACAGCTTCCATGGCTGCAGGGAGAAATGAAGTCGCTGACAAAGTAGGGAAAATGGCATTATCGTTTTGTGAGATCCACTGTGAGGCTCTAAAGGTTCCCTCACAATAACTATTCCTGAACACCTGCTGGCTTAAGCTGGCATTTGTGTCCCTGCTAATATGGAAACCAACTCCCAAGGACTGAGTAAGGGGTTTGGCTGAACTTGATTGCTGCTTTAACAATCAAAAGAAAGTCTATGTTTAAGTGCTTTTTATTGAAGAGAATGTGTCACATTTAAAGGATAAAGCTCTTCTTGTTTTAAGTAATATAAACCTTTTGATTTGAATCCTTTTCCTCTACTACAGTATCATTACCATCATTCAATGGAGCAGCACAGGAATAGGCTTGCAAATATCTCAAATATAAAACAGACTAAACTGTTGGGGTTCCTGTTGAAGCTACCTTGAGTCAATAAGAAGCTTATTAATAATTTCTCCTCCATCTTTCATCCACTGAGGAACTAGCTTGGTTTATTTGATGTACAGGTTCAGAGGCTTAAAACAGACCTGAAAACAAACTGTTTCTTGACTTTGTGGGGAAGGTGAGGAAGGAAGAAATTTAATACTTGAAAGGGGTAGACAGAGAAGGAGGAAGAAAATCTAGTTATGCCAAACTATTTTGTTAATGAAGAAACAATAACAACAGAGAGTAAGTCTGCAAGGAACTCTGTGTTTTGAGTCAGAGTGTTACATGACAATTTTGTCATGTTGCACACACAGTATCTGTTTCTTTTTAACCTGTTTTGGTTTTGGTCCATATGAAAACATGAGCACAAATAAAATGCAAACAGATTTGGGAAAAAAAACCAGCTTCATGTTTTAATTGGAAGTAGAAAATATTTGCTCAAAAGGCAATACTTCTTAATCTGTTCCTTGAAAATTAATTTTTCATTGTGCAATTATAAAAAATAGACTCAGACTGCAGGTACTGCTGTGTTCATAATTATATTTGGTAGTCATGCTTCTGAAGGCATGATAAGAAAGCACACTTTTAATGTGTGTGTGGTGGCTAAATGACTCTTCCCACAGATAATCAGTTCTTTCTCACTCCTTTAGGCAGCCTGTAACTTGGAAAGCATCACAAGAGCCCTGCAGGGCAAATGCTGGGGTGCAATCACACCTGCTGCCCTTGGGCACATAACTCAGGCTCCTGCAGGAGAAGGGGGAGCAGCTCCAGCTCTGGCCATGCAGACACAGATCATTCAAGGATAATTTGGGGCAGGAGCTTGGCTTTGGGGATCTGAGTCATCCTCGGCAGGAGGGTCCTTCTCTCTAATGGATGGACAGTGTCCTGCAGAGAAATGCATCCTGAACAGGGTGAAACATGACACTTAAAGCTGAGTGTGGGCTACAACACCTGTTCTTAGGGAGCCAGCACATTACATTCAAATCTGGTTTGTTGAGGTTTCTTGGGGGTTTTTTTTCTTTTTTTTTTTTTTTTTTTGTTTAAATTTAAATTGGAATCTCTCCCTTTTATTTGTATATGTAAAAGTCTTTAAAGAGTTATAACACATACTCTGTTGTTTTAATAATTTCTTTCCCAGACTGTTTAAAAAAAAAACAAAACAAATCAAACCCCCCAACCCAATTCCCAAAATTCATATTAGAAGAATCACTTTCTTCTGTAAGGAGAAATAATTAGAATATATACAGTATAGAAGTAGGGACTGAGCTGATACTACTCTTGCAGCACTGCCTTCTCTCCACACTTTTCCTTTCATCTTTATGTCTCTGAATTCCTGGGTGGTAAAGTGTTTGTGAGGGACCTGGGAGAGGGACAAACCTCTCTGGAAAAGGAGGAAGATGCTCCAAGATTCAGGAAAAGGACAGGGACAGCAGGACAAGCAGAGACAGTGCCCTGTGGGAGAGGCTCTAGGGAAGCAGGTTTGCTGCTCGTGCAGGAGGTACCTTTGCCATGAGGGCTCTGCAGTGTTTCCTTAGAGATTCTGGAGCATTTCCCATGCTGATGGAAGCAGGTCCAGCAGGAGCAAGGCAGAGCTGTGCCTTTCTCCCTCCTGGCTGCTGTATCTCCTGACAGACCAAGCCCAGCTCACTGGCCAACCTGCAGATCACACCCTTCTGTCAGTCACTGATTTCCCTTCTTAATGCAGGCCATTGCTTCACTACAAATACCTCAATCATGTGGCGCAAAATCTGTATGTGGTGGCTTAACACCTTGTCTCTGAAGAGCAGTTGGCTTCCCCTTTCCTTTCCTAGCATGGCTGGATCAATAAAAGGCAAAGCTGAGGGAATTCTATTTCAGACACACCAGAGATGTTCTCATCCAGCTAAGCAAACCTAACCTTTAAGCTGTTTACTCCCCACTATTTGACTACAGCATCTGCTCTTAAAGGAAATCAATATTACAGCTGAGCAGCTTAATCTCTGTACTTCCATGCAGGAGAGGTAATCCATTTCCTTGTCCACTGGTGTTGAACTTTGGACAGGATATAAACTGAGCACAGACGTGAGGTTTCCCTGCTAATGAGCAGCCACTTCCACAGCCCCAGCACAGTGAATTTTGGGGAAACTGCTTCAACACAGCATTTTTGTATGGGCCTGAGGGTGGGCCAGACAGCTGTAAGAGAGGGCATAGTGATAATGGCTTGTGCAGACTGAGGATCCCAAACACCACCATTTCTTGGTCATTTGCACTGAACTATTTTCCTTTTCCTGGCCTGCAGCCCTGGTGCCATTAGCTCTGGTGGCTACTGACACTGACACAAGGCTTGTTTCAGCAACAAAGGAATGGCAGGAAGCCTCCTGGGAGCATTCAGAATTCTCTGATTTTCAGATCCATGGCCCCCTGTTTTCTTCAAACAGCTGCAAAGGCTGAAAAGTGTTAGAGGGAACAGAACTAATGTCAAGCAGCATGGAACTCGGAAGGCACAGGATAAAACTATGCTTGTGGGACCAGAACACTTAGAGAGAATATCTTCTCATTATACTGAAGAATGGAAGATATTTCTTTGTAATTTGGGGGGGATTTGAACACATCAACAACACTGAAAGCAATTCAGCTTGTTTAAAAACAATGTTGTGCGCTTCCTGTTAAAAATTAATTCTTTTTTCACACAGAAATATTTAATCATTGCACTTTGCTTTAAAAAAACTTCGTTCCTGAGTAATAATTGCTGATCTATGTGCTGTATTTTACAATTAGTAATCCCTTTAATTTTACAAAAATACCCTGCTGTTATACACTCTGCAGTAGAATATGCGGCCATGACAAACACACGGCTTAGGCAGGATTTTAGTAATATAAATATTTAAATCACTGTTCGGATTCACTTTTAATTCCATGCTCAGGAGGCTTAGCAGCCTGATTTAAGGGCAAAAAATTCCATGTATGTATTTTCAATTTTTTTCCTTAATGATCACTAGAACACTATTACTATCGTTTAATGTCACAGTGATGACTATGGGACTTAAAATCAAATTATGAGTAGAAAATCAGAGTAATGTGCCAGCATATGTCCCTCCTGCACATACATAATCATATCAATCATTTTCATGTGACAATAGAAAAGATCCTTTAAATACCACTTGTTTGCTCAGGCACACAAATCCCACAAAGCATGGAAGAATTTCACTGTGAGTAATTTGAACTGAAATAAACATAGGGCAATATGTTCAAATTGGCAACCTAAACAAATGCACAAAGATGTGAGGAAGTGTCTAAATTTCCATGGAACTCAACTTAGATAGCCCTCAGTGGCCACTCTGCCTCTTGAGCATCACTGTAAACTCAGCCTTTCCCCCCTGGGTGTTTCAGTGTAATTTTTGTCTGCAAACCTCCATTAATGAACTTGGAGTATTTTGGATTAAGATGAGTTGTAACTTTGGGATTACATTTCACATCTGACAAATGTGATCTTTCCTATTTTTTACAGAAAAAAATATACCGGCATGAGGGCAGAGTAAATGGAAAATATTGTGCAGGCTGCACTCAAATATGTGTTACTCACATAACTGTTGGTTGCAAACGTTCAACCCTAATGGTCTGGAACAAACTTTAAGAATTCAACTGGAGTGCAGATATCCACTCTGCTGTTTCCCAACTCCCATCATGTGCTTTCCAGGCTGCTGGACACATTTCCAACCCACATCTCTCTCGCTTATCACATTTTTGCAATGAATGAATGAAATGTTTATATCACAGTCAAGTTCTGCTACTTGTTTTTTGGGGTTTTTTTGTGTGCTTTTTTTCCCAAATAAATGATGACAGAGAATGAAATATCTAATACAATTTGTAAAAATAACATACATGCCAATAACAACATTTCTGAGAGCTGCAGCTGTGTATAAAAAATCAGCTAATGGTTCTCTCACATGGAAAGAGGCAGATAAACTTCCAGCCTCAGGCTTGAAATTGGATCCTGACCTCATGCTAGCAAAATATTGTCACCACATACAGTCTCACTGCAATTTGGTATCAGTGCAAACATACTCATAGCAAAGTTCAGCACTGAGGATTTAGGTGAGCAGAGTCATCCTCACCATTCCTGTGCTGCTGGATGCTCAGAGCCCCACAGAGCTGGGCCATGGCTGGAAACGGAGGGGTTTCAGCCAGGACCCCCAGAAATGCCCATCCTCACTCACTCCCCACCAGGAGGGGATTCTTTCTCAATTAACTGATGCTCAGACAAGAGTATTTGACCAACTGCAAACATCTAAAAACTGAAGCGTGTAGAGCCTTTATGATGACAGAAGATCCTTGGTGTAGTGAGGCATTGGACTGTTTGTGACCTTTCCAGTGCAGTCACCTTTCCATATGAGGTGTAGGATAATGGAGAGTTTCAGACCTCCAGCTTTAAAATGTAATTGCAATTTTTTTATCAGAGAAATCAAGACCAGAAATCCCACAAACTTTAAACATTTGCCAGCATTCATACCCCTGAACAAACCCAAGGTGAGTGTGACATGTGTGGGTCTCCAGAAGCAGGGTGGGTCCCTGGTTCTGGGCTCACAGTGACCAAGAGATCACACAGTGACTGGTACAAAGCAAATCATATCAGAGGTCTCCTAAAGACTTTTTCACAGTGACACCTGGTTAACAAGACCACAACAGAGAGGTCAGGGAAGAAATCCAGGCTGAAAAATGCAGCTCCAGTGCAGCATGTTAGCAAATATGTGTTTTTAGCAGAGTTCTTTAGCTCTCTACACAAGTAGTTGTGGTTTGTATTGAGAGACATCTCAGATTGTGCTTTTTAAAATGTTATATGATTTCTAAGCTAGGTTCTAAATATAACTTTAAGATTAAAAAGCAAGTTGATAAATTCTGGTTTAGGAAAGCTCGCAGATATCATACGACATCGTAAAAGTAACATTTAATTGCAAGAATTGGTAACTACTCTTTGCCACAACTTTAGGTCAAGTCTCATCAACAATATGACTCTAACAAGGACCTGCATAACAGAAACAGTATAAAAAGCAGAAATGACCAGGAGATTCACATTAAAAGAGTAATAAATCCTGGACCTAAAGTCCTCATTGGATGTGTCCACCGTGTGTTTTGCAAGGATGTTGTTAATTTATTTCTGTTAACATAAACTTTAGCAACAATTGAGAACGCCACATCTGAAAGACTCAAGCACACAATGTGCCATCTTTTCCACAGCCAGCTAAAACTCTGTATTGTTTTATCTAATATACAAATGTTCCTTGTATGGGTCTCAAATCATAAGATTCAAGCTGTTTCTCTAAGTTAAAGGCTTTAAAATATTCATTAAGCTATTCCAAACCTTTTAAAAAGGAAAATGCTCTATGTAAAAATGTCTAAGCCATGTTTACATTGTTTTACATCTGCCTATAATACGAATGTATTACAAACTAAAATTAATGTTCTGTTATTAGCAATTCTTCATGTGTGTCTGAGTTTAAAAAGTTTATTGCAACATTTCTCAAGCTCAATCATCTTTTTCCTATCCCAAGCCATTGTTAACAAAAATAATATATATTACCACTGAGCTCTATACATTATGTCATACATACAACTTTTTAAATCCCTTGTCATTACAAAGCGTCCTTTCATTGCATCAGCTACTATCAATCATTTCATTAATATTTATTAATGCTTGTTCAAAATGTAAAATTAAGCTAACTTTTAAGTAGATTATGATTTTTATTTTAATGGAGTACTGATTTTAACTATGAAGAATGAATGGGTACAGATCATCACACTCCCCTGCAGAGGTTTTATTGGAAATGGGGAGTTAAGAGGAAGAATGCACACCTTGTCCTACTGGTGAGAGAAAGCCTATAGCTAAACTTCATTTTCACTAAAATTCCACGATTTTATGGTGCTTGCAGAGGGAGACATAGGGTGGCAATCTGTGTACAAACAACTAAAATGCTCCAGAATTCAGCAAGCATACTAAAAATGTTCTGAAACAAAAAAAGAAAAAAACAAAATCCCCAAGCAAACATAAATTCTCCAGCCTTGAAAACTGTCCAAGGGATTGTTAAACTGATGACTGGCAGGCACAGACCTGCCTGGTAACTGAGATATGTCTTGCCCTATTATTTTATATACCTTTTTTCTTAAATGAAAATAGTAATTTACAGTGTTTCCTGAACTGGTCATTCAAAATATACATTATCAAAGGGTAGAATTAAATTGCCCATACAGTGACTTTAAATTACACCTGCATGACAAACATTATAATCACTGGTGCCTTTGAAGTGAAGAGAAAGTTATTCAGCCTGCAAGTGGAGAAGTGTGGGTAACACACAATATAACATTTTAAGCTAAGTATAAAGACCTTTAATAAACAATTCTAGCAGTTTAAATTGCATAATTTGATACTTTTTACAAGGAAAGAACAAGGAAAAAATATTTTTGGATCTTCTGGAGTTTTGGGGTTTTGGCTAAAATAAGTTTCTAGAAATACTGCTGTTGCCTCAAGTTTAAAGACTTTTTAACAGCCATAAGGATTCTTCAAGTCTGGAAGATCTACTTTTCAAAAGAGAAGTGCAAGATAATTCCATATTCTTAGATTGTGATCCTTGAGATTTCAATAATGAACCACTGAGGCATGCAAAACGCAGAGTTTCCCTTGAAGATATTCCTTTAGCTCCATGCACATCTAAGAAATGAGCATGGAATGAAAGAAATTAAGGTCTGTTCAGCATTGTGAAGAGCAGTCCTAAACAGTTTGGCTGCAGCACACCTGTGGCCCAGCATGGGCACAGGTCAAAAACCACCCATGTTCCATAGTCCCGTGGGTACCGGGCATGGCAAAAGAACAGTGCAAAAACACCCAAGGTGGGGAAATACAGACAGCATTTCCCTCAGGATCATAAAAGGTCAATACAAGAAAAAAAAAATCCAAAATATCTTCTAGAAGATTTATAATTTAGAATCTAGAATCTGTAATTCAATGCCCAAGGACAGACACTGGGACATTCAGAACACATCGACAGAGCTCCGAAAGAGAAGAAATCAGCCCTGGATGCTTTGGCTGCTTCATGTGGCAAGCTGGTTTGTTTTGAAGTAAACTAACTACATCTGAAAAGGCAAATGATTATTTATTTCATGGGAAATTGAACTGTGTATTTATTTTCACGTTTTAAACATGATCAAGTACAGCAGTTTGGCAAGCTTCTACTGAGAAAGAAATGCGGAAATATTTTAGCAAATGGTGGTATGTCTCGAGATTAAGTGGGTTTTAAAAACCATTTCCATTTTAATGTCTGCAGATTGCACTGCTCCTGACACTAATATACTCATGCCCTGAGCAGTCTGCATCTAATTTGTGTTGTTATTTATCTGTTACTGCCAAATCTCTGCATTTAGTGGACAAGCCTGAAATTTGCCATTATAAATCCACATGAAGGGTTCAGTGTCATCCTGAACTGCACTTCAATTGCCATTTACCTCTTTTATTGACAATAAATGGCATTCAATGCCCAGTCTATGAGAAAGCAAGAGAAACAATTTGGTTTCTTGATGGTTTTCCTTGTTAACTTAATGTCTGCTTACTAACACTCTATTGGGACAAATAGATGATAGATGGGACAGTGTTTATTCAAATAAGTAGTTCCTATATATTTTAACAGGTAATTTACATGTGATGCCCAACAAGATAAAGTAAATGCATTCTTTCATATCTGGCATAAGTAAAATTTGCATAAATCTTTCCCAGGGTTAGGATGATTGCACCTAAATGCTTCTTTGCTTCCCTAGTGACAATATGGCTTTCTTATATTTACTTTCCTCTTTGTCTTAAGATTGTGAACAAAGGATCAACTGGAAACAAAACAGTTTCTTTGGGGTTTTGGTATTGACCTTGTAGACCCATGAGTGCTGCAATTAAAAGTGAAGGGGGGTTTTTTGGAAGTAAGGCCAGATTTTTGATCTTCATCCAAGTCCAATATGTCATCACACATGAACAGGAGAGGTTAAAAGGGCAAATTTTTAAGCATTTGACTGTGCAACTGCTGCCTAATGTGTATACCCACAGTTTCTACAGTGAACACACAAATTTGGCATCTATGCACTCAACTGGCTCCTTGCAACTTTGAAATGTTAACAAATATGCTTAAAGTATAAATAGTCAGATGACTAAATAGCTATACTCACCTTCATAGCAGTTATAGCTGAAATTAATGGTATTTTCCTAAATGAAAACATTTGAATTTTCATGCATAGATGAGATTTGCAATTAGACAAAAACATGGAGGATATACTAAAAAGACTGGCAAACATTTTCTAATCAAATGTCTTAACAGCCATCATCAATTCTATTTTATAATGACTTTGACATTCTAAGGATTCTTTTATTAGACACTTTTACTGCAACTAAAATTTGTTATGATGATATTCCCAGAAGGCAAAAACTGGTAAGGTACCCAGTGAGTATTGCTGAAGGACATTGGTTTGCACACTTATATTTAAAATTGGCTAGAATATTGGGACAATACTTCATAAAACTACAGGCAGCTCTGAGACATATAAAGTCTAAAACTTCAAGCTTGATGTCTAATCAGAAATTCATCTTTGAGCAGCACAACACCTTTAAGTCCATACCCAGTACTGCTGTCATTAGTGTAGCTCTGACTCACAGAACGAGTGCCGGTTGAGACTGATAAAGAAGAAACATTTCTCTTTAGCAATTAATTACTGCCAATGTTGAGGCTGTGATAGAACAGTCTATGACATAAGTTTCAGAAGTAATGGGGTTTGATTTTTATTAGGTTTTTGCTATAAAAAGGAATAGCTTACTGGAAAATATGAAACCAATTCAGATTTTTAAAAAAAATCCCAGTTTTTCTCTCTTGTTGACAGTGCTTAGAAAATGTGGGTTGACTTGTTTTTGATTGCTGTTTAAATAACAGATTAATTTAATAATCATTGGGATATTGAATAACAACAAATTATAGAGTGGGACAGCCAAACCCTGACCCTAATGACATTCTTATGTTAATTCTTATTTTCTTTTAGGCTCCTGCTTTCTTAATAAAACCTATATTTTTGAAAATCGTTTTTAAACGTTGCAATTTATCCCAAAGTAGTTTGCTTGTAAGAGATAAGTTTACATATAGGGAGTGTATTTTATATGTGTTTATATATTTATTGCTTGACTCAAAGCCTGCTTAGGTGTATAGGTGTCCTTCCATTGAATGAGTTCCCATTGAATGAGAGGTGGCTGTAAATGTGAGCCAGCTGCTAAAAAAGTAAATAGCAGGTAGTCCTTTCTACTGTGTGATTTATTTTAGCATATTGCAATTTATTTCCAAGTACTAATGATTAAATTTATGATTGGAAATGTTTATGAATTTTCATTACTGCAGTTGGTAACTGTCCCTCTGTGCATGGGCAGAGTATTTCTGCAAGATCAGTAACAGCACATCCACGACAGAATAGAACTGAGCCTCTGCCCCTCACCCTGTGACCTTGCTGGCCATGACTGTGACTTTGTTAGCAAAAACACAGTATTTGTGTCCCAAAATGCCTTATCTGAGTAACATTATATGGTTTCAATTAACATCAGTCATCATTTTTACTTCTACTAAGAGACTGTTTTTAGTCTCCTTTTTCAGACAAGGGCTCCATAGTAGTGCCTGGCACTGCAGGAACAAAAGCCGGGGACTGGGGTATCTTTTGACACAAACTTGCTTAAAGCAGAGTATTTGCACAACTTTTGTCTGCAAACCTCTTCACAATATACTGACTTTCAAGTAGTTTTTCAGTATTCCACAGGGTGCATAATCAGGTAAATATTTACAATTATCTTCCTCTATTTGCAATAAATATTTGCAATTATGTGTCACACACAGATTAACCTATAACATGATCCAAGGAGGACACAGAAAAGAACCCCACTGGCTCAAGGTGATGCTGCACAGGTTAAGCACCAGCACAGTGTCAGCTCCAGACTTGCTGCATCAAAGATTGAATCTGAATTCTGACTGATTGAGCCCATCATTCTTAAATTACAAATATTAAGCAATACACTTGCTTGTAAAAATATTTATTGGTACTGAGGCTATGAAACAGAAAACTGGGTCAGAAGATGTAGGTCTACAAAGGACTTTGGGTCAAATTCCTGAGCTGTTCTGCGGGAAAGTGTCCTGGGTTATAACAAAAATATTTGGAATCCAATGAAGTCTGCAATCTTAGATACAATTTGTAGATTGTTAATGACAGAGGGTAAACAGGATAACGAACAACTTTCCCATGAGAATCTAATAGTTCTTCTGGATTATTTCTTTAGGTTTTGCCGTTGCTTGTGGAGAAAAATAATGGGTGCCTTGAGATCAGTTTGCAACTTACAGGGTTTACTTTTATTTTTTTTTCCACTGTGGAACACAAAATGTTTTTCTATGAAAAAGATCTTAGTGCATTATTTTTGAAATACTATAATTTTCACTAAACTCAGTTTCCAACTCGGTGGGTTCCAAGTATTGCAGAATTGTATTATTTTTGAAACTTATTTCCTTTGACCTGAAGTTACCTAGGAACAGACTGAAATCTGCATTCCTTTGAGAAAACCTCGTCCTGTTAAATTAATCTTCTTTGCATGGAATCATGTCTGTTTGCAATATTTAAACAGAATCATTCAATGGTTTGGGTTTGAAGGGACCTTAAAAACCACCTGGTTCCAGTCCCCCTGCCGTGGCAGGGACATCTTGCACTAGACCAGGGTGCTGAAAATCCAACCTGGCCTGGAACACCTCCAGGACTGCTTGATAATTTGCAGACCTTCTCATTAACTTTCTGTTAAATTATCACAAAATAAGGCTGCTTAAATTCTACAATGCTGGCACAAAGCACTCCCAGCAGTGTAACCTTCATTGTACTTGGTATGTCAAGTGGAAAAATCACGGCTTGATTTTGTTGAGTTTGTACTTTTCAGGCAGTGGGACCCATTGTTGCACTTAAAGGGTTCCAGAGCATCAATTTACAAAGCACTCTCATACTTCTATTCCACAAAGCCATATAAAACCAATTATTCATACTAGACATTAACAATTTCCTTCTACTTAAAAGTTGGTCAGTAGCAAATGAAAAGTGAATATTAGCACTTAAAATTTATCTGCAGTGTACTTACTCCTGTTTCCTGTTTTAAAGTAATGAAAATATCAAGGAGAAAATTTAGGACTAAGTCCAGAAGCACACCTACTGACTTCAAAGTGAAGTTTTCACCTTCATTTGCTAATTGCATATTGATTTAACCTGGAAAGGAAGAGCTGCAACAATTTTTGTTTAACTTTTAAATTCTTCCTGACATTTATATTGATAGACAAATTATTGCTGTAAATACTAATCTCCCTGGCGATGACAACCTCTCAGCATAAAGGAAATCCAATTAAGAGACTTATCAAAGTACAGGAATTTGCATAAGCAATACCTATGCAATTTCACAATTTAAATGAACCAGTACTACAATGAAAATGTCACAGCACATGGGCAGCAAATGCAGAGAAAATACATTTTCAGTATAAAAGAGGAAAGCTAGACTGAAATCTTCCTCTTCTTTTAGCTCTATAAGGGACAAGTTTACAGGAGCACTGGTAAAAATGACATGACAGCACTGTCAGGTGAGATTTGTTATTATTAATTCAGCTTCCCAGCACTGGAAGTTTGGAGAACAGATTTAATCATCTCCCACTCTTTCAGACTAACAGTTCTAAGAATGAAACTCTGTTTGGCATTCCAGTAAAACAGCCAGATCTCACTGTACCACAAGGGAATTCCTAACCTATCCAGCAGGGTTTCACTCCTGGACAGGACACTGAACAGCACTTACCTTTTGAATCTAAATCTTACAGCCTATGCCCTTAGAGTGCTGTCTGATGTTAGGAAAAGACTTAAAACATTCACTATATGAAAATTAACGTAAACCTCTACCACTTGGACATTTTTTCTGGTAGAAAGTAATAGGCACAGCTTTAATTTAAGAGCATCAAAGTTTTAAGCGACCCCTGTAAGAGGAGAAATGCCAGCTTGACACAGGTCAGTACCTAGGATAAAACACAACAGACTCGTACATTCTTCAACACAGCCTCGAATAATTCAGTTTTACTGCTTTGTCACAAACAGTTGCATTAAAAAAAAAAAAAAAAAAAATGGAAAGGGCTTACTTGAAACAGTCATCGCAAGCAATGTTCCCCGTGGTCTCCTTTATGGTGCGCTCGGAAACAAAGGCTGGGTACTCTGTGTCACAGGGCTCCAGGGTCTGCTTCAACCTCTGAGCTATAGGCACAGCAAAAAACATCTTGATGTTAACATGAGAGGAACAGCACACAAAATTGTGAACAACATGAGATGCTGTGTTACAGAGCTCGCAGAGAACGGAAATGTTACTCAGCTTCTGCCACCCTGTGAGATTTCCTAGGCAGTGCATAACGCTATTTTTTCAATTAAATTTAAAAAAAATAGTTTATTCACGGAATGTAATTTTGTAAGATATTGCTGGTAAAGTAGTTATTAATGGTTTAGCCATTGCCAACCTACTTTACATTTATGCATGAGTTTTTATTCTTACTGTTTAGATCCAAGATGGATTTACTGTCACTTTTATCTCGATGCTGTGCATCACTAACCTTTATTCATGGGAGTTTACATTTATTTGGTATGTAAATTGTGGTATATTTTACTGAAGCCAAAACATCTATTTTATATTACAGCTTGGGAATCTTTGTAGGGTTTCATCAGTTAAAATAACTCTGTGGGTGGGAGAGGCAGAAGAGTTACTTTACCCAACAGCAATGTTTGTTATCTGCTTCCCAAAATAGTAATAATTAAGTCTCCATAGCACCTTTAATCTGAAGTCTTTGCAATGCAAGGAAAAAGTGTCACTATTTCAATCCTAAAGATTGGGAAGCTGAGTTACCAGGGAGCAGTGGGTCTGGTTCAAGGTCAAACTACAGGACAGCTGCTCTTCTGGCTCTCACTCTGAAGTATCTGTCACAAAATGTTTCTCCCTCATTCCCTTTCTTTTTCCTCCCCACCCCTTCATTGCTCCTTAACACAGAGATACACTTTGCACATCAGCACAAATGTTAGCCCTATCTTAAACTAATTGCTAAGTGGGAAAACAAGATGAGGTATGACAAAAATAGATTACACAGAACAGGCTCTTGGGCTCGACAGACCTTCCCTGGAGATGATCAGTTTCAGAGTGAGTGGTGCATCCACTGAGCAGTGCCAGGGGAGCCACCACATCTGCATTTCCAATCACACCAGGGCAGGCATTTCTGAACTGTTCACACTTCTTGTATGTGATAAAAATCCAAAAATTATTCCACCAAATGCACAGATCTCAAAGGAGGTACTAAAGCTGCTTAGAAAAATTTTGTTATCTCTGATGTTGTCACTGTGGTTGTGAGATATTTAATAGTTCAGTATTTTTTAGAAAATTGTCTTACTAGCTCTACTGACATCTTCCCTTTCTCTTCTGTTCTCCTTATCTGTTGTCAGGAATGACTGGAGTTTATCACCTGTGTTTTGAGTCTACCCTCACTTGTATCAACATATGGCTTGTGTAACAAAGAGGCTGAAAAGATTCACTGGTCTCACACTTCCTGCACCTCACTAGAGTCCAGAAGATGATGGCGTTGTCCAAGGTTTAGGGGTTCTTCTCTCTCATTTACAAATGTGATTGCAATTACAAGATCTTGTGCAGAAGTATTTTCCATAGCAGGGTCTGGCAAAGGAGCAGGTGTGTGTGGACCCTCCAGCATCTCCACACTACATCACATTCTATTAATGTCACAATTTGAGTGGGAAGCAATTTCTCCACTCGAGGAACTGATGGGATTCTTTTTTTTTTCCCTGAGCTTTGGTAAGCATTGTTAAATAAAAAATAAATGTACAAGCTTATTAATTTTAATTTCACGAAGTGCAGTCAGAAATATGACAACTCTTAGTGGTAACGTAGCATTACAGAAGACAATACCTAAGCACATGCTTTCCTCTTCTGCTCTCCTGTGAAATATATTCTACTTTTTCTTCCTAAAATATGCTGCTTCCAAACAACCATCCCTTGCTACCTAAGCAGATATGAGCTGGGCAAGCACCACCCTGAAAATACTGAGATTCCAATGAGCATCTTGAGGGGGTATTTCCAATACTCTTAACTCATCAAAGTGGAGAAAGTGACTTGTGAAATTTAAACTGTCAACTAAACCATGAATGGAAATTTCTCAATAATAGTGGTCCATCAAAGTGCTGCACTGATGGCTTTGTTTTAAACAAAAGAAAGTTTGCAAGTTATTATTGCCTCTTCTGTAACGAGTGCACTCTCAAAACACAGCTCAGACATTAATTTTCATGAGCTGAAGAGGGATGTTGTGTTTGAAAGATATTTTCTCCAGCATACAATGCAAGTTCCACTGGATGTTTCATGTCAGGCTATATTAACACATATTTGTGTAGCACACTTGGAAAAAAAAATATTTCCTACCCTGGCTGCTTTGGCTGCTCTGCAAGCACCAAGGACTGGGACAGGCACAGCTGCCACTCCTCAGGGAACAATTTTGGATTTTCTGGGTCCAGCACAGCAAACCTGACTGAACAGTTGGTCTTGGTTTTAGGGGCCTGACTGATATTTTATCTTCAGACAGGATATTATTTTGGCATAGAGACAGCCTAGTATCCAGGCAGCGCAAATATTAAATGAAGCCTAAAGCAGCAATTTTATCCCCTGCTTTGCTAAGAAATATGCAAATATGAAGCTGAAGAATTTGGTTTAAATTCTTACACCAGTCAGTGACACACAGCACAATTTGCCTATTAAATTGTCACTTGAAGAGCACTGCTCTTGTAAAGTGGCCCTTTACTTTTGAGAAACGCTTCTAAAAATGCCATAAAAAGTCTGTTAAATATAGAAAGACAGCTTACACTGAAAACTTCCCATTCTTAGTGGAACTATTAAAATTTTTCATTATTTCAAATGAAACTTCTGCATTTTAAAAAATTATTTTGAATAAATTGAATTTCAATACATTTTAATGTCTATTTTTGAATGAAATAATAAAATACAGATCAGCCTTTCTTTAGCATAAAATCTACTATCTTAAGCTCTAAAAATTATTTTTATATGAAATAATAGAGATGGTCACATTTCTGTACACTTTTTTTGAAATGGCATTTTCCAGCACAATAACTCCACTACAGTTTATGGCAGCTCTAGGAAGAAAAAAATGTATAACTAAAACAGTGTAATTGCTTTATTCACAAAGATTGTTTTGGAATGAAGAGAAATGTTTTTAAAAAACATATTTAATCATTATCTACTATTTTAACTTTTCTGCTATAGTAGGGTACTGTGTTCCAGAGTGCACACAAGCACTTACTGGTTATTCACAGAAGATCTTAATTCTCTTGTGTTTTAGGAAACATTAACAGAGAAGAGAATGCTGGCATGGGAGGAAAACTATTATCAGATGTTTATTATTTAATCGAAAACAGTGTACACACATCTGAATTTCAAAAGTCCTAATTACTCTAGATATTTCTGCCATTATGCCAGGAAAAAAAAAAAAATCACACTTACCTTTAGCTGTTAGATCAGAGTGCCACCAACTGCATAGATTAAATTCCACAAGGAACCTGGAGAAATTATTGGAGTTTTCACATTACCCCACAGAATGTTTTCCAAGTACTAAACTGGCAGTAGCTTGATAACGTTAATCCTATTTTAAATAAAAGCTAACACTGAACTGAAATTCAAGTTACTGGCATAACTCTGGGATTAGCACCTACTCCTATTCTCATATTTTTACTGGGTTATTTTTTTACTTCTGAAAACTTATTCTTAAATTAACCCCATCAATAAATCATAGATTTACCCATTTTTAATTTAAAATATTGATTGTATTTGAAGTGTCCATTAAAATTCTCGAAGTATGGTAGCACACTCTATTTTTGCTGTTGAACATTATTTCTCCATCATGTGGGTATTTTAACTCTAGCAAAATGCCATGGGATTATAACTGTCCTGGCTACCACACAGGAGCACACGTAAAATAATTTATTTTATTAATTCTCAAATTGAAATAATAAAGCTGTTTTGTTTTGAAGAGCAGAAAAAATTAACCATTGCCTAATCAACTCTAACTAAATTGCAAAGAACACCAAAATAAACCGTGATTTACTTGGAAGAATGGACTGAAAAGTGTCAGCCAATCAGTTGTTGTAAAGTAGAGAATGCGAAACAAATATTCAGTTCATCATATGCCCGTGAATCTACAATACTTATAAATACAGAAGGTTTCTTAGCATTTGCAAAGCTGTGAAATGTAGCATCAGTCTCATTTTCACACAATTTATTTCCCTCAAATTAACTTAGAAAGCTGCATTTCAGATCAATCTCTGCCCTTGGCAGCAGCCATTCATTTAATTCTCTTTAACTCTTATTCTGAACTTTGAAAAAAGCTCATACAATTTACAATTAAACAAAATGATTGCAAGAAAAAATCAGTTTTATGTCAGTAAAGATAAAATTCACTCATATCTGCAGCTCTGCTTTCAGATAAGAATAATAATAAGTCATATAACTTAATAACACTACACATTTTAAGGCTTGCTCTTCTCCATGTGATATTGCTATTTCTTAGGCACCTTCTCTTGAAGATAATGATCATTATGAATTAACTGGGAATTTTAGAAGAATTAATGGAGATAGAAAAATTCAGCAGCATCCAAGTACACCTTATCTGGCGCTGCAATGGGTCCTTCCTACAGAATTTTATGAAGTGACAAACCATACAGTGAGTCAGGGTAACAAGTTTCTCCCCTGACAGCAGCCCACCCAAGCAGCATCACAAACAGCCGGACATGAATCTAAAATTTAACAGTAACCACAGACAGAAATTTGGGTTGTGTATTGTGATCTGCTAAACAAAGGCATGCAGATATAAGTGAAGACCATGAATGTGATAAAAGTGACAGTGCAGTTATGCAGCAAAAATTCTCTCAGATTTCAAAAATGCAAAAAATTGGAAAGAAAAGACAAATATTAATATATTTAAAATCATCCAAGAAAAGCAGCACAATGCACGTACAATGCAAAAAGTAAAAATATCAATATCCAAAACTACAAAAATTTAGTAATTCATAGAAATATTTGCTACATTCTTGATGAAATCTACTTACAAGACAAGTTCAGTCATAATCCACTTTACTGCAGCAAAGAAGGCATTATAAGGCTGGAGAGAAGAAACTCATTTAATAAAAAGTCAAAACATGCAGCATTTATAGCTTAACTGAATTCTTCATGTAAAAACCATCCTTTAGATATTCAAATGCATATGGAGCATAAAACCCTCCTTTTTTAAGGATCAAGAAATATTATTATACTGATTATTAAAATGCATAAGTAATGAAATTTTATTTTTATAATACTTGGTCATATGCACAGATTATCAGTGGAAAAAGGAAAGTTTTTGGAAATGATTCTTAAATCTTTAACCTCTAGGGGTTCCTATTTCCCAGGCTATGGCTGGAGGAACAGCTCAGGCAGATAAAATGAGCTTTTCTTGGGCTGCAATTCACAGGCTTGCCTCTCTATAATGCAAATCTCTATTCATTGCCTCAGCCTCATTAGGCTCAGAAAAGTCTGAATTTACCTAAATGTTTATCTGTGTCATTTGACAGTCCGATTGTAAGTACTTTAAGAAGATTTTTCCCTCCTCCCTCTGTTTTTCTGGATCATAACAAATACAGCAAATCCTTTGAAAATCCTCTGTTGACAGTACTTCTAATACATTCGGAATATTTCATTTTTCAAAAGACTATTAATAGGATTAATCTTTCATGAAAAAAAGCCAGGCAGAAAAGTCAGCTTCCAGAAATTTGGAATTTCTCCCTCATCTTTGTTAGGATGTCCTAGTTGCATGAAATTCTGCCGACTCTGTTGGATGCAAACAGAGCATTTTAACAAACAGAAATCATAATGATAGAACTCCTCAGATATCCAAAATCATGCCTAACCAGCCCAAAGCAGCACCCACTGCAGCAGTGCTGATAGGCAGAGCAGCAACAGGACAAGTAACATTTTCAGGGGCCACAGAGAAAGTTTCTGTGCAGGGCTGGGGATTCAGACCCAAAGGACTCAGTCAGTGCCACAGAAGGCTGAGATCCCAACCCAGCAGGATGCAAAATGTCTGAGACAGGAAAGATGTTCACCTGTGAAGCCCTGTCTTACAGGAAAAGATAAAGAACTACAAGACTTTCCTGGGGATGAAAGAAAAGAAAATGTCAGCCCTGTGGGACATCCTATTTATTTTAATTCCAAATCAAAAATCCTGAAATTTCACGCTCAAGTAATTAAATTTGCTGTATACTTTTGTTTTCATAAAGCCAAATTTAATGTAAATTTAATGTAAAAGCCAAATTTAATGTAAAACAATGTATTCGTTATTACTTATGAAGAATACTTATTTGGTGTGAAATAAAACATGTGTTTTAGTAACTATTTTAATCCTAAAAATTAATCAAATTTCTAACCCCAATGTATCTGAAAAAAATCTTTAATGTCTACAAAAAATGAAAAAATATTTTTGTTTTGAAATTCCAGTGGCAAAACCATGTAATTACATTGATATAAATGCATTCTCATGAAATGTGATTTGACTCAGGAGCCTTTTCCACTCACAGAGAGTTCCTTTGAAAACTGCAACAAAAACTGCAGGAGTTTTATTCTCTCTACATATTTAAACCACCATAGAGAGCCAAAAAAATTTTTTTCTGTGGCTCCATGGTGCTGCTACATTTGCAACAAAGCAGTTCTATGGAGAATCATGCAGGTCTTGGAGCAATTAAAACAAAAGAAGTGCTAAATAACAAAGTATTTATCTGGAGAGCTGTTAAGAAGCAATACTATTCTGATAAATGAATGGACCAGGTGATCTATAAGTCCAGTCTATCCTTAATTTATCACCTCACTCTCACAGTCTAAAAGGCTGGGATAGAATCTCTGACACCTCTTCTCTATGCTTTTTAAAATAGAAACTTTTTAGGGAGTTTCCATCTCATCCCTGTCTCTATTCCTCTATTTATGAAACCATAATTCTCCACAGGAAGGATAAACATATGTAAGCAAACCTTTTGCTTAAGCAGAAATTATATTGGATACTGTCTAATAACCTGACATGCAAAAAACTGGGAAAAAAACCCAAGAAAATGAGGAATCAGCCCTATGGGTCTTTAATGCAAATTCTCTTTATATTTTCTCAATAGTCATGGTTGATAGAAGTTACTGAATCAACAGGAAAATAATAACCTAAAACTCTGTGTTCATGTTTCATACTGAGAATCACCAAAACTCTCTTGAGGTTTAAAAAGCTTGACTATCTCTAAATAAAAAAAAATCCTTGACATGTCGCATCCCATAAGAGATGCAGGGCTTTTTTTCTGGATATCCTGGACAAAATTTGGAATAATAAAAAAAACACCTTTTGGATCAGAGCCCACTTTTTAAGGGATAATGCCTCAGCTCTACATGCTGAGTACTTAGGCAAACTGAAGTCTCAAGTCTTTGGATAGAAGGTTTTTGTTAAGAGCTGTAATATATTTTAAGATATTTCATGCAAATGTGTTTCACAGCAGCCTGTTCTGTTTCACTAATAGTTTAGGTCTCCTTGCAGTCTAGTATTTATGATGGGAAGATGGTCTTTTTCAGGGTTCAGACTTTAGTGGATAACAAACTGATAAATGCCAAAAGTCCAGGCATATGAAAAACAGAATCATGTAAATATGTAAATGAAAACATCCCCAAATGTACAAAATTATTAAAGAGTGGGTTTTTTGGTTTTTTTTCTTAGTTAGATCTATATTTTTCTAGTTAGTGCATTTAAAAATAAATTCTATCAGGTAACTTTTCCAGACTGGCAAAATTGCCAATGTTTTGCTGCTGTTCTCTTTACTTAAGAATTTTTTCATGCTATTACTGTCATCTATTTGTGAAAATAATTCCTTTTTAATATGCAAAACCTCTATCTAACACCTGATCAGTTCTGGTAGATTATTACAGCAATCAGTAAAATGGATGCATGGTCACAAAGCATCCTTGGGGTATTACCCTTTTAGAGGATTTAGCAATAAGGAAGTGTGGCCTTGGCAAGACCCAGGTTGCCTCTAATCCAGCCTGGCAGAGGGACAGGGTTTGTACTCAAATTGCAACACAAGGGTTTAAATGCATTGAAAATCCTGCTATAAAAGACATGTTTAAATACTAGGGAAAAGGAATTTTTTAAATCACTGACTTGCATGCCTTGCCAATGAACCATTCCTTTTGTATTAAAAAAAATTCTCAAATTTTAATTACAGATTTACGTAAAAAAAAGGCATGTGTAATTCCAGTCTCTCAGACAAAACACAACCTATTGCCAAATTTAAAAATCCTAGGAAGGCAAATTCATACAGTGCAAAGAACTTTCTGACAGAACCTCAGAAATGGTGGCCCAGCATTAAAATGATTGAACTCGAAAAACCAGAACACTTTGTGTTCGTTTATAATGGACCACCCTTTGTATGCTCTGGGATAAACATGAGGAGCTGTAAGCATTCCAAATCAAAATAACAGTCTTACAATGGCCCTGAGATATTTGCAGCAATTTTCTTGGATGATGGCATGGAAAGATGCTCAAGAGAGGTGCTGTACTTACGTCCAGTAAGCTATGGGCACTGTCGCTACTCTCTTTGTTTGTCCTACACATGGCCTGGTAGTCATAAAGGGTAATTCTACAGGGAAGAACAGAAAACTGCTTGACTAAAAGAAGAAAACACAGTGGAATAAAAATGATGATATGAAACATTCTGCTCACAAAGTGGACAGCAAAATGAAAAATAAAAATTGGAACAGCTGCGGGGGAAAGAGGGAATGGGATCATTCAGATACAGGTTACATGGAAGAACGTAAGAAATGCTGTGAAAATTTTGTAAGGATTTTAGCAGACTACAGAACAAAGCAAAAGCATAACTGGGAGGAACCAGGGAAGATATGCAGAGTGTATAACACACAATGGCATAAACAACGTGGGGAGGAGGAGAATACACATCCAACACAATGCTTAAACAATTGGTTCTGGACTCAGCACACTGAGCCCCAGAAAGTGAAAGAGCCTATGCATTTGAGAGGCTTCTCACAACAGACCACTCAAACTTCACTTAAAGCAGAAACTCTTCTACAGTCCCAGCATCTCAGTGCACAACTGCTTTGAACATAGCATTGCTTCTGAAGGAGACAGAGGTGGAATTTCAGTGCATTGACAGTACAGATACTTGAAGCAGGATGGTTTTTCTTTACTTATTTTCAGGAAGGCAAAATATTCCAGATACTTGCTGTAATCAACTTATGCTAGAAGCCTCCTCAGATGCATAGTAAACAGAGAAATTTACTTATGCTTGCAATCTTACTCATCATTGAAACACTTCAGAGATCTAAATGTAAAATCCAGAACTCAGAACTAGTACATGGAATTATTGTGATTATTTCTCTAAATCTGTCTGTCCATAGAACAATCAATAAACTTTTTCCATCCATACAAAAAAAAACATTTAAAATCTGTAGCAGATGTAAAGAATCTTTAACTGATAATTTGCAACAAGTGTAAATATATAGAACTCACTATTGTTATTTGAAACATTTCCATTTGACTTGTGCATCATCAGAGAGACAAGGGAACACAACTGGACAGAGATGGTTAATAGAGGTATGAGATGGGACTAAAATATTTTGCAATATGTGCCTTGCTTCTAAGTGGAGAGGAAAGAAAAGCACACAAATTCAGCTACACCAGAAGCTGCCAAAACCAGGTCATGAAATACACTCAGCATCACCATGAGGCATCCTGCACTGCATGCCATGAAACCTTGCAAGCTGTACCAATAAAATGTTGTATTCCATTGTGGTAGAGACTATATTTTTTTTCTGATCTAATTTTGTGACAGCAATCATCACTAAAAGCTTCTTTATTAGTTCTATATTTTCTTTCTGGCTTACAGACAAAATCTCTAACATATTGGATGTCGCAGCTTCAACTGAACATTTAGCACATGGTCATACTGCTTACATCATTGTTTTTCTCTTTTGCTGAGAATAGCAATGCCTAGGAAGGCATTGTTGTGTGGACTGGCAGAGAGAGGCACATGGGAGACAAAACATAACTAGAGACCTAAACATGGTGTGAGTCGCACACTGACCATCCTTGGCAGCATCCCGCCCGCGGCCAGATCCGCGCCCCAGATCTGCCAAGACAAACAGAGCAGTACACCGTGTAAGCTGTGCTGCCTCTGGGGCATGCAGAAATACACCACTTCCCCTAGCTTTGCCCTTCCTTCTTCCTCATCCTTTGACCATGCTCAGGATCCAGCCCCTGGAAAGGAATTTCTAGAGCTCCGCCTTTCCAGCCTTATTCACTATTTTATTCCTTGGGATCCAAGCATGGTGGGGTCGTGTGTGTACCTGGACCACCCAGAGATGGAGGCAAGAGATAAATGCATAGGAAAGAGCAGTTTAGAGGTGTTCATGTGCTTTGTGCAGAGTATCAAGAAATTCCATATGGATTTCCATGTGGATGAAAGAGTCCCATCTTGCTTCATTTAATGCCTAGCCTTAGAAGCAGAATACATTATTTTGTCTGCATTGATTGTAAATTTTTTTTTCAATATATTTATTAAGCTTGGTTCCATGTTTGAAAGTGTAATCAATGTCTCAGCTTTGAGTTTCAGACAGCAAAACTTCATGGTCAACCAGTGGACTTCAAAATTCTGCAAAGCAGTGTTAATCAACTATTATTATAATACTATTATATATATCCTAGTATATATATATGCACTGTTATACGATTCAATACTATAAATAGAATATATATACTACTGTAATGTCATGTGAAAGATCTATTATAATTTGAACCTAATTTTTGATATTGATAAAAGCCTTTCCCCCCCTCAGTATTTGAACTTGGATTACATTTCTTATGTAATTATTGCATTATGATAAAGTCAATAGTTTCTTTAAATGCTCAAAGATAAAAATGTACTAAAAGACTGAAATTTGAACTCCCACAAATAACCAGAAATACAATTAATACTGCACCCCAACATGCTAGGTTATATTTATTGTAGATTGTCTTATTTTATTGTAGGGAGTATTTAGCAATCTAAGATTGCACTATGATTAAGAGAAAGACAACCAATAAATAAACATACTTAAAGCATTCTTCATTTAACAGGAAAAAAAATTAATAAATTTCTTAAAGAATTAAAGATTTTTCTATCACACTTCAAAGATCAGTGCATGAAGGTGAAAACCATGTTGAAATCTGAACACTGCAACATACTGAACCAGTTCCTGATTCTCTGTCACTATAAGGGTTCCAAGGCATTCACTATTGCAAATCCAGTTTTGGCTTTACTCTTATAATAGGGAAGCAAAAGCCTTCTAGCCCTATTCCTTATGAAAGGTAGAAAAGCATTTATAGTCCAAACCTAAGATGCTGTAGTGCTCCTGTGCTCAGATGTCATTTCCAGGGTGTTGTTTTACTGCTAAAGTCTTCCTGAGATTTTAGAAAATAGACTTTCTTCTCACTCAGAAAGACTTAACCCAGTGTTGCAGAAAAAAGGCTTCCAGAGCACCTTTCTGAAGTGATTGTATTTCAGCTTTAAGTAACTGTTTGCAGCTGACCATGCTGTGTCCAGCTGATGATAGTGAGGGAACACGACTTCCTAAGCCCACCTGTGTGCCCAATCCATGCTCTGTACCACAGCACCTCCCAGGGGAGCTCTGCTATTGCTACAGAGGACATTCCTGAGACTTTCTGAGACCACCACACTGTCACCCTACACACCTGAAATCCAGAGAGCAACTGTGTTCAGCATCAGCTATTTAGCACAACCAAAATGTGCACTGTCAGTTCATGTAACTTCAGCAGCCAAACACATCTTACTGAAAACCCTTTTATTGTCAATTTCCTGATACAGTAAATGCCACTCTCCTACTTTTGAGCACTTACAATTGAGTATGAATCTGGTTCAAGAAAATTAAACTTCCAAGACCTACCAGCAGCACAGGATATTTTGGCAGATGCAATTTCTATTGCTTTCAGCCAGGTTTTCATCACACCCATGGATTTCTACTTGGTAGTATAAAATACCACCAATGACAATTGTAGCAGCTGAAAGGTCTTCAATGCATAAAATTTCAAATGTTTTGTCAGCAGTTTAAGATTTGGTGGGTTTCAAATAATGTGTAGGAAAAATAAGCTTTTTACAAGGGAAGTGAACATCCAGTCTATAGGAATAGAAAAAATGCTTTAAAGAGCTGAAAAGAGCAAGCCAACAATACAGAAATCCTAATTATTGACCCTATGCTTTATTCAGGAAAAATTAGTGATGACTATAGCTAGATTGTGGTGGGAAGATGTTCATAACTCAGATCTAAGGTGTGCAGCCTGTCTGGCATTGTCACAAGGAAGGGGAAGAGGGACAGTGCTGAATGGTGTGAAGAGCAAAGCAGTTTCCAAGCCTAGAGAGGCTCCTGTGGGGAGACAGCAGGACACTGCAGGAAACCCCAGGCTGTTGCTGCTCTTGCTCTCCCACCTGCACTGACAGATTATTAGAGTCCAGAAGCTGCAGGGTAATGCCTTTCACCAAAATCAGTGGAAAGAATAAAACTAAAGTACAGCATTTTGACAAAACTAACTCGTCATCACGTATCTTTGCATTTAGTGCTTAGCTATTCCCAATTGCCAATGTTCTCAAGGAATAACATGTATAAAAACTGCAACTCAGCCTGTATTTACAGAAAATGGAATTAAAACTTCTTCATGTAACAAATATGCCGGTGTTTTTCCTTAAGTGTATAAACTGATTCTGTATATGAATCCACTGCCTTAAAAGTAATATTTACAGAGACAAAGTCAAACAATGCCTAAAACTCAGATCAAAGACATTAATTTTAGATATCACAGGATTAAAATATGAGCAGAAAAGATACCCCACAGCAATGTGGGAGTTTCAGTGTGCAGGTACCAGATGCACATTTAGTAAATGCTGAAATAAAAAGTAAACCTTGTTGGTAATGACAATTTTTCCAATGCCAAGTCCAACAACTGCAATTTGGAATGTTCCTGCAGTCTGTGTCTGATCTTCTCCAAAGCATACAAATACGATTTGCCCAATTAATAGGCAGCTAAATCCATGAATGTAAAAATCCACGACTGTAAAAATCCACATGAAAATAAACACAAATTTTAAATGTGTCAATTTAGCACAAAAAAAAAAGAATATTAAGATATTAGGAATATTAAGAATATCTCAATAAAATGCTTAAATATGAAATACTGGCCAAAATAGGAAAAATATCCTTAATTTGGAGGCTGTGCTGCATCAGTGAAAACTGTGTCCTGTTGTTAAGCAACCAGTTACTATTCTCATGATTTGGATTTAAGAATTTACTAAATTACTTTCTAGGAAGAGAACAAACTTCTGAATTTATTTTATTCTCATAACCTGGGGAAAAAAAACACTTTCTAAGTTTTGCTTATAAAGCAAATCAAGACAGATGAAATTCTGCCTTTTGGTGCATGAGGAGAGCATAGGTGAAGGATCTGCACTACAAGAAAAACTGGGAAACACCAGAAGCTCTCAGAGCAGCAAGAAGTTGATAGAATGAGCCTCAGCTCCTGGGAAAGCTGCATTTCAGGCATGTGCCACCTCAGTCCTACATCCTGACAACCTGGTCAAATGCCAATATTGACAAATACCAAAATTACAAAATTACTAAATGGCAAATACCAATGCATAGACTCTTCTGTGTAAGAGGCTGCCTGCTGGAAAGAGAACGGTAAGAGGAAATGATGCTGCTTCCACATTTTTCATACAGAATTGCTCAGTTTTCCTCCTACTGGAAAGGGTGAAAGTGTTTGGAAGTCAAGAGATGTTTCATTTTCTCTTAGAGATTTATTATGCTTATTTGTTTAGGGATCTCATTGCTTTGATAGCCCTTAATTTTCCTGATGTTAGTGTTGGTTTTTAGATTTTCATGGTTTGAGCTGTTGAATTTTTTTTTCACTGTTTTTATATAAACAAAGTGCTGAGAAAAACATAAAGAAACTTTTCTAAGTTATGTGAAGCAGATACTTTTCCATAAGCACATCCTAATTTATTTAATAATACATTTAAATCATATTTAAATTATTTAACTGTGTGCAATACTTAAGGTATAAGATAAACATAATTTTGCTAAATGAAATCATAGAGCATGTCACGTTGCTGTGCAGGCACTGATATAGTTTTTCTCCCTAATTATAAACCCCATAAACTAAGAAAATATACATACATACATATGCACACATTATTCAAAAGAAGTACTGAGTTTAAAGAAATTGAGGAGGGAAGGAGGTATTTAAGTTCACTTTAAAAAATAAACAGCGAACATAAAAATTGAATTTCATGCTGCTGCAGGTTGAAAAGAAATACAGTCAGCAGCAAACAACCCCCTTTTGTTTAGCACTTCCATCTCCATCCTACAAAGCACTTCTATATCACTCCAAGTCTGCAGTAGTTGGGAGAGCAGACAAAGAGTTATTTCATTCCCTTTGTGGGTGCAGAGGCTTGGCAGGAACCACAAGGTGGGAGCACACACTGGCACTGCCACTGGATCCCTGCACTGGAGGGAGAGGGGAGTCCCAGCCCCAAGCTGCTGGAGCTGACAGCAAATCTTCTTCAGGGCACATCAGGCTCCACAGAACCTTCTAAACCCACCCCAGAGGGAGCACAACCAGCTCCAGAGGGCAGGGTTACAAAATTCACCTGCTGGACTGTACATGTCATGTAAGAAGCAAATTGCAGGGAAGGATGCTCTGGGCGTTATCAGAAGGAAATGCAATGACAGAGCTCTGCCTCTGCTCTGCCCCCAAGGTAAGAGCCGCAATGACAATATAATGTGTGCAAGGCCCACCTGCTGCTCTCAGGGAAATCCCTCTGCTGACAGATCTTGCCACTGAACCAAGCATCCTTTTTATTTTCCTCTTATATAAATAAATGTTGGAAAAGCAAAACACAATCCCCACCCAGACAAATTAATAATCTTACAAATATTGTTAATGCATCTATTTTTCTTGAGAACCAGCAAAGATTTCTTCTTCATATTGTTGGAATAATTTATTTAAAGGCCTCATCTAACACAGCTCAAAGACAGTTTGCTGGGGTTTTTTTTGCTGCTGCTATCTGCTGTAGGGGAAGTTGCTCACTTGCAATTACTCCACTTTGATTCAAATCAGCTTTAACTGATTTGCAATGGTCAGTTTATCATGGTTGAATAATTGGCTCATTGTGCTTACATTTTCCTTAGTATGCATCTCAGTTACACTCACCTTATGCCTTCATTATCTCTAATAATGAAGTACAAGACCAGCAAAATCCTAACCAATGATCTAGTCCAAAGATCCACCCACAGCTCTCAAGCTATGCCTGTTTTCTCAATGGTGGTACCCACCACTGTCAATCACTGAGTAGATGTTTTGTTTGAAATGCTTTGTGGGGCAGGACTAAACAAATTGGGACAAGTTAAAGCATTATCCCTTGGTTTTGACTGTATTTTGTCCTTTGCATGAAATAAAATGCTTCATCTCTTGTCCAAACAGATCCTTTCATTGCCAAATCCAGTTTATAAACAGTGGTATTACTTCACTTCCTTCTACAGCATATGTTAAATATGTAGGGCTAAATGCAAAAAAGTCACCACCCTCAGGAAAATAGGATTGGGGATGATTCCATGAGTGCTAGATGCTCACATTTCAGGTCAGTCATTCACTGGCAGTGGTACTCAGCTGCCAGGCACAGACACAGCTTAAGGGAGCTGATTTACCAAGCAAGCCCACAAACCAGAGAGAGATTCAGAGAGGCTCTGCACAACCCTCACAGGTAGGAACTAAACTCAGTGATGGATGGCAGCAGTGATATCTCTTTTTATTCATACTAGAAATGCACAGGAAAATAAAAAGTATAAAAGGAGTTTTCTTGTGCTGAAAAGGACAAAGGGGTACAGAACAGCTCTTTCACCACATGAACAATTCTTAGACCTTGTGAAAGCCAGGAAGACTCCAGTGGTGAGTTACAGGTTAAAGGGAAATTTTATTCTTAATTCCTCAGAGTGCATAATTTATTTCAAAGGACAACACATAAAATCACTGTTAGTTTTGAATGTCACCATGATAGTGAGACCAAGTCAATAGTCACAACCACGTTCAAAGGTAAGTTAGCATGTGAATGGAGATGGATTACTGGGAGAACACATTTTCCCTTCTATAGCAGGACATTTTGCACTGTCTAGCTCAAGCAATCTCCAACTTTTTACAGGTCGAAATGATAATGTGGCATAAATGTTTTGCTTTAGAGCTGCATAAAATTGCTCAGTAGTGGATATGGCCCAATCCCTTTTCCACCTGAGCCCAGTGGGAAGAGGAAAAGGACACAGTTTTAGCATTTCTGTCAAATAAACCATTGTTTAATAAGAAACTCACTCTAGGCTGACTCCAATACTCTCGATATTTGATGTGTATGGAATCAAATTACACTCTGGTTGCACAGAAAAGATACAGAGGTACAGATGAGAATCCAGCCACACTGCCAGTCTTGGCTTTCTTTTATATGACTTTGATTTTTTTGTTAGAAAATTTTTAAAGAGATAAAATGCTAATTCTTACCTCTTAAAAGAGCCCATTAATAGTAACTTGTTCATCACAGCCCCTTCAACCTCCCCAAAAAAGTAACCAGTCTGTAAGGGGAAAATGCAAGGAATTACCAAAAGTGTGGATAAATGCAAAACAACACTAGATGCAGTTTAAACTGGCATATTCAGGATCTGGCAAGAGTGGCTTTGACAGCTACACAGACAGGTTTTCATGACTGCTGCTACATAAAACCTGAAGAGGACTTCCCAGTCAGGGCAAATTGTTGGGATTATATTATTGCCCCTGAGCAGATGTGAGAGCTTAAACAATATATTGAGGTACATTATATAACATCCAATATCAAAAATAAAAGCTTCCAAACCTAAAGCTTGTAAGGAAAACACACTAATCTGATCACAAACTCTTGTGATTAAAATGTTACTCAAAAAAGATATAAACAGGTTGTGAGAGGATTTCATAAACAGTCATTAAAAAACATTGTTTATAATTCCTGTATGACCCGTTTAAGGAGCTGGAACAGTACATTTCATCAATCCTATAAATTTTAACTCCATTCAGAGTCATTTCATACTTAAAACCACTCAGCTTGATGAATTACTCATTTTGTCCCTATTCAGTACTTGTGGACTAATAAAAATAAATCTCTGTTGAGAAAACAAACATTGCTGTTATAAATTTGGTCAGCAAGATGGAAGTGACTCCATCATCTGCAGCCATTCCTGTGACAGTGGAAAATCTTGCAAGTACAGCACTTTTCTACCTTGGGAAGACCTGTTTTATTTTAGAGCCTCAGCTCCCAGGAGGATTGGATATTTCTCTTCATTGTTTAAAGGGAGAAATCCCACAATTTATGAGGGGGAAAGGGCACTACACTCTCAAATTGCATGGATTCCATAGGTTTTGTATGAACTAAACCCCAATTCCATTACAAGGAACTTAGCTGACCTCAAGTATGCACCTGGGAGTTGGCAGGCAGAAAAGTTACAGCCCCAGCTAAAAAAAGGCATTCCTCCACCTAAAAGGCAAGTATTGCCTTTTTTCCCCCTTCCTTTCCTCAGGGGAACCTTGGAACATTTTCCAAAACATATGGGTATGTAAAGTCTCCTAGAAACACAAGGAACATGACTAAAAATACCAGCTTCAATAGCCCTGGCTGACTGATGAAGAAAGATTACCCTAACGATTGGAGAGGCAGGCAACGTCAAGAAACTCCAAACCATAAATGCCTCACATAACCTTAGATTGCAATAAACCTGATTTGTCAACTTGTGCACCAGTCTGATGAAGACATTTCAGTGACAGTTCTCTCCACAAAAGCTCCCTTTGTAAATGCCAGCTCTCCCCCAAGCAGTTACATTCAGGTTATAATTTTTTTAATACATCAGGATTTAGTTGTAATTCAGAATTACTCTGCCCCACAAATCTGATTCTTGGAGCAGTTCAGGTCATGTTTGGAAAGCTGATAGATAGAAAAACAGGGCTGAAGCAATCCCAGATAGGTCAGGAACTGTTAAGGCATCATCCCATTTTTCTACCCCTTCTCTATCCACAACAGCCTGTATACACACTATAAATAAAATAGACACACACTAATGTAATCTTATTATAAATTTACAGAAACATAGAGACTTCCCTGCTGCCCCTCTTTGACTTGGATACATTTAACTAATAAAACAGGTCAGAATACATTTCCAGCCTACTTCTGGTGCAACAGTTGTCCAAACTGTTCACAGGAATAGAAATGGCTTTTATCAGGTGAGTACCAAAAGAAACATCTCTTCCTAATCATCACTGGCCATAGCCAGCTATGATTGGCCAATCACTGGCACAAGTCACAGCTCTGCATCTGTAAATAGCACCAACAACTAAAGGGGAAATGGGCAAACAGGTTTTCAGTGTATCAAGATTATTCCATAATGAGTGCATTTCTTAGGTCATGCTCATCATAACAAAATTCAGCTGAGGGCAAAATAGGAGTGTGGCTATTCCTATTCACAGTCCCAACACATAAAAGAATTCAACTTCAAACAATCCTGGCCTGACTGGGGGACCATCCCATCAGTTTTCAGGCAAAAGTTAACGAGAATGGTGATGGTTCCTTTATAAGGTTTGCAGGATTGAGCAAAACATTCTATGATTCTGTGATAATCATATTTCTGGTCCTCTCCATTGTGATGCTGAGTGCTTAATTTTAATCCTTCAATGACTTTAATCCCGTTCAGAAAACAAACACCTCAGCGAACAGCTCTGTAAAATCTCATTATCTTAAGTTTGAATGTAAAAGTTCTGTGTCGTTCCCCTCCCCCTTCCCAACCTTTCCATGTGACAAAAATGGCACAGGGATTTTTTTTCTTGGAGTAAAAGCCTCTTACAGAAGACAGACACTTCTGCAGCAAGAAAGGTCTTTAAAGAGAACATTTATGAGTTTAAGAACAGACCCTGCTCCAATGGGAGAAAGAAACTGAGCTCCAGTGAGAATAAAGCTCATATTCTTTGTAAAAGGAATTTTTTTTATGTTGCTTATTCCTTACCATTTTCAGATGGTGGCCTATTTTAAAAAAAAGTAATTTTAGATTAATATATTACATGAGAAGTCTGAACAAAAATCTTACATTTACCTGTTGATAGTCTTCAGACACTAAAATAAATCCATTGTTATCTATTAGGTAACAGTTGATTGTCTGAAAAATAATAAAATACTATTTTAATTTTTGATTTTAGGACACAGCAATAAGTTAATTATATACTTTACTTCTAAGTCAATTATAAATGGCTAAAACATTCAGGTTTTTATAAGGTTTTACATAAATTCCAAATAAGTGTAGTCTTGGTTATGGGATATCATCCAATTTAATTTGTATGCTTTTTTCATGCAAAACTAAACAAAGATGTGTACAGAATGGGAGGATATAATATAATTACAAACAAACATAAAACCCAAAATTTTGTGGTTTCATAATCCCTTCTTAAAAGTTTTCCTTATAGCAAAGTTTGCAAAGGCAGAGAACTTCAGTGCTCCTGATGGCTTCTCCTGTATTTGGAGAAAAACATCAGCACAATGTCATTACCCTAACGATGTACTAATGAAAACACAGTGTCAGCCTGCAGAACCAACAGGGGACCAGGCAGTATTTTTTAATTTGTTCATTGGGGGATGGGACCAGAAACTTCTGTAAAAGAGGCCCCACAGGTCTCCTAAAGCTTTTCAAATTGTATTTTTAATTGGGAACTGGGTTTAGAGGCAGGACTGTTAGCTTTTGGTAGGTCAGACGTCTGAACTGTATAAAACAAGGTACAGCCAAATCAGAGCTTCCCTCCACACACATGCACCATTTTAACCTCACAGAATTACTTGCTACAGGCAAAGTTTTAATTACTTCACTTCAGAGTTTCAACATGAGGTTTAACTCAAACCCTGAAACCTTGGTATAACCCACTTTCTCCTCAGGTTTGCCAATAACTATCTCAGTGTTAAATCTTTATTGTATTTCTATTGTTGGTCTGAATCAGCAACATTTTTATCTTTGCTTATTGAATTTTCCATGACATTTGTATAAAAGGAAAAAAATAAGACAAAAATGGCTTTCAATACAGGAATCCTCCTGGCTTTGTTTTTGATTCAAAAACTTTCCTGCAGCAAATGGGGAGATTTTTACAGAAATGTGACAAATTATGCTTTCTGCTACGCTCTGCACATCCAGCAAGATCACTGTGCTGTTTTAGGGGGGAAATCAGCCCCATGCAGTAGTAGTGTGTAAGATGTGAAAATGCAGTCTGATGTTTCCAGAGATGCTCAGATGTACCTGATTCTCATTCTGGCCACATATTAGCACTGTCCTGTGGGGCCAAAGAGGAGAAACTTGCAGAAATGCTAGCTTGAAGTGGAGGTTTTAAAAAAACCTGAAGCTGCAATCAGGCAAAAGTTGAGAATGAACATCATTCCCTAATGCAATTGCAGGATATTAATTCTAAAAGGAGAACCCAAGGTACAGGCAAGCCCAGTGGCAGAAAACCTGTCAGAAAGGAAGTGGAAACAACTCATTTTCCACCTTTGGTGTGCTAGAAAGCCCAAAGCTGGCAGATGCAATGTGAAAAGCCGCTGGTGCTGGGCAGGAGCTGAGCAGAGCTGATGCACTCAGAAGAGGCAGCTCCTCCATCCCAACGGGGTGTGAAGGATGGAATTTCAGATTCAGGCTCCAACCGCACAGCTCTGCTCTCCCCAAAGCCAGCCTGAAACCTCCCATTGACTGCACAGGAGAGGAGCCGAGTCAACACTGAGATCTTCTAAGGATACGTATTTGCAGTCCTCATGCATGAAAGATTATTATAAAGATACTGCTTTAGAAACAATATTTCTCCATAGTATAGAAAATAAATAAAAGAAGTCATGCTGGACAAGAAAAAGTGTAGGCTTAATTTCACAGTTTATGGCTTATGTGCTGTTGGGAAAAGACAGGCTCAATTCAAGAATTAATGGCCATATCTCAAATCTGTAAGATTTGGTTACTCACTAGCACATTTGTATCACTATAAAAGAAATTAATTTTTAGCACTGTTATTGGAAACAGGCATAATGCAATAAATGGAATCTATATATTTTTTGTGGAATGTGATAAGAGGGTTTCTATTTAAATCTATTTTAGAAATATTAACTAGGAAAAAATATTCATTCAGAACCATTTATTCGCCACTTGCCAGCAAGATAAATAACTTCCACTATTACTACTGTGTGAAAGAAACAGCTTGTAATTTAACTTTAGCATGGACAAAGGGCAGCAGAATGCATTTACTCATTACTGACATATCTCAGATTTCTGATACAAGTTTTATGCATGGGATAATAGCATTTGCATAGACTACAGCTGTATGAAAGAGCTCTAATTCACTATGTTTCACAGGTATTGGAAATGAACTATGCTCAGGTTTGCCCAAAGGTTCAAGTTCAGTGAATTTCAGATTTCAAGGGAACGTTCTATAGGCGGAGAGTCCCTGAGCTTGTAAAACTGCCGGCATGAAGTCCAGAATAAACACAGCAAGAATGTTAACTGAGGTCTGAGAACACATCTGAACTACAGAAACTTTGATGCAGTTCAAGTCCTCTATGTATTTTTCACAGCTCCAGTGTACAATAACAGTAATGGAATGTAATGTGGGTTAAGCAACCAAAAATGAAATAGAAAGAAAACAGAACATGCAAATAAAATGTGAGGCATCAGGAAAACAAGAACAAATGAGCAAATTCAAAGCTCTCAAGAAAAAGACTGTATTTTTAATTAATGGGTTGTCTCGATTTTAGGATCAAAGGTATCACACACTCATCACTTGACTCCCTTTATTTTTAATTATATTACAATTATCATGTTATTATTAATAGTCATTAATATTTATTGACTATTGTGCCATTCAATTTGCATTAATGTCTTCATGTTTACTTTTAAATGCTTTAATTTATACTGTAAATGTTCAGCAGATATTTTCTTGCCATTGAGAGAAGCTGTGAAAGTCAACAGACTCACCAGAGGAGCTGTGATATTTGTTTGAGTCCTATCAACACTGTGTTTTGTCATTAAGGAAAAGTCTGGAATCTCTAAATCAGCAATGTCCACACTATTACTAAATTTCTACATGTATGGTTCCTGCTGGTGTCCAGCTGAAGACTTTAAACTGCTAGTGGATTATTTTTTTCATTAACAATAAAGTGGATGCCTTAGCACTGCTTCAAATTATTTCCCAAACTGGATTCACAAAGCAGAAATTATTGCAGCACATATTTGAGGTACTGGAGTCAGCCTTGTAATTCAGTGGGTACCTGTAACAGGCATAAAAAAGTCTCACTATCCAAACAGTGTAATATTCACAAGGTGATAAAGACCATAATGTACAATGAGATGTTCAAATTAAATTCATCAACTGTATCTTCTACTGGAGTAGAGGTATACAATGGAAAAAATCTATTAAATACTTACTTCGTCATCACAACTGATAGCACATCTGCCATCGAGAGATGCACACTACAGAGGATAAAAAAAAAATCAATATTTTCAATTCTCTCTTTGATGATTAAAAGATAAAATGTTATATAAATTAATATGAGCAAAATTTGAAAGGAGTTGATATTGATTAAACATCCTCATCTAAATTAATTCTAAAAATGTCTTAGTGTTAGAGAGAAAACCTAGGTGAGAAGTCAGGATTCTGCTATCACTAGAAACAAATTCCACACTTCTGTTTACACTTTCTCTAAGGGAGAAAAATCATGCACCAACAAAGTAATTCCTTATTTATTGGGGCCTAAAATTAATAAACTTTCAACTTGCTTCCAAAAATCAAGCAACTGCTCTTCATCACTGAATTCTCCTTTTCTGTATCCAAATATAAAACCAGAACAAGTCTTCAAATACACTGTTTCTTTACAATACTTTGCTACCAACTTCCACAGTTAAAAAAACTGTTGTGGATTCAATGACAAAAAAACTTTCCATTTAAAATGTACCTGTCTGCTTGCAGTCCAAAATTTCCGCTGGAAAAATTCAAGTTTCATCTGGATACCTACAGCTAGGAAAGAGAAAAATAAATAAATAAACCCAGCATGCTTAATTCCTTCAAAATTATTCTTTAAAATTAGTCAGGAAGAAAAGATTTCACTATAAAAGGAGAAAGTTAAACCCTAAAATAAAAAAAAAACCACAACTAATTAAATTGAAGAGACCCCACAGCCATATTTTAAATCATTTAAACAGAAAGATGCTTGTATAATGTGAAGAATACACATGGCAAACAAAAAAAAAAAAACCAAAACAAAACAAACAAAAACCATTCAAATTGCATGTCTCCATAGTTAATATCAAAGAACCACAAGCTGAACATATTTACATTCACACCAATTTCATTTATATTTCACTGGTACCAGTATAACAGCTGTAGAGAACCCATACAATGTGTTTTCTACTGAAACTCATGAAGGTTTTCTGAAACAACATGAAGATGCTGGTTGACACTTCAAGTGATGATTTGTTTTGAGGTCATTTAATACATAAATTATCAGTGGAACACAAAAAGCATTAAAAATGTGTTTGAAAAAATGGAAGTTAAGAGTATTATGTGTAATTCTGTAAAAGGGAAGTATCTGACAAATCTTACTGGCCATAAATTTTTTTTTAAAATTATATTAATGATAATGAATTGCAATTTAAAAAAATCATTCTTCAAGACACTACTGGTTTAAATTATATGTTTCTCACAATCTCAGGTGGGATTATGTTTTGCCAAATATCAATGAACCTTTCTTCCAGACTAGTCTGATGTTCCTATCACTGTTTCTATTGAAAAGCAATATAAAGCACTCAGGTTTGCAGAAGCTCCAGAAGCAGCTGATTCTTCTGGTTTCACTTGCCCAAACAGAAATAATTCAAAAAAGCTTTAAAAGTCTGAAGATCTAACTCCTAGAAATTAATGTTTTTTTTTTTTTTTTTAAATAAAGCCTCAAAAAAAAAAAAGTTGTTTTGGAAAACTGAATGAAATTTCATGTATTCATTCCTCCTCTAGGGCCAACAGCAGGAATAGTTTAAAAACATATTTACATTTAGATGATTGGTACTTGCTTTTGCAAATGCACACACACTGATGTCATGCACATATTTGATTTTGTGTTACCAGGTAGGGAAAAGTATGTGAAATGAAATCTGTAATGGACTGATACAATGGGATGTGAAATTACACCAGGAATTTTCTTCTGTGAACACGTTATAAATATTTTCTGCTATCTGTAACTCATGGATGGTTTTGCTTCAGAGAGCAAGGAGAGGAATCCAGTTCTCCTTTTGAACCAACACCAGAGGAGACTCTCCAGCTACATTTTATTATCTAGGAACTAATATTATGGTCCATGAGAAGATACTCTCCAACAGCCAAGCAGCACATTTGCTTCATCTACTGCTTGCCTTTGGGTTAACTCCTAGCACATCCTACCTTTATTTTTTCTGAAATACAGGCAAAAAACCACACACACACACACACTTTCAGGACCTTTCCCCAAGGAAATCCCATCGCTTCTGGATGCTGTGTCAGCATGGGAAGGGTCAATCTCATGTGCTTGTACAGAGCTGTGTGCACTGTACTCAGATATTGCTCATTTAAGGTCCTGATAAGCTCAGCCCTTTGGAGTTCACGCTGTTAGAGATACCAGCACCCAGAAAACTGCTGTTCTTGAAAAGTGTTAATGAAAGGTAATGGAAGTTAAATAAACATTAATTAAAGAGGCAAAACTCTTATTCTCCCCTAATGAAATGATATGTATATACAAATTTGAGCAGGATTTTGGACTCAATGAGCACAGGAGATCCCTCCCACTCTAAATTATCTTATGATTCTCATTTAAAGGTAAAAGTTTTGTAGAAAAGTGATCACTTTACATCTCCGAACCTTCCTTACAAAAAGAGTCAGTATGCACAGGGAATTTTCTCTGTCCTGTACAAAACCTACCACACAACAGAATCTGAAACAGTGACAGGAGAATTACAGCAAAGCTCATCTGTGAAAGGTTCCACGAGCACGTTCCACTGAGTCACAATGGAATGCTGCAGCAGAACAACAATTGAAATGCTGGGATTAATTTCTGTGAAATGCAGAGCCTCCCTCTCCATGAGGATGAGAAGGGGCAGCTGCAGGTTTGGTTTCATAGCAGCAGCTCAAAGATTTTGCTGCTTTCTTGGACAGACTGTGAAGGAAAATAAAAGATAGTGAGAAATATTGGGGTTGCTCTCACTTGAGTAGATTTCACAGTTTCAGCAGTAGGATAACTTGTGCAGAAACTGAAGGTATAGGCATTATCAATTTAGCTACTGCCTGCCTTAAAAGAAGAAATCAGTTTATTTCTCTAGCTACCTTCAAAAAGAGTTGTATCACTAATCTCTGAGGTACTATGGCATTAAAGAGGGTAAAACAGAAACCATCCACTCTGGTCAAGGTAATGCAACATTACAACAGCAACATTTTAAGATATTCCTCTTGTGAAGTAATTCCTCAATTAGTTTTGAAATCCTTTCACTTGGTATTAAATAATGAACATGATGTCAAGTACATGATGGCTGGACTTGATTTACAGTTGGGCTTGATGATCCAAAGAGTCTTTTCCCATTTAATGATTCTGTGATCTCTACCTTTGCTTGCAGGGTAGGAGGAGAGAACACATCTCACAAGCATGGCACAGTGCGAGCAGCATCAGGCAGTTTTTTTGAGAGGTCTATCTTAGTATGAGATTTTAATCTCACAGTTTTGTCTTATTTACACATTGTTCCCTGCACAATTCCACACAGGAATTCCTCTGTCACGGAATGAGTAGCTTCTAAATAGTCTATATCCTTCATAATTATAAAAATAAATTAAAATTACTAATAGTTCCTAAAATTCAGCCAAAAATTATTTGAATGCCTCCAGATTTGAAAGAATTAACAGTGTTAATGTATAGGAAAATACTTTCTTTTCAACTCCTCTTGTGATACTAAATCACTTCTGCAGGCTTTTCCCTCCTGAGCTTTTCAAGAACTTTGTGACTAGAACATGACTTTTTTTTGACTGGCCATTTAATGCCATAAGAGCTATCCAAATATAGTTCAAAAGGTTTTTAAGCCATTATATTCTCCTGAGCAATCCCTAATCCTTCAGCACTTGACAACTTCTGAACAAAATATCTGTGCTCCAAACCACCATTAAATCTGTGTTTTACAAACTGCCTACATGAGGGGGGAAAAGGAAACAGGAAAACTTCAAAATTATATCTCCCATGTCTCTAATTCCTAGTTTAGCCTTCTGGGTGTGACAGCTACCACAGAGATTTAGATGAAAAAGCTGAAACTGCACTGAGATTTTTCTAAATCTTGTTCAGGAAGGTACCCAGAAACTGCCGCAAATAACAAAAACTCGAACTGACTTTTGTGTGGAATGTACACTTCAAAGTATAAAATATTCTTCCACATTTGCAGGCTTGGTTCAACCGAAATGGGCAAAGGATAAAAATTGTTCAGCCAGGAAAAAAGGAGTTTTGTGTTCTCTGCTGCTTTTTCTCCAGTGTCACAGAGGAGGGTGGGCTGGAGCTGAGGACAGGCAGGAGAACAATTGATGGGAGCTGAGAGTTTCAAACAAATATTGCAAATCCAATCTTTTGTTTTAGTCACATTAGCAAATTCGGTGATGCAAATAAAAACCTTTAATTCTGCCTACAGAACTCTCTGAGATTTCTTCTCTCTGTTTAATAAAGTGGTTGCTATTTTTGCAGTGCAGACCCTATGAAATAACAGATGGTTGAGAAGGACAAAGTTAAATTCCTGGCTCACTGATAATTATTGTTAAATAAGTAATTTCCTTGTGCATCGATTCCATGGCTGAAGGTAATATTTCACTCTCTCAGTGGGTTGCTTTCAGATGGAACTACTGGGAAGTGCTCAAATGCTGCCTGGCTCAGGGCTGCTTAGTATCAAGGCAAACATGAAGCAAAACAAATAAGTACTGAGAATAGATCAGGATTGCTTGTGTTCCTTTCAATCTCTGTGGTTAAGCAAATAGACAGGAAGATAAGGAAATCCTTCCTTAGCAAATTACTTCTGTGCAAAGAATTAGAATCCTTCTTAGGTTCTGAGTAAAAAGAATAATTTCCTACTTAAAGTACGAGAGGAAAATAGATTAGACTGATTTATTTCAGGCAAGAGAGGAGCTGAGTTTCCCTACAAACCTGACAGATGGATTCCAAATACATGATTATAGGAAAAAGTAGCAAAAGCTGAAGGGATTTCCATTCTCTGAAATATCTATACACTATAACACTGTATATAAGCACTAGATCAGCAAGGTTACAAAAATATCTTAAGGTCTCCATTCCTTTTCCCACAGAATACAGTAGAGATTAAGACTCTCTCTCATACATAAAAGATGCCTAAAATCATAAGAACCTTTTGGCCTCCTATTTCTGATGGAATTATCTTAAATGAGGTTTAACTTGGCTTCAAAATGAGAAATGTTGGACACAGACTTGTAGCAGGATTATTTTTCAATCTGTATCACCTTTGTGTATTGGGCTTAAACTATTTAAAATGATCTTCTTTCTCTGTTGTAGTATTAGCTCTGATTATTATCTTTGAAAATATCCAATAACTACATGTGAAGTATTCCAGAACACACTTAAATACTTTTTAAAAAGTTGATTTCCCTTCTATTTATAATCTAAATCTATTTCAGTTAAAAACCCATCTTCAGCATTTAGCTCAGGCAAAGGAGATACTGACTCTATAGCCCAGTGCTCAATCCTGAGAAATAAACACCATAACTGTCAAGAACAGCCAGTACAGATTAATAGAAGACTCCCACCTATCACTAAGACGATAAAAAATGTTGTAAGACATAGGTGTTTTATTTAGAATAGTTAAACATAAAATCTAGATATTGTTCTCCCGTCAATTCCAGGAAGTCTTAGCTAACAAATTAGAGGTCTTTCAACAAGACCTCTCTATCTATAACATAGTTATGTAGATATTATTATAGACAATAATATAGTTATGCAATAAGTAACATAGTTATGCTCCAGTATCACCCAACATAGCTGTACTCTCAGTGGCAGTCATTCCATGTCATATGCAGGATATATAAAAATATGAACAAGCACTTGTGAATTGGGCACTTCTCAGACTGCTTCTGCTCCCAGGTTCAGTTTCACTTGCACAGTAAAATGCAGTCTCACCTTTCCAAACTCCACACTTCACTCAGCTTCCCTCTCAGTGATCTTTCCCCTTTTATCTACACTTTCCTCTTCTCACCCCTGCTCATTGTTTTCAGTTCCTCTCTTCAAAGAGAAGATCTTCAGAATTATATCATAATATGAAAAATGTGTGTTTTATTACCCGGAATGACTGACTCTGATGTAAACACCCCAACAACAATAACAAAAACCAGCCTAACAGTTTAAGTCTAGCTATTTTTTAATATACTGAAAATACAAGCTTATGCCTGAAAGCATCAGGCAGTCTCAGTCCTGGGTGGTGACACCAGCCATCCTCATAGTGAGCTGTTATGGGTAGCTTGTGATAAAAGAGCCAATTGAAAAAAAAAGGGCTGAACTATTTAGCAGTTAAACACCTTCTTCTGTTTTTCTTAAAATAAAGCATGGTTCCTACCTCAGCAAAAATAAGGTATCTGTTATGCATTTGGATAAGAAGTTATTTTTCAGAAACTGTCCTTTGCAATGTGTTGGTTTGTTGTGTTGTTGTTTTCTGATAGTTTATTATTTCACTCAGGGACAATTTCTAATATTTTTACAACTAATGTTATTGTTTCTCGACATAAAACCTTCTTGTTTACTCCACAATGTGTCTATTGCATATTTAAGTAATCTAAAATTATTTTAATACTTTAAAAATATTTTATTATTAAATCCTTTGAAATCCATGTAAATGTGCACCTACCTTTTCCATCTCAGTTTGAGCTACAGAGCCTGATGTAGTGTCAAAAACAAAATATCTCCAAGTCCAACTATCACCTAGGTTTGGATTCTAAACAATAAGCTGGGAAAAAATTTTGTATTATATATGGCATCTTATCATTACCTTTTTGTCATCAAGTAAGTGGAATGACTGAGAGATATTTTTAAGTCCTATTTAATTATTGGGTTTTTTTATGTGAGACAGTTTTGACCACATAAGATTTAGCAAAACAAAAACTACTTCTTTCATCAGAGCTATTGTGATGCAGGATGTAAATGAGTGAATTCTCCTTAATGGGAGGACTTCTGCCTCTTTACTCAGAAACCTCAAGCCTGATGCTTTCTTCCAGAAGATTTTTAGAGTTAGTGGTGGAAGATGATGTGTGCATGGAGACAACCAAGCCAGAGGAAGGCAGTAGGTAGGAAATGGTGTTTCCTGGAGGCCAAGCTGGAGCAGAAGGGGAGGAGATGCTGGGAAGCTGCAGGGAGGCCAAGCTGAAAGGGGAGCAGGATGATGATTGCTGGGAGGCCGAAGTTCATCCAAACTCAAAGCACCAGGGAAAGCTGAAGGGCTTGGTTTGCAGCCAAGCCCTGACAAACTGAGCTGTGGAGGGCAGCCTGGGAACATCATCAAAAACCAGACTCCCTCTGACTCCCTGACACATATCTTCCTTCTGCAGGACTAATGAAGTAGCAGCAGGAGCAAGGAGGAAACTCAAAAAGGATATAAATTGAGTGTAAACATAAAAAAATATAGACACTGGTGACTGGAAGTCCATTGCCTTTTCAGGAATCTTCACAGGGGATGTTGGAGGGAAAAGGTTATCTGTAAATTAGCATTGAGACAATCATCCTGTATCCCAAACTTCACAGGAGAGCAGCTGATGTTCTGCCAACACTGTGAAAAAGGCTCCCCACAGAATTCTGCTCACTTACCCCAGGATCAGCTTTGTGCACCAGGAGCAAAGCTCAAGGGAAGCGCTTGAGAATCCATCTGTAACTTTTTAAAAAATACCAAAACACCCCGAAACAAACCTCTCATAAGCCTGGAGGAAGGTAACCCCTGGGTATGAAAATTTACACTTGGTGCACTTTGCTGGACAGGGAGGTGCCTTGTTCCTGAGGAATGCAAGGAGTGCAGTGACAGCATAAAGGAGGGGCTTAGGTGGCCCAGTTTGAAAAGGGTGAGGCGAGGCACAGCTCAGCCCTGTCTGGTGTCTGGAGCATCCTCCCTGTGACTTCAGAAAATACCTGACACCTACTGACACCTGGCTCATTGCATTAGCAAAAGAAAAATAGAAAGGAAGCCAAAAAAAAAAAAAAAGAAAAAGAAAACTGACTAGTACAACTTTTAGCCTCAGGAAGTTTCAGCAGCCTACAGAAACAAGGCAAGAATCATCACAGAGGAAACTCTGCTGGTGGCAGAGCTTTTATGAACTCCTATGAGCCTTCAACTTTTTTCCAGCATCTCCTAGCACGGCCACTGCTCTGACAAATAATTCTGAATTCCAACGGTATAGGAAGCATGTGAAGATTGAAATCTGACCACAGTAATGCTAAAATAATGAAGTAGTGAGAGTATTTTTATAACTCCCTAACCATTTTTTAGTTTTATAGGGTTTTCTTGCTATTTGAGTACTACCCATAACTGAAAGGAAAATAGGAACAGTATGGATTTGTAAGCACTTTTACAAATCTTAAGGGAAGATCCAGGACTTGTCAAGTTCTCAGAAAAAGCTTTACTTCTCACAGCTGAGGTCCTAGTTCAGTGCACAGCCAGGCTACCTTTCCATCTCAGCCAAAAGGCTATGGTTTCAAGCTGACAATTAAGGAACCCTAAGAGGCTCAAAGTCCAGACAAAGAGCCAGAAATTGGGATATTTATCTGACTATCCTGTGACCGGATTCTCTTAGGATATATAAGACTTTCTGCTTCCACTTGTGACTAAAACACAACACATGCAAGCCTTGATCATGTTTTATTTGCAGGCTTGATTCTGGCTACTACTTCAACAGGTTAACAAAAACAAAATTGTTTCTACATTTCTCAGCATTGTGAGAAGGCTGACCTCAGACATGGGCAAAGCTTCCATCATAACTTCCAAAGTGGTTTACCCCTCCCAAACTGCAATCCTGTCATAGCAGAATGGGTACAAGTTGTACTGCTGCCAGACACAGAATACTTTGGAGACACTGAGGATAAATGTAATGGCATCCACTCCAAAGTGAACTCATGAGTTCTCTGTCCAGTCCCCCCCTCCAGGGCGAGGGATCTGACCCAATCCAACATTTCCAGCCTACAGAACACACTGAGCACCAACCACTCCCTGTCTGCTGCTGTCACCAGGGGATTTGTGTCCTTACAAGGTCTATGAATCTATGGAATCTCATTAGTCAAACCAGGCTTGGGACACTGAATGAGCAAACATTGACATTTTATCAAACCACACCATTTGGAAATAAGTCTTGGATGTCTTATTTACTGAGTCATAACAACAAGAATAGTGATAATCTCTACAAACTGTTTGTGCTATCCTGTGATCAGCAAATTACTTTGAATTGCTGAAAATATGAGTCATGCTACTTGAAGTCAAATAATACATCAGAAGGACCCCATAATGAATAAAAATCTCCAGCCTTTCAACACCATATACGATTCATAAATGAAATGTTTACTGTAATGCTCCAGAATAGTTCTCATGGTTTTATTTTTCTAAGATCACTACTTTAACCATGTGGTGATAATCTACAGTTTTAGAAAAGGACAAAAATATTTATGTGTCCAAAAGACTAAATGTACATAAATGTGTTTGAAATTGAGTAGTACCATGCTGTTCTGCAGTTGCAAGTTCAAAGAAAATAACACTGGTGGATTTGCAACCTGATTTAGTGTCTTTTATGAACAATTTTAAAAAACCAGTAACAGCAAAAGACAGAGATTTTAAACTTTTCCATGAAGAGTATTTGCAAAAGCAGATTTGCATGCCTGCTTTTTTAGTTTTTGGATCAAAAATGTATTTTAATAAAATATATGTGCAGAAAAGAACACAGTTGCATCTTGGTTCAGCAAAATAGGAGTTAGCATTAGAGCGGTAAACTGGCATTCTTGGAATCTCCTGAACTGGAGGTTTAAACCATGTCAGGAATAGAAAGCAATCTCAGACTAATAACACAGAGATTTTCCAGTATACTGAAATATAAATTTTCTTCTCTTTCGTATTCTCCTACTTTTTATGTCTTAAATAAAAAGAAACACCATCTTTTAAGATGTGTTCAGTATATTACAAATGCCTCACTTGAAAGTCAGTTTCTAAAACTATGGATTAACACTGGCTGTAATCTGAACATTTTCATGTTTACTTAAATTTATTTCATTAGAACATTTTATTGCCACAATTTTGAAACATGGCCAAGAAGTGCTATAGCAATGACCTGTATTGGGGAAATAAATATCCCCCTGTATTGGGGAAAATAATTTATCTTTTGCTTTATTTAATGTGTAGAAGTTCATGCCATCCAAGAAGCCAGGCAATCAGGGATGGAATGACAGCTGTCTATTTACTTGTCATACCAGATTTCAGGAAAAATAAGAAATTACCATCTTCAGAATTGCTACATAAGCCTGCCTAAGTGCCAGCAGAGATAGTTGCTTAGGGCTGATCTGGTGTATTTAGAGGTGTTTGCATACTGCTGAAAATTGGCCAACAGCTTATTTTCTTCATTAGAAAAAGATGAAATCACCTCTTTAAAGTCACAAAATACAAAGAGCAATGTACTGACCAACCTATGACCAATTACAAAACTAATAAATGTTTTTAATTGATACTTCAAGAAAAAACTCCAAAGAAATAAGGCTTTTAAAAAATGTTGAGACTGATAAAATTAGAAGGCACTGACACACTTTAAAAGTTTTTCATAAAATGTCAGCATTGCCCAAGACCTGTGTGCCAAGTCGTGATCATAAGTGAACTTCTCTGGGTGAGTTATTAACTCCTGGAAATAGTGTAAGTGCTGACATGACTTTCACAATAAAAGTACAACTGGACCATACTTCACATAAACTGCTATCCAGATGCTTCGACAAGTTGTCTATTATAATTTATATACTGATGATTAGCAGGATTTAGCTGTCAATACAGTCTTAAGGCATATTTTAGAAGTATAAATTGTGAGTTTTGAGGGAAATCAATATAATGGGCACCAAATGAAATCCTCTTTAATGTAAGAGCTTTGATATAAATCAGGAAGGTTTCTGAAAGGGAGATGTCTGATTATACATTAAGCTAAGGATTTATCATACAAAATAGCTTCTCTTGTTAATAAGTAGCCTGATGGGTGCAAATTTAGCTAGGGCTTTTGCCTGGAAGGTGTTGAGCACCAGGCTGATCCTGGTGGGCTTTTCAGAAGCACTTGTTTCACACTGCAATCAGTAAATGTTGGGCTGCAATTCTGAAGTCTTTATCATATTCCTAGATATAGGAATATGATATATCATGATATACCATATATGATATATATACATTTAAATAACTTTGAAATACCATTTTCCAAAATGTAGACATTTACAAATGACAAAGATTCTCCTGGAAGTTCTGCTATAACACATTTATAGAACATAATTAATTTCCTAATTAAGGCAAATTCAATCAATGCTTTATATTTCTGCTGTTTTATAAAAAGAGTTCTGGAGCATAATTTCTAGAACTACTAAATCATCTCAGCACATCTATAATGGAAGCAAACATTATCTTCTCCATTCTCTTACAGTACAGGGCTGATATGCCTGACACTAAGGGAAAAGCCCTCCTTACTTTTATTTAAAATAAAATGAAATCAAAACCACACATTAGAGTTGAAGTAAATTATAACAACCTCTAATAAAGAATATTTAAACAGATTTAGTTTATATTCTTATATAGATTCTTGTCATAAAATGGCACAAATGGCCACAAAAGGCAAAAAGAGAAGGGCCTCACACAAATTTCTCTGCTTTATTCTGTTTCAAAGTGCAGATAAAAAGCATCTGTAGGGATGGAAGGCTCTGACTCTTGCATGTGTCAGATGCTTTTACACTGGGTTGACTTCACAACTAAGACTCCTTTAATTCAATGAGTTTAGATTGTAGTGCTGATCATGCTCATATACACAAATCAGAATTTTAACTGAGTTTCCATGGAAATGCTATATGTTCCTGTTTTCCTTTTAGACAAGGCTATGCCTGTTTAATGAGTTCGCTGAGGACAACATGTTTTGTTTAAGTTACAATAACTGGAGCCAATACTTCCTAATTACATTACCAGAAGAAACATTTACAGCAAAGCTTCTACCATGGGAAACCATTGCTCAGCCCACCTCTGAAAACCAGGAAATACCAGCATTGCCATTGCTTAAAATGTGTTAACTGCTCTTCTACACATAAAATAATCTCTCTTTAAAAAATGACAGCATTGCTCATGATTTATGATATTCATATATAAAATTATTGCATGGAATCTGAACTTCTGTGACATTTCCATCAGAGAACATCTGGCCATGAAGACAAGATAGGTCCAGGGTCTGAAGTACTGAAAGCTTAGGGCTGTTCCTGGTCTAAAGATACCCTATAAATAGGAATTAAAATCAAACAGATTCTCTTCTTCAGACTGATTATTTTCCCCATAAGTTTAGCCTAATGAGAATTCCAGACACCCAAGTTTGACAGGTGCCATCATCTGTCCAAAAAGGTGTAAAACATTTTGAATCTTTTAGTGGTGTATTTGTTCACCATTTCATAATGTTCTTATATAGAATATCAGAAAGGATGTGCTGTATTCACACTTTCAGTTCAAATCCTGTGTAGATGGAAGGGTGATACATTTCCCTAAGATTTTAGGAGAAGAATCAGGTCCAAAGTCCTAATTCAGAATATTTAAAGAGATGCCTTAGCAAGAGTCCTGTGACAGTACAACGCAGAGGACAGCAGATAGACAGGGGTTTTTACTGTTTTAGTTTAAATCTGCACTATGACGAAACTGAAATGTTGTTCTACATTATGAATTTCACCCAAGTTCTGTTTAGACAAAGTATTACAGAAAATCAAGCATTAGGTAACTTCCACTTGTTTCTCAAAACTTTTTCACATTTTCAATGTAACAAAGTCTTCAGAAGTTCTAAAAAAGGTATCTCTTTACTCCAAAGCTAAGAAAACAACAATACGTAAAAGTATGACCAGCTGATGGCATATAGAAAAGCAGAGAGGGTTCACTTTCCAAGGAAAAGCCTGTACTACAATTGCTTGAAATACAAATATTCACTTAAGTGCCTCTGATCACACCTCCCAATCACCACAAGCTAAAAATTACAGACTGCTCTGCTCTTTCTTCTTTCTAACAGGTTCATAGAAAAGAAGCTTTTAGCAGCAACTAATGAAAACTCTTCAAGATCTTAATAACACCAAAAAATCTCAAGGTATGGAAATTATTATTTCACTAAAGTTAGGCACATGATGATAACTTCACCTTCTAAAGGCAGTGAGCCCACTCCTCCCACAGAGCAACTTTGAGAAGGGAGAAGTCAGTAGTGCTCCTCTTTGAACTCATCTGCTCTAACTCTGCTGAAACACAGAGACAGAGAGGAAATGGACACTGTCATTTTGAAAAGGGAAAAAGATAAAAAGTCTCAGCCAAAATATGAGTAACCAAGCTCAGCCCTGCCATTGTATTCCAAAATAACAGACTGCAGAAGGAAATAAAAGCAAATAAAGATGAAAACACACCCTTTTTGCTTAAGACAGCTATAGCTTTATAGAGAGAGAAAGCTCAGCGAGGTTGGGTACTTTTGAGATCCCACCATAAATTAAAGAAAGGTAAAATAGAAGTGCTTTTGGGTTAAAAATTATTGTTTTAAATGACAATATGTATTAAACCTCTATACTTCAGCATCACCAAGTGTTGACACAGAAGTCAGATACAAACATGGAAGACAAAAAGATGAAATCAACATTTAAGTGTTGTCTGAACTTTGGGGCTAATAATATAATTTTATACTGTACTTAAAAAAAAATTTATCACAGACATTCCAGCTGTTGTCTTAAATTTGTTATCATCTCAACTAATTCATGGGCTTGAGAAAAAGTTCATCCTTCAGCACTTCAGGGGACAGTGAAACAGAAGCCATGGTTAAAAGCTTAACAATAACTTTAGGTAGTACAAACAAAAACGAGGCATAGCTCAGTTACTACTGTCAGGACTTCATAATTTATACCAAACCTAAAATATTTTCCTCTCTACTATGCACATAGCCTGTCAGCCATTTGGTATGATCCTCCTAAAAGATGTGTTAAAACTCAGTAAATAATTTTCCTTTTCACTAAATCAAGGAGAGACAATTATACAGTGGACATACTTTATAAATTGTAATCAATATTGAAAAAAAATTTCTATTAATGAGCGGAGAAACCATAGAATAAGAATCTTTGGAGATTCTCAGCATGAAAACAGGAAACCAAAACAGGACATATAGCCAAAACAGACATGATAATACAGAACAGGTAAAGAGTGTAAGAACAGTGAAAACATGATGCTCCTTAATGATTTCAATCTTAAGTATCCCTTACTTGTCACTTGGTTATCCCCATCATATTGCTTCAATACTGCTCATATAAGCTACACACCTACATATACATGGTGTTATTAAAGTTTCTTTTTATATTTCATAGCTACACTTTTGGGGCCTGTTCTTTTTTGTTCTTTTTTTCTTTTTTATCTAAATGTCTGTTGCTTAACTCCTGAATACATTTCCTCCCAGGGTATCTGAAATCTGTACTCATTGTCCCAGTGTTTCTCTCCCACATTACACTTTTAGAATCAAGTTCCATGACTTTTAAAAGTTATGTTTACGTCAGAGGGATCAAGAGGTTTAAATTTCAGTACCTATTAAATGAATTTAATTATCCAACCAGTTCCATTTGGATACACTGTTACTGTTCTTCACTAATCTATAACAGATTTTCCAGTATTGTAATTCTCATTAATAAAATGCCCTCTGAAAGAGTATTTTCTTTTTATTTTTTTAAACAAAAGTCTTCTCAGTAGACTATTTTACTGCTATTTTACAAATTCTAAACAGGAGCATCATTACCCTGTATACTAGCTAAGTTTCCCAGGGATTTATCCTGTCTGAAATCAGCAGAACTAACTAAACTTGACTTGTGAGAAGTCCATCCATACACCTCACTTACCCTGTTACTTCATTTAAAACATTCTGTGGAGAAAAAAGGGTATTTTAAAAACATCCTTGGAGTTTAAAACCTGCTGACAGACTAAAAAGAAGAGGGTGAAGAAAGGATAACAGCATGCTATGGGATGTATATAATGTTTTCAGAGCTCTGTTGGTGCCTGCAGCTGCAGCAGTTCAAGCAGTAGGGATGGCAGAAATGTAGAGAGAAGGAGGAGACTGGAACAGCAGCAAACTCTGCACTGCCTTGCAACATTTATCTGCTGTTGAAACGAGGAGCAGTGGCGGCAGGTAAAGGCACCTGGCTCATTCTGCTCACTGGAGCCGCTTGGGAAAATTCCCAATATCCCTGCTGTGCCTGTGAGAGCAGCAAACAGGGACAGTGTGGGTGCTGCCCATGGATCCTGCCCAGAGCTCTGGGCCACAGCTGCTACACCCTGCAGAGGGACAGGCTGGGAACAGGGACCTTTTAAAGGAGCTGGTGCTCCCCACTTCACCTGCTGCAAGGTGAAATCCTGTCAGCAGTTACAGTTTCCTTTTCCCTTGCAGCAAAACGTCATCAATGGAAATGTTCCATCCCAGCTTGAATCCAAAGCTACCGAGGACATCAGCTCTGATCCAATGGAACACTTACATTTCACTGATGATTAAATCCACCAAAATTATGTATTTAATGCTTATCAGCTGCATAATTTTAATGTCAGGTTAATTGCTAAATTAATGAAAAACAAAAAAAGTCTCCTGTGGATATTTCCAAAGTGTTGCAAGAATTAGAGAGGTTTAACTATTTGACTTTTTACTGCAGCAAATATCCTCCTCACTTCTGCAAGCTTCTGTGTTCAAGTGACTACTAGGGCAAAAAGAGTCCTGTGAGCCCATAAACACAGGAGCTCCCAAATTTAACAGTGAATTTTACTGAACTACTACAATTTGCCTTAAAAGCACAAAAGGAATCAATGAAGTTCTCCTTTGTAACACAATTGGTGAGCAGCAGCATAAGAAGCATTTACTGCACTTTAAAATATTTCTTCATACACTGTGAACATTTCAAAACCTTTTTACAGATGTTGTTCAAAAAATCCTTCCAATTCTTACAAGAGCTACCCTAGTAAATCAACCACTCAGAATGCACAGGAGATTTATATCCCGGTCTTAAGTTTGAGTTCAGGGTGAGCTGTGACCATGAACAGAAATTCTCATTAAATATAAAAAGGAAACAAAATCACTAAGTAAAAGTTTTGAAAAAATTTTGATGAAGAATAAGCTATCTAGAAAAATAGCAAGTGATCTTGCTATTGTTTTAGAGAGGACAAAAAGTGTCTAAAATGTCAAGATAAAACAAAAGTACACCTGTATTTATTTTTGCATGTGTTTATTTCTAGCCAGTTTTATTTCTTTCATTTCTCTTAGCTTGATGTCAAGCAATCTTATTTTCTATTTGCAGTAATGGCACAGCGAGTTCATTAATTTGCTCTTACTGGAGATACATTCTATCTATGGATGCTCAGCATGTATAACAGGTGGTTGACATTAGTCAGGAAATGATTGAAAATTTAATCTGCACCCCCTGCTGCTATTTGTGATGGAACAAATACTCTGCTGACACTTAATCTGCCCCTTGCTGCAACTTCATCTAACTTGCAATTAAGGTAAAGAGGCCCAGCATCTTTATTCCCTGTGCTTCAGCTCATTCTGAAGGCCTTGCAATCATCCTGGTCATTTTTCTACCTACCAAGCCACACTTAAGGGCTGGAGTTTCAGCATTTTCTAGCTAAGCCCATCTCACCTCCATATATTTATTCTCATTTTGCTATGGGAAAAGAGTACAAGCCATATTAATTTCTAAGAGCATGATATTAGAGTAATAAAACCACAAGAAATCAAGAATTGCACTACTTAGAGGAGGGGACGGGGAAGGGAAAGGGAAAGGGAAAGGGGGAAGGGAGAGGGGCAGGGACAGGAACAAGAAAAATCTGCAGATAAAGGACTGACCCAAGCAGTTGTTCACAGATTGTTAATAGACCTGGTGACAAAGACCTGGATATGAATATTGAAAGATTTTTCCAGTGCAGATCAGAAGAGCAATGTGAGGAAAACCAGAGTTCTGACCTAGGCACAGAAGGTGCTCAGCCTGGCTGTCGCTGGTGCCCAGGACACAGCAGCTCCCTGCCCCTGCCAGGCTCCCAGCCACCCCATCCCCAGCTGGAACACAGCATGCTCCAGTTCATCTCGTCCACTACTGCATCTCAAACTCTGGCCTCTCCTAGAGGTGTCAGAGGAAGGTGTAAAAATTCCTATAAATAATAATTATGGAAAAATCTGCCCACAGGGAAAGGTTTTTCTCCATAAGTTGTGTCATTAGTGGTTGATTAAAGCCCTCAATAGTGAAAGTTTATATCCCTTCTAAATTATTTTTTTTCCCCCATGAGGTAACTATGGCTCAAGATTATCTGCAAATCCTACTAATCTTCTGGCCCAAGGATAACTTTCAACAATGCATTTCATAGATTAATTACTCACTGAATAAACAAGTACCAGATGTATCTAAGTAAGGCAAAACAAGCCACTGGAAAGGAAAAATTTGGCTCTTCCCCTGTACAAAATCACAACTCTCTGCCTGGTTTCTTGTTTCTAGAGCTGCACAGCATTTCTTCCCACCTGAAAGGGACACAATCAAATAACACCAAACCCAAACAGTTCAGACACAAAGAAATCATGGTGTCTCCTTATGCTCTGTCATAACCAGCATTTAACATTATTAAATTCTAGCTGATATTCCTCCCCTCTTATTCTGAAGAACAAAGGATGTCTGAAGAAACCCAAAAGCCCACCTCTCTGGTAAATATGGCCTGATTTTTAAGGTATAAATCTTCCTTGAGCCAAATTCAGTTTGTATCCATTGGCTTATACTTCTGTTGTAAAAAGCAAGCAGAAATAGTATCCAGGGTCTTCCTCCAAGTTTTGTCAACTTTTGAAAACCTAGTACCCTGCCAGGAAATATTTGAGAGAGTCCTGAGCTCTCAGAGTACAAGGAATGCTCTTGTAGAAAAAAAGCATGAGGAACTGCCAGGTCTCTTCTGCCTTGTCACCTTTGCATGTTGTTCTGCCTCACGGAAAAGGGCACAACTTCTCTCCATCATGCACTACTGTATTTTTTCAAGCGCCAGTCAAAGGGGAAGAATTTTAACAATAAAGGTATGGGCTGTTTTACCAACAAATACAAATTTTTTCTTCATCCTGAACCAAAATGAAGAGGGGTTTGCATTTACCAAAGTTTCATTTAGGGTCATGAGCAAGAGCTTAGCTGTTTTACCAATCTGAGACACACATTAGTAAAGAGAAAGCACATACCATTTCCCTGAAAGTATCTCAGTTTTAATTCCTTCCCACTCAAAAGCATAAGGAAAATAAATCTAATAAAGGGTATGTATAGGAATTGTCTGCTGTGGTCTTGGGAACATTTTTTAATATAATTGTGTCTGCCTGGACTCAATATACAATGCAATGGAATCCAAATCCCGTAACTTTTAAATATCTGAAATATTTAAATTGTTTCCTTTCTGCTAGAGTTTAATTAACATAATGTTCTTCTGTAAAAGACATGATTCTTACGCATAGAACTCCCTTAAAGCAGATGGCAGTAATTGCTGCAACAAAGAGTTTGCTGGCAAAGCAGAGACAGAGCTGCCCCTCAGCCAGCAGGATCAGATATTAGCTCATGGGGCTTGCTCTTTGCAATGGGAAACATACCTTGCTGCAGCAAGGCACAGGCTAATTTAAGAGGCTGCAATAACAGTTGCTGTACCACATCAGACAACTGAAAAGAATCCTGCTGGTGGTTCAAAAGGCCAGAAGTAAGAGTAGGTTTCATGGTTATCCTGTTTCTGGCAAATCTCTACCTGTGACACGACTATAATTTTCACCACATCAGACTTCTCTGTCACAACCAAAGTTTTATTCCTAATAAATGGGAATAGGACATGGATTATAGGTTGGGGAAACTTCTGTTTACAAAACATGTTCATTCAGAGTTCTCAATATAAGGAAAAAATAGCCACATCTGCATGAAAAGCAAATTGACAGATTTAATCATATGTTTCCAAATCTGAACCTAGCATGAAGATTTTTAAAAAAGTAGTAACTTATACCATGATTCCAAGTAAATAAAACAACCTCTGCATTATTGCTGGAACTGAACCTCCCACAGGGCTTAACTTTCTGTGACCTTGTCCTGTGAACATCTCTGTAATATGGTGCATACTAAAAATAATACAATTATAGTTGCAAAGACTTACCTAAAATAGGAAAGCAGTTAAGAGACATTCTTTAAGCCCACTGTTACATGAAATGAACTGCAGTGGGAGCTTCTATACCCATCTGGTCAGCAAATATTAGTTAAGATGGAAAATAACTTAAAAAAGAAAACCTTACAATTAATAAGCTAAATAAAATTATAGATACCAAAAAGAATTTAAAAGCATCTTATCACACAAAAAACCAATAATATAATAGCTATTACCTCTTGCAAGGTTAATCAAAGATCATGAAAAGAGCTGCCACTGATACAAGGGATGAGTTAACATAAGGAGAGTGGAATGTCATCTCAAGAAAAAACTACCTGACCTAACTTTATTCTCTGTTAGACAATCCATAGCTAACATGGGTACAACTTCTAAGGAAAATGCTAGTTTATAACAAGCCTTTTTGCATTTAATTGTGTCTTCACTAAAATGATTCACAGGTATTTTTTAAGACAGGTCCTACAAATAGCAAATAAATGTATCATGCTAAAAAGTTACAAAAGTTTTTTGCATTAACCTGACATTAATCTAAAGTACAGTTGATCTTCAAGCTTCTCTCCCTTTTTTGTGAAGTTGAGGTTAACCAGGATGACTGTGGTACAGGTTATCTACATCTGCAGCGGTCCTCCACAGCAAATCCCAAGCTTCACGTCACACCAGGACAAGGTGCCATCCATCAAGAATGTCAAGGATATTAGGATCTGCTACTCACAGCAGGAATCCTGGGATCCTCAAGATGAACAATCATTGTTTACAGAATGAGGATTTTCCTACATTCTCCTTCACTGTTCCCATGTACCCACTGCTCCTTTGGGTATTTTGGGTGGTGTCAGAAACAACTGAGCAAGGCACAGGACACTGAGAGGGACAGCTCTGCCCCTGAGCCAGGGGGACACAGAGCTCAGTACAGGCTTTGGGAAACCAAAAGGTACCTATGGAAAGATGGGGTTACTCTCTTCACTAGGGAGGGACACAAGCTTCTCCAAACTCTCACTGAATGCAAGAAAAAAGTTATTGATTCTGAGTAACACATTGGAGAAGGTTTCCTAGAAAAGTGATAGAATCTGTTACTGGAAATATGGAAATCTCAACTTGACAGGATCCTGGATAACTTCTGGTACAGACCCTGATTTCAACACCAGTTTGGACCTTATGATTTTTCTAGTACTCCTTCTAGATAATTGCCTACATCATATAAATTTTGACCTGGAAAGACAGCTTTATGTGATCTTTTCAAAAGCATCTAAAAGCAGAATTTGTACCCAAGAAATCTGGACTATAGTTCTGAAATGTTTTGATTGCACAACTTCCCTCTCCATAGGACAGCTCATAGAGGGAGTGATCATATGGCCTGGAAAGACTCAATTATGCACGAGATCTCTCATGCCTTTCAGCACCTCTGAGTTCCATCACAGTCACAAGTCATTAATCCTTTTATTGCTGTAGATGGCACAGTATGAGTTCTACTGAAGAAATAACAAAGAAACAAGCCAAGGCACCACACATAAAGTATAATTTTAGTATCATCTGCTACTTCTTTCCAATATCTTTCAAAATAAATTAATTTGTTCAATATTCACGGTGACTATACCAGGATGTGTGCCATTTTTATGGAAGGAGCCACTGGTCCTGCATTCCCAAGCCATAAAATCCTGTCAGCACAACTAATGGATGTCAGATGAATAAGCTTAAAAGAGCAAACAAGGGCACTGTCAAAACCATGTCATCAACCCACAGACTATTTGTAGTGATATTATACACTCCACTGCCTCCAGTCACAGCCCAGGATAATGAAAATCCATGTTCAGATCTTGCAAAAATTGACACAGCCTGGCTAATAACCCACCAGAATTCAGAATCCATACTGGATATTAAAAATGCAGCTTTATTTTTTGTGCTTTGCTTTAGATGGAGATTAAACAAATTGAAGAGGTGAGCTTATCAGGTCATTATTTGTACATTACAGCTGTTCAGTCAGAGCTGGACAGACACTGCTTGCATGGCTTGTTGTCTGATTAAGAGGCAGAATAAGTCTCTGAGAGTCATTAAGGGGGGAGAGGGGAGAATGTGATTAAGGAAAAAACCAAAGGCTGATAGAGTAATTGAGTAGAAATAGTTGCACTTCTACACAAGTCACAGACACCACCTAAAACATCCTCAAGGAAGGAAACTGGATGAGCACATAACAGAGTTGAAGTGGGAATCAGAGCAGTGTCTGTCACTGTTCAACATCAGAAACCTGGACTGAATCTTCCACCAGGGGAAGAACAAGCAGAGCAGAATGAAAGGTGAGATCCTGAAGCATTCAGATTAATAATGCAATTTTTCTGTTTGCAAAGCATTTCCTTGCCAAGCAAGAATTTATTTTACCTCTCTACCTTGGAAGCTGTGTTTCTGAAGCCAGCTGTGGCAGAACAGTGCAATGAACCGAAAGTATTGTTTACCTTGCATGCAGGAATGTTGGATTCTTTCAACTGAATTTCATGATGCAGAATTCAGTATTGGAGAAGATTATGCGTAATTTTAATATAAATATTTCATTTCTGAGAGAAAATTAATGAATAATTTGTTCCTTAAACTATAGGCTCAAAATACATCTTTCATTTATATATTTAGCATATTTCTTATTAGAATCATACATTATTTGATCAATATGGTATTCCCTGTTAGTAATTCACATTTGATCTCTGTAAGTCAATAATCAGCAATTACTTCATTTCCAAAAGGTTTCAAGTAGCAACTAACTAATTGTTTTCATTTTGAAACAGTAAATGGTAAAAATTATTTGAAGCATCCCAAAAACAATGTTAGAAAAGGATTCATCATTCTAACTTTCCTCAATCAAAGAAAATCTAATTATTCTATAGTGAGTTTTTTAATGTTTCATTCTATGCATACAAGCATAGCTTTAAGTACTCTGTTTTCAAAGTGAAGATCATTAGCAAGATGTAAAAGGGAATTTTTTTTTTCAGTTAAAACCACCTGAACATCAGGGAGTAACAGATAATTATAAATATGAATATTGATAAGTACTCTTCTTAACTAATTTATATTTTCAGAAGCTTATTGACAAATGTCTGGTGACAGTGTAGAAACCTGTATCAATGGGAAGTACAGGGGCATTCAGAGAAGGGAATTAAAACAAAAAGAATAAATGGATATTTTAAAGGAGAAACTTACAGAATCTGAATTGTTGAAAAAGTACTGCTAATAGTTTTTATAGCTATGACTTTGAAGCTTGTAATTCTTTTAATGGTTCATTGACTCAATTCATCCAGGCAGTGATATTAGTAAAACCAATGAAAAATAAAAGTTCTGCTTGTAATTCTTCTGACAAAGATGTCTTAATGTTGTTACTACCACAGAAAGAGAGACATTTCAATTTAATAGTTTTAAAAGAAACTGTCACATTCCCTTCAAACATCACTGCTCTGCTGATGTCAAACCCTCTTGAAAACCCTTTGTACTTAAGAAGAAACCATGGGAAGTACTTCATTTTAAGATCATGGTAGCATTATCTTCATTCTGCATTATAGAAGTACTTCAACACTATCTGTAATTTACTTATGTATTGTAAAAGAAATGCATTCTGTGTTATCTACATTACTGTTTATTGTGGAACTGTATACCTTCTGTCTGTGTTTATGGCCTGTGTATTGCCCAAAGACAAACATTTTAAACTAATTTCAAATCATCTTTCACTTGTGATACAGGTAACTGGCTTTTGATTTGGAGTGTCACCTTGTTGGCACACACAGCTCACAGCTGCCCTGAAAAATGCCTCTGCCACAAAGCCTCAAAGACTGCAGACTGCAAGAACAGAGGATTTACTGAAATTCCTGCCCGTTTACCTCCTGAAATTCAGATACTACAGTTGCAGAACAACCGTATCTGGAGAATCAACCAAAATGCATTCACTGCAACGCCGTTACTCAAAATCTTGGACTTGTCTAATAATTCTATCTCAAGTGTGGCACTTGGGGCTTTCCAAAAACTGAGGTATCTGCAGGTTTTAAACCTAACCAGAAATTTGATTCACTATATAGAAAACAAGACTTTCAGTTTCCTCCCACACCTAAAGGAACTGGACTTGTCATCCAACAGCATTATTCGATTGCCTGAGACATTTGGAAACAGCACAGGGAATATAACATTGCTCTCTGTGAAGCATAACAAACTTCAGAAAATGGAAAGAATTCTGCTGGAGTCACTTCCAAACCTGAAAGTGGTTCTCTTCAAAGATAATCCCTGGCAATGCAATTGTAATATCTTTGGCATGAAACTGTGGCTGGAGAGTTTTCTATACAGAGGTAAGGAATTTTTCTCATTACATAGAGTGTACATGAGAACATTTGAGCACAATCTAACTGATCTTCACTTCTATGAAATTTTAATTTAATTAAAAATTTACCCCACACTGTAGGTCACTTCCTCAAATAAACACTCTAAGCTATATTCTCATGCATAGGTCAGAATGCTTTTGTAAACACAGGTGGCAAATTAGAATCAGACAGGGACTTGCACTAGTGCCCAGAGAAAGATGCACACACACCCATAGAGCAGGCACAGGTGTGTTCTGTAGTGTGTCAATTCTGATATAGACATTTCTAAATATAAAACAAGTATACTTGGGCACATACACTTGTTTTAATTCCACCAAAATATTTTTGGTGGAAACCACCCTACTGTTTTAAGGCTTTTTACCTGTTGCATGATAGCCAACATCAAGACAGATATCAGCACTGAGCAAACTTAAGAGAACCCAGGATTCTACTTTTTCTATCAATTATGACTTAGTAGTTCTCTAATATTTTATGAATACCTAGTATCACTTCCTAATTTGTTGTTAACCAGAAGAGGAACTCAATTCATTGGCAATTTCCTGACAGAAATGTGCCATGGCATCACACAGGGAAAAGTGAAGATTATAAATAGTAGTGGCAGTGTTTTGGTCACACCTGCTTTTAAATAAATTCATGAGTTATGCTGTGAAAAAGATAACATGATTTAATTCTAATGGAATTATGTGTAAGAAGAAATTAATTTATTTCTCCCAGGAGGTATGTTCAGACTGAGAATTCAGAACAGCAGGGCGATTTTCTTTTTTCTAAATCAGGCTTTGATGTTTGCATGTGCCCAAAGCTCTGATTGCCTGTCTCTGTACCAGAGTGGTGTGGAGCCTGTTGCAGTACAGGACATGTGGAGGTGGCCCCTGTGGCTGAGACTGAGGGATTGCCTTTTGCAGGGACCAGAGCTCTGCAGGCCAGGTGGAAACCCATCCTGGCCTTGCAGGGACACAATTTCTACTGCAATGGTCTTCCAGTGAGGTAATTTTTAGAAAAGACAAAAGGCTAAATTCCTCTCAGCAATAAAATCTGCATATTTTGAATAGATAAAATATTACTTTATCACAGGGCTTTAGTCTATTATGCTGGAAATTCAGCAGGGATTGACTTCTATGTGCAGAAGAATGAAATGATCCAAGATAAATGCATCAGATTATCTTAATTACTCTGCCAGCAGTATAAATATTATCATTTATTTCAAAAAACAATGTTGTCTAGAAATTCAGTGATGTTCTTCCATCTTTCTGAACACTGTACAGATTAATCAAATGAAGTGACATGGAACTTACAAATTAATTTTAGCAACAAGCTTTCAGGGAAGCCCAAGTGTTATGTTCTCTTCTGTGTTTGTATTTCCCTAAAATTATTTGTCTGAATCACATAAAGAAAAATTAGTTACATTACACAATAACATTTCCCACTACTTATATGACACGCATGGGATGAAACTTCACAGGGGCTCTGCAGATATTTCTTGTATGTCATAATGAAGCAACGTAAGTCCAGAATATTTGAGTATTTTTTAGCTAAATCCATCCTGGGCAATTGACATTTCATGCATACTAACAGGAAATTATAGAGAATGATTCAGTTCAGGAGGAGCACCAGGGTTCTATTCCAAGAACACATATTTAGTTACTTAAAACCATGAAAGGATAAGAGTTGAAGGATTTGGAGGTTTATCTTTATCCATATTCAATCTAACACATTGAAGATGTCTGGAACCATGCTTTGGGTTTCACCATTAAAGACCAAGAGACCTGCTATGCTCAAATCTGTCCTGGAATATCAACATTATTTGTGGAGTAATCTCCAGATTTCAGTTTGGCTCCATCTGTATTCACTACTTTCAGGATGAAAATTTCTGTGCCTGGCTTTAGCTGAAAGGTGAATTATCTTGGCTAGAGAAGAGAAAGAAAATTCAGTTGATTTGATTAGTTAATTTTTAAAGAATATGTCAACACTGATTTTGGCCTTGTGGACTCCTTGACACACCACACCCCTAAAGCCCTGTGCTCTGACTGGGCTATGTTTGGTGTATTCTCCTCTACACACTGAGGAACAACCACATAATTTACCAGGACTGTGGATTCCTAATTCTCTCCCCATTGTACTAACAACCTCCTTGGGGAAGCTGGCTCTAAGCAATCATGAAATTTAACATTTGAGCAGGGTAATAGATTGATTAAATTCAACTCCTTTATACCTGTGTATATTTTCTTACCACAAGTCTTGCTTCAAAAAATCCCTCATGGGTAAATAAAACTTAGTGAACTTTCTCTTTGCCCTGTTACAGTTAACACATGATGTCAGAACAATGACAATTGAATGCAATATTTCAATTAAGTGGGAAATATTTTCCAAATACTTTGTTTCCATTTTGCACCGTAAAAATTAGCAGTGGTCAGAAGTTGAACAAACCGAATTTTCAGTTACCTCTTTGTTTATCTATGACAGTTCTTATTTTTCTACCACTATGGGGTTTTTTACACTTACATCCATAAAAACACGGATAACCTAATTCCTGATGACCTGCTTCTTGAAAACGCTCTCTTATGTGAGTTTTGAAGTGTAATAATCTCATCACTGACCTAATTGAACAAAAGCCTTTAAAACATACCATAAGTCTTTAAAAGCAGGAAGTTGAAACTGATGATAAATTTACATTGAGGTTCATGTTAATTTTACATTAAGGTGATTCAGCAGCTGTCAACTGTAAACACATTTCTCTTCACAGAGAAAAGCAAAGCACAATTCTTCCCAAGAATATTTTTTCTGGGTTTCACATTCTCTGAACCTCAAAGAAAAGAAAAAACAATTCTTGTCATTTGCTCTGCCTGTGTTTGTGCAGGAGTAGAATGCAACATGGAGACTGTTTACCCAAAGTGATGGCATTTTGTTTCCTTGATGTTTTGTTTTTCTATCAGGGCCAAGTGTGTGTGTGTGTGTCGGGACTGTTGGCCGACAGTCACAAGATTCTGTGCAGTTGTGTGCAGAGTTGAGTGCTTGGCAGATTCAGTTTAGATGTAATATAACACAGTATAATACAGTAATTAATTAGCCTTTTGATAAGATGGGGTCCTCCTCATCTTGCAGAGAGGAGAGGGCCATCCTGATTCGATAGTCAAATATCGAGACCATTGTTTGTTGTTTCAGGAGGAATCAGCGATGGCATCATCTGCTCAGCGCCAGGCGTTCGGAAGGGGAAGGATCTCCTCAAGGTTCCCTATGAGCTCTTTGGGGCCTGTGCTCTGAGGGCAGCCCCGGTGCCGCTGGCCAGCAGCCATCAGTGGCCCGGCTCGGAGCAGCGGGCCTGGCCCAAGCACGGCCCTCACGGCGAGCTGGGCGATGGCGGCCGTGGCGGCTGCGAGCCCAAGGCCCGGCCCAGGCCCGTCAGCCTGCGGCATGCCATCGCCACCGTGGTGATCACGGGCGTGGTGTGCGGCGTGGTGTGCCTGATGATGCTGGCAGCCGCCGTCTATGGCTGTGCCTATGCCGCCATCACGGCCCGGTACCACAAGGAGCACCTGGGCCCCGTCAGGCAGCACGGGACACCTGAGGAGAAAGAGCCCTTCGAGAGCTCCATGGCTTGAGGTGCCTCTGTCTGTGGATTATTGAAAATAAAGGCCTCGCTGCAGTTGAAAAGCCTGGAATCTCAATAGCATTGTTTTAATACTAATTACTGGGGTTATTTTCTATAATTTTTTTGTTTTTCATACTTTAAAAAAATGTAAAAATATATATTGCTTGGAGTATCCACTAAGACTTGGTATAGAACAACAGAATGTGTTTACTTTTTGTGTGTATATTCCAAAGTCACTATTTAGGGCTGAGTGTTTGAGATCACAAAATATTGATATAGCAAGATTAAAGTATTTCACCATCCTTTTCTAACTCTTGATGCAGTATTATACCAAAACATGACCTATGATACACATACAGTCAGTGACTGACAGGAGTGATGTTCTCCAAAGAAAAACAGAAAACAGCCATCTAACTTAGTTCAATTAGTTACATTTATACTACCTTAGAGAGTACAAATTACTATTCAATTCAAGATGTATACAATTGAAAAGCAGTTTTCAAACCTGCTACTCTGTGCACTGCCACTGATAACAGAAATGTGTTGAAAGCACTTCCAAAAATATGTTTTCAACTTTTCAGTTTGCCCCAGAAAGCAGCAAATAAACCTTACATTCATTTCCTAACTTAGAAAATAGGAAGCACCTTGCATATAATTTTTAAATTACTTAGTAGGGAAGAAAGAAGAGAGCTGGGAAAATGCTGAAGGAAGAAATGCTAAAAGAAGTGCTTTGGATACAAGCCCCAAAAGGAGTAGACAGAGCATACCTGAAGACACTGCCTGATATCCTGCTGGCTTACAAGCTTGCTACAGACTTTTCTGAAGCCATTTATTCCCAAATCCTCACACAAGTGCTCCATTTTGCAAATGCCATGCTGCAGATGCAGCTCCCACCACAGTGCTGCCCTTCAGCAGGAGGATAATGTAGCTGCATGTTTACACGTCCTCCCTCTCAGAGGGAACATTCAGCTGGATTCACTCAAGGCTCCATCCTTGCTCTCTGCAGAGCTCTTTTGCTATCAGAGGAAATCAGAGCCAAAACTATTTGAATATCATAAGCTTAGAATTCCACAAATATTTTGTGTGTGCAGAGGTAGTTATTTTAATGGTTCTTAGAAATTATTTTAAGGCAATCAAGAGAGATCAGGAACTCCATTCCCCTTTTCCAAGACTGGATAAAATACATTTTAGGCTATTTGTGACAGATATCTCAAGCATCCCCTAACTGTCCTCAGTGACAGGGATAAAGAGCTGTCCAGGTAGCCAAAGCAGAAATCAGCATTGTTTATAGTATGGAGGAAAAAGGCCATGGAAAAATCTGCAATAAGGGCAAGGGGAAGCTGTGTTGTGGCATTTGGAGATCTGCCCTCTCCTTCCCACAGACAGATTCTGAGACCAAGCTCTGTAGCTGTCCCAGGAACAGCCTCGACTGAGTAATGGGCTCTGTGGCAGGAGTCATGTAACCCTTGCTCTTATCTACTTTGTAATAATTGCAACCTAAATATTAAAGCTCATTCCTACATCTGCGTTACTTTCATGTCCAGAGAAAATTAAGTATCTCAGTCTTAATCTAAATCTAGCAGATATTGAAAACAATCAATTACTGTCTGTCATTTCTTTCCTTTTTTTTTTTTTTAAATGCTAAGTACTTCATATCATTATTAGGCTGTGTTCATTCTTCTCTGTCCTGAACTAAATAAACTGAGCCGCTTCAAATTTTTCCTGCAAGATCACATTCTCCTTTTTTTTTTCCCTCCTGCATTCCCTAGAGCATTTTCAGCTCTTTTACATTTTGTTTAAAATGTGGTACCCTAGACTGGGAACATTGCTTCAGCTGAGGCATCATCAGCACAACATTTTGAGAATATTTATATTTTTTACAATATCCTAATATGTAGAATATTTGTATTAAGGCTCTTTAATCTGATCTCTTGATGTTTACTTTTTTTTTCTTGTAAATATTTGGTAAAGCTTAATGAATAATCTAATCTACTTTCAGAACTAAATCATTTAAATATGTAAATCTACATTTTTTTTCTCTTTTATCCATTTACTGCCACAGCAATTTCCAAAGCAAAACACAGTTTTTCAGATACAGAAGACAGAAATAAGACTGGATTGGATCTTATTGCCCATTGGCCCAAAAATGAGTTTGGGGCCATGCCAAATCACTGTTTTTCCACAGTGACAACCTAAAATGAGCACAGTTGTACTCAAAGTGTAGATCCTGAGATGAAAGCTAATAAACTTCCAACTCCAGAGAGATTTCACCCTCAATGTTTCTAACAGGCTCAGACACAGCAGCGCAGCTTCCATCACAAATCACTTCACACTTCTGATATTTTCAAGCAAAAGAAAAGCAAGAATTGACTTGAAATTTCCTAGCCAGAAATAACCCAGAACATTTTTCTAGTCCTTAAAAAACCAGATCTAGCACCAAAAACCTTTCAGACTTTTCTCATTGTATCATCATTCACATATTTAAAAAAAAAGAAAAAAGAAGAAGAAGGAAAAAAGAAAATGAGGGAGAGTCAATGAAAGGCACAGCAACATTTAAAGAAACTCATTCTGAGTCACACTGAAGATGTTTTGGGGATTTTCATGCACACACAAGGCTGTAAATTAATAGGGAGTTCTGCCAGAAAGCAGAGTATTAAGTATTTCCATTAGTTCCCTCTGCTGTGGGAACAGAGCGAGCCAATCCATGCAAAATCTGATTCCATACTTTCTAAAATGCTGTTTCCCAAAGGAAAAACAAACAAAAAAAACCCACCTCTCAAAACAAACAAACAGGAAAAAATCACAGGGAAATTTTTCATTTGATGTTAATAAGCCTGTATATTATAGTTACCATGGTAAAAGTGTTTGTAATTAAGAAATCCAGTAATTTCTAATGATAAGGTAATAGCAGAAAATGAACAGAGAGAAGTACTGATTCAGTTATTTAATAAAAGTAAAATATTTATTTTTCAGTAGAGGAAATAGAATTTTCATCTACTGATAAACAGAGATAGAAGCCACAATCTGTTGTTGATAAAAATTATTGACTACAACAAGTGGAAGACTGAATATAGGGAATCCTCACACAGAACTGTCCTTAATTTATAAAGCTTAGCAATGGACATCTGCCACTGAAATTATTTGTCTGCACAGATTTATTTTTCAGATAAAGGATCCTGAGAAAGCTTTGTTGTCCTTCCAGCAATCTCATGAGAGTATTATAGTAAGCACAGTATTTTTTTCTAATCTCTGTGAAAAACACTTTTCCTCAAAGTCAACAAAATATCAGGACATGCTACTCTGCAAGGCATTTGCAAAGGCAGGGAAAACACACATATTGTTGCATTCCTGCCTTTCATATAAAGGCTCATTATATTGCTTTGTTTACAGAAAAATGTTCTAAAATTTCATTTTAGAACAAAAATTGAAAATTATAATACATCCATGCTCTTTACAGAAAATGACCAATAGCATCTATATTGAAAGACACAAAGTTTAAACTGAAACATAATTGCTTGCCATATTTGTCTTTCCATTGAGAGCTTGCAAAAAGTCAATCAAAATTCAGCTTCATTATTCTCTAGTAATACAATATCCAAATAAAACCTGGATCTCTCTTCTTGAATACCAAAGCAGCACATTTAATGACAATACACATAGCTTATCTCTGCTTAACAATTAACAGGAATATAACAACCATTACAATAATCTAACTTTTCTCCTTGTCCAGGAGATAAGGACACACAGGCTTTAGTCAAACATCCAAGAAGGATGCCTACTTTTACAACTTGGATCTTTTAATTTGGCCAAAAGTGGCATTAGCAACCACAATCTTTAGAGTTTTGGTACATCCTGAGTTTGTCTAACCCGAAATGTGGCTGCATGTTCCCCAGATCATGGGGAAAACGGGCAACAACAGCAGCCACAGTAAACCACAGCAAGGGAGAAGGTGTAGGAATCAGAAGCCCACAATAAACAAACCAAAAATACAAACTTGACACCTCTCTCAGTAGAAGCTGTGGTTGCTCTCTCCTACTGATTGCAGAGGGATCTCTCCATATTTTAGGGCTATGGACACTACATGGTCAACTTTTTTGCAAAGGCTGTCATGCTCATTTCAAGATAAAACACATGAGAAAAACCACTGTTAATGTTTGGAAATATAGTCCACTGAAGGGAAAATAAATTAATCAGTTCTCAATACTTAAAATTATAGCAATGTATTCATATTTATGATTGCAGCTTCAACCTTGTGCAGCATTATTTGAAGTTATTATCCAAAGGACCCAACAGCTCATCTGCCCTTGTTCTGTTTGATCTGCAATCAGGGATTTATCTTGCTGGCAGCAGAATTCTTTAGCAAAATGCCCCTAGAGTCTGATTGCTGCTAGATCGCAAGGATCTTCCTCCTCCACAAATTATGTATAGCTGGAACCCAGCTGACCAACAAACCCCAACAGCAAAGCAGAAGTGCAGAAGCAAAGAGCAGATGCTCTATGCCATTCACTGTACATATTTATTGGGATATATCTGTCAAAGAGTTGGATTCCCTAAGAACAAGTGCTGAGAAAAGCCCAAGAATTAGATAAATACAGGTTAAATTCTCCAATTAACACTAGCAGAGAACTGCCTCAAAAAAGCAGAAGCACTATTAAACTATTCCACACACTGATTCTGTGTGGTGAAACTAACTGAGAACAAATGCAAACAAATGTAAATGTCTGAAATGTGAAATGTCACTAACTTCAGCTTCCCTGTTCAGCCCATGGAAAGGGACAGGACTTCACTACGTGCTCCAAAGCATCCAGCGGTGGAGTTCACCTCTCTCCACTCTCCTCCTCCTCCAAACCCTCTTCCCCAAGCAATTTTTCCCAGAATATGAGTTGCATAATGTTAGGCTGTACAAATACACATCTCAGTTTTCCTGAAGCTGGAAACATTAGTCTGTATACCAATATTAGATTTATGGATGCAAAAACAATATCCAAAATGAACAAGAAACTCTGGAAAAACATAAAGTCATGGTTTTCACCAAAACATGAAAAACATTTTGAGGGATTTGCTAAATGCTACTGCTGAATATTATATTCTGTGGCTTATAATGGGGAGTAAAAGTTCGATAAATCACTCTCCTGCCTGACAAGGAAAGCATCTATTTTAGAATGCCTCAAAAATTTGGTTGGTGTGTCATTATGATGACATATTCATTTTCCCCTAGGCCTCGATATTAAAATGCAATTTTATAGATGGTATCATAAATTTTAAGAACTGTATATGGCATTGACATTTGCCTGAATGTTCTTAAAAATAATATGAAAGCAATGCATATGAAAAAAAAATAGGAGAAACATGTCCAAGAAGAACAGAGCAGATGCATTTGCTCTATGTACTACTGTAACATCAGCAGATTTCAGTATTTGTGGAACTTTTACAGCATCTGTCACTTCTAGAAATATCAATAGTTCAAATTACATTTGATTAAGTACTTGAGAGTCACTTTGTTAAAAGAGAGATGTGCATGCAAACCTAGTTTAAATTCATTCAAATAAAACCCAGATGAAGTGTTGAGGTCACATAGATAAAAATATTAACACAAAAAAACCCCAAAAAACAAGGGAAAAGGGGGTGAAAAAGAGAGTTTTTGTGTCATAAAAGTGCATATTTGCAGAAATAAGGTGCATATTTTCCCCCATTAACTTTTAAAAGAATCTTCCATACTTAGAGCCTAGATCAGCAGAAGTTTCAGTTATTTAAAATCTGGTATGTTCACAAATTTCCTTTTTAAACTGCTGTCCTGTAGAGTCTGATCTAAACAGGAAGAATGAGCACCTGAAGTGTGACCAGCCTCAATATGACTGATTTGTATTTTAAAAGTAATATGAGATTTTGGATCTCTCCTAATTTCAAGGCACAGTTTAACTATCTCAAACGGCAGGATCATCAGGGTCACTTTCCTCTGGCAGAATAGAATAATTCAAAATTGCGTACCATTTCTAACAAATCAGGGATTAAATGAAGTCCTCACTATTTCTTAGCTTAGCTTATGGATATGAACCTAGAAGGAGATGCTAAATCTTCAAGGTGATTAATTCAAAATACCTGAGGCCTTTTAGCATTTTGACTAGGAATATTTAACATGGAATAACTGAATTTATTGCTATACTAAAGTTGGGTTTTAACGTTATATAAAAGGGAGAACAAAGAAAGTGATGGATGAGGTCACTTGCAAAAAAAATCTCTCTCTAACCAGGGTTTGGAGAAAAAATCCTTGAATTTGTATATGGGTTGGTTACAAAAATAAAGGATCAAGTTTGAAAAGTTAAATACTGGAAAAGTTAAATACTGGATCATGGCATTACTTGGAACAGTTTCTTTGGGAGAATAAAACATAGTATTCTTGTTTGCATAATGATTATTTTTGGTAAGAGCATTTAAAATCCCACTGTCAGTGAACAGAAGAGGACTGACTGCCTTTGCCTCAGTTTCAGTAACACTCCTATGCCTGATAGAAAGAATTGCTTATTATATATTAAACATAATTTAGTTCAGCTTTGTCACCCAGAGGAACACTAATGTTCCAGGAATCTCACAAAATTTCAAGACTGGGGTCTGGAGCCATTCTCCTAATTTTAGTTCTTGTTAAGAAAAAAATCCACCATATTTTACCCTTCACTTTGTAACTGAGGCAGTTTGAAGATGCTCAATATTTCAATGCAATCTTGATATGGAAGACATGGCCACAGAAAACACTCAGCTAAAGAAATTTTGAACATAAATGTGCTCAAATCTAAAGAAAGCCCTGCCTGCAGTACCACTGTTACCTCCCTCCTGCAACTAAACTGAACACAGCAATAAATATGATGCTACTACACTTACATTAAATATTTATCTACACATCTTCTAGAGAAATTTGCATTCATTGAAGTAAAAAAAAAAAAGAAAATCACAATCTCAATTGGAAGAAGGAGGAGAGGTTTTAGAAAAAAATTACATGGGCTTTTTGCCAATAAGCAAAGGCATTCTGACAGGGAACGGGTATTAGTAGGTACAGATGGTGAAAGAGCAGCAACACTCAATTCCTCTGTAGTAACAGTTGCCAGACTCACTGATTTCAGAATTTTTTGCCTATTTTATGCAGTTGAATCTTTGCTGTTTGGATTAAGCCTTAGACTTTTATATGAAATCTGTTATAAGTGATGGGTTGCCAAATAAAAAACACAAAGCTCTAGCAACAACAAACAAAAAAAATCCCACTACAAATGAACAACAAAAAACCTCAATAACCCCAAAATAAAACAAAAACCCCAAACCCCAAATCTATGGATTTTGCACTAAGTGTTGGTTTTGTTCCTTTTTTCCCCTCTCAGGGGCAGGAATAACTCAGTTTTCCATTTTATAACAATGTTCTTGTTTCTTTCTGCCAGATTTAAACTCTAGTAGTGATCTGCAATAAACAACATTCTGGCACAGCTTAATTTTCAGTCAAATCCCTCTAGGGAACAGAGTGATTTAACATGAAATGTGTATCCCATCCTGCTGCTTACTGTAATCTACTCAGACCAAATGGGGATAAGGAATACTTACTTTACACCAAATAAAATGAGATGTTTTGGCCAAATTTGAACTCCAATGGAAGCATTTGAAAACATTAGCCATAATTTTACTTTAGTCTCCCAAGTCAAGCTAATAAAAACTTCAAACTTCTCCCATTTATCACTGCTCCAGTTTCTGCCTCCAAATCCATTTTGCTTAACACAGAATATTGTCAGTCTTATAAAAAAACCTAAAAATTGAACTGCAGGCTGGGTACTTTTTTGAAGGTTTTCTGAGGGAAACTAGGACTGACAAGTCACATTCATGATCTTAAGGAGAACAAGAATACTGCATACACTTCGTCTGTGAGAGGCTGCAGCTGGGTCAATGATACTTTCATAGAACAAAGTTTGTATGCACCCAAAGTGAATTCCCCCCAAAAGAAAAATCACCTGAAAACATGCAATACAAGAGGGAAAGAAAAAATTATTCAAAATAAACTCTTAAAAATGCTTCATATTGTAGACAAATTATCTAGCACATAAAGTTTACAGAACTAGAAATAAAAAACCACTAATATGCTTCAGAGTGAAGGTACTCTGCTCTTGTCTTTCATGGCATTATGTTTTTTCAGATACTATGGAATTCTTCTCCATGCTTTGGCATTAAAAAGCTTTCAAGCCTCTGTGTTTATTTTAGATAGAAAGTATAGTCCCCAAGCAATTTTAAATGTTCAATAATAAACAGAATTATTGGGGGAATGGAAGCAACATCTGCTTTTCTCTGTTACAATTACTAAAAATGAACACCCAAAACTTGTTGATGATGTATTAGAGATAATAACATGTGATACCCTCTCAAAGTTAAAATTGCAAATAATTGTAAAAAATGAATAAATATCAGGATATCTACTAACCCTACACATTTTAGAGATGATGGAAAACTTCATGACGAAACTTTTTCTAACTCCAAGAGAATTCTAGAAATAACACGTCAACCTTCTTCCTTGTTCAGTGAAAAATCTCAATTACATCTCCAGCACTTTTTAGGTAACTGCATTGCCGTTACTTTATAAATGCAATTTTATGTTTTATCAGGAGTATGAAATGAAAGTTGAGATCTCATGAAATATTATAGAGGAGTTCAATCATTTCTGAAGAATGCATCTTGTGGATTGGAGTCAGAAAGCTGCTTTCCTATTGACCTTCTAAAATCTTTTTTTATCAGTGGAAATATTCTGTGTTTGAGGAAATATTCTGTATTTGAAATTTCCCTTTTTTTCTGGCACATTCTTGTTCTTTCAGTATTGTATACACTGCATTTTAAATAGTATTTTAAATATAAGAAAAAAAATAGGTGGTTCTTGCTTTTGTGGTAAGTATCTAATTTTTCCTGAGATAAGAGAGCTTGGATTCTGGCAAAATAAATCATAAGGTTTATCAAAATTCATTCCTTCTTAAAGGTCAGTAACCATTGGGAAGTAGAAAAAACCGGTGAGATAAGCATCTGAACTTGAGTTAGGAACATCCAACAATTTCAAAATTACTTACTCTCATTTTGAAATCAATGTGTTTTATCTCTATTCTGTAGCTGCCACACTTCACCTTTTAGTCTTTAGGTACTGTTATACTCTTGGCTGACAGACAGTAGGGCTTTGTTATTCAATTTCTATGCTCTGAACCAACCACATCTCTGATAATCTAGACAAACTCACCACATTGTATTCTGTTATAGCACAGAATTTTCAAACATGAAGCCTGGGTGGAATATTTACACATCAGATACTCCTTTCTTATATTTCCTTTTCCTTATCATAATAATCTGATTTATGATGACAGAGAATTTTGTCTACCAAAAATCCTTCACAGATAATTATAATTTCCATGAAGTCAAACTCAATAGCTCACAGGGAGGTTTGAGAGTCAATTAATAAAGGATCAAGTTCTTGGAGAGAGGAAGCATTGAATGCTCTCCACACTTAGCCATCCAATTATATTTTATAGGTGCAACTGCATCTTCCTCTCTCTTAAAAGATTTGATATCTACACGTGCAAACCCAAAAGAGAAAGTGAGAAACTCATAAACTGATTTTTAAAAATTAACAACATGTATAAACTACAACAATTGTACCTGCAACCACTGGAGATTTCCTGTCATCCAAAAGCTGAATAGCAGTGCTGGCTGTCACCACATTGCTCTTGTTGGAAGTTTCTGTGGAGTGTGTTTAGGAGGAGAAAATTGAAACAATCTATTGCAAAATGAGGAAATTTAGGGGTTTTTTTCCCCTGGTTTTAGATAATAGTCAATGTGGATATAGTGTTCAGAAAATAAAACAGGCAACATCACATATGCACAGAACATACTGGCACTGACATTTTAAATTCCCCAGCATGCCAAAAACAAACTTAAAACACTGAAATGAGCCATCAGATTTTGCCTCCCCTGCTAAAAGGGGCAGCGAAGGTGACAACTGGCAGGGCTTCTCAAAAATATGGACATTGACTCTGCTGGACTTGTGCTGCTTAAAATACTTGTTAAAATGTAGTTCTACCTACTACAAATACTAAATACAAAATACTACCTACTGCAAATACCAAATGAAAAGTGTCACACTACACTTTGGGGGTTCACTTGCAGCCCCATGAAACACACCTGTCCAAAGTAGCTGCAAATTTCAATGCCTATTTCAGATCAATATTTGAGATCAGCTACAAAGCCCACTCTGTACTGACACCCTTGGGATCCTTTCAGCATCATGCATGGTTCAGGATTCAAGGAATGACAAAATTACAGACCTGTGCTGAATGGGATTGAGTAGACAAAGCTCCCAGGTATTTGTTCAGCAGCTCTTCTGTACCAGAGTGGAAAATGATCAGCGTTAAAAATGTTCTCCTTATCTTCAGCTGTCAGGAAGTCTCTTGAGAAAAAAAGAGAGAAAGAAAATAATTGTTGTTTGTTGCATAGCACATAATGGTTTCTAGCTTTGAAAAAAGCTAGAAACAAAAAAAAAGCAGAAGTCTTTTACAAAAGAAAATGGTTTAGCACAATTTTTCTAATAATACTTGCTCAACAAAAGAGCTAAATTTAGTTACTGATAATTATTTGTGACACACAATAACTTTTATTGTGAAAGACATAAAAACCGCTATAACCAGTACCTCTAAGTACCACTGAAATTGTTTTTAATTATTTGTGTAAATAAAAAAATGCTTAAACTAAAAAGCCTTTTTCTTTCAGCACAATATAAGAACTGTTAGCTCCACAAGGTGGAAAAGGCACTGGAGATTTGCTAGTCTGTTACCACTGGTGATCACTCTTAGGTAGTGAAAAAATTTACAGCCTATGTTCAAAATACAATGTAGGGGATGGTAGAGGACAACCAAGTACTTTATTCCTCAATAATTTCCACAAATTCTGTCTGTTGACAGAAGAAAATTTATGCCAAGAACAAGTATAATGTCCACTCCATTGTTCTGGTTTTCTGTCCTACAGTGACAAATTGTAGTGCTGTTGATGTCACCTACTTGTACAACAATATCTGTCCTCAGATAAGCCCACAGAACTTTATATTCAATCAAGTTAGTTTATCAATAAATATCAAACACAGATTTTCTTTTATAAGCATAATACCTCCACTAGATTATATCTTCTCCAAGGAAAATGGGAAACTCTTGTATGATGAAGTCTCCCGATTGCTCTTTCACCCAGTCCAATTCTGTCCCTTGGGTTTATTTCAACACCAAAAATATTTTCCACAACAATGATGCAAAATCCCTGAAAAAGCCTAGAGGTATTTGTTTTAAGGTGGTGTAGTAAAAGATGCAGCATGTTTGTAATTTCTCTGAAGAGAGATGTGAGGCTGCAGGTGTGTGTGCAGGGAAAGCAGATTTATAGGCTGCAGGTGTAAAACAGTTCATTGTTCTAAATGTTCCAGTCAAAGAACTAATTTAAGGGATCCTAGGATATCTCTCTAACTTGCTCTGTGTGAAGGCTTCATAAAATAGTCTATTCTTTTCCTCTCTTTTCTCCCCTGGCTGCCTGGCAGGGTTTGTCACTCACTGGTTGGTCAGCTGCTCTGGCCCCACAAACAGGTTGATCCGAGAGAGCCCAGTGCGTGTCCCAAGGAAGGCAACTTCCACCCCCTTGTCAGAGTTCCTGAAACACAGCAGAGCCAAAGTCTGAGACAGGAAACAGATAGAGCTGCTTCACTGCCACAGAAAGCACAAGTGTACACGTCTTTAAGATTATTCTAGGCATAGTTCCCTTATTTATTGATTTACTTTTAAATACTGGTTTTAAGTTATAGTCATCTGGGTTTTGAATGGTACGCAGTGTAGAATTGCTATTTAGACTAAGAATCACTAAAAAGCCAAACACAATAAATTTTGTAGGATTTGTAGGAAGGGATTATATGGATAGACTAATAGAATAAAAAGGTGTGGCATAGCTACATACAAACTATTTAATAACCAGTGATACACAGTGATTCTGAGATGAGCAGGAGTTCCCAGTCCACTCAACATTTCTGTGCTATATTTATGCTTCAAGTCATAGCTGTGACTATTGTTTAGGTAAGCAAACATTTTAGAACAGACAGCTGAGAGTTAAACTTAGCTGTCATCAGAACAGGCTTTAGCCTCTAAAACTTGGGAAAAAAAACATGGTCATGGCAGACAGCTCAAACTGAACTCCTCTGCTGCACTGTTATCAGTACCAATTCTTATATGGCTGCAAGAACTTCAGTCCCATTACCACAAAACCAGGGACCAGAGCCATTTTCTCGTTTCATGAATGAGACAAGATAAAGAAAAGTCAGAATCTGAAAGGGCTTCAAAAGTCTCCCCCTGGCATCATTCCACAGCTGTCCTTGTGCTTTGGATTTGTTATTCCATTGTGTAGGATGACACCTTGCACCTCTCAATGGCCACAGTTTATTAACATGCAACAACTTCTTATCTTTATCTTCCCAGAGAAGGCTGGATAGCTCTCTGATGAAGAAGGTCTTATCAGGTTGCTTTTATTTATTCATGTTGCTTGTATTTATGCTGTACAGCAAAGTATTTTTTCATTCAACTTTTAGAAAATGGTTGAAATTGAGGAAAATCTTATCAGGATAATCTCCCAAATTGCCTTTCAACCACTGCATTTCATGCAAACTGCCAAGCTTAATACCTGTTTACTCCAATATGGATAAAATCTTGTTACTTAACACCTTAGTATATCATAGCACAAATAAATAAAGTAGAAGATATAAACGCTGAAAAGGACTGGCTAATTTCCTGACTCTTCCTAACAGAACCTAGACCCCAAGTAGTTCTGGAAAATAAACATAACAAGGATTAATAAAATTATTTTCCAGTGCAAGTTTTTCTATATAAAATTTATTCTGAGATAAAGAACCAATTGCATCAATAATTTTGGTAAATTTTGCAATAAACTTCCCAAGTGCTCTTTGTTAAAAATACACAGAAGTATAAATTTCAATAAGGGTACAATTTCACCAGTTTTACTGTGAAAATTTCAGCTAATCATCATGACATACTCTATAAGATAAACACTTCACATTGAACTCAAACTTGGTGGCATTTATGATCAGAGACTTAGTGTAATATTTTCATGGATTTCAGGATTTGTTAGATATTCTACCAGATCATTAACATAAATAATAAAAATGCAGCCATGAACTGATGAATAATGATGGACACAAAGATAACTTACTCTGATTTATTCAATGCTAGACTGGTCCAATAAGCTTCAATTGGTGCACTCACAACAGCATCAAACAAAACTTCCTGGATCAGTTCTTTATCACCTACCACAGAACAATAAAATCAGTAAATGTATGTGCATATAAAGACTTTTTAGATGACTAAACAATAGGTTTTTCTTACATTTTATTTTATCTGTGATATGCTTTCAAATTTTTTGCACTACAAAGCTTTTACTACATAATATTACAATGTCTTTTACCACAATGCAGTTTTTTTTCACATAATTTCATTTCATTAGCAACAATTTTTGGTCAAAATCCAATGACACTCCACTTCATGTAACTCATTCATGGTTATATTATCTAATGCTCATGTCTGCATGTGCCATAAGATTACAACAAGTAGGTCTAGTCAGAGTCACAAAAGCTCTGCATTTCTGCAAACATACAGAATATGCACCATCTGATCTTTTAATTCTGCTTTGCAGTTCAGAAATGCTAATTACATATGCATCCTCCCCAAAATACTCATGAAATATCAGGTATACTCTTTAGAGGCATGATCCAAGGATTGATTCCCATCTGTCCTATTTAATTTATAAACCAGATGGGGTGATAATCTTGCAAAGTACAGCTACACAAGAACAGAAACTTGAATGTTTGGTACAGGCACATAGTTTACTGTAAAATTTGAAAAATTGTATCATAATTAATACCAATAATAGTAATTCTAATAAATAATAATATCTTTATTGATACCCTGAGAAAAGCTTAAAACCATATGAAATTGCAACATCAGCTAAGCAATCCTATCACTGGTTCAACTAAGTAGCTTTGCATTTTGTGGAAGGTTAAGTATGACAGTTTTTGGCTGGGATAAGCCTGCAAATCCACATTTAACCAAGTACTTGCATTGGAGAAGGGGCTCCTTCACTGGTTGGACTAAGTAGATATTGCATTTTTTGTGGAAGGCTAAGTATGACAGTTTTTGGCTGGATAAAGCCTGCAAATCCACATTTAACCAAGTACTTGCATTGGAGCAGGGGCTCCTTCCCTGTGAGGTAGCGTTTGATCGCTTCCAACTGAGTCATCTGCCGGTGCTCAGGGTGCAGGTCAGTGTTGCAGTAGGACCTGTGAACACGTTGTCAAAACAGTAAAAAGTTATTTCTACAAGCACAATCTTTCTTTGTCTTTGAACAGAAAGAATTGGGCTCTGCAAGCACAAACAATATGAAACCAAGGAGGGTAACAGACACTAATTTCATGCTTTATTTAAGGCTTACCATTCATCTGCTAAAGATACATCAGGGTGTTCTAAATCATGTAAACCTGTAACAGGAATAATAATGGGTTATTTAGGGAGAAGTCTGGGTAACAGATGATTATTTGCATACACTCCATAATATAAACCCTTCTTGGAAAGTGCATTATTACCATAATGAAATAAATCACAGTAAACTATGTTCAAATGCACTTCAGGGTCTAACAAACCAGTAAAACTAGTTAAATCAAATCTAAAACTGAAAAGGTATGAAAAAAAATTGTGCTGATATGTTTAACTTAAGTGAGTTATTCACATAATATATTTAAAGTTTAGAAGATAATTTGAGCAAAGACAAATGCAAAATGGTAGCAGACTCCTGTTCATACTCCCTTGTTCTCTTTGGCCAGTAAAATTCTTTATGCTAAAATACACACTTTTCATTTCATGTGATCTGTTCTCCTCTCCTATAAAGAAAAAATTCATTAAGGACAATTCCCTCAAAACCTAAGCACACAGCCGATGAACACGATCACCAATTTATGGGATTGTTCAGAAAAGGTTTTTTGTACTAACAGGTCACACATATGCTTGTAAATAAGAACCATATCATTAGTTATATAGCACAATAAAAATGTACTTTGGCAATTTTAAAAACTCTTAAACCACGTATCAATAGACAATAAGCAAATAGAGTTCAGAAGGCAGCTTCTGGGTCTAACCCCCTGGAGTACACAATGAACAAGGACAGAGCAACCACGACTAAGGAGGGCAGGGAAGCCAAAACTGAACTGAAACTGTGGTCCCTGGGGAGGACAGTGAGATGAAGTGAGAGAGAATCAGTGAAGGTAAGAGTGGGAACTGTTGTGGTTCTGTTAACACTTCTGGGGGTGCATCTGGGACTCAGACTGACTGAGATGTGCAACTGGATTAAAGAACATTGGTGACAGGGATGTTGGGAACAGTCTGGGGAGGGAGTAGCTCCAAGTCTCCTGTTTGTCTCCTTTGTAGCTGCTGTGCAGATACTCAAACTTCAAGGCACTTCTTTCACATCTCTCCTGAGAAGAACATATGTCCCAAAATACAGCCAAAGACCTGAAGAAATTAGCTGTCTTGCTTAACAACACTGATAAACAAGAATATTTGGAAATAAAGACTTCAGCAAAAAATCTGAAAGTGTTCCTCTATTAAAACACTTTTTGCTCAGCAGCTTCTAAAATTTTCAACCTTCCCTCCAACACTCTGAAATTCCTCCACTCTCCTTCATCTTTAGATACCTTCTTGCCAAACAACTTTATGACTCACAGTTGACTCCTCCACTCATTTAGTTGGGGACGTATCAAAAAGCAAAACCAAGGAACAGTTCTTTCCCTGGGTACTTCTACTACTATCAGAAACATGCAAATCCTTGTAGCTAATGCACATACCAGTTACAGCTCTGAAAGATTTCACAATGTATAGTCTGTGAACAAAACCAACAGCCATTACAGTGCTCTTCGTGGTTACTTCATTCACAAAACACCACAAATAATTAACACTGGGCTATGAGTTGTTCTCTGAAATACTGAGAGAAGAGGATGGAAAATGATCACATCTAAAGAAGAGTCACAAACGGTCTGACTATGACTAAAGCCATGTGAAGCAAAAGATTTTTAAAGAAAAAAAAAGGGCTAATGCTCTTCTGGAATCTGCAGACAGGGAACTACCAAATTAACAATAAAACTACTGTGTAAGCCACATGAGAAGGTAGGTATCTTACCTTCTTCTACAGTTACATTCCCTCTGAAGAAGTATTTTCCATGTCCTCTAGAGAGAGCCACACCTAAACTGTGCAGAGAAATAAAACAGACCTTGAAATCTGTGAGACAAACAATAGCAGACATTCAGAGCTATTTTCATTTTTAACATTTCCAGCTCATGTACTAAGATTAACTTAAAACTGTTTGTTTCCAAACCCTCACCAATTATATTTATTGTTCAATTAGTTGCTTCAATGATGTCTCAGTTCTGATGTGCCTGCAACAATTGGCTGTATTTATGTGTGCTTAGAGGTGCAGTAAACCATTATTCCCTGGCAAACTAATAAATGAGCCCCTCTAAGCTCACTGCTGTTCACCCAGCATGAGATTTCTTCAGCTGAGCCTTGAACATGACCATGGCCTCACAATGAGGGAGATAATTTTTCGTAAATCAGACGAAGCTGTTGAGAAACTGCAGAAGTGTGGGAATTGATGGTGCTACTGACAGGAAAAGAATTTCAAATGTGACAACAGCATCATGACTCCTCCTGGACTAATTTTTCTGTGTTTCATATTTTCAGCTAGCATAGCTCTTTTGTATTGACTTCAGCTTCATAAATTCTCAACAGTTACACACTGTGTTTTGGTCTGGTTTTCAGTCTACCATTTAAAACATCCAAGTTTAATGAAGTGGCTGGGGGATCCCATGCCTCTTGCTATTGAACACAAACACAGAATACCTTCTGGCATTCATTCATTCATTGAAGGGGATTATCCTGAGCTAGGAATCTGCAGTAATCAGCAAGACTGCAAATTCATGGGCTAGTACTTGAAGTACATGGAAAGGCACCAAATCCAAGAGCACACAAACTGCAATCAACAGCTCAGTCTGGGAAAGGGCTGAACACTAAACATCTTTGACACTGCAGTGTGCAGTTGTCCCAAATCTACACAACAATCCAAAACAAGACACATACCATGTTGAAAAAGGAATTTTCCTAACTATATTTTTGTCCTTAGCACCATAACTCACACTACACACATGTACATAGCCTGATTTCTGTTTACCTAATAGTGCAAGATGCCAGTGCCAAAGAAAAATAAACAAAAAAGAAAAACAAACAGCAATCAGAAAAAAACTCCACAACATGAAAACAAAACAAAAAACCCACTGAGTATTATCACCCATCAGTAAATTTTAACATGCATTAGAGGTCAGAGGAATGTGCCTATAGTTTCTCTGTGCGGTGATGTAGCTCAAGTTATGTGAAACTCTTCCATTGAAGAAAATTTCATTTGAGTGTCACGACTGCCAAACTCCTGCCTCAAGTGCAAAGTACAGTTAGGGCTCTTATGTTAGCAGATTATTTCTAGTTCAAATACGAGCATTTTTGAAGTGACTACCTGTTTTTCCTTTCCTTTTTTTTTTTCCTCCTAAAATACATGCAAAAATTACCAGCTTACTTGGTTTTAGTTATAGAAATCCACTGAAGGTCGTTCAGAGAAAAAAACCATCCAAACCTCAAATTGGAAGTGAAATACTATCTCGTTTTACATTACATTCTTGTTGTGGAAAAAAATAATAAAATGGGGCTCAAGATGTAGTTACTTAAATGGATTATAGTATTTATAGCTCTCCAAGTACTTGCGAAAGCCTTTCGTTCAACGTAAACCTCAACTGAATATTTTTTCAATGAAACGTAAGCCATGACAAACACTGGGAGTTTGCCTGTGTGAGCTTGCACAAACTTTCCATCCCTGGAAAAGCTGAAAGGAATGCTGGTAGGCTCCTTTTCCTTGCTATTTTCAGCATTGTCCAGGGATATTTCATTGTCAGCCTTTGCTGATGAGCTTTTAATGAGTTCACAGGGTCTGTATAAGCACAAATCCAATGAGTTGGGTGAAGCGTCCATTTATTATGGTGGGCTCTACCTGAATGGAGTACCCTTGATGTCTGTATAATAGTAGTCATTTGTCATCACCAGGACCCGCTTCTAGATTCACAACAAGAAAGTCAGAAGGAGAGAGGGGAAGAAGTTAGTTTGCTGTAAGAAATGTATAAAAGATCAAGTGGTTAGTCACTGACATAATTAGAAGCAAAGTTTACATTCAGTGAGTGAAAAAAAAAAATACTGCAGGGAGCCATATTTAAAGCCAACCTTTAAAATAATTTTAAAATTATCTGCTTGTGTTATATTTAGTTGGAATACTATTATAGATATTTTACCCCTTTGTCCACTGTCTTCTTCACTTCCATGGAGAATTTTCCTGTTTTCCGATTCACCATTGCATTTCGAAGCTGAAATGAATGAACTGTGTGTCAATTCCTTTATTTACTTTTTCTGTAATCCTTTAAACTCTGAGCTCTCCAATACATTCATCTGGCCTAAGTAGCACTCAATTTTCTTCATTACAATAATTCTACTACACACTGGAGAACCCATTTACAGATTTTATTAGTGACTGTATAGGTCAAGGCTCCTGCCATACTATTTCAAGCTGAAGTATATAAGACAGGAGTTCTCAGCATCCTTCATAGTAAAATACCTTTTTGTGTAGTAATCTGTATTTTATTTAGTATGAACAGTGTGACTACTATTCTGTATTTACTGCATGGCAAGGCCAGGACTAGATTCCTAGCTGGATTTAACTGGTTAGACCAGTGTTAAAATACATCAACATTAACACAGATAACAAGAAAATAAAAAGAGTAAAAAACCCTTATCTTACACTATTTATTCTGCTTAAGAATCTACATTGGGCTGCATCCTTAACGAGCACCAGAAAATTTATCCTAACTGCATCAAAAATTAACACTAGCTCACAAAAACCAGAATGGTAGCCCATTGGATCAGTAACGTGATCCAGGGGGAACACACAGCCAGAGCGCTTCTCAATTCCCTCTGGTTGTCCATTGGTGTCCAGGCACCCCTTGAAAGGTATTGAATTTTAGCTCTGTAGTGGAGTCTTAGGCCAGTCACAGATTTAACAATTGGCCTGGACCTCTCCACATCTTCCAAAAGACATTTTAAATCCCCTTCAAAAATGTGTTTCATTGCTTTATAAGCCAAAAATTCAGAGAAGCTAGGGAAAACAGAAAACAAATGGAAAAGGGTTTATATACAATGATTTAGCTGCTGCTCTGCAATTTCAATCTGTTACTTTTTAGATCACCACACAAACACACACACTTTTCCTGTAACTTTCTTTTTCTACACAAGCTACAGGCTCACAGATCTGGGAGCTGCCAAGTCCCTGGTCCATCATCCCTAAAACCTCTGCCCTTAGCACACCTTGGTGCTCCCTGCCTTCCTCCCAAAGGACACACAACCTCTCTCACAAATGAATGTGCCATGATGGTGAAAAGATTAAAAAACCCCAACAACCATCCCCCAGGCCTGTAAGCCAAAATGACCATCAGAGTCCCCAAGGATGAGGACAGGGTCTCTGGGCTAAAACTGAGGAAAGACAAGACAGGTGTTTTGAGAAATTCTCAGCCTTCAGGTTTTGAATTTGCCTATTCAGCAGTTCACTTCAGGGAAGAAACAAAGTTGCTGCTTAACAGTTATACCATCCATAAATGGTAATATTAAATTTGAACATTCTAAGATTTACTAATGGAAGACTTGAGTTATTTTGCTTTTTGTGGGAAAAAGCACCTATAGATCTTTCACAGCTGTAATTTTCATTACAATTTGAAAATTCCACTATTACAAATCAATTTAGCATTTAAAATGCAGGAAAATATTAGCAAAATGAGCATTTTTATGTCTCTTCTATTGCATATCTCTCTAAACACAATTTTGGACATCATGTTCCTGCTGAATAAATATCTCCTGTTCTACAACACCTCATGCCAGATTGAGAAATTCAGTTGAGTTTTAAAGAGAAATTGTGAAGACAAATGTCAAAGTGCTCTGCAGGCTGAGTTAGTATGGAGGGGAAAGAAAGTCACCAAACTTGCCAGTGAAATATCTACTTTTATTCTCACAAACAAGTTGAGCATGGCTGACTTATCAAAAATTGCAAACATTGCAGCTCTTTAAATTTAATTCTAGGGCATCTAGATTTGAATTAACAGTCTTACTCCTCTGTCAGTGAGTGTAAAAGAATAATTTTTAGCTGGAGGCATATATATAATAAAGCATATATTTTGCTGTAGATTTTTTTAACAATACATAATAGGCAATTCTGGAAATAGTTTCCTATTTTAAGTTTTGTGGTTTTGGACTTGGAGAGCTGGTCTTAATTAACCATCTACTTTCTAACATTTACAGAACAGTTTCATTTATCTTTAACATGGTTTTCATTTTTCTGCTATTGGTGCCTGTCGTTGTCCAAGCCCCATTCCTCCCACAAGCCTCAGGCAAGTCATAGATTTACTAAAAGGATCTCCAAACTCTCAGTAGTGTTTAAGATCAAGCCTGCATGTGGGATTTAGAGTTTTACTCTTCTCTTTTTTTTTTTTTCCCCCCTGCTTGCTGTGATTGCATTTCTTGGCTTTGTAATCTGGTTTCTCAGCTCTTCTGCAGTTTCATCTCCCTCCTCAAATGCATAAAATAAGCACTGCCTCAGCTGGCTTCAAGCCCCCAAACATTCATTCATGGTCTTTTTTTTTATTTGGAAAAAAATTATTTCATTCAGCTAGAAATTACAACAGAAGAATTTTAGGTGAGTTAATGAGAAAAAGGTTTCTATCCAAATTGAAACTTCTCCTCTTTGGTACTGTATATTTGCAAACCTTGCTGGAAGACACTGTTAACTTAACAAGCTCATGCTAAAATCTCTGTTTCTAATAAAATGCCTTAACAGCAAGATAGCAGGTATTGTTAAAGTGGAAAATGAGCTGATATATTTATGACAACAATATTTCACAGTGAAAAAAGTTCTAACCTTAGTTTGGCCACCTTTTCCTCATTGGATCACTGAAGAAAACCCATGTCTTCACCTTTCAGAGTAATAAGCATTATTGCTCCTTCAACAAAATATCTTTCAATCAATTCCTAACAACTCAGTTTCACTGCTGCACTATGAGATCATTCTATATTCTTGGAAAACTATGTAACCATGAAATTAATGTGGCAAAAAGTAAGAAAATGTCTTAATCAGCTTCTACGTAAGTGTTTCATGGGAGAAAAATATACCAGTAGTAGTCTATGTTATTAAAAGCAGCTATATGAATACATGAATTCTTTGCCTCTGCAGTTGAATAAACAATGCTCTACTACTCAAGCTTGAAAAAAATCAAGAACATCAAATCCAAGGCGCTGGGTGAAGCAGAGCCACGTGTAACTTGTTTCTGTGTTACAGTTAAAAATTCATTTTTAAGAAACATATTTTATAGGTGAAAGAAACATTCAGATTAAATGCATGTATATATTTTTCATCAAAATGTGAAATAAAATTTTTGCAGCCTTCAGATAAGACAAAGCTCAATTTTTTAAGAAATTTTCAGAAAAAGTGATGGAGCTTAGGGGTCTCAGTCAGAGAAAACTGAATCTGGACTTTCATGTGTACTCAGGTAGAATCTCAATTATAAATAAAAATTTACTTTCAATAACACAGAAATAGGTCAATGTCCCATTATCCGAATCACTGAACTTCTACTGAGATATGATTACAAAATGGAAAATTAAGCAGAGGAAGTAATGGAAGAAATATGAAGGAAAAAAGAAAACAAACCAAGGAAAAATAACAACAAGAAAAATCATGAAGGTTTAAAATCTGTAACTACAACAATAACATTTGAAAGGACAGAGGAGATTTTAAAGGTCATTAGCAGAGAAACTGATTGAATAACAAAGGATCAAAGTTAAGAGAAAAAGCAGGGTATAAACCATGAGGCCAATGAGATTGGCAAGATTGCAGAAGGCTGCTACAATATTTGAAAATCTTATGAGGAAACCTTAAATAGTGTGTGCATAGAAAATGACACAAAGCCATAAAAATGTTGAAAAAGTTTGTGTGTGCACTCCAACACAAAACTGCAGCTTAGGAAGTGAAGTGGCCTCTGAGGAGAGGCTGAGGACAATCTATCACCTGGTGAAACAGACCTTGCCTGAAACATAGATGAACTGCTGCACTATTCACCAAGGGGGTGGAGAGCGTGGGGAATGCAAGATATATATTTTGTAAGGGAGAAGGAAAGTACAGACTTCTGTCAGAACAGAGATCAAGAAATTAGGACATCTGAAGACTGACAAGACTCCAGGGGCTGCTGTACGTGATCCATCCCAGATTTCGGAAGGACACGACACAGTAAATATGGGAAGCTTCAGTGGATGCATTCAAACCTCTCTGGAAAAGCAGAGGTATGAGGGACTTGAGAGGAGCAAGCACAGCACTGATATTTGAGAAGGGATCCTGGAGACATCTATGAAAAATACAGACATGCAGTCGTGACTTTGGCAGGAGGGACCTTCTGGGAAAAACTAAATTATGGGACAGAAAGGTGAACACCTGGAAAGTTACGATTTAATTAGGGACAGTCAGCACAGATTCACACAAAATGGATCATGCCTAACAAATCAGATTTATGAAGGAAGTGACAGAAGGAAGAGGCAAAGGTTAAGCCATGGACATAAGGAAAGCTTTTGATACAGTACTGCAGAAAAGGCTAAGCCTGAAAGGTAAGAAAGAATAAGATAAAGAGCAAACTACAGAGTAGATGGAGCACTGAAAAATTAGGTTAATGGAAAGCTTTGTGTGATAGACACAGAACTCCTGGTCCTGCAGCTACCCATGTGTCTGAAATTAGAGTTTGGAGTGAAACTCTGCTCTGCACATAAGTCAAAGAATCCAATTTTGTTTATTCATCTTCGTAATGTAAGTAAAAGCCTCCCATTACTTCCATTAAGGAAAAAAGGATCTCATGGAAAGAAGTTAGACTAATTTCTGAGTTTCATCAGTTGTCTGGGCCAGCCCTGAGGAGGCATTCTATTCCTGTTTCTGGTGCTATATTTGCTATCCAGCACAAATACACAATGGGATGCGTGGAGACTGCAAGGGTGATGACTTTTACCAAAAATACAAAGAGTCTGTGTTTGTGGTGTATGCATACATAAGGAGGAAGCAATGCAAAACAGTTATAAAATTCTGAATTAAATAAAAGGGTCTATTGTCCTTCCCTGCCAGAGAGCAGGGAAGGCCAGAGGCCTCTCTAATGACTAGTTAAACAGTTTCCAGGTACAGTAGTGGGATGGAACAATATCTTCTGACAGGGTTTTAAAACCCATCACTTACCACATCATCTCTGTCTTCCCACTCCACCTCAGAAAGATCCACACTGCTGTAGTTGGGCTTTCTTCGTTTCTTCCCCTCTTCATACTGGTACAAAAAAAGGTGGAATAATTAGCACAACCCATTTTATTTGCACAACAGAAGATTTTCACATCAGAAGATTAAAAAAAAATTCTAAATGCATGCTGATGGTCTGCAATACATTTAGCAGTAGGTAGCTTGATTCCCACAAAATGCACCATACTGCTGCATAAATGCTCCCTGTGAATTAAAAAACCCAAAACTCATGATTATTTGCATCATGTCTTGCCATGATGCAGAGCTTTTCTTGATGGACACACAGGGGGGTCAAACTCAGCTGTTGTATGTTCTTCTCCCCTGATGGAAAATGCACGAGGCCTTGGATCTTGAAGTTTATGTTAAATATCTCCAACTGGCTCTTTCAGCTGTACAGGAAGTTATATTTACTGTAATCTTATCAACAAAATGTTTACCCATTTCACTTCAAACAAGATAAGATGCAAGTCTTTGGGAAGTATGGTGTTAGCATTTGCTGATATTCCATTTTATCTACAACTTCATGGGGAAAAGTAACACAGTAATAATGATAATGTAGGGGTTTTATCACTCCTCACTGTTACGCTGTAAATGGCACATTTAAAATAAACATTCTCGTGACAAATTAATTTGACACCGAGGTGTTTATAATGTGGGGAATTCTGCCCTCTGCTGAACATTCAAAATCAACCTCTTAGTGCAACCACACAAACCTGGAAGAAAGTAGTACTTAGGAAAAATAAAGAATCTGACTGGATAAGTAAAATTAGGAGACTACATTTGAAAAAAAAGTAAATTTGGGAGAGGATTGACATAATGTGAAATCTGGTCTTTTATCAGGAGAAACCACAAGTCTCTTTATGAGGTATGACAGGAGACATTGTGATGTGCGAAATATCCCCAAATTGCTTTTGTGACTCCTCAGCAGCACCACAGAAGGATTGAAGCTGTACCTGCAAGGCAATATATATGGTTGATTCTCCTCCCTCAGGCCAGGACCAGCTACACCATAAAGCAAACCTGTCAGTGTCTGAGACAAGCAATTCATCACCACAGCCAGCAGTGCAGGCACTTTCAATCACGTTCTGCAGATTACACAGAGACCAAGGGAAAGCCTTGCTCTCTGAGCTTTGAGAAGGTTGTTCCCATCCTTTCTCCTCTCTGAATTAAAAGTTCTCATCTGAATCCCACAGTTGCTTTTGTAGACCAAAATACTTAAAAATGGGAACAACAAAAATCTTCCTGAACAGAAAACTTTTAAAAATATCAAATATAACATATTAACACAAAGAGATTTTGAGATTTAGCACTGTAAAGTTTCTCCCAGCAAAGGCTTGACTGAGCTTCCTTAATTTTTGCTCAAAAAAAATTGGATACTCCAGTTTTTCTTACAGACAGTTCTCTTAGGAAATTCTGTGGAATAAAATCCCAAGAATTGTCATTCTTTTGCATAAAAAATTCCCAGTAACTCCGTTGGTGTAAGTTCTGAGAAGGGATGCAGATGCAATTGAAAAGTATTTTCATGTGCTTTCCTTGCCCTCTGCTGAAACCCACCGTTCTTGTAACAAGGTTGTCTACTTCTTCTCTACTACTATTCAGCAGGTGGGTAGAGAGATGTAAAGAACTTCTGCTTTCAGCACATGCTCATACTCCAGATTTTGAATTCAGGCAGCTCAGTCCTACAATTAATTTTTGCTCTGTGACAGCCCTGATAGCCAGAGAGATAACTATACCCAAAAACTGAAGTACAAAATTTGCAGCCAATATAATTAAATCTCACAAGAATAACATATGAGAGGATAACATCCCATTCATTACTAGAGCTTGATTTCTCTAGCTGGGATTTTCCAGTCTTTCATTATGGCTACAGCTATATCAATATTATCTTTAATCTTCACAGGGAGTAACTACATCTATTCTCTGTGGCTGTACCAATTAACCAAATAAATCTTTGATCTGATTCAGTCATTCTAGAATAGAAATGGTTACAGTCAAGCTCTGAAATACTGAGGGCTGAACAGTGTTACAAGGACATGAGCTGGGATCATCTGAGTAGAGCAAACAGCTCCTGTACTGATTCCAATGTTTAATTACATCCTCCCTCACAGATGTTGAAGAGCTTCTGGGCTATACTGCATTCTCAGACAGGGAATGCAGATCCACATTTAGGACAAGAAAACTGGATCTTGTGTGCCTGACAGCAGAAGCAGGCTTCAAACCCAAGGCAAACCATTAGCATCATATTATGGGGCTTGTATTTATTTTAATTATATAGATTCCACACCTTGCACTCAGAGAGCAGAAACCAAAAGCAAACAAATGAAGATCTGGATAAAACATCCAAAGTTCTTCAGAAAAGAATCAGAAGCATTCATGTCTTAAAAATTCATAAAATTAGACACAAAGCCAAAATCCCAATGATCAAGCAAGAGTCAGGCTCTATAAGCATTCAAAGGAATTGCAAGTGCACTTAAATGCATTTAGGACGGGAACTAATAATCTTCATGAAAATATCACCTTATTCCCAGCAGTAAATTTACACTATGCTTATGTAAGCAGGGCATCAAACACCAATGAAGACAGATCAGATATAAAATATTTCATAAATGTAATGCTGACAAGTCCGTTCTCCTCTAACTTCTTTCTGGTTTTATTGCTTAGCTAATTTCTTAGTAAAAGTTATTCATGGACACTGAAGCAATTCCCCAGGTTTTAAAAATAGCATTCATCTATATCTTCTTCTCTGGTAGCAAACCTAATCTAACCTTTTATCTCTGGGGCTCCTGGGTAAAGTATAAAATGCTGATTTAAGCCTGAAGCCAAAACCATCTGCAAGATTACCATAAAGCATTGAAAAAAAATCATTAAGGGACACATTGGGAAAGATAGAAACTAGGAATTCTACCAAATTACTCTGATTTAAGTACAGGAGAAAAAGAGCTAGATTTAAAATATATGCTGCTAATCTTTGGCTTTTACAAAATATGAGGTGATATAGCAGTTAAACCTCAGGGAGGGAAAAAAAGATACTGAAAAGTGTTAAATATCTGGACTGCCAAAGAAGAAACTTTTGGTCTGCTCAAAACTACAGCATGGTTCTAACTTATTGTTTGTGAGAAAAACTCATTATTTGCTTTTTCCATTACAATTAGCTTTATCATATCTTACTCAGTATCTTTTGTTTGAGACTGGGCCAGACTCTTACAGCATTGGATGATTCAAACAATGTGTGATGTGTGTTGCTAAAGACTCAACCACTTTTTCACCACCCTGTACACAACCATTTACATGCGCCATTATTAAACTCTTTGCTTTGATTTTCTTCTTTTTTTTTAATTAACACAAGCAGTCCCAAACCATCTGCCTTGAATATGACCAGCCACGTGTTTATAGAGTCAGAGTGCAGCAATCTGATCAAGGACAGAGCAAGCTCCATCTTAACAGCTGCAATCTTGGGTCTAAGGTGATTGGAATTTCTCAGACGTGCTCCATCTGGATAATGGGGAGGTGAGAGAGAGAGGAAGTTGCTGTGATAGCAGCCTTGGAAGCATCACCAGACTTTAATGAACTTTCTAAGCCACAATGTGAAATCATCCATGAGAAAAGCACCTACTAAAAAACAAGCAAAACCTAGAGAGGTAAAATAATTTCACGGAATATCTCTCAATTGCCAAACTACTAATGTGTACAAAAGTAAGGAATTAAGTACTGAAAAAGTACTGAAAGTACTCCTCCAATTTTAAAACATAGCATCATTCAATGAAGTTTCAGCTTTTGGAATTAGCACTTTAAAATGTGGAAAATGTATTAATCTCATCAGGTGTATTAATCTCATCAGGCTTTGAGAATGACCCCTTTTTCTTTTGTTTAGAGGAGACAAGCAAATATACTTTGCTGAGGTTGAATTCTACATAATACAATTGTGCACAATATAATTATTTCTATAACTAACTTGCACTAAGCCATCCTATAAAAGTATTCTTATCTACAAAGTCTGATAGGAAATCTTGAATGAAAAAATATCAGAGGAAAAGCACAATTAACTAAAATTACACACTTTTCCATGCAGCTTTAAATAAACAGGCAGAAGTTGTAAGCTCTGTCTTATTTGCAATTCCTTGGTGTGGGAAGTTTTTCAGCATCTCCCCTTCTCTCAGACTGCACACTAAATTTATTGTCTGGGGTACCTGTGACTGTCATGCAAAGCCTGCAGCTTTTAGGGTGGAAATTGCCTCAGACCTGACTTCCCATGGTCAGTGCAACACCCCAGAGCTTCACCAGCCCCCCCAGCACGAGCTGCTGCTCTGTCCCACTGCTCCCACTGTGCAAGGGGAAAGTGTGATTTAAAAACAAACAAATGAAAAACCAAAAAACCCAAACAAACAAGCAATGGTAGTGAAAAATCCCCTTCTCTGCTTCACCTGCCTATAACCTGACAATACAACATCACCCCCAGTGACTGAGCTTTCATTCTCCCTGTGCTATAAGCTCTAAACATTCTGCCTGGGCATACATGTGAAGCAGCATCTTAATCTAAATCACTGCTGTTTGGCCTTTAAGCTCTTTACTTCATTTGGAATACTTTTTTCTCTGCTCACATGGTCCTGTTTTGTCATTTGTGATACTTTAATTTCACAGTTTCCATCCAGTCTGCAACTTCAAATGATTCCTTACTGATCTGCACTTAGCATTGGATCTGTAAAACACTAATGGTTGTTCAGTGAAAAAACAAAGTTTGTTTCAAACCTCACAAACACACAAACCTCCTTAGTTTAATATTAAAAAAGGTAATTGATTCTGTTAGGAAAATAGGAAAAACAACTTCCCTGTCCAAAGACAGATTTTCATGACCAGCCTATTATTTAAGATGTTAATCCAGAAGTTCCTAGGTTATGGTTGGTAGTAAAAACCGGTGATTTTGGATTGATTCTCCATGCCAGATGGTAGTGAAAAATTGCTGCACTATAAAATTTGCACAAATACTGCAAAGAGAAGCTGAAAACAGGAGCCATGTAATTTGCTAGGGAAAAGAGAATAATTTAATTCTAAATTTCCAGGCAGAGAAAAAGTAGGAGCTATTAGATGTGCCATGCACACAGGAGAACTTGCTAGCAAAACAATAGGAGAAAATAGTTCTTGTCTTAACTATTAATACAATACTTGTATTAACATGTATTAACTAATATGTATTAACTAACTCTGTCTACTCACTCTCCTAATATGTGTTTGCTTTCCAAACAGTGCAGTAATGTTTAAAATGATAAAACAATATGCAAATACATATAGTGAATTAAAAGTCAACAAAAAATACCAGCTTTAAGTCCCACACCTTGAGCCTGGCCAAGGAGTTCATCAGCTGAGCTCAGGTTCTCAGGTGGATTGCAGACAATTATCACAGAAACATGGATGTGATTTACTCCACTGCAGAAAACAACCCCTCTATTTGGGATTTTATTTGCATTCTCGGGATTTATCATTCGGGATTATGTAAAACTGGCAGCTGCTTATAATTATTTGGGGTTCGAGTAGAAATAATTAAAAACATCTGCCTTTATCTTAATACTACCAGACTTAAACCCATGAGCTCAGTTATACCTAACTTCAAAGCTGAAAGCAAAGAATAAAAGAAAGCTTCGCATATTGCTAACAAATTTTCAGTGATTCATTTATATGTACAACCAGTTATTCAACAGCCTTCAAACCTTTAATTATCTTTTAAATATATGTAATTTTGCACTTCTAATTAGATAGCAATTTAATGCTCTCACAGGGATTCAGATGGGCTGTCTTTTTTGAAATGTAAACTCCAATAGGAATAATCATTGGCATTCAAGTGATTGAATTCTTCAGTTATTTAAATGAACGTGAGGCATTTACACTGCTCAAATCATTTAAATATTCTGCTGTCAGCTACAGCTGTAGAGTTTTATGGAGTCAATGAATAAAGCAAGGGTAAGTGTAGGTTATCTCACGTTCCAGGCGGGACTCCCCAGAGAGAAATGAGATTTGCTGCTTCTGAAAGGCTAACACTGCTTAAGTGGGGCATTAATGTTTCCCCTGACACTCGGATTTCTCTGGTTTTCTATATTAGGAGAAACAAATTTTCTCAAAATTTACAGCTACAAAAGACTTAATACTGATCTAGAATCTTCAAACACTCCAGGTCCTTCAGCTTAATGCAACACACAGTGACAGTTCCCATTCTAAGGATGAAATGGGAACTCACTCAGGCACCTGAACCACCAACATATTTTAGTGTGAGCACTGAAATATTACTCAAAGCTTTGATTTCTAGATGTAACTTTCCCTGTCAGGACTGATCAAGTTAAAGATGTGCATCCTTGTATAGAAAGGCATCAGTTAAATTCATTTACTTTGGTAAGAGCATTCACAAACAGCCAGTCATAAACCTCATTACAAGTCTTACAGAGTTTATTTTGAGAGTGAGAATAAATGTCTCAATCTTCTCAGAGACAGAGGATTTTGATTTAAATAATACATATATCACAAAAATCATATAATCATAATAATAATATAATGCACATATTACAAAATCTTTGTAAGCAGAGATGTCATTAGATTAATTCATAAATCAGAACACATTTTTAACCTCTGATTTATTTTTAAAATGGTAGAACGTAAATAAAAGATGCAATTTTATTCAAGAACATATGCATTTGTCTTTAAATGCATATTTTCTTTAATTAAGAAACTCAGGCTCCTCCTTCAGGAACTCTGAGTATTCTGCCCTAGTAATTACTGAAAAAAAACAAATCCTGTTCCACTCCCTGAACAAAAACACAAATCCCATTGCTAACTATGAATCAAAAAAAGCCACAAACTTCATAAAACCTGGTAGCAACCTTGCTATTATTTATTGAAAACCACGCAAACATTAGGGCTGAGAGGCAGCAGCACAAACCCCTAACACCAGATAAGGTTCACATGGTGCTGATCTGGGACTGTGGCTGACACTCATCTTCCAGGGACATTCCTTAATTTCTCTGCAGTCTCACTACACTTCCCTAAGAAAGCAGTTTTCCTCTGGCACCAACCTTCAACAGACTGCAGAGTGACAGTGGCAGTAATGGGCAATTAACCACAATTAAAGTTAGACAGGCTAAGGTTGTTTTTAAGGGCAATAAAAGAAGTACTTTCCTTTGCATTCACTAAACTCTTTTCTTTGGCAAACTGTAACATCATCAACATGACATATTTTCATTTTAAAATCTAACAGTGTAACACCTGGCACATACCACAAGTGTTAAGAGGCTCCTGAAAAGCAGATAAAATCTGCCATGATCACAAATGAAGAAGACTGTGTCCTCATGTGCACATTTCACTACAGGTGAGGAGCCTCATACACCAAGTTAAGAAAAAATGGAAATTCAGTTTTGAACTCCCAAACAATTTATTACTTTTTAAATTAGCAGTAGGTCGAGGTTTTCAAGAGAATATAAAATTGCAAATTACATCACAGGACTGAAAATATTCTCTAGTGAAAATAAAATAGCCCTCTGTAAAAATATAGACTTTTAGTCAAACTCAGCATATAGAGGCATTCTGATGTATTAAAGCAGTATTTAGAAAAAGGGGTTTTCCCATCAGGTGTAGTCTATGGCGTTCCCAATGGGGTGCTTTTGGTAGGAAAGGAGACTTAAAAAGGGAAATGTGCAATGGATGCTCTTCAGCTATATGAGAAAAATAAAATTAAAATTTAAAAATAAAAAGGAAAATAGGAATAAACAGAAAACAGGGCGCAATCCCGTTGATCACGAAGGGCAGCGGGGGCGGCGGGCGCTGCCCAGGGCGGGATCGGCCCCGGCGGGGGCAGCGCCCTGCGCGGAGCTGCGGCGCCACCTGCCGGCCGCGGCCCCGCACTGCACCTGCGGGCCAGGCCCGTGTCCCCGGGGCCATTCCTGAGGGGGCCGCGCTCCTTCTGCCCCGCTTTATCGGCTCCTTTGGCGCCACTCATCGCCCCACTAATGTCTTGTGAGGAACCGAGCCAAAAGGTTCTTTCTGGTCCCTCTGTGGGACGGTGGCTGGTGGAAGCTCCCAGGCAGTGCTGGGGTCGCTCCAGCAGCCTCTGCCGCAGCCGCTCAGGATTCAGGGAGCGCCTTCCTCTCCTTCCTGCAGCCCAACCACCAGCACCCAACCTGTTAGCCACACCAAAAGACAAGTTTATTCAAAAAAACCAAAAGAAGAATCCAGCAACAGCTCAGGATTCAGGGAGCGCCTTCCTCTCTTCCCTGGAACCCAACCATGAGCACCCAACCTGCTAGCCACACCAAAAGTCAAGTTTATTCAAAAATCCAGCAGAAGAATCCAGCAGCAGCTCAGTCTTCAAGGACCACCTTCTTCTCCTTCCTCCCACCCAACCCATCAGCCTCACTGAAGCACAAGTTTATTCAAAAATCCAGCAGAAGAATCCAGAAGCAGCAGCCCAGGATTCAAGGAGCACTGCCTTCTCCTTCCTGCAACCCAACCATGAGCACCCAACCTGTCAGCCTCGCCAAAACCCAAGTTTATTCAAAAAACCAGCAGAAGAATCAAGAGATGGAGTTTCCCGGAAAAGCATTTTTAAATATAAACCCAATACTATAATCAGCACAAAAATGCAGCCAGCTTAATGATTACATGCACTGCTCAGTGTTAGATGAAAATCTGGTGCAGCAGGAAGCATTCTGTGCTGTTTGCTATCCTGCCTCTCTGCTCTGTGTCCCACAAGACAGTTCCTTAAAAAGCAGTACATCAGCTCCAGAACTAATAGATATGGGGTTAGGAACTCAGGAATTCAGTAATATTCTAGTTTTACATCCCTGCTGGAAAATATAACAGGATAAACCAGAGTGGATCAAGTAATCAATGAGATTGAATGTAAATCTAAGACAGAAATAATTTTTGAGAGTATCTTTAGTGAATTATCTAATTCCAGATCTATGGCCTATTTTCACATAATTATTGTCACAAATTCCATGGAATATGACAATGGTATCAGGATTTGGCCTGCAATATTAAACCAAGGGCCCAGGCCAGCAATCACTTCACTCTCAAAAACTCCACTGAAGTCAACAGAAGACTCTCATTACCCACCACTGACAGAACCCAGAGGTAAAAATGACTCTTCCAAAAACCTGAAATGCACAGACCATGAATATATCACAATGAGTTCCCCTAGCTGACAGCTTATGGGCTCCTGCCCAACATTTTGATTTTAAAAAGAGATTCCTTTGTATAAGGCAATGAAGTAAGTGCCTTCAAGATGTACCCTTGGTGAGGGAGAGTTACAGCAAACAACCTTTACCTCACTAAAGCAAAACATCAGAAATTAGGGAGTGGGTAAGACTCTCTGTCAGCCTTAGAGCTATCCACAGTGCCTGGATTACCCTCTCTTTTACAAAATATTTATTATACACTGAATAAATACTAATAATTTGAAATAAGTAATTTGCCCAAAAAGAAAGGGACACTACAGCAGACAGGAGTTATAAAACTCTTGTGATGTAGAGACAGAAGTTTCATTTAAATATATTCCTGTGGCTTGCAAACCTGGGATGTCAGATTTACCCATTGAAACATCCTTGTTGCACTTCTCCTAAGTTCCAGTTAAAAACCAAACTAAGTGCAAATATAAATGTTAATTTAGTGTGTAATTCCTAGCCTGTATCTTGGAAAGGAAAATTCCTTTGCTTGGTGAGGACCTCAGATATGCTAACGACTTAATAAATCACACTGGTCAATAATTTTATTTTCAAATTAAATTATCCAACCAGTTAATATTTCTGTTTTCTACTGAAATACTGCTGAGATTGGGCATTGGAGATCCTGCATGAGGAGCACATGTGGCAGCCATGTGGCCACAGCAGTGGGACCATCAATGCCAGTGCTTTGCTGGGAGCCAGTGGTGATGGAACACTTGGCAGGGCTCTTCCTAAACAATGATGCAACCAGGAATGCACCGGCCCTCCGGGGTGTTAACTTGATAAACATTTGCAAAACAGTCCCTTTATTTTTCTTGCTGTGATTAGTGCAAACAAGATGATAAGGGGGAGCTAAAGGTAAAAATTGCTGCTATTTCTCTTTTAGTACAGAAAATCCCCAGTGCTCCTATTTTGCTTAAAAATATGCTTTATTGAAATTTCGGCACATATATTAAATTAACTTTAACACTTTAGCATGACAAATAGGGGTTATTACACAGCACTAGAGCATTCCAACATTCCATTTCAATGTAAAATGAACATAATTATAGCAATTTTTGGCTTTACTATTTTGCAGTAATGGAGGTCTGCATCTTTTGCAGAAGCAAGTTGTATATTTATTTTCCTAGGGTTTTTTCCATGCTAAGTGTTGTTTCCAGAGGTAAATTTACCAAGAACTATGATGGGTTATGAAACAATATAAAGTATCTGCTCCATTGTATTTAATTTTTAAGACTATTCACACTAGGAAAAAAAAAAAATGCAACACATGCAGCTAAATAAAACAGATCAATAAACAGAATTCTTACCAAAGGCCTGAGTTCTGGGTGAGTCAAAATGTATCCGTTGTTCGTAATTGCAAAAGCATATCCATGAATTCCTAACTGCAAAAGTAAATGAGAAAGAAATACTGATTAGCATGGTCTCCAGTAAACCCTTACACAAAAATCAGGCAATAATTTGGCTATCCAGGGCACCTGGCATTCCCAGTCCTCATCCACACAGGACTTTGCTATAAGCATAGGCAAAGATCCTTGACATCCTGCAAATGAGAACCTGCCATGTGAAGAATTCAGCACAGAGCAGGATTTTACACTGTCCCACAGCTCTGCTATCCAGGGCACTTGCTCCTATGTGTGATAGAGTCAATTAATTATTATATATATACATATAAAATATAGCTATATAGGAGATGCCATAGGATGTGGCATTCAGAACATGGGCCAGGGCAAAAAGACACTGGGATATTATAAATTCCCCATTCCCAGGAGAGCACAGCTTTCTTCACTTGTTGTCAAAGAACCACTTATCTCAAAGATAAACAAAGCACAGCTACAATGAGCAACAGTGGCCTGTCATATGTGATATTTACATCTTCCCATCACAAAGGCTCTCTGCTAATTCCAGTTCTGCTGCAGCCAAAGGCAGCTACTTCTGCTAAAGAATTTCCTCTAAGTTTTCATCTTTGTACTGAGTGGAACTGTGGGAGATTCCTTGAGAGCAATGAGATGCTTGATGAGGCTAACAGTGCCCAAATTTAGCATTGTACTTATTTAAATAAAAATACTGGCGTATTTAGCAATATGCTTATTACACAGCTGATTGCATCCACTGAATGCAACAAATCTGCCTTTAAATCCTTCATGTGGTCATTCAAACATCCCTTCTTAGCATAAGCTTGCTGCTAATGTAGACTTTTTCTACAGATTCACTATGTATCTTTTGCCATGCAGAGAGTATCTTCCTATCCTTCTTTACCCATTTTTTTCAGTTCTTCAGACAATATAATATCCTGTGTCTTTTTATTTCAGCATCTCATTACACTGAGGTATTAAACACCCCCCCCACAACAAAACAAAAACCCCAAAGGAACTTGAAAGTCCAGCACTATCTTGCTTTGATATTTACAGTTCTCACTACTAAATCTTTTATTTAATTTGAGTGCATTCTTAAATGCTTTGCTAAAGTGGATCTTTAGCAATTTGTCTGACACAAAACAACTTGAGCAAGGAAAGTCAGAATCCTTTCTAAGAGGCAGAAGGGAGATCAAGTTTATTGGATTCTGTGATTTTCTGGGAACATAAACCAGACTATGATCTTATGGCAAGGTCGCAGGTAAAATATTCCAGATTAATTTATAGTGTCTCTGTGTGAATGGTTGTATATGGTCAGCTGTATCTGCCACACAGAAGATTGTTTCATAAATTAGTGGTTTTCCTATAGCAATAAACTTCAGTGACAGCAACAGAGGGTGATATGTTCTTGGCATCTCTTCATAAAGGAGGGATAACCAAAATAATAACAGTGGACATATTTTAACTATTATGGTGTGACAAGGGAACGAGCTGTTGGCTAAATATCAGATCTCAAGTGCAATTGTCTGTGTTGATAACTGCAGAATGACATCCAGGCAATGGAAGTCAGGTAAGGAAACAAATGTGGGTGGTATTTTTCACAGGAAAAAAGCATTTGCCTGTTTGAGGCCTACACAGGATCTGAGGGCAGCATTTTGTCATGTTCTGTGCAATGCGTGAAACTGCAGAGCCTCTGCAGTACCTGAGTGATGCTACCATTTACAGCAGCACTGCCATTTTAAACCTTGAATTCTGTCTCTAAATCACAGATTCAGAAACAAAGAAACATTTTTCTAACTGTGGTAAAATGTCACATGGAAGTCAAGTATTACCAAATCCAACCCCAGCTCACTCAGGAGAAACTGCCACTGACATCTGGGGATGTTTAGTCAAGGTAACAACTGCTGAAAACAGCTTATTGCTGTTATTCATCTTCCTCAGCATAAAATCCACCTCATCCAAGCTGAGAGAATTCCAGGCCAGTAGACTTCTATGTTCAACCATCATTTTATTTCCCTGTGTGAATTTTCTGTCACGTGTTGCCTCTGCAGGAATGGCTCCCAGGGGTGATTATGCTCTTGCAATTTGCAGAGTCTTTGTTTAGGGCATGTGGGACTGGAAGTTATAACTCAAGTGATCTCACTAACCCAACTGCATTGCATGATATTGGTAATAATCCTCTTTTGCAGTACATCCTGCAATATAAAACATACCTTCAAATAAAAATCTAATATTCAGCAAAAGGATCATATATTACCTTCCACAGAAAACTACTTCTTAAAAAACTTCTTTTCTGAATCAGTCTAACTCTGTTCCAATACCCATTATTTGGGCCTCCCACTCTTTCTAGATCCTCATATTCAGGCTATATCCAAATCCCACAGATTATTTAGGAGTAACATCACTATTACCTGGCTTTTCCTATCCAGCAATGCACAGCCAAGCTTTTATTTCTGCAGGTGCCACAACATTGTTCTCCATTCTCACTACAGATAAAACTTGCTCTCCCCATAGCTCCTTACAGGCACCTCCAAAGATTGTGTCCATTGCTCCAAATCTAGAAAAGGAGCAAATTTTGCTCCTTTCTCCTCTACCTTCTACTGATTCAGAACTTCTGCATGCACAGAAGTGTAACATTTTTTTAACATTTCTGTTAGCAAACTTTGTTGGTCTGTGCCCTGAGTTCCCTATTATTTATTCTGGGCAGAAATGTCTCTGTCACTGTGCTCTGATACCAGTGTGGAGTCAGCTGCTGCCTCTTCCATAGCCCTGGGACAGGGCCCGTTCTGTGCTGGCTTTGCACAGCTCTGTCCTAATGGGATCCAGGTCGCAGGAATTTACTCCAATTCACATTATCAGTAATATTGCCACTCTTTTTTATGCATCATTTTCATCAAATTCTTGTTTAATTTAAACTTTCCAGTTACTGTATATTGATCCAGGAAATAATTTGGTAAACCCTAATGTATTCAAATTGGAATTAAAATTGATAGGAGGAATTTTTATGTGAGAATATTGGAAGGCACTCACAAGTCAGTTTCTTTCCTCACCCTCTTAGAAATCACTAAATGAGAACATGGCAAACAATTAAGAGACAATTTGTATTATATACAAATTTATGCTTAGTACAGGTGCTGTCAAAATGCACTTATTCCAGGGGCTGGCCTCTTTAGCAAAGGCTGTCTACGATGCTGTGTTACACGCTTGTAAGTCATGCAAAAAAATCTATTAATGGGAAAATACTAATTTAATTTTCATTTGTGAATAGAAGAGTGCTATAGTAAAACATTTCAGACATAGAGAAGTAGTGAAATACTAATGTACTGCATCAAATTTAAATGAAAAGTAATTACATTTTGTGTTTGCCTGAAGCCTGCTTTTACTGAATGCAAAATTTCACAAGAGATATAGTGGTTCAGATTTTGAAAATTTTTGTGATCATTCATTTTAAGACTTTTACTGTAGAATTTCCATTCACTTTGGAAAACTAAGTGGAGGAAAATATTTAGCAGATACTGGGTAGGAGAGAAGGAAGCACAATGTGCCACTGTCTTTAATTCCAGGAGACACAGAATTAGGACAGGAAGAATTACACACCAACAGGAAGCCTAAAGCCACATTAAGGATAGGTTTTCATTAAAAGTCATGCAGTTTCGCAGCATGATTCTTTTGGTTATTTTGAACTGTATTCTGGCTATATTTCATAGTTTGATAACTTCATTGATTTTATAATTATATTGATTTTAATATGGATAGAATTTAATACTAGACCCTCTAGGCCACAAAACATGGTCAGTATTTAATATTACAAAAATGTGAAAATCAGGCCATATTTTAACTTGGGTTTTAAAAATGGCACTTGATCTCAGACACTACAGAGGTAAAATTCCTGAGGAAAATGGGTGAAATAATGGAGCTATGCAAGCATAAAAATAACAAAAATTAAATGAATTATGTTATATTTGAGACATTATACTGAATATAAATTATATATACACCATTTGTGTATTACCTTGTATTTTGGAATAGTTTTCAAAAGCTCTTTAACTGGAACATCTGTGCCAACTACTCCCAGGAGAATCCCTTTAGACCTCTGAAAGAACAATAAAAGATGCACTCAGGACCACGATGATAATAAACATTCTCACCACTTATTTCACCTTGCATCTACACTGTGAAATTGAATAGATGACAGATAAATTATTTTGAAGTGGGGAAGGCAGACACTGGTATAATTCAGCTGATCAAGCAGTAATTAAATCAATAATATTGCTCCTTTCTGCCTTATTTACAATTTATATAGAAAAGGCATGCAAGGTTTTGATAGCTGGTGAGTCCCTCTGCTGAAATCTTTCACATGCAAATAGGTTTAAAATTAAAAACTACTGTTAAAAATATGTTACTCCTCTTCCCCAATTTCTCCTACAATTTGATAAACATAAGAGGAAGGTGAAGCATTAAGGGGAAAGTACACTTAACTTTTTTTAACAATGTTGAATTACTAAAGATAAATAGATGAATATATAATAGACATAAAACTAATTAAAATTTAAGTTATATCAGAGCAAAGAGGAAAACTATATGGAATATTTACTACAAAACAAGCAATACAGAAGTAAGAAAGCTGTAAGGCCTGGTGTCATCTGAGATTTTCCCTCAAATATAGGGTTTCATCATTTTACCATGGCTTATAGAGTATCGGTATTTGGGATTATTTTGTCCATATTTTTTATGCTAATAAAGGGATTCTAACTGCAGACAAAATAATAATAATAATAAATTTTAAAAATTTAGGAGTTGACTAAACTTATTAGATCCCTGAAAGCAACTTCACATCAGTCACACCATTATCACATGACAAAAATAATCTGAGTACTTACAGTCTCATTTTGCTTACTAAATACTGGCATGGCAACAGTTGTCATCAACACCAGTCCCTGATCATCAGCAAGCTATATTTGAAAAAGAAATACTATCTCTGAGAACTAAGGGACAATTACAAACATGTGATTGCACTTTTCAATGTCATTATTTCCATTTTCAATGAGATAAGGCAGTTCACACAAATGGCAGTGATGCAGTTGGACCTGCAGTCAGTGCAGCCCAGCCCTGCCCATCCCAGCCCCTCTAGACAGGAAAGAAGCCCCATTCTCTCTCCCAGTGCAGCCTGCCATGGCACAGAGAAGGGCTGGGATGGCTGTGGGGGCAGCAGGAGCAGCAGCAGAGCAGCTGGAGCTCTGCTCCACACCCCTCCGACGGCCAGCTCTGCCTCAGCTGCCTCGGGCTGTTCTCTCCCAGCACAGGGCAAGGGGCCATGGGCTGTGTGGGTTTAGTTCTGGTCCAGACCGAGATCCCAGCTCACACAGCAGCACAGAGGATGACAGCCAGTCAGGACCCCAGGAGCACTTTGCTCCAGCTGCCCTCAGAGGTGCCATGAAGCATCAGCTGATTCTGCACATCAGGTTTCAACGCAGCATTTCAGTTTAGGGAGCAAACAGATCTCCTGACCTTGGTTCCATTCAAAGGAAACATACAGGGTGTTTATCACTGGCCACAGGACAGTGAGAGTGCTCAGATTGTCTCCTCCCTGTTCAGATGAAGCTCTCCCCTGAGGCAGAGCCTGCCTGGGGTGCTCCAGACCAGCACTGCTCTGTGCCTGTCCATCTTCACCAGCAGCGTGAGAAACACAACTCAGGCAGGGAGTAGAGAGTCACTGTTCAACCCTTTCTGTTTCCAGGGACAGATATTAAAGCTGAAGAGGTTTATCCAACATTTGAAAGTGTCACACAGACAGTTATGACCTCAAGTGGAGAATTGTGTAGAACACAAATTCTGCTTTGCTGCACCTGTGCTCAGCCAGCTGGGTGCAGCAACAGGGACGATGTTGCTGAGCAATGCTGTAGGTGACAGTCATGCACAATTGTGACTGTGACATTCTCCTATCACTTTTGCATCTCTATCATCTTTTCTGCACTCAAGTAAAGCTTCTAATCCTTTTTTTTCTTTTCTTTCTACAACTTTCGCAATTTATTTTTTTCCTTTGTTTGTGTTTACAAAAGTTTTCTTATAATGAAGCAATAGCAATCGGCTCCCCATATTCTCAGAAAAAAATTCCTACATTATGATAAAGATACCTTATGAAGCATATTCCACATTAACAGATCAGAAAAAGAAAATCTAATAAATTACATGTCTTGCATCTCCCAGTCTTCTTCAGGAGGATTTTAAGTTTCTTAAACAACTATATTTCCTGAGGCATGGTGCTATCTCATGGTGAGAAGGAATGCTTGCAGACATTAGACAGGAACACAAATGGGGTTTAGAGTCAAGAAGGTTTACATCTGATAAAGGAATCACCAGGGATATGAGGTGGAACAAACTTATGATCATATTTTCTTTTTTTTTTTGTTTCCTTGTTAGCAAGAAGAGATAATTCTTACCATATTATAATCTTTGATATATCAAGGAATAGTAAGTTATTAAACAAACAAGAAAAAACACAAAAACTTGGCAAAACTTGGTGGGTTCAAAGGTTGCACTTGAAACTGAAATGCAGCCAAAGCAATGTAGGAATTTCCACTCTTTGGCCAAAGGAGTAGAGTCAAGTACATTGACATGATTTGTGGGGAGAGCAGCCCAGTAAGTGGGAAAGCATTCTGCTGATTATGAGGTGACATTTTGGAGCACATCAAGATTTTCTGTGAGTGCCCTGGGTGGTTTTCTCTGGCATCATGTTTGTGTCAAGTACCTGGACAGTATTAATTTAGGAGTCTGCTCACTTTCAAGATATTACTAAAAACAATTCAATGGATAGGATGAAGCCACGGGACTTCGAGCAGAGTTTTAGGTTTGAAATTCTTTACATGAAGGGAAAAAAACCCACAATCTGGAGTTCCTGGGAGTTTATGAAAGGACTGCTCATTACCTCTCAAAACTGACTATGGAAGCAGGCAAGAGTGACTGTCTTGTAATTTTGTTATCTACAAGTAGTAACTACAACTGGCTGCTGCACTCATTTCTATAGAATTCCACTGTATAATCCAGCCTGTTGGATTTTTTCATTTGCTTGGCAGATGAGCAGGTGGCTGACCACTTCCATAAATGGAGTCAGCAAATAACTGGGTGAGCAGGGACCTGTATTTACAATGTTTTACTGAGTCACTGCTTATCATAATGTAGTTACCATCTAGTCTAAAATGATGAATGTAGGAGACAGCATCAGTGATTTGCCCCAGAATGTTCTTCTGCTGGAAAGACATGGTGGTAACAGTTTTGGGTGGGCAACTACCCAAGTGCTATGGACACTCAGTTTCATTAAATGCTCAGCAAAAAAATAACAAATCTTTGAAGGAAAATAAATCTCAAGACTGAGGAAAAAATGCATTCCCAGGGTAATTGTCTCTTGGCTCTTTACCATAAAGAAACAGAACTTGCTCTCTGAAAAGGGTACATCTAATGGCTAGTGATAATAATTCTATAATTGGTGGAAAAATTCCCTTTAGAAATAGATTTAACTACATTTTTCCATTTAATTCCTTGCTGTACACAAGTTACCCCCTCAGAACAACCCCCAACAGAACTTCCCAAAAAGCAAATAAAAATCATCCTTTTAGAGTTAAGCCACTTGAGAGTTTAGCCTCACACCCAGCACCAGCATCCTTCTCAAGGCAAAGAGTAAGGCAGGCTCCAGAATTAAACCAGACACACATATACAGGAAAGAATATAAACACTTTCTGAGGTGTTCCCAGTACAGAAAGAGGAATTTGAGAAACATCTCTGAAATATCTTTCTTGGGAGTGTATAGGCAATGAGAGTTACACTGGGTTGATCAGAATTTCTGAGACACCTGCCCATCCCACCCTGCCCTTCTTCCTTGGCCTGCTCTGTATAGATTTGCTCCACAATGTGTTGTCTTCTGTGACCACTGCACTTTTATGTGCTGATCAGAGTCATGAGGCAGGCTGGAAGCCTCAGAGAATTGGAATTTCTGTTTTATATGGACTAAAAGAATAAGGAATATGCTATTATTTTGGCATAGAGTCAAGTTATGGTCTGGGACAATACAGGAACCTGTGTGAGTGTCTTAGAAAGAGAAGTTTCTGTTTGACACACAGAGTAAATGAAAAAAACCCCCTTATGTTGTAAAATAGTTACTTGGAGTTTGTAAATTGCTGATTCAAAATGTTATTAAAAGTAAGTTTGCTTGTTGAGGAATGTGAGAGAGATTTTGGAATCTAAAGATTGCAATTAACATAAAAGTGAAAATTTTAACGTGGTTTTCTGAAAAGAAACCAAATATACATTACAAAACAAAGACAATAGCATCTCATGAGGAGGAAATAGATCCAAAGGAATGCTAAGTCAAGCTGTTTACTTTATGATTATTTTGCACTCCATTAGATTCCACTAAAATGTTATAATTTTACAAAAGTGCTAAAATCACTAGTCATGCACTTCAACAAAACTAGAGCTTTCCACATTTTCTATTTTCTATTCCCTGTGACAGTTAATTCAGCTCTTCAAAGTATAAGATAAACGATGCAGGGGATGATAAATGATCCTCCCAAAAGGCTGAAAGAGGATAGCATCAAGATATGAGGAGGGCACAGCACTGCTTACAGAAGTTAAGGGGTTACACAGAAAGAGAGAAGAAAACTGTCAGGAACTTTTGGGCAATAAATATCATTAAAACATTTCTGTATGGAGGAAATATGGTTCCATTCATGAGAGAATCATTAAAAATTTCTTAAGTGTTCCTAAACACAACTCTCTGCTTCTGATTTGTGTGCCTAATTTATTCACTTCTACCTTTTCACTCAAGCTAAGTAGAACAAAACATCACAGCAGGAGCAGGGCAAAAGCTTTTGAATCCTGCTGTGTTTGCTCAAAAAAGCAAGTAAAGCTTTCCTACTAGGAAACAAAACACCTTTTTGAACTATTAAGGAAAAATGGCTTTTGCTCTTCAGCGCATACAAAAAGCTGTTTAACATAACTGTTTCAAAGATAAAGGTCATTTTGGAAATCAAAATGAACAAATTTGAAAAGTGGTAAATTCGAGTTATTATTTTGTCTTACTGATATTTCACAGCCCTGTGGGATAGCTACTTTAAAACACGCATAAAAGAAACATAGAGGACAAGTAAAATTCATATGAATTTGTTTCATTTGTCTGGCAGCAGTTCTTCCTGTTAGATACATTTTGTTCTGAAAGTAACATACCCATACAAAATCAAGGTCTCTATTGCCTGAAACTGGTGAGATTTTCGTTGGTGTTTTTTGGCTGGCTGGGGGGTTGGTTTGATTTGGTTTTGTGGTATTTTCTGTTTTAAGTATAGGGTATATCACAAAGATCTTTTCAAGACAAATATCATGGTGCAACAGACATATCCACCTTAAACTCATCATTATTCATTTCACCTGCTCTCTAATTCTGAATTTGCACCAGTTTGACTAAGAGCAGACAGCATAAGAGTAACAGGTTTAATTGTTATTTAACTGCTGTAGACAATTTAAAACCTAAAGGTCTTCAAAATCAATAGCTAATGACCATATAACACTGACTAAACACTGAAAAGTCTGAAGCCAAAGTGTCCCACATATAAGAGAAAACACATTTCATCAAGATGGTGAACTATTTAGAATAGATATGAAATAGCAAAGGTAAACTTGAAATGCCACATTTTTCTTTCAGATCACTCAAAGATTAAAGTGAGCATGTTTAGAGAGACATGACTGTTTGAAATGTTTATAGAGAAAACATTTGCAAGATGATACATAGATTCCAACAAAAATACAGTACAAGTTCAGACACCATATGGCGAAACAGTGACTAAGTCATTCATAAAAGCATGCACCAGCCCTGTGCTGCTTCCCTTCACCTTGCAGAGAGCAAGAGAGATTCTCTTGGTTTGTTCATAAGCTTCCAGGCCTCACTTATTTGAAAGGCATATTTCTTGCCTGAAGCTATCAAAAGCCCTGGAGGATAACTGGTACCTGCCCCCTTCTCCATCCCATTTCTTCCTTCCCACCCCTCTCCTTTTTCACTGCACAAAATACACAATCAATAAGACTGTAGTCAGCTGTGAGTGCATTTAAAAATATCTGGCTTTAGTTCTGCATTTTTTTGATCTAGGGGCAAAAACATTAAAAACTTGCAATTTTGATCATTTATGAAAATTGTATTTACTAACAGCAAACTTGAGTAATTTGTACCAGAATATTGTTTAATAGCTCAGAATTGTGGCCATCAGAACAGGTAATACAGCCCCACATGCCACAAGCTGACAAACAGCCTGGCTGGTTGTAATTTCTGCACCAGCACATCACAGTCTGACTCTCTCTTCTTTCTGCAAATTGTTAAGAGAAGCATTTGGCACAAACATTTAAGCAGGTGAAAATGAAAAAGCCAAAGTTAGCTAGTCTAGCCAATCTTTTTGTCCTTCTACTCTTCTAGAAAGCTGTAGATAAAATATTTCCTGAAACATTTTTTTCAAGAAGGAAAAAAAACCAAAACAAAACCAACATCTTTTGGTACCATGTTCTGCAACTATCAAAGCATGAACAAACTATGGACATAGTGCAGTGTCATAAAATGGCATGTTACCTGCAGGCTTGAAATTGAATTTTCCAAGCTCCATGAGCAAGGAAATTTCAAATACATGTAGTATCATAAAAATAAAGCCTCCCATCTTCATATTTCTTGGTTTTTAAGGTAAAAAGTGGCTGAGATACATTAGTGAAGTTCTAAGTTCTGTGGATGCCCTCACCATTCTTCAAAAGCTATTAAGTGAAAGATCACTTCACTTATAGCTTTCATTAAAAACTGAACTTTCATCATCATCCATGAATGTTACTGACAGTGATGTCAAACTGACTAACTGCTGTGACATTTCTTATTGAAAATGCTTTTCCAAGAACAATAAGAATGACTTGGACAAATGAGTGTTGCAATCGCCCAGCATATTCTATTCCTTTTTATCATTTTAATACTTTTTTACCAAAAGCACAAAACATCAGCTAGATTTTCTAGTTTCTGGAAGCCTTGATTATATTTGTGAAATACACAAGGATGATGCAACAGGCATCAAGGAATTGTTAGCTCTGCCACAGTGGCTGTGCTGTCCTGGCTCTGGTGACACCATATCGATGCAGAAGTGGTTTAAAGGCAAGAGCACATTGTATGGAAATTATGCAATCTGCTAGAGAAGTCAAATGCTGAATGTGTTCAGGGGTGTGTTGGCAGATACAGTGGGGAGCAGTGAAAGGGTTCCAGCTGTGCCATGGGTTCTGCAGTCTCTATGACAGATCCAGAAATGTTTCACATGGAGTAACGGAGTGGGTTGGGGTTTTTTTTTTAATCCCTACTATTATTTCAAATTGCTGATAAAACAGCCTCCCTGTTGTTTGCAAGTTGAAGGCTGCTGGATGCCTGGCATGTTAAACAGCTGATGTGTTTGAAGAGCTGCTCTCAGCAGGTACCTCAAGCTGGGCTCAAAGCCAGGCACCCTCCTGGGGCCAGCTCAGAGCCCCGTGACAGTGAAGAGTTTCACTGATCACCGCCTGTACCACACCCACACCACCATGGAAACACTGGTGAAGCACTGGTGACTACTTGGAATGACTAGGATTTGATTAAAATATTTTACCTTTTGTGCCTGAGGGAGCTGGAAAACAACAAAACAGAACAAGCAATTATACATTAAATTAATCTGAACAGGCACTTTAGCTGCTGTAATAATAAAAGATAAACATAGTATAAAACAAAGTGTAAAGGAAAGAAACTAGAGGAACTAGGTTTACATTGCCAATTGATTCAACTTATTGAGGGCTTATTAACTGACTTTATGATTTGGCAGCTTCTCTACAAGGTATCACAAAAGCACCATGACATTTGTTAAATACTACCACACCAAGAAAAGGATTGTTTTCTCATCAGATATGGTATCACACCTGAACTGTGAAGTAATTCCATCTTCCTGTACACAAATATAATTCAACAGAGAGAGTTTTAGTTTTAAATGAAACTGACATTAAGAGGAGATCATCATATTAAAGTAGAAGGTTGTATCCTCCATGACAGAGGAAAGAAAAACAAAATGGGAATAGAAAGTTAGTAAGTGCTTATGCAAACAGATTCCAATACATGCATAATATACAATAAGATATGCATAGAACAATACATTTCTGTGCTGTAAACACAAGTATGATTATATCTGCATATATGCAAATCAAATGCAAGTGTTTATGCATATATGCATATTTGTACCACACAGATGTTATCAGACAAGAGTAGCCATACCTGGTTGTGTGCACAGTATTTACTGTAAGCAACAACTCACAGATAAAGGCATTGAGAGCAGGCAGCAGACTCCATCACATTTAAAAACCTTATTTATCAAGAGTTGAAAGATGGGTTCTGTTTTCACTTCAGAAAAAAGAAAACCCATTCTAACAGAGGAAGTCAGAAAACCAAACTGTTACAGGCACAATACCGTTTTCCCTTTTTCTGAATTCTTCTCCTCTTACTCCATACTTGTGGAGAAATTCACTCATGTAGCACTTTAGCCTTGTGCTAAGTGTACCTCCTCAGAAAATTTGTTTGTCCAACTCAAATTTTGTCTTTAAAGGCATCATCTGAGCAAGGAAACAGGCAGGTGAATCGAAGCCAAATGCAAAAAGACCTTCAAGATCTCTAGTGAGCTTCTGACTGACCTTTTGCCCTTCCTCTGAATGAAAATAAATAGAGAGAAAAACACCAAACTTGAAAGCAGTCCTCTGTTAAAAGCAAATATCCACATGGTACATCTCATGAAAGAGAACTGTCACATGATGTCTAATTCACAAATACTGGAGCTAACAGCCACAATTTCTCTGTTTCCACAGCATAAAATGTAACAAAATTAACAGCAGGAAGAAATGCTACAGGGTAAAATTCTTTAATCCTAAAACGGCAGTGATCCAATATCAAAATACAAACCAGGATCACATTAAAGTATGACTTGTATGTGTTTCAAAAAAAGTCTTTTTTTAAAATAAATTACTATATTGAACACTATAAAAGGGTTGCTGCAGAAATTGCAGATATCTGTGAATTGTAAACACATGGCCTAAATCGTGTATAACAGGTTAGAGCAGTTGAAAGCCTTTCTGAAAGTTTAACTACTTGTTAGTTTTTGACTTGTTAATTACTTTGACTCTGACAAGTGGAAACTTTTTCTTTTTTACATTCAAACAAGAGGAGAAATTTGCCATATGATTTTCTTTTTTTTTTTTGATTTACCAAATACAGTCAGGTACATGCAGTTTGGTCCTGTTTTGCCACGTGATAGAGTTACAATCAGATGGATTGAAGTGAGGATTTCCTATTAAGAACTACCACACAAACTAGATGCCTCACACTTCTGAATACAAAGTGACCCCTACTGCTTTTACTCAGATAATTTTCATAAGCACATTAATAAGCATTTACAAACTAGAGTTCTTTATTATCTGCTGCTGAATTCAGTTAGTCAGTCCATTTATAAGCTTTTATAAAATCAAGAACATTCTCTGAAATATTAGTAGTCACAATGATTAAGAATAATAAAGTCAGCAGATCATGCTTTTTCCAGGGCTGGAATTCTTGACACATTTCATCTAAGCTTAAAAATCCAGGTTTCAAGGTCTTTCCTCAATAAAAAACCAAAGGACAATTTAAAAAAAAGTCCTTATTCCCATCATATAAATATTCATCCTATTGCTGAATTGAGACTTGGCTGTTACAAGGTCCTGTATGTCAGCAATTCAGTTTATTCAGTTTTTCGATATTTGCTACGTATTCCTTTGAAATAAACTGTGGAGTTTTGTCTGACATTACCCTTCTGGGAGGCCATAGGAAACAAATCATTTTCCTAACAATAATAGCACTAGTCCTCTGGTCTGACCCTTTATTGAGCAGTGTAAGAGCTGCCTGTCTGTGTGTAAGAGCCAGCAGGTGCCTCTGACTGTGCTTTGCTTCACTCCCTGCCAAGAGGCAGCTTTGCAGCAAACTGTGTGATCTTTCCCTGGCCCTCCAGCACTGCAGGTATTTCTATTCTACCTCCCCCCAGGCAAACTGTGCCCTTTTGATGGTTTCATTCAGCTCCAGCCACACCAAAGAACCTCCTGCTCCTGTTTGTTTTCCATTGGTGTCTCTCCATCCCTCGGGTGCTCGTTCCCAAACAATGCACACAACATAGATCTGTTTTACTTGCTCCTAGTTTGACATCAGGGTAAAGAAAGTTTTGCTAAAATTATTGTGGCTGGAGTGCAGGGAGGACACCTGCCCATTTGCTGGCTCCTGGCTCATCCAGCTGTGGCTCAGGAGGAGCTGTCCGAAGGAAATTGGACCTTGCCCCACAAATCTGCTTAGGAAGAGACCTTTGCTGTGCTGCCAGGTTCAGCAGAGACAGGAGCCTGCAAACCTGTAAGCTCCAGGGGAAACCTAAGAGAATTTTCTGATTTAAAAGAGCAGACTTAAGGATCTTGATGGAAATATGCAGATTTTGCTGCAGCCTAAAAAGAATTCTTAGATTAAAGAGCAAGACTAAAACATGGAGCATCGCAAGACAACAGGTAAAAAAGTAGTGGGATTGGTTTTCAAACTCCTTTTAACCAGAAAAAAAATTTCTTTGCTAAATACATTTTCTTATTCTATTTTGTATTACAAATAAAAAATTACTCTCAGAAATTGGAGGCCCCCTGAGGTTCACAATTTGATTTATGCCAGTAAGATATGTTGAGAATTCCATGTCTAAATTCAGGTCAACCTGGGGCCCCGTCACACAATGTAGAACAGAATAAATAACGGCAGGAGGTTTCTCAATCCTGATGTTGCACACACTGTCATGCTTTCCACACTTGCAAATAATCTAGTATTGTTTTGAGCCCTTCATGGAAATGTGTTTGGTATTACCAGAAAAATTAAAATCAGACACTAATAACGTGGTAAAAAACCCCAAGACAGGCCAAGGGATCCTCCACCACAGACTTTGCACTATTTTATGGATCAGATACCTGTGAGACAAATATGAATGAACCAAAAAAACCCCCAGAGATCTGAAATGCTGTCTTTAGAGCAGGAGGAATAAGTTATAGGACAGTAGTTCTGATAAGTACCTCATAAAAGGGTATGTCTTTTCACCCTTATCAAAAGAAGTCCATAAAGACTGATTTTGTAAATGATCTCATGATAATTGAAAAGAAAAAGGTTAAAATATTTTAGACCTACTTCAACAATTTATTCAAAATATTATGTAGCTGCATGTCCTATATTTCCAAGACACCAAATTTAGAAGTTTTAAAGGAAAACACAGTAGAATTATAGTGTTTTTATGCTGTGGGATCAGAATTCAACCTTATGTTTGTTTGAAGAAGAGCAAAAAATCTTCTGCAAAAGTAAATTAAACTCATTAGTTTCTTACTACATCAAAACCCACAGCTTATATTACTAATGAAACAAAAATAACACCTATCATTATGATTTTAATGTTCCATTTCTGTTTTTTCTAATGATTTAATGGAGTTGTTATAAAAAGTATACTATTTCAACTGAAACTATTCAAAACTTTGAAAAATAAATAAAAACTCTTATTTTACATTCACTGGCCTTATTTCCACAGTCCTCCCTGCCAAGTTTTTAAAAGTCACCATCACAGTAAAACAGCCCCACTGACTTGATTGCTCTAAAATCAGATACAACACAAATCAATAGAAAGTAACTGCAAACATGTCAGTAAATAATCAGCAAGTCTGGATATGGTTTTGAGAAAACAGAGATTTCTATAAATACCTTCTGAGCTGCACTAAATTTAACCTTAATGCATTGCTAAATATATGATATTTCTAATGTTCATGTTCATCCCATCTGTGTCACATGCTGACTCTTTATTTGACATAGGATGTATGGCTTAGAACTTTTACTTTTCAAAAATACATTTTCAGGAAAGATATGGAGAAAAAGCAAAGCATTTAATACATTGCTAGCAGGTTTCCTCAGCTCTTCCCATAAATAGCAAAAACTTGGGGAAGAACAGAAAGAATATTCCAGTTCTCAGTTTTGAGCAGAAAATGTAAACGTTCTGCTTTAAAATCTACTTATTCAGCTACTATTAAATATAGCATTTAAATATTATGATTTTGATAATTTTTTGTAATCTATGCACTTATTCCCCCATCTAAGTACTACAGGCATCATACAAAATGATATGCACACACAGAGGAAGAAATAAAATTTAGCGTCCTACTGGGATGCTCCTGACATTAAAATTTCAGTATAAATATTAGAAGAGTGACATTAACCTGCAGCTTACTAGGCCAACATCTCTAAGGAAATGTACTTGATTTTTCAAGGGATTTAAGACCAATCTTTCATTGTTCACATAATTGTTTTACTGTGCTACCACATATTTTTCAGTAACTACAGCATTTTAGTCAAGGATAGATTGTGCTCTGCATGCAAAGTACACTCATCAAAGGAAATCTAAATGTTGCTATGGAGAAGAGAGTCATAAAACAAAGATAAAACTTACAATTCTAGTTCTCTCTTTAAAAAGAGTTCCTATAGATGACAGAAAGGAAAGAATTTAGCTTCTGTGAAATATGAAAAAGAGAACACAGAGGAGCTGTAAAGGCATTGAATTGGAATTAAGAAATAGCAAAAAAAAAATACATAGACTTAAGAACTTTGTAATAAAATGGCTCCACTCTTTGAAGATTTCATACCTTTTCTAAAATACATTAATTCCTTATTAATGCAAACGACTGAAGAATTCCTACAGCAGTCTAGGAATCTTGTTTTTAAAATGAGAATCAGCACAAAAAAGGATCTAAATGTTCTCAACTTTTAAAGCAGTTATTAAAGTTATATCTGTCTGCATCTGCTCTCTGAACTTCATGGCGAAATTAACAGAAAAAAAATCAATACTCATATATTCTGTGAGTCTGTGGCTGTGATTATATTACTTGTATAAACTAAATGTTCTCTTTTTAATGAATGCAAAATATTTACAGGAAAGATTATACTTACACTAATCCAATTGATTACTTTAAATGCAAAGCTTGGTTAAAACTTTATTAATAAATATTTTTTAAAGAATTATGCTAATTGTACAGATAAGCCACAGGACAACAAATCAAAGCATCAGAAACAATTAATGAATCAGACAATTCACAAGCATTCCACACACCATGGTCAAAATTTTGGCCTCATGCTTGTGTGTAAAGGGAGTGAGTCCTATTTTCATTATTACACCAATAACTAAATACTTCTAAGCATGAAATATTTGTCCACAGTTAATTCTGCTTATATGTGCAAACGTATATTTTGTATAAACATTACTAGATTTATAATTCCCTATAGAAATTACTGATACAACTACTCTCTTATCTACGATGTAGAAGATCTATCCTTCCTAATTAAAAACTGTACAAACGTTAATGCATGGAGTTTGAATAATTTTTTTAATATAGACAACTCCAAAGAAAACTTGTGGTTGTAAGATACGCATCACTGATACTAAGTGATACAATTTACATTAAAATTTGTATATCTATTGTCTAATCTTTTTATCTCTTACGAAAAAAGAAAGGGAGGAAGACAAGGAAGAGAAAAGGAATCTGCCTCAGAAAATGAGTGCAAATACACATATTCATTTGTTCATCTCACATAAAGGCCCTTCCACATTTGGAAAAAGGACAGGTTCTTTGACAGTCCTCCTAGAAACAAAAAAAATCAATCCTTGATCATAAATCCTCTTAGGAGCCAGTCACACATCCTCTTTCTCTCACAGTAAAATCAAAGGCAACCCAAGCAAGTCTCACACAATAACTATTAGAGTCAATGAGGATCCTGCAATGAGTTTAGTGGGGTTTTGATCTTGCACTGTATTAATTCTCACTTTCTCTACATATCAATGTAAGACCAACATCTGAAGATGAAAGAAGATCATCTTTCTGAAGATAGATGAAAGTGTGCTGATCTAATGGATGTGTAAAGCAAGCCAGAATGTCTTCTAAAAAATCAAGTTTACTAATTGTGTTTGTGATTTTTAGCATGTCACTCCGATTGTACAAAATGGGATTGTATTTATAGAAGAGATGTCATGCTCTGTTGGCTGTTTTGCAATCATCCAGCACAGCCCAAGAAGGGAATGGCTATAAGAATATGTATAGTTGAATTATGACAAACCATGGGTTTTTCCCCGTCTTTTCTCATAAATTAATACCATTTCTTGTGCGTCCAGAGCACTGCTCACCCAGAAGCAGTGGAAGGTGCATCCAGGCTCATTTTCCATTCCATTGCTCTGTCCTTCTCCCCTACTGTCACAAATAATCTGGACCTTTTAGGGCTCTTAGAAACCCAAGATAATGTCTCCTTTGCTGTATGGAGTTCACAACCTCACAGGAGTGAAGCTTTTTACAGTGACAAAAGGCTTTTATAACTTTAAAGCTAAGTTGGAATTAAGCACAATTCATACCAGACAGTTTTACCTCGTGGATCTTGCATTTAATAAAGAAGAATCTTTTGCTGACATTTACATGCAAATGGCATCATTTCAAGTTCCCAGAATTTTGGACTATGATCACAAAGTGTGCAATGAACAAACAGATAGGAAGTTACTTATGTCAAGCAGTTTCCTGTAGAAGCAAACAATTTCTTATTGCAGGGGGCATTATTTACAGGTACAAAGACAAAAGTGACCCATTATAAAGTTCACACATAATTTTGTGTCACACATAATTCAAGGTTAAGAATAAAAAAAATTGGATCTTGTAAAAAAACTGCCCTAATATCAGAGGACTGACAGGACTTATTTACACTACTTAATTCAAGATGATTTTGCTTTGCTTTATCTTCATTTAAGCTTCTTATTGAGGCAGTTTTTGACTTTTTTTTTTTTTTACTTTATAATGAAATCAATGAACTTTGAATTGAAAAAACAATTAGCTTTAGCTAATGCCAGTGCAAAACAAGGCACCTGAAAAACTGCTGTGAAATGTTTAGCACACAACACATGAAGAAAAGTAGAAAAATAACTGATTGATTTCAAATGTCTGAAATTCAGCTTACACGACAAGAAAAATCAAGCAGAAGGAAGAAAATCATCAATAAAGAGGATCTCATCAATAAGGCTGTGTATACAATTAATCTATCTGCTTTTGCTAACTAGAAGACTAAATTGATCTTGTAAGGAATGAATTTGTGCTGCAAAAGGTTCTAGGAATATCAAAGCTAAGGAAAATGGAGCTGTGTTTGGAGGGGAGGAGGTTGTAATTAATGGAACTCACTCTTTCTCTTACTTGCTTCAAGACAAGTCCTTCCAAAAATGTTTTTAAATTAACTTTTTGATTCTAGAAGTTTGATGCAAAGACTGGAACCAGCACAAGGCTCTAAGTGCTGGAACCAATTATCTTTTAGAATGAAAACACTGGATCATTTTTAGAGGGAACAAACTGCTTTAGCTGCCTAACAAACACATTCAGAATAATTATTGTATTTTATTGGGTATTTTTTCTCCCCCATTAATTGCCTCTGAATGAGCAGAAATGTTGCACAGATTATGTATTTAGCTGGCACAAAACACCTTGGAGGCAATGTCAGCGAGCAATGGCCCAGAACTGCTCTGTGAGGAGCAGGAGGCTGCAGGGCAGAACAGGATGGAACCACAGGCTCATAAGGTCATTTGAGCTGACAAACAACAGGAGATGATTTCAAAGGAAGAAGGGCTGCAAAAAACTATTAGGATCATTTCATTTGCTGAGAAGAAGAAATCCAAAGATATTATAATAATTGAAGGGCACCAGAAACCAGCAGGAAATGCAGCTTATGCACAACAATTAAATGAGAGGCTTCAAACCTTTCAAAAAGCTTCATTCCCTTTCAAATAATCTTTTTTCTCACTTGCCAATTTGCCTCTGAAAGGGCAAAATACTGACGAGTCCATCTCAAGTCACATCTGAAAAAGTTCAGATGAAGCATAAAGAAAAACAAGGAAAAAAAATGTGCAAAAAACTGCATAAAAACACTACATGAAAGCCAGGCAATGAGCTCAGGTGGATGTTGAAAAGTGCTGTTCTGCTTTATCAGGGAAGAGGGATGTTCCCAGAAACCAGGAACAAATCTCCATTAAAATTTTGTCCAGGTTTCATATAAAAATTTGAGAATCAAATGCCCAATGTGTATTTTGGAAATAAATTAACATTATGCTAAAATACTATGCAAGGTGACCACCATGTGGTTTCCAAATTAGGAACATGTGCTTTCAGGTGCACATGCCTAAGCAAAGCAACTGATTTTATTAGCTAACAAAGATATACAAGATCAGAAGGCAGGTTTAAGTCTCCAGCTGCTGAAAGCATTGTTTTTAAACTATATGATAAAACAAAGAATTAAAAAAACTCTTAGAAAACTCCATCATTTAATGTTGTGAAATCTCTTGGTTGGATAAACTCCTAATATATAAATAGATTCTTTTTTCTATAAATTCTTCTATCATCTTGTGGGGAGGTTGTTATTACAGACATGGTTAATGCTGCCATCATAAATAACAAAATAGCATCATCAATGCTGCATCCTGGTCACTAGCTCTGCTTGGAGGACCAGATTCTGCCTTTGTACCCTACTAATAAGCACAAAGCTAATGCATCTCACCATTCTAGTTTCACATTGAGATTTTACAGCTACACTTCATTGAAACAGCCATGGAGTGTTTAAGGACTCTTCATACTGCAGGATGGGTTCTAAACTTTCTCCTGATGGCACTGATGTTGCTGAAAGTCATTTATCAACAGGATAGATCATCTTTAAACTAATCTTTCATGGGAATTCCTGCTTGGAAAGATCTGATCTGACAAAATACACGGGTGTGGACCAAGGCCAGACGCCTGGTTGTCAAGAAGCAAGAGCATCCGTGAGAAATATCCTGTTATTCCTTATAGAATGGAGTATATTTCTGAATAATTTCTCTGCAAATAACCAACTTCTAAGAAAGTCATAATCACCTAATGGTTGTGATAAACACAAACTTGTATGTTTCTGCTTATTGTGCATATATGACTGGGTTGTATGCAAAAACTCCTCATAATACAAAAAGAGCTATAAATAACTAAAGACTTCTATATCTGCAGAACAATAGACAAAAGAGATTATTTCCATTTATTCTCCATTCGCCTTTTTTACACTGAATTCTACCACTGCAGCAAAGCTCAAATACTTTCAGTAATTTAATAAGCCTTTCTTATTATTGCAGGTTTTTACTCCAGCAGTGCAGATAAATTACATTTCATCTTCACTGCCCTGTTCCTTCCAGAAAGTCAAGGAATGATAAATATGAGATCAAAGGATGGGATTTAGTACATTATACTAAATTCATTGCTTTCCTACATTATCATTTACCCTAAAAATATGTTATGTGAAAACTAAAGACAAGAACACGCCAGAAAAAGATAATATATCTGAAAAAATACCTACCATTTCCTTATAATTAACTCAATTTCACTCAGAGCAGAGGCAGTAAAACAAAAGATGGGCAGTTATCAGTTGTGAATGCCTTTAAGTAATTTCCACTCATGATATACCTGTCCTCCTAAATACTGGATTCACCATAGCATGTAGGGATGTAGAATCAATTATTTCTCTAGTTAGTGTCTCATCACCTTTTGATCTTATTTCTGTGTCACAACAAAACTAGAACATTTCTTGTGAAATAAGGTGGAAAAACAAAGCATCCTCTTAGTCAAAGGCACCGTAAGTCACTGGCTTTTCCCAGCTGGAAATGGTCCCAAGCTGCTCTATCTCCAATGTGCAGGTGTCTGCAAATGGGACCAATACCCTTTTGGCATGAATACACCTGTTAATCAAATTCAAAAGCAGAGCCATGCTTTGTAATTTGTACACAGTAACTGGTGGGAGAACATCCAGCAGGTGAAACCTACTGACATTTGTAATTCTATGGATTTTTATTCAAACATATCCAATCAGTTTTCATCTCAGAAGCCAGTTTCAATTATTTATCAGCAGTTCTGGCTAACCAGGGAGGACCCAGCTGACTGCAAGTTACCATACATTACACCTGTCTAGAGCAAGAATCAAGGAGGGAAAGCCTTTGACACAGTTTCCCACAGCATTCTCCTGGAGGAGCAGGCTGCTCATGGCTTGGAAAGGTGCACATTTGCTGGGTAAAGAACTGGCTGGGTGACTGGGCCCAGAGAGTGCTGGGGAATGGAGTTACATGCAGCTGGAGCTGGTCACCAGTGCTGCTCCCCTGGGATCAGAGCTAGGGCCACTCTTGTTTAATGTCTTCACCAATGCTCTGGGTGAGAGGATCCAGGGCACCCCCAGTACATTTACAGATGACTCCAAGTTAGGTGGGAGTGTTGATCGGCTGGAGGGTAGCAGGGCCCTGCAGAGGGATCTGCACAGGCTGGGTCCATGGGCCAAGGCCTGGGCTGTGAGGTTCAACAAGGTCAAGATGGATCCCGCACTTGGGTCACAACAGCCGCCTGTATCTGCAGCTGGGGGCAGAATGACAAGAAAGCTGCTCAGTGGAAAAGGACATTGGGTTGTAAGTCAAAAGGAGGTGAAGCCTGATCCCAGGTGGCCAAGAAGGCCAGTGGCATCCTGGCAGTATCAGTGACAGTGTGGCCAGCAGGACCAGGGCAGTGATTGTCCCCCTGCTCTGGGCACTGCTGAGGCCACAGCTCAAATCCTGGGTTCAGTTTTGGGCCCCTCAGTACACAAAGACATTGAGGGGCTGGAGTGTGTCCAGAGAGGACACACCAAGGGAGCTGGGAAGGGGCTGGAGGACAAACCTCCTTGGGACTGGCTGGGGGTGTTCAGCCTGGAGAAAAGGAGGCTCAGAGGGAGCTTATGGCTCTGAAAGGAGATTGTACCAGGTGGGGGTCATCTCTTCTCCCAGGTGTAACAAGTGACAGGACAAGAGGAAGCAGCCTCAAGTTGCACCTGGGAAGGTTTAGATTGGATATTACGAAACATTTCTGCCTAATGGAATTCCCTCAAATCAAGTTTAACCAAACACAAGCAAGAATTCCATGATTCTTGAGACCTAGAGACTTGTGTGGGAAATCTGTAGAAGGGGGCACTACTGTTTGAAAGACCAGTAATGAATTATTGCATTGACCTACCCTGTCTTACTATGTCCTTTCATTCTCTGCCCTTTTAAAGCAACTGGTCATTCTTACCTATTACTTTAAATATAAATTATATGAGGAAGGAATTGTTATTTAATTCTGTAATCATCCATCATCTACTGTGGCAGGACTTTGGTGATTTATTAGAATTGGCAGGTCATGATAATAATATCAGCAGTGGTCAGTGGCAAAAGTGGAGTTGAAGTCAGTGATATGAAGAAGGTGAAAACCCACATTCAAACTACCAGTACAGCCCAAAACCAAGAGTGACCTTAGAAAAACAGTAAAAGACAGGATAGTCACAGGATTCTGCAGGAAAGGAAGTGGAAAGATAATTACATTGTACAATAAGAAGCTGATATGGGTATTGGGAAACAGTTATTTTTTGAAAATAAAAAAAGCCCATGATCAAGGAGGACAATTTCTTCAACTGAAATTTAGTTTAAACATCAGAACATGTAGTAAATGAAAATGTGGGAGAAGGTTAGACAGGGGTCAAAGCACTTAAACATGGTAAAACTTACTTGTTTTCATTGGAAGTATTATTTAAAATAAAAAACTAAGTAGTAAAATAATCCTTTATCAAATACTGAGAATATTTCAAAAAGAGATGAGACTTTACTTTGTTTGAAGCAATATTTCTGTGGGAACTAATCTGATTCAAAATTAGATATTTAATCTCTTTCATCCAGTGATAAAAGATGAACAGGGACCAAGGTCAAACTGAAGTTATCTCATCATATAAATAATAAAATACTAGAAAATAGCATCTTTTGGCAATTTAGAGCTAAAAGCCAAGATGTAACACTCCTGTGATTTCCCTTCAATTGTTTAGCCTAATGCTTGTCTTATTTGCACCACACTGGGAGCAGAGCTGCTTAAGACCCAGCTTTGCTGTGGCATTACAGCTGCTTCCTGATGTCGCAGGAAGATAAAAATAAATTCTATATAAAAGCCTCCAAGTGCAAAGAACTGTAAAATGCATTTAAACACATCAACTGCATATCTCAAAGTTTGAAGAGAACAAATTGCATTCTGCATTTCTCATGTAAATGTACCATATGAAAAATAATTATAATAGTAATCCGATTCAATGGAAATAAAGTAGTGTAATATTTATAGTCTGTGCCAGAGTTATAATGACTGTGGGGCGAGAAGTGAAGTGTCTCAGCATGTTCCACATGTTTTTAACACTGTTTCTAAAGGCTCTGGAGGCTATTAAATTTAATGAACCCATCTGCTATGAAATAGAGGTCCAAACATAATCAGTTTTCTCAGTGCCATGTAATACAGATGGCATTCCATGTTCCACATCCCCAGCAGGAAATTTTATGTTCCTCTTTAAGTGCAGGACTTTTAGTTTTGGTTTTGATGTTTTAAACTTCTTTTTTATGTATCACTTATAGCATTTTACATTGTAAATACCACGTAGAGTAATACACATGAAAAGTGTTCATTCATTAAACTAAGTATTGCTATTTCCTTACAACAGTTTTGCTGTGACTTTGACAACTAGCAATTAGCTCTCTGTAGTAATATTCTTTGCTTAACACAATCATTGGAAATTGCCCTAATACTGTAAAGTTTCAGCATTAGCAGTGGAGGAAAACAAACATGTAATTTATCAAAAGAAGGAGTTTCCTTCAAAAAGCTGAAAGACACACAATCTTGTGCCCATAATGTGTGCATAGGTGCTTCCTGTGATGAAACCTTATTTGCATGTACTCTGTTTCCATGGAATAATCATTCTTATTTTAAGCATCCATATCCCCACCAGGTCCTTATGGGCTTGATTTTCCTGTGCATTCCCCAGTTTTGATTTCAGGGGTCTCAATTTATGTGTTTTGTTGGGACACACTACACCCAGACTCCTGTCTTGGTGTGTGAATGTGGGAGCTAAGCACAAATATAAATGGCAGAAAACATTCCCTGCACTGATGAGCACCCTGCTGCTGAGCAGGAGTAAATCAGATGTTCATTTTCTAACATAAAAGAACAACATCCATTGTTGTTTTGAGCTGCATCTGAAAGACAATTGGAGAGCATGAATTCTATTCAGTTTAGAGGTTCATTCACTGACTATCTCCAGAATTCATTATGTTTTTTGACAGTTGACACAGAACTTACTGAATTTGAAACAGTTCATGTGTTTCATGATAATTCATTTATTCTAGACCCAGCAATAAAACAAACAGATTAGAACTGTTTGGGAGGAAATGAGAGTACTTAATTATAGCAACTGAAATTTTGGGCCACAGAACTCATAAAAACGTTGGCTCAAATGCTTTCTTTTTTATGAGACTGCCAATGAAGATTTCTACAAACAGTGCACCAATCACCAGCAAAAAGGGATATTGCACCTCCCTATAAATGTGTGCACAACCTGTTTTTGCAGGTTTTTCAGTGAATGCACAAGCAGCTGCATGGATCAGCAGTGCCAATGGCTCAAGCACTGTCCCAGAGCCCCGAGGTCCCAGTGCAGACACATCAGAATGTCACTGCTGCAGCTGTGGTCCCATGGAAGCCTCAAGGTGAAATGGTCACAACTGCTGTACTTTTCCAGGAAAATTAATCCAAACTGAAGTGCTGAATTAAAAGCATTTCCTAGGCTACTTGCTGCTTTTCTCCCATATCAGAATCTTCAAAAGACCACTGAGATCCACTGAGATCTGTAGGAGACAAAGCAGAGCTTGAAGAACCTTATTTTATGAACAATCCTACCTGGTGGAAGGCCTGATATCCATGCATGGGATTTTTCTCCCCTAAACAAATTCACTCAAATGTCAAAGTGAGAAAAGGAAATTCCCATCAGAACCTCAGAAGCACTTGGTGGTGATGACATTCTCTGATCAAGACTTGTAAATTCTTAGAGATTAAGAGATGCTGGCCACAAAGGGAAGGTTAGAGCATGTAACCAAATCCAAAGTGGGACTGGAAAAAAAGAAACATAGATTTCTAGTTCTTAGTGAATTAAAAAAAAATAAAAACTATTGTGAGCAAATTTTCTTATCTCAGCTGCTGATTAATGACACTTGCTGACATTCAGTTCTGCAGTGATTACCAATATTTACTTACTTTAGACTTGCCTGAACATTCTGAACACACTGATCCATTTTAATGCCTACCAGTACTGCAGTCTAGAAGTTACTTTTTTGAAATTGAGGCCTGGGGAACTTTTACTGTTATAGAAATGCTAAATACACCCTCTTACTATAATAGCACAATTAACTTGTGCCACCAAAAGTACTTGAAGATGTCTCTGGGAATAGAAGCGAGTGGAAATGGGGTACTATTTTATTTTTGTTACTTCATGAAAGCTCTTCTGTGCATTGAACACAAAGAAAACTGAGAATGGAAGAAGCACTAAACGTTTTAATGCCTCACCAGAAAGTCCTGGGTAGAAAAATATGCCTAGAGTAACAGCTTTCAGTCTGGAGGGCCTTCTTGTATAACTCTGTCCATATATATATATATATATATATACATACACGTATGTATATGTATATAAATACATACATATACATATACATATATATATATATGTATATATAGTGCCTCTCTGGAACTGGTTTATAATTCTCATCTGTCAGAACTGTATCCTAGAATTTAAATTTTCATGCACAAAACATCTGGATTCTGATGTGCCAGTTGGGGGGCATGAGCTTCCCATAATTGCTACTGCATTTCTGTAAAGAACTTGGATCAGAGTAAAAAGTATGCCTGCATAGTACTTGCTTTTTTTAGAGGAGGAAGATGAATAAATTCATCATCTTCTTCATCTTTTTAAAGGAGGAAGATGAATTTATTTTACCATCTACATAATAATGTAACATCCATCATAAGCATTTTAGAAATGGCTATTAAAGGCTTTACTTCAGTGGAGCTATCTCCATTTACTGCCCCATAAAGAGAAATAAGGTTCTTAGTTGCCTTCCTAGGAAAGCATCAGTCTCTTGATCAGAAAATACTGTCAAATGTTACCTCTTTCATAAAAATAAAGAAATGGGGAAAATATATTTATATTTCCAAATACACATATATACAATAGCAACTGTAGATTTGAACTAGAATTGAACTAAAAGCCATAATGGAATGTATGTCTGTGGGGATAATGCAAGTGAAGAATCAGCACATGGTACTCTGACACAGAAGAAAATTACAAAGAGCAAAAGCACTCCCCATTCATATTATGATGAACCATGACCTGTAATGACTCAGAACTTTGCTACTTTAAATGAACTCTTAAATTCTGGAGCATCAGACTTTCATCCCAAAATATTCAGGGAAACAATAATTTTCTCTTTTTAACCAAAGAACTCCTCTGATTGGAAACTGAGACAGTGAGGCAATGTTTGCCTGAATCTGCTCCCAGCTGGAGACCAAGAGCCTGAAGATGAACTCAATGGTCCATTAGATCCAGAGGATATATTCAGGTACACTTATGAGGAACAAATTCCACAAAGAAGAGTTAACAAAGGTCCAAGTATGTTCTTTGTTGATGACCTCTATGTATTGCTGCACTTGAATATTTTGATGCCCAGCCCATATTCCTTTTCCTTCCAAAATATTCACTTTTACTGACTCACTATAGATGTATGCTTAAAATTCATTTACTACTTTAAAACTGTTGCCTTCCTGAAATAATGTGATAGTTTTAGAATTCCTTTCTGCTTACATTTGAAAGCTATCACTCAGAAATCTCCTTTTTTTTTTTAAGCATTCATTAAGTTATTTTATTTTCTGAACCATTACATGCTTGTGGGCCTTCACAATGCTGAAGGAGTGATATCAGATCCAACTGTGACCCATTTTTGAGCAGAAAAGTTGTGTTGAAAAGTTCTGTAGGAGCGGTGTCCAGACCTCACTGTCTAGGTCCCGCGTATCCCATCTGCAGCCTTTGGAGCTGTTTCCTACAGCATCTCTGGGCTGTACAGCTGAACAGGAACAGGCAGCAAGACAATTTCTTCTCCTAATAAACTCCACAATTAAGAATCTTCTGCCTGACCTCTCAATCTTGACAGCCCAAAGACCCTTCCTTACAGAATTCCATAGATCCAACAAAGCTCACCCACTTGTGCTGTGTGTCAAACTGCTGAGCAGAGAAGTACAAATAGAAAAGAGAACAAGTCTAAGGAAAGGTGTGGAATTTGGAATCAGAGGACTCTGAATCAGAAGACAGGAGTCTGGCTGGTTCCTGTCACATGCTTCAATTCCAACATTTTAGCCTGAAGGTATTGGCTGCACTTCAGCTACTGGGCTATTACAAGACTAGCATTCCCAACTATTCTGAAGCTGACTTTAGAATTAGCCCAAGATAATCCTCTAAAGACTGTTTCCCAGGTGAGTACCAAAACCAAATACCACCAATGAAGTACAACCAGTTCAGCTCCCCACAGAACTAAATCCATTTTTCAGAAACCTGTTGTTTCTCCAAGACCCAGTGACACTTGTTAAAATTCTATCATTCCTATGTCAAAGGTCTTGGTTTAGAAAGAAATGAGGCTTTACACAGTGATAATCATATTCCCAACATGAAATCCTGGGTTTAAAGGAAAAAAACACAACAATGAAGAGTAACTAAAAATGAGCGTGGAAGCTCTCTGGTTACCTCTCAGAAAGACAGGAAACACTGGGGAGAGAAAAAAGTCCAGGGACAGGAGAAAGAGAAGCATGGAGTCACCAGAGAGGCCTTGTCTCAGTTGCTTTACATCAAGCAGCAATCCTGACAGTGCCAAGGACACAGCCCTGACCCACATAAAGGTTGTTCCATGTCATGCTTTCTGCATATCACACCTTGCCAGAGATTTCCACTTCTATAGAGGTTGTATTTTTTCTAATAGTATGTGAAGCTCCTCAGGAATGCCAAAGCCATGCTGAAGAGGCAGCTGTATGAACATTTTGCAGACATCCTCTTACAGGAAAGGTGAACAGACACAGGAATTAGATGCTTTGTTTTAGTAGCAAAACTCTTCTGGGAATATTCCTAAATGGTATCAAACACTTAAATGAACTAACTTCTGGCTTTCACTGATGCCTTTGTCCTGCACAAATACTGGATGAGAACAGTCTGGGGTGACAGGGGAAGTATTTTCTATCCTAAGATTATTACTGTCCAGCTTCTTTCTGTCTGGATCCCTGAATGTTACAGCCTAATATTGCTCAAAAACAGCACAGCTGGCCAGTTAGCTCTGCTGTTTGGGGGAAGGATATTCCATGCCGTTAGGGCACAGTGACACTGAGTGCAACCATGGAAATGTAGTCCTGGGAATCTAACCCTGGCTGTTCACACACTGCAGGGTGATAAGAACATTTAAGCTGTCTGGAAATACACTAATATTTTTAACTGGGAAAGGCCCAAGCAGCAGCCACACAAACTGTCTGTGAAAATCAACAAGTTATGGGATGGAGAAGATCGTTTTAACAGCATTTCCAATGTCAAAGCATTAGAGATGGCCAGGGAATCTGTCTCTGAAAACAGCACTCAGGCAGCAGCCCTCAGCTGAGGCAGCAGCAATCCTGGTTTGGTAAAAGGTTCTCTTCATTTTTTTTTTCAAGTTTTGTATTGTATATTTTGTATTATATACCCTAATTTATCCTGTTGCTTTGCCTGTTTGGTTTGGGTTTTTGTTTGGTTTTTTTTTGTGGTTTTGGTTTTTTGGTTTTTAGGGGGCTTTTTTGGGTTTTTTGTGGGAAGAATGATGGAAGAGGGAGGAAAAAGGTAGCTTGCAAGGAAGCAGATAATGACATTTACTCTTTCAATCTTTTCTTATAGAATCCAACCCATTAGGGGCCTGAATGGAGCTTTCATGCACTTAAAATATATGTGTGCACATATGTACATGAGTGCAGGCATATGTATATATACATAATATATTTATATGTGTGTATGTGAGAGTGTGTTCACAGTGACATTGATTAGTTTAGTCAAGAGAGTAGGAAGACAAGAGGAGATAAAGAAAAGAACCTGGAAGTGTTTTGACTGCATCAAAAGACATTTTGTTTGGATTTAAGCAGTTTTATTATTCAAGATTGCAACAGCTCCATTGACTGATTTTCTGGTTTTCTCAAGATTCCCTCTCTACACTCCCTCTAGTGTTCTTAAATCCACTTGCTTTTACTCAGCTCTGCTGTATTCACTTAGCATTCCACACAACATTAAGTTGTTAATTTCCCTTAGCTTTTCCATAACCTACAGGAGAATCCCTGAAAGTTAGACTAATTTTTATGAGTATTTTTCTCCCTGCAAAGATTGAGGAAATACAGATTAACAGGCAAAAGCAAGAGTAAAGTGTCAAATTAATTCTGAGACAGCAATTTGCACTTTGTTGGTGGGTAGAGGGGATGACTTGGTATGGAGAAAGGAGGAAGATTTTGTTTACAATACTTTTAATGAATGATTCATAGGCAAAGAGAGAGAATTGCACCAGGACATCATTACCTGAGTGTCTTCCTGCTACTCTCTCTAGCAAACACAAACTCCCTTCTACATTCACATACTGACTACTACAAATGTTTAAAAAATATAAAGTGAATGAGAACAAGATTCTCCTGGTCATCTCCCCATTTCGTGGGATGCCCTGAAGGCACAGTAATAAAACATATTTTCTGTTCATCTGATCTTATGGTTCAATAGGATAAAGAGAGCAAAGGGGAGATGGATTAATACGTAATTTTTAAAAAGGAAACAGAGATAAGCGAATTCCTTCTAAAGCAATTAACTTTTTGTTTCGCCTTTATAACTGCAGTTTAAGTACTTATTTTTCATTATCCATAGTCATAAATGAAGACTAGAAAAGGCCTAAACAATTGTGAAAATAAAATAAAAGCTCTATTGCCAGGGTGGTTTTATACAGATTTAAGACTGAACCATCTAGAAGCAACACAGACTCAAAACAAAAAAATCCCACCAAATATCAGAGTGAAGCTGGTGAGATTCTCCCACCTTACCCACCAACTGAAAATTTAAAACAGCAAGAAAGAAACATCTGCATCATAAGTAATTTGTGATCTTCTATTCAATATATTGAATATTTGGCATCTCCTGTTCTAAATGGCAGACATTTGTACAGACTCTTGTTCCATGGATAATATACTAACCAAAATATTTTAATTGGAACAAAGGAAATATAGTAAGCAAAAGAAAAAAGATAAAACTCCATTTCAGACCAATCCATGAAACTGAACAACATTTACCTGCAAATCTGATGATTTACCACTCACACTACAGAAGTACCACAAGAGCTCAGTCACTGCATAATAGAAAGTTGTGCCTTAACTCTAATATTTCACAGGGGTGTCAAGTTAAAATTGGATAATTATTACAGTTATTTCAACATATCACCCATTCAATACATTTCAAAAGGAAGAATCTTCTCAGTATTCTTCCCCAAGTTATCACAGTTGGATGTTGACTCGCCTCTTTACACTAAAACTATTGATCCTCGTCAGGCTGTATATTTATACCCACATATTCACTGACATGTTCTAAAACATATAGAAAAAATGTTTACTCAATATAATCAATATCAGTTCAATGCCCATTTTTGATTAATAAAAGAAATATAGGTTTGGACATTAAAAACTTCAAAATTATTCTGTAAATTATATTTTTTCAGTATTTTCTATGTAATTTTTAATGTATAAATATCTGCTAAAGCTCAGTAATATTGAATTATTTGCTTGTAGCATAAAGATATCAAGTCCCAATTCTTACACTGCACATTCCAGCAACAGAAAACAGATTCATAATGAGAATTTTTAGCACAATATTTCTGGTTTATCATGCAGACTTACAGTGCTGTCAATGTACGCTTCAGTCCACACGACGTCGTGCTCCTGGTCAATGACCTTTGGGCGGCTGAGGACATGGAGATATTCCATAACATTCTCCTGCACATCAGCCAGGGTAGAGATCTGAGTGAAAAACCCTGTGAAAAGACAATTCCAAATGAGAAACCAGAGAGAACAAATAAAACAAGTTTTCAAGAAGAAGTATGATGTGGTGTATGTCTGTCGTGTTTTTTGCTTATTTCCAAAGAGAAGATACAAAGGAGGAATGTTTCATCAGAAGCAGCCTCAACCAGTAATAACTGGTGAAAACAGATGCCTGTGAAACCTTTGGGCAGCCCTCAAGGCCAGGGTTCCCAACACTGCTATCAACCACTGCACTGTCTCTACTAAACTTTTATTCAAGACCACCTTTTTTGTTTAATGGTTTGGGCTTTTTTCTTTTAATACTGTCTGCTTTAAAATTTAGAACCAGTATTATCTTTGCCCAACCATATCTCACCCACTTCTTCACATTTCAAGAAGCATGATGGAGCAGAACTACAGTAACAGAATGGTCATTGCATGTGCTCTGAAACATTCATCCCTACACATTGTGACTGAAATTAAAAAAACAATATGTAATTTAAAAATATGGCAGGTCACAGAAAATGTAGGCTACAACTAGAATGGAGTCTTAGGGGATCCCAGCCTTGTGAATGCTTTAAAGCATCTCTTCCAACCTGGCAGCACTGAGAACAGCAGAGCCTCAGCTATTTGAGCTGTCACCACTCCCTTTCAGTGAGTAGATGTCGAGCATCCTCACACATCACAACCTTGGCATCTGGAGCCCACATCATGCAATAGTGATGAAGGACTGACAAATTGCAAGGCTAAAATTTCATCAGGCCTTATTTAAATGCATCACTTGCCTTCATTTACTTTCTGTTAATGAGAACAGACCAACATGAAAAAGGCCTCACTACAATTTTAATCCTTTGACAAGATCAGAGCTTCTGTGGAGCTGCAATATTGAGCTTGATTAAGCTCAGCAGAAAACATGGCAGCTGCAAAGAACTTCTGAGCTGTGTTTTTCTAGATGGGGCAATTTTGGCAAGACAGTTAAGATGGTCTGTCTGAATCCAGAACTTTCTGAATCAATACACCAGCCCATAATTCAAATGCTACAAAATGGATGTTTCTGCATGAATTTTATCTGTGTGTGAATGAAGGCACAGTGAAAGAACAGACTTTTTAGTTGTAGCAGTATCCTAATGGATATCTTCAACTTGATAATAAAAAGGAGAAGGGATGCATTGTTTGTGGCTTTCTAAACTAATTTGATTATAGTATGATCTCAAATATTCCTAGTATGGCATTCTTACTCATATATGCTATTCATACTGTTCAAATATTCAATATTCTGTTTAAGGCATTTTATTTATTTGGTCCTTTTAATTTGGTGAAAATGTCAATACACAGTCAAGATAAAGAGTTGCTCTGAGCTCCCTGTGCACAGCTGCTGAGGCCGTGTCAGCAAGAGCAGCAAGCCCATGCTCCAGTTTCTGCATTCCAACACCTGCTCCTCAGTTCCCTGGTGTGTGAATTATGCCACCTCAGAGCCCCCTCACAGCCAGCACTACCTTTTTTCCTCCTCAGCAGGAAAAAAACACATGAAGGAAATGGGTAAGATTTGGTAATGACAAGCATGAGAGATGTATAATAATGTGGTAAAAGACAGACACTTATGCTCTGCATGTGGGCTGCCTTTCCCCATTACACAGTCCCTGCATGTTTGGCTTGTTTTTCTCTAAAATGTCCACCATTAGACTGATAACTTTTCAAAATGCCTCCAGCTGATTTTTACATGGAGTGCAGTTTGTTTCCTGGGCACTGTGCAGAAGAGACGCAATGCTCTTGCAACTAATACAATAGCAGAATTTAAAAATCCTCTGGGTAAGGTCTAAGGAGTGAATTCATTGTTTTGTGCAGCTGTAAAAGCCCCATGCAGGATCCCCCTTTCCCCCCAGGAGCCCTAGAGCAGGTGAAGAGGCTCAGTGACTGGCTGCCTGCCACCCCAGAGCCCCCGTGCACGAGGGGCTGGGGTCATGCTAATAATGGGGATGGATGTCAGGGGGGCTTCCTGCACAGAGCTCTCCTCTGCTGACACAATGCTCCATCAACTGCTCCAGCTGGGGCACAACCTGCCTCGGGGCTCATCTGTCCTCTGCCTGAGCTGGAGCCACCATCAGCTCCCTGACACGTGAAGCATTTCTCTCTGTGTTGCTCTCTCAGCCCCTGCTCCTTTGCACTGATGAATCCAACCCTTTGTCCATTTTACACTATGCCAAGCACAGTGATGACCTGGGACAAAATGTTTAAAAAACCAAATAAGTAAAACAGAGGCTGTCAAATTGCCACTGCAATAGTGAATTTTACTGAAAAAAAAAATAATTAAACCCAGCTGTTTGGTAAGCAAGTAATGCATTAACTCTCAGCTTTATCTCTACAGCTTTCTGCTGAAAGTGATGCTGAGGAAAATGTCCTGCCATTTCTAAGTTCTAGATGGTACTGCTAACATCTGGCACATGCACACTCAGGACTAGGAAATTTCCACCTTTGTTCACTTCAGAACCTTAGTAAATCCTGTTTTCCTTAATATGCACTTGCTTGTGATACAGAAGAGTAAATCACTGCAAATTCCACAAACCGCTCTAGAGGGATTTTGAGGATCTTGAATGTTTTAATGTATTTAAAATGGTTTGGTGTTTTGCTTCATTAAGCAAGCTCCCTCTAGATACGCCCTACTTAAACAGAAAAATGTAACAGAAAAACATGCTTGGGGTTTTTCAAGGTTTCACAATCAGAATTTAGAAGCTGAAGAAGTTTTGCAAGGTGGTGTGAATTTCCCCTGTGACCCATTTTGAGGGAAAGGGCTGCTGAGCACAGTCCAGTCAGCTGGAAACCCTGCAAACAGCCTTCATCTATGCTGTGCTTCCAAGGGGAAAATCACTGCAAGGAAAATTGATTTTAGGGTCATTCACCCTCAGTGACAACAACAAATTTTGGCCCACCCACACAAGGAGTAAACTGCAGTCCTGCTATTCAGCCAGTCTTTAGACCAGCTTTACTACACTCCTCATCTGCTGTGCTGTAATCCCTCATTTCACTGACATAAAATGGACAAGCTGTAAGTGAAAACTGCAAGGAAAAACCTAAACCTGAACTGTCTGACCATGACATGCTGTTTCCAATTGTGATTTTCAAAGAAAAAAAAAATCTATTTAATTAATGATTGGAGGTAGAAGATTTTTTACATTATGAGCTATCAGAGAGCAGGTATTGTAACTATTAAACTGAGAGGGAAATAAATTTATAGGCGTAACAGTCATTAAGCTGCTTAGTTGATTCATATGAGTAAGACTCTGACTCAAAGCAACATGGCTCTGAAAAGAACAAAGTGGTCCTGAAGAATGACAAAGGTGACCACTTTTCCCCTGTGGGAATAAGGAAGACGTGGACCAGATGATCTGCTAAGGCTGCCTCCATTGCCTGGTCCTAATTTCTGACTTGCTGTACTTAGATCTTTATGAATTTGCAGAGCTGGGCTAAAAAGTTAAAAGATTTTGTTGATTAAATTGTCTTCAAAAAAAGATGCTTCAAAGGATTCTTATGCTATTATTTAAACTAAATTATGTAATATTAGCTGATTAAGACAAGACTTCAAACTGAGTAATTTCCATCAGCTGGACATAACAGTAGTTAAAGAAATAATGACTAAATGGATAGCACCTGATGCAATTCATCATAATGTAATGTGGCACAATGGAAAAAAAAGAACTTTTTTTCTTTCCAAGAGGAAAGAAAAAGGAAAACCTGAAGATTAATTGGGGTTTGGGGCTGTTTTTTTCCTGAATCATTCCTACTTATACTAGTCAATCCTTTTACTGCAGCATATCAGCATTTTAAATGTTTTAATGCTCTTTTCCTTAAAGGATATAAACCAGTTTTTTTCAATTACACTGTCAGTTTCTCAAGGGACAGGATGTCTGGTGTTTTACACACCATGCCTAACTCAGCAGGATTGTACCCAATGTTCTCAGAAACCAAACTCACTCTGAGTAATAACAGATAGAACAAATGCTTTGAAATTAGTTTGTTCTCGGAACAAAAACTTAAGACCACATAGTTCAAAAAATTCATACCTATTTTAAGGAAGAAAATTTCAGACTGGGGGGTTTTGCTCTTTAAATTTTATGTTACAAGATAATTAAGTATTTTCATTTTCTGGGAAAAATAAAACAGCCCATCCTCTGTGGTTAGTTGCCAGTGACACCATATCTGTAAAAGGGTCAGATGTGCAGGAGGGCTCAGCCCAGGGGTTCCGAAAACAAGGATTGCACAGAAGAGGGTTAACCAACCTTTGTTAGCACAGGCCATCCACTTCAGGTTATCAGCAAATGCAGCTTCTCTTCCAATCAGATAGGTAAAAATACGGACCTGAAAGTAAAATGCAAAAGATAAATCAATTACTACTGCATTTAAAACATATCCAGTGGAACTTCAGGTACAGATGTGTAATTCACAGGACAAATGCTTCATAAGAAAGCATTACTGGTTAAGCAGTACAGTAGCTTAAAAAATATATTTCTGCCAGTAATGTCTTCCTGACAAAATATGGCTTTTGTTCTGTGTAATAGAATGGTTATCTTTTTCAATGTGTTTAATATCTGACCTTTAACTACAGCTATGCTTAATATGTAATTAAGAATAAACTAAAATCATTGGAGTAAAAAAAGGTATGTTTCAGACAAATCTGTTCTGTACTTATGAATTCAGAAAATTTTTATTATGTAGGGAAAGAGGCATTTAACTAACAAATACTTCTGTGGATAAAGAATCTGCAACACCAGGCAAGATAATTCCCCTCAGTTTTCAAGGTTCATATGACACAATATCATTGTCAACACAGAGACAGGTACTCAGAGGTAGCACTTTAATATCATTTCATTCATTTTCAAATTAAACAAAAACTTATAATTTTTCCTGTTAGCAAATGATTCCTCATTCACAAATTATAATATTTGTAGGATAAACCAACTTTATACTAAGTTCCCATAGGTTTTTTCCCCACAGAAGTAGTTATAAAATACTCTGAAAATCTCCCTATTTACTATCAGTTGGGACACCCCATTTTCTCACTGGCCTTTTATCCATTTTCTTAATGGCCACATCCTGTTTCTAGGCATACACAGTGCTTTGTGTTATCAGCATGCCTAGAGACCAGATTCCAATCACAAAACTCTCCCCAGTCTCTCAAACATAAAATATGCACAGAACTGAATTGTGATTTATATGGTTTAAAAAGTCCGCACACTGACGGTGTAGTGTTGCAAGTTTGAGCCCAACAGTCTGCATAATCCAACTCTAAAACTCTAAAGAACGCAACATTAAACAAAAGAATGGTGCTTTTATACGTTGTTGATTACTATGAAAGCATTAATAAAGAAATTCTTTGTTCTGCAAAGACACATGAAAGTGCACAGTGAGATTTATAGTCGCAAAATACAGCATAAATCACTGTCATGTTTTATCTTCCTGCAAATGATGCTTGAAAATAGCCTATGATGAGACTGAATACTCGGAGAGATTTATACTTAATGATCTGCTTTAATCTACGGAGAATCAAACTAGACTGTGTTCCTAGTAAAAGGAGACCAGCCTTATCTAAACAGATGAGCAGTAAGCATGATAACAGGCACAGGCAGCAAAATAACCTACAAAAATAAAATTTCAACAAACTGGTAACATGGATCACCATGAGGAATGGGCTGTCTCTAGGATACTGTTGCAAGGATTTCAATGATTTTTTGCTGACTATATTTTCTATATCTAATTTACTTAGTTTTACTAGAAAATATTCTAAGCATGATAAAAATCTGCTAATTGTAATTACTTGAAAAAATAAAGGAATCTATGAAACAGAGAGCTAGAAGGTGAGTAATCCAGATTTATGTAGTGCTGTTTCCTTCCCTGTCCCAAGGTACTGTGTGCTTTCCTCTACACACTTTCCATGGTACATGTTACACAAGTGATGTTTACCATGGACAGCATGAAGAAAAAAGTCTTTTATACAGTGAAATATAAGTTCCACTATAATTTTAAAATACCCTTTCTATATTGTTCAAGAATTAATAAACTTACTATTATTCATGGCAGTATTGTAAGAAAATAGCCAAGACAGGATCACAGGAAGGTATTTCAGTTAAAATTACAGCCACTGATACTTTAAAGTTTCCTTCTACATTGATCTTAGAGACACATTAATAGGTATTGCAAATATTGTTTAACACAGTTCTGTTCATTCAGAATAGTGAGAAAAATCCTCAAGATCAAGATTGACAGAAAACAATTCTGCTTATTTCTCTACTTCTAAAAGTTTCATTTGATCAGGTCATTGAACCCACCAGCATAAACTTAATTCACTGTGAGCTTGCAGTGAAAAGCATTAACTATACACTGCAGCAGTATCCCAGAATCACAGAATTAACTAGCTTGGAAAAGACCTTTGAGATCATTGAGTCCAACCTATGACCCAACACTGCCTTGTGAATCAGACTATGGTAATAAATTATTAGAACTGGTAACTTGCATGAATAATTCTACATTCTTGATCCCAGTTTTCAAAACAAGCTTGGTTCTACACACCTTTTAAACTAGTTTTAGTCTTCTGGATAGGTATTATATGTGCTAATTCTGGAAGTATCACACCAATAAACAGGAAAAAAGTTACTGTGGCCACAGATTTTTTTTTTTTTTTTTTTTTTTTGCTGCAGATACATAAAATATAAGTCAATGTTACAGAAATACTACATTAATTTGGGAAGATAAGTTCAAACTAGTTCAACTGCTGTCCATGGATGAGACCTGTGCAGTGATGGGCTATTTATGGTGCCAAACAGGACACAGAGCATTGTAATAACCACTGAAATTGTCACTTTACATTGATTAGATATTAAGGACCATATTTAATATCCATCCAGATTCTTAGATCCCAGTAAAGATACATGTTGGTAGGTAAAGCTGTTAATAGTGACCAATGAATTTTCTTCTTGTACATGTGAAGTAATTGAATGGAAAGTGTGTCAAATCAGTCCTGCTCTGCAAAATGATTGCAGAAAATGCTTATTTTACTCAAACAACCCACATATAGCACTAATATTGTGTATTCTGATGATAAATATGTATAGCATTATAGTAAATATGCATAGTAAGTATAAATATGTATACTGAGGCATATGATTAAAATCTCTGTAATTAATAATAGATTAGGAAGTATAAGGTGTGTCTGTCTCATTCTGCTGTCTTTATGGGACCTTGTAGAAAATAACAAAATAGAAACTATTCTCTTTAATAGATATGTGCACTATGCAGACACACACTGATGCACCCATGTTGGTATCTCATAGTACAGTAGAATGTTAGGACATTAAAACTTGTTTTGAATCCATATGGAGAGCATGTTCAGTCAAGGGAGACAGTAAATTCAAAGTTGTTATGGGCACATCCCAAAAGATCCAGTAACAACATTTACATAGTCTACCTATGCTCTGGCTAACTGAGAATAAGACAAATGAGGAAAACACCTTTGAATATCCAAGTGCTGTGACTGAATCAAGAGACAACTTCCATCAGAGAAACGATCTGCTTCAGAGGGTGTAAGTGCCTCTCTGGCAAAAAGCATTATAGAAAGAGAGCCCTTCAGTCCTGGATAATTTTGAAAGCTTTACAAGATACTTGAAAGAGATACCGGAATCAAAATATTTTCTGTGCCTGACCTGCACAGTATTATATCAACTATATTAAGGCTTATCATGAGCTATGAGGTTTGGAGAAAGAAAATATTCTTAAGCAGATGCACTAGTCTTGAATTTCTATATCCTATCTACAAAACTGAAAATTGTAGATGTCAGATTCACTGAACACAAAGCAAAGCTTACTCCAAGTGCAAAAACTTTAAACTTTAACCTTTTCAATTGCACTTGCTGTTTCTGCACAGTAGGTGCTGCAGACTGCTGTTTTTAAGCCAATGTTCACAGAATATGGAGTGAGAGCTGAAAGAAATTGAAAGGACAATGGAACTAGAAACTTTATTAGAGCTTGTGACTGTCTCACTTCATATATTTCTGAAGCAAGTGTTGAATAGCAAAGAATACCATTTGAGATTTATGTATTTTAATTATATTTAGAACAGCAGCTGTGGAAACCTCCCACATGTTACTTTCTTATTATGTCTTATTCCTGATCAGGAAGGGTCACTCACTGGAAAGAGACCCCATTCAGTCCCTCTTTTCTCACTGAAAGATTGCTGCAAAAGCTCAAATGGTTCCAAACTGTGGAATCAAATTCATATTATGCAACCAACTAATTTCCACAGTGCATTTTCTGATGGTCACCTTCTCTGCACTCTGGTCCACACCAGCAGTCCATACTAAACCAGTGAGAAGCACAACATGCCAGCAGCTGTCACAAGCTGTGTTGGCAACTACTCCCATCTACACAGCAGAATTAACCAATATGAAAGCATCAAACCTCCAAGCTCAGTAGTTCAGACAACTGAACATAAATCTTGCACTGAGTAAAACACCTGGATCAAAAGCAGATACATAACTGCATACATTATTGGTATTTTTATCTTATTTTCTCTCTGTTTTTTCATTCTTGTTGCCTTACCTAGGCACAGATCATGGTTTGGACAACATAAGGGGTTGCTCTCTACTCTTTGTTGCAGCCCCTCAAATTCTGAAGAATAAGAGAGTATTGTTAGCAAATTTCTTGCATTTACAGCCAGGGAATAGGAATATTCTGAAGCTTGAACCTTTAAACTCCAGATAGAATGTTTATCTAAAATCTCAGAGATGCATACACTCAACCATTAGTGAGGAAAGCTAAGAGTGATGACTGCAATGACAGCTATTTCAGTGCTAAGCACTCCATGTGAAATATCCACTGAACACTTCCATCCATTATGTGTGGGCTAATCTGCAGTCCCTGGACTGTCCTCACCTCTGAAACTTCATTAAACCTGCAGTGTAGGGAAGAGAATAGGGACCTTCTCCCATCTCTGTTAAGCAAGACAAGTCAATCTGCAAGATTCTACACAATGAAACTGTGAATTCATATCTTTGTGCCAAACAGCTGCTAAAACAGTATTCCCAGAAACCTTAAATACTGTGTGGGATGGGAAATGGGACTTCTGCTTGAAGCTGACAGTGCAGACCTCTGTTTGCAGCTGCAAACTATTTCATGGACACCTTCAGCAAAACAGCCTTTCCTTTCTGGCTCAGCAAGAAATAAAAATAATCCTGTGGCAAGAGCTATGGAATTTAAGTGGGATATAGGGACAAAATTCAAGTTCCCATAGTGATAATCTGTGGTGGTCCAGGAACACCTCAGCTATTCTCTGCATAGAGGAGCAAATGGACTGACTGGGAACAATGGACCAGTGTGAGACCAAGTGATTGTCTGAACTCCTAAGAAGCCTCACAAAAAAGAATTGATTTAAGCGTTACAAGGGCTCTCAGGACAGCTTTTCACAGGCACCTCATGCTTCCCACCCAACATTACACTGGGTTTGCCAACACCTCCACATTAGTCTGCAATACCACTCTCTTCTCCACATCACCTCATCCTCCCAGTCCTCTCTCCCCAGAATCCTTTTTTACACCTCACCTCAGAAGACACCAGTGGGAAAAAGGGGGATTCTGTTGGTCCTGTGTTAAGGAGATGGCACAACCCCACATTTTCCTGTGAGACACAGTCTGGGTGCAGCCATGAAGGATTTTGAGGGACATAGTGGATTCACTCATCATAATCAGGAAGATCCACAACAAAAAAAAAATCTGAACAGGTCCCAGGTCTTTGCCCAAGAAAACCTTTCCAATCTGAAAAGGGAAAAATGTTGAACTTGTAAAATGTATCAGTGTGAGATATATTATAGGTACCAACTTTAACTGATACACACACAATCAATCCAAAAATAAACACAAATTCCAAGTGTGTTCAGTGCATCTGGTTGTTGCAAAGGACATAACATACACTGCCATGAACAGGGATGGGAAAAGAGAAATATAAAGTCACTCTTGAACCTTCAATTTATCCCTAAATATTTTCATAGTTCTTTTAAACTTCAGTTCATTTTTTATTATGAAGCAGTAAAAAAAAACCAAAACCAAACATCTATTTGCATTGAGAAGTTAACAGGAAATTCCATGAAGACAATGATCTAAATGAGCACACCAAATTCTATGGAGGAGAGGTGCAAAGCCCTGTGATGCAGTGTAAGACAGCACTGCCTCAATATCTCCTGTCCTGTTGGGGACCTTTGCCCTGTGAGGTGCTGAAAGCCTCAACTTGCAGTGCACTCAGAGCAAGGAAGCCATGAAATTGAAGACATTACCTCATGAAATTGAATCCTGAAATGTTAAGTTACTCAGTACAAGGTTCTTCGTTGTTAATTTTCCTCCTGCTGTATTCAAAATACCTCTTCTGGGAAAGTTTACATTTATACATTTCCTCATGTTTTTTTCTTCCTGCAATTGCACAATGTATCCAGACAATTTTGTAATAATGTTTTGTATTTCAGTGACATTGAAACTCCATACATCGTGCTCTAAAAACTGATGGGGCAGTTAGCAAAACCAAAAGCCCAAATAATTGAAATGTCTATGTCACTGGAAAACAAGATGTTGTAAGCAAAGACTGCAAGAACATCAAGAAGCTGAGCCCTGCTTGCCCAAACACCCACATCCCCAACAGCTCTTAGCATATCTCAGAAATTCGTGCAGACAAAAAGGAAAAGGTGCTGCAGTTAATCTCTGGGGCCAGGGGACAGCAGCAGTGTCCCACTCACCTGTGAGCAGCATTTCTGGATCTGCTCTCTGGGCCTAGGGCTGCTGAAAACTCAAACAAGCCACGTGTTTTACATGAGACATCAAGTGAAGATATTTCTTCCAGCACTGAACATGTGCTGAAATACTTGGCTGATTTACAGAAAATCAGCAAATTATGATTTTCATATGATTTTGAAAAACTGAGGATTTACAAAGAATAATTTCCCACTGGGAAAATTCACCCAATACATAAGAAACACTGCTAGAAGGGAGAGATGGGATTATGCTGTTTTACACTGTGCAAGGACAGAGGAGGTTATGAGAAAGTGACCAGCTCAAGGCTTATTATTTCTCTAAAAGAGTTTGATAATTGACATAGCTGTGGGAAAAAAACAAAACAAAACCAAACCAGGATTTTTACATGGGACAAAAGTTTTACCCATTTTACACATATTTGATTATTGGTCACACTGCACTGAATAAGATCAGCTCCTTCACAGGTGGCACAAACAGCACAGCAGGAGTTTAGCAATAAATAATATGCAAATATGTGGCAGAGCAAATAGGTTAAATGCTATTAAATAACCATTTAGGAGATGGTATTTAAAAGCAAAACAAAAACCTTTGACAAAATAGGACTGATAAGCATCCAATCCATTCTAGCTCTCTTTCCTGCTTAGTGTGCAGCACATGTTAATGATGGCAAACAGGCAGCCAATAATGTACTAAGTGTGGTACAATAATGTGTAGCTTCAATGGACTAAATTCCTCTTAGCAGTTTAACAAGTCAATTCAGCAAACACTATTCTCACAGATTTTGATAATATTGAATTCTTTGGCTGAGACCATGTCTAAGAAATGACATCCCAAAGACTACTCTTCAAAAAAAAAATCCAAAAATCTGAGATTATCCCAAACCAGCTTGTTGCCTTTAATGTAACTCCTATTTTCAGCATGAGCTATAACTGTAACAAATTGCTTTGAGCCCCATGGGGTTGTGTTATAAATATTTCAGCTATATGAAGAGTGTGAATAAAATCTTTAAACAGCCCCTTCAAATATTGTGTAAGTACTACAAATTATTACTGAAGAGCTATCTTAGAATTATTTTCCTGAGTTTAAGAAAATTATTTATTCTGCTTTTTATATCATTCAACGGGTACATCCAACCATGGTACAATGACTTCAATTACATGGGGTATGGGAGGGAGAGGAAAATTTTAACTCACTTTTTTTAGGCTTTCAAATGTTACCTGACATCAGTTTTCTATCATAACAATGTTACTATTTCAAAGTAAAATGAAATAGATTTATTGGAGCTAGAACAAATTCTATGCTATCATCTAAAAAGCAAAGGAAATTTTCAATTCCATTCTTGATTTGCAGGATTCCAGGTCAGTCATTACAAATCATTAACAAATCAAGCCTCAACGAACTATCCAAGCATAATTCAACTATATCTAATATTGACATTCTTCAAAATCCTGGAGGATTTGCTGACATGTAGAACATACATTTTCTTCCTTAAATGCAAAATAGCAGCCTAAACAAATTAATTTGTCTGGATGAAGAGAAGGGGAAGGGATTAGAGCAGAAGCCATGACATAACCAACTTTCTTGGACCTAACTGACGCTCCTGTGGAAAAAGCAGGCTCACACAATTCCTGCTACTTCTCCACTCAACTTCCTTGTGTATCAACTAATTTTTTGCAGGAATGCATGAGAAAAGATGAAAATCAGACAAAATTCTAAGTAACCAAACACTGCCAACATCTCCACTCCTGCTATTACACAGTTCCAGGATGTAACACAGAACAATGGCAACTCATTTACAGTGCACTTCACCGTGCATGGTGCAGACACAGATTAGAGGATGACATAATGGATAAAGCTCTGCCCTTTCACCCTTGGGATTCTGTCCAGCCTGCACTCCTATCAGATAATGGCTTTGGCAATCTCCACCAGTCTCTTTTGGACACTAATCCCCACTACAGAGCCTCTATAATTCATCATATAATTTAATACACCTGGCAACTTTACCACCAGTTCATTCTTTTGTTACATAATGGCCCAAAGTGAAGTCAAGGGTGGTTAATGCTCTGACAACCGGCTATTATCTCCCATAACAGCTGATGCTGAGGGGATTATTGCAGTCATAAACCATTTTATAAAAATTGGCAACTGGGAAAGCACTGTAAGAAAATAAGGTGATATTTAGAAGTTTTATCACTGATTTTCTACCAATCTGTAATGGAGTTTCTAGCATCCAAAAAATGCTGGAGAGGAAACTTGAGATTAAAGCTACAGATCGTGAGCCAAGAAACTGAGGCCTCAACAAGCTGACAGTCAGAAAGGTTTGACTGTTTTGAGGTTACAGACACCTTTTGTCTTCCTTTTTTCCCTCTGTCAAATATACAGTATATTTCTTTTTTATTTTGTCTCGATTATTTGGTCACCACTTCATCAGCATTCTTCCCTTTTCAGTTTGAAGTATTTCATCACTTTTGGTGCTCCAGTTTTAGACCCACAGCTTTGTTCACAAATGAACAAGGGATTTCACTGCTATCCAGACCAGTCACTGAGGATATAAGAGACCCATGAGACAAGACAAGGGGAAGCTGCACTCAGCTTATTGCCAAAGAAATCGGCTCACTAAAACTGTGGGAAATCTTGGGAAGATGAGCAGTTGAGGATCAAGTCTGAGCTAAAATGACATTAGCACACAAGCAAAGAGGCAAAAGTACCAAGTACTCACTGTCAAAGGAATTAGCACACACAACTTCCACTGGAAATAAGTATGGGTTCTGAAAAGTGGTAAAAAGGCATTAAAAATGTCACCAGATAAAAGTGAGCAGAATGTAATTTTTGTTTGGTAGACATCAGACTGTAGAAGGATAATTATAGAAGGTGGAAGGTGCTTCTGGGCTCTCTGGTACATCCCAGCTACATCTGTGCAATGTCATTTTGTATCATGCAGGTGTGTAGCAATACTTGGATGCTCTATGTTTAATCAACTGCTTTGTAGAATAAATTTCACGCCAAAAAAAAAATCATTAAAATAAATCCATAGCCACTCCTGCTCTAACCAGGAGGCATTACAAAAATGTCCAGTTTAATAAAGTATGATCCATTTGCAGAAGTTTTACAGAACTGTTTTGAAGAGAGGTTCGTGGCTTAGGATATTTGTCTCTCTTCATGCAGGCTTGAATTGAGCAAGCTTTCCTTCACTACAAGGAGTCATAAATCCCCCTGGCCTGTGCTTTGAACCAATCATTTTAGGTAAAAATCAATGTGGTGCTGATCTCCATTTTTAAGCCTATATTTGGTCCTCTACAGCTGAATTTGATGACAGGTTTTTTACTGACTTCAGCAGCAAAAGGTTCAGCTTCTAAGAATTCAGCTTCAACAGGAAGATTTTCATAATGTAGCACAGAAAAGTGTATGAGGTCTACTCAGAGAATGCAAAGGATTTTGTGAATTGTAGATGTAACAGAATCATGGAATGAGCTGGAAGGGATCCACAAGGATTATCAGAGCCCAAGTCCTGGACCTGCACAGGACAGCCCCAGGAATCACACCATGTGCCTGAGAATAAAACCAAGCACTTACAAGAACAGGAAAAAATTTGGGCATAAAATTTTAGGATTCCTTTACTTGTTCAGTGAAATACAAAATCAGCCAAAGCAGAAGAAGCAATAAACACAGATGCTGCTCTGATGGAACAGCAGACCCAACTGCTTGGCAAACTCTGGTAGGAAAGTGTGCTTATTGTTGGAGTTCCTGTGAGCAGAAACACTACAACCTCTTTAAGAGAATCTTTCTGAAAATGCTGAGTTAGTGGATAGAAAAATGAATGAGATTTTACACAAAAGCTGTCTGCTATGCTGAAAAATATTTAATCCTTCAGACACTACATATATACACCCATGAATTGTTTGAACCTTCAAAGTGCTACAGCAGGAACATAAAATAGACATGAAATTCCTTTATCTTGACATTTTAACCAACTGAAGCCAATTGCTGCTCAGACTGTCACACTATACCAGTCAGTATTAAAATTGCGATGCCTTTATCTTTGATTAAAAATTAAATGTACTTCTTTATAATTTTTGTAGCCCTACAGCATCCATGTGTTCTCACAGTTAAGTGAAGTCAAACTAAATATTTAATACACCATTCTAATTAGCTACAAACTATTACCTGATTTAAGTCTGTAAATGAATGTGAAAAGACTCTGGAGGCCTAATGTTAACCTTCATCCACTCCATCTATAGGAGAGAAATTACAGGCTCTAATTAGACTCTTTAAACTGCAAAGAAATAGAATTTTCATAACCAGCTTATTAAAAAACAAAGACCCCCTTGGGACAGGGCAAATTGCTTCTACCCTGATCCGCTTATCCTTGTACAACACCATACAGAAGACTCATGTTGTCTGACTTGCAGCTCATATTTCTCCCAAATTAATGAGCACTCAAATTATTCCAGCTGCCCCCTTGGCACGGGGAAAAATTGAAAATCCATGGCTGCCAAGTGACATGTATAATCCAGCTGCTAAATAAAATGTGCTTAAGGGGACACAGCTGTCGAGGTGACTATTTACATTAAAATAAGTCCATGGATACAGAACAAATGTCTAAAGACAGAAACAGTGTGCAGCACTTTGTTTAACCCCTGAATTTAAGCAGGTCACCAAAATTTGCAGCATCATTTAGAGGCTAAAGGCAAGTGCATGGTCTTTTGACCTTATGATTTATTTCTTCCAATTTGTCTAATCTTGGACAAAAATTCTGATTTTCTCCTGGAAAATAGGTAAATTCAGAGGAATCACAGTAAAGAGCCGAATTCACGTGATAGAAAAGACAATTGATTTTTCAAAACAACCCTACTTGAGAAAAATCCAAATGTTTAACTCCATTTCCTGCTCTCCAAACATGCGCAGTGTGACAATAAATATGATCTTTGAGGAAGCAGAATAGAAAATGAGACTTGCAGAGAATTCACACAAACTTTGGAATCAAAAAGAGACTGTTAGATTATTTTTTTTGCCTTAATCTACACAGGCTGCCAACTCACTTCCACATGAAACTGAGGATACCAGGTGTCATCTTTAAACCACTAAATAATGTAAGAAATCTGTTCTGTAAGAGTTAACTGTATTCTAAAGTGTGCTAGGATGCTGTGATTCAAAGGCCACATTTTTAAATGTTATAAACCATGACTGTAACCCAGCTGACCTGAACAGCACTGTGCCAGTTGAATACATACCTTGGAATAATGGGGGCCAATGCAAAGTTTCTCTTTACTAATCAGGAATACTTGGCCAGAGAACACCTCGGATCTAGGACCATAATCTAAACTCAAATTCTTACAGTCAAAAACATTTGCTTTGTTCAGCAAGTGCATGTGAGGCTCAAGTTATAACAAAATGTGTGTGCAAGCAAATCCTAACAAGAATTGTACAGAACCCAACTGTAGAGAAAGTTCAATTATTCAAAGGTTTTTATCTTTCAGCTTTCACCAGACAGTTTAATTTGAACAGTTACTATGACACAAGCATTTTTAACTATGGGATTAGGAGCTGAGATCATATTTGGAAAAAAAGATAGATAAGTAATATGTGTTTCAATCAATGAAGCCTGATAAAATTTCCCATGTATTGTTGGAGAAACTAATCAAATAATTTTAAAATATTAGTGCATATTTCTAAAGATCTGTGAGTAGCAAAGGACATGCCAAGGACAAGAAAAGAGAAACTAATTTTTAAATATTTTCAAAACCAAGGAAAAAAATTTGTAGAACCACTTCCTAGATTTTACTATCCAAAAGGACTGTAGCAAAAGTGATTAAACAATTAATTCACAATCATACACAACACAATAACGTGGAAAGAAACAGCCAACATGAATCCAAGAGTGATTGTGCTTAACCAATCCTATTTTCTTTCATAACTGTCGGATTTTCGGTTGTTTAGATGGTCTGGGAAGGCCCGAGGTGGCCTTGGGCAGCCCACGCTCCAAAGGACGAGAAGGGATTTCAGATCTTTTCTCGGTCTCGGTGTTTATTAATTGCTTATCTAAAAGATTTTCTCTTGGCCTGACAGTTCTGCTCAGCAGTCAGCCATGGGCACACACACTGAGTCCCCGGGGCGGCCACTTATCTTTATACTCAGAGTTACGTATACAATATTTATCATTTTTCTCCAATACCCTCTACCCTTATTAACCAGTGCACTTTTGGTAAGGACCAATCCCAAAGTGCCAACATCACCACAGAAGATGGAGGCCAAGAAGAAGAAGAAGAAGGGCACGCCCCAATTCCTCCATCTTACTTCTTTAGACCCCCCTGTACAGAAATCTTAAACCCTGTATCTCACACTCCAATTAACTTATCCCTTCACCATTCACCCCGGTGAAATCCTCCTATCCTCATAATGATGTCGTCTCCCATGTGGGATCAAAGTCCAGCCACCAGACATTTCTGGCAACATTCCAGGACTCCCGAGCCCCCCAGGGGTGGTCTTGGTCACCCTGCACCCCAGTCCTGAGAGGCTGAGATCCCACACATAACAAGTGTCTTTTGTACTGAACAGGTAAAAAGAGGAGGAGAACGATATCCTGATTAAATTCTCTAAATATTTTTAAATTGTGGCCATCCTCACCAATCCTGGACTCATGGGCAACATACCATCCATGAGAGCTTCTACCTGGGCCTGACAAAAACAAGGCACAGCATATTACATGCTCAGTGATGCCGTTTCCCTCCAAGGACTCCAAGCCTAATGAAATGAACATAAGGTGAATGCACTTCTCAGACAGATGTGCTCTCAAAGTGGATTTATTATTGCCATGTTAGGAAGAGAATTTGGAAAAGCAGGGAGAGGTCTGGCCAGTACCAAGTACAATTTAATAATCTGATTAAGGATTTAGATGAAGAGAATTCTTAAAAATTTGTCAAATAATGTGAAGCTGGAGGTCCCTACCCCTTGGAATACAGAATTAGAAGGCCAATGGCTCCTGGCCTGGATCAGGAATGGTGTGGCCAGCAGGAGCAGGGAGGTCATTCTGCCCCTGTGCTCAGCACTGCTGATGCCAAGCCTTGAACGCTGTGTCCAGCTCTGGCCCCTCATATTGGGACGTTGAGACACTTGAGCTCATCCAGAGGAGGCAATGAGGCTGGAGAGGGGCTGGGAACACAAACCCTGTGAGGAACCACTGAGGGAGCTGGGGGTGCTCAGCCTGGAGAAAAGGAGACTCAGGGGTGACCTCATCACTCTCTACAGCTCCCTGAAAGGTGGCTGTGCTCAGGTGGGGTTGGCCTCTTTCTCCAGGCAGCACTGACAGAACCAGAGGACACAGTCTTAAGCTGTGCCAAGAGAAATATAGGTTGGATATTTGGAAAAAGTTTTTTACAGAAGGAGTGATAAAGTGCTGGAATGGTTTGCCCAGGGAGGTGGTGGAGTCCCAATCCCTGGATGTGTTTAAAAGAAGCCTGGATGTGGCACTTGGTGCCATGGTTTAGTTGAGGTGCTGGGGCATGTGTTGGCTCTATGATCTTGAAGGTCTCTTCCAACCCAGTGATTCTGTGAGAATTCAAAATATTTGGGAGCAACAGAAACAGTCTGAAATTAACAGGATTAAATATGTGTCAAAAGTACATCAATTGAGAGGGAAAGTTCTAATTAATGGATGAAAGATAAGGAAGAACTTAGTGTAATACCAGAAATAGATCTAGATTTCTGAAAGAAATTCATTGTGGGTCAAAAATGGCAAACTGCAGCAATAAAAACAAATATCAAACACTCACTGAATGTACCTAAAAGAAATGGCAATAAATACTTGACATGGATGCAAGGTAAAGGACGTGCTTATTCAGCCCTACCTGTGTACAGGAGAAATGGAAAAAGCTTTAGCTGGACTTGGTGTGCACTGCAGGCCTGAGGCAGTTAGAAGGGTCTGTGATAAGGAGGAAACCTCCATGTACACAAGAACTGGGGTTTTTTTACTTACCATTAGCTATCCTAGGTAATTTTAGAAGCACTATAACTGAGAATGTCATCCAACAGTAAAATGCATTTTACATAAGGCTACAGACATTGTAACAAAATTTAAAAAAACAGGTTTTCTTCATCATTCTCCTCTGACTGCATTCTGAACAACTCAACCTGTGGGTGACTCCAGGTACCGTGGTTAACCTTTTTAGAATGTTAGCAAAAGAGTGAGGGGTTTCACCTGCCAATTTGAATTCATCCATGTTCCAGTATTTGCTTGCTAAACATCAACAACAGCAGTTGAGGTGTTTGTAAAAAAATACTTTGGCTTTTTTAAACCTGATACTGGAGAGAACAAAGAATGAAGACCCTGAAATACTGGGGACATCAAATACAAAAGACAGCCTAGAGAGGTCCATCCTCTGAGCTCAGAACTAAGTCAGCTTTTTTCTCTAACATGACTCACAAGCTATGCTCCAAGTCCTGCAGTTAATTATAAAAACATGCTCTGTTTGCTCTCTCCATTTTCACTGCTGGTTTTGCATTGTCCAAACCATCTAAAAGTATGCAGTGATGTCACCATATGTATCATGGAGAAGAAAAAACAGATGAGTACTCTATAAACACTCTTCATTCTTAAAACATGTAGCCTAAACAAAGGGCTTCCTCTCCCTTCTTTCAGAGAAACATGGGAGGAAGGAGAGCTGAGAACCAAAAGGAGGACACTGAGCACCAGCACACTTACACTGAACTTGCATTTGACATTAGGAAACACAGGAAAATTAAGTTAGTGGTGAAAAATAGAGATTTTTGACACTGAGCAACTGATTTCTTAAAAATCATGCTACATCACTGTATTTATTTTTCCTTCAAGCAATATTTTCTGGGGAATAGAACTGAATCCATTCATAAAAACCCATTTTCTGTCATTTTACTGCCTCCATCACAAAGCCTATTACAAGTTCTAAAATCAAATAAGCAACTCCAAACTCTAGAACATTTGTAACACACAGAGTCATTTAAATATCTAAAATATCTCTAATAATTCTGTAATTTTTTAATGCAGTTGCTTAATGCTGCAGAAAAAGTAAGAGACTCTTGGAGCAGGGATGTGAAGACAAAAGAGCCGTGTGATGCCCTCAGAGCCAAGAAGAGAAAAAATGAAAGCTGGGAAATAAGACAAAGACAGGATTAAAGAATAAAATAGCTTACTGCAGAAGGAAGACATTACTTCTGAAAACTGTAAAGGGCAAGGTTGTAAAAATTGCAAACTGCACTTAAAATGAGACATTGAGAGCTGTTAGTGTGATGAAAAGAATAAACATCATTAATGCAATGTCAGGTAACACAGGGTCACAGTGCCCAGCTGAGACACAAACAAAATGCAATAACAGAGAAGGTTAGGAAGTCAAGATAGAAGCCTAAAACTATACCTTATTCTTTACATTATATATATATAACATCATATATATATCTACACATGGCTTCATATAAAATGAGAGCAACAAGCAAACACAAAAACACAGAAGAGAGAATAGAGCATGTGGACATGGAATCTTTCTCTAAAAAGTGTGCCTGAGGAAAGGGAATAATAGCGTGCAACAAATTAAGACAGATTTTATTCAACCTTTTAATGAGACAGTCAAAAGAGGAAAAGGGGTTACTCATTCAGAGGTAGAATTAGGTTAATTAAGCCAGACAGCACTGAACACACGGAATTAAATCTCTGCCCAGCTGAAGCTGAGGGTGCAGCAGTGCCAGGGGCCCTGCAGCAGGGACAGCTGGCACAGAGGGAGGGGAAGCCCCAGGATGGAGCTTCACCCTGGCCCGGAGAGACGGGAGATGCAGGTGGGTACAGAGGAGCAGGAACGGCCAGCTGGGGGCAATGAAACTCCAGGAACCCCGGCTGATGCCAGAGCAAGGAAACAAATGCAGCTCCACTAAAACTGCTTGCCAATCTGTCCATCATCCCTTCCTGCTCTTGTGTCCAACTCCACAATTCCTCTGGGTTGGCCACTGCCTCTCCCTCCACAGGAAAAACATTTGGCGTCTGCACTGCTCCCTGTCACATCACGCACAGCCTCTAAGGACTGCTGTATTTACACACTGATCTGAAATAAAGATATCTGAACTGAAAACAACAGCTATTCTTGAATAAACCCATACATGGCAACTTAATTTAGAGCACAAATTCTGATCTTATCAGTTTAATCTCCTTGGAAGGTATGAGGATAAGGATACCTGCATGTGAAATTCCAAAAAACTCATCCAAATTCTTATTAGTAGACACTTCTCAATATTGCCAAGATTAGGCTGTGGTGCTCTCTGTGCTACAAAGATACAATTTTTAAATATGCTTTTAAATCACCCTTATGCTCCCTGGAAGAGACAGCAATGAAGATGAGGCCATGGATAGAAAAGCCCCTTTATTATTTTGTCCTTGTAACATTTGCTTTGATGTCAGCCATACTGCTGAAGTGAAGCACACAAATATGTTGCCATTACAGTCACTGAAATCAGATTTTGTTTTTTCAGATTTTTCTGGAAGCTAATTTTTATTTATTAAACCTAAAAACCCCCAAAAGTTTACTTGAAGATTATCCACTTCAGTAAAACTTCATCTCTTTTCTTCATATATTTTTAAGCGCTACCATGCCAATAAATCCAATAAATGAGATAGAGGCCCAGGGTTTCACTGAACCAGCACACGTATAAAGCTCACTCAAGTACAAGTATCTCTCAGAAGAATAATTACAACTTTCAACTAACAGTGCATTCATTTGAGACAGCACACAGACACTGTCATCCCTCAGTTTACAGCTGCCAACCTTGACACTCCTGATTTCATTTTCAGATCAACCCAAAGGCCCCAAGATGCAGTTTAGGACGGACACGAAGCACCCACCATATTCAGGTAACACAGACTGCAAACACAAGCCACACACCAATCTGCATGCCCTTTCCAAAACCAGCTATTGAACAGTTTTTACTGCCAAGTGCCTTCTCCTACAGTGCTCCTGTTCCTAACTCTTAACATCCTCTTTCAGTGTAGCTGTTCACTGTCAGACCTTTTCTAAGATGAGGAATGTTCCTAGAATTCTGTAATTTCCCATAACAGCAAATTTCCTCAAGTAACGTTCTTCTGAAAACATCACTAGAAATTAAGTATGTAAGTGTAAAACAAAATTCAATGCATTGCTTAGACAAGAGGTCTCTAAACATCCCCAAAATGTTAGCAGTTCAGGAGAGCTGCACATGGACTGCCAAAGTGCTTTCCTTTATTTGCTGTGATTGTGCATATGGAGCCATTATTCTCAGTCAGGGGTGTCAGCCGTCTCCTCAGCCAGTCAGTGCCATTGATTATCTGGGCCACTGTCAGAGGGGGATTAGGACAGGGCTGACAGTTTGCTGGCTGATGTTGAATCAGGAGAAAACTCACATGATGCCAGTACACTTCAGGGAAGAACTCGGCTTATGCTCTGAGAAGGATCTGTTCCCTTTCTCTGCAGTGCATTCCTGTGTTTGTCACACACATCAGTGACACAGGAGCTGCCCCTGCTGTCCTGGAACCAGAGCTGAGCCCTGCAAAGGAGATTTCTGCAAGGGCAGCTAGCCAGGGAACTGCAACCATTTGTTTCACATGTTACCCTTTCTACTCAAAATCAGGTTATGGCAACATATTCCACACAGAAAAGTATCTTGACTCAGTTCAACAGGACAATACAGAATATAATTCCTACATCAACTTCAAAATGAAGGTTGATTCCTTCAACCCCAATAATGCGAACAATGTCTATTTTAGAGTCTCATCAGGATTACTCCACCTGTAAAAGTGTTGAAGCTACTGTGACCTTAATTCAAAAGAGGTTTGCAATAGAGCATTTTACATTAGAAACTCTTGTTCCACCATCTGCCTGAAATTGTCCAGAACCAATGACCTTCATAAAAACATAATAGAAGAGCCATCTTATTATGGAGACTTTGAGCAAAGCAAGTCCCTCAGACTCACAGAGACAGGAAAAGGGTTTGTTGTTCTGCTGGCAACTTAATATTGGTTTAGCTATTTTATGCAAGGATGCCCAAGGCATTTTACTATTACCTATATCATAAAAATGTAATAACAAATTTATAGAAGGCTCAATAATTGGATAGGTGAATTCACTGACATTTTGCCTCAGGAGATACTGGTTGAATTTTACACCACTCAGAGAGCTGACACCCAGACTATAAAGAATAATGCAGGTATCTGGGATTCAAAGGCCTAAAATCTGGGGTTTTTCCATGCTGGTAATGTACAGAAAGTGTCTGCACAGTTCTGTCTAATATCCTATTCCCAGTGACTCAGTAAATGAAGAGCAAATTCTCCTATTTGGAGTTGCCTTTTTATATGAATACAAGTTATTACTGAACATCACAGAAAGAAAACTGTATGAAGAAACAGAATTTGTATCTACCAGGATTTTTTGTGACTATCAGAGCAGCATGTGGGTATGAACATTAACCAGTGTGACACTACGAGAGAGAAATATATTTTAAGTAGTTGGTGCTATTTCTAGTTTACTTCATGATAACATTAATCCACTTTCATGCCTGCTAAAAAAAACCAAAATAATAACTGATGGGTTCTTAAAAAAATCATTATTTTAAAATTAAAATGTCAACATTCTTCACAGGACAATTAAAAAATACAGTCTCACTTGAAAGGATTTAAGCAAATGAAAATAGCAAAAGAGAAAAGTACTTCAGCATTTGAATTTTAGTCTGACCTATACCTAGATACTGGTAATCCATACTGACCAGTGAACCTGTACGTAAATTTGCTATAAAAATTCAAATTATTGTGTGTACTATTGTTTTGACAGCTATTCTAAGCAAGCATTCATGGATTCATATTACTTTCTTACTGAAATTTGTTTTCAGCAATAATAAGTTATCTGGTACATTTTATTTCCATTGAATTTTATAAGGCTACTTTAGCCTTTAAGCTGTCTAATAAGGCAGAATTAAGCTTATCATCTGATTGTGTAAGTATGTGGCATTTTCTTCCTAAGTCTTAAAAGAAATCCCTTATTCAATTGACTTTTCACCCATTCTTCAGTCTTATGATTATTTCCAAGATCTCAAGGCAGACGGTGCAATCTCATCTTGCTTACTGCTTTAAAACTTTGTTTCTGTCCAGTCCATTCTTCTAAAATTATTAGCTCTAATTTTACCAACCAAAAATTCCAATGGCTGCACTTGGATCTACATTTATCAGGACAGACTTTTTCTTCATCTGTTTTTGCACAAGCTCTATTGTCTCACCTTGCCAAAGCCCTTTTTTTTCAACTCTCTGTTGGCACTCATGATACTTCTGCCCTTGAGTACTCAGTAGAATTATTTATCTGCTTTACTGCTTGCTGTGATACCTGGATGGTACAACACAGAACTTCACAAAAAAACCAAACCTCTAAATAGGAAAATCTCAACAGAATAATATTTCTCACAATAGAAAACTATACAAATGTTCTAAGATCTAATAGGAATAAAATTCACAGTCAAAATTACAAGTCTCAAAAGAAGAAGTTTAGTTTCTAAAAGATAACCCAAAGCCAAGATTTAAATTGTGCTGATGGTATAAAGCAAAGCAAGCAATTTTTCACATGTACATTTCAAGTCAAATTTTACTCTAGTCCTTCAGGATTAACATCACCACCTCTATTTCATGCCATTTCTTCCACCTAGCAAACCATAGATTATTTCCATATAAAAATAGCCATTAATCAAAATTTTAATAACCAATGTGCTTTAATTTAGTAACTCCAGAGCCACTTTACAAACAAAATGGGTAACAGCTGATTTTCAGTCCAGATTTCACTGCTTGATAAAACTACTGAAACAGGTGAATTGTTTATCTCTAAGGGCTAGAGGAAATGTTGTATCTACTCTTTGTTTTTCCTTTGCCCATGTCTCTCTCTTTCTTTAAATAAGAAACCCTTTTTAACCTTTGATTTTGTTTAGGAGTTTGAGAATCACAATGCTAAAAATGTATTTCTAGTTAAGATTACAATTCAACCATGACATTTTGTCAGGATTTATTTATTACATTAAAAGGATTCAAAATGTGTTTGAATAAATCAAACTTAAACTGTGTCTGATCTGAAACTGAAAGAAAAGCTGCATCACCACTTCTCCTTACGCTCACTAATTAGCAGGGGGGGAAGAATTTTAAATGCTCAACCAATTCAAAACCTAAAGGTTGAACATAAATGAATTGCTGAAGACCTGGGAGAGTCTGTTTCAACACTGATTCCCCACCAAGAACTCACCAGCTGGATAAAACTTCAGAATCTCCTGTGAATAAAATGTTTAGGTTATGTCTTAACTTACAAACATGCATTTTAAAGCATCCTGTCCTAAAAGATTTAATTGATCTGTCCCCTGTCCAAACAGCAGTCCCCACCTTCTTGCATACTTTGGCATGGGTTGGGGGTGCTAAAACTGCACCTTTCATGCTCCTCTCCTCAATCAACACATAACCCATTATAAACATCTCAAAGTCCAGCCTGGCAGCCATCCCAAATGCTCCAATCAAAGACATTTTGTTCAGGTTTATCCATTCAGTGTCAGGTTTATTTTTGTTATTTTTTTATGGTGATTTTTGTCTCTGCTAGCTGCAGAGATCTCAGAATCAAATGAGCCACTAATCTAAACTCTACAGCCAACTATTTATGCATTTCCATAGTATATTAAAACTCGTATGCTAAACCTTGGCTCCACTGACACAGCCTGCATGTACATTTCATTTGCAACTGGTCAGACACCCCAGATGTTGCCCATTCAACTGGGGCACCAAGAAGTTAAATAAAATTAACTTATACAGACAGAAATGCAAAAAATGTGCAAATTTGGTGGGTTTATTCATCCCTTCATTTAAAAGAAAGCCAAGATATGCAAAAGCTCAAAGGCTCAAGCAGCATGTTACCCTGAAAACAAGGCAGGAATGGAATTCAGAAGATCTCATTTCTAAGCCGGGATCTTCAATGCCTTTTATTTGTTCAAATAAAACTCTGTGTTTTAAGCACGGAGCAGATTTCATGTATAGAGTGTTTGCAATCCACAAAACACAACATTTGGGTGAAGCCAAGGAGCAGAACACAGAAAGGGAATGGTGTGAAGCTTTTCACAAACAAGGTTCCTCACCACAAACTCTCCTGACAAATTTTATTCGACTTTACAAGGTAGATTAAAAGTTACAACGTATCACAGGGGAACTTGAAGGAGAAATTTATTTTAAAATCTATAGGCTGTGTTATCAGGTTCCCAAATAAATTTAGGGAAATAAATAGATAGATATACACAAAATTTTTTGCAGGAAACGGATCATTATAAGACAAAGAATGTAGGAAAGCTTTCTGAAAGGTAGAAACTTCTTATCTAGTTGGCAACTATATGTTTGGGCCAAATAATTATTCCATATATTGACCAACAGTGCTGCTTGCTTCAGAGACAGTGGGACAAGGTCTTTATACCAGAATTCATAAACCTGGGTCCTGAGATTTTGTGGAGATATGGACAAATATTTCATTTAATCTCCTGGAATTTTTTTTCACAAACACACTAGACTAACCCAAATTCTCCACCCACTCCTCCCTTGTCTGTTCATTCAGGAAGTTTTTTCAGGCACATTTGAAGGCCACTGAGCTCTATGTGCCTGCTATGTACCTGGTTTTCACTTGCTCTCAAAAAGTTAGAAATGCCACATGTTCTTTCTGATTTTAGTTTTCCCTGTACAGAACAAACAGAGAAAAGCCTTAAGCTGGCTCAGATGCTCCATATGCTGGGCAGCTGGTGAGGCAGAAAAGGATCTCAGATCCTGCATCACTTTCTGATGCAATCTCTGCATTCTGAGGGGATACATCTTCCAGTGCCTTCATGAGGTCAAACTGCTAGTGATACATGAGCTAATGGGACATTCAGTCTCCTGACACACAATTTTTTCCTAAAGGTTTCTTAATGCTATAAAATTATTTCTAAAAATTATGCAATGTGGAATATTCAAATGGTTTCCCCTGTCAGTATCCTTCCATCATGAATACGTGGTGCCAGATTTGATTTCTAGGCACCCTGAGCCCAAATAAAATTTAGGCAGTTCATGAGGACAGCAAGGTTAAAAGGTGTCAGGACTTGGTGGAATTACTTATGGAAGTGGCAAACTCAAACACAAGTTAAACAGACAAGGTCACAAATTAAAATGCTTTTCACAGAAGACTCTCAGAATATTCCCAGTGCACAAAGCAAAACACATGCTTTAGCCTTTTCAGGATTACAGCTCCATCCTGACATAAAGAGAAACAATGTCAAAAGATAAATAAAAAGAAAGTTAAAACTGAATCAATTGCACTTGGTTTTGTACTTAATATATGCTTCATAATCATGAGTAATTAATGAACAGTAATTGCATTTCTCTCCAAATTACTTGCTAATTAATTGAATTTACAGTGGACATTAATATGTGAACATTGGGTAATCTTCCATTGACTACAGCAATGTAGCAGTATCTTTTAAGATATATCTTCACCTCACTTTGGATTAGTGAGCTATGATTTTTTTAATGACATCTACTATAAAGGGTTCCTAATTTCTGAATAATGACTTTAAAGCAAAAAACATATGTAAATATTTAATAACTATCTAAGTAAAACCTGTAAGTAATATGAATAAAAAAAATTTAGAAACAAAATATTTTAAAGGTACATGAAAGATAGAGGCTATTTTTCCCTTTTTTTCATAACTTTACAGAAGAAAGAGTATGTGGGGGGAAAAAAAAGGAAACATAATTTGAAGGCTGAGTAAAGACTTAGTACATACTAGCATGAATCAAACCCACAAATGTTGAAAATTACCTGCCTTTACAGCCTACAACACTTCCCATTACTCTGCAAACCTCCTTCACTCCTCATCCTACCTTCCCAATGTGACAAAACACTGCTTGTTTCAGTGGCAGTATTTACCTGGTGACCAATTTACAGCTTAAACAATTAGCCAAAACTCTTTGCTTCCAATCACAAGGACATCAGGTTTGAAAAATCACCTACTATTATTTCATTATCACAAAAACCTTTTAAACAGGCTCCTGCCCACGTATTTCAGGGCACCACTAGAAAAATGCACTTCTCCCTCCACCCTTTATGAGCAAAGCTCCTGCAAGACAAGGCTTCTCATCAACCACTGATCAGTCCTGACCCAGGCACCTCCTTCCTCCTTCAAAATGCCAAGCATGCAGTGTAAAACTGGAGCTGCACATTAACATACCAGTGGAAACTTCTGATCTCTTAGATGCACTTTGGGTTATTTGCTTTTGCTGTGCCCTGTGCAAGTTTGCATTATTTTCATCCCTTATCAAGGGAGCAATGACCCCTATCAATTTTTCACTTACTGTGATAGCATCATTGTCATGCACCAACTATATACTTTCTAGATTACAGGCATTTTCAAAGGTTTTCTCCATCAAAATAGAAAAAAAACTGTCCAAGGGGGCAGCAGACCATAAAATCCCAATCTGGACTGTGCACAGTTTTCTAAATGACAGCAGAAAAACAGAAACTGGAAATTACACTATCACAGCACTTGCAGTAGCCAGTGGAGACTACCCAATCAATATCCTGGCAGCTGAACGTGCTCAAGGCTGCTGAAGGAACACAAGGTGCTGAACAGAGAGCATTAGAGGGTACTCTGAGTTGATCATCAAATGCCTGGCAGCCTCCTCGCAAGCCTGGAGTTTACCCTGCTCACAGACATGGGCTCAGACAAGGCAGAGGAAGGGGTGATAAATCAGCTGGAGAGAGCAGCAGCATGTGGCTGTGGTATGGAAAACCCCAGTGCCACACTCCATGCCAAAGGAGTGAGAGATGCGTCTGCTCTGGGCTCCCCCATTACTGCTATAAATTAATAAAATAAACAAACCCACAAAATCTAAACAAATAAAAATAAATGAAGCTTTGCAGAAAATGCAAAATACTGAAAACTAACAGGAACACCATCTTAAAGCCTTTGTGCTCAATCAGAACCCATTGCTGGGTTTTGAGAAGTCAACAGAAAGTCACCTATTCCCCTGTCATCTCCCCACTAGAGCTGCCTTCTTCTCCAATCAAAACTCAATCTAGCAGTCAAAAAATGACCAGAGCAGATTTATGCTTCAGGCAGAGTAGAAGGAGCAGCACACAAACAGAAATACTCCAGTACTTTTTAATCTAGCAAGGTCAAAGCACAGCAGTAGCAGAAACACAAATGCAGAGCAGCTGTGAGAGGGAGCCCCAGGCTCCCCACAGGACCTGCACCAACCCTTGGACACCTGATGCAGCACTTCCAGCTCTGCCAGGCCTCCAACCTGCCCTGCCCTGCCTGTACCCTCAGAAAGCACCCCAAGTCCTCCCCAAAACTTCAAAAATGTCACGCCACAAGGATTTGGAGTGGTGTCATTGCCACAACGGGGAAGCAGCAGATAAATGTGTGAGATGCAGCAGGCAGTGCCACGGTCTCCCAGGGCTCAGAGGAGCACCTGGATTGCTCAGGTAGGACAGCAGAGCTCCTCCAAAACCACAACTGTCCCAAGGGAGTGTTATCCCCTCCTGAACATTCTCTCTGCTCTCTACAGTAGTTGTGGCTACCCGACAATCACCTTTGGCAGTGCCTGATCCCTTGGGACTGAAGGGGGATTGCCAGGGTTAAAGAAGGTCCATTAGGCTGCAGGGCTCAGCAAACTTTAAGAACAAAACCACTTAAGTACAAGGAGTTCCAAGAAGAACATGTGAGTAAAGCACTTTAACAGCTGCACTGTCTCCTGGAGAGTTTTCTCAGCTCTGTAATCAAAGCTGCAGTTGTGTTGCACCTCTACTTCCATTACTATTGTTTAGTCATTACAAATGGAATGTGATCCTGACCAAATTGCCATTTCATGAATTTTAAACATCATTAATTTCTAACTCTCTGCAATGCATTTTCTCTGTCTATAAGCCAAAAATTAAAAAATAAAAATTATTATTAAAAATAATTATTAAAAATAAAAATTATTTTGAGGACTTCAGATACAAACATTCTATAAAACTGAACAGTCATTCATTATTGTCACTATGATCTGGTCTACTGTAAAAATTTTATTGGTGATCAAAATGTTTAGAAGATATTTTAGAATATTTAGAAGATGGATTTTATTAAGTTTATCATAAAAGCCTACAGAGAAAAATGCTTCTAATAAAAACATAATATGCACAAAACTTCAGTTGCACAGAGAATATAATTTTTAATTGATGAATTCCAGTGCTTTTTTAAAAAAATAATTTTCTATGTGACATTCAGAACCATTTCATTCTAGTTTTAATTTTGACATCCCTATTAAAATTTGAAGGATTTGATTTTTACCATCCTTATAAATATGTTTCTCTTTCTAAGACAGCATATACATCAAACAAGACAAAATCAGAAACATGAGAAAGAATGATGGTAAGCCAAATAAAACATGTGTTTATCCTGAATATAATTGTAACATTATAAACTAACGAAGAACAAATACAAATTGAAAAATTCTTTCACTGACAGTGAGCACATGTTGCGGTTTGTGTCTATTTCGTTAAGTTGCTGTTAAATGGTCCATTCTGTCATCCTCCCATGTTCTTCCAAAGTTGGTTTATCCCTAAGTTGTACCCTCCCTTAAAGCTGTCCCTCAAGTTAGTCCCCTCCCTTTCTTCTAGTTCCTTCCCTGCCTGCCAAGGCAATCCTGCCCCTTTTTCTGGAATGTTCCCTGCCACTCATCCCTTAGGCCAATCCCCAATTGCAACACCCACTTGGAAATCCCCTAATCCACGGTACCCCATTGGCCCATGAGACCTTTCCCTCTCCTCCCCCTACCCTGACTGGTCCCCCATTGCTGATGTAATGCCCTTGCTCTACCCTTGAAATCTCCTATTGGTTGATTTTCTGTGTCCACCCCAGTTTGTAGCTGTATAAAAGCCTGTGCACAGGAGTGCTTGGGACTCTTTTTTTCTTCCCTTGACCTGGAATAAACTTTCTTATGGAACCTCAAGACAAAAGAGCCTCCTCCTTCCTCTTTCACCGGGTCCTTGATGTAACAGCGTGCACCATAGAGCTTGCAGCTCTTCAGCTTCAGCTGTGGGCAAACCCCAGGTCCCCTGTTCCCCACTCCTGTCGTGGCTACCAGAGTGCTCCGAGCTAGCCCAGGTTCCCAGCAAGCCCTACAGCGAGCACACCCCAAGTGTTGTACAGAACAGTGGAATTTTGTATGAGCAGCCTGTCCTTCCCCCTCTGAGCACCTCATTAATGAAACTAAGCAAATTCAAGCTAATGCAGAAACAGCTCCATTGTGACACTTCAAATCAGGCTACTGACAAGACTGTGCTGCTTTTGGATGGCTGTAAACATCACATCCTTTTGCTGTATATGGAACTAAAACAAAATCAAATTTTTAGCAAGAACTAAAAGCGTTGTCTTGGAGAAAACAAAAGTATTAGAGAAATGTGTCAACAATTTTACCTACTGTGGAGTACTGGAAAAGGCTTGTATTTCCTAAATTTTTATACTGATGTATTTGAATTTTTATATATATTTAATCTTTTATGTATCTTAAAAATTACAAGTAGAAGCTTCAAAAAATTACTAGAAGGATTGGGGATTCTTAACAAACTTTTTACCAGCAAATACAGCAATGAAGTTTGTAGAAAGATGATGAAAACAGATAAATACTGCTGCATTCTATTTTTTTTTTATAAGATAGCCATTCCCTTCAATATCCTGAAAAGCAAGATGAGTTCTGACTCATCCTTAAGTCTATCCTAAGTCCCCAGAACCTGTGTGAGTCAAAATGTAACAACTTCTTTCTTGAATATATAAGAAACCACTGAAAGTAATACATATATTCCTTTGGTGCTCCATTTGTTGAGTTCCTGATACCTTATTTTTACTTTGCTTATACTCACCCCAGGCTCCAGCAAGACTAGAATGAACAGAGTAATAAATTCTCATTTTCAGTAGATGGTAAAGTCACAGTTAATACATTATAGATGTAACAGTTTCTGTAGAAATTACTCAATGAAACATGGCAATGTCAAAGTAAATGCAATCCAATAAGTTACCAAATTTGGTTACTTTGCCATAGTACAAAGAAAAATTAAGCTGTTACATGTGTAGCATTACTTAAATATTTTCTTACTTTATAAATGAAGAAATCATTTGCCAACATGGGAAAACCTTTTTCACCTATTCACTTAAGATCAGTTTTGTTCCTAAGAAAAATTGCAGTTAAGAATGTGACAACCTACAAATACAAAATACATAAATCTAACCTCCTCTACTGCCAAAGGGAGGAACTGAGCTGTAAAAAAACCTCTTTCCATTCTATGCCACACAGTCCAGCTAACTGTGAGACAAAGGTAAACATTCAAATAGGTTTTCCTTGAAGAGCTACAAATTTGTGCTGCCCCAAAAAATAAGTTCTTTACATGTTATCAATCCTTTAACTGCTCCAATTTCTTCAAAAATATCAGCTAATTGTTCACAATACGATTATTAACTAGCAGTTTCTAATAAATTCCTACATATAGTAGCTAAGTGATGGCCAGCTAGTGCCATTTTGTTTAAATAGTTCTCTAGTTTATAGATGAAAAAATATAGACAGTGATGGCTTTCTCTCCATCAGGATGAAATGAAGCTTGGCCAAAGTAGAATGGAAAATAGAGAGAAGAAAGCTCTTTGAAGCCATTTGCATTAGTGATATTATTGTTGCAAACCTCATGTTTATTAAGAAACATGAAAAGGAGCTGTACCCGATCACATCCCTCTCACCAAACTATCAAAACTTTACGGAATCTCTCATTTCTTTTCACTCACACTTTGTTTCACATGGAAAGTGGCAAAAAAAGTCATTTACAATGAGCATTTTTGCCTTCTGGACTCCGTGCAGTGGCAATGCACACAGGGCATATAGTGCCCTGATTTTCCAAGAAAACACACACATCTCAGTAAAAATAAAAGTCCCTTTCTTAATGCATTTTCCTTTCTTTTTCTTTCCTTTTCTCTTGTTAATGCTGCACAGATGGGACAGCTTGTTTAGAATTCCTTCCTGCATCTCTCATTGTCAACAAAGCAATGACTATATGTTCAATGTTTTCCTAATAGTCATGATGACTTTCTTATTCCCTTTTTTGGATCCTTCTCTCCCTCTTTTCACATTTCAACACTTCCCTTTCAACTTTGTAGAGGCACTCCAGCCAATTTCTAGCACATCTAATGCCATGCATATATTTACTTTTATTTTTTATATATAGCTTCTTACATAGTAGAATAAGATAAATATCAAGCCAGTCCAAAAGACAAAGAAGTTTTGAATATTCAAATACATGACTACTATTAAAACAGCATGTTGTAAGGTACAGGATCCTCTCTATAGTTTGATGCTTTTGCCAAAAGAATAGAAAATACACCGCTGTCAATTAATACATCATGTTCTAAAAAATTCTAAAGGACACAGAAATTGTGAAGCTACAGACACTCAGAATGTACAGTTTAAAATGCACCAGTATCATAATTATATGTTATGAAAAGAAAGAGTTTCCTTTCCACTTGACTTACAAGAAAAGGATGGCGGAGTAAGATTTCCCACTCTGAATTACAAACTGCCATAAGTGACACTGTGACCTTCAAAAGCAGCATGCACTGTGTAGAATTCCTGAGAGCTTTTAAAAATGCCACTAAATGCACATAAAAGGACTAATTAGCCACTTGCAGAACTGTGAATATATTAAACATTCATAATTCTTAAACACCATCATAGCAGTTCCACACAGGACAGCTGGGAAATGGCTGATTTAGCCCAGGGTTCCAGTAGGTCAGTGAGGAACACTCCTCTCACTCCTTTCTGGTGCAGCACAGGGAAGTGAGTTTTCCAGGAAACAGGAATAGGGGAAAGTCAACATTGTGTCACAGCATTAACTCCTGTTCTTTTGGCTTTTGATTCTTAAACAGAAGCAGAGTTACCCAAACCATTTAAAAAAGTTGAGCAAACCTTTAGGCAATGAGGTGCTGCTGTTGATACTTTATACTATACTACAGTGATACCACAGAGCATGGAGTGAAACTTTGAATACTCAACAAAAAATATCAAAAAATTCTATTATTCACTTTCTTTCAAGACCTTCCCTGCACATTAGGAACCCACTTTATCCCACAGTGTATGACACAGTTGAGGTGGCCACGATACACAGAGTATCCCCATACAATTTCAGAAAACTTCAACCCACACACAGGAACACCATACCTCATCAGAAGGCTTCAGGTATCTGCCCATACAGAGTAACATCCCATCACTTCAGGAGGCTGGAAGGATCTGCCCTTCTTGTTCTTCAGCCCAACATTTTATCCCCTCCTGTTGATGCATTGCACCTGTGTGCCCTCTGCTCCCTTTGGTGGTTGGGCACTGCCCTGGGCACTCCACGGCTCGTTACCTTCAATTCTGCTCACCTGCTGCTCACAGCTGCAGCCCATTGGGGATGATGAGGCTCAGCCCCACTCCCAATTACCACAAACTGTGCACCTACAACTTTTAAGTCTGTGCTCTCAGTTCAAAATGTAAGATAAGACTACACACAAAGAACCAGCAGCCTGTCATCTCATTTCCAGACTGAACTTGTACTGCACAGCATTGCTCAAAGCCAAGTTTAAGATTCTCACACTGCACAGTGACTCTCCAGCCTGCTGACATTTATGAGTGTTACTACTTCTGTATGCACCCGTGGGTCCAAAACTTGAGGGAAATAGAAAGGGTTCAAGGACTTCCCAATTTAGGCATTTCTTCATAAACCTCAGAGATGGAAGATAAAAGATAATGCTCTTATGTGGAAAGATCTAATATAAGAAGGATGCTATATTAATGTGCTATTTCACAGCTGGCACTGGTTCCTTCTTTATTTTGTTTTATGACTGCAGTTAGTTCCAGTGTTGAAAGTCTGTCTCTTGAAAAGGATGTAATCCAAGAGAAATTAGAGCCACATCAATTTATAACAAAAGCAGACTAAGGTGCAAAACTTCTTGTGCATAAAGCTTTCTCTAAACTTGAATAAGATGAGAAGGTACCACTTAAAAAGAGAAGCATCAACAGAATGCCTTTAGAGCCTTGCTCTCTACAAGGTACAGTGACTTCACAAGTGGTCCCCTGAGCTAACAGGTGAAGGAGATGGCAAATCTCCCCCTGCAGTTAATGTGAAGTCACCCAATCACGTTTCCAGCTTATTCTGATGTGGGAGGACAAATGGCAGAACCTGCACATGTGTTCTTGCAGATGCTTTTACATTTTTGAGAGACCTGCCTGGGCTGCATCCTGAGTGTTTTCACCTGAGGAGCAAGGGGGGCATCACCCTCTTGCAGACCACATAAAAGAAAGGCTAGAGGAGTTTATACACTAACATGATCTTCTCATGGACATACTGCCTTATTTATTGCCCATTTTAATTTTTCCCTTTAGCATGCATCCCTCTTGATGATCATGAAGGTGTATAAATGAAAAGTAAACAAAACTCATTAAAAAAAAATAAAGTCTGTAACAAAAGTGTTGGGTGTGAAAAAACATGCAAGAATACAGATGTAAAAAAACCCACTGAAAGTAATCCTGTATAGGTGATGAGCAATTTCACTTCTATTAATTAAAAGAATGATTTAATTAAATAATGGTGAGATGCAGACAGTCATCTCCTTAAATAATTTTTTTTAAAAAAAGCTTTATGAGTGTTAGCAACAGAAAATCAAATCAAATATGAATATTAACATCTTAATGTGCATGCAAAGTAATTTATTAATAGATTAAAATTTTTAAAGGCTGTTATAATTAGATGCAGCAGCAAGGCCTCTGATATGCAAGCAGTGCATTTGCCTGCCTGTATTAACTTCTATTAATGTTATTTTAATTCTTGCTTTGAACCAGAGATTATAAGCATCAGCTCTGCAGAAAATTTGCTTTCCGGAATATGCAAATGGTAATCACCAAGGAAGCTTTTCCAGCAGAATACCACAGTACAAGCCGTCCACCCTCTTCCTTTTTATTCCGGTAGAATTGTTTTACTGATCAGGAAATTTATCCAAAAACCCTTCACCTCTCTGGGGCCATGTTCAAGTGACAGCTCAGAGAATGCAGGGCCATTTCAGAAATGGGAAATAAAGAACTTGGATGCTTCAGAAACTTGCTAAAGTAGGTGGTAGGATGAAAAACTAAACCAGCAGAGTACACCCCACCTGTTCCAGCTAGCAAGCAGAACACCTAAACACACACAGAGAGATGGGACCTGGCACAAAGGCAGTAAAAGCCTCCTACCTGTAAGATCTTACTCAGTTGTTGATACAACTTAATACTAAGGGATTTATTTAATGTTTTGTGACTTTGGAGAGGTTTTCAGCATTTTTCAAAAATTTCTTTTGGGATAAAAGGATTTTTAAAAGTCATAAAACATCTCTTTGACTTGAAAAAATATATAAAATAAATTTTTTAAAAATCATGCAGTAAAAAGAGAAAAAATATCCCAAATAATAGAAATCCTACTTCAGAAAATTATAATAGCAGAATTGTATACTAATACTTGATGATTTAGAAGTATTTCACAGCCCAGACTCAATTTACAAATTTAAGAGAACATTTCTGCATTTCAAGGCTGCCCAGTCTACACATATCTCAAGGATTATGTGTGTTTTCATCAGGGAGCACGTCTTAGGAGATAGAGAGGAAATGTCATATTTTCTCTATCCTAGAAGAAGTAGAAGCAAACAAATTTAGCTTTTTTGCAAGCAAATACAAATTATTGAACTGTAAGCAGAGCAAATAATTTAGTTATCATGGGATTTAAACAGGGAGAAGGGAGAAATATTTTTAGGTTGCCAATATTTCAAATTAGTCATAATCTGATCTTAGCTTAATTGCAATTACTGCTTTTCCTAATACTAATTTTCCTGCCAGCTGGAAATTAAAATTGATTGAAGCTACTGTGGTTTTTCAGATGTCTTAAGTACACCATAACGTGAAGAACATCACAAATATATATTTAAAAGAGCTCTGAACACAGAAATTTCTCCATATCCGGTGTGATTAACCTAATGCCCCCAAACCATGTTCAGAATGTGTGTTACAAGGGAAGGAAGGCTGGCTCCCTGATCTCCTGAAGATGAGTGGAATGGTTTTCCTGCCAGCAGGCACTTTAAATAGGATATACAAAAGCACAGCACTGTTGTGAAAACCTTTGCATACGTTTCCAAACATTCTTGCACTGAGAGTTTTGTTAGACATCCACTTTCTAACTTGGAATAAATACTCTTAATAAATACCCACTTAAACCAGTGCATATTTAAAACAACTAAAATATTAAGACTAACATTTCATACCAGAGATTAGCATGGTATAAACCTCTTTCCAGAGGTCTCATTGTACAAATCCTACTAATTTAAATGGAAATACAATCTTTGAACTGAACATACTGTACAACCAGTATGCACTCCAGTGAACATGGAAATTTAGTGCAGCATTTACCACTAATGTTCAGCTTGGTTTGAGGCATGGTAACAAACAGATACAGCCCAGGAAATTCAGGTTTGAGTGTTCATTAGCCCAATATCTGAGAGCTCCATGCTTGCACACTCACAGCTGTTCTTGAATGCTCCTGGGTGTTTCTAGGGATATATCTCCTTTATCTCTTGTGAGGAATAAAGGTGTCTGTACTTGGTCCACACTATACCTGGTTTAGAATCAGAGACTGGAAACTGGTCATAACAGCAAATAATCCAAATTCAGTGAGTCTCTCTACCAGAATCACTTTCAAGTATTCCTGCAAACGCAGCTTTGGATGATTTTGCTCAACCATTTCTTAGTTACTTCACTAGGCAATTCTCAAACAGTCCTTTGAATATAGCTGAAAATGGTAACAAAAAAACTAAGCATTCTGTCTTTACTTTCAGGTCTTACAGCATAAACCATCTTAATGCAACAACCACGCATAATATTTGCTTAAGTCAAACATGAACATTATTAAATTTACCAGCAGACAATATTTCTTTTCAAAATCATAGACTGCCATGAGTAAAAACATATTAAAGATAAGAGGCATCCATTACACCTTAGACTCCCAAAGTATTCTGCATTATTTATACATTTTTATGTGGTATCACATCTAACAATGCCTCCATAGCCTTAGATGGGTTTAAGCTGCTAATGGAATGGTAGCTAAAGAGACCTTTATTATATCTGAGAGTCACAAGCATGAGGCAAAACACTCTAAACATAAAAAGTGTAAGAGTAAAAGCTGTAAAATCTACAAAAGTCAAATTTATTCTTGCTACTTCACACCTGAGAAAGCAGAATATGTTCATCTCTGATGCAAAAAACCAGGGATTCTAGGAGACAGATCAGCTGAGCCAGATCTGTGCTGACTATAAAATGTGTGATGCAGAGAAGGATAAAAAGGAGAAGTGCTTTGATTTGAAAGACTTTTTGGGACAGTAAAATTTAAAAGCTGTACTTAAAAATATAGTCTTTCTCCAAGGCACCAGCCCATAATTTTTTAAAAGAAATGCATTTCTCCCTCAGAATTGCAGTCAACAAATGGCAGTACTTTGGAGAAAGCCAGAAAAGACATAAACCAAAGGAGCTGATGCAACATTGATTTTATGAACTTTCTTTGAGTCTTCCTTTCTATTTTGAAACTGAAAGAACTGGAAAAAAAAAAAAAAAAAAGAATAACTGAATTTACAGAGAGACTTCATAACCATCACAGCTGATGAAACAAGCAGCACCAATTCCATACATTCCCCACAGGCCAGCACAGTAGCACTCAGTGGATAAAAACACCTGGATGTAACAAAAAGCAGACTGAAGTAATGCTGTACTGCAAAAAGTAGCTTGGATACCAGCAATCACAATTGTTGTTATGACACAAAAACTGCAGAAGTATTTTTCCTTCCCTCCACTTCACAGATGCTGGCAAGGTATTGAAATTTTATAGTGAGTTCCATCACAAGACAGACAAAATAAAAGCTACAGATAAATATCTGTCAAGACTGCAGTTGAAAGGTGTAATCTTTTAACTTGTCAGTCTTCATGTATGGAAAGAAAAGGAAAAAATAGAAAGGATGGAACAGGAAAAGCATACAAATAGCCTAGGATTTGTCCATTTGATTCTTGTTCCAAAAGTGTAAGAAACTTGCCTGAAGCTTTTCAATGCTTGTTTCAATTGGATACATTTGTAGGCTGCTACCAAAAAAAAAGGAACTTCAGCGCTTAATTTTCCTCTGTCCTGCAAAAGAAATACTTTGGTTTGGAATAAATTTGAATAAATATGAGTACGGGTATTGTTGGAGGTCTTTGGGGAGAAGAAAAACAAACAACAAACCAACGGAAAAAAAAAAAAAAGAAAAAAGACTAATTGCCTGAATTAGAAAAGACTCTCCAAACAGTATGAGGGGAGACAGGGAGAAATATCAATGTGCAATTGTGCCAGGTAGAAACAAGATTCCAACAGGAAGCAGCAGGAGGAGAAGAATCCCAGTCATTGGGGTGATGGAAGGGCAGTCACTGAGCTCAGGGCAGAGGTGAGGAAGGCAAAGCAAAGTTTGCAACCAAAGGTGGGAAGGACTGAGATCTCCAGCACCACCTTTACTCCCCTGTAACACCAAGTGTGCCACCTCCAGTGTTTCCTCGGAACACAGCTGCTCTTTCACAAAAGAGATTTCTGACTTCACCCTCTGCCCCAGGAGTCTTACCAGGTGTCAGGAGGATTACAGCACTTGCTGTTGTACTTTCATTCACATCTACCTTTACTCTCAACTGAAAAAGAAAATTCTTTGAAATTTTTGGGTTTCTTCTGTACAGGAATTTGGCATTTCCTGGCTGAACTGTAAATATAAACCTAACGTCCTCATTCTTAGACATTTACCTGGCACCTCAATCTCATTGAAATGTGCTTCTTTCTTCAACTTAATTATTAATATTCTTTAAGATAGAAGTGAGTCCCTTCTGACCTGTGTTCATTAAAAAATCTTGGTGCTTCCCACAAGCCTGTGACTGTGTCTGTATGCTCGACAGGTTTGTACTCAGGCAATTGCATTCTCACAGGTGCATCATAACCCTTGTAAATTATCAACTGGAAAAAATAACTTTCGGTCTTTCCAAATAAAAAATCCTCGTTGTGTCATGTTGCTAATACAGAATGGGTACCTGCATTCCTGAGGAGGATGAGACATTCCTAAACATGCAGCCTGTAAGTGCACCTGTACAAATTTGTACTATAGGTGAAGGGAGAACTGCCACATGTAAATTGAAATAAAATTATTTGTTGATTTATGCCTACAGAAACAACAGCATTTCAGAACTCAGAAAGATCCAAGGCAGAACAATGACTGCATGCACCTACAGACACTTGAATTATTCTGTGTGCAAACCCAGAGCACCAGGAGCACTGAGCCATGCAGGGATCTGGGTGACACCTCCTCAGTGGCACCTGGTGGCTCTGTTTGGGATGTCAGCAAGACACAGCCACACACCACATGAGCAGGGCGAACACTGCTGAACAGGAAGGAAGAGGGAATTAAATAGAAGGGGAAAATAAAAAATTAACAAATTAAAGCAACCCCAAACTCCCATCTAACAGAAAACTCTATTTTCAATTCTGTTGTTTGATGCAATGTAAAAAGCACAAACTAAGCCAGGAGAAAGTATTTTATCTCACCAAAGGAAGAAATCAGATCAAACCATCTTATCAAGCAGGAAAATACCAAAATGAGAGAAATATGCTGGGGGATACTGTTTAATGTTGAGCTGTGAAAAACCAAAGTGGGGAAGATGCTTTGTGAAGGACCCTGGAAAAAGCCTTCAAGGATTCTTGGTGTACATCCAAGTTCTGTGCTGCAAGGACTTTATTAACAAATGAACAGTTTAACAATAATGTCAGACCCAAGATTTTAGAACAGGTGGAAAGATCACCTGCTCACATTCTGCCAAAGGCCACACAGGAGGCTCAGTGCACCCACCAGCCAATCTGAGACGACATATTCTGCATTTCTTCCATATGTTCCCAAAGCAGAGTGATCCTGGTATATCTGTCCATTTACAACTAGCATGCAGAATATTTTGCCAGTTTTTCCTCTTTCAAGGCAGTGCATTTTCAGAAATTTAAAAAATAATATTACCAAGAGAGACTTTAATCATAACACCCCTTCAGAGAGTGATCCTGGTATACCTGTTTATTTACAACTAGCATGTAGCATATTTTGCCAGCTTTTCCTCTCTCAAATCAGTACATTTTCAGAAACTCAAAAAAAATATATTACCGAGAGAGATTTCAATAATAACACCACTTCAGTGGCTGATTGAGCTGATGAAATCAATTCCTGTGCAATACCCAACCCACCCTTCTCCAGGCAAGCTGCAGGAATCAGTTCAGGCAGCTTTTGATGCAAGAGCACACAGACTCGGTAGAAGGGCGGGCTGAGTCTTGGCAGCACGGCTAACAAATGTAATTATAATGATAAAAGCTCACAAATGGCTTCATCCTGCACTGTCACTCACGGCACAACCTGCTATCCCTCACTCCTGCTGCACACAATGACCTTTGTCATGCCTGAGAAAACAGCTTCCCACTGTGATTTGACTCGTACTGAGTGGCCAGATGGGGCAGTTTTGCTTCATTATTTGTGTCTGTGAAGTGGAAATGCCAACAGAAAGATTCATTACTGTCAAGATCATCTCTGCAAAGCTCCCTTGATTTATTAGGGCATAAACTGCTGTACTGGCTGTAATGAGACATAAATGTTCTGTAAAGCCTATGAACTCAAGAAGGAAATACACTGCCATCAAGAGGCTCAGGGCCTAATTTATTAACAGCTTCTGTCACACAGGCAGCACTGACTGTGGCAGCTAGGGGAAAAAATAGAAGAGATTTGCCAATGACATGTTTACATAAAAGAATCTCTTCTATTTTTTCCCGAGATTTGTTCAGTGCTGACAGGTGAAATGCAGTGGAATTGATAAATGTGATAAAATATCAGCATCTCTCAGATTCTATTTAATGCTGAGATTATGATCCAGACTTATAAATCATAGGATAAGGAAGCTCAAGACTCAAGTTGTCTTGAAGGGAGACAATTCTGTGTCCAGCTTCTGGGTGTTCTAGATTTTCTTAAGCCCTACATTTTGTGAGGCAGTCCAGATTATTTTACATTTTTATTTATATCATAGGATCTTGCCTACTTTCATAATTAGCACAGTACAACACTCTTAAAATATTACAACTGTTTATGACAACAAGCAAGTGTCAGAGAAACACTAGAACTGCTTGTTTGTGTCTGCCATGAAGTGCAGGCATTATTTGAATCGAATACTTCAGCTGCTTAATCCACACTGAGAGCATGTACAGAGCACTTCAGCAACACAGGAATAATTTAATATTCCATTGACAAAGGGCTTCTAACGTGGGATCAGGAGTTGGAGAGGCTCTCACAGTCCAGCCCTTAGGATTCTGTGTTTCTATCAGTTACAGATTCATCAGATAGTTAAAGCAATGGAGCAAAGAACAGCCAAAACAAAAAACCAGTAACAACAACAACAAAACCCAAAATAACACCAACCAAAATAACAAAAACATGGCACAACTTAAAACTGGGTCCAAATCTGCACCCATGGTAAAGACTCCTCTGCACGTTCATGAAGAATGTAACACGTTATGTTTACACTCAGTCAACACATTAGAGAATAAATGAAAACATCCAGATATAAAATTACACTGTTGCACAAAAGTTCCTTCTAAAATCTTACTGATTTTTCATGTACCTCTTCCAAAACTTAGAGACAAACATGCAGAGTGTACACTAATTCTCAAAAGTCTCTTTTCAGAATGCTGTTTCAGAAAACTTTTTTGCAAGAACCTATGCCATAAAAGAAACTTTCCTAGTGGGAAATACATCACAGCCTGAGCAGTCCTACACAGAAAATAAACCCACATAGAACTTTTACAATTAAATTAGCAAAATTAATGGAGAAAATTAGAAGTACAAAGATATCTGCTTATGATGGCATGATAATCCTGCCCATGCTTCTAGTTTCATAGTCCAGCCCTACTCAGAGGGCAACTACACTTTGTACTGGCACAGGTCCTGTGACCAGCTCCGGATCATGTAGATGCTGTAGTGCTGTTAACACTTGATTAAACATTAATGTGGAAGTGAACACCAGGCTCTTTTGCCACTCAACAACCCATTAATAAGTCACTTTGGAGAAAGGAGGAAAAAACACATCTTTTGTTGACCCACCATCTTTTGGAAAGGCTAGATCTGTAAATTAGTAGAAAAAATAAAGTGTATTAATGTTTGTATATATATAAAAGAACATATAGTTCATTTCAGGTATTTGTAAAATACCTGTGTGGCTTCCTTTACATTAAAACTCCCTTATGGCTATTAAATATATCAACAATTAAAAAGCAGCACAACAAACCATAAATAAACCAGGTGTTTACTCATCTATTTCTCACTAAATGATGGACAGTTTTCTAATGAATTATGAAGTTTTGAAAATGCATGCAATATGGCAACATTGCAACCTTTAGAGCTGAGCTCAAGTTCAACTGTTTTCCCCCTCCTCAGCAAAAGCAGCTGTGGTTATTTATACAACATGAGCAATTTTGTGCTGAATTCCTCTCCTTTTCCTGAGAGTCCCTGTGGTGTACATTGTGCACAGATCCTGCCCATCCCTGCTAAACAGTTATCCTCAAAGATAATTCTCAGTTATGCACGTGAATCTCTGGAAAAGCACATCTGAAAGTGGCTCTGGTGCGGAGTGGGACAAGTTTTGTCAGAGTTCCCTCAGTGAATTCAGGAGTTTGACGGAAGAATTCAGGAAAGGAATTAAGGAATTTTAATGCCCTTAAAGGTTCAATATTTGTCAGCCTAGAAGTATGTTCTGACTGGTTGCCAGTGATTAATGACTGTCATCTGCTTGCCTGGGAGAAGAAACCGTTTTGAGCTACTTTGGTGAAGGCTGTGGAGGGGCAGGGGGATGAAAAGACATTCCATACATCCCTGCTGCTATGTGACCAAAAACGGCCTGACCTCAGTCTAGCCATGTCTCCTCACTTGGGGAAGGTATGTGAGGATTTTATAATGAACCAAGCTGTGATTTTGAAAATTGTATTTATTATTACCTATTGCTAATGCAAGCAGAGCGCAAAGACTTTGTTTTGATATTCACCTTTTCATACAACTGATTATTGTATATAACTGTTAAAACCATAGGGAAGCACCCACCAATTATATTGATGGTCCAATGGCTTATTAATTGTTGCTTGCTGCACACAAATTCAGAGCCAAGTGCATTTTTCTGTCTGAAATGGCACAAACATGACGTACCACAAAGGCATCCTCAGCTGTCTGGCTCATCTCTAGTTTCCATACATGGCCTTTTAAGGAGAATTTAGGTCAGCCAAAATAAAACAGTTTGTTTCAAAATGGGGCGCCATATGTCAAAATGTACTTAGCCAGTAAAATTTTTAGCCAAAAATTCAGTATTATCAGATATGGTGCTAAAAACTCTGTACTAACAGTTTTCTCATGCTGCTTGTGTACACACTTGAATATTTTCTAAAAATTTGTGTTTGGTTGCTTAAATATATGAAAATATTTTTTACAAGTTATTGCCATAGTTATTAGAATTGTGCTGATAGAATTTTTTGTTTAAATCATTTGTAAGCTAAGTTTCGATTATGGACTGAGTTCTGTCATGCTTTAAAAAAAAAATTCTAAACAGTTCCATTGGCTTTATAAATACTGTGGGTACTACTCTTCATGGAATCAGTGATAAGTCAGAGACATAGCCCCAGAATAGACCATAACTCCCATTTTGACAGGATCGTACTGAATAACACACAGGACAGTGCTGGAAACTACCTCCAGCAAGGAAAATGAAAAGTCATTTCACAAGGCAGCTAACAGGATCTTTTGTCTTGGCAAATATTGCCCCCTGTGTGAGAGACAAAGAGAAAACCATTATTGATCTCTACTTAGAGGCATTTTCTAAAAAAGTTCTTGCAGGAGAGCTGAACACACAGTATTGTACAACTGCAAAAAGGTTTCACTGGTGGTGCTGCCACAAACTGGGGACTGATGAGGGACTGTCTTTCAATTGCAAGTTTCCATTTCAATGGATGGAGAGAAAGATAGTCTAACCAGAGTCACTTCTGCACACAGGATGAAATTCATTTTCCATGAATTTTTGTGCCTAGAAAACTTGGTAGCATGAATATTTTATGAAAACTCACCCCCTAACGTGATGCAAACTTAGCCAAAGCAAATGTTTACAGTTTTCACCCATCCCTACCACAGATGTTTCAGTATTTGGACAAAACTCTCATTTTATGAAAAATTCAGCCATTTCTTTTTCAGAAGATGAGCAAACTCAATAACTGTATGCTTAGTTAATTGCACTCTTGGAGATTAAGTTAATAGAATAGACAAAATGCCTAGGAATTTTTTTATTTTGCCTTTTTTAGCAATAGTTAAAGATTTAGACTGAAATATGATTCATTGAAAGGGCAGTATTGTTCCATCTTCTGATTTTTATTCTTAGGAAAACTTCCTCGTGGTTGTACTACTATCTTGTATTATTAAACCAGCTAAAAAACACAGAAACAGACAGTATCCAATACTACCTTAGACATTATTAAAACCCCAAAGAATTCTCCTTCATCAGAGGCTGAAATACTGAATCATTTGATTTAAAACTCTTAGAAAAATTACTTTTTTTAAACACACCATCATATTTTATTCTTGCCAAGAGGATTGCCCAGCTTGCCTAGAATATTTGTCTGTTGTCTCCATTCATGCAGACTTCTAAATTTTCCTTTATGCATCATGACAACAGAGAGTAAGTCATCTTTCTAAGGGTGTTTGTGGCATTTTTCCTCACACAGGGATGACTTTTTTCTGCTTATTTTTAAAATAGGTGATGTGAACATAGAAGTGATACCAGAAGTTGCTGAATATTTCCAGATCCTACTAAAGCATGAGAGCTAAGGAGCTTGACTGTACAATTTGAGAAGGAAACATTTTTCCAGGAAAACAAACCCTTAAGTGGCTTCTGTCTTGAATTGTCCAGGCTCTGTAGGTGTTCTGTTTTATGAACCTCCATGTAACACATATTTCAAAATGTTTTATAAATATTTACAGCTGCTTCTATTTTCATAACAACATGCTGAACAGCAGTCATTGGCATTTACACTCTACTTCTACAATGGATTTTAAAGCCTTCTTCAGTAAAAAATCCTGGATGATTCAAAATCCTTCATGTTTTCTCAAGATATGTCTAATGATGTAAGGTGGCAGAATAAAGACTTCTGTCTTCTAACAATGCACTGAACTCAGCTTCAGTGTTAAGATCCAGCAAAAATCTCTCAATAACTGGCAAGGGGAAACCTCTGTGACTGAACTGAAATCTTAAGAGAAGTCAGTGCACAAATGGCATCCCACAGAAAGAGAACATATTTATTCAGATTCTCATTCTCTGTGCAAATCCCATTCTGTCAGTTCTGCACAGAGACAATGATGGTAAGGGTAGTAGAGAGGATTGTGGGATGATGGAATTTAGAACCTCGTAGAAAAGAATAGGTTTTTATCAGTTTTGCAGCAGATGTCTGCAAATGGGAACAGAACACAAAAGTTAAGTCCACAGAGGCTGCCATGTTTTGCAGAAGTCTCAGAATGCAGTTAATGCTGTTATGCCAGTTTAGAAAAAGTAGGTATAATACAGTGAGATAAACAAACAGTGCTCTTTAAATGGGTGTTCTATAAAATGCCTAACCACTAACAAAGTTAAAGATTCAACCACTCCGAAAGAATCAGCAGACCCACAACAGAGTTCTAAAGATGGGATTGTTTGGATAACTTGTTTAGTTCTTAATTCAGTAAAGCGCTTTAATGTATGCCTGAATCCATTGCTTTGGTTAGCAGGGATGTAATAACTCACACATGTAAGCATTTCACTGAAATGAATACTAAACTAGACATATATGAGCCCCGGCATGGAATGAATCTCTCCTACTGCCTTGATATATGTGCATGCATTGAGGGATTGTTCCACAGCCAGACACCACGAAGGATAACAGAGGTACTCTGGGAAAATGGTATATATGAATAATAATTTCATATAAACAACGTCTGTTGTACTTCCAAACCAGCAGAATTTGGCCTCTCAGAGTAAAATGAGCAAGAAATACCATTTGCTGTATGTAATGGGATGCCAGCAAGAGAATACTACACCAAACATTTAACTTCCTCTCTTTGTAACACTCCCTTTCCAAACATCTCCTGAGATTTGATATTTAAACATGCAATTTACCAACCTTCTCAACTTAATGTAAATATCCAACAGAAGTTAAAGTTTCCCTGTGCAATGAAACAACACACTATGGCTTATTTTAATACAGTGGGAGTTACAGAAAATAGGAGTATATGAAGATTTCATTAAGGGAAAAATGATACAGGAGTCAACTAAGAATGGATCATACAAACAAGGTAGAAATATAATTCAGAACTCAGAAAAAAAATGTCTGAAAACAGTTATTTTTTTGAGTGGTCCTTAGTTTTCCAGGGTACTTACCAGCTGCTTACAGGCTGTTGGAATTGCTGTACCTCACCAGAGGAAGGAATCTGACCTGTTGGTCAGGAGAAGATGCAATAACCCATTTTCCTGTTCAACCTTCACAATTGCACTGTCTCCTCTACTCTTACTCCTGCATCAAACTGGGGCCATTCCTCTTAGTCATCAAAAAATCTTTAATCCTATTAAAGTGCTTGTCCACCACACAATACTGGTTTTGACTCAAGCTTAATCTTACATTGAAAAAAATAGGGTTATAACACGACATCATAAAGTTTTTTAAAGCTTACTTCGAAAATACATGTGAATTTTTCACTCTTCCCTGTCTGTAAAGTCAGTGAAAATTTTCACATTGTGACTTCTGCTCTACAGATCAGAAAACACCTATTGAGCAAGTTTGCAGGCTATTAGTGGAGGAACCAGAGATGAGTGAAAATAACTCTAGTTTTATCGCTTGCACCAACTTAGTTTTCACTATGACTCTTGGCTGTAATGTAACATTTAATATAAAATCACATTATTTCAACTCTTTCTAAAAGGCAAACTCTAGACAGGAAATTTAGGAAGATATTCAATCCAACACAACCTTGCCTTTTTTTTTTTTTTACTGTCTATACTTATTTTTAAAATTATATTAATCCAAAATAATTGTTTGGAGTACTGTATTATACCTTTATTGTCCAGTGCAAATAATGGGTTTTATATATGCAGCTGTGGTCACCTTTTTGGTGGTGGGTCACTCACAACCAACAATGTAAATTCTTGAGATTTTACAGAGACTGTTGATACTCATCTAAAATAGAACAGCTCTGACAAACTTCAACATCTCTTTTCTGTCTGTAATGTTTAAGAAGATGCATACATTATAAAGAGAATTTAAAACAGTCTATAAACTGAATTCTGGCTTTTTGGGATAACTGCAGCATTACTCAGTTTAAACCACACAAACTAAAATACAGCTTTTATTATGCTGTTAAAGAACTTCAAGAAATAAATGATCTCACCATTTCCTTAAGCAGATGACACAATTCTTCACAAAAAACATTACCTCAGGTATAGACATAGTCCACAGAACAAAATAGGCATATTTGTGCAATTACCATGCCCACTTCAACTGTCTTGCTTCTGGCATGATAATTTTGAAAAACTTAAGTCCTTAGAGCACATAAACTATCAGGAGAAAGTTTGGTCGGTTAGGGCTTTTTAGTAAACAGAATCCATAATATATCAGCTTCTCATTATGATATTTACTTCTTATGTTTTGGTCTCTCTTGTTAATAATGGCCATCAGCCAAACATTTCAGCCACAAGGCGTTTTATGCCAGAGGCAAATAGTGATTGCTTGGAGTCATCTAGGCAGGTTTTATGGACACCTATTTTATCTCAAATTTTGGATCTCTCTATGTCTACATACTACATAAAAGTTATCTTCTTTTTTACAAGGAAAAGGAATCATTTTTGTATTACTGACACTCATGAGTTCCCAAAGAGTACTTTGGATAATCTATTTCAAATTGTGGATTATTCTCCATTTAGACTGTCCCTTATTTATAAGGTGTTCTGTATGACTCATGGCTAATTCACTTGTGTATCTATTTTCTGATTATATTATAAATATTAGCACAGTAAGGGCACTTTGAATATGCATTTTCAATGGGTATAAATTATCATTCCATCTAAAAGTCTTCAAACATTCAGAAAGCATTAGCTCCTCCATGATTCCAGTCAACAAGTGACTGCACACAAGAAGCAGTAATCCTTCCTCTGGCAATCCATTTATGCCCTGAGGATAATATTTAATTACCTTTATCTTCACAAAAAACATCTCTCCATTTGCTTCAATTTAAGCACTGCAGGGGAAGTTTCTTCGCGGCAAATTAAATTGACAAGTGACTGAAAAAGAGGTCTTAACTACTCTGAGTGTCACATAAAAGAATTCAAGTAAAAACACTAATGACAAATTTGTAGAAATCATTATGGTAGTTTTGACCAAAAAAAACCCCTCCATTCACTGGAAGAGAACCTACCCACCTATTTTTCTCTCTAAGAGGAGAAGTAATAAGGCAAAATGAAACCTTTTTAAAACTTCTTTTTTTCTCAAAATGAAATCACACTTGGGGCAGGAATCTAGCTGTGATGAGTTGTTTCTTTTTATCCTGAAATCAAAAACTTCTGTTTGATCTCATACCCCATCTTTTGTCATACTACAGGAGTGCCTAAAAAGGTAAGTAATTAATATAAGTTACATCATAGCTTGAAAGGCCTATGAAGTGTCTGGACCTTCTTTTGTTCTTGAGATAAGCAGTAATAAAGCACCAGGTTTGCGTAGCAGTAATGGCATCTGCCTCCAAAGTACGTCAGCCTTTTCAGAAAGAAACTCAGTTTAATAACATCCAGACAGGACTGCACATGAGACATTCAATTTGCTGTACGAACGCTCCATGTTGCCAGCTTTGCCTCATTCCTAAGCTGCAGACGTGGTGAAGGCTCTGCAGGAAGGTTTGTACCCTGTGGATGGCAGACACGAAGACAAAGATGGTTTGCCGCCACTGCAGTGCCGCAATGCAGCCACCCATTGCCTTGTAGCCTGTCCTCCCAACACCCATAATTTCTTTACTTTTCATGCCATGTTTTCATCTTTCTTCGCTCAAGGAGGAAAAGTAAAGCCCCTTCTCCTGTCCTATGGCAGAAACTAAATGTTTGAGGATTTTTACATATACCTAAGCTCAGACATTTATTTCGTATATACAGCAGTTGAAGCCAATAGATTGTGGATCACTAAATAAACTCACTAAATAGATTTCTAGCTAAAAAAAATTTAAAAGGCAGAACAATTACATGTAATTTTTTATTTCATAGATCTCTAATATAAATGAGTGGATTGATATTAAGAGCTTTAGTGACCAAGTGACCAGTTCTCACCAGGAATGACCAAGTGTTTTCTTAAATATTTAAGAAAGCCATATATTAATAAATATACCATAAATACTGGTCCTGTAAAAGTATACATGAAAGTCCCATGTAATTAAGGAGCTATTAACTGATTATTACTGCCTGCAAATCCAGTATTCCATTATGAAACCAAATCTAAATCCAGCAAATTTCAAGGTGTTGCTCTCTGGATTCAATTACAATTTTAAGTACTGTATATAGATCCAGAGACCTGCCAGACTGTGAAATTTTTTCCTATAAAGCAGATGTAAGAGTAGGTATAAACACTTAAAAGTCATGGAACTATTTATATTGTAATTTCAACAGTTCCATACAGACATGGGCAGCACTGGCTGTTAGGTCTTTCTACACCATAATCATTTAGCAGTTGGAATAAAGATGTTATTGCAGTTATGCTTTGTACTCACCCTACTTGAAGCCTTAGCACTGATAGAAACCATCTTAAATCTCTGCCTTGTTGTAATGGTTCATAAGCATAAAGCAAATATTTCTGTGCCATACAAAATTAATTCTACCCAGGGCCTCAGAATAATAGGAGACAGACAGATGAAGTTCTATTCCCTGTAACTTGCCCAGAAAAAGAAAGGCTGCAGAATAACTAGGTAACTGGATACAGAGGTATTTTTATCCCAGATTCTCTATCTGGATCTGATTCTAGAAAATGAGGAAACTTTAGGTGGGATTTTGGTTTCCATTTGACTTGACTTAGTAAGGAATTAGTGCTTCTGGTTTTGTATGTATTTACCACAGCATATAGCTGCTTCACATAATTATGGAAGCAAATGCTTTTCAGACTCAAAGACACACCCAAAGGGAAGGATAAAGTTCAAATGATTCAATGATTCTTTTGCTTTCTTTTCCAGGCTTTACATGTACTACAATGCCATGAAGCAAAGGCCTCTCAGGCCCAGGGAGCAGAGCATCTCTTTCTGGTTGCCAAAAGTCATGAGAGGTCACAGAGCTGACAGCTCTCTTGGCCACCTGAGTGCTGCTCTGACCCAAAAAAATACTAAAAGTCTGTACCCAAACTGAAATACTGACTTCCCCTTGATCTCAATGAGACTTTAGACTCTGCTCTCAATCATATTTATTGAAGAAATGTTTTTTGGCTTCTCCAAAACAAGGAGTAGATGAGTTTTGTAGAAGTATAGAACTTGACAGCCACATAAAAACAATGGGAAATGGAGGAGAGAAAAAGACCCTCAAATATTCAAGCACTGGGTCATTTTAACCAGTGGAGAAAAAACATCATGAGACTTCATGGAGTTGTCAGTGAGTTAATAGGGTTTAAAATTGTTCCCTTCCACATTCATTTGCAAATGTTGTGCAAATTCATGGAAGAGAATTTACTGCGTTATTTTCCTTTGCAATATCACAAGATTCTGAGAAAAGTCTTGCTATATTTAAAATGACAAAATGTATTAAATAATATTTAAGTAGATGCTTTCTGTTACAAGTTTACTAATTTTCAATTAGTGATTAAAATGGCTTTCAGCTGAGAACCTGACAAAGCTTGAAGCTCTGTTGATATCTCTAATCTCATCATAATTCCATTTTTTGATATGCTAAGGCATTTAATCAACATATACAAGATTAATCTTCATGGAATTTTCTGTGAGTTATTGCTGGAATTTTGCACTAGAAAGAAAGTAGGACAGTTTTATTTAAGAAAAGATCATTAGTGGTACTATCTTCTGGGAGCAGACCTGAAGCACTGTCCTTCCATGCAGTCACATTTATCTGTCTGACTGCCTCCCCTACCCATGGCCTTTCATCCTTTTGAATTACAACAAGGGACCTAGAGAAATACCTAAGTGCAGTATTTTGTTTGGTTTCCGATAATGCATTTGGATCTCATAGTAGGAGCAGTAACATAGAATAAAAGCATTATTCTGGTACAACTGACATCAAAAAGATATTTTGAGACTTAAAAGGCTTTCTCCTGAAATAGGACATCTTAAAAAATAAAATTATTGCAACTATGTTATAGCTCTCATTGTAAACAAACATTTCCTTGGTACAATTTCTTTTAAATACTTATTTCTGCTACATGATGAAAAGCTGGGCTTTTATAGGAGATGTGTAGATTTATTTACTCTTGTGGATTAATTATTCCCATTTTGGTACTTCACGTGGCAGAGTTGCCTTGAATGAATCACAGAAATTGGAAAGTACTGAATGTAAGTTCCATGAATGAGAAAAATTATGTACATAGCACAAACTCATTTCTAATGCGTGAGAATCAGCTCCTTAAAATTGCACCTATGGCCTCATAAAAAGAAGGAAATAGATGTTAACAACTAGTCATATAAATAAAATATAGTGTGTTATAAAAATAGCATCTACTAGATTTACATTTAAAGTAGTAGAAGATACCAAGTAAACATGGGGAAATATTTTCGGGGGTTTTTTTCCCTTTTGCTGAGGAAGACAGAGACTCATAAAAAACCCAGTAAAATGAAAGCATTCCTTCTTGCAGGGAAACAGTCCAGAAGATGATTTTTAAAAGTCTTCCGATGGTCATAATTTCCTAGTTCATACAAAAATTAAGGCTGATTTCCGTCAAAAAACTCAATTGTTTAATTTAAACTACTTTAGGGATTTAATTGGAGCCATTTTATTCCCTTTCCTAATAACAGCAACACAATTTTATTTTAATGCATTATCAGAAGGAAGATGATTTTTAATATATATATATTTAAGGCTATCGTTTGCAAAGATATAAATGGTTTGGAAAAAGGAAGAAAACATGAATTGGTGCTTATGTCCCGCAAGTTTGTAGTCACTCTCCATTTTTAGAGATTCTTACTGACAAACTTTTAAAGTCTTCACAGTTGTATAAAGATTTCTTTCCTTTCTATAAGAGAACAAAATTTATGCTGCAAGTAATTATAAAATATTTGCTGTTATCTAACATTAGATCAACTTTAACTGAAATTGGTACTTTGTTGGTCAGGCAATTGAGGTAAATGGAAACTCCAGAATTTACCTCAGTTAGAGCTATTGCCTTTTCCATCACTGTCCACCCCAGTATCACAATGCAGGAAAAGCATAAATGATAAGAAAGATGGTAAGGCAATACATAGGTAATAGGGAAAATTATGTACATTAAAACAAAAACTATCTAGCAGTTCAAAGGTGAGATTTATAAATATAAAAACCAGCTTTGGAGATAATAAAGAGCATGTAATGCAAAGGCAGTGAATTTCAAGTGCATGGCATGCATAATTTCTAGGCACACTGACACTGCAAATATGTAGGATATTGCACTTTCAATAGCCTTCCTTTCTAGAATAACAAATCCAACAAAGACATTCAAAGCTCTAATGCATTAAAGCCTACATATGGAAATCTTTTACATTTTTCATACTGAAACATTTCAGGCTGAAAAGAGGAAAAAAGATTAGATTTTTTTTTTCCATACATGTTTCTTAAAACACAATTTACAAGGCTGCGCTAATGCATTAAATATTTTTAGAAGAGCGGAGTAGAATATTGAGTTGAATATTAACTAAAAGCTTCTCCCCAGACATCACGTCCTTGCTGAACAAGGCAGGACTCTTGATGCTGGGCCTTTGCAGAAGAGTTCCCAATGGGAACCTCTCCTGCTGCTTTTTGCAACAGCTGTGCTGAGCAGGTTATCTCAGATGGAGCTGTGGATTAGCACATGAAAGATACACAATACATGTTTTTGTGAAAATACTTAGCTGACTCTTTCAGAGAATTCTTTCCTTGCTGATTCCCTGAGATAACAGCTTCCCCAGAGTCTCTTCTTAACAGAGGAACCAACTCCAAAGAATAAGAAAATGCAGCACCAGAGGCACAACCCTCTGAGAGACTCTGAGAATCTCCTTTAACAACAGTTTTTGTTAGATAAAGTGAAATGTTCTCATGGAATATCTGAGGGCTTAACAACTTAAATTAGATGGCGTCCCATTGAGTAAGAGAGGCAGGGCTGGCCCCAAAGCCTTCAGCTTTTAGGCCTTCTTTCCAGTGGAATGATATTATATTTGCATAAAACAGAGCTAGAGAAGTCACTCAGAAAATAAACAATTTTATAAAAGAGAAACATGACTAAAAGCTGAAAATTAAAACAACTACTTTCCACAGAATACAGACCCCATGCAGCACAGTCACATTAATCAATTACTTGCTCAAACTGCACTTCAGACCATGTGGTTGTTGCTTCCATAGGCACGTAACATAACATGGCAAAGAACAAAAAAAACTTCCTAAAATAGTCCCAAAACTTGCTTCAGCTGAAGACAAAATGCAGAAGAAAATTATTTCCCATAGAGAAACCAGGCCCACTAGAGCTTCCTCATCCGGTAAATTCAAGGCATTTCTGCCCTACTGTGAAATTTCCACTTGCTATATGATAAGGTAATTTAACTCTGGGCAAATTTCTTTATATAGATCAATAGAGCCAGATACATTTTTAATAAAATCTTACCAACTGTCAACTCTATCCCTCACTCTGCCAAATGAAGAAATTAAAACTACTGAGCACTACATTTGCTCTTTCTGCTGCCATAGTAAGCCACTTGCTGTCCATAGTACATATCCATCTTCAGCTTGAAAAAGCATTGAATTATTAATGTGTATTTTTGGAGAAAAAAGAAAAATTTTTATCATACTTAATGATGTGTCTCAGGGGAAGGATTATATAATGCTCAAAAATGTAACCTGGAGGGAAATAGTGCCTTTATAGCCTATCAACCTAAGTCCATTACCACAGTAAAAGGCCATTTTTATCCTTATGCAATATCGTATAAGCATCTTTTTTTTTTTTTTTAAATTAGTGATCCAAAATCATGTATAGATAATTAGAAAGATTGTTACTGACTTTTCAGTAGATTACACACTTTAGATTGGCTATGAAGCTTTGGGTTTCCCATTCAGTAAAGGTGATATAACACACTTACTTTTCTGTCTGGCCAGTTGTATTTTGCAAATATGGTATCATATGTGTCCACAGCTCCATCAGTGATCAGCATTATGGCCTGGCTGCAAATGCTTCCTTGTCCTGTGTGATTGAACTGTAAAGGAAACAGCAAACAACTGTAAAGGAACAGCACATCCCTGTTACATGAAGACAGGATCACACGTGGATTTTGTCACATCTCTAACATCCTTAGAAGAAGGCAAAAAATATTCAGGCTGAAAACATTTTATCATGGATTTTATGTTCTTGGTGAATTGAAAAATAAGAAACATACATAAATGTAGCACTACCCAAAATTAAAATGGCATTCCCCTGGTTTTGATAGATGAGTGTTGATGCATCCATAAGGTTTGCTTTGATTTAAATATCATTTTAAAGGAACACGTTACACAAAAAGAAGTAATGAATGATGATTTTTCTGAGAAGAACAGGAGATACACAACTCCTGAGAGACATCTGACTATTCATATGGCATTCATTCATATTCACTCAGGACTACATTCCATATGCTATTTTCCTTTAAATATTTATCTGGGAGAACCCAGTTCATATTTATATACTCTGAGATTCTCCTATTACCCAAAATGAATGCATGTAAGTAATTCAGGCTGCTGAAGTGCAGTACTTGAGCACAGGTACTCAGACAGAAATCTGCAATCCTCTGGCATAAGCAAAGGAAGCTTCATCCTTACACAAATGGGATTTTCCCCTGTCAAAGAACAAACACATTGTCATATTATGAGCTTTGATCTTTTCATTCTGGAGTTGGTGCTCTGATTATGAATCCATGTGTCTCCATTTGCTTTGGTTGCAGAATAAATTCTTATTGCTCTGTGCATTACATATTCGAGGTACTTTGGTGAAACATCAATCTTTTAGCACAAAAAAAAGCCAAGTTTCAAAATTATTTGATTTTTAATTTCTCTGTGGGAACACTTAAAAAAACACAAAAAAATCTATGAAAATATCAATAAATGGGATATTACAATTACTTCCTTGTAGTTTTCATGTACATTATCACATTTGAGGTCAGGCAAGGCCTCATCCTATCATCCTTCTCTTGATGCTGAGAAAGCCAAGCAAGAATTACCTTGTCCCACCTCCCCAGCCTTGCTGTGCCCCAGAACAGGGTAGTCCCATTTAAAAAGCAGTGCCTATGTTCACAGGTGAATTATCTGGCAGGGACTCTGACTGCTCCTGCAGAAAAATTATTCAGAGTATTCTGGTTTGATTTGAACTACCAACAGCTCTGTCTTTTAAGCTTTCCACAGTGTGTTTGCCCTTACGTATTAACTGTTTTCCAAACTCTAAACCCCACTTTTTTTAAAAAAATTCTCCTAGAAATTTCATCGTTGTAGAAATGCCTGTAGTAGAAAAGGGTGGGTGCTGGGTTCCAGGAGTCCTCTGTCTTTTCTGCCTTCACATTTCTGTATCTGAGTGACCATACCCACATTCAACAACCATTTCCAGCACCTGCATCTCTCCTCAAGATCAGCTTCCTTTAAATCCAGCAGAAACCTCAGCAAACAGGGCCAGAAACACTCTGCCTAAAAGGGCAGCTAATGTGGATTTACAGGGTTAGCTGTATTGTGATCACTGCCTCTGTGTAATTTGCAAGGCAGTCACTCAAAATTCTCCCATCATGACAGGTTTTCCAGTGTTAACCAGAACCAGAATTATTAAAGTGGGATTTCTTCATGATCTTACAGAGATTATTTTCACATAAAGGTGAAGTTACTTTGTCCAGGGATACCGTCCTCACATGGAAAATATATTTTAAAAGTGACAAGTTATCTGAAAAGAGAAATTAATGAAGGGGAAGTGCCTTTGTACATTTATTTTAAAACACCACTCTGTATGCATCTGCATTATTCTACACTGTTATCTGAATATTTTGAAGAATGAGATTAAATTCAAATACTTTGATGAATAATATCTTCTCATATTTGTCTAAAACTTTTAATTTTATTGAATAGCAAGAGTGATGAAAGTGTTTTCCATAATAATAACAATGACAAGGGGCTTATGATGAACTACAATTAACTCAGTGATTCATCAGTTAGCAGCAAAAATTTCAATGCATCCTGACATTTACAGCAGTTGGTTGTGATTAACAGTCTTTGAAATGTCACAGAATTTTATTTAATTGGTTATGATTTTTTAAAGGTAATCACTTCAAAGAGCACATTTGTCACCAAAAGAGATAATTGCAGTTGTCACATGACATAGTAGGTGTCTAACTACTGTACCAAGCACTTCTGTATTCTTCCTCTCTGCTATGTACACTGCCTAAATTGACAATTGGAAAGAACTTGGAAGTGGATTTTTAAACATGCTTTTCAAAGGTATCAGTGGCAAACATCTTCAAGTCTTGACAACCATAGCAAATATTGAAAGGTAATTGCAAGGCAAAATTGACTGAGTTTAATTAGTGTAACCCCTGAACCATTTTAAAATCCAACCAGAGTCTTTATAGACTATTTGTGTAGCACAAAGCTTTCTCTATTTTTTTTCCTTTACTATACCACCACCCACTCCTTCCCCCTCCCCATTCACCCACTTTCATTTATTTTTTTAATGAAGAAAAGACATCCTTAGCTAACCTATAATTCAAATAGGCTTCTGGCACATAAAGGTCACATCCTGCAGACAAAGTGGAAAATGGTTTGCTGTACTCTGCTAAGGCGAGATTTAGCTTTTCCTCTGGCCTAGGTGTCTTTAATTGAATCTCCCAGAGACACTGCAGATACGCCTGTATAAAATGGAAAATATTTTTATGCTGGCATTTCTGGAAGTTTACATGCAAAAAGGATTGAACCTATCTGAAACTTTATTTAAAAGTATAAATGGAAGCAATAAAGAGAGCACCTTGAAGAGATCTGAACATACCTGTAGCAGAGTCCATCATGGTCTTAAAGACCTCTCATCATCGGTGCAGTTCAGCACATGGGATGTCAGATCCCTTTAGTCTCAGAGCTGTCAGATTATCTAATGGGATTTTTATACCCCATTGATCATTATAACTCCAATTACCTCACATATTTTAAACCAAAGCAAAACAGGTCTTGTGTCAGGTCTTCACATCCTGCAATGTGATTTTTTTTTTTTCAGTTTACATAATTTGGAGGACTAGCATAGAACATCTCTTGCACTGAGGCATTCATACTGTTTTTCTGGTTCCCAAGACTGTTTGGTGCCCACAATCCTTAATAAAATCTCTACAAACAGCCTACAGTGTCCTTACTTTATGCGCCTTTTCCCATTGTCGTTTTTGGCATGCACCACACGAAGGCATTAGTTCCACACTGTCTAACTGAACACATGAGCAGTGGGTGGAAGAAGATAACTCCTTTTTTCATTTTAAGATTTTATGCCTGGAAAAGAATCAATCAATATTGCCCTTCAAGATGAATACACAGGAATTAGAACCATTAATTAATCTAGGATCACACAGCATAAAGGCAGGCACACTTGTCAAAGTCAAACTTTTTTTGAGAATATTTGGGTTTGAGCTCTTATTTCCAAGGTACATCCTTCAATCAAAAGACATTTTGCTATTTAGTTTAGATGACTTTTTTTCATCTTCCAGCAGACTAACACACTTCAGTATTTTTTCCACAAAATACATGATTATACTTCAGGAAACACTTTAAAACGTTTTCAGGAATATAAACTCAGTTGAAAAAAGGGAAAACAAGAAGGAGGTGAAAAACAAAAAGAATCTGAAAAGCATCAACTTACTTCATTGAGCATGTTGAAAGCTTCATTTAAAGCAATGTCCAGCATTCCAATTCCTTTTGCAAAAAGTTTGTCTAGGTGTTCCCTGAAATGCTGAAACATGAACAGAAAGGTTTCATTTGTCAGAATGTTTTTACAACAAACTTGTTGATGATGAAGGATTTCTGAATACTTTAGACCAACTTCTTAGGCTTAAATGACCACATACACTAATTAACAAAATAATTCCCAGTTAATCTTTTCTGACTCTTCAAATAACACTAAACTAAGATGTGTTAGTACAATAATAATGCAAAGGCATCACATTTTTCCTATATTTTTGGCTACTCATTCAATCCAATAATTTCGGGGGTTTTTTTGTGTTTTTATTTAAAGATCATCTTCATATTTTCTTTTCAATTTTTATAGTAATTTTATATAATTTATAACGATTTTCCCTGCAGGTTTTTGGAATGTGATAGTTAATAAAAATTATTTTTTCTAACAACTAGCTTTGAGAGTACACACCTTTAAAAGATGATGCATTCTAATCATTAAGTCATTGTAGATTCTAATCATTAGATCATTGAAGTATAAATGGAGTTTATCACTCAATAATAATATTAGACTCATTAAAAACTGTTCTACACAAGAAGACAAGACAATTAATTTGTAAGAAGAAAATAAAGCCTTGTGTGGTGGGAAACAGCAGGGGAGGCAATGTTGTTGTGAAGTGCTATTTCAGTGTTTACAACTGGCTAAAAAGCACAAAAGAACTGCTAAACAGAAAAGGGCATTTCAACCCAAATAGTAGAGAAAAAATGTCAGGGCAAGACATATGCCACTGTAATATTAGTTTAAAGAAAAAGAATACATGATTTCAGAATGAGATAAAAAGCACCTTAATTCCACTTTCAGTAACTTTTAGAAACCAAACAGATCTCAAAAAGCAGGAGTCCCTTGCTCTTAATGAGCCAGAAAGCATACTTGAACTTTACAACTCAAAAAGCTGTTTTTAGTAATAAACTGGTTTACCTCAGTCTCTTTTTGCTGTCATTTTGGAGCCCTTGTTTGACTGGGCGATCTGTCCAACTGTGTGCACAAACATTCCTGGGCAACTGTGTGCTTAATTCCCACGTGCAAATACCAGAAAGTGCAATATCTAATTGCAGACTCATATACCTAATTGACATGCATAATCTCAGTAATTCTGAATGCAAAATAGGCACACAATTATGACAATCAGACATTGATGTCTGATTACAAAATTACAGGGTCAGAGCTGCACAGAAGTTGAGTGAGGAAGCACAGAAGTGTTCAGCTGGGGAGGTCTCTGTGATCACCCAGAAATGTCTCAAAGACATGGGCTGAGGAGAATGAGGATACAAATCCACGTGTGCAGCTAAGTCAGGGTGAGGTCCTCCAGAATTTAAATGAGAATAAACCCAGGATGGTTTTAATGTCCTTCATATTCTGTGTGTCATGGGACAGTCACGCAGAACATTAAAATCACACCACTGGTGTATATAACTTTGGTATAAATGAACAAGAGGACAGATTGATAACCAATTATCATGACTGAAGTTGGAATTTCTCTTATAATGAGGTTGTTGAAAGCATCTTTTGGTACACCCTAGTGTGTTCCCCTTTTCTAGCCTTACAGTTAAATGAACAACTGCAGGGATTTGGGATCATACTTGGTTAGATGATCACATTAAATTTTCATTCTTTGGGGATTAGGTAAAATTGGCTCTCAAAATATGATAGCAACTTGGATTTTTGTTACTGCTTAGTTTCCTACTTTTGATTTACTAGGATTTAAGAGCTAATGAATTCAAATAAATCAATGTAAGCAATTATTTTCAGCAAATCTGTGCTTGGGAGTTGACACATATTCAGAATCCTTCTCATGATTCAGAACACAGGCAATGTTAGGGAGGTAGAAAGGGCAAGCTGAACACAGGCAAGAATTTGATTTTCCTTTCCCAATTCCAGGTCATTGCAGGCAAATTGAAAACTCTTCTGAGATGAAGGCCAGAAACTGAATTCTTCCTTCATGGCAGAAGCTGTCAAACTTGCAGCCAAAGTGAGACACTGATTTATCTAGCTCATACAAAACCTGAAGAATGATTTGCTGATTTGGTGGAAATTCTCAGGAATTCTAAGGCAAATCCTTTTTCTGGTCTCTTATCTTAGAGGCTGCTGTAATGGCCTCACAATGTTTATTGAGATTAGACAAGCTGATTGGTGTCTATGATCACAAGAAAATGGTAATTTTTATATTCTGGAAGCAAAGGGAAAGCGATCACCCTTCAAGCAAAGAGAGTCTGCACAACCATGGGGGAAATTATTTGGCTTCCATTAAAATAATATAAGAATACTCCACAACCTTCAAAGCTTTATCCTTTCCAAACAGGAATAAAAGGAAAAGACCAAACTACAGTCATCTTCATTTTACATCTGAAAACAGGAAAGAAACACATCTGAAAGCAAGTGATGATACATTAACACAGAGAACTGAGTTCTCCAGTTCCAGGTAGGGCTGTGACAACCAGCCCATCTCAGACATACACAAAAAGGTACAAAAGATGCTAGCTGAGCAATCCCAAAGGCCCAGCATTCCTGCTCACTGTAGCAAACATTTGCACAATTATACCAATGGCTTTTGTTTTCCCCAGCATCATGACAGACTGTTACAGCAGAGAGCTTGGCTCACCTTTTCATTGGCACACAGATTAGACCTCACAGGTTGCTTTAATGCATTTTAACATGAGAACACTGCCTCAAGCCTCACACAGAGATTCATCATTCAGTAAGTTGAGCTTGCTATGGTCTACAGCAGATCCCTCCCCTGGAAGTCCTGGAAACCTGTTTCCCTTTATATTATATCTCTCTGGCACTGACAAAATGGAAGGAAACCAATAGAGTTTACTCTCCTAAACTGACCAAATCAAGTCCCCATGTCTGCTCTTCCCACTTATCTAGAAAAAAAAGAATACATTTTTAAAATTACTTGTATTTACTTCAGGGCTTCATAATTGCTTAATTGAGTTTAATTTCCATTATAACCACCAAAGTTTTGAAAGTTTTGATTTCATTCTTGTTAAGCCCATGTGCTGCACATGAGTACCAGTACCTTGCACAAATATTTTATTAGAGCCTACTTACGTTTACCAAAAACTAAGTAGCACTTATGATGAGTAGGACTACCCAAATTAGATTGGGTACAGGACCGTGGATTCAAGCCAATGGATAAAGCATTTTCCACTGATTCCAAAAAGGAATCAATTCACAACTAATATATGCACAGAGGTTACACAGTTCCGCTGGAAAAGCATGATATTTGCTATTAACTGTCTGACAAGGTTGAGCTTCCTACAGAAAAGCATTATTAATGGCTTCAGCATTCCTCCAGGTTTCCTTGTCAGCTTTACTGCAAGTCTTTGCTACTTCTAGAATTGCTCCCCATGCCTATCCACACATGCTGCAACTCCACATGGCCCTGGGACACACTTGGCAAGTATTTATCAGATTTGTGAAGATGGACTGCATCAGCACACAAACGGGAAAGAAAAAAACAGTCAGAAGGCGTGTGTGAGGTGGGAGAGTGATTTTCACCTGTGTCACAGAGAGGTTTACACACATGCACTGACAGATAAATGTGTAAAATGCATTTAGGCATCAGCCCATTCCAACCCTTGGTCAGGGCAGTTACAGCTTACCTGAGTGCAATGATTATCCAACCCCTTCTGTTTCCTAACATGCTGTGTTGGAAAAGAAGGGGCTTTTTTGGGAAAAACTAATCATAAAAACAATGCTGAACAAAGAGTTCAAGATTCAATACACTCAGACTCAAACCAAATTCTTCTTAAGTAAATTAGTTACTGCAATAGGAAACGTCAGACCAGATTTCAGTGGTCAGGGGCCTAATGAAAGTTTTGAGGGACTATAACAACTTTTCAGTTTTAAAATAAGAGTAGACTTCAGTAAGACTTTACTATTTGGGGGATTTTTAACAGCCAAGCAATGCAGTTGATTTTTTTTTTTTTTTTTTTGCGATCTGACAGAGATGGATAGATAAATATGCAAAAGTAATTTGCTTAAATAAAATTCAATATGCAAAATTTGTATTTACCAACCTCTTATTGGCAATTTCACTCAGCTTCTTTGCTGAATCAGTCTTCTGGTTATTTAATTTCTGGTAATTGCACAGAAAAATAAAAGCTTTTTGGAAGTTATACATTACATCTCTCTATTTCTGTCATTCGAATTTACACTGGGGGAGGTTCTTGATTTAGTTTGGAGTTACTGTGCCTATCTGTGCATCTAGAAGATGATATATTTCATCTGGAAACATTTACAGAGAAATGTCCTCAACCCATATATAGTACATTAAAAAAACATATAAAAGAGGAATGTATATTGTAATATTGTTACTTTAAATCTGAAGTTACATTAAATCAGATTGTCATCCGATTCCTTTGGGGTAGGTAAATTGTAACATGGAGTTTCTCAAAGATGAAAACCTCTTGGCCCAAGAAAACTAGTATTAAAATAGGCAGTTCCACATGTTTGCAATTTGTGGAGAAAGTGCAGACGGTGACAGAATAGTGTCTGAACTATTTCCCACTCTTTTTTAAATTTGTGTATAGCAAATTGATACACTTCAAGGTAGCAGCTGTTGAACACTGATGCCAAATTATAAAATAGCCTGGTAAAATTCAAATATACCTTGCATATTTTATATTACCAAACCACATTTAGGATCTCAGATTAATTTCAACCTCAGTTATGCTACCCAATGTAATTACAGATTTAATTTTTGTGATAAACGAAACTTAAATCAAGTTCTGCAAATTAGGGATAGCTTACAATTTCCACATATCTAAACTGAACTGTAGCTTTGTGCCAACAAAAAATTTATGACAATTGCTAGGCTGTGAAAACTTTTAGCAATAAGTGGAGACAGAGTGACACCTGCCATATCACCTGACATTATAATTATTCCAAAAACAAATTACTGTATTTTCCCATTGTAAAATGAAAGTTGAAGCACTCTATTTTGGAAGAATAATAGTACTGGGATCCCTGTGTGTTTCTTAGGGAAACTGATGGCAAATACATTAACACCACTCACATCACTGTCATATCAAAACGCAAACATATTTCAAGTTGTAACTTTGTCTTTTACAAATACATGAAGCAAACTCCATTCAGTAAGGTTTCTGAAAAGAAAAATGCCTTCTGAAGTGTACCTGACAAAAATTCCAGGTTGCTCTTAAAGCTGCACACAACAAGCACTTACAGAACCAGCAGTTTTGCAGAAAAGTAATAGAACAACCTGCTCAAAACCTGGGGAAGTTTCTAAACAGATTATACAAATTTTACTGGCATCACCTCCTTGCAGGTTGTTGCCAGCAGTAAGAAAAATTAAAGTTAAATGAATATTTACTACTCAAGTCTGTGTTACTTGGCTGTTCTTTAAGCTGGCAGGGAAGAGGTCTAGATACTTAAACCCTTATTTCTTTCAAAGTATCTTCACACTTTCTCAAAGAAAAGCACGTTACATGCTGGAGATTCAGGGCGAAAAATGTTTTTTCTCCAACCTTTGTTCTTTTCCCATCACAAAAATGCACAGGTGTGTTAAATGTTAAAATTCTTAATGGTAATAAATGTATTTGATGTCCCTCAAAAGTCTACTGTAATGTAGCAGACATTTATTAATGCTTTAAGAAAGGAGTGGTCTTGATCAAGTAACCCTGTGGATTAGGCTTGTTCAAAAAACATTCCTGCTTTTGCTACACCAATCACTATGAAATTTGTACCAGTCTTCAAAACATTCATCTAGCCAGGCTGAACATTACAAAGGTAAAAGTACTGATGCTGTATTATTGCAAAGGTAAAAGTACTGCTGCTATATTTTCTTTTCTGACTGCTCTCTTTACTTACCAAAACAATACAGGATCAAGAATCTTAGGCTAACTTGAGCTCCATTATCATATAAATTAAGAAGTCTAACTTTTCACCCCTTACTGATAAAGCTGTGAGAAGAAAGTTCAGTTTAGATATTCCAGTTGACTCTTAACTCTTAAATTAAGATGTAAATGGACTAAAGATTGCATATTCTAGAGGAAAAGAATGCTTCATCAATAATAATTGGGATGTTATTCAGAGAGAAATGCAGCTTCCTTCCTCTGTGTGCACTTTGTACAGATTTACTCCAATGTCAGGTGTGTGTTCTTACCTGAAAGACAGAGAAAAATTGAAGGAGGGAGGTGGAACTGAAGTTGGCTTTGTGATATCTTCCCTGATGCTTGCAACAGGAAACTAAAATCCATCACTGAAGGGAAAATATCACCAGAGTGGACATAAGAGAGCTACAATGTTGAAAATGATTTTTCATTCTTTAATGAGAGTGGATTTTTTTTCTTCTAGGTAAGTTTTCCCTTACTACTGTGGTCCAGAAAATAATGGTAAGTGTTCTAGAGCCAATGTGTGGAATGAACACTGTGTTTGCAATACTATTTCCATCCCAGAAAGAGAAGAGGTGGGGAGGGGATCAAGAGTGACAGTGTTTCATGAGAAAATGTATAAACCAGACAGATTTTTTTTTTCTTTCTTTCTTTTCTAAGACTAATTGAATTTTCTGAAAGTCTGGCTCTGTGGAAGCCTGTTACATTCCTGAAAATTATGGGTAAGAGTTCCTGCAGCCCATCCCTGAATGTGAAGGAGCATGTTTATTTGCTACCCCAACCCACTGAATATTCAGCACCAACACCACTAAGGAGCACTCATTTCCCAGGCTGCTCCAAATCGTGAGCCTGAAGCTCTTTGCTGCAGCCTACAAACAAATCCTTCCATCCCTGAAGATGCTCCCAGGTCTGTTTTTCCCTGGCCAGGCTGGGGATGGAGCAGAAGAGGCTCTGGCTGCAGCCCAAAGCCAGGATCCGCTCGCTCCTGGACCGTGGGCAGCCAAGGCTGTGCAGGGAAGGGCTTGGCAGGAGCAGCGCTGGCAGTGCTGGCACTGCAGAACCTTCCAGCAGGAGCAAACGCCACATTCAGTCCTCCCTTAAAAGGAGGATTTGCTCTTCCAACACACCCAGCCCTGGCCTGGCTGCCCCAAGTCAGTATAATTTAATTTATTCTGCTGAGAACCTGGTTTGTCCATCAGCTCTCCACAAATGAAGTGCCAGTGATAAGGACTGCAATTCTTCTGGAGTCTGTTTCTTTGTTTTGTTAAAGTTGAGAGATTAAACAAGATTCAAAGAACACCATTCAGCATCTTTAAGTGACGTCCTCAGAGTGGAAAGATTCCATCTGAAAACATCTGAGCCCTGCAGGAAGACAGCAAAGTAGTTCTTCAATAAATAGTTTCAAGACAAATATAGACTGGGGTACTGATCCTGTGAGAGCAATTTTTATTTGGAGTTATTGAGACAGCTGCCTTCCTCGTGAGATTAAAAGCTCCAAACATCTCAGAGTAATTTCTTATCTCTGCTTCTAAGAACTGTCTGTATTTGGTACAAGTGGTGTCAGATGAACCTGGCAAGATGCAGTTAGCAAGAACTGGGGTGTGCATCCATGTGTGTCACAAAGGGGGTTTTTTTCCTTAAGGGTCATTTAATGGGAATTTTTTATATTGAGATTCATGTATTATGGTTTAAAAAAAAAGGGTAGGAATTCAAGTTTGTACAGCATAATCTAATGGTTTGGTAAAACTGTTTGGTTCTATGCATGTTTCCAGCCACAGTGCTGCATTAAGTGACTTGTGCATACATGTCTTAAGAAAGGTCAGGACTATGAATAGTAACATAAAAGTTGAATAGTAAGATAAAGGTAAACTGTTAAAAATTCAGTCCCTGCAATCGTCAGCATCATACATCTCTTCCCACATAAAAGAAAACTGTAGCAATATGAAATACCATTACAGCAAATTTTAATTGTTTCCATCTAAAGTTATCATTTGAGAATAGATATTTTCCAGCTAAAGAAAAACTGCTTTAACTTTTTAAAAATACTTGTATTTCTTTTGGTGGTAGTAAAGTTTTACTAACAGATGTGATCATCATTGCACCCATTCAATTGAGAAGAATATTTGACATAAAAATGAAGGATAGAAAGTTCTGAACCAAATATACAGTTATATTTTCAGACCTAGATTGGAATTTAAAAAAAATCAGGCAGATGTAGACATATGTAAACTGAAACAATTATATCAAAACATTGCCTGTCAATCTCCTGCTCTACTTTGCCAGTACAGAAACATGTTCACATGCTGATAATGACTGCTTGGAAAAGCTACAAAACACAATGTTTGCCTTGATATTTTTCTTGGGTTTTTCATCATTTAACAAACAAAAGAAAAGAAATATTTGTTATTATTATTACCAATGAACTTGAAAAGGAGTATTTACCTTGTAAGACTGGTTGAGAAAGTGTAATTTTATCTACTTTTTCTGTGATAACTCAATGGACCAAAGGCAATTACACCAAAAAAAAAAAAAAAAAAAAAACCAAAAATCCCTACAGAAGTAGTCTGGTGTATCTGTGAGACTCACAGAAATAAAAGTTAAAACCCAAATAATTGAATACTTTTGATGAGTTCCAAAACACAGCTGAATAACTCTGATAGCTCTGGACCACTTTTGGAATGTGCACATGAACAATATTTGAGGACATCTTGATTCTATGGGCCTGACCAAAGAGCTCTGAATTCAAGAGAAACTTCTCCAGTTAATTCAGTGAGTTTTTGATGAGGCCCCCAGGTAAATTTGCTGTGTCAGTACAGTCAAATCACACAGTATCACATCTTAAAAGAGTATCAGATATTTCAGAAAGCTGTTTTTAACTGGGTTCAGGAGCATGATAACTGAATTACTCATGTAGGATTGAGTGGCTGTCCACCTCCTTGGACAATCTTGGTTTTGTACTCTGAGCTAAACTGGGGACAATGGAACTTTTGTGCCTTACAGTGTTTAGGCAAATGAATTTTTAACTTCATTACGGTGTCTAGAAAAATGATATAAGAATATATAAGGTCACATGTAAGAAAGAAATTAATATTGGCAAACTCATGGTATACAAAAATGCACCCAACTATTACATGCTACCTATCCCAGTTTTTTTTTTTTAGCTTTGGCCTTGCAAGGAAAGAACAAGAACTACCTTAGAAATATAACCAACTATAAAAAAATTCATATTTAATTATGTCCCCAAGTCTTGCATATATTATTCAGTTTATAGACAAAGGACAAAGTTATTCTCTAAATAAATAAATAAACAATATCCCTAATCAGAAATTATATCAACATTTACTCTGAAAAACAAAATATGAACTTTTACCTGGTTATTTTGAAAAATTGAGCTCTGTTCTTAAAATCTGGGCATCATCTGGGTGGCATAAAAACTTTTTGATCAATTAAATGAAAATAAATCTGATATTAAGTAACATATGGGTGTGGGGTAATCTGCATTTTGATCAGTTGCAGAATGATGGAAAGGTTAACTGTGGGATTAATTCCAGACAGGACATCTGGGCAATACATTTGAATTTTTAGGTCTGCATCTAGAACTTGCACAGATTTCATGTGGCTTGTTTGATGTACCCACAATAAAGTGCTCATTTAGAAACCTGCATCACAATTCACAAATGAGGGACTTCAAATTAAATTATTAACAATTCATGCCCACATAGCAACCAAATGATCTTTAGATACCTACAGTGGTAAATATCAAATATATAAAAGAAGAAGCCCATGAAGAATAATTTCTGTAGGACATAGATAAAATGAAAAGAACTCTTGGGAGTAACACAGTGGAGTAAAGATCAGCATAACAACATCAAAAATCATTTTGTCTTGGTAAACATAAAGAGACCCAGCACTGACACACTCCAAAGGGTGTTTTCAGAGCTTTGTTCTCTAATTCCTGTAACAATCAGTGACAACCTGAGCACAAGTGAAGTACAGCACTGGGTGTTGAGCAGAATTCAGTGATGAGCTGAAACTTTTCTGTTCCCTTTCTTTTAGTGAAAATATAAACTACACAAAGAAAGAGTATGATAGTTCAATTTAAAGTGGTTGAAATATTTTACTTAAAATAATTACCAAACTTTATTAACAGTATATTCTCAGTGACTCCTGCAATTTCTCATTAAGTTTACTCAACCAAATTGACTAGGAGATTATTTCTTTCTTTCTGCGGAGTCACAAAAAACTCCTTGAAATGGCATGAGCAGAATAATTAATAAATTTTAATAATGGAATGCATTGTAGTAGGAAAAGATCATTATAGCACATTGTCACCCACTGCATCCCAGCTCTCCACTGTTTTGTTACTTTCATTTCTTACCTCTTTGTTGGCTCTGTCTGCTTGAACTAATGTTCCATTCAGGCACGGCTCTACATAGTGGAGTTCTTCATTATACTACAGAGGGAAATACAAAGTACGATGAAAAATTTAATTAAAAGCTTGGAAGATACAAGTCAATTTAATGACTTAGAACTACAGTGAATGAAATATGCACAGAAAGCAAGAACAAAAGGATTTTGTTCATTTTAAAAAACTGGCTGAGGTATTTCTTTTCCTTTTACATGATTCTTAATTTTCAGAGGTTTATACTTCCAAAGGAGCATTGAATGGAAGCCAAAACTCAGGTGGACTTAAGGGTACTATATACACTAGTTGGCAAAAATATCCCTCAAATTGAAATCTGGATAAAATTAAGAGATCATGTTTGATACATCACAAACTGAGCTCATAATTAACTCATAATTCTTTTTTAGATATAAGAAAATCCTGAAAAATATTTATGGCACTGTCTAACATTTTAAAAGGTTAATACTGGAATAGCTACACCAAAAAAAAATCTGTAAATTGAATCAATCCTATAAATGACTGACGATTTTCAAAATTTCAGTCAAGCAGAGATGTTTATTATACACAAAGTCATGAATATGTGACAGATCTTGAAGGAATTATCTGTTTTTCTCACAAGGAGTAGGGAAGCTACATAGCCTAGTCCTACATCCAGAAGCATCCCAAGCATGAAAAAAAATGAAAACTCATCTGCAGTCAGTAGAACTTGTAACAAATGATTAATTGAAATTTGAACTTGTTTCAATCTTTTAAACCTTTCAACACAGGTCAAATTAATAAAGCAGTATCCCCAACAAAAATTTTTCTAGATAGAGCCTTAACTGAATTCCTTCTTCTGCTAAATTCTTCTCTTTTAGAAGTAGATAAATTTGTAAGTTATCACAGATCAAACAATAAGGCCTTTGCATTTAGGCTTTAGGTGGTTTCATCCTTTTATAAAGGATTAAGTGAATCAGAACATCCACAGTAAGCAACACAAAAACAATCAGGGAAAACATTTCATTACATTAATGTGAGCATTTACTCCCTTCTTCCTCCACCTCAGTGGGAATAAAGAGAGCCCTCCGCTGACTGATTCCTAACAAAAAGCTGCTTGGGCAGGGGTCCCTGTCACTGTGAATTCTCACTGTCTCTCTCTGCCTGTAGCTCCAGATTTGCTCCATCCCTTCAGTTTAACACCCCTGCTCTGCGCAGCTCAGACCTGGAACCTGCTTCCCTTTGGACACCTGTCGTCACCATTCACTCCAGCAGTGCTCTGCTCACCACGTTCATCACCAGAAATTGCTCCTGCACAGGGAAGAATATTTAATGTGAACTGCATGGAGGCACTGTGCCAGGCTCTGTCCTCAGCTATGAGGGAATATAAACCCAGAGTGACTTGCTGCTGCTGGATATACAGATGATTTATATCAGCATCAGCATAGGAACTGGTTATACAGAAACAAGCAAAAATACTTTAATGACATATACACATAATTTCTGCAGCAGATTTGCATGCTTCCTAATTGTTTTTTTGCCATCAATGTTATTTCAATGTGTGAGAGTGTATGGACTTTGTGTTGTTCCATAGGTAATACAAAGTACAAGGCAAAGGCTTCCAGAACAGTTCAGGGTCACTGAGAGTGTCCCATGTGCATCTCAGCCTCATACCAGTTTATTGATCTGATAAATGATGTACTTTCCCTTGTAGTTTCTCTCTTCAGACTGCTTGCCAATCTATCTCCTGAGGGTCATTGCAAAATAATAATGCCAAATCTACAGGGCATCTCTTATTATAGTCCAAAGTTAAGACCATCCTCCATTCTATTGTAAAAAATAAGATACTGAAAATCTGTGACACTCTGGTGCCCCTACTCCCAAGCTTTTTTCTGATCATACACAGATTTTTCTCAATATGTTCTTTAATCAAGATACTTTCCAGTTCAGCCTGTTCTTAGTTTCATCTCTGTAGCTGTCATTGGAAACTACAAGAGCATTCATGTTTATCTTTATATTATACCAGGCACAGTGTCTGCAACTGGCCAACATTCCTGATCTGATTCACAACTGCTGAATTCCCCAGCAATGCCCAGTAAAGATGTCTTGTTAATTTACCTCAGGGAGAGCCTGCATTTGGCTTTTGAAGAGTTCTTGCATCATGGTGTTTTCTCACATTTCCTTGTTTTCCACATCCCAGTGCTCCATGCCCTGGCATGTGACATATTTGCACATGACAGCAATAGCTGGGACAGCTGATACCTGCACAATAGCCTGGAATAGCCTGGGTTTTGCCGAGGGAAGGGAGGTAAAAATTAATTACTTTCCTTTCTAAGCTCCTCTTCAAAAACCCTGGATTACTCTTGTAATTTAAACATGTAATTACACTGATATTTACTATTTTATTTATGTTGTTATAGTTATCTGTCTTACTGCTTCACATTATTTTGTCCCTCTTCTTATTTCTGTGCACAAAAGGCATAAAAATGTAAGCAGGCTAAAATGTGGACTAAGAGAAACCATATAGTTATTTAGAGAGCTGTGGGCCTACATTCTATAATAAGATACTATTCATATTCTAAAAATTATATATATATATATAGATATATAGATATATAGATATAGATATATATAGTTTTAGCACATCTACACAAATGGGATACATCTTCCTTAGCATTTTCCATGTTTCTTCTCTGTCACATTTAAACTGCCTGGCACAAGGTCCACAGAAATAAATTAAATTTCCATTTTGTTGTGCAAGAATACACAGATAAAAGATTCAAATTATATTAAAGTATATTCAGCTATGCAATTCAGCCCAGCCTAAGAAGCCAGTCCAGAAAAGGAACCAAAGGAATTGGTGTTTCCATAGTTTACTGTGCCAAACAAGTGGCACACAAGCACAGGCCACTGCTTGGAGACTTCATATGGAGGTGCATTTTTGCTGCCTCTCTTTGTCAGCCAGCTCACACATCAGAATCTGATTATTTAGGCAGGCTGAAAAGTAAATTTATCCATGGTCTCTTCTGTAGAAATAAAAAAAAAAAAGAGAGACTATTTATATTGGAAAATTCTAGATATTAATACTGGGAGCTATACTACTGTGCTTTGAATTAAAAACTACTTTTATTCTAATCAATTTTGCTAAAAGGGTGTGTCTAAAGCAGCAAAGTTAATTTAACATTCTTGGCTCAGTTAATATTTTGCTAATTCAGTGTAGAGTTTGTACAAAAGCATTTTTAAAATTTCAGCATTTGACAAAATTAGTACTCGTTTTATGATAATGTTGTTAATTTAATGCTTGACTTGGAATTATACTTCAAAGTGAATTGGAAAAACATGCCTTTTCTCTTGTTGCTGCAGATATCTCTGTTCATGCACCAGTGAACTGACCTTAAATTTTAACATAGGCAGCACAAAACCGCTCTCGTATTTCAATAATTTTTTCTGCAATTCAATCATCTAGTCCATCAATTTCAGATGGATATTGCAACAACCTACCCATGAAAGCTAAAATGATCTTTAACATTATCCTTTTCTCTTTATTTTCTGGAAAGACCTGCAGTGAATCCTGCTTTCTGATATATATATACATTTATATATATCTATACGTATGCAGAAATACATGCAAGTATTCATTCTGTTAATCACTGTGCTTAATAAAGCCATCCTGACAGTCATGGTCATTCACGTTCAAAGTTTTACTTCATCTAGTGAGTACAGACAGTTTGTCCAGATTTCCCACACTAATAAAGCTCTTATTCCACCTCAGATTTTGGGCTGGGGAGAGAGGGAGGTACTTGGGGATTTGTCTGAGACTTCCACATGCCCAGGATGTCACTGAGCACCAATTTGGAGTGGCCTCCCAGAGTGGTCAGTCTGAGCAAGGCTCAGCTGTGTGAAGGTTCAGTGTCCACCATCAGGGCACAGCAGATCCATTTCTGCACACACTGCACAGCTGGACAGCTCTGGGGACAGAGGGGATCTGCTGGTACAGAGGGGATTTCTTGGACTGACATATGTGTATCCTACCTTGAAATGAAACTGCTGTCACATCAGCAGGCTGTGCCTGAATTACAAAGAGCAAGATGCAATCTCACTCAAACATTTGTTGTAGATAAAAGCTGTATGGGATTTTCAGGGCTTTCACACCAAGCAGCCTCTTGTGTGGGCTTTGTTGTCTCGTGTTTTGATCGCTGGAACATCTCTGTTCTTGACAAATTTCATTTGCCCTGCTGGCACTTGGTCAAAGCAATGCCTCGGAAGCAATTTCTGCAGATAACATAAATCCCAGTGGCTGGCTCTGCTGTGTCCCCTCACTGTGTCTTTCACACGGCACATTTTGAAAGCAGTTCATGGTTCAGCCCCAGCCTACCTGTGCCATTCCTCATTTAAAGCCCACTCCCTTCGCCACAGCACAGGTCTCTCTTGCTAGTTCGTTCTATTTTCAAGCAATTTTTTTTTGGTTTTTTACACTGTTATTTATTTGCCTTCTGAGACAGCAAGAGGAAGCTGAGTCAGGGGAGGTTCAGATTATATTAGGAGAGGATTTTTCACCCAGAGGGTGGTTCAAGAGTGGAGAATAGGCTCCCTAGGGGAGTGGTCACAGCACCAAGTCTGGCAGAGTCCAAGGAATGTTTGGACAGTGCTCTCAGGCTCATGGTGGCATTCTTGGGGTGTCCTGTGCAGGGCCAGGAGTTGGACATGATGAGGCTGATGGGTCCCTTCTAACTCAGCATATTCTATCATTCCCTGACTTAGTATAAAGCAACTCCCTACAAACTCTTCCTGCAGAACCCCAAGGCAGCAGGACAGCTCTTTACCCCCTCACCACCACTCCTGTCATGCTCTCCTTGGTCTCCAACATTTCTGTGGTACCTCTGTCAATGCAATGAACATCTTTAAGTTCATATTTGCACATCAACATTCTAATGAAATTAAACAGCTGAGCTTGTTAGCATAAAAACACATTCTCCATTGCTGTTTCTACTTATTTAAACATACACACACATATCTGTCCTAAAAGAGGTTCTAGAGAAGACAGAACCTACAGGGGAATGAGTTACCTCAAACAAATGCTGTAATTAGCATAATAAATAGGCTTCTTGCTAGCAATTCAGAATTTCTGACACCAGCCAAGCACAGCAGGAGGGCTGCAGTGTGGGAGAGGGCCACAAAGTGCCCTGTGCCCTCACAGCCAGCCCCAGCTGTGCCTGGAGACACTGCAAGGAGCCCACATGGAGGCACAGCAGCCTGGGGGCTGCAAAGAGCCGTCAGCAGCTGGAAACATCTGGAAACACAGCTGGGAAAATGCCGTGGTGTCGGGGTGTGCTGCAGGACACCACAGACTGTGGGTGACCCACGGCTGGGTGAGGACACCCCTGAGGGAGCCGGGCTGAGGTGGGGACACCCCAGGGACAGGGGTGACCCAGCTGAAGGGACAGCAATGGGAGGGAAGGGACAGTGAGGAGGGGCAGGGAGAAGCTGCAGGGACAGAGCTGCTGCTGCTGCTGGAAATCAGCCCTTGGCTCAGCAGCCTCACAGCTCACCCTGAAGGGGAGAGGCTGCAGGGCAGCCAAGGTGCTGGGAATGGTCCCACAGAGGGGTTGGACACAATTTCAGCCTGGGATGCTGGGAGGAAAGGCTCAGGTGGCTGATTCGTTCCTTTTCTCAACACAGAGTCACTGTTGAGAAGCTTGGGTAATTTGACAATAAGTTATGTAAAAAATTCCGTGACTCTGTGGTGTTTTACACACTGCTCAGTTCATTTCCAAATGAACTTTAAATTGGAAAAAGTGATGATTAGCTTCTTCATACTTGCTTTTAAAAAGTTTTTACACAATATTTCCACTGTACTTCTTAGGCAAAATCATTAGTTTGGATTCAAGTTACACATGCTTTTACTTCTTTTTTAAATAGATGAGCCTTTTGATTTTCCCAAAGTAAAATTTTCACTAAAAAGCAACTTTTCTTTTTTCTTCCTACATAATTCACAGCGACTGTTACAACTACTGAGAAACACGGATCATACACCAAAAACTGGCTGGTCAGGCGTCTTAGTAATTACTCTAGTTGAAACACTCTTTTAACTTACAGAAATTATTTAGATTGCAGTTAATCACATTTTTTTAAAGGACAGTAAATCTTTTTTTTGATAAAGTATGTAATTATATCTTTATACAACATGAGTTTCTGCTAATTATGCAATTATCATGCGAAGAGATTAATATGACAGTCTGAACTGCTGGCTATGTGTTAAAAATACAGTATATGTACATATACTTCATGCACATGTACTTCATTTTCCGTACAATTTCAATGATTTACACTTGTGTCTCTGGGGTCATTTAATTTAGTACACAAAGGACTTGTGCAAGAAAACAAAAAGGCCAAAATCTTCCTTATATTTAAGAAGTTGAAGACATTTACAAATTGGAAAAAACCCTTTTTTTACAAAGTATTAGCAAGAGAATATCAGCAAAAGAAAATTTATGTAGGAAACAATTCCTTCTCCCTTCCCGCCCCTGCAAATCATAGTCCTGATGTCAGTTTTGGATTTGTTGAAGTCATCCTTACCCACAAGATTAATCCCATTACTCTTAAGTACAGTAAAATCAGCCTCTTGTCACAGCTTTGAGAATTGCACCTGTACCATGGAGAAATCACTTTTACACAGGAGGAGCTACTGAGGATCTGATTTCTTATTGCTGGTAAACACCAACAACTCCTCTACACAACTTACATTGACACACATTTCAGACCAGAACATGAACAGTGGGAGTTATGCTGGCATTTCATCATGCCATGCAAGCCTTAGAAAAAGCTAAAATCTGAATCTATTAATTCTTACATTTTATCCATTTTGCACCTTACTGCAGAAGCTGAGGGGAAAAAGCAGGGGGGAGGGCAGACACACCCTGAAGTTAAAAGTTAAGGTAATATACAAAGTTTAAACAAACTAAAAAAATAGATATAACTATTTGTTGCAACCCCAGACTGGAGACTACTTCTTTGAGGGGTTTCAGATTGCAAGTCACAGACAAACAGCCCAAATCTCTGACACTTAAAGAATCTCATACTGAAAAAACAAATGTTTCTGTCCAGCGGGTTCAGATGTCAGCCATCACCTGTCTGCAATATTTTTCAAGTGGCTTGAGCGAAGTAAAACATGACAGATGGCAAGAAATGATGGAAGAAAAAGAGTATAAAAAAATAAAAATCCTGAGACACTCACAGCAATTATATTGAAGAAGTCATCATCTCCAAGGGTATCCAAAATGGATGAAACTGTCTGTTTGGCAATAGTCAGGCGAAGCCCTTTCATACTGCCACTGACATCCACTAAAATTACCACATCTTTTGGAGAAGTTGCTGCCTGGATGTACCTGAGGTGAAAGACAAAACTTCTTTTAAATACTGAACTTTTTATCATTTCAAATTTCTTAAACACTGGCAGTCATCAATTGCCTACCACTTTCTGTTTCTGCAGTCAAATGCAATGACTCCATTCTCATCAGGTTCCCATTTAATTCCTGTTTAAAAAAAAAGAGATAAAATATTAAATTAAATTTTCACAGTACCTGTGGAAAATGTATCTGTGGTATTGGGGCTAAGTGGCAGTTAATGGAGTTTCATACTTTAATCTAACAGGCAGTGCCATCATAACATAGGAAATACTGTGGGGAAGAAAAGTTCCTAAAATTGGGCAACCAGAAATCATTTTTTTCCTCACTCCTTTTTAGCCTACTATATATTGAAATCTCTTCAGGTCTACAATGTTCATTGCACTATTTTCACAAAATTCTTGCCATTCTTGGTCTTTGGTGCTTGCAAGCTTTATCACATCTTGCCAAGTCCTTTCCAGACCTTGAGCACTTCTGACTCATGGCTGGCTCCAGGAGCTGCCCTTGCAGTACCTGCTTCACTCACAGGTCATACTCTGAATTGTCACTCGCATCACTATGAAGAGGTAACATCTCCCGATTTTGGGTCAGAAAAAATATGTAAAAAAATGTCAGGGGAACACTTCCTGCTTTTTACACTCATTTTCTAGCACAAAACAAGAATAAGGTCGTTGGTAATGGGGACTAATATTTGAAATATCATGGAGCTTGGGAACTGAAGTATAACCTAAAACTAACAGAGAAGTAGTAGCCGTTACTCTCAGCCACTTTCAGACATACAGGCTTATAGTGAACTTGCTTAAACTCAAGACTTAAACATGGGTTGCTAAGCCACATTAGCCAAAGGAACAATACCCACTATGAGCCTGATTCAAAGTTACAGAAGCTGAGAACCAGTTTATTTAACGTCATAGTTTGTTATAATGTGGTAAATTTTGTATAGGATTAAACATAAAACTTAATAATCAACAATATAGGTTTTAACCTATTTCTATAGAAATAATACAAGTGATGTGATTGCATTTTATTACAAGTGGTGTGAAAATAAAGTTTTAAACAAGTTTTTAAAACTCTTTAATGTAAATCTGCCTGGTTAAGTGGAAGTTTAAAAATAAAACAAATAATGATGAAGTCTTACTGTGTGCATTGATAGAGCACAGAATTCAAGCTTAGCACTATATGAAGCTCTAATCCTTTTGCTCTCCTTCTCACAGCCTGTTTAGAAGTTATTTTTCACATCTGTATGTTCTATCTGAAACGAAATTTTTATGAGTACATGAGTTATCATGAGGATTTCACCTCCTAATAGAAATTGGTAGGAAAAAACCAACATTTTCAAAATGTTGATTGGAAATCTCCCTGAGAACTAGATGAAGTAAAATCAAACCTGCAAGTATCTGTGGCAGTCAGAATTTGTGACGATAGCTCAATGCAGCCATGGAATTCTTTATTGTATTTTAAGGACTTCTCTTCTTCCTACCTGGATATTGCCTGAAAAATCCTTTTGCACTTCCAAAGTACTGCCAGATGAGAGAAGGGTCGCGATCAAAGTTATCAACAAACACCTTATTTAAAGATTCTGACCAATAAACTCCATTTACAATGGCTGGATCTGGAAAAAAAAAATAAAGAACACACACAATGAAAAGTGATTTTTTGATAAGTAGAATCCCATAAACTCTACCATCTTCAGCTTATTCCATACCCAAAAGTCTACTGATTGAAAACTGTTGCAAAATGGTTTTCGTTTCCTTTGTCAAATAAGTGATCCAAAATAAATAATTCACTTAAAGAACAGGACAGAGAAACTTGGTACTATTTTTTAGATTAGTTAAAATTGCCTATTAGAGCATCTATCTTGAACCACCACCTTGCTTGTTGTGGAGAACATAAATAACTCCATCTAATTTAGATTATTTATTCAATGTACCTTCCCTAAATGCATGGAATATCTCATGGCAACACTTTACTTTTTTAAACATTAAATTTGGTAATGTTTGAAAGTTTTCATGTTGGAACAGAAAGTGAAATACCTTTTATTTTGCCCTTGAATATGCATAAAAACACATCTCATTACAAATACCACTAGTTGTTATTTGGAAAACACCGAACCCACATTCCACAACAATTACCCAATTAGTTTTTATTTCCATAGAAAGAGAACTACAAAGCAAATCCTTGATGCTGAAGCTGTTCTGTTTAAGACATCCCCATCCATCAATCCTTAAGACCCCAGGCTGCTCAAGTGTGTCTTGAAGCTGCAGATTTGCTTCAATAGTGGGAAATGAGAAATCAATGAACCTGTCTTAGAAAGTTACTGGATTTCAAACTGTGAATTTTGAAAGGTGAGAAACAATTAAGATACAGGATATTCCCAGTTCAATCTTATGTGAAGTCAGCAGAATAGAAAGGAAAAAAGCAGAACTGAAATCACAGATGCATTATTTAATTTTCAAAAGTGTGCATACATGAATACGCAGTAACATTTGCTCAAGTATTTGAAATAAAGCAGCCATTAGCTTGCAAAATAATGTCACTGTACTGATTTCAGAAGACTGCTTCAAATGTGATTTTAATGGAGTGGAAAAAAGGCAAATTGTTATCTTCCCCTGCATTCATCAAGAAAAAACAGCAGAAAAATAGAAATGTCTCAGCCACACAACTTTGCATGTTGCTGTCACCTAAGTATTTAAGTTTATATGGAAGAAGTGCTGAAAAAGCAAGGTCAACAAAACAGATCTTATTTTTAAAACTCATGGAGTGCAGTTACTTGTTTCTCTAGAAGACGACATATGCACTTAAAATCTGCCACACCAGACACATGTCAAGCAAACTGATGTCACTGGTCTAAGGGCACTAACTTCAGTCCTGCCTAGCTGGCAAAACCTTCATTGTCCAGTGGTTTCCCAATCTGTACTTACCCCAATAATAAACTGTGACCAAAACATCACAAATCAGCTCTCAAGACTGAGATCTATCATTGGTTTGCAAAATATGCTTCTATTTCAGCGTCCCAATATCAGCCCATTGTTCAGCATTTAGACATTACCTGAGATGTGAAGCACTAAATGACAATTCTATTCTTCAGCCCACAGGAATTTCCCAGTACCAGTTCAAACACTGATATTCTGATTAAGCTCCTATACTTCATGTATAATGGAGTATCCAAATCACTAAAAATTGCAGTGGCACTGTTGACTCAGCATCACAATCCTGACATAAGGCAGTAAGTTTAATTTATCTTTGAAAAGAGTGACCAAGGTCACTGGGTTGGGTTTGGGTTTTGTTCTTTTACTTTTCCTGGTGCTTCTAGAAAGGTCTATTTAGAGGAAAATAGAAAGCAGCATTTCTCAAGCCTCCAGAGGGCTACAGGCTCTTTATATGCCCTGCAGTCATCAGGATTAGTGAAAAGCCAAACAAATCAAACAGAATAATTCTAAATTAATTAATATTTAAAATAACCTGCAGTGTTTCTTAGAAACTTATGTTTGGATGTCATTCCAAGACCACTCATTGTGCCTTGGTATTTTACAGTTTTATCAATTCATTGGATGTCTCCTATCCTGGATTCCTCAGGGCTTAAGTTTTCATGTCCTTTCCTAATGAATCAGAGCTCTAATGCCACTCATGAGCAGAACCCTCCTCCTACCAACCCAATGGCAATTTTCCTTGAATTCTATATGCACTCCAGTTCCATAAGGTTTTAGCACAGATTAAGTCATTCACCTCTTAGGTTCTGAACCAAAGTATTTCCAGTAGCATATAAAAAAATGTGTTTGTATATACAAAATACAGATATCAATCACTTTTTAAAAATCATATTGAAATATCCATGGATATTTTAGATTACTTTGTTTAGACCATCTGTGAAGAGCCACTTAACATGTTTATATATCTATATTACAGATTAGAGAACTCCATGGAAATAAAAATCAGGAAATTTTCCCTGAACGTGTCTGGTGGAGTCCATATTCTGCATTAGGCTGACAACACTCATCATCCAACTCCTGAACATTAATCCAGTGACTCTGAAACTAATAGACTTATTTTTTTTTAGCTGAAAGGAGCATAAAGCAGGCATTTTAAATAAGAGGGCACAATTAAAGTGTGACCTATGCTCACTGTATTCCTTCAAAATGAAAGCTGGTGATAATTCCCTGCCTTCCCACACCCTGCATGTCTGTTATGATGGCTGTTCTTCTTACAATATATCAAGTTACATTTTAGGCACCAACCACTTCAATAAAAGAAGCAAAGAGGGATATAATCTTTTTTTTCTTGTAATACAAGGAAAAGTGGTGTAGGGACAAATGTAGGCACAGAACAAAGCAGCAGACCTGGAAGCCATGAGTGTCTGCTGGCTGCTGCACCTTCAGCCAGAGGGATTTCACTCTGGATCTCTTTGTTCTGAACTTTATAACTCTGCTACATGGAGGCATCTCTGTCCTCATGCACCATCCCAAATACAGCTGCATTTCTGACCATATGTCACACTAAATCGTCATCTAATAACCTGTATGTTAAACTTGTTCTGGGCAATTTCCAATTTTAGTAATTACACCAAACTGTCTAAATTCCCTCAGTACTTTGTTCAGAAACAGTATTCTTAAGTTTTTCAATTACTGGTGAGCATCATCTGCATCCCCCAGATAGTTAAATGTCAATGGTAGTAAATTAATCTGTGAGAATCTTCAGAAATTTGGTGAGGAATAAAAAGAAAAGATAAATCTTAATATAAATGCAAAATCATCACTGCGATGTTATGGGGCTCAAAGATAATAAATGGAAATAGCTTTCACCACAGTTCTTGAAATATGATTTCTGCTTTTGCTTCCTGGCAGATAAAATATTCCCTTTCCCTTGTCTTTTAGATGAGCTGGCTTGCAATTATATGGGATTTTGCTCCACCATTGTTTGTGTAGATGTTACCTGTTTTTACTGACATTTAACATAAATCCAACCTCCAGGAAAATAAGTACAGTGATAGGAAACTGAAATGAGATTGCCAAAGAACAGTACAAATGCATGTAGCAATTAAGGGGCTGTCACAGATCCTGCTGGCCTGAAAAGGACTGAACAAAGGCAAGGAAGGGGCACAGGCTAAAAGATGTGCAATAGCCAAAGGTAATGACTTTTTTTAATGTCCCCAGAATCCAGAGTATGCGAAGTCTATAGAACAAAACTAATACCTACACAACCCATTCTGCATTCAATTGTTGCAGCATGCAGAAAATAAGGGAAACCACTGAGGAACTCAGTAACTATGAAGAAAGTTCTCTTTCTTGCCATATTCTGCTTTATTCTCAAGAAAAGTTTCTAATGAACCTTAGACTTTTCTCTCTATTCTATTCTTCTTGTGATATAATCATTACTTTTTTCTGGAAAGCTGTCAAAGATGCTGGCATTGGAAATGATCTTTCCTCCTGTAGTATCTGACTGCCTCAGCAGCAGCCCTAAACTGCAGAGCAGCTCCATCCTGCCACAGACCAATGCAAGCACAGCCTAAGGGCCCAAGCTCTGCAAAAGGAATGCAAAATCCTGCACATTTCTGGCTCAGAGATAACAACAATATTAGCTTAGTTTTTATGACATTGACAACATATTTAGTCTGGTCATATTTTAAAGAATAACAAAATCACATACTTTGCTGGGACATATACCAACAATCTAATAATTACACTACTCAACACTAATATGAATGCTTTTCAGGGTGGTCCAGCAGACTCAAGAGCTGGGGCTGGATGCCAGTTTTGGCAACTGCCTTCACTTTTTTCTCTCTCTTCCCCTCTCTCTGACTCCAGGGTAATGTGGATGCATCAGCTCACAGATCAAAGCATCTGGCCATCTGTAGACATAAAAGAAGGTGTTTGTCCATTTTGCTTCATGTGCTAGGAACTGTTCACCAATGTCAGAAATCACATTTCCCCCCTTGCAGGAATATGGGATGCTAAAGGCTTCCAGTACGTGCCTGCATAAAGGCAAAGGAGTAAGCATTTAGTGCCTTCATCTTCCAACATTGCCCTGATAACTTCACCCTCCTCCTTTGAAGTGGCAACAGAAGAACTGGAGTATGGCCAGATGTATTTATTTTTATGCTGAGTTTCATGAGTGCATTTAGGTGATGTTTTGTATTGCTTTATGGTGTGGAGGGGATAGTGTTCTTTTTTTGTTTGAGGGGGGAGATTTTTATTTATTTTTTTTTTAATTAATGAGACAGACTGAGATTTAACTTTAGCTCATTTGAAAGTCAGAATTACAGCTGCAAACTCCTCACTAACAGCATTCTGGGATGCAGATTCATTTCTGTCTCCTAAGGGCTTGCCTTCTCATGAGTTATAGAAAATGTCCTGCAGCAAATCAGTGGAGATTTGAGCCCACTTCACCCATTTGATGCTGGCTTGGCTGGACTTTGCTTAACTTCTCAGATGTAACAGCTAAAAGCAATCAGTGTGGGGACTGAACAGTGGGCAGGTTAGAGCAAAGCTCTGGAAACAGCATATAGGAACCAGCTATGAAAACTGAATATTAACTTCTGTTTTAAATAAAAGGAGAAACTCAGAGCAGAAGTCAAGAGCATCCCAGGACAAAAAAGAAAGATTCTGCTTTACTAGAGCTGCTGTCCCAGGAGCCAGGTATATGGGGCAGTTAGACTTGCCTCTAACATGCTCCTAACAGATGGGATTGCCCACCCAGCAATTGCTTTGAGCTGAGAGCTAATGCCAAAAGCCAGTCATCCTGATAAATTAATTCATGATACTGCAGATAGGGTATTTCTGTATTTTCAGTGAAACATACTCCTTTCCACGCTTTTGCATGATACAAATTAAGGACTGTGAAAAATTAAAAGATAGTAAGAAAATACAACATCACAGAACTATAAGATGCCATGATGTAAAGAGAAAGGGTGAACAACATGGAAAACCACTGATATAAATGGTTTTCCGAGTGGAAAAGAAAAAACAAATTTTGAGAACTCAGGGATCAAGCAAATTGAGCAGAGGCCTTATATCCATTGCAAATCGAACAGAGGCCTTATATCCATTGCATTTTCATCACAAAATTAGTCATGAATACTGCAAAGAAAAAGAGCCAGTTCTAGCACACAGCAAGCAAAAATTTCTGCACAGTCTGATGGAAGAGTGGCTATCAGCAGCCAGGAAATTCAAACCTCTGGTAAGTGGCAGACCAGGAAAAGTGTCACAACAAGCAATAGGAGAAGCCAGTGGAACACACTGCAAAGCAGGGGAAAAGAAAGCAAATGTGACTGCTGCTGAATCCAGCCAACTCTACTGTAAAATATTTAACGCACAACCTACAAAAGGAACAATTTTATTCAGAGCTATTGTCAAAGTGATGAATGACAAAGGCAAGGCATAGCTTTGGAAATAAAAGTTGTCCTTACGGAAATTTCTTGGGGACAGATCCATCCTCCAGTCTTTAGAAAAGCCATTTGAAGCACAAGACCATGCAAACCTGTTAACTAGCATTTCACAAAAACTATTCCATTCCTATTGCACAGATATTCAGAGACACAGAGTTCCAGGAGCAGGCTGACTTCATGGCACAGCACAGTGCAACTGGGACCAACAAATAATGCTTTGAAGGAGGTTCCAAAGTCATCCTCTGTTTATCAACACATCATGCTTCTTGCCTCAGCAAATGGAGACATGAAAACCTTTAGAGAGAAATGTTTTACCAGGTAGAATGCATCCCAGTTGCAGTGGGCTATAACAAATTAAACTTCTACTGCTCCATTCCTGGGATCATCAACAGAGTACGAATATGCAATTATTGGATGTAACAGCACACTTATCTACTACCATGGCAAATCACCACCTCTTATCCTCTCAAATCAACAGGCCCTTACTTCTTTTGTGCTTTTATAATCCTTGCCCCAAAGACTGCTTGCACAATTTGAGTAAAATGGAAGCGCCTGTGTAGCACCTCCTTGCCCTCAAGACTGTCTGCACAATTTGAGTAAAATGGAAGCTTTACTCATACAAGATATGAAAATGTTCAGCTGGTTATAAAGCCTCTGAAGATAGTAATAAAAACACTGAGCAGATGTACAAATGTATCTTGGGATGAGTACATTACAAAATCCATTATGTATTCTTAAACACTATTTACTCCTTCAGGAATGTGCCAAATAAAAGCTGCGAGACACCTAAATAAACAAAGTATAGTGTAAAAATGTCTCTGTACGTTTCTAGCCAAACAATATTTTGAAACAGTTTATATTCTAGCCAAGCATTCTAATGCTTAACCAGAAGAGCAAGCCGCCTTCTTCTTCACACAACACATACCCTGGAAAAATCAAAGGGCCTGTGTAATGCAGCAGCGTGGAGAAGCAGATTGTTACAGTGTTCTAAAACAGTAGACAAAATTAATATGGATATTTAGATAAACTATTATTATTCCTTGTCAAATGTCAATCTTGTTCCCTACATATAAAGTTACAGTTTTTACTTTGCCAGACAACCATTTAATTAATGCATATTCACTCCTAAAGTTTTCAAAAACCCAGAATTGTCACTTTCTTGTCCTTAAAAGCAGCAAGGAAGTAGGGGTGGCATCATGATTGACAGAGGCACGTCAGGTCAAAAATCCTCTTAATATTGTACCTGAGATGGTGTTCAGTGACAAACATTCACTGCTCACATTTGTCAAAAGGCAAAGCCCAGCTCAGAGTAACTAAGCAACAGCTGCTGGATCAGGGGAGGCAGAGAGCAGGGCTTTCTAGAGGAAATACTTCACGTTTCCACGTCGCCTGGATCTGACATCTGGTTGCCATGGTGATGAGGATGTGTTAGAAACACACAGATTAGATCCACAGCCAGAGACAGACTAGAACACAGCAAAGATAAAGCATGGTACACATCTTGCATGGCCATGCCAACGTTTCCAAAAGGCTTGCTGTTAAAGACAGAGGTTTGAGAGAAAGAAAAAAAAATCTGTGAAGCTAAAGCCCTTTTCAAGAACAAAGCAGCAGCCTGAGTAAATTCTGGGAATCGTATTTGAGGCAGAATTTAAGCAAAACCAGATGGAAGCAGCAGAGAAGTCTGTACATCTCTGTACAACAGGCAAGAAGAGTTAAAACAAAGAAATATGGGAAGATAGGACATTTTCTGCAACCTTGATTAAATCTGTTGGACAAAGAAAGCTCCTTTTAAATTAAACAATGTCCAGTGTTAGGAAGACAGTGAAAACACTGTCCTAGAGACCTTAAAAAGTGAAGACAAACAATCCAGGGGAAGGATTTCAAAACATAAATGTAGTGGTCCAGGACAGTATGTGACCATGAGTATTTAAATAACAGCTCCAGGATGTTGAATGCTCAGAAGCAAGGTCCATAAAATCATATACAACAGTGACAGAAAAGATTGTATTTCTTAATTTCACACCTTACAGGAAAATGGTTTTGCATATGTGCTAGCTGCAGATTATAATCTTTCTGCATCACTTGAGAAATGATTTTTTTTGGGTCTAATATTCTAGAAAATAGGTAATCTCAATTTTGGCAGCCAGTTGGAAGGCATTGATAGGAAAGTATGACTGAATGATATTCATAGCTCTTTTTAAGTATCAAATTGAAAAAACCTTACTTAATCAAAAAATGGTTGTGGTTCATCAAATTTCAATATCTTTTAGAGAAGGCACTATTACATGCAGCAGATTTTTTTTCCTATGCAAGCAAAACTTTTGATTAGAGTCTGCACTTATTGACTTGTAGAGCATAAACTCATTTTTAACATGCAGTGAGCATCATGCAATGGAAATGCCATTTGACACAGGTAATATTCTTTACCAGTCTCTAAATTGTTCAAGCAAAACTTAAATAATATTTGTGAAGTCTAAGGCAAAGATCTCCTTTTGCAATGTTTTCAGCAATCAAGAAGTAAATAAGGTAAGCAGAAAAACACGGGCTACACCTGATGTCTTTTCTATGAGGTCAGAATTATTCACAGTTGTCTTCTATTCATATTGTTTGTAAGTAATTTTAAAAATATTGGTGATTATAAAGGTAGAAAGAGGCAAAGGATGGAAACAATTGGAAGAAAACATCTTGCAATAGAATAAGAGATAAAGGTTTTAAATTAAAAGATGGTAGGTTCAGAGTAGATATAAGGAAGAAATTGTTTATTATGAAGTTGTGAGGCACTGGAACAGGTCACTGAGAGTTGGTTGCTGTCCCCACCCTGGAACCACTCCAGGTCAGGCTCTGAGCACCACAATCAAAGTGAAGAAGTCCCTGCTCTTTGCAGGGGAATTAGAGTAGATGACCCTGAAAGATCTCTTCCAACCCAATCTACTCCACAGTCAATCCACAAAACAATAAAAGAGCACACAAATAACTGATTGCCAACTTTCCACAGCAGTAACAACAATAATCCTAACTGAAAGCTTTAAACAAAGGTTTAAGTCACATGATAAAATCTATACTTTCAGCAGCCAGTGAAATGATAGATGGCAGAGACAAAGGGAGGCACAAAAGACAGTGCACATGTGCTGCAAAGAATCATGTCATGAACAAAGCTGAAAGACAAAGACATACAGCCTCTTTGTGCAAAATAATGTTGCAACCTTGTAAAAAAAACCAAAACATGGAAACAAGTTGAATTGTGAAAATGTGAGCAATGATTAGAATTAAATTTAAATCCCTAGGAAAATATTTATAGTCATTTTGTCCTCAAAACAAGTGAAGTCCAAATATACCTTAAGAGCTGTAAGATACTTTTAAATCACTTATTTTTATAAATCCATTCTCATACAGAGTGATCATGGTTACAGAGTCAAAATGGTTGTCAATATTTGAATGTATTCCAAATGCACTGACATGGAATTAGCATTAGCATAGTATTAATTGAAGGAAAAACAAATTTAGACTATTATTAATGAAGACTTCTTTATCTTTTTACTTATTATTGAACTTTAAAGTGTACTTTACAGTCATGAACCAATTTTTAAAAACTGGATGGATTAAAATGGATTTTACAGCTTGATTTACACAGTTTGAGACTCTCAGCAACATATTGTGTGCCTTATGTTTGTTAGTTGAGTTGACATAAACCATATCTCCTGTTGACAGAAACGCTTGAAAATATTCATGGACTTCAGCATCCATCAGTGAAAAACTCTGCAGTTATGGAAAGCACTGATAAAATTGCTTCCTGTACTTCAAAAACTCCACAACTGCAGCTCTATCACAGTATCAGGATGAGAAAAACAGACAGAAGGCAGTTAAGACAGACTTTTCTCTAAGTTAAAATTTATATTATTGCTTTTAGTTTTCTGAGCAGCAGATTAACTTCAGGCTGTATAATTGATCATCAAATTTTATTTTCTGTCTTGATTCTGTCTACTCTGTCAATAAAGACAAAGCACTATCTTGCACTGAGGCTTCTCCTTCATTCTCTAAATATATCAGGATAAATACCTGGCAATCTGTAATCCAGTGGAATATAATTTTTTTGGGCTTTGTTTTGTTTGGTTGGTTTTTTTTCTTCTTTTAATCTCAATTGGGAAAAGGATTTGGAGCAAATAATTTTCACCTGATCGTGCAGGAACTGTTCTCTTTCCTGTAACATACGTGTACTTTGTAACTTAACAGAGAACCAGGCCTGACAATGTCAAAATGCAGAAGCAATTTACTGAGGCACCTGGCAATTTATGATAGCAGAGATTTTATAAACTCACCAACCACTGGGCTGCTGATAGGTATTGACCAAAGATAGCCAATCTGATAAGAAAAATCCTCCCTTAGTGCCAAAACTGCAACTAGCAGAATTTACAGACCACAGTCTAATGTCAGGGGCAGGAAGGAGGGAACTCTTAAGGCTCCTCCCCTCTCAAATACATTATGGTAGGGAATAAAATTTCATTACAAAATTCACAAAAACATGACAGTGAACTCAAAATATAATTCTAAATCAAGTGGCAGTATTATGAAATACAACTTGCTAGATGATGTGAAAATTCACTCTTTTATAGTGATAGACATGATGAAATGTCAGAAATAGTTGTAGGTAAATGCTGAGAAATGTATTCAGTATAAATTATGTCAACATTAAAAAGAAATCAGTGCAAGCACTGGGCTAAAAGTTCACCTCACCTAACTTCCTGAGTTTAACATGTATTCATATAAGGAAAAAACTGAAACATTGCTCATTAGTATAAGCCTTTTGTCTAGCATAATGAAAGCTGGTGTGTAACTTTCCAGACCCAACACTTGTGGGTAAATGCTTTAAAATTTAATTTAAAAAATTAATGCTTTATTTTTACATATCATTATTAGAGTCACTAATTGATTCTAACATGTTTTCTTCTCCATGCAGAGAGCACAGATCCTTCCTGAAGCAGAGCCTAATGCCTTTTAGGTGAGGCAGTTACTGATACCAGGTTTCTAAAAAGAGAAAATGCATGTGAATTACCCTCTGCACATGCCAGACACTGGCATTTCAGTTCAGCTGGAGTAGCAGCGGAAAGAAGGTACCAAAAAGGTATGGATGGAAGATAATTATTGTAGACTTCACAAGCTGATATGGTCTCTTTGTGCATTGCCCACTGCATCTCACTTTTCCACACACCAATCAACATTCCGCCCTGGGCACTTCAAAGACAGAAATCAATTCTTTTCACAAAGCTCCACGGCAGGAGTGGACGTTTCCATGTTCAAACTAATTTGAACAGACATCACTGTAAATCAACCTGGGAAGAAAAACTTCCAAAACTGAGTCTGTTCAGAGCAAGTCTGTCCGTTTGTACCAGCATGGTGCTGCTGTGTGCGCACCTCTGAATGGCATTTAAGGGTTTATGTGATGGTCACCCCAGGGCTTTGCTGGGAGCAAAGGGCAAAAAGCCCAAGATGAAAGATACAGATGTCACAGAATTCTGAAGCACAGGCTTCCATCTCCCCACGCAGAGCACAGAAGTTGAATTTCAGGACCATGAAAATGTAGCTCTGTGTGTGATGGTGGCACTTGGGGCTGTGCTGGAGAGACCAGACTGCTGAGCCAGCCCTGAAATGCTTCAATAGTCACAGAGCTTAAAGGGAGAAGCTGTGCCTCAGGCTGTACGATGGAATCTTGCTGGAAACAAGCTCTGGGAAAACGGCACTAAAATACTGTTACAATATCAGCCCGCCTCTCAGAAGTGATCAGTGTGCTGTACAAACAAAAGGCAGAGCAGAGCTGTGATCTGACTATCTCTGCATGGGCAGGAAAAGAGACTTTAACCTTGTACTACAGCTTAAATTAAAATTCTTCTGATGCAGAACTGTGGTCACAAAACTATCTTGTGTCCATAATATTTCCTGAAATACTTCAGTGAATCACACATATATGTCAACATCCTTTGGTGTGAGAACAGACTGCACCATTCTCCACCACACAGGAGATACACATATACACATATAATTTTTTTTTCATTTATGTTTCTATACATATGTCTTTTCCTCAGACATTCACTAGTGATGAAAACAAAAATTCACTTCAAATAAATAAGAGTATTGAAAATTGGAAAATCCGGAGTTTTTTTCCAGTAGTTAAGTTTGGACTCTTTGCTCAATGACTTTTAATAAGTACAAAAAAATTCAGTGGATAGCTAAGTCTTGCAAAGCTGTAGAATGCACTTAATTTCACTGTCAGCTGTATTAATGGGATGAAGGTTTATCCCCTAGGAAGTGTTTCTCCATTATAAAACTGAGCAAGTAAAATAAGATTATATATTCAGTAAACTAGAAATGACAACAAAGGAAAAACCTCCCATTACTTTAAATCAACTTACATGAGCCTACTTCCCTTCTATTGCCAAGATAAATTGTTTCACTTTGTTCTTGTTTTGTTTTTTTTTAAGGCAAAATAAAACATACTTCTCAAGATGCATCTGATCTGATCCAAACAAAGGAATTATCCTTCCTCCAATCTACCTCTATTGGCACATATCTGTCTCCTCCACCATATCTCAGAGATACTGTCCAGGGCTGTTAGATAAACTCACATATGCTCACCCTTACCCTACTTCTGTCCAAAATACCCAATGAGCAAAGTCAAGCTTGGCTCATTCTACAAGGCATTTTTATTTTTAAAAACATTTAGAAAGGCTGTCCTTGGGTGTGTAATATTTTAGTCCAAAATATCAATCTTAGACCAAATATGGAGGCAAAGACATTGTAAGATTTTATGAAATACAAGGGGGTTAGGAAAAAAATAATAATTTTATACATGAAAAAGTCTCTCTTTAGTTCTAAATTTCTTACTGTGAAGAAGCTGTTACACTGAGAAATGGAGTTTAAAAGGCAAGGACAAGTGCTTGCATCCTGACATTTTTGAATCATTGAAAATAAGAGAGCCTGGGCTCTTCCCCTTTCTACAAACATAAAGCCTACCTTGTCATACAAACAAAGACCAACTGCAAATTCTCAAATCCAGGAGCTGTTTTCAGCCAATACCGAGACAATGGATTTCCCCTGGTGTTTCCTGGATTTTATGCAAAGCTACTGTAAGTGGATGAGATCCTGCTGTGTGCCACCTCTGGTACTGTGCTGCTCTAGGCTTTGCTTTTCAACAGGTGCCATAACTGAGAACTGTGTCACCAAGAGACACTGACCCTCACCTTGGCTTTAGTTTTCATCTACATTCCTCTGAAAACCACATTTATCCAAGTATTCATAAGCCTCTTCCATGGAAAAACTGCTGAGTGAAAACTCAATAGCAGAAAATATGTCATTGCTGTCCACAAGTAGGAGTAAATATGAGGTGACAGATTCAAGAAAAAAACCCAAAATGTGGAGTAGGTTCTTCATCCCAGATACAGCACATACTTCGGACAAAGAATATGGGATCTTGGTTACCCATATTCTCATGCTAACAAAAGGTAAAATGCTAGTCTATTTTTCTTTTATACACTGTCAACATCTGCAACATCAGTTTTGAGTCTTCTTTCATCATTTCCTTGCGTACATAAATCCATCCTAGAATCTTATTCTCCCCAGTGGCAATGCTAACACCAAGCGCTCCATGGATGGTTGCCAGAAAGCCTGGCCCACATTCCAAGTGCTACTTTTTAATTATATGTCACGTTCCTGGAGTCTTCTAAATATACTACTGTCATCTCAGAAAGTAATAAATCAAATTTTGAAGCCATACCAATTTTAAATTACTAATCATTTTTTCATTAGCACCAAAGTCTTCTACAATAGCTGTTTAAAATATACTGATGGATATATAGAATGTTGTATCTGAGTATCTTAAGAATGTGTAGCTGTGGAAGTGTACCTGCAAGATATGTCCAAGAAAGCAGCAAGTCCCAGATAATTTCCATTCTAAATTAATAGGAAGACATAAAAAATAAGACCTATGAGAACTCATTTTGTGCCTCTATGTAACCAGTATAAACTTTTTTAATAAAAGAGCCCAGCAGCTGAATGAAACAGTGCCTTATTTACACCTAGACTCTGCCTTTGCATAGCCCAAACCAGATTCAGATTGATTCTGTACTTCCAAAAATTAAACTTTCCTTCTAACATGAAAAACATGCCTTCATTCTTCATTTCTTTTTCCTCTATGAGTATTTTCATATGACTAATTCACTTGGAAACTTTTCCCTGCTTTCCTTCAGAAATCTATACACCGTGGACAATTGCAAAATTTGGGGATGGAAGAACTACTGCTTGCCAAGACTGTTATCACAAAATGTCTTGATTAATTAATTATTAATTGTTTAAAAAGATACTGCCTTGCAAATCCTGTGGCTATTGGCAATGATCCTATAGGTAATGAGCACACTTTGTGTTCAAAGAGAAGAAATAGAATGCAGTGACCGACATAGATTTGATATTTATCATATTTTCGTTGTCTTGATTTCACCATAAATGTAATGAAATTTAGGTTTGCTCTTTATTTTCCAAAACTGAAGGTGTCCTTAGAATGAGAATTATTTAATCCTGCTGTTGCCATCAATATTTTTAAGCTTTTCTATGAAGAGGCTGAAAGAGCCAGAAGATAAATGAAGGATAGCAATATGTTTATGTGCCAAGGTTTTTAAGCCAACCTCATTTAGTGCCCAGTTTAGGGATTGTGCACTTCAGTGATTCCACAGCTGGGCAGCATCACTGTGATTGTGGAAGGTGACCAGGCCAAACCTTTTCCCAAAGCTTCACCGAGCCCACAGTTGTGCAATTTGCAAATTAATGGAACCTGATTTCAGCCACAGGATTTTTACAATCTTTGGCAACCAGACTATAGAGCCTGGTATTAGTAATTAACTACAGAACAACTAATTAAGCCTTTAATCATCTCTTGAATAAGCTAAATGAACTGAGCTCCTGTGGTCTCAGTCCATGGCACATTTGTCAATTCTTTGATGAGTTCTGTGACTCCTCTCTGAACCCATTGCAAATTATCAATATCTGTACACCTAAAAAAACCAAAGTTAAGGAAAAAGTTTAGAATCAGCTTACAAATAGGGTTCTTTTTTTTCCATGTTGACTCAAGAACCCTGTGTTTAACTATTCAGTGATCACACTTGTCTGTTTCCAACTGTGAGTTCTGGCTGTGGCTCTCCCAAGTAATTCAATAAAATAAAACATAACTCGGAAATGAACAACAGGCCCTTCATAGACAAATGGTATTCTGCAGACACTTGGTTGTAAACCTATCAATATCTACTGCTTGTACCCTCAGGTTAGGATTAAATTAACTTGTTATCACCCCTCTGCATTACAGAACAGGGCAACAAAAATTTAAGTATATAGTTCTCTGCTTGGCAAGAGGACCATTTCCAGACATTGACAGGCTCCAAACAAGATTATTACGTTCATGTGCAAGGAAAATGCCAGTAACAAACCAGATTTCTGCTGTTGGAATACATTTAAATTATTAAAAAATGTGCTTTCTTCTGCAGCTGCATAAAGTGACAATTTTGGATGGTCTGAATACACAAAGTAGAAACAGGAATCATCACAGAACTCCATCTTGCCCATAGCTACAGAAAATCCCTGTATGAGAGGCCAAGCCAAGATGTAGCCAGCCCTGTGGCCTTTAACTAAGAGTAATCAGCATATAAAATGCATTCAATACCTAACATGAGCACATACCTGAAGGTTCTTTAATTCTACTGCTCTCACTAACTACTCAGGATAATTTCCTTCTCCAGAAAAGCACAGTTGTCTGACCTCTATATTCCTTCCTTTTCTTTTTCCTCCTTAGCAATTCTGGAATGAATTAATTTATAGACAGGCTTGATGAAATAACTATTAGCACTTGCACAAAAAAAAAAGTCATTTGGTATCTTTAGAAGCTTTAAGCATTTTCCAAGTCTTTTCAAAATATCCTGCATTAATCATTTCACAACCTTTCAAATACTCTCTAGGAAGATTTATTTTTCATCCCTGGTTTAAGACTATTGTAGGAGTTTTGGCTTCTCAGGATTCTCAAGTCAGAATCCTAACTTTGAAAAGAAGCTGCCATATCCACAGCTTCTCTTACCAGACCAACTTAGCTGAATTAATTCGCCTTATTACACAATATCCTTGCATGAATTACCACAATTGCTAGCCTGGAATGTATTAAGAAGAAAGCATTTAATGTCCTTTTAGATGTCTTTTAGTGTAGTTAAAACACAGAAGAGGAACCAGATAAGGAGATTAGGCAGCTTTCAGAGACCAATGACAAATATACTGTAGATACTGTTAGGAAACTTTGGCACTTCCCTTCTAAATTTTTCTTTTATTACTGCTTGAGAAAAATAAATAGATAGGTGCTGCATAAACACTGCAAAAACACAAATTCCTGCTGTCTGATTAAAGGCAAGTGGCAAAAGGAAAATGAGTAAATGTACATCTGAGTTTAGTTTACATTCCAAATTTTTAGACCAAAGTCCATCACTTGTAACACCTAATGTTGCTGTTTGCTAGTACAATGTGCACTTACATCAAGTAGGGGAGTAGAAGTTATTCCTTCTAAATACTATCTGCAAAGTCAGAGCAGAGTTTGTGTTTACTGCTAGAAATATTCTCAGAAGTTTGAAAGCATAAATCTAATTAAGTATTTCCATCCACCTATCCTGTATCTTTCAAAGACAATTCTAAATCTCAGCAAGGACAGAATTAAACTGGTGACAATGTTCAAATGATTTGAAGATTCTGGAAAATAATTCACTGGAACGAACATATTCTGCCATACTCTATGACAGAACTCATGCAAACCTCATATGCAAATCATTAACCTCATTAAACTGCTAAACTGCCACAAAACAAAAGATATTACAAAACTGTCACACTTAAAACATTCTTCCATAGAAAATTTCAGTATTATTGCCAAGTGGAAAACACAGATAATACACAGTTAATCAACAGCTTCATTTTTAAGGAAGGGTGTGCTTTTGTTAGGCCAGCGGAATGATGAAATAAAGCAGCTCTTTCCTTACCCTTGTTGTACATGTTGGTGGGTACTTGGACATCACTCAGGCTGATGTTCACAGGCAAGTTGTTGAAGTGGTCGTTTGGCACCAGGATGAACTCCTTCCCCAGCTCCAGATAATTCCCTTCCTCATCTCGTTCATTTATGAGCACAGCATTGAAGTATTCATACTGCAACAAAAAACCCACATTCCCTGTTCAGAACGCACATTCAGCATCAAAATGAGGTTTGAATGGTTTAGTACATCTATCAATTCACTGATTAACAGCTCCAGCTAGAACAAGTTTTTATGCTCTGTCAGATTCCCTCTGTACTCTTCGTACAGGTACACTTATGAAAACAGATTTATCAATACATCTCAAGAAAACCCCATATTGTTTCAGTTCTCTGGCTGCCCTGAAAATGTTAAGGGCAGTCCAAGAAAAGCTCTAATCATAAACAATATTTGTACTATTTTTAATACAAAGCTTTCTAAATTTAAATATTTTTCTGGATGATTACTTAATTATGAGTTCTGTTTAGCTTACTTCCACCAGATCAAGAACTGCTGTCAGTGCTGAACTTAGTCCCTGACAAACTAAAAGTGTTTTTACTTCTCAGGAGTATTAACTACAGCTGTAGATGTGTACTCAATGTGTACTGACTGACATTTCCTAAAATTATTTGCTTTATACTGAATTTTAGGAATGCACATCATAGCTGGCCTTCTAAAATATGCATACTTTAATCTGGACATATAAACTTAATTGTGACTTATTTTGAACAAGAAATAATTGTCTGCCTGTTAAAGATTCCTGAAGACTATTTGGCCTATTTCGTACAGAACTATAACCAGACAAGCAAAAGCAATTTAGATAAAATTATTGATATCTTTATGACCTAGTTTAACCAGAAATTTTACTAAGCTTTGAAAGCAACAAACAGTACAGCCTATTTTTTAACCTCTTAAATACACTAACCCTTGGCAACACTTTGTGATGTGCTTCCTAATTGGAGGAGGCCAAAGTTTAGTGTCTTTGAAGAATCACATCAATTAAAATATGAGTTCCTGCCCTAATGTCCATTTGAGAGTAAATGCATATAATATTTAAATATAAATCTATGTTTATTTGATGATAAAGAACTCTGTACTATAATATGCAGCAATATACTGTTCTTCTTGAACTGAACTTAAGATATGAACCATGGAATAATTTCTACAAAAATTCATATATAGACTTGGTAATTTCAAGGATGTAAATTTTATTTGCCCATAGCTTTTATAATACTTTGTAAATGGAAGGAAAAATGGAAAAATTTCAAATAAGGATGTCAGAATTTACTTGAAATCAACTCTAAACAAGCATTATTTAATTTCATTCCGTGGATTATTCCCTTTTCCAAAGAAGTTAATTACTAGGCAACCTCTTTCATCAAGTTTTGTAAGTGGCAAGGCTAGCCAACAACTCAAATCTGCTATATTAAAAAAAAAAAAGGAAAAAAGAAACTATTTATTTTACAATTAAGGATATTTAGGACTGATTGTTTCTTCAGTTGATTTAGTATTCATTGATTTATTGGTCTGAGTCTGTATTTTCTCTGAGTCTGTATTTGCTCTTCTCAATTCTATCAGTGAATACACAATAATATGATTTATGTTTGGGGGATAATTTTAAAGCAAATTGTAGCATAGAGTAGACCTTATATTATTGCAGATTATTAATATTTTCCTGCTTAGTTTGGGTTTTTTTCTGTTTGATTGGGGTGGGGTTGAGGGGGCTTGACTTTGGCTTGTTGAGGGTTTTTTGCAAGTGAGAAGCCCACAAAAATAGCATATTTAAGACAGTCCTGCAAGTTCTAAGGATTACCATTAATGTATGCAGCACAAAAGTAGTACTGAAAAACATGAGCATTTAAGCAGAGCTGTTATACAATGGCTTCTTTTGGGCTCTTCCTTTCCAAGGAAATTATTGAGTGTGACAGCTGAAAGGTGATAGAAAGAATATTAAAAATTGAAGAAAAAATATGAAAGTAAATCCATCTGGCATTCTGACACTGCATTTGAGATAAAGCCCAAGGGAAAGAGGATAAAGTCCTGTTTGCTGACAACACAAATACTCTACCTAAGCTCTTAGAGAAAATGACTTCCATTTAATCTTGTCAATGGAGGTCAGTCTTTGATATAACCTTAACTAGGTGAGTTCTGAGTGCACACAATATAACACACCAGAAAGTTATTTATCTCTAATAAATAACAAGGAAATTATCCAGGTAAGGAGCAGAGTCAGCTCTGTGACTTGTCCAAGAGATGAGTTTACTCCAGCCTTACCTAGAGACCTGATGGTGAGTGAGGAAATCCCCTTCATGCCAGCTGTTACACAAATCATTGGAACTAAAAATCAACTTTTAGACTTTAGTGCATTTAGATTTGCTCAAGTAAATACATTGGGGCTTTTTGCTTGTACATTCCTCTGCAGCATCTGCATCATTCTGCATGTTTGATCTGACATTTGGAAAGCCCACACTGTATCATAATAATAAGAAAAGGCAAATTGAAATCTCAATTTTCAGTTTTATCCCTGTAAAGTTTTCCTAGTGCAAGCCAAATAAAGGAATCAGTGCCCAGCAGAACAAGCACTGAACCATTCTGCCCCAGCAGGGAGCTGACCATGTTTGAGATATCCCAAATAATCCTAAAAATCCAGTCTGCAGAACCCTGGGCTGCTCTGCCATGCCCTGTAATCACAGGAGACAGAGACTTATGGGGCTGTTACAGAGCTGATCACAAAACTGCTTTACAGCATCACTCATGCTGACAGGCAGAACAAGTTAGTTTTAAAACAAAGACACCTTCAGCCACAATGGAAACACACGTGCTGTGTGCTCACTTAGGACGGCTGCCAAAGATTTATGTTAATTATGACAAAAATTAATTTGCTCAAAATATAAAATAGAAAAACCAGGGAAGTGCAAAGTTTGTGGCCTGCAGTGAGAACCACAGGAGTAGGTTGGAGGCGAGAAGTGATCTGCAAGGTAAGAAGGAAACATCTTCAAAGTTCTCTATTCCAGCTTAGCCACGTATTTTGGCACGATGTCTCAGCTAAACAAGCACCTTGACAACAATGGACACTTGTCTGAAACAAAACTTCAGTAATTTAGGTGCAGTATTGAAAAATATTGCACAAATCTCCCATAATTGCAGTGTTGCACAAGACTGATATTCTATACTGCCTTTTACATTTATTATTTTGTAAATAGATATCCAGCTATGCCTAAATATTTTATCAAGTATTGGTCAACATTGTAAACAGCATCTTTATTTAAACATAAATGTTTACTACTAAACTTGAATGACAAATTATAATGCAAACTGCCTTTGCAACTTAGAGAGTATTTGGCCTAAGAGTAAACAACCATCACTTTTTACCACTCCATTTTAAAATGAAGTGGTTTGGTATTTGACAGCATTAAAGAATACAAGCCACAATTTTAGTTGGCTATATTTTTTCCTACGCTATAGAAATTTTTACCAAGACAGCAAAAAAAGTCTCACAGAGCAATGAGGACCAGAAAGGCGTAAATGGCAATGATTTGCACTAATGAGCAGCATTAGAGCAATATTTGGATTACACTGATCATTCTTAACTACTCGAGCACCATTTTCACAGTGTTTCTGTAACTTTGCAGCTCATCTAAAGAGAAAGCTAAATGTATCTGAAATATATTTAATTAAGGAATGTTTATGGCATTTGCATTGAGCCTTGAAAGGCTAGGGCATCAGAGAAAATGAAGTAGCAGCAAATAACGTGGAAAATTAAGGGAAAAGCAAAACCTACCATGAAATAGCACAGACGGCTAGAAATGCACAGTTTTGAAACATCTAGAGTTGCAACAAAACAGCTATTATCATCAGAGTTTAAACCAAAAAGACAAAAAGTTTATTTTCTCAAGACTGATAAATAAGAGACATCTCTAAGGAGACCAGAAAGGTTCATGATATGTGGAAAGCAAAATGAGGAAATTTATCCATTCTGAGGGAGGCTGTCCTACTAAGAAGACACTGGAGACAGCAATCCCCATTCTGGTACTCAAGATAAAGAGGAGAGAAACATCTGAATGCATATCTCTTTCTAAGGCCAAAACAATCTCTTCTGGCTGTTGTCCAGTAAGGACAATCTGTGTTTTCAAGCATATGATTAAAGCTCTTGTATTCAATAACTTGGTCCGTTTAGTGAGTATAAAAGATCATAAAAGCAAAGAACCTCATTCAATAAAAACTTCTGAATTTTAAAAAGCTTTTATGTTTGAAAAAACAGCTTCTCTTTTTGTAAGACACAATAATTTCCCTTTATAATTTCCAATTATTCTCTAAAGGTTCCTCCTTGCTCCTCTGTAGGAACATCCAGCACTTTTTTCCCCCTCTTTTTTATGTTGTTATGCAGCAGCAAGGCTCAAAGAACACCTGGGATTTGAAAAGTTGTATTCAGTCCCACTTTAATTATTAAAATAGTAAAGAAACATTACTTGCATCCTCGAAAAAAAAAATTATGTTTTCTACACAATCAAATTAAGATGACCTTCCCCCAGGCTATACATTCTGTCCCAATATGATTACCCTATTAAAATTGCCATTAAAAGGATAAATAAATAATACTTCATTATAGTATAAAATCTATTGTAGCAGTAAATTGATAAGACATCAAGGTCTCAGACTTGTAAGGATTAACTGATTCACTGAATGTACAAATTATTATGATGGCTATTTTAAATCATCCATTAAAGTTAAAAACCATCACTTTAGGTTACAAGTTTCAAATGAAGCCTCCTTTTCCTTTATAGATAAATAACTTCAAAAATATTTAGTTTTACATGCAAAAGCTCTCGAGTCTCTTCTTTGTCACAAGACTGAAGAAAAACTCTTTGTTCACTAAAATTTAGTAAATAAAACAAGGAAGGAGAAAACACTTATGTAACAGGCTTTTAATTTAATATTTTGGACACCTTGACAAGCCTGACTGGATATCTACCAATTTTTTATATTCAGCATGCTCATTTTCATACACATAAGAAAATCTCTAAGGAATACTTTCTGCTAAAGACCAAAACAAATCCCTACTCTGGTGGCATACTGACTTTTTCCCTTCTCCCAGTGTGTGTAGGTTAAAAAGATTCCAGTTGCATGGAATAGTGAGTTCAGAGCCAGGGCCCATGATCCTAGAGATGCAGCAAACCATGGAATAAATATAATGAAAGTTTCTAGAGCAACGTTAAACAAGGGAAGACTAACAGGTACTTCTGAAGGCTTGAGGATGCTAAAACATTTTTGAAAACACTTCTATCAAGCTTACAATTACTTCCATCCTGCAGCAGGGTTGATCCTCCCTCTTCAAACTAGGAAAAGCAAGATAAAACATTGCACAGTAAGCCATGATTAATTCATAATATTTTCAGATCATTAAAAACCTTCACTATGTCTCATTTTATTTTTAGGTTACAAGTAGTATCCCACTGATATAGGTGTGGCCAAATCACAGATGCAGAATACTTAGATTAAGCAAAACATGCCAACAGGTTGTCAGGATGCCTTTCTTCTAAATTCCACTAGCTCAAATATTCTCCAAACCAGTTTTATGGGGCTGACCTTTTTAGACAAATCATACCATATGTTTATCCTTACAGATGCAAAAAACCTGTTAGATTTTAATTCATTTTAATACCATTTTTATTACTAGCTAGAACCACAGGATTTCTTCATTTCTCTTGAAAGCCCTACAGCTAATACCAAGCTAATGAACAAGCAGGATCAACAACTTCTGCAAAATAATTCTGTAAAAGAGAAGAGCAAAATGGCAGACTTGCTTCAAAATCAAAGCACTAATATATTCTGATGTTTTTCATTTTACCATGAGGTAACCAGTGACTGGTGCCCAATATAGAACATTAAAAAAATACCATCCATGCAGTTTAAAACGTGCTGTGGAGATAGAAAAGCAAACTATTTCCCAAACAGATAAGATGAAAACTTTTAAAGTGAAGTCAGTGTCGCTCTGTGCATATTCAGCTCATCTGACACATTCAGGTTGATGACAACCCCAAGGCTGCTTCCAATTATCAGCAGAGACGTTGTGTGACTTCTCTGTGCCTTTCTGCAATCACATGCCCTAAGTGCCTCATTCCTGCTTCCAAGCAGGAAGAAAAAAATATTTCTCGAGCTCTGCATCATCTCTGTGTCCCATGAGAAGCAACTTTAACCCAGACTCCTCAGTGTAGAGCGCTGAGCATGTATTGCTGCTCTGTGCAGTCGCCCCAGCTCAGGGATGGGACAGCCTGTCTGTAACCTTGGGCTGGGGGCTCATAACTGCTCCCAAAAATACAGAAACCAACAAGCAGTTCATATCCAGCAGTCAGCATCTGAACACTAACTGTGGCCCTGAATGATGAATTAAACATGTACTTTACCAGATTTATTTTTTTCAGACCAACAGGGGATAATCAAAATAATTAAACAGTGAAGAACTAGAACAGAACAGAATTTCATGGCGCTCACCACAGTCCCATCTTTGTTTTGTTACTTCCAACCACCCACCAACACACAGGAGGTTAAATTAACATTATTGACTACAAAAAGGAAAGCAAAAGAACACGTGCAACATTATTGAATTTATTTGGGGGTAAAGTGAGAGATGAGATGTTGAGCAACTGAACATATACAAATCCTCTTCAAATGATTAATGACTCTCTCAAGCAATATAGAAACTTGGTCAGCTAAGCCCACAGTTGAAATAACAAAACCATGATGATGAGTTAATTTAATAAAAGAAACACATGTCTCTAGAGTAAAGGGGGGAAGGACAACGGCATCTATTTTATTCATAAAATAAGTTTGAAGTGTTTAAAATCATCTCACAGGGTATCACAGAGTATGCACGTACACTTCTCTGATGCTCTACAATTTTGCTTTGTACTGATTGTAGAAATAAAGTTTAAAAAAAGACACAAAAAAATACTTTTTCATGTCACACACTGTTTTTTCTTGACTCCATTCAGCAAGCATGAGTCCTAGATACAGAAATTCAGAATCCACATAAACCAGCTGAGGCAGGTTTACATCAAATTTGAGTTTTTATTTGCCCTAGGGGGAGAGCTGGGAGAAAAGGGAGGTTGGAAAGAGGGGTAAGTTGAGAACCTGGATATTGAAAAATATCTGTGTAGGTAAAATGAACATCTGCACACTATTCCCATCCTGAACTTGTGAGAATAAGTGAGTGGTAGTGCCCAAGAGTTAAGTTTATGAAATACAAAAAATGTCTCTTTTATGTTTTCAACTTCTAACCATTTTTCACATCAAGCAAAGAGAGGCCAGCAATGATAAATATAACAGCAGCAATAGAAGAACATATTACATAAACTGAATTTGTCAGAGCAACATCATGAAACTATCTGGAGTCTGGACAACTGTTTCTTCACTATATTAAATTCTCAGATACTCACAGAACAATTTACTGGGATACTCACTGAGCTGAGGACTGTGTTGCTATTGGAATCCTACACACAACTTCAGGGTTATGGTCAAACCAGAGCACAGGGGGACACTGTGAATGCAACTGCAGAAAGGACTGAGATTTTCAGAAACACTACCACCATTTCCATGCTCCAGCTCTGGCTCGTGTGGCAATTTTATCTATTCTAAATTAAAACAGATAAACACTTGTAGAAAAGCTGATCAGGCAAATTAAGTCAACCAGAGGCAAATTTCTAGTTTGGAATCCATCTGGGGGATAGATAACTGGTGGTTTTATGAATCATCTACCCCACAATCCAACTTGCTGCTTTGTCTTGTTTACATTCATTAGGAGTTTAGGTTCAAGAAGCAAGAGAGATAACATCTCCCTAGGACTCTGAAGAATCCAAGAAATATTCCTAAGATGGGCTTTGCATGAAACATCTGCTGAGGATGTCCCCAGCAGCCAGGGGCAGCCCAGACTGGGCACAACTTGTATTTGTGCATTTCCCTCAGCTCAGCAGCAAAGATCACACACACAGGGGCCTCCCAGCCATCTAAACAGTTTAAAAAACAATTTTTTAGCTCTCTCCAGTTACTCTCTCTAAACATCCTAATTTCCTATTTCACTGCTCCTTCCTGTCTCTCTGGTAAAGGATAAATTGAAAATAACAAGAGAAAATACAGTATCGCTCAGTCACAAATGAGTCTGAAGGCCCATCTAACAAAAACCATGAAGAAGCCCTCATTCCTACCAGATGTTTATCTGAGACCCTGCATCTTTTGTGCAGGACATCATCTGAACAATGACATTTTTAAGGGCAAATGGCATTTTTTTCTTAATTGTTACTATCTTCTTAATGGAAAAGATTATATACAGTTCTATAAATTCCATTGCATTTGCCTACATTGAAGGAGAAGAGCTGAATAAAAATATTATATAAATTTGTTAATTATGCTTGACAGGAAAATCCTCCATTGCTTTTAAATATTTATTGTAGAAATAAAGATTAGTGCTAATATAATATACTCCCTTATGAAAAACATTTATCAGTTTTGAATATGTTGGCTCCTAGCTTATTGCCACAGCTAAAACAATATTAATAAAAATACAAACATATTTACTGTTTGTAATGGCTATTTTCATGGATAACTAGTACATTTAATATATTTTACTCCCATGCTTGCTTCATTTTAAGTCTGTGACAAAATGTACCTGTATTGCCAATAGCCTTTTCCGGGTCATAAGCCATCCACAACCACTGCAATTCAGTGTCATCTTGAACAAAAGGCTTACCCAACAGGAAAAGGTATTTGGAATAATGAGAAATTTGTGAATCTGACCCAGAGGTTATTAATTCAGTCTTCCTGGACATAAGTTTACTGCACAGATGACTTACTCTGTAGATTCCAAGGGAGAAATTACAGTAGATATTGTTACAACTGCCAGAAAAAAGATCCTCCCTCCTAAATAAGGTGCCATGAAAGCACTTCATTAAGCAATAGCTTGTCATTAGCTTTTTTTTAAAATAATATATGGCATGACTGGACCACACAGGGATCTGAACAACAATACCTACAACGAATCATGGACAAAACCCTGAAATATAACACACATCTCAGACATTTACTGATCTCTACTTTAAACAAACATAGAGACCTAAAACAGACTTATAAACTTTAGTGACATAAATATTTTCAAAGACAGAAAGGCTTATGCTAATGGATACCATTCAAAATGCCTAATGTAACACACATCATCCAGAAACAGAAATATGCCATGAATAAATCCTCAGCAAACATTCAGGTACTCAGAGCACAAATATGAGCTTAGTTTTACCTGAGCTATATGCTGACACTGAAAATTTGCAGGGTTTGTTTATAGTAAAGCTGATTGGAAATAATGAAATGTCATCCCTGAAATATCTCTAATTCCCATTCCGAATATTACTGTATTTAGAAAGAATTTTACAACAGGAAGACTTATTATTAATACAAGATTATTTTCTAATCAGAAGAATGTCTCTACTTATGTATATCCTGTACTTTAACTGCTTTACAAATGACTTGCATATTTGTCAGCATCTTGGGTTCAGTTTGACAGTGACAAGCCATAAATACTTGAAGGAAATGAGACACATTTGATTAAAAAAAGCTTCTCATCTCTGTTACAGCTATGCAGAGACTTTGATGTGAATGGTGGGTGCTGCAGCTGAAAACAATAGCTGTCCATTTATCTTGGAGCATAGACACGACTAAGAGGCTAATCTGATACAACACCACTTTTATGTACAGAAGAATTGGGAGGGTTTGCATCTGCACATTTTAATACCCACTCCCCAAATCCTGCGTGTGACTGTGCCAGAGAAGGTGAAATAAGTCTGGTTTTTAGTGCTTCTCCATAGCAGTTCTGGCAGAGTTCAGCTCCAGGCTCTCCTCTGAGCAGTGGCCAAAGAGAAAATCACCTGCCTGCTCTGCACCGAGGACGTTTAGAGAGGGATCAGAGTGCTGAGGGTTCATGACCCACACACAACACTGGCAGCATCCAAAGTTCAGATGTTAAGTTGGGGTTTCTCCTACCTGAGCCTCACAGTCATTACTGAAAGGCAGGACTCAGGCAAATACTAACAAATAGCAAAAAAAGAAAACAGCCCTGAAAATAGAGCCAGCTTTATGGTTCTCCATGGAAAGCAGCAAGATTAGTTCACCAATGTTTTCCCCAATTAGCTCTGATATTCTTGTTTCTCAAACCTTTAGAGTATTTCCAGAGACAGCCTTTGTACACCTCATCCCACTGGGCAGATCTGCTGAAGTGCTGCAAGAGGACAGGTGTGGAGATTCACCCTTCTTATTTTCTTATTCAATTCATTCTTTTGTTTCTACTCTTCTTCAATCTACTTTATAACAAATTCAGAGGAAACTGAAGTAAATGTATCTATCACCAGGCTGCTAGAAGTAAAAAAATCAGATAAAAATGAGAAACTTACTTTACACCAGCCTCATTGGAGTCTTGCTAATTGCGTCTCTGCTATTAACTGCAATTTAGTAGGTTAATGAAGTTGGGAAATTTTAATCGTGTTTCTGAAACTCAAAAATTTTTCCTCCCACTTCAATTTTTCCTTCTCCCTAAAGCAAATTCTTCTACTTCAAATCAGAAAATCAAGCTTATTTCTGCTACAAAATCTTGCTGAAACACATTCAATTCTTCATTGGAACTTCTTTAATTGCTTTGTTGAAAGTACAGGGAAGAAAAATAACCCAAAAAACCAAAAATCAGCATTATATATATAATGAGAGAGATCAGTCTTGATTCCTGAGCTGCAAGATGGGAATTATCACATTTTTCATACCTGCAGAGCTGAAACTGCCTGATGACCAATCCGCACAGCATTCCCTGCCCCTCAGAGCATCTCTGGTACCTCTGTGCCCTTGGATGCTCTGTCTGATGTCTCTGTCCCACCTGAGCAACTCCAGAGTCCCTGCCCAGCTCCCACTGGCCACATTGACACAGAGCATCTCAAACTGCCCACACCTGGGTGCAGCACCTGTCTCTCCTGATCCCAGCACTTCAGCTCCCTAACAGGATCCCTGTGGATGAAACCTTCCCGCACTGTCTAATTCCAGGCAAGAGCAACCCTAGCAACATGAAGAATTTAACTCTCTCAGATTCACCTCCTGAAATAATTTCACCTCTGTAGTCAGGCCACACTTCTATTTTCAACAGCAACAAAATAATTACACCTGCCTGTATCTTAAAGCCTGGAGAAAACTCTTCATTTGACCTCAAGCAAGATAATCAGGGCATCATTAATTCAGAATGATTAGACAGTTTCCTAACATGCTGTTGGTATGCATGAATTTGTCCCACTTGTGTGGATCCAGATCTTTTAGCATCCTAGAATAGCTAAAAAACCCCAGCCTTACGTTTTACATTTTCTATCAAGCCAAAAGCTGAAGCATCCCCATGAGTCACAGAGGTTGAGTAGCTGGGGACAATCAAGTGTTGAAATTATAAACGTCAAAAGGCTGTGATTCACTGAAATCAAGCGCCTGGCTTTCATTTATTTATATTAAGCTTCCACATTTCTGAGACATGGTTTCACCCAACTGCTTCCCTAGGAGTGTAAATCACCATCAAAGTACAGAAGAGTAAATCTGCAGAACATAACTGGGCTTGAAGATGACGCACAGCAAACAGTTGCAAAAGCACACAGAGGGATTCATTGTCAGAGCTGCTCCAGTCTTGGAAGCATCTCCACATTTTTCCACAGTTTATGCAGGAATTCAGAATGTTGCAAGTATATAATTAGTATTAGATGTGATTAATTCATAGTGTGGGAAAATACAGAAAGAACTGAAATAGAGCTTTGTGAATCTCCTTTCTCTCCACCCAAACTGCAATCAAGCATATGCCTATTGACTCTCTGAACATACTGCCAGAACCCAATTTTGGAGCTGGCATTTTTCTCCTCTGGCTGCAATATTGAATGTTTCATTTTTCAATGTCACACTATTTACCATGCACATATTTTAGCCATATCATTTCACGGTATGGTTCTGGGAATGCTTGGCTCACAGCTTCTCCGTACCTATTTTCCTTCATTCTCTTTTCTTTCTCACCAGAGTGTTTGCCAACTCTTATCTGTCTATATTTGTAAAATAAGAACAAGCTATTATCAGTCCTTTGAAAGGCACATAGTACAGACTTCTAGGAAAAAAAATCTGCAGGTTTCATCTGCATGGTTTGAGAAGAATCAGTTTTGATTTCTATTTTGGCTCACTCTGGATTTTTGCACTCAGCTATGCGTCAGGATCAGAGCTTCCAAGTTTACTTGTAATGCTGAAAACATGAAACCCAAGCCATTTTAGAGTTTGATACACAACAATAAATCAATCCTCAGACTACCACCATGAGGCTCAAATTTGCTTGAGGAGTTCTGTGAACCTTAGCAAAAATCTGATGGAAATTTAGCTTTTAATGATAGCTGAAGTCCATCAGTGCTTGGCATGGCTCCATAAGTTCTAACAAAAGGTTTGGAAAGGGCTGGCAAGCACAGTCTCTCACTGGTGTTTACTTACCTGCAATCAGCAAGAATAATACATTCCTAATGTATGCTCAGTTTCTGAATTTGGTGCACATTTCACCGCGCTAAAATTAAATTTAAGTGAAAGCAAGATGACAGAGGGAAAAAGTGATACAGGGAATAAAGCATGGGAAAAGGAATTATTACTTTAGTTCTTTTCTGCCCAAAATTCCACATGCCTCCTGAAAAGATAAGTGAAATGGAAAAAATAAATGCCTGGGAGACTTAAATATTTAATTCTCATTCTCAGACCTTACATTTGGCTTTAAATTTGGTGTGACCTCTGCTGTGATTAAGTACAACTGTACTGTACAGCACAAGCCAGGGCAGCAACTCCTAATACAGAGACTGAGAAAAGTGAGCTGGGAGCTCTGTTACCTTGACTACACAGGACTGTGCCCAAGTTAATTAGAATTATTATCAGGGAGCCTTTGACCTCAGAGGTAGCCTTATCCTACACAGATCACCTGCTATCAAAACCCCAGCCAGCAGCTTCCTCATGGCCCTGGGGCTGACCACAGACCACAAAGGATGTCAGAGAAACCCTGGATTCAGGTTTTTCTGATCATGTAACCCAGCAGTAAGTTACAAGGGTCCCTTTAAAGGGTCCTAAGCTGCCCATTTCTTACTGTGATTCACTAAAAAGAAGCATTCCATACATTGATAACAGAAAAAATCATGAATAAACAAATTATATTGTAAATGACCTATCATAACACTAAAAGTGCTCATAATACATTCCTCCTTCTAATCATAATTTCCTACTCTGATAATAACTATCATTATGTGGATTTCAATGTAAATTCTCTCTAATTCCTTTCTATCAAGGTTATTTTTGTCAGCTAAAAAACATATAGATCATTGATTATATCCATAAGCTCATTGATTATTTTATTGTTGTCATTCTGTATTGTTGTCTATTTTTGAACAAAGTTCAACATATGTAGGAATCTAAAAACTGAAAATAAAATCTCTCTCTTAACCACACTTTATATTTTTAGTCCATATTTATCTGGCACTTATTGGCCTCCAAGCTATATATCTACACTAATGGGGGAATAAACCTCCTCAAAAAAACATGTCACGTACACTGTCTTCCCTTAAATTCAGTGGTTTTTTACTTTTTCAGTTTTATTTATAAAAGGTTATGCTTACTGCAAATTCTGTCCTGGAACAGACTTTATTAGATTAAAACTAATTTCCTCCAAAATGTCTGCCCTTCTACATCTGAGGAAAGCATCCTGACTTAATATTGGCAGAGAAGGAAAAAAGCCCTACTTAATTAGGGGGGAAAATATGCACAGAGCCCCCACCATGACATCAGACACCCTTTCATCCCTGGATGGCACAGTCCTCTCCCACTCTGGGCTCCCTACAAGCTGTGCCCGAGGTTTCCCAGGAGGAAACTGCAGATCCAGCTGCAAGCCCAGCCCTGCAGGCAACTCCTTCTGCCCCCAGGCCTTGCTGTGCCTGCACTTCTGATTGCCAGAAATATTGCAGGGGTTGGGGTGCAGCTGCAGGACTGGAAACCCCATTCCAGAGCTGCCCCTTCTCCTTTTTAGCGACCCCAAAGGTGGAATGAGCAAGGTCATTTATTGTTAGACAAGACATTTCCTGACATTGGCAACTTGTCCATGTCAGGGTGAGGAGACATCACCTGAAGATCAGCCCAGAGAGGAAAACTGTACTGGACACTCCCAGTTCTTGGTTTTAGTGACAGCAGCAGGTGTAGAAGGTGGGCTGTCCTTGTGCCCCAGCTGCTGGGAGAGGTGAGGATGGACACTGTGGGCAGCAGGGCTCCCATGGGAGATGGATACTGTGGGCAGCAGGGCTCCCATGGGACGTGGACACTGCGGGCAGCAGGGCTCCCATGGGACATGGACACACCGGGGTGGAGATGGATGCGGTGTGAGGAGCTGCTGTGGGGTCAGAGGGTGTGTGCCCATCCCAGGAGCTGCTGATCCTGCAGATGGTGGCTCCTGAGCAAAACTGGCATCTGCAAACCCTTCACATGGAGCTCTCCAAGCAAGAGCATGGAATTACTCTTGACAAATGGAACTGCCAGCCATTGTCCCTTGGGGAGAAGAAACCTCAACACTTTTTCCCATTTCTGTGAGGGGTTTATATTCTCCGGATGCACCATATGGGGACGTGCTTCAGAAAAGCTGATACAGGGTCTCTTTTCACCACCACCACTTACATATCCATAGGAAAGGGAAATAATGGGAAGCTTATTGGGAAGAGATTACAAAGGAAAGATCTGATAAGTAGAGGAGAACGGAACTACAGAGCGACCTTTCATAAATAACTGCTGTGGTCCCCAGCAAGTTAATGAAATTACAGACAAATTTAACCACATCCCTAAACTTGCCCTTCAACAATTGCATGGTCAAGACATTGTATACAAACAGAGAGGTCAGCCCTTGCTAATGGCCACAAAAAGCTTCCGCAGTGCAGCAGTGCAGACAGGCTGCGTTACAGACTCAGGCGCTGAGTCACGGACCGTACCCTTCCCTACATGTGTAAGGCATTAAGTGTTCATCACAGAAACTTAAATAAATTAAATCATTCCATTGCAAATGACAAAAAAGGGAACTTTCAAGTTGCACAGTTATTATTCAGAGATGTGGAAGCAATAAAGTTAAGGTTCCACAGGCAACCTTAGCTCTGGACTTTGGTCTGCATGCCATGTGGTTGTTAATTCTATAAACCACTAATAGTTCTGGGCTTTTTCTTAAAAAGAAGAGAATAATAGTTTTTATTGGCATACAGTCTATCAATGCTCTATAAAGGTATCTCTACTGTATTTAAATAGTCCTTTTTACTGACATATTTTTATGCACAAACATCTTTTCCCTCTATTCTCACATTCAGATGTTTCAAAATCTCATTTCTCTCCACAGAGCTCAACCAACAACCCTCACCTCTGAGAAAGTGAGCAGAGTGCAAAAGGTTTTCTCCATAGATCTATCCCTCTGAATTTTTGTATTAATTCATAGCATCCCACATGTGCAAGAAAATGCTCAGATAAAACTAAATTTAACTTAAGTGAAAGTGCAAGAGGTCTTTATATGCTTATAACCTTTCATCTTTATTCTGCCATGTTATTCACAAGCTTTTACAGGTTACCTACAGAATATGTACTGTCTATCATTCAAGCGACTTCATCAGCTCTGGCTGCCACACAGGTAGCTTTCAGTACATAAAAATGATTAAAAACTGAAAAAGAGCATTTGATTCTGTATGGAAAACAGTAGAATCACAAGATCTATATCAAGTTCACACAAAGAAGAGAACAGCTCCAGTCTTGCCAACAAAAGAAATTTAAGTTTACTATTGTGCACGATTTTGTTATGTTGAAGGTTGTAGGGATGGATTGCTTTATTTTTTAATTTTTTTCCTCTATTGTCCTAAATAACCTGAACATTTTTACTCTTATTCTTCCTCAACTACCTGGCTAAGAATATCCTGAAAATTGGGGAAACTACAGTGAGGAAACTCTCTTGGAAATGCCATGACAAATGTAGTAAAAAGGTTATCAATGGCAAAATCTGAACATACAACAATTTCAAGAGCTTTCTACTGTATCTGGTATAGAAAAAAAAATGCAAAGGTGGAGTTCTTTGGACAATTTTTTAGAAAATTAGATTTAGAGGTTCTTACACCATAAGTGGCTGTGAAATCAATCAAACATAGATGAATGTTTATGTCAGAATTTTTGGAATCCCACCCAAAGAGAAAAATGAGATAGAGCACAACACAGCTATGCAAGAGTCCAGCAACAAAAATACTGTCTAGGAATAGCTTTAAAATATTTATAAACAAGTGCAGCATTACAGCGGAGGGAAGGAAAACTATAAACAACAGGGTCATATTGTAAGTTTAATTAAGAAAAAAAAAAGGCAAAATATCTGAAATACCAGAGGAACATCTTTAAAGGGGCTTTGAGGGTGGGAGGGCACAGTTGGGTTTTTTCAACAGCCATAAATACACTCAGACTTGTACTGGGATGAGACAAGAGTGGCATCTAGTGGCTCCCAGCGTTACGGTGCTGCTGCCCATTGAAGAACTGGGATGGGCCCAGAGCTGCTCTGTGCCGTGTCCATTGCAGCCCTCTGAGTGGAATTGAGGGTCTGGGGAGTCCTCGATAGCAGAATTGGGAATGGGGGTGTGAGGGGGTTAACAAGTTAAGGAATTGAGTAATGGAGGGGTGAGGAGGTTAACAAGTTAAGGAATAAAGAGATTTTACTCTCAGTTTGTGGGCGCTGTGTTAGGATCTTTGCTTAGAGGCAAGTAGGTGGGATTTTTGTTTTAATCTGGCAGGAATAAATGGTACTCTTTTATACAAAATGTTCAGTAAAGCTGTAGGACTAATACTGGTTTGTTCTTCATGTGTGCTTGTTTACTTACACCTGACTTCCAACTATATTAACAGAGAGCGTTCATACCTTGTGTACATATATGGCCATATTTTCCAAAATTTACTTAACACTCTCATGAGTTACGTATTTTTAACCTGAAAATATCAAAAAAAAGTTCCCCAACTGAAAATTTTGGAAGTTCCTTACGAGAGTAGACAGTGCATTTGCAGGAATGTATTTCCAGAGAATCATTCAGATCCCCTGGGGTAAGCTCACTTGCCTAGGAACAGGGTACAGTATTATGGCATTAGGGAGACTTGATGAGTTTTTGATCCAGGTTCCATTTTAATTATGTATTATTAATCATTTTGCAGTTGGAAAAATCCTCCATTGTCTATGTATAACTAATTAGGAACTCATGTTTCTTAAATTAAAGAAATGTGTAGAGGTTTCTTTTGCAGTGTTGGGGTTGAGCTGAGAATACATTGCACTAGAGCATAAATTTTCCTTCACAGTCCAAAAACTGTTCCTCTACAACACAAATATACAGGAAATTAAATTGTGTATTATATTCCAAAACTGCTGTGAGACACTACAAACATTCAAATATCACCACTGAAAAGGCCATTTATGTAACTTCATCTGCTTTGCATTTGCCATTCTTATCTCTTTGAAATGGTTTTCTGATAGTAAAAATAATTTCTCTATTAATCCCTGCACAGAGTTACCACACAAGCAGAAGTATATATTAATTGATATTACTGTTTATGACTTGGATGCCAGTGACTGAACATTACAAATGCTGCTATTACTATCAGCTGAACAGCATGCAAGGAGGATTTGAATTGCAATCAGTGTCAGACACAAAGCCATTAAACTAATATTTAACATATATTAAACAGAATCCAAGTGTTGAATGCTAATACATATATATACAGTGATGTAATTTAAAACATTACAAAATGTATGCAGCAGAGCATAGACCAAAAAATCTGTGTGGTGGCAAGTCATTGCATTTGAGCTCAACTTAGGTAAGTGTCTGTTTCAGAAGTGACTTTCTTATTTTAGATTTCAGAATTTAAAGTGAAATTTAAAGACAAAATTTCATTTTTAAAACTGAAATACAAAATTGTTTCAGATTTTTGGAAAGTATTTTGATTCTGCAAGACATTGGCATTCACCAAGCCCAACAGCACTTTTACAAGTTCTTTTTTCCCCCTGAATTTTGGTTAAGAATGGTCACTGGCTTAACATGGTCTATGCTATGAGAAAGCTTAAAATTAAATTCCTGGAAAACAAAGGACTTTGGGACTATAGCTGCTGACGTGAAACACAATAAATGAGATTTGTTAGCACAACTTGCCAGAATTGCAAGCTTTAAGCACCATCCTCTTCTTAGTAAAGAAAATTAAAAATCAAGACAAAGCAAAGCCTCAGTCAGTACCTTATCTGACTACACTGTGTGATTCTACCCAGTGTTTTGAAGATACATCACCAATTTTACATCATTATAATGTTCTAGCTATTAAGTTTCCTTATTCTATAATTATTGAGAAGGCAACAGCTCCATGGCTTTTTGCAGCACCTTCAAAATGCAAGATTTAAATTAGCTTTTCAAAATTTGTTTTTCCCACATAGGCCAGCTCTGTGTGCTGGATCACTCACCAGAACTTCCCTGTGACCTCTCTGTTAGGACAGGCCAAGTGTCCAGGGGCTGCAGCGCAGCTGGGTCGGAACAGAACTGCACTAATTATTGGTGTGAGCAAAGAGAGGAGAGTGTGAGCCACAGATCAGCACTCAGCTGTGCTCACCGCCCTTGCACTGCACACACCATCACATACAGGCACACAAAGCAATCCCTGCTCTCGAATTTTCCACCCAAACACAAGGGAGGAGTTTTATACCATCAGGGAAAAAACATAAATAATTAGGTAATATCAATCAGGAAGATAAGCAACACCTTCAGCTCATCAACCACCTTATTCACCACTGAGGGTTGCAGGGGTGGCACTGGGAGGGAGAAGCAGTGGACCACTTGTTGGAAAAGAACAAAAAGAAAATAACGTAATAAGCAAAACATTGCAAAGTAAGACCAGCCAGCTCCCATCTGTGATCACCCATGTAACCCAGAGGAATGGAGGCAGCACTCCCCAGCAGTGCTGAACTTTCCAGAGCTGGGGGAACCAACCATCTGCAGGTTTGTACAGAGCCTGCCCTGGACCTGTGAATGGCCACTTCTCCTCAAGAGGTGGAGACATGGTTTTAGTTAATGCAGGACATTTCAACCAGTAAAATGTCACTAAATCAATTGTGTATCAATATACATTCTGGTATCTCAGCAGTTACAGTCCAGCGTGCAGGGTAACAATAATGGAAACCAGAACTTGCCATTAGATATCATTAAAGTATAATCAATTACAGGAATCTGTTAGTGCTTTCCTTTAGAGACCCAATCATGAGGAAACACAATCTACTTAAATGTGCAGATAACAAACGGAAATGATTTTTAAAACAAGGTGACTGAGTTGAAAACATTTTTAAAGATAAACTTTAACAGATTTCCTGACCTCATTTTATTAATGCAAAAGTCAAAATAGACAAAAAATGCTAGCTTTATATTCCAACAATGGAATATGAAAGTTCCTATTAAATCTGGGCCTGGAGCATGTATTTTCCAGCCAACGTGCAAGACTGCATTTGCTGCATTCATCATTATATATTTGTGTGTATATACAATGATGTCACTGTTTATGGCACTGCAATGTCCAAATCAGAAAACACAGAATTTATCTATGGGGTTAATTGTGGGCTGCTATATTAAGGAGTTCAGTGCAGAACTTAGATCAAAAATGAAAACATATTTTAGGATTCAAGTGGTTTTATAGTACATGCTACACATTCTCTGAATTTCAATTAATCTTTAAGAGATTTCTCATTCTATAACCTGTATTAGATCCCAATGAATATAGGTCCCATAAAATCTGCAGAAAATTGCTATTCTAAGGGATGAAACAGAGTAGGGAAGGGGAGAGGATATAGAAATTGAATAATTTCTCATAACACTACCATTTTTTATTTCACCTCCTTATTATGTCTTTTCATATTATTGACATTTGACATGTAGTTAAAAAAGCCTGGAAATTTAGGTCTTCCTAGGAGAAAAATAATAATTTGTGTTTTAAAGAGCTTCCTCAATAGATAGTTGCATGTAGGAGGATTTCAGTGAAAATGAGGGAAATTTTCAAAAGGCAGTGTAGGATTTGCACAGTGCAAGGGCAGCAGGGCCACTGGGCTGGGCAGAAAGGTTTGGAAAGACCTCACAGCCTCCAAAGCCTCCCACAGCTGTTCATAACCTCAGAGGGCCTCTGTCCAGACCATTTTACCTCATCACAGTTTCATACACCCTGTCAAAAAAATAAAAATAAACACAAATCCAACAAAAGCTTCCACGTGCCATAAAAATTGCACCAAATCTGCTCAGCTTGCTGCCAACCAGCTGGGCCTTTGCCATCCCTATACCCAAAGCCTCCATGGTCTATTCCAACACAGCACATCCTCCCCCTGCTCATCTCTTCTTTGCTGCAGGATTCTGGTTTGCACATGATGCTGAAAGCTCCTGAGCTGACTTTGTCAGCAGCAGCTTCACACAGCACAGAATAGCCATTAAACCTTTCATTAATATCTCTGGTTGGCACCTTTTGGATGCACAGCAATATTTCTCTGAACACATGCTCCTCATTTCAAAAAGTTAACTGGAAACAGAATAACATTTAAAATAGGTTTTTCCTTTTTTACAACTTAATTAAATTGCCTGAAATCTTTAGCTAAACAGCTGATGGTTTAAATCTGAAATCTAAAATGCGTGAGAAGTGATATTAAATAAAATCACTATTATTTAAATGTTGTCCTTCTTTTTCTTTTTTAATGAAACACAAACAAAACACTTATTTAAACATGGTGTGCATGATTATTCAAGGAAAAGACAATTGCTTTTTTTCCCAAGCTTCTCCCATAGGCAAGTGCATCTTCCAATCTTTTGTTTCATGCACTTAATCACTGGGCTTTGTTGAGCAAAATTCATGGTCTGATCTTAGCCACGGTCTTTCGCCAGGAGGTTTTCTGGGGTATTTTTTAAGGTGTACATCTCCCACAAAGCGTAACCCACACAACCAGTGACAAAGATGTGCACATCATGCATTATTACTTAAAGCTGAATTGCAGAACTCTGAACAAAATTATTAAAGTATAAATACTAAACTGTACATGCATTTAAATGTGCATTTTTAATTCATCCTCTCAGCCATGGCCACACATCCATGTGGAGTGCAGCTCAGAGGGCTGCATTTCTAAGTCTGAAGGTTTTACACATCATAGATTTGTAGAATTTTGAAATCTTCAGTTTTTATATTAAAAAGACCTGAAAGTCATTGACTGTGGCCCTTGACATCAATCTATTGCATGCTGTGCTGTCACCTATTATTCATGGAAAAACAATTGCTTTTGTTTTTCCAATTTTTTTAATAATCTGAGTTTAAAAGTCACCAGTGACTATTTCATGAGGAGAATCTTCCAACTATGCATTAATTAAACATGCAAGAGTATTTTTATGATTAAAAATCCCCACAGTCCACTGAGTCCAGGCAAATCCTGTATATTATGAATTGAAAAACCACAACTGATGAAATGATGCATGAAAATAGAGACAGAGGCAAAATAACCTACTTGAACCCAGAAAATTTTCAGACAATAAGCATTACCAGGTTTAATTAACTTTAACACAAAAGTGGGGGCTTCTTCTGTTTCAAGTTAATGAAGCTCAACACATGGACACTACAATTAGAGACAAAAGCATAAGTCTAAAGCAAGTTATATTTCAAGATTGAAATAATGAGCTTGGTATTTTAATTTCACAGTCAGCAATTACATGAGATCCAGAAACAAAGACACAATACATGCACTGGAAACATTAAGGTACAAATGCATTTTCACTCAATATCTTTCTTCTAAGCCAGATGCAAAAAATATTTTTTTTCCTACAATAAGCAGTATGTACAATACCCTGGAAATATTTCTACTATGATCATCTAAGATTTACTCACTTTCATACTACACAAGTCAGAAACGTGACCTCATCTAGAGCCCTGAACTGCTTAGTGACTCCTATCGTGCCTTTCTCATATATATTCATTAAATCTCTATCTATAATACTGTTATTTCCATTTAAAATGATTGTTGTGTAGCAAAAAAGCTGCTCTCCCACAAAAATGAATAAGCCTAGATCACTTCCACCCTTTTCAATAATTTGCCTATTCCTAAATACTAGGCTGGAAGAATATATGACCCTTAACTTAATCTCATCACCAAGCACCTCCAAAGGAAAAAAAAAGCACAAAAAGAGAAAAGATGGTCTGCCATTTATGTCTCCCATTTATAGTTTATTAAACCTAGAGATAATAGGAAAAAGGTGGAAAAAAGCAGAGAATGTCTGGGCTGTAGTATCAGATATCACTGCTTATTACTGGCTATCTGCCTAGTAATCATAAATCCATTGGGTAATATTCTCAAATCTTTTGCTTTTCAGGTAGGTGTGAGCCAAAAAGAAAAAAAGTTTAATTTTCTATGAAGAGCAGAAAACAGCAAGCACAGCACAACTGGGTACCAGGATGCATAAATATTCCTGATTATGAACCCTTGCACATAAAGCAAACAGGAAGAGTTTGAAGTTAACAGTGTGTACATCATGCAAAAGGTATCTCTGTCCCAAAAGATAGATATCACATAGACTATGAATGAACTGCTCCAATAAATTATATTATTCCTCAGAGGGGAGAGCAGAGCAATGTTATAAACAGTGACTTCAGAAAAGTGAGAACAATAGGGCATTGAATTTTGTAAGAGTGAATTAAGGATCTTTTTTTTTCCTGGAGGAGATCTCAGTATCATTGACCAATGAGCCTTATAAATAAAAGTATTAACTCCAGCTCTGCCTGTTCCCCTAAGCACCTCAGCATCTTGCATTTTCAACATTCTGTACCTGCATTTAGTTTCTGCTAGAAGCACAAGTACATACAGAATTAAATAGAAGTTTCAAGTAGATTTTTTAAAAATATACTTTCCAGGGGACTCAGAAAACACATGATCCTGGCAGAACACACATCTCAGACACAAAGCTTTGATGAGAGGCTGAGTGTGCCTTTGTAGAAGACTTACCAAATCAGAAAACAACAATCCCTGTACATCACCTCCTCCCTGTGCTGTCGGATACGCGCTGAACATCCACGGATAAAGGAAAGATAAACCAGAACAGTGTTTTTCAAAACCAGTCTTGATAGGATCAAACTCCTCAGATCTGTCACTTGCCTTTGGCATCACTTAAACCAAGGAAAGTCATTTTCTTAAAACAGTCTCAGAGATCTTGACAGGACTGGGATGTAGGAGTAAGTGTGATCCCAGTGTGAACCCTGCTCTTACCAGTGCTGAGGGCAGGGCACAGGCACAGCACTCAGAGCACAAAGCTAAAGGCTAATTAAAAAGCATTTTCAGAAGATGACAAGCTTTTTTTTTCTTTTTTTCTGTGCAAGAGGGATGTCCAGTGTTTTCAAGGCCACAAATCTGAGCAAAAGAAGACACAAAACTGCCTCCTATGAAGCGAATTTCAAGGTCAAATTCCTGTTTGTTATCACCAATATGCCAAACATTAAGCACGGGCAACTCTAACTTCACCTTCTATGTCATTTTTCTGGCTCTTTAGCTGCTTTCTTGGTTAGTTAGAATTGGAAATTGATAGGCCCATAAACATCTATGAGAGACACGTTATTAAACACATCATCTCCGTCTGCTCTGACAACGATAAGCCAAGTTCTCTAAGGTTTACAGCAATCTCAAGGAGTGCATGTTTTTCAATAACATTGTGATCTTTTTTCCTCATCTATGCAGTGTTTCTCCCTCACTCTCAGCACATACTTGTTTTGCCTGACTTCCCTGAAACCTGTTTTAAAACTTTACTTGAATGTTACCTACTCTTCTGTTCTCTCCAAAGGGTTTTTTTAAGTAGTTGAAAATAGTTTCTCCATTTTAGTCTCACTTCAGGCAAAGGTAATGGCTCTTAGAGAGACTTGCAAAAAGATTACTGCCAGTACTCTTGAAACACTTGAATATTAGCACTTAACAGCTTTGCCTTTACACTTTATTTAGGTATTTCTCCTTCTCCAGCCTTCTTCCCTGCACTTCACAGTCTTCTGACACCTAACCTTTTTCTTCACTGTTTCTGCTTTCTTCTGCATCCTCCACATCCTTCCTTTCACAAAACAAAGTCTGCCTTGTTTAATCTGTTTTGCCTACAGGTCCATCCCTGCCCAGGGCAGGGCTTGAGGTGGGATCACCTCTGCCCAAAGGAGTCTGTTTGAAATGCAGGAAAGGCTCCAGCTGCTCAGACTGTGGCACAGCACAGTGCACACTGCTCTGACTGGGTGGGAAGGCAAAAATACTGCCTGAATCTATTCTGGTTTGGACAATCTGGGAAGGAACCCTGGGCATTTTGAGAGTAAATTGTTTTGGAGTCTCAGATAAATTTCTTGAAAGTTTACCTTCCGTCCCAGTTTGATATGACAAATTTCACTCTAACTTTAAGGATTAAGTACTGTTATTGATTTTCTGCTGAATGTTCTTTTCATACTGCCTCTCTCCTTTTTCTTTTTCTCTCTATTACCTGCTTGAAAATGAACTTATCTGTTTTCATGTGACTGGTTTCTTCTGGTACATCATTATCTGAGCAATACTTGTTCATTCCTCTGTTCTATTGGAATAAGTTAAAGAATTGCCTTGCAAAAACAATAAATGAAAGAATTCTGTGTTGCAAACAAGAAATTGTTTTATCACTATTCTAAATAGGATTTGAGTTTTATTTATAAAACCCATGATTTTGTGTGAATATGCGAGAATCTAAGCTTATAGATCTTTTAAACATGTCTCTAATACTGACAAGATGCATACAAAGAGCATTAAAAACCTGGCCTGGAAATTCTTAATGATTTGAGAATGGGAGAGGAAAAACTGTACAGGTACTGTCTGTATGCAAATACTTTCTGTTCCATCTTGTTGGTGCTGTTAGATGTGACCTGCTAATCTTCTTAGTTTTGGAAAACACATTTCTCTTTTGCAGAATTGTGCCAGAGAGGAAAAGATCTGTGCTGCTGTTCAAAGCTTTCCTCTGAACCAAGCAGGAGAGACACTCAGGCTAGAGCCTCTGAGATCCAAAACAGCTGCCCCATCCATCAGGCTTTCCTGAGCTGAGTGCCTCACCAACTCTTCTGCTGAATCGCTTCACATCATACAAATAATTTAATATTCACTAGAGAAGCAACTGGAACAGGTTGCTCATATCCTGAGAGCCCCACCTATGTGATTATGAGCCGCTCCAAAGCAGAAGTTTCTCCTGCTCAGGAAAACCTTTGGGGTGTCTCAATATTTAATCAGAGAACTTGAAATTTTGAAAACACTCATGGGATGATAAAAGTTATTTCCTTCTCATTGCTGGTAGCAAGCAAACATAACAAAGGACCACATAAATATAAAGGGTAAAATCTCAGGAAAACAGCATTATCAGCCCAGTCATGCAGTTCTCTGGCAACTCCAGGTTTGAGGTTTCAGTAATTTTTTACAGCAGGTATCACAAGGCAAAAGCACTGAGTCCATATTTGATGGGTAGAGCTGAATTTATGGAGTGTTCTTCAGTGCACACCTCACACACTTCAGACAGAGACTGCAGCTCTGGGAGAGGCTGGCAAGGGTAAACCCAGAAATGTCTGGCAAGACTAAAAACTTTTGGCTTAAGGGTGCCAAGAGGACAAATCCTGTAGGTGAAGTGAGAAGAACCAACCTCCAGAAACCTGTGCCAGACTTGCTCAGAAGCAGAGAACATTATTTGCAGTAACAAAGTCAGCCCAGAGCTGCCAGTTCCTCTGCTGTCAAGCCCTGAGTATTCAGGACAGCTATTGAACCAGGCAGGCAGAGAATTACTGCTCTTTTTGGATGGGCCTCTTATATACTGTAGAACCTTATATACTTTAGAACCAAAATTACAAAATTGCTGAAAAATCACCTCTCCTGCATCTCTGCTTCTGAGACAGAGAGTTAAACTCTGCTCTTCTGTGCTCAAAGTCACTCCTTGTCAACAGAAGTTATCAAAAAACTTAAAAAATCACTCTAGTTATTTACATTTGATTTGTTTGTAGTAAGAGAACACAGTTCTCAGCAAGATAAATATGTGGGAGGAAGGAAAGTAATAGAAATTATCCACTGATCATTATTGACTTCAAACATCCAAAATATTCCCGCAGTGTTCAAAAACCCCCAAACTAAAAAACTCCAAAGCGCAAAAAATGATAAATGAAGTTATTTATCGTTAGGAGATGAGCTAAAATATTGCTAGTCTGGCTTCACAGAACCTGGCTTCTCTTTTACTCTTCACTTGCCACAGAGTCAGAAAACATAAAAGCTCTGAAATTAAAATAACCAAAAAGGTGCATGGCCCCTCTTTCTCTGTACTCCCTTTCTGATACTTAATCCCTGCCATGCATGCAGAGTGAAGGCCAAATGGAAGTCTTCCTCTGAAGACAACTTTGTGCATGAATTCTCCTGCATTTTTAGATTTTTTTTTTTCCCAATAGTTTCACAGCCATTTCAGTTTTCCTCTTGGCAACCTCAACAAATAAATAGGAAAGAGCAGACAAGCTAAAATGCTCTCCACTGAAAGGGCTAAAAATCTGAAAATCAATTTGTTGCAGTATTAGAGCAGTTGGGAAGTCCTTAATTTGAGTTCACAGAAATCAATAAGAATAATACAAAACTAAGAACTGCAAAGAGGAACCTTTTATCTCTTTCAGAAAAAAAAAAACTGAAGTATTTTATGTAAGAAAAAAATACCAAAGGAAAAACTAACACCAAATAAAAACTCTAAGAGATGCTTTTATGATTTAAATGTGGCTTGCTGAGTCTTATAGTTCATTAGTCGCTAAGCACTCACATTTCTGTGCACTTTTTCCTTCCTTTTAACCTTTAAACTGCACTGCAAATTCTTAAGAGTTTGGGCCTTTGGTGATGCAGTCATTTTTTAAGGGCATTCTGAATTCTGTGCTTACTGTCTTTCCTTGATCTCCCTTATCTTTTGATCAGTATGGAAAAATTCAAACTATTCAGAATAAGAACCACACCTGCGCAGGTCCTGGCAGCATTTTGCATCCTAGCTGTATCCAAACTGTGCCTCCAGCTGGGTGGGCAAAACCAGAGAGAGCCTGAGGCTCAGAGTGAGATGGAGATGAACCCTTGAGAGCAGAGCCTGGCTGAGGCACCTGGGGACAGATCTCCACATTTTACAGATGAACAAACTGTAGTGCTCTGCAGCTCCTTGTGCAGAAGTTTACAGCCTCAGTTTACAGCGCAGATTTGTGTGAGCTCCCAGGGATCCCTTCCTCCTCTTGCCTTATTGGGAGCTCCAGCTGAGTGTCGCATCCCACCCAAACAGAGCTGAGAGCACCTGGGCCTGCAGAATGTTTCAAAGTCTAAAAAGGAATTCAGGCTGTTTCCAGGCTTGGAGTTTAAACAGGATGAATTCTGATGTAGAAAATATGCAGCTTGAATAAATAATACATGAAGTATGTCAAACTTCAGATGTGGCACTGCTATTTTAAATGCACTTTTCAAAAAGTCGTTTCAATTGCTGGTTACAAGTGCTTGAAGTCCAACAGGCTTCCTTTTCCCATTGTGCATGTCCAGGATCCTTCGAGAGCTGATTTCAGACTAGTGGAAATTATTCTAACAGCCACAAAAATACTAATAGACTGTAAATCTAGTTGTCATGTCCTTTATGCAGTATTAGTGAGATAATAAATACACAAACAGACTTGTCTGAAGTACTAACATAAAAGTAATGCATGTGTTATAACAGGAGTTTCAAAAGATTATGTGGAATAGCTGTTCTCTATTATTTTTGTCCATGTATTTTTCAGTACCTGATATCAATGTAATTATCATCTATTTGTTTAAATGCTGATTAAATCCCTAAACATTTAATAATGCATCTTCATAAATTTTTACCTGGCATCATTATACTAAATAAACAGTTAGGTCAGATTTTTTTAAAGTAGCATCAATTTAGGTTATGATTTTATAACTATATATTTTATTTTATTAAGGCTCTGTATTTAAAAGTTAAATTGCAAAATTAGAAAAGTCAGGCAGTTCTCCTTAAACAATAAACTATTGAGTAATATTAACAGTTGGAGGACCAGACCCAGAAGTGTAAATCACATGGACTGGACTAATTGTGTTCCTCAGCCCTCCTTTACTATTTGGGCTTTCTCCTAAACATCTGAAGTCTTTCTTTTTGTATAAAAAAGTGCATTGTTCACATGTGTAAACCACTGGAAACCCCTTAACTCTCCATCTGCTGATTTCACAAGGTTTTTTATGTAGCCAACACACATAGTCTGAGAGTAAGGATGTGATTTTTCAAGGACATGAAATGCAATTTGGAGTTAACAGACAGCAAAATCTGGCAGACAGGTACCTAACTCTGGTATGGTTTTGCAAACCTTTTCCTTAAGGCTCAGCCATATGTTATAGATCTTAGAAAAATGAGTAATGAAAAACAGCCTTACACCAGTATTCCTTTTTTATCCCACTAATTTAACTTTAAGAGTATTCTTAAAAGAAACTAATCCTTTCCTAAAAACTATTTAAGTAATCCTCTTCTAGTCTTCAGGCATAAAACTGAAATAAGGTCAACCACCTTAACACATTGGCACTTGAATCTCTCCTATCTTATGCAGGAAGTAAAACTACAACAATCAGAAACACAAAATCTGGTAATTCTGGTGCATCAACTGTGCACCAGCCTTGATTCCAGCAGAAAGAAATAACCTTGCTTTTTTTATCACCACATCACACACATGCAGAGAAAACTCGGCAGGAATGTAAAGCAAATGAAGTCATGAACTTAATTAACACAGAGAAAATAAAAGAACTACCCTGCAGATGTGTATTTGTAGTGAAATCAGTCAGCAAATGAACAAGTAGTCATGACAAAATTTTATATAACTTTCTCCAGTCACTGGGGTCAGAAGTACAAAAACGGGGTAGGAACTAAGTTATTACAAACCTTTCTTCTAAAATTAATGGGGTTTTTTGTTTGTTTGTAAGAAACAAAGCACGAGTTATTATTGCTGCTGCACGGAGCAAAGCCCAGCACCAGCCCCACTGCTGAGCACCCCTCTCCTGAGATCATGGGAGCCCAAAACAGCCCAGCCCTGCCTGAGGGGTCCTGCCCTGGCTCTGCGCAGGTCTGTGTGCACAGAGCTCAGTCCAGGTGACACAGTGAGCAACAAATTCTTAGGGACATGGCAGCTCCAGGGAAGAGTTTTCCACTTCCGAGCCTCTTCCAGGGGTCTGCACACAAAACCCCTCTGTGTTTCTGTGACCCACAACAAGGCAGTTCACAGCTCAGGAAACACCCCCAAGCACAGAGGTGGTGAAAGGTCAAGAGGCCAAATTTCAGTTACCAATAATTATAAATAATTTTAATTTATTTTATTTAATATATCATCTCCTACCATAAGATGGTACCATCTTTAATATCTTTCTCCAAATTCTTTTCTCTGGCAAACAGCTAAGCCAAGAAAACTAAAGGATGATTGTAGAACCACTTCAAAACCTGCAACAGCCAATACTCTGTCCCCTTTGTGGATATCTGAAAATAGCAGTTGACCTCTATGCTGGGGGTTTTCCCATTATGTTAAAGTGACAAAATCAGGGGAATGGCTTCATTTTAAATAAAGGTGAGCACAGAGATATTCCCATGTAAAGGAAGCAATTCTTTGCACCTGTGAATATATTGTGACAGAGGAACTTGCTGCAGTAGTACAAATGGTAACTTATTTTACATCCCCAAATGCATTAGAAAGAAATTCCACTTATAAACTTGAAAATAATATTTAATAACACAGAATGACTTGCGCCCATACCCACGAGGTAAGAAAACCCTGGACTGAGACTCAAATATAAGTAGCATTTAGAAGGTTATTTCCTTATAACCTCACATCCCTAATAGAAAAAAAAAGAATCTCCCACACCCCAAATATTGCAAGGTAAATCTTTAAGGTCTGCTCTCACTGATTCATAGTTTGGCCATTACTCAAACATGCAATGTATAATGCTGATGAGTTAAACATCACATCACCCATTTTGATTTATTTCTTTCAATTCTCTGGGAATTTTATTTATGTTTATAACTACAAGGTCAGTGGTGCCAATAGATCCAATCCAGGGATAGATAGTTGAGTGCTTAGACCATTACACAGAATTACAGTTTATTGATTAGAATACTTATGGAATAACTAAGGACAAAACTAATAATGTTACTAAGAAAAATGCCCAGAAGGGATCAGGTTTAGTCCAACCAAGTAATACAGTTTCAGCATTGCTGAAGAGAATACCAGCAGTCTAAAAGGTGAACTCTTACAGTTATTATTTTCTTTAACTTGGTGCTCTTCTGCAGTCAATAAAAATATTAATATTATTTTATTTCTCCCTTTTTATCATTTTTATGTACTAAAACAATATTATCTATGCTGTCCTCGAGACACAGAAGGCCAAATCCACCACAGTGTTTCTGTGAACCATGACAAGGCAGTTCACATCTTACAAAACACACTCAAGCACAGAGCTAGTAAAAGAGAAGGAGGTCAAATTTCAGTTAACAATAATTATAAATTATTTTATTTTTTTTTAAGCAGAACATCTCTTAGCAGAAGATGTTACCCACTTTATTGTCATTCTCCTAAGCAAGAAAACCACTTTCTTTATTTGCTTTCTGAATTTCCTGAGTATCTGTGCACAAAGAGCACAGGCTGATGCTGTATCACATATCACTAATTCAAAGCATTTAATCCTGTCTTCCACACGTCGGCCAAAGCAATGCAAATGCCAAGAAATTCCTCTTTGATAGCAGAATTGTATACACTGTACATTATATAAGCCTCCTGTCCCCTTCCACTTGAATGTACACTATCAAATCATCCTGGCCATTACTTTCTATTGAGCAGATGGTATTATGAGATTTTTGATAAAGAACAACAATCACCCAGGAAGGGTTGCAAAGGGGTCGCTGAAACCAAGATTAACAATTGATTAGCTTTAATGGACCGTGACAGTAATAAACAACAGAGCTCCACACAAAGATTTGATTGTCCTGTTAATGCTGCTGACACAAATGCCTTTTAACTGGCTTCCTCAAAGTGTTAATATCGCCAGAGCCCGGCAAATGAAGGACTTTGTCAAAGTGAGAACTGTCCTGCAGTGGAGGAGCATTTACTGCAGCCCTCTAAAACACCTTCTATAAAGTGTGTTTCTGATTTATTCAGACAATGGCTCCTATTTCTCCAAGGCTTAAAGTTCAACAAAATGAAGGGCAGCACACCTCTGCAAGGCTGGGGTATAATAGAACTCTAAAGCATTTGAATAGAGAACTCAGCACTCCTCAAATATACAACAATAATATGAATGATCATTTTCAGTGGGCTCATTTTATCCTTACTCCAGCCTGGGCTGACAGATCTCAGTATCACAGCCTTCTACGTTCAATTTTTTTATCCTTGGTTCTGATAAGATGACTATTTTTTTCTCCCTTTCTGCACAGAAATTAGTAATTTGCATCATATTTTCATTAAAATAAAGTGGTTTGTGATTACTGGAAATAACCATGGCAAAAATCTGAAAACAAAACCTAAAAGATCAGTTTATTTCTTAGATACACGAATCGGAAAATGTCTGTGGAAAAAGTCTCTGTTTCCTTTAATTCTTTAAGCCCAAAATTTTAAAAATAGACTTATGGCAAATATTCACAGAAGGTTTTAAAATTAAAACTAGGGAGAAGCAAAAACAAAACTCCACCTAACATTCAAAAAAAAAACCCATTCATTCCAGAAACCATGGATCTAGGAATTCAATTAAAGGTAAGGAGGTATTTACTCTCCTAAGCATTGAATAAGACTTTCTGTTAAACTTTTAAGGTTAAATTACTCGGTTTCTAAAATCAACTTTTTTTTAATTATGTCTCTTATTTAATTATATCTCTTATTCAGGAAAAGGCTTTTGTTTTAACCATTTTTAGCTGTGAGCTGCCACGGTGCTGCTCCATTCCAGTGTTATTCCTAAAGGGAGCACACAGCAGCGGTGCAGCTCCAAGGGCTCCTAGCAAAGAGAAAAGGCAATTCTGCTCCAGATCCCAGCACAAACCACTGGCACAAACCAAGGTCGTGCTAATCCCATCCCTGTGGGTCCCTCCCCATCTGCAAACTTGACTCTCTGCAGAGCAGCTCCTCACCAGCACACAGCAGCGACACAACACGAGGCTAATTGCTGGGTTTAAAAATGTGATCTCCACAGATATGCAAGGGAATTTAAATGAAATCTCTGAAAGAGTAAAAGCCACCTGCTTGGTGTCCCAACACACCAGCACTAAGTACATAACCTGTCAAAATACTGAGCCAGCCTTCATTAATTCCATTTTCTGTAATCAGCATCCTTCTATTACTCACATGATTGGCTTTCTTCAAGCAAGCTGTTGTATAAACCATTTGTTATACTCTGATGATAAACATTCAAGAAAGAAATTATTTCCTACCTGTAAGTCTGCATCAAATTCATGTTTCAGGTAAGCATCTTCTGCAGCTTCAACAAGACGCTGAAAAAAACAAAAATGTGGTTTTGAAATAATGGAAAACAACTTTACAACCTGGTATAAAAATAGAGATTGTTTAAGCATTTTGTGCAATTTATCTGCTCTCTTACTTCACTGAATAGGAATAAACTATTTAGATTTTAAAAAAGAAATAAAAGACCAAGTTTTTTAAACCCTCAGTACCCATTGATGGTGGTACAAAACTCTAAAAACAGCTCACTTATTAATAAATACAGAAATAAAAAAATCTCTTTTTTCACCAGTGCTCAGCTTTCTGTATCTCCCATTCTGAAACGAATAAAGTTGATTTCACATGGACTTTATTTTGCACATAGGACCGCTTTTCAAATCTTCCACAAGAGCAAACAGGAGGAATTCCCCAATAATGCACTTGATTTCGAGAAACTGACATAAAAATGAATTTCTAAATTACACATCAACTATAAATGATAAGAAAAATATAGACTAGGTTTGTTTACCGAGCAGACTGAACTACTACCTTAACGTGGTACATTATCATAAGATTTTTCTGCAATTACAGAAGTAACATTTACTGAAAGGCAGCAATTCAGCAGTATTTTTGCCCTCTTAACAATATCCAGAACTCCCTGTAGTAGTTATTTCCCTCACCATTGTCATCTGACAGGAAAAAAACCACAGTTGCACCAAAACACAGCTACCTGAACCATTTAATTCATAAAGGGGTTTCCTGCACTTTTTCTGTTGGGGATTGACATTATACCTTTCAAAGGTTTTACTCAACATTCCTTATACTTCAGAGTATTTTAACCATGGAAAAACCTCCTAGCTTTCATTTAATCTACCTGAACATTCATATGTGTACAAGCCAAAATCAAACAAAGAATACTCTGTGTCTTTTATTTCCTTTGCTCTATCAGACACTGGTACACATGGATGTTTTCACATATTTTACATCACAAAGCGAGGTCCAGACTCTCATTAACAATACGCAGAGTGGGCAGCCATGCACACATTTTTTTTTCCTCCCTTTTCGTAACAGTTTGCACATTTATCAACTCTTTGGATATAAATCAAAATGAAATCAGAATTGATATTGATTGCTATACACTTTGAGCCATAATGGAAACTGAACCAAGAAAAATATTTCTGGTTGCCAATGCAGAACAAATGGTTGAGCAGAACGCTGACAGTTTGAGCAGAGCTCCGGCGGCTGCAGGGAGGGTTTGTGCTAGCCGGGTCTGCAGAGCAGCAGTGAGTCCCAGCCTTGCTCTGCTGCTCCATCCCATCTCCTCTGGCCCCATATCACCCCCAGCTGCTCCATCCCATCTCCTCCTGTCCCACCCCATCCCCATCTGCCCCATCCCACCCCCAGCTGCTTCATCCCATCTCCCCCTGCCCCATCCCATCCCCATCCCATCCCTTCCTGCCCCATCCCATCCCCATCCCACCTCTCCATCCCACCCCCAGCTACCCCATCCCATCTTCCCCCTGCTCTATCCCATCTCTCCCCTGCCCCATCCCATTCAATCTCCTCCATCCCATCTCCCCCTGCCCCATCCCATCTCCCACTCACCCACAACCAGCACCAGCCCCAAAAACCCCGGGTTCTCTGCCAGGCTCCTGCCCCTTCCCTGCACACCCCGTGGGGAGGCTCTCCAGGCTTTTCTTCGGTGCAGAACCACAATCTCAAACATACAATTTAAAGCTGGAAATACTCCTGATGCCTCAGCTGATAGAGAGAAGCAAAGGTCACCTTCCCAGAGCCCTGTGCTGGGAGAAGTTCCCTGACATTTGGCTGGTTCCAGCTTTAAACATCCTGTCCCATGGAAACCCAGCTGGTCACTGCAAACCCATCTGACCCAAACTGGAACAGAGCTGGGTCCAGCACTGGGCAAATCAAACCAGAACTGGACTGGCAAAATGTCTGAGCTCGCCTTCCTACGTACAGGGGTGAAAGAACCCAAAAATAACAATGCGTCCCAACCTGCTGCAGGAGGGGGATCCGGGGGAAAACATTTCAAATGGAACTGTGAACATCGATGTCGTTGTTCCCACTACTCCTGCACTATCTGAATAGTACCAAGAACAGACCTTGCAATGTGAAACATTAATGAGCCTTCGTTTGAGCCACAAATCTTTGTCTTTAGAATCTAAAAAGGGAAATAACACAAATTTTCTCCTCTGAGGGGGAAGCCTTATAGCAGCTGAAATAAATCCGTACACATTTGAACATTCTCAGAAGCCCAACTTTAATCAGCGTGCTAGTGACCTGCTGAAAGGATTTTACAAATACAGCCCTCATTTTTCAAACATGAAAAAAGCCTTTTATGTAAAATAACTACTCTAACTCAATGCATTACCTTTATTTTCCTTTATGATAAAGGCATAGGTGCATTACTACTCTGAGCTCACCTGATACAAAAGTTCATGACTGATGAGCTTGAGAGTAAAAACGTGAAAGGATCAAAAAAATTCTTCATACGGAAAAGAATACATGGAGAAGGAAACCATGTCTTTCTTTTTGTGCTGAAATACTTACTTAATCATCAAAAGAAAAATTATTATAGCATTTCATGAGATACCAGTGATATTAGATATCAGTACCTAGCGGGCTAGAAAAATAATTCATGGCTTCTTATATAGTTTGTATTGATCCCAATGTGTTTCAATTACATTTTTGCCTCAGTGAAATAAATTTAAACTAAGATTTATCCCCACATATAAGAAATAACTAGAGCAGCATAAGATGGGCAATAGTAGAAACATCTGGTAACAAGAGCAGCTCAGAAATGAAAAGTACTGCATTTTATTTTATTGAATTATTCATTAAGATTTCAGTTGTTACTTTTTTTTTTTTAATGTACATTTTAGCAACATTCTCTACAAGAAACTCAATGACAAAGAAGTAAAGTGTCTACTGACAGGAATTTTTCCTTGAAGCTGTAGAAGCAAATACGTAAGCACATTTTGTGCTTTGCCCTCACAAAACTAAATAAAAAAATTAAAATTTTGGTACATGAAATGAAAAAAATACAAGCTTGTGCTGCACTTTCTATGTGTTGGTCCTTAACCACAGTTTGCTTAAAGTTTCTCAACACCATTATGGAGGAAAGCAAATAATAAGTCCAACTCCACAAAATAACACATTAGTGGATATACACAAATTATATCAGAATGAAGAAATTGAATGCAAATGTTTCATGGGGGTTTTTTTGTGTTTTGGGGGGGAATTGGTTGGATTTTTTTTAAGAGGTCCCCAAAGGATTGAAGCACAATGGAAGAAATTCCTTAACACTCTGCAGGCAAAAACATAAAAACCACATGTAATACTGCAACTTTTTTATATGGAGGCAAAAGATCCCTTTTAAAATATTTTAATGACTGAACAGTTATCTACAAATGAGTCTCAACATTAGCATGATTAACAATTTTAGCTTAATAGTTTATAATGACATTCTAAATAGAAATGCCAATATATTTTCATTTGAGCAACCATGCTCTCAAATCCTTGCTGGAGCAAGTAAATGCTTCCCAAGCTGTGGTTATCCTGCAGGGAATTGTGCATGCACTTACATGCAAAGTTATCTGCATGCACTTACATGGAATGAATTATGAGCATAGAGTGAGAACTGGTACACTCACACCATTCAAGGGTGTTTTTAGAAAAATTTAGCCCTAAATGCGGAAACGTGTCTGTGTGCACATAAACAGGCAGGTCAAGGGCAGCACACAATCTTTAGATAAAGCAATTATAATGTTCTAAGGCACAGGTCAATTGAGGCTCTCCCAGTTATGGAACTAATCCTTAGAATTTTTCCAACACACATAAATATGAGAAAGATTAAATGCTTGACCCAGAATATCACAACGCAACATGGATAAAAAGAGGGCATGGAACAGGAGATGAATAAATAACACAATCACAAAAAACCTCAAAATGGTCACCAAAACATGAGCTCTATGTTTTGTATATTCAGTGGTACTAATGTTATAAATTACACAGAAAAAGCTGAGAGATGAAAAATAAATGGTTTTTACCTCACAGTAATTTTTTTTAAAAATAAGTCACTGAACTATCTCTCAAGTTAGCTAACAAGGTAATTTTCTTGACAAATGATATTATAATTTCAGTGAACTGATATTCCCAAATAAATTCTTTCAAGTTTGGTTGCTATAGATGGAGCAAAGAAAAGGTGAAACAGAATGGATGAAGAAGAATTCAACAAAAAATAAGGGGGAAAAGGAACAGAAATGGAGAGGAGAGGTGAAAACAAAAGCTGAAAATAACAATTTCAAGAAAAAAAATCAGCCAAACATCCAGAGGGTAGGGTAGTTATTTTAGCTTCTGAGATATTTTCTCTTTTCATGTACTTTTTAAGGGTTGCAGATTACTTCTCAATGATTTTCCTTCGTTAGAATCCCATTTTGAAGTTAGATTAAATAAATTCAGAAGCATAACCAATTTTGAAACAGTTTCTGAACTCCTGAACTGTGGAGGGTTACTAATCTTTATCCATGAATGCTGACAGAAGTTATGCCCTTCTCTCTTTTCAACTATGAAATCTTTAAAAAAATTATTTCATTGTTTCCTTTCTATTTTTCTATGATGAACTAACTGCAACACATAAAACCAGAAATGCTTCTCAAAATTGTTCTTCTCAAAACTAAACTGCTACAAATCACAAAAAAGCATCAATTAATTTAATAGCTCAAACTAAATTATAACTAGTATCAGCTTCGTACTGGCATCATCTAAGTCCATAACATAAATAGTTTCTATTCAATAATAATAATTTAATAACATTTCTTTTTAAAAATGCACAGGCATATCACAGTCATTAAAGAAGTGTAGACAAACCTGTGTAGGCTGCTCTTATATTCTAGCATCAAATGCATTCAACCTGCAGGAAAAAATAACCCTGAACCCTAACAAATTTTCTCATTATTTCCCATGGCATCAGATCTATTTGAGGTTCCTAAAAACATTAATATAATTTCAATGTAGATTTGAAATGTGCTTTGGAACTAAAAATAATAATAATCATTTGTGTAACTTTAACAGGCCTGTCTCTCTGACTCCTATATATATGGAATTGTAAGCAAGATTTCTATCTTAATCAAATGTAATGAACTCTGTTAAGAAAAACAGCAGATAACAAGAAAGGAAAACCTATGCCTGTTTTTAAAGCATTATTTCTTTCATATTTTGTATCAAGGTTTTTGCTACATTACCAACCAAAAACCAGCAGCAGTCTGTGTGCTGGAACACCAGTTTTCTGTGTGCAGAAAATACAACTACCAGTAGTTACCCTTCCTCAGGTGAAATATTTAGTGCAATTTTAGTAGCCTTACTATTGATTTGCATGTCTAATTTCCAATCAAAATTTACAGTAATTGAGCTGTGAATATGCCAAAAATATTTCCTAAAGTGCTGCCAGATAACTATTTAAACACAGTTCAGCAGCTGAAAGTATTCCTGGGAGAGAAACGAGATTGGGTTTCCATCATCAGAGCAATTTTCCTCATTGGCTTCCCTGTGAGAAACCCACACTGTGCATCTGGGATCAGCAATAGATCACTGGACTTTAAGGACATCACCCAGGTACCTTCCTGCGACTTGCCTACTGTTCATTTCAGAGGTGAAAAAGGGGTTTTCCTCTGCAGCAAATCTGTAAGGATGCAGGTGCTTTGAAAATTTCTGAAAAGGCAGGGCACTTTTAAGAGAGAACAAGATTTATTAGCATTAAGTGAGGTTAAGTAATATTCTGGCATGGTGCTAATTCTGCTGCAGGTCCTCCTGAGTTCCCTCAGAGTTCTGGGGTTTGCTCCTTCCACAGCTCATTTAGCAGACAAAGTAAAGAAGCCAGGAGAGAGTTTGATGTTGTTCCTCAGCCTCACTTTTATTTCCCATGCCCAAACCCAGTATCACATCAGATAGCAGTGAATGCCTCAGGGTGAAAACAGGTTTCCCAAAGTCAATGTTTTATCACAAAAAGCTTTGCACCTGTTTGCCATAGCACACAGAGGAGCATCAGACTCTGATGCTGACCTTGGAGGGATATTTGCTCCTCTCAGGGGCACAGCAGCAGGGCAAGGCAGCGTGGCTGATTCAGTCCTTGAGGTGGGGACACACAGACACACACAGAAGGTTTCCTCTTTCCAGAAAGCATGGCAATGTGTTTTATACCCCAGATTGTTCTCCTCAGCTGTGTGGTATTTTCTAGGGATGTTTAGCACTAAAATTGCTGTTGCTGTCACTAAGATGCACCAAAAATTATTTAGTGCCTATTACTTTACTATTCAAATTCCTAGTGCTTGTGGCTTAAGATAGATATCAGTCTTGCAACTAATGCCACACAAAAACTGCCTGCTCTGTGACTGCTATAAAATTCCACTGCAACCCAGCCAGACAATGCTCAGCCACACTAAGTGCAGCAAAGCACAATCAAAGCAGAAATTATAAATAAAGGATAAAAATAAATTAAAAGCTTAGCATATGCAATTATCGCAAATAACTTCAATTATCCACTTATATTCATTCAAAACTGGCAGATATTCAGGTTGATTGTTGTTAGAGTGCTAGCTGGTTTTGTGAAGCAACAAGAGTTCAGCTTGGCACAGTGCTGGACAAGACAGAAATGAAACTGCAAGTGGATTAAAGTACATGAAATTCATACATTGCATAACAGTGGCTAAGACAATCCTGGAGTAATTAGATGCATTTCTACTCAACTAGGCTGACACTATATTTAATTATGGCATCTGGAGTTTGCCAGGGCATTGAAGGAAGATTTCATATGAAGAAGATAACACATTTGTCTTGTACCAAGTTCTTCAGTGCTCAAAGGCTGCACAAACCCAATATATGAGATATAAAATATGCAGATTATCAAATCTGCTCCTACCATGTTATTATGTCTAGCACAGAGCAGAATGAAGTGTTAAATAGGGTTTTATTCCATACTTTTAATTCCATATGTCCCAGACATCAAGGAATCAGTTCAGCTGCAGACACAACTTAGAGCTGTTCCAGGGACATTTAAAATGTGATTTTTTTGCCTGGCTGGGGTACAGCAACAGCCAGCTCCTTCCGCCACCTCTCCTGTCTCAGGGCCACGAGGAAGATTCTTCAGAATTTTGCACCAACTACACATCCACCCAAGGTTGTGTAATTCTCTGGCAATACCTTCATTCACCATTTTCACTTCACTTGTAACAAGGCAATACAATTTGTAAAGTTTTACTTTCAATGAGTAGCTCACAACCAGTGCATTTTCTCTTCCACATACATTTAAAAATTTAATCAAAATGCTACTTTGTAAAACACCTTCCAAAAGCAAGGGAAGAAGCCTGTGTATGAGTCCATAGATTCACCTGTTTACACACATCATTAAATATTGTCAACACTAACCTGTGAATGTCATAATGATCCTTTTTACCCTCTCTCCTATATTGAAACCCCTAGATTAAAACATCTGATTTGTTAATATTTTTCACGCATTTAGGGTGACACAGGTCATAGTCTTTACCTGACTGTCACAATTGCTTTCCTGCTTGGATAATGCCGGACTGTATTTTCTGCATTTGAGGACAGTGAGGATTTTCATGGCTGAGCAAAACCAGCTCCCCCTCAGCTCTGACAGCTCTCAGCACCACTGCTGGATGCTTGGCAGGTCTTGCTTGAGAAAGATTTGGGATAACTGTTTTCAGTCTAATTCTTTTAATGAAAAATTCTCCTTTGGTAGAATTTATCTCACCTAACCTCGTCTATTTCAAAGTTAATCATCTCTCCACTGAAGTTTCCTAAACATCCTTCATATGTAGAGACAGAAAACTCCAAAGGTGCTACATGTTCCATTCTAAAATAGCTCATGAGATACAGAAAGACCTTTGGAACTTTTCCTTCACTCTTTTCTTCACTAGATGTTTAACTTTATATGATTGAAACTAAGGGAGATGAATCCCACACCATATGTGCAACACAAATGAGCTAAAGGGAAACGGAAATATTCCCGTGTTCACTCAGTAGGGAAAGGACACTTGAAGCAGCACTTTGTCCTGCCAGCAGTCCTGGGATGAGTCAAGGTGTTTCTGTTCTGTTTACATTTAGAAGCACCAAGTGAAATCAATTGTCTTTGCTTTGTTCCCTCACTCAGCTTTTTCCTCACCTCTGCACCTCTGCTCGGTCCCCCAAGTTAATTCAAATTCAACTTGCAATTTGTGGTCTGCTTCAACCAAACCAGTCATGATATACTGTCCTTCTTTCAGTTTCCAACCAGATTACTGTCACACAACAGCAGAAAAAAAACAACCCTCAAGATTTATTACTCCAAACAAAGGTCAGTTCCAGAGTTTGCAGGGACTGACTTCCACTGCCTAGCCCAGCACTCCATCACAAGGCACAGAGCCTTGTCCTCGCTTTCAAACCAAGCAATGCAATGTCCACTGGACTGGTTTTTAATTCTGACAGGGTCAGGATGTCAGTTGCCAATAGATTAACTGAAAAGGAAAATTTTAAAACACTGAATGAAAAATGAAGCACCAAGTTTGCAACAAAAAATTTCCCAGCCTCTTCTTGCAAGTACAATTCTCTAAGATAGATATTGAGGCAAATAGAAAATTATTGTGAAGATGTGAGGAAAGTTACTGGTATCCATTTCTAAATGCATCAGTAGTGGATTTTGCAAGCATTCACCAAAGACTTAGAAATCCAGTGTTACATCTCAAGTCAAATAGGCACAGATTCAATAATAGAATGTACCAAATTCTGCCTTCAAACACAGCCATGGCTTAGCCCTGTTCCTTCTCTTACTGAGCAAAGACCGGGACCTATTCCTATTTCTTTCTTACTCCTGTCTCCATATCCTGAGCTCATGAATACCACATTAGGTGACCCAAACTCCACTGTTAAAGTTTTTCATTCTACTCTCCACTTCTTCTGTAGCACCTACCAGCTATTGTTTCTTCTGCTGCTTAACAGCCTTGGTGTGCGCACTGTCAAACATGTTCATGACCAGTCTTTTCTAGGTCCCTACCAATTCCTCACTCTGCTGACTTCCAGTTCCAATTTTCCCTATTCCCTTTGCACTCTCATTAAGCACGTCTAGAATATCTTGCACTGGCACAGTCTAATTCTTTCCCCTTTTTCTCTTTAGACCACCTCACTCTTCCCCAGTCTCTGCTCTCCTTGCGGCAGGACCTTCCTCAGCCTCTCCTAAACCCACCAAGAGACCCCCTTGGCTGCTGACCCTCCCAATTTCCAGTGCCCCAAGGTGAGCACAGGGAGATGAGAGGTCTCTCCTGGGTCTAGAGGGCACATGGGCACACTGACAGTGCCTCAGCAGAGAAAGGCACTCTTTCCCCTGCCTGCTGCAATAAGAAAGATGGGATGGTGTCTGCCCCTGAATACAGACTTGTATTTAATTTCCCAATCCAGCTGGGGGGGAAAGTCTTGTTCAACCCTGTACAGAAAACTCACAGTGCAAAGAACTTTCAAAGATTTCACTTGCAGACAGTCTTGCTGTGATACATTTCTAATGGCCATATGCCTCCATGTGTGGAGTTTCCAAATGCAAAAAACTTGATCCAGCTGGAACAGAATTTCAAAGAAAACCTTGTGTCAAGGCCCCAGCCCTGCCAATTTCAAGAGCTGGTTCCCAAGCACAGAAGTGCTACAGAGTTTTAGTGAAAAGAACATCAGTATTATGTTTAAAAGAGTAAACCAATGCATTTCCCCCAGTTTCTCTCTTGTAAAAAGATGACGTTCAAAGATAAAATTCCAAGCTTCTTTGGTCTCCTGAACCATACTTTATAGTTCTGGAGACTTCACTGCTGAGAATGCTGGAAATAATTATGAAATCAACTTTTAGACTAAGTGATAATTTAGTCTTTTCATAGTTTTAGTATATTCTGGCTGGTCTGGTACAAAAGAAAAAAAAAAAGAAAATAAAGACTATAGTGAAACTCTCTGGTTTTGGACATTTTGGAAAAACTCTCTAGTGTAGACATTTGTCCAGACTTAGTAACTGGACATCAGTTCCATGTACCTGAAGGATTTTGGTGGTACTTGTGGATTAAGGCTCAAGTCCCAAAGAGCACAGGGGTATCACTTTGCCAAAGTCACAATTAAATACAAGTCTGTATTCAGGTACAGACATCATCCCATCTAATCATTTCTCTATTTTTTAAATTTTTTTTTTTGTAATAATAATATTGTTAATTCTATCCTAAGAACAATATTAAACTGTCCTTGTAATTAAAGGAAAATTGCAAATTCCCAAATCCAAAGAAAGACTGCATTGCATAGTCAAAACCTTATCTGCATTGTTTTGTAAAGGGAACAAGTTCAAATCCAGTGGGTGTTTTGTTACCTATTTAGAAGAGTCTTGTTCTTGTATTCTCCTAGTGACTAAAAGATAGCTGTACTTTCACCTCTTAATTAGTCTTTATCAACTGAAACATTCACCATTTAATTATTGTATGCAGATTTATTTGGAAAATGAAGTAAAATATGCAACACAGCACAAAATTTCCATTAAGTTTGACACACCTCTAGATTTTGGCATGACCTAGGGAACTCTTTTCATAGAATAATCCCATTTTTCTCACTAATTTTTTTTTTCTTGCCTCTCAAAGTGCTTCTAAAATGCACCTGGGGAACAATAAGAGTCTTCACAGAGCTAACCAACACTTGCAGGTCCAAAAAGTAACAACCAAGACTACAACCAAGCCAACAAAAACTATTAGCTTAAGTTTGCAGAGGCAGTGAGTAAATTATAACAATAGTTCTCCATTTATCTTGGATTGTAAGAGAATTGTGAATCACCCACAAGGGTGGGCAGGCCCTGGCACAGGGTGCCCAGAGAAGCTGTGGCTGCCCCTGGATCCCTGGAAGTGTCCAAGGCCAGGTTGGACATTGGGGCTTGGAGCAACCTGGGACAGGGTAGAACAAGATGACCTTTCATGGCCCTTCCAACCCAAACCATTCTATGTTTCTACTGAAAATAAGAGGAAATTAAATGTATTTTCTATGACCAAAGCATTATAATTAATGTTTTCACTACACCAGAACACAAAGATGAGTCAAACATGCTCAGTAATTAGAGTTTCATCATAGGCCCTTGAAGAAATAAGGAGCAAATTGAAATGAAGAACACTTCTGTGTAACACTTAAATGGTTCAGAATGAGTTCTCACCAACTGTATTTTTTCTTTTTCTGATATCTCACACAATCCTTATAAATTATATAAGACCTCAATAATGCACGTACCAATAAACAGACATAAAAAAATTTAAAAGACAGAGAAATTACTTCTTTCATCTGAAAACATCTCAGTGGTCTGCTGTAACTATTGGCAGGAAATCTGAGATACCATTGACTGAAAAACCTTGGGAGAAGGATTCAGAAAATTAGACAGAGATTGCATATATAACAAACACAAGGTGCAGCTCAGCTTACATTCCTTCCATGCCCTTCAATTGGTAACAAGAAATTTGCCTGCCACACTTTTGAATTCAGAGTGTAACACTGGCAAATTCTAAAATGCCTTAACTTTTCTGACTTTTAACTCAATATTATAATAGATGTTACGTGTTACTAACTTTCCCAAGCTTCTTGGACTAATCAGCTATTTCCTCAGCTAAGCAGAGGAAGCCCTTGCTTTACTACAGGTCTGACAGAGCCCTGCCAAAAAGCCCATCTTCTACCCACAGCCTGAGCAGCACTCACTATAAAAAATAAACAAAACCACAGCAACAAAATCAAAAGAAGTACAATTTTAAATACACAATATATAGCCAAATTTTGCACATATTTAGCAAGGCTATCATTTATCATCAGTTCCTTTTTTTAGGCTATTTTATAAGAAATCAATCTGTGCTTTGCTTGGATCTAACTGAATCATTTGTAAAGAAAAATCAACAGCTTGAACATGAATTCTAATGGAAGTGGATAGTTTCTATTAATTTCATGGGGTTGATTGATGAGCAGAGCAACCTACTGATCTAAAGCACCAGATCCTAACAGCATCTCCCAAAGCTGAAGCACTGCAGGCATCAACCAAATCTGAGACCCAGGTAGTTCTTGCTCATTAGCAGCCTACTTGTGAAGTGCTCTTTCCCCATCACTGCTCCCCTCCCAGCTTTGTTATTTAACATTCCACTGTCAAAATAAAATATAACTATAGCTATGTCACCCTTAAACTTTCAAATATAGGAGGTTTTACCGTCTATGTCTGCTTAAAAAGTAATTTTTATTATCTGGTGTAGCTAGGAATAAATTATGTTTGCCATATAACATTTCCTAGAGAGCACAGGATTTTGGGGACAAAGACTGCCACCTTTTGGCAATAGTCTGTAACAAAAAACCCCAGTTTCTTACGTCAATTATCTTATTCTAGGGAACATCTTTATTGTATTATTTTTGCATCTTATATCCAGCAAAGTGAAGAACAAAACATGGGGTTTAACTGAAGCCAACCTGAAAGAATTCCAATTTTTAGGATTGTTGCATAGAAACATAGGGTTTTTAGCTTGGAATCAGAGAAATCAGACCTAGGGTATTTTTTCCTGAAGCACATTGAGTAGAGAGCCCTGGCACACAAAGCTGAATATTACATAGGAAAACTCATTTTTAAACATAAAAATATTAATTTTTATGCAATTTTTTTCTCCATGCAGTACTGATTTAACCTTTGAGTACATCTGCTCTATTCATTAGGTCAGAAGGTCTTAAAGAGAAATTATTAAATAATTAGAATGCATCAGAATATAAATAATCTACCAGAACATAAATAATCTACTGGAAATCTTAAATGGTATTATCTACTTTTTTAGTGCTTGGAAACAAGGATTTTTCATGATGTTTTGATCATTGGGGCTTTTCTAGTAACTGAAATAAAAAGGGGTAAAACCAGATTCTGTCATACAGCACAAGGGGTATACTCCCAGGGATTCAACAGAAAAACTTTTATATTAGGCAATGTACCTGATGAAAAAAAACATCAGGGATGGTGGAATCACCAACCAGCAGTGTGTGTCACAAGCAACATCTTGATAGAGCAAGGCAAAGGAATTACTGAAATAAATAAACAGAATGCATGAAATGTTCGCATTTCATTTGAGAAATGCAAAAGTGCACAGGTAGAATTCTTCTAAAGCATGGACAGAAATTCTTGGGGAATAATTCAAGAATGCTCTGGGGCTTTAGAAGAGTCCTTAGAGGTTCCAGAGAATACTCAGAGCAAATGAAACATGCCATGAGTATGAAATACACTGAGAGATCCAAAAGTGATCAATAATAGAAGACAAAGAAAGGGCCAAAACAGAACAGAGGGCCTGAGAAAAGCCTGTAAATCAGCAGCATGGGGAAAATAGTTATCCAAGTTTTTATTTTCACCAGAAAAGTAAAATCCAGAACTCACAGAACAGCTGAGAAGATGAACGAAGATAACACTGAGAGAGCCAGAGTAATTTGCAACTTCAATACGTGAAGAAATCAAAGTTGAAGAATGAACACAGAAATGCAGATATATTTTTGTTAAAACAATTACAGAAAGATCAAAAGAGTGTTTTACTGAGCTTCTCAATGCTGAAATTCACAAAAGCAATCGGCCTTTTTCCAGACAGCTGAGCCATTTGTAGAAGAATGAAATTGTGAAGAGCTTCAAGAGGCAATCAGAATACTGAGGAGAAACAAAAGCACCAGGTGTGAGTAATCTTGGCACTGAATTATCAAGAGCAAGAGGGGGAAAGGAAGTCAAACACTTTATAGGGGCATTTGGTTAGTTTGAGTTTGGGCAAAATTTTCAAACATTAAGATACATATTCTGTATTTAAAAAAAAATTTAAAATAATGTAATTTCACAAAAAACTAGTCTTACATTGAAGAATAGAATTTTGAAGCTTTAGCTGTTTTCAAAATCAGTTACATTTTGAGCATGTTAAAAACATATCTTTCTTCTACAAATGTTGGAGGGGTTTTTTTTGTTGACATGTTTTTTGGGGGGGTTTTTTTGGTGTTTTGCTTTGTGGGGTTTTGTGTGGGGTTGTTTGTTGGTAGCTTTCTAGTTGTATTAAACCCACAATCTATTAAAACCAGGAACTTGAACAGCACTCTACTCCTGATTTTAAGAACCTAAATATCATCAAAATGAAAAGCTCTCACCCTTTAAAGTCTGCATTGAAAGCAAGTGACTAACCAACCCCTCGCCATATGGAATTCCATTGATTGAACTGAATTTCAGCAGCGTAATTCTGCTTTTACTAGTGGGAGCCATGAAAGCAGATGAAGGGTAGCAGAGCACAGCAGAGCCTACTACCTGTCTGGCACCATAGCCGTGGTGCACAGATGGAAGAGGGATCTGGTGCAGGCTCCCAGGCTTCCACACCACACAATTCACAGCTCTTTGGAGCAGGGTAACGGTACATGCTGCTTAAAAACTATTTTGCTGCTGTCAGCAGGACTTCCATATGGGGACTGCCATGCTCCCACTGCACAACATTACATGGCTTGCTGAAGAATGTGCCATTTCCAGCCTTCCCAAAATCATGTCCTGGTGGTCAGGCTTAATGCCTGCAATCCCCTCGGCCTTGGTAGTTTTCAACTGACTGAGGAAGTAAAGAAAAATATTTTTTTTAGAGCTCTTAGGTATAAAGGCTGGGATTAGGGTTGTAAAGCAGTATCATCTTGGCAGCCTCAACTCTGAATTCCTTTGGTGCTGAATTTTGGGAGACATTTTTTGGGGGTGGAGGGAGGGGGAGAATATTGTTGTTTTGGGATTTTGAGGAGTTGTTTTGCATATGCTGCTTACTCTTTTCAAGTTAAGTCTTTTTCCAATCAGTGTTTGAACTGTTTGCCAAACGATATTCAAATAAAAATGTGTATGTTTCCCATGAATCTTTAAGAAGTATGAATGATGGCTAAGTCATAGACTAATAAAACTTGCAAGGTCAATTTTATTACACAAATGTGTAACAGACCGTGCAAATGGCAATTAAATCCTCAATTTTTGAAAGTTGGGATATTGCTTTCTTCTTCAGACATGCAGTAGGGATTTCCAAAAGCAGGCATTGAACCCCAGGGATCTCCACTGCTACATCTAGAAAAATATTTCAGTTCCTCATTAAGAGAAACAGCAAAAAACCAAAGAATAAGCCCTTTTAGAGTAATAAAACAGTACAGAAGCTGCAAGTACCACAGTGGAGCACTCCCATTTATAAATATGGATATTGATCAATTCAGATCCCATTTTGTTACAAAAGTTGCGCTGACCACCATCACTCTGAACTCTCTGCCCAGGCAAGGTAAAAAAGAATAACACAATATCTTAATTTTAACTTTTTTATACATGAGTTATATGTATTAACTTTTAACATCTGCAAAGAAGCAGTCAAAGAAACAGGGAAATCTGCAAGTCCAGCCCTACCCTGTTTACTCCAGCCCATACAGAGAGGGTGACCTCCGAAGGAAGAAAGTTATTGTCCCACAATATTTCACCAGGCAGCTACTTAGACTTCAAATCTGCTTCAGAATCAATAGAAAAACCCATCTTAAATAAAGATTGTGAAGAAGAAAGCTAGTTAGAAGCTAATAGAAAGCCCCAATATTATTATTTCTGACCTGCTTACAGCGGTTTCACACATAACACTTTCATTTATGCAGACCACACTGGCTTGGGCTCGTTTCCCAAATCATTTACATTGTGATACAAGTTTGCACTGTTCTTAAAACAATTTTATCTCCATTTTAAAGGACTGCAGAAAAGGTAAAGAAAAAATTACCATTCTGAGTGAGCCAACACAGTCACAATATTGTTTTGTTTATGAGTCCCTTCTCTATTTTGGTTTATGTCTTTCCTGATGCCATGGAAGTATCAAAGGATATGCTAATGATAAGCCTTTATGGCAGTGCCAGATAACAGTTTAAAGGTGAAATGCATAATTCTCTAATAACCTGGGTAGGATACTCGTCCTCCCTGAAACACAGTGCAAAGCCACTCATTTTCCATCACATTACTCAGAAATGAAGAAATAAATCTCAGATTTGGGGTTGGGTTTTTTCCCTCTTTTGGGTTTAATACATCTAGAACTAATTTTTATTTGGAAGTATCACTTCTTTGAAATGGATAGGGCTTTTTTTTTTTTTCAGGTTCAAGAGTTAAAAGGATAAAGAGATTTTAGCTCTGTAAGACAGGTGAATGTTTGCTGCAGGTATTCTGGCAATACTGCACAAAAACAGCTGTTCAGCCACCTCACATTACAGTACTAAATTCTCGAGTTCTGTGTGGTAACTGCTATATTCAAATATTGTTTATGTATGAAGATCAAACCTTGAAAAATTATGTGGTTTGCTCTGCTGAGATGTCTAACTATTGACATCCCCAAAGTAACTTGGATTCATGTAGTTCTCAGCTCATTTAACAGATTTTACACAGATTTCTTCCACATCAATTAATATTGCCTAAAACATTATAAATTATGAAATTCTGTCATGCTAAAGACAAATCAAATATTAGAAGCATTTCCAAATAACCTTCATATAGCAATTATCACATTTACATTATGAAACACCACAGACTCTGTACATCACTTCATATTTTGCAATCAGAAATCCTACTCTATTCAGTCTACATTGTCTTTGCACATCATTGTAATGCAGCAGTTTTAAAAAGCTTTATTCTAAAAACTCAAATGCAGAGGAACCTTGAATTTTCAAGCCATATAGTAATATCATTTTTGAGCAAGTCTAACAATGAGAATTTCACGTCTACTAATTTGTCTTAAAACAAAACAAAGATACAAGAGATGTTAATTAGTAGCAAGCTACCTGGCTTGACAGTATGGGCAGGCTTGAATTGAACATCTCAAACCTGACACCATGCAGGAGTGCCAGCAGTGCACCAATCTCCACAACTTGTCACAAATAAAACCTTTTCCTTGTCCCAAAATATCATAAATATGCACTGTTCATTTTTAATTTCAGTAATGTTACCTGAGAAGGTGTTGATTTTTAACTACTACTCTTCAGTCTTTCATGTGCTTTTCTTATCCTGTATATTAGCATTGCGTACAGTGGGGAGAGCAAAAAGGAAGGAATGTGCTTTGTATTTGGAAAGGCCAAAGGGAAAATGAGAGGTTATTTGCTGTCCATTCCTGTTAGAATTCATTCTACTCCTGAGAAAGGTAAACCTACCTCCCACAGGCTTTTACTGGGGAGTGTTCCCCTGCACCACAGAAGTGAAGCCCCACATTGATGATGCTCCTCACAGTGGAATCACACATTCACTCACACCCATTTGCAGCTCTCCAACAGCTCTTGGAAACCTGGTTTTGCCAGGGTCCCCAGGTACAGAATTCAGCCAGGGATCTCAGGAATGGCATCCAGCAGAACCCATCATTTGCCATTCCAAGAGTTTAGAGGGCAAGTAGAAAGTGGTCAGGATCAGCTACAACACATCTCATTCAAGAGGTTCAAATTCATTCTTTGGCAAATCAGGATTTAGAAGTTTGGGACCAGCAGACAAAACTTGCTCTGGGATCAAGACAATCAGTCCCTTCCCATTATTCATATTGTCTACTGATTAAAATTTCACTTGATAAAGCCAAACTCGATATCACTTTCTCAGAAATTATTGCAAATCTCCAGTTTTTACAAGTTCAAAACCTACACAGGGTGACAGGGAAGGAATTTTCCTGATGTGTAACAGAGAGTTCTGCATCACCAGGGCTGGGCAGTCCTGGCACCAGGGAATCAGCACATGATGCCTGAGCACAGACAGGTAAGTCTTTTTGGAGAATTCAGTGGTGTTGCAGTTGCTTTGTTCATTTTGGTTCCCTAAGAACTTAATAAGCAAATAAATACTCTTAGATTTGGGAGTGCTTTCTAAGAGATATCAGGACAGAATCATCATCTGCACAGATGCTTGAACAGCAGTGAGAGAAGCCAGTTCCATCAGAGGGATGGAAATCACTCCAATTTCAATTTCACGTCAAGTGCTAACAGAGGATTTTAGAGCAGGCATCTGACCCAGCCAGCACTGCTCTGGTTCCAGAGTGATTTGGCTTCCACACAGGCTCCTTTTCACAGTCACTCATTGCAAATCTCTTCTTCAGAAACAGATTTGGAAACTTCAAAGCCAATTAATTCTCTCCTTCAGTCCGAGAGAAAAACCACAAAGCTTACTGTGTCCACAGCCTGACCACAGAGAGAGGAAAACAAAACCAAACAAGCTGCTCCTTCAGGTGGCAGAGAAAACGCACTGGGGAGGAGAGAGGTTGAGAATTGCTGTACCTTGCTTATTGACATGCAGGAAGATTAATATCCCAGGTACATCCCTGTATCTGCATCCATGGAATTATCAGGGAGCAGGCAGAGAGTGAGTGTTGAGATCTGTAGATCCTTCCTGGGGATAAGAGGGCTAAAGCAGCCAGAGAGCTGCAGAAATGGGAGACACCTCTGCTCACAAGCCTCCCTCCACACAAGGCTACAGGGGAAAGAGGCACAGCTGTGGGGGGAATGCTAATTCTGGGCTGGTTTATTGTCTGCTGGAAGTAATGAAATGAGCCATAGTGGCATTTCATCCTTGAGGTTTAAGGTTTATTTCCAAATCCAAGGAAAATGAATCTCAGGGATATGGTGAACTCAGATTGACAGATTTCACACAGCTTACCCCAAAATTAATAAATGCCTTGGTGGTGTTCCTTTCCTTCTTTTTTAATTAAGCGACATCCAGACAGAGTAGACAGAAGTATTAAAATTAAAGAATACACCAAATCTTATTACTAGTTTTGCTGTTCCACAATTCCAGTGAGAATTTTACCATTTCCAGAAGCTCTCTATATGTCTGACTAGTTTTTTGTCTTGTTCTGAGGCAAATTTGATGCCAATTCCAGAAGATAGGGAAAGTGCCATACAGAATTAATTTCAGCTGCAATTCCTTTTTCAAAGTCTCTCTTTGAAGGTAGCACATGAGCAGATTTGATATTCTCAGAACATATGCATTCACTGCATATCTACTTTGCCTGACAGTTTAAGTGAGACATTTAAATATTCTCTCTGGATTGCAGTGTTCCACATTTCACCTACATCCCACAAAATCCATTGCTCTCAACCTTTTCCTTCTATATCACTCAGTACCTATCACGATATATTCTGAATTGTAAGGAACATCCACAGAGCAGAAATACCAGGTATTCCCTATGGCAAAATTCAGATTAATTGCTAAAATGAGAAAGAGATAAAAAACACAGCTTGGGGGGCTAGCTGTGCAACAGTGTCTCTTGCCAAAGGCAAGTTTCTGAGGAAGAAAAAATGGTCCTTTATGAACCCTCAAAACTGTCAGTACAAGCGCTGCACATACGTCAAAACTAAGGAAAACTAAATGGCCCTCAGGTTTAGAAATAGAGCTTGATTTTAAATAGAAACAAAAAGCGCAAAGCTGTTTTTCAAAAATTAGCTAGATTAAAAATTTACCAGGATTTTTTGTGTGTGTGTGTGTGTGCAAGGAGAGAAGGCCAAGTCTGGTACAAGTGAGAGAGACCTCTGAATACATGACAGCCAAAGATCTGGGAAAGTGCATTCAGAAACTTTTATTTGGGTAGATGGATTCTAGATTTGAGCTGACCTTTAAAAACACCCTCCCTGCAACAGAAATTGTTGAGCACTGAAATTTTCTTACTTCAGTTTAGTTAACTTTCTACACAGAGATCTCTCTCCTTGCTAGGGAGCTGCTGAGTCTGTCCTGTTCAGGCTCTAAGCACCCCAGAGCTAGACTGGAATTCCCTTCCTGCACCTGGGAGCAGGTGTGTGCATTCAGAGCACAGAGCCCATCAAAAGTGGCCAAAAGGAGAAATCCAAAGGAAGAAAGTACCAAGTAACCATCCAGTATGTATTATCATTCATAACTTTCATATCATCACAACATTCCAGGGTTATTGTTTCATTGGTTATTGGGTTATCCAGTCCAAGAGAAAAAACACAAAGCTTGCTGTGTCTGCAGCCTGACCACAGAGAGGGGGAAACAAAACCAAACAAGCTGCTCCTTCAGGTGGCGCAGAAACTGCACTGGGGAGCAGGGAGGTGTAGGAATACTTTACCAAGCTTCCAGTCTGCAGCTCTGGGACTTTTCAAGAGCTGAGCAGCCTCCCTTAGCACAGCACTGGCAAACAGAGCAGCTGCTTGCTCTGCAATCCTCCCCACCCTTTGTGATGGTTTCACTCCCACCTCGGCTCTTTTCCTCAAGAATGAGGAATTCACATGCATGGAACCCTCTGTCGCTATAGGACACAAAAGAACACAAGCACACGCTGCTGTTCTCAAGGTGAAGAAAAAAGGGAAGTTTCTTTTCTGACTCCAACATTTATAGTTTTCCAAAAGTACAGTGGATTGGAGGGTGACAGTGCCACCTCTCCAATGACACTGGACAAACCAACACTCCATCAACTTTCTCTTCCTCCATGAAGGAATGCAAAACAATGAGTTATTTACAGAAAGTGTATGAGAAAGTTTGCTGCAAGAATGTCAACAGCAGAAGGCTTAGAGAATCTTAAAAAACCAGAGTGACAATCCTCTTGCAACAAAGTAACATTCCAACCTGCAATTGCCTTTGCTTCTCTTCTCTGAGCTTTTAAAGTCTGTTATTGCTTTCCTAAGGCCTGAACCCTGCAATGCTGAAGTTGCAGCTGTGCTGTGAATTGTGATATTAGCAAACAGCTGACACAGGAATGAGAGAGTTCACAGGGGCCTTTACAACACCCAAAAGCACAAGGTGAAAATCCCCAGCACAAACCCGAACACAGCTCCCAGACCATGAGCCAGGATTTGGGGCCTCAGATGGGATGAGATGGAGCCTGAAGGGTGAGCATCAGGTGGCTGCTCCTGCTGCACCCCTCGCCTGGACCACCAGACCTCGGTGAAAGCTTATGATGCATCCTGTGCCAGTCAGCACACATCACAGTATCATTTGCACTCAGCTGCCAGAAACATACATGTTTTTGATAAAAAAATATTAACCTGTGTTCAAGGATTGCAAATGTCTTCTCTGAGTTTCTACTTATATAAAAATGGGACTTTTCTCAGTGTTTTTTACCCTTCAAAAATATATTTCACTCTATTTCCTATCAATTCAGAATTCCAGCATTTTTCTTTTTTTTTTTTTTTTCTCTTCTGTACTACTTATTTTGAGATGAAAAGGAATTACAACAGAAATACTGGAAGTGCCAGATAGCATTACTGAGCAAGGAATAGGAGCAGTTATAGAGAGCCCTGGTTAATTAATCTGAAACATTGAAAGAGCTTCCCACACCCCAAAAAGGGTAAGGGGATCTCTCCAGATCTGCATTAAGATACTAAAAGTTAAGACTTGGAAATGAGCTCCTTTTCAGTTGTTGCACATAGAGGACATTTGAATCTCTCTATTCTCTTCTGCTAAAAAATTATTCCATGTATTGAAAGCTCTGAGGTTCATACCAAGCCTTGAGACCTCTGAGATAATGAGATGAAGAAGCTTGGTTTTAGCAGAACATCACAAAAGATGAGAACATCACCTTTACTACCAATCCAATCATATTAAATTTACAAAGTTTAACTCTAATATGACTTTCATTTTGAAGCTTTATTTTGCATTTATAATTTTATTTTTATTATTACTATTTTTTAAAAATCACAATGCTGCAGGTTATAAAGAAATCTCTGGGAAAGACCAAATTATCTCTGCTGGAATTTGATAGGACAGTGGAGCACCTACTCTGAGACTGCCAAGTTATGATTCACTGAGCAGAGTCAAGATGCAAATAAAAATTCATTAAGTATGAAATACAATATCAGCAGTGTCTTTGTAATGACCCAAACGCTAATTTTGGCTCAGAGTGCTCAAATTCCCCAGTGAGAGAAAGGGAAAGGGGAACAATTTCACAGCTTTTAACCATAAATGTGATAATATGTAAAACACTGGAAAATATATTGGGAACTATGCAAAAGTGAGAGTAGGCAAGTAAGACACAACACTGCAAATTAAAAGTGTTTAGTTACATTTTTCTTTTTTATCCTAAATCAAATAATTATTCCTTTTCCTAGTTATTTTGTTATGATTACTCCACAAAAACTTAAAATTATTTTCTCCTCAAAAAGTTAAAATTATTATCTAATTCATATATGAGGTAATACCAGCAGACTAACCTAGCTTACTAACACTAAAGCACTTAGAGTAGAGAAAGGAATAAAATTCATGATTAATTTGTCTATTCTCAACTCTTCATAAACAGCAAAAGAAAACTACTAGAAAAGAAAGGCTGTATTTTCAAAAGAAGCAGAATTGTACAGGAGGAAATATTGAGTTTAAAATGCTCTTTTTGAAGGAAAAATGGAAATAAAATACAACAACAAAATGAAATCTTACCCCAATAAAAAAGTATATTAATCACTTTGTATTTTTATTAAATTTTATAGGCTCTTTTCATGCCAGTAGGTAATATTTCTTTGTCTCCCAAAAAGCATTATAAGAAACTAATACTGAAATCAGACTGAATGAAATTTCATCGAGGATTTAATTTTATGTTCTTTTACTTTGGTCTGAAATTAAATGTTCAGCCACTGAGGATTGCAGTGCAATTAATTTCTGGAGTAAGAATCACCATAGCACTTTCCTATTTCACTTCCTAAAGCATTAGTGCTTTGTAACACAAATAAGGGGAAACAAATAACAGACATTTATAATAGATAATGAAGACATTTCTCCTGCAAAACACTTTCTTAAATTCAGTCCCATTAGCAATAAGTCAAATGTGCTGCTGCAGTCTGGTCCAAGCCCTCTGAAATCAGTTGCTGGTGCTAATAATTTCTGCCTGGACAAAGGTCCACATTGCAATCAGGATGTCTCAGTCAATGTGTTACCTGTGACAGACTCAATGCAGGGGATTAAGCAGGTTTTGAAACTAAATTATTTTTGTCACCACACACATAGATTGAAAGGAAAAGCAGCCAAATTTAATGTCCAAGATGTTTTCCTTTAGCCCAGCAGATATAAAGAAAAAAAACCCACTTCATTGCTTTTATTTTTTTAATCTGAATGTATTTTATACATGACATCACAAGTTTTTCTACATCAGAGCTTTAAACTTTTATGGGGTTGCAATGAGTGAATGTCTGTGAGTTTATCTTGCCCTGTAAGTGCCTTGGAAGACTTTTACTTCAACAAATTAAAATTAACCAGAAATCAAGGACACCATCCACATCAGCAGCCGCAGGGGTCCCTGCCTTGTAAGCTTTGCATGAACAGTGTGGATTTATCTTGTAGGGAGCACAGTAAAGGTAGGGCTATGCCAAGGGAGCATCTGCCCCAGGACTGGCACTACGTTCTCCTGGAAGAAATGCACCATGCTTGTGCCTGCTTACAAATGCCAAGTCTCTGACTTCCTGAACAAGATCATCCTTACACCTGAAATGCTGAGCATCCTCCTGAGTCCTGCCCCACAGCACAATCACAATAATGCAAGAGCAATTTGAGGAAGCACCACATTACCCCACAATTCTCACCTCCCCTGCTGCAGAACGAAGCTATTTAAGGCTTCATTCATTCATGCATAATATATGAAAAGCTTGTACATTTGTCTTAGCTGTGCTGCTTTAGATGAAACATTTTAGTTGTGTCATTTAGAAAACTCAGAGTTTGTGCTGACTACATCCTATATCCCTTTAACTCAGGGAATCTTCCAGGAACAGCGGGACTTTTACAATTATAGAAGATAATATTTCTCCTTTACCTGCCACATTCTAACAAGCTGCCAACAGCAAAAACACATAGGCCTAGAGATTGTGATAATATGTGCCATAAAAATGTTTTAAGAACATATAATATAAAAGCCATTGCTTTGTACTTCACTTTTTAATCATTTTTAAACTATGCTCTAATTCTCTGCTAGTTCTGTAATAAAACCACATCATCTTCTGTGCCATCACCTGACTGTATCATCAGAGATTATGATGGCACAACTACTTTCTCTCACCTGTTCCACTCATATTCCACATACATAGAAAGAAAAATATGAGTCCTGCAAAACTCAATCTGCAAAGGTCTGAGTTTCCCCTGAACATTGCTTTGGGTTTGCACAAGGCAACCTGGCCAGTGTCACCTGCATGGTTCAGTTCCTTCAGGCTTAAAAAACAAGGTGATACATGAGGAGAGGAAAAAGCCATAAGCATGCAGCATTTTTCAAATAAAATATCACTTTTAAAATAAGAATACAGCAGCACCCACAGAACTGTGTTATAAGCTCAGACTATCTGATCTTTCAAAAACACAGAATTCAACAAATAATTTTTTAAGTTGAACTCTTTGAGCCGTGAACAGAATCTCAGCTCAGAGAGACACAGGAGAGCTCCCAACCCCTTCGCAGCAGAGATTGCTGGAGTAAAGAACTTGAGAAATAGGACAAAAGCCTTTGTCTGTTTTCTCAGTAAATGATTTCAGCTTATGGCAATCAGTGTTTTATGGGCTTCCTGATTTAAAGGTTGCCCATTAGTATATTAATTAGCCACCTATGGACTCATCTTTTATCAATTTATCCAATTCCTTATTGAATTTCTGTCAAAAATAAAGATCAAGAGGTTAGGGATGTAATTACCAGATCATGAGCATGGAGTTATCTAAAAGCAAAAGGAAAATAGCTATTCCCATTTCTCTAACAATTCATCGTGACATTTCAATGAAAATTGCTTAGCTCACAAATCAAGGCAAAATTTCCATTTTTTTATGTCAAAAATATTCCCATTAAGGTTATTTAGTTTCTTAAACCCATCTCAATAGTAATGTTTTTCAAGTGTAAAAAAGTAAAACCCCATAAATATCCATAGATGTAACACAATTAAGATAAATGCAAAATTAATGACTCAAGAATTACTAATTTACTGGCACATTTACAGACTGCTAAATTACCATCTCACTACAAGTTATGGGAAATGAGTTATAAAAGTATTATTTTACTGACAAAACCCAGTTTTTACAATATAATGGAAAATTATAAGCCAATCTTTTTTAATAATAGGTGTTATTCTAGCCTGCTCAGTGTGTTAAAAAAGGAGAAAATCCCCATGTTGTGCTAGCCCCAAGGGGTTTCAAAATCAGAACTTCACTGATGGAAGAAATCAAGGTATAAAGTAATAAATAAAGATGTTTACCAGGGTTCTCAACCTGTGCCAAAGGTTTACCAGTTACAGCAGTGGTTTTAAGTAATCTCTTGTCCTCATACTTATGAATTAAAGAATTATCCTGAGATGTCCCTGAAATTTTTTCTGATGTATAAAAAGCTGCCCTGCAATCCTTTTGGGGAGGCTGCAGTGTACATTCCATGTGAAGCTACATGAAATCTCCAAACGCTCCCTAACTCCTTTCCTGCACACAGATTTTGTTGTGCCTTTTTCTGTGCCTTGCTTCTCCAGTTCCAGCTTCTTTTTAAAACAAAGACTCATGGGTCCAAAGCAGCTCTTTTCTTTTTGCTTGTATATACCACTGCTTTTAAATGACCCACGGAAAACACAGGGCATGAGATTTTTCTGTAATGTAGTATTTCTGTAGCGCTTTGTGCCACAATGATTGCTGTAATTTAAACTTTTACATTAAAAAAAACACAGACTCATCAATAAAATTTCAATTTATGGTATTAGTTTGGAACTGTTTATTTCTTACATGAAACACCTCTTTTGTTATGATTTACTCAAACAATTTGTCCTCCTGGAGTACTTGCACAGCACCAGAAGCAATCATCCAAGCTATGCTGTGCTAGCTTAAATGACAAAGAAATGCATGTTGGCCAAGAATACATGGCTGTGTATCTATTCATGTGGAGGTAAAGGAAATTAAAAAGTGATCTCTGTAATTTATTGTTTGTTCCCTTCACTACAAATAATTTTAAAACATACACCAAAGGTAATGTGGCATAATTACATGGCATGGAGATCAAGATGCTCCTGAAATAAATGACTAAACTTGTTCTTACCATAGCCCCTGCAGCAATGACACAGTGATTAGGATAACTAATCCATATAACTAATAATAGTCTTCCTTCCAAATTTAAAACGCTACAAAATCAAAGTTCTCACTATTGCTCCCCCCACCCAGGGATTTTTAACTTTGTGTCTCCTCAAAACAGAAAAACTCCATTCCAGGTGTCAGATTCTGCACCTGCTCTCACCTCAGTGTGCTGCAGTTCCTGCCAGAGCTGGGGGCCTCAGCTGCTCCTGCCACAAATCCTAAATCTCCAGCAGAAATCTATTAGGATGCTGTTGGCTGTGCACATGGAAAGCTCTGCCTAGACATTTTTGTGAAACCTCACATTCAGAGTCTGTCTTTGGAAGTAATTTGAAATCCATTAACATTTTAATTTTAGGCATAATTTGATCAATTAGTTAAATTGATCAACAGCAAGACTATTGTTTTAGCGAGAGTCTTTCCACCCCTCCTATCAGCCCTAAAGCTGGTTGGTCTCCAGTGTCACAGACTGAAGTAGCACAGAATTTGTGCCCTATGAGACTCAGCATGAGTCCTTTTGTCCAGAAGAATCTCCAATCTCCCAATGTGTGCGATGTGAGAGCCACCTTGCCTTATTCCCCAGGGAAAGGAAATTTTAAGTCTTGTTTATATTTTACTGAACCTCTAGAGATTCAGGTTACTGATTTGAAGCATTTTTGCTCAGACACCCAGGGTTTGAGCTGGGAGCTCAGCTTTCTGCAGCCACCACACATAAGGAACTGATCACCTCCAGACAGGAGGAGATTCTCACCCTTAGTACAGCAAAGCACATTTCAGCCCAGCTACACACAAAATATCAGACCTGAAGGGACCTATAAGTAATTAGATCATTTCCCTAAACAGCTGCAGAGTCACCTGAGTTTAAAAAAAATCATCCAAATGGTTGGTTCAATAGAGTTCTAAGTCATCATCACCATTCCCATGAGAAAATAAAAAAGCATCATATGATCCAACTCATTCCTATCTCCCATCTCTTTCCTGGGCCTTACTCTTACAAGTATTTTTCATGTCGTGCAATGAGCAAGATCCTAATTAAACCAAGGGATAGAAAACCTCTTAGCTTTTTGTTTTGGGGTTTCTGCACTGGGTAATTCTTCAGTCTTAAGAATCTCAGGCTATTCTGCACAGCTTTGCCACAGCTCAGAGGAGTAAAAGTAAAGGAGAAAGGAGAGGGGAGCAAGCACCTGTGGAAGCCAGAAGAGCCATTTTCAATTTGCAAAAGGTCAAAGTGCAGGCCAGGACAATGCAGAAGTCTAACATTAGCAAACAAAACTTGAGCCTTTTTCTTGGTATTCATCAAAAGGAAGATGAGTTTTGAACATTTGAAATTCTAGTTACAGCATCAAATCTGATGTTTTATTGCAGCTGTATTTCAGACAGCTGTTAAATACAGCTCAAAACAAGACCATTAACTAAATGTTTGGTTAACTCACTCTCAAAATAAGCCCCTGCTTTTCCAAAGGAAAAAAAAAAAAAAAAAAAAAAGAAAGGAGCTTATCTCATTGTTGTTCTGCTTTTGTCTCTCAAAACAATTTCACATACCACCAGTAGTGATAATCATGACATTCTGATTTAATTCCAGCACAAACTGTGACCACCTGAAATTCAGCGTGCTGGGAAGAGTTTCTTTACCCCCACCCCTGTCAGCACCTCCCTGGGACGATGAGGTTAAAAAGGACACTGTGAGAGTCCATGCAGCTCTCCAGTCTTAAAGAAACTTTTCGGCTAGGAGAAGAAGCACAGTGGGTTTATTTTATAAACCTATAAGGTATAATTCCATTCAAATTGGAACCCAAAAGAAACTGTAGTGTCCAGAGAAAACAAGATGAGGCAAAATAACTTTTGCAGCAGTAGGTGTTAAAAATCCAAAAGGTGAGAGAGGAAGGAAATGCACCGACCACTGCTGGGCAGGTTTGGAATACAGAATCAGCTGTTAGAGAAATAAAAAAAATCAGCTAAACTGGAAGTGTTTTAGATTAAGCAGGCGTCTTCCTACCTAACAACACTAGAGTCAAACTAAAGAAAGGTGGGAGTGAAGAGGATAAATGGGGTGTTTGCCCTCAGTTCAGTGTGTAGGAGGCTCTTCTGGTGCAATGATGCTCCAGGGCAGGTCAGGCTGGGCCAGCACTGTCCCTGCTGGAAGCTCCATCACAGAGCACAGCAAAGGGTTAATGCTCATAAAAAACACTCATGAATTCCCTTTACACCTCTTTTCACTAAAATGCTTCTGAGCACTTCAGAATGAAGAATCACACAGAGATGTTAGTCTCTCTCCTCCTCAAAATATTGATAAATGACCATTCATTAAATGCCTCCAAGAAAGCCATTAACAGGCTCCTCCTCACTGCTGCTCCTGGAGCAGAGGAGTTGGAATCATTCACGGAATGGAAAAAGGAGGCAGCAGCTTGGAAACCTGCTCTGCACACCCTGAGCAATCTCTAAAAAAAAAGTTCTTTTTTATTACCTAAGCATTAAAGCAAATGAACACAAAGTTTCAAAAAATGGGTTAATGTTAGATGATTAGCAAGTTATAGTGCATCATCTCAAGAGAATATTTATAATCAATTAAAAATAGGTATCAATAAACCCTCTAAAATTAACATGACACTGAACATCTATCATTTCTTTGATGCAAAAGTACCAGTATTTATTTTTATAATTCCAACAAATAGATTCAATGATATGTATTTAAACTGTGAGATCAGGATCCTAACTGAAAATTGAGAAGATGACAGCTGTGTAAGTGAAATTAAGTTTTAATTAAAATATTACTATTTGAAGTTTAAATCCCACATTGAACAGAAAGTTGGACAATATGACTTTGTTAAAATAATTAATGTTAATGTAAAGCACTAAAATATGCTAATACCCTAAAACACTGATAAGAAAGAAGGATAAATGAGACTAATTTATCCTACTTCATTCTTCCAAAACTACTCTACTGTTTTTTCCCACTCTCTGAAACACTATTTTATGTTGATGGCAGAGACTGAATGGTATGTGCTGTTGCAGTGAAGTCTAATACAGGAACTAATCTGTGAGGTGGCTGCATTTCCTCACTGTATTTTCACATAAATGCTACACAGCTGAATGCACTATCTTTAAATACTTTTTCCTTCTTTTCTTACCACTGGAGGTGAGACCATCATAATTGTCTCCAGCAGCAAATGCTTTGAAGTTTTCTTTACAAGTCTTAATTTTTCTCCTTTTTATGTTATGACTACTTTTTCTTTTTTTCTAAATTTGAACTCCAAGAAATTCACTAAATTTCCTAAGACTGACTAGACCATGGATTCTTTTTTTCCTTTAGCATACAAACAGGCCAGGATTTTAAAGACAGACAAATCCCAAGATGGTTCAAGAGGCTTTACTTTTTGTAGATATTTATTTCAAACTGTACCCAGACCATGAAAGCTCCACGTTTGCAGAGCTGTAGCAGAATTTTCTCCAGCAGGGAAGAGCTGGGAGCAGGAATTCCTGGATATTGCACATCCTGTACATGACTCCCTGGAAATCCTGGCAAACACATATCCCCTGAAACATCTCCCTGAAGTTTTCACTGGTTTTCTTCTCATTCTCTCCCACTGAGCTTTTCCATGTTTCACCACTTGCCCCCTGCCAGGACCTGTTCTGACAACTCAGCTAACCTGGTTAGGACATAGGAGAGTTAAATATTTCATCAATGCACTTGGGCTCCCTGCTATGATTCAGAGAGGTCTACAGACAGAAAAACTGATTTCCATTAAAGCTGTCTATTCCAAATTTATTCCATTTCACACACGTAAAATTGTTTCATTCATTTCATTCATTCCTCCTGTTTACCAGCAAATGCACCTGAGGACAGTCTGAGCTCTCACACTGCAGCCATGGGATGGGAATGAAAGTTGAAGAGAAAACAAGCCCACCCACACTTCAATAAAATTATTTTTTCCCCCTTTCAGAACTCATAGCTGTATCTGTTTACAAATACAAAAATTTCTTGACAAGCCCAAAGAACTAAAAAGAGAAGCAGCAAGGTGGGATTTAGTTGATCTGCACTAGAATATGTTTGCCAATCCCTCATTTGTTGACTATCCTAAATTCTACACATTTACCAAAAGCAATCTTCAAGTCCAATAGCAATAAAGAAAAAAAAAATTTACTGTGCCTTTAAATATTCTCCAGATCATGGCTATCAAGGTTATGTATTATGCTATTGAATACTCCACTGTCAGTGGATTGCTATCCATCTTTTCATTTTGTAATGTATTCCAATTCTCAAAAAAGTAAAAATAAAGCTCTTCGTGCTTTCAGGAACACAAATTTATCACTGGCACGTGAAAGAGACCAGTAAAACTATGAGCAAATTTAAATGACACCAAAATTAAATAGCAACAATTACAGTTAAAATACTAAATGTGAATACAAAAATATTGCTGAAAACCTTTCATTTGTTAGCAGTAATTAACACAACTGTAGCCATCTCTCCTTTATTCATTATGTCTTTATTCTGTCAGTTAAAACTATTTATAGTGATACTGGGTTGATTCACCATAATTTCCTTCCACCCACAACCATCTATAATTTTTTTCCCCTCAGTAATTTTATAAACTTAATGTTGAGGCTCTTTTTTTTCATTTCCATCTGCAGATTTAAAAAACCCTCTATTACTATATTTATTTAAAAAAAAAAAATCAGGGGTCAATACAGCCCCCATTGAGCTGCAGCTGTAAAGAGTTCACATTGATATTCATTTTTCTTCTAATTCTACAGATGCAAATTAGCTCAAAGAAGAAACTTAGTTTATTCTATCTTTGAAGTAGTGAGCCCAGAAAAGTAATATGTTTTGACATTAAATATCTATTTCTATTCTATTATATAAATATAAAATATGAATGATTGTTTGCTTCTCTTCTCAAAATGCCATTCCCCATCTAGCCTTGATCAAAGTGATAGAAAATCAGAATGAAAATACAGTGCAATAAAATGCACAGTGGGCATTCAAGCCGGTGCACATTTAAAACAGTCTCCAAAAAAAAAATCAGTTCAAAATGCACCTGGAATATTCCTCACTGTTGCCTCAAACAGGAAGGAACTCACCCTTAAGTTACACACTAAAAATAAGTTAAATTCCAGGTACACTCAAAGAAAAATTAAAGTATTTGAAGGTGGTTTGTAAATAAAGCTACAATTATTGACTACAGTATTCAGTATTAATTTTTTACTGAGCTTTCATACACTCTATGGAAATCTTTTGTATGCTCTGAATAAAGAAGCACTCCTTAGCAACTTTCACTCTCAGCTTTGAATTACTTGCTGTGATCTTTTGCTCATCAAATCAAGTTCATTTTGCATCCATTAACACATCACTTTAAATAAAAATTCATTTACTGATCAGGACACCAATTTACCAGTATTTGCCTGGAAATATCTGAATGCAGTATGTGCTTTTTAATACTGTCTTACATATATATGTACATATACATGCAGAAAAACCATAGTGAATTTCAGTTGTTCATATGGCACATATAAACCCAAAAATGCACATCTAAAGATCTGCACCCACACAAATACACATGTGCATACTAAAATGTGGACACCATATTTGCATATGAGTAAGCACAAACATCTCAAACACATATATTACTTGAACTGTGCATAAACCATATCATCCTAATAGTACCCAAAAAAAGCCTAAAGACTGGTGTAAAAATCATGAGTGGGAAAAAAAAAAAAACCATCTCTCTTCATTGCAAATGTTTGTTAAATGTAAATGCTGATATTCTATTCCTTGGAAGAACATTTGTCTGCGAGTGGAATTTCATGATAAAAGGCTTTAGAGTCCCGGGATTCTCTAGAAAAACCCCGCTGGTTTACTGATGCATGAATGCACTGAAATTGAATTACTGTACAACAGCAATTACTTTTCACAGTGCAGTTATAATGAGAATCAGCTTCACAATGAACACCAGGTAGCTATAGTAGGAAAAGTTAATAAAAAGAAGCCTCTTATTTGCATTTTCCACTGCAGCAAGGGTAGTTGCCTTAAAGAAAAACCAAACCATCCTTAACACTTGGTTTGCCATCATAGCAGTGAACCAACAATAATTTTTATAGCATCTTTTTATTTGCAAAGAAATATTAATGAAAAATCAAAATTTTAGTACTAAGCTAAAGTTATAATAGCTTTTCAAATACTTCCTAATAACTTCGTTATCTTTCATTTTGCTATTTTTTTCTCTTCCCTCTAGCCTTCAATTTTTTTCCCAGTATGCCAATAACTAGGAAAAGTAAAAGCACCAAATGAACAATTTTAACCTCTTTTTCACTATCAAGTTTGTTGCCCTGGTCATTTTTACGTACTGAGCATTATGTCACATAATTCATTCCCATTCCATTTCAAATTAGAAAAGTCACTGAAGTAGTCATAAAACCCTCTAAAAATTATATTCAAAAGAAATCACAGATAACTTTAAGACTAATGAAGAAAACTTCCTATGAGTGAAATAAGTAAAAGTCCCAGAAAAGCAGCAATACCTCAAGTGACAGCAGACTAAACAAAGGTCTCAAAAGGATTATTTGTGTTTGGCTGTAAAATTAAAACAACTGCTGAACAGTGCAGGAAACATTTCTGTGTCTCTCACCTTATGGGCAGTAAGATTTTTCCGATCTCAGGCTTTGTAATATTAAAAGTAAATGGATCCATTTACCTTTGTCACAGATAGAAACAAAACACCAGCGGCATTGAATCAAAACCACAGCTCAGGGATTTTAACTTAATTCATGTCACAAATAGTTCAAAATAACACACAAAGCTGCGTGCCTGAAATTCAATCAGGTAGGGCAGCATTAGGAAGGAAATGGTTAACAGGAATATCCTGAACTGACATAAACCCAAGGTAAATAGTGAACACTGGGGAGAAGGAGGGGGGGAATGTTGCTTGCAAGGTTTTCCATCAGAAAGTAGATGACAAAAGGTTATATAATTGGTTTAGTACTTTCAGTTTTCCATTTATCTTATGTATCTGACAGAACAAAAATAGGACAATCTGTGATAGGATAATTGCATACTGAAGTGTAATTCAAACAGGGAATGAATATGATAAAAATCACACTGAACCAACTAATCACTATGAAAAGCAATGAGACAGAAAGATAAAAATTCATCCAGAATATTAAGGGGGAGAAGGGAGAAGAGTTCACATATGATTAGTAGCTTCAAATAAGTTCATATGTTTGAAAGCATTAAGCAGAACCACAAAAAAAAAAAAAAAAGACACCAAAAAAAAACCCTCCACAAAAACTCATTCTTCTTGGCCTTTTCTACAAATCAAACACTTTACGTGCTATGAATTTCCAAACATTTTCAGAGTGCTACATCTGCTAACACCTGAAGAAGTATGTTTAGCCCAAAATGCTTTAGGATAAAACATTTTAATCAACAATGGATTTTGATGTGTACTTGAAGCAAATTCACTCAGTGGTGTAGGGTAACAATTTGGGCTAATATTGGAAGACATTTTCTAAGTCTTTGGATTTGCAGCCTCACAATCATGTCCCCATTATTTCTAAGGCTGAGGGATATTTTGTATGGTATTCCTCATTTAGTACTTCCTCCAACATCACCGCCAATATACCTGACATATTGCTCTGAATTGTACATTTCAGTGCTCTTGCACAAGTTTCCATCAAAAGCTTATGTCAAAATTCAAGTATTTTAGAGACAAGATGATCCAGTACCAGGATGGAACAGAGCTCTTAAGTGTAAAGGAGTTTTCTAATTCCCACCTCACCTCCCCAGATATGAGGGGAAAATTAGTTGTGATGAACCAAGGATGAAATTTATGCAAAACCTCTGTTGTACCAAAGGTTTTTGTACTTCTCAAGATGCAAATTACGAAGCACTACTTACTATCAGAACAGAATGGGTCAGTCTTTGCATCTCTAGCATCAAGAAGGACCAATTTATATAATTAAGCAAAAATTAATAGCTTAATTTGAAAGTACACTAAACAGATTTCTTAAAAGAAGTGACCCTGTCCAAACCACGCTTTTAGCTTCCTTTCCAAAGATGGAAACCTTCCAAAAGGGCTCTGGATTTCAGTCACTTTTTCCAGCACTAAAATCCGTTCACTCAAGATTACACGCATGGTTTAACTTCGCGGAATTCGGGCTTGTTTTCACTCAGAGCATGGTGGTCTATATTGATCCCTTTTTTTTTTTTCCTCCTTAAATAAAAACACCATCTGTATGAAGAGACCAAACCTGTTCTAAGCATTTATTATGAAGCTCTAATTGAGACACAAACTGCTCTTCCCCACCCCACTCCTCCCTGATGGAATTCTATTCCCTCACCAGCCAAGCACGCTGCTCGCTGGTCACCTCTCACGCTAAACAAGTGCTGCTCCAAGAATGCTTTGTTCATGTTATGGTCTCAGGGGAGCAGTTTTCTCTGCAAAGAAACAAGGAAAAGAGTCCTCCCCCTTCCCCAAGTCAATATTCTTCAGGCTTCTGGAAGCTGTTGCGCACATATTAAAGTGTAGTTTTTCCCCTGAAAAACACACTGTAAAAATAGCATTGCGGGGTTCCATGTTTATTGTCTTTCTCTGCTTCCCTGCCAAGTGAGCTCAGTTTTACAAGCTGAAATATGTTTTACTTCACTGCCAGCCCCGAAAATTCAACCTCTTAAACGTAGCCAAATTCCTTCCTCCCTTTTGCACCATAACAAATAATACAAGGCTGAGGGTGGAACTGTATCCTCAGTCACACAAAAGGAATCCCTGTCCTCGGGTGATACCTCCAGCTCCGCAGTGGAGACAGGAGCATCTTCAGCTCAATTGAGCAGCTAAGTCTGGCTGAAATAGAGCAAACAGCATCACCAGAATGCCCTGTGAGTTTGCTGACAGGGGTGATGCCGCATTGTTCCAGGCAGTCACCTCAATTTCTAGTAAAGAATTATGAAAAAGGAAAACTACATCAGGAAGATTTGTTTTTTCACTCTTTAGACCACACATTTTACAACAAACTCCTATTTGATATAATAAAACCTAAATACCTGAACTTTTATTTTTGTTTTATACTAAATCTAATAGACACCAAAGCTATTTCAAAAGGAGGATCAGAATGGAGATAGAAAAATACAAAAAAAGAAAAGGCAAAAAAAGCACAAAACCTTACAGACATACAGAGAGCAGTCTAGTTGTTCAATGACCAATGATTATAATAATTAATAATAATCATCACTAAAGAGTGATGTAGTACTTACCACAATTAAAATGTTTACCATTTGAAGTGTTTGCATCTTTTGCTGAACTAAAGGACAGTTACTGAACTCAGACATTTCCCTCCAATGCTATTTTTATAATAGTGAGCAGTGAAATTAAGCCTGCTTTGGTTGGATATTTTAAAATCTAACATTTCAACCATATGCACTTAGGTTTTACTGCACACAGTGATATGCTACAAATTCATATTGGAAATTGGTAGTCCCAACCTCGTTGCACACTCTTACATTTGTCTATTGATGGTATACATAATTTAAATCTATTCTCTTGAACAGTGATTCTAAAATACTTCTGAATGCTTTAGTATTTCCACTTCAGCACCTTCAATTGCTAGTACAGCCTTCAGAGCAGAGCCTAAGCCATACATTTAGTTTTACATCATAAAAGGAAATAGCAGATCGATCTGCTGCTTACCCGTACGGCTTCAGACTTCTTATGAAACATTTCTTCCATATTCTTTGCTAATTTTTTCACAAGCTGAAGGCCATCAATTTCTTCTATTGCAACATCCTTCTCATATTCTTTGTATTTCTGGAAGAAGAAAAGAAAAATAGGGAAAAGTTACTCACAGGGAACCAGCTGAAATTTTGACAACTAATTATTCGTTTTATATTACACTTTTGCTGACATTCCTCATTTATTTGATGTTTATTTGCGTGACAGCAGGCTGCTTTGTGCCAAGATGCTGTCATGGGGAGAGAACAACTGGATTAGAACCAGAAGTCCATTTAAAAAATAATAAAAATATTTATCTCATGCACTGTAGGAAAACGATAACTCCCCTTCACAATGTTTAAATTACGCTTCCCCGCAACTAAACAAGAGCCAAAAAAAAGTAACAAAAAATCCTTGTATCTCCTCCAAAAATCGTGTAAAAACAGTGATATGATTGGCAATCCCTCTGCCTTAGCAACCTAGAATCCTCCTCAGCTGAACTTCCTGCAGATGCTTATTTCACAAGATTTATCCAACACTTACATTAGGACTACTCACACTACAAGCTTATCTAGACATGCTTAACTTTTCATGCAGAGAAAAGCCTAAACAAAGTACATCAACTACAGCCTTCATCTAAACACAAGCATCAAAGCATCCTTTATCCAATATGAGCATTACATTTCACAGTGTGAATAACTCCCAGAATGCCTAAGCACTAAAAATATATTCAAAACAAGTTTATCCTCTATTTTCTGCATATCAATACTTCTTTTTCCCTCATCAGTGTTTATAAGAAAGCTTTGTAAAAATTAATTATCAAAAATAATTTAATGCTGAGGACATTCTTCCTCCTCACATTATTCCACTGCAGCCTGTACTCTGAGAACTGTTGGCTTCCACTCTGGCCATTCTTTGCTCCTCTCTCTCTCTAAAACATGCACAATTATGTTGAACTGATCCTTGCCCATCACCAAACCATTCACCTGACCACAAACCTGCACCTCCATGGCACAGGGAGGGAGAGGAAGGCGCACCTGCCTCCTGCCAATTAAGCCCCTGTGCCACAAATATCTCCCCAACCTCCCCAGCAGACTCTTGGGGCAGCCCACAGTGTTTGAGTGAATAAAATGAAGTGGTATCATTAAAAAAAAACTTATCATTAAAATTTGCCTGCAGAATGATAATTCTTATAGAACTCCAGAGAGACAAGGGAGAATAAGGTGAGCAAAAACAGGGGTTCAAAGCAGCTGGATGAACATTAACATGTTCAAAACAGTGAATAAGCCAGGACCAGTTATGTCCTGGCTGGTGAGACAAGAAAGGGCTCTTCTGTTAGGAGAATGCCTGCACATGTTGTAGCCATTTCCCCCAACAAAACTAATTTTCAAGATAGACTGACACTTTATACTTCCTTTAAACGTAACATTTTTCTGTAAAAACTTGTGTGAATATTTTGATAATGAAACAATATTTAATAAAACATAATTTGCAGACAATTTCGGAACAAAGTTAAAAATACAAAGTTGTCAGTAAATATTTAGGGCAATTTTTTATAGATGTAATTTCAGCAATAATTTCATTTTTCCACATTATTGCTTGTCATGAAATCTCTAGTTTGAGACCTTAATCTGGCAACCTAAGAAACCTCAAACAAACCCTTTGCATTTTACTCCCTCAAGGCAGGCAGAGAGATTTGGGGTTTCCCCCCTTTGATCTACACTTAGATACCATCAACAGAGTTCTGATTTCAATTCTTGAAGTCCATTTATATCATTACTCAAGATAAAAGGGATTTTTCTAAAATAGAAAAACGCACTTTTATTCACTGGAGAAAATATAAGAGCACAGTAGACAAGAGAGGCAAATGCTATTGCAACCAACACCATGATAAAATGCAGTAAATGATCAGTAAACTGAAAGCACTGCCAGTTAATTAATGATGTCAATGTCTGTCCACATCCCACAGGATTTGAAGCTTTGGGGAATTTAAAACAAATCAAGTACAAATTTGAATCACTTATTTCCAGCTGCACAGATCATGTTCAACACATCACCTCCTGATAAAAATGTTTCCTTTAGACTTGACCTTTGAGTTTTCAGAAAGTATTCTAAAATGCATCACTTGAAGAGGCAGCTTTCAGGTCATCAGATTTATTGATTTGAGCTTTGCCATTGAGTGAAGGAAGCCAGGCAATTACTCACTGTGCTTGCCTGAAAACTGAATGGAACTGTTGAAATCCACAACATTTTCTAGGCACACAGAGCCCTACCACATGGTCTATTAGGCTCTTGTGAAAGCACATTAAAAAGCCACACTTCTCAATGTTGAGTAACTGGTGCTTTTGAAAACTAAAAATAACTTGCACTCAAAAGAGATGTGAATGATTTCTTAACTTGCAATTTATGATCTTATAGTTATGCCAGCTCATAGTAAATAAATGCATTTTTTCATAATTCAAATGCCCAAGTTCCAACACAAAAGTAGAAATTGGAAGAAACAGAAAATATTATTTCAAATCTATGTGAAAAGACCCCACATGTTTCATGGTGTACAACTCTGCTTAGTTCTGGAAACCTTCAAGAACATCTGCAACAAAACCAGGAGAGCTTGGTCTGCAAGACCCTGGCAACCAAGAGGTTTATTTATTGCATATTTTATATTTGGAATTCCACTGCCATAAAAAAGCATTTCTATCATTTTTCAGCCATCAATGGAAGGGTCCAAAACAGGAAAAGTATGTGGAAAAGTATGTGGCTGTAAAAAACTTGCAGCTGTTTTTGCTCTCCTGGTGCCGGGAGGGAGAGGTGCCAGCCTGACCTGGGGGTGTCTGTGCCCTCAGTGCTCACTCTGCAGGATGCTGGGATTTAGATTCCACCCACAAAGAACCTGATTTTATAACAACTATCAATGCAAGAAACCTGAATCACACAGGACAGTGAAAACACACAAAGCCACAATAAAACCACAACAAAGGCCATCATTAAAATTGCATTCTCTTCCTTTCACTGCAGAGGTTATCTGACCTCCAGGCCCTCATTCTTCCCCCACCACTAAATTTTTACATATTAAATTTGGGGTTAAGTTTCAATAAATTAAAACAGCAAAAACATAGTCCCTCTGAAATAAATTTGAAAAATTTTAAATGAAATTATTCTATTTTGATGTCATCTTGAGAAAGCAGCATGGCACTATTGTTCCAGTTAAACAAAATGAGTAGTGGAAAAAACAAAGCTTTTGGGCCTTTATACACCAGACTTGCAAACTACCTTGTTGTATTGCTACTATGAAGCTGCTCATACAAGCAATGCCTTAAATTACTTCCCTTCCCTGTAAAAAAGATGAAGCTGATTACAAAGTTGTAATTTTTTTTTATTTAAAAAAAATTATTCCTTCAGCTTTTTCAATCTTCCCTAATTTTATTTCATTAAGAGATACTGATAATTCTCATAATTTGTAACAGAGGCAATAATACATGTGTATTGTTACTAAAAGGAGAGAAAATAGTTCTGACTTTGCGATAAACAAGTGACTTGCTTAAAAAAAGAGTATGAGATATTAGAGGCATAGTTGGAAACTTCTGATAAATGAATTTCCAATTGTCTAGAAGATGAAGCAGGCACAACTTCTGATTTGCTGCATTATAAAAAAAAAATTACTTGAAATGCTGATTCTGTCGGCTTGCAAAAATCAGCATTAGGTAAGAAATTCTCTAGAGAGACAAGAACATTTATCATTTGAGAAAGCCCACAAAAAATACATTATTTCTTCAGTATCTGTTTTGCCAGATCATTTCACATAAGCACCGGGGAAAGACAGACAGTATTTCACTGTCAGAACCCTTAATGCTTTTATGTTTTTCACTGGTTTAGGTGTGGGGGTTTTCTCTTGGTAAATGATCATCTAGAAATAACAAACCAAAAACCTATCTGTACACAACTCTGATCAGAAGTGTTTAATGCAATCTAAATACTTGGCACTGAAAGATAACACAAACACACACAAACTAAGAATTGCTAAAAAAAAAACAAAAAAAAAAAACCAGAGTCTTCAAAACAAAACAAAACAAACAAAAAAAAAAAAAAAAAGAAAAGCCAAACCACTCCAAAACCTACAGAGTTCGAATGACCAAGGCAGGAAAAGAAATCAGCTCCTGAAGCAAGACTCTTGACTTCAGCTGAAATTTTTTTCTCCTTGTTCTTATTCTGAAGAGAAACATGGTCTTTGTGTTCCTGTTTGTATCTACTTCTATCAAGTCTTATCAAAATCAAGATATTCACCTTTGTGCTGTAAAGAAAAAAATTTCAAGTTACTTACATGTGTGCACACCATCCTTAGTCTCAGTCTTTCAAAAGGGCTCTGGTTGCTTTGTACATCTGCAGAACACTACCCATTTATGATGAAAATTCTTCCCCCTCCCTGGGATTTTGAGAGCCAGTAAATACCACTACCATCCTGATTGAAGAAAGGAATTCAACAGGAATCTTGCACTAATACTTTAAAAGTCATCTCTCTGTGTTGCCTGTTTGGAGCTGTAATTTGCCTCTGAGGTGCATTCATGGCTCAATTGCACACACTCCACAAATGTTGCTGGTTGAGAGATTTTGTCACAGGCATGTTAAAACTATATGTGCATATATACATTTTATGTTTTATAATGAAAAAGCAGAACCAGCATGCAAATGGCAGATCAAATATCCAATCTATCCATTGTTTCCATGAAAAAATTAAATATGTGTTTACTCCATGCCATTTTCAAAAAAACCACTTTCAGATGTGCAAGCCTCAACATTGCAAATGTAAAGAGAGATTGTAGAAACATACACTTTTGATTAAATCACCAGCTTTTGATTTCAATTAATATCTCTGGCCCAGCAGAAAGGCTGTGCTATGCAGAGCCTGAACTGTTTAGATTTGCTTCACTCCCTCTGCCATGCAATCCTGGCCGTGACTCCCTTCAGAGAGGCAGCGCTGGACTGAAGGGCCACAGGAGTTAATAAACTTATTAGAATTATTTTGATTCTATATTTAAGATACCCCAACAATCAGATGTAATTAATGAGACTGAAAGGCTGCAAAAAGCTTGCAGCTGATACAATTTGCAGCTCTTAAAGCAGTTTCTTTAGTTACAGAGCCAAAAGCTATGCCACAGTCCTGACCATATTCTTGACCCCTAAATGCATTAATTTATCACTAAAGTTGACTTTCCTAGCTGAAGTAGCCTTGAATTTTTATGTCAAGTTCTTTTAAATTGTAGGGATCAGAAGGTTGACAATAAACTACTTTTCTATGCATAAAGAAATTATTTTTTTCTTTCAATAATCTATTCTTCATTGCAATCTAACATTAAGCCCCTTCATTTTTCTTTACTCCTCTTAATGTATAACAATTTTTACACTTTTTTTTGTTTTTGCACAACTGCTCAAATTTTTTAAATGTCATTTATTCAGGGTGTTTTAAAAGCACCTCTTCCTCTTTGCATTTTATATAGGTTTTGGTTTTGTGGGCTTTTTAAATTAAAGAACCCAAAAGCTGCCACATACATGGAGCAAACTCAAAATGCTTCATTAGTTGCTGCCTTACTCCATTAACAGTTCTGTTGAAATTTTAAAAAGTTATGCACAGAGGAGGGACTGTAGCAAAATATGGCTTTGAATCAAAACAAATATAAATTACTCTTCACCTGGAAAGTCTATCACAGCATTTTATAAGACAATATCCATATTCAAATTAATGGGACAAAAAGCAGTGACAGTTCAACCCTTCTGTGGCCTGAGCTCTTGCAGTGCTCTACATAGAGCACACATCCCTTCTGCATGTGGGAGAGGGTAGAGCAATGCCCAGGAGAAGATTTAAAATTATCCAGCCCAGCCTCTGAATGCCTCATTAGAGCTGAGGGGTCACTAACCATGGATGCACTGCTGGAACAAACCCGACTGCAAGCCAAATTAAAAACCTTCTCCAGCATCACATGTGCCTGTGAGGGGGAGTCTGAGCTTTTCCACTGAGCAGAAGGGTACTCAGATGGCACAGGCACAGCAGAGATATCAAATACAGATGGTGCACTCCTCTGACAGACTCATCTGTGAATCTCTCATTCCTACAAGATTTTGTATTTTCCCCTTATCACACTGACCCCATGGCGGGGTGGTTTTGTTAGAGTGCCACTTTCATGCTGCTATCTGTTCCTCCTGACTCTGAAATTCATTCATTCAGTGGAGCAACTCTAACAAAATAAATAACTAGGGTTTTTATTTTGTTGTTGAACAAAATTATTTTAGTTCAGAGTTGGTATAAAGCTTTTCACCCACAGAGTTTCAAAGAATTTATAAAGCATGTAGATCAAAATCTCCATGCAGAAGGGGATATTGGGCTATCCTTAAATTCAGTAATGTGCCCAATGTCACACAACAGTTCAGAACTAACAAGAGAACAAGCTCTCTTGGTTATTCTTCCAATGCCCTGCTCAATAAACCAGAGTCAGCTTTGTTAACTTCCTCTTGATCTGCATGGCAAGATGAATCACAACAGCACACTTCTCCTCACCTTGACATTAGAGAACTCCTTAGTAATTGAGAGTTTGTGTTACACCACATTACACACTCCTATTAACCTTTCCTGAACCTCTTTGTGTTGATGAAATCCATCAGCAATGCCCAGTGTGATGGCACACTCATTTTCTGCAGAGAAATTCTCACTCACTCCATCAAACATCTCCTAGGAGCTCTGGATTCGCTCATCGCATTTGACTCTCACACACACTGGTATCTGAGGAACTCTTGTTGCCTCAAAGTCCAGTTGGGTTACTTCACAAAATACACTTTTAAAACAAAATATTGGGATATTTTTTGAATACTTCTTTACTTTGATTAGTTACTCAATGCTGTACCTGGTATGTTATAGCCAAAGATCAACTATCCTGGGAAATTTGTTATCATCAGCAGACTTGACAAGGATAGTTACTGCTTTCCTTGCAAAATAATTTGCACATTAAAATCACTGCAAGGGCACCATACCCCCAGCATATTTAATCTTCACAAAGATATTTACTCCTGACCTATTTTTACCTCATGGCTATATGTAAATGCCACAAAACCAAATCCATTAAAGCATTCAGCTGAATGATCATCAAAACCAAACATCCCAACTCCTGATTTAGCAGCATTTCTCTGCCCCATCTGTGAAATGCCACACAAGGTGTCTCCTTGAACCTTTCGCAACTAGATATGTTTATGTCTATCTATATATAAACATATATAACATCTATGTAACTGAAAATGCCATCTGAAGAGCATTAATTGGAATACAAGCATGGTTAAAACAGCTCTGCTATTGGGGGAAGATAAAAGCTACTCTACCACAGAGTACTTCTCATCACAAGTCCAATTTTAGAAAAGCAGCCACATTGATGCTTTTTTATTAGATTTTTCCTTATATTTTAATTTATTAGATGCTATAAATTATAGCATCTAATAAATTAAAAGGAAATACACTCCAGGAGGTTCAAATGCTTCCTCTCTGTGATTAATTCAGTATTTTAACTTTTACCTGAAGTAGCTAATGAAAAGAAAATCACCACAAATGGGTGATCCAAATAACTAGGTAGGCAATCTAATTCCAAGCAAACAGCAATTGGAAATACATTCCCATGTCTCCCTTTAACAGAGTAGCCTTGGTCAGTGCTGTCCCCAGTGAGAAATGTCTGGCAGGGTTTGCCTGGCTCTGCCTCCAGAGCCCACCTGGGGCTCCTTCCCCAGGAGAGTCACCTCACCAGCTCTCCTGAATATCAGTTTAATCATTACTGAAAATAGCTGAAAAAGCAACCATTATCTTGCAAATTCTTTCAGACATCTGAAACATCTCCACAGACCAGCAAGGATTTTCAAGAGTTACTTAACAAAGCCTATTAAGAGCTGCTTTGGAAATACATTTCACAGAAGCTGTCTATACAATTACCCACAGCTTTGCTTCTATTTTAGAAAAGAACATAAAGCCCTCGTTTAAACTGAATAAGAACATGCTGGAACTGCCCTGGAGACTCCTTTTTCCATAAGGCTATTCTGGATACTCACTACAGTGTTTCACGTGAACTGCTTTCCATGAGGAACAAAACACCTATCAGTATAAATCTGCAGAATTAAACACGATCCAGAGGCTGTCTTCATCCAAGGCAAAGCCTTCTCTATATTTTCAGGTGAAAGTAAGTATATTAAAAGCATGTATAACTAACGTGTTCCCCACAAAACACTGAAGCAATCTGAGAATGCAATCCTTTCCCCCTGGACACTTCTAAGCCACTGAAGATTCAGAAGTAGGTAACCTGACAGTTCACTATCATCACCAATTCTCAGCAGGAATGAGAAACTGCAACATTTTCTTTTGTACACAAAGCTGCATTCACCTTCTCCAAAAGCCTCCATGGCCGCTGGAAACAAGAACAGCCAAAAGAGACAGCTTACTTTGTGCTGTAAGGTCACAGAATACAACCACAACATTTTTTTCAATCAGACATTCTGCTAATTCTTTTTTTTCCCTCTTTATACTCCTCTTATCACTGAATGTCTCTTTCTCTCATTACTGTTCCCCCTCGACCTATGCCTGCCTTACACCAAGCTCTTGTACCAGGTTTTGCTGTTTCTGTAGACTTTTATTAGACAGCACTTATTTTCCATCTAAGCAAAATTACACAATTGGCTTCCCACCCTTCATGGTTGCCCCTAAATGAGCAATAAAATAAAATGAGCTGCCAAGAAAACTTGAAATAAAGTAGAATGTATGCAGAAGAAAAAAAACAAAGAAAAAAAGAAGTGTGTTCCAAGACAAACCTTTGCTTAGCAATATCCATGCCTTTTGAGAAGGTCCAAAAATTTTGCTTTTAAGAACCTCAAATGGCTTTTGTTCCTCAGAAAAAGAAACACAATCTCCTCAGGACACAAATTATGTTTTGAAATGTTCTCTGCCATGAACGTTTGTCTGCTTGGATGCCTCTAAACCATTGTGTGGTACCTTCAACATTAACTCTTAAATGAGCTTTTCATTTCATTGTCACTCTGAAGGACATGGCATTGATCTCTGCTGCTCTGGCTCATCATTGCACTTTTCTGTACACACCTGATAAAAGTATTTCGATTGATTTAGGGCTTCAGAGAGGTGTCAGAAACTACAGATCAAAGGGGAATTGTAATAACAAGAAAAAGCATAGCATCTGAATACCTGAATTTGGGTACCTAAATTTAGGCTCACAATTCTTCAGCTCATGACTGAATGTTTAAAATTACTGTTTTCAAAAATCTGGACTCCCCTCAGTGCCATCAAAGCCAGCAACATCAATCTATTCTCAGCATCTGTGAAAATCACACCAATCAGACCACCTGCATGTGGTCTGAGGGCAGATGTCTTAAAAAGAATTCAGTAAGTTACCCATAAAAAAGGAAAAAAAATATTTGGGAACCTAACTATAGCATTTGGCACTGCCTGGAAGCGTGAAAACATATCTGTGGTTTTGCCACACAAGCTAATGCTTTTCGCTTCCATATGTGATTGCCAGTCCCTTATAAAACTTCAAAGAAAGAGCAGGGGATGGCCAGCCCTGCTGCATCCTTCTGGAGAGCAGCAGATGCATCATGATTCCCTTCAAAGCTTCACAAAACAAACTGGTGAACAGACAAGGACAAACAAAGGGTTAAAGTTCAACTGCCAAACCACCCTTAGTCCAATATTTAATAACTGCCTTTGAAAGGCTGTAATATGATATAAACTAATGCCCTGTACAGCAGAACTGGTGCAGATCCTTTTCTCTTTGGACCATTTAGCTATGAGAGTCTTGGATTGGCATCTGGGACGCTGGCTCTCAAAGTGTTTTTCCCTCAACAGAGTCTTTCCTCTCTCACACTTTCAAAAATGACACTTGAAACCTCATTAAGGAAAAGTCCTGTGCATCAACATCCCAGCCAGAGTTCTGCTTGTAGCTCTTTCTTTGGTTTGCTTTTTGTTTTGTTTTGGTTTGGGGGGTTTTTTGTTTGTTTTGGAGTTTTTTATTTTGATTTGTTGTTTTGGGTTTTTATGAAAATTGGATGAATACTCTAGACAATAGAGTAGGGAACATATCATACCCACACGTAGGTATTCCCAAACATCACTGCAAAGAGTAAATAAACCCTGAGCAATTTCAAATGTTGCAGAGAGGACTGAAGTACAGCAGCCCCAATCTCTGCCTCTATTTCCTCCAAAACTGAAAACTCAAGCTGATTTTATTAATTGTACATATCTGCTTCATGACATCACCTTCATCAAAACCTATAATCCAAAATGAACAAGATTCAGACCCTCTATTCAGAAATTTGTGTACTCTCACGCCTGTATTATAAACCTGTCTTTTTCTGCTTCCTCAAGAATCTCACAAAATTAAACAACAAAATAAGTTGGCTACCAAGCTTAAGATTTATTTTTGTGTACCCACAAGTCAGTATCTGATCAGATTGGAAGTATTTCAACAAACCATCAGCTTCATTCTGTTTTTGAAAATTTCAAAGAAACTTGCCCAAATTAAATCTGAAGCAAACCTATTTCAAGCTGAAATGTAGGGCACATTCTTTATTCTACTATGTTGAAACTTTTCTAGGTTCAGTTTGCTGTAAAATACATATACAAACATGGGATGCCTGTCACAGCCCAAGTCACAGTTGAGACAGCCATAATACAGAGTAACACCACACAATTTCAGAAAGCTTCAGCCCATACACAGTAACACTTTACCAATTCAGAAGGCCGCAAGCATCTGCCCATACAGAGGAACAGCTTACCACTTTAGGAGGCTGCAAGGGTCGGCCCTTCTTGTTCCTCAGCCCAGCCTTTTATCCCCTCCTGCTGATGCCCTGCACCTGTGTGCCCTCTGCTCCCTTTGGTGGTTGGGCACTGCCCTGGGCACTCCATGGCTCGTTGCTGTCAGTGCTGCTCACCTGCTGCTCACAGCTGTGCCCACTGGGGATGATGAGGCTCAGCCCCACTCCCAATCGCCACAAACTGCACCTGCAGATGCTTATTCAGCTTTTTTCTAAGTCTCAAAAAGAGCAGAAAGGAGTTTTTGTAATTTAGGAATTCATTACATTACCAACAGAGATCATCTCACAAAAAAATCTGTATTACCTCTAGTAGCACCACAACAGATCAACACCCTAGTATATAGAAATAAACCATCTAACTCCAGAGTCTGTATTAGACTGTACAAACAAATACATTTATCAGAAAAAGTCAAGAGCTTTGGCACTAGAAAGGACCCCAAAAACAGCTTTGTTTTGCTAGGTCAATAAACCACTATTAATGATAATGTATCTATGAATTAAAGATGCATCAATCTGCATAGCAGAGAATAGAAGCCACGAATAACAGGCAAATCAATACTATGAAGTTGTAAAGAGTACAGTGTGCTCTCCTTCAGGCTAATGGTAATTAATTTACTTTCCCTCCCTTCACACATGATAGGAAGCAAGTAGAAGAACACAGTAATCACATAAATTTTTTTAAGTATAAAATGAGCACATATTGTTATCTCCTTACTGTATCTTTTCTGTTCATACACTTAGAGCACTTAAAAATTATCACTTTATTTGCACATAGAAAAAACAGCTTGTGTTTTTGGGAGCATATGCACATACCAGCTGATATTTTCAAGTACTGCAATTTGAAAATTTGTTTCTTAAATAAAAGATCTTGCTCTGATTGGGTTGTATGTTAGTATAAATGACCAATGCCTAAAATAACATTTGTGCATCACAAAAACTCTCCTAGTGAATGTACCTGTAGAAATATTCTGAGTCTTGTGGGGTTCAATATCCCATAATGGAAAGGCTTATCACTGAAAACTACATTTGCTTATGCCGCAAGTTAGTGGGTTTTTTATTCAACTCCACTGTTAATTAAATAATGCCCTTTCTTTGCAATTGAAAAAAAAGGCAAGGTTTAAGTGATCAGCATCTAATAGAGGCATCCCTTTCTTAGGAAAAAAAGTATTTGGAGGTTCTGTTAATCCAATGGACTGTCTCTAGACCAGCAAGCTTCTAGGAGAGGAAACAAGACAAATCTACTGGGTCTCTGCTTTAAAAGAGAGTGCTGTTGCTTTCTAAAGAACACAATTTAAATATTCATTGTGTTAAAGTTCTTCTAAGTGCTGTTTTTGTACAAAGTAAACCTTAGGCTGCTGTAATTAACAATGCATTTTCACAGACATGGAAATTAAAGTTTCCATTTTAAAAATATATCCTTTGTTGACAAGGTTCAGCAAACTGCCATCAGCAGATTGCAACTGTTTCATTGCTTCATAAAAATACAGAATTTCACTAAACCTCAGAACATCAAACAAAGGCACCACAATCACAGGTCATTGCAAAGCAACCTATTGATAAATTCCTCAGTGTGCACCACAGCTGCAATGACCTTGGTGAACTGCATTCAGGGCTCTAAGCAGCAGAGTAATTAACAAATACTGAAGTTAAAATCACAAGTGGTGCTATTAAAGCAGGCAGAACAAGTCAGCACATAAAGATACCCCTGTGTGAATTAGGGTCTCGGTGGTCATTTCACATCCTTCCATGGTTCTGTGAAACTGCTGCCCCCAAACACAGAAAAGCTGAGTTCTGAGCCTGAGCTGACCTTGGGCTGTTCACTGTGTAAAACACTCCAAGTGGGGCCACATCTCCATCTTGTGAGCTTTCTGAAAGTTTTGCTGTGAAACAACATAGTGTAAATAATCAAGGGGAAGGTACTCTCAATTTCCAACACAAATTTTGTCACGTTAACTCAATGAAAATTACAATAATGATTTAGATCCTTTCAGACCCTACCTTGCATTATAAACACCCTTAAATTTACTTTCCCTTTTTCACAACAACATAATTTGTCCCTTACTATTACAAACATACAAAGAACAGTGTACACCAATAAAATATAATTGTGGCAAGTGGACATTGTGTTTGCATTTGGAGGCACGGCAGAGCCTGTGCTGCCTGCACAGCACTGCCAGAGGCACACATCTGTTTGTGCAGTTCTAGTTCAGTAGTTTAAGGAATGAAGTATCACCTCATTACAGAACTGCCATGTATGAGTGAATTTGTGGAGCTTGCCCTCCTCACAGTCAGACAGTTCTAATCTCCTTGCAAACCACAGTGGCAGCACAGAGATGGAGTGTTAAGCTTATCAGGCCTCATCTGTACCATCACCTACTTAGTTAAACCCAGGCCATCCATTTCTCTGTCATTTCTTTGTTCCTGAGGTGCCTGAATGCATAATAGCCACTGGCAAAAGATGCAAGATATCTTTAAAGACTGCAATAGAACACCACCTACATTATTTTTTTTTAAACACAGACTGAAAACAATTCACAGGGACCGTTTTAATCATGGGTTGCACTGCATGCATTTCCTCTTGCTCTAGAATTCTAACTTGCACTATCACCACATAACCTGGTATCTAGAGTTATTAATTTATTTTATATTTACTTTCAGTGTGTGCATAGAAATTCCTGACTCTGAAAAAAAGCTTGCATTCCTATCACAGTATCACAACTGGGAAGGGTTCTGATAACTGAAAATCCTACAGCATAATAAAACCTACTCGACATTCAACCACTCTTTATGGATATCAGCAAGTCTCCTGTCAGCAGGCAGACTTTGGGAGAGGCCAAGAGGCATAAAAAGTGACTGCATCCTAAGCCTTAGGGGCTTTTTTGAACCTCCTTTTGGAGCTTATGCTTCCATCTTGTGGGGGCTTGTAGAATCCTACACTTTTTGCCCTGGCCCCAGGCTATCTTTCGGCTCTCCTGCCTTCTCTCTGGCTCTTGCTCACCCTCATGTCCATCCCACCTTCCTGTGTCCCTGACCAACGCCCTGCCTGCTTGTCTCTGTGTCCCTGCCTGGGCCACTTTGCCCAGCCCTGCCCATCCAGGCTCCTGGTCCTGCTGCTCTCTCCCCCCTCAGCTCCTGCCCAGTGCCCAGCCCCACCACAGGACACGGACAGCACTCCTGAGCTCCACTTGTGCCTCTGTCTCCACTCTCTTCCCTCTCCTCCAGGACTTGTCCATTTTCCTGCCTTCTTTTCTGTCTCTTCCAGCCCTCTTTCATTTGGGAAACTCCTTTTCCATCTCATTTTTGTTACCAATAAATGGTTCTCAGATCCAATGTTTGCCTCATTTGGCCTAATTTCGTTCCCAACCATCCATTTTTAAAATAACCCCTCTCAGTTCCCCACAGAACACGACAGAAACCTACACCCAAACTCTCCTAAAGGGGATTTGAACATGGAAAAGGTCATTTCACAGCCACAGCCCAAGCCTGCCTGCAACACTGCACTGGCACTTGGCTTGTGTGGATTCCTGAGCTTTATTTAAGCTCTAATGGTGCCATCACACATCTCTAGATGTCTCTAGAACACGCTAATCAGATGGAGGCTGAACGATGCCTTAGCTGATAAGAGAGTGTTTTCCAACCTTTAAAACAAACAAAAAACTGCACTGTTCATAATTTGCTTTTGGCTCATTCTTCAAAGTTTTCCTGATCCAACTGGTGATGAAAAGTCAAACCACAAGAACACTGCCAATCAGTACATCCATGCACGTCCGAAAAATAAAATTATACATTTATAGGGAACAGTGAAAGGGAGCATTTAGTGCAATAAATTAGAAATTTTTTCAACTGTTTATATTAAAGAATCTTACTTTGATCTCTGTCAGTTTTACAGCTTTTCTGTCAATATTGTATTTGGAAAAAAGAAAATCAAGAAATAAGCATGCAAATACTCCAATCACACCCCTGGCCCTTTTATATTCTTGGTTCAAGTGAGGAGTGTTTGGTGATCTCTTTAGAAGAGATTTGTGTTAGAAGAGATTTGAAATTTCTTCCCAAAACACCAAATAGAAAAACCACATGAAGCCACTTGCTTAACTACCTAAAAATCAGGGTTTAGGGGCCTCAAGGTGTGAGATAGGATAAATTAAAGAAAGAGCCACTAGAAGCCCTGACAAGACAATATTTCTAAATAAAACAGTGGAGTAGAAATTGAAGGAAACGCCGACTATCTAGAGAATATGCTAATATCTGATCTCTGGTACTCAGTACTAGAAATGAAAACATTCTCCAGCAAACAAACCTTTTATCATACTGCCTTGCTTTCCAGTAAAAACTTAACTATCAGTTACCAGATTTAGAACCCTTTGATGACCCTGCTATCTGAGAAAATCTCTCTACACATTAAGATGTCATGGCAGAACAAACTGAGGATACTCAAAGTGCCACTGTGTAGTTTTGAAGAGTGAATCACTTCACCCTAAACAGTTTCACAATTAGTGGTTACAGAAACCACCCATCCTCTATCCCTTTTGGGGAACAGTTGACATCTCACTCAGAATGCCAGCATTAGATTATTTTCTCCTCCCCACCTGGTTCTGCTGACCCTGTGGGCAGGATTTCTGCTGGAAAGGAAAAGCCACATGGACAGAACGAGGCAAGTTTCTCTGAGGCCCCTGTAAAAATCTCTGGTTACTGTGGGATGACAAGAGGAGATGTGCCAAAGCACACAGCAGCACAGCTGACAGAGATAATGCCCCAGTGCAACTGCTCCTGGATATTTTACCATTATTGCTTCTGTAATCCTCATCCCTTTGTTGCATTAATTAGCATGCAGTGGCTACAATCCTGCCCAGAAAAACCCTTTGTTCCTAGATAATAATTTCACTAACAAGCAGAGACATTTCACCAATTTTTTAACAATAAATGGTAAAGGTCAATCAGCTGGTCATCCCTGGCTTTCCTTGGAATTCGTCTGTAATCCAAATTCTACATAGTATCAGTAAACAGCATATGAAAGGATCAATAGGTTCAGGAAATATATACAATTCCATGACTATTAAAGACTAACTTGTGCATATTTTCTATAAAAATGTAATGGTTCCCTCCTGGTGTAAGAAGGTAGAGGTAGGTTGAGAGGTTATATATCTGGACCAGGAGAAAGGACAAAAAGGTCCTGTTTTGCACAGGGCACTGAGTCAGAACAAAGCACTTGCTGAATGACAATTGGGAAGACAACACAAATCTCCTGAGCACTGCAGCTGTCTTCCCTGCACTGCAGCAGCCTTTTGATGGAATTATTTTAACTTTTCTGTTGCTTTATTTCTTCATTCATAAAAAAAATAAAATTTGTGCTTCAGGAATAGTTTGATGCCAAAATTGTTATCGTTCTTCAATATCCTTGTACAGATAAGATATCAACATTAAAAATACATTATTTGTTTATTCACTCAAATATTTACAAGATCTTCTGAATTAGTTTAAGAGGACCAGGTATTAGCACACAGCACAGAGCAAACTGAATAAGAAGGAATAATATCCAAAAGTACCATTACATTTATTTCTACCCCAGTTGGCTTCTTAACAAACCAGATCATTGAAGCTGCCTCTGAGTATTGAGTTCCCCTGAAAATATTTTGGCAAATAAAATACTTGTGAGTTTCCTAAAGCAGCACACACATTAGATATACAATACTTCAGACTTCCTTAATGTTCCATTTCTTTCCCAATAATTTATAGCATCCATGATTACACTCCTAATTCTTTGTTGTTCTTCCAGTTACTGGTCCTGACTTGTCACCCTTTTTCAGGGCTGAACTGTAAAACAATTCCCATATTATTCCAGATGGAGTTGCACAAGTTGCATTAGAAGAAATAATTTTGTTCCATGATAAAACATCCTCCAGACAGGCAGCATGTACTCATACTTCATTTTTTTGTCTTGAATACTACACTTTTAATTCTTTAAAGTGAGAGCTAAAGTATAACTCAAGTCTGATGTCAATTGTCCCTCTACAGCAGCTTTAAATTTTAGAACACTGAACTGTCACTTTATTAATAGTTCCTTCGGAATTCAGCTTCCATTTTATAGATATACATTGAAAGAGAGAAGAAATATAACAACCATGCTTTGTAGTTCAAATATTGCTGAGATAGACACAATCTATCTAGTTTCCAGAAGCAGTTAAAGTCAATAATCATTTATCTATAGTATTAGGTGGCAGAGGAAAGAATAAAATCAAAGAAAGCATAAAAAGTAATAAAAGCATATTTAAGGTTGAACATGTTTTCAAATATCAGTTATTTTATCTACAAATGCTCCCTAATAATAGTCAGACTTTGCAGAAGCAGTTTTTAAGTCCCTTGTTACTTGAGAGTAACTACAGAAAATTTAATTCAAAGGGATTTTGGTTTTGCAGTAAAATTAGCATAAGTGAAATTTTGGGTTAAAATGAAAGCTACATTCTTAGAGGAAGAATGGTCTGGTGGTTGAGATATTAACCTTGGGCTTGAAAGAAATGGGCTCAAGTCCCAGCTTTGCCACAGAGTTTTGCATAACCTTGAATTAGTCACTTAATTACTTGGTGCTTCTCTTCTTGAGGTATTAAACACAGATAATAATATTTCCATGGTCAGCTTCACCTTGTTCTCTGGCAAAACAGAAAGAAAAAAAAAATCTGTCAAAGGTCCCACTATTTTATCCCCAAGAACAATTTGTTTTAGAACTAGTTTCCTGTTCTGAAGCCTTGGCATCAGTCTCAGTTTGCATTGTGGGATCCCAAACACCAAAAATCCTAGGAATGACAGTAAAAAAAGAATCAATAATAATAGAATTCCAGCAATAATATTTGTGTCATCTGTACTGTATCTGCATAAAAGGCAAAGGCTTACTACACTGATTGTTAAAATAACACTAGAAAACTTCAAACCTAATATAAAAACAGAAGTATTTGGGTTTTTCAATCCATTACTATAGTTTCAGCACATACACTCTGTGTGTATGCAAGTCTTTAAAAAAGGAAAGAATACAGAATTCTGATTAAAACTTGAATCTGATGAAATAAAATGTTCTTTTCATAATTCATATGCAAGAGAGACATACACAGCCTAAGAAGGAACACTCTTTATGTAGCAAGAGCAGCCAGCACCTGTGATTCTGGACAACTGATACACTGGAAAAAACATAAGGAATTCTTTGTTATTATCTTCCACTAAATGCTTATGTACATAATCTATTATTCAATTTGTGAACAGATATCCACTTTGTAGCCTATGATTAATACATATCATTAAGCATCACAAGTACTTTGTATCACTTAAAAATAAAACCAACCATGTTCTGTAGAAATCCTCTATTCTTTATTTTTCCCAAAGAATTCTTAAGAGATGAACTGCATAAAAAAAAATTTCTTACCATTTATTTAAAAGCTGCACAACTCCACAAGAAATTAACTGCAGTTACAACCACAGCACCCTTATTTTCTCTTTTAATTCCATGAAAAACACACATATCGAGCTAAGAGCTTTTATCAAACACAAGGTCACAGATTTTAGGCCTGACTGATGAGCAGCTTTGGACATTTAAACAAGAGAGCAATAAAACCATTCTAAGTGAGGCTGAGATATCAGTTTGCAGTAGGTGGAAAATGAAAGGTGTTTTTGCTCCTTTCCTGAAACTTGCAAGAAAGAGGGAACAGCTGGGAGCAGGGAAGATGTCCTGATAGAAAAATGTGGGGACACACTGCTTAAAACGGAAAAGAAGGTGAGGTTCAGGTGTTGAACAAGAAAAGAAAATCTCATGAATTTGGAATTAAGGGTCTCAAACAGGAATTAATTCTTCTGAGCGCCAGTGATGGAGTACCAGAAACCACCCAAGCTTCACATTTGAAGTTTAGGCCATGCTCAGAACCCCTCAGTGGAATTATGGATTTCTAATTCACTGTTGTCACTATTTATTCTATACCTTATGGTTCCCTGGATTTCCTTTTCACAAAGCATGCAGTGACATACTCATTACCCCTGGACCATTATGTACTCCATAAATCATCATTTCTTTTGTTCTAAAGCTGAGTGTGTAATCCACCCCAATGGAGAAACAACTAAAATCTAACTGCATAAGCAATTTTCTTGGATGTCAGGTTTCTCTAGTCCAAAAATAATACAGAGGGTTCCACACAAACTATTTGCTTCTCCTTCAATTTCCCATTCAGAAATACAAAATGTATATACTCAGTTTCTGGGAAGCTGTAATAAACAAACCAAAAGGGGACAAAATATTCACATTGTCTACCACATCAAGCCACAACAGACCAAACCTTTTTATTAACCACAGCAAAAACTTCTGTGAAAATGAGATACCAAAGTAAAATCTATGTTACTAAAATAGCTTGAAAGAAACCGTGACTTTACTAACTTGTTTCATAATGCTAATGTGGGGGGAGAGGGGAAGGGACCTGAAAAAAAGGCATTTAATTAGCCCAAAATAAGCTTCAGGTAGGAGTGGATGAATCTTTTTTTAGGGTTTTTTTATTCCCCCTTAAATCTGAGGGGAATTGCTTAATGCATAGTATGCAAGTGTTGTAAATAATTTTAAACTAAAAGAAATTTGCAGACAGTACATGATACATTCCTGCAAACCCTCCTTCACCTCCTTGATCAAACTGCCATCAGTGCAGATCCTACTTGTGCAAACAGCAATCACAGGAGCAGCAGTTGCCATAAAAAGGTTTTACACTTTAAAGCCTGCGTAGGTAGCACGAAATAAAAAGTCCACAACACCTAAAGTAGTATGAAATATAATAATCTGTAATTCAAGCAGCAGCAAGAATCAGACTTATATGCAACCTAAATGCAATATAATACAAAGAGCAGAATGTTACTGCAAGCAAATAAAGGCTGGGAGTGATCTGCATGAAGCCCCAAACCTGCAGAGGTACTGCAGCAAACAGTATTTTGCAGCACTTCACTGAGGGAGAACAAGAATGTTTAATATTACTTGTATTTGCTAAATCTTTAAAATTTAATTGACCCCATCTGAAGTTTTTACTTACTGCAGTTTATGAAAAAGGTGAGAGGTTTCAAAACACATTTTTCCTATAAAATCCTATAACCAGAGGACAGTAATTTGACTTAACTGCTGTCATCAATTTCTATTAATCTAAAAATATAATACTTTAAGCAAACTTCATTGAACTATATATTTCAGATTTTTTCTATTTAATAAAAACATAACAGATCAGTTTTATTACTATTTTGATAATTCATCCAATAATTATAATTCTAGTGAATATCATGCTCTTTTTTAGGAGCTGATACTGTATTTCCAATTGCTATAGATGCTGCAGTCCTCGCACTTGCAATTTTGTTTGAGAGCTACAGGTCTGAAAGTGCACCCATCTTCTCCTTGAAAACCCACTGAAAATACAGAATCTTTAAATTCTAGCTTGAAATGTCAGTCATCTGTATACAGAAAATCATCTGTATTTACTCTATGGACTATTGATCCAGATCCAGAGTGACTATACTTTACCATGACAATTTGGTTACCTGCTCCATAAATCTGCCACTGAAACTTTCTTGGAAACAAATCCACACACAGGCACAATGGCTGCTTTTCAAACCACAGCAACCAGATTCATTTCCACACAGTTTTTTTTATACATTTCCTCATCCTTCCAGTGTAAATTGTCCATTTCGTGCACTAAATCTTCATGCTCTCCCATAAAAAAGGAGAAGTGGTGAAGTCTCAGTTTTGAACTATTTTTGAAACTACAGATACATAATGCAGTATATATATGTTCAGGGGAACTTATATGTACTGTATTATATATATATGCACATATGTTCAGGGGAACATATATATACTGCGTTCTATATATATATATGTGTGTGTGTATATATATATATACACACACACACATATATGTTCAGGAGAACATATATACACACACATGAACCTGTTTCTATGTTATTTTCAGGTCTGACACCGGCCTTATCCAGTAAAGAATTAGAGATTTTCAACTTAGAGCAGATCACTAGATTATATGCATTACCTTCAGCTATCCACATACAAATCAATCAGATTAAGGACTGTTCAATGGCAAACTGAATCAGGAGGATAAAAACATGTAAAATCTCAGTACACTTCTGTGGCAGAGAGCACTGTCATTCCATCCAGGCTCTCAGAGCTGCTGACTGGGCTCCACTCACCGTGGCTGCCCCTGCTGTGGCTGTTCCACCTGCACGGGTTCATCCCACAGCCAAAGAAAGCCCTGACAGCACTCTGAGGTTTGCTGGGGAGCTCTCGTGGTGGCAAGGCAGCTTAGACAGCTTTGTCCCTGCTGTGCTGGTGGCTCAGAGCAGGGCAAGGAGCCCTCACCCTGGGCCAGGCCGTGGCCAGCAGAGCTCAGGTCACACATGGCCCAGCAGGTCCCTCCTGCAGGGTGCTCCACCTGCTCCTGTGCCCCTGACAGGCGCAAAGGACAATCCATTAGTCCAATCTGCCTCAGGAAATCCAGATGGGAATTCCCCAGAACAAAGCTGAGGGTGTGCCCCAAGTGCTTTGGGTGCCTGCCAGGGCTCCAGTGCCAGCACAGAGCACACAAGACAATTCCAGCACTGCCACCAGGGCCACCAAACACCTAAGACAGAGCCCAAGGACAAAGCCCTGCAGCGAAACAGGCAGGAGCACCAATGTCCAATGTGCACACATCAAATGCCAGAACATTCCAGTGCCCATCAGATTTTACAGTCCTAACCTGCCCAATTGCTTTCAGCAAGCACTCCAGATTTTCAAAATTTAGTCACTTCAGCTTTACTCCCCAAATGGATGGAGAAAGGGGAGAAGTAATTCCTGCTTATAGAGTAAGCTTTAGGCAGACAATTGTCAGCTGACAGGGGGTTTTTGTGACCATGTCAGATGAATAACCAGTACCTGGGAGAGACAGATTTAGGACCATTGACTCAAGTGAATGAAAGCATCCATTTTTCCATTTATCCACTTTTCTCACAAGTTTTAATCATACAATGCATTATATGTGCCTACATTTATATTATCCAGGATTAAAGTATAAATAAGGAAAGAAAGGAGAATTTCTGAAAGCTAGCACACATATGCAGGCATAGGAGTTTTTTCAGAAAAAGTGATTTCCAGTTCTGAAACAGACAAACCTAATCCTCAAATCTGCTAATCCGATCAAAACATTTATACACTGAGCACTTGCTACTTCAAATATGTCTGCTGGGAATGGAAAAAAAATTCTGGTTTTAAAGGCAGCATTTGGTTCAGTTTCAATAACACACTCAGGTTCATAACTGTACCAGATCCAGGGTGTAAATAGCCACAACTTCCCTCTGTCCAACTATTTCCCACTCTGAAGTGTTCAGCTCTTTTTCTCTATATCTGCTTCCTTCCTTTATTTTTCTAAAGCACACTGCTCCAAGTAGGCAGTTTTTATGCAAGAAGGGTGAATTCCCACTGTGCAAACAAGTGCAAAATAGACTTCAGCTGCAGTACTACATTGCAAAGGGAAAAAAAAGCCAAGGTACACCTGGCAAAGCTCTTGGACAGAGAATCCTTATTTCTTTAAATTATCAATAAGATTTGGCAGTACACAAAAAATCCTCTCAAAATTTCAAGTTCATGTAATATTTTCATTTTTATAATGTTTAGCAGATAAATACATGGCTGTCATTACAAAAGAGATACAAAAAATAGCAAATAAAAAGAAGCAGTGACTAGTTAAGCCTACAAAATGTTGGGTGATTTATCACACGAAAGTTTGCATAAATATTTTCCTGACAGTAGTTACATTAACACTAGCTACAAACGATAGCAGAATTTTTACACAGCAAACACCATCAAATAAATGGAAGTTATAATGCTTTTTACTATTTAATACTTTTTTCTTTTAAAAATCAGCATGAAGGTAAAGACGTTTGCCTGCTAAGGCTTAGAAAATAGCAAGTTGTGGGTTTTTTTCATCTAAATTTGATTTGGTTTTAATTTTTGAAGAAGAAATAGCCAGTTTTTGTTAAAAATGTACATATCACTGTTTAGGCATAAACTAATTCAATCTTTTGGTGTTAAAAGAATACTGAAAAAAACCTGGGCTCATCAACTGCTCCACACACACACCAGCACAAAACCTTACACAACGAGGAGACTGAAGTAGCAAACTTGCTGTGGAACACTGTTCAAATACAAGAGCCACCAAAAGTGAGCATCTCAGAGAATTTCAAGAAGGAAACTTATTTCTGCCATTCAGGAATGGAAAGCATTCCTTGAAATTCCAGCAGGGGGATTATGTTCTCTGCCCAGAAATCTTCTGGCTGAGGTGAAGCTGCCCACACTGGAGATAAGCATCTCTTATCTACATCTGTGGGGCAAAGCAAACACCTCAGGATGCCTGGTCCCACCTACCCACTGTCCTGTCCCTCCTTTCATCTCTAAAAGCAAACCATGCACTCTGATTGTCTTTTCCTTCCTTGTATCACTGAGATTTCTATCCTACAAGAATCCAAACTTGTAAACATCTATCAAGCAAGCAAGCTTTTGAATTTACTCTCCTTGCAATTTAATAAAACAAGCTGAAAAATCAATATGTGTAGAAACAATCTCAAAACTGTAAGTGACTGAGGGTGTATTACGTTTGATACCCCAGATAAAATAAAACTCCAGTGATCACAGATCACACACACCATAATAGCAATAAAGCAGACAGGATTATGGTAATTAAGGAGACAGATCAATAAAATATCTGTTACATTTTGGAAAGTCAGCAAGTAGCAGTTCTTTGAGTTTCTGACCTAGAGAACTGCCTGATGCATTTCTGTTGTTCTGGCATGATCTATCTTCAGCAAAGAGCTTTGTTGTGTGTTTAGCCTAGGGATGAATTAAAGATAAATGCTAGATTTCAGTGAGTTCATTGCAAAAAAACAATTTCAAAGAACAAGTCAAAACTCAACAAAAATAATGAGTTTCAAAAAAATAAAGTTTGGTCTTTAGGGGGAAGGTGTATTTTATTTTTCTTTTTAATTTACGGAAGAACTACCACAGTTGATTAATTTGTGTGCAAACTTCTGGACATTGTTTTTGATAGATATATAAATGTGAATTTTATAACAAAATGATATTCAAAAGTTTTGTCTCAAGATATATTTGAAAGCTTAAGTTCTCTGCTGACTGCTGCAGTACAGATACATGAGAAAAAGAGAACACAATGCTAAATCTCCCTGACAGGGTTTTTGTATTTGCTAGAGTTGAGCCACAACTGGCCCTGGGCTTCCTTCATTTGTGTTTGATTGATGCCTGCATCCTGGAAATGCAATTTGAAATTCAGATGGTGGCATAAACTTCAACTGGTTCAGGCAGAAAAGAACCAAACATCCAAACAAGTTTTAAAAAAAACCCCAAAATTTAATTAGCACAGGACAAATCTTTAGCCAAATGCTTCATTAAAATTTGATTTTTTTCTGTTATTTTACACAAATAAAAATATTTCTTTCTTTCCATATAGGAAAGTAGATTTAAACAAACCACTTTTCTCACTTCTAAATAATGCTTGATTTTTTGTCTTGGTGATGCACACTACTGACAACTACAGGGTACAAGGTGAGGCCAGGGTGATTCAGTGAGACCCAGGACCTGTGATGTTTGCTGGCAGATAAAACTGAGATCATCTGTGCCTAAGAATTTTGGTAATCTAGAAGATTAAAACTAGACAAGCAGTGTGTGTTACTGAGCTACTGCTCAGCACTAAAGCCTGAGGCCAGGCCAGGCCGGGCAGGGCTTGGGGCAACCTGGGCTGGTGGGAGCTGTCCCTGTCCATGGCCCTGGGGTTGGAACAGGATGGTGTCTAAGGCTCCTTCCAACCCAAACATTCTGTGATTCCCTAGGACATGTCACAAATGTGAAACACGGGACACAGTGTCCCTGCCCATAGCACTGGGGTTGGAACAGGATGGTGTCTGAGGCTCCTTCCAACCCAAACATTCTGTGATTCCCTAGGACATGTCACAAACGTGAAACATGGGACTTAGGGCAGATGTGCTATCAGTGTGATAAATGCTGTCAGAGTACAATTCAAGCCCTTTAATAGCTTTTTTTGGGCAAGAAGCAAATGTTTGTCTGTTAAGTGTCTTTCTTGAAAAATAAACCATCTGCGCATCTGCTTAGGGTGCACTAAAAACCTGTTTGCACTGTTCCAGCGCTGGAAGGTTCCCTGGGAAGGGCATAAGAAAGCAGTTTTAACACAAACAGAATGAACAAGTACCTTCAGAGCTAAAACCCTCTCAGCAGCATCACTACACAAGGTATCTCTATAGCCTTGAAATTGCCATCACACAAAACCCACCACAGCCATCTAGATAAGCAGCATTTAACAAGATTGGCAGTCTCCTGTGCTGACGAGAGAACAGTGGCTTTAGGACAGGACTCTTTGTCAATAAGTGACTGGAGCCTTTATATTTATGAAAATGAACCTATATTTATGAAAATAAATGAAAAAACTATCTAATTAAGAAATTACACTTAATTTCTTTTTTAATTTTTAACTTAATAACCAACTACCTATAGCTGCAATGCAGACCTTTTTATCCAATTATACAATACTACCCAAACCTATGAAGAAGAAAGTAAAGAAAAAAAAACTAGCCTCTGCCCTAAAACTTCCATCTTGTTTTATATATATCACTATATTCATAAATCTTTAAGTTTTCCACCATATAATATTACACACTTCTATTCAAACTACACACCCACAATCCCAGTTGTATCTTTCAATTTTAGAAACCTTCTCCACAACCTCAGGTCAAATGTAGTGTTCTCTTAAGGCTCAGCACATGTCAACACAAAAAATATAAAATTCTCAGTAACCAGCTTCCAGCAAGGGACTCTGTGCTGGGCTCTTCACTCCTGCAAGGTTATTCTCGGCTGTTCATGACAGAAATATTAGCATCATCCTCAAACATTTAAGTCTGACACTATTAGACAGAATGGCAGATGGAGAAATGTCCATTGAGTTGCGCAGCTATCTCTGTGTTTTCCATATTCAAACCAGTATACTCAAAGCCAGCTATGAATTTACTTTGTTAGAATGTACACAGATGCAGTGAAATTACACATGCATGGGTGCACACACACCATGCCAGTTGGCAATAAACTTGCCTTTCATTTAAGAGAGAACAGCTTATACAAAAGAGAAAAAAATGGCAAAGTGGAATAGAATAAAGTTAAAAACCTTTGAGTTCAGGTATTTTAAAATCATGAATATTCTTTTAAGAAACCTAAAGCTAAAAATTAACGTACTAAAAGTGAAACACACAAGTGAAAGGGCAACACAATCTTGGGAAGTGTACTAATAACTGTCACTTCATTATCACAATTAATTAATTAACTGCTTTCCATTTATTAATAAGCCATTTGTCCAACCAACCATGAATAGACCATAGTGGTGTGGCACAGAAGATCTATATTTATGCTTCTAAATATTTCCTCTCCCTGTAAGTAGTCTCTTTTTCCACCAAGGCAATTTGAAGAAAACATTTTCAGTATAAATATTCATTAAAAAACACACTAGTAGTACTGATGCAACATTTCAGATTAAAAAGAAAAACCAGAAAAACAGCTCTTGAAACATCATCCTGTTCTGCAATATTTTCATATACAAGGATTTTGAGTTTCCTTGCCTCAGTTATACTCCCGTGTTTTAAAACCTTTCAATAGCTTGGATGATAAAGCCTATTTTTCTCTTACCAAGATATGCAGTTCCATTCTGAAAAACTTGACAGAACATGAACTTTGCCAGAGCCCTTGAGCCACAAATTCCTTTGATTTTACTTAAGAAGGGTAAAAGAACCAATCTTGCCGGGAAAAGACAAAGACCAAGGAAGCCACACCTAACATGGCACCGAAGCTGTACTGTTCCCAGGCTACACACAGCAACAAATTACTCTCTCAAAAGAAGAATGCAGGTCTTATATGAAGTGGAACAATTAATTTCACGCTTGTCAGCCCAGTCTCAATAGTGTGTTGATTTGAATCCGATATTTGTGGCGCATTACGGCGCGCGGCGGACAGCGCCGGTGCCTCCCGAGCAGACACATGGCAATGATGACTATCATTGTAAAACAATCCATCAATAAGAGTAATTACAGTATTGATCAAAATGGCTCCTTGTTTCGTATCAGAATCAATTCTCAGGAGTTGCCAGAAACAGAAATATCTAATGGACTATTCCATCACTGCAGCAACTGAAACAGCTAATATTCTGGAAAGCTCTTAATAATTACTCATTGACTCTAAATTTCTGCTTCAGTGGTTAACTATAGCCTGCTTACTGTTGCTTGAAAGTCAGTCGTAGTGGCTGAAATAAGATTCCAATGCAAATTTATAAAGTGCTAACATCTGCAAAAAAACTCAAAACCACCTTATATAATTTCGCTGTGTTCTGTTAATCACAGAATCTAATTATTTTTCTTATTACATTGTTTCTGGGTGAGAAACTGCATTCTGGATGCCGACAGCTTGTTTTACAGTGGCTGCTCTTACAGTACTCCACAATAGGCAGGGTGGAATTCATTATGGCTCAGATTGTAAACAATTGAAGCCATAATACCATTAATAGCATATTTTTGTGTAAATGTCACTGAATTACAGATGGTCTTTTGAGATGGCATCAGCTCTTAATGTTGCTCTATAAACCCTAGAAGATAGAAAATCATAGAATAGTTTAGGTTGGAAAACACCTTTAATGTCATCAAGTCCTACCATTAACTCAGTACTGTGCAAGTCTCCGCCAAACCACATCCCTCAGTGCCACATCTACACATCTTTGAAATACCTCCAGGGATGGCAACTCCACTTGTCCCTGGGCAACCTGGGAGCTTTGCAGCCCTTTTACTGAAGAAGTTTTCCTAATAACCATCTTAACCTCCCATGCCACAACTTGAAGCCATTTTCACTCATCCTGTCTCTTGCTACATGAGAGAATATAAAATAACAATCCCCACCTGGCTACACCTCCTGCCAGGTGGCTGTAGAGAGCCATGAGGTCCCCCTGAGTTTCCTTTTCTTCAGGCTGAACTCCCCCAGCTCCCCTATGGGACTTGTGCTCCAGACCCTTCACCAGAGCCCTCTGCAGAGCCTTCCTGCCCTCCAGCAAATCAAATCAACATCACCACCCACCCTGGAGTCACTGCAACTGACTGGGGTACCCTCAGCCCCTCATTAGATCATTGATAAGTGACTGGCCCCACTACAGACCCCCAGGGACCAGCACTGGTGACCAGCCCCAGCTGGAGGTGACTCCATTCCCCGCCACCCTCCAGGCCCAGCATCCAGCCAGTTTTTCCATCCAGCAAAGAGTACACCCACCCTAGCCAAGAGCAGCCAGTTTGTCCAGGAGAATTCTGCAGAAATGGTGTCAAAGGCTTTCCTGAAGTCCAGAGAGACAACAACCACACCTTTCCCTCATCCACTAAGGGGTCACTTTGTCACAGAAGGAAATCAGGGCAGTAAAGAAGGACCTGCCTTGTATAAACTGGGTCTGATCCCTGGTTGTCCTGTATGTGCCACATGAGGGCACTTGGGATGATCTGCTGCATGACATTCCCTGGCTCCAAGGTGACACTGACAAGCTTGATCTTCCTGAGATCCTCATTCCTACCAATGTTCTTACCCATTCCCACCCCACCTGATGGGCATCACATTTGGCAACTTGCAGTGGACTGGGACCTCTCCAGTCACTGATAAATAATGGAAAATGACACGTGGCCCAATGAGTGCTGCCACCAGCTCCCTCCATACTCTTGGGTGGGTCCCATAGTCTGTGTGTTTCAGGGGTGTGGGAGGTTGCTGACCATTTCCCCTTGGATAATGGGGCTTCACTCTGCACCCAACCCTTTTTTCCAGCTCATGGGCCAGATCTGTACCTGAGAACAACTGGTCTAAATATTAAAGACAGGCAAAGAACTGGCATTTGTTACTTCAGCCTTCTCGTCACAATTGTTCACTGTTTTCCCCAAGGCCAATAAAGGATAGATATTCTCCTTATGCCTCTTTTTTGTAGTCAACACCTTTATAGAAGCTTTCTTTAATTATCTTTTATGACAGTAGCCACATTAGGATTTGACCCATCAATTTTCTCCCTGCATAACCTCATGACATTCTTGCAGTTCTGAGTTTGCTATCCCATTTTCCAAGGGTCATAAATCCTCTCTTTATTTTTTTTCCCTGCATTCCAGACAAAGCTCTTTGTTCAGACAGGACAGTCTTCCCCACTTGCTCATCTTTTAGCACTTGGGGTGACCCAGCTCCTGTGCCTTTAAGATTTCCTTCTTGAAGAATGTCCCGCCTTCCTGGACTTCCTTGCCCTTCAGAAATTCCTTCCAAGGGACTGCACCAACCAGACTCCTAAAGACACCAAAGTCTGCCCTCCACAAGTCTAAGGTAGCAGGTTTGCTGTCTTCCAACATCTTCATATATGTTCCAATTTCATTTCAGATTTGTCTGTCCCCACACCTAAACTGTCCTGCAAGGGAACTGCATGTAATTAAGACTGTATTAAAATACATTTGCATGTTGATATAATCTTAAATTGCCAATAAAAACATGTTTAAATTAATAAACTGGCACATTACACAGGCACTGCAAGAGACAGCATTATACCAGTTCTAATAAAATACTTTTATGTAACACATTAGCATTATCATCAATTGGAAATCTCTAATATTTCCTCTGATGTTTGCTGAAGTAGCATTAATTACGCTCACTTTCTTTTGGTATTCATGTACCATCAATGTAATTAATTTGGAGTTTACTGAAGTGTGAAATGTTCTGCCTGATAATAGATTTCCCAGAATCTGATACAGCAGTCGACCTTAAACATTCCACTTTTGCTCTGGCTAAACACAGAGACTGAGTTCAGTACTACAGAATCCTCAATGGTAAACAGTCATCTGGAAGGATTTTTACAATTCTTTTCCTGATAAGATTAGCATAAATATTTGGGTCTCTCGGATGAAAAGGTAAGCTGAAACATGAAAAGGTAAGCTGAAACATGAAAACAGTGTGGTGGAATTCTGACTGCAGCGTGAAAATGCTTCAATTTAGTTTTAATTCCTAAGAGTATATTTTGCAAATCCTTGAAGGTCTCAGAACCAGACTTACTAACATGGAACATTTTGAAACCAAGATGCTTGGGGCAAAAGAAATGAAATTTTGCAGAGTAAGGAAAAAAGGGAACAATTATTATATTAAATAACAGCCCATATTTAGTCTGTCATTGGTAGTAATGAGGAAACTCCAGAAGCTTATATGTAACCTGTTCCATGTCCCACTGAAGACAAGAAAAAATTTCTTTTTTACCCTCTTATGTATAGGATGAGGCCTCATAATCCAGAGCTCTCCATGAATACCAACAGAATGAGAATATAAAATATTTAGGTCTTCAAATAGCAAAATATTTTTTCTCTATATTGTTTATTTATACCCTCTAAGCTGTGCACTACATAATTCCATGTCACTAATGCTGCCATGGTTTTTTTCCTCAAGGGGATTACATTTTCACACTAATGATATTATCACAAAGTTTATCTATGCTCATCCAAGATGCTTTAATCATTTCCTGGATTAAAGTCTGCCAAATGCAGCATCTTAAAGCTTGAGAAATCTCAGTGCATGAGGCATCTGACACTATGACTTGTCACAGTTTTGTAAAGTTAATCATGAAAGAACTACAACTGCCAGATAATACCAAACCACTTCTGGTAAATACTGACTTAATAATGTGCACCAATAGGTTTTAACCCCACCATCACAAGGATGAAGGACCAGCAGCTTGTACTGTTATTGCACATTTTGCTTTCTCCAAAAAATGAAATCTTGGGATAAGCTTCTCCAAACAGTGTGTCTAAAATTCACAAAATTGAGGTAAAAAACTACCCCCAGAAACCCAGAATGCAAAACCAGACAAATCAGATTGCACATCTTCAGAGAACAGGTGGTTTCCTTCCATGTTCTCCATACAAACATATTTATCCTGTGCTGAGGGTACAGAATCTAGCAGGATCAGCTACAAGCCCAGGCTCCAGATAAAGGAATAAAAGCAGCCTAAACAGAAATTCTGAAAATGCAAGGAAATTTTTATGACAGTATGTTTTCAAAATACTACAGTAAAGAGTATTTATGAGATAACTATAAATTATAGGTCACTTAGAACCTACAGGAAAACTCCCACAGAGGCAGATCTCCTCTAAACCAAATGCACGTTCTGCTCTCAGGGTATACATCCTTATGTCTCCATAATCTCTAATTTTAATTCATCATGATATTATCTGTTTTAGAAACCTTCCTTGAGCAAAAGCTATGCACAGCTGGTGAATGAAATGTCATAAAACCCTTGCCCTCAGAAAATAGCTGACAGAGTGAAATAGCTAATGATGCCCGAGGTGCCTGTGTGCCACCATTAACACTGAGCTTGTCCATTCTATTTCAACAAATCATGCTTTTTAAAAACAATTTTAAAATGCCAGTGAGATAGTTGCTTGATAAACCACTAAAAAAAAGCACATCTCACTCTTCTGCACTGTTTATATCACTATCATTTAAAACTACATATTAACAAACATTAAAATGTTGACAGTGACATTTATTATTGATAAAGACAGAAAAGGTTATTAAACAAGGAGAGATGCTTTTAATAAATTGCAATTATCCTAACATTTTACTATGATCATAAGCCACCTTCACTAAAAAGTGGTAAAATTATTCAATTTGCTTCTATAGATTGGAAGTATCTCTTTCTGCCATGATGTTCCCAGTTAGGGCTCCCTTCCAAGGGCCAGAAATCTTTGTAGGTAGGAAATGCTCAGAGACAATTTGCTGGTGTTAAAACCTCCTGCAGGACTGCAGTTCAGCACAGACCAAGGCTTGTAGCAGGTTACAAATCATCTATTTACATTTTCCTACCTGAAAGTTTTACCAACAGGGAGCAATCCAGCTGCTGAGCTCCTCCAAGTCTCCTGAAGCCCAGCAAAGGATATGCCCTGAGAAATTGCCACTTATGCACAGATATGCAGAATTTGTAACAAATAGCCAGGAAAACTTTGAAGAATTCTTAGACATTTTGGATGGTTTATTATTCCAACTCATTGTCTTGGTTCTATGCATTTCATGCTAGAGATTCAGTTCCATATTGTTGCTCTGGACAAAACAGAAGATGTTGAATAATTGCAATTTTCTCTTCCCACAACATTTTGTTGATTTAACCTTTATTTAACGACCCAGTTCCTGTGGAGGCACTCACACTTACACTGACTGCTGATTTGGATTTCATGCTGACTAAACAGCAGCCTATTACACACACAAGAAAATCCACAGCCCTGCACGAATGGAGTTGGTAAAAAAGGCTTCCTTGGGGCTGGAGACACACAACACAACTCTGTGTTGTAATAAACACATCATGTTGTTTCAGCAAGACAGGATGTGTGACACATCTCTGCTCAGCCATAGCATAAGCAACTTTCAAAACTGAGAAATTTGCTGGCACTACCACTGCAAGCACTGTGAGACACAACAGCTCTCTGACAACAAGCAGAGCAAAATTAATCTCTTGTAAAATGGGCATAAAACGCCACTTATGTGAGAACTAAGTTGTGGTAAAAGGTAAAACACTTGGCACAGCAGATGGGACACTGCTACATCAGAGTGAAAATATCTTACTCTTGTTTCATATGTCCAGATACACCAGAAAAGGACAAAGAGGCAAGAGAGAGTTTAAATGGATGACCAGGTAAGATACAAAAAGCCTGAATGTTAAAAAATTTAGTATTTAAATATACACAAATGCTAAAATGCAATACCACCAGCATTTTTTAGCAGAGTCACCATTTCAGTCAGCAAATTGCACTGTATTTAAACAAGTGTGTGCTTTTACATAAACATTTACCATGGCAAGCAGCTTTCTCTCCATCAGAAACACAGAGATCAAAGGCAGAGCAGCTACTCTGTGTGTAAGTAACACACAGCACATGCACAGAAACCTACTGATAACTGCATTGGAAAAAAATCACTTTCTTAAGCATTTGCCAGAGCTGAGGCTGCACTCCTGATTAGCCAAATATTGCAACCAGCATTAAGTTCTATAGCATCAGTTCCTGCCAGTCTGATTAATGCACTTTTTGCAGACTTAACATAGATTTTAATACATTAATATATATATTTTAAAATATATTTATACTCAAGTGCAAAGAAAGTTGTGGCTTTGTATGGTTTTTAAGGATTCTTGCTTCACATGCATGGAGCAAGCCTTGTTGGCAAAACCTGCTGAGTGGAGGAGATATACAGATTTTATACTTTACCTTCATGAAAATTAAGTAGAAGTGTGTGCAGTAAATACAGCTGTCAGATACTGATCAGTTACAAGAGACTGAAACCTATTAAAAGTTTTTATGCAGAAAAATTATGAAGTTGTACAATATTTTGTTCTGCCCTGAAATATATTAAAAACCATCTTCTAGTTTCCTATTTCACTTTATCCTCACAGAAACCTTCACCTTTTTAAGGACAGCACACAAATCTACAGAGGAAGCATCTCTTGTCCAAACCAATAAAGAGAGGCAAATATTACTTTTGGGTTTTCATTACAAGAATTATTATAAAACACATATTTTTCTCTTAAACTGCCTGCTGGGATGTTTTTTCTCCATCAGTCAAGTATCTAATAAAGATGACAGCCTCAATTCCTACAATTTCTTTAGAATTGTAAAGTGTTGTATAAAATTTGGGTGAATCTGCTCACTCTATTAATTACTCTTCAGTTATTAAGGCAGTTTATATTTATGAATAAGGGGGTCATAAAATCCAATTTAAGCAGAAAGGTTCAGAGAAATAACTTTAAAATCTGCTTATATAAAAACAAATCATGATGCAAGCCCATTGTTCCACTGCTAAATGTCAACACAATTTCACTTTGGAAGCTTCACCTCTCTGGTGTACTTGCAATTTCAAAGCCATTTCTACCTTTTCTGCCTAAGTTATATAATCTTTCTCTCCTGCTTACAGTGCATTTGCAGTTCTAGAGTGGTCCAGCTTTCAGTGCAAGCATTAATATTTCTTTTAATGCAAATATAAACACAAGCAAAAGTGCAGAATTACTGTTTTGGAATAAAGGGCAGCATCCATTCTTTTTTCCTTCAATTGTTCTCAAATGTCACAGCATTATGAAAATCATTGAAAAATACAGAGTAGCAAACTCAGTGAAGTTCAAGTTGAAAATGTCTGAAAGTTTACAGTAAAAGACTTTTCTTCCTTAATTTTCTTACCACAATCAGCACAAAAATTTTAGAATTCAGGATAGCAGTAACATATACTCAACCATTCATGGCCTGATATTCCATATTAACAAAAATGGCTTTTTTATAAAACTTTTCAAAATACTTGGAATAAAACAGGTTACTCTCCAAACTCAGCCACATCATGAGAAATCTCTGTCCATCAAGACCTTGTCAAACATTGTAATTCAGGATGCATATTGTGAACACTCCTGTTATGTCTTACACTTTTTCCTGTATGATATTAGAATGAACATATAATCTACTAAAAATCCTAAGATAATTGTCAATGTTCATTTTTAAGACATGAGAGTTATCTGAAGAAATTCAAGGGTTTGAGACTGAAATGCCTTGTCCTAAAACTGCTGTAAAAAACAAAAGAAAACAAAAAATAAAATTCCATTTGTCTTCTAATATACACTTGCCACAAAATATTTTCTTGTGTGTTGAATCAGAGTCATTTGAAAGGAAATAAATTCACACTTCTGTAAGACTGTGTATGTAACACTTTGCAGACATGGGAGATGGAAGTGTCTGTGCTTTCAGAAGACTGCAAGACTTCTTCATCCAAATGCCTCATTAGACATGCAATCATACTATTAAGGCATTTTACTCGTTAAATTCAATAGACTTCTAAACTAGTAGTAGATAAATTACATGCTTAAAGGTAAACACTACCAGGAATAGTCAGCCATGGTGCTATACTCTACATGTACAAGCCTTATTCATCTGCTATACAAAAATTGCCTCAAAAATTGTGCAAGAGAAAACCAATAATTGCTCACCATGACACAAAAGACATGGCTCTGCAATGCATTTAACTCTGATTACAAATGGGTGTTTGCAGATCAGACAGGGGAGAGAGAGAATTAGACTAATTCAGTACTAAATTCAGCCTTCCTCTGACATAGACAAATATAATTTATTGCAGCATCAGTTGTACAGAACATGGCCAACCAAGGAACCTGTGAGCACTGCACTGCAAATTGAACCCTGAATGGCAACAAAGCTTTTTCTGCAAAGTATTTTTTAATCCTCCCATACCCGGAGCATTATGTTAAATCAACTCTTTACTTTTTCTATAAATCTCTCCAATCCCAGATTTTACCACGTTTGTTACTATGAAGCACACATAAATGCAGATTAACTCAACTAGTTCAAAGAACATCACACTTCTTCTAAAGACAAAGAGTTTTATTTGCTGTCATCCTCTTATCTGCAGACTCTTCTCAACCACATTGCCAAGACACATTCTCCTGTTATTTCAGCCACTAATAATTTACCCCTCTGACAAGTAAGAAATTCACTCGCAAGCCTGATGACAGTAAACCAGAGCAGCTAAACTCATGAATTCCTGATCCAGTTGAAACTTTGCTTCATGTTGGTGAGATAGCTGGTCTGCTGTGAGCATCCCTTATTACAGCAATCACAATTATTTCACTCACTCCAGAGCACCTGTGCTCCTGCAGTGTCCAGCTGTTCTCTCTCATGCTGTATTTACACTGCAGACTTCTGGGGCTGCAATTGTCTTTTCATTGCCCACATGTAACTATACACAATTGATCTTTGAGATCTTCTAAAACAAAGAAGTAAAAATTACTAAACAAAATGCACACAGTGTTAAAAGTTTGATTTTTGTTCTCCCTCAGATTTGTTGCCAGTATTGCTATTTACATTACAGAAATTATAAAAACACTAGACTCCTTAGCCCAGTGGATAAATAAATTACTTTAGCTTGTTTCAAGAGGAGTTATGCCCTTCTTGTCCTTTCATTTTGAAAAGAAAAAACAGGTGTCAACTGGGAAACAGAAGTAGACTCCAAAGACAACCCAGAGTTTGAATTTCGACTTTCTAAAAAAATTCTGAAAATGCAAAAATTAAGTACTTTATATTTCTAGGACACTATACCATTTCTGAAATAATCTCCTGGGTACAAATAGGAAAAAAATCCAAGTGTGTGTATGGGAAAAAAACAACAAGCCCTATGTTTACCTTGATCTTTTCTGTTAAACTGCTTTTGTTTGCTGCCAGAGCAGTTGATATTCTCAAAGGACAATAAAACACTCTACAGTGTGCTTGTTTCCCCTGAGATACTTCGTGTCAGCAATATGGGAAGAGCTTCTCCTTTCACTCTCTTGGATTATCAGAAGCATTTTACCTTGCTACCTTACCAGAGCTGCCACTGAAGGTGAAATCTGCAGAGCTCTCAGGCAGCAGCCACTGAGCTCCACCAGCAGCAGCAGCAGCACTGAACAAGGGATGGAGAGATTTTGGAGGGAGCTGTGTAAGAACCATAATGAGGGATGTGGGACTCCAGGCAGCTCTTCATAATGTAGTTTGTTAGATCCAAGATGTTACAGCAGCCCAGGGTTGTGGGTGACAGAGCCTGTGCCTACAGCTGTCAGCTCCAGCTGCAGGCAGGCCTGGACACCCTTTGGTTTTGGTTACAATGCATTATATACTTTTCTTTGCTGAGCATCTTCATACAGTAGAACCAATCTATACCTTAACTATTATCTATAGCCTATCATATCTACTATAATAACTTTTACCTACAGCCTATCATAGCTACTATAATTACCATATTCATGTTACTATTCTCAAATCACTAAAAGTTTGTACATTACAGTTTAAGTCAGAAGTTGTTTTCCAATTTTCTTGCAGTGGAAAATTCTGAGACCTTTTTTCTACTTGCCGCTTTGCTGACTTGTTTGCCTGTGCTATCTTTCTGCTTGGTAAAAACACCTTCTTGTTTGAGGTGGGATTATCCTTTCCTCTAAGCCATAAAAAACCCTTCTAACCAACACACTCTTTGCCTTCTTGGTTACCCAGTAAGACTGGCTCAGCAATTCTTTTCTTCTATATAAAAACTTGCTTCCATCTCTATTCCTGCAACAGACTCTACATTAAAAAATCTTTCTGCCAAGCATAGATATCTGTGGGACTTCCTTGTCCAACTTTCATCCTTCCCAACAGCCCTGGGCAGCTGAAGGAGGGCAGGCAGAGAGCAGAGTCCCCCAGCAGGAGCAGCACCGAGGTTTCATGCCCATCCAGCTGTTTTCCAGGCTCAGCACTCCCCAAGCCCCAAGGATAAAGCGCTCACAGCCACAGCAGCTGCTCAGTTCCACCCATCCCCAGGGGTTTGGCAACTGGAAACACAAGAAGCTCCTTGAGGATTTGCCTTTAAAAACAAGCAAACAAAAACCCTCAGGGGAGTAACAAATGAACACGTTTTTCTAAGGAAAACAATTTATCTGACAAACTCAAGCCTTTGTAAACAGAAAGAAACTCGATTTACGGTTTCAAAAGCAAAAGCATTTCAGCTTGCATGTACAAACACTTTATGATGTAAACTTAACTTTCTTCATGAGATCAGTGACTTCCAGTGCACAGGATGGTCTCTCAATGTCACAAATTAAGGTTTCAAATGTGCAATTTTGCAATTATGATGATGCTTTTTATGCAAAATTATTATATTTAATTGCTATTTTATTTCTATTCAGTTCTAATGTTTTACATCAAGGAAACATTTCTATGGATACAGCAACATTTTATAACTCCAGATGTAGATCTGAATCATTGACTGAACCTCAGAACACCAGACACTCATTCCAACAGCTGAAACAGTGTGAATAAAAGCAAAAGCTGCATCCTATGCATTCCTATAAACCTCTTAAGAAAATACACCCCTAAAAAGACTTGCCTTTGCATCTTTGGTTTAAAAAAGAAATGCTTAGTGTTTTGATTCTACTGACTGAGATCATCTCCCAAAATCAGTTGCGACTTTCACAAAAGCCTTCTACAACCTGTGTCAAGGTAAAGGGGTTGCATCTTGAATTTCACAAGACAACGTGCACAAGTAATCCAAGAATGTAGAAGTGACCAAAAAATGTCTCTGTGCTCTTCAAATCCAACACTTAACATGCAACCTGACAGTGATTTGTTTTCTGGGTTCTGTCAAATAGATTTGTGCTGATAGGGCTCCAGAAAAAGCAACTTGAAATTGTTATACTTGTGCAATACCACAGGAAATGTCAGCAAAGGTTCTTTGGCAAGTATTGGTGCTCTCAAGGTACTTTTGTACCAAGTAGAGGTTTAGAGATTTCCATCCCACTGACAAACTGACAGAGAAAATCAGCTACAGCAATTGTTTTATCTAAACTAAAGCAGAAGTCTCTGTGCTAATGAGATACATTTGGGAGCTCAGGGTCAAACCCTATGATGGTTAACACTGTGAAAAGATATGAAACATCACAAAGCACTTGAGGGGAGTTCCTCACAACATTAATTTTTAGCCTGGCAGAATAATACTCATTATAAGATCCCACAGATGAAAACTAATGTACTGTGAATTTTATACCACTTCATTATTATTCAAATGACTTTTTCTTCCTTTTTACATTTTCATTGTTTGATAAGCTAAAATACCTCTGCTCCTTTTATAAAACATAGGAATAGTGGCAAATGTTCATCAAATAGCATATTAAATAAGCAATATTCCTCAACTAAATATGGCTGTCTTCTGTCACAAAATTGTCATTTCATATCAAAATCTGACTTAAACAGCAAAGCAAAGAGAAAATCAAAAGGCAAGTGTTAAGGGGAAGTAAAATCAAATCTTTTGCATTAGTTATACATGATTTTAAAAACCTTACAGGGGCTTGGGTTGGAAAGGATGAGGATAATCTTGTTCCAGCCCCACTGCCCTCAGCAGGGGCAGCTTCCACTGTCCCAGGGTGCCCCAAGCCCCAGTGTCCAGCCTGGCCTGGAACAGCTCAGGAATGGAGCATTCCCAGCCTGGGCAGGGCTCCCCACCTCACAGGGAAGGATTTCGTCCATTAAAAACTGATCTTGACAAAAACCTTTTCAAAGACATTGTCCAACTTTTGAGGATTTTGAAATAAATGTTATGTCCTATCTATAAAATAACCACTTTATAAAGTACTTGACACCCAAGATTTTTGTAAGCACCTTGTAAATAATTAGCCCAATTTACACAAATTTTTGCATTATTCACAAATTCCCAGGCCATTGTACTGGATCAAGCACTTTTGGGCACTCAATAATTTCTCAGCATCTCCCTTATTTCCATGATAAAAAGTCAATTTTGCCGCTGTCCACAAGCTAAAGGGATATTTTATATATTGGTGTCTTTTCTCTTGAGATCCTAGTCCCAATGTAGGCTGCAGGCTATGACAAAAATATTTTTGTTATATTATAATCATAAAATCAGGTTGACAAGCTATTTTTCAATGCTAATTTGCACAATCTCAAGATTTCACTGTCTCATGACATTTTCTCTGAAGAACTTAAAATGTCCTGAGTTTTTCTTGTAGTGCTTCTGTAGCAAAAAGTGTTTTATTACGAGAAAAATTATTTGTGTATCACAGCAAAGAATGGCTATTTTCCTTAATCTCTCAACTTAAAGTCCTTCATATGCTATTAGTTTCTGCTTTACCATGTTTACTGGAAGCTCTGGGATTTTCTGCACAAAAATAATGTCTTTCATACCTTTCAGTTGTACACAGTCATTTTTTTCCTTGCTTTTCAGAAAGTGGCTTGGAGCCGTAAACATAGAATAAAATGAAACAAAACACATGAAATGAAACAAAATATAACATCCCACAACTATGTGTTTGTTTCCACAAAGATTTCAAGTAGGTCAAAGCCTTTTAAGAGACCACTAGCAGCTCAGTTTTCTTCCAGCCTTAGAGTCTCTCTGAGTTCTTATCTACCAAAGGATCTGCCTTGGCTCCTGGTCTGCAGAACTAGACTCAGCAGTTTAAAATAATTTTCAGTGCATCCTCAGAGGTTTGCAGTCAAGCATTCCCACTGCACATTCCAAATTGGCCTCCAAATTCCAGGCACTCTGAGCATCCCTCTGTCCCCAGCTCTGCACTGCAGCATCAAGGGCCAATGGTCCCCGCTGTGTCCCAGGGTGGGTTCCCTCCCAGCACAAGTGACCCTCCTGAGAGCTGGTAGGCAGATGCTGGACACAGGAGATGGCTCCTTGTAAGAAAGCCAGGGGCTAAAACAGCTCTGCTGCCCTCCCTGCACAGGAGGGGACTGGAGGCATGAGATGGTCATAACCAGAGGTAACACTGAGAGACCAGTTCCCTTTAGGAAGATTTATAAAGAGAAGATTAAACTGTCAGGATACACCAGAGCCCCTTCATAACCATCCAGATTGAGAACATTTCAGTGATTTTGGGAGCCTGGCTCAGTAGCAGGGATGCTCTGCAGAGCTGAGGGTCAAACACTCTGTAAAATGCAGCTGATGCCCCTGTTCTGGCTCACATTTAGGAGAGGAGGTTTGCCTCAAATTTCTGGATGAATATAAGAGGCAGAACATGCAACACAGGGGAAAGGCACTCTGCAAAGACAGCTAAAGAGGCTCTGGGGCAGGAATTATCCAGGAGGAGAACAGAAGCCCAGGGCAGAGGAAAGCATGGAGAGGGTGAAAGGGCAGAGGAAGGAGGCAAAGCCTGGGCAGGTGCCTGCTCTGCAAACACCTTGGGGTCACTCTGTCCTGGTGCTCCCCTGGCTCCTCCTTCCCACAGCTGACTGGAAACACACTGGCCCTGCAAACAGCATGGTCTGTGCCTGCCCTGGCTGTCTCTGCTTGTGGGGGACAAAGAGCACATGGAGAAAACACCAAAGCTCCAGTGCCTGGGTGTCCAGGGGTGCAGCTCCCTGGGCTGCTGCAGCTTCTGTCAGAAACAAGCAGCAAAGGGGCACTTCTGAAAGCATTATCCTCTATAAACTCCTTTTTTCAGAACTTCCTTTTCCTGCAAGTTCTTGAAAATGGCTTTGTTTCAATGGAAACGCCTGCCAATGGCACAAAACCCTTTAAAATATGCTGACCGCGCCATGATCTCCATTTGCATATTAATAGATCCCTCTCTCTCTCAAGGGATTAATTGCCTTCCCAATAGAATCCTGCAATCCCATTTATTCAAGTTTGTTCTGGGTCTGGGGGTGGGGATGGACCCTGCATTTACTGTAATTTTACTGCTTCACAATTTGGAATTTCTCAGCATTTATCTCTTCTAAGAAATTTTCAGCATGAAATAGACACAGACCTTTTAAACCAAGCTTATCCAATTCAACACTGGTTTATATTCTGCAATTATTCAATTGATGATTTTTAAATAGGAGGGCAAATTAAAACATTTGACTATAGAATTCTGCAAAGTGGATAAATAGCACATTAAAAAGGAATTGATATAGAATATTATAACTGTGGAAGCTAGAAACTTGAGTGCAGTGATTATCTAGAATTCCTTCCTTTGCAAAAAGGGAATTTTATTGAGAAAATACAATGCCAGGTTCTTATTTCACACAGGCTATTCTCAACACATGTTTAATGAGACCAAATGTCAGTAGTCTCCTCTACAGTCAGTAAGAAAAATATTCTAAAGCACCCTCACAACATACTGTGACTGGATTTACCTAAACATGTAATAAAATTCATTGGTATCAGATATCTGGCAATCATGGAACTTACTCATTAAACAATGACAAAACTTAAACATCTTCAACTAAAAAAATTATCTGACTTAACCAGCATTCATGTGACTAGAGCTCAACAGGAAATATGACAAAGGGAACAGGGAATTTCTAATTTATTGCAGTGACCTGCAATACAAGAATGCACTTTACAGATTGCACATTCAAAACAACCTATCCCAGTTTACCTATTTAACTTTTCCCCAAAAATGGATAAATAGGGTGAGTGGGACAGCGTAAAGCCCTATTTCAGAGTAGACACTAAAACCTTTTCTGTTGTATTTACCTTGCAGATATTCCAAAATTCTTTGGAAAATATGTATTCATTTCTGTTTACAATCTTTTTTTCCCAAAGTATTTTCTCCACTCAGTCTTTTGGTTCATCCTTTCTGTAAATAGATTTTATACAAGTTGAAACACTTTTCAAAAGGCACAGGAGGAATTTCTTGAACACTGTACTTGGCACAGCTGGGAATTCACTGTCTTTAATGACATTCATTTCAGTGCTTTTTGAGCCCAAGGATATGCAGAAAATAATAGCACAAAGTAGTTTTATAAAACATCACCACAGTAATTACCATATCTTTTTTTGCACTACTGCTGTTCCAAGGCCTCTGTCTCTGCTACTTAGTGCATTTCAGAGGAAGCAGATAGATATAATAAATTCTCTGCTTTTGCTGTTCTCATGTTATCAGTGATCAACTTTGACAGACATAATAACAAAAACCTAAGATTTTAATCAGCTAATAAGGAAAGCTCAGTTGTGATGCACTTTGTGTTTTTCTCAGATAGAACAGGGCAAAAATACTGAAGAGGATAAGAGAAATAAATATACAAAGAGAACATTATCCAAGATTCTAAACATAATTCCAGCAGGTTCTACAGGACTTCCCATTTAGACAAAGGCTGTCCTATGTGGATGAAGGGCCAAAGACACCTCCACAGCATTTCAGGAAAAGAAGTCTTGCTTTTCCCATGTGGGAAAATCAGGTCAAGTCAGATATCTAAAATATAATCCTCTTTGTGAGCAAAAGGGTGCAAAATGCTTTCTTTAAACATTAATTACAATTAGTCCTTGCTTTAAAAGAAACTATTTTCTACACCAAGCAAACTGTGTAAAAAGGAATGTGCTGAGATCAAGTTATATAACCAGGTGGGTAGGGCAGTTTTACATTATATTTAGACCCTATTTCTGCTAATACATCTATATAACAAGTTTGTGTACTGTGCAAATCTGATCATCAGGACTATTGATTCTGTGCCTGATTTCTCAATCGCTCCAATTGCCCCTGATTTCACTGATGGGAGGAGTCTGCATGTGCTCCAGTCACCCGGCTTGGAAGGGGACTGTGTGATCACACCAGATTAAGTGGATTAAAAAGAAGATAATGACTAAAGAAAATATTTGACTAACACTTCATTATGTGTGATCCAACAAAATGCTCTGAACAGGATCCAGACCTGATGTTTTAGCCCTGGAAATGAATTTTATATACTGATGAGTCTCAAAATGTTCTTAAATAAAATCTCTAAGGAAATAAGGTAAATATACAGAAAATAAGTTAATTGTAAAGCACTACAAAAGACCACTTATTTCCAACAGGTGTGACCCATACTACAAATATTGTGTTGGGCTATTTCCCTTGGTAGGAATGGATATAAATTGCATCAAGAGACTGCAAGCCAAATTCATACAACCCTTTTGGCTTTACCACAATTATTGCTTTAGTGAAGCTTCAGAAAGGCTTGAAGCTTCTGATCAAAAAGGGATTGTAAATCCTATTAAAATGGATTAAGGAAAACATTGCACATTGCTAAAAATATCAAGCACAATTTAAGAAGCTCTTCAAATGCTACCATTGCATCACACTGATAAGATTTTAGCAAAATGTAAGTTAAAAAAAAAAAGGCAGTTGCGTTTCTATCAGAACACATTTTGCATGGACATCATAGTAATTTTTTATTCATCCTACTGTCCCTACAAGCCTCCTTGCAGGTTGCGTTTTATCCCCAGCAGCTTCTTTCTGCAGGTTTCAGCCTGTTCCACTGTAACACTTCAAAGGGATGTCAGATGTTACAGGTCCAGCACTGCCCACTGGCACAGGGACCCACTTGTGCCTGGCACTGGGCAGGTACTGCAGCTACAGCCAATTTCACACAGGGGCACTGATCAGCTGGGAACAGCTGAGCACACTGAGGAAAGCTGGGAAACCTGAGATGAATCTTCCTAAAAAGATTCAGTGTTTATATATTTTTTTTCTTTTGCATTTTTGTATTTACATAGAAATGAAAGCATGCAATTAATAAACCCCAAAGGCAATTTTATAATAGGTTCATTTTGCTAAAATGAATTCAAGAAATAGTAGGAAAGGTTTGGTCTCTTCTTATTTCATGTTCTTGTTCTTCTTTATAGGCTGTGCATGTTTTCCACATATATTCTCATCTGTATTAATCTACAGGGCACTTGATTTGTCTTGACAGAGTGAGCCCTCTTTCTATAGCACAATCATTATTTTCAGATAGCTTAGATTTTTGGAATTTAGGTTGATCCATAACCTGTAATGGGTTCAGATTCCCAGAATATAGAAGAGCTGACAAGGCTTGCCAGTAGGTTGTTTGGGACCAAGCACAGATCTTTGCAGTGACTGCAGCCTTCCAGTTCCATCAGTCAGCTCCTAATCTGTTTAGTCACTTTAAACATTTCTGCTGAGGCCAATGAGACTGTTTATGTTCAGAAAATTGTGCATTTCCATGACTGTTTATGAAACAGGATTTAATGCACAGCAGTCCCAATTTTGCTCTCACAGAAGAGAGGAAGCATTCCAAATACACCCAGAGATTTGTTTACACTGGAACTTTGACATATTAAATTAATTGCGATCACAGCATATATGATACATGCAGTTATTTCATTGTCATATACTTTATACTTGGAGGGAGCCAAAAACACAAATCAGCCCTTAAAAATAGCCAAAGACAGGCTTTGCCACCCTACAAAATACACTGGGAGCAGCGAAAAGATGAAAGTCATGAAGCAGTGAGTTAGTAGAGTCCCAGGCAGGCTGCCCTCAGATCTACTGAGTTCTCAGGTTCTGCACGAGAACCACCCTTCCTGATGGTATTTCCAAACTTGTACCTGAATATCAGATAGAGAAAAACTCAGTGTTTGCCAGAGCTAAACAGTGCCCACGATCCTGCAGCACTTGCTTAGAGGGCTGAGGCATTGAGGACTTAGAGCAATAAAAAACCCAGAACGATTTTTCCCTGCATAAGCCACCACTGAATCAGAACTGTGTCTAACTCACCTCCTGCTTAAACACCTTTTTACCTAACACAGGAGAGGCAGAAGCAGGTCATTGGTTTCCCAAGGAAGGGCCCCACATGACAAGGAGAAGGTTTTGCCACATGGACTGGAAGGGAAGTAGGAAGCTCATTCCTTCCCTAGGAAATGATGAATGGAGCACCAGGGACACAAAGAGCTGCCCGTGCCCCCAGCAGCCTCCACCACCCCCTGCACAGCAGCCAGTGGGCTGCAGGTACCCAAGGGATGCTTGGGATTTTGGTGACTCTGTAAAGGTATTATCTGCCTGAGCCAGCCTCCTATTAGCAGGTAGAAATCACCACATTAGGAAAAAAATTAATTATCTAGCAAACTAATTTGGCTTTTTCATAAAATTGGTTTTATTCCGCTCTATAGGTGAAACACCCTTGGAAAAGTGTTTTTTTGAAAGTACCCAGCTCCATTCATCTCCAAATCATTTCTGTGCTAACACTGCTACAACAGGATGCTTCTAAAGCCAATTTTTTCCCTGGGATTTGGGGAACACTGAGCACTAAGAGCTAATTCCTGCAGTCAGCTCATGGAATAACAACTGGATTGGGGCTGCTGCTGCTCAGCTCCAGGAGCTCCTGAGTTCAGCTGAGACTCCTGAGCTGTGAGAAAACAACCCCAGCCCTGAGCACGGCAAAGGGAAAGGAAAATTCTGTTATCATCTGCAGACAGGCTCTTATCAGCACTGCCATTAAAGCACAGTGAACGGCTACCAATGATAAAATTAGCAGTAATGAATTTTCAATGCGTTATTGATGTGCTCAGAGTGGGGAGCTGGGGTGTTAGGATGTTAACCCTTTGGGGCAAACACTATTCCACTATATTATGACAATTTTTCTATTTAAAACACTTGTTATTTCATTGTTAGCCATTAACACCTCTGTTTCCAAACACACACCATGCTGGGTGCCTGCAACATCTTGTTAAATACAAGAAAACTGAGAAAAATCAGCATCTCACATGAGATCCTCAGTATCTCACTGCACACAGCTCCTGGGTTTTGGTCTTTTGGGGTTGTTGATTGGTTAGGTTGAGTTTGTTTTATTTGGGGGTTTGGTTTTTAGCATGTGGTGGGTTTGTGTGGTTGTTTTTTTCAAGCTAGAGATTGTCCAAGCTATCCAACTTCTTGCAGACATTTCTGTTATTCTCAGCCACTAAAATTTCATTTGTCCTCTTCCAAACAAATGGCACAAGGAGTTACTTTTTGTCTTGGCAACTGAGCTTCTGCTAAAGCACCAGTTAATCATGGACAATAAATCACCATTTGTCTGAACCTGGAAATGTTGATGGCTGTTTAGTTTACAAACCTCACTCTAAGTATTCCTCAGTGGTGTTTTGAATCATCATGCCCTCTGGGTTCATTGCTTCACCATTTAGTTTTAAAATAATTTTCCAGATAATGTAACGTTTAAACATTTGAGTTTTCCCTCTAGATAAATCATTACTCTAATTGTTTATCAGAAAACTGCAGGCTGCCAGTGGATTAGGAGAAAACAAAGGAGCCATATTTAATTCCACTTGATAGAATTCAAAAGGGGAAAAAAATTTTATGAAAAGTTACATTTAATTTTTTTTCATAGGATCAAAATTTAAATAAAATGAATGGGGACATTTCCCAAACTAATTATTATGGCAAAATTACAAATTCTAATAAGCAAATAGTGAAATGTAACTAATTCTCTTTAAGTACAGTATGGATTCCAAACATGTTTATGCTCAGATTATTTAATTTATAACAGGATTTTTTCAGCTTTTTCCTATAACTAACTGCAGGGTGACACTCTAAAAATAATTTGAATTCATAGCTTTTATGAAATGAATTAAATTATACCAATGAATTTATAAAGACAGTGATTTTTACTGTGTCAGGGTGCACAAAACTGTTGTTAGAGACAGAAAGGCCACAAACCAAGGAAATTATACAGCCCCAAACCCCTTTTGTTCCCTATTGTATATTAGCTTAGGGTTTACAACTATTCTTTTTAATCACATCTGAAACTCAAGTCCCTGCATTTATGAAAAGATCACAGTGGACCAAAAAATTTGAACAGCTCAAGTGATGTGAATTTTAGTGGACAAATAGTTATCTGTTCTTCTCCTTTTCCTTGGGTAAATGGGTAGAGGAGAAACATAAATCATTGCTCTGCATGTTCTCAACCAGCTCCTCTTGCCTCACACATCCAGCAGCATTCTGGAGAAATGTGCACACAAGACTTGGCCAAGCCACACTGGGGCTGCTTCCTTTAACTCATCCCTTTACAGGGGGAAAAACCAAACAGACAGAATTTGAACCTATGTAGAAATTTATCTTAAAGTTGAATTAATTTAAATTAAAGCTGTTTTTTTCCAATTTTCCTCATAGATTTAAGTGCTAAGCATTTTGCACTTTCCCCTTCTAATGGAACAAAATGCATATATTAACATTACTTACAAAAGCTTTCCTGAAACAAATGTACAGCTTAGACTTGGGGCTGAATTGTCCATTCTCCTTTTACAGAAGAATAAACTTTCCAGAAAAAAGATAACAAAACAAACAAGCTACAGTTCTCATAACGCGTTATAAATAGAGGAAAATGAAACTATTCAAAAAACACTTGTCAATAAAAGGTAACACAGAATAGTATTTCATTTCTCTTGCTGAATCCTAGAAAGAATGGGGGAGAGAAATTTAATCTGCTGCAAGAAAGAAGAAGTGGTAACAGCTTTCTAAAATATCCCACTTGATAAGAAAGTTGTCTGATTCTTAATTTGATGAGTAAGACTGGTAAGAAATAAATTATAGCAGGAGTGCATTATCCCTAAAATTTCCAAACCAAACTTTCCACATCTTCTACATATTCACTGTTTCCTCCTCCAGAGTCAGAAATTTGGTGAGTGGGATCTGGGCACATATCACAGAACAACCTTGAATGTGTTTCCAGCATTTCTCCATTCACACCTCTCAGTTCAACAGAGTATTTCATAAGGCACACACAAAGCATGGAGAAAATCTTCCTGGAATTAATTCTCCCAAAACCACGAAAACATCTCCACATCTAAGAATGGCCACATTTTACAGCTCGTTCAAATGTGATGCCCAAACAACTACCAACTAGGGAGCTTTGCTATCCCAACTGAGTGAAAAAACAATAGAGAAAATTTATCAAAATAAACATGAACTGCTCCAAAGATGCTCCAGTTGGAATAAATAAGTGGCCATTGTTTCTGTCAAAAATACAGAAGGAGGCTTTAACACATAATTGCCAGCATAGCTTTAAAACTGGTGCAGAAGCACTCTCACAGCATGGGAAATATCTTTTGAATGCTAAATAAAAACTGACAAAAGATGTATATGCTCACATTGTCATTGTGTTCCTTGCTGCCGAAAAACAGTCTGTTGTCAAATAGATTATGTTCATTTGGCCTTTGGGAATGGTGGCATCGTAGAATTTCAATTTCAAAATATAATTAGAAAAATAAAAAAGAACACTACAAACATTAAAATGGCTGGAGGAGGAATGCCTTGTATAGAATACTTAATTCAGGTTCAGATTTTTTTTTGTTTGGTGTTTTACCAATGAAGCAGTTAGAGACTGGAACATGCAAAATATTATCCCAGTAGTGCATAGAGCTGCTTTCCTCAGAAACTCAAATATTTCAGTAGAAAAGAGAGCAATCATTGTGCAAATCAGGGCACAAACTAAAATACCCAACTTTAGCCACAAATCCATTCAATTGAGAATGGCCACATATCATGGAACATATTTCCACTCACATATTTAGGTAATATTATAAAGTAAAGTGTGATGATTAAAAAAAATAATAATAGAAAAAGGTTTTCCATACATACTCTACTTTTCAGTTTCGCCATCTAGGTGACAACAGTACTACAAGGAATGTTATCTGATAATGCACTGATTTTTTACCTCAGAAAGCAGAGAAAAATGTTGAATTACATTTGGGAAAAAAAACCCAGATGGCTTTAAGTGAATAACAGATCCACTTAACCAAACATTTTATTTCCTGTATCTTGAATAATTAACAAAAAAAGTGTTTACCAACAATTATATAACAGCTTTTATAGTAACACAAGGAGGAGAAAAACATTTAGCACTGAGTCTCATAAATAATTCAAAAGGTCTAATTTACCATAATCATGTCTGGCATTTATCTTCAGTAAATAATGTATTAGGCATATACTGTGCACTCTTTCCTGCAGTAGCTACTAGAGAGCATTAGGAACAAACCCATCTGTGTTTAGCATTCTGTAAATCAGGCCAGCTCCTGCATGCATAAAATGATTGCTGATGAAGCCATTTACCTATGCAATGGGTAGAAATGACATCTTTTAATGTAAAATTAAATAAAAATTATAGAAACTGCAACACAGATGAGGGTTTTTTGTGTACCATAAATATTCATATCTTCCCAACTGAGAAAGCATACCTCTGAAACCATAGGAACCACTCTGGGAAAAGAAGTTGGGTCTTCCACATTCAGTGTGCCATTGACAGATTAATTTGCATAAGAGCAAATTAACATCTCAAAAGCCTTTTTCTTTGCTAATATTTTCAAGAAATCACCCACCATTACCCTGAAACCACTGCAGTTACCTGGGCAGGACAGAAATGTGAGTTGGGGTGATGCCCAGGCTCAGGATGTTTTGTTTGCTGGTTTGCCCAAAGCCACCCTGTCCCAGCTCCTTCCTTCCCACTGACAGCTCCCAGTCCCCAGGAAATGTAAATATGTATCTTCAGCAGTGGAATAAATAAAGCAAATTATATGAACCTTCTGTATCTTGTCAGTTATCATGCACACAGCCATCGTCAGGTAATAGGTTTTCCTCTAAACTTTCAATTATTTCCTGCTTTTGCCTCATCAATCTGAAATTATTTCAACTCTTCTGAAATTTGTGCATTTTCTAACGTAATATTTGAATTTGTCACAAATGCATCTCCCCAGAATTAAGGAACATTCTAGTGCAACTATATTCAAACTGATCAGCCACATCTCTGCCTTACCTGCCAGTAAGAATACAGAATTCAGAGTACAATATGTGCATAAAACAAGGATTACTGTTTTTACAGCTATTTTACAGCTTCCCTGTTTGTTTGGAGTCTTTTTCAGCTTTCTGCAATGTGTTTAACACATAAGCAAAATACCATAAGCAGAATCCTTCAAATCACTAGGCACTTCACTTCTTAATGTGGATTTTTAGTGTTGTGCATGCCCAGGGCTTTGGGCTATTTGTAAACAATTCTCACATTCTGAAACAAATGCACTCAAATAGGAAATTTTGTATTAATGAATCAAGTGAAATCAAGATCTTATTTTCTCAGAGAAATCCAGGACATTAGGCAGCTAAATTAAGTGATCTAATGTCACACATCTTAACAAGTGCTGAGATATCCAAGAAGCTTAATTTAAGCACACCTTGGAGCACATTCAGTAGGATTTTCTGTCCTTTTCAAGCACATTTAGGTTTATTTGTTTAGACTGCCTTTATTCCCTATTCAGAGGTAACAAACACCAATGCACAGCACAGCCACATATTTGCTCACTCATCTCCTAGTCCTATTTCATCATTTCACCATTCAAAAGAAAGGTTTAGGTGTAAAAGTAGTTAAAACATTTAACTTGAATTACAGCATAACTTCTTGCATGATCCTTTTGTTAAGACTCATGTCCCAAATAGTAGCACTTTACCTATCCCCTGTGAAATGAACCAGTGCACAAGAACAATTTCAACTGTTGCTTCTTTACATCACTATACCTGCCATCCAAATTAGCTTAAAACAAAAATATAAAAAAAAGAAAAAGCAGTGCAAATTGTCAGACTTGCACTGATTTTCACTCTCATACAGGTAAATAGAAAAGAAAAATAAATTTTTCTTTCCTATTTACCTATATGAGAGACCATGAAAAAGTGAAATACCTATGTTTTCCAAATGTCTAAGTTTCTACAAAGCTGAGGTGCAGAGAGGTCACTTTGACACAATTCAGAGTGCAAAGAACAGGGCACCAGAATCTGCTGAGCAAACCCCCCAGTGGCACATCAGCAACTCAGCACAAGGCAAAGCCCCAGTGGCAGCTCAGCAGGATGGAGAAGACCTTCCCTGCACAGCCTGTTCCAGCTACAAAAGGGATGCATGAACAAAGATGGCCTACTTCTTATCCTGACATTCCCTATCCCTGTTTTCCCTGCTGCTCAACACTGTAAATTTTCCTTTTGACATCAAGGTAATAAAGTTTTGTAGGGCCAAAGGCAGAGTCTCCAGTGGGTTAAGATCCCAGTTCAAGGAGACCCGAATTCAACCTGGTTAAATACAAACATGAGAATGTTGGCATGTAATAACCACCAGGCACATGTTTAAAAACCCTCCCACCAATAGGAAAATCACTGTTTGAATTGGAAAGAAATTCTAATTACACTTGCTTACTGAATTCATTAAGAAACCACAGGGGGATATCTTTAAAATGGAAATATGTATCTTCAGCTGTAGAATAAATAAAGCAAATTATGTGAGCTTTCTGTATCTTGTCTGTAATCATGGCTGCATCAAACAGCATCATGTGAGGAGAGCTGCACCCTCATTGTGAAAGAAGGGCCCTCCAGAGCAGACAGCAGCACATAAATACAGGTGCTCCAAAGGCTCTCAGAGCAAAGAACATCACGGTAATTTATGGGGATACTGTTGAAGGCAATGCTGCTCAGCTGACACTGTGTAATTTAATCACACATAATGCCATAGCAAGGTGTTCATCAAAATATCTTTCAGTCATGAAGCTCAACAGCACAAAAATCCCGGTTAGTTGTGAGCAGTTCCCTAAAACTTCTTTATTTGATTTCCCTTTAATTATCAATGCCAATTAAGAAGCTGCGTCTGAACTTCAACTACTAGATACCCACACTGCAGAAAACACTTCCTGTAATGTGTATATTTCATCTGAAGCTACTATTATGAACCAAATAAAACTGCAAATAGCTAAATTAGTACATGTGAAACAATGCAAATTGCATTTTTCTATCATGGCCTTTTATTAAGTCAAAGGGCCTTATCCAGCTTCAGTCTCCTGACCAAGAAAGGAATCACTGTCAGTCTGCCCTGTCCACATAAAACATAATTTCATGTGCCTTTACCCCTTTCATGGAAATCATGTGCACATATCCAGCTATAATAGTTAGAACTAGGAAGAAAATGTATAGAAATATTATTTATATAATAAACCTATTGTTTATTCGTCAATATTATTACTTATTATTACTTTCTGACTTCAATTTTAGTTGTGCTATTGTATAACAGCTGGTCATAAATAAATGTGGTCTTACTCAAAGTGGAGAGAGAAGTCAACATTTGAACATGAAAGGAGTTCTGAAACAAGGAAATATGGTAAAATGTCCTTTTAGCAATTATCACAATATGCTTCCATGCATCTGCAAAGGCTGCTGGAAATTAAGCACATTAACAATTCAATCAGTAAAATATTTTGTTCCTATAACCCGAACTCATCACCAAACAGCTCTGCAGAGTGGCACTGCAAAAAAGCCTATACATTCTAAATGAGATTGTTTGAGTGCTCCTTTTATCATGATATCCAATTTTATCTCTGTCTCATCTAATAAAAAGTTTTTGACAAATATTGTCAACATTTATTATATGTATGAAATAGAAAAAAAACCCCAACCCTGCATTCTTAGCAAGGACAGAGCAGTAAATGAACTTCCAGGACTGACAGGACTGACACAGCAGTTTTTAGTTGATATTTTGTGTTAAATGACAGCCTCAGACATGCTGCTTGGTTGCTTTAGGAAAGACAGCATTTTAATCAGACTGTATTAACAAGTCTAATATGCCCAAAAAACATGCTCAAAACTAGTGACTTCAACACAAAAAAGGGGAGCAACCAGGATTCAGTGACATGTCACTGCAATTCTGAAAAAGGATGAGATACCAAGAAACATAATTTATGAATTAAATGTTTGTGAGATACACACACAGATGCTTTTTAGTTTGGAATATAACTCTTACTTTCTTTGTCATTTTGATGTATCTAAGTTTTCTGAAATGATTGACAATAAATTAGCTTTAATAAATGCTCTGTTATAGCCCTGCATTTCCATGGCAGAACAGTGTCTGCTGAATTTCCTTATTCATGATTGCAAATCTCAAGCTGTTTATTCCTTTTTAAAGATTTTTTTCCTGAGGGAAAAATTATTACATATAAATCGAATTCTGATGAAAAATATCTATTCCAATCTCATGATTTTAGGGTAAATTCTGCAAGTTGGTCAGCTTCAAGATTAAGAACTAGTGGAGTAGGTAGATGGAATGCACTGGTTCTATCTTCCAAGTCCATCTCTTGTTCTAAGGGGACTGTATCAAAATTTTTGATGCCTTAGGACTGGCAAAAAGGAAATATTTCCTTACTGCTTAGTCAATAGCCTAAAAGAAAATGCAATGGACAGGACATCAAGATCAGTCACATGAGCAAGGAACTCCAACGTGGCTTTTACCTTTCTCACTGTGTCTTTTGAGGCTTCAATTCCTCTTCCTGCTTTGTCAAAATCAGTTCACCTTTCCCTTCTAAAGATTACTTGATATTTAGAGGTAAACTTACTGTTCTCATGCATCATTAACACAATATTAATTGATTTGGACTCAATGTAGAGACCTTCCATTCAAGTTACTGTTTTCTTTTATGACAATTCTTCGGATAGCTTACCATAAGATGAGATGACCAAACCTAAAAGCCCTTCAGAATATAATTAATTATTTAAGTCATAATTCTTTTCTTCCTATGGTAACATCATTACCCTATGGTGGTTTTACAATATCCATTTCACTTCAAAGTGTCCCATTAAATAAACCACTATTTTATTTAGGTATTCATAAAATGGTGCAGAAAAAGCAATATCCTAGTTTGCACTTTTCTCCCAAAAGCAAGAGTAAATGCAGTTGGGACTGGAACAGATGCTGTGGTCTAGTCTCATTCAGTGCAGCTGTAATTATATAATTTTAGCAATTAATTCTGATTGAATGTTCTGTGATGATTGTAACAGAAAGTGGCCTTGTGCAATTAGTTTCCTCTCTGCAGTGAAACACTGAGATGGCAACATTTGCTCTCAGCAGCCTGAAAAAAGGACAAGAAATCCTGAAGAGTCTTTAGGATTCAAGTGATAATTTGAAAAGTCCAAGCAAAGCAGCAGACAGGGTTTCCACTCAAATTCTGTTCAAAAAGAAAGAACAGCAGAGTGTAGTTCTCTTATGCATCAGGTCAAAAATCAAGTTTAGATTTCTGCCACAGCTCAGAGAGTTTTCTATAAAAATGCAAGAGAAGCATGAAGCAGATGAACTGAAGAGTTTAAATCTCACTATTTAGCTTAAGTCACTGATCATCCACATAAGTATATCTACTTTGTATTCAAAACATCTGAAATGAATGAGAATTATTCCAGGGATAGGAATTACCAAAAAGGAATGGCATTCGAAACTTAATGCTGGAGCAAAAGACATAAGGAGAAAAGAAATACTATTTTGGAGATTCATAATAATAATAATTTCATAATTATAATCATTTCATTAAGAGCTATCGAATACATATAGGCTCAAACCCCTTTTGTATAGTTTCTACTCCAGAAGGAAGTGTCTATTTTCCACAAAAATTAAGGATTTCACAGCATGTCCTGAAAAATCTTCAATTTGACTGCCAGTCAAGTGGAGCGTACACATTTCTTGTTGCACATCATTTCAACAACAGATGCTGCTTTGCAATGGTGCTGCACAGCAATAAACTACTTTGAGATCCACTGCTTCTACAGTTTAGGGGTTTGCTTTGTTTCACTTGCATCAAATTCATTAAGCTTTGATTTCAGACAAATTTCAAGAATTACAGGAAGTAGGAATAAGACCCCCAAAAAGTACCTGCCACAAAACTACTTACAGGAAATTTTGTGAAAAACTGTAAATCAGGATGATGTCTGCCATATAAGGAAACAAATTTTTATATACTTCAATTATAGATATTCATTACATAGATGTGCAAATACTCCTATCAGTGAGAACATATTCTTTAGATATTATTAACTAGATATTACCACTCCTGTCATTTGCAAGTGTATCCTTTTCATATTCTCACAGGATGAGAAAATTTCCAACTCTGGAAACAAGACAATCACCTTCAGGTTAAATATGAGAATTCTCACTGTGAAATAACACCCAAGCTCCCAAGGAAAACCTGAGAGGAGCCACAGCCAGTGTGATTCATGTGTTCCCAGAGCATGCATGGCAAGAACATTCCTCATCTATCATTCCTGCCTTTAGAAGTGTTTCTGAGTTAACTTGGCAACACTCACTTCTAGTTGTCATCTCATCAAGTGGATGTTGAAGATTATAAAGCTCACAAAACCACATATATGAATGTGAGCATATTGTGCATTTCTTCCCCACTGTGGTTTAAGCTTGCACTCCCCAGTCTGTGTTAACTCTGGTTGTAATGATTAATAGCACCACAATAATTGGTGTCCAGTGCCTATTCATCACAGGGGTTCCATTTCTTCGTGGAGTTCCTCTTCATATAATGAATGTAGGACTTTCACATTGTACCTGACAGCTTGATTAATGATGCTACAGTTAGTTTCTCACACAATAAGCACAGCATAAGAATTGTAGGTGTCAGTTGGACCCAATTTCAAGTCGATTTACTGCTCTTCACCATTAAAAAAGGGTAAAAGAGGTGAGAAAGAGGTGTATATATTGTAATCTGTTCTTTTAAAATTAATTTTAGCTGTGCCCATTTCTGCTACTTTAGCTGGAAAGACAAAACACAAAGAAGCTACTGATGCCTAATCAGTTTATTTAGAGCAGCAGACTACAAGCTACGCTGACTATGCAGCAAAGATTTACTATGACAGGTTATGTTTCTAATTTTCTTTTTAGCAGTTTTACAACAAAGAAAAACTAATTGAAAGCAATAAATAAGAAGGAACTGAAGTGAAATGGCACAAGAGCAAACATTCAGCCATGGAACTCCTAACTCATGAAGCCTTCCATATGCTTCAGCATTCGTAACTCACAAGTGCAAGGTTATTGTAGATGGGAGGCCCCCACATCTGGAGTCCCAGTCTAACTGCATATCCAGTTTTGTCAGTGAATCAGGCACTTAATGGTGTCTTCAAGCAGTTTTTCTGATGTAAATTGATTTCTCTGGGCTAAGTAATTTTAATTGACCTTTCTAAATAGACACACTAGCAAATTATTTTATCAAGGAATTTAAAAGTAATTGAACTAACAAATATAATCTACAATGACACAGCAAATTATGTGAGGAACTAGCAGGAGGAAACAGTTTGGTGTGGTTGATATTGCTGTCAACTACCTGTTTTATTGTCTTCCTTTTGTGTGTATTGAAGATGCCACATCCAGTTCAAGAGACAAGCACTGTAAATAAATCATTCCTTTAGCAGAGATCAAGGATTACCTCTCCTAGAGTGGTACCAAAGCTCCTAATACTGAGCTGAAGTCACACTGTGTACTCAGCAAGGAAATAACACACAAAACACACCTGTAATGGAAAGCAAAGCAGCCAGGTTGTTTGAAAGAGCTCCTATGACACATCTGAAATTGTTTCTGCTCAGCACAGGAAGTCATGCCTAAACTTCATCTCCCTGAAGCCACCATGATTTATGCTGTCACCCTTAATTAGCATAAATGAACAAGGTATGCTTTATGTAGCCCACAATAATCATTATGGACACAGGAATAGTCACATTGGATGAACACAGTATTCACTGCCACAGTGTCCAGCAGCAGATGCTTAAATGCCATAAAGAGGGGAGGTGTAGGTGTTAATATGCTCCTCATATATTCTCCCAGGCATTAAAAACCTGTGATGACAGAACTTCAAGATAAAAGTAGCATCTGCATCCACCTAATTTTTAATGCTCTTTGGTAACACATTTCCTCTGTGCACTTGCTTAATTGCTTTTTGAACTTATTTATACTTTGGCATTTATAATATCCCATGACAATGAATTGCATAGATTAATTATGTCTAATGAAAACAGCATCTCCTTTATATCAAAACTTTTAACTGAATGTCATATGAGGCTTTTCAACTCCTTTGTTAAAAGAAACTGTGAATAATTTCTTGATCACTTCTTTCCTGTCATCAGTGATTTTACACAGCTTTCAAACTATCCTTTCCCTGCTTTTCATTTCTTGTGTATGCTGGTCTTAATTTCACCCAGCAAAGGTGTCTTGTACATTTTAGCATATTAAAGATTTTCCTCTACCTTTTCTCATCCTACTGCAACCTTTTTGGGATGGAAAATCAGCCCTGCATATTTTATTCAGGAGTTCAACATGCATTAATAGGCTAGCGTAATAATTGATTTCATCCTGTTCCATTCCCAGCAATTCTTACTGGCCCCTTTTTCAGTTTGGAATTCTTCACGAAGCATGATTCTACAGGACCCAGGTGCACCACCAAACTCACTGTTTTTCTGGAAATCAGTGATGCTTTTTATAAGAATGCAGAGATCAAGACTGACCCTGTCATTTGTTGAACTGAGCAGCACAAACCCTGCAAGATACAACTCAGAGTTAGAAAGCCAACACTGAGATTTAGCCAAACACAACTGCAATGTAGCACTCCACCACTCTGGTTTTTCAGCAAACTCCTGGACTCTAAGAAACTGTGGCTATATGAATCAGGTCATACTGAATGTATTAGGATGTATTGGTGGATTGCAAAATTTCTTATTATTCTCCTTTCCAATTGTCAGGCGTATAACCAACCGCACATTTAAAATTGCTCCTGGTCACATGAATATTATCCATTTAACTCTATTTCTTGAAGAAGTTATTGCTTTCAAGAGTAATCTTAAGCTCACAAAAGAAAACCGCTTGCCTTTTAAGGCTTTCAAATTTAAGAATCCACTAAAATATACCATCCTAAGGAAGAGTTCTGATTCAATTCAATTTTTAAATATAAAATATGGCAGATTTCAAAAATTAGAAGGGACAAAGTAATAGGAAGAGATATTTTTAAGCTCATTTCAAATTCTTTCATCTTTCCATTCACTTACTCATGCAGCTGATGGAACTCACTCCACAATACCACTCAGTTGCTAGGCCTTATTTCCATTTCTATAGAGGCATATCTTGAATCCAGAAAAAAAAGGAAAGGATTTAAAATATTACATAAAATAAGCCTGATTCTTTTCTGCACATGGTCAACATCTGAATGGATCTCACTTCTAGAGCAAACAATGAAGAAGAAATAAGAAGAACTGATAATATGAAGCTGGGACCAGAGCAGGACAAAAGCACTGTGATTATTGCTGAATACAGAATGCCTGATTTGTGCAAGCAGTGCTGTATTTCCACAGTACCACTCAAATTCAATGGCTGATACAGCTAAAGATGAAAGTCTGAAAACAGACAGCAGTTCTGGGTAAGGGCTGCTTCAAGCTGTACTGGTGTGCCAGCACCATGGACACCTCCCTGCTTTTAGCCAGAGATTACATGTTAAATTTTAAGGAAAAAAAACCACCAAAAAAAACCAACATTATACCAAGTGACCACGAAAAAGGAAAATCGACACATTTTCTTATTTAAATGAAAAGTTTGGTTTAAGAAGGGCAAAAGCAATGTAACAAGTGATTGTTCTCAGAATTATTTAAATTGTGTAGGGCTTCTCAAAGTCTCAACCTGATCCCCTGGTAGGAATTCTCAGATGTTTCAGCTGCAACATTCCCTGCACACATACCATTAAATGTCTAAACAGCTTTTGCCCTAGCAAAGATTTTCTCTTTTTTATCAAACACTGCAAGTTTTATCAGTTTCTGATATGCAACGTAAAGAACAAAAATAGAATAAAGTAGTGTAACTACATTTTGGAGAAGAATAATATTTTGGGACAAATTCCCAATAAATGCAAGATGAGTTTTAGGAAATCCTACTAAAGTGCCTTCAAAGCTCTTTCCATCTTGAAGAGAAACCACAGAAATACCTCTTTATAAACTTATCCCTGGCAGACTTATCTGTACCATACAAAATTTGCTTGCATTACAGTTTGCCCAACACCATCTGTAATTATTATGTTTTCCTCAGATATCCAAACTATTTAAATTGCTATAGCAACACAGCCCAACCACTGCATCACTCACCTTTCATAAAAATATATAAATATTTTCAGAAAGAATAGATTCCACTGGCAAGTGAAGAACACCAACAAACAGAATAACCCAAATGAACAGCCTGTGTTCTGCCCTGCAATTTCAAGCAACATTTCCTATATTCTGCAGCCATCCATCTCCAATGCCAGCAGCAGAGTCATGTTTCTTTGTGTTCACCAATAACTATCACGTGAAAACACATTTTCCTCCTGTAGAGCCTGTCCTGGAAGGGCTCTGACTTCATAGCAAGGAGGAATCCTGAAGGGGAAAGTTTTTCCAAGCAGTTTCCTTCTTACAACAGAAGCCACTTTATATCCCCTCAGAATGGGGGATTTGGGGGTGATTTTTAAAAATCTCAACCCTGTGCTTCAAAATCAGTTTTCTTCCTGTAGTATCATGCATGCATAAAACAGTCTCTAAATTTAGTCCCACTGCTCCTTGAAAACACTTCAACCACGAACTTGATCTATCACATACACAAGGCTAGGCCTAGAGCACACCAAAAGCTTCTTTCCAAAGAGGGAAAAGAGGAATAACTCGCTGGTCATCCTGGGGGGCTTCTCACCCCCTCAGACTATTCTATGGGGATAGAATGTATTCAGAAACAAAAAAAAAAATTGCTTTACAGAAATGGTATGGTGTCCATTGGAAACAACTTTTCAAGAGAAGGACATTTTGTGAAAAGCTGGAGTTTAGTATTAGTGATAAGTGACCCTTCTTATACCCAAAAATATGAAATAGTGTGTCAAATCTCCACGGTGAAAGAAAACTTTATGGCTTGGTACAAAAGACAGCAAACAAATATGGCTAAGCCTGGCTCTGCAAGTACAACTGATTTGAAAAGCCTCTCCCCAGTTCTGAGCCATGTGAAATCTGCTGAAACACTGTGCTGCTTTCCCAGAACTGATCCTCCCAGACTGCTTTTAAGTTTCATCCCTTTTGAAGACTATGGCAGGGAACAGGAGAAAGGCTCTGCTTTATGCTTTTCAAACACCTTCCCTCAATTTTCAGAAAGTATTTTATAAACATTAATGTGCCCACATCCACTAAACAGATAAGGAAAAATATAATAACCCTAAATAAATAACTTTTACAAAATCCTTCCAGCTCAAGCTGGTGTCCAGTAACTGAAATCACTGCAATAACACCAGCCAAGAGATTTTCTATGTTTTTGTCTCAAAACAGAGTACATAATGACAAGAAGTAGCCAAGAAAATGAATTCTTGTGAGGGGAGAGAAATAATGGGAGGGGGTGTGGGATGTGCCGCCATACATCAACTTCCTATATCACATTTCCTACTCCTTACAAATAGAGGAACAAAACCAAACCCCCCTTGCTCTTCAAACATTACTTTTTTTCTCACATATTGAAAGACTATAAGCTCAGAGTCACCACTCCTTTATGCAGTTATTCCAGTACAGTTATAAACCCTGTAACTGAAAGGCTCACATGATCATGAGTTTCAGATCTCATGAATTTAAATTATGTGAAAGGCATTACACAGTTTGAGAGAAATTAAACTGCAAATAGAGAAAACACAAGACCTGTTAAATCCAAAGTTTTATTTTTAAACCAAAATAATCATAACTCCAAATTTAAACTCCAAAAACAACCCCTAGATTTAAATAAAAACCTCAGAAAATGTTACATTGGAAATATAGAACTGTAAAATAATTAAAATCCTAAAACATAAAAAATAAAAAACATAAAAACATAGTAAATTACTTCTGGTAATGCAAAGCCCATCTGTTTGAAGAGTTCCCTTTTTCAATTATCAGCCATATTAGGAAATCAATTATCTTATCAGAATTGCCCATCATGCTTTGAATCAATAGGCATGTCAGGTGCACATAACCTTAATTTATTCTTTCCTAAGAAAATTTTGAAGGTTGATAATGACAATGTCAAATTCTACTGTGCCCATAACTAAGCAAAACACATAAGAGTCAATATTGCTTAACAGCCTGATGAATTCAGTAAACATTTAATTTCCTGAATCCAAGCTACAATACTGTGATAAACAAAGAGAATGGTGAGTGTGTGGGGGAAGATCCACTAGGTAACTAAATCCCCAAGTGTCTTGGTGTGTGTGAGGATGAGGGAAGAAAAAAGTAGGGAAGGCAGTCCTTCAAGCTCCCAAATTGTATGATGTTAGCTTTTATTTTGTTTACTACATAACAGGTGATCTAAACTAATACTTCAGCTAGCACTGTCTCCTTTCTGTTGTGAATGACAATTACTGAATCCAGGCACTGCATTTTCAAGAAATAATGCTTGACATCAGGATACTTTTCATTTTTCATTCACTGGTTTTCAAGGTTAGCAGCAAATAACCCAGAATAAGTTAAATATCACACTTCAGATTAATGGCATTGAGTGCAAAGCATAACAATTGAATGATGCAATCCCTCACAGGACGTATGGGTGAGCAAACACCATAAAAGACCCCTGCCAGTGGTCCTTGGGACACACAGACACACGTGGTACCAAGAAGAAACTTGTCCAACCTTGGATTTGCCCTTTTCAATAAAAGATGGTCAGTACAGACTCTATTCAGGCACAGAACTTGCATTCACCTCTACACTTCAGAGCATTTATGCAGCAGTTTTCAGAGATGACAATCCAGTGCTACCACCCTCAACAGCACAGCAAGGTCCTACTGCACCATTTATATTTTTTATGACTAGCTGAGCATGCTGTTTCAGCAATTCAAACCAAATAACTTTTTGCTCAAGCAAATCCTGAGTTTCACAGAAAATTCAAAAGCCTGACACTAAGAAGTCACATGATTCCTACTTACTTCACTTCTTGAAGTCCATAAATGCTTCAAAAATGCTGCCATGCCAAAATAGCGTGACAAAGTCCCACATTCAACCACCCATGATCTTGCCTTCTCTGTTTAGTTCATCTTATCTATTGAATGCATTAAGCCAGAACCACGTCAAAGCAGACATTTCAAGAACTCTGCATCATGAATTTCCCCAGTTCTCTCTGAAAAGTGAGAAGCCACACAAGCCCAAAGAAGCTGCCCGATTAACATTCCACTTGGGAGGATCTTGCTCCATTTTGCAACTGTGATGTATTTGAGCTATTCCTATCAAGCAGCTCATTCACTAGCATATGCATTACTAGCAGATACTTGTTTTCCTTCTTGCTTCATTACTATTTTTCAGTGAGATTGCTGGTAGCAGCACACTGCGATCCTGCTGAGAACACCCACATGCTCACTGTTCTATACAGTTGCCTCTGTAAAAAACACATAGACTTGCCTAAAATTCAGCTCAGGAAGTAAATGTTAACAAGTTGTCATTCTTAATTCTTGCCTTCAAGGGGATCTTAGAACATGGACTTGACAGCTCTCTAGTTATGCTATACTGAGATCACTTTATGTAATATCACTTATTACTATTAGAACCTTTAAGCAAAAAGGACAAAATAAGCATAATTTCTCTTTCCTGGGATATTGAAAGCAAATCTCCTTATGCTCATACTTCTTCCAAATATGCAGAAATAGCTCTGCAAAAACAGGTCAATAAGAAGATTTGTGTATATATTTTTATCATTGAATAATAAGTATCACTCTACAAAGGCATTTTTAGTGAAGGAGCTGGTATGGAATAACTAGAGATTTTAGAAGTCACTTTCTGGCTGATTCCACACTTCATGTGGAAATATCTGGAAAACGCCCCAGAACTCTTCACTACTTCTGCTCACAATGCCACCACAGGAACAGGAGGAGCTCCCCAGCTGAGCCAGGTGAACTCAACGCTGTGATTTCCTAATGGCTGCAATCTACAAGTAAAACTAATGAACATAATGAAAGTACACATATTCCCTGCTATTCACTGCATAAGTAATGGAAGTAATTACTTTCAATTTCTGGTCACTGCTAGCACAACACAGAGTCCTTGAAGATTGCAGACTCATTCTTATGCTGCATCAGCCTCACACAGGAACGTGGGCACATTATCATTTGAAGAGGCCTAACAATGGTCGTGGGATATATTCAACTGCTACTTGTATATCTAATAGGCACATTGTACAGCATCAATAGATGAAATTGTTCACATGCTTTTCTGTGAATACAAATATACTACTACCAAGAATGTCAAACAAATTAGAGCTGAAATAACACTCGAACAGAAAAATGAATAGGAAGGACGTGAACCACTCACAGAATAAAATGGACAAAGTAATAGAATTTGTAAATGTAAATCTGCATAGTGAGCATTATACTTAAAGCCTCTAAAATTACTGGCAGCTGGGAGCACTACAGCAGAAGTTTGTTCAGCTCCCCAGCAGCAGTAGAAAAGCACTCCACTGCTGTTCATGAACTCCTCTGCAGACTCAGAACCAGCACCAATGGCATCTGCAGGGATAATGCAGAGCCCTCTTCATCTGAAGGGTGTCTTGGTTTGATGCAGGATTGGAGTAGAATTCTTTGAAGCTTTCAAAAGGGCCCAGAAATTCCTGAAAGGAAAGTGACTAATAAACACCACAGAAGTGATCAAAGACATTGTTGGCTTTGTGGTTGACATAGCATTATGTGAGAGCATATGACAACTCTAAGTGGTTTATAGCAGAATTATCTGCAGTGGCAAATTAAGTGGCAGTGTGAAAGAAGTCTGCAGGGAAAGAGAGATTACATAGTCAGAACCACACCAAGTGAAACATCAGCACATGTACCACCCAAACCTCATCTTCCCTCTTCTTGTAATCCCCCTTTCCATTGACAATGCCCTATAATAACAACTCTTGTTCCTACAGAAAAAAATTGAATAAGTAATGTATTGCCTCTCACCATCCTGCATTTACTACTAATAGCTATAAGTTGTATAAATGATGGCTAATACTGGGTTTATTTCAGACTGAAATGTTTTGCTTCTTATCTGAACCCAAACTGCTCTCTGTACCCAAGCCATAAACTTCTAAGGCTTAGCACTTGGTCATGAAGATACATCCTAGGATCTTTGTATTAAATTAATCTATGGAAAGAGGACAAACAATTCAGCCTACCATATAAAGAAAAATATTTTCTTACTGAAAACTCTAAATGTTGGAACAAGTATTGAAAGTCTGAATCTTCAGTTATAAAGCTCCTAAACACAAGAATGGAGCAGGACACAAAACTATCAGTGAATATAATTCAGAGCAAAATAAGGCTTTAAAATTTGGAGAGTTTAGATTTGAGTAAGAAAAATAAAATGTAAAAGCATTAGGTCATGAGTAGAAGCTGGGTTTCCTCCTTCTGTATTCTACCTTCTGAAGCAAACAGTTTCGAGGATAAAGGCAACGGATGGCAAGAAAAATCAATCCATAATTTTGTACAAATCAGAACACATGTACATCTTCAAGAACCACTTATTGTGAAAAACAGGTGTTTTTCCAGATGAGGTATTTGAGACACAATCACTGCACTTGACAGGGGCATGTCTAGCATTAGCAGCTGTCTTGCAAAACCAGTCACTTTGTGAGAGATCTTCCCCAGCACCTGGTTAAACCAATGAACAAATAATTCATTTTAAAAATGAATTTGGCCTACAAAGTTCTAATAGCTAAGATGCACCAGGGTTTGGGGATCCAGGCATTTGGTTCAGCCTCAAGTATATGTTCTGTGAAATATTCTGACAAGCCAAACATTGTTGGTCCAGTAACAAAAAGAAAAAAATTCCAAGTCATATAGAAGCATGCTAAAATGAACCCTGGATTCTAATCTGAAAAATAAAAGGCCAATGTATAAAAGTCAATTCTATTGAAAAGCCTGATCTGAATGGAAACTTTATCTTTCAAATGAGAAGCTTATCCACTCCATCCCTTCATAGTTTTTTCTCCAGATCATAGGATGATGCACTAGCTTTACAAACTTAGTTAATCAGTCTTTAGGATGCAATATGATAGCTGATACCTCTCTTTGAAGGGCAACAAATCTAACCCTGCAGAGATCTTTAAAATAAATCAAAAAGGACTCCCTGCTATACCTTCTTAGGGTCTTACTCATGCTGCCATCCTGTGACAAAAAACAGTAAACGCAAGAAAAAAGTTCCACAGAAAAATCCCAGACCATTATCAAAACACTTCTGAAATTCCTTCCCATTTTTTAAGCTTAGAAGAAAGTCTTGCACTAAACTTAAAATTTCAAAATACAATGCCTTAAAGGTGTGTGTAATTGCTTTACCATTTCCACAGTGAAAAACTGACACTTCTGATCCCTATTACAGAAATTGTCACAAAAAGGAAGAAAAACTACTAAATAGGTCAAGCTAATAAAATCTTATTATGGATCCCATAAGTCTTTTATTGTCTGCTATAACAGTGTAACAGGTAACATTTCCTAGAAACACCTTGCCTCATGGCAGAGCAACAGGAGATTAAAATGCTTCTGCTGACTTGATGAAGTACCCATAACACATCAAATGAGATGGAGCCCAAAAATCTCCACATTAGGCTCAGCACTCCTGAGGGCAGAGGCATACCAAGAGTCAAAGCTTAACTGCATATCCTCAAGGTGTTTTAATTATTCTTAATGGTAATAAATCCCAGACAGATAAGAGAGTTTCATGAGATTTGGTTGGTTTTTTCTTTGTTGACCAAGTTTATTGAGTAAAAGAGGAATTTTTTTTTTAAATATATGTCATAGATACAAAATGTTTAGGCAACTGCAGGAATGCGGAAGGGTTTATTTCTAAAAGTTGAGATAGATCACCTAAAAATTCTGTCTTGCATATGGCACTGGTTAAAGAGACTCTTCTGAAGGGTGGGATCATTTTCCTGAAAATTTGCATCTGCTTAGTTGGAGGAGAAGGGCAAATTATCCTCAGGAGCCCAAACAGATTAATAAAATGGCAGAAAATGAAATATTGATCAGTGTGTAGAAAGCAATATTTTGCCTGATTGCAACTGTTCTAATTTGCCTGTTAATAACTATCTATTTATTGTTATTCCAATCAGATGAGAAAGGCTCAGCAGAGAAACACATAAGAGAGTGGAATCTGAATACAGGAACTTTCCAGACAGCTCACCCACAGAGAAACAGGGCTGAAGTAAGGGAGGATGGGAGGGGAGGGGTTCATCATTAATTTGATTCCAGGTAAAAAGGGTTAAAAACTTAATGGAGTCCAGGTAAGGATCTGCTCACAGACAGTGTGGTCTGGACTGAGAGCTGTACCCCAAAGATTCCTATTAGCCAGCATGGCCAAGATTCCCAGTGTGACTTCATACCCTCTGGCACTTCTGCAGTTCATCTTTCAGTATCAGCCAACTAACTAAAAGCCAATTGCTAACAAGAGGAATGCATTTCCCTTTAGTGAGAGGTAAAAATAGAAGACAGAACTATGACTAGACAAAGGGATAGAGTTAGATAAGACAACACCTACTGTTGTCTTACTGTGCTGCCATTCCCAGTTCCAGAATAGAAAAGCTGAGGAAATGAGTACCCAAGCAACACTGATCTTCAGAAACACAATTGTCTATGTGTGTGACACACAATAGGCACTTTCAAATAGCACTCACCAAAAAATATGGGACATATCATTAAAAAAATCCTCCTTTGATTAAAATTTTAATTTTAAATTTTAATCAATAGTTACTTCCCTTTGAGCAGTTGCATTATATTCTGTTTCAAAAGCATTTGTGAGAAAGACTCCTCAGGAGGCAGCTCAGCAGATTTGGGGCAAGACACAGACACCATGACACACCTGCCTCTACACCAGGCTCCCAGGCCAACCTACAAATTCCTTCATTTCCTGCTCTTTTCTTTTCCACTATTTTCCCTCTGGTGTCAGCTACACACCTAACCTTAGAAACAAGATGATTCCACAAGTTTCCTCAAGATTTTTCTGGTTTACTTTGAGTTTGTTTAACTGCACCAAACAAAGTGAGACCTTTTTATACCTATACCCCATCCTCCCCCAAAATATAAGAATGATTGATTTCAGGATTTTGGTTTTTTAGTGCTCTTTGCTCCTGAACACCTGCCATAGCAGCAGCTCTGGGCTATGCAGTTCCCTAGACAGTAGCCAAGCACTACTAAAATACCATTTCTACATGGGACTGCATGTACATGGTTTAAGCAGCAAATTGTTATTTTGTCCTTATAAAACTATGGGTAAAGCAAAAATAAACCTCAAACAAAAGAGACACACAAAAAATAACTAGGTAAAGCTAAGATCTCATTCACAGCATGCTCTGGGCAAATTAGATGTCCTTGGGGATGTTGCTCATTTTTAACTCTCATTCTTTCTATTTTTCATTTACAAGTGTGCAACAACTTTATGGTAAGGAAGTTGCAAAGGATACTTGTGGAAACCGTTTGTTTCTTTGAAGGGTCAAGAAAGAATCCAGACAGTATTTTACCAAAAAAAAGCCCCAAACAACAATTAAGTCCTGCTCTTAGAACATCAGACATAAGACTTGGCTTGTTTAGGACAATGAACAATGGTATCCATCTTCACCTACTGTCCTCCTCCTTTACCTCTCTAATTCAGAATAAACAACTTAATACTTATGTTAATACTTGTGTAGCACTACAAAGTAAATTTCTGTTCACATTTTCGCCACATTTCAGAAAACCAGAGTAAGGAAGGGTTTTTTCATGCCTGGACAACACCACCTGCAATAAAACACCCTGCTGCAGTGCTTGGGTATTTTTATCTCTGCACAGGTAGAACAATCCTTGAATGTATAATGAATACATGGCAGAGGGGGAAATCTGTACAGGTGGTTTTTTATCAGCCTGTTTCTTTTTCTCCTGGATAACCATGTTATAAAAATTAAAAAGTTTACCCTGTAAACCTTATCAAGACTTGGAATCATATCACAAGTCTAAAATATGATTTTTAAGGATTATTTAGACAAAGTAAAAGAGTAGACAACACAGGATGTAGCTCATTAGTGACAAATTTCACCATCTCATACAATAAGGTGTATTTAAATGGCTCTACAATATCTTTTTTACCAAACCTCATAATGCTTCATACAGCTACATAACAGACAAATGTAATACAAGGTTTTCCAAGATTTTGGGGAGTTTTGTTTTTTAAGGATGGCATAAGATTATGTACATATACATGTAACATATCTTGTAAAATCTATCAACAGCAGTGAGAGAAAAGTTAAGACTGAACAGGTAAATAGTCCTAAAAATGGAATCTTGAATATGCAGTCAAAAAAGAGGCATAAAACTACACAAATGTTATTTGCTACCATTTTCTAGCATAGTGTTTAGCCTGCAGTGGTAAAATCCTTTCAACAGTGTCTCTATGGTCAAATGAAGGTGGTGGCCATTAAGAAACAGCCAAGTAAATCAGTTTCTTTCTGCAACTATAGCAAATCATGACCTTGAGCTGTTTCATGCACAATGAACAAGTGGAGAATTATTTTCACTTTCCAGACAAAATCACATTCCACAACCAAGGAGAAGTTCTAGAATAAATGCAGCCAAAATCAAGGGGCATTTAAGAGGCTGAATGACACTGGCACAGACAGAGAGGTCCCCATGTTAACAAGTCATAGGGCAAAAGGAAACAGATTCAAGTTGCACAAGGGGAGGTTTAAATTGGATATTAGGAAAAAAATTCATCACCTGGTCAAGCGCTGGCACAGGCTGCCCAGGGAAGTGGTGGAGTCACCATCCCCAGAGGGATTTTTTTATACATCAAGGTTATTTCTTCAGAGATAGGTACTGGGGTATTTCCAGGAGCTGAGAAGGTACTAACAGCTTTACTAAGCATGTATATATATTTTAAAAATTAAGTTAATACACAGGAGTAAACCTGAAAACAGAATTAAATAAACTGTACTATGAAAAAGTGAATTATCAAATAATATCAGAAGTCTGGAGCAAGGACAGACAATTGTAGGGGGAAGGAAATTCAATGTATTAGAAAGGAGAATGGAAATAAATGCTTAAGGCAAATGACATGTTGTATATCAAGCCACTCATTAAAAAGGGAAAAAAGCAATTCTTTATATGTGATACAAGGACAGAGAAGAGTTGGTGTCACAGAAGGATTGCCAGCTCCTGTGGGAAGCAATGAACAGAATTAAGACCTGCATATTTTGAAATCAGTAGGCGAGAGAATCTCATTTTATTGTTCCCCTACAAGAAATGGGATTCTATTCCAGTCACTTCTCCTTTTAGGCAATTAAACAAGGAAACAAAAGCCATCTTTCAATTATAACCTCCTACCCACCAAGGAGAAAAAGTAGAAATCAGCAAAGTACATAGACATTTGCAGCGAAATAAATTACAGCTCGACTTATGTAAAGCCATCAAGAAGATTTATAATTACTCTTCATATTTAAACCACAACATTTTTCTAGTCTGAAAAACATTGCCCCCTCAAATATTCTCCCCCTCTTTTCCAAGAGAATATGGTTTCATTACAGATAACAGTCTCATTACTGTGTATGACTATTGTGAATGTAAAAGAAAACTACCTGATTGTAGATCCAATCCTTTTGCAATTTATATAAAATTCAGCATTCCAAGTTTAAAGGCTTACAAGGCAGCATACAGTCACAGTAGGTGCAGACCTGCTTATATATTCTAGATATAGGTGGAATTTTTTTCTGACTTAACTACCTGCATGTCAACAGCAATTCTTCCCTTCACTTTTCTTGTTTACATCACTTCTCATCAGCAGTGATGATTTTAGCCCTAGACCCTCAGCAGAGAATCTACTATTCTTTGACAATGACTGAGGTACACAACATTTTAGGCAAGAACTTTTCATTAAAAGCTACCCAAACCCAGCCTCACTGCAGGCACAAGGCTGCACAGAGGTGCCACTGACATTTCCACAGGAGAAGTGACTCCCATCTGCCCTGGCCTCAATCAACCCTGAACTGCTGTGCATTCAAATGCTGTGCTAATTAGTTTACTTCCAAATGAGACTGAAATAATAACATTAATCCTGCACACATCTTGTTTTCATTCAAGCCTTTGGAAACAGATGCTATAAATGCCATATAGATGGTTCTTCTTTTTTGACAGCATTGTTATCTATGTAAAGTTACAGATGGTTGACCTGTTCAGTCAACTAGATCAATCATTCGTCTATACCTACTTGCGATATTTAACCCCATTTTATTAAAAAAAACCACCCAACTTAGAAAACAAAGAGTACCACACCTATTTAAACACACCCCACAGAAGCAAATTTTGCATAGAAGTTGCCATCATTTTAGTTTTTAACTGTAGAGAGAAAGCAAGACTTTGCACATCTTTATAGACATGGAAAAAGACATTTCAGAACTGAATTGCATAAGGTTAATCACCAGGTCAGGGCCAAACTAGACCTGTAGGTTTTTTGAAGGCTTTGAAAGCAGGAATGCTATTTAATTCAGCTTAATGGCTGCACTAGACGATGAACATATCAACATTTCAGCCAAGATGGGAAAGAATAATTTCTGCCAACCTACAGGTTAAATAGTGTTGAAAAATTTGCTGTGAGTGAAGCCCAAGCAACACAGGCCACAGAACACTCTGGATTTCTTGTCCTTTCAGCCACATCAGAAAAACCTGAGCTTTTACTAGACTCTGGAGAGGAAGGTACCCAACAGACAGGGAGGATTTGTGGGAAGAATGGGAATTCTGTACTTTTCAAGACATTATTATTTAGGTTGTGCATTTTACTGAAGATTCTTGAGAAGAGCTGAGTTAGCAGCTGGTTTTGTCTGACAAATTACGTTCAGAATAATTAGAGCTTTCAGTAATTCAACTCCTGTATATTTATAAACCAAGATAAATAAGCAGCATGCAATCAGATAAATATGGTCTAGATGAATAATACTATACACTAACATTTGAATTATTCCAACACATAAGTATAGGTCCCAATCCCTCATTTCATGCTGTGTTCTGCCATCCTTTTTCAGACAAAATTCCCTAGACATCTTGCAATGCTGAGGAAGTTCTACTGAACAAATATATATCTACATTAATAACATGCTTAAGGTGGACTGGACAGGAGCAGTGCCAATTTATGAAGGTAGTTGAACTGTATTCCTTCTACACTGGGGTTATAAAGAATAAATAACTTCAGCAAAGCAAACTACAATTTTTTAAAAATGTTTAAGCATTCCAATTTTAAGCATCTGAGAAGCAAAATACAAACGTCAGAATTACATCATTACTAAATCCAGTTTAATTTCTGATGCGGTTCCTGAATAGAAATTTACATTTCTTAGCATATAATTTCTTCTTCTTTTCGGTTCTTGGCTAAAGTTTTAAATCATGTGGTACTTGTGCAAAAAAGTCAGTTTGACCTTCTACGACTTATATGTTTTAATATGTTATTTATGTAATAGATTTGTCAAAAATCATCTCCAGGATACAGATACTGCCTGCCTTTCATACAAATGTATTTATTCTCCAATGGTCTTAAAATACAGAGAAGAAACCATCATTCTTCATTCTGCTTCTTTGCCCTCAATGTGCTCCCTTCCTCTTCATTTGCTGCCTTTATGTGTCCTGTTCTCACCTTTGGCTGGTTTTTGAGCCTGCAGCAGCTGGTGCTGGCTCCTTTCTGCAAAACTTGCCTCCCCCTCCATGACAGAATTTCCCTTTGGATTTGGAGGAAATTCTGTCCCTCCCACTCCATTTCCTGCACATGCCATCCAAGGCACAACAAAGTATATTGGTTGTTACTGGGGAAATCACCATCTTCTTTCCTCAATGACATTCACAATGAATAAAGTGTACCAATAGATCCTAATCTACTTTTTCTTCCTTTTAAGGGTTCATGCATCATAATTTAATGAAAAGATTTTAAGGAAAACAGCTTTATTTGCAAAACCTTCTCCCATTCTTAGGTATGAAAGTATTACTGAGCTGTTACTCATTTTATTTCTGCATCATTTTCTCAGGTGACCAGATCCTTACTGCAGTATTATGATTACAATCATAATCAGAACCATAAAAGTTTTAAAGGTACTTTTAGAAAAATTACATTAATGGTAAAAATTTCCAAAGGAAAAAAGCAATGGCTATGAACAAGTGGGAGTAAAGAGAAGGACAGAGTGAAAAATAACACAGGAAAATAAATTTCTATGGTAATTGAAATGTAGACAGAAATAATCAGACACTCATAAAATAATAAACAAAATTGCTCTATTCCAAATTTAGCTGCATTTAACAATTGTGAATTTGACTCCAATGAGAGTCTTGTTAGTTGGATCTTACTTGGAAGAAAACCAGAATAGGTCAGAAAGGTCTGAAGGATCTAGACAGGAAAAAGTAGTGCAGAATTGTAGTTATGTGGAAAATGTATAATGAGAAAGAAATATCAGCATGGAAAAAATTACAAGGGAAAGAAGGGAAGGTTTGCAAATTTGCAAATTATTTTCTGATATCAGCAGAGCATATTACCTTGTATTCAAAGCACAGGAGGGATTCATCCTCTGACAAAAAAGGTTCAATCTCACTTGCCAGTGCAATGCCATATGGAGATTTATTGCCAGCTACAGACACCAAATATCAACAACAGGAAAAGGCAAGTTTTTATCAATTTTGTAGTTATTCAGGAATGTTACAGGAAACCATTTATCTTCTCAGTAGTGCAAGCAGTTATATTTAAATAGTGTGTTAAAATTAATGCCTTGTAGCCCTCAGAGCTGATCCATTCCATTCCACTTACCTCTGTTTCCACATCCATATGCTAAGGGTGTTCTTCACCAGCCAGTTCTCTCAAAATGCTAAACTCTATTTAATGAAGCATTTCCCCTAATTCTAATACCAAAGTTTTAAAATTTGAGGGGGAAAAAAGGTATTACTAGGCCCATTTTACACAGAAAATTGGGAAAAGGTGCCTCCCGTTGGGGAGAGAGGGGAGTTACACTGGCACTTTTAATTTTCAATTTAAGGCTTCTGGCACTCTCCATGAAATCCTATCACCACTGCATGCACCAGATTTGTGTGACATTACAGGTGAAATTAGCATTGTGCCTAAGGACTGCACTGAGTTTTGGCCACCAAGATTACAGGACTTAAGTAGACCATCAAGAAAAGTTTATCACAGCCCCAGGAAAAAAGGCAGATATATCTATACATAGAAAATTAGTATTGACCAACAGAAATCCTCCAGTTTTCTTTCATTCACGCTCTTCTTGCTCTCAAAGATTTCATGGGGGATGCTGGAATTTATCCCTACTTTTACTGTAAAGCAGCCTTGCTGTTTGTAACGAGTGCATGTCTGAAATGTGAAGTGAGTGCCCAGATTTTTTCGCTTTCATGCCATCTATAATAGCTGTCTTGTTGTACTTTGATGAAGAAACTGCAGAAAACATTATAAAAGGCACAATGTGCATAGGGGGTAATAAATCTGCTGGATGCAGATAGTCAATGGCTGGAAGTCATAATCTAAAGCTTTGCTCTTAGCCTCCTACCAGTTTTCATTATCAGTGAAAATTGCTATTAATGTAATACGATAGCATCATGGCCAAACAGCTCAGAACTCATACATTTCATACAGCTGTCAGAAGATGATAGACATTTAGCTTCAAGGTAAAGCCAAAGTTTCAGTGTTCCTGCTTTTTATCTCTGAAGCTTTGTTACTTTAGAAGATAATTATCTAATTTTGTGACCAATGATGTGTTCCCAACACATCAAATTTTAATACCCGTAGTATGTAGATTTTTTTTGTGTGTGTTTCTTTTGAAAGTTAGCAATTTTAGATAGCTTGACACAAAATCTTCAAAGTATATTGAATAGTCAAATATTAAAATGGGACCTGGAGGAACAATAGGAACACTGGGGCCCTGACCAGAGTTTTCATAATGCATTCCAAACAACATTTTCACTGTGCTGTTACCTAACAGGCTACAGATATTATGACTGCATAATTTTGAATCCCGCTTTTTGAAAACAACTAAAATTCTTGTTTGTGTATAAAAGCACAAAGAAATCCCTTGACAGCTACTGTAGGATAAAGCAAAAACAGACAATAAGACATAAAACCTTCTGCCAGCTGACAGACTCTTTCTGTACAACACTAAGTTCACTTAAGATACTGGGGGAGATAAAGATAGTAAAAGAAATGGCTAATAAAGCAAGTGGGAGCTAAATGGCTTGTCTTAGCCCTAGATTAGAAAATAAATTCCTGTGTTACCACGACAAATTAAAAAGTCTTCTCCTATTCATGCAATCAGCAAAGTGGAAATTACTCTTGAGACTTGATAATTATGAGAACAGTTGCATGTTCCTATTGTGAGTGGTAAAAACCCATCTGAATATCAAACAGCAGAGAGCTCAGTTTAAGAGTCCATGAAGCTATTGAGAACTATTTTAAAATAATAGGTCAGAAAAAGCGTTGGGACCTGATGAAGCAACCGAAGAACTCCATAAGCTGTCTATGACTGGGAGCTCAGGGGTGCTGCCATCACAAAGTGCTGTGCCTTTCCATGCCCTCCAGGAGATTGTGAAGATGATGAACCACCAATGTTTAGGGAGGTAGAAGTGACACTCAGCAGTCAAGTGGAAATGGGAAGTTCCAGCTCAAGTAACTTCTTGTCCAGACTAGAGACAACATTGGAACCAAAGAGGTTGTGGCACTGCTGCCCTGGAAGATTTTGAAGATCAGACTCCAAGACCCAAGAAATCTGCACTGATTTTAGCTTTGACCCTGCTTTGAACAGGAATCAGAGTTAAAAGACCTTCTAAACCCTGTTCCAGAATTCATTATTCCATATGTCCAGAAATAATGAAAAACAGCTCCACAGGGAAAGACAGAAAGACATTGTATAGAGGGGGTGATGAGTGTTGGTTTCCAGAACCAGTTTTGTGGCGTCATTAGTGTCAAACACAAAAGTCTCAATTCTTAGAGAGTATAATTAGAATTTTTTAATTCAGCATCACTATATTCAGAACATTAAGCAAAAGAAATCATAACTTGCACATAGTAGAGGAATGGTATTGACAGGACATATAATCCATCAGCTGCTCAGAATTCAGGGGTCCCTGTCAAATCCACGTTTTGAAAGGACAATGGAAAAACATCCTATCAGAAGATCTATTAGAAGCTCTTCCACCCTTTCTTAAAAATTAAAAGGAATGCTTCAAGGAAATTACTGTCAGTGGCACATATGAGAAACTTCACTAATCAACAATCCACATAATCCACACATTAATCCCTGATGTTCTGAATCAATTATACACACAAATTTCTCCATTTATATCCCCAATCTTATGATGTAGATTAGGCCACCTTATAGATTGGTTCCTTAATAGACCTGAGAATAATTTTTTCCTTCATCTTTTACTTGCTTAACTTTGGTGCTCCAAGATCTCAATCTAGAAGGATAAATAGAAATAACTATCTCTAAGTGCCTCCTGTACTATAAAATTATTTATGCAAAACATTTGGCATCAGGCTCAGAAGAAAACATTTCTCTCTAGAAAATATGCCCATTTAAAAACTGAAAGATTAAAATGAAAGATAAACAAGGTGGTTCAGAGAAAGACAGGGAGAGAAACAAAGACAACAATAAAGCATGTCAAGAAAACTAAAAGCAAACACACAAGTAGGAGCAGATGCTTTGACAAAGAAAACACCTAAGATTTTATAATTTTTTTGGGTTTTAATCACCTCAATGAAGTGCATTAGTTTAACTCTTTCCAGTTCATTCAGGAATCTTGACATACAGAAAGCACGGTTAGAAGAAATTCCTTCTCAAACTCTTTTGATGAAGAATCACTACAAGGACCTAGATGCTTTGAAGACCCCATCCAACCAACCTACCAGGCTCCACCTAAAGGAGCAAAACTTCAATGCAGGTACTTCTTCAGGAAAATTCTTCTCAAGAATAACAACAGTGAAGAACAAACTTTAACAAGTATCAATTTTTGATTAAAAAGCACTAGAACCTGTGGCAGGTACATAAGGAACTGACCAAGAGTTTACATTTGATCATTTCCTTCTTTCTCACTGGGACATCCCAGAGTCTTACAAGCCCCACTGAAGTTCTCTTGTAGACTTCATAGTTACATTTAACACAAGAACACACGGGAGCACCTTGAAAAGCTCACCCTGCTGATCCCTTATCATATGGTTGTCAGACCTGAGGCCCAACAAGAGATTATATGAGCAGTCCACATCTTTTTCCAAATAAACTTTTCCAAAAAGTTTATTCTATTATAGCTGACATATTTATTCCTCTACAGTAAAATGATATTTTAATAAGATCATTTGTTTGTGTGCTTAAAAGGGGAGGGGAAAACCAGCAAGTCTTCATCCAGCCTGGCTACCCCGTACAGCACTGACAATTGTGTTTATAACCTGTTTCTGCTCTGAATACTGAAGGACACCCCAGCTATGCATTAAGGAGATGTAGACACAAAGATTAAGAGCACATAGATACAGACATCAAAAAAGAAATACAATTACTGTAATTGATGATGGTCCAAAATAAAGGATTTAGCTCATCTTCATATCAGGCAGCTCAACAAAGTCTACATAATGGCCAGGAGCCTGGTCTGAGCAGCCAACCTGCAAGATTTCCACACTATTCTAGGGTTTTCTCTCAGTAAAAAAAAAAAATTAAATAAATTGATAGTAGCAAAAAACTTAATTCTTGTGAAGAATTAAAGACACAATTAATTAAAATTAATTCTTGTGTTTACAATGTTCTTGTACATCTACTATGGATGTGCAGAACAAATTTATGTTGTCTTTTTTTGGTATGCTGGATGTAGGATCCTATGTGAAGGAGTATCTTGAGCAATCACAATCCCTTCATGTCTTATATCAGTGTCTTCAAAACCAGAATATTGGTTATCATCTATTGCGTGGGTAACTCCACTGGAAGGCCCTGGGAGACCTGAGGGCAGGATGTTTTCAGTAATTATGTGTCTCTGAAATTAATCACTCCTAGAAAGGCTACCCTTAGCAACTTCTTCCCAACTATGATTTTAAAAGTGGTTTTGTGAAGACTTCCTTTTTAAATACAAATCTTGCAAGTATTTGATCACACACTCTAAGAAAGTACTACAGCTTTACATAAATTAACTTGGTGGACGCTAAACAGGATCATAAAAACAGGATCATCCATGTAATTTTTGCAAAAACATTATGTGCAAAAAAAGCAAAATGGAACTCCAAATTTATTTAACTATTTAACAAGAACTACAAATTTATTTAACTATTTCATTAAAACCTATCAGTGAAGCTCCTACAGAAACTAAAATACCTCATCTAGCTCATCAATATATAATTTGTGATGTAAAATGTGTTAAGACTTATTAGCAGCAACAAAAAACTGTCCCCTACAGAACAGTAATGACATTTGAAAGTGTGGAGTATTGATTAGCAGCTACTTAAGAGTGAATCACCACTACAATACAGCATCTACTCATGCTCTACATACCTTTCACTGGCAAGATAATTTGCATGGAGAGCAGCTCCTTTAACCTTGAACCGTAAGCATTTTCCAATACAGGATGTGAAAACAAACAACCATAAATGCATTAAGCAAGGGAATTAGCATTCTCTTCCTTTCAAGATCTAATGTTTTCCAGTTGGATTGTCTGCTCAATAATTTCCATATTAAAAGACATTACTGAAAGTGTAGTGCATTTATCATAAACTTACTAAAGCCATCTCATATTCCTCTTACATACTAACAGTATAATTTTTTTACTTTGAATAACACAGAGGATCACACTCAAACCCAGACAGACACAGAACAGACTGCAAAATAGTGCTGAAAGAGGCAAAACATGAATTCAGCATGGCTTCCCTTTCAGACCAAGTGAAATCTAAAACATGATGTTTGATATTCAAGCTGATTTGACCACATTTTAAAAACATTACCAACACCAAAAAAATTACTACTCCCACCATAACATTCAAACAGGAGAGGAGAGTACAAATCACAGATCATTCAAGGTGCAATTCTAACTTCATAGAAGAAAAAGAAAATTTTCCAATTCCTCCAGAAAAGGCACAACTTTATTACAAAAAAAAGAAGTCCAAAGGTTTTTTTGTTATGGAGAAAAAGAAGTATTCAAAATTTGATAAGACTAATTCTTTCCTCTACAGATGAACACACTACCTGAAGATTAGCACAGAACCAAAGGTTTTCCCACCAAATAGATTAGTAGCATAACCATTTGTTGGATTTTTTTTATTTTTGACCAAAGTTAAAATGTCTATCCAGAAGTATTTACATCTTTATGTCTGCAGAAAACATAAAATACTGCAAAGCACACAGAAATGTTCTGCACCTAGTTTGGCATGGAGAATAATCTCATTGTTCATGTACCTCAAAGCTCTGTAGGAATTAAAGGTGATGGAGTTTTAAGCTCTGCAAGTTCCAAAACATCACACGCATTAATCAACAGAATTACGCTGGTGAAAGGATCTCAGGTGTATATTTCTTTTACTTTCTAAGGTTTGATTTTAAGTCAGTGCTAAGAGAAACATTTTACATAAACTGGACTTCAGGAGTCCAAATTATAATGAATTAACTCTGAATACAGTTTTTGGTAAGCTCTACACTATTTACATGATGTAGAATTTGAATTTGGGCTTTGGGGTAGGGGTCAGGTTTGGCTGGTGGACAGAAGGAGGTTGTTGATAGTGGTTTGGTTTTTGGGCTTTGGGGGTGGTGGTATTTCCTTCAATGGGTTTTTTTGTATTTTTTGATTCACAGCCATATGTCTACAGATTTTATTAATAATTTTTCCCAATTCTTTTTTTTTTTTCCTGTTTTAGAATTGCTCAACTGGCAAAAGTCTAAATTGATATCCAAAAAGTCAGTCCATGCCTATCCTTTAACCTGCAGGTCTCAGTCCTAGTTGACCCTTTCCTTCCAAGCAGTAGTTGCAGTGTCTCGAGCAAAGAAACAGCCTACAAAAACCAAAACCAGCATAAGGCTGAATAAAAGAAAGGCAATTAATGTCAAGATGATTGCACTAAACTTGCCTAAGAATTTAAGTCTCTATTATACAATTTAAACTAAAGATAGATGTACTGTATGAATCAGATCCACCAGCTGAATGCTAATTGATCTAAATCACCCCGTTATATTAATTTTGCACTGACATTTCCACAGTTGCAAGAAACTCCTAAGACACAGCACCCCATCCTTGTCAGGGAGATAAAATGCAATTCTGCATCTTTAAACACAGGAATGCTCTGCTGACTGAAAAACCTGCTCTGAGAAAACCATGATTTGGGAGCTCCCAAGACAATGAAGGATTTGTTGAAAGGAGAGGCACACGCAGACTCCAGCCTGCTTCAGAGCAAGGCAGGCAGGGCTTACATAACACTGAGGGCTCCAGCACACAACTTACATAAGGAACATCTCAGGGAGCCTGAAACAAGCTTCTGGTCAGGAAAAAAACCTTGTGGAAGGACCAAGAAATTAAGAGTATTTTCACCCTTCCTACACTTGCAGTGAATAATATTGACAATTCAGGAAGAAATGAAGAACCAAAGCTCAGAATATTTTTTAAAAAAGAGTCTCATCAAAAGGAACCTGAGAAAGCACAGACCATGCCGCACTTTCACACAGACACTGCACTGATTTAAGAGCTTTACTGTATTACAACAGCATTCCCCAAAGCCTGTTTTCCAGAACTCTAATTGCAGCAGCTGAAGTGAATATGTTCCTGGCACCTAAGCCTTGCTTTGCATCCCATGTTGGAAGCCTGGCTTTGCCAGTGGGCTACGCTCTCACATTCAGTACAGGACCCACAAAACTCAGAGTGTTTACAAAAGAAAAACGAATCGAATATGTCAGGATTCAAACAAGGCAGATGTCTTTTGACAGTCTAAGGAAGAAAAAAAGCACCTAAGAGAGAATTAAAATTAATTCTTGGGCCCCAGTAGTATCTGCTAAGTAGGTGAAGTGTATGAACATCTCTACAGCATCAAGGAGTCTGTCCAAATCTATATGACAACTGTAAAGCCTCCAGAAACCAGACAAACTAGCAATGATACAGTCCTGTTGGCTACTGGATGTTTTATGTTACACTTAATGGTGTTCCATCTCTTTGAAATCAAGGTGTAGAACATTTTTTAAGTGCTAATTTTGCTTAAAACCTCATCATAGTTTCTGAAATTACTTACTGAACTATTATTTTCCAAGGAATTTGAAGCATTTCACCTAAAGTCAGTTTTGGGAAAAGTCATGTATTCCAGATACTTCTAGATGGCATAAAAAAATACTTGAATAAGATCATCATAATGACATAAAATAATGAAACATTCAATTAAGATTTGGGAAGCAGTGGATTTAGAAATACACTTTCAAAAAGCAACAAAAATATTCTTATACATCTTTCACAAACTCAAGAGAGCACCAGTGCTGGTCACGTATTTGATGTTCACAGTACAGCAGGACCTTAAAAATTGCAATAACTCCATCAACATTCACAAGTGTAAACTGGCAAAAAATTTCTTTACTGAGTATCTCACATGAATTAATTTGCTCAATGGAATTTTAGTGTGAGTCAAATGACTCAATGTGCAAAAATTTGGGCAGCAGAGATTGTCAATCACGACTGTGAGCGCATCCCTTTGAAAGCAGCACTCACTGTGTGTGCTGACAGAATGAATCAAGTAACCTTTACATTAATTTTTCATTTAGCAAGCCTGTATTAAGCTAAATGGCACTCCAAAGCAGTTGACAGTTGAGGAATCTATACTGTCCAGATCCATAATCATACACACATTTTATATCTTCACTTGTTTAAGGATGCTTAATTCATAATCAGGAAATGTGGGCTCCTCTGGTAATATCAGAAGTCTCACTGCTTCTAAAAGTGGAATCTTGACTTTAAAATGACATAGATTCTGATCACCCAGAGCTCACAGTAAATACCAAACATATTCTTGATGCCTGGCTAGTGGGGAGGGAGGGGGTGGGAAAAAAAGGCATTTGTATTTAGAGCCCTCCTGTGCTATCACCTCCTTAACTGTTGTGACAACCTCTGTCACTGACTTTGCATGTTGAAAATACTTGCAGACCTTGAAGTTTGGTATGTTTCTATTCACACAAGCTTACAGAAAAAATATACTTTTTAACAATACAAAAAAGTACATGCTAAAGTCATCTGTCATCCAGGCTCATTTGCCACAATCAACACCAGGATACAGCAAGCTTAAATGGACAGAGACATTTTGGAATTCTAAATGAAAGAAAAAGCAACAGACATCTTTTTAAAACTACTGTAACCAGAAGGAAATAAAAAAGAATAAAACAATACATGTGACAGAGGAATAAATGCTCTAAATACCTGCCAACCTGCGGCTTTTTTCTTTTCTCTTTCATTAAATAAGGAAATATAATATAAGCAAGAAAGAAAAACAAAACAGCTTTGAAAGAACATAAACTCTCCACCTTCAAAAACAGGAGCACAGACTGGTTAGTGAAACAGAAAGGATGCTGATGAAAAGGTAAAATGAATAGCTTCCAATTACCTACAATTATAACAACCAATAGGAACCAATCTTGCTGCTTCAGAGGGAAAAAATACATCACAGAAGGGATGACAGCAACATCTACTATGAGGAAGAGAAGGAGGATTAAGGATTCCATACTGACTCTTTGTGGGATTTAGCATGATTGCCACACAGGGTACATTCCATATTCTCCTAGCAAACATTGGGCTCGGGACTGGGCACATTTCATTTCCAAAGCCATTTTCGCGCAGAAATGGCTGCACATGGAAGAGCTCCAAAGTTAAATAAAGATACTTGTTTGTTATGGCCCAATAAAAAAAAATAAATCTTTTTAATAACACTTAATTACAAACTAATCAAAAATGAAAGCTCCATCTGCTTTATGAATTTAAGGTGTTCATAAATAACAGTGACAATGTAAGGCTACACAGACTTTAAAGAATGTGAGCTGGAAATATAATAAATATTGAGCATCCAGATTTTCACAATAAAATGAAAGTTTGCCCAAGATATTGAAGTCATTTAAAGGCCTTGAAAGGCAGTAAGGGACCGCAAATATTTTGGTTCTTAACTGCTCAGTATTTTCGCTTAGTGAAATTCATGTTTTACAGTCTGGGTACACAAATCTGAAAAGGCAAGCTCCTAAAGAATTCATACATCTTTAGTAATTACTAAAGCCAGTTGCTTTCATTTTAAAGGATAGCACAAGCTTTTTATTTCAGCTGCTGCATGTACAGTTATATAATTTCACACATATATAAGCCTTTCGAAATAAATGCTAAAAGCTCAAGGAATAATTTCCTTCGCAATCAGACAAAAAATAAAATTAGTGTTACTCAGAAGTAAAAATCATGTCTGCAAAAATTCAGCAGAAATTTAATGTATGGGTTGAATGAGCGTTTTTTGATCAGCGAATGTCTCAATGTTTTCCCATTTACATATTGCATTTTGAGAATCACATGTTAAATGCCCCAAAATAGCAGTCTCAGTCTAACATATTCCTCTTAGTCTCTCATTTTTTTTTGCAACTGTTGTAAAAGTAAACTGTCCACGATACAGAAGTTTACTATAGGTTGCATATTTAAATTAAACAGAGTCCTTGATTTATACCTAATACTCAAATCTGCTTTTTCATTACCCTCTGTCCCAATTATGTAGACTTATACCAATTTCTCAAGTTTTTGCTATACTTCACTACCTTATTACCCAGCTGTGCAGCTGAGCAAGAAGATAACCACATTCATTCCTCTTATCTGTAATGATGTAATACATCTCAGCACTGGGTTAAGATGGTTGGGGAATAATGGCATTGTAAAAACTGCAGAGATGACAAACAACAGTGCAGCCGCCTTCTCCTGATACATTGCATTGTGTACATAGAGCCCAGGGTGAAAATAATACAATATGCACTAATTCTGCTCCTTGAATGAAGTTAACATCTTTCATAAGAAACAGCTGTTTCTGCACAGAAACATCATCATCATCATCACAATGCAGCAACCAGATTAAACACCCACAACCTGGGCGGAAGCCTAGGCTACAAGGAATAAGTGTTGGAGTTTACTTTCCAATGGACAAAAAAAAAGTCATTCCAACAGAAAAATATCAGGTTAAGCAAGGACTCTACAGATAGTACAGTGCAATGCAAAGAGTCATCAGGGACTAGTATGCAATACAAAAATAGATCTTGGACAAAAGCATGCAGAGCACTGCTTGCCTGTTCATCTAAAAAATTAAATCTGCCTCCATTTTCTCTGTTAAAAACCTTCCTTATTACAACTAAAGAAATCCTTACCTTCTGTAGGAGCTGGGAACCTGAGTATTTGGCTGCAATAGATTTGATCTCTCCACCAAAGGCTGAGGCCCAGAGCTTTACACTGCGAAGGGAAAAAAAAAAGAGACAGGAAGAAATGTAATACACATGTCAGAGCTAGCAACAGAGACTGTAACAGCATCAGCTGCACTCGGAAGGATCCGAGCAATTTTGCATTAGAGAGCTCACTAAGGAACCTGAGCACAGCAAAAGATCAGTGAAGCTGGACAAGTATAAGCACAAAGCAGACCCTGAGCTAAGGTAAGGCCTCTGATATGAAGCTACCAACCTGAACCATTAAAATTTAAGGAATTAACTTGTACAGAAACATGCCTTGGCACAACATGACATATTTCCATTGAAAGGAAAATAGCAGATAAGATGGCAAAACAGTTCTGAATGATAAATTCTCACATGAGAAAGTGTTAACTGCATCAATTTTAGTAAATGCAAGCACTTAAAACTCAGTGGTCACATACTCCACCAACACATGCTCCTACAATAAAATCATAGTGCCAAGCGCCTTGGAGACAAGCACTTTAAACACAGCTGACAGAGGAGCAAAGGTGCCCTGGAACAGCCAAATATCTGCAATAAGAAAACAGGAGAACTTGAGCAGCCAAGTTCTCATCCTTGAGCATGGTCCTGAGAGGAATAGCACGAAAGCACTTACACTGACAAGGGGATCTGCTGCTCCGATCCAACCACATCCACTAAGGCTGTGTTAAAAGCTGTCCAGAAGATAAAGAAAAAGCCCCCAAAAGCCCGAAGAAGATTCAGGTTCTCTGGCATTGTGCCTCTCTGTGCCTGGAAAGGTTTGGGGAAATTCAGGTGAAGCTGAGTTCAGCAGCAGTGGGGGTTTGTTTCTAAAAGCTTCTTTTCCCCCACTCTTACCCCCTTCCACTAGAAGGGGACACTGGAACACCGGAAAAGAAAAATTCACAGCTCCATCCTCATTCCTGCAAAGAATGACCCTCTCTGTGAAATGGAAGGAGCGGAGCAGAATCGAAGCTCTAATGACTTGAAAACTACTGTGTCCCTGGTAACAGCAAAGCGTTTTCCAGCACTACTGCAGCCACTTGCATGTAGTTCTTTACAACTCCGCAGTCAGCAGTGTGCTGAAGTTACTTCAGTGACCTACTGCTGCTCCAAAGTGCCCTTAGCAGCAAGAAAGCAGACTATTGATTCCAGCTGGGGAGGCTGTCTTCTTGCAATTACTGCTCACTTGGCAAATGGAAAGCTGCCTAGAGTTCTCCTTTCCCTCGCCGATAACCTCCAGCCTTCATCCCGATCAAGGCAGGCAGAGCTCTGGTTCAGCGGAGCGGGAGCAGCAGCCTTTTAACGGGATAGCGCCGACACAGAGAGGCAGGCACAGGAGGAGCTGGACCAGAGGGAGGGCACGGCACAAGCAGAGAAAGTCTGGAGGCGCTGAAAGTGGAGTTGAGCCCTTGCAGGAAGGCGAGGAGAGAGCGCGGCACGTTGCCGGGGGCTGAGCTTGGGAGGGCTCGGCGGGGCTGGCAGGGGCGGGGGCGCGGGGCCGTGCACACCCACCGGAGAGCGATCAGGCAGGGCACGGCTGCATGACGAGCACCTGTCCGTCTGTCCGTCACACAGCCCGGAGAGGCGAGGGCCGCTCGGAGCTCAGCGCCGTGCCCGGAGCATCCCGCTGCATCCCGGCCCGGGCGGAGCGAGCGGAGCGGCGGTGCCGGCCCGGGGAGCATCGCCCGCAGCCAGCCCCGGCTCCCGGTCAGGCTCGCACATCGAATGGAGTGGTGGGGAGCACGTCCTTGTGCATAAAGGCGCCTTTGCTGCTTCCTCCCACGCCGGAGCACTGCAGCAAGTCACTCCGAGAGCTCGGGACCGGCAAAGGCTTATGAATGAAAAGAAATGCAGCATAAGTAAATCAATGCGGGCTGACTCCAGCCTATGAATAAATTATTAATTTGTGCTCATAGAAGAATCCTCTTGATATAGCAAATATAGGATTACAAGCTCTTCTACTGAGAGAGCAGCGTACGGAGCAGGAGGGATTGGTCCAGGTATTTTTTGTTGTGGTTGCGGTTTAAAATATTCCCTCCCTCTTTTTGCTTTTATTCTTCTCCCTCTGCTTTTTTTCTCACCTTCTTCTCTACTAAATGTGCAGACTTAAAATAGCAACTGAACTTTAATGTAAACAATTACGGCAAGACCATGATCTGAGCACGGGCTGAGTCATCCTTGCATCCTACAATATAGCTCCAGTGTCCGCTCCAGAATTCCAGTTTCTTCCCTCTGTAGTTAGAATTAACACCTCAAAATATTCACTCTGCCTTTGTACACTGTCCTTATCTTAACATTTTCTGTCTTGAAGCTCGAGATATAGTACCTGTATTTCTTTCCACATTAACATCTCTAAGAGCCCTGAACAGTTTGCTTTAAATATCAAAACCTCTGTTCAATATCTGGCTGACAAAAGCGTCCTGCTTTCTCAAAAGAAATGAGAAGTTTAAAGATAGAAAGACTAACAGGGGAACTGTGCAGAACAGAGTAGCACAGCACCCTGCAAGTTTCACCACCCACCAGCCATCCCCACCACAAACAGTAAATAGATCACATTTCCCTCCGTACTAGTACCTTTGTATGAAGGCAATAAAGAAAAAATTTATTAAAAGGAACATTTATTTTGTGTATTACTGAACCATTTTGAAAGTCCTGTTATCTGTGCTGTTACTGTGGATTTCCTAAGCAGTGTTTAAAACATGCTGCCATGTCACCAGGTGTTCAGCTTACCTACAGGCAGAAATGTAAAAATGCACATGGCTGACTAACAGTATATAATCAATTATGTGCTCCTTTGAACATATTACATAAACAATACTATCTTTCCAAAGCCAAGAATGAAACAGAAATGAGTGAATGTCTCAATACTTGTGCTGTTTACTTCTTTTTACATGCTGAACACTGTCAGGCAGTAAATACATCAGCTCATTTTGTGAGATCCAAACAGTTCTTATGCTAACAAAGATCCTTATCTGCTTCAAGCCAACACAGTGCCCTTATGGCAAGTAACAGTTACCTTCATTTCTGAAAGCATTACTGGAAGATTTTGAAAGCACACAAAATGCCTGTGTACAAGAGGCCAGCACATTTTAACACATCACTAATTATTGGCAAGAAAAGATGATAAAGTCATTCATCAAACCTTGACTTTGTTTACATTTATCATACATTCAATACTAAATCAGACCTACAGTTTAAGCATCTGCTGTGTGCAAAACTGGACACTCACATTTGTTTAATACAAAAATTGTATTTGCACTATTGCTAGTCTAAGGAACTAAATTCACTTAGAAAAGAATTTTTTGCTTGAAAGAGCAGTCTTTGTTTGTGTTAACAAGCACTTGTGTACGCTATACTCAGAGTGCTTCCAGCACCTTTCATCAGTGCACACTGGGTTTGTCCGTGCAGGAAATCAGCTCCTCCTGACCATTCAGTGACTGGAAAGCAAACCTGAACCATAGCAACCACAAAGCACCACAGGTGACACCAGAACCTGTCTGCAGCTGTGTCCTGGCCTGACCACTGCTGACTATTCCTGGTATGCAGATCACTGCAGTCGTGACACCGGATTCCAAATTCACGTCAGCATTTCTCCCATGTTGCTCCCATCAGGATGCAGAAACTTTCCCTAAGTGGGTTTGCATAATGAAGGACCAAGGAAAGCACAGGAAAAAGAAGTGGCAAGTTCTGCTGGACAGTTTCAGTCATTTTTAGTGGGGACAGAGCAGTGTGTTTCATTATTTGCTCCAGCCTTCTGATGTCCTGGAGCAAAGGCTGCAGAAAGCCAAGTTTCAAAGCATAGTAATGAATTTCTCTTTTGGAAGTAATGTGGCATTTCTATCATATCTTTATGCTGTTATAAACAACTGCTGAATCTGGAATAATTTCTGGTCCCACTAGAAAAGTGAATGCACAGATAACTGACCAGAGAAGGAAAGCACTTATGCACACAGCAAATATACATTCAGAAACCAAAGTGCATCTCAGCAGAAAGTGCAGGTAAGTTCCTTACATGCCACTGGTCTCTGAAGTAGAGTTCCCCATCCAAGTGCATTAAGTTTCACCTCACTGCTCCTGGCCTCTCATTTTTAAGGGATAAAAAATGGCAAGTAATTTTCTGCTGTGTCCTTGATGATCAAGCACAATGGTTCATTTTGGTGTCTCACAGAAAATGAAAGAAGCTGTTTTCCCTATGAAAGCAGAAATAAAACTTGGATATGTGACTCAAATGTTGTAATGGAAAGTCACAGACAGAGGTAGAGAAAATTGATGAATCCCCAAAGGTTTTTCAGAGGATCACATTCAAGAAAATAACCAAGGGATTGGAGGAAAAACAAAAATCAATCAAACCAATCCACAAATAAACAATCAAAACATCCAGATCAAGGAGTAACGTGAGATATGGCACAAAGGCTGAGAAGCAGAGACTACAGACTAAGGCAAAGCCCACATATAAACACACATAACTACCTGATGAATTAATCCCATTGTTCTTTTCTTCCACCTCAAGGTATATTTACACTTAGGAAAGGGTGAACAAACAGGGTCACAACTGCATCATCAGCACAGACTTTGAGGTCTCTGATTAGACACGTATCAAACCCTAATAAAAGTCAATTGAGAGCCATACAGAGAAGAGAACATAAGGTGCAGGGGAGAAGGGTAGGAGGAAATTATATAATTAACACAAATGTTTATTGTATTTTTTTTCCAATGCTTATCTACAATGAGTTCTAAACAGAAGTACTAAAAGCCTTGCTGAAGATGCAAGCCACCTTCAATGGAAATTAGTATTTAAAAAAGAATACAAGAAAGGAAATAAGTCAGTTTATCTTTATTCCACATATATTAGAAGATTCAGATACTGCAAAAATAGAAAAGCTGTAACTACTCTGTGTGACATTGTATTAATACTTGCTTTGTACTACATTCCTCCACACTCCTAAATACTGAGATTATAATCCTCAGATGTGCTCTCCACAGTGATTTTTTTTTAACAGACTAAATTGTCCATTCTTAGCCTTGTTTGAAATACTTCATTTCAAAAAATCTCCCCTAAATAAAAGCAGTGGGAGAATAAAAAGGGAAAAAGCAAAAGAATATAGAGTCACCTCATACAGTAAACAATTTATTATAATGTCATGGTGAAAATCCTGCCAGTCTTCAACAACTCTATGAAAATTTCCCTTACTTCTGTGCAAGCATACTGTTCCATTTACACTTACCCATGGAAAATAGAAGCAGGGGAAGTAGGGGGATAACAAAACTTATCTCAGCTTTGCAAAGCTTGAGTCTGCCAGATGAAAGGCAAAATCTGAAGGTTCTGAATTTATTATTTGGAAACAGCCCAGTGGTGGAAGCAGTCACGGAGCAGTGTCTGCCTGCTGTGAGAACACAGGCTCGCTTGTTTCAAGTGATCTGAGGAGGAGCAGGAGGCTGCACGTGGAGCCTGTTCTGGAGAGGCTGGACGTGTATTCCTAGACTTTTATGGAACTCTCATGTGTATAAATCCAAGTGTTCCACTGGTGTGGGAATGCCAAGTTATTGACCAATTCCAACCCACTTACAGCAAAGATTGAGGTCAAGTAGCATTAGTCACTGTCTAAAACGAGCACAACTTCACATAATGGGCATGAGCTCATGTTTCAGAGAAACAAAAATCCTGCAGAAATTCTGAACCACATCACTATTTCTTATATACAACTCTACAATCTTATCATTTTGTTTCTGTATATTGTTCAGGTCAAATCAAGCACTAGTATTTCATCCGTGAGAGCATGAAGAGCATGCACAACCAATTTTTGCATATAATCAATCATTTACGCAACTAGAAACACAAATCTCTAAAAATTTTTAAGAATATTAATATATAATCCTAATTAGCATGTTGGTAGTACAGCATTTCAGGTTACTGCCACATTATCTTTAGCACACTTCAACACCCAATAAAGCTCACAGTGTGCCATAACCCCCAGGGAACGCGTGGTTAATTTCGCTTCCACAAAGCCTCAGATCAGCTGGCTTCTGAATCTCCACAAGGAGTTAAAATGCAAAAGAGCAAAGCATTATCAATCCCAGCCTATGAGAGCTCACACTGCATGGCAAGCTAGAATGCTTTAAGCTAATTATGTTTATAGCTACCCAAATCCAATTTCAGCAGTCCACTGTAGCTCTAGTCTGTTACTGCCATTTTACATAAGCTTCATTTATTTTGAATTTTCAACTATTAAGACAAAGTCTGCCTTTGGTTTCTTTCAAGTGTTTCACGCTGGGAAATGAACTCTTCTCTAAGCAAATAAACTATCTTTTACTCCCAAAGCTGGTGCTAGGCTGTAAATGTTAATGCTTTCAATGAATTCAAAATACCTGCAAACTGAAGATAGGACTTAAAAATGAGAAACTGTAATTAAGAACTCTGATATAATGGATAGAATGCTATGGAAATGGACCAATCTAGTATTCTTTCTCTGACAATAAAAAAATCAACAAACACTAGAGGTCACAGCATATTTAATTGCTAATCTATTACTGTCTATGTTCTAGAATGAACCCCTGATCATGTCTATAATGGTCTGTGAATGTTCCCCCCCCCAAACCTTACTAATTCCTCAGAGCCACTTGAAGGGACCCTTGTTGCAGCTCCAAGGGTTAGGAAAAGCATTGCCTTTACTCCAGACCTTGGCAGGGTCGGTGACACAAACACTGGGAGACAAAAATTACGTATTTGAGGGGGGAAGAAGGAGCAACAGCCCTGAGCAGCCACTGTCAAAGGGGCACCTCCTGCAGCAGGAGATGAAGTGACATCTGTGGAGCCACTGTCATCAGGGAGGTCAAGGTTCCAACCACTCAGCTGAAAGCAACCAGCAAACTTTAGTTTGGCATGCAATTATTTTCAAAATAACATTCATATTTCCAAGTGGAAAACATAACGTGGCTTTTAATCCAAGAAACAGGGCCATGTCAAGTAATTACACAGAGCCACAAGGTACTTCAGAGGCCCATAATTCTGTCACTCTCCAATTAATTCCTACACCACAAGCATGAATTTTATGGTGGGAATGTGGCTTTTATGAAGTCTTGACTAAACTGGCAGCTTCTTGATCTGATATTCACCACAGATCTGCTTCTTGAGTACAGAAAATGGATTTTGTATAATTCCATGGCAGCAGTTGCTAACCTGTGATCCACCTCTGCTCCATCACTTTGTTGAGTCTTTTTCATTTATTGTGAGCATTGACTTATCCTGAAAATCAAAGTTATCTCAAAAGGAAAGTTATCTCAAATTGGAAATAGTATGTATTAAAAAGAAACACACTGTGGTAATGAATTCCATTAAACTGTTGCATAAGGAAAAATAATATATATCAGCAGAATAAAGTGTCCTGTGAAGTCATTAGGCTTACATATCTGATCTCAATTGCAGATAAAGGCCACCAGGAACTACCAAAAGAAAAGAGATTTCAATAAGGTCTAAAATAATACTGGGGAGCACCAAGCAAACTTCTTAGCTTTCCAAAATTTGAAATTTATTTAACTTCAAGAAGAGTGTAAGCAAGTCATTATTTGTTTTAAGGTCACAATAGCAAGCTGATAAAGCGTATTTAAGAGTTGCTGGCTTATGCAAATCAAGTTTCATTTCTTAAGGGGTTACTCTCACCTTGGGTAAGAATCAAATTTAGGATTGCATTTTTTCCCACCAGTGCAAGTGCCTTCTTGTTCTGGTGAGCATTAATTGATGGCACCTGGCTGCTGTAGACAGATGAAAACATCTATTATCAGGGCACTTCCATAACATTCCAAAGTGGAAAAGTGGACTTGGGCATGATGAATGACCCCAACATCACACAAAATACCCCATCACATGAAAAAACCACCAAAACAACTAGTTTCTTATACTGGGGTTTCAAATTCTGGCTTGTGTATAATGCTCAAATTCTACTTCTCCTTTAATAATATAACTTGACATTGCATATTATGGAAAGTTCACACCTGCAGAAGAATAGCAGATTTATAGGTCTGTAGGTTTTTAAAATGTATTAAACCATGATTATGCTTAAAAGATGCAAAGTAAAAGTAAAATTGATACCCATAAATATACTAATAAGTGTTAGGTAAAATATTTGCCAGAGCATGCATTTCTATTTTACAGGCTGTTAATCCATCATAGTGTCACTAACATTGCAACAGACACACTCAGACTGCTGTGCTTATTACTTTTTAATGCATCACTCCATTTTAAACATTAATACTAACAAGTTCAGTCTATAATATAGTCGTCCTTCCTATCCATAAAATGAAAAGGAAAAAAAATCACCACCCAAATGCCACGTTATACTACAATTTTACTTATAAGCACACAATACTAGGTAGATCTCGGAAAAAATACAGAAAAAAGAAGAAAATTTCTAAGTCAAACTTATTATCACGCTTTTCCCACACCAATATTTTGTGGTTTTGAGGGCTGCAGTTTGGCTGGGGGTTGGGGGGGTTGGTTCAGGGTTTGGTTCTGGGTTTTTTTATGTTGTGAAAACACTTTTGCTTTATTGGCCCAAATTCTTCAACTGGGGCCAATAAAGTAGATTTAGATAACGGATTCAATGCAATGTTTGAGCAAAGGCCAGTGACAACACCAAAGGGGACACAGTGGTGACAACACCAGTGACAATCCAAAGGGGAGGTTTTATTACATGTGCCATTTATCAGGGAGCTCAAAAATAAGAATAAAAAGGTTGTGCAGTTCTCGGCCATTACTAGAAATAACTGTCTCCATTTCCATGGTGGATGGACTTCTTGACTTTCCTCAAAGTGTTTTTTTCTTTAATTAGCTGAGGGCTGCCAAGATAAGAAGCAATAGGCTAGGCTATCTTGTCAATGTTTACAAAAAAGACAGACAAGAAGGACACAGGAAAGGCATCAGACCCCAAGAGCTTCTCCTGAGCATTATACAACCTGATACAAACTTGAGCAAACTAAAGCTCTCTGGTTTTCTCCGATACATTTATTCCCCCACCATTTTGTTTTCCACTGCTGTGTGTTTCTCTTTTCAGTTCTCACCTTTATCTATTGCAAGTCTCACTTTTTCCAACCATAGAAAGGTGCCACCCATTTTCTCACAAAAACACATCAAATTCCCTAAAAGTTTTCCAGCTCCTTGGATCCCTAAATTCCATGCTCCCATCCACTTTTACAAATGTAGTGAAGGCTATTTCATCCTAGATACCCTTCTAGTTCCATACAGGCTTCTGGAGAAGACACAGCCACGTAAATCACAGCCTATGCTCAGTTCTCTCTCAAATTACCATAAACCTGAACTGCAAGAGCTGCTGAGAACAGGAGGTGCCAGAACTCCAAGGAAAGGTTTCTCAAGTGATGCCCTGTGCTCCTGTGACACTTGCCTCATAATGAGGGGCTACAGCCACAAGCCCCTGAGGGCACCACTGCCATCCATCACCATGAGCCCCCTGACCCCCTCCGCAGTGCACTGCTGATTCCCTGGGTGTCACTTGTCCCCAGGGAATCCCCACCTGAGCTGTCACCTACTCACACTGCTTAAAATCCTCCTCCCAAACAGCTCCTTACTTTGCTTCAAGCTTTAAAATCTAAAGGCAGACCCTTTTTTAGTTATGAAAGGAAAGAAATACTATGATGTTTTTGTTATCAAGGAAAATTGCAGCAGTCCAATGGCACTTCTTGCTAACAGTTTTGTCCTAGTAGTCAGCAGTCTGGTAGGTTTGCTGAACCAAACTAATTACTCCCAGGCAAAGCAAAACAGTCATAACACAGAGCTGAGAGACTGCAGAGCTCTGAAGAGATAAGCTCTCCCAAATCAAGTAAATAAAAAGCTTCAGCTTCCCAAGACAACACTTAGGTGCTCTGGATGCAATCAGTGCATGCCCAGCCTTTAACCCACAGGTGCACAGAGTCAATCAGTCCCTGAGCCAAGCTGAGCTCTTCCACAGCAGCCTGGGTACCATCTGATCCCACAGCCTGCTGGCAGCGAGAGGCAGATCTGACACAGCCCACACTTCAAGGAGCACTTATCAGAGCAGCAGTTACATGTTTCTTGGAGCAGTAAGACCAGGAAACTGCAGTAGTTGAAGACAACACATGTCATCTTTCTGGGCATCTTGCCTTGCTCTACCACCCTGAGAGCCGGTGTTATGCATTTTGAAGGATTGTAGATGAAGTGACTAGGGATTTATTTTTTTAAAAATTGAGTGCCCTAATTGCCCTTTTTTACCACAACTGGCCCAATATGCACCCCTCAGCATCCTGCCACCCCCATCCTGAGCCTGAAATATAGTAGAGCACAGGCTGTTCAAGCATACAAATTGCCAACGGGGAAAAGTAATAATCTCAAGGCTTGCATCATTTCACAGTCGAGTTGTTTGAAGACAGGCTAGCCATTACATAGAGCAGCTGTGTTATCTGGCTTTTCCTTTCATTCATTTATAGACTTGAGCTGCTTTTCTGAGTGTGTTGAAACTATTTCCCTTATTAACAGTTTTTGTTTAGCATGCAGGGATCTCAGCTATATCAAAAACACACAAAGGGTTCTGTTCTGTATACGTCAATATTTTAGGGACACTGTTAGATTGGAAGCCTGTCAGGGCCCTCCAGATATGTCACAGTATTGGCTGGAATTCACCAGGACACAACAAAGATCTGTCTTCACAAACTTGGGCAACCTTTTTTTCCTCAGAGCTGACTGACACAACTGCATCTTGGTGTTGTCAGTCAATGTAAGGACCAAAGACTCTCTCCTCTACTTGCAACACAGAATAATCCAATAGAAATAAAATATTAGATTCGCACAAGTTCAGTTATTATTGCCCAGAAACAAAGGCCATTCCACATTATTCCAAGCAGAAAAGATTCATTTAAAAACTACTGCAATCTGAGGCATAAGAGTTGCCAGCTCTTTTTTTCATTTGACTGGGTTTTTTCTACATGCCAGAATGCAAAACTTAGGCAGAAATCTGCATTTAAGTTTAAGATGGGATTTTAAACCATACTGTCAGAAAAAACAATAATATCAGGTTCACTGGGATACCTTTCAATCCTTTAATAATTCATTGTTAATGATGCTTTACCAGCAGAAGACCTGTTCCTATTTTTCACACTGGAATGCTCTTCTATTATTATATTCAAATATTTGTTGTTATCTCTGTACCAGTACTAACATATACAAATACAGGTAGAGAAATACTTAAAATAATCCCTATAAATTTAGGATTTACCAAGAGGCTTGGTAAACAAATATCTATGTTTTAGATGTTTTTCCAATAATACCACAAGCAATGGTGCCTCTAGACCTCAATTCTCCTCTTCTCCATCACATCTTAACTCTCCCATATGTTTCCCTTGATTTACGGGTATATGTTTCTTTCCTTTTAAATTCCACCCTTGTTATCCTTCTATGAAGTAGATGCTTAATAAATAGTAAAACAACAATACAGTTATCAAACAGCCTTTCACCTCCCAGTAGTAGGTAGTAAAATGTTTGTATAATCAGGATTGTTCTCTCCAATTTAAGTTAAACTAAGTTATAACAAAATGTTCTAAATTGCAGGTTTAGAAGCCTCCCTCCTGATGGACACTGTTACATTGTTTTAAAAAACAGCATTCTGCAAAATCCATTACTACTCCATAAAAGTCTCATAGAGAGGAATTTACATAATGAACTGCAATTACTCACATTATATTTATCTAGCGAAGAATGAACCCATTGTGTGCAGTGGAACATGCCTGCTCTGCACCAGCACACCCACAGAGGAAGTTACCTGGTGAAATAACACATCAATCAGGGGTTAACACCCAGCCTGCACCCGTGTAAGGCCATTTCCAGTTCATTAAAAGGAACGCAGCTGCAGAATGTGCCATTGTGCCAGCCTGTCAAGGCTCAGCAAGAGGTTAGGAAGGGATGTGCAGTGATTTTGAGTTGTTTGTGATGGGCAGGCAAGCCCTTTGTGCTGAGAGTGCTGTGACAATGATCTTCACAAGGTTTACAGCTTCTGCACACACTAAATCTGCCTTCACTGAGCAGAGCCCTCAGCTCCTGCTAATAGGTTTTATGTATACAAATAACACCACAGAGAGCTGCAAGGTACCAGCACAGGTACTGAAGTTCTGCAGTCACAGAATAGTCAGGCTAGCAAGGACCACAGTGGTTCAACCTCCCTGCTCAAGCAGGGTTATCCCAGAGCACAAAATCCTGAAGCTGAATCCTGCCAGAAGGAATTCTCTTCTTTGCTGACACCACAAACCTGCATATGTATTTTAAAATTTAATGAAAACTTGACAGACGAAAAGTCTGCTCTACTTACTGAGTTCAGAGTTCACAGGCTAAGTAAGGCTGGCTGAGCCTTCTGTTGGTAAGCATGCAACATTTAAAAATGCCTTCAAAACCAGCCAGCAAACTGGACTCTGATTTCTGGATTAGAAGGAATTTGATTGATTTTTGCGCACATCTGAACATTGTCAGTTCTAGGTATGCACATTTTTGCTACATCTTGGACTTCTAATGGTACATTCATACATAAAGTATCATTCATTGGGGAGTATTTGCAGATCAGATATAGTTTCTCCTGGACCACAGTTTTGAGCCTTTCTCCTCAAAATTAAATATTTGGAAACAACATAACCCCTTCATTTGACTTGTCAGAATGGGACTGTTCTTAAGTGCTCCAACACAACAGTAATCAGCCCCTGTTAGACTGAAAAGAAAAACCCAGGTATGTTTAGACCTTTTGTAACATTTCTTAATTCAAATCTTCAATACCAGCAAAGTCCATCATTTAGAACCATTTTCCTTTATGATGGTGTTTTAGGATGACATGATCTTTGCATGGTAGCTGTGTGAGTGCAGCAGGTCTCCGCAGCATACAAAGACCCCTGCTGTGCTAAAGCAAGAGTCTCTCTCCCTCCATTTCCATTAACAACTGTATTCAGCTGCTGCTGCAGCATTTCACAGTCCACTTCAGAGGCACGTGGGGTGCAGGAGAGGATAAGAGGCAGATGGACAAGTTAAGCACCTGTTTCAGCCCAAAGCAAAGTGCAGCTCAAGCAGCTGCAAGCAGGGACTTTTAAACTCAGAAACTTACTCTGTTGGTTCTATGTTCATATGCATCATCCAAAATTAAAATAGAGAAGCATTACTGCAGGAACAATTTCAAAGAATTAAAACACATCAGAATCGCATTCTCAAATCCCCTGCACACACAAGATAAACAGCTTCAACTCATCACTCTTCTCTGCCTTTCATTTGCTTCTTCTTCAGAGATCAAGAGAGGCTTTTAAATTTAACTCATGAGTAAGCACTTGTCTACCAAAATAAAAGTTTATTTTTGTTCTTAATACCTTCAGTAAAAAAATTCTGGTTTTCTCAAAAAATACCCAACAAAGTAAATTACAATTGTACATAAGAAAAATTAAACTCAGGGCACATTTTTTGTCAGTGACATTTTTTATGTACTTGCATAAGTACATAAAGAATAATATAAGCAACTTTAACATCTCTGCTAAATAAACACACCTTTCTGCATAGGAAAGTCCATCTATGTGAGAGACAATTGCATTTGCTGAAGGGGTTTGTACAATGCTAGTAGAGGTTCTGACTCAGTTTTTTACTTTAAACCACAAAACAAGTATTTCTGAGATAATACATAAGAAAAATCAGGAGTCCAAATATTTTTCTTACTGAAAATTCATTTAAAAACTAACACAGAGCAAGAACAGTGAAGAATAATCAAAAGTAATTATAATCTGCAGGAACACAATTTTGTCGGCTATGGGAGATAGCCAGGACCCCAAAACAACAAATGGACAGTCCCACAGGGCTGGAGCACAGTGCCTGAGGGGAGGAAGAAATATCTGCCCCAACATCCAAAGAGAACACAAAGAGAGACATCCATTGTTTTCTAAAGAGTAAAGAGAAATTTGGGATGTTTGCAACTCCAAGTAAAAACACACAGTGAAAAAAGGTATATAAACATTAAGTCCTCAATTATTTTGATGGCAACTATTTGAATCAGATGAGCTAAAGAAATGGGTTCTATGAGAGGAACAACAGAGCATACAATTAAGACTGATCAGGGGAAAAATAATCATAAATAGTAATTAAATATTTTTAAAGTCCTACTAAAGCCAAGAAGCAGACCTTGTTTCAGCTACTATGTCCCTAATTATAAAGGTGAAGGGTATGATTGTGGCTGAAACAAGAAGATGCTAAACATACAGAGCTGTCAAAGGAGATGCTACTACACAAATAAATTAATGGTGCTAATAGCTCAGCTTTTTTCCCTAAAGTGATATTAGTTCTGTTTCACAGTTTAGGCTCATGCCTGACACATTCTATTCTATCACAATTCTCTCTCCCAAACCACACCCTTAGTGGAGGGAAATATGAAAAGCAAGGTTTTCAGTAACTTAAACTTTTAGTGTTGCCCTGCTTTTGCACAGTCCCATTCAAAATCATTCAATTACTGTTTATGTACAGGTTGACACTAAGTAATTCCAGCTCTTGATTATTTCAGTTTGCATCCCACTGAACTGTGCAAGGAGGGGAAACCAAACACAAGGTTTAAAACCAAAGCAATCCAGTGCTAAACCCATCCAAAAAGTGGGGAGTGTTTGTTCATCCTGTCTCTGAGCTGTTGGCAGCCCTGCCTGCCATCAGTCAGAAAAGTGAAAGCTACTTCCAGCTAAGGAGGGGTTTCTTTTACCACCCCTTGGGTCCTGATCACCAGGGTCACTTTGTACACAAGTCCCTTGCAACAGAGAAAGACAGCAAGAAGTTGGGGCAGAGAAATGAACTTCTACTGCACTGTGTCACACACAAGCCCAAGAGTTTATACCTTCACAGACTCATGCAATTTTTGAGGCAGTAAGACACATTTATAAAAATGTAAAGAATGGCTTAATTGAAGTCTGCAGTTTAATTACGCATAGAACTAGTACATAGTGAGAACAAGGGCTAAGTTGGGTTCTTTTGTTTATTTTTAGTGACCAGAACTGCACTTTATGAGCTGGACTAGAGCTAAAGTGAAATTACTGCACACAGGAGTAAGAGCCAGAAGTATTTCATTGTTATGTGTCTAAAATAACACTCTGACCAAACATGTGAGAAGTTATTCATTACATATATACAGGTTGACACAAAAACTTTGCAGCGAATGAAACTGCAGACAGACATGTACTCTCAGCATCAGCAGGTGGCATTAGCAGAGCATATTTTATTTGTTTCTTAGCTGAAGCCTTAGGCTACTTTAAAAAAAAACTTGGCAACTATGAGTTAATTAAATTGTAAAGTGGCAAACAGTGGTTCTAGAAGGAAGTTACACGCTCACAGGAGACAAATCAAATGTGTCAGTCTCTAAGGGAGCAGGCTGGTAAACCTTCAAATCAAGAAAAGCCTATTACTTACTAGTCAGAAATACTCTGAACTTTGCAGTCTCAACAGCTGAGGCCCTTCAGAATGGAATCATTCTAGAATGAGACTATAGAAGATGTAGAATAATCTCTCACTTTGTGTTACATATGGGAGCCAGGACTAAGTGCCAGATCAATACACAGCTACTCAGGGTAAATATATTATTTTATAAACATATTATATTGTGTAAGCAGGAGTTCACATATCAATAAAAAGGAAATATTATTTAAAACTTGCAAGGCTTTGAAGCCACCAATTGAAAATATCCTTACTGCAGGAAAGCTTGCCATTGCAAGGTAAGAATCCAAGTAAAAGAGCAAACTAAAAATAGCTATTTGATTCTTTTTGATGGATTTCAGACTTTATTCTGTGCCCTGTTATTATACTTGCTCTGTAATTATTGAGATATTAGAACAGTCTCCCAGGACTTGCCTGGAAAGATTAAGTTATTCTTTCCTCACACGACCTGTGATTTACTTCAAACTTTTGTTACTGAAGACTCAGAAATAGAATGCATGCTTTGTAGATGTTTTCACACCTATTCTGGAAGTCAATTAGCATAAAGAAATGCTGCACAATGTAGGAAAATCCTGTTAAACACAGGGACAGTGCAGTGCACACCTGGGTTCCAGCCAGCACCCATCCTCCTGCACAGTGGGTCCATGAAGAGAACAGGAGTACACAGGCCCTCAGGGGGGAACCACAGCCTGTTCCCTGACCAATCCTCCCTCACAGCATGGGGAAAAAAGAAAAAGGAAAAAAATTATACCGTATGAACCTTTTGGGAAAGGGCATTCAAGTCTCCAGGATACAAATTTGCCCGTTAAACATCACTGCCCCTGCGCCAAGTGCCCATCTGTGCCACAGGCTGGTTTGGAGAGCTGTGCCTGCTTTCGTTTGTCACAATCTCTCTTTCCTGATGTTGTACACTGGGCAGATTAAGAAATATTCACTAGAATGGTTCCCAACAAGATCCCCAGCACTGGGCACTGAAGAGAAACAGAGCTGAACCCCTCACAGCAAATTCCTCCTGCACAGAGAGCCCAGCCTGTCAGGACTGAGGAAAATGAAGTGACACAGGGCAGCAGGAGCTCTCAGGATCCAGTCACAGCTCAACCTCACTGAAATGCTTTCTGCCAGGGTAAGTCCCTATCATCACCTGGCTCAGCACACTGCACAAGACATGCTCAAAGTCTTGCTTTTGACTAAACCAGCTAATCATTCCTACCAGATTTCTAACTTCTCAGATTCTTTTATTGACCCCTGGATCCATCACTCATCTTTCAGCACAAGATTCTTCCTGTTTTTTCTATATGCTACCTAATTTGTTATCAACTAATCTGACTACACTTCTAATTACCTACACTTTTGTTCATTTTTCCTGCTGTTCAAGGGATTTTTCCCCTTTTCTTTTGAGATAATGTGTTCAGAGAATACATTTCAAAAGTTAGAGAGCATTTTGAAAAAGCTTTGATCTATTATCATTGGCATGCTCCTCCCTATTTCAGTCTGTTTCAGATCTTCTCTGTTTACTACAGCTACAAAAAAACCCAGCCCACAAACTGCTACCCAACACACACTGAACTCCTTGCAGATTATTTCACTATCCAGCTGTTAGTTTCACATGCTATGTCAGGAAAATTCCTTCTAAAACATAAAATCCATTATATACTTTAAACAACCTATAAAGATTATCACATTCACTGTAAGACTTGCAAACAGTCACAAGCAAAAAATATTACACTGCAAGACTTTTAGAAATCAGCTGGTTATAAGCATAGCTTGTAAATCAGATTCTTGCTACAAAATGAGCAAGCCAAAGGGGAGGAGTACACATTATTTGATACCAGCTTGTTGTGGTTTTAAGGGTGTATGGCCAGTTTGGGTTTTCCACATATAATGTTCATTCAAAAACTTGGCATTTAGTGGACTCTGATTTAACTTTATTAAACTATATAATGATAGAATTTCTATTAAAAAAACCCAGCTAGAACTATAAACTGTGGCTCCATGTTATTGGAAGCTGCTGAACAAAGATACTCAAAAGGACCTGCATCTACTGCAAAAATAATCCATTTTAATTTACCAAGTCTGCCTCAACATTCCCCTTGCTGTATTAGAAGTAAAGGTAGAGAAAAGCCCTAATCCCATACTAGATGAGGCCAGCTTTTGTGCAAGACAGTAAATATTTATCAAAAACACTTTTAACAGGACTAAGTGACTTCTTTTCCCAGACTTCCACATTTTCACAGGAACAAAACACAACTGAATCATTAGACTGCCTCCATGGTAAAGCGCTCAAGCAACACAGTGCTTCAAACACTACAGAGAAATCCAGAAAAAACTGAACACAAAACACATTAATCTCTGCTACTTTCAATAAAGAATCATTTGCAATTAAAAAATGCCTTCCTAACAAAGAGTTCTAGATTTGTTTAAACCTAGATACCACAAACCTCTGTGTTACATAGTCATTAACTCTTAATTTCTGCTCAAGAACAACCTGCTAACATCTGGTGACACATCAGCCAGGCAATTTTCCTCAGTTTTGGCTACGCCTTTTCCACACCACACAGATATTTCTGCTCTTTTTGAGTAAGGCATCAAACTTCTGGCCATGCAACTGTGCATCAGTTTTGCAGGAAACTGAGGGGAAATAACAGCCAGGGGTACCCCTAAAAGTGTGCTTTGATGGAAGCCTGGTAAGAGCAGCATAGTAGAAACCAGAGCTCAGAACATTCCTGCATTCTCAGAACAAGCTGCACTAATTCAGGTTTTATTCTCTGTGAATAAACCAGTTGCTCTACTGAGAGCAAGTCCAGGTGGCAGCACATCTGAAGGGCCAACAGTAGTGGTGGGATAGAATTTAAACAAGTTTACAAGTGAATGTGTAGGGCCAATAAGATGAAAACATGCTTAACAGGAGCTCACTTGAAGGCCTCATCCCCCCACAGATGCTCAACTGATCTGTCTGGATAAACAGATAATTATTTTGTTATTCTCTCAGCAAAAAAGCTTAAAGCAAATAATTATTGTAGCACAGACATCACTGAGGGCCCAAAGCTTTGAGCCCCCAGCACAGAGAGGAGAAGCAGCTCCAGAGCTTTCTCTTGGCTGACCAAGCTCACTGCTTCAACCCAACCCCCACGTTCTCTTCTGGCTTTTTCTGCTGGGGAACAATGGCCAAGGTTGCTTGGCAGAGTGTTCTGGAGAGTGTCATCCAGAACATCAATCAGTGTCATCATAAAGGTCAGACTCACCACATGCCAAGGCCCAGAAATTTTCCATTTCACTGATAAGCCTTCTTTCACATCCCAAAAAGGAGTTTCAACCAAAGGAGCAAAGAATACATCTGCCAAAATACCTTCCCAAATTTTGCTGTCAGTACTTCCTCAGTTATTCCTTACCACTGTGAATTTAAGGAAGAATAAAAAACACCCCTCCAAACAGCAAAAGTCTCACAGCCATCACCTAACCACTCTTAGTCCTCAAACATAACCAAGAGCATCTATGGATGGTGCCATCAAACATAAAAATAAAAGTAAAATCAGAAATCACTTTTATGAATGTTCATATCCACCAATGCCATGAAAAAGGACCTTTACTACTATTTCAGTGAACAGAAAGTGTCTTTAAGTGTTTTACCTGTGAGATCACAAGAAAAACATCCTTCACATCTTCCAAAGCATTCACAGAAAATATATTATTAAGACAGATAATTTATGTACCTGAATCTGCCATGAAAATCCTACTGCTATCTACAGGGGGTTTTTAGCTTTTTCAGAACAGATTCCAAAATGTTGTTCAAGCACCTAAAAATAGGGTTAGACATCTGCTAGAGTTTTGAAAAGCATCTAGCACTTCAGATGCTTGCCTTGGTGAGAACTGGCTACAATTGCTTTCCACTCAAAACCAGCAGCCAGCATTTCCAGCCCAAAGGAGCAATAATTCCTATTCAATTCTTCTTAAGTGTTACACAAAACCAGTAACAGGCTGTGAAGTCAATATCCATTTCCAAAACAATACACTCACATCAATGAGATGTTCTGAACATACAAAACTCATCTGAAGAGCCACAAACTGTACCAGCCTTCACTTACAGGCCTGTCCTGTACATCCTGTACCCACATCATGCAGGAAAATACATTTATTCTCTCCTATGTCTTTCAGACAAGTAATTGTGTCAGCATTCCCAGAGCATGTAATGACTTACAGTGAGTCTAATTTGTACATTACCAGGACCAAACTCTGAAAGTGCTAAAGATTTGATAGTTGACCTTACACTTGAATTTTGATTGCAAGGTGTACCAATTACACATTAGTTTTAGCTAAATATTAACTGGATTGTAAAAAAAAAAAACCAAAAAAAAAAACCAAAAAAAAAAAAAAAAAACAAAAAACAAAAAACAAAAAAAAAAAACGTGTTTACCATAATCCAAGCAACAGATCTTGCACAAATTTTACTATTTATTTTTTTTAATCAATGTTTTATTGTTCTGCATGAGAACACATCTTTGCCACTTGACCCCCTAGGGTCTTCTTTTGTTTCTTACCACACCATCACATACAGAAATGTTCTCCAACTGCAAAAACCATTCTATAAATTCCCACTATAGACTTTTTTTATCCTACTTTTTTTCCAAAACAGCTGCCACTGATCACTATCAGCTGTAGGTAGTGGAGCAGAAGCAGCACTGCTTCAGTCAGAGATGACAATTTCTAGGTCAGCATTTTCACTAAAGGGAGTAAGTAAAATGAGATTGAAATACCAGACGGCAGCTGTTTACACCAACCTGTACAGAAGTAGTGCATCCAACTTAATTATTTATTACAGCCTTACAATAAAGATGACAAGAAAGAAATTGTGCCTAGATTGGACTACACATTAAAAATAATTCTGCATTGCTGTTTCTTTGAATCTTTAAAAGCATTTGCTACTATTCTCTTCCCTCCCCCTTCTTCTATCATCTTTATGGAAGACTAAAAAGAAGGTTAGAAAAACAAAATCTCAAAATAGAAAAAGCAGACCTTGAATGCTCTAGCATTACTTGGAAAATGGAGTGTTGTATTCTGCTACAGGAGATAGCACTTGAAATTTGAAAGGTCAGCTGCAAAGCTTGGCTTCAAAAGCAACTCACAATCACAGCATCAGAGAACAAAAACAACTATTCCTGGGCCAGAAATGAGCACAGAATCCTGGAGATTATTGTTTTCAGGTAAAACTGATGACAGAGCCAAATATCTCCTGATGCAACCTTGTCTATCTTTAGTGAGACAGGACGAAGTCCCAATTCCCTGAAGACAGCAAGAACAGAGGAGCAGGAAGGAACATTTTCCCTGCTCACTGCCTGTGGCTCTCTCACCAGAGCTCTGAGTGTTCCCACCCTGTGCTGGAGCTCTCCTGTGGCAGCTGCCAGCTCCTGACACCACTCAGCACCCAGGGGTTCCTCTCCCAGCCCATTCATGCTGTTATCCTTCCTCCAACCCATCCCTCCTCCAAGTCCTCAATTGCTTCATGCATGTCACAAATGGTAAACACAGGATCTGAAACAACAACCAGATGTTCAAGATCAGTCCCTTTCCCCCTCCCTGCAATTGTTCTCAGTAGGGCTTAGATCAAATTTGGTGGCAGATAGGGAAATTGTAGCATTTTTCTTCAATGAAACTCAGACTGTAGGTCTGATAGATTTTTTTCCTTCCCCAGTAGGAGCTGTGCATAAAATATTCACAGCATATTTAGACAAATGTGTTTTTATTTATCTAATACAACATTTGTTTATGCTGGAAATAAGCTGTGCAGAGTAGACAGCCCTTATTCTTTGGAGAGCAATGCTGAATCTGTGTTGGTTAGATAGCCACTGCTGATTTATTAACATTCTGCCACCAAATTTTGATGCAGGGGACATTGGTAGCCCTACAGTGACTGAAAATTCTTTTGTATTAGGATACAGTCTGCTGTAGTCAATAAATATCTTCAGTGGTCCTCATTGATAGCATGACATTACTCTGCACAGCCACACATTTCCCCCCCCCCTCATGTTGTTTCACTTGACGAAAGGATCAAAGCCATCAAGTCATTTTTTCACCCCAACTCAATCAGGCAAGTAGCTCTTTGAAGTGTTATTTTTTTCTTCCTTATTTTTCTTTTTTTTTTTTCCTCTTCATTAGGAAGAATCTCTCCAAAAACAGTCTGACACTCTGAAGTTTCAGAATGTTAATTCTACAACAGGTGTGACATGTCTCCTAAAGCAAAGCTCTGATGGTTAATTTATGGGCTTTACTCTTTCTTTTCATTTAAGAAGAGACCTTGAATATGTTTTCATACGTCCAACATATATTTAGAAACTCTAAAGGCAGCATCCATTCATCAAAAACACGAAAACTAAAGACAAGAGTTCAAATAAATCTGAAAAGCCATTTGTGGCTGCAGCTTAAGGCTGTCATGGAAAGAAGAATGTCAAAATGCCTCTATAAATGATTGCCTTGCAAGTGCTGGGAAGTTGAAAGCCTGTTACTAACGTTCTTTTCTCTAATGGGAATTCAAACTACTGTGCAAAATAAGGTGAATAAGAAGAGAAAAGGCAAAAAAAACAAATTCAAAATTATTTAATTTCACAAGTCACAAAACATGGCACTTTGTTCAGCACCACAAAAGAAACACCACAATTTTCTCCTGACCCCTGATAACACAAAGCAGGAATCGTCCAAAGCAGCAGGAGCCAGAAAATGCAGTAATCACTGACAATCTGTACTGTTAGAGAAAGCTTCATGATTCACTGTATTGTTAACGTGGGCTCATCACTGGAGCTTTTCTTTAACATATTTCAGCACCTTCATCACAAAGAGTAATAAGAGATTTAAACAAAAATCAGCACTTTCCATTTGCAGTCTCACCATATTTTGAAACTTTTTTCTTAATTTTAAATAGGGCTACTGAAACAAGAAGCTACTAGAGATCACTGGGCTGAAAACCAGTGTCTGCTGGCCAGATAACACACCAGGAAAATTCAAGGGCAAAATTTTAGAAGGGAGCAGGGAAAGGCAGAAACAGGCAGCACAAGTCACATCCCTTCACACCTCAATGGATCTGAAACAGCACATGCTTCTTGCTGTTACAGAGCAGCTAAATAACAAAACATTCATTTTTCCATCAAATGGTGGCTTAGTGTCTCCGTCTTGGGCAAGGGGTGCTGGCTGAGATTTGTCCTGAAGTGTTCCCTGCAGCTGACACCACTGAAGAAATATCAAACGTGCAGCTTCTGTAATCATTCAAAAGGACATTGGGAATCTTAAGTTTTCAAAACAGAAACTTTAATTGAAAATGCAATCTAATTTATTTTAACAGCCCTTATTATACTCCGGTAACACTCAGAGAGAGGAAAAATATCAGAGATATTTTAGTTAGGCAGAAATTTCTATCACCAATTTAAAGACTTCAGAACTGAGGTCTACAATTTGTGCAAAATGGGAAACAGAGTTTAGGAGCAAGGACCCAAAACCTGGGAGTACAAGAAAGAAAATTAGTGCTGTTATCTCCAAACAGAAACCCACACTTCATTTCCTGCCATTTTCACTTATTCATAGCTTCAAAAAGACTCTTCAGCTTTGCAGTGGAATTACTAATTTAAGAGCAGTTACCTTTGAGCTCAAATTAAAGACAGCAGCGATAAAAATTACCAGGTGCATTCATCTTTGAACAGCAATAGTCTCAGAAGCAAAAGCAAGCCCTACTGAAAAATCAGAACCATTTCATCTGGGAAGAACCTCTACAGAGCACAAAACAAAGGCAGGGATAAGAGAAACTCCAAACTGCTGCTGGAAGAAAAACAAGGTAAGCAACCAATTCCCTTGGCTTCATTTTCTGTGTAGGAAATGGACAAAACACATCACTTTGGTAACCTTGGCCCCACAGCCCTTACAGTGTGTTTCAGCTAGTTTAGTTTTTTTTAGATTGCCACCATCCAGATGCAGGAATTGAAAAGCAGATTTTCAATATCAATGTTTTTGCTGTCACTTTCTCCAAGGCAGATACAGAGTGTTGTGACCCATTGCCTCCAGCCCACAGACTGACACTAATGGTAAATCTATTTCATTTAAACTGTTAATTCAGCTGCATAAGAGAGGTCAGAAGGTGCCAGCTCTTGTTTTAATATTGCCTTGCACATTTAACACAGACATCAGTGATGGATTTCAGGATGTCATTCAGCTTCCCTTAAAGCTTTACTCTAGACCTCAAATGAACTGGCAAAGTCTGGAACAGCATCTAGACATTGTTCCAGTTAAAGAAGAAATGGCTAATTTTAGAAGAAGTCCTATATGCAACACAGTTTATATAGAGCATTTTTATATAGGATATAATAGTACATGCAAAACAGAAAATTAATAGACAAAATGAGTTCTGTTGTTGTTTTGGTGAGAATAATTTGAAAACAATAGGCAAACTTTGAGTAGTCAGACATGAGCAAGTGGTAGCTTCAGAAGCTGTTGGTTTATAAATGGGTATCCTTATATGAAGCAGTTAAAAAAAGCCACCCAGCAGAAGATCTGCAGGATGCCGCTGAGTTATAAAGAGTGAAAATAGTTAATGTGTGGCAAGGACTTTTTTATCTTCAGGCCATTAAACACAAATTATACTGTTTAATTGCACTAAAATATATATATATATATATATTAAAAAAATTTATGGTTGGCTGAAAGGCAAGTCCTTGATTTCTTTGTCTTTGTGGATTTAAGAAATAAAATTTGTAGATACAATGTGTTCAAGTAACATAACGAACCAAAGAAGAGAATTTGTGCAAAATAAAATCAACTTTCAGAATGACAAGGGGCTTTTGATCTGCTGTAAAATTTCAAGTAGCATTAGTACACATCAATGGAAGTAAAAAGTTGTGGGTACTGCAGGAATGTGAGGATTGTGTATTGTAATAATTCACCATGATACAAATTATAATAATTAATATGCAAGCCATTTGCACACACTAAGACTAAAAATATTGTTTCATTGTGATAATGTCATAATAGACATTTTCAGCATCTGTTGTTGCATTTGTATCAAATGAACAGTTCACTCCACACATGGTGGTTATGAACAAAACCCTTCTCATGTCTATTTGCATTGCTCAATATTTGTTCTTTCTGTTTCAGTGCCATCTGCAAACTCTGTTTTCAATCATTAGTTCCAAGGAGTTAGCATAAAATACTAATATATTTCTTTTGGGGGATTTTTTTTTGTTTATACTGGCCATTTATAGTTTAGATCTAACTATTTTTATTAATGACCAAGGGTCTTGCACAATCCAACTTCCACCAACTCGGTTCTTGGTATAAGACTGTAGTTCCCATAAATGAAGCAATTACATAAATTCTGTGGAACTCCCCAAACAAAATCACTTCACAGTTTCTTTCTGTGAAGGGACACAGCCCTGTTATCACCTATCACACCATACAGTGTGCAGAATATATATAGAAATAGTATGCAGACTATAAATAGGAATATTGAATAAGTGGTGTTAATAGTATAATGCTGTACACATAAGAGAATTTGTAAATTTACATCAATAGCAGTAGCCATGAGACTTTTGAAATAATGTATTGCAGTTATCGGCCATTGCTCTCCTCCCTGCATTAAGAGCAATTTCAAAAATACATTGTTTAACTGAGTGGGAAACACACCTGTGCTGATAATGCAGGTCCAAGAGCACAGAGGCACAAAAGGCACTGTTTATTGTGAGGGGTCTTCACATATTAACCTTGACAAATCCTCAAAAAAAGATATGCCCTAATTCTTTTTCCCAGCCTTCTTTGTTTTTATTCTTTAACTCCTTGTTGAGGAAGTAAACCCAAATTTTTTTCACAAAATTCTAAAAAGTAGAAATTTCTCAGGAGTGCTGTGGAGCAAAGATATTTACACACCACCAAAGTTTGTGCATCTCCCAGGTCTATATTAAAGCAGAGCAGGCTACTGCAGATGGCACTTTTATTTTAAAAATATGCACAAAAATAAAAATGAAGCTATATATGTGCAAGGTTGCCAAGATGTTAATTATGACCCAGAAAAAATTCTGCAATGCCTCAACAATTGATAATACTGTTTGCCAAACTAAAACATGATTTTCACATAACTCCCAGTAAGAGTTGAGCTTTTACGAGTAACACTAAAAGAGCATATTGTAACTTTTTAAACCTACTTGCTTTTCAAAGAAAATTACAGCCCATAACACTTTTTCCCTTCTGTACTTTAAGAAAAAAAAATCATTTTTCCAGCTCTGGTTAATGTTGGTCGATAGATAATAACTTATTTTAAAAAATTGAAGAGTATTTTGAGTATTTTCTGGGTAGCAAAAATTGGAAGCCATGGAATAAAACTAGCTAGTTATTTTGGCACCTTGGAAAGTATTATCCTGCTCCACAAAACATAGAAGAGGTCAGCTAATGGTTCCACCACTACAGAGCTTGCTGCATTATTTTTAAATATAAAGGTTCAGTCTGCAAAGTTTCATTGCATTTATTAATATTTGTTTTCTTTTCAAGCAATCCTAAGATTTCTTCAACAAAACAGATCACCATAATTTCAGCACACACACAACTATTCAAGCCCTGAAGTAGAACAAAAATATTTTACTACTTTGTAATTGAAAAGTCAGTAATGCCTGTGGTTTACACATTTCCAGAGCCACAAGCACTGAAGATCAACCTTACAAAAGGGGACTTGGTAAATTCTCCAATACAATCATCAGAGAAAATCCATAGGTTTGAAGCATATTATTAAATCTAATTCTTGGAATTGCTGCTTGTGCTCCAGGTGGGCTTTTATATACAATTTTAGACATGTGCAATGTCACCATTGATTTCTGAGTAGTGGAGGGTCAATAAAGTGAGGAGATATTTTAAAAAAAAGCATGAACAACCCTTAAAGTTTGCAAGTAGTGTATCTGGTGCTTCTACAGATAAGTATCACCTTTGTGCTTTGCTGATCACTGTGAGAAGAGGTTTTTCCTTTAATAAACTCAATTGTTTCATGTTTTGTTCTTCGAGACTCAATTGAAACTGTGTACAGAATTCCAATAAAATAGAAACAAATAAAATTACTTAGTAAATCCAGGAAACCTAAACACAGGCAACAGGGAAAAACTACTTATTTTTAAATGAAGACTGAAACCATTCATCAATGTAGATTGTCTAACCAGCAGGGAGAAGTAAAAGCTCCAAGTCGGACAGGAGGCAGTGCACCAGTGAGTTGGTATCATTCAAAATGCATAGAGCTTCCTAGGTATTCCAATTAGACTATAATTAAATAGTCCAAAGCAGGTTCTAGATTGAAATTAATACACATTTTAGTACAAGCTTTCAAAAAAAAAAAAAAAAAAAAAACACAGAATACTGAATCATTAAAAAAAACAACAAACAAAGCTTTGAGGAATATACAGCCAGATACACCCAAGATAAAACTAAAAAAGTTTTAAAACGAAAAATTTTTCACCACTAACTTCCTAGTTGCTGAACAGGACTGGATAGTTTCACTAGCAAATTTAAAGTATTTTTACTTTTATTTCTACTCTCAAAAATTAGGCACATGGTACCTCCTTCTCCATGCTATAAATTACAGTTCTACAGTCCATGGCATTTTCTTTGTTGAAGTTAAGACAGGGAAATATATAAGCATGTACTCCTAAAGATATTGCCATAATTTTTTTTTAATTTTTTTCCTGTTTGTCTCTTCCCCCATCATCCCTCCAAGTCATTCTTTAACATAACAGAAAAGAGATAACAATAAAAGGGCAAGGGAAAACAAGACAAAATCAGCATCACTTCTTTTAACATATTATTATCAGTATATACATACATTTATCTGACATGCTTAAAGGAGATACATATAAACTCAGTCACCACCAGTGTCCACTGCCCAGTGAATTTTATTTTAAGTTAGCAAAAGACAGAGCACGAGCACGTCTGCAAACTCACTGCTGCTGGCTCGCTGGCCAGGGCTGAGCTCTGCAGCTGTCAGCTGCAGCAATCTCACAGAGGCACAGGCTGCAGCAAGCAGATTGTAATTTGGGCCCCAAGAGAACTGGGCAAGGGATGCCAAAGATAAGTCATACTTATCTAAGGACTGGAGTGAAATGCCAAGCATAAACAAGGTATTGTTAAACCTTCTTTGTTTTCAAATCCTTGTCTTTGTCCAGTCTGTATTGCTCAGTGAGTCACAGCTTTACAGGTTTGTTCTGAAGAACCTTTAACATCTATTTAACATCATATTTCTTGCAGCAACCCAAAGTAAACTCTTGTAGGCACCAAGGTCACTCAACCACCTGATCACAAGCAAAGACTGAGATGAGATAGGGTGATTCAGCAGCACAAAGAGTCTGAGGATAATAACTGAACATAACAATAATGCAGCAATCCAGGCTGAATTGCCACATCAGTAGGACCCAAAATGGAATAGATCTTTCTAGGAGGAGACACAACCAGCATGGGGATGAGGGGAGAAAACAGCTTCTGCCCCAACTACATTGGATGGCTTGTGATGAACTTCAAGTTGTAATACCACTGATATTTTCTAACACCCGGAATTCTGATATGTCCATGTCCAACTGCAAACTTACTAAACATCACAAAAAGGAGTGAAAAACACTCATCTCCATCCTGACACAAGAGAGATTGCTGTAAACAACCAAGATGTAACTTCAGTTCTTAAATCTTGAGTGATATATTCCAGCAAGATGCCACCGTGCAAAAGTCACTCCCACTAATTTCCAGACAAGTTTTTCATATCAGAATTCCAAGGCAGTAACCACATAACCACCTGGACGGGCACTTAGACCTTCAGAGCAAACCTGCCATAAAAAAAAAAGCTTTGTAAACATTGAACAAAAAGGTCTCACAACTGATTTTGGAAACCAGAAGGGCATTGACTGCTAAGCCAGAAAATAAGCACTTACATGATTCAGCAAGAATGTTACAGGCAGGAGAAGAAGGACAAGATTCCCTCAGGGATTCTGATCCAAGCCAAGCAGGGCACAAGGGGTTATGAAGTTACAGAGGAACTTCTCACAGGTGTGTTATTGTTTAGATCAGTCATTTTCAGCTGTTTTCAACTAGAGTCCCCATATGGCAAACACAAGTTTACTGGCAGTAGCTGCTTTTTGCACCCTTTAAAAGTAGCCCACAGATTCTCAATATCACTCACTGCTCTATGTGCAATTCTAGAGAAGAGGCCTAGGGGCTAACACCTGACTTGTGGCCAAAGCAGGAGGGCTCCACTTCTATGCACTTAGAAAAACTCAGGATATCTTCCTGTCCCTGGCCTTGTCCCTGGCTTACAGTTCTGGTCTGCAAAATTGCAAAGCCTTTTCATTATATGCAGCAACAATGCATTACTGGAGATTTCTCATAGCACACAACAACATAAAGTCTATTAAATTTGAATACCATAAAGAATGTAAGGGCACAGGTAAGAAAGACAAAATTTAGGAAAAACGGTTTCACTAGGGAAAATAAAAACCAGCACACAAATCCAGGATGAACAGAAGTTAGGTGAACTGCAAATGAGGATAGGAACATTTACGTACCCAACACGCAAGCCCCACGTCTGTCTTCTCACAAATCATAACATCTTTCTTACAGGAAGAAAACCAAACAGGATGAACTCCAACAACTCCTTTGTATTGCAATCTATGGTCACCTCTCCAGCTTCCCCTCCACCTCTTCCTTCAAGGCCAGCCTCATCCCTTATAACCTGGCTTGTTATTCCCAAAGCACCTGAATCTCATGTGCAGATTTGTCCCAGAAGGGGACAATAACGATGAACTCAATGAGGACCAGGTGTGTGTGGTGGCATTTTTTAAACCACATAAAATCTGTTAAAAGATGTACTAGTCTGTATTTATCTAGAGTTATTTACTACAAATTTCATCTCTGCAGTTTTTTCTGTAAGATGAACTTGAACTTAAATGTAAGTTTCTCCTTTTTAGGTTGTTGTGGTTTGACACTGACCCAACACCACACCCCCACAAGAGTCACCTGCTCACCCTCCCTTGGGCAAAGGAGAGGAAAAAAATAACAACATGTTATTTTTGTGTGCAACATGTGCATGTTAACCAACTTGACAAGTTGCCTAAGCACAATTTTATGTGGGTATCCTGCCCTAAATCTTGCACAAATCTCTCCTAATTACTATTGCATTAAAACAAGCCTCTGTTACCTCATTAGTGAATAGTGGTCACCTTACAGAGTAAATGTTTCACTTCTTTCTTGAGGTTTATTGTAAAGGAAAAGCAGGAGTTAACTAGTTTATTTAGATCCAGAGAGATTCTATTCTGTGAGGGAAAGGTCAGAGAACAAGCACCTGCCCAAAGCCACTGCTCTGACCCTTGATAAGGCTCAGTCTTCCAAATGCAACTGCCAGAACCATTAAAGCAAGAGCTTAAACATCACAAAGTATTTACATCCATCAAGCTACTCTACTGAAAGATGCCCCTGCCCATGGCAGGGGCTTTGGACTGGATGATATTTAAAGGTCCATTCCAATATAAACTATTCTATGATTCTGTTAAACACTTGAATATTGCAGCTGCCAAGAGGCATTTGGAGTTATTCAAGCCTGTGCCTCTTTGCTTCTTCTTTGTACTCCTTTCATTCCTCAACCAACCAAAAAAAATTCAAAATTGAGCCAACTTCCATTGCAGTAATGGCCATCTTAAAGTGAGTATACACTATATTATTTACAGCTTAGTCCTTGGTAAGATCCTGAGGAAAAAAAAGCATATTTACTCAACATAATTCCAGAACAAAAAGCTATTTAGTCCCTTTTTAATTCCACATCATTTAAATTACATCCAGAAAAATAATTACATGGAGAAAACTTAGCAGATAAGGAGGGTGAATGAAATCACCTGGATGTAGTCTGAAATATCATCCTTGAAATCTGTCCCACAAAAGTAGCACAATTAAGAAATTAAATAATTCTGTGAACAAATAAATGTGTAAAAACACATTTATTTAATCTATTCTAAAAAAGGCTAGAGGAACTTTTATTTATGAAAAGACAGTTAACCAGAAATGATAAATATCTCTGGATGTCTCATTTTCGAACAAAATATATTTGCTCTAAATATTCTTTGGGGTTTTTTTTCAAAGGTTTTGCCATGGATTTTTGAAGAGACCTGCCCTGCACAGAAGGACTTCCAATGGAGATGAAATATTAAAAATGACTGTGCAAAAACAGTGTTCATCTATTGAACAGATCTATAGATGAGATGTTTCAGTAAGCTTCTGACCCAAAAAAATATATATTTTTGTCCTTAAAATGCAGAAGTTCAATACAGACTTGATTTGAATTCAGGGCTTCTTGGTGTTGCAGCTGCCTCACTCTCTGCCTCTTGCTGCCTTAGTCTTCTTCATGTAGTAACTAACATCACTGTTTTTATTAAGCATTTAAATAATTACCACGTATGGCACACATGATTGCAACATATCTTGCAAGTAACAGACATTTTCCCACCTTTTTTCAAAGTAAGAAGTTGATTTCTAAGGATCTAATCAGCCTTCAGCAACTGAAAAACACCTTTGGCATTTCAGGGATTTTAGACCCTTGGAAATTCCTCGTGAACCAAGATATCCAGAGGAACAAGTGTAAACCAGAGCTCAGGGCAGGTGAGGAAATGGGAAACCACAATGTACTGATAACAAGCACATGGTATTGGAAACAGGATGGAGTCTTCTGTCTGGGGCAGGGTGTGAAAGGAAGAATCTGAGGTTACAGTGGCTTTCATGTTTCTCTCAAAATAGGCAGGTACAGACATTTTAGCTGTTCAGCTGCCTGGGCCGTTGATAGCATAAGGAATCCTCATTTAACCACCTCTGACTGACTTTACTCTTTGCTCAACAAATGTGTTTGACGTTAAGAAATCCACCTGTAATTAAAGCTACTAAAAACTCATTTTAAATTCTTTGTTAACAGCCTTGCTTTTCAAAACTACTGAGACTTTCACTGCTTAGCTCTGGCTGTTGTTGTGAACAAGGTATTTGGGTTTTTTTGAATGTGTTCAAGCATTTGATTCTACTTTGCAGTTTCAGTTTGTGGCTTCTGGGTCTGCTTGCAAAGCACAAAGATAAGAAATAAAATTAATTTACAATATCAAGAAAAAGGATTGTCTCTTCAAGGAAAAGAAATATTCGTGTTCACTATTATCTATCAGATAGTTTTAGAAATCTCTCTCTCCCACATGGTTAAAATTTTAAGAAGGAGCTACAAACATGCTGGTTTAATACTACTTTAGCGATCCCAAATCAACTCCACTCAACACAGTTGTGTGTATTTTTCCCAAATGTGTTTACTATATATTGGAACAAGCATTGGGAGGATTATTTATGATGTGACCAGAATACAAATCACTAAGCTATGCTGCACTGTTTGAATGAGCACTAGGCTTTCTGCTGAATTCCCTAAGGCAAAAAGAAAAGATGCACAGATGGGAACTATCTCTGTGCAAACCCATGCATTAGGACAGAAAGATCTGATTAAATCACAGTTAGTCTCACCCACTTCACGAAACACAAGAGACCTCTTATATCAGTGGCCATCATTTTAACCCATCCTTGGAAAACACTCATAAAAATACAATATTCAGGTACTTTGATATCAACACTGATAAAATATTTGACCAAAGGGATGAGTGATAGATTGACCTGGGCCAGATGAAAGGGGTGCACTCTCAGCTCCTTACACAAGGCTGTGTAGCCTTTGGTTCCTCAGGAGATACTGCAGAATTGAGTGCTAGAAGTCTACACCTACCATGGGTCAAAGGAGAGGAGGCAGAGCCAGAAGTTACTGAGGAATTAAATCTCCCACATTATTTCTCCTCCTTTTTCCAGTAAATCCTTTGACAAGGGGAGATTTTGGAAATCCTTCATTCTTTCTAATTTGTGCTCTGCATCTAGTCAGGCATAGCAGCAAGGGCATTTCCATTTGTAGCCAAAATCCAGCTCCTTGAGGGATAAACAACATAAACACTGATGAATTCAACCAAATCTTAAGAGTCATTTCAGCTTTCAATTCATATTTTCTAGAAACTGCAGACTTAGAAGATGTGCCCAAGGTGCTCCAGATGAATGGCAAAAATCAACAGGCACTGTTGGTTAAATATATAGTAGAGGTATATTTTATACTCATTTCCTTTCTTTTTCACACTAATACCTAAATTTAAATGGACACTGGTATATTTTATTACTCATGTCCTGGGCTATTGAAGCCAAGATTACATTGGCCAGCTTATAGGGCATTGTCTTCACTGAAGTAATGATCTAAATCAAACTGTTTTGGCAGCCTTGGAGGAGTTGAGGAGTGGGGTTCATTTACCAGAGATGCCTTGAGCTGCAAACAGCATATTGGTAAGAGGGGCCAACTTGGAGAAAGAAGTTTTTATACTCTGAGAAAACTCTCAACTCTCTGAGCAGGAACAAGTGGCAGAGAGATTTCCCTGATGACCACAAGCATCATTCTTGTGAACCCACTAACTAAAGAAATCCCTGTGAAGTTTATGCACTAAGGTGTCCAAAGACCAATAGATTTTCCTTTCCTCTTTGTATGATGCAAAGCTCCAAAGCCTCTCTCGTGGTTGCACTGTTTACCTCTGTTTGCAAGGAAATCCTGAAAGAAATCACAGGTACTGCACTCTGACATTTCTCACTGTGGGTCAATTTCCTGTCATCAAATTAGGTAAAACAGGGATTTGTGTTCACTTACATTGATATTGTGATTTCATTCCAGGACTGTCCAAGAGAAACCCACATATCCAAAGCATTCTGAGCACCAGGCAGGCACAGAAACAACTCCCAGTCAAAAGTTCCACCTGAGATCTCTCCCAGGTCCTTCAAGCATATGCTAACATACTGCAAGGTGGTTGCTCTTGACAAGAGGTTCAGATTATTACTGGAAGCTAAACCTTGGCTCTGTCCTGCTCTGAGCAGTTATCAGCCTTATACTCTGCTGCTCAGGATAGACATACATTTAACATGACTTCAATACAACCTTTTTAAGTTTCTTGGGAACACAATCCAATGACAGTGCAAAATACTTATTTTATGTTTATATTATGATAAAAAGCACATGCATAAAAAATTAACAGCATTAATTTTTTTATACAAGCTCAAAGACATAGTGTGACTGACACAGGAGTGAGCACACTGTTGAGTAAAGGTCTACATTTAAGTGCATGAACACTTGGGGCAGGATTCAGTCAAGTGCTGCATCAGTGAACTTCAGGCTGAGCCCAAACACCTGAAGGTGTTCCAAGGTAATAACCATTGGAGCCAGACATGCAAAAGCAGTTTGGGAACTGAGAATATCTATTGAGAGGTTCCTTTTTATCAAGTCCTCCTAGTACTTAGTATGGCTCCAGCCATAAAAATCCATAACTAAGTTCTATATGTGTTCTTCATGATGTGCTCTCTCTCCCACTGGCTGATCTATTTCACTGTAAAACCTTCGCTATGGGACTGAAGTGGTTTCAGATTTGCACACAGTTTCACTTAAGCACTTTAGAGAGATTTCAAGCAGCATTAAATTGAGATATTTGACCTTGACAAATCATTTTATTATAGTTTTGTTAGATTGTCCACTTTTCTTACTGCTAATTTCTCAATTCAGCACATACTTCTAATTTTGGCCTTGCAGAGCATTGGACTTCCCCTGAAAAAAGTGTAACTGAATCCCTTCCATCACTCAGTTCCCTTCCCCTTCTCTGCTGTCCTTGAGCATTTTGACTAGCATAAGATATTCTTTATTCAAATTGACCTTGTTCTATTTTATTGAAAATAGCCAAATTTTATCAGTCGTTCATTGCTTAGCAGCAGACAAAAAGCTTTTTTTCCCCTCTTTCTTCCATCCCTCTGAACAAAGAGGAAAAAAGCAAGGAAAAGAACATGTGAAACAGCACCACTGTAGTTTTAGGGTTTGAACAAAACAGTAAATTCATTTCCAACCTGGGCAGAACTAAGCTGTTTGAAGAGAATTTGACAAAAGCCTTTGACACATTAAACAGAAGAATTCACATCAGCTCGAGACAGCTTTCTAAATTTTCAACTAAAATAAAATAATTGCCTTTGTCTAGATCATTGAATGATATCTTACTTGAGTCTAAGTGCAACTAATATTGTATGTACACATACATATTTAAATCATACCTATTTTACTCTTAAAAAACTGATCTTGAGTCTACACCTCCAACATTCAATATTAGTGCATGATAACCAAAGATAATGAGAACAGAGTTACTCATATGTACTGTCATTAGTATAAAGCTTTGTGATAGATATTTAGAGAATGGCCCTGCAAGAAAATTTTGTTAAAGCCACAAAAAAAATAAAGCAAATATTTATAATATATTAAGCATGACTTTTCTTAGCCTTGATTTTTACTTCTACAGAGATTTTTTTTTGTGATGTCCTGTCATAACATCTGACTTATAAATAACAACGTCTATGGTCTTTAGGCTGAAGTTGCAAACATAGTTATACCTGATTCATACATATAAATGTTACAAGCCTAATCTTTATATGGACTGGGGAAACCAGGTATTATGAAATGTGCAAAGTCTCATCATCCCTGTGGAATTAAGCATCAGGAAGATCTACTGCAGCAGTTGATCCTGTATTTATTGGTTGCAGCCTGTCCCTGAATTCACAACCCCATTTGCATCCCAACTCCCAGCCAAGGAGAGCTGAGGGCCTGACTTTCTGCTCCCATGCAAGACACACTGAAGGTTCACAGGTTCTGCCTTTGAGTCTTCACCATCCAGGCGCCTTTAGTGCTGTCTTTACTTTTTACCTGCAAGCAATAAATGCTGCTGCACAGCAAAGTGCTTTCTCTGTGTGTTGCACAAGCTTGCAAAAGAAATGCCAATGTCAGTGTAGTTCTGGTTACAGGCTTCCCTGGGATACTGGATGTCATTCATCCCAACTTTGTCAAAAGGGCCCTAGACAGAAACCTTTTCACCCCACACAGAGACACTGATCCATGAACTGCGTGTGTTTCATCATCCTAGGACCTCAAGAAAATCATGGTTACCCTGGCAACTCCATGTATTTCCCTATGGATACAAAACACACACTTAAAAGGAAAATGACTATATCAATATGAAAAATTCATCAGTTCTTTCTAAATTAAACATTCAAGCTAGTCAGAATACAGCAGCTATACTGTTGGAAGGATCTAATAAGTTATTCACAGGTGTTTCAGATGCCACCCTGGATGTCTCAGGGTGTGCTGTGTGTGGCTGCAGAGGGGCACATGAACACATGCACACCCCTGTGGGTATCAGCTGCATCCCCAGCAATGTGGAATAATCCCATGTGAGTTATTGAAACAGCACAGCCTTATGGCAGCTGGGTAAACAACTTACTGAATAGAGGCAACATTGGGATAGCAATTCACTTCCTGTGTTCACAGTAACTGAGACACTGAGAAACAGAAATGGATCAATTAACACACAGAACAGAGATGTGAATTGCTGTTATGTTAGATTTACAATTAATTAGAGGATGCCACTATCTGGCAAAAATACATTTTCAAAATACATAAGTGTGGCATTCACATTCTCTGAAACATCTCTTTTCCCAGGATTTTTTTCCTGGGAAGATAAGAAGCCTCAGAGAAAAAGGAAAACAATAATTATCTCATTTGCTTCTCCTGTGTTTTGCTCCTTTGGAATGTGTTTGGAGATTGTTTACCACAGGTGATAGTTTCATTGTTTTCTGGCGTGAGTTTTTTTCAGTCATTGGCCAACCAGCGCCAAGCTGTGTCAGGACTCTGGAAAGAGTCACAAGTTTTTATTATTATCTTTCTAGCATTCTGTAAGTATCCTTTCTGTATTCTTTAGTATAGTTTACTTTAGTATCCTTTAATATATTATAGTATCATAAAATAATAAGTTATCCTTCTGAGAACAAGGGGTCAGATTCATCATTCCTTCCTTCATCTGGGAGCAACACAAATACAATACGCAAGTTTTAAGGTTTGCTTTAATCATCTATTTATTTTTGGTGTATTTAATAACTGTAAAATCCAAAAATCCACTGTTAAGGGGAATATAATCTAATCTCCACAATCAGCACCTAAACTGCATTCAGCAGAGCCCGCTTTCCTTCAGTAGACCATTCGGATGGGTCATTTTGGTCATTAACATGCAGCCGTTCTGTCATTCCTCCCTTGCAACTCCAGTTTTACAGAGGCAGGTCCAGCAAGACTTAGCCTGACCTGTTTGTAAGCTTAGGGGTGACCATAAACCCCGAGTAACTGAATGCAGGCCAAAATCCAGCCCACAGAACCACATGTTCCCATTCAATTCCCAATACCCTCAAGTTTTATGAGATATTTTGGGGAATCAATAGCTACATTGTTTTCTTCTGTAAGTTGTTTCCAATGTTTTTGACATATGAGCTATGTTTTTTTTTTTTTCCCAAACTTTTTAATGCTCCATGTAAATCCCAGTAGCACTTATACACCAATTGATGTCTTTTCCTACTGTCAATGACTGCATTTCAAACTCATGGTTTGCTTCAATCTGCTATCCAGCATTTCCACTCTCAGTATTTATTCTTTGCTTTTGAGTGGATTTCAAATTGTTTGCTTTGCAGACATATTACCTTCTAGAGGCAGAAAGTGCATTATCACTAATGTCAGCTCTCTTCTTGGTTTTCCAGAGTTATTATTCACCACAGCTGCTTTCTGTAATGCTCTTTCCTTAATGGACAAGGGAACAAGGGGCGGCAGTTCATTTAATTGTTCCAAACTTTCTGCTCATTACCTGCCTCTTCACTAGGAGTAGTAAAAGCAAGTGCATTTCATAGGAATAGGCCTCCAAGCACCTTTCACACAGTGAAAATGGTGTTGTAGATGAGTCTGTGAACAGGTGAACATGAAATGCTTCATTTTCCTGAGATATGGCAAATGGTAACTTTTATTTCCTTGCTTTTCCTTTTTGTCCCTAAGCAAGGGAAAAGTACATCAATTCACCTATCAGCATTTATTCTTTCTCACCTTTTTATTTCATCTCTTATGCTGAAAGTTGTGTCTGAATGAAAGGAAATTCAGTTTTGGAAATCTGCCTGATTTTAGAATAAGTCGATACCTCCAGGGCCTTATGCCTGAACTAGACCTCTCAAAAAGCCATTTGGAGCAAAACTAGTACAAGCAGCTACATTTCTGTTCTAGAAAAGAGAATATTCACAGATATTAAGAAGAAATAACTGGCTTCCCATGGTAAAAAAGTCAGATAGCCCATGGGACAGATATTTTGATGATGGATTTGGATACAAACTACTGCCACAGAGACAAGAGGCAGGAGTGGAGATAGAGTTCTGTCATGATCATCAAATGATGCAGCCAAATGATTTTGCAAAAGATTCCATGACCAAAACATTTACAGTTACACTGGGACAGAGGTTACACAGGTTTACTAACAATGATTAGAATAACAATCTTTCATTTCAGTAAGGCCAAAAACTCATTTAATGCACACTATGGAAAATCTGTCCCTCTGGATTCTTGCTGAAACATGGGTAAGTGAAAGGCTTCATGAATTTACCTTGAGCTGTCTGCTACCTCACCTGCTGCATTTTTTCCTACACATTGACTTACTCATACCAAATATCTTCCCTAAGTTATTCCTAATGTTGAATATGCAAGATTCAGAAAGGCAAGTACTACTAAAACTACCAGGAAATTCAGCATTGTTCTACCATTTTAGTCATCACACAGAGGAGTTTGTAAAAATCTGCCATTGTGCAACTTTCACTGAGGTGTTTGAACTTGGAGTGGTTGATATAAAGGCAAACCAGAGAGCCATTTTCACTGCTTGCATTCATTACCTACACTTGTATGTGGAGTGTGTGTGTCTGCAGGCCAGCAGACTGGGAGCTACTGTGACAAGGACATGTGGGAAGGGTCCTGCTCTGTTCTTAAACATAAGGCCAGAGGAACAGGAACTGCAATTAGAACTTGTCTTCTGCTGATCTTTTCAAAGCAACTTGAAAAAGGACAAGTGTCTTATTTCCTGGCTGGATATAAAAAGTGGCACAAACAGACATGATAAAAGTATTCATCTGAATTAGATAATCATAGATGCTCATTGATGGCACCTTTGATAAAAGAAAAAGAGGTTAGCCATGTTCCTTCCTCCCTGGGGAAACTGTGATCTGTTGGATATGAGAGACTTGTAAATGTGAAAGCTCTTCCTTCCATGGGGTAAACAGCTGAAAATCTAGCCTTAAACAATATTTCTGTGCACTGTACCTAATGCAAGTCCTGCCACAGTCTGAAGCTTCAGCAGTGGAAGAGAATTCCTGGCTGACAGCCCACTCACCAGGATTATCCATCATGCATAAAGATATCATACTGCTGATCCAAAATAATATCCTTGCAATATTTTTCCATTTCTGTTGTCACAAGTACTCCAAGTGAAAGTGATGGTGGAAAAATTGCGAGGCTGACCTCTCCAGCTGGGGCTCATTCACTCACCCACCTCCTGAAGCCATTAACACAGAGGAAAATTACATACAGTGCTCAGTCCCTTTTTACAAGTAGTGTTAATTTAGAGCTTTTACACCTCTAAATCCATTCTCAGATGTCATAATTACTTCTTGAGAGCACAACATTATACCACTACAAGAAAAAATGAGAAGGAAATGCAGACCATATTTTGCATCACTTGGGGTTTTTTTTGAACATTTGGATACTACAGAAACGCTCACGTCAAGGGACACCAGACAACTTTTAGGCCAAAAACTGTCAAATGATGATTGACTCACCCTACAAGGAATTTGTATGTGACTTGCGAATATTATTTGTGGAAAATGTGAGTAAAGATTTTACATCCAAATTATTTTTTTAAATAACATAATATTGTTGAATATTATGAAATGTTCAGAAATATTCAGAAAGCATTTACACATTATACTGAATTAATTAGCCTGGAAATTTTTTGCTCTGAAAATGATGACTATGTACCACAAGTGCAAGAGTAAGACAAAGAACAAAAAAGGAAAAGGTCACTCGTATCTCCCTCCTCTGACTCACCACTCCTTTTCTCATGCAGTCAGCCTGTTTTTCCCTAACCTATACAAAATGCCACATATACAAATTTTCACCAAGGTGTATCAGGTTGCAGCACCACAAAAGAACTCATCTTTGATGATGTGACTATTTTAGGTGACTGCATTATTTTTAGAGTGATTAGTTCTAATCTAAAAAGTTTGCCACAAAAGATGAGTGATAATTACAGTAATAGCTTAACTAATGAAAAGGTGAAGAAAAATGAAAAATATATTGCAGATTTACAGAGGATGTAGCCTCTCATACTCTCTTAATTAATTATATTTTCATCTACATATGTTACTTATGTAAAGAACCTCCATTTTCTGACAACCTCCCTATGCTGTTTGGCAAGGTTTCACTACATGTGGCTGTTTCACAACTGCAAGGAGAAAAATGCAGCCAAACACTGAATAGATAATTAATAATATATGCATTCAAGTACTTTAAAACTTGTGCAGGGGGGCTGGGGGGGTGGGTGAAATCTCCATGTGTTGTGCTTACAATGTTTTAAATCTCGCTATTTTTTAAAATTTCTATTTTTCCATAGCCTTGAAAACTTACACAGAGTTGCCTGCATATGCCCAAAAGATGCATCAAATTAGCATATTTCCAGCTTACACACATTTCTGGAGAAGCAACTATTAAAGGATAAAAAAATAATATCTTTTTCCATTACAGTGCAGTTACTCATGGAAAAATTCAAGCATTGGAGACAACACAACAGGAACAAGGTGTTCACAGTCATGGGTCCTCAGCTTCTAAAACCTTCTTGAGCTGGGGTTCAGAAACTCACTATGAATTCTGTAATGATCAGAGAAGCACAGAGAATTTTCCATTAAAAGATACAATTACCACATCAGTTGCCATCTTTTTAATGGCTATCATTCTGTGAACACTCACAGAACCCTCATTAACCTCTCAAAGCTTCGCTCAAGTGCCATCAAACTAAGTTAAAATTCAGAAAGGATTTTCTATGGGTGATCTTTTCTTTGCTCCCAAAATCCTTCTATGAAAGAACCTAGAAAAGTCTAGATGCAAACAGATGGATACAAACTGGTGCAGCATTGCATGTTTTAAGTTTTGTAATAAAATATGGAACCATAAAGACTATGGGGCTAATATTTTAAGTGTTTGCACAGTAACAATAATATTAAATCACTAAATTATGGTGCTTCATTTCATTACAAAGTATCTTCCAGCAGAACGGGGGTATGAGACAATTCCTGTCCAGGTTTACTTGTGGGCTAACTCAAACTGGCATTTCTTCCATTTAGCTCAGTTTACATCTTGAGAAGTTCATAAATATTCACTAAAACAGCACTTACAGTGCACCTGGATTTAAACACCTGGTCATCTGAGAACGGGAATTTTAGTTACACAATTCAAAAACGCATAAAAAGTTCATTAACAATTTCTCATTCACAGCATTTAACAAAGATTAATAGTTAAATTTAGATGTGACAAGAAAGATTTATTGTATATATTTTAGAATTTGAAGCCCCAAGTCTGAGTTTTCCAAACTGACATCTAAAACCAGCCTCTGGTATCCATCCCTTGGGAATAACTTCCATTGCTTCAGAATGACTGACCTGATATTCAACCTTCTAAAAACCAGGCCAGTTATATTTAGGCACCAATCTATGGACTTGGAACCTGATTGCAGGCTTCCAAATTTAAATTTATTTCAATATTTACAGAAATCCACTCAATATCCTTGCCAATGAGGCAAAATTACTAAAGAAATTCAACAGTTCAGTCACCATAGACTTTTAATATCCTGGGGACATAATTTCATGGATTTGTGTTACAGGCTAACTCTGTTTTCTGAGGCTCCTCTCTTCCTGCTCTGTCTGTGACAGAGCTCACCTCCAAAATTCCATGTGTGCTTTTATCCATGACACTAAGTAAGTACCAGGTAACCAACCCAACACATTTCTCACAGCAAGGATGACTAAAATCTTCAAGTAAGATTTTAGGAAGGGGAAGTAATTTGCAGAGGACAGCAAGGAGGAAAGGCTTGCCACCAATTTCACAATGGGAAAAATCTACTTCACTGCCATCCGTGCAAATCATGTTGATGTCTTCATTAAATACATTGTTTTTTCTGAGATACACAAGCCATGGTAAGAATGAAAACCCCTCCATGCTCTATGAATTCTTAAATATTTCAGAAAAAGTTTTTTGTATTTACAACAAACTTTTATAATTATAGGTATTTATAACCCTAAATCCACACCATCAGCAACTAGTAATGCTACTTTTGTCCACACTGGGTCTAGAGAAAGGTGGGTTACAATTCCTCTACAAATAAGAAAAGGAGGTAGAACATACTTGAACTGGAGGACAGGTGAATTTCCAAGAGTTCTTTTACAAAATAAACTCTTTTATACAAAATATTTTTTCTATTACTAACAGAAGCATTTACAAAATTGTTGTGCCATCTCTGATGGCAAACCTGCTTCCCTTGTGAAGGCTCATTCTCCATCTCTAATAGAAAAGTAGTGGAATCATAGACTGCAGAAAGGAAAATAGCTTAAAAGCTGTAAAAGGAGCAAGAATAAAAAGGAAAATACTGCACACTCATGTAGAGATATAAAACTGCCATAGAAGCTGTCAATAACTTGAATGAAACAGAAAAATCCCTTTATCATCAGTTCTTCAACTAGATCTCATTTGCTCTGTGTTTTTGATGTGGGAAAAGAAGAAAGCCTATCTATGAAAAATCTTAGCAGATTTTTGGTATCACTGCAAATATTTCATATTTTAAAAACACTTCCACCCAGACAGTTTCATCAAAGACTAATGTATATTATATATGCTTACTCCTTTAGGATTTATTTCTTTTGATTGCCAAATTTAAGTGATGCACAGCTTCTCATCCTACCATAAAATCCAGATGAGAGATATTTTCAATTCCATTAATTCTTGGAATAAATTGTATTTACTTGGAACTCACAACAATATATAATAAACATCCCCTTGGATATGTCCAGTTCAAAGGGCTCTAGGAAATATAGAGAAAGTGCAATTATTTGCTATTTTGGATTATATAATCCTAAACATTGGTGGTCAGAATTTTACTGGTACTTTGTGTCCTTTTTTCAAATTCTAGACAATAAAAGAAGAGCTGACAAACAGGAAAACAAATGTAAATGAAACTATATAGGGCAAATATGTCTTATAAAAACACCCAGTCACAAAGCTTTATAATAAAGCCTAGTGTATTATTCAGCACTGAAATTTCTAAAATTATGATGAGATGGTTCATGGCAATTCTCATTATGTTAATCCAGATTCCTTCAGGAATATCCAAGATAAAAGCTGAATCTGACAGAAACCATTTGTGGCTGAGCAACAGTTTCTGCACTCACATATCTGAAGTTTGTGTTAGTTCTACAAAAATGCTTTGTTCCTGCTCTTCTGAGCTGTTCTTCATTAGGCATGCAAAGCTCATTCTTGTGCAATTTGACTGAGTTAAAAAGGTAAAACAGAAAAAGTTCATATCCTATGCAACTAGAACAGGAAATAAGTATCTGAAATTTCATTCAGATGATCAAGCAAGTGGGGCCAATGTTGGGGTTTTTTGCAGAAATTCTTACAGTTTTAAATTAACTGTGGTTAGCACAGGTATTATTTCTTAAACAAAATCAACACATGTATGTATTCTGATCCAAAGAAGGATGCTTCACTTTAGTAGGAATTTGAATAAATCTCTTATTGTGATTTTCAAAGGGACAATGCTGATACTTATTTTGTAACTATATATGCTTTACTAATATTAAAATATGGAAGACTTTAAAGAATCATTCAGGCTTAAAAAATTTTTTCTTATCAGAACCTTGTGTTCCTTAGTAATACAGCATTTGCAAAATGTAATTGAAGTTGGCATTAAAAATGCCTCTTGTAAGCTGAAAGCTGTCTTTCTTTGTGCAGTTAGCAACATTTCAACTCACATATGTAAATATTTCTTAAAACTCTAGCCAGCTTTTCTCTCCCACCAGTAAACCCACAAAAAGATATGAACATCTCAAGGAACAACACATTTCCATTTTCCATCTCCTGACTAGAAATACAGTATATTTGTGCTTTAAAATGCAAACACACTTTCATGAAGAGGAAAAAAGCTCAGAAAGAATCTATAAGTAAATCTGAAAAATCAGGATCATTGATACATTAAAAACTTCCTGTCTTAAAGTGTGCCTGGTGTACCTTACTCAAAACTACTGCACATGAGGGATGGGCCACAGCAATGACTGCAACTCTAAAGTGTGAAATCCTTAAGGAAGTTCTCTCAAGCCAGTATTGACTTGTGACTTCTAGGGACTTTTACAGCTTAGAGCTCCCTGACTATCCAAATAGCACTAGAAACGAAGCAAATTTGTCTACCAACCCTGATTATGATTGTTTTGTCTTACCCTAACATTGAAGCACTTCAAGGGCACTTCTTATCAAGTCATGGATTGTGCTGGGCTTTAAACATTCCATAGCTATGGCTACTCACTTTAGTGTGGGTTTCAAAGTGCTGTAGAAATTCCAGTGCAGAAATAATACAGTAGGTAGCAGCTTCTCTTTATGTCAGCACAAGACATAAAAAAATGCCTCATTTGGTCATTTGTTATGTTCTGTGAGCTACTGATTTAATCCTCATGTCCTATTCTCCAGAACAGCCACAAACCCATAAGCACCATTTCAGATCTGTGTTCTCATCAACAGCTTCTGAGAGATTGTGAGGAAAGGGGGAAAAAAAGGAAGAACAGCAAAGACTAACACTTAATTTTCCAAGTTATTAGCAGGCACAAAGAAGAATGGTGACTAAGGATTATTAAGAGTATCATTTTAGAATTCTGGCAGTACTCAGGTTCAGTGACACCCAGACGTGGTCCCTCACAGGGAAAAGCTTTGCAGCCAAGTAAGACATGACATGTCTTATCCTTTCCCACAAAAGGACAGTCCAGGATCACAGTAGACATAAATCTGTATTACTCATGCTAATCCTTACACCTTTTGATGAGCTACTGGCAAGGGATCTAAAACTTAAATGTGGAAGTTATTATGACACAAAGCACATGAACAGAGGCATCACTTTGCACTGAATAGCTCAACATTTTCAAATGGAAATAACTTCCCGTTTCTGGAATATATTTGAACCAGAGAACTATAAATGAAATATAATAAATAAGAAATAATTATTAAATAAAGGATATTCCTTCTTCTCTTTGAACCACTCTAACAGGTAGTTTTATTTATATTGTTTTTCAGTGATGACACCTTTTGGTTAACTTCCATTTTGTGTAAGACTATTCTTTTATCCAAAGCAGTTTAATCAAATCCAGGCATTAAGTTCTTTATTATGTAGCTGCATGCTTTAGAAATAACTTTGTTGTGGCATTAGCAATAGCCTGCAGTTATCAACAATTCACAGCTACAAGAACTGACAGTGCTATTAATTGAAATACAACTTTTAGTGAAAAATTTCACTGGACAATTTATAAGATCAGCTAATTGTTTTGAACAAGGGAAAAAGTACTTTTTGTTATAAACATGATTTCCAATAATAGGCTGGAGGAGTCCAAATAAAGAATAGATGTGTATATTTGAAACATGTGTTGAAAAAAGGAATAGCTATGTCCACAGCCATTGCGGTTATTTTTTAAGCAAGTCTTAGAATCAAATTTAATGTTAAATCCAGCTCATAACTCGTAATCATATGGAAGATGAAGATTGTGAGAGTAGCTAGCAGTCCTTACTTTTAAATTACAATTAGAATATATCATGACATCTTTAAGAAAGTATGGTCTTCACATCATCCCTCTTTTAATATGAGAGTTTCAAAAGTGAGTATGGTAAGTAAGCTAATACTAAAAAATTTTCAGTCATGTGCTTTGTCTAAAGAGGTGACATTTCTGATAGGATTTGGTGAGCATAAATTGAACTGACCTTGGAAGAAACCTTCATGTCCTCATGTGCATAAAGCAGTAGGAGCTATCTATATGCAGTTTCACACCTCATGAACTTTTACACATTACTCATCTAAATCAGAGATCCAGACACAAAATCTGGCACTTGGGATTTACATGGATTTCTGATATTCCTTGGCAAATGTGGAGTTCAGAAATAAAGGGCTATATTTAAATGATTTACAGATGTGGGGGCAGGACAGTGGGGAGAGTGTTATTGGCATTATTTTATTCCAGATGCACACCTAAAGTGTAGATAATCATTGTTCTGCCTAAGTGGTGTTTCAAAATACCACACTGGAGAGAGCACAGTGGCTTGGAGAGTGATTACACAGAACATCAGTGGTGACTGCAGGATTTCCTGGCACCTGGCACACTCATTGAAATGAAGAGCTTGTCAAATGCTGGCTCTTCAGCTGTGGCACGTCACCCCCAGTCTGCAGTGCTGTGGTGTGGGTGAAATGACACAGCTGATGAGCCAGGATGTGACAAACCTTTAATTTCACATGCCAGGCATGGCTGCATCCCAGCTGGGAAATGTTGCAGGGGCATAGTTTTCAAGTGATGTTACATTGCTTTGCTGGACTGTTTGTTTGCTCCAGTTTGAGATCCACTTAGCACTTGGGATGAGAGAAGAAATGTCAGCTGAGATGTTTGAATGGGACACTTTTACTGGAGATTGTTTTTAATCCTCTCATAATGCTAAGCACCATTGTAACCACCATTTATTTTATGTCCAGCAGATAAATGTGTTTTCTGAATTGGACTATAAAATAACATGCATGGTAAATACCTGAGACAAACCTCAAGATAATTTTTTCTGGCATAAGTCAAAACCAGAACAAAGTGGCAAAACTATAAGTCCTTTATAGAGAAATCAACTGAATATATGATTTTTTATATATATGTATATCTATGTAACTTATTATCAAAACATCCAGAAATACGTTAGGTTTTCCTGCAGAAATGACAAAACATACAGACCAAGACCTACCCCAATGGCAGAAATACCAAAGGGATACAATGCCATAACTGCAATCACAGAAATAATCTTTCATGGTGGGACACTCAAATTTTAAAATTTCAAATTACAGCCACAAACATATAGTTGAAACACAGAGCTCTGAGACAAAGTTTTTGACAGGACACATCTTAAAAAGACAAAAAAGACCTAGATCACTTGGGTTTGAAACTTTACATACTGTGGCATGTAAGTAATACAGGCTACTCTCAACCCACTCTTTATGAATGTCTTTCTTTAAATATCACCTGCTCTCCACCTCATATCTGCCTTTGTATCTCTTGCAGGCAGGATACTTCACATCTCTTTTCAAGCAGGAATGTAAAATACTGACCAGTTGATGATTAGCAAACATCCTACTGAGGTTAAGCACTTATTTTTCATAAAAAAAGTTTTTAGATACTGTAAATTTTTCTTAGTAATAAATAAGCTTTTAAAAAATACAAATGTAAATGCTACAAGAGGTACTTTGAGCAGCAATAAGAAACCAAAGTTATGCTTGAGAGGCTTTAACACTGACTGGCCCACAATCCTCAGTCACTGTCTAGATGCACCTAACCCAGGGTAGCTCTGTCTCTGAGCCTGTTTAATGCCTTACTCTTTCTGCTAAAATAAACCTATAATTTTTCTATTCCAAAGAGGACTTAGTAATCCAAAGGATTTGCTCTTTTTGCCACAGTGGGGGCAACACCACCTATTTGGTTATTATTTGACAATCAGTGATCCAGTGCCCAACTCAGGCCAAAGTAAAAGCAGTTCAAACATCCTGGGTATCCCTTTGGCCATCCCAAAAATGCCATTGTTGCTATTTTGACTCAGTAGTGGGGAAGATAATTCATTGAGCCTTGATTCTTCATCTATTCAAATTCTGCGACACAAAATGAATGAGCATAGCCTTTTACACATGTAATAGCCCTATTATTTTTCCCATTTCTATTATAAAAAGTCACAAAGGGATTCTTAACTATAATTCCCTTATGGTAATGAATATTTTTCAAAATTTAGTGGAGGAATGATGCAATTGTTGCCAGGATTTGAATATTTAAAAAAAAAAAAAGTGAAAGAAAGAAAGAAACATGAAAAAAAATCATTACTACCTTCTCAGAGAAGGACAATTGGTATTGAATCATCAATAAATGCAGTGTGAACAGTCTGCCAAATTTACACAGAACAATCAGAGAAAATAATTTTGAAATATAAAAAGAGCTCTGAAAACTAGATAGAAGGATGTAAACAAGAGCTATTCTTTCTATTCTGAATTACCCACCTGACTCAATGCCATAATTTTCTAGGTAGGAGGATGAGAAAGAATAGAGAAAAGCTTAAATATCATTTCCCTTTACTCTATAAGTGAAGAGATGGCTGAAGAAAACATAAAAATCTGAAAGGGTACATTTTCTCTTGTGACTGCAAGAGTTGGGATGTGTGGTAAAGCCTGGGGCTTTTTAGCTGTGCTCAAATTTGTGATGTTATTTTTAAAAAAGGAATAATTGGTGAAAAATTATAAGATTAAAATGCTTCCTACAAATCCCCTAACAATTTCATGCAAATATCTTCAGCAGCACATCCCTTGTTCTTCATCTCCTGTTAACCCTTTCCAGTGGAATGAGGAGCTCTTTACACCGGGTTGTACTTGAGCCTGAGCATGAAGTTAAACCCACAGACTGGGACATTTCTATCACAGTGATAATTATGCAGGGAAAAAAAAAAAAAAAAAGTAGTAAAATGAAATTATTTGTCCTAGAGTTTTACCTGAAGCTTTCACATCTTTAAGGAGTGGAGATACACTAAAACTGCAAAGCAGGCTGTGAACACATGAGCTCCCTGCGAGCACCTCTCCCCACAGCCTGGCTGGCAAGTGGACTGGCTGCACATTTATTGGTGCAGGCTTTTCCCATAAATCAGAGCTGTCCAGAGCCTAATCGGATTTTCTGTGGCTGCCAAGGTTCCCAAAGGCTCCTGCAGCATCAGCTTGGCCCAGCCCTGCCCAGCTCAGCCCCCAGGGAGCTCCTTCTGCTCTGCACATCCTCCATGGCCAATTACACTGGCTCCAGAGTCACCTTGGGCTGGGGTGCTGCAAAGAGCCTGCAGTGCAGCAGGGCTGGGGCCAAGGCGCTGTCAGATCACATCCTAGGGTTGGGGAATGCTCTCAAAGAGAAATTCCAGAGTTACTGTCACAGCTCGTTGCAGAAGCGCCACACAAAAAAACCTTCTGGTGAAATAAAACCCTGTCCCATGATAAGAGCTGGGAGTAAAAGCATTCTCACCTCAACACAGAGCAGCTTCACCCCCAGCAAAGCAGGACTGCAAAGCGCTGTTTGGCTGTTGAGCACAGAAATTTCTGAAAGAAGCCTCAAAAAGTATTATGCATTATATCTTCTTGGTATAACAGATGAAAAGATATTAAGAAAGATCCCTATTTTAGGAATCATTTTAAGGCTTATATTGCTTGCAAAAATTGTAAGTTTATTAAATATATGGCATTATTCAGTACAGCATTTTTACTGTAGTACTACACAATGACAATCTCCTATAAAATGCTGACTAACCAGCAGCAGCTGTTGAAGAACTTGCTGGAGCTGCAAACCAAACTTTCTCAGAAGTTTGAGCTACAAGCTGAGAAAGCTGAAATATTAAGGAAAGAATAAATGGAAATAATTAATAAAAAATGGCAGCTGACTACAGAGTGCTTTCCAAAACTGAAGATTCAAGATCTAACACAACAGTTACCTCAAAAACTTGATAGGTACATCATAAAAATGTGGAGGTACACTAAAAAGACTTGGAGAAGCAGCTGTTTAAAGATTAACACAAGCATTTCACATTAATTAATAGTGAAATGCAAATAAGAACTATATAAGGAAATAATACTTTTTATTAATATACACATAGAGCCATGCATACATGCAAAAAAAAAAAAAAAAAATATATATATATTTGTACACCAAAACCTTTTGATAAGGTCTCTCTTTTGACTTTATTTGCACCACAGAGTACAGATGGCTGTATTCCATATTTCCTATGTTTGTGCATATGCCACAGCTGGCCCTAACTTTAGTAAGAATGTGCTCAGCATTATTTAATGTTATAACCAGGAAGTTGTGTGAATGTCCATTATGAATATAATTAAATCAAATAGCAGTAATTCTCTTTAAAGTATATTTTTAAGACATGCGGCACAGCAATGTTTCATGTTGTGGTACACATCTTAACACCAACACATTCCTGTGGACCACTGGTTTTTTGAAACTTTAGAACTGTTCTTTATTCATTAACTTCACTACTGAAGGATTTTTATTTGCCTCTTTATACTTTTTTGCATCAAATCACTGCCTGGCTTATATTAATAATTCTTTGGTGTATTTGTTGACACAAAAATTGATTTCTTTAACACACTACCTATTGGTACAATTTTTTGATTGCACATCAATTTTTTAGCATGTACTTAGTGAGGTAAATTCATATGCAGAGAATATCAAAAGTGGACTAACTTAACAAGCTTAACAGAATCAGGATGTGGGATTGAAACCCAGATCATCTATTTGCCTGGAGCAGAAAGCAAACACCAAAAGGAAGCCAATCCTTCCTGTGTCCACCTTACTCCCAATGGTGTCTTTCCTTGGATGGAAATGGACAGTATTTCTCTATAAAAGTGAACTCCTAGGGATCAATGTCTCAAACCTAAATCCCCCAGGTGAGGCACCTATTGGCAGGGTGATTTATAATTGCCAAGATGCAGTCACAGAAATAAATGCCAACAATCCAAGCTGCCCTGTAAAGCAGTGTGGCTTCCTTTAAAAACATCTTGCTTCAACTGCAGATTGCAGCTCCCAAGGGGCTGCCTTCCAAACAAGCACCATGGATTCCTTCAGCACACTCATTTCATTCTCTTGAACGTTTCCCAAAATATACCACTTACACACAGACACACTAAAATTGAATTTTTCACCTTTTCTACTACTCTAAATAGTGTGCAGAATAAAGTAACAGGGGCATTAAAAAAAATTTTAAAAAAATTTGTCTAAATCCAGGTATTGTTTTCTGTAGCTGAACTAGTTTGGTTGATAAGTTTCATTTGCTGGGTACCAGGAAAATACATTCCATGAAATCCAAAAATAAATTTGTATTTACTATGTAATAATACTTGAGAAAGACTTGTAGTCTACTATGTTGAACCACTAACTAATCAAAAATGCTCTTACTCACAGTGTCTCTCTCCTCTGTGCTCTAAGATGCTCAGCAGAGGGAATGGGAATTTGAGATTTTGCATGATGTCAAGGTCAAAATCAGCACCGAGTAGAAATAACACATTTGTAGCTTCATGGAACAACAACAACAAAAAAACTATTCATTCCAAATCAAAGAAGGAAAGAACTCTGTGATTGTAGATTCAGTAACTTACAATCATTTGTATTTAGCACAGGGTTCTCTATTAGGAGAAATATTTTCTATTTAAAGTAACAGAAAATAAAATCCTGACTCCCATATATTTCAAATAGGACATGATATGGATCAGTAATGAATAATAAAGCAGGATTCCAAGAGTCCAGACTTCAGGTTATTTCTAGCTTAACAGCAGCCTTTAGTGGGCCCAGAGTGAATCTTCCTGGTTTTATGCTTCAGCTTTCCTATCTGAAAAGGGGGAATTAAAAAATTGTTCTTCAGATGTATTTCCACATTTTTAGAAGACACCAGGCATGTAAAATGTCATAACATGTTCTTGGTGAGACAACAAAACTGTACAGTAATAAATAAAGCCCTATTGAAACTCCTAAGTACCACTAATAGAAGTTTTTACATTTGAGATGCCTTGTGGGACTCTAAACTGAATATGGGCAGAAAAGTATCTGAAAACAAAATTAAAATAACAAACCAAAAAACAAACAAACAAAAAACTTCAAATAATTCCAGTGTACTCAAATACAGAAGCTATCAGCATATGATGGGACTAATACCAAGATTTTTTCCTCTTTGATTCACTCAGAGAGCAGGAATGACAGCATCCATCATCTGGAAAAATGAAGCTGGGAGCATGCAGCTGCAGAGCTGTGCAGAAGCAGGGATGGTGTGCCCAGTAAGTGTTTTGCCCTGTAGACCACAACTCACTATAAATCCATCTATCCAGCAATTACACACTGCAGCCTGAGCCCTCTGCTCCAAAGGGCACTGGCACACATTGCACTGAAACCAACAATTATCCTCACCCACACCAGCCCCCAGCACAGAGAGGAAAGGAGGTCTCAGAGCCAATCATTAAGGGCTTCCCAGTGGCACACAACACCACCACCAGCTGCATATCTCTCTGAATATTCCTAATCTAATATTAGGAATATTCCTTCTGAATATTCCTCCTAATTCCATATCTCTCTGAGTATTCCAAGATTTCATGAGGAAAATGAATGCTTAGATGAAAACTGCTTTTTTCTTACAAGAATATTCATGAAAAAAAGAGTAATTGTTTTGGTATGAACACTGCTGAAATACATGGTAAGATGTTTAGTATGAACAGGCATATTTACTTCCATATTCTCTCTCTCTCCTCATTGATTAAGTTCACCAAAGGAAACAAAACTGCTTGGTGGCCTGCATGGCAAAAGCAGCAAGAAGGTAACCAAATCAATAGGGAAGTGATTTTGTGCTGAGCAAGTGATTTTCAAGCTGTATTTTACCATCCCTGCAAAAATATATAATGAAAAACACAAGATGTACACTTGTAAAAGAGGATTGAACATTTCTTAACACCACCTCTGTTGCAACTTCCATGGGACTGCAGGAACACCTCCACATAGATTTGTACCTGCATTAGGGAGGGGAAAAGATGGCAGACCCCAAAGGGAAGCTAATACACAGCAGATTGTCTTTCTGTTAGAGAAGAGAGTGATGAAAACTGGTCAACAAGAAATCAGGAAAACACCCCCATCATTCTTCTAATGGGAACTCATGTCAGAATTTAGAGATAATATTTTTCTTCTTATAGATTTTTTTTTAAAACATGGAATTCAATGCAAAAACCATGAATGAAGTCCGGCAGAACTGAAGGATTCCTTTGCTCAGTAGTAGAAGTTCAAATGCTCAATAGCCACTCAAGGGTTTGCTGCTTTGCCAGCTCTAACACAGACTTTCCTCAGAAGCAAAACCAAAAGTGCTGCCCCTACATCTGTGAGCTGCTTGGCAGGTATGTACAAAACAAAATTGAAATAACTACAAAGGCAGTGCAAAAACCTTTCACCTTAAGAAACAAAACCCTAGCTTTAATACTTTTTTTAATCTCAATGATTAAATGAGTTGCGGTTTTCTTTGCACTGCTCTCACTTGTTTGACCTGTCAGGATGTACAGTATCACTGTTACAGCACTTTACCCTTAACACAAGGCAATAAGATAATGGAACAGCAGATCCCATTCCCCACTCCCCCCATATATGACCACTTTGGCACCATAATTTCCCTGCAGGAACAGCCTGGGAAACACTTTAAAATTTTTAAGACTTAGATTTTTCCGTTGTGTATTTATAGCAAGTGGGAGTGAAAGCACAGAAACTGCCAAGTCTGTGTTGTCAGGAACTGAATATAGATCCTTAGACTACCACACACATGGTCTATAACTGTATCACAGTCCATAGGTTTTGATCCACTTAGCTCTTTAATGAGCTCTAATTATAGCTAAAAAAATTAAATTAAAACATTTTTTTAAAAGCATCCAGTACACGAATACATCAAGACATGGAAAGATTTACTTTCCTCAGAGGTGTTTTTCATAAGCTTCTTAAGCACACTGGTGTTTTGAGTGGGCTCTTTTGCCTGGAAAGGAGCAGAAGAGACCTTCCAGGACTCAGCTGCCCCTTTCTCCTTTGCACCTGAGGGACTCCCAGGTGCCAAGTGTTTCACTGACTGTGAAATGCATTATAACAACAGAAGCCCAGCTGATGCCAGGGTCAAACACACCTGGAAGGTCTGTAAGAATTCCACTGTGTTTGGCAGCTATGAAGAAATGATGATGCCTTTTCTAGTCAGAATTATCAACCACCCCAAAGAGAACCTGGATTAGAACAGCATCCTGTCTACCACAGCCATGCACTTTGGTTTCACCACATCCTGAGGTGGCAATGCTAACTTCCTGTGATCCCAAGCAGAAAGATGAAGTGGGTGAATAACCTGGTAGGTGGTTTTGCACCTCCCTGCAGCCAGCATAAGGATGCTGTGAGTCCTCATGGTGTTCATGCCAGGAGGAAAACAAAAAAAAGTCAGCTGAGTCTCTCGGCCATGGATCTCTAAAAAACATTAAAGAGCTGGTATGGGCATGAGGGCTGCAGTTAAATGTGGTCAGCACCCACACCTGGGAGAAATGGCTTCCAGGTGGTCACTTCATTTCAAAGCCATCAGTCATTGCCATTGCACCATGAAGTGGCAATGAGTGTCGGGACCCAAAGGTGAAACAAGCTCAGAAAGCACAAGGAAATTCTAAAGAAGGGTCTGGACCAGAATTCTGTAACTAATGCACAGAGTGTAAAAATAAATAAATAAATAAATAAAATGGGGGGAAGAGAGAGAGCAGGATTTAGGAATTTCTATTTCTACCACTCCTATCCACTTTGATACTCCCCACTGGGACAAGAACTCCCCAGTTAGACCAGCACAGAAAGAATAACTACCACCACGCATTTCTAAGCTCTCGGGTGAGCAGCAGAAAGGTCACCGCCCCCCGAGCTCCAGCTCCGGCAGGGAGGGCTGGATCAGAGCCCCCGTTCCGGCCCTGCCCTGGAGCCGCATCCCGAACTCCCGAGCCGCGCTCCCGGCGCTTCCCGCGTCCTGCGGCGCCCCCCGGTGGCCGAACGGGCGCAGCGCAGGCGGCGCTCCGGGCGCAGCCTCCCCTCCTGACGGAAAAACGCAGCTTTACCCCAAAACGCGCCATAAACAGCCCACTTGAATCTTCTCCATTGAGTTCTTCTTTAAGAGTTCTTTTTTGCTGTGATTTCGAAGGAATTGGAGATGATATAAAACTATGGAAGAGTTAAAGCCTATCGTTTTCTTTTTTAATAATCAAAAAACCTCCACAAAATTTTTGAGTTTTATATTTTGAATAAAGATTGCATTTTATGTTCTATTTCCTGATACTAATTTATCTTCCTTTCTTTAAAACGTACAATAAGTGCAGAAACAGGGGAAGTAGCTCAACAGAAAACATATGCATGCTACTCACTTGGGTGACCCTGCAAGAAGGGCACCTTACTGCCCTGCTGCTTGTGTAAATCCAAAATCCTAAATTTCCTTTTTTAAAGAAACATTTTTCTTGGAGTTAGGACTCCCTTATTGCACTTCTTGTGACTAATGAGATCCTGACAAATCTTTGTCAATGTAACAGGGGAAATGGTTTAAAGGACTTAGTTTCACATCATTCTAATACTTCTTGGAAACATTTTTAAGAGGATAATCATTACTCAAAAAAATGGTAAAATCCAAACTCTTCTTTCATTATGCTATCTCCTGAAATTTTTCATCTGGCTGGTGCAGCAGATGAAAAACAAGGAAATAATTACAGCTCCATGATTCTGTGGGCAAACCAACACCAACCTCATATCCTAGGAATACGTGTTTTCTATAAAACATTACATATCAGATGGATTAATGGATCAAAATCCTGTCCCTCTTCCGATGGCAGAGAGGCAGAAGTGTTTGGTGCAGAAGCCAGCTCTGTGTGCTTTATTCCAGCTGAGAGCTTTCCATCAACAGAACAATTCTCTGCTGATTAATTACAGCCAGCATCTGGCTCCTTTGTATCACCTGAACAGCAAAAAATCTCAGATCAGTACAGAGATATCTGTCCTTTCATGTAGCAGGCAGTGAAACCCATACTACAGCATGTTGTAGTTAATTATTACACACTATCTATTAATTCTTGGAACAAATTAATGGTATGAATCACAGCATTAAGTGCCACTACAAGTGATTGATGGAAAGGGATAGCAGATTGCTGCAGAATAGAACAAGCAAAAAGGGACACAGAGCTTCTCCTTCTGTTAATTCTGGATCTTTACATTTGACTGATCTACTTTAAAGGAGGAAGGTAGACACAAGAACACTTTTAATAATTTTTTTTTCAAAATGGATTTGCTAAAATGAGTGTCAAATTTTCATCAAGATGAGTATTTTCTAAAGCCACTTGGAATAATCCAGTGTAAACCTTCTGCTGGCAATCTTAGAACCATCAAGAATATCTGAGATTTTTTTCCCTTTGAAAAACAATAGCCAATTTGGAGATCACTGTAGAATTATATTAGGACTTCCTCTGCTTACTGCATCATACAATTCTAAAAGAACCTTCCCAAGCTCTCCACAGTCCAATTAATTTTTCACTGTTTAAGACCATTGAGGATACAAAATCTGTTGTTGATAGTACTATTTACCTTTTTTATTAATAATTTATGCATATATAAACCAGCACAAGTACACAAACAGTTCCTTGAGGCCTTCATGAGCAACTTTATCATGAACATGCATAATTTCTCATTTCTCTTTTAAAATAATTTTTCAAGTACTCTTCTAACCATTTCAGAACTGCAGCAATGATACTTTTTCAATGAATGCATTTACTTTTGGATAAGCAGACATAAAGCACATGCTTTGCTCTTTGACAACTTGATGGGGGAAGACATGAAGGTAACAGGAGAATTTAACTACAATTCCTTTAAATACAGGTCTTGTCTCTTTCAATAAGCACAGGTAATCAGGCATCCAGTAAATGTTTAAAATAGCCATTCACTATAAAATCATTTCAAGAGAGATATGCAAAATCTCACTCTATATGACTAAAATTCAACAGATTGCACTACACTGCAGCTTTACAGCTGGATCTCTAGACACCCATTACATTTTGTGAGCTGTTTGTACTGTAGCTTTTGATATTCTTAAAGGATTGACGGCATCCATTTCCTTTCAAATGGGGTCGTTTTCAATTTAGCAGCATTCAGCAACCTGCAAATCTGAGTCTGCAAGGCGCTCTTAAGAATATCACTTGCAGAGGATGGATGTTTTCCAGGTGGTTTTGCACAGAACCATGAAATGCAGCTGCTACAAAACCTTTGATGAGACATAAGTAGAACAACATCAAAAGTGCACTGCTTTTTGAGCAAACACATGAAAGCACAAAACTAGCTGACAGTATCACATCGTGGAATTCATTTGAACTTGCAGACAGAAACCAAGAGGAAAGAATTTCTGTGGCATTGCTTGGAGCATGGCCTATCCTGGATGCAAATACAGAAATGGATTTTTAACTCTGTCCTTATAGAATCAGACACAAAGCCAGAATTAAGTCTTGTGAATAGAAACAGACACACAGAGATGCACACATATATATTCCACTTGTTATTTACTGCTACAGCAAGGTGTGGAAGCCAGATTTACAGCCTCACATGGCCTCTTAGAAGGGCCAGCAGCTGTCAAGGACAGCACTGCCCAGCAAGCCCACAGTGAGCACAGCACACTTAGCCCCACTTATCTCCTTTGTTAACAACAAGCCCAATCTAAAGTGTTTCATCAAATATTTATAAAACAGAACACTGGCTGCTGTAGAAAAGGTCACTTCTCCAGGCAGAAATCATTGATTCCAATGTCACTATATGCTTAAGTTCCTTGTGCTCAAGGCATATATTTCTTTATTATGTTTGTGACTCCATGTGCAGAAGAGGAAAATTTCAGATGACAAAAGCACCTTTCTGATTTCCCTGTGCCTTAGGAAGGGGATTACACACCTTACATACAAAGATTTTTCATTCGCTTGTTGTCCTGAAACAAACCTGATTCTGTTGCACAGAATAAAGATATCAAGTTGTTAACAAATTATGATAAGTGAAAACACTTTTCAATTTTTAAATTGTGACTTAACTCCATATTTAGTAATTGTTTTAGTATCTGGTTATGACGTTTATTTTCACTTTAATACATATTTAGTCCTTGTTATCACTGTTGAAACTACTGTTTTGTATTTCAGTTCACTAAAGTCCCTCAATACTTTGCAATACAAAAAAAAATCCCAACATTGGACTCAGGAAACAAAACAAAAAAAATTAATTTCAGTGTCATTTACAGACATAATGATTGGCAAATACTGTTAAATATATGGAAATTTCAGATCTGTTAACTTGCAAGGATATATTTGAATAGAAACAGAAACTGAACACACTGAGTTCATGGAGTCACAAAGCCTTGGCAGAGGTTTGGTGGCTCTCTTTTATTATCACTTTCCTTAGGTGCTGTTAGATTTCCTAAGAACATCCTTGCCAACAGCTGTGGTCTCACAGCCATTCACATCTTTCTGGTCAAAATTATTAATTTCAGCCTTTTCCTCTCATGGTTCTTAGAGAGCAGCCACAAGAGAAACAGAGTCCTTGTCCTAAGCTTGGCATGCACTCCCCCTTCACTCTCATCTAGGTGGACTGGTTTGGCCCCGAGTTATCCTCCTATCCTGTCTCGAATTTCTAAACTATTTGGAGAATTTGCTATTTGGTTTTTAATTTTTGTCTTAATTTTTAAGCACCTCCATGATAATGATACTTTAATGCACAAGACATATAACTAGTTATTTAGATGGTTTAAACAGTCTTGCATCTGTGGCAAATTTTCTCCCTGAGTAACTGTCCCAAGCTGGTCCTTGTCACACACATATATACAAGGAAATTCCACTGACATACTTGCATATCTACTATTGTAACTGCATTCACAAGGCAGTTGTGAATTTTTGCCATTTTACACAAACTTTCTTGCAAGCTGAACAATAAGTATTCTGTTTACAGGACTAAGAAATTACAAAAGGCAGTGAAGAGGAAATCACCTTCACACAAAAGCTGGACAGCAGCATGGGAGCACAGCTGTGTGTCCCAGATTGCTATCCTGAAGGATGACTTTAATTTTGTTGTTCTATATCTGTCTATTGTCAACATCACAAATGTTCAGCCTGGCTCCGTATACAAAGCACTTCCTGATGAGTACAGAAGGATTTTTCCTTGTTGCTATAGGATATTTACACTTTCAGGAATGCCTCAATTGGGAGCAGCACTTAAAATATATCAGCAATATTTCTTTGACATCTGTCACACACATTTCAGCATAGCCCTTTCCAACAACCTATTCTCATGAATCATCTACTTAAAATCTACCTCATGTGCCAAAGACATGGTGATAATGGAAACCTGACAGTTTTTTGGATTTGTTACTCTGATGAAACCAGGCAATATGCTGAGACAAGTCCAAGCACCTATAGGGAAGGAGATGGAATGATAGAGTTGAAATCCATCTGTGTTACAGTTATTTGGTTTTTCTACATAATACAGTGAATTATTCACATTGCTTCCCATTCCACACCAGGATAGTAGGTCAGCCACCACTGATCACCTTAAAAAGAGGGGAATATCAGTTTTCATCAGGTAGCCTAAGCTTGCTGCTAGAATCCTAGAAGGCACAGCCATCAGGGAGACGGCAACAAACAGACTTAGGTCCAAGAAGATCCAACATATTTAACCTCAGTTTGGAGGCTATCACCAACTCCCCTCTATCTGAGAAGGACTGAGGCACCCCTTGAGACTTTTTCAAAAGACTTTATTGCTAAATAATTTTTTCTTGTGAAAAAATCCCTAAAGATTTTAAGAACTTATTATCAGTATCTCTGCATTAAGCCAGCCAGCCAACTCAGTGCTCCAGCTCAAACAGATACCAAGATGAAATGTAAAGGAAAAAAAAAAACGTGGCATGTTAACACTAATATATATTCTCACAACTTCTACCAGCTTGCACCTTAGACATCTTGACCCAGAGTTGATACATTTGTACTTCCCTATCCTTCAAGAATTTTCCTTTCACAAATTTGCATAGCCACTTTTTGAATTCACATAGAATCTACAACATGGTAGAAGGGTTCCACAGCCTAATTCCATGGTGAGAAGTACATAAGGCTTTGCAGCTCTTCTGTGCCAAAAACCTGAAGCTGACAGGAGTGCCTTCTGCAGTTATAATAGAACTCCTACAGCATGTTCCATACACAAATTTTCAATCAGTGATTTGGAGACGATCTCTGCAATGAAAACCTGTTGCACAGAATCTGCCAGGACTCAGTTGGAAAAGTGATGCCACAGCTGACCTGCACATTTAGCACTTAGCTGGATCACTGTCCTGGAGATCAGGAACTGCACCTGCCCAAGCAGGGAATGCACATGCATCAACCACAGTCTGAAACAGAGATCTGCAAGCTACAAACCCTTTTAGCAAAAGGACTGGTGAGAGAAGGATAGTGTGAAAGGTAACTTCAGAGTAGATAAGAAAGAAGATATTCGCATTTGTAATGTATATCCAAGATCCACAAGTACCTCACATTACATCTAAATGCTTCCATGAGAGAGCATCATTACAACAGACCTGTTCAAATAACACCAAGGGCTGACAATTTTGCCTTACTGACCATTCTGCAATACTTCTCTAATTGTTATTCTGCATTATAGCCCACAAGTAGCAGAGTCCTTTGCAGATGTAATCCTGAAGTTCAGTATCACTTACAAAAACACATACTACTTTGCCTTTTAACACTTGTTGTGGGTTTTGTTTGCCTGGGTCTTTTGACAGTTTTGATATTGCTTCTATTATGGATTTTCAGGGATGCACTAAGAACATGGCAATAAAATTTGGATCTCTGCAAAATTCTGGTATCCCAAGAAGGGGGCAAACAAAGTCCATTCTCTGTAATGATACCCTCTGCAAACACATGCTGGACAAGCCATGCTATGGGACAATTTTCCATTACTGCATGAAAAAATCTATTTCTTCTTTGGAAAAGCAACAAATTATCACAAGGATCTGTCTCACACTACCCCACTCTTGCTAATTTGCTGGAAATCTGCTGTAGATTCTGCCCTGGCTTTACTGTGTTTTATGCCTAAAACTACCTGATCAATAATTAATTTACTTTGCAAAGGAGATTAACTTGCTGGAAGGTGTCAAATACAGACAGTCCATGATGGCTTGAAAAATCTCCATTTTTCAGAATTCTTTTTCTCAAGATTTCCACAGACTGAAACAGCACACACAAAATTGACCTGAAAAAGAACTTGTGGTATTGACATGAGAATATGTACTAGTATTAAAAAGAGAGGCAGAAAGGTAGTTATTTTCTGTTCTCATAATCACCATAATTTTGTATTCATGATGACAGCTTACTGATAATTATGTGTTAGCTGCCCATACATACACACTGATATTTATACTGTCCTTACATGCCACTTACTGAATGTAGGTTTTCCATGACATGGTCACTAAGCTCCAAAGAGTCCAATATATTTTGTACCCAAGTCAAAATGCAGTTCAAAGTGCTCGCAATTGCTGTGAACTATCAAATCCCCTAAGGAGAGCTGATCTTCCCAATGAAGGGCCAATGCACACCATTTAGGCTTTATATCTATTTCATCCCCTTTTGTGGCAGATATTTTATTTTGCTCATTCTTAATATGAAACATTGAGCATTTTATTCTGCCTATAAAGTACCCCACCTTAATTTCAATACAGGCATGAGGAAGAATTCCTTAGAGTCTGTATTACAAACACTGAATGCAGCACTGGTAAGAATAATAGCTTAACAGGCTTCATCTAGTGGGCATAATATATGCATATTTTTGTATACTCATCTCATTGCAATAATCTCTTAACCTTGAAATGCACTTTTTTGTTTTTAGTTTTGTATTATTTTCATCTAAAAGGATGAAAAAATTCATCCTGGGAATTATTTTACACTAGTCTGTGACCTAACATTTCCTATGCTCAGATAGCTCTGTATTCTCTGAGGAGCTAATGAGCTCATCATATATGGAAAAAATATATACACAAAGTTTGGAAATTTTTTTTGCATGAGCCTACATGAAATAACACCTAAGGCTCTTGGGTTCACTCTTACATCCCTGAATTGATTTAATGTGCCACAAGTCCTTTGGAATGCAGTCAGAACAAGCTGTTACCTTTTTATCTTGCAGGGATACATTATGAAATTATTCTTCTCTTTTCATCCATAAAGAAATCCCATGGCACCTTCACACAAGTCTTTCTTTTGTCTCAGATGAGGATTTCACAGGGTCCCTTATTTAGAGAAGTATCTTCTCACCTCCCACCTGCCCCCTAAGTTACTCCTGACAGGCACACACCATAATGAGAGTGTGAGGTTCAGTTAGCAAATCCTCTGGGGAGCTGGGCAGGAGCAATGCACACATAAAACATCTGATAAACAGGCACATATCTTCCAAAGTACATGGAAAATGCAATGTCCATAAGCATTCACTGGGTTTTATCATTTTAAAAATAGAAAAAATAATCATTATTTGAAGAAGATGCAAAGGATGGAAGTGCAGATATACCTAATCTGCCCAGAAATCTATTTTGTGTAGGATTTTGCACAGAGGAGGTCAAATTTTCTCACAAGGAAGTGGACTAGGTCATTAATGTGAGATTTTCTTAAGCATTATACATTCACAACCCAAATTTTGTAAAAAAGTTTGAAAACGCACAAGAAGTTGTTCTCCCAAACACCCTCCCTGTAAAAACATAAAACACTAAGAGAATCTATTGGGAAGAACTTCTAGAAGCACATGGCTATTGAATAAAAAAAGAAGAAAGAAAACCAGGTAGTGGATTACATACTTTAAAATTATTAACTGGTGAAGGTCATAGCAAATGAAACAATGAAGCTCAAATGTACATTAGAAACTCTTGCCAAGAGCATGGAGCAGACTGTGCAGTGTGGAATCTGTGGGATCCATCTGGCTAGTGCACAAGAAAAGCTCCATCTTCCTTGGTACTTAACAAGTCAGATGATTCTACAGTAGTGTGAAAGTTCCCTCAGTTTATTTCAAGATACAAAGTGCTGCAGACATATGCTTTCAAAGGCTGCTGAGACAAAAAAATTAACAATTTTGGAACAGAAGGGCTATTAGAGGTAATTCAGTTTATAGTATGTACCAGGGCTCAACGTGAAGTTAACTTCTATCCACAGCCACAAGTTCTCAATTTTTATTTTTTTTTTAGGAAATGATGCAGCTATGAGAAGAGCTGCTAATTAACCCAACACAGCTCCTGCTGTACATGAGGGAGATGTGATCCACTACATTTTTCACCAGCTATATAGGAGCAGGTTTCTATACATTTAATTCTAACTGGTCAGGTCACACTGCAAAACACAGTTGTTTTGAAAACTACAAGAAATCAGAAGGAAAAAATAATCAAGGAAGAGGTTAAAAGCAAGAATAATTATGGACATTTAGCTGTCCATATAGATTGGTTCATAAAAACACAGCATTGCCTGTTCCACAAAGAGATCTCTGAGTACTTTATGTACTTCAGAGAAGGTTACACACCTTTAAAAAGTAGTCACAAAAGTTGCAATAAACAGTTTCATATTTACACTTTGATGAGACCCCTTCTTGTATTTAATGTGTCACAAATCTCATTTATGGAGGTTTTAACTTCATTCAGTGAAGTTACCTTAATTCAGTGATTGTTCCTAGGTATACAAGCCCTTGGACAACCACATGCTTTTCTGCACATGGAACTGTGCACCCTAAGCTGTGAATGTATTTAATCTCACTGAAAGTGAGCTCACAGATCAATTTCCACCCTAGCTGCTAACAGACTTTCACATATCACTTTCACATGTTGGTGAACACATGTCTGCAATTTAATATCTAACTACTTTTAAAACTCTCCCAAGTAAAGCAACATGAACACGTGAAGAGCATGTCTGAAATTCAGTAACAGCTACATTTGTGTATTCAATGCTTCTCTAGGAATTTTGTCAGACACAGACCCACACAAGTGCATTTCCTCTTCACTTTAAGCTCAAGGCCAGGGACTCATTCTCCTAAAGTCAAACACATTAAAATTATATAATAAGAATTTATTTTAGACATTTTTCTTACCCTTGCTCCCACATGTGAACAATGAGAGCAGTGACAGACTGATATCCTTAATTTAAAAAAAAAAATCAATACACTCTTTTTTCTTCTTTTGTTACATTAGGTTTCTAGCACAGAGATTCCATTATATGTGATATCAAATCACTTCATTGTTTCAACTATATGAGGAATTTCAGACAAAGACTGGAAGTCACCTGCACCAATTGCTGCCTAAGTGTTTCTGTGGGTTCATGGCTGTGTAACTGGCACCAGAACCTTTGCTCAAATTTCTACTATATGCATTCCATTTCACTCACTGGGACTCTTAAACATAAGTTGATTTTCCAAATCAGACCAGTTTAATATGCAGGTTTTGCCTCTAAGTTATCCCTAAAAGCAATATCACTGCTGTCTAGACCTACTGCACACATCTTCAGCCAGCCCTTTTAGCAGTGTCCTGCCAATACCAATAGTGACCCCTAGAAAATCCAGTATGGCTTGATAGATCTTTTGAATAAAAGGAACTGCTTGAGAATTACCTGGCAATTCTTCTGAACTACACTGCATTCTGTCCTTTATAAGACCAATGAACAGATCCAGTTTTCTTCTATTCTAGGCAGTCTTGAAGATTAAAGATAAAAATATAAAACAGCACATTCAACTGGCTAAACACCAACAGGTTTGCTAACTATGGGTATAAAACCACTTGCTACTATGCCAGTGGGAGTTCAAGTGGCTAAGGGACATAGGGCTGGATTTTTTTCACCTATTAGTCCAATATAATTCTAAATACATGAAAACTGAGTAATATCTTGAGAACTAGAGAAAAATTAATATATTCTTGATTCAAGTGAATGCAGAGCATTAGTACCTCCCTTAAATAAGGCAAATGCACTAGGGAGAACAAGATGACAGTGTTAAAGTTAACGACCCAGTGCAGCAGTATTTAAAACAGATTTGGCGCTAGCTTAATCACATTAATTGCCACATTGGACAAAGTGGAGAACAATGAATACATTGTCCCTGAAGTCCTGAAGCAGCATCTTGTCCATTATGTTAAGGATGCAGTGACATTCATGTCTCCAGGTAACTGGAACTTGGAGTCTACTTTGTTTGTCCTGCTACATCAGCTAACTATGAATTATTAATCTAAGCAGTCTTCAAAGTATTTTTTCCCTACTCTGTGAAGTACCTTTAACAAGGCAATCTGTCTCTTTACTTAATCACAGCAATGCTTGTCAAAGGCCATTACCAGTTTGAGGATAAAAGGGTGAGAAGAGGAGAGAGAATGTCATCTGGTGCTGCTGCCCTAAGATGATTGGCACTCAGATTTAAGTACATGTACTCTTCCCTTTCCTAAAAAAATTTACCAGGAAGGAACTGGATTTGTCAGCACCAACAGCCATTCCCCCAAAAGTAACCTCAGGTCTGCCACGATCAGGAATCTGGGAAGTTGACAGAGCCTCATTTTGTGTGAGGTTTCAAGGTGGTGAAGAGCAGCTGCACTGTGCTCCTGCAGCAGTCTGAGTGCCACTGCAGCCTCATGCTGCCCACAGCCCCCTGAACAGTCACTGCTGGGCTGGGGTCTTTTTTTCCTACAGCCTCACAGTCTAAATACATCAATTAACTCACTGTCCCTCGGACATTCCTCCCTCACAACCAGCCAGCAATGCACAAGAGTTCCCACCATCCCTCCACAGGTCCAGAAACAAGGAATGAGTAGACTGAAGGAAAAAAAAAAAATAAACAGCACTGCCACACTGTCTTCTTCACTCCTGTGCAATCAATAGAACAGACAGACATGGCAAGAAAGGCATGGACTAAGTCAGGATGCTACAAAACACATAATGGATCTGATTAACAACAATAAAATAAAGAAACATAAAACAGGATGTGTGTTACAAAAAATCAGAATTCACATAACTGCTATCACAGGCATCAGACATTTAAAATAGGTTCATTGACAAAAGAGAATGAGAAATAACTGGAATAGTATTTCCCATGATACAATGAATACAGTCAGATTAAAAAGTCCTCCTTTCATTCAAAAATGTCTAAGGACTATATTCACTAGTGAAATAGATAATATTATTAATCAAATAACCTTGTAGAATAAAGGCAATACTCATACCTTTTTAATTACATAAAGGTTTTCAGGAAAAAAAAAAGCCAAAACTAAAACCCTGGTTTTCTTTTTTCCTTAGTAGATAGAACTAACATAAAAACCTAAGAGTCTGTATTTGTCCACATCTCAGTTCAATTTTTAGTAAAAATTTCTTAGGAAAAGAACATCAATTTAGTTACCTTTCATTTCAGCTCCTAGATTAGATAATTTTGCCTCTTTCATTAAATTAGTCAAGTTTGTTTATATGACTATGTACACATTGCTTGAGCAACAAAGCTGAGAAATCTTCTAATTACATCCAAGGTCATGGAACCAAAGTGGACAATGAGACTTTCAGATTTTTTTCTGCTTACACTTTCTTTTTTTTTTTTTTTGCAAGCATTATCTCCTAAGGGAAAAAATCTGCTGTCAGCAACTGCAATATTTTCTGCTAAGTCATTCCACCACCTTGCAAAGACGTTTTAAAACATTAAAGTGATTTACAACAACATTTTACAACAAAATGGTGCACTAGTTCTATGAGAGATGAGCAGTGTATCAATATGCAAAGAATAGGAAAGCTCCTGCAAAAAAAATTAGCAGCAATCTGTAGGAATTTTGCAGAGTCACAGCAGGCCTAGGACCTCAAAGACCCAGCTGATTTCAAAAACAATAAATTCTGATAAAAAACTGACCAAGCTTAAGAGGCTCTGTAAAGACTATGCATGAAGATGAATGAACCAGTAAAATTAAACTGGCTTCAGAACACAGGTTGTGAAAACACTTTGTACACAACACATGCAGTAACTCTTGAGCCTGGGGAGAGACATTTCTGCCTTGTCTTAGCTGGTAGGAGCCACAACACAGCATTACAGAAATGGCCACAAAGACGTTTCCTTCATAGGGAGGGTCTTCAGACCTCTGAAGACGACCTGAGTTCTCAGCAAGGAGACAAATAGCTGCAGCTCATACATAAAACCCCCTTCCCCAGAAAACACTTTTCTCCCTTGCTTCTATATTTAATTGCTTATTTATATACTTCCTCCAATTTCTGCTTATCCCAACTGTTTTGATCTTACCAGAGGCTGTATAGATGCCATAAAATACTGAAGGAAGTAATTGCTGAGATGAGAGTAAGTGCATAATTTTCAGGGGTTTTCTTACTACAGGTCACATATATTCAATATTGCAAAAATGAGACCTACACTTCACAGTCAGGGGATGGCAGGTTCAGGGAGGGCAGCAAGAGGGAGGGGCAAAAAAATCCACAAAACTTAAAAAAAGACATAGGTGCTTTTTACATTGTACTGAGGTGATTATGGATCCCCACAATAACATGAATACTAATTCTCTAGAACAAAAATCACAATATAGAATTAAAGTTCTTTTGTTCTCACAGTTAAGATCTGTTGAGTCTGTTCTGAAGCAGTTTTGGTGTAGCAGCTGTGCAGAGGGAAAGTTTATGTAATGACATGGAGAGGGCTGCAATCCCTGTTCTGTCCCTTTTAATTCTGGCTTTTCAAATGACATGAGGAACCCAGGTGGAAAGAATCTCTCTGCATGTCTGGCCATGTGGCAGAAGGGAAAATGTAATTGATTATTCTTATTAAGGGAACTGGTTTTTCCAGAAGTATCAAGTTTATTCAGCTTCATGCTTAAATTAAAATATGCAGCGTAGTTAAATAGTCTGTCTTTATTTTAGACATAGCTTGAGCTGACTATAGGTATTTCAATGATAGCAACAATGAAAATTGTAATGTAAACCTAAGAAAGTTAATGGAAAGGGAGTGAAGAATGCTGTGGTCAAAAACTCAGATCTTGAAATGCACTCACATCTTCAAGTCTGCACACTCTCCCTGCTTCTGTCTGTAGAAATATTAAGAGGTGCATCAAGTCCATCAAAAAGAAAGAATGACCAGAAAAAGATTGAGATATTAACATTAAGAGATTCAAATAATGGCTTCAGAGGCTAAAAGGAAGAAGTTGTCTTCCAGTTTTTCTTTTACATAAGTTTATTATTAAATTACTCCTCTCTGCTTAATCACTTTGCAGGCACATCAGTCTCTGGGTACCCAAATGCTGAATATAATAACATATGTTATCACTGCAGCATTTGTAAATGGACCAGAAACTGCTGAAGGAAAGGTTCAAGGAAGGTACAGAATTGCATAAATAATTTACCCATTGGGAGAGACCCCCATATTTTGTACTGTTTGTAAGAAAACACTCAGAAGCAATCTCCGCATTTGTGTTCCCAAAGGACACCTGCTGTCAGTAGTTATCAAGAATCTGTGACTTCTATGCAAATTAGGTAATTTACTGTCCAATTATGACATTTCAATGCAAAAGCAAAGATTTCATGAGCTACTATTAAATTTTTACTTTAAAAAAACATTCATGCAGTCAGGTGTCATCTGAAAAAGATTTAGAAAATAAGCTTGAGGGGGGGGGGGGAAAAGTATCTTCAAATCAACACATGATGCTGTCAAGAAATGAAACAGCTTAAATTTGAAGGCAACAGTGTCAGTTTTCCATGCATGGAAAGCTACTAACCCAAAGTAACAGAAGGAACTTTAGGCTATTAGTGAAGTTTCTGTGTCTCCAAAACAGCTGTAATTGACAAAAGAAAGCAACCTGACAAAATACAGCCCATGGTTCCAGAACCTGCATTCTGCCTCTCAGCATTAAACAAGTGAACTCTGATGGGATCAGTCACATTGCAGCAGGAAACAAAGTGATAGCCAAAACTGCTCTCCATTGATTTTTTTTCCAGCTTGCCCTCAGGAGCATGTTTTGAACAGCTTAAAGGGAGGAATCGGAAACAAGCACCTTCTAAAGTCTATTAGCCTAATAAAGCATTGTAGTCTGCTGTGAGTTCAATTTTTTGGAAGCTTCTCTCACACTATTTTAGTTGTCATTTCTTTGATTAAGTCTACAGAGATTGGTGTAGCTGGCTAGCAGCCTGGAAGAAAGCCTTGTAACATAAAGGATTATATTACAGGATGAAAGTGTGAGCCCAGAGAAACAAGCTTTACACTTTCTCGCTCCTTAATGATCTAAAATTATTAAAGGTTTGAAGGGTGCAGGATGGGTCTTCAAGAGAAGGAAATAGCCAATTAAACACAGAACTTCATCACCAACTGTCTCCTGCTTACCTTGCTGCCACACACCAGCAGATTTTCTGTACAACAAACAAAACCAGCTGCCTCAGGCCTGGCATCCACCTGAAGAGCTGGACACTGAGCCCCTCTGCCCTGTCACCTGCTGGGGACAGCGTGTGCAGCGCTGGGTCAGCAGCAAACCCCAGCCCACAGGGCCATGGTGCAGCTGGGAAATGCTCAGGAGCACCTTCTCCACAAGTCACACCCACCTAAAGCATTACACAGGTGATACCCATCATCACTTAGAGCTTCAGGAGATAACTGAAAAGCACCTGGGCTGCAGCAAGTTGGGTTGGGGTACACCCTGCATAAGGAAACCAGCCATGAGACCTGCTTGTTAAAATCCTTCTGTTCTCATGCTGGTGCCTGACTTCACCCTCACAACAAACTGGTGCTCGCTGGTTCTCTGCAAGACCACGTCACACAGTGGGACAGTGCAGGACGGGATTGTCTTGCCTTAGAAATGATTTAGACAAACACTGCCAAGACAGACTGAAAACTCCTGTTCATGATGGGAGACATGCAGCTGGAACACACACAGAGGGAGAGAAGCCAATCTTGCAGCCCAATGGCTGCTTCTAATGCCCACAGAAAGGCTGCAGATCCACAGCAGGAGGCAGCAAGGATGACTGGAAAGTCTCTGAAAGGAGTTCCAGGCATCAAATGCTTTGCTGTATCTCTCTCCAGTACCTGCTGTCAAACACTTCAAAGAAAAGCTCAGGAGATACCAGTTGAGATAAATATGAGAATAAGCTCCTTAGTCAAACATCTCAGTTTAATTCCTACTGCTTGGAGACTCAGAGGCGATTGCTTATACACCTGACTGGTTTTAAAGCACAAATTTAAACACTTTTCTTAGTCAAAAGCTTGCAACTCCTTTTGATTGTCACAGATTACTTTCTTTTGTCCAACAGCAAGAAGACTGAAGGAATCCAATGCCTAAGGAAAAAATGCCTTTCCTTAAACTCACCTCTACTTCTCCCAAAAAGAAATTTAGTTTTGACAGCAGTCTAGAATGTGAGCATCCTACTATGAAAGCATAAGATCTAAAATGCTTGATTTCAAGTCTCAAGAACAACAGTCTGACTCTGCAGGTTTTGTTGGTGTGTTTTTGTGGGAAGAACAACCTCCCTCCATAAGGAAGTGCTTTTCTGTCACGAGACCATAAAGATACCATTTACCACCCGCTAAATTTCCACTGTCATCAAATATTTCTGTTACCAAAGAAAACTAAAAACTTTCCACTGCCTAATCCATTGATATGTTTATATATTTCAACTCTCATTTTTTATTTTTTCAGATACCACCAGTCTATCTCTGCCTTTGTTTCTAAAAGAAATCAACTTTTGCCATCATCTTCAATACTACTATAAGACCTTTTTTTTAATGCAGTAATTAGAATTCAACATTTTACTTTATGGGAGAACTCAACAAGAAATTTTATCATGTCATTAGTTAGTCTGGCTTGCATTCTTTTTCTGTACCACTGAAGCTCAGCTTCACACTGACTGGATTGCTGGAGAACTGTAATTTTTACCACAGTTATTGATGAATAAAATTAGCACTTCAGAATTCTTTGCAGGTAGGCTTTTCTGCTTCCTTAAGCACAAAACACATGATAATTCAATTGCAATTAATTTTAAAAATAAAGAAGCTACTGGAAATCCTTCTGAATTTGAAACCCATTTAAGTCAGGCATAAAAGGAAGACTATTTAAAGTCATGACAATATGACTGTAAAGAACTGAAATGTGGATTTCTCGGCTGTTTAGATGGTCTGGGGAAAAGCCCAAAGATGGCCTTGGGCCCCCGGGTTCGAAAGGACGAGAGGAAGCTTCAGATTTGTTCTCGGTCTCGGTGTTTATTAATTGCTTATCTAAAAGATTTTCTCTTGGCCTGACAGAGTTCTGCTCAGCAGTCAGCCATGGGCACACACTGAAAGCCCCTGGGGCGGTCACCTATCTTTATACCCGGAGTTACGTATACAATATTTATCATTTTTCTCCAATACCCTCTACCCTTATTAACCAGTGTTCCCCTAGTAAGGTCCAATCCCGGAGTGCCAACATCACCACAGAAGATGGAGGCCTAGAGGAAGAAGAAGAAGGAGAAGGGCACGCCCCAATCCCTCCATCTTGCCTCTCTAGACCCCCCTGTACAGGGATCTTAAACCCTGTATCTCACACTCCAATTAACTTGTCCCTTCACCATTCACCCCAGTGAAATCCTCCCGTCCTCATACTGATGTCATCTCCCATGTGGGATCAAAGTCCAGCCACCAGACATTTCTGGCAGCATTCCAGGACTCCCGAGCCCCCCAGGGGGGGTCTTGTTCACCCTGCACCCCAGTTCTGAGAGACTGAGATCCCACACTGAAACTCTGGTTTTTTCATCTAAAATCTGTCATCTGATGAAAAAGAACAAAAAATGTTCAAGTTTACATGCAATTTCTTACTGGGGGTTAGTTCTGCCTCTGATAGCACAGAGCCCATGTACATTATCTTCTAGATTGTGAGGTATAATGCAGTGGATTGCATTAAATGAGAAAAAGATTGAAAATGCAGTAAATAGGATAGTAAAGAGTGTCACTTTATCTTAAAATCAGAATCTTTAGGATCCTCTATCACGTGATAATGACAGAAGCAAATGTGATTTTTGCACAAAAGCTAAACCTGGGAGGAGGCCTGTGCTCCACAACCAGATATTAGATAACACTTCTGCAATTAACTCTTTGTGATGGGTTAGACACCAGGCACCCACCAAAGCCACTTTATCACTCCCCTTCACAACAGGACAGGGAAGAGAAAATATAATGAAAGGTTCATGGGTTAAGGTCCAGGAGAGAGATTACTCACTAAATACCATCACAGGCAAAACAGACTTGAATTTAACTGAATTTATTACTTGCAAAATCAGAGTAGGATAAAAAGAAGTAAAATAAATCTTAAAACTACCTTCCTAGTATTCCTCTCTCCTTCCCAAGCTCTGTCTCCTTTTCCCAGCAGCACAGGGAGACAGGGAATGGGATGGCTGGTCGGTTCATCACAGACTGTTTCATCCACTAGTCAAAGAGCCTTTCCCCTCCTCCAACCTGGGGTCCCTCACATGGGATATAGTCCTGCATGAACTTTTCCAACCTCCAATAATCACTTCAAAAATGCTTTTAAAATACCTACACTGTTTGCACCTATTCAAAGGTGTTTTGATTGCACAAATACATTCCATCGAAGTAAGAAATTTTTAGAAGACAAAAAATTGATAGTAATACAACAACAGAACCATGCAAGCTCTTTAGAACAATGTTCCAGTTATCACATCAACATTTCACTCACCAAATAGATTATGGAATTGGCTTCATCCACCTACTTCTGCCAAGTACCCCAAGTGCTATTTCTACCTTGGCTGTCAAGTCTGTAGCAGTTGAAGAAAGTTTAACAGCTAAAAGGATATATCAAGTATCAGAGATGCCTCTAGCCACAGCTAGAGCCTTGTTCAATTTGCCACCTTATTTGCATCACCCTTTCAAATGCAGTAAGCGAAATTCTCAAAATTTATGTTAATCTTGTCATGTACGATTTTATACCATTTCCACTGACAAGGAAACTGCTGGCCATTAGGAAATTGCTGGCCATTACTGCTGCGCAGAAAGGAAAAAACAGGGTTTCATTTGCTGAAATCTGTTGATACCAGAACTGCTTATCCACACAGCATCTTTGCCAGCTGCCAGTCCTCAGTGTGCACAGCACGTGAGCAGAGCTGATCACTCTGTGCCCACGCTGCAGGAGAGCTCCAGCTGCTGTGCAATCTCAGCCTTGCTTCATCAGGGGAATCCACTCCTGCCACGGCAATGGCACATTCAAGTGCCCATTAAAAGGCTCCAAATGCAGACACAAAGCTCCAAACACACAGCAAAGCAAATATGAATCAAGATGAAACACTTCTACTCACTCAGTCATCAGTATAAATGCAACCCCTGCACATCCAGCAGGAAACAGCACAGGGATATCCCAGCTGCACATATTTTCAGGGATATCACATCACTGAGGCCAGAGAGCTCCAGTATCTATTTTGTGCTGTAGTTGCCTCAGACACAAAAACAGAGATAAATAACAAACAGTAGCACCTTGCTGGAAAGCAAGTCTTCCCAGCTTCCTTTCCCACTTTTCATGCAGGAGTTTCCTCAATACCTGTCCCACCAGGTGGCTGATAAGGATGTTCCAGCTATCTACAAGCAGCTCCACAGCATCAGTGAGCTAAAGCTTTTTTCCCCTCTTTTGAGTATATTCACAACCAAGCTGTCACCAAAAACAGAAAGTCTAATGTATGCCAAACAATTAAGACAGCTTTTAAAGATAACAGGAACACACCACATGCCCTAGCAGGCTCCAGAGAACACATTCAATGTAAAACCTTTTGAAGGAGACCAGGTTTACTTAGATATGATAATGTCTGGCATTTAAACCGCTCTTCAGCATTCTGAGATGCCATTTTCCCCTTCAAATGTTTATCTTTTCAGTCTTTAGAGCATCTCTCCCTGATTGTCTAGTACTATCATGCTAAACAAATCAATACAAGCAAATTTTTGTGTGCAGATAAGACCAAAACCACAGTAGAAGACTGACATCCGCTGAACTACATGGTCACCTGCCCTGATGCACTGCCCTGGTCTGTGGGCTAAAGAGTCTGTCAAAAAAGGCAACATTCACACCTGTCTTAACAAATCCATTTCCCTGGTTAATCATTCCTTTTCATTTCTAAAGATACCACAACAGCATAATGACACCATTGCTAGTACCAAAAAGTAAAATCTAGGATGTGGCAACAACTATACAAAATCTGTAGGTGTGCTTACAAGCTACCTTTACAAAGAGGATTTTAAAATAAAGGAACAGCAGTTGAAAAGGATAATCCATAATATGAACACTTATTCTTCAAATTTCATTGTATGGAATTTTACTTTTCCTAAGAAAGCCAGATCTTTAAAGAATTCAGAAAAAGAATTCAGATCTTTAAAGAATTCAGAAAAAGAAGAAAAACATGCCAAGGTAGGCACTCTGTGCGTGCACATTCACAATCCAGACTCATCAGGTACATACATGAAAAACCAAATTCTCATGCATTAGCAGAGAGCATAACAAGGCAAAGGATATTTGCCTTAAACCAAAACACTGACAGAGTCTGAGACTGCTTTTGCTTCCTCTACCTGACAGATGCAAGTATATCCTCAAGAAACTACATAAGTAGGAGAGTAAGCAGGGCAGCTCTATTTCAGGCTTTGCTATTAACTTACCACTTAGGTTTGAGGACTTGATTTTTATTTGCAGTTCACCCATGTCATGATCATTATTTTTCCTATCTGCTATGTTTCAAAAGGTCACTATTACATTCATTTATGTTCACCTTTTTTTTCATTTATACAAAAAGCCAATTGTTCCACTAGCAAAAAAAGGAAGTTTGCTATCCCACTAATTGGGGGAATTAGGTGGAGCTGGAGGAAAAAAGAAAAAAGGCCAACAAAACCACAAACAAAAAAAAACCCCAATGATTCCCATCAATAAAATGATGTGTAAACATACAAGCATGTCTCCCACTTTACCCAAAACGCTGCCTATATGAAACTTCTAACAAATTCTAAATCAGCGTAGCTGACACCAGTCCTCGACGCGGGAAGAATTTGCCATTAATGAATGACAAAGTGTCAAGTGGCAGCGGAGTGAGGACTTTTCTCTAAAGGAGGATCCAGCTGTGCTGTGCCAAAGGAGCAGAGCATTCGCAGAACAGTTACAGAAGGCAGGTCCCGTTCCATCACACCCGCGCTGCCACCCGATGGACACTGCAGGCATCCCCATGCCCGAATCCCGGGCATTTCCTCACTCTGGTACTTCCAGCAGGGAGTAACCTGCTCTTTCCCTGCCCCAACATTAAATGCAGCACTCTCACATTAAATACTCACTCTGCCTAGAGCAGGGAAGTCTCTTTCTAGACTCTCATACAACTTTAAATTGGTGACCATCAATTTCATTCCAGTTCTTTCTAGTTGTTAAGAGGAACATATGGCACCTGTTATGGCTTTCTGAATATAAGGATGCGCCATTATCTAAATAAATATAAAAGCAAGGCAGTCCTTTGGCATTCCTCCAGCATGGACATGCTTTCAAACTCTAAACTGTAATAATTTTGAGCTGAAGTGTGATAGATGAGCAATGCGATGATTGACACACAATTAACAAATTAACAAATATTTCTATAGATTAAGAAAAGTTTTATAGATTTATAGTTATGTTTTACCCCCTCATGTGGTTATCAAGAGAGCCAGGGTTGGGACACCTGGGAGGGCCAGCATGGCACTATGGTGAATCTGACATCCAATGAGGATTTGAGGAAAAGATCTCTACACTGGACAGAGAAGAAGGGGTCAACAGACAGAACTTTGGGAGGGGTTAAAGGGTTAAAAGGCAAAACCTCCATTGTGTAGGTGACCACATGGTAGGGAAAATCCTTAGCTCCCAGCACAGCAGCCTTTTTCTCTATTCAGTTCTCTGTTGTATTTTTGATAAGGTTTAATAAACCTTTCTAAATTATGAAAAGCCAGCACCATTTCTCACAAAAGCTTCTTCATGTTTGTTATTCAGATCTCAAGAAATTGTACAAACAAACAATTTGCAGACAAATCCCTTCAGTAGAACATCTAGTCTCTGACCAGCCAGGGGAAAAAATCGTCCACAGCATTATGTGCTTATGCACTTGACCTGATTTTATGCCAGGATCAGAGATGCTGATTTTGCAAAATGTACCTTCCAGTTGAAATCTGCACAGGATATTTTCATGTGTTGTGGGCTCTCAGTTAAAGAGATCTCTATCTGGAGCACCAAAGTTTAAAAAAAAAAAAAAAAAAACAAAGGGGTTTCAATCAATTATTCAAGGGTTGAAGCTACCTAAATAGGTAAAGTCTACTTAAAATTTTGTCATTAAATCAACACAAGCTAGTCCCAAGAAGTGAATATCAGCTCTTCCACAAACAGCAAGTTATTTAAATTTTTCTAATAAAAGCAGTTAATAAATAGAATCCTGTGAAATGTCCACTGAGTGTTATGTTTGTGTTGCAATAAACATTCTACATTCATAATGTGGAATTCAGAAGACCTTGTCACTCTAAGACATACAGTATTAATTTTGTGTGCATAAAACAAATACTACATAACAATCAGCTCTTTTATGAAAGTCCAAGTTAAGTTTTGAATGCTTCTATTTTAACTGTATGCTGGTGCAACATGATAATCATTATGTGAAATAACTATAGGCCAACAAGACAAAAAAAGTGGCTTTTCTATTTCTGCTATTATATGTGATCAGTACATTGCAAATCTTCTTCAGGGCAGGGTCAAGTTTCTGCTCATGCTGTATCACCAGTCTGTGCACACCATTTTCAGATTCTCTTGCACCACAACAAAAAGATCATCCCTCAATATAGACAATGCTATCAAAGTAGCTGATCTGTAGTTTTCTTATTTTCCATGAAAAAATAGAACACATTGCTAAAAGACAGTAATATGTAGCTCAGACATGGGTACTTAGGTATAGGTATGAAACACAGTTCACAAGGAATGAAAAATATACAAATGCACCTGGAACCAAGTGCAAAAAGCTCAAACCATTTAAAAACAGAAAGTATCCCATTGATAGTTCAGAAGGCATTAAAAAAAAAGTAAATGTAAAAAACACTGGACTTTTTCAATTGCTTGTCTTAATGTACAGCCCATACTACTCTTTCATGGCATTTCACAAATATTTCCTTGGCCTGTTATCAAATAATCACAGCTCCCCAGCTTCCAAACAGCACTGCTGGTAACTGTTAGCTCTTACACACCTCTGCTCACAGCACCCACCCTCACAAGGATACACAGCTGGTTTGCATTTCTGCTGCTGACTCTCCAAATGCCACTGCTCTTTAAGCACAGGTGCACAGCCCCTTGATCCTCTGAACCTGCCAGCCCCAAAGGTGCGCCTGAGTGGGACACAGGGTCACAGCATTCCCAGGAGTGACTCCACCACAGCTCATGGCACACCTGCTGAGCTGCCAACAACACTACAAACTGTGCTTAGCACAAACTGAGCTGCACAGGGAGAGCTCCTCCCATTCCTCCTCTCTACCCATCCAAGGGCAGGCCAAGACAGGATGATAACGCAATTTTTAAAAAGTTCTTTAGTTTCATTCACCAGAAGTACATGTCACAGAGGAAGACTGCATTTTATTTATATAATCTTAGGGCGCCAAACCATTATTTATCACTGTTAGCAAAAAACCCAAGACTAGCTCACATTTTATTTTACTTTAAAAAGTCCTCTCCCCCAGGACAAATAAAAAACTAAACAAACAACAACAAAAAAAATACAGCAGATTAAGAACTCACTAACCACTTTTAATGTTTGAGGATTTTCTGTCATTTGGAAAGCAAAAGGTACAGAGGTGGCGTCCCTGGCTTATTTTAACATACTGCCTGTGTTTATGCCCATTTTGCACTATGTGGCGCCATTTTCTAAATGCTTTTGTGTTGCACCTTTTAGCAAGTTGCAGATTAGCCAGCTCCTACAATAATGATAAACATTTATTTTAGATACCTTGCTACAGTCGCAACAAACATACAGTGAAGAGACCCACAACATACAGAGTATCCCTGTACAATTTCAGAAAGTTTCAGCCCATACACAGTAACACCATACCTCTTCAGAAGGCTTCAGGAGTCTGCCCATACAGAGAAATACCCCATCACTTCAGGAGGCTGCAGGAGTCTGGCCTTTGTTAGCCCAGCCTTTTATCCCCTCCTGTTGATGCATTGCACCTGTGTGCCCTCTGCTCCCTTTGGTGGTTGGTCAGTGCACTCCAAGTCTCGTTACCTTTAATGCTGCTCATCTGTTTCTCACAGCTGTAGCTCATTGGGGATGATGAGGCTCAGCCCCACTCCCAATTACCACAAACTGTGCTCATACATGTTACAGACACTCTTCTTTGCTAATTGCTTTCAGTTGTTTGCAAGAGTTTATTCATAAACATCGAACATTTATAAATACCTGTCAGGTGCAAACAATTTTTTTACTGTGGGATAGCTGCAGTGTCAGAGACGTTGTATTACAATTTCACCTTCAGAAAACACTCTTCTGTTATTCCCCTCTTAGCAAAGGACTTTACCTCATCATCATTAGGAAAATACAGGTGTTGCAAAGGAAGTATTAAAGTGTTTTCACATAATTTTTTTAAATTGCTGTTTCACATCAGAATTAAACATCCCTTCTTTATTAGTTCAGCTTAAAAACTCAGAGAGAGAAGGTATTATATTAAATTTGCCTATAAAGCTGTATAGTTACCCCCAATTTTACAAGTGTGTATTCTCCTAGAAAAGGAATGCTAGCCAATATTTACAGGCCAAGGTTTTTATAAAAATAAAATAAATTAAAATAAATTCCCGAGTTAGGGTTGAACATTCCCATGAACATAATGTACGTAGCCACATACTTGTCATTAAATACAGGGCAAAAAAGTTCCCTTTGGAGAGAAATGTTAAATTATTTCTGCACTTGGTTGTAATTCTATCATTACCGCAGAAGGCAACTAAGAACACTTCGTTTTTATGAAATCGTGACAGACTATTCCAACTCCCGTTACTATCCTAAACGCGACAGAGAAGCTCCAACAGCACTGGAATGATAAATTATTATTTATTTTATTTAATAAATAATAATATCATTTATATAATAATATTATTTATTTAATAAATAATTTAACCAGACCCGCCCTCCTCGGAGGAGGAGCCGTTCCCTGAGCACCGCCCGCCTCAGGCCGGCCCCGCCGCGGCTGCCGAGGGGTCCCGGTACTGGGGCTGTGAGGGGATCTCTCGTTAATAACAGCGGCTGCTGAGGGTCCCGGTACCGGGGATGTGAGGGAACCCCTCGTTAATAACAGCGGCTGCTGAGGGGTTCCGGTATCGGGACTGTGAGGAGACCCCTCGTTACCAGGGGCACTGGGAGGAGCCTGGTTAATAACAGCGGCTGCTCAGGGGGACCCCTCGTTATCCAGGATGCCGAGGGAAAACTCGTTAGTAACAGGGCTGCTGACAGAATCACAGAATCACAAGGTTGGAAGAGACCTTCAAGATCATCGAGTCCAACCTGTTCCCTGACACCTCAACTAAACCATGGCACCGAGTGCCACATCCAGTCTTTTTTTAAACACATCCAGGGACGGTGACTCCACCACCTCCCCAGGCAGACCATTCCAGAAGGGACCCCTCGATAACAGGCATTCCTGAGCGGGACCCCGTTAATCTCAGGCCCTTGCCCTGAGGCGAGGGAACGCGGAGCCCAGCGCCACCAAAGCCCCCCGGCCGCTCCTCCGCGGCTGCCGCCGTCACCGCTCGCTGCCCATGCGCGCGGCGGCCGCGCAGGCGCAGGGGCGGGGCCGGGCCGGGCCGGCGGGCAGCCATGGTGTACATCTCGAACGGTGAGGGGCCGGGGGCCGGGGCACCGCGGTGTGTGTCCGCAGCGGTGGGGGGCCGGGCCGGGGGCTGGGCACCGACCGGGGGCACCGGGGCTGCGCTGCGCGGAGCGCCGCCCCCAGCGCCGCCGCTGCCGGGACAGCCGGGCAGGGTCTGGCAGCTGCCGGTGTCGCGTCACCCCGCGCTGCCCTGCGGCCTGTGGCCGAGCCTGGTCTGCTTCTAAAGCGGATTTGGGGACTTTGACGAGTTCAAGTGCGTGCTGCAGACACCGGGAGCACTTGAACCGCTTACGGGGAATCAGACTCTGCCTGGTGCTGTCTGGGGGTTTTCTGGACGGAGAGCCCCTGTGGCGGTGCTGAATCCTTTAGCTGACGTACGTGGGCAGTAACCTGCGGAAAATGAAACTCCCTGCCATGAAGAGGAGTTTCACCGTCCCAGCTGCAAACTCTGGACTTAGCAGATCTGGTTTTGTGTAATGCACTGTTCAGTGTCACACACTGAACATCAGTTCTTGTATCTGGATGTGTTACAGGACAAGTTTTGGATAACCAGAGTCGGGCTCCCTGGAGGTTGTCATCTATAACAGATTTCTTCTGGTCAATAGCAGATTTTGTGGTTCTGTTGTAAGTAGAAGTTAATTCTTTTGCTGAGCTTCATTTTAGATTTGACATAGGTGGAAGTTACACAGTGCTATCAGTACACAACAATAAAAATATTATATTTACTCTCTACCATTCCATATGTATAAATGCTTTACTACAACTATGTGGTTGTGTCTGTTAAGCACAGTATACTTAACAAAACGCACATGAGAACTGACTATAACTTATTGGCAGTTCAAATGAGTTTTCTTACATTTCATCTATGTTGACACTGCAAAAAGAAAATATACACTTTTGTTAAAAAGCATCTACTAGCTGATCAAATAATTAAGCTGTTTGGAGAATTTCTACTGGTGACAATAGATTCTGACTACATAAAAGTAATCACACAGTAAACACAAATTTGGAAAAAAGCCAGTTAACAGACAGAAAGTTCATGTGATGTTTTAAACAGTTCTTAGTGATTTCAGTTATAAATTTATACTTTATGCATTTCTTGCATATTACCAAGGAAACTAGATTTTATAATTTTTAATACATAATTTATTATTATTATGATTTAAAATATATAATGTAATTTAGATTTTATAGTTTAAGCTTCATTGTAATTTGGAATTATTTCAGATTTTAGTTTCGTATGTAGGAGACAAATTGCCAAGATTTAAACAACAGTGATCATGAGAAGATACACTGTTCATTCCTGAACACTACTTACTGTTTTTCAGGCCATTTCTTTCCAATCACAATATTCAAAAACTGTACCTGGCTATCAATTCACCTAACCCTTGTGTTAATTTTTCAGTTTCCAGAGCATTATTCAACCAGATTTAAGAAGAAGAGGCTACACATCTTCCTCCTATTCAGGATACCATGATGGAAGAGGGTATTTTTTTCATATTCACACATTTTCCCCTATCTCGGTGAAGTGACATGAATCTGAGTAGATTACAGTTGTGATTTGCATTGAATTGGGTTGTGCAGGAAGGCTAAAATGGTTATCTGCACTATTAGTGGTAACAATACACAGCTTTGGACAGCTGCAATAGCAGTACAGACAGACTAACATCTCTGAAAATATTTCTGAAGCCTGCCTAGGAGACAGGATATAGCTTTGTTAAAATCTTATTTTCTTAGACATGTTTGTACTCAGCATTTGACTTGCATTAGTGCAGTCATTTCTTGTATTACATTACCTAAAGCAGAACACTGTTACAGGGGTGTAATTTCCATGAACACTGCAGCCTAAGTGTTTTGTTGGACTGTGTAAAAGCATCAGTGCTCTGTGGCCTTCTCACATCACACAGCAGTAATGAAACAGGAGAGGATTTCTGTGATAGTGGGGTTGGGGTTTTCTTACAGCTTTCCAGGTGAAACTCAACTTCAGAGATTCAGACTTTCTCACTACTGACATTTAGAGACAGTTATTGTATTTCTAGTTGAAAAGTTTAATGAAGGGAGAACTCCTTTCTTTTCAGGCCTCCAGCAAATCCTCGCCGTCGGATGGGCCGAATAAATCACTGGGGTGCAGGCCCCAGTCCACCACCCATGGCTGGAGGTGGATGAGGAAGGTAATTCCAAATCTGCTGCATCCTGCTTTGCAGGGTTTGGGGTTTTTTTAATAGCAGTGTTAATTCAGGGTTAAGGTAGAATGGAGTGTTTTGTCCTCCTGCTGCACAAGTTACCAAAACAGAAAAATAACCAAAATTATTCAATAATAAAAGAAATAAAGATACTTCCAGTAAAAGGGAGAAAAAGCAGCAGGAAGGGATGTTAAAAAGGATTTCGATTTAGGAATGGTGGGCTTTCACTTTTCATTGCACAGAAGTTGATGGACAAAGTGCAGCAAAGATTTTTGAGCACAGCTGATAAGTTATTTATGGCTTCTCATCTTTTTCGACTGCTAATTTAAAGATCAGATTGTTAGAAAATGATGATTTGTTGCATTTCTAATAGTTATATGACATATGATGGGTTTTGGCTAAAGTTGATATTTCTCAACAGAAAAGAAAGAAAAATATAAAGTTGTTACAAGACAGTAAAAATGGGGGGTTTTCCCCCATTACAATGACACAGCCGTACCAATCTTGAATTCCAGTAAAGTGTAAAAATCAGAATTGCTTAAAAATAAAGGTAAAATTAAAGGAGGTTTTACATTTCTTACAGCTGCCTGATATTTAATTCTGTTTAATAATTAGTTTGGCTGCTGGGAGTTACAGCTGACACTAAGTATATTTACAGTATGGTTTTATTTGCTTTAAGACTTCAGTATATAATCCTTGTTTTTCATCAGTCACTCTCATTGTTACTATAATAAAAGTTACAAGGAAAAAAAACAACCCATGCAGGTGGATAACACCTGTAAACCTTGTAGGAAAAAGTTCATATACCAGGAAACACAGACACCACTATTTCAGTTCACTGGAACAAGGATAAGCTTCTTCCAAGTGGGAGAAAAACCCCGGGACATTGTGGGTTTTTTTTCTTGTTGAGTAGACAGAAGGTCAGCAAAGACTGTGGAGATGGCTTGTGGGTACTCACAGCAATGTGTAACCTGCTGAGAAATAAAGTTAGCAAGTCTTTAGCATGTCTCATTTAGCTAAATTAAAAGCAATATAATTTTAAATTTTTTACTTAATTTTATCTCACAAAGAAAGGCTTCTTTAAATGTACTGTTACTATTTTATCTTTTAGGTAAACGCCTGCTGAGGAGGCAGGCACAAGCATACACATCAGCCAGATGAAAAGAAGAGTTTAGTGCTGGACCAAATGGAGATGTGTATGCCTGACTGGAAACTGTTCTGTGATAGAAGCAGATCAATGAAGTTGTGCTGGGAACTCCTTCCTCAAGGATCCGGTGTAACTGAGCCACAGTTTCATTAAATACATGTTTACTGTCTAAAGTCTTTGTATAGTTTCTGAACATTTTACTGTAGTTGCAAAGTTGTAAGTAAATTATATTTGGCTTGTCACAAGGCTGATTTTCTCATCATTTTTAGAAACTGAAAAAATCTGAAGTACAATATGCCTTCTGCTATTCAGATGAGAAAAAAATACATATTTACAGTTGATAGAGATGGTCCCTCAAGAGTCAAAACAGCAATTCCTAAGAGCTTTAATACTCACTCTCTCAGGAAAAATACTCTCTACTTTGCTGTATTTTCCTTCTATTAATGATACTGTAAAAGCACTTCAAAAATGCAGTTAACAAATTACTTTGTTTTACAACCCTTGCTTCACTAAGGTCCATAATGGTTTTTATAACAGAAACACTTCTTGAAAGAGCTTCATTCTCCACTATAAACTTACTGAAACATGTAAAAACATTTACTGTACAAATTTAGGGGTTTTTTTACAATAAAATTAGGTGTTGTTATAACATGAACAAAAAAAGAGGTCAACTCAAATACTGACAGCTATCCCAGAGTAGTTATTGTCTTTCAAATAGTAACTATCTTTTATCTGATATTCCCCTTTTCAGGATGGGAGTTTCTTATTGTTATTGCACTGAATGTATTCCTTAACAGTCCTTAGCGGGAGATTAATCAACAATGCCCCTCAATTAACAAGCCAGCAGATACCACTCCTACCTAACACAAAATCCCTCTTAGACTCGGCTGTGTAACACTAACTTTGAGCCTTTAAAAACCACATCTCCCCCAGCTCCAGCCAAACATCCTCTCTGCACAGTTTTATAAAGGAGCTCGCTGCCCACAAACAGGGAGACCCTTACATGGTTAGTCCTTACAGCTGTACCACGCACACCAGCTGTACTACAGCCTTTGTGCAGAATATTTTAAGCTGTTGGAGGGCCGTATGCCCCTCCTGCAGCCCCTCCAGCACCACCAGCCCAGCTGAGAGCGTGTGGCCGGTGCTCCGCCAGACCCACGGCAGCTTGGGGCTGCTCCCCAGGCTCCCCGTGCCGCAGCCGGCCCCTCAGCACCGGGCCCGGAGCTCCGCGCTCCGCTCCAAGCGGGGCCATCCCAGGCAGGGCCCAGACCCCGAGGCCCCTCCCGGTACCTGCTGGGGGGCGGTGCCCGGCCTGGGCCCGTCCGCTTCCGCCCCGCGCCGGGCTCGGCGCCGCTCGGGCCGGGCAGACGCGGCTTCCGCCCGGCCGGAGCATGACCCAGGCGGAGAAAGGCGAGGCGGAGAACGGCAAGGACAAGGAGCGCGACCGGGAACGCGAGCAGCGCGGCGTGAAGCGGCCCATCGTCCCCGCCGCCGTGCCCGAGTCGCTGCAGGAGGTGAGGCCGGAGCCGAGCGGCGGCTACCGGGCGCTGCTCCCTCCCCGCTGGGGCGGGCCCGGCCCGGGCTCGGCCTTTTAAAGGCCTGCGGAAGGGGGTGTGGGAGCGCCGGGAGGGCTCCAGGTGGTCCGGGGGCCTCGCTCTGATTCCGTGCTCGTTGTGCCGCTTGCAGCAAATACAGAGCAACTTCATCGTGGTGATCCACCCCGGCTCCACCACCCTGCGGCTCGGGCGGGCCACGGACACGCTGCCCGCGGGCATCCCGCACGTGATCGCGCGGCGGCACAAGCAGCCGGGCCAGGCGGCCTACAGGGACAGCTGGCTCCTCAGGGACGGCCTCAATGTAAGCGGCCCCGCCTCGCCGGAACCCGCCTGCCCACCGCCCGTTCTGCGGCGGTTTGGTTTGTTGTGTGGTGCATGTGTGCCCTTCATCCTTCATGGTTTTCCAGAAGAGAGTTCATCTCCTGTCAAACTTGTGTTTCACCCCTTTAAGGACTGTAGGTGCCACCTACTGAAGTCAGTAGGCTTGGACCAGTCTGTGTTTGCGTTTTATTTGATTCGTTTGCAATGAACTAAACCCGAGGAATTGATAGGTTGAGGGTTTGTACATGTTGATTTCCCTGTGCTAAAGTCTGGTACCACAGTCAGTATTTCTTCTGCTGGAATGCCAGCTGTGGGATTCGAATGTGTTGGTTACTAGTGACTTGGGTAACACAGCAAGTCATTTTAGTCCAGCCTGGTCAAAAGACATATGTAATAATCTGAATCTGTAAAATTTAGAACTAACCTCTCTAATAGTAAACCTCACCATTAAATAATTGAGATCTGTTTAAACATTTTTGCTCCTACTTCATATGTCTGTAGTTAAGTAGATAATAGCCTGATCTCATCACTAGAGATGAAGTCCAGTGGCCACTAAAAGCAGTTAAAAGATTCTAGTTGTCTTGAATAGGTGTTGGGAGCTCTAATATAAAAAATAGTTTATTTAAAAATGAGCATAAGTCCATTTTGAATTGTACAAACATCTGTCCTTTCTGTACATCATCTGTATTTTTCTGTACATTTCTGTCAATTATCTAAATTTAATCAGTAATGGTTTCATTGTTTCCTAATAGCTTCAGTACTACCAGTATACAGACGTGGTTTGAAAGTATTTACATTGCATATTTGGGGTTTTTCCTTAGAAACCTGAAAGTACTGAGCAGAGACAAAATGGCCTTAAAATGGTGGACCAAGCAATATGGTCCAAAAAGATGTCGAATGGAGCAAGGCGCATTCCGGTGTCACCTGATCAGGTAACTCATTCTGAGGTCTTATTAAATTGTTCATTTACACAGTCCTTGGGTGAGATGCTATGCTTCAGTGGACAAAAATTAATACCCTTTCTAGACCAAATATGGATAAGTGTTATTGTGCTACCTAACTCTGAAAACATGAGAAAATTTATATTATAAGTATATTATAAGGGCTGGGTTCAAAGGGGTATCTCATTTTTCTTCCATGCGCAAAAAATGACTGGTGAAATATTTATCAAGAGGATTTGGTTTGGTTACATTTCAGGCCAGGTCCTACAACAGACAGATGAGGCCTGCCATATTGGATCACAGCTCTGGGGCCAAGTGGACAAACACATCAAATCACCCTGAGTTTTTGGTGGGAGAAGAGGTAAGATTGATTTTCCTACTCAGTGAGGCTTTGTGTGTTTTAATGCAGTTATGGATTAGTTGCAGTCTGCTATAAGTTAGTATGTACTGAAAGATGTGTAAAGCTAACCAAGCAAAACTGAGAAACTTCACTGTGGAGAAACTGAGTATTTTTTATCATTCAGCAAGACAAGAGCATTCCCCTATTTGCTTAACAAGTATCTTGGATCCTTTGCTGCTATAAATCAGTGGTTTTGCAGGGAATAGGTGAGAACTTTACCCATATGGCATAATTCAGAGAAAAGGCAAGAAACTGATAAAAGTATCACTACATGGAATTGCTGCTGAGTAACTTGATATTTGTGGGCTTCAAAGTGTTTAAATTATTTTAGTTTCTAATATGAGGTAGTGGAAAAATATACCTTTATATTCACTAGATGTCTGTGGGCAAAAACATTCAAAATTCAAACAATTTAGATTACGTATTTGTTGTCTTTTTTATTTTAATGGTTTATTATCAAAGCCCTGTTACAAAGAAACCTCCTGCATTGCTGTTACATCAGTCTGAGCTCTGCAATGTCTTGTATGTGCTTCTGAAATACTTTTCTTCCCAGTTGTTACTCATTTTGTTACTTTTTTTTTTTTTGGGAAAAATAATGCCCAGGATGTAATCTCTCATTTTCAGGCCCTGTATGTTAATCCATTAGATTCTTACAACATACACTGGCCCATTAGAAGGGGGCAGCTGAATCTCCACCCAGGACCTGGTGGCTCCCTCACTGCAGTACTGGCAGACCTGGAAGTTATATGGTCACATGCAATACAAAAATACCTGGAAATACCCCTGAAAGACCTAAAGGTGAGCTGTGAACAGCACATTTTTGTGGTGTGGGCTGTATCCACTTCTCTGAGTGTTATTGTAAAAGGGAAGCAACTTGCTGGTATTGGTAGCCTCTTACTGGTGCTTTCCTTAATAAATACCTTCTTTCTGCTGGTGAGTTCCCAAGACTTCATCTGGAATTTTGTCCATGTCTTTAAGACAAAAGCTGTTGATAGAACCTTTAACAAGGATGTATAGAAATCCCATTTTAGACACTTCAGTCTTAGTCTTTGTTTGGTTTTTTTTTGTTGGCTGTAAAGGAGGCACCTGGGGAAGGGCTGCCTAATACTTGTATAATTACTTATCCTTGGCAAGTTTGTCTCATGCCTTATGTATTTTAAACATTTTAAGGGCTATAGACTCTTGGCACTTACTTAAGAGCATGTTTTTTAAAGTATTGAAAACCTTCCCCTTTCCTAAAATTTTGATTTATTTTTAAAATAAGTTGTATATCAAATTTTATTTGAGAGCTGGCTTTAATTTACTTTTCTTGTCTTCAGTACTACAGATGCATTTTACTAATTCCAGACATCTATAATAAACAACATGTGAAAGAACTGGTAAATATGATCCTAATGAAGATGGGCTTCTCAGGTAAAAACCATAATGAAGCAAGTACTTAATGATTAATTGCATAAGGATTTTTTTTTCTTTTAAGGCATATTTTTGCACATCAGTCTCAGGTTAGCTGGGACTAGCACTCTCATCTTTTGCCAATCATGTAACTGCTGTCTCTTTTAAAGGGGCAAAATGGTTGGCTAATATTGAAACAAGTTTTTGGTTTACTGTTATGCATTCCAGCTGTGGGTTTCTCATTCAGCTGAGGTAAAAGCAGCAGCAATCTGTTTTCTTAAATATTTCTAAAATGCATGACTGTCTAGAAGGACAGACTGGAATCTCTGGTACTTCCCACGTTTAATAAGTCTGGGCTTGTGACACAAATGTACTCTGTAGAGGTGGATTGTAGGGAAAACAGAGGGTCAAATTGGATCTTATTTCAGAACTACTTAAAGACCATGTCTGAAATGCTAATAATGCTATTTGATTAAAACCAGAAAAAAATTAGGAAAGCACTTCATGTACATCTAGTAGCCAAGACCCTCCACAACCAGATTTAAAAAATAATTGCAATTTGGAGACAATACCTTTAATTTTGTAGAAAAAGAATCATTTGACCCTGCTTCTTTAGCTTCTTTTCAGGACTTTTAAAGCCTTATTAAAAAAAAAAATCTCTTAAGTACCCCCACCCCATCTTCACTAAATATACAGGCTTTCAGTCAGGCTATTTGTAGATCTTGAAAATACATAAAATGTCCTTTAAATGTCAGCAGTGTGACTGTAAAGTTTGGCATAAATTTAATACAATTTTTTCTCACGTTACTAGGAATTATTGTACACCAGGAGTCTGTCTGTGCTACCTTTGGGAGTGGTTTAAGCAGTGCCTGCATTGTAGATGTGGGAGATCAGAAGACAAGTGTTTGCTGTGTAGAAGATGGTGTTTCCCATCGCAATACCAGGTACCTCAGAGTGTGCAGAATTATTAGACTCATGGACTTACTTGCTTACCAAAGATTGGACTTTTTAAAGGAGACAAAATTTATGTAAATATTGGGGTTTTCTTGCTCTAAGGCATTTAACAGAGACAACTGTTACAATATAAACCTTAAAGAATTATCTTTAAAAGAAGAAAACAGGCAGAACTGATCAGAACCAATACTGTGTTCTGCAAACTGTGGAAGTCATGATTCCAACATGTCTAAAATGTTCCTAGCATTCTTCTCCCTATTGCTGCAGTCAGCCAGTATTTCAGCAACTACATAAAAAGATCTCTTTCTTCTCTGTGCTTTAGGCTGTGCCTTGCATATGGAGGATCTGATGTGTCAAGGTGTTTTTATTGGCTTATGCAACGAGCAGGATTCCCATACAGAGACTGCCAGTTAACTAATAAGTTGGACTGCCTGCTGCTCCAGCACCTAAAGGAGACATTTTGTCATCTAGATCAGGTGAGAAGGGGCAAATCTTATTTGCCCCTTATTATATCCCATTAATTATTTTTTCTTTTACAGCATGTTACTCTGGAGATCCTTTTTGTGAGTTCAAGTTAATTTTAAATATTTTACTCAGGAAAATACTGGCAAAAGCTGTAGAAGCTTTAGACTTGAAATGTTTATAACTTGGTTTATTTTTCATCTAGCTGAAAGGAATCCTAACCCTTAGAAAGATAATTTCTTTGTTCTTATTGCTGAAAGAAGCTGATAATAGTTGCATACTTGCTGGTTTTCAACTTCAGTTCTGTAAGATCTGCCAGCAGGTCTCTTTTTCCTGCAAAACCCTCATTGCAGAGGCTTAGGCATGTAGAAAGCTGTCTGGCACATCATACTACATGGAAAAGACTTTAAAAAACTCAAGAATAGGTAAATAAAGTCAATTGTTAGAAGATAGTTTTGTTACTTTGAGCTATTTTCTGTAGCTAAATAGATTACCCAGCATGATAGAAATAAAAGATACCTTTTTTTTGTGTCCATTGTTTTTACCTTAGGATATTTCTGGATTACAAGATCACGAGTTCCAAATTCGGCATCCGGACTCTCCAGCTTTATTGTACCAGTTCCGATTAGGGGATGAAAAATTACAGGTGATTTTTGAATTAAATTACAAACATAATCAGCATTCAGACTCAGAGCCTCAATTTGTATCAGTCTAGTGCTACTAAGACCATGTTATTTATGGATTTTTGTTAAACTGTGCTTGTAGAAAAAATTAATTCCTATATGGATGGGTGGGCCTAATGCAGAACTGGTGGATGCACAAGACTTTCTAAGTAGCTTTAGCCACAATTGTTGTTACTTCATCTAAATATGATAATTATCCTTCAAGTGCAAAGCATTAATGTTAATTTTGCAAATTTTTCAGTTCACCATTGAATAGTCTAATTTTGTCATAAATGACATTTGAGTACTTGTTGATCATACAATGCTAAATCTGTAAAGAAACTTGTGTATTTATTGGGATATATTTTAATTATAAAAAACAGAAGACACTTTAGTATTTTAGAGACTACCTGAAAAAAAAAAACACCTCTATTTAATTTTGAATTGTGAGAAAAATAGAACAAGACATTGCTTTTTTCTGTAGTAAATGCCATAAGAAGGAATATTGTAGTAAAATCATGCCAAATCTCTCTTCAGGCACCCATGGCTCTGTTTTATCCAGCAACTTTTGGAATTGTTGGACAAAAAATGACAATTTTGCAGCACAGGTCACAAGGTGATCCTGAGGATCCTCATGATGAACATTATCTGCTGGCCACACAAAGTAAGCAGGAGCAGGTGTGTGATTGCTGGTTTTATTTTTCATGAACTATCATTTAATTGGGGAATTAAATGAAGACTCATTAGCTTATCTCAGAAACCAGAGTTTGTAACCTTGGTCAGAAGTATTAAAGAATAAATTTAAAGTAGTTGCAGATGCCTAAACAATTTTTCAATTAAAGTGTGCATTTTTAAAGTCTAAGAAGGAGTCCCTCTCTTATGGGATTGAGCAATCAGATGGAGTTCAAAATAAGCCCTTACTTAGAACACGAGGATTAAAATGAAAATTAGATGAGGGAATAACATAGGGCTTAACCTTACTGTGCAAAAAGGTGAAGGGAAGTACAATGGTGCTTAGTTAAGTCTTGGTACTGTTCTGTGACCTTTTTGCATTTTTGTTTTCTCATTTTTAAGTCTGCAAAAGCTACAGCTGACAGAAAATCCATGTCAAAGCCTGGTGCCTTTGAGGGAGAATTGAGAGGCCAATCCTCAGACATTTCAGAGAGGATCTACCCACAAGAAGTGGAGCTGGGCTCTTCCCAGGGTGACTGTATGATACCTGGCAATGATTCAGAGGAGCCTTTAACTGCACACATGTCCAGGAAAACTGCTATTTCCCAGTTTGAAGGCAAAGCCTTGGGCCTGGACAAAGCCATCCTTCATAGTATCGACTGCTGTGGTAAGAATTACATTTGTACCAGTCTGTGAAACAGACCTCAGGGTGGATTTATGTAACTCCTGTTTTTCACCAAAGAAAGATGTGTCCCTAGGTTTTACAGTCTGCAGAGTAGCTACACTGTTTCTTATGCTTGCATCTCTGTTGATGTTTCTTTAGCTATGTATCCAAGGAATAGAAAAAGAATGTTAAAAGCAAACATCAGTTTCTATCTGGTTTTACTTGCACTAAATTAATTGTAATACAGGCCATAATAACTTCAAAACCAGATCTATTTCTATATATTCTTTCATTCCAGCATCTGATGATACAAAAAAGAAGATGTACAGCTCCATCTTAGTAGTAGGAGGAGGCCTTATGTTTCATAAAGCTCAAGAGTTCCTTCAACACCGAATTCTCAACAAAATGCCACCTTCTTTCAGAAGAGTTGTTGAAAATGTTGAGGTCATCACAAGGCCTAAGGTAACTGTTAACTCATAGCTAAGTAGTTAGTAAACTATGATTGGTTGAAATCTTTGAAAGGTTAAAAGGAAAAAATTATTTTAAAATCCCTGAGTAGTTGAATATCTGAGATATAGGGCAGCTTTCACCCAACTTTAACAATGGAACTGGCTGGTTAGAGACAGGGAGTTAGAAACATAGCAAGAGTGTGACTGGTACAGATCACTGAAGTGTTTATTAGCTCAAGGCCCTATTCTTAAAGAAGCAGTTAGTACTGGCCCATGAAGGTAACCTGTCTCCTCAGCAAGAAATTGGGATTTTTTTATATTTTAGTACTATAAAGATAATAGAAAAATAGACATTGAGATTAATTTTCATTTGGCATAAATCAGGCAAAACTTGTAAATATACTTCCATCTATTTCAGAGCCTCCACTACTGAAGGGAAGATTTTCATTATGTGCTTAGAAAGCATCTTAAAACAAAGTGACTTCTCAAAGCATTTTGAATATCATTTAAATATTTTTATCCCACTGCTCTTTCCTGGATAATACTGAAAAACTTTGCCCCTACCCCATCAGATTCTAACCAGTGAATAGTGTTGGAAAATAGGATACAGCTTTGGAGAATGATGCAGAATGAGACCACTGACTGTGTGCAATGTGTGTTTTGAATTTAGGATATGGATCCACGTTTAATAGCCTGGAAAGGAGGGGCAGTTCTGGCCTGTCTGGACACAACCCAGGAGCTGTGGATATACCAGAGGGAGTGGCAGCGCTTCGGGGTCAGGATGCTGCGGGAGCGAGCTGCCTTTGTGTGGTAAAGGAGGGGCTTACAGAGGAACCTGTGGAAACTTCACTGAAGATTCCTTTCCCCAAATGCCCTTTTTTCCCAGTGCACATGAATTGATCTTCAGCTGATAACATATTTTTTGTATTTTATTAATATTAACTTCAACTGAAATTTTTCTGGATATGTTGTAAAATACCAAAAGACTTACTGAATTCATTTGACTTCAGCTACCCTTTGTCTTTTAAATTGTATGCATTGAATTCTGCATACAGAGTACCACTGTCATCTCCAGAGTAACTATATTTATATTATACAGGTAATGTATATTAAAATTGCACAGTGTAGGAACTCATGTGAGAGATGTTAAGCCAAGATTCATTCCAGAAACATGTACACAGAAGCAACATTTGAAGAGTTCAGCTGTGGGTTTAATGTAATATTCTGATTGCTACTCTAATGTTACCAGGAGATGAAATTGTTATATAAGTGATCATTAGGGTAAAAGTGAAATGAAGAACTAAAACTACAGTCACTGTTTGTATTTTACTTATGTAATAAATTATTTTATTCAGTGGAAAAACAAAGAATTTGGAAGTCACTATTTTTTTCTTGCCCTGTACTTATCATCAAAACTTCTTAGTTTTTCATTATCTAGAGTCCACTTTTTTCCTTATTTTACAAAAATCAATATAATACACTCAAAAGACCAAGCTGCAGTTTTATACAGCCAGCACATCTTCCAGTTCATTCCACCTGAGGGCAGTGAGGCTGCACTCCTCAAGCACCCTGCAACACCAACCCGACCTGATTTGGTTGGGCAGCTGCCTTCAAAACCACAGGACTGGTTTGAACTGAAATGCTGGAACTGGAGCTCCCTGAACAAACTTGAGAGCATTCCTGTTGCAGTAATACCTAAAAGGCAGTGTCATTCATATGACCTTATCTAAAAGGATGCTTGCAGCAAAACTACAGAATACAAAAGCTCCGGAAGGTGAGAACTCTTACCTCTGTCTGAGATGGCAATGAGACACAGTCACAAGTAAAGCAGCAAGGAGAAATCACTCACATCCTCCAGATGAATGGATTGTGAGGAGCTCTAAAAGAGAAAAAAATCACTTTGAAACAAGTCTTTAAAAGCTATCATCAGTTATCATAATACCAATATTTGGTATGTGTGCATTTGTTTATGTGTATATTAATAGAATTTAGAGAAATGCACACAGATTTACTGAAATTATAATTTCCAATGTCCCTACAGTGAAAGTGTGCTAAAATGCAATGCAAAATTATTCATCATCAATATTAGAGTTGTTGATTACATTACTTAATTTATTTCATTTTCTTCCCTACTTTGAAAGAAACAAGGCATATCAGTCTGAGTCTGCTCTCTGCCAATTCCTCCCATGTCACTGGAATGTACCTCCCCCTGCAACCTGAGGTCTCATCAGTCATCATCTCCTCTCTTCCTTTTTGTTTAGAGTTTTACCCTGAGTAAGAACTACAAAAAAACAAATTCCTGAAGTGCAGCATTACTCTAATGAGCATAAAACTTAGGAGGAAGGTGAAAGGCAGAATTTGCCAATGCCAGTATAATCAAGTCGCCTAAGACCAAAATCATCTGCTTCTTGACAGGATTTTAACATCCAAACATCTGTATAGCCAAAACATTTATTTTTCCCAGATCTTTGCAAACATCCCGGGGAAAATCTACTGAATATACCTGATAAATATTGCAACAGGAAACAATGAGTAGTTTCAGCTTAGTTTGCAGTGAATACTGACTTGAGAATGATAAATATTCAGGTATCCATGCATTAAAAACCGGCAAATTCACCTGCACAGAAGTCTCAAAAATCTGTTTAAAGGCCAGGTGTATGATTCAGTTGGTAACAAAGGGGTGAGATCACCAATTTCTAGCCTGCAAACCAGTGAAATAGTGGATACCTGCAGGAGCCCTTACAATGAAGTGGAAGCTCCTCTATTTTTTCACATTCCAAACAATGAACTTAGAATCTTGTGCTCTACATCTACCCGTATTTAACTGCTGAAATGCCTCTGTTACTTCATGAAACTTCTATACTGTTATACATATTTAGTGCATGTTTTCTATAGACTTTTTATTTCCTTACCAAATAACAGCATTGAAAGTGTACAAAACTTTTCCAGCACTGCAAGCACACATCAGTTTGGTTTCAAGAATTCTTAATCACTGCAAAGATTAAAGACCACTTATATCAAGTACACGTTTACTCACAGTTCCACAGGGAACAATTACTCTTTTCCGTTAATGAATAATTATTCAGAAGTTTGGAATGTGGTGCTTGAGTGTGGATAACCAATCACCCAGAGACTGTCCATTATCTACTTATCTATTAACAAAAACATGAACAAGTAATTAAGCTAGAAAATTAATAATGGTTCAATACGTTCTGAGATGAATGGTAAGGAAGGACATGGAAAAAAACCCAGCATCTAGAAGCAACATCAAAGATATTGCAGCAAAGTCCATTGTCCTTAAATGATGTCAGGAAAAAGTACAAGATGTCACAATAATCTTGGTTTGTCTTCATTATATCAGCTTTGTTCTGAAAGGGTAAACAAGACCCCCGAGATAACCCTCCCAGAGTGGTACTGCCTCTTCCCACAATACCAATCCCTGGCCACTTCTCAGGGAATTTGAGATACTCTCATTACCAGCACATTTTAATGCAGTTTTGCCTACAATGAGAATGCACTGCATTAGCATATACTGAAGATATTCAGTGGACAAAGCCAGTAGAGAAGTAACTTATCCGAGTTCTATTGTGGAATTACTAGTTCTTCTTCCTACCCAGCGGGAAACTGTTTAGAATTATGATTGAACACACACTTTTCAGTGCTATAACCAAACCCGAACATCGTCACTGCTGAGGTAACGAATCAGCCAGCACAGGCAGGCCCGGCGGGACAGCGCGTTTGCTGCTCTCACTTTAACCAAGGCTTTCTCCTGGGAGCACGCATTGCACAGGTAAGGATCGCAATTAATTAAAGGCATTGCATAGGTAAGGATCGCAATTAAAGCCTTCAACTGCAAGTTTCAACTCAACTTTCAGGGGCTGCCTTCGAGCACTGCGCCCAGCGCTCCTCCATACAGAGATATCTCCTGTCAGCGCCGGGCCGGAGCGGGGCACGGGCACGGAGCGGGGACACCCGGGGTGTCATCCCCAGCCGCCTTGCAGCTCCCAGCGCTCCCACTGAAAGCTTTTTCGCAGCGAAACGAAAAACGGTTTTTCCTGCCCCGCTAAGAGCGGGGTGAAAAACTTGGAGCGCTCCGGGAAGGAGCGGGGTGAGGTCGCCTCTGCGCGGGGCTGGGTCTGCCCCGCGCCCCGGAGCTCCTCGGGGGAGCTGCCAGCCCTGTCCCGGGGGCACTGGCGGAGCCATCAGCCCTGTCCCGGGGAAAGCTGGCAGCCCTGTCCCGGGGAAAGCTGGCGGAGCTATCAACCTTATCCCGGGGAAAGCTGCCAGCCCTGTCCCGGGGGCACTGGCGGAGCTATCAGCCCTGTCCCGGGGAAAGCTGGCAGCCCCGTCCCGGGGAACCTGGCAGCCCCATCCCGGTGGCACTGGCAGAGCTGGCAGCCCTGTACCGCGAGTACCTGGCGGAGCTGGCAGCCCAGTCCCGGCGGGGCAGCGCAGCCGCCCGGGGACTCGGGCGGAATGGGCGAGGCCGAGCACTTCGCCCGCTGCCCCTCGGGGCGCTTTCCGCTCCTGCACAGCCCGCACAGCGGCCAAAGGGTGCGTTCCGGGGGAAGTCCCAGCCGCGCTCCTGCCCGGCCTCCCCGCGGACTCTCCCGCCCGGGCCCCCGCGCTGCAGGGACCTCCCCGCGCTCCGCCCGCCGCGCTGGGCCGTCTCCGAGGGTCGGCGGCAGCCCCCGCACCCCAGCGGCCTCCCCGGGCTGGGACAGACGCGGCCTGTGGGTGCCCTGACCTGCGGACGGGACCGGGACGGACCCATCTCCCTCCTGCTCGGGAGCCGCCGCGGTCCCGGTCCGGTTCGGGAGCCCCATAGCGGGGTCGCGGGCAGCCCGGAGCCGCCGGAGCCCACAGACGCTTGTGCGGAGGAGGAAGCGGCGAGGTAAGTCGGCTTAAACTCTTCCAGCCCTGGAAATGAAACTCACCACGATGTTTTTGAAAGTGAATGAACTTTCTTCCTAGCAGGAATGAAGGGAAAGTTAGTCCGAAACATTCTGCAGCAGATACATTTAAACCTGTTACACTGCCTGCAGCAGGGAAAAACAAAGAAAGAAAAAACAAGATCTGCTTTAGCCTGCGGAGCTCTTCCTCCTGCCCTGCACAGTCAGGCCTGACAGCACTCGGTGGTAACATGAAGGGTTAACATCTTGACAAAGCCCCATTGCTCCGCTACATTATGTGTTGTCTGTGCTGTGAACATCTCTGGGAGAGGGTCATGATTTCCATCTGCCAGAGAGAATGTTCTTGTTCCTCCTCTGTCAACAGAACAGGGAGTAAGTGTCCCAGGCACTCTCCTTTTTGTTTCACTCTCCTTTTTGTTTCAGGATCAGTTTAGAAGAAATGAGGTTAGGATAGTGCTCTTGCAAAGGGACCACTGAAAGAAGAGAGTGGGTGTGAATCAATGTGGCAAAAAGAATTGTGCACTGAAACTAGTATTTTATTCCATTAAAACTAGTGTTTTAATCCATTCTATCAAAACAAGTGTGCTAGATTTATATCAAATCAGACTGACTTAATTTTTGACCTCTGCACTTCAGAACTCAAAAGCACCAAGGTTTGTGAATCATCTACACACTGACTGCCAAAGTCACTTCACTGTTATGGCCAGGACACTGCTGACTGATTTTACTCCCAGCTCTCTCTGCAAGACAAAAATTCTCTCACGTGTTGTTCTGCCAGTCCTGTTCCATTTGAAGTAAAATAACAACAAAATGCGAAGAAAACTGCTGCAACATTTAGAAGAGTTAGCCACAAAACTATAGTTCCCTATTGGGACAGAGTGTCTGTCTTTTCCAGATTATAAGGGCCCAGGCCCCTATTCTACCAACTCCCCCACCAAAGCAGTGCTCCTGGATCAATAAAGTCCTGTGTCCCCCCAGTCCTGCAGGTTAAACACAGGTATTGCAAAACCATAACCCTCTTCCTCACAACCAAAACAAATAAAAACCTCCCTACCTTTGCATCCTCTGCTGCATCACAAGAAGCTGATAAACCTTTTTCTTCAAGAAAGAATCCTTTAATAGACTTCACCTGCAAAAAAAACCCTGACACATCCCCATCTCCAGCTGGGAACAATTTCAAGTTATCCATGTGAGGAGAATCAGCTGTGTGAACTTTAGGCTCAGAGACATCCCCAGCATCTTTTTTTTTTTTTTTTCTTTACAGAACAAATTGTTATCCATGGTTGGTTGTTCATTCAGAAGTTTTGGGGTTTGTACAGCCTCAAACAAGTTTACTACAAGTTTTTCTAAGAAAAGTTTGAGAGTTATGCTTCTTCCAATCTGTTTCTCAAGAGTAAAGGAACATACTTTTGCAAATTAATGTGTATAAAATTGTAATTGTGCATGGAAAGTTTTTAACATTTAGCAGCAATTTACACCTAATTTTGTTACAGAAGGTTCAACGTATTTCAGGAGAATTCTTGTTTATCTCTCTCAGCTGGGCAGTGCTGGAAGAGATAAGTGTAGTGGACTCTGGATAAGTTGCTGTCTCTAGAATGCAGGACAACACCTTAGACTGAAGTCATAGGCCAGGGAGAAATATTACTTACAGTCCAAGAACACTTCACTTCACTAATTGTTTAGACCAAAAGGAATGGTTTCAGGGGGAGGGAGCAGGAGAAACCCTTCAGGCTGGCCAGGACCTGTAACACAGAAAATGTACCACTGAGTCCCTGTGCCCAAAGCAGTGCAACACAGAGCTGAACCTGCGGTACTTGCAGCGCTCACAGGCTGCTCTGAAAGTAAAACACTTGCCATTCTTACTCAGCCTAAGGAGCTGGTGGCATTAAATTGTAACTGTACCCAGAGTATTCTTGCAGAATCTGGGTTTAAGTAGCAAGGTAGAAAGGCACAGATGAACAGATCTTGCCTTTCCCTGTGTTAGGAGACACCTGCAAATCCAGCAGTTTTCACCTTAGGGATAGCTGGAAATGAGTTTTTTACACATTTGTTCTGTGGAGACACTCTCTGGCAGAATGTGCAGTGAGCATACTCATCATTTCCATTGTGAATTGCCTTGTGTCATATCACTGTCACAGACTCACAGGGAAGTTTTTGAAATTGTTGTTCTTAAATTCTTGCCTATTAGAGCTGAATAGAGAGACACTGCAAGGAATGCAAAAGTTTCTGCTTCTGGGTTTGGCAAATGCTTGAAAATATTCATCTGTCTCAGAAATCAGAAGCAAATCAAAATCAGACTACATATAATTTACGATAGTACATTTGACTGCTGCATAGACTGCACTAAAAGAATAATGAGACTAAATAATAATAATAATAATAATAATAATAACAATAATAATAATTAAATAAATAAATAATAATGAATGAATTAATAATAATAATGTTTACCTGTTTATTGCCATTGTTGTTAACTTTTTGGGTAGTGCAAATGGGTAAAGTATACCATTGTCACCTGAAAATGACTGACATTTTAGTGGTAGTAATGCTTACATTTTAATTAGTATCTTTGGGTTTTTTCTAGGGTAAACCACTGGATTTTTGTCAGAAATTTTGCAAGAGTGACTATCAGTAAAGATGTCATATTTAATGAAAGGATTTAAACGTCACAGTTCTGTGATGTGCAAAGTAGCAGGGAGCCTGTTTAGAGCACACACGTTAAAGAACACATTCGGCATCAATGAACAACTCCAAATTTCGCGCGCATCATCCCAGCTGAGCTCTGCAAAGACAGACTCTTACAGTTACATCGTTGTGGGGGCTGGCTCCGCAGGCTGCGTGCTGGCCAACAGGCTGACGGAGGACCCGCACAGCTCCGTGCTGCTGTTGGAAGCCGGCCCCAAGGACACCGTGCTGGGCAGCACCAGGCTGATGTGGAAGATCCACATGCCCGCTGCCCTGACGTACAACCTGTGCGATGAGAGGTACAACTGGTACTACCACACCACCCCGCAGAGGCACCTGGACGGCCGGGTGATGTACTGGCCCCGGGGCAGGGTGTGGGGCGGCTCCTCGTCCCTCAATGCCATGGTCTACATCCGCGGGCACGCCGAGGATTACAACCGCTGGCACAGGGAGGGCGCTCAGGGCTGGGACTACGAGCGCTGCCTGCCCTATTTTAAGAAGGCACAGACGCACGAACTGGGCCCGGATCGGTACAGGGGTGGGAATGGCCCCCTGCACGTGTCGAGAGGGAAAACAAACCATCCTCTCCATCAGGCGTTCCTGGAGGCTGCCCAGCAAGCCGGGTACCCCTTCACGGATGACATGAACGGGTACCAGCAGGAAGGCTTTGGCTGGATGGACATGACTATACACAAAGGTAAACCAGAAAAATGTCCTTGAGTAATGTCTATTTCTGACCCAGAAATAATGTTGAAATATGGACATTAATCTGCACTGAATGTCATTTGAGTGTTTAGGTTACTGCCCAGCTGTGGCACTCTGTATTTACACCTATTCATCCCTCAGCAGCTTGCTATCGGTGTGCTCGCACTTCACTGCAAGTTGCATTGGTGGAAAAGTCCTGATTCACACTTAAATTATGTCATTGTGAAATTTGTTATGTTAAAATAATATCTTTAATTATTATATCAAATCTCATTTGCTTTGAACCCTATAAACTCTGTGAAGACTTTCCCTCTGTAGGCATCCTGGTGGTTATTGGCCAAAATCTGAAGCATACTGAGCATGACTGTTTTGATGTTTAATGCAAATATACATTGTAGGTCAAAGATGGAGCACAGCTAGTGCTTATCTTCGCCCAGCCATATCACGCCCAAATTTCTCAGTTGCAGAGAAGACACTTGTAACAAAAATCTTGTTCCAAGGAACAAAATGCATTGGTATTGAGTATGTGAAAAATGGGCAAAGGAAAAAGGTAAGAGATTTTCAATTTTCAGTATGAGAGGTATGAATCAAAGCTAAATTATATCTATTTTTAAAAAAAGTCTATTAAAAATGGCACTTTACTGTGCAAAATGTTCTCCTTTTTTTAGAGGTTGTGTTGTTTTTCACAATATATGATTCCTTGTCAGTTATTTTGCAGTAGATGATATATTCCAGTTGCACTGATTTAGAGATTAACTTCATCATCACATTTCCATCTGCCAGTGCTGAGGGGACAGGCCATAACTTGATGTTCCACAGAGTGTTGTGTAAGCCTGGAGCCTGTGGTGCAACCATGCCCTGTCCCAGTACATTGACCAGAGTGCTGCAATGGGGATGTTTCTGAAAAACAATTCTGGCAGAGGAAAGTCTGTAAAAGCCAGATACTGGAATCTGAATTGCTCAAGGGATAGATGACACATCTTGCCTTATGGTTGGCTGTGGAATGAATATTTCTCAGTTTCAGTCCAACTCCTGCTGAAAATGTGATTGTGTGGAAGGAAGCTTGAATTGTTATTGCAAAATTCTGGATAATGGGCTCATTTTATGCCTCTTTCAATCCATTGACCTCTGTAAGACCCAAACCATCCTCACTTCCCTTAACAGCTGATTATGGATTAGTCTGTAACCAGAATATTGCCTAAAAGGGGTTTGTATGCTAATAACTAAGATATTTGGTCAGAAAGGACTATAAAACAATTAGAAAGTGTAATAATAATATTCTAGAGAAAGCTGAGTACAGATCTGGGTGGTTTGAGTTCAGTAACCCTTATAAAACTCAGCAGACAGTGACTGAGCACAGTTCTGTGACTGAGCACCTGCCAGAAGTTAAAATGCAGTATAAATAATCTGTTCTTTGGTTTTCTAAAGCACAGATCAAATCTGCTGCTAAGTGGATTGCAAATGATAATCATTTTACCAATATGAAACAAAAGTTGCAGAACCTTTAACTGATTTCATTAGCTATTAAATTTCTGTGAAAACAGTACCTCTAATTGCTGTTCTCGTGACATTATCAAGTTCAATTTTGTTGAAGAAAGTCTTGAAAACCCAATTACACATGACCAAAGACTTTCTGAGTACTGGACCATTTAATTGCAAAATTCTTCAATTGCTATGAATTTTCATACATACTAATATATGCATGAATTCTACATAGTTAATAATATATGTTTATATCATGTATTGTACAAAATACACCTTCAAAGTATTTCCCTTCCTTCTTTCCCCCTCCCCTTCCTCCCCCAGCATCAAAACTGCAGGATTAGTATCTGCTTTTACTTTCTGGAAAATTTTATACCTGTCAGGATGGAAGAACTAATAATTTTATTGCTTTATGACCATCAAGATGAAGCAATTGACTACATTAAAGTGTTTTTGTTTGTACAGTCTATTTTAGATATAATCTCTTTTACGTCAGTCATCAGCAAAGTGAAAAGATCGTCAAACCTGATTCAAAAGTTATTCAGAATGTGTTCACCAGCCAATGACTTGTTATTTGTCTAACACTGAAGTCCTAGAGATCTCCCAGGACTCCAGTGAAAGTAGGAAAGGTAGACTGAACATTCCTGGAGGTTTTAAGTACAGAATCAAGCTGGAAAGTATATTTATACTTCATATTTCATATAAAGGATGAAAATGTTTTAATGTATTGTAGACTAACTCAAACAAAAGTGTATCAAAGTCACTTTTTCCTCTTAGCATGTTAGCTGAGACATTATGAAAAACTTCGTGTGGGCCAGGAGTAACTGCAGTGCTGACTTTGCAGGGGATTTAGACTGAGCAAGCATCATTTGAATGCTGCTCTGAACAAACTGGTACCAGTTCTGTGTGTTCCATGGAAAATGTAAATAAGTTAAATAAGTTTGCATAACATGCAAAATACAGCTCTAAGTATTGATTCAACAGGCTCTGATACAGTGTTTATTAGTCTTAACATGCTAATCATTGCCCAGAGCAAAGCAGTAACAAATACAAGGTAACAGCACTGGCCATCTGTTGGCCATATTGGATAAATAGTGTCAAAATGCTTTTTATTATTATTACCATTGGATGTTACTGTAGCAACATTTTGCCATCTTTTTGTATAGCTGAGGTGTCATTCAAAAAGGACAAGGTTCCGAGTTAATATGCATTAATCTGTTAAAACTCCAAGTCAAAGGCAGAGGAATAATTTAGCAGCCTGTGTCATGACCAGCTCAGGGCTCAGACCAAACCATTTGATGAAAAAACTGTCAGCAAAACAAAATTCAATCTATGCCTGCTACTATTTTATCAGTAGTGCTTTGGTGAGTGGTGGGGAGGGCTTTTGAGGACTATCACGAGCTGAGAAATCAAACCTTAACCTTGGCTGAATTTAAAAAAAAAAAGCTCTTAAGAGCTTTTGAGCTACCAAGTCTGTGAATTCCAAATCTTCCTTAAGATTCCAGTTTTTAATTTATAAAGGGTTACTGAAAATGGCAGAGAAGCTTGGCTGCCTGATCTGAGTGCCACAGGTGCTGTTCCCCTGGCAAGGACAGGAGCTGAATGTTTCTGTGCCATACAGTTTGAGTGGATTGTAAAGATGGGAATAAATACAGGAATGATCAAAGAAAAAGCTTGATTACTTCTCTCTGTGGAAAATTCTGACAAGACAGAAATACATTGAAATGAGGAAAATGTGAGGGAAGGGTGTCTAATCTGGATCAGAGCAGCATATTCAAACAGCAGCCCCTGGTGTTGCTCACATTCAGCTCAGGCTTTATAATCTTAGGGCTTTTGTGCTCATTTCCTTTTAGGTTTTTGCCAATAAGGAAGTTATTTTAAGTGGAGGTGCCATAAATTCTCCCCAGCTGCTTATGTTATCTGGAATTGGAAATGCAGATGATCTAAAAAAACTGGGGATCCCTGTTGTTTGCCATCTTCCTGGTAATTCTTTTTCTTTCTTTCATCTTCCCATGGATGTAACTGAATGACCATTAAATTAAATTAATAATGAAACAGAGTTTTCTTTATGTCAAGTTGTGCAGCCTGAAACACATGTTGAAAACATATTTGTTAGAAATCAGTGGAAAGATGTATTGATTTAATACAAATCAGTGGAAACATGCATTGATTTTTGAACTAAGCAACAAACTCCCTTCTTCACCACATCTGACAGTGAAAAAATGCCTTTCTGAAGGCATATTTTTATAATTAAGTAGTACACTTGTCATTAAGAGTTTTGAATTAGTTTTGATCCACTACACATTGTGTAAACTCCCACTGTCATAAATATTCAAATACAGAAGAAATAACATGAACTTTTCCTTAAAGCTAAAGAAGTTAGCACAGTGTTTCTAAGTAGTGGCAATTTTACAACAACTGATATATCTTCCATTTAACTTCCCATTTTCATTCCAGTTATGTATGTAACTAGTATTGTTATTCTAGTTATGTATGTAACTATTTTCATTCTAGTTATGTAAAACCTTATTCTGACATGAGCAAAAGACTGATGTGACTCATGGCCTTGGTCTGTGTCACCACTGCCCTTGTAAGAGCTTGGTTTAGTTCCCACTTAAGATGTTCTCTGCTTGAAACATGGTGGGCAATCTTTCTGTGCAAAATAACTTTTTTTTTCCCTCTCACTTTCTTCTCCCTCCTCTCTTTCTACCCCCTGCAGGAGTAGGGCAGAACCTGCAAGATCATTTAGAAGTGTATGTCCAGCAGAAGTGCACCAAACCTATTACTCTGTACAGTGCACAAAAGCCACTGAACATGGTGAGGATTGGCCTCGAATGGCTCTGGAAGTTCACAGGTATGAAGAAAAGTGTGCAATCATTTTACCACTGGCTGATTTAGAATTATGACAGCCTTTTATCTGTGAGTTTTATAGGCATGGAGCCTTAATATATAATCTTTTTCATGCTCTGAGAAATAACTGGAATTTGCAAATGGATTTGAACTATTTCTTTTCTTCTGTAGCGGAATATTTTAAAGATTTTGTATCTTAGGTAATGAAAGAGGTTATTATTAACATTTCTATATCTACATTTAAAAATGAGTGCTCCCAAGAAAAGCTATTGCAAAAAAGATGGAGAAAATACTCTATTTTAAATCAATGTGATGTCAATAAAAACATATTACTGAACTGACTTCTGCATAACTGTCTCAAAAGAATTAGTTTGTTGCTCTGATCAGAATCCTTTTGCCCTGTAAGTAAATGTGAATTGCCTTTCCTTAGAATGACACATGAATTTTACAGTACCTTAGTCATAAATTGTACCTTAAAAAGAATCAGTAAGTATAATCCTTGATGGCAGTAAAATAGCTTGGCCAAAGTTGAGCTCCACATAACTAGCTGAATTTTGTTACTATTTGGCAACTTATTCTGGGTATATGTGGCTTTTTACCATGCAAGTAAATATTGAGGGCTAACTTTCCCTTTTAAACAGAAATGAAAATAACATAAGGCACATTGCAGGGCTTTATCTTTCCCTTCAGGGCAGGCACTGTGGATGCTCTGCCTGTTCCATGTGACTGATGGGATAACTGGAGTGCACAGAGTGAGCAGTGCAGGAACATGAGGATGTGCAGCCAGTTCCCTCCACTCCTGTTAGGATCCAAATCTGCTTCTGGAGGCAGAGCCAGTGAGATAACTCTAACACCCCATTATCACATCAGTGGGATTTCCAAAGTTATGCATATTTACATTTATCCAGGAATTTAAAGGCAGATGAAAGTGGTGAACAGTGCCTAAACTGCAAGCTGCTCATAATGCATTTGCATTCCTCGCAATTAATGCTGTACAAATCAATTATTCATGGTAGGGCATCTACAGGTTAAAACCAAGTGGACTTGTTGCTCTTTGGAGGTATTTTAACAGCATCTTCTCCGTCCTTTGCCCTCCCAGGTGAGGGAGCCACTGCCCACCTGGAATCTGGGGGTTTCATCCGGAGCGAGCCTGGGGTGCCTCACCCCGACATTCAGTTCCACTTTCTCCCTTCCCAGGTGATTGACCACGGTCGGGTTGCTTCCACTATGGAAGCTTACCAGGTGAGGCAAAGAGAATGTTCCAGAAAGGCTTTGTAGCCTTTAGCAAGGAGATTTATGCTCCATAATAAATGTTGATAATTTGGCTACATACTGAAAAATATTGTGTTCAGTTTAATATGAAATAGACTGCTTAACCTCCTTCAGAGGAGAAAACGCAGCCTTGTTATTTGATACTGCCACCAAAATTATCTTAGCTTTTATCTCTGGGAAAGAAGGCAAGTATTGAATGAAGTATTCACTCTGAAGTAAAGTGCCCTAGTGCTATGGGTTAGGACACAATTTTACAATGGAACAAAACCATTCCTCTGCAGTTGAGACAAAGGTTTAAGTGAAAATGTATAGAAACACGTATTAATTCACTGGCACAAATCCAAGCCCCTTTTCAGACTATCATCTTAATCCAAAACTCTGAGTGCTAATTCTGGGGAACTGTCACTGAATATACATGTTTTTCCTCACTGATCTCCTTCCTTCAGAGACACAATAATTTGGTCCAATTGCAGATTGTATTAGAATGCTCTGATGCTACTAAATGGAATGGTTGTATTTTAAATGAAAAGAACAGCTGTGAGTTGAAGTGACAGGCATATTCACTCCCTGCAATGGAATTACATATTTACAAAATAAATTATATAAAATGGAAAAATGCTCAATGGTATTTTCCACTATCAGTGGTTAATGTTTATATTTGCTGAATTTGTAAAGTCTGTCTAAATTGCAATAAAAACCCCAAAACAGCCATGCTGAATTTGGAAGTAGACCTGGTGGGATTGTGTTGGGTGTTGCAGGTCCACGTGGGACCCATGAGGAGCACAAGTGTGGGCTGGCTGAAGCTGAAGAGCTCAGACCCAAATGACCACCCCATCATTGAGCCCAACTACCTGTCTACAGGTAACTGCAGCCTCTCCTTGCTCTGTCAGCTCATTTCCTGCCTGTTTCAGGAGCTGATTTTTGTACCTACTTAACACAGTTCAGAAGTGCTGGTTGGTACATTGTTACTTATTTCTCATTTATAAAAGCCAACTAGTATGATAAGAGGTGATTGTGCAAAGCAGTGTGTAAGCTAGAAGGAATTTCCTGTTGGGGATGAAGTCAGAATTCTCAGTATCTGCAGTGTCTTGCTGTTTGTTTCATCACCACCTCTGCTTGTGAAGGAATTAATGTCTTTTGCTCCTTTGTGCTGAGTCTATTTTCCTTTTCCTAGACAGTGGGCACATCAAGATAAAGTGCAATTCCTCACAGTTCACATCTTCCCTTTTGGGCTAGTGCAATATAAGCAACAGTTTTGTTCACAGTGGATGTAAATATCTGTGACTTTAAAAAATATTCTGCTTTATCATGGCTTTCAGCAAGAAGTGAGACTTTCCTCCCAGCTTTTTTCCCCACAATGCTGCTTTTTTCTGTTTTGCATTCTGTGTATACTGGTAAATTAAATGAGTACTTACAATTTTCTCCTTTTCTCTCTCTACAGAAAGAGATATTTGGGAATTCCGCCAGTGTGTCAAGTTGACCAGAGAGATCTTTGCTCAGAAAGCTTTTGAAAAATTTCGCGGGCCTGAAATTCAACCAGGAAATCATGTTCAGTCTGACAAAGACATAGATGCCTTCATAAGGCAGAAGGCTGATAGTGCTTATCATCCTTCCTGCACCTGTAAAATGGGTCAGCCTTCAGACAGCACCGCTGTAGTGGATCCCCAAACAAAAGTCATTGGTGTTGAAAACTTGAGAGTAGTTGATGCTTCAATAATGCCCAGTGTTGTCACTGGAAACTTGAATGCCCCAACTATCATGATAGCAGAGAAAGCTGCAGATATAATTAAGGGCCTGCCATCACTTCAGGAGAAGAATGTTCCTGTATATAAGCCCAAGACCTTGGAAACACAGAGATAAATTAATATTCTCATCTTTTCATATCATTTGATATTTAGGCTTTCATCCACATGTTCGTATCTCATATTGAATATGCCAACATGATAAATATGCAAAACAACATATCCTATTACAATAGCTATTAATTTTAATAATTTTTTTTTGTATTAGACTACCTACTCATCTTTTTAAATCAGCTGGCTTAAGTTCCTTTTTTAGAATCATAGAATATGCTGAGTTTCATGGGACCAATCAGAATCATAAAGTCCAACTCCTGGCCCTGTGCAGAACACTCCAAGAATCACAAATTTAATTAAATATGACCTTTTGTGGTAAATTCAAATCTTCTGTTGAAAAGAAGCTGTTTCTAAATCACAAGAAATACCATGTGACTGTATGAGGAATGGAAGAGATTAATGTGGGCTGCTCTGAAAATTATTATGTTATTTGAAGAATTTTAACTGCTACAAATTTTACCCAGGAGAACAGCTTGTCAGTAATCACCACATCCTGCAGAGAATGGTCAAGTAAATGTAAGCACTTATGCAATTCCAAATTCAAGAGCTGAATTAGTTTGTATCAGAATTCATAGGAAAGGGAGGAACCTGCATGTGCTCAGAGTTTGTCAAACATGACAAACATTTCCTTTATGAAAGGAATGCACAGTTTACAAATCCCACTCAGATTTAGGTTTCACTAAGCTCAGCAGCCTCTAACTGTAGAGCATTCAGGGAGAAGACACACAGTGTATTCATCAGAACTTATTTTTCTAAAAATGCAGAACTGGAGTTGAGATTTATAAAAATCTACTGGAAAAATGATGTTCCTCTTTGTTTTGTTTTGCTTTTGATTTTTTTTCAACAAAGCACTTAGTAGAATTCTGCTCACAATTTAAGCTGATGTAGTTTTACCACTCTAGCAGTAAGAGATCTGCACTTTGTATAACATCCTTAAAGTGATTGGTCTTTGCTCAGATGATTGTCTGCAAAAGATATTTATCAGTAAATATTCTGAATGGTGCCTTGCTATCACTCAAATTTTATTTAGAAAAATTACCAAACTATATTTAAAATGAAATGTTACTCAAAATAACTGTATAAGGTCAGATATTGATGATATGAGAAGAGGTCTTTTTAAATTAGAAGGCAAATATCTTATTCAGTGAACCAATGCCATATTCTAGTTAGGACTTAAATCTATGCTTTTTAATTTTCAGATGTGTAAGTTAAGATACTTGAGCTTTCATGGCTGTTTTTGATGTCAAATTAACTTTCAGGTACTGATTAAAAAAAAAACTAAAGAAACTGAACTCACTGAAGGAAAATTATTCCATTGATTATTTTGTATTTATTAAGTATTCCAAAGTAACTTCTGACTAAGGCAGATGTCAAATCATAAAGTAAAATCTTCTGTAGCCTAAGATTGCTCAGGACTTGTGACAAAGAGAATAAACATCTTTTCAGCAAAAAAATTGGAATTTTGCACAATTTTAACAGACTGTAGAAACCTTGCTGAGTCAGATGTTGGCTGGAGGGACAACTGCAGATGTTTAAGGCAGATACTTGTACCTGCTGCTGCTCTCTGTCAGGCACTGACTGGAAGCTCTGCTGAAGGAAAGGACTTAATTCCTCAGAGCATCTGCAGAAACACAAACAAAGCCACTGAAAATGGAAGATAACAGCAGTGAACTCTGCTCCAAAGGGAGACAGGTAAACCCTTTCTATGTATGTGATGCATTCTTTTGAAATGAGGGGAAGAACAAGAACATTTCACATCACAGGTGATTGATTAGCTGAGTTAAGGAGACAATTCCTCTGGTGAGCTCTTTGAGAAAAGCATGGACTGTGTGTTGTGTACCTCCTCATGGCAGATAATTCTTTCTCAGCACTTATGCTTGTGAGATTTTTCTTTAAGGATGTTCAATAAGTTCTAATGTCATTTGAAATACAATAAGGATATTTTAAGTTATATACACTGGTGAGACTTACCACAGTCCTGTGCAGTTGAGAAGGGAGGCAGTTTGGCAAGGTGAGACACTGAAATTCCTGCATTTGCAGATTTACAATGTGGGTTTCCACTCCAGGCATGCAAGATGGGAATTGTTATTATGCAACTTCAGAGGATTAACTGGCCACTGGCTTACATAACTTACCACTGAACATGCACAGACCTCTCTGCTGTTATGCCAAGCTCTAAAAACAAGGAGTAAATGGCAAGGTTAGGTATTCATGTGTCTTATGCTTATTGCTGCACTGAGAAATCAGATAATCAGGCATTTCTTCTGAAACATCACCATCTTTTCTTGCAGTTCTAACCATCCACAGACATCTTGCAGATTCCTCTCTTTCTAAACACTTGATCATCTTCATTGCTGTGAGCTATTGCTTTACTAATTCCTGCTATAGAGCACTGAGGCTCCCTCATGAGATTGCTTTGATGCAGTGCTGGAGGGTTTGTTGCCCTGGGGAAATCTTTAAGTAGCATCAATTTACCATTAATTTGTACTGTGTTGTACCTGGTTGCTGTTATTGAGTTCTTGTTAAAATTGTACTGACTTTCAGCAGAGTCAAGTCTGCCAAAGGGTTCTTAAAACAGGTCTAGGTTATTCTGACATATCCTATGGAGAACTGGCAGTCTCACAGCTACAATTAACCATCTTTTACACCTTACTGGACTGCAGAACACAGCTTGTAATTCCAGAGTTTTGCCTATTTAACAAAACAATACAGTCTGATTATTGCCAATTCTACCCAGATATAAATTCTATAAATATGTAGATAATATATTATGTGTTCAAAACTAGTTCAACACTGTAAAAGCTGTTTAATTCAAGAATTACTAGACCTGCCAGCATGCTTGGACCAGCAATGGTACTGCAAGGGAGAGCACCAGCATCTCCTTGGCAATGGCTTGCTGCAGATGCTCCAGGCAGCTGGAGGTCTCTGGGTGGGGACAATGAGATTAAGAAAGAAAAGAAACCAAAAACATTTCTTTTCTGCACACATTTCAACTCAAGTTGTTTCAGTATGAGAAGTGCTTTTAAAAGCAGCACAATATAGCAGTTTTTGTAAAATTGCATTGTATTCAGTTTATGTAAGATTTTGTGCACCACAACCTTAAAATCCTTGCCAAGTGCCCACTGTCAATAAGTCTGCAACCAGATTAGGCAGCTACATGAACACTGGAAAAGTGGGCTTGGAATTACATTTTCTATAAAATAAACATAAAAATGGATTTTTAGAATAATAAAAGCATAAATAAATTATATAAAATTTAGATATATAATACATCATTAAATAACAATGAAAGTAATTAAATAATTTTAAAATATATTAAATTATAGAAAAATATAGATATATATCATTAAATAATAATAAAAGTAATTACTTTTTATATTATAGTTAAAATGAAGATGGAGAACACAAGCATATCTTATTACATTATTACAATTTTTAGTCTCAATTCTTCTGTCAGCCAAGCTCCAAAAAAAGACACTGTTCAAATATGAATATGTTATAGATTCACTTTTTCAGTGAATTTACTTCACTGTAGAATACTTACCAGTGTTTAATTCTTTACTAGTATTTTCTCTCATTAAATACATATTTTAAAAAATTTGGAGTCTCATAAATAATGATTTAATTGTTGAGAGAACTTCTAGGTTTTTAGTACTAATTACTATGATTGGTAGTATTCTAAGGATGCCAATTACAACATAATTATGCATATATTGATTACTTGTTACCACATTTGTCCATGTACGGACAAAATACAATTCTGAGATTGTTTTCCTCCTTTTTTTATAAAGTTTAATGTCAGTTGCCTTGAAGATGGTTATCAGAAGTGGCTTTACCACAGTTGGTAGAACTTTGAAATCTACTCATTGTTACTTCACAGGGATAGCTCCATTTTGGCCTCCCAAATTTTGTTTCTGTGAGCTGGGAAAGTGTAACAAAGTGAATATTGCTGGGTAACCTACCCAAGAGCTTCCCAAGACAGCTTCCATAAATAAATGGAAAATTTATTTAGATGTTTCAGGGTATTCTAGTCAAATTTTCCTAATCATTTCCATAGGTCTGTCTCTGGAGAAGTAGTAATCCCTTTTGCACATGACTACTCTGTTTTATTTCTTTGTGGTTAACAGCAACCATTCATAAAAGACTTGCATGATGTGACACTGCAGACTGATTCCCTATTCCACACATTTCCTCCCATTCTTATAACACTGCAAATTGAATTTAACCTTTGAAACTTCTTGGTGAAAAAATATTAGTAAAAGGACTCCCAGGTATAATAAAATTATTACACAGTTTTATTTTGAAGAACATTTTGCATTTGTTTTAATACAAAATGATGTAGGTCAAGAAATAATTTACAAACCTTTAAGTTCTTATCCTGGCATTTGAAATAAGAACGATTTCAGAGGAAGTCTGTAAGCTATTCATAGGAAACTGTCATTATGTACAAAATATTTATTGACATGTTTTAAACATCACATTTGTAAAAATGTGAACTGGATTGCTATCTAGCATAGGAACTACAGGTAAAACCTGATAAGATAACTTGTTAGAACAAGTCATTGTTATCCAGTGCTAACAAAATAGACAGTAGCTTTCAGGGTGTTTTAATTATCCTCCAAGGTCATTTCAGCCTCAAAGACATTTCAGGGTTTTACTGCATTGTGAACAATATCGAAGCCCTCTCTTGATTGCATAAAAATAAATCTTTGAAATAGTACACATAGAACAACAGAAAGGTAGAGGCAATAAAATATTTTTTATATCAAGGTTTTTGGTTCTTTGTAGAATCATACTATCACATTTCTTCTCTTTTCAAGCAGAGAAAGTAGTTTCATTTACCTCTGAAATATTCTCTTCCTCAGATATTTTCTGTGTCAATTTAGGGTATGTACTTTTTCAAAATTTTCTTATGACCAGGAACACCCTGGCATGAACTTGCCAAGGTTCTGTATTTTTTTTTGCATGGAGTTATTACAAAAATAAAATTAGAGATTACTTTTCACTGAAAAAAAAAAGAAATTACTTTAAATTTTTAACCTTTCCAAGTATAAGACTGAGTAGTCAATGGTGCATCCCTTTTGCAGAGAGATTCTTTTGACTCAATTATTTTAAAATAATCTGATCTGTTGCCAAGCTCACACTTGACACTTTATCCCAAAAAGAGATTTACACTGAGAGGTGGCTCTATTTAAATATTTATGCTATAGATCTATATATTCCAAGTAAAAATACTTCTATCTAGAATTCTGTGGAGAGTTACAATAATTAGGGTCCATAAATATTGCTGCAGTTCAATTACGGTACAATAATTACAAAATATAGAACATCTCTTTACAAATACAAATCATTGTATATTACAATTAATTTACAATATTTTCTACTATATAATTTTTAGCAAACTATCTTATCTAATTCTACTATAACCTGGTTGCAAGTGCATTAGTAAGAATGCAATTATTCCAGTATATTTTGCCCTTAACATGATAGTCAGAAAACAGACCATCTGAATGATATTTTCCTATGTAAACTGATGTTACATATGACGGATTATTCTTTATATAACTTCTTTTTCCAACGATCTCTAACAGGTAGAGCATAACAAATCTTATTTTAGAAGAGCATTAAGAAAAGAAATCAGGAGGCAAGTTTGAAAACAATGTTAGAATGGATATGCAATGGTAGCTGATATGCTTTGAGCACTGAGGTAATGACATTATTGGTTGTCATCACTCATCTCATGTTGCTGTTTCCCACACAATCCTGTGCCAGACCCACAGAGACATTGTCACTGACAAAATCCTGCTCTACTAGGAAGGACAGCAGCACAAGGTTGAAAGACAGGCAAGATATTACACCTCAGAATCCTGCTCTAGCCCTCAAAAAACTGATTGTCACAATCTGCTTGGTTTCAAAAGAACCTCATTCCTACAGAGGAACTGAAGATTCCGTGGGAGGAGACTCGACCTACTGCAGCTCTGTTCACATTTCGGCAACCTGGAGATAATAAATTTATTAGTTATGGCTTCCTTGAGGTGCGGCATCACTCGTACAAAACTTGGATTGGTTATTCGCTCCAGCTAGTGCCTAGCATCTTGAAACTATGAGGCACTTTTTCTGTTATTAGAACATTTTCCTTGCTAAATACTATAAGCTTGTAATGCATATCATTTCATCAGCTAAGTCTTCTTCGTATCGTCCCATTTCCGGCTCTTCGTCGCTGTAGCCAGGACCAAAATCTTGAAGTTCATAATCTTGTCTGCTTAAAATTGGAAACATATCCCCGTTGGTCCCATTGCTGATATTCCCATTGAGAAGGTTACTTGCTGCACTCTCCATCTCATCAATAGTCATGTCACAAGCATCAGCAATCTCGTGTTTTGTAGCCGAAACAAATTTAGGGTCCTTTGCATACCTTCCTAGGCCTTCAGATATAAGCACCTGGCAGAGGGAGAGGAGAGAGTGAGAATTTCAGTGGAATTACAGAACAACAGACAGACCAGAGCATTGCTCATTGATGAAAGCACCAGAAACCCCATGCTGAATCACTGGAGCAACCCACAACCAAACTGAACAGGTAAATAATAATTAAATCAACAATGAAAAGTCTCCAAAGAACACCATGATATGTGATAGTGTAAGTGGTGCTTCTGTACATCTGGCACTTCTCCTTAGAGATCTGGCAGTAGTCTTGGCTGAACATCAGTCATCAGGCTGATACACTAAAGAAAAACAGTTAATACATCTCAGATGGTGCAGTTAGAACAATTGTCTGAAATACAGAATTTTGTATGTTCTCAGTAGTTTAGAGTACATGGAAAAAAGATGTTGAATTCCCATTGGCAAAAACATAACAAAATGTGTTGTATAGCTCACAGCAATGGAAAGGAAGGGATGGATGGAAGCTACAATATTAACTATGATTAAGAAATGCTGTACACACTTTATCTTCAAATCTTTTTTTATATAAAAGGGAATTCTTAGCATTCTTTAGTACACCTACAAATCAATCCTTGCAGTTGTTGTTCTCCTCTCTGCATTTAATACACTGATTCACAGAGTTTTTGACCTTTTATTCAGATTACTGCAAATTTCTATAGAAACAATACAGAGAACAGGCATATACATCATCTCTTCCTTATTGCCATTGTGGAAGGATACTTCAGAACTGATGCTCATCTAAAAAACTTAACTTTCAAAATTCTAAAGTGTCTTTAGTTCTCTGATTAATATCTCACTAATTTGAGGACCTGGATTCAGTAGAACCCCTTAACTACACAACAGTTATGAATAAATTCCCCTGTTTACCTAAAACCAGTTTGTGGCTATAAAACTAAAAATCCATTTTCATTGCGTTGATGTGAACTTGATGCCTTGTGAAGGCTGACCTAGACCAGAGAATAGACACAGCTAAACTATAAAGTAGGTGATCATTATAATGCTGCAATGGATCCACCTTGAGTAACACCAGAGTCCAACCAGGGCTACACCAAGATGAACCCAAAATGGTCACAAAATGGACAGCTGGTCATAAGGTCTCTCATTTTTATAAGTTTAGGTCCATTGAAATTAATTATCCAATTATAGATTCAGCTTATGAAGTCCCATCCTTCTTGTTTTTCTCTCTTCAGTCCACATTGTTTATGCTCTTGGGCCTGAGATATGGGCTGGTTGTCATTGGCGCCCAGCTAGAGAAGGAATTGTTTTACCTCCCTACTCTGTGAAGAGAGCTGACTATCTCCTAACATGAAGCTCAGACCCACACACTGAAGCAGTACAGAATCTAAAAAATATAAAAGCTAAAACCTGAGGCATCAAACCTAACTCTGTGCTTTGAAGAATTAACCCCAAACCTCCCAGAAGGGCCCTCTTGGCTGGCTCAGGGTCCGTGCAGCACTCACCGCCTCCACCAGGCTGTCGGCGCTCCTCTGCTTGTCGCTGTGTTTGTGCCGCAGGTCGTTGGGCACGGTCAGGCTAGCTGGGGTAAAGGTCCTGTAGGAGATGTCGGGGTCATCCGTGTACCAGGAGCTCCTGTGCAGGGAGGGCAGGCTGCCGTTCATGTGCTCTGTGGAGTCAGCCCTGTCCACCTGGATCAGAGGGGTGTAGTAGGGGGAACGCTCCCTGTTGGGAGGGGTGGCCGGCGGGGTGGCCCAGGAGCGCGTTGAGCGACTCGGTGAGTGTTTATGAGCTTTGCTGGAATCCAGACCTGCCACAGCCATCACCTGGCAAAGGGAAGCATTTTAGAGGTTAGTGATTTCAAATGCTCAGTCGTACTCATTTTTCACTTCAGCAGTTAGCTCAAACCAATTTCTCAGGCAGCAGCTGTGCAAAGTTAACATTTTCTGATGTGTAATAGAGGAACAGGACTGAAATTGGTAAATTGAATCAGCAAAATGGTATGTTTTTCATTTTACTCATATCACAAAATCTTTTTTAATATATTAAATAAATATATATTAATAAATAAACATATATTTAAAAATATATTAAAGAAAACAAAATATAGAAACATTCCTTCTGTCCAGGACAGGATAGGAAGCTGTCAGCATTTTCCAAGCTGGGCACTGAGCCTCAGAAAGTGTATGAGTTGTAGTTGCAAATTGTCACAAATGGAGTTGAGATAGGCAAACATTAATAGAATGCTGCTGTATTATGCAGTCCTGGTCAAAATTTAGGGCATGGTGACTCTTTGTGAGCACTCAGGGTCCAAGGGGCAAGCTGCTCATTCTGTGTTTTGTACAAGGTCGATGTTTGAGAAGCCTTGGGTCTAGAAACGAATACACCAGTGCTGCTTCATACAACAGTGAAAGTCAGGAGTCCAATGTAGAGATTTAATAAATGGAAAGATGTAATCCACTGTTGGTTAAGGAAGAGTTTGAGTTTACCTGCTGTTGCATTAAGTGAAGTGGCAAAGCCGTGCGATGGTGAAAATTAGGAGAGAGCGGGATGTCGTCTTGGCTACTTTGTCGGCGGAGGCATTCGAAGTTAAAGGAAGATCGTCTGTGTGCTACAGGGAAACCATAATTCATTAGAAAAACAAAGTATTTTTCCTCTAAGTCTATTATTTCCAGAATTCCAGGGTGAGTGAGCTGTGATACAAATTAAAACAGATCCTCCAGTAAGAAAAAAGTTGTACTAATAGAAGCAAGTGGCAGGTTATAAGATAAAGGACAGATTAACCACATAAGCAAAAGCAGTCCAAGGCAGAAATCATAGAAGGAACCTAACATGACAGAACTGGAAGCAGCTCTTTCAGAAAACAAGCTTCTCTGATGCAGCTGACTGGCTCAGACTCTCAACTGCAGAATTTTGCCATAACCTGCTGTGACTCTTCTTTCCTCCCCATGGCTTCAAGCTCTCTATTCTAATAAACCAGATTTCCCAAAGGAAATATGAAATCTGCAGTTCCCTGGAAGCAATATGCAATATGTAAAACCATATTCAAGTCAACTCAGATTGTCAATTCCTGATGTTTATTCTGTTGCTTAGGACAGCAATCATCCACAGTCTCTGCTGTTATGTGCACATTCATGGTAGAAAAAAAAAAAAAAAGTAGAACTTTGAACTGAATCAAGATGTTTGGCTGATGGGGAGATGTTTCAGCTGATCTTGTTGAAAGCCTGCAGAATTATGGGAAACATGTGGGTATCACTCCCATGTGCCAGCTTCAGTGCTCAGAGAGCCTGGATGCTGAACCATAGCTGGGATCCAGATCCACCCTCACAGCTGTAAGCACTGGAGTGGGACACTGGGGACAACCTGGCCGTACCAAGTGCCATGGAGTTATGGCACCCCACAGTTATCAGCAGACACTTCATGCTGGATACTAAGAAAGAGCCACTGAACTGAAACAGGCACCTCCACGAGGTCATTCTGTCCAGCTAAAGCAAACTTTGTCCCTCTCCCTTGTCTCTATGACAAATCCAAACAGAGGGATGTAAGCCTTAGCTCCTGATCCTCATATGCTAAATGTCCCAGTACCAAAATGTACAATAACCAACCCAAAAAGTCTCTTCATCCAACACAAGGCACTTCATTGCACATGCTTCCTTGCAAAGAAGAGGCTGAAAGAAAATTTCAATTGTTCCTCAGTACACTTCTGGAAGCGGCTCAAATACTGTGGAGATGAGTTTGGCATAGAAGCATCCAGAAAGCTTGCACAGAGCTCAATTTACTGACTGCAGTACTCAGCCAAGGCACTGGGTGTTATGTTCACTTGGACTGATTCAGATGCTAGCAGGAACTGTTGAGTGCAATGTTGTACATTCTATTTTTTTCTTTTTTCTTTTTTAATGTGAAACAATCAAGGCTTCCTCCCCAGGCCAAACAGCCCATACACTCCTTAAAAATAATAGATTTGAGATTCTTCTAAGATCTGCTCAGATAGTGAGCTGGTAAAATCTCTCAACTCTTTTCCTGAGTATAAAATAAATGGTTATGACAGGAGGTCTGACACTGATTGCTCTTATGACATTACTATTGGTGAAAGTCAAGGACTTCCTAAATTACCCTTGTGGAACTTCGATCAGAACTATGTCCTCTTATCCTAGGATATCAAGTAATCTTATCTAGTTCCTTAATCTAGTTTCCTGCAGATGAGATAAAAAGCATAACTTCCTCTAAATAAACGACTGCCAAACATTGTCAATTAAACTTTTATCTCCAAGACTGCAGTTAGAGGAAACCTTTAACCCTCCACTCAAAACATTTTCATGGGCAGACCCAGGACAATTTTTATGCAAACTTTTTTTCTCCTGCAATCTGTGGAATGGATATGCAAAGCATCTATCTATTTCTTTGGCATAAAATTCCTCTGTTATCAGAGAGGCAGAAAGATGTACAGGGGTCTCCTTTCAAGTCTCTCCTTCGTCTGATGTGTTTCCCTTCTGAAAAGAGAGCAGCTGAAAGACTGAAAGACGGCAGCTTTCTGTACCCTTCACTACAGTTCAGCTGAATTATTTACTCTCTGTAGTGCAAGACACATTTTGCCCCTGTATCCCCTAAGAGCAGAAAGCCAAAAAGCAGAGAGCATTGCCAGTCTTATAAGGAGATGAGTGCCTAAAGTGTAGATCCAGTACTGGCAGTATTGCTGGAGAATGCTACCTTTATTATAGAAAAATATATTTTGCTGCTGCCTTGTACCACAGCTTTCTGCAGCTTTAAACAGTCTGAGACCGTACCTCATATATAAAATTATCTCAATACACTTGAGAATCTCTGAGACAAGAAAAAGCCTTAAAAAGAGGTTGCTTTTGCACTTAGAGGTCAAAGACCAAACCCAAGAATTTTGAGTCTGTGCCTAGTTTCACCAGAGGATTAGCACTGCTGATCTCTGCAGTATGGCCTGGAACATACAAAGACAGGATTGCAAGATAAGAACCATGACATCTAGTAGAATGCATATAAAGCAATTTTGTTCTTGAGATAAGGAAAAACCAAGGGATAGATATAAGGAAGAGAAGAAATGAAAATTAAAGAATCGGGAAAAAACATCTGTTGACAATGCTAATTCTATTTATAAATTGAAATATCTCCTCCCTCAGAAGAAACAAAAAATTTAAGCATCATTCCTGAGACAGCAGAATAAAGTACCAATGTCAATCTGAAATAAGATGCTTAAAATCCAAGTTTCATAAAAAATCCTTTTTAAACTGGAATCTGTCTAAATGCATTTAAATTATTTCAGATTTGCAAAGCAATTGTCCTTAATGTACTTACGTGGTGGTGTTGGAGGTAGCAGCCGTCTCCTAGGAGATCTTTTTGTATCATAACAGATCTGTGAATCATCTTCCTCAAAAAAACCATGTGGGTGATGGTAACCTTTTGGTCTCTCAAAATCTGATTCATGGCAGTGATATCTACAGTGATAATCATATCTATGCCTGCATTAAAAAAAAATAAAGAAAATATTATTTCAGTGAGTTTTTGAAAGTAGTTACAAGTTAAAAAATTAGTTTCCTTCTATAAGATTTTCAAATCTACTTTTTCTCCAGGAAGAGAATTGGACACTGCATTCTGTAATTGCACGAGTCAGATTTAAAATTCAGTCTCTGTAGGATTTTGAGAGGGCATATACTTCTCTACTAGGTCAATTTTCAGGTTAAACTTTTAATCATATTTTATTTTCAATTAATTTATTCTTATGAGTACAGGCAAAAATGTAAGATCTCAGTCACACATTACTTAAAAAGATAAAATAAATACTCCCTTCTACTCCTGCCATGTTCTCTTGAGAGCCCTGGGTAAGGTGCAGAGCAAAGAAGATCAAAATGGATTTAAGCCTCTTACATTCTGGATATTCTCATGTTTAAAATCAGATCTTGAAAGGGTGTTACTTGATGCTGACTATCATACAAAAAAAAATAGTGACCTGAGAATTCTGTAAAATTTAGCTTTCATGCAAATCCATGGGATGCAGATTAGGGTGCCAATCTTGCCAGAATTCAGCTGGTGAATGTAGCCCATATAGCAGGAGAAGGAGGAGGAGAATTCAGCATGTCTGGCACTTTAACATATCCAATTATGGATCTAAGATAAAATGGCAATAAATTCCTCTACTTCTGGGCTAGACTTCAACATTTTTTTTAAATGGACAGAAGTGGAGATTATTTTTGAGACACTACAGAATGTAGTCAGTAGAAGGGAAACATTCCATTTTTGGAATACTCTCCTTTCCTACTCATCATTTCCCATTTCAGCAGTTGTGGAGTATTAATTTCATTAGAGAATTGACAGTGTCAATGTGCTTAGTGAAGCCTTTACATCTATTTACCTAAAATACCAAAATATTTTTGCACGCTATTTTATTTAACAAATATTTTTATTTAACAAATGTCCTCACCTGTTTCCTGACAACATACTGTCATCTTCATAGTATTCTTCTCCACTGTAATAGTCCTGCTCTGTCAGATAATGATCATCATTGCAGTAGTCTTGCGCTTCGTGTTCTTCCCGGCGAATGGTCGGGCGGCGCCCATCACCAGTGTCAGACCTGGAAGCAACAACCAAATAGAATTTTTATTCTATTTATATCAATTATATATTGTTTATAATGTTCTTATCATTTTTTTTAATGTTCTTCAAAGAGGAGAAAAAAAATACAAGCATTAACAACTCTCTAGTTCAGGATGTGGTGTTACAGCAGCGCAGTTCAGAACATGAATGATGTATCTGTTTCTTAAGGATGGCCTTTATTTCCTTCTTGTACAATAGAAAAATAATAAAAGGATGCTCAGTGAAATCAAATACATTCAAGACATTTTATATTGTATACATTGTGATTTGGAAAAACACATCCTCTCTCCAATGCCTGAAGTTTGCCAAATGGCTCAAATATTAAGAAGTTCTCACTAAGGTATTCAAAAAGAAATCTGAAATGGGTATGCAAATCTAGACATTAAAACCACCACTGAGCATCCATTTAGCAATGCACTTTAATTAAAACAATAGATCTTATATTTTAAGAAGTGCCTTAGAAAACAAGTAGACAGAAGACCAGGAAAGATTTTGGGTTCCCTATAAAAGGAACTGTACACATTAACATTTATCAAAGCTAGCACCAGTGGTTTTTCCAGTCTTGGTAAGTAAATTTTTAACAAGGGCTGCAATAAGATGTGATCTTTAGCCTGTTGAAAACTGCAGAAACATGCCTGGACTCTCAAAATTATTCAAAAGGGCTTGAATAATTTTGAACTTTAACAAAAGTTTGTCCTTTTACAACAAGCAGTAAAAAAATAGAAATTGTCACTTGAGTTACTGAGCATATGTATCATTATATAGGTAATTTAGAAAAGAAACAGGAAAGAAGAGGGGAAAAAACCAAAAATAAAAACTTCCCGTCCTCTTCAATTATGTCAGGATGTCAGGACAATATCAACTCACCTAATATATGTTTCATAGTAGCGTGTTCTATCCAGGTAGGCCACGAAAATGAGAAAAATATTTTAAGAACAAGTCATTTAGAGAAATTCTTTGGTGATTACAATGTCTGTGCTGTAACTAATGATTTCACTTCAAAGAAAACTGCTACTTTCAAACCCCAGTAAAGCTTTATGCATTTCCCATTCATCAGTGCTACATTTTAAATACAGGTTACAAATCGGTAGGCAACAGAAAAGAAGATTCAAATTAATTTCACTTAGCTCAAGTTTCCTACAGTGTATTTCTAAGTTTACTTAAAAACAAAGGCATATTTAAGTTTACCTCCTACTGCTTGGCCTTCTTCTCTTCTCGTGGTCAGTCCTGGAGTGTGAGCGGTAACCGTTCTCAGATCGGTGCTCACGGTTCCCAAAACTTGGGTGTTTCCCATGGACTTTGGACACGTTGGCATTATTGAGATTGGCATTTGTTGAGTTTGGAACATGCTTTCCTACCGAGTTGTGGTTATGGTGGTTGTGGTACACAGAGTTTCCTGCCTGATGGTACATGTTTTTCTCAGGATCACTTGCAGAGGGAATTGAAGGCCGCTGGACGTGTAAGGGACGGTGTGTGGTGTTGATTTGGTGAAAGGAATCTCGTCTGTCACTGCTAATGTGGTTTATGTGGTTGCCAAAGAGGGCACCATTCCTCTGTTTTAGGGGAAGAGAAAGAAAAAATTATATCAGATACCTTAACAGAACATACTCTTGACAGTGACAACTTACTTTTCTCTCCTACATGCATAGAAAAGTAGCAATTCAAGTAACCTGTGATTTTTCTTTCTAATTTTATGATGCTTCAGATGGGATCTCCTGAAGTGACAGAGATGTGATTGTGGTGATGACAATATTGTATTTCAGAGTCAAATCAACAGTATGCTGTGATCATTATTCTTTTCCACCCAAGTAAAAGTGACATATCCAGCTTTCTCCACATTTTATTACGCAGGAGAAACCTAGATTCCCATAAATGAACATGCACCAGCTTCCTCAGAAAGAGATGCGTTTGCTTAATTTTTGGGAAGGCCTTGGTGGAGTTCTGTGCTGCTCTCCCAGGGCAGGGGTTGCAGCAGGAGTCACTCAGACAGGATGGAGTGCCATGCAACAGCTTGCAAGCAAATCCCAGGAGGGAACATTCAGCTCCAGTGCTTCCATTCTTTCTTCTCGCAGAGGTACAAGAAAGAGTTTCTGTTTATCAGCCCTGGGAGTGTGATGGATGGTGAAAGAGAGAATGAGGTGCTGAGGTATGACTGTGACATGCAGCTGTCTTGGACACCTGACCCAGGTTAGGGAGCCTCCCTGTCTAGCCAGGTGTGGGTCCTGGATGACAGCAGTCTGAGTTGCAGCTCAATCTAGAGAAGACAGGAGGTAATGATGGTTGGCAGAGAAATGCATCTACTGGTGGCAGCTGAGGCACTGTCTCCAGAGCCACATCCTCCTTTCTGCAAAGGACAGTAGCAAGCTATGGGGCTTCTGCTGTAATTCCTGCAGAAGCATGGTTTTACATCTGCTTCTTCTGAAATGCTTGGGAATAAATAAGTTTTCTTGCTGGCTGACAAATGGTTTGCAGACTGCCTCTGATTATAACACCAAATTTACATGTTCACCACTTAGGACTAAATAACATAAAGAGGAAACCTAATTTTTTTTCTGATTGATTCTTATTGATATCCCTCATGTGATTGGAAATGGCATTTTATTTAGTTGATCTCTGTGTAACCCCATGTATTCATTTCTAAATATGCAGCTCCGTGTCTGTTGTGGTTTGTTTGCATAGACTTTCATTCTCACCTTCCTATCTACCACTGCAGAGGCTAAAACCAGTTTGAACCTTGCCTCTATCAAAATTTGAGATGGCAAGGTTCATACATTTTGATTGGATTTACTTAAGAAAAAATAAGAATTAATGAGAAAGAATTAGGGGCAGGAGAAGCACACTGTAGGAACTGCTTCCTAAATTTATGAAGAAATGCAAGTGTCCTGATACTACCATTTTTATAGATTTATATATAACATATACTTATTTATAAAATATTTCTATTTTCTGATTTGAGGGGTTTAAAAGTATTACTATGTTATTTCATATTCAAGGACAAGGTCATTCTTTACTCTCATATTATACAAAAAACAATTCACGTAGTTGTGTTCTGACATTACTTTATAAACATCTTCCTCCTCCTCTGGATTGTTTTCCTCTGGTTCATCATCTTGCAAGTCACAGGAAATAGCTCGGCGTATTTCTGGGCCGATATCATGAAGTGTCCTTAGTCCTGCCTAAATCAATGACAACACCATAACACATTAGGAATGCAAATTCGTTTTTGCTCTTTAATTACTGGTGTTAAAATTATTTTAAAGGATAATGAGCAGTTTTTGTATCCTGAAATCCACAGAGGATGTATTCTGCTGTTAGTTCCTTTACTGTTATTAAAAAAAGTTTATCTATTCCAGTGCCACCCCGGTAGTACTGAGGTGATCATGTCTTTATTATCACAGTGTAGATTCTGACTAAAACACCACTGATGTTTATGGACCCCTATAGAAGAAAAAATATTCTTATTAAAAAGTGTAATCAGCAAGAACTATAATAAAATGCATTTCAATGAGATGTATATTTAATGTTCAAAACATGTTTGAAGCCTGTGTCAACAAAGGAAACATAAGGAGATCTTTGCTATAGCAACAGCAATTTTAGCAGAGCTCAGATGGAAAAGAAAGCAGTGAAATAATTCCAGCTCATCTGCACTGCACTGTGATTTGCAGATATTTGGTTTAAAGCTTTAGTTTAGGATAGAAAACAGTTGAGTTACAGTAGCACTCAGTGTACACCAGTTCCTCTCAAGTTTGCTGCCACAAGCAACATTTAGGAAAAGGGATAAAGCTGACACTGTCCAGGTCAGACCTGCACATCAGGGAGGAGAGAGACATCATACCCCACCCCAAGATCTCAGTGCTTTGTAGGCCTTACTTCAAAAAGGAGAAAATTCCTCCTGATTTAACTCTGCCTGTTATGATCCCAAGCAAGAACCACAACCTTGTTCTTCCCAGCAACTTCTTTTATCTCCTCAGGTTCAGAAAAATTCAAGATGTGTGTTTAACCCTTTACTACCACTACACTTACACACTACTAAAAATCCTGCACAGCACTTGGCTGAATTTTTGATTATGATCTAAAAACCTGATTTATTCTTTTTTACCATTTTTGAAGGAGATGTGAGGGCTGTCCCTGCACAACACTGACATTGCATGTTACTTGCCCTGGGGTAGCACGAGGATGTGCAGAGAATTTTGTGTTTCAGAGCTGCAGAAGGAGCTGAGAGACCCTGGAGGACCCCAAACATGGCTTGGTCTCATTCATGCTGTTTCCTCACACCCTCCCAGGAGCATGCTCGGAACTGCTCAAAACAGAAACAGCTGCTGTGCTGGGGAGAAAAATTGCATATATGCAGTGTGGGCAATCAGAACCTGGAAAGGGATGAACCAAAAAGGCTTTGAACTTTAATGGTGTAGATTTACTGCAGGCTCCACTTCAGGTTTCACTCACTCCAGTATTTCCCTTCCTGAAAAAGGTGCCTGACTAATCACACTATCTACATCCATTTAGCAATTCAGTTTTCCTCCTAAGGGATGAACTTTGAGAGTTATGCTATAATTGAACAAGGCTCTAAAAATCATTTACTAGTGAGTTAATATACAATACTCATTTCGTGAATACATTGTGCTTTCTCCCACTTCTTGTGCTAATTGCATAGTCAGAACCTCAGCAAGGTTGCTAATGTCATCATTTTGCAAGGTGCTAAAGGAAAGCAAAATTAACACTTTAAGTACAGCTATTCAAGTGGAAGACCAGAGGCTTCTATTGATTTAGCAGAGACAAATGCAGTAGTTATTCACTAGAGGACTGCTATTATATTTTGGTTATTTGATCATTAGCTAGAAGAGCCACTTGCATTTCACACTCACTAGCTGCTGACTTTAGAGCAAAGAGAACTAAAAAGAACAAAAAATCTCAACTGGCACATGAACATAAAAATAAACTGAGCTTAGTATGAACAGAATACAATTTGAAAACTGCTAAAATAAGGTGATTAGTGTCCAGAAAAATACCTGAATAGACCTACACTACAACACTGAACACATAATAATAAGATACACATAATAAGAGATGTAGCAAAGTCTTGATTGTCTAGAGTTATTCATGCTGGAGGACCCCATCTCCCAACCCTGGCTGAGTTTTCTGCTCTACAACTGCACAAAAGCTCTGAGTTTTCAGCCAGCCCAGGCTGCCTTTGAGCTGAGCCCTTCTGTGAACACAGCACTGTCAGAGAGCAGCACCACACAAAATTTAACTCTGACAAAATCTACTAGCTCAAACTCCTGTCTGCCAAATTGTGACAAAGCCCCACAAATATATGCCTGGAAGCTGAGAAAAGCCACGTGTTTGACAGCAACACACTGAATAGTAATTTAATTTTGATTACATTTCCAGCTGCCTTCTGGCTTACTTCTTGGTGAATTACCTCTCCTTTACTCTAGAGAAAGCAGGCACCCTTTATCATCTCATCTCTCTCCAGTAATACTCATTTCCAAGTAACAGACCTCTTGCATTTACACAGTCAGCAGTGGAAGAAAGAAACCTGGATCACCATATGCAAAGGTTTATGTTTATCACACTAAACCCAGCAGATTTATTCACTCCCAGCCAGCACTGAAGCTCTCAAGCAACACCAATCTACAGAATTGAAATATTCCTCAGTTTATTTGCTCTAATGAATGATCTATAACAATTCTGTGAACTATCTCCTGAAAATGACTACTCACACTTACTGTCTCATCTTACCTGGTGCAACCCAACAGCATCATAATTAATCTAACATTTTATGGGGAGCACCACATAATGATACAAATGCTCATGCTGATCTCTCACTGATAGGACAATTCTTCATTAGATCAGTCAGCTAAAGTGGGACTGATATAAAACCACAGGAATTGGTACTTTTATGTCAATAGGAAAATCCCTTCTTTGAATCTTAATGAACACTTAATGTCTTCTGCAAAGACTGAAGAGGCAGCATGGATTGATCAAGCATTTGACTTTACATACAAGCACTTCAAAACCAAAGATCTCTAAAACAAAAGAGTGCACACAAATATCAAACCAACCTTTGCCACACCTCTTCTTTGGTTTACAGGGAAGAAGTGTCCTTCAGATACACATTCTCTACATAATATTGCACACTTCAGTTTACCCAGAAGAACCCTGGTGATGATGTAACACACCGGAGAGCAATGGAAGCACTCTATGTCCTCCCTTTGTGAGGTTCTAAAAACTGCTACATTTAAATCAGAGATAAAATCAAAAGCTGAGCAGATGGGGCTTTTCAAAAAAGAGAGCCTGGACAGTGAATTGTCTACCCTTGCCAGAGGTGTGCTTGTTTCTTTTTCACTAGGACTGCTAAAGTTCTTAGGAGGTGGTTATTACCCCACACAGAACTTCATGAAACTTTTATTACATACAGAGATTCAAGATGTGCCACATTCCTGAAGCATCATGTTATAATGACTTTTTAAAAAATCAAATTTGAGTGTTATAGAGGGATTGTTTCCTCACAGTCCTTGAGCATGGTTCTAACTCTGTTCTACAGATTTCACTAGAAGTTTGCAAAAGTTATTTCTTGTTCAGACACATGGTTTATCCAAAATTTAATTTTTGTTTCCTTCCTCGCTTCATCTTTTCTCCTTGTAGGTGAGAGAAAGATGAGAAGTATCAGTCCAAAGGTTACTCAGCAAAGCAGTGACACACAGAGTGCTGAACAACATAATTACATGAGAAACCCAAGCATGTCTTTAATTAGGCTTTCCCATAAATGCCCAGAATGACTGCAGATGAACATGGTAATTCTGTGCAGCTGTGCTCTGGAGGCACAACAGCACCTGCAGTGTTTTCTGGATGGCACAAGGCACTGATAAACAGTGCTGGGTCCTAAATAGCTTCTCAAGGGACAATGACTGATGCCCCTGTCTCTGACACACCATTGAGAGGACACAGATGTGTTTTCAAAAGCAGAAATAACAGAAATGTAGGAGTTCCTCATCCTCAGTGAGAAAAGATATCATATGACCAATACCTACCCCTAGACAGTTTATTTAGAGATATGCCTTAAGAGGCTTGAAAGGCACCTCACACCAAACCATCAAAACATTTGGAAGATAAGCATGTAAACATTATGGAAAGACTGCTTTTAAAAATGCCAAACAGATTTTAAACCCACTTCCCACATCTAAAGTATGCATAAAAGAGTAACACCATTTTAAATACATGTCTTATATTAAGAAATCCGAGTCTAATGTAAGACTCCAGTCATGACTTTCAGAAAAAAAAAAAACTCAAATGCTTACAAATATTGGAACTACAAAAAAATCCTTTTCCCTGTACCTAAATTCAGTCCACAACCACTTTAAGGTATGGTCCAACCTATATATAGATGCAGTTTAAGCTCAGTTTAGGAAGTGCAAACACACTGCCCTTATTTAAATAATAATGACAATAAATAAATGACAATATCATTGTCATCTACACTATTTCCAGTGCTCCCTCTTTTGAGCTGTCTTAGCGTGGTACCAGAAACTGGAAGACATTGGCAAACTTTGCTTCACAGACTTTAGAACAATGACGTATATTTTTGTATATTGCTATATAAACTCACTAGAACTGGAAAAAAGCACAAACACGAATACTAAATGCTCATGTTTTCAGAGTTTCATAATCCTGGAAGCCTGGAATGATGCTAAAAGCATTCCTGTAAACCACTAGATTTATAGGTAAAGAATATGTTTTTACTATCTGCTTATTTTAGAGCAGAGAAAACTACAAAGAGTAAAAAACCTCAGAGATACACCGACACTCAAAAATAAACAGAGGTTAGTAAGAACAGAATAAATGAGAGAACTACTTTAAAAAGGAAATAAGCATGCAGAAAAAGAGCTGAATGACCTACACTGTAGCAGTGGACATAGGAGACATAGTGGTCAAGCCTGGACTGCCCAGAGTTCTCCATCCTGGCGGAGCCGCTCCCAGCGCTGCCGCTGCACAAAGGCTGCCAGAGCTGAGCCCTTCTGGGAGCACCACAGAACATCAGAGCACAATTAAATGGGACTAGAGCAACAAATTAAGCACTCAGCTGATGCCTACCAGAGGGTTTGGCTTTTTTCTTCTTCTATCACTGTTTACTTCAGGGTTAATTGTGGTTGTAACATTTGCAGCGAGAAAACATCATGATTAGTTTAATCTGAAACGTGTTTCCAAAATCAGGCTCAGGTTAATAAATCAGTGCTTTTATGTACCTGGGATGTGAAAGAAAATGTCCTTTAACTTTTATTTGTGTGTATTAACAAAGAGGGCTACACATAAATAAATATATGAAATATAGATGTGTTACATATGTAACACATCTATATACAGATGTTACAGTAAGTGTTTTCCATAGGAAAAATAGTGTACAATTAGTTAATTCCCTCTCTGTACTAGATGAAAGTAATTAAAATTGTTCATGCTTCACTTAACATCTATTTTACTAGCAATGTGACCACTGTTTGGCTCAATACAAGTTTCCATCATTACACAAAGACAAACCTTTCTGACCCAGAAAATGTATTTGTGGTCACTGCACAAGTATCAGTCAATAGCACAAGAAAGGCAGTGGAAACTCTTTTTGTTGGTGACCTCAGGGCATGTGTAACACCACAAAATGTCATAAACAGGCGACTCAAACTGGTCACCCATCATTTCAGAGCCTCTTTTTGTCTGGCCTCCATAAGAACATGAATTCCCCTGGGTCTGCAGAACACAAATGTGGGGCTCCAAGGGATGCTGGCATTGCAGCTCTGAAGATGGGTTTGGTCACAATATGCAAGTTTAAACAAACTGCTGCTGGTTTTCATCTGAAGTGTCCTTTTCTGAGTGAGGAGGAATTTGAAACTTCATGGCAGAAAGACTCCCTTGACTTACCAGCAAGAGCAGATAATCATCCCCTCCTCACTATCCAGGCTGCTGCCTCCCCTCTGACATTCCCAAACAGCAGCCTGGGTTAGGCTGACAGCCAATGCTACACCCTTGAGGAAAACCTGAGCTCTACAGGATTAAAATCACCCTGAATGAAGTCACTGTGGAGTAAGAGGAGGAATCCCTCCCTGCTGCATGCTCTAGCATACACAAAGCAAATCCAGTTCTGCAGGGAGCTCTGCTCTCATTTTCTAACTCAACCCAAACTTCCATTCTTTCTTCTTCTGCACCAAACGCAGCTCAATGCCAGTGTCAGAAGGACCTGCTTTCTTTATTGGGTTGGGTGGAGGTTCTGGCCCCCAGACATGAGGGGGCTGCCAGGGACATTCTTGTGACACAGTTCACAAAGTTTTGGGTTCATATAACAAAACTCAGGCAAGTTTCAGCTCCATGTGTTAAAATGCCTAAGTCTTAATGACATAAAACCCCTATTCTATATATTCTAGTGTTCAATCACCCTGAAATGAAATGCTCCCGGTGTCTCTCTGAAGATAACATCTTCTAAGAACAGTATTTTCAATATTTTCACTCATGCTCCTTGGTCATTCTGCCTTCCTGAGTGCACAGGCTGGATCTTTAGCTAAGTAACGTGGCTTCCAAGGGAAGATTTATTCCCACACCTGCTGAAACAGAACTCATTAAAACAACTACTGTAGGCCACCAGAAAGCCTGACTGGACTTTTTGAGCCCACAGAATTTTACCCTGTGTTTTGCAATTCTCTTAAGCTAACTGAAGACAGTGTGGATAGCTCCCTGTCTTTCATACTACACTTCTTCTAGAAGTGTTTTTCTTGCTGCAAATGTTATTTTTATGACTTGGAACTCTAGTTGTAATATTGTGGAGATTTTGTTTTGCAGTCCTAAAAACCCTTTTTATCTTGCATGTAAAAGTTATTATTTTGCATCACTTTTCTGCCTATATTCACACAAGTCATTCTATCAGAGACAGCAGCACAAGAAGTACATGTTTTTAAAAGTTTTAGCTAAAAGCAAGGCATCCAATTTAATATCCTAGATTACAAGTAAAGGACTAGTTTAAAAAAAACCCTAAAGTGTAATTCCCTTGGAAAAACAGGACCTTAGGCCATTTGACATTTACAGGATTTCTCTTCAGTATCCTCAAAAGTACTGAATGAAATTATTGTAAAAACCCAGCCTCCTGAGCATGAGGAATAAAAGAGGGCAAAAGATTTATCTATGTTTTAAAAAGGCTGTTTCAGTCTCATAAAACAGGGAAAATGGCAACATCCATTAATGTTTTCCCCAACAGCTGCTCTTTGAATTAAAACACAGAGGATTCTGTCACCAGGAGCCTTCTCACAGGAGCTGTTTACTCTCTGAGGGCAGGAAAGTGTGACATGGCCAACTGTAGGAACCAGCAGGATTATAAAACTGTAACTCACCTCTTGCTTCACTCAAATGTTAGGAAAGGACTGTAAATAGCTGAAGAGAATAGCAGGTTGTTTTCTTCCTCTCTTGCAAGAGATAAGGAAAGCCAGGCTAGATAATGCAGGAACTGCAGGGTTTATTAGATCCCTAATAACCATGTTCTTCACTAATTAACCAGTTCATTCACCCCAAGAGAAAGTCACAGGTATCAGCAAAAGTGCAAGAGCATTTATGGCTCCTATGGCTTTTGACACAAATTGGAACAGGTGGCATTGCTTTTATCTGCTGGTTTGCTTAAGGATTTTGCAGCATGATATCCAGCTCTGTTTAAAGCTGTATCCTCACATAAGTAATTGTTCTAACAAGCACAGAATTAGGACTTTGAATTTGACATGCTGCAGCTTCCAGTTCAAAATTATATTATTCATTTATATGCCTGACTGGGCTTTTTGTTCTACCCACAGGTTTCAGGTCTCTTTGGAACAGTTTTTCCATTTTTATTTGGTCAATCAAGTTGAGTTCCTACTGATTTCTTAGAAAGACAAAAGCAGAAAAGAGGAAGATGGGAAAAAAGGAAGCAACAATCTCCCCACTTACTGGCCTGGGTCATTTCAATAACATTGTTTTAATCAGAAAAAAAGGCTCCATGCCTCAAATCCCATAGGTCTTTGCAGATTTCTAGTGGAGATTCATGGTCGTTTTTTAAATTGAAAAATATTTTCCTAATGAGAGAAGAAGAGGTGAGTCTTTCCAGTTCCATCTTGCCCTCAGTCATTGAACAAGGAGCAGTCTGACAATAAACAGGAGAGCACACTCACATTTGACAGCTCAGTGGTTCTCTACATTGTTATGGGTGCAATTTCAAAAACACAAGTGGAAACCTGCAATACTGAGCCTCAAAACCAACTTTGACCTCCTTATGCTCAAATGCTTCTGCAATAAAAAAGTCTGAACAGGCCTGCCTAAAAATCCAACAACTTTCACTGCCCTCTCAACTGTTTACAGCCTTTTCATCAGTTCCATTATCAATAATTTTTTTCTTCTTTCCTGTGTGTAAATACAGTTAATACATCCCTGCCAAGCCATGCAGGCACAAACCCATAGCAAGGACTGTGGTGAATCTTCCCCTGCCTGTTGCATCTCTGACACTGGTGGTGATTTGGAGCACAATGGCAATCAGAGCTGCCAGCAGAGACTTTCTTAGGAAATGGGAATGAAACACATCACCCATTTAACACAGCAAAGATCATTTTGCTAAACTGAAATACAAACCAACAGGGTTTTAACAAACAGTATCTGAATCAAGTTAACACAGTTCTCCTCTTTTAGGAAGGGATTTTCTAAACATAGTCCTAAATTTTGGCATCAGAATAAAAAGCTATCAGAAACAAATATATTTATAGTTTGTAGCAATCTGCTAATCATTAACTGAAATTCACAAAGTCCCAATCCAATAAAAATGGTGCAGTGCATGATGTCTGGAATTATTTGAGAACAGCTTTCCATTTGCCTGTTTCAAAGTTCATTCTACAAAGGTACCAGCGGAAAGAAGTTTGTCAGAATTTGCTCTTTAGATCACATGTACTTTATGGACTGCTTGCTGCAGGCCTGTTGAGAGACAGAAGGCCAAATCTATTGTCCTTGTTTCCATGTGTTAGCTTGTTTTAAGAGATAGACAGAAGTGTGTGACATTAATGCAGTATGTTAATACTTCCTATGATATAAATTCATGGATGAAAAATTCAGAATTTGCAAATAATAAAAAAATAGGAAGATATTTCACCATATCATAAGTGGAAAATAAAAAGAAAAATGAGAATTAAGAAAAATGGTACTGTATAAAAACCTAATTACTATGAGATAATGCACGGTAGGAAGTTCCCTGAGAATGGGCTTGTAGCATTTCAGGTACACAAGAAATCGAACAGTTAAAGCAAAACCAAGAACATAAATGATAGCTCAGGTCTTTATTTATCCAATATGCAATCAGCAACTTTAGACTGTGATTTACCTGATAAACTTGCTAAGAAATTTCAAAACAACTGCTACTGTTTGAGCAATCCATAGAGAATAAGTTTTTGCACTTACCTTGTTTTAGACAGAACAGCAGGATTAGCCTTTACTTTTCTGATGAATAAGGGCCAAAAGTGTCCCAGCTAAATAAAATCCTGGCAGCACTGCACAATCACCAACATTCATCTACCTGCTATTGCAAGTAAGCTCACAAAATGGTTAGTTAAAAACATAAAACAATCACCTGCAGGGCAATGGTGGTGTTCTTCGCAGGATATTTCCCCACCAGTCCTTGTTCTTTGCGTTTCTTGAATTTCCTAAAGTAGTCCTGTATCAGGAAGGTGGCATAGAACTTCCCCACGGTTACCTCATCATCTAAATGAACAGACCAGACAGATCTCTCCCAAGTCAGCACATTTAGCAATAGCCTGTACACTCACATCTGATTTGGGGGAAATGTGATGGGTGCAACAGGGACTATGCTTCCAACAATGGAGCCTGGCAGGGGCTCAAAAGCAATGTTTCAGCAAGCAGCTTTGTGCAGTCAGTTAAGTGAACTCATCCTAATAAAAGAGAAAATTCAATACTTTACCAAGACTTGTGTACTTCTAAGTAAGTTTCTACCAAAACCATAAATGTGTTTGTATATACATAGAAGCTGAAGTACCGGCTTTAGTTACTTAGAGTAAACAGATTTAATAAAATCTACTATGTCTGACATACACTGATGTTCATAAGAGTGACTCTGCCTTTTTTTGTCCTTGCTGAACCAAATTTTGTTGTCAGTGTATTTATTGACTCAGTTCTTTAATGCTGAAAGGAAAGAAAATAACTTCCATCAGTGAATTTTGTACAATTCAAACAACAGGCAAACAGCCAGGGCAGTAAAATGTAGCATTTTTACAGAGTCACTGTTGTGAACAAAATCCAAATTCGAAAGTTTCCAAAGGCAGGTGCCTTGTGAGGACACCAAAATCTCCTGGTTCATAGCAGGTTGAGAATGAATGGGGCTGTTCATGAGTCCATTGAATCATTCAGCTGGGCAAGTTTGATCTCTCAGCGACTAATGCTTGCCAGAAAACTAGGAATAGTTTTCTATTCAAAAACATTGCTTTTGTTGTCACACAGTTTTTTTCCCTAGATTATCTGACATGAAGTTCCATTTCCCTTTCTGGTGTACCGTCCAATCAACCCATGTTTTTCAGTATCCAGATGTAGATTTTGGCAACAGGATTTCTGGTTCCTGTAGCACATAAAGAGGGGCTGGTGTGGTTTTGGCATCAGCTGTTTTCTGTCCAGTCATGGCTTGACTGAGCATTAAAATCTAACAAGCCCAGACACATTTTAACACACTCCTATTAGAAACCATGGGCTTTTTCTAAACATTTGATTAAAATGAAGTGTGGACAATGGATAATACTTTTCAAATCTATTTTTACCTCTCTGATTAAATTTATCTCAAAATGAAACCTCTACTATGCAAAATCAGCTCCTCTCATTATAATTTGTCTGAAATGGGCTGTATGTATGTGAGAAAGCACAACAGGCTTTAGTTGCAGTGAAAATGCACCCAGAATGTCTTCTCTCAACAGTTTGTCTTTAAATTTATCAAAACAAAAATAGTTATTACAATTGCTTCAAGAGATACTGGTTGGGAGACCAGTCTGTTGCAGGAATTGTCTTAGTGTATTAAAGAGCCTGCTCTGCCAAACTCTGACAACCCCTCAAGGGTCAGAGCCCCCCAGGCCTGCCAGGAAAGGAGGAACTAGCAGGAAATAACAAAAACACCTCACAAGGAAAGCTCACCAGCCTATGGATTCCATCTCAGCAATAAAAATCTTTTCCATTGACTTCATGAATCTCATTAATAAACTTTTTGTGAACATTTGCTTTGATTTTCACCTGTAATCTTCCTTTGCAGCTCTTCAGGAGACTAATGGAGCATTGTATTAGGATGAGATCTCTTACACAGCATGTAATGCAAACTTGCCTTCCCTAGTTTAGACAAATCCACTGATCTGCAGCATAACTCTGGTTTAACTCCCCAGATAAGCCTTTCCCCATCCCTCAGACTATTTCATTCCAAGTAATTGAATAGAGCTTTTAAGGAAGCGAGTTAGCAAATGGCTCCCAGAGAGAACAGGCGCACAGAAGTGACAGACTGGCTGTGACACACACTGCTGTGGTGGCACTCAGCATGGTCACATCAGGCCACACACTGCCCCACCACTGACTGTGCCTGAGTGACACCACCCGGGACACACCAGGGGGCAGAAAGAGCCCCCACTGGTCACTTTGAACATTCACCAATTGTTCATAAGCACCTCAGACAAAGGCACTGCCAGTTTGCTGACTGTGCCAAGGGCTGGCTGTGTCCCCAGGGTGCCTGTCCATGTCACAGGCACAGCCAGGGGGACTGCAGACACGAGCACACAGGAGCTGCTGCCTGGCCAAGGGGAGCCATCCTTGGTCTCTTTTCTGGGTCACACACAAATAGCCGGGTACAGACAGCCATAGGAAGGCAGCTAAGCATAACTGACCACAGAACAGACAAATCACTAATTACAGTTAGTGACAGCAGTAGCAATTACTTCAAAAGGAAGCTCTTGGAAGAGGCAAAAGGTACTAGGAAGCATTAAATGGGAGGAGACTGGGAAGTTTAGAGAATTTAGGTGAGTCCTTAGTGAGTTTTATGTATTTCTCTTACTCTCTAGTCTCATTCATCAAACATTTGACTGACATTCTATGCTTTTGCAAAGCAGTTTCACCTTTCTGCAATGAAAACATGTTGCTAACTATTAACAGTCTCATTGAGTTATAATAGTTATTTTATCAGTACTAAGAATTAACTGTTTATCTCCAGTGCATCTATTTATAATCCAAGGGGGGAAAACATCTACTACATGGATTATTTTCATTCTGCTCTGCAAACAAGTGTTCTGGAGACATGGCCATGACACACAAAGGACCCAGCATTCAGTAATATCAGCACAAGTAATATTGGAGCAAGCTGTTATAAACGGCACCTCTCAATAATTTTAAGTGTGAGTGATTTTAACATATTGAATTTGAATGGTTTTTTGATTCATATTGAAGAGAATTTTCCATCTCTTGGGAAATTGTTATTATCAGCTGTCACTGGTGTTAATTCACAGACAATTTTCCATTGAATATTAAACATCAAAACTGATTTTTGCTGTACACTAAGCTATTTTACACTCCTATGGCATATGAATGTAAAATAGCCGTATTCCTCTTTTTTTCTAGGTGGTTTACAATATTTTCAATTTTCAGGTAAATCATAACAAGGTCTACAGAGGAACAAAGTAAACTGGAATTGAAAACTCATAAATCTGCAGGAATTCTCAACCCATTCCCATTTATACTGGGTTGCCAAAGCCATCCTATTTCCTATCAATTGAGCACACAGGTTTTCATCCTTCCAGCTACACTGAAGAGCTACATTTGCAGAATAAACATTTAGCAATGAATTTTAGTATAGCTGAAAATAAATACACAGCTTATACTCAGCAATGAAATGAAGTTGAAGTTAAGAGTGAATCACTAGGTGGGATTAGTTCTAGGAATGTCATCTGTACAGGTTCTTTGTCAGATTGATTTAGGCAGGCAGAGCTCGCTATTCTGAAGCATGCGTCTCTATTTCAATAAAAATGTAGGGGAATAAAGTTGGCAAGAGGCAACACTAATTCCATGCCACCACCCTAAAACAGAATTGCTTCAGAATATTCGGAAAGACTCATAGTTGAAAGGAACAGAGGCTGCAGAAAAAGCTCAAGCACAGAGTTACAACAATAACAAAGCGATTCATCTATGCCATGCAAGCACTTAGGTGTAAGGCTAAAAACAACAGAGTAGAACACAAAATTTGTTTTAAATGTGCAGTATCAGTTCCCCTTTGGAGAGTCAATTTAGCCAGATTTTTGGCTTCATTCACACTATTATCCAGCAGCCACCCCACCAACAGGCTGGCTCCTCCAGCCACAGAGCTGCTGCTGCTGAGTGGTGCCAAGAGCAGTGCAGGCTGTGCTCCTCCTCCTGGCACTGAGCATCCCCTTCCAGGGCCAGGGGCTGCAGTCTGAGCAGCCCTGGGAGCTGCCATAAGCTGTGAAGGTACAATAAACTTCAACAAACACGAGGGGATTACACTGGATTTGAGGATTGGATGTCTGGGTAAATATACCCTGGCTATGAGTGACAGTGAGACAGATCCTGCACCTTTAAAACTTGAAAAAGCAAGTAGAAAACAGTCACCTAAACCTACACTAGAGCGAATTAATAAAAATGTATATATTGAAAAAGGCTAAATATATATATCAGAATATATATATTTACAAAGAGAGATACTGACATGTCATTTTATGGCACGCAAGAACATTTAATAAATGTGCCTTGTAGTTCTCACAAATGTTTGGTGTCACTAGAAATCAGATATCTCTTTAAATGGGTCACATTTATATCTCAGTCTTATCAGCATAAATCTGAACCATTGCCATCACCTGTGGAATGGCTCTGGTTTAAACAAGTGCAACTGAGATAATTTAGCTTCTTGCTTTATTAATTTAGCAAAAAAAAAATTTAAGCTGGCATTATAATTTTTCCTCTCAGAAGTATTCAACATACAAGAAAATAAGCTATAACGTAGCATAGTACAAAACATGGTGTTTTGCTCAATGCATTGAAATCAAGCTAGTTTATTTTGCTGAATGATTAGAAATCAAGACTATATTTAGATCTAATAAGGTATTTTTTTCAAGCAAGAAAATCAGCATAACATTTTCCTTTCTCTCTCACTTTGATCTAAGTTTCATTTATCAATCCTCTATACATTGCCTATTGCAATAGGATATCATTGCCTCAATATTCATCTTGCTATTTTTTGTAGTCCTTAAATCACATTATAATTGCAAAATTCAGCAGTTTTATTCCTTTGGTTGCTGACACTCTAGAAAGACCAACAAGCACAGAGAACAGCACATGGCAGAGTTTATTGGACTGACCGCCAGCAGGAGGGACAACTTGGTCAAGCAATTTCATGCTTGTTTTCTTCCATATTTTCTTTATGACTGCTCTAAGTTCTTCATTGGCTTGCTCCAGGTTACCTGTGGCAAGGAAATGGCAAAACAGAGGGTGGTAATTATGGTTATCAGCTGCAGTGAATGATGCTTTGGATATTAATGAGATGTATACCATTAAAGACTGTGATAGAGATCCTTTGGGGCAAGCCCATGCTATGTGATGTAGCAACAATGCCACAACTAAAGAGAAAAAGCGCATAAGACAGCAAATTCCTGGTGCTTTGAAATCCAGCCCTGGCGCAGTGCAAAGATCAAAGGTGAGTTCCAAACTTTGGCCTCACTCTGTCACTCCTTCTGCTTAAATTGTCCAAAAAGTGATGACTTTTTCTTTACAAGCCACTTCTTCCTTGAAGCAAAGCTGAGCCTTTATTTACTTGATCACAGTAATTACTCATTTGTACAGGTTTGGATGTTCAAACAACTTAGTGAGCAGCATTTCATCTCTTGCATTGTTCACACAGCAACGCCTGAGGTGCCTTAATCTAAGTTTGTTACTGCCAGCAGAACCCAGAACTGAAAGCAGTAAAAGATAGAAAGAAAACTTGAAAAATATGTAAAAGTAGAAAGATCTTTGAAATATTCTACTACCTTTAAAAACCTTTCCCTCTTTATGTAAATGAGAGAAATTCATTCAACCCAGCCAGAACTGGCCTCAACCAGAGTGGGAATGTTGCTCTCAAGTGTGCAAAAGTTGCACCACTGTGGGATCCAAGGCACTGAGCTAGAAGGTAGTGAGGAAGGAGCAGGTAGGGAAATTATTTGGGCAGGAAGGGAAATTCATTCATTTCTTGCAGTAAAACTTCTGCTGTGCCAGTGCTGCACATTTTTATCTGACCAGATGAAAACACAGAATAATTTCTGAAGTATCTTGGGCTCTGGCCTCACTATCCCTTTCCTTCTGTTTTCTAGCAAATCATTCCTACCAACAGTGAACACAATCCATGAGACAAAAGCAAATCAGATCCCATGAAACCAAGGCAGTCCTACTCAACAAAAGAAATAAATTATCACTTTTCCTCACTGTGCTGACAATGGCAGTGAAGGCTTTACAGTGAAGAATCTTACCTTCTGTTTTTATCTTTAGAGCAGTCCTAACCAAAGCAAATAAAGTAGCGTTGAACATGACAGTCCCATCACTGTTCAGTGGCATATTCATGGCTACTAACCTCTGAAAATGAGAAAAGGAAAACAAATGTTGATGCTGCTTTCTTTGGGAAAAAAAAAAAAACAAACAACTCCTGTAATGCTAATTTCTGAAAAGCTGATGAGTTCAAAGAATAGTATTACTGAGAGGAACATAAATTATCTAAGTTCTTCAAAACAAAGTTGAGTTTTCCATCCTACCTGTGTATAATATGCAGTAATTAAGAAAAACATTGCTTCTTTTTGATTTTAATGACATGTATGCTTATACACAAGTTAAAAGTGTACAGAAGATTTCTTGAGCTATTTAATGAGCTAACTTTCAAACATTGAATCCCAGTTTTTGACTGAGTCCCACTGTGCCAGTACTAAGGACAAAAGCAGTTATTGAGGGCACCCACTCCAGCTGCAGTTGTGTCCCAGGCTCCCCAGGGGTTCCTCATGCTCCATAAAGAACCAGAGCACCAGGTCTGAACTGTCCCAGCCCATTCATTCCTCAGGTAACTCCTCATTAATGTTATGCCAACTTATGCCAACTACTCATAACTGCTGGGAAAGGAGCTTTTTTCTTTGGGTCAGTCCATCCTTGCACCAGAGTTCTCCTTCTAGAGCAGCTTTGCTGTGACCCTGGCTGCCAAAAGGACACAATTTCAGCTATCAAAATCTTTTCCTAATGTCTGACTTGGATTTTCTTCTATTCTAGTTTAAAAGCATTACTAAATGAATAATTGATGTTAGCATATAGACAGAGGTTTGCTTTAAGTATGCCTTGTGACATTGAATTCCAGCCCAGAGGTTTATATGTCAACTTTACCTATTTATAAAACAGATATACAAAGAATCCAAATGACAGCACTTTGTAACAATCCTTAACAGATTTGATCTTATTCCCAATGAAATTGCTAAAATCTCAATATCCATAATTCTGAAGCCATCAAATAATGTAACAATCGTTCAGCTCCTTTATATTGCTTTTCAACTTTTACATTAAATGCCACTAATCCTTATCAAAATTACACATTTTCCCTTAAAGATTCAATATCATTTTAAATTCCCATTAATTTTCTGTTTTCTCACTTGCTGCTACATATTGTTGCACACTGTTATTCACTCCAGCCTGGTCTATCCCCTTGCAGTCAGACAGAATCAGGTGGAACCCACCTTGCAGGCCACTCGGTGAGGGCACAACTTGCCAAAACCAAGCGGTGGCTGAATCCTTCTCAACAATGTCACCACATCCAGGTGCTTTATCCTTCCCCTAGAACAACACACAGCAGTGAGCAAACATCCACTCCCAAAATATACACCCTGCTCTGCTTGTTTTTACCAAATAAATTGTGTCAGAGAAATGATCTAACTTACTTTGCTTCAGGGTCATATTCTGACCATATTCTTTTGAATTCATCCAAGTGATGGGGGCCCAGAATAGACCAGTCACGTGTCAAATAATCAAAATTATCCATAATGACAGCCACAAATAAGTTTATAATCTAAAAAAAAATTAAAAAGTAATTAAGAACAATCTTCCTTGATTATTTTGAATTTTTATCACTTTAATATGTAGTAGCTTAAGAACTCGAGTAAATCAATAGTTTTTGGCAAATATCATCAAATATCACTGAAAATATTTGCATTTAACTAAATGGAAGTCTATCAAATAATGACATAACAAGAACATGGTATTTTAGAGTACTCAGTTTTTTGACATAGGCTACAACACAGTTTTGTTTCTCTTCCTCAGTTTTCCAGATCTCACTACACCAAACTTAAGAATGGATCCAATACACACATTTTGACACCATGTGTATCTCAGGAATAGGATTCAATTTCAAGACAATACATTTTGTTAAAACAGAAGGTGATAGAGAGCAACAGAACATGTGTTTACATCAATTCACAGAATTTTGTTGGACCGCTCTCCTTTTGCAAGGAAACAATTACTGTGAATAGAACAAATCAATCAGCTTATACCAGACACCAGCATTGAGGAAAAACATATTTCAATGATTATTTCACAGCAAATAATCCATTTCTGCCACAGATTAGGGTGAAAGTTCACTGTTCACATCTCATGTGCCACACATGAGGACACTTGTAGAGATGCAAATCCAAATTCTGACAAGTTTAAACAAAAGAAACAGCATTACTGCTCAGTCATGGGAATTGCACCTCCCTTACCAATGAATATTTAATGGCACCATTGAGAAATGCATGAAATAACAGCTATGAAAAGACTGCTAACTCAGCTTTCAAACATGCAGCCAACCACCCTGCACATGTGAGCAGTCAGAAGAAACCCTCACACATGGGAATTGAGAATCATAGAATAGTTTGGGTTGGTAAGGACCTCTAAAGGTCATCTATACCCATTCCCTGCATTCAGCTGGATCAGGATGCTCAGGGCTCTGTCCAACCAAACTTTAGATATTCCCAGGGATGGGGGTCACCTACCACCCCTCTGGGCAACCTGTGCCAGTGTTTCACCACTCTCACTGTAAAAAATGGATAGAAAATATGGGATTTAAGACTCTATATGGAAAAATATAACCTTGCCAAAATATTTTGGACATGGGATTTTCAGTCATATTCTCAACACTCTACTCCTCATTCAGAAGAAACCTAAAATGTCAAAGCTCATTGCTGTTAGTAAGCACAAGCTAAACTCACCAAAAATGCACAGAGCATGTAAAAACTGATAAAATAAATGATGGCAAAATTGCTTCCACATGTGTATTCTTCCCCAGGATTATAATCAGATTCTGGATCACAGCGCTTTCCAGGCAAACATGCCAGCATGATTTCCTGCCAGGCTTCTCCAGTTGCACACCTTCAAAACACCACAGAGATAAACTCAGCATTATTTGATCAAGATTCATTCAAAATAAATTTGTTACATTCTGTACACATGTATACAAGCACAAATGTGAAGACTGACTATGAACATTTCAAAGGAACTAATTAAAGAAAAGTGTAGAGCAAGTTTTAGAACTGACAAGCATAATCTGACATTGCAGACACATTTTATAAGATACTGTATAAAGGCTTGCAGATAAAACTGTAACTATAAAACTGTAACCCCAAACTGTGATTTACAAGTTAAGTACTTATTGCAGTGGAGTTACTGTGTACAAAAGCAGTGTTGTGTATGAAAATCGGTAATAAAATTTCTAAGTACATATTTGTAAAAGATGAACTTTCTCCTGTGTTTGAAGAAATGCCTCTCTCTAATTGCTGCTATTGGGGTTTTTTTCACAGTTGCATAAAGCCTGTGTGCAGTCCCACAATTTCAAATTTTTAAAAGACAATTACATAATTATGACATCTTTAGCTGTGTTCATTACCTGGTGTCAAAGGCATAAAGGGACTTAGATCTCAGTGGGTGATGCCTTTGGTGCCAGGAATGTCCTGCCAGTTTTTCCAGCCAGGTGAGTAACAATGCACAGGAGCTGAATCACAGAATCTCAGGCAAGAGACAGCTCAAGGCCGTCACCTTTAGAGGCATCCCTGTCCCATGTCATTCTCTCCTTGCTCCAGGACATTTTGAAACTCTCCTGGCATATGTTTGCCTTATTCTTAAATTCTCCAGAGATGGAAATCCCATAATCCTCCCACCACCATGCAGATTTAGCTGCCTTCACCATCAGGAAGCTTCTCCTATTGCTCATCAGGTATTTCCCTCCTGCAAGTTACACCCCCTCCAGCAAATGTTTGCAATAGCTTTTCATTTCTTCAAATTATCACACAAGTGGCACTTCTAAATACCCCACCAGTAAGGGCAGAGTCCTCTGCATCTTTCCCCATGCTCAGGCAGGTTGATGTCTGGGTGCAGGTTTGGACTCTGAACACTGCCCAAGGAGGAGTTTCACAGGGGCTGAGAGGAGTTCAGCTCTGTATCCCCTCCTTAGAACCCTCTGTGCCAAAGGACACTCACTCACAAACAGGAGGGGCTCGTTGAGCTGAACTGATTCTCACTTGCAAACACATTTTGCACATTTTTCATAGATCAGTGAAATGGGATGCAATGAGTGAGAGTTAAGGTTTGCTCACCTGAAGAGAAGCAGCACAGCTTGGGGGAAAGTCTGAAAGTTGTTGTTTCTGTTTATTTGATTGTTGTCCCTCATGGCCACTTTTCCAAATACCTACAATAAACCAGAATTTTGACTCTCATTCCAGTGACCTGTGCTGTCAGAGGGTGTAGACCTTGAAATCTAAACTTCCTTCAGGATGCATGAAATGTCACGAAAACACTTTTATTACACTTTAGATTTTTCATTATATATAAGTGCAATAAATATATCACATAAACAAGGAAAAAAAAGGCAGCACACCAAGTTCTTCTCTTGTGTCTTTTGGAATTTCCTGATCAAGAAAATCAGAGCCAAATAAAGATTTTTCCATTGCTCTGAAAGCTCTGCCTTATACATAACACAACAATCAAAGGAATGCTTCAATAAGCAACTTAAGAAACAAGTCTCAGACAAATCTGTACTGTTGTTTAGTGCTAAAAAATCTTTAATTACCTGCATTCCAATGACAGCATAGATGAAGAACAGCATGGCTATCAGAAGGGCAACATAAGGCAGGGCCTAGAAAGGGACAGGTGCATTGTCTTTTAATAATCTCACACCATCATTTCTATTTCAATTTGCAAAAGTAATTTCTCTGTTCAACACAGACTTTTCCAAGGTTTTTCTTCCTATGCAAGTGCTTAAAATGTTATTACCTGTCACTCTTAAAACTTTGCTGCATGCAATGTGTATCATCTTCATTGTATTTTAAATTACTTCTGCCAGCAATCCAGAGGGAAGGATCATCTTTAGTGTTTTTAATTTTACTTCATAACTGATTCTGACAACACAAAGATACTTTGTTCTATACAGTCGCAGAGTTTCATTAACTTCACATTCATCAGTTTCCAGGAGCAATGATTCATGTATCTATTTCACTTATGAAATTGGTTTTATGTAAAATATGTGTTAAATTCTTCTTTTGCAGTCATCTAATAAAAAAGTGTGGAAGCATGAGATGTATGTATGTCAAATCTATCACATCCCTTTTAAATATGTCAAATATTTTTCTGGAAGTACCATCAAAACCTCACAGTAACAGCTGATATTAAATGACAAAGAATGACCCTCAGACTCCCAGAAGTAATTGGTGAAAATAATTTTGGCATTGGTATGCAAATATATTTAAATATGTCCTTATTGATAAGATTAACTTAAAAATATTTTTGTGTTTTACAGGGTATTTCTTCATATAATTTGGTGTATAAATGGCTGTAATTATAAAGCAAATTGAAATAACTTGTGCTAACCTGAAATGACTTGATAAATGTCCAGAGCAATGTTCTGATTCCTTCTCCTCTGCTCAGCAGCTTCACCAACCTCATCACACGGAAGAGACGGAAAAAGGTGATGGAGATCCGAGCGCTGTCCTCAGAGTTCTGAAGAGCATCAGGAGAAGTCAAACCAAATACAAACTCAAACATGCAACACTTCCAGAAAAACAACATAAAATGCAAAGGTGGAAGAGGTAAGATTTGGAAATGTATCTCAAGAGCCTGTTCACCTTGATAACCATGGTATGAAAGGAAAAATTACATGCTGAAAACACAGGACCTGTAGAAATGCTTCACACACCACATGCATTTCCAAGTTTTCTGGTTTGTTAATAGGATCATATTGGGTTTGTTTGTAATAGACTCCAATAGAACACTGACAATGGATGCAAACCACTGCATAACACCTTTGCAGTCAGACAGGAATGAAAAATACAGAAAAACTTGGTGGAAAAAAGACATGGTAAAAAGAATAAACTCAAGTATAGGTAAAACCACTGGGGTCACTTTACTGATCTTACCCCAGACTCATCAGTTGTGACTGTTTCAGTTGGCTTTGGCTTTAAGAAATTAAGAACATTAAATATTAAAATCAAATAAAATATTAAAAAAGTTAAGTTAGCTTAACCATAAGCAAAATTAAGAACATTTTTAAATTTCTAAATGAGAATTAACATATTTCAACTACAATATATGTCCTGAATAAAATATTAATTCCCTTATTAAACCATCCTCTTATCTGTTCGTGTTGGCTGACTCATAATAAAAATTGCTGGTATAAAACATGTTTATAAGATTCAATGGAAAATAAATACAGAATAAAAGATCTGCTCCTATGCAGGCCAAAAAAGTTAGCCATCAATTTGCACAGGTTGTATGAAATCATAGCAGGAAGCCCATCTAAAACTGAAGAACAAAGCTTTGGGGCCAAACTGGTCTTTCAAGGTCCTTTTGTGCTCTGCCCTTTTTGAAGATTAATGACTCCATCACTGGAATCTAACCAGAGTCAGATAATTTGTGTTTGATACCACAGCAGGAGCTTCCTCAGCAAAGTGCATTCATTGAGGTGGCTCAGTGATGAGCTCTGGGTGTTTCGGCTCCCAACAAGGACAAAGGGACACAGAAATTTCTGAGCCCCACGCCCTGAGGGCTGAGCCTGCCCCAGCAGTGCAGGGAGGCAGCTCTTGAATTCCCTCCCTGAGCTGGGGGAGCAGGATCAGGCATGGACAAAGGGATCAGGATTTGATTGATCCTTCTGGGACAGATCTGTGCAGCCCTCAGGAGCCTCAGGGAGCAGAAAGGCTCACACAGCTCCTTGTTCACTGTGAGGAACTCTGTGTGCTGTGAGGAACATCTCACTTTTCTCCTTTTATTCTCTCTGTCTGATTTTGAAGAAGCTTTCCTGAGAGCCTAAATGGTCACACACTTCTCAGAGCAGGCAGCAAAGCTTAAAGGACCAAAGTTCTGTGCTTGCTTGTGCGATGACAAACTCGCAGCAGATTCTTCCAAAATTGGAGCGTCTTTAAAAACATTTATAGCACTAGAAAAAAAGGGATTCTGGATGTTAGATCCCAGTGATGAGTCTTACCCTCTTGCCTAAAATATCCTCCTTTTAAAGAGGCACCTTTCAACAATTGCTGTCACTCAGAGCAGCAATGAGCACAGTGCCACCCCAGAGCTGCTCCAGCACCAGCCACACTCAGTGCCACACTCCACCTACTCAAACCCCACAGGCTGCTGGTACTCAAGATAGAACTTGAGGAGAAGGAAAGGAAAAGAAAGGAGCTGGTTCTGTTGAAAATATATTATGCAAACCTATTATTGTAAAGAAAAGCAACAAGAGGTAGTACTTTTAAAAAATAGGATGATTATTAAAATACTAATTGTGTTCTCTATTACTTTCTACTTCAATATAAAGGCATCACTAGGGGGAAAAAAGGTAAAAATAATGGTTTGCTCAACTATGTGCAAGTCATGTATGGATAAATTACTGCCCTGACAGGATATCAATATATTCTGAAACAAAGAATTTTTTAACTGTATAAAGGATTATTATTAAATTTATGCAATAAATTAATAAAACCCCAGATGTCCTTATTAACCTTTAGCAAGCAGAGTATTTGTCAAACTGGCTGCAACATCTAAACTTTCTAAGAACTTATATAAAATAGATGGAAAATCTGCTGCTAAGGGAAGACAACTGCTTCATTAGAAATTCTCTGTATATTTCAACAATTTGAAATGAAATCATCAAAATATAATCAAGGAAAAACTTCATTATCCCAAACACCATAAATGTCAAAATATCACAGGTCATGGAAGCAACCTTCCAAAGCTGCCTACCTAAATCAATCCCAAACCTGCACCAGTGCACACAGACCCACACTGCTACTGACTTTTTAGCACAAAAAAAAAAAAAAAAAATCTTTTTGATCAGACACTTTAAAGAAAAAAGATTTAATTACACCTTCTGCAGATGAAGCCTGAAATGTCTTATTAATCTCTGGTGACTGACTCAGGTTGAGCTTGATACTCTCTTAAATAGTGAGCAAATTACTTAATTTGCTTTAGTATTTTGTATGATCAAAACCTGAACATAGTATTTGACAGATAGAGATCAGATTAAATTACAGTATCATCACAAACTGACACTAAAAAAGGAAATAAAATTTCAGAGTTGGCATTTGAGAATTTTTCCCACTATGTTTTATGGGAACAGGATGGGGCCCCAAATAAGTTAGCATGAGTATTAGGATAGCAATATATGATGGGATAGATAACACCAGAAAAAGGATACTTTGGTCCTCCATATTTTCATTTAATCACTTTTCCAAATGCAAAATTAATGAGTTTGCATTATGACTTGGTTATGAACAAAAAGATCTCAAAAGGAATAGTGAGCAAAAACAATGTTTTCTACATATAACCCTCTTGGTAATTACTTAATTCTCACTTTTAAAAATGCAGAGGTCAGATTACCTAAACTATGCAATCAGTTCTACTGTAGCTACTCTGGAATGATGATCCCTCATTTTATTTTTTGTCAGGAGGTCACTAAAGGGATTTGTGTTTGCACAGTGGTGTATGCCCAGGACTGCCCAATGCACACTACCCTCTCAAATCCCTCTTCCTCAGCTTCTTTGGACTAAGAAATCCTAGTTGTCTGGTTCTGATGGCTGATCTGATGCTGCTGGGGAGTCTTAGGATGTCATATGCAAGAAATCACACATTATGGACACTGGAAAGGGCAGGCCAGCAATGAAAAATAAAAACACTCTGTTCACAAAAAGCAAATTGTACAATAATGCCAAGGTGAAGATAAATCTAGAAACAAAGTAAGAACATGAACTCCTGATACAAGAGGAGGTTTTCCTACTGAAGCTGAAAGTGTTCATCACTGGGCAAGCATTTTGGGTTTGACATCTTAGGGTGCATCTAATTTTTTATCCTCTTTGGCATTTCCCTCTGATAATACAGCAGCTTAGTTTATTTTACTAATACCAATTTTAATGAAGCTAGTGTAGTGATACACCACAAAAGAAAACATTATTCATATTCATTTATAAAGGAAATGCTCATCTGGGAGACAAAGTTAGTTAATGGTTACATGTGTCCATCCAGCATGAAGCAATGCTCAGATATGGGAAACTGAGATAAAGACAAACTTCAGCAACAATAACAGACAGACTGACAAAAACAGAGTGTCTGCTTCCTACAGATAAGGGGAAACCAGACAGTGCCCAAGCTCCAGCCTGATTTGCAGCACTGGAGACATCTCGTGCACACACACACATAAGAGGGTGGCACATTTTGATTTTGTACTTGTAGGGAAGTATTAGAATAGACTTGGGACTGCAGGGGGCAGGCTGAGCAGAGGGATGGTATCTGCTGACAATAAGGTAATCAAAATTACCTGGTCAGATAATCTATCTCCAGCCTCCTCTTTCCCCTCATTTTCAACCAATGCTGCTTGGTTCCAAACACTTTGGGACTGGCTGGTCATTACTGGGATTCTTTTGTCCCCCAAAAACTGGGACTGTGTGATTCCTAAGGTGGCAGGTGTGCTTCTGTCTGCTACAAGACTGGCAATGGTCACAGCTGGAATAAATGGACAACTTCTGCTTTCCCTGCTTGGCTGACAGACACCCTGCAGTGAGGGGAACCTGCACAGACATCCCTCATGGCTCTGCCTGTTCTGTCAGACATGGACCAGTCACACCCAGGGCATCAAAGCACTTCACAACCATGCCAATGTGAGCCAATCCTTAAATACTTCAAATAGGCAGTAATATGATTTTTCTTTTTTACTTAATTGAAGTGCAACAGTTTTCTTCCTCAAACAGTCCAAATCCTCAAAATAATATAACCAATGATCAACCTGAATTTCTGACTCACTGATGAAAATGTTTGCAACCTGCTACCAATTTTGGTCAAGTACTAATGCTGCTTATGAAAAATTCAGCACATTTCCTAAACAGGAACTCCTTGTTACACAAATGTTTGCAACAAATGTTAAAAATAAATATCCTGACTATAAAGAACTTCAGTGTCAAACTGTGAACAGTGTGAAACAGATTGGATCATGCCTTGGAAGCAAACTCCGTGCTTAAACAAAAAATAAACATGGTGAAAACCAGTGATGTTAGTAAATGGTGCTGGTCAAAAGCTTCTTTTTTACATATTGTGCCAAAGGGTCCAAGAGTATGTCAGAACAAATGACACATGATGATAATGTCCTCATCACCATAATTAAAGAAGGAAGCATCTGAATGACAAACACACGTGATGACAATAGCATTTATAGCAAAACATTCAGGTTGCCAAAATATCTCCAGAAATGTGTGCTGTGAGTCCATGTGCATAAACACACACGATTTGTTCAGAGAATAGTTACTGCAATTCAGATGTGAGCAAGAAATTTTCATTGTCTTATCAATGCTCTCTATATTCCCTATTCAACATGAACCAAATGCCCATAGCCATTAATTTATTAAAATTTTAAGTCAATGTGAGAAGCCTCTGAAACTATTTTTATAAGTGCCTCTTCCACTGTAAAAGATGTATTTAAGTTCTAAAGTCACAATTAATATTTTGTTATTATATGATAACTAATAAAAATTATTTCTGGCTCCAAATTAGATATTACAACACTGCAGAGATTTGATATTGCACTAAGAATTCACATTAATGAAAGCAAAGCTGTATGAGAACACAGTTTTCTGAGCTACCCTTAAGCCTAAAGAGAGATGTTTGCAAAAGTTTACTAAACATATCAACAGTATCTAAAAATACAAATTACTAGCACCAACACCCAAGTTATAACATATGATAGAGATGCATAAAGTTGTACTCAAACTAAATTGGACTGCTCTTGCTCAAAGTTGAATCCTGAATCTCTTACAGGAGGCAGACAGGGGCTTTATTCCACTCCTCCACACAAGCACAAGTTCAAGATTTGAGGCAGATGAGTTTTCCTGGGGGGCTCAGGAGGAACACATAAATGCTGTTCCTTTAAGCCCTATTTCAGCAGAGGGTTTTTTATGTCAAGAATAAAATCAGTCCTATAAAGATGGCACTAATAATTTACATAAAAGATGAGGAAATGGAACTCTCCATTATTTTCTTAACATTTTGGCAGCACATGAATGGTAAAAGAAACTTAAATAAAAAATGTGAATTAAAACTTTCACAACCACTACTGCAACAATGTGATCATGCTTCCAAGTCATTCAGTGTTGGTCATCCAAATGGCTTCTGAGCTGACAAATAAGGTCATTTCTATACAGTCAGGCCAGATTGAAACTTGTATGTTATTTCCTTTTAACAACTTATTTATTCAGATTTTATTTTCAATTTATTTCTCCCTCATTCTCATAATTATATACCCCCTCTCCCAGATTGGATCGACCACACGTTGTGTCTGCCAACCATTACTCTGCATTTTTAATTGAAAAAGAACCATTTCTATGACCACACAGGATCTTGCATGACATGTGAAAGTTTCTGAAAACAAAGGCCACAGACCCCAGGAGTAATTATATAGGTTTTAGTAGTGATTTTAATTTTTTTATTGCTATACCACATGTATATTTACTTATATATACTTGCCTCTAATAATTTCTAAAAATAAAATGAACATGAAAACCAATTAGGTTCATAAAAGAAGGAGGTTGAAGAAAGGGATATTAAATTAAAGATTAAATTAAAAAGATAATCACAGATAACATTTTATTTCCAAAATATATGTTACTCTGAGGTGGTTCATTTCTTGAGTTGGTCACTGATCCAGTCCTTGGGAATGCTGAGCAATCCTGTAAATTGCTTAATACATTAAAGACTGAATTGCACAGGCACAAAAATATTCAAACTATAGTAATTCCCTGGATTATGTGAAAATGGGAGGTTACTGGATCAGAAGAATCAGCCTCAGGGAAGCATATATATTCTTATAAAGGGTTAAAAAACTAGCAAAATAAAAGAGACGACATTTATTTTCCAGTATTTAATAGGGAAATCAAGGCAGTGTGTAACCTAGACAGTCCAATCCATTCTCCTGTAAAAACTGGGTCAGATGCAAGCTTGTTGTGGGCTAGAAGAGCTCACTGGCCCTTGCACAGGACCTGAGCATCCCCAGGTGCACTGTCAGGATGAGGCTGAGCTGTTTCCACAGCACAGGACAATCCCATCTGTGATCCCACAGCAATGTTCAGTTCACACTGAGGATGTGAAATATTCACACTCACGTCTCCCTTGCACTGCTCAATCTAGATGGTTCTGCCCCTACAATTAGAGCTGTGACAAGATCTGATTTTCTGTCAGTGCTGGTGATTTACCCTGCTCCAAATCAGCCCTCAAGCAAGGCTGAGCTTCCTCAGCTCAAGAAGTTTCTATAGCAGGAATTTTCACAGGTGCTGTTTCTTTATTTCCGAAATCCCATTGGAAACAAAGTCTCGTTAGCATTTCAACAGAGATGCAGCTTTCCCAGGATCACTGCCAGCCTTAGATAACAAATACAGGTGGAATAGCACAATTCAGACTGCTGAAAAAATACTGAGGAAAAGATTCTGAAATACTGGATTTGGATGACAGAAATTTACACTCAACTACTCAATTAGGAATAGTCCAGTAGAATCAAAACAATGAAAGTAAAAATCTAAGAAATTTCCCTGGAAACTCTGCAACATTAAATGCTTCATGTTGAAAATGGGAAATCAAGGCCAGAAATATATAGAAACCATAATACAGTCTTGACTTGCACAAACAAAGCACAGAAAAGTGGCAAGACCAGGAACAGACAATGCTTAGTACACAGAGAGTCTGCTGTGCAAAAGTAAAAGAAATCAAAGATGAGCATTTTTTCTCTTGTGAGAATAACATGAAAACTAAGAAACGGCAGTGCTGGTTGTTGACTGTGGTGTGCACTTATCTTGGACATAATTACTTGGGCTCCAGAATATTTCCAAGACAGCTGTGGGAGTTGCTAAATCCCAGTGTTCTTCACAGCTGACAGCTCAGAGTTACAAGGAGTGCTGTCCAATTAACACTGCTGAATACAGACACATCTGCTTTGGCCATGGAAGCACCTCTGAGCTATCCCTCAACCTCCTCACAGTCAAATACCTTCTGCAGTTATGAGGGAAAGCTGTTCTAAATGATTGGTGGTTTTACTCTCCTCAAATACTGTGCTCACCTACTCCAGTACTACTGTGAACGGAAATCGTGGGTAAATTGCAAATACTTGAGCTCTAAGTCTAAATGCAAAATTTTTCTGGGGAAATAAAACAAACCCTAAGGTAAACAAAACAGAGGGAAAAAACCCAATCAAAATAAATCAGATGCAGCTTTTACAAATGAACTCCATGAAGAATAATTATTCTTAAAGAAAAGTCTCAAAGGGACACTGCAGTTCTGGGCTGACTGACCCTCCCTGTCAGCTCAGGTTCCTTCAGTTCACAGGAAGATCCATCCCCACAGAACTGAGAAAAATCAGTCTGAAATCTAAAGGTCAGGATAAAGTTATCCTGCTCCCACGTTCTCTCATCACTCTTCCATTTTCTTTCCAAAAGTCAGTCAGTCATGAGATTCTCACGGTTTAACACAATACCAGGAAGCAACTTCAAGGTGAATCTGTTGCCTAAACACCTATAATGTGCAATGGCCATCAGACAAAATTCTGGTAAAAGAGTTTTCCAAGTACTTTAAGAGTAATTCAAACTTCCAAGCATTTACTGCAGGATATGAAAAGCAAAAGGACTGGGGAAAATTAAATATTCTATTTTCCACAGCATGGAAAGCCTGACTTTCTATGTGACCTTCTTCTGCAACCTCATGCAATATGAACGGCCTCCAAACCCAAACCTCTCACAGAAAAATAAATCATCGTTTGTTAAACCAAGCCACTGAAAACTTACAGAATCTTGAATTATTTTGGTCACATTAACTACAAAAAGCAATGGGCTTCAAGTAAGATAGAAACATAAGCTTAAATCTCTTTTTCTAAATATTTTCTGTGCATATATAGAAAAACAATTTTTATTGTCTCACTGTGCTGTGTGCAACTACACAAGTATATAAATAAATAACAGCAGCTTATACAAACATCTGTATCAGTGTTTTGGTTTTTGATTCCAGACTTAAACATACTTTTAAAAAAAGGACTTTTTTGGGATTAAGTTTACATTTTCTGTATTTCTTGATGACAGCAATTACTTTTTAGTGCATGAACAGTTGCTACTTACATTAACTTCTGTTATAGCAATATCAACGACGCTACCAACAACAATTAAGGCATCAAAAGTGTTCCATGCATCAGTGAAATAGTGCTGTTAGGACAAGCATTCAGCAGAAAGAGAGCAAGAGAAAAACACAAACAGAAAAAGAGAAGAAAAGGACAGTGTTATAACACAGAAACACTCTAGGCTTCTCTGATGTACCACTATACAATCTAAACTTTCCCTTTCATAGCTAAAAAAGATTGGTAGAAAAAAAAGGCTATTTATTTCCCATATCAACATAATTGACCTATGACTGGTCTGTACTCAAAACTTTAGAAACATCAGATCAAAATCTGTGACTTGTCCAGATGATGGAAATAGTGGGGAGACAGAGAAAGAGAAGTAGGGACTGGGGAAAGTAAGCTGGGATATACTCACATCAGCTTCACTGAGAACGACGTCTACTATGCTGCCAATAACGATGAGGGAGTCAAACGTATTCCAGGCATCACTAAAATAGCCCTGAACAGAGCAGGCAGGGTGCAAACGTTTGTGATTACACATGAAATGTCAAATATTTGCATACTTCTGTTTAGTTTTGCATAAACAGAAATTAGTTAAACAAAACCTGTGGTCTAATGAGAAAACAAAACAAAAACCAAACAATATTGCCTACTGAAGGAAAAGCAACATAGATGTGCATGTGTGTGTATATATATAAATATATATATACATGTACAGACACACACACAGACACACACACACTCTACACATGCAGAACACACCATCAGGTAAGCACGATGTTGGCAAGCAAGCCATCATCCAAAATTGGCCTTGGGCTTCTAGCAAGGCTGAAAAATTCTAACATAAATACCCTAACGAGGACAACAAGGCCCCTTTCATTATATTTCTGCAAGATCAAGCCAATTTAAACCTCCTTATCATCAAGGATTTTGTGATAGTCTTATCTAAGTGGTTGGTGAAAATATTCAAAGGGTCACGTCTCATCACTGGCTAAACATGCACGGTTATTAATGTGAAACTGTGCAGAAAGTTTAGAGAACTGACTTAATCTTCTATTCATAAACTAGGTCTAATATAGGAACTCATCCCACATTTGCAGTCAGAGGGTGATTCTGTAGGCAGTGAAGCCAGTGAAGCCAGCAACCTGAACAATTTCTTAATGCTTTTGGTTGGTGCAGCCAGTCCAGTGTCTGAAAACTCATTTTCAATCAATTGCTTCACCACTCTTCTGATGTTGTATGCCTTTAAATATATTCCCCACATGTGTGGTCCTGGGACATGGCTGCAAAGGGATATAAAGGTCTATAATGCAATTAGCTGACTGTGGCCATAAAACAGCATATTTGAGCAGAGGTTCTTCAGAAGAATCCTCCAGGTAGGTTCCAGTGTGGAACAAATCAAAATGTATTACAATTGTTAAGATAAATATGGAGACCAGAGGTTTCTGCAGCATGTGGCTTTTTCTTACTTATCATAGAAATCCAGAACTGCAAAAGTTATTGAACTTGCCCTCTACCTCATTCAAATGTATTAAAGTATCAGTCTACCATGACTAAGGAATGGGCATTACATGAGAAAAGCTGGAATGTACATTTTGTCCGTGTACATTTCTTGGTAATTTATTTTCAAATACTAAATTTTTAGCCACTATTGAAGCTCTAAAATAATACATTTAGCGAGAATTTTAAAATTACATATGTGCTAATCTAACCTTATATCTAGTCACACTTTTTATTCCACTGTTTGCTCTAAGATAATGTTTTAGCTGAGTAGTTTAAGTTATGACATGAGTTATTAGCAGAGTAAAGAAAAATCGGTTCCAAAATCGATTTTAGAATTGGAATGATATTTTTCTCAAGGTTTTAAACTGTTAGAATTTCTAGTAATTTCACAGTTTAAAGTAATGCACCTGAGTGCATTAATATTTGCAAAAAGGATTATTTTGAGTGGAAATTTCCTCTTGGAGACTATGAGAGAGCTGCTTCAGTAGACAACAGCTCCACATTCTTGGAGAGGAAGAAGAGTCAGGAAAGGCTCATTATGTTTCTAATTCTACTCTTTTAAAACTCAAATTGCTACCACCATTCCTTTGTCTAAGGAAGGGACTGAAGGAGGAAAATAGATCAGAGTATTATCTCCACAACTCTCTGCACTTCTCTGGTTCTTGGGGATCAACCATCAATTCCAGTTTTGGGGCAAAAGCCAGTGCTCTTGGATTTGGCCTCCTGAAGAAATGCCTCCACTCCAAAGAGCTCTTGCACAATTCCCTGCAGCTCCCTCCTTACTCCTCCTGCTCATGGGAACAAGAAATTCCCAAAGCTTTGCTGAGAACCACACTGAACCATCCCAGCAATATTGAATTTTATAATCCTAATGAGATTAGCAGCTGCCAACCAATGAAAGGGAGCTGCTCTCATCATGTTCTTCCTGATCATTTGCATTCCTTATTTCTAAGTATCTTCCTTGATTTTAGAATAGCAGTATTTTTATCTATAGATAAACAAAATAAGAGACTATTGGCAAACAGTAAACACATAATCAGCACAATCCTGAGCTGTGCTATCCATCTTCCTCTACAAAGGGGACCAAAAAAGGTTCTCCAAACAAAGGATAATTTCAGCTATAGAAAAAGTTATTTTACTAGACATGCTACAAGATAAAGCACTGAAATAAAAAAAATCACATTTTGATTCAATACAGCTAAAACACTTCACAGCTAAAATAATTTACACATTTATTTCTTAATTTTATGAAACCTTTTCCATCAGTATAGACAAATATTGTTCAAACTAATATGTAAAGCAAAAGCATACAAATAAACAAAAAACTAAGAGAAAATAAAGATGGTTTTGGAAAAGGGAGGAATGGACAAGTCACAGCAAATAAACATCATGCAAATAAGTTGTTTTCACCACTGCAAGGACCCAAGATCAATTCACTTACTAGCCATCTTTCCTTTTTTCTTACAAAAATCTGATGTAAAACGACATGGAAAATCATTACAAGTTTAAGCAACAACTGGCTACCAGGAGGCTGTACATACGGTCTGTGTGGATGGATTATTTTTGATTCCAAAGCTGTATTTTGTTTTGAATGGCACTGAACCATGCTGAGTAACAGATTTTAGCAAATGTGAGGAAAAAGACCTGTTCTTTTAGCTTATATTATGAAAAATTTGCTCATTGAGAAATGCCGAAGGACAAAATCACAAATCCTGGGGAATAGGTAGGCATAGAGAATTAGCAACAAAATATGTTTCCATACATCTACCACATAAATATTTTAGTTCTTTTAGAACTCTCTTGGAAAATTTAGGGCCTTATTCTGCAAAGCCTTGTGTGATCCAATCTCCCAGTCAAGTGTGCCAGACACTCAGCATCACCTTTGCTATTGAGCACTTCTCCAGGTTTTATGTATTTCAGAGCTGCAGTGCCTTGGTTTTACACAACACAATATCATAGGAAGAGCATCAATAATTTATAGTAGCCTTAAGTTTATATGACCAGCAAAACCAAAAGATCACCGTTTTCTCAGGACTTTTGTCTGCATATTAAGGGGACACTGTCAAGCAGATGAGATAAAAGTTAACAGGTTTTTATCTATTCTGACTTTTACAGAGTTAAATGGAGTTTTTATCTGATGCTTTGAACATCTCTGAAATAACGTTTTAAAGGCACAAAATTAATAAATAAAACTTTATTCTGTCAGACTGATCTAAGAGACCCACCCACCAGTGACACAGACATAGAAGAAATTTATCAATCTAACCCTCATGGACCCTAAAGTAAAGCATTAAATTTGGTTTCAGATTGTTCCTACTATTATTAAACTTTAATATGATTTAAAGCAATTAATTGTTTTAAACATGCATCTATTTTGAAATTTAGATTAAAGACATTAAAATTCTGCTTAAGGCTGCTATCTGAGTTTTGATTATTAATGAACTATGTAATATGTGTTGCCAATAGGTTTTGTTGAAGAGTATCTGATAATTTGAAAAGTTACAATCTCCAAAGAATAACAGGAACAACCTTAAATATACTTTACTCCTTCCTGCTCCTTAGTCTCTTCCAAAAGTCTGATTATCATCATGGTCTTTAAACCTTGTCCTGCTAATTAAAAAGTTTAAGGTGTTCTGCACCTATGGCGGACTGAAATTCAGGAAAGGAGACCTTTCCACAGGCAGTGTCTGCCTTTCAGACTCTCAGGGTTCAGATCCAGGGATGTCTCACAGGGAAAGCATCCAGTCAGATAGAAAGCATATTGCAACAGAATTAAAGCTCAAATTGTACAGAGTCTTAGAGACCAGTTTTAACACATTGCATTTGCTAACAAGTAGGAAGCCCACAGTACAAATGGAGCACTGTGATTTGTACACTCATGATCAGACCACTGTGTTTGGCATTAGCTGCTATTTCTGACTACAGTCACAAGTGCATGGAGAACCATACAAGGATTCACAATCTTCTTTCAAAAAGCAGATGATAAAATGCAGCAAAGTCCTCTGTGCAAAACAAGGATATAGAACAGGAAATACAGATCAGGAAACACAACCAGCATACTCATGACACTGTGGTCCACACAGCTGACCTATCTCCTCTGGGGCCTCATATGGTGCTATTTTTAATGTGAAACCCTTATCATTTAAATAAGATAGCTGACACAAAAATACAAATAAGTTCATTAGAAAAGTACAATGGACTGGACAGTGCAGAGCGAGACCACGGGAGAGCGGGCAAACATTCACCCCGAACTCCACAGTTCACATCTCAACACCAGATCTCTAGAGATGGATCACTGCTTCACCTCTGCAGGCAAATAAAGCTGGCTTTAAACCAAGCAGCTTAGGCTGCACAGCCAATCTCAGTACTAATATAAGCTGAATAAATAGTTTTGCAAGTCTGGAAAGCTGGTGTGCAGCTGCTGCAGCCTGAGCTGTGCTGGGAGCGCAGAACTGCCCGGCTCAGAGCAGGGATGGGGCTGCACAGAGCCACGGCTGCTGCACCCCAGCACAGGGCACAGCTCTGCCAGCCCCTGGGCACGTATCCTGGCTGCTTGGAAAGGGGGGCAATGGGAAAGGAAAAGTACCAGCCTTGGGTGGTGAGAGCAGTAAACCTCAAATGGCTCATCTGGCTTTTCTCAAATTCCAAGTGTAGCAAGTGAGCACGTTTTACTCATTTACATAGCCCAGAATAAACATTAATTTCATTGTACTAAAAACAAATTTAGTCTGTTTGTTCATCATTAACTTCTGCACTTCATTAATGCAGTATGAGAACTGAAAAAAAAGGCTGCATTAGCTGCCACAGGATACTTTTAGCTTTTTTTCAATTATAGTTACCAGTTCCTCTTGCAAATCTACTTTTGAAAATGTGCCTGAACCATTCATATTGACAGTGTCCCTTTAAAACAAGGAATCAACCATTCAGTGTTGGACCTTCTACCAAATATTATGTTTATATAACTGAAAACATAAAAATCTAAAAAGACTATTGCATATGTAAACTATTTATGCATATGTTTGTAGTACTTGGCTGTGTTTTATAAAGTAAAGATAATATTTTGCATTTTAGAATCAGAAATTATACTGGATACAGGTCTTTACTGGAGATTAAATTAGTGTCAAGTAATGAATGTAGTACCCAGAACAGGAGATGTGGTAATGCTTCTAACAGGAAATGATTTATCTGATTTAGAAAGGGACATTTTTATTACCTCAAAATATTCTAGATCTCATCAACCACTTCCTCAGATTTTTTTCTGATATCTGCATTTCATTTCCTGGAGTTACATTTCTATTATAATTTCTCTGATAGATAAAGGTGGGAAATGTTGATTCTTTTTGCTATTTGAATAATATACAACAAGTGTAAAACTCTTCATACTTAATTCCTGTGGTGATGACCTAATTAAAGCATATCTTAAACTTACCTTGGGTTTGAATGCAATCAGTTTCAAAACCATTTCAACAGTGAACACTCCTGTGAAAACCATATTCATAATGTCCATGGCATCATTAAATAGCTTAGACTGTCCATAGTGCTGTGAATGAAAAATAAATCACTTAAAAAAGTAAAGGCTGTAAAACATGAACTGAAAGCAAGGCAGCCTAAGACAAAGTTGACAAAAAATCAGCATAGGAAAACATTTTCTAGTAAAATTTGTGAAGCAGATTTATATACATGAAAGATTAGCTGAGTATCCCTGGTCAAGCATGCAATTGTTCAAATTCATTCTGTTTAGGCACAGAGCAGAACAAAACTGTCATTCCTCAACATCCTAAGGGAATCTCCAGAGAAAACTTGTTCTCTCAAAATAGAAGTATTAGATAACAACATTTGCCCAAGTTTTATATGCAAGGTTTTAAAATTACACAGGCTTGTGTCACACCTGCTTAGAGAGCCTGAAGTATGGTAGTCACAAAATAACACAGTGTGTAGGAGGTATATTTTTAAGAGGACAGTCTATGCAACTATACTGAAAAAAGCAGAATGATTTTGTAAACTGTAAAATGATTTTGTAAACTGAATTCAAACCATGCTTTTTCTTACTAAAATCTGAAATACTAGGGAAAGAAAGAGACAACTAGAACATATCACAGAAAACTACTGTGATCAGAAGTTCTTTAAAATTCTACTTCATAAAAAAAATACAGGTTGCCATAATTTAAAGGCATTATATCTCCCATACCCTTCCCCTCAATTTATGCCAACAGCTTCAAGAGAGTTTCTGTTTTTCCTACCTGCATAGCCAAGCAAAGGGTGTTCAGCATGATGAGGACAAACATGATGTATTCAAATCCAGTAGAATTCACCACATACCAGAACTTGTATTGGTAAGGATTTTTTGGAATATATCTGCGGAGAGGACGAGCCTTCAGGGCATACTCTACACACTGCCTCTGGAAAGCAAATACAGCAAAAACTGTCAGACTGTAACCTAGCAGGTCATCAACTGGGAACACAATCATTAAGTGAAAATTGTTAAATGTAACTGTCAAAAACAGCCTGTCTACTTGATTTAGGGCCTTTTATTATTAAGCAGAAGGAGCTCACCAATCCTTACTTGATTATTTACAGCTCTGTCTAACCATATCCACTACTCAGCCACATGCAAAAATCAAATAATGCTCATGGAAATTCTAGAGGGTTTTGCCTTTATGCACTATTATGGTATGTATGGATATAGTACATAGCAAGACTATTAAGTCATCTCTAAACCATGTTTTGTCTTTACTCCCTTGTCAACCACCAATGGGCCTGCCTAGCATAAAACCCCAGAATCAGCAAAATAAATACTGAGGAGGTGTTATTTCTAATAGCCCAGTTAAATTGCCCAGTAAAATAAAATGTGTAGGAACATCATGGATTCATCTCATATCCTACTAGTGCCCAGAATCTTCAGGGCTGAGCCTCCTACTCGTCTCTGAAGGATTTCTTACAGGGCTGTCTAATGGGGCACATGGTGCAGAAAGAATCCTGGCTACATCTCATGCTTGGCTTTCTTTAAATGAAGTCAGCCAATAATACCCAAAAAATTATGAGTTTCTCAGTCAAAGGATTAAACAGTAAATGGAGACAGATTTTAGTTATTTTAATCTGAATATCCCCAGTGAATTTCTAAATAAATGGGGGTGAGAAGTGGAATATATTGAAAACTTGAACTTTGGACACTTTCAGACTATTTGGAACACAAAACCATTTTACAGTTCTTAGTGTAAAGCCTATCTCTGCCTCAGGATAACCTGGCTGTATTCTTATTAATGTGACACCAAAAAGCAAGATGCTAGGAAGACAATAAGCTTAGTGGACACCTTTCACAACAAAAACACTGATGGGTTGGGCTCACAGAAAGGTACAACAGCCTGAATACTCACTTAAATAAACATCCAGATAGTAAAAAAAATTAATAAATACTAAGCTATGTGTTTGGTGCCCTCTTCTGCCCCAAAGCAGAAAGGATGCTCCTCATGCATAAACAAAAAAGGCTACTTTCAAAACTTAAGAATTCATTATTTATTTTAACCTGATTTTTGTCCAGCTCACAGTTCTTGTACTCTTGTTCTCCCTGTTCTTGGAATGTAACAATCACAAAACCAACAAATATGTTCATCATAAAGAAAGCAATAATGATGATATAGATGATGAAAAAGATGGAGATCTCCACTCTATAGTTGTATACAGGTCCTACATTCTCTCCATTTGAATCAATGGCTTTGTAGAGCAGCCTGAAAAACAAACAAAATTTTATCTTTATTACCATTAAAATGAAAATAGTAAAATATGCAGACTGAGAGGACAGGTTTCAGAAATGGTCTGATGTTCACTGATATGTTCTTCTATATACTGATAGTGCTTGCAAGAATACAGAAACCAGAAGAATCACAGCACATTTTGTTATAGTCTTTTTTTTTCCTGAAAGCATTAAGTTAATGACTTAATTTTGAATTTTTAATTTATTTATTTATTTCCAGAAATGAAATTTTCTCATTTAGGGAAATAGTGAGTGGCAGTTAGTTCTTTCTAGATTTTTCTATGAGGGTACTGCTGTCTGATTTTTTAGTAAAAGGTTTACTTGAAGGCCTAAAACTTTCAAATCAGCCTTATTTAAGGGCCACTGATGGATAAGCATCTAGAATTGTTACTTCCATTAGAGCTAAGGAGAAGTTCCCCATAGCAAATGCAGCAAGACTGGGACTCAAACAATACCAAAAAGTTCACCTTTTCTTATTTTTCCTGAAAGATAGGATAAGTGCCCAGATTCATGATAATAGGTTTCTTTACTTCCTCCCTTTTTATACCACCACTTAAAGCTGCCTTATTGCCCAAAAATGTCTGTTAAATGACAGTGAATTGCTCTGAAAAATGCAACTTTGGAAACAACACTGTGCAAACACGGAGAACCCACTCACGCTGGCCAGCCTTCAAAGGTGGACACTGTGAACAGGGCCATCATAGCAGACAGGACATTGTCAAAGTTGAAATCACTGTTTTGCCAGACTCTCTCTTTGACCATGGGACTATCGACATCTCCGTCCTTATAGACGATGTAAATCCCTCTGTGGGAAAGAAACCGGCGTTAGTGAAATGCTGAACTGGCCTCAGGGTAAATCAATGCACAATTCAAAGCTGTTTCCTCCCTTGCCTCCTCATGTTGGCTTTATTTTCTTGCTAACCTGTGTTTTCTGGTGAGATTCAGATGTCAATTACAATTCACTCAACTCTAAACAGCCTGACCCATGCACAATGCCTGCCCATGCACAGTTTAGGGTATTCAGAACAAAATGTGGCACATTCTTAGAGCAAAGCTCTCCTCACCGGCATTCCTCGGGGTTCTGTTTGGCCTCATCAGTGCACTTGTAGAATTTTCCCTACACATAAAAACAAAAAAAGCAATGACAAAATGCAGAATATGCAAAATAAATGCTTTTAAACTATGATTGATTCAGGATGGGACCAGCCCAGTTCCAGCAACAAACCACCAAGAATTTAATTCAGCTTTTCTGTTCTTTATGGACTGTAAATTCTCAGTGTCTTACCTTAAACAGCTGCACCCCAATACAAGCAAACATGAACTGCAGCAGAGTTGTAACAATCATGATATTACCAATAGTTCTAATAGCCACAAAGACACATTGAACAACGTGCTGGAAAGAAAGAACAAAATAGGTTTCAATGCAATTTGTCACAGACCATATATCATAAAAGTAATTTCTGCATTCTTTTTTAAAATTACTATTTTTCTGTTGCCAGCATAATACCTAAAACTGTAATTTGACAGGTTTTCTAAATTTGTCTGTAAGTTTGTTGACACAGACCCATCAACGTCAACTGACTAGAAATTACATAGGCACTATGGATAAAGATCTAAAATGCACTGGTGGGTTGGCTCATCACAGTCCAAATCAGCTCAGTGGCAGCTCCTGCACACACAGACTGCTGTAACTGTGGGCAGAGCCCAGGCTGGCCAACACCAGACATGTTCAACAATCAATAACTGATTTCTGTCCTTGTTCTGTGCAGACAATTTCTCTTGAGCAAGAATTTTTAACCTGAGGCAGGACTGGAGGATCAGGCCAATAGAAATATAACTTTAAAAATAAAAATAAACACCTTAAGTCCTTTTGCTCTGTTTATTGCCCTTAGAGGCCTCAAGACTCTTAAAACTCTCAGAATCTTCACGACTGAGATAGCACTTGATCTAGAAGAAAAAAAAAATAAATTATACTGTTACTGTTAAGGTAACTGATTTTATTACAGAATAACAACATCCTTGCAAATACTTGAAATGTGAAATTTGAAAAAAACCCTCCAACTAGAACTGTAAGATATGTATACAATGTTTTTCTTTATTCTTTATTGATTCTTTATTATTAGAAAATAGTATTGACCTCGTAAACACCATAAGAATCATTTTGATTTCTGGAGCAAATTTGGAATTAAGAGCTTAGAAGCTCATGTAAGACCATAATGGAGCAAAATAGACCCCACAGTATTTTCCAGTGTTGACAAGCTCTTTTGAAGACACTGAGTAAATCCTGTAAATCAATGAATCCTTCCATTTCCAACTAACCTCAGATGAAAAGATCTCAAATGGCTTTGATTCTCTCTGTTTAAGTAGCTAGGACTGCATAGGAGGAAATAAGAGTGCAGAGTGTTCTAAAGAACAGCCTGTGAAACTGAAAGTTTGTGCAGTGGGAGGTCTGGTACCAGCAGGGCTCAGAGTGGGGAGCAGCTGCCTGACACCCTCCCCTGCTCTTTAGTCACTAATGCTTTCACAGGTTATTATTAATATGGAAAAAGCACCCAATGAATCAAGAAGCACATTTAGATTCTTTTACTGTGTTTAGTCTGACCAAACAAAATTAAAAAAAAACCTCTCCACTATCACTTACAAATTGATTAAAGTGCAACTTCTCCCCCCTCAAACACGGTCTAGTTCCATATCCCTACAGGTCAACACTGAAAGACCAAGCCCGTAAAATCAGATTGCAAGTGTGACAATGGCTCAAAGGAAGGGATTTAAACCTCCTGCAGCTCCAGGAAATCCCTGCTGTACCAATACCAGTGCCATGGGGCTCCTCCTTGCTCTCCTGGTAATTGTGGGAAGTAGTAATTTGTTTGCAAGCCATATTAGTGATGAATTACAACACCCTCCATGGAAAGCACTCCCTCTTGCCAGCCCATCCCTGAGCACTGGCACTGCACACCCACACACCGTGGGGGAACAAAAGGAGCTGGAACACTGATTTCAGTCTGAAACCCCAGAGCAAAAATAAACCATTCACAGTGTGAGTGTAGTACTTACTGAATCCCAAATGATACCAGAGAAACGCCCACAACCAGCAAATCCAGCAAATTAAAATAATTCCTGCAGAAGGACCCTTTATGAAGGAATGCTCCAAAAGCTGTCATCTAAAAATAGAATTGTTACACACTTAGTCTATATTTCAATTTATTCAAATTCGCATTTAGGCTGTTTACAAGACACTTGCCTGGAGTGTGAATGCATACAATACTATCTCACTTTCTAAAATCCTTTGAGATATAAAACAATCCCTTTACATACATTAAATCTTTCTTTTAAATCAGAAAAATTCTGCTCAAGCAACATCAATAAACATGCTAATTTTTTCTGATATCAACAAATGTTTTATTTTGTGTAAGAACAGATGAGGCTGAGATCATTACCCTGAATTAATTTGGCCTTTGTTAGAAAAAAATGCTACAAAAAATCATTTGAGATTTCCATGTTTACTAAACTGTAAGGTCAAAATTCTTACTCCTAATTATTCATACTATCTTAAGAACTGAAAAGGAGCTGAAAATGTGCTGCCAACACCTGAGAGCCAAAGTTGGTCCAGAAGCAGGACAAGGCTGTCCTAAGGCAACAATTCAAGGCTATTTAGCTTTGGCTTATGGCAGACATGAGTGGCTGTCTTGGAATAACCTGGAACAATGAGCAGATCTTTTGTATTCTGTGTAATCAGAGGACCCTAAATTTTGCTGTTCTGTGGGGAATATCAAACATTGCTCTTCCTTTTGGGCTTTCTCTAAATTTTTTGTTTTCTGTCCTTATATTTAAATTGAGAAAGCTTACAAAGTGGATCTTGTATGCATCATTTGCAGGTTTCATTAGGAGCCAGTGATAGAGGCTCTATTCATTATGGCTGCAGCCAGCACCTGGGCAGATGGTTTTGGGTATCACAAAGCTGAATTTGACTCCTAAATCCATGAATTAGACTTCCTACCATAACTGTAAGTAAATACAAGTTTAAAATGGCACAGAGGAATCCAAATAACCATTAGATGGACAGACTCACCAGCTGAAGAGAATATTGCATAAATCTTTCCATAGTTATGATAAATCTTTCCATAGTTATGGATTAAGTCTGAAACATTGAAACTAAAAACTCAGAACAAAAACAAGGATACCTCTGGAAAACACCTCATAGTCAACTCAGTCACAAGAATTCTAATTTCTTCAGCCTCAAGGTCCTCTCACAGAGCCTGAACACTGAACTATTCCTTGTTTTCCATAGGTAAGAAAATTTGATGCCATCTAGGGAGCATCCCATACTGACTGTCAATTTTACTTTCCCTTTACTTTCTATTCTGCTCCTCGAGGAGTAGGGAAGAGATTTTGTTTCGTTTCCCCTCACAGCAGATTACTGCAGATTGCCAGACAGTTCCCAGTGTAGAGCAGAGCTACAGGCAAAGGGCATCCCAGTGCACTGCAATCCTGCTCAGTGTGAGACATTTCCAGGCCTTCTGCATGGCAAACCAGCGCCACCAGTAAAGGGCTGGGCCTCTGCAAAGGAAATATGTCTTTTTCTGGGAAGCAAAAATTAATTAATTTCCTTATTCTATTCTTAAGCCCTCTTTTTGGTGATAAAAATATTCCCAAAAGCTAGAAGAGTGAAAATGCTAAAGCTTTAATCTAAGTCATGGGATGAGACATGTAACATATTTATATAATAAAATTTCCATTAAATTAGCTTGTTCATTTACAGCTATACAGAGTACATCTAAACTCTGTCGGGAGCTGAACACAAAAATAACCCTGAAAATCAAATTAACATCTATCTACAACTACCCATATACATTGTATATGATGAGAGCAGCACACAAAGTTTCATTTAACAACTCCCACAAAAATTAGGTGAATAATTGACATTAAAGTGCAGGTGAGGTACATATCTCTCCATCTTCATGTGGAGACTCATATTTCAATCACCACAAATCCCAGTGGAAGAATTTGTTACAACTCTCTAGTAAGTTTAAATGGTGTGGGATCAGCACAGTAGGGGGAGGTAGAAAGCACAGATCCCTAACCTGACCTTTGCTCTGATGTTTTCACCTTTCCCAAGTTGTCCAAACAGCATGATAAACTGAATTTCAATGTCATGCAGACAGAATTCTCAAATGTTGAAAAATGATGTTGCAGCTTTTCTGTTATTCACATCCTCATTCATACCCTCAACACTGCAATGTGGAAATTCTTGTTTGAGAGCAGCAAGAGCACAGGGAGACTTCTTACATGCTGAGAATTATTCTGGTTTAATGCTTGCTTTTGTACAAGTTTCTTCACTACAGGTGATAATATTTCCTCTGCTTATCCTAATTTCAGTTTCATATATATCTTTTTGCTGGAAATTAAGGAGCACTATTGTTCCTGCAGGTCTAGTTTTGAATTTTCTCCTTGCAGAGCACTCTCCTTCTGCACAGCTCGGACACTGTGGGAAGCAGCAGAGGACAGGGAGGGCCCCAGGCACAAGCAAGCAAAGCCAGAGGCTGGGACAGGTTAGCAAAGCAGGCAGGGGTCTGTGTCAGCTCCTGACTGTGCACATCTGCATGGTGCAGTTTATTTTCCTTTACATGTGAGTGCACTACAGAGCTTCCTGGAGAAACCAGAGTCAGAAGCAGCAACATTTTTGGTTGTGATGTAGCTTCTTGTTTCCTTGTTATCTTTACAATTCCAGATTTCAGCAGCCCAAGCTCTAGAGTTTCCTGCTTCCCTTGGATAACTCATGAATTGCTCAGTGCCAGAATCTCTAGCAGTTTGCAGGAATGTTGCTTTTCTTAACCCATCCAGTTATGCCTCTTTATCCTGCCCTTTATAATTCCTCTGCCTCCTAAAAAACACAAATGGAACTGCAGGAGCTGCAGAACCTGCTGCTCAGAGAATGTGGAAGTTTACTGCCTTTCTTCTGACACAGTTACAATGGTAAAATATTTTTATGGCTTCCCAAATTCATAGTTGGGAACTAGTCTGATTTAATACTACAGCTCTTTTCAATGCCCTGTTCTCTCCTTAATTTGGCCTTTCTCTAGCAGCAAAACCCCTAGATATTTATTTTAGTGTGCTACAAATAAGAATAATCAATTCTATAGCAAGCTTCTCACTGCTGAAAATGTGAAATAAGGGGATAAACATTAAGCCTGGGAGAAAATTCACAAGCATAAAAATAGCCTATTACTTACAGAACAGCTTATCTTGTAAACAGCCCAAATATTGCACCAATTAGTAATAATCAAATTGCATTGTGAAGAGTATGCACAGCAATATGAGCAAAAGCTGGGAGAAGAGATCTTGTTAAGCTTAATCCTCAATTGGAAATGCATAGTTTATGTACAGATTCTTAGTGTGCCAGCAATTTTTAAGTGTATAAATCAGGGTTACTCAACCAAAAACTTGAGGTGAGAATCAGCACAGCATGAAACATTTATGAATCATATGTAAATCTCTGAAAAAACATTTCGTCAATTTCCAATGAAAAATTTTACTTCCTTGTTCAGCATTTTGTTTCATGTGAATGCAATTTTTGGTTATTTATCTTCACCACAGTAAATCTTGTACATTGAATATCTGAGTAACCCCAATAGATATCCTTAATAATCAGCACACAAACTATACATTAAAATGCCAATTTTTGGCTCATGCATGGGTAATACATTTAAGCAAGCATAATTATGCCTGTCTGTGAATTTAAATGTATGCCCAAAATAAATGCAAAGTATCTTAGTGTATAGATAGATAAATGCAAGATATCTTGCAAGTCCTATTGCAAGAAAATAGTTATCTACTATTTTAGCTCTGTGGATATAGTTCAGCAAAATAAATGAGAAATTACATGCTCCCTCCTTATAAGACTGATTATCTCTTTCAGAAATGCCAGAGCAAGGAGAAGGAAAAGCTCATGCGCAGTGATTGATTTTTCCCTTTTCTGACAACTGTAAGTTTAAAAAGGGTAAAAAATGAATTATTAAACTGATGTAATGATAAAAAATCAGCTTCTTCATGCACCCAATGGTAAAAAAATAACCAATCAAAACTATGAGGAACTGTCAAATAAAAAAATCCTCTAGTTTAAAAAAGTTTAGCTTTGATAGCTTAGAGAAAAGGCAAAGAACACTTCAAGGGCCTTTTCTTGGCAGGTGACACACAAGGAAAATCCTTTTAAACAAGCTTCCTTTAAAAACCTGTTACCTTCAAAATGATCTCAAATGTAAACATACTAGTGAAGACATAATCTGCATACCCTAGGATCTGGAAGGTAAACAAAAAGTTACAAACATTATTGCTAAAGCTGCTTTTGGGCTAACAAGGATCAATTAACAATGCATTACCTTTAACAGGATTTCAACAGTAAAGATGGCTGTGAAAGCATAGTCAAAGTAACCAAGTATCTGCAAGGTATAATATGTGCCACAGTAAGAAATCCATCTCTTAATAATTTTCACAATTTAGACCACAAACACAACACCTGAATTAATCTAAGTAGACACATGGAGGATTTAGACAAAGTAGTTTAAAATCCCATCTATTGTGCAACCATTTTTATTTGCTTAAAAATTGAACAGATGCCACCATGCTCAGGTATTAGATTTCACCCCTCAATAATTGACAGGACCCAACAGGCAACAATTTCTTTCAATTCAGACTTTTCCTCTATCAGCTTTCACAGATACTTTCTTCAGCCTTTAGCAGAGAATCATAAACAAAGAATAAATACTTATTAATAATGTCTGTGGTTTTTGGCAAAGTATTGCATCACAAAATAAAACTTCAGTGGCTGCTTCTAGAGTGCAGATCACCCCACATTCTGCTACATTATATTGCTCTTGTATGGGCTTGTGCAGAGTGTCACAAAGCAAATTAATTAATAACTAATCACCTAAAATCAGCACCACAACCCCTTTTCCTTGAAGTGGGGAGATACAGCCGTGATTTATTTTTAGGAAATCTAAAAGAACCCACAAGAGTTGCACAGTGATATGAAGTTTCTGAGAGGATTGTGGCTGTGGGATTGATCTCACTGCACAAGAACAGGTATTTCAGAACCACCCAGAGCTGTGGCCACATCACTAACACCTAAATCAGTGAATGGCAGGAGGCTGGGAGTTTAGTCTCAAGGATCCAGCAATCCACCTAGCCAACAGCTGTGCACAGAAATATCCTTCCTGCAGTTCAGCAGCTAACCAAGCGGGAAGGAGAAATAAAATAAAAAGACAACGCACAAAGAAATTAGTTATAGATCAAATAAGAACAAATAATTTTCCCCCCATATTCCGTTGAATATCCCATCCTGCTGTCCCTTGGTGTGGCTGAAAAAATAGGCAAATGTTAAATCCATATGACAAAGGTTAATCAGCAACAATTCACTCCAGACTGAAAATAAAATAAAAAAATAGTTAAAGGCATTCCAGTTTCTAAACTTTCATTCTGTTGCTGACCTGGCTGATGGAGGGAACGTGAACCTTCAAGGCAGTGAAAAGAAAATTATGCAGCCCTGGAGCATGTGAGAGTACTTACAACAAGAGGGCAACACCTTCCTGAAATCCCTCACACATTTTGTCTGTGTCCCAAACAGAAATAATCTTTTCAGTTACCACACTCTCCACTGACATTTTCCTAATGCTCTCTAGTTACAAACACAATTATCAGCCCTTGAAGCCATTTCTATAATAACAATTTCAGTATTCTCCACCAGCTCTCTCTTTTTCCTACCCATTAGTGTGATTTATTTATAGGATTACATTGGTCCAGCTTTGTAGATAAGGGAAGTACACTGCTCTGCTGAATAGTGCATGAAGAGTGTCTTTGTGCTTTGGCCTCTTTTTACCTCTGGAGAAAGTTTTAGCTTTTTGGTTTTTACTAAACTTGCTGGAAAAGTGTTCAGAGAATGCCAACAGCCTAAAGAAGATTTTCAGAGGTTGCATCAACACCAGCAAGAAGCAGAGAGATACAAGCTCTGCAGCCTCAGCAGGGCCACCTGTCCTGCAGGATGCAGAAGAGTTTCTCTGACTCTGTGACCATCTCTACAGATCATTTTGTACCTAAAACAGGAAAGGGCTGGAAGTTCTATCAAAGCAACCTCAAAGTCCCCATGGTCCACTACCAAGCTGCACCATCTCAGCCATTTCCTACCTAATCCAAAGCAAACCCAACCCACAAGAATGTGAGAGTCTTGCTATGAATCAAGAGTGACAAGGCTAAAAAAGTCCATGGTCATGACAGTGGATTTATTTTAGTTTCTCTCTCTAATAATTGTGCTTTTGGGTAACAGTTAGGTCTTCCACTAGATAAAGCACTTAAAATGTGCTTAAACAAATTCAAGAACTTGTTTTGGGAGAACACAGGTGTTTAGTCCCCACATAAACTACAATTTTATTTATTAATAGAGACATTACTGAAATTAATGGTTTTTAGGCTGAAATGGCATTTTTCTTTGAGTCAAGGCAAGAGCTGGGCATGTTCTGATCCTCCTCTTACATGTGTGTTTGCAGAAAAGTGAAATTTGTTTGGTTTCTGATAGCCAATCAAGAATCCAAATATCTTTGAGTCCAACATGGGGGTAACTCAAACCCCTCAGAGTGGCCACAAATGCTTCCCTAAGAGAGGAGGTGACACCCCCATGAACCCCTGCACTCACTGACAGAGGGATCATCCAAGTGCCCCAAGGCCACATAATAGAGTCAATGAAGAAAGGACACATCAGAGTCTGTTCCAAACATGATAAACAGTGATAGTTCTAACTGGCATTTTTAAATCAGCATCAAACACTGTGAGGTAGTAAGGGTGATTCAGGAATTGCACATCAGTTGCTCCAGCTGCAAAGTAGGGAAAAATATGAAAATTATAGGTATTATATTCAGATGGAGAATACTTCATCCTGATATATTTATATTCACAGAAAAAGCATTATGTAAATAATAAACACTTTTAATACTGATGATGTTCCATCAATAAAGTAAATTGTCTTTAAAGATTTATGCTTCCTAGAGCAAAAGGAATATAAATGATTAGCCTGAAAAAGAAGGAATGTTTTTTAACATGAAAATTAAAAACAAGGCACTAGGCTCAAAGGATTGTATCTGTGAGGGTATATTTGGCTTCAGACAAAAATGAAGGGCTTGCTTACATTATTTCGAAAAGAGTGGCTGCGAATTGGATCTTCTGCTGCTAAGGAAACACTGCTCAGCATGATGAAGACAAGGATGAGATTGGTAAAGATGTGGTGATTGATGAGTCTGTGGCATCCCACTCGAATTCTAAAGAGGAGATACAGAAATACACCATTTTTCCACACAGAATTCAGCAGATTGTTAACACACAACATGTTTTCTGTTACTCTGCCAGCTCTGATGGAACAGAGCAGCAATCAGCAGCTAGAAGCAATGAAAGTCCTGAAGCCATCGGTCTGATTCCTTAGAATGTAAATAAATCCAAAATCTAATTCACCCACAGTGAAGGCATCTTCACTTAAAGCCATCTGGGAGGGGTTGGTTTCTATTGGGTTATGAACACCACAAGTTGCAGTGCTTGTAGCACTGTGCATGTGCAGTCACAGGTCAGAAAGACCAAGGCTAGATAATAAATAGTCCAGATCCCCAGTTCAATTTGATTCTCACCGAAGCTGTCAAAATCACTCATATTGAGAGATGCAGCTTAGGCTGCAGATGTCCTTGTGCTACTTAGGACTCAAATCAGAATCTCCATGAAGATTTTCTTATAGAATTACAGGACAAGTGGGTGTTGGAAGCTCCAGAGCTGTCAGGCTTTAGCCACATGACAAAGTGTAACTGTGCATATGCTTAGAGTCACTGAGCCCAAAGTAATCACAAATACAGAGCAGGTCTGGGATTAAACAGACAGAAAGGCAGGATCAGGTTCATAACTGAGTAACACTGAAGTTGTCTAAATTCTGATGAAGACTCAGAAAGTTCTTGGCTAAAATTTTTTCTCCTATTATTAAGTAGATGATTGGAGTGTGGTGTATCTTTAGCAAATTGGCCATTTTAGACCAAGAATGCATAGTGTTAGCTGAAGCTGAAAGCAATTTGAAATGTTCAACAAACTTAATGATTTTGCATCCAAAACATTTTATCTTGATGGCCTCTACCACTGAAAGGCAGCATTCTCCTATGCCAAATAAATATTAAGTATGGACTTCTACTGACTAGTAAAGCTTGCTGTCTTCACCAGGGTAGAACTCCAAATGCTCTGGAGTTAGACTACAGTGGTGAAATATTCAACTGCCTCCCCAAAATCCAACTATTACAGTTCTTGATTTTTTGAAATCATTTATCTTTATCTTAGATGCTTTTTTGAATCTGGGAAATGCTGTTGCCCTAAGAGGAATATGTGCAAACTTTCTCCTACTTTTCTCTTTTTCTGGTTTCTCCTCCTCAAAGGTTACTAGGGTTACTAGAAATTCTGTCTCATGCAGAAGATGTTCAGATCTTTTATATCCAGTGACTAACATAGTACATAGATAATACACCTCAAAGGGTACTTTGCAGGGTACTTGTGAGAACTCAGACTGTATATACAAAATGCTATTATCTTCAACAGTGGGAAGAAAAATAAGATATTTTTCCAATTCTTGTCATTTACCAAGTCAACCAGAAAATTTTAGGAGGGAAGCCAATCTCTTTTCTGGAGAAGACACTAGATTTCTACTCCTGGTCTCCCTAGAAGGAGTTCTGTTACTTCACTGCTAAACCCTGATGTCTAAACCAATATTTTTCAAAGTCATATTTACGGGTTGGTGCTGCTGAAGATGAAGAAGGCACTGCCTTCAGGGATAGGTGTTATCTTCTCCTTCATGTTGAGCTCTGATATCCTGCGGGGACGTGGGCCTGCTGGTACCTCTGGCTCATCCTCCTCCTCTTCTTCATCTTCACCTACTTTAGATTGAACATTCTTTTTACTATAAACTAAAAAATATCAAGGTTTTGTTCACAACAATACAAAAGCACAGCTTGTATGAGAATACACATAGGAAATATACATTCACAGCATGACTCTAAAAATTTATAAATATCCAAATGTTGTCACAAGCTCACACAGGGTGCTGTGCACATGTGGGTGTGTGCATGAGTGCTTTAACTGGCTTTGCTGGTGCTGAGCAGCCTCACCTGGGGATTCTGGAGCCCCAGTTCAGCTCAGCCCTGACAGCCTGTCCATGCCTGAGCTGAGGGCTGAGCTCTGGGCACTGGGTGAGCGCTGTGTGCTCAAAATTCAGGGCACATTTCTGTGCCATGCATCCAGACAAACAGGCAGAACTGATTTTTAGATAAGTATGTCCACTGGGCCAAGAAAAAATTGACCAAACATCATCAGCCCTGGAATGTCCTCTTTTGCCAAATGTTTCAGAGAAGTTTAGAATTTGCTTTCCCATCCAGATAGTGTTACCAAAACAGTCCTGAGGCTCAAAATATTAACTCTCAAATGCTGCTTGTACTGTTTAGGAAGCTGCAGAAAAAGATAATATTTAGGACCATTTATCCACTGATAAGAGAGCAGAACTTCACTGGCTTCAAAGGAATTGATTTAATGTTCACCAGGAGCAAGTTTAGTATATTTTAGCAAATAAATTTAGATGTGTTTCTAGCTAGTATTCACATACCAGGTACATCACAGGGGGGATAGGGATCTTTATCCTCTTCCTCTCCTTCTCCATATTCACCAATCGTCACCTACAGCAATGAAAGGGATGCACAGGAAGAAAAATAGATTAATATAGAGTACAAAGCCCAGAGAAAGCAAACCAAATAAGCCTCTGAAGTCAGAGAAGTGAGTTTTCTGAAGCAGAGTAACTCTGAGAACATAGGAGAGGTGATATTTTATTACTCATTTTCAATAATTATTTTTCTATAGTATGCCCATTTCTCTGACTGTGTAAATCACAATAAGAATAGAACAAACACAGCTTAATAAAATCTACCAAGAATATTTGAACATTCTAGGAGTTTATCATTCACTGATCTCATTGGACTTATCAAGCAAAATATCTACAGAGATCCTAAGAATAAAATCACATTTTTCTAACATTAATTATTTTATTCTTTAAGAGCTTCCCCTCTCAGGATATCCTGGAACTAAAAGGATTTTTCTAGTTTGAGAGACACTGTGAGGATGCAAAGCATCAGAACTAAGTTTCCTTTGCCTGGAAAAAAATGTAAGGATGATGGGCTCACAAAAGGAATTGCACAATGTGCAATACAAAGTATTCCCTAGCAAAATCAGTAAAATTGCTTCTTAGAAAAGAGACAAGCTTTAGGATAAACACCTTACTATCCTTGGGCTTCTTCTGGTCACCTTCTGACTTCTCACTCTTTTTATTTTCCAGACTCTCCTTTCTATAAAACAATACAATAATAATTACAAAGCATGCCATGTAAAGACAGACAATTTTAAATGAACTATTCCAATTCTATAAAAATCTGAAAACCATATAATAAAATATTTGAAATATTTTGTACTGCTGTTTGTCTCAGAGCAATAAAATCTACTGCATTTGAATCTAATGATCCATTTAAAAGATTATTATTTTGAATATAATTCCAGAGGCTAATCCCTAAAACATTCAATGCATGATCATTACTCCTTTCTAGAGGGATAAACTGTGCTCTTGGACTCATACAAACAACTTTCATTGACTTCAACAGGCTTGCACTGATTTCAAAAGAAGGTTTTCTACTTGTCTATATAAGGCTTAGAGAACTGATTCCACAGGGAGCTGTGCACTGGCAACAACAGATAAATTCTTGTGCTAATTGCACAATAAATCCAACTGTTGCAATGTTTAAATATCAGTTGGTTTATCATTACATTCTCAATTCACCCCAATTACTACCTAACTTTTATCGAAAATTATATTGTTTGTCTATTATTTTACTGTCTAGACAAACCTTTTTATTTTTTTCCTGAGTCCAGCACATTTTGAAATTGGTAAAGACATTAATACAAAAACATCCTTATGGAATAATTCAATACCCTCCTCCTCCCTCTCCTGCTGGTTCAACATGCCCATCTATTTTACCTTGCATTCTTTTTCCTTTCCTTTTCTTCAGCTTCTTCTTTCTGAGCTGTATTTAGACTTTCAGCATCTGCCAAGTTATCCACAGCAATGGCCAAGAAGACATTTAGCAAGATATCTATTTCAAATCATTTTAAGGACATTACGCCTTGCCACACTTGTGTGGTTTATTATCAGCATAAACACTGACAATGTGAGAGATATAAAACACATGTTCCCAACCTACAGCGTGGAGGTTTGTGCTGCTGGAGTGTACTGCAAATAACACCCATTTAATGGACCAGACTGATAGTGGCTGTAAAGTGAGCAGAGATCCATTAGGGTCATGGGTTTTAAAATAGCAGAATGCTTGAGGTATTTCTTTAAACAAATGAAATTCAACTTCATGCTAGCCTGAGCAAGTCCATGAATATGAAATTGTCTATTATATGTGAAGACTGTTCAGGCATTTTGAAAAATTCATTTTTATAATGCACTGTCTTTCATGTCTACAACAATCTATGTCAAATTCAGTTCTCCAGTCCATATCAGTTAACCACAAATACGGATACAAATACCACATAGTGCAGAAAATACAATGGTTTTGCCCTTTCATCACCTCCTGACCTTTTAAGAGAGTGGCAGTAGTTTGTTTCTATGTGGGGCCAAGGAAACATTTCCAGATCACTGAGGGCAGGGAAGGGGAATGTCGCAGCAGATTTTGTCCCAGCTGTGCCACGGTGTGTGCCCTGGTCCCTGGCTCACCCTCAGCCGTGCCAGAGCCCAGGGCTGCACTGAGTGCCAGGGATGGATGGGGCACCATCACTGCCCACGGGCTCCAGCCATCACAAACAGCAGCAGGGCACAGCTCCCAGGGAAGGAAGAAAGAAAACATTCTCTGCTTTCTGCTTGGTGGTGGCCAGAGATGGCCTGGAGATCCTGTCTCTGGTGCCTCAGGGAGCAAGGAATGGAGATGGCCTGGAGATCCTGCCTCTGGTTCCTCAGGGAATAGGGAAAGGAGATGGCCTGGAGATCCCTGCCCCTGGTTCCTTGGGGAACAGGGAAAGGAGATGGCCTGGAGATCCCTGCCTCTGGTTCCTTGGGGAACAGGGAAAGGAGATGGCCTGGAGATCCTGTCTCTGGTGCCTCAGGGAGCAAGGAATGGAGATGGCCTGGAGATGCCTGCCTCTGGTTCCTCAGGGAACAAGGAATGGAGATGGCCTGGAGATCCCTGCCTCTGGTTCCTCAGGGAACAGGGAATGGAGATGGCCTGGAGATCCTGCCTCTGGTTCATCAGGGAACAGGGAATGGAGATGGCCTGGAGATCCTGCCTCTGGTTCATCAGGGAACAAGGAAAGCTCTGTTTAAAGGACTCAGCATGTGCAGAGAGCCCTTGCCTGTGGCCATTGACCCCTCCCAGAGGGATTTTGTGGATGGCCCTGGCACACAGCCCCATCAGAGATGTTTCCAGCCAGTGTAAAGGATACAGTTACCACAGATGAAGAGGATAATGAAATATATACAGACAATCATGCCTGAGGATGAGGGACCACCATATGCCATTATGCCATCATACATGACAGCATTCCAGTCTTCCCCTGTTAGGATCTAAGGACCAGATATTAGGAGATTAATAGTAACTCAGCATCAAAAGTGAACAGAGAAACATATTTCCTCTGACCACACAACACACTAACTTTCTGTATGCATAAAGTAATACCATGTTCTTTTCATGCATTGTTTTAAGATTCCCATTTAAACCTCTCCTGAAAGCTTGGATTTAACTCTAACAGCTTTTATTTTGTGCTATGCATTTATATGACCGAACTTCAAAGGCAAAAATAATAAAATGAAATTCTATTGAAATTTTACTGATCTTGGCACGACAAAGTAAGAGCCCTGGTTTTCAGTAATGCCACTTACATAGCAATGCCAACAAATGTCCATCACTTAAAAATCAAGTTAGTACATGTTTTAAGGTTCCTTTTTTCTTCTTTTTCTGAATACTGGCTACAAATCTGTCCTATGATAAAAACTCTGAGTATTGCAATGCAGGCTTTAGGGACACTTCATATATTTCTCCAAAAGTATCAGTTCCACCCTGAGAAAACATGCAGAATTCACTCTCCTTCCAAGCAATTAAATGGTTGTTTAAGAAAATAAAATGCATGCCATTTTTTAATTCTTTTTTGGAGAACTAAACTTATCCAACTAATTTTCATTGCTGGTAGGCACCCAACAGGTTGGTTGCTCCTGAATGCCTTCTAAAACTGAAGGAATCTCCATTCCTTTGAAAATGAGGCAGCCTAAAATCTGAATGAAATCTAACTCAGCTGAATTGGGAAGTAAAGCCTTAAGTTTTTGTAGGGGCAGTGTCAGTTCAAATGTGAACACTTTAACCCATAAGGAAATTTCTCATTAATATTTCCTTGAAATTAAATTAAAGATTTTTCTGCTTGCTCTGGGGAAACACCAGATGAGACCTCTACCAAAGTGACAAGAAGTTGACACCAAAGTGAATCCTGCAGGATCAGCTTTAACCCTCGCCTACAGTGGCTGAAACCAAACATTGTGGTAATGTACACAGCCAAGTGTGAAAATGGTGAGCAAGATGAAATCAAATAGCCTAATTCCAGTATCCAAATTGGGAAAAACTAGTTTTAAAAAAGCATCAAAAATCAGTGAAAAGTAAACTCTAAGTATGCCTCTACCATTTCACTAGTAGCAGACAAGTCTGCCTTAAGATTTTAATACAACCTGGTCTCTAAAGAAATTAATGCTTATTTTTAATTAATTAATGTTTATTTTTTGTTATAGTGATATGACCCCAATGTATATGTTACACACTTAATAAGTTAAAGAAAATAAATTTATGAAAATAAATATAACACTCCACCTCTTCTTCTAGTCATGTGTTTGATGGAGAAAGGAGATTTAACTCTGTGAAGTAACACAACAGATATGTTGCATAGATAAATCAAAGAAGATATGAAACAAATGGTACAAATGGTGCAAAGTTACCAGAGTACTGAATTTAATGAGAAGAATGCTACTTAAAGTAAACTGAATAAATAGTATTCATGATTTCATTTTCAGGCAACATGATCACTTAAACAGTTTTGTTGATCAAAGGTAAAATGTCTCATACAGGATGAAATAGTTACCTGGAATACAGTTAAAAGGGCTTGTGGAAAATTATCGAAGGTGCTCCGTTTGGTTTGAGTTTCATCAAAATTAAATTTGCCTCCAAACAGCTGCATTCCAAGCAACGAGAAGATTATGATGAAGAGGAAAAGCAGAAGCAACAGTGAAGCAATGGACTTCATTGAGTTTAACAAGGATGCTACCAAGTTGCTCAGGGATGCCCAGTGCCTATAAATTAAAATGCGTGTGTTAACACACACCAAAAAAACCCCAAACAAAACAGTAAAAGAGCAGTGCATGATGAAGTATTACAAAACAATTGCTGATCACTCTTCAGCTATCCTTAGAATTAGCAGTATTAGATAATCTTACCTTGTTACTTTAAAAATACGCAGGAGACGAACACAGCGAAACACTGAAATTCCAAGGGGTGACATAATTTCCAACTCCACCAAAATGGTTTCAACAATGCCACCACAAACAACGAAGCAATCAAAGCGGTTAAAGAGAGAAACAAAATAGGCCTGTAGGCCCAAGCTGTACATCTTTACTAACATTTCACAGGTGAATAAAGCCAGAAGAACTTTATTTGCGATATCTGGAACAAAATATTAAAGAAAAAAAGATTCTGAATTGCCTCATAGATTCCATTTTTATTTTAACATATTAGTACTATACTTTCTGTATGAGTTTGCAGCTTTTTGCCTAAAAAGGAGATGTTGCTTTTTTTTATGTTGGACTGTAGTTGATGCTTGAGTGGCAAAAGTTACACAAGGATGTAAAGCTTCCTGCCAGCTATAAACTATTCATCTTTCCAATCTGTTGTGCAGTTCATGGTTCCTCAGCTCACAGCTTGAGTCCACACTGTAACTTAAGCAACCAGCCCACAGCAAGTCCTGCTGTGCCAGTTCCCACTTCCTCCTCATCTTTCAAGCACAGTTTCATGATAAAAGTACAGTTATTTACAATTTAGTATTGTCAGGTCTGTGCTGCTGCATTACTCAGCTGTGTTACAGCTATGGATATCAAACACCACATTCAGTCTTTTCTTTTATCTCCCTCTGGCTAGGCAGAATATCCTTCAGACAGCAAACAACAAAATGCAAAGTACAAAAGTAGCCACTGCTAGAATGCAGCCACCCATAGTCAAGACCAGGACAAGTAATTTTTGACTGTACCTTGGATCTGGGTCAGCCAGTCAGGTTGATTGTAATGCTCTGATGAGATAGTTAACGTGTTCAAAAAGACCAAGACAATAACAAGCCAATAAAATGTGACAGATTTTACTGCAGCCCTACATTTTCTTCTGTTAAAGCGGTTCCAGCGACGCCAGCGTCGACTGAAAGTTCAAATAAAAATAAATGTATTATTATATGGAAAACACATAAGAACTTAAGAAGAGTGTGGTTTTCTTATGTGTAGAAAACAAGTTCAGTTGTGTTTGTGTGAGCAGGTGTATTTTCATAAATATGTGTATAATACTTCAATAGCTGTGTAAATCATCACCAGTTGCAGATTAGGGACTGCTAGCATCTTATTCCTTTTTTTATATTTCCTTATAGATTTCTAAATGTAAACCACAACATTTGGAGACTCCAATTGCCTGTGACATAATTAGATTAAGTTGCATTTAACATTTCATTTGGTAACAAAGTATATCTATCTTTCACTTAATAGCAATAAAGAAAAGTCAATGAATCAACTCAGGATTCAAATTAAATTCAGTCTAAAAATGTAGGCTTTGAGCTAAACCACAAAAAGAATTCTGGCAGGATTAAACAGAATAGGAATGCTGAGGTCACCTTTTAGAAATCTAGCCTATAACATCAGAAACCTTCTTTAGTAATTCCTAGAGATTTCTACTGATGTGTGCTAAAATTGTGTCAGTGGGCAAATGTCTGTGAAATAAAAAAGAGTGACAAGCTGAGACTGTCCCTAGATAGGAACTGGATTCAAAAGTGAGGCTATATCTTTGGACTCATGAAACTAGATTTCTCTGCTTCACTTCTGGGAACTCTGTTCAAGCATTAACTAAGTTTTCTTTGTGCATCTTAAATTTGTACTTGTAGTAAAGGAAATCAATACTGGTTTCAGATATCATTACAAAGACGATTCAAGCCTTGGCAGTATTCTAACCATATAAAGGAAAAATATCCTGTCCTGCCCCAAATCAACATGGAATTCAAGACATAACACTCTTATCTTGCCAATCCCCTGCTCTAAGGGCTGTCCATGGCCATCAGTAGGATGCCTCACTCCCTGGGTAGGTTAAACTGACTGTTCTTACACTTACAGAACACCCTAACACTGAAGTCCATGAGACAAGATCAATATGAAAGAATATTGAAGATCAACAATGGTGACATATTTCACTTATAAGACTCACAGGCAGGCTCAAACTGCATAACTCCAAGCTTTCTGAAGCCAGTGGGACTATTTTTTTTTCCCCAGAAAGATGTGTGGAGCCAGTGATAGTGAAGTATAGCTAACTGGTATATATATATATATGAATGTGCATGAATAACACAGGCATACATAAACAGGCTACAGAAATAAAACAAAACTTCAAAAAGGAGAATAGCATCAATTTCTCCATTAGGTTGATACAAGTAAAGGCAAAGATTAACTTCCCAAAGATTAACTTCAACTTTGACTTGTAGTGCAACAGGTAGGCAAGTTTGCAATGAAAAGCATTTTCTGTTTTGATCCAAAGGCATTTTGACATTACTTTCAAAACAATATCCTTGATGAGTTATGGCCTGACTTACTTTGCTCAAACTCAGTGTACTGACATTGCAGAGTAACATTCCAGAAGCTGGAGCGAAGATCAGCCCAGAGTGAGAACTGGACCAAGATTTTGCATTTACCTTAGAATGTGATCATAAGAAGAAAATACTGACCTGAACTTGGATTTTGAGATGGTTTGACTAGAAGAAAAAGAAAATACATTTTTAAGAATGGGGGGAAAGTAATTAACAAATTCATTTTCTTTAGAATTTTGGATTGGCATTACATATACATAAAACAAACTTTTAACAAAATGCATCATGAATGCTGAAACTCTTTTGTCTGTTATTTATTTTCTGAAATACTATTTCAAAAACCTTACAAATTTTCTTTGTGAAAGAAAGGATATCTCCTTTAAAACTCAGTAAATAAACTTTGAATAAACATGTAGAAGCTGCCTGGAAGTCCGAATATCTGAGTAAATAAATACTGAGTACCATGGGTTATAGAAATACTCTCATATATTTAGTTATTGTCTAAAAAAATACATACTCTCCAGGTCATGCACAATTTACCAGAAAATATTTGGTTTTACATGTCATTAGAAACTTCCATTCTTTTCTTATAATTTTGGACAAAAAAAGTAATTTATAAAAGCTTTCCGGAAATCACAATTCCATTCCAAGCTGAGTTGAATTGTTTTACACCATCTTAACCTGAGAATTTTAGGAGTGCTTTAATACTCTTATAATAGGTCAAATATCAAACTCCTGTGTGTGCCATACAAAGCCTGGCTATTCCAAGGCACTTTTGGCCAAACAAACAGTGGGGAGAGAAGGACCCTTTGAAAAGCTGAGATGCCCTGAGCTGCTGGGGTGTGATCTGGGCTCCCAGCCGTGCACTCACCACAAGCTCCCGCAGCACGCTGGGCTCTCCCCTTCGCCGCTGACGTTCTCCGTGTTCACCGACTCGGTCTCGCTGGTGGGCATGCTCGCTGTGGGGACACACAACTGCCTCAGAGCCAGCCCCATGCAAGGCATGGCACAGCTGGCATCTCCTCACCCACGGCAAGGGGGCCTCCAGCTCTGCTGAGAGCTTGGAAGGTCTGAGGAATCGTAGATGAAGTCAGACACTTCATCAGTCCTCCTCTCTCACCCAAAGGAAGCACGTGGAATTCCAGAGAGAATGGTGGCTTTTTTAGTTTTGTTGTTTCTTTTTAGTGATTCAAGGTAATTGCAGAGTATAAAGCAGAGGAAGTTTGTACAAAGAGTATGCTACCCCAGAAAAGAAATTAACCTGAGCTAGATTCTGAAACTTTTCCCTTTGAGAAATGTTCTGTTAACACTTTGGAGATGCTTTTCTGTTGAAGTGCTATTAAAAGCTCACTGATTCCAAGAAATATCATCAAACTTCTCAAAGCAGGAACAATCACACCATGGTCACACTGACCACTCTTTGCTTTTACTGACATGGTGAATTATTGAGGCAAGATGCCAGAAGGTAAATGTGCCTGCAGATACTGTGTGAGCAGCAGGCAGGAGCAGGGGAATGGGAGAATGGTCCTTCAAAGCATGATGAGAATTACCACTAATAAAAAGGGGACAAGTACATTTGCCCCATAGTGAAATACTGCACATATAGTGGAACTGAGTGGTTAGCAATTGCAGCTGATGGTTTTTAGACAAAACTCATTTTCAGCTGGGTCATCACCATTTGTCTGCAAATCAGCTGAAATATAGAGGGAGGACACCTTATGTCAAAAAGTGTTAGGAAATTATGAACAGCCAAAGTTCTCAGTACTTCCTAGAGGAGAGCACTGCTCCCATGTCTGCAAAGTGAGAATGAAAGGAAAACCACAGGAACAAGAAAAGGGTTACTTAATGTTGCTGGTCTATACAGTAGAAGTACCATTTAAAGTAGGAAACAAAAGAGATGTGAAAGATGCACTGAAATTACTGTAAAACAGCAAGAACAAAAGAAAAACAGAGCATTCTAAAGGTATTCTGGTGTGTACCTTCACTGTTTTAATGGTTTCCTTGGTTGGTTTAATTGGTTTGATTTGTTAGGAAGGGTTTAAGCCAAGGTCTGTGAACTGACCTTTCTCAGGACAATACACTGCCAACTTCTTATAGGGACATCTCACTATTTTGGTAGCCTAAAGGATGATATGAGATTTAAGAACCAGACCCTGAATTTTCTGGTTTGTGCAGAAATCAGGCACAAAGTGATAAGTGTTAGGAACAGTCTCTCTGCACAGCCTCTATACTGCCTCGACACTGACATGAGGACAGAGGGGAGTGGGAAGGGCAGGTTTGGTTTCTGTGCCCATCAGTCCCATCCAAGCTGGAGACTGACAGGTCTGTGCAGGCCAGGTACTCAGCTACTGCTGAGAATCTGGCCCCATAAGCAAGTCACTGTTATATGGAATGCTAAACAGAGTGGCATAACAAAGATCCAAAGAGTCCATGCAGGTGTTCGAATAAACAAAGCACTTCAGGCAGTAAGCACAGCAAAACCTTCTTTCACAAGGTTCTTCTGTTCTGATGATTCTTTTAAAATATTTCTGTAATGACTTTATATATTAAAATTCTCTGGTTAGCACCTGCAAGTGTCTCAATTCTAATATCATACTTCCCTTTATAAACCAGTTGTAAAATAATGAATTTTTCTAGTCCTGTAAGAACTTCACTGCTTACAGTCAGAATTCAAAAGGAATTTCACTCAAAAGTAGAGAAAAAAATCTTTGATGTTCAAATTCAACTATTAAAATTTCAAAGGGTTAAAGAAAAAAAAATCACAAAATTATTTCAAGCATAGTCTCGGGGCTTTAGAACTAAGAATATTTATTTTTAAATGCCAGTTTCTTTTGAAATAACTGTAAATATATATAAGCATACCCTGTCTGGTAAATAACTGAACTGTTTGCCTTGTGCCAGGTGACTTGACTGCTGTTAGAAAACATAGCATTGCAGTCACCTAATGAGCATTTCAGCACTTGTGATGAGCAACTGCAAAATAAGAGTGCTGAAGTCTTGTTTCACAGACCATTAAGAGCTGCCAGGAAAACAGCTAGGTCTACTTCCATGATTATTGCATATGTGCAATGTGTCCCACACTTTTATTTCAAATTTATCAACCCTTCTGTCCCTTGAAAAAAAAGGTAGCTAGAATCCAACTCTTCACAAAGTGTCACTCCACTGACAAAAAAGCTACATCTAATGCAAGTAATGCAAGTGCATATAAAGTGAAGTACTGCAATTTTAACTCAAATCTACCCTGACTTTATATTTTAGCCCACAATAAGAAATACCAGCCCCTTTTGAATAAGATTTTTTGAAGAAAAACAAAGTAAAAATATCTTTGTCCCTACTGAAGTGAATGTCAGTTCTGTTAATTATTAAATACATCAGAATGTTACTGTGTTTTAGACACCACAGGGCTCTTGCTGCATCTCTATCAGTGACTTGCAGGTGCTGTATTACAAACAGAAGAGGGGAAGAAAAAAGAACCAATTCACATTAGAAACTCAGCTGCCATTATAATATAATTTATATGTCAAAATTGAAACTCGACAGAAGTACTGAGAAAGGCACCATGTGGAAGTGCAGCTCCAGCAATGCCAGCAAGTCATCAGGTCCTTAGGCAGAAGAAAAGAGCAGCACTGCATGTCCACATCCACTCTGCTAATGCAAGCAGCCTGCCAGGTCCCAAAACAGCTCAGCTCCATGGCCACAGATCCATAAGGGCAGGTGGTGTCCATGAGGCAAACACAGCACACAATTTTGAGAGAATTTTGGGAGACTGATCTCAGCAGGGTCAGCTCTGAGATCTGTAAACTGGCACCCCAGTATTGAAAGGAAGACGCCAAATTTTTGTCTTTTCTTGATACACCTTTTGCCCTTGTTTTACTGGCATTCTTCTGGAAAGATTATCTAGATTTCTAGATCAAATAATCACTTCAATTGAACTAACTGGTTTCAAACAAAAGAATGCTTGCATTAGACAATATAAGCAACCCATACAGCATGCAGCTTAATACTTTCCTGAGTGGATAGAAAACAGGTCAAATACATCAACTACTACTTTTTGCTCACAATCCATTGTGTTCACGAGGTACTCTGTGGAGTTTTCAGACTTTGGAGCAGGATTTCCAACTCCACTCCAGGATGTAACCTAACTAATGCATAGTGAAGAGCAAGACACTGTCTATCAGCAATGCTCTGCCCTTGCCAGCTACAGTTAGAAGAAATAAATTCCATAATCCTGATATACAAAAATTCAGTGTCATCGTAGAATCCAGAAGCAGGCTAAATTACAACCTGAATTCCTGAATTGTAGTTTCAAGTATTATTGTTGGAAATGTTTTCCTCTCTAATGTAAATTATTAAAATTTTAATCTGTTTCAACTTCAACTGTGCATTTTCACACTGGTGCATGTTGGGCAGCCAATTGTTTAACTGTGCTGAAGGAAAAGTGCTGCAGAAGAGGAGTGATCTGCCCAGCTCATCAGTATTGGCTACTGCACAGAATCTTGGCATTATATTAAACTGGCAAAATTTTAGATCACTCTTACAAAAAATTACATGTTCTGTTTGCTAGTAACAGCCAATCAATTCCTTGAATTGTTGGTTCCAAAATTTTCCTAATTCTTTCTCAAATTAGTACATGAATTTTCTGAATCTTTACCAAATCTTTGAGGTAGTCAAACGGGAAAACAGAGTGGGAAAAAAAAATCCCCAAAGTGGCAACATTATCATTGCAAATTCATCTCAAATTTTCCCAAGTCTGCTGTATGCCCAGAAAACACTTCAGAAAGAAGTGGCACTATCTCTTCTGACTGTGAAGCTTCTTGGGGTAAATTCAGTTTAAGGAGAGTCTGCTTGGAAGATGTTCTCCATGATAGTGTAGCAAGATATCTTTTTTCATAGTGCAGATTTAATGTTGCTGTAGATCATTCTTATGGGCTCTCTGTTTTTATAGGCAAATGGAAAAGCAATATAAGGCTGGCTGCATAGCAGTGGAAAGAGAGCAAATAAATTGGGTTTTGTTGTAGTAGCATCACTGAACCAACCAATTGTAGACTGAAGGATGACACTGAGAACCTTGGAAATGTTGCATAGTCTACACACATGTTGCTTTAATGGACATACAGGTAGAGGGAATACAAAGAAAAATATTTAGAGTGGTGTTTCTAATCCAGAGACAGTCTAAGCTTCAACTCCTCAGATCAGCATAATCATCTCAGGAAGAAATAAACTTAGGAAAAACCCTACTCACAAAAGGTGCACCTGCCCTGCCAGGCAGAGGAATCCAAGTCAGTGCCCATGAGTTTGGGATGCCTCTGGCTTGCAAGGTCAGGCACCAGGCATGGCACAGCAGCCACTGCCAGCAGGTGACAGCAAGTGCCAGGCAGTGCCAGGCTGGTCCTCACAGACATCAGAACCTGAATCTGCTCATCTAAGGGCTAGTTCAAAGTAAAATTGTTATTGCCTTCTCACAATTTTTATAGGAAAACTATTTCAGCATGCAGAGCTGAGGGAGCTATCAGACAGTGATATGTATATATCTATATGCAACAGCTGCACAAACAATTTCAAGCAGACTCACTGTTTGAACAAAATTAGTCTATCAGGTCCCAACAATTTCTGACTTAGAATTCTGCATTCTCTAAAGTAACTGGATGAGATTTCAGCCTCAGTCTAGGCCACAATACAAACTGTTAGGACAGCAAGAAATTCAGTTGGTCAAATAACTTAGTTGCAGATAGGACTAAAACTAGATCTCCTAACTACTACAACTGTGCTCATGTCAAAACAGGACATTTGCCAGTATTAAAACAGGCAGATTTGAAAATAATTGTCATACTGTAAACCTCCTGTCCATCTTCAGTGTGGGTGGGGAAAAGTGAATAAAACAAAGTACAGAAACAAAACCATCAACAACAAAAGGAGATACAGTAAAAGTTTGTTGTGTTTTGTTAGATTCTACATCATAAGTATCAAAAGTAAATAGTATTATCATGCTGTTCTAAGCTTACATTATGATGGATTACAAAACTTGTAAAATACTTTTATTACTTTCTTCATGCTTAAATTTAAAATACACTTTTGATCTGGGTTACCTGACTTCTGAAAAAGAAAACCTATTCTTCAACAACAGCCACAGACAAAGACACTTCAGGGGAAATGTGAATGGATTAAACACTGTTTTAGGGAGGTAGAGCAGAGCACCTCTATTTCAAACATGCACTTCAACCAGGAGGAAGGTCTGCATGCACAAGGAGTTCCATGCTAGTGGGCTGTGCCTGGGTTAGAGAAATGCAAACAGTCTGTGCTCCCAAAAGCTACCACATCCAATGCAGTATGGGCACAAAAGAAAAGTTCAACTGCAAATCCGAGCACGTTTTACCATGTTTATTGGAAGAACGGCCAAAGCAGCTAAGTCTGCTTTTCTTCTTGTCTTCCATTAAGTCAGCCAGTGTAAGCCCTGGGGAAGCACATGTAATCCCAGCAGTGACGCGGGAGGTGGCAGCAGTCGCAACGCAAAAAACAAAAACGTGTCCGTACACACAACACAGGCAAGGTTAGGCAGAACAGACTGACATCACCGGCAGCACGACTGTCACAGCTAAACCCCTCACCTCTCACGGCTCCTCGCATTCTGAGCTAAATTCGCAGTGCTTTGAAGGCAATGGAAGTTTTTTTTCATTGGCTTCAGGATAATCAATAATAAAGATTTCCAACTTTCACTAAAGGCATGTTTACAATTCTAGTAATTAAAAGGTATTGTTATTCAGCAGCATTGAATACCTGCCCATTATCAGCAGCAGAGACGTACAAATACATAGGACTTATAAATAAATTACTTAATGACTTTTCTGATTAGAAACTTTCAAATGCTGAGGTGGCATTGTAGGAATCTCAACTACAATTTTAAACAATTACATGAGAAACTATTAATCACTGACTTAACCATCTTTGAAATCTCTGCCTTTGCCTGCCACAGAAATCTTGTGTATCCCAAACCCAGAGCTCTTCTACATCATTGAGGAATTCCATGGTAATCATCCACCTCCATAAACGAGCAGTAATCTGGATCACCCAGAGGTTTAGATATTCAAAGCAGGGACACAGATGTCTAGAAGCCTGAAAATTATTATTCTGAATATCTTGGGACCCAGCTCTACTTCATGCTTCCAAGACGGCTCAAAAAAAAAATCACCAATATATTTCATCTAAATTTATTACCTAAAAATATCTGAAATGCAAGGAGGTGGAGCATCTCAACAACCCTTCCTCCTTTAGAGGCTGTTGCAATTGATATTAACATTGGAATACCAAGCCACATATTTAAGGACATGTGCATAAATCCAGGAGTGCTAGGAGATTGCCTATGCACTGTAAATTTCCACACAAAAGCATATGTGTCTGTCTGAAATGAAATTCTTGGCATTTCTCTTAAAGCTCTTTTAATTACTTTCCTTCTATTTTCACTCTGCATGTCTTCTACAACCTTCAACTTAGCCTAAAATTATGCCTAAGTTAACAGCTTAGACATAAAAGTTCTTTCAAACTCAGTAGATATGCAAAGTATTTTTTATCTGTATGACCTCAAAGCTGTTTAAGGAATGCCAGAGCAAATGGGGGGGTTTTGCAGCCTATTAACAGACATCCAATTTGAACAGGACAAAAAAGGTTCCTGGGATTTCACCTGTAAACCCAGTCCATTGGCACCACAGCTGACAACTCAGTCATCCAACATTCTCTGCAAATTCAGCATCACCTACAATTCTACACAGCAGCCTTGTACAAACATATTTACTCCATAAAATGTGTCATCTTTTACATCTCAGGCTTAGGATTTTATACTAGTACTCAAACCCAGAGTTTATGCACTCCTTCCACACATAAGTAACAATAACTAAGTATTGTGAATTCTGGCTTTTTTTGCTCTGTTCTAGATAAAAATTCTATTGGTGCAACACATTTTCCAATAGACATAAATTATTCCTTTCCAGTGGTGCAGGAATCAACATCAACCCACATTTTCCCTTGCAGCCTCTCATAAAAATAGTGTCCTTCCAGTCAGTAACACAGTCCCATACTCCCATACTTTGTTTTTATTGTGAACTACAGGATTATAAAATTCTGAAACCCAAAGATTATGAAAAACTACTACTATCACTGCAATACAGAGATAGTATACTGTCTATCATACTTCAATATGCTTCAATATCAAACTACCAGATAAATCATCTGGTTCTAACAGCCTACTGTTAAATAAATACATCATAAATTATATTTCTTAGTGTCAAGTGAAAATCCCACAAGATTTCATTTATTGCACACCCAGTTAAGACAGGTAGTAAAAAATGTTCTCTATTGTATTCTGAATATCAAAAAGAAAGACACAGAATGTTGTTTTCCTATTTCAACAACAACAACAAAACATCCTCAGTATTAGCACAAGGTTATTTCTTGACTGTAACTTTGGTCATATTTTTAAGCACTTTATATCATTATTGTTTTCCTTGCATGCACCCACAGGAAACACATTCTAAGGATTTACAATGAGACTCAATGGCATATGGCATCTCTGCACTAACTCTTTCCAGAACACAAATAAAGCAAAGTTTATAAATCTCAGCAGTGACTGAATGCAGACAGTGATTCATGCATGGACACCCCAAGCAGAATTTTGTTCTAAGATTCCAAATTACCTTCCATGACTCAGCATCTCCATATTGACAAACAATTGCTCTGCTAACCAACACTTCTGCAAGCTGGGAAATGGAAAGCACTGGCCAGGCTGCCTTCCCTGCAGTGCAACACCCCCAGGAGGAGCCAAACTGTCCCCACAGAAGTAGAGAGGAAGGAATACATACTGTTCCTTTTGCCTTCTTCATCAGCCTCTTCATCATTCTCGGGGTCAATGTCTTCTGCCTGGGTAATCCAGTCTAAATATCCCTTCAGGTCCTCTTCAAGCTGCTGTTTTTCACGTAGCTTCTGGAAGTCCCCTCGGGCCTTGGCTTTTTCCCTTTCTTTGGAAAATTCCCTATCAAATGCAGATAAAGCAGAAAAAAAAACACTGATTGACAAACTCTCAGGCATTTTGAGCAAAGTCTTGACACTGCAGATTAGCACAGTGACATAGAAAATACACCAAAGATTGGAGTGCTGCTTTGAAAACAAGGTAGAGGTGCAAAGAAGTCATGGCAAATCCCTACCACCTCACATCTCAACTTTCAGAGCTTTTCTGATTTAATCAAAAATTAAGCAGTATTTTTGACACTTCCCATAAGGGAAGAGTCTATTCTTCTCATTTAATTACTGCTCTTCTATACAGATCTCAAAATTTTTTTTATCTACAAACAGAAACTAGCTTGCAATAATGAAGCAAATTCACATTTAAGTATTAAGTTTCAGTGAAAAGAAAATTCTGGTTTTAGAAACGCCAGTTCTAAAATCCTTCCTCTCCCAGCCACAGTTCACTGTCCATGTCTAAACATACACAACCCCACTTCTGGGGTCTCCCTTAACAATATCACACACAGACTCCTGTGCTGCTGGAAATTTGCTCCCTGCAACAGAACCCAGAAGTCCTCACAGATCAGAAACAGAAACTTAGTCCTCTATCTCACTGTCCCAGTCTCAAGACAATGTATTGGACTGTCTATCCAGTTTAGTTCATGATTGGGATCAATCCCTGAATTATAATGGAATGATAATAAAAGTAATGAAATCATGCTCTTTGATGAGATTTGATAAAATGGCCTCCTAAAGTCTTTTTCAACCTTAACTACCCCATAAATCTAAGATTCCATGAATGACATAAAACTCAAGACAACTAACAAGTATATTCTATATTCTGCCCCCACAACATCTCACATGCCAACATTATTACAACTTTTGGTGTGATTCCCCAGCTCCAAATGAGAAACCTGCTTTGCTACAAGGACCAACACATTCCAGTTTATCTGAGTATTAATATGAGGTGTTAGGGGCAGGCACGGATCTTTTGGACTGTATTCTAAGTACACACAATTCAGTATTTAAAGTTAAGCTTGTTCTGACTAACATGTTAATCATAGAAGGGTTTGGGTTGGGACGCTCCTCAAAGCTCATCCCATTCCATGTTCCTGCAGTGGGCAGGGACACCTTCCACTACCCCAGATTGCTCCAAGCCCTGTTCAACCTGGCCTTGGACACTTCCAGGCATGTGGCAGCCACAGCTGCTCAGGGCAACGTGTACCAGGGCCTCACCACGCTCAAAGGGAAGAATTTCCTCCTAATATTGATATAAACTACCTTCATTCAGTTTAAGCAGTTTACCCCTTGTCCTATCGCTACTCACATTAATCTTACAATGGGGCTTAAATTATACTTTAAGAAAAGCCTAGAGCAATTTTATTTTCCATGAATTTACAACTCCTTTCTTTATTGGAAAACTTCACTTGAAGATATTCCCTAGCTAATATTCTCTTAAGGGGAAATTTATTGAACCACTCAATAATACCCTTTCTCAAGTGGAAAATATTATAAAATTCACATAAGACAAAAATATTTTAGGACAGCCAAACAATTAGCAATAAAAATATTGCCCAAAGAAAGCAGAATAGAATAACAGAAAGTTTCCATTTTTCAAAATAATATTACAATTTGGTGATATACACTGTTTGTTTAGAATTACAAAGACATAATCTCTCCAGGGGGCATCTTATTTATTTTTACTAGCTGTTTTAGTCTTTAAACATGTCAGAGAAAAAATTTAGTATTTAGATGACATGAGTAAATTTAAGTGTTAAGCTGTTTACATACAACTACAGAGATGCTGGAGGTTTTTTAATGTTATATTGCAGAAGTTACACAGTTTTCTGCTGCAAATGCTAAGGGGCAGGCACTTCATCTTTTACAGCTGAGGACTTAATTCAACAGCATTTCAGCCTGGCACATGGGGATCATCCTGTTCCATCTGATGGCACTGTAATGAAGCTGAAGAATGCCAGTGCTTGCTTTGCATTTGCTCCCCTTCACCTCCCATCCAGGACCAGATCCTGCAAGAGGCCATCTCCTCACAAAAATGCCAGTGAGAGAGAGAGAGCTCTAAAGACCTCTCTGAAAGATAATCACTCTAAAAAATAACCAGAGTAATTCCACAAGTCAATAAGAAACTGTTTGGGTTAAAGAATGCCAGGTTTAAGCTTCTCTCAGAGAGAGGATTAGAGCCTGTCCTTTCCACCTGATTGAGGCAGCATGCTCATGACTCACTTCCCACAGGCAGCATCTCTGGAGAAAGCTATCATGGCAGAGCAGGAAATGAGAAGTAGCAAGCCTTGCTGGCTTTTACTAAGTATTCATGTGCTTTTCATTTATAGTCCTTCAGGTATTTCTTATTAATTCAAAGGAGATGTGATGCATGAGGGTGAAGTAAAACAAAAGTTGCTGTTATTATACAGAGGGAAGTGAACGAAATAATTTTTAAATTAATCAGCTGGCAAGGCTGATACTTTGAACAGAACTTCACCCATGGCTGAACTGCTCTTTGACTTCACATTGAAACAGCTGCATGCAAAGAATTAAACCTAGTTTTATATACACAGCTGATTCTGACCTTTTCCTTTAGTGCTGCACAGAAGCCAGATGCTGCCTTGTTACAGGCTGTTGCCATTTATCAGTAGGGGGAGATGCAAGGGTGCTCATTTCCGTGATATTTAAAACTTTCAATTTTATTTTTAAAACTTGTTTATAAGGAACTATAAAACGTGAGAAGGTAATTTTCTTCAGGGGAGGGAAGAATCTGGCTCTAGGGTATTTTTTTTCTATCTCATCCACAATGAAGGGATATCACTCAGACAAATATGTACATACTCCTTTTTAGGGGAATGCCATGAATAAGAAAGGAGAATTTAATAGAATTGGAAAGTAATGAATTTCCTGTTGGCAAAACAAAAGCATCTCTTTTTCTTGGCCAAGAGATAAGCAATTTGAAAAAGATGATGGGGGTGAGAAGAGGGAGAGATGTTGGCTCTTTAAAGCTTCTGACAAAGAAACCTGGACAAAAAGATACTTTAATATTTAGGTAAAGATACACAGACATTGGCTGATCTCCTGGAAGGAGGACTAAGACAGCTGCTTGTGCAGCATTTCATGGCTGGGGAGAGGGAAGGGTGGGTCCAGGGCAATAAAGAAAAGCTTTCAGCTCTGTAGGCAGCACAGGGACTGACGTGGTCAGACTGATGGCCTGAACTGGCCTCCCTGTCATCAACCCAGCACTCAGGCCAGCAGCCTCTGAAGCTGACAGGCTCAAGAAACTGCACATTAATTGCAGAAAGTGGACTTAAGCTCTGTAAATATTTGGTTTCACAAATGCCTGTGCTAAGAGCTAACTTTGAAACACGTATTTCAGTCTGGTTTGATAAAATGACCTGGATCTGATATTTGAAAGTATTTTGGGCAGTGGTGCTGCATTTGCAGCACAATAGAGACATCACTTGCAAAATAAAGCATTTTATGGAGACTAATTTACATAATCTCATTTACTTTTAGTGATAACTAACCCACTATATAAAATTCAGGGTTTATTTCTGTTGCTCAAAAATTCCTTGTCTCCTAGCAGAAAGATGATCTCATTTCTCTGTTCAGGCACAACACCATCATCATCAATGGCTGTTGAGGCAGAAGCATATAAAATGCAGGGCTTGAATTCATGCTTCAATAATCTGGGGTAATCATGCCAGATTTTTCTTTCTTCAGCAGAGTGAAATAACCCCTGCTGGTGTGCTTCACTCAGGAATGGCTTGATGCAACAAGGTGGAAGTGGCAGCAGGGAGTGCCTGCTGGGACTCAATTACATCTCCCTGGTTCTCACACCTTCAATTACAGGCAGGGTCATATTAACCAAAAATCCTAAGGCAATTTGTTGAAATTCTTTTGGTACACTCTCCCTTCTCTCTATATACTCATAGATATAATAACTAGAGACACCTCCACCACCTCCCATCAGCTGAAAGCTTTCCCATGCTAAAGGCCAGGGACATTTCATCAAGGGGCCTGCACAGCAGCAGGAGTGTTGCTGAAATTCTTGCGTCTCTCTAGGCACTGATGATGGGAAACAAACAGGTGCTTTTGATATCAGAGCATAAAGCAGGACACAAACCCTTTGCTAGCCATATTCCTGCCCTTTTGTGTCACTGCAAATGCAGTGGGAGGGAGAGTGAATCTCCTGCATACAGAGCTCACTGCACACAGGGTCTGCTATGTGGAAAGTGTTAAGCTAATTCCATATGTAGAACTGCCAACCAGACATCCCAGACTCATTTATTTACAGAGAACAGTCACATAATAACAAAAATGTACTCACACGAGTACAGTGTTGGGCACCAGACTTGCAGGAGAGGTTTCACACTGTGGTAACCATACCAACCAACAAATCAGCAGAATCTAAAGAGAACTAAAACTACTTAAAGTGTACAAATAAGCAGTGACAGCAGCTTGCAGCTGGGTGTAAAGTGTAACAGATGTGAAGAGACAAAAGGTTAAGTAACATCACATCTTTAAATACAGAAGATTTGTACACATCATTGTCACCCCTTCTTTTAGGGGGAAAAAACCTCACAGGCTGAACACTAGAATTATTACTCGAGGGCAAAAACAAAAAGTCCTAGCAGGAATTTTTCTTGAGCAAGGAGCATTGGGCCCTTGATGGGGAAATGCAAACTGGTAGTACCCACTCATGGCTATCTCTGTGCAGTTGGGTAGCAATTACCAAAATGTGCATTCCACAGCTCCAGCAGCAGTTCTGTGGGGCAGGGGCCTGTCCAGCCTTACTGTGCCAGAGTGCCCAGGAGTGCTGTGGGATCATTGGTAGGAACAGACAGGGAACCATTCAAGCACCAAAACCGAGACCTGCTGTTTCTGACCATTGTTAATTAGATCTGCACATTAAGATGTGCTCCTCCTCTCCTGGGTCAAGCCCTATTTGGCCCAGGACACTCAGGATTTCTGGGCAGAAGAAGGGGCAGGTGTGAGCCCAGGACCAGAGGCTACCATCCCCTGACATTGGTCTGTGCCCTCTCCATGGGTTTGTGAACTGCCCTGTCTTGTTCCCTGCCAGGGGCTGCCCACTAAGCACCCACTAAGCACTAATCCCTAAAAACCTTGGTGTGGTGAGTTCAGACAGGACTGAAATAAAATCAGTTCCCTCCAAGCTCTTACTCAAGACTACAGACCTGACTTTAGGGGTTTCTGTCTGAAACAATCAGTTACTTTCTGCTGCATACAGCTGAAAGTATTTGCTGATTAATTATTGTTAGTATATCCAACTGATTGTTCAAATATAACATATGCTTTCAAAAGGAAAATTTTACTTTCACCAGGACACAGAAATTAAATGACCCTGCTTCAGCTTATAACTTCTTGAGATCTATAGCTGAAGTCTCTCTCCTTGTTTTCAAAGTATATTCAGTTTATCTATGGGAAGGAGTTAAATTTTCAGCAATAATTTTTATTTTGTATTTTTCACTAGGCCTTCCTGCTGCTGTGAAAAGGATCTCTGCCAAAACCAGTTCATTTTCCTTTTGCTGAAAGGCTATGGATGACAGTTTATTGCCATTTTCTATTTGGTGAATCATTATTCAAATGTCTTTTTCTATGATTTTTCCCATATATATTGTAGACAACAGATCTTAGGTGTATAAGCTTATCTGCACCAACATCATTTATATGACATTAATTGACAGATACTGCTGGGAGATTGGGGTGGATGAGTACACACCCTTAGCTTTTAGAATCACTTTGTACATACATTACAAATATTGCTGGGGAAAACAAATTGAAAAAATTAACATTCACTTAGTAATCTGAAAGATCACATGCAGGAGGATGTAAGGACATGTCAAAGCCTATGTTTTGATGTCCTTTTGCAAGGCAATAAATTCAACTTATAAATTTATTAAAGTGTGTTTGAAAGGTTTATTTGTTCCTGTGGCTGCCCAAAGAAATCCTAATGCCTTGAGCAGAAAATGCCATCAGCAGAACGCATCTCCTAATGATAAGGACTATCTTCAGGAATAGATTATCATGCATCATTAAAAGCCAAGCCTCTTGGTAAATAATTTATTTCCTCTGTTCATAGCAAACCAGTTTAATGCATGCTGAATTACTGACATGCCTATTTTAGCTTCTTGGGCTTCTTTTTTTTTTTTTTTTAACTTTTTACGCTTTCAGAAGGGATGAGTATGACCACCCTGATCATTATTTGTTAACTTTCTAATAACCTTAACCTTATAATTTCTAACCTTCAATTTCAGCTCCCTCTTTGGCACCAATAGCCATTCTAGGCTCTGGTCTTTTATACTGGAATATCTGGAGGAGCCCTGTCCTGAGCCCCCAGTTTCTATGCCTAGTATTTCATGCCTTGAGAGAATTTACTTATAGAGTAATGTGAATACTTCTAGAGTAAAAGAAGCAAAAGTTTTCTAGAGTTTTTTGAAAAAGCTGAATTAACTCAAGCCTATGAATTCTCTCCGTCCTTGTTATTCAATGGAATTACTTTGGAAAAAAATCTCCACAGTCAGCTTCCATGCAGAAATCACGATATTTACCACATGCAGATTCCATACACACATTGTTTCTGTTCATTTACACTACTGATATTAAAAATATGAACTGTATTTTAAAGAATGTCACCTTCTGCAGGCAAGACTGACATGGATCACCAGGAAATACTCACCTTCAGAAAGAGCTAGATGTAAAACAAAAGATCTGCCAAATCATCGTTCTCATCCATTTTACAGTACCTAAATACATCAAACATGCAGTGCACAAGAGGCATTACAGAACTACAAAGGGGCAGATGGTCACAGAATAACAAAGGGGTGCAAAGAGAAGAACTGAATATTTTACAACAACAAACAGATCAAAAACAGCAAACAGATTAAAATGTACACGGCACAACCTGATATAAAGGAAGTAACACTTTCATACAGAAAAGGTACTAAGCATTCAGATTCCAATTTCAGAATCTGTATGCAGAGCCATGCTTTTCAAGTAAGTTGGCATAATTTTTGCATTCTTGATATTTGATTGGTTTAGTAAAATTTAACTTTATCTGTGGATTTATCATAAACCAAGTTTTTGTGTTATGGTTTGAGGAGTATAACACATAAAAGCTAATAACTTTTAAATAAAACCAAAAAAATTATGTGTTATATATTCAATGCTTGGCTCAGGATGAAAAATTTCATTCTACTAAGAAACACAAAAACATCCATTGGATCTTACTAGTACATCAAATTTAGGCATAAAATTTAGACTTGGAGCTCTAAACAGAAAGTATGGGGAAAATGTTTTATATAGAACTGTCATATACTGCTTAAAATAAATCAGAGTAATAGTATTCCACACTGGCCCTTGTTTGCCATAGTTTCAAACAAGTATGCCAGGACATTCTCTTCACTTCCCTACCAAACAGAAGTTTGCTCTGACTGGTATCTTTTAGGAGCATCTCCTTTCTCCTCACACTTTTAATGTCAGTCCTTGGTGATGTTTATACATCACGTGTCTCAGCCCTCCAATGTCATTGTCTCCAGAAAGAAAACAAAAAATTGGAGTTTTAGGAAGGCTCTTTCATGCATTTAGGGCAAACACGATTCAGACAATTCATCAAGGACCCTGAGCACTCAATTGACCCTGGCTGACACTATGGCAGAAAAATTAATTTAGCAATTAATGGCTTGATAAATATAAGGAGATTTCACATCCCTCTTTTCACTGCCATTTCTGTGCACTGAAAGTCCAAGGGAAGCCAGCAAGGGTTGTGAGGAGTATTAGAGATCTATGGATCACACAAAACCTAGAAATGAGTGGTGATTTCTTGTCTGCAGGAAGGAACCCAAGGACAAGGGGACACCTCTTCCCTGCATTGGAATGGCTGCTAAAAAACTATTCCATAGTCCAAAAAAATATATGTATCATAATGTTGAAAACTTCACACAGTATTTTAAGCTTATTAAATCAAATGTTAAGCTGATTCATTAGAGTCTCTCTAAATTTCCATGACTTCAGGAAAAGAAATTAATATGTGCAACAAAACACCAAATTTGGTGTCACTTTCCCTGTAATTTTTTTATAAAAACAGAAAAGACTGAATCCAATAACAATTCGAGTCATGGAAGGAAAAACAGGAATATTCATTATCTGTTACCAGACATCTTCACAGGACAGGAAGAAAATTAATTGGTGCTTGTGATGTTCTTAAGGGCCAGAGAAGGAACTGTGAGAGCCTAATCTTGTAATGACTTCAGTGGAAAGGCCAGTCACACAGCAACGTTAGGTTACAGCATCAAAAGAAGAAATAAATTACACTGTAACTACCATCATTTATCTGTCCTTCTTCTTATTTCATTTTCCAGGGTGGCTGAAAGCTGGGCCCTTAGTTTTGCAACAATTTACACATTTACACATTTGTCCTTGGAAGGACAAGGTTAAATCTAAAAATCAGCAGTGTTGTTTTAGCACTACCATATTTCTTTTAAACATCTGCTTTATAAAGCAGGCAAAACTATACTTTCCCTGGTTTCTTGTGTGCAACAGTAATCTGTCACAGATAAATGGCTAAATATTTTTTAAAGCACAATGTAAAACTACTCATCAAATAAAAGTGCTCCTGTAATGAAATTACATCAACACCCCGAAATCTTGTTTGCTTATCTGCTTTCCAGGAATATAATAATCATTTTATCATTTCTTCCAGATACAGTGTGGCAAAACCATGAACAGGGCTGCAGACACTATCAGCACTCTGATGACACCATCCCCTGCACTGTCAGGCTGCTTTCCATGCAAGGGAAATGTTTCTGTTGGCTGACAAAGATGGCACAACTTGCCTGAGATTGCCAGAGCAATATTGTTTGCTGTATAACTAAAACCTAATGCATACACCATAATAATTTATTTTCAGCGCTTAAATGATAGCTGGATCTTTTATATATTTATCAAAAAATATCTTTACCACAGATTGGAGTTTCCCAAGCTCAAGTGTGTTAGAAATCAGGAAATGGCAAATGAAATAGGGCTGTAACTTCACATAATGGGACTTTGTAAAAAGAAAAACTGGTAAACTCTTGCCATAAACTACAGTTTTAAAGCACATTATACAGCTAGAACTGACATGGCCTTAGTTCTTGGCTGGAGCCTGGAGTGCACAAACCAACAAAAAGCTGTGACAACCTCCCACTGGCAGCTATATTAAATTGATACATTACTATTGATGAATTTACCAGCTCCTGGTGCAGGTTGTCACAGCAGTTCACAGCTCTACAACCCAGGAACCACTGAACACTGTCAGGGTAGTGCAACTACACTCTGTAAGACAGGTCTTGAAGCACTTATTAAAAATATTTTGCCATATTTTGAGCAAAATATTCAACTGTTAAACATAAATAACACTCCAATTGCACTATGACTATTTGAAGAAGAGCAGAAGTCAGTTTTTCAGAAAAAGACATTTGTATATTACAGCAGGGGAGGATAGTTGTACGGGTGCACCACCCATCACTGTGCACAAAATCTTTTTCTCTGCAGGAATATTATAGAATAAGGAGATTAGTGCCTCACTGAATGAATATTTTTGGCAAGCATGGTGAACGTGATGTCAAGACAGATACAGGCACTCAAATCACACAGTTCAGTCCAAAGAGCAAACACTGGTAGGATGACATAAGAGTCTCAAGTGCATGCAAAAAAGCCATTGCTGAGAAGCTGGAGTCAATGCAGAGGCCATCTTACAAGTAGCAGTAGCATACACAATGTTAACTCAACTGCTTACCCACTAAGTACACCAAGAACCAGGTTAAGTACGAAAAATGAGCCAAGGATGATAAGACTAACAAAATAGATCCATGGCCACTCACATCCTATTGCATCATTTACCTGTAAAACGCAAGGAAATAAGTTATGATTCAGTCATTCATTAAACAGCAGAGTCCTTTGTGCAGCTGCCAGATCACGTAGGTTCTATGCAAAGTTTACGGCCTATCCAGATCTTTGAAAAGTGAGTGAATAATTGTTTAAATCTACTTACCCAAATTTTGTTGCAGATGTGAGGCTTTAGAGGATTAATTGAAATAACATCCAAATGAGTGCATGAGAATTTTTTGTCTTTTTTATAACTTTGCCAGAAGGACATGAGGAATATGTACTGGTACGTCTAAACTCCAATTTTGCTGTTTGTATGTTATTTATAGGAGAGCTACAAGAAAACTTTTTGTGCTGTAATACGAGGAGGAAGAAATAGAGGTTTATTAAAAGATGTCATCCCAACTGAAGTCTCACCTGGACGAGATAACCTGTGTGTTCATGGCAACTGGATTCAGGACTCTGCCTTCATGATGAAAAAGGTGTATGCTTACCCGCTCAATACACCAAGAACAAGATTTAGTACGAAAAATGACCCAAAGATGACGAGACTGACAAAATACACCCATGGCAACTCAAATCCCATTGCATCATTCATCTGCAAGAAATAAGATGATCTTATAGAGCAGATCACTATATTAACAGCAAAGAAGAGTCAGAGAAAGGAGAATTTGATCATTCAGATTAGATAACATGTTATGCATACCTTCAGAAATCAAAGAACAATGAGAGCAAGAAGGCACTGGCCACATTCATTTTGCATTTCCAACACAAACCCTAAAACAAAATGCTGAGTGAAACTAGCACTTGGATCAGAAATATTATCGAACATAAATGAAGCACTGCAACAGTTCTAATATTTTCCCTGCAGGAATATTACAGAATAAGGAGTATTAATAATAATAGGTATAATTCTTTAATGCTGAGAACATAAACTAAATTTCAGATCTCCAATTAAGATGATGATCACAAAGTATATTGAAATATTATGATTTTTAGTTCATATATATCCTATCTACATTAATGATTATTAGAGAAAATAAACAGAAATGTGTATCTCAACTGTACAAGCAGTGTTACTTTTTGTAACACAGAATTCTCACACTTTTACCTGAAATAAAGCAGTCAAAGGCAGTCAGACATTTTAAATCAATTCAAAAAGAAATAAATGAGCATAGGTCTGTGTAAAAAGCATGAACACAATTTTAGGAAAATGAAAATTTGTAAACAAATTTTAGAAACACAATGGAAACATGGAAACATTCCAGGAAAACTTCTGAACATGAGTTATATACCCAGATCAAGGTTGAATGAAATTTAAAAAGTTGTTGCAGATTTTTTTTTTAAAGTGAGGTTGAAGTCACTGAGCTTCCAATACACTCTTTACAGATTCACACAGGGTTTTCCATAAAGATTTCTTCCACTTGCCATTCTTAGCCAGCTCATCATACCTATCAAAGGATGGACTTGTGAAATATACCCATGGAGATCTAAGAAGGCCTATTCATAAAAATTGATATTTTAAAACAGGGAGATTTGGCTTTGCGTGTAGGATTCAGGTAGCAAAAGACATTTTGATAAGTCACAAAAATAATTTGGACATGAAGCTTCCTAGAAATAGCTCTTTTTGAAGAGGAATTATTCTGGCTTTTACATTGGATTCTTCTTACGATGTTTTATAGTCATGAAAATTCAGCAGACAATAAAATTACATATGTCACTGTAAAACAATCTAATTGCAAATCTGTTTTCTCTTCTGTGAATGTCATTGGGTTGTTGCATCTGAAATTTGTGATTAGGCTTTGAGCTCTACTGACAGTCAAGTTTGACACCTCTCCTTAACATCTTCGTTGGAATAAACCTACTAAACATGGCAACAAATATTTTTCAGAATTATTTCCTTTATTTTTTCCCCTGTCTTTAAATTAAACATCATAATTTCAGTTTCTGCAAGGGGACCCTCTGGATGGTTAGACAGAAGCTTTTTCAGGTTAAGGCCCAAAGGCACTTCTCTTCCATGGTGACCTATGATAGCACCAGACAGTAAACAAACCTCCTAAGTAACCAAACCAGATGAGTTTACACAGCTTCTTCATGCACCTTTTAAAAGGGTCTATGTATCATCTTTTAAAATGCTTTTTGAATTTAACCAAGGTACTGAAAACTAACTTACAATTACACTTGCTACAAAAAAAGAAAAAAAACTTGAAAACACATTTGATTTAGATTTTTTTTTTCTTCTTCCAATAAAACTGTATTTTGGAGAAGTTAAAATTACCAAGGGTTGTAGCCGTTCAGCAAGATTGGCTTCATTACCTTCAAGAGACCCCAAACTTTCGTCATTCAGTTGGGGAAGTCTTTGACAATGCTGCCATTATAGTTATCTACTCTCCCGGGCAAAGCCTTCAGCAGCCCTTGGCACATCAGGGGCTTCCATTAATGACAATGCCTGTGAAGTTTTGGGTTTTATCACCCACACCCACTCTGTCAAAGTGGGTCCCCTGTGTTTGGGAAGTTTCAACAATGAAGCCCCAAAGTTAATGAGTAGAACACATCCCATTGCCCAGACTGAATTTCTGCCTCGTCCCAGTGGATTCCCTTTGCATCTTCTTTCAAGCGTAGGCATCTGGCCTTATGTTTTAAGAGCAATATTTACTCAATATTTTTTTTAAGTATACTCATAATTATTTTATTACATTAGAAATCAGTTTGCTTCATAGACCTGACTCATACCATACAGGTCAAGTGTTTTTCTAGCAATAACTGATCAGGACAAACATTTTAATTAAATTTCAAATACATTTGAATGTATTTTACAGCTAAAAACTCTACAATTATCAGACAGTTGTTTCCAAGTCACCAGAGTTCAGAGTGCAGATATAAATTCATCTGGTATCGGTGCCAACATTTTTCTGCAATGTGTCATTTTGAAAAACCTGAGAGATTAATATTTGCAATTTTACTTTGAGCAGAGCTCAAAAAACAGAGCTCTGGCAGTCACTGCAATGCAACTCCATGCTCTGCTTTTGCTCATAAAGAGAATATTTTCAGGCAGCCAGGCTCTCTGCTAACTTAGTTACCCAGGAGCAAAGCTGAAATTCTCATGCTCTGTCACAAAGGCTCTGTTAACATGAGCAGCTGGGATTTGTATTCATTTTTTAATGTGCAACATATTTTTAAAAATTCTTCTTTATTTATGCAACTGGACTTCAAGCCCAATATTTTAGGCTAATCTATCTAGGACTAATGCTTAGGGAAGCAAAAATTGGCAACTGCAGTTAACCAGTACTAGAAGAAATGCTTCACTTTGGGCAGATGCTGAACTATTTGAAAAGCATTCCTTAACTCAAGAATACCTGAACCTAGCAGAACACCTTGGAACAAATCTAAGATTGAATTCCTAAAAACTACTCAACAACTTTGCCATTTAATTCTAGATACAATTAAACTCTAATCAAGTAATGCATTGTAATTTCTATTCATGAAATAATATTTCAGATTGCATTAATACCAGAGATCAAAGTACAAAAAGAAGTCCTTTCCTTTTGGAAAACTTTGCTCCTCATTTCATGCATGTCAAATGGCATTTTCCATAACTTCCAATTAAAAAAAGATTAAAGGAATTGATTTGCCTTCTGATTAAAAACAGAGACAGAGCTTGGTTAATATATGAGAACAGGAAAATCTCCATCCTCAAAACCAAGATATATTCATTTGAAGGGATTAATGCTGACTTCTCACCCAAAGTGCAGAATGAGTTAAAGTCAGAAATTTCAGATTGCTAAAGTATCACTAGGAGTTCAAGGAGATCTCACATCTGAAATCCTCAGCAAAAGTTCTTGTCTTGCAAGAGTCTCCTGCCCTATGGCTCAGGGTGCACTGTTCCAAAGGAGGTGTCATATTCAATGGCTCTCAATGGACTTGTTCTGTCTTTTTGGGGCCACGGGGCTTTTAGCCTTCAAAACACCTATGGCAAGGACACCACCAAGCACCATCCTTCTTGCCCTTTGTCTTTTTAAAGGTCCAGTCTCACTATTTCAATGTCAGTTCTCAGCAGTTTGTCCATCACATCAACCAGAGGGCAGATGAGATAATGGACAATATGAAGGACAAAGGTTTCTTCAAATCCCTTCATTCAGTTTCACCATAACAGTAGATGTGCACTACACATTATTTATTTGGCTCTTTATGTTTACCTATATATGTTGGTGAGTCTGCATCCTTGAAGAATTATCTTGAGCTGATTGGACAAACCTGATACAGTCTGAAACTGCCTCAAATGGCATTTGGAAGAATTATCTTGTGAGCTCTGATGTAGGTGGAGTCAACTATCATTGCAACACAGCATAAATGATCAGAGACCGAGACTGAAGTGAAACAGGGGGAAAGTCACATTTACTGCCGATATAACCTTAGTATTACACAGCAGCAGATGGCAAACTTCAACCTAAAACATCAGTTAGAAATCATTAAAATATTGTTTATCCCTATCTATGGTAATTGTGAGTAAAATCCCCATATGCAATTGCACGCAAATCAAGGTCTTCACTTTTCTGTACACCTGGTATTCTTTTATTGAAAACTGTTGCAAACCCAATTTGCAATAAATATAAGCTCTACCTGGGGTTAATGATAAAACAAAACCTCTAACTCTGCATTTGTGGCATTACAGATACAATGTGCTGATGCATGAACCTGTTTTGATTTTCCACAGTGTTTCAAACTCTCTTAAATTTGTTGAATTTCTTAGCTTCCTTAGGTTTTAATTTTACCTTCCTCTTTTCATAACATGCCAACAGGCACATAACTGGTGGGTTTACTTTGTGCTACCTGTAATCTGCCTCATCATCCTAAAAATTGTTCAGACTGACAAACTCAGTCTCTTGACAGGTGTAAAAATTCTGCAGACATCAGTGTTTTTTGAAGTGGGACTATCCCTGCATTCTTGGAAGCCTGGAAGGGAGGTTCACAAAACCCCAGATCAGGCTATTTATTCTACCCAGTGAAGAGCACAGCAGAGAGCTCTTCAAAGCTGCCTGGCTTCAAAGGTTTTGTCCTGAGATATTCTTGGCTGAATCTGAGTTAACTTAAAGCTGACTTAAAACAGGCTGTGCTTGAAGCACAGCACCCTCCAGGTTGATTTATATGGAATTTTATATTCAGTGCTCTGGAGTCAAAGCACAGATTTCCCTGGCACTGTCCTGCTTGGACAGACTCAGCCCTTTGTTGTGCTTCTGACACAGAATATGGAGATGCACTGGTGGGGTGTGCACTGAGATCACCCTTTGTTAAGCATTTCAGATCAGCAACACCTGCAAAATAAGAGTTCCATGGCACAGGCAGCAAGGTAGGGCCTACAGAGAAAGAGATCCCATTGAGAAGTGCAAAATTGTCACAGGGCATAGAGAGCCTCATAATTGCTTAATCACCTCTTAAATTTGGACTCTCAAACTGTACTGTGCAATTGCATACAGGACACATCTAAGTGATCCTCTCAAGTTAAACCCCAACTTGGAAGACACTGCTTCAGCTTAATGAATTTGACCAAGCTGAACAGACCTCATTTTCTTCCTTCTGTTGGTTTCATCCATTCTTAACAAATGAATTATAACATTTTGGTATTCCCATAAAGCATTTACTCTTCAAAACATGATTTATAAATTTTTACTATGATTGCTTGGAAATTAGTTTAGATGCAGGTCTTTCATTCAGACACTGAATTCTATCTAAGATTATTTTAGCTAATTCCTGTTAGTGGCATTCCATTAATCAGCTTACTGTCATTAACTGCGAGGAGGGGCTGGGCGGAAATCAAGTCATTGTGCCGAGGAAAGCCAAGATGTCAAACGTGACTGTTAAGAAATTGTTTTATCTTTTTCAAATGTGACTGTTAAGAAATTGTTTTATCTTTTTCAGACAATTATGCATCCCAGCTTAATCTGCAGAGCAGATGAACAGAACCATAACAACATGAAGAGTGCTACCTCTACAAAACAATAACCCAGAGAAGGTTTGCTGATAAGCACTACCACATTTATCAAAATCTGTATTCCAGATATAACAAAATCCGAGTGTTTGACTCCTCTCACAAAGAGCATCATGTTAATTTCAGATTAAGAATTTTTTAGTGCTTGTACCTATTTGTCTGTATTGCCCAAACTAATTTCACAAAAATTTATAAAACTTACGCATAGATTTGGCTTGTTAAATCTAAGGGCTAAAAAAACCACTAAAATTAAATAACAAATGAGATCAACAATGTGTTTATTTTTTTTAATGGTTAGCTATCATGTATGAAAATGAGAAGTTATAACACCTACACAGGTGTGCTCTATTAAACACCTTTCTTTTGGCATCTGCTATTCCACCTGTATGTATACCATACATTATACAAAAATTGGATGTGTTTAATATTTCCTACATACTGGACACAAAAAATACAAATACAATGCATTTACTCTTCAGATAGATTATATAAAATTGTTACCTTTGTTTATGTAGCATCAACAAGCAAAGCCTCAATACTCAGGAAGATCTAAATTTATCTACTAAATTGTTTTCCTGGGACAGACTGGGAACTGGGATTGTTATAAAGTAATTGTTGGCTTCTTGTGACAAAGACTTTGGAGGAAACTCCAGCTGATGGACTAGTGGAGTTCTTAGCACTACCCCAAGTTTAGCCTCTATTTCCCATCTAGTTTTGACCCAGTTTTATTTAAAATTTCTGGGGAGAAATAATAGGTTCTTCTTAGTATTTGCAATGATCTGTGACAAGAAATTAGTTCCACATTTTGACTGCAGTACAGGTCAGCAGTCAGCTGAGGCTGAGATACCAGATATCTTGTCAAAGTCAATCAAGTTCACCTCATGGGAAAGATATTTCCCTGTGAGTTAGTTTAAAATCCTCCTCTGGTGGGGTCTTTGTGTTAAGATGCTAATTGGAAAAAAATTATACTATAATCATATATATACATATATATGTGTGCAAGACACATTTAAGTCACATGCTTTTTGATCCTCATGCACACTTTTAATCTGTACATTCCTTGGCTTGGTAGCTCTGTTTGCATGTGTGATTTTGATAATTCCCTTTTTCTCTTTCTGAAATTAAGTCCTGTCTCTTTGCAATCCAAAACTGGATGATTCAGAGCTTTTAATAACAAGAGAATATAAAAAAGCAATTAGCACAAATCATTACGTAAGAGGTGGGGAGGGGGGTTAATCTTGATTTTAATGTGAAACCAGATTCAAGTAGTTAACACTCAAACAGAAGAAATTCTGCCTGCAATCCCTGGCTCTTTAGGGAGATTTATGCACTATATTAATGCTGTCAGTCAAAATTTCTATCGCTCTGTCTCCAGCTGCACATCATGTGTTAACTTTCTGCTATGTGGTCATGAAGGGCTGGGAGCTCTGTGCAAGCAGCACATGGATGCCTCTGGGGATGAGCTGACTTGTTTCACTCCAGAGCCTCCCTCAGATGACCTGTGAGTGGTGCTGAGCAATGCCAGCAGAACAGCACTAAGCTTTCCCTACGTACATAAGAGGAAAAGGCAGGAGTATTATCTAAGATTTTTCAGGCACAATTCCCCACAGTTTTTACATTGCTAAATATCTGCAACTGATTTACAAATGGAAAAAAAGCTGTGAAGCATGCTTTGACTTCTCTCAGACAATAAGCTGAAATTAATTGCTGAAAAATATTGCTTGGATGCAGGAAAATGCCTTTTCTTTCTGCAGGTGGAATGGGACTAACATGGCTTAAATCACCATAAGTAGTTGATTCCCACTTATTAAATCATTCAATTCAGAGTTCTAGACTATTCTGGCTTATTTGACTCTTGGTCATATTTTTGGAAAGATATTTTTAGGAGATTCCTTGCCAGCACTCTGATGACAGTTTTGGTAATACTTGAAACATATTTTGCAGTTTTTTAGTTTCTAGCCTATTTATACATTTTGTGCATGAGCCAAGGGATTTTCTTGTGTGATATGTATTTGTAAAACATTTGTTTGTGTTTAGGAAATATCTCTGGCTGCACATCAGCTGATTTCAAGTACACTATATCTGATTCCACCCTTAAATATTCTTGAGTAGAAGAATTCTAAAAGGAGTAGAGATTGAGCTCCTGACCTGATCTGATTGACATTAATACACTAGCTGTGCAGACACTTGTGCAAAAGTGCAGGCAGACATACACAAGAGTGCAGTGCAGCCTGAACAGTCTGTGTTACAGAAATAATGGACTTTTTTCAGATGTTCTAAAATGTTTCAAGGAGTATATTGGAGGATTTAAAGCTCAATTTCTTAAACAGGAGAGAGGTGCTTAACTGCACCCTTTTTTGTTATAAAAGCAGAGGAACAATGAATGAAGAATTTCTTTGATGATAATATATGTTATTAGCAAAAAGTACTAACAGTTTTTTAACATTGACATATCAGTAAAAGGTATATTTACAAAAACCTGCCATATCTTTCCTTAAACTTTATATAAAGTTTTAGGTATATTTTAGATTGCCTAGACATTTCAAGTAATGATCTGAGTATTTTAAATAAGAATCCTTTACAGAATATCTTTTTAACATATCAGTAGGTGTATTAATAGACAAAACCATGTAAGACATCAATGTACCATTATTTAGCAATTTCAGCTCGAGTGCTTCAATCTCAGAAATCTTCAGATTAATCTGAAGAGTTCTAGACAAGTATTAGAGAACTGGGGAGCTTTAAAATTGTGGTTAATGATGCAGTATCTGGCCATTAAATTAACCCAGCAAAATTCAGTAGCCACTAATACATTTGTCCTATCTTTGAAGCAACTTTGAAGCATCCTCTTTGTTTCTCTGAGGCCCTGACCGTCTCTCATTCAAGCTAGAGTTGGATTATTCAAGTGTAGTAAGTCAACTTCACTATGGTGAAAACAAGAAGAATTAAATGTGATCATTTTGGTGCTCATGGGAAAATTGGGGGTTTTGCTGGCAAGTATCACTGCTTATTATCTGTGCTCCCATGTATCAAGTGAAGCAGCTAAAAATAAAAAGCAATTTACAAAATATGTGTTTGCCATTAGGAGATTATACATCGAGATGCTTCAAAGGCATGGGAAAAATCTGGAGCCAGATATGCAAATGCAGATTCAAGTTCTGTAATTCCTGACAGCTTGCTAGCACAAATTGGAAATAAGGCAGAGAGTACTATGCTCTCAGCTTTAGAATGTGAGCCAGAGTGTTAAAAACTTGGGCACACAGAGGCTGCCACTTGGCTGATAACACGGACTGCACCTTGGATCCAAAACAAAAACATAAACCTCCAGTGAGGGCTCCAGAGCAAACAGAAGGGACCATGAATGGGAATAAACATGGTCCCAACAGAAGTGGAGAACACATACAGATGAGCAGCCACAAACACAATTTGGGAGCACACGTGCTGCACTGGCTGCTGAGAACAAGGACAGCACCCCTTAACCTCTTAATTCAAACCTTGGCACTAAGGAGTCACAATTTTTTTGGATAAACCATGTAATGCAGTGAGTTACAAGTGAGTTAGAGAGAAGAGGCCAGATTAAGACACCAAAACCCAGTAGGACACATGGGATGGGATGCAAACTGGTGAGCAGCAGGATGCCCACATGAGTCACCATGATCTGAAGGGTGCCCAGCAGCAGCAGAATCAAGGCCTTGATTCACAATAGATATGCACAAGAGAAAAATCATTATTGGTGCTTGGAGAATTTTCCAAGCAGTTTACTGTCATTAACCAGGTGATAACAAGCTGTGCCAGTGAGGGCTGTTGGAAGCTGTCATTTTCAGCTGTCATCCTTGCTGACAGAATGCCACTTAACACGATGCAAAATATTGCACAGATTTCACCCACTCACATTACACCTGCTAGCAAGAGAAGCATACATAAGTTTATTTCACTGTTCCCTCAGTGACCGAATGAAAAATGAGAATTTTGTGCGGTTTCTAATATTTGTGGGTTTGGTTTTATTTGTTTTGCATAAAATTCACTCAGTCTGTGTATTAATAACAGAGTTCTAAGTAAAAAACAACCCACAAACCTCATGCACATCAAGCTAAAATGGCTTCCTCAGATTCTTTTATTCCAATTTGGTATCCCCCTAATGCTTTTACAATTTTCAAATTAAATCTTTTCCAATTTTTAGCCAAATCTACTTCAGCTTGATCCAGTGATGAAATTCAAACACATAAACTGTCATTCCTCTTGTCCTCGGCAAGTAATTTCAGTTTGACAATGGGCAACTTGTTGGTCTGTAAGATAGAAAGGATCTGAATCCATAATTTAATTATATAGGCATCAGTTAAGATAAATCCAAAGCCACCTAAATACCTGATTCTGATTATATTTCACTAGGTCAATAAATATTTGCTTCACTGTCTAACAATCCCAGTATCATTTGTAATAAAATGAAAAGTGACACCTCTGCACCTGTAAATACTTTCTACATTGGAAACTCCTTATAGAGAAAGAAGCAAAAACAATTCATGCAGTTATCAATTGTTTATAATTTTCTTATACTTTTCATTTTGCCTGATCCTGAAAACACTCAACATCCCACCTTAATGATTTTAATTTTTCTGCTGTCATTGAAGACTCTGCAAAGGGCAGCAGATTAATTAGGGCATTAAATCCCAGGGGAAAAAATTATTTAATTCTGAGACACTCAACTTAAATTGTTTCTATGTGTTTTGTAACAATTGCATTCTAAATACAGCAACTCTTCAAAGCTTTTATATTCATTTTCTTTGAAAAAAGTTGGAGGAATTATCAGCTCCTGAAATGTGGGTATACTTTTGCCTCAAAAGATATTAAAGGTGTAATTTTTCCTAGATAACCAAGGCACACCTTCCCTTTTCAGGAAGAATTAAAATAATTGCCGTCACCATGAACACAAACCATAAAGCAATGCTAATTCTACATTCACACAGTGTCCTAGTAAATTAGAGAGAGCTGGAGTGCAAATTACAAGGAACTGAAAAACCTTTACAATGGGAAATCACACAAAGGCCTATGTGTAGCCATACATGATTGTTACTCATTAGTGTTGAAGGTTTGTGTGTTTCTAGCCAGTTCTGTTATTGATAACAGGCAATAGAAGATATTCATAGTTGGCTATTTTTTTTATCTTTGAATCCTAAAACAATACCGTTTTAACATCCTAATTATCTTTAACATTGATGTTCTATTAAAAACATGTCTGTATTCTATACTTCAGCATTACAGATTTTATCTGAGACTACACTGTGCTATATGTTTCGGCAACAGTTTATTTCACCCTGATTTCACATCAAATCACGTGGTCATTTACTGGGTAATACCACATTCTTAAATGTGTTCAGTACTCCACTCCGATGCATTGTTAGTAAATAATCCCACTTGGCCTGAAAAACTTCAACAAACTCACAAAGAGAGCTGCTCTTAACAACAACACCTAAAGTTCTACTAAGATACTCCTTGAGATAATCCTTTTTAACAGCTTGCTAACAGCGATCCTTACCAGTGATCACTTCTCTTCCTCCATATATATTTTCTCACATTTGGACTGTCAGAATTGTGGTTTTTAGTAAGGTCCTAATAGCAGCAAAGACTCCCTGCTGAGTACCATGTAGTGCAGAATATTCTCACTGATGTTCAGCACCTGTGGAAGGTTCTGTCACAGACTACTTGAATGCACTTGGACAAATCACATCAGATATTGAGATACTCCAAGATTCACAGAACAATGCCATGTCACCTAGAGTGGAATGGGGTTAAGCAGAGAAATGTCTATCTTTGGTTTTAGGTGACTCTTTTAAAAATTTCTATGTTCATTTTCCTCTATCCTTCAGTTCCCAGTCTGTATCCAGCTGGTTGTAGATGTTAGAAGGCTCTGGAAGCACCATACCTTACACCAAAGGAGCATTTAAATGTGAGTATTTAGGGAGTTAGGTTTTTGAATACCTTTTGCTGCTTCCATGGAGATGATATCAGGGCCATAGTTCGTGTAAATCTGTAATTTCTGAATGGTGAACATGATTTTCAGTCCCCATGGCAAGCAATGTCAGTTGAGAGCTTGCTTTGTTCTAATTTATGTTAACATGGTAAAAAATTCTGCACAAATACTGCAAAAACAGAGCTCTTAAGCCTAATCAGTGAAGACATACTTAATATCTGTAGGCTCACACAAAAAAAAATGTTAGTCCAAAGGACATAAATGTACTTTTGCATTTATCCAAATGGAATAGGCAAAAAAAAACTCAAATAAGCAATGAATAAATTTGTTTCTAAAATGTCCTTTTAGCCTGAGGAATCCAGTAACAGGCTGTGACTGAAACAAGTGTGCAGCTGAGTTTGTGTCTGCAAAACTCACCAAGATTTCCTGTTGGTGGTACTGTGAAACACAGCTCAATGCCCACTAGAACAGAGAAGCTTGTTTAAAAGCACACAAACCTCAGTGATTTATCAACTCACCCAGTAGAGCACATCAGTCCATCCCTCCATGGTTATACACTGGAACACAGTCAGCATTGCAAATGCAAAGTTGTCAAAGTTGGTTATGCCTCCGTTGGGTCCAACCCATCCACCCTTACATTCGGTGCCGTTCATGACGCACTGACGGCCGTTCCCTGAGAATGCACAAGGTGCTGGATCATCTTCAACTAGAATATCTGCAAAAGCACCCAAAAGTCACAAATCTGAGTCCTCAAGCTTTCAGGAGTTACCCCTTCCCATGAGAAAATAGCAACGCTGTTGTGGGATAAATCCAGATTTCACGCTGAGAAAGGAAACACATCAGAGCTTTGGAGATTTTAGTCTCATTCAGATCTGGTCTTACAGCCTCAAGAACAGGTTAATAAAAATAATTAAGCAGCGGAAAGAAGCACAATGTAATAATACATAATTTAAAAGCTCCTCATGCTGATTGTTTTTTCCTCTTTACTGCTGCTACTTCACTTCAAGGCACTTTGCACCAACACATGGACTACTAAGGAAAAGTGGATCTAATTCCTACACAAAGTTGTCTTCATTCCTTAGCAGAAAGAAAAGCATCTTTAGCCACCAGTTAAGATGGTTTCACTCTTACAAAGTTCTCCCACAACACACACTTCCACTTCATTATTTCATCTGGATGGAAGAACACTGCTCTCCACTCCTCACCACACTGCCACAATCTGGATTTGTCCCTTATAAGTAGTCACCCTTACTTTCTTCACTGCTGGTACTTAAGCAACACATAAGAGAAATTAAAACCTATTCAGAGCATGGTCTAGTCTCTAAGTAGTTTGATTTTTTGGTGACTTTGGTATTGAGGTTTTTTTTTTTCATTTAATGCACTGTACCTAAAATTGTGAACCAGTGTAAACTGGGGTAACAACAGTTTAAGTGCTTTGGCCCCTAGTTCTACTTCAAACTGAAATCCCACAGATTTAAAAGAAAACATCATCAAATCCTTATTTTAATCAACAGTATAATGACTTACCTGAATCAATAAGAAAACAAGATTTGTGCATTTTTCCAATAAAAAGTTCCAATCCTATAATAGCATAGATTATGATTACAAACAATACCAAAAGGGCAATATGGAGAAGGGGGACCATGGCTTTTATAATGGAGTTCAGGACAACTTGTAAACCTAAAAAAAAAAAAAAAAGTAGGATACAAGATATGACTCATATTTCTGTATCTTATTCTATCAAATTTTATATAATTATATATTATTAGGATTCAATGATACAGACATGCAGGAATTATCAGATTTTTTAAAAATATCTATTACCCAGAACCACAAAATGCTCCTTTAACATAAAAATCTTCATAAGAATCTAAAACTTCCTGTCTAATTAGTTCCTCTGTTAATAAAGTTTATATCATAGAAGTCAGTGCTTGAAATGTGTCACAAGAATCTGTGGGTGCTTTTATAAAAAAGGTCACTTAGTCAGTGTGTGCCTGTAAGTCATTTATATGGCATTGAAGAAGTTCTGTGCTAAAACAAAAACTTTGCAGCAAGTTCTGAGAAAATGGGCACTCAGCCAATTGTAGAACTGTCTTCTTACTCTGGGAGAAAAATATAGTTAACTGGGAAAACACATTTTTAATCTGAACAAATCTATTTGTACATCATTTATCCCTTTCAAAACTGCTCCATTTTCTTTTTTTCAATTAAATATTTATCCAACTTTTGGCTTTACCAAGATTATCTAATCCCAGATTAATGAAGCTGCCATAGTACCAATGAGAATAAAATATGCCTCTTTTTAAGTTGATAGACTTCCTCTCTGACATTTCATAGGACTGCTTCTGTCCACACTGAAGCCCTTTTGCCAAAAATCAATCATTTCCATGTAACAGTCCACAATATATTAAACACAGAATCAGCTTTCTTCCTTTGAATGCCTTGGAAAGAGCTGAACTGGAAGTCGTGAACCTTGTATAGCCCAAACAGCTTCAATAATTAATAGAGCATTCAAAGAAAACAGGAAATATCAGAAAATTCAATTGCTTTCTTAAACAATATTGCTCTACTTTTTAAGTTTCCTAATTTATCTCTTAGCTCTGCTAGATAAACAGAAGGCATTCATGTGCATTGGAGGGGGCAGGAAACACAAAATGTGTAATGTGCTCTGGCACACACTTACCAACATATAAACTATTTTAGGACCAGCTAGACTTTTAGATGCAGGGGTTTAGAATTAAAAAAAATCTAAATTTAATTTTCTGGTGTATTTGCATTTTAACATGTAATTTACATTTTATATAAAGCTTCTAAAAAGGAAGTGTATTCCCCTGTCTGCTTATTGAACTGCGTAAGGAGATCATACACTGACTGAATTCACAATGCCTTGTTCAACTTGAAATAGAGTATCACTCATCTTGAAATTCACTTTATATGCATAGCCAGAAAACAAAAACTCAGCTTTATCCCATCTCATGTCTGTAGTGCCTGGAAGGAGACAGTTCAACAATGAGAGCAGCCACATTCCTGACTGCAATAAAGAGAAATAAAGGAAATACAGAGAGCAGAGCTTACTGGGCACTCCTGATACGAGTCGGAGAGGTCGCAGTACACGAAAGGCTCTTAGGGCTTTGACATCAAAGCCACCAGGTTTGCCACCTGAGTGGCTGCCACCGTCTGTTTCTTTGGTTAATTGTTCCAATATTACACTAAATAATCTAGAAAATGAGATGAAAGATAAGGTCATCACTATCTCTTTACCACGCAGTCAAAGATATTACTTTGGAAATTAGCTGAAGTGCAGATCATTCTGCAAAGCTGTTCAGATGTCAGACTGAGAGGTATATTTACACTTTAAATCATGACAGACACAGCTATGAAGTGCAAGACTTTATAATCCCTCTAGAGAATGAGGATCACACAGTTTCCAATAATTTAGCATTCAGCTTATATATACAGTTTGCTATTTTTAAATAGATGAAGCTGCTTTGCCACTTTTGTTCAAACATTTTAGCTTTAACATTTGGAGAATTAATCTTCCCTTTAGAAGAAGAAATAGATAATAACTGAAACCATCTGGTTTAATTTTGGTGGAATATATGAACTCTAAGTGGCACAGCAGTACAATATTCTACATACAGTCAGAAGAAACTGAATATTTTAAAAATAATTAGAGTTCACCATTTAAAAACACCAAAAAGATTTGTTTCTTACACATAATACCTCTGAGGAAAAATATATTCCCAGATGGCTCATTTATTACATTGTATTTTTTCCCTGCAGAAATGAATTAGTCTTTCATTAGAACAGTTTGCAAGACAAGACTTTTATTTTGTTTTCCCACTTTTAGCAGCAATTTAAAGTGATGCATGTTCTTGAGATGCAAATTAATCTTAGCTTTATTTTAGTTTGGAGCTCCATCTCAGATGCATGGGTTTCTAGACTGCCACTAGACCACACAAACTGTGTTATCCTTTGCACAGAGACTGTAGTTGCAGAGCTGCACTTCTCCTGAAAGGATTATCAAGTTAATAGAGTCTTGCAATCATGAGAAATGTTTCACACTTGTAGAGGATGCCTGAAATGTGAAGGGTTTTACTTTGGTCATGAAAAGTTTTCACAACTCTGGTTAAGAACTCTGTCATGCTGGATAGTTGCCTGAAATCATATATTATTTAATAGGGTGCCTAAACTGGATTATTGCAGGCTTTACCCTCCCCCAGTAAGCAGCTGACCCACATCAGTCCATACCCATCCCTTGACTGCTTCATTCTGCTCCAGAGAAAAACTCAGCCCCAAAGACTCCCCCGATGTTAAAGGGAACATCAGCAGCTCACATACTGTTCCACCAAACTCAGATATCCGACACCAGGTCCTGATTCAGCCCTAGAATTTACTGGAAGCATAAGTGCAGGAAAACTAACACCTCAGTGATTTCAAGAGTGACTATTTGTGCTCAAAGACAGATGTTATTAAAAAGGCTTCTGAATCAAGTCCTGAATTCAGAGAACCTCTCAGCTGTCAGTTCATACAACATTCAGAAAATTAAAGGGCATGGGCAGGTGCTATGAAAGCTTTCTCTACCAGGACCTTATTCCTTCACAGAAATCAATGGAAATTACATGAGAGACCATGCAGGTGAGCAGACTACTCAGAGTAATTAATACTCTGATGGGTTACAGAGAGAAGTGACAAAGAATAGAAAGCATCACATTCACAGCTCTGTCTACAGCTCTGTCATTTTTTGTTGTCCAGCTGAAACCAGGACATATGTCATTCCTAAAAAGCCATTAAGGTATAAAACTATTGATCTGCTTTATTGAAATTTACACTCATATTCCTCTACAGTTTATCAAAGTTTAAAGGTTTAATTAAGATTTGATTTTAAAACCATCTCTATATGTGTTTCCCTTTTGCTTGTAGAGGTTTCCTTAGGTATAATTAAGATTAATGGAATTGGACTGGCTGCAGTCTCTGCTGAGAAAGCAAATTTCAATACATTCAATATAGGACATCATGGCAGCTCTTTCAAGCTATTAGAATACCTAATGAAATTTCTCATTGAAGCCAGTCAAATAGAATCAAGTCCAGAAGTGTTTCCATATCCACCTTGGGTTATATATGAAAATCAATTTTTCACTCTACTACTATGTATTAATTAAATAAATGGGGCTCATGCTTGCTTAATCATGCAGGTTGTGTTCTTACTGAAAGAACAAAAACCTTGCTCACAATTCTGCCAGCTTGTGACGTGAGGAAAGGTCCACCTTGTCTTACAGGCAGGCTGCTGACAACCTGCACAAGAGTTTATATTCCAAACTTCTGGATTTAAATTAGGACTTAATCTTACTGTGATATTTTAGGCATTTGATAAGATTTCGTCCTTTTTTATTAATATTTTTAACAAATTCAGTGCGAGCACTTGACCTAACTCCATTTAGCCTCCAATAAAGAGGGTTTTAGGAAATAGTGGAAAATTTTTTAGTTATCATGTATTTAGGACACAGCCAAAGATAGAGGTCGTGTTAATTAGACTGCTCCAGGGTTACTGTAACTCTGTGGTCACTTGACCAAAGGGAAGAGGTCTATTCAAGGGACTGCTTGGCAAGGGAGCAGAGCTGTGTGTGATAATCTCCAACCTGCCCACCAAGCTTCCCCTTCAGGCACAGGGACCAATCTGTTGAGAATGACCTGACCTGATGAAGGATCTATTTATACACAAACTTTAGTCCTGGACCAAAACCGCCTGCATGCCAAAGGACTGGCCCAAATACAACCTTCTCAGTAACATTCACTATCTCATAATCAAATAGTTACAAATCAGGCATTCTTATATTCACAGTACTTGCCCAAATTTAACAATGCTTTACCATAAATTCCTTTAGTTAGCAACTCTTTCTTTCCCTTAATGCAGTAACAACTTAAAAGCAGCACACACTCTAATTTCTGAGCCTTTTCAAATACAAGCAACCCTTAATATGGTTTGAATTTTAAAATGAAATTAGAATTGCATACTGCAAGCCAAGGTTGTGTTTGCTACAATACACAAAGTTATATGTGAATAATGTTCTCCATGTTCTGGATGATGCATACTTTTAGCAAACAAAATTTGCAGTACTGGTTAAACAGCTGTTTAACACAATCTTCAAAACATTTAGGAAATTGGTGAATATACTCACAGGCAAACAGGCCTATACTTACCTCACTGTAAATAAAAGTTTAAATATATTTATAATGGAAGATAAGCTACTTACCCTACTATTACTATTACAAAATCCAATAAATTCCATCCATTTCTAACATATGCATTGGGGTGTAATAATAATCCATATGCTATAATCTTCAAAAATGTTTCAACTGTAAAAATTATCAGGAAGGCATATTCTACTTTTTCCTGTAGAAGACAAAAAGAAAAAGTACAATGAAAGACAAGAAATGTAACAGCTCTTTTTACTATTGACAATTTGCAACAAGTGAGTACTGATCAGGACTAAGGAAATACGTTCGTGGCAGTTTATTTCACAGGTTTTAATTGCATAACACTTAATTATAACTGTACTGACAAGGTTATAATTACATAATTGCACAAGGTTTTCTTGTTTTCACATTCTATGAGAGGAAAAAAAGCTGTTTCTGCAAACATTTAAGCATACTGTACCTTTGCTTAAGCAAAGAGTCCCATCCAGGTCAATAGGATTCTCTGCATTCATTATAACCAGAAAGTGCTGTAGAACAGAGCCCTGGAAATATCCTTGAAAGGTAAGCAGTGGTACACTTCCTTTCACTATTAAAAAAGTTTTAATTGTTTAATATTTAATTTTACACTGTCTTGCAACTTTTTAATCTTGATATGGAAGCTTGCATTCACTTATTCTCCCTTCCACATTACCAGAATTTCTTTAAAATACCCTATTATGTTTGAAGAAATTTTAAGGTACTGTACCACCACCTTGTATCATTGAAGCTCCAACATCAGATTTATTGTTTTTTTTAAATGCTATTAGTTTCTGCATTTTACCAAAATTTTTATTTTAGAGCTATATACTGAATATCTTTTCTTAGCTAACTAGATTCTCTAGAAAGAAGAAACCCCCAAAAACATTATTAGCATGCTTGACTTGGTAAATTGAAGAAGTCACCACTATCAAAACAGAGCAGTTAACAACTGTTCTTTTTACCTTCAGATATGATCATTTCATTATTTTCGTTATCTGTTGCTACTCAAATATTACAGCCAAGAATAAAATGCACAAAGAGTATGATTCATTTTTTAAACTTGTTCAGGAACACATGATGTTGCTCATTTATCACATACAAGATTCATTACATGACTGTAACTGCTCAGGCAGGATTACCATCTTCTACTATCATTACTCAAACAGAACACCAACATTACACACAAAAATACATTATCTTTATTTGTTACATGAAAAAATACACATTCCTTATTTATCACATAGCTTGGCACTCTCATACACAACCAAAGGAAAAACCAAACCTTAATCATTTGCAACTTAAACAAAGATCTTGATATTCTTATGTGCAAATCTTTAATTTGGGCAGTTAGATTGCTCTTGCTGCCAAAGAGGCCACTTAGGATGATTATGTATAGGATGTGGTATTTCCATTTATAAATCTGACACTGGTGATTTAATAGAGGCACAGGCTGGTCAATAAACTCCTTTCCAGGCCTTTACCTGCAGCAAGCAGCACCTGGGGTCACTGGGGCAGGTCAGGCACTCTCATTGCAAAACAAGGATTCCTGGATCTCCTCTCCTGCTCAGCTCAGTCCTGCACCCCTGCCTTCTTCCCCCTCTTTTGATTACACTTCATGAACACTGTGGAGCTTCATCCCAGGCTCCTCAGCTGCTTTCCATTTTGGGTGAGATCTTCCAGCCCAGTGAAACCTCCTTGTCCTCAAACTTCCTAATACTTCTTTCAAAATTGTCCCTCCCACTTACCCAATGATGATCAATTTATCACCAATCAGCCAGGACAGTTGCAAGATAACAAGAGTGAAGTGGCCTCACACAAGAAATATCAAGGTCTTGCGCACCAAAATCCATCTGATCTCTTTGGCTAGAGAACACCACTGAGATTACAATAATATGAATTATCAGCATTCCTAAGAAACACACTCAGAGATGCTTAAATACAACAAATCCTACCACATACACATTCCACAATAACAGCTATTTCTGTCTCCCTACATACAGCTAAATTTGCAGCTAAGATATAGGAAGATAAATAATGTATGAAAACATAAGAAGGACAAAAATATTACAGTTGTCATTTGCTATGGGCAAAATATATATCAAAATCATAGTAGTAAAAAAAAATAGTGAGACAAAATACGTGTTTCATTTATGCCAAATTTCAATAGCTTCTTTTCTTAAAAGGAACACAGAATGCAGGACTGGATGAGACCTTCTGAGCCAAAATAACCTCATGGGTCCCTAAGTCCAGAGTTTTATAGGCAACCATGTAATTTAACTCCATCCATTAAAGTACCAATTCCATCCTAAAAACCATCTTTGCTCTTCAGTGCTCCCCTTCAAAAATATTCCAATGTTTTTCTGCTCTCTGGGCTAAACACCAGCCTCAGTGCTAAAGTTACACAACTTTTGTTAATGTCACACAGCCCTGCAGCTCATTTTAATAGGACAGTTCAAATCTGAACAACTCTGCCCTATCATTTTTCATCCATCCTTGAAAAATAGTATTGGTCTCCACCCTGTTTATCTCATCTCTTTTATGGAAGCAGGAGTTTTTATTGTTTCCTAAACAGTATTGCAAACATTCCATAGAGCCATATGGAATGTAGGACAATCTCATTTTTAAACCCTCCAATGGGCTCAAGATCAGTGTGTGTCACTTCTCAGATGGATCATAAGAAACTTTGAGAACTGCACCAACAGAAGCCACATGAAATCTCAGCAAGGAAAAATGGGAAGTGCTGCACCTTGGCTTAAATAATCCCAAACCCATACGGGCTGAGAAAGGACCTGGAAGTTGCACATCAATTTAAATATGTGCTCATTTAAATCAGACCAATTCCATAACTTCACTGTTTCATTTTCCCTTCCTTCCTGCTTTCCTCCCTTTCATGCTCTCACACACTCTATTCATTTATTTCTTTTTAAAGCACAACCTGTGTTTTCCACAGAGGCCAGATGAATGACTTGGCCCCATGGTTAGCACACAAAGTACAGGCTGTGCTTTCCTCACAGACTGTTTGGCTCTTTAATAAATAGGCACCCAGCAGATGTTCTCACACAAACTGCAGAGTTGACAACCTGCTCACCCTCAGGAAGGTTCTGGTGGTCTCTTCTCACACTTGGATAATTTCTTGCTGGTCACCATGGACATCAATTTTTGCCTCTGCAGCCCTGATGCATCTGTAGGCCACACATCACCTTGTACATCCAGAGCTTAAGCAACCACTGCTCAAGAGTAAATAACACTCAATTTTCAGTATCCATGAAAGAGTTGCAGAGGCAGGGTTGGTTTGGGGAAATAAAACTAAAAAAGTAAGAGATAAATTCAAAATACAGACTCAAGACCGCAATTTTAGAAGGATATGATGCGCACATTTATCTGGTCTCTTTTCTCCACAGTGGTAAAATTATATTTTGTTCAAATATGGCAGTAGGTACACTAAAAAAGTAGACAGTTAAACAAAATAATAAGGAAATACCTAGGAGTATGTATGGAGTGCTTGCAAAAGATAATCTATTAAAAGACACCAATAAGGCAGGTTTGGTTCTAAGAAACTGCAGAGATTATTGCAGAATTTGCACATAATTTCTAATATCTATTATTGCATTTATTTCTACACTGCATGATAAAATTAGCAGAAAAAAGTGACAGCTGTAAACCTAAAGAATATATGGAGCACAACAATATGTCTGCGTTCTGAAGGATCTAATTCTGAGGCTGTATAGATTAATAGTTGTTTGTTCACTGATTTGATAAAGCTAGGTCATCTCTCCTCACAGGCAGCTGATTCCAGCAAGGCTGTCTGACACTTTGGTTAATGCTGCTCGAAATCTTCAAGTCTCAGCAATCTTTTTCTGAATATATGATGCAACAGGACTGATAAGATAAACTGCCCTTCTCATGGAATCCATGCAGTTTGCCTTTGGTATTGATCATGAATCACAAAACAAAGGCCACTCTTACCCTATGAGTTTAGGTGCCATCATTAGATCCTCATTTTCTCACCAAAAAAAAGGGAAAAGGAAAAAAAGGGGAAAAAAAAAGGAAGCATTTGCTTTCTTATTTTAAGTAAATCAGCTTAGCAGAAACCCTGTTGCTCAGGAAATCTTTTTTTCCCCCACCGCAGCCAGATGGTGTACATTAGTCATCATTTATTATCTTCATATTTTCAAAATCTCAGAAAGAAATATGCAAAGCTACAGTTACATGTCAGAAAGTGACACACCAAAATTCTGCATTTACGTTAAGATGTTTCACAAGATAATGGTTTCAAAATTTGAAGTCATTAATTTGCAAAACCTTAATCTATTATGCTAGGTAATTAAGTCTTACTATATTAAAATTTCTATTCCCTCAGCATCAGAGATGGGAATTATTTCTTAACTGAAGAAATACATTTTTGCATCGAGAGTAACAAATATGAATCAGAGTAAAAACAGCTTAGCAGATAAAGTGACTCAATGTAAGCAAGTTAAACAGACTGATCAACTTTCTGAAGCTTAGACACAACACAAAATACTTTGACATTATTGTTTTAGGGATCAAAAACAAAAAAATAAAATCAGATGTTGTTTAATAAGTTGTGTGACTGATGTTTGGACAACACATATAAAGCCATTTATCTTTTTGACAATCAGCCATTGTTTCAAGTTCTGGCACTGGAAAAACACTCTATCTACAAGACAGAAAAGTAACTTGAGTTTTGAATTTTAAAATATAAGTATTTAATTTTTCACTTTGTATAGCTGTATTCCTCTGAAAATCCTCTCTGACATGCAGCACAAGTAACAATTAACAATAGGAAAGTAAACCTATTTATTCCCACATGTGAAAAAATGTTATAGCATTTTCCCAATACAAAAAATGAAACACAAATGGAACCCATACACCTGGCAGAAAGAAATCCATATACTTGCCTTTATTTCATCAACTTTAAAAGTAATGTACTACCAAGATTAGACATGGAAATTGCTCTCTATTCATTAGAAGAATTGGAATTATTTATCTCTCAACAATTCAGATAACTATTGGATTAGCTGTGCCTTTAGATACATAACAAACAAGGAGGGAGAGTTTGAAAAACATGTTGTAAGGATTCTTGTCCTGATCAATCCAAATAAGCCATGTTTCAACACTCTCATCAGTCCTGACCCACTGGAGGGAATGCAACCACTGCTCTCTACTTTGTCAGATGGCTGCATTGCTGTCCTTGTAAGTGCAGCTTTGCTCTACAGCAACTACAGAAAATATCATTATGTTCACAAAATTGTATTCCTTTAATAAAGGCCTGGGCAATAGGCCTTGTTTCCATCCTTCAAGAGCACATTTCATGTACATGAGACCTCTTATGTTTGAATACATTGAACACATGTAAAATCCAGGGCAAGATTGGGCAGGAATTTGGCATCAGGCCCAGAAACATCTCCAGTCTTTTGAGGGGCTTTACAGGACACCATCACATTACTGCAGACCCAGATGCTCTGGAATTTCAGGCTGGTGCATCTCATGGCAAGGCTGACACTTGAAAGTCAACACCAAGTACAAACTCCATACTTAGGAGTAGAAATAAGCAGGTATTACACAGCAAGAACATTCTTACACCAGTTCAATATTAAATGAACAGGATTTCACATTCCTGGTGCCACTGCCAAGCAACAAATCTCATTCAACATTTTTATTGCTTTCAAAGAGAGCACAGAATCCTTTCATCTTTTTTGAACTGAGGATTCACAATCCCATGGTCTGCTCACAGTTAACAACAGTTGCACCCCCCAAATCTCAAGCAGGCATTTGTGTTTGCAGGAACAAAGAATAAGAATATCTCAGACACTGAGCACAGCAAAGGAGCAAAATGGATGTGCAAGCTATACACTGAGGCGTAATTAAAATTAACTTCAATTAAGTTTCTTTAAGTCCCTTTTTATCAATGTAGTCTGAAGGAGCATTTGAATAACTTACATCACTGAAATAGAACCTCAAGCTTCAAAAACAGTTTTAGTTTTCCTTTCATCTGACGGGTTCTGACGGCCAGAGGTAGAGGAATAAGCAGAGCATATTTAACACTGATTACTTTTTTCATTATTTCCTGCAATCACTTCCTCCAAATGTGTAGACCTGCATTTCATCTTTGAGTGTAACTTCCTCTCATATGTATTTTACACTTTATGTTGTAATACAATAATGGAGATGTAAACACTTCTGTTCTGTAAATAACCATTTTTACAGAGAGAAAAATGTTGCATCCAAATTAGAATTTTTCATACATAATACAGGCTTCTGTGTGGAGCCACATTGGTTTTATTCATGTAAAAGTTCAATTTACTACATGTTAAGTATTTTCAGTCCATAAATAGAAAAGAATCCAACCTCTTTGTTTTTTTCCTCCTTTATATTTAGTCAGAGCTCTGCTCTGGGACAGGTAATGCAGAGCTTTGCTGAGCAACAGCTGGGGAAAACAACAGACATCCACTCTGTGTGTACATAATTATTAAATCCACTATTGGCACTGCCTTGCACACCCTCACAGAGGCACAGACAGCCCTTCTGCTTCTATTGCTGTGAAGAAATGAGACAAATGGTGCGGTTTTGAAAATTTGATAGTAAATGACCAACAGCAAAACTGAACTCCTGCAAATTGACCATCTACTTAAAAATTATCAAGAAAGGGCCCACAAACAAACCAATCACTTGGCAATAACTGCATTCTTGCAAGGTGCAAAAGGCAGGCTGTAGAAATGCCAGCAGGCACAAACATGTGAGCTTCAGTCATAAAACCACTTGAAGATTGAGCACAGGATTCCAAAGAATTGCACAAATGAAAGCTGGCCAACTAAGCAACAAAGAATATACCTGGAATAAAATCCAATTTACTTGGGTGTCTTTCTTCCCCCATCTAACTGATGACATTCAGGAAAACAAGGCCAGCCCAATAAGTAGAAGAGAATATTTGTGTATACTGGCACATGGCCTCATCATTTTCCTAACATAGTTGAATATAATCAGTGTCAAGTGGTGAATTAAACCTACATCTAATCATAAAACAGCACTAATGTTAAATATACATTGATACCTACTATAAATTTTCTTTGTTTAGAAGATACCAGGTTTTGGGCAGAAACCAGGGTATGAGAATATTCATAGGTCTCAGATACTTTAGAGAACATATTAAAATTCTGAACATTTAGAAATCAAGAGAATTTTGTAATCCTTATAAATTCATTCTGACCATGCAGAAACTTATGAGCAGAAAACAGGCAGGAGCACTGACAGTATTAAATCCTCTACTGAATTTAGTGCAAGGTAGGTTAAAAAAATCCCAAAACAACTCCAGAAGCTACAAAAATTATTTTTCCTTAAAAGAGAAAACTACAGACCAAAATTTCACCAATCACATCAAACTGCAATTATTTTGGCATTTCACTATGAAACAGATGAAAAAAAAGATTTACTTAAAATATATTCCTGTGTGAGGTCTTCCTGTATGTTTTTGCAAATCATACTTCAAAAGCACATACTGATACCACTTACATGCTTCTTAAAATGCTGCCATAAAAACTTTCAGATATCACAAAAACTTAACTACTCCAGTGATGCTGCAATAGCCTGAATTTAAACCTACCCACAAACAATGCCCATTTTTTCCCAGTTTTTCCAACCCATGTAATTACTTCTTTGACCAATACAATCCTGAAATGCACAGGAGTGGCTCTCACACCAGTCCTGGTCACTCTGCATTCAGCTTTTCTGTAGGTGAGCTGCCAAAGCAAGAATGTCCCAACAGAGCAACAATTCCAAGTGGCTCTGAAGGAGTATGGCCTCCCAAATGGAAAGAAAGGGAGAAGACCAAACAGGTCAGGGTTTTTTGTGTGTTACATATTCATTCACAGCTCTATAATGATCCAGTGCTGTGTTTTAAGAATGTCAAGGACTTTATGTAAAAAAAAATAAAGTGAAACATTAAAACAATATGGAGAACAGATTGGGTCTGTAGTTCTGTTCTGCACTGGTAGTGTCAGCCAGGGAACAGAACAATGACATTCCTTGAGTAGGTGTTTTTTCCCTTGATTTATTCATCTGACTGCAAATCTAATTTCCACTTTCATTACAAAAGAACTGGACAAAATTGATAGAATAATTTCATCACAATGCTTTGCTCATTAATCTGCCAGATATATGACTCCATCAGCTCTTTGCTTTTGTCAGTTTAAGAACTACAGAATGATTTGTTAAGAACATACCCAATGAGACAGTTTGTTTTCCTAAACACCTTTAGTAGGGTAGAAATTTGCATTATATAAGGCTCAATAATTTCATTTGGTGAGGTTTGGTTTCAGTTTGTTTCATTTGTTTGGTTTTGTGAGGTTTCTTTGTTGGTTGGTTTTTATCACGGTGGAAATGGTTTGACCATTTCCCACCAACAAAGTTTTCAAAAACTCAAATATACTATATACCCCATGTCCTGCTCTGACCTTGAGGTGAGTACAAAGGGAGGACATGGTGAGGCCTGGTACTTAACTGGAATTTTTCTAATCATCCTTCTCAAGTTTGAAACAGAAGAGCCCCAGACCAGTGGTCAATCTGTGAGCTACATCCTACACTTGTGGTCTACCATTGCCCCTGCAAACCAGCAGCACCAAGAATATTTTGTTCAAACCTCTGCTTTTGGACGGTAGTCAACTTTCATTACCAAGACTGGCTATCTGTATCAGGACTGGCTACAGAATTAAAATATTATTTCAAAAAATTTCAAGGGCTTTAAAATGTACTAGAGAATGTGGATCCCTTATATTGGTATAACAGTGTTAAGAAATTTCTTCAGAGAAATTTTTATTTAGTTCTGACTCCTTCTTAATGCATCCTAACATCAGCTCAGCACTAGAATTTCATACAGAAGACACTGAATGCAATACACAATGTGGAAATGATGATTCCATACTGAGAGGAAGGTTTGATTGCTAAATAAGTTCCAGTGTGAAATATCTAATGCCTCTCTGAGAACTACATGCTGCTCACTCTACTACCTCTTCACAATTATTTTCTTTTAGAAAGAATTTCTTAACTCCTTAGATAGACTTTGATTTACTCTATATATTTCTTAACAGGTAAAACAAAGTACTGCACTAAAAATCACTCCAACAAATCTGGAAAGATTGCATTATTTATGAGCACACAACCTGCCAGAGCACTAGAAGCCATAAACTACAGAAATGTCAACAGCAATGTTGCTGATGAAATACATTTTCAACTAAAAGAGAAGACAGGATAGAATATTCCTGGTAGATGCTGCCCAGAACAACAATGTGGGGAACCAAAAAAATGCATTTATCCAAACTGACAGGAGAATGGTCTGCAGTAGCCATGAAAATGTTAAAACACAACTTTATCTTTGAGTGTCTCAGTTGCTGAACAAGTTGTCCTTTGCAGTTTTCTTCTCCTGTGGTAGTTTTTGAGCCACAAGCTTGAGGTAACTCTTTAATAAAGAATTTATTTCATAGTCAAAAAATTAAATAACACACTAATAAAAGACTTTTTTTTGAAAGACTATCTCATTGTAAATTCCAGACATGAGAAATGTAATTTGGCTATAGAACTTGGTATTTCCCTGCAGCAATAAAATGCAGGAATATTCCCATTTTGTGTATCCACTAAGTATTTGGACAATTATGAAAGGAAAGCCCTCTAAATTCTTCCATCTTGAACACAAGGCTAAGTGAACATAGAAACATTTTCATTGCACATCTGAGAATTAGATTGCTCTGGCTGTTCCATAACAACAAAGAAAATGAGGATCTGTAAAGAAAATGCAAGGGAAATGTGCTCTTTTGCCATGACAGTATTCAATGGAAGACCTTTGCTCTACTGCAAACACAGAGCTCTTGGACAAGAAATATTAAAAGGTGGAATGGCTCTCTATAAATATAGAGGCATTGCAAGAAAAGTTTAAAAAATAGCACAGCTAAACCAGCAATTTGTATCCAGTCTACAAACATGACCCATGATATACCAGCTTTAATTTCAGCAGTGCTCAGGTACAACACTGATCCAACTCTTATGAAAATCCATTAAAAAGTCAAGCATTTAGATGGTTTCTCTGCTAATAGCACCACCATGAAGCTTTCCTGTTTTCTTCATTCTAACCATGGTAGAAAAGCATTCAAAGTAACCCTAAATGTACCAATATTGAAAAAAAGAAAGCCATGGAATACTACTGACATCCACTGCTAAGGTATCAGGAAAACTTGGCTCAGTGGAAACTGCTACACCTGAATAAAGCAGGAAACATTTTTGTTCATTTCCTCTGATCTACAGATCAAACCTTAGTGATAAAAATCTTCAACTCCTGATAGAAAGTAAAATATAAGTCTGCCTGCCCTAAAGCCACATTTCTTGTTTCTTTATGGATGAATCAGTTTTCCCTCTATCTTGTGGAATGTAGCCAACATAATTTAGGGTCCCTCCAGTGCCTGCTACAATTACAGTTCCAGATTCTGCAAATGTTTCTAAGTGCATCTTTGTAATCTCTAAGTTACAATGCAAAATCATTTTCTTCCTTTCATTCCCATACCATTTGGCATCCCAGGAGATGTATTTAGGTTCTGAATGTCTTATTTCATTTTCCACTTCTCCACACAGAGCACTTGATCAAGAAGATTATTTTATTATTATTCCCATCTGAACTGCATCTAAGCCTGTTTTAATTTATTCCCCTATCTGGAATATCAGTTTTGATTTCCAGAGAACTCACTGTCCACAACAATATATTCCTAAGTGCTCTGTCACTGCTTCAAGTTCACTTCTGTTATGACTATAAGATAGTTTGAGTACACCAACACTTGCTTTTCTTCCACCTATAAAACTGCTTTCCAGCTGACATAGAATGCCATAGTCCCTGGGATTTTTTCACCCATCTATTCAGTGGAATGGCCCCTAAAGCACATGTACAAACATTGTTCTTCAAAGTAATTACATGAAACAAGATCCATTACCTCCCTTTTAGAAAAATTAGGCTTTCTCTCCTAAAGAACCTTCAAATAGGCAAGAAGAAAAAAATACATTCTTTTGATCAGATAAAAATGCCAGAGACCAAGAGCCAAAAACAAATATTTTTTTTTTCTCTTCCAGTTATATGCACATAATTTAAAAACCATGCATTTACTGAAGGTCATGGAATCATCAAGGTTGGAAGAGACCTTCAAGATCACCTGGTTCAAATATCAACCCACCACCATCATAATCATCCCTGGACCATATCCCCAAGTGCCACTTCCAGATGTCTCTTGAACACCTTCCAGATGTCTCTCCACCACCTCCCTGAGTAGCCTCTTCCAAAGCATAAGCACTCTTTCAGTGATTTTCCCCCTAATATTTAATGGGAACCTTTCCTGACACAATTAAACGGCCATTTCATCTTGTCCTTTCTATTGAGATTTGGTAGAGGACAACAATCTCTTCTAAGGGAGTTGTACAGAGTGGGAAGGACCCCTGAGCCTCCTTTTCTCCAGACTAAACAACCGGGTAAGTCCTTGTAGGACTTTCTAGACCCTTCCCCAGCTCCACTGCCCTTCTCTGGACACACTCCACTGGCTCAATCTCCTTTTGAAATGAGGGGGCCAAAACTGGACACAGGATTCAAGGTAATTTGATTGCCTAAGTAAAGATATTTCACAGCCAGAAGAGCTGAACTGAAAATTCTATTAGTCTCCCACTAATTCAGTGATTCTATTATTCTAGAATTATTCTATTATTCACTATTCTATAGTGTCAGTGACACTAGTTTCAGTGATTTGAAGACAGCTCTAAAAATTATTAGATTCTATTTCAGTGAGTGTAACTAAAATACAAATCTTTGCATCTTAATGGCCTGGGAGCTGATGACATATGGGAGCCACTTTATACTGCACATTGGTTTTTAAAATGACCACTGAAACACTTAGAAATATTTTCACAATCCACCACTACACATTGAATGTCCAGTAAAATATTGGAAAAATGAAGGTCTGAAAATTAGTCCTTAACATGGGAGGAGGACTAACAGCAATTTACACTCCACAAGCTTAATTTGGAATCACTTTGGAGTCAGCAACCACCATTTTTTGTTTCCTTCTGTGAATTGACAATTTGAAGTCACAAGTTTTCTACTCTGACTCCAACACCAGTGCCTCAAATTTGAAAAGAGGGTCTTCATCTCTGCACAAAAAATGCCCAGTACTCTGCAAATAAAGTCCTCAAAGTGCAAAAAAATGCTTTAATTAAGTATTTCCTTTGCTTAGTGCTATTTCTAATTTATGATTTGCCAAAGGCACTGTTTTACTCGTGTTTCGATGGAATACTTAGCACAGCATGAAATAGATGGCATCTCCTCTGTAGCAAAAGTGAAAGGTTGACTTCTGCCCTGGGCATCTTTTATTTTTTGTGAAAGCTTAGAGGTAGAAACTGAAGCATGATAATTGAACCTTGAAGGAAAAAGTAGTGACATTATAAGAACTGCTTCTGTCAAGTGATAAATATCCTGTGATACGATATATTTAATTTGTACCAATAAATTCATAGTTGTAATAAAGATTAAAACATAGTTATGCCATACAAAATGGGACATGTTGGACATGCTGACAGATAGGGCCCACTTACCATTCCAAGTAATCATGCAGGTTACTGTCAAATGAAAATAAAAAGGATAATTCACCTAATCTTGTTTAAAAAAATAATTCTGCATTTACATTTATTATACACGGCATATTTAAAAGGTGGTTTTCATATTCTCCAGCACCCAAGGCATAAACCTGAAAGTGCCAGTGGAAATAACAAATGATGTAATAGAAGTGTGTAAAACCTGAGGCAAGAATACGTCGCAGTCAGAACCCAATGGCTCTGCTCAAGTGACACACACATTTGCACTCAGAAGTTTTGCCTTTTTTTTATTTTGGTTAAAGCTACCACAGCAACATTCTCCCAGTGAGGTGCGTCAGAACTAATGTAGCTGAATGTAGTTCACTGTAATTGAAAGTAATTCATGCTGTCACATTTACTGTAACGAGAGGTCACATCTCCAGGGCCATAAATGTTGTTCACATTAATCGTAACTGACACCTTCCTCCTCCTTCAGGGAAATTCAGCCATATTACATGGCTTAGTTCACATCCTTTTTAAGTATCTCAACTTTTTTATGTTTGGCTGGTTTTGTGGTTTGTTTTGGGTTTATCGGTTTTTTTAAGCTAAAAACACACAAAAACACCAGCAACAAATTCTGTCTGGTGCCTGGTGATAAAGTCATCTCACAGAAAAGTATGTAACAATAACTATAATTACCCTGATCTCCAAAAATCCTACAGATTTGACCTGAAAAAAATTATGACCTGAAATCTGGATATTTTGGAAACAAAAACAGTTCTTAAGTTATAAATACATATAAACCATATTCTAAAACAGTAAGTAAAATACAACACACTCCATAATGGCCCTCTGGACTACATGCACTAATTTCTTTCTAATACTTACATATATTATGATTTAGGAATCATAAAGCCCCACACTAAACCATGTACTTATTTTGAAACAGTTAAATTCCATACTGACATGCCAGCGAATGACCTCCTTTCTCAACATGACTGTATATTTCAAACCTGATAATTCAACTAGGACACCATTTCCTTTATAAATATTAACCAGTTATCAGGGGGGTTATGGCATGTAAGTCTAAATCTTTTGATCCCTATTTAACAAAGCTACACACCTGAAGAAGGCCCTTGAAAGCACTGAATGCATGTGCCCTCCATAATTAACACAGTGTACAGAAAGTGGAAAGCTTTTAATCTGCACACTTAGTTTATCCTGAATTATAGTTAAAAGATGAAAGATGCTGAAGAAGAAGTGCAGTGTAAAAACAGACTGGCAAAAGTACAATGTGCTTGCCAACCAAACAATAATCTGGGTTTCTTTGGTTTGTTTTGGTTGGGTTGACCAAGAACCTGGGTTTTCTCCTGGTGGTATCTTAACTCAGAATTAAAAGCTTAGGGTTTGGGTTTTTTTCTAACAGATCCTTATGAGAACACAAAATATAAATTTTCATTCACTCACAACAACAACTGATAATATTAATGATAGAAAGTTTCATTGATGATTCTCAGAATTATGTAATAAAGAAATAAAAATAGGGGGACAGATTCATTCCCATAATAGCTTGGAAAAATAATATTTTTTGAAAGGCAACTTAGTCTTAAAGTCACAATTATTCGAAATTGATCATAACGCCACAAGAAAATCAGTTGTTTGATTTCCTTTGGTATAACTCAGTAATAATGCTACTGAAACCAAATAAATTAGATGAGTTTATGAATTTTTGAAGAATCAATGTTGAAAGACTCCAGACTCACTGTCTATCACAGAACACAACCCTTCAGGTATAAATAAAATTGTTTCTTTCAGAGACCAATTTTTCTGTTGTCTGACAATGTCATTTAATTTTGTTGAGGCATCCAGCAATTGTGCAATTTCCTACAGTAGCATTTGGTGTAGAGATACACAAAACATTGCTGTGAGCCCTGCAGTAAATGTTTGCTGAATGACCTGAAACACCAAAACAACAAACACATGACCTCACTGCAATAAAAAGTCATATTATGCTTATTCTTCTTACCTATAATTAACATTAACTGTTATTTTTTTTAGCAACATCATTCAACATTTCTCAGAAATAATTCTACGTTGTTCTTCCAAACAGGGAAGCACTTCATGTTTCAATATTACCACACTATTGCATAATATTTGTCCTGCCCCAGTATCTACAATAGCCTTGATGGTGCTTGTTGTACCTAACATATCAACAAGGATAAAAACATGATTTACATTTCAACTAGTTCCCCATCTCAGCCTTAACTGCATTATAATTCCATCCGTTTCTTACTCTGTAGAAAGGCATTTCAGCACTTCTACCCAAGTACCTCATTTATTCCTAATTTCCAAGGTTATCATTAATCTATATTTTTCTAATATAGCATCACTTGGGAATATAGCTCAAAAGTCATCGTGAAACCATATTCCAATAAATCACCATTGCCATTAATACCTCAGCACCACAAAAAGTATACATAATTAAATAAATATGGGCTCTTCTAACCAGGGAAGTTATTTTCCTTTAGAAATACTCTTTCCTGTTATAAAGAATAAGTCAGAACATAAAAATGCATTCAGATAATAAAACATGCTCTCCTATTGAGTCCTATGAAATAGAGCTGCTCAAATCAGTTCTATTATTTGCTTGGGACTCTTTATGTACTTCAATAAATCATCAATCACTAATTTCAATGTTTTTAGTGAAAAGAAGCAGCAGCACTAATTAATAACCCCATTAGTTAATTATTACAACCCAATTAATAACCTAATCAGTTTGCCTAAACTCTGAACATGGTTTTGCAGATATTCTAAAGCTAATTTTTGTACAATAATTTCACAAGGAGTATACAGGCTAACACTTTATTAGGATTGGGGGTAAATCAAGGCAATATGACAGGGAATTCAAATTTGCCCCCTTTTCCTACTTGATTTCTTCGTTCATTGCTGCACACTTTTCCAGCAGATTTGACAGCCCTGAGATGTGAAGTTGTGGGGCCAAATCCTGCCAAAATGAATGTCCTTTTCACTCCTACTGGAAGTCTGCTCCCATATCTCACCCCTCTGGCATTTAGCAAGCTCTTCTAATCACTAATGTAACTTTACCCACAGCTAGTTGATACCCAGCTGTTCTTGTGCCAGCACTACCCTTTAGCTAGAGCAGCTTTCCTCTCCCCCTCATGTTCCCCCACTGAAATTCTCTCTCATTCTTCAATTTTCCAAGCTGAAAAATGTCATGCTGTTGGTTCCCTCTTATGAAATAAGTTTATTCTACACAGTCATCCTATTATCCTTCCTCTGCACCCATTTATTTGAATTGATCCACAAGAGAATGATTAATTTACCCTCTGTCAGAAAGCAATTTCCACATTGTGACGAAGTATGCACATAAATCTGTTACGTAACTTTAAAATATGAATTCCTTAAATGTCTGTTTCTATGAATCTCTTTAAACTCCATGCCTTCAAATCCTTACTTTAGGGTCAAAATTGTCACCATTGAACTCCACCAAAGAATCAACACTAGTTTCTCCAATCACATCTGATTGAAATCCATTACATCAGTTTTTGGAGCTCCCCAGACTTCCATTTCAGTAGGGCACCTTAAGCATTTCTATATAAGCACACTGAGCTTCTTAATATTTCACATATGGGGAGCCCTTTCCATAGGGATGGTTAAAATACATCACTTTTCTGGGAGGAGAAAAGGATTATTCTGGTAGGTTCACATAAAGTCATCTTTTCCCTTGTTACGTAAGCCTTGATGTCTGTGTTGTCAAGTATTTTTCATGTCCAGAGTTAAACAGCATTGTCTTTTAAGTCAAAAGGAGTAGGCCTGGACCCAGAATCTGGAAAGCATCCAGCTGTAGTAATGTTTTCTTTGGATGAAATATGTTGAACAAATGTAAAGCCTTTTTACTACTGCTACAAAATATGGTTGGATTAGGTCTTGGGGCTACACACTTTGTCATTTCAATTCTGTGACAGCAACAAGCCATGAGAGGAGCAGAGAGAACTCAGGCAGTCAGCTCCTGTGATTATTAAACACTTGACATTTCTGTAAAAAATACTTCACACTGAAAGAAATAATAATTTTCTTAACCTTTACTTGCAGTCTTCTAGAGGTATGATTTATCAGGGGCTATGCTCTGTAGCTGTTTATTTTTCTGGTTTTTACTGCATGTACTGGCACAGGTCATTTGAAATGCTGTCACTTGTTCTTTCCCTCTCTCTTGAATGTGCACCCTTTCACCTTAACTTGCTTTCCCAAAAATAATAAACCTACTTCAGACAGAATCATTCTGATAATACTTAGCTCAGGTGAAAGCACATATTTTGAAAGTTAGACCATCAATTATTACATCTATTATCCCATCTGCTAAACAGGAATACTGGAGTACTAATGACATTTTATGCCTCAATTAGATTTTCGTTCATTACATAAGAAAGGGCAGCACAGATGTGTTATCAAATAAAATTAAGTTACAGGACATATTTTAATTCTGAAAAATGATATGTTCAGACACCATTTATTCTTCCACTCTGCAAAAGCATAAAAAGTCTCAAGAAAAGGCCAAGATAGGTTAGTTTATCTCTTGAGTGACCCAGGGTATTCTCCAGACCAATACCTCACCCCCGGCCAAGCAGAACTCTGCTTCCTCAGAGGACCTGAGACACCAGAAGCCAAGTCTGAAGTTAGGCAGCAAAATATTAGTACAGTAATGGCACAAGGAAATTCACTTGACATGCTCAGGACAGAAAACTGAAGACAAACTGACACTAATCTTTCATCTCCCTAGTTTCCCTTCACCTCCAAGTTTCACCAAATTCCACCAAACATCAGTGAAAAGCATGTTAGCAAAAAGGAAAGTAAAAATACACCATAATTGCTTATACACTTTCCTGAGAGTGCTTGCTCTAAGCTGGAGAATAATATTTTGTGCTCACTTGGTGTGACATTACTTTAGGCTGTCTATGACAACAGGTATTTTATTTCTAAACTCCCATTAAGTTTTGATCACATTTTTTAATTGGTTCAATGGAATAAAAAATAATTAATACACATGTATAATATAAAATGCATCACAGAAAGACGCATGCAGATGTATTTATCTTACAAATAGTAAAGTGACCATAAGATGAAAAGGCAGATAAATATCAAATGGATGTAGCTGAGAAATAAAACTGTAGGAGCAGCAGCAGAGGCTGATAACATGCAGCCTGAGAGGGAAGTCACTGACTCTGCACTGATCTTCCTGCCCAAGCCAGTGAGCTTTAAATCCACCCCGCCTATTCTGTAATTAAACCTCTGGCTGCAGCGAGCACCAGCTGGACCCAGCAGCACCATAAAACCTGGTATTGGCTGGCAAATCAAGCAGTCTGATCCATGAGAGCACTCTGGCTGTCCAGGGCCTCTATTCCAGCACCCAAGAACCTTATGCACAAACACAAACTCCAGCACTGCACACATGGCAGGGATGAAATCAGACTCTGCAAAGGAGAGAGGAACCAGCCCAACATCACTCTCTGCAGCTGGGCCAGCTGAAAGGCTGCTCTGTGCAAATTCTACCTGCATCTCATTTGCTTTCATATTTTAATGGTAGCTTAGAAAAAATACATAATACAGAGCCTGTATATTATGGATTATGTGTACACACAGCCTGCAGTGTGCCGACATGTCATACAGTCTGTACAGGCAGAGCACAAACCACTGGCACAGTGGGGAGCAGAAAGTGCAATCCTTTCCAGTTGGTGGAAGCAGCAGTGACTCCTCACAGCAGCTCCTGCTGAAAACTGGGGGGAAAGGGACATTTCAAGCCAAGCCCCTCAGCTGGGCTTGCTCCCAAATCCATCTAAAGCACAGTGCAAGGAAGGAGAACATTCTCCTGCCCTTCAAAAACAAAGTAGGTCAATATGACCTGGCTGTGTTTCCTGACATGTTTATGCTGGCCAACTATTGCAGACTGCAAGGAAGACATTTCAAATATACATCCATCAGAAAGTCTTCCATATGTTTGCTGTACCCTCACACATAGAACCAGAGAAAACAGGCAGAGGTGAAAAACTGAAATTGAAAACACAGAGCTATTTTTATTTCTATCTAAATTATTTCTGCCCTGATATTAATCTAGATAATATCTCCTTGCCAGATCAATATAATGCTGATGAATATTTCTTTTTAAAAAATTCTGTTTCCTTAATTTTTACTTTCTACTATACTATCTTTGCTCTTTAAAAACAAAATGCAAAAATAAATCTTCCCCACTCCAGATGCTGTAAATATTAAAATAACACTATTCATAGAGATTTGCATGAATCTGGTTTTCAGCACAAAAATGGGCCAAAAAAAAGTCTGAAAATCCTGTGTGTGTTCAGTTTAGGATGAACACAAATACAGAAAGTTCATGTAAGAAAAGATTAGTAGAGGATTAAAACTTTAAAACATAGGTGAAGAGAAGGTTTAAACAGGATATAGACCCTATCACCTTTCAATCATTTGTTTAAACTCTGTTTAGGTGCATAAGGGTTGAAATTGGATTCTTTGGATGTCCTTCTGCAGCTCCAGTATAACCAACCACCACACTCACAGCAAATCCTGCCGTGAGTGCCTGCAAAACTAACAACTGGACAATGTTTGGTAGAAACTGTGAAAAAGCCAACCTCAATCTACTGACTGAATTGTGAGTGAAGTTATTTTCTACTGAGCAAACATTAACTAAAATTAAAATATTAATATATACACTGAAGTTTAGATACTGCATTTAGCTGTGCAAATACCCAGATTCAGTGCAGGTAAAAGACTAAATAACAAACTTGAACTGAAGTGGAAAGAAAGGATCATACCTACATTCACAAAAGGAAATAACTTGGTAAATCATAACTGTCTGTTTTCTGTTCTTCTACGAAGCAGGATAACTGAGGAATTCAAGGAAAGAGTTGAATCCTTTTGGTATACTGAGATCTGCCCTAAATTCTGGATTACATGGCAGGAACCATGTAATCCTTACACTGTGTCTACTTGGAAAATGTCAATTCAATAAAGTTTAGGTCAAGTTCTTCAGAATCCATCCTTATATCTGTCTTCAATCACTTGCCCAAGCAGACCGAGTTCTCAGTAGATAACAGTAACTACAGTACTTGAGGCTCACAATGAAGCATCTGACAGCTTCCATGAAGGCTGCCTGGGTAGTATCATTTTGTAGATAAAGAAGTTCAGCCTGCTTCAAGCAATAAATTCACTTTCCATGAAGAATGCAGATGGTTAGATACCAGCAGGATGAATGCTGTACTGGCCTTACATGAAAGATTTAAGCAAGCAGCTTCTCTATTCATCAACTATGCAAGAAATTCAATTTTTTTAGCATTTAATTTGCAAAAGAGTATTTATTATTGGGATCAGACCTAAATACAATATATTTCACTGTTTCAGTGTAATAAACTGTGCCAGCTTTTTCGTGTGCTACCTTACCTCAACTACCTCAACTTAGCAAAAAGTGCATTTCAAAAATTCACAAAACCAAACTACATTTTAAATGTTATCATAAGACTTTCCATCACTCAATAGTACTACATATACTGAAACTACATCCTTAACTTTCTGTAGAATAGATGTTCTTACATTGATCCCAAATTCACACAGCAAAAAAAAAACCCCAAAGTGTTAAGCAGAGATGCTGTCCCCTCAATATTTTCATAACTAGACCACAGGAAAGCATTACCATGCCTAAACACTGAATGCTCTGCAGTACTTGTGTAGTCATTACAATACTTTGAGTCACTTGACAACTGCACATAATATTTGTACTTCCAGTGGCAGAAGGAACCATGATAATGCACTTGTAATCAAACGGCCAACACCAAAAATAAGTTCCAAATTAAAAGCATTAGACTACAAAACTTGAAGATGGAGGAGAGGGGAAAAAAGGATTCAAAAATATTAATTAAAATGTTGTGCCTCAAAAGCATTATTTTTACTGTAGTTTTGGGGAATATTCTTGTAACATTTTCACATTCATTCATTCAGGCTCCAGAAATCCAGAGCTAGGCTATCTGAACACACAAGGCTCCATGTTCTTCTCTTAAAATTCTGCTCAGAGAATCCAAACCTAGGGAAATTCTGAGGGGTGAGGCTGTACATTTACAGTATATCCATGCCAGTTCAGACAGCAGCGAAAATTTGATTCACATCAGACATGGACATGACAATGAGTATCTTCAATTATTCAACTTGGAGCTTATTAGAAAGTTGGACTTCTACAGGATGTCAGATCCCCAGCAGGGCAAGGAGGCAATACCTGCCACGGCTGAAGTGTCACTGGAAAGTTTATCAGCTGAAAGTTTATCAGCTGAAACATTTACCAAACTTGAAAAGCTGCATGAGTCTGCACAAGCTGGGAGTGCTACACCATGTGCACATGGCATTTGGCACTTCCAGCCTCCAAACCAAACTCTATTTGCTGGAGTTTGACTTGAAGGCTAAGTTTTCCACAGTTCCTCATTTTACATTAGTTCTACATACAATGAAATACTTAAGGGTTGTACATTCAGCCTGTGACAGGATAAAAAATGTGGGGAAGGACACTGACAACCTTTTTTTTCCAGCAGGAGTACGGAATTAAACAAAGCATTTTTCCACTTCCATCTTTTCACTCTTTCTCACAAAGGCAAAACCATTTCAACTACATGAGACTATAGTGGGCATATGTTGATCCAATTAAGCAAAAAGGTTTATTAAAAACCACGGGGAGAGGCCATTTTCACACAGATTTGTTCATTGATCTGTCTCCCCTCACTCTGTACAGTCACTTCAGCACAGTCCAAGCAGAAAAACATGCACTGGAGGATGAAGGCAGTGCTCAACTGAGCAATAAGACTGTTCATCAAGCTAAAATCTTATATATTCTACCTTCAGGGGAAAAAAATTTAAAAAATAAAAATAAGGGAGGAGTTTCAGAAGAGTAAGTCTCCATACAAAATATAAAATTACACAAGAAAGTAAAACAGAAGATATATTTAACATTTTATCAGGGAAATTGCTGAAGAAGTATCAAGAGCTGGATCCTCTAAGTAACTTCAGCAGAAGGAAAAAAGAAGAAAGCAAATTCAGCTCGATACCAGACTTCATCCTCCAGGAATTTGAAGAAGGGACCATAGAAGTTACCAATAACATCAACACAGCTAAAAGCTCAAACAGAAATCATCATTATCTGATCTCACCCAACAAAGCCTAGAGTGCTTTTGCCAGCCTGAAATAATGACTGCCAAAAGCAACCCAGGGAAATGTTTTATAATCAGACAACTTTATTGCTATAAAAACAAGAACAATTCAACTCAATTAATAAAATCTTCTCCCTTTCTCAGGGCCAAAAAGCAGTGCCCTTCAAGCAACCTAGAGCAAAGAAATTAATCTATGAATAAAGAAGTGTCCCTTAATAAGTTTAGTAACTCCATTTTGCCCTCCAAATATATCTCTGACCAATCTGCTCTTTCTTGGCTGAGATCCTACGTAAACTTGTCAGAAGAAAAGCACAACACATAAAACTGTGCTCAAGTATTAAGAGTGAATACCAGAGACTCGTGTCATTCACTAAAGAGCTGGGTCAAAACCTCTGACTGATCCCTGAACAAAGATTTTCTTCAATTCCAAGAATGTAGAATTTCTTCTGCCCTCTTTGAGCAGCAGAGACCATCCCAGCCAGGCTTGCAGACTGGTCAGATGCACATGGGGCATCTCCTGCCACCTCTCCCACACTGCTGTGGTGCTACTGCTCAAAGATTCCACCTCACATCACAAACATTGCACAGCTTCCCCATGCTGTATCAAGATATTAAGTTTTTCTATATCCAAAAGGTTTAGGACTTGACAAAAGCAAGGTAATAATCCAACCCAAGTGTTTCATGGCCTGTGCAGGACTCTCTCAGTTCTGTTATTTGTAGGCATTGACAGATCCTAAAATGACCTTCAGAACTCTAACACAGAATACATAATAACCCACCTAAAAACAAAAGTGGAAAGAATTACAAGATTAGCAAAGAGCTGCATGATAAAATGAGAGGTAATGCAATTAACATTAAATAGGATACAAATATAAATCTAACTAGACTAGGAAGAAAAAAAAAATCTGATTAGCAAAACAAAATGTAATGAATGAACACAGTTAACAGTAGTCACAACTAAGTCAGCCTACACAGAAGTAAGTTTGGAAGAACTGAGTGAGTCTACCATAATTTTGCAGGCAGTAATTTGCTCTAGACAACATCACGAGATCTAAAGTATAATGGGAACAAATTGGATTAGCACCAATTGCAAGGAAATTAAATGCAGGAGTACTCAAAGAGGAAGGAGACATGCAAATTGCTTTCATAGCAATGATTTTCTTTGGGGCTGCAGAGATTAACCCAGCTTGTTTCAGGAAGTGCAGGGAAAGTCTTGTTTAAAAGAACCTGGTTTTAACAGGGGAAAGTGAACATTTTTAAGAAGACTTTTAAATGCTTTTTTAATGCTTAAGAAAACATGACAAATATTTTTACAGCCCAGTTAGAAAGCAAAAGTTAAAAAATACAAGACTTTGACCAAATTATTTTTCCTTTGAATTATTTTTCTCTTGCTCCCCAGAAGTCCTCCAGGTGCTCTTTGCTCCTACAGGTATTCCTGAAGGTAACCTTGTCCAGGTTTCTAATCTCATAATGAAGACCTCAGCAAAAGTTCACTTTACTCAAACATACAGTTCTTTGCTTCATACTCAGTATACTCAAAACCACACCACAGAACACCAAAAAAGCCAACCAGTGACATATGCTGCATGCTGTCTTTACAAACAAATTTTGCACTGGAGTATTTTGCTCTGACAAATTCCTTCAAATGCATGATGAAATAACCAGTTTTTGAAACACTGAGAAATCACTTGCAGCTTGGTTACACAGTACTGATCTTACTTTTTGAAATTAACAAAAACTTGTTGAGAATTCACTAGATTCATGCTAAGACTGGAGAATCATTTTAACAGCTTATACTAATACATCAATATTTATGTCATATGGCCTTAAGAAAATTTAGCTTTGTTCAATGTTATTTAACTAAAGATGCTTTGTTTACTAGATTAAATTTTATTAATCTTTACTCCAGTTAAATGAAGTCCTTCTAGCTATCTGATTTTTTAAATTCTTTTAATGCAGATATTTTCAGTAAAGCTATTGCCCTGAAAACACAAATATAAAATTCAAAATTGATCAGAACTAATTTCTCTCATATCTCTGCACCATTAAAATACTAAATGTCTAACACTGTTTCTTCTTCCTATAATGAACATCCAAGTACAAATAACCAGAAAGATCTGCTCACAAACGTGATTGAAACACCTACCTGACAGCTTGGTGGATATAAAACAAATTCTCTAGAGGCTTTGGCAACACTGAATTCTGCAAGAAATATGGAAATCACCTGTCCTCAGAAATTATTTGTAACATTTTTTAAAGCTTGTTGCTTAAAATACAGCAGGCTAACAAAGCCCTGTCAGGAAAAACATGGTACGTGTAAATCACCTTCTGCTTCCAGAGGCTTCTTTTCTCATACAGCAGGATTCTTATTTCCATTCTTACAGCCATGGAACAACTTTCTAACAAGAATTCTTGCAGGGCTTTAGAAGGTCATGAGCCCCAAACTATTTCTTGTTGACTACAGACACGTTGCTGAAAGAAAAGTAACACATTCTCCACTGTGATCACAGTCCCTTCTAAGGAAACGATCGAGAACACGATGGAATCCTAAAATATTTAACAAGGATGTATTTTAGAAGCTGCTGCTGACAACTTTACTATTTCTGTGAGTATGTTTTACAGCATGACTTCCTTCCCATTTTGAAATATTACTACCTTATTTGGGAATACTGAGATCAAAATCTTACACAGGAGAAAAGCTCCTAAACTGTACAGAACGGAATGTAGGTAAATGCTGAACATTCTTTCATTACCTATTATATGAATTTTAATTTACAGCCTGATGACAGAAATGAAAACTTCAATGGGCTGAAGAACATCAGTACAAGTTACTGCAACACTAAAGTGGGAAAAAAGCCCTCAAAAAGCTGTGCTTTATCTGCATGATAGCAGTGCAGAGAAATACACTCCTGCCACTGCTATGTTAGGACAATATCAAGGTTGATATCAACATGCACAAAAACCCCAAAACTGCCTACTCAACAAACTCTATCTCCGCACTCTTACATTTTTCATCCTCTAATTTGATTCTAAGAAGCTAAACAAGTCACCTCTCATATTTCTGCAAATATACAGCTACACAGATATATATATAAAAATAAAATATCCCTGAAAATCACCAATGAGCTCAAGAACATTGGCAGTGGCCATATTAACTGGGAAAAAAAAAAGTGTACCTGAAACCAAACAGGGATCTGAAATTTCGTTGATTACATTTATGTCCAACTCTCACATCGCTGGTCACATCTAATGATAACATAGTCTAGAAAATTCTCATCTCCTGATATTAATGTCAAAAAAAAAAAAAATGATGCTGTTTAATCTGCACATTAGAATACCTCCAGAGTAAGGACTCCTTCCTCTGTCAACATACTGGAGTCCATTTTCTTTCTGTACTATGTAAGAATATAAATATTTACCAAAAATAGCTCAGCATGAAGATGAGTCACATCATCATGCCCTTGGAGACCAATTAAAAGCGGAGTCATTCTGATCAAGTGTTACAATAACCATCTAATAATCAAAACAAATAGAATTACACCTTGAGTAAGTACTACTTAATGCAAGAACAGCTGAATCATACCATAAGTTTTAAAAGGTTGCATTGTGTGCAGAAAGAATTTCATTACTTACGATGGATTACACATCACAACAAGGCTTAAAATACTGGTTCTCACTTTTGGAAGGAAGTTAGAATGTGTTGGGGACATGAACTTAATTAAAGTTGCTAAAGAACCCACTTATCCCCACTCATTTGCTGCATATCATGAATAAGAAAAATTGGCAGGAGTAGGTACTGCTCCCTTTGGGAAGGAGACCAAGCAAAGACCAGTTCTGGGGAGAAACGTTTTTGACCTTGGCTCACACAAGCCCATAGGACAGTGAGCCTGGTATCTCATGTGTAAGGCTAATGAATAAAAATGCCAGCAGAAATATTCCAAACCATAAAGCTCTCCAGTTAATACCAAGTGCCCCCAAAGAATGGTTGGAACCTGCCCATTGGAGGCAGAGGGACAGAAACTGGAGACTTCCCTTACAGGATCAACTTTAACCCTCAGATTAACCAGAGTAAGACCAAACAGGATTTTCTGGCAACCGCAAGGGCAGATACAGAATGATGTCAAGCAGCCACTCTGCCTTTTACTTCTGCCCAAGCCCAGAGGCAAATGCTTTTCTCTCTTTTAATAACTCAGTGCAAAAAAAATTATATTTAATGAGTAACATTTTGATTTCTAGCTCAATTTTCAGAAGTCCCTCAACTTCAGATACATGAAATAAAATCAGCAACCACCTTGAAAAATTATTTTCTTCTTCACAGAAGCACTGCTTACAACATTTAATGAACAAACCACGGATATGTTAGCAGTACATTCCTACACAAAAATCTAATTTAAGAATTCTGCATTAAGACCCCTTAATGAGCCTAGCCACAAGTGAGGGTCCAATAGGTCAGCATGCTTTCAATGAGCTCCTCTAACACAACTGCCAAGATGAGTAAAAATAATTCAGTATTAAAGTCTTTCCCAAATTGCCAAGAGCATTCTACAATATTTTTTATAAAATATTTTTATAAAATATTTTTTTAATAGTTTCTTCAAATTGATCAACATTTCCTTATTTGAAAGGGACATGGAATATTTACATGGGATTCAACAGATACATGAATGTTTTATTTGACATATTCTGATACTCACAGTGCTTCAAACAAAACGTGGCAAAAAAACATGGGGAACAACTGAAAAACAATAGCCAAGATTTTTGACTGTATTGCCCTTTTTGTTTCAAAAAGCGATAAACAAGTTTAAGAACTTTTTCTCTATACTATCCCTACTATAAAAGACTTTTTCAATCATTAATGAAAAAGAAAACTGTCAAGATCCAATTACACTGTTGTGAACTCTGCATGACAACCTGTTCTTGTTGTTTCTCTGGATCAATATTCTGTCATTATTCATGCCAGAAAACTTTTCAGACACCTCAATTTAAATGAACGCCACAATAACTGAGTATTTGGAATAAAACTGCCTGAAATCCATTTTCATGCCAATGTGTGCTCGTAGACTGTGCTTCTGTATCCATTTACATTTGAATACTTGTTCTGATGACTAAGCAAAGTCCTATAGAAGCTGTCTTAGTTAATAAAAGCAGTTCTAGCAATTCTAATTAGGAGCATTTGTTATTCTACAGAGATGCAATTTACAGTGGGAGTTATAAAACAAATCATGATAAAAGCCAGGGTAATGTTCCTTTACCACCTCAACTTGATAGATATTGTACACATGAGTTAATATTTAAACTCCTTGTCCAGCAGGAATATCCATACTCCTTCTTTAGCTGTTTTCATGCACAGAGAAAAGCCAAAGGCACTAAAATTGGCCAGTCCAGATGCAGAATTTTCTTGGTTCAACCTTGCTACAATACCCATAGTGCTGCCTACAAAATAAAGTGTAGAGCAGTTAACCAAAGTTAAGCACTAACTAATACTTGAGCACTAATATTTCAAATTTGGGGGCTTGCATGCAAAAAGGATTAATGCTGAAGGGAATTATTGGATGGGTGGCACCTTTTCATTATTGGATGGGTAGCACCTTTTCACCTCTCCTCTAAATTCAAATTAATACAGTATAGTAAATAAAACCAGGTATCTTTAACTGTGACCTAACAAAATATTCTGAATCAATAAATGGTGAATAAAAAATAAACTTGCAATTGAATACAGAACATATTTCTCCTAAATTAGTAATGTATCTATCAAAATACACGTCTACCTCACAATTCAACATAAATGTACCTTTTCTACCAAATTCCTGATTTGGTCCTATGTTCTATTCCTTTGGCTATGCTCCAAACATAATATACACATGGAAGCACAAAAGTAGCTTAGAAAATCTAAGGGATAGGAAGCAGATCAATTCACAGATTTCTCCTAATCTGGGCTAGACCAAAAATGTATAATGGGATTTCAAAATATAAAACTAATACTGCTGCTAGAAAACAAAATAGGTGACCTATTTTTTATAAGAATAATTTAGAGGTCTTAAGCAATTAGTAAATGTAATAACACTTCAAGAGCAAAGTCATCTGTAACAAAGTAACATTTGAAAACTGCATCTGAAGCAACTTCCCTTACATAATTAATATGGGCCTGCTTCCTAGATTAGTACATGCACAAGGGAAGTTTTCTTTATATGGAGCTCTGATTACAAGATTGCAGGAAAGGTAACGAGTTCCCAGGGCATGTGACTTCGGCATTCATTGTCTTCATCTCCTAATCCTCCACAAGGCAAATTTCTACACAGTAGAAGTACTGAAGGAGAAATGCAAATTCAGGCCAGAATACATTTAAACTATCTTTGATTTACCATGTCACTAGATAAAGCAATTTTAATCATAAATCCCTGAAAGTCTTTAAAAAGTATCTAGTTGCTCCTGCAACTTCTTAGCTATTCATTTCCAAATATACAGAAAGACAAAACTCAAAATGCCCCAAAATGTGGCTTTTCAAGTGCTTTTAGAAATCAGAAAAGGATTCTGTCCTATAATAAGAAAGATGCATGTGTCATGCATAATCTTTTTTCTAGGTTAGCAACACATCCTCTTTCTCTTAGATTAATTTATAGTTCCTTATAATTTATAATCTCTTAGATTATTAATAGTTGCCACTTGTATCACAATTTCCTTCATGGAATTATTTTTTCTGGTATATCTGTTGTATCTGTGTCTGATTATCTATATAATATCTGTTATTAAGATATAAAAGTGTTTTCTCCTATAACCATGTGCTGGGACCAGAATTCAGAGATTCTTATATTCAGGCATGAACAAAACTAAGAGATTCACACTTCTTATTCTCCCAGTAGGTTAAAAGAGTCCATTCCAAAATATTGAATAATTCAAAGTTACTGCAGAAGGAATGACAGTTTTATACATTTCTGTGACCTGTGCTACTACATATTTCCATTGACCAAAATCTGAAAGTCTTCCTGGAAAATGATGTCTTTGCCAATGAGCCAGATCAGTTTGGATTCACACGCAAAATATTCTTTCAATTTTACAGTAGTCTGTGATTAAACCAGGATTATATAATTGCATTCCTGGTGACTGGCTTGCAAAACCATAAACAAACAAAAACTCAAACAACAGCAACACAACAAACAGAAAACCCACTTAAAGGAGTATATTCCGTTGAGAGAAATTTAAACTGCTGCAACAGCTGCTGTCTTTGAACTGCTCAAACTTCCCAAAGAAATGCCTGTATGTTGTGCAGAAATGCAGTAGTTTCCTTCCTACTTTTTTTTTTTCAATCACAGGCTTCTTTTTTCTTTTAAGGTCTTCCTAATTCCTTCTTTGGACTTCTAGATCAGACACAGAATTAACTAAGCTGATAGACCTGGCCAAAATAGAAAACAGAAAGGGATCTCTTGCTTTTCAAGTCACAATGATGAGTCATTTGGGTTTTTATAATTCATAGCTGTATGTAAGAAAATAATGTCAGAAGATTTGGGAAAATATAAAGTTGTAACACTTTCATATACAAGTTTAGTGTCATACAAAAGGGAAATCCAGCTTTGCAGGGGTTTGTGACCTTACATGAGGTGCAATTCACTTCCTTAAAAAGACAGCCTGACCAAAAGGTTAAAGAAGAATAAAATAAAATTCCAGAAAAAAAGTGTTTTGCCAGTGAATCACCATGCCAGGCTGCTATGACACTCCTTCCATTCTACTCAACTTTACTTTTAATGTGATTTCTGTAATTGTACAGAACTTTATAGGCAGAGTCTGTAACAAGTACTCAAAGCCAGCTTTTCCCAGCTCCTGAGAAGATACAGCATGTGAAAATGCATAAACCAAAACCATTTCAACATTAATATCTTAGTCCACAGTCAGCAGAAACTGTATGGATCACATCACTTGAGCACAAGTTATTCAAGATGATTCATTCCTTCTTCTGATACAGAAATTCCAATAGAGACTTCTAAATATAGGCAACCAGTAGTTTCCAAATCACTTTGGAATACACTTAAATTTGAACTAGAGCTACTGGCATAAACAGGCCTAGCTTATTTATTTGGCAATAGCCACAGTAGTAGTTTAAACCCATGTTTATTGATCTACCAGTTGAAGAAAGCAATTACTTGGTTTGTTTTTCATTAAAAATGTAAACAGGCATTTTAAAAATCCTAAAGGATAATGCTCCTAACTAATGGCAGTCTTGAAAAATATTAATCTATTTGGTTATACTATCTTTAAAAAAAGATATCTCACAATTCTTCAGCAATATAAAGCAGGTTCAATGAACGTACTGATGAATTTTCCACCAGTCTTAAAACATTTCAATAATTCACCCCCTATTACTGCAATAGCATGGAAATCTTCTATGGAGGGGAATTATAGCCCTGGTAAGGCCATAGAAGACAAATTAGGGAACTGTATTTATAACACTAGATACTATTTTTTTATTCAAGCTGTGAAATTTTTCAAGTTTTAATTTTGTCAGTACTCATTCAGTCTGCACACACATGCATACACAAAAATTTCCTCTTTCTTCTTGCAAAGTTTCAGAGTTTCCACATTTTTTTGCTCTTGATTAATCTGGTGCAGTAAGATAGACTTTTATTAGTGATCAATTTTGCCATTATTCTTGCTAGAGAAAAGACACTACTTTTGAGAATGGAATTAGGAAGCAGTCTCTTCCCAAGCTCATATTCTTCTTTTTCTCTCTGTGACACTGAAACAAGACTGAGTTCAATCAAACAAGAACCACTCCTAGCCAAGGAATAGCTGGATAAAGAACAGGGCTAAATAATTTACTTGCTTGAAGAGAGAAATCCTGTAACCTCATTTCATTCATGAGCATTTTCACAGTGCACTTACAGGGTGTATGTACAACACATTTCATAAGGACAAAACCCCAGTATTTGATCCTGCAAATAATCATGAGGGCAGTCAACAGATGAGAGGACAACATTTATTTTGTCTTGTGTGTAATCCTTCTGCTCCATGTGTACAGCCAAGCCTCTGACCACATTAACAAAGAAGTAAAGAGAACCTGATAAATGAAACAACTGCACATAAGAACCCTGTTTTCTCATCTTAATTTCTTTGACTTTTGTTAGAGAACTGAAAATTCATCCTGAGTAGAGAACACAAAATTTGCTGCTTTCTGTCATTTTATGGGCATTTTATTTTCTTTATAAGATGTAGAATCTGATTATCACATTAAAAAACTATGACTGTTCACAATTTTAATTTAGAAAACTGTTGCAGCAACACTAGGAAGCTATAGAGTTATTCAAGAATAACATTGCTGCTTTGAAATTAACTTTATATTCAAGTAAGCAATCAGAGTATCTAAGACTCAACTGTTCTATCAATCTCTGGATCTCTCTGAAGCAAATCAAAGTTATTGCCTTAAAACTGTCAGGACAGATACCTGCACCACATGTTAGCCATCAGCTGTGCTAGGATCTCCTGGGTACTCTGAAACCTGAATTGAAAGTGAGAACAGATAGACTGAACATGTCAGATTTCACTGTATTAGCAGTTGGCTCCCAGTTAATATTTATATAATTACCTAGAAAGTTTTAATCGCTGCATTTGCACTGCTGTGGTATAAAATACTTCCCTCAGAGAGCTCCAACAGCATGCATTTGGCCATGGAGATATGCCTGCAAATCTGAGGAAACAGGGCAAAGATAAAGAGCAAGAAATAGGATTATCTGCTGCAAGCTATTCTTGCTGAGGGTCATTCTCTAATCAGCCTCCCCACGTAGCCACTCCTGTATCACCACAGCTTCAGTGTGTCTGTACAAAGCACTGGTCCTTTTCCCTCCCTGTGTCTGTACAAAGCACTGGTCCTTTTTCCCTCCCTATATTTAACTGTCCCCAAAGGCACCGACCCAAAAACATGTCCAGTGTTATCACCTGCAAGTGCCACAGCACATCTGGGAGCAGCAGTCACAACCTCACTGCATTGGCTCTAAACTTTGCAGTTCACACACAGGCACTGCATTTCCAGTGTATAATTCCTAGTAGAAAAAGAAATTATGCAACATGGTAGGAGGTTGTACATTTGTAAACCCAGTAACAACAGCATGTAAGCATGTGCTCCTCAGAGCATGCACACCCCTCACTAGTCCCAAGCAGTTTCTGATAAATGAGAGTTTTGGGAAAGCATCTGCTGCCAAAATAAGTCACACAGTTCCTCACAACCACCTCTTTGGAGGAACGTTTTGGAAGCTGTACAGGTTTGCAACCACAAAAAAAAAATTTAAATTACTCTTATGATTGCAATCCATTCTCATATACCAACTTTTCAGGATTACTTTGACTTCTCTGTCACACCACAAAGACAATTATAGCCCTTTAAACACAGTATTGCCAATGACAGGGCACAGGCTCTGTACCCAATGTGCTGGATCTGGACCAAAACTTGTCTCTATCACCTGATGCCTTCCTTCCACTTGGTTTAGCTCTAAAAATCATTTCTAACAGCAGGTAGCCATGCCTGGTTTGGAGCGGGACAAATCAATTTGAGGGTAATGGAGAGCAAAGAATATAACTTATGTCAAAATACAGTTTATGTGTGGTGTGTTTTACACAGCTTGAAGAACACTTAAGAAAGAGCAAGGTCTAAAAGTACAAGCAAACTTGTAAAAATGATCCCCAAGCAGATCCTAGAATGAAAAGAAGCCAACAAACAGCCCCTGGCTCACACATGCAACACCAAGAAAGCCTGGGCTCTGCAGTCCCAGGGGAGAACTGCCCCTGCCTTGCCAGTCAGCAAAAGTTCCAGCAGCACACACACACACAAAGTGCCCAAAGCCTGATGTCCCCAGCACCTCAGTATCCACATTGCAAGTCTAATGAAATATTTACCTAGCACAGAGAGACATGGAGAGTAATCAATAAGACCCAATTATACAAGGTATTTAAAAGGTCCCTGATGACACCTTCCAGCTCTGCACACCTTGCTTACACAGCTAGGAGTGAGCCCATGCTGTGTGGGCACACACCTCCACTCTCCAGGCACTGCTGCAGCACACCAGCAAAACTCACAGATCTCCAGAGGAAGAGGTTGCTGTGGCCAGATCAGCTTGCAGGACCATGGATTAAATTCTGGTGGTATTTCTGGTAGAGAGTCTGTGCCTTGCTACCTAATAAAGAACACTGCTAGAGCTCTTTTGATTACCAAAAAAGCAAACTGGAGCTGCTTTTGATTACCAAAACCACTCTAACAAGAAATGTTACTGCTACTACACCATTTAGATGCAGGATCTGACAAGAAACAGATTATTACACAATAACTTAAGGTCATATGTGCCTCCTGTAATTACAAATTAACATTTTAATTAAGCACAAAACTCGTGTCCTATTTTTTCCTAAACCTGTTTAATTAAATACACCATGACAATGAAAAAGCTCTTCTGGTTTACTATTATATCACTTAGAATTTTGTTAGACCAAAGCAGAGACTGGTGACAATTTCTCATTAGGAAGAACAATTTAGTTTCTCATGCTTTGCATAGAAAATTCAAAGCACATTAATTTCTGCTACAGTATTACTAGCAATGCTTTCACAATGCTTATCACTAGCAATACTTTACACTTTCAATGTACAGAAGCATCTTTTAGGTTTCCTTTCCTCCAGAAGCATCAGCAAAACAAGACCAGCAAAGCACATCTTTTGTGTGTGATTTGCTTTGGCCACAGCTCTGCTGCATCAGCAAAATGTCACTAAAACAAGGCAAGAACAGCCACTGTTGGTCACATCCCCTTTGTGCTGCACACGAGGCTCTGCTCACACTGCCCACATTGTACCTCTACAGTCATGTAAGCAACCTGAGAGTATCTAAGACTCAACTGCTCTGTTCATCTCTGGATTTCTCTGAAGCAAATCAAGGTTATTGCCTTAAAACTGTCAGGACAGATACCTGCACCACATGTTAGCCACCAGCTGTGCAAGGATCTCCTGGGCACTCTGAAACCTGTGTTCCCTGAGCAGCTCCCTGATGCCATCTAAGCCCTCCCAAGTGCTCCTCTGCAATACCCAACGCTGTCACCTTTGTGATAAAATCTTTGTGAGCTCAGATCTCTATTCCCAAGGCCCACACTACAAAGATGAGAGAGTTATCCTGATGATCAAAGACATCCAACTCACCAGAAGTGTGTCTGACAACACCTTTTATATTTTATGATCATACTGGAATACTAGGAGCTCTCAGATCTCTGAGAGTAGTAAAACCAATGTGCAAATTCACCTAAGGAAACTACAAACAGCAGTTTTTTATAATCAGACACGTCAGTGGTGGCAAACACAGCTCACAAACCACATTAGAGACAGAAAAGCTTTCCCCTGCTCTTTGCTAAGGAGACAGGAGATCATAATACCATTACTGACCTCAACCTCTGACAATGTCAACAGAGAGCAGATGCTCTGTTACTGGCACAGCACTCTGCTCTTTGAGGCAACAGCAGCTTGACACAACATGCTTTAAATGACATCCACACTTGTCACATGGAAGTATGCAGGCTGTTACAGGCATTTGTCAGCTTACCTTGAACAAATACCAAAATAGAGAAGCTGCTCCTAACTGAAAAACCTCACATGCTTAATAATACAGAAATAAAATAAAATTAAAGCCCCCCAAAAAAGAGACTTGAACTCACTCATTGCATGTATGCTTCAAGTATTTCTCACTACAGGATAAATTAAATTAAATAATTAAATCATCTGTGTGCATTGGGTCTTGGGTGAGGGGAAAAAAGACACTATTTTTCAGCTGCTATGTTTATTTTTTCCTCCAAAGTCAGGACTAAATTCAGATATAATTCTAGAACGGCAGAATTATAGTCACAATCAGTATAACTAAAATAAGAACTTGGCAACATGTCTCTTCATGCCTTGTATGGCATTAAAGGTACCATCTGTGTGCTTAACAAATTGATAATAATGTCTTGTTACCAAATGCTGCATGCTCATGTATGTATTAAGGCTTCTACTCTGAAAATGCACTGAAGCATAAAAAGAGACATTAATTCTGAATTACCTGAACCAGTACAATTAACATTTTGGCCATGTGCTAATGTAAGTACCATTTATCCACAAAACAAACAGTCCACAGAGGGCAAAACAAAAACAAACAAGCAAACCCAGGTTTTCACTCCCAGAATTTTAGTTCATTTTTTTTATTCATTCTGAAATTGCATCACTCCACAACTGAAGGACCAGCATTCAAATGCCAGTGTAAATATATTGGAAAACTGTAGAGTGCAATCCATCATGTGAAATTTCACGCAAGCCCTTTGCTCAAGTACTTCTGCCTGCTTTGGTGCAGTCCCTGCTGCTGTGTGATAATAAAGCTCTCAAACCCTCTCCCCTCCTGTGGTTCCGACAAAGGGAGGGAGATTCTGGTTGCAGAATCCCTCACAGAGGGGAAAAGCTGCCAATATTGTATGTCGAATTTGGAAATGAAACTGCGGGCAAACATCTGGATCCAGCTGAAGAGCAGAAAGTAGAGCCCCATGCAGGCTATTTCAGCTCTTCATCACTGCTTAGTTTAGAAAATGATGTGAGGCTTATTATTAAACTATTTCAATTAACTCACTTTGAAACATGAGGGTAGGGAAGAACCACAGTGACAGCTCTGGGAGACAGGAGAACAAGTTCCCTCCAGCAGGGAAGAGGAGACAAGATCTAATGATGAATCTGGTTTCTAATATAATTCAATACATTTTTAAAACATCTTATAATATTTCATATGTATAATTAAACTTGACTTCAAATCTGAACATCAGTCTTAGCAGGTTTCTAAAACCTCTCCATGAGTTTATACAAAAGACATTTATCCCACCTTTGCCAATGTTATTCTACTTTTCCAGCTAAAGGTCACATTAAATTTTAGAAGCATTTGGATTTCAGAAAAAGAAGTAAGGCCTTCCATAAGACAAGTCTTCTGAATATACAATCATAAATGCTTTATGTAACACTTGTATTTATAATATTCATAATGCAAATAAGTCCTAACCTTTTCAACAATTCTGAATGTTTTGGAAATGTTTAGGGTTTTCCAAAATTTAATGGGTTTTTTTCTTTCTGTGCTTTCCTCCTCAGTCCCAGAAGAACAATTGAGTCAATATATGATCATTTAGTTTGCCAAAATCAAAACAGGAAGCCAGGAATTTATTAAGTAGTCCTCTTCACTGCTAATCAAAATCCTTCCACATCCCTGGTTTCTCAGCTATGAAACTCCAGCTTGCATTCCTGAATCAACCATGTATGGAAGCTTCACCGGTACAATATCCATTTACTCTCCTGAAGGGTACCCCCCCTTCCTTGCTGTTCAAGTAACTTCACATCACCCAGTGAAGTCAGAAGAGTCACTTCACTGTCCCCATAAATGCACAAATGTGATATTTATACAGAGTAACCCAAATCTATGCAGGCACATCTGGGCCTTTTAAATTGAATTACAATGGTTAATAAAGCCAACACCAACAAAGACTTAATTCAGACAAGAGGAAAATATTTTTGTACATAGACCTCTCCTGAATAAACTCCTAGTTTATATGACTACAAATGGAATCAATCCAGGTCTTAACTTCAAAAGAAACAGCCTCTTGTCATATCAAAGTAACAAAGTTTCTATAAGAACATAGTTACTTCCCACTACATGCCATGTTCCTGATTAATACTTCAATACTATCAATATTAAGATCTCTGCTGTGCCTTTCAATACTACTCATTAAAAACATTTTCATTTCAACAGCATCATGAACTGGGACATCGCCCAAGAACTGAACAAAACATCCAAGTTTATTAAAGACTTGACTTTCAAACCCAAGAATATTAAACACAGTTCTCACCAAGTATCCAGGCACAAATTTAGGTTTAATAAGAATGTTAGGTTGGAAGGAATACATTCAGCTTGCTCTGAATTCATTCACAAATAACTGTGTCAGCCTCACCTCTATCACCCCTAATTCCTTTTCACCCATTTATAGGCTCTGTCCTCTGTTCTGCAAGGAAACCTAATGTGGATCATTTTTAATCATTTTTAATGTCCCTGAGGCTCTGCACATGAGATTCCCTGGCTGGACAGGCAGTAGAGTTCTCCTGCTGGCCCTTCTTAGTCCCAACCTCCACTTTGCCAGAATTGTCACTGTCCAAAGACACGAAAGGGCTGCCATTCTCACAGCTTTGTTGCATTAGCAAGTGAAGTGCTTTTTCAGCCAAACAATCATTACTAGATTCAAACTCAAGGAGTACCATAAGTTATATAAATATCACTAATCAGGAAGAATTCAAATATCAAACAATAGTTAGGAAATGCCAGCGATTTGCTGGCATAAATTGCATATACATAAATCCACCTTTCGTGGCACAGCTCAACACCTGAAATCTACAATTACATGACTGTAAAATCCTAAAAGTCCAAAAGCAAATCCAACACTTTAATCAGAAAGCATTTACACCTTGAGTCTGGCAACATTCTTAATAAAAGACAGATAAAATGATATAACACCATTCTTGTGCCCTGTCTCCACTGTCAATCAAGTATCCACATTTCAATATATTTCTATTCCCCCTTACCCTAACTGCAGGTTCAGGTATTGAAACCCACTGAAAACTTGCACATCATTGACACCTCAGCTGTTGAAAGGTGATGAACCACATCCTTATCACAGCTGGAGAGCTGAAATCAGCTTGCAGATCGAAGACTATACCACTAAGAAAGAAATTAATATCTCAAATATGTATTTACTAGTGACTTTTTAAACCCTCAATCATATATTTTAGAATAGACTACAACATAAAAGCACTTGCTCTATGAACTTCCAGTCATGAGCTCCCTTCTGCAAATTACTAAAACTCATGTTGAATTCAACATATTATTGCCCTAATTTGCTGCATGCAGTCATTGTCTAAAATATGAAATAAATTATGAAAATAAATTATTATATCACAACACATTTTTGCCTAAGAATGTTCCATAAAGCAACTAAAGTAGCAAGCAAGCTCTATGACACTAGTGTTGATTAAAGGTGGCATTAAAAATCTAATTTTAGAAAAAAGACCCTAAGAAAGAATCACAGGACACATATAAGCACCTCGACTTTGTGTAATTCAGCCTTTAACAGATTTTGACACCTGGCTAGAGAAACCTGATATTTCTTTACAAGCTATCCAGAAAATCTTCATATGGGCCAAAGTTCTGACCCAAACTAAAATTTTAAAAGTGTTCTGGTCCAAAGAAAAAAGCTTTGAGACTACAATTTCAGATAAATTAATTCTACATTCACCAGGGGGTTTAGTGCATATGACCTTAATACTAATTCCATACAAAGCATCCACTGAGGACTTGGCTATTTCCTTCCTCCTCTACACCCCAGACAAGACTGGATTCATGCACAGAATTTGAGTCCAAGCTCAGTGTGCAAAACAAGGGATAAAGTGACATTATGGTAGCTGAGAATAACACTAAAAACTGCTGCCTTATTCTTCCAGAGGTAGTCAGCATACTTGCAACAGATAACTAATGCTAATGAGACACACTAAACCTTCTACATTTTATGGAAGACAGGCAACAAAGCAAGACTTTGCTTCAGCATGAAAGAGCCCTCTCTTTAATGATTTTGAAGTATTTAGCAATGAAAGCTTTCAGCAGTGAAAGCAACCCAGAGTGTGCCTCTCCCAGCTGTTGTCTCCATCTGAAGATAAAAAAGAGAGGTACAGCTGAGTGATGAGCTAAATGAAAAGGCTTTTCTCACAAGTACACAAACTACTACAGACATCAGCCTTCAGCACAGAATAACTTTCTACTTCAAAAAAAAAGAGGATGAGTTGTACTATATAAAAATTACAGTATCGGCTTCAAAAGTTGCACTAACCTGCATTTTGGAGGCTGACAGAAAACATTAAAACACAGAATAGAAAAATGAACATGCTATCAAATACGCTAATTTATACAACTGAAAATAGTGTATGACTTCCAGAATGTATTTCCTCATTTTCCTGCACCTCCACAGAACAGTTTGGGTTGGAAGAGGCTTTTAAGACCATCTAGTTCCACCCTGCCAGCCAGATTTTCACTGTTTCTGGTCAAAACGAGGTGCCATCCTTAACAGTCCATCATGCTGTAAAGGTTATTGATGGCTGTTTTGCAAAATGTTCATCTCAGCAAGCACCACCATCACTGCAGGCTGCCAGCACAAATGCAGCACCTATGGTTCCCTTAGACCCCATTTGGCAGCTGAGCCCCATCTTCTTATCCCCACCACAGGAGGACATGAGGTGGTGCTGAAGGAGAACACCCCAGTGTCAGGCTCCAACTTGCTCACCCATCTCCAGCTGGAAGCCTGTGACCTGTGTAGAACAGGAAAACCATGATCAGCTGCTCCCAGCCTGTCCTGTGGGGAGCTCATTTTGGGGTCTTTCCAGAGAGACCCCTAAAAGAGCAACTGAAATGTGTAGAAATCCTGCAGAGAAACTTCCTTTTAAACTGCATCATGCCAATATTATTTTGCCAAAGTCCTGCACCCTGGTAGTGTGGGCACAGCAAACAGACCCAGGGAGATCCCTGACCTCTGTCCTGCCCCCAAAGAAATGTGCATTTAGAAGCAAGTAAATTTACAGGAAAAGCCACAAAGCTCAGCTGAGAGGATCTCTGACAGATACTCCTCATTGAGCCTGCTGACCTTACACCAGCAATGGAGCTGCTCATGAGATGGCCCCTTAGGAATCTGCACCACTTGGAGACAGATTCTCCTTTGGCAACTTGGGGAAGTTCTTATCAGTGATCCAAAAGCATCTAATGGAAAAAGAAATTCCTGCAACATAGCTTCATCTTTACTGTACTGATTACTACATACTGCAGCAGCTACAGAGAGCTCTTTTCAAGAGAGTAGAATAATCTCCCACTTAAAATTTGAGTTGCATTAAACAATTAAGGCAAAGGAAAGAATGCATGGAGGTGTGCACCAACTGCCAAAAAAATATCCCACAGCTTTAGCTCCTAGAGTTTGGAAGACTTTGAAGTTAGCAATTTTACAGAGGCATGCTCTCAGATGACTGCATCCCTTGCTTGTTATCCAGCTTCTCTGCTTTATTGCAAGGGAATAAAGTTCTCAATCAGTTAACTGAAGAGTTCTGCATTACAGAAATCTCAGGAGAAATAAATTTGCAGTCCACCCCTTCTTAGCATCTAGGAGACCTGAAGGCTAACAGAACTGCTGGACAAGCCAGGAGAAGAATTAGGGTGGAATCATCTGTATTCACTAAGAGGACAATGCCTCTTTTCATATCTTGGCTGGATATTTACTAACACAAATGCAGCCCTGCAGACAGACGACATTTGGTCCAAAGGCCAGAAGAAGGCCCTGATAATGAAGGCTGCCCCCAGAAGAATTTCCATTCCTCCTTACTGAGGTGCTCCTACTAGCAAATGTAGCATCATCATAATGAAAAACATGCCTAAACATGACCCCAAACCTCTTCTGATGAATAATTATAAACATTCCATCCATCAATTGCACCTCATAAAGAGACTTTAGTCAATCTCACTGGAAAACAGAAGTGTGATGTTTTTGTTGTCATCATCATCTCCTACAGGACTGGGGAAAAAAAGAGTTTTATGAATCAGGGTTGAAATACTGTCCCTTTCCTGCCTTCAAGACTTCTACAAAGATTTTTATTTTTACGAAATGAAGAGCGAGGAGAGCTTTCCAAACAAAACAAGCAAACACATTTTGGCACTATGTAATTTCAATTGAACTGGTTTTCTGCTGTTTAAATACAATGTCTTATTTTCTCTTAGATACTTCCATGCTCTTGATTGACTAATTCATCATTCATAAGGTAATGAAGACAGTGTAATAGTTGATTATGTTGCTGGTCCCTACTGTTGACCAATTTCAGTCCCACCATGTTTTCCTCCTACTTCACCTGGAATCAGCAGCTTCTTTCACCATCTTTCAACACTAAGAAGGTTATTGATTTTTTTGTATGTACATGTTAACTCAATAATCTGGTAACAGAAATTTGTTTTCAAGAAAACTATAAACCAGTCAATTAAGATACAAAATTAGACTAAAATCTTGGGACAAGAAAATAAAGCAAGAGATAGTTGTGTCCACCACACATTTTGATTTGAGAAAATTGTTTGGATATTCTATAGTTTACTTTATCACTACTGGCTGCCTTCTTCACAGAAAACACCAGAGAATGTGAATAAGTTTATGGTGGCATGATAACAGAATATGTTTCTATTTACTAACACATAAACTAGAAAGATATTTATAATACTGTGATACACTTTAATGAGAAATACTGCATGCAACAGTATACTTAGCAACAGCGTTCTGAGCCAGCATTATGTGTAGGCAATATGTAATGTGTTATTGCCAATAATGTACAGAAATTATGTTTAAATATCTGCAGATGAGCTGATTTACTTGAAGTCATTACTAGAATCTGTCCGACACCTGCTGCCTTTAACTTCTACCAAAGAAATGACTCAGAAGTGCTACAATGCAATGTTTGAATCAAAATGAGGAACTTGTGGCAGTGTAAGATCTAAAAGGCACAGCTGACACAGCCTTAAATGATGTTTTAAGTTCCACATGCATATTCTGTTTACTTGTGGTACAAAAGCAGATATATTATTATCACAGCTGCTACACTTCTTCAAAATGCACCTTTCTTACCAATTTCCATTATACAAGAAACACCACTACAATTCAGAATCTCAGCAGCACAGAACATGAAATGTTGGAGGCTAGTTGTAGTATCCAAAATGTAACTTAAATTGGAGGTATAGATGAGGGAGGAAAATGAGATTGGTATAGGGATCAAATTTGTTGTTGGCTTCTGTTTAACACCTGACAAAGAAAACTTTGACTACTTTGAACTTCAAAGTTTATTTGCCAAAATAAGCATTACAATAAAGAAAGAAAACACTATTGAATACAGTTTTTACAAGGCATCTGCTAATAGAAAATATTCCATCAAAAATAGTATCTGATCCTGATTAAATAGCATCTATCCAGTACACACTAAATGAGACTAGAAATGCTTCACAGGCAGGAAAAAAGCCCAAAAACATTCTGCTAACCCAGATCACTACTTGTTAAATACTGGGTCAGACTCCATCTGATGTAATACTCCAGTGTGACACAGTGTACATAACAACACCTCAGATCATCTTTTCAAGGAACCAAAAAATCATTGTGTCATGATGCTTTCTGATTCAAAATATTATTTCTGAACAATACCTTCACAGCAATCACTGCATTCTTAAGTTTTACTTCCTGACAGAAAAGAAAAATATCTACTTCAGGGATATAAAAGGATAAAATAGCTTGTTAAAGGAGAAATAGAAAGAGTAACAAAAAAATTGCAGGTGAGATGGAGACTGTTCCACATCAGAAGGTTTTTTAATAGGCAAGATGTTAGAATATTTGTCTCTTATGAAGCATCTTTAGAAACAAAATTATAATAATTAAGCACAATGACCAGATTATGTTCTCTCAAACCACTTGAAGTATGGTGTGAATTATAAACTGTGATGTGAACTGCCTCATCTAGAACCACTGAACACAAAGGCCTTAGACGTATAGCTCAACATTCTTGAGCTGAGGATTACTGGATCCAGTACTGGGCATTTATTTTGTTCCCGAGACATCCTCAAATGGCCACGATCAAGGGGTTGATCCCACAGGTTCAGTACAACTGCCATAATTTGCTGTTCCTACACTAAGGAAAATCTTTATAAAGCAAGAGTTGCTTCTAGCATGCTGAAGTTAATTTTGGGGCACAGATAATTCTTGACATTTATCTTCCAAATAATTACGGTGCTGAAGTTATTGATAAAAATAACCTTCTATATCTTTTCAGAGGTGTGAAAGCTTTTCAAATTTACATAAAATCCATATATGCCAACTAGAAATCTACAGCTCAGAACAAACACATTGCTCTGTTTTAGGCAAATATACACACACAGAGTATTGTAAAATAGAAAAAAACCTGAGTGCTTTGCTTGTCCCCTTTGGAAGATCCGTGTCTGCCCAAGCTGAAAAGGTCTCCAATCCCTATGCACAATTAGGACAGCAGAATACAGGCCAGATTTAGCCCTCCAAACAAAGAATTTCTAAGCATGTCTTTGATTTTTATTTTTTTCCTGCGATTTATCCAACAGCGAAGGTCACTGCAAACCACAGAGTGCACATTTTACTGCTTGTTACAGCTTACACAAAACCACAGCTAGCAACTCCAAGCTAAAATATGGGCTATTTTTCTTAACTCATGCAGAGCATGCGTGCATAGATATAGCACCAAATTATCAAGTAATCATTGCCTGTGGCAGCATCCAACTATTTCTGAAGTTGTGGGAAACCATTCACCAATTTTAACATCTTTCCAAGTGTTATTATTTTCATCATCAAAATACCACTGCTTATAAAAATCTTTTAGTATGGGAAGAAAAACTGTATTGGGAAAAGCTTTAGAATAAAATGTGCCAGAATCCAACTGTTTTGGTGGAGTGAAGATACATGCAACACATGGCTAACTTACAAATGAGAGAATCAATTCTCATAAATGTTTATCAACCTAACAGCTACTGACAGAGTAAATTCCATTATGAAGTCATGACATTTATAAAAACTAACCCACTCTGATTTTTGCCTCTGGTTTTTGTACAAATTTGCTGTAACATGTACTTATTTATAGGCTTTCAAAGATGAGTGAATTCTTCAATCAATTTCTGGGAACCACTGCCTTTTGTCTCGAGCCTTTAGCCCTAGGGAAGAGTTCACTACATGCAAGAAAATGTGTCCATGATGGAGTTAATACTACATGTGGGAACATACTAAGTCAGATAAGCTGCTTCTGATTTGAAAACAGGTACAGTATTTAAATTACAAGGCTAGGTATTTCAAAAGGCAGGCTCTGTGTATGATAGCTACACTCTAGGCTCAGCTTAAAAAAAATCTACAATCCCTTGAGACTCCACATCCTACTCAGAGTTATAACAATTCTAACATTAATTAATTACAATCTGAAAGCTAAAAACTTCTCTGCTCCCTGGGAGTCAAGTATTTTCATGTGATCATAAGACCACAGCAGTTTATCACTCATTAGCTAAGTCATTATATTTTTAGTGTTCATGGTTAACACCTCTAATCTGCAAGTAAAATGCATTCACTTAAAATATGAGCAGCCATGGAAAAGTGGCATTAAGATGATTCACCCTGCAATTGGGGTTGTCTCAGAGCACCACCTAGTCATTTCTAATCAAGTCAATACACGAAGAGAAATAAATATAAATCGGTCTTTGCATAAGGACGCACGATTTTAGGATAAAAAGATCAGTTCTGTCTTCTAGATAAAATGATAATAAGCCATTTTAGCTTCCCTTTCTAAGTCAAGATAAAGGCTTCTAATTACTCCTTTTTAATTTTCAGAGAAATAAATATTCCACCACAAACTTAATTTTGTAGAGTAACATTCAAACCTAAGGATTCAACTTGAAGGATTTTCTTTCATTCCAGTGGAGCTTTAATATGCACTATGCATGACTGAAGTCACAGCAACTAAAAACAAGGCAGCATTTGGAGTTCTGTAACTCTTTTCTAAAATATACAGTAGAGCTTGATAGAAAATTCCTGAACTGTCTCTGTGAACAGTAAACCATGGACATGCAATTCACAGACTTTATTTCTCGTGGTTAATCTTTCAAAGTTTTAGAGGGATAGGATAGGAAGTGCTGTTATATTCTTAGGATCTCCCTCTCTTCAGGCCCTGCAAGGGGGTTCCAAGCTGTGCAGTGCAGGAATAGCTGATGTTCCAGGGTCCCCCTGCTCAGCACTGACCCTGCACTGGAGTGTCTCGCGCTCTGAATGCTGCCTGTCAGCTGAGGAAATGCCTCCTGCAGACAAATGTGAGCCCATCAATCTGCCCTTGCCCAAGAAACCAAAGCATCTCTATGATGAGTGACCTCTCTAATAGGTTAGCAAGGAGCAGGCATCAGCACCCTGCTCTGTAATTACAGAGACTCTAAGTGTGCACAATGACACGGAGAGACACCCAAATCCTTTAAGTTCATTGCTAGCTGATGAGGTTACCTTTCAGTTCATATCACTCAAGATCTAGTTCTCAGAAGAACAGATAAGCTTCCCACTATGTATCAAAGTTAAAAAGCATATTATTATGTGAAAACATCAACTTAGGGCCTCTACTACCAGATTTCTTCCTGTGAAAAATGAGAAAAAGAGGCAGAAGGAAATGAATAAACAACTCAGTGGAAAACAGCCTTAGTACCTGGACCTCTGGCACCTTAATTTGTCCTTCACACTTGCCAGGGACTTACTCTGAGATTACTGGTTAATAATAGCCATACATTCTAAACACAAACTCCTCAAAATTTCACATTGGAAACAAGAGTCTGATACAAAATACTTTTGTGGTTTGTGGGATAAAGTGAATATTCTCACTTGTATTTTAATAGTCTGAAGGTTTAAGTAAGATTTCTGTGGGCTTACACTTTTTCTTCCCCATTCTGCAAAAATGTTGTTTACACAGCTGGTTGAAAAATTTCATAATCTCTTCTACAGAATAAATCCTGTTCACATGACAAATATCCATCTCCAAAAAAAAAAAAAATCCAAAGACTGAATTAAGTACATGCAAACTTTGTTCTTTACTAGAAGTGAAATTTTTGACTAAGAACATTAGAAGTTTTGTACTTCTGTAAAAGCAAATTCAGTGCTGTTTCATCATTTCATGGTTGTGAAATACAACAGTGAAGTATTTCATGGCTTTAGTAGTATTCTACAAAGCAATATATCAAATAATATAACATTACTATTTAGTCTCCATCCCTGGAAGTGTTTAAGGACAGGTAGGATGGGGCTCTGAGCAACCTGATCTACTGCAAGGGACACTGGGACATCTTTAATGTCCCTTCCAACCTAAGCCAAGATTGTGATTCTATCTTTTTATTGCTAAATGATGAAATGCAGAATTCAAACATTTCTTAAGACAGAATCTTGCAATTCAAAAACACCTTCAGTGGTACCATTCCCACCAGTTGGACAGCTCCCATCATTTTGAACACTCAAATTATCACCCTTTCTTTTGTCATGTGCAATTTCTGCTGAATGGGGTGCGTGCCTTGGCTTTATTGACAGATCACCTGTTCAAGGAATCATTGAACTTCCCAATTAAATGCTGAGGGATGCTTTTGCCACCAATATAGCAAACAGAGGTTTAACATTAGCATTTCCAGATACACATGAGACTCTGCCTGGAAGCTTACTGTATCTTCTGAGACATCTAACATTAACTCCCCCAAATTTCCTGTCCTACTGCTGTTTACCTAAATGTCACTGCTTCTGCTGTATCACTATGGGAACAGTGGCTGTTCCTTCTGTTCCCATATTGCCGCTACCAATCACTTTTTCTTCGCCAAAATTTGCTGCCAAAACACTCTACATACTCAAATTTAAAATATAGCCTCTAACAACAAAATTCTCCAGAAGCACTCACCAGAACGTCAGCCAAACCATTTCCAGATAAAGACAAAGGAACTGTTTTAAGAGAATTCCCTAGATATCATTCCACTGTCTATACAAACCCTATTTACCATATCTGGGTCTTTCACAGCCTCAAATTTACTTTTCCTTTTGACAACCTTTTAAAGCAGAAAGCTATTTTATAAGCAGGAAACAAGAATTCTAAAAAGATAAATATCCTGTCCAAGAATACCAAGAAGTTCAGGGCTCATCCCTGAAGTTCCTGGCTAAAGTCTTACCTATGTCCTCTTACTCTTTTCCCTTATAGCTTGTTGGGGAACCACAACAACACTAGTTGACTTTCTTAGCCCTCATAGTCCAGTGCTCCTTTTAAAGAAAGCAACCAGTTCTGTAAGCATGAAAATTAATAAAGCCTGATCCCTTCAGCCTGCCATTGATTGAGTTTTGGGATGACAAGTGGCTTGCATGTGGGGGAAAGAGGAAACACAAAGTTCCTCTCCCTGTTCTCAAATATCATATAAAAATAACTTGGAAAAGTTTGTTTCTGCTTTATTTGGTTGAAATCAGATGCTCTCAGGAGCTGAAGCTAAATCAGCAGCCCATGCATTTTTCATCCACACTGATACACACTGAGCCATGCAGTGCTCAGGGAAAACAGAGATGTGGGAAGCAGTCCCACAACAGGAGACCAAGTCCTTGACTACAAAAGTCACAAGTCTAACTCGTGCTGACAGGCCAGGTCTGTGCATGCTCAGTCTACCTGGGCTCAATCTGCATTAACTGGGGGTGTTAACACTGCAAAGCCTCCAGCAAGTTTGAGTTCTGGGTAAGGTCCTCTTACGGCATTAGGAATGCAGATGGCACACGTGCCTGGCTTAAGGTGGGCTTGCACCAACACTCCTGTGACCACACAGACACACAGCAGAACAACATGGCCTTTGCCAAAAACATGGTTTAGTGACTTTCACCTCAATTAGATTTAATTATACCAAAGAAAAAGTGTAAAACATTTTAAATACCGTTCAGCTTGGTACTACGACAGAGAGAAGCTTTCTGGCCCATACTGTGCCTTGAGAATGAGAGCAGCTGAGGCACCTCAACAGGACCAACAGAGCCAGTCACAGACTTTGCACCTGGAACTATTTATTTCTAGCTTTCAAACATGGAAGCATCATTTAATACCATGAGATTTATAGGTATAGTTCAGTTAAACATTGTTACTTTTTATCACTGAATATTTCATTTCATTTTTCTGAAGTCAGTCACATCAAGAGATTTTGAGATGTTATTTTAATAAACATACAAGAGGTATATAATTTTGTGGGTTACTTTCTTTCAGATTTTTCCTTTTCTATAGCAGGAAATGCAATATGATATAAAGTTACTTGAACTCAGAACTGCTAAGTATTCTTGTGATGAAGATAAGCATATAATCATTTAAATATAATTTATTATGAATAACACTAATGCCACACAACATTGGTATGTGTTTTAAAGGATTCTGGATGAATACATAAAAAAAAAAAAAAATCAGTAATGGCATCATAATAAACCCAACAGAGTGAAAACTGCACTAACAAAATGTCTGATAAACACAATAGAGCTTTGGGGTATTTGCTACCGAGTTCCTTGGAAGGGCTGCATTTGTCTGATTAGCTGAGCTGCACAAGATGCCGTCTTGCTGGAGGCTGCTGCACTCTGCAGCCACCGTCAGCAACCCAGAAAAGTATAATAATTAAACTACTGAACCTTATTAACAAACACTTCTCATGCTCATATTCTTACCCTGTAAAGAGATTTCCTTTATGCTGAACAAATGTAAGCAGCTCTGTGGGCTCCTTTGTGCCATTGGATTTCCCACAAGATTTTACTGAAATGCTGCCTGGTAGCTCAGCACAACATACAAAACCTGTCAGGTGTGATTAAATCCAACATATCACCTGGCTTGTATCACAAGGGAAAAGGACAACTAAAACAATTGGGAAAATGAATCTTCAGGCTGAACTATTTCCCTCAAACTAATATTTGATGTATCTTAATTACTGGGAAATTTGCAACAAAATAAAACTGAAGACCAAATTCTGAGCTTCTGCAGGTTCTTTACCTATTGTGGTCCCTTCTCCTTTACCAACCCTCACAGACCATGGCTTGTATTATCTGATTTACCACACTAACAAATAGCAAGATTCAGGTCCTTAATAACATTATCACTCAAAGGTAGAATTCTACAAGATTGCAAGCTGGTAACAGCTCTCTACCCCCTTGAATAATGATCAGGGTGAAAAAAAATCATATCAGCAACAGACTTAGACACTGCCCAAACTTCTGGCCATGAATCTAAACAAAAAATACACTGGCACAATACCTTTTAAGAAGGGGGGGGAAATCTTGATTCATGGCTAAACAAATCCATGCAACTCAATCTGTCTATTATTTCAAAGTTTAATTAATCCCTAAAAACATTGAAAAATCAAAATATGCATCATGATCAGCCACGCTGACTTATTGAAAAATCACAGAATTATGAGCATATGAATCTTTATCTAAAGTTTGCTTCAAATGCTGAAGTCAAGCTCCTACATTTCTGAGAAATACCGCACTGTGTGATCAAAGGATCCTTCAAAAAACAAAAGGAGCTCTAAAAGCTCTTTTCTTCATAAAAATAACCATGAAAAGAATCACAAACAATTCTAAGTGGCTAATTGGTTTTACCAAGTGAATCTTATACAAGCAGAAACAACACTCAGTCTCAATCTCTTCTGAAGCAGGCAGTGGGGAGGAAACATAATGATATTCAATTTGCAATTCATTAAATGATGATGTTATCACAAATGATTACACAATGTCCAAAACAAAAAAAAAATCACTTCCATCCTAATTAATATTCTCCCAGTATCACTATATATCCATTTAACCTTTCTTTGTGGCCCTGTTCTTACAGATGGCCCTGCAAAAGAAAGGTTTTGGTACATGACAGAAGGATAAACAAATCTGAGTTCTTGCAAAATGAATAGTAAACCAAATCACACATTCAATTAACCATGACCAAAAACAGTTTGTCATTAAAGCTCACCAGATTAGAAACTGCATTTCAGTTGATTTAACAGCTACATGAATCTTTTGAAATACTCAGGGACCAGCTTTCTAAAAGCACACAGAATTATTCCAGTTCTGCTCAAATTAAGCAAGCCATCCTTGACCAGCACTTGCAAAAACCATGGATCCCAACTCTGGGATTCCAAGACACAGCACTCACACACAAATCATGCTGAAAACAAGCACAGTTCTCAAAGTCTAAGATAACATCTATCTGGACATCTTTTTGAAAGAAAGTAAACACCCATACTCTGCATTACCTAGAGTTTTAAAACAGGGTTTATAGAAAAAATCCAAGTAATATTTAGGGTAATCTGCATTTGGTGTGGCATTAATACATGGCAACATGGAAAACTTCTCAGTACTATGGTGTTCTGTTTTGAGTAAAACTTTCAGAAACAACTTTCAGGGTTTCCTTTAGCATAGCAGCTATTGTCAAGGAACAAAACCATAACTAGTGTTTTGTTAGGTTTACATACTCAGTATTGGAGTAAACAAGAAATTCACATGCTTCACATAAAGTCAGTAAATTAGTTTTATCACCAGGATTTTTCATGGGTTTTTCAGAGTATTTCAATTCTACTTTTACTCTACTCCAACAGTTTGCATATAAAGTACAAACTTCTCCCACTCATCTAAAATGCTCAATTTATATTTCAATTACAGCTATTTTAATACCAAATCTAACTACTTTCCCCACTGGCCACTCAACTGATACATTAACTATATGATTGTTCTATGTTTTTAAATTAACAGGTTTACTTTTATTACAATCAGTCTATACTTAAATATTTCACTGGCATATCTTCATCAAGCAGGGAGTAAGGCAAAAAGAGAGTGGGGAATCACTGCTCTCCACATTAAGAAACCCAAAAAATCCAGTTTTCTCTACCAGTGCAGCACTATTCTGTCTGGGGACTGACTTTAGGCTGCAATAGCAGAAGAGCCCTTTCTGGTGTGTGCTCTCTCCCCAGGCAGCCTGCCAGCAGTGCACTACCAGCAAACCTCTTTAAGGAGAGACAAGCCCTTAGCAGGAATTCCCCACAGGAACAAGCTTGCAACTTTGAACATGGAAAAAACATTTCCTTTCAAATGAAAGTGATTAAGTACATCTTTTTGTAAGACCTTCTGGTCTGGACAACTGAGAAGCTTCTATCTTGCATATAAAAATAAGTTTTGTCATGCCATTACCTGAAATCTGTAACAACAAACTGCAGATCTTCACATACCCTTAAATTCCAAACAGACATTTTAAGATCAGCTACTTCAGCACAGATTAAGTTTTACTGAGGAGAACAAGGACTTCACTGTGTTATTCCCACACCTCTACAAACTCAAATGACCTTCCTGCAAGTTGGAAATTGCCAGTCATCCTGGTCACAGCTTTCCTCTGGGAATGTCCCTCTTCCTACACCAGAGTGAAATAAAATCTCTGTTTCATTCACAGCTAGAGATGGACTTGACACGTGCAATTACATTCACCAGAAAAATTCAAGAGCTGTGTCACATTACTGGGGCAGTGCAGCACAGACAGTGCACAGAACTTACTGCAGGACAAAGTGGGAATAAAACACTAACTCAGAATTTTCATTTGTTTTGCAGAGGTGTGCATGGCAACACAAAGGAAGAAAAAATCCTAAATTCAAAATTTGCATTGAAAAATCAAAATAATCTATAATAATTAGTTAATGCATATTACTGAAGTTTTGGGCTAACAGTAATATTAAACAAAGAATTGAAATTGAAATAGGAGATAGGGATGAGTACTAAATTACAATATTTTTTTATAATCCCCTTGCAGAAATGTCATCTCTTGAGAAATTCTTGCAAATGTGCAAAGGTTACTGATGCACTCTCTCTCACCTAATAACCATGAAATAACTTTATTATTAATTTTCAGAGAGATAAGGCATGTTGTTCTTGTAGTTAAATAGTTATTTCATGGTTTTTGAACAAGAAAATACACGTCACGGTATCAATGTACATGAAAAACAGCCAAAAAAAAACCCATTATCAGAACTATCCCTCAGAACATTTGCATATAGACAAAAAAACCGACCCAAGTCTCCTAATTTAATTTTAATGTGTGGGGATTTTTTTTTTTTTCAAAATTGGGCTAATGACTTTCTTACAGGCCCCTCCTACTCATGCACAGACATGTAAATACATTTCACTGACTTGAATCAATGCACAATGTAAAATTCCTATGGTATATCAGTTACAATTAGATCCTCTATTTTTGAATCTTTTTCAGATAAAGCTTAATAATATTTTCTCTTACAACAAGTTCATCTGATATCCTTAGTATGGCTAAGTACACATAAGTCATTCTAAGGTCTCCACCATGTTTTCCCAAGCAAAGTGAAGTATTTTCAGTAGAGTCCAAATTATCTTGCATCTTTCCTCAAAAGTTTACTTGGGTGACTTTGATGCCAGCTAAGAGGGACATTAGGAGAGCGCATTAGCTAAGAATCCAAAGATAGAAAAATATCAGAAACACAGTATCAAAAAGTTATTTAGATTGGAAGATTTCTCTAAGTGAGTGGAAAGAGAGCCAGGCCTTAAAGACCCTTGAGCTGAAAAAGTAAACATGGCAAAGACAGTAGATAAACACAGAAATCCTTCTAAGATACAACACTGAGCACTTAGCAATTAAACAAAAAATCTTTAGAATTATTTACTAAATGAGATTAAAATTTACAGAATTCTACAACAATATTTTCAGATAATCTCCTTATAAAGGACAACTGGGTGCCAGGTAAAAACCAACAACCTTTTCAATGGATGGATTAATTAGTCATGTGGCCCCAGAACTGAATGAGTCATCGAGTTGCTAATGAGATAAGGACAGGAAGCTTGACACCTCTAAGTCAAGAGTTCAACCGGTTCTCCTCAGAGCACTCTCCTGCTGTGCCCTAGATTGAAGGCACAACACTGGCTTTCCTCCTGCTGAAGGGACTCAAAGAGCCCCATAAAGCTCCTTACAGAGGAAATCTTGGCCTGAAAGTAGGACACAAACATTGCCTTTCTCTAGCAGTGTCCCCCACTAAGGCTCTCCCAGCCCTTGGGATAAAGAGGAGGCATCCAGGACCATCAGCACTGCCCTGCCCTGCAAGCACAGCCTGAGAGAGACATGGCCTCACTCAGAGGCTTCCCCACAAACAGCAGCACTCAGACAAGGCTGAAAAATCCTGTTATCAGGGACAGAGACTTGTCATTAACATTAGGGGCCCTTTGTGCACTACAGGCAAGTTCTTTACTCAGGGACTTTGCCACTTTGCTGTCATTGACACAGCTGGGTCTCCCACCCCTGACTCTGCTGCCAATCTCAAGCAGAACAGTGTCGCCACACCAACCTTGGGGGTCTAGGCACAAGAGATGCAGTGCAACCAAAGATTCAACTCAAACTTCAGGGGTGTCATTTCCAGCAGTTCTGGATGGATGGATGCCTTCTGACTGTTCATATTTATTTATTAAAAAGGAAAGAAAAATAACCAACAATATCTTGACCATGGCCAAAATTCATTGTAGGGTGCTGGTCTGCCTGCACATGATAAAGAAAGAAGCCCAGTGCAAGTTGGGCAATAGGAAAGGCAGCAGGAGGCAAAGCACAGAACAGAACATGGGACAGCAGGATGACACCAGGAAGACAAATTGAGGTGGGAGAAGGAGATAGAGAAAAGCATGCTGCACAAGAGGACAAACAGAAGAGAAAACACAGAGGGAAGCCAGAGGGTAGAGGCAAAAGATAACAAGAAAGAAATGAGTGGGAAGTTAAAAGCAAAGACATGAAGAGAAATAACATAGCACAGATGAGGAATAAAGGAAAAGACAGAAACAGATATAAAATATATATATACAGGAAGCCCTTTCTGCTAGAAACTGCTTCTTATCAAATTCAGACAAGAAACACTTCCAAAAAGAAGAGCTCAATTAAGCATGGAAAGTTCAGATCACCTGAAACTTCTGAAAGCAGATGAAAGAAACTACCTTAAATTATGAAGCAGGATTTCATCCCAAAGTACATTGCCCCTGCTCTAACAGAAAACTTCTCAATTCCATAATACTTTAACCCATTTACTTGGAGAAGAACAGGGCCTACTTCTGTCAGTTTATTCAATGATTAGAGACTAATTATTGATGAAGTAGAATTCAGGCTTAAGTTCATCACTCTGCGCTGCAGTCCATGCAGTATACACAGTCATGAGAGAACTACTCCAGTTAAAACACAGAAAAGAGGATCCCTTCCTCCTACCTCTCCTGGCACACATCAAAGACACATCAAGGTGTTTTAGACAAAGGATGACACAAATTTTCCCTTAGAGCACAGGGCTATAACCCTTGGCAAGTGGTCAAGCACAGCCCAGTCTGAATTTGATTCTGCACTTCTGCTTTGTTTGAATGCATTGTTTTGTATCACTCACTACTCACACCTCTGGCCTGACAGAGTATGACCATGAATCCCCTGAGCAAGGAGGCAACTGTAGTGCACCCATTATCCCAGAGAGAGGCAAAAAGGCCAAACACAAACCAGAATTTGTGCATTCAGAACACAAAAAGACATACCAAAAAAAAACAACAAAGGAAGGAACTCCTATTCCTACATCATTGCTTACCATCTGCTTAATTCAGTCACCAATATACTGAAAAAGAAACTTTTCTTGCTTCCCTAAATTATCATAAATACCACATAGCATGCTGCTGGCTCTGTCACAAAAACATCAGTAATCACAGCTTGCAAATCAAAGACAAGTGACCAACACAGAAACACACAATGGAATCATCCCTGCACCATCAGTTTTCTATAAATAGTCTACTGTTCCAAAAGGAAGGGTTTGGGACCCTCTCACAGACCTTTATCTTAAAATATTTAGCATTAAAGATAGACTCATTTCCTAGAATAAATGATACCTAAGACACAGCCTATATTTTAAAAATACATAAGGATGCATTTGATTCACTATTTGTCTTAAGACACATATACCTGTTTCTTACAATATTTGTTATATATTTGGTTATAAAATTCATGTTGCCATTACTACTGCAACGTATAAGTGACTTTGTGTCAGAGGCATCAATGAGAAAGGGAGAACATGGCTCACACAACCAGTTTGGGTGGTTGATACAGGGTCAGTGTTCCACTGGCTCAGCCACAGGCAAAGACAGACCCAGAAACCCTCTCAGGTTTCCTTTACAAGTCTTGGAAACTCCACCATACAGGCTCTGCCTTCTACCTCCCACCCCAGAGAGGAGGGAACACCTGCTCTGCACATACATCCTTGCACTGAGGTCACCACTGCAAACTTTCCAAGTCATAAAGGATGAACACTTGGTCTGCTCAAATTCTTACCTTTACCTTGTCTTGAGCTCAACCAGAAATGAACAAGTTTACATTTCTAGTTCCCATTTACCAGTGTTCCATTGGTTTTTCCTGAGGCTGATTACAAATTTTGTCTATTTCGTATTCATAGAAAACCCTCACTTGTATAAACACTTCATTTTTCTGTTCACAAATTTAAAAAAAAAGAGTCATTTGAGCTAGCTGATGGAAATCAATTCATCTATTCAATTCAATGTAGCAGCATTGAGAGAACCAAGCCAGATATAATATCCATATGCAAACTAAAATTTATGAAGATGAACTTGAATTAGAGCCAAAGGGGCAGCTCCTAGCAAGACCAAGGGAGCCAAAATCCTGCCAGAGGTTCAATGATGATTAATATTTGGTCTGTTCACAAACCAGAGGAAAGGTCTGAACATTATTAACAGAATAATCCCTACTCCCATTGTAAGACAGTCCTCTCTCCAGCACTTATTGACACAAGCACCTCAAGCAGCAGGAAACACAGGATCCAACAGGCTCCCAAGCAAGCCTGAAGTTTTCTCACTCAGCTCTTCTGCTGTATTCCCTCATAGTGCTGGAATCCACACTAACCAAGGAAAACTGTCAGTGAAATTCCAGAGGAGAGGCATGGACCCAGACCACTGGGTAACATATTTCATGGTAGAGAACTCCAATCATAGGAAAAGCCAATGCTGCTCATTCCAGAACTATTTATGTTATTAGACTGAACACACAGGATGTGTCTGTGTGCTCCCTTATTGAGTTTAAATCTGTCCCAGCAGCTCAAAGTACATAGCCAGTATAAATTCTGCTCTTTGAGCAAACTTAGTGGAATGACTCAACTTCAGGATAAACAGGATGCAAATTTAAATGAGAATTTGAGATCACTTAATGGCCAACTAAACTTTACATACATATAATTGGAGGAGTTCAAGAGCCCTTCTACTTAAAATAGATAAGGTTTAAGAATTTCTTACTAAAAGAAAAAAAAAGACACCAATTATTATTCCTTAGACTAGCCTGGCCATATCAAATAAAAAAAGAGAAATCAGCAGGGATGAAAATGTCCATTGTCTTTCTAAATATTAGCACATTGTAGAATTGAAATTGGCTCAGAAACACCAGACAATAACCTAACAAAACTAATGCTAGAAACATTTTTCAAAATTATTAGCCTCTGACACAAGTAACTGCTTTACCCTTTTCATGTAATGCTTTCTGAAATTAGTTATTAGCAGATCTCGGGGTGGACTGACAGCTATGGAGATTTGTGCCCTGAATTTCTCAGGGGAAAAAATGAAAATCTGTTGGTTGGCTGGATACACAGCTGCATAACTCTTCCTTTACACTGACCTAAATTATTCTGCCTTTCATCAGCAATTTTTATTGTCCATATTTACTTAATTGCAATTAAAAAGTCATCTGAACAAAATTATTACTTTTAGAAAAATAAACATACACACCACAAAATTATGCAAACAAGTCCATAAAATAGAAGACCTCATATCAACCCCCATTTTCCAGGTAAATGAATACAAAATTATATCAACTTCTTGGTACCCACTTCTTTATTTCATGAACTTCTTTCCCATTCAAAAAGTCACATGCAGATTATGAGTGCACAAAACCACTCTTCTATTTCAAGATGGAGTTTAATATAAACAACAAAATCATTACATGTAATTCAATATTTCCCTTGACAGCCTTTGTAGGTTTTAGAGAATTAAAAAGAAAATTTCGATTTTATCTTTTTATCTTTTCAAGTACAACCCTAGTATACTATTTTCAACCAAAGAAATGCATCTCTGCACACCACTTACTGCAACACCATCCCTTTTTAAAAGATCATTTATACCAGCAGTGATTGCTTTGAAAATTCACAGTGATGTTCCTATCACTTTAAAATGTATTAATGCAAAATCTCCCACCATTCTCTCATTAAAAATTAAAATACCCAGTAAAATAAACAGCCAAATAACACCATTAAAAACTGCAAACAGAGCAGGCAAGTGCACTAGGAAAGGCAGCAAACCTTCAAGTCTGAAACAAGTGTCAGAAACAGTCACAGCTAGTCAATATATGTAAGTAATCAATATAAGCAATGGAAACAAATTAAAACTTTTTTGCCACACAAATGTATAGACATACACAGCATATCAATGCACATTTCTTTCCAAAGATTTCTACTAATAAAAAACCTAATTTTGAACAAATGACAAAGTAACAGTTAATAATGGGGGGGGGGGGGGGGGGGCGACGACACACAAAGCAATTCCAAATACATTTTGTATAACACTATACACCAATTTCTTTTGCTGAAATCACCTATAATTGGTGCAATCTCAAATACTAGCAGTTAATCACATTAAAAACACAGCAAACAAAAAATAAAAATTCAAGATTACTTACCAAATTATGATTAGTTGAATTAGAATCATCTTCTGGGAATGGGATGTAAACAGCTAAGGCCACACAATTGGCAAAAATAGACAGTAGTATAAATATGTCAAATGGTCTGGAAAATCTCGTTAAGGAACTCATGACTTATGAGTATCAGCAAACTTTTAAGTCTAGTTCTCCATTCCAGCATCAACAATGGTAAAGCTTTAAGGCAATCTTTTGACTGATAACTCTGACAAACACTCCATCACCTTTAGTTATAGCACTATATATACCATATTATTTTCCATCACAATGATCCTTCAACGTCCTCTTCCTTTTGAAAAGAGTGAAAACTATTACTCATGCTGTCACAGAGCACTTTACATTAAATTCCAAAGATGAATATCATTATCCACTCTTAAATCTACATGCAGGTCATCATAATGGACAAGGAATACTCATGGAGCTGTTCTGTCCTCATATAAAGGTTTCATAAATATACATTTTTCCAAAGGAGGAAAACCATTGGAAATCCAGTTCATAGCAGGATATGGGAAAGATTCCCAGAAAACCACAACTGTTCTCTTACAGGAGAGCTAGAAAGCTGTGCAATTGTCACAGGAAAGTTCTGAGCCACTCCACGTCTCTGACAGTTGCATTCCTGAATCCTGGCTTTGGCCAAGCCAGATGAAAGTTTAGGTGTGTTGAGTAGAAAATAGAATATAATAGAAATAGAATATGGTTGGCTTGGCAGCCACACAAGGAGAGGCTACAGACTTCCACACTGACAACAGCATGGACTGCAGCTCTGCTTTCTATACTAGGGCTGGACAACAGCAGTGGGAACCTGGAGATTCCTTCTGTCTTCCAGAAAAAAATGTCTTCCTTTTCTTAAAATTCATGCATATGAAGTTCATCCTTCAGTTCATAATTGATTTTCCTTTCTCACAAGATATTTTACTCTTCTCAATGACCAGAAACATGGAGGTACCAAGATGAGCCTATCTGTCGGAGCTAGGAAAAGATGTGCTTGGACCTCAGCTACAATTTTTGGCATCCTTTGATGCACAACTTCTGGATACATTTCCATAAGAGTCCAATAAAAGACTGGGGTAAGAGTACTAAATATATTCAAAAGCATATTTTTGCCAGTTTAAAAAGTTCCCTGCGAAAAAAGGGGGGGGGGGGGGGGGGGAGGGGAGAAGTCTTACAAAGCCCATACGTCCTATAAGATATGTTACATTTTGTTTGCTGGCCTATTAAAAGTTTGTCACCTTGAGGGCCACTTCTATGTCTACAAAGCAGATCAACATGAACAGCTGCTACATTATGTACAAAATAAAGTTACAACAGCATTTTCCAGACTGGATACCATCACAAGACTGACAATCTTGTTTTATGATGTGGTGCTGCTGGGACAAATTCTCGCTGAGTTATTCCACTCCAGATCCATAGTAATTTCATTTACCTGACCTTAGCCAAGGTGAGGCCAATTTACTGAAATTAGTTGGACTTCTACCAGTTTAAATGAAAGAAGAAGCCATTTCACTATCTTTAATTTGCAATTGAATTTTGTACAAAGAACTGAGAAGCACCAACCCCATAAATGAGTAACAGCTCTTATTGCCAGGTTGGCTGTTCTGTTTATAGTAACAAATTGAGTTTTACTTCAGTAATCTACTGTCTTGACCAGCTGTTTCCCATTACAGGGATGTTGCCATGGTTAATATGCTAACATTTTTCTCCTTGTACCCCAGCAAAACTATTTTCTATTTCAAAGCTTTTCTTGATAATTAAATAATATACTAAACCATCACGCTATCCATTCTGCCAGAGAAATGCACATATTTCCACATCATAACCACTGAACTAAAGGACTTCCCATCACACAGGTCATCATGAACACAAGGCAGCACCTCTGCTCTCCCACCTAGATTAACATGCTTCCAAATATGTTTGGTGGTTGACATAAGTTGTACAAGCTCAGAGGATTATTATATTTACAACACTTGTGTGTACTTAAAACATTTCCTTGGCTTAAGTAAAAATCTTCCCTACTTTTAGTACTGGGAAAACAATCTTTTTAAAAAGATTCCTACATCTGACTCATTTGCCCTAATGGCAGTACCCCAAATTGCAATATGGAAGATATAGGTTTGACATCTTTGGCCATCTCCCTAACACTGGATGGCTAAATACATTCCCATCCACTCTTCCTTATTTGGAAAGGCAAAAAATGCAATGCAGAGATTTGCTGGAATGTGATGTTAGCTTGAAAATGTTCCCCCAACTTCTCCCAGAAAAAAAGGAACAGCTATGAGTTCTCCTCTGACTCCGAGCTGCCTACTTCAGTAAATGATATTCGGTATCAACATGACACAAGAGACTATCTTTAACAGCAACTGAAGCCAAATTAACTCCCATTGACATTAATGACAGTTACCCACACATACAAGTGATGTAACATGCAAGTTGTGATGCTCCAAGAGATCCTGTAAAACAATCCCCTTGACATGATCAGAAAATGTAAGAAAATCATTTAAAAAGCCAACTGCAAGAAAGGATACTTCCATTCTACTAGACTAATGCAGGCTCTTCGTATTGGATTGTTGAGGGATAAACAGAAAAGGGCACGGGGTGGCCGACTATTGGACGTGTTACCCTGTTTTTTGCTCTTGGCATATTGCTGGCGTTTTCTTTGGGACAGAGATCCTACAGGCTGGGCTGTGGTGGTACTCATGTTTTGGGCAGCCTTTGCTTGTCTAGCAGCATCGATTGCAGCTTGCCAAGACAGAACAGTTTGCTTGGATGGTGCTGAACTGTTTGACTGAATAGCTGGTCCGTCACCAGGGAGAGGAATCCTGGTGCTGCTTGCATAGTTCACCTCTGTGGGACAAAAGAAAAAAGCACTGGTTATAATTGCTTTACACTAAAATGGGTCTAATCCAAAGAAAGATTGTTCTAAGACCTCCTGGCAGTGTGATGTTTGCATTACATACACAGATACATATGCATACACTTGTGCTGTGGTATATGCAATTGAACAGTAGAAAATATGTTCAGGAATCAGTTTTACAACTTCAAGATTGATGTAAGTATTGACACACAAACACTTCTCATTTTGACTCTTCCACTTACAATGCCTTTTTCTAAGTGGATGAAAGCCTTCCTGTCCTGATGTTTATTCAGTAAACCATACCTACCCTTTAAGATCAAGTTTGCTGTAGCACCTTCGCATTTACTACTATCTCAATTTATTTTGGTCAAAATAATAGTCGTTCCAAATTCTTACACATTGTTCAATTAAGAATAAGCAGCAAGGTAGAGGGGGAAGTTCTGTAAGCAAGTTAAATCTTGCCCTGCTTTGCATTCTCAAAGAAAAATGCGTGGATGCCTCCCACGAGCGAAGATCCAATACTGTCTGTGATAAACACGTTCACAAAGCTCTGCTATCTTGTGCACAAGGAATCACAACCACGGACCCATGGTAGAAGGATAAGCTCTGGTTCTGTAAAAGGATGGTGTTTGGTTTTGCGTCTTTGTGAGAATTTAAAAAATAAATAGCACCTTCCAAATAATAATCGAGTGCTCTTTATGCAGATGACAGCAAAGAGGCAAAACACCACCTCCTCGCAAGGATCCTTCCTCGCGAGCTCTTTGACTAGCGCAACAGTCTACTCCTACATGCACCTGTAGGAAGGAGAGGCTCCTGAGTGCGATTCAAAACTTGATGCCTGGGTGGGGAAAAAAATGGAGGAAAGGCACAATATACGCGCTGGGAATTCGGGCTGGCAAAAGAGATGATGTGAAACGGATCTACCCAGGCAGGGGAGGAAAGATCGCTCCCCGTCAAGCGGCAGAGAGGCAGGGAAAGCACAGCCCTCCCGCCCCAGACGGGGGACACAGACCACGGGAGCGCCGCGAACGCGCCTGGACGCGGCCGAGGCCGGCGCCGGCCCCCGCTCCGGGGGCGCGGGAGCCCTAAGATGTGAATGCCCTAAGATGGCTCCCCGGGATGGCGGCGGGGAGTGGGGGGGGTCACGGCGGGGCCCCCACGGAGCTCCGCGGGGAGCGGCCCCGGCGCGGCGAGCGCTGGCCAGCGGCGGCGCATCAACAGCTGGGTGACACGGGGGCAGAGCTGCCGCGGGGGCAAAGGTGGCACAGCTACCTCCAACATTTTCCCAAAGCATCCCTGCTTCCCCTCCCGCCCCCTCTTTTTTTTTTTTTTTCCCTCCCCCAGATATAAATGCAATGGCACAGCCATCTCCCCCGCCTTCCGCCTGCCCTTCGGGATGCCATGAAACGTGGCTCGGCGCAAATAAACCACCCACCTACTCATCTATCTATATAGCCATCGTCTTTTTAAATGGATGCTCGAAAGGGAAACAAAGCCCGGGTGACTGCGTTCCTCGGGGGCAACACAAACTTGCTGCTGATTGAGGAGGGAGGAATCATTTATAAACAACAGTGGGGGCTGTGGCAGCGCCGGAGCCCGTCGGCGGAGCGGATTAGCGGCGCGGAGCCCCGCGTCTCGCCCCCGTGCGCCCCGCCGGGCAGGGGCCGAGCGCATCGCGCCCGCCGCCCTGCCCTCGGCCCCGCCGCCCTCCCGCCCGGCGCGGGGCAGCCCCCGGGAGCCGCAGCTCCGGGCAGGCTCAGCCCCAGGTACACACGGATGAGGCAAACGCAGCCCCAGCCGCGTCCTCCCGCAGCTGATATTAATGGCCCCAGGACAAGGGACAGACGCGCATAAATGCACTCGCACGCTGGTCACACGCCGAGGGCAGCACCTTGTCCCGCCTTCGCCTCATCCCCTGCCCTTCGCGGTCCCTCCTCGAACACAGCCGCTCATTCCTTTCCCTTCCCAAACCGACCCCATCCTCAACCCCTTCCCTAATCCCCCCAATCCCCGACTCCCAAATCCCTCACAAATCCTCCCCCGCCCCCACCCTCCTCTCAGCCCCAAGCACGCCGCTGCCCTTGGTGGGCGCCCGGTCGGCTCTTACCTTCAGGGTGCTGCTCGGGCTGCGGCTGCTGGTGCATTTTTCTCACTTTCTCCAGCGTGTGAGAGGAAAATGAAAAAAGAAAAAAGGGCAGAGACGCCCCCCAACCCCACCCCGAGCCAGGTGCGCGCTGCCCCTGCGCTACCCGCTACCCGACCCCCATGGTAGTGACTAGAGACGTGCGAGGGGCTGCCGCTGCTCCTCCTCCTCCTGCCGCTGCTGCTTCGCCGCTGCCAAATCCCTCAGAGTTTGGGCCAACATGACACTCACATCCGGGTGACACGGGATCTCTCCATCCCTAGCAACCCGGCTGCTGCTGCCGCCACCGGCTCCTCGGTCCCCTCCTGCCGCTGCCGCCTGCTCCCCGGTCCCCCTCCTCCCGCCGCCGCCTGCTCCGCCTCGGCCCCCTCCTCCCGCCGCCGCTGCCGCCGCCCGCTCGCTCGCAATCCCCCTCCTCCCGCCGCCGCGGGCTTTAACTCCCTCGCTGCTGCCACCGCCGTCACCGACACCTGCTGCTGCGGCCGGGCGGGGGCGCGGGCCCGCTCCGACCGCCCGCAGCTCCGGCACCGCCGACAGACCCGCGCCCGCCGCCGCCGCCTGAGCCCCGGCAGCGCCGCACCTGCTCCCGGGGCCCCCGTCCTTCTCAGCCCCCTGCCCAGGGCAGGGACAGCGACAGCTCCGGAGCACCGACCGCGGCTTTAGCGTCTCCCTGTCCCCGTGTCCCCGCTCCTGGCGGCTCAGGGCTCCCCGGCCGCTCCGCCCCTGCCCGCACCCTCTGCCCTCACCTCCAGGAAAACTCCCGAGTTATCCCAACGCCGAGCTCTCCGCTGACCTGTTGAAATGCCCTCATTCTGACTTCAAGCTAATATAGGACCTTCAAAGTTTATCCAAATAAATAAATTGACTTGGGGGAAGGTAACTTTGGTGTTACTTTCCACTGCAGAACCCTCAAACATTCATTTCAGTTTTGTCTCATTGGTGGTGGAGCTAGCCCAGAAGCGCCGTGTCTGGAGGGACCGTGAGCTGCTACCACAAAGGAGCAAACTCGGGACAGCCACCTTCCCTTACGGCAAGGCACTGCTTCAATCACAACAAAAAGTGAATAATGAAGTCCCGTAAGAATTATAGACATAAATTCCAATTTGAAACAGAACTGATCCTTCAAAATTATAGCTTGTTTTCTCTGCAATGAACATTTCCCCATATTTTTAAAGAGTATTTCAAGCCACAGTCAAATTCGGTGGGTGTGAACCCTTATATTTGACAAAAAGCATTAAGAAAACTTTTCCATTAAACTATTTCTACTACACCTTTCCTCTCCCACTTTTGTATTCATGTGCCTACCCACTCTTTCATCCATTCTTCATCCACAACTATCTCCATCTAATTAATAATAAATAACATCTACAGACAGTAATTAGAAGATGAGCAATAAAACCTTAATACTGCTGATATTGTCCAGGGATCCAGTGAAGAATGCCCAGCCAGCAGCTTTATAAGAAACTCTCCATTAGGTAGAGCCCATTCTTTTTGGCTTTACCTTTGTTAATTGAAGAATTTAAAAAAAAAAAAAAAAAACAGCAGCAAGGCTGATTTAGAGAGCAGTCTTCCACAGATGCTTCCTCTTTTGCAATTTTCTGACCTGACTGGCTCAGCTGTTGCAGATTTGGTTGATTTGGGATGGCACCACACCCTCTCACAGGTGTCATTACAGTGCAGGTGTTTCCAGTTTAAACAATCTTAACGTACTTAGGTACTTGCCTTACATGTCCAGAAATTAACTAGGACTTCTCAACAGCCAGATTTTTATGCTTGGTAGATTTTTCAAAAGTATCTAAATCAAGATTAGTTGCCTAACAACCACTGCAGGCACTGAAGAAGGCACCTCATGTGCTTAGCAGGAGTCAGTGCCTAACCCAAGTACCTAGGAAGCATCCTGGCAAAGCTGGACTCCAGCATCCAAATAATTCTTTTTAGTTAGGCTCATTAATTTAAGCACTGAGGCACTACTGAGAAATTCATATCTGCTAAGGTTTAGGGCTAACACAAACAAAAACATCTCCAAAAAAACTGCTTCCCTTGCAAATGTTTTCATAAATTTCCTGATTTTGGCCTCACCAATGTCTATTTTCTAACCCCCAGTCCTTATAATGACCACAGCAATATGTACTGAAAGCTACCAAATACTCCTCAAAATCAATAAAACCATTAAACAGAGAAAAAAATTTCACAGTTGGTCCAAACTTGTAAGCATGTAGTTGTGCATATTTCAAAAGCTAACTGTCCCTTTATTGCTAGATCAAATTACCCACTATATTTTCAAATCAAAATTAGAGCTAAAAAGAAAATGCAAGTCTGTTTAGAAACTTTTGAGGAAGTATTCAGGAACACTGATAGTCTTTAATTACAAAAGTGCTAATTACTGAAGCCATCAATTCTTCTCTGAACAGTTTTCCTTTCTTCTAGAAACTGGTGTCCAGTTGTTTCTCTAGGATTGCTTCACTTTTCTGTCACTTTGATATTGGTTACTCACTCCTGAATGAAATGGCCAGCATTCTGTGGATGTTTTAGAATATGTCCCAGCTACTATAACAAGTGATGACAGTTTGAATGGAAATAACATTGTCCAGAAAAGAAAGAAATATGGATGTTCCCATGTGTCATACCTCTGTGCCACACCATACCCAGTGTACTTCATTTATATGTCATAGATTGGTAAAGCAGGGAGTAGATACATTCAATATTATAATACATTTATTGCAGATTTCCAGCTAAATAACCATCATTCCCCTCCTGATAACATTTACTGCTTCTCATGGATTTATTCTGTGTAAGGGAAAGAGGAAGTTGAAGAAACTGACTCAGGGGTGTCATAGAGAGCCCATTAAGAATTTTGGGGTGCTGTGCAGAAGGATAAACCTGCTTAACCAAAACTTCAGCCCCTATGAACTGCTGGAGTGGAGCACAGCAATGCTGTGAAGGAGATCATTGCAGGAAGCAAAACCAAATCCAGTTGCAATGCATGTGGGAGGAACTTACGTCACAAATACGTAATTTTATAAAAAATGGGAAGCTGCAGAAGTGGCCTCATCCTTAACAAGGGAGGGATTCTCACTCATGCAGGTTAATCCATTATTAATTCTAATAGTCCAGCTGAAGTTATTGCTATGCTAATATATACTAAACTATTACTATCCTTATTCATGGGAGGAATATTTTAAGGAAAAATGGCTATGTTGCAAACAAGGATTTCCAGGATTAATTCTTGTCCATGTTATACATTTTCTTTTAATTTTGTATATATTTTCATGTGTAGGCTCTCTTCTTGTCTAAAGACTTATATTTTCATTCTACTCATCTAAAGTATGATGGAGCTACAGTTTGAATTTGAAGATTTAGTTCAAATTTTTATCTAAAAAAGACCATGATGAAATTTAAATATGTTCATATATTGTTTATGTCAGATCAGTGAATATCACCTTTCTGATGTCACTGTAAGGGTGTAAGGGTGTAAGGGTGACTTTTTAAAGAACTTAAAATAGCACATTGTTATTGTGGATGTAATTTACATAGAAAAATAGAAACAGTACAGACTTCTGAAAAACCATTAACTTGGATCTCAAAAGTAGATAAAAATGTACATAAATGGATTTTAAAATACATTAATCCACTATAGGATAAAAATGATGAGAGGGAGGCTTAATTGTCCATGTTATTGACCTTATCCACACTTGAGATTTAATAGGTAAAAGAACTTTCAAGAGGAGAAGATGCTGAATTTTTATATATCCTCTGCAAGAATAGTCTTTTATGGTTTTGCATCACTGGGTTTTTTACTAATTTGCATGAGCAAAGTACCCTGATACTAAGCATAATTTTTATTTTCTTCTCTCCTATTTAGCACTTGAAAAAAATAATTCCAGATACAAGAAACCTACCACACTGAGGTCTTGCCATGTAATCATTTGCATATAAACTCACCAGAAATACAAATTTTTGAAAGGTGAATATAAATGAAGTGAGTAAGACTACTTCAGTCTAGCTGGAGATTTAGCTCTATATTTTGTGAAAAAAATCTCATTGTAAAAATTTGTACAAAGACAAGGAGAGTGAGAGGGAGTGAGGGAGAAGGGAAAGGAGGGAAGGCAGCAGGATGCACGGGCAATGCTCTTTTCATTTGTTTGCCTGAGCTGAAGCTTCAAGTGGATTAAAGAAATGGATGATGCTCTCCGGTATTGGTCACCAACTCAACAAAAGTCCAATTTATTTTGTCCATCCCCTCTGCAGAAGTTCATAGAATGGTACCCAGATAGCAAGGAACAACTGCAAACATGATTTTGAATTAAACATTCCTTTTATATATGTCTATAAAAGACATATAGTCTGCAACTATATTGTTCATTATCTCTATATGCAAGTATAAACACTGTAATCTGCTCTGAACACAATGAAATCTGTCAAATTTAAAATCCAGTTGGACTTTTTCAAAACAAATTACTAAGAATGAAATGAAATGTGTTTTCCTGACTAATTAGATTCTTTGGCTTTGTGTGGCTTCAATTAGGATGCTATTACTCAGCAACACAGTTTATATTCTTCCAGCAGCTCCCTCTTTTAGCTGCAGCTCTTCACTATTTTCAGTGTCTACCATATCTTTTCACCAACTTCCTTTGACTGAAAATACAGCTAATTAAAAGTTGCTCGATATTCTGTTGTTCTTTATCTCAAAGTTTCATTTCCTAGATGGCAAAAATGAAAAAATCATCTTCTCCTTGTTCCCCTCTGATCTGCAGTCATGGGTTGTCCTCACATTTTTCTCCAGGGATCCCCTGCTATTAATAAATACTTTCCACTCCATGTGTTATATCCACCTTCCAGAGCTCTCTCATGCCTATGCCTGTCCTGCCCCTTTGGGGCCCAAGTGATTTGGCTTTGGTGGGCACCAGACCGGGTTTCCAGCCAGAAATTATTTCCAGCTCTATTACTGTGCTAGCAAGGTGAATTGAAATGGTGACAGCAGGACTACATCACCTTAAATTTAGAGTATCCATATTTAGGATAGAAAATATTTAAACTGTTGACTGCAGGAACACATTTCAAACTGTCATTTAAGTAGATTCAAAATTTTCTCTCAAGAGTTTCATCTCTATTTTTAGTGCTCGGTAGAATGATGATTTCACAGATGGGCAACATAGCCAGCTACCAAAAAAATTCCACTACACATAATTGTGCTTGCAAATGTCACAGCAAAATGGATGGATGACTCACAGAATCAGCACATGTGCCTCATGCAAACAAATAACTTTTATAAATACAAGCCACACTCCAGGTTTTTTCAGAATGTTCTGCTGGTGGCTTGTGATGGAGTTTCGAAACCCCGCACCGGAGGCTGGAAGAGACAACTAAAAACTGCACAGACTTGAGGCGAGCAAACACATCCGTGTGGGGGCTCTCCCCCGGCGCCTGCGGGAGACAGCAGCCAGGCAGCTGCAGCCCCGCCGGGCCGGGGGAGGCTCCGGCAGCGGGGGCGGCCGCTCCCACCGCCCCCAGAGGGAATTCCAGCCCCGGAGCCGCTCCCAGAGCCCCCCGGAGCCGCTCCCACCGCCCCCCGGACCTGCTCCAGGCTCTGCCCGACCGCCCCCGGCGGGAATTCCAGCCCCGGAGCCGCTCCCAGAACTCCCCGGAGCCGCTCCAGGCTCTGCCTGACCGCCCCGGCGGGAATTCCATCCCCGGAGCCGCTCCCAGAGCTCCCCGGAGCTGCTCCAGGCGACCACTCCGACCGCCCCCAGCGGGAATTCCAGCCCCGGAGCTGCTCCAGGCGACCACTCCGACCGCCCCCAGCGGGAATTCCAGCCCCGGAGCCGCTCCAGGCGCTGCCCGAGCGCAGCCCAGCCCAAAGGAGCGCACGCTGTCGGGCACAGTCCCTGCGCTTCCTACAGAAGCCCTTTGATCTCCCCTCCGAAAGCCCAAATGAACCCTTTCAAATGTAAACTTGCTCTGCAGTTTTAAACCAACTCTATCTGCTGGGCTACCTGGAGGTGTTTTTGCCAGAATAAGTGAAATTTATTGGCTCTGTATGAAATATTAAAAAACTGACACAGATATTAGGGAATGTGTGAAAATTCAAGTGTTTTAACACTTAGCAGAACACAGACTGAAATCAAATTCTCAGGTTACTAATCAAATTCTTCAGTTACTAAAATCACACATTACCTGGACTTCAAAAAATTTCTTTCTAGGCAGATAGAGGAAACTTGAATTTAGCAAATTTCTCTGTAGAACCTTTCCCAAACTGACTTTAAACATTACTTTGAGAGACATTCCTTGTCATAAGAAGACTACAGCTGCATGGTTGAGCACACCAAGGTCAAGAAATGTCCTACTTCATTCTGGGGCTGTGTCATGACACAGTTTCACATGATCCATTCTGCCTTTTGCAGGAATACGTGCTACACCATATGCAGGACAGCCAGCACTTACAGCCAGAAATGAAAGGTAAATACTCTCATATTTATCTTTGCAAACCATTAATTAATTTATGTATTCAGCAATGGATATGACACAAAATGTATTTCAAACTTATTTTGTTGGAAGACAATTTTCTACTGCAGCAAAAGCACACAGGATATGCCCATACCGGTTTCACAATGAGAAATAGGCACAAACTGGTTTTAAAGTAGGAATTAACAACTGTAAGAAGAAAGCTTTCTCTCTATGCTAACTGGCACCTACTGGGGGAAATGCAGTCATGTCTCTGTTGGCATTGGCACCCCATATTGAAACAGGAACCAGAGATGATGAGAAGATCACAGGCTCATGGAATGAGGGGAGACACAGTAAGTGCATTAGAGAATGGGGGAGGCAAATACATGACACTACTGAAGAGGAACACAAGTCTAGATTTCAGATCTAGAGCAAGCATTTAAGGTAATTTTTGTTTAAAATCTGTCAGTCTTACAAATAGATCCAATGAGCTGCATTACTCACAGGAGTAAAAGATTGCAGTTAAATAATTTAGGAAGTGTGATATAATCTCAATCTGAAATGATACGACAATAATTTTTCAAGTGCCTCACCAGGTAGAGCAGAGACTGTCACACAAAGGTTTCATCTTTGGCTTTAACATTAACACCTTGAACGAATCATCAGTCTTTGTTTTTATGAGTATCTAAACACATATGACTTATGCATTATTCAAAAATTCCTTTCTCTGTCTCTCCAGATGCTGGAGGATGTCCAGATTTCTACCCTACCGAGAAGTTTTCTTCCTGGCTTTTTGGTGACATTCAACAAAACACAGGACCATGTTAGGTCAAACCTCTCACAATGGTGCTTCCACTGGAGTTCAAAGAGCTTGAAAGGACAAAAACATAAATGAGGAAGCAAAGTAAATATCCCATCATATCATAAGGCTTTACTGTGTAGCTCTTGACAACACAAAGACCAGCTTAATAGACTAGGGAAACAAATCCCTATAGAAAAGCACTGAGGGATCACGTTAGTAGCAGACAAGGCAACAGAGGAGCTTTCAATCAGTAATAGAGGAGATGCAAATAACAAAACTCTTCAGCACACTACAGACTCTCTCTTCATGTGTTTCAGTTAGCAGGTGCAAGTACCAAAAGGGGCTTGTGAAATACACTTTGTCACTTAGAGGGTTTGGGGATTTTTCTGTCATCAGAGACATCACTGCCCAAGCACATCAAATGAGGATGTGCTGTGATGTGTTTAATTCCATGGAAATATTCCAGGTTTACATCATATTAATATTTCTAAAACAACTAACAAATTCTGTCACACTTTTGCTTTCTTCTGCATGCCCTTGAAGCTAATTGAAAATCAGGTAGTGCAGCCAAATCTCAATATTTTATAATCACCTGCCTCACACAGTTGGCTTGTTGATGCAGTTCACTCACAGCTTTGAACTCATGTGTAAGGCTCCTTTCAATGGCTGTGGAACTGGGGTCTCAAGGTAGGGTGCCACTTCCCAGGGAAGGGGGTGTAGCCCACCAAGGATATCAGCTTGAGACAGCTGACAGACCTGTCAACACACCCTGCAATTTCAAACACAACAGAGCTCTCTGCATGCAAAATAAAACTTAGGATGAGGTGGATTAGGTCTTGGGGCTTTTCCAGTTTGCTATTGTAAAGAATTCTCCAAGCATTTCTCTGTGCAGGAGCCTAGCTGGGCAAACATTGGACACTAATATCTTCAGTCATTTAATATACATGTTGCCTTTTTTTTTCTTTTTGATTCTTTTTTTTTTTTCCCTCTGGGGTCTTTTATTTCCTGTCTAATAAAGGGATTATTCCTGAAAATGACTCTCACTAGATTCAGTAAGATTTTTTATCCATTTCTACATCTGAAAGGTTTGCATCATCAAATAAGAAACTAGAGATTATGGCTATGAAAATATGTGAATAAAAGCAAAGAGACAGATGCCGAATCCATAAAAATTACTAAGGCATAATCTGTGCTTGCTGCTCCATATAAATACACAGTTAAAAAAAAAAGAAACCAAACCACAAACAAAACCAACATAGAGTAAAATCTCAAAATTTATTTTCAGCTCCCAGCTGATTTAGTAGATGAGGGGGTTTTGTTTTGTTCTCTATAAAGGCAAGTGCCTGAGCTTATTTATGGGCATATTTTAATTCTTTAAAGATACAGACTGCTTCCTCTTGCCTCATACTGAATTTAGAAAATTGTAAACAAACCAAATGGTGAATTTCCCTTAAAGGTTCAATTTAGATAAGTTGATTTAGGTTTAAGGGCTCTGCAAAGCTGCAGCACATTTTGACCTAGTTTGTGTACAATACAGTGGGTTAAATAACACTTGATGGCAGTGAAATAATTTTTAGCATTTTTAGCCCCCTGAGAGCTAATATAGCTAATATAGTACTTAGCAATATAAACCACGTGTGTGTGCCCTATCATACAAAATCCCCTTCTAGAGTCACACAGTGTGGGCAGGTTACAGCTGTACTTTGTATCTTACACAGCCTTTCATAAATGCCAGCACAAATATATTTAAGAATTCAAGATATAAACCAAGCTGAAAGAGAAAACCACAATTCTTTCAAAAATTCTAGGAAAGACTTTGTCTCAAGCATCACTATTTTTGAAATTTTTCTGTCTCAGAGGAACCTCAGAACTGCTTTAGCCCTCAGTACACTGTGTTCTCAATGGAAATTCAAATGGCTGTGACCTTTGCCAAGGAGATCCCTGGCTAACAATACAGTTTCTTAGCATCTTGCAGTCAGGCATACACTCCAAGGTAAATTAAAGCTTGTCAAATATTAGACCAGCCCCTAGATGTAGTCCTTGGCTGCCAGAATGTGAAGACATACACCAAGTACCTGTCTCCATCCGTGCCATGTCTCCACAGAGCAGCTCTAATTGAAGAACAAATTGTAGTTGAAAGTTTTCTTTCAGAGTGGAAAGGAGAAAAAAGAGCTCAGAAATATTTCAGGCAGTTTTGACAACAACAACTTAGAAAAAAAAATAGGACTGCACGTCTTACACTGCTTTCAGTACCTGGCACAAGAAAAAGAGGCTGATGCTGCTTTCCCCCTGCCCATATTCCTGAACTGTGGATCTCACCTGGGAACACACTGCAGGAGGAACACACAGAGCTCAAATCCACCCCCACAGGGACACTCACTCCAGCCAGGGAGTAGCTGATTAAAAGGAGGCATTCAGCTGTTCCTCATTTGTGGCAGTGAGAGGTGGTGCTGCCATGCCTGGGAGGGAGAGCTTCAGAACTCTGGAGAGAGCAAATGGAGCAGGGGCTTCCAAAAAGGGTGGTTGTGAAGATATTTTTTAGAATAATAAGCTGTTTGGCTACATAGAAAACATAGGCAACAAAGCTATACAAAAACAGACAGGAAAGCTTCTTCATTAGGTCGAATTTTTGTCAAAAGTCTACCCTGTAAACCCATGTGAATTATTCTTCTTCTCCATACTTCAAATCTAATTTTGTTTTCAGATACAATATTGCAATGTTATGACTCCATCAGAAAGACTAATTAAATTATATTCAAATATGAAAGTTTGAGGTTGGAGTGTGTGCATAGAAAATGGATTTGATCTTGCCTCTGATGGAGAGGTGACCACTATAAAAGCAGATACCACATTTCATAGTGCATTAGCTGACACACTCTGCAGAAGGATGGGGTTTGGCTTCCTAGAAATACAGCACATAATCTGAAAAATGCAGCAGTTTACTTTTTACCTCTGCCTCAGCATCCTGCTTAAATACAGATTTCCCTTTTGGCAAGCAGAATCTGTATCTTTTCAGCCTGTGCCTGTTGCATCAGCAAGCACCACCTTCTCTGCAAATGAGCCAGCAATGCAGCAGTGGCCTGGGGGCAAAGGCTGACTCAGAACCACTGGAGCCAAACATCAATGCCTCCCCGAAATAGGCAGACACTCAATATCATTGACTTCCATGAGATCTGGTATTTCTTTTAATCCAGCCATACCCACTGCTAAATAATGGACAAAGCAGGAGTTGGGGCAAGGAAGGGAGGGCAAGGGATTGCCAGAGCATGAGAAACATCAGCTATTCTAAGCATAAAAGAAGGATGAGACTGATGTGGATGACTAAGAATGTCAAAAGAGTTCTTGAGGAAAAATAAAGAGTATATGACACATATAAGAACATGAAATCCGAAGAGGATTAAGAGAATTATGAACTGGAACTGAAAGGATGCAAAAAACCCCCAAACCCAACAACAGCACTGTGTAAGGCTGCCAGAATTCACAAAGTGAGAAGACTGCAAAGAAAAGCAATAAAGGATCTCAAAATACTGAAATGATATGAAGATCAACAGGGAAACAGCTCCTGTACTGTTAACAGAACCTATGCACAACAGGAGTTAACAAAACAATAAGATAAACCAAGAAATGTAAATGCTCACTTCTATTCAATATCTATGCAATAAAGAGAAGTGAAATGCCAGAAAAGAGAACACAGCTTGCAGAGGAGGACACCAAATAAATAAGATTTTAAGAAAAATAAAATAAGTTGTAACCTTTGTGCCATCTAGAATAACCAGTAACACAAGGAAGCTGTGAGGAGAGATTATTTGCAACAAATATACTTAAAATGTCAAACAACAGTGACCCTTCAGTGGTGATTTTGCAGAAAGAACTCAGGCTGAACATAAAAAGTAAGTAATGCTACTCCAGCCTTCAGAAACAGAATTTGAAAGAGCTGGGAAAGCAGAGATGACTCATTATAACCTGAGTGGCCATTGATCCTACTGATATTAAAGCAGAACATCAGTAACCAGGTATGGCACTAGAAGAAATAAAAAGCCTTCCATAGCAATCCACAATGGGACAGTCTTTGCAACTATGGAGTGTTTCAAATTTCATTTTCCAACTTTACTTTGAAGTGAAGTCAATCTGAGGCAACAGTTTGCAATCTTCCCTGATTTCTGTCTTTTTTCCCACAGAAACCAGCGGCTCACTACTTAGACAGAACCAAAGCAGAGCAGCAGTACCCTTATTTTCAGCGGGAATCTTATGAAAATGCGACACCAGATCTGAAAGAATGGGTGCTTCAGGATCTGTCACATGCCCTATTTCAGCACCATAAAATAATCCCAAAAATGAAAGTTCTTCACAACAGTGTATTTATCTTATATTCTACTTGCTTTTTGTATAAAAGGTCAGCAGGCCCATTCAGTATCAGATCCCTGGCCTTAAATTGAGCAGCAGGAAGGAAGGAATTCACTGACCCTCTTAGATTCACAAGACAGTAGACAAAATTAAAGAATGTAAAATGTTCTTTGTAACTTAAAGTTAGTTTAATTAAACCCTTTGTATAAAGTAAGAAACTTAGTCAACCAGAGAAAAAGAGAAGCTGGTGCCTTCCTGGCTTCTCCCCACCTGAGCAGTAACACTGTGTAGCTTCTTTGATTAATTCACTGTTTTCACAGCATTTTCTGCCGTGGAGAGGTTGTTGAAGTAATGTCTGAAGCCTAAGAATTGCCAAAAAAAAGGCTGAAAAATACATTTTATCCAACCATTCTCTTAATCAAATTCAGAATACTTCTGCCCAGGTTTTCCACACTAAATAAACTCACCACTATGCAAGCTGCATTTCTTTTTCTCTACATATACCCCATTTTCTGAGTGCACATTGAAACAACCTGGTAGCTTTTCACCTTTCTGTCATTGAATGCTGCCTAATATAAATGTCTGGACATGCTCCTTACCTCCTGCCTGACCTTTCTCTGAGAGCCTCCACTCTCCTGTGTGAGGCTGTGCTGAAGCTACTACAGATGCTCTATTTGATGACATTACATCAAAGAGATCCATGCCAAAGCTCCTTGGCCACCAGCAGCACTGCTGATGTCAGCATAGCTGGAAGAACAAGGCTAGTTAGCTAATTGCTTTACAGAGCAATCCCTGGCAGTGCAGAGCTTGGAGCCAAGAGCTTTGCTGGGGCAAGCAGGCAAAATGCCACTGAAGGCTCCTATTCCCTGGGCAGAACTGCCCCTGCAGTGACAGCCAGCACAGAGGTTTCTGGACCTGCTTCTGAAACCAAGGAACAAGGTTTCTCTAGGTTTGCATCCCACATAAGCACAGCAGCAATTGTCCGGTTTAATTACAATGAATCTGATCATTTGTGGGCATCCCTCCACAGCAGCTTTCATTGCTTTGTATTGATTTTATCAGCATCAGGAAGGGTTATTCATTTAGGATAAAATTATGGAATGACTGAAAGCAGAGGGAGCTCTGCTACTAATTTCAATAGTGTTAAGACTTTCTGCTGCAGGAACCATTCCAGCAGTGCAATGAAGATTAAATGAAAGACAACTCACTGATGTTAGGTAGCAACTCATTGATAGTGCAGTGAACATGCAAGTGGAATTCAGATTCCTATTTTTAATAGTCCTATTTATAAGACTATGTTCTAAGTTATACCTATGTTTATGTTATAAAGAATATGTTCCATAAGATTTGTCATGATAGATTCTCCACAGTATAAAATACATCTTGATCCTACTGTTTTCAATATAATCACTACTACAAGTAATTGTAAATACAATAAATCATGTCAAAATTTATTATTTAATGAGATTTAAATGGCACATTTTAATATTAAATAGTTTTTCATGGAAAGAAGGAAAAAGTTAAATACCTGTATGATAGATTAAAAGTGAAAAATTATGTGATACTACTAAAGTAACTTTTAATGTCTTTGAAGACATTAAAATGGGCACAGAAGTAGAATCAAATTTGTTAAAATAAACCACCAAATCTTCAGGGAAACATGTTGTGCTGAATAAAGTAATACTTTTTATTGGAGAAACAATCTTCTAATCATGATACTTCTGCAACGAGAAGCAGCCATGAGAAACATTAGAGCTTAGTTTTAATCATAGCCTACTATTCAGCATGGGATGCAAAGTATTAAAGTAGTAACTCTCTGGAATTCTACAGAGAAATCTAAGAGACAGCATGTTCATTTTTAGAAGCTTCCTAAGTACTGCTTTTCCTTCTCTTTTTTTAATAGTATAAAGACTTTATTCACTATAAAGACATTCTCACTATGCCAATGTATTTCAATCACAGCACTACTAAAATTACCATTTGATTTTTTTTTTGCATATGCAATAAAGAATGAATGTGGCCATTTCAGAAAAGTCCTCAGTAGTCTTTCACTTCTTTTATATTTAAAAATGCAATGCATACATTGATAAACCAGACTGCTCCCTTGAAGGACCTTCTGAATTCACAGTCAACCCATGATGGTTTTGAGTTTTCATGAGCACTAATTTGCTTCTGCAAATTACTTAATAACTAGTAAGATGTTTTAACTTGTCATCATTTGACCTCTAAATAAACCTTTATGCAATAATATAACCTATCACCCCAACTTGCCCTCCTGTGTGCAGGAATTCCAGGGCTGCAAAATCATCCTATGCTCACTGGCTGCTGGATAAAGCAGTTCAAGAAAATAAGTATTCAAATTCTAACTGCACACAAGTAATTCTTACCAAAAGAAAAATCATATTTTAAGTCATTCTCTACTGCTACAGGTTTTTCCTTTTAGATGTAAAGCCTAATTATATAGAAAACCATTTTATATCTCAATTACATATGCTTGTCATTTCAGGATGTGAACAATACAGTATCAGATATTATTTTTAAATTTTCCAAGGACAGTCTCCCAGCTTGGAAGGAGAAATCAATATCAAAATTCAGCTTTAGAGAAAAAAAAAGCTAAGTTGTGCCAAACAGTGTAAATGGAAGGACCAAGGTAATTTTATGTCTGTCAGCCTGACAGCAATCCTGAGCAAAATAATAAAAAAGGCAGCACTGGAGTTTTTAGCAAAACTAAGGAGGCAACATGATTTATAAAAGGTAGCATAAGGCAATGGAAAATAAATCTTTCAGACCACCTTGCCAGCTTTTACCCTTTTAGACTAAGAGGTGTCTTGGTAAAATTATATTTCCATTTCTCTCTGGTATTTGACATGTCCTTTTGGTAGCTAAGGCAGGATGATATCAGTGTGGCATACAATGGATTAAATATTGTCTGATGTCCCTTTTGAAGGAAGTGCAAGCTCTGGGCCTGCAAAGGACTTTGCATCACTGTCTATTTTCCTAAAAGCTCAGTTCTCTCTCAGTCATTGCCATTGGACATACTACAATGACTCATTCATAAAGTTACATATTTCAAAATAGACATTCACAATAGTCTCTCACAAGTTCAAAATCTATACTTTATATAATCTCATGTAGAATCACTGTAAAGTGGAGATCATTCTTTCAATATCTTTCCAAGGCACAAATTAATGGCTCATGTATCAAGTATCACACATTCAAATGCTATTACTGAAGGCAGAAAAGGCTATTTGTGGGCAGGTAGGATTGTGCTGCTTTCTAAAAAAATCCTGAAATTTCTCCTTTAAGGTAAACATATATTGGTTTGTATTCTGAATTTCAGGAAGTAAATAACCTTAGCAACATTATGAATTAAGAAGGAAAATAAGAAAAAAATTAATAAATCAGTATAGGTAATGCAGTAAGTCTGACAGATATACAGATCTATATTAATGCATCAGTATCTCAACAGAAATCTTGTTTCTTTATAAGAAGATATATTTATCTTCTAGAAAGCACAAATCCTAGATCTTGTAAGATTTTATGGAAAATATTCAAAAACACCTAGGGAAAAAAGGAGGTCAGTTCTTGAAGAGAGATCCTCTGTTCCTCTTTAATGCCTACATTTAATCATTTCAGCTCAGCAATCAAATATTTGCCTCAGCCTGTGGAGCTCTGGTCTAAGAACAGACATTCACTACAAAGGCCAAGCACATGAGGCCACATAAGAAACCACCTGAAGTAATTTCCACTGTAGGAGCGGTGGTTTCAGGTGGTTTCTTATGTGGCTGTAGGAGCTCCCAGAGTGACTCCAGGAAGGACAGACAGCAGTCTCAGACAGTCAGCTCTTCACTCAGCTAAGCCAGGAGGAAGCAGAAGAGCTGCAAGGCATCAGAGGCAAGAAGCAAAGGAATTATGAGCATTAGCACAAGTAAACCTGACTGCAAATGACGAAGACCCTGTGCCTGTGTGCTCTGTGAGGTTAAATAAAGCACATTTACATTTGTGAGGAGACAATAAGAGCTTTCTGAGAGAAGGTCTTTTTCTCTTGTTGAATTGCCTTTGTAGAAGACGTTTCCATCCAGAAGGCAGAGACCTCCAGAGCTGTGAGAGCTTTCCTTCCTAATAGCAGCCGGTTACAAAACCCTTTTGACTTAGGTAGGTTTGCAGGTTTTGCACTTTATTCATGCACCATTTATTTATAGAGTACCTACTCTGCATTGTACTTCATTTGCTCTGTTTCCTTTTTTATAAAAATGTTCTCTTTAAGGTTGTCTAAATTTACTGTGATTGTCTAATTCACCTGGGGCAGGTGTCTCAGAAGCAATTTGTTCCAGCTCTGGAAGTCAGAATACAAACTGGATTTTTGCAGGTGCCTGCAGCTAAAGGTATGGCTCATGGCTTTGCTGGAAATTGCCTGCATCTGTGATTTGGGATTTACAATTGAAAAAGGTGCTGAAAGAGAGAGAAAAGTATCACATGACAGCGATCTGGGACATTCTCCTGTCTGCTTAAACTGGCCACTTCACTCACAGTGCTGAAGACACAAACTGGTACCTCTGTGCACATTAATGCTGAGCTAGGTTGCATTGATTTTAAAAAGATTTCACCCTATGTCTTTATTATACATATTATACTTTTCTTAAAATAATATTAAAATACAATTTTCACCAAAATTATGACCACACACTGAGTACAAAACTAACTAGAAATAGTTTCTTCATATGTAACGTGTTTAATTCCCTTTACTCCTGAAACAGCCAGGGAATATAGGGAATTGATTTCCAAAAAGCACCAAATTGTTGCTTTGTGATCACACCTTTTCCTGTTCCCGAAACAGCAGCAATACTGCTTCATCTGCTACTACCTACTCTCATTTCCAAACTCGTATTTTAGTGTCACAGCAACAGGCTTTTGCAGAGGAAGTAAAAGACAGTTTCCTGAAGGCATCTATTAGGAGAAGCTTTTTGCTGTACAAATTCAATAAAAAATCAGTGAAAAAAAGAAGCAACTATTGAACTTCACATCATTTCCCATAAATGTTATCCAGTAGTAATAAGTAACTGAAGTAATAAAACTTTAGAAACAGTCCTACACAGAAAGCAGTTAAATATGTGCAGAAGTAATAAAATGTGACTAAAGTACTCCTTAAGTTTCTGTCCCTTTCTGGTAATTTTTCACACCACAAACACTCCTTTCTTCATAAAACAGTTTTATAGATTATAAGGAGTCAATCAGTGTGAAGAGGATCAACAAAGTGGAAGCCAATATAGGTCTGCTCAGTCTACTACGCCTTTAATTTCAGAATTGTTGTGGTATATTTTTCACATTTTTCAAGTGCAGGAATATCCCACAAAGCAATTTCTGTCATCTGGATACATCATCAGTTGTTTCCCAGTGCTTATGTAAATCTGGGAATTAACACAAAATTGCAGGGTTTAAATTCTCCATCAGCTGTTAATTAGTATCCATTGTGAGTATCCAATAATTTTAGAGTATTTTTAAAGTAGGTGTTGTCTATGTGTTTTCCACCCTCTTTTCCTATTCTTTCTCACACTAAACAAGACTCTCATTCAGTTTATGTGTATTTGAGAATATGAGTGTGAGAGAGATAATAACCCACACTACCATGCAGCCAGATGACAACAGAAAAATGTCTCTCATATAAAGGCACATAGATGACTGAACTTTTGTTAGCTATTAAATGCTTTCAGAAAAGTTAAATAACTATTTATTTTTCCTGCCCCTCCAGTCCTCTCTAGTCATGGTTGCTTAAACTGCATCCAGAACAGCGGCCACAATTTCAGCTCAGCGTGTGTGTGTGATTTTGGTGCTTAGTTACCATGAGAAAATTATTTCTTCCATTTGGTTCTCTGAACTTTGCTTCATACCCATAAAGAGAAGCCTTTACTGACGAAATTAAATGTTCTTGCTTAGTTTAGTTCCTATAGGGTTTTATCTGAACCAGGAGCTCATGCAGAAGTTTAGGATTAGCTCTGACACCAGTGAAGCCAGTTTCAGAGCTGGCCATTTCCATTTATCCTCTTTCTGAACTGGGTTGAGAACTAGATTTAAAATTCTTATGGACATTTGACTTGGAGCTCACCCTGCACATCAGTCTGGGATGGAAATACAATGTGCAAATCTGTGCAGCAGTCATATGAATTAAGCTTTTCTTAACTGCCTTCGAGGAATATCTCAAAATGTTCCCTGAGATGGTTTTTTTTGAGGTCAGCTGATGAAATAAAGCCTGACTTGAATAAAGCTGCTGTTTGTAATCAAGAAAATGCAAAACTCCTAAAGAATTGTATTTACCAGGAGATGGATTCTCATTTCAGTAGCAGAGTGACCACAACCCATCATCATCAACACTGGCACTGAGAGGTTCACTGCATGTAAGAAATGAAATTTTGAAATAGTCTTTTTTTCATTCTGGCTGCTCACAGAATATATCATAGGGCCACCCACTAACACTCAATAGTAAAGCACAATTCCACAGAGAAATGAAACAGATGTTTGCCAACTGGCATTTGTGAGTCAGGGTACAGTTTGAATGGCACTGTCAAAATATATTTTCACTTTTATGGCCCAGGAGCACAAGAGTGACTTGAAAGCTGAACCATCACGTTCTGCAGGGTTTTCAGTCACAATGCTATCAAATGGGTGTAAAAGATATAACCACAGCTGAAGCTTTTACATTTCCTCAAACATAAATCACTAAGAATTTGATATTAAATTTTGGCATCATTAGGAAAATTATGTGGGTTTATTCCCTTAAAGTTGGGCTACAATTTCCACATTGTATGTGTGAACACAACACAGCACCCCAAACTCTTGCACACCACATACAGTGCACAGTACATGTAACAGTTGTAGGAGCAGACAAGATCAACAAATAATTTATTAAATTACCTTCATCTGCCTGCATCTGAGAAGGTGAGTAAATACAGGAGTATATCTGTCACAGTGTCACAAGGCTTTATGCAGGGAAAAAAGTGTAAGCAAGGCTGAACTTGAAAATTAAACAAATGGAATTTGTATTAGAATGATTCTTACAAACCAGAAAAAGATTCTGATGACCACATTTGCCACAAAACTGTATTTAATTTCAGAACATTTGCGATAATACTCATGTATTTAATTTCAAACTATACAGAACAAATATTTAACTTGCTTCTCACATACCAAATATATACTTGTCAGAATTAAATGTTCTGAACAACAAAGATCCTTCTTCTGTCGTTCTGCACTGAGAGACCTCTAAACAGATGGATATCAGGTCTTCACTGGGAACACAGAAGAGTCTCAAACTCCAGGGAGTGGAAAGCAAGTATCTCAGTGGTGGTTGCCCACGTTTCCAGCTCTGCCACCAGAATAATCTGGAACCTGAGTGCCACTGGTTCCCCCCATTGCTTCACAAGCACAGCTCAATCTCAGACTGCTGAGGAGATGGCGTGGGCTGACGTACAAGATCTTTCCCTCAGTGAAGTTTGCAATTCTGTGCTCTCTGCAGTGATGATGAGAGAGCTAATTTATGAATGGCTGGGTCACTAGAGAATTAATGTACCACAGCAATGGAGCACGATATGCAGATCGGAGAGGAAAGAAGAATGTGGAGCTCAGCAAATCCCTTCTTTCTCATATAAGCTGATGCTCAGCTTAGAGAAAAACCATACTAATGATGCAGCTGATGTCTTGTTAGAAAACATCTGAACTGTGACCAATTTTTCTTGACAAGAATTTTTATTCTGTATAAAAATGAGATGCTTAGTCATACAGAAAATAAAGACTAAATCAGTGATGTAATTTCATTCAATGATGGAATTTCAAAAAGGTTGGGTTTTTCCTTTTATTATAAAGAAAATCTTTTAGCAAGTCTATTGAACCAGCCCATTAATAAGCTGTTTCCCATCAGTATCAAAAGAGAAGTGAGAGCACAGTGCCTAGAGGATAAACAAGAATATAAAACCTTTTCTCACTGTTTCATAATTCCAAGTTTCCATGTCCCTGCATAAGGCTGCATCTGCATGTTCATGCACAAATAAGAGTGACAAGCAACAAATATCCTCAACAATTTTTAGCCTCTTGCTGTACATGAATGAAGGGCAAATATAGAAGGAAATGTAATGTGTCAGACATCAGCACACTTCTCCCCACAAGATACATGTGAGTTGAGTTCTCCATAGGGAAATCTGCAGGCAAGTAATTCTTAGAATAGAATGCAGACTTGCTGATGATTTAACACATACATTTAAGTGGGGGGAAAGGGAAATGAGCTAAAGCAGCTGGGACAAGTTTCAGCAGCAGTTAATCAAAGTCAGTAAGTGAGCCCTGAGAATGGGAGGCAGAGGAAGGGACTGTTGTCTCCCACAGGCCTTTGCCATAGTCCCTCTGAAAATGAACTTTTATTTTTCCCTTAGCATCCAGTGAAAAGGAGGCTGCCAGAAAAAAAGGTCACTGGCAGAGGTGGCTGAGAGCACAGCCACATACCTGGTTGTGTCTTTGCAGAGCAATTCTTTCCATGGCACTCTAGCTAAGCCACATATTTGGTGTCTGTATAACCAACACAGATTGACACATTGTCATAAATACCAGAATTTCCTACTGTCAAATATTGTATGAAGGGATGAAAATTTGCATTACTTCTTGAGATATATATATATTTACTTTTCTAAAGCTTTCCACTCGACTTAACAACTTTGGACTTCCCATAAGCTATTTGGAAAGCAATACAAGGGCCAAAAAGTCTATAATTTATTATACTTCTAGTTACGCTGGTATTTTTTTAAGTTTTCTTAACATTTACTAGACACTCAACAAATCAGTATTTTTTTATACATCAGATCACATCTGTGTCTCAAAGTGCAATCAGAATGAAATCAGAATAATGCTTTACACTCAAATCATACTATTCATTGCATAACTTTGGTTCTATACTCAAGAAAATAAGTGTATCTGTCTTCTGTATGTATTCTCAGCTCTGGAGTCACTGAGATCATCTATCTGTTCTGGAGGTGCTGTATAACTTCTGTCAAGGGCTCTTTATGAATTCTTTATGTCACACTGCAAACCAAGAGTCCAGAAAATCATTCAAAAAGAGCCACACCTAGATTTTACTACCATTGCCACGTTGCATAGCAGGCTCTTAACCAGCAAATCTTTGGACTCCCATGTCTTCTTCTAAATATTTCAAAATAATGTACAAAGATGAATGGATTAAGCTTCTAATCCTCCTTTTTTATATTAATCAAAACCACTGTACTTTACATGGAGATAAGATAAGGCACTGAGAGACAAAACAAGTTTTATTGCTATCACAGACAGGTCTGGGTAAGAATAAACTTCCCAAATTTTTGACTTTCCTTCATCTGCTGTGATCTGCCCCAGAGTACAATAATGGTAAAGCCTAATAAAGCAAGGAGGTTACTTGGGGGTTTTCCCATTAAATTTATTTTGCCCATATGTTTATGCCCAGCAGAATGTTGTCAACGAAGAGCCCAGAAACCTGTTTTAACTGAAGAGTGAGGCATAACCCAGAGAAGACTGTTATCATCTAGTTTGCAATTCTGATTCTCAGAAGCTTCTCCTGATGATTTTTCTACCTTCTTTAATCAAACCTGACTCAGAGAATAATGATATCACCCCCACTGCTGCTGTTCTCACTCTTGTAAGCATTGTCCTTCAAAAGACTGTTAATGAATAACTGGTGGTAGCTGTCAGCTCAAGAAATCAAGTGTTACACACAGTTGTAGGGACAATGTGTCTGTTGCCTTCTTCAGGTAGTGAAATCTTGAAAAACCAAGGGGAGTTAGAGAATGATCTGAAGAGTTTTTGCTGTTTCTCATGGAAAGCAGCTTGCAGCAGTGTTCCCCAGGGCTGCACTTGTATTAACACAGTTCCAGGAACCCCACAAGTCATACATAACTCCAGGGAGCCTGAGAAGTGGGTGCAAGGGCCCTGATATTAGGCTGTTGTGTGTGAAAAGCAGAAAAGAAAATAAGAGCAAAGGTAGGTACGATGCACAATCATCTCTGTGAATCAACATCATTTCCATACAGTAAAGCAAAGGAAAAGTGGGAGGATTTCAGACAAAGCAGGTGAACTTTTGAGGCATAAGCATTTTGATTTAAAGATTGTATTAAGGATGAGTGAAATACAGCGCTCACAGTGACTGGGAAGCACAGGAGACCAAAGGAAAGCTTGTACCCTAACTTTGCTGACAGCAATGAGTTAATTTGTTGTTGGTATAACACACTTGAAGTGTCTGCCTCAATGATCCTGCCAGAGCTATTAATTCCCTGTAGGCAGGTCTAAACAAGCACTGGGTCAGTAGTTGAGTCAGAATCACAAAGAAAGGACAATGCTTTCACCACTAATCTTTCCTTCAATAGACCAGAGCAATATCAGATGAAAAGGACCCCTGAAGTCACCTGTCCTATCCCCTGCTCAGAGCAGAACCATTTTGGAAAAGGATGCTCATGGCCTTGCACAGTCAAGTCCTCTCCATGTCATAAGATGCAGATTTCATTTCCCTAATGGAGAAATGGGGCTGAGCTTCATGAGGTTCATAGCAGTGGATGTCTGTGGGCTGCTAAAATTCCTCTGCACAGACATCTTATTTTATCTTTTTAAATATTTGCATACCATTTTTACTTTGTTCAAATCACCCCTCAGTTAATCTCAGGCAGTATGGGGAGATGCATGGTGGAGCTAAAGGGATTATAGTTCCCTCTTCTTCAGCATTACCTGGTCACATGGCAGAAGAGAGCCACACATCCACCCACATGCTAATTGCAGCTGACTGGAATCAGGCAGAGGCGATTCCTGGAGCCAAATCCTTGTCTAGTGTAAAATAGCAGGGCCTATTCAAGATGAAACAACTTCTGCCATTTTAGAAAAGCTAGAGATATAATCCAAAAGGCATCTTAAACATTCGTTTCTGCTTTCACTGAAATCAAAGGAAAACTCCACAGGATTGTTACTTTCATTGCTGCAACATCAGGTACAGGCAGACAGGGAATGGGCACTGCAGTACAGATTCATATCCAGTCCATACATTATTTGATCTGTGTAATGTCAGAAATGTTTTGGACATCTGCTCACACAGGAATGCAGACATCCAGCTTCAAATTACTTACAGGCTAAAATATTAATGCCTACAACATCAACTAGCACTTCTTTACTATAAACTAAATTTTCTCTCTCTCTGAGGCTTCATTCTTTTCCCATTTACAATACAAAATGTGCTGTTTCTCCCACCTCAGAGGAGCCTGGCCTTACCTCAGCCAGTGTATATAAAATAAGGGGTTGTTAGAGGGAGTGATCACAGTGGCCAAAGTTGATGGCAGTGCTGGAATGGCAGTGCAGTATTGACCATCTTGCTGACAGTGTTTTTCCTTCTCAAACCTTGAACTTTTCCACACCTCTAAAAAGAAGGTAGCCCCCAGAGAGAGATCCTTCCACCCCACTGAACAACTCACTTAACTGCACAACTTCTAAGCCATAAACCACTTGAGTAATCCCACTGCTCAACACGGGATAAAAGGAGAAAATAGCATTAAAGATTTAAAGTAAAGAACACAGCAAACTCCAGTGATAGCTGCACCATTCACGTCATTACAGCCAAGGGTTTGTCAGCACTTTCATTATAATGCTCATTCCTCTGCTGTCACTCCAGGCTGAAATTTGGCAGAGCATAAAATTTAAAGCCCAGACAGACACAATAAGAACACAGCAAAAAGGAAAGCAAAGGTTTCAAGGACAGCATCCTAAGATACCTTTACATGTCAGGAACAAACAGTATCTTACAAAGCATGAGGCAAGAAATTAAGCCAGGAAAACTATCTCTTCTCATTAAGATGGTGTCATGGAGAGGGGATTGAACTGGAGGTTCAGTGACACATATTGTTATGAAACCACTATGAGTCCAGAAGGGTGAGTATTACCACAGTAATTTCAGTTAGATTTGTGCTGCAGTACAAGGGAAATAAATAAGTTAGAAAGGCAGACCACACACAAATATTACATCTGAACAGAAGAGATCAGACTTCACTTTGGGAATGTAAGAAAATGTGTAGGCTTGGACAGGTTTGGGGTGCCAAGCTCACCAACATGAGCAATTGCTCTCAAGCACTGTAGAGTACCTTCCTCCCTGCCTCCTTTCAGCATTGAGATTGTTGCTCCAAAAGTCCAAATGTCCAAAATACAAGAAAAAAAAGAGGACTAAGCACAGGACCAAATCACCTCTTATACTCCAGTAGTAACCCTTACATTATTGGCATGAATTACTTGCCCCTCAATTCTCCTCAGCTCCTTTGTCCACCTGGTACCCATGTAGAGCCAGAGTAAAGAACTGAGACCAGAACTAAGCTATGACAGAGATCAGAGGGGCTTAGGACGACTTCTTGCAGTAACAGAGATAGCTAATGCTAACTGTAAAGAGATTACAGTATTAGATACTACTTTTTTTTGGAAGTTTTTAACGGGGTTGATTAAAAGAACAACAAAGATAAAGTTACTGTTGCAGAGACTTAGTGCATTGGATGGTTTAATCATTCCCCATCTTTGTCAGCTGGTGCTGTGGGACTTATCACAAGACTTCTTAATTTTGTTTCAGCATCAATGAAGATGCTTCTTATCTTTAAAAAGCACTTAGAGATGAACTGCACCATCTATACAACATATGATTGCTATTATTATCTCAGTAAATTTTTATGAGGATTTGAAGAATTCCAGTAAGTCAAAAAAGAGTGTGCTTCTTTCCCCTGTTCAGAATTAGTTATAAAAAGACTGTAAGATAACAACTATATAGGTCATCTAATCCCACTGACTTTGTTAGGGTCACATCTTCCTTGACTTCCTAAATAACTGAGGGTTTGGACTGTGATATTCTCCCAGCAGTTTTTGAAGGAGGGCAGCTGTGCATCCTTCATAACAAACATTCAAGAGCTTGAGAAACTCTAGTGCATCATTCTTAGAGCAGTGCTACTGCTGAACATGTAAAAACAGAACTGTGCTCATTCTAGGAGAGCTCTGATGGCTGTAAAAAACAGAGTATTAAAAGCAATGTAAAAACCAACATCTGCCCACACAAGATGAGTTTCATTTGGTAGCAAAGGCACTGTAGTAATTTACAGTGCAGGTGCCTAAGAACCACTGTTCTGTCATAAGTTTGTCAGGTCATGCGTGCCTGTTAGAATATAAAATTTGTTGTCATTTGTCACGGAGAAGAGGTGGAGCTCCACTCTCCTGCTTGCCTGTGCTGTCAGGGAAGGGCACTGCTTGCATAAGATACAGGTCACACTTCCAAAAGCATTTTCCTGGCACTCTCATTCTTTTGCCTTTGTGCAAAAAGCTGCTGCCTTAGAGATGCAATGATTTAGCGTGTCACTGGACTGGCAGAACAGATGGCACAGGAGAGGAGAATGAATGAACAATGGCCATGTTTCACTTTGCTCAGTGTGCAATCTTTCAGCACTCCTGATACAAGCTATCTGTTATTCACTCTGTTTAAACTAATCTGCTCCCCTTGGTCAACACTACCCAGTTAATAGTGAGATACATCTTTTGAAAAACTAGGTAAAATGTGAGTGCAGCAAGCAGAATTAATGGGGGAAGAGTCAAGACTTTCCAAACCTGAGGTCCTTCCTCCCTTCAAGCAGGATTACCATCTTCATTGTGTGTCTGACCACAGAGCTCCCTGAATCAAACTCAGCTATTTCCTGGTTCTCCTCTCCCAGGCCTCCTGTAAAGCAAGACCCTCCTCTGCCACTGAAGCCCCAACCAACACCTGAAGCCAGGTTTTACAGGTTAAACATTTTTGGGCTTAACATAGACTTTGTGATTTATACAAAGAGAAAGCAATATAAGGATGAAACTTCCAAAAAGAAAAGGAGAGAAAAGGTTGAAAGTCGTCAAAGCAGAGTTCACATGAGTGGTTTATTTATTTATCATATTTATCACCTCACAAAGAGTAAAGATTGTGGATTATAGAAACCTGTTCTTACCCACAGGTAAATCAGAAATAGCTGCAGCATGAAATGCAAAGAATAACTTCTCTCTTGTGGGTCAGAAATCATTGATATCCAGCAACATTTTGTCAGACCTCAGGCAGCTGTTCCACATTTTTCAGGGAGTGCAGAAAGGAAAGAGTGATACTCCTAAGTACCAGTGTGTATGCTAACACAGGAAGTGGATGTATCAGGTAGAAAATGAATTATAAGCTCTTCAAGTGTAAGTATTAAAGCATCAAGCTATGAAAAGCACTGCAGCACTCCGTAGTAACAGGCCAAACATTGCAGTCTAAAAATGTTACAGAAGTGTTTACATAACCGGATCTAAGGACCTAATCCAATGCTCATGGACTTCAGTGAGACTAAAAATCTTGATTCAACTTCCTTTTTTCTTTAAATAATCCCTTGGAACTGTAAAAACTGTTCTATGCTATATATTTGGAAACCAAGGGGTTTCTGCTGATAAAAACTCCAGAAAAGCTATTATCTTCTGAAGCTACTACTGTCTCTGAAGATTAATTAACACTGGCTTGACTTAGTTTTAAGGTGAAAAGTAACATGATTCTTTTGGTCTTGATTTCTTTGATTTTAACCAGTGTGTTACTGATACCCAGTTCTTACATGCTACACATTTCTGCTCATCTGACAGCTCTCATGCTTTGATCATCAAGACTGCAAGAGGAAGCATGTTGTGTAATAAGGACACAGATCCTACTTCAGGGAGCAGTGTGGCAAAACACGCTTAGTTAGAGAAATAAATTGTCTATCCTTTGGGAAACTCAGGCATTTAAAATTTTATTTCCATCCTTAGTGGATAAAAAAACATCGAAACCCCAAAATGTTCAGTGTAATGTAGACTGCACTGTCTTTTAATTTGGAGATATCAGCCAGGTCCTGTTGAAATATTTTTACAGTAATATTGAAATGTTATAGCTGATATAGCTAAAGGTTTGCACAAGAAAACATAGCCGAATAAAAAATAGAACTACGCTGGTCAATTTCCTTCTTAAAACATTTTGAATGGTTTACAGATCAAATTCTTCTTGACAGATTTTGAATTTGGTATTTTTCAAGAGTAAAAAAATCTTTTTTCTACAGCTTACTGGAAATTAAATTTTATCAGCTTTCAAAGCAGCAGTAAAATAAGATAGAATCACTGAAACTGTCCTGACTTTAAGGAACATGTCTGCACTTACATATATTTTATAAATCATGTAATCTGCATCTGTGATCCATATCAAGGGAGAGAAAAAAAAAGAGAATAGAAACACCTGCTACTATTTTAATGCCTACACCAAAGTCATAGAATATGAAGTTAAAAAGTGTTCAAAAGCCAATTCAGTGGGCATTTTCTAAAGTCAATATTTTATAGTAACAGAAAAAGTGATTACCGTAACACTCTTGAAAATATATAAATAAATACTATTTATTACAACATTCACCTTGTGAACTGCTTAAGACACCTAAAAGTTATTTTTATCCCAAAAACAGCTTCCACATCACTTTTTTTTTTTTTTTTGCATAATTTCAAAGCCTTAAATGACCTCCAGCCAGTCAGAAACATGTGTCAAATTATGCAGTACCTATTGCTGTACTGCTCTCCCAACCCCAGATTTTTTATTGGAATTTTGAGAGAACAGAAAACATTCAAGCATGAAGTCTGGGCAAGGTCAGCATGCTCTCTGCCTGAGCTGGAAATGATGTTGGAACTTCCACTTGGTTGGTCTCAGTGCAGTTTCAAAACAGTGCAAAAGGGATTTGAGAGAAGCAAGGTCATGGAGAGGACTCATCCCCAGCTCTGCAAGGTGGGAATCCTCTGCTGAAAGGTACCAGCAGCTTTTGCTGCAGTGCACCCAGACCATAGCAGGGAAGCCTGGTACACCCAGGGATATGGAAAAGCAGCAAAATGACCTTATGGGATGCTGCAGCCACTGCCCTGTTCCTGCCCAAGTGCACCTGTGGCCAGAGGAAAAGCAGCCACCTCCATGCAGAGTGCAGGGATGGAGCCATTCCACCTGCTTGTGCAGGGAGTGACAGAGCAGAGCCCCTGAGGCAGGCTGAAATACAGACACTTGTCCACTAATGGATGAGGGAAAATGGAATATTTCATGATAGTTTTGCAAATTTTTGTCTAGTTGAAAAATTATATTAATTTATTCCTGAAGGTCATTAGATTAGTTCTAAGTGTACAATCTATAAAGTAGTCAGGAACTAAAGTGAAAAAATTAGGAGCCAGAATGACCCTTCACTAGTATACCCGTGGAGATTAAAGGCAATTTAACCTCTGCCATCAATGTGGAGGCTGTGCAGTTGTAAAACCTCTCACATCCAAGCCAGTACATCCTAAACCAACACCTTCTTAAGGCTGATCCCTCAGCTGTCAACACAGGCTGGTTTAAAGGCATCTTTGATCCCTGACAAATAGAAAGATCTTGTTGGAAAAAAAAAAAATTAAAAATAGATATGGGCCAGAACTTTAAAGATAATCAATTCAGTGGAGGAAAAAAAAGCCTCCTAGTCTTTGACAGGTCTTTCTCATACATATGGAGTGTCTGTGCATCATGAAATGTATCAGCCAGGATGTCAGTATTAATGAATAATGAGAAATACAAGGGAGAAGTCAAAGCCTGAGAGCAAAGGACAAGGAAAGCTTCAATGACTTTTCTATCTCTCAAGTCATAGGTGTGCTTTCTAAAATATCAGATTTGAAACCGAGTTACAAAATCTACTATGCATGGCACAAGTCCTGTACAACATCAAATATAAGGAATCCATAAACTTACTTCTCTGAAACTAATGATCTTTATATACACTGCTGAAACATCTGAAACTGTGCATCCAGTCAGTGTTACCAACTCAGGATGAAATAAAACTTCCGCTTCTTTTGCAAAAACAAAATACAGCAACTCCAGTGGTCAGTGAGGTACAGGAGCTGCAACAGTGATGAACAATCCTCCAGACCTTCCCAAAGAGCAAACTGGACCCTCCATCTGTAAGACTGCTGAATTATTCAGTGTAACTCTTTATCTAATTCCACTCGACCATTTAATTTTAATGAAAGCATTCTAAAGAACATTTAATAACATTTTAGTAAGAAGGTTTATATAAAATAAGAAAGGAATCATCATCATTTTAAAGTACTTTTACTAACCCCCTCTGCCTCAAAAACTGACTACTCCTTGAAATAAATTTTCTAAAATGTGTTTATGGGACCATGGGGTCCTGCTTCTCCTTCACCATTCACACCAGTTCCATTTTGCTGTTCATATGAAAAATATTCTGAACTGACTCAAAGTCCAAGCTGCTAAAGCCCAAAGATGATCTGGTCTGTGTTGCCCACACCCTTTCACAGACCCAGATGTCTGATCTGTAACCAGAGGACAGTGCCATGTCAGTTGATACGTCAGTTTCAATGCTGTTCTTTAACACAATTTGGTCCTGGTGTGAATTAGTTTCCTTCATTATGAAAAATTCCTTTGCTGTGCTGTTTACTCCTTTAATATTTTAATATTGTTGGATGAAACAACAGCAAAACTTCCCTGCCACAAACACCTCTAAAGAAGGGGCAGGCATTTAGTCAAGGAAGAACTAACAGACTTTAAAATATATCATTTAGGTCTCTGCCTGTTATGTATGAATATCCAAAATGATAATTTCTTTCTTTGTACCATACACATTTCAAAGAAAACAAAGCTTCATGATTTTACAGAAATCGAAAATGTAGCAGCAACATTCCTTAAGAAACTAAAATGTAAATTATTTTCTAAAATAAAAAATTGATGGCTTTTCTATGACAATACCATGAAATACAGTCATGTACATTTAAACTAGAGTTAGCAAGCAATGCTGTGTAAGATAATGTTTAACACTTGTTAAAGTGCTGAGTTTTGAAGGAAGCATGTAGTGGAAAGGAGTTCCCAAAAAAAGGAGTGTGCTTCCTCCCCACTCAGCAAATCCCAGCATTAAAAGTGACTCTCAGCAATACCTAGGAAACACCTGTGCACACCTTTTGTGTATTAAGATGTCTTAGATGTGCTGCCAGAACTGGTCTTAAAACAGACTTAGACTCAGCCCTCAAATCTACCGACCTTCCATTTCCACTATTTATACAGTAGTATGTTTTACAGATCAAAACAGAAATCATCTGATAAGACATTAGAAGCAACAAAAAGCCTGTGCTTTTTTTACAAATTGCTGAGAAGAACGACTATGGAAATAACAGCTGCTTGTACCCTGCAGGAAAAGAAGAAAATAATTTGGGCTTTTGGATTCCAGCAGGGGTTCAGCAAAAGGGATAAAGAGCTGGCAAATGTCAGAATGCTGCCGTAACACATACCTGCTACCAGGAGATGTTCTGTTTGTAAAACAACAGCAAAAATTAGGGGGGTGGGAGGGTGTAATGATGTGACTAGAACTGACAAATGAGGTGTTGACTCCAGACCATATGTATTGAATTCTCCCCCAGAAACCCAAAGAACAGGCACAAAGTCCATCTGCTCTCTGTGCTGCAGAACAAAGCTTCCTTTGCTCGGAGCACTCAGTGCAGCACACGTGTGAGGTTCAACTTCACCTTGCTGTGATTATCTCGGTGCATTCCCCAGCCAGTTTGCCTCATCCACAGCTGCCCGGTGATGTGGGCTGAGCCCAGCGCTGTCCCCAGGCAGTGGCACGTTAGTGACAGCAGCAGTGACAGGGCAGCCCCGCACCGGGCTCATCTGGCACCTACTCTGCCCACTTCCCCAGCCTCTGCACAAGTGTCAGCACTCAGCAGAGCTGATTCTCCCTATCTATAGCCTTGCTGAGACTGTGACAGGGATTCCTGTTTGAAATGTTCTTCTGCATTCCAAACCAGGCCAGGATTGCCTTACTGACTATCCTTTTCTTCTCAGTTAAGTCCTGTAAAATGATGCCCACATCCTCACTTGGAATGACTGGGTCTAATTCACTGAGCTCTGTGCTCCAAGAGAAAGGTGTTAAGCAATGAGAATATATTTCATGTACTTCCTCCCATCTTTTTTGCTATTAAATATATCAAGTAATTAGTGCTTTGTTATAAAATACTGTTGAGGCTGCCCGAATAGACTTGTAATTATTTAATAAATTACTCAGCAAAAGAGTGAATTTAGCCAGGTGTCCACTGGTGAGGAGACTGCTAATTAACTGATATCCAGGCAGGCAGCAATTACACTTCTCCTCCCAGACAGGAATATCCCTGTTCCAAATATGTGTTGGGAAAGAATCAAGAGCTATAAAATATACATCTCTTCCAGTAGGAAGCAATTTGGAATGGCATAGCAATCAACCTAGAAATATCAAATTGTGTGAACTAAACACAGAACAAGATAAAATAAAGAATCTGTGCTTTATGAAGAGAGTGAACTGGCTTCAGAAATAAGTTTCCAGCTGGGACCAGATTGCAAATGCCTTTATTCACTCTGCAGGAGTGGTTATTCATGCAAACAGTCCCTGCAAAGCCAGGGAAACAAACTCACATGAGCATGTAGTCACAACTGTGAACATAAAGCTTGCCATCTGACCTCCAAAAGCAACAGAACCTTGTGATGCTTTTACTGAAAATACCATGGGGACCTTGGGGCTGTGTTTACCTTCCTTAGAAATGATTTTGCTGTCATTTCATATATCATGTTTTACGATAAAATTGGCTGATGTAATATTAATTTATGAGAGTTTTTAATTTTTACACATTCAGTCAAATTTCCAGGTTGGTATCTCAACAACAGATTTGTAGCAAACAGGATGCTGGGATTTATCAGGCTTGCACTCCTTTTGGCTTTTTGGATACCCAACCATCAGGCAGACCTGCCATGGCCAGCTGGGGCTGAGGCTGTGCTGGGGGGCACCCACCCACCTGCACATCACACAAGTGTGAGCACACAGGAAACCAGGAGACTCCCCATGGTGAGCAGGATCAGGGATTCCTGGAAGAGTGTCCAGACAGCTCTGCATCCTCTGTTTAACGAGCCACAAGGGAAGGGATGCATTTAGAATTGAGCTGTTCTGATTACAAGAGTTTTACATAAAGGCTGAAAAAGAAATGTAAGAAGTACAATTGGTACCCTAAGGGGAAAATTTCAAAAGCACATATGAGATTTAAGTGCCAAGCTGCAAGAAGCTGTTAGAGCTAATATCCAAAACTGGAATCCAAGGCTAGGACAAGAGGGGATCTGGCACCCAAAGGCCAGCAGTCAGGCTAAATACCAAAGGTCAAGAGCCCAAGCCAGAAACCAAGATACAAGCCAAAGGTTAGGACTGAAATAGGTCCTGGATGCAATCCAAAGGTCACAAAATGAGCATTTTCAAATAGCCACACACCTCAAGCACTGAGTGGTCAGTGAACAGATTTAGATGCTCCCTAAACAGCACTGGGAGCATTCCAGGGCTCAGCCACCAGTCCCTACCAGCCATCACTGAGGCCACTCGGAGTCAGCCACATCCAGACTAAAGCTGGGAACAGCTCCCCTGGATTACACAGATGAAAGAAGCCCATGATAGCCACAATTTATCTGCAGTTTCCATTGGAAAATTAAGCTATACAGACTTGCAAAGTTCCTCTCTTGCATAAGCTCAGTGGAAATGCAAAGGCAGTTCCAGATGAAATATTAAAAGAAAAATGGGTCCCACAGAGACTACAGAAGCCTCAAAAATCCCTGAGCTAACAGAAGATCTTGTTACAGATCTACATTTCAGTTGCTTTTTTCCTCTATTACCTTTTTGCTGAGTATAACAGAAGTCCTGCTGCTACTGTATTCCCTTGCCTAAATTCAGATAAGCAAGCCATTCACCTCTGATGATTTTACAAGGTAAACATTTTCTAGTGTTAGCTTATTTATAATGGGACACAAGTAACAAAAGTATAAAAAATAATCTTCTAATGTATAAATTAAAATAAAAAATTCATCCTGATATCCCATTATATCCTCATTAGTACATCCTCTGGAGAGCACTTGATGGTTTTGGGAGCATTTCAAAAACCAGCACAATTCTGCTTAAAACTACAATTAAGAGAAATCTTAAATAATAATCTCAGTGAACAGTTCGCAAATAGCCCATATACCAGAAAATGTTTTTGCAAACATTAATAATTAAATTCCAACTAGAGCTCCAGATGAAAAATCAACTTAAAGAGACAGAATATAGACAATTTCCTTATCTTCCTCTCTGATATTTTTCAAGGTTTTAAAGAACTGATGGGGATTGAACTAAGTTTAATAAGTCTCTCCGTTCTTCTGACATGATAGTAATCAAACACCATTGTACAATTATTGTTACACATTTATTTTTTTCTTTGTCAAAGTGCCCCTGTTCTGGCAGTCATGCTTTTCTGGTAAAGTCAGTGTTTCAGTTACCATCTTTCACTTGCAGTGGATTTCCCTTTCTGAGCCTTTAATTGTTTAAACTCAAATAAATAGTTACTACCCTTCAAACATCTCAGCAGTTGGCTTGCTGCCACCAAGCCACAGGCAGCACTTTGCAGAAGTGTCACCACTGAAGAAGCACCATGAAGTAGGCAAGAGCCTACGAAGGGAATATCTGAGGCTGGATAAAAGTAAAAATCCAGATATTACACAATATTAGGGGGATTTTCTAAAGGAACAAGAATAACCCTTTTAACTTGAGCATTCCCAACAGCTGTTAGTAAGCCAACAGCATTGCCTGGCTCTTGTGTCACAGAAGCTCATGGATCACACAGTGGCCCTGAAGTGCTAAATCTTAGAGCTTTAGACAGCCTACTTGGCAGGCCCCCACTGCAGCTAGAATTTAAGAACAAGTCCAAAAAAACAAACACTAAAACAGAACATAAAGGGAGAATCCTACCAAAATATATGCCCATGATATTATCAGTCAAACAGTCCCCTTCCCACACAACACATTACAAAGACTGGTTTTGTGTCCTAGCCCTTCCCTGAGCCTGAGCTCCCCTGCTGCTCCTGTGTGGACACTCTTGCTGCCAAGGGCAGGAGGAAGAGCCTTTCCCTCAGTCCCTTTGTGCAGGAGCATGACCAGCTGTCCCCTGTACCCAGCTCACCTCCCAGACACAGCACCTCAATCACTCACACCCATCGTGAAAACAGAGCTGATCAGAATTTTTCTTAATCCAGTTCTATCTCAGAGTGAAAACACTTTACAGAGGCAATGTTTTGCTCTATGTTTTGGTAGCTGATTTTAAGTCTTTTTCGGTTGGGCAAATGGTGGACCCTGGGCACTCCTGCCCTGTGGGACAGCTCATCACTGTGGAACTCGGTTCTGCTGGCTGACAGGGCTTTCTGTCATGGAATGTCAACCTGTGCAACACTGCCCTGTGTGTGTCTGAGCAATGTCAGGTGCACACAGGGACAGGAAGGCCAGCATGGTCAGCTTCACCTCCCCATCCCTGCTTTCTGTGCCAGCTGTCAGCAGCCACAGATTGCACTCAGGGGCAGAGGGGGAGCTGGGCAGGCAGGGACTGTGACACTGCAGGGCCCAGCTCAACCTGCCAGCTCTGCAAGGAGTCACAGCAGAAGGAAAAAGCAAGAGGAGATGGGGTCCTTCAGCTGTTGGTGCATCTGTGCATTGTTTACACTGCAGCTCTCAAAGTCTGTTCCATTTAATTGTTTTGAAAATCACATGGTTTGTACAGACTTTAAATGAGGTAGTAATTCTGAAAATGAGAACTAGTTGTACTGACCATGAGAGTCTTGAAAGAACCTATTACAGCCTGTCATGAGAACTGGTACTCAAGAGGTCTTGAAATAACTATTTGAGATTATTACAATCTAGTGGAGAGCTGTTCAGCAGCTTGCCAATCCTTACCTGACAAAATATAATCACCCCTACACGAGCTCTTTACATTCAGCATTTCCGTGCACTAACTCCACATACAAAAGTAATTTTATTATGATGTACTCTGGGAAAGAAATTCTTGTCAGAATGCAAGGGATGGTTTCAATACACAACTTATTAGTTCTTTTTTCCTTTGAAAACACACAAAAGCAAGTAACCTAATTTGTAGATTAATCTCTCAATTTATACTTATTTTCCAAATGAAAATTCAGGTAATCTCTGCACAGGATTTTGTAGAAGATTCTGTAGGAAATACTGACTGCCATTTCTCTTTAAACATGCAACTGCACACAATCCACTTGAAATTAATTAAATAAGATGCTGCTGCTTTTGTTCTTTAATACTTCATTACTATTAGATCATTTATTTTCTAACACCAATGTCAAGGGACATGAAGTCCCAAAATTAAAAAGCTGCAATTGCACTTCCACCACAGCCCTTCAGGCCTGAGCTCCAGCTGTGCGTTAGCTAAGCTTTGTTTCAGTTTGGTTGCAAATTTCCAGAGCACTGTGTGTGAATGCTTTCCCCTGAAGTGCCCTTCCTGAGCCACTCCTCACACACCTTATCCACAGGGCTGCCCTGGTGATCCTCAGCACACAACTTCATGGCTCTTTTCTGAGTGACTGCAGCAAAGGAATTCTCCATCAGCCAGAACTGAATTGGAGGAAAGAGGCCAAGTAAGAGGTGAGGATCTCATCCAGTTTATTCCCTTAGTCATGATGGAACAGTGATTCCTCCCCACCTCTCCCAGCCTGCCCTCCTCAGCCCTTGCAGGAAAGCCATCCAGAATGACTGCCTCTACCTCAGAACTGCATTTCAAAGCAGGAGCACATTATGGATTCTTGACTGAATCTGACAGAGGTAGAATTTAGCACATGACACACACTCAATCCTCGTGGTTTATGTCTGAATTCTCTTGGACAAGACAGATCCTGGAGAAAGCTGCCAAAGCAGATCCCTGTACTCACAGCAGGAATGAAGGGATGCTGTGCTCCAGCCTCTCACTACACCTGTTTCTGTTCCTGTTTTCAGCCCACAGGAGGTGTTGGCTGACACTGAGGGGCTCCAGGACACCCACCCAGCCAGAGCAGAGCTCCAAAGCTGCTCCTTTGTCCTGGTGACAGCACCCAGTGCTGCTGCCTCACCTTCCAGAGAGGTTCTGTGATCCTTCAGCATCCCACCAGCCCTTCCCTGGATGAGTGAAATATCACCAGAATGCCTACTGCTCATACTGCTCTTCAGAAAGTATTCCAATTAAATTGATGAGGATGAGTAAATACATTGTACTCATTTTATGGCTGGGAAAATGAAGGTGGAGAGAGCTGCAGAGGTTTAATAACCTCTGAAAGGAATGCAGGTTTGCTGATTCCCATTCCTCTGACACTGGAAAACCCAAGAAGCAAAGGCAGCCCAAACCACCGGGCTGTTTTACATTTTATTTGTTTTCAGTCATGTCTGAAAAGCTCTAGAAGCTATTTACTCTCAGAATTGTGCTGCATCTTCCTTATTAATACAGTACCACATCAAGAAAAGCCCATTGAAAAATACACATTTGCTCATAAAAAATTAATCTAACCTATTTTGGAGATGATTGCTCTGATATGGGCATATTTTGAAAGATAAAATATTTTAAAATGAAACATTAAAATAAAATATTAAAACAAAATATTAAATGAAAAATACTGACAAATAAAAATAATATTTATTAAAATATTTAAATATTTAAAAGGAATACTGACTTGCTATTTTACAGCAAGGCTTCAGATATAAAGCAGCATAGACACCTACATTTTAAAATTTATGTGATGGTCTCAGTATTTAAAGGGCCAGCTACATGTAGCCATCAAATGTGGCTCAGGAAAAAACAGGTGCCTAAGAAGACAAAAATATAACTACACAATAATGCCATAAAGCTGACACTGTATATTTAAGGTAAATCACTCAGTAATTAAAAATTGGCTCAGTTACAAACCAACATGGTTCTACTAAAGCAGCTTTCTCAAGACTCAGGGTTACTACTACAATGCACAATTATTCCTGATGTATTTCTCAGTTCAGTACAGAGCAGGACATTGCTAATCTAATTATCTTTTTCTTTTCTTTCACTGTACAAGGAGACCTAGGGGAACAGCCTATTCTGCTTGTAATAGTAATTGAATATTTTTCCTAACATTATTATAGCAATAAAACAGCAACTACATGCAAAATGAAATAAGCATTTGAAAATCATGATGGTGCACTTTTGCTACTGCAATATTTTGACCAATAAATATTTGCAATGGAGCTCATTTTCAGCAATGAAATTAGCACAGCCTAATATATTCAACAGCAGGCCTTGAGGCTACAGCCAGATAAAATATCCCAGAAGTAGTTAAAGATGTTTGTTCAAAGCCCATGTATCACATTATGCACATCAATCAGTAAAAGTTAGGCTGCACACCTGTATCCAATGGACTTACAGAGGCTGCCATCACTGAAAGGCTTGCATTCAAAAATAAGTTGTATTTAAATTTTTCTACAAATTTACTCAGAAAAAACACATTGCTGGACATTATGCAAAATGCAGAGTCCCTGGAATAACATTTTCTCTCTAGTTCTGCTTTATGTCAATGATAAACTCCTCTCTTTCTTCTGTCAGTGCCAGATTCTAACTAAGGGTGAACATGATACAATTTGGAGCTGAACCTCTGTGCCCTAGTTTAAAAAAAATCATTTTACCTGTCTAATTTCACTACCTACCTTCATCAGAGAAGAGCTGTCATATTTTGATGCAAATTCCAGCAATTTACATGTTTCAAGCTGGCAGGCAATGTCTTCCTAGAAAAACTTGCCACCCTTCCACAATCTCCTGTGAAATGGCAAACCAGTTTAGAAAGATAGAGGAGATTGGATTACCTGTCTGCACCAGATCATTGTTTCTAGGAGATAATCCATAAATGATTAAGCCTTCTAATGTTATTGAGCAATGTAAGGAGGGCTGCCTGTGACCTATTTCACCCTTTTACATTGCTATTGTGGGAGTAGCTTTACTGTATAAATTGAATTGAGTGTTTTCATTCTTCTGTTTTTATTGAATTGTAACTGTAATTTCATTACTTTTCTCTGTTTCTTTCAATATTATTTCAGAATCTCTTGGAAGGAGTGTAACTGTTGGTTACACTCATATCCAAAATGTCAGTGGACACACAGATGGCTAACTGCTTTTTTTTCCTGATATTTTCCTTGTACTTTCTTAAGCTATATTATTTCAGAAAGTGATTTTTTTTAATGTTTCATGCTTCACATTTTCTAGAAGATTTTTCCAATTGTAAAAGGAGGTGAAAAAAAAAGAAAAAGTCATCCATTCCTTTATGAAATCATTACTGCAATTATTTCATTAGCAAGAAACTTCAGGTTAAATTCACACTTCAGTATTGCAAAAGCTGAGAAACTCAGATGTTATGCAAAGCAGATCTGTGTTATCTCTGTTTAATACAGAGCATGGAAACAGGAAAAAATCCCTACCTACAGCTGGGTAAGTCAGTAGTCCCAGAACAATATTCCTAAACCTTGACACCCCCATGTGATGATCCTGCCAAACCTGGAGTCCCTTTGCACACCATCCTATCCAACCAATTGTTGGGATTAACACTGCTGCCCTAGGGTACTGTTAATATGTTGCAATTTGGAAAACTTTCCTCTGAAAGAGGAAGATGATTTTGTACAGCTAAAAACAAATATGTGTCACCATGAATATGCAATAAGGTACCTGTGGCTGCAGCATTAGTGCAGAGAGAGCACAGGGCAAGCTGGAGCTCCTAGGAAAGGCTGCTGATCCACTTGGCCCTCCAAAGAACAGAACAACTGCCAGGGAAGGTAACTACAGACCCTGAGCAGTTTATACCATATTTACACAAAGGAGGAAAATGCTCAAGTAATACCACCTGTGAAGTAAAAGGGTTTTTCAAATAACATGTCAGCACTCAAAAAATTCTAGCATCCCCTGCTCCTTGGTTTTTTATTAAAATAATTAAAATGTGAAATAAATGTTCATTAAGTTATTAAGGAAGTTATGACCAGGACATTTTATCCTATCTAGAACAGCCCAAACAGTCTGTATAATTACAGCCATTATCCGGAAATTTAGGGTATAGATAACAATGCAATTATTAATCAATGGCCCAGAAATTGCCTCTCATTACAAAACAAGGAAAGCATCTGCAAACAAACCAACAGGAGTGTGTCATTTGCAAAACAGCTCATGAAACCAGGAATATCTGGTATTGTTTTGAGGGGAAAAATGTACAGATGAAATACAAAGCACTCAGATTTGCAGGACTCCTTGGACCCTAATCCTGGAGTAATACCAGGAAATGCACTGGCTGGGAGCACTGGCTGCACTTCTCCCTCATCTCAACAGCAGCAATAAATCTTTTGCTGAGGATATTCAGCCAACAAGGGAAAAAGAAAAGGACTGAAGAATGAAGACTTTTTCTGCAGGAAGTTGAAAGGAGTGACTGTTGTCATCTTATCGCAGGGGTTCCACACTGTTGTCTCCTTATCACAAAAGTTTCATGCCTTCTTGGTGTTTTCTCGTGGACAGCTCCTCAGAGCTGTGACATTTCTTCTTCATAAAGCAGCCAACTTACTCCAGTTCCCCTCTCACCCAGCCACCCCACTCTTTATAGCATCTTCTTCTCATTGCTTACAGCTGTGGCCTGTTAAAGTCAGGCCTGTTCCTAATCTTTGATAATTGGCCCAGCTGCAGCTCCTTAGGGGTAAGATTACTTTCTACACTATCTTTATTATCTTATATTCTATCCCCCTACAAGTGACTGCAGCCCAAATAAGCTTTGGGAATACATCAGTAATCTACTGTGTAAAAAGAGGGGCCAGAAAAATAGTTTGTATAACAGAACTGCCAACAGCAGAGCAACAGAGACCTAGTGTGGCATCACAAGCGAATGAAAGAGAAAAAAAAAAAAAAAAGAAAGAAAAATCTTTTTTACTTCATCTACCTTAATATTTACCTAGATTAAGTAGACAACAGTACTTAGGGTAATAAACTATCATATCCTGTCCTACAAAACCTCAGCAGTGTAAGTGAACTATAAAACATGATGTTCTCTTCACTTGTTGAAACACAAATAGAATCTGTCCCACTCCCAGAACAAACACAAAAAGGGCATCCCTGAATCATCCCCCTGTGCCTGGCTCTGTGCAAGAACAGGAGCAGGGAGCGAGACAGGAACGTTTGCACCTCACAACACTCCCAGCACACCCCTGAGCAGCTGCAGCTCCCCAGTGTAGCCCCAGACTCTGCCTGCACACACATTGTGCTGCGCTGCAAGGCTGTGTTGCCATCTTATCACAGGGGCTCCATGATGTTGCCTCCTTATCAAAAAAGTTCCATACCTTCTTGGTGTTTCTCGTGGTCAACTCCTCCAAGCAGACTCTTTCTTCCTCACAAAGCAGCCACTGACTCCAGCTCCCTTCTCAAGGGGCCACCCCACTCTTTTATAGCATCTTCTTCTCATTGCTTACAGCTGTGGCCTGGTAAAGTCAGGCCTGTTCCTAATATTTGATAATTGGCCCAGCTGCAACTCCTTAGGAGTAAGATTACTTTCTACACTATTTTCTTATATCCTCTCCCCCTACAAGGCTGAGGACAGGCTGTGCATCCCTTCTGATATAAAATATTTTATTCGAATGCAACAATGGGGAAGACAGGCAAGGAGAATCAATTCACTGAAATGCAGAACTAGAATTAGCAGGTGCTGGAGGAAAACAATCCATAACCAGGAAGCACTGCTTCCCTTTCTTTCCTGCTGCTCCTTGGGATTCACTTTTAATGCAAGATGAAGCCAAGGAGCTTTCACAACTGAGATCTCACACAGCAGAAAATTTCCTTTGCTAGTAAGTTTTTAAATTTGAAAGATACCTTTTATGTACAGTAATCTTGCAAAAAGGGGCACTTTCATGCAGACATTTAAGATGCCATTTGGAACCATTTTTTTAGAAAAGTTTTTGTCATTTTCTTTCTGAGTTCTTAGAATGTTCTTGCTCTGTAAAGTAATTTTAAAACTTTAATTTCCTCTTATTGTCTTTCTCTAATACAAACTGTTAGACAATAATGAAACATTTTATATCAAAGTATTGCCTTTAAGAGGAAACACTACAGAACTAGGGAAAACCCAAAATTTATGGCTTAGGCTCTTCTGTGGTGAAACCATTAGAGAGACATGGACTATTTATGAGCTCTAACACATTTCATATGACTTTTGTTAAGGTTTTTACTGATGCCTGTGCTCTGGGGTTCAGGGGTGAGTTACTGGGATGAAGTTTTCTCTCTAGATTACTTTTTTCCTAAGAAAAACATTTTTACTTTACGCTAGAACTGTTTGACACCAAAACAAGCACATTATTGTTCTGCCTCAAAAGCTTTACAGTTTTAAAAAAATATATTAAACTGGAACTTGATATTTCCACTTCTTAACAGAAAGACTTTTTCTGGAATCACACAACTGCTGGGTCCTTGTTTATGGTTTGTGCATTAAATGTCAGCTATCATGGGAGAGGACTAACCTGTAAAGCTGTATTAAAATCAGAAGTTTGTCCATCTGCAACAAAGAACATCACCTGCGGTAAAACAGAGTATAGCACACATTCTTTACATTCTCAGGAGGGTCAGGAGTTTGCCACCAACAAGGTTTTGTTTAGAAATTGACAAACAAGGCTTTGTTTAGAAATTTACAAGGTTTTGGTTTTTTCCTGTCAGATTGCACAAAATGCTACAAAGTACTTGAATTTGAGTGAACTTATCTTGGAAGTAATTAATGCCTTGGTCATGATGAATAATCTATACTTTCCTGTTCCTAAAATCACCGGTAATTGAAAAAGCTGAAGAACAAAGCTCAGTGCACTGCATGTTACTTTGTTCTCGTTTCAGCAAACGCAGACATGTACTACATAGCACTCTACATATGCCAGTTTGCTGTCCTGTGTACCTTTACTTTACCTGAGAAATGTATCTGTGGATGCTTACTATACCTGAAAGAAATATTTAATCCCTAAATTCTTCTAAATCATTGAAAATTCCATATCCCACTGCAGACTGTGAACTATTGACACACCAGAAAATAGACACGGGAGCAAACAGCATCGCCCTCCAAGTGCTGGGAGAGAATTCTGAGCCTGTGACCGAGCTCATCGCGCTTCCCAAGGCAGCCTGCAGCAAGCCCCGGATTCTTTGGGTTACGATTGGGGTAAATAAATAACACCACGATGCGGGGGCCGGCCCTCAGCCCTGCCCTCAGCCCTGCCCACGCGCGGCGGCGAGGGCGCGGCCCTGCCCGAGGCCCACGGGGCTCCGCCACGGGCCCGCGGCCCCGCAAGCGCTCAGTCACGGGAACTGCGAGGGGAGAGCGGGGACCCGGGAAAGAGCTGCGGTCCCGAGTTGAGAAGCGAGACCCGGGCAGGGCCCGAGAAGGGCCCGGCGGGGCGGGGCGTGGGCCCTGGCCGGTGGCGGAACTGCAGGCGCGGGCCGGGCGCTCCGGCCGGCGGCGGGGCCGGGCGCGCCGCTGCACCGACGCGGCTGTTGCCGTTCCGCGGGCGGGGCTGCCCGGATCCAAGATGGAGGCGGCGGGCAGAGCGGGGCAGGAGATGAGCCTGGCGGCCCTGCGGCGGCACGATCCCTTCATCACCGGCATCGCCGACGTGACCGGCCAGGTCGCGCTCTACAGCTTCAGCCCCAAGGACAACGAGTGGGTGAGTCCGGCGGGGCGGGCCCGGCCGTGCCCTGCCCCGGCAGCCGCCTGGCCCGGCGCGCCCGCACGGGGGCCGCGCGGGGCTGCGCTCGCCCGGGGGGAGTTCGAGGTTTGGGTGCGTTCCCCCCGCTTGTGCTGGGGGACAGCAGAGAGAAGGAGACGAGGAGAGTAAGCGAGAGGGAGAGCAGAGAAAGAGGAGGAGGAAGAGACAGAGGAGGAGGAGGGAGAGGCGAGGCCGTGTGTGCGCTCGGGGAGGCGGCGCCGTTCCCCCTCGGACCGGGGCTGGAGGGCGCTTTGGCTGCTGGTGGCCATTGGCTTTTTCTCTTTTTAATCGTACTTTGTTATTGTTGCTCGCGCCTGTTGCACAGAGTCCTAACTGGGGAGGAGGGAGATTTAAGAGATGTGAGTGTTCGTCATTGCATTAAAGCACAGTTTGGCTCGACTGCCGGGTTCATCACGGAGCCATAAAAAGGGGAATACGGGGAGCTGCACGGTGTCAGGGCAGCCCTGGAGCTGCAGCAGCTTCCCTCGCACACGCCGTGGGGAGGATTGCTCTGGGAGCTGGGGTCTGACACAGAGCCATGGCCACAGTCCTGCCCTGCTCTGCTGTTCTGCTTGGAGCACAACTGGAACACAACCTCTGCCAGATTTGGAACCTGCCCCATCAGGCCCAGCAGGGGAAGGCTGTGGAACGCTGTGTGTGTATCACATCGACAAATAGAGAGAGTGAGCAAAGTATTTTGGCAGCAGGTTTAACTTCCTGATCTTTCTAATAAAAAAAACTAGTAGTTTCTGAAAACAGCAGAGCGTATTTTTAGACCTGTGATGTCAAACCTTATGGAAAGGTAAGGATGTTGTAATTCTCTCATTAAAACACTGTCTAAAACCTACTTGTGTGAACAAGCTCATCCCTGAAGTGCTTTTGTTGTTTTTTGTAGGAGAAAACCGACATAGAAGGGACCTTATTTGTGTATAAAAGGTAAGAGGTGGTTTGGGTTGGTTTTTTTGGCGGAGGGGGGATATAGTGGTGGTGATGTTTGCTTTCTTTCCTTAAGAAAACAAACTCCAGATGGCTTCCTGCAGAGCTTTCATACTCATCATTTTTTGCTTGTCCAGCTGTTAACTGCTGTGTACTCACTCAAAAGAATAAATTCTGCACATGGGTGAGTAACTCTGTCAAAATCCCCTAAAAGTATTGCTGAGAAAGCATAAAACCTGAATGCCACATATGTACCCACATCAAAAACTGGTTTATTGAGCTTATTTTATTAATCCAGTAGCACTTGTTAGTGCATTGAGTTTGTTAAGGGCCAAGTCTCCCTTTGTCTCCTGAAATCCATGAAGCTGATTATGAAAACAATAGAGATGAGAAATTAAATAATATGTTTTAATTTACTCCTGGAATGTGGCATAAATTTTGTAAATGGATGTAGTTGCCCAAAAAGTGGAGATTTTGTAGTGTCTTGTTTTGGGGGCTAATTGATTTCCTGTCCAAACCATGGGAGAAATTTCCAGTTCTCTAGGACAAGTAAAAGGGGTGAGGAGGAGAACCTGCACATAAAATCAATAATAAGTTCAAGTTTAAATTATAGACAAATAAAAAAATCTAAATGAAATAACACTTTGTTGAAAGTAAGAATATAAATAATGCAGACTTAAGCCATCCTGAAGCAAACTGTTATAGTTGTTCATTACAATATTTTATCCTGGCACTATGTAGGGATTTGAGTAACCACTTCCTGCTACTTCAGCTCCCAGTTTGGAAATACTTAGTGTGAGAAAGTGAACCAAACTTTAAAAAAAAATCAAAGCAAAAACCAAAGCAAAAAGCTTTCAGTGTCACTAGCTGATGATTTCAAACAAGTTCTCTGTGGTGCATTAAGAGATTCACTTGTGATGGTAATGGTTGTTTACCCTGTTCTTGGAAGCTCTTGACAGGTTGTAAATCATTAGGTAAAAGTGGCCACATTGTTACAGAAATATTTATATTTACCAGGTGAGTGTGTCTGATTTTTAACCTGCCTTCATTGTGCTTCTGTTGTTGGTTATACACCAGTTTACAGGCACAGCTGAGTGCTGACAGGACATTCATACAGCAAGAGAAAACATATCTAAAACTGTCTTGAACTTTCCGTGCTTGCTCAGTGTTCTCTGTTTCCACTTGGTGTCCAGAAAAAAATATAGATAAATAAAAATTGCTTCACTAAGCAGTACAATTCTGAATAATTTACTTTCAGGACTCTGGGTTAAGTCTTTATTTCCAGAGTCTCCCTTTAGGAGGAAATTGCTGTTTATGGTTCCCCCTGTAAGTGTACTTCATGCTATTTAAGACAGGAGCTCTTTTTTATTGTGCTGTCTATTTGCAGTAAGGTAATGGTGCTGTGTAAGTGGTTTGGTTTTTCTCCTCTAATAAAAAAAATTCTGAAATGCCTCAAAATGATCTTATGTCAAGTATTGAATACATTTACATTTTAATGGTGGACCTGCCCTAGTTTTTTTGAATATATTTTTCAGAGGCATATCTTCGATTCAGCAGTTTAACAGTGTAGAACTGTAATGTTAATCCTAATCCTGCTTTGAGGTAAGTGTAGTTTGAAATTGAAATTAGGTGGCATGCCAAGAAATGGCATAGAAAAACAACTGTGAGAGCTGCAGGGCTGCTAAAGCTTCACATAATAAAGCAATGGAAATTTGAAGATTAATTCATAACTTGGTTTCAGAAAATTACTTCTGTTGATGAAGATATTAATCCTTGGTTTTGTTTTAATTGACACAATAGGTCAGCTTCTCCTTATCATGGTTTTACGATAGTGAATCGACTGAATATGCACAACCTGGTTGAGCCAGTAAATAAAGATTTGGAGTTTCAGCTCCATGAACCTTTTCTGCTCTACAGAAATGCAAGCTGTGAGTATAACTTTCTCTAATCCAAATAAACTTCAGGTTGTTTTATAACCTAGATCACTTCTGATTACTGTGATGTCTGTTTCAAATACAATGTAATGAGGAGGGTTCCAGTGAAATATCTGATGACTTTTTTCTGTCTACAATGCTAAATTTACTTAAATTGCTGTTCTATTATATTATCGTGACTGCTTGCTTTCAGTAAAAAGCAAATATACTACCAAAGTGCAATATTGCTTTGGTCTTTAATTAATGATTTGAAATGTTTAGATTAAACTTATCTCCCTCCTCCATCAGCATGTCCCCTTGATGGGAACACTGCTTTGGCTGTGCTTTGGTGTACCTAATAGATCAGTCAAATGTTAATCCCTTCCTTTTTTCCTCATGGAAGACTTCTGGGATCTGTAAGAAGCAGGATAGATTCCATCATGGTGGCAAATAACAGCCTAAGGCAGATGATCTCCTTTGTTTCATAATCTTAGCAATCTTCCTTCCATAAGTGTCATAAAGAGGAAGAAGTCAAAACTGATCAGTAAGTTGAAAAGTCTGGGAGGTGAGGGAAGTGACTGGCAACAGACTGGGAGAAGTACTGTGTTGAGTTGGGTGTTTAAGCAGATTGCTTGGTTTGCAAAGAAGGGGAGCTGTAGATGGAGGCAGCAGGGATAAGATGGACCTTAAGGTGTCAGGAAAGAATTGCAGCTCTGAGGTTGGTGACATGAGGGAAGCGAGAAGTTGATTCATTTGTTGGGACTGCTGATGGTACAAGGAAGCAGAAGCTGCTGTGGAATCACCATGGTGTGTGACAGTGACTAGAGGATCATTCAGGGAAGGAATCATAGGATCATTTAGGTTGGAAAATACCTTTAAAATCATCACACCAAACCATTAACCCAGCACTGCACTGTCCACCATTAACCCACATCCCTCAGTGCCACATCTACACATCCTTTAAATATCTCCAGGGGTGGTGGCTCCACCACTGCCCTGGGCACTGTTCCAGGGCTTGACAACCCCTTCCATGAAGCAACTTTTCCTAATACCCAATCTAAACCTCCAGTGGCACAAATTGAGGCCATATACTCTTGTCCCATTACTTCTTATTTGGGAGAAGAGACCAAGCAGCACCTTGCTACAAGCTCCTTTCAGGCATTTGTAATCAGAGAAGGTACAGGCTGTGTGTGAGTTCATTAGAAACCCCTGAAGCCAATTGTTTTCCTTGATAAAAGCTCTCCTTTTCCTGTGGGACCTAAGCGTGTACAATCTGTGGGAGGCTCATGGGTTTAGGATAGAGCTGACATAGAATGGTACAAGGAAGGGAAGAAATTACAGACTGGATGTGGGAATTGCATTCTGAAGTAATCAGGAGTATTTTCTTCCTCTTATTTCTTTGCCATTGACATTTTAAAAGACTTTGGTCGGAAACTCTCCTTTCTTTCATTACCCCATCCTGTCTCCAGTGATTGCAGATGGAAGATGTCCAGTGCAGTTAATATGTCATGAGTTATTTTCTCAGGTGCCACAAATAAACTGCAGATGAGTTTTTCTGCCCTCTGAGTGTGTTCACTTTGTTCAAATACAAGCTTAAAAGCATTGAAAATGGCATCTAAGCTTTTTATTCCTTATAATTTCCACATCACTTACTCCCTTACATTTTGCATTAAGCTGTTTTGTTTTGGATTATTTTCCTTACATAAGGTTTTCTAAATTTTCTGTCCTCTGAAAGAGTTGGAAAACAAATTATATGGTTGAATTGTGTTAAAGCTGTTTGCCTCTGTTTGCACAGTATTTGTGAATTTGCAGGCAAATTTGGATTTGCAGACAAATTTCAACACGTGTGTGTTTTGTTTGTCTGGGTGGATCAGGGGATTCTTGTCCGAGTTCTCTTCATGCAGAAGGATCTCCACTTCCACTCATTGCCTGCTGGCATGAAAAACCTTTGCATTTTTGGAACTAATTCAAATCAGAGGTTTAAGCCAGTGGTGACTATAATGTGTATTTCCAAGGGCTTAATGTCATGTGTCTCTAATGGCTTAAGGTGAAGTTCTTCTGAGAACTCTTAATGACTGAAAGAGGATGGGCTGCTAGTTTGTGTAAGGAGCAGCTTCCTCTTACACAACCCTGTGTCTTGTAGAGTGGCTTTTACTGTGTCCTTGAAGAAATCTCCTGTCATCATTAGAAACCCTCTATGAGTGAGGCTGATTCTGTTTCCTTAGTTTACAAACGGGTGATGGCTCAGACTATCCAGTAAAAACCTAAAATCATGCTAATAGTGCTGTTTGTCAGAGACAAATAGGTACTTTGTGCCTCTGTAGTTACATTGTAACAGGATCAGTAACAAACAGAGATTTGTGTTTCACCAGGGCATGGCAGAAAAGTAGAAAATGATCAAAGCAAAATTATGTCACCATGCATTTGGGGAAGGTTCCATGTCAACAATATGTATATCCAATGTGGCACTACTGTTCTACAAACTTCATGTTCTCTCTTTGTTCTGGGATTCTGTCTTGACTTAAAATGAGGCCAAGTCTGTTCTGTGCAGCAGATCAGACCTCTGGCATTTCTGTCTTCAGCAGCACAGGAGCTGTTCTGGGACAGTGAGTAACCTGCTCCAAGCTGCTAATGACTTATGGGAGGAACTTTGCAAGCACTCTACAAACATTAGTTTTTGCTTGGCTGGAGGCTGTAAGAATGATTTGCCTGTCATACTAGATCATAATATTTTGGTGGAGTTTTACTGTTCTTTTGTAGTTTGACTTCTTCAAACACTCTTACTGTACAAAGGAATTGTTGGTTTGCTGCTTTTCAGAAGTTACTTGTTAAGCTGTAGATGTGAAATATTTTATCCAATTGCACAGAAGCATTTTCGTACTCTCAGACCAAGACTGGGTAATGGCCATTTTATTCTTATGGGAAATTACTGATTTTCACAGCTCTTGAGGGGAATCCTCCCATTTTTGGCAGGGTGGGGGATGAAGGAAACTTCCATGGGCATTTTGGAAGGAGAGCAGATACCTTTCTTATATCTGCCTTTTGCTGTTCTCTGAGCACAATGGAAGACGTTTGGATCAGTTTGTTATTATTCTGTGAGGTTCCCCCCATCCCAATCCTACCTTTTTCATATTTCAGCTTTTAATGGGGAAATCTTTCCTCACTCCAGAATTTTTGTTCTCAAAATTATTTTGGCTACATAATGTGGTTCCAACCCCAAAAGAATACCAAATGCAAAAAGTTGGATATAAGCTGCCCCAACACTTACACCATTTATTTTGTTGGGCATAAGACCCTAAAACAAAGATGATAACAATGTGACTAAGAAACTGTGAGACATTACACCACTTGCAGTAAATAGAAAAAAGGTATTCTTGTTTTCACTGTTATAAAGAACTAAGGAAAGCAAATATCACCAAACATAAACAGATAAGAAGTTATCAAATTGAAAAGAGATTGTTTGACTTACTGTAACATATTTTTAAATCAGAATTACTCTTAAAAGGTAAAAATTTTGAGATTATACTCCATACATAATGTGCCATTTATTATTTCTTAGTCTGGAATAGGTATTGCTGGGTATATTTGATCCTTGTTGAACTCTGCCTCTGGACACATGCACATTCTTTAGAGAACTCAGATTATTTGCTCATTAAATACTGAATACCATTGATTTTTTTTTTTTTTAATGAACCTAAACTTGTTTTCTCTTGTCTGTGTTTTGTGGAAAGCATATTAAACTCTGTTTTAAAAAATGCATACAGTTCAGCCAGTAACAGTAATAACAGTCTAGTCTGAAGTTCAGTACTTCCTTTCAATCTGTAATGTGAGAATCTGGAGCTGTTAGTTAATAGTTTGCTTAATAATTAAGGAAAATTAGTCAAAATTTTAAGCACTATTGAACTTACCTCCTAAAGTCTGCAGGAAAGATTCTTCTGAGCCTTTCTCATTTATAACTTTTCCCTTGTATCGGTGGTGTTGCTCTTGATAAAAAGGGTTTTTAATCCAAGCCAGTTCACCTGGGAGGTCAGACAGGCTGATTTCCATGGTGCACAAAAGACAGATGTTTAGCGTAAACGTTGGGCATTAAAATAAATGGTCCTTGTTTGGTGTGGGGTTTTTGTGGTGTTGTGGTTTTTTTCCTTGCTTCTTATTCCTGTCCAAGGGAAGAGTTAGTAATAGAAAGATAATGGATTTTAGAGAGGTTTATACATATAAGTGGAAAACTCAGTTACAAAGTGCTGTCTTCTGGTCTTGTTGTATTATTGATGAAAACAACTTGTGTCCTGAACAGCAAAAGAGAAATGAGTTGCATTAGAAGTGTTTCAAAGAGCTCCTGACTGGTTTCAAAGCTGTAAGGAAAGTCTCTTATCACACATGTTCCATTAAGTGTAACATATCTGTGATTGCTGAGGCTGCCTGGCTCTCCAGCAAGCACATTAACCCAGTGGTTTGGTTTGAGATAAGAAAGGAGCCTTTTCTTCATATCTTCATAGCAGAAGAAGCAATGCAAGCTGGGGGAGGGGGGGAATGATTGAAAACTATGGAGACATTCTAAAAATACATTGTTTGACCTGAAAGACAGCACTCTAACTGCAAGAGGTTTTCTTCTGTGGTTCAGCTTGCAAAGAAGCAATCCCTCTCCCTCCATATAATACTGTGGTGGCAGTTGAAGTGTTCCTGAGCTTGGGTGCTGCTTGGCTCCTGCTTCTGGGATTGTGCTGTGTGATATATTTGTAAAATGCCTTTAGGTATTGAAAACAGCAAAGGGAGGAACTTCTCCCATTTATTCTAATGGTTTGTAAGTCTATGTGGCAGGCTAATATCTACATGTAGGAAATAAATATGAAGAATGTCAGTGATACAGAGCTGACTGACTGGGGAGAGGTGGCATTCCAGCTGACATTGCTGCTAGAGGAAGTACAAGCTTTAAGAGAGAGAGCTTTATGTCATTTTGCCTCAAACTCTATTTGAGGTGTAAAATGATTATGTATGTGCTTTTCTTTATGGAAGTGAGATGGGGTTGGTTTACATGGTTGCATTATAGGAAGGGTTTCAAAATACAAGTCCTTTTCTTTCAAGAGTTTGAAAAACTCCACTTCCAGTTGTTCTCCTTCACTGTATGGTAACATCAAAACTGGACCTGTAAAATAAAACTTTTCTCTCTCTTCTACCAGCTCTTCCAGATAGTTAATGGAAGTTTTAAACAAATCATCTCTTTGAATGATTTGAGGATGTATTTGTACAAATGGCTGAACTGCCTGGGGGAAGGGAGTGACAGTGTCTGGAATTGCTGAAACTGGCAGTGCTGATGAGTCCATGTGCACTTCCTCTGGCACACAGTTTCACTCTAAGCTTTCCCTTCCTGTGTGTCCCAAGCTTTTTGTTTGTGCTGTCTCATGCTCCAATGGCCTTTTGTGAAGCTGATGCAGAAATGGGATCAAGGATCTGGTCTGGACTAGAATGTACCCAGCTGGCATGAGGGAGGGGGGCCCCTTGGGGTACAATGGGTTAACAAAGTTGTGGGAATGTGGGGGTGGGGACGCTGCCTCTTGCTGCTTACTTAAAATGAGAGCTGAAGTGAAACTACAATTTTATGTTGGCAAGGATGAGGCTTCTGTCTCGCAGTGGCACTTGGCTCTTCCCACTCTTAATCCAGATTATAGAAGAGCCCAAAACCTTCCTTTTGGTATTATTCAGTTGTTAGGCTTGAGCAGGAAGTCTTCCATAATCCTTCTGTTCTCTCAAAAGCTCTTTGGTTTCCCATTTCAGTTTTAATCAGGTTTTAAGGATTGATGCAGACAAGTTTGGAGGGAAGTTGAGTGTTATATGTTTAAATAAATATTTATGGGTCAGTGTCTCTGACAAAAATTACATATGTCAGAGAAGAACACTGATTATGAAAATGGATGACTTCTTTTAGTTTTGTGAAACCTGATTTGTCTGTGGTATGGATTACTCATTACTCCAGGGGTGTCAAAATGCAGTGTAGATCCTACTGAAAGAATTGCTGCTGATGATTACAAACTACTGTTACTTGATTGCTGAAGATGCCACCCAGCATTCAGTGTAGAAAAGCTGGATGGAAAAATTCAGTGGCTTCTGTTGGGTGAAACTCTTGCAAGAACTGCAGTATAAAGGTGCCATCAGACATAGGAATATTCAGCTAATATTTATGCTGGGTGTAGCAAAAAACCACATATTTAGAAGGAGCTGGTAAGAGCCAACTCTGTCTTTGCTATAAGGATGTTCATGATTGAAGTTACATGCACGGAAGGAAGTGTATCGGCAAATATATATTAAATAGTAATAGTAATGCTGTTGGGACACACACTTCTGGGGAAGGGAGCTGAACTGGCAGTACAGGAGGGCACTTGGAAAAAGGAAGATAAACATTCCAGCCTGTGGACTGTACCTGCATTAATGCCCAAGTTGTAATCTGCTGTGCATCTTCATCATATTGTGTAAAATTGTTTTGCAGTGACTCCCTGTGATTGCTTGCCAGTAGTACAAAGTGGAAAAAAAGCCTCATATTCTACGCCAAACAGAGATTTGGATCTACTTGTGGTCTTGTCTAGGCCTGTTTCTGGCAGAATTGAGTGTGACTTTTATCATTTTTCCTATTTAAATATTATTATAAGTTCCATATCTTCATTTCTTCAGCAAGTGTGCTTTTGAAGCAGCTTTCTCCTCTTGGCAGTTTGTCTGGTAATGAAGTCTTTTCTTTAGTGTTAAAGTATGAGCTACTTCTTTAGTCATGTAGCAACCTGGAAACTTTGTAGGTTTCTATGCAACAGAAAATCCAGTTGTATTAAACTGCAAAGTTTAATAGAAGCATTTCATAAGCATTGGCTAGATGTGTGAAATGCTTTTTTATTGGTTTATGTCTTCTGTGCATTGATTTCTTTGTTTATTACTCGAGAAGCTTTGTTATCTATTACTTAAGCTGGAACCTCTAAAGATATAAACACCCAAATAAATACAGCTGGTATTTAATGAAAGAAAGAAAAGTCGTGAACTTCAGCTTGTCCTAGGATGTTCTTCTAGAAATGAGATGTCTACCAGACTTCTTGAGGATTTGGGCACAACAGAGTACACATGGAATAAGTTGAAGGGCCAGAAAAAGTTTGGTAAATAATTGCCCTCTTTGCCATGACTTCACATTAGTTTGAGTGGGCTTTGCTTGAGCTTTTTGAGTATCTTGTGGAGGGAAAAAAAGTGAGTAAAGAAAGAAAAAGGATTTCACTGCGAAATAAAAATCTACCTGTAATGGGAAATGGTTGTGTAAATTTTTTTCAACAGTCCTTTCCTTCACTTTAAGTGTATTTATAATCTGTGATTTCATCTACATAAAATCATTGACATGAACTGCAGTATAAAGATGAGTTTTAAAAGGCTTGAAAGCATTTTTTCAGAAATTCAAATACTTTAATGGTACCATGTGTAAAGTGTCCAATTGCCTTTGATGTTCTGGCACTTTATGCATTGACAGACTTCATGGGTGAACTAAGATTTAAAGTAACCTGCATTGTGGGCTGGATTCAATACAATTCTGACAAGAGTTGTGGAGCTTTGTGGCTTTGGTGCAGCTGGGGGCAGTGGGGAGAGGAGCTGCTGTGTGGGGAAAGGCCCTTGGGAGGATTGCTGGGGAAGGAGCAGCTCGTGGCACTCCTGACAAAGTTTCCCCCTCTGATGGAGGCTCAGTGGTCAAGCTCCAGCTCTGCAAACTTTCAATGGAATTTTACTTATTCTGAAACCAGAGTGAGGCTGTCTTGCTGAGCTGGAGCCCTTTTGCTCTCATTGCTTTGTCCTGGATACCTTCCAAGAGCAGGGGTCCCTATCAGTGTAGTTTTAAGCTGTTCCATGAATGTGGCTGTGTGATGGGAGCTTGGGTACTGCTTCCTTCTGGAGAGGCAACTTTCCAGAGAGGCTCTGACTGAACTGTCATGCTGTAATTCAAATGTTAATGTTGGTCTTTGAATTTGACACATTTAAAAATCACTGGGTTTTTTTTTAATGGATATTCCTTGGCCTAGCTTAAATGATAAAGTCAATTCAAAAGAGGAGATTGCAACTGTAGTGAGAAGGCACCTGCTGGTTAAAATATTTTCCTGCCACTTTTATTTACAAACAGTATCAAGATTCTATAGTTCTTCCATTCAATCTGACTGAAGTTGTACTTATGTTTGCACATGCGCTGTTTCTGATGACTTAATAAACAGTAGTGGTGACACACAGTATTTCAATGGAAACTGATGGAAATTTGTATGTCGCTGATCTAATGGACTCCTGGTTTTTTCTGTTGATTTAATTACTTTTTTTTGTCTTATACTTGCTTTTTTTTTCTTGTTTTCTAGTGTCAATTTACAGTATTTGGTTTTATGACAAGAATGACTGTCATCGAATAGCAAAGCTCATGGCTAAGTAAGTACTGGGGCCTTCTAGAGATTGTTCAATGTGTCTGCTTTTTTCCTCACTCTCCTAAAAATGGAGGAATTCTTGCTCATACAAGTTTTTGTTAACTAATGAAAATGACAGATTTGTTTTTTAAAAAACCTGCAGCATTAATATTTTCAATTGAGTGATTAAAAAATGAGTTGAAGAGTTAGTTGGCATTCTCCAAAGAAAGCAACTATGTGCACTGTGTGCTATTCTATATTCTGTTTTGTATAGGGGTGCTGGTAAAAGATTTTCTGATGCAGAGAGTGTAATGAAATAACTGATGGTTGGGGGTTTTTGCTTGTTTTGTGGAGAGCTGTTTTTTTCTTGGAGTTTGTGGTTTGTTTGGGTTTTATAAGACTTAGCTGTTATTCTTGACTAAAGTGAAGAGACAAAAAACTAGCAGGAGAACTAGGTAGAATTTTCTAGAATTGTAGTGGGTTTAGGAGTGCAAGGAAAACTGTGAAATAATAAGAGCTTGGTGTTGCTAATTTCTGGATTTGGGATAGTTACTCTTGCTAAAATGCAGATTGTAGGTGTACTACCCAGGGTATCTTCTCATCCCTCATTCTCAGCTTTGCTCCTCTTTGCTATCACACTGCTTTCCTGAAGCCTCTTATCTCTTGCATGCCTTCAGCAGCATGTCAGGGCTTGCCAGTCAGGCTGTCCTGAAGACTTGCACAATTTAATTACATGGAAATATATAATATTTAATTATATGAAAACTAGTCACAGTGTAGATATTTTAAGCTGAATTCTAATTTCTTAGTGTAGGGGGTTTGGTGTGGGTTATTTTGGCTTTTTTTAAAAATTATTATTATTTTCACACAGAAGCAGTGAAAGAAAACACAAATGACAGACATTGGTATCAAGATATCTTTCTAAGTTCTTTTTCTTTTTTTTTAATCCTTATAACCCCATTTCCCACTTTGATTTTTTTCTTCCTAGTTATGTTGGACTTCTTATTGTTAGTTGGTTTGTCTGTATCTAAGGATTAGTGGGAAACAATTGTGTGAAACTGACTCTTGGATGTTGTTACCAAAACAAATAACAAAACATCTACTGCCTCTCCTCTTTATAAACAGAGCATCAGAAGGACATGGCTTTCTCGTCTAATCTAAACCCATTAGTTAATGTTTGAATTGTGAGAGAGAGCTGGACCTGTCAAACTCTACCATATTCACAGCTGCAGTGCAGATCTAACTTCAGATAGCAAAACTTGAGGCCATTTGAGCTGCTCTGGTCACTGTAGCATGAGTGATGGGATACAAATGATAATTCAGGAGTCTTAAAAAGTGGGATCAGGTAACAGACCAGTCTGGCCATGGCACAGCAGTCCATAAAGCACATTTACCCCTTTGGCTGGATTGCAATATTTACATTTTCTTCCAAGAGTATTAATTTTGTTCTGTAGTTTTTTGTCTTTGGGGTGGAAATTTGGATTTGCACCCTATTCTTAAGGTGGAGTTTTTCTTAATCACTGATAGGAAAGAGTGCTGCCTTTATAATACTTCAGCAGTTCCAAAACATAACCATAAAAGGTTTCAAGGAGATTTGCATTCTCTTGCCTGCATTTAACTTGACCTTATTGTGCCAGCCTGAGTTAACAAGATTGCAGGCCATCCATTTGTATTTTGGTGGCTTATCTTTGAAAAGAAAAGTAAATTAGGCTTTGTAATCACAGACTTCACTTCTCACATTCTCTCCCTCCCCCTGCCCTTCTGTGAGGTTGTGCCAGGTATTTTCAATGCTGCAACTCCAGATATTCTTCAGCAAACTGTCACAGCAGCTACTGTGTCCCTGAAGGAATGTGTGCCTCTTCCACTATCTGATATAATGGAAAGAAACAGCAGGCCTTGCTTAAAAAAGATTTAATCCTGGATTGCACACGGAGCATGTTCAGCATACAGATTTGCAGCAGTTGACTTTTTTCCCTCCAGGAAGGGTATTTAGGTATTTGATTTACAGATTTTTTTTTTTAAGAATTCCAGAATCTTCTGAAATGAAAATATTTCATGGGAGTCAAACTCCTGATTTGAGAAGAAATTAATTTGTGTCAAGTTAAGATGATTGATTGAGGGATGCCTTTCTAGAAGGAGTAGGGCAGAAACTGCAGGGCTTCAGATATTTGAGAAAACTATTGCATTCTGACCTGTAAGTTTGTATGGGGGGTTATTTTCAATTTAGTTTACAAGCTTGTTTTACCTTGTTTCAATAGTCAGACCCAAATTGGCTTCTGAGATAGAGGAGGCAGACTAGAATTGGGAAAGAATCTCAGAGTTCTGGGGACACAGTTTCACATTATATTCCATCACCACCATTGAAATGTGGTGCACAAGACAGAAGATGGAGTTTAAGCTATTGGACAATTACCTAGATGAGAAGAGAATTTGTTATTCTTCAAAAAGGAAGTAAACTTTGAACTTTAAAAAGGTAACAAACACTTCATAATGAACAAGAGAAAAATATTATGAACTGTTTTTCAGAAATTTTTATGAAACATTTTTGGGAAATGCCTGCACTCCTTGAAGGTGTTTTGCTGTGAGTTCAATGAGTACTGGTTTCAGGGGAGGGTGTTTTACTGAAACCTTCTGGGCCAACTAATTAAGGCAAAAGGAAAGTCTCAAGAGTGAAGCCTTTGCTGTGCCTGCCAGGCACCTTGTGTGATTTCACTTTGCCCAGAATCTTCCCTTTAACTGAAGTGTTTCTTTTTTCTTATACAATTATGCTGGCACTTAACATCTCAGCAAAGCATTCTGATTCTCTTACCTTGCTCTTTCTCATCATTAGTTTTGGAGTTGAGTTTAGAGAGGTCCTAAGCCAGGACTGAGTGACCACGTGAGGTGCTAGAACAAAATGTTCTCTCAGGGAGTCACCATAGAAACACTTGTGGAGTATTGAGCTGCCTCATCCAAACGAGCACATGCTGCAGTTCTCAGAAATGATCAGGGTTACATTGGCCTCCCTATTGTGAGTTACCTTGCCAGGTGACTGCTGCTTACAGAGAAGGCTGGAAGTAATCAGGAGCTGGTTAAATAACCAGCTTGTATGATGAAAAATTGTGAAAGCAACATTGAATTGTTAAAAGCCAAATCTAACCCTTTTTCAGCTAAACTCTAGTGAAGTAAAGAAGCTTGGTAGCTAGAAAACTGGGAAGAAACTTTCAAAACTCAAACTGTTTCTTCCTCAGAAATGTAAACGTAGAGGTACATATAAATAATTACAGCCTATAAAATCTAGATTTTGTCCTGAATCCTAACTGACCCAAAGAAACTGGAGGCTGGGGTGATTGACACTTTCTGTGATTGTTGTGATGGCACCTCTTGGCTCCCCCCTCAGCCATCAGTTCCACAGCATGAGAGTTCCCAAGTGACATGCCAGCTCCAGAGCTCTGCCCTGTTTACAGTGCTTGTTTTTTCTTAACATATTTGATTAATGCAGGCTTAAAAAAGAAGGGATTACAGGCTGGCGTGTGTTTATTTCAAGAGGATAAGCTCCAGCGCACTGCACAGCCATGTATATCTTGTGAACTGCATATGGATTAGGAGTATATGCTGCTTTTATTTTTATTAATGAAATGAGCAGGTGCACCTCACCTTCTTGCATCTCTTACCCATCCTTCAGATGGAAGGTTCTGGATACTTGAGGCAGGCAGGGGTGGAGTAGAAGTGGTGAATGAACCATGGGCACCAGGGGCCAGAGGTAATGCAGGTAATTGGAATGACTGCAGGGCAGCTTGAAGAGGAAATGGTTTGCTGTTCTTTCCAGAGCCTTAGATGGGGGGTGTGAGGGGTGACTTGCTCTAAGTCTTCTTGCAGACTGATTCCAGAGACATCTGGTGTGAGCCAGCTCTCTTCTTTCCCATTGTCTCTGTTGCATAATGGTAGGCCTCATCCTAAATTAGAACTATTTGGTAATAGATTTTGTTGAATGACATGGCTTGACTTGACTAAATATGGAGAAATGCATGTTAGGAAGTAAAGAGTAAAAATTATATCTTAGTGTATGGTGTAAAACATGTGCTTTTTGTGTATCACATGCTTGGATGTCCACATATTTCATTGTAAAAATGTCTAAACATGAGAGTTTTATAGGAATAGTGTTTGCTGTAGGCAAACTGTGAGAGAGACAGACCAGTGCTCTGTGAATGGGAGATAAATCGTGCAGACCATTTGGCAATTTGTCTTGTTTGAACCTTGTAGCAAATGAAAACTTGTGTAACTTTGGTCAGCTATGTGTTAGGCTTTTATTCAGGCAGAAAAATGGGTTAATGTACTGGGAGTACTTTTTTCTTTACTGCTTTTTGCAAGATGTTAACTCTAGTTAAATTTTTAAATCCTGTTTCTCCTTTCCTTTTCCAGAGTGGTTGAACAAGAAGCTCAGAGGTCGCAGCAAGTTTCTCAGGACAGAAAAAGTCCCAGCAGAACCAATGGCTGCAATGAAAACAGGCCCATTGACATCCTAGAGATGCTTAGTAAAGCCAAGGATGAGTATGAACGAGTAAGTGAATGTCTCTTTTCTGGAAACCAGTTTTTAGCACATCAGCTGTGCTTTGTTTCAAGGGTGGGCAGTGTGCAATAGTTCCAGCAGCCTTGTTTTCAGAGTGCTGTGTTGCTCCCTCCCTCAGGAGCACTGTACTAGGAAACATTCTGTGATTTCAGGCAAGATGGATTGAATCCCCATCATGTGGTCCAACTTGAAGTGTAGCACGGTGGACCCATTTTATAGTGATTTCTCCTGCTGTGAGGAAATCTTGTCTCTGGGAATAGCAAATAAAAATTGTACCAAACAGCATCTGTCTTTTAGTCTCAAAAGATGAACTGTGGTGTTAGAGACTGAGGCATTCAGTTTGTTTGTAGACTTTATGAAGCATATTTCTTATTAGCTGTAGACTAAGTGTAACAATACTGTTCCTTTGTCTTTTTGTTCTCCAGTTTATTTCTTGTGTCCTGTCTACTGTTTCTCCCTTTAATAAAATAATTCATCTCAGAAGGAAAAGCCTGTTATCCTTTGCCAGTGCTAAATCCACAAGATTACATAATGAGGAATGTTACTTCTCTTAAGAAAGAATTACTTTATATAGTCATGAGGACCAAATTCATACATGCAGGGTGAATATAAAGGTAATGTGTGGGAGATCCAAAAATGGAAGCAGAGATTCTGAACACGCCTCTTCCCAGAGTAATAATACAGGAATGTGCCATAGTAAAGCAATGTGTGAGTATTGCATTGCAGAGCCATGGTGTGGCTTCTGTGCCTGTGCTGCTGGGAGAAGAGGGAGCATATTTGTACAGTGCTTGATTCCTTCCAGGAGTTGCTTGTGCTGCAGAGTTCCTTTGAGTACTTGAAATTGAGTCTTTGTGAGATTCTGAATGGTTACAATACAGTGTGGGATGAGAAGAGAGCAAGCCTGTGGATTAAACCTTGTGTGAGCCATCTTAGCCTGGCACTGTGTGAGGTACATTGAGGTCAGGGCAATGTGATAAACAACACAGTATCTTTGCCCCAGGCTAGATACTCATCTCTGGAAATCACTTCTATGTTCTTTTAATGCTTTAAGATACAGATGAAAACAAAATTAATTGCCAGTGTGTGTCAGTGCTGTTTGGGGAGAAGGTGTCTCTGGATGAAGGCCAGCATTGTGCAGGTAGCAGCTTTTGTGAGATCACAGAAGGAAACATCACATTATGGTTCATCTTTCAGTGCTGTATCAATCTAGACAGATTTGAAGAAATTGAGGTCTTTTTGAAAAGGGGAAAAGCCCATACCACAGGAATGCACTGCTTTGGTAGTGCCCTCCTGGGTGTGGTGAAGCTTTTCTCCCTCTCTGCCCATGCAGTATTGGATAATGCACATTTCCAACAGATGGCTCTTGGGTGACTTGGGATATTCCAGCTTCTCTTCTAATTTTCAGATCTTTTTCATATGAGAATACTGAAAAGCTTTTGCTGTAAACAAAGTTTCTGAACATCATGGATGAAACTCTGTAGACAAGTAAAATTCTGATGAGCAGGAACAGATGCAGATATTTTAATGGACAGACAATATCTGTGGTGCCAATAATACAGCAGTGAAATAGGCAGGGCATGGGCTACAGCAGAGCTACTTTAAAACTGGGGGCTTTCTTTATTTCTTCTTATTGTTATATATGTGTGTGTTTCTTTCTTGATATTTTTAGAACACCAGGGAAACTGGAATAATTACTTCATTTCCTTTTTGTGTACATGAACCATAAATGAACCTGTCCACGGTGATCCCATCAGAGCCTGCTGTGACTGTAGTGCTGTACAGTTGTCAGAAAAGCAGAACTGAACAATGTTGGTCACATTTCAAGCAAACTTCTTTGGAGAATGTTCTGTTGACCACCTCAGCTTTAGCAACAAACCCCTGGCACGTTCATTTTGGAGCTCTTGGAGCCAAAGTGTGCCAGTGTAAATGTGATGAAGTAACCAGCTTGTTTGGAAGGCACCTTCTTGAGAGACCATTCCTGACTTAATTTTTTTTAAACAATTTTATGGCACTTGGTAATTATGCATGAATTTGTATTTAGGAGCAGAAAGTACTTATCTGCTGGTACATTCCAGATGGATCATACAGTAATCCTTGTGTGCAGCCCACATGAGATTGGCAGAGTGTCAGCATGAGAAGGGGGCAGAGGGAGTGAAAAAGAGATTTATGAAGGTCTGAGTGCTTTAATCTAGGATTCCAAATCAGCTTAATCCTTCAAGTACACACTACATCAAGCCCATATGTGAAAATGAATGAACTCTGAGATTTTTTTTTTAATGAAGTGAATGGATGCTTTTTATAGTGTGGTTTTGTGTTTGTATTTCAGTTTGAGCAGGGAAACATACTGCAGCTTATCCTCTAGTGAAAACAAGACTCTGCCTTTCCTGATTTTATAACTAAAAGGCCTCCAGGCTTTCAGGCACAAGAAGTTTTGACCTTCAAGTTAGTGGCTAAAAGTCAGAAAGATGCAAAGTCTGCTTCTCTCCTCTGTCCTTAAATCACAATATATAGGCTTGGTTTTGTATTTATTGCTTTCAGTTAGAATTTGAAAACAAAAGAATAAAGCTCAGATTGCTTTTTAATCCATTGCTAGAAAGTTTAACCCATATTTTACTGCTCTGGGTAAGATACCAGAGCAATCACCATGTGTTGTACCAATGGTTGAACTCTATCAGATGCATCAGGTGTAGTTTACCCATGAAAGCTGGATTTTTCTACAGTCTGGGTTTTTCTGGTGATTTTAACAGTAATGTAATATCTGTGTTTATGCTTATTAAAGATGAAAGTCAAATCCATCTGAAACATACTGTGTCATAATGCAACTCCCTTGCCTGGTTTTGTCTTGTTCACAGAAAACCAAATTAACACCTGAAAATAAATGTACCAGGTTGGTTAAATCTGGTGGAAGTAAATCAGTGACAAGCTCTTTTCATCCACTTAGAGTGCTTTCTGGCAGGATTTTTTTTTTCCTAAGCAGTTCTGGTTTGGGTTCTTGATTGAATGAAGTGTAGCAAACTTCTGTTAGCAGCCAATGCAGATACAGGTTGTGAAAAGCCCACCTTTTCTTTAATGTATCATTTTTGTTCTTGGTGAAAAAGTATAAAATCAGTTGTATTTTCTTGTTGCTTTCCTTATAAAGAGTAAAAGTTTTATGACTGCATACCAGATTCTGGATGGCTTGGTATGATTTTTATTTCCTAGAATAAATAATAATATTTGTGAATTCCACGGTGTCTTACAAAAACCAGTGCTTTGTACCTCATCTGTATTTCAGTCCCAAGTGCCATGTAAACAGGACTGCAGAGTGGGTAAATGTAGACTGAAACTCATGTATTTATATTAATTTTTTTCCATTTTTTTTCCTCCTCAGAATCAGATTAGTGACCTAAGTATTATATCAAGTTCTGGAATGCAACAGAATTCAAATCCTCCAAAGCCAGAAAGTACAGAGCCTTCAGAACAGAAGCCTTCATTACAAATGCAAGAGCAGGTACGTTTCATACAACCCTAAATGAGGGTTTTTTTTCATTTAATACTTTGTTTTGATACCAAAATTGATTTTTTACTTAAGACGCCTTCAGTGTTTGCCCAGTGTATTATCGCTAAACAGATGAGTTTGAAGACTCTTAGGATCCTAAATTCTGTCTTATGAGAAATGCTATGTCCCCACTAGTGTGAATATTCAGGTTTAAATGGGCCCACGTGGTTTCTGGAAGAAGTGAGTCTGTGGTGATGTGTGTGGGATGACTTGCAGAGACAGGAGGCAAGAGCAGATGACCATGCCTGGTTGGTCAGGTCTTTCCCTCAGGAACTCAAGCCCTGGTGTTCTGTCTCAGGCATTTACTGAAGGTTTGTCTGTGCTTCAGAGCCATGTACAAGGAAGCTGGGGCTTGATACAAGACTTTCTAGAGATAAATTCAGAGAAACAAGTGAGTGAACTGTGCAGTACCTGGATTGCCTGTGACAGGGAAGTGCCGTGGGCCTGCTTGCAGTGCCACCCAGTGGGCACGGGACAGGCACTGCTGCTGCTCCTGGAAGTGCCCCATGGAAAACTCCTCTCCCTGCCATGCTTCTCTGGGGTGCTTCTGATGCAATAAATCACCGTGCCTGAGAAGTGACATCCCCTAGGAAAACGTGGGAAAATCTGCACTTAGTACTTGTAAATAATACACACAGTTTGGAGGGGTAGTTGTAGTTCCTAGTTTGGGTCAGAGCTGGGGCAGCAGGAATATGATTTAGGGTAGGGTAGTAACAGTTAATGAACTAAAATGAGGGGTGGGAGTTTGCTGGGATTATTTCTATCCCAGCCCTTCCAGCCCCTGAGCAGCACCTCTGGTTTGGACCCCTGGCAGCCAGCTCTGTTTGCTGCATGCCATGTCTGGAGAGCTGGCACCAGGGCTGCCTGAGGCTTTGCTTCAAAGCTCATATTTTCTTTGGGTCATTCCATGTAGACTGTCCAAAATCAGCTGAAATGCTCCACCTGACAGTGCATGGAATTGCAGAACAGGAAGCAATTAACTAGCAAAGGAAAAACTGGAAATATAAGATTCTAACAAATTTCTCTGAAGTAATTAAAGGGAAAGTTGATTTATAGAACATGTAAAATGTCATATTTTTAATTCTGTTGAGCTATTTAAAATAATAGCTGCTGAGATATTGGAAAAATTAATTGGGTGCCATAAGTGATAGTTCTATAAAGCCAGTTAGCTGGGTTCAAATATATCTCAGATGTGTTGGTTCTGAGTCACATTTTGAGTAACATGGACAACTGAGAGACTACTGGAAAAACATTCCATTTCAACTATAAAAATATACATTTTTCATCTAATTAAAGCAGATGGCCAGTGAAATCAAAAAATAGTGTGCATATGATAAGTACAGTGAGATTGCTAAATTCCCTCCAAAATGTCACACTTGCATGTTGATTAACTTCATCTCATGCTAAAGATACCACACATTTGGGAATAAAAATAAATGTCTCCTTTATGATGTTGTGTAGTTAAGTGTTGTATCTTGGCAATTCAAAATTAAATTTAGTTGTATCATGAAATGCTTCTGTGCCAGCAGACTGCAAAACTGAACCAGACCACTGGTACTGAACCATGAATAAGCAGAGCTGGGACTATAAAGCTTAATTTATCTGAAATCATTTCTGGAGAAACCCTCTGAGCAGCAGCAGCTCTCTATTCCTATGAAATAAAGTGATCTTGTGGCCTTTATGCAGCCCCTTGTGGTAAAGGTCTTCATAAACACACTGAGTTGATGAAATGCTCAAAGTACACCTCAGGCAGACAGGGTAAAAGAGATGTTTTATACTCCATGCTGGAAAGTAACTTGATGTTTGAGACTGTCCAGTCTGACTTGGATCAGGGCATGGTAGAGATTTCAGTTTATTGCTTGACTATTGCAATGTATTAATAAAGGAAGGCTGGTCAGTTAATCATACTGAAGTGAACAGCTGAGTTTGAAATGATCTGGAACAGTGATTTTTCTCTTAATGGAATCTTTATGCTTGAAGGACAGGTCTCCAGATCAGTAGGATCAGTGGAAAAAAGTAAGAACAACTTTCTAGGAAAAGATTGCTAACATAATTAACAAAGTTTATAAACTATAGCATGTCTCAGCTCCAAAATGACAGGGTGCCAGGCTTTTAACTAGCTAAAATTGAATAACAATGACAGTGGAGATGAGTAACCTGGGAAAAAGACAGTGTGACTTCAAGCTCAAGGGGCTCTTGTTGGGCTGTTTGTGGCACCTCTGCTGCTGTGCTGTCCTGTTCTCTGTGCTGGGGAAATCAGAGCCAGCAGAGCAATGTCATGGTGCAGTGGTTGTCATTGTGAAGTAGCATCTTTGTTTAGACATACCATCAGAATACACTGGAATTGTGCTTCAGGCCATTCAGTCTTCTGAACAGAATGTTGTATTTCAGTCCAGCTGTTTTACATAACTTCTGGTCCTGTGCAACCTCAAAAAAAAAAAAAGGAAAATTTTGAGATCACTGGTGTTAATAGCTGTTTCTTTTCTCTTTAATGAAACACATTTTGAAATATTTTCAGCAAAACATGATATTGTTAAAACCATATTTTTCTAACAGTGTCAGTGGTGTAGGCCAGATGTATTTTTTTGGGGGAAAGACTAATGACTGTTAGATGTAACTGTGTACATTTAACATACTTTTCAAGGAGATACATATTTAGGTTTATAGAAATTGTCTTACCTATTTTAACATCTACTGCACTAGGGCTAGGAAAACTGTCTGACATGTATTGCTAGTTCAGTTTTGCAGCTTCTGGTTTTTATGTTCCTTTCCCATCTTTTCGACCATTTCACTATTTCCAATTCTGTAAGTTCTGTGAGGATTTTTTCAACATGCATGATTTTCCCTCCACTTCCCTAAAGTGCCCTGTGTAGTTAGGGCTGATGGATGATGGCAGGTGCCATGTTCCTGACAGAATCCATTGCCATCCCCCTTCCTGACTACTGCTGCAGAGACTGTCCTGAGATGGCCCTAAGGAAAAGCCATACATAGCCAGGATGTTCCTCATAAATTAAATTAATTTTAAAATTCCTATGAATGGGGCACTCTTGATATCCAAACTGTGTTTTATATGCATTTGACCTAGTTGTCTCTCCTAACTTCCTTGAATTTGTAATAGACTGTGTGAGCTGCACGGTGTTGTGTCTAGTTCTAAACTGAAATCTTCTTCTCCCTTCTTTTTAGCCATTTCAGTCAAGGCAGAAGCATCTGACTTTGGAGGAACTGTTTGGAACCTCTGTCCAGAAGGAGCAGCCTGCAGCTCCATATCCCAATCCAGAGAGAATGGAGAAGCTGCAGACAGATGCATCTGCCAGAGAGCAGCACAGTTTGCTTTTGCCTTTTTCCTTTGACCAGTCACCAGTAATGCAACAATCCCTGGGGAAATGTGAAAGTCCAAGCATTAAAGCCAGTGCCAGCCAGCAGGACTGTTTGACACCTATGATAATACCTCCAGCTTCAGTTTCCCAGCCTGAGCTGAAAAACGTTCCAAGCTATTCAGTTCGTTTAAGCCCTGTTCTTAATTCAGTCTCAACAATGGAAGCTGCCCCTGCTCAGATGCTTCCTGGCCTCAAACAAAGCAACAGCATAATGCAAGTTATGCAGCAAGCTGCCAAGCCCATATCCCCACTGGTGAATCAGCCGCCATCTGACGTGAACCACACTCCACAGAATCTCATGGCTGGCCAAAGCCAGCTCGTAGCACCCTTGACTACAGCAAACACAGGCACTGTCTCCAATGCATCTCACACAAGTGTTGATCTTCTCCAGAAACTCAGGTTGACCCCCCAGCATGACCAAACACAGCAGCAGTCTCTCGCTAAGAGTCCCTTGACACCAAACATCTCTGCCTCAGTTGGCCAACTTGCAACACCAGAAAGCTTCAAAGAATCTCACAGTAAGCCATCAGCCTTGAACAGCAAGATAATCTCTCCCCTTCAGGTATTCTGTGGGCTTTGATATCCATGAAGCTTTAGACTACATGTATTTTTCCCTTGAAAACTGTGCTGTTATATAATAGCTGTTTGAAGATAATGAAGGATTTCCACTGTGTGGTATTGATTGAATGGCTAAGTTAGAAATGCAGTTCCATTGGTTTTGTATCATTAGCATCTGCTCTCTAGTGGAGGAGGTTTTTCAAACTGCTGCTGGTAGTGGGTGAATAAGTCCTAAAGATTTCACCTTGTGTCAGAAAAGTACTGCTCAGAGCTGGGGATCTGAGAAGGGATGGAAGGTTGCAGGCTGAGCACTGTAATGGGAGATGATGTGTGGAAGTCTACAATACAATTAAGAATTTCATTTTTCTGATTATTTTGCTTTGAGTGTTTTGTACTCCTTCAGTTTTGACCCACTTCTTCTGTGGGCTACATTGAGATATGGCTTTATAGGTTTGTCATAATACTGAAAGCATAAAACATAAGTTCAGATTTTTTCTCTTTTTTCAGCTTCCCATTGATTATATCATTTTTACAAAATTGATTGAATTATATCTAAAATCTTGAAATTTGCATTTTTGTGCTTCCTTAAAAACAGAGAATGACCTCTAGAAATTGAGCTGTGGATGGTAACCTGTAAATTTTGCTTTTTTTTCCTAACTCAGACTGTACAGCAAAACAAGGAATCAGAAGTATTTCCACAGCCGAAAACTTTGTCTAAAGCCAGTCAAGTAAGTGGATAAGTACCTGTGCTAATCAGTCCCAGGGGTTTTCTTAGGGGGAAAAAACCCAGCTGATATCTCAAATAGTCACTGCCCACTGCCCATATTGAAGGAGCTGTTATGAAACAGCACTGGAGGAAGGGGGAGTTGCTGTCAGTGCACTACTCTTGCACAGTCACTCTTACTGTTGGTTCTAATGCAGAAATGAAAACACATTTTTGGAGTTGCAGCCCTGCACTGAGCTTGCACCATTTGAACTGGGTTTTTTTATGTTGCAAGCAGGGAGTACTTAATGCCATAATATTGTAGGAGGGTATTTTAGCCTTGGCCCAACCTTAAGCACCCCAGAGGCTTAAAATGCTATCCTGGCCTTTGTGTGTCTCAGTTTTCTTGAGATACCTTGTATCTTATAAACTGATACAAAGCAGAAAAAGTTGAAGATGGAGAAAAAAAAATAACCAGTAATTGCTATTGCAAAACTTGTGATAGCAAATTTTAGCCAGCTAAAAGCAGGTTTAAGCTTCTTAGAAGAACTGCCTTGAATAACACTTTAAAATAGTGTCAAGTTTAAGTTTCAGGTTATAGTTACAAAATAACTTGATAATAGTCAAGTGTTCAAGAACTGGTTTTAATTACCTTTTTGTTATGTATTCATTTTAGGACACCATCTGTATTTTATTTCTGCTTTTCCCTTATGCACCCACTCCTTTTTCAGATATCTTGCCTCATTCTTGTCAAACTTGCTCTCCATGAAAGCAGTTTTAGTAGCATGCCCAGATCTGATTGTGAAGGCAAAAAAATGGTCCTACTTGAAGTAAAAGGCTGTTTTACCCACTAGGATGCTATAAAATAAGCTCTACAGTCTGATCATGACCCAGTTAGTAAATAATTACCTAATCCAAAGCATTTTATATGGATTTGGGAATTTTAAGAAACATGTGCATGTTGTATAGCCAACTGTCAGTTTAAGCACATTGTCTTCAGCTGAAATCCCACGCTGTGAGTCTTCACAGTTTTGACTACAAGAAAATCAAATTTCTAGTTCTGCTGTTGTTGATGTTATTTTATACACATTAACTTTAGATGGCTTTGGAGGGCTTTTTCCTCTGAAGATTGTTGGTTATCCAAGGTGAGCTCTTTCTGCTGACATGTCAAACGTCTTTATCAATCACATTTAGTGTTGCTTTTCTTTGGAGTGAGATTGGCTTATTTATTTTCTTTTTTTTTCACCACGTTGATCATCCTGGAAGCCTGAGCAAGACACAGATTATCAGCCTGAGTAACAATTGCAGTTATCAGGAGATGTCAGAGTTGCTCAGAGAGGACATTTATTTGTGTCCAGTTGATGCAAACGTAATAGTCCTCTAAATGTGCAATTTATGTTTAAAAGAAAAAGTGGTGTAGGCAGTGTGGGCATTTGTGTAGTGAAATGGAGACAGACCTGTGGAACGATGAGGTGCAAAGATGGTCTTTAAAATATTTCCATCCTACATCCCCCCAAGGGAAAACAGAATGAGAATAGTTCTGTGTACTCCAATGGTTTAACTATAATTCAGCAGTTTCTTTAAATATGTTTGAGATGCACTTCAAATTTGAAGTAAAGTATCTGTGGGAGACCATAGAAGTGGGGGTGCAGGAAGCAGGATTGATCTTTCTGAAAACTCCAGAGGAAAAGAATTTGCTAAACAGTTACAGGCTCCTTAGATTACTGAGGTGAAAAGCTCAACTTTTGTTGTATCTGTTCAGTTCTAAAAATTCTGGAAGGTAGCAACCACATGAGTAGAAAGGAGTCTGCATACAAGAATGTTCAAGGCTGCTACCTTCTTCAGCTTTGAAAATGAGAAGTACTATTGGTACTAATATTAATCTTCATAGGTAGATATTTCTTGATTAAGAGCAGCTGTTCTGCAATATCTGATTGAGTACATTTGTCTGCAATTTATTTCATTTTCTTTATGCTTATCTCTCCAGCCTTTACAGCATCATTCATTCTTACTGAACACAGTATTATTAATCTTCTGTTCTTTTACAGGTTGCACCTGCACAGTTTGTTACAGCCACGACGACAGTAACACCTTCAGTGCTCTTGTCTCCAAGTGTGTTTCAGCAATCAGCTACAAAAGCTACTGAAGTGGAGAATAAAGCCAGTTCTTCTTCTCCTTTAACACTTGGAACAACAGAAATTCAGACTACACCTCCTACTGTTCTCAGTAGGTCTCAGCTTCAAGAAGCGCTGATACATCTAATAAAGGTAGTGTCTATACAGAGCTCAGAGTTTCTGAGGGATGGGGTTCCAAGCACAGAAGGCAGCACTGACAGATTCTGTACCCCTGTAACTCCTTTTGCCCTGAAAGATTACAAAAGATGTTCTTTTCTTTTGGAAGGGGCAGATTACTCCACACTGTACACAGAGTTTGGCACAGCTTGCTCCTTTTGGTCAATGTGTCCTTTCACATCCATATGAATTTGTAGAGAAGTGAGGAGTAACTTGCAGCAGTAGAAGCTGGTATGGGGTGGGAGTTGATTTTGCTGTCTTTTTAAGTGTTCCACTTCCTCAAGGAAAGATTTCCTGTTTTCAGTTCCCTAGAACCTTTCCTTATCTTTACTTTTAGTGTGTTTCTTTGAAATGGAAATTGCAAAGTTTTAGCTCTACTATTTTTAGGGACTAAAAAGTTCTGTTGAATTAAATCTGTGATGTTGGGAGCAGCTGTGCATTGAGATGATTTTGACCTCTAATGTCATGATGAAGTTGCCATGAATAACAAACTGTTCTTTCTTAGCTCAGGATTCTCTTGCTCACTCCATGCTGGTGTTAGTAGAGCTTATACCCAAAATGCAAAAATAACAAAAATAACAAACAGCATCTTCCCAGTGACCACGTTGTTAGGAGCAAAAAGGTCATTACCAGATCCCATCATTAGGTTGCCTGATTTACCTGTTCCATTTTACATAACCTTTTCTTCTGCTGGTGTGGATGGGTTTTCTAATTAAGGACTTAAACTAATCTTGGAACTGAGCTCACCTGCTAATATTCTGAGTGGTGATTTTAGAGAGCTGACAGGGATATTTGTCTCCATTCTTTACTGAGATGGAAGAAGACTGAATGAAGACCAAAACTGATGATATACCAGTTTTGTAACTTGTCATTTGAGGGAATTAGACTCGAGAAATATCTGTAAATATTGTCCACAGATGAAACCAATTCACTTCCCAGTCATGCTTTGACTTGGGAATTCTTGTAGAGCACGCTGCAGTCCCATTCAGGCTGCTCTGCCCTGCAAACAGCATCACACCTGACACTCAGGCAGGCTTGATGTGGGAGCCTGTACCCAGAATGGGATTCTCTGTGCCTGAGTGTGTGGTTTGGGCTCTGGAGGGAAGCACAATGTGGCCAGGCTGACACAGTGACCCTGTCTGTTTGTCTGGGCATCCAGAGTGCCTGGTGATGCCTTCAGCTGCTGCCCAGCTTCGTGGTTCACAGCCTGTGTGTGTTCCAAAAGCACCTTCTGTGCAGGCACACAGCTCCTTCAAACCTTATCACAACTAAAGTGACATCCAATTAAACTTTTTTTGGCATTTTTTCTCTAATGTTTTGAATGTGTTTCTATTTTTCCTGCAGAATGATTCCCGTTTTCTCAGCACTATCCATGAAGTCTACTTGCAAGTCCTCACCAAGAGTACAGACAACATTAAGCTATAATTGAAGCTGAATCTACTTAAAATATGTTCATTTTAGAAACAATTATGCCTCATGTATAAAACTAATATTTTTGTAAAAGAATATTTAGTTTTCAATGTCTTGAATTCGAACCTGTTAGGAACTATTATTCCTTAAATACTTATGAAAGTAATGTTCTCAGAATGATCTAGGTTTTCACTGTGATCGTCACCAGCAAACCTTTTTTTTATTGGGGAGGGGACTTAAGTTGCATTTGAGCTCTCATTAGCATTAAGTGAATGTGCAAATGTTTGCTCTGGCTCTCATTCCTGGCTGTATTCATTGTTCAAGGATTACAGACTCAAAACTATTTCAACCAGCAAATGCACAGTATAATACACTACAGCACACCAGAACCAAATTCAGTTGTGGGAACCTCGTTCCAGTTTGAAGGACTGAGGAAAATGAGAGCAAAATGCCTTGTGATGAAGCTGGAAGGTGTGGGGAGGGAAAGGGTCTGGAAGCCAGGCCATTGGAGCTAAATCTTTAACAAAAGGTCTAAAAATGTGATTGGCTCAATACATTGGCAGTCTCTAGCTAATGCATGTAAATTCATCCTTTCAATATTTCATCAATTCTGTTTGTTTCTGTGTTACTGACATAAAACACCCATTTTCTCTAAAGAGGCAAAATTTGAAATATGCAAAATCCTCAGTGATTGTACTTTTTTTTAAACAACAAAGGAGTTGCATGTTGAAGTTCTCATTTTAAATTTATAGTTAGGAGACCACCACTGGAAGACTCTCTTCCTGTTCATGAGTGTTTGATAAAATTTAAACATTCTGTTTCCTTTTAGCTTAAGGATGGACCACACCATAGTTGGCTTTCACTCCTCAGTTGTGTTGGAACTGCAGTGTTAAAAACTATGCAGATGGGAAACAAATGCATGCTTTTCTTCTGTTGCCCTCTCCCCAAATAATTAGTGTAAACTTCATAGTCTGAAGTTAATCTAATTAAAATGTTACTGCTTTGTATATGTGATTCAGTAAGTCACTATTCACTAAGAATTGAACTGGGTACTTTTCCCAAATCAGAAAAAATTTAATTATACCTTCTTATGCTGCTGTGTTGGTTTACCCATGGGTTATATTTATTTCTTAAAGGCATGCAAAGGTAATTAATCTGAGTTCAGGTCCCAACATTTTCCAGCAATAGTAGTTTAGTTTTTCAGTAGAAAAGTGTTGGGTTATTGAGTAAAAAGATAATCTGTAGTGAGTTGTGATGCACTGCTTCATTCTTTTCCCTCAAGCACTATTGAAACATGAAGAAAATTATTGTTTGGCTCCTTACAGCATATATGTAAGTATAGATCTCCTAAGGATTAGTTAATGTTGACATAGTCAAGGTGCATGGCCATTTCATTGGAAACTAGTAATTGAGCTTTAATTGTGACGTGTTCACAAATCAGGATGTTTTAGATACAACAGATATTTACAAACATTCAAATATTTTTATGTATTTGAACTATTTTAGGTTTTTTTCTTAGCTTTTTAGTGGAAAATATATTTTGTTTAGCACTACCTGCCTTCTGAAAAGCTCTTCTCAGCCTTTGAGTTCAGTGTTTCCAATTGATATAGTATATTGTTAGAAAAATGTTCAAGATTCAGGGAAAGATGCTTATGTGCATTCATCAAGAAATACATTGGATTTAATGGTAGCATCTAAATTCAGCAATACAAACTCAGATTTCTTAAGGAAGATAGGAACTTCTTCCATAAATTCTGAAGTTTGAATACTGTGTATGCACATAAACAGTGAGATTCAATTTAGATTGAAGGTCTAAATCGATTTTATGTTGGGCTTTTTTAGGAAAAGTTTCACTGAAAGGGAAACTTTTCCTAAAAAAACCAGGGAGCAGTTCCTCTGAACAAAAATGGACAGTCTAAGCCAAATAGAGGGTTGCTCTTACCTAGATTTAGCAAAGATGGAGTCTGTAATGTCTCACTTCTCATGGACAGCTTCTGGTTTCTTCAATGCAAGATTTGATAAAGGTTTGGAAGAACAGAAATGTTGGAAGCTGATAGCACACGTTGGTACTGTTTGCTAAATCCAGTCGTATCCAAAGATCTGTACAAATGATAGGAAGGAGTTGGATTTTGAGTTCTTCAGCCATATACAAAAGTAATAATACTTTCAATATCCTTAACTTGGGAGGGTTCCTGTGCAGCTGGAAACAAGCAGTTGGCAGATCCTTACTTCACTTTGGTTTTGTAGTGTCCTTGTAGCAGAGGTTGATGGTTTATTTCCCTGCCCAAACTTTCCAAATGAACTGGCAGAGAACCAGGGTTGGAATTGTAGTGTCCACAGCAAACTTTCCACCGTGAACTTTACAGCATGTGTTTGTTCCAGCCTCTGCATGGGGCCAGCAGACACAGGAACCCCCCAGTGCAGAGGTGTGACAAGTGCCAGGGAGTGGCTCTAACAGATAAACTCCTTTCATTAAAAGCTTATTGTAAAACACAAGCTTAATTACAGTGTAAAAGCTGATTTTTTTTTTTTTATGTGAGCTATCTTTAAAAACTTTTTTCCCTAATTGTTTTAAATTTTTGTAAGTTTGAAATGACCAGCTTGTTGAAGTGCTTGATTTGTGTTTTCTGCATGTAGGGATAACCAGTGTGTAGCAAGTTACCTTGGGGCATCGCAAAAAATGATTGTGACCATTTTAAAGTTGCTGGGGTTTTTTTAATTGCTGGTTTAATGGGGATTTTATCTATTCTTTCTGGGAATCAAAATGTTATTAGTTCAGACTGCACTCCTCAAATTATTACCTAAGCATGTTTTTTGTGGCTCATATTAAGTTACTTTAGGTTTGAGTTTGGATTTTTACTTTTTCCCTAATCAAAGACAGTTTTAAAACCTACAACTGCTGAATTGTTCAGGAAAATCAAAATTCTCAGTTTTGTAGTTAGACTGTATCTGTTGTTATTTAAAAATGCAAAGTTTATATGAAAGGTGCCTAACAGTTATTAACTTTAGAAGGAGAATATCTTTCCAAATTAAACAAGATTTGCAGAATGAGTGATAAAAAAATTCAAGTAATTCATTCTGATTTAATATAAAATGTGTAATTCTGTGTATAAGTACTCAATATTTAAACACTTGCTGCTGGATGTATCATTTTTGCTTGCATTTCTAATTGCTTCATTTTGATTTATTTCTGAAATCCATTATGCCATGTGTAGTCACTGATAGAATTTCTGCAATGTTTTGGAAAGCAAACTTTAATTTGGGACTTCTTGGTTTTTAAAAGTATTTTAAGCAAATCAGCCACCTTTTTGCCAGGTATTTGGGTTGCTTGTACAGCATATCTTAACAAGAGGAATGTGTGCAATATGTATCACCTCATGTTTGTCTGGCAATGTTACTAAAATGTTAAGATGCAATATCTTCCTTTCACTTCAAGTTGGAAAAATTGCAGTATCTCTGATTTGGTGGTGTATTTATTTTTATCTATTCAGTGTATGGGCATATGGTTAGTTAGGTTCTTTTATGTGCATTATGTGCTTTTAGTAATTTCTGAGTTTTATCACTTCTGCATATGCACCAGTTGTAGCCATTTGCATGTTCTTTCAATATGAAGACCATGGGGAGGGGGGGGCTTCAAGGAAAGATTTCTGGAAACCTGAATAATTGTAAGTCAAAAAATGTAGATACTGCATCATTAACGTTTTTGGTATGGTGTGGGTTTTATAGCACCTATGTATGTTTGCAGTTATTAAGTTATTGCATAAATGTTTAAGAATGAGCATTTTTTTCATCCAAAATTTTGTATGTTTGCAAATATATTTTTGTAATAAAACTTCAAAACAAATGTTTCAGCACCTCCTAAAATCTTGTGATGTTTCTTTTTATTTCTAGAACTCTATCAGCCTACTGGAAGGTTCAGTTTTTATTTAGGATTAATATTTTCCAGAGAAAAAACTCAAATTCCTTTACTTCATTCGGGGGGTAGAACCAAATTGTATTTGTCCACATAGAAAATGCAACCTGACTGCTTGAAGGGCAGTGGGGAACAGCTTCTGCAAGGCCCTCTGCTGCTGTCAGCAGCCTTGTGTTCTGAATTTGATAAACAGATATGTTTCCTCTCACATTAAGAATGCAGCTGCACTTTCACTGGTTTGTAAGTACAGCTCTGTGTTTGGTGCCTTTCTGTAGCACTTTTTTATGGTATCCCCTTTCATCCTTCTAGACATGGCATTTCATTCTCAGTCCAGTGTTGGTCTTTGATCCAAGACATTGGAAATTGCAGTTGTCCTCCTACCATATCTTATCAGTATCGTGCTGCTGGTTGATCCAAGTTTCACAAAGTAAAATAGGGAAGAAAAACATAGAAGTTCATCTTGAAATTAAATAAAACCTTGGGCCTAAATCTTAGCTAGATGCTAATTCCCATTCTAACTCCCCATAGGGGCTGGTGCTTGCAGGGCAGGTCAAAGGCCAGGGAGGCCAGTGAAGAATGGCATTTGTTGCCCTGCTGGTTCATTTTGCACTGATTCCTGTACTATGTCCAGAAGCAGATTCTTCTAATAGAAGACTGCCATACAAAACAGGTACAGAAGTCATGGATTTACTGCAATATAAGTGGGAAAAAAAGTGGAAAACTGCTTAGAATCAAACTTTAAATTCTGGAATCTAGGTCTAAATTCCATATTAGGTGTGTTGCCTGTCTGGTTCAATATCAAGAATATTTTTTCAGTCTCAGTGCCATTCATCTGTTTGTCTTCTCTGGTGCAGGTGTTCCTCTTCACTGATACTCACAGGAAGTGCTGTCCTTTGCTTTGGGAATAAGAGAATACTTCTGAATTTCTCTGTATAGCTCCAGCTAAACCAGGCACTGTACACTTGATCCTGGTGCTCTACAGTCATGTTTTTTGAAAGTGTATGAGAGAATGAATCCCTACTACAATGGTGATATGTGCTGGATAGGATCAGGGAATAGGCATTAGGCTTCCTAAAGTTCATTGTCTAAAATCCAAATTTCATTTACAGGCTTGCAGAATGAAATAACAAGTTGTAGCTCATGTTCATGGGCCAAATTAATTGAAGTTGGTGGACTCATGTTTGGTAAGGGTTCAGCTACACTTCCTTCTCACTACAGAAGGTAATATCAACAGTAAGAAACCTGTCATTCCTACAGTTGGGGGTTTTTTTTGTTTGTTTGTTTGTTAATAGGATGCCTTCAAGTTACTAAATAGTCTTTATTATGACTGAGGTAAATTTCAGTTTAATTTTCTAACCAAAATATTAGAAAGTATAAGGCATGTTATTGAAAGATATTTCCAGTGCCCAGTAGTGGAATTTTTTCACTTATCTTCACACAACTTCAGGTGTGAATCAGCTTTTTCTATCTTATAGATTTTGATTGGGGGATTTATTTTTTGATCTGACCTACTAATTTAGGAGAATTGAACTCCTGTGATAGACCTGTAACTTAAAATACAGCCGTGTAAAACTCATCATTGTCAGTTATGCAACAATTTTTTCATAAGACACTCCTTATCAGGCTCAAAAAGCATTGAGAAAAGAGGGCAGTGAAGAGAGATTTTTATCAGTTGCTGCATTCTTGAAAGAGTACTGGCAATAAAAAGAGGGAAAGACAATGGAATAGAAGATTGCTGAGAAGAAAACAAGGGAAGGAATCGCAAAAGCATCCATGTAAATATGAAAGGGGACATTGTGGAGAGAGAAGTATGGCCTGTGAAGGTATTTCCTGAAGCACAGAGGAATTTAAGTTACAGTTTTGCTTCTGTACTGCTGCTTGTCTTCAGGTGTTCTCCAAGCTCCAATGCAGATTACCTGTGAGAATTCAGAGTATTTCAGGGTGTGTTCAGAAAATGACTGGGTAGGCATGATTTCCTTGCTCTAATTCTTCAGGTCTGCTGTGGAGTTCTTAACCTCTGGTAATGAGGCAGCACAGTGGAGCTGACTGATCACAGCAGTACCTAATTTTTTGCTTTGTGGCCTCCCATTACAGTTTAAAATCTGTTACACAGAACAAGGCTGCTTATACCTCGTTGCCTTATGTCTTTCATTTTAAACAGATCTTTAAAAATATTTCAACCAGAATCCATTCTTTAAAATTCAAGCAGTTCATTTTCACAAAATCAACCTTGGGAAATAAAACCACAAAATAATTAGATTTTTATGCTGGCTGAAATGAAAGTACTTGCCCTTAGGCCTTTCTTGGAAACACGCAGGGATGTGATGTAAATGCACAAGTTTTACTTCTTTTCTCCTCATAAAATAAGTTAGGAAGCTTTTAAGAGCATCTACAGAGCAAAGATCACCCAGCCTGGCTCCTGTAAACAAAACTCTATGTTGGTCTTAATTTAGACAGCATATGACTTGCACATCCTGCTCGTACTTGTTGTGGTTTGGAAGAGGGATCAGAGAGGCTTAGCAGGTTATCCAGCGTTCTCATGGAGGTCTGAGATGTGTGGGAGATGCTGAATGCCTTCTCTGGTTGTGTTCTAAGCATCAAACAAATTCACTTCTGTCCTCTGGGGACACAGCTCTCCCATGTAACAGCCCTCCTGCAAAGGAAGCTTCTGTCATATTAAACTCCCCACAAGAGTTGAGGTGCAGGAGTGCAGCTGAAGCCTGCAGGGGCTGGATGTGTACAGAGGCTGTTGTGGTTTACAGCAAGCCCTGCACCTTTGTGATCCCCAGGATGGGAGGCACAGGGTGCCCATTATAAAGAGAGAGCTCTGCTTTTCAATGGTTTAGTAGGGAAATCCTGCCACAACAGAAGCTTTTACAGAAGACCCAAAGGTTTGGTTAGAAACACATGCAGTACTTTTAATAAGGGTTTGAAAAGAAATTAATATTCTTCAGATATGAGGACAGCTGTCTGAGGGAAACTGCTAACATAACAGACATGTGAAAGTAATGTAGACTCATAGTCTGTAGTGCCTGAGCCTGTGATGTAGCTTTATCTGTAACATCATTTTAGATAAAAAAGCCTGATCTTATTACTGCTCCTATACCTGTTTTCATGCAGTACATATAATTTCTTACAATTACTGGTGATGTGCTGCACAGACATCAGAGGGGTTTTCTTCTTTTCTCTTAAATTCATTAGCAGCTAAATAATGTTATTACTGGAGATGAGCTGAACAATCTGTTCCATGTCTAACTGAAGTCACTGGTTTTGCATGTGGAAGGATGTGCTGGTGGCACATAATGAGAGAATGCTCTGGCATCAATCCACTTCATCAATTCTTGAATGATTTCCTTCTCAAAGGGCTTCTAATGCAGCTGTTCTTTCAAAGGAATAGTCAAACCCTGTTGTGCTGCAGGGGTCAGGCTGAAGAGGATTTTTTCACTTTCTCTCCTGTGCATTACAGCACAAATAAATCCTGCTTTATTTGGTCATTACAGCTCTCTTACACCTTTCTAAATGTGCACACCCTGTGAAAGCATTGCTGTTTAGGAGATTTCACTTCGTACAAGTTATCACCAATAACTTTATCCTTCCAATTTTGTCACATTCAGTTAATTGAGTACAGATATTCATTTAAACAAAGACCAAAGAGACTAATCACTTCTGAGCTTGTTTGAAGAGTGTCATAGAACTTGAGTCAAGAATCAAATAGAAAAGAAAGTATGGTGAAGTAACTGTGGAACATCTCTCTATTCAGTAGGCCCTTCAAGCACAGATGCAGGCAAAGGCCTCAAACTCCTACTACATAAGTACTTCATATTGACATGATTTGAAGAAATTGCACCAAGTGAAAAGTCAGATTATAAATTTAAATAATTTTGTAAATAATATCTTTAACTGGTCATACTAAACCAACCCAAATACCCCAAAATACTGCAATATTAGCATTGCAAATTTTGATTTAAATACTGTAATTTTCTTGCACTGCTAGTGGAAATACTTCCCTAAATATCATCAAAAACGGCCCAAACCTTATCACTGTGAGTTCCTTTTAACTGTGTGAGACAAAAAATGCTTTGGTTTTTCTCTGGCAGGCTAAAAGTTAGATAGACATTTAAAAGTCTCACTGTGTAAGAGTTGTCTTGAGTTATGTGGCTTAATCTAAACATTTTTCATGCATAATAAAACTGTCATAATATTTTGGAAACTTTGCAATTTTTGGGTTGGGTTTGGTTTTTTTAGTAAATGACATTTTTATTTAGAGGCAATATAAAAAGAACTATGGTTTAAAATTGTTTTTATTCAACATTTGCCTGCTTGTAACTCAAAAACGGTCTGTTCTTTTATGAAGATTTCCATACACATTTTTGGTTTTGCAGACAATTTTGTCAGCTGAGGAGAAAGTTTTAGTTGAACTATGAATCTATTCTGTTTGTATGTATCTTGTCCTTGTATCTTGCTGTTACAGACTTCAGAGGTGAATGGATTTCCCTTCTGGATGTTTCTACATCAGGTGCTGCACAAGAACTCTGCATTTTCCAGGTTGCTGGTTATAGCTGTTTGTAGTCTGTGTAGCACAAACTGCTGTTCTATGGCAACTAAAGGATGCTGAGAGTGTTTTTCATGCTCCAATGGGAACTGCAGAGCTGATCATTATTTCACAGCCTGCTGAATATTCTTTTCACAGGGTGTTTACTTGAGTGTTCGCTTGTGCTTATCTAAAACCACTTGCTATCACTGATGAAGGAATAGAATTTATTTTGAGTCAGATGTGACAGTAAGGACTGAGACTCTGGAAAATTTGCAGCACCAGATTTGGTCTGACAATGTACTGCATTCCCATCCATCAGGCTACAACGATTGGAATTCCACCACAATTCCACAATGAGTGGAATTCCACTTCTCTTTTTTAAGCTACTCTGCAAATGAAATTAAATCCTGTGCACTACATGGAGGTGTTCAGGACTAGCAAGGTGACAGTCCAGGACAGCAGTGACTGTCAATTCCAGTTCAGTTTGGAACCCATACACTGCTCAAACTGCAATTGCACAGCCTGTTGGTCTCCTCCCTCATCTCCAAGCATTTTCTTCACTCACTACTGTTTGGATTCTGCAGTGATGAGCTCTTACTAGACTTGGATTTGGCAATCTTTTGAGAACAGTTTTTTAGGCAAAACTGGGGATGTAGCCCTATGGTAGCAAACTGGCCTGAATTCTAGCAGTGCTGAGTGCCTGCAGCTCCTGCTCTGGTAAACAGGGTTGCATGTACTTATGTCAGCAATGCATTTTTGCAGTATCTCAGCAAATGTCAGTCATAGCTGAGCTTTCATGCTTCTGCTGCACATAATACCCTGATGCCGAAATGTGGACGAAGGGATGGAAAAATCCAGTTATCCTGTGTATGTATTTAATAAGCTGTCTGGTCTAGTAGTTCATTCTGAAGCTAACGAGATGTGATTGTATGTTCTGAAGCAAGGCTGCTTGTCCATACATGTGCATCCTTGGTTTAATCACATTGTACGTGGTTCCAGAGGCAAGGCTGAGGAATGTGGAAGGAACATTGCCTGTTGTATGCAATGTATACCATGACTGCAGCTATTGCTTTACAGTCCATCACACTTGGCCAGAGGTGCAGAAATAACATGCCTCTCCAGCAGATCAAAGAGGAGGCACTGACACAAGGTGGAATTTCATCCTGTGAATGCTTGAGCTGCTGTTTTAACAGCACAATACCACAATAAGCACTCGGTGATGCAGCACAAGGATTCAGGGAACTGAGGGGGAGTTGTGGGCAGTGATCTCCCAATGACATTGTCTAAGCTAAGTCTGTCTTAAAGTCGTTTTACCATTCAGATAACAATGGAGGAAACAAAAGAAGTTGTGAGCTGTAGTAATACTGGACTGATCCAGATCATCCCCCTTATTTTCTTACAGGAGGGGAACAGCACTGTATGTCCAGCCAGAGAAGGCACTTGCTAAGATTGCTGTTGCCAGTACACTTGGGACAGTTTGTGAGGGAGCCATAGAAGGCAATTCAAGAACACACCATCACTGTGATCACAGAGACTCAACCACAGGCCTTACTCTTCAGCCAAAGAATGGAATCAGCCTGGGCCAACAAAGGCAAAAGCAAGGCCATGATCTGTTGTCATCTTATTGCAAAACTCCCATACGTTCTCAGTGATTTCTCATGGCCAGCTCCTCACAGCACTGACTCCTTCTTCACAGCACAGCTGACAAACTCCAACTCCCTCCTCACTCAGCTCACTCCAACTCTTTTGTAGCACTCATCTTCTTATTGGACACAGCTGTGGCCTATTAAGGGCAGGCCTGTTCCTAATCTTTGGTGATTTGTACAGCTGCAGCTCCTCAGGTATGAGACTACCTTCTGCACTATCTTTATTTTCTTATATTCTATCCCTCCACAATGATTTGGCCAGTTTATATTTTAAAAAATTGTGAGAGAAAACAAAGGAGTGGGGAGTCCCTGAACTCCACATTTCAGTTGACTTTGCCACTACCAATGATTTATGCAGAGAAGAACAGTAACAGCCTGGCAATGCTCACCTCTTAATCACATTGTATAGACAGAAAATAGGGAGTAAATTAACCTGCTGGAAGCAAAAACTTTGTGTAGAAATTACTTCAATTTTTCATGATACCTGCTTCCATTTTGACATTTTTCTCCTGTGTTTGTAAATACTACCAGCCATCCAGAAAGATGAAGTAGCCATATCTCTAAAATAAGCTTTTAGTTTCCTGGTGCAAATGTATTTATGAAGTTTTTGAAATTTGTTTTCTGCAGCTGAAAGTGGGTACACAGCCATGTTTTCTTAATGTACCTTTGGTCAACACAAAATACTGTGGAGTTTGGCATCATAAACATGATTTCACTTACACTTGGCCTCATTTGAAGAATTTACTTTATGCACCTCTTCTAAACCACACATTAGAGAAAACCAAATTATCCTGCCTAGCCTCACTCAGCTGACATGGATAACTCTGTGTCAGTGAGATGATGGTCAAGCCAAATGTCAACATCTGTCTAAAGAACAGTGTTTAAAGAGCAGGGGTGATAGAAAAAGTGTCATTCCCTTCCTTGCAGACAGTATTTTAACAACTGCTCTCCAATCAGTGAGCATGGTACAGAGCTCAAGCTAATAAATTAATAAATGCTGCTGTGCTGCTAAAATGGTTCTGTGCCTTTGACTACACCAGCAGGCAGGAGATTCCTGTAGAGCAGGTCTATGGAGCACATGACAAAGAGCTGAGGGCTCTCCATCTGCACTCTGAGGGAGTTTGAATTCTGCTCCAGACTGCCTCTTGTCTGTCCTGTTGAACTGAATACTCATTAACAGCTGGGATGCATTAGTTGCTTTCTCAGACTGAATCTTCTGTTTCATCTTTATTTGAAAGGAATCCAGTTCATGAGCTGTGGCACTGCTCAGCAGAGAAAGCCAGAGCACAGTGAGCAAGGAACAATCAGGAAATTTGATCTGAAATGGTGGCTCAATGATGGCTGCCTTACTCTTACCCTCTGACCATATGGCTGCAGACAGAATCAAGTGTGCTGCTGCCTTGAGAAGGCTGACAGGTTGTGGAAAGGATGCAAGAATGGACAGAGAAGAAGAGGAAAAGTTGTGCAACGTGCTCAGAGAAGCTGGTCACCCTCACTCTACAACGTAAATTTGATTTTAGGTAATAAATTTGATTTGAGGCAATGGCACAACCAGATCCTGAGCAAGGTATTTACTGGAGTGTAAGGTTCAATTAAGGATCTTGTACAGGGAACTTAGGTTTGAATTCACTGCTACCTCACCAACAAAAAGGGTAGATTTTATAGTTTAAATTTTGCAAAAGAGAAAAAAACCCCAGCATTTCTCATGGATGCTACTTGTAACTCTTGAGATCTTTCATATTCCCCTACTGACAATATTCCTTTGGGCATCAGAGCTCCAGGAGGACAAAAGAAGTCTCTGTCTTGTACCAAAGTGGATTTTAACAGGAATGTTGTGGGGAAACTGCTGTTAAGACTGGCTGTTGATTGTTCCCACAGTGTCTGGCAGTCCTGTTTCTGTTTCCTCTGCTAGGATCTCTTTGGTATGATTTCCTACACAAGTAGCTACTTTCTAGCTATCACGTGTTAGTTAATTTCCAAGCTGCTGTTTAAACATAGTGGGTTACAAGGTGTCTTTCTGTACCCTGAGAGGAAACCTGCACAATGAAAGTGCATTAACACCCTCATTTCTTGCCCTCTGCTCTGCCACTGAAAGCTCTTGGCATTATAGCCCATATCTTCAGAGTTCCTAAATTTAAACCAAGGCTTGTGTGATTCTCATCAGGCTCTACCCTACCCCAATTTTATTGTCCATATAATTTCAAAGTGTATTACTGAAATGAAAAAATTTTGGTAACTGGTTTTGCAGAAAGAAAAAAAAAAAAAACAAAAAAAAAACAAAACCAAAAATAAACCAAAAAAACACCAAACCAAAACCACCAAACCAAACCGAAAAACCAAACCAAAAAACCCCACCACAGCTAGTAGGCATACCCTACCCAATTATTTGAAGGTCAAATATAGACTGGGGCAGAGCAAATGGCAGTTGCAGCAGTTAACCTTTGTATAGTGTTCTCCAGAACAACCTCTGCACTTTGCTACTGTCAGGTCTGGTTGTTTGGCTCTGTTTTATCCTTTCTGGCCTATTTCCAGTCTAGTTTTTCTTCTGAAGATTTTTATTAAAAGGATCTTCAAGAAGACAACTGATAAAACAATTTAAGAAAACAGTTAAGCTAAGGGAGTGGTGTCTGCTTTTATTTCTTCTAATAAATTGCTTAGCTTATGGAAAAAAGTTTTATCATACCTTGCTAAGAGTTTCACATGCTACTCCTTACTGGCAGTTTGCCAAGTGAGCATGGCTGAATGCTCTGTGAATTGAGGTCATTTCCTTTGTTTCTGAAACCCAAAGTCTGCAGAGCCTTGAAGGTGAAGGGTTTTTAATGGGAGTGGTCCAGTGTCTTCTGGAAGTAGATGATGATAGCATTAGTTCAGTAAAACTAACTAGGATATTTTTAAATCAATGCAATACAGTTTCTAGAACAAACTACCAGTGGACAGAACACTAAAATACAGGAGTGTAGGGCAGGAATATCAGGCTGAATGAACAAGATTTGAGGTATCTTAGAATGACAGAGTCATCAAGGTTGGAAGATACCTTTAAGATTGTCAATTCCAACCTTCAACCTTGCACTACAACTTTTTTGGCATGGTTGTCTGATTAACCTTTTGCTTGTTTGTTTGTTTCTAGGTTGTGACTTCTAATGCCACTTGAGCTTTCTAGAACAAATATGAAGTATTTTGCTTGCCTATTTAAGTCTAGTATTAATGCTGTAGTGTTCAGAATTGCTAGGGAAAATGTATTGGCTGATTGATGGCTGCTGAAGTCAGTATTTTATGCAGAAGTCTCTGTGTTCATCAAAATTTTTAACATATGTTATGGAAATATGAATTATATCCTGACAGGAAGCTACATGGGGCAAGTCTGCTACTGTTTCTCCTGTGTGGAAGAACCAGGTTACTGTTAAGCCATGGGATACTGTAGCATTCTTTTAGACACAGGAACAGACTGGGGTGGTGACCAACAGCTTTAAGGAGCAGGGGTTGAATCAAACGCGCCGAGAGCGGTGATCCTGCCCCTGAACTCGGCCCTGGTGAGGCACACCTGGAGTTCTCTATCCAGTTCTGGGCTCCTCAGTACAAGACAGACAAGGCACCACTGGAGAGGAACAGTGGAGGCCACAAACATGAAGGATCTGGAGCTTCTCTTATGAGGAGAGACCGTGGGAGCTGGGCCTGTTCATTCCGGGGAAGACTGAGGGGACCTCCTTAATGCATATAAACATCTAAAGACAGGTGCCAAAAGGATGGTGCCAGACTCCTTTCTGTGCTGCCCAGCAACAGGACAGGAGCAATGGCCAAAACTAAACCATACGAAATTCCACCTCAAGTGAGAGAACTTCTTTACGTTGAAGGGGGAAGAGCACTGGAGCAGCTGCCCAGGGAAGGCGTGGAGTGCTCCTCCCTGCAGACATTCCAAACCCACCCGGACCCGTTCCTGTGTCACCTGCCCTGGGTGACCCTGCCCTGGCAGGGGCTGCACTGGGGGATCTCCAGAGCTCCCTTCCAGCCTCACCATTGCTGTGATTCCCTGAGCGATGGCGGGCGGAGAGCGCGGCTCCCTCGCCCTCAGCGCGCGCCGCGGAAATGGCGCCCGCGGGAGGAGCCGGGGCCGCCGCGGGGCCCGCGCAGGGCGCTGAGCGCAGAGCGGGCCCGGCCCGCCCCGCCCGCAGGCGGCGGCAGGGAGGATGGAGGGAGGGAGGATGGAGGCGGCCGCTCCTCTCTCCGCCCCCTCGCTCCTCTCCCCTCCCCCGCGCTCCTCTCTCCGCCCCAGCGCTCGGCCCCGGTGAGCCGTGCCGCCGCATCGCAAAGCCCGTCCTCAGAGCAGGTCTAGCCGCCACCGCCCGAGACCCGCCGCCGCCGCAGCCCTCCCGCGTCGCACACATGGAGGATTACCACAAACCCGACCAGCAGACGCTGCAGGCGCTGAAGGACACGGCCAACCGGCTCCGCATCGGCTCCATCAAGGCCACGACTGCGGCCGGCTCCGGGTGAGTGAGAGAGGCGGGCGTGGAGCGACTCAGCCCCGGCCGCACACCAGAGCCGCGCTCCCGCATCCCGGGGCTGCATCCGGCCTCGCCATGGTGCTGGGAGGGGCCGTGCCGGGCTCCCGCTGCCCGAGACGCTCCGGTGCCCCGGGCACAGCCCCCGGTCCCGCGGTCCGCTTCCCGCCCGCGGCGCGGGGATGCGGCGGGCCCGGTCGTGCCGGCCGCGGGAGCGCTGGGGCGGCGTGCGCGGGGATGGGCAGCGGGCAGGGCCGATCCCGCCGGAGCCCCCGGCGCTGATGGATGCGCAGGAGACACGTGTGGAAATGGCGGCCGGGGGCTCCGCGGGCACAGCCCGCCCGGGCCGGGCCACGCCGGTCGCCGGTGCCGCCGGGTGTTGTGACTGGGAGAGAATGCTAAGTTGGGGCAGGACTGGAAACCAAAGAATTTGTGCCCGAGGCGCAAGCGGCTTCTTTTTCATTGCGTGCCCGTCAGTTGGAACTAATTCTGCACAGAATTTCAAGTGAGCCCAAGTGGGATTATCTGTGCAATGCCCGCGGTCTCCAATGGGCAGTTTATTCAGGCCTCTGGACAGGATTTAGTGTGGGCTCTGATGTGTGCAGATTCCAGGGTTATCCTTTCTTTGATCGTGCTTTACCTATGGAACAAACAATCTCTGCAAACAATCAGCTTTTAGTCATGTAAAATCAAAGCCTTTTTTTTTTCTGCTTGAAAAATATATGAATGCTTCCATGTAAAGTGCTGGGCTTTTCTTCTTTTTTACACATATCCCATCTTGTTGCGATTTCCTCCTTTGGCTCTCTTTGAAACTAGCTGGAGTGTTTAAAAAAATCTGACTGAATCCCTTGGATGCTGAGGTTTCTGTGAAGAAGGGTGATGTGCAAAATATTATAAAGCTTCTTTGAATTGCCTTCCAGTCCCCACCCTGTGCCTGGCATGAGCTCCCTCACATGGCTCTCGGAGCTGAACTTTACTCGTTCCTTTTGCAGCCAGCAAGTGAAAGTGCTGCTGTTGTTCTTCCTGTGAAATGGGGTGTGGGACGCGGGAAAGCTCTCAGCAAGTCAGAGCAGTGCTTTTTTACAAATCTGTCTTGTTGGGTCCAGTCTGGAGAGAGAAGTATGCAATACCCAACAATTGCCCTTTTAGTTCTTGATTTGTTTCAGAGCTGCAGTGTACAGTATTGGACAAGTCTGTGTGAAAGTGTAAATTGAAAACTGTGTTTTATAGAGCTTGGGCTTGTGTGTTCAGTTTCCAGTAATTATTTTAAGCAGGCAGCAGGGATGTGTGATATCAGTTGTCTCATCAACAGATAAAATTATTTCTCTGGTTTGTCTGATGTGCTGTTAAAGAATAAAGATCATACTACAGCCTCTGTTTCTCTTCCGTGGTCCATGAAATTCACCAGTAAAACCATTCTCACCATACTGATGAAACAGTAAAAATTGTTTTACTCAAGCTTTTTATTCCCTGATTCATCTGTGCTACAATACTGAGTCCTCCTAGCACAAAGGCATTTCAATAATCCCTCTGGTTTATTCTGCCACTGGAGTTGTGTAGTCTGAAATTATTACACAACTTGATAACAAGCAGATTATGAAAGATGGGCTCTTGAGAGAAGATTCTGTTGATAAGTAATATATTTTCTTAATAAGATTTGGTTGCCAAGATGATGGTGTAGTAATGCGCCCAAAAGACATTCAGTCTGTTGTGGAGTTAGGCAAAGCATGTACATTTCCAAAGCAGCTGTGCATTATGAATGTTTCCCAAAAACTGAGACCGCGTGCTTTGCTTAAATTGCTGGTGTGCACTGAGGATGGGAAAAGATGTTTGAATGGAAGTTAAGTTTAAATAGAAGCTTCCAGTTAAAAGTGTGAATTGTCATGATGGCTTTGACTTTGTTAAGGAAATACATGTTTGTTAAAGGTGTAGCTTGTAAAAACTGCAATAAAAGCACTTCAGAAGAAACAGGACCTGCCTACACTTTCAAGGAAGTAATTTCTGTGAACTGTGGCATGTATTGCAACACAAATGGTGGTGTGATAGATATGTCACACCAGTTCTTGCAGTCTTTACTTCTTTTACCTTCTGCTAAAGAAAGTACAGTCTTTGCCTGGGCAAGACCTAACTCAGTCTGATCCTTAAGTTGCTCAAACACATCACTGAGTATTTCATCAGCTGGAGTGGAAAAATTCAGTGAACTGGAAAAAAAAATTGCGCTCAAAAATTACTTACGTGGGCAAAAATTTGATTTGTTTCATTGTAAAGATTGACCATACTTGCTTTGGAGTGTGGAAGAGCTTTTTCTTTTAGATAAGTAATGCACACATTCCCATTGAAATGGGTAGAGTGTCTGCTGTAGCTGATGATAAATTTCTGCAGTTTTGAAACAGTGATCTTGGCTTCCTAGAGCAGGATGGATACATTCTTAAAAGTGGAAGTTACAAGAGTTTCTTAAGAGGCAGTTAAGTTTCATAATGGGTGATGTGATCACTTGTTGCAGATGATTTTTTCTTCTTTTTTTTTTTTGTTTTGACTCAGTGTTCCATTTTAGCTTTCCACTGCTATCCTTTGAAATGTGTGGATACATGTAGATGGAACAAACATCAGTTGATTCACAGTAATAAAAAAAAACCCCACAAAACGAACCTGGAGCAATTATTTTACCCTTGTTTTGTGTGGATCCAGCATTTTGGTGTTCTAGTATACTTTGGTTGGGTTTCCTATCGAAGGACTGTATTTCGAAGTTAAGGTTTTGGGGTTTTTTTTATTTCAAATAGTAGAAATTAATTTAATTAACCTGTAGCTTTAACAAGATGTTTTTCCAATTTTCAGGTAATTTATTAAATTTTTCTACTTTTTTTTTTTTTTTATTTCCACATGCTACCATTTTAGGTGGTTTAAAACTTTTTTAATCAAGACCAGGAGTTCATAGAAGTATGGTTAAGTATAAAGTTAATAAAATTAAAGGAATGAAAGCTTTAAACAAGCATGTAAGGCTTATTGATTAACTCAAATATATGAATATTTACTAATATGTTTGAACCATGGTTTAAAGCTAATTCTCTTGGTTCCCTGTGTGTGAGTACTTACTAAGGGATCGACACTAACCATAATTTGCTAGTGTTTTGCATGTTTTTATTCTTTTATTACAGTTATGTTGGGGATATTGGGTGGGAAGGTTTATTACTTTATATATTACCCTTTATATCAAAAGAAAATATTCTGGTTCACTTAGTGAAAGTGTTGTCTAATCCTAACATGCATGGTAAATGTACATGTAGGAAACAAAAGTGACACTTTCACAGTCAGTTTATCCTGTTTTACAAGGAGGATCAAATATTTGAAGAATAGCCTGCAAAAGATGAAAAGTAAATGTGGGTAGAAGAGGAAGTGAGAAGAAACAGCTTTTTCAACCTCCTTACTATTCATCATCCACTTTCCTGTACTTCAGTAGTGATGGCTGATGTCAAGAATTATGTTTACATCAGTAAAATCTGAATAATGCTATTTTCCATATTCAATAAAGATTTTTAAGGAGCCTCCTTACCCCTTTTAAGCTTTATGGCAAGTGAAAACCAAGGCTGGTACCCCCAAGTGGTCAAATGGTGCCACCCATTCCAAGTGCTTAAGAACTACAGTGATTATTATGTAAATTACAGTAATCTAGAGAAATAAAAGTAATTCTGTGCACTTCCAATGAAATATATACCTTGTCATAGAATAACTCCATATTTGCTACTTGCATGACCTCTTCACATAACTTTATGTTCACTTGGTACCTTATGGCACAGCTGCCTGTGAAATGGGCCTGTGTTTTCCTAAGGCAAGTTATAGTTGAGTATGAATTCATGTGCTGTTATCCCAGACAATTCAATGAGAGAGACTACACAGATACTGAAAAAAATTTGATAAACCAACACACACAATATTTCAAACTTAAAGATGTAAATGTAGAAAATGTTAGTTCCCCTCTTAGCCAAAGATTAAGCAATTTAGAATTTTACAACATGTATCTGGGTGTTTACTGGAGACAGTAAATTTCCATATCCAGTTTCAACAGAAGATGAAAAAGAATTGCATTATTTAATGTCCTCTTTAAAAATCAGAATTCTTATTCTGTCAACTCTAATGTGGTACAATGAAATGGTTCCTAAGTTATACTATTATAAATGTTCCAGAGCTCTCTGCAGAAGTTAATCTTGCATTACCAATCCCTGCATGTGCATCAGAGCCTGAACAAGTCCTGATGCCATGCTTTCAATTTCTCCACTCAGCGAGTGGCTCCAGTTCTGTGGAAAGCTGCCCTTGTTTCCTCTGCATTGGTGTGAATTTCTGCCACCAGATAAATCACTGGAGTCTGATTTCAGGCCCAGGCTGACACAGCCTGTGGCTGAGTGTCTGTGCTTCAGCCACCCCTTCAGGTGGTGGTCCTTGGCATGGAGAAGAAGGGAGACTTCTAAAAAACAAGTTCTTGAGCTATCAGCAGGGTCTTGATTGAACACCCATTTCAACCAGATCAGAGGCTCCCTTTGCCTCAAAGTATTCGATTAGCACAGGGGTGGGATATCAAACACTTCAGATTTGTGCATTTTAATGCTGGGGAGTTGGGGTCTGATGAAGTGATACTTTAAAGATGTGGTCCTGAGCAAACAGTAACACGAGTGGTAATCTTGGGTCTTCTTGACTTGTAGCCACCCTACATCATGTTGCAGTGCAGCAGAGATTATGTCTGTGCTGTTTTTCCATACCATGAGGTACAAAGTGCAAGACCCCAGAAATGCCAGCAACGACCGGTTTGTCCTTTCAAAGGTAAATAAATAATTACTGGTTTGCTGTCCTGTTACAGTCTGCTAGCAAAGAGCTGTCTGTCTGTAGATTTAATTGACTTGTCTTCTTTGACTTGTGTTTACATACACCTACATGTGCAGAGAAGTCTGTTGGAAATATCTGAGAGCCTGGAATTTGTCTGCTTCAGAAAGAAAGAAACTGGCTGAATTAAGTTACAACATAACTTAAAAAAAGTTTAAAAAGGGTCTTTGTAATGTGTCCTGATAAGTCTTAACTCCACTATGTCAAGTTGTTATACTGTTAAATAATAAATATTATATTGTCTATACAATCTATCAGGATGCAGCAAGGTCTATTTTATTTTTCTAACAAGGCAGTTGCAGTTGGCTTTTGTGCTCATTGTTAAATGCAGCCCTGCTGTTCTGCCTGCAGCCATGTCACAGTGGGCTCTAATTCCTGCCAGCTTCTCAGGGAGCATTGCGTGAAACAGGGCAGGTTAGTGAGTAGTTTGTAGTTTGCACTCCTACTGTGCCAGTATGGCACTAAAGTCACTGTTACATCTGAAGCCACTGTGAGTCAGAAAACACTTAAACCCCAGTCTGTGCTGCCTGTTAGTGTTTCTGTCCCCTCCTACATTGTGTCCTTGCAAATCACAGGGATATATTATTCATATGGCATAAAGGCAGGTGAGGGGCCTTCATAAAACATGGAAAAGATGTAAAAGGTGGCAGATGAAGTGCTCCAGTGATGCACATTCCATCTCTGAGTCAGAGTTCCTCAGCAGTGCTGTGGAGCCCATGGTGAATGTCCTTGTGCTGGATGTAACTGATGCCATGTCTGGTGGCCACTGAAAGAAGGAACTGAGTGAGAAGCAAGCAGTTGATGCTGAGGTGGTGAAACACTGAGAGTCACTTCCTCATGTTTACTTTAGCTCTCTAATTTATCAGTGTTTCTGTCCAGAGTTGCTAAATGGCTTCAAACCTCTGCCTGCTCTTTTGACTCCTGATGGCTCCAGGAGTGGGAGATGACTGCTCCACAAAGATGGAGTGGAAGGAGTCAAGTGGAAGATGACTGCTCTGAGTGTACAAAGCTTAAAACTTTGCCTGTTGTCACTCACTGCATTCAACCCTGAGTACATTCATTCTGAAGGAAGTTCTAGTGAGATAACACTGCTCATCCTGCTGGGGTGCTGTAAGCAGGGGCATAGGGAACTTGGAAACAAGCATCAGTGTGGTGTGTGCATTGTAAAAATGTTCAATAACTCCATGCCTTCCTGATGGGCACAAGAACCTGATTTCAGAGTCTGTCAGCTTTGTAGAGTTCTGTCCTGGTAGTTGGGAATTGTGAAACTTGTGTTTTGTTTACAATTTCTGTTTCTCTCTAGGGTCATGCAGCACCAATTTTGTATTCTGTTTGGGCAGAAGCTGGCTTTCTACAAGAAGCAGATTTACTGAACTTGAGGAAAATTGATTCTGTCCTAGAAGGACACCCAGTGCCAGTGAGTGCTCATAATCTTTGATATGAAAGTGTTTCCTCCTGTGAAACAACAAGTGTGTGTATTTCACAGTGATTTTGGTTGCTAGCTGTTCAGTACAGGAAAGATAAAGATATCTAAGAAGGATGATGGCATTTATGGCTTCACAACTGAATTTGAATTTGAACTGTGCTTGAATGAGCATGTAGAAATGACCTTTATTGTAGTAGTAAAGTTCCCCTACAGCCCTGCATGGCAGTATTTTCCATTTCATAAATATTTAGGTAAAGTTTCATCGTTTCATCCAGGCTTCACTTGCCCTTTAAGCAGCTTTGAGGTATTTCAAGAGTTTACACCCAGTTTGGCCACTTCATTGGTCTTTCCATTCCCAGCCAGTTGCTTCAATTGATTCATTTTTACATAGAATCATCAATTCTTAACTGTTGCCATCCAAAGCATAGCTGAGAGATTCCATTCCCTCTCAGAGTGCCCAGTTAGCTTGTGACAGTCAACATGAAGGAAACTGCATTGCAGGGAAATCAGGGGGTTCAAGATTTAGAGAGACTTGCACATTGTTATGGCTGAAAGCTGCATTTTGGTGTATATTGAACGAGCTTCTAGCACTGGAAATTACTTCCTCTATTTCATAACTACAAAATAATCATCTTTTTATTCTCAGAGACAAGCCTTCACTGATGTGGCTACTGGATCCCTTGGGCAGGGTCTTGGTGCTGCATGTGGAATGGCATACACTGGCAAATTCTTTGACAGAGCCAGGTAATTCCATTTTCATACTTCATGATTATTCAATGGGAAAATTTTGTTAAAATTAGATAGATAGATAGATAGATAGATAGATAGATAGATAGATAGATAGATTCATTCTCCTTTATTCAATCCCAAATCTGATTTCAAATTCAGGTTTTAAATGATAGATAATTACAAAGCTGTTGCCAGTGAAACTACCAAGGGTTTAAAGATTAGCAACAATTAGTGTACATGTGTGTTTCTTTTGTGACCTGACAGCATTGCAAGCTGATGTTCCTGAACAGAGAAGACAGGGAGGAGCCTCTAACTTCCAGAGAGTAACTGATATCCATTTTGAGACTGGATAAGTCCCTTTAGAAGGAAAGTGCAAGCTGGAGAGGTCTGTTCAAAGTTAGATGACAAATAATGGAGAAGGTTGGATAAGGACCCGTTATGGTCAATAATAGCATAATTGAATCATAAAGTAGGGCTCCAAAATGTTATCAGAAAGGCACTCAACTCCACAGAGACAAAAATGACTGCTCCTGCCATTTGTTTTGTGCACAAGAAAAGAAGATGTCTAAAGGCAAATCTGTATGAGGAGGAAAATAGCCTGATGTGGTTGATATATTTTATTTGACAGTTCTAGTACATCCAAGCATAGGCTGCCCAGTTAATGTGTCCTACACTTCACTAGCTTGAAATCATTTCTGTGAAAGATGACTTGCTGATTTTAATTGAGTTTAGCAGATGCTACGTGTGGAAAAAATCTAACTAGTGCTTACATGACAAAAGGAAAAGGTGGTCTTGCGTGCAGCACTGGGGAGCAGCTTAAGTGCAAGGAGTTCACATTTAGCTGAAGGCAGGTAGGAATCAGATCAAAAGTCTCTTATAGCTTCATGTTGAGTAAAAAAAATATCACTGACAGCCATCTCAATTATTTTGTTTTAAAATTATATATTTGAAGGATAATTTACCTTTTTTTTTACCTTTTTTTTTTTTTTAGTGGGTAACAAGCATTTACAAAGTTTTGTTGTCCAGAAGAAGAGTGAAAGTAAAAGACAAATGCTGTAGCTGAATTTGGTAGAGATAAGACAGTACTCCTGCTGAGTTTTATCTAAATAAAGGGCTTCAGTGGTTGGATAAATAGCCTACAAAGTCATTTAATGTTGGTTATCTTTTTACTGAACTCTGAATTTGTTATGCAGTATGCTTTAATCCATGGCTCAGCTCATCTACAATTTAGAGTTTCCTGGAATTAATTCCTGTTGGTTGTCCTTCTAGAGGGTATATGGGAGGAAGGAGGAAGCAGAGGTAACTGTCCCTGCATTGTTCAGGATCTTGCTGAGTCACAGTGACAGTGTTCAATGGGCTTGTTCAGTCAAGCCTTGCAGTGGGAGGCTTAAACTTGATTTTTTTTGAGACAAAGGTTTGGAAAGGAGTGCAGTATTTCTCATCTTATTTTTCTAACGTGTAACGGCTCATAACTATTTGAATTTGATTTGTCCAAGGTTACATAACTTTAGCTGAGGTGAATGCCTTGAACAATGGGAATTGAGTTTGGGATAGAAAAATGAAGTGAACTCTTACTATGAATTATTGGAGGAGTTTTGCTTTAATAGTGCTCACAAATCAAACCTAATTTATTTTCATTTTTAATTTCTTCTAGCTATCGAGTGTACTGTCTGCTTGGAGATGGAGAGTTATCTGAAGGCTCTGTTTGGGAGGCAATGGCCTTTGCTGGCTTTTACAAGCTTGATAATCTTGTTGCTATATTTGATATTAATCGTCTTGGACAAAGTGACCCTGCTCCTCTGCAGCATCACGTTGAAATCTACCAGAAACGCTGTGAGGCCTTTGGGTATGTGAGGGGGAGAAGCTCAGGATAATCTCTCATTTGAAAATGTATGTTCTGTTTGCTTCTCAGAATTGTTCAAATGAGCTTTCAGCTCTAAAGGATTCCATCAGCATGGAAGAGGGTCTTTCATAATGCCTGATATTGGTCGACTTTAGGGCTGCAGCAGGAATATTGGAAGTGGCAAAATTTGTTGGTTTTGAGGAAAAATAAGGACTGCTTGCACAGATAAATCTGTCAAGGGTCTTAAAACTGTTTTTAACATATCAAATTCAGATTTTATAACTGTGACCACATGTCCTATTATAGCAAGTAGATCAGAAAAAAACCAGCATGGAAATTAAGAGAATTCTTTGTGTATTGACTTTCATTTAGTTTCATATTTCTATGCAGATGCAAAATCCATGCTAAAAAAAATGTCAGATACAATAGAAACCAAATCATGCCTGAGTGTTTGGGGTTTTTTTAATCAACGTCTATTGTCAGTTTTCATCTTATTTTTAGATGTTTGATTTGCTCTTGTGATTAAAAATGGCCATTATGTCTGAAGAAATGTAGGATAACTTAGTTATCTGTGGGCTGTGAATTTTGCTCATAGTTGTTGATCCCCCTGTGACTCATTTTGCATTATAAAAAAGCAGCTGTGCTATTTTTTATGGTCTCAAATAAATGCTAGATCGTGTTTCTGGCATACTTTGGGTCTCTTAAAAAGACACTGCACTGGAATGAAGTTAGTATTTGTTATTGTTATTGCTGACTACCAGAGAGTGTCACATGCTAAAACCCTTTAGAAACAGTTGATCTGTTTGTGTTCTTAGCTGGCATGCCATCATTGTGGATGGACACAGTGTGGAGGAGCTTTGCAAAGCCTTTGGCCAGGCCAAACATCAGCCAACAGCCATCATTGCAAAGACTTTTAAAGGCAAAGGCATATCAGGTAATAAAACAATTCTTGCTTTGCATACACACATAGATATGATGTACACCTAGTGCTGCAGTGCAGGCAGCTGCACATCTCAGCAACACCTGCAGAAGGTCTTTGACCCTCTGTACCTGTCAGCAACATTATTGCTGAGAAAATTGGTGTGGTCCTGTCAAGTGGGACGTGTGCCAGCTACGGAGCGTTCTGTCCGTGGGATGGAGCAAATGCACACACAGTGTGTCAAGGGTTGCCATGATTCCCTTTAGCCACAGCTTTTAGCAGCACTCTGAGCTTGCCTTTCTGACCAGATAAATATTAGTAACAGCAGAGAATATCATTCCTTTTCATTGAGTAAGCAAGCAAAGTTCATTATTTGCAGTGACTGAAGGAAAAGTGTATCAGCCAGAGAGGTGATTTGGCTGTTAGTGCTGGGTGCACAGATAAGAGTCATCAGAAGCTATTAAAATAAAGCTGTAAAATATCAGATCTTGTTTGAATTGGACACCTTGGTTAACTGTTGTTTCAACCTTATCTGAGTTTGTTTAAATAGAACTGTTGAAATTTCATAGGAAATGTTAATGCTGATTTAGTGGTTGCTTCCTGCCACACTGAGGTCTGTTAGGGGCAAATTTACAAATCATTTCAGTAGAAGGTGCTGGGATTTTGTCACAAGTTTGGAATATATATAATTTGATCATGTAAAATTCCTCCACTTTGTTTAAATGTCTGTCTTAATGCAGCTGAATACTACTGTAATTGTTCAAGGAATTTCTTCCTTGGAAGAAAATACTGGACTGTCATACTCCACTGCACTTTCATCTGGGTGAAATCTGAAGCTAAAAACCTTAATTGTTTTTATATTCTTACTTGTAATGTGACTTTAAATACACAGGTGTTGAAGATAAGGAAAGCTGGCATGGAAAGCCCCTTCCAAAAAATATGGCTGAACAAGTCATTCAGGAAATAGATGACAGAATCCAGAACAAGAAAAAACTTTCTCCAGCCCTTCCAGAAGAAGATGCACCTATAGTAAATATTAGAAACATTAAGATGCCATCTCCACCAACTTACAAAGTGGGAGAAAAGGTATTCCCTTCTTTTTCACTGATGGTCAGATATTTCAAAGTGTGAGACCATTTAACAGGATAGCAGGAGGTTTTGTGTTACCTCTTCCCCCAGTTGCAGCTACCCACCTCTTCTCAATAGGCAGACACCTATTTCTGTAGTGTGACACAGACAGTCAACTTGCTGGGTATTGGAAGGGTGTATAAATATATTAAAATATGGAGATTCAAATCACTCTTCTTCATTTCATGATCATTATCAATTTTATAAACTATTTTATGTGCCTTTGAAATTGAAGAAACTCCTTGAGGTTCAGTGAATTTCTATGATTGGAAAGCCAGGTTTAAACATTTCCTAGCCAGATTGGTGGGGAGTTGCCCATTTCAGAACAGATGTATTTCTAATGCTTCGTTGTGGGTTTGTTTACTCTTCTGTGTGTCACCATTCTCATATGTACTTTTGATAGTGCTATCATTTGAAAACAATCAAACAGGAACAAAAAAAAGCAGCAAGCTACAGCAGCCCTGGTGTGTTTTCCTTTTGCAGTGGGCCACCCGCAAGGCTTACGGGGTTGCGCTTGCAAAACTGGGCCACGCCAACGATCGAGTGATTGCCCTGGATGGCGACACAAAGAACTCCACCTTCTCTGAGCTCTTCAAGAAGGAACATCCCAGTCGCTACATTGAGTGCTACATTGCTGAGCAGAACATGGTAACTGCTCCCTTGGCTTTGTTGAAAGATCAGTATGACCATTCAGTGTGAGTCCCCTTACAGTGGGGGTCTAATACTTGTTTTTCAAATAAATGTGAGGTAATTGTAGCAAAAACCAATTTAGGAACCTTGTTCTAATTTCCAGTTTGCTAAAGAAGGGCCCTTTTAGTAAATACCAGTCCAAATAACACAGGTAAATCCATTCCCTCTTACTAATGATGATTTTTGTTTTCTGGAGATAGCAAGACCATGTCCATTGGACTGAGAACCTAAGCCTTTGATCCAGGAGAAGAAAGAGAGGGATAAGTCTTAAAAATCTTTGAATGGCTGCTTTAAGCAGATAAAGAAAAGAAGCTGCCAGTAAGAGACAACCATAACAGCTAGCAGTTGAAGCATGGAGCAGAGGAGATGCAGGAGAATAGATACTGGGAGGGTGAGTTGCCTCCTTTCCTTTCTGGAAATGCCAGCAATTAGAAGCAGGACTAAACAGAGACTTTTAATCTGCATTAAGAGCTTCTTGCTAAATTTTTAGGGCAAGAAGTCGGACAGATCATGTCCTGGAAACCACTGATAAATGAGGTATTCACTGTTCTTACCCAATGTCCAATTTCAGGTGAGCATTGCAGTTGGCTGTGCCACTCGTGACAGGACCGTTGCTTTTGCCAGCACCTTTGCCACCTTCTTCTCGCGGGCGTTCGACCAGATCCGCATGGCCGCCATCTCCGACAGCAACATCAACCTGTGCGGCTCCCACTGCGGCGTCTCCATCGGTAAGGGAGCCACAGCGTCCCCAGGCACTCCCTGCTGGCTGCCTGACAGCCAGATGGGCCCTGCTCTGGGCAGCCAAGCTGTGCTCTAGCTGGGTGCTCTAACAGTGGCAGCAGGGATAGCAGGAAGTTGTATTTGCAAGTCCACTTCTGTTGTGTTTAGAAAGAATGAGAAAAATTTCAAGCTGTCATCGGCCTTGTTTTTCCTCTTTGGCCTGATGAAAATAGGACTTTTCCCTACAAGATTTTCTACTGTACAAGTACAGACTGATATAAAGGGATTGGACTGAAACTGAGGGGTTCAGGTTCCATTTCATCTTTGCAGTTGATGAAAAAAGAGAGGAGAATATTCTTTCTGTGGAGAGAATAGCCATGTGCTTACTGTACCAGTTTCCCAGTCTCTTACTGGGAATCTCTCTCTTACTAATGATACTGTTCTTGCACAGATTCTCTTGTCCATCAATCTCAAAAACACTTTAGAGAACACACATTTGAAATAACTACTTCAACTTATCCCAGTATTTTTTACTACTGAAATTGTTAATATGGTGATTAATAAAATCTGAAATCTCTTACATACTAATGAAACAGGAACTGTGAAGCTGTTACATAATTCAGAAAATTGAATCATAGAAAGTTTTGGTTGGAAGGACCTTAAAGGTCATCTCCTTCCAACATCTCCCACTAGACCAGGTTGCTCAAAGTCAGGCAGGACTTACCCTTGGCTGTCTTGAATCACCTCCCTCTCCCCACGTGCCTTAGCACAGCTTCCAGGAGGATGTGTTCCAGGATCTTCCCAGGCACAGAGTGGTAGTTGGTAGTTCCCAGGATTCTCTCTTTTCCCCTATTTGAAACCAGGTGCAGTGTTTCCCTTTTTCCAGTCAGTGGGGACTCCACCTGGTGCTGCTGTGACTTTTGCTGGGGAGTGTCTTGGCAGCTACTTCAGCCATTCCCTCAGGACTCTGGGATGCATCTGCTCAGCTCCCATGGACTCTGTAGGCTGAGGTTCTTCAGGAGATCACAAGTCTGATCTGTTGTGGTTTAATCCCAGCTGGACACCAAGTACCACCCAGCCACTAACACACTGCCTGTCCCTGCAATGGGATTGGGAGGAGAATCAGAAAAAAACTTGTAAGTTAACTGCTACTACTACTAATAATAATAATAGTAATTATAAAAATAAACTGAAAAGCACAATACAATTTCTCAACACCCACTGAGCAATGCCCAGCCTGTCCCTGAGCTGTGGTCAGCCCCTTGCAGCCCCCCTCTTTCCCAGTCTGTCTGCTGAGCATGGCATTCTGTGGTATGGAACATCCTTGTAGCCAGTTTGGGCCATGGTCCCTCCCAGCTATTTGTCCATCTCCTCCCTGGCAGAGGATGAGGACACTGAAAAGTCCTTGATTTAGGATAACACCACACAGCAGCAACCAAAACACTGGTGTGTTATGAACAGCATTCTCATCCTAAATCCAAAACACTCCACTGTACCAACTAAGAAAAAAAAAATTAACTATCCCAGCCAAACCCAGGATGTCTGACAGCAGAAGGAACTTTACTTGTCCAGACCCTGTCCTGGTGTGGGAAAAGGGTTTGCCAGTGGAGACCAAGGCAGCAGAGCCAGCACATCTCAGCTGGCTGAGGGCCCTCACCAGCAGAGCCTTCTCTGGTCTTGGCTTCCCACTGTAACTGTTTGGAGCACGTCAGATCATAGTGGGGTTGGCTTTGGTTTGAAGGAGGAAAAGAATTTTATTTTTAATCTGAAATGCATAGACATGACCCATGAAAACAGGAACAGACTTGCATACCAAGAAGAAAAATGCAAGTAGACATTCATGCTTGAAAAACTAGTAGGTATTTGTAGGGAAAGTGAAAGAGAGGGAGAGCTGACAGGGGTAGTAAATTAAGGTTCACTGCCTACATCAGTATTTCAGTTGATTTAATAGTTTTGGCTGGCAGTAAGGTTTGGCAAAGAGTTGGATGGGTTTTTTTTTTTTTCATTTAAAACAAAATAGTTAAGTTGATCTGTAATATCGGTAAAGATTTAAAGATGCTTCATAAACACATGTAATCTCATCCCAAACTTCCAACTTACCTGCAGCAGTACAGTTCTCTGGAGCAGACTCTGTTCATATTGTATATGTAATTAAGGGAGGGATTCTATTACAAGCCTCTTATTAAAATCAGTCCTTCCACCTTCAGACTTCTAGCAAGCAGAGTGTTGATGTAAAAGCCAAGTAGGTTTGGTCTTTGCTGATTTTGGGTTACCCAAATTGTCTCCTAGAACTACACTTCCAAGTTTCAATTTTCAGCACATGAGATGTTCTGCTGGGAGCTGTGATGGTGAAGTGCAGACTTGGATTTATAAAGTTGTTTGAGGTACAAATCTCGTTCAAGCCTCAACTTGATTTTCAAAAAAGAATTTCAACCTAAAGTTTTGCAACTTATATAAAGAGCTATATAAAGTTTTATAAAGAGTTATATGATGTTAATGTAAGTTTTGCAAGTTATATGAAGAGTTACAAAGAAAGTTATTCAGAGAAATCCTTTAGCAGTTAAAAAATTCAATTTTAAATGAAAGGGTATGAATGAAGCATACTTCCTATTAAAACTTTGGGCCTGCATGGAATTCCAAATCTGCATGCAATTCAGAATCCAATCTGGACCTGTGGTGAAAATTGAAGTTTTATGTATGCAGTTCTAGGCAGACCTGGGCTTCTACTGCACTGAAATTTGAACCATTAAAGTTATGACAAATAGCTATCACAATGACCTTCTGAACTTGTACAAGTTCACTCCTAGACCAATACTTTCTGATGGACTGAAACATTAAATAAGTTATAAGGTCATAAGAGAATAATGGAAAAATCTGTATTTTTCAAACTGAACATACAGAAAAAGAAATCATAGCGTACGTGTGTCAGAAATAGAAATATCAATTGTTTAGACTGTTTTATATTCTGAACATTTGCTACTGCTCATATTAAGCATTTACTTCTTTTATTAAGCTATAAATGTAAGTTTTGCAGATGTAATTGAGAATTATACTCTCATTTGATCTGTTGCATTCCAAAACCATATAAATTTACATTTTCATAAAGACTTGGGGCCAGCCTCAACTTGATGCCAGTCTGTAACTTACTTTGAATTGAATTGAGGAGCTTGGAATGTTGGTGGTATTGGCACCACCATAGCAAAAGCAGGACAAGCACGAGTAACTGTCTACATTGGATAATATTCAGATTCAGGATATTAAAATTATCACCTGATAATTTTATTCTTCTTCATTTCATTTTCCTTCTATGCCTTCATTGTGCAAGTGCATTTTAGGAAAGGAAATGCCCACTGGATCCCTCTCACTCAGAGTACACACATTTAGAAACTGTGATGTTGAGAGGGTGTCTTCATGTCATGATTGAAAGCCAAGACAATTCCTTTTCCTGGTCTGTGCTTACTTCATTAGTAATGTGCAGTGGCAGAGTTCAATAATTGATCTCTTTAACGTGTTTAAAGTTCTTCAGAATCTTGTGCTGCTCTTAGGAACATATTCTCCTCCTTCCTCGTGAACTCGTCCTTCTTGAATAACAGGTAGTGGGTGCATGTGGGAAGGCTCCTAGCCCTGCTGCTGCAGGCTGTGACATGAGTGGATTCAGAGCTCTGTGCATGGCTGCTTTGGAGCAGTGCCATTCCCAAAGCTCCCTTACATAAGGTCACTGGGGGCGGGGGGTGTTGTGGTGGTTGTTTCTTTAACCATGGGAAATCATGGCACCCAGCACATGTCCTGCCTAACAGTTCCTTTTCAGAGATCTGTGCCATGAGGTGCTTGAGTTGTTAAAATAACAACACAGATGCCCTATTGCTCCTTAAAAGACCTTTTTACAGCATTAAAAAGTGCATACATACCTTTCATTTAATCTTGAAATCAGCCTAAGAATTTGAGAGTAGTTGTACCAATTGCACTCTCCGTTTCTGATGGGACACATGCAATTCTCCCTTCACATTTCCAGCAGTTTAAATCTGGAGGAACACTTGTTGACAAGTATAAATTTTGCCTCAGCATATGTAAATCTGAAGATGTTCAGATATCTTGTGACCCTCCTTCTGTATCTGTACCATTCCTATTTGGTTGTATTCCTTTTGTGTTGTTTTATTGTTATACTTTATTTCCTATTTTTTCTTTTTAATCCCAGTTCTCTTTCTTTTTAGTCTCTTTCTATCCCTATTTACTGTTTAGATGGTTCCAAGTTTAAGGAGAAGATGATTCTTTTCTCAAGCAGGTAGACTTGCATGTCGTGTGTGTGCCTGATTTTATCCTTTTCTCCTTTTTTGCCTGGTTTACGTTGAACCTCACTTCTATATTGAGTGATTGTCAAAAATGTGCACTTGCTCCTTTGTAACCCTGCTTTAATTCTTCCAGGTGAGGATGGGCCATCTCAGATGGGGCTGGAGGATCTGAGCATGTTCCGGGCCATTCCCAACTCCACTGTGTTCTACCCCAGTGATGCTGTGGCCACTGAAAAAGCAGTGGAAATAGCTGCCAACACCAAGGTTTGCATCAGAGTATTTCTGAGCCAGAGAATAATTCTGGCTTTTGTACTACTCTTGTTGCTTCTGGCATGTTTCTTGCATGTCTCTACCCACGTAAATTCTTCCCAAGGCTCCACTGGGCAGTGGGATGTTTTGTTTTCAAGGAAAGGTTGCAGACATTCTGTCCAGGCTAGTGCAGAATGAACAACATGAATGCTGTGGGCCAGATTTGGGGAGATGTAAATGATTACACAAGTGCAGTTTGAATCTATATTGAATTAAAGTGTAGGTCTTTAGCAAACTTAAAAGTGCTCTCCTAGTACCTTATCTCTGGGGTCAAGCTTGAAGCTGGATATGGAAAGATAAATCTCTATATTGAGGATTTTGATCATCTCCTTGATCAGTATTTTCCTTGGCTGCCATGAAGTTTTTCTTGAGAAAGGAGAAAATTAACTGAAAAAATCCAATCTTGCTACTACAGGTTTCTAGTGAAGGAGTGTAACAAATATGATGAGTGGTTTGTGGAAAAAAAGATGGGAGGTGGGGAAAGCAGTGGGAAGAAGAGATTAAAGTACAAGTTTGCTACTTCCTCTGGAAGGGCACCTGAACTTTAACTGATGAAAAGCCTTTTTCCTTGCTTTCAATCCAGCATTCTTTTCCAATTTAAAATTGGAAATTTTAAATTGGAAAAATTTAAAATTTTTCCAATTTAAAAAAAAATTTAAATTTTTCTTTTTCAATTTAAAATTGACAAAGTGAAAGTTGCACAGGTATGGTAAGGTTCAAAGAGTCTAATTAACTCAAGTAGGATTCTCCATTTCCACAAGAGAACAAAAGAAAGGTAAGTATCTTGGAATCAGAAAGGAAATTGTAAGTTATCAGTGTGCTTTAAGAGGAGGTGAAGTGTTTTGTACTGCTTGAAGCAATCAGCTGTCACAAGGGACTAATGGGAATTGGTGGGGCAGAGTTTACTTATAAGAACCAGAGGCAACACAGGAGGGTGAACATCAGACAAATAGAAAAAGTCATTTTTGCTGTATTTTTTGTATAGGATTTATCAGCTAGAATGTTAACACTTTTCTGTTTTATTAACTTCTACCACGTTTACCTCGGAAACAGGGCATTTGTTTCATCAGAACCAGTCGTCCTGAAAACCCTGTCATTTACAACAACAATGAGGACTTCCATATTGGACAGGCAAAGGTAAATGCTGCACAGATAAAGAGAATCAGAAAAATATGCAATGTTCCTTTTATAAAAGCCCTTTTCCCTCCAAAGTGTTGCAAAGATTTGATCTTTTCATTAAAATCTCTAGAAATGTAAAATAACTCCAGTAAGATTAAGCATTAAAAACACATGGACATGTTTTCTTGCAGGTGGTTTTGAAGAGTAAGGATGACCAAGTGACTGTGATTGGAGCAGGAGTCACTCTGCATGAAGCACTGGCTGCAGCAGAGCAGCTGAGAAAAGGTGGGGCTTTTTTCCTTTTTGTCATGTAACACCAAAAAAAATCAATACCAGTCAGCCTAAATGCTCACCCTTTGTACTGGTAAACATGAATGACACTGTTCAGACAGCTGGTCAGGCATTGCTAGCTGAAACTACAACACAGCATGCAGCTGCCAGTCCCACCTAATGGAGGTTTTAGTTGGCTTAGCAGCATCAGTAGCCATGAAAATTGACAACAGATCACACCGGGGTCTCATTAGAATTGCTGATCTGTGGTAGGGCCCTGTGGGCAGAGCCTTGGGGACATTGTGTGAGAAGCAGGAGTGGCACCTGGTCTGCTACAGCACAATCAGCTGCAAACAGGCTGGAGCCAGGTCCCAAAGCACAGCTTGTCACCTGTGTGTGCCCATGGGCACCTGGCCCTGGGCTGGGCTCACTGCTGACCTGGGTTCCTTTGAATGCAGCAACTCTGAACCAGTGTGGGAGGGGCACAAATCTATGGCAGTGCTCAAGCCACTGACATCTCACAGCAATGGTAACCCTTCAATGAAACAAGAGAAAGAAACCATCCGAAACCCATCTGTGAGTCAGGAGCCTCTCCTCAGGAAGAGATTACAAATAGCAGGAGATAATACAGTAATGCTGCTGTGGCTTATGGGGAGCTTTGTGTGCAGCATCTGGGTGGACTGATACTTTGTCATGACCTTCAGTCACCAGGCTTAGGACATTTTGGAAGTTGTATTTTCAGAACCATTGTTATTTTTCTACACTTACCATGCTTTACAGTGCTCTGCTGGTCTTGAAATCTGAGTAATCACCTCTGGAGAGATAATCCCACAGTGCAAAGTCTAATATCTAAAATGTATAGCCACTAAAGAGCCTTCAGTCACAAAATGACAATAGGGCCTCTTCATGTGTAGCAGCCAGTCAGGATCAGAGACAACCTCACATAATTGCTATTCTTTAGAAACAATTGCCATTTGTGTGCAGCTTTAATGAGCCATTGGGCCTGCCTTACGAGGGCAGGGCAGATCTGGGTTTGGTGCCAACAAACCTTAAGGGTGCCCTGGTAGGGCTGGGCAGCTCAGACAGGCACACCTGAGAGGTGGCAGCCTGCAGTGAAGAAAGAATTCAGAATGCCTACACACCAAAGAATCAGGTGGAAATTGCACTTGGCTTGACAATAAAGGTTAAATAAAGGTCTGGGGAAAAAATTACAATTGACAGCCTGAGTAAGGGGGATTTCTCTGGTGTGTGGATTCTCTCTTACCTGGGGAAAGCCAGTTACATTACTTTTTACCAGGGTGCTCCTGGTAACCTTGAGTCCCTCATCCAAGCTTCCTCCATCATGTCTGTGAATAAATGGGTATCACTATTCCACAAGGTCCATGGAGAAAGAATACATATAGAAATTAGGCTTGGCTGGGCTCTGTGGTAGATGAGCCATAGGTACAGGTACCTGGCAGTTCATGTGGGCAGTTCTCATAATGGTCTAGGAGATCACAGCCATTGCCTGTACCACTGGCATTGACTTGCATGTTGCAGCTCATTGTTGCAAATAATTTTCTTTTGTTCATGCAGAAAAGATCTACATCCGTGTGATTGATCCCTTCACCATAAAGCCCCTGGATAAGAAGACAATACTTGAAAATGCAAGAGCAACCAAGGGCAGAATCATCACTGTTGAGGACCATTACCATGAAGGTAAGAAGGGTCTGGGAGGTCACAGCCCTCAGAGGCTGGAAGTTCCCAGCTTCTGACCTGACAGAGTATGAGACCTGATGCTGTCATCTCATGAAAGCAAAAGAGAGATTTCAGGTTTTTTTGGTGCTGTTAGGATTGTAAAGTGACACTGAGGATTGAAAGGCTCCACAGATTTAAGGGGTAATCAGGGCTGTCTTTCTGATTCACTAGGCCTTGTGTGCCCTTTCTGTGCTTGGATCAAGTGAAGTCTGGATTCATTTGTGCCCAGTGAAATTGTAAATTCCTGCTATGCTGCAGGGGTTCTGCTCAGAGGGTTCTCTGAAAGGCTGTACAGCAGCTTCTTTGCAGGTGTGAAATTGCAAGAGAGACCATTGCTGTGCAGGTTTAAGTATTCCATGTGTCCAAAAGCTTGTCTCCAGGGTACCTGAAATCAGATGGTTTGGGCAGTTTCCACAGTTTTTCCAGTTACTGTGGCATAAATTCCTCCCTTTTTCTTCTCTACCACCATAGATATCTACTAACAGAAATTAGTAGATATAGTTATGAGAATATTACCTTAAGTTAAGGTGAGCATCACTCTTGCCAGGTACCTGAAGTGAATTGGTTCTACTGTAAGTGCTGGATACTCCATCCTTTTGTCCCAGACTATGGATGGTGATAGATACCTGAACCTCTTCATTTTCTAGCTCAATGTTCAGCTCTGGATAAGCATTTTACTACAGGCTTGCAAGACAGCAGAGTCTTAACTGTGAGGTGCTGAACAGGGGCTCTGTGCTGGCACAGTGCTCTGTGGTGCAGGCAGGGCAGGTGTCTGTGCTTGCAGGCCCCATCCCACTGAGCTCACCAGCTGCATCCACAGAGGGGCATCTGGCTGCAGGCTCAGCTTGGTTAAATCCCACCATGCCAGGAGCTGTGGGCAGCCCTGTGATCCTGGAAACACTCTCTGAAGGGTAGCACTAAGGTGTCCCTTCTACCAGGTTTTACAGCACAAGCTTTTGACCCAAGTCCTCTTTTCTTCTTCCTTAGTACTTCTGCTTCCAGTGTCTCTCCTGCCTCCATGCAGTTCCCATCCTTTGTGCCTGTGACTGATAGTGAGTCAGAGCTGAGCTCTGAGCAAAGGTTGTGAATACATTACATAACCCAGAGAGGTGCCCAGCAGCACGTACAGACACTGTGAAAAGATGGAGCTCTGAGCTGCTGAGATTGGTTGGAATTTCAGCACGTTAAGTGCACTTGTAAATGCTCTTCAGTCAAAGTGTATTTTTAAACCTGGCTCCTGGTGGCTGGTGCTGAGGTGGTGAGAGCTTGCTGACAATCCTGTGCCCTTGAGAGGCAGGTGTGTCCTGCTGCTTATGGCTGAGTACTTCAGGATGCTTATGGCTTGTCCTCAGGATGCCTTTGGCACAGGACAGGCTTTTCAGTCGCAGTCAGCCCACTCAGACACGTGTGATTGGTGTTCTCCTGAGGCTGGGGCTGGAGGCTGGAAGGTGCAGGCCTCACACACAGTGTGGATGTTCTGCTGGGACGCTCCATCGGTGCCGTATCTCCCTCTCTCCGCAGGCGGCATGGGCGAAGCCGTGTGCGCCGCCGTGGTGGGCGAGCCCGGCGTCACCGTCACTCGCCTGGCCGTGTCCCACGTGCCCCGCAGCGGGAAGCCAGCGGAGCTGCTGAGGATGTTTGGCATTGACAAGGATGCCATCATGCAGGCGGTGAGGGCAGCCCTGTCCAAGTCCAGGAACGCCGAGTAGACGGGAGCATCTCGTGCTGTGTAACGAAGAGCTGCGTTCGGAGAGGTTAAGGCAGGCAAAGGTGCTTTATGTAGAGAGTTCTAATAAAAATACCAGCTTAAAAAACCTTCTGGGGTTTCATCTCTTCTTTTCTCTGTGAGGTTTGGTGGTGTGGGGCAATACCTGCATGTTTAGAGCCCCTCCTCTCTGCATTGCCCCCAGCCATTTCAAACCAAAGGCAAGGAGGCTGTACCCATGTGCTGGGTGGTGCTGAGGTGGAATGAGATGTTCCAGGTCCTGGGGAACCAACGGGGAGGTGAGGCCCAGCTGGGCTGAATGGCAGTGCACACAGCACAGGTGAAAGAAAAAAAATTGGAACTCCTCATAGGAACTTGTAGTTTTGAGTGCTTGGCTGATGCTACAGCAAGGGTGATGCTGAGAAGGACTAAAGGATCTGGAAGAAGAGCAGGAACTTCTCAGGTACTCGAGAGGATGCAGCTTAATGTGTAAGTTGCTTTTTTGTTGAGAACTGACTTTTCTCATGGGACCTGCTGTAAGTGGCTTAGCTGTTCATCTCACATGGTGGGATGCACTTGGTGACTTTTTAAATGTTTTGCTGTTTTTAAATGTTTTGCTTATTTTACCCTTAAGCAGTTTCTGTTAAAATTAAAAATTTATGTTTAGCGCAGAGTACCAAATTTAAAACATTAAGTATTGAAGCATGTTTCTCATCTTGACTGTTCCACAAATTGCGTTCAGAAAGACATTAGACAGCAGAGGACACCAAAAAAGCCCTTTTCATCAGAGCAGGGTGACTGTAATTTTCAGTTCACCCAAAAGCCATTTGCCTCTAGCATGGCTACAGTGCTCTGAGCAAGGCCTTATTTGCAGACTAACACAAAATATACAGTAGTTTGGGATGGTGAAATATTTCTACAAAGACATATAAAGGAGCATATAAATACTGTGAATAATTTATATTCATCCTTCTTGCACAATTTAGCCCTTTAGGCATTGGGTGGCAGCTGTGCTGTGTTGGTGCAGGCCTGAGTGCAACTCTTGGTGTTTCTGGCAGTGCAGCTGGAACTGCAGGCAAGAGTGACTGGCACTAGTGCTTCAAACCATTTACAACAAAAAGTAACCTTTCTAACTTTCTAAGCAAGGCTTGAAATTGTTCCTGTAAAACTCTGAGCTGTTTGGCTTTACAGCTTTCAGATTTACATTTCCTTAAAAGTCCATGTTTATGGCTTTTTCTGTTCAACTGGTTGCCTTCATCGTCCTGTGGGTATGAAGACCTTACATTTTTACTTAAAATGTAGCTTTGTTGCAGTCTTCCTATGGTTGCATTCTTGCAATGTGTAACATATCCTATAATGTTAAAGTTTCATGTTTATTTTACTCAAAGAAAGAAAAAGGTTGGGAGATGAGTCATATCAAACACTTTGTTTTTCCCCTGAGAAAAGATGAAATCTGCTGTTGTTAATAACAATCTCATTACTGCAGCACTCTGTCAGTGCCTGTAACATCTCCCCAGCTCTCCTCGGGTGGAACCTCTGCCCGCCCCCTGCTCCGAGTTCTGCCACAATCGATTCATCAGCCCCGGTGCCGGCACCGCGGGGCTCAGCTGGGACAGCAGGGCCCGCCTCTGCCTGCTCTGGGCAGCACCAGGGGGAGGAGGAGGAGGCCAGAATCCCTACAGAAACAGCCAGAGCCTAAGCCAGGACCAGCACAGGCCATTGGTCTGTTGGTTCTGGTACAGCACAGGCAGACTGATGAGATTTGTTAAATGAGAGCTGCACCAGCACATGGCTGCCTGGGGCAGGGAAGGTGGCTGTGTTTGTGTTTCAATGGAATTGAACAAAAAGCTACATCCCCATTGTTTTCCAAGCTCTGCTGAGCCCCAAACCACTTCAGAATCCAGAGTGGGGCCCTGTACCCCAGTTTCAGGTTTATTTTGGAGGGAAAGGAGTGATGCTTTTCAGAGGTTTCACATTTCAGTATTTCACATTGGCCATTTGGTTGTTAGGTTCACCTCATAAAGCAGTTCCTTTAGCACTGGAAATTTGGACAGCCAGGTTTGAGGAACTCTCCTGAAATACTCCTCCTAGGCAGCTTTCCTCATGCCTGTGAGATGAAGAAAAAGACAGCTGTCAGGACTGCTCTGTTCACTGTATCCATGCAGCTTTTCGGTATTCTTCGTGTTTTGTGCCCTTAAACGTGAACCAGGAGTCTGTCTGAAGACCCAACAACTGAAAACTCCCTCCAGCCCTTGAGTTTTTATTTAAGCTATAGAATTCTTACACAAGACACTGCCAGGAAATAATACCCCATACAGGGTGGACTATTAAAAATGTGAAAATATTCTGCCACAGGGAAAGAGTCAAGACTAATTAATTTCCAAACCCAAGCAGCTGTAACGAACTGTAGTAAAATACTCCTTTTTTTTAAGGCAATCAAGATGAGAAATTGTCATTTAACTGAGTTGATCTTAATTCTTGGCCAAATCAAGGTCCAGGGAAGACATGCTGTCAAGAAAAAGAGCACTGTTACCTCTTGGCCTGAATCTGTCAATCAGAGGAACAAAGCTGTCAAGGACACTCCGAATTCGGTACACTGGGTGTGAAAACAAACATATAAGGTAAGTAATGTAAAACATAAAAAAGTAAATGGCAAAACCCAAACACTGACACTTGTTTAAACAAGCACATCTGCAATATCATTAATAAGAAAGATCAGGCTGAGTCATGAGAGAACCATCCATAACCTCCCACCACATTAACATGAGATTACAGAGGAGACAAGTTCTTGGTTGGGGAGCCATAACTTGCTGCTGGTGGCAGCACTCCTATACTATCCTTAAGGATTGTGAAAATGCACAGGTTTTAATATTTCCAGTAGCTGCTGCCCCAAGCTCATCCTCAGTCCCAGGGGAATGCATGGCAGCCAGGATGCACAGCATCTTATCCAGTGGATCTGGGAAGACAGGCCTGGCTGCTAAAATTACACGTTGTCATGGCAACACAGCATTCGGCCATTGCTGCAGAAAGAGGTGACTCAGGGTCTTGTGATCACTGAGAAGGAAAAATGAGTCAACCTCTCCCTTCAGTTGCATTAAGGCTGCTTGTCTGCATCCCCTCTGTAACTGGGAGATGTTGGGGGAGTTTCATGGTGAGTTACAGAATCTCAGCCCCAGCAGTTTCATGGGCTGTGGCAACTGTGTGACCTTGTCCTTAGAGCAGGGACACAGCTGCTGCTGGAGGGACACTTACCTAGACCAAAGTATATCCCAGTGGTTTCCAGGGAAGCAAAGGTGATTAAACCAATCCCAAGAGAAATAGTCCAATCTAAGGCAACAAAATAAATGTTAGCTTTGCTCATTTTTCTACTGTGCAACAATACATTCCTCTATTGAATCTTGCCTTACCTTTGTGGTAGTAGTAGCAAACTAGTAAAGCTCCAATTGCAAAGCAAAGAATGACAAAATGAAAGAATTCATCTGAAATTGAGAGGGAAGATTAGGTCACAACTGCAGCCATGGCCCTTCCAAATGCACCTTTAGGTACAGAGTATCACTCATGGAATTAAATCAATTTCCCTGAGATTTCTCAGGGACTAGGCTAAACATTGTGAGAAGCCTCGATGATTTTCATCATGAAGCCTTGATGCACTTCAACAAAGCACTCATGTTGGAAAAATAAAGGCTTTTTTGAACCAGAGATCTTATTCTTTGACTAAGGTTCAACAGGTTTGCCATCAGTTTGATTTAATAAATCAATTACCATCCTTCCGTATGCCCATCCACCGTACTGTGCACTGAGGGGGGTGAGTGCTCTCCTCATAAGCTACAAAAAAGAGAAGTCTTTTAGTACCATGGAACTGTGAAATTAAGGAGTTCAAAGTTTATTTCCCTTTTGTATCTGAAATAGATTGTCAGAGCAGAATATATGTAAAACTGTTTGTTGGTCTGCAAACCTTTCAGAAAGATCAAATTAGCAATTTTAAAATCACTCCAAAGAGCATGGGTTTAAAAATGAATTTTAAAAAGTATAACCAGATGGCTGCATTAACAATACTGAATTGTTTTAAAGCACTCTGAGTCTTTTCTGCCTCTTCTGGGACAAGCCATAGTCTCAGAATGACAGTGGGGGAGTAAAGCCACAGTACAAGGCAGCTTCAGTTTGATTCCTGGGTGCTTTGCACAACCACAGGCACAGTAAAAAGCTCCCCTTCATTACTGAGGGTGTGAGAACCATCCCTCTACTAACACCTGACACCAAGTACTTCTGCACCTCCCAGAATGAGACCTGCTGCTGAAATGAATGTCCTGCAGCTACACTGGCATAGAGAAAAACAACATAAGAACAAATAAGGTGTTTTAGAAGTTTAAACACAGAGCAGTTTGCTCTTTGTCATGAGTGGAGTTGCCAAATTCTCTTTTTTCCCCACCTGTACTGCCAGAAAGAGCTGAGTCTTTTACCATCTCTCCAACAAGAGGTTTAAAGCAGCAGTTTTTTCTTTTCTCTTTGTTGGTGGTTTGAGCAGCCCCTGAGGCACCTGCTGCACCCAAGCCTTTGGGAGTTCATTCAGAACAAGTTTCAGGTGCTGATTTCTCCTACACTGGGCAGCCTCTGCCTGGCAGTGAATTTTCTCTAAAGATGTAACAGGTGAGTACTAGAGGGGTCCTTTACATGAGATGGAGACTTTTGCTGTGGTGCTTTTGAACCACAGAACAACAAAACCTTGAACAGAAACTCTGCTCTGGGTCACCTGATACAGACATCAGATCTTTGCCTCTTTGAGCAGTCTGGATTGATCACATTCTGGTTTGGGGGTAAACTCAATTATTTTCTTATTAAAAACATAGTATTGCATTATTCTGACTCACAGATACAACTCTGTGCATTTGTATGAATGATCTATAGATAAAGAATTTAGCAGAACATCAATTCACACTTGGCAAGTGTCTGTCCTGTATTACTCTACTTCCTAAATGCAACAGTCCCACTGTAACTTGGCATCATGGAATGACTTGCACAGTATTTTTCTGTTAAAGCATTCCATGTTATTACCTGTTTTCAACCTTCTACTTTTTGATTAGGCAATCTCTAGGCATCAAGGAGCTGGTATTGCCCTCATCACACTAAGCAAAACTCCTGAAAGAGCATCCACAAAATAAACTTATTTGCATGTTTGTACTCACCATCTACATCTGAATCTTCACTTCTAGCAATCTCTGAAAAGAAATATAGTTTTGTTACTTCTGATAGAAAAAATACAAATATAAAGCTTCCTACCATACTCAGCACCAAGAAGCACAGTGAGTAATCACCTACCTGCAACAAAATTGGAGTGAGTGGTAGAGAGACCAAACACCAAGGGGAAAAGTACCATGACCCTTTCTGCACCTGGCAGTGTGGGGAGAATATGGCCCTGCAATTGAACCCTCTGCCCTGATGTTCCTGTGGCTCCTTGGGGATAGGTAACTCAAAAACCTCCCCAAAGGATTATACTGAAATTTGTAACTTTCCACTGCACAGAACAGAAGTGGAGCAGATGTCCTCTCCAAAGGCTGCTCCACTGGGCTGTTTGTCTCTCCTAACTCATCCTCTGGCCTTGGCCTGGGCACAGGAGGGATGAGCTCAGTAATGCAATTAAGCTGTTGGCAATTTCCTGCTGTGGGCTTTTACAAACATTCTGGGGCTGTGCAGAGTGTCTGGTGGGAGGAAGTCTGCCTTCACACTGCCTGTCTGTGCAGGCCTCTTGCCTGGCACTGTTGCTCTGTGGCTGAGGCTTTCACCTGGCACCTCCTGCTGGGAATGCTGTGCACTCAGAGCCAAGCATCACTGCTGGCAGAAAGCAGGTTCCAGCTCCTCCCAGCCTTGCACCCCTGCTCAGCAGGGGACAGAGGCCTTCAGGGAATGCTAAAAACTGCCTCTAGCTTTTTTGGCTAGGACTAAACAGTTGCCCAACAGAACTGCTGGGTTTTTTCCCTAAAGAATGACTGCTATGAGCTGATCTTGTGAGAAGCTGGCAGGCCTACAAAAATGGGTTAATCTGCCAGAATACCTTGTGCAAATCACCTGCTGTCAGCCAGGCACTACCACAGCCTTGCAACAGAATGTCTGCACCATGCCCAGGCCCAACACCAGGCTAGCTGGAAACCAAGGGATTTACAGCCTGAGTTATTGTTAATTGTCTCAGCAGGTCAGAAAGAAGACACTGCAGTTATAGTCATTCCAGCAGGATGAGGTGACCTGGGAGCACTTACCTGAATCTCTGTAAGGAACCACCTCTGCTGGTATTCCTAAAACATGATACAGAGATGATGTGGTTAATACCTGCAGTGAGGGTGTCTGTGCCAGTGCCAACCTATCAGATCCCTGAAATCAGTGTGGGTGTGTAACAGAGACAAGGAAGAGACTGACTCTAACCCCTTAAAGAGGGTGCCTCTGCTGGGGGTTACAAAGTCAAAAAGTGGAAAATGAGTGAACTCTTCCCCCTTGCTATTCCACCTCTCCAAGTATCTGGAGGGGTAGAATGATTCGAGTAGAATCAGACTCCTTTGAGACAGATTAGATCTCCTAATGTCAATTTTAAATGAGCTGCTCTTAAACTGAGCTCAGCCCAAATGTAAAATATTAATTAAAATATTAATGCTTTACATTTTTACATCCCTAGTTCTATAGGTATTTCTGTGTATTGACACAGCACATTTTCTTCATCTGCATTATACTTATTTTCCACTTTTTATTTGGTAGGAAAGGAAAAGCCTCAGGAACAAGGTGGCCCTGGCTGATGATCTCCAGTCAGTGCTGTGGGCTGACTGCAGCCCCTCTAAGAGGTGGCTGTGACAGATGTTTTCAGAACCCTCTTGCTGCATTTCAGTGGCAGCTGTGCAGACCCAGGCAGCAGGATTCCTCCCACAACAGCAGATTTTGCTGCTTTCCTGGTTCAACTCTGAGCACAGGCCATGGCTGAGTGTCAACATTAGTTGAGCTTCATCTTGTAGGAAATGTCTTTCCTACAGCCAAATTCTGACTTGTCTTTCTTTTACATCTACATATGTTAATACACCTTTGTTCAACAGCCAAAGCAAAGAACGTAAAAAATAGTCCTTTTTTGGTTTGGTTGCCTCTAGTAAAAGCCAATACTGTTGTCACTTTGTCCTACCTCCAAGTAACTGGCCTTCAGTCTTCTGTATTCCTAAATCTTCCTCATCACTGTCTGGATAGGAGAAAGTATTTGTTCATCAGAGTAAAGAAAAATGTGCTAGCAGCATCAGAAACAACAGCACTGCAGTTGTTTGCTCACAATGTAACCATATGAAGGTAAAAATCAAGGCTCTGAAATGCAGGGATCACTATTGGCTGCTTTTGCCTCACAGCTCCCTTCAAAGCTGGCTGAATAGGTGAAGCTCAGCAAAACCTGAAGTTGGATTAACTTGTATAAAGGGCTGTAGAGAGAAGTTAGGATCTTTTATTTGGAGAAGGAATCTTGCAGCAGATTTCTATGTTTCTGAAACCAACTTCCACAAGAGTGGGTGGCAGCCACTGTTTTGCTGATTATGAATCAGGTACTTATGATTTTCTACATTCTCTCTTTTGCACAATTTCTTACTTTATTCAGAGCTCTACAGAATTGCCACATCTCTTTTGTCAAGCCTTACAAACATGCAGACTAAATTATGTATCATAAAAAATAAAATAAATCCTCTTTACCTTGTGCATCTTCATCCATGGACTCCTGGGCTGAGTTTTCAGACTTTTTGTCCTCTTCTGAATATAGAAAATTCCTTTCCAAACTCTTCAGGAGTTTCAATTTTTCATCTTTTTTATAAAGAGAGAAAAAAAAACCATTATCAGTGACTACATTTTCTATTTTACAATTACAAATTTCCCAATGCTTTATTAAAAGTTGCCTGACAGGAAATCAGACCCTTTGTCTAATTTCAGTTGTGGTTTTGGCACACAAAGGGTAGTAGTACAAAGCATCAAATGAAAGCATCACACGCACTACAGTTTAGATCTTCTTAACTGGTTGTGGTAGACACCTAAATTTTCATATTCTGGCGTTTAATTATTCATAATGTTACCCCTGTGCAAATTCCCACTCCCTGAAGCAGCAGCAGCTGGAGAGGAGTGGCTCACCCTGCCCTGGGCTACTCCTGCCAGGGCTCCCTGTGCCGACGCCGCGGCTGCAGCTCCCTCTCGTGGCACAGGAGCACAGCCCTGACAGCCGGGCCACGCCAGGATCCCAACTGCTGCTGCTGCCTCCTGTGGCCAGGGATGACCCTGAACACCATCTCTTCATCAGGAGGTGCAGGATTTGGGCACAGGCAGGTAGATGGGATTCCTTCTCCTCCAGCTCCTCGAGGCTGCTCACAGCCCAAGGGTCTTGTTACCAATATTCCTGCTCTGAGAGATGACCAAAGCTGGGCTGTGCACCAGGCTGGGAGGTCTCTCCCCTTCAGGAACATGTTCAATCAAGGCAGAAGGAGGAACAGGATGTCCTTGAGGGTCCCCAGATAAATTTAGGGTCATCTTAAGTGAGTGCTCCTCTGTCATCTGTTAAAGACAATTAATGACTATGGACCCTGTGAAACTGCCCCTGGTTTCTTCCTGCACAACCAGGCAAATAAGTCTCTTTTAACTTGTTGCCAGGTTCAGCACCCTGTGTGCCATCTCCTGTCCATTCCTTTTAGTTTTACATGTGCTGCTAGGGAATTGTATTTGCACAAATATTTCACTGGCTCAGCTCTGATTTCCTACCACTGTGAGTGCTCAGGGGGGTCCTGGCTGGCTGGATAACAGCCTGTGCAAAAACATCAGGGAAAACATTCTCAAGTCAGACAAACTTCTTTGGCAGCACCATCCCAGGTCATGCTCTCTCCCTAAACACAGGTGGGTTTTCCCCAGAAGAAGCCAAGTCTAACTGCAGTAAAATACTAACTTTGGCTCCTATTACCACCACACCTAACAGCCTTTCCTGAGCAGCACTTCCAGACAGTTCAGTTGTTCACTAATAATCACTTCCAAGCACATACCAGTGTTCAAGCTGCTGTCAAGTCCCACTGACAGCTGACAGGAGGACAGGTAGGACTCACCCTTTCCCTTGGAGCTGGGCAGCTGCCTGTACCCAGATGGCTTGGAAGTCTTCAGCAAAAGGTAAAGAAGAACCATTGCCCTGGCTCCTTTCTTCTCTATGGCTTTCAGGCAGGCAGCACAGCCTTCAGGGAGCACATCACAGCTGTTAAGGAGCTGGAAAGGAGGTCAGTAACTAGCAAATGGTCTTTCCAATAAAACACAGCCTGTAGAAGCACACCCTGATGGGCAAATGAGTGTATCCCACCCTGTGGGAAATGTAACCCCCTGCTCCCACTATAAAAAGGGAAAACTGGGGACACAGTCATGTCAAAGATGGGAAGAGAATGTAAACTCCATTCAGCAACTGGGAGCAGAGCCATCAGCTGGGAAAAACAGCATGGTGGGCAACAGTTAACTATTCAGAGAGCTGGAGAAACACAGCTATAGGGTCTGAAGAAGGCCGTGCAATTGCTGCAGTTTCTCACAGCAAAATGTGACTAACAATGGTCCTGCCTAGAACACACTGAGCTGAGCTGATCCTGAGGAATTTATACAGAGCCAGTTATTTTTGCACATGGAGAGCAGTGAAGTAAAAAACAATGGCCTGAACCTCATTTACCTAAATGCCCTGTTACACCTTTTAATCTATTTCAGTACATCAGCTAGTGGGACTGTGTTCTCTCTCCCCACAGTATAGGAGAAAAGTAAAATAACAAGGATAAGTGTTCCTTTGGTAACTTACATTGTTCTTTTCTTCAGTATTCAGGATAGGTGGGTCAGTAGTGGCCAAGCATTTCACAAGTGATTCCCAGAAGGACTGGTTCATTTTCTCATGATTCTCCAAGTACTTGGCATCAGCAGCAAAAGCTCTCTGAAAAATGTCTGTAAGGAAAACAAACCTGTCACTGTGCAGGAGGAGAGGGGGGTTCATGGCAGTGTTCCTGTGGAGCTCAGTGCAGGTATGGAGACACACACCAGGCTGTAACACACTGCCCAGTAACAGCACACAGGAGAGTGCTGCTGTATTGTATACAGCACCTCAGTCATCACAAAACACCAGACAAATGTCAACAGTCCATACAAATGATTGATGTCTCTGTGATGCTGTTGTCTCAGTTAGAGAAGCATGGCAAGTGTTCCCAAAGTATTCCTAACTATTTAACAAGTGTTTATTCTGACCCTGCTGTTTTACAGACAGGCACAAAGACCCCAAGGACTGCATACCAAGGCACTGAGATTGCTCATCAGGCATTTAATGCACAGTAAAGTCTCCTTCATGTATCTAAATTCCCACTTGTATGTGCAGAAAGCCTAACAGGAGCCTGTGGAAGAGCTGGGAATTGAGTGCTGGTCTCTCTTTACAAGCAAGGAGATGGATAGGGTGCATATTCAGAGGAAACAGATTTTATTGACTCATGCCCACCCTGGCAAACACTGCTGTGCACTGTGCATGAGCCAAAGCTCTGACCTTTGTGTGCTTCCCTCACCTTGCTGTTCTTCAGTAAGATCTGGGATTGGGACATCCAAATTCTCCATTGCTGTGCCTGTTTGAGAGGGGAGAAAAAGCACATTTAGAATCAGGTCACTGACCTTCCTGGTTTTCTGTCTGTGATTTTCTGCAAACACAGTGTCTGTCTTTGGGCCTTTCAGTTTTGAAATCACTTCTCTGTTTCACATCATGATTCATTTACCCTCCTGGGACCCAATTCTTGACTCCTCCAAGTGAGCCCTACTGGCCTTTGGTTATTAGGAAAGAAGAAAAGTCTGATCATCATGAGTAAAAGAAAAAGAAGTCAGACTTGATCATTCACATTGTTGTTTTGTAAAGCTATCAAGGTGTCTAATTAAACATTTACCACAGATGTGAGTAACCTAATAGGCTGGGTTCCATTCACGAAACAGAACAATTATCCTGTAGCTTTTACATCCTAATACTTAAAATGTATCAGCCAGGAAAAAGAGCAGAAATAGTTCCTAGGAAAGTCCCACAAGACTTTGAACTCTTGCCTCACAGAAGACTTTGATACTTCAATGTCTGTTCTTCCCAAGTTGTCATGAAATTTCCATAAATTTAACTTTATGAATTACAAACTTTTAAGTGTTGATCCCAGACTAATTATTGTTATTTGCCAAAGAAACAAATGTTCTGACATCCCCAAAATTCAGCATTTAATTCATTTTGATAAACTTGCCACAGAAGTTTTGGGCTGAGGCTGGAACATTCTGATGGTGCACATTTTGTGGTGGCTGTGGTTCTGAACTGTTGCCTCTGCCTAGCATGGTCCAGGCATTCTGCACTGATACATCTCCCCTTGTGCAACACTGCAACCAACCAACAGCTGCACTGAGAGATGCAAAAGAAGGGTTTCGGGGAGCCTAAAGCACAGTTTCCACTATGCAGGATGCAACAGTAAAACAGTTTGTATGTCCACACATTTTCTTACAATATGATTTTGGATCCATTCAAGAAAACACTTCCAATCAAGCAGTTTGAAAACTAAGTATACCCTTCAAACTTTCCAGATGAAAATCTGTTTCTTTTCCTACTGGCACTTTCAGTTCTCTAAAGACAATCGTATCAGTCCAAAAAACATTCTAATTCAAAACCCAAAACAGGTCAGTTAATATCTTCAGAAGGATACTGTAACACATAAGCAAACACTCAAACGGAACAACTTTTTAGGGTGTCAGTTCTCAGACAGAGGAACTTAGACACAAACAGACTTCAAAAGACTTCTGGGAAAATTACATAACCACTTTCAAAGGATCAGCTCAGAAAACTTGGCTTACCTGCCTCCAAAGTGTATTGAGAGAGAACAATATTTTAACAACATTTGAAATTATTCCCAGTGATGAATCTATGCAAAAAATCTACAGATCCTCCCCTTCCCCTGACTTACATCCAGCCTTTGCTGCTGTAGCTGTGGCAGCAGCCCTGTGGGAGCTGTGAGCACCGATAGGGAATGCAGGAAATGCATCTGTCCCCTCTGTGGGTAAGCAGCAGCTGATGTGGAAATGTAGGAACCCAGCACGCCACACCCTGGACAGACTCGTTCTTGGCCACTCAGTGTCAGTTCACAGCACTCAGATATCTCCAGCTACAGTTTTCTGCCTTTTCCAGTCTCTTTCCTGCCTTCCTATTTGCTCAACTTAGACCTTGCAACAGTTGCTTGTTTAACCTAAATCCTTTAGGCCTCTCTCTGGACTGGATAATTAAAATACCAGAGCTAAAGGAACAAAAGTACCTTAAATATAAACATTTTTCCCAGCTGATTAATTTAATTTCAGAAAATAATTTAAAAGTATTCTGATATTTTACTGTCTAATGAAACTCAGGAGGTTTGTCTTTGGGGTTCCTCATACCTAGTGACTTTCAGTGGCATTTAAAGGCAGGTTGCTGTTCCCCTGACAGGAACCTGTCACAGCAGCTGCCCTATCCCAGCTTTGCATCATCCCAAAGACAAAGTGAGCAGGTTGGCACTACCTGACCTGTCCTGCCACGCACACAGGAAGAGCAGATTCAACAGTGAAGGCAGGGCAGACACTGCCAACATCATCTTCATCTGCTATCAGACTGATTTACTTCAAAACTATTCATTTGCTGGCCCAAATGAGCCAGCACACTGCTCAGCTGTTCCAGCAACAGAAACAGAGTTGCCCAATGCAACTTTTGCATCCTGCTGTGCTAAGACCTGGATGCCACAAGAGGATCCAGGAGCACTCAGCATCTGCTCCCATCTCCCTTTCTGTGCCTCCAGCACAGCTCAGCCCAGTCAGTCACCAAGATTTACATTAGCCAAGGAAGTTGGGTAGCTAATTTCTCTTAGACTATGCACATTAATTCCCTTGTGGCTCTTCTGGAAAGAAAATCAGATCTAAACAAAGGATAAGTATAGGTGCCTAATTATTGTATGTTTTAAAAGTGACTTAGTTGATTATCCCTCATAATGAGAGAAGGATGATGATATACAGGCATTTCAGCCTGGCCATGAGCTCACTGGGGAATGACATGAACAACAGACCTCACCTTGCTTTCCTCAGTAAATCAGAATTTAATTGTAGTGAGGTCTTTTTAACGTGTTAGATTAAAACTTCTGTGCAGAGTCAGATTTAGAAAGTGAGGCTAACAATTTCCATACATGAATCTTTGCTTAGCTGATTAAATATATCTGAGGGAAATTACTCAATGGGGAAATAAAAAATATGCAAATAAAATAAGATTGCTTGAACTTCAAGACAAAAATCAGACAATCCCAGACCTTTTCCCTTTGAAACTGCTTTCACCTTTCATTTTAAGTTATATGCTGACACCTAAACATGCTAAATTTTATTTTAAAGATAAAGTCCCTCAATTCTCTTCTCTCAAATCAAACCAAACCAACTTCTTAAAGCACACCTGCAAGTCTTAGGTTGGTCCTAGCTGTTGGTTCCACAGGAAGATGTCCTGGAGGGCCGTGGCTGTGGTGAAAGCTGAGTTTCTTCCTGTGAGACAACAAAAGCTGATCCACACCAGTTCCGTTTGAAACCCTTCCTGCTCCAGGCTCCTCGGGCTGTGGTAATAACTCTGCTACCCTTCTGCTTGCCTTCCTGTTGTCAACTGCAGCTGAAATGTGACAGAGAAGCAGCAAAACTTGGACTTTTCACTCTCCTTGAACACAGGCATGTAGAGAGACCCAGCAAGTGCAGGTCTCTGCAGCAAGGGCAGCTCCCCAGCTCTGACAGCCCCATGGGGGTGAGCAAGGAGCAGGCACAGCCCAAGCACTCCTTGCTGCAGCTCCAGCACTTCCTTCCTCCCCTGGCTTTCACAGCAGGCCCAGACACGGTGGCTGCACTGCTGCCAGCTCCACACCTGTGAGCCCTGGGGAGGTTGCTGCCCATTTTCCAGCTCTGCCTTAAGCATTGACGTGCAACATTTGAAATTACTCAGTTTGTTTCTCCTTTCACACCCTGTGCCTCTCTGTAGTTGCTGTAAAGCTCTGAAGGAAGAATATTAGCTCATCAGAAGCCAGAAATGTTTATGCTCGCAGCCTGAGTAAAATTAAGGCAAACAAATCTTTCTCTTTGCATAAAGTATTGGGCTTGCTGCAAGGATTTTAGAGAAAAAAACTATTTAAAAGATGGGGAAGTTGAGTCAAAAAGACTCCAGTTGAGTCACTAAGAGAGGTTATAGGGAAGTCCTGTAATCCCCACAGCACCCTTTTCCTGTACAGCGGCTTGATGCCTCAAACGGCAGCCAATAACCCAGCAGAACCAAGAGCCAGCAGGCAGCCCCCCAGCACCCTCAGGCTTGGCCCCAAGAAGCCCCTGAGCCCCTCCCCAGCACTCACCTGCAGGGCTGTGTGGTGGTTCAGGATCCTGGCTCAGGGATCCCAGCCCAGGGAAGGCGTCGGGGCCGGGGCCTCACGTGGCCTCTCCTGAGTCACGGCTGAGCGGCGGCGGCTCCGTTGTCCTGAGGCTGCTGAGGTCACACTGCAGCTGTGTGTCCCCATGTCCCTGAGCCCTGGGGATGTGGCCATGGGCCAGTCCCACCGGCAGAGAGGAGCTGTGCAGCTCCCAGCCAGCCTCAGGCAGTGATGGCCCCCAGCAGCCCTGAGCAGCCAGGACGCCTCACTCCCGCCTGTGCTGCTCCAGCACAGCCCCTGCTCAGGCTGCAGACCCAGCCCCACTTGTTTGGCCTTCCTGAGACATCAGGAGACCCCAGCCCCGCTTGTTTGGCCTCCCTGGGACATCAGGAGACCCCAGCCCCACTTGTTTGGCCTCCCTGGGACATCAGGAGACCCCAGCCCCGCTTGTTTGGCCTCCCTGGGACATCAGGAGGGCACTGGGGATGTAGAATCCACACTAAGCAGGGACACCATGATGAGGGTGTGGAAGGCCAGGCACGCTCCCCTCCTGCTCAGGACATCCCAGGATGGCACAGGTGGACTGCCTGTGCAGCTGGGCCAGTGGCAGCAAAGGGAAACGTGCCCTCCACCCCACCTGTCCCCAGCAGTCACAGAGGGTGCTGACAACACAGACCCCGTGGCTCTGCTCATCCTATACCCACTGTAAGGTCATTGGTGCTCCCCTCCAGCCCCTCTGACACACATCTTACAGCACGACAGTATCTGCAGCCACCCAGGGCTGTTTGCTGTTCAGGACAGCTGCTCCCTCACTGGCAGGTGATGCTTTCTGAGCCAGCCAGCCTCCACCACAAGGAAACAGGAGTAGGAAAGGAGGGGATAAATTCCTGCAGTGCACCACAGCACAAAGGAGGCAGATGTTTGTTCACCTGAAAATGTATGTGAGGAGAGACAGCCAGTGTCAGAGGAGACTCCTTGGGACACTCTAATAGCACAGTGGCTGTTGATTCCACAAGGTGTGGCCATGTAAGTCATTTGTCATATTCAGCTAATGGTTTGACCCTGGTGCAGTTGGCACCCCAGGAAGGATTGTACTCCCTCCTGCTCTCCTCAATTCTTCATCTGCTGATGCTTCTGGAATGACTGGGACACAGGTAAAGTAAGTCATACCTACTAAAGTAGGTGTGCATTTATTTTTAACAGTTTGTTTGGCTGTTTGTTGTGGGTTTTTTGTATTTTTTTAGAGGGGGAAAGGACTGGGGTTTGTGGTTTTTAAGCCAGGTATTCCACTACTTTTCTACAAGTGCCTATTCAAGTGCCTTGTCTCACCTCCCCTGACATTTTTAATTACATGTAACACTGAACACTTAAAGCAGCAAATACCCTGCATCTACTGCTGGGAAGATTATAATGCTTTATCATGTATTACATGTGCTTACCTGGCCCTTATTTGGGAACTGTCCTCTGAGAGATTAAGGAGAACGGTGATTTATTCTTTGTATGCTGGGAAAATTGCTTCCAGGAGGGGTTTAGAGAGGTGAGACACAGGCAGAGCAGCTCTTATGCTTGACACTAATTGAGTGCAATGTGTGTGTGGATTTGTCACACAGGCAGGTTGCATGAGAAATGTAGAAATACTGCTAAGTGAGTGTAGGAGGGGCCCAGTGATGGAACATAGAGTAGTTATTGCTCATTATGTCATCATTTCTGACAGATTTAAACAGTCCCATGACTCCTCTTGCCCTACCCTGACTTTCATCCAATGGGTTGGTTAATTTACTCCCTCCTGTGCTACTTACTTACTTGCTACTTATTTTGCTTTAAATAAAGTCTGCTTCAACAACTGTTGTGAGCCTGTGCAGCACAGGTAAGTGCAGGGGGATTATGCCTCACTGCCAGCTGTACTTTGCAGGCTACAGGTAGTTTACAGCTACCTTTCTGCTTTGAGAGAGAAGAAAAAAGCAACAAACAGTGAATACAACTCACTTCCTAACCTTCCAGACCATCATTGAACCAGTAACACCCTGTTATGCAGAAATCAGGTGAAAGATGTTTGCTTTTGGCTGGGACAAAGCCTGAGATTTTGCTATGAAAGCTTGTGGAATCATATGAGTAGATCATGTTGTACCTTACTATGATTTTTGGAAATTTTTTTCTCATTCTGTACCCTTCTGTGGAATTACTTGCCATAATAAATAATTTGTTGTACTGTGTTAATTTAAAATACTAATACAATTTTTGCTAAAGCCCGTTAAATTTAAGAACTAGGCCAGTTTGAGCAGGCTAAATCAAAGGCCAGGATGTATCACTCACTTCCTGGAGGATTACTGAGCTCCTCAGGTGCTGCTATCAACAGCTCCCGAGGCAGAAGAGTGAGTGCTTCCAGTACTGACAAGCACAGGACCCTCCCCTTAATGGCTGCAGGTAACGGTGGAAATTCCCTCATTATGGGAGCTCCCCTTTACTATGGTCAGCACATTACAGGCTCAGAAATGGCCTCTGAGGGATGAGAGGGAGGGGGTCTGGCCTCTGGGGCACATTGGTCCTTCCAATTTAGCCACAAGGCCACTCTTCAGTTACAATCTGGCTGCTTTAGCCCAGGCCCATCAGTAGGATGGACAGTGCAGCCCCAACACAAAGCACAAATCCAAAAAGGACAAGCTGCAGGCTGACAGAAGCAGGGAACAGTGAGCTCTTCCCAGCCCCTGGCCTGGCTGAGCAGTGCTGCAGCAAGCACAGGGATCAACACAGGGTCCCAGGATACTCTCCCCCCCACCCCCTGCCCTAACTGGAGAACTGCTTCCATGAGCAACCTCCAAAAAACTCTGCTCCAGTATCTGTTCCCCTCCTCTCCTTGTTCTCCCAGCTCACTGGGCTCCCCTTCCATCACCCATCTTCTGGTCTAGCAATAGGGCTGGAAGTGCCTCATGGAAGCAGAGCCAAAGGCAGGAGAACACAGATGCTCCCTGGGACAATTCCCAGCTTCAGCTGATCCTCCCTCCTGACAAAGCCCTTTTCCTCAGCACTTTTAATCACACAAGCAACACCAAGGATTTCAATATTTAATCCTGATGTTTTGTGGGATGGGTTTGGTCCTGGATCCATTTTGTAACTCTGTCAGCAAGGCAGGCTGTGACCTGTCCCCAGTGCTTTGTCAGCAATGTACCTGCCAGGAGATGGCAAGGCCAGGCAGCAGAACAGCCTGCAAGGGTAAGGAGGCACGGGGTGGTTACCTGGTGGGGTTACCTGCTGGCACAGGGGCAGCACAGGGAGAGTCACAGAGCCAGGCTGGGGCTGGGCCAGCAGCTCTGTGCAACACTGACCAAACTGGCTGGGACATCCCCCTGACAAGGTGAACCTCAGAGCTCCCACAGGCCTGACTCTGAAGTCAGCAGGAATCAAGAGTTTTATCTGCCCATTATTCCCCCAGGATATTATTCTCAAGCTTTTGCTCCAGGACACACTCAATAATCCTCTTCTCCAAAAAGAGGGTTTTGTCAATGACTGGCTTCACACTGCTGTGATATAAAGTGAAAACACACAGGCTGTGTCAGACTGCACAGGGAGAGAAGGATGGGGAAGGTAAATGGAAAGGTGAGCTCATGGTACAGCCACCCTAATGCTTTTATGTACTCCAAGGCCAAGTTCCCAGCTCCCAGGACCTGCAGAGCTCAGAGCAGCACTGCTGGAAGCTTTTGGAAATTGGACACAAAGCCTCAGTGAATCTGGAGACCTCCCACTCTCCTGTGACCTTCCCATCTCACTGACCTGGGGAGCAGCAGCCATGCCAGGCTGGCAGGGCCAATCTTCTCCTGGTCAGACAACTACTCCAGTGATGTGGGTGCCTTGGCACCAGGATGCAAGCAGACACCATCTTCTGGGATCTTTAAAATTCAGCCTTGCAAAGCTCTTAGGATCAAAGTGCAGCTGTCCCTCAACAACTCAGCTGTGTCCTAAAACATTCCTCTCTTGAAATGGCCTCAGCTCACTGAATTATCAGGTTCAATCACCTGCAACATAAAGGGGATCAAGGTACATTTCATTTTTAAACTGTTTCCTAAAATCAAGGGTCTGCTCACAGTAGGCACTGAGAGCCCAAAGGGTATTTGCTAAAAGCTAGCACTATTTGAGAAATCTGGTCCAATCCATTTACCTTAAAAGATGTACTCTGGATCAGACCTGAATGAACCTTTTTTGGGCTATGCAAAGCTTGAATCAAGTTCTAGATCCTGTTCTGCTGACACCACACAAACATGTCTTCCACCCAGATGAAAACACTACAGCTCATTCCCAAACCTTGGAGCCTCTAATGAGCACAGCTGGACTGCTCCCATCACTGCATGAGCCTGGCTGCCTGTCCAGCAGGCAGTGAGCACTACCAGCCCACTGTCTGTCATCCAAGAGTGCAAACCCTTCTCAAGCTACAGACTGGCTCAGGCTCTCTAGGTCAATTCTGGCACCTTCATAGGGGGCTTCAAAGCAGCTTCTCTGCAGTTCAGACTCTGGGAAAAGGTCTCAGACCACCAACAGGTCTCTGCTGACCACAGAGCACCCAGCCCTCTCAGGAGATGAGGACAGCATGGCATTAGGACACAGAGGACACAGCCATCTCTGCTACATTAAATGTGTGATGGGAAGAACAGCACCACTAACACACCACATAAATCAGTCATCTAAATTAGAATACACAAATCCACTCCAGAAAAGTTTAATGTGGGGTTCCTGGGGCATCATAGTCTAAAAAACAAAAACAAAAAAAAAAAAAAAAAAAAAAAAAAAACAAAAAAACAAACCAAAAACCAAAATACAGTACAAAGAAAAAAGGCAAACAGAATTCCCCAGTATTTGAAATGATGAAATGTATCAAAGCTCCATCTATTACAAGGCTGCACATCAGAGCAGCTGCTGGAGGAAGCAGTACCAGCCTGAGGACCAGGAGGCTTCACCTCCCAGAGACAGCCTGGAATAAGCAGCACCCAAGCAGAAAACCTGGCTCCTTAGGGAACTAGTAAGGCTCCTTGAAAGGAAAAGGGCAGAACTCTGTAGTGCAGTGAGCTGCCCAGCATCCCTGCTGCTGTGGGATGAACCAGACAGGCTGATCCCACAGTGCTGAAGCTCTGTGAGAGCACAAATCCTGGGGGGAGTGGCAACTTCCAGCAGATCCCACCAACTGCGTGGCAAACCCTACTCCTCTGAGAAATCCTGGTATGAGAGGAAAAAGAGCCATTCCAACAGCCTGTGAGGAGACCAGGAAGGGACTGAGACACACCATGCCACTAGCTGGGAACAGAAACAAGCAATGGATCTCGAGTTAAGAGGTCAGCCCAGTACAGACACAGTGCCAGGGACTGTCTGTGGTACCATGTCTCCCATTCAGTCTTTGGATTGAAGAATCTTACCATAACTTAGGCAAGAACCTCTGCTGGTCTCTGCCTCAACCCCATCCCACTCAAAGCAGGGCCACCTTCAACATCCAATTAGTTCAGGGCCTTCTCCAGATAAATACTGAGTTATCTCCAATGATGGAGATCTCAGAACTCCAGCACATGCACAGTAAGCAATGCATGGGCCATGGCAGTACTTCTAATGTACTACAGAGCAGCCACCGTGGAGTCAAGGGAGAGCTGCTTTCCTTGCATCTTCCATCTATCAATCTTCTTATGACAACAGTATAATTTGATATGGCCCCTACACCTGAGGGCAGTAAGCCATGGCTGTTCTGCTTCACTGCAGGGCTGCTACAAAGCACTCATTTCCACAGGTACTGTGCTCCAAAGGCAGCCAAGCCTCCCTGATGTGCAGCCCAAACTGACAGTAACCATGAGAGCTGAGGGAAAAACTGGAGGAGCACTTACTCAAACAATGGAAAACAGAGATTCCTATGGAGAACAAAACTGTGAGCTCGGAGGAGGACCTACATCAACAAGGAACCAGCTGATGTCAGATAGCATCAAAAATATAACAAACATTAAGTAACTCAGGTGCTCAGTAAACACTGCAGGCATGACAGTGCCATCATGAAAAAGCTAAGATTACAGTTGGAGAATATACCAAGATTTTTAAAGCCTGCTGGGAAGTAATAAAACCTTTGCTGACACCAATTCCATTGACTCCCCAACAAACACTAAATATGAGCAGTGAATCTGCAGATTTAGACGCCCACTGAAAAACTGAGATAAACAGAGGAGTGGTGGGGAAGGGCTGAGAGACTTCCTTCTCCTTGCCACTTGCCTCGCAGAGAGGAGAAACACCTCTTCCCGGGTGCTGGCAAAGGGCCCTATCCTGTGGCATGTGCACCACGCCAGGTGAGCCTGCTGTCCCCACACTGCCCCGACATGTGCACATGTGAAGGCTGAGACACCCTCCAGACCACACGGATCACCAGATTTTCTATGATCCCAGCAGGAGCACAAAGCGCCCCAAAGGCCAGTCAGGCGCCTCCAGGAGCTGACAACAGCCTGGCCCACAGCCCCTGTGGTACAGCCCCCATGCGTGGGGAGGAACGTGTGCCCAAACCCCGCGGGTCAGGCGGATGGAAGGGCAGGCTCTGGACTTCCAGGACGGTGGCAGGGAGCCGGGCATCCCGCGGCCCGGCCCCAGGCAGGCACGCAGAGAGCAGGCAGGGCAGGAGCACAGCGGTTTATTGGCAACGCGAGCAGAGGCGGCGGCGGTGGCGGCGGGCCCCGAGCGGGGTGAGGGGCGGCGGTGCTGGGGCCGCCCCGGGCCTATGTCAGCGTCTCCCCCTTGGTGACCTACGGGAAAAGGAAAAGCCTCAACCAGAGCCGGCCCCGGGCCCGGCCCGCACCCGGCCCACCTCCCCCGCTGCTCACCCGGGCTTCGATGTACTCGATTCTCCGCTCCAGCGCCGTCAGCTTCTCGTTCAGGGTGGCCAGCCGGGACCGGCACGACATGTCTGCGGGGAGGCGGCAGTGAGACACCGCGGGCCGCCGCACCGCCCGCCCCGGCCCGCCCGCAGCCCGCGCCCCGCGCCCTCACCGAAGGAGTTGAGGAAGTCCGCGATTTTCTTGATGGAGCTGGTGATCACCTCGATGTACTCGCGGTTGGCCCAGTCCTGGTGGATCTCCCGCTGCACCGGGTCCTCCTGCACCGACATGGCCGCCGCCGCCGCCGCGCCTGCGCGGGAGCCGCGCCCCGCCCGCCCGCTCGGTGCCTCAGGGCCGCGCCGCCTCAGGGCCGGGCCCGGCCCCGCCGCGCTCCTCGCTGCCGTCCGTGTCGCTGCCGCTCGCCTCCTGCGGGACGGGCCCCGTCAGTACCCGGGCTGCACCCCCGCCCTCCCCCGCCTCGGAGCAGCGCAGCGCGGCGGCCCCTGAAGTACCTCCTCAGCGGGGCCCTCCGCCGAGTCCTCCTCGTCCCCCTCGTCCTCATCCGAGCCCCTCTCCTCAGAGGCCTGAGTCAAAATTTCTTCTCCCTGAGTTGAACACAAGATCTGCACTGAGTGTACGTGAAGCGGACAAAGCGTGCCAGGGTGGGATGAGAGAAAACGGCATTTTGTTGCCTTCTTAAATAAAAGTTTTAGAGTTTAAAAAATTAGGTTTTGTTCAACTGTCCTGCTTCTACAGTGAAAGATGAAGAGCCAGAACTGGCTTCTTTTAAAGCCACACATTAAAATGTGTGAAGATGTTCAAATGACCTTTATCTCTTCCCTCTTGTGCATGTAGTTCTTGCCATGGAACAGCCAAAAATTCTCTGTACCTGTTCATTAGGATCAAATCTGACCCCTCAGTACAAGAGCCTAAAGATACAGACTCTTAATATTGAAATAAAATGCTTCTTTTTCCTGCACTAGACATGACTGTACTGTGGTCACAATGAATTTGGCCTTTTAGCTATACCCACACACACGGGGAGAGTTAGAGATGTCTCTAGTGTTGGACAAGATGAGCATTGTCCTCTCCCAATTTTAACTGCCCCAGGCAGGGCAGTGGTTCTCACCTGAAGATCCCGATTTTTGAGGATGCCGACCCAGAAGGCCTCCTGGCAGTGGTTGAATGCCAGCATTGCCTTCACTCTGTACACAAATTGTTCCAGAGACTTCTTCAACAAAGGCACGTGGTTGGTCAGTCCAATGTCTTGGTGAATCTATGCAACAGTAAAATGTGATGAAGATTGATTCTTGCCTGAATGTTCTGGCTGTTTAAAAACCATTGGTTATCAGGTGGGATGGACATGACCCCCACAAAGCTTGCCCACATGACATCACTTCTTGCCCAATTACAGCTATTGCTAAAAAATAAAGCTCAGATCAGTATTTTGTCTAAACTGATCCCTGACAACAATCCAAATATTCACATTCACCTGGATTAAAATAAATCTGGTTTTGTCATGAACTCTAGAGAGAAGCTATTAACTTCTCTGCTGAATTCCCAAGCTCAGAAAAAATGAGAAAGGTGTTAAATACACCACTTCCATCACAACCTTTTCTTCCTCACCGCCTCAAGCAATTCCTTTACATGGAATGTGTGTGCACTATAATCTCCAAATCCAGCTTCTCTGGAGCAAAGAAGCATTGGCTTTTGGAGAACTAGGACAGGAGGAACAGATGGAGTTGCTGTAAGCAAAAACCACCAGAGGAAGGGCAGCTATGCCAGGTATCCTAAGAGATTTAGCTCTGGGTGAGCATCTCCTGCTAGGCTTCAATCTGCAGTACAGAACAGTCACTGCTAAACCACAAATCCTGTCAACCTGCCAAAACCTGCACAATTATTTTGTATGCAAGTATTTTCCTCTTTCATGAGAATACTTTGTAATCTTCTGGGATTAAGGTGCTCTCATTAGCTGTACTCTGAATTCAGGTCACCTGCATTTCTTGGAAGAGTTCAACATGCTTGGGCAGAGGGACACTGCTTTTCTTCAAGTTCTGCCAACAGGGTTGAAGCAAAGTTGGTAACTGCTTACCAACAGCAAGCTGTTCTCTAGCCTATGTAACAGGCAGGAGCTGGCCATCATCAGCACTGATCAAAACCCAATCAGCAGAACCCTTGCTAATGACACAATCAACACACACAGTGCTCCCTGGGCCCTGGAACCTGCCCCACTGTGTGCAGGCAGTTTGGAGACTCAACAAAGTACAGCACTGGCAAAATTCTGTCTCCAGAAACTGTCCACGTGCCCAGGGTTAGGTATGTAAACAGAAAAGAGGCTTGGTGTGAAAGGGGAAATGACAAATACTTAGGGAATGACAGGTGAAGCTGACTGCTGTTGCCTGCTGTGTAATGCTCTTTAAAGACACATGTATTGAGGGAGAGTGACAAATCCTAGGTCACACTGCACCGAGGGTTAGTGAGCTCCCTGAGGTTTGTGTGAAAGTGAAATCAAGGTTGGTTTAACAAATGTTGGTGTCAACTCCTCTTCAAACAAGTATGGAATATTCATTGCATACATTTACTTGCCCCAGATTCAGTTTCTGCCTTCTCATTCTTGCAAAATGATTTGGTACAGAGATCTGTACCAGAGAAGTGGTAGAACACAGGTGTTCATTAACTGCAGCCCTGTGCTAACAAGGACCATGGGCCACAGCACTTGAACATGCTGGCCAAGTGCAAAGACAAAGATCACATGAAAAGCTGCAATGCTGTGATCCTGCTAACAAGGTGATTTGTGACTTTAAAGCAGGCATGACGATTTCACTTTGAAACATGAGGACTTTTTAGCATTATCAGGGTTTGTGCCAGCTTCCACTTCTCACTCTGTGCTGAGAGGTGCAACAGCATTTTCTGATCTTCTAAATATCTATGCTCCTGATGCCAGCTCTTCCTAAATGGGTAGCAAATCTGGCTTGGGAGCCATGCTGGTAGCTGGCTTTCTCCCTTCAGCTACTTTGGCAAAGCTCCCTTCTTGGACAAGTGTTCTTGAGCCTTTTAGGAGTCAGGAATGAAGGAGCACACAGGAAGATCTTCCTGTCTGCTCCTGTGTGATTCTCTCTTGCAACACACACTGTAAGCAAAGCTCTAATCCTCTCCTTCCTTCCTGCCCAAGTCTCCCACAGAGACAGACTCTGTTATCACTGTCCTCCTTCTCCCTTTGCCCTTACCAGCATAACATAAAAGGCACCTCAAGAGGACTTTGAACAGGGTTTTTCCCCATCCACCTCCTGTTGCTGATTCTTCTGAGTCACACGGCTGTTCATCTTTGGCAAAGCTTCTCTCCTATATTATCAATCTGGCATTTGTACTTTGTTCAAGGTCTCTAAGATCTTAGCTTGTGTTCTCAGAAACAACCAGCAATAGATGCCAACAACTAAAGATGTCCAGAACCTCTGTGTTAAAAAATATTAATCAACCTGACCTAACATTCAAGTCAGTCATTTCCAGACTAAATGCTTCCACTTTTGGACATTAAACAAGGCTATTTCACCTTCTTTCAGAGCTTTTGCTTGCACAGACCCTGCTGGAAGCATGCAAGTAGAACCTGCCAATGCCCTGGAAAAGCAGTGGAAGGGAAATAATACCATCCTTAGGACAGGAGTTTGTGCTGCAATTGGAACTTATCTTACCTTGGAATGGCCACACATGTGATGAAGTTGTCTGGTACTCATCTGCAAGGTTTTCAGCAAACTCTGCACATCATCCTGCAATAAATAAGCAGATCAGCAAATCACTCTCAAAGGACTTTTCCACAGGGAAACAATAATATTGAACAGCCTTAGTCCTAGCAGTGCTTTCAAAGGGTTATGGGGTAGAGGTGAGATGTGTGTATGGAGGCAGTATCAGTCATGATTCCCAGCTGGCTGCAGCCATTCTGTCCCCAGGATTACCGTGTGCTTTTTAAAGCTGTGGTCCAGGAGGGGCATGGCCAGCTTCAGAAATGCTTCCACAAAGAGGCGGCCATACTGTAAAACAGAGATAAATATGTCAGCAAGCAAATTGAAACTCCTTCTCAAAGAACCATCACAAAGTCAGATGAGATAATAATACAATCTTCCAAGTACCCTAGAGACTGTTCTTGCTTAGAAAAAGATTATATTCATGTGAATATGTACTGTACATATGTGCAGTACTGGAATATACAGGATCAGTAAAGGGTCCCACTTAAATCCCTGCAAAGAGAGGCAAGAAGGACCAGGTCTCATCATTGTACACATCCCTGGTTTTATCCACCAGGCATCTGAGAATGATACTGAACTAAATGCAAATGTTAGAATCACTATACATATGTATGTATAGCAAGGTGTATGGAATACAGTATGTGCTTCTTCCTGAGAACCCAGTACCCACTCTACTACACTAGAGGCAATGAGTCAAGAAAGCTGGTACTTAAACTGCTCTCTTCAGTTATCTTGAACTTTTGCTTACCTTCAGGCAGATGCTGAGTACAGGCCTGCTGTCAAATACCTACTTGGACAAGAGGAAAAAAGAGTCAGATCAGTCCACAAGTCTAAGGAAAACCATGTAAGCACAGCACACCCCTGTGAATGTGTGAACCCTGCTCTAAAGCACATCCATTCTCAAGGATTCTCTCATTCAGCAGGAACACCACATAAGCACATGAACTGTGGTGGCTCTCAGCTGGAAGCCCTTGGCAGGATTGCTCTTCAGTGATCTAAGGTGCACCTTTTGCAGATGGCACAAAATTATCTCAACGAGTTCTTAACAGTCTGGGACTCGAGAGACCCAAGCCCAGCTGATGGGCAAATAATCACATAGCAGACAAAGCAAAACTGAGATGGGCAAAATAATGTGAAGGTAACCCTGGTGCTGCTATGGACTAAACTGAACTATAGGCAAAACTGAACTAAATGGTCCAGCTCTACCCTTTATGCTCTCCAAAGGCATCTGGAACACAGGTAGGGTTCCAGTGAATGCTGCTGTATAGAAAAACCTGGGCTTGCCAATTATCACTTCAGATATGTCAAAATTAACAGCAATGATCAACCTAAGCAAGGAGAGAAGTGGAGCTGTACCTGTCACCTTCTGGCCCAAACAGCATCACACTCAAGAGACACTGGATGAACCAGAAGGGGATATTTCATCCAGTGGGACAGGGCACAGATTATAACTGGCTTTGTAATGGCTAGCTCCAGATTGTTCCACTAGTCAGTCACACTTTGTTTTTCCCCAGTGCTCCTGAGCCTGGGAACACCAGGCCTCACTGAGAATTTGGGGGCAGAGGCAGAAAACCAGCCAGAAGCTCACCTTGACCAAGTTAACGAGGATGTGGAAGTTGCGCACAGCGATGTTCCAGCGCAGCAGCTTCTCCAGCTGCACCTATGGGATGCAAGGGGACAAGAACCCAGGAGGCTGCATTTCCTCTCACTTGGCTGGATGTACTTTCAGCATTTGCTGTACCCAAAGCACTGTTGTTGTTGAAGACAAAGGAACAAACCTTCACCCCAAGCATATTTATCACAGCAGAAACACTCCATGGCAATTCCAGCCTGATCAGTGGCTTTAAGTGCTAGGAGTTAACTTGCTTGCTCTCAGAGCAGCTCTTGGTTGCAAAAAGTTGTTGTCCTCCCACACAGGTGTGCAGATCAACTGCACAGTTAAGTATTTTGCTGATTAATGCCTATTTTCTGGTTGCAGCTTCTGCTGGATTTACTAGATTTTTGACATGGTGCAAACCAGGAAAAAAAGATGCTACATATTTGTTACCCTGCGTATCAATGTCAATATACACTGATGAAGGAAGGTGTCTGACTGCATTTCCTAGACAAAGTTCAGAAGTAAATTCCTTTCCAGTTTATACATCTTTATTGTACTGTCCAGTTTAACCTAGGTTTTCTTCCCCTTACAGAGTCCAGTGTATTGATATTCCTACCTCACTTGAGTCTGATGGTTTCCCAGCTGGGATGCTTTTCACTGAACTCTCCAGCTGAGCCATCATTACTCTGAAGAAAACTGGGAATGTCTGCCTATGGAGAAAATGAAAAAAACTGCAAGTTATCTCTGAGCATTTTGATAGGCTGTTTGTCACCAGAATGATGCAGAAAAGTCAAAGGTTGCCCAGCTGGGCATCCTTCTCAGTAGGAAATCACAGAAGATTGGCCCTAGGACTCATAAAGAGGTATAGCCCAGCCCAAAAAACAGGTATTGCTCAGACAGATGGAGAATCCTGGGAAGTCACTAGCGCTTCCTCAGTGTGAATGACACTTAGACACCACCACTTCCTTGTAGCTCTAGGGGTGCACAGTGGAAGGACTGCAGCTCTCAGCATAAGATGATTTTGGAAGTTTCAGAGTGCAGGAACTTTCTTCATCCCTGCTTCCAAATTCCCATGCTGGGGCAGAAGCACCTGAGTGTTTTTGCACACTGAATATCTGCCCAGATTGCCTACAGCCACCCCAGGCCTCTGGGGCTGACTTTTGGAGTGCTTTATACCACAGAGACAACACCGATGACAGAGAGCAGTTCATTCTCCAGTTAAAATGGCTCACAGCAATAAACTCAGCATCATGTTAAGCACAGGACATTCCACTTTGGCATAAAGCTACCCCATGCTACCTGTTGCAAAGTGCTAAAACAATGTTTATGAGTGTCCAGAGTAGCCACCACAGTACCAACATGAAATCACAATAGGCCACAAACTATATATTTAAAAGCAGAAATTATCATTATGTATATCATGGAATTCAAAGTTTCTATTGCTACAATTACCTGCTTAGGGTAGGATAAGTAGAAGAACATGCATCTTTGGGAGAGTTCATCAGTTCAGCAACACCAACACTGGAGATTTCCTCTATGGCTTTCAGGATGTTATCTGTGTGCTCCAGGTAGACACTAAATCCAAAACCAACACAGCTGATCAGTAGATACCTCACAGAATGACACAACAAGGCCTTGAACACTGCCCTACCTGAAACATGTGGCCCAAAACTGTCAAACTCTTCCCTGCCAAAAGCAATCACATGCAGGAAACCCAAAGCACTACTTAGAACTGTCACAGTGGTGTCATTAAAAGCTAACATGATCTGAAACATACATGGATTCAGCATTCCCCCATTTTAGTATTCAGGAAGGACAGGCTGGGAAGAGGATGAGATGGAATTGCCCTTTCTGAGAGAGAACACCCAATCAGTATGGGTGACACTGAAATGGGTGTCTGCTATGGGCAACCTGGATCAGGAACAAGCCAACAAAGCCTTCTACAGACAGCCAGGAGTACCCCCATGATCCTCATGGCAAACTAACCCCTGTGACACCTGCTGGAAGGACAGCCCAGCAGGGCATAAGCAATCCAGGAGTCTCCTGGAGGCCAATGATGAGAACTTCCTGACCCAAGTGACAGAGGACCTGATGAGGAAAGGTGCTCAGCTGGACCTCATGCTTCAAACCATGAAAGAAACTGAGCTTTAGAAACAGTACAGAAACAGGGCCTTAGGCCAAGCTGTGCAAGCATGAGGCTTGTGATTCAGAGGGGCCATTCCTGTGTAGCAACAGTAATCACTAAAGAAATAGAGTGTCTTGGCAGGCCTAAGGGAATGGTTTGAGCCTTACCAGAGCAGGGTGTGCAGGGCACTGTTGAACTGGCTGCCCTTCTCTCGGTCCCCACTGGGCTTCACCCAGGACTGGCAGAGGAACTGCTTTGCTAGAGAAGCTGGGAAACATAAGGGACAACTTAGTGAAAGAAAAATATTAGTAAAAAAAATCCTTCTTCCATATAAAATCTGCATATTCAAATGATTTTTGAAAGATCACAATATCACTGCCCCTCATGTGCCTGACCTTTCTAAGTCAGAATGCATTTTCCCTAAAAAGCTGCAAGGCCACAAGGACATTTATCATGATAACAAAGTATTTGCACATCCAGCATGTTCCTGGTCTGGAACACCTGCTCACATCAGAACCATCATCCACCTCTGGCCACTTCTGACAAACTTAAGTTAAACCTTATTTGTTTGGCAGCTCCTACAGTGTGCCATCTATTTGTTTTTAATTAGGCCATGTGCAACCCTTAGGGTATCCATCTCTAGAAATAGAGTTCCAATAACAAGTGACTTGGCCTTTTGGCCACAGCACTATAATAATAAATGTGAACAGACAAGTTTAAAATCTACAGATTTCTGAAATCAAAACTGCTAACAAACCTGCCTGTCTCTTGCAGAAATGTTTAAAACCAGGAAATAATTAGTTAAAATAGGTTATTGCCTGCCACACTCAGTCATTCTCCCAATGTGGGACTGTTTAAATTGCAAAATTGTCTTTAAGGAGGGAAGTTACAATTCTGTGTGGCTATGGGGATTGGAGAAGGACAAATTCTACAGGTGTCTTAGTATGACAAGGAATGGCTGGGGGAGGCAAGTGTCTGGAGTCTCTATTTCAGTGCTGAAGTGGAGATCAAGTAGTTTTCTTGTATATTCCCTGCAACCATGTCTATCTTTTATCTGCTATTTATCTTATGTAATGGGTCCTAATCTATGAGAGAAGCTTTCTTAACTGAAAACATTTGTTGCATGGGGTTAAGAATTTACAGGTTTTCCTCTCTCTGCCCTGGAGTATTTGCAGCTGTATTTGCAGCTCATTTCAATAAATTTTGGAAACAAGCTGTCGCAGACATCTGTACTTAGAGTAAGAAGTTACATCAGATCAGGTCTGTGATCACTCACCTCCATAACCAGTGATTAAACTGGTACCAACACTGAGCAGCAGGCTCATGCTTAGAACTCCTGTAAGTTATGAAGCTCTGATTTTTAAAAACACCAGCTGAGAGAGCTGAGTCTGCCTGTGTGCATGTGACTGAGGCACAGCAGAACACACACCAAAGAGTGTCCCATATATTTCCTGCTGTTCCCTTTATTAATGGCTAGGACTGTTTACCCAGTAAGATTACCAGGATGTGAAAGGGAAATCTCTCCCTGAAAAGGCAAAGACCACACAAAAACTCATCTGAGATGAGTGACTCTTCACACATTACCCATTTTCTCCCTCTTCCAGCCAGACATGGGTTTCTCAGCAATGGCAATCAGGAGCTGAGTGAGGATATAGGCACAGTGGAAGCTGGGAACACTCTGCTGGAAATTCAGGAGGTACTGAAAACTCTCACTGGGGATGAGAGGAAAGCATAAAGGTAAAAAAAAGTGCAGACAGGGTAATGTCTCAGACACACACAAATAAAAAGGAAGCATTAGACTATCTCAGATCCAAGGTCTCCACATCCCAGTGTTTTGTCTCTGGCAGTGCCCTTCTAAAGAAGGAGTGATCAGCCAGTAATACATAGGAGTTCAATCACTGAAAAATTCTCTCAAGCCCCAGCCACTCAATCTAGCAACAGCTTCATATATTGCTCTTGCCTAGTGTACCTGTAAGCATTTTAAATCTCTAGAACATAGCCACTCCTTCTGTGAATCTACTAATATCCTTGTCTCAATAGCATACAAACAAATGAGATGCAGATTCATGCATATTTTACAATTTTTACTCCTTTAACAAAGTTTGACTACACTGCCATCAATTAAACACAAAGCTCTGTTTGAAGTGAGTGTAGTCTCTACAAGAGCTCCCAAACACACATTTGCCCATAATGCCCACACAAAACAGAGAAAAATCCCTGAAATTTCTTCATTTCAAACATTGTGAAATACAGATTCTACCTTATCAGTTCCTCAAGAAGAAGAAATTCTGTCTCTCCTGGCTTTAGTCTGTCTGCAAGCACCTGGAGAGCTGACCTCAGCAAGTCAGTATTTTCATGCTGAGAAAAACCATTCCTGAGGGGGAAAAAAAAATCCAGTTCATCATCAGAACAGAAGAGATATCAGATGCAAATGCATATCCAAGCCTATTTGGCAAGGTGAAAAATAGAGAAGCTGGATACTCAAGATAAGTCCTGCAATATGAGAGTTATAAAGGGACACAAAAAATTGAAAAATCGATGACAATGGAAAGCATTGAGCACAAACAATATCAATTTTTCAGTTAGACTGCAGATCTAGCTTGGTGAGGAGAGGCCATTTCCCAGAAGTGGAGGTCCATATATACTAAACCAATCCTATGCAGACCTAAACCACAGGATGTATAATGACAGTGGCTCTGCAAATGCAGTGACCATGGGTGGTCACCTCCTGAGCAGCTGGTAGGAGTCTAACAGGGGGGGAACTCCAGAGATCTTCATTATTTCTCTATTTCCCAGTGTTTGTGAGGATATATGTATGCTAGACATAATCAAATACATCCACATGCCAGTTCTATAGATTGAACAGATAGACTTGATAATGCTAATGATCAAGTGCACCTGTACCTCTTACATTGGTAATGTAAGAGGCCTTGACTAAACAAATGTAAAAAGAGCTGTAATTTGGTTGTTGAATTTTAGTGGCTGGCAGCTCACCCCAATATATAAGGCTGTCTGACCTGCAGCAAAACAGATTTTACACTGGACAGCAAAACTGATCTTGGAATGTCTGGTACAAAACTGACCAGGTTCTCTGATTTACAAAAGAGGTGAACTCAGGAACAACCAACATTCACACTATGAAGAAGTCTGCAGGCTGCAGAAGCATTTCTGAATTGGATATTTATGAATCCAGCTTGAATGCATCAACAGCATTGGCTTTTTGCCAGTGAAATACACATTCATCCTTTCTCATTGGCAAAAGAAATTCTTCCATCACTCAGATTCAGGCAGTGACAATTTAGCAAAGGATGAGGGGAAGGAAATGGGAAAGGATGGGTAAGAAAATACAAGATTCCTAGGCAGACTGGAAGTTGCTCAGCTAGGTGTGCCAGTATGCCCCTTATGCTGACCGTGACCCAAAAGCCAGATGGAATTCTACCCAGTCAGTGCTTCATCACCTACAGCTTGAGCACTGCTCAGAATCAGGCAATGAAGCCTGGCTTAACTAAGAAGTGCTTAGAAGCCTCCACCCACTGCAGTGGGTTGTTTTTCATGGCTGACAGGCCTTTGGCAGGGTGCAAACACTTTAAAGAAAAGAAACAAGAAGAAGCAGCAATAAATGGGTACAACTATGGACTTTTATTTTAAACTCACCAAGCAAATAAGGAGCGAAAAGTCAGTAAGAGCAGTTGGTAGCAGGAGGACATCAGCTGGTGCTCCTGGATGTTCTCTCCTGGTTCACCTTCTGCACCCTGATTTTGTACAGTTGCCTTTAATACAAATCAAATAATCCATTAAACACTATTGCAAATAAAGATAATGGCACATGAATCCATTTCCATAAATTCCATGTTGAAAAAAACTGAAGAAAACAAAGTGACTCTTTTTCCCCCAAACAAAATTAAAAGTATCTTTACAGCAGACAAAACTTTAGGGGTGTTTTGGTCAAAATTGCTGTCCACTAACCTGGAAGTAGTTATGCATGTTCTCCATGTGCTTACACAATGGCTTGAGTAGATCAACCACACACATGGCAACTTCCTTGGGAGATCTCTGACACAGATGGGAAAAGCCAATATCCTTATTTCCTCTTTCCTGTAGCAAACCCAAAAGATAAAAGTTGCTTCATTAGCCTCTCTTGAGAATAATTTCAACTGTTACATCTCAGACTGCTGCCAAGCAGTGCAATCCCTCATGCCATACAGGGTCAGGAGGGGTCACAGGGCAGGAAAGTTGGCTTCTGCTGAACCAGCACCACCAACTCACACAAAAAGATAACGTTTGACTAAAAGGATAAAACTGATCTGACACACAGCTCTCTTATAGAATAACTTAGGTTGGATGAGACAATCCAACACTTTACTCAAACACCAAGAGAAGACAGTCTCTGCATGTGGGAATTAAGATAGGTAGAAAGACAAAGAAAAAGAACAATGACCATGAAAAGCCCAGCCAATTGCAGTGCATTTCTCAGTTTAATGCAGTGGGACATGCATTTACTTTCCTCCTGAAGGCATCAGGAAGGAGTCCCTACATTCAGAGGGGTTTCTAATGCAGAAACATGGATGCAGCGGCTTCTGCCATCTGGCCTGACTAAATTTGAGCAGCACAGCCAGTGTCCCCAGGGAGGGCTAGGAAAAGGTCACTTGAGTTTTGAGGCTACAAGACTGCCTCAGTTAAATACCCTTTCCTGAGACATGCAGAGAACCAGATGCTGCAAACACTTCAGCAAGAGCAGTGTACACAAGAATTTTGAAAGAGCAAGTGCTGCTCTGGCACACAGCTGGGTGTCACACTTCCATTTAACTAATAAGTGAAGTAATTCTGAAAAATATTCCTCAGGAAAAGCCTGGAAGCCCCTGATGTGCTCTGCCTCAGCCCAGGACCCACAGCCTGCTGCTGCTCTTGCCTTTGGAAAGGGCACCCTCCTTGTGGAGCCCGAGGGCAGCACATGTTCCAGCTTCCAGCACAGGTCATCCAGAAGGAAGCAAAGCTCAGCAGGCCCCAGCTGCACAACTTCACGAGCCTGCAATTAAAAGAACAGTCAGTTCCAGGACCCAGATGTAACTGTAGTGCCTTGAAGCTCAAGTTTACCCTGTTTCCTGTCATGATTCCTGGACTAGGTTAACCTCAGGAGGGACCTATTTGGTAGATGCTTGGTTTTATGCTCCCCCATAGCAGGGATGGGGCATTGGCTCTGGTAACTCAAAGCATGAAGCCATCCTGATGCTCTAAACAGCTGAGGCAATGTCAGTACAACTTAAAAACTGAGAAAGAACAGATTTATATACATTGACATTGTAATAAGCTCCTAAAGATAAAAAGAGGTTTAAGCCCAGAGAGTCACAGAATTCACCAACTGAGTAACAGGCAAGAAGTATTTTGAAATAATGCCACATAGCCCAAGAGACTTGTCAAGCAGTCTTCCAGCTGGCCTGTGACCTGCATGCACAGAGACAGCTGTCTGCAGGGACAGACCAGGCTGTGCTCCAGACTGCCATGGCCTTTTCCCATTTCATGCATTTACTGACAAAAGGAGACTCCAGATGGAGTCAGCCTGCCTACAAAGAGGGTATTAGCAAAATTAAGCACATCTATTTTCCACAGCCATAGCAATGCAGTTTTCACAAGCTCCCAGATGATGCACAGCACCCTGCTCACTGAGAGCACCTCCATGACTCCAGTCCAACATTTCTGCTGTTCATGATTTCCTCATGCCTTGAGACATTTGAGTTTTTGCAATACAGGCTTTACTTTATGTCATAGATTCTTTTTGACAGGCAATACTTAGTGTATTTACCACCCTGTGCTCAATATTAAAGCCCCTTTCTTTCCATTAGGTCTATACATGTTGTACAGTATCTTTCACCTTTTATGCAATATTTATATTAGTTTGTTATTAACATTACTATATGACATGTCTGTTCTTCTCAGGAAAAGTCCTCTTTTTCTCAGTGCCTTGAAGTACTTGGGGCCAAATGCTCTCCTGGTCCCCAGCTCACAGCCCTGGGCCAACACATCTTAGCACCAGCCTGTTGTGCACTTCAGTGGAACAGGAAGGGCCAAGGTCCCTGAGAGAGGCCATTCCACAAAGCCTCATCAGTGTGGGCTTCAGGCTGCTCCACTCACCTCTGTGTGCATCTCCGTGTCCAGCACAGACTTTGTGAGCAGCCCACAGTGCAGCACAGTGAACACCTCGAGGTCCAGCTCTCGGAAGTACGGGCGGTAGCTCTGCAGCTGGGCCAGAGGATTTCCCGCCTCTCTGTCAGCAGCACTCTGAAAAGGAAATTGCAGGAGAATGGGCACTGCAGGGATAATTTACAAAATTAAGATGGGAGGCAGGTGCCAGAAAGCAGAACTGAACCACTGACTGTGATTAACTTTGGAATGAACAACCCCTTTCTCAAAGCTTTTGTTTTTGCTTCCACAGCATCTTCCCTGTTTTGGCTTCCTTGCAGTGCCCAGGGCTGCACACCTACCTTGTCCAGCTCAGAGAGCTCAGTATCAGGCTGGATTCCCTCAGAACTGTCTTCTGCTTGAGAACGATCTGCAGAGCCAGCTTTGCTGCCATCAGCCTTCTTTTTCCTTCCTTAAACACAAAAGCAACTTCAGACTCAAAGGCTGCACACTGTGCTCAGCACTAGGAGCACATGAATCAGCACTAAGAAAGTATGGAGCACAGGTCCATAGATCAAGTGCTCCTTCAAAATACAGTATCTAAAGTGATGGATTCTCCTCTTGTCAAAACTTTCCTTCTGCCTCCAAATGCTCCTACATAACAGGCCCAGACCCTGCACAATGGGTTTGGCACAGGAGGGAAAGGCATTCTCATCTGTGGCCTCCTTCAGTTGTTCTCATTGAATGGAATGTGAATTTTTGTCCACTTTGGCTTAAGGCAGACATGTTCCCAGGAAATGCTAATCTAAACTAGAAATAAGTCTAATCTAAACAGAACTAGAGACAGGAAGAACAAAGAAAATCGGATTGACTTTGAAAACTGAGAGGCAAGTTCTGTGTCTTCTCTGTGGGAGCTAGCAACAGGAAAGGATGAAGGAAAGATTTCCTTGTGCAGCAGAGCCATGACAAGGTTCCCAGGACATTGTTAAGGTACAACCTAAAGCTCAGGGGTTTACAAGGCAGCACAAGCCACAGATTCAGTACCAGATGATGCCACAAACCCATCAAAGGCAGAACTTGCTGCTGCAGAAGCAGAAAGTACTTTGGCATGTGAAAGCAATCAATGAAAGCCCTGGATTTTCACTGTTAAATGCAGCAGCTCTCCCAAGGAGACAGACTATCCAACACCTATTTGGTATAGGTTATTTTTCCATCTCCACTTCAGCTGCAACAGGAGTTGATGAGGTAAAATTCCCAGCTAGACAGACTTTGCCAAAAATTTAGTGCTTTAGGCACACACAAGTGCAATCTGCTAGCCAACCCCCATCACATCTGTTTGCTTAAACATTTTACATTTTCTTTACCACCTCTTTTCCTGGCTGGACCAGCAGCATTAGTGGATGGTGCAGCCTCCGGGGCCTCAGAGTCAAAAGTAGCTGGTGGTGGGACATAGCCAGGGGTTGCTGAAAGAGCCAAAATGTAGAAATTGGGTTAATTCAACTCCTGAATGACAACATACAGGCCAGATACATGTCTAAAGGAAGTATTTCACTGTCCTGGTGAAAGTTGGAGTGGTGAGGTAAGTGTAAGAATTTACCTGCTAGTGAGCAGTGAGCTGGAATAGCAGTGAGTAGGGAGCAGTGGAGCAGATCAGACTGCCTGGGATCTGGGCAGGCTACTGGGAGATGGACAAGGTGTGTCAGTACTTGGGGGACCTGCTAAAGTTTGTGTGCTTGTGACTCTAGAATGTGTAATTTGTGTGCTCTTCACTGAGGAAGTGATTAAGAAGAGCAGTTTGGATTTGGACAAATTGAAAATTATAGCTGCCCATGCACAAACTTTTAAAACTGGAAAACTGCAGTGTGTGTTACCATTTGTTTCCTCCATTGATGTCTAAGGCAACCCCTGGTACAGGCCCAGAATGTACAAATGTTTCATACTCACCTGCCAAGCATTTTCCCAGCACATTCTGCAGCTCTGTGATGTTCTGTAATCGAGTTAAAACTTTCCCTTTCATCTCAGCATCCTGTTGCTGGCAGAAGGCATTTACAACCTAGAGACACAAACCAAGCTCACTCAATCAGGGAGATTTGTACCCACTTTGCTACTTTTTCCTTTCTGAATAACATTCTCAAGTCCTGAATAAATACACAACACAGCACAGGTGGCCTGGGTGACCAGGTTCACACTGCATGAACAAAGCTCTTCAGAAGTCCATAAGAACATGGATACAATTGGTGCAATCTAAAAAAAAAACAATAAGACAACACCTCTGATGAAATATTAATTGAACAAGAGGAAGTAGCAGACAGCACATTGTCAGGTTCTATGATACCTGTGGCTCTGAAGATCCCTTGGCACTTCCTAGGTCTGCCAGGAAAGAGGCAGTCCTGGGAAGAGAGCAGAACTGGGAATGTGGAATTGCACCAAATCTGCCCTTCTCATGTTATCAGAATAACCGCAGCAGGAAAAATCCCACTGACCAATACATTGTCCAAATCTGCTTGAAGGCACTGCATTTTACTCTTCAGAGGTATAGAACAGAGAGTACAGAGCACCCCAAGAGAGAAAATTTACAGCCTCTCTGAAAGTGGAGCACAGCCTTTCTGTTAGGTAACAAAGACCACAGTAAAAGACCACAATATTCCCTCCCCTCCACTTTCCCCTTTCCTGGCTGACCAAGCTCTGCCCTCCTGGGCTTCCCTCATCCCTCCACCCCAGAAGCTGCAGACAAAGCTCTACTCACTTCCCGGAACCAGTTGAGGGCATAGAACAGGAGTGAGCACAGAAATTCACGCTCCTGCTTGGACAGAGACTCCAGCTTCCCTTCAACCTCCAGGTCAGTCAGGTACAGGGGACAACCTGGCACAGAGCAAGAACAGTATAGGTTGGACTGTGTGCTACCCATGCTTTGGTTTTTGCATTTACCAAGCCTCTTACCACAGCCTGCCCCAATTCCAGTGGCTGTTCAGAGTAAGGCCATCAGCCACTCCATCCCCAGACACAGCAACTGTCTCCCCTCCTCCCTTCCACTCTGTGGGCACAGAGCATCTCAGCCTCCTCACAAAATGCACAACCCCTCCTGCAGCTGGAGGAAATCTGTGCAGATCTGGCACAGCAGCAAGGCAGGCAGGCAGGCTCTATAAAAAAGTGCATTTCCCATACCTAGTAAGGCATCAATCTCCTCCAGGCTCCCACTGTTCTGCTCTGCAGTGTAGAGCCTCAGCAGCCGGAAACAGGGTGACAGACACAGGGGTGACACTGCCCTGGGGGAAACAAGAAATGGAGTGGGTCTGATGTTTTATATAACTCTAGAATGCCCATTACTTTTCCACTATGTCCTGTGTCCTTCCCAGGCTACCTTGCCTATGCCTTCTATCTTGCTTCTTGTAAGTCCCAGCAACAGAGAGCAGAAATGCACCATGTGGGTTAGAAAAAAACTCCCACAAATGAATAACTGGTGATTACCAGTTTTCTGGAAAAGCATGTAAGGGCAGAAAAATGACTGCAATGAACAAAAAATGGGGTCAGATTTACTTCTGGTGGAAATCAAAGTTGACTAACTCAGAAGGAACTGTAAGAAATTGTGCACAACAGTTATAAGGAGTAGAGGAACCTCCTTCAATGTTTCAGTGTGCCACTGCTCCAGTTCTGAGTGATTAAAATTAACATTTTCCATAGATACATGCAAAGTAGCTATATTTTCTCTCATTTTAAAATGATCATGTATTTTTTAAAGAACAATTAAAATCTCAACAAAATCTTATAACAACAAATTACAAACTATGCGCATAAAATAAAAAAAAAGAGAGCCTTTTATAACTTTAACACGTCTATGACTCTTATGATTCTTTTAACTTTGGTGTCCTCCTGTTTACTTAAGAGTTTTTTACATTTTACAGACTTCCTGTTCCATTTGCCAAAGACAATACCCTGATTTTTCAGTCGAATTTCATTTTTGGCTGCATGTTTGTGGGTTTAGCACTGTCTGTCACCATGACACACCCAAGATTACCCAAACAGCCCAAGCCAGAACAGACTGCCAGCTCCCAGCCAGACTATGCCTCCAAACCTATCTGAGTATGTTTAACATCAAAAGAAGGAGAAGAACACTGGAAATTGGTAAATTCTCTGACCAGCTCCTTATCAGGCACCTGAAGGGCACAAATGGAAACCCTTCCTTCACCTTTGCAGCCATCCCACAGGTAAGGGTCAAATACCTTTTACTCTGGTTATTTGCTCCAGCAGTGACCCTGCCAAGCTCACTCTGTGACACCAATGGCAAGAGGTTAATGGCAATTGCATCCTGACTTTGATCTTCATCCAGATTGTACAAGGACTTCACTGGGAACAAGAATGAGCTGCAAGGAAAGACAGACAACATCTTGTTGGCGACTTCAGTTCTCAGTGACAGAAACACTACCAATGCTTTATTTGTGATTAGCATACCCATGCACTGAGGGGCTGAGATCCACCACAAAGTCACCGGGAAAATCCTCCACCAAACTCTTCCCAAACTCATCCTGTTATAAAGAAAGGGAAGAAACCTTGGTCAGCAAAGAGGCTCAGTGAAGAAAGCAACAGTGGAAGATGCAGAAGATAAGGCCAAGCAAAAGTATCCTGGAACCATCACAGTAATGAAGCCCCATGGCCTGCAAGGAGAGCCAAGGGCTGCCTTTAGAGACAGAGCAAGGAAATATTGCTAAGTTAAAATTGCACAACCAATTTCTTCCCTGCTCCTTGGATGTGGGCTTCACTACAGGTTCCAGAGTGATGCAGAGAGGCAGAGCAGCTGGCTGGAAGAGGAAAGCAGCCCACATGTAAAAGGAGCTCCCAGCAGGAAGAAAGAGGTGTACAGTGCCTTTCACAAACCTCTTCCTATCACCATAAATCCATTTATTTATTACAATTAATGACTGTGGCTCTTCCAAGATCTTAGGGATCAGATAGTCTTAACAGTGTGACCCAGAAACCAATTTCTATACTAAGTTTAAAGCTCTTTCAGATTCTATTTTTATCTATGAATAGGAACAGCATGCTCTGAAATGTCACTTAGTTTCCTTTAAAAGGCTTCCCCTTGTCATGTAAAATTTTACAAAAAAGAAGCTGTTAAAGCATATGAGCACATTCCTGTTAGTGAGGAATCAGCCACAATTAAAAAAGCCAAGAGAGCTGAATGAGGATTTTGTATCTGACCAATCTCTCACAGAACAAAACAAGTTCCCAGCTAGCGTGAAATCCTCAAATTGACTCTATCTTGCCAATGTTTGAAAACCAACATTTTTCCTGAAGAATTCATGTAAGTGATTAAGTTCAAAATGCTTTGCAACCTACTAGGAGCTGTAAGTCCAAATTGCCCTTCTGCTTCTCAATCAAATTGGCAAATTCATCATAGTAGAGAGCCAAGACCTCTGGTGTTTGCTCACAGCAGAAGCCCACAAGGTCCAGCAGGGTAGACAGCTGAAAGGAGAGAAAACAGTGCAAAAATGGGTAAGGTAAAAGGATCAAATTCAAGCTTTTACCTTCAGTCCTTTTCACATTAATTTATTGTGAGGCATATTCAAAGCTTCATCTCTAGAGTAACAACCCATGGTGAATATTCTTGAATAGACACAGACTTAAGAAGGAACATGGGCCTTTTAGTGTCCTCTGCCATGAAATAACAAGAGAGTATGCCCAGGATCACTCTTAAATAGACTGTCAGCAGAGAAGAAGGCTCTTTAACAGAAACTAAGGAAAAAAGGCTGCTAGGCCAAACCTGTGGAACAGAACTACTTTGTCTGGATGGCAGGAAAGGCACAGCTACCAAAGCTGAGAGGATGGCCATGGTCACCCTTGGCTCCCTGAAGCAGATTGTCCTGCTTCCTTCCTTTGTATTTGAAATAACAACTGGACAGAAGACTTTCACTAAATGGCTGCAGTGCTGCTTGTTCTGGTAGCAGAGGCAACACCAGCAGGCACCTTTGTTTCTCCAAAACCATTTTTAATAGACTCTTGGCTCTGCAGTCAATGTACAAAAATCCCAGGCTCAGGAAAGCCAACTCCCAGACCCACAGAGTTCTTCAGCTAAGACTGCATTTCCAGTCACCCCTCCTTGCTGACCATGTCCTCCCTGTGTCCCACACCGCCCTGCTCCTGGCACTCACCTGCTCATCACGCTCACTGTTCAGCTCTGGTCTCTCCAGTGAAGCAGCATCTCCTTCACTCCTGGAAGCAATTGATAACCTTACTGTTGTGGCACAGGACTCAAGAGACAGCAAAATCCATCACACACACTCTCCAGAAATCAGAGAATTACACATTAAAAAGATTTCTTTGGAACACATTAGGAAAACACCTGGTGCTGTTTGGGACTTCTCTTTTAGACTTCTCTGGACTCAAACACAGAACACCTCAGGTTATTCAGCCTAGAGGCAGAAGCTGATCTGTAGTCAGTCTCCCAGTGTTCTATTTTTTTCCAAGCAACAGGTCATGCAGTGTGGTCAAGGGATCCACAAGTAGGCATTAACAAGGAATTTGGGATGCGTTTCAGAGCAGCAGCAGGTGAGCAGCACAGGGTGAAATATCAAACTGCACAGGCTGAAATACCAAACACCACAGTATGCAGAAGAGAGTTTTAAGATCCTGGATTTGCCCAAGATGTGCCTGAACTCAAAGGCAATGCTCTCCTGTCTTTGTTTCACTCCAGGCCTGAAAGCCATGTTCAATTCATCTTTGCTACATTTTCTCTCACCTTTTTAATGCCACACTGCCTATCATGGAAACAGCACCAATAATCCCCATTTGTTTGTGGTTGGGAACTGTGCTGGAGAGCCATTTCCTGATCACCATGTGCATATCATCCTGAAAAGAGACACAGACCATGTCACCACAGAGCTACCTGTGTCCATCACTCACAGTTCTATTGGCATCTTCACTTAATGTCATCTCCAAGGGCTACAGAGGGATGGTGTACAAGGATTTTTGCTTAAGGAATGTACATTCTGATATTTCATTTATTATGAAAATACTGGTCCCAACTCCAAGTAAGGTTGTAAGCAGCATTAAAAGTGATTAGGTTTGACTTTGCTGTAACTACTACAAAGAACTACAACACAGACACAATTGCTCCAGATTTCAACTATAATTAATAGGAGAGTATGTTAAAAAACAGATGGTCTTGGAGCCTGTCATACCCAAAGAGCAGCTGCAGAGCTGCACTTCAAAACACTGTCAACTTCAGGAGGCTGAGGGATGGAGCATTTTTTGGTGAAGGTCCAAAGATAATCTGTGCAGTGCAAGGAAAAATTCCTAATCTGCCGGCAGAGATCCTCATGTCTAAGAGGCTTCAGCTTAGAAGAACACTTAGAGAAGGCAGAGAGGAGGTTGGCTCTTGGGTACTGATTTCTTTGGTGACCTACCCCTGGAGTCTTCAGTATCACTGAGGATAAGAGTCAAACTGCCAACCTTGGATCTCCACAGTTACAAACTCTCAGCTCAAACTAAATTCTAGACACTCCTCCCCTTCTTTTCACAACTTCTGAGGGTGACAGGCAGAACATCCTGATGGCAGGTCCTGCAGGGCTGCAAAGTCACATTGTGTGTTGCCAGGGATATTTTCCCAAGTCACATGTAAGACTCAGGGTGGGAGGTGGGGAAATCATTGAGGAAACTAGATCAGAATGGAGCTAAACCTGCCACACAACTGGGAATTTTGGCAGCAAAGAGCTCCAATTAACAGGGTGAGTGGGAAGGACAAAATGGCTACAGACATGCTGTTTTACATGCCATAGACCAATCAGGAGAGGAAGAACAGTTTTCCTTCATAGGCTCAAGTTAGCATGTGCAAACATACCTACAGCTACAAACTACACAGACACTCAGAGAAAGACAAATAGTCCTAATTTCTAGAGCTGAACTTTATGAATGGGAAGATTTTAAACCCTGGTGTCTCTGTTGTGGAATAAATATCTCTGAATTATTTCTTTATCTGCTCTGCTCAAGGATTCAGAAATCCAGACAAAGGTACCACCACTGTATGCTGCAGCTGAGTCACACAAGGTAACCTGTGCAAGATGAAAGTGGATTTAGACAGACCAGGTCTGACAGCTTCTCGTGTTTACACCAGAGGCACAAGAGGTGTGGAGTCTACCACTTCACATACTCTGCTCTGTGCACTTCAGCTCTTCTAACAAGAGAGTCTTTGTTGTCTCTGGTGTGATGAATTTAAGTGGCTGAATCAATACAAACATCTCAGGGAAGAAGCTCAACTGTGCTTTCTGAAGGCTTCCAAGTGATGGAGGAACAGAGCTGTGCAAGGAGGCTGCTGAATTTACACTTCTGCAAGCCTTCAAGGCTCAGCTAGACAAAGCAACAATCAACATGACACCATGCTGGTGACAGTCCCACTTTGACTGGGAGGTTAGGTTAGGGACTACCATCAGCACCCTTCCTACAACATGTCTAACAACTCTGTCTTCCTCAAATGTGCAAGAGAAGGGAACCTTTCTGGGAAAGATGAGAGGCACAGTCACTGTGATAAGCCCTTGATATCAGGGTGGAAAGTCTAGAGCCACAAGCTGGTTTGCAGACCCTTGGGGAGAAGAGAATTTTAAACTCAAGGCTATCCTGACATCAATCCCTGTTCATAGATGATGCCAGTATTTAGTTAACCTAGCAGAAGAACCAAGGCACAGATTGAACAACTTTCTGTTGTGTCTCTGCTCACCTGAATGTAGCTCCCTTCTTGCTTCTGGCTGAATGCTAAAGTGCTGAGGATGTAGAAAAGCTTCCGGATCTGGCATGGATTCAGTTTCTGTGTAGAGTCTAAAATGGTCTGGGAGAGAAGCCACAAACTAGCTCAGAATATCAAGAATCCCTTTCCATATTCTCAAAAACACATTAATTGTCAACCTCAGGGAAAATAATTAACTTTACCCTTTTTGTACATGCATGAAAAAGCTACATTCAAATTAACCAAACATAAATGTCAGATTATTGCTCTGGCCTTAATTATGGGATTTCATTTTATCAGAGGCTGAATGGAAAGAATAACTTGGCTACCATAAGCATTTTGGGAGTGCTCAGGACAAGTGGCAGCTGTCTGTTTTCTATCACAAGTTTGGTCACAGGATTCAAATATTTGACAAGCAAGTAATTAAGCAAGTACTTTTCATTTAACAACCAACCAACTAAACAGCAAAAAGTATACACCTTTCTCACAATGTATAATTAAATCACCAGGAGCACACCAAAATATCAGAGAGGTGTGGGAATACCCACACCCACCCTCTTCAAGGGCTCTTAAACACAAGCTGTCCTTAAGCTACAAACCAACATGGATAGGGGAGTGTTCAAGGAAAGTACTGTTACATGCTTGCCTTGCTGTTTAACTCTTCCCTCAATCTCTACTTTTACTACTTTAGGAAATAGGCAACTCGGCAGGTCTGACCCTGCTTGTGACTCTTAGAATTCAGTAGTCCATATTTTTAATCCCCACTGAGTACTTCTTTTAAATTTTAGGATATGTCTTTTTCCATCTCTGCAAGCAATTTTGTCTTAGGATTCAAATACTGGCTGAAGTACTGTCAGTCCTTCAACAGACAGAATGTGCAGTCCACAAAGGGGGCGAGTTTTTGCCAAGTTTTGAAATAGCTCATGTAAATAAAGACAACATTTCCATTGCAGGCACCATTCCATGCCTGTAATTTAAGCATTGTCCAGTTAAAGGGAATTGTCTATCTCAATTTCCCCTGTCAAAAAATCATTCAGTCCTATCATACAGCTCACACTTTGACAGCAGTTACCTTTCACTTCTGACCACTGCCTTTCTCCAGGCAGAAAAGCTTTACAGGTACAAGTTTTTCCAATACCTCTATTTTGGAGAAGTACTGGTCTATTCTGGATCTGAGGCACAGTAGTGTAAGGGCCCCAAAATGTAGTACAAACCCAGAAAAGCAGATACCTTCACAAAGGTGGCATAGCGCATCAGCAGCGACGTGTGCAGCACCACCAAATCCGTGAGCACATCCAGAGAAATGTCCAGCTCTGTCTCACTTCCACTGCACACATGAGTCACCAAAGCACTCACAACCTCCTAAGGAAAAAGCCACCAAAAGAACCACAGTGAAATATCAACAGGAAAATGTCTGCCTTGCTCTGCTCATATGGACTACGTTGATCAAGTACAGATAATGACAGCAATCTTTGTGCTTGAAGTCACTTGCTGTCAGAGTCTTGCTGTGATTGTTCCCCATCTTCTTCTTGTCTTACTGTTTGGCACAGACCTCTCTCCAAAGGCTTCCAACTGCCTGAAACCCTGTCCCCTAAAGGATCATGACATAAACTCTAGAACAAAGTGCAAACATAAATCAGCTGTCATCCATCACACAGTACCTGCTGGCAGTAGGAGTCAAAGGCTGCAAAAGCTTGTTTGTACATGCAGCTGCCAAAGGAGACCACAGCTGGGTGTGCTGAGTGCAGAAATGTCTGAGCAAGGGCTAGGATTGAAGGGAAGAAGTCTTTGATAACCTGAAATACACCATGAAAGAGGAGATTACTGTTGCTGTTTTCAACACATGCAATGCTGAGGAAAACTCAACTCCAAAAAACCACATGACAGTTACAAGACAGGACATGTGCCTTGGGACACTGATCTGGACTAAAAATTATAAAAGAGAAGTACATGAACATTACTGGAAAGGTATAAATAATGCAGCAGAGGGTTAAATCATCATCTGACAAGATCTTTGAGAGATAAAAGAGAGAGTCCCAAAGCAGGATCAGACTGACCGTTGCGTGGTTTTGGAAGGCATTCTGCATCAGCTGTTCTGGCATGCAGCCCAGCCGGATTTTGCTCCTCAAAACCTTCTCAGTTTGCTTCCTGTTCCTGGTGTTTGTAGAATGGATTAGCAGCAAAACTATCAGATCCAGAACCTTTTAGAGGAAATAACAACCACTTATTATGCTGAAATATTAAACAGTCCAGATAACTCCAAGTCAAAACTTGAAGTCTAAACTGAGAAGAAAAAAGGAGCTCAGAAAGTCCCAAGAGTTACAACTTAAATAAAACCTTATGAGTATAACAGTATGCAATTAAAGCAGGATTAACTCTGAATTAACTCTGTCCCTTAAGAGAAGGGACAGGGAGGAACCTGAAGGAAGGGATGAACCAAGAGTTACAAGAAAAGGATGGTTGTTATACTTGGAACAAGTATAACAACTTGGAAACCATCCATGAAACATCAACAGCAAGTTTCTGGTCCAAATACAAAAATCTCTTAACCTACAACCAAGAAGAAAGCCCTGGAGAAACCAAGAGGACACTTACAGAGCAGAGCTATTACCTTATGGTCAGACACAGTATTACCTTATGGTCAGACACAGATGTGCTGTTCTCAATAGCCTGAGAGGGAAAAAACCAAGCAAGCTGTTAGGCTACAGTACAATTCTATATTCCAAAACCAAATCAAAAAAGGTAGACACCAGAAGTCTGTGACACCCTGCTCACAGATTTCTCTCCTCTACAGCAGGATACCCATCAAAGTCAGCAAACTGGATCCTCCCAACAACAGAGAATCCAGAAGGTATTTAAAAAAATAGCTGAAAACTGAGTTTGAACAAGGATATTCTCAAATAACATGAGGCTTGAGAAAGGAACTGAGATATTGAGGACAAGAAACAGCCTCATGGTTTACACTAAAATGCAATTTAAAATTAAATTTAACCTAATACCAGCTGATACTGATTTCTAGCAGGACATTTTCTAGCACCTTAAGGCCTCACATAGCTCAGTCCAAATATATGGTATACATTGTTCCTCTCTTGTAGAATGAAATCTATATCAGTAAAATGAAGGGCTAACATCTGTCTTTTAATACCACATTTGATTACAAGAAAAGCTCAGGCTCAATCAAGGAGCCCAAATAAATAAGGAAACAAGGACTGAAGTGTGTCTCTTACCTTAATCCATGCTTCAGAGACATCTTTCTGAAATCTCACAGCTAACTTGATGACATCAAAAAGTAGCTTCACACAGTTCTGGCTGGTGGTTACTTGGCTCAGGGAAGAACTGCAAATCATCAGAAAAGAGGAGACTCAGTCCCTGTAAATACTGCCACAGGAGTTATTAAGTTACTGCCTGAGCAGTCACAGCAGTAACTTAAAGCAGCCATTGTCCACAGGGAATGCTCTGGGAAAGAGAGGGAGTTTTCCAAGAGGATGGAACCAGAGGCTGCAGAATCAATAGAAAACATACTGGAAGGAACTTAAAACAGATAAACTGGTAGCAATATATATATATATATATATATATATATAAATGAAGTTGCTTATCCCCATGCAGTCATGGAGGCAGATGGCTCAAAAGGAACTACAGCAATGGCAGGGGAAGCTGGCTGGGCAAGGAGTGACACATGTATGGCATTAGCACCAAGTAGGAAGGAATAAAGGTGTCCATGCCTTTCCACAGGATAAATTAGGCTCATGCTTGTAGCCAATTGTGCCAGAGAGACCAGAAGAGGAACAGTTCAAGTTATCTTGTCTCATCCTACCCTTGGAGAATCAAGTAAACTTGTTTAAGTACCTGGCCTGGACTTGGCTTTTAATCTTCTTCTGGGAACTGAGAATCTGCGGGGGCAGAACACACGAGGACAGATCCAAGTTCTTCCGAAGATCAGAAATCACCTGTAAAGCACAAACCCATGCACAAATCACTGTGACAAATGAGGGAAGAACAGAAAAAGCTGAGGAAAATAAAACTATTTCCCATAATAACCCTAAAATTACAAATCAAAACTCATATATTTGTAAAGATTCACAAGTATTTAATCATGCCCAAATTTAATTTTTTTAACTCAGAAAATGAACCAGCAAAACTTTTCTCTTCACCTTTATGTCATACAAAAGACAGTTTTTCAAGACCTACTCTGTGAAATTCCCACCCATATCTGCTTTACATTGCTGTGAACTGTATTTATTCTGTTTAGCAGCTGAGCAAGATACATGACAGCCTCAGGAACTCTGGGACATGCAAGTTTACCAATGTGACTGCTGTTCAAATGCAGTGTACCAGCACAGACTGGCTGCCATGCCATAGGCACACTTTTTTACAGGGGCCTCCCTGAAAGGTTTGGGCAGATCTCAAACCTCCTTTGGCTTAGGCTGAGGCTTCCTCAACATATGAAACAAAGTGTGTTTGATAGCTCAGCAAGGCTGGCTTTGATCCCTGGCAATATAAAAATTTTACCTGAAAACACTAAAAACATACAGTTCTGTGTGTGAAGCAACTTCCCTCTGTTAAAACACACATTGGTGTGGAAAACACATACTTCATTATGAAAAAGATACTGTAAGATACTGTACCTCTACTGCATCTGCTGCCTTGACATTTTGGAGGATGAATTTTACTACTACTGGCAAATCTTCCAGTTTTACAGAAGGCACAATGGTCATGGCAGACTGTCTCACCTGAGGAGAGAGCAGCACTGCATCAGCTGGAAGACAACACTTCACAGAAACATAGTTATGCCAGTGGGAAGGAATCCTTGGAGACTACAGTCCAACCTTCTGCTCAGAGCAGGAATATTGTCAGTACCAGATCAGATTCACCTTGGCTTTGTTGAGTCTTGAAGGATGGAGGAAGCCTCCAATCTCTGCCACTTCTTTGATAATTTAAGTCAATGCTGCAGACCTTAACTAGTTTTTCCAAATGTCCAACCTAAACCTGTTATTGTGGCCACTGTCCCTTACCAGTCTTCAGCAGGAAGAGCTTGGCTCCACCATTTTGTAACTGGCTTTCAAAAGGGAAAAGCATGGAGAATGTGCAGCCTGCTATGCAGGACCAGCCTTTTGGCACTATGTAAAACACTATGTACTCAAATGAACCAATTTTATTTTATCCATAAGAAGCCCAACTCCAAAAAGTGCAGCAATGCAACATATCCAAAAGGCACAATGTACATCATCATCTCTTCTCCTTTGTCAGCATTCTGCAGAGAAAATCTGTTTAATTATTTAATCACCAATCTGCCTTTCCTTAGAATATAACAGTCTAGTCTGGTCACTGTACTTAAAAAAGATGAAATATTGACAATAAGATTTAAGATAGGCAGTAAACAATTACTGCAGCAGGACAAAGTGCTTCTGCATTTGCTAAAACACCTGGGATTGAAAATCCTGGCTGTTACAGCAGGCATTCAGAAAACTTCTCTCTGCTCTTTCCTGAATCCCTCATACATGTTTCAAAAACCAGCTTTAGCTTCTGACCTCTTTCCAACTTCAGGAGCTCAGGACTTTTGAAGGCCTTCAGGAGTCAGATTTAGCAAAATACTGGGAATTAAGTTCTCATGTTGCTAAGCAGGGGCTGGGGTGTGCTGAAGTGCTCAGTAAATGCTCTCACCTCAGCCACAAGTTCTGCATCAAGATCCAGACGAGAAAGGGCATCCAGGATTGGCACTGTCAGCCGTCTGCCCTGCTTCAGCAGGCAGCTGATACACAGGGAAAAGAAAACAAAGGGTCCTCTTAACAAAACCAAGAATGTATCTTTAGTGTATTGTATGATTCCAGTAGTTTTTGTGGCTGCTGCAAAAAAAAATCTCTGAAACTGAACACATATGCCTCTGGGATTATGGAAAATTTGTTCTCAAAATGATTACTCCTCATGTAAGAACTGCACCTGTCTTTAACAGCCTCATGGATGTTCCCAAAACTCATGTAATCATTCTTGGCTGGCCTCTGAGTTTCTTACAAACCTTCTCTAGTAAGAAGTTGTACTTAAATTTTGTTAGTTGAAAAACAGCTCATCTGCAGCATCCTGGTAACTGTGTTTGTGCTCCCTAATTCATTAGAAGTAATGAGTTGCTTTCTGCATCAGAAATAGGTAGAGGCTATGGAGAATATGGAAATAAGTGTGCCCTGCTGATACTGTTTGGATCTCAGCTTTCAAAACACACAAACAGAGAAAAGAGAAGTCTGAGGAGTTTGATTAGTATAGGGAAAATGTGTGAAGTTTTTTTATCTAGAAGCTGAGGCAATAAACTGAGAATGAAAACAAAGTCACAATTTGAGAGGGTACAAGGAATAGGATGCACTACTTGTAGTAATAATCTGCAAGTGATCACAGGTTTGAAAAGGTGATTAACTCCAGCAGAAATGTAAGTGATCTGTGCAATAATAAGAATTAGAAACACTTAGACTACTCAAATTCTTGTGTAAAATGAATACATTATTAAAGCAGACACATGTAAGGACTAGCCTATGGCAGTGCTCCCTGGGAGGGTAACTCTTGGCATTAGGCTCCCCAGTTGTTTGGATCAGCAAATATGCTTGAGAAAAGTATATAAAACAGCCAGAAAGTTCTGTTTCATGCACACATTTACTGTGTTGTGGATCTGGGGTTTTCTTTATTAATAAAAACCATGTTCATCCTTACCACAGCAGAATCCAAGACAAATCAGAAGCTGTCAGCAGTAATATCCAAGTGACTGATCACAGACTCTCCAGCAGAAGTAGCGAGTACTTAACTGGATGCTACCTGTGCTGTCTCCAGGTAGTCAAGAGTTTAATCATAATTTAGATAAAAGCAGTTTTGGAGCATTGTCTAAATGCAATGTCTTTTGCTGGATTGCCTGTGCTCTCTTTAGGAGCACAACAGTACAAATGGGATGTCCTCAGACAGTGCTGGGTGTCCCCAGATGCTGCAGTTAACAGGAACACAGTGCTGTCCTAATATTTCAGTCAGCCCCAGAGCAACCTGCATTAATGCATCTTGTCCTTTTCTGCTAAGTGCCAGGGGGAAAAAACAAAACAAAACAAACCCTCCCAACCAAATCATCCATACCTGAGCTCTCTGGCAACCTCACTTTGCTGGGAATCCTCCAGGATCTCAGGCAAACTGGTGATAATATCGTGCTGGATTGGTACTGGAGAGACACTGACCATCTGCATTAACTTCCTGACCAGATCCTGCAGACAACAGGAGCACTGCTGAAATGCACAAATCTCTCAGCACAACAATATTATGCATCTAAGGTCCCTCAATGCAACATCTGCTTGAGTTTGTGCCAACTGTCCCTTAAGTCATTGTCCTGCTGACATCATGAAGCAGAGCAGAGATTTTTGTGGAAAAAGGATATTTTACAGCTAGGATATAATGATCTTGGTGAGCAGAGGAAACTGGGAAACACAACAAGCTTCCCAGTGTTTAGTACTCCAGTAGAGAGTAACCCACAGAGACCAACTGACTTAGGGAAAGACAGGAAAGAATTACCAGAACAAGAACAGAGAATTCACCCCCACACACTTGCAAGTATCCAGTACCTTGTTAAAATTAAACAAGAGAGAACTGTAACTTCCTGCCAACAGCTTTAAAATAGGGTCATCTGTGTGAATACACATGCACAGATATAAATTTATGTAAAAGAAAACTTAGAGCAAGGAAAAAAGAAAAACAGTAAAAGATGTTCAGATGTCACTCAAGGCAAACACAGCAAAACAGGAAAAAATTAAATCTCTCCTTCAGCATGTAAATACAAGAACATCAGTTCTCATCAGCACAATAATTCAATCTAATCCCACCTGAGAAGCATTCCAAAAGTAGTTTGGAAAAAGCATCTGTGTGATTGCACCTCTGGCACCCACCTGGCTGTCAAGGAGTCTGTCAAGCCACTTGAACTGATTGATGATGAGCCGGGGGAAATTTGTTCCAAAGGTGCCCACACTGGAAGAGCAGAAAAGGATACACAGCTCAGTCACACCTACAGAATCCAGAGCTCTGCTGCTGGGCAGCAAGAACAACTAACCCCATTCTTAACTGGTCACTAATACACAGAAAGAACTTCACTCTTCTTACAGTTTGATAGGAGACAAATGTAACAACATCCATTTTCCAGGATTCCCAAAGGATTCACAGCACAGTTAACAGCTTATCACTTTTACATCCAAGATCCTTTAGAATTCTTGGGTGAAAACAGTTCAGACCTTGTGACTGTCTATGTTAAACCCTCCTCAAACAAGATTTCAGTCTGAGACAATTTCTTGGACTACAGCTCTGTGCAGCATTTGTATGCTGTATTTCAGCACTGGAACAAAAGTTGCAGCAGGAACAGCCTCAGCTTCTTTCTGCCCCTTGGCCTGCCCCACTAACTCTGCAGTGAGCATCCAGGGCACAGTAAGAAGAGATGGAAAGAAAGAAAATCGTATCTATATCTTGGGGCTGACATGTAGCATCCAATTTTACTCAGACTTTGGGAACATCAAGGAATCACTGTTAATTCTGTCCCCCCAACTACTCTTCTCCACTTTGAAACATGTGGGTCTTCCCAGAGGTCTTTGTGAAACAGATGAACTCCACATGACTGCAGTGAAGGGTTAAACAAATACATTTTGGACATTTTTTGGACTACACCCCTGTGCAGCATTTGTATCCTGTATTTCAACACTGGAACAAAAACTGCAGCAGGAACAGCCTCAGGTCCTTTCTGCCCCTTGGCCTGCCCCACTAACTCTGCAGTGAGCATCCAGGGCACAGGAAGAAGAGATGGAGTGGCCAAGTCTTGCCTGTTTTACATCTCAAGATCTCTCACTCCACTGTGGTGTTCCACATTCAAAAACCAAGAGATGATCTTTCAATTTCCCTAGTTTGAACACAACTTGGAATTTTAAAAGGAGATTTGTTTGCATCTCCCAGCCTCCTAAACTCTGCCAGCAGGCACTTCCATCTTTTTTTAAATGATGAGACACTCTCTAGTTCCTCTGCTGAAATAATTCTAAGCTTGTGTCAGTAGCTGTGAAAGCACAATCAATCAGTGCACAATGTCTGCATTTCATCTTCTAGAAATCTGTCTTCTGCTCTATGGACTCACCAATTTAAGGCCATGGTACCTCACAGATTATTTTACACAGGTATGAAAAAAAACCCCACATCAGTGCAAACTGCCAGCCAGGTAAACTTGAAGTAACAGCTAAAGTCAAACTGCTGGTGATTGTCCAAAAGAAATTTCATTTCAAGGCAGAGAGAAGCCAGTTTATACTCACATGTCAAAAAAGAATTCAGGGATCTTTTCCAACAACAGTGTTACGACAGCAGGCTAAAAGAAAGTAAAAAAACAACATTAGGGTGATTTACTTGTGCTGTGGTACTGCCACCCAAACTGACCTTTCAGAAAAGATGACATACACACAGAGAATAAAATGCTTGAAAGGCTCAATAAAGTATTGCCTGTATAAGAAATCTCTTGCCTAATGCCAGAAATGAGGCACACAGCCTAAGAAGTGAAAACCACTTTTCAGAGGGTTGTATAAACTACCCACATAACCCAGCAGAATATGGCCATAAGGGCAGGATGTACAATTCCTCTGGACCAATGAACTTCTTTTTCTCAGACCCTGAGCTGCTCTTCACCACTCAGAAAATTAAAGCATCAATTTTAGATAAGTTTGAAAACAGTGCCCAGCTCTAGCACTTAAAGATTCTCCACAGTGGAAGTGGTTATATCTCATCAGAATTTCCTATGGCTGACCTGAGCCATCATCTCTCATTCTGCCCCTGTTCACCTGTGAGGAGAGTCTGGCTCTGTGCTTCCTACACATTGCAACCAGGTATTTGAAGACCATGAAATTTCCCTTAATCTTCTTTTAAAACTGAACAAACCCAGTTCCCTCTGTCTCTGCTTGTCTGCCATGTGTCTCAGGCCCTAAGTATCTTTGTGTCCCTGCAACAACAAACTGGACACTATTCCAGATGCAGCCTCACCTGCCTCAAAACCAGCTCTATTAATCCTTTACTTAAGTAAGCAAAATGTTCCCTACAATCAAAAACATTGTAAAGAGCAAGGTAAGGTTCCCATACCTGTAAGATCTTAATCCCAAGAAGCAGTTTAATGAGGCTTTCACAATATGAGTGCACCAGATTCCTGCAAGATGAAAGATTCCACCATAGTTGTGTCAAAAACATGCTGGGAGAACAGGCTGTAACTCTTCCCAATTACTGTTTTCTTTTAAAAACTACATACAATGACTTAAGGTAGCACATGGCAATCACAGACACATAAAAAGATGTACAATTGCACTTTAGCTCTGAACCAGCTCACTTTCTACAGGATTAAAAATGTGAAAGTCTGTGGTGAAGCTGTATCTCCTGGGGAAAAAAATCTTAAAAAGGAATTGACCTCCACCAGCCCTGGCAAATTTTTTCCAGAGTATTTGGTTGTTGCCATAAAATGCCACAGAATCCAATGTGTGCCATGGGCAGGCAGTAAATTCTGTGACTTAACACTCTAAACTCCCTGCTAATTAACAGCAATTGATTACACCAGCCATCCTGCCTTGGTGTGCACCTTTAGCTGCACCCTGGTGAATGTCCCAGCACATCTCCAGAGACTGGCTCTGACTGAAGGGGAAGGCAAAACTCATTTTCTCTACCTGGACCCCTCAGTCCGTACAGGAGTGCAGGGCAAGAGGCAGTTCTTGAACTGGTTCCTGTCCTTGATGTGAGACTCCAGGCCACTGATGAACTGCTTCACCACCTGCAAAGCAGAGAGAAGTTATCCACCCTGAAGGGACACCCCAGCCAGCTGCTGTCCTTTAGGATGCAATTTGCAAGCAGATGATGAGAACCAGGAAGAGCTAATCTGGGAACTGCAGACAGAAACTGTGGTGGAAGGAATGCTGGATAATAAATGAATGCTAGTCGAGACCATTTCCAGAGGAAACAGTGATTACTCTGCAAAGCAACTCTAAAGTAAGCGTCTCACATTTTACTTTGATTTAAGAAGACTTTGCCTTTCTTCCTGTTCAGCTGAGATAATGTGACAAGGCCTACACCCAAAAAACATTTGCAGTCAAATCATTTGCCTCAGGACTTTCACCTGGACTTGGTGTCTGGGGAGGAGCACCACATCATGGCACTGTTAATGCTGCCAGCTCCCACCCAACACAAAACCAAACCCAGCTCCCACCAGAGAGCTATGCAAGCGATTTGTCTGCTGTGAGAGTCTTTGTCTATTGAATAATATTGCCAATATTATTGGCAATTAATGAAAATTAACTATTATATTATTCGCAATTAATGAAAATTACTTTGACAGTCAGAAAAACTGTGGGACTAAAAGGCTGGAACAGCAACACTAAGAGAACTGGAAAATCTTAACCACAGAAATCCAGGACAAGCTGCTGTGTTGCACACTTCTGTATGGGACTAGCAGGGACAGGCAGCTGCAGTTGCATATTTTCCTACTCAGCAAGCAGCTTTAAAGGTGGCTCCTGCCAGAGTTACTTACAGCTGGGTAAGTAGGGTGCTTCTCCAGGGCCAGGCAGAGCTTCTTCTGGAAAGCTATTTGATCAACAGCTGAGGAGACAGTTTAGAAAGGAAATAAAGAATGAGACAATCTGTCCATACAACATCCTAACAGCTACACCAAGTACAAGCTCTCAAGCCCATCCAACAACATTTTGCATTTGCTCTATTGAGAAGTGCAGTTGGCAAAAGCCTGAGTGGAATCAGCACTTGTGCTTTCTCTAGTCAGGGCTGAGAGCAGCACTGAAACACTGAATACAGGGCTCCCTGAAGGCATTGCCTGAAATGCAAGGCAACAATGCCATGTTTGCTTCCCCATTTCAGAGCTCCTGCCTTTGCAATTCAATACTGCAATCACAGATGCAGTCTAATACTTTTCTATGTACCTCTAATAATCTTTCAGAAGTCTTTAGACTTAACAGGTATACACCCAAAGAGGTGGAATAATGAGTCTAGGTGCTGCACTGAATTCAGCAGGAGCAAGAGGTGTATAACAAATAAGAGGCCAAATGAAGGTTTGCTGGAATTTTGAAACAAGCTGGCTCAAGCACTTTTGTGCTGCAAATAAAACACATCATTGCTTTGTACTATCCATCCTTGCAGGTTTTGATCTGAAGCAGAAACAGCAAATGTTGAACTCATACCTATTTCATTCTGTCCCTCCCCAGCTTTCAGCACAATTCCTGATGTCCTGAGGAGCTCTTCAAAGACTCCCTCATTCTCCAATCCACAGAAGGCAGAGGCATTTTCTTTATCAGAACTCCGTGACTTCTTAGCTTCTGAGAAAACAACACATGCTGCATCAAATACATAAAAAATTAGCAGTTTCATTAACAATCAGCATTATCAGAACTGCCATTTTGGCCTTGCCCCTGCTTGGGAGCTGTTGCCTCTATTAATGGGTCTCCACTCCACTAAGATGATACCCAGGCACCTACTTGCCAAGTCTGTCTTGCAGCTCTCTTCAGAAGCATCAACTTTGGACAATTTCCTTTTTGAAACCATGGTAACAAAACCTTTGTTGTTGCCTAAAAAAATGCAGGAAAAAGACAAGTGTTTTATTCATCTCTTTTCTAAGCAGATCTAGAATGTACTAGTGAATAGAAAAAGGGAACATGACAGAAATTGAGAGTGCTCAAAGAAAGACAGATTGCCTGGGTAACCAATATCACACATTTTCCTGCTGTGCAGGTTGAAATTTTAGAGCTTGTCATATTTAAGTAGCACAATATACGCCTTTTTCTAAAATTCAGTTCCTCATGAAACAAGGCTTGGCCTTTCATTCAGACACCAGGCAAATTAAATGGCAAAATAAAATGAGCAACTATGAGGACCCAGATTGCATCCACTGAGCTAAAGTCAAGCTCTCCACATGACAAAGCAACAAAGGATTCACAGATGGGTGCTCATGAGCCCAAACACTGTAAGTGATCCTGTTCATGCCCCTAACCACGAGTCATAGCCAGTGAGCTCTGTCAGCACAAACCTCCATCTCACCATCCTCTTTTGGGGGGTGGCAACAATTAAAAAGAAAAATAAACTCAACTCACCTTTAAAACTTAAAGGTTATGAAAAAAAGATGTGTGTGCATCTCACGCTAAATTTCAGCTGCTTGGCAGAGGCTGGTAAAATAACTTATTTAAAATACCAGCATGGAAGTGGAACAGTTTAAAAACAAAAGTGCAATGAGCCTTTCACAGCTGTTTCAGGTGTATAAATATCTGAAAGATGGGCGCCAAAGCGATGGTGCCCGACTCTCTTCAGTGGTGCCCAGTGACAGGATAAGGAGCAATGGCCAAAGCTAAAACACGAGAAGTTTCATTTCAACATGACCAAAATCTTCCTCAGGTTGTGGACGGCAGAGCACTGGAACAGCTGCCCGGGGAAGGCGTGCCCAGGCATGCCCAGGGAAGGACTCTCCCTCCCTGCGGACACTCCCAACGCAGCCGGACCCGCTCCTGTGTCACCTGCCCTGGGTGTCCCTGCCCTGGCTGATCCCCAGAGCTCCCTTCCAGCCCCACCGCTGCTGGGGTTTTGTTCTGGGTGGAGGCATAGCCTGACAGCCCAGCCTGGCCCCCCTCCATCGCACCTACTGCCAAAGGTGGGCAGTGCCTCAGGCGGCGGTTCCAGCTCAGCTCAGCTCAGCTCAGCCCGTCTCACCTGTGCCCACCTCACCTGAGCTGAGCCGAGTCGAGTCGAGTCGAGCCGAGCAAAGCCGAGCTCACCTCCCGTCCTCTCCGGGCAAGGCAAGGCAGGGCAGGGCAGGGCAGGGTGGGACACGCCGCTGTCCCCTCACGCCGCTCCCGCCACTCGCGCTCGAGTTTCCCGCCCGCGGCGCGCGCTGACGCCGTTCCGCCGGGGGCGGAAGGGCCGGGCCGGTCCCGGAAGCGGAAGCGCGGCGTGCGGCGGCGGCCCGGTGTCGGCCGGAGCCGGGCCCGAAGCGGCACCGCCGCGATGAGCGAGCCCGAGCTGCTGCTGGACTCCAACATCCGGCTATGGGTGGTGCTGCCCATCGTCTTCATCACTTTCTTCGTGGGCATGATCCGGCACTACGTGTCCATCCTGCTGCAGAGCGACAAGCGCCTCACGCAGGAGCAGGTGTCCGACAGGTCAGGGCCCGCCTCACCCCCGCCCGCCCCGCTCCCCCGGCCCGGCCCGGCCCGCCGCTAACGCCGCGTGTCTCTCTTCCAGCCAAGTCCTGATCCGGAGCAGAGTCCTTCGGGAAAATGGAAAATACATTCCAAAGCAGGTAGGGAGCTGCGCGCTCGGGCTGTACAAGGGTGGCTGGGGGCTCTGCCCGGGCAGTGCCGCGGGACGAGCAGCGCCCGCGGGTTCGGATGCTGCCGGGTCACCCCTGGGCACAGCAGTGTCCGTAAGGGCACATTCCCAGGAATCTTGGATACAGCACCGCCGTTTATGTCTTTTCCTTGACATTTATGTTAGCTGTCACTGCTCGATGTTTTAACTGCGTGCTGACATAAGATGTGCCTCCAAACTGCTGTGTTTAATATCTGCCAGCAAGCACACAGGGATGTAATGCTAGCATGGGATAACGAGGTGGTCATACAATGTCAGCTGAAATATTTGCTAAACTAAAAATGCATCGCTCATGTTGGCTCTGTTGGTACCAAGTGTGTATTTTGTGAAATCCAGAGGTCAGTTGGGCGAGTGAAAATGTCCCGTGTATCAGTATTGGTGCTCCCCGGCACAAAGAATTTGCACAAAACACTAAAAGCTCTTTAATTAACATGGGTTTCTCTTCAGAGAATTCTTATCGTTACTTTAAGAATTTTAGAGAGCCAGAGATCTGTACTCTGGATGCAGAAAAATATGATGAGCTTCAGAACACATGGGCAGTGAGGCACCTATCCCAGAAAGAACTCACAAGATGTCTGAATGTCTGAGCAAGAACTAATGCTTCTGTCCTTTTACTTCTTACGGTGTTGGCGTTGTCTTTCTCTGCTTTCAGTCTTTCCTGTCCCGGAAATATTTTTTTAATAACCCCGAGGATGGATTTTTTAAGAAAACAAAAAGAAAGGTAGTGCCTCCTTCACCAATGACAGGTATGTTAAGGTACCCCAACTGCAGCCAGGTAGAAAAACCTGCAGTGTCTGCTGAGGGTGGAAGGTGAATCAGCTCTGCAGGGAGCTCGGGCAGTGTGAGGGAGGGGGTGGGAGTGAGATCCCTCTCTTGGAAAACAAAAACATTAGATTGCTTCACGTTGCTTAACTTCAGCCTTGAGCTGCTTGCAGCATCTCAGGAGGCCTGACCTCCTCAGGGTAGCCAGGAGTGGGAGTCCTGCTCTTGTCTCCTTTTGCCAGTGTTTTGCTCCAGCTCCCAGAGGGTCTTCTCTAAAGTGATTTAATTTAACTAATGTATACAGCAAAATAGGAGCTTGTCCTTGCTCTACCCAGGTCAGCTCACAGGGGTCAGGCAAGTCCAGAGATCTGGGGCAAGGGATGGGGTCAGGCACAGCACAGAACAGAACACAACACAACACCTCTGTGGCAGCAGTCTCCACCACATTGGCTGCTCATCTCCTTTTGCAAAGTATTGTCAGCAATGGAAAATTGTAGATACTGGAACAGGAGTGTTGTCTCATGCAGTTTCCTAATTAAATTATCTGACATGCAATGACTTGTTTCTCTTTATTGTGATGTGCTGCTGCTTCACACCCCATCTGTGATTTGCAGATCCTACCATGCTGACAGATATGATGAAAGGGAATGTAACCAATGTTCTGCCTATGATCCTCATTGGTGGCTGGATCAACATGACATTTTCAGGATTTGTCACAAGTAAGTGTCTGGAGTAACAAGGGTTTGCCTGTGTTTCTGAAGATGGCCTTGAGGGTCTGAGCTGCATCAGAGATTTGCTCCTGACCTGAGAGCAGTCAGTTAGAAGCAGCATAAATTTGGCTTGTGGCACTGCTGCTCTTCACTCCACAAACTGCACAAATTTGCTTGTCCCATTGCAAAGGGTGGAAATTGTTTTCTGCGTGTTGGTCATGCTCTCCAAGAAAACAGCTCATATATTTGGGAAAAACTGTAGTGTCAAAACCAGTATTTTATTAAAACTGCCTGAAATTCAGGTTGATGCAGTGGATTTTCCTCTGAACCTGTCCAGGGAATTGGTTACTGTGTGGAGTGTACTCATCAAAAATACTTACTTAAATTCATAATTCTGGGGGTTTTTTTCCATACTGTTAATGTGATAACTGTTTCTTTAACAAGGGATATTCCCTTTCACAGTCACTGAAGTAACACCTGTGAGGGTTTGTTCATCTGATTCAGTTTCAGAAAGTCTTTTCATGTTAAAATGAATACAGAACTGCAGCTTTTTCAAAAATCCAAGTTAACTCTTTATTGTACACATTGCAGACTACATTAGATGTAATAAAAGAGCTACCTGCTCCTTTACCCTGTGCTTTGCAGTCATGCAGTGTCACTTTGTGGAACTGGGCTTTTTTTTCTTTACCCTGCAGCAAAGGTCCCGTTTCCCCTGACGCTGCGTTTCAAGCCAATGCTGCAGCAGGGAATTGAGCTGCTCACTTTGGATGCATCCTGGTAAGTCCCTGTCCTCAGCAAGCAAGGCCCAGTTCCCACTTGGAAAATGTTGAATGTGTTAACAGCCCTTGGCTGGTCTGTGTGTGCTGCTGGAATGAGGTCATGAGCCAGCTTTGAACTGACAACTGTGCTTGTTCTGATTTGTCAGGGTGAGCTCTGCTTCCTGGTACTTCTTGAATGTGTTTGGACTCAGAAGCATTTATACTCTCATCCTGGGCCAAGATAATGGTAAGGCACTTGCCATTTCTGGGAACTGGCTGCTCCTTCCATGGGATGTTGTCTGAGGCAGCCAAGAAGCTCCTGAATTCTTCTCTTGTTTCTGTGAGGTTACTTACTGTCCATGGGCCAGGTTTGACATCTCCTGCACCAGCCACTGGCTCATAAACTCCCATGTTAGCCCAGGCTTGCTTTCCCATCAAACCAGTGTGCAAAGGTTTTGTGCTCAGGTTTGTTTTATTTCTAGCAAGTACTGGCTTTAAGGAAAACTGCAGAGATTTCCTAATGTTAGATGTGGGGCAGGACAGATGTGCATTGGGGATAGAAAACTATTTTCCTCAATTTTTCTGCAGGTTTTATGTAAATCTGGCTAAGACAGAGCAGGTTGGGAGCAAGATGTCTTGTGAGGACTCCTGGCACAGCAGTGTTGCATTGTGGCTGTTGCTGCATTGTTCTCATCTACAGATAAAAACCTTCCCAACTGCACCATGCTCCAGGAAATGCTGTTTAATAGCACAGAAATCAACCTCTCATTTCTCATTTGCAGCTGCAGATCAGTCCAGGGTGATGCAAGAACAGATGACAGGGGCAGCAATGGCCATGCCAGCAGATACTAACAAAGCATTTAAGGTACAGTATTCCCACCTGCACTCCTGTTTGTGTGAGCCTGCAGGGTTATGAGCTGCATGTAACTCATCTCCATGTGTCAAGTAAGGGAATTGCTCTGGATTCCTGTTCCTAAAATTAGAGCTGACAGCTTATGAAGGCTGTGGGAGTTACTCTGGGTCTGGCAGAGCCCAAATACCCTGAAGTAAACCTGACAGATCAGTCATTGCTGGTACAAAAGCTGAATTTATGTCCCATGCTTTGCTTTTGCTGAGGAAGGGGTTTTTTAACTTGAGGTATAGTTCCAAAGCAGAGGCTGGCTCTTCAGAAGTTGTGTTAATAGTACAGCTGAGCATGAGTCCAGCATGATCCTGATGGAACTTGGGTGAGAAAATCAAGTAAGCCAGTCAGTTCAGTGGAAAATCCATCAGCAATTTACTGTCTTGCAGTTCTCCTAAAACACTTTCCACAGGCACTTGCTTGTTAGACTGCCTGTGCCTTTCACAGGCCTGTTCATGGCCAGGTTTATGCACGAAGGACAGACCTGGTTTCTGGTTTTGTGTGCTGTAGAAGATGTTTAGCCACACATCATCTGCTGCCTGGGAAGCTGGGATGGTCTGCTCCTGCAGTTTGTTTTCAGTAACCTTGCTGGTTAAAGATCCCATAGTACCCAGGCAGAGGCTCAGCCAGGGCAGAGGATGGCTGCAGCAGTGCTGGAGCTCTGGCTGTTCTGCCACATTCAGCACTGAGGTGCAATTCTAGCCAGGACTGACTCCACTTCCACCCAGTACTGGCTCTCCACAGCATTTCTGCCAATTCAGCCTTGCAGGGACCAAAACCCACTACATGTTCCAGCAGAAACAAAAGGGAAAAAGCCCATATTGCAGGAGAAGTGTTCTGGCCAAGAAATACAAATCCCTTGCTGGGCATCATGTGACATGGTTTTTTACAGGCTTTGTGCACAAGTCTGTGATCAGGTGCAAAATTTTTGGCCTCTTACCTGTTGTTATCAAGTAACTCTGAACTAAAGAATTACCTCACTGCAAAGCACTTGGCCCACCAGAACAGAACTGGCTGTTACAAAAGCTATGGACTGTTCCAGAAGGTTAGAGGGTTGGCAGAAAGTAGATAATGTAGTTTTTCTAATTTCTGTGATGCAATTTGTATTGAGCAACTAACATCTAATTAAGCATAAACCACTGATTTCAGAGAGTTGATATGATTGCCAGGTTTTTAATAGAAATCAGTGTTTGTTGCAGTTTTTAAAGCAGGCACTGCTTTGTGTAGTTCTTGTTTAACTAATCCTTTGTTACTTTTCCTTCTCTGCTTCTGTTCACTGCCAATGCAGACTGAATGGGAAGCCTTAGAATTGACAGATCATCAGTGGGCCTTAGAAGATGTAGAAGAAGAGCTCATGGCAAAAGACCTCCATTTTGAAGGCATGTTTAAGGAAGAACTTCAGACCTCCATCTTCTGAATTTGAGAATATGCTTTTGTCACTTCTTGTAAAAGTTATTTGAAAAGAAATCTGTTATCTAGAACTATATAATGTATTTTAGCAAGGCTGCAATTAAAATAAAAACATCATGTTCAGAACTGCAGTGCCCTCACTTTGATTTGAGCCCACAGACACGCACACACACTATTTCCCCATTAATTTAATAATTTCCAAGTCTATTTGTAAGCACCTGAGTGCCCACACAGCCTCTCCTGCCTGTGAGCAGGGTGTTGCAGAGTGCCTGGCTGTTATTTACTGGGCCAGGTTGGATAATAAATGCTTTAAGTTGCCCACCTTGCACTGTAGAGAACAGGGAGCAACTGTTCCTGGCTTATCCCTCTGTAGAAACTCCTCAGACCTCTTCCCCAACCTAGAGAAATGCTTTGCAAAAAGCTCTTCCTTACTCAGGCTGTTATTAATTTCCCCCTTCTTTATTCTGAGCACCTTTTTCTCAGGGTAACACTGTAAATCCTCTCAAGGCAGGAGCTGTGCCAGGACTGTGACACTGATTTTCTGTTCTCACCAAATACCTTCCCAGGGAACAGGGAAGGTGCCCCTTTGCTTTCCCTTCTTCCCACAATGGGTTTCATGTTTTGGGGACCAGCCCTTCACAGCAAAGCTCAGCAGCCCTGGTACTCCTGGAGAAAATGGACAGAAGGAAGACCAGAACTCTCAGGAGTTTGCAGAGGAAGGATGAAACCATAGCTGAGGCTGTCCAGTGCCACAAAAAAGCAAGGACAGCTTTGCTAGAGCACCAGGTACCAGCAACCCAGCACTGCAGAGAGAAAAGGCAACCCTGGAGCAGAGTGAACCCTCAGCTGTGCAGAGCTGTGCCCTCAGCAGCTGATTTCCTCCCAGATCCCCACTGGCTCTGCAGGACTCACCCTCCCCCAGCCCAAATTTCTCCTAGAAATTCATCAGGAATCCCCACAACCAGCAGTGCTAGGCCACGTAATGAAAGCTGAAAACACAACAAAACCCAGTTTCAGTGCAAACCACTCTTTAATTTTCCTCTTTGTACAACAGAGCCAGCCACTTACAAAGTGCTAGTCTAAAAAACAGTCTGGTATTACAGCACACACACACCAGCCAAAGCCCAGCAGCTCAGAGGCAGAGAAAGCAGAGCTGGGCTGCTTGTTCTGCAGTACAACAGAGTCTGTTCAGGATCTGAGATTGAACCCCACAGAGGCATTTCTCAGTGTCAGCACAGGTAGGGAGGTGAGGAGGAGGACAAAGGCTACTTCAGATTGATTTATCTTTTAAAAAGGTCTTTTACTGTCCTCCCTTTCCTCTATTCCCCATTTTGGAATGCCCACATGACTTACTTTCAGGGTAAAACAAACAAAAAATTGCTGATTAGAGTAATTTCAGTGCAGTGCTACAGCTTAAAAGTTGCTTTTTGCATGCTCCCCTCAGTAATAAGGAAAAAAAATTCAATATTAAGAGTTGCAAAAATAAAAGAGCAGAAGCAACTAAGCAATTGTGATCTCAAAATTTAAATTTTAATGCTTTAAAGCTAATTCCACAAAGGAGAATCACATCAGCAGCATGCTGGCTAGAGACAATGCCCCCTCCTCCTCCCCATCACTTTCCAGTGCCCTGACCAAGGGCTGCCTGTGCTGCCCTGCCAGGGTGCAGGGACAGGCACACTGCAATGTCAGGCACTGCCTGGGCTGCAGAAAGGTGGGGCTGAGGTGGAAAGTTTGGAGTTAAATGGATAAGCACTGCTGACCACCACAAAAGGTGATGATGGCAGCACTGAAGCCACAGCAGCTGCAAGCACATATTCCAGAGGGAACAAAAAGCACACTGATGGCCAGTCTCAGCCTTTCATTCTGCCAACACACTTGGATCTAAAAAGGAAAAACCCTCCTGTTTGGGTCACTACCTTGAGCTAGATGTTCCCCTAAAAAATACAGGCTAAGGCTCTGGAATTTTTCCCATTTTTCACATGGAAGACCAGTTCTCCACTGAGACTCGTAGGAGTCTCTTTTCAAGAAAGCTGGACTTGAATCCTAAAAAGCAGCACACAGTAAAGGAGGACAGAGGGAAGAGCATTTGCCAGTTGTGACAAAAGGATGGAGCAGAACCATTGAACAGCAGAGGCCAACAGGACCTGGGACAGGACTGTGACACCTGCAGCCCCACAGAGGGTGATCAGGTGAGGATAGAAAGGCAGCACTCAAGGGTGGAGGAGGGGTGAAAGAGCAGTCCAAAAAAACCAAAGTTGCAAGAGAAAAGGCCGAAAATTCACACAATCCATGGCATTGGGCTGTCACCTGTACAGGTGACAGCTCTGGGGACACAGTGCTGAGCTTGGCTGGAGACATAAATGAGCAAAAAAGGATAAAAATGCTGTCACTGCACAAACCATAGGAGAAATGCTGGCAGCAGAAAAGTGCTTACAGAGCAGCCTGGAAGTGAGGGGTGTAGGAGATTGAAAAGACAAGAAATTATCAATGTTATGGATGGTATTTTCTCTGCAGAAGAACAGGAGCCAGAGCAGCTGTAACCTGCATCTCCATGGGGATCAGCCTGCACATATGCCACACCACAGGCAGGTATGATTCACTTCTGGCCAAGATTCCTGCATCACTGGATTCAGTGTTCACATAAAAAATGCTGAGTCAAAACTGCCCAGGAGAGCCTCAAATGCATCAGTGAAAGGATGCAAGCACGAGAAACATTTGTTGCTTTGCCAGGGGACCTAGGTACAATGGCAGAGACTGCAACAGACCAGAAGTACAAAGATTTGAACTGAGCTCCAGAAAAGGTGCAGGAGGCCTCCCTGACACAGGCAGGGCCCAACAGCAACACCAGAGGTGGCAGGAAGCCCCAGTGCCGATTCACAGAATCGTACCCACCATTCTCCTCCACGGGCCCCTCAAGGCTCAGCTGTGCTGGCCTCCAGCTCAGGCTGTCCTCTCCCAACCCCAGCTACAACCCTCAGTCCAGGAACCAGAGCCCCAGCCCCTGCCTCTAGCCACACAGCTCAGCCAGATTTTAAAAAGAACTTTATTGAAGCTCCAATATATATTATTTTTGGCCTCTAAATACCCAAGTGTCAGCACCTATTCCTGGCTCTTCAGTGCTATTCTGCAACCCCCAGCACTGACTCTCTCAGTGCTTGATTTGCTGCTTGACCCCTACAGAAGGAAGAAAAATTTTCAGGCGCCTCAGGCATTGCTTTACAAGAGCAACCACTACCATGGTGGTTGAGTGCTGGAGGTGGTGCTTAGTTGGTGTCCATGCCATCACACTCTTCCTGGGGAGCAGAGGGGGCAGAATGTTCCTCGCTGTTTCGGCGCTCATAGAACAGCACATACGCAGCTTTTGTCTACCAAACAGAGAGAAAACCCACCTGAAACCATCCACACAGCCAGGCTGCAATGTCACACAAAGCAGGGAACCACACAAAGCACAGAGCTGGAACAGCCTCTAGCCAAATACTCACCACTATTTGGTCTTCTGAAGCCACCGAGACGCTGCTGTCGTCGAAGTAGTACCACTTGTCATTCACCTTGTTCTTGGCATAGGCAGTGTCTGTCAGGGAGGAACTGCAGCTCAGCAGGGCCAGCAGGGAGGGAATGCACACCTGGGACCCTGGGACTCCAACCACGTGTGCATGGGAGGCCAGGAGCCAGCTTTGGCATTGCCTGCCCCAAGCCTAGCTAACCAACACGAGTATCTACAACATGCCAGCTGGCCCACCTAGTCTAGGACCAGGTTCCACACACCAGGCTTAGCCCTGCCAGCTGAGATACACGGAAAAGAAACTTGGGGAAAAAATAGGCTTTGTTCACTGCCCTTGAGTCAGAGCTTTCCCAAACACGCACGGTTTAAGACTCTGCATTTTCACTAGAAAGGAAAGTTCTCTGCTGCTAATGGATCTGATCTGATTCTTGCAAGAATCCTCACTCAAGAACGAAGTTGGAAGTCCCTCAACATCTTTTCCAGCCAAGACTTTTGTGACTGTGATCTCCAGCCTCAGAACATGTGCCCCTTCAGCTACAGGAGTTCATCATCCTCTCAATGGTAAATTGCTTCTGGGTGGTTTTACAAGTGTCACCTACAGCATGGATCTGCATGGACACCTGATACAGGTAACTCACCTACAGACACTTTTCATCTGTGCTGCAGCAAAACTAGTGACACAAAACACAGACTCATTATGTACAAAATTTGTATGTAAGTGGGTTTTCTCTTGATGAAATGACATTTTCCTATGTCAGTTCTTATCAGTGCAAAGGTGGAGACATTCTGTCAGCCAGTGTCACAATTTTCAATTTTAAGTTCAGCACTGAAAAATTTGGACTCCACTCATAAATTGGGGAACACCATCACACAAACTAATGACAACTAACCAGGGTCCCACAGGCATCAGTCAGACCTCAGGCCAAAGTGCTGCTACCTATCTGGCCTCCAATCCTAACAGGACCCCAATCCAATACTCGCCTGCACACAAACACAGGTCAGTTTTGCACCAGACACCTTAGGGAGGGCTATTGAGGTGTCCCAGTGCAGAGCCCTCCCATGTGCCCTGTGCCCACGTTTCCCTGCACACCAAGGACACAGCAGCAGTTACTCACAGTGGCCCACTCCCATGGCTCCATAGTGATTGGATACTGCAATGAGGTCATAGACGTATGAGCCTGCTCTTGGGTCGCAGACAAACTCGGACATGTTCAAGCCCCTGGAAGGAAACACAGAACTATCAGTACACCAGTAACCACCACTTTTTAGGAAATGAAGCATGGCACCAGTGCTGCTCTGCTGCTCAGGGGCCAGGTGTTGTTAGTGTGAAGACCAGGCTTGTTACCCCTCCCACACAAGGCAGGTCCTGACAAACACACCAAGCACTGCCAGTTTAGAGGGAGGTGTTGAATAAAACACAGCTTGGAGTGCCCCTGTGTAGGCATGAAGAGTGAGACAGGAATAGTAAGGGATTTGCTTCATCCCACAGCAGGATGCAGAAGCAGAGGGACAAGGCAGGCTTTCATCTTGTAATTGTGCAGTACTCAATACTGCAAGTGCAGCACTGACAAAAAAAATTGCTAAAATTGCTACAGAAGTTCTCTTGGTTGAATCACATGGGCTTAAGTGAATTTCAGAAGAAACAGTACCTGCTAGTAATTAATGCTCTTTGAGATTAATAGCATTAACAAAAACCACCCCTCAAAAACACTAACCCTCTCAACCCATGCCTGCTGTCCAGCCACTCAAACCCTGAAAACACCTGCTTCAGTTACAGCCTTTACAACAAGCCCACCCAACAGAAACATCAGAAGTACATCTTTCTTGACCAAGATCTTCCTGGCTTGAGAGAAGAATCCTACCTGATGGGGAATTCCACAACCGTGTCAAGTTTATCCCTCCAGTATCTGCTGTACGAGAAGCGTTTTAAATGTACCACCAAAATCCTGGGCAAAGACCACAAGTCAAACTTCTTCGTGGCCTGCTGATGTTTCTTACAGTTAGGGCAGTACCTAAGGAGGGAGTAATAAGCAAGGAAATTAATGACTGCATCAAAGGAAAAACTTCTGGCCTTCCATTAAAGATCCTCACTAGCACAAGCACAGTCCCTGCCTGACAGAAGGCACACTGCCTGTGGAATCTGCAGGTGAACATTCTGCCTCAGAGAATTCCAAACTCCACTTGCTTTTATTTTATAGTCCTACAGCAAGTATGTTGACTGCACATTGTACAAAAACTTTGTAAAAAGTTTGGAAAAAAAAAAAAAAGCTTTTGAAAAAGCTTTGAAAAATAGCCTGGTTATTGGAAGCTGCATTCCCACTGATACTTTTTTCTTAAATATAGGCAGGAAACAAATACTTTTATTAACCCATGCCCACAGCCTATTGAGTCAATGACTTAATACAGATCTGACAGACTTCTCAAAGATGAGGACAAAAGGACAGACCTGGGAAATGATAAGAATCCCATGAAAAATCATGTGAACTCAAACAGTTACATCTGATGATAAATATGGCAGGCAGACAGAGGTTCTTACCACGGGTCATGTTCACCAAGTGTTTCCATAGTAGTAAAGAGCTCTATGCAATCTCTGAGGGCTACAACAGCCTTCTTCTTCTGTACTTGTAGCATGCTTCCATGTTTTTCAAATGCCTAGTGGAAGAGACAGGTGCTTTAGTCAATTCCATGTACTCTGTAATCCCTGACATCAAGAAATACATGCTCACTTTCCCTACAATGCCTATTTCTGCACCTCTTTCCCTATCCAGACAATCATCTCCAGCTTCCAGCCACTCCTTTCTTATGCTAAATAGTCCTTAAGAGAAAATATATGTCCTCACTTGGGTTTAGAGCTTTTATAAGACAGTAAAAACTGTCCTATTCTGTTATAAAAAACCAGTTTGTTCTGTTAAAAAGATCACCTTTTAAATACCATGCAAATTTACATAGATGACTTATGAAAAGAGCATACTACAACCTGTGCCTCCTGTTCATCATACAGCAGCCTCCGTGTCTCAGAATCCCAGTCAATAGCAACTGCAGAAAAAGCTACCAAAAAAAGGAAATATTTATTGTACAGGTGTAAAAAGAAGAAAGGGGAAAAAAAAAACCAGCAAGAAAATAATTACCATTCAGTTTTAAGATTTTTCCTTCAACAATGGAGTTTATCTCCGAGGTCCCAGAGGAATTCACAAGGCTTAAAGTGAAATGCTGTTTCTTGCAAGGCTGCAGGTCTCTTGCTGACTCCACTTGCATACAACCCTCAGAGTGGCAGGGGTCAACTTCTGTCAGCTTTTCCTTGCCTTCCTCTCCACCATCCTGATGCTCCATCTCTTCAATGTCGCCTGGACAAACATTTCAAACAAGGACAATGTAACAGGGCTCCAATGGAAGTTTAGCCTCACACCTGCCATGGACAGCTGTGTGCATCAGCCTGTACAACACACACCACTTGTGTGGGAAGCAATGAAAAGGCACACAGAAAAAGAAACCTCTGCTTGCTAACCACTCCATCTGAAGCTGTGTTTTCTCCTTTAGCAGATGCCAGTTTAGGAGAGTGCTCGGTTTGCAGGTTAACAATGACTCCTCCTGGCAGCACACCCTGAGAAGGATCCCCAAGAGAGAATCAGCAAGGTTGCAGCTGGGTGTCTTCACAGAAAGGAATATGTAAGTCACCAGGAAAGGTATTTCCACTCTTTGGGGGAAATGGGCAGGTTTTCCCCCCATTTAACTTAATTGCAGCTGTTACCCTCAGGGCTACACTAGAGAATCATTTCAAACAGGGAAGGGAAACACTCATGTGCCATCAGCATTAAAAGCTTCCTAGAGAGCATGTGGCCTAGGAATGAAACTGTTGATTCTATGTCCTCCAACAGACAAATTTCTCCACAATCTTCGTGACCTAACAGGCCAGTTTTCATCACCAAAGGGCATGTCAGGAAGGGTTGCCTCTGGAGGGAGGCACGTGGACACCTCAAATTAAGTAAGGACTTCTCTAACACTGGTCAGGATGAATGCACATCCACACCTTGTTCTGCAGCTGCTGCACATCTCATCTCCCCAGGAAGGAAACAGTCTATAAGATTCTCCCTGTACCAAGGAGACGTCCAGCACAACAGTGTGGTTTAATCATGGTGGAGAAACAACCTGTTAGAGCTTAAGCCAAATACATACAGCACAAAACAAATGCTGTTAGAAAGCTAAAGTGCTGAAAAGCTTCCAGCAGATTTTGAAAGGGCTTTACCTTCAACCACACCATTGGAGCCATTGCAGGTTCCTCTGTCTGGGCAGGGTGGGGAGTATTCTTCTGCCAGAGGGAGTTTCACACAGCGGCTGAAGAGAAGGGATACATTTCTTACACAGCCATACTGGAGCTGTGCACCAGAACAGCACACCCCTCTTTAATCAGCTCTTGCTGCCCAGTTCCCTCCAGCAAACCAGAACCCAACCTGTACAGCACCATTTACATTTACATGACAGCACCAAGAGCCCTCAGAATGAGTCAAACAACAATTCCCTGAATCTTTGCTCTCACTGCTTGTTCCATGTTTCACTGGCTGTATATTGAAAAGGCAGAAATAAGTTATGGTGGCCCCATCTGTGAGCCCTGAAAACATGCCCTCAGTTCTGCTCCTGATTCCTTTTGCAAGGCTGAGCCAGCAATATCTGTTACAAAGCTGAAAAAAACAGGACCTTGAAATGTCCCTGGGGCCTCCAGACACTAATGCAATGCAAATCCTGGTTTATACAACCCACACAAATCAAGGAAAATTCTCCCTATAACAAGGATTCAGTAATCCTATTACAGTGTAATTGAATAAGCAACCTCTAGAGCTTGGCACAGGATTCAAAGGTACAGCCATGACTTACCTGATCTGCTCCAAAACCACATTGTACAGGTGATCCACAGTGAGTTTGTGTTTGGGCACAGATATTAACAGTGGCTGCCCAAAGAGCACAGTCCCTGAAGTGTTGCTGGATTGCCTCACTGTCTTCTCCCGAAAGTAAATGGAGAGAGTGACATACTCTGAGCCATCCTCACTTGGCTTGCACACTTCATACCTGTTAGAAAGATAGGTATTTCCAGGGGTTATTCCCACAAGAAGCACAGCAGGACCAATATGAACTCAGTTCAAGTCTCTCCCACAGCACAAGAGGGCTGTGCTGCCCTCATGCTACAGAGCAGTTTCCTGAACACACCCCATGGCTCACAGTGGCACAGGACACACACCTGCAAATGACTCAGCTGCCACCTTCCCTCTGTCTTTGTTCCTAATTCAAACCCCTGTTACCAATCACCTCCCAAGACACTACCCTGACAACTCCACCAGTGAAAAATACTAAATGTACTTTGAAATTCCTCTGACAGTGTTTGTTCCCCCTGGAGAAAGAAATCTTGTTGATACCTTGGGTCTTGCATTCTGCCAGCCTCTCAATCAGTTTTATGGCCTGAGCTCACATCACTGAGTAGCTAATGTTTCATAAAACCAAGAGACTGGAAACATCTGCTTCACAGAAAAATCCAAGGACAGTAAACAAACAAGAAAAATTCTGGAAGACAACAAACAGCCTGGGAGAACAGTGAGGAGACTGTGACGCAGTTTGTGCCCTGGGTGAAACAGCAAATGAGGTATTTGCAGCTGTCAGAGGAGAGGCAAAAGTAACCACGTGCTCCAACACTATCACACTGTTTGCTTCAGGCCTATTCATTACAAAAGATTCATTTTCAGGAATGCCAAGTCACAGTGCTCTTTAATTTAGTGAGTCACCTGTCCCAGATTTAACTTAAAACTGAAAGAGAAAGAAAGATTTCATGAAAAGATGTCACTACACATAATGACCTAGACCACAGTCACATATCCGAATGCCTCAAGCTCCTAACAATTCTCTTCCATTAGACAAGCCACTCCCCTTCTCTCAAGAGCTGAGAAACATTTTTTTATTCCTGTGTTCAGAGCAGGAAGGAGAACAAATTTCAGAGCTGTAATTCTGCTTCATCCTACTTACAACAAAAATGGATCCCAGCTTGGGACTTGGACTGAGTTCAGTAGAGTACAGAAGGAAAACTTCCTGCCAGGGAGTCCCAGCCCACCAAGAACACAAGAGCTCAGAGTCAGCATAAGAGTCCAATGCCAGCAGCTGTTGAGGTTTTCTGGGCTGTCAATGCTACTCAGCTGGACACCAGCACTGCACACAGCCCACACCTCCTAAAGCTTCCTGAGAAACAGCACTACAAAAAGGTGAATTATTTCACTTAGTACTGTTTAAACCACAAAAGGCCATAATCAGTCCTAGAATATAAGCTGTGATTAACACCAGGTCCTATGAGACCCTTAGCCTGGACTCCTGTAACACAGCTCAGTGCATGCCACTCCTGAGACTCCTCCCACACCACCTACACTGCTCTGCAAGCAGCAATTCATGAAGCCCCATTTACACTCCACCCTCAAGCACCTGAATGAAGCCCTGCCCATGAGAAGGAATAGATGGGACAGAAATTAAAGATTATTTCCACAGGTAGAGGTCATCCATCACAAAGAGCCAGCATGCAGCACCCCACAACACTCTGCAGAGAGCATCTCACACACTTCTCACCACAACACAAGAGATTACTCAAGTGTCCCTTTACCCACTCCACCTCAGAACACCTTTTATAGCACTAAAAGCAGACACATCAGAATCAAGATCAGTCATTTTTATGATCTCCTGAGAAACACCTATCCCTTGAAAAAACCCAAAGCCAAAGTATTTTATGTACAGTGTAACAGGTTGTAGAGCTGATACTGGGAATTACTGGGCAATACCACATAATTCTGTATGTTACAACCTAATTGAAATAATAGAACATGAAGGTGATGCTACTCCAGATGACACAACATGGTTTTAGAAGTCAGAAACATTAGCTCAGCTGCTACCACACTGCTAGATACTGGCTAATTGCCTTTATAATTCATGACAACTCAGAAGTGTCTGAAAACTGCTAAGTAATAGGGTAGGACTTGACCAGTCTTTATCAGCATTATGGAGGTTCAGGTGTGTGGTTTCAATTCAGAAAGGAGGTACTGAGCAATGAGGTAACTTGTTCCATTGCACAATGAAGGTAAAGCAAGTGCACAGAAGAATGGAAAGCTATGAAGGACCAGAGCCACAGGAAAGGACAATGAGCTGAACACCAGGCTAATATATAGGTTGTATGTCACTGAAACATTCCCTCACAGGCGCTGGGATCTGTGATACTAACTCCAGCTGCAAAACACTATGTGGACCACAAGTCAGTCTACAGCAACAACCAAGAAGTGTATTTTGAAAAAGAATGAAGAAAGGCAGGAAGAAATGCTTTGCAGAAGCTGCCAAACAGATCTGTCTGAAGGAGTTACTACTGTACAACAACCCAGAGATGCTGCTGAGAAACCACAACAGGGTCAAAAACAGATAGTAAGAATAAACACAGGATTGGAAAAAAACTGGGAGAAACTGCGGCACATATTCTGATCTCTTCTAGAAGTGGAGATACACCTCATCTGTTTACTTCCTTTCATAATACCAGAACATACAAACAAGTCAACTAAGAGATCAGAGACTGAAAATGCAATGTTCTGAAGACAATGGACAGTTTGCACCATAGAACCTGGTCAAAAGATTTTCCCAGTCTTTCAGAGGAACAAGAGTAAAAATGATGAGGAATTCACACAGGAGGTTTATACTTGGCTTAAATAAATACAAGTTCATTTAGGAAAGGACACAAACCCTCATTTCAAACAAGAACAGCCCAGTTTTAATAAGTGTGAACAAACTTCACAGATCAGTCTGCTACAAGATCTCAAATGTCTTGGATAAAACTACTGGACCTGCTGGTCTGCTGACCTCACTTACTCAGCTCAGTAATTGCTGTAGGCTCAGTCACACTAACAAACCTGACATCTCTGCAGCCAGTGATGTTTGTTCAAGACCATGAACTTATCTGAATGTAATACACAGCATGTTGTAAGAGAAGGCAGAAAACATGGCATGTATGGCAAACTGAATAGATCCTATTCAAATATGCACACTTTTAAAGGTTAAAGGTGACCTGCAAATCAATTTGTGGAACTTTTATCAACATAAACAATACATGTTCTGTAATATGCCCCGTGAGCCAGGCTAAGAGAACAGGGGTATCTAGTTGATCCATCAGAACATTTTTCTTCTTAGTTCCTCAGAACTAAGAAGAAACACTAAGAGCAATGCCCCTGCAATGGGCTGTGGAGTTTGTTTCCATGTGGGACTTACCTGAGCCCTTGTAGGCCGGCTCCAAGCTCCAGCAGGATCCCTGGTGGTGGGACAGCACCAGCAGGTGCATGTGAGGGGTTACATTGGAGCGGGAGCCGGAGGTCCTAGGGGGGCTGGGCTTCCCAGGACCTGGGGAAAAGAAACAGCAAGTGTTTGGGTTGTGTGCTGAATGCTGTGCTCTGCTTAGCCTGGGCAATGAGAGCATTCAGCACAAACACTGAACTACTGGCATCAAATTGATTTGCAGACCACCTTTACAGGAGAGATTTCAGATCATTTGCCACAAACCTCCCTGTCCTTCCACAGAACAACATGCTTGGAGAGAACCATTTCCAGCTGTGACAAGTGGGATACTCCCACCATTCTCTGGCTGCACTGCCCCTGCATGGTGGATCAGTGATCTTGTTTCAAGGCTTCTAGCAACCCTCTCTACTTCTGCATCTCAGCTCTTCTCTGATAAATATTAACACAACTTGCTCCAGGTCTACCTGACAGTTCCAAACCTGTCAAGATGAGAAAGAGATGAGTGCAAAGCCTTGTGAAAGAACAGGCTTGGAGAACTTCCAAATCCTCCTTCCCTCTCAGTGGAGAAGAAAATGTACAGTTTTGTCCTCTTGTGTAAAAGGTGCCAGGTAAATTTTGGAATGCATTTCAAAGTTACTTGAAGTCACCTAAATATCAACCAGTGTGTATTTGCATTTCTTCTTTTTGAGGTTTTGCTATCAGAGAGCTCAACAGGTAAGATAATAAACAAGAAGAACTGATGAACCAGAAACTGAGCAGCTCAGAGGAAAAACATATCTTAGACAGCCAGGGCACATCTTCATTTTCCAAACTGCAATCCATTCAGCTTAAGTTCCAAATGGAGTCCAATTCTTGCCCCCTTCCTCAGTCCCTCAGATTCAGTATTCCCAACCACTTTAGTGGCACATTAAAATTCACAATGCACATCTCAAGATGTCCAAGGTGCCCTGCAAAAACTGAATGTGCCTTCCCTCATAACCCTAGGGTGGAAACCAGAAAAAAACCCCACAGTTCTTCCTGCCACTGAAATATCCCATAAAAGGTGGCAGCTCAATATCCACACATCCCACATCCAGCACATTTCCCAAATTTCACCAACAGTCTGGACTACAATACTTATTCTGCAGGCCATGTCCTCTGTCAAGCAAATGCTCAGAAAAGCCAAAGCCCATCCCAGCTGCTCTATTCCTGCTGCAATGTGTTGTGAGAGCTCCTGCTCCCTGACATTTCCAACCCAAGCATTTCAGGGAAATCCATGATCTGCTCAGTTGCAAACCAACAGAGGCCCAAATGAAAAGCTGAGACTTAACAGACATTGGTGTCAAAAGCAAGACACCAGTACAAAAGTACTGACTTTAGTTTTTTTAAGTCACAGCTGTGCTGGAGCACAAATCTCCTGCAGTATTAGGAGTTTTTGAATTCTGAATTGAGATGTGTGTTGCCAGCTGGCCAGTGCACAATACAGTAAGAGGTCTGGCAAACCACAGGGGTATTGTTGTCCCAGGCAGGCCTGGCTACTGCTCTCAGCAAAGCAAGCCTGCAAAAACACTGAAAGAGACTGACATTCATAATTAAATTTTTCAATCCTGAAACAACTTAATATGATGATAAGAAATGTACAGAAGGCAAGAACTGCCAGTTTAAGCTACAAGCACATCCTACAGCTTCAGAACCACTGACACAACTGATTTCTGTTGCAGGAGACAGCCACAAAGGCGATCACAGGTGGGAGATCTGAGCAAGGTCATGTTTAGAGGGGAATAATGAGAACAAGGAACACAGGAACAACTGGATGGCAGCTGCTCATGAACTCAGCCCCAGGGCTCTGTACTGCCCTACCATTCTCTGGATTCTCAGAGTCCAGCAAATAAGCACAGATGGTTACTAAAACAACCTTGGGTTGCTTCTGCCAGTGGAAGGGAGGAGTGCTTCTCAGGTGAGGAAACTGTTACATCTTTAAAAAAGTTATTTAAATGAAAGGGTGTGGCCTTCAGTTTATCACAACTTCTCTCAGAATTCACTCAGTGTGCAAGGAATCAGGAAGAACAAAAGAAAAGGCCTGTGAGCCTACCCCAATTCAAAGACCAGGCAACAAAATCCTTCAGAAAAAGACCTCAAAAATCAATAGAACCCACTGAGCCATGTGTAATTTCAAAATCTAAGTTTGGGAAATGCACACAAGTTTTGGGGAAATACACATGAGAAATATCTGTTTCTGAATATGCTGTACTGATTTAACTCTGTTTTGGATAGTTTTTCCCTTTGTTTTCTAACCAGTGAAAGAAACTTAGCATTTAACTGCAACTACTTAAAACAAGGAGCAAGATATACACATTACAGTTTTCCCACAGGGAAGTCTTGCTACTGAACCTTACTGGGAAATAAGAGCACATGATGTGTATATAAAAGGAATAGGATCAATTAAACATGAGTTAGGAAAGAGTTCAAGCACATGAGACAGCAAGTATCATGAAGTGAGTATCATTTAAATACAAGAGATACTTTGATTTTAGAAAACACCTTTTACTTGAATAAAAAAAAATTAAAAGACAGAACTCAGTCATATCCCAGGCTCCATTATATGTCAACTTGCAGCACACCTACATTAACATTTAGTGTATAAGAACACACCCTGCAAAAGGTGCCAGGACTACCAGATAATCCCTTTCCAGTTTGTTTTTCACACCTGATAGCTGACACAGCTCTCACTTGGCTTTACTGCACTGAGCCCAACACCCTGAAATGATGCAGCTTCCCTATTTGATTTATAAATAAATAATGCTATTGAAAACCCATCTGTTCTGTAACTTCTATCTTCCTAGACTCAAAGCTGGTATGTTTTAGTCTTACCATACAAGGCCATTAAGTGATTCATACAAATCTCAGGAAAAATTTAAGTTTTCAAAACATGGTAGGCAAGAAGCTTCCAGAAGAATTCTTCCTTTCTTAAAAAGCAATTGCTATCTTTTTAGCCCGACACTCTAGAAAGTGTTCTTAAGAGTTTCTTTTGTGGTAATATCCAGTATAAATGTAGTGCACACAAATGTTTGATGAGTTAGCATGGTTTTATTGAGTCTTTCTTAAGTTATTTATTTCAACTGTGATTTCTGGGTGAAAATACCGTGATTGTAAAACCCTACACTGCTGTACTTTCTAATAAAAGGCATCTGTTCCCCTTCACTAAGTGATACAAAGCCAGTTTTCTTCCAGGAACAGCAGAGAGATGCATCACTCTGTGTAACCATTACACACCCCACAGCTCCATCACCAGTACAGGAGATCTTTTCCCAGCTGAGCATTTCATGGACTGTGCAGGCATACAGAGCATCCTTCAAGTCACAAGCAGCAAGTCTTTTCCTTGAGGCAAGAATTTGCCTCAATTTAAGAAGAAAAAAATTCATTTTAGTGAGAAACTCTTCTTCATTGACTCTGGGGAAATAAAATGTTTCTCAACATTTCAAGCAGAAACAAGTTTGTTCTTTAAAGGTGGAAGGTTTTGAAAGACCTTTTTTTTTGAAGTATTTTTATTCCTCTTTTTAATAAACAGTGAGGTATTTGCCAGTAATCTAAGAAGTTGCTGAGATATCAGAAACTCCTGAAGCTATTGGCAGCAGCAATCTGAACAAAGCACCACACACCACATTCCCCAGGCACACATTACACAGCACCTGCAGGAGGCAGAAACCTGATCTGCCAAGGCATTGCCTGTAACTTCTGGCACAAACACAACAGCTTGAGCAGCACTTGACAAGTTCCTCTTTAACTGTAAAACCATCTTTTCTGCAAGAAACAGAAGGCAGAGAGGTACATCCACAACTAAAAGTACATCCCCTAATGGAAAACAGGCTTTGAAGCTGGCAGGACAAAAAAAATAATAGATGGAAACAAAGTGGAAGTCAAGAACCTTCACACTACTGTAACCATTTATTGAATGATCTTTGAACACCTAACAGCAGACCTTTTATAACCAGGCAAGGCAGGTAGATTGCCCACACTAGAAGTAATTATGCAATTGCCTTTTAAAAACTTTCCTCTTTATGAACAAGTGTTTCTCTGCTCATTTTTTTAAACAAGACTTCTTTCAATAAAAGAATGTTGGTTTTTAGCTGTAGTAGAACATTACTTTACATATCTTTTTCCTGGCAGCATTACCCATTAAAAGGACTTCCTATGAACAGCTTTTTCCTAATTCTTGCCCTGGTGCCTGGCTTCTTGCTCTTGCCTCCTAGCGCTGAAAAGATCTTGGAGGGCGTACATGGAAAAACAGGATTTGCAAAACTTCCTCCTGCTACCTCTCCTCTTCCTCAGAAGGTTATTTTTAACCCAGGTCAGTTCACTCACTGTGACTCACAGCAGCACCTCATTTACAGTTACCCTGCACATAAAAGGAAGAGGCAATTGCAAAGCAAAATACACTTGGAGCTGCAGTTCAGCCAATGCTTGCCCCACACCAGACCTGATTCAGACACACAGTTACTTTCTGGGAAAGGATTTACAACATGTTATGCCTGTATGAAAGCAGAGATTTTTTTGCAATTACTACTGTAATATCATGCTTCTTGTTTTTAAAGTGTTTTACTTGCTGCAGAGACAGACAGACTTACAAACTAACACTCTACAAACAGATTTCATAGAAGCCAAACTTCATTCCCAGAGATCCCAACTGGTCACCCAGATGAAGACAACAACTTTTACAGAACTCCTTCATTACATCTCAGCAATAAGGTCACAACAGACACCGTGACAGAAGAGCACCAGGGTGTCACAGCATCCCACCCCCTGAAAGGTTCACAAAGCACCACAGGATGTCAGTGCAGGTCTCCACACACACCCAACAATTCCATGGCAGCAATATTCTTGCACTGGAACGTTCTCCTATTTCAGCTGCAATAGAGGATCACCTTCTGCTCTCCTCACCAGATTTCAGAGGTGAATGAAAATATCTCACTCACCACACACATGTAGAACATCAAGCAGGACCAAATCCTCAGCTTTGCCCTCACAGCAACAGTTTAGATACAGTGTTCAGTACCAGTCAAGAGCCCATAAAAATCCCCAGTCAGGGTGTTCTAACAACAAGGATGGATTTTGGAAAGGCAGAGTGCAACAACTGAGACTTTGTACTATCCTACTAATGGTGCAAAGCTTTTGGCTGATTTGGAAAACATAAGAACAACAACCTTGAGAAAAAGTAAAAATGTCAGTAAGAGCAAAACTGTAATCCAGATGTAATTATGTCCTAAAGAGGCTTGTAGGAAGTTCTAAACTGCATAACACAGACCAGACCGAAAGTTTACTGTGATCCCAGGGCCATGTCCTCCTGTGTTAGAAGAATACCAGCTGAACACTGCAGATGTTGACCTGCTGGTAGGAGCAGTGCTGCTGAGCCATGCAAAAGGTCTACAAGAAGGGTTAGGTCTTGTGAGGGGACAGGAACTGGGTTTTAGACCCTAAAATCAAAGGAAATGTTTTGCAATATTCTTCACATGTGGCATTTTCCCAGTTTACTCACACAAAGATGTCGTCTTTTGGCATGATATGATTTAAACCTTCATCCATTTGGAAGATTTTGTGGAATCTGTGATTATACACGTCTGTCACCACCATCTAGGACAGCAAGTGAGATTTGCAAAGTGATTATAGTAAAAACTTACATAAATTTTGGCAAACTACCTTTAAATTCAAGTTACAGTTTATTCCAATTTTCTATCACAATTGTCAGCATACCAACATCAGCTGCACTTTGCTTTTCTGTCCCTTCTCTTAAACCTCTCTACTGCAATGGAATTATCAGAATAAATATAGACTATTTCATGCATCTTTTTAATCTTCAAGCAAAGAACAGCATTTTAATTTGTTACAGTTTTGTCACTAACCCCTTAAGTTCAGCTTATCACCCATATAAAAGCTAGGCCACCAAAATGCTTCAAGAAGAATACACATTTATCAACATTACTGTCTCCATTTATCCTTACATTTTCTGCAGGAACACCAGAAAGTTTGGAAAGTGCTTCACACAGATCTGAGATGGCCCCCATCATTGGCACCACAACTCGGTACTAGAAACAAAAATAATGTTATATTTACACTGGGCAAAAGAAACCCGTACAAGGCAGAGAGCAAGAAAATGGAAATAAAATCTTAAAACTCTTAAATCTTTAATTTACAGGAGTTCTGCTGAAGTTAAGGTCACAGCCACACACTTGAAGGTCTTCTGGATCTCAGCTTTGCCTTACACAAAGCAGGGATTTGGAGGGAATGAAAGCCATGAACAGCCTTCTGCTGTGATCAGGCTCAGCAGCAGTAAAACTCAGGAAAAAACATAATCACCAGACACAGCAGCTTGCTTAAAACATAAAATTGCTGGTTTTTTCTGTGATAAAAAACATCTTAGAGCCATTCTCTTCAATGCTGCTGAAGGTCAAGGCAAAAATCTTGACAGACATGGAAATGCTGCCAATCAGCTCCTCCAGAACGGCATCAAGGACATCCACTCCCTCTCCTTCGGTGCCCAGCCTGTGCTTCTGTGACATGTGGCAAGCACAAGGCTACTTTAGAGATGTGTGTATCCATTTGAAAATAAAGTGGGGGCAAATTTAAAGCAAGTCTATTGAGGAGGCTGAAAAAGTAAATGTCATTTTTCTTTTTTTATTTCCCCAAGAGGAGCTATTTTTCAATTCTGTTTGAAATTCAGCAGCCTTACCCATTTACAATCACAGAACCATAGAATATGCTGAATTGGAAGGGACCCACAAAGACCATGAAAGCCCAACTCCTGACCCTGCACAGGACACCCCAACAATCCCACCATGAGCCTGAGAGCATTGTCCCAACATTCTTTGAACTCTGACAGGCTTGGTGCTGTGACCACTCCCCTGGGGAAGTGTTCCAGGGCTCAACCACCCTCTGGGTGAAAAACCTTCTCCTGGTATCCAGCCTAAACCCTCCCTGACTCAGCTTCAGGCCCTTCCCTTGGGTCCTGTCACTGGTCTCAAAAGTGAACAGGGAACCTGTCTTTCACTTCCCTCTGTGAGGATGCTGAAGACCACAAGGTTTCTCCCCTCAGTCTCCTCTGAAACCTGTGATATCATAAGGCTTCCCCTCCAGCCCCTTCACCATCCTCATGGCTCTCTTTGGACAGTCTCTAATGATTTGTGTCTTTTTTGTATTGCGATGACCTAAACTGCCCCCAGCATTTGAGGTGAGGCTGCCCCAGTGCAGAGCAGAGGACAGTCCCCCCCTCTGACAGGCTGTGCACCCCAGGGCACAATATAAGTCGCATCTTTGCATTTTGTAAGCACATTGCTGCTTTCAGGGAGCAGCACATCACACAGGTCATCTCACCACAGAAAACCACTTCCAGCTGACCATGACCTTTAGTTTCATAAGCCAAGATTTTATAAAGTCACTTGATTTCACACCCCAGATTTTTTATCACAAAACCCATACTACGTCACTCAAAGGTGGACATCAATATCCTTCAGATTACTTTAAGAGTCTCAATTTTAAAATCTAATAGAACTCAGATGACTTGAAAGAAATGTGTGTCTTCAGCATGCCTCACCTGGACAGGTCTGCGCTGTGGGTCTGCAAACACCAGGGTCACTTCCATCAGCCGGTCCCTCCTCAAGGGCAGGGGCAGAGTTAAGTAACAGAAGGGATCAAAGGTCACAGAAACTTTAGAGCATTTGGGACAAACAAGGGTAGACTTGAAAAGACCATGAAAAATATCCACAATGATGGAATCATTCCTCAGCCTATGGTTCTCCCATGCCTCTTTTGCCACCTCCTATAAAAAGAATTTTTAAAATAATATATTAGAAGTTATTTCTTGCAAAGATTTCTACAGTGGGTTGAGCACCAGGATCAAAGAAAACTTGGGAAATTGATACTGATAGGTCAATTTCAGAGGGAAGGGGCTCTACCAGTATGTGTAGATAAAGCACAACACACTGGGATTTCTTCTCAGTAAAATTAATGCCTAGCAATAAGTAAAATTTAATCTATCTGTTCTAGCTGAGTTTGATCAGGTACTCCTTGGTGCACACAATGCCAGAAGCATGAACAGAGCTGAGGGGACAGTGACAGGGTCACATGCTGCTCTTCAGGACAAGCAGGTTTGCTCCACTCTCCAGAAGGAATGGAGCACTGCCTGTTGCTTTGGAAAGGCAACTGCAGTTACAGCTTTCAAGAAAAAAAGCAGAGTTTTTTTGTCTTGGAAAATGATGGCCATGTTTCACAAAGACAGGCTAAAAGGAGACAAATTACAATTCCCTGAAGACCTTCACAAGACAACTTATAAACTCCTTACCAAAGGGCATCTGGCATTTGTCAATTCAGGGCAATCAGAGGCTGCTCTTAGCATGAGACTTTTAGTCTCAGGAAGAAAACTGAAAACAAGAAACTTATTTGGCCTCTATCAGGTAAACCTCCTAAGATCATTTCTTTTCTCTGTTTAGGTAGAGAGCAACAAGGCATGACAAGTCTGTGCTGTGCCAAGGACACTGCTCTGTGGGAAGGATGTTTGTGTGGCTTATGAGCAGAAGGAAGGCCAGGAAGTGTCCCAGAACCCAACTAAATGCCCTGGGAATCCTTAAGCAAAGGACACTGTACCGAATCAGGTCTGCCATTGGCATCCTTCAGCTCCAAGTAGGGTTTCTTCTTCACTCTGTTCAAATCCTCATGCAAGCCATCCAGCAGAAAAGCCAAGAGCTCCTGGGAGTCCTGCTGCTGGTATCCTGAGAACTGAGGAGCAAATCGGCCAACCTGTGTCTGAAACACCAAGGCAACAGTGAGGGGACACAGAACACTCAGGCTGTGCTTTTGGCAGAGCTCAGCTCAGCACCACCTTCTGCTGGCAGCAGGCCACGGTGAACTGGATGCTAATGCAGAGAAAGGTGCCAGAACCATTTCCCCAGCTACTTTCAGTATTTCAGCAGAAAGCAGCTCTTCACACTGAAGCAATGAGAACATTACACCAATAAACAAAGTTATAGACAAGGGGATGTGTTTTGATGTTCACTTCATAATTTAAATGCTTAGATTTGTAACTTGCACACCTTTTCTCACTGACCAAAGTTCACAGCTGGCAATTCATACGACCTTGCTTAGTCTTGCAGCAAAGACCATTCTGATTCATCTGTAAACAGCCCTCAGGCTGGGAGGTCATTTACTAAGTAACATTAAAGAGCAGTAGCAAACCCTGAGGAAGGACACTGCCCACTGACAAGTTCCTCCCTGTACCCCAGAAAGCATTCACAAACCATGAAACACTGGAGCAATTCTGTCCTTACTGCCTTCATAACATCAAAATATGTGCAGGCATGTTAGCTTTCACTGTTTCTGCTGTCCAGAGCTGTGCTACAGGAACAGGACACACTTACTTTGAACATCCGTGGGGCCACGTGGGACTGCCTCCCAGACCACATCTGTTTAATGAGATCTGCATAGGCCTCTGCTATTTCTCCCCTCATCCCCAGGGGGTTGTTCTGATTTATTTCAGCTTCATATCTATCTTCCAGGAAGTAGTCAGTCAGAGGAGGAGTATTGCTCAGGCACTGAGAAAAGATTAAGAAAATTATTTTACTGCATGGGACAAGAGATTTGCGTGACAATGAAACAACAAAACCAACTTTCATATCAGAACATGCACCAAGTTAACAAAACTGGTGAGACTCAAAAGCTTGTTTAGTAAAACAAAGAAAAAATTAAGGCAGAAATCTGCATTTGAAAGACTGATACCTAGAAAATTAAAGCATAATGGTAAATACAAGAAAGAAAGTAATTGGTCCTTAACATGACTAGTTTGCATGACAAACTAAGATTGAAGTACATTTGATTTAAGTCACTTGGATTGAAAAATTTTAAAGTTGTCTCTCAGCTAAGTCCAAGAAAACAAGAGTAGCTTAAGGATACCATGACACAACTGAAAATAAAGTCATGTTGAACAAAAAGCAGGGCAGCCCAAGTTTATTGTGGTGTCCTGAATACCATGTGCATAATGCATTAGTTATTTTAAGACCTGTTCCAGATTTCAAAGCCATCACAGAGTGACTGAAGTAATTTCACAGCATTAGTATCACACTAGAAGTTTGCCCATTCCTTAAATCAAAATTCATACAATTTGTCTCATATTTTGTTTGAACTTCTTAGCAAAAAACTACTCCAGCAAGTTTTTGCATTCTTTAAAATGAACAAAATAATCCTAGGAAATTAAGTTCAAAAGCAAAGAAATAATTATTAGCTTTGCATCACTGTTTCAACCTTAACAACTTGCACAATGAACCTGAACCTTTCCTGTGCCTTTTCATGCTCTTCATTTTTCAAGAATCTTTACACAGGCCCAGAACTGCACACAGTGAGCTGCTCATGTCACTTGTGCAGCCCACACAAGCCAAAACATCCTCCTCATCAGACATTTTTGGCAGGGCACAGCACTGGGACCTTGTGTTACAGTCAGGCACCTGCTCAATACAACTTCCCCTGGCCATTTCAAATGCCACATGTTTCAGATTCAGTCCCCAACACTGTCATCTGTTTTACAGTACTAATGAGCTAAATATAAGCCAAACTAAACATGATTTTTTGGTCTGTTTATTTTTGAGGTGTAGTCTCCCCATGGAATTACATTAAATATTCTTTTCTTTTCACAGATTTTAATCCACAATATTATGAGACTGATCTTTTATTTAATTCTAATGAGGGCTCTTTCTAATTCCTACCTGTAATGCAGAATTCATGAAGCAGGTGTTTCCAAGGTTACTGAGTCCACAGAGTCCAGGCTGTGAGAGGGAAGCACTGTCCCTGCAGTTGTAAGAGTTACAGCCAAACCCAGAACCTCTGCAAGAAAAGACAATACAGTGAACTCCACAATGAGTTTGTCGAGTCTCACCACTATTTAAAAGTCACATCAAATACAAGTCAGAAAACTTTTACTCAATTTTTTTAATCAGGCTACCTGTTTGTGCTACCTCATAGGGGCTAATGCTGAATACCAGGAAAAAAATGTACATGCTAACTTTGGAAACATTAATCCTTACAAAGTCTATTATTTATTTATGGCTCATAACACATTCATTTCCCTCTGTCTGTAAGTAAATAGCACACTACCCTAACACAGCAAGAGTCTAGATAATGCACTTTAAGGAATAATAAGAGAATTATGATCTGTACCTGGAAGGCTTCTACCACAATGGCAGACAGACAAAAGAACATAATCCCTTCCCTCATGCTCTGAGTCACCACAAAAAACAGGCAATGCTCTGGCAGTTAGTAAGCTCTGGAACATGCACTACTTTTACAAGTCAGCAAGGAACAGCAGAAGGCAGTGGTTTCAACAAGCCAAGTCTGATAAACAGGTACACAAGAGTAGTACAAGTCCTCTAGGGCACCATCACACTCCTTTTCTATACAGGCAAGGATGCATGGGATCACTCACATGAAGGGTGACAAAACAAAAAGAACAATTCCTGCTCTTACCCCCTGCCCAGGTGGGAGCTGTTGAGTCCATAGGAGTTACTGCTATCACCGTTAGTAATGACAGAAGTGGCAGACACTGAGGAATAAGAACTTGCTGATGATTTTGAAGAGGTAGTAAAGTTTCTGCTAGTTGCAGTGCTTGATCTGGGAGAAAGGAAAAAGAAGCAGAAACAGTGCTACTACTTTCTTTATCCCCAGCCCCACCTCCCACAAAACTCCAAGGACTTGCTGAGCTATAGTTAGTTACCCCACACAGAATTTACTGCTTTAATCTGTTTGATCACATTTCCAGACAATTGTCTGGAACAGAAACATCAGGAAAAAGGTACCAGAAGTAGGAGCAACAATTATTGCTTAAAGGCAAATCTGGGTCCCAGACAGAAATAAGTAGCAATTCAGTGTGAGTGAGAGGGAAGCAGAGATTTAATTTTATGAGTAAACCACCTTGAAATAAGCAAGCAAAACCTCCCAAATCAGAAGACCACAGAACACTCTACCTGCATTAGAAAGTGACCAGGTCAGTCCTTCCCTACCTGAAACTCAGACCATCAATTCAAACACAACATTCATCAGGAAGAAGATAACCAACAAGGCACTAAAATTCAAGTGTCCTGTCATCGACAGTTCCATAAAAAAAAGGCAAAACCACAAGACAGTACTAATTTTGACATTAATTAATTTCTCTATAGTAAGAGTTGACTGGTCTAATCTCTCCATCTCTGCCCAAATAAACACACAAAACCAAAAGTAAAAAGGTGCAGGACACCAACAGCCACACAACAGTTGCTACTAGCCCCAAACCAGAGCAGGAAGCCAGCAGAGGATAGGGCTCTCAAACTTCAGCTTGTGAATTTATTCTTTTTTATTGTGGCTTTGTTTTCAAATGATACAAACTAAAAATGTATATTCATAGCTCAGATGGCACTAAAAAAATTGTTCTGGAAAACCTCAGTGGGAAAAAAACTATAGAACAATGAACAAGCCATAAAGGCCATGACAAGGCAGAACAGCTGGACAGCCTCAACAGTTTTGAAATATAATAGCAGTAAAATAAATACAGAAGTAAACAAGTTACAGGAGGAGCTTCCAGATGAAACTGGAACACCCCAAACACAGTCAAAGCCTGAAGCATGCTAAAAAACTCACCAGCCAGCACAACAAGAAAGTATACAGGAAAGCATCCTGGAAAGAATGAGATCTAGCAGAATAACTGAGAGAACCATGTCTGGGACAATACACAACACTCTGTTGTTCCATGCTGGAGGTGGAACTTCAAGATTACCTGGACACCAAAGTAAAATCAATGGGAAAGCGGAAGGTCTAGACTACACAACAATTATCAGACTCATGTTCATATGTGTGGGTTTCAAGGCTCAAGAATAAAACAGTTGAGGTAACAACAGCATGTAAATCCATTAAGGACACATTTTAAAAGTCTGAAGTAGTGAATTATCTAGAAGCAAAGGGGAGCAATCCAGAAAATAGTAGACTTGAGAACTAAGCATCTCTGCTTCACACATTTGACCTCCCTGAGAGAGAAACTCAGAAAATCATAAGAAGAAAATCTACTGGTGAAAAAGGAAAATGAGGACAACCTCCTAAGGGATTGCAAAGTTTCCAACAGAAGCACAGAGACAGTGTTTCATCAAGAGTCACATGGCAACTAAAGAGTTCCAAGTACTTCAACAGCATCCTACACAAACAAAGAAAAAGCTAAGAATTACAAAGGAAGATAAAAAACAGATCGGAAAGCAAAGGTAAGACACAAGTCAAGAGTCTTTTCACAAGGTGCTACCTACAAAGTCATACAGGATCTTGAGCGAGTTCCAGCTAGAAAATTGGGAAGGTTCATGTAAGTAGTAAAACAACAAGAGAGGTTAAGAGCTTTCCATGTGAGAATAAAAGAACAGAAATCAAATGTATTTGAGAAGATAAAGAATTCTACATACTCCTACATTTTAGAAATTACTCATTTGTGTGTAACTACTGAAGAAAGGATTTCCTAAGGACAGCTGCTTCCCCTCACTTCACAAGATGCTCACAAAGGCAGCCATTGATTGCAGGTGAAGGGCACAGAGAGAAGCAAAGAAAAACATTTTTCTCTGAAAGCTTCCCACTTGAAGCCTGGAAAGCCATTGTTAATGACCCCAGAGTCCTGCAAGCTCTCAAGGACTGCCTCACTCACACACAGTGAAAACAGACAACCTGGATGCCAAATATTTATCCCCAATGCCACAAAAGGGGTTTCTGTGGAACATGCAGACTTTGACTGGTGAAAGGCATCTGCCCCCTCTATTGCCATCTCTCTCACAGGATGTGACTTCTGCTCCCTCAGAAATGGAGGCCCCAAGACCTTGCTCTGAAGTAAGAGAACAAAGTTATTTCATCTTTGAAATTTATGATCTGGGTTACCACTGAAACCCAACTTCATCTTCACAACACTGAAGCACACTGTGTCCCCATCTGCAGGTAAAAACAGCTGCTTTGTCTTGCTACAAAACCTGTCAAAAACTCACACAAATGGCAAGTGAGGAGAAATCTGGAGACTTACAGGACAAAGAGGATAAAATCAAATTACTCTGAGTCCATATGGTAAAAAAACTCCTAAACTAAACAACTTGAAAAACTTTGTAAAAGGCTTTCAAGTGGCTGAAAGGCACAGATAGAAAAAGTGTTTCAATTCAGCTGAGGCCACCTTCAGAGCAGCAAAGCCAGTCCTCCTTTACACAACCAATAATAAAATAGTAATTTTGTGACAAAAAGTTTTTGTCAGAGCCAGATTAGCTGGGATTTTGTTCAATGGACAAAGCAGAGGCGGGAATGGATGCTCATTTAGAAAGTTCTTACATGCAAAAGCCTCCAGAACTTATGTTACATCCTCAGGGCTCCTCTGCAAGCCTGGCATCTGCTGCAAACTCAAGCACTTCAAAGTCAGGGAATAAAGATCTGCACACAAAATATTTAGCCCAGTGCTGAAGGGGTCCTCTGAAATCACACAGTGCCAGCACACAGTGCCATGAGTAAACAGAGGAGCTGGAAGAGGAAACAGCAGGAAAATTCTAGCTCCAACCAAAGAACCAAAAGGTATTTTACTGCTGCATATTGAAAAGGGAGAAATACAGCTACCAGGCAGACACTAAATACAACTTCACTTCAGTTTTCAAGCACAATCCCTGGTGGAAAAGGTGTTATTTTCAAGAACTAACACAACTTCTTGTTTGCCTTCACTAAGAAAATTATATCCAGGATGAAAAAAAAAAAGGCAGGGGAAAAAAAAGTGTGCTAGGGCTGAAATGGAATTCTGCTAGTTCAGGACTTTATTTTGGGAGTCCTGTAAGTAACAATTGAAGAGTACTAAATTCCACAGAGTCATCGACATAATCTCCCTTCAGAAACAAAGTATGCCTCTAATTTTGAAATTCCTAGAATAAGTAAAATCCATTCCCTCTTCTGAAACTTTGTCTAGAAGTAAAAGCAGTTTCAAACTACAGTAAGAAGAAAGTATTTTGTTCTTTAGAGAGCAGCAAACTAACAGCAGTGGCCAAGCACAGGCTGAATATACCACCCAGGGACTGCAGTGGAGTTTAAGAGCATTTTTCCTGTAAAATGTCAGCCAGATTGATGGCTGGGGAAACAATTTCCACAGCTGCCAAACCTGTGGAAAAGCTATTTCCTCTGCTAGGGGGCCAGTGCCTCTGCCAAGCAGCAAATGGTGGGGAAAAATCCTGATGGCACAGAACCACCCAGCCCATGGTCACTGTGCACCCACCCTCTGAGTGGGGAGGATATGAACTCCCAGCTTGCCAGAACCTCTCTTGGCACTTGGGCAGTGATGCAGGTGCTCTCCAATTCTCTATCAACAGCAGGGAGCTCTGCATTCTGTTTGGTTGATGTCATCAAAACTCTAAATTCAGGAAAAATTCCCTCATAAGCTTTCAGTAATAAACTGGTGCAGCCCAGAAAAAAAAAAAATCTCCAAATATTAATTTCCCCATGTATTTTCTGGAGCTGAGAAATAGAACACTGAGGCAAAATCTTGCCTGAGATAGGACAAAGCATAAGACAAAGTACAAAAGAACATATAAATCCTTGTATTACTTAATACACTTCTTTCAGCCACCATTATCAGTATCAAGTCAATTTCACAAGTTTCATGCTATAATCAGTAAATATTTTTATGTCATTAGAAAATAATAATCTACATACCAATACCCACTTTCATTTATCTATCACTAGAGGTTAAATCAAAGCCTTTACATATCAAACTAGCTGCTGACAAAGGACTACTCTGAGGCCTGAGAATGCTACACAGCTCCTTTTTAGCTTTGTTTCCTGTAGAAACAAAAGGTTGTGATTGGTCTTGAACAGCTGTCTCTCCCAAGGTGCATGATATGAATGTTTAGTTGCTTTTCACATGGCAATCCTATAGAAAGTTCATTGTAATCCCATTCAGGGCGTTCTCCTGATTAATTTCCACAGTATGAGCTCTCAAAGTACTGTTTCAGAAGAGGTTTCACTGACCTATCTAATCAACTCTTCAAGTTTAACACTAGTGTATCCTGATTTCAAATGAGCTCACTTGGCATCAGGCTCTGTAAGTGAACTGATTGTACAGAAAAGCATTTTATTTATCAATATCAAGTCAGATGGCCCCTGGAAAGGCACCAAGCAGGCATCAGACAGGGGAAGTCATCAAATTCTACTTTCTGTAGCAGGACTTGATATGAGCAGTTCCTTATCATTGCAACTTCCATTCCACACCATTCACTCTATACACATCATATTTCACCAAGCCCTGCAATTACCCAGCTCTTCTCTAAATCAGAGAGCACTGAGGGAATCTGGGTCACTTTTACAGGCTTCTGTAATTGTCTTTTGTGGGAGGGGTGTTAGTCACCTATTTCTATACCCTTTTTAAGGGGGAACTACCAGAACTCTGAGCATTCACTACTGGCAAGTTTGGGAATACACTCCAAGATCCTTTCTGTTCTACAACAGCAAATGACAGATTATTTATTTCACTGTGCAGAGGTAGCTTTTTAAGCACACTAGCTCAACACAAATAGCACTTTTGCCTCCTAAGCACTATAGAAACCCTAAGCTATTTAATCCTTATACAACCTGTTTGAAACAGGCTTTAAAACACTCTCTTGCTAAGAAAAGAAACCAGCAGTAGAACCATTGAAGAATATTTATATTTGAGATTTTCTCTCCTTCAAAATAACCAAAACAAAGGAAGCCACAACAGCCAGTGATAACCAGGCTTTCAGAGAGAACATGTGGTCACTAAAGCCTAGCAAACAAGCTGCACAAAATAACAGAAACCTTTAGAACATGCTTGCTTACTTTGCCAGGCAATGCTGTCCAGGCCACGTGCCATCTTCATTTTTCACTTCTATTAAAACAACCTGAAAGAGAGTGCAGGTAATAAAGGTAACTGCAAGTCTGTTACACATTTTGCAAAAGCATTAGCAAATCCCATTGTCAATGTTTGCTCAAAGTACATAAAAGCAAGTGAAAAAATATACACATCAGCAAAAGCACTACATTAACAAAAAAAAAAAAGAGAGAGAAAAAGTTATGCCCCTTACCTGACCCTGATAGAGCCCTGCATCTTGCACTGTGCTATCCAGCTTGCTGAGCTGCTCATAAGTGTTACTCATGTATCTGTTCCATAGCCTGGTTTCCTTCTCAGCTGGGATATTGAATAGTTTTCTCATTTCTTTCTCGATGGTAGCTGTTCAGGAGAAAGTAAAAACACCAAAATTCCTAAAACATGAGTGCTTTAGGAGAAACACTATGACACTCATTCAGCAAGGAGGTACATCGCTTGTCCTTCAAGATCCTTCAAGCAGAAAACATATTCTGGAAGTTATAATTGCTCATATAGTTTGTCAAATATTAAGTCTGAAAAAATGAAAAACTTATGGTTTTAGTCACGTATTTGCCCAAAAGCCCTCAAACCAGTAACATGCAGAACACTCTGAGAACTTTCTGCCCAAAGGCCAACTTCTCTTCATCTGAAAACACAGGTTCAAGTTTTCAGTTACCACTGTCAAGTTGCCCATAAAGATGCTGAGCTGGTTTTGCATGGCCCTGCACTTTGGTAGTGGGAGAGGCCACAGAGGTGGCTCCTGTGAGGAGCTGCTGGAAGCTCCCAGCATGTCCAGCAGAACAATCCCTGATGGCTCTGAACAAGGACATGCTGCTGGCCAAGCATGGGCCACTCAGAGAGGGTGGTAACATCTGTGATTACATATTTAAGAAGAAAACCAAAATAAACTGCACAAAGTTATTTCCTAGTCAGAGAAGTGGAGGAGGTGAGAACATGTGAGGGAAACAACATGGAGACACCAAGGTCAGTGGCACAGGAGGGGGAGGAGGTGCTGCAGGTGCCAGAGCCTCTGCAGGCTGCAGTGAGAGCAGGGTGAAGCAGCTGAGCCCCTGCAGCCCATGGAGACCCAGGGGGGATGCAGAGATCCACCCACCGTGCCTGCAGGAGGCTGTGATCCAGCAGAAGCCCCAGTGGAGAGAAAGGGCCCAGCTTCCAGGCTGGAGCAGCCTGTCCTTGGAGGGCTCCACCCCGTGGGAAGAGAGACCCCCATCACAGCAGTTTTGGGAGGGCTGTGTGCCCGTGGGAGGGGCTCACGTTGCAGCAGTGTTGGGAGGATTGCTGCTCATGAGATTGGACCCACACCAGAGCAGTACAAGGAGAACTGTCACCCGTGGGAGGGATCCCACAGCCCCACAGGGGAAGGGTTCCTCTCCTGGAGCAGCAGAAGAAAACCTCAGATGATAAACTCACCAAATCCCCATGGCCTGTTGGTGGGAAGGAGGGAGGGGCTGGGGGAAGAAAAGGTGTTTTTAAGGGCTTATTTTTACTTCTCATTATCCTCCTGTGATTCTGTTAGTAATAAACTGTATACCTCTAAGTCGTGCCTGTTTTGCCCTTGCAGTCTTTTCTCTCAGTCCTTATCTCATCAACCCTTTGTTAATTTTCTTCTCTCCTCTGCCCAGCTGTGGCTGGGGAGGGTGAGTGAGCAGTTTTTGAGGGTGCCTGGCATTTTGGCCAGTGTCACACCACAACAGATGCTTTCTTCAGTTTAGTACTGTACATACAGGACAGCTGACATTCAGCATTTTAACATGTGAAAAATATAGCAATGAGAGAGAGAGAAAAGTCAGATTTGCTCCAGTCTGGAGGTTCTGGAGGCCAGAGATTATCTCCTGAGACAGCCTCAGAGCACAGCTTCACCTATCAGAGAGCTACTTACCAACAGTATCTGCCTTGCTGAAGTGGCAGCTGATGACATTGTCGGGATCGCTGCTCTCACACAGCTTCAGCTCCAGGAGATAAACCTCGACCTTGTAGTGCTTCACAAAGAGCCCATACTCCACCACCTGCACACAGGGAGCAAGGCAACACAGAGCTGCAGCACTGAGCACTCCTCTGGAGCAAGGCAACACAGAGCTGCAGCACTGAGCACACAGCTGTAAATGCTGTGAGCCTTGTGGAGAGTTGAGAGTCAAGCCATAAACTGAACACTGATTGCTCCCACATTCAGTCACCAGCTTGTTTAGGAGGTTTTGTTTGGTTTTTAAAATGGGAAATCCCAGTGCTTTCCTTCCACAGGGCAAAGTTCCAGAGGTCCATATCACAGCTGAACTAGCAGTGTCAGCTAACCACTCATGAGAAATACTTGATAACACAAAGCATTCTAGAAGACAATTACCTTTTGACTCTAGTATTTGGTTAAGTTTTATAAAACAATTAAACCAAGCTGGAACACTGGAGCAAAATCTCTTCTACCAGAAGAGAGCAAACCAAAGCATTCATTATTTTTCTGCACAGTACACAGAACCTGCCTCAATACTCTCTCCTAGCAAGAACAGAAAAGTACCTCTGAAGTTGTTTGGATGCCACTGCTTAATTTCAGAGTATCTTTCAAATCAACTTTGCATTTGACACAATATTCCAATAGGTACATTTACTCATGCCACTAGCTTCCAGCATATTTTTTAAATAAATTCCATAAAACTGGACACCATTCTTCACCTACAGATCATAGAACACATTATGCCAGAAAAGAAAAGCACATTTCACAGGCCAGTTATGAGACAACTGCAATGTAATAGGAAGAGTAAGAAAAAAAAGAAAACCCCACACCTCAATTCTCTCCAGAGTGCTTGGCAGCTACAAAGCCTCTGAAAATGGGAACATATTTCATTAAAAAAACTGGTCTAATTTTTAAAAGTAACAGTGAGAGGCATTTGGACAATGCCCTTAATTTGCTTTAACTTTCAGTCAGACCTGAATTGGTCAAGCAGTTGGACCAGATGATTAAGTCCCTTCCAACTGAAATATTCCATTCTATTCCTGTGACACCAAACTTGGTATGATCTACACCTAACATATTACAGAAAAAACTACCCAGCTTTGGAAAGAAACAAAGAATTAAGACCTAGACTTATAGTGACAATTCTACTAAATTATGCTTCCATTTCTGAGGATTGCTGCTTTTAGAAGGTTGTACTAGATATGCAAGGTGCTTTAAAGGTAAATAATTAACAAACACATTTGAAAAGATCTTCAGTACTTTGCTGTTACAACAGAAAGTAAAACTCCCTGTTTAAACAGCTTCTTGACAAGCAGAGCAGACTTGTTTTCAGGAAAGAAAAGAAACCAAGTCAAAAGTTTCCATTTATTTTTCAGAATAAATGTCACTAAACGTGACTTCCTGTTCTCCAGCATTCTGTAGTTAGAAACAAATAAGAACCATATACAGAAAAGAAAAGAACTCTTTCCAAGAAGTTCCTGATCAGATCATTGTGTCCATCAGGATGGAGGAATGGAGTCTCTAATCACCTGCAGATGTCTTTTAAACTGCATCTGAGCAGCTTCCTTGTTCTCTGCCAAAGGACAGCTCATGTCATGCCACTGCCCAGCAATCTCAGCACAACCCAGCTGCTGAGGAAGCACATTAATAAACCTTCCCACAGGACTCCAGAGATGACTGCCCAAAAACATGGTTTGAGACTATCAAAAGAAACTGAACCACAAATAAATCAAGTCTAATCCTCCTGTACTTGGCTCTGATCATCAAACACAGAGATGGAAGAAGTATCTTTTAAAACCATGAAGATGCCTGAAAATCACTTCCCAGATCCTACTTTTATGGATGTTTTTATGTATGAATTACAGTTGATCCATCTTTAGGAAAAGTCTTAAGGCACTCAAGGACAAGTTTAACTGCTTGACTTTTAATGCAATCTGGGGAATACTGTAACCAGATCCTGCCCACATCCTACTCAGGTGCAGCAGGGCAGCTTCTGTGTCTCACTGACCCACTGGATTTTTGTAAGATGCTCTTACATCCCACAAACCTACTATTCTGCTATATTTTAGCATTTTCTTAAATATAAAAACCCCTTTCAGTTATCAGGTTAACAACAGAGACTGACAGTTTCATAGCAATTCAAAACTTGAAAAATTTACTCTTAACTAGACCCAGAAAAACCTGGCATGTCAGGTCTGTAAACCAGCACAAGCTCTGAGCTCTACCCCCTTGGTTACTGCACCACTGAAAGCAGCATCAGATACCACAACAAAAGAAGGCTCATGCAGTTAAGGCCAAGTGTTTCCCCAACACCTCCCAAATCTCTCGTCAAATTTCAATTTTTTTCAGAAAAGGGAGTGTGCCACAAAAAAAGGGCTTTGTGACAGCAATCAGCCAGCTCAGGAAGGAAAGCTCCCTCACTTGGAGAGGCACTGATCACTGACAGCACCAGTTCTCCCTGTCAGCACAGACTCACAATTCCTCAAGACGTTACATGTTGCTCTAAAACCACATCTCCTTTACATGCTGTAATTATTTTCTCCTCTCCTGCTTCTTGCTTCCATGGGAGTTCTGCCTGCTCAGCTGAGTGAACCTGAAGTAACCCAGGTGATCCTGGGTTAACTCACCACTCCTAAGACATCAGAATTTCTTACTACCTGCAATTTCTAGCCCACACTGAATGACAACGTTCGAGCACTTCCTGATCTTACTTCCCTGCTGGTGCCACACTTTGCTAGGTCTTGCACACCTGAAGTAACCCTTACTTACAACACAGTGCTGCTTAAACATAAGTGCTGTTAATTCCATACATTATATCAACACTTGGTGTAGTGATTAGTTTCTTAATGAGCCCCACACACTGGCATTGCTCAATTTAGTCAGAACAACTGGCTAAAACTAAAATAAAAACAAAAATCCTTTTACCTATACACTTTCCAAAAAAAAACCAACCAACCAACCAAAAAAAAAAAAACCCAAACAAAATGAAAACAAACACTTGCCAATTTCACCTTACACAACAGGTTATGTATGTTATGTATTCAGAATGCTGACTGCAATTGTCAACCAAAAATATGACTTACAGAACAAAACCATATATCCATCTCTTTAGAAAGATTTTAGAAACACAGAATTTTGGAAGAGAAAATAAAAATCACCTTACACTCCAGAAGAAGCCCCTGATCCATCTGTACTAAAAGATTCATTCTGTCTTGGAAGACAAAACCAGTTTGACCAACAACTTACACTGATCCACAAAGTACAGACTACTCTATGCAATATAAAAGCACTGTACTAGTCCAAAGAATCATAACCTGAATAAGGTTCAGGGTTCTTGTTCCAGATAAACCATCAACTCAGAACCCCTAAACATTCAGGCATTTTGGCTGAAATACAGGCAAGCTGTTCTTTTAGACAAGGCAAAAAGACATCAAGTTATTATCTCCAAAGAGCTACTGAGAATGCTGTCTTAGCTGGCATATGGCAAAATAAACCGTTTACGTTTGATGGAGATCAAAAAATGAAACCAGGACGAGGAGAAGTCGATTCAGCCATACTTACTTTCCTCACAATAGGCTGCTGTCCGTCTATACAGCCGTACCACGCTACTAGTTTGTTCCAGGCTTCGGTGGGCACCAGCACGTAATCCAGCTCATCAATGAGGTGTTCTTTCAAACTTTGAGTTTGCGGATCTAAAAGGAGACAGACGGCAGAGAGCAGGGCATCAATCAGCGCCTTTTCCTCTCCAGAGGCACACACGTAGTGCCAGGACACGGAGGAACAGCGGCGCTCCGGGGGGCAGAGCCCGGCCGGTCCCCTCACGGCCAGGGCGGAGCGGCCGCGCGGCCCCTGCAGCGCCCGGCTCCGAAAGCGAAAGCGGCGCGGGGAAGTTCCCGGCCGAGCCCCGGCCCCGGCCCGAGCCGCGGCCCCGCTGCCCGCGGCACTCACCGCCGAACAGGCCCGAGTTGTCGATGGGCCCCGGGAACAGGCCCGCGTTGTCGACGGGGCCCGGGAAGAGGTTGGGATCGCCGGCGCCGAACATGTCCCAGCTGTCGAAGCCCACGTACTTCTTCCATTGCTTGAACCACCGGCTCTCCACCAGGTACCTGCAACACACGGCACCGCCCGGCGCGGCCCCTCAGCGGCGGCGCGGCGCGGCCCGGCCCGCAGGCCCCGCCGCCCGCAGGGGAGGGGGACGGGGAGGGAGGGGAGGCGCGGGTGTGCTCACCAGGACTCGCCGGGCCGGAGGGCTGTGGCCAGGAGCGGCCCCAGCTCGGCCCGCTGCTCCGCCGGGTCCGGCCGGGTCCGTTCCCCGCCGGCCGCGGCCGCCGCCATGTCCGTGCGCGAGACCCGGCGCGGGCGGAGGTCGGAGCGCGCGCGAGCGCGCGGGCGGGCACGCGCTGGGCGAGTGGGAGGGACCCGCCCCGCCCGCGCGCGCTCCGTGACGGGGTGGGCGGGGCCGCGCGCGCTATGGCGGCGGCCGCCATCTTGCGGCGGCACCGTGAGGGTGCTTGGGAGGGGTGGGGTGTGCGCCGGGCTGAGTGCCCGTACGAGGGCTGCAGGGGGAGCCCGGGGAGCAGGAGCACTGCCCGCGGGGATAGACCTGGTCCCCGAGGGAGCTTCGTGGTCGAGCGGGCTCCCGGGCCAACCTCTCTGAGTGCTCAGATAAAAACACTTGTGCGAACACTGTGCTCCCTTCCGCCTCCGCAGCAGCACCAGCCGAGCCCTGCCCAAACCTGCCCGGGGTGGCTCCTGCCAGTCCCTTGCTCTGGGCTCCAGATACCCTGTGCTTCACTTTCTCGGCAAGAATCTCCTCCCTGAATTATGGGTCAGTGGAGATCGAACCCAAGCTGAAACCTTTAGTTCTTCGTAAAGAGTTTATTTTTCTTTGTCAACACTGGTGGCAGAAACATTTGGTTGGACTGTGGTTTCGGTTTTAGACGCTCCATTTTCTGACGTGGGGCACACTGGTGAGGGCGTTGCACTTCAAATTGTTAGGGGAATAAACGGGACAACGGGAGTGTGTGACTGACTGGGGCATGTCTGAGGAGAGAACTGCTCCAGGAGATTCAGGCGTTGTTCCCTCCAGTACCGTGTCGGGTCCTTGAGAAGGAGGGCTCTTGAGTAGAATTCAAAAAATCTGCCTTAAACGGATGCACCAAAAAATCCCTTTACCTTATGTGAAAAAAAGGCGGGGATGCTGTGGGGGTGCTGTGACTGCCTGTGCCAGGAGCCTTCTGGCAGCACCATGGGCAGGTGGGCTCTGCCAGCCTGGCATTGCTGCAGCAACTAGGGTAACGTGATAAAAGCCTTTTATCTTCCTGACAGCAGGGCAATTCCATTCAGTTAACGCTGAAAGAACCATTTTCTCCTTCCAGTAAGAGTTGAGTGTTGTTACTTCAGTTTTTCTCAGAGGGCAGGGCCCCTTCAGGCTCTAACACACCCTATTATGGCAAGGCTGGGTGTGTTTTTAAAATGAGTCAGCTATTCTGAGATAGTGCTTGGTGGCTGACCTCACTCTGCTAATGAATTACTGACTCCTCATAGAAAGTGTGGTAAACAATTAAATGGTTTAATTCAGGGCTTTCTGATTCAGTGCAAGAAAATTACATTGTTCCAGTTTCACTGTAGACAGAGATGTCTGTGTTCTCCTCGCTCCTCAAGCACTTTCAGCCATGGACCTCTGCCCCCATCTCCAGCTCATCCCGATGGGTGTGAAAGTGGCACTGACAGCAGCAAAGCCCCGTCAAGTACCACAGGACTGAGGCAGGTGTTCCCAGCCTGCCTTATGATGGCAATGATCAAACACAGTGACTGAAAGCTGCCGAGGAGAAAGGGAGTTTAAATAGCTGAAAGAACCTTGTACAGGCTGAGTAAGAAAGGTCTCAGACTCAGGCTGATGGCACTTCTGTTGACTAGACACTTCTGAACCCCACATCTCATCAGCCAGGATTTCAGCAGATAGCCCAGGGTTTGGTGGGCAGAACACTAGGGAATCTGGGTGAGGGAGAAAGGGCCAGGAAGGACAATTTTTCATGGAACTAGTTAACACTCCTGACACCTTCAAATAATTGAACTTGTTTAAGTATTTAAGAAGTTGGCTGCAACTATCAGCAGCTAAAGCGGGGAAGAATCACTGGGAGGGGGGACAAGTAGGGGACAAACACTTTCTGTGAAGGAGAGAATATATGAAACTTTGATGTGCAGAAGAATGGAAAAACAGGAACACTAACAGAGGGATTAAGTGTTTGCAATTAAAGTGCAGTGTAGGAGTGTATATGTGACAGACAGATGTTGAAAGGACAACTTCCTCAAGCCACAGAAGCAGCCAATTGTGCTAAAGTAGTATTTATTTTAAGGTTGCCCTCTGAGTCAGTCTGTTTCTCTCTGGAATTACAGAAATAGAACTGGGCTGATTTATAATACCTGAAGAATTGCCTGGGACTCTTCATGCCTCCCCTCAGTACAAAGCTGCTGCCTGTGGTGAAGTGTTCACCTCCCCTCATCACAGCACCAGCCAAGGTTTGGGGTGAGATCCTGTGTGGGGACTGTGGTGCACTGTCCCTGTCACTGCCAGGGAGCTCCAGCCAGTGCCCTCTGTGCTGCAGCCCACTGACCCCAGAGCCAGCTGCTGCAGGGAATGCTGAAATGAGACTGGGGATAACAAGGCTGGGCAGCTTTCAGCTGCACTGCAGAGTTCCTGCTGGTGTGCTTACACTGGGATTGTTCATCTTCCTGCTGGCATGGCTCAGTTTTGTCCTGGAATCGTGTCACTGTGCTGCTTCTGGCACAGCTGGAGCTGTTGCTTTGTTGTTCTGCTAGCACAGCCCCAGCAGTCAGAAGGTAAATAAATCCCTTGGCCATAGGCACAGAATAAGCACAGTGCAAGGTGCAAGAGACCTTTTTTGGCATGATGGAGCTGCAGCAGGTGTTGGGCTCTGCTCCCTGTGGGCCTTGGCCAGAGCCAGAGGCTGGTTAGGAGCAGAGGAGACCCCACTCAAACTCTCGAGTTCGGTGAGTCAGGAATGAGGAAGTGCCACAGCTCACATTGAGAAAGATTTTCAGTGCCCTAAGTTTCTGCTGCTCCTGATCCCCTGTACTTTCCACCTATTTCAACATCTTGCATTTATGAAGGAAGTAGAACTAACTGAAAAAATAATCCCCTACACCATGCATCATCTGCTGCAAAGCTACAATAGCTGCTGAAAACATCCTGTTTTTTTCTATGAAGCTGTTCTGGGATTTAAGAAATCCCCCGGTGAGGATTGTGCAATCCGAGTTCAAAGCTCGATGACTCAGGGGTAGCAGCAAGCAGGGTGGTGCTGGTTGCAAGGTTTACCCAGTCTCCCCTCAGTCTTGAGGGGCCCTTGGATATAGGTACAGTAACAAAGCAACTGTGAGTTTGTGAAGTGAAAAGCCACAAACAAGAAAAAAAACCCTACCAAACCCTCAAATCCTGAGTGTTTTTATTATGAAAACAGTGCATGAATGTTTGAAAGCATTATGCCTTCCCTTGGAGAGCCCAAGTTTTTAGTCAGGGTTAGGATTCCTCAGTCCCACACCAAGTTTATGCACAGTGCTACAAGGCCTTGTGAGGAGTGGCTTGCAATGAAAATGTGCTCACAGAGCAATTGGAGGAGTGAACATTTTCCTGTAGAAGTTGTTGAGCTACTGGGCAGAAGGATGGCAGGTGAAATTTGGCAGAGGTTCATGATTTCCAGTGGGAAACCAATCATAATTCCAGTCATTTAGCAGCAGCCTGTAAAACCAGGATTGCTGAGCAGGGCCAATATGTCAGAATTATTACTGAATCATAGAACCATTAAGATTAGGAAAGACCTCCAAGATCATTGGCTTCAGTTGTACCAACCTCTCATTAAGTACTTCTCAGCTCCATGGTTGCCAGGAATCAAAAAACTGTTATGGAAGAAGTGAAAAGGAAATATTTCCTGGCAGATCTGCACTTGGGAGTGTCATATGCAATTCCTGTGCCCAAAGGAAACAAGGACACTCTGAGGCAGGGCACAGTTCCCATGGGCCAGGTGGTTGATGGGGGTGGTATTGCACTGGGAACATGAACAAACTGGTTTGTCACATGATTCCCTGCATGGTGCTTCGGTCTCATGGAGGACTGGGCAAGCACGTGAGGATCTGTGCTGGGCCACCACTGATGCAAAGTGGGGTAGGGCCAGTGAGGGGACAGTGGCTCTGGAACAAGGGGAGGGACAGTGGGTGCTGCTCCTGGTCTAGGTCCCCCCAAGCTGCAGAATCGCTCATCTCCCTGCCCTAGCAGTTATCAGCCTGTTGTGACCTGTTGCTGGTAGCCACACTGGGGATTCAGCCAGTGTAAAATCACCCCCTGGCCACATGCCAGGGTGTTCCCTCTGCATGGAAGCCTTAAGGGAGGCCCAGTGAGCACTGGGGCAAGGTCTGTTTGTTCCCCACCGCCCTCCCGCTCTGCCAGGCTTGTTACACGTGGGGCAGGACATGGTACTGATTCACAGCCTGCAGAGCTCATGCCCTCAGTTTAGTTCAGCCTGACTGCACGGCCGTGCTCGAGTGCTCCAGGTTGAGCACCCACATGGGCTGATGAACAGGTAACAGACCCACCTCGTTTTACCCAACTCACACAGATTTATCAAGCCACAGCCTTAAAGAAACTACACAATTTTTATTCAGAGAATCACAGTGAACTACTGAAACTCACAGCTGCTTGCCCTGGCATACCTTCCCAAACATTCCCGTGCAACTTTTGAAAACATCAGGCACACTTCAAGGATTTGGAAGATGCACCATCATAAGCAAAATCTGCACGAGACATTGGGATTTCTGCCAAAGCAGCGGCTCCCTGCAAGAAAAACAGCCAACAGCAAGGGCAAAGGGCAGAGAACTTTCTAGTCAACCTTCTGCAGAAGCATCTCAATGTCGTCCTGGATCTTGATGGTTTCGAAATGCCGGCTGTAGCGTTTGAAGGGCATGCCGTCGGGGCGAATGAGGAACTTCTCGAAGTTCCAGGCGATGTCATAGCGGCACACCGGGGACCAGATGATGTACTGCGGGTTGGTCATCAGCGACGAGGGGTCGTCGTGCGGGAAGGGCAGCGCCTCTTTCAGGAAGGTGAACAGAGGGTGCGCGTCCTTCCCGTTCACGTCGCACTTCTCGAACATCATAAAATTGGGCTTGAAGCCGTTGCCAGGACGAACGTGCTCGAGCATGGGAAGGATCTCTTCGTTGGTGCAGTTTTCCTAAGGAAACAAAGGTAAAATCGCGCCGAGAACGGCCCGTGAGAGCCCGGCCCGGGGGACGGCTCCCCTCCGCTCCCCTCCGCTCCCCGGCCCCACTCCCGGCCCCGCCACCCGCCCTACCTGGTGACCGAACTGGTTGCAGGGGAAGCCGAGGACCTGGAACCCGCGGGGACCGAAGCGCTGCTGCAGCTCGTTGAGCTGCTGGTAATCGCGCTTGGTCGTGCCTCAGAGCGACGCCACATTGACCACCAGCAGCACCTTGCCCTTCAGCGAGCCCAGCGACAGCGGCTCCGCCGCGCCCAGGGGCTTCGCCGCCAGCTCCTCCAGCCTGGCCACACGCCGGCCCGCTCCTGCCGCCGCCATGGTGCGCAATGCTGAGGGAGCGGCTCCGCTCCCGCCGCTGCCTCGCTCCGCCCGCCCCGTCCCGCCGGGAGCCGCCCCCGGCCCCGCCCCGAGCCGCCCCCGAGCGCTGCCCCGCCCAGACATCGCCCCCGCACCGCCCGGGCTCGGCGGGGTCTGCGCTGAGGGGCTTGGGGGCTTCGATCAGTGAAATGCGCAGAGCGGGGTGGCTTTAAACCCACAGCTAACAGGGTAGTGTCACCGATCCTCCGAAACGCTGTGGAAAAGCAGCAAAACACAGAATGGTCCAGCCTTCGTAGTGACAGGCCACCCGCACAGTGTGGCACCAAGGCTGCAGCATTCTCCGAGAACACCACTGCCACTGAGCGTGGCCTTGGGGAGAGAAACACCTGCAGTTTGTGCTTCAGGAATGGGAAAGATGAAAGTTTGACAAGAAAGTCTCACAAATATGGATGCTTGGCAGAAAGATTTTTGAATGTAGAATCTGAAGAAGGAACGGAATTGAAAGCAAGTTTTGATATAGAAGGAAATAATTGCTGAGCCAGTCTTACTGGGTAACCAAGAAGGCAAAGGGTCTGTTAGTTAGAAGGGGTTTGTATGGCTTAGAGCAAAGGATAAACCCACCTCAAACAAGAAGGTGTTTTTACCAAGCAGAAAGATAGCACAGGCAAACAAGCCTGCTGATGTTGCAAGTAGAAAAAAGGTCTCAGAGTTTTCCACTGCAAGAAAACTGAAAAACAACTTCTAGCTTAAACTGTAACGTACTAACTTTAGTGATTGGTGAACAGTAACATGAATATGGTAATTATAGTAGCTATGATAGGCTATAGGTAAAAATTAAGGTGTAGATTGGTCCTTCTGTTTTAAGGTGCTCAGCAAAGAAAAGTATATAATGCATTGTAACCAAAACCAAAGGGTGTCCAGGCCTGCCTGCAGCTGGAGCTGACAGCTGTAGGCACAGGCTCTGTCACCCACAACCCTGGGCTGCTGTAACATCTTGGATCTAACAAACTACATTATGAAGAGCTGCCTGGAGTCCCACATCCCTCATTACAGCTCTTACAGAAGAAGAACAGGAGGAGCACAAGAAAGAAGGGCAACAAATTCCCTTCTCCAGAGTCCTATAATTTTTCCACTTATTTGAGGGTGGTAAAGTCTACACACAGGATTACAGCTGGTATATCCTCACTAGATAAAGAGAAGTAAGCTCCTTTCTCAATTTCAGGGGTTGCTTTTTCCCATCCTTGGCTTTTCCATTTCTTGCCTGACTGCTTCAGTCTGTTTGCAGGAGTGTTAGGTCATGCTGTATTGACTGCTCTGTTCCCCACAGACTGAAGGCAGCCCTAAGTGAGCTGGGCTGTTTCTTGTGCTCGCACCAAGCAAGTGGCCCAGCTGTCCCTCCACAGGTCTTTGTGAACCACTGCCCTCCCCCAGAGCACCCTGTGAAGAGGCAGGTCGGGGTCAGGCCTCGTGTCCATGTCCATGGGTTGGACCAACAGGGACAGTGGAGCAGCACAGCCCAGCAGGAACAAAGGGCCAGGGCCTCAGCTCCAGTGCAGCTCCCAGGGGAAGCAGGGAGCCCCTGCTGAGCCTCCTGCCTGCATCTGTGCCAAGCGAGCTCCTTTCACAACAGCCCAAGGTCAGACAGCTGCTTATCAGCCCTGGCCAGCAGCCAAGGCAACCGGGGCCCCCATGCGGGGGATGCGCTCAGCCCGCCCCGCTGTCTGCTCTCCTTTGTGCTTGGGAGCAGAGACTTGTCACGAAATGCCAGCTGTCACCAATAGGCACCACATAATGTGCCTCTCTGCTCTGGGTGCCCAGGTGACTGCAGGATCTGGGGGGCTGCTTTGAGCTGCTCTTGGCACCTGCCCCAATGACTGGGAACTGGAATAGTTCCAGTTCCCAGCTGTGGCAAGTTTTGGGGACTTTCCTGATTATCTTGCATCTTTGGGGACCTGCAGTGTGTTGCAGCAGTGATGGCAGGAGCCATGTCAAGTGTCCTGAGAGAGATTAGTGCTGAAAAATGGCTGATGAACAGAGGCACATGATCCATGTTTGCTCTTGATAAAATTGACAGTTACAGTCAACACAGACTCCTCCTCACCCACCTCTGGGCACAGCGAGACACAGCTCTGAAGAAGAGGAATTTCCCTTCAGGGTGACCTTTACGGTGGGGCCACATCTCTGCTGCCACTTTTGACCTCAGACTGGCACCTTCACTTTTTTGTCTGGTCCCACGGAATTACTCTGAAGTGGGGGAGTTTACTTCTGGGGCCCTGCCCTTTCCAGAGAAGCTCAGGTCAGGGCTTTCCCTTCCTTGATGAGCGAGTTTAAGGGTACAGAATGAACTTCCTTGTTGGCTCAGAGCTATGGCCTGTGCCTGGACACATTCTGTGCAGCCTCCTCAGCTGGGATCCAGAGGAGTGCCAGAAGCTCCAGGGGGACCAGATGGGTTCAGGGGACCCCTTTTGGGCTGTGTGACAAGTGACAGTTGTCCTACATGGTCAAAAAATTACTGTTCAACAGCAACAGCAGCGAGTAATCACAAAGGCCACACCTTCTGGCCTCCTGCTTACATCATGTCCCCACTCCCGGTAGGGAACTCCCTCCCCTGCCCAGGGGGCTGGCACTTGGCTCCTGGCTTTTCCCCTGCCTCTTCCACAGCTCCTTGCCTGCCTGGATCACTCTCCATTAGTGCTGAGCTCTCATTCCCCAGGTCAGGTCTGGCCATCTGTGTCCTCAGCTCGGTTTCATCCAGAGCAAATGTGGCTTCACATTTGGCCAGAGGTGACAGATGTGGCAGGAACCCAGAGGGAGCCAGGCTGCCAGCCCTCAAAGGCAGGAAAGCTGACTGATAACTGAGATGATGGTGTAAGTCAGCAAAAGCTTGGTCACACTGGGCTAACAGTCACTGCTGGATTGAAGAAAAGCAGCAGATACACAGCCACAGGCTTTGAGGAACAGACAACCTGACTCCAAACCCCTGTAAGAGCTGTTCTGTAACTGTGGCCACAGCAGACTGCAACCCCAAGTCCCTGCAAGACTGAAAACCCCCAGATTTGCTTAACTGCAACAAGCCCCCCAGAAAAGGGAACTGCAAATGAGCCACTAAACTTGTCAAAAGGCCAGCAAATTAAATCCTCCCTGGCAGCCCCACGGCCACAGCTGAGAACTTCCTGCTCTGTTCAACCCAGTCACCCTGCAGGGGGAGGACAAACACCCAGGAGAGGAAGGAGGGAAGGGTGGGGTGGGTGAGACACTGGGGCTGTCAGACAATTCACTCTGGGTGTCTGTGGCAGAAGAGGAAGGACAAGGACCAGAGGTACAGGGCATTCCTACGGCTGAGTCTGCTTCTCCTTTGCTGCAGGAAAAGCAATCGGGAGTTGTCCAGAAAAAGCAAAAAAAAAGTGACACAGGTGTTTTGTATGCCATTATGGGATGCAGCCAGGTGCTCAGACATGGACTCCCTCCTACCCAGCCCAGCAAGGAGGCTCTCAGCTCAGCAGCAGCTGCTGTTCACACCAGTGTGAGCATGGATTTGCCCACTGCTGTTCACACCAGTGTGAGCATGGATTTGCCCACTGCTGTTCACACCAGTGTGAGCACAGAGCTGCCCACTGCTGTTCCCTGGCCTTTCCTCCCCAGGAGCAGCACAATCCTCTCTCCAGCATGGGTGCAGCACAGGGCCCACACCGTGAGCCCAGCCCATGCTGCAGGGCTTGAAGGCCTCCCTCATGCAATGCCATGGCAAGCACCCTGCCTTGTGCAACCTCTGCCACTGCTCCAGTGCAGCCCAGCTGCTGCAAACCATCACATGCTCCCACAGCAACACTGCACCTGCTCCTCCCTTCCTCCTGCACAGCCTCCTCCTGCTGCTCCAGTCCCATGCTCAGGACTGACAAACCCAACTCAAGTGATGCACTCTCATCTTTTGGTATCAAAAGCTCCTGGGAAGCTTTGCTGCTCCCTGTGAGGGCCAGGTGAGATACTGCAACTCGGCTCTGCTGCATTTGGAAAGCACCACAAGCAGCAGATGGGTGTCCCTTGCTGGGAAATAAAAATAAGTATTAAAGCACTTGCAACTGCTCAGCGAATTCTCTCTCAGCTTTATCAAAAATGCTATTTCTAATTCAGGCTGTCAGATGCTGGGACAAAAACCCAGAGTGAGGAATACAGACACCAGGATACAGGGAGCTTAGAAAACTGCCTTTATTCTATTAGTTCTTGGAAAAATGAAAATACAGAAAGAGTTTAGTTGGCTGCAGAACAGCAAGAAGTTCACAGGTTAGGAGTCTGATCACTACATGGTAACCAAACTTACACAAAAAGTTTCTTTTTTTTTTTTAAGTTTTGAAACTGGGTCCAGCAATGAATTTAAGGCAACTGAACAGTTCAGAAGCTTTTAGTGTGAGCAGGCTGTCTTTTCTCATCCCTACAGCACGTTATGGAAAATACTCCTCCTGGGTGTGCAGACCACTCGTATCATTCAAATGGGTCAGACTCTTACAAATGAACAGGGGAAGAGGATCAGCTGCTTTCCACCGGACTTTATTTTCAAATACAGTTTCTTAAAAAACCCAGAACACCTTAACGCAGAGGTTACAAGTAACAGTATTAGGAAATCCAATTATACAAAAAATACTACATCTAAGCTGGGGTAAATAGATTTATTTTTGGTAACATACATTTAAACTGGCACTAATTACACAGTAACTAAAAGGTAACTAACATGAAACCACAGAACCCTCACTTTTCCTTAGCTGAATGGGACTTGGTCATTTCAGGGTGATCACATTTTCAAATTAATGTTTTACACCAAGCCATGAAAATCAGATCTTCCTAAATGTGATAGCACTGAAGCTACTCTTGATTCCATACAGCCATGTAACGGTTGTACTCAATTAGAATAGGACGTTAGTTATAAAGTAGTTACAGACCAATCCTCTGTGCTGACAGCTTTTTCTCTTTATAGAGACAAGAAAGAAGATAGAGAATTGTCTTCAATTAGCGCCTGGCATATCCTGTGAGTGCAGAAAAGGTTTGTTAGAGGAATGTTGAGGTTAACCTTGGGTGCACAGATGAATTTGATGCAGATTGTTATAAAAATCATGGTTGGCTTCTAAATACTGGTAGCAAGATGACTCGATTTTTAAATCTCTTAAGTAAATTATAGATAATGAAAAAGGCCAGTAATCATACACTAAGATTAATAAACAGCACTTCAAAATTACTCAAGTGCAGGGTGCTGCTTTGGCCATCTTCCTCTGGCCACGCTTTATAAGAGAAGGCACCCGGACTTTTTCTTGCCACGCCGGGCTTGCAAAGCAGCTCTAGTGGCCATTTCAAACACCTCCCTGACACCGTCTTTGGTCTTTGCCGAACACTCCATGTACCCGAATGCACCAATGCGGTTTGCCATGTCCCGGCCCTCCTCGGGTTTCACAGGCTCCTGCAACAGCACAAAAGCAGCAGGTGAGGACAGCCCAAAGCCACACTGCTCCTCCCCTTCCCACTCAGCTTCCCAACAAATGCAAAGAATTTCTGGATTAAGCACACATAATGAACTGGTGAGTTAAAAATCCAATGCCAGAGGACACGATCAATTTTCTGATATCTCTGAGCTTGAAAGCTGCAAGCCTTATTAAAACGAGCAAGTGACTGCCTATTTCTGATGAAGCATTTATACAATTCTTTGCCACCACTGTAAAAAAGCCTATGAACAAATCCCCAAATCAATGCCTCAGTCTTTGTACACAGGTGTTGATCAGACAGCCCACAGAGACCAGCAGCCAGCTGTGGGTGCCTGTCTGATGCTCTGCTTCAACCACCACACACTTCTGTGTAATACACCATTTATTGTAAGGCTCTGGAAGGAACCTGCCTGCTTCATTTTGGCCAGCTCTCGTCTTGTGTGCTCGTCATTCCTCAGGTCCTTCTTGTTTCCTACCAAGATGATAGGCACGTTGGGGCAGAAATGCTTCACCTCCGGGGTCCACTTCTCTGGGATGTTTTCTGAAGGAAATAAATTGAGGCATGACTGTAAAAAAAATCCCACTTCTGGGGAGAGTTTTATTTTAAAGCTTTTACACGCTGCCTGAGTTGTTGTAACTTGATAATCCACACTGATGCCCTTTTTTCTGCTCTTCATAAGGAAGCAAATAGAGCTGTTCTGGTGTTACCAAAAAAGACAAGCCTGTGTGTGGTAATTTGAAGGCTGAAGGACATGTAACATTTTGGCTTCTCTCAGCAGCTACCTGACAAGGGTTAGCACAAGAGACTTTAAAGAACAGCATGCAGACTTTTGGACTGGAAAGTTATGGAATATTTTGCTTCAAGAGAAACATTTTATTTATCTCCAGAAGCTAGAGGTGGGCACAATAATGAAGCCTAAGTTTTAACCTCACTTCTTTTCCTAAAGCAACACAAAACAACCCCTGTCAGCTCTCCCCTTACTGCAGCAGAGCTGTTCAACACACTAATTACACATACACAGAAACAAAGGCTTAGGGTAAGTAATTTTCAATCTACCATTTCTCCCTACATGCAGCAAATGAATTTGTTCTCATATACAAGCAACCTCCTCCTCACATCGCTACGTGACTTTAGCTTTTTAGTGAAAGGAGGACTTGGGGGCTTTTGAAAGCAAAACCTTGACAAGTTCTGTATAGCAGGAAGTGCTGAACAGCCTAAAACATCTGGCTGTGCTTTCATAAGCTCTTAGACATTTGAGATTCACCAGTGGATATACCTGCAGGCTGCATAATCACTTTTTATCTTCATGAAATTCCATTCAGCTTTTGAAGAGACATTCACTATTATGTAATATGGCATATTTTCTTGCTTGAAGGAACAACTTAAACAAGGGTTTTGAAGCCAGTTTTTGCACTACAGCCAAAATACCAATTCTGCAGCTGCACCTGGAGTGCTCAGGTGTGCTGGCCTCTAGATGCTGCACACCTGAAAAGCTGCCTGGCAGTTCACTGCTCCCAGGGACCCTGGCACCCAGATACTGCTGAACAGGAAGGGAGGAGAGGGAAGAGAATTGTTACAATCTGGGCAAACACAGAGTTCTGCTGCAGCTCTCAGTGTTGCTGCAGAACTCCCTAATGTCTGAAAACTACAAACTCAAAGCAGCAGCAATTCTGAAACTAGGAAAGCTCCCCAAGGGAAAATGCATTCTACAGAGCAATTTCCAAGGGGAATATATTGATATAGAGAAGTGGTTCTGATTCAGCTAGAGATCTACTCACCTAAACTATCAGGACTATCAATTGAAAAACACATAAGTATAACATCAGTATCTGGATAAGAAAGCGGTCTAAGTCGATCGTAGTCTTCCTGTCCTGCTGTATCCCACAAAGCCAACTCAACCTGCAAAGTTAACATAAGGGGTTAGTCAGATCACCAGGAAAGTTCTGATTCAGAAGCCAGGAACACAACAGGAGTGAATAAAATATTTCAGTCAATACCACTCAAAAGGAGGAGACTGCAAGTTCTCCTTTGCCAGGAGAACTATTAGGAATTTTACATTCTGTAACTCCAAAAATCAACTTCTTGCTGCTTATGAGTATTTTCTTTATACCTATGACCACTAAAAGGACATAAAAGCTACCAGCAGGAAAGCAAGACAAAAGAATTGAAAGGAATCAGCTTCAAAGGGCTGGGAGCTCTCTGACAACCATCCCAGAAATACCAGTTTTCAGTGAAAGTGGACTAAGTATATGCTTTTTAGGATTAAGCACATTTTCAATGGGTTTACAGATGGAACATTTAGTGACTAAGAAATGTCAAGATCATACTTATTTGTGCACAAATTTAACAAAACTGATTTGTGTGTAAAGCTTCTTGTTACTAAGAAGTAAAGTACTTAATGTTCTCAATTTTTCTACTTTTGCTGGAGCTAGGTGAGAAAACCCCAACAGGATTGTTTAAAACTGTAGAAGGACCAGCTGACATTTAAAGCAAAGAATTTTAAAAACTATAATCAAGCTCTTTAGGTACATATACTCTTGCTTAAGATTCTCTGATGAGTCTGCCTTCACAATGGACTGGGTGCCTTCTTTAAACCCTTGCATTCAAAAATTCCAGGAAAAAAGTCCACAGCAGCTCAGACAAAGACAGATGGGCAAACCGGGACCCAAGTGTGAGCCTGCATGTCTGTTTGAACTGTGAAGAGACAAAGCCTGGAGTGCACACAAATACAAAAATAATCTTCTGTATTTCAGTCAGAAATACTCCTCCTCTCAGAGTCACCTCTGCAGCTGCAAATGTGAATTCTGGGGCAAATGTTGATATTTTTAAAGCGATGTCTATGATGCTGGAAGCAGCTCCTAAAACACCACATCTCCTACCATCAGCTCTTTGTCTTCATATGATTTCTGGACATTTCTGGGAATGCTTTTCTAGGAAGACAGAGGTAAGTGGCTGTCAAACAGAAGAGGTTTAAGCTCTCCTACAAACTTTTGTCATCAAATTTTCTGAAGACCAAGAGCTTAGGTAAAATATATCCTCTAGTTACAAAAATAAAATTAGCTGATACTGCTCAAGCTGCTGATGCTATTTTCCTTTAGCTACTGGCTGCATCTAGCTGATAGGGCATGACTCCCTGTTCTCTCATTCAGAGATGCAGAGATTCAGGCAGAAAGGAATGAGGAAGTTAGACTTGGTGATGAGACAGAGAAATGGATATCATACATATTTCAAACAATAGTCCTTAGATTGAATACAATATAATATTCCTAAAATACAATATAAAAACTGTAGAACCTGTCACTTGGGGAAAAAACATGTCCTAATATTAGTCTAAAAGTAAATTTTCTTTTACTGATTCACATTATGGGAGAGGAAAGCTCTTTTTAGACTCAAGCAGCAAGAGCTATCATGACTAAATCCATAAATAACCCATCCCTGCAACACCAGGAAATTAAATTTAACATAAAGTCCAAAACTAGCTCAAAAACTTCTTTTTCTCCAGTCAGGACTGACAGTCACTGCATCTGAACTGGAATGGACTGAAAAATGTCCTGGCTGTAGCTGAGGCCAGAGCCAAGGCAATGTCCCACAGGGACAAAACAGGGCAGCTCAGCACCAGCAGCACCAAGAGCTGGCACCTGCCTGAGCTGCAGTCCCATGGCAGAGTCAGCTCTGTGTGCTCACAGCACCCAGACAGACACAGCCTGTGCCTGCCTGACAGGGTTTGGCAACAGCTGAGCTTTCAAGGTGCAAAGCTCCTGCTTTGTGTGCTTCTGGAGCAGCCTGGAAAGTGACAATTTTGCACATCACCCAGCACCCTGCTGGCAGAAGTGCAGAAGGCATCTACCCAAGGATCAGCACCTACAGCTGCCCCTGGAGCAGGTGTGTGACATGTCTGCCTAACAAAAGGACTCAAGAGGTTCCCCTGATTAAAATCTGATTTTCAAAATATTTAAAACTAAAATGAAATGTTTTAATAATTAGTTTACTGAAGTACAAGCTGAAGATGAAGCTCAGTGAGCTGCGGCTACACTTGGGTGCTAAGAATTGTGGTCCTTCAGACAAGCAGGACAGGTGATGCTGATGTACACTACAAAAATCAACCCCCTCATCAACCTGTCTGTCATCTGTTCTCAGAAGGATGCTGCATGTTGCCAGGAGTAGGTATTAAAAAAATCCTCTCAAGGAATTAGTCTTTATAATTACAATACCAGGTCCTTATTAAAGCAGGGACTGTTCCAAAGGCCAGGAGCCACAATGCCCTCAGCATCTTTGCATTGCTCCATCCCCTCCCACCTGCTGCAGCATTCTCCTCACACTGATTGCATGGCTTTCAGAACCTCAGCTTGTGTACAGCTAGAAGCACCTTGTTAGACAGACACTGGGTATGAGCACGTTCTAGCAAGGCCAGTATTTTTTTTTCCACAGGAACATCCTTAATATGTGGTTAGTGCTTATACTGTAAATATATTTTTAAAACTGAAGTAAGTGTGGAGATGTCCATGCTATTCTGAACAAACACCAGTTCATTCTGCCTCTTAGGGAAGGGTTCACATACCTGCTTTCCATCCACTTCAATATCTGCTACGTAATTTTCAAAGACAGTGGGAACATACACTTCAGGGAACTGGTCTTTGCTAAATACAATCAGCAGACAGGTCTTTCCACAGGCACCATCCCCCACTATAACCAGCTTTTTTCGAATGGCTGCCATAGCTGAAAAACAAAACAATGACTTGTTAATTCAACTGATACAGCTTTTAACAGAGATGTTAATAAATAATAATTAATAAACACCAAGTCTTCAATTAATAAGACCTTTTAAATTGGTTACACATGACTGTTAGAGAGACAGACATATCTGGACTTGGGTAAGTTCAGATTCCCATTCTTTTAAGAAAAAACATTCCCCAGCACTTATAAACACACCAGTGAGCCCACTAGGTGCAAGAATAAGAGAAAGGAGAAGAGATGGGCCTGGTTTAGCATTTATTGATCTGTCCTAAAGGCTGAGATGGCAGCACCCAGAGACAATGAGTGTGTGAGCAGCACTGTCCCAGGGTACCCTCTCAGAAGTGGATTCCAGGCAATCATATACAGGATGCTTCAACTGAAGGGCAGTAACATTTTCTTATCACACTGAGTTGTCTTAACCACAAAGTGCCAGTCAGCTGCACTGAGGAGCACCTGCTGCCACCTCAGAGCATCAACAGAAGGATCTCAACCAGTTCCTCAGATTACAACCACCACTCTGCAAAGGATTTTGGCAGGACACATCTCACTCCTCAACCCCATTTCCTGGGCATTAACCTGCTCCCAGGTTAACAGAGCCTGCTGTCAGCTGGCAGTGAAAGAAGTGGAGACCCCTGAGATACTCCATGCAGATCTCTGCTGTGCAATGAAATGATCAATGATTAATTGATTGGTCTGTATCAGGACCATGCAAATCCATGTCCTGCTCATGAGCAAACCTGGCCTCAAAAAGACAGCACAAAAGCTTGGAAAGCTCTAAGGCAAGCCTGGAGTCAGGGTGGGGCCGAAGGAGATGGTTGTTTTGGATCTGGCAGCAAACAAAAGCAGCACTATGTATGTGCCTGCTCTCTCTTTCCTGCAGGTGTTAGCCAGGGATTCAGGAGTGACCTGCCTGCAGCAGAGTGCACTGAGGACAGAGCCAGGAGGACTTTCCTCTCCAGAACACAAAGGCACTCCAGGGGATGCCGCTTAGTCATCCCATGAAGCTTCCTGGAAATGGAGCAAACAGCAACCCCACCACAATACCTATGGCTGCATGACCAAAACAGCACAGAGGGAGCACCCTGTGAGGTCACTTTTGCCATGACAAACCCAAAACAAAGATCTATGAGGATGATCATGGCTGCTGGCAAGGGGAAAAGGCCTCAAAGAAGCACAGGAGAGTTTTAAAGGACATAGTAAAAACATTTTACCCTTTTCACCTCTTCTTTTGCCTCATGAAATGAAGTAAAAAGGTAAAACTACCATCTAAAAGCAAACTTTGGTACTGTTAGGTGGTGAAGAAGCATTCGATATTACTGAGAGATTCTGTACTTCTGCTCCAGGTACAGAGAATGTTCCAGGTACTATTTCAACCCACCAAGCAGCAGGGGTCAAGGACAGCCCTGTCAGACACCACTGCTCAAGTGATCTAAATCCATGTCTAAAGTGAGTTTCTTTCACCTTGCAAACATATATGTACACAAGTTAAAGTTATTTACCTTAGGGACTTGGGGCAATTTTTACATTTGTGGAAGGTTTTAAATGATCCAAGCCTTATAAAAGTTTTCCTTCCATTGTTTGAGATGATTTTGAATCCTTTCTAGCAATGGTAGTATTTGAATTTTACAGAACTGGAAATTATCTGTTGTCTGTACCAACTCAAGATCAACTACTTGTAACTTCTATTTAATGTCAGTTTTGGCTAATCTGCCCTTCAAGTCCTACAAAACCTCTGAAGTAATCTACTCATGTGCTCCACAACATTTACAAAGAGAAAATTTCCCTCAGTGTGTACCCCTGCCCTTCTTTGATGTAATATAAGCCCATTACTGTTTATACTGGTTTTTGTGGCCATAAGGAAATTGATTATTCCCTTTCCCCAGTGCAGCTGAGAATACATGCCTTCATTTAGTCTTCTCTTCAGGCAAAACAATGCCTGAAGAGAAGACTAAATGAAGTTTAGTCAAATGCCAGTTTATTCAAGCCTCCTCTGTAAATCATATTTCCTAGACTTTCCCATTGCTCCCTTGTGGGCAGAGTCCAACTGGCACAAATGTACCCAAGTGTGGAGCCCAAAAGCTGAATCCAGTATTTCTCCTAGGGCTCTGTGAAGAGTGCCCAGAGCTGAAGGAATAATTTCATTGATCTTCTGGGATACCCTGCTTAAACACCAATCTGGAATTATGTGTCTTTCTCTTTCTTCTTCCCCTCCCCTGAAGACAACACTGTTGATACAGTCAGCTTTTAATTCCTGATAGCTCCCAGACTTTTTTCATTCAGATGTCTCTATAGTGAATAGTTCTCTCTTCACACAGCTGAGTATCCACTGCCACACTTTTATTTATCCTTACAGTGACTGTTTATTCTGCCTTCAGGTTCTAGCTCTGTCCTCCAGTTTAACCACGGTCTGTTGGATGCAAGTTTAATAGCAGTGATCCCCAGATAATTATTCAGGCCATTGATGAAAACACCCTGGAGACACAGTGGGTGGCTGACAAAACCTGTCCTTCCCTGCCACCCTCCCTCCCTCTCCCTTCTGGGCTGGTGGCTGGGCCTGGCCTGGAATGCCTTGAGTTCCCTGCAGGATCACCCAGGGTAGGTGACCTTTTGGCATCACCTACAGATAACTATTTTTCAATGGAGTATCACATCAACTCCATCTTCTTCTAAACACTTTCACTCACATTATTTTAAAAGTATTCCTTGCCAGTTAAATTTTATGTTTTGGCCTTCTACATACCTATACCTAAGGTCTACAAGGAAACTACAATTGTGTAAAAAAACTCCCACAAACCCATTATTTAATGTAGATATTTCTAAAAATCCTTCCCTAAAAAAGCTTGGAAAATTTATGGATATATATTTATCAAAATTATTTCAGGAGCTTTAATTTATCTCCTTTGTTTTTCCTGAGAAAATCCTATCATGAAACTCTCTGCCTGAATGCTTCCTGAGATGCGCTGATATCATTTGGACCCAAGATGCCCTTCAGCAGTGTGAGCTCAACCACTTCCTTCCCACTGCTCAGCACGTGCCCCATGAGGCTCTCCAGCTCACAGTTCTGTGCAGGACCATCACCAGGACAGACCAAACCTGCCCTCAGTCCCCTCCATCTGGTACATTCAAAATCCAGGCAATTAAAATTCCCTCAGCATCAGCTTCTAGAAGATCCTTCTGGACCATCTCATAAAGCCTCAACCACGTTATCATTTTTTGGTGACCTATGGCATCCTTGTATTTTTTACTTTAGTTTCACCTTCCACAGCATTACCACAAAACAATTCCTTCTAGAACAAGTGTGTTGTATAAAATTCAATTCAGGAGGCAAAGATCACCACTTAAAATCTCCAATTTTCAGAAGCAGCCCAGATTATAAATGTTGGGTAGATATGAACACCTCAGGATGTCAGCTCTGATCACCTCCACCCATCTCGGAAGGAAGTCACCAAACATCACAACCACTTCTTTCTATTTATCATTATCAATGAACCATAGAAGGTTTGGGCTGGAAGGAACCTCCAAGATCATATAATTCCAACCCCTGCCACAGGCAGGGACAGCTTTCACTAGACCAGGCTGCTCAAAGCCTCATCCAACACTTTCTAATTTAGGAATTCCTTGAATTTCCTAATTTAGAGGATTCAGTGTACAGATCAGCATATTTCAGCTAGTTATTTTTAGCTAAAATAAATACACTCCTTTCCAGTGGACAGCTGTAGGGGGTTGTCAGGTCTGGCAAAGATTCAGAAAAACAACATCTTGGTAGCACAATAGAGAAAAAAATGGATTGTTGGAATGGAGCTGCATCTTAGTGGTGCATGTTGCAAGGACAACACTAACAGCATTCACAGCAGCTGGGTCTTTCTGCTGCACTCTGACATGCTCTGGGTTTCTTCATCAAGTATTCTGAAACATGAAAATACATCAAATTTCTACCAGCAGTATGTGAGAATCAAAGCACTTTGTTGGCCTAAAGAGCTTCATTTAAGATGCACATTACACACAATTTACTATTTGCTGCAGCACAGCTTTTCACCAGTGCTAAAAAACCTCCATGAGCTACCTGAGAGGCTGTAACAAACAGCTACTACTGCCTCCTGTAACTGAATGAAAGTACATTCATCCTTTTACACAGAGCAGGGAGAGTCCAATAAACCCAGAAAGCTGCTGGAACTGCATCACTGATGATGCACACAGAACATTGAGCAAGAAATAATTTATCCCAATTAGTGTAGCAGAATGGCTGCAGTGATATTCTAGGAGAATCTGTGCTGTCTTCTGCAGCAAGGCAAGAGATCTGCAATTTTTCCTACTCTTAAATAAACCACTCTTCCCTCTTCCTTTGCATTTACGGAGTCTCAAAACCAGCTAGGCTGCTAGATTTGAAGTGGAAACTCACACAACATGACTCAAGTGACTCATCTGAATGGAAGAGATTCAATTATGACATTTCCCCAGCCTCAGCCAGTGTCTTTCACAGGTATTACAGGAGCTTTAGACATCATTTGCTCAATCCCACTAACATCACAGGAGGTTACAACACAAGGAGCTCCTGTTTGCAGAGTTGCCACACTAATATCCCTGTTACAGGAGGCTGCTGTTTCTAAGTGCAGTGAGGCTCCAAGACTCCTGCAGCATAAAGCTCTGCTTGTTAAGGGAATCCACCAAATACTCCAGAAGAATTAGAAATGGGGAAAATATTTTTTTCATGTTTTAAACATACTCCCCCCAAGTATTACTCTTTACTGCCTCTTCAGCATGCTATTTGTTTTTCCAAGGAACAACTTTTCTAGTGCCACCTCTCTGGCAGGTCCCAGGGCCACACAGCATGAGTGAGGATTGTGGACACTGTTGACATTCTGAAGTTGGATAGGCTGACAGCAAACATGCCAGGTTTGTCTGTCTCACTCTGGATCTCATCCCGGAGAAAGTAACTGATGGAAGAAACAGCCCTTTACCATCACATAGGTATCACAAGTATATTTAATTTCAATTACCAATTAACTACTAGTAACTTTATGTTGCCTGCTATGCTATACAGGCAGACCCTTGGCATAATACAGAATTCTGTAAAAACATAATTCTGGATTATTGCACGTCAGCAAGAACTCAGCAGATGCAGTTCAGAAGCAGTTCACCATGCAGTAAGGATGCTGCAGGGGATGGGGGGAGAACATCCTTTAAATTCTTTCACATTTAATCTTGCTGAAGTTCTTAAAACCAACATGTTGGAAGGCAAAGGTTTTGAAATCTGAGAAAGATTGCCTTGCTGCTGACTCCTCTACACAGTACTGAAGCAGTTTGCTGCTGAGTGAATCACAGCCTGGCACCCTTCTCACTTGCTGTGTTTCCCTTCATTCAGTCAGCCCTGCCCTGGGCAGCAGGAGGAACAAGAGCTGGGCTGAGGGACCAGAAGAAGAAACCCTGCTCAAGTGTCTCCCACCCTGACCTGCAAGGCCCTGCCCTCTACCTACCACAGGGGAGAACTGTCTGTCCCAGCCCTCAGCTGCTTCTGCCTCAGTACCCACACTCACTCCTAAAATATCCTCGCTTTTGTTCAAGTCTGAGGTGGAGGAACGAAGAGTTTTCCTCAAAGACTCCAGGGATCAAGAGGGGGTGAGCAGGCTTTTCTCAGTTTTCTTCTGGCCATTTAGCAAGGTTGGGCATTAACACTGAGAACTAGCAAAGCAGTGTGGAGCCCAAAGGAGATCGGCCCCAAAGCAACCAGGCCTGATTTTAGAGCAGCTGTGTACAGTGAAGAAAGAGACTGAACACAGAGCATCTGAGTGGCTGAAGTGGCCCAAAGACTATGACCAGGGAAGGGGTCAGGCAAACAGGCCAGGAGGAAACAGCAGAAGGATGTAACCACTCCTCTAGAGCAGAATCCAGGATTCCCACATTTCCAACAGCAGGCAAGAGTCTCAATCTCCTCCTCCACTAAAGTCCCAATGGAGAATGCCAGCAACTATACATTCTATAATCCTTTTTTGCTGCTCACTTCTCATTAGTGAAAGCACATATAAACAAATACCAGAAATACTGCAGCTTGCTGCTGAAATACTAATCCTGCTACCTTAAATCAGCTTCCTTCAGCCTATGTAAGCCTACATGTGCTATCTTGCCACTTTTCCCCACATAACCAACACAGGTTGACCCTGCTCTTCCATAGCAATAGTTGTGAAGTAAAAGAAGCTGTGACCCAAATTCACCTCTTAGAGAAGCTGCAAACTGGGAAATCAACAGCCTTGGGACTGAAATAAAAGTAAGAAAAAAAATTATGGAAAAACGTGACTCAATCACATAAAGGAGTCAGATACAATCCATGTTTCTGTTCCAGGGTTCCTAAAAGATCTTGGAAGATGTACATACCCAAAACATGCAGCAAGTGACCACTTATTTATTGTCTGAACTGATCTGTACAGCCAGACACACTGAGCTCAGAGTGATCTGCTCTTCTGACACCATGAACAACCTGAAATCAAGCATTACTGGGATGGAACCTCAGTTCAATTCCAAGCCATCAGAATCAAAGCCCTAAAAACGTGAATAAGGTCAATACATTTCATTGTAATGGTTGAGATTTTCTTAATTCTCTGCAAGTTTGCCTGTGGACACCTCCACTCATAAACCAAAAAGCCACATTATTTAAAGTGTTGCTAACAAGACCTTTGAGAAATAGCTATAATTATATTCCTTACTGCAGCCAGTACATAAAGCAGTTTGACAGTACTGCAAAATAGACCTATTTCTAACTACAGCACTATGTGGGAGCAGTTGGTGAGAAAAAGAGATCTGCTGGGGCTTTTGGGGAGGGTTACATATGAAATCTACACTTGAAAAAAGTTCCAAAGGTGGCAAAGCATAGGGCAGGCTACTGATATTGCACATGAAATTTAACCCACAGAGAAATAGAATTTTTCTGTTGTAAGACTGAAGTACAATTGAAAAACTGACGCAGAAGGTCAGCATAGTATCCAACAGGATTAAACACTAAACACAAGTCCTTGGGGAAGGTCTCTGGACAAGGCAAGCTGAGTGTTCAGCTTTCTGATAACAGTTCATTCAGCCTACATCAACCAGGCTCAAATCTGGCATGTTTTACTAGCTTGGAAAAAAAGTCTTGCAAATAGAGCTGTACATTTCCAGAGGCAGCTTTAAATCCAGAGCAGCATAGCTGTGCTCAGCCCCAGCTAATAAACCTCCCCAGGTCTCAGCTAACTCCACAAATAACCAGCTCAAGCCTCTTTGTACTACATCACCAGAACTGGGAACAGGGTCAGCTTAACTGCATTAGGTCTTAGCAACACTGGTTGCCAGCCCCAGTGAACCCTTAATGACTGATTAATTTTATACAGTCATTAAGAGTTATCCAAAAGTACACAATAGGTGTTTTACAGGCATGGGCATACAGTGAATCTTCGTTAAGGACACAGAGTGTTGTTCATGCTGCCTCTGCAATGGCTGTGATGGGGCAGGAGGTTCCTCATGCAGTATAAAGCTGCCAGTGCAATGTTTTGGAGGAAACCTGAATCAGCTGTCGGCACTAGATCCGTGCTGAGTGTCATGCGGACACAGCACGTCTAATCTGAGATATCATGTGAAGACTCAAAGTAGGATTCATCCTATCAAATTACAGCCTTTGCCCTTGCCTTCCTCTTCAGGAAAAATCCTGTGTGACAACACACAACTCATCCTCCTCTCAGAGAAGAAAATTGTTTTGGATTCTAATAAATTTGCTTGAAAACATTTTGCTTTGCTCTCCTTCCCTGTACAGAGCACCTGCCCGTGCTTTACAGGAACGAGCCTCAGCACTGCCAAGTGCTCCCAGGAACACACAAACTATCTTCTGTGAAAACACCCAAATCATGACCTGGGCAACCCTCTACACCCAGCACTGTGTCCCACAAGCAGCTCCAATGTGGACACTGACCACTGGACCAACTTGTTTCTGCACCTAAACTTACACCTAGAGACTCACAGACCATCTGTTACTGCAGGTCTACACACATGGAAATGGGGACATGGACTTAGGAGCTGGGGCTCTCCACCTCAGTGCCTGGCATTTCAGATAAACTCAGGACTGGATTCTTGCACTAAAGAAGAGGAAAAATGAACAAGAAGCTTCTCCCTGCATGTTCTCCAGCCTTCAGCTCAGGAGCTTCTTGGGTCAGACGTGGTTCCCATGAATCTGGTAACCTCAAACAGATTTCTCCTCCATGAGCTTGTCCAGACTCCCTTTGAACCCATGTAAACTTCCAGCACACAAAACATCCTGTGGAGGGAGTTCCCACAATTTAATGACACATTGTCTAAAGCCACTTCCTTCAAATTCAAGATTGTCCCTATTAGTTTCTTTACTGCCTCCTAATTCCGAAATGGAAAGGGAGTGAACAATTTGCCTCCGCTCACCCTCTTCCTGCTGCTCACATAACAGCCTTTCCAGACTGGAGCACCCTAACACACAGAACACAGAGCTGGTTGGTTTTTTTTTTTAATTACCTTTACACCTTTGACAGGAGTGCCTGTCTATTCCTGGCATAAGGAGTAACAAAGTGGTAGAGGTGTCACCATCCCACATTATCCATCCCAGCTCCAAACGCCCCAGGGCTGCTGCAGCCCAGCTCCAGGAGAGGAGCCTTAAACCCATTCACTCAGTATCAGAGAACACACCCTGAGATGTGTTTCAAGTGCAAACAAGCCTCTGCTTGGTCATTCCCCAGCACATTTCACCCCGTGCATTAATTCAAGTGCAGATCATCTTGACTTTAAAATAGCAGTAACAGAGAATGCCATACACCATGCTCCTCACTCCAGCAGTCAACTACATTTTCTGCATTATGATGAAGTCACTTCCTCACTTCTTCAGCCTCTGCAAATTTCCCATTACTGGCATTTTGCATTTCTTCCTGGTGACCACTCAAAAGCACAGCCCAAGAGTCCAACTCCTTCATGCTCTCACTACACACAGACTCACTTGAGCCTCCACTTGCCTTTCTACTAAATTTAATATGAACCATATTGATTTTATTCTGGATTCTTTTCTCACTGAAAACGACATGTAATTACTGTCAAGTACTAACTGAAGGTTAAGATGAACATTTGTACTTAAGAACCAAACTAAAACAATTAACACCTCTTGTTTCTATTTCCCCCAGTCCAGGCTGAGTGACACTGCCTTAATTCTTTCCTGAACACTTTGTTACTTATTCCATTATTGTACCTGGGATTGATGTCTTAAATCCGATGGGATTACAATCATTAAGATTGTCCTAGCTGTCTTTATTATTACTGCATATTAGCATTCTTTCAAACTCAAACTGCTGCAGTATGTAAAGAGCTTTCTGGAAAAAAAAATTACATTGCCCCCCTCAATTTTCAGGCCAGAGATCTTCAGAGCTAAGATATATATCAAAACAGGTGTCAATTACCAAATCTGGTCAGATTAGGTGTGCAATATCATTCAACGGTTTTCTTTTAAACTTAATGAGATAATCAGAATACCTGATTACACGGAAGTTCTCTGTGTATATATAAATAAGTGCCAAAAGATAGGAAACCAGGCAGAAGGAAATGCTCAGCGCTCTCAGAAAAACACCCGTGGAACCTGCACAGCTCAACGTTCATAAATGACCTGAAAAAGCGAAGAAAAATAGCTATACAACAAAATTTACTGGAGATGTCAATAAAGGGCTAACTGTGATGGATTTCAGAACTTTAACAGGCTCTGTGCCTTGGCAATAAAATTTGAAAGAGAGAAATGTGAAGTGATATGCAATGCAAAAACCAGACTCAACTTTCTATACAAAATGATGGACTGGGAGCTGACCACTGCCACTCAGGGACAGTATTCAAAGGTTATATAGTTAATTCCTTTAAAATAAAATCTCAATACTCCAAAGTGCCACAATTTTAAAGATTCCAGTATTAAGAACTAGGAGAAAAGGAACAAACCAGAAACCATTAAGATGCTGTCGGAATCCATCGCATGACTGCATCTTCTGATGTGTGCAGCTGTGATCCTCCCATGTCAAAAGGCTATAAATGAACTGGAAATGACTCAGAGCAGGGCACACGGATGATTAAACTACACAGCAGTGACCATATGAGGAACAACTACAGCAGGACTGGAAAAAAGACAGTCTGGAAGAGACACAGCCACAGAAGAAAACAACTGGATGCTTCTCTCAGACCCTAAAGAGCAGCGAGCAAAGCTGGGGCCTGAAACAAGGACAAGAGCAAATGGGATGAGCCAGTTTGAAAGCACAGGCAGGCAGGCCTCCCAGCAGGACACATGGCAAGGCCTCACCACATTTCTACTTTTTAGATCCATAATTTCATAGTTATTTGAGCTCCTTTTTCCTCCCAGTTACTTTCTACAATTTTGAGCTTCTGTTTTCTACTTTCTATGTTCAGTTACTACTTTTCTCTTATTTCATCTGTAGGGCTTTCTTGCACTTTTTTTTAAGTGTGAACAAAACAGATGCTTTCATTTCCTTTCCAAGCCAGGTTATTTAATTCACATTCAACACTTGGAAGGAGAAAAACACTGCAAAAGAAGGTTCCTGAAAGACCTTTTTAAAGCATGTTTAAGTCAACTTTTTTTAAAACTAAACCAGCAATATGTGCAAGCAAAACTCTGTCTTAACATTGTCAACATGCATCCTGTTTTGTTAACACCAAACTTAGCAGGGTGCTCCTGATAACTGCCTGCAAAGTTCACCCCTATGCTGTTCACCTCCCTACTGGTACATAATTAGTAAATTAACACCATTTCAGAACCCAGGGAAGAAGACTAATTTGAGCATTTCTCCCTTGTCTTGCTCTACCATGACAAGTCCCTCTCCAAGGCTGAAGGCAAAGTTTGGATTTTGGGGGCAGAAAGAAGGATTCTGTCCTCAGGTTCTGTGGCTGCTGTTGCTGTCCTTGCTCCCCCCATGGAACATTCTTGCTCATTTGCCCCCACTGACTCCATCTTTGCTATCTGCAGGCATGACTTACGAGAGCACTTCTCTTATGCAATACCAAGTCCCAAGATTACTCTGCACAAAATGAGATTAGGGCTTAATATTGAGGTAATTATAGTAGATCTGTGGATTTCCATGCCTGTGTAATCTGCAAAAAGCTTTGCATTTCAGCCAGTTTTTTCTTGCTGTCCTCTCCTCCCAGACATCTCCTGCATGTCAGATGGGATGTGGGGCACCTCATGCTGAGCAAGGCAGGCTTCTGCTTGGGTGTGGTGGCTCTGTCTTCAGGTGCTGGCAGCAAAGCACATATGGACAAGAAAAACTAACACAAACTTCTCCAGACAGCCACTTGTACCCACAACTGACACTCACCTGTGCTCCTTTCTCCTCTTCTCCCACCACAAGACATCTGTTGAGACTGCACTGGTTCAGATCAAACACCCAGCAAGCCCAACACTGCCTGACACTGCAGGTATCTCAGAGTAAAAGAAGGAGCAAATGCACTGATACCACCACAAGTGTATTTTCTCAGTAGACAGCTTGAGGATAATTATTTCTTTTTATTCTTTATGCCCAACAGCCCAACATTTGACAGTGTTTTCTGCTGTCACTCCACCTGTTTGGTTCTGGAGCCGTGTAAATCGCTGTCATTCAAAGCACTCTGTGGTCCCAGTGCAGACTGAGGGAGAGGCACCTCAGTTTTGATCTAGACCAGACTGCTTGGTCATGTCTTTGCCAAGCTGAGGAGTTCAAATCTTTTTAAGCATCCCTTGTATGGAATCCATTTCTTATCTCTGATCGCTATTTCCAGCCTCATCTTTGCTTTTCCAGTTGCAATGTATCTCAAAGCACATCTTTCTCTGTGGCACCCCACTGTAATCAGTGTGTTGAGGATGAAGAGCCATGATGCTATCTCTGTTTTCCTTTTTTTATTCCTTTTCCAAAGCCCTTCATACAAACTCATATGATCACTGTTGAACACTAAACTTCCATTTTCACAGAATTATGGCAAGCTCTTCCTTCTAAGTGGCAATGATTAACTTTCACCCCATCAGTGCATAAACAAATTAAGACTATTCCCCTGCTTTGTATTTATCTGGAACAAATTTCATTTGGCATTTTGCTGCCTGTAATTCAGTGTGAGAAGGACAAGCTGCAATTCTTCCTAATCAGCTTTGGTCTTTTCCTCCCTCCATCCTCAACACCTTTCTCACCAGATCATTTATGCATATGCTGAACAGTAGAGATGTAACACAGATCCCTCTTCTTCTCTTCTCCCAAACTTTCCTTCTTTGTGCTTCTCAAGTAATTACAAACTTCCAACAGCTATGAGCTGCACCATTTCCTTTGCAAAAGCCACACTGGCTTTCTGCTACTCTTAAATCTGGTTAGCTTTTTTTTTATTTTCTACTTTTTAAAAAGGCCCTCAGCTGTGATATCCTGCTGAACTATCTTTAAGAACTGCTACCACATAAATCCTCCTCTATTTCTATGGCTTCAAGGTATTGAGAAGTTACACAGTGTAATTAGTAATTTGGTCATTTCAGGCCTGAGTTTCCTTTGGAACCCTTGGGCAAGCACCATCTGGTCTTGGCATCTTGTAACTGTATTTATTACTTTGCTCTATAAATTACTTTGCTGACAATTCAAGCAGAGACAGATCTTCCAATGAGTCCTGTTCTCCATAATGAGAATATCTGGCACAGGGAACTCTTTGGACTCCTGGACTCCTCCACAGGAAACAGGAATAAGTCATCTTCCTACTCATGGCTTCATCATCAAATATTTCTTTCACTTTTCCATCTATTGGCCCTCCAGAATCCTGAACCTTTCTTGTTTCTGATGAACTTGGAATTTTTTTTTTTTAGTATGATGTTTCTCAGAGTCTCTCTGACAGGTCCTTGTATCCTTGTATTTTTCATTTGACTTGCTAGACTTCACATTCTTATTTACTTTTCTGGTCAACTTCATGACTTAAACTTTCTGAAGGCTGTATTCTTATTTCTAATACTTTCTTTATCCCAAACTGCATGCTCATTCTCATCTGTCAACATTCCACAGTATAATTTAAAATCCTCCCAACAACATTTCCAATTTCAAGCGCAGAAGCCTAGTTCTGCTGTGGTTTACATGGAACCCAGCCTTTCCAAACAGCTCTTGGACTGAGGTTCAAAAAATGAGCCAATTCACTTGGTCAGCACCCAGTCAAGATCCCACTGTGAGACAGCCTTCTCACTTCACACAGTTTCAGCACAGCAAACGGGAGGTGAAGAGTAAAGAATCTCCAGGTGTAAAATATAAGAAAAATGAAATGCTAGCAAAGAATGCAAACAGAGATAACTGGTACTTGGACAGCTGCTAGTTCTTTCAAATCACTGACACATGCAAAGACAATCTTCCTTAAAACTGTGAAGATGAGGAGGAGGAATCCCTTTGTACACATCCACACTAGCAACCTGCTCCAAATGTGACAGTTCAGGCCAGGTGAGACAGAACTATTTATGGTTGCAAAACACTGCTAATTAACTGAGCAGAGAGACTGAATTGAGCTCTGTTTCTGATTAAAAAACAACAATAAAAAAGCAAGCAGAAAACCCACAACTGTCAGAGCCTGAGGAAAGCAAAACCTCATATTTGGTGTACTGTCCAATTTTACTGGGTATACTGTGACTCTCCATCTGTTTGTTTTACAAGGGACCTTGGTCATGAAAGGTGGTCACAGAAAGACAGCAAACCTTCTTCTGATTAGTTTAATTAGCTGACTCACTTAGAAGGACTGGCTGTTAGTTGTGTGGATGGCAAATATCTTAATTAAAAGGTGGTCTATAGATATTTTAATTCAACTTTTATAGTCTCAAATGTCCTTTCCAAATGAAAATATGGTGATAGGAAAAGGACAGAAGAGGGACAGGGCAGTGTCACTCTACCAACTCCAATTAGCCTTTGTTACTTTATTCACTGTTCAGAATGAGTGGTAACAGATCCCACCAAGACCAGAAGGCACCCAGACATCAAACAGGAGTGTAAAAGTAGCAGTAACTTAACCAGTGTACCACAGGCAGTATTTTGGGGTATTTTTGCTTATTTTTGAGATTTACCAAAAAGTAATAAGCAACTACCTCTTTCTATTTAGCTACCCACTATTTATAGCAGGAGAGGAATTATACCAAAAGGCAAGGAGCAGAGGATTTTCATCATGCACTCAGGTGGGTGCAGGTGCTTAGCTGTACCCTGGGAATGGAATGAAGGTCAGCTGTCATTTGGCACATTTATTTTGCATTGCACTGTTCTCTATTACAGAGTTTCACCCTTATTATGTGTTTTACTAGGACAAGCTCATCATGGATTAATTTAAAATTTCAAGGGCACACTTGCTGTACTTTATCAACATGCTCACTTCCTCAAACTCACTCAATTACACTTCTCCTCCACAGTTCAAACTGCATTTAAAGACACTTTGTAAGGCAACAGAGCAGAACAAGAGAGAGATGAGATTTAGTATTAAAGGTAAAAGATGGTGGCTGAGTGGAGACTTGGAAAGAACCTGAAGATGCCACAGCAGCAGGGAATAAAATGTTAGAGAAACTGAGAAGGTACACTTGGCTAATGAAAAGGTAGCCAAGGTCAGAAATATCTAGCACAGAGCAGACCACAGACATGGTGTGAAGAAGAGCCCACAGGGTTCTGGGCAACTTAAATACATTGAGAGAAAAAGATTAAGTGTAAAAAAAACCAGAAAACCCAAGAGCTACTGTCAGAAAAATGAGGAAAGATTATGGTACTCCCAAGACCCCTCCAAAAGGTTTTCATTTGGAATTTGCTTATCTGAAGAGCCATCCCCAGCCCTACATCCTGGTGGCAGTTAAGATCATTTAGGATGTTTTTACTGTCAATTCCTGGCTCAGAGAACTCCCCGCCTCTGGCTGCTGTGGCACTCGGCCAGGGCCTGAGCCTGGTGAGCGAGGAGGGACAACATGGGAGCTGCTCAGCTCACTTCTGCTGGGACTGAATTTATTCTGTTCCTGGTGTGACGGTGCATTCATGCCTTGAAAAATTATTTTGGAAAAATCCATGTATTCTAGTGTTAAATGATACAAAGCACCCAAATTTACGGGTGATTGTACAAATCACTCAAATTTATGTCAAACACATCTATGCTGAATATGCTGTTAAACATTCCAGTGAACTAGTTAAAGTGAAATAAGGCTAAGGTTTTTCTTTTTTTAAACATGCAGCCTTGGTCCAAATCAGTGCCAGAATTTGACTCTGTATATTTGAATGAGAAATGCCAGTGCTGTGTGGCTGTATGGAGACCTGGATAAGACCAGAAGAGTGCAGGGAGAAAGCACACATGTATCAGAAAAGCTTTAAACAGCAAGTAAATATTTTCACAATCAATCTTTTTGGGGAGGGAAAGACTTAATATTTCCATACTGGGAAAAAATCCCCAAATAAAGCCATCAGAGAACTTAATCTTTGAGTCACAAACAATATTTAGGGCACATAAAATTAACTTTTGATATTTCTGAGGTAAAAAGAAGATCAACAGAAGTCTGCTTCTGGGAGAAGTTCACCATTTCAAAGTCACACAGATGGCAGAATTGACACTTAGGCTAAGCTCTGGAGGGAGAGGAAAAGGCAACAACAAACTTAACATTACCTATGGAGGGCTTAGTGTTTAATTTTCTCCAAATACTGTATCACACAGAGAAAGGGTGGGTGGGAACCACTGCTCCTCAAGGGTTCCCTGCAACAAACAGGTGAACTGTACCAGGAGAAAAACAAAAGCTGGATATGAGGCAACAAATAAAAACAAACAAACGCCCGTTCCAGACACCTCTTAAAGGGATATCAAAGCAGATGTGGTATCATTGGACTGGGAACAATACTTCATCCTGAGGATCTGTAAGAACTAACTCTCCAGACCTCTGGGAGAAGTTTTTAGGTTCTATTTTTAAAACCCAAACAGCGGTCTCGAGGTTCCTCTCGCCCTCGAAGGAGTGGCTTTCCTGGCAGAAAAGCTTTGTGCAGATTTCGTTGAACACCGGGCAGTTCTCAGCCAGGCGAGGCTCTCGGGGCTCCGGCCGTGTCAAAGCACCCCCGGCGTTTCCCGGCCTGTGCAGCCGCCCCACCGAAAAACACCGCCCAAACTTTCCAGTTTCGCTCCAAAGGCCGATTCCTCCCCAAGATAAAAGTTCATGGGCGCACACATCCCGGCAGCCCTTCCGCAGGGATCCCGGCCCGGTCCCGCGTGCCGCGGGGGGCCCGGCGCGACCCCCGCCTGCGACCCCCGGGGCGGGCGGGGCGCGGCCCGCCGCTGGTGACGTCACACAACGCCGCCACTCACCGGGGCAGCCCCGGTGCCGCCCGTGTCACCCCGCGGGGCCGGGGCAGCGCGGCCGCCGCCTCCCTCCGCGCCGCCCACGGCCGGGCGGCGGTACCGGGGCCCGGGCGGGGCGCGGGCGGCTCCCGCGGGAGAGCCCCGGGGCCGCGCCCCTCCCTCCCCTCCCCCGCTCCCACGGCCCGGAAAAGGCCCCGTTACCGGCCCCGGGAACCCCGGGAACTCGCGGAGAGACCACCCCAGCCAGCCCTCCCCTTTTATGCGCGGCGGTGGCGGCGAGAGGCCCGGCCGGGCCCGGCCGCCCCCGCCCGCAGGCCGCGGACTCCCGGCGGGGGCGGGCGGGCCCCACCCGGCGACGGCGGCGGGAAGGGGGGAAGGGAGGAGAGAAACCGGCGATCCGCTCCCCCTCGCGCCCCCCGGTCGGCCGAGAGCCCCCCGGTACCTGCGGCCTGCGCTGGTCCGGCTCCCGCCGCCTCCTGCTCCACAGGCCCGAGCGCGAGCGGCGGCGGCGGCGGAAACGGGCGGGGCGGGGCGGGCCCTGCGCGCTCCCGGCCCCCCGCGCGCGCCGCGCTCCCGAGCCGCCCCGCCCGGCCGCGCGCGCCCGACCGTCCCCCGGCCAATCGGCGCGGCCGCGCGCGGGGGCTGCCGGGAAGGGCTGCTATAAAAACGCCGGTGCTATTTACATCGCGCCAGTTGGGGAGCGGTGGGGCTGTGCTGTGTGTGCTCGGTCAGGGGAGCTGCCCGCCTTCTTGCGGCCTCATCGGTGCCTACCGTGATAGGAGCTCTCGATGCTGGGCACGGCCCCTCCGCACCTACTGGGGGAAAGGCGGCTGTGGTGGGGACCTGAATCGCGATGCCCAGTTTGCCTATGGGTGGTTCGTTTCCCCCTTTCTTCCGGCGGAGTCTCACCGCAGGTCCCGTGCGTCGTTCTGGGCCCTCAGCTCAGAAGGATATTGAGGGGCTGGAGCGAGGGCAGAGAAGCTGGGGAGGGGTCCGGAGCACAAGTCCTGTCAGGAGCAGCTGGGGGTGTTTAACCTGGAGAAAAGGAGGCTCAGGGATGACTCTGCACAGCTCCTGGCAGAAAGCTGTGCCAGGTGGGAATTGGCCTCCCCTGCCTGGGACCTCATGATGGGGTGAGAGGATGTAGTCTTAAACTGCTCTGTGCTGGACATAGGAAGAATTCCTTCACAGCAGAGGTGATCAGATATTGGAATAGGCTGCTCTGGGAGGTGTGGGGTCACTGTCCCTGGAGGTGTTCAAGGAAAGGCTGGCTGTGGCACTCTGCCATGGTCTGGCTCACATCCAGGAGTTTGGTCATAGGTTGGATTTGATGACCTCAGGTCTTTTACAACCTAATTGATTCAGTTAAAAGTGGATCGGGGCAATGGTATCAAAGTGCCCTGTTTGTCTCTGAACCTGATTGTTCCCGTGGAGCAGATGAGCCCTGCTCCTAGCAGGCACTGAGCTGTGCTCTTGGCTAGAGAAAGCTGAGGGGCTCACAGGCAGCACAAAGCAGGGCCTGGAAGGGTTGGACTCACTGACAGCATCTCCTGGGCATGTCTGTGGTGAGCTTAGAGCCAAGGATTGCCCTCATCCCAGGGTGCAGAGCCCTGTAGCTGATGCCCTGGAGGAAGGGTACTACTTCATTGTTTCCTTCCTTGCCCACCTGAGAAGGTTCAACATGTGGAACTGGCCTCAGAGGACCCAGGGTGGGGACATCACTGCGAAGGGAATGTGTGCATGGAGAGGGTTGATGACAAAAAGCCTCTGCTGTGTCTCAGGGCTCCCTTGTGAACAGGCACAGCAGCCTTCAGCTGGCAGCTGGGGATGGCCCGTTTAACCTGGGCACTGTAACAAACTGGTGCTCTGCTGCATCTGATGTGTGATCTGCAGTGTTTGTCCCCATTCCCTCATTTGACAACATTTGCATTGCCAGCTAACTTTAGCCTGACCTTTTTATGGGCTACTCTGGTGCCTGTGGAGGAAAGGTGCTGCTTGGCTCCTCTCAGTAAGCAGCTCCCTGGGACTGGCTTGTTCTGTAGAGCATTGCAAGGAAGGTGACTTTTCCTTACCAAGCAGACATTTGATTCAATGGGGTAAATGGTTTTTACAGCTTGGTACCAGTTCTTGGATGACCGACAGTGTGCACACTCTGAGGCCCATGATGGTTTATTCTGTGGCTGACCAGTACACCTCCACCTCTGATGCTGAGACAGAAGTTCATTTTCCTGAAGTCCATAGGGAAATTACCTGTGATTTGGACACTGGGTTGGTGAGGCTTGAACCAGAAATCAGTTATTTCTAGGCCATAGGTTCTTTTCATAATTGTTTTTTATTACTGTTTGATAGAGATCCTTGTGGCCTACTGGTTATTTTTCATGATCCATTGGGAAATTTGGCTTTGTTTACAAAACACTGTCAGGTGTTTTGATCACAGTGTGTGTGCTTCCTTTTCCTGGCAGTGGCTCCTTGCCCAAGGGAGAGCACTCACTGAATTTGGATGGTTCTGTGGCCCCAGGTCCTGCTCTCTCAGGTGGGTACTGTTTGGGCATGATGTTAATGAAAGTACTGTAGGAGCTGACTTTTCCCAGTTTGGTGAATAGGTAGCTCTTGATGGATTCAAAACTGATTTTAATCAAGGTGGCCAACAAGCTCTACTGCCAGCAATGAGGATCCTCAGTCTATCTCTCTGTAAACCACACCTTCTGAAGGTGTCTGTAGTGTGAGCTTGCCACCTTCTCTTGTCTTGTGTGTTATTGTTGAAAACAGTTTTCATCCTGACTTTCATGATGGCCAGGACCCAGTAAGTTTTCTGTGTCAAGGGTGAGAAAGGTGCAGACAAGCTGCAGAAGTGCAGCTCTTCTCACACAAATTTGGAGACTTTGTTTATAAATTAAAGGCAATGTATTCTGAAACTATTAGTTTGGTCATAAACATAAGCCCCTCCTCCCCTCAATTTATTTTTTAGCCAAGGTAAAGGCCCACACAGGGGGAAAAATGGTTTATTAACTGAATAGCTAAAACACCCCTGAATATCTTTTGCAGATATTTTTATTGCAGAGATATCTTTTGCAATCAGTTCTACTAAACTCAGACAGTCTTTCAAGTCTGTTTACAGCTATCAGAAAAAAAAAAAAGAAGCCAAAAACAAGGACTGAGAAGAAATAATAGCATACAGTAGCTGATAAGGTTTTTTTCCCTTAGGGAATATACCATGAGTTATATTTTTGGTCAAGCTATACACTTGACTGAAGAGTAAATGTAATTTCTGTGTCAGGGAACTGAGAGCTTCCTTCAAACACCACAGCATTGACATGATTTACTAAGAATGCTTCCATAACTTGCCCATTAGTTAATTGCATTATAATATGTTTTTAAAAGTCTTGTCAGAAACTGGGAGAAGTATCTAGAAGTGTTTGCCAACCAAACCTGATGGTATGTCAATGTTGTCTTTGTTCTGGGGCTATAAGCTGAGCAGTGTAAAGCATGTGTCTACCACAATAAAAATGTGGGATTGTGTCTGCTGTAGAAAAAACAAAACCAACCCAAAATCCCCACCACCTGTCCTTCCCAGCTGATTTGGATATCCAGCTCCTACTGTCAAGAACTTTTATCTGAACCCAGGTGGCTCAGATTAATAAACAATGAAAATTAGCAGGTCAAGCCAAATACGCCAAGTGTCTTTCCTATTTCCTCATATGTGGCCTAATTAAGCAAATGGGAACTTTCCCAATGGTGCCAATAAAAAAAAAGTAAAACCAGCAGAGTCCAAACCAAAAGGAGATCTATTTCTTCTATGTAGGCCATCAGTCTTCCTCTCTGCATAGCCTACACCACATTTAGGCCAAGTGCAGGCCTTGATGGATTTAGTTTTTGATCTGCCTCACAGATAAAGAATCCTGAAGGGCAAGTCACCTGTCTGAAGTCCTGAAGGAAGTGGCCACCTTAAAAGCCTGTCCTTTACCCTCCTCCTTCCCTGCTGCTGTAGCAATTAGCTCACTTGTGTCTGCCCATGGGTGGTATTTGCTGGGCCCATGGGTGCTTTGATGTGTTGCTGTCATGACAGCCCTGGTGAAGGGAGCAGTCCTGTGCTCTGGAGAGGATTTTAACAGAAGAAAATTTTACTGCTCACACAGATATGAATTCCAAAGCCTTTGATGTGCAGAGGGGGAGCAGAAGCTCCAAAACTTTGCTGGTCTGTAGCAGTGGCTGGGGAAAGGCTGCCCAGAGCCCCAGATCAGTGCTGCTGAAGTGTTGGGCACAGGCACCTCCAAGGTGGCATTGGCAGGTCCTGTTGCAGGACTACAGCAGCAGGAGAAAGCAGCTCTGTGCTCCTGCTGGGAGAATCCTGGTGGGAAGGCCTTGAGGCTCAGAGGAACACCAGCCTCCCAAGGACTGTGTGTCTCCCTGCCTGTCCTCTGCCTCCATGGGTGCAGCCAGCACTCTGAAATCCTGCAGCCAAGGCATCCGAGCACCCTGGGGTCTGTGCTCCCTGTCCAGGTGTGGCTTCCTGCTGGTCTCCTCCTGTGAAGGGGATTTACTGCCTGAACTGAAAGTTGTTTTGTCCTTACCTGGGAATGTGCATCCAGGAGGCTGCACCCCTCCGGGACCCTGGCTGGCCCTTGGGCTCAACAGCTCCAGACTGCAGTGACTTGCACGAGCTCATCCCTTAATCCTGGTGTGACCCACCTTCCTGTGTTCCACAAATAGGGCACAGGCTCCTCCTGCAGCTCTGAAAGCCTTTCCTATAGTCCACTATCATCTTGTTGCAAGTCATTTGTTTTTCTACACAATTCTTTCAGCTTGTGTGTCACTTGAAAGCTGAATTATGTAGTTTATTTCACACCAACACAACAGCTTTGCTTTAAGCTTGTACATGGCATTTTGTTGTCTTTCAGTGAGCAGTAGCTGCTGTGGCAAGAAAATGAAATGGCAATAACTTTACTTTGTGGTATGTTCAGAGAAACTTAATTGAATTAAAAACCCTGTCAGAGAAGTGTAGTTTGACTAATAGGCAGCAAACAAGACCAGTGGAGTTGAGTTTATGATCAAACCCAAAATAATTCCAGAACTTTGAGTTTGTAAATGGAGCAGAACACAGAAAATTCAGAGATGTTTAGTAGAATCCAGCAATAACTCTATTAGACAAATATCAATGCCGTATAAAACAAAGGAATATAGAATAGAAAGGGAATATATTTCAATTGTACAGTAAGGCATTTAATAGTAAAATCTTTCTGTGCACTTTGAGATAATTTGTTTTCTTCCTCTTTTCTAAATTTAAAAATACTTGGAAGAGCTCTAGTGAATTGTGCTAGAAATAAAAGTGAAGTAAAACCCCTTTCCCTTTTAGTTTTAAAGGGTAAGCAGAAGAGAACATAATGATGCAACTTGATCCTGAAATAATTAGATTTCCACAACATTTTATTATGCCAAAGCTGTTTTTTCTGTGAAGTGCCCATGCTCCCCTTTTCCAGTTTTGTTGCAAGAACCAGCAAAAAACTGGTTAAGTGTGGGGCACAAACATTCAGCACATGCAACACTTGACTTAATCCTAGCAGAGGGAGCACATCAGGGAAAACAGCTGAGTTTTCATATGTGATTTTGTCCTGCCATTAAATGCTCATTAAATCAAATATTTCCCTCACAGTCAGAAGCAAAGGACCAGTGGTACCCCTCAGTGTGAAACTGAGTGGGAAGGACAGACAGACCTGCCAGTGACCTACAGGAGCCTGAGCAGGACACTGCCTGTGCTCTGCTGGCTCCTGCTGCATCCTGGAGAAGCCAAAGCACAGCAGGACCACAGCAGGAGCCCTGGCATGTGCTGACACAGCTGGAGGGCCTGGCCATGCCCTGCTGCTGTGGAAGGTTCCCCCTGACCAGCTGCAGCAGGGCAGGATGGAGTTGAAGTTTTAAGAGCTGGTTGTGTTTGGCTGGGCAGTCCTGTACCACCGGGAAGCTGTTCTGGAGACTTCTCTGCCTGCATTCAAAAAATGGGAGAAAATGCGTAATATCCTCGGTTATTCAGGTCCCTTGCTCCGAGGGACGCTCGGACAGACTTCAGGCCGCTTGTGTTACTGTCTGTCAGAGGAGGGAGCTGTCAGCTCAGCGTTGAGCATTTCAGCAGGCAGCGGTGCCCACCTGGGAGCTGCCTAAGCTGTCCGGGCAGCCCGCCGGAGGGACGTGTTCAGCTTGATGTGCAGGAGATGGAGCTAATTTGGAAGGGCTTAAATCTGCTGCTGTAAGTGCATGTATGGAGTGTTTGTGTCCCTGTACAATGAAACCACAGCCGTGGGTCTGCAGGGACAGTGGGAGCAGTGGGGCTGAGAAGCTGTTTGGAGGTGGAACATTTGGCAGTGGGACCTTGCAGTTTCTGTGGCTGTAGCAGTGTCCCCTTCCATTGTACCAAAGTCCCCAGAAACCTGGACGACACCTTCCTGACCAGAGCCAGAGCACCCTCCTCTGTGCCACAGCAGTGCAAGCAGCCCTTTTAGCTGGGAGACCTGCCAGGCAGCAGAAACAGGCAAGGAAACAGCTACATTAAACTGGTCTGAGGTTGGCTCAAGCCAACGTGGACTGGTCTGAAGTGGAATAACAACCTGATTCCATCTCCTGCTTCTCCTGGTACAACCCACAGCAGCCTTCCTGCCTCAGCCAGTGGCTGTGTTGCGAGGTATGGCTTAATTACAGCCCTGAAATGAAAAGAATTTCTTCATTAGATGTTGCTTTACAACTGCATCAGTCATCTCCTGTCCAGCTGCTGGTGGCAGGGCTCCAGGTGGGCTGGATGGGGCTGGTTTGGCAGGTATGTGGGGTGGTGGTGGTTGGAGCGTGCAGCCAGGCAGAGCAGGGTGAAGTCAGGAGCTCCCAGTGACGTTGCTAGATTCAGTTTGCCACAAAGATCTTTTTCTCCTTCATGCTGGAGCTGTGTTTCTGCAGTCTTTCTGCCTTCAGAAATGTGGCTCAGCCCCAGTTTCTGTGAGTCACAGGCGTTCACTTGCTGGCCCTTGGAAAAAGGGCAGTGAGGAAATGTGGTGTCTGTGTTTCATGTTTGGGACTGGTTTCCACCATGCTTGTCCTCTGGCAGCAGTTAGGTGACAAAGATTGAAAGCATGTCTTCCCACCCAGGGTATTGTCCTTTATTTCTCAAGCCACAGAGATAATCCCTGTCAGATGACTCCATTTTAAATTGCAGTGAGACCCTGAACTGATGATTTAGGAGCACACATCCTCTTTGTTGTGGTTCTGGGTTTGGTGTGTTGCTTTGTGCCCAAGAAAGATGGATTGTTACTCAGCCAAGGCTAAACGTGGAGGTAATACCAAACGCTGTAGGAAATGGAATCTCTTCCCAGCCCCAGTGAGTCCTCCAATCCCAAATCCTTCTTTCCCCCAGGAACTGGTGCTAGAAACCAGCAGCCTTTCCTCTGCCCCACTTAATGTACCAGCATCAACTTAATGTTCTGATCTGGTCTGGATTAATGAAAAACCTTGTGTGTTGTGTACTGCAGAGACTGACTCACATCAGCTCATTTGATCACTTATTCCAGGAAAAATAACACTCAAGTTTGCCAGAGAACTGTCCCTGACACACTGAAATATTTGTGAATTCAAAGCTTTTGCAACTCAGAATGACAATTTTTGGATATTTTCCTCTAAAATTGTTTGTACTGAAATGTGAGGATTGTACAGAGAGTCTATGTCGGAGAATGACTTAAAGAAAAGGCCATGAGACATAAAATTGAGAGAAAAGTATAAGGGAAAAGTAAGGCCGTTTCTAACAGTTCTCAGCCTTCTGACTTGTATAAACAATTAGACTCTCTCAGGCATCACTCTATAAACAATAAAGTTCTCAGCTTGTCTTCCCATGGCAAGCAGAACACCGTCCTTGGGAAGGCCTGTTATCCTGAGAACAGATGTAGAGGTTTTGGGAACACTAGTTTCTGTTTTAGTTTCTGGTTTCTGTTTTGGTTTCTGTCTTTAATAAACAATTGTAGGTATTCTAAAACAAAGGGAGTGGTTAGAAATTTCTCTGTTAGCCTATCATGACATTGGATTACAGAATATTCATGGCGTTCGTTAGCACTGTTATTTAAGGTGATTGATTGATCAATAAAGTCGGAGTTCGATGCATTACCAGGATGGTCGTTCGCCCCTTCACTTCAGTAAGTCTTGACAGACTCTTCAGTTTGAGAAGAGTTTAAAATTGATCACTTGAACCAGTAGGAGCCTTTGTTCTAGGTATTAGCTAGGTATCTAGCTCAGACTAATGGAGAGTTGCACAAAAATCTCCCAAGGAAAAACGAAAGTATAAACTTGAGATTTAATATCTTAATTTCATGGAGAGGTTTTTTAAAGAATATTTTAGCCTCAGTAACCCAGGAAAGGGCTGTATCTATCTGGAAAATATTGCTTTTCTCAGTGACAGACTTGATGTGGCCCTTTCATTGGGTATTTTTTTTTTCTTTTTTTGGACAAGAGGAAAAAGTTACAGGAGCAAACACTCCACAGGCATAAAACTTCCCCTCTTGTATGCAAGGAGCAGAGGTTTCATAATTAAATGGAAAAAAGACTTGATTTTGGGCTTCTGAGTTTTGGCAGAAGCTCCTGTGGGATCTGTGTGACTCGCCCTCCCCAGCCTCTGCACAGTATTGCATTTCTTTACAAAAATAGGACCTTTGCTGGTACTGGAGTAAACAGAGGAAAATGTAGGGGAAATGCACCGGGAAAGGGGGAGCACACTGGGTGTGACATGGGGTAGATGGCTCTGAGAGAACTACTACAGCTGAGTATCTTCTTTTAATTTCCTTGGTTAGTCCGTATCTCAAGGCTGGAGACCCTCCTGCACTTTCAAAGTGATTCTGTAAGGATTGCTCAGACGTGGCTGACTGATCCTTGGCTGGTAGCAGGACCAGAACCACCTCATAAACTTCTGAAGTCTTAGGAAATTGATTTACCTGCAAAAACAACAACAAAAAAAAATCAAAATATGCAAAGTTGAGCCTATGGCTGTGACACTTGGAGGAGATGAAGGAGGTCACATTGAGGTGGAATAATGTCAGAAATCCTCTGTGTTTAGTAGTTTTATTATGAATGGTGTGTCCACTACACCATGAGGTAGTAGGAAGAGAAAGGGAAATATGAGAGTATAAATAATCAGGGTTTCTCAAAGTCCTTTTGGAAGCCTTCCCCCTCCTCAGATTCACAGCAGCTCTCCACAGATGTTCTGTAGTTGGAGGAGTCTCAGAAGTATTTTTGCAAGACAGTTTTTCTTTGCCAGAAAGGAGATGAAAATCTTACACCAAAAATATCTTTTGACTTTAAATTTGGAGCTGTTGTTGCAATGTAGTTCTTCAGAGAGCTGCCAGAGAGGTTTTAAAAAGCACTATTTATACATGTGCATTGAAACCAGGAGCACAACATGGCTATACGAAATTAATTTTCTGGTTTTGAAGGTAGCAATTAAGGTTGGAACAAATGTTCCTGCTTGTTGTTTCTTCTGCAGTCACTCTTGTAAAACTAAAGGAGAGCCATTGACATGAAAGCTCTGTTGGTGTCATTACTGCTGGGCTGCTTTGCTTTGTGGAGTGCCAGACTCTGGTTACAATGACATTGTGTAAGGCTCTTAAAATCCTGCTGAGATCCCTGAATCCTGTTAGGGGATCCCTCATTAAAAATTCTGGAAGACAGTCTAAATTGTCACTTGCTGTAGAGAATGAGCTTGTTGACAAGCCCACATTAAACCCAGCACTTTTTACGAGCACAGTTTGCAAACCCAGAGAGACAAAGTGTGGTGTGTTCCTGATTCCCTTCTTGGTTCTGTCTGGGTGGAAAATGGAAAAACACTCTGGGTAAACTATCTCATGTTTTCAGCAAGAAAAACACCATAAACTTAATCTAGACTTCATGTACTAGAGAGGAGGTTAAGAAAAAAGAGGAAGGAAGGGCCTGGTTGGCCTGGTGTGTTAATGTGTATTCTGTAGCTCAAAGCCAATGGAAGATAATCCTCAGGGTAAAGAAGGAAGTACACAGTTGCTGCTAAGGCAATGCAAGTTGAAGGCATGTCACAGGAGGAGAAACAAGAGAATATTTCAATGTAAATGTCCCTATAAAATACATTTTTCACCAGGAAAAGGTGTGGATAGCCCTGTGCTCTGTGTGTGTGTGACACAGTGCAGTAGGAGGTAGCAGTATTCCCAGCATGGGCAAAGGGAGGTGCTGTGCTCTGGGTCAAACACAGGTGTCTGGGAGAAGCATTGTCACCAAGGTAAGAACAGATCCTCCTGAGCATGGCCCCTGCCTGGCACCTCAGGAGGAATTTGGCCAGACCTGTTTGGTCATGAGTCAAAGCTGTGCACCCAAGTTCCAAGTGACTGGAGCTATAAACAGCTTAAAATGATTTTCAGGGGAGTTCAAAGATGAATAATGCATCTCTTCAGGCTTGTAAGTGATCTTTTATTCACAGAAAATCAAAGCAATGTACAAAGGTAGTTGCTGGCCTTGGGGACAGGAGTCTGAATGACTCCTTGTCATTCACAGCAGCTACCAGAGATGATGTGACATCTGAAAGGAAGAGATGAAAGCTCCATTGCAATTTGTTAAATAAAAAACCACCTCAGTATCTTGCTAAATAGATGATGATCAGAGGTGCAGAATTCCAATCTGCTGTTTAGGGCTTTGGTAGCAAAAAGAGGAGCTCACAGGCTACAACCTACAGATGTTTTTCTTCCATAACTTTATGGAAGTTTGGTTGTAGTATCCATGGAAATTCCCCATGACAGAATTACTTGTCCTGCCACTCTGTGTCATGGCATTACTGAGTGTTTTGCCCGTCACTGCCATCCATTCTGTTTGGTTTGGTGGCTAGTTTTGTTTTACTGGATCCTACAACACCCAAGTTTGTGTGGTTCAGGCCTGGCATCTGAACACAAGGTGAGAATCTAAACTTGACCCTTCTGGTTTCCAAAGGCAGGAGGTAGGAAAGGTTATGTGTCTGTCCTTCATACCTTAAAAACTGCATTTAATTATGAGACCATTTTTGCTAATAGATCCTGGGGGGAAATAGTTTGCTGTTTAGCATTTGTGACCTAAATAGACAGTTAGCCATAAGAATAATTTGCATATTTCTTAACTTTTAAGTTTGTCTGAAAATATATGTGTGCCTTTTCTTACTCTGTAACGCTGAAATTTTTATTCCTCTCATGAGAAAGAAACATTTCTGTCCTGAAGTGGGAAATGAATGTAAATCTGAGGGCAAGCCAATGGACCAACACTTAATCCTTCAGTGCATCTCCTCTTTTGTGTTAGCAGAGGCACCAAAACGTCAGGGGCTGAAGTGCTGCTGAGCTCTTCATGCTCTTTGCCTTTCACAGGCCTGGCCCTTATGAGATGCCAGGTTGTGTGTGAGCCCTTCCTGGTCTCACCTTGAGGTTTTCCCATCAACAGCTGCTGCATTTCAACAAAGGAATGATCTTTTAGAAAATGGATGGATTGTACAAGAAGCTGCACAGTGGCAAATATTAAAAGTTTATGTGTGAGTACTGGGTGCCTAGAGGTGGAATCCGTTATGCAGAGGAGCAAACCTGTCCTGTCTTGTGCAGCCTTTGTGAGGGATTCCCAGGGAGCTTCCTGCTCCCAGCACCACTAACCCTGTGTTTAGGGAGGCCAGTGGCCAAAACCATACTGACCTGAGTGAGCCACACCCTGGTGCTGGCAGCCCCCAAACAGCCCTTTGTGTCCTCACTCTGTCCACACAGCCCAGTCCTGCCCTCTGCCAGCACAGTCCCTCCCTCTGCAGTGTCTCTCCTCTGAAGGGGACCTACCAGGGAGCATTTCCATGTGCCTGTGCTGCCTTCCTTCCAGTTTTTCCCACAGCTGATGGTCTCCTTTGGTTGCAATGAACAAAGTGCCAGTCTTGGTTCATCAACAGCAATGCAGAGTTGCTGTTATGGGCCTCCAGGAAGGACCTGGGAGTGGAGCCCATCTGTGTCTGTGCTGATGGAAATTCCTCAGGGCTGTGTGATCTGTTCTGGCCTCTTGCCTGCCCCTCCAGGGAGGGTATTTCCATGCAGAGTTAGTCAGAGCCCTTTGTGTTTTGCCATGTTCCCAAGGTGATCAGTATCCTTATCACATCTATTTGCTTACTGCAAACCTGAAGTGACCTTTGCAAAGCTCAGCTCACCTTGTCCAGCAGGTGAAGGCAACCGAGAGAGGAAGGACAATGAAGTGTCTTGTCCTGGAGCAGAGGATAGAGGGTCCAGCAGGTGTGAGCAGAACTGGAAAGCCAAGGACTGGGCCAAGGCTGAGCTGAATATCCCAGCACAGGTACCCTGCTGAGGCAATTGTGGAGTATTGCAGGAGTCAGATGAGGTCACTGCTCTATTAAACATCATTTCTGCCTGCTAATGCTGGGATGAAGCTGGAGTCCCTCCATAGAGAGGCTACAGGAGATGGAGAAATGTTGGCTGGAGGTTGAGAGGTGGGGCAGCTCGCCCACATCTGCTTCTGCTCACAACCCACCTCCACTTCTGACTGCCACTTAGCATTCAAATGAGAATGAGCTGATCTGCATCCCCTGTTAGAGATGTTAGGGCTCAAACAAATCTGCTGAGACCTCTCCTGCCATGTGCTGGAGAGCACATTTTACCTGCCTCACCTCTCCCCAATGTACTGGTTCAGACTGAAGGCACGGAGCTGTTAAAGTGAGACACAAATTTTAGTGTTTGCTGTTGTAATGGAGAAACATACGTGTTATGTACTAAATATGTGCAGATTTAAAGAACTTTGAGGCTGGAGGAAGGAGAGGTGTCTGATGGCCAGAGCTGGCAGCTGCAGGGCTTTTGAGTTCTGTTCCTCTTCTTGCCAGTGATTCACTGCATGGCTCCAGGCGAGACACGTAACCAAGCTGGAATATTTTCTTCCAGCTGCAAAAGAGTTATAATGCCAAATACAAGGAGGGCCTCTGAGGTTTAACTAATTTCAGGTTATGGAAAGCCTTGAGATCCTCACAAGGAAGCTGCTGGAGAAAGGCAAGTATTGAAGTACTGCAGTATTTCACACTGCTGTTCGTAAATGAGCACATTGGTGAAAAGCAGTGGCTGGGCTCCCTCTGCAAACAAAACAAAAAAACCCCAATCCCAGTGAAGGGGGTTGGGATGCAGGGAAATGGATGTGAAACCACAACAGGAGAGGCCACAGCAAACTCCACTGCTCCTTGTTGCTGCATCTGGAGGTGGCTCATGGACCAACACAGAGCAAACTTGGAGGCTTGAAGAGGCTGAAGACAGTTCAGAGGTGTTAAGTTTGCTTCTGTGCCCTGCTGGTGCTCCCCTTGGTGGGCACTGCTGTCTGAGATGTCTGCCTGATTTTCCTTCCAGCTGGGCAGTGGGAAAACCCCAGCACAGGCAGAAGTCAAGATATTTCTGCCAGGTTGCAACAGCCCCAGCGATGGAACCTGCGAGCAGCTGCTGAAAACCCTCTCTGGGTTTGTTGGGAAGGGTTTGGGTGCTGCAGAGCAGCTCTGCCCACTGCCCGGACCGGCCAGGCCAGGCCGTGTGCTCAGGGCCCCTGCTTGTCCAGTGCCCGGGGGAAGGAAGGAAGGAAGGAAGGGCCCGTTCACCGGGGTCTCCTCAGCAGGCCCGGGGAGCCTGACCGCGGCTCAGCCGGCAGGGACGAGCCGCGGGATGCCGCAGCCCCGGCAGGCTGCAGGACACGGCGTTCGGTGGCGATCAACGGTGCCCTGCAGGGCGCGCGGCTGAGAGGGGAGGGGAGAGGAGAGCCCTCCATCCACAGCCCTCCTGCTCGGCTCCCGGGCTGCAGGGCTGGGTAGCCGGGGAGGCACTGGAGGGCTCGGGGAGCAGCCGGGAGCTGTGAGGAGCCTCGGGGGGCTGGAACCCGTGCCCACGCTGAGGCCGGGCCGTGCCGCCGCCCGTCCGCCAGAGGGCGCACTCCCCGCGGGGCGGGCAAACCCTCGGGCTGCCCAGCCAAAGCCCCGCCCCCTCCGGAAGCCCCGCCCCTCCCGCTGGTACCGCGGCCTTACGCCCCGCCCATCCCGCCGTCCCCGCCCCCAGGCCCGGCGCGCAGCCGCCCCCTGGCGGCGGGGCGGGGCGGGGCGGCGCCGGGATCGCTCCGGGCCGGCCGCGCCGGGAGCCCCGGTGAGAGCGCGGGGGGTGCCCGGGGACCCCGCCCGGCACCGCGGCGGGGGCTTCTCTGCGGGGATCCGCGGGGCCCGGCGGGCAGCGCCGCGCCGATCCGGTCCGGTCCCCCCAGGCTGCGGCCTGCTTGGAGCCGGAGGGCGCCGGTCGGGTCCCGCAGCGCTCCGGCGGTGGGCACGCCCGTGGCGGGGGCTGCACCGGTGCCGGTGCGAGGGACGCTGCCTGCGGGCAGGCGGGGCCCAGGGCTGCGGCTCCCGGCAGGCAGGCCGGACTGCGGGGCCGCTCGGGGCAGACCCCCAGCCTCGGCCGGGCACGGGCACCGGGAGGGTCGGCATCCCGGGCCGAAAGGGGAGGTGACATCCCCGGCCCGTGAGGAGGGCTGGGGGGAACCGGCAGTGCCTGCCAGTGCCGGCGGGGAACGAGCCACGGGAACCGGGAAGAACGGCCAAAAATACCCTGCTCTCCTCTGGGGCGGCTGCCATCAGGGCCCCGGGGCTGGGCGTGGGGCTGGCAGCTCGGGGGAATCACCGGGCCGTGATTGGAGTGCCGGCTCTGTGTTGGTTACCGGGAGCAGCGGAAGCGCTGCGGGAGCGGCTGTGTCCCTCCGGGAGCTCTCTGCTGCCAGGGCACCCGGCAGCGGCTCCGGCCGCGGCTCAGGTGTCCCCGGGGGCGGCCGGGCTGGAACACGCAGCAGAGGCAGGACATCGTCCTCTTTCACCGTTCGTTCCCCGTTTCCACGTTTCTTGGTGCCCGTGCATTCAGCCACAGAGTTTTGGGAAGAAACCTTGGCCTGCGAGCTCCTGCAGGAGCAGGTTCTCCTCGGAACACCCCGCCTGAGGGGAGCAGGTCGGAGGTGACCGGGCGCCTTTCGGCTGCTCTGCCGCAGCTGTGTTGCCTTTGGTCCCGTGAGTTTGAGAGGAAGCAATGATCCTTATTTTTTCCTGCTGCAGCGCCACAGATCCTGCACCCCAGTGGATCAGATGTCTTGAAGCGTTTCTGGGCTGAGCTGGTTTTTCAGGTGAGTGGGGGTCATGGTGTGAGATGGTGCCTGGCCCAAGAGCGCGGCCCCAGTTTGGACTCAGCAGGGTTTGGTTTTGCCGTGTATCTGCTTGCTGGGCCAAAGCAGAGCCGCCTGCGCTTCCTACCAGGATGTGGCTTTTCTCTTGTAAAGCTGAGTGAACAAGCAGCAGCCTTGGTGAACGACACTTTGTGGACAAAGTGTGTTTATAACACACAGAGGTAAAGGTGGATTGTTTACTTCAGCGCTCACTTCCAAACCTGCCTCCTGTGAAAGTCCCAGGGGAGCATCGCAACCGTTCCCTGTGAGACCAGAGCTGTGTCTCAAGGGAGTGTAAAACACAAACAACTCTTTGGAATGGTTTGGGTTGCAACTCCCCAGAGTGGTTGCACTTGGTGGGTGAAAACAAGCAGGAGGCATTCACCAGGCTGCTGTGTCCCACAGTCAGCACAAGAGAAAATATGCCAAACAAAACAGGAAGCCTTTGTTGAAGTTATAAAAACTCCTTTAGTTTAAAAAAAGGCCTCTAAAAGAAATACCAGTAATTCATTGTACCTGAGTGTGTTGGAAATGCTTTTTCTAGCTGGGTTTTCAGCTTCCTCTGAGCCTCTCTGGGTGCTTGAATCTGGACATTTGGATCATGGCAGGAAGGTCAGGGCTTCTGGATGTATTGACAAAGGGGCTGCCCTGCTTGGAGTGGGCCTGGTACCCATAAATGATAAATTATTTTATTATGGTTCCCTGATCCTTAGACCAGTGCTGTGTATTTGTTACCTGTTGTATGATGCAGGCTCCCAGGGTGGTTTTTTGGTCTCTCCTGGATACAAAACTGGATTTGAACAGTTTTGAGGAGCTGGAGATGATGCCTCTCTGTCCTCCCTTCCAAACCACCTCATTCCCAAGTGGCACTGAAGCAATATAATTTGTACCTGGTGACCAATTGGAGCAGGCTGATGCAATGTAGCACTAATATACAGCAGGCTTCTGGAGGACTTCCACTCTGTTAAGCTTCACGCATAAGAACAACTGCAAGAGAGTGCATTTTGCTGCAAATAAATCATTTTAGAAAGCCGTTCTTTGCCCAAGTGGTATCTTGACTGCCCTTCTTTTTCCCCTCTGCTCTTGCTGCAGTGCCAGAGGAGCCATGGTGCACCAGGTGTCCATCGTGACCGACTGGGTGCTGCTGGGGCTGATCGCGGCGCTGGTCGTGCTGCTGCTGCTCACCGTCTTCGGCTTCGTCGTCTACTCGGGGCTCTTCACCGAGGTGGTTGTGAGTGCTGGCTCCCCCCCTGTGGGCAGCATGACTCTGGCCTACAAGTTCAGGGTGGGCCCCTATGGAGAGTCCGGGCAGCTCTTCACGGACGGCTGCAGCATCTCCTCGAAGCTCTGCTCCATCGGGGTCTACTATGACAACCCCCACACGGTAAGGTGTGCCCAGCACGCTCCCGGGATGCTCCCTAAATGTGCTTCAGGCACGTGCAGCTCATCCTCTGTAGGTGAGCACTGGGGTTCACATGGTCTCCCAGATCTACAGAGGGGAAAAGCACCTGAAATTTGCATCAGGATTTGCATAATCCTGATTGAAAGGCATTGGGTGAGCAAAGCTTGGTATCTTCTGGTAGCCTCTGCTGAACAGGGTATCTGCAGGATAACAGAGCTGGTTATGGAACAGAAACCAGCGTTCACGACCCCAAGGTGAGGCATTCCTTGGCATGTTCCTTGGAAGTGCAGCCAAGGCTCCTTCTGGACTTGCAGCTCTGTGGTTGAAAGCAGATGGTCGCTTCTCAAAAGCTCGGTCTGTTCTCATCCATACTCCTTCTCTCATTTCTAGTGTTCTCATGTGTTTCTAAGCTTCCCTGTAGTTCTCCATCCCCTGAGAGTTCTTACTGAAAGCTCGGGTGCTGCGTGCTGAGGGCTCCTGTCTGATGAAACAGTTGCTCCATGATGCTCCTGGGCTGAGAGGTGAGCAGAAAGCACCCTGCCTGGTGGCTGCCAGCCAGAGCCCAGTACTCCATGGGAACAGTTAAAGACAAGGAACAAACAAAAGTGCATCAGAACTTGCTAGGGGGGTGGAACCTGGCTGCTGATGCTGAATGACTCTGGGGTTTTCAAATAATGGCATGTGGGCATTTGTCTGGGGCAGACAGCCTGGCTCCCTGGTAATTCTGCAGTAGCTCGTGTGACCGTGGAGGAATCTGTGGGGAGGAGGGACAAAAGAGTGGCCAGCAGCTGTGCATGTGTGCTTGGGCTCGTGTGCTGGGGGCTGGTGCAGGGCACAGGGCTTGGGCTGATAGCTCTCACCCAGTGCTTCTGTTCTGGGGTGTCTGTCCTGTTTTAGAAACCTTGTTTTGTTGCTTGCAAGATGGTTCTCCCAAGGATTGAACTTGCTTTGAGGGAAGAACTTGTCCATGAAAACAGTGCTGAGTGAGCTGTGACAGGAAGATATTGGAGGTGAGAAAGCACTGAGCTTGGCTGTGCACAGAGGAGCCTGCTGTGTTCAGCCTCCTTGTGTCCTGTGGTGCCCTGACAGGGAGGCAGAGAAAACACCATGGTGCCTCTTCCTGGCCTGGGAAGGATGATGGCAAGGATGACTTCTCTCCTTAGGATGAGCTGGGCAGAGGCAGGGTTTGGCTAGATGTGCTTGGACACTTTTGTCTGGAGCAATTGTCATGTTTGGAGCGGGAGCCATGGTGCCCATGTGGTCAGAGTGGCCATTTCATGGCCACTGATTTGTCTCCTTGTGTTGGGGGTCTCCCCTGGAGCTGAGAACCCTGATGGTGCTGGTTGTTCTGCCGTGGTCTCTGGGCACAGAGCAGGCAGTCAGTGCCGTGGGAAGGGCTCAGTGTCCATTCCCAGTGCTGTCCTGCTCCAGGGATATGATGTGCACATGCCTGTGGTTGCCCTGCAGCCTTTCAGCTGACATTGTATCAAGGGCCTTGGCTCTTTGTTTGCTAAAGCCTGGGCCAGTAAAAGCCTGTACTGTACTGGCTCATGGATACTGATAAGAATATTTGTGCTAACTCCTGCCCTGGCTGGCACAGGGAATGCTTTCTTTCCCTGCTAGCACCAGGTGAGGCTAGGAAGGAGTGACTCTGACCCGACCCTGAAAATCTGGGCTGTCAATGCGCGGTCAAACTGCCTCCCCTTCCAGGTCTTGTCTTTTCTTCTCCTGTTCCTGCATCTGCTGCATCTCTGCTTTTACCCCGTGGCTGGAGAAGGCAGTGGGGCTGCAGGCCTTGTCTCTGGTGGCCATCCAGGGCTTTGGAAGCCACCTGTTGCTCCTTGTGCAAGAGTCTAACCTGCCCTCCAAGGCTTGGCAGGCAGCTCCACGGACCTTGCCCTTCTCTGTATCTGCGTCCTTTGCTCATGGCACTGAGCAGGTGACACTGGCCTGAGCCTCCTGTCCCTGTAGCCACTGTGGTGGCTGGGGCACAGCGGGGCTGTGCAGGATGTAACTGCAGTGCCTGCAGCTCTGCATAGTGACAGGAGCCTTGCCTGCTACCCATGAGCACAGTGGTGAACACAGTGCTGGAGCAGCTGGGGTGCTGGTGGGACCTTCCATGTACTGATCTTTGGCTCCCCACAGAGATCCACATCTCACCCACAGGCAGGTCAGGCCAGGCAGGGTGCTGGGAGTGAGAATGTGTTTGGGCAGGTGGTTCTCTTGCCTCTGGGCAGGTGAAGAAAGGGCCAGCTGTGGCTTGGTCTCTTGGGTGGAGACTGCAGTGCCTGTACGTGATGTGCTGGCTCAGGTGCAGACAGCCCAGTGTCCCATGGGACTCCCTGTGTGCTCCTATCCACTGAGCCATGATGGCCTGGGAGATGCTGTGCACTGCTGGCTCCTCATTCCTGGAGGTTCCACAGGGTGGGATTGCTCACCCAGGCTGCCTTTCCCCTGGGAGGAAGAGATGATGTCCTCCTCTTCCTCCTCATTCTCAGTGCTCTGCTGACCTCGGTGAAGCACCCTCTGGCAGAGCTGGCCCGCCCAGAGCTGGCCACTTGCCACGGATGTTGACTTGTCTCTAAAAATAGACCTTTGTCATCAGGCAGCAGAAGGTGCTGGCTGAGTCCTGCGTCCTGTGGTGTTGGGGGTGGAGCACTGGGGGGCTCTGGCCAGACATCCACCCCAGCCATGGCTCCTGGGGGGTTTGGTGCCCCCAGCACTGGGAAGGAAGGTGCTGGTGGCCAGCAAGTGGCAATTACTGTGCTGGTGGATTCGTGGTCAGAGGAAGCTCTGGCTAGGAGAAAGGGTGGGAATGCTGAGCTGGAGAGCAGCAGCAGCATGCTGCTCTTGGCTGGGAGTGGGGCTGGGGGAGCCCCTTGGCCTGGAGCATGTGGGCTGCCTCAGGGTCATGCCTCAGGGCAGCCACTGCCACCAGCGTCCCTGGGGCTCCCTGCTGACTCCTGGCTCTCCCAGCATTCACACAAGGATGCTCCCCGAGTGCTGCCAAAACCCTGCCAGCCATGTTTATGTGTCTTAATGGACGAGATTAATATTAATTTAATCTTCTTTTTTTTTTTCTTTTTCCTTTTTATTTAATATTTAGCAGCCCAGAGGACTTGTCCCTCCTTTTCCCACCTCTGTCAGGAACAAAAATAACTCCTCAGCAAGGAGTGGATGTGGAGGGTGGGTTTGTGCTCAGCTCCAGCCAAGCTCCTGCTCACATATAGCTGTGGGCACATGCCAGGGACTTTTCTTGCAGTCCATGTGCTCAGCCACAAGCCCGTGCCCAAGTGTTGGATGGATAAGACCAAAATGCTCTGTGAATGCAGAAATAGGTTTTGTTCCAACTGGCAAAGCTGATGGATAGGTTAAGCAATAATTTCCAGAACTCCTCCGTCAGGATGCTTGGGGGACCAGAGGCTTTGATCAGCACCTGCCTACTGGAAAAGACAAATCTGTTAGGGAAAGGCTGGTTTTAAATGGAGCCTCTTCCTTTTTTCCTTTTCCTTTTTTCCTTTTCCTTTTTTCTTTTTTCCTTTTCCTTTTTTTCCTTTTTTCCTTTTTTTCCTTTTTTCCTTTTTTTCCTTTTTTCCTTTTTTTCCTTTTTTTCCTTTTTTCCTTTTTTTCCTTTTTTCCTTTTCCTTTCCCTTTTCCTTTCTGTTCCATTCCAAGAAGGCAAATCTGCCTTGTTGCTACCCTTGGAAAGATGTCTGTGGAGCTACATGCTGTGAAAAGGACAGGTAAAAGGAGGAGGGGGGAAGCAAACATGCCTGGCCTAGCATTGCTGCCCACTCCAGCAGCTCTGGTCCCTCTGACGGTTGCTCCAGGGCTGGGGTTGAGCTGTTTTTGCTCGGGACATAAATGGAGATTGAATGTTTAAAGGAATTTAATCTAGATTTCCATATCTCCTAGTTTCATCTGGCTCTTTTCCCAGGGATGCCATTTATGGCTGCCTCTTGCTGTCTTTGGGATGGATCTGCTTCTGCTTCCCTGCCCGGAGCAGTGATGGATGCTGGGCACAGCCCTGATGCAGCTCCCTCTTGCAGCACAGGAGGGCAAGAGCGAGCCGTGAGACTGTCCCCAGCCTGGTGGATGCTGCTCCACAGGCTGCTCTCCTCCTTCCACTCACATCTGCTCGTGTTCCCTCTGGAATGGTCCTGCCCTGCGACATCAGAAGGTGTTTAAGGGAAAGGCAGAGCAGGGAGTGCAGAGAGGGTGGTTACACTGCAGGAGGAAGCTTTGGTGGGCTTTAGTACAGCCAAGTTAGGGATGGGATCAGGGAGCACAGATCCCCTTGTGGTGTTGCATGGGCATGGGAGCCTGTAAAACGCTGGCCTTGATGCATCCTCTGCTTCACATCGTCCCTGTGGGAGTTTTGTGACACCTTTGTGGCCCTAGGTTATATCAGGGAAAGTGGCTGGGTTGTCCAGCCCCCACCCACATTCCTGCCCAGGGCTGTGGGTAAGCTTGAACTCAAGTGGTGGGATTCTGTTGAAAACTAGAAATGTAAGTTGTGGCCTGGGTCAGCTTTGGTGTGGAGATGGCTGGAGTCCTGTGGGCCATCACTGTGCTGGTGGCAGGGCTTTGAGCACCCCCATTGCTGGGCTGCAACCCCTGTCTTAATGGGAGGCATCCTCAAATCTGTAAAGAGAGCATGCTCTGGGTTTTGTATGTTGTTGGGGTTCAGGATAGAAGTGAATATATTTCTCTTTGTGTTATTACAAACAGCTGGGTGACTGCATGCAGGTTTTACCTGCCTCAGTTTCCCCACCCCAAAACTGCCATATTGAGTGTGCCTACTTTGGCAGGACCTGGGAGCCTCTGGATTTCTCTCTAGCTTAGTGCCCGTGGCCCATGGTGGTTGGTGGCATGTGCACGTGGCTGCCAGGGGACTTTCTCAGGAGTGGGATGGGGGCAAACTTGGCAGGCTGTGATCACATCTCTAAGCCCCCTCCCTGAGCTACAGGGGTGTCCTGCAGAAGGGGATGGCTGTGACAAGTTGTTGACAGAAAGGTGTCTGATGTGAGATGAGGAGAGACACTTCCTGCAGGGACTGTCACCTGGGACAGGTTTGAGTGAGCAGCTTGGTGGGGTTTAGCTCTTCTCTGCTGCAAGTCCATCTACACTCCAAGGAGAGAAGCAGCACCTTCCCCACTGGGCTGTGCATTTAGGCTGGGAGGAATGTAGATTATTTAGGCCTGGATCAGCCTGGGTTAGGACTGGGCACCTGCTTTGGTGTGCCTGATCATGCTGGGCCATTGCTTTTACTTGGTTTATGGTCATCTTCTGCCTCCAACCTCAGCAAGCTGAAGTTTTGGCCAGTTCCAAGCCTCTGTCTTCTGACACTGTCTGTCTGTCTGTCCCCTTCCATCAGGTGTCTCCAGAGAAGTGCCGCTTCGCCATCGGCCGCATCCTGAGCGAGGGGGACGCGAAGCCGTCGGAGGAGCAGATCAAACGGTTCCAGAAGTATGGCTTCAAGATCTTCAGCTTCCCTGCTCCCAGCCACGTGGTCATGGCCACCTTCCCCTTCACTACACCCTTGTCCATCCATCTGGCAGTCAACCGTGTCCACCCAGCCCTTGACACTTACATCAAGGTAAGCGAGTGTGGCGTGAGTAGCGTTGCCGGTGTTCAGTGGGCTGTCAGAGGCTTCTCTTCCTGACAGCTGATGGGGCTGCTCTGACGTGCCATGTCTTGATATTTTCCCTTGGGCACTGCCATCAAGATCTCCTCCTTTTGCAATCTGGCAGGTAGTTCCCCAGCAGGGATGTCCTTCCATTCGCTTGGTAGGCACAGGGGTGTCTTTTCTGCTGTTTAGTGTTTATGAGAAACAAGTTCTTGTCTAATAACTTGCTGTTTTTCTCCTTAACACAGAGATAAAAGCTGATTTTCCCCTTGAGTTTCTTTCTTGTTGTTAGGATCTGGCAGGTACGTGCCCTTCGGTGTAATGCTTCGTGCTATGGAGCTTCTGTTTTGAGTGCCAGCCTCACCAGTGGGGCAGCTTGTCTTCTTCAGGAACAGGAGGAAAAGTTAGAAACTTTCTGGCCTGCGGGCTTCTGAAAACTTTTTCAAGCAATACATTGAAATTTGTGGGTCTTGGCCCTGGCTGGGCAGCTGGCTGCTGTGGGCTGTGTTTGCCCTTGCCCTGAGTGGCCATCCCTGCTGCTTGTGGTCCTTTTGAAGCCAGCTCTGCTGCCTTGCTCTGGCTGCCAGCGCAGCTGGGGCAGGGGTGTTCCCAAGCAGCACATCTGCCACAGACACCTCCAGATGCAGGCTTTCCAGAGAGCATGGAAGGTCCTGGCTAGCTGGATGCTGGAGGGAAGGGACTGTCCTTCCCAGTGGGGGAGGATGCTGTGGAGGGGCCATGCTCAGCCCTTGGCTTATCTGACTGTCGAGTTCTGACGCTTTGGTTTGTTCGTGTTGAAACACACTATTTATAAACTTGCTTTTCCTGGCGAAACTCCCAGCCTTGTGGGGGAACCGTGTGAATCCCTCCAGCCTGCGCTGTGCTGCAGCATGGCTGCCTGGCTGCCAATCCTGGAACTTCAGCTGGGGCTCTCTGCCGACCCTCTTGTCCACCCCGGCCGCAGGGAGCTGCCCGCTGCTCCTGGGGGAACGTGCATTAGTGCTGGCAGTAGGTGACACTGCTGTTCTCCCCATTGTGGAAAGCAGAACGAGTCCCCTGTTCTCATGCTGTATGTCTCCTGCTGGAGCTGTGCCCGTTTCTCTGTGGGGGCACCAGGCAGAGCTGCCAGCCCTGTGGTGGGCGTGCACGGAGGGGGCTGAGCGGGCGGGAGCGCTCGGAGACACCGGGCTGAGGCTGCCTGAGCTGGGGAAGGGCCCAGCAGCACATCTGTCACGGGAGAGATGGAGCTGTGAGAGCCCAAAAAGGAACCACGGGCTGCTCTGGGAGCACCTGGCAGTGTGTAATGGGAGCGGTCCATTTCCATTTACAATAACTGAAATCATAGGGAAACAGACACCCACAGGCAGTCGCAGAGGGAGGGGACACATTCTGATCTTGCCCCAGTCCCAGCAGCACGGGGGTCAGGGTGCCTGTGTCTGTCTGAATGTCCTGCAGCAGAACAGGATCAGGACTCAGGATCAGCCCCCTGCCCATCTGGCACTGACCATGGGGACACAGGCAGGAGGAGGGTGGGTTTGCCATGCCGGGAGGGGCAGAGGGCAGTGGGTGCTGTTGCTCCCTGCACACTGCACCCTGGGGATGCCCTGCCTTTCCCCAGTGTGGCACAGGGCGCTCAGGAGGCTGCCAGCAGCATCCCTGCCACTTCTCCCTCAGCCTGGACTGTCTGCACCCCTGGGGCTGTGCTGGCACTTCCTGGGATGGAGGGATGGGGAGGGAAGGGGGAAACTTTCATGGAAACAGGTGACCTGTGCCCGCTCAGTGGTGGGAATGGGGGTTGCCATGGAGACAGCTTCTCCAAATAGCATCCTTCATCCCACCCCCAGAGCCCAACTCCCTTAAGCAACCCGAGAGAGCAGCGAGACAGATTTGCTTTATTTATTTATTTATTTATTTATTTATTTATTTATTTATTTCCTGTGTGCCTGCTTTGGGAAAGGTGCTGTTAATGACAGCTGGGGGTCAGTCCTGCCAAGAGCAGGTCCCCCACAGCTCTCCCATCTCAGGAGGTCGGAAGGCAAAAGCCATGAGGCATGAAAGGGGACTCAGTGGCAGGGATGAAATGCTGGCTCCCATGGAGAGAGAGAATTAGCTGAAGTGGAGGGAGGATGACATGGCTGCCTAGTCCTAGAAAGAAGGTGTGGGAGAGCTGGGGATGGAGAGGGAGCTGAATGAGGCAGGAAGAAAGTTGCAAGGTGTGGAGGGAGAGTGGAGAAAGCTGTGGAGATGCTGAAAATAGAGAAGAGGAATGGGAGGAGAAGGGGACTGGAGGGGGTTATGTTGGGCAAAGGAGCTGAGGGTTTGGGGTCCAGCTTAGGGATCAGGGCAGCGAGAGCTGGGGAGGAGCTCTGGGCCAGAGTTGAAAGAAGCCTTACCACAGATGGCACTCCAGCAGCCTTCCCATGGCATCTGTGGGGTTAACTTGGGGACATCCAGTCCCAAAGGCTGCTGGATGAGACCTGTGGCTCCCTCTGGGCTTGCTGCTGCTGTGCAGAAGTTACCAGGAGTGTTTGTGGCTCGTGTTTCCCAAGCAGTGGGGATGCAGTGGTGCTGGCTTTTGGCAGTCTGAACTTTGTGTTTCCCAGTCTGCCATGGCTTTGGAGGGACAGGAAAAGTTAAAAACAAATTTATAACAGGTATTAAAAAAGAGCAGTAGGGTGACAGTCTCCTTTCATTAAGGGTGGGAAGGGAGATGAGCTGGCATGGAGCAGGAGGTCTCATGTCCAGGCTGTCCTTGCAGCATGCATCTCTGCCCCCTGACTCTTGTAAGCACAGGAGCTGGTGTTTCTGTCAGACTTTAGGTGCAGGCCTGGCTTTTGGGAGCTGTGGGGAAATGGTTGCAGCCATCCTTTGCAGGTAAGAGGACATCCTTCCCCTCAATGGCAGGCTGGCAGTGACTTAGGGGCTAGAATTGCCTTCTGAGGAACCCAGGAGGGGCTGCTGGCTCATTACTCTGAACATGAGTTATTTAAGACATAGGCTGGGGTTATTTAGTGTCCCTTAAAAGCATTTCCTCCCTAATAACCTCTGATGTTGCTTCTCTCTGCCTCCAGGCAGGTATGCCCTGCTTTCCTGGGATGTGCATTCCCGGCCCACAGCACAGCTGCCTGTCAGACCAGGCACTCCCAGCTCCTGGGAGCAAAGGAGAAAGCTCTTCTCTGGTGGGGACCCTTTCTGACAGCTCTGGGAGCAGCTTATTCCCCTGCAACCTCCTGCCATTTCAAGGAGTGTTTCTTCTGCTTTAGCTATAATGAGCTTTCTGTGGTGGGCTGTGTGTCCCTGCATTTCTCTGCATCCATTCTGGCACCTGCTGGGCACTGCCAGGTGGGTGGGCTTGGACCTCTGGCTGTTGGTCTCCTCTGGCATAGAGAGGTGGCTAATTGCATCCCAGGCAGAGCTGGCAGGTGTCTCTCACTACAGCCCTAGAAGTGCCTGCTTCAACATGGTCTCTTTTTGTGATTTTTTTGGGTCAGTTTTGTGATCTTCAGCCAAGGCAGATGTGGAAGTGGATGCCAGTATCATCCTGACTGCTTTGCACCCTCCAGAGCACCAGCTGACTGACCTCAAACTCTGACTGCCTAACTTGGAAAACTGGGGTTTTATCTCTTTGGATGGTCTTTTAAAGGTATCCTCCAAGTTCAGCTGAACTCCCAGCTTTTTTCCTTCCCCTGGTCTCTGTAATCACAAGTTTCCCACTTCCATGGGCTTGTGAATCACTCCTTTACAATGCAGATCTCAGGCAAGAATGGCTGGCATGGACTCTGTGATGCCAGGAGATATTTGGGAACTGTCAGGTTGGCTCCTGCCTGACAGAGGCTGTCGTACTCCTCCACACCTCAGCTCCCCATAAAAGGAGCTCCACAAGGTGCTGGAAAGATGTGGCTTGTTCCTGTTTACAGCCAGGGAAATGTGTTATTCCTTGAACCATCAGCTTGGAGCAAGCTTTTCTCCCCTTGTCAGCTATGGCAGTTTAGGATGTGGTCACCTCTTGCCTCTCTCTTTGCTAAGCTAAATACAAAAACCTTTTAAAGTTCCCACCTTTTCCAATGTTTTCCATATTTTCTGACCTTAATTTCCAGTTTCTTTTTTGGACCTATTTTGAGCTTAAAAAGTTCTGTGACTTGTCAGTAGCTCAAACAGATGCTTTATTTCAGCAATGGTCATTTTGCTTTAGCACATGAATCTCTGGTGGAGACCTTGTCCCTGCCACAGCCCCCCTGTCCTGGGTTTGATCTGAGCCAGCTAATAGCAACCTCAGACACGTGCCTCTGCCCTTTGATGGAGTTGTGGTTCCTCAGTTAAAGATGGGAAATGATGCCAAGTCCTGCATCTCCTCTGAGCTGGATTGAATGGCACAAATGCTGGTTTGTTTATCAGTCAAGCCCTCCCTCCCCGCTAAAACAAATCCTGTTTGCCAACAGGATCTGACAGCTGTAAACGAGTGTTGGTTGGCATTAATTATGCTGATCTCCTTTTCTTCCTGGTGATCTGGCCCAGTTGCAGCCATCCGTGTATTTTGTCTTGGCTGGCTTTGCCTGGGCAGTCTGTGCTTGTTCAAGTCAGTTATTTACCCATTGAATGTTGGCAGGTACAGGCTGCTGTCTCTCCTGGGACTTTTTAGCATCTCCAGCTGGCCAGAGATCACCCTTTGACATGTGGACAGCTTGTCAGCAGGGAGTTCAGCATGTTGAAATGTGTGTTATCTGGGCCTGTGAGCCATGTGTTTTATCTTGTCATGAAGAACAAACATTTCACCCGCATCCTCTGCCCATGTCGTCTGACTCTGTCCTAATTTCAGCGCAGAAATACTCAGTGAGCACTCCTCCCTTCTCACTGGTGCTGCTGAGGTTTCCCCTGGCTGACCTATCCAGGGTCTGTGCCATCCTTCAGACACTCCTCCCCTACCTAGTGCCCCAAACAGCTCCAGAGCATGGATACCTCTGTCTGGGGGGAGCTGGGAGCTTAAATGATTCTTCATGGCAGCTGAGCCTCAGCACCCTTGTGACACTGCACCTCATCTTTCCCCTCTGGCTCACCTGACCACGCTGCTGAGCCTGCTGCCTTTGCTCAGATCTGTTGAAAATCCTTTTCTCCCAGCAGTTTTAAATGAAGGTCTGTGGAGCTGTGTTCCCATCCCAGGTGGTCTGTGCTTTAAAGGCCATCCTTTTGCTTGACTGTGTTGGGAGGCTGGGATTGGGGGTTGGGAGCTGATAAAACATTTACAAAAAGGACTCAATTATTGGGATGTTTTTCCACTTAAATTCTTTCTCCTGGATGATTTAGTTTATTTATTCCGGGCTCTGTGCATGAAGCATTTTTAAATGCCAGCTTGTCGTGTGTGAGCAGCTCAGGCTTCAGTCTGCACGTGCGTGAGAGCTGATCGCAGTGGCAGCTTCAGCCAATCAACTGCTGCCTGAATTTTCCTCCAGAGGTCCAGGAATTACTAACAGATGCTCAGTCCTGTGTTCTTGGACCACAGCTTCATTTGTCCTCGTGAGCTCCTTGGCTCTCCTGCAAGCCCTGGGGACCAGAGGCTGAAGACTGCTGCCCAAGGTGGAGCCCTTGCTGAGCCAGGGCCACTCAAAGCCACATATCCATCTCTCTAGAGAGAAGGAGGAGCAGGATACCTTTATCCAAACTTATCACCTCTAACCTGGGGCTTTGCTGCTCTCAGTGTCTCATCCAGTTGATGTTCTTCTTCCTCTTTGCATCAATGGGTTACCCTGCAGAATATGCCAGTGAATTTCTGGGAAATGGAGCCCTGGATCTTTCTCCTGCCTTTTTCCCATGCCCCAGTGTGACTGTGGGAATTGATTAGCTTGAAGAGGGTGCTGGGGTTAGGGGTGGTGGCTCAGCTGCCTGGCTGGGTGGGGTGACCCTCAGTTTAAGCCCGTGTGCTCATGGGTGTAGGTCTTTAGGGTTCCCAGGAAGACAGGAGGTTACCTGACCCTGCTGAGAAGTGATCCTCACACATCAAATAATAACAGGGAAAAAATCCTAGAGAGTCATAGAGGATTTGATGTGTCCATCTTCTGTTGATGTCAGGGATGAGACCAGAGCTGACAGTGTGACAGGCTGCTTGGCTGTGGGCTGTCATATATTTGGAGTAAGGATAGAGGCTCCAGGGAAAGTGTTTTGGGAGCCCTTGCATGGTCCCAAACTGGGCTGTAGGTCATGTCACATGTGGCTTGTGCACTATTCATGGACCCTTCCTGGCTGATGTTGAGGACAAGGACCAGAGTGGCTTGTGCAGTGCTGGAGAGCACCCTTGGCTGGTGTGTGCTCTCTGCCAGGAGCAGTGAAGCTCTGGATCTCAGGCTGGGCAGGAGGAGCAGGTGAAGGGTGAGCACTGTGATGCTCCAGCCTGTCCCAAAGGTGACATGCAGTGGCAGGGAGTGCAGAGGGACCCCGGGGTCTCTGTGCCTGTGCGGGCGCGTTCATCTCTCGCTGACCTGCACTGACAGCTGGTTTTCAGTGGGCTCTCTGCAGCACAGCCTGCTCACTGCTGGTTGGCACCCCCCAGCTGGATGTCACATCACATCAGTTCTCACGTTCGCAGCAGCTTTTAGTTATTAAATATTTTTAGCGACAAAACAAAACCACCCAAAGACGTTTCAGTCCCGCGAGCGTGAGCGACCTCGCCCTCAGCGTGGAGCGGGCAGGGGAGGGCAGGATGCCCACGAGGCCAGGCTGGGGGCTGAGCCAGGTGGAGGGGCTTTGGTGGGCAGGGTTGTGCAGTGCTTTGGAGCAGGTCTGTTTAACCTGTGTCTGCAGGGACTGCGCTCCTCCTGTGCAGCTAATGGAACATATGGGGCCCGGGGCTCTGCGTCACAGCTCCTGCCACCCGCAGCAGGCAGCCCCACTGTCCCTTCCCCAGAGGAATGTGGCAGCCCCATGCCACTACTCATCTGCTGTCACCTTCTCCCTGGTCCTTGTAGGCAGGCTGTGAATTAACAGTGACCATGCTTCATGTTCAGTGCTGCCTGTGCCAGGCAGGTTGGTGTGCACCAGTCAGTGTGTGCTGGTTTCCCAGCCTGTGCTGGTGCCATTCCTGCTGCCTGTGCCTGCACACACCTTTCGTCCTGCAAGCAAACTGTGCAGCTTCTGTTTTGGCTCTGCTATTCGGCTCCTGCACGAGAGCAGGTGCAAACTGCAGCTCTGACAGCATCACTGCTTTGAGCAGGAGAGGTTTGCTGACCAGTTTTGAGTTTTGGTAGTTAAAAAGACTCCTTCCCTGCCTCTGCAGCTTGTGGCATGTGTGAAATCACCCAGGTTTTCCTCAACTTTTTGTTGACTCTGTGCAAGAGTCTGTCCTAGCAGCAGACAGGGGAGTCCTGATTCTAGGGAAGCAGGGTGTGGGATGCACATGTGTGGGATGCAGGCTCCTGCCACCGTGGCCTCCCAGTTCTAATTGATCACAAAATGGGAACAGGCCAGGTTAGAAGGGGCTTGCAAAGAGAGTCTGGTACAGCCTTTTATAGGAAAGGGTGTGTGGTTATGTAGCACCCAATTGCACCTTGAAAGCCTCTGGCTATGGGGCCTCCACCACATTCCTGTGGAGGTTTCTCCAGCTGGCAGCTCAGCCCCAGATTGCTGCCACAGTGGGCGCTTTCCTGTGACATCCAGCATTTTGAGCCTATTGCTATCCCAGCTCCTTTTTCAGGAACATTTCCAAAGGCAGCTCCTGGAAGAAGAGTGAACTTCCAGTGCCTGCCCTCCCATGCATGCAAACTGTGTGGGCATCCCTGATGGCCTGGCAGCCTAAAGCCTGCACCCCTGTTGGCTGTCACTCAGTGGTCCTGTTTGGAGGCATTTTGGTCCCAGGAGGGAGTAGGAATCCACCTCACCTTCCCAAGCTGCTGCTTTGGAAAGTTGGGAGAGCAGCCTTGGAATGACTTGCTCAACCTTGCAAAATTCTCACAGAGATGAATCTTCTCAGACAAAAGATTTGCTTCCCCCTCTTTGCAGCGAGGATTAATGATCACGGGAGAAGCCGGGGATATTTCATATGGCTGTCCAAGGAAGAGAAAGAACTGAAATGGTTTGCCTTGGGCAAGGAGGGAGAGTAAAACACTACAGTGCTTTTCTGTCAGATCTCTTTATTGACTTGATCTGTACGTGTGCTCTCCCCAGATGTATTTATAGAGAATCCCAGAGGATGCAATCGGTTTGAAAGGTTTTCTTTGTCAGGCATTGGAGACGTGTCCAGCTCTTTCCAGCAGCCACAGTGTCCTGAACCTTGGGGTCTTCCCTTCTGGACAGCTAGTCAATTAATTCAAGGATGAGATTGATTTGCCTCTCTGCAATTATTTTAGCTGAGTCCTAATGAGTTTTGTCTGGACAGGTTCTTCCCCATAGCCCTCTGAGCCAGACCTTGCCAGCTGTGCCAGGCTTAAGAAATAGGAAAATGAACCCGATCAAATGAGAAACAGCTTCATAGAAATATTGCTCTTTTCCAACAAATGCTGTTGGCCCAGTTTCCCTGGCTGTGAAGCTCCCACTTTGAAACCTGTGGAGCAGGCAGATAATACACTTGAAAGCAGTGGCATTTTTACCTCCAGAAAAGGGACCATTGTGCTATGACTAACTTGCACTTTTTCAATTCTAGTTAGGTATAAAACGGTAGGAAAGGCCCCGCTTTGGGGAGGGCAGGAGAGTGAAAACATTTCTCTTCTGCAGTGAGTCAAAATATGGATGGATGAGTCGCGAGGCTGGGTGGTGATCAGATCACAGGGATGAAAGAACAAAATCAGTTCTTCCTCCTCCTCCTGCCTAGAGCCTGTGTGCCATAGGCAAGGCACAGCTTTGGGGCTGCACCAGAGGCTGGGGCACCAGTGAGGTGGCAGAGCCCAGCTGTTTGCTCTGAAGCAAAGGGTCACACTGGGCGTCCCTCGGGGTCTCTTTGTTTGACAGGGAGATGCACAGGAGATACACACACACACACACACACACACACACACACAGAGCTCTGTCAGCTCTGCCTGCCTGCAGCAGCTGCTGCCCTGTGGATGCTGTTTGAATTGATGCTGCTGTGTGCTGGTGGCCCTGGGCAGAGGCAGCAGGCTGGAGGTGTCCAGAGTGGCCACTCCTCATGGCAGTGACAGGTGTGGAGTTCTGTGGAGCAGCTCACATCTTGGGGAGGCCTTCATGGGCTCAGGATGTGCTTTTCTCTCTCTGTGCTGTTGCCTGCTGGTCACTCTGCCCAGACCCACAGGAACTCAGAGCCTTTGGGGAGTGGGTGCAGGGTATGGTTCAGTGCAGACCTACACACAGCCAGTATATCCCGTCCTGCTTTGAGGAGCAAACACCAACTGCCTGTTTATTGTCAGGACAACTTGGATTGTCCCAGTAGGCTGCCAAATCCTGGCCCTCTGAACCCCTCTGGTTTTGCCAGGACTGGGTTCATCTCTATGGTATCCAGCTGCCTCAGCTGTTGAGGGTTTCAGAGCAGTTTGCAGACTAGTCTGTGAGCTCCTTGAAAGAGGAAGGTTGAGCTATGCTTAATTATTGGATTGCAGGCTTTTGGAGAGTGCCTGTGAGCCCTCAGGTCTAGGACTCCTTTTGTGTCTTTTCTTTTCCAGCATGTGGCAATTGATTTCAGCCTGTGCTTCAGCCACACCAGGGAAAATCAGAGCCTGTAATAGAAGTGTTGGCAGTTTCTAACTCCACCACTCATGCCTGGGGCTGGAAGGGATTACTCCAGATCAGATCTGCCCTGAGGCAGCTGATGGAGGTCTGCAGCATGGCAGGATGTCCAAGCTTCCTGAGCTGCTTCCCCTGCTCCATTCCAAGTGAGCAACATGTCATGGCAGCTCTCTTCACCTTCACGGCCCTTGTGCTGGGTGGGTCACCTGGCACCTCTCTGAAAGCATGGGAACAAGGAAAGGCATTTGTTCCCCTGCTGTCCGACCACAGTGGGCAGAGGGGCCAGTCTGCCTGGCGAGCACAAGCCAGTGCTTGTCCTCTGTCACCCTAGAGCTGATTTCTCTTAGGATCCAGTGCAGTGCCTGGTGTTGGTAAGAGATGGAAGGTACCTGTTACCCTCAAGAGTGATCAGCAGCACCTGATGGTGCCTCTAGTCCAACCCATTTCTTTGTCCCCAGCCCGCCCAACATTCACCTTCCTTGGGCTCCTCAGTGCTGTGGTGAGTGTGAGGAGGCAGAGGCTCACGCCTGGCTTGAGCAGATGCATTTCTGCTGGGTTTGTCAGAGAAAAGCTCTCCCTTAGGTGGGATGCCTCTGCCCTGCCGGGTCAGCTAGGCTGGGTGCATAATCCAAAAAAGAATGTGCTTCCAGTGTGGAGGAGAGGAGCAAACCTTCCTGGGAGGGGAGATGATGATGGGAAGTCAGCTTTCCTGGGTACCAGAGAGAAACTAGTACTGATTTGGAGCAAAGGCTCAGTACAGCTTTAGGGACTTTAGAATCAGCCTCCTCTGGCACTGGGGTGGCAAAAGAGAGATGCTAGGGCCATGAAATGGAGCTACTGATGAAGCTTGGAGTGTGCTTGTCTTCCAGGCCACTGACATCTGAATCTTGCACATGTATGTTTTGCATGGCTGCCTCCTCCTAAAGCTCAGCAAGGCTCTGCTGATCTGAGGCTGAGCTCCAAATTAAATGACACCAAACAGCATGGCTTTACATTTCAAAGGCTCAGAGCAGAAGGATGCCTGGGACTTGCTGTCGCTATGGAGTAATTGGAATGATTTTTTTTTTTTGGCGGCTTGTACAATGACCACCGGGTGCTTGCTCCACAGACAGATGGTTTTACCTGCATCTTCTGCTAATGGGAGGAATTATAACAACCCTGCAGGGATGAAGAGGAGTGACAGAGCTCAGTACAGTGGAGACAGCAAGTTAGTAGCTGCTCTGAGTCCCTGGCTCTGGCTGCTTATCACAGTGGTAACTTGTGGATGGGCACATTTGCATCACACAACCCCTGGAAGTTTCTGCTTCTGTTCCCCCATTCCACACACCACCAACCAGAAAATCTCCTAGTACATTTTAAATTGCTACTGTGTCTCTTTCCCTTATCTTCACAGGGATGGACTCAGCAAAGGGGCTGCTTGAAGGTCAGAGGTGGAGGTCTAAGGCAGCTGGGAGAGTGGGGTGTCTGGGAGCCCCAGTCCCAGCACTGGGGGCTGTTGCCTTTCAAATGAAACCTGAAGGGGTGTCCTGGCCCTGGGGGAGGAAGAGAATGTGCCGTGGCTGATCGCAGAGTGGCCCTGTCTGCAGCTGCCTGTTGGCTTCATTCAGCATTGCTGACAGGCTCTGTTCCCACTCTGTAGGGCTGTAACATAACAACTCCCTGGGAAGGCTGCAGGGAGGGAAACAATGGCCTCATTCCCACTGTGGACACCTGCATTTTTTCCCTGCTCCTGGATGGCCGGAGCAGGCTGTCATTAACTCAGGGGTTTATTTCTGCCTGGAGCTGCTGGCAGGTCCTTGACATGCAGGAAGGTAGATATCTATCATCTGCTGGGGCCAGCTGCTCTGCTCTTCACGCTGTGCAGATTCACAGCTTGGGGTAAGGTCCTCCCAGTGATTCAGTAACCAGCCCGTGAGTTGGCAAAAGCTTATCAGGAGGTCAGTGTGGGGAAGGACTTGTTCAGGTACTTCTCAGTACAGGAATGAGCAAAGCAGGGTGGTGCTGTGGCTGCAGGAGCTGCCAGATGTTGTGGGCTCGCAGTGGAGGAACACAGCCATCAGCTCCTCTCTGTTGTTGCGTCTTCCTCCTCCTCTCTCACGTGCATCTCTAGTGCCAAGTTCATTTGTCCTGCCCAGGTCCTGCCACCCCAAGAAGCCACTGCCTTCATCTCCCAGCAGTTCCCCTTCAAAGCTGTGTCTCCTGGGGGGAGCTACTTTGGGACCCATAGCATTGGCTCAGCTCTGGCTTTCTGCTGTGTCCTGGGACAGAGCTGCCCAGGCAGAGCACACTGCCTGCCCATGGCAAGCTGTGGCTGCTTGGGGAAGGGCAGAATGGGACAGAGGTGTAGATATTCTTCCCCAAAGGCCTCCCCATCCTCCAGGTACCCAGAGTGTGAGGAGAGGCATCAGCACTGGGAAGAGGAGGGATGTCCTCCAGGTCTCAGGGCACTAATGAGGATATGGGGCAGCTCTGGTGGCTGCAGGTTTGGCTGCTGTGCTGCCATCAGTGGTGTTACACAGGGCTGTGTACGTTTGGGGTACCTGGGGGGACAGAGCAGCGGTGCAGATGGGGAGTTGACTTCCCAGGAGAGAAAGATCTGGAAAGCTGAGTGGTTTGATGCATCTCCAGAGCATTACCAGCTCATAGAGCACATCTGGGAACATATGGGATCCTTGTGGAAGGACAGAATCAGGCTGGGCTCTGTCCTTGCCTAACTGCTTTGATTTCTCCTCCTGATTGATCTGCACAGTCAAACTCACGATCCTGTGCTGGCAGAGGAGCAGTTGCCAGCCTGCAAAGGTCGCTGGCAGCAGCTGCTCCCCTCCCTCCCCTGCTGCCCGTGCTGCCGGCAGCGGAGCCCGGGCTGGAGGCGCTCAGCTTGTGTCCCTGCTGGCCCCGCGGCCGCTGCCTCCCTGCACTGTGCTGCTCAGCGGGTGCTCTGCTCTCCACACCAAGGTAATGAGCCCGCTGGGACTGCACAGGGTCCCTGGTGGGCCAGGGAGGAGGAGGAGGTGAAAGCTGCGGAGAAAAGGCAGCCTCGCCTCGCCTTGCCTCGCCTTGCCTTGCCTTGCCCGCTCGCAGCGGGGCCGATGGAGAAGTGCGGCCAGCACGTGTGGCCGCTGAAATGGCGTGTGTGGGGACACCTGGAGCTGCCCCTGGTGAATCTGCCTGGTGCCGCTGGTTGGCCTCCCTCACACCCCCTGCTCCCCAGCTCGTCCCGCATTGCAGCAGCCTCAGCCTGCCCGGCCGTGTTCGCTCCGTGCCGCCGGCGCTGCGGATGCGCTGGGGATTTCCCCGGGCAATCGGTACCGCCCGCGGCTGCAGCGCTGAGGCCTCCGGGGGCTTCATTAGCCCAGCTCACCATGGGGATTGTCAGCACGGAATTGTCAGCACAGAGTTGTCAGCACACAGGAGCCTGCCGGAGCGCTGTCGCTTTGCCCTTTGCCAGGTTTTTGGGGAAGAGAGGTGCAAGCTCTTGGATGTGGGGGTTTGAAGGTGGCTTTGCTGGAAGCCTGCAGGGAAATGCCTCTTGTTCATTTATAAACATTCAGGAAGGAACTTGTTCCAAGCCCTGGCTTGCATTTAAAACGTGGAAATAGCTGTCGCTGGGGCAAGGGAAGGAGGAGCAGGAGGGGCAGTGAGCCAAAGGCAACCACTGGCCCATGGGTGTCTGCCCTACAAAGAGCCTGGTTGGGATCCCTGTCACCCAAGACAAGCCTGTGAATGCAGGGTTTCCCTGAGCCAGAGCTCAAACAATCTTTCTGCACAGTTGGCTGCACATAACTGATAGCTTTGAAGATCCCTCTGTCCTGGAAACTTGCTTTCTGACATCAGTTTTGTCAATGTGTTGTAATTGAGATGTGCTTAGGGACGTCGTGATCAGCTTGCCTATTCCTCCTCAGCAAACCAGGCTGAAACCCACTTGATCTCTTCCTCTGGATCTTCTTGCCTTCCAAATGAGGCCAATAAGCCTGACAGTAAGTCCCTGTGGGTGGGGAGGGAGGACTATTTTGTCTGGGAATCAGGCAGTTGCATCATGGCTTTGCCCTGGGCTGCTGGTGGCTTTATCTGTGCAAGTTCAACAAGGTTAAGTTCTTCAGCTTCCCTTTTTGGCTTTCTCAGTTGTGAAGGGATGGTGTGAGGCTGAGCTTAGCTCATCGTGAAATATATTCCATGAAGCCTGGGAGCTGGGGGCGTTGCAGAAAGACAAGGTTGTTCAAGGAGGTAGGAAGGGACAGGGAGGGTATTTATTCCACTCGTCCATTTTCCTCCTGGGGCCATTGGTGTGACACCAGAGTTTGTCCTGGTGATTGAGGCTGTGGAAGAACAGCTAGAGATGCCTGCAATCCAAAGAGTAAAGGGTTGAGGTTTGGAAGGGGCAGCTCAGAGCTTGTCTCAGGAGACTGAGAACCCCCATGTGCTGTGGGCACAGACACTGCTGCTCCCGCTCCATGGCTGTTGCTTTGGCTTTGCTGCAAGAGGATTTCATGGCAGGACTTGTTGCAGGTGAGGACATGTGTGAGAAGCTGTGAACCACAAGCCTCCAGCTTGTCTGGACATTCTTGTTGCAGAAGGGCAGCTACTCAAGTGAATGGTGGCCCAGGAGAGAAAGCCATCAAGGTGGGTTGGGAATGTCCACCTGGATGAGGAGCTCTCCGAGCTATCCATGGAAGATCTGTCACCACAAGTCTCATGGCAGGGTGGGGCACGTCACTTTAGGTTAGGAGTTACTCTCCCTGTGAGGAACATGACAAAGACACAAGTTTTGGAGAGGCTCTTTTTACCTGTGTGGTGTCCCATGCAGGGTGGGAGGCTGCAGAGGGCTGCCTGGCTGAGGCAGAACAACAGGAGATGATCTTGGATGATGATCCCTTTCCTGAAAGGCCCTGCCTTGACAGGAGACAGAGAAATTGCCACAGCTGCTGCTCCTGGCAGCCTTGCCAAGGCAACAGAGCAGGCAAAGCGATTTAGCATTGCTCCAGTCATCCGTGGTGGCAGAGATCATTGCATCAACCCCTTCAGCATTGTGATTAATGCTGGAGAAGCATCCTGTGAGGGCTGGGAAGAGTGTGTTGGTCCCTGGAGATCCTCTCTCTGAAGCAGAGGCAGCCCTCTCCAGCTGTGGTCCTCCTCTCCCACAGTCTCATCCTCCTCCTCTTGTGTGCAGCTGTTGATCCATGTACTCCCATAGTGATGGAGTTCCTAGGACCTGGGACAGGAACCCAGCACCGGTTCCTCAGGAGAGGAGAGATTATGTGGATTTACACATAATTTACAAGATTCCTTATCTGGTGTTTGAGCTTCAGAATGGTTAAAATCAAAGTCCCCTTCAGAGAGCTTGTGCGTGGCTGTGATGGGGAAGGAGGAGGAGAAGATGGGAGGTGGTGGGGTCGGGTAGGAGGAAGAGTGTGAGAACATTATTATGGAGCTCTGGGAAGCTGGTGAGTACCATCTCCCTATCTGGTATTTTATCCATTGTGGGTACTGGAGCAAGGCAGAACTTGGGGAAGTGGAAAACACTGAGTCTTTAGGAAAACTAACTTTTTTTAATGCAAAAGTTTCCTTTACTTCTGCAACTCTCTGCCTCAGGACTAATTACCAACAAATAACCGTAACACCAGGGGGGACCCAGGCCCCATGAATTGTGTTTGTTTGCACCATCTGCTCTTTATTCTGCAGGTGACATTCCCATAGTTGGGGGCAGTACCATCCATCCCTGGAAGCACACAGACTGATGTACCTGAACGTGTCTGGGCTGGCAGTTTGTCCAAGGCTTGTCCTGCCCCCACTGGGGGCTCTGACTGCCTGTGGCTACTTTCTGAGAGGTTTTGTCTTGCTGGGACTTGCTACCTGGCTCATCTCTGAAGGTGATGGATGCCTCTTTGTGTGCTGCAGGATTTCTCTTGCAGCTCAAGTGGGTGCTGGAAAAGGTCCAGAGTGTGTCAGGGCCTCTGGTGAGGTAGGGCTGGAGCACATTCCCTTTTGCTGGAGAAGAGAATGGAATCTCCATCCCAGGGAGGATGCAGTGTTTATGACTCCCACAGTAGCTGCCAGCATGACCTGAGAGCCTGTGCCTGGTCCCTGCCAGCCGTCCCAGGGTGCTGGGATCTCCTGCGCCCACCAACTGCCCCGGGCTCACTCCCTTAGCTCTCAGATTGTCCGTGCCTGGCAGCTGCCACTCTGCAGGTGCTGCCTGGAGGAGCCCTGGGAGCAGCTGGGTGGCTGGGCCTGGAAGCGCGGGCGGGCAAGGTGTAAATTGCATGGCGGGCTGCCTTCACTGAGGTGAAAATGAAAAACTCTCCCAAGCTATCAAGCCCAGTGTTTCACAGCTCCCACGGTCCAAATGCCCTCCCACTCCCTCTCACTGCTGCAGGGAGGATCTCGGGGGCTGGTTCTCTCCTGCCTGTCCTGGAGCCGTGGCACTGCCACATCAGCAGGGCGGCGTGTCCTGGTAGCAGGCAGGACGGGGGGCCTGCCGTGGGAAGGGGAAGTGTGCTGAGGGCAGGCAAGGATGCTGATGCTGTGGGAGGTGCTAATTGCCAGGCCCTGTATTCTGCTACCTGGAGGATTTGTTATCCTTTGGCGAGACTTTGTTTTCTGCTGCCGTAGTGCTGGTGGTGGCACTCGTTCTTCCTGCTGCCTGATGGAAACGGCCTTTTCCTGATTGCAATAATATCACCTTCTGTTTCTGAAACACCTCACAGCCCAGAGGATTTGAAAGTAAAGTGCACGTGCGTGGGAGCAGTCTCACCAGCCCTGAAGTGTGAGTTTCTCCAGGCTGGGAGGCAGCAGCTGTTCCCCAGCCCTTGGCAGTCTGGTGCTGCTGTGCCATGTGCTGGAGCTGGCTCTGGCCTGCCTGGCTCCATGTGCACCCTGCTGGAGCTGCAAGCTGAGATGTTGGGGTTTCCTTGATGTTTGAGGTATTACTTGTGTAAAGCATGTCTGCCTGCCTCTCCCTCCAGCAGTTTGTCTTTGCTTCTGCCCAGCCATCTCTGGGGCTGATGGCTCTGCCCCAGCCTGTGGCTGCCCTTCATTGAACAGCCCTGAGCACCCAGGCTTCATCCCTGTCTCCCACTGGAAGGCTGTGGCCCAGCAGAGAGGACCAGAATCTGGGTTGGGTTTGGAAGGGACATTTAAAGGTCATCCAGTCCAGTCCCCCTGCAGTGGGCAGGGACATCTTTCACTAGCACAGATTGCTTAAAGCCCCATCCAGCCTGGCCTTGAACTCCTGGCTATGTCCAGGGATGGGGCATCCACAGCTTCTCTGGACAATCTGCCTAACAACCTTCAGCACAGGCATTTTATGTCCAGTCTAACCTGCTAACTTTTGCTTTAAAATCACTGCCTCTTGCCCTGTCACTACAGGCCCTGGTAAAAAATCTACATCTCTTCAGGGCTCCTTAAAGGCTTCTCCTCTCCAGGCTGAACAACCACAACTCTCTCAGCCTGTCTCCATGGCAGAGTTGTTCCAGCCCTTGGGCTGTTTCTGTGGCCTCCTCTGGACCTGCCCTGGCATGTCCATGGCTGTCTCATGCAGGGGTCCCCAGAGCTGGAGGCAATATTCCAGGTGGAATTACAAGAGCAGAGCTGAGGGGAAACATCCCCCTCAGGCTGCTGTCCACACCACTTGTAGTGCAGCCCAGGAGCCCCTTCACCCCAGGGGCAAGGGGTGCCTCTGTTTTGCTTTCATCAGCTCACATGGATGACTTGAAGCAATGTCTAACCTCAAGCTGCTGTCTGAGCAAAGAGGAATGGAAACAGGGACATTCCCAGTCTGGGCCTGGGACAGAGGGATGGCCCAGCAAGGAGGAGAACACCAAAGAGGGCTGAGTGCTGTGCAAATGAATTGCAAAGCCTCTCAGGACTACCTAGCACCCGTGTTCTAAGATAAGCAGGGATGACACACCGAGCATGGAGCGTGTGAGGAAGCGAGGAGGATGTGGCACACAGCACAGCTCCCCCCAGTCCTAGGTGGTGGCTCAGTTTCAGCTTTTAATTTTAGCAACTGATTTAGGGCCGTTCAGCTCCACGCAGTTTTGTTGTTCCTTTAAAATCCCTGGGACTGAAGCGTCCGACTCCATCGCTGGGAGATGGAGAGGATGGCTGCCTCCAGCTGGAAGGAAGGTGTGGGGGAGTTGTGTTGTCTGGCGTGTGAGGACAGGGCTGGTGGGTCTCCTGGGGGTCTCCCCACACTCTCCCAGGTGCCAGCTGACTTGCTGGCAGTTCCCAGAGCAGCCCCAGTGCCAGCAGCACGGGCAAGGGGAGCCTTGTGGCACTGAGCCTGTGGTGGTGCCCTGGCTGGCTGGGGGGATGCTGGTGAGCCCCCCCAACAGGGAGCAATCCCCAGCAGTGGTCACAAGCCCCCTGTGTGTTTGCACCCTCCATCTATCCCTTCTTCAGGTGTGGCAGCATAGTAAAGAGAAGGGACTGAGCCCAGCTGCCTGTGGAAAAGCTCCTCATGTGGTTGGTGTTGCTCCAGTGTCACAGCAGGATGTGGATGGAACAGCTCCATGTGCCCTTCTGCTTCCCTGCAGTGGCAGCAGCACGTCCTCTCACAACAGGAACAAGGGTTCTGGGCACAGTTGCACTGACTTCCTGGCACACTATGCCAAAATGAAGTTTAGACAATCCCTGTGAACAACCCAGAGGTTCTCCTTGAGTCTGGCCCTCCTGGGCATGTGTCCATTGGCCCCTCTGGGAAGTTCTCTGGACTGGCTCTGTGCAGAGAGCAGGCAATGCTGAGGCTGCACCCTGCACTGTCAGCACTGTTGGCTTTCCCAGTGCCTCCAGCTCAGGGCTGCCTGGTTCCCCTAAGGGAGAAGAGGGTTTTTATCTGCTGGGCGACCAGCTGCTTGCTCCCCATGGTTTTCCCAGTCCTGGCTGGGGTTTAACAGGCACGTTTTTCACATGTTGCAGGCAGAAGGTGCTCTGGCAGGGATGGGTGCCAGGCACAAGCAATGGCTGTGTTCCTATGGCACACAGGTGCTGGAGCCTGAAGAGGACATCTCTGCAGTGGAGCCAGGAGCTGCTGGGCAGCATGAACAGCTCAGCCTCCAGCTCTGCTCCAGCAGGAAGCTTGGTGGTGGCGTGAAAAGCCTCTCCTCAACTGCTCCTACAGCATCAGTCCTGAAACAGGGACTCTGCAGGCTGGTGTGACTTAACCATCACCTTGTAAGTGATTCCAGGAGGTCACAGTAAGGAGTCGAGGGTGACAGGGAACCTGTGGGGTGAAGTGGGGTGAGGACAGCAGCTGCCTCCCCACTGCCTTCCTGGCAACACTAGAAGTGTTGTGGGTTCAGCTGGAGCCTGATTGCCAGCATGCCCGTGCGTGGCGAGGATCCAGAGAGCATCCACAAGGCTCGTTTGTGGTCTCCTAACAAGATGAATTCTTGCAGCAGTGGGAGATGAAGCAAATCCAGTTGGTGACATTTGAATTCCTGAGCAGTTGAACCTGGCAGAGTGACAAAGACAGTCCCTGCAGTGCCCCAGCTCATCTTCTGCTTCCCAGCAGGTGCTGAGGGCCATGGTGTGACACGAGCACCCTGCCACCTCCTTCTGCCTTTGCACAATTCTGCCGGGATTTTAATGACTGCAGGTCATGGCTCGGACACCTTGTCATGTCCTCTGCAGCCCTGGGACTGCTCTCATGCTCACCCAGGAAAGTGAGGGCATCTTCCCCCTGGGAGGCTGTGCCCAAGCCATATCATGAACACACATTGAGACCTTATGGACGTGTAGGGGGAGGAGGATTTGTGCTGATGAATAGCTGGCACCTCCTGCTGCTGGGGAAGGTCTCCCAAAAACCTGGTCATTGCATAACCCTGTCCTTTCTGATGCATAAGGCATGGGGATGCTCCATTCCTAGCAGGATGAGAGTGACCTGGAGGAAATCCTGCAGTCAGTACGTGGTGGGAGGTGATATGGAACCCGAGGTTAAAGATTGGGCGAGGTGCTGTTCCATCTGGGAAAGAGGAGTGCAAGAGTCTTCCCTTACGTAACGCCTTGCTCCCGAGAAGGTGGTGAGCAGCACCCCACCACGTTCCTCAGATGGGCTGAGAAGGAGTTGGCTTCATGGGAAGCATGGGTCTGATGTGGCAGGAGTGTGCTGGAGCTGCTCTTCTGTCAGAACTGAGCTTGTGGGCTCTGGGTGCATTTGTGTGTGTAGATGGGCTGCATGGATTATGTGCAATGAATCAATCCCCTGTTTCAGGTGCCGTGGGGAGGGTCCTGCCACAGAAATGAGCCCTGAATGCTGCACTGCTGCCTCTGTCCTTGCTGGCCATGGGAAGGGAGAGCTGCTGGCAGACGCTGAGGAGGGAGGTGGCACTGCACAACCTTGCAAAGGGACAAGTCCTCTTTCCTGCCCCACTTACTGGTCCTGTTGTCACAGCCAGCAGCCTGACACTGACAGTGTCCCACTGTTCAGCTCTCGCTGAGCTCCTCCACCCATGTGAAACTGCTTTGGATTTGACTGGAGGGCTCTGCCTTGCAAACTCCACATTCCCCTTGCTGCTCCATCTGTTGGCTTGGTGGCACAGCCAGCCAGGGGCTCCCTTCTCAGTGGCAGTGCTATACTGCCTGTTGAGCCTTTCTGTTGTTTTGCCATGTTGTTGAGCCTTTGCTAATTCGCTCTCTTCCCACACCTTTGCATTTGGGCTCTGCTCTCCAGTCTCTCTGGGTTGTTTCTTTCATTGCAGTGTTTCTCTCCGTGGGGATAATCCCAAACTCACTGTGTCACCAGCCTCTTTTGCACTTTGCTGCACTATTCTTGCCTGGCCTCTGCCTGCTTCCTAATCTCCTTTGGTATGATCACAGGGCTGATCTCCCACCCCCTTTAGATGATCCCCTTATCCATTTCCATTGTCATTGCTCCCCACCTCATGGCTCATTTCTCAAGTCTTTATGCAGCCTCATCCACGCTGGACAGGACAGCATTCCCAGCTTCAACATCCCTGCTCCTCCTTGGGGACATTGTCCTCTCCTGAGCCCACCTGCCAGTGCTGAGCTCTGCAGCAGCCCTGCCAGCAGCTGGGCTTCTCTGGGAAGAAGCACAGAAGCAGAGGCTAGCTCACTGGCCTGGCTTCCAGCTTGATTTGTACAGACATAAACTAGCACTCTCAGGCTCTGGTTTCCCTCCATTTCATTTTGGGAAAACCCTGGATGAATTGGGAAGAAATAAAGTATTGCAGCTGTCCCTAATGAGGCAGGCATGGGTATTGACAGGGAGTGTCCAGCCACTTTGGCATGGTCCCACCATGGTCCCCAGCCATGGGCTTTGGGCTGGACACCTGGGCTGGTCTGGCTTCAGGGACACAGAGCTGCTTCTGGCAGGGTGGAACATCCTTGTCTCTCTTACAGGATAATCTTGAGTGTGAAACAGCATTTGGCTCAAGAGCCAGTCCTGCTCTTCATTCATGTGCACATTTTTATTCCTTAAAAAGCCAAGATTCCCACATTTTGTATGGGCAAGAGGGGGTGTTGTTTGTGTTTTGGGGGTGCCACTGCTATGCTTGTATAATTGGAAGTTGTAGCAGTGTAGAGTAGATTGTATGGAGAGGGTATGTCCCAGCTCCACTCTTTTGGAACCTTAGGAGGGGCTTTGGAAAGTCAGCTTGGGATGTCTTGAAGACCAGACTGGAGCCCTGAGGATCTGGACTGGTTGGAGATGTCACATGAAGTTGATGAAAGTCTCTTTGCTCTAAAATCCTTTGAGTTGTCCTTATCTGCATGAAGTGGTGGAGGGCCAAGTGGATTTGTCCAAAACACCCTGCAAATCCTGGAGGTACCTATCTCTGGTGTGTGTTGCAGTAACCTAAATTAGGGAGCTGAGCTGGGGGTTGGTGGATGGGCTTGTGGTTGGCAGAGCAAGGGGCAGAGCGGCGGGGAGGGCTCCTGTCTGCCTTGCTGCTGAAAAAGCAGCAGTGATATGAGCCGCCTCTGCTCTGCTGCTAAAAACAACCCAGCTTGTTGTTATTTAATGCAGTTTTGATCTGCAGGCCCCAGTATTTCACCTGCCTGCAAGTGGGAACTCCAAACTCCAAGTGCCTTGGAAGCCCGCCTGCGTCCCTGCGTGTCCCTGCAGCATGGGACAGGAAATGTGGTTCCTCCTCGGCTGGAGGAGGCACTGCTGAAATTCAGGCTGGGAGGTATTGGGATGGGATAGGTGAAGCTTCTCTTGGGGTCATGTTTCTGCCACTGAGGTGTTTCTGGGTAAACTGGGCCTCTGCATTGCCAGATCCTGCAGGCTTTCCCAGGAAAATGGACCCAAAAACTGCTCCTGTGGGATTTCTGCCTGTATTTCTGGTACAACATCCTGGCAGTGTGAAGGTGGCTCTTCAGGTGGTACAGCTGCCAGCACCAAGAGAGGGTCAGTGTTGGCTCATGTCTGTTGTGGATCCTGCCTGGTGCCAGCATTAGTCTGGGAAATAAATGGTTCTTAAATCACATTGGTCCATCCCCAGGGCTGAAAGGAGTCAGGTTTTTGTAAGGTCATGATTGATGTGTCCATAGAGCTCATTCTTGGTGTGGGGCCAGCTCTGGCAACAGAGAGCCCCAGAAGGATGTGGACCCTGCTGGAGGATGTGCAAACAAGCCACACCAGCAGGGCATGACAGAGGAGAATAGTTGAGGCAGAGAGGAAAATCACTGGGTCAAGGAAGAAGAAGAGGATAATCAGGGCAAGAGGGAGGAAGAGAATAGCTGGGGCAGGGAGGAGGAGGAGCAGGAGGAGGAGGATGTTAACTAAGGTGGTTGCAGGGTTAAATAAAAGCTGTCAGTGATTTGAAAAGGGGATAGAAAGAAAAAGAAAACCCGCTAAAGAGACACTCTCCTTTCTCACCCGGCTTGCAATCAGCCGCCCCCTCTGCCAGCGAGCAGCTGGCGGGCGGGCGGGCGAGGAGGGGGTGGCAGGAGGGTCCAGCTGCTCCTCACCCAGCCCTGGCACCCCAGGAGTCCCCAGAGCCCTGGCTCAGCCCCTGCCATGGGGCCCCGACAGCCTGGGGTCTTGAGGGGCACTGCCAGGGGGAGCTGGGGTGAGGAAAAGGAGGAGGGGGACTTGTCTCAAATGCCAGGGGTTCATCTCCCACTCCCCCTGCCCTCGTGGTTCTTAAAGGAGCTGCTGGAGCTGTCGGCTCTGGATTATATTAATTAGCAGAGAAGTGCCTGTTCATGGGGCTGTGCTGCTCATGGGGCTGTGCTGTTTGTGGGGCTGTGCTGCCAGCAGGAGCTGGAGTTCTGGCAGGTCTGTGTGAAGCAGCTGCCTGGTTCTCCAAAACCCCTTGCTCCAGCCCAAAATAAGCACATCACAACCAAGGCTGAGCTGGGGGTCTTCAGCATCTCCTCCTGGAGCCCAGCTGGCTGCTTACCTTCGGGGCCAAACCTGCCTGCCCTGGTACCTGGGGCTGCTGTGGTAGGGAAAGCAGCACCGTGGTTTGGGATGGCACCCTCTGCTCCTCACTAGGCCTCCACCCCTGTGGGCAAAGAGGACCAGGCTGCCAGGCTGGCAGGTCAGTGTGGTGAGGGATCTGCTGGGCTGGGGGGTGAGGACACATCCCTGCCCATGGCTGCTTTGTGTCTTCCAGGAGAGGAAGCTGTGTGCCCACCCCCGGATCGAGATCTACAAGCAGGACCGCATCTACTTCGTGTGTCCCCTTGCCCGCCAAGGAGACTTCTATGTGCCTGAAATGAAAGAACTGGAGAGGAAGAGCAGGGCTGCTGCAGCTGTGGCTGAGGACGCCCACACAGACATCACAGGTACCTGTGGCTTGTGTACAGGCTCCTTCTTCATCATCCCTCACAGAGGTGGGGTCCTGGTGTCCCCAGTCCTGCTGCCTGGGCAGAGAGGGACTGGCCTGTGCCCACCTGGTACCCAGCCAGAGTCTCAGCACACCTCTTCCCCTCACCCTGTGCTGATCCCTAGGGATCTGAGATAGCATGGCATGCCTTGGGGAGCACCCAGGAACCCTTGCAGTTTTGGGTTAAGCCACCGTTGTCAGCGCAGAGCTGGATCTCACAGCTTTTAGTTGCAGCTGGGCTTGTTTTTCTCTTTGTCATATACATCTTCCTTGATCTCATCTTCATCTGTTACATGTTGGGATTGCAAAGAGCTTAAATACCAGGTTGCTGTAGCTCGTGGTGGAGTTGCCTGGGAGCATCTGCTCAGCAAGATTTGTTGGAGCCTGGATGTATTCATACAGGAAGGGACCACAATGGCTGTAGGCGCAGAGCAGCAGTGCTATAGTAACCCAAAATGCTGCTTGCCTTCAGCAGCCCACATGCTCCCGTGCCTGTGAGATGTAAGAGCTGGCTGTCCAAGCGTTCCCAGGCACTGGACAGCACATCTGAGCTGGCTGCTGGCAGGGGCCTCCCCCCTGCCCCACGGGTTGGCCACGCTTGTGTAATGGGCATGAAAAATCCATGAGGGCTGTGCTCGCCTCACGGGCACTTGGGTCATTTGCTTCAGCACATCTCCAGGTTTGGGTCGCTTTAATTCTTAATCACATAAAAGCAAGCCTGGGAATTGCTTTCTGGGAGCTGTGTCCATTTAGTGTTGCAATGAGTCTAATTGGAGCTGTTTCCCAGCCTTCTAGGGCCCCTGTTAGCATGGTGCTCACTTGGCTCTCCTCTTTGTCTGCCTTGTGTTGGGGCAGCACCAGCCCTGCTTGGGCAGAGGTGCCCAAAGGCCACTCCCTCTGACAGCTTCCCCTTGGTTTGGAGAGGGATGGCAGGATCTATGGGAGCAAAAGCAGCTCGAGGGTGGTGCCTCCATAGCTGTGTGTGCTCATGTGCCTGCTCAGGAGGTGCAAGGTCCCACAGCACAGCCAGGGGTGCTCAGAGCAGCCACTGTCCTGTGGCTGTCTCACTGCTTTCCCTGGGGTGCCACTGCCAGCATGCCCACAGTGGGGACTCCCCTGCCCTGCTGGAAGAAGGGCTAGGAAGATCTTCCCAGTTTTAGAAGGAAAATGACACTGGACTTTCTCACTCTGGGCCAGGCTCTCCAGCAGCAGCTCTGGGCCAGCTCCTCCACCACCCCTTCCCTTCCAGGCACAAAGATGAACTTTTATCAGTGCAATCTGATGCAGTGCCATCTGCTGAGTCTGCACAAAACCAACTTCAAATAATAATACCTGTGAGGTTGGCCCTGCCTGCGAGACTGAAGAGCTGGGCTTGGATGTTTCACTGTGATTGCCATTGCTGGGCACAGTGGCACAACCACATCTCATGGGGTGTCACATCCTTGCTCTGGCAAGCCTATGGGTGGCTTGTGCAATTCCTGCCTGAGGGCTTTGGTGGTCCCATGAAGACTGCACCTTATGGAATGAGACTGATCCTCCCTTCCCAACGATTTTATGTGCTGGGATCTGTGCAACCACCCCTGAGTTGGAGAAACCTCTTTTCCCATCCTTTTTAGCCTTCCTCCCTGGGCAGGAAGCAAGCTCTGCTTAGTCACAGCCCCTTCAACAGGCATGATGGACATGACATCTTGATGACCCAGGAGATCCCAGGATATCTATGACAGTTTTCAAGCTTTCCTCTGCCAGCTGGAGGGTGGGCACAGCAATGTCCCCATCTGCCTGTCAGCATGATCTCTGCTCAACCCCAGTTGCTTGAATTTGGGTTATTTCTTGATCCTTCTCAGGTTTGAATGGATGTTTCAAATGGTCCTGCTCTGCTGGAGGCTCAGGAAGTGCTCCTGGGACAGTGGGGCAGGTGGCAGTCCCTGGTGGTGGCTGTCAGATCCTCTGGCTGTGCCTGAGCTGCACAAATCCAGGTGTAGGGCCTTGATACCCAGTTGTGCCTTAATGGATAAAGAGACTGGGAAGGTTCTGAGCCCCATTTCCTCTCCCAAAGGCAGCTGAGGCTGCTCTGTGCACAGAGGCTTTGGGCTCTGTGTCCTCATGTGGTAGCAAAGGGAGCCTCCTCTTTCCCCCTCCCAAAATACTGAGATAAGGGCACTGAGTGTGATTTCAGCATGGACATCATGTTGAGTAACACTCTGTGTGAGCACACCACTGGTCACTCACAGCTCAAGAAACTCCCCACCAGCAGCTGGATTTTGCTTTCTTTGAATTAAAGACTTGAGAAGTTCCCAGTGGAAGGTGTTGCCATTTCTCCTCACCTGTCACTGTGGCTGGTGCCAGACGCTACCAAGCGACTTGAAAGTGTAAGAAAAGCTTGGATTTGTTTTCTCGAGCCTCCTGACCTTGGAGCACATCTCTCCATTTAGGCTGTCACCTGCTGTCCTTGCTCCTGAGCTCACCCTGGGAGGTGCTGGGTGCCTGTGGCTGTGAGCAAGTGGCACAAAGGATGTGGGACATGGTCTGGGCTCTGCTTTCTTTGCTGCTGTGCCCAGAGCAGGGTGCTGGCAGCTCTGCTGAGGACACACACACTCAACACTCAGGGAAGGGGCCAGGGGCTGTGGCTGCCTCTGCACCAATTCTATCCCTTCTTCAGCATGGTCAGGGTCATTGGAAAGACAGGGAGCGTTTTCGGAAGGCGGCTGATGGGTCTGCAGGGGGCAGTGTCAATCAGGATCAGTTGTTTTGTATTTAATTGTTTTCTGGGGCGGGTCCTGGCTGCCGGCTCCCTCCCAGCGCTCTGCACTGACCCCGCTGCTGCGCCTGCAAGGTGGAAACAAACTAAAGCAGCTTCTCCACACGGGCTGGCATGAACACAGATGGTTCCCGAGCATGTGGCTCTGCCCAGAACCTCAGGTGCTCATTTTCATGGAGCAGAGTCTGTCCCACGGCATTCAGGTACAACTGATGGCATCACACGCTGAGCTCCAGCGCCACGGAGGAGCAACTTTCCTGGTGTGTTCTGCCTCATCCTTGCTTGCTTCCATCCTTGAGAGCCCTGCCTGTTCCTGCCTGCCTCTGCATCCTGGGAAGGGCCCCAGTCCCTCTCCTGGTGGCTTGTGTGCGAGCTTCAGCAGTCATGGACGAGCTGTGCCCCCTGGCAGCACACTGTATTAGGGGTGATGAATGTTTGATGGAATGAGGGGAAGGAAAGGGCCCAGGAGCACCAGGAGTGGAGCCCTGCTCAGGTATCAGTGTGGCACAGGGTGGTGCCTGCCCTCATTCTGGATTTGGGAATGTCAGTGCCTGGTATGGCACAGGGCTGAGTTGTCTGGGGAGGCAGCTCCCCACCAGGCTCATTGGCAGCATGGGGTGAGTGGTTCCCATTGCACCCATTCCTGGCTGGTCTCTTGGAGTTGGCTGCTTGATATCCCTTCTTCCTGGCTTTTGGGGACTCCTTAACACCCTGCCATGGCTTCAGCCCAGGCTGTGCCTCTGTTTCCCAAATGAAAACTCCTGGGTCCCATGTTCCTGCTGAGTGAGAGTGCAGTGGGATGGCTCTGCCATCCTTGAGGGACCAAGGTGAGGGGTGAGTTTCAATAGAGGATGACTGCTGCCTCACAGTGTGCCAGAGGGAACAGCCATGCTGGATCAGGGTGCTGGACTGGTTCCTGGTGTAAGGACCAGCCTTGGGAGGTGGATGCAAGGAATGGGCCATGGGAGGACAAACAAGGTGTATGTGAGGATGGACAAGTGGATGTAACAGCTGCTGGAAGGGTGTGCCTGTGAGATGGGGGCTGGTTCCCTGCTTGCCCTCCCCCAGGGCTCTGGTTGCCCTCTCAGAGCCCCTTGCCCTGCCTGCCTGGCCTCCCTCTTAGGACAGTTGGGTGTTCCTGCCACGTTCCCCTGCCACAGCTGGCCCCACATGGTCCCTGGCGGCAGCAGCTCTGCTGCCCTGCCCACCCCAGACATTTATCCTGGAGCTCTGCTGCCCTGCCCACCCCAGACATTTATCCTGGCCAGGCTCAGGGGCCGTGCCAGAGCCACCCTTTCCTGTGCAGAGGAGAGCAAGGCTGCTGAACTGGGCAGATTTGCCAGCTGAGGCTGCTCAAACGTGATCAGAAGTGACAGAGCAGTGACAAAGTGCCTGGCTGAAGGGAAACAGGACTGGATTTATTGTCACCCTTGGAGCAAGGGAGAGGAAGGTGGCCATGAGAGCAAGGACAGCAGAGCTTTGCCACAGTGGTGGCTTGGAGCAGTGTGTAGGTCAGCTTCATCCCTGTCTTCTTCTTCTTCCTGAGCTGCTGCTCCTCTCCTCAGGAGCTTCTTTGCCCTGTGCCATGGGGTTACATGACAAATTCTGAGCCAAAATGTTCCCTGGGGTGCCAGGGGAGAGGTGCTGAGCAGGAAGGGCACTGCTTGGGGGGCTGGTGTCACTCCTGTCCCCTGGGATCTTAGAGAGACACAAGATGGCCACACATGACATGAGCTGTCATGAAGCCATGGTGGGAACATGTCCATGTCACCTCAGGCCACCAATTTGGCCAAATCAGATTATTTCTTCTTTTCAGATCACCACTAAAGACCTTGCAAACCTTAATTTGTCTTCAAGGCTCAGGGTCTTCATCTCCCTTTCATCCCCCACAGCTCTGAGTCTTCCCAGAGGCTCCCTGCTGACCCAGTGCCCTGCTGAGCTCCTGTCAGGTGGGACAGGACAGCATCTCCCACCTTCCTGCTGCCCACTCAGTGGCTGCTGTCCCCTTCAGCGAGCAGAACATCCTTTTTAACTTAGAGTAAATGTAGTTTCCATGTCAGCTGCTCCCTGATGCTGCAGCAAAGGCAGTGTGTGTCAGTGGGCAGTGGTTTTGTCCTCCTTTCCATGGGAGGGGTCACCTGGCATTGCCTGGGCTGAGGGCTCAGTTTGTGCCAGCTGCCCAAAGCATTGCCAAGGTGAGAGGGTGAGGCTCAGGTTCCTTTCCAGGATGAAGCCATCCAGGTGGGATGAAGCACTGTGTCTGTGGATCTTTTCTGGCTGCCCCTCATCCTGCCGCCACTGCTGGGTCCTGGGAGCAGCCGTCACTCAGGCGGCTCTCTGGGCCGTGGGATGATGGTGATGCTGCTCAGGAGGCAGAGTTCTGCCATTTACAAGCAGCTCTGCTGGCAGCTGCCCAGGCTGGGAAGAAAAACAGCGCAGAAAAAGGATTCAAGGATGTTTGGAAGGAAAGTTCCCTCCTTGGTGAATCTCCTTCAGGAGATCAGTGGCTGCCACACAGCTGCAGGAGAGCAAGCAGCCCAGCCTTGGGCAGCCTGGCTGCAGGAGCTGGGGGAGGCTGGAAATGCCTGTGGGAGCCCAAGGCAGCCCCATGGCAGCAGCTGAGGATGGAGCTGCACCTGCAGGAGACAGTGTGGAGAAAAGGGCTCTCCTCTCCCACTTAGGATGGTGATGCTCCCCTTTGCCACTTCCCAGCCCTGCTGGTGGCAGGCCCCAGTCCTCCAGGAGTGCTGCTGCTCCTCCTGGTTTCCCTCTTGGTGTGGGGCATGATCCTGGTGTTCAGTCCAGCATGGATGGAGGTGCTGGGAAGTGACAGAGCCTGGCACTCACTTCCCACTGATGCAAGGCAGGCAGGGAGGAGATAGAGCAGGCAGGGCCATGATGGAAGCCTGTATCGTAATTAACAAGGAGGATCTGTGATGTCATAATAAACCTCGTGGATCTGTGATGTCATAATTAACAATAATTAATGTTTAACAGGAGGGTTTTGTCTCCTGGCTGGTTGCTCTGGCAACAGCACCGAGCTGCTGGTCTCAATCTGACACATTCCTCTCCTTGTGGACTCCTTAATGGTATTGTCGATGGAGCTAATGAGGCAGAGATCTGGGGAGGGGGAGCTGGGCCAAGGGTCCCACCTGGGCAGGCAGGGACAGCCCCGGGGGCCTGGCCATGGGATGGGGTGGGGCTGGCAGCCAGGTCATGTGCAGAAGCACAGGATGAGCTGGGAAGGCTCTCCCTGTCCTCTGGCACCCGGAGACCTGCCTGCTGCTCCCCTGCCTGTCTTCACGCTGCTGCCAGGGCTGCCGGCTCTGGGGGAGCCATGGAGGGAGTGGGAGCAGCCTGTCAGGTGCTGGAGGCACCAGGATGCCCTGGCATGAGGCTGGACATCCATACCTGCTTCTGACAGCAGAACATTTGAGGATTTGCACTTGTACCATCATCCCCTTGGGTGCTTAAACAGTGCTGTAGCTTCACACCACCCTCACAGCACAGTGTCCTTCCTGCCCTTTGTCTCATTGCTGGTACCATGCCAGAGACAGGCTTGCATTCTCCCCAAGGAAGGGCTTGGCAGGTCCTTGCTGTGTGCACAAGGAGCAGCTGTGGGGCCATGGTGTGGCCAGGTCAGGGTATGGCTGGAGGCTGGTGCTTGTTTGGGGGCTCCTGATTTCAGGGAGCAGTTTGAGCTCAGCCCATGCTTGACCTGGTCATGTCTCAAAGGCATAGGAGGGACAAGAGGTAGGAGCTGGTCTCTGATATCTCAGAGGCTTCTGGTGGCTTCAAAGGCTGTGCCCCCATCCCCACTGCCTCCTTCCCACAGCACTCACTGTTCCCCATTCTCTCTCCATCCCAGGGGTGGACACCATGAGCGAGACGAGCTCCATCAGCGTGGAGGCCACAACTGACAGCAGGGACACGTCGGTGGCCACGTCCATCCTGCTGCCCCTGGCCGGCAGCCGCGGCCGGGAGGAGGCGGACACGCGCAGCGAGCACAGCTACAGCGAGTCGGGAGCCAGCGGCTCCTCCTTCGAGGAGCTGGACCTGGAGGCTGCCGGCGACGGGGAGGGAGCCCCGGGGCTGCTGCCTGACGTGGGCAGCCAGGAGCTCACAGACAAGTGGACCAAGGAGCCCATTGCTGCTGAGAGAGGAGAGGAGTGAAGAGAGACCCGGCTGCCTCACCTCCCACCGGGGTCTGAGTTATGGGAACCAGTTGCCTTTCCCACCTCCTTCCTCTCCAGCCAAGAGATTTTGGCTGCTGATTCCCCCCAGAACCTGCTCTCCCTCTTTGCAGAAAGGGTGTTTGACTGTTTTTGGGGGTGCTGGGAGGTGGGGGGGGGGATTTCTGTGGTGCTTGGTGGCGCAGGGTTAGGTGCAGGCTGGGGGGACATGAAATGCATTTGCTGTGTGTGTGTGTGTCCAGGCACGTGGCAGGATCCTTGCAGGTGTCTGGGGGATGGTGATGGATGTCAGAGATGTCCCCCCTCGTCTCTGCTGGTGCCCCTCTCACCCACAGCTTCTCTCTGCTGCACCACCACATTTTCTAGCACCAAAGAGCTGTGAGTTGGGTCAGTTGGGTTTGTTCCCCTCTTCTCTTCCCCTTGCTGAGCAATGGAAACATCCTGTGTAAATGTGGTCCTCCTGGCACTGCCACGGGCGCTTTGGGATCTGTAATAAAGTGGATGCTTTTCCTCACTGGTGGCTGGTGCATTGCTGACTTGTCCTTTGGCCAATTGTGCCATCCTGTCCCATGGTGGGGAGTGGGCTGTGGATGGGAGCTGCCCCCACAGCCCTCAGCTGAGCCAAAGAGCTGCCCAGGGGCTCTGCATCCCTGCTGCTCAGGCTTTCTCCCTGCCTGGGCAACCCAGCAGAGCACGGGCTCTGTGCCCAGCTTGTGCCAGCTGCAGGGGAAGGGGGGAAGGAGGGTCCTATCTGCCCTGCTGAGCTGGGCAGAGCTGGAGGGAGGTGGCATCCCCACTCCTCCTGGGAACCTGTGGAGAGTAAAACCAGATATAAAGCTGCTGCTGGGCCTCCTCCTGTGGCAGGGGACACCAGGCTGCCTGCACTGTGCCTTCCTGACATCCCGTCTGTCTGTCCTGCTGCTGTGGAATGCAGGCAGGGAGGGCTGCCTGGGGTGGTCCCTGTTCCCTGTCTCTCAGCTTGGGACAAGGGAACAGCCTGGACATCATGGTCACGGTGCCACGGGGCAATGCCAGGTGCCAGAGCACCTGCTGAGTGCCCTGGGTGCCTCAGCAGCCCAGGGATTGTTCCTGGTGGTCAAATGTGGCAGCCCAAAACTGGGACTTGGGTTGGGGGTGTCAGGGCCAGGGAAGGTCTGTCTGTCTCTCCATGGTTGGAATGTGTCCTCCCTGGCTTGGAAAGGTCATGATTAGTCCTCAGCCAGTGATTGACATGGGATTGTTCATAAATATTTTGTGCTCTGAGTGATAAAATATTAAACTCCTCCAGCCCACATGGAAAAATATTGCTCTTCCCGGTGTTTATCTTTGTTGCTGGTTATTACAAAACTGCCAAGCCCCCTGAAATATTTATGCTTGGCTGAGGCTCCCGGGGGATTGGAGCCAGGCAGTGGATGGATACTGACGGTGCTTGTCCCCTAACCCCACTGAAGCTGGGCACCAGGGGGCTTTGCCATCGTGCTGGAGCAGCAGCCAGTGCCGAGGTGTGTGTGAGGCTGGAGCCAGCACCCACCTGCTGGGGGGAGGTGGGACCATGGCAGTGCCACATCCCTTGGCACAGCACACCTCCAGTCCTCCTCACCACCTCTGCCCACCCCGGCCTGCAGTGGTGAGGTCCCCCAGCCCAGACACCCTCCTCTGCCCAGTGTCCCACTCTGTCTGTGCCAACACTCCTGAAAGGACAGGGCTGGTCCTTGGGGTCCTTGCCACGGATGTTCTGAGTTATCCCTCCCCAAACCAGGATTGCCAGGGGGAAGGGAGTCCAGCAGTGTCTGACTCACTGCAGTGGCCTTAACCCAGAGCCTGCGAGTGCAGAGGCTGGCAGAGGGGAAACTGAGGCACACAGTGGTGAGGTGGTTACTCGGGGCAGTGCCCAGAAGGACCCTTGTCCCCCGTGTCATCCCCTGTCCCGTTCTTGTCTCTGAGTGATGGAGCTCTGGGGATGCAGCACCGCAGGATCCTGGGCAGCTGAACGGCTCTAGGAGGAGTTTGGGCAATTGGTGGAGATCTGGGGCACAGCCCTGCCCTGCCTGTGCCTCTTTTTGTGTGGTCCAGAGCCGTTCCCAGCTGGGTGCTTGGGCTGCCAGGGAGTGCTGGGGCTGTGTGGAATGCAGAGCTGGGCAGTGGGGTAATGCCGGCTGCCTCAAACCCTCACAAGGACTTGGGGAGCAGAGGGCAGGCCAGGCAAGGGGGGAACAAACCCTGGGGCACCGGCTTGTGGCTGTGGGATTGGTTTGGGGCTGGGTCCCCTCTCACTGTCTGGGAATGAGCTGGGGGCTGTGGGGCCAGGGGAGCAGGTGCCGAGCTGTGCCCTGACAGGTCTGTCAGTGTGCAGAGCAGCTCCTGCCTGCTCTGCCCGTGTCCTGCCTGCTCTGGCCGTGTCCTGCCTGCATCCTGACGGTGTTCTGGCCCAGTCTGACCATCCCTTGCTGGACCTGGCTGTGTCTGGCTTGTGTTTTATCTTCTCTGTCCATGTCCTGCCCGTGCTCTGTCCGGACCCGGCCATGCCCCCGGCTTTTCCCCAGCCCCGGCCGTGCCCTGCCGGGCTCAGCCGGTGCCCCAGCGAGCGGGGGGCAGTCGGGGCGGCCCCGGGGCTGCCGCTGCCCACCGGGCCGGGCCGGGGCGGGGGCGGGGGCCGGGGCCGGGCCGGGCGGGGGGCGGAGCGGCTCCGCTCTGCTGGGGCTGGCGGAGTGTCAGAGGCGGCGGCGGGAGGCGGTGGCAGCCGCAGCTCCGAGACAGCCGCGGCACCGGCACCGGCTCCCGGCACAGTTCGCCGGGCCCAGGTAAGGGCTGCGCTCCCACCCCGGCGCTCCCATCGCCGTGACCTCGGTTCGCTCCGTGTGCCGGCGGTGCGTCTCCGTCTCCAGAGCCCCGGTGCCGGCGGTGGAGCCGCACGGAGACCGGCGACACCCCGCTACCGTCGGGGTCGCGCCACGGCGGGGCTCGGAGCCCGGTGCCCGGTGCCGGGGCTCCCGAAGCTGCGGGACGAGAGCAGAGCACGGGCACGGGCATCGGCACAGGCGGGGCCGGGGATGCGGGCGGTCGGGGTGGCACCGGGGCTGCTCCCGCCGCTCACCCCTGCCCGGCGCAAGACGCGGCGCTCCGGGAGAGCGGCTTGGGGGGTTCTGGTCCCCCGGTGATCCGGCAGCCCCGAGCCCGCAGTGGTGCTCAGCAGGACCCGCTGCTCCTGGCCGGGGCTGCCCGCCGGCACAGGGGCAGGGACTCGGGGTCACCGCCCGGCCCGGCGGGGACAGACCCCGGTCCCTGCTGTTCCCCCGATCCCCGGTCCGGCTGTCCGGGCCGGGGAGAGGCGGGGCTCTGAGGGGGCTGTGAGGGGGCAGCCGGATCTCGGGGCGCGCTCGGGACGGGATGCGGGGCGGCCGCGGGGCCGGGGGAGCGCCCAGGAGAAGCGGCTCTGCCCCGCGGGGTCTCGGGACTGGCAGCCCTCGAGCAGCGGACAGCTGGGGGCTCCTGGCAGAGCTCGGTGGCCGTGGGACCTCCGGGACCTCGGCGGGAGGCGACACTGTCCTTGCGCCCCCGCAGCGCTGCCGCTCTCGCACACGCCCCAGGTGTCGCACGGCCCCTGGGATGCGGTGTCGGAGGGGTCGGGGCTCCCGGCACGGGTGGGAAGCGCTCCGAGCACGGAGGAGTCGCGGCCCCTCTCACCCACCCCGCTCGCCGTGCGAGGAGAGGCTGCCCGCGGCTGGCAGGAGCTTCCCGCCGTTCCGTGGCTGTCGAGCTGGACTTGGCTCGGCCCTGCCCGGTGCTTCCATTCCCCGGGCGTTCTCCAGCGGCTCCCGCGGGCTGTCAAACCCCCGGCACTGAACCAGCCGAGGGGAGCAGCTGCGGGAATGGCGGGAGCCCTGCTCGCTGCCCACCGTGGCTCGCTGCCGGGGGATGGTGCTTTGCCCTTCACAGGAGCTTGGCCTGAAGGTGCCTTTCATCTGGTGGGTCCTGTCAGCTGCCCCAAACGATCTGGATCACAGGGCTCTGGGTTCCCAGTACCACCAGACCCCTGTGCCAGGCTCAGCCTGCCACTGATGAGCTCCATCAATAATCCATGTGCCTGTGGCCTCTCCCCTGCCTGAGGGAACCCCCGGGTCCCTTAGAAGCATTTATTCCTGAAGTAAGGCAGGAACTCTTCCTTCTCTCACCTCCAAAGTCCTTCACACTGCGGGGTCAGGTAGGAGATGCCCTGAGACAGATGGGGACCCAGCATCAGCAGACAGCACCTGAGAACAGTCACTTATGGGCATAGAGGAAAAGGAGGAGGTCTGCATGTGTCACCCCACCCCACCCCTTTAGGCTCTGTGCCACACTGCTGCCTGCAGCCCCCTGGGCATCACTGCCAGCTCTGGCTGCTGGCTGGAGGGCTCCCCAGCACAGCCACCACCTGTCTGGGAGCAGCACGGGGGCATCAGGGGGTGCCCTCCTGCTGCTCAGGGAGAGCAGCCTCAGTACGGCTGCAGGGAACTGCAGGGGGGCAGCACTCCCTGGCATCCCCCTCGCACCCTCAGTGCCCCCACAAGCACTGCTGGGCTGTGGAGGAGGCCGTGGTCCAGGCACAGCATCGGCAGCTTCCCGTTCCAGAGCAGCCTGAGGCTTCTGGACCGCCAAGGGGTCTCCTTCTCCCGTGGTCCCTGAAATGCCAGCCCCGAGGGATTTCAGCAGTCGGCTTCAAATGGGAAACAAATCTCTCCTGTGATTTGGGAAAAGACAACCAATCTCGGAGGGGACTGCATCCTCTGCCAAAACAAGGCCTGCCTGCTGCAAAAGCCTTTGATTCCCCCGCGCCTCCGTGCTTTCTGCAGAGGGAGTCAGCAAACCTGGCTCTTACTTTTACTGAAATCTCTGAATTTAGTATACAGGGAAGGAAGGGGCGGTGGTGAGAGAACAGACTCTGAAGCACCACGGCTGCCAGAACCTGCGCCTTGCTGTGTGAGGGTGAAGCCAGTGGAGAGTCCCTGCTCCAGCCCGGTGCCACGGACAGCCCTGGGGGCAGCAGCAGCCCCATGGCTGTGGGATGGAGATTAAAATACCGTGGGCACTGGGTGCTGTGGGCACTGTGGGCTCCTGGCTGGCTGCTTTTGGCAGGGCTCTCAGCTGGAGGGTGGGATCTGTCAGCACCCCCGATGCTGCTGCGTGGGTCGGGGGCTCAGCTTGGAGCCGGCCTTGGCTCTGTGTGCCCAGCCTGGTCTGCCTGTGCCAGGTGACATCCCTGGCTCTTTCCCCCTGCACGATATTTTAGGGCTGTCAAGCTGTCCCCCTGCAGGCTGTTCTGCCCGAGGCTGCCAGAGGGGCCAGCTCTGTGCCCACCCTATGCCAGTGTGTCCCTGGGAGTGCTGTGGGGAGGCTTGTCCCTGTGCCCCTCCATGTGCCCTGGGATCTGTGTCACTTGTGTGTATCCTGGGGGTTCTGGATCACTGTGGGAGCTATTGCAGCTCTTTATCTTGCCTTTCAGCAGGGGATTTCTTCTTAAGGGCACCCCACGTGGGGGGCACAGGCAGGCTCATGGCCTGGCTCTCCCATGCAGCACTGACTGTCCCTGTCCCTGTCATGCCTTGCATCCCACAGACCCAGCAGCTTTTCCCTTTGCTTTTCCAGGTGCCGAGGGCTCTGCTGGGGTGACACCACCTCTCTCCCACCGACACCACGCCGTGCCACCCCCCACCACCCAATGCCTGGGGACTGCCGGCCCTCGCCTTGACGGGTGGCAGCGGGTGACACGGGGTGGCGCGGGTCCCCCAGCCAGCACCAGCACCCCCCATGGCGGTGCCCCTGGCCGCCTGGCTGGGGCTGATGCACCTGGCCACCTGTCTGGCTGCTGGGCACGGCATGGCTGGCAAGAAGGAGATCAGCATGGATGGGGACCTGGTGATTGGGGGCCTCTTCCCCGTGCATGAGAAAGGAGTAGGGAGCGAAGACTGCGGCAAGATAAACGAGCACCGGGGCATCCAGCGCCTGGAGGCCATGCTCTTCGCCCTGGACGAGATCAACAGGGACGGGAGCATCCTGCCAGGGGTGAAGCTGGGTGCTCACATCCTGGACACCTGCTCCAAGGACACCTATGCCCTAGAGCAGTCCCTTGACTTTGTGCGTGCCTCCCTGACCAGGGTGGATGGTTCTGAGCATATCTGCCCCGATGGCTCCTACGCTGTCCACGATGACGTTCCCACTGCCATCACCGGCGTCATCGGCGGCTCCTACAGTGACGTGTCCATCCAGGTACCTCCCTGAGGGGCAACGGGGGCTCTCATGGGGCTGGGGCTTTGAACTGGGGGAGAGGGGTAAAACCTTGGCAGCAGTGCAGTGATGCCACTGCCAGTGTGGCACAGGGAAGCTCACTCATCCCTCACAGTGATGCTCTGCCCCTTTCTTCAGTGGGGAGGGAATGCTAGATGGGCACCTGAATGAGCCATCTCTCTGTGATTGTGGGGGATGTGCCCAGGGACCCCTGGGGGCTGCATAAATCCCCCAACACTCCATTAGCCGTAGGAGCCAAGCCTCACATGGGGACAGGTGTTTATTCCTCTCCTGGGTTCAAGGTGGCAAGTGCAGCTCCTCAGCCCAGCTCATGTCTGGACTGTGCCAGGCAGGGCAGACCAGTTTGAGGGGGCGCTGTCCCCCTTTCCCTCCCAAAGGTCAGCCCATGAGGTGCTGCAAGGGACATGCACCTCTGAGGGACTCAGCCATAGGGCTGCCTGGCTAAGGCAGGCTGTGCTAGGAGGATGAGTGCCCCTGCGTCCCCAGTGATCCCACAGGAGCAGGCACCTCAAGCTTCAGGCCTGGCTGTGACCCTGCCTGGGGTGCATCTCAGTCCCCAAATCCACAGCTCTGTGGACCTGGAGGCTGGTTTCAGCAGGGAGAAGAGCATCCCCTGAGGGTGCAGAACTCAGCAGGACCAGCTGAGTCACAGGGGTGGCCGGTGGGCCACATGCTTGCTGAGATTTAATGAGTCCCCAGCATGTGCCAGACTGTGTGTCCTGGTCCCTGGAATCCCTGCATCCCCCAGCATGGGGTGGAAAAAGCTGGGACTGTGTGATGGAGGCAGCATCCCAGCCCACCTGGGCACTTGTCCCTTGCCTTGCTGGGAACCCAGCATGTCCCCATGTCCCAGCACCGGGCAGGCAGGGTGAGCAGGGGCAGAATGTGGGCTGGCTGGAGAGCTCAAGGGGCACTGGAGGGGCATGGCAGGCTGGCAGCTCCCATGCATGGTGAGGACAGGCAGCAGCATCACTGCACTTGAGGACACTCTTGCCATTAGGGGAATTTGTCGTCAGGATCACTTGTCCACGTTAATTAAGCCGCGTCTCCTGCCTGGGGAGCAGTGAGATGTGGGCAGGCTTGGCAGCCCCGCTGGCACACCCGAGGTCCCCTTGCTGCCCCCAGAGCCTGGGTTTAACAGCCTCATTAGTGGGGATTTTTCCCCTTTGAAGCACACGAGGATTCTGCTGAGTGCTGGAAGGTGCCAGTCCCACTGAGCTCCTGATGTGGGATGCGCAGGCGCCGCTCCCCTGACCCACTTCTGCAGCATCCCCCAGCCTGGTGGGGGGACTCTGCCCTGGCTCCCAGCCCCTAGAACGCTTTCCCCTGTGCTGTAGGGCTGCCAGGCATCCTGGCTTTCTCCTTGCCATTGAGAATCTCCCACAGGCCACCTATGGCAGACTTTCTGCTTTTGTCCCCTCCCCAAACCCAAATTTCAATGTGTAGTGCTTGAAACACTAAGAAAAATATAAAAATAAAGATAAATGAGCATGTCTGAGGGCTCAGGCACTCTGTGAATGTGCCATCCATTCTCCTCCAGTCCCTCCGCAGATCAGGATGCTCTGGGATGGGATGGGCTGCTCCTCAGCCCAATGGTTGTGTTTGGGAGCATCACGCAGCACTGGGTACAGGGCGGGGGTCCCCCCACAGGAATGTCCCTTGCTGGCCACCCCCTCAGACACTCACCTCTCGTCCTGCACGCAGGTGGCCAACCTGCTGCGGCTCTTCCAGATCCCGCAGATCAGCTATGCCTCCACCAGCGCCAAGCTCAGCGACAAGTCCCGCTATGACTACTTCGCCCGCACCGTCCCTCCAGACTTCTACCAAGCCAAGGCCATGGCAGAGATCCTCCGCTTCTTCAACTGGACCTACGTGTCCACTGTGGCCTCCGAGGGCGACTACGGCGAGACGGGGATCGAGGCCTTCGAGCAGGAGGCCCGTATGCGCAACATCTGCATCGCCACCTCCGAGAAGGTGGGGCGCTCCATGAACAAGAAGACCTATGATGGGGTGGTGCGGGCTCTGCTGCAGAAGCCCAATGCCAGAGTGGTCGTGCTGTTCACCCGCAGTGAAGATGCCCGGGAGCTGCTGGCGGCTGCCCAGAGAGCCAACGTGTCCTTCATGTGGGTGGCCAGTGATGGGTGGGGAGCCCTGGAGAGCGTGGTGGCCGGGAGTGAAGCGGTGGCAGAGGGAGCCATCACCATTGAACTGGCAGCCTACCCCATCAAGGAGTTTGCTTCCTACTTCCGTAGCCTCCACCCCTACAATAACAGCCGAAATCCCTGGTTCCGGGAGTTTTGGGAGCAGAAGTTCAGGTGCAGCTTCCACACGCAGGACTGTAGTCGGTACTCCCTCAAGACAGGCAAGTTTGAGCCAGAGTCCAAGATCACGTTTGTGGTCAATGCAGTCTATGCCATGGCTCACTCTCTGCACAACATGCACCGGACACTGTGCCCTAAATCCACCAAGCTCTGTGATGCCATGAAGCCTGTCAATGGCAAGAGGTTTTACAAGGACTTTATACTCAATGTTAATTTTGATGGTGAGTCCAAAGTGGAGATGGGGTTTGGCTGCCAAACTGGAAAGGGATGGGTGGAGGATAGGGAAAAAGGAGGCCCAAATTTGACCCAAAACCCTCCAGTTCCTCCAGCCTGCCCACACCCAAGGCTGTCCAGGCAATCCAGGCCTTCTGTTCCCAGTGGAATCATGTGGAGAGCTGGCCACCAGCTCCATCCTGCTAGAGCTGGGTGGGACCAGCCCCACCCACCCCCAGGGACCCTCGAGAACAGGGTCCTTCCAACCATCATGATTTATTTACATTTCAGGGATTAGACTGGTGGGATACCCTTGATCAGGGACCCATGTAGTTTGGGGTGCATTAGAAGCATGTCCTCTGTGATTTGGGCTGAGGATGTCTTGGCTCCCAGGAGTCACTGAGAGCCATGGAGGCTGCACAACCGCCCTCTGCCCCTGCAGAGCTGGCTGGGGCTCACAGGCTCTCAGGCAGGTCGGTGGTTCTCCACCTTTGCTTTCCTGCCCCTAACATGTGCACAGGCAGCAAGGATGGGAATGAAGGCAGGAAGCAGGCTGGGCATTTTCCTGTGGCCATGGTGGGATGTGACCCTTTGGATGAGCCCTGCCTCGAGGCTGGAGTGAGTGTTCTCCTGCCCTGAGGCAGTGACTGTCTCCCCCTCTCCTCCCTGCAGCTCCTTTCAGGCCAGCAGACACCGAGAGCGTCGTTCGGTTTGACCGCTACGGCGACGGCATCGGGCGCTACAACATCTTCAACTACCACCACACGGACGGGCGGTACCGGTACCAGAAAGTGGGCTACTGGGCAGAGGGGCTCATGCTGGACACCAGCCTCATCCCCTGGGCTGACACCTCCGTTCCCGTGTCCCAGTGCAGCGACCCCTGCAAGAAAAACGAGATCAAGAGCATGCAGCCCGGAGACATTTGCTGCTGGATCTGCATCCCCTGCCAGCCCTACGAGTACCTGCTGGACGAGTTCACCTGCATGGACTGCGGCCTTGGTTACTGGCCCAACGAGACCCTGAACGGCTGCTACGAGCTGCCCCAGGAGTACATCCGCTGGAAAGACGTCTGGGCCATCGGTCCTGTCACTATCTCCTGCCTGGGCTTTATCTCCACCCTCTTCGTTATCGGGGTCTTCGTGAAGAACAACGACACTCCCATCGTGAAGGCCTCTGGACGAGAGCTGTGCTACATTCTGCTGACTGGGGTGCTCATGTGCTACAGCATGACCTTCATCTTCATCGCCAAGCCCTCCACGGGCGTGTGCACGCTGCGGCGCCTGGGGCTGGGCACCTCCTTTGCCGTCTGCTACTCGGCCCTCCTGACCAAGACGAATCGCATCGCCAGGATCTTCAGCGGGGTGAAGGAGGGCGTCCAGCGCCCCCGCTTCATCAGCCCGACGTCACAGGTGGTCATCTGCATGGCCCTCATCTCCTGCCAGCTGATCATCGTCATCATCTGGCTGCTGGTGGAGACCCCTGGCACGGGCAAGGAGACTGAGCCTGACAAGAGGTACATTGTCACCCTCAAGTGCAACAACCGTGACTCCAACATGCTCATTTCGCTCACCTATAATGTCCTCTTGATTGTCCTCTGCACGGTCTACGCCTTCAAGACACGGAAATGTCCCGAAAACTTCAACGAGGCCAAGTTCATTGGGTTCACCATGTACACGACCTGCATCATCTGGCTGGCCTTCCTGCCCATCTTCTACGTGACCTCCAGCGACTACCGTGTAAGAGCTGGGGCACTGAGGGGCTCTGACAGGGCTTGATCTAAGTGGTCCTGGAGATCTGGGCCACGCAGGGTCCATGATTAGGAGATGCATGGGCCTGGGGAACGGTCTGCATCCACACACCTGGTGATGGTCACCTTTGCACTGGGTAATTCAGGATCAGGTGGAGGGTCCTGGAGGGCTGTGGCTGATGGGGCAATGAGTCCTGGAGAGAGGACCTGCCCCCCTCCCTCCTTTGCTAGGATGAGGATGGGAAATGCCCTGAGACCTCCAGAGATCCCCCATAGCCATGACTATCATGGAGCAATGATAGTCATCCTTCAGCCTGGTGACACAACAGCATGAGACAGCCCCTGGCTCACCCAGACACCACAGCCCAGGGCATGAGTGCCAGCCCCAGGGCGAGCCTGGTCCCTGGGCTGGAAGCAGGGCCAGGAACCGGGTAGCATGGGGTGCATCCTGTCACAGACAACCAAACACATCCTTGATGGGCCTTGAGGACTTGGTGGGGCAGTTAGTCAGGGGCTCCCAGAGAGGACCTGCACCCCCAGAGAGAGTGGGCACCAGGGTGGGGGAGTGCAGGCTCTGGCCCTGGGCAGTGCCACAGAGCAGCATGTGGGCAGGGCTGGGGTGTACCCACTTTGCAGGGGCAGTTTGTCCCCACCAGAGCAGTGTCCATACTCTGCCCAGGAGTCTCCTGCAGGACCACCCTGACAGAGGGATGTGGTGTGGGGTGGAATGTGCCTGCAGGGTGCAGCCTGTGCCCAGTGGGGCTGGCCAGCGCCACAGCACGGGCTTCATCCTGCCCTGCTTGGGGCAGAGGGCTGATGGGTGGAGCACCTGATGCCCACCCCTGTCTCCAGGTCCAGACCACCACCATGTGCATCTCGGTGAGCCTCAGCGGCACCGTGGTCCTCGGCTGCCTCTTCACCCCCAAGCTGCACATCATCCTCTTCCAGCCGCAGAAGAACGTGGCCAGCCACCGCGTGGGCACCGCCCGCTTCAGCGTGGCAGCCGCCAGCTCCAGCCAGTCCCACGGTGAGCACGCTGGGGCTGGGGCAGGGCCGGGGGACAGCACCCCTGTCCTGCTGGGGGGGGCGTGGGCACCCCAGCATGGGCTCCTGAAGAAAAGGGGGTGTGGGGTAGGGCAAAGCGGGAAACGGGGGGAAATGGCGGATGTGTCCCCAGGGGCTCTTCCCTGTCCTCTGTCCCTCATCTCCCTGCACAGCACAGCTGCCAGAGGGACTCTGCTCCTGGGGGGCCCTCATTGCTCTGGGGGGACACTCTCCACCCCAACACAGGGGGTTCAGCTGCCCCCATGTGCCTGTCACTACCCGAGGCACTCTCCCCCTTAGCTCCAGGGAATATAACAACCCTGAGCACCTGGGGGGACACTGCCATCCTGGGCACCCTTCACCCCAACTCCTTGAGCACCACAGCCATGGGATGCTGGGCAGTGCTGCTGCCAGACCCCAACCCAGCCCTGACTGTTTCCTTCCTGTGCAGGCTCAGCCTCGCCGTACGTGCCCACGGTGTGCAATGGCCGTGAGGTGGTGGATTCCACGACGTCATCCTTGTGAAGAACGGGGGGCCAGGCTGTGGTGCTGCCACCCAGCACCCCCACTGCTCCCCAGGGAGGGCAGTGCCCGCAGCACGGCCTGCTGAGGTGCCAGGTGCAGCCGGGAGGCTCAGTCCCTGCCCCAGCACGAGCTACACATCCCACATGTCGGGTCATGGTACGTGTCACCCTCCCCTCGCACTGAGCCACCTTACATGTACCCTGTCCTCCACACCCTGCACTAAGCCATGGTGAACACCCCCTCCCCGAGCTGAGCCACGGCGCACGTCCCCAGGTGCCCAGCCCTGAGCCATGGCACGTCCCTCTGTGTCACCTGCACTGAGCCACGTGCCCCCACAGCCCTGCACTGAGCCATGGTGAATGTCCCCATGTCCCCCAGCCCCGCACTGAGCCGTGGTGCACATGGCACGGACCTCGCACTGAGCTGTGCACAAATACCCTGTCCCTGTCCCTTGCACTGAGCCCTGGTGCAGACACAGCCCCTGTCCCTTGTCCCCAGCCTCGGGCACACTCCACTCCCTCTCCAGCCACGTTCCACCTCCTGCTTTTGGCTTGCACCCATCCCACTCCCTCACTGCGGTGCCACACACTGCCTGTGCCCCAAAGCCCACCCCAGCTTCCCAGGGATGCCTTTGCCATCACCTCCTGTGCCAAGCCTTGGATCACATCACCCTTTCCCCAGTGCTTTGCATTTTCATGTTCTCCTCCTGGTTTTGGCCTCAGGAGAGCCAGAGAGCGTGGCTGGGCTGGGCTTAAGCCTCCCCCATCGCTTCCCTCACTGGGTGTGGCGCTTCTCATCCCTTACTGGGAGACAGGGCATGAGAGGGGGCAGACAAATTCCTGCTGACCCCAGCCCCTGCAGAGCCCAGGGGGCATTGGAGGCTCAGGGCAAGTAACAGGACCCAGGTATTTGAGCCCAACCAAGTTTTTAACAGTAGACTTTTTCTGTGAACAAAAGTGTGATGATTTTTTTTTTTTTGTAATTTATGTAAATAAAGTGGTTTTGGTGTTGTTTTTTTTTTTACAAAACGGATTGTTCCAGAGCTCAGGTACAGCCAAACCTGAGAGAAGGGAACAGACCCTCGCAGAGGGCAGAGCCACATCAAGACATGGGGGCCAGCAGAATCAGGGGCCATGGGACAACCCCCCACTCACATCCTGCTGAGCTCGGTGGTGGCTGCACCAGGGATGGGGGCACAGCTCCAGGGACAGAATGACCTGCTCCAGTGGCTCCAGGGACAGAGGGCTAGGAGCTGCCAGGGGATTCAGGGCTGGAGGCTGTGGTCTTCTGCTTCAGGGGGATGATGCAGACACTGTTTTTGGCTTCTTTGATTCTCCACCACCGTCCCAGCCTGTGGGTGAGAGAGATGGGGGAGTCACCATCCAACAAGACCCCAAGGAGGGGGAAGCTGCACCTGCAGGCAGCACCAGGGAGGGGGGACAGTACCGGTGCTCCTGCCCGATGCCAGCCACCAGGAAGTCACCAGCTGCTGAGAACTTGAGGCTGTTCACAAAACCCACCTGGAGGGGACAGGGCAGGGTAAAAGGACAGGGCAGGGTGAGGGGCTCCCATGGGCTTCTCCTGCTGCCCAAGAAGGGGAGCCCCTGCTCAGAGACCCTCCAGCCCAGCTCCAGAATTCCCAGCCCGCCCATCCATCCATACCAAGGGGATGTCCAAGAGCTGCTCCAGCTTCCGAAATCCTTCCCCACACTTCCAGAGCTTCACGCTGCCGCTGTGGGACCCTGGGGCACAGAGAGGAGCCTGTCATGCACCCCAGCCCAGGGGTGGGAGCAGGACTGGTGTCCCCCAGGCTGCCACCCCACACACCTGTGGCCAGGAGGTCACTGTTGCGCAGGGCAGCCACGGCTGAGACCCAGCAGGGCTGCTGCAGGCCCTCGGTGCCCTGCTCGCCGTGCGCCTGCCGAGCCAGCGCCAGCGGCTTCTTCTTCGTCAGCCCCCACAGGGCTACAGACCTGCGGGGATGGGAGGGATGAGGGGGCTGAGGGGGCACTCTGCCCACCCCAGGCATCATCCTGGCCCCATGCTCACCCATCATCTGCACCAGACACCATGTGCTCCTCGTTGATGAGCTGGATACAGTCGATGGAGCCCCTGCGAAGAGAAGAGGCAAGTACCAGCAGTTACAGGTGTGCTTTGGGATCCTGCAGGGCTCCTAGCACCCACACAGCACTGCCCCAGCTGACACACCTGCCCACAGCCCCCTGTGCCACCCCAGACCTACTGGTGCCCAGAGAAGACGAGCTGTGACTCCTCAGGGATCTTCCAGAGCCGCACGGTGCCGTCCCGTCCCCCCGCGGTCACACAGCACTCCCGGCTCAGGCTGTCCAGCCCTGTGATGACGTCCTGGTGTCCAAACCTGCACAAGGAGATGACAAACAGCTGTGGCAAGCAGGGCCCTCTGCCCCCTCACTCCCCAGGGCTGCTGGGCACCCCTTGGAAGGGTCATGGGATTTCCCCAGGTCTTACAGGGTCTCCACGTATGCGTTCTCAGCCACGTCCCAGACCTTGACGCAGCGGTCGTGGGAAGCGCTGTACAGCTGGTGTGTGCCCTTTCGGAAGGACAGGCCCTGGGGACAGACGGACAGACAGGGCACAGCAGTGAGGATGCCGAGCAGGACAGAGCTGCCTGGCCCCACAGACACTGTGCCCAGTGCCCCCAGCTCACCGAGACGGCGTCGCGGTGCCCCGTGAAGATGTGCAGGCGCTTGCAGGTGGCGGCATCCCAGATCATGATCAGCTTGTTCCTGTCCCCTGTAGCCTGGCAGGCAGCAGGGGACACCTGAGACCTGCACCCTGGAGACCCACAGCCCACCCCTGCCTCCACCCCTACTCCATGGGCTGCGGCTGTCGCAGGAACCCATTCTTGGCCCAGCAGGGGATAGGGGCTGCTTTAACCCAGCAGGGCACATCTGGGCATGAGGCTGTGCCCCCAGAACCCAGGAAGAACACTCCCCAGGGCCATCTCTCCCCCCCTGCCCGTACCAGGTACTTGCCGTCCGATGAAATGGCCATGCAAAGGACCTGGGACGCGTGCCCCATGTGCCGCTCCTCCGTGCCCTTCTTCCCCCCGGGCACCACGCACAGCCTCTTCCCACTGTCCACCTCCCCTGCGGGAAAATCGTCACAATCACCCTCTGGGAGCCTCCCACCACTCCCAAAAGTGTCAATGAGCCTTCCACAGAGCCTGGAATTATGCACAATCTAAGAATAGTCAAGGGCCAAGCCACCTCAGAGGGCACCTGGGTCCCTGCAGGGGTTGGGCTTGGCAACAGCCAGTCACAGCCCCAGGTGAACAACTTGCATTTGATGAGGGAGCCGTCCTTGGAAGCAGAAAAAATGAATTTGTCATCAGGAGAGATGACGAGGCAGGTAACGGGCAGCTGGTGTCCACGCAGCACACGGATCCTGGCTGGATCTGGGGGCTGTACCTGCAGGAAGAGCAGGATGTGAGCTGGGCTGCCCAGGACCCCTCCCCGCGCACAGCAGCACCCCAGCACAGCGCCCTGGCTGCTCCAGGGACAAAGGCTGTGGGGTGCTGGCCGTGCCCTAGTGTCCCCGAGGCTGGCACTGGCAGCCTGGCACCCCGGCACTCACATCTTTGGCGACCAGGCGCTGCAGCCGGCCTCTCTGCTCCAGCTGGGGAAGAAGGGGCACGTTCAGCAGAGGGGGCGGCCTCAGTCCCGGTCCCGCGGGAAGGGGACCAAGAGGCCGCGCCCGCCTCCCCGCTCACCACGTCCTCCTTCAGGCGGTCGCCGATGAGATCCGCCGGCTCGAGCTCCTCCTCGTCCTCCGCCCGCTCCTCCTCTGCGGCGGGACAGTGCGTGAGGCTCGCGCTCAGCGCCCGGGGCCGCCCCGCGGGGCACCGGTACCGGGCGGGACTCACCGAGCTGCCGGAGCTCCTCCAGGTACTGCTTGGCCAAGCGCAGCTTCTTCTCCTGCGGCGTCTCCTCCACCTCCTCCTCCGCGGCCTCTCGCCGCCGCCGCCCCAACAACGGGCTGCGGGGACACGTGTGCGTGAGCACCGGTACCGGCACCCCACAGGTACCGGCACACCTCCGGTACAGGCATCCCCTGGTCCGGGATGTCTCCGGTACAGGCATCCCCCGGTCCAACACCCCCTCCGGTACAGGCATCCCCGGTCAGACACCCCCTCCGGTACAGGCATCCCCCGGTCCAACACGCCCTCCGGTACAGGCATCCCCCGGTCCAACACCCCCTCCGGTACAGGCATCCCCGGTCAGACACCCCCTCCGGTACAGGCATCCCCCGGCCCGGCATCTCTCCGGTACAGGCATCCGCTGCCCCGGCATCTCGCCGGTACAGGCATCCCCCGGTACCGGCACCCCGTTGCGGTAGCGGCACTGCCCAGGCGCAGCCCTTACCTCTCTGTCTCGGAATCGCTGGACACTTCCTCGTCGGCGGGCCGACCGGCCGTCGCCCGCGGTCTCCCATCGGCGCCCGGTGCCTGTGGAACAAAATGGGGCGATCGACGGGACGGGAATGGGGATGGGGACGGGCGCAGCGAAAGCCCCACGGCGGGGACCCGGGCGAGACATCCCTTCCTCGCCGGCCTCGCTGTCTCCCTCCGGCCCGGCCCTTACCGCCGACCGTGACCGCCGCCGCGCCGCCGCCCCGCGCGGGGCCTTGGCCCGCCTGCCGCCCGCCGCCGCCGCCATGCTGCCGCCGCACGTGGGCGCCCCCGGCCGCCACCGGGGCTCAGGCCACGCCCCCGACAGCGCCTATTGGCTGTGTCCGGCAGGATCCCGCCTCCCATTGGTCCCGCGGCACCGCCTCCCGGTCCCGGAAGCGCGCCCTGCCCCGCCCCGGTCCGACGGCCGCGCGGTCACTCCAGCGTGACGTCACGTGTTAGCTCCGCCCTCTGTCTGTAGGCACGCCCTATTGTTTGACCACGCCCCCCTGCCCCTCCGGTGCCGGTGCCGGTGCCGGGGGTCCCTGCGGCCGGACCGGCCACTCGTACCGGGGACCCGCAGCCCGGAGCGGCTGTCAGAGCCCCCGGGTCCCCAGACTGCCTCCTCTGCCCCCATGGTCCTTCGGACCCCGTCCCGCAGCTGGCAGCCCCCGTGGTGACAGTGGCAGTGGGTTCGTGCTTCCGAAACGATGGTCAGCTCGTCCTGCCCCTCAGGGACCCTTAACCAGCCTCTACTGCCGAGCATGGCCTCTGCTCCCTCCCCATGCCCTTTGTGGAGTGCCAGGGACCCGTCCTTGGCCATGCTGGGGTAGCGTCGGTCTGTCTGGGAGGGCTAGTGCTCTGAAGAGCTAAAAACCGCTTTTGTGCAGAAATTTTATTATGTGCAAACAATATCTTTTTTCTTTGGCACAGTGGGAGTCAGGGAAGGACAGTGGGAATGTCCTGCACTGGTCTCTGCAGGGCAACAGGCCTAGGGAGAGCCTGTCCCAGCCTGTGAAATGGATGCACCAGTGGGGAATGATGCTACCCTCAGGCTCAGCATCCCAGGGCATGACAAGAGGAGCCACCGTCTCTGGCTGAAAGCCTGTCCAGGCTATGGAATTTTGGTCTTGGTGGCCCCAGGCTGCTGTGGAGCTGCTGCTCAGGCTCTGAGGCTGCAGGAACCCACGCCAAGGGCAGTGCGGAAGGGGGCACGGACCGTGAGCCCTCCGGCCGCCAGAGGGCGCGGCCGGGCCGGGCCGGGCCCAGGAAGTGACGGCGGCGGCGGGGCCGGAGAGCGGTACGGGCGGGACCGGGCTGGGCAGGGACAGAGCGGGGAGACGGGCAGGGACAGGGGCTCGGCCGTGCCCCAGGGATGGGCCAGTGATGGGTCAGTGCTGGGGTCACTGGTAGGGTCAATGACGGGTGGTGAGGGGTCAATGGTGGGGTCAGTGGTGGGTCCGTGGTGGGTGAGTGGTGGAGTCATAGATGGGTCAGTGCTGGGTCAATGCTGGGGTCAATGACGGGTTGGTGGGGGGGGTCACTGATGCGACAGTGATGGGTGAGCGTGGGGGTCAGTGATGGGGTCAGTGATGGGTCAATTCTGCGGTCACTAACAGGGTCAATGACAGGTTGGTGGAGGGTCAGGGATGGGGGTCAGTGATGGTTCAGTGAAGGGGTCAGTGATGGGTCAGTGATGCGGTCACTGATAGGGTCAATGATGGGTTGGTGGAGGGTCAATGATGGGGTCAGTGATGGGTCAGTGATGGGTCAATGCTGCGGTCACTGATAGGGTCAATGACGGGTTGGTGCGAGGTCAGTGGTGGGGTCAGCAATGGGGTCAATGGCAGGTCAAACGACAGGTCAGTAATGAGGTGACTGTTGGGTCAGTGTTTCTTGGTGAGGGTCAGTGGTGGGGTGGGGACCCGTGTTCAGGAGGTGCAGCCATGAGGTGGGAGCAGCGATCAGCTGCTGTGTCTGTGTGTGAGTGCAGTGTGGTTTGGAGCAATCGGGGTGCAGGCAGGCTGAGTGCCCCGTGTGGGGGTGCAGAGTGGGAAGTGGGGGGTGCTCTGTGGGGCCCTGGACAGACGTGTCATTCACACCGGGGAAGCAGATCGAGGCGCTGTGGTTGGTCATGAGCCTGGGCTGCTTCCTGCTGCGCTGGCACCCGGGGCAAAGGAGCCAGCAGCAGCGGGCAGGGTGAGTGTGAGCAGGGTGAGCGTGAGCAGGGTGGGTGTGAGCAGTGACTGAGCAGGGTGAACGTGAGCAGGGTGGGTGCAGACAGGGTGGGTGGGTGAAGGCAGGGTGATGTGGGCAGGTGGGTAGCAGGCAGATGCTGTTGAGGTCATGGCGTGGCTTTGCTGGGCAGGCAGAAGGAAACCATCACCTCCTCAGGAGTGCTGGTGGGGTCTGGCCTCTGAACGGGACAGTGCAGGCTGGGCTGTGGGTCAGGAGTCTTGGAACTAGGGGGGGTGACCCCACCATGCCTCCTAGGAGCACCTAGGGTGTGGGAGGGCAGACTGAGTCCCTCCCCAACCCCCAGAGGGGAAGTGGGGCAGTTTGCTCAATCCTGGTTAATCAACTGGCGTGGTGGTTGCTCCTGCCTTCTGCCTGTGGCTTGTTTGCAAGGGGAACTGCCAGGCTGAGAGAGGGGACCCTGCAGCATGCTGTAGGATAGCCTCTGACCCCACAGAGGCTATTTGGGCTCTTCAGAACCCTGACTGAGGACATGTGTGATGAGCTAGCTGGTCTGATGGATGCCAAGGTGGCAGGAGCTGGTGGCAGGGGCTGGGGAGGAAGCACTGTGCCTCCTGCCGCGCAGCTGATTGGGCAGTGCTAGACCTTTCTGTAGGTCTCATGGCATGATTTCCTGGGGCTGGCACCATGTGCCACTTCCCTGCCATGAGTCTCTTGTTTGTTCTTGGACCTGCCAAACCTCCATGAACTCATCTGGCTGTGCTGCTGGGGCACTGTACCTGTGCTGGGGCCAGTGGCGGGCTGGGGGGAACACACACACGCACGGTCTGTGCCTTACTGCCTCTAAGCTGTGACTTGCTTGGTTTCCTGTCAGTGAGAAGAATGGGTTCTGTGTCAGAGGAGCTCAGCTTGGTCCCCTTGCACCAGAGGCCGGAGCTGCTGGAAGCCTGTGCGGAGCTGCTGGGCGAGGAGTGGGGGAAGAGCCGTGCGTCACGGCTGCACTCGCTGCAGCGCTCCTCGGACGCCTTTCCCGCCTGCCTGCTGCTGCTGCGGAGCCGCGGCGCCAGCGACAGCCCTGCCACCCGGCAGGGGCCCTGCGAGCTCGTGGGCCACGTGCGACTGTCCCGCGTGCTCAGCCGTCCCCATGACCTCTTCGTGGAGAGCGTGGTGGTGGCGCGGGCGCTGCGGGGCCGGGGCTACGGGCGCCGGCTGATGGAGGCCGCTGAGCAGTGGGCCCGGGCCCGGGGCTTTCGCTGTCTGCGCCTCACCACCCACGACAAGCAGCATTTCTATGCGCACCTGGGCTATGTCCTGGGCGAGCCGGTGCAGAGCGTGGCCTTTCTCAGCCCGGCGATATCCTCTGAGGTGCTGCGGCTCTTCTCCGCCCCTTCTGGGGCTGCCGCTGCCGCCAGCACCAGGCCGTGGGTACCCGCTGTGCCCCCGCCGCCCCTCGCTGTGCCCCCACCGCCTCCCCCACCCACTGTGATCTGGGCGAGGGGTGTCCTGGCTGAGGGCGGCGAGCAGCAGAGCGTCCTGCAGACCCCGCACCGCGATGCCAAAGGGCTCCCCATCTTCTGGATGAAGAAGGACATCTGAGGGGCCCCGAGCAGTGATTAAAGCAGTGCGGGTGGGAGCTGCCCGCTGCAGCCCTGCCTGACTGCTGCCATTCTTCAGGGCTGGCACCAGCTCCACCAGCCTCCGTGGTTCACCCTGGCCCCATTGCTGGGGCAGGGAATGGGCAGAGTTCCTGTGCCCTGCCCTACCCGGGCACGCTGCCTCTGCTCCCGCCTGGCCCCCAGCTCGCCTGGCTGGGGCTCTGGGACCACCAGCATGGTGGGGAGCCAGGCCCACCCCAGGCTGTGGGGTTGGCGCTAGTCCCCAGGAGCACTGCCCAGTCCCACCAGTTGTGTCCTCCACTCAGGATTTGCTATGGGGCAGCTGGGGCTGATGGAAGCGGTGGCCTCCAGCATGGCCAGAGCTGTCCTCACTGAGCGGTCTGGGGAAACTGAGGCACAGGATGGCTGGGGGGGCACTATGGGAACTGGGCATGGTGGTGGGGCTGCAGAATCAGGTCCCCTGCACTGCACAGCGAGGGGGGCAGGTGGCCAACCCCCCCTAAGGCAGCGGGTGTCAGTGAGGGACAGGCATGGGAGCGGGAAGGTCAGAGTGTCCGGCCTGGCAGCGAGGGATTAGCGCTGTCCTTGCTGTGTCACGCGGCCCTGGGCCCATTCCCCGCCTAATCCCCTCATTCTGGGCAGCTGGCCAGTGCTGGGCAGGGGCACCAGACCCCTCTGGCCCTGCCTGGGCTGTGAGGGACAGAGCTGTCCCTTTGGCCCCACCATGCCTCTTGCGGGGACTCAGTCCTTCAGCAGGTCAGCCAGCCTGGCTCAGCACTGTGCTGAAATGGGGACCAGAGAATCTTGGTGCCTCCACTACAGGCAGGACTGGGAGCCAGCAGGGAAATTGAGGCACCAGGGTCAGTGGCTTGCAGTGCCACTCCAGAGCTGTGCCATGGCTGTGGTGGTGCAAGGAGGATCACAGTACCAGAGAGCAGCAGGCAGGGGTAACACTGGCAGTGTTGAGGCAGAAGGGATCTCAAAGCCCCAAGTGTACCCAGTCCTGTCAGGTTTTGGGGTGGGCAGCATGTGCTTGCAGGACAGCCCAGCCCCTGTGGCCAGTCCTAGTCCACCATGTGCCAGGGGGCAGTGCCTGCATTGCTGGAATGCCCACTGCATCCCACAGCCTCATCCCCACGGCTCTCCTTTCCTCGCAGGGTGCCGGCCCCGCAAGCAGCTGGTGAGGCGGGATGGTGCTGGTGCTGGCACTGTGGGCCTGCCTGGCACTGGGCACAGCCAGCGAGGAGAGCCCGGCACCCGAGCCCCTGGCAGGCGGGCAGCCCTTTGCCGTGGTGTGGAACGTCCCCACCGAGCGCTGCCAGCGCCGCTTTGGCATAGGGCTGCCCCTCGGCGACTACGGCATCGTGGAGAACCAGGGTGGCCACTTTGCCGGCCAGAACATCACCATCTTCTACAAGAACAAGTTTGGGCTGTACCCCTACCTGTCACAGCACGGTGTGCCCCATAACGGGGGCCTCCCCCAGCGTGTTTCCCTCGACGCCCACATCAACAGGGTGGCTGAGGACATCCACCTCCTTCTGCGACCGGCTTTCCATGGCCTGGCCGTGGTGGACTGGGAGGAGTGGAGGCCCCTGTGGGCCCAGAACTGGGGAGCCAAAAGGATTTACCGGACAGCCTCGGAGCAGTGGGTGCGGGAGCAGCACGGCTTCCTGCCGGCACGGCAGCAGCTCCGGCTGGCCCAGCTGGAGTTCGAGCAGGCGGCACAGGCTCTGATGGAGGAGACGCTTCTGGTGGGCCGAGCCCTGCGCCCCGGGGGGCTCTGGGGTTTCTACCGCTTTCCCGACTGCCTCAACAGCAACTGGGCCAAGGAGGCAAACTACACCGGGCGGTGCCAGCCGGCCGAGGTGCAGCGGAACAACCGTCTGGGCTGGCTCTGGGCCGCCTCTTCTGCCCTGTACCCCAGCATCTACCTGCCGCTGGCGCTGCCGCCCGCGCTGCGCCGCCGCTTCGTGCACCACCGGCTGCGCGAGGCCCTGCGCGTGGCCGCCCGCGGGGCCCACGGCCTCCTGCCCGTGATCCCCTACTCCCGCCTCTCCTTCCGCCGCTCCGCGCGCTTCCTGCAGCTGGTGAGCACTGTGGGGCCGGAGCTGGCTGCGGGTGCCACGCGGGGTTCTGGTTGGCGCAGGGACACAGGCTGTGTCCCCCAGACGGGTCACGTCTGTGTTCCTGGCAGGCTGACCTGGTGCACACCATCGGGGAGAGCGCGGCGCTGGGAGCGGCTGGACTCGTGCTCTGGGGAGACCTGTCCTACTCCCACTCGGCTGTGAGTATGGCCCCTGCAGCACCAGAGGCTGTGGGATGTACGGGGTGGCCACATCCCCCGTGCCCACCAGGGAGGGCTGGCCAGGTGTCTGTCGCTGGGGCGGGTTCTCACTGGTGCTTCCTCCCCAGGAAAGCTGTGCCAACCTGCGCCACTACCTCGTGTCCACCCTGGGTCCCTACGTGGCCAACGTGACGGCAGCAGCCCGAGAGTGCAGCTACGGGCAGTGCCACGGGCACGGGCGCTGTGTGCGCCGGCAGCCCCACGAGCTGGGCACCCTCCTGCACCTCGGCCCCGGTGCCAGCCCGTGGGCTGCTTTCCGCTGCCACTGCTACCGTGGCTGGGCAGGGGAGGGCTGTGCCCAGCGGGTATGGCTCAGCCCTGCCACCTCCTGCCAGGTGCCCGCCCACGCTCACAGCCTCTATGGGCACAAGGATCTCACATCCTCTGACACCTGCCTGCCACAGGGCATGTGGGGCTGGTGACAAAGGCCAGGGACCGCCACGGTCCCCTACCCCAGCAGTGCTGCTGCTGGCACTTCCAATGGTCTCATTAATCTAAATAAATTCTCCTGGCACAGCTGGCATGGTCTTTGTGGGCAAAGCTGGGGGACTCTGTGGTGTCCCCACGCTGGGCACAGTTGCCATTGCTGCTGAGAGGCAGCACAGACCCCAGTTTGGCTCTGGATGGGTCCAGCAGTGCATCAGTTTTCCTGCATGGGCTCTGCCCTGATCCCGTAAAGCTGGCAGCCGCTTTACCCTGGGAAAGGGGGCATGGGGCACTGCCACAACCTGCTGTCCCTTTGCCACTGGCACTATGCTGCCCGCAGCCCTGTCCACGCCACCAGGCCCCCCTCCCCACAGCTATTTTTATCGCCCCCCAACCGTGTTTCTCACTGTCCTATTTTAAGCGGCGCAGTTGGCGCACCGGGAGCCCAGTGCCCAGCTCCTGGGGGCCCTGCACCACCTCACTGCCCGCTCACGCTGCCCAGCACAGGCAGCCATGCCCAGGGAGGCTGCAGAAGGTACTCTGGGGAGTGGGCTTGGGGCTGGCGGGGGCTCTGGCACCCCCGGGGATACCGGGCAATGCAAGGCTGTGGGGTTGGGATGGGAGCAGTGGACAGATGGTGCCCTCTGCCATGCGGGCTGTGGGCAGAGATGCCTGCCCGGGGAAGAAGGGGGTCCTGGACGGCTGCAGGGGTAGGGCAGCAGGGTTTGGGGAGGGTACAGGCAGCTGGCACGCACAGCCCCCTGCAGCAAACCTGTGTGACCAGCTGTGCCCCCATACCTGGGGCAAGTGGGGTCAGGGGTGATGTGGGTATGTGTGCAGCAGTCCCTGGCCAAGGGTAGGGCTGTGGGGAGGGTCTGAGGGGGCCCTGGGTACCGGCTGAGGCCCCCCAACCCTGATGCCTGCCAGCCTGTGGGTGACACACAGTCTGGACAGCAGCAGCACGGCGCCACGCTGCCCTGCGACACGCCACTGACCCCGGGAGGGATTGGGGGTGGGCACGCTGCCAGCCTGCCATGCTCTGCCAAGGGCACAGTGCGTGGGCCCTGCCCACTGCTCAAAAATACACAAACACCTAGAAAATAATCTTTTCCCTCTACCCCAATGCAGGCATGGTTGCTTCCCAAAACAGTGCTGGAGCAATGCCTACTTCCAAAAAGCCCTCTCAGTCCCGTGTGACATGCTCACTACGGCAATGGGCACCAGGGCCCCCTGGCACAGCATACACCCCACATCTCCATCTGTGCACCCCAAGCAGCACAGTACCTGTGGGGCAAGCCAGGCCACATGGCAGACTGGCACTGCCCTGCACCTGCCCACCAGCTTCCAGCTGGCCCTTGGAGCCTTGGAGCCCCAGCCAGTCCCACAGTGGCTGGGCTATCCTGGCTGGGGGGTGGCACATTCCTGCCCCCAAGCCAGGGCCAGATTCCAGCCCCACTAACAAGGCTCCGGGATCGTGGCCACCAGGCACCCGCTAACTGCTGCGATGACAGCGGTGGGGCAGGGGGGGCACAGCCAGGGCTTGCCCACGGTGGCTGCAGGGCTGAGCCAAGGAACACCAGCCTTGGCTGCCTGCCCTGTGCAGCACCGGGCTGCCGTGGCTGAGATCCCCCCAGCAGGGCTCTGGTCCCACAGGGGTGCCCAGGGCAGGGCACAGGCTGACCCTTTGCCTCTGTTCCAGCAGACACCATGGGAAAGGCTGAGGGTGCTGCACCAGCAGAGCCTGGGGACCCCGACAGCAGCGAGTCTGGAGCCATCAGCCTGCGCCCCGTGGAGTCCATCAGCGACCTGTACTGGGCCTCGGGCGGGCACAAGGGCACAGAGGGTGAGAGGGGGCAGGGGGGCTGTGCAAGGCCCAGCTGTGCCCGTGGCCAGGCTCTGACCCCTTCTCTCCCCTGCTGCAGGCAACGGCCCGGCTCCCTCCAGCAGCCTGCACCGGCCCCCGGCTCGGCCCGTGTCCCCCGTGCCCCCGCCGCTCCTGCCCACCCTGCGCCCCGTGCCCCCCGCCAGCCCCTGCCCCTGCCTCGGCCCCGGCCACCCCCTGCTGCTGGCCCTGCTGGCGCTCCTGGCACTGTCCAGCCTGGTCCTGGCCACGCTGGCCATCTACCTGAGTGGTACGTGGCACTGGCAGGGTGGGAGATGGGGCATGTGGGGGACCAAACCCTGCTCAGCTCGCTCCCGTCCTGTCCCCGCAGTCCTGCAGAGCCAGTCGGTGCGGGCGCTGGCCCAGTGGCTGCAGAGCCAGGAGGACGCCGTGCACCAGCTGCGGGCAGCCAGCAGGCAGCTCTGGGCTCGCCTCAACGCCAGTGCCCAGCCGGGCGGGCACCGCTGAGCTGCCCCTGGCCCCACCACGGGCTCTGAGCCGCCACGGGAAGGGGCACCGAAGGGCAGGAGGGGGGAGCGGCAGCCTTACCCGCTGAGACCTGGCAGCATTGCCCCTTGGGGCACAGGGGCAACCCCAGACCCCATCCCAGGCTGTGAGAGAAAGAAACCGGGCTGGTAAGGACCTGCATCCGCCCCAGTGACAGCCCTTCCTCTTAACAAGGCAGAAGGCATACTTTATTTAGCCTTTTAATTACCTCTTACAATCAAAGTCTTAGAAAATCACCATGATAGATACATTCCCAGGGTGGCAGGCACTGCCAACTGGCATGGCCCCATGTCCGCCTGGGCAGTGGCCCCCCTGTAATTAATTTCCCACAAGATTACTATTTCATATAAAGCATTTGGCTGCAAAAGGATTGAGAGTAGGCAGCTGGCAGGACTGGGCAGAGCTTCCCACTCCACACTGCTCTGCCACCATCACTGATGCCAGGCTGGCTGGGGAGGCAGGGGCTGTACCCAGCACGGCAGGGTGGGGAGAACGCTCCTGCCACAGGCACAGACACCAGGACCAGCTGCTCTGCAGCCCTGCACAGCTCTGCCCTCCCACCCACTCTTCAGGCTGTGCCAGGCCACCCTGGTGCCCCTGCAGGACTAGGGAGGGTATACACAAGCCCTGCCACTGAAAGTGGCTGCAGAAGCCTGGGTGAGATCCCCTCCCACTGTGCCACATGGATGCCCAGCCACAGAGCAGGCACATGGCAGCAGGACACCACCTCCCCCTGCTCTTCTTTTATCCTTCCTATTTTTTGGTTAAAAAAATAAAAGAGGGGGCAGCCCCCCCTTGGGGCAGCTCCAGGCATTAAATACTCTGCTGTACATGAATAAAAGCCCGAGGGCTGGGGGCACCTGCCCCTCACAGTGCAGGGTCTGCAGTCCAGGTGGGCTGGGGGCTCTGCCCCCCATGCCCATCACAGCACATCCGCCCGCTTGTCCCGCACGCGGCTCCGCGCTTTCGTGCGCGCTTTGAAGGCAGCTGAGTTGTAGAGGTGCTGCAAGGAGAGGGAAGGAGAGATGAGGGTTGGGGATGCCCCTCTGCTCACCTCCCCAGCAGCACCCACACACTCAGGCACTCAGCTGGAGTCCCTGGTGGCAGAGGAGGGGACTGTGGGCACAAGTGTGGGAGGTGGCACCCACCTTCTCGAAGCGGGAGACCTTGCTGGCTTTCAGAGCAGCCGCATCCAGCACCAAGGGGGGCCCGAGGCTGAAGATCTCCCGTAGCAGCTCATTGTTCTGTGAAAGCAGGGGTCTGTCAATGCCCACAGCACCAGCCCAGCACTCCCTGGTGCATCTGCCAGCCCATACCTGGAGGTGGTGGTGGATGCCGGAGCCCAACACCTCCTTAAAGGCTTGGTAGGTGCGCTGGCGTGCCCAGCTGTCCAGGTACATGCACTCCAGGCCAAATCGGACGGTCTCCTCCTGGTACTCCCCAGTCTGAGCAAAGAGAGGGGCATCAGCAATAACCTGGGCACCAGCCCTGTGTGTCCCCTGGCTCTCCAGAGAGGAATCATCAGGCAGCTGGGAAGCAGGGGCAGAGCAGGGCAGCACCAGGCTCCGGTACCTCGATGAAACGCAGGATGTCCCGGAAGATGGATCGCTGCCTCCGTCGGTCTGTCTTGGCTCGGTACTTGTTGCTCTCAGTAGCCAGGACCTTGAGCTGGGTACACAGGAACTCTGTATCTTGGTGGCACAAGTCCTCCTGCCAAAAAGCAGGGGATTTAGAGGGATGACCTCCAGGCACTGCCCATTGCCATGACCAGGACAGGGCTGGGGGATCACTGGGGCCAGCCCCTCTGCCTGAGTGCCTGCCGGTCAATGCCAGCTCAGCCGGGGCACGTCAGGGTGTCACAGCAGCTCCCTCCCTGCTGCCTGCTTAGTGCTCACCCACTGCTCCATGCCACAGCCCATGCCTTACCTCCAGGTCCTGGGCCAGCTCGAAGAGCAGCGCAATGGTTTCCCCAGCCAGGATGCGCAGGGCAACGCTGCTGCTGGTCAGCAGCGGGGGCAGCTGCAGCCAGCGACTGGGACAGGGAGGCAAGAGGGCATCAGAGAGGCCAAGCACTGCCCCAAGGGCACTGTGATCCACAGCTGGCTGCCCCACACCAGCCTCCACTCACTTCACACTGCACTCACCTGTCCAAAATGCTCCTGAGGTGGGAGGGGGGGCAGATGGTGAGGAGCAGGGACCATGACTGGAGTGCGCTGCAGTGCAGAGGCCCGTGCTGGGCAGGTGCTGTGCCCCCTTCGCCTGTGCTGGGGGTGCTGAAGATGCCCTCCAAACAGGACAGGCATGAAACCAGGTCCTGGAGGAGAGAAACCGTGCCAGTCAGACCACAGCTGCCATGGAGATGCCACACTGAGCTGTGCACTGGGGACCAAAGGGAACCCACCATACCAAGGGGTGCCAGGAGCCCCTTGGGACAGGGGACACTACTCCACCCACAACACCCCATCTGCTGGCTGCCCCCAGCTCAGCTCCAGGCTGCCCAGGGAAGGGGGCTGGGCTGTCACTCATGTCCCCGTACCCCTACTCCAGCTCAGCTCCAGGCTGCTCTGGCACTGTGGGCTGAGGGCAGGTGGCATGGCAGCCCCAGGGTGCCCTCTTGCAGGGGTACAGACGACACCCAGGCGCAGTTACCTCGAGGTCAGCAGCAGCAATGTAGCAGCACATGCCCAGGGCCGTGGCACACTGGCAAGAGAAGTTGGGGAAACACAGATCAGGCCCAGCTGGATCATGCCAGGCCTGATCCAGCACCCAGCCAAGGGGCAGCCGGGTTGGGGTGCCCCTGCTTTGTCCCAGCGCACTCCACAGCACCCAATCCTGTCACCCTCCCGGCACTGCAGGGGCTCCCAAAGGCATTGCCTGGGCTCTCCCCAGCACGGAGGTGTCCCCAGGAGGAAAGGGGCCAGGCTTACGCTCTGCCGGGCGCTGGGGCTGGCTGTGCTGTCTGTCAGGACGCTGACGAGCAGAGGCTTCAGGCTGCGGAACACCTCTTCTCCCTCCGGGCCGGAGCCCATCTGGAGGCAGAGGAGGGTGAGGACGCTGCCCGCCAGTGCCTGTTCTTCCCCTTTACCTGTGGGCAGCACCAGAGACCTGCCTCAGACGCGGCCCAGCGGCCCCGCCGCCCCCCGCCCGCCCGGCCGGCCCCTCACCTTTCTTGAGGCACTTCTCCAGGGAGTCGGAGAGCGTGAGGCGGCGCTCCAGCAGGAACTCGGACAGGGTTCTGGAGGACAGGGCCAGGCGCAGGCCCTGCAGTGCCGCCTGCCGCGCCTTGGCGCTGCGAGACACCGCGGCACGTCACGGGCTGGGCTGTCCCGGCACGGGGCACGTCCCTGCCCGCGGCTGGCAGCGCGCCCGGAGCGCCCGCGGGGGGACAGCCGCTCCTCACCTCTTGTCCAGGAGGGTGTCCATGTGCTCCTTCAGCCTGTCCTCCGCCTCCTCCTCCTCCTGGCCGTGCTCACTCGCCGCCTCGCTCCCTGCCCGGGCGGCACCACGTGAAGCCGGGAAGGCCGAGGGCGGGCACACCGCGACCCACGTGGGGGTCACCATGGGCTCCGCGTGCCTCACCTGCTCCCTCCTCAGCGGGGCCGGCGCTCTCGCTGGCACTGCTGCAATGGCTGAGCACCTCGCTGCCGACCTCCTCCTCGCTGCCGGGCGAGCTCGCCCGGGCACTGCCGGTGCCGCCTGCGGTGTTGGGAGCAGACTCGTGTGAGCCCGGCGGTGCCAGCCCGGCGCTGTGAGCCCGGCGGTGCCAGCCCGGCTATGTCACACTCAGACCCGACCCCCGGTCCCCTTTCCCGGCCCCCCTCACTCACGGCGCGCGGCGCGGCGGGAGCGCGGCATGGCCGGCGCGCGGACCCCGGGCCCCGCCCCCGCCGGGAGAGCCCCGCCCACACTCCGCCCACACCACGCCCCCTGAGAGCGCCCCCGCCATCTGCGCATGCGCCGCGGGACCTGCCCGAGTCCCGAGCGAGTCCCGAGTCCCGGTCCCTGTCCCTGTCCCTGTCCCTGTCCTTGCTCGCCTCCCTGCCCTTTCTCTGACACTCTACCTGCCCTTCTCCCTGTCCAGGCGCTATGTTCATCCCTGCTCCCTCAGCATCCCTGCCCCTCTCCTGTCCTGATGCTATCTTCATCCCTGGTCCCTGATAGGAAAGACACCTACCGATATCTTTAAAACAATTTGACGGGTGCGGGTCTTTAGGAGAAATCGGTGTTCATGTATTTGAAATGGGTCTTAATGTCTCTACTAAGCTCAAGCCACGCAGGTTTGGTACAGAACCCAGACAGTTTGACTACAGCTCGAATTCCTGAACTTTAAGGCAATAGATAATTGGGTCAGCACAAAGTCTCTTGCAGAATTCAGCCTGAACTTCTGAACTTCAGGGGCAAATGACAGGTTTAGGGGCGGAACACGTGGTAGGCGACCCGGGAAGGCTGTACCTTCCTAGCACCTCAGCCAATGGGGAAAGGAAGAGGACAACAAGCAGTGGGAGTTAGGATAAAAGGATGAACGTCATCGTGAACGTCAGGAGAGAAATTCCATGGGGATATGGCCCAGTGGAGTCTCTCCCTTTATTCGAATAAAGTTGCAGGACTCCTCTGTCTCCTTTATGGACACTGGCCTCTCCTAATGTGATTTTCTGCACATCCCTGCCCTGTCTCTGTCCTTGCTCTATCTTCATCCCTAGCTACTCACTATCCCTGCCTGTATCCCTTCTTCTGTCCCTGTCCCTGCCTGCATCTCATTAGGAAAATCTCATTCCCTAAGTAAAGTACCAATTAGCTTTTCTAGTATGAAATGGTTTGGCCCTTACTGAGCTCTATACACCCCCTGTACTGCTGTATACACTGCATAGCTGTGGTTGGGTAGGCAGGCAGATAAGGCCCACAGCTGGGCCCTCCCACCATCTGGCCTCACAGATAGGCACCCCTTGGCATAGTGAGACTGACTCCAGAACGAGGAAAGGAGGATGCCAAAGCCACAAATTGCACTGGCTTTACAAAGCCATGGGGACAGCAGGCAATCTGTGGGGCCTTGTTGTACCCCAACACTTGTGGGGTGTGAGACCCACATGTGAACCACATTCGGGGTGTGTCAGTTTGGCTGGGACATCCCCTGGGTGTGAATAAAGGATGTCTCTTGTCATGCTCACCTTGGTGTCCTGGCCTTGCTCCTCAGGTGTGAAATGCTCATGACACCTGTCCCTGCCCACAGCTCTGTCCCTGCCTGTAACCCTGTCCCCAGTGCTGGTCCCCTCCCTGCCTCTCCTCTAATATCCCTGCCCCTGCCTGTATTCCTGCCTTGTTGTCACCCAATACTCAGGGACACCCATCCCTGCTCCTGCCTGCATCCCTGGCCATTTGCTGCAGCTGCCAATCCCAGAATCACAGGGTTGGAGAAAGACCTTTAAGATCATCAAGTCCAACCCAGCCCTAACACCTCAACTAAACCATGGCACATCCAGTCTTTTTTTAAACACATCCAGGGATGGTGACTCCACCACCTCCCCAGTACTTTATCACTCTTTCTGTAAAAACTTTATCCTAATATCCAGTATCTCTACTCCTGTCCTTGTCCCTGCTCCTGACTGTATCCCTGTAACCCTGTCCATCTCCCCTCTGTTCTATCTGTACCCCTATCCCAATCCCTGACCCCACATGGACCCTATCTCCCTCTTCTTCATATCCCTGCCCCTCCTGCTGCCCTTTCCCTGCCCCATCTTGTCCCCATCCCTTTCCCTCCCTCCCTCCCTCCCTCCCTCCCTCTCCCTCTCTCCCTCTCCCCAGCCTTTGCCTGTCTCCTGCCCATGTCCCGACTCCCTGCCCCTTTTTGCTCTTTCCCGCTCTGTCACAGCCCCCGCCCATCCGCCTGGCCCCGAGCCGAGCTCCCAGGTGTGTTTCTGTCATTTGGCTGTTCCCTGTTTATTTGGGCCACGGGGGCACTCGCGGGCTCCTTCGCACTTTCGTTTCCAGCTTGGCAGAGCCAGAAACTGAAAATTGCGTCGGGAACAGAAACCGAAACTCTCTATCTCCCGGTTTAAGGCAGCACGGGCTGAAACATCCTACTCGTGCTGCTGCCTCCTGCTCCCGGCATCGAGGGGCTCCGGGGGCGCTGCTGGCGCTGCACCGGCCGCATCCCCCTGCAGGGGAGGGCACAGCCTCCCTGGTGATGCCGGCATCAGCCGTGTCCCACCGACGGTGCTGCCACCAGGAGCCTCGGAGAAACTGGCTATGTCTGCATCTCATTGCCTGCAGCGGTGCCGGGCATCTGCTGGCACTGGTGACAGCCTCATTCCATTGCCTGTGGTGGCACTGCCACATCCCTTGCCCCTGCTCACACCATGGCGCAGCGTGAGCCGTGTCCCAGCACTGGCTGTGCCCTAGCCCGGACACTGGGGCTCTGCCTGTCGGGGGAGACCCTGTGTCACCGACGGGGCTGTGAGACCCTGTGTCACCGAAGGCACCGGGGCTGTGAGACCCTGTGTCACCGAAGGCACCGGGCTATGAGGCCCACGGCACCCCAGGGCCAGCCTGCAGGCTGCTGCCTCTCTGCCACCGCCAGCCGAGCTGGGTGTCAGGGTGACCGCAGCCCCCTCCCAGCCCCCGCAGGGCGGCACCGGAGACACCCGGAGCATCCCGGGGAAACGACCGGGGGCCACCTTAAGTTCCCCGCTGTGACGCATCGGGGCGGCGGTCCGGGAAGGTTTAAAAGCTGCTGCAGGCAGAAGCAGCCTGTTGGGGTGGAGCGCTGCGGGCAGGAGTAGAGGTAAGAGGCGGCAAATCAGAAGAGGGCAAAGGGAGCGATACACCTGTCAGGATGGATGTGGACCCAGTGGCATCCATGGACGGACTGAGAACAGTAACTGCCAGGGAGCTGGATGGCTGGATCGCCAGAACCCTGCAGCCCAGCCCGGAGTTCTCTGCACAGGTGAAGGAGACAGTGTGGAAAATCTGTGAATTCCTGAAGACGAAGTGCTTTGAGGATAATATCCACGTCCAAAAGACCGTCAAGGTGAGTGCTGCCCGACTTGGGGGCCAGCTGCCAGCCCTGCTGCCACCCTTCCCACTGCCCCATGCTCCAGCTCCTGCCCTGCCTCAGTTTCCCTTGGCAGCTCCAGGAGTGGTGGCAGCCGATCCTGGTGCTGGCAGTGGTGCTGAGCAAGCAGGGTCTCTCTCTGCAGGGTGGATCAGCAGGAAAGGGCACAGCTCTGAAGAACAGCTCTGATGCTGATGTGGTGCTCTTCCTCAGCTGCTTACCCAGCTACGAGGACCAGAGGAACAACAGAAGGGTTATCCTGGATTTGATCATGATAAGGCTGAAGGACTGCAGGGAGAGCTTGCAGTTCGATGTGTGCATTGGTGAGCCCAGGTACAAAGGTCCTGACAGCACACCGCGCTCCCTCAGCCTTACTCTGTCCTCCCCGGAGACTGGAGAGTCCATTGATGTGGACATCCTGCCTGCCTATGATGCTTTGGGTAAGGGCTGCAGGCTGGCACAGGGACAGGCAGCGGTGTCAGTGCTGGGATGGCTCTCACCCTTCTCACCCTCCTTCTCACCCCACAGGGCAGGTGACCCAGGATGCCCCACCAAACCCAGGAGTGTATGTGAGGCTCCTGCATGCCAACAGCCAGCCCGGGGAGTTTTCCCCCTGCTTCACTGAGCTGCAGAAGATGTTTGTGAAGCATCGCCCTGCCAAGCTGAAGGACCTCCTGCGCCTGGTCAAGTACTGGTACAAGAAGGTGAGGGCTGCCCAGCTTTCCCAGTTCCCAACAGACACCCATCCCAGCCAGCTCTCACCTCCATCTGTTCTTCTCCCCAGCTGCTGAATCCACAGTACCCCGATGCACACCTGCCCCCTAAGTATGCCCTGGAGCTGCTGACCATCTATGCCTGGGAGGAGGGCACAGACTCCTCCTGCAGCTTTGACATGGCTCAGGGCTTCCGCACAGTGCTGGAGCTGCTGGGCCGGCACCGGGACATCTGCATCTACTGGGAGAAGTACTACTCACTGCAGCACAGAGACATTGGTGCCCACGTCAAGGGCTTGCTGAGCAGTCCCCGGTGAGGACCGTGCCCAGTGGGATTGTGCCTGCTGGCCCCATGGTACTGCCCAGGGCTGACAGCAATGCCCACTCTGTGTTTGCAGCCCTGTCATCCTGGACCCTGCCGACCCCACGGGGATCCTGGGCCAGGACAAGAACTGGAACTTGATGGCACAGGCAGCTGCCAGCTACTGCCGCTCACTGCCCTGCCTTGCAAACGTCCAGCCCTGGGATGTGCAGGTAAGGCTGCTTGACCCTGTGAGCATCGTGTCCCCCACCCCTGTCCCTGCTGTCTGTGCCCACCCGCTCTCCTGTCCCTGCAGCCAGCCCGGCCCGTGACCATTGAGGTGATGCAGCTGTCAGGCACCAGGCTGACGCAGCGTGTCAGCCCCTACACCACCATCGGGCAGCTGAAGGACATGATCCACCAGAGCTGGGGCAGCTCCCCATACAAACAGCGCCTGGCACAGCAGGAGCCAGGCAGGAACAACATCACCCTGCAGGACAGCGATACCCTGGCCACGCACAGCATCTTCTACAACACCACGCTGGTGCTGCTGCAGACTGAGCAGGTCCAGAGGATGCAGGTCCTGGTCAAGGACGATAGGAACCGGACCACGACCTACACGGTGCTGCCCACCGACACCGTCCGACAGCTGAAGGAGCAGATCCAGGCCCGGCAGGGGCCCTCTGCCAACGAGCAGCGCCTGACCTACGGCTCCAGGGAGCTGCAGGACCAGCACACGCTGGAGCACTACGACATCAGGCCCATGAGCACAATCTACATGCTCCTGCGGCTCAGGGGGGGCGCAGGCCCCCAGCTCCCCCAGCTCCCCCAGCTCCCTGCCTGCTTGACCCCCTGAGCACTGCCCTCAGCACCAGCCCATGCCCCTGTGTACCCTCCTGTCATGCTGGAAATAAATACTTACTAGATCCTTGTGCTGCTTGCTCTGTTGGGGACAGTGACAAGTGTCACATGGGATAGTCAAAGGGGTTGGGGTCGCCAACACTTTGAGGGGGGACCTCAATGCCACAAGCTGCCGGGATGGCACAGGGACACAGAGGTGCAGTAAAGCAGTGCTCCCTGACCCCAGGGTGCTTGGTGGGGTGAAGGATGCCAGCCTGCTGCCAGCTGGACCTCAGGAGAAAAAACCATCTGCTTTATCTGCCTGCTCCTGCCTGCACCTCTGCCTGCCTGTGCTCAAGCTGGGCGGCAACCAGCCCTGGGACATGGTTTGTGCTGGTAGCATGGAGTCACTGCAGGCCGTGGGATGTGGCCAGTGCCACCAGGGGTCCTGATGCCAGCACAGACAGCAGGAGGCAGCAGACTCCGAGGTCACCTTCGGTCACTGCCTTAATTGCTGCCTGCTGGCACCGGGGAAGTTTGGTTTTCATCTTCCAGAAAGCACGGGCAGCTGGAAGTCTGGGGAAAACCCATCAATCTTGGCAATGTCCCTGCAGGTCTTGTCTTCCCTCAGCCCTCCAGTGTCTCCAGGCATCCCACCCCTCCAGGCTTGGGGTGCCAGAGTGGGTCTGTGCTGTGGGGCACCGGGCTGCCCCTGAGCGCTTCTGGGGCTCCGGGTCAGACGCGGGAGCCTGGGCGGCTGAATCTGCTTTATTGTGCTCAATTAGTACAAGGTCCCCTGTGCCACTGTTCTACACCCAGAGCAGTGGGTGCCACCTTTATGCCCCCCAACATCTCCCCTTTATGCCCCCCTCCTCCTGCATCCAACCAGTGCCTGTGCTGCCCCTCCGTGCCCCCGCTGCTGCCCGTGGCCCTTTTGGGACCCGAGCGTGACCCTGCTGTGCCGTCCTCCCGCAGTGCCGTGCTGGGGGGGCACTGCCTGGCCCCGCAGTTTACATTCATAGTAACAGTCGTTAATAAATATTTCGGTGACTCTGCGATGCCGGCAGCCGGCTGGGTCCCCACCGGTGTTGCAGCCCGTGGCAAGGGCGCTCGGCAGCCCCTCGGGGGGCGGCTCAGCCCGGCTGCCCTCCTGCGGCCCCGGAGCCGCAGCCAGCCCCCGGCAGAGCCCCCGCGGCGCTGCCGAGGCCGTGCCCCGCCCGCGGCCCCGCTCCTAGGCAGAGCCCGGCGCCCGGGGCCGGCGCCCGGGTCACCAGGGGGATGCGCTGCGGGGCCCCCGCTCCGCCCGCGGCCCCTCGTGGGTGCGCCGGCGGCGGGCCCTGCGCGGCTCCGAGCCCTGCCCGCGGCCGGGGGGCCCGGCGGGGCTGCGGGCCGGCGCCGGGGGTCTGCCCCGGCTCCACAGCCTCTGGCACGCCTTGTCCGTGGCTCCCAGCGGCGGGCGCTCCACCAGCTGGAGGAAGTCCCGGTACCAGACCTTGCGGCCGGGGATCCCGGCGGCGAGCTGGGGGTCCCCGGCGGACGCCGCGCCCGTGGCCTGCCAGGCGCCGATCACCTCCAGGGAGAGCCGCAGCAGGGGCTGCGTGAAGCCGTGCTCCGCGGCGTGGCACAGGTAGAGGCCGGCGTCGGAGCGCTGCACGCTGCGCAGCAAGACGCCCCGCTCCGTCCGCACCACCCGCTCGTCCATCTGCACCTGCAGTACCCGCGGGGATGGGCGGTCAGCTCGGCACGGCACGGCACGGCACGGCACAGCCCCACCGGCGGTACCGGGCCAGGGAGAGCCTACCTCTCGCTGGGGATCATTCAGGGTGCGCTGGTATGTCCAGAGGATGTGGGCTTGCAGGGATTTGGGGATGCATTCCAGAAAGACGGAGCTTCCCTCCACCCCGTAGAGCTGCTTCTGGGGCACGGTGTCGCGCCTGGGATCTGCGGGGACACAGCCTGGCTGTCAGCCCCCACCACGGCAGGGCAGCCCCAGACTCGGGCTGGTCCCAGCTCACCTTCAGAGCAGAGCACGTTGGGGTCCCCGTTGCGGACGTCCTGCCGGCGGAAACGCCTGTGGGAGGGCGATGGAGGAGCAGGGGCTGCACAGCCTGACCGTGCTCCTCACCATGGCCTGGGGGCAGGCTGGCTGCCCCAGCACTGCATCCTGGCACGGCATGGCACCTACCTCTTGGTGTTGGGCACGTAGCGGGTGCAGGTGTTGCCATCCCAGGCGCAGTATGGGTCCCGGGCCAGGCAGCACTCGGCACAGGCTTTGCCATAGGCACTGCAGCGGTGCAGGGGCAGCTGGGCCAGCCCTGTGGTTGAGCCAGCGTAGAGCTGATGCTGGGGGAAGAGCAGAGCTGAGCACCCCATGGTGTGGCACGGGGCTTGGCAGAGCCATGGTGGGCCTGGGAATGCCCGGGGTCCCCCCTTACCCGCTTGGAGGAGAGCTGCAGGCTGATGATGGGGGAGGAATCCTGTGGGCAGAGCATGGGCAGGAGTTAAGGGTGAATGGGGCAGCCTACAAATGCAGCATCCTGGCTCCCACATCCTGGGCAGCTGGAGTGCCCTGGCACAACCCAGAGCATGGACAGCACATGGGGATGCTGCAGGGAAGTCTGACTGGTGGGATGTGGAACCCTGACCCTCACCTGGAAGACCTGCAGCTCTTCCAGCAGCAGCGGCTCCATGCGGTGCCAGCTCTCCTTGGGCACTGAGACCACCTTCAGCACTGTGCCCACATCTGCAGGCAGGGAGGGGTGAGGCCACGGGTCCCAGCCCCAGCATCTTCCCGCTCTCCCTCACTGCCCCATCCCTAGGGTCACTACGTGCCTGTGCCAATGAAGAGGACGTCGTAGTGGCCATCGGCAGCGGTGACACGGTCCACAGCTATGCGGGTGAAAGTGTAGGGCACGGTGGCTTGCAGGAACAGGGGGCGCTGGCCATGGGGCAGGACAGGGTTGTACATCAGTGGGTGGTGACGGGCAAACTGGATCACCTCATCTGGGAAGTCCTTGGTGGAGCCAAAGGTGCCGAAGGTTTTGCTGGGGCACTGCAGGGAGACAGCAGTGGCTAAGCAGGGTCTCACAGCCCACTGTCCCCACCCCACGTAGTGGCATCCCAGTGGTGGCACCAGCCAGGGCACCCCTACTCCACGTACCATGCCTGGGCGGGGGTATGGCACACGGCCCTGGTATGACACCCACTGGTAGTTGGGACCTTCCTTGTGTGCAAAGGGCCCCAGGAAAGCCCGGCGGATGTCAGCCATGGTGTAGACACAGACAGCTGAGCCTTGGAAAACAGAGCTGGTGGGAGAGAGAGGGGAAAGATGTGAGGGGCAAGGGAGGGCACCACTGGGTATGTGCAGGGTGCTGGGGAAGGGGCTCGACCTGGAGGTGGAGAAGATGGCGTAGATCAGAGGGTTGCGCTTGTCTCTTGTCTGCAACAGGAAAACATCCCCTGCAAGCAGGGAAGGCATCAGTGCTGCCAGTGCTGCCCAAGCTGCACTGCTGGGGCCACATCCCCGTTCACTCACGGAGCTCATCAAAGTGGGTGTCTGCCCCGTCGGGCCCTGGCACAGCGCACACCAGCCGAGCCTTCAGGAATGTCGTCCACTTGTTCACCAGGCTGCGCTGCCCGCCCATGTCGTTCTGCCAGGGCAAGGGGGACACCGGTGTCAGCAGCAGCTGCAGCAGGTGGCACCCCTGGGCACCCTGGCCCCAGCCCCCCTGCCTGTGCCCGCTCTCACCCGGCAGATTTGGCCGATGCGGGCGAAGCTGGTCTTGCCCAGCCCCTGCTGCCGTTCCACCGCCGTCTCGCGGAAGAAGAAGTAGATCTTGTCATCGTCGGGGTCCTCACTCTCCGGCACCAAAAAAACAGCCACGAACTTGGGCTCTGGGGACAGAGGGGTGGTGCTTCCAATGCCTCCATTGGCTGTGCTCCCCAGGGACCCTGGAGCACCTGTTGGGGTCCCAGGGGAGGGTGCAGAACCAACCCTGCCCAGCTGCAGAGCAGAGGCATAGTGAGGATGTGACTACACCAGACATTGAGGGTCTGTAGGCAACACACGAACCCCTGAAATCACCCTCTGGGTAAAGACATATCTGAGCCTGAAGGAGTCCTTGCCCTGATGCCTCCAGGCAGCAGCACTGCTGTGCCAGGGTGCCAGTAGCCCCCCTGTCCCCCACGCTCCCAGTGCCCAGCACTGACCGTTGAGCCAGCGAGAGTCGTGCTGCTCCGTGCGGATGGAGGGGCGCCGGCCCAGGCTGCGGAAGATGGTAAAGTCACGGCCCATCAGATCGGTGGCCACCCCAGAGTAGAGCTCCTCGCCTGGCAGGCACCGAGGGAAGTGTTATAGGGGCCTCCCTGGCACCCCTGTGCCACGCTGCACCCAGCCCCAGGCTCAGAATGCCCTTACCCACAAGGACAGAGGCGGCTGTGTGCCGGGGGTCGTACGGGCTCTTCCCCTTGCCATCCTCAGTGTGGTGGGGGTCCAGCTTGAAAACGGGCTCCTGGAGAGGGTAAGGACGGGAGGTGGGCAGGTGGCAGCAGCTGGAGGCTGTGGTGGTGCCAGGGGAGGCTCACTTCTGCATGCTGGCCAGCCTCGATGAAGGCACAGACTGGGTGGAAGGCACCAGTGCCGCAGGCGTACAGGTGGGTCCGATTGTAGGGGTGCAGGATCTTCACAAAGTTCATGCACTCAGCCTGAGGATGGAGGGAATGAAGGGTGAGGTAGTGCTGGGGCAGATCCCTGGCACAGTCCTGGCATCCCACAACAATCCCCACCACTCACAGTGATGTCCTTGCCGGCCCAGTTGCATTCTTCCCTCCATTCCACGGGAGCCGGCCAGTAGATCTGCGGGTGGAGAAGGGGATGCTCACCGTGCCTGGAGCACCCTGCACTGCCCCGCCAGCGTGTTCCCCACGCCCCGTTACCTTCCTGCCCCGCTGGCTGATGTCATCCAGGGCCAGAGAGAGGAGGTGGTTCTTGGCGCCCACGAAGAGACGGCCGCGCTCCTCGTCCAGCAGCAGGGCCTCGTAGCAGCAGGAGTGCTCCAGAGAGAAGTGGTGCAGCCCATGGCGAGCCCGCAGCTCTGCCGGGACCCAGCGGCGCTGCTCAGCCCGGCCCCGCCGCTGCCCGTCCATCCCCGCTGCCCCGGACACGCTCCGAGGCAGCCCGGGTCAGGCCACGGCCCCCTGCCATGCCATCCCCTCCCCCAAACCTGTCCCACTGGCTTGACCGGGTTCACCAAGCCCTTGCCTGCCCAGCATTCATCCCCGTGCCAGCCCCACATCCACCCCCGTGTCCCCCGAGACTCATCCCCAAACCGCTCAGCAGTGATTCCCATGCCCTCGACACCCATCCCTGCACCGCTCACCCGGCAGCGGGGGAGAAGGGGCCATTCCCTGCCCCGCGGAGCTAATCCCACCGTGGCGGGAACAAACAGCCCTTTGTCAGGCTGCGAGGAGGGCTCTCGCTGAGCCCCGCCGCTGGACAAAGCCCCCTGCGCCGCGCTGGAGCCCCTGGAGTGGCCGGTCGGGACCAGCTCTCCAGCTGGCACAACATTCCCGACAGGTATGGCGCAGCTGAGGCCAGGGAGTGCCACCACGGTGCACACAGGGATGGGGCACCTGCGCCTGCACATGCCAGGGGCTGGGAGCGAGGTCCCAAGCACCGGCATGGCCCCAAGGACAGGCAGGTGGCCCTGGAGGGGCTGGCATCAGGTCAGGAGCAGTGCCAACACCTGATAGCCCGCGGGGAGGGCGGCAGCAGTGCCAGGGATGTGCCAGTGCTGGGGCTTGCACCCACCGCACCGTGCTGCCCCCCGGACCCTCCCGGCCCTGCGATGATGCTGGCTGTGCTGACACGGAACCAGCGCACCCAGAGCTGACCCCGCACCCCCGCCCTGCCCGAGTCCCGCGCTCACCGGGGAAGGACAGCTTGAGGCGGGGGGTGGCAGCGGCCGGGGGCCGGCCCGCGGAGAGCCGGCGCAGCAGGAGCAGGAGCAGGAGCAGCGTGCGGCTCATGGCCGGGCTCTGGCTGGTGGCGCCGCGGCTGGGGCACAGAAACAACACCTCAGCTCGGGTTACAGCCCCCTCCCCACAGCCCCCAGACCACGATCCCTCCCCGATGCTGCCGAGTGTCTGTAGAGCCCTGAGCATCAGCGCAGGGCAACTCCAGGCACGGCGCAAGGGGATCCCCCACTGGGCTCGGCCTCGTAGTTGGAGGGGATGTGAGCCAGCCACGTCCCTCCCTATTTTAAAGTCCCCATTAATCTAATCCCAAACATAATGGGCTTCAGAAACACCCCTCCTGCTCCTGCCCGTGGGGAAACAGAGGCAGCCCAGCCGAGCAGCATCCAGCCCTGCCCATGCCTGTCTGAGCCCATCAGCACGAGTGTGCCTCGCTCTGCCCATTCCTGCCTGCACGCACGGAGCTGTGCTAGGAATGGGGACAAGGACAGAGCAAGCACCGAAGTGGTGACAACCAAATAGGGCACCCTGGGCAGTCAGTGGGCTCCTGAGCACTGGGCAAGCTGTCCATGATGGTGGTCATGGGGTCCCATGCCTCAGTTTCCCCCACTGCTACAGCCCCACCATTAGCCCTTGGCCTTTCTTGTACTACCATAGAAATGGGGGCAGGATTTGGGGGCTCTGGCTGAGCAGGTGCCCACAACACCCAGAGGGACCCATGCTGGTGTGTCTGTCACTCTGATGGGCGCTCACCACGAGGTAGGAAAGTCCTCCTCTGACTCTGGCAGCAGCAGCTCTCCCCTGGGGAGTGGGAGGTGATGGTTATCAGGGCACTGTGTCAGAACACAGATCCCACCTTGCCTCCTGGCCATGCTGCGGTGCCTTGTGCAAGGCACACACTGAGCCATGCCGATCATGGCACAGCCACTGGGGTCTCACCGGGACACCAGTGACAGCCAAAGCCCCACCACAGCCCGGGGCTCGGTGCAATCACCCCAGGCTCTGCTGCCCTGCCTGAGCTGGGAGCTGGTGGGTGCTGGCCGGGAGGGTCACACACACATTCACACACACACACACGGCACGGAAGGGGCTCCTGCGGGCAGGGCAGCCCCTCCAGGCTGGCCGGTGAGCCCGGGGCGGGCAGCGGGCAGCGGGCAGGGCCTGGCTGGGCGCAGTGCCGGCTACGGCTGCCCGGTGTCCCGGCACGGAGGCGATCGGCGCTAATGGCATTTACAGAGGCGCCGGGATGAGGCGCTGGACCCGCCGGGCTCTGCCGCCAGCCGGGGCCGTGCCGGGGCGCGGGGGGCTCCCGCCTGCCCTCGCTGGCCGAGCGGCCGGGGCAGACCCCCGGGCACGGACCCGCGTGGCTCCGACCCGCCTGGCACGGGGGTCGGGCGGGGGGCGGGCAGCAGCGGCAGCACCACGGACCCTCGGTGCCAACCCTGTCAGATCCAGCCCTCGGAACTCCCCGTGCCAACCCCGACGCCAGCCCGCCGGTGCCCCCCGGTGCCGGAGGGGTCACGAACCCGCCGCGAGCCCCCCAGTACCAGCACGGGCAACCCCCCGAGGGCAGCGCAGAGACCCCGCCACCCCGGGACACTCCCCGGTCACCCTCGTACCCCGCCGGCCCGCGGGCCCCGGCACCCACCTGTGTCCCGGCTCGGCTCGGTCCGGCCCGGCCCCGCCCGCCGCGTCCGCCGGGAGGGAGCGGGGCGGCCCCGCGGGGCGGGGCGGGGCGGGGCCGGGGGCGCGCACAGGGACACGCACACGAGTGTGCGAGCACACGCTCACGAGCGGGCACCTCACACATGTACACACGCACACACAGGCGAACACCCGCGGCCCCTCACACACATACACAGACAGAGACACACACAGCCGTGCTGCCACCCCCTAGCGGCCCTGGGTGACACCCACGGGGACACCCGCGGTGACACCCGCTGCCCCGGGGCAGAGCTGAGGGTGCCCAGCTCCGCACACGCGTGGCTCAGCCCACGAGCGGTGCCGGGGCTCCCCCCTCGCCGGGACAGGCACTCGCTTGCCCGAGCGGGGGGGCCGTGCCGGGGGTGCCGGGGCCGTACCGGGGGTACCGGGGGCCGGTCCCGCGCCCCGCTCAGCTGCAGCCCAGATGTCTGGCCCGGGCCCAGCCCGGAGCAAACAAAATTCCTCCGCTGCCTCCCATTTTCCAGCTGCCGCTGCCAAGAATAGCAAGTGCCGAGCGGTGCCGGCAGCGGGGCCACGCGTGCCTCGGCGGGCAGGGCTCGGGGCGGGGAACACGAGCTGCCCCGGGGGCCGCACCTGCCTCGCTCTCCCCGTGCCCCTGACTGTCCCTACCTGCGGCTGCGGGGGTGCAGGAAGGCGGGTCCGGAACGCGTGGGGAGGCAGAGCTGCGGGCAGAGCTGCAGGCAGGGGGGCAGGCAGGCAGGGCTGCGGGCAGCAGGCTGTGCCGGCAGGTGCAGGGAGAGCAGCAGCGCGGGCAGCAGCGGGTGCGGACAGGTGCGGGCAGTGGGTGCCAGCAGGAGCGAGCTCAGGTGGGCTGGCAGGGAGTGCGGGCGGGCCGGCAGTGGGTGCAGGCAGGTCAGGTGCAGGTGCAGGCAGGCAGCTGGCACAGGCAGGCAGTGAGTTCAGCAGGAAGCCAGAGCCGTGCAGTAGGCAGAAGCTGTGCCAGGCAGGGTGCCCGGGAAATGCCCTTCTGTCCCGCTGCCAGTAACCCTCGTGCTGCCAGCCCTGGTACTCTGGCATGCTGGCAGGCTCTGTTCCAGCACCACATCTTGTTCCTCTCCTGGCTGTGCCGCGGTGCTGAGTGGCATTCAGCCCAGCCCAGCCCAGCTTTATGGCAGCAAGGAGGACAGAGACAGCGAGGGGACGGGTGGGGCAGCAGGGGAGCTGGCACCGGTACGGCAGGGGTTACTCTGCTGTCAGACTTTGACCAGGCACCGGCAGGACTCTGGGCTGGGTGGCCCCACACGGGCATTGCGTCCCTGTGCCTACTGTTACAGGACGGCGCTGAGATGGTGGGCACAGAGATGTCGTGCCCAGCCCTGCACAGTGGGCTCCTTCCTATTCCAGCGCCGTGCCTCAGTTTCCCTTCACCCAGTTGGGACCTTTCCAGCTACCGCCGCTCCCGGCAAGCGTGGCGAGGTGACCAGGTGACGTCACCATCGCCCCGGAGCCCTGACGGGACCTTGCTGGCAGCGGCTCCGCCTGGAGAAACCATCAGGCGTCAGGAGGGCCGGGCTTCCATCCCGGAACAAGCGGCGCGGGAGGGATGCGCCACGTCGCCCGCCGGCCACCCCTGCCCGCCCCACGGGGTGTTCCTGGCCATCCCCGGAGCCACCGGCCGCTGGCACGGTGGCGGTGCCCATGTGGAACGGGCACGGCCGCTGGCATCCCGCCCTCACCCCCGCGCTCCGCAGCCCGCCGAGGGTTTCCCAGCCAGGTGCCGGCGGCCTGGCTCCCCGCCAACGCGGGGGTGTCGCTGCCCACGGCACCTGCAGGTGCTGCCGCTCTCGCTCTTTGATGCCGACCCCGCCGCTGGCAGATCCGCGGACCCGGGGATCGCTGCCTCGGCCAAGTCTCCCCCGGCGGTTCCGGCTCCGGAGAGCATCTGCGGCTCGGCCGGCAGCGCCCGGGCCCGCGGCGGTGTCAGCGGGAGGAAACGGCTCCTCTGCACCTCCGCAGGGCCCGGGGGCGGCACGCAGCAGGCACCGCCAAGGCTCCGGCATCTCCCGTGCCGGGCTGAGCCAGCAGGGCACGGGAGGTGCCCGGGGTGACCAGGACCACCGGGTGCTGGATACCCTGCATGCAGGGAGGAGGGCTGGGACTGGCATCCACTAGCCCTGAGGATGGGTACCAATCCTGCATCTCAAATGGGAATGGTACCTCACCAGAGGAACCCTCGTGATTCTGTGGGGTGACTCCCCCAGGGGTGCTGCAGGGTGGTTCCCCATGTCCCTGGGGCCCAGAGAGCTTCCCTCTGGCCTGGTGGAGCCATCATGGCTGGGGCATGGCAATCCATGGGTCCAAGGGTCAGGGTGAGCTGGGCCATGACAGCTGGTGCCATGGGCATCCCTGTGACACATGGGCTGGGCACGGCACTGCTCCCCAGCCAGGAGATGTGTTTGTGCAGCAGGGTGGCCTTGCCAGCACTGCCAGTGACACTGCCAACTCGTCACAGGGCAGGAGAGTGGTGGCATCCTCATCCCAGCCTACACCCATGACCCAAACACAGGGATATACTGCTCGAACTAGTCTCTCCTGGGTCTGGACACCCCAAAAAACTGCTGGTGCTTTGTGATGGCACTAAAGATGTGGCTTTAGGACTTCTTTGGGAGTCTGTCTGTGGTGGTCCACATCCATAATGTTGGGCCATGAGATGGCATCAGGCCTTGCATGGCTGCCACATTCCTGGTACAGAGGAAGGCTGTGCTAGGCAGGGGACAGAGCTCATGGCATCCCAAGTGGGTCAGTGTGAGGGCTTGGCTGGCAGCAAGCAAACGTGCCTGAGACAGCTGCATCCTTGCAGCACAGCCTGCAGGCAATGCCCCAGGGCGACACCAGCTCTGGGCTCACACCCTGTCTGTGGATACACCCTGACCTTATGTCCACCCCCATCACAGCAGGCTGGTGAGACCCCAGCCTCAGGGAGCCCAGTGGCCCCAGTGCATTCCTGCCGGGATTAGGTGCCGGCTCCCGGCAGTGCCATGCTGGTGTAGCCCAGCTAATCCCTTTTTAATTGTCCCAGCCCTGTTCTGGACTGATCTGGGCTGCCCAGGGAATGGGGGCTGCCCAGGGAATGGGGGCGTTGTGTGCACCCCTGTGTCTGAGCACCTGTGGGGTGCTGCCATCGTGTGTCCCTTCTGTGGCATCAAGCCATAGGTACATGGGAACCTTTGGTGGAGAAGGGGATGTCCATCCTCCAGGTGCAGGGCAGCGGCTTTTTGGAAAGGGAAAGGGAGGGATCCTGGTCTTATAGGATCCTATCCTCCTGACCAAGGTGACCATTTGCCCTTGGCTTGGCATCAGCCAGCAGCCAGGCTCTGGGACAGGCAGAGGGGCCATTGCCCTGCACTGAAAACCACCAAAGCTCCTCAAAGCCATACGTGGGGCAGGAGCAGGACACCCAGGCTTTCTGCCACCATGCAAGCACTCTCCCCACCACAGCAGGAGGGCAGTGGGAGATGCTGGCTGAGTCCCCCTGCCTGTTGTCCCACCCACGTCCTTTTGGCCCTGCCCTGAGCCACACCAACCAGCGGCATCCAGCTCCTTAGGCTTTAAAAATAGGCTGGTGTCCCTGCCATGGGGTCAGTAATTTTAGCCAGGGTGTGTCTTGTTGGGAAGCATGCTGATCCATTCATCTTCTCCTGCTGGCCCCGCTGCATCCACACACAGGGCTGATGTCAGCCCCTCACTGCCCATTGCTCCTCCCTGCCCCGGGGCAAAGGAGCACAGCCACGGCCTCCTCGGGCACAGGCAATGCCTGGAGGGATGATGAGGGTGGGGAAGAGAGGACAGGGGTGTCCAGCTGCCCCCCGAGCCTGCCTGCTCCCTATCGTGGGCTTATTGCCCCCAGAGCTGGTGGCAGCAGGGAGCACAGCACTCCTGGCACCCAGCAGCACCCGGACAGGCAGCGGTGGAGCAGTGCCGGCACCCTGCCCTCTCCTCTCACCCTGCTCCCGTCACCCCGGACCCCAGCACAACAGGCACTTCAGCCTGCCTCCCACGGTGCTCCCGGGGGGCTGTGCCGCCTGGGAAGGCTGCGGGGGCCGCCACCGAGCATAATGGGGCCATTGAGGGCCGAGCCGGCGCGGCACAATGGGGCCTTGTGTGCTGGCCCCGCTCCGCTCCTGCCCAGCCCGTGCCCAGCCGCGGGACACCCCCTTTGCCCCTCGCCCCGGGGCTCACCCAGGTGCCAGCCCCTGCCTCGGCCGAGCCAGGGAGTGCCGCGAAGGAGCAGCAGGTGGGAGGCCAGCAGGGCAGCTCCCCTTCCATAAACCAGTGCCAGGGAAGGAGCGTGGCTTGGGAAACTTCCCGGCGTGGTGCTGCTCACCCCTGCCACCATAGGGCTTGGGGGTTCCCGTCAGGCTGTGGGGCGACAGGAACAAGGAGGTGGCACCTGCCCAGTGATGCCTTCACTTCGCTCTCAGCACCACGTCCGAGCCCTCTGGCACCCGGTACCCACTGTGGGGACGCAGGGACCTCACAGCTTCCCAGGGAGCCCCGTTGTCCCAGGTCCCCATCGCCACAGCCCCCCTCACCGGGCCGGCCCGGCGCCCCAAACCCATCTCACCTGCTGTGTGCAGCGGTGGCTCCGCCGGAGCTCGCCTGCCTCCTCGCCCGCGGCTCAGCTGGGCTCTGCCTCCGCCGGCTCCTTAAACCCCAAATCCCGGTGCTGGGCGCCAGTCCCGCCGCCGGCGGGGGTGGAGGGAGGGGATGCAGAGCCCCGGTCCTGCTCCCGGGGCCGCCACCAACAAAAGGCGACTGTGTCGTGTGTCCTCCCTCTGCACCCAAGGACCTGCCTGGGAACAGCCCCTCGGGAGCGCGGGGCTTTCGGGGCGCTGCCACCCCGTCTGCCTGCGCTGGGAAGGGAGGAGAGGTGCGAGCAAGCCTAGGAATCCCGATCACAGCCGCGCTACATCCCGATGTCCCCACGCTCCCGCTCCTGCCTGCTCGGTCCTGTTCCTGCCTTGGAGCAGCGCCAGGGTGAGGGCACTCATCACCGTCCCAGCGCCTCAGCTGCTCCGGCAAAGTCCAGCCCAGCCGGGCTGCAGGGGGAGGAAGGGGATGCGGCTGCTGCCATGGTGCCGGTTCTGGGGGGACCCACACCCCGGAACCCCCATAGCTGCCGTGGGGCCGGGGGAAGCGCCCCTGCGGTCCGAAGGCCGAGCAGCCGGTGACGCCTCATTAGTGCGGGGTAAATGTGTAACAAGTTCTCGGCTGGGCTGGGGCTGTTTGAGCCGCATGACTTCTCCTGCCTCCCCGGCATCCTGGGAGCAGGGGATCGAGCGGCTCTTACTGCTCTTTGCTGCTCTATCGCAGTAAGAGCCGCTCAGCCAGGGCAGGAGGGAGGAGGAGAGTCCGTGTCGTGGCTGGACACGCTGGGTGCCCAGAGCTGGCTGGGCGGAACACAGTGGGCAGCGCTGGGCTGGGCACAAGCACATTGCTGGAGGGACACGATGATCTCAGCCCATGTGCCCTCCAAGAGGGCATGAGGTGAGAGAGCAAGGGAGCAAGGCTTTGTTTAGCAGTGCCTCCCAGCACGGGAAGCAATGGGCACCATTCTAACAAAAAACAAAACAGGAAATTCCATCTGGAGGCAAGGCAATGTGTTTTTCTTCTGTGGCAGTGGCCAGGTGCTGACACGGCCGTGCCAGAGGCTGCAGAGCATCCAGCCACGAGGATCTGTGTCCAAGCAAGCAGTCGGCACCAGCTGAGCCCCTCCTGCCGTGGGGTGGGCTCAGGACAGCCAGGGACTCTGCCAGAACTGTGCCAGCCCAGCCTCCCTCCTGGCAGCTTGGGCCATGCAGGTGGAGAGGGGCTGGAGCACATGATCCTGGCATGTCAGTGCTACTACAGGGATGGGCAGAAACGACAGTGGATCACTGTGCTGTGCCGTGTGGTACCAGGTGAAACCCCAGAGCACCTCTCAGCGTTGACCTCCATGGAAAGCACTGGGGTGGCCAAAGGCCTCAGGAAACAGATGACACACACTGGAGATGTGCAAGGCAGCACGGCCACCACTGCCCATGGGATAGATTGAGGGACTGGGGCTGTCCCACACAGGGGCAGCCAGAGTTTTGGGGTGCAAGTGGGGCGAGAGGGCTTGTTGGGACACACATCTGGGGGAACGTGGGCTGGAGTTACATGAGTGTGACAGGGCAGGGGGTGCTGGGGAAGCCCCAGGCACGGAGCAGGCAGAAGTGGGCAGGGTGCGGGCAGTGGGCAAGCAGGGGGTGGGAGGGGGCAGGCCGTGGGTGGGCAGGCAGGGCACGGGCAGTGGGCAGGGTGTGGGCAGGGCAGGGCAGTGGGCAGGGCACGGGCAGTGGGCAGGGAGTGGGCAATGGGCAAGCAGGGGGTGGGAGGGGGCAGGCAGTGGGTGGGCAGGCAGGGCACGGGCAGTGGGCAGGGTGTGGGCAGGGCAGGGCAGTGGGCAGGGCACGGGCAGTGGGCGGAGTGCGGGCACTGGGCAGGGGCCGGAGCTGGGCGGGGCCGGGGGCGGGCCCGGCTGTGCCGCCGGTGGCCGCCAGAGGGCGGTGGCGCATTGGTGCCGGCGCTGCCGCTCCGCCCGCGCTCGCTGCCGCTGCCCCCGGCGCTGCCCCCGGTGCCTCCGGCGCTCCCGGTGCCCCCGGCGTTTCCTGCTGCTCCCGGTGCCCCTGGCGCTCCCGGGCAGGGCATCGCCAGCCCACAGAGTCACGGGACCGCCATGTGCCGCGTAGGTGGTGTGGGGTCACCGACGCCATGCCCTCCCCTGCAGCCGGTGGGAACCGGGAGCGGCTGGCCGGTGATGGGGATGGCGGGGCCGGTGCTGCCGTAGCACCGCGCTGACCTTGCCGGCGGCAGCGCTCAGGGCAGAACCGGCGGAGCTGGAGCAGCCGCCCGTGGCCTGGCACCCATGGCCTGACCTTCCCAGGGACAGCCGTAGTGCCGAGAGGGCAGCTGGGGGCCTGTATCCCCATCCCACGCTGCTCTGGTGTCACCGTTGTGTCACTGTTGCGCCACGGTGGCTGCTCCTGCTGGTGATGCCATTCCCCGTCCCATCCCAGCGCTCATCCGTACTTCCTGCCGCCCACCAGGCCGGTGGAGCGCGGCTCCTGCTGCTCACAGGCAGGTGGGGGTCCCAGCAGTGCCACGGAGTGGGTGGTAGGACTTTGGAAGGTGTCCCAGGGACATGGGACTGGAGCTGGCCTCAGGTATCCCCCTGGCATCTGGTGGGACTGGGATGGTTCTCCTGCGGGGGAGCTCTGGGAAGGGTGCCAGGGGGACTTCTGTGAAGCGCCGTGCTCTACGGGTGGGAAAAGGCTTCAGGGAATTGGGCTGTAGGGGAAACACGTGAGGCGGCTGGGCAAGGCCGTGGCACGTGCCCTGGGCTTGTGCTGGCCTCCCGCCACCAAGCGGCTGCCCCGGCCAGCCTGCAGCCCCGGGGCCTGGCCCAACCCCACGGCAAACAGGGCTCAAGTGGGCGAGCTGACCCTTGGACTGGGCGAGCAGGGATGACCCCGCGCCCAGGGCCAGCGGTCACAGCGCCACCCTGGCTGTGCCTCACTTCCCCCGCTGGGGACAGTCCCTCTGCCAGCGCGGTGGGTGCTGATCCCGGTTTCTGTTTCCTCCTCCTGGCTCAAGCCCTGCAGCCCTGGGCTCACTCCTGGCTGTGGGGCGGGTGGGTCGGTACCATTGCCCCCTCGGCAGCACCAGGCAGAGCTGGGTGGCAGGGCAGGGTGGCAGAGTAGCGTGGCAGAGCAGGGTGGCAGGGCACGGTGGCAGGGCAGCGTGGCAGGGCTGGGTGGCAGGGCAGGGTGGCAGAGCTGGGTGGCAGGGCTGGGTGGCAGAGCAGCGTGGCAGGGCTGGGTGGCAGAGCTGGGTGGCAGGGCTGGGTGGCAGAGCTGGGTGGCAGAGCAGCGTGGCAGAGCTGGGTGGCAGGGCTGGGTGGCAGAGCAGCGTGGCAGAGCTGGGTGGCAGGGCAGGGTGGCAGAGCTGGGTGGCAGGGCTGGGTGGCAGGGCTGGGTGGCAGAGCAGCGTGGCAGAGCTGGGTGGCAGGGCTGGGTGGCAGAGCAGCGTGGCAGAGCTGGGTGGCAGGGCTGGGTGGCAGAGCTGGGTGGCAGGGCTGGGTGGCAGAGCAGCGTGGCAGAGCTGGGTGGCAGGGCTGGGTGGCAGAGCAGCATTGCAGAGCTCCGGGGGCAGCAGCCCTGGCCGGGGTGCCGGGCTGGCCGCATGCCGGCGGTGGCAGGAGCGGCCGGGGCTGTTTTGCTCTCTGTTTGCTCGGCCCTGGGGACGGCCAGCAACGTGGATCAAGGCCGGCGTCCTTCGGGCAGCCAATTGTTGTACAGCTCGGAGGGGAGGGAGAGGGGCAGCTGCCCCTGGGCTTTCCCAACCCCAGAGAGGGCCACCATGCCAGCACTGCCCAGCCTGAAACAGCACCAGGTTTAGTCCACCCAAACACAAGGCTGGGAGGTGCCAGCAGGGACCCAGGGGCGCCTGCCAGACCCAGCTCCCCGGCTGCCCCCTGGCTGGGCAGGCACCCACATCCACCCTGGGGCAGCTCAGGAGCCCCGGTGCTGTGGGACATGGCAGCCTCAGTCCTGCCAGCACCTCCTTTTGTGCTTCTCTCTGAATCCTTTCCCCGGATGGGCCATGAAAGGGCCTTTATCCCCTGTCCTGCTGGATCACACCCGGCAGGAGCCTGTGGTGGGCTGTCTAGCCCTGGGACTGACAGTCACCCCAGCCGGGGAGGGGGTTCAGGACAGCCCTGTGGGTGCCTCTGCAGGGAGCCAGAGCAGGCTGCCCTTTCACTGGGGCTGCAGGGACCAGATCTGCTCCTTGGTCAGCTCTGGACCGACCACAGCGCCCTGGGGAGAAGAGGGACACGGCTGTGGCCACGGCTCCATTTTTGGCCCAGTTATTTATAACTCTAAACAAGGATGCTACAGTTGTGTGGGCTGAAAGGTGTCCCTGCTCCTCCCCTGCTCCCTGGTCCCCAGCTCCCCAGCCATCTGCCACCCTGCTGCCCAGGCCCTGGGCACTGTGCCTGGCATCCCCCAGGGGCTCCCACACTCCTGGCAGCTTGCAGGGAGCTTGGAGATGAGCAGGAGAGCCCCTCCCCAGGGACTGGAGACCCCCAACACTGCCCCACGCTTCCTTCCACTGCCCCATGCTGCACTGCTGGCATCGTCTTGTGCCACCCCAGAGGTTCTGGCAGCTGCTGAGCTCCCTCCCTGCCCTCAGGAGGCCTGGGTGGCTGCAGGGTGCAATGCTGAGCTCCCTGAGGCTTGGGGAGCTGATGGAAGGCAGTTCCCAGCCCGGAGGCCTCAGGCCCTGTGCACATGGGGGGGTTCCCCTGTGAGCAGGCGTCCCCCTGCAGAGTGGAGCCAGGTCACCATCCTGGGGGATAATTGCCAGATCATCCCTCCAGGGGCTGATGGAACCCAACATCTCTTTGCCCACCCAAGAGAAAATACTGCTGGCCCCATGTCTGCCTTTCCAGGGGCATGTGGGGAGCAACAGAGCCCAGCAATTGGGGTCACTGGGGAAACAAGCCAAGACTCAGGGGAGCTGGGTGCTGGATGTTTCAGGAGCATCAAGGCTACTTGGGTTTGTTTGGCTTGAAAGGCATTTGAAGGCATCCAAGTCCTTGCTAAATCCTTGCTTAATTACCTTAACAGCATTTAAGCCTTTGCTGCAGGATTGTCAAGCCACAGAAGCAAAGCCCCTGGCCCTGGTGGGGCTGTGGGTGCTGCCAGTGAGGATGGGGGGGACATGGCTGTCCAGTGAGGGTGGCAGGGATGAGCAGGCTGCCAGCAGGTGCCAGCACCTCTGGAGGCAACTGAAGGGACAGTGTCCCTGTGCCAACAGGAGCAGTTTATTCCCACCCCTCATGGCTCAGGGCATCCTCCTGTCCCCAAGTGCTCCCAAGCAGCCATGGTGCCTGATGGGTTGGAGCTGGGGGAGCCTGTGTAGGTCCCTCCAAACCCCTCAGGGGTGCAGGGAGAAGCACTGGGGTTACCCCGGGGCTCGTCCTGCAGCCCTTGGTTCCCAGATTGAGCGATTGAGCACAGAGATAACCCACCCTTCAGGTCTGCTGAACAGTGCTTTGCTTCTGGCTTCTGTAAAGTTAATTGGTTTCGAGGTTCCAGGAACAAACGAAGGAGAAAAACCCACTCTGCGATGTGCGGGATCATTGAATGCTCTCTGGTGAGTTATAATTGCAAATCATGTTTTGAAATCACATTAACCAATTAGCCCGTGTTGTTGTTGTGCCCTGCCACATGACAGCGTGTGCCGCGAGGGAGGCGGCCAAGGGCGAGGCAGGGGGCACCAGCTGCTCCCCAGCCCCTCTGTGTGCAGGCACAGGCACCAGCACCGGGCTGCCTCTGAGCTGGGAGGGCTGGGGGAGCAAGGCTGCAGCCCTGGACATGGCCTGGGGCAGGGGTCACTCTGGAGCCCACCCAGCCCGTGCTGCTGGCCACAGGCATCCCTCTCCTCTTACAGCCAGCATTCCTTTGTGCCCCACCAGCTTCATGGTCCAGGATGCATAACCCTCTGCAACTGCTCCCTCTTGGAGCCCCTGTGTGTGCTGGCGCTGTGTCTGTGGGATGCCCAGGGATGGGGACCGAGGCACCCTCTGGAACGTTCCTGGAAAGGGCAATCTCCGGAACACTTCTTGCTCGAGAGGTCACAGTGGTGGTGAGGGGAGCGCTGCTTGGGCTGCAAATGTCAGCATTATCTCTGCCCTATCTTCCTGCCATCTGGGCCCTGGCAGCAGCGGGCAGCGGCAGGCAGCAGCGGGCTCAGGGCTGGGGAGGAAGCCGAGCGTGACAAGGAGAGCGTGTCCTGGCCATACACAGCACCCACCGCTCCGTGCCCGGCTCCTGGGCTGGCCTTGTCCCTGCTGTGACATTTGAGGCCCAGGGTTTTATGGGTTCCCTTTAATCTCTGATCTCAAAGCACGGCTGAAGGATAAGAAACAGGGCAACTTTTGGCTGGGGGAAATGGTGAGAAGGCAAAGCCCACGGGGCTGTGCTGAGGGCAAGGCTCTGGCACAGCACTCGGCTCCCTGCCACTGGTGAGGCTGCTGGAGAGATGAGCCGTGCTGGGCCGTGCTCCCCTGAAGGCTCCTCACATACGGGAATCCGGCGTCAAACTTTCCAGGCAGCTGGAGAAAACCGCACGGCTGCAATTTTGCAATCCACTGGAGCCCTGACACCAGCAGAGCCATTGGTGAGACTGGCCAAAGCTGCACTGGGGCAGCCCTGGTGACCAGAGGGCTCAGGGGTCGAGAGAGGGTCTTAGCCCACCCCTCTCATGGCTCCTCTCTGTGCTGCCAGCCCGGCTGCAGGAGCCTGCAGCTACTGTGTGCCGAGTGCTGGGACAGCTTTGGGAGGTTCTGGGGACATCTTCACTCTCTTTTCCCCCTCTCCTCACTGCTTTGATTCTCCACAAAGCTTCAGCTTGACACATTGGAGCCCTTGTCCTCTGCCCACCTGGAAAGTGAGAACACCAGTGAGGCTGTCACATGCTGGACAAGAGAGGGGACAGGACAGAGCAGACATGGCTGCATTAGTGCCAATAGCAGGGGAAGGGCATTTGGAGGCTGGGAAGGAGCACACAGCCTCCAAATCACTTCCCACAGGTCCTCCAGCACGCTGCCCCAGGGCAGTGGCTGCACCCAGTGCCACGGGCCCACAGTGCTGTCCCCAGGCCCAGCACCTGTGCTGTGTTTGCTCACAGGGCGGGAGCTCCCGCCGCCCTTTCCAGCCCCGCCGAGACGCGTGGCCGCCCAGCCCGGGACGCTTCTCCGCAGGTGCCACGTGGCTGCACCCGCCTTCACCAGAGCAGGGAAAGGGTTAAAGTGATGGCCTGAGGCCAGCCATGCCCATCCTCTGGGTGCCTCTGGCTCCCCCGTCACACTGCCAAACCTGGCTGCCTCCCGTCCCCCGGCGTGCCAGCCAGCGCTGGTTCAGCACTTACGCATGCTGCTGTTATTAGAAATTAGTTAATGGATGTATTCTGCAGCCAGAGCGGCGGTAACAGGAGCCGCGGGATTGCCGCGAGCGGGAGGGCAGAGCTGCCACTGAATATTTAACATCCCTCGATGTCCAGGCGAGAGGGAGGGTGCCTCTTCTCCCGATGGCGACGCTCGCTGCTGGCTGGCAAAGCCGTTTCCATCCCAGGCTGCCCGAGGCTCCGCAAGGATTTATGAAAGATATGCATAACACAAATAAAACCTTCCAGCAGCGTGAGGAGCCATTCTGCCCAAGCACAGCAGCTGGCCAGGGTTTGCAGCTCAGCATGGGAGCTGGGGGGACTCCCAAGCGTGGACCCCCAAAATGTTCCTCTGAAGTAAAAGCTGGGCAGGACAGAGGAGCAGGAGGTAGTTTAGGGGGGGCAGACCTTGTAAAGGTACAGGGAATCTTTGGGGACACAGCTGGTGACTCCCCAGAGCTCATGGCTCTCCCTGAAGCATATGGGATGCACTTGGGAGAAATTTCTGCTTTGGGGAACTGGGGGGTTTGTTTCTTCATGAAAATAGACATCTTTCAGCTCAGGTGGGGAGGGTTGATGGAGACTGGGGAAGGGGGCTGGCCCAGTTACTCTGGGTGTTGTTGGGATGATTCCACATGTGTTGTTTCCTCCCAGTGTGCTGAGATGCTGGGGTGAGAACTCTGGGGGCAGCGGGCACCATGAGCAGGGCAGGCAGCTGGTCTGGCTTAACGTGGGAGCAGCCTGAGCTTCCCAGGCCAGGGAGAGAATCTGACTGAAGGACGGGGAAAACGCTGTGCCCACACTCAGCATATACTGGATTTATCCCTTCAGGTAGATTAGAGCAGCTGCCCCAGCCCTCCTTCTTTGGAAGCGGCCCCTGGCCTCCTGCAGGAGCCTCAGCTGCTGTAGGCAGGGGTGCCTGGTGGGGTGTCAATACCTGGCAGGATAGGGATGCCCCATACAGTGATAATGCCATGAGGGGCGCAGACACCTGGTGCCATGAGGGGCGCAGACACCTGGTGCCGTGAGGGGCACAGACACTTGGCGCCATGAGGGGCACAGACACCGGGTGCCGTGTGGGGCACAGACGCCTGGTGCCGTGTGGGGCACAGACACCTGGCGCCGTGTGGGGCACAGACACCGGGTGCCGTGTGCGGTGCGTGGGGATGTTGGTGACTGCCCTGTTCCAGAGAGGGCAGCGCTGCCTGGACACTGGCAGCCCGGGGGGGATGATGCCTGGTGCGGGGTGATTCACTGGTGGGAGGCGATGCCCAGGGACGCTGATGCCCGGCGGGGGCCATGCCCCGGGGGCGGCCGTGCCGGCGGAGCGGTGGTCCCGCCGGGGCGGGGCGGGGCGGGGCGGGGCAGGGGTCGGTCGATGCGGGGCGGTCGCTCCCCAGCGCTCCTCCCGTGCCCCGGCGGAGAGCAGATTGGGAGCCTTCGCACTGGGGGCGGGATCGGGTCCGGTTTAATCTCGGGCTCCGCCGGATTACGGTCGCAGGATAGTCTCTAATCCGCGGCACCGGCCACCGGGGGCTGCTCGCCCCAGCCCGCAGCAGAGGCACGGCGGAGAGGGGTCAGGTAGGTCTCTCCGCTCTCCCCGGCCGCTCGCACTCCCGGGCTCGCTCCTCCCTGGAGCTCCGTGGTTGGAGGCTGCCGGGCGCTCGGACCCCTCAGCTCCCCTAATTCTCCTCCGCACCCCATCCAGTCCTTTCTCTCATCTCTCTCTCGCCGGCCCCGCTTTCCTCTCACAGCCCGTCTCTCTCTCCTCCTGCGTTTCCTCCTCCTCCTCCTCCCGGCTCCGGGCAGCACGGGGAAGGCTCCGGGGCCCGGCAGCTCTGGCAGGTGCTAGCGCCCCGGGGCTGTTTGCTTTGCTGTACTCCTGCCACTTGCCAGCGGCTGGCACCTTCCCACGAGTGGGTGACAGATCCCGCGGGTGCCGGGGGAGGCAGAGCCCAGCGCCCCGACACTGCCCCTGCCCGGAGCGCGGTGTGGGGGCTTCGGCGTGCATCGTTCCGGGGATCCTCACAGTGGCACCAACCCCCAAACTCCCTTTACTTTCCCTGTTTTCTGCTTTAATTTTTAATCGCCCGTGGGAATGACATATGTTTCTGAAGGCTGGAAGCGGCTGTGGGCAGGATCGGGTGTCAGGGTGCCGGGGTGCCGGGGCGGGGGGCACGGGCAGGGAGAGCGGTGCCGGCCGTCACGGGCGCCGGGGCTGCCTGGGACCTGCGTGCGGCGATTCCACGGGCTGGGGTATTAATAGAGCCTGGCTGGCCGGGCCAGCAGCGTGGAAAGGCGGACAGCACACTGTGTTCCTGTCGGCCACGCGTGTCCTGGGCCAGCCGGCATGGTGTGGTGGCTCTCTCTGCCGTGTCAGCTGTGAAAGTCCCACTGGAGAGAAACCTTCCCCAAGGGAAACTGAACCACAGCAGGTGGTTGCTGGACTTGTGCCCCCCAAGCTGTGTGGTGGCACGGGTGAGACAGGGGACATGGCAAGTCCCCAACAGGTGGGATTGCAGGGACGCAGAACCCTGACTGGCTGCGGAGGGCATGGCTGCGCTGAGCTGACGCACAGGAGATGGGGAATTTTCCACTGGTGCTGGACCAGGCCCAAGATGAGGTGTTAGACCTGTCTGGTCCCTGTGGCTTCAAGGGGGTACCCCAGAGAAAAGCGTCGGTGCCTGGCAGCACTGCCCCGTGTCCCAGAACAGAGTGCCGGTGTGCCTCGGCTCAGGTGCCAGGGATGCTCAGGAGCAGTGGGACACTCCGTTCCACTGGGGGGTGGCACGGGGGTGCTGGCACTGCTGGACCCTGGCTGGGGCGCAAAGGGCCCCACAGCACCCGGCCGTGCTGCAGCTGAAATCACACGCCGGGGCCGCGGCCACGGCAAACAAACAAGCGCCGGCAGAGCCTATTTTCCTTGGCGCGTGGGGATGGGGGAAGGAGCGGAATCCCACGGGCTCCTTTGGAAGTGCAACCCTTGAGAAAACAGAGGCGGGTCGGGGCCAGAACGGACCCCCGTGCCCCGGCTCTCCTCTCCGCGTGGGTCTCGGCCGCCGCGTGCCTCCCCGGCTGCTGACGCAGCTCTGGGACCGGCTGGGTCCCCCATGCCAGCGGGGCCCCCATGCCCGGTTCCGCTGACCCTGTGGAGCAAATGTCCGGCTGGTCCAATGGCGAGAGTGCCGTGGGCAGGCACAGCGGTGGTGCCACGGGGCTAGGGCGAATCGTGGCTCCTGATTGCCACAGGAGGCTGTGCTGGAGGTGCCAGAGGCACGTGAGGCTGTGGCTGAGGCCAGTCCCTCCTGATGGAGGGATAGTCCCCAGCACTACCAGCAGCAAATGGCACCTTGGAGCTTTTGCTGTTGACCCCTCCGTGTCATCCCACTAAGGCCAGTTGTGTTTTGGAGAGTGTGAACTCCTGGAAAGCATTTTGCTTCCAAGGCAAAACAGAACTCCAGAGGTGTGGTAGGAAACCTGACATGTCCTTTTCTAGGCACTGTCTGTCCATCAGTCTCTGCAGTGCCACTACCTGTGCCACCACCTTCCCTGGGCGGCCCTGTGTTTCTGGAGGGCAGTGTTTGAAGTTTATAGCAAAACTCATCATACAGCCTAGCACTGCCTGAGATGCTTTGGGCTCAAGCTGGTGTCTCACCCAGCCTCCCCAAGAACCACACTGAGTGCCATCGGCCTCGTGCTGTGCCCACCCTGTGCCCATCCCCGTGCTGCCAGCTGTTCCTGCCACCTGACCTTGTACCACATGGACTCCAGCTGGCAGGTGACAACAACAGCCCGGGCTGTCCCAGTGCTGGACATGACTCCCCTTGCCTGGCCTCAGCTTCCTCACTGCTTTTCCCAGCTTGCCTTGTCCTGGTGCTTGGATGCTGGGGGTGTGGCAGGATGGTGATGGCTGACACCTGCAGCCATCCTGGGTTGTGTGCCTGGCAGGTGATGCCGTGGCTGAGCTGCACCATGGCTCTGGCACTGGAAACCCTCTCCATGGCCCCACCATGATGTTTGGCTCCACCACTACCTTCCCTGAAGTGCCTTTCCCCTTTCTGGTGTGTCCCAGACACCATTCCCAGGCTCAGGTACAGCTGTCCAGCAGGACAGAGATGCCACTTGTGCTCTTAGAGGTAAGACCCTGGATGGACAGAGATGCAACAGAGATGGCCAGAAGTGCCCAGGCAGCTCCCAGAGCCCTGCTAGCCAGGACAGCACCTTCAGAGCCACTTGTTCCTACTTGCTCCTGCCAGTCCTGCCCTGGCTGGAGCACTGGGGGGATTGCCTGCCCCGAGGCTGAGCCGTGGTGTGGTATTTGGGGTGAAAGAGCTGAGGTGAGCCCAGTGCCTACTGCACCCACCTTGTGCTGGGGGCATGAGTGGGGCTGGCTGGCATGACCAGCTGGTGGGGCTGTCATCTGCAGAGGATCCCAGGTGGATCTATCTCAGGAGAATCTCCCACGGATCTGTTTGGGGAAGGTCTACAGCAGGGCTACCCAGAGAGGTTCTCCAGCCATGCACCAGGCAGGTTTTGCCTCCAGTTGTCCTTTCCCACAGCTACTGGGGTTCCCATGCCCACATGGGCAACCCCCAGAACCTTTGCCCCAAAGTGGGGTGCCTGGCCATCCCCTGAATGACTGGATTTGCCCCTTTGGGTGCCCCTTTCCTCTGTGGGAGGTGGCACCCTGGCACTGCCTTTGCTTGGCTGGTAGGTGGGGGATGGAACAGCACAGGTTAAATCCAGGTTTGGGTTACTAATTTTAGGAAGACAGGCTGGGAGGAAAGCTTTGCCTGTGTGTGCTTCAGGGGAAAGGCAAAGATATTCCCAGGGCAGCTGTAGGGAGCAGTTCTCGGTGGAAGGCAAGGAGAGAGGGGTTTCTCTGCTGTGTGCCCTGCTGGGGTCAATTTCCCTGGGTAGGGGTTGCCCAGGGACTCCCCAGTTTGGGCTGTTACCCAGCTGTGCCCACCCCCCCTGTGCCCACAGCAGTGCCAGAGGCTGACCAGGGACCCCAGGCTGGGCTCACCCTGTGCTCAGTGCTGGGGGGAACCCCAGGGGTTGGGCTGATGGCATTGGGGGAACATGGCTGGTGCCATCCCTGCCCATTGCCCTTGCTGCCCATCTCTCTGGCAGGGCTCGCTCGTCAGCACAGCCTCAGGGAACATGAGACCTGTGTGCCCAGCTCTGCTGAAACCCGAACGGCCACCTGGGCCGGGGGGGCTGTAGTGCCCGGCGCACAGCGGCGGGACGGGAGGGATACCTGGCTGCCAGCACGCAGGGCAGGCCGGCAGCTGCGGCGGCCTTGGCGCTAAAGCCGGATTACCACCCGGAATAGTCCCACGGCTCCAGCTGGGCCGGATTAACAAGGATTCATCTACAAGGAGAGGAGATGAGGAGGGACTCTGTGCCCTGCGGGGGTCCCCGGCCTGGGGGAGCACCCACCTGCTGCCAGGGACACCCTGTGCCCTCGCTGGGCACAGGTGGGAGCCGTGGGGGCTCGCAGGTGGGTGCTATGAGCTGTGGGGACACTCAGGCTGTCACTGTGTGGCACAGGCAGGGCTGGCAGGACTGGCCGCCTGTCCCCGTGTGCTGCGCACCCACTGGCACAGTGTGTACTGCTGGGGACCGTGTGCGCTGCTGGGGACCGTGTGTGCTGCTGGGGACTGTGCCGTGCCGGGCCCTGACCGGGGGAACAGGCACAGCGCAGGAGCCAGGCTTGCCCAGGGTCATACACATCCTGCTGGCCACGCTGCCTGATGCAATGGACCTCCCATCCTGCATATCTGCTGGCACTGCCGACAGAGCTCCCCTGCCCAGCCCCCAGCTCCCGCCTCCCGCTGGGATTTTCCACCTCTTCAATGAGCTGCGTGGAAGCGAGGTGTGAGGCAGAGAGAGGGATGCGGTCCCTTCCAGGACCCAAACCCTCCCCGTGGTGCCCTGGTCCCCGAGGAAGGCTGGCCGGGAGCCGAGGTGAGCCCAGGACTGCCCGTGTGCCAGAGCAGGGCCGGGATTTGGGAGCCGGGCCGCCCCACACACGTGTCCCCCTCGCAGCGAGGGCGGGCAGGCTGTGTGCTGGCCGGGACGAGCGTGCGAGACCGAACGCAGCCTGACGGGGAGCGCAGACGTGGCCGGCGGGACGGGACGTGCCGTCCCACGCATCCGGCTCCGTGTTCTTCTGCCGGGGCTGCGGGACAGCACCGGGGCCCGGCCCAGGCTGCCTGGCCACCCCGCAGTGTTGGTGGGGTGTCACCAACTCTGGGAGCAGCCTGGCAGAGGTGGGAGGTCTGTCCTTGTGTCCCAGAGCCCGGCAGGCAGCAGAGAGGCACATGCCGGGAAATTGATGCAGCTTGCCCAGCACCCCCAGGAATGCGGCTCTGGGTGCCACAGCCTGGAGGGTTCTGTGCCCATGCATGTGGCCAGGTGCACACCATCAGCTGGGTGAGTGGGTGCTGGAGCTGCTGGTCAGGAGTGGGATGATGCCAGGCAGCATGTGGGCTACCCAACATGGCAGAGAAGATGGCAGCATCCCATCTGTGTGGTGGCACCCTGAGGGATGAGATCCCTGAGGAGATGCTCCTTGCCCAGAGCAGAGGGTTCCCAGCTAAGGTGGGCACACAGTGAGGTGGTGAAGCCACCAACCCCACCTGGAGGGGAACCAAGCCACCCCTCAGGGCCGCCCGTCACTCTGTATTTGCTGTTCTGCCTTATCGCAAGGCAAACAGCAGCAGGCAGGGCTCACACTGCCCGATCGAATCGTCTCATGCTCCCTCCTCTTTCATCTCCCCCCTTGCCCTGGCTACTGCCACCAGGAGAGCCTGGCCGGGGGGCAAAGGCCAGGGCCAGCTGGGGAAGTGGCAGTGAGTGGTGCTGGGCCCGTGCCAGGGCTGTGCCAGGGCCGTGCCAGGCTGCCCGGCGGGAGGAAGCGTCTGGGTGGCAGCACGAAGCCCGGTGCATGCTGAATGAGCCCAGCCGTGCCGCTTGCTATTCCGAGAGACGCTTGGGGGAAGAAGTTGGTATTTCCTGAGCTGCCCAGAGAGGTGTAATTATAACCTGGGAGAAGAAAGGGGCTGCAGACGAGAGTGCCCAGCCTTCCTGGCGCCCGTGGGGGAGCGGGCAGGGGAGTGGGCAGATGCTGCGTGCCACCAGCGGGATGCGGTGAAGCCCTGCCCGCAGGCAGCCCAGCGGCACTGGGGGGCTTAGGGAGGTGTTGGAACCTCACAGATCTGGTGCCCCCCCCCAATCCCATGCTGGGTGAGCGGTGGGTTCAGCGATGCCTGCCCGTGGCGGTGGGAAGGCGCAGAGTTAACGGTGGCTTTTGGACGTGCTGGCAGCCTTGTTCATGCCTGGATCCATCCCAAGCGGAGGCCTAGTGGAGGGGATAAATCATCACCCAGAACCCGCCCTGCGCTTCCCTCTCGTCCCCCGCATGGCTGAACCTTCTCATTTTGGTTCCTGCTGGCCTGTGTCCTGCCTCAGCCTCCCCACCTGGCTGGGTGCTACAGGTAGTGTGGCCCAAATATGTGCCCACCACCCCGGGCCAACCACAAGGGCTCGGCCCCCCTGGCAGTGCCAGCAGCCAGTGTGTGGCCTGGGATGACCCTGCCAGGTCTTTGTGGCCTGGATGGGCAGGGACAAGCAGGGCAGCAGCTCAGGAGACCGGAGGTGCTGGCACCCACACCCTGACGTGTCATCCTTCCCTTGCGTGCCAGCAGGACTGCTGGACCCGACTGTGCTGTGGGAGGGCTCCTCAGATTTCTGGGGACACCAGTCCCCTGGGAGCATAGAGATAGGCATGTCCCCTGCTCACCCCATGGCGACCCCAGGCAGCGGGGTGGTGGGGCAGCAGCATCCTCCCGGGACTGGGGACCGCGCTGCATCCCAGCCAGGCCTAACCTCCAGCTGGGTGGCAGCAGCCCTTGGCTGGACATAGCCCCAGTGTGGAGCCCCCTGGCCAGCCGGACAAGACCCCAGCCCCTCGGGGCAGTGGGGGGTGGCGGGGCCCTGCCCCGGCTGCCAGCCTGCCCCAGAAAGCCACCCTGTGCCGTTTCCCAGCGGGGCGGGGAGGGCCGGGGCTCGCACAGAGGCGGCTTTGTGCGGCGTGCCAAGGCGTCCCGCGCTCGGCAGCCCGGCCGCCTTCCCCTGCCAAGGAGCTGTCTCCCGGCCCCGCGCTCTTTCCTGCTCCGTTTGTCCAGCCCTGACGTGCCCCCGAGCCCCCCGCCTTGGCACCCCGGCAGCGGCGGGACGCGGGTGAGCCCTTCGCGCCGGGCAGCACCACGGGCTTTACATAACGGCGGCCGGGGGGTCCCTGAGCTCCCTGCCCCGTCCTCAGCCGCCCTCCCAAACGCCCCCACTCGCCTGCTGGCACCGGTTTGCAGGAGGGGAAACTGAGTCATGGAGCCGAGAGCTGCGGGCAGGGGAGTGGAGGTGGGCAGGCGGTGTGCATGGGGACTCTGGGGCTGGGCAGGGCTGTGCTGTGAGCAAGGGGACAGGGTGGGCTGTGGGATGTCTGGCTGGCCGAGAGGGCACCCGCACACTGGGGCTGCGGTGGGGCACTGGAGCTGGGGCTGAGTTCCGTGGGACATTGTGTGCTGGGCAGGCAGAAGGGAGGAGAAGAAGCACACCACCGTGATGCCTGGCTCGGTGACCCTCCCATCCCTGCCGTGCCACCAGCGCTGGTGCTGAGCCCAGCTCCAGAGTCCCTGGTGGAGGCAGGACTTGTGAGGCTCCAGGCCAGCCCCTCCGCTGCTCCTGCCCAGAGCTGGACCGCTGTTGCCTCCCTCTTGCAGAGCCTGAGCAGAGCCCATAGCAAGCCCAGCTGTCTCCCAGCCATGGATACCACGGACGTGCCTCTGCAGGCCGAGATGGTGGAACTGGTGCCCAACGGGAAGCACACGGCCGCACTCACCGCCTCCACTGTCCCCTCACTGGCGGGTGACAGGTAGGGCACTCAGGGCAAGGGGTGGTGCAGGGACTTGGGGGATCCTCCGAGCTGCTCCCGGCCCTTGAGATACCAGCCAGGGCTGGTGGTCCCTGTCTCTACTTTGGCTTCACTCCTCTCCCTCCATGGGCAGATTTGAAGAGAACCAGACTGGCGTGGCAGAGATGGAGGAGTTCCTGCCCCATGGCGCCGAGAAGAAGCAGACACACTTCACTGATGTGAGTAGCAGCACGGGCACAGTGGTGAGGGTAGGATGGGGCAAGCTCCCCGTGTGACTGGTGCATCCCCTCCCTGTTGTGTCCTGTAACAGTTTGAAGGGAAGACGTCTTTCGGAATGTCGGTCTTCAACCTGAGCAATGCCATCATGGGCAGCGGCATCCTGGGGCTGGCCTATGCCATGGCCAACACCGGCATCATCCTCTTCCTGTGAGTGCCATGGGGGCATGGGGGGGATGTTCAGGCATGGGGGGCTCCTCCAAGGGGATCAGTGGGTGCAGGGAATAAAGAAGTCTCTGGCTTGGGGTGATGCAGGGACCAGTGTCCTGCTGGCTGAGCTATGCCCACTGCTGGCAAAAGTCTGCCTGAGTGCCGTGCCCCACTTGGGGGAGGAGGAGGAGGGTGAAGGTTTGCCTTCCTTACTACAAAGTCAGATTTTCAAAAGTAGCTTGAAGGACATGAGTGACGGCTCCTATTGGGTGTGGAGACATGGACTGAATCTGCCCCTTGAACACCCAGCTGGTGCTGAGGCAAGGGGGTGGTATCCTGGGGGTGGTATGCTGGGACAGCTGCCCACAGGCAGAGCACATCTGCATGGGGCTTGCCTCACAGCCATGTCTGAGCCCTGTGCTGTGACCCACTGGTAACTGCTGTCCTCCTGCAGCTTCCTCCTCACAGCAGTGGCCCTGCTCTCCAGCTACTCCATCCACCTGCTGCTCAAGTCCTCAGGCATTGTAGGTGAGTGCCAACCCTCAGCAGGGCCATGCTGGGGCTCCCACCCTGACTCTCACCCACCACCACCGCTCCCTGTCCCACAGGCATCCGTGCCTATGAGCAGCTGGGCTATCGAGCGTTCGGCACGCCGGGGAAGCTGGCAGCGGCCATCGCCATCACGCTGCAGAACATCGGGGGTGAGCTGGGGGACACGCCGGGGCTGGGGATGGGGTGGCACCAGAGAACACCAGTGCACCAAGACCTCCTTCTGCCCTGCAGCCATGTCCAGCTACCTGTACATTGTCAAATCTGAAGTGCCTCTGGTCATCCAGACCTTCCTGAACCTGGAGGAGAAGACCACGTGAGTGCCTCCTGCCCACGCTGCCTGCGTGCCTTCCCCGGGCAGGCGCCGGGGCTCTGGCTCCAGCTGTGCAGCCCGTGGCAGGGATTTACTGTCATTAAGCCACTACTATTTTTGATAACTGTCAGTGCTGAATAAGCCCCTGGGTGAGATTAAACCGAGCTGAACTTCCAATCCCTGCTCCTCACATCCCCTTGGGATCAGGCTTTCCTCCTTGAGCAGAACCTGGGGCTGCAGGGTGGGGGTCTGGTTGGGTATAAGTCCCCCCACCCCATGCCCACATCCCCACTAGCAACTCTAGCCCTTGTGGGTGCACCACTGTGGGGGGAAGGCAGAGCCCTAGCTCAAGGGCCCCCAGGGATGCTGGCCTCAGGGTCTCCAAGGATGCTGTCTCAGGGGTCCCCAGGGATGTTAGCAGAGCAGGAATGCCAGCCTCAGGGGACACCAGTGCCCCTGGGATTTGCCAGCTGAAGGGTCCCTAGCAATGGCAGACAGCCCCCACAGTGGCTGCCTCTGCCTGCTGTGCCCCAGCAGACTGAGGTGGTGAGCAGGCCCTCTCCTTCCAGGGACTGGTACATGAATGGGAACTACCTGGTGATCCTGGTTTCTGTCACCATTATCCTGCCCCTGGCGCTCATGAAGCAGCTGGGTAAGTCAGGGAGATGCTACCCATGGCACTGGGGCCTGGCACCCTGGGTCTCCCACGGGGAGATGGTGCCAGCCTGGATGTGCTGGGCAAGGAGGGGACACTGAGCCGGTGCAAGGGTCCCGCCCGCACCCAGCAGCCACTCTCCTCCCTCCCCAGGCTACCTTGGCTACGCCAGCGGCTTCTCCCTCAGCTGTATGGTCTTCTTCCTGATCTCGGTGAGCGCCCGCTGGCACTGGCAGTGCCTTGGGGTGCCAAGCATCCCTCCTGCCGGGGTGTGAGGCTGGGCTGCTTGCTGTGGGGACAGCAGAGGCAGCAGGGACAGCGGGTGCTCGGGGCTGCAGAGACGCTGTGGCTGGGCTGTCAAGCTGCTGGGTTATTTTCGGCTGAAGGAACCGAATGTTGTGGAAAGGGAGAGGGGGGAAGGTGCTGGAGGGGCATCTGCACATGTGGCCCCTCCACGTGCTGCTGCCTGGCTCTGTCCTGCTGCCCACCCCCACAGGGACAGGCTGGGGGAGCAGCATTGCCACAGGGCAGCCCTAGCAAAGGGTGTCCCTGGGAGGGGTCCCAGCAGGGTCACTCTCCTGCTGGGCATGGGCAATGTGTGCTGGGAGCTGGGGGCACCAAGAACTGACTGGCCCCATGTCTCCCCCCTCACCCCAGGTCATCTACAAGAAGTTCCAGATCCCCTGCCCACTTCCAGAGCAGGAGGGAAACATCACGGGCATCCTCAACGTCACCACTGTCAGCACCAGTGACTACCAGAATGGCTACACAGTCCTCCAGGCCCCCGAGCAGGACACTTGCACACCCAGCTTCTTTACCCTGAACTCACAGGTAAGGACCTGAGGCTCTGGGTGAGCCCCCAACCTGTGCACCCAGTGAAGATAGGTGGTCCTGCTGCTGGCAGCCCCTGCCTCTGGGCCCCCAGCAGTCAGTCATGCTCCTCTCACACAGACAGCCTACACCATCCCCATCATGGCCTTCGCCTTTGTCTGCCACCCCGAGGTCCTGCCCATCTACACCGAGCTGAAGGAGTGAGTCCTGGGTGGGGGCACCCACGGGGAGGGGTGGGCTTCCCCCGGCGCCCACCCAAAGGCAGTGCCATCCATGTGGGGACCTGCGCCGGGGCAGCGTGGGGAGGTGGGTGATATGACCCTGGGTGGGGCAGTGGGTGGGTGGGTGCATGGTGGCTGATAGGACCTGGGATGGGTGGTATCAGTCTCAGGAGGTGGGTGATACAACCTGGGGTAGGTGGGTAGGCAATATCACCCCTGGGAGACTGGGGATATAACCCTGGGTGGGCGCTATCACCCCTGGGAGGTGTGTGATATGACTCAGAATGGGTGCAGGGATGGTGGTGTGGCCCCTGGGAGGTGGGTGATGTGACCTGGAGAGGGTGGGTGGCCGGTTGGTGCCACCCTGCCCAGGAAGGGGTACGCAGCCCCTCTCTGCACATCCCCCATGCGCCCCAGAGTGTTTTGGCATCACCTCTCCTCACTGGGTGGGTGCTCGGTGTCAGCGGGTGCCACGGGGCTGTGCTGAGCCCACCGTGTCCTGCAGCCCCTCCAAGAAGAAGATGCAGTGCATCTCCAACATCTCCATCATGGTCATGTACCTCATGTACTTCTTGGCTGCCCTCTTTGGCTACCTCACGTTTTACGGTGAGCTGTCGGGGAGGGGACTGGGCTGGCACACCTGTGCCAGGGGGGCGATGCTGCTGGGGCTCACCCAGGGGCTCCTTGGTGGTGTTCACAGACCGTGTGGAGTCAGAGCTGCTGCACACGTACAACAAGGTGGATCCCTTTGATGTGCTCATCCTGTGTGTGCGTGTGGCTGTGCTGACAGCTGTCACCCTCACCGTCCCCATCGTCCTCTTCCCGGTGAGTGACCCCACAGGAATGCCAGGTGGCTTCAGCACCAGGCTTTGAGAAGGGAAACTGAGGCAGTGATGAAGACAGGGATTGGGGAAAAGGACATTCTGGGTGCCAGGAGCAGGGCTGGGGCAGAGGCAGGGGTGATGGGGCAGAGGCAGGGCCACAGGGACAAGGCTGTGAAGGGGTGACAGGAACCACTGGGGCATCACGGTCAGAGCTTGGGAAGGGAAAGGGGTTATGGTGACCCGCAGGGCCGTAGGGACAGGGCTAGAGTGAGGGCAATGGGGACCAGCAGGACTGCAGGGACAGGGTATGGGTCCTGGCTCTGAGGATGGAGTGTGACACCCTGTCACTGTCCCCAGGTTCGTCGGGCCATCCAGCAGATGCTGTTCCAAGGGAAAGACTTCAGCTGGATCCGCCACATTGCCATTGCTGTGATCCTGCTGACCTTCATCAACCTCCTCGTCATCTTTGCCCCCTCCATTCTCGGCATCTTTGGCTTGATTGGTGGGTGTCAGTGCCCTGCTCCTGTCCCTCCTTGATCATGGGGTGTTGCAGCAGCATGCCAACCCCTGTCCTGACTGGTGCTCAGCTGTGACTGACCCTGCCGTGCCTCAGTTTCCCCGTCACCCTGCCAGGACCAGGTGGTTGCGTGGCTCACCTATCCCACAGCTGTCCTGCGGGCCGGTTCCCACAGCGCAGCGCCTGCACCGCTCTTCCCTGCGTGTTTCCCTTGATCCCCCCAGCCAGGCTCCCCCCCTCAGCGCTCAGCTCGGTGCCAGGGCTGCGGGAGGGGTGTGGGGACAGTGCCAGCACACTGCGTCCCTGGGTTCCTGGAAGGCTTTGCCAGGACTGGGGAGGGCAAGGAGGGAGTGGGGGTGGACAGGACCTGTCCTGGCAGTGGGGCTGGCAGGGCTGAGCTGCAGGGTGGGAGGCCCCTGCCCACTCTGTCCCTGTCTTCTCCAGGTGCCACCTCCGCTCCCTGCCTCATCTTCATCTTCCCTGCCATCTTCTACATCCGCATCATGCCCAAGGACAAGGAGCCGCTGCGCTCCACCCCCAAAATATTGGTAAGCGTGGGCAGGGGTACAAGGATGGGGACAGGCATGGGGCTCTGAGCCTGGCTGGGAACCCTGTCGCCCTGGCCATCCTTGAGTCCCTTCCTTGTCCCCACAGGCTGCCTGCTTTGCCCTCCTCGGAGTGGTCTTCATGATCATGAGCTTGAGCTTCATCATCATCGACTGGGCCACGGGTGGGGGGAAGAGCGGCGGCAGCCACTAGCCACTGCCGGTGCCCAAGCCAACCTCGCCCCCGCCCGCCCGGTGCCCAGGGAGAGCCCACCCTGGGCTCAGCCCCCATGCTGCAGCCCCACCAGGATTCCCTGGGGACTTCTGCTGTTGCTGCCCATCACCTGTGGTGACGGTGAGAGGGCCTGAGCCATGGCAGGCATGGAGACTCCTCGACCTGTGTCCGGGATGGGGCAGTGAGCCCGGGGCAGGTCCTGTGCCCCCCAGCCACTCCAGCGGGCACCTTCCCTGCTCTGCGCCTCAGTTCCCCCATCTGTAAAATGGGGAGAATAATACTGCCCTACCTCACCCGGAGCTGGCTGTCAGGTGGAGCTCTTGTGCACCCCAAGAGCCACCAGCAGCAGCAGGCACTGCCAGGGGCGCAGGGCACTGCCTGCCGCGGGGACCAAGGCTGGGCACTTCCCTGGCCTCCCCCAGATAGCATCAAGAGCCTGATGAACAGTGTCCGTGGGGGCTGGAATCCAGCGGGGCGGTCGGACCTGTGACAGCACCTGTGCCCAAGCCGCCCGCCCTCTCCCCTGCCATCCCCCATCCCCAGAGAGATGCCATCCACTGCCCTGGCATCGCAGGGGCACCCCGGTCCCTGTGGACAGGTGTGGCGCTCATGCTGTGGCTGGTGGTGCTCAGCCTGCTGCTCCTGAGCCTGAGGGGAACTGTTGGCTCCGGGTGCCTGTGGATGGGACCCTGCTGACCCTGGGCCATGTACGGGGGGGACCAGCTGCATTGCTCCAGGGAGGTGGCACACATGCCATGGGCTTTGCATCCATGCTGCGGCTGGGCTGCTGGGGCCTGGTGCACCCAGGGGGCATGAGGGGGATTTGGGGGCGGGCTGGGGGCAGCACTCACTGGGGGCAAGCTCGGGGCTCTGGAGGCACCCCTGTCTGCATGCCCAGATGCCAGGGTGATGGGCACCCCGGCAACACAAGCTGTCCCTGCTCGCCCTGCACCCTGGGCCAGCACTCAGACCCTACAGCCCTCATCCATCCACCCATCCATCCACGCCGCTGGGATCATCTATCCAAACCATGCCAAAACCCGGAGAGCGGCTCTCCCACCCCCCAGCTCCCCTCCCAGTATGGGGGCAGCCCGGCAGGGTGGGCAGCACAGGGCTGGGGGGTCTGTCCTGCGGCAACGTACATAAGAGACGTATTTTTTTATGAGGTGGTGGAGGCTGGGATGCTTTTTATAAATACTGTACATAAGAGTAGAACTTTTTTAACGTGTTGTGTTGCTCTGGGTAGCTCTGTATAATGTACATATCACATGGGGGGGCACTGGATTCTCACCATGTGCAGCGTGGCCCTGCTGTTCCTGTCACCAGCCTGGCTGTCCCAGGGCCACCCTGACACCTGTAAATTATTGCTGGGGCTGATGCTGGCGGTGGCAGGAGGCCCGAGGTGAGAATAAAGATGTGAATGTGCCCAGGTCTCAGGCATCACTGGGGTGGGTGAGGTGTTGGCATGCAGGCTGGCACCTCACACAGGCATCCTGAGGTGGCACGGACGGACGGATACGAGCCACACGGGTGCACAGACATGCGTGAGGACAGCAGGGATATATGGACGTGGATGTGCAGGATAGGTGCACACGGATGAACAGCAGGAGAGACACCATGGACATACAGCAGGACAGCACAGACACATGGACATGGATGTGCAGGGACCCCTGTGGGAGTTAGACCCTGGGGAAATTGGACTGTGAGGGAGTGGGATCCCTGGGGAGCAGGACACCTGTGAGAGCAGGATCCCCAAGACAACAGGACACGAGTGGGTGCACAGCCCTGGGGAGTGGGACTCCTGAGGAGTGGGATACGTGGGAGCAGGAGCCCAGCAAGTGCCATGGCAGTAGTATCCCTGGAGAGTGCTGGGGCTGCTCTGGAAGCAGGGCTCCAGGGAAGCGGTGCTGGGGCATCTCGTGTGTCGTGCCAGGGCAATGGGTGCCCCCAGTGCCCTCAGGGCCAGCCCCCAGCCCTCACCCATGGCACAGTGTGGAGTGGGGGTGAGCCCCCCTGGCCCTGGCCCCTCGCTCCCTCAGCTGGCCCCAGCTCTGGGCTCAGTGCCAGCTCGTTAGCAAAGCCTTATTAGCTCGGCAGCCCGCTCCCACGGGAACAGCCCTGCTCCCCCACAGCAGGCCCACGGGCACAGGCCTGCAGACCCCACGGGAGATGCTGTACCCTTCCCCTGGCATTCTGAGTGGAGAGCATCCCTGGCTGCCCTCATCCTGCTCAGCTGGTGCCGCTGGGGTGTGTGGAGAGGCTGCAGGGCCTGGGCAGGCATGAGGCAATGCTGTGGGGCTGGCATGGAGTGAGGGTGGCTACCTGGGCACGGACCAGCCCCCTGGGTCAGTGGGCACACCTGGCCCCCTCCTCAGGACCTGTGGGGAGTTCTGGTTCCTCAGGGAGCAGCCCTGGGAGATGGGGGACAGGGTGAGTGCCTGAGGGAGCCCCTGTTCTGGGAGAAACCTGGAGATGCCCCGTCCTGCCCAGTCCCATCCTGCCCCATCCCCTGTCACAGGCACCCCCAGCCCCAGAACCTGCCAAGGAGCTCCTTCCCCTGCAGCAGGGGACCCTGAGGAGTGAGAGATGCTCAAGCTCTGACCCACCACCCTGGGACACCGAGACTCCACAGAAGGTAGCCCTGAAACACAGCATCACCCAAACCGCTGTTCTCAGGGCTGCACCCACTGCTCTGCACCCAAAGGGCCCCAAAACGCGGCACCCAGACTCCACCTCCCTCCCTATGTCTATCCCGGGACACAACGTGTCCCACGCACACGTCCATCCCGGGACACACCGTGTCCCTGCTCCCCGCCCCTCCCCCGCCGTTACCGGCCGCTGCCGCCTGAGGGCCCGCGCGCCGACACCGAGCGGCCCCGCCCCGCAAGCCCCGCCCCGCAAGCCCCGCCCCGCAAGCCCCGCCCACCAGCACCGCCCCGACAGCGCCCCGCCCATCGGCTACGCCCCGTTGGCCCCGCCCCAGTAGGCCCCGCCCCCGGGCTCGCAGGGCGGGGCCTGTCGGGGCGGGCCGGGCCGGGCCGGCAGAGCCGCGGGCGCGCAGCAGCCGCCGCCGCCGCCGCCATGGGCTGCACCGTGAGCGCCGAGGACAAGGCGGCCGCCGAGCGCTCTCGCATGATCGACAAGAACCTGCGGGAGGACGGCGAGAAGGCGGCGCGGGAGGTGAAACTGCTGCTGCTGGGTAAGACCCCCCGGGCCCCACCCCCGGGCCCCCCATCTTGGCTGCTTCGCCCGGCTCGGCCCGGCCGGAACCGGGCGGCCTCGCCGCCTCCGCCCCCCGCTGCCCCGGGGCCATCCTGGGTACCAGCGCCCGGAGTGCCCCGCCCCGCCCCGGGGATCCCCCGTCTGTGGGATGCTGGCCCCAGCCCAGGGTTCGGGCTCTCCCCACGGTGAGCTGTGGGCTCCATCTCGGGCCGCGGGGATGTCCCCGGGAACCGGGGCCTGCCCCGCCCCAGGCTTCCGGGTTCCCCCCCTCCGATGGAGCAGCAGGCCGTAGGGTTTCCCCCAGGAGTCGAGTGTTGATCCCATCCCCGGTCTGAGGGATCTCCCCTAGGAGTGAGGTGTTGATCCCATCCCAAATCCCAGGGATCCCCCCAGGAGTGGGGTGTTGATCCCATCCCAGGTCCCAGGCATCCTCCCGAGGACTGGGGTGTTGATCCCATCCCAGGCATCCCCCCCAAGAGTGAGATGTTGATCCAATCCGAAATCCTAGGGATTTCCTCCAGGAGGGGGTTATTGATCTTATCCCAGTTTCCACGGATCCCCTCCTCCCCAGGATTGGGATGTTGACCCCATCTGATTCCCCCCAGGAGTGGGATGTTGACCCCATCCCAGCTCCCAGGGTTCCCCCACAGGAATGGCGCCCTGTACCCACAGCAGACTCTGGGTCCCCTCCACATTGGGGTTCTTTCCCCACCCCTCTGTGAGCAGGATGCCGGCCCATTCCAGGCTTTGGGGATCCCCCTGGCAGTGGGGTGCTGGCCCTACAGCAAGCCTTGGGTGCCCCTCAGAGAGGCTGCCACCCAACCCTGGGCTGTGGGGATCCCCCCAGAATTAGCTGCCACCCCACTATGGTACTGTGCTCCCGGCTGGTCAGTGTCCATCCCTTTGGGACAAAGGTGGGGGCGTCCCCACTCACCTGTTGGATGTTCCCCCCCAGCAAAGGTCCTGCAAGCTCGGGCACCCTGTCCCACCTGCCCAGGATCCCTGGACTCCCCCCTGGGCTGCTCTTACCCTGGCCTCTGGCTGTGGTGGAGGTAGCGGGGCTGAGAGCCACCCATTGCCCCGTGCCTTCCCCACTGGAGCCCTGGGACAGGCCCGAGCCTCTCCATCACCCTGCCCTCTCCGTGGGGGTTTGGGGGACTTGGGCCATTGCCTGCCGTGGGCAGGGCCCCCCACAGCCCACAGGCTCTCTGCCTCACGGACACTCGATTTGGGTACTGATAACGGGCCGCTTTCCTCTTCAAAGCGCCCTGGTGATGCTCCCATGGGCGTTCACAGCCCTGCCCTGTGCCTGCGGGCAAGGCAGCACTTCGTTATTTTAATTCATTATTTCCCTTAATGACTCCCAGTTGGGTTTTTTATTCCCTTTGCGAAATTCCCAGGGAGGGCCTCCCGCCAGGTGCGAGCTGGGAGCTGCGAGGCTCCCGTGGGGCAGCGAGACAGAGGGAACCCTGACAGAAAATGTCTTTGGACTCATCTGCTGTCTGCAGAGGAAGCTGCCAGCAGCAGGAAGTCACGCTGAAATCCGGCAGGCCTTTATTTGCTCAACCCCTGCCTGCCTTGAGAAATGCGTAATTAACGCCTCAAAATGCTCCTTTATCAGAGTGCGGCTCTTTTGCGTTCTGTTTTATTTTGATTCTTTTTGCCTTGGCACGAGCAGTGCTGGCAACAAAACCCATCCTGGGGACGTTGGGAGGGGGTCTGTGCTGTCTGGGGGGCTCCATGGTTGGGCACACTCGCTGCCCCGTTTTTTTCCTGTGGAAGGGAGAGTGAGGGGAGTGGAATCCCATGGGATAGTGGAGGAGCATGTGGTGGCTCTTTTCTGTGAGCTGCTCCCATGCTGGCTCTGCTGCCAGGTCTGCTCCTCTCAGCCCAGGGCCTGGTGGGGAGCAATGGGGAGGTCGCTGGCCAAGGGGGTTTGGCACCTCCAGCCTCGGGAGGCTCCTGGGACTGTCCAGGCAGTGTCACCTGGTGCTGTGAGCTCTGGGTGCCTGGGTAGGGAGGGCCCATCCTGTTGGTGCTGAGCGTCACCGAGGAGCAGGATTGTGCCTTAGGCTGACTGGCTGACATCCCTTTCCCAGGCATTGCTCTGTCCTGAAGTGGAGGCAGGAGGAGGAAGAGGATGTCCTCACTCCCTTCTGCTGGGGCCAGTGTTTACGAGCGGCATTTCTGATCTCAGCTGCTTTCTAAAGCCAAAAATAGAGCAAAATGGCTCTTTTTGTACATTAAGAAAAATGGCCTTTTCTTCCCCTTGCAGCTGTTCAGGTGTCAGTAGCACCACAGCCTTGGGTCAGCACTGCCCATTTCCGAGCTGAGCCTTGGCCGGAAAATCCTCCCAAGCCGGCAGGGAGCTGCTGGGCAGGTGTGGCCAGCACTGTCCCCTGGGGCTTGTGACATGTCCCCTCTGTGAGGTGGGACCCAGTGCTGGGGGGATGCTCCCACCTCCCTGCTGCTCGTCCTTTGTATGGTTTATTTTTTTTTCCCCATGGTCACGGGAAGCTTTGAGGAGACCTGAGGCCTCACGTGCCTTTTGGTGAGCACCACAGCTCCTCGTCACTCTCAGCAAGGCAGAGCTCCAGGGTCCTCCATGAGGGCTGCAGCCCTCCTGCCTCCTCCAGAAAAAGGGAGGCAAAAACTAAAGAGAAAAACAGCTTCACCCTTTGTGCTGCATCAACCTACTGCATGAAGAGGAAATGTCTCTTCCAAGTGTGGCCTATTTTTGGTGTCAACTCATGGTGTCCCACAGCTGAGCTTTGGAGCTGGGGCACCACAGCCAGGCAGGGCAGGGTGTGAGTGGAAGGCACCAGTCTCGGTGTGTGGTGATGGCATCAGCAGTGTAGGAGCAGAGAAGGCTTGGGGCTGACTGCTGCAGGTGCCTCAGGTCTGTGCTGTGCTCTGTATGTGCCCATGAGCCACCTCCTGCCTTTCCTCTGCCGTGGTGGCTGAGCTGGGGAGGCATGGACACACTGTCAGGGCAGTGGGGACAGCCAGGACACCCCAGTGGCACACTGTCAGGGCAGTGGGGACAGCCAGGATGCCCCAGTGGCACACTGGTAGGGCAGTGGGGACAGCCAGGACGCCCCAGTGGCACACAGCCCTGCAGGCATGGGCACAGCACTGCTCCTGCTGTGGCACCTGTCCATGCCTTCAGGTTTTCCTGTGCTGTTTGCTCTGGCAAAGTGGGTGTCTGCCAGATAGTTTAAAGCTCCAGTCTCTGGTGGAGAGAAGACTGGAGAATGAAGCAATATCCCCCAGGCAAAGCAATTCCCCCCAAACAAAGAATGTGTCCCTTCCTGCTACTGAAAACCACCAGTCTCCCACGGTTTTGGTGCTGGGAGGGGCCAGGAGCCAGCGCTGACATCTAAAAGCACCTGGAGCATCTGCCCCATACTTCCAGCACCTCCTGGTGCCACTGTCAGCTCCTCACCATCCCTAGCACACAAAGCCCTGCAGTCAGTGGCTGTTTCTGCTGGGCAGCAGTGTTCTGGCCAAGCCACCTCCTTGCCTGTGGGAGCTGGGATGCTCCAGGGGGATTGAGGATTGGCAGCAGACAAGTGATTGCTGTGCTCAAAGCCCCTTATTTCTTATCTTTGGAGGATTGGGAAAGTGAAGGATTTCCCAGCTGTGTTAGAGGTTGAGAAGGCACTGGTAGGGTGATGATGTTAATCCCCAGGGGTCTGTGCAGACCCTGGGATGAGGACACTGCCCTTGCTGGCGTGGTGGCACCAGGATACGTCATGTAGGGACTGCCTGTACCAGATCCTGCCTGGGACAGACAGCGGGTGGGCAGGGCTCGGAAGCAGCTTTTTTTTTTTTTTTTGCTTTTTTTTTTGCTTTTTTTTTTTGCTTTTTTTTTTTTGGGGGGGCTTGCATAAAAATAGAGGAAGGGAGGGACCAGCTGTGACTTTCAGAGGTTGTGTGGCTCCAGAATTGCCCTGGGTTCTGTGTGAGCCGCCTGCTTTGCTGTGCTTGGTCCTGTCTTGGGGGTTGTTTCTGCCTCTACTCCTTCCTCTGTCCTGGCTGTTGGAGGGGTTGGGTCCTCCCTTTGGTGGGGACACTGGGAGCCCAGTGCTGTTTTTGTGATGGGCTAGGAGGTGTCACAGTGAGGGGGACCAGGGAAGAACTCAGTGCTGTTAAATCCAGAGGGATATGATGTCCAACCCCTGAAGTTGGTATGTATCAGCTTGGATAGGTTGGGATGGGATGGATCACTACAATGCCCCCACTGGTGATGTCCTAGGGGCTGGCAGCTGCCCTCTGCTCCAAGATGAGCACTTAGACCTTGCCCAGAGGAAGCAGCAGGCTTATATCTGTATGTTTAACATATATTTTTACAGATGTACATTAGAAATTCATTTTATATTTTAACTTTTGTGTGTGTGTGTGTATATATATACACACACACCACCTATCTTACTTTTTTATGGAGCAGCATATACATTGATTTAAAGCACATATAAATATATATATCTATCTTCACCTATATATATGTATAGCTTTATGGTGTCCCCTGGTCTGAGCCTGCCAGGGCAGGGATCATGGTGTCCCCAGGCACTGGTGCTGCAGCCAGGGCTGGCCTGGCCTTTCCGCAGCCACCGGGTTTCCTGCTCCAGGCCGGAGCGCGGCTTTCCGGCCCGGAGACTGCTTGAATCACCGGAGCCAGGGAGCTGAGTAATCCTCCATCCCTGGTGGAAAACCCAGCCGGGGGGATTCAGGTGTGGAAAACCCAGCCGGGGGGATTCAGGTGTGGAAAACCCAGCCGGGGGGATTCGGGTGTGGAAAACCCAGCCGGGGGGATTCGGGTGTGGAAAACCCAGCTGGTGGGATTCGGGTGTGGAAAACACAGCCAGGGGGATTCAGGTGCCGGCAGCATCCCGGCTGTGCCAGAGGATGAGGCCCCATCCAGTCAGGGCAGGGTGGATGGGATAATGGCACCCAGGCCTGAGGGCACATGGCAGCAGTGGTGCAGGGGAAGAGGGAGCACTCTGGCCATGGCAGGGGCAGAAACAGAGCAGCAAAGTTTCAGGATTCCTGGAAAAAGCCCAGCACAAGGATAGTTTTGTCCAGCTTGTGGACACCGGCGGCCCTTGTTGGCACGGGGGGTGCATTTTCCATGCTCCCCCTGGGAAACCATCCCCAGCCCACCTCCTCCCTGTGTGCCCTGAGCATCCTTTGTGCTGCCAATTTATTATTTTTGTGGGTTTTTTGGGGTTTTTTTTGCATCTTTATTAGCTGCCTTGGACAGGGGGTCTGCACCCCCCGATTTTTTGAGGTCCTGCCCGAGGACGTGGCATTCCACCAGCCAACGATGCACGGCTCCTCCTGGGAAGCAGCCAGCCCTGTGCTGGAATGGGATGGCCCTTGGGAAAAACGCCCTGTGTCACTGTGGGGTTTTAAAAAAATGTGATTATTTTTACAGCAATTTTCCATCTATTTTGGGTAGGAAGGAAAATGTCGAGGGGAATCTCTTTTTGTTATTAGAGTCTTTAGGGTAACTCTGCTTTTAACACACCCCTTTGTCCGTCCCATTTGGTGGTGGGGACCCCGCAGGTGCCAAGAGGGGTGGGCTCTGCAGCCATCCCTCTGTCCTGCTGTCTGTCTGTCCTGCAGGGGAGGGGATTGGTGGGTTTGTCCAGAGCTAAAACCCATCTGTAAATCCATGCTCAAATAATAGCTGCTGTTTGCCAGGTTGGGAAAGCTTGCCGGGACAGCAGCAGGGGATGGGCCTCTGGGTGATGGGGATGGGGATGGCTCTGGACCTGCTGGCAGATTGAATTTCAGCTTTTCCCCCATAATGAGAATTTTCCAGCTATGCATTGCTTCCATCTATGCCTGAATATTGGAAAGGATTGTGCCGTGTAGAAAAATGGAAAATCCCCTGTCAGTGTTGGGGGGTGAGGTGGATCCTGAAACCTGTGGCCAGCTGCTAAAATACAGGGATTATGTAGGTGCTGCCCAGAAGTATGTGCATATATTGCACTAAATATCTGCTGCCCAGAAAGCACCATAAATCATGGGCTGCAGAATATATACGTTGGCTCAATAAAGTTTTTGCCAGTGGATTGGCAGGGAGTTCTGGAGCCAGGCAGCTGCTTGCTTATTTTAAATTTTTGGAGATTATTTTTATCAAAGAAAGGAGGAAATGAGCCCAAGAGAGAGCTCTCGTCCTGTTTTTGCCAGGCGCTGCCCTGGGAACAAGCGCTGCCTGCAGAGAGGCAGGGCTGGAGGAAGCACAGCCCTGGGGTCAGCCCATGCTAATGGGGGGTCTCCACCCCACCCTGATATGCCGGCACAGGAGTCCAGAGCTCCTCTGACACTGCCTCATCCTGCCCAGGCTGGGCTAGAGGGTGGGAACTGGCAGTTGGCATCCAGCCCAGGAATTGTTTTGGGGCTGAATGGGCGGCAGCTGGGGTTTTCCGGGGATTGGAGATCCTTCCCCTCCGCCGCGCTCATGGAGGGGGCTGGGGAGGGGGGGCTGTTAATTCACATCCAAATTCCTGCTCACTGCAAGTGTGCAATCTCCTCTGCTGGGAGGCAGAGGTGCTGACTTGGAACATGGCTGCCTTCCTCAGGGGGATGGGAAGGAGCCGGGAGATGTGGAGGAAGTTTGCAAGGAAATAGCCAGCCTTGGTGACGGTCACTCTGTGACTGTCACCCAGCCCGGGGAAAGCAGGAGGCCCCGGCAGGGTTGTTCCCTCCTGGCAGGGAGAAAATGTCAGGCAGGGTCAGAGAGAGGAGGAGCTGGGAATGGTTGTCTGGCACCTCACCTCAGAGATGCTGATAATCCAGGCTCTTGCTTGCCACCTGCCTCATTTTCCCTGTCCAGGCACCCACTGAGAAAGGATTGAGTGAATGCCACTGGCCACCAGACCCAGTGCTATGGGATGGTGTTAGAAACTAGAGATATTTAATGGAAAAAATGAAGGGCTACACAGAGTCCTTGCCCCTGCTCCCAGCTCCAGGCAGGAGCTGCCAGCACTGACCACGAGCGCTGGCCGGGCTGCGCCCGGTGCCGCGTCAGCATCCTGGGGGAGGATGGGTCAGCAGGGCTGAGAGCCCCTGCTGTGCTGGGCACTGACCTCTGAGCTGAGCAGAGCCCGTCCCTTGGCACACAGAGCATGGGAACCACGGAGCAAGGTGCTCCAGTGGTAAATGCAGGGTCTCTGTAGCCTCAGTGTGGCCCCGGCATCAGGGCGCTCCATGCCCTGAGCACTGCCTGCAGTGGTGTCCCTGGGGGTGCATGCCTGTCACCTGGTGGTGTTCAGGCCGGTGACATGGGTACAAGGAGTTTGTTCCCTGCCACCATGCCTCAGCTGGCATGATGGGCCCTGTTTTTCCCAGTTAATTTTAGCATAATCTGCTGCTTTTTTTTCTGATTTTTTTTAACCTCCTCTGTAATCTCTGCCCCCTCTGTGGCCATGCTGGCACCATCCTGCTTGGGGCCCCCTGTAAGGGCAGCTCCATGGCCAAGGGCAGCATTGGGGACCCACAAAAAGGGCTGTGAGAGGTCACAGGGATGGACTTTGCTTGGGAGATCCTCTGGGATTTGCACCTGGAGGCAGGGACTGCACTTGTCCCCAGCCAAAGGGGCTTCATCCTGCTGGGGGTCCTGGGGCAAGACGGGCCAGGCACTCATCCATCTCGTGACACTCCCTGCACAGAGAGGGGACAAGGGACATGCCTCTTTCAGCTTCCCCTTTTGGCTTCCCCTTTCTTGCAGCCAGGGTGACTTTGCTTGTTCCCTGCTCTCAGCCAGTGGAGGGAGGGCTGAGCTGAGCTGCACATTGCCTGCGTGGGGTGACGTCCCTAGGGGGACAGGGTGGGGGAAGGAGAACCTTAGGCACTCTGGCTGTCTCGCTGAACTCACAGAACCCTGCGATTGGATGCTGAAAAACAAAACGACCCCAAAAGCCACCGGCTCTCCCTGCTGGCAGCCGCCTCCACAGCAGGCTGGGGCTCAGGACCCGGCAGGCTGGGATGTGCACGGCAGGCTGGGAAGTGCTCGCTATTTAAGAGCCAGCCCGGGGGCGGCTGAGCCCGCTGGGATCGCTTGAGCTGCTGCTGGAGGTGGCAACTTATTCCTCAGTTCCCTGCCTGTACCTTGTGGCACAAGCATCCCTGCATCCTGGCTGCTGCTGCCTCCAGCTGTGCATATGTGCTGGGGCTGGTGCTCCATTGTTCCTCAGCACAGAGGGGATGTGGGATGTGGCATCTCAGGTTCTGCCTGGAGATGGGATAGATAGGTGATAGACAGGGCCTGGTCCCCTTGTCACAGGGAGTCCCCAGGTTCAGCCAAAGCCAGGATTGCCCGTCAGCAGTGGCATGTGAGGATTGTGGGGAAAATATTAGTGTGTTGATGCCATTTTCCTGGCCCAGAGTAGGTGTCATTTCTTCCCTTGGGACCTATTGGGAGGGCCCCTCAGGCTCTACTTTTGTTCCCTCTTTTTTTGGTCCTGACGTTTCCAGTGTAGATCCAGTCATCTGCTCTGGCTAATGCTGCCTCTCCAATGGCTGAAGCACCTGCTGCACTCCCTCTGTGGGCTGGGCGGGTGTCCCAGTAGGGTAAGGGTTCCTGCCTTTGCACAGGACCTCATCCCTTCTCCTTTCTCCACAGGTGCTGGCGAGTCTGGGAAGAGCACCATCGTCAAACAGATGAAGTGAGTGGTCCCTGCACTGTCACTGTGGCTGGCACTGCTCAGGCATTGGCCACAGGCTCCAAAACCAGTGTCTGACAGGGAAAGCTCCCAATTGGTGTTGCCACAGAGCATGGGTGGGGAGCAGCATCCTGGAGTACCCCACAAAGGGCTGACCTGTCCTGTATCTCTTCCCTGCCCCAGGATCATCCATGAGGATGGCTATTCAGAGGAGGAGTGCCGGCAGTACAAAGCTGTGGTCTACAGCAACACCATCCAGTCCATTATGGCTATCATCAAGGCGATGGGGAACCTGCAGATTGACTTTGGAGACTCCTCCAGAGCAGTGAGTGCCATCCTTCTCCCACTGTGCCTGGCAGGGAGGGAGGTTCTCGGTGGCTAAAACAGATGTGCCCAAGACTGGACTAGGATTAAAGGTGGCTCAGCCCAAGCCCTGCTGTTCCCTGGTGGGCTCCCATCAGATCCTTTGAGTGAGTGAGCTTCAATAAGTCCGTGCCAATGCTCAGCTGTTTTATCCCTGCAGGATGATGCTCGGCAGCTGTTTGCACTCTCCTCCACTGCTGAGGAGCAGGGCATCATGCCTGAGGACCTGGCCAACGTCATCCGGAGGCTGTGGGCTGACAACGGGGTGCAGGCTTGCTTCAACCGCTCCCGAGAGTACCAGCTGAACGACTCTGCTGCCTAGTGAGTGCCCCCTCCTCTGCCCTGCTCAGCTGAGCCCTGGGAGCCACAGTGCTTTTATCAAGCAGCAGAAAATCCCCCCAGGGGCTGCTGTTCACCCTCGCCAGGCGTAGGAGCTGGTGCTGCCACTTCCCGCAGGGTGCTGGGGCTGAGCCCGAGCGGAACTGGGAAGGCGGATGTTTCGAAAGCTGTTTCCTTCTCTGGCGGGGTGTGTGTACCCTGGGAGGGGGGCACTGGGGCATCCCCCTCCTGCCACTGCTCTGTCCCCTCTGCCCTTCCCAGGAGAGGCTTTCCACTGGCTGCCCACTCGTGAGCACAGCCCATCCTCATCGCCCTTCATGGGCTGTCAAGGCAGGAAAAATTCCCAAGGAAAGCCCTGGGGACACTCTAGGTCTGAAGAGGATGAGTAGGATGCTCAAGAGGCTTCTCTTTTTCTTTTAACTGTTTTTATGCAGAAAGACTTGGCATTATACTTGTGCATTACCCAGCAAATTGGTGTTTAGGTAGATTGCTGCAGCTGGTTGGGTTTATTTTTGAAGAGATTAATAAATAAAGTTAATCTGGCTAATGTACCATTGCTGGAGAGAGCAACACAGCTGAGTCTGTGTTCAGCTTGCACAGTGCCCTCCTACCCTCTCCACCCAGACCCATTATGGTAAAGCAGTGGGGGGGGAGCTCATGGTGTGCCAGGAACACCCCATCAAGCCTGGCCTTGCCTGGGATCCCTGCACACTTGGGACTTGCTGCCATCCCATTCCCCAGCTGTCCCCTCATGCATAGCAGTGTCAGGTCTCTCTTTTGCACTGAGGTCACCATGGGGAGGAGACTGCAGGAAAGCTCCTGGCAAGCCCCAGACCTGGAGAAACTCCTGTCAGCTCTTTCCCCCAGCACCCGCAGCTTTCACTTCCTCCTGATGGTCACACCCCACCTTCCCCAGCCCCTGTCTGCTCAGCCCCATCACTCCCCAGCCAGCCCTGGCATTTCCCTGGCAGTGGGTGCTGGTTTGGAGGCACAGAACACCCAGCAGGTGCCAGGGAGCTTGCACACATTTGGAGCAGGTGTATCTGCACAGTGTCTGCCAAGTGCCTGTCGCTGTCAGTGCCATTATGGAGTGTTTAGCACATGGTGGGGGTTGGACAACCATCAATTAGGAGCACCTTCAAGCTGTTGCTCCAGCCTTTTTCCAGCCCTGTGGAGATCCCTGTGCAGTGGCCAATCCTTTGCCCATCACACAGGGATGATGTGCCCACGGTGCTGCTGGAACAGCACAGTGTGGGAATGAGGAGCCTTGTGCCCACTCAGCGCACAGCCCACCTGTGCCCCAGCCCTCTGCAGCACAGCAGCCCCCATCCTGGTCCTCCTCTGCCTCTGGGAGTTCCAACAGTGCCGGGGTGGTGCTCGGCAGCACCCTGGGGCTCGATGCAATGTCCAAGAGCCTGTGGCGCTGCGCAGGGCCCTGCTGTGGCGTTTCCTGTTTTTCATAGCCAGAGGCCATGTGTGTTTCCGGCTGTTTTTGAGCTGCTCTGCAGCAGTAACGTGCAGGTCCCCCACCCTCACACCCACAGCAGGCTCCTGGGGCACCTCCAGCCCTGGCCTTGTCCTGACACGCTGCAGGGTTTCCCAGCAGCTGGCGAGTGGCCGTGCTGCAGTCGGAGCCAAGGATCCCTGTGGCCTCGCGGGCTGTAATCTGGCTTTCACCAGATTACAGGGCCGCAAATGCCTTAATTAAGACAAGCCTAATTTGCTTAAAGGAGCCCGTTTGTAGTAACCCAATTAAAGCAATGTGAGATGGAGAAATCAAAACCTGCCTTGATCCCCCTGGCAGCCCTCATCAGTCCTGGTGGGTGTTGCACACTGGGGACCCGGCCACCACCTGTGGCTGTGCGGGCAGCAAGGTGGGTGATGCTCCCGGGGGGCTCAGGGCTCCTGCAGCCCCCCACGGCGCTGCTCCCTGTCTCTCCAGCCTCCCACCTCCTGCTTCCTCCCAGGACGCCGTCCCTTTGTGTTTTTGACTATAAATGGCATGGCGCCATCAATTGTTTCTGCCGGCACTGTGGCTGGTTGCCATAGCACTGAATATTTTCCTCTTGCCATTTCCCCCCGTGCAAACGGCCAGGGAAACGGGGTGAGCCCCTCAGCCCCGGCTGCATCCTCTGCCTGGCTCCCAGTGCCAGCACACTGCCCCCAGCCCCTCGGTCCTGTGTGTCCCTGGCCACTGGTGTCCTGCCCTGCCTGTGTCTGGCAGGGATGTGGGGTTACCCCAGGATGCACATGGGGACTCTGCTGTGCACCCCAGCTTGGCACTGCCCAACTGAGCAATGCTGGGAGATGCACAGGGGATGGGGATGTCCCGTGGGATCTGGGTGGATTGTGCCCCACGGTCCAGCTCCCACAGCACTTTTTCTCTTTGTCCTCAGCTACCTGAACGACCTGGAGAGGATAGCCCGTGCTGACTACATCCCCACCCAGCAGGATGTGCTGCGCACCAGGGTGAAGACCACGGGCATTGTAGAGACTCACTTCACCTTTAAGGACCTGCACTTCAAGTATGTCTGACATCTTTCCCTTTTGCCTTTTTGAAAGCAAAAAAACCCCTTCTTCCCCATGTTCAGATGGAGCATGGTGCACACTGCACTCAGTTCTCCCCACCTCCTGGTTTGCTCATGGCGGGAACTGCCGCCTCAGAGAGCGGAAACCGCTGAAATAGCTGGAACAGCCTCAAAAACACTTCAGAGAACTGAGCCTGGGGGCGGATCCAGGCTCTGGCGAGGAGGGGAGGGGGAAGGCGTCCCTCCTCCCGCTGCTGTGACGCTGCTTCCGCTGCAGGAAGGGCGCTGGGCAGGAGCTGGGGGCTCGGGGTCAGGCAGTGGCAGTGCTGCCTGCTGGCACCCCGTGGTTGCTTTCCACTGAAAACCCACGGGAAATAATAAGGGCTCCAGTTTCGGAGGCAGAAAGCTGCCATTGTGCACATCCCCAGGGGATTTAGTCCCATGGCAACAGAGCTGATGTCAGAAAGATCTGCTGGGGTCCTCTCTGAATGCAGGGGGCTCGCAGGGACCCCGATGCCACCCTGGTAGAGTGGAGACACTTGGTTGTGCATTGCCAGGGCAGCACTTTGGGGGTGGCAGTGAGGGTGGTCTGGGAGAATGCAGTGTGTCCCAGTGGGGAAGCCTTCCCTCCAGCCAAGCAGTTGGCATTGGGCATGGCAGTGGATGTGGAATGCTGCTGCTGGGCTCTTCTCCATGGAGCAGGGCATCCTCTGCTGCCCGTGGAGGGAGAGGCACATGGTGCATCGGGATCATCCCCGAGCCCTGCTCCTGCCACAATCCTGCTGAGCCCACGCTGACTTGGCTCCCCTTGGTCCAAGGTCTCTGGCAAAGCCCTGCTGTGCCTGCTCTGGAGCAGGTCTCTGGGGACCATGACACTGACAGCCCCTGGGAAAGGTGGCCTGATCCTGCCCCAGCTCACGTCAGGGATTTGCTTTGGCTGGGAAATGAGCCTGGGCACTGTCCTGGCAGCAGGAGCCGGGGCAGATCCTCAGTACTGGCAAAATCCCTGGGGCAGAAGCACTGTGCTCTGCCTGCACCAGCGCTGCTCCTGCTGCAGCAGCTGGGGACACTGAGGCAGGGCATGGGGTGAGGGTGGTGGGGCTGGGAGCTGCCATCCATCCCGTGTCACCCCCCTGCTGCAGGATGTTCGACGTGGGAGGCCAGCGCTCGGAGCGGAAGAAGTGGATCCACTGCTTTGAGGGGGTGACAGCCATCATCTTCTGTGTGGCCCTGAGTGCCTATGACCTGGTGCTGGCTGAAGATGAGGAGATGGTGAGTCATGGGCATGGAACCAGTGCCATGAGCTGTCCCCTCTGTGGGGGCCTGGGGGAGCAGCCCCTCCTCTGGTGGCCACCAGTGCCCTGGCCAGGGTGGCCCAAGCCTTGCAGGGCCATTGCCATCCCCTGCCCAGGCAGGCAGGAGCATGAGGGGGGACAGTCTGGGGAGCAGTGGGGTGGGTGCTGCCTGGGGGTCCCTGCCTGGCTCATGCTGCCATCTTCCCTGCCAGAACCGGATGCATGAGAGCATGAAGCTGTTTGACAGCATCTGCAACAACAAGTGGTTCACAGACACGTCCATCATCCTCTTCCTCAACAAGAAGGACCTCTTTGAGGAGAAGATTGTGCACAGCTCCCTCACCATCTGCTTCCCTGAGTACACAGGTACCACTGGGAGCCTCTGTGCCCCCTGCCCCCCTGGCAGGAGCAGTGGGTTGGGGCAGCAAGTGGGGTGTGATGGGTGTTTGGGTTGCCCCAGGAGATGTGGGAGGAGTGACGCCCAACACAAGGGGCAGCTGTCTTGAAGGGGGGTTATCTGGGGGTCATTCTGCCTTTGGAGCCTCAATTTGGCATCAGGACAGTGGCTGTGGGGGCCAAGTCAAGCCCAAACCCTTTGGTGGCTGTGGGCAACTGTGGGGCAGCCCAGTGTCTCTTCTTGCCCAGGGGCCAACAAGTATGATGAGGCAGCCAGCTACATCCAGAGCAAGTTTGAGGACCTGAACAAGAGAAAGGACACCAAGGAGATCTACACCCACTTCACCTGTGCCACGGACACCAAGAACGTGCAGTTCGTCTTCGACGCCGTCACCGACGTCATCATCAAAAACAACCTGAAGGACTGTGGTCTCTTCTGAGGCTCAGGTGGGTGGTGGTCATGGACCATCCTTCAGCTGCAGGCTGCCCTTCCCCAGACCCTCCCCTGCTCACCACCTCTCTCTCCTAGGAGCTGCAAAGGAAGGACCACACCATCTCCCACTCCTGCTTCTCTTCTGATTCATTCCTCCGCCCACCACGTAAAGAGACTGTTTGAGTGTCAGCATGGTGGCAGGGCCCACGTACCCCCTGCTGGCTGTGTTTGCCCCCCACCATTGTCCTCCTCCTCGCCGGCGTTGCCCTTCCAGGGAAGACAAGTTTTTAATCTTGGTTTGTACCCCCTCAACCCTTCAGCCCCCATTTCATTCACTCCGAGCCCTGGTGCTCTCACTGTTTACATTGCAAGTGTTGCTGGCACGGGGGGCACAGGGTCCCCTCGGGGATGCCCACCCAGCCACAAACACGACCGATGACATTCCTTTTAGTAACCAGAAAAGAAAGAAGAAAGAAAAAAAGGAAAAAAAAAAAAAAAAGAAAAAACGACAAAACCAAACCCAAAACCATGCAAAAAAAAAACCACACCACACCGGTTGGGCACAGGTTACTTTTTAAACAAACCTTTTTACCAAACTATTTAAAAGCATCAAGTGCTACGTGGTGGTGGCATCCTCCGTGGCCAGCCCACCCCCCAACCGTGTGCCTTTGGGGGGGAGGGTCTGCACCCCACCCCGCCTTGCTGCCCCCATGCCGATGGGCAGCTCAGGCAGGAGGGTGGGCAGGGGGTGCTGCCCACTGCCTCTATCCCCCCCCTCTTTCTAAGCCTAGTTTTTAGGGCTAGCTGTTGCGTTGGGCGAGGAGAGCCCGCTGTACAGAGCGGCCCCCGCTGTCCCCCCAGCCCAGGGGGACCCTCCAGCCGGTGCCTGCGGCCTCGCTTTTCCCACGGGATGTTTTACCAAACTGTTCACGTCGTTTGAAATAATAAAATGTAGAAAGGAAAAAAAAAAAAAGAGAAACGTTATATATACTGAAATGCCCTGTGTGGCATGGGAGTGGGCAGGGGGGGCTTCCCCTCTGTGGGAGGGTTGGGGTGGGCCCCAGGGGTGGGAGAGGGGCACAAGGTGGGTTGGCATCCCCCTGGGGTCAGGAGAAGTCCCTGCTTGTGAGAGGTGAGGGCAGTGGGGGGACCCTTGGGGGTGTAGCTGGGATGCTGCTGCAGGGCTGAGCCCTACCCCGAGGGGCTGTGGGGTGGGGGGGAACAAACACATGACCACCCCCTGGCTCTGCAGCGGTGACGTGGTGGCACAGGGGACCCCCAGTATCACACAGTCAGTCCCTGGGGTCACCCAGGACCCAGGAACACCCAATGATCTGCAGCCCAGAGGGACATGTAGCACCCCTTGCACCCAGCAGCCCCCAAGGAACCCCCAGCCCCAGGGATCACCCATGGACACCCCACACCCAAAGGACCCCCAGCTCTGAGGGGTTTGTGGAGACTCCCAGCACCCCCAGCTCCAGGGGGGCACCCGTGGACACCCAGCAGCACCCAAGGGATCACCCCAGAGCTCCAGAGGGCACCTGGACCCCCCAGCATCCAAGGGAACCCCTAGCACCCCTCAGTTCCAAGGGGTACCAGGGACTCCCAACACCAAGGGGCACCCAAAACCCCCCAGTCTCCCCAGTGCCAAGGGTCATCTGGGAACCCCAGCACCTGTCAGCCCTAAAGGGAACCCAGGGACACCCCAGGATCCCTCAAGTACTAAGGACACCCAGGACCCCCAAACACCCCTCTGCTCCAAGGGGTACTCGGGGACCCTCAGCACCCAAGGTAACCCCCGTCCCCCACAGCTCTGAGGGTTACCTGCAGCACCCCAAAGTATACAGGGTTATCCAGGTGCCCCTAGGACCAGGAGCCCCAGAGACCCCCAGCAGAACTGGGGACCCCACAGTGGGAGAGTGGGTGGGGAGGGGGTGTGAGATTGTGCCCCCCGCCCCCCCCAGCCCCCCCACTTCACCAGGGGAGGCTTTAGAGCTGGGCAGGTCAAATCCCAGGGGTGTGGGGCAAGCGGGGATGGTTGTGGAGGTGGAATGGGGTCAGCGGTGGGGCTGGTCCCGGGTGGGGGGTGCTCGGCCGGGGCTCAGAACAGCCCGCAGTCCTTGAGGTTCTCCTTGATGATGATGTCAGTGACGGCGTCAAAGACGAACTTGACGTTCTCGGTATCGGTGGCGCAGGTCATGTGGGAGTAGATCTCCTTCACGTCCCGCCGCATGTTCAGCTCCAGGAACTGCAGCTTGATGTAGTTGCCCGCATCGTCGTAGGTGTTGGGACCTGGTGGTGTGGCAGTGAGAAAGATCCCTTCCTGGGCTGGCCCCCCGCCAAAATGCCGGCCCGGGATTACCCAGTGCTCCCTCAGGTGGGTAAAGCTTGTACTCTCCCTCAGCAAGGCTCATGCAGCGCCACTTGCGTGGGGTGCTGAGGACACCTGGTGGGGACTCCTGCGGGGGTGGTGGCACCCGGCCCTCCAGCAGCGCCCCACCATCCCCGGCCACCGCCACACTCACCGTCATAGTCGGGGAAGCAGATGCTGAGGTGGGCCTTCTTGATCTTCTCCAGGAAAACGTCCTTCTTGTTGAGGAAGAGGACGATGGAGGTGGTGGCAAAGTAGCGGTGGTTGCAGATGCTGTTGAAGAGGTGCAGGCTCTCGTGCATGCGGTTCTGCGGAGGGACACAGCCCCGTGGTGACACCCGTGTCGTGGCTGGGGCAAAGCAGAGGGGCTGTGAGGTGGTGAGCGTTCCTCACCACTTCATCATCCTCCACCAGGACCATGTCGTAGGCACTGAGAGCCGCGATGAAGATGATGCAGGTCACGCCCTCAAAGCAGTGGATCCACTTCTTCCTCTCTGAGCGCTGTCCACCCACGTCGAACATCCTGGGCAGGACAAAGGAGGGTCAGCACCCCCTCCCTGCCCACCCCCTGGCACCAGCCCTCGCTGGGGCCTGGCCCCCACCTGAAGTTGAGGTCTTTGAAGGAGAACTGGGTCTCGATGATGCCGGTTGTCTTGACGCGGGAGCGCAGCACGTCCTGCTCTGTGGGGACGTAGCCGGGGGTCACCAGGCGCTCCAGGTCTGACAGGTAGCTGGCCGGGCACGCGGTGGGCATGAGACACGGGTTGGAACCCCCTGATGCCCGTCCCACCCATGCTCCCTGAGCCCAGCACGTACTAGCCCGCAGAGTCGTTGAGCTGGTACTCGGAGGCGCGGTCAAAGCAGGCTTGGATGCCCGAGTCCTTCCAGAGCCGCCCGATGATTTCTGACATCTCCTTGGGCATGGTCCCCTCCTCGATGGTGTCCGAGAGGTGCAGCAGCTTACGGGCATCGTCCTGTGAGGGACAGGGGGTCAGTGGGGCCTGGGGACTGCGGGGAACTCCTGTCCCACATGGATGCTACTCACCTGGCGAGCCGTGTCCCCGTACTGGATGTTGAGGGTGGTCATGGCCCGCACGATGGACAGCATGGACTGGAGCGTGTTGCTGTAAATGATGGCAATGAACTCCAGGCATTCCTCCAGCGAGTAACCGTCCTGGTGGATGATCCTGGCCACGGAAGATCACAGGTGTCGGGCTGAGCTGGGTGGAGCTGAGCCACAAGGTGGATGCACCCCGTGGCAGTGGCACGGGGCACTCAGGCACAGTGGGATGGGGCACCCCATGACTGCAGTGTGGGACAGACACTGTGCATGGTGGGCACCATCAAGTGACCCCCCCTTGACACTTACTTCATCTGCTTGACAATGGTGCTCTTCCCCGACTCCCCTGCTCCTAAGGGGACAAAGCAGGGTCATGGTGGGGCCATGGGCACTCCCAGCTGAGCCCGGGCTGGCTCTCTGAGAGCCTTGGTGCCTGGCATGGCTGTGGGCACTGCTGGCTGTGCTGGCTCCGTGGGTGTGCAGGGGGATTAACAGCCTGGTGCCAGTGGCATTAAGGTTAGCCTGAGCTGCTGTGTCTAATGGGATCTGGAGCAGCTCATCCAGGACACTCAGGAGCCCAGGGGACGGGTTGGGGACATGGTGACATCGCAACCCTGCCACCCACCACCCAATTCCCCAAGCCTGTGGCTGTGCAGGCAGATGTGTCCTGGGCCAGGCCAGAGGACAGTGATGCCACCCAAGGCCCCACCACACACAGAGCATCCCCATCCTCAGGCACCCCTGGGGGACTGGCAAGGACTGGGAGGGACACACAGCACAAGGGGGCTCCAGGCACAGGCATGGGGTGGTGGGATGGGCTGCATGGGGGCCCCCAGGAGCATGAGGGTGTTCACAGGCTGGGGTGGGGGTAGGTGGTGTGGGTGAAGGCTCTTAAGGTGGTTTGGTTGGGTTTGGGACCTGGGCGTGGGGGAATGTTAGCAGGGCTGGTTGGGTTGAAGGATATATGGAACACAGGGGATCTTAGGGTGGATCTTGGGACCTTAGGATCTCGGGATCTCATCTTCTTGTTGAGATGGTCTGTTGTGTTTGGGGCACATGGTAAGGGGTGCTGAGCAAGTTGGGATGAGGTGGTTTAGGGGATCCTGGGAATGGAGGGGCTGTTGGGGTGGCTGGTTGGGTTTAGGGGTGCCAAGGGAGAAAGGAAACATTGGGTGGGCTTTTTTTGGGTTGACTGGTTTGCTTTAGGGGTGCTGTGGGGGTCAGAGGACTGCTAGAGTGGGCTGACTGGGTTTAGGGGTGCTTAGGAGCTGGGGCTTGGGGACTGTTGAACTGATTTGGTTTAGAGTGGGGTCAGGGAAATTTTGGGTGTTTTATTGGGGAGGAGTTGGTTGGTTTTAGGGATGCCTGGCAGTGGGAGACTGTTGGGGACACTCTTGGGTTGTGCTGGTTTGTTTAGAGGTGCTGGAGGCATCAGGGAAACATTGGGTGGGCTCTTGAGAAGGGGAGGTTTGGTTTAGGGCTGCTGGGAATGGTGTTGATGTTGGGGTGGGCTGCTTGGTTTTAAGGGTCCTGAGCGAGTCAGGAGAATGTTGAATGCACTGTGAGGGTGGGCTGCTTGGCTTGGGGGTGTATTGGGAGCCAGAGGATTGGCTGGTTGGGTTTTGGGGCAGTTGTGGGGCATGCTGGTTGGGTTGAGGGGCACCAGTTGGGTTTAGGGGTGCTGGTTGGGTTGAGGGGTGCTGGTTGGGTTGGGGGGCACTGGTTGGATTGAGGGTTGCTGGTTGGGTTGAGAGGTGCTGGTTGGGATGAGGGGCACAGGTTGGGTTGGGGGACACTGGTAGGTTTCCGGGACGCATTGGGTGGGCTGTTAGGGTGAGATGCTCAAGGGATGGCTATGTCCCCCCTGGTTTTGTGTCCCCCTTACCCAGCAGCAGCAGCTTGACGGTCCTGGCATCCTTCTCAGCATCTTCCTTGAGCTTCTTCTCCAGCTCTCGGGAATGCTTCTCCTCGGCGCTGGCCCCGGCTCCCATGGTCAGCCCCGCAGCCCTGCGGTTCAGCGCCCGCTCCTTGGAGGTCAGCACCAGGATGGGCAGCGAGCTCCAGCCTCCCGCCGCCTCCAGCGTTCGCTCCCGCGCCCGCCGCCGCCGCCGCCGCCGCCGCCGCCCGCCCGTGTGCGACAAGGACTGGGCCAAGGTCCCGCGGGGCCGCCCGCCGGGGGGCTTAAGCTGGGCCCCCCCGATAAACCCCCTGCAATCTGCAGCGGGCTGAGCTCAGCAATCCCGAGGTTCCCGGAGTCAGCACTTCTGCCGGGAGGGTGCCCCGGCCCCACCAGCCCCAGCTTTGCCTCCACCCGGGGGCTGGGGCAGTGACCCGGCCACCCTGGGCGAAGTGGGACCCCTGCCCATCTCCAGCTCTGCTGTGGACCCCAGGGGTTTGGAATTGGGGAGTGGGATGGTGTGTCTGCGGGGATCTGGTCGGAGTGGGAGCTAATGTCCCCACTGTCCCCATCTCACCTGGTCAAACCCCCTGCTCTGGAGCAGTGCCCACTGTCCCAACCCGGTAAGCCATGCCAGTGTCCTCATGGGCACTCCCCACTGTGACAGAATGTCAGCCTCAGTCAGCACACCCTGTGTCCCCAGGGACCCTTCCAGAACCTCCACTAATGTCTCCATGCCCTCTGGGTGCACTTAGTGTGCCTGCGCAGCCACTCCCAGTGCCACCAGTGCACTCCCAGTGCCACCAGGCCAGCTCAGTGTCACCTGCACAGCGTCCCCAGGGCCTCCAGCAACACCTGCACCATGTCCTCAGGGATACCTGCATACCCTCCACAGGGTTCCCAAAGCCTCTCCAGTAACATTCCCAAGTGACTATGGAAGAAATCCCAGTGTTTCGAGGCAATTCCAGTTCCTGTGTGGGGACCATGCTACTCCTGCCCCAGTCCAAAAAAAACCCTGTCCAAGGCCCAGGGACACTTCAGTGCCGCCTCTGTGTTACCATCCCAACCTCAGTGAGCCCCCACAATGTCTCTGAGTCCCTCAGTGTGCCTTCCCAGTGCCCCCCTCTTACGTCCCCAGTGCCCCCCATTGCCACCACCATGTGGCCACCGCAGCAAAACTGAGTATGCCAAGGAACACCGCAGTAACTCCCTAGTGTTCCCCTACCTCCGGTGACTCCAGGCCTTGCCAGGGCTGCCCCAGTGGCCCCAGTACAGCCCAGTTCCCCCCTGTATCCCCCTTTTGTTCCCAGCGCTCCCCATCCCCGCACGGCGGCTCTCCTGCAGTGCCCCGCTCGGCCGCCAGAGGGCGCGAGCGCCCAGCGCAGCTCCCAGTACAGCCCAGGGCTCCCAGTACAGCCCAGCGCTCCCAGTACAGCCCAGTGCAGCTCCCAGTACAGCCCAGCGCTCCCAGTACAGCCCAGCGCATCTCCCAGTACAGCCCAGGGCTCCCAGTACAGCCCAGTGCAGCTCCCAGTACAGCCCAGCGCATCTCCCAGTACAGCCCAGTGCAGCTCCCAGTACAGCCCAGGGCTCCCAGTACAGCCCAGTGCAGCTCCCAGTACAGCCCAGCGCAGCTCCCAGTACAGCCCAGGGCTCCCAGTACAGCCCAGTGCAGCTCCCAGTACAGCCCAGGGCTCCCAGTACAGCCCAGTGCAGCTCCCAGTACAGCACCAGTGCCTCCCTCTCAGGACTGGCCAGAGGAGCACAGCACCATTGCCCCAGTACTGAACAGAGTACCCTGCCACAGCCCAGTACTGTCCACTACAATCCCCAGCCACCCTAGAGAACCATCACCACTTCCCCACCACTGTTTCCAGTACTGCACAGTGCCACCAGCTCCTACTACCAAACCCTAATGCCTCAGTACTTCTCCCAGTCCTCCCAGTACCAACCTCCAGTGTGGCCAGTGCTACCTCTGATACAGCCCAAGACCTTCAGAACTGCCCCCAGTGTCTGCGGTAACTACTCAGAGGAGCTTGGTGCCACCCCTGTATCAATCAAGGTACTCTCAGTAACTCCCACTACCACCCTCAGTGCCCTCTGCTGTTTCTCCTCTGCTCCATGCCGCCAATACCAGCTCCCAGTACCATATCCTGGTGCTCCAGAACTTTCCTCAGGGCCCCCAGCACTTCTCTGTGCCCCCACCAGTGACCCTGAGTGCTCCCAGTGCCTTCAGCAACACCCAGTGGTGCCACCAGCCCAGCCCAGCGTACCCCAACACACAGCAGTGCCACCCACCAGCGGCACCTGCCCACAGCCCCTGTGCTGCCCCAGCATGGTGACCCACAGCCCCCAGGGGCAGCCCTGGCAGGGCTCAGGGGGTGTCGTGGTGGGGCCAGGCCCCTCCCCTACAGAGCACACCAGGCGCCCGCGTCTGCCCCAATGCCAGCGTTTATTTGGGGGTACCCCTGGCAGCACGGGCACTTACTCAGCCCTGGTCACCCCTGTGTTCCCATGTACAGCTATTTACAGCCCTCCACACCCACCGGGGTGCCCAAAGAGTGAGGTTGATGGGCTGGGTGCCCCAAACCCCTCTGGGTGCCGCTGTCACCAAGCTCCAGCAGCTGCTCAAGGTTTTACACCAGCGTGGGCCCTTCTCCTTCCCTTCTGCATCCAACGACCCTGGGGCCAAGCTCCCACTATTGCCTGGACACCTTGGTCCCACCTTCAGGTCCCATCTCACCCCTGTCAAGCCCCCAGGGAGGGGACAGAGCCCTGTACCCTTGCCCCTCCTCCTCAGCTTGCTGGTGGTCTACAGCTTCCCCACAGAAAGCACTTGCTCCTCCATAACCCTGTGGGGAAACTGAGGCACAAAACTATGATGGTCATGCCCAGCTTGCAGTGGGCAGCCCTTGTCTGGCACTGCCTCCTCCCTGCCCTCCCCAGGGCATCGTCCCCTCCCACACAGGGACATCCATCCCCCAGCACGGTGTCCCAGCTGCGTGGGAGAGGGGCTGTGGTGACCCATGGTCCCTGCGCAGCAGGATCTGGGGGTCCTTGGCAGGGGGAAAGACAGCGATGGTGGCTGCAGCCACCTCAGGGGCCCCTGCTCCTCCCTGGAGCTGGGAGGTGGGGGCAGCACCACCCCAGTGCCTATGTACAGCCTACAAATAAATACCACCTCCCGTGGGAGGGGAGAGCGTGTGTGTCTGCGTGTGTGTGCGTGCGTGGATGTGTATATATATATATATATATATTTATTTATAGATATTTTTAATATTAAAAGGGGGGAAAAATAGACCACTGTGCTAGCAAAGTCCCTGATGATGGTTTCATGTATGCCCATAGGTCTCTGGCTGGTGATTCCGGCGGTTCCGAGGCTTCTTCTGCTCCTGCTGCTCCTTGGCTTTGAGGCCGGCCAGCGGCTGCGGGGGGCTGGCGGCCGTGTGCCTCCAGTAGCCCTGGCAGTACTGGTCCAGCAGTCCCATTTCGGGCTGGCTGAGGAGCTGCAGCAGGTCCTGGTAGCGGGGAGTGGGGGCGCCGGGCAGGCCGGGGGCCGGGCTCTCTGCCTGGACCAGCACGGTGTGCACGGCGCGGCTGCTGAGGACGCGGAGCTGCACCCTGGTCACCGTGTGCTTGAAGTTGTTCTCGGTGGCGGTGCAGGAGTAGAGGCCGCTGTCGCTGAGCTGCAGGGCACGCAGCAGCAGGCCCTGCTCCGTGCGCAGCACCCGGCCCTCCACGCGCACCTGGGGGCACAGCACAGGGGGCATGGCTCAGCGCTGGCACCCCCGCGCAGATGGGGGCACAGCACAGGGGGCATGGCTCAGCGCTGGCACCCCCGCGCAGATGGGGGCACAGCACAGGGGGCATGGCTCAGCGCTGGCATCCCCGCACAGATGGGGGCACAGCTCAGCGCTGGCACCCGGCACCCCACGCCCCAGCACCGCCCCGCCCTGCCCTACCTCCTTCCGCCGGTCGCTGTTGTCCTTCTGCAGCAGCCACTTGATGCTGGCCTGGGGCGAGCGGGGCTGGCACTCCAGGAAGGCTGTGCTGCCCTCCACCCCGTACTGCACGGCCTCCACCATGTTCTTGTTGGCTGCAGGGGGGCCACAGGCAGCCAGGTCACCCCCACCCCACTGCACTTCTGCCTTGCCCCCTCTGTCTCCAAGGGTGGGTGTCCGTCCATCCATCTCCTCCATCCCCTCCATCCATCCATCCATCCATCCATCCATCCATCCCAATCACCTATCCATGAACCAACCCATTCATCTGTGCTTGCTCTCATTCCCAATGTTTCCACTCATCAGTGCTCATCTTCCCCCCTACAACTACCCACTCATCCACCACCCACCCATTCATCCATGTATCTTCCCCTACATCCACCCACAAAACCATCTCCCCGCCAAGGAATCCCTGTGTCCCCAGGCAGCCCTGTGCCCTCAGCCTCCCCTCCCAGATGCCCCAGGCCTTGCCCCAGCCCCGCTCACCGTTGGAGTTGTAGCCGCGGCACTGCCGGATGGGGTTGCCGTGCCGCACGTCCTGCCGCCGGCTGCGCCTGCGGGAAGCGGGAGCTGAGAGGGGCAGCCTGTGCCTGGGGTGCTCCCCTGCCCTCCCTGCCCTCCCTGGCCACGCTGTACCTCTTGGAGGAGGCGGAGTAGCGGGTGCAGGCGCTGCCGTCCCAGGCGCAGTAGGGGTCCCGCGCCAGGCAGCAGTCGGCACAGGCCTCCCCGTACACGTCACAGCGGTGCAGCGCCAGGTGCGTCACGCCTACGGCCGAGGACACATACAGCTGTTGCTGTGGGGAACAAGGAGGACAGGCTGAGATACTGCCTCATCCCCACTGCATCAGGGCCCTGCAAACACCCTGCTCAGGTGCTGTGGTGATGCTGGGCAATGCCACCGCAGGGACAGGGACGGGATCTACCCACCCAGCCTCTGCTAGGACTCACCCTCTTGGAGGAGATGGTCATCGTCTTGATGGGGGCTGGCACCTGGATGAGAGCAGGAATGAAGGAGATGGAGGGATAACTGCTTGGACTGATGCTAACAGACCTGGGGTGGGCACTCCAGACCCCCCACAGGCAGCTGGAGCAGGCAGAGCAGGCAGGGGGAGATGTGAGTGGGCAGCAAGCAGGAGGACCAAAGCACGGAGTCCCTCCAGAGATGGCCAAGAGATAGCTAGTGTCCCAAGGGACTGGCTGATGTCCCAAGGGGCTCTCTACTGTCCCAGGGAATGACTGGTAACTCAAGGGGCTGGCTGCTGTCCCAAGGGATTGGTTGGCCGGGTCACAAACACTCAGCAGAGGGTGAAGGACATGCTAGCCCTTACCTTGAACACTTCAATCTCCTCCAGCATGAGCTCCTCTGTCTCCATGTCATCCCGGGGGAGCACAATGACCTTCTGCACGGTGCCCCGATCTGCAAGACACCACAGTGTCCAGGTGTTCAGTGCTACCCTGGGCACCCATGCCCTCCCTGTCTGTGAAGGGCATCCCTGCTGGGCCTGTGGAAAGGAAGGATCCCCCAGGCCCATCCCCATCTCTCCCCTGCTGTGGCAGCTAGCTATGTCTGGGGTGGCGTGTGCCAGCTCAGGTAACCAGCTGTGTCTAGAGAGTGCCACCAGAATGCCAGAGAGTGCCCAGAGCAGCATGCAGACATGCACCAGGGCAAGAGAAGGACCAGGATGGATCATGGGTGCTCTGGGATGCAGGGGAAGCACTGGCCTGGATGGTAGTGCCCCTAGGATGGGCATTGAGATCTGGGAAGGACAGGGCTGGATGTCAGCGCCTCTGGAATGGGCAGCTGGGCAGGAAAGGCGCAAGGCTGGATGATGACAGGCTTAGCATGGGCAACAGGAATGGGTGGGTGCTAAGGTCAGAAAAGGATAAGGCTGGATGATGAGGCCCCTGGAACAGGCACCAGGACAGGGGGAGGATCAGGCTGCACGGCAGGATCCCAAGGATGGGAAGATCATGCTGGATCACTGGCTTCAGGGATAGGAGCTGGGCTAAGGGAAGGACCAGGCAGGACAGCAGGGTCTGTGGGATGGCATCGGGCCAGGGAAAGAACAGTCTGTAGCCTGGAGGAGGGGCAGGGCTCTCAGGGGGGCATTCTCAGCCCCGCACCCCGCCCTAGCGGTGGAGGGCACCGTGCTCTGGCCAGCCCTGGCGGTGCCCGTGCCCTCCGGGCCGCGGTGGAGCATGCTGCGTTCCCGCGGTGCGCGGCGTGGGTACCTGTGCCCAGGAAAAGCACCTCATAGCGCCCGTCTGCCGCGTCCACCTGGTCCACGGCCACGGTGGTGAAGCGGTAGTTGACGTTGGTGCGCAGCACCAGCGGCCGGCGGTGCGTGGGGTACACGGCGTGGAACATCAGCGGGTGCGCGCGCATGAAGTTGATCACCTCGTCGGGGTAGTCCTTGGTCGACTTCATGGACGGGGTGAAGGTCCCCCCAGGGCACTGTGGCACAGACATCACCAGGGCTTGGTGAGCTGGTGCCCGAGCACAGGTCTGAGGGTGCCGGCTGCCTGGCAGGCACTGACTCCCTACCCGTGGTGCCCAGGGGTACTTACAGTGCCTGGGCGGGGGTAGGGCATCTTTCCTGTGTAGGGCATCCACTGGTAGTTGGGTCCCTCCTTGTGGGCAAAGGGCCCGTTGAAGACCATGCGGATGTCAGCCATCGAGTAGACACACACAGCAGAGCCTTTGAAGACCGACCTGGGGGCAAGGACCTGCTGCCACCCTTTGTCATGGCATTGCCAGGACAGACGCCCAGCTGAGACCCCCTCCTCTCCTGCCCTGTGCCAGGAGGGTCAGCACTCACCCCGAAGCAGAGAACACAGCGTAGATAACAGGGTTCTTGGTGTCCTGAGTCTGCTGGATGAAGACGTCCTCTTGGGACAGAAAGACGGAGGCGTCACCATAGGGAAGGTAGGCAGGGACACCAGGGTACAGGCAGAGCAGTTACCCATGGAAGAGCAAGAGGCAAGGGGCAGCAGGGGTGTCCTCAGCTCTGCCCAGGGTGCCCCCAAGCCTGAAGGCTCCCATCCCTTTCCTGGCACACTCACGGAGCTCGTCGAAGTGCGTTTCAATTCCATCGGGTCCCGGCACAGAGCAGACCAGCCGGGCCTTCAGGAAGGTGCTCCACTTGTTCACAAGGCAGCAGTGGCCCCCGTCGTCATTCTGCAACAGTGAGACCCCTGTGCTGAGCCCTGCCTGTCCCCCTGCCCACCTCCAGGCCTGCTTCCTGCCTCTCCTCCGCTACACCTACCAGGCAGATGCGCCCGATGCGGGAATAGACCCCAGGACTCAGCGGGGCATCAGCCGACTTCTCTCGGAAGAAGAAGTAGAGCTTGTCATCATTCCTCTCGCTGCTGTCAGGGATGAGCTGGGCACGGACAAAGGCTGGGTCTGGAATGGCACAGCACAGCATGGCACCATCAGCCCAGTGGCACTGTTGCTCCATGTCATAGCAGGATGCTGAGCCCCCCTCTGCTGAAGCATCACATCTCTCACGCTGTCACAGAGTGAGAGCTACATCTCTGAGTGTCTCTTGTGATCTCTAACACACCAGGAGAGGCTTGAAGCATCTCTGGGGCCCCTGGGAGCATTCCTGAGGTCCACAGGTTGAAGAGATACATCAGCTCTACGAGCAAGGTGGTGGGAACCAGTCTTCCCCAGGAAGGAACCACACAGCATGGAAGCTTCTCAGGAAGCTTCTCCCTGCCATCCATCAGCCCGTGTCCAGCCTGTGCTGACAGCTCCCCCTCTTCAGGTTACCACCCTGCTGGCTCCCCAGCCCGGCAGGATCATCCCATCTGCTCTGCTGTGTTTACTCAGCTGCTGTCCCGCAGGCAGGGGTGCTCCGAGGGGGGCAGATGAACGTTCGGGGTCACCGACTGCAGGCGACACGGGTGACATCTCAGCGCTGCACAAACCCATGCACTGACACTGACAGGGCCAGCCCCACCTCTCACCAGTCTGCTCCCTCCACCCAGCACAGCTCCAGGCATGTCTGTCACTGCCCCACACAGCTATCCCTGCTTCTGTGTGCCCCCCCATCCATCCATCCATGATCAATGCATCCATCATCCATCCATCTGTCCATCAATTCATCTATCCATCATCAATCCACCCATCCATGATTAATTCATCCATCCATCCATCAATTCATCTATCCATCATCAATCCACCTATCCATGTACAATTCATCCATCATCTATCTATCCATCATCAATTCATCTATCTATCATCAATCTACCCATCCATCCATCCATCCATCCATCCATGATCAATTCATCCATCATCCATCCATACATCCATCCTGGCTGCTGTCTCCGTTCTGGAGAAGGAGGCAGTCCCACATGTCAGGTCCCACCTCTAGGCCTGGAGCCATGATGTCCCCAGGGCACCTGGCCCGTGTCCCCTGCACTCACCGTTGAGCCAGCGGGAGTTGTACTGGTCTGTCCTCATGGCTGTCTGCTTGCCCATGGTGCGGAAGATGGCCGCGTCCGTGCCCATGAAGTCGATGTACACACCAGCATAAAGCTCCTCATCTGCAGAGGGCAGAGGTCAGCCAGGAATGCCCACCTCATCCCATCCACCCACCTTCTTCAACTGCCAGCCCCACACCTGGCCAGTAGCCACCAGGCAACCAAGAGCCACTGCCTGTGACCATCCCAGAGAGTTCTGGAGGTTGGCACTGGTCTGTAACCACAATCCCCTCCTCTGCTGGCCTAGGTGCTTGGCCAGCTGAGGCAGGCAGGGGTGGCAGAGCAGGAACCCTGCTCCTGGTGGGAGTAGCTGTTCCATCCTACATATTCCTTCTGCCCAGAGCAGGAAGCACTGGCTCCAGGGAGCCACAGAACTCACTTATTAATGCAGAGACAGTGTCTACTTTGGGGTCGTAGGAACACTTCCCCTTGCCCGACTCCAGCTTGTCTGGCTCCAGGTAGAAGATATAATCCTGGAGAAGGAAGCAAACAGAGCAGCTGGTTAGACTTTCACCCCTCCACTCATGTGACAGCTCCCAAAGCCCCCCAGGAGAGGCAGCCTCCTCCAGGATGGGGCACAGCAGTAAGGACAGACGTGGAAGGGGTCTGCAAGTCTCCTGAGAAGCTGAAGCTCCTGTGAGCGACTCCTCCAAAGATGCTGGCTTCTTCTCCATGCCTTCCACCACTTGGAGACTTGGCTGAGCCATCAGGCTGAAGTGGGGCATCCATCCTCCAGGTCGGGGAAAACATCCCCCTCTGACAGCCTCTTCACTCCAGCTGGCTGTGCTGCACACTGTCGCTTGCCCAGCAAGGTCACACAGCCCCAGCAGCTTCAGCAGGCAGGGCCTGCCCTGCAGCACAGCTCAGCACAGCCTGGCTGCTGCACCCACTGCACTTCTCTTGCCAGGGGCCATTTTCCAGTGCTTTTCTTCACATGGTGAGATGCTGTGCCTGCTCCATGGGATGCCTCCCTACCGTCGCTTCTGCCTTCCCGTGGCCATCCCTGGCACCATCACACATTCCCAGCCAGGAGTGAGACCCACGCTGCCTCTGGAGGCACTTCCAAAATCCTCTGCCAGGCTGGCCCAGCCAGGTCCCTCCTCACCCTGGCAGAAGGACCACCTTCAGCTGAGACAAAGCAGCAGCCGGAGCACCCATGGGGAGCCTGGGCATGGAGGGACCTTAAGCAACCAAATTGGGCAGATGCCCATTGGCCCTGTGCCCTGGCTTTGGCACATGGGTGACAGACACAGTGACAGCCACCCTCCACTGAGAGGCCAGCAGGGTCCTGGTGGAGCCTAGGCTCTGGGAAGAACAAGAGAGGGTGAGGGGCTGGGATCTCACCGTGGGCATCTCACCGTGGGCAGCTCACACCAGCTGCTCCTGGCCCAGGAGCATCCAGGCCCAGAGATGGACGCAGCCATGTTTCACCATCCCCATCACTGCACTGTGCAGTCTGTGCCACCGTCACCATCACAAACACCTCTGCCCAACGCTGGCCCTGCTCCTGAAGTGGGCAATCACCTCATATGGACCTCTCTCTCCCCAGCACAGCCCTGGCACTGGCTGCACCATCTCACACTCCTGGTCAGGCAACACAGGAGCCATTGTGGTGCTGGCACTGCTGATCAGCTAACACACCTGGAAATGCACCAGAGCTGCCAGGAAGCACGTGCTGGCAGCCCCAGGGAGCTCCCGCTGGGACACAGGGGTGACCATGACAGGCCCAGCAGGGGTGACCTGAGGGGGCTAAAATGGACACGGCCTTTTCCCAGCTGGCATGGGGAATTGGCAGCAGGAGCTGCCCACAGTCTGGGAGATGCTCACTGCCAAGCATCACCCTTTTCCCCCACCCACCCGAGGAGCTGGGGGAGCCCCAGGCTGCACCAGGGTGCCCATGTCCCCCATGCTCCCCAGCCCATGCACTGCCCGTGTTAGTCCGGAGGGGAGAGGCTGGGGGTGACACTGTCAGGGTGGGCTGCACACTGGGGTGCCCCCAGGAGCTGGGGATGCTGTCACCTCCCTGAGTGCACTTGACTGCCAGGATGACAAGCCCCTCTTGGGGCAAGGTGAAGCAGCTGCTCAGTAAAGTCTCTGTAGGTCCTACCCCAACACGTTCTGCACATTACTGGGGCATCCTCCCCGAATCATTCCAAGCCCCGTGGCTCTGCTGACACACAGTCCCACTTCCAGGGGACACAGCAAGCCTGGAGTAGGCAAAGGCAGCGGTGGGTGGAGAGCCACCATCCCTGACAGTGTCCCCCCTAGGATGGGGGGATCCTACACGGGCAGGGAGGAAGGAGTTAGTGGGAGGAGGAGAGCCGCCGCCAGGCCGGGGCCGGAGATGCTGCGCTGGGAGGGAAGGGGGCAGTGCCCGGCCATGCCCAGGGTCCAAGCATGCCAGTGGGAGGAGGAGCCCGCGGCTCTGGCGTGGCGCCCCTGTGCCAGGCGGGCTCCCAGACCCGTTCCCACCTTGCTCTGTGCTGGTCTCGGGCTGAGGGGGCTGTCGGTGGAGCTGCTTCCCCGGCCTCCCGGCTGGCTCGGCGGGAACCCCTGGGGAAAAGGAGCAGGGCAGAGAGTTAGCACCAGCAGGGGAAGGACCCCCAGGGCAGGGGGGAGCAGGGGACCCCAGGAGATGGGTGATGGATGCCCACTGAGCAGCAGCACTGCTGTCTCCCTGGGCTCCTTCATGTTCCAGGCCTGCTGGCCTCCAGCAGGAGCTTCTCCAGGATGGATCCTGCTCTCTCCCACAGAACTGGGGTGCCCTTAGCATGGGGTAGGAGAGAGTGGAGAGATGGTTGCCCACAGCCAGCCAGGCTGGGCTCACACCTGGGGTCTCAAAAATGGCATCTGCCACTTTGTTCCTCCTGTGTTGATGAGCAACGCCTCAGCATCAAAATGAGCACCATGGGGTCACTGAACACTTCCACACTGCCACTGACCCTGCCGGCCAACTAGTGCTGTCCTCCACTGCACTGACACCCCAGGTCCTCCTCATATGCTGCCACTCCCCAGTTCAGACCCAATCCAATCCCAATTTGGGATGTCGAGCAGCATCCCCCTCTCTCAGTGCCCATGCCAGGTTTGGGGGCTCTGAGGCAGACACCCTTCTTTCACATCCAGCGCCGTGATCCTCCATCAGTGGTGACTCCCACTCCAGCCTCAGGAGAAGACACAGCCTGGGTCCTGTCACTCCAGCGCAGAGAGGACAGACACCTCACAGGGCTTGGGACCCCTGGGATTCTTGTGCTGCCACTTGCAGAGACTGGCTCCCTCCCAAGGCTGTCCTGAAAATGCTCCTCTGTCTGCCACACCTCCTGCCTGTTGGCATGCAGCTCTGATGCCACCCTCTCACTGCACGCTGTGCTCCTTGGTGCTGGGTGACACCCATCCAGGGATGTTCCTGACATGGCCACACGAGCTGGCACAATCCCTGCACGGCTCTCCCTGTGCAGCACCAGTGCTGGCATCCTTGGAATCTACGGTGAGGGGCTCAGGAGCCTGGCAGCCTTCCAAGTGGGAAGCTGGCTTGACACGTCCCTTGTCCCAGTGGAGATCCAGCAGTGGCTGCAGCCAGCAGGGTGGGTGGGCACGTTGTGTGCGAGCTGCCACAGAGTACAGCCAAGTTCCAGCGTGAAGAGAAGTCCTTGGTCTGTGGAGATGGCTTGGCCCCTCTCAGCAGCACAACACTGTTAGCCATGGTCACGCCCAGACTGCCCTTGCCCACAACCTTCACCTCCCCAGCAGCCAGCAGAGGTGAGCCAAGCATCCACCCCACTGCAGCCTCCTGGTGGCTGTGCCAGCACCCCTGTGGCACACAGCAGCCCAGCACCCCTGTGGCACACAGCAGCCCAGCACCCCTGTGGCACACAGCAGCTCAGCATCCCTGTGGCACACAGCAGCCCAGCACCCCCGTGCCAGCCAGCAGCTCAGCATCCCTGTGGCACACAGCAGCCCAGCACCCCTGTGGCACACAGCAGCTCAGCATCCCTGTGGCACACAGCAGCCCAGCACCCCTGTGGCACACAGCAGCTCAGCATCCCCGTGCCAGACACAGCTCAGCACCCCCGTGCCAGCCACTAGCTCAGCACCCCTGTGGCACACAGCAGCCCAGCACCCCCTTGGCAGACACAGCTCAGCAGCCCATCCCTCCCGCCCCTCACCTGGGCTTTGCGCCCGCGGTTGACGAAGGCACAGATGGGGTTGTAGGCGCCGGTGCCGCACACGTAGAGGTGTGTCCGGTTCCAGGGCTGGATCAGGCGGATGAAGTTGCCGCACTCCCCCTGGGAAGCAGAGGAGAACACATCAACCCAAGCATGGGGGCTGTGGATTGCTGTGGGGCGGTGCTGGTGTGGGCACGGGATGGAACAGGTCATTGGATGGCATGTGGCATGGGACAGCATGGATCAGGGGATGGCATGGTTCACAAGTTGGCAAGCCAGAGAGCCCAGCCCTGGCTGGTAGGAGGAAGCAGCATGGGGAGCTTGGCCTCCTACTTGCCCAGAAAGCTCCTCAGGACCTGCCTGGCTGGAACAAAATGGGTGACAGGAAACTGCAACACCCTGGAGCACCACCCCATCTCAACACAGCTGTACACGCTAGGGGGGGCTTTTCCAGAGTAGGATACAGGGACACAAATCCCACTCCAGTGCCAGGCACCAGCCCCACCCCTACCAGAAGGGGGTTCATGGTGGTTACTCACATTGCTGTTCTTGCCTGACAGGATGCACTCCTCGATCCTCTGCTGGGACGCGGGCCAATGGATCTGTGGAAACACCAACCCAGGGAGACCAGGACTCCCACCTGGCCCCACCAGCACCAGTTATGCCCATCAAGCTCCTGCCCTGGCATCCAAAAGGTCCCCAGAATGCCCCTTTACCCCCTTCCACCTGCTTGCCCTGCCCTGCCCTTACGATGAGGGGCTCGCGGTTGATGTCGTGCAGGTCCAGCGACAGCACGTAGTCCTTGCTGCCCACGTACATGCGGTCGTGGTCCTCATCCTTCAGCAGGATGCGGTAGTCGCTGGAGTTGAGGAGGAAGTTGAAGAAGTGTGCTGTGCCCGTGGCCTTCAGCTCTACAGGGGAAAGGGAAGGTGTCAGTACCCCAGGGACCCCAGCGTCACCCCCGAGTCCAAGCTGGGCCCAGCTGGAGGACAGCCCGTGAGAGGAGGTGCCCGCTTTCCACCCCATGAGCGCCATGATACTGCCACCTCTGTGTGGGACAAGGGACAATGGGGACAGAGATGCTCATGGCCAACTGGGACAACCAAGAGTGGCCAGCAGAACCCGGGTTCAGGAGATCCAGCACCCCACACCAGGGAGTGGAGGTTGCCATTGAGATGGGGCAGGAGACCAGAGCTCTCTGCCACCTCAGCCCAGAGACCATAGCTCCCAAAGTTTCCAGTGTCATCCTCCTCCTGCACCATGACCCCATGTTCCAGCCAAGCCTCTGGATCCTAGGATGGAGAGCTGGGACCCCAGGGAACCAGCTCCAGGGGAGGTGATGAGCCTCCCCCCGCCCCGCACACCCCATCCCCCCCGGAAAGTTATTTTTAGTCTAAGTGTGGGAGCAAGGAGTGAAAGAGGATAATGAGGGTCATGAATATTCACAAGTGCAACGAGGCAGCCAGATGGAAGGCAGAAGTGCTGCAGATGATGTGGGCCAGTGCCAAGAACCACGTGGCAGGGCCAGGGCACGAGTAAGACAGAGCACCCTGCCCCAACAGGATACAATCTGTCCTAGAGGCCACCCCTTTGGAGATGCCACTCTTTGGAGGAGTCACTCCCCTTGGAGGTGTCACCCCCTTTGGATACCACCCCCAGATATCAGATGCCACCTCCATGGGATGACATCTGCCCTGGATGTCACCCCTTTGGATACCACTCCAAGCCATCAGATGCCATCCCCATGGGACGTCATCTTGCCCATATGCTTCCTTTTGGAGGCGCTGCTCTCTTAGGATGCCATCAACAGCCATTGGATGCCACCTCCACGTGATGCCATCAGTCTTTGAAGCCAACCACTTTGGAGACACCACACTTTTAAAAGGTGTCACCCTCTTTGGATGCCACAAGCAACAATCAGATGCCATCCTCAGCCATTGGATGTCACCCTCATGGGATGCCATCTGCCCCTGATGCCATACTCTTTGGCGTTGTCATCCTCTTTGGATGCCACCAACAGCCATCGGGTGCTACATCCATGATGCACTGATCCAATGAGCACCCTCACCGTGTGGAGAGTGTCCCAGGAGGCACCAGGAGCAGCTCTGGGGACCCTTCCAGGGGAGGAGCAGAGCAGGGTTCTGCAGGTCAGTGTCAGGAAGCATCACCCTGGCTTCCAGGCAGCACCGGGCAGGGCTCCAGCAGGCAGCTTCCATTGCCAGCACGAGGCCAAGTGCCTGCACACCCCCTGACATCCCGGCTGCACAAGGGACTGGAAAGTCCCACAGGTGCTCCCAGGGTCCCTCCCATGCAGGGCAGCCCCTCTGTCCCACGGCTGGCAGCGGTTAATTGTTCCCAGTGCCACCCCTGCGCAGATCTGGATGTGCTCAGCTGCGGCAGCGAGGCCAGAGCACACACACATGGAATGGGAACCATGGGGGCTGGCTGTGGGAACGGTGTCACAGCTGTGACAGGAACCCCTCCTGGCCTGGGGGCTCGGGGCCTGCCTGTCTGCCAGGGCTGCAGGGAGGGATGAGCATGGTGGGCATGAGCAAGGGCTGGAATTTGGGCTGCAGGCGGGGGAGCCACGGCAGAGGTGCTGCAGTGGAACAGTGCCAAGGATGGGGGGCCAGCTCACCCACCCACCCACCCACGGCAGGCTCCTCCTCCTGCCTGCCCCATCTGGGCTCCAGATGCTCCCTGCTGCTGGCTCACATGCCACCCATGGTGTCCCCAGCCTGTGCTGTGCTGGTCCCTGACTGTGCCACGGCACTCTGGGGCTGCTCCCTGCCTGTCCTGTGTCCTGAGGCTGCCACACTGGGCCGTACACTGTGTGTGTGCAGGTGTGTGCAGGTGTGTGCCCCACACTCTGTGTGTGTGTGTGTGTGCAGGTGTGTGCCCCACACTCTGTGTGTGTGTGTGTGTGTGTGTGCAGGTGTGTGCCCCACACTCTGTGTGTGTGTGTGTGTGTGTGCAGGTGTGTGCCCCACACTCTGTGTGTGTGTGTACAGGTGTGTGCCCCACACTCTGTGTGTGTGTGTGTGTGTGTGCAGGTGTGTGCCCCACACTCTGTGTGTGTGTGTGCAGGTGTGTGCCCCACACTCTGTGTGTGTGTGTGTGTGTGTGCAGGTGTGTGCCCCACACTCTGTGTGTGTGTGTGCAGGTGTGTGCCCCACACTCTGTGTGTGTGTACAGATGTGTGCCCCACACTCTGTGTGTGTGTGTACAGGTGTGTGCCCCACACTGTGTGTGTGTGTACAGGTGTGTGCCCCACACTGTGTGTGTGGGTACAGGTGTGTGCCCCACGCTCTGGGTGTGTTCTGGTGCCTCCCTCAGTGTGATGCTGGTGTCACAGAGCTCGGGATCAGGAAAGGCAGGCTGGCTCTGGCAGTGAGTGACACAGGCAGAGCAGAAGAGCTCCGTCCCCAGCTGCCAAAGAAGGAACTGCAGGCAGAGACAGGGATGGCAATTAAACTGGGCAGGAGCCCCCATGCCAGGACAGCCCCTCAGCTGTGATCCCTGCCAAGCCTGGGAACACCAGCACCAACAGCCCCGGGATCCTGGAGCGCCGGGACACTGGGTGGTGGAGGGTTCCATGTCAGTGACAGCCCCAAACACCCCACATCCATTCGGATGGGCGTCTCCAGGGCCTGCCAGGGGACAGGGCCGGCAGCACAAAGCGCCCTGGCCCCCGCCGGTGTCTCCATTCAGCCCCCACGGCCCAGCGATCAGAGGGGCGCTCCCGAGGCAGGGCGGGGCCGGACCCGCTGCCCCGTGACGCCCTCTCCACACACAATGGTGGGGCGGCCAGGACCCTGCCACCACCTCTGACCTCCCAAACCGCCACCGCCCTGCCTGATCCCCAGTGTCCCTGTGCCCCCAGAGCTGCCCCCGCGGCCATGGGGTGTCCCTGGGGATGCCGAGGGGCAGGGGCTGCAGAAGCCCGCTCCCACCGATGCGCCCCAACGAGCAAATTCCCTCCTGCTTCGCCATCGCCAACCCCAGCACCGGCACAGCTTCCCCGGCTGGCCGGGAGCCTAATCCTATTTTAATTGCCGAGCACCGGAGCCAGGAGCCGCTCGGCATCACAGCCAGGGTGGCCTCCGTGGGGACCGTCCCCTCGCAGCATTCCGCGGAGCCCCCACCGAGGCGCCCCCCGGGACTCTGCTGCCTCCATCGCTCCGTGTCCTCGGGCTCTGAGCTGCAATTACCCCGCGCCCTGGAGCGATGCCGGCGGCCAGGAGCCCCAGGCTGGCAGCGGGGCGCGATGCTCTGCCTTGCCCGCGGCACCGCCGCCCCGCTGCAGGCTCTGCAAAGCCAAATTCCCCCTGCAATGCCAGTTTCGGGCTGCATTCCCGGCTCCGGCAGCTGTCCACCATCGCTGGCCGTCACCGCTGGCCCCCATCGCGCAGGGGTGAGTGGTCCCCATTCATCGCCCACTGGCACGGAGAGCGGCGCTGATCTCCAAAGGGAAAGGGGAGATTTTGGGGGTTCTCGATAAACCGCGCACCCCGTGGGACTCCTCACCCCAGCCCGGTCCCCTAAACCCTCCCGGCTCCCCCGAACATCACCAGGGCACCCGCATGAAGAGTTAATGCCATTACGACCCGCGCGGGTCACCTCCCCAGGTGCACCATCACTGCATTCCCCAAAACCAATTACAGGCGCTCTCACCTAATTAGATTCTAATTATGGGCTTGTAGCGCATTCAACATAATTAGCATGTAAATTACACGGCGTGTTTATATTCAATAACCGCACTCCCGCCCCCCCCACCCCGGCTGGCGCAGCCAGCGCCTTTCGGGAGCCCTTTCTTTGCACGGGGAAGAATGAATTCACTTTAAATGCCGATGGAGAAGCCCAGCACTGATCCCAAGGGAGCCTGGCACAGCAGGGATAAATCCCATCTCCATCCTGCAGCGTTTCATCCCACAAATTTAAAAGCGTGCCCCAAATTTTGATTATGTTCCCTACTAATTTTTTTCCCTGCTCGGAATTTGAGATGCAGCTTTTTGGGTATGCGTCAGAGGGGCAGGATGGGGAGCGATGCCAGGAGAGGGATGGGGGCCTGGATGTGTCCCCTCTCGTGGTTAAAGCATTTGTTGTTATTGGGGCTGATCAAAGAGCTGGGTGGGTCGTCCGATGAAAGCAGAATTGCTTATTTGTTTGAGCGTCACTCCGCTACCCCTTGATGGGTTATTTATGATGTAATTAAGCTAATTACATGTAATAAGAGAGTTTCCGTGGCCCCCAGCCAAGCTCTTTTCCCATTTAACCGATTCACAGGTGGGAGGAAACCGAAGCTGCCTTGCAGGGGCTCGGGAGATGAAATAACTCCTGTTCCCGCTTGCTGCCTTCCAGCCCCGGCCATCTCCAGCCCCCTGGAGCACCGCCCCGTGCCGGCACCCGCGGCACAGGACAGACAGACAGACGGACAGGTGCTGCAGCCGCTGCCCGGCTCAGATCCCGGGGATGAAAGAGGTGCCGGCCGGGTGCTCCCGCAGCCATCGCAGCCCTCCCGCTTGGGCGCAAGCCAAAAAACAATTAAAAAAAAAAAAAAAAAGAAAACCCACATTTTTTCAGCGGAAACCGCTGATTCATCCCCGGGCCAGCCTGCCCCAAGCGCTGGTGTGTGCCTGTGCCCCAAGGAGCAGCGCTGCGAGGGGAACCATCCCCACCGAGCATCCCTGAGCAGCGGAGACCGGGCTCCTGGCCGGGTCGGGGGATGCTCCAGCAGCACGAAATTCCCTTCAGGAAAGAGCCCGGCTTCAGAAAAAAATACCTCAATCACCCCAAAAGCAAAGTGCTGAGCGGAGGTGCCCCAAGCCACTGCTCTTTGGGCTCTTTTGTTTAATGTTTGGACACGATTTCTTTCCACAGCCCCCGAGGGGAGGGCACGGTGCCGGGTGGGAACTGCGGCTGCTCCAGGCCCTCTGCTCTGTGCCCCAGCACCCCTGCCAGGACCCCGGGAAGGGCCGTGCTGTTCCATAAGGAGCATTGTTAATTTGAGGGATAACTGGCTTATTAGATACAGGCTTGGGGGGGCTGAAATAGCGCAGGGTTTTTGGGGGAGGGAGGGTTTAAGGAGCTTATGGAGCCTCGCAGCCGGAGCCAGGGAGCTCAGCCCCAGCAGCAGCCGGTCCCAGCGGGTGGAGGGGCTCTGCCGCAGCCCCCCACTGTCCCAGCCGGGGAAATCCTCTTAGGGGTCACAGGGTTCAGCCCCATGGCCCCGCCCCTTCGGGCACGCCAAAGGGGGCTGCGGCATCCCCCTGACCTTTACGGGGTCTGAGGAGCAGCACGGGGCACCCACGGCAGGGTGGGGACCAACAGGGCCAGTGTTCCCAGCACATTCCCAGCACTGGCTGTCCCTAAGCCCTTGGCCCGGCTCGCACCCCCTGTTTATCCCATCCTGCTGTCACCAAGCAGTGCCCACAGCTGCAGCAGCTTAGGAGGGCGCCCGGGTGGCCCCCAGGACATGGTGCCCTGCCCGGGCTCCTCTCCAGCCATCTGCCACCCCCCGGCCCGGATCAAGCGTGCCGGTATCTCCTGGCCACCAGCAGAGATGCCAGTGGGGTGGGAGGGGAAACTGAGGCACGAGGCAGGCAGGAGCGAGGCCAGGCAGGGGGCTGGCAGTGCAGCCCAGAGGAGACTCCACGCTCAATTCATTCTTTTTAAAGTAATTTTTTTCCCCTGCAGGAACTGCCCTGCCTCTCACCCCGGCCCTCCCCGCCGGGGCTGCCCCCGGCTGGAGTGCAGCCACAGCTTTTCCGAGAGGTGCCAGCAGGGCTGCTCCCCTCGCTGCAGGAGCAGCTCCCGTTTGGAAGCCCCACGGAGAGCCCTGACCTCGAGGGCTTCCCGCCCTGATGCGGGGCCGGAGCCCACCCTTCCTTCCCGCACGCTGTTCCTACGCTGGACACGGAGCAGGACACGGAGGGATGAATCACCATCATCACCATCACCTCCTGCACGCCCGTGGGGAACGGGCCAGCCTCTCTGGTGCCCGAGCCCCCGGCCCGGAGGAAGGCCCGGAGCAGAGGGGAGCGCAGGATGTGCACGGCAGTGTGGGGAGCGAGTGGATTGTTAGCACGGAGATGATTAAAAATATCCACCCTATTTCTGGCCAGCACTGGGCTGGGATCTGGGAAGAGCTGTTGGCAAAAGGGAGCTGTGCCGGAGCCGCTCCCAGCACTGTTCTTTCCATGCTGGTCACCTTCCTCCCGCCGACACACGGACAGGAAAGCCTTGAGAGGAGGACAGACGTAAAGAGACCACGGGGGGAGGACTGACCCTGCCCGGCCATCACCCTGCACAGGGCACTGCAGCCCAGCTCCCACCCCTTTCCTATCACTCCAGCACTTCACAGCTGTATTTTTTCCCTGCTCTCAGACGCCGGGGCTCCGTGGAGGATGACGCAGGCCCCGGGGAGCTGCGACAAACCCCTGGCGCGCGATAACAGCGAAGGCAAACAAACCCAGAGACGCTCCCGCGGCTGGCAGCGCTCCAGGCAGCACAGCCACCCGGCCACGGCGCCGGGGACACCCCTGGGGACACGGCCCCTCCTTCCCCAGCAGCCTGGCCACAAGGCCACCCGATCCCACCCTGCACTGGGATGCTTTAGCCAGAGGGATGCTGTGCTGGAGACCCAACCCCAACCAGAAGCTGTGGGTGCAGAAACGGCCCCCTTGTGCCCTGTGGCAGCACAGCCATCCCTGACAGCAGAGCCCAGCCCAGCTCATCACAGCAATGTCCCCAGCCCTGACCCATCACACCCCACCCCACCCCACTGTCTGCAGCTGCACTGGGAGGTTTGGGGCATTTGGGTAGCAATCCCTGCCTCTACAGGCAAGAGACGGGGCTGGACCATCCACCAAGTGCCACTGTCACCCCACATCTCACGGCTCTCGGGCTTCAGGGAGGCTGCACATGGATGGTCAACTCAGGAAGCTGCTCACCAGCAGTTTGGTGTGTGGCTCCCAGCTGGCCCTCGAGGAAAACCCTGGGAGAATCCTCCACCACTGCCACCCTTGTCAGAGTACAGGCAGGAAGGAGGCGAGGAGCACCCCTTCCCAACCCCAATGTGCTTGGATCCAGCACACCACTGGCATTTCTTCTCCATGTGCCAGTGCAAATCAGCCCTTCTCCCACCACAAATGCCCCCTCTAGGCAGTGAGAGCAGGGGGAGCCCTGCCACACCTCAGGCAGGAGGGAGAAGGACTGCAGATCCTGAGCACAGCCAGGAACCATTGCTCCAGCCAGCTGGGGCTGAAAAAAACCAACCCCAAACCAGCCCCTAACTTGTGGCACAGCAAGCTTAACCATGCCTATCCAGAATTAATCTCACTCCTGGAGCACACCACGGCAGTGGGCACCAGGTCCAGCTGGGACTGCTGGAGCCTCCCCTCTCCACAGCTGTGAGGAAGAGGTGTTTTAAGCCAAGGTGGAGAAGCATCTGTACAGCAGCTAAAGTGCCCCAGCAGCCCCCAAACCCTCCAAAAACGCTGTTTGGAGAGGAAAGTGGCGCCTGCCTCTGGGGAGGAACTTGCTCATTGCTTTCCAGCCTGGACTTGTCCCCAGACTCTTCATACCAGCCATTTTTTCTGTCAAGACCAGCCTGTAACACCCATGGCTATTGCTGCTTCACTGCATTTGCTGTCAGCCCCCCGGCCCCTCCTGCCTGGCTCTGCTGTGCTCACCACCAGCTCTGCCACCACATCCCCGGGCTCACACTTCAGTGGGTGACCAGAGGGCAAAGGCACAGCAGGACAGCAAAGGAAGGGCATAGGCAGCACAGCCCCAGCTCTCCCACAGACCCCAAGGCGAGGCAGACATGAGACTCCTCGTGTCTGTCACCTCCTGACACACATCCAAGCAGGCAAACCCGCAGCAGGAACAATTCCTGTTCCACTCCTCCAGGTTTGCAGCCCTGGGACCTGCCTCATCAGCCTCAGCCTGCCCTGCTCAGCAACCTCCAAACAGGAGCTCAACACAAACCCTTCAGCCAATGTGCACCCCAGAGCTGACCCAGGGGTCCCCCCACAGCTCCTGGAGTGGCTGGGTGGGCTAAGCAGCCCCGGAATGAAAGGGTTAAGCCCCTTCCCCCCACCCAGCACCCTCCCCTGCTGCCTCTCCCGGCTCCCTGCCAGCTCCCAGGCGTTAATACCAGCTGGGGGGGTCGGGGCGGCGTCAAGCTGCTGTCTGGAACCGGGGTGCTGCCGGGGGGGCTGCTGCACCTCAGCACCCAGCCCGGCCAGATGGAGGGAGCCACCCACCCACAACAGGGAGCACACTGGGGGCACTAGGCAGGCTACCAGCACCCCGAGACTGCACCAAGTGCTGGTGCAGATTGGGAGCGCAGCCACACCTGAATATGGATCCCCGAGGAGATTGTGACGGTGCAGATCACTGGTGCCCCCCAAACGAGGAGGAAGAGGATGAGGAGGAGCTTGTACTGGGGTGCCCGTGGTTTCCTCCACCTTGGGGTCCCACCCAGCCCCCCAGTCCAACAACCAGACTCTTACCTTTGAAGGAGAGCTGCACCCTGGGGGTAGCGAGGCCGTGGTCCTTGGGGTGGGCAGCCCGCCAGCCCAGAGTCAGCAGGGTGGCCCAGAGCAGGACTCCGACCACGGGCATGGTGGGCACGTGCTGGGGCGCCCACAGCGAGGGCAGCCTGGGGAGCCGAGCCTGCCAAGGGGGCACACGTGGGAGGGAGGTCAGTGCACTGCACCCACCACCCCTGAGGGGTACAAGCCCCTCATCCCGCTCTCCATCACCCACAGCATCCTCTGGGTGCTGAACCCCGCTCTGCAGACTGCACAAACCGGGGGGCCACAGCCTCACCTCCCTGGTGAGCAGCAGGGCGAGGCCAGCACGGCGAGAGCTGTTGCAGCACCCTCCTCCAGCCCAGCTGGCCAGGTGAGGAGCATCCCTCCATCCCTCCTCACTCCCCCCCTCAGCTGCAGCATCCCCAGCCCCCCACTGGGCTGGCTCTCCCTGCCCCAGCACCCAAAGGGGTCCCACTGCCAGCCCCTGGCTCCCCACCTCTCCTCCCAGCCCCCAGCAAAGCCACAGCAAGCAGAGCTGGGATCAAATCTTTCCAACATGAAGGAAATCTGGACTTCATTATTCCAAGAACGTACAAAAAAAAAAAAAAAAAAAGGATTTTTTTTCATAAATAAAAGAGGAAGAAAAAGAAGAGGGAAAAAAAAAAAAGCCCTGCCTGTGTGCCAGGCAGCTGGACTCCCTGGGGCTCCGGCACTGAGCGGAGCCCGCCAAGCTGCCTCCAGCAAGCCACACACGCACCCCGGCACGGGGCACGGGCACGGTGCCCCCCACGTGCCCCACGGCCCCTCCTGGACGCACCGTCCCCCGGTCAGGCCCCTCTCCCGAGGCAGCACCCTCCTGGGGGAGTCCAGGGCACCTCAGGCAGGATTTGGGCGGTGGGAAGCTCCGGTGTCCCCAGGGAGCTGCACGCCGGGGTGGGATGCACTGTGCCACAGCACTCAGGCATGTGGGGAGCATCCAGCCAGCCCGGGAGAAGGGGGACAGCTCTGTGGGAACAGGGGTCCCCACCGTGACACCCCAGTGAAGCCATGCCCTGCAGGGCTCTGCCAGCTGCCTCCACACAGCCCCACAGGGGACAGGCACACCCAAAGAGCTGGATGGATGGTGGGAACCCTTTGGGGCACCCCGGAGAGAGATGCTGAGCCGCAAGGGGAGCAATCCTGCACCCCACCCGGGTGGTCTGGCTGGCCTCTCCTGCAGTGCACAGCACCCACACTGCCAGCCCCAGCCCCGAGCAGGGCAAGGGCACCAGCACTGTCACCAGCAGCAGGGCAGGACCCCGAGTGCGGTGGCACTGCTGCTCCCTGGGGCTGTGTATTTTTTTTTCTCCTTCTTGCCTTTGGGGTCAGTAAATATTTCAATTTGCTCCTCTGTCCCTGAGCACACCCAGCTCTGCTCCATTGTACTGGTATTCGGTCCCTTTTCAGGCTGCCTTCTCCCACCCATTCCCAGGCTCTGCCCTTCCCATCAGCGCCAGGCCGGGACAGCCTGCACCCCCAATTCCTCCACCAGCCAAAACTCCAGTTGGTTGCAGTTAAATAACCCCCCTCCATCCAAACCTCCCCCCTCTCCCCGGCAGCTTTAGGAAATAATTCTGGCAAATCCTACTATTGCATTTGGATGGAGCGGCGTACGCGTCAGAGACAGGGAGCGAGATGGCAAACAAAGGAAAAGAGGGAGAGGAGGGGAGCGCAGCGAGCGCAGGGCGAGGAGAGGGGAAAGGGCCGGCGGCGAGTGGGGGGCACGCAGACCCGGCTGGGAAAGGCAAATTCCAAGGAAGCAAAAAAGGGAAACGGGCCGCTGGAGTGCACCTTGGCCAGGAAATGTCCATTTCCAGGGTCATCTGCACTCGGGGGAAACGGAGAACTCCAGGGGAGAGCAGCCGCATTCCTGCCCTCCAGCCCCCGGGCTGTCTGGGCTTGGAGGAGTTTTTTAGCAATTAAAGTTTGGCCATTGCTTGTGCTGCCGCAGGAAGATCAAAATCCCACTCGGCTTTATCCCCCCTTCCCCGGGCTGGTCAGCCCCGCGCCGCCGAGCCCCAGCAATTAGGGAAAGGTTTTCTCGTCTGGAACGGGGACTCATTTTGGGATCGAAGCCCCAAAGAGGGCTCAGGGGATGCCTCGGGAGAAGCCCGGGGGGACCCAGGGGTAGGGCTGCCTGCACGCCCGCTCCCCGCGGCCTCGGGAGAGAGCAGGAAACATTTCAGGAGGGAAAAGCAATAGAGGCAGGAGAGGCAGTGGGAGGGGAGCCTGGCCCACCTCCGGCCACGGCGCGCGGTGCCATCAGTGGGAAGGGGGGAAAAATAGGGGGAAAAAAAATAACATAACATAATACAATAACGCTAACTGCCCAGCGCGGCCCCGCGCACACGGGAAATAACTTTGCACAACTTTGCGCTCTGGCACGCCTGGCCTGTCCCCAGGGAGCGCCGGCTGTCCCCTGCGCCCCCCGCCCGGGCGCCCTCCGCGCAGCCCCAGCGCGCCCGGCTCCTGCCGGGGTTCGCCGTCCAACCGCGGCGGGCTCCGCCAGCCTGCTCCGGCTGCCGGCCGTTCTCCGGCGTGTGCGTCTGCCCCGGCACCCCTCCCCGGGTACCCGCTCGCCGCCGAGCCCTGCCGCAAGCCCCGTGCCCCGGCAGCTCCCCGCCAGACCCCGTCCCCTGCGCCAGTCCCCCCGCCCCGAGCGGCACCGGGGCGCGCCGGCCCAGCCGCGGCTCCCGGAGCAGGGGCACCGGCAGGGTGCCCCCACCTCGGTACGACCCCGCTGCGAGGCGGGGAGCGGGGGTCCCCAGCGCGCCCGGCGCCGCCGGCGGCTCGGGGACGGGGTCCCGGCACCGCACCGGCGGCAGCAGCCCGAGCCCCACCTGCCCGCTCCGCCGGCAACTCGCGGCGGGGGGGACCCACACGCGCGAGTTCCGAGCGGCGGAAAGTTTTCCCGGGGCGCCCCCCGCGCCGGGCATCGCTCCGCCGCCGCTCTTACCTCCGCGGGGTCCCGGGGCGGCGGGGCGCTGGGAGGGCGCGGGGCTCAGCGCCGCGCCGGGGTCCCGCGGCCCCCCGCCATCGCTCGGCCGCACTGCCGCCGCGGCCCCGGCCCGTGAGCGCCGGGCGGGGCGGGGCGGGCACCGGGCGGGGCCGGCCCCCACTGGGCCCCGCTCCGGGCCCGCCGCGGGGGGCGTCCCTCGCACGGCCCTCCCCCGGCCCCTCCCACCGCCCCGGGCCGCAGGTTCGAGCCCCGGCGCCGCCCCCGCCGCTCACCTCCCGCTCCGGCCCTTTGTTGCGGGGTGCCGGCGCTGCCCCGCCGCGCCCTGCCCGCCCGCCGGTGCCTCGCCGCACCTCCGCAGCCCAGCAGCCTCCCGCCGGTCCCGGGAAGGAGGCGGATAAATACGTGCCGTCCCTCCTTTGTCTGCCGCGGCGGGGGGCGGCCCGGGGCGGCGGGGTCTGCGGGGAGCCGAGCCCCGGCGAGTCGGCGGCTTTGTGAGAGCTCCGGCTCCGCTGAGAAACCAAAACCGACTCCCAGACACGGCATCTCCAAACGCCGGGAGTGGGGCGCCGTCCCCAGCCCCACCTTGCCTGTTCTGCCGCCCCCAGCCCGGGTACCCCCACGGGTGACCCCAGCTCTCAGCCCGGGGCAGGAGGGTGACCCCTGCCCGCTCTGGTTGCACAGCATCCCGCCGCCCTGGGGCTGCTGACACCTGGGGATCCCTGCTCGGTACCTGTGCCTGGCATCCAGGACCTGCTGGCTCCCGGGTATCCCTTCCTGGCACCGTTCCCTCCGGGGCTGGCACTGGTGATCCCTGCCCAGCACCGTCCCCCTGCACAGCCAAGGCAACGACGGGCAGGTGCTGTGCAGCTGAGCTCTGTAGCTCCGCTCTGGTCCTTCCTGCCTGAAGGGGACACCTTGGAGTCCCCCAAGTGCCAGGCATGTGTCTCAGTTCCCCTGTTCTGTTTCTGCCAAGCTGGCAGCCTCTGCCAGGGCCTCCTCACCCAAATGTGGGTACAGCCCCCTGCAAGCACCACAGGGCTTGGCCCCATGCCCCCCAATCCCAACAGGACCTTCCCCCTTGGCCTAAGAGGATCCATGCAGAGGTTTGCAGCCTCTCCTTCTGCTTACCTGCTCCCAGATGGGGTAATGAGGCGTTAAGGATGCTGAAAAACTACAACGACGCGTGCTGGAGCAGAAGGTGCCCTGATCTAAGACCCCTCATTTCCTCTGAGCCAAGGCTTCTTGGATAGGAGCAGGGCAGGGAGAGCCAAGGCATTCCAGCACAAAGACCAGGGAATGGAGAGCAGCAGCCACCCACAAGCAGGCATTGCTGCTGGAAAAACTCCTCCCCTGAGCACAGACCCCTGCCCTGTCCCAGCGCCCCTCCATCCCCCTGGGTACCCCACAGGAAGAGGGGAAATTTCCAGGGCAGGGTTCCCACCCCGGCAGGGTCACCTTGTCACCCAGGAACTGCTGCTGCCTGAGGAAGGGGCACAGAGTGTCTGCTCCCAGCCCCGCCGTGATCTGCCCCCTGCTGCCTCTTCTTTTCCCAGGGATGGCTCCGCAGAAATAAGCTGGCGCCGTCCTTCACCCTCGCACATCTGCTCCGTCTTCCTCTGAAAAATGAGGAGTTTGTCACCAGATTCTCATCACCAGCCACTCTGTGTGCGGGAGGGCAGCAGCAGCGGCCCCAGTCAGCAGCACAAATAAATGGCCCGAAACACGATACGCGGGAGCTCCCTGGGATAAAAGAATTTCTAAGGGGAGGTTTTATTTTCCCCTCGGAGCCCCAGTCTCTCGTGATCTGGTCCAAACACAAAGGCTGTCCTGAATTTCCAGTCTCACTTTCTCTGCTGGCAGCTGGTGAGCTGGATGATGCTTTGGGGCACCTTGTCCTCTGTGCTGGCACCTCACACACCGGGCTGTGGTGGTGGCAGATCACCTGGCCCCCCCCCCAGGCACTCCAGGGCTCCGGTGCAGCCTCCAGTTTCAGTTCTGGGGGTGGTGACACACATTTGGCAGCGAATTAAAGTGGGGCAGCCACAGCCAGAGGCTCTCAGCGCCCCTGCACTCCCTGCCTGATGCTGGGGGGCTGCGGGTGCTCCCCCAGGCTGCCTTGGTGTGATGCCAGAGAGCGCCCACCTCCCGAGACCTGGCCCCCAAAATAGGTGTGGGTGTCCTGGAGACCCACAAAGGAGCAGCTGGGTCCCCACCATCCCCTCCATCCCCATGATCCATGGCTTGCTGGCACGGAAAGGGTCCTGGACCTCCCTGTGTATCATTAACCCAGAACTGAGCCATTAACTCTCCCAAGTCCCCATAGTTATAAATCAGCCTTCCTGTAACTTCCTTCTCCCCTGCTGCAGTTTAAGCCTGTGGCTTCCTGTCCTAATTAGCCAGTGAGGTTAATTGGCCCCCAGCTTCTTTACACTTCCAAGCCTCTCTGAGGGGTGGGTCGCTGCATCCTCTGTTCGTGCACTGACCCTTGGACCCTTCCCCACTCCATGAGCTCTTCCCCCAGCACCAGGGCTGGGAAGTGCTGATGTGGCCACATCCATGCCATGGTTGAGGGTGACTGCCTGCATTTTCCAGCTCCTGCAAGCCTGCTTTTTGCCTCCTCAGCCCTGCCAGGCCTGGGGTGGATAGTCACTACCTACCCACTACCTACCCTATCCCTGTCTTCATTCCTGTTCCTGTCCCAATTCCTGTTCCCATCTTTATCTCCATCCCCACCTCATTCTCATCCCTATACCTGTTCCCATTCTCATTTGTATCCCTTATCCTGTCCCCATTCCCATCCCTATCCCTCCCTCATTCCCATTCCCATCCCTTTTCCTGTCCTCACCATGATTCCTGTTCCCATCCCCATCCCTTTTCCTGTCCCAATTTCCATTCCCCTCCCTATCCTTGTCCTCATCCCTGTTCCTGTGCCCGTTCCCCATTCCCAGCCTGTCCCTGTCCTGTCCCTGCTGCATGGCGGTGCAGAGGCCCTGGCAGCTCTGGGATGCCTGGGCTCAGCCCGTGCCAGCTCCATCCCTGGCCATCTGTGCCCCACCTGCCTGTCGTCTCACACCTCCTCCTGAGGGCCAGGGGTCCCTGTCCCGCCTGCCCCAGCCGGGGATGCCGGGGAGCGGCGGGGTGGGTGTGCCAGGGAGTGCCACGGTGCCCGGGGGAGCTGGCACTGCTGGTGGCAGAGCACTGCAGAGGTGCCCGGGCTGGATTTGGTGTCCCTCTGAGCCAGCCTGGGGACCAACCACTGCCACCCACCGCAGGGAGCCTGCAGGACCTGAGGGGCTGCTGAGCTCCAGAGTGTCCCCAGCCCCCCGTGTGCCCTCGGTGTCACCCCTGGGCGGTGCCACCATCCCCTGCCGGTCTGGCAGGCATGGCCTGCCCTGTGCTGCTCTGGGGAAGCATTCCTGCTTTTTATAACCCTGCTGAGGCTGCCCAGCTGCCAGCGCCGTGCCAGCCTGCCTGCCCTGCTGCCTGCACTGCCCTGCTGCCTGCCTGTGCTGCCTGCCCTGCTGCCAGCGCCGTGCCAGCCTGCCCTGCCCGCACTGCCTGCCTGCCCGGGCACGGCCGGGAGGGGCGGCGGGGCCGGGGGCTGCAGGGCCCGTCCGACCTGCACAGCTGCATAGCTTGTCTCCAGCTATTAAACAAACTCCTCCATCGCCCCCCTCCTCCCGGTCCCCTTCCCGCCGCCAGACGCCGCTTAACCCTCTGCTGCCCCGCTCCTCCTCCCGCAGCAGCAGCGGGAAGGGAGGGGAAGGGAAGGGAGCGGCTCTGCCCCTCGCTGCCCGCCGCGGGTGTGACTGCCAGCAGCGACCCCCGCACTGCCAGCGCCCCCAGGGTGCCCGCAGCCTGGCACCATCCTGGGCACCCACCCTGAGGAGAGCTGGGGCTGGGGAGGGCAGGGGGATGCAGGCAGAGGGATGCAGGCTCTGGGGGATACAGGCTCTGGGGGATGCAGGCAGGGGGGTGCAGGGTCTGGGGGGTACAGGCAGGGGGATGTAGGGAATGGTGGAGGCGGATGGGAGAAGGGAGGAGCTGTACTGCGGGGCAGGGATGCTGCGAGGGCTGCAGGGCAGGCAGAGGGGTGAGAGATGAGGGGCTGGACCTTCCCTGGCCCATCACCCTCTGCCCTTCCCACCCCCATGAGTCCCTCTGCCCTTCCCACCCCGCTGGAGGAAGCAATGCTGGGGGTGCCCCAGCCCCCAGGAGAGCTCCAGCTGCAGATGTCCCCTGCGGATGTGGGACAGTAAAGGGGGCAGGAGGGCACAGCAGCCCCGGGATTCCCCCCAGGGTGGCTCCTGAGATGGGCACACCTCGGTGCATGGACACAGCAGTGCCACAGCCTCCTCTTCCAGTCTGGCTTAGCCTGGCAATGCCACGAGAGCAGCCTCCGTCCCCCAGTCCCCCCCAGCTGCCTGTGCCCCCCTGCACAGCTCTCAGAGACACCAGCTTCGCACGAAACCTCAGCAGCTCCCAGCTCAGGAACCGCTGCAGGGCACGGGATGCGAGGGAGGAGCGGGATTTGCCCCTCCAGGCTGAACCGAGCCCTCTGGAAGGGCTGACGTGGTGATGCCACGCTCTGCTGCCACCATTTTAGGACACTGTGCAGGGGACAGACCCTGTCCGGCCCCTCCAGGACCTCCCTGGCTGCCCTCTGCCTCCCACGCTCCCTCCCCCAGATGTTTGGGATATCTGGTCCTTTCCCGCTCCAGCCCAGTGACAAATGCTTGCCTGAGCTCGGTTTATTATTGTAAGAGCCTGGAGCTGGCTCTGGCCAACTTTCTGCCTGGGGCGAAGCCAGCAGCTGCAGGGCACCCTCCGGCACAGCCACCCCGGGGACGGGCTGCCCTGCCCGGGCACTCTCTGCGTGCCCAGGGTGGCACCGACCCTGGCATTGCCCAGCGCCCCGGGGGCGTCAGGAGCCCGGGGAAAGCCCCAGTCCCGGGCAGGGTACGAGTGTGGGATCTGCACCCCTCAGCTGGCAGGGCGGGGAGAGGCGGGGGGGGTTTGTTGAGACCCCCCAAACCCCCTGCTCCCTTTGCCTTGCCCTGCCCATGGATGGGATGCTGTGGGCTGCGGCACTCGGTGATCGATGGCCGAGGCGGGGACTTGCCAAGCCCTGCGTGTTTGGAAGGCGCCGTGTTTGTCTTGGCAGGAGCGGGGATGTCATCTCCTCCGCCTCGCACCGTGACGAGCTGGGAAAGCCTCCGGGGGGCTGTGCCGGAGCGGTGCCCCTGCGGGACCCCGGGCAGCAGCGGAGGGGTCTGACCCCAGGGGCTGAGCGAGGTCCCAGCGAGGCCAGAGGTCAGGCAGAGGCACCCCCTGGGTGTGTCGAGGGGGACATGGGGACACACTGAGCGTGTCATCCCCTGGCAGAGCAGGTTTGGCCATCCAGGTGTGCCTGCAGCTGGCAGAGCTGCCCCCAGCCCGGGCAGTGCCCACAGCGTCACCGAGCTGTGAGCTCTGCTGCTGCCGGGGAAACTGAGGCAGGCTGGCAGCGGGCAGCAGGGCCATGGACAGGGGGCTGAGGGGCCGTGAGTATGGCAGGCGCTGGGACAAGCAGCCTCTTGCGCAGGGAGCAGCCTGGCGGGAGCTCTCTCTGCCCGGAAAGGTGCAGCGAGGACATGAAGGGTGCCTGCCATGATCGATGTCCTGCCCAGCGCCGGCGGCAAAGGCGTTTGAAGAGCAGCTCCTGCCGATGGCAGGGGGGCGCTGGGCGATCGATAGCCGCCTGCGAGGGCGGAATCGCGTCTTGCTGGGGTCCCCAGGCACAACGGGAGCCCGTGAGGGGGGAAATGAGTCCCTGGTGTGTCTGCGGTGTGGGGCGCTGGTGGGCATGGGGCTGGGAGAGGCTGAGACTCCTGAAACTGCTGCAGTAAGCACTGTCCCGGGACTGAGGCTTTTCCCTTCCCAGCTGCAGTCAGGACGCCTGGGAGGGCAGTGCTGACACACAAGCCCTGCCCAGGACCATGGGCAGAGGGTGGCTGGAGCTGCCTGCACCAAGCCTGACCGTGGTGCCCATCCTGCTCTGCCCCGTGATGGTTTCTAAGCCAGAGGGACAGGAGGGATGCCCACTCCTGGCATTCCTGCAGTCTGGCTGGCAGTGCTGAGGTCACCCATCCTCACAGCTCTCCATGCTCCAGAGAAAGGAGCCATCACCTGCCTTTGGGTGAAGCCAGCCCCACCTCACCCATCCTCCAGCCTGGCCCCACAGGCACAGCCCCAGGCTCTGCAGCAGCAGCAGCATCATGGTGCCCATGCCTGAGGGTCCCTGGTGCCCTCTGGTTCACATGGGACCAAAGCCTGGTGTGGGACCACACCTGTGTCACCCCACAGGCTGCCATGGGAATGGGCAGGAGCTGTGCCAATGGCAAACAGCCCTGCACTGGTGGCTCTGGGGCCCAGTGAGCCAGTCCCAACACCCCACATTGCCGTGGGGTGCTCTGTGCTGGGGGGCTGATGTGGAGGGACACTGGGGCACAGGGGTGTGCACAGCATGGCAGGGATGTGTCACAGTGCGGGTGTGTCCCCTCCAACACATCCCCATGCACACCAAATCTATGAATGCCACTGTTTGGGAGGGCTACAAGAACTTTTCCTGTTTTAGGGAGAGGCTGGGGTCACAGTCTTGTGGCTGCTGTGGCCATGCAGGAGGTGGCACCAGGAGCCAGGCCACTGGGCCAGGAGCAGCAGCATCCTCAGATCAAGGGCTGCATCCAGAGTGCCTGGACTGAGCTTCACTGCTGCCTGGAGCCATTCCCAGCCCCCACAGATATAGGGAGATGTTCAATGTTGGCTGTGTGAGAAGAATAACTGAATAACTCAATAGTTTTTAGATAACTTCCCAATTTTCTGGAGTGTCCAGGGGCTTTCCTGACATGGGGAGGGAGTGTGGGCAGAGGGTGGGGGCCAGCAGCTCTGTGGCACAGCCCTGACGTGCCGGTGTGCCACGTAAGTGGGTCAGTGGTGCTGCTGTGGGCATTGGTGTGCACAGAGGAGCTGCAAAGGACAGGACAGAGGCAGCTGGAATGGCTCAAGGGCTGCAAGAAACTGGGACACGTCCATGCACGTGGGTCCTCCCAGAGAAGTTGGTCCGGGAGCTGGATCAGCTCACCGGGATAGCAGCACCAGGCACTTGCAGAGGATTTTGGCTGCAGTGACACAGCAACTGCTCAGCTCCAGGATCCTGCCCTGGGATGTGTCCAGTGGTGGCTGCCCCATTCCAGCCAGGACAGAGGGATGGATGTCCCAGCCTGGCATGGCCCAGCCAGCCCCAGCATTCCTCTGGGGTGGAGGAGGGATAGTCAGCCCAGCCCAGCCCGGGTCTGTGGTGGGAATGCTGGTGAAAGGGTTCTCTGTGGAGATTGAAGGAACTGGGAGAGCCCCATGCTGACTCCCCAGCCCTCTCCCAGAACCACAGCCTGCCTCTTCCTTTCCCAGCGACATCCCATGGAAATGATGCTCCTGCTCCTGGGTCGCCGTGGCAACCGGCAGGCCCAAGAGGAGCGGGATGCAGGATCTGAGCCCCATCCCTCCTGCACTGGGACCCTTCCCGGCACCCCAGAGCCCCCTCACCCCCGGGCTGGCTCCTTGCCGGGGGGCTGCCCCCTCTCCAAGGTCAGGCTCCAGCCGGGGGTCAGGGAGGCTCAGGCAGCTGATGCCGGTGCCGGCACGTGCCGTGTGGGAAGCTGTCTCCCTGCCTTGCCCTTCACCACATCCCTCCCCAGCTGCTGCCTCAACTTCAAAGCCGCTAAAGGCCACATGGCCTGGAGCATCTTCTCCATATCACTTCCAGGGAGAAGAAGATGCTTTGAAACCCCCTGGCCCTTCTCCCCTCCTCTGCAGGGTAATTTCCATTTTTTTCAAAACCCCACAAAAAAGGAGCCTTTTTCCTCTTTGTTTCTCTTCTCTCTCTCTTTCTTTCTTCCCCTTGTCTTTGTCAGCTAAAAATATGCAACCCACCAGGGAGGGCGGGTGGGGGGAGCTGCTGCTGCACCGAAGGTGAGCGCCAGACTGGGCTGGAAGAGCCACTGGAGGGAAATGCAGGTGCTCCCACTACCTTTGGGGGGGCTCCTGCCCCAGAAGGCCCCTTTGCTCAGGGTGGGTTCAGGGCTTTGCCCACGGCGTGCTGGGCATGCCTGGGAGGCAGCAGTGAAGTGTGAAGGCAGAGCCTGCTCAGGAGCTGGTGTGACACAGCGCTCAGTGCAGGGGGCAGGCACAGATCCGGCTGTCCCGGCTGTTCCCGGGGAGCTGGGGGATCCCGGGGATGCCCGTCCAGCGGGGGCGGGATGTCCCGGAGCCCCGCGGGGACCTGACCCCGCAGGGCGCGGATCAAAGCAGCCGGGGCAGCTCCGGGATGCAGCGTGGGAGGGACGTGGGCGGCCTGGCAAAGGAAGGATGTGATTTACCCAATATCCTCCTCCAACCGAAGAAGGGATGGAGGAGAAAAACATCCCGGGGGTTCCATGTCTTGGGGACATGCTGTCAGGGGCTGAGAGGCACCGAGCGGTGCCAAAGCCAGCTGGAAAATTAAACTGGAATGAATCACCCGGAGCCGGGAGCATTCACCTGAGCTACAAACCTGCCACAAACTCGGAGAAAACACATTTCCCAGCTCCCAGCATTGCTATCTTAAGACTCGTCCAGCTTTGCAGGAAGGTGACAGACTTCAGAACTGGCTCACTGTTTCTTGCCGCCCCCCTCGCTCGCCCCCTCAGGCACGGGAATGCTGCCGCAGGATGTCTCGGCGTGGGGGGACGAGCAGCCAGTGCTGCCCTCCGGAGATCCTGCGGGATGCCGGAGCCGGGCCCGCGGGCAGCACCGACCCCCGGCTCCCGCAGGGCTGAGGGGACGGGCCGGGAGCGGAGACCGCGGAGCCAAACGTGTTGAGAAGACAGGAGACACAGTAGGAAAAATGTCCAGGGCAGCTGTGGGTCAGGGGATTTACTGGCGCCCTGGGACGGAGGTGTGAGAAACAGGGAGGTGACAGAGCCGCTGCTGCTACTGGAGCGGGGAGACACCGACACGGGGTGCTCCAGACAGAGCTGCTTGGGCCGGGGGGGCCTCCGTGGCCTGGAGGGCCGGGGGCAGCTCGTTCAGAGGATGCCTTGGCTACTTCAAACGAGCTGGCAGACCCCAGCCCCGCGGACAGCTCGGGCGGGGGCTGTGTGTGATTTATGGAGCGGGGGATGAGGCGGGAGGGGGCGGCGGCAGCGGGACGCACATGGCAGGCGCTGACGGAGGGGAAAGGGCTGCCCGAGCAGGACGGGGTGAGCCCCGGGTGGCCAGCACAGAAATTCCTCAGCCTTGCCCCGAGCTCGGATTTACCCCGTGGCGATGAGGGGCAGGTCTGCTCTCAGGAAAGCACCCTGGTGCTCAGCGGCAGGGAGGGAGCAGGGCACGTCCTCACGGGGGGCTGTCTGGACAGGTTTCCCCTCTCCTCCCACGGCATCAACGTGTCCTCCCCAGAGGCGACATCAGGGCGGGGAGGCCTTTGGCAGGGGGTAAACTGAGGCAGGGTGGGGGTCGCCTGGCCCCGTTTCATGGCTCAGGACGTGGCGGCTCTGGGATTCCCAGCCCCAGCTCATCCGGGGCCCCCGGAGCTGGTGGGACCAGGCGGTTCCTGATGGGCACCCAGCGCTCGGAGAGCCCTCACGCCTCCGCCGGATGGCGATGTGCCCGTGGGAGCAAGGACATCCCGGATCCTTCCCGCGCCCGGGCAGGTGGCGTCGGGTGTCCGCAGCTGAGCCGCCTTTGATCCCCGGCCAGGCCGGGGCTCGCTTTCCGTCACCTGCTGCCCTCCCGGAGCGGGGCCAAGAGCCCCGGGCAGCGCCCATGTGCCAGACACGGCCGCTCTGCCCGCACGTCCTCCGGCCCGGGGGGGCAGCGGGGCGCCCGAGGCAGCATCCTGCCAGTGGATCCTGCCCCATGGATCCTGCCTGCCCCATGCATCCTGCCTGCCCCATGCATCCTGCCTGCCAATGGATCCTGCCTGCCAATGGATCCTGCCTGCCCCATGGATCCTGCCTGCCCCATGCATCCTGCCTGCCAATGGATCCTGCCTGCCCCATGGATCCTGCCTGCCCCATGCATCCTGCCTGCCAATGGATCCTGCCTGCCCCATGGATCCATCCTGCTCCATGGATCCCGTCCCATGAATCCCGCCCCATGGATCCATCCTGCCCCATACATCCTGCCTGCCCCATGGATCCATCCTGCCCCATGGATCCTGCTCCATGGATCCTGCCAGTGGATCCTGCTCCATGGATCCTGCCTGCCCCATGGATCCTGCCCCATGGATTCTGCCTGCCCCATGCATCCTGCCTGCCCCATGGCAGCTCCTCAGCTCAGGGTGGGCAGGGCAGGGCCCTGGCAGAGCCCCAGCCCAGAGACAGCAGCTCCAGGCACTTTCCCTGTAAAGTTTCCGTCGCCCTTCATTGCTGCAATCACGGGAGGAGCAGGCGGCAGGGTGCGGGTGCTGCTGGAGCACACGGGGTCAGTGCCCAGGCACACATGGTACCTGTGCCAGCACGTGTGTGTGAGCAGGAGCGAGGGCACACACACACACACAGACCTCCCTGTGCATCCCTGAGCGGGCCCTGCACGCCTGTGAGACTGCAGCATCCCTCTTGCTGCAGCGTTTCCCAGCGTGTGCAGCCTAATGAGCCGGCACAGCAGAGTTAATTGGGGGCCAGGCAAGCAGAGCTCATCATTAAGGAAGGCACTGCAGCAGGTACCGGTGACAAGATGCTGCCGCCTTGTCCCCCCGGGCTGATGGCAGCGCTGCAGGGGACAGTGACAGCCTGAGTCCCCAGGAAGGATGGCTGGAGATGAGCATCCCACGTGCTGTAGCCCTCGCCCAGGGCCAGCTCCATTAGCAAAGGCAGCCAGGGAGTGGGAATTGCTGTTGCCTGCATGGAGGAATGAACGTGCCAGACTTTACAGTGGATACCCAGCCCTGGAGACGGCGGCTTGTGCACAGCCCTGTTTGCATCCTGTCCCCAGCTCCTTGCAGCAGGGGCACGTCCCTGTGGTGCACACCGGCTCTGGCTGTCAGAGCTGCCCCCTCAGCTCCCACCATTAGGTTCTAGAGTGAGCAGGCAGCAGAGGGGACAGAACAGCCGGCTCCCAGCAGCGTGGTGAGACTGTGCCAACAGCCCACAAGGACGGGGAGCCTTGCTCAGGGCTGTCAGATTCTCGCTCAAGAAACTCAGAGAACTGGAAAGGAGCCTTCCCCGCCTTCACAGCCAGGAGCTCCCACACTCCTCCTCCCTCCCCCTCCGGCTCTCTGGCTGGCCATGCCTCTCCCTGGGGCCATGTCCTCACAAAACGTGTCCACAGGTCCCCCTGGGAACCTGGCTGCTCCTGTGGGCATCTCCATCTGGAGGGCTGGGAATGCCCCTTCTGTCCCTTCCAGTGGGTGATCCCTCTGGAACATAATGATGGGCCAAGAGCCTGTCCTGCAGGCTGGAATGATCCTGCTGGAGCAGAATCCAGCCCTCTGCCTTCTGCCTCTTCCTCCATCAGTGCAGCCCCGCATGCCCTGCCCCAGCCACCAGTGCCACAGGCAGAATAAAACCTTCCAGAGTGAGCATCCCCCTGACCAGATCTGCTCTGCTCCCTGATGAGGGGCTCAGTCAGCAACTGCTGGGCTCCTGTCAGGGGCACCTGAGTGTTTACGAGTTGATAACCTTGTCACAGACACATCCCTAATTAAGCTTGTTAGCTCTTTATGATAAACAACATATGGGCTGGGGCCAGCGTGCTCCTCAGGCCCGTGTGCTCTCTGGCAGCCACGCAGCCCGTGGGGCAGGGCAGGCAGAGAACAAGCAGGCCTGTGTTCATGCCTGCCTCTCCCTCCCCTTCACAAAATGAACCTTCAGCCCTATGGCTTCTCTGACCCTCCAAACCATAATATTAGTCCTGGGTTTCTCCTCTGGACTGGGGTAAGCAGGAGGGGGCTGGGTTGGACAAGGCTGTCAAGGCTTTGCCAGTGCTGCAGAATTCCCTTCCTACTCCTGCAGGGTCTGGGGCAGCACAACAGAGACCTGCAGTGTGCTGAGGGCTGGGACATGAAGGCGTGATAGAGAGCAGCAGCTCTGCTCCTCACAGCAAGAAATGATGGGACAGCAGTGCAAACTGCTGGGGTTACACAGGCCTGGTGACCCACCCCAGGATGGTTTCTTTGTCCGCTATCTGGTTGGTAGCTGGAGATATCCATCCATCCATCCATCCATCCATCCATCCATCCATCCATCCATCCATCCATCCATCCATCCATCCCCACAGGCAGAGCAGGGTGCTAGCAGGGTCCCCTGGCATGGCTCACCCATGCATCCTCCCCACCATCTATCCTCGTCTTCATCCCTCCTGCTCCCCTATCTATCCCCCAGACATCAACCCTTGCCTTCACTCCTTCTGTCCTACCAACCTTCCTCACCACCCGCCCTTGCCTCCATTCCTCCTCCTCCTCTCTCTCCCATCTCCCTGCCCTCCCTAAGCTCAGAGCGCTCATTACCTGCCCCCCCCCCCCATCTCATTAATTACCAGAGTACATCTCTGGGGCCAGAGCTGTAAACGGGGAGCAGGGAGAGCACCCGCTCGCTCCCCCTCCTCACACTCTGCCTTTCTTATCTCCGAGATCCCACCTTGCTGGCGGAGGAGTGAGGCAGGACGCTGCTCCCCTGGGGAATGGCAAGCCAGGCGATAACGAAATCGCAGCGCGAGGAGAAATTACCTTGCCTGAATTTTAAAAACTTCTCTCCGGGGTTGCCGTGGTAACTGAAAGGTGCATCACGTTGCTCTGACAACCCCGAAACAGACAGGTTTTTGCCTGGCGGGCTCGGAAGCGGCAGGTTTTGGGGAGGGAGGAGCCCGGTGTGCTGGGGAGCAGGGCTGTTCAGCCCCGAGCACCCGAGGCAGAGATGTCTCCCTCCCCATAACCAGCAGCTGCATCCCTACCCCACCACAATTTCCAACCTCGCCCCATCCATCTGTCCTCAGAAACAATGGAGCAAGAGGAATAAGGAGCTCCAAGCCCAACCATGCAGTCCTTTGAGATGGTGGCAGGGTGGTGGGATGGGCTCCAGGCTGGTCCACCCTGCTGCGGGCATCCCTGGCGCTGCAGGAGTTGCTGGGAACCCCAGCAGGCAGCCTGGGGACCTCTCTGCAGCCTGTTTGGGGAGTGGGTTGTGCACCCAGCATTGCTTTGGGCTCCAGGACCCCAGGAGAGTGCCAGCAGCATTGTCCCAGTCCGTGTAAATCACTCTGCCACGGAAATAGCCCCAGTGGGGTTGAAAAATAGCAGGTGACTCACGCAGAGCAAAGGGTCCAAAATAGCCCCTCCGGAGCACTCCTAAAATTAGTTTCCCTCCAGGGAGGTCCCAAGTACTGTGTCCTTGCCAGGGCACAGCCGTGGTGCTGAGCCTGCCCGGCTGCTGCCACCATGGCCACTTCCCTCTGGGACGCAGGGCTCCCTTTGCCGGTCCCATCCCTCCCGTATCTCCTGAAAACCCACCCCTGGCTGTGACCGAGCCGTGCATCCTGAGTCTCTGTCAGAGCTCTGTGGCTCCTGCGGCTGCAGGCTGTTTCTCGGGGGATGCCCCATGTAACACGCACACACCCAGCAAGATGCAGGCACCAAAACCCCAGCTTTGGAAGCTGTGAGCTAGCAAGGTACCAAGGACTCTCCCCCATCCTGCTCCCTTTGCTCGGGTTTCGGTGGGAGGGATGCCGAGGCAGCAGATCAGGTGTTTCTAGCCCCAGAGTCCCGCAGACAGCCGGGTTTTCCCGCACCACCTCGCCCACCTCGCTGTTCCCCCATGGATGGCAGCCCCAGCTCGCTGCTCCCACCCGCCGCCGGCGCTGGGGGCCTGGGGGGACACACGGAGGGACCCCGGGAGCAGCGCCCGCTCTGCTGGCACGGCCGGGAGCGCTCCCCATGCCGGGCCACGGCTGCTGCTGCGCGGGGGAGCTGAACCCAGCTAATTAGAGGAAGGGATGAATAATTCCTTTTTATAATGCATCGTCGCACGGCAGATGCCGTCTGCCTCGGCGCGCCGCGCGCGGGAGCCCGCGATATTCTGCTCTCAGCAGAGTTATTTATACACTGGGACATTTTTCAAAGCGCCGCTTTGATGGTCTTCCACCAGCTCGGAAAAAAAAGTAGTCCATCCCAAAATAACCCGAGTGAAAGTCACAGCTCTTCATTACGCGCGGCTTCAACCGGGGGGCTCGGAGAACAAAAACCCGTCACATTCCTCCCATCAAATCCACCCTTTTCAAGTGCATTTCAAACAGGTTCAAACCGCCGCGGCGGCGGCCAGACGAGCGCTAATGATGCTGCGGGCACATCCCGCCGGGGGGACGGATGGGGCTGGGGCCGCGGGCTTTAAGCAGCTTCCAGAGCCGACAGATGTTTTGGGGTGTCCAGGACAGGGTCCTGGGAGAACTGCAGTGGGATATGCTGGGGAAAATGCTTCTCTTGCCTGGTTTTTGGTGCTGCAGGAAGCAGTTTGTCTCTCCCCAAATTAGGCTTTGGAGGAGGGGAACAAGCACCATGTAATTTTTTCTTAGGAACTGGAGCAAAAAAGGCCCAGTCGCTGTTTCTCAATTGCACCTGCATGCACGCACCTCTCAGGTCTGGTTGCTGCTAAAGGGAAAAAAAAATGGGTGGAGGTAAAGAGATTTTTGTAGGTGGTGACAAATTCCTGTGAAAACGTTTTTGACATGAAATCGTCTCCCATTCAAGCTCCCCTCCCTCCTCCCCCACTCCCACACCTGGTGAGGGCCTGGGCTGCTCACCCCTGTCAGCCCGGGGGCTCTGTGAGGCTCACGGGGCTCAGGTTTCCCCCATGCCAGGCTCTGGCTCTCTCCCTGGGTCCCCAGGGCTGCCAGCAGCGAGGCTGGCACTGCCTGCCCGCAGCCCCTCGGTGCCCCCGCACAGCCCCCTCGTTTTCTCCATCCTCTCCTCTGCCCGGGGCTCATTGCTGCTGATGGACGGCTCATTGCCGCAGGCAGGGAAGAGTCTCTGCTGGGAAAACCGCTTCTTTACCCTCCAAATCTGCACGTTCCAGCATTTCTGCAAGGCTGGAGCATCTCCCCTGGGAGAGCCTGGCATTGGAAGATGCCCAAGGGCTCAGGACAGCGTGAGCTGCCTGGATAGGGGATAAGCATGCTGGATGTAGCCACAGGTCCCAGGCTCCGGGATCCCAGCCCCCATCTGTTTTTAGTTTTTCCCAACAACAAGAGCCCCCTCACCCCACCCCCCCAGGGCTGCAAATGGTGTCCACGTTGCTGCAGATGGCGAGTCAATTAAAACCATCCTTTTCTTTCCACCCCAGTGGAGAAATCTGGACCATGCAGTTCCCAAAATCACATCCAAGTAGAATAGCCAAGGGATAAGGGACACATCTCCCCTTCCTCACCCACCCTGGTGCTGTGGGGCTGGGGATGAAGTGTCCAGGATGACATGGCCACTGGTGCAGGGCCACAGGTGTTCCATGCCAAGGGGCAGGAGGGGTGCTGGTGTAGTGAGCACCTGGAGCAGGGTGCCCACACCCTTCCCAACCCCCTTTATCTGTGCATCCTCCCCCTCCTCTGTCCTTTTCCTGCCCTTTGAGCATCCCAAACAGGCAGGGTGCCACAGCAGCACCCATGGTGTGCTGGCAGGATGCTGCACCATGGCCCTGCCCATCCTCCCAGCAGAGCCCCACAGCTGAAACCAGGGCCAGGGGGTTGTGGGGCATTTGGGTAAAATAGGGAAAACCGTTCCAGGGCAATTACGAAGTAATTTAGTAGCTCAGGAGAGGATGGACCAACATGGTGGGGAAGAGAAAAGGAAGCAGCCTGAGGCAGAGTGGGGAAAGGCACTGGAGAGGAGCAGGAGCACACACATGGACACACAGGTGCATAACCTCACACACTGACTGTGCCCCCTGCCCCAGGCTCTCCCATGGCAGCAAACACCACCTCCCCCTTCAGATGCCCCTTTGGCACCAGGACACAAACCCCATGGAGCTGTGGGTGCCTGGCTTTGGCTGACACTCAGCATGAGCACAGCCCATGGTTCCAGCTCTCTCCATGCCTGTCCTGCTGGGCACAGGAGGCTTTTTGGCAGGGGGAATGCAGGAAAACCAACCCAATCCACAGAGAGTCATGGAGCCTCTGGCAGCCCCAAACACAAGGATGTGTTCCTGCCTGCAGGCAGAATTCCAGTGACAGTGCAGGAGAGTCTGGGGCTGGCTATGGAGAGTGCTGAGCTCTGCCATGGGTTGGTAACTCCGGTGATTAAGGAACACTCAGGAGGAAAGCTGTTCACACTGATGGTTTGGCTGCATTCCTCGCTTCAATTAGCACGCAGGAGCTCCAAAGGCCTCCCGGAAAGCCAGGGCATAGCAGGCTTGGGAATTTAACATTAATAATGCTGAAAGCCAGCCAGAAAAATCTCAAACTTTGTAACTACTCCAACAGGGGCCTTAGATTCTGCATATTGTAGGTGCTGGAAGGAGCTGCAGGCCTGTTGGAGCCGAGGCCCTAAAAGTCACCCTGCAGCTGCCCTGTGCCTGGAAGGAGCTCCTGGCTGCAGTCCTGCTCCCATGTACCTATTGCCCATGGCAAAGGGCTCATGTCACCTTTGAGTGTCCCCCCTTCCTCCCTAGCCTGGGGTCTCCACCTGCTCTGGGGCTTGGTGACTTTACTTATCCATTGTCAGCCACAGAGAGACCTTGAGGCTGCTCAGCCATAGGGAAACCAAAGCTTAGGGGTGCAGTGTAGCTCTGAGGGACTGAGCTGCATCTCCTCCTGCCCCTGCCTGGCTACACAAGCCTGTCTCCAGTATGCTGTGAACCTCTGCATTCCTGGTGGGACCAGCTTCAGCCCCCCAGCACTTTGACAGTGCTCCTGCACCTTTTTGGGGCATCCTGGCTCAGGCTCAGCCCCAGTGGGACTGGAGCACTGACAGCCCTGCAAGCCATGCCCAAGGCAGCTCCCCCCCTGCTCCGAGGGGGATCCTGCCTTGTCACCGCACACTTCTGGGGCTGGCCCCATCCCAGAGCTTCTCCTCCCGCCCCCAGAGGTCGGTCCCCGGGGAGGCAGGGACACCATGTCCCTCTGGAGGCTGTGGGCCACGGTGCATTCAGTCACGAACAGCCGCGCTGCGCTGCCTAAATTGGAGGCGCGGGTGCTGGCAGGCGGTGGTGTCTCCATGCCCTGCCCCAGAGCCTGGCATGGGGTTCAGGGCCTGCCTGGGAGTGGGGAGGCTGCAAACCCCCCTCTCCAGCTTCTCTGGCTCCCTGGGCACCCAGCAGCAGTGCCCTAGCCCAGGAATGTGGGCTTTAACCATCTGACAAGAGGGGGTGGTTGCAAGCCCAGGACCCCAGTAAAGCCTTGCCCCAGGAAGGGACCCTGCTTTGGGCATCCCCTTCCAGCAGTTATCCCCATCAGCAGAGCCCTGTGCCTCCATGGCTCCCCAAGGAGGTACCAGCTGGGGCTGGCTCAGCTCCGGGCACTGGGGCAGCGCTTGGCTGCAGCAAGGAAGGAGTGAATCTGACAGAACACTGCTGTGCCCACTGCAGGCCCTCCCCCCGTGCCCGCAGCATCACCCCTTGTCAGGAGGACGCACTGGGACAGGGATCGATGGGCTGGGAAGAAGCTGAGCTACACAAATGCACTTTATCGATCCATCGAACCCACCTGCTGGGAAACAAACCCCCCCATTTACAGCCCAGAGCACTTCAGTGGCCAGTGGGACACACAGGGAGTGGGGGGAGGCTGCCAAGGGCACAGGGCCCCATCGCAGTGCACCAGGGCTGCCTTCCCTGCCACCCCCCTCGGGGGAAGCTGGGGCACGGAGCCGTCACTTTGAGGTTGTTTCAAGCCAGCCGGCTTCCTCTGTAGAGCCGAAGAGGGAATGTCACAGGCCATGGAGAATCCCTGGAGCCCCAGTGATGCTCGGCAGCCCGGCACAGACACTGTCAAGCTGGGCCACGCCTGCCACCTGGTGGAACGGCCCGGCCACTCTGGCACGGTCCCCAAGCCCTGCGGTCCCGGTCCTGATGCAGGAATGGGGGCATTCCCCAGCGTGGCTCATCCCAAGCCAGGCACCCCTCAAAAATGGGGCAGCAGCCTGACAGTGCAACAGGGGCAGAGGTGCAGCTAGAGCAGCCGGCAAAGCAGGATTCACCCATTCCAAAAAGCAGCCAGAGGATGCTGGCCTCGACCCCCCAAAGGGCTTTGCACCAAGCATGAATGGTGAAGCTGCTCCTGCTTCATCCTACCCCTTCCTACACCCACCGGGACAGCAGGAGAGCCCACTGCTGGCTCAGCTGTGTGTGAAGGCTGAGCAAGACCCCACAACCCCACAGCTAACAGCACCAGCAGAGCTCAGGGCTGAGATGGGCTCTGATTATCCTGGCTCTTGTGAAGAGGAGCATGAACAAGGCACAGCACAGCAGAGAACAGAAAGGCAGTCACGGGACAGCTGCAGGACACCTCTGGGGAACCTCATCCTCCCAGCACCCCGCCTGCAGCTCCCCCACAGCACCGAGGCAGCCCAGAGGAAGCTGAGGTGGGGCACAGGAACCTTCCCAGAGGTGCCACACGTCACCCCCCCCCCCCCGCCCACCAAAGGGCCAGCAGGTAGCACCCAGGGCTCTGGGCAAGTGCAGACACTGCTGCTGCACTTCTGCTCCCACAGTGATGGCAAGAAGGGCTGCAGAGAGATCTGATGCTGCACCAGCCACCATCCAGGCTGGAGCTGTGAGAAAGATGCTGAGAACAAGGCACAGCACAGAGATGAAGGAAGGAGGGGAGTGGAGAGCTGCATGGAACGGAGACTCCCGGATGAAGTCTCATCAGGGAAGAAGCAGAATGACAGAAAGGACAAGTAGCATTGGCAACTTAATTCTTCATTCACCCACCGAGAAACAGAAATAGGATATTTTTTGGATGTATTTCATTTGGAAATGAGCCAAATTGGCAACTAGAATCAAAGTCTTCAAAAAGTCTATACAAAGATGTATCATACAAAATGTACAGGAAAATTCTCCAAAAAAACACAGACAGACAATACAACAAAAGGAGAGCAGAGACAGTTTGAAAGCACAGCTAACAGGTCCTGCTGCTGCTCCAGGGGGCAGGAGCGGCACCTGGACAACATGCTAGAACACAGAATACATTACACTATATACACAACCATACAAAGATCAGCCATCCCCTTTGGTCTAACCAGGAGCTCTCCAGCATGAAGTTGAGTCAGTTCAAACAATCTGCTCACAGAAGTGTTTGTTACATGCTGAGCAGGGAACAACGTCCAAGGGAATGAAATGGTCAACTCTAAACCAAAGCCAGCATACAGCCAGGTCACCAAGGCTACAGAGTTTAACAGTCAGTTCTTGCTAACAAGAAGTGCTCTGCAGGCAGGGGTCACTCCATCTCCGTGAAGCGAGCGAACATGGCTTTCCGCACCGCGTCTTTGTACGAATCCGCCGTGGAGACGCCGTAGGAGCTGCCCTTGGCTCCCAAGCCAGCTCCTCTCATTCGTACCTGGGCCTGCAAGGGAAGACACACACTTCAGCTCTGCAGTGAGGGGCCAAACCACCACGAGGGCACCACCAAAAATCCCATCAATCCACCCAGCTTCCCTGGGGATCTCTACAGCCATAAATACCACCATGGACACCAAGAGACTGGAGCACACGTAATACCCCATACCTCACACTACTCTGGCCCCAGTCCAACTGTGCAGAACAGCTCCTAACAGCACAAGATGGAGCACAGGCAAAGCCAGGAAAGGCAATAACTGGAGGGAGGGCAGCCCACTCAGGCCACAGTGCCCCAGGAGTCAGATGCCAAAGGGAGGAAGGCACAGCCATGCCTCTGCTTCAGCATGCAATGGGACAAACATGAGCAGGGGCCAACATAAACAGAGGCAGCTTTGCAGCGGCTGGCAGTTTATTCCTTCAGAGCTCTTCAGCAGCAAGTGCTTCTGGTTAAACAAGAAAAAAAAAAAGGCACCAAACCTCCTCAAGGAGACATCCCTCTTTACTTACCTCAATGGGTGCTGTGATGCCCTGACACTTCCTTCCCAAGCCTGAACCTTCCCTCCAGCCCATGGCCTGCAGCATCTTGTTCCCGATATTACTGTTGTCAAGGCCATCTTTGGTGGGCTGCTCATAATTCCTGCAGGAAGAAGAGAAGAGTTAACTAACAAGCCACCCTCACTGCTCATGGTGCACTGAGGCAGCTGCTGAGGAGCTCTCAGATACGTACACTGTGCCTGCATCGTAGACCTTCTTGCGCTTGGGCTCCGGTGGCTCGGGGATGCCGTACTTTTCCCGCCTCTCAGCTGCTCTGTCTCTGTACTTCATCTACACAAAACAACCACAGTTAGCATGCATTTCAAGACACTTTTGTTCAGCTTTGAGCTATGGGAGTCAGATGAATGCCTGCTACTACAGAATGCTGTACACTGCAGCCCACTAATTCTAGAGCCAAAGACCCAAGCCCCTGGAGCATCATCTGAACCAGCACTGGGGTAAGAAGAGACTTGCAGGTTTCTAGCCCCAGCCTGGCAGCCCCAAGCTAGAGGTGGAATGAGCCTCCCATGCTAAGCCAGATCTGTGGGACACAGGACACTTCTCTCCATCTAACAGGGCAGCTCTGAACCTTGACTGGAAAAGGGGTTGGCTTACAAGGATTATCTCCACTGACGTGTGTCAGGATAAGGAGAGCTCAACAGATCACCTGCACAGGTTTTCCATTAGCTACTCATCTGCTCATCTCAACACTGACCTCTCTCTCACGCAGCTCCAAGGCTTCAAGTTCCTGCTCGGAAAGCTTCGATCTCCTGTAGATATCCATGTTTTGCTGAAACAAGAAGAGAGATTCACTGTAACAACATGAAATCTACAACAGTTCTTCTTAAATGAAGTAGCTGACTTTTGGGAGAGCAAAAATCCACCTGCTGATTTTTGCTTTAAGAAAAACACTTCTCCAAACAGCACCATGCCTCATGGTTTTTGGTTTACACACCTAATTAGGACAACCCCAGTGTTTTCCTCACTATACAGTGTAACTACCTTGTGCAAGTCAGACAGCTGCTGGTGACGAATAAGAGCATCTTTGTTTGGGAACTGCCTTCTACACAGCAGACAAGCCATCTTCTTCCAGTCAGTCAGTTTCTCTTCCTCATTCTCCATTCTTTCCAGCAAGTCCTCATCGTTATCGCTGTCACCACTGTAGGCAGCCACAAGGCCACGCTGAAAAGCAAAGACAGCATTAGGGGAGTGCAATGGCGCCAGAGTTCAGAGAGCACAAAGAGGGAACAAAGGCTGCAGATGTGTATCACAGGAGGAACAGCATGCTCTTATTACTTAGGATGAAATCACAGAATGCCTGAGGTTGGAGAGGACCACTGGAGGTCATCCAGTCCAACCCTCCTGATTAAGCAGGGTCCGCCACTAGCACATACTGCTCAGGACTGTGTCCTGATGACCTCTGAGCATCTCTAGGAAAGGAGACTCCAGAGTCTCTCTAGGAAACCTTCCAGTGCTAGCTCCTTTTCTCATGTTCCCCTGGGTCAGGGATTCCTAAGGGCTGGCCTTGGCAGTGAAGACTGAAACAAACGTGTTAAGTAGTTCAGCGTTCTCTGCCACCTTTGTTGCAGGGTCCCTCAAGCCACCCTCACTAGGTGTATTTAGTACTGGGCCCACACTTGTGAGTACTGCAACTCACAAGGAGTACATACCACACCAACTGCAAGACAGTTCCCATTAGCCAAACAATACTTCTAAGTACAGCCTATGCAGAAACCTCAAAACCCCAAGTGACCTCAAGGCTAAGAAGAATCACAGCCGTCCTCAGTGTATGTCAGTCACCCAACCTACTGCACCTGGACCACATCGCTGCAATCATCAGCACCACTTTTTACAGGTAATGCCATGGAAATCCAGGTTTGAAAGCAAGTTTTGGCTAGAGATCCTCTACCATACTCACCTTTAGTGGATTTTCATCATCTCCATTTTTCAACACCTCTGGCAAGATCTGCTGTCGCTCAGACAGAGCTCCCTGGATGAGACAAGAATGCCATGAGCACAGAGCTCTCTGTCACAGGAACCCCAGCACACACCACTGCCAGCACCTTCACCTTTTTCTCAAAGAGGGCAAAGCCTGCATCTGCAGCTGCTGACTCCTTCCGCTCCTCCTCCCTGGTACTCAGTGGCTGGAAGCTGTTCTTGAAGTTCTCTTTCTGCTTGTTCAAACTCTTTGCCCAGCGCTCCATGTCTTTAGCAATCTGAAATGCAGAGTGTTTTGTTCACACAGCTCCTCTCAAAGCTATCAATCTCTAATGACACCCGTTCAATCTCACATGCAGTTTCAGAACAAGTCAACCCACTACCTTTTATTTTTAAACCACAGAACACTGGATGCAGTGCAGGTGTTTCCCTGTATACAGCGTTCAAAGATAACACAGCTTGCTGCTTTTACTGTACAAACCCTTCTTATCAAGCTAATCCTCTATGTGATGGCTCAGTTATACTCCCACTGATCCTGGCAGCATTCCATAAGCACTCCTATGCAGAGCTTATTTCTGCACTGAAGCCTTGCCAACTCCACCTCTCCTCAGCCCCCTACAGTGCCTGCAAATTGAAGGCATGCACCCCACTGAATAACCTAGGATTTCCTTTCTCATGAGAAAGGAGAAATATCCCATTCCACAGAGAAGATTTCATCCCAGTAATGAACACATTCTGTCTTTTACCTGTTGGGCTGTTTTACTTTTAGGCTTCTCTTTCTTCTCTTTGACTTCTTTGGTGGTGGTTGTGGTAGCTGTCTGTTGGTACGTGACACCCTCTGCTGCAGGCATGTAGGTCTCCTTTTCGCCATCCCAGTACAGGTACTGCTGGGTTAAGGCATTGTAGTAATACTGCCAGAGGAAAGGAGAAGCAGGCAGTTAAACACCTCACACAAGCTCAGTGTCCACGGGAGAACCCAAACAAGCTGATTCACACTACTGCACCACACGGGAAGGCGTTTTGTAGAGTCCAAACAAGTTTTGCAGACTCCACAGAGGAGTCGAAAGGCAGGAAGTGGCTGAAGCCTCTGTCCCCAAACACAGGTGGTTCTGCCCAACAGCACTATGGAGAATCTTTTGCTTCTCCCAAGAGACGACCCACCAGAGCCCAGAGCTGGGTGCACTTTGCTGGGCACTCCGCAACGAAATAGCTCAGTTATAGTGGCTGTGACAAGTGCTAATCCTATATGGGCCAAATGTGGAGGAAAATTAAGGAAAAGGAGAGAAGAATGCAGGGCTATACCAGAGGGAAATCAAGTCCCAGCCCTACACACACTGCTGAGAGTTATCTGCAACATTTGGTATGTTGTGCACTTCAAATGTCATTCGTATGATGAGAGATAGGAAACTAATGGACCTTAACAGTTAAGACATGTGGGAAGAACTTGCGTTTACCTGGGAATTAGGATCATAGTAGAGCCCTGTTATAGGATCATAATAATATCCTGAAGATTCATCATATTGGTAGGTGGAAGTATCAGGGACAGCTGTAAAAAAATTAAAGCGTGGGACATGGTCGTTCCAGACGAATTCAGACAGGTATCTTTCTACATTTCAGGTAAAATTCGGAGATTATAGCAGCCACAACGGCAGACACGTCTGTAAAGGGCTCATGCAGCCAACGCTCTCCAGGGGCAGCTTCACCATGACAGGGTGATGGAGCACATGGCCAAAGCTGAGCTTTATTGCTACAGTGACAGAAACCGGTCCCCAAGAGCAGCTCCCGAGCACTTACCGTACTTGGTTCCAGGCACTACGCCAGTCGGAGGAGCTGCCTGTGCCTGAGTGCTAGTGGTAGGTGGTGCTGATTGTGTCTGAAAAAAACCCAAACCACAACCCTCAATTAGAAAATCTGTCACCAAGAAAACAAGGACAGCGAGCCAAGGCGTGAGCAGCGCACCCTACGCGTACGACAGCTAACTCCTCCTCACCAGCATGCTTGGCACTCACCTTTAGCAAAGAACAAAACCATTCCAAAGAAATGGCAGGTGACTTATGACCGCAAGCACTGTGACTAACCCACGGACACTCAGAAGCTTTGCTGTACCACCCACTTAAAAAAATCAAAGGCTACAGCTAAGCCACATATGCCAGGCTTTGAAAGCAAGGACTCATCAGTGCTGCAATTACCGGAGAGTCAGGTGAGTTTGTCTGCTGATTATACAGCTGAGGACTCTGGGACACGACTGCAGCTGTGGTTGTAGTGACCGGAGCTCCTGCCAAAAGAGAACAGCGATGCATAAGCCAACTAATTTGTAAAACTACTGCATCCTAGGGCTAAAATTACTTTGTTTATAGTTTCAGCTACTAATTCCAGCTCCAGCAGCCAAACAAGGCAGTAAACGTTCTAAAGGAGATAGATACACAGTATCTTCTACCCAGACAAGGAATAGTTTCCTTTTCAGGAGGAAACATTCTGCTCCCAAAGTCAGCAATTCCTGGCCTCTACAGCTCTTAGTGCTGAACATTTACTAGAGGTGCTTACACTGCTAGCATAAGTTCAAAGCCTTTGTCAATAGTCTGAATCGAAGGCTTCTCTCTCATCTTGCACGAGAGATTCCACTTCAACAAATCTGCTACAGCTCTCCAGTAATGCATCCTCATTCAGACATCCTGAGAGCAAAATGAGCCAAGTCTTCTGTGCAGCCAAACAACAAAATACTACTGCAAAATTATAATTACAAACAACTGCTTCTAAGATGCTGGAAGCACTACCTGATATGGTAGCTGTGTCCGTGTCCAACACTCCTCCCTGATTTTGGTAGTACTGCTGATAATCCTGGGAATACTGTAAAGGGAAATGAATGACAACACAAGGTGAGTAATCTGCATACCCGAATTATGACAACCTACTGCTTAGAGCACAATTTCTACTACTAACCTGAGCATACTGTGAGTATCCCTCCTGTCCTGACTGGAGATAGCTGTAGTCAAGGGTGCTGCCCTCTCCAGTCTGTGGCTGAAATTCAAGAAGGTAATATTTGTCAGCGAGGGGTAAACAACTGTATTAAATAATTTCATGCACCCTAGTGCCTAGGCTCCAAACTGATTGTGTGTGGATCAGATCTGTCATGGCTGAATCTGCCATCAAACGACTGAACCAAGCAGGTGGCCAGCAGGGCAATTACACGGTCTGCATTTTAATTTTCAGGAAAGCAGGACTATGAGTAGCAGTCTCCAAATCATACCTGGGTGGATGACCACTGAGCTGCAGCAATGGCTGTACTTGCCACAGAGAAGGCGCTGACTCTGTTACCGTCTGGGAGAAGCAGGTCTCTGCAATCACAAAAATCAGGCACCTGAGTAAGTTCTGCTTTTTACTGAAGTGTCTCCCTATGCAAGGAGGTGGAGTGTGCCCTCACACATGGATTTCTTGGCAGTTATAAAACATTCAGAATGTTTTATAACCCGAGCCAAAACATTGCTTGGCAAGTAAAGGAACTTCAGGTTCATTGTTGTAGAGTCGGTAACAAGTCAGAAGGTCTCCAAGGAAACAAATGTGCTGTGCACACAAACAGTTACAGTGTTATCTTCAGAGGATGGAAGCAGGGGTGTGGGGAACACTGCTTTGACTCTCCTGGTACACAGTGAAGAGCAGGATGCATGCAACACAAGTGACTTATGGGAAGCAAAACTTTGGAGTTGGAATAAGCTTAATAAAAGCGTGGGTGACAAGAAGAAACTATCCAATGTAAAGGGAAGGAGTGAATATTTGAATGAAAAAAAAAGCAAAAACTGAAAATGCAACTGACTGCTATCACACTCACTTTCTGGCACTCTTTGCAAAGTCAACACCAATTGTTTTGCCATCAATTTTTAGCGGCGGCTGAAGACTTTGTAAAATCTGTAGCAGTTGAGAAGCATCCTACAAAAAAAAATACTCATTATTATGAAGGGCAGTTTACTGAGGGGGATCCATAAGTCCCCCAAACTCCACCTTTTCATGTAGAGCCACTGAAAAGAGCTAAAGATGTAAAAACACCTCCATCTCCCCACATCACACACGTGCAGAAGAGCACAGTGAGACCCCTGTGACCCCATGTGAAAATACTGAGCCTTTCCCTGGGTCACATAGTATTAAATATGTTCCAGAAGCTTAGCTTCATCAAGACACACACTACTCCAAATGGAACAGCAAAAACTGAGATTAGGCACCTGTTTTAATCCAACCCTTTCCTCTGATTAAAGCAGATCCAAACAGATCACACTGCTGCTTGAGTTTCATGTACAGACTCAATGAATCATTCAGGCTGGAAAGGACCTTTAAAATCATTCAATCCAATGGTTAACCCAGCCAGCACTATGTCACATCCAGGAACAGAGATTCACTGCCCTTCATAGACCTCATGCCAGCACATGACCTCCCTGAAACTTAGGAGGCTTCTCTCGTATCTCTGAAATTTCCTGCGTTTCAATTTATGGCTACTCCCTTTTGTCCTCTCTTTGAGAATGTTTCTGCTGTCCTTACACCCTCCCACTGGATGCTGCTAAGAAGAGCAACATCTGCCTCCTCCTCTCTTCTCCAGGTGGAAGAAGCCTAACTCTATGCACGTGTTCCCACACTGTATGCCCCAGATCTTGGAATCTGTCAAAGTATGATCCCACAGCAGTACTTCTGCAATCAAAGCACGAAGCTAAGCTGCAATTCAGAACAGAACTCTGCTACCAAAATAGATTTTCAACCTGCTCCCAACGTCCCACCACCTTTCAAACTGCAGCTACATATTATCAGCTTTGACACACTGCATCCATCAACACTCCTTGAAGGGGGACAGTCCTAGAGACAGCTCAGGGCTCTAAATGCTGCAATGCAGAGAAGAAGGTTAAGCAGCTGATTCTCTCCAGAACACCAGTAAAGTCCTCACCATGGCAGAAGACAGCTGCACAAACGCAAAGCCTCTGTTCTGCTGAGTCTGCTTGTCTTTGATGAGACGAATATTATTGACTGCCAGAGAGGCATAGGGAGACAAGGCAGTCATGATGGATTCCACCACTGTGTGAGGAGCAATGTTTCGAAGAATGATGGCTGAGGAGAAAAAGGATGACATTAGCAGTGCTCACCATGGCTTTGCAGAGTGTTTCAAGTCCTTCAGCTGGCAGGCTGAGGTACAGAAAGGATTTTTGGTATGTGTGTTTACGTTTCACATTCTAGAGTAAGTCAAAGATCACTTACTATCACAGTAATAATCCACAGACTGAACGGCTTCTGCTGCCCCAGGTGGCACCTCCTGTTCTGAATCTTTGTATGAAGAGAAAATATTTCAGTCAGGACATGGTTCATTCACTTCAAGCTCAGCATTTCATAAGCCAGTCTAGAACCTACATGGAACTGGTTCCTAAATAGGCCAGAGAGTTTCCCACAAACTGGACATGAAAGAGATGATGGTAACGTACCAAACTTGTCTGCTCCACAGCGGAAGCATTTGAGCCTCCTCCTGAAGTTGTAAAGGCAGCACTGAGACAAACAAGAGAAGCCCAGTAAGAATTTGGGTAATTTTAGTAATGCTGCATTTGCTGTACACTAACAAAACCCAGACATTCACACAAAGTAACACAACAAAGACACACCCACCAGAATAATCCAGAACATCAAAAGCCACCCTTATCTGCACCACAGCTGCTTTCCAGAACATCCCAGCTACTTTTTCCCTACTCATCCCACATCAGTTATTTTAACTGATGTAGTCTTTGTCTTACAATCCCAAGTGTAGTTACAACGCAGTCACTAAAAGCAGTGTTAGAAGGGAACACATGCTGGGGAATAATTTAACTTTATGGGGAGCAGGAGCAGGTTTGATTTAGGTGTCACTTTCTTTAAACCACTGAGCAAGCAGTGAGCTCTAGAGCAAGACAAACTCTCACAGAAACATGTGTTGTACCTTGTTGCAGAGCCAATCCTCAAATTTAGGCCTTGGGTTGCTGTAGTGCATTGCAATCTGCTTCCCTTGGATCACCAGCTTTTTCTGCAAAAAAAGTGGTTTCAATTATTCCTGTATCAAGACACACACGTCCATTTTCCCATGGCAGAGCACCCTTCGGAGGAATCAGTGCTCCTGAATTAAATGGACAACATATGGGGAGGATGTGGAGGACAACCACCGCCACCTACACCCTGCCCATCCAATCCTGCAGAGAGGAGGACGAGGGCAGTAAGAGAATGGGATGTGGAGCAAAGATAAACAGAATCAGGGAGTGTAGAAAAAGCTGCCAAACACTAAACGCTGACATGGAACCAGAAAGTGTCTCGAATGAGACAGAGTCCTAATCTGCTGCATTCAGATTAACACATTTCTAGGAGTCTCTTTGCCCCCACATTTCTATTCACTTCTGGTATAGCACTGTGAGACTTTTTAAACATGTCCTTAGGTGACTGCTTCACTTCGTCCCCTACTCCAAACACCCCAGACCTTTTAACCACATTTGGATTTACTTTTCCAAGCACACTTCAGAAGTGTCCCCTTGAAAATACAGTAATTCCTCCCAAAGGGAACCTGCTTAGACTTCTTGAAGGCTGGATTACAAGTGCCATCAACTGAAACATAACTCAAGAGTGGTTTCATTTGACGACTGCATCAGTTCAATTGGAAGCCTGCACAAGAGGTTTGTGTTCTTCATTCAGGCAAGAGGTCTCCAAAATGAGTAACTAGATTGCACGTGAAGCTTCTCCAGGGGTAGGAAAAGTTCATAATGCTTTCAGCATGTCCTCTCACTCTGACTTCAGAGGAGTTAGGAATTTACAGCTATTAAGAAGCCTTGACTCTCAGCCTCACGCTTTGCCAAGCGTGGGTATGCAGAAGGACCTTTCAAAATATGGCTCTCAACATATTTTGGTCAAACAGGTGGAAGCACATGTGAGGAAGTGCATATTAGAGGCCACACCCCAGACACTGCAACGGCAGAACCATTTTTATAGCAGGTTGGCTTTCTGCAGAGTATCAGTGTCAGGACCAGTGGCTTTTCTGATAACAGGGTCTGACACAGATCTAGCACGTAGCATGAATAAGGCTCTCACATTCTGCACGACTGAACAGGGCAAAGCCATTGCTCCTACCGGCAGGAGGGAGGGTTGGAGGGCCCAGCACTCACTGGATGTGCACACATAGAAACAAGGCTGCTGGCATAGTTGCAATACATCGTTCTGTCATCTAACAGGCAGCAACCCGGCTGCTGGGGACAGGCTATGTTTTCCCTACTACTAAGGTGGTTGCTTACTGGAGTGAATTTGAGTGTATTTCAATAAATTATGCATCAGTATAGCTTTGTATATATTAAAAAAAATTAATTTCTGAAAATATGCTCAGCATTAATTTCTTGGTGTTGGTCTATCCCCAATAGCCACCTGCCCTACTGAGCAGCATGTCAGGAAACAAAATTTGAAAGCTGCTCTCTGGCTGGGGATGTCATCCATAGTGTGGGACATATGAAACACTATTCCAGCACAAGGCATGACAACTTCCATCTGCTGGAACTGTCATGAATCCCATGATGGTGCCGTTTCTTTATTATAACATCAACAGAGCAGAAAACCAGTCATAATGTTGTCATAGGACTGCTGCATCAAATATTCAGGTGCAGGAAAAAAAAATCTGTAATTTGACACTTTGCTCACTTTGAGAATATTTTCAAATTCTGTTGTTAAAATAGGTTATGAACCTCAAAGCAGTGAAAGCAAGTGAAACTGTTTGCAGGGCTACAGGAAAATCTCACAGGAAAACAAACCAGAGGATTCTTACTGCATTTTGGCTCCTTATCAAGTCATAGTAACAATAAAGCCAAAATACAGTGTCTAACACATGTGAGATCTCACTGTCTGCCTAATTTAGTTGAAATGAATATGCTTTTTTCTCTATAAGAGCCAGTTCCCCCTCTTTAACTGGGGTAACAGATTATTGCCAAGAACTGACACTTCTCTTTCAGGGTTAATACCAATGCAACACAGAGACATGGTGCTTTCTCTGACAACAGAGAAGGAAACATCAAGTGGAAATAAGCTAGGATTTTTTAACGAATACTAGCCAAATCTTCATAAGCCAATTAAATGGAAACCAAGTCATTTAAAACAATGGCACCTTTTACCAAAGTAGAACTTTTTCTCTTAATTTATCTTCTATGTTACAAATTTTAATATATACAAAGCTTTTATTCTTTAAATCACTGTTATGGAACAAACCACTCCTTCCACCTCTATTTTTTCCTTTTTTTTTTTTTTCTCATTAAACTGTACAGACTTGTTCCATTTTCAGGAATATCTAGACTTGGTGAGTGAAGCAACCTGATTGGCTTCCATCCAGCTGGTAGCATCTTGAAAGTGATAAAACTCCACGAAGGCGAAACCACGGCTTACACCTAGAGACAGCATTCAGATATAGACGGGATACTTGTGTTAGTCAGTTCCTTTAAAACAGGTGCATCTCTCTCCAACTGCTTCATTACTTCATGACAAAGCAGCTTTACAAATGCGACGTCAGTCAACTGCTGGGATCTGCTCGTTATTTTGCCATGGCAAGGAACCAAGCTGCCTTAACTGGCTACATTTCACTCCATCTGAATCCATCTTTAAGGGTAACCATGCAACACACTACATACTATTAAATGGGTTTACACTATTATTACTTACCAATACCTGTTAACAAAACCCCCTGTAGACAGACTTCTTTTAACATGTTGACCAGCTATCTAAGTCTTCCAAAAAGCCACATTCCTTAGCCATGGCAAACCTTTTTTTTTTTTAATTGTATGTGCTTGCAGTTTGGGGACAATTCTGGATACTCTTTTGGGCTGGGGAAGAGGAAGGTGATGTCAAAAACTGGATTAAGAGCTCTCACCTGTCTTTCTCTTCATCAGCCTCACGTCTGCAGGCTGAGGACCTTCAAAGGACTCAATAAGCTCACGAATCTGCAGGAGATTTTGATCCAACAGTTAAAATTTTCATAGCTTGGCAGAAAGAAGTCACAGAAACCACCTACCTTGCAGTACCATGAAAGAGATACACAAAACAATGTTTTTAACAGTATCTCAAAGACAAAGAAGACATTTACTGAGAACCCAACAGGGGCTGATGAGCATCCAAGTCCGTAACTGTAATTCTCACTCAGGACACTGAATCATCCAGAACCCGAACCCCTATGATTGTGTGTTCTCAGCCACAGAACAGATTATTGGTCAGTGTTCTCATTTGGTCAGATTATTGGTCAGTGTTCTCAGTATTTGGTCACAGATCTGTGCATGATCCCAAGATTTTAAAAAGAACACTACTGGTATCCCTTTGCTCCTAGCAATGAAAAACAAGAAGCCTGCACTGCAAGGCTCCATGATCAATGTATTCCTAAGCCTCATGCTAAAGATCTCATCCTCTAGCTGACTCCCATCAGTTTTTCAAGATAAAGCAGATTTGTAAAGAATGTGTCATCCCATAAAAAGCTAAAGAAATGTCAGTTCTTCTGGTGTAACAAAGCTGCTGTGGCACAGGCAGCCTCAGCCACTGTGCAGAGGCATGGAGGAAAAACAAACACTAACAAATTCTTTAATTCTAGAGCAGAAGACACAAAGTTTTTCAGCAGCTTTCACAGAACTCAAACTATATTACATGCAACAGGGCTGCTCATCACGATAAAAACTTATCTAAAGCTGCCCATTTATATGGTGACTGGAAATAGTATCAGGTATGCAAGTGAATTTTTCTTATGAAAAAGGCAGAAAAAAAAAGAATTGTGCACACAACCAGAAGTAATGTTAATGTCACAATTCAACTCTACGTTCCAAGATGCATTGTCTACACTCTGAGTCCAGAATTAAACATTCCTATAAATTATGCTACAGTTATTGGACAACTGTAGAGCTACACCATTATCTAAGAAACAATAACTGTTCTAACGTGTTCTGTGTAATGTCTGACTGGACTGTCTCATTTGTATGCAGAAACTTACAGTTGATCCCAAACACTCACGAAAATGCTAGAGCAGTATATGGCGATTAGGAACCCTCAATATCAGGAGGGTAACAAGTAATCAACGAAAAAGCAAAGGAAAAAAAATCGCCATTGTAGAAATGATGCAAATGTATTCTCTGTGTTAGCAATTAAGGCATATACACATCGAAGGCAGAGGCGGAGTCTTGACTGGAAACAAACTGGGCTCAGCTTTTACCCCTCAAATAGCGCTTATATCTTGGTAACCAAAATAATCCAGTAAGAAGAGAAACCCTAAAAAGTTACCATAGATAAGAAACCTTAAAGCTTTAACATCTTTCAAATAAATACGTCAGACAAGCAAGCACCAAGCTCGTTAGTACTTGCTCCCTCAGCTCGGCAGCAGCCATTTTGACTCCCACAGCTGTACCCACACAAAGCAGCTTTGTGCGGGGCTGTGCTCGGCTAAGGAGCTCGGTGACTGTGTGTGACCCCATCGGTCACAAGTTCTGGCCTCGATAAAGAGCACAAAAACTGGCGATTGCCACCTCTTTGTCTCTGTCCCCCTCCCCCTCCCTGCAGTGGAGCGAAGCAGCAGAAAAAAATCAGCCTCTTCCCTCCCATACAGAAAAGCGGCAATGAGCAGATAGTTTAAAATCCACTCTTCGAAAAAACATCCGTGAAAAAACGAATATTCACAGCTCGTTCCATCTGAAAGGGACTGTTTAACATTGAACTGACCTCTATTACTTAACACTGGGAGTTTAAATGCTTTCAGGACTCAAAATGGCAGCGCGACAGCGCTGGAGAGCGGCCACCATGATGCAGCGCTCAACAAAATGGCAGCAGCCGCTCCGGCACGGCCCTGCCCGGCGGCAAGGCAGGCACGGCCCTGCCCGGCTACTCACATCGTTCTCCGTGACCGTGATGGGGAGCCCACGCAACATGATGGTCTTGCTTTCTTTCTCATCGTTAATATCGTTCCTGTAGTCGTGCTCGCCGTAGTCGCCATCGGAATGGTACCCGTCCTCCGACTTGTCGCTGTTCCTGCGCTCCCGCTCCCTCTGGAAGCCAGCGGCCAGGGTTAGGAACCGCGATTCCCCGCGGTGTCCCCACAGTGCCACACGAACGGACGGTGACACCGACACCGCCCGCCGGCCCGGGGCTGCTCCGCACGACCCCGGGCAGCGCTCCGGGCTCCAACCCGCTCCCAGCGCCCTCCGCCCCGCAGTACCGGCCCCCGGCCCCGCTCACCTCGGGGCTATCATAATCGCGGCTGTCGTAGTCTCTATCATAATCTCGGCTATCGCGACTGTCGTAGTCTCGGCAATCCCGGCTATCGTAGTCCCGGCAATCGTAGTCTCGGCTATCCCGGCTATCGTAGTCGCGGCAATCTCGGCTATCGTAGTCTCGGCAATCGCGGCTGTCGCGACTGTCGTAGTCTCGGCAGACCCGGCTGTCTCGGCTGTCGTAGTCCCGACTGTCGTAGTCGCGGCAGTCTCGGCTATCGCGGCTGTCGTAGTCTCGGCTGTCGTAGTCTCTGCTATCGTAGTCGCGATAGTCATCGTAGCGGTCACCGCGGCGCTCCTCGCTGGACCTCTTGTAGTCATCCCTCCGCCGGCTGCGGGACTCCCGCTCGTCGCGGTCCTCCCTCTCCACGATGGAGCCGTAGCGGCCGCTCCGCTCCGTCCGGCTCACCCTGCGGGGCACAGCGGGCCGAGCTCAGAGCGTGAAGCGCCCGCCGCGACCCCCACCACCCGTCCTCCCGCCTCCTCCCGTCTCCCCTCGCCCTCCCGCCGCCACTCACCGCTTGTCCGAGCCCATGCCGCCGCCCAGGATCCGCAGGCACCCGGCACAGCACGATCCGGCACCACACGCCAAGCACACCCGCACAGTCCCTCTCGCTGCCTCGCCACAAAATGGCGTCTAAGGGACCGCCCGTCTTGTACCCAGCAGCCACCTCGCGCCCCGACTGGAAGCTTCCAATGGGGGCGCAGGCGCAGCGGCCGCGCAGCACGCCGGGAAATGTAGTTGGGGAGAGGCCTTGCCGCCATTAAGGGCCCAGCCGTGCGGCCTCCCCCCCATCATGGGAGCGTGATGCTTTGAGCCCCGTCCAGCATGACTCTGGACACTGCCAGGAATGGGGCAACGCAACTGCTCTGTGAAACAGCTCCCCGTGCCTCGCCGCAGTGCATTTCTTCCTCATGAACAATCCAAAACTGCTGTCAGTTGAAAGCAGTTATCCCTTGTGCTGTTACCGTGTGCCCCATCCAAAGCCCCTCTCCAGCCGACTTGGAGCCTCTTTGGGGACTGGAAGGGGCTCTTAAGTTCCTCCTGGAGTCACCTCTTCTCCACAGTGAAGAACCCCAGCTCCTCCCCCTGTCAATAGCTAAATAGTTGTCATGGCCTATGGTCCCTTTGGGGAGCACCTGCCTCAGTTAAAAGTGAATAATTTCTCTCCCAAGGGATGACATGGGGCTGCATCTCCACCTGCACTGCTTGGGCTCACATGGCCAAGCCCAGGACCTGCAAAGCCAACCAGACTTTGGCCCCAGCAACGTTGTCCTCTCCATATTCCCAGCACCAAGGTCCCCTCTGCCCCCTTCCCATGGCACCAGCACAGTCCCTGCTCCTGCACAGCTCTCCTGCCTGGACCTGGACCCTTCGGAGCATGGCAGGAGCAGGCAGAGGCTGCTGAGAGCCCCTCAAACCACATTCAATGCAGTCAGGTCCTCCTCACTGCCTGACCCTCAGTCCTGAGAGTTTGCTTGGGACCCAACAAAATATATTTAAAAATGATACACAAAATGGTGCCATCTTTATTTTTTTCAAGACAGTTTTGTTAGTCTAAGAGCATGGCGGAGTGGGGCTGGCTGGAGGGCACAGTGGGGTCAGGGTCACATCTCATCCAGGGACTGCTTGGCAGAGCAGGCCGTACAGGCAGACAGGCAGTGCAGACAGACAGGCAGTACAGACAAACAGCCAGACAGACAGGCAGTGCAGACAGACAGGCAGTGCAGGCAGACAGGCAGTGCAGACAGACAGGCAGTACAGACAAGCAGCCAGACAGACAGGCAGTGCAGACAGACAGTACAGCAGTACGGACAGACAGACAGTACAGACAGCGCAGGCACTGCAGACAGACAGGCAGTACAGGCAGTACAGACAGACAGTACAAGCAGACAGGCAGTGCAGACAGACACACAGAGAGTACAGGCAGTGCAGGCACTGCAGGCAGGCACTGCAGACAGACAGACAGACAGACAGCAGTACAGACAGTACAGGCAGTGGAGCCGAGGAGCAGGCAGCTCTGTCACAGGGTGCATGCGCTGCTGCCCGGAGGCGTCTCAGCTGTTTCCGCTGTCATCCCTGGGTGCTGCCTAAGGAAAAAGTTTCTCCTCTGGGCAGGCTGCCCGGCCAGCCTGGAGGCTCCCGGCAGCTCTCGCAGGCAGCCTGGGCAGCAGGAGCAGGTAGGACACAGCCTGTCCCCCTGTCCCCACTGCTGTCCTCAGCTGGGATGGCAGGGGCACAGCACACAGGGGTTGTCCGAGCCCCCTCCTGCCCAAATCAAAGCATTTCACTGCTCTTGAGAGCGACTGGGGGATGACATTTCGTGTCAGGTGGTGCGTGGTTGCATTGTTTCCCCTCTCATGTGTCCCTGGGGGCACAGAGCTGGCCGAGCCTTGGGGACACACTCGTGTGGATTGGGGGGTCCTGGTGAGGGGAGGTGGGGACACAGCTCCCCTGTGCTCCCCCTCGGCTCTGTGTCACTGGGCTCTTTCCACTGTGGGGTCCCTCAAGGGCTGAAGGGAGCTCAGAGGCTCTTCCACCCACCCTGAACACAGGGGCAGGATTGTGGGCAGAGGTCCCATCCCCTCCTCCAGCCCTGCTGTGGGCTGAAGGCACAGGGAAAGCAAAGCACAGCCCACTGGACTTTCCCGGAAGGGCAGCATGGCATCTCTCACCTCTCCCTCTGCTGTCCCCAAGGATTTTTCTGGGGGATTAAGGCTGTGCTGACCGGTGACAGCAGGGGGGGCTCAGTCATGGCTTCCAAGCGCCAAGCTTCCTCCTCGAAGCAGTCAAACAGCAGGGAAAAGAAACCGAAACTGGGAGAGGAGGACGACACCTGGAGCTCCACCTTGGCAACCCTGAAAACCGCTGCCAAGGAGAAGCCGCCTGCCACGATTGATGGGCTGTGCCCGCTGAGCTCCGCAGCGGGTGCCCGGGTGAGAGCAGGGCTGGGCTGCTCAGAGGGGCAGGGGGGGAGGCTTGGGGCAGTCTCAGACCAGCCCCTGCCCTGCTGACACAGGGGCAGCCCCAAATTCCCTTGCAGACCCCGTGTGTTCCCACTGGGACATTTCTGCCCCCTCTCCTTCCCCGAACGCTCCCAGGTGCCAGCCCAGGCCATGTCACTCGCTGTAGGTCTATGAGGACTATGACTGCACCCTGAACCAGACCAACATCAGTGCCAACAACAACAAGTTCTACATCCTCCAGCTCCTGGAGCA